>NW_026988441.1:31527500-41417500 GCF_030222135.1 Aotus nancymaae
ACCCGAGTCCCTTCCTGATCCGCCCCGCCTCCTGATAATCAATACTCCAAAGATAGTGCCTCCTGCTGGTAGCTACGTTTATTTATTTATTTATTTATTGCATTTTAGGTTTTGGGGTACATGTGAAGAACATGCAAGATTATTGCATAGGTACACACATGGCAGCATGATTTGCTGCCTTCCTCCCCATCACCTATATCTGGCATTTCTCCCCATGCTATCTCTCCCTAACTCCCCACCCCCCGCTGTCCCTCCCCTATTGCCCCCCCAGCAGACCCCAGTGTGTGATGCTACCCTCCCTGTGTCCATGTGTTCTCATTGTTCAACACCCGCCTATGAGTGAGAACATGCGGTGTTTGATATTGCCCATTGATGATAGACTGGACAGGGAAAATGTGGCACACACACACCATGGAATATTATGCAGCCATCAAAAATGATGAGTTCGTGTCCTTTGTAGGGACATGGATGAACCTGGAAACCGTCATTCTCAGCAAACTGACACAAGGGTAGCTACGTATTTTAACCTTTCCCTCAGTGTATTTGATCTGCTTACTCATGTCTTTGTCTTTAGTTTTTGTGTCTGAGCAAGTATCTCAGATAAGAAGATCGGTTTGTAAACTCAGAAGTGTGAGAAAACTCCTCTGTGTTTGGAGAGGGAGTGGTACTAATTCCAATCCTGGTCCCAACATTGACCAGCTAGGCAAGTAATCTAATCTCCCAGTTTCCTTGTGGGTAAAATACTAATAATATCTTCCTCAAAGGTATAGGATTAGGTTTAAGAGAATAAAGACATGCATAGGCCTTAGAACAGGGCCTGGTGTGTAGTTAACGTCTTATAAGTAATAGCATTTGTGTTAGCAAGTGCTGTGAACTAAATGACCAAAATTTGTATGGCAAATGGCCACAAACTTAAAAAAAGTTTCCCAAGTTCATACAAGCTCAACTGAGTCCAATCCCTCCCTCGCTCTTTCTTTTTCTTTCTCTCCCCTTCCTTCCTTCCCCCCTTTCTCTTTTTCTCTCTTTTTCTTTTTCCCTCCCTCCCTCCCTTCCTTCCTTCTCTTTCTTTCTCTTTCTTTTTCTTTCTTTCGACAGAGTCTCACTCTATTCCCCAGGCTGGAGTGCAGTGGCTCACTTTGCACAAACTTACTGGCTTTAAACAACACACGTTTCTTTTCTTGCAGTTTCTGTGAGTCAGAAATCTTGGTGTGGCTTAGTTGGGTTCTCTGTTTTAAGGTGTTCTCTGTTACAATGTGTTGATGGGAATCGGGTCTCATCCAAAGGCTTGTCTGGGGAAGGACTTGCTTCCAAGCTCACCTAGCTGTTGGCAATATTCAGTTCCTTGCCAACTGTTGAACTAAAGGCCTAAGCTCCAGCTGAGTATCGGCTAGAGGAAACCCTCAGTTCCTCCCCAGCATGGCAGTTTGCTTTGTCAAAGGCAGCAGAGCGAGGTGTCTACTAGCAAGAAAGAAGTCTTAATATTTTGAAATCTAACTGTGGAAGCGACATCCCCCAACACTGAAGTGTTCCATTGGTTAGAAGCGAGTTCCTCAGGAGAGGGAATCACGCAAGGTCATGAGGCTTCACTCACATGTTTGGTGCCTCAGAGCTTTTCCAGTATATTCTTTCTCTTCATGTGGCTAGCTTGAGCTTCCTTACAGCATGGAGTACTAGGAGGTGGAGACCACTGGGGACCATCTTAGAAGCTGCCTGCTACAGTGTTGTTAGTTTTTCCGCCTCTTGGATGTTGATGATTTAATCTAGGTCATCACTGTTTGCTCTTAGGGCATGGGTTTTATGAAGTGTGAAAACATCTAGAGGCTTCTTGATTCATAATCCACATTGATTACCTTTGGGACCCTCCCTTGCCCCATCCTGCAAGGTCCACTCAAGTTGGAGGCTCAACTGTTTCTGAGCTGAGTTTTGGGGCTCAGAAATCTTTGGGGTAGCCCAGAATTCTGCCCTTAGGGTCATCCTTCCACTCTTGGGAGATACCTAGGGAGTGGGCTTCAGTCTGCCCTTGGGGGATCCCCTAACCTTCATGTCTTCCCAGTTGCTCCCCCCAAAGGCATCTTCCTCCCCTCTACCCTCAGGAACACCTGATATTTTTTCATCGAGTTCAGGATTTCCTAAGAGACAAGAGACGTGTTGACTTCCAGAAATACTTATTTCCTCTGAGGCAGGAGACTTTAACTCCCTGTAAGAGAGAATGTCAGGTTAGAGGAAAGGTACAGCAAATGACTGGGGACATACAGGTGGGAGAGGGTCTGGGGAGTCAGGGATGTGTCGCCAAGATGGCCAGGAGGTTTCCTGGCGCAGGATTGGAGAAGAATACTGTTACACCCAGGAGGAACTGAAAGAACACATCCCCAAATGTGGGAGAGGACACACCGGAGCCATTGACCAAGATAGAATCAAGTGGGTTGAAGTTATGGTGAGAGAATAGGTTGGCTGTGTTTTTGTTTTGCTTTCTGTTTGCTGGGGGTAGGGCGCGTGAGACAGGGTTTCCCTCTATCACCCAGGCTGGAGTGCAGTGGCATGATCATGGCTTACCATAGCCTCAACCTCCTAAGTTCAAGCAACTCTCTCACCTCAGCCTCCCACGTAGCCGGGACTGTAGGTGTGCACCACCACACCTGGCTAATTTTTTTTTTTTTTTTTTTGAAATGGGTTCTTGCTCTTTTAACCAGCTGGAGTGCAGGGGCATGATCATGGCTCACTGTAGCCTCAGCCTCCTAAGCTCAAGCAATCCTCTCACCTCAGCCTCCTGAGTAGCCAGGACTGTAGGCGTGCATCACCACACCTGGCTAATTTTTTTTCCCCTCTGTAGAGATGGGATCTTGCTCTGTTGTCCAGGCTAGTCTCAAACCCCTGAGCTCAAGTGATTCTCCCTCCTTGACCTCTCAAAATACTGGGATTACAGGCGTGCGCCATTGCATCAGGCTCCGTGGTCATTTAAAGCATCAAGAATTAATTATTATTTCTTGCAATTATTTAAGTCAAGGATTCTCTGGAACTCAGCTGTTGTAATCTCAGTATAAATTAGTCTCTCATTCAGCTGCATTGTGTTGATGGCTGGCAGGGCTGGGCGTCCATGAGGCTTCACTCACATGTTTGGTGCCCGGAGCTTTTTCAATATATTCTTTCTGTCCATGTGGCTAGCTCGAGCTTCCTTATAGCACGGTGGCTTTGGATAATTGGACATTCCAGAGTCTGGATTTCAACAAGGGGCATGTCAAACTTGAAAGCAGAAGTTGCACGGGAAGCTGCCGGGTTTAAAGGAGCTTGGGAAGCTTCTTCTATCCCCTTGGGAAGCTTGGGATTTATCCCATTATCATTGACCAGGCCGTTGGAGGTCTTTTTCTCTTCTTTTTCTTAGAGATCAGGTCTCACTCCGTCCACCATTGTCTGGAGTGCAGTGGTGCAATCGTATATGGCTCATTGCAGCTTGGAACTCCCGGGTTCAAGTAATCCTCCCACCTCAGCCTCCCAAGTAGCTGGGACTACAGGTGCACGCCACTATGCGTGGCTAATTATTTTATGAGTGACAGGGTCTCACTATGTTGCCCAGGCTGGTCTTGAATGCCTAGCCTCAAGAGATCCTCCCATCTCAGCCTCCTGAGTAGCACTGGAGGTCTTTTGATGGGAAACCGTGCACTTCAACACATCATGGTGGTGTTTTACAAAGTAATTTCAGAAAACAGTACAGGTCAGTGGGAATGACAGAGTCTGGAGAAGAATTCTAGATCTTTCTACTCTTATGTGACCCTGTGTTTTATTTAACTTTCCTGAGTTTTAGTTGCATCATCTGTGAAACAGGATAAGAATCCGTACCATATGCACTCTGCAAGGCTTTTATAAGGACCAAATAAGGAAGTATCCATAAAGTGCTTTGAAACCCAGGGTTGCCAAACTCAACTGTCTACAGGGGCCAAGCGGGTAATGGTGACTAGGGCAGCTTCCACATCAGGGAGACACTAGGGAGTGGTGAGGCCTTTGGCAAACCGGAGAGCTCCAGGCTCATCTGAAGGATATAACCATTATTCAATAGAAGCTGATTGCTGTTGTGCAGAAATGTGGGCTCAGCTCGGGTAAATCGTCTGAGTTTTTGAGAAAAAGCAAAAATTTCACTTTTATGTGTAATCTCCTGACTTCTTCGGAACGTATTTTTATCTTAAGATACGGATAGATCAAGGAAGTAATTTGTGAGCTCTGAGTTTGTAACATCTGCTGTAAACCCTGAAACTCAATGTAAATACTAGTTATTAATTTTGTCACAGATTTTTCACACTGGGAAGGCAAGATGAGCAAGAGGGAGACGTGGAGGTGGGAGATGCCGGTGAGTCAGGAGATGGCCGGACTAGCACAGCCGTGTTGGGAATGCAGGTAGGGGGAGGATCTCAGAAACATTTCAGAAGGAGAATGAATAGGATTCACTTGCTGATTGGCTGGGGCGAAGATTCTTAACATTTTCTGAGCCACAGAGCCTTCTTCAGTTCAACAGAAGCCAAAGGATCCCTTCTCAAAATTGTGCTTTTTAAATGCATAATATCAAATGCCGAGGAAACCAATTACATTGAACATTAGTTATAAAAATATTTGAAAGAACCGATTTGTCATACCATCACACACGCGTTTAACAGTGCATAAAAAACGAGCTAGTGGCAGACCTAACAATTTCAAGGTAGTCATGAGAGTAAGTGGTTTTCAAGATACCTGCAATAATTATAATGTGACATAATAAAAATGTGGTTTCTGGTTTTTTTGTCTGTTTTGAGGCAGAGTCTCACTGTTGCCCAGGCTGGAGTGCAGTGGTGCGATCACAGCTCACAGCAGCTTCTACCTCCCAGGTGCGAGCGATCGCCCGAGTGTACATCAGCACATCCAGCTAATTTTTTAATATTTTGTAGAGATGGGGTTTCACCATGTTACCCAGGCTGGTCTTGAACTCCTGAGCTCAAGTGATCCACCTGCCTTGGCCTCCCAAAGAGTTGGTATTACAGGCGTGAGCCACCGCACCCAGCTGAGATGTGGTTTCTGTTGATGACAAAGTCACAGGTGTCATGAACGCTGCTAATATTGCTGCAATTTGTTGCCTCCATTCATGCATAATTACAGCTAGAGGCAGTGAAAATGAATATGTGAATTTTCCCAGCCAAATTTACAGGCTCCCTGAATTATAAACAAGTTAAGTATCACTTCATCTAGGAAGTGAAACAGGTGACTTCAAAGGGAAATCTGAGATTTCTAGTTCCGGGAGAGTTGAAGTAGAGTTGCCTAGGAGGCTGTAAGAAATTGGGGGATAGAGCAGAAGAGACTAAAAGTGGGTAGAAATAGTGTTTGGGGGACTGTGGGAAATAGAACAGAGTGGTTAAGCCTGTAGGCTCAGGAGCCAGAGTGCCTGGCTTCAAATCCTGGCCCAACTTCTTACCAGCTTTGTAATCTTGGTGCATTCAACCGCACCCCACTTCTGGTACCAAATCCAGATTTCACTGGCTTGTATACCAGTTACTGGACCGACTTCCTGTGCCTCAGTTTCTTCAGCTATGATATGGGGATGATAATGGCATCACCTACCTCTCAGAGAGATCGTTAGCATCAAATTAATTAATACATATAAATTACTTAGAACGGTACTTGGCACACAGTAAGTGCTACATAGACATAGTTATTATAGAAAGGATGGGAGTAGATGAGGTTCATCTATTAATCATTCATTCAACAGAGATTTATCAAACAGCTTTTTGTTTTTTGTTCTTTTGAGACAAAGTCTCGCTCTGTCTCCTAGGCTGGAGTGCAGTGGCATGATCTCAGCTCCCTGCAATCTCTGCCTCCCGGATTCAAGTGATTCTCCTGACTCAGCCTCTCTAATAGCTGGGATTACAGGTGTGTGCCACTACCCCCAGCCAATTTTTGTATTTTTAGTAGAGCAGGGTTTCACCATGTTGGCCAGGCTGGTCTCAGGTGATTCACTCACCTTGGCCTTCCAAAGTGCTGGGATTATAGGTGTGAGCCGCTATGCCTTGTGTAGCAATAGATTTCTAAGGAACTCATGAGCTGAAACCAAAAGATAAGCAGGAAAGCAATCAAGAATGGAACAAGAAGCCGGATGCAATGTTATGTTCCTGTAATTCCAGCTACTCAGGAAGCTGAGCCAGGAGGATCACTCGAGCCCAGGAATTCAAGGGTGTAGCATGCTATGAAGGTGCCTGTGAGTAGCCACTGCACTCCAGCCTGGGTAACATAAACAGATCCCAGTTCTAATTTTTAAAAATGAATGAATGAAATAAGAATCGTGATTCTGGGAGCTGCCTAGGAAAACCAGCTAAAGAAATTGCAATCAGTTTGTGAGAAGCAAGGGAGAATAGTGTTGTAAGGAGAGTGGGGTTTACGGTGGCAGATCCAGCCAAGAGATCAAGTAGATCCAGCTCTGGGAAGAAATGAGGTGCTGGTCAAGTGCGGAGTTCCAGTCGGGCATTGGCTGGAAGCCAGATGACTGTGCCGTGTGGAGTGGCGGTGAAGTGGGTGAGCAGCATAGCTACTCTCCTAATCGCTGAGTGTCAGGATGTGAGTGTTACGTTTTGACTCATCTCTTTCTTTCAATACCAGGATTTAGCGTGTCACTGAGCACTCTCTGATGTTACATTGAGCACTTTCTATTCTTGCTTTGAATGTCTTGCTCTTGCTCATCCCACTGGCTCTTAAAACTTCCACCCAGAAAAGACTCACGTCACTTCCATTCATATTTTATTAGCAAAAGCTATTCCTGGGCATATACCCAAAGGAATAGAAATCGTTCTACCATAAAGACACAGAAAGACACGTGCACGTGAGTGTTCATTGCAGCACTATTCACAATAGCAAAGACATGGAATGAGCCTAAGTTCCCATCAGTGACAGATTGGATAAAGAAACCTGGTACATATGCACCGTAAAATACTATGCAGCTGTTAAAAAGAATGAGACCACGTCTTTTGCAGGGACATGGATGGAGCTGGTGGCCGTTATCCTTAGCAAACTAACAGAAGGACCAAATACTGTCTGTTCTTACTTATAAGCAGGAGCTAAATGATGAGAACACAGTTGACACACGGGAACAACAGACACTGGGGCCTGCTCGGGGGTGGAAGGAGGGAGAGGATCATAAAAAATAACTGTTGGGTACTAGGCTTAGTACCTGGATGACAAAATAATCTGTACAACAAACCCCTGTGATGTGAGCGTACCTATACATCAAACCTATGCATGTACTCCTGAACCTAAAAAAAAAAAGAAATGCTTTGCTCATCCACCGTTGGTGGGTATCTAAGTACCCCACTTGTGATACCGAGTTCTGGTCTTCATCAGCCAATGTACCAAGGACTCGACCAACCCCTTGGATGAATCCCTGCAACCTCCCTCATCAATGCCATTCTTCAATATGCGCCTCTTTCGTGCCTTCCCATGTGTGTTTTCGTCAAACGTTTACTCTGCTCCTATGTTATTCTAGGCCTTGGGCTCAGAGTTGGGTAGTAATTGTTATCATTGATCAAGCACTTGTCATGTGAAGTCAGCTTGAATGAGGTTCCAGCCCTTGAAGAGCGTATAATCTAATAGGAAGGAGCAGTTAGGAAGGGGATGATTAAAGCAGTCACCGGCGATGTTCATCAGATATTTCCAGCTCTCTGCTTCCTTCACCTGGAGGGAATGGGTGTAGCCATGTGACTTGCTTCGGCTAATAAAATATGAGTGAAAGTGACTTGGGTATTTTCTGGGTGGAAGTTTTAAGAGCTGGTGTGTGACGTGCTGCATCCCCTTCTTCCTGCTGTGACAGGATGGAACTTCCGTCATCCTGGATCCAAGTCAGAACCTCCTACTGCTCACCCAGTAGGACATGCAGCAAGAGCAAGAAATACACATCTATTCTTTAAGACACTGGGATTTGGGATTGCTTGTTATAGCAGCGAAATCCAGCCATTCTGACTGTAATCCCAACATGTGTGACTTCCTCAGATACTGCATGCTGGCTTTGCCTTTACTATGTATGATCACGTTCCCCACCCTCCTTTCACACTGTCTCTCTCTCCCCCCCTCCCTCCCCTCCCTTCCCTCTTCCCCCACCCTCTCCTCTCCCCTCCCCTTCCCCTCCCCTCCCCCCTCCCCCTCCCCTCCTCTCCCTCCCCTTCCCCTCCCCACCCCCATCCCCCCTCCCCTCCCCTCCCCTCCCCCTCACCTTCCTTTTTCTTTCTCTCTCTCTCTCATTCCGTTTGTTCATTCTTCTTTTGTTCTTCTTTCTCCTTCCCTCCCTCCTTTCTTTCCTTCCTTTCTCTCCCTTCCCTTCCCACCTCCCCCCACCTTTCTTTTTCTTTCTCTCTCACTGTCGTTCTTTTCTTTTTTTGAGGCAGGATCTCATCTGTCACCCAGGCTGGAGTGCAGTGGTGCAGTCGCTGCTCACTGCAGCCTCGACTTCTTGGGCTCAAGCAGCTCTCCCTTCTCAGTCTCCCAGTAGCTGGAACCACAAGCATGCGCCGCCATGCCCAGCTAATTTTTAAATTTTTTGTAGTGATAGAGTCTTGCTATGTTGCCCAGGCTGGTCTCAAACTCCTGGCCTCAAGTGATCCTCCTGCCTCAGCCTCCGGAAGCACTGGGATTACAGGTATAAGCCACCATACCTGGCCTTGAACTTCTTTCAAATGCCTCATTTGCCTTATGCAGTGCAACGCATATAGTAGTTGCTTAATTAAAACATCATGATTAAACGACTGACATTATAGCTCCTCCCCAGGAGTGTAGATTTTTTTTTTTTAAAAACAAGGAGTCCTATTTGGAATTTTAGGCAGGACAGTGGTCACGGTCTGTAAGGTGGCTATGCAAATGAGTCTGAGACCTACACAGAAAATAGTGTCCATAGGATTCAGAGTGGAGAGTGCAAAAGCCACACCTTGGGAATCAGAGGTATTGGTCATGAAGCTTTTTGGTTGCATGTAACAGGAAATGCAATTCATGCTATTTTTTAAAAAATTGAAGCATGAGTCACATTACATAAAATTAAGCATTAACCATACCTGAAGTGTATTATACAATTTATTGACATTTAGTATATTGACAATGTTTCGCAGTCACTGTCTCTAGCTAGTTTTAAGACATTTTCATTACCCTGGAAGGAAATCCCATAGTCATTATTGATTTTTGTTTGTTCCAATAACTGTAAGTTTAGTGAGAGGTGAGCTTCAGGCATGGTTTGATCAAGGACCCAGCTTAATTTATCTGCCATTCTCTCAGCATTTCCCTCCTCTAGGGGTTGGTTTTGTTCCCAGGCTGCCTTCTCTCATGGTTGTGAGATGGTCATTAGCAATAGCCTAGTTAATAAATATCCTGATTCACATCTAGGAAGAGGGAAAGACTGGCTTTCTGGGTGCTTCCTTTGGAGCAAGAGGCTTCCTGGGGTCGTACTGGTCCACATTGGTCCATACTGTCCACCTGCACACCAACTGCTGACAATGGAGGAGAGTTGCTCATAATCCATCTAGATGAACCGGTTGTGCGGCTTGGCTCTGGTCAACCCTCCGAGATAAACCTGAATTTGCTTTTGGACTTTGTCACCTCCTAACTGTGTGACTATGGCCCAATAACTCAACCTCTCTGAGTCTCAGTTTCGTCATCTGTGAAACGGAGGTTCCCCATGACACCTGTTCACAGAGTTCTAAGGAGGATAAAGTAAGTGACGGTGTAAAGCAGCCGGCACGGTCTCTCATAACCTACCTGGCAACAAGCAGCCCAGCAGATAAAGGCATTAACAATAGCAGCAGCTATCAGCCGCTATTTCACACAACTCCAAAGGCACCATTTACATAGACTGTCTGTGCAGCAGAAAGGGAAGAACACAGAATTCGGACAGAAACAGAGACAGACAGAGAATTGGAAAGTACCCTCCCCCCACCCTTGGAGACACAGTCTCACTCTGTCGCCCAGGCTGGAGTGCAGTGGCTCGATCTCGGTGCACTGCAACCTCTCCTCCTGATCTCAAGCCATTCTCGTGCCTCGGCCTCCCCAGTAACTGGGACTACAGGTGTCCGCCACCACGCCTGGCTAACAGCAGAAATGTTGCCCTCTGGAATTGTTCAGCAGGGCAGATTTGCTAAATGTTTGCCAAAGATGAAGTCACCCTAGCACAACCCTGTGAGTTACGCAGTAGCGTTATCCCCATTTAGCAGAGGAGGAAACTGAGGCACAGAGGGGCTAGGTAACTTGTCCTAGGTCACATGGGTGCAAGTGGCATTCGAACCCGGGCAGCTTGACTCTGGATCTTGTGCCCTGTAACCACCAACCTGCTGTCCTCTTGGATTTTGCCAGCTGCAGTGGCTCAGCCTCTGGCATTTCATTTACTCTCTTTTATTTTTTTTTGAGATAGAGTCTCGCCTTGTCGCCCAGGCTGGAGTGCAGTGGCGCTATCTTGGCTCACTGCGACCTCTGCCTCCCAGGTTCAAGAGATTCTCCTGCCTCAGCCTCCTGAGTCGCTGGGACTGCAGGCGCGTGCTACCACGCCCAGCTAATCTTTTGTATTTTTAGTAGAGATGGGGTTTCACCATGTTAGGATGGTCTCGATCTCCTGACCTTGTGATCCTCCTGCCTCGACCTCCCAGAGTGCTGGGATTACAGGCATGAGCCACCACACCCGGCCTCATTTAATCTTTTTACAGAAAGCCAAAGAGATGGGGAATCACCAATATACCATTTATGGGATGCATTAAAAACCACGTGCAAAGGTCCCCTGGCAGGTCAGTTGGAGAACCAGGATTGAACCCAGCTCTGCCGAGCTCAGCATGCAGCCGTTCACATCCCACGCCAGGCGGCACCCTTGGTCCCTGTGCCAACCCCAGCTCCTGAGAGGCAGCCGGCATGGAAATCACAGTCATTACTGTGGTGGCTGAAAAATATTTTAGTGAGTGGGTTTCAAACACTGTAAACAGGTTTAGTCCTCTTCTGCTCCTTTGCAAGGAGGCAGTTTACTCAGAGCAAAGGAATCCAAGCTACTTTCACAAACTGAAGCTGGTGAGCGGCTCCAGGAGCCCTGGGGAGGAGCTACCTTGGCAGCGTCAGATGAGGTGGCCAGGAACCTTCCTGGATGCTCTCCTCCCTCTCCCCGGCCGGTGGTCTCTGGGTATTCCAAGTGGGGCGGGGAACAGAGACACCATGCCAACCGAGGGCAGGGACTGAAGAGAAGGGGCTGCCCAGGGCCGGGCATGGTGGCTCACACCTGAAATCCCAGCACTCTGGGAGGCCAAGGCAGGCAGATCAGTTGAGGTCAGGAGTTCGAGACCAGCCTGGGCAACTTGGTGAAATGCTGCCTCTACTAAAATACAAAAAATTAGCCAGGTGTGGTGGTGGGCACCTGTAATTTCAGCTACTTGGGAGGCTGAGGCACGAGAATTGCTTGAACCCAGGAGTAGAGGTTGCCATGAGCCAAGATCAAGTCACTGCACTCCAGCCTGGGTGACAGAGCAAGACTCCATCTCAGAGAGAGAAAGAGAGAGAGAAGGGGCTTTCTGTTCCTCTCTCTGTCCCTGTTTCTCTCTGAATTCTGTTTTCTTCCCTCGGTCTTGCTGTCTCTCTCTTTGGATCTCCCTCTCTCTCTCCCTCTCTCTCCATCCCCCCCGCCGGTCTCTTTTTATTTGTATCCCTTTTTCTCTGTCCCTTTGGGTCTCTCTGTCTCTGTCTTTGCATCAGCCTGTCTCTCTTTTGTTCTTTCTTCCTCCAGCAGCCTCCCTTCCCCTGCCCCAGTCTCCGTGTGTGTATATGTGTGCGTGTGTGTATATACGTGTATGTGTGTGTGACTGCATGTGTGTATTATGTATGTGCATGTGTGCATGTGTGTGTGTATGTGTGTATATGTGTGAGTGTGTGTATGTGTATTGTGTATGTGCATGTGTGTATGTATATGCGTGTATATGTGTGTATGAGTGTGTATGTGTGTATTGTGTTTATGTGCATCTAAGTGAATGCGTGTGTGTGTATGTGCGTGTGTATGTATGTGTGTATGTGTGAGTGTGTGTTGCTCTGTCTCTTGCTCTCTCTGTCTCTTTCTCTTGTTTTTGCCGTTTCTGTCTCTGGGTCTCTCTCTTTGGGTCTCTCTCTGTATCCTTCTTTTTTTTTTTCTTTTTTGAGATAAGGTCTTGCTTTGTCACCCAGGCTGGAGTGCAATGGCGCAATCTCGGTTCACTGTAACCTCTGCCTCCTGAGTTTAAGTGATTCTCCTGCCTCAGCCTCCCAAGTAGCTGGGATTATAGGCATGCACCACCATGTCTGGCTAATTTTTGTATTTTTTTTTTTTTTTTTATTTGAGACGGAGTTTCGCTCTTGTTACTCAGGCTGGAGTGCAATGGCGCGATCTCGGCTCACCGCAACCTCCGCCTCCTGGGTTCAGGCAATTCTCCTGCCTCAGCCTCCTGAATAGCTGGGATTACAGGCACGTGCCACCATGCCCAGCTAATTTTTTGTATTAGTAGAGACGAGGTTTCACCATGTTGACCAGGATGGTCTCGATCTCTTGACCTCGTGATCCACCCGCCTCAGCCTCCCAAAGTGCTGGGATTACAGGCTAATTTTTGTACTTTTAGTAGAGACAGGGTTTTGTCATGATGGCCAGGCTGGTCTTGAACTCCTCAAGCAATCTGCCTGCCTCAGCCTCCCAAAGTGCTGGAATTACATGAGCCACTGTGCCCAGCCATTCTCTCTATCTCTCTGCATGGCTTTGGGCGTCTCTGCGTGTCTCTCTTTGGGTCTCTACGTGTCTCTCTCTCCCTCCTGCCCCCACTTTCTCTCTCACACCTGCTTTCTCTCGTCACTACCTTTTGCACACTGCCCACCCCTTCCTGCTCCATCTGCATGACCAGAAGGCTACCCTGGCTGTGGGCGGGGCCCTGGGCCTGGAAGAGGCATTACTGCACCCCCGGCATTGGGTCCTAGCTGCCAGTAGGGCGCGTTCGGTGGACAGCAGGTGCCTTAGGTCAGATTCCCTGGAAGTGGAGCCCGAGCTGGCGATTCTTGGGTAAGGAACTTAAAAGCGGGTGTTTGAGGAGAGACCTTCAAGGCAGTGCTTCTCAAAGTCAGCTGCACTTTATGATTGCCTGGGGGGACTTCAAAAATCCCTGTGGCTGGGCCTCACGCCTTCCCAATTAAGCCAGAACCTCTGGGGGTGTTTCCAGCTTGAGAACCGGTGGTCTGAGGAGGATGAGAAAAGCAGCAAGGGGCAGAGGAGGAAGCAGTTGATCGAGGATGTGGTTCAGCCCAAGCGCATCCCCCACCTGATCCTGGGGGACGTTCAGGATGGTGAAGATCTCATTCTTCCCAGGGCGGATCTGCCCACCAGGTAGAAGAGCAAGGAGTCTGGGCTTTTAAACCCCAGCCTTAGCCAGCTACGGGCGGTGCCTGCCCCTGGGGAGAGGAGGCATGGATCTAACCCAGGCATCTTATGGTGAGGCAACCCCTCTCAGCTAACGGGGTGTTAAGAACTCAACTGTGTGCCATGGCTCACACCTGTAATCCCAGCACTTTGGGAGGCTGAGGCGGGAGGATCACTTGATGCCAGGAGTTTGAGACCAGCCTGGACAACATAGCAAGACCCCGATTTCTACAAAAAATTAAATAAAAAAACATTTGCTGGGTGTGGTGGCGTGCACCTGCAATCCCAGCTACTAGGGAGGCTGAGGTGGGAGGATCACTTGAGAACAGGAAGTCAAGGCAGAGTGAGCCGTGTTTGCACCACCGCACTCCAGCCTGGGCAACAGAGCAAGATCCTATCTCTAAAACCAGAACAAAACACAAAAACCCAAAAAGAGAAAAACAGCCCAGCTTACAGCAGCCTGGGACAGACCCCCAGCTAGGTCAGAGGCATCTGGCTGGGGGACCAGTAGCTTCCCCTGAGGATGTAAAAACGGCTAGGTGATACAGGACCCATGATATTAACATAATTTCTATTCATGTTACATTTCTATTTGGAATCCTATGGCTTTACTCCTGGGGGCCGCTGGCCATTGAACCGAGAGAAACTGAAGGTGCTGATGAGGTGGAGCTGATTCATTTATTGAATTCCTACAACATGCTAAGGCCTGGAGTCTGGTGGTAGATAATATCAATGTGAAATTTACATTTGCCTTTTCTTCTCTTTTTCTTTTTGAGACAGGTTCTCATTCTGTCACCCAGGCTGGAGTGCAGTGGTGCAATCACACCTCACTGCAGCCTCCACCTCCCAGGATCACACGATCCTCCCGCCTCAGCCTTCCAAGTGGCTGGGACTACAGGCACGTGCCACCACGCCTGGCTAATTTTTGTATTTTTAGTAGAGACGAGGTTTCACCATGTTGCTAGGCTGGTCTACTGGCTAATTTTTGTATTTTTAGTAGAGACGAGGTTTCACCATGTTGCCAGGCTGGTCTTGAACTCCTGAGTTCAAGCAATCTGCCCACATCAGCCTCTCAAAGTGCTGGGATTACAGGTGTGAACCAATACCTCTGGCTAGAATTTACATGTCCACAGGAAAGACAGATAATCAACAATTAAGCCCAAGAGTAAGCGTGTCATTTCAAATTAGGGTTTTGAAGACAGATGTTTTCAGGAGTGATTTTGAGATGGGCTAAGGAGGGGTGAGCAGCTGGGTAGAGAAGGCCTCTCAAGAGATGCTATTGAGGCCTGAATGGGGAGAAGGAGGCAGCCACTGAGGATGCAAGGATAGGTGTTGCTGGCTGACGGAACAGAAAATGCGAAGACCCTGAGGCAGGGATGAGCCTGGTATATTTTAGGAGCAGAAGGGAGGCTGGTGAGGATGGAATGGGATGAGCTGGGGGAGAGAAACAGACGATGTGGTTGGTAGGAGTCAGATGATACAGACTCCTGTAGACCAGCATGGAGAGGCTGGGTCATTTTTTTTTTTCTTTTAAATTTTATTTTATTTTAAGCTCCAGGATACACATGCAGGATGTGCAGGTTTGTTATATAGGTAAACATGTGCCATGGTGTTTTGCTGCACCCATCAACCCATCACCTAGGTACTAAGCCCAGCAGGCGTTAGCTGTTCGTTCTGATGCTCCCCCTCCTCCTCCCCTCCCCCAATGACAGGCCTTAGTGTGTGCTGCTCCCTTCCCTGTGTCCATGTGTTCTCAGTGTTCAGCTCCCACTTATAAGTGAGAATATGCGGTGTCTGCGTTTCTGTTCCTGTGTTAGTTTGCTGAGGATAATGATAATGGTTTCCAGCTCCATCCATGTCCCTGCAAAGGACATGATCTCATTCCTTTTCATGGCTGCATAGTATTCTATGGTGTGTATGTACCACTTTCTTTCTTTTTTTTGAGATGGAGTTTCGCTCTTGTCGCCCAGGCTGGAGTGCAACAGCACAATCTCGGCTCACCACAACCTCCACCTCCTGGGTTCAAGCAGTTCTCCTGCCTCAGCCTCCCAAGTTAGCTAGGATTACAAGCATGTGCCACCACGCCTGGCTAATTTTGTATTTTTAGTAGAGATGGGGTTTCTCCATGTTGGTCAGGCTGGCCTCGAACTCCCTACCTCCGGTGATTCACCGGCCTCGGCCTCCCAAAGTGCTGGGATTACAGGTGTGAACCACCACACACAGCCCACATTTTCTTTATCCAGTCTGTCATTATGAGCATTTGAGTTGATTCCATATGTTTATTATGGTGAATAGTGCTGCAGTGAACATACGTGGGGAGCCATAGGAGGCTTGAAGTAGGGGAGTAACATGATTTGATTTCTTTTCTTCTTTTTTTTTTTTTTTAGAAATGATCTTGCTCTGACAGTCAGGTTGGAGTGCAGTGGTGCCATCATAGCTCACTGCAGGCTTGAACTCCTGGGCTCAAGGAATCCTTCTGCCTCAGCCTTCCGAGTAGCTAGGAATATAGTAGGAATATAGGTGTATACCACCATGCCTAGCTAATTTTAATTTTTTTTGTAGAGATAGGGTCTCTCTATGTTGCCCATGCCAGAGTGCAGTGGTGCAGTCATAGCTCACTGCAGCCTCAAACTCCTGGGCTCAAGTGATCCTCCTGTCTCAGCCTCCCAAATAGCTGGGACTTATAGGCCATCACTCCCATGCCTGGCTATTGATTTAGAATTTTTTAGAAGAAGTAAAATTCACATAAAATGCAATTGACCATATAAAGCAAACAATTCAGTGGCTTTTAGTGTATTTATCACTGTGTGCAACTATCACCTCTAATTCCAAAACAGTTTGATCACCCCGAATGGAAATCAGACCAGCATCTGATGCACAGTAAATAAAGTCTCTCCAGGCCGGGCGCGGTGGCTCACGCCTGTAATCCCAGCACTTTGGGAGGCTGAGGCAGGCAGATCATGAGGTCAGGAGATCGAGACCATCCTGGCCAACATGGTGAAACCCCGTCTCTACTAAAAATACAAAAAAAAAATTAGCTGGGCGTGGTGGCGCATGCCTGTAGTCCCAGCTACTCGGGAGGCTGAGGCAGGAGCATCACTTGAACCCGGGAGGTGGAGGTTGCAGTGAGCCAAGATCGTACCACTGCACTCCAGCCTGGCAACAGAGTGAGACTCTGTCTCAAAAAAAAAAAAAAAACAGTCTCTCCAAATCATGCAGGGTTGGGTAGCTACTACAATCAAATCAATAATGACTTGTGTTAAATATCCATGATGATTAATATTATTATGATTATTAGAATAATGAATAATAATACAGCAATGCTAGTAATAGAGGCAGCTATAGCAGAGCAGGTCAAAGAAGGGAGAGTGGGTCCAAATGGCCTGGGTTCAAATCCTGGCTCTGCCACACTCATTAGCTGTGTGGTCTTGGAGGAGTCACTTCACCTCTCTGGGCCTCAGTTTCCTCACCTGTAAAATGGGATAGCAATCATATCTGTCTCATCAGGTTAGCTAATACATGTGATGTGTCAGATATGAAGTGAGTGGTATGAAAGTATTTCCTCTTTTCCCTCTTGCTGTTAGGAAATCTGTCACATGCAAATCTTCCCTGTAGTTTGAGATATTTTCATGCGTGTCAAAGTGGGGAGCGGGTTAAAATAGCTCTTTCCAAAATAACCTCATTGGATGCTTCTAATCCAGAATCACTTCCCTCTTCTCCGGCTCTCCCTCTACCTCCCCTAGTTCTTAGCAAGATGGTGGCCGTCTACATGGGGTAGGAGGGCCCATGGAAGGTGAGTGGAATAGATTCAGGCAGGACTGAATCATTCTTTTCTTTTATTGTTATTTATTTATTTATTTATTGAGACAGAATCTCATTCTGTCGCCCAGGCTGGAGTGCAGTGGCGCGATCTCGGCTCACTGCAACCTCTCCTTCCCAGGCTTAAGTGATTCTCATGCCTCGTCCTCCTGAGTAGCTGGGCTTACAGGCGCACTTCACCATGTCCAGCTAATTTTTGTATTTTTAATAGAGATGGGGTTTCGCCATGTTGACCATACTGGTTGCGAACTCCTGGCCTCAGGTGATCCACCTGCCTCAGCTTCCCAAAGTGCTGGGATTACAGGCACGAGCCACCGCGCCTGGGACATTATTCTTATTTAGAGACAGGGTTCTACTTTGTCCTCTAGGCTGGAGTGCAGTGGTGTGATCATAGCTTACTGTAACCTCAAACTTCTGCTCAAGCAATCCTCCAGCATCAGCCTTCCAGGTAGCTGGGACTACAGATACACACCACCACGCCTGGCTGTTTTTAATTATTATTATTTTTTTTTTGTAGAGATAGGGTCTCATTATGTTGCTCAGGATGGTCTCAAACTCCTGGCCTCAAACGATCCTGCTGCCTTGGCCTCCGGAAGTGCTAGATTACAGGCGTGTACCATTGTGCCTATCCTGAATCATTCAAATAGAATCATAGAATAGCCGGGAATGATCACTCCCGCCTGTAATTCCAGCTACTCAGGAGTCTGAGGCAGAAGGATTGCTTGAGTGCTTGAGCCCAGGAATTCAAAGTTACAGTGAGCTGTGATTGCACCACTGCACTCCAGCCTGGGTGACAGGACAAGACTCTATCTCAAAAAAAAAAAAAAAAATCCTGTAATTCACAACATGAATGAACCTGAAGGACATTACGTTAAGTGAAATAAACCAGATATAGAAAAACAAATACTGTAGGATCTCACTTACATGTGGAATCTAAAAAAGTTAAAACTCACAGAGGCAGGGAGTAGAGGGGTGGTTACCAGGGGCTGGGGGCAGGGAAGAAATGCAGAAATGTCAGGCAAGTGGTGTAAGCTTTGAGTTAGGCAAGATGAGTAAGTTCTGGGGACTTAACATGCAGCACGATGACTACAGTCAACAATACTGTACTGTCTACTTGAAGTTTTTTTTTGTTTTCTTGAGATGGAGTCTCACTCTGTCGCCCAGACTGGAGTGCAGTGGCACGATCTCAACTCATTGCCACCTCCGCCTCCTATGTTCCAGCGATTCTCCTGCCTCAGCCTCCCAAGTGGCTGGGATTACAAGCATCAGCCACCACACTTGGCTCATTTTTTTTTTTTTTTTCCTGTATTTTTAGTAGAGATGGAGTTTCACCATGTTGGCCAGGCTGGTCTCAAACTCCTTACCTCAAGTGTAGTTCACCTGCCCTGGCCTTCCAAAGTGCTGGGATTACAGGTGTGAGCTGCCATGCCCAGCCTGTCTACTTGAAATTTGCTAAAAGGGTAGATCTTACATGTTCTCACCACACACAGACTAAAATGGTAACTAGATGAGGTGATGGATGTGTTGATTCGCTTGATCGTGGTAATCATTTTACAATGTACATGCATGATCAAAGAGCACGTTGTACAGCTGAAATACTGTCTTAGTCCATTTGTGCCGCTATAAAAGAGCGCCCAGCCCCAGGTACTCCTCGGGTACACAGATGGAAAGGAGGTTTATTTGGGTCACAGTTCTGCAGGCCGTACAAGGAGCGTGGCACCGGCATCCGCTTCTGATGAGAACCTCAGGCTGCTTCTACTCCTGGTGGAAGGGGAGGGGTCCCAGTGTGTAGAGATCACGTGGTGAGAGAGGAAGAAAGGCATGGCGGGGAGACGTGCAGGGCTCTTTTTGTTTTTTTGAGACGGAGTCTTGCTCTGTCTCCCAGACTGGAGTGCAGTGGCACAGTCTCGGCTCGCTGCAACCTCCGCCTCCTGGGTTCAAGCGGTTCTCCTCCTTCAGCCTCTTGAGTAGCTGGGATTACAGGCGCCCGCCACCACACCCAGATAATTTTTGTATTTTTAGTAGAAATGGGGTTTCAACATACTGATCAGGCTGGTCTCGAACTCCTGACCTCAGGCGATCCACCTGCCTCAGACCCCAAAGTGCTGGGATTACAGGTGTGAGCCACCGCACCTGGACAGGGCTCTTTTTAATAACCAGCTCTTGCTGGTGCTAATGGAGTAAGAACTCACTCATTACTGTGGGAAAGGCACCAAGCCATTCATGAGGGATCTGCTCCACTCCCATGACCAAAACACCTCCCATCAGGCCCCACCTCCAACACTGGGAATGAAATTTCAACATGAGGCCAGGTGCGGTGGCTCACGCCTGTAATCCCTGCACTTTGGAAAGTGAGGTGGGAGGATCCCTTGAGGTCAGGAGTTTAAGACCAGCCTGGGCAACAGAGTGAGACCTCGTTTATACAAAAAAACCAAGAAACTAACAACTAGCCAGGTATGGTAGTGCATGCCCATAGTCCTAGCTATTGAGGAGGTTGAAGCGGGAGCATCACTTATGTCCAGGAGTTTGAGGCTGTAGTGAGCTATGACTGCACCACTGCGCTCTAGCCTGGGCAACAGAGCTTGTCTCTAAAATAGTAATAAAATTTTTAACATGAGGTTCGGGGGCCCAAACATCTGAACTGTATAGCAAATGTATACCATTTTTAATTTGTCAGTTACATCTCAACAACGCTGGGGAAAAAAGCAAAACTCTTCAAAGAGGGCAGGAAGAACAGCCTCAGTGAAAGAAGAAATGAAGCTGCAGATACAGGAAGAGGCAGATAAAAAATACCTGAGGGCCTTTCAACTTCCTGAGCCTAAATTAATCCAATCCAAGGGTGGAGAGAGAAGCCACTGGTTGCGGGCTTTGAAAATCAATCAGACTTTAAAGCAAGCCAGACTGGGCTAGGACCAGGGTGAGGTAGGGCAGGCGCTTGCTTTAGGCACAGACTCTCAGAGCACTAACAAATTCCGGGATCAAGATAAATAACATTTTAGTCCAATAATTTTAAAAATGAAAATCAGTGCAGAGATCTGTGATGAGCAAAGTATCAATGTTACGTAGAAAATTTTTCTTTTAGGTGCCACAAAGAAAATTAGTACCGGGACAAAGGATCTCTCAGCAAAGCGATTCTTTTCACCTGCTGCAGAAAGGGTACTCTTGTGGCAAGACGGCTAGGAAGAGTACCCTTCCTGCAGTTCCGGAAGTAAAAATCGCGTTGCTGAAAGATCCTTTGTCTCAGTGCTAATTTTTCTTTGCGGCACCGAGCATCTATTTCCAAAAATCAACTTTCTTGATAAAAGCAAGATCAGTATTTCAGATTTTTCCTTTGGCCTCAGGATGCAATATGGCTTTGCATGCGTGCATATGTGAAGGTCCTAATGCCCTGCCTTGATCGGTTTGGGCTGCTGTAACAAACTGTCCTACACTGTGTAATTTATAAACAATGGGAATTTACTGCTCAGTTCTGGAGGCTGGGAGGTCCCAGATCAAGGCACCAGCAGATCTGTTGTCTGGTGAGGGCCCTTCCTCATAGATGGTACATTCTGTATGTCCTCAAATAGTGGAAGGGGCAAGCAGACTCCCTGGAATCTCTCTCTCTCTCTCTCTTTTTTTTTTTTTTTGAGATAGGTTGCCCAGGCTGGAGTGCAGTGGTGGAACCATGGCACGCTGCAGCCTCGACCTCCCAGGCTCAAGCAATCCTCCCACCTCAGACTCCCGAGTAGCTAGCACCACAAGTGCGCACACCACACCTGGCTAATTAAAAACTTTTTTGTAAAGACGGGATCTTCCTATGTTGCTCAGACTGGTCTCAAACTCCTGGGCTCACGAAGTCCATTGGCCTTGGCTTTGCAATGTACTGAGATTACAGGCATGAACCACCCTTGAGCCTCTTTTATAAAGTAACTATTTCCATTTGGGAAGGTGCAAAACTCATGACCTAATCACCTCTAAAAGTCCTCCCTCTTAATACTATTGCCCTGTGGACTAAGTATCAGCATACAAATAGTGGGCTGGAGTGGTGGCTCATGTCTGTAATCCCAGCACTTTAGGAGGCCAAGGTGGGCAGATCACAAGGTCAGGAGTTCGAGACCAGCCTGACCAACATGGTGAAACCCCGTCTCTACTAAAAGTACAAAAAAAAGCCAGGCATGGTGGCGCATGCCTGTAATCCCAGCTAGTCAGGAGGCTGAGGCAGGAGAATTGCTTGAACCCAGGAGGTGGAGGTTGCAGTGAGCTGAGATTTCACCACTGCTCTCCAGCCTGGGCAACAGAGTGAGACCCTGTCTCAAAAATAAATAAATAAATAAATAACAGCTTTATTGGGCTGTAATTCACGTGCCATATAAGTCGTCCCTTTAAAGTGTACAATTCAGTGGTTTTTAGCATGTTTGTATGTTGTACAATCATCAACACCATATAATTTCCTACAATTTTTATCACCTCCCTAAGAAACTTATACCCACCATAGGTTGTTGTTTTCTGGGTTAATAAAAAAACAACCTACTCCAGGCCTTACCTGACCAGCTCAGGTAAAGCAGAGGATGCCTTCCTGTCCTCCCGACTGAGGACACATCTCTGTGATAATCAGATCTGCACAGGCATGAGCCAGTCAGTGTGCACGTGGCCCATAACTCAGGACTGGGACCCTAGGGTTTCCCGGAGTGCCCGAACTTTCCCTTTATTTATTTTTATTTTATTTTATTATAATTATTGTTTGAGATGGAGTCTTGCTCTGTCGCCCAGGCTGGAGTGCAGTGGTGTGTTGAAACCTTGATTTAGGAATTCTAGATTCCAGAACTGAATTATAGAATTCCAGAATTCTCAGCTCACTGCAACGCCCCCCTTCAAGTGATTCTCCTCCCTCAGCCTCCCTACTAGCTGGGATGACAGGCGTGAGCCACCACGCCTGGCTAATTTTTGTATTTTTAGTAGAGACAGGGTTTCGCCATCTTGGCCAGGGTGGTCTGGAACTCCTGACCTCAGGTGATCCACCTGCCTTGCCCTCCCAAAGTGCTGGGATTATAGGTGTGAGCCACCATGCCTGTCCCTATCCCTTTATATGATGGGTCAAAAGGAGGTCTAGGGTGTCTTGGAGGAAGGACCCAGAGAGCAGATGGGGGGCCCTCAGGGAGATTGATGTATTAATCACAGTTCTCCAGAGAAACAGAAGCAACAGGATGAAGCCTGTATCTCTGCCTCCATCTCCATCTATGTTCATCTTCATGTGTGTCTATTCCTGTCCACATGTATGTCTGTGTCAATATTTATCCTGTTGGTGCTATGTCTGTATGTATAGGAGAGGGCTTACTATAAGGTATTGGTTCACGTAATTATAGAGACTAAGACGTCCCTTGGTTTGCCATCTGCAAGCTGGGGACCCAGGAAAGCTGGTGGTGTATTTTGCAAGGCCTGAGAGCCAGAGGGCAGGTTCCAGTCCACGTCCGAAGTCCTGAGAACCAGGAGCACCAAGGGCAGGAGGAAATTAATGTTCCAGCTCTGCAGTCCCGCAGAGTTAATTCAACCCGTTTCCACTCTTTTCTTCTATTCGGGCCCTCAACAGATGGGATGGTGCCCACCTGCATTGGGGAGGGCCATCTGCTTTACTGAGCCCCCCAGTGCAAATGCTGATCTCTTTGAGAAACACCCTGATATGGTCTGGCTGTGTCCCCACCCAAATCTCATCTTGAATTGTAGCTCCCATAATTCCCCCGTGCTGTGGGAGGAACCCGGTGGGAGATAATTAAATCCTGGGGGTAGTTTCCCCCATACTGTTCTCGGTAGTGAGTAAGTCTTGTGAGATCGGATGGTTTTATAACGGGAAACCCCTTTCACTTGGTTCTAACTTGTCTCTTGTCTGCCGTCGCGTAAGATGTGAATTTTGCCTTCTGCCACGATTGTGAAACCTCCCCAGCCACGTGGATCTGTGAGTCCATTAAACCTCTTTTTCTTTTTCTTTTGAGATGGAGTCCTGCTCTGTCTCCCAGGCTGGAGTGCAGTGGTGCGATCTCAGCTCACTGCAACCTCCACCTCCTGAGTTCAAGCGATTCTTCTGCCTCAGCCTCCTGAGTAGTTGGGACTACAGGCAAGTGCCACCACATGTGGCTAATTTTTTGTTTGTTTTTAGTAGATACAGCACTTCACCATATTGGCCAGGCTGGTCTTGAACTCCTGCCCTTGTTATCTGCCCACCTGTGCCTCCCAAATTCCTGGGATTGAAGGCACTTTAGAAGGCACTAAAGAGAAAAAAAGATTTCTCTTTTTCTTTATAAATTACCCGGTCTCAGGTAGGTCTTTATCAGCAACGTGAAAATGGGCTAATACATACCCTCACAGACACACCCAGAAATTATGTTTAAGCAAATATTTGGGCATCCCATAGCCCAGTCACGTTGACATACAAAACTTACCATCATAACTCAGGACAGTGGCTATTTATCAACTTGTATGGAATATTCCACCATTATAACAGCCTGAGCACTGAACAGCAGCCATGATTACAACCTCCCAGTTGGTTTGGTGTTTCTCCTTTTATATATTTGCTCCCTAATTCGACTTTCAGCTATTTGAGAGTGGGGTCAATGAATCATTGTGGTGTTAGTACTTGGTATACTGTGGGTGCTTAATAAGTGTTTGCCAAATTTATATTTAAAGCCTGGACAGTAACAAGGTTGTGGGAAAGAGATGATGGGGGTGGCTTAACCCATAATTGTGCTTGAGAAGAGAGGATTCCCTTGTGGCGGGGCCCAGCTTGCTGGACAGCAATGCAGTTAAGAGGTTGAATCCTGGAGTCAAGATGTGAATTTGGGTCTCAGCTCTGTTACCTCCTTGCCACATAACCTGGGATGGTTTTGATCTTTCTATGTGTCCTGGTCTGTGCATTAAAGGTGATAATAATTTCTCTCCAGGCTTAGTTTGGGGTCTTCTGAGGCAGACTCTGAGAAAAGAATTCAAGTGCAAATAGTCATTTGGGAAGTTATCCCAGGAAGTAACTCACAGGGGAGAGGGAAAGTGAAAGAGGGAAGGGAAGGTAGCTAGTGAATGGCATGTTATTAAGTCATCACTGTGGGCATCTGGGGCTCAGCCCCATCAGAGAGCACTGTGGGATAGCATAGACCTCAGGCATCCTACTTTAGAGGTGAGGGAGCTGGGGTATTTATCCACCAGTTCTCATTAGTCATGGGTTGAGGACATTAATTTTTTCCAGCAATGTTAACTCCCAGCATTTCTGGGTGTCTTCCCTCCCTCAAAATTTACTGACGGGTTGTTATTGGTTAACTACCAAATCAGTTGGCATAGACTTCTCAGGAATATTCCCTGAAATAACACATCAAAACTGCAGATCCTCAGTGTTGGGTGCTGTTCTCTCTGAAACTGTAGTATTCAAGCTCAGTAGAAAAAAGTCTGATATATTTGTTAGGATAAGGCTGGGCTGCTGTTTACAAAGAAGCCCAATGCTATTAATATTTCAATGCCTTAAAGAAGGTGAGAGTATTTTCCTCTCAATTGTTATGGTTCAAGTTGTTGCAGTCTAGGTCGATGAGACTGGCTCTGCCCAGGTTCCTTCCATTGTGTGGTTCTGCCATTGCTAATACTATAGATGTTCCAAGTGCCATCCTTCTGTCACTCCCCATATCTATACCTTCCAGCCCAATTCTCAGCCGACAGCACCCACATCTCTATGTCCTGGCAGCCAAAGTTCTCTATGTGTGCAAGCAAGGCAAGCCTGAAGTGCTGGGGAGAAGGCCCAACAATGACTACTGAGGGTTGGTGTATAAATACCCCAGCTCCCTCCCCCTTGGGTGGACGCCTCTGAGATCTGTGTTCCACTCTGCTTCCTAGAACTCTCCCCAGTGCTTTTCAGTCCCAGGTGCCCACAGTGGTACCTGGTTCAACAACACACCACTCACTGGCTGCCTTCAATTCCCTGTCTCACTTCCCTTCTGCCCTACTGGTATTTTCTCAGGTCACTTCATAGATAAGTGCAGTCATGTGCCACATGATGATGTCTTGGTCAGTGACAGACCACATGTGTGAAAGTGGCCCCATAAGATTATAATGAAAGGCCGGGCACCGTGGCTCACTCCTGTATTGCCAGCACATTGGGAGGCCAAAGCGGGCGATCACTTGAAATCAGGAGTTTGAGACCAGCCTGGCCAGCATGCTGAAACCCCCATTTCTACTAAAAATACAAAAAAATTAGCCAGGCATGGTGGTGCACACCTGTAATCTCAGCTACTCAGGAAAGTGAGGAAGAAGAATCACTTGAACCTGGGAGGCAGAGGTTGTAGTGAGCCGAGATTGTGCCACTGCACTCCAGCCTGGGTGACAGAGTGAGACTCTGTCTCAAAAACAAAGAAAGATTATAATGTAGCTAAAACATTTATATCATCTAGTGATGTCTTGATGATCTTGACCCTGTGTTGGACTAGGCTAATGTATGTGTCTGTGTATTAAACTTTAACAAAAACATTTTAAAAATAAAACTGTTTTTCAATTAAATATAGAAAAAAGCATATAGACTAAGGATATAAAGAAAATATTTTTTACAGCTATACAATGTGTTTGTATTTTAAGCTAAGCATTATTACTAAAGGTTATCAGTGTGACTCTGGTGTTACTGCAGAAAGCACCAGCATCTAGGTTTAGTAATCTTCAATCACTAAAGTGGTATTACAAAAAGTTTTTAAGGCCAGTGCATTAGCTCATGCCTGTGATCCCAGAATTTTGGGAGGCTGAGGTGGGTGGATCACCTGATGTCAGGAGTTCAAGATTGGCCTGGCCAATATGGTGAAATCCTGTTTCTACTAAAAATACAAAAATTAGCTGGGCGTGATGTTATGTGCCTGTAATCCCAGTTACTTGGGAGGCTGAGGCAGGAGAATCGCTTGAACCTGGAAGGCAGAGGTTGCAGTGAGCTGAGATTGTGCCATTGCATGCCAGTCTGGGTGACAAGAGTGAAACTCCATGTCAAAAACAAACAAAAAAATTTTTAATTAAAAAGTTCATAAAGTAAAAAAGTTATAGTAAACTAGGGTAATTTATTATCGAAGAAAGAAAATGTTGTTTTTTATAAATGTAGTGTGGCCTAAGTGTAGAGTGTTTATAACTTTTTTTCTTTTCCTTTTGAGACAGAGTCTCATTTTGTCGCCCAGGCTGGAGTGCAGTGGTGTGATCTTGGCTCCCTGCAACCTCCACCTCCTGGGTTCAAGCAATTCTGCCTCAGCCTCCCGAGTAGCTGGAATTACAGGCGTGCGCCACCATGCCCGGCTAATTTTTGTATTTTTAGTAGAGACAGGGTTTCTCCATGTTGGTCAGGCTGGTCTCGAACTCCTGACCTCATGGTCCGCCTGCCTCAGCCTCCTAAAGTGCTGGGATTACAGGCGTGAGCCACCGTGCCCGGCCGAGTGTTCATAAATTCTGTAGTGGTGTATGGTAATGTCCTATACCTTCACATTCACTCACCCTTCACTGAATTAACTTCTAGTCCTGTAAACTCCATTTCTGATAAATGTCCTATACAGATGTACCAGTTCTTATCTTTTACGTCGTGTCCTTACTGTAGTTTTTCTATGGTTAGATATGTTGAGATACACAAATTCCTTCCATTGTGGTAACTATCTACCACCTGCAACCGCTCCCAATTCCCTGGTCACATGATCACATAGAATTGCAAGGGCATCTGGGAAATGTAGTCCATCCCGTGCCCAGGATGCTGGTAGATGCCACTTTCTCTTCCACAACCAGGAGTAGCAAAGGTGACTGATCAAGGACAAAAACTTAACAACCTTTACTCATAAAGTCCATAATTCACTTGCAGATAACTTCACGCTCACAATCATAACTGTCTTTCTCCCTGGGTTAACCTAAAAGTTCCTTTTTTGTTCATTTCCAGGAACAAAGCCAGTCCTAGTCCTGAAATCCTAGGATCTGCCTATATGTTTGTGTTTCTGGTTCAATGACACCTTCTATAGGTGAAGTGTCTGGACCCTGGGATACCTGCCCGCACCTAAGCCAGTCCACTGTGCAGTCATGGAACACAAAAACGTATGTGTTTCCTTTGTTAGGCGGACCGAGTATTTGTACCGAGTTTTCTTGGGAATACATTCTGGATAAATATTCTTTAGAGGGTTAATTTTTGTTTGTTTGTTTGAGACAGTCTCACTCTGTCGCCCAGGCTGGAGTGCAACGGCATGATCTTGGCTCACTGCAACCTCTTCCTTTCAGGTTCAAGTGATTCTCTCACCTCAGCCTCCTGACAAGCTGGGATTACAGGCGTGTGCCACCACCCGGCTGATTTTTGTATTTTTAGTAGAGACAGGGTATCTCACAATGTTACCCAGCCTGGTCTCGAACTCCTGGCCTCAAGTGATCCACCCACCTCGGCCTCCCAAAGTGCTAGGATTACAGGTGTGATCTACTCCCCCCGGCCAGAAATAATTTTTTAAAGTGAGCTTTATTTTCATATGTGGAGGGGAGGTTTGTTAGTGAAGCTTAAACGTTGCATTTATAGAGGGGTTTTTTTTTTTTTTTTCCTGTCTTTTCTCTAGAAGAGGCAGGAATGGGTGGGAATCTCTCCAGCCTCCAAGGCAGTGTATTCAGATCGCATCAGAGCTGGTTCTTAATCCTTTTTCTTTTTTTTTTTTGCCTTGGAAGCATTTTTTTTTCCACCACCCCAGCATCTTGCCAGCCAGTTCTTCCGAGAGCTCTCTTCTTCCTCCCCCGACTGGGAGGCTTTTCCAAAGCTCTCAGATTAAAAAGTGCTGAGACCAGTGTCTCTAAGTGCTGTGCTCTCCTGTTGTCATGGGAAGGGAGCTGGCACGGATGAACTAACTCCTTCCTCCTCAGGGGCGACCAGCAACCTGGGGCCACAGTACAACCTGGGGCGTTAGCCTCTTCCAGTCTCCAGCAGCAGCCTTCTGCCAGCCAAGCCATCATGCTTGTCAATAATTCAAAAATGTTTTGCATTTTAAACATTTTTAGGCCAGGAGCAGTGGCTCACACCTGTAATACCAGCACTTTGGGAGGCCGAGGCGGGCAAATCACCTGAGGTTGGGAGTTCGAGACCAGCCTGACCAACAAGGAGAAACCCTGTCTCTACTAAAAAATACAAAAATAAGCCGAGTGTGGTGGTGCACCCCTGTAATCTCAGCTACTCGGGAGGCTGAGGCAGGAGAATTGCTTGAACCCAGGAGGTGGAGGTTGTGGTGAGCTGAGATCATGCCACTGAGTTCCAGCCTGGGCAACAGGAGCAAAACTCTGTCTAAAAAAAAAATTGGGATGTCAAGATACATTTGATATGTGTAAAAATGCATATACTTGGCCAAGTGTGATGGCTCATGCCTGTAATCCCAGCACTTTGGGAGGCCAAGGCGGGTGGATCACAAGGTCAAGAGATCAAGACCATCCTGGCCAACATGGTGAAACCCCGTCTCTACTAAAAATACAAAAGTTAGCTGGCATGGTGGCACGCGCCTGTAGTCCCAGCTATTCGAGGGGTTGAGGCAGGAGAATTGCTTGAACCCAGGAGGTGGAGGTTGCAGTGAGCTGAGATCGCACCACTGCACTCCAGCCTGGGTGACAGAGCAAGACTCCGTTTCAAAAAAAAAAAAAAAAAAAAGCGTATACTTTAAGTTCAGAGCAATACGATTTTTTACAGATGTATACAGTTAGTGAATGTCACTCACATCTGGACAGAGAACAACCCTGTGACCCCCAACTAGGTGCCTTGGCACCCCTTCTGAGTCTGTACCCCATTATTTTGATGTCTAATTTATTCTTAATCTTCAACTTCCGATAAACATTACTCCCCTGCCTCCCCACCCCTGCCCCATACAATTCTTGGCCATAGACAATTGACATTTTCCTAGTCTTAAGTGTGAATAAAAACATCGGCCTCCCAAAGTGCTGTGATCGCAGGTGCGAGCCACCACACCAGGCCTACATCAACGTTTGTGAAGTGTCTGAGTTGATCTCTGATTTTGCCACAGGATGAGCCCCACTAATGTTGGTGAATGGTCCTGCAGAATTTTTCCCATCCATATACAAAGATGAGCAAAATCCATGTCCTACCTCTCTGTTGCTTTGCAGTATGTTCTTTTCCACTTAATAATGAGTGATGATGATGATGTCTTTACATTGTGGGCTAGAATTTCTTTCAAACCTTCATTCAATATTGTTCCGTAAGCACCTACTCTGTGTTGTGCTCCAGAGTTAGGGATCCACCAGTGCCTTCATTTAGAAAGATTTTAAAAATTTCCTGCTTTGGGAGTTCGAGACCTGTCTGGCCTATATAGTGAAGCCCCACCTCTACTAAAAATACAAAAAAAACAAAAACAAAAACAAAATTAGCTGGGTGTGATGATGGGTGCCTGTAATCCTAGCTTCTCAGGAGGCTGAGGCAGGAGAATCAAATGAACCCGGGAGGCAGAGGTTGTAGTGAGCCGAGATCCTGTCATTGCACTCCAGGCTGGGCAACAGTGCAAGACTCCGTCTCAAAAAAAAAAAAAAAAAAAAAATTCCTGCCTTGTTGGCTGGGCTCAGTGGCTCATACCTATAATCCCATATAATCCCAGCGCTTTGGGAAGCTGAGGTGGGATGCTTTACTGAAGCCAGGAGTTTGAGACCAGCCTGGGCAACAAAGGCAGACCCTATCTCTACCAAAAACAAACGAACAAACAAATAACACTAAACTTAGACGGGCATAGTGGTGCATGCCTGTAGTCCGAGCTTTCGGGGAGGCTGAAGCCGAAGGATCATTTGCCAGGAGCGAGAGACTGCAGCAAGCTATGATTGTGCAACTGCACTCCTGCCTGAGTGACAGAGCAAGACCCTGTCTCTGAAAAAAAAAAAAAAAAATCTCTGCCTCGTCCTGTACTTTATTTTGGCTCCTCGTTCGCATTTGTAAAATAAGGATAATACTGGAGCCCATCCCATACAATTTCAAGGAGAATGAACTGAGTTAATCTATGTCAGGTCGTCAGCTAAGTGCCTGGCACATAGTAAGAACGGTATTTCTTAGCCCTTACTGCAATCATTCTTTTATCTTTTCCCTTCTTTTCTTTCTCCTTCTGTTTCTCTTTTGCATGTCTTCTCACTCTCCCTTTCTCTGACGGGGAGGAGGATGGTTAAATTCCAAGTGTTCTGTGTGGGTCTATTACCAATGGCTAGGAGGAGAGGAGTGAACTAAATTAGAAGATGCATTTGGCTAGCTCCGGGAGCAGTGGGGGAGAGCTGGAGCCAGCTGGAATGGAATGGACGCATCTTCCTCCCCCTTTCCCATCCGATTCCCCCCGCAGACAAATTATTTCTTATTGTTTCTGGGGATCCAGAGGAGATTAGCCTGGCAAGTGGGCACTGGGGGCAGGGGTTGGCCGCACAGCAGATGAAAGAGAGGTTTACTGCTGGCAAGAGCCACCCACTCGTTGATCTGCCTGTCTCCGAGGTCCCTCTGTTCCCTTCCCACACACCTTGCTGCTATTTAGTCAGAGGAGAGAAGGCCTGCGTGCCCCACAGCCACCGTCAGTGCCACAGCTTTTTGTCTTTCTTACCCCTTCTAAAAAATAAATCCATTGTCGGAAGAAGGCGACACTTTTTACTATTTAATCATTCACTTACTGGTTCATTCAACACTGCAGCTATTTACTGGGTGCTGCTGGAGTCAGGGCTGGGAGTACAAACACGAAGAGACCACAGTGCTCACCCCTCAGGAACGAACAGTCTAGTGCAGCCAACACACAAATCAGTCATCACAGTGCCAGATGAATGCTACGGGGAGGAACATTCTGAGTGAAGTAGGAGCACTTAGGTTTGCTCCATGGAATCACGGAAGGCTTCCCAGAGGAGGAAGCATTGGGCCAAGGTGGGAGGTGAACCAGAGTGTGTCAGGCTGATCAATGTGGTGGGCTGGGGAGGCCATTCCAGATGGATGAGATAGCCCAGGGGCATCCATTGTAATTCTTTGAATTGCAAGAGATAGAAACACTAAGCAAACAGACTTAGATTAAAAACTAGGGTAAGGGGAATTTATTAACTCAAGTCATTTAAATGTAGGCTGCAGGAATGGCTGTATCTAGAGGCTAAGGTCAGTTTTCGGGAATGGCTGTATCCAGGGACTGAAATAAAGTGGCTGGCCTTATTTCAGCCTTCAGGAATGGTTGTATCCAGGGGCTGTATAAATGTCAGCTTTCAGGAATGGTTGTCTCAGGTTTCAGAAATGGCCCATTTAGGGACTGGAATGAGGTCATTATACTGTCGTATAATAAAAAATATTTAGTTTTTGTCCCCAGTTCCTGTGACACGCTCAAGGTAAATCCAGCTCTTGTAGGACACATAGTGGGTGACAGATTTAGGGGCAAAATGCTTCTTTGTCTGGCTGTGCCCCACGCTTTGTTGGCTCACAGGCGCCGTTGCAGTTTTCCCCGGCTGCTTTACGGCTTGCACTGCTTCAGTGGGTCGAACAGTGTCCGCTGGTGTTACTGTGATATAATAAGAAATGTATATTTGATCTTCATCCTTGATTCCTTGGTACCCTGCTCTCAAAACTCTTGTAATTTCCTGAGTAATAAAGATGATAGGGGCATCTTTTGTTGTGTTTGGTCTTAGTCTAGAGTTTCTAATACGAAAGCTTCTAAGACCCTTCGAATCTCCTGAATGATAAGAGTGTCTTGGGCGTGCTAATGATTGATTCAGGGGTGCCTAGATGGTTTCAGGATGGGGCCTGGTCACCGGGAAAACGAAGATATGATTAAAGGTTGGGATTTTATTTTATTTTATTTTATTTTTCAGATGGAGTTTTGCTCTTGTTTCTCAGGCTGGAGTGCAATGGTGCACTCTTGGCTTAATGCAACCTCCACCTCCCGGGTTCAAGCGATTCTCCTGCCTCAGCTTCTCAGGTAGCTGGGACTACAGTCATGTGCCATCCCGGCTAATTTTGTGTTTTTAGTAGAGATGGGGTTTCACCATGTTGATCGGGCTGGTCTCAAACTCCTGACCTCAAGTGATCCGCCCACCTTGGCCTCCCAAACTTCTGAGATTATAGGCGTGAGCCACCGCGCCCAGCCAGGGTTGAGATTTTCAGTCCCACCCCTCAGCCTGCAGGGAGTGAAGAGGAGCTGGAGGTTGAGCATTTTCATCTCTTTAATCACCAATGGTCAATGATTTAATCAGTCATGCCTACAAAATGAAGCTTCTGTAAAAACCCCCAAACAATGAGATTCTCCATGAGGGAACTCTGATACATGCCATAACATGAATGAACCCAGAGGATATTATGCTTAGTAAAATAAACTTGACCCAAAAGGACAAATACTATATGATTCCACTTATATAAGGTCCCTAGAACAGTCGAATTCATAGAGACAGAAAGTAGAATGGTGGGTGCCAGCAGGCAGGGGACAGGGAACGGGGAGTTATAGTTTACTGGGGATAGAGTTACAGTTTGGGAAGATGAGAAACTTTTGCGATTGTTGGTGATGATGGTTGTACAATCACGTGACTTCATCTAAACTGTGCACTCAAAAATGGTGACGTTTATGTTGTGTGAATTTTGCCACAATTAGAAAGAGAGTTATTGAAGAGTCTTGCCACTATGGTCGCTCACGTCTGTGATCCCAGCACTTTTGGAGGCCAAGGCAGGAGGATTGCTTGAGGCCATGAATTTGAGACCGGGCTGGGCAACATAGCAAGACCTCATCTCTAAATAAATAAAAAATAATAATAATAAAAAATAAAAATTCAGTGCTTGAGATGACACTCACTCGTAGTCCTAACTACTCAAGAGGCTGTGACGGGAGGCTCACTTGAGGCCAGGAGTTGGAGGCTACAGTGAGCTATGATTATGCCACTGCACTCCAGCCTGGGCAAAAAAGAAAGACCCTGTCTCTTTAAAAAAGAAAAAAAGTTTTACCATCTCCTTGATCAGATGTGTAAGCTAGAAAAGGCCATCTGCAGCCAGTGTAAGGGATGGTTGGAGGGAAAGGTACTGGACGAGGAGAACCAGGAGGGAAGATGCTGCTACAGTCCAAGCAAATGATGATGGAGGCCGGCACTGAGTGGTCACAGGCGCAGAGCGGGAGGGAATGCGTTACTGAGGTATTTGACAAGTGGCTGGCTGCTTAATGGAATAGGGGTTGTGAAAGGGCTTTGAATCTGTTTAGACCTGGTTATTAATGCTTTCTGAAACCTGTATCGTTTGAACTATGGCTCCCAGGAGGACCTAAACTGGGTGTCTCGGTTTGACCATCTCATGTGCCTTGTTGGGCTCAGGAGCCGCTTGGCAAATCTATACAGATCTGCATGAACTGATGAAGTTTTATGTGGTCCCACCAGGAAAGAATGTTGGGCTGCAGGACACAGCAAACTCAAGCAGATTGAACAGCAAGGGAATACTGGCTTTCATGACTGGAAGTCCAGTGGTGGTGTGGGCTTCAGGATGAGGTTGATCCAGCACTATTTTCATCTCCCAAGGAGTCAAAATCTTAAGATAGTGGCCACTGAAGTTGAGGCTACCTGTTTTCTCGTTCATGCCCAGTGGAATGGTTGAAAAGGGTAGTTTCCCATGACTCTTGTGAAAGATAAGAATTCTTTGCAGATGTCCCCAGTAATTTTTTTGTGGGATGTTTATTACCCGAATTAAAGTGTGTTAGAAAGTTGGGTCCCTTTGTGGTCACGCCAGCCATGCAACAGGACTTGAGGCGGATTCTACAATGTCATGTGAAATTGGTTGAGCTAGGTTGGGGGTAAACATGGAAGCTCCAGGGGTGACACACCCCCATCATTCCACAAAGAGGGGTGCCAGCACCTGGCACCCTGATGGACATGCAGAGGGAATCCACAAGCCAGGACACATTGCCCGGTTGGTGGAAAGTGCCTTCTGGTAAGATAAAGTTGCCCCTTCCTCCAAGCAGCCACAGCCCATCCTAGGGAACACATTTAGATGTATGTAGGCTTAATTTAAAACCATTTTCAAAAACACTTTTTATTATCAGCATTTTCAAACCCACCCCAAAATGGAGAGAAACGCAAAGACAAGCTTCAGGAATCTATTTCCTGACTTCAATATTATCAACATTTGGCAAATCTGGTTTCTTTTCTTTTCTTTCTTTCTTCCTTCCTTTTTTTTTCCCAACTTTCACTGTTGTTGCCCAGACTGGAGTGCAACGGCGCAATCTCAGCTCACCGCAACCTCTACCTCCCAGATTCAAGCGATTCTCCTGCCTCAGCCTCCCTAGTAGCTGGAATTACAGGCATGCACCACCACACCCGGCTAATTTTGTATTTTTAGTAGAGATGGGGTCAGGCTGGTCTCGAACTCCTGACCTCAGGTGATCCACCCTCATCAGCCTCCCAAAGTGCTGGGATTACAGGCATGAGCCACTGCGCTCGGCAAATCTGGTTTTTTTATGCTTTCACCTAGTATCTGCACTTTGCTGGATTATTTTAAAGTAAATTCTAGTCATTGTATCATTGTATCTGTTAATGTTACAGATGATTAGAGTCTAATCTAACAGACTCTAAGAGACACTGTCTGTGATAAAGTGCAGTCTAGCCAAGGGCAGTGGGTTATCCTCTAATCTTGGTGCTTTGGGAGGCTGGGGCGGGTAGATCACTTGAGGCCAGGAGTTTGAGACCAGACTAAGCAACCACAGCTTTTAAAATAAATTTACCAGGAGTGGTGGTGTGCGTCTGTAGTCCTAGCTACTCAGCAGGCTGATGCAAGATGGCTGCTTGAGCCCAGGAGGTGGAGGCTGGAGGAAGCTGTGATGGTACCACTGCACTCCAGCCTGGAACAGAGCACAAACCTGCCTCAAACCACAGAAACAAAGCAAAACCACAACCACAATGCCATTGTCTTAAAGCAAACGTTAGGTTTTGGAATAATTTTAGATTTATAGAGAAATGGCAAAGATGAAAGAGTTTCTGTGTACCCCTCATCTCGCCCCTCCTGTTGTTACCATTGTACATTACTATGACGGGTCACCATTCACTAAATCGCAGACTCTATTCGGATTGTACCCTTTTTTTTATTAATGCCGTTTTTACTGTTCCATGATCCAACCCCAAATACTACATTGCCCTTAGCACAATGTCATTTTCACATCTACCCAAAATGGCTGCATTTCCTTAAGACCCACTGAGCAGTCAGCATCATCCCCATGTCCCTGACTGGCTGATGGATCTCGTAAGACTCTTGGAATCTTTAACAGTGCTGCCTCCTCCCCTCGTTTGCTCGCCGCTCATTCACGGAAGATAGTAGATCGTCTGTCCTGGAGACTGTTCCACACTTTGGATTCTGCCGATTACGTGCCGCGTGGTGTTGATTGAGTGTGCTCCCCCGAATTTCCCGTGAATGGAGGGATAGATTTAGACCTGGGGTTGGTGAACTTTCCTGTAAAAATCTGGATAATAAATCTTCTGGGTATTGCAGTTCATATGGTTTCAACTCTGCCTTTGCAGCGTGAAAGCAAGCCACGGACAATACTTAGATAAATGAGTGTGGCTGTGTCCCAGTGAAACTTTATTTACAAGATCAGGCAGCAGGCTGGATGTGACTCGGGGGCCGTAGTTTGATGATCCCTGATCTAGAAAATGAGTCGGATTCCGTTTCAGTGTTTTTGTTTTGTGCTGCGTTGTTTTTGCAAGGATAATTCTTCAATGATGACTGGTACATCTCATTGGGTGGCACATCACGTCTGGCTGCCTCTCCTTTAGTGATGTTGAATTTGACAAGGGTTCAGATGTCACCAGCTTGATCCATCCATCATGAAGGTCTCCATCAGTGGGTTGTATTTCAGCACTCCTCTCTCTCCTGTGGCTAGGAGCACTTGCACAGTGCACGCCTTGAGCAACCATACATGGAGGTCCCTCTCCGGCCTTTGTTACTGGTTTTGACTTCTCTGTTTTCAAGCAGCATATGGAATATAGGCTTCTCTGTTTTCAAACAGTATATAGAATAGTTGCCTTACAGGTCTTTAGAGTGCTACAAACTCCGACACCGAGTCAAGCAAAACAACCTCCAGAGGGTTTCCTGAGGACACAGAGGTTCTGGATTCATCTGGATCAGAGGTTGTGTACAGGCCACATTAATTCTCATTTTCTAAAAAACATTAATTCCTTGCCAACTTTTAAAATCTGGAAGGTTTCATATAAAAACATAGCTTTCCACTCCCCTTGAAAAATAAGGGAAGCTATAGCCACTTTGGACCATTCAGGGTTAGCAACAAGAAGCTGGAGCTGAGAGTAACTTCCTGCTTTAGATGAGAACTCAACATCCGGGCAGACAATAGGGAGTGGTGGGGACTCAAGAGAACTGCAAGGCACGTGCCCCGTCAATAATGAGATGAGCAGCTGGGTGCGGTGGCTCGCACCTGTAACCCCAGCACTTTGGGAGGCGGAGGCAGGTGGATCATTTGAGGTCAGGAGTTCAAGACCAGCCTGGCCAGCAAGGCGAAACTCTATCTCTACTAAAAATACAAAAACTAGCTGGGCGTGATGGTGCGTGCCTGTAGTTGCAGCTACTTGGGAGGCTGAGGCAGGCAGAGAATCGGTTGAACCTGGGAGGTGAATGTTGCAGTGAGCTGAGATCGTGCCACTACACTCCAGCCAGGGCGACAAGAGTGAGGGAAAAAACAAAAAAGATGAGTGATGCTCTTCTCAGGTACCCGTAAGCTTCTCTGGCAGTTTCAAAATTAAATGCTAATGTTTCCATAGTTAATCCATTTATACCTCCCACCATTCCCCATCCCCTTCCCCGCTTTCATCTCCTACCCCTGAAACATTTACCGCTTCCTTGTGTGTCTTCCCAGAGTGACTTCATGCAAACACATGAAATGTGTGCAAATGTTAAATATTTATTTTCTTTTCTCCTCTCTTCTTACATAAGCGAGCGTATACTCTCCATACAGCTCAGCGTCTTGCGTTTCTTCACCTAACAATATGTTCTTGGAGATCTTTCCAGATTAGTTTGGCAGGAGCTTCCTAATTTTCAGAGAGGCAGTATTACAACTGTGTGGTTGACAGCGCAGAGACAGCTGAGGAAGACAGAGAAACTGAGGCGCCCTCTTCCATCCCACCCACCAGTATCTTCCTGGGAACCTGGGTGTGAGCAGAAGGTAACCCCACAGCGTCCTGTTTCTCTGCCCACTGTTACTTATCATCCCTGTGCATCAAACATGTTTTTTTTTTTTATTTTTAAATTTTTTTTTTTAGTTTTGGAGACAGAGCCTCCCTCTGTCTCCCAGGCTGGAGTGCAGTGGTGCCATCCTGGCTCACTGCAACCTCCACCTCCCGAGTTCAAGTAATCCTCCTGCCTCAGCCTCCCGAGTAGCTGGGACTACAGGCACACACCACCACGCCCAGCTAATTTTTGTATTTTTGGTAGAGACAAGGTTTTGCCATGTTGGTTAGGTTGGTCTCGAACTCCTGACCTCAGGCAATTTGCCCGCCTTGGCCTCCCAAAGTGCTGAGATTACAGGTGTGAGTCACCACGCCTGGCCCAAACAGCTCTCTTGGGCTCCTTCCTTCCTTCCTCCCTCCCTCCCTCCCTTCCTTCCTTCCTTCCATGTTTTTTTATTTTTTTGTCTTTTTGTGGGCTTCTTCTTTAACTACATCACTGTGCCTGCTTCCAGCCCCTCAAGGTACCAGCTCCCCTCGCTGACCTGATTTGCTGCTTCCAGGCTGTGTGATCTTGAGCAAGTCACTGGTCCTCTCTGGGCCTCAGTTTCTTCACCTGTAACATAGAAACGTGGTTAGGGAGCACCTGCTGTGGTTATTATGAATTATTACATATAATACATTAGAATTATGCTAGGCATGAGGCAAGTGAGGTGTCTAGGCTATGATGATTATTTTTTATACAGTGGGCCATAATTTAGTAAATCAGCCTGTATTGATAGATTCACGGGTTGTTTGCAATATCCTGCTTTTACATACAGTGTAATAATGAGTAACATTGTACATATGTCCTTTTCTTTCCTTTTGAGATAGCATGTCACTGTCACGTAGGCTGGAGTGCAGTGATGGAGTCATAGCTCACTAAAGCTTTGGTCTCCTGGGCTCAGGTGATCCTCCTGCCTCAGCCTCCCAAGTAGCTGGGACTACCAGTGCAAACATTTTTTTTTTTTTTTTTTTTTTTTTACGGGGGTAGAGTTGGAGTCCTGCTATGTTGCCCAAGCTGGTCTCAAGCTCCTGGTCTCAAGCAATCCTCCCACCTCAGCCTTCCAAAGTGTTGGAATCACAGGTATGGGTCACACATATGTCATTTTTAAAAACATGTCAGCTGCTAGGTGTGGCGGCTCATGCCTGTAATCCCAGCTACTCAGAAGACTGAGTACTAGCAAGCCTCCGTCTCTTAAAAAAAAATTCTTTCAAAATGAGCTGGCAGGCACCTTTGGGTGCCTGCACTCCTTGCTCCTCAGGAGGCTGAGGTGGGAGGATCACTTGAGCCCGGGGGTTCCAGGCTGCAGCGAACCATGATCGTGCCACTACACTCCGACCTGGGTGACAAAGCAAGACTGTCTCAAAAATGAATTTAAAAAATAGGTAAAAACATGTCAATGTATCACAGACAATGGGATAAATTTGGAGAAACTGGTTTGCTGGGTCAAAGGATAAAGACATGGGTGATCTTGGTGAATTTTGCCAAATGACCCTCCATGGAGATTCTGCGAGTTTCCACTCCCTTCAACAATAGATGTGAATGTCTGGTGCCCCTCAACCCTGCCAGCAGCGTGTGTTATCATGCTTTTGCCCATAGGGTAGGTGAAAAACGATATCTCAGCACAATTTTAATTGGTCTTCTCTTATTATGAGTGAAAATGGGCCCCCTGTCATCCGTTTAAGGGCCATTTGTGTTTCCTTGGGACCTGGGGGAAGTGATTACTGAAGCAAAAGGCAGGGCATGCATAATAGGTTGACAGGTCTATTTTTAAAACCCAGGTATCACTGCCAGTCAGCATGTTCCGAGGATCGTTTGGCTCGATTTTTGGTGTGGAATTGGCATTCTCACCTGTTTAATTTTAATTTTAAGTGCCTGGGGTCTGGGGTCAAATGCCACCCCTTTAGAGCATGTGGTACGTGCCATGTTCTGGTGCCACCTGGTTTATTTGTGTGTTTTTAATTGTCGTTGCTTCCTTGCCATTATCTACTCACTCCTAAAGAGAATTCAAGGTCTACGAAAGCAGAGATGAGCAAGGATGTCGTCTCACGGAACTTCTGGTTTTAGGGTCGTCCAGATGACAGTTATCTTTGGTTTCCTTTGGACTCGCAGATTCACACACAGCATCTTGAAGAAGAAATTTATTCAGCCATCCATTCTTCCATTCGTCTTTCCATCGTTCATTCATTCATCTATCCATTCATCCATTCACTTATCCATCCACCAGATCATCTATCCATCCAATCGTCCATCCATTCATCCATTAAATGAGCCATTTACTCATTCATCCATCCATCAAAGCATCCACCCATCCATCAAACCATCTGTCCCTCCATCCATTTTAAAGAACTTACTCAGTATTTTAGCAAGCACCTACTAAATGGCATGCCTCATGCTTGACCCTGAAGTCACAGTAATGAGCAACACAGATGTTGTCCCTGCTGGCCAGCTTACCAGTCTAGCAGGTAAATAGAGTGCTCTAAATGTGGGACGTGGTTTATAATTGCAGAATTGAGTGACATCTAACAAACTCAAAGAAGGCTTCTTGGATAAAGGAGCGTTCAAGCTGAAACCTAGAGAATGAGTAGCAGTGTGGCTGGGGAGGAAGAAGAGGAGGGCTTTTGGCTATGGGAACAGTACCTCAAAGGTCCAAAGGCAGGAAAAATATATGGTGCATTTAGAGAATGGAAGGGAGTCTGAGTCAGTTAGAATGTAGAGTCTGAGAGGGAAGAGGCTGGAGTTGGGGCAGGGCCAGGTGGCACAGGGGCCTCTGGGCTACATTAACAGAATTGGAGTTTATCCTAAGAGATTATGGTGGCCTGGAATTTGATAGAAGCAATGGTGATATAAATGGATGGATTTGAGTGGCATTTGGATGTAGAATCAATACATCTTGGTGACTGATAGAATAGTGGGATGAGGGGGAGAGGGAGGAGTGAAAAATAATACCCAGCTGTCTGTCTCACTAACTGGGTGGTTTTAAAAGCTTATGTGGCTGGTTTGCCTAGTGGCCGGAGAACAGCATCATCAAGACCAAAGTCACGGGTATGAGGCTTCCAAAGAGTTTTTAATCCGTCCTGCAGCAAAAAACAGCATCTCTGTCCATTGCGGTTGAAACACACGTTGTCTGCAGTGTCCCTTTGGCATTCCAGGTGGAGGTGAGTGCAAAGGCAAAGAGAGAGAGAGGCAAGAAACAGCCTCGGGAGGACAGTGGCAGGGATGGGGATTCCCCGGGAAGTGGCGAAGATGCTGGACGGGTGGTCCGAGCCTTGAAGGAAGATGGGTTCTCTCTCAAAGGCAGGAAAATAAAGATTTAGAAGCAGAATTAGAGGGAATGTCAACTCTTCTCAAAACCTGAATCTACACACACTGTTATGGAAAGGGTATATCATACAGGATAAGGGATGTTAGCTGCTGTGAGAGCTAAGCCCTGAACTCTCAGTGGCTGAACACGGTGAACGTTTCCTTCTTGCTCACTCAACTGTCCGAGATGGACGGTGTATTAGACAGGATAAGGGATGTTAGCTGCTGTGACAAATAAATTCTGAATTCTCAGAGGTCGAACATGGCGAAAGTGTCCTCCTTGTTCACTCAGCTGTCCAAGGTGGATGTTTTCTCCTGGTAGGCTTTTCTCTCTCTCCTTTTAAAATTTCTTGGAGGTACATAGTAGATACATTTATAGGGTATATGGGATATTTTGGTACAGGCATGCCATGTGTAATAATGGCATATCACCTCAAGCATTTATCCTTTGTGTCACAAACAATCCAATTACGCTTTTAGTTATTTTTAAATATACAAATAAATTATCATTGGCTATAGTCACCCCGTCTTACTATCAAACACTGCATCTTATTCTTTCTATGTTTTTGTACTTAGTAACCATTTCGCCCTCCCCCGACCCCTCCACTACCCTCGTCAGCCTCTGGTAACCATCATTCTACTGTCTACCTCCATGAGTGCAATTGTTTTAATTTTTAACTCCCGCAAAGAAGTGAGAACATGCAAAGTTGGTCTAAGAAAGTTCCTGGCTTATTTTCCTTAACATAATGACTTTCGGTTCCATCCGTGTTGTTGCAAATGACAGGATCTCATTCTTTTTTATGGCTGTGTAGTACTCCAGTGTGTATATGTACCACATTTTCTTCATCTGTCGATGGACACTTGGGTTGTTTCCAAATTTTAGCTATTGTGAACAGTGCTGCAGCAAACACGGGAGTGCAGACATCTCTTTGATACACTATCTCCTTTCTTTTGGGTATATGCCCAGTGGTGGGATTGCTGGAAAGTGTGGTAGCTCTATTTTTAGTTTTTTTTTGAGGAACCTCCAAACTGTTCTCCATAGTGGTTGTACTTTCTGGGAGACTTTCCTCCAGGCGGTGACTCAGGGATCCAGGGTCCTTCCATCTTGGGGTTTTATCATTGTCTAGGAAGGGCCTCCACGTTTCCCACCATTGCTTCTGAATTTATACACAGAGAATGATGCCGGATTTTTTTTTATTTTTTTATTTATTTTTTATTTTTATTTATTTATTTATTTTTGAGACGGAGTTTCGCTCTTGTTACCCAGGCTGGAGTGCAATGGCGCGATCTCGGCTCACTGCAACCTCCGCCTCCTGGGTTCAGGCAATTCTCCTGCCTCAGCCTCCTGAGTAGCTGGGATTACAGGCACGCGCCACCATGCCCAGCTAATTTTTTGTATTTTTAGTAGAGACGGGGTTTCACCATGTTGACCGGGATGGTCTCGATCTCTTGACCTCGTGATCCACCCGCCTCGGCCTTCCAAAGTGCTGGGATTACAGGCGTGAGCCACCGCACCCGGTCCTATTTTTATTTTTTATTTTTTTAATTTTTTTGAGACAGAGTTTCACCCTTGTTACCCAGGCTGGAGTGCAATGATGCTGGACATTTTTTATGGGTTAGGCTTAGAAGTGGTTCACATCATTTCTACCTCAATGCCATTGGCCAGAATGTAGTCCCAGGGCCTAAGTTCAGGGAGAGCTGGAACTTGTCCCTTTGCCGTACGTATGCCTGGGAGGAAAGGAATATGGGATCTGCCAGATCTGTAGCATTATCTCTGCCACAAGTGGGACCGGTCAGAGAGGGTGGTTGGATAAAAAGAAACCCATCTCCACGATTTACCAAAACTGGAGGGGAAAGCACAGGCACAAAGGGTTTGCTTCTGGTGCTGAAGCATCAGGAACGTTCTCTGGGAAGATGGATCGTGCTTTAGGGTTAAGAGGCTTGTTATTTCATTCTGCCAAGATCCCGTTTAACATCAGAACCTCCTTTAGAAATATCTTTCTTAAAAGAAAGAACATATCCACTTGGCCTTCTAACCTCAGGGTCTCTTTGCTTTGTCATAACCTTCAGACTCTGTTTTTCTCCAGTGCATGATTTCTAGGCTGATTTTTCTTTCCACGTCTCCCTAAGTCCTTGGTCCTTTCTTCGGTACGATTGGTTATTTTCCTTGCCAGCCCCAGGCAAGAGGGAGGGGTTGAGCAGTTGTATACTAATTACTAGGCTATTACTGTTATTATTCAGCTGTGGAAAAGAGAATTCAGAGAGCCCCACATATAATTCACCTCACTGACATTTCTCTCTGTCTCTCCTTGTTTCTCCCCCCTCCTCCCCACATTCTCTCTTTCCCTCTCTCTCCCCGTATCTGTTTCCTTTTCTTTCTCTGTATCTCCGTACCTCTCTTCCTGTCTCTGTCCCCCATTCCTCTGGGTATATACTTTGCTAGCATCATATACCTTTCTTTCATCACCCACATCAACATTCCAATTTCGCTTTTATTGATTTTCTCATTTAGTTAGTATAACGACAAGGACCAGCTGCTCATGGTGGCTCACGGCTGCAATCCCAGCACTTTGGGAGCCTGAGGTGGGCACATCGCATGAGCTCAGGGGTTCCAGACCCACCTGGGCAACATAGTGAGACCCCCATCTCTACAAAAATTAGCCAGGCATGGTGGTGCCTGCCTGTAGTCCCAGTACTTTGGGAGGCTGAGGCAGGTGGATCACCTGAGGTCAGGAGTTCGAGAGCAGCCTGGCCAACATGGTGAAACTCTGTCTCTACAAAAATTACAAAAATTAACTGGACGTGATGGTGCACACCTGTAGTCCCAGCTACTCGGGAGGCTGAGGTATGAGAATCGCTCGAACCCAGGAGGCAGAGGTTGCAGTGAGCTGAGATTGCCACTGCACTCCAGCCTGACAGACAGAGCAAGACGCTATCTCAGAAAATAAAAAGAAGTGGACTGTGTCCAGTTTTGTCCGAATGCATCCTTAGCGCAGAGCAGGGGCTCAAAGACATTGATTAGAGTCCACACACAGTTGTTAATGTCTAACTGTTAACATCTCTTTCTTAGATTTTTTTCTTATTCTTGTGACTGATTTCTGCCTCACCTCCTTCAGGTCCCTGCTCACAGTCGCCTTCCCGACCTCACCTATGTAAAATTGAAACTACTGCACCACCATTAACTTTCTCCAGCCCCGGTTCCTTCCTTCCTTTATTCATTCTTTTCGTCCTTCCTCCCTCCCTTCCCTCCTTTTATCTTTCTTTCCTTCCTTCCTTCTTTCTCTTTTTTCTCTATTTCTTTTTCTTTCCTTTCTCTAGTCCTTTTCTCCCTCCCTCCTTTCCTCCTTCCTTTCTTTCTCTCTCTCTTTCTCTTTCTCTCTCTTCTTTCCCTTCATCCCTTTCTTCTTTTCCTCAATTCCCTCTCTTTCCTTTCTGCCTTTTCTTCCTTTTTTCTTTTTTTTTTGTGATTGGACTATCACACAGCAAAGTTTGCACATTTTAAGTGTATGGCTCAATAAATTTTTATGTGTGTAGACACCTGTGTAATCTCCATTGGTTCAAGAGCATGAGCTTTTCCATCACTTTTAGCTTCCCTTTCCAGGCCACTACCCCGCCCCTGAGGCAACTGCTACTCTGATATCTGTCACCGTGGATCGGTGTCGCCTGGTTTTGAACTTCTTATAAATGCAATCATACTGTATGCAGCCTTTTGTTCTGGCTTCTTCTGCCCAATAAAATGTTTCTTAGCTCTGTCCCAGTCATTGAGTGAAATAGTTTGTTCTTTGCTCTTTTTTTTTGAGATGGAATCTCCCTCTGTTGCCCAGGTCGCAATGCAATGGCATGATCTTGGCTCACTGCAACCTCTGCCTCCCGGATTCAGGCAATTCTCCTGTCTCAGCTGGGATTACAGGTGCCCAACACCACACCCAGCTAATTTTTGTATTTTTAGTAGAGATGGGGTTTCACCATGCTGACCAGGCTGGTCTCAGACTCCCGACCTCAAGTGTTCTACCTGCTTTGGCCTCCCAAAGCGCTAGGGTTACAGGCATGAGCCATTGTACCCAGCCAGTAATCTGTTCTTTTTTGTTGCTGTGTAGTATTCCATTGTATGAATATTCTGCAGTTTATTCATAGCCATAGGTAGTTGCACTTGTTCTGAACTTTATATAAATGCTTTATCTTTATCCTAAGCAATCGTCACCATGTAACATACTACAAGTTTTACTTATCTTGTGGTGCCTGTTTTCCCTTTAGAATGTCAGTGCTCTGAGGGCAAGGTTCCTGTTAATTGCGTTCACTGCCCTATTCCCTGCATATAGCAGTTGATTCTGGTCAAATTATCAAGCCAGTGAAGGAACTTCTGGTCAAATGGGTCACATTGGCCAGGTGCAGTGGCTCATGCTTGTAATCCCAATACTTTGGGATGTTGAGGTGGGAGGATCACTTGAGGTCAGGGGTTTGAGACCAGCCTGGGAAACAAAGCAAGACCGTATCTCTTAAAAAAAAAAAAAAAATAGCTGGGCGTGGTGTACACCTGTGGTCCCAGCTACTTGGGAGGCTGAGGCAGGTGGATCGCTTGAGCCCAGGAGGTTGAGGCTGCAGTGAGCTGTGATTGTGCCACTGCACTGCAGCCTGGGACACTGTCCCCACCATCCCCACAAAATAGGTCAGATTCTGCTTGGAGAAGCTTTCTCTATCCTATGGGTTACTAGCCTATGGAGTGCAAAGAAAATCTGAGAGTGAGAAAAAGGACTCCAGGAGTAGCAGGTTTTTAAATTAAAGGGTTTAATTTTTTCCCTGACAACATCTTTTAAAATTATTTATTAGAAAATAAATTTTTGGCCAAGCATGGTAGCTCATGCCTGTAGTCCCAGTACTTTGGGAGGCTGAGGTGGGCGGATCACCTGAGGTGGGGAGTTCAAGACCAGCCTGACCAACATGGAGAAACCCCGCCTCTACTAAAAATACAAAATTAGCCTAGTGTGGTGGCACATGCCTGTAATCCCAGCTACTCTGGAGGCTGAGGCAGGAGAATCACTTGAACCTGGGAGGTGGAGGTTGCAGTGAGCTGAGATGGCGCCACTGCACTCCAGCCTGGGCAACAAGAGCGAAACTCCATCTCAGAAAAAAAGAAAAGATTTTGGTGAAGGCACAGAAGCCAGAGGGGGGAAATCACCCATATTTGGGAGCGCATCATATTTTCATAATGTCATTGGAATGGCTATAGAAGAGTCTTTTCCTCTTAACCTACTGTCAGGTATGTTTTGACATTATACATAATGCTATAATCAAATATTTATCTACATTTTCCCTTCATTGGGATTCCTTTCTTTGTGTAGATTTCCAGGAGTGGTTTTACAGAGTCAAAAACAGGTATCATTTTAATGGTTTCTCATATGTATGGTTTTTCCAAAGGATTGTATCCATTTACACATCTAACAGCAATGCTTGACTACATTCATTTCAATGCACACAGCCCAGTACTGGGTTTTATTGTTTTAAAAATGTTTTTGGGCCAGGCATAGTGGCTCATGCCTATAATCCCACACTTTGGGAGGCCAAAGTGGGAAAATTGCCTGAGCCCAGGAGTTGGAGACCAGCCTCGGCCATGTGGGGAAACTCCATCTTTACTAAAAATACAAATATTAGCCGGACATGGTGGCATGCACCTGTAGTCCCAGCTTCTATGGAGGCTGAGATGGGATGATTGCCTGAGCCTGGGAGGTTGAGGCTGCAGTTAGCCATGAGTGTACCGCTGAACTCCAGCCTGGGCAATAGAGCAAGACCCTGTCTCAAATTTTTTTTTTTTTTTTGTAAATTTAATAGACAAAAATGGCATCACCTTATTATTTTATTCTGTTTTATTTCACGGGACGTGAGGTCATTCTATAAATATTCATTGAGCAGCTTCGCCGTGCCAGAACTTGTGCTGGGTCCGGGGTACTAGTGAGTAAAGTGGATGTGCGTTCTGTGTCCTTGAACTTACAACCTGGTGGGGAGTGTCTCTGAGTCCACAGAGAAAATAGTTCACTTTCCAGACCCCAGATATTTCGAAGGAAGAGGCTTTAAGGAGGAGCTTTGCTGGGTGTCGTGGCTCAAGCCTGTGATCCCACAGTTTGGGAGGCTGAGGTGGGTGGATCACTTGAGCCCAAGAGTTCAAGACCAGCCTGGGCAACATAGTGAGACCCCATCACTACAAAAAATACAAAAATTAGCCAGGCTTGGTGGCACAGGCCTGTAGTCCCAGCTGCTGTGGGGAGCTGAGGCAGGAGGATCACCTGAGCTTGGGAGGTTGACGCTGTAATGAGTTGTGATCATGCCACTGCATTCCAGCCTGGGCAACAGAGAGAGAGATCCTGAAAAAGAAAGAAAGAGAGAAAGAAAGGGAGAAAGGGGAAGGGGGAGGGAAGGTGCCAGTGCATTCCAGCCTGGGCAACAGAGAGAGACCCTGGAAAAGAAAGGAAGAAAGGGAGAAAGAGAAAGAGGAAGGAAAGGGAAGGGCTTCCTTCCAGAGGTGTCGACAGAGTTAACCCACGTGGGATGTTGGGCACCCAGAGGCTAGCAATAGCAGGAAGCCCCTACCATCCTTGGATTGAGGAAATTGCAACGTTGGAGCCAGCGGGAGCGGGAACGGTGAGGGAGGAGCTCCTAGCAGGAGCTGTCATCATGGAAGGGACCAGCCACTGCCAGGGATGTGGCACCAAAGCAGAGAGCGAGTAGGGGAAGAAATCCCCACCCCAGGCCTGCTGCGTTTTAAATTACAAAAGTCGTGCTACCTTACTCATTTATGAATTCATCTGACATTTCTTGAGGGCTTATGAAGCTAAGTAAAATTGGTTTTGGCACTCATGAAGTCTTCCTTTTTAAAATTACTTTTATTATTTATTTATCACTGGAGACAGGGTCTTGTGCTGTCGACCAGGATAAAATGCTGTGACATGATCATAGCTCACGCAGCTTCAACCTCCTGGGCTCAATCGATCTTCCCACCTCAGCCTCCTGAGAAGCTGGGACTACAGGTGTGCGCCACCACACACAGCTAATTTTTGTATTTTTAGTAGAGGTAGGGTCTCGCTATGTTGCCCAGGCTGGTCTCAAATTCCTGGGCTCAAGTGTTCCTCCTGCCTTAGCCTCCCAAAGGGCTGAGATTCCAGTTGTGACCCACTGCACCCAGCCTCAAGAAGTCTTACCTGGAGAAACAGGCTGGTAAAAAGACAACTTTTTCAGAACATGCAAGAGTATCAGTTAAAACTTTGTTTGTATATAAAATAAAAATGCTGCAGTGGCCCAGGGATGTTTAGCCAAGACCAAAGTCAGATTGGTCTTTTCCTCATGGTCGGTCTCAGGATGGCTGCTGCTGCCCCAGCCATCACATCAGTGCTTCAGACAGAAAGAAGGAAGAAGGTCAAAGGACAAAGGTCAGTTGAGATCAGCATCCTCATGTTTGATTGGCCAGAAATGTTCACGTGGCCATATCTCCCTGCAAAGGTACCCAGGAAGTGTAGTTCTGTTTTATTTTTATTTTATTTTATTGAGACAGAGTCTTGCTCTGTCACCCAGGCTGGAGTGCAATGGCATGATCTTGGCTCACTGCAACCTCCGCCTCCTGAGTTCAAGCGATTCTCCTGCCTCAGCCTCCCGAGTAGCTGGGATTACAGGCGCTTGCCACCACACCCGGCTAATTTTTGTTATTTTTAGTAGAGACAGGGTTTCATCATATTGGTCAGGCTGGTTTTGAACTCCTGACCTCAAGTGATCCGCCTGCCTCGGCCTCCCAAAGTGCTGGGATTGCAGGCGTGAGCCACCGCACCTGTCCTGTTTCATTGCTGGGTTCTGAAAGCTAGGGAAGGTATGCAGGGATAATGGTGGGTGGGCAGCTGGAGGTCTCTGACACGCTGTATCTCAGGCATCTAGTACAGTGCCTGGAACATAGTAGAAGCTTAATAATTGTTTGTTGCATGAGTAAATAAACAGCTAGATGACAGCAGGACAGTTTAAAGGATCAAGGTGGCCACAAACAACAATGGAAGCAGAGACACAGACTGTAACCCATCTGGCATTGGTGAGGGGTAGGGGGCAAAGAGAGAAAGAAGTGAAGAGCTGCCTGTAGCGGGACTAGTTCGGTTTCATCATCTCCTTCTAGCTTGAGAAGTCCTCATCTCATCTTGCCAAAACATCCAGTCCCCCGCGATTATTTTGTTTCCTCACTTAACATCTTTCTTTAGCTCCGTTATGTTTATCTTTATGTTCAGACAATCCTGGGTCTTACAGAAGGGTAAATGAAGGCATAGTAACGAGAGATTAAACAGATTCTCAGATGAGGCAGGGACTTTGCCATTCTCTGTCTACTCCCTGATGGCGTTTTATTGGCTTTGATAGCTGTGGAAGCTTATTTGGGGATTTTTTTTTTCTGGCAAAATTCCCAGAGAGCAGGGTTTATCTAAACTAGCTAATATGCAGCATTTGCGAATAATTATTAATAGATGTTTGCATTTCCATTCTTTATGAATACTGCTGTGGGGTGATTCTATAATTCAAGGGAGAGGTGGTGAGTGGATTGTTACCTTCCGCCAACACTACCCCACCCTCCCATCTCCCCACCCCAGTCTTCTTCCCTCAGCTGATGGCAGAGCTGCGTCCTTAGGCTGCTCATGTCAAAATCCCGGAGGCATCCTCCACTTCCAATCCATAAGCAACACCTGTCTGCTTTGCCGTCTCAATATATCCAGAATTAACTCACCATGGTACCCCCATCCCCGAGCGTGGTTTCTTCTTCCTCCTCTCGAAGCTTCTGCTTCCTTTCCCATCTGCTCTTCTGGCCAGAGGGCAAGTGTGAACACCTGAGCCAGGTAACGCCCCTCCTCTGCTCAGAATCCTCCACAGCTCCTACCTCACTCACAATAGAAGCCAAAGTCGGGTCGGGCATGGTGGCTCACGCCTGCAATCCCAGCACTTTGGGAGGTCAGGAGTTCGAGACTAGCCTGACCAACATGGTGAAACCCGTCTCTACTAAAAATACAAAAATTAGCTGGGTGTGGTGTTTGTAATCCCAGCTACTCAGGAGGCTGAGGCAGGAGAATCGCTTGAACCCGGGAGGCGGAGGTTGCAGTGAGCTGAGATTGCACCACTGCACTCCAGCCTGGATGACAGAGTGAGACTCCGTCTCCAAAAAAAAAAAAAAAGAAGAAGAAGAAGCCAAAGTCCTCCCTGTGGTCCACAAGACCCTGCATGATCTGCCCCCATCTACCTCGCAGTACACACCAAGCATGTTCCTGCCCCAGGGCCTTTGCACAGGCTGTTCTCTCATCCTAGGAATGCTCTTCCCACGGATTTTTGATGGTATCCTTCCGTGCTGCTTTCAAGTGTCTGCTTGAATTTTATCTTACCAAGGCAGCTTCCGCGATCATCTCTGGATGTCACCGAAGCCGCGTTGTTCTCTGGGGTAAATACGCGGGGTTCCTCCTCTCACACCAAGGGAATCAAAGACACGGACACAAGAAGTAGGTTTAGGAGTGGAAGTTTAATAGGCAAGAGAAAGGAGAACAGCTCTCTCTCTTGCCTGAGAGGGGTGCCCGAATGGGACTCACCACCCATAGCAGAGTGCACCAGATTTTATAGACAGGCTTGAGGGGGCGGTGTCTGATTTGCATAGGGCCCAAAGATTGGTTGGACCGGGTGTGACGTTTACATAGCACGTGGGGAAGCTGATTGCCTCACCCTGATCTTATGCAAATAGAGTCTTGGCCTGGGTGGTGCCATGTTACTTGCTCCTTACTGGCCACGTGGCTGGCAAAGAGAAGGGAAGGTGGGGCCGCCAGGTTGAACGTGCCTAGTCCCAGGTAGCCTTTTCCTATCGGCACAGATGCCAGCCTTCCCCTGGCAAGTTTCCAGCTTGCTTGTCTATGTCTGCAGCTCGATTTTACAGGCTGCTCTTTGCTTAAAAAAAAAAAAAATGGGGCCGGGCACGGTGGCTCAAGCCTGTAATCCCAGCACTTTGGGAGGCCGTGATCCACTTTGTGGATCACGAGGTCAAGAGATCGAGACCATCCTGGTCAACATGGTGAAACCCCGTCTCTACTAAAAGTACAAAAAATTAGCTGGGCATGGTGGTGCGTGCCTGTAGTCCCAGCTACTCAGGAGGCTGAGGCAGGAGAATTGCCTGAACCCAGGAGGCGGAGGTTGCGGTGAGCCGAGATCGCGCCATTGCACTCCAGCCTGGGTAACAAGAGCGAAACTCCGTCTCAAAAAAAAAAAAAAAAAGATTTGGGGGTTGCTTTTTATTAAAAGGAAAACCTTACTGAGGACTCTCATACCCTCACTATCTGCCTAAATAATTTCTTCTTAGCTCCTATATCACCACCCTACATTTCTGTAATATATTACCGTATTGAACAATTGTTTGTTGTGTATTTTTCTGAATTAGACTGTCAGCTCTATGAGGGCAGCTCTTGGAGGTCAGCTCATCCTAGGCGGTATACCAGGTGCCTAGAACAGTGCCTGGGCCACAGTGATGTTGAACAAGTATGTGTAATCTACGAGGAGCAGAAACGTCTCCCCAAATGTTTCTGATGGCAGGGTACATTTGTACAGCCAGTTTGGAAAGACACTGAGAAATATGTATCAAGTGCCAAACACATGTTGCAGTTTCGCATCAAATCCAGTAATTCCACCTGTGGGATAAAATCCTCGCAGTTAAACGCACAGAGACATATCCTGATTCATTTCCTTATTACTTTTAAAAGCATCTCATCGGAAACATTATTAAAGTTCATGAAAAGGGAATACGTAAATAAATGCATGCAGCCATCAAAGATAATGGTGGTTTTAATACGATTTTAAGTAAGAAAGTGCTAGAGGAAACCTATTCATTTCAGAGTATTAAGTACTGGAAAAGGTGCTTGAACAGAATCCACTGAATACAGGATTCCAAATTTCACAGGAAGCCCCCGGTGTGGGGTGAGGAGAGAGATACAGCTGGGACTTTGTCCTGTAAAATGAAGCCACACTTTTTTTTTTTTTTTTTTTTTTTTTGAGACGGAGTTTCACTCTTGTTGCCCAGGCTGGAGTGCAATGGCACGATCTTGGATGACTGCAACCTCCGCCTCCCAGGTTCAAGCGATTCTCCTGTCTCAGCCTCCCAAGCAGCTGGGATTACAGGCATGCACCACCACGCCCGACTGATTTTGTGTTTTTAGCAGAGACGGGATTTCTCTACGTCGGTCAGGCTGGTCTTGAACTCCTGACCTCAGGTAATCCTCCTGCCTCGGCCTCCCGAAGTGCTGGGATTACAGGTGTGAGTCACCACGCCCGGCAATGAAACCACACTTTCTAAGCCTCAGTTGATTTTTTAATTGTGTTCAACAAAATGTAAATAGTAATTCCAAACATGATCTACTTTTTAGAATTAACGAAGAATCAAAAGTTGACCCAGTCAGCCCCTCACACTGACTCCACAGGTTCGACCAACTGTGGGTTCAACAAATTGCAGGTGTAGAATGTAACGAGGCCTGCAACGGTGTGTCTGTATTGAGCACGTACAGACTTTCTTGTCATTATTCCCTAAACAATACAACAACTGCTTACGTAGCATTTATGTTATCTTGGGTATTATCATTAATCTAGAGATGATTTAATGCATACTGGGCTGGGCGCAGTGGCTCATACCTTTAATCTCAGCACTTTGGGAGGCTGAGACAGGAGGACTGCTTGAGGCCAGAAGTTTAAGACCTGCCTGGGCAACATAGTGAGATTGTCCCTACGAAAAAGAATTTTTTATTTAGCAGAGCATGGGGGTGTACACCTTTAGTCCCAGCTACTGGGGAGGCTGAGGTGGGAGGATCACTTGAGCCTGGGATGGAGGCTGCAGTGAGTTGAGATGGTGCCACTGCACTCCAGCCTGGGCAGTGGAGTGAGACCCTGTCTCAAAAAAATACATAAATAATTAATTAAGGTGTGCTGGAGAATGTGCACGGTTATATGCAAACACAGTGCCATCTTATATCAGGGACTTAAGCATTGGTAGATTTTGGTATGCTTTGGGGGTTTCTAGAACCAATCCCTCACGGATACCTAGGGATGACTGTATTCAAATGTGCATTATTTCCCCACAAAATTGTACGGTAGAACAACAGAACACCTCTCATTTCATCTTTGGCTTCAGTGGTGTAATTTTCCCCCCCAACTTTTAAGTTCCAGGGTACACGTGCAGGATGTGTGGCTTTGTTTCATAGGTAAACATGTGCCATGGTTGTTTGCTGCACACATCACCCCATCACCTGGGTACTAAGCCCCTCAAGCATTAGCTATTCTTCCTGATGTTTCCCTCTCACCCCCCACCTTCAAAAGGCCCCATTATGTGTTGTTACCCTCTATGTGTCCATGTGTTCTCATCATTCAGCTCCCACTTGTAAGTGAGAGCATGCCGTATCTGGTCTTCTGTTCCTGTGTTACTTTGCTGAGGATAACAGCTTCCAGCTCCCTCCACGTCCCTGCAAAGGACATGATCTCATTCCTTTTTTGTGGCTGCATAGTATTCTATGGTGTCTGTGTACCACTTTTTCTTTATCCAGTCTATCACTGATGGGCATTTAGGTTGGTTCCATGTCTTTGCTATTGCAAATAGTGCTGCAATAAACACATGCATGCCTGTGTCTTTATAATGGAACAATTCATATTCCTTTGGGCACATACCCAGTGATGGGAGAAAAAGGAACGCTTTTACACTTTTGGTGGGAGTGTAAATCAGTTCAGCTATTGTGGAAGACGATGTGGCGATTCCTCAAAAACCTAGATTCAGTTGTGTTCTTTTGGACTTGGGTGGAAATCATTTTGTGGGCCGACGCAAGGTGCCTCAGAGAGCCTTTTTTTTTTTTTTTTTTTTTTTTTGGAGACAGAATCTCGCTTTGTTGCCAGGCACCAAGCTTGAGTGCAGTGGCGCGATCTCGGCTCACTGCAACCTCCACCTCCGGGTTCAAGCAGTTCTCCTGCCTCAGCTTCCCAAATAGCTGGGACTACAGGCGCCTACCACCACACCCAGCTAATTTTTGTATTTTTTAGTAGAGACGGGATTTCACCATTTTGGCCAGGATGGTCTCGATCTCCTGACCTTGTGATCTGCCTGCCTTAGCCTCCCAAAGTGCTGGGATTACAGGCATGAGCCACCATGCCCAGCCTCAGAGAGCCTTTGAAGCCATTTGATCATCCATTCATCAAAGCATTCGTCAGTTTCATCCACTTGTTATCTCCTTCTCAATTGTCAGCCGGTCTAACTGCAAGTTCCTCATTTATCAGTGGTGGTCTCTGCATTGCAGGTAGCTCTCCATCGTCACTTCCATTGACTTCCTGAAACCCCGCTGCCTCTTGCAAAGATTTCCAATGTTCACCCCGCAGTTGTTTCACATAGTTTTGAATTGCGTCGTTGAATTTCAAACAACCATCAACAGTCAGAGATAGACATTGACGAACGCATTAATCCGATGGCTTTCAAAACAATGTTTGAGTTACTCCAAAATGGGTGGTTGAGGGGGATTATCGTGAAGCTGTCAGTTCGTTGGTGATGATTTTTACGTTAGGATGACTTTTGCTTCCCTGAACATGTAACGGTGTGGATACCTGGATAATGAGCCATATGGTGAATACTCAGATGATGAAAAACTATTGTGTATAAAATCTTTACACTCTAATTACATCTGTATGAGAAATAAAAACCTAGAGGGGGAGAACCAGAAAGAAATACAATAATATATCCAGTGTTTGCACTGGAGAAGTTATGGGAGAGTGACTTTAAAATGTTTTGGGTGTTTTTTTTTTTTTTGAGACATTCTCACTCTGTCACCCAGGCTGGAGCGCAGTGGTGTGATCTCGGCTCACCGCAACCTCCACCTCTTGGGTTCAAGTGACTCTCATGCCTCAGCCTCCCGAGCATCTGGGATTATGAGCATGCGCCACCATGCCAGATAATTTTTGTGTTTTTAGTAGAGATGGGGTTTCACCATGTTGGCCTCAAGCAATTCTCCCACCTTGGCCTCCCAAGGCGCTGGGATTACAAGGATGAGCCACTGTGCCTGATCCAGTTTTTATATTAATTGTACAACTAGCCACCTTATACAATTATCTCATTGTTTCTAATATTTTTCTTTAACTTCCTGGTTCATAATTAGACGATTATTAATCTGCAAATAGTATTAATCTCTATATTTGTTCCTCTTAATTTCCTTTTTTTCTATGGATACATAATAATTGTACATAGTTATGGGATGCACGTGGTATTTTGACACAGGCATCCAAGGAACACATAATCCTCTGAGGCATGCTCTTAAATGAGTGCCTCAGGTGACAGCTGAGTGATTTCTGTCGGCATGGGATGAAAGCCTTTTCCACAATAAAAGTCACAGACAACGCCAAGGAAGGGAAGGAGAGAGACACAGAAGTGAGGTTTAGTGGTCTGTCAAGTCAACCCACTAAGCTCTCTCTGTGGGACAACAGGCGTTTGAGCAGTCTGAACACAAATGCGTTCATGTTTCTCTTCACATGTAATCCTTAGGTAAAATTTTTACTCCCACCAATAAGGGGTGCCGGGGTCTCTTTTTCTATTACTGTTATAGGATCGTGTCTCCAGTGGGTCTTTGTCTGTTTTTGCCTTCTCTGTTTCTGGAGCACCAGTGCTTCCCTGGACATGAGAGGCAATTTCTTTCTTTTTTATAATTTTCAATTTTATTATTGTTTTTTATTTTACATTAAGTTCCAGGGTACATGTGCAGAACGTGCAGGTTTGTTACATGGGTGTACATGTGCCATGGTGGTTTACTGCACCCATCAACCCGTCTTCTAGATTTTAAGCCCCACATGCATTAGGTATTTCTCCTAATGCTCTCCCTCCCCTTGGCCCCCATCCCCCTACAGACCCCGGTGTGTGATGTTCACCTCCGTGTGTCCATGTGTTCTCACTGTTCAACTCCCACTTATGAGTGAGAACATACAGTGTTTGGTTTTCTGCTCCTGTGTTAGTTTGCTGAGAATGATGGTTTCAGCTTCATCCCTGTCCCTGTGAAGGATATGATCCCATTCTTTTTTTAAATCTCATTCATTTTTATGGCTGTGTAGTATTCCATTGTGTATATGTGCCACATTTTCTTTATTCAGTCTATCATTGATGGGCATCTGGGTAGGTTCCAAGTTTTTGCTATTGTAAATAGTGCTATAATAAACATACATGTGCATGTGTCTTTATACTAGAATGATATATAATCCTTTGGGTATATAGCCAGTAATGGGATTGCTGGGTCAAATGATATTTCTGGTTCTAGATCCTTGAGGAATCGCTGCACTGTCTTCCACGATGGTTGAATGAATTTGCACTCCCACCAGCAGTGTAAAAGCATTTCTATTTCTCCACAGACTTGCCAACATCTATTGTTTCCTGACTTTTTTTCCGAGATGGAGTTTCGTTCTTCTTGCCCAAGCTGGAGCGCAGTGGCGCAATCTCAGCCCACCACAACCTCCACCTCTTGGGTTCAAGCGATTCTCCTGCCTCAGCCTTCTGAGTACCATGCCTGGCTAATTTTGTATTTTTAGTAGAGATGGGGTTTCTTCATGTTGATCAGGCTGGTCTTGAACTCCCGACCTTGGAAGGTGATCCGTCCGCCTTGGCCTCCCAAATTGCTGGGATTACAGGCATGAGCCATTGTGCCCGGCCTCCTGACTTTTTAATAATCACCATTCTGACTGGTGTGCGATGGTATCTCATTGTGCTTTTGATTTGCATCGTGAGAGGCAATTTCAACTGCACTCAGTAAACATAATGGCCAATGCAGTCAGTGGTTATTTTCCACTACCCTGTGCTTGACCCATCACATATAAAGGGAGGGCATTGTTTCAGCCTTTCATGATCCCGTGGGGTGTGTCCTGCCCTCATCCTCATTTTGCAGATGAGGAAACTGAGGCTTAAAGAGATGAAATGATAGTTCAGACTTATGCAAGTAGAACCCAGCTTGGACGTCAGCATGGTATTATTATTCTTTGTTGCTGTTGCGTTGTTTCTAGGTGAGGAAACCATTTCTGAGGGGATTAAAGGTCTTGCCCACCAAGGTCATGGGGCTCAGAAGTGCAGGGCTGGGGTAGCCTTCCAGACAAGCACCGTCCAACAGAAATACAACAAGCAGTCAGGGTGCTGTGGCTCATGTCTATAATCCCAGCTCTTTGGGAGGCTGAAACAGGAGGATTGCTTGAGGCCGGGAATTCGGGGCTGCAGTGAGTTATAATTGCGCCACTGTATTGCAGCCTGGGCGACAGAGCGAGACATTGTTTCTACAGAAAAAAGAAAAAAGAGGCCGAGCATGGTGGCTCATGCCTGTAATCCCAGCACTTTGAGAGGCTAAGGTGGGTGGATCACTTGAGGCCAGGAGTTCAAGACCAGCCTGATCAATGTGGTGAAACCCTGTCTCTACTGAAAATAAAAAAATTAGCTTGATGTGGTGGCAGGTGCCTGTAATCCCAGCTACTCACGAGGCTGAGGCAGGAGAATCGCTTCAACCCGGGAGGAGGAGGTTGCAGTGAGCTGAGAGCATACCACTGTACTCCAGCCTGGGTGCCAGAGCAAGACTCCATCTCAATAGAAAAAGAAAGTGCAGGGCTTGGTATTCATCCTGATAAGCACTGTCCAACAGAAATACAACCAGGGGTCAGGGTGCTGTGCTTCATCCCTGTAATCCCAACTCTTTGGGAGGCTGAGGCGGGAGGATTGCTTGAGGCCAGGAATTCAAGGCTAGAGTGAGCTATGATTGTGCCATTGTTTTCCAGCCTGGGCAACAGAGTGAGACCCTGTGTCTAAAGATAAAAAAGCCTGTTGGGGGGAAATAGGGGAGGGACAGCGGGGGGTGGGGAATTGGGGAGAGAGAGCATGGGGAGAAATGCCAGATATAGGTGAAGGGGAGGAAGGCAGCGAATCACACTGCCACGTATGCACCTATGCAACAGTCTTGCATGTTCTTCACATGTACCCCAAAACCTAAAATGCAATTAAAAAAAATACGAGGATCACATATGTAATTTTAATTTTTCAAGTAGCCTCATTAGAAATGGTAATAAGAAACAGGTGATGTTAGCTTTAACAATGTATTTTCTTTAACCCAATATATTTTTTAATATATCATTTCCATGTTATTTCCACATGGATGAACATAAAAATTATTGAGATATTTCACACTCTTTAAAATATTAAGTCTTCAGGCTGGGTGCGGTGGCTCATGCCTGTAATCCTAGCACTTTAGGAGGCCAAGACAGGCAGATTGCTTGTGTTCAGGAGTTTCAGACCAGCCTGAGCAACAGAGCAAAACCCCATCGCTACAAAAATTTAGCTGGGCATAGTGGCATGTGCCTGTACTCTTAGCTACTAGGGAGGCTGAGGCGGGAGGATCCTCTAAAGCTGGGAGGTGAAGGCTGCAGTGAGCCATGACCACACCACTGCACTCTAGCCTAGGCAACAGAGAGAGACCCTATCTCAACAAACAAACAGAAACAAAAGGCTTCAATATCTAGTGTGTATTTTATGCTTTACCGATCTCCATTCAGATGGGTCACAGTTCAAGTGCTTCAGTGGCCACATGTGGCTTGTGGCTACATTTCAAGTGCTTCAGTGGCCACATGTGGCTTGTGGCTACATTTCAAGTGCTTCAGTGGCCACATGTGGCTACATTTTGTATAGTGTGATCCTAAATCTTGTGACAAGTATTTCTGGTATTTTTTGATGACACAATAAGGCTCAGGTAATAAACATATTGGGGGTACCTGATATATACTTGTTTTGCCCTACAAGACCCTTTGCTTTTGGTCTAGATATTTGACTCCTCCAAATCTCACGTTGAAATTTGACTCTCAGTGTTGGAGTTGGGGTCTAGTGGGAGGTGTTGGGGTCATGGGGGCAGATCAGTCATGAAGGGGTTGGTATTGTCCTTGTGGTAATGAGTGAGTTCTTGCTCTATTAATTTCCCCAAGAGCTGGTTGTTAAAAAGAGCCTGGCACTTCCGTCTGCTCTCTCTTGCTTCCTCTCTCATCACGTGGCCTCTGCACATGCTAGCTCCCTTTCACCTTCCACCAGGACTAGAAGCAGCTGGAGGCCATCACCAGATGCAGATGGCTGTGCCATGCTTCTTGTACAGCCTGCAGGACTGTCAGGCAAACAAACAGTCTTTTCTTTATAAATTGCCCAGCCTCAGGTATTCTTTTATGGCAGCACTTACAGACTAAGACAGCTTTCATACTCTTTTTTTGAGAAGGGAGGGAGGGAGGGAGGGAGAGAGGGAGACAGGAAGAGAGGGAGGAAGAAAGTCTTTCCCAAAAATATTTCCCCTAATATGGAAAAAAACCCATTTTTATGTAACACCATTAAGCATTGCCCCAGCAGAAACAGCCCCATGTCTTGAGAAGGAAAGAAGGGAGGGAAGGCGGGAGGAAGCGGGGAGAGGGGAGGGAAAGGATTCAGTGAAAGAGCCAAGAAAACTGAATGCCCTGAAGTTCCTTCCTTCTGCCTAAATATTTTGAAGTAGCTAACAGAATCTGTCCAACTCCATTGTCTTAGTTTGAATCCCCCTACAAGAAGCAGATCCAGAAGCAGAGATTTGAATGCTTCTGGAGGAGGTCCCAAAACACACTGGCAGAAAAGTAGGAAAGGGAAGATCCAGTAATAAGTGAGCCATCAGGCGAGTTACCACCATGAGCACCTGGGTCTCAGTTACCAATGGGGACCTCTGGGAGGCAGCAGAGAGCACATTCCTCAGCGTCACAGCACACTAGTGGTGAGGGAGCTGGGGTATTGATCCACCAGCTCCCATCTATATCACAAGTTAAAGCGTGCTTATTGAGAGTATTCTCTAACACTCCAGCCTACTGAGTGAACACTTTGATAGCAAGAGAAATTGCCCTGGGGGCTGACAGGGGGAAGTCAGACCTGCATGCACTGAAGCAGTCAGGGCATGGCTGGACAGTGTTTGCCACACTGGTGACACACCTACTTCCTTTTAATTCACAAAGTACCACAAGCCCTTGTGAACTGTAAGTCCATTAACTTAGTGACAGTCTGGGTGCCATATGGGACACGAGGTGATCTAGTTGTCGTCGTCTCAGTGACACAAAGGGCAGAACAGCTATGGAAGGAGATCCCAGATGTATGCATATATTTATGTGTAACCTTGCAAACATGTGCATGCATTTCTGTTGTCACCGAGTCTATTTCTCTTACCACAGGCTCTGTTGTCTTCCCCATACACATACAAGCTCTTTTTTAGTTATTGGGCAAAACAGAAGAAAATAAGAGGACCAAGTCTCTATTTTCTAGGGAAATGATGCTTTTCTCATTCTGAGGAGGCATCAGGATCACATGTCCCCTACCTGTGTCCCCAGCTTCATTCTCTCTCTCTCTCCCCCCCTCCCCCCCCCCGGCCATTGGAAAATAATTTATATTGGTTTCTGGCTAATCCTTTGTTTCTTCTTGAGAATATGAGTAAAATGCTTTTTCTTGTTTCATGTATTTCTGTCTCTCTCTTGCGTAACGATAGTTCAACACCTGCCCTTCTCTGTAGTTTGCCCTTTTCACTCCCGGAGGTGTTGGGTTTCTGTTTTGACCTTTTGTCGTGGCTGAGGCTGAGTCAGTGAACGGGACAGACAGGAGTTTTGAGGTTCTATAATCAACACATTTTAAGAGCCCCAACATGACTTCACAAAAGGAAACATCTTTGAGGCAAGTTTCATAAAATCAACGTATTAACCACTTTTTGTTCGTTTGTTTGTTTTTTGAGATGGAGTCTCGCTCTGTTACCCAGACCAGAGTGCGGTGGCATGATCTCTGCTCACTGCAACCTCCGCCTCCCAGGTTCAAGAGACTCTCCTGCCTCAGCCTCCCGAGTAGCTGGGATGACAGGTGCCCACTACCATGCCTGGGTAATTTTTGTATTTTTTGTGGAGACAGAGTTTCACCACATTGGCCAGGCTGGTCTCAAACTCCTGACCTTCAGTGATCCACCCACCTCAGCCTCCCAAAGTGCTGGAATTACAGGCATGAGCCACTGCGCCTGGTCTTAACTATGTATTTCTGATTCTCTTATATGTGTGGCTTTGTTGACCCTACAAGAATGGCCCCTCCCAGAGCTAGCCAATTTCTAGATAGTGAAGCCCCCACCCCCCTTTTATTTTTTTGAGATGGAGTCTCACACTTGTCACCTAGGCTGGAGTGCAATGGCGCCATCTCAACTCACTGCAACCTCTGCCTCCTGGGTTCGAGTGATTCTCCTCCCTCAGCCTCCCGAGTAGCTGGGATTACAGGTGCCTGCCACCACACCCAGCTAAATTTTTTTTGTATTTTTAGTAGAGATGGGGTTTCATGATATTGGCCAGGCTGGTCTCAAACTCCTGACCTCATGATCCACCTGCCTCGGCCTCCCAAAGTGCTGGGATTACAGGCATGAGTCACTGCCTGGCCGTAAAGGGTCTTTTATATGCAAACCAACAAGTCCAGATCTATGCCCCCAACCATCTCCTTTCCTGGGCTCTCACATGCTGAGACACTATCCCCTTCTCTAATTATCTCAAAGCCAGGTACCAAACAGCAAGGGGCGGCCCCTATGCCCTGAAGCCCTTACCCTGCCAGGCCTGCTCCTTCCCATGGGAACCACAGTAAAGGCTCCTGGCCACATGTTTTCCTCATTCCCTCTGCCCCGGCCCAGCCCTGCTGCTTCCCTGTGTGGCCCCACCTAGCATGGGTGTCCCCCTTCTTCTTGGGACCTGTGAGTAACAAACTATCTTTCAATGGCAGTCATCGCCTGATCTAGTGGCCTTGCCACACCTGGATAATAATAAAACTGGGCTGGGTGCAGTGGCACATGCCTGTAATCCCAGCAGTTTGGGAGGCTGAAGTGGGAAGATGGCTTGAGGCCAGGAGTTCAAGACCAGTCCTGGCAACGTAACAAGATTCCTATTTCTACAAAAGAAACCAAGAAAAATTAGCCAGGCATGGTGGCACACACCTGTAGTCCCAGCAACTCAGGAGGCTGAGGTGTGAGGTTTGCTTGAGCCCAGGAGGTTGAGGCTGCAGTGAATTTCCCCCACGATCACGCCACGGCATCCAGCCTGGGCAATAGAGCAAAAACCTATCTCAAAAAGTTATCAATACTAATAAAACCTATATGTTAAAACAGTAAAGGCCCGACATGGGATGCCAGCCCCATCATCCTCATCACTTCTCTGCCCTGATGTCCTTCCATTCTCTCCACTCCAGCCACACAAGCCTCCGTGAGGTTCTTCAAGCATGCCAGGCACCTCCCACCCAAGCATCTGCCTGTGCTCTTCCCCGTGCCTGCAGTGCTCTTCCCATAGATACCAGCTCGTCTTTTCCTGCCTTCGTGTCTCTGCTCAAATGTCACCACCTTAGAGCAGCCCTTTGCAACACAGCTCCCACTCCTCTTCTATCTGACCCTTACCTGCTCCATTTTTCTTTCTTTCATTCTTTTGTTCTTTCTCTCTTTCTTCTCTCCTTCCATCCTTCCCTTCTTTTCTTTTCTTTCCTTTCTTTTATTCTCTTTCTCCTCTCCCTCCCTTCCCTTCCCTCCCTCCCTCCTTCCTTCATTCCCATCCTCTCTCTTTCTCTCTCTCTTTCTTTTATTCTTTCTCTCTCCTCCCTCTCTCCCTCCCTTCCTCCCTTCCCTTCCCTTCCTTCCATCCTTCCTTCCATCCTCCCTCCCTCCCTTCCCTTTCCATCCATCTTCCTTCCATCCTTCTATCTTGCCTCCCTCCCTGCCTCCCTCCCTCCTTCCTTCCTTCCCCTCCTCTCTCTTTCTTTCTTTCTCTCTTTCTTCTTTCTTTCTCCCCTCCCTCCCTCCCTTCCCTTCCCTTCCCTCTTAACTTCCTTCCTCCTCTCTCCCTCCCTCCTTCCTTCCCCTCCTCTTTCTTTCTCTTTCTCTCTCTCTTTTATTCTTTCTCCCCTCCCTCCCTTCCTCCCTTCCCTTCCTTCCTTCCTCCTGCCTTCCTTCCTTCCTCCCATCTTCCCTCCTTCCCCCCGCTTTCTTTCCTTCCTTCTCCTCCTCTCTCTCTCTCTCTCTTTCTCTCTCTCTCTCTCTTTCCTTCTTTCTTTCTTCAGGGTCTTGCTCTGTCACTCAGGCTGGAGTGCAATGGTGCCATCTCAGCTCACTGCAACCTCTGCCTCCTGGGTTCAAGCAATTCTGTTGCCTCAGCCACCCAAGTAGCTGGGATTACAGGAGAGGACATCCTGTAGAATCAGTGCATAATCAACATATGTCAAATGAATGAATAAACAAATGAAGCTGATAATTTTTCTTAAGCTTTCTGGTGAAATAATGCACTTGATCCCATCATTGGTCACTTCATCTCCAGGTGTGGTAAAACTCGTTATTTGCAACTTGGGGACACCTTGCTTGGTTCTCACTCAAGAGAAACTAAGGTCTACATTTTCATAAGCAGATGTGGTTCATTTGATTAAATTTCCCCTGCTAACTTCTTAGGATACACATGAATGTATAACTAAGCATTTAATCAAGCTCCTGACTTACCAGAGGGGTTAGATGCTGAATATAATTTGTAATTGCCTAAGAATATAGTAAGCTTGACTACTTTTGTTTCCATAATTAAGTGTGAGGCCCTTGTCTCAATGTGAATGAAGAATGCTTCAAGTACTTTTTATATGAAAAGTAAATTTATTTTCTTTCGGAAAAGTTCAAACACAGATGAAAGAAGGGAAAATAGAATGACCTCCCAGCCGATTCCTATGACCCATCTTCAGTAATTATCAACTCATAACCCACCTTGTGTTCCTCTATCCCAAACTTAAACGGAATTTTAATTTGCAAATGGAGGCAAACCTTTAATTGGCCTTAACACAACCCTGGGTTATGTTTAACCCTCTTAAAGCAAATCTCAGACATCCTATGACTTCATCTACCAATACTTTAATATGTACTTCTCAAAGCTAAGGACTCTGCGGCAGCTGTGAAAAATGGTATGGTCATTTCCTCACAAAATTAAATAGAAAGTTAATGTATAATCCAGCAATTTTACTTCTGGGTGTAAACCCCAAAGGAATGAAAGCAGGGACTCAAACAGGTGTTCCTTTGTACATCAATTTCTTTTCTTTTCTTTTTGAGATGGAGTCTCGCTCTGTCACCCAGGCTGGAGTGCAGTGGTGTGATCTCAGCTCACTGCAACCTCCGCCTCCCAGGTTCAAGCAATTCCCTGCCTCAGCCTCCCGAGTAGCTGGGATTACAGGCACCCAGCACCACGCTCAGCTGATTTTTGTATTTTTAGTAGAGATGGGGTTTCACTGTATTGGCTAGGTTGGTCTCGATCTCTTGATCTTGTGATCCACCTGCCTCCCAAAGTGCTGGGATTACAGGCGTGAGCCACCACACCTGGCCACATCCATTTCATTACAGCAGTATTCATAATAACCAAAAGGTGGAAGCAACCCAAGTGTGTGTCAGCAGATGAATCGATAAACATAGGATTGTGTATCCATACGAAGGAATATTATTCAGCCTTAAAAAAGGAATGAAATTCTGACACATGCTATAACATGAATGAACCCTGAGGACATAATGCTAAGTGAAATAAGTCAGTCACAGGAAGGCAAATACCGTATGATTCTGTTTATATGGGGTCCCTAGAGTAGTCAAATTCATAGAGACAGAAAGGAGAATAGTGGCTGCCAGGGGCTGGGAAGTTAGCGTTTAATGGGGACAGAGTTTCAGTTTGGGAAGATGAAAAAATTCTGGACACAAATCGTGGTGATGGTTACACATCCATGTAAATATACTTAATGCCACTGAAATGTAAAACTTAAAATGGTTAAAATAATCAAGTTTTATGATGCATATATATATATATTATTATTATTATTATTTTTTTTTTTTGAGATGAAGTTTCACTCTTGTAGCCCAGGCTGAAGTGTAGTGGAGCAACTTTGGTTCACTGCAACCTCCGCCTCCCAGGTTCAAGCAATTCTCCTGCCTCAGCCTCCCCAGTAGCTGGCATTACAGGCAGGCACCACCACTCTCAGCTAATTTTTTGTATTTCTAGTAGAGATGGGGGTTTCCCCATGTTGACCAGGCTGATCTCCTGACCTCAGGTGATCTGCCTTCCTCAGCCTCCCAGAGTGCTGGGATTATAGGTGTGAGCCACCGCACCTGGCCATGATGCATATTTTACCAAAATAAAAAGAGTCACTTACATTACATGTTATCCTCACTCTCGAGCTAGCCTTAAGGAACATTTGCCACCTGGAACTTTGCCAGTTCCTGGGCAGAAGAAAAAAGTGGTCCAGAGCACAGTTATCCAATAGAACTTTCCAGAAATGTTCCCTATCTGCAGTGTTTAATGAAGTAGCTACTAGGCTACTAGACACATGTAGCTTTTGAGGACTAGAAATATGGCGTGTATGACTGAACAACAGGATTTTAAAGGTTGTTTAATTCTGATAGCCACATGTGGCTACTGCCTTGGACAATACAACATTGGAGAGATTTGTATTGGTGATTAAATGCTTCAACCTGGGAGTGACATGTTTCATGTTCCCTGAGAGCTCATTGGTCAGAATTAGTCACGTAGCCCTAGCAAAACACAAGGGGACCAGGAAATGCCATCTTACACGTGCCTGTATGTGGAGAACTGGAAATATTTGGTGAACAGCTCTAATGCCTGTCTCAGAGAATGAGTCTTTTTGAGATCCAGAAAGGAGGAAAATTGGCTATTTTATTTCAGGAAAAGAAGGTAAAAAATATGGAGACTTAATGTATTATTTATCTATCGTTGTGTAACAAATTACCAAAACCTTGGCAGCTTTAAGCAACATTTATTTCACAGTTTAAGCAAGTCAGGAAGCAGAGTGCAGGGGTTTCAGGATCTCTCATGAGGCTGCAATCAAGGTATCAATTGGGGCTTCATTCTTATCTTAAGGCTTGACTGGGGGAAGATGTGATTTCAAGCTTAAACATGTGGTTGTTGGCAGAATACTATGGAAAAGGAACACTCAGAGAACAATTATAACAATACCAAAAGCTTTTTGAAATTAAAAAATATAAAAGCATACATTAAAAACTGAATAAAAGGTGGAAAACAATATTAGAGAAAATCTCTCAAAAAGAAGATTAAGTAAGACACATGGAAATACAAAATAGAGGGAAGGGAACAGATGACAAGAGAACCAGTCCAGAGAGTTTGATATCTGAATAATAAGTTGAAAAGAGAATCAAGAAAAAAGGGTGGGAGTCTTAGCTGGATGTGGAGACACACTCCTATATTCCTCAGGAGGCTGAGGTAGGAGGATTGCTTTGAGTACGGGAATTCATGGCTGTAGTGAGCTATGATCACACCACTGCACTCCAGCCTGTGTGACAAAGCTAGAACTTGTCTCTAAAAAAAAAAAAAAAAAAAAAGTAGGGGGATAAGAATCATCATACTAAGTGCCCAGTACAATGACTGAAAATAGACCTAAACTAACTCACATCATAGTAAAATTTTAGAACACAATGGAAAAAGATTCTAAAAGCTACTAGAGGGGAAAAACGAGGTCATACACAAGAAATCAGAAATAAGAATGCTTCAAACTTCCTAACGGCAATGCTGGAATTGAGAATACATTGGAGCACTACTTCACATTTTTGAAGTAAGATGATCTCCAAACCAGAATTCTATACCCAGCCAAACTACCAATGAGGTATAAAGCTAAAACAATGGCATTTCATACATAGAAGTCTCCAATATTTACTTTCTGAGACAGACTGTTCAAAAATGGCTACACAATGGTTCGATGGTTCCCATTTTACATTTGCTTAGAATTTTACCACTTCCCCATAAAGGATTGGAATCTGTTTTCTCTCTCCTTGAACCTGAGTGAGCCTTTGTGACTGACTCAATACAGTAGGGAAGGAGTGATGATTTGTGACTTCCAAGGTTAGGTCCTAAGATGCAGGTTCTACCTGGCTTTCTCCCTTGAGACATGTGCCTTTCGAGTCCTGAGCTGACGTAAGTTCAGCTATCCTGAAGTTGCCATACTGGAGACACCATGTTGAGACATCACATAGAGATAGAGATAGATGCTTGAGAAGCCTCAGTTGTTTGAGTCTTTCCAGCCTAAGTGCCAGCCCTGTGACTGAGGAAGCCTTTGAGATGACTCTAGTCCCTCTCATCATCTGACTGTATTTGTGTGAGAGACTCCAAGTGAAAACCACTCAGCTGATCCCAGTTGACCACCCAAATCACAAAATGTAATAATATAAATGAATGTTATTGTTTTATGCTACTAAGAATGGGCTGGTTTTTATGTAGCAATAGGTAACTGGAAAACCTCTCATGCATCCTTTCTCAGGAAGCTACTAGAGGATGTGCTCCACCCAAACAAGGCAGTAAACCAAGAAAGAGGGAGACATAGAACACTGTACTTAGGAAATCCAACAATGAGAAGCAAAGGGAATCTCCTGAATGATGATAGAGAGTGAGCCCAGGATGAAAGCTGTAAGCCAGGGAAGATGACCAGTTCTGATTAGACCATGTGACAAGTCTTCAGGAAAGACTGCTTCTGGATGATTAAATGGACTGAATACCTGTTAAAGACTTGGGGGTCAAATTTGCAGTAAGTACCAAGCAAAGAAAAATCAAAAAGCTAGGAAGATGATGAGTACCAAGGGAAACAAAATGCTGTAAAGAAAAAGTAGCTTTAGTTTGTTCATGGCATAACTGTAACTTGCCTTGTACATGATGACATAAACACGGAATCTTCCTGACTCTGTGATAGATCAATATTGGGCAGATGTGCAGGTGCTGGAAGAGTCCTTGTGCAGAGGGATGGAGAGGGAAATTGGCAGAATCCTCCTTTACTACAGTTAATACCTATAAAGTACCACAACACCCAGACACGATGCTTCTTTGGTGCTTTGATTGAAATATCCTTGGGTATCGCTATTGGTTATTTCTTAATACTACTTAAGCATTCACAAGCGTATGTCTTGTTTTCTCAACATAACTATAAGCTGTTTGATAGTTAATCCTTCTCTATATTCTCCATGTGGCTGACATAGTATGCTACACATAGTATGTGGCCAGTTTGAGAAATATTAGTTGAATAAAATAGCAATGTTAGAAAAAATAAATAATGCCTAAAACTGGAAAATTAAAAAGTAGAAAGAAGTAACTAAGTGAACAATATGGGGCTGGGTGTGGTGGCTCATACTTGTAATCCCAGTGCTTTGGGAGGGTGAGGCAGGAAGATTGCTTGAGGCTAGGAGTTCTAGATCAGCCTGGGCAACACAGCAGGACAGTGTCTCGAAAAAAGAAAAAAAAAAAAAAACTTACAATGAGCCAGATGTGGAGGTGTGTGTCAGTAGTCCTAACTACTCAGGAAGATGAAGTGGGAGGATTACTTGAGCCCAGGAGTTTGAGACTACAGTGACCTGACATTGCACCACTGCACCCCAGCCTGGGTAACAGAGTGAGACCTCCATCTCTGAAATAAACTAAAACGCAATATGAATAATATGGTAGCAAATAGCAAAATAATCAGCTAAAGGGAGCCAGGCACAGAAAGACAAATAATGCATGATCTCATTCACATGTGCAAGCTAAAAAAAAAATGAACTCACGGAGACAGAGAGTAGAGTGATGTTAATGGGGACAAATGCAGAGTTAGAAGGAGTAAAATCTAGTGCTTGGTAGCACAATGGGGTGACCAGAATTAACAATAATTTATGTCCTATCACAAAAAAAATGGTAAATCCTTTTTAAAAACACTTTTAAGTTCAGAGGGTACATGTGTAAGTTTGTTATATAGGTAACCTTGTGTCATGGGGGTTTGTTGCATAGATTGTTTTGTTATCCGGGTATTAAGCCTTATTTTTTTGGTCCTCTCCCTTCTCCCCCACTCCAATAGGCCCCGGTGTGTGTTGTTTGCCTCTATGTGTTCATGCGTTCTCATCATTTAGCTCCCACTTAGGAGTGAGAACGTGTGGTATTTGGTTCCTGCATTAGTTTGCTAAGGATAATGGCCTCCAGCTCTATCCATGTCCCTGCGAAACACATGATCATGTCCTTTTATGGTTGCGTAGTATTCCATGGTGTCTGTGTGCCACATTTTCTTCATTCAGTCTACCATGGATGGGCGTTTCAGTTGATTCCATGTCTTTGCTGTTGTGAATAGTGCTGCAATGAATATGCATGCATGTGTCTTTATAATAAAACAATTTATATTCCTTTGGGTATACACCCAGTAATGTCATGGCTGAGTATAATGGTATTTTTGTTTTTAGATCTTTGAGGAATCACCACACTGTCTTCCACAATGGTTGAACTAATTTACACTCCCAGCAACAGTGTATAAGCGGTCCTTTTTTCCTTAACCTCTGTTACCTATATAACATCTGTTATTTTTTGACTTTTTCATAATAGCCAAGAAATGGTAAATGCTTGATGTGGTGGATATTCCAATCACCCTAACTTGATTATTACACCTTGTATGTTTGTATCAAAATGTCATATATACCCTGTAGATAGGCACAACTATCAATAATGATTTTTTTTTAAATTTAAAATCAGCCAAAATATGGCCAGGTGCAGTGGTTCATGCCTGTAACCCCAGCAGTTTGGGAGGCTGAGGCAGGCAGATCACTTGAGGTCAGGAGTTTGAGAACAGCCTGGCTAACTTGGTGAAACTCCATCTCTACCAAAAATATTTAAAAATTACCTGGGTGTGGTGGTGGGTGCCTGTAATCTCAGCTACTTGGGAGGCTGAGCAGGAGAATCACTTGAACCAGAGGTGGAGGTTGCAGTGAGCGGAGATACCACCACTGCATTGCAGCCTGAGTGACAGAGCAAGGCTCCATTAAAAAAAAAAAATCGTATCTTTCAGGAGGGGGCTATGAAGCGTGGAGGGAGGCAGGGGCTGCTATTTTGCATAACAAAACCTATTTCAGAGACATATTTGACTAATTGCCAATGGCAGCACCCTCAATTCCCTTTCCTGCTTTATTTTTCTCCTTAGCACTCAGCCACAGTCTGACATACTATGTATTTTCCTTATTATTTATTCTATTTGTCCCGCATCTCCGTTCAACTCCACAGCCACGGGAAACTCAGCCTGCCTTGTTCTGTGCTTCCAAAATTACTGGGCACATGGCAGGTGCACCATACAGTCCAGAGAATGAATGAACCTAGTGCCACTGCAGTTTTTTATAGCCACTCATTTATTTTAACTTTTTATTTTGTTGAAATTTCAGATTTACCAAAAAGTTGTAAGACTGGTACAAAGAAGCTGTCTATATCCCTTATCCAGGTTTCTCAAATGTTAACATTTTACCACTTACACTTTATCCCTCCTCTCTCCCTCCATCCCTCCCTCTCTCTCTCCCCCCTCCCTCTCTCTCTCTCTCTTCACCCCTACCGACCTGAGACCTGACTGTTGGCCACTGAGAGTAATTTGTAGATATGATGACCTTTAACCCTACAGAATTCAGTGTGTTTCCCAAAACAGGGCATTCTCTTACATAAGCACAGCACAATGATCAAAATTAGGAAATTAGCATGGACACACTGTTATTATGTAATCCACAGATCTTATTCAGATGTCACCAATTGTTCTAACAGCGTCCTTTGTAGCAAAAGGAGGTCCTGGCTCACTTGTGGAATTTGGTCAGCCACGTTTCCTTTAATGGGGACCAGTTGTTCTGTCTTTATTTGAGCTTCATGACATTAACACTTCCAAAGAATACTTATTATATAAAGTGCCCCTTAATCTGAATGTGGTTGTTTACCAATTATTCAAATCATGCATTTTTGGCAGAAGTCCCTAGAAGCGATATTGCGGGCTTCTTGGTATGTCATCCCAAGAGACACGTGATTTGCCCACTGCTCTCTGGTCTGCCAGGGTGTTCCACTATAAAGTTACTGGTTTGACCATTACAACTAATAATTGTCAGCAGGGCGTGGTGGCTGACGCCTGTAATCCCAGCACTTTGGGAGGCCGAGGCAGGTGGATCACGAGGTCAGGAGATCGAGACCATCCTGGCCAACATGGTGAAATCCTGTCTCTACTAAAATACAAAAAGTTAGCCGGGTGTGGTGGTACGTGCTGGTAATCCCAGCTACTTGGGAGGCTGAGGCAGGAGAATTGCTTGAACCTGGGAGGTGGACCTTGCAATGAGCTGAGATTGCGTCACTGCACTCCAGCCTGGTGACAGAGCAAGACTCTGTCTAAAAAATAAAAACAGTTGTCTTTAGGGAGATACTCTGACACTGTGCAAATGTTCTGTTATCCCTCAGACTTTCACTTGTGAATTTCATTATCCCTTGATAGTTCTTGTATGTTTTTGTGGTGGTTGCCAAATTGGCTACATATATAACTTTTTTTTTTTTTAGAAACAAGGTCTTATTCTGTCACTAAGGCTGGAGTACAGTGGCAAGATCATAGCTCACTATAGCCTTGAACTCCCAAACTCAAGCAATCCTCCTATCTCAGCCTCCTGAGTAGCTGGGAGTATAGGCCAGTGCCATCACGCCAGGCTAATTTTTGTTATTTTTTGTAGAGATGGGGTTTTACTGTGTTGCGCAAGCTGGTCTCAAACTCCTTAGCTCAAGTGATCCTCCCGCTTCAGTCTCCCAAAGTTCTGGAATTACAGGCATGAGCTACTGTGCCTGGCCTCCTTATGAAAGAATTGTAGCCGGGTGCTGGTGGCTCACACCTGTCATCCCAGCCCTTTGGGAGGCCGAATGGGTGGATCACCTGAGGTCGGGTGTTCAAGACCAGCCTGACCAACATGGAGAAACCCTGTCTCTACTAAAAATACAAAAAACTAGCTGAGCATGGTGGTGCATGCCTGTAATCCCAGCTACTTGGGAGGCTGATGCAGAATTGCTTGAACCTGGGAGGCAGAGGTTACGGTGAGCCGAGATCACGCCATTGCACTCCAGCCTGGGCAATGAGAGGGAAACTCCATCTCAAAAAAAAAAATTCTGAAGAATATGTATAGATACTCCCCAATCTAGGAGGGGGTACTTACCCCTCTTCCTCCGCTTCACATGGGTGGGTCTTAGTGAGTGTTCCAGAGGGTAGAGTAGGAAAGGAGAAAAATAGCAACTTGATGTTGGGGAAACCTGGCAGACAGCACCTTAACCAAGGGATCGAGGTTAACATCACTAACAATAAGTCATGTAAATATCGCACAACCTGATCTGGTGCAAACAGATCAGCATTGCGCCTCTGTGCAATGGTCTTCCCCCAAATCCATTATTCCAGTCTAATCATGAAAACAGACAAACCCAAGGTGATGTCAAAATATTTGGTCAGTACCCCTAGACATTATTAAGGTTGTGAGAAACAAAGAGACAGATCGGAGGAGACTAAGGTGACCGAATGAGACCAGGCACAATGGCTCCCACCTGGAATCCCAACACTTTGGGAGGCTAAGGTGGGAGGATTGCTTGAGCCCAGGAGTTTGAGACCAGCCTGGGCAAGAGTGAGACCACAGTGTGGTGTTGCGTGCCTGTGGTTCCAGCTACTAGGGATGAAGACAAGACTCCTTGCCCTACGGGTTGCTGTAGGGATGAATTAAGATCAAGCAGAGGCCAGGTGTGGTAGCTCACGACCATAATCCTGGCACTTTGGGAGGCCGAGGTGGGTGCACTGCATGAGCTCAGAAGTTCAAGACCAGCCCGGGCAACATGGTGAAACCCTATATTTACTAAGAATACAAAAATTAGCTGGGTGTGGTAGCACATGCCTGTAGTCCCAGCAATTCAGATACTCAGGAGGCCGAGGTGGGAGGATTGCTTGAACCCAGGAGGTCGAGGCTGCAGTGAGCCGTGATTGTGCCACTGCACTCCAGCTTGGGCAACAAACTGAGAGCCTATCTCAAAAAAAAAAAAAGTTAATATTACAGGAAGCTGGGTGCAGGGTACAATGATAACTCTCTTGTACTACGTTTTCAAACTTTCTGTAAATCTAAAATTATATCAAAATGTTTTTTTAAGAAATTAAAAATAATGTAATATTTAATCAATCTTGTTCAATGATATTCGCAGACTTGGATTTCAGGTCTGGAAGACTGACTATGATGTCACATTGACTATGCATCATTTGAGGAGCCTGTGGTGACTTCTTGTCCTATCCAGTTCCATTTGCTAGGTGACAGCTAAGATTCCAGTATTAGAGATTCGTTCCATTGGCTACAGAAATGTTATTTCTGCAAAGTGAATCTATAAAGATAATGCATGTGGAACCCTGACACACTTTATTGTGAATGTTAAGTTATTTAAAAGAATCTATTTACCACCAATTCTCGACTGCTTATATAATATGTATGCTAGTCATTATGCTGAGGGCTTATCTGCTTGATGTTTTGGGGGTTTTCTTGTTTGTTTTTTCTTTTTGAGGCAGGGTCTCACTTCATCACTTAGGCTAGAATGCAGTGACATGATCACAACTCACTGCAGCCTCAACCTTCCAGACTCAGGTGATCCTCCCACCTCAGCCTCTGGAGTAACAGAGTAGCTGGGACTACAGGCATGTGCTACCATGCCCGGCTAATTTTTGTATTTTTAATAGATATGGGGTTTCACCATGTTGCCCAGGCTGGTCTCGAACTCCTGGTCTCAGGCGATGCACCCACCCCGGCCTCCCAAACTGCTGGGATTATGGTCACGAGCCACCACACCTGGCCTCTCCTTGCTCTTAATTCATCCTTATAGCAACCTGTAGGGTAAAGCATCTTGTCTTCATTTTATTGAGGAAGTTGAAGTTGAGAGAAGGGAAGCACCTTTCCAAATACATACCACTAGGAATTTCGAGAGCTAGGATTTGAACCCAGGTCTGTGTCTAGAATTAGGCTCTGTGTGCCTACATCATGACCCACAGATGTCTGGATGATCAGATTTGGCTTCGTCATTTTTATCCTCCACCTCCCAAAGATCTTGGTACTCATTCCCCACGGGTATCCAGACCAGAAGGCAGAGACCAAATGTCTTTTGGCCGATCCAGTTTTGCAACTCAACATGGCTAGATTTGCTGATAATTGTTTTAGCAGTCAAATGAATGCGATTTGCAGTTATTTATTTGGGGCATTTATTTCAAAGATGCTAGCCCTGTTCAAATGAATAACATTCTCAAAGCCAGTATGGTAATGCTGCTGCTGCTGATTGATAAATTAAACCTCCAGCTGGCAGATGTGTTAAAGATTAGAACCAATGGCTGGGGTTGGTTTCTGGCTGCCTGCTGTTAAACTGCTTCTGTCTGCAATGCTAATAACATTCTAAATCTTTCTACCTGGTCAACATTAGTAATTTGTATTAGCGGGGGGTCCAGGAAGTACCTACTGCAGTCATTTGAGGATCCTATGATGATTTCTTGCCCATCCATTCCCATTTGCTAGTTGATGGGTAAGATTCCTGTATTAGATATTCATTCCTTTGGCTACAGAAATGTTATCTCTGCAAAGTGAATCTATAAAGATAATGCACATGGAGCCCTGTCACACTTTATAGTGAATTAGTTAAGTTCTCTCTTCAATTGGGGATTGAAGGACTTGAGAAGATTCCTAGGAAGGAGAGGGGAACCCCAGCACACCAAACTTCATAGTCCTCCCAAAGTGTTTTGGGAAACTTTGGAAATGCCATTTGGTGAGAGGAAAGTGTAGACTCTCTGTCACCTTGATGGCGGGTGATGGCATTTGGAAATGTGTATGGGGTTATGTGGTTATCACATGACTGGGGATGCTACTGACATTTAATGGGCATTTACCAAGAAGACTAAACCAGCCCTCAATGCACAGGACAGCCCTGAGGAGCAACAAGCATTGAACCAAATATACCAACAGCTCCTCCATTGATAACCCTGGAGAATGCCAAGGAAGGGATGGTGAGTTTGCCTCCTTCCAGAGTCATGGTTGCCCAAACTGGCTATGTCCCAGGGACCTGCTGAATAAAGGAGAGAGTCAGGGATGGCTCAGAAATCTGAATGTTTACAACATTTTTTTTTTTTTTTTTTTTTTTGAGATGGAGTCTCACTCTGTCGCCCAGGCTGGAGTGCAGTGGTACGGTGTCCACTGACTGCAACCTCTGCCTCCCGGGTTCAAGCAATTCTTCAGCCTCAGCCTCCCAAGCAGCTGGGACTACAGGCGTGTACCACCACACCTGGCTCATTTTTGTATTTTTTGTAGAGATGGGGTTTCACTCTGTTGGCCAGGATGGTCTTGAACTCCTGATCTCATGATCCACCCGCACTGGCCTCCCAGAATGCTGGGATTACAGGCGTGAGCCACCGCACCCAGCCGTGTTTACAACACTTAGCAGGCAGTTTTGATATGCAGCCAGTTCTCTGCTGTCTAGGCATGGTTTAGGGCATCATGGAGGACTGTTGTCCTTCAGTAAAGAAGCCTAATTTTGTTGTATAGGGGCTTTGTGGCCAAAGTGTGCAGAGAAAATGATCACAAATCACCGTGACAAATGGTGCTGCCTGGGCTGGACTTCAGGAGCATCACAAATGTTTCTTCTTTTTCTTTTTTTTTTTTTTTGAGATGGGGTCTTGCTCTGTTACCCAGGCTGGAGTGCAGTGGTGTGATGTAGGCTCACCGCAACCTCCGCCTCCTGGGTTCAAGCGATTCTCTTGTCTCAGCCTCTTGAGTAGCTGGGATTACGGGCACATACCGCCACACCTGGCTAATTTTTGTATTTTTAGTAGAGACGGGGTTTTACCATGTTGGCCAGGCTGGTCTTGAACTCCTGGCCTCAGATGATCCGCCCACTTCTGCCTCCCAAAGTGCTGGGATTACAGGCATGAGCCACTGTGGCTAGCCTACGAATATCTTTTATTAAAGTATGCAACACACATAAAACTGCACAGATTGATCACATGCAGCTCAGTGAAAAGGTACAAAATGAACAAACCTTTCAAAGTGAGCACACCCATGCCGTAGTCACCCAGATGGAGATGCTTCCAGGAGCTACCCCTTTACCCTCAATGCAACTACTCCTTTGACTTTTAAAGGCGCAGATCAGTGTTGCCCATTTTTGAGGTATTTATTTATTTAATTTTTATAAAAAAGAGATTGGGTCTCGCTCTATCACCCAGGCTGCAGCACAGATCATGTAGCTCACTGCAAGCCTTGAACTCCCAGGTGCAAGCCTTCCTCCTGCCTTGGCCTCCAGAGTAGCTGGGAATCAGAATAGCTGGGACTGCAGGTGTGCACCATTTATTTTTTAATTTTATATACCAGGAATTATACACCATGTTCTGTTCTGTGTCTGGCTTCTTTGGTTTAGCATGAAGTTTGTAAAATTCATGCATACATTTATGTGTAGCTCCAGATTGTCCATTCTCATTGCTGCATAAAGCTCCATGCTCTACAGTGTATTTATCCATTATGGTATTTGGGGAGTTTCCATCTTTTAGCTCGTGTGAATGATGCTGCACGTTCTAGGGCATATATCCTCAGTCCTTCTGGATACATACCCAGGAGTGACATTGTTGGGTCATAGAATATTCAAATGGCCGTGTTAATAGAAATGACTAAAAAGTTTTTTGTTGTTGTTGTTTGTTTTTTGAGACTTGGCTGTCTCCCAGACTGGAGTGCACCATCTTGGCTCGCTGCAGCCTCAACCTCCTGGGCTCACACAATCCTCCCACTTGGCCTCCCCAATAGCTGAGACTACAGGTGTGCGCCACCATGCTCAACCAATTTATTTCTTTTCTCATTTTCTTCCTTCCTTTTCCTTCCTTTCTTAACTCTTTCCTTCTTTCCTTCCTTCTCTTTTTCTTCTTTCTTTCTCTTTCTCTCTCTTTCTCTCTGTCCCCCTTCCTCCCTCCTTCCCTCCCTCCCTTCTTCCTTCCTCCCTCCCTCCTTCCCCCTTTCTCTCCCTCCCTCCCTCCCTCCCTCCTTCCCTCTCTTCCTTCCTTCCTCCCTCCCTTCCTCCCTTCCTCTTGCAGAGGCAGGATCTCACTACATTGCCCAAGCTGCTCTCAAACTCCTGGGCTCCAGTGGTCCTCCTGCCTCTGCCCCCAAAATACTAGGATTACAGATGTGAGCCACTGCACCCGGCCAATGGTTTCCAAAGTGGTTGTACTAGATTCCACTCTGGTAGAAAACAAGAGTCAGAAGTGGTTTCAGATCCATGTCAGTGACCTTGGGAAAGTTTTTAAGCCTCCCTCAGCCTCAGTGTTTGCATCTGTTCCATGGGGCTTCTGTAAAGACTCAGTGGAAGCTTTACCCTGGCAGGGACACCATCAATGAGATTCACTCTTTTCTGAAAAACTCTGGGGTCTTCAGAAATCTCTGCAGGTAATGCTCCCGCTCTAAAACTGAACAATCTTCTCATAGAGGTGCATCAAAACAAGTTATCACTTCAGTCAGATAGCACAGCCCTTTCGTATGACTGGCTCTTTCCATCTGAACACGTGGGTTTGCTTCTTGTTTCATATTAGCTGCGGCTCCTCTTTGAGCTCTGAAACAATGTCAAATACAAAAATCATTGATATTTGGTGAGTGCCTTAAGAGCCCCTCCTTCTCCCTGAATCCCACATGGTTCCATCTTCTTGCAACTCCAGTCACTCTTGGGTTAATCATTTCATCCATATCTTGACAAGTTAGAAAAAGTTGAAAGTGCTGTGGGGCAATGTGTAAAAGTTGGTGCATTGGCACAGAATTAGGGACTTTATGTAAAGACATAGCATCTTTCCAAAGTGTTCCAAAAGAACCTGAATACTAATGTGTGTGTGGGGGGCGGGATTAACCGGGATTCAACTAGCTAAGGCTTGAAAAACTATCTGTCTTTTTCACCCTTTTCCCTTTCCTCTCCATTTGGACTTTCTGCGTATACAAGCTCCGTGAAAATTCAATGGTTTCTTGGTACATTCACTTTGAAAGACAGTTTGGTGACATCTTATAAGCTTGAAGACAGCAATACACTGTGGACTCAGAAATTTCCACACCTAAGGCTATTCCTAGAGACGTGCATTCTTATCTGCACCAAAGATATTTGAGGCAGTAATGTTTAATAGCCCCAACTGGGGGGGAAAAAAAAAGATACCTATCGACAAGATGATGCATAAGAAAATTGTGGCATATTGTCAATGAAATACTATACAGCAGTGAAAGTGAATGAAACGCAGCCACATGTGACAACAGAATTTTTCTAAAAATTCAAACCAGATTAGGCTGTATGAATTTTTTTTTTTTTTTTTTTTAAACAGAGTCTCACTCTGTTGCCCAGGCTGGAGGGCAGTCGTGCAATCTTGACTTACGGTAACCTCAGACTCCTGCACTCCAGGGATCCTCCCATCTCAGCTTCCCAAGTAGCTGGGACTACAGGTTCACATCACCACGCCTGGTTAATTTTTGTTGTAAAAAAGTTTTTGGAGAGGCAGGGTCTTGCTATATTGCCCAGGCTTGTCTCAAACTCCTGGCCTCAAGCAATCCTCATGCCTCCACTTCCCAAGTGCTGGGATTATAGGCGTAGCCGCCGCACCCCGCCAGATGAATCTTAAAGACATAATGTTGAACCAAAGAAACAAGAAACTGCGGAATACACACTATATGATTATTCCATTTATATAAAAGCCTAAAAGAAGCAAAGCAAAATTGTATTATTTAGGAGTGCATAATAAGGTAGTCAAACTGTATTTTTAAAAAGCAAGATATGAATACCATAAAGTCAGGTAGCGATTACTGCTGAAATCAGGGGCTGTGTAAGCGTGTGGCAGAAGGGGGTTCTGCAGAGCTGGTGTTCCACTTCTAGCCCTGGAGTTGGTTTCTTGAGTGTTCATTTCAGATCAATTTCTTAACCCTGTACCTTTATGTTTTATGCAATTTTTTCCTGTGTGCTTATTGAATTTCACCACATAAAAAAGCAGAATGGGAACCAATCAGAGTGGTTCTGGAGAGACGTGAGTACCAAGCAAATGATACCACCCAGAATCCCTATCCAGCCAACTAGGACCTGTTTAATTATTTCCTCCTGGGAGTTCAGACTTGTCAGCTCTGGGGTCTCCAGGATAGAATAAATCCTTCATTCCGATTTGCAGGACTCCCTGTGATTTGAAACGTTCACAGAAGTAACCCCTAATCACTCTCTCCGCTTTCAAAAATGGTCTTTTGCAAAACAGAGCAAATTTGTTTAGAGACTGACGAATCGCACCTTTAGACACAAATCCCCTTCTTTTTTCTGTCTTTTAAGTTTTTTCCTTCCTCCAATCTTCCTTCTCCTTGCAAGATGCTGGGGAGCGTCCGTTTGTCTGCAAACGAAATGGAACCGGGTGGAAAACAGGCTTTCCTCCCAAGGGAGGAGGAATCAGCCCCAACTCCCCCCTCCCTGCCTCCCGACTGTGCGGCTCTCCCCTGTCTCCCCCACAAACTCCGCGGAGCCCGGTCCCCCCCCGCGCCTCGACGATTGGTCGCAGGCCCTCATGTGTCGAACCTCTGGGTGGGTTCTTCTGCTGGTAAACTCATCAATTGCTCCCCTTTTCCGCTTGCCGGCCAGTGGTTCAGACCTTTGCGCCCATTTTTTCCCCCCTTTACTTTCTTCCACCCGCAACCCTCCACACCAGTCTTATTTTAGCAAAACCCAGAGAAGGAGGAGGTGGAGGGATTTGGAGGGTGGAGGGGCATTGCAGCATCCAGGGGCAGCTATCGAGTGGCTAAGCGGAGGGCGCATACCTCTCTCTCTCCCTTTCCCCTCTGTGGGGAATTTTCAGGATTTCACTGCTGCAATTTAACCCCAAGACGAGGCACCATTGAGCGAAACGCTGTGCGCACACACACGCTCACACTTCCTCCGGGGGCAGAAGAGGCAGCTGCCGGTGATTCAGGAAGAAAAAAATTTTTTTTTTCTTTTTCTTTTTCTTTTTCTTTTTTCTTTTTTTTTTTTTAAACCTGGACCCTGCGGTGTGAAGACTTCTTAGGAAACCTCTGGAGCGTCTCACTCCCCCTCCCCCCCTTTCCCTTCCATCTTCTTTATTTTTATTTTACTGTATTTTTGGAGCTACAGATCTTTCAGCATTTTTAAGGTCTAGGAACTCCAGCAAAACAGAAGGGGAATTAAAAAAAAATTTTTTTTCTACCCTCCCCACCCAGCAAAGACCTGTTTTATTATTATTATTAAGTATATATATATATATATATTATTTTTTTTAATGGGTCGAGCGCACTCCTTTTGCAAGATGCCAGCCTGACTCGGACCTCGGAGGAATTTGAAGCTTCCACTGCGTCCCGGGGGGGGCGTCCTTTGCAAACCGTTCGCGTCTTAAAGGGGGTGTGCGTTGGGTGTTTTTTTTTTTTTTTTTTTTAACTGTCTTTTTTTTTTTTTTTTTTCCCGGAGTGGGTGGACTGGGGATTGCCTGGATTCCTTCCTCGGTTATTTTTTGCCTCGCTTCCCTCTCCCCTCCCCCCTCCTCCCCGGGCCCCCGCGCCCCGCCCCCGCACCCTCCTCCCGCCCCTCCTTCTCCGGGGTCAGCCAGGAAGATGTCCCGAGCTGCTATCCCCGGCTCGGCCCGGGCAGCCGCCTTCTGAGCCCCCGACCCGAGGCGCGGAGCCGCCGCCGCCCGATGGGCTGGGCCGTGGAGCGTCTCCGCAGTCGCAGCTCCAGCCGCCGCGCTCCCAGCCCCGGCAGCCTCAGCCTCAGCGGCGGCGGCGGCGGCGGCGGCGTCTTCCGCATCGTTCGCCGCAGCGTAACCCGGAGCCCTTTGCTCTTTGCAGAATGGCCCGCTTCGGAGACGAGATGCCGGCCCGCTACGGGGGAGGAGGCTCCGGGGCAGCCGCCGGGGTGGTCGTGGGCGCCGCAGGCGGGCGAGGAGCCGGGGGCAGCCGGCAGGGCGGGCAGCCCGGGGCGCAAAGGATGTACAAGCAGTCAATGGCGCAGAGAGCGCGGACCATGGCACTCTACAACCCCATCCCCGTCCGACAGAACTGCCTCACGGTCAACCGGTCTCTCTTCCTCTTCAGCGAAGACAACGTGGTGAGAAAATACGCCAAAAAGATTACCGAATGGCCATATCCTTTTGCCCGAACCCCGGCGGCAGCTGCGCCTCCCCCTCCTCCCTCCGCCTCCCCTCTTCCAGGCTGGGAGAGAGACCCGGGGGTTGATGGGAGGTGGGGAGGAGGGGGGTCTTCCAGGGGCTGGGAGAGGGGGCACCGGGAGGAGTGTGAACGAATCTCTCCACCCCAGCTGGGTTGAGCTACCTTGGAGGCTTGGGAGTGGGTTTGTCGGGGGTTGCGGGGTGGGCGGGGGGAAGCGGAGAGTGGATCCCACCCAAGGACCGACCCCAGAATGAGATCTGGGGCCTGGGGTCGTGCAGGGGCCTTGGCGGGGGCTTTCGAGCCAGTTCCGGAGGGTTCCGAGTTCTCCGGAATGAGCTTGGAGCGCGTTCGGGCCTGGGCGCTTCTGGCCAGGGCAAGGGAGCTATGGGGGCCTTGGTTGGGTTTTCTTGGCCGTCCCTCCCTTGGAGTCCACGCAGGGGAAGCTGGACAGCCTCTCCACTCCTGCCTTCCCCAAGGTGGGGGGCGGGGGGAATCACCGCACTTTTAGGGCAGGGCGCTTGGGAGCTCCTGGGGCGAAGAGCAAGAGGGGAGTCCATGTGGCCTTCACCCTGAGAAGCCAGCACTGGCCGGAGTGAAAACCCCAGGGTGGGCCGCTGGTCCGATCTGAAGAGGATAGTGACGGGTTGGAAGGCACTTATGTCTCCCTCATGTTTGTCAGTCCCATTGCCTTTAGCGGCTGATCAGGGTCCTCATCATCTTTGGGGTGTAGAGAAACAGATCCGGTTTGCTTTACCTGGGCCCCTGGCCTGGGAAGACCTGATCTGGACAGTTTCAGTAAGAAAGACAGGGCAAGAGCAAATGAGGTGGTGGGTCCCTTCTAGAGCACCGTGCCCAGCTTTTCCTACCCCAAGTAGCCGAGAGGGGACACCAGGAGAACCAGCACCCATGTGGACATCTTAGGTAGGTAAATACCTTAAATTTTTTTTTTTTTTTTTAATCCAAGATCCAGAGGAAAAAGGTGAAGCCCACATTTTCGTCTGTGGAGATGCTGTCAAATGCAGAGCTCTTGTGTCTCTTTAAATCTCTGCCTGCTTGAAATAAACCTTGAGGAGGGCTTCACATCTATTGCGATGTAGGCAGGCAAGGGAGGGTAATTAGTCGGGCTTTCTAGCAGTTATCTAAGCATGACCCAGATTCCAGGAGGGGGGACACACCCTGCTGCCCAGGCTGACTGGCCACCACGCCATGCCCAGATGTGCCGATGCTCTGCACAGTTCCAACCAACTGCCCTCCGTGTAAAACTGAACCGGCTGGATGGGTCCCTGGGGCTCAGCGATGAGTCCCCCGTCCCTTTTGTGTGTGGTTTTGCAGTTCTAGACTCAACAGGGCTGGGCCCTGTGTGGTCCCTGGGGGGGGGTTGCTGTTTGAGGAACATGGCAGGTGGTAGGGGGATTCACTTCAGGTGGCTCAGAATTGAGCCTGGCTCTTCATCCTGGGTGCTGAGATTGTAACAGAGGGCACTGAGGTTTTAGAGTGTGTGAGCGCTCTACTTTGAGGGTGGGGAAAATTAAGAAGTTCAGCAGAGATGCTCTGGAGGCGAGCATACCTCTAACTACGATGCCATCTCCGTTGGTGCCCAAGGCAGGGGCCGGGTCTTTGCTTCCTAAGTTTCAGCTTCGTGAAGAGGCTGGTTCTTAAGGTTAGCCATCCAACCCCATCTCAGGCCCACTGAAGTGCTCAGAGGTGGTGTGGTTACTCTGCCCATCAGCAGAGTGAGGGGTGGGAGTGCCTTGCAGGAGGGTAGGGTGTTCATGTGTGCACACCCAGATAGCTCCGGGAGTGAGAGGGCTTTGCTCAGCTGACAGGTTTCCTCATTGAAAATGGCTTTAGATTGCCTTCTGGAGCCTGGATTTGGAGATTTCTAAGAGAAAAGGAAGGAGGTGGGGAGCCCTTCTGTTGTGTCCTCAGCTTACCTCTGTCCAGCCTGAATCCTGCAGATTGGAAGGCTGTTGGGGGAGGGGGAGATTGCAGCGGCCCCTCAGAAGCGGGGGGACTGTGGGAGTGGGAGGCAGGTAAATTGGGAATGTTGCTTGCCACTTCATCTTTTCTTTGGCCAGCTCGCCCAGGGCTTTCTTGCTCTTATGATGAGTTTGTGCATTTTGCTCTCTGCAGACTGATTTTCTTCTCTTTGGCTCGAGGTAACAAACACATTATACAGCCCTACTCTGGAAGGGAGAACTCCTCCCCCCGCACCCCAGTCTGTCATCAAGCTGGGTCATCCGGGACTGAGCTTTCTCTGTCCTGGATGGAGCGGAGGGTGATGGCAGCGTGGGTGGGAGGGGTGGAGATGAGAGGATGAACGGGGACCTGGGGAGGGAGGCAGTGAATAAAAGAATTCAGGACAGTGTAAAGAGAATGACCATGTGGAGTGTCAGAGTCACGCTACCAGGGCAGAACATTTTACTTTTTTTTCCAAGTATTTCTGCCATTAAAAAACAATGTTTAAGCATATCCTGTGGGAAAAAAAAAAATGTGTGTAGGTACTTATTCTGAACTTTTAAAATAAAGTCTGATATGTGTACGAGTAAGTATGTATATCCAGAGTCAGGTTTTTACAAAATGAACACATCCACGCATCCAGCACCCAGGTCCTGATCAGCCCCCTGGAAATCCTCCTCCCCATACCACCTCCTAGTCTCTCCCCAACAAGGGCACGGCTCAGCTGACTTCTAAGATTCCTCTTGCCTCTCAAGCATCGTGTAAATGGAGTCACACAGTGTGTTCTTTTGCCGCTGGCTTCTTTGCCTCACGTCTGTGCGTGTGACTCTACCACAATCTGTCCATCCTACCACTGATGGGCATTTGTTGGGCATTTGTGTTGATCGCCCCTGCTACTTCTTGATGCGTGTGCTGTGGAATGTGTATTTGGAAATGCGGTTTACTAAGGGTTGCAGGTCGTTATGGAAAGCAGCTTCCTCACTGACTTGTGGAAGAGAAGTGAGTGAATGATCCATGAACTTGGCTGTGTGCTCGCAGGACCTAAGAGCGGTACTTCCAAATGCAAATTCCGGCACAGTACACTGGTGAAGGATGCAGTCTTGCTTTCTCCACACTCAGGGCAATTCGCCACTGTGACTTCTTCCTCTTTCATTCCTCAGTGGGTCAAACTTGAAGCCATCCATGAGAATTAAGAATCCACATGTATTTCTTTTTTTCTCCTCTTCCTAAGTGAGAAAACCCAAATGGAAGTGTTTGATGTTCAGATTTACATTGCTGTATTTTTCTCATGCCAGGCAGCAAGCCATCTTGACCACACACCTTGATTCCATGTTTTCATTGATCGGAATTGTGATTCAAATAGGGCCATGAGGATCTCTAATGATTGCTGATGAGCTCAGATCTGTCAGCTCAAAAAGGAGCATCTGTCAGCCTTCCTAGGGCTCCCTCTCTGCTTATTGCCACTCACTTCTTCTACCAAGTGCCAAGGTGAATGCCATCTTTCCAGCCCTCCCTGTGCCACCAGATCTCCCACTGAACAAGATGTAGAAACTCAGGCCATTGCAGGAACACTGAAAGAAGGTCTGTGTATTATCACGCACAGCCTCCTCAATTACACGTAGAATTCCGGCTTTTCATCCGGTTTGCAGGAATCTTAACAAGATACCTAAAGTCACATTGACATCAGGTGATAACACTTTGACATCTGTGGACATTGGCTGATTGGCACTCCTCTCTTTCTTTTTTTTTTCTTTTTTTTAAAGAAAAACTCTCTAAAGAGAAACTTCTGCATGAGAAGCCCTGGGGGACATGGGAGCAGGTCATGATACTCTTGGCCTGTCCTGAAAGGTAGAATGTTCTAGAAAGTACTGCTATAGCAGGCAGGATAGTGTCACTTATGTGATCCTTGTACTAGACCAGCTTGGCTGGTATTTCCAGAGGAGCAAAATTCTGCAAAGTAAAAAATAGCACGGCGTTTCCATCGGGAGTATTTTCAAAAAGGGTACAATCTCTCATCCACAATTCCCAAATCCAAAAAGCTCCAAAAACCAAAAGATGAGCTCATAGAGAGATAAAACCTAACCTGAACTGACTCGAGTTTGAAGGCTTAATTTACAGTTTTCATTCATCCCGCTTGGTGTGCATTTGAGTATGTTTTGCAGCAGAAATGTTCGATATGCTTGATGATGGCGTGTTGCTTCACCTCCTCACTGTTTGGTCTGCCTTGTAGTCCTGTCAAACTTTCAGGCGCGTGGAGATGGTCTTGTGAACAGGATAGTTTTGGTCCAGCAGGGTTCAGATGGGTTCTGGGATTCCGCTTTTCTAGCTAGCGTCTAGGGATTCCCCCCGCAGCAAGTTCGTGGGCTATGGTTGGAGTATCTAGGTTTTATATCATAGAAAAAGCTTGTTATCATTTTCTTTTCCTTAAAAAAATAATTTATTTGTAGCAAAATTCACCCTTTTGACATACAAGTCTGCAAGTTTTAACAAAGGCATGCTGCTGTAGCCGCCACTCAAATCAGGATATGGGACAGTTCGTCAACCCTAAAATACCCACACAGTGCCCCTCTCAAGTCAGCATCCCTCCTCCCCATCCCCTTCAACCACTGATCTGTTCTCCATCCCTACAGTTTTGCCTTTTGCAGAAGGTCACATAAATAGAATCTCACGGTATGTAGCCTTTTGAGTGTGGCTTCTTTCGCTCCGTTGAGATTCATTCACGCTGTTGCCTGCGACAGTAGCGCCTTCTTGTTGGTGTTGAGCAGTATTCCATGATATGGATGGACCAGAGTTTGCTTCCCAGACGAAGGACATTGGGATGCTTCCAGTTTCGGTGATTATGAATAGAGCTGCTATAAACATTGGCGTGCGGGTTTTAGTGGGAACGTTTCATTTCATACTTTTCATTTCTCTTGGGTAAATTAACCCAGGAGTGAGATTGCTGAGTTGTGTGGTAGGTGTATGTTTAATTCCATAAGAGGCTCTCAAACTGTTTTCCTAAGTGGTGGCACCACTTTACAGTCCCGTCTTTGCGATGCCGCTAAGAGCCCTGGGTTGTAAACTCCGAAGCACGTCTGGCCTCGATGGCTTGGGATTAGGGATGTGGATTTACAGAAAGGGGTGGAAGTAATAGTGTCAAATGACAGTCAGAGAAATAAAGATTAAGGATGTTGTTCAAAGATACGTGCCTGCACTAGAGAGAGAGAGAAGGGGTTCTTTGGGGTGGGGTTCCACCCTTCCCCAGTAGTTCTCCCACTCCCCAGGAAAAAGTCAAACTCTGAGGCTGTGAGACCCATGACCTTTACCCTGTTCTCCACCATTGCTACCCCAGTGCGCAGAACAAAGCAGCCACCCCATACACGTTTGCCAAGCAAATGATAAAAAGTGCCTGTCTCCACCCATTAACGAAATCGTAGAACATCTGATCTGCCCTTGTGCCAACGTTTTAGGGTTTTGGGTTCAGGGGGTTGAGAGAATGCCCATGAGATTACCAGACCAATGAAGGTTTCTGATACGTCAGTGCTGGAGGAGATTGGACACAATGGACCCTTGAGAATGAAGTCTTTCATCGGGGACTTGGAGAAGGAGGCGTCTGCTGGGTGCTTAAGGCTTATGTTCCCCGCTCCCTGCTTCCCCCCAAGTAGCAAGCACACATATACACTTTCTCAGCAATAAAAAGCACCGCCGGGAAGGTGGACTCCATCCAGAGATGGTCAGAGCCTAAGAGCCGTGCAGTTAACGCATTTCCGAGAATGCCAGCTCAGCTCCTGAGAAAAGGGCCGGATGGTGCCTGCTCTGAAAGAGGGCAGAGAGGAGAGGGAGAACGCTGAGGACTGTGGGTCAGACTGGCGCAGGTTCGGGGTATTCACCAGCTGTGTTTTCTTGGGCACCAGTGCCTCAGTTTCTTGACATGCACGATGAGGATATTTCTCCTAACAGCTTCTTACCTTGGAGGGCTCTCAGGAGATTAAACAGGGTCATGCGTGAAAAACGGCCAGCATAGTCTCTGGCGCACAGAAAACCCCAAAATGCAAGAGCCATAATACCAGGGAGTCATTTGGTTTCTAGTGTCCTTTTTTTTTTTTGAAACTTTGGCTAGAAACGAGGCTCTCTGGGTGGGAGCAAAGCACCCCCCCACCCCGCCCCGACTCCCCGAGACTGGCCTGTGTGGATTGATTAACCTGCACCTGGCACTCTTTAAAGCCACCCTTAGACATTTTGCATTCTTCACTCTCTCTAGAAGCTTTCAGGGGAAAAAAAAAATTCATAGCCACTTGACCCATTTTTTATTCCCTTAGGTCTAAGATAAAATTAATTCTCTTTCCTCCTTTGGTCCCTCCCTCCCTCTGTGGGTGACAGGTGAGGGAGTTTTAAAGCATATAATTAGCTTCCCTTTTCTCCTCTTCCACACCCTGTCTCTTCCTTTGGGGCCGGTCAAGAGTCCAGCCCAGGATGGCCACCCCACTGCAAACTCAACAGAAGAACTTGGCTCAACTTTTGGGTTAGAATTTAGGTACCGCCCCTCTCCTGCCACACTTCAGTCTTCCTTCTCCCTCACTCCCTAAAAAAAAAAAAAAAAAAAAAAAAACAAGGAACATTCCTGGAGAGGGAACCAGATGGGTGGGTGCAACAACTTGGGTTTCAAAAACCACTGGGCCTTGGTTCTTTTCTGAGTAGGGTGACCATTCATCCAGGGTTGCCTGGGACTGTCCTGGGTCCAGCATCTCTGGAAACTCTCAGTCTTGGGCAAACTGGGACGCTGATCATTCTAATGCTGAGTTCTTAACACCTGAGGGAGAAGAACGGTGCCAGAGATGGTGCCCTTGACCAAGAAAGGGGGAGAGTCGGTTACTTCTTCCTTCTGAAAAGCCAAGACTTTTTATTGGAGTGAACGCAGCTTTTAGAAGCCGTCTTTAAGGCAGCTAATACAAGAGAGATTCCGGCTATGAAGGGAAATACCTGAGTTAAGTCCGGATCAAGTTTTGACATCTCGCTTCGGTCAGACATGGCTTTCTCTGCCGTTCAGATGGGCGCAGCCGTGAGTCTTCCTGAAAGGTGCCTCCTGCTCAGGCTGCACCTGCAGTTAGAAATTAGCAGCCTCCCACCCTCAGCCCCCAAATAACAGTGTTCAAGAGTCCCCTCTCTGGAGCCATGAGGGAAACCCAACTTAGTCACCCACTTGCCAGTAAATAATATTCACACTGTTAAGTTCTATTCTCATTTTAGGCCTATGTGTAAAAAACATATGTAATTTTAAACTGATTTTTAAAGTATTTTCATACAAGCAGTATTTGCAGGAGGGCAAAGTCTGGATGCTACCTTTTCATTCTTGAAAATAAGTGGTTGGATTTGTCTTAAATGAGACTCCGGGCAGACCTAGAACTTGGCCCGCAGTGGGGTTACATGGATTCTGATCTTCCAGAGTCTGCCATGTTATCTCCATGATCTTTCTTATCTTCTTTATTGAGAATAATGGGCATGGTGTGTGAGACTGGGAGGGCTCTGCTGACCATCACTGCAGTGAAATGTGTTTGTGGTGTGTTGTGGCGTCTGCATAGAAATGTGTCTGTTCAATTAATAGCACAAGGAGTGGAGGCTGTAAGGAGGAAAAGAGGAGGGAAGGTGATACTGGGTGAAGGAGAGCTTGGGAACAAGCCACCTCGGCTACAGATCTCAGCTCCAGCTCACAGTTGTGGAGCCTCAGTCTTCTCCTCTGTAAAATGGGGACAGTAGTCCTATGTTCAAGGAATTATAAGAAGGTTAAAAGATACTGTGCCCAGAAAGCACGTGGCATATACAATCATCCTGTAAAAAGTAGCCGAATCAAATGAATTTATTTATTTATCTTGAGTCAGAATCTCACTCTCACCCAGGCCGGAGTGCAGTGGCATGATCGTGGCTGACTACAGCCTCGACCTCCTAGGCTCAAGTGATTCTCTTGCCTGAGCCTCCCGAGTAGCTGAAACTACAGGTGTGCTCCACCGTACCCAGCTTTAACAATATAAATTTAACCTTCCTTGTTTCTGAGCTTTTTCATCTTTTGGGACTTGCACTTTTCTTCCCCCACTCAACTGTATGTTTTTAAGATTCATCTCTGTTGTGGAGTGTAATGCTGGTCTTTTACTTTTCTCTGCTCTATGTTATTGCATTCCATGATGATATAATGTATTCATCCATTTTCCTGGGCAATGGGCATTTGGAATGTTTCCAGTTTGGGGAAGGATTGTTTGTTTGTTTGCTGTTATGAACAATGCTGCTATAAGGAATCAATAATTTTGAATGAGTGAATTCAAGGTGTTAATTTTAGTCTGTGTACTTGGAAATCTAGCTTCACCTAGAATCAGCTGACAGTCATCAGCATTTATGGCAGAAACTGAGCCGTTTCACAGTTTACTCTTCATTTTCTCCAAGAGGTTGGGTCAACCAGTTAACTCTTATTCCTGCCTGTATTCTGAAAGTCAGAACCTATGGTTCCAGGTGGATGGCTGGGTAGATAGATAGATGAATGGATGGATGAATGGTTGGATGGTTCAGACACTGGCAATTGATATGGTTGTAGAGAAGCAGCATGGTTGAGTTGAGAGCATGGATTCTAGAGCCAGGTGGCTGGGGTTCGAATCCCAGCTCTGCTAGCCACTGGCTGTGTGATCTTGGGCAAGTCACTTAAGTGTTCTGTGCTTCAGTTTCCCAGTCTGTCTCAGTGGGGATTCTAATAGCTCCTATCTGGGAAGATTAAATGAATTAATATATCTGATGTTTAGAATGGTGCCTGACACTTAGTAAGCACTGTATGTGTTTATATGTGGAAGACTGGGTAGATGGATGGACTTATGTGTGTGGCCATATTTGGGCTTCTCTGACTCAGTGCTTAAAATAGTGTGTGGCACACAGTAGGTGCTGCATAAGTGTTAATATTCCACTTTTTCTTGCCAGGTCTCTCAACTCCCTTGATCTGTTATTTTTGGTGTCTACACTGTTAACGCATTCTCCTGAAAGATCAGCCTAATTGTTATTGCTCCGAGGAAAACACACTCATAACGTCTCATTGATTGTCTGTGCTAGAATTCTATGATTCCTAGGCCCGAGCAGGATTTTCCCCACCTCTTAGCAATCCTTCTTCCATGTTTCTAATCTCCTTTTTCTCTGATTTTCTATGCCCCAATGCCAGACTCTCTGGTCTCCCCACAGCTTCCCCTTCCTCTAACCATACTCTGTCTCTAGCCTTGCCCTCTCCCCAAGGGCACCATCTTTGAAGAAATCAAATAGTTCAGAGCAGCAAATATAGGCTAGTTTCTGTGAGGGTCTTGCAAGGACTTGGAGTGTTTAGGTCTTACACAAATTGAAATCATCAGAAATGTTAAGAGACCTGAGTTGTCTTTGAAAGAGTTGTCAGAATGCAAATTTTTGACTTGTGGCCTGTTTCTGGTCACAACTCAGTCTTTTAAATTATGGATCATAGCTGGATGTTTGTGGTTTCGGGGGGATGGAGGCATCCCCTGCAGTTAGTGTTGGATGGCTGGGTTGATGGATGGATGGATGGTTGAACAGATGTATGGTTGAGTGGATAGATGGATGGGATGAAGGAAGGAAGGAAGAATGAGTAATTGGATGGATAGTTGGATGGATGAGTAGATTGGTAGATAACTCGATGGGTGGGTGGACAAATGGATGGGTGAATGGATGACTGGATGGATGGATGGAGGACTGGATGAATGGATGACCGAATGGATGAATGGATGGATGAATGGATGACTGGATGGATGACTGGATGGATAGATGGATGGATGGATGACTGGATGGATGATGGGATGGATGACTGGATAGATGGATGGATGACTGGATGGATGGATGAATGGATGGATGGATGGATGGATGAATGGATGGATGCCTGGATGGATGGATGATGACTGGATGGATGGATGATGACTAGATGGATGACTGGATGGATGGATGGATGACTGGATGGATGGATGAATGGATGGATGGATGGATGAATGGATGGATGCCTGGATGGATGGATGATGACTGGATGGATGGATGATGACTAGATGGATGACTGGATGGATGGATGGATGAATGGATGAATGAATGGATGGATGGATGATGACTGGATGGATGGATGATGACTAGATGGATTGATGACTGGATGGATGGATGGATGGATGGATGGATGACTGGATGGATGGATGGATGGATGACTGGATGGCTTGGTGTATGAGTGAATATATGGATGGATGAATCAATAGGCAGATGACTAGACTGGATTGAGGGGTGAAAAGATGGATTACTGAATGGATGGGTGGAGGAATGGATGATAGATGGTTAAACAGTTGGGTGGATGGGCGGATGTTGGATATAAGGGTGCGTGGAAGGGTGGTTGTCTATGTGTGGGTCTCTCTGATACTTGGTGTTCTGTTTGACTTAGGAATGACCAAGTCTCTCCACTTACCACCTTAGTTGTACCTTTTCCAGTGTCAAGTGAATTTTGCATGCTTTGGTAAAAATCAATAAATTGTATACTTAGGTTTTGCCTATCTATTTAGAAGGCTCCTTGAGGGTGGAGGACAGTGATTTGCCTTCCTCACATCCCCCAAAAAGTTCCTGCACTATATCATGCATAAGTATTTAATTGAGTAATGGTGAGGAAAGTAAACAGTGTTATTGAACAAAGATTATTAAAATTCTGGAAACACCTGGTTTTGTTTCAGCACTGGGACTGAAAGTGGAATTCCTTGGATTTTGCTCCATCCATGCCTAGGATAGTATGTAGTGGTGGACTGGTAGACTATTTCTCTTCCAAGTAGATTGGGCGGATGCCCCAGATTCTTACCCGCTAGCCAGAGATTACAGATTACTGATTGACATGCTTTAACTCTGTGTCTCCACCCATATCTCTTCTCAAATTGTAATCCCGGCACGTCAGGGGAGGGACCTGGTGGAGATGATTGGATCATGGGGGTGATACCCCCATGCTGTTCTCGTCATAGTGAGTTCTCATGAGATCTGCTGGTTTCAAAGTGTGTGGCTTTCTTCGCTCTCTCTCCTCTCCTGCTGCCATGTACCTTGCTTTCCCTTTGCCTTCCGCCATGATTCTAAGTTTCCGTGGCCTCCCCAGCCACGCAGAACTGTGAGACAATTGAACCTCTTTTCTTTATAACTTACTCTTACAGCAGCGTGAAAACCAACAAACACACTGATGTAGCAGGGGCCTCTAAGGTCCCATGTGATCTGGTCTCTGTTTTGTCGTTGATCTCATCTCTTTCATTGTCTACCTTTACTTTCATTGTCTGCTCTGTCTCAGCCCTGCTGACCATTTACTCACACCCACGTCATCTGCATGACGTGACATTCCCTCTGTTCAGCATAGGCTGTTTCCTCTGCTTGCATCACTGCTTCTCCAGGTCTCCCCATGGCTAACTCCTTCTCTTCATTTAGGGCCCCACTTCCTCCAAGAGGCCTATCCTCTTCATTTACTGAACATCTAATGTACAAAAAAGAATATAAAATAGATGTATACTCTCCCATCCACAAAAAATCTCTGAAGACATTTTAATGTATCTCATCCCATACCTATTTATGGATATAAGCTTTTGTGAATATATTTCCATGCCACTAGGTAGCCTTGAAAAAAGAAGGGCCACCAGGTATAGTTGCACAGGTTGTGTACTGGACAAAGATAGCATGTCACATATCACAAGTATCATAGAGCTGTATGTTTATTATTTCAGTACCCCAGCTGATAAAAGTTTAAGTATCTTGTTCTAGCAAGATGAAGATATTATGACAAATTTTGACAGAGAAAGGGGTGTCTTGTTTAAATTCACAACGAGAGAAAGGGGTGTCTTGTTTAAATTCACAATGAGAGAAAGGGGTGTCTTGTTTAAATTCATACAGTGGTGCTGTATGGGTTGGCAGCAACCCCAGAAAAGACTGCTGTTAATATCTGACAGTGTTCCACTTAATACATGTATTATATTCATGTAAGCATCTCTAGCTATTTGTTTTGCCATTATAAGTAACAGTGCAGTAAACATCTTTGTGTGTGAATCTCTGTCCAAGGTTCTGATAGTTTTTAGAGTGAGATTCTTGTCTATATATGGCACTCCAAGCCCATAATTGAAACTCTGTTGTTACCACCTTCTTTGAATCTGTAGAATGAATTTTGAGAACAGGTGACTGGTATATTCAGGATGTTGATGACAAGCAACAGAGAAAGAACAGTTAAATGGTTTGGAATTTTTCCTGGGCTGTATATAAAGTGCTGCTTTTGAACTGGGAGCAATTTTTCCCCCAAGGGGACTTTTGGCAGTGTCTGGAGACGTTTTTGGTTGTCACGAATGTAGGGGGAGGGGGCAAGATGTTACTGGCATCTGGCAGATAGAAACCAGGGATGCAGTTCAGCATCTTAAAATGCACAGGACAGCCTTTTTCAGTAAAGAATTACCCAGCCCCAAATGTCAGTAATACCAAGGTTGAGAAATCTTGATGTAATAGATGTCATGGGTTTCTTCAAGGGGAGTGGGTGGATTTAGGGTTTTTGGGTGACTTAAATTTAATTTACAGTTTCTCTTCCTAGCTGGGTGTCTAAGCCAGCTTTCTGTGAACTTTAGATCCCACACAAGAAGCAACAGGCTTGCTACCGACAGATTCGTTGATGTAAATATAGATGAGTATATAGAAGGAAATCTCACCCAGAGTTGGAAAATGTTGGAATGAAAACTGCTGCGGCCTCCCTTTCTCTCTCCTCCTTCTGTTGCCCAGTTTGAAAGTCGTGCCTTACTTTCTCTGGTCTCCTAGCATGGGTGAATGCTGCTGGTGTAGACTGTGTTTCTGTATTCCCTTGGTCCCCACATGCTTAGGAATGTACAGGAGAGAGACCCTGGAGCATAACAGCCTAGAGATGGAGGGGACTGGGGAGGAGTCCATTCGTTCGTTCATAAATGTTGACTGAGCACCCACCGTATACCAGGTGAATGGGAGGAGGTGAGGGCAGGGCGGTGACAAAGGTGGCTTGTTCTGGGCTTTGCAAATTATGGTGAGGATTTTTTTTTCCCCCAGAAGAAATGGAATAACCACTCCTTTTTTTTCCCCACGATATACCTAAACGTTTTGATTTTCTTAACAAAAATGGCCTTCCTTTTGAGATTTGTTTTGAGACCAGCTGTTTTTCCACCAATACTCATCATACTGCAGTGAGTACCCTGGTCCAGAGGTCTCTGCACACATCTGTAACTGTTGCCTTAGGACAAATTCCCAGAAATTGTGTGGCAGGGACATACGTCAGGCTTTTGGGCCAGGTTGCAAGGAGCAGGAAGTCTATGGCCTTGCAAATATCAAGGTCCCCTTTCCCTGACCATGTGAGTCAGATAAGTGACGGTGGAATCCTGTTGTGGTATCATGTGCATTTCTTTGGTTACCTAAGACATAGAACATTTTCTAGATCTCTGTGGGCTGTTCGGATACCCTTTGCTTGGGTTTTCTCAGGGGCATTTTTCGCCGATGTCTCTTGGGGGATTGAGCAAGGTTCTGTCGAAATTGAGGCACGTCATGGCTCCGTGTGGGGCTTGAGGCAGTCCAGCATGGTGGTTAAGAGGGAGGCTGTGGAACCTGGCTACCTAGGTTCAAATACCAGCTCTGCTTCTTTCCATCCATATCAATTTAGGTAAATCTCTTAGCCCCCGGGGCCTCACTTTCCTCTTCAGTAAAAGGGGTATAACATTTGTGCCTACCTTGTGGGGTGATTGTGAGGATTCAAGCAGCACTCAGAACAGTGTCTGGCACACAGTGGGTACCAAATAACTCTGACGTGTGTTACAGGCATCAGCCTTGTCCCTCCCCAGTGCAATAGTGTGTGTGTGCTTCTGTGTACCTCTGTTGGTGCTGACAGCCCCTTTTTAAAATGTATCGAGGTCTCACTCTGTCCCCTAAGCTGGAGCGCAGTAGTGCAATCACAGCTCACTGCAGTCTCAACCTCCCAGACTCAAGCAATCCTTCTACCTCAGCCTCCTGAGTATCTGGGAGTATAGGTGTGCACCACCACACCTGGCCCTTTGACAGCCTCTTTATTTCAAAGCAAAATAGCAGCCACATGATTTAGTGCAAGCTCTCCAAGCTTTAGGACCAGCCACAACTCCTCTCAGTGACCAATCAGGATTCCCCATGCTCCCAACCCCCAAAACCTGATGAAAAGCAAGCAGACCATTTTCTACATTCAGGATGGGAGGGCTCTTCCCTTGGCCCCTGCCCTTGTTCATGCCAAGACTCCACTCCATCTCTAATAAAGAGGAAGCACCATGTCCCAGGAGGACAAGGAAACTCTTTGCTTTGTGGTGAATAGTTATAACAGTAGCTCCTCTCTGTGGGGAGCTTATGAGCCCCTAAGCCTTATAAGAACTGCGTTGGCCAACTTAATCCTTATCCCTGCCCCCAGAGCTCATGGCATTTATTTTTGCCCCCAGTTTGCAGATGTGCACGCTGAGACTCAGAGAGCTAAAGTTGCTTGCCAAGGTCATACATCTAGCAAATGGAGAAACTTTATGAGATAGGGGAAGGAACAGCAGGGATAAAAACCCAGAGGAAAAAATATTCAAATTTTCTTGGGGAAACGGTTTACATTCTACAGAATTGCAGTGGGCAGGAGATGGCGTGGGACAGTGGTTAAGGGGCGGAGTCTGAGCTCAGCTAGGACTAGATTTCTGTCGGTGATGTGGTCTTTGGGAAGCTACCTCGCCTTAACCGCTCTGTTTCTTCATCTGTAAAATGAGCAGTGTAGCATTTTCCTCCCAGGAATGTCACGAGGATTAAATGGATGGTGACTGTAAAGCATCGTGCTTTGCACATAGTAAATTCTCAGCAGGTAGTCATTGCTGGTCATTTACTCCTCTCTAATGACCAGCAAGCTCTTAATTTCCTCCTTGGCATGGGCACTGGGATGTAGATGGACAAAACACAGAAAGAAATAAACGGACGAAAGTCCCTGCCCTGGTGTGGCTGATGTTCTGAGTGGGAGAGAGAGAGAGTCCAAGGACCAGATAAACAGATTGTTTGAGCGTGGTCAGTTCTTTTATTTATTTACTTTTTTTGAGACAGAGTTTTGCTCTTGTTGCTCAGGCTGGAGTGCAATGGCGCCATCTCTGCTCACTGCAACCTCCACCTCCCGGGTTCAAGCCATTTTCCTGCCTCAGCCTCCTGAGTAGCTGAGATTACAGGCGCCTGCCATCATGCATGGCTGATTTTCGTATTTTTAGTAGAGTCGAGGTTTCACCATGTTGGCCAGAGTGTTCTCGAATTCCTGATCTCAAAGTGATCTGCCTGCCTTGACCTCCCAAAGTGCTGGGATTACAGGCATGAGCCACCACACCTGGCCAGAGTGTGGTAAGCACTAAGCCTCAAAAATAAAGATCTCCCAGGTGATCTTGGCTGCCTTTGGAGGTGACAAGAAATACAACTGAGAAACTGAGATAGGAGGAGACCCAAGGGGATATGGGCTTGATTTAAGGTGATCCGAGGAGTAGGGGAGGAGAGGGGTGGTGTGGGGTGGCCCTGATGGTTCTGTCTGGGGAGTGAGGCAGGGATTGGTTGGGGAGACCCAAGGGAACAGATGAAGGCCCCTGAGCAGGTGGCCAGTGCTGAGAAAGGAAAGGTGGGGGACCCAAGTGGGTTCCTGATTTCTTTGTTGTTCCCATAAGGTGTTTGTCCCATCCTTGGCCATAGGTCTTGGGTCACTTAAAGATGCAGACCAGGGTAGGCTCAGTGGCTCGTACCTATAATCCCAGCACTTTGAAAGGCTGAGGCAGGCAGCACTTTGGGAGGCTGAGCCCCAGGACTTAGAGACCAGCCTGGGCAATGTGGTGAAACCGCGTCTCTACAAAAAGTACAAAAATTGGCCAGGGGTGTTGGTGCATGCCTGTGGTCCCAGCTACTTGGGAGGTTGAGGTAGGAGGATCTGAGCCTGGGAGACCTATGCTGCCAAATAAGGTGGCTAGACATGGCTATTGCAATTTTAGAAATTAATTATAGGCTGGGCACGGTGGCTCATGCCTGTAATTCCAGCACTTTGGGAGGCTGAGGTGCGCAGATCATGAGGTCAGGAGATTGAGACCATCCTGGCCAACATGGTGAAACCCCGTCTCTAGTAAAAATACAAAAATTAGCTGGGCGTGGTGGCGGGCACCTGTAGTCCCAGCTACTTGGGAGGCTGAGGCAGGAGAATCGCTTGAACTTGAGAGGCGGAGGTTGCAGTGAGCCGAGATCGGGCCGCTGCACTCCATCCTGGAGACAGAGCAAGTCTCTGTCTAAAAAAAAGGAAGAAATTAGTTACAATAAAAACAGTCAGCCCCTGAGTTGCACTGGCCACATTTGAAGTGCTGGATGACCATGTGGCTTAGTGACTGCTGTACTGAATAATGCAGATCTAGAACATCCTACTGGAAACATTGCCAGGGTCCCTGAACCAGCAGTATCAGCATCTCCTGGGAGCTTGTCAGAAATGCAGACTCTCATCCCCTACCCAGACCTGCTCAATCCCAATCTGCTCTTCGACAGGATTCCTCAGGTGGTCTTGGCTGCACCTTGTAATCACTTAGAAGCTTTAAAAATGCTGGGACCGGGTGCGGTGGCTCACGCCTGTAATCCGAACACTTTGGGAGTCCCAGGTGGGTAGATCACCTTAGGTCAGAAGTTTGAGAACAGCCAGGCCAACATGGAGAAACCCCATTTCTACTAAAAATTGCAAAAATTACCCGTGTGTGGTGATGGATGCCTGTAGTCCCAGCTACTTGGGAGGCTGAGGCAGGAGAATTGCTTGAACCTGGGAGGTGGAGGTTGCAGTGAGCTGAGATGGCACCACTGTACTCCAGCCTGGGTAACAGAGTGGGACTCTGTCTCAAAAAAAAAAAAAAAAAAAAAAAAAGCTGTTTCAAAACTCCCCAAGGGTTTCTTTTCTTTTCTTTGAGGCAGAGTCTTGCTCTGTTGCCCAGGCTGGAGTGCAATGGCGCGATCTCAGCTCACCACAACCTCGGCCTCCTGGGTTCAAGCAATTCTCCTGCTTCAGCCTCCTGAGCAGCTGGGATCACAGGCACGTGCCACCACACCTGGCTGATTTTTGTATTTTTTTTTTTTTTTTTTTTTTTTTTTTTAGCAGAGACAGGGTTTCACCATGTTGCCCAGGCTGGTCTCGAACTCCTGACCTCATGATCCGCCTGCCTCAGCCTCCCAAAGTGGTGGAATTACAGGCGTGAGCCACCGCGCCCAGCCCAAGGGTTTCTAAAGTTCAGTTAGAGTTACCAGAGAGCCCATCAGGGGGCTAAACAGGTAGACTGAAGTTGGAGCTGTGTGACCTTGGGTAAGCCACTTACCCTCTCTTAACTACAAGCTCCCTTTTCTCTAAAACCGGAGGCCTTCTGGCACATCCCTCCCAGGGCTGTGAGAAGTAAATTATGGGATGATTCGAAGTGCTGAGTAGCATCAGATGCAGTGGCTCACACCTATAATCCCAGCACTTTGGGAAGCTGAAGTGGGAGGATTGCTTGAAGCCAGGAGTTTGAGACCAGCTTGGCACCATTTAAAAATTACCCAGGTGTAGTGGCGCATGTCTGTAGTCCTAGCTGCCTGGGAGGCCGAGGTGGAAGGATCCCCTGAGCCCAGGAGTTCAAGGCTGCAGTGAACTATGATGGTGCCACTGCACTCTAGCCTGGGGGACAAGAGTTGAGACCTTGTTTCTAAAAAAGAAAGAAAGAAACCCAAAATGCTGAGCGGGTGCCTCAGATTGATAGTAAGCACTGCCTGTGTAATATGCATGAATTTTGAAAAATGAGGTCAGCAGCCTGAGAGCTAATAGGTAGTGGGTTTGGGTATGGGATTTTTTTTTAATTTTTAAAACATTGAGATAAAATTCCTGTAACATAAAATTGACCATTAGTACAGTTCAGTGGCATTTAAGATAGTGTTGTGAAATCATCACCTCTCTCTAGGTCCAAGACCTCAAAAAGGAGACCCTGTACTCATTCAGCACTCACTCCCCGTCTCTCCCGACTCCCCCATCCCCTGGCCACCACTAGTCTGTCTGTACAGATTGGCCTATCCTGGTTTGGGGTTTTTTTTTTGAACTCGCCTTCCCTGGCTGACAACCTCTCGCCATCCAGGTGAGACTGTGTGAAAGCCCAGCTCCCTGCATTTCTGGGGCTGCCTGTCCCCACCGGGGGCTGCCCCCACCTGTTTCCCTCTTTGGACACCCTGGTTCTACTCATCAGCCTGGCTTAATCCCAGCAGCAGGTCCGTGTTCTGCTCTCCTGTGGCTGCCACAAATGAGAGGTTTCATCTCAGCTGGGTTTCTCCTAGTTAAATATTTAATAAATAAGACCTACAACTTGTGATGCTGCGAGTGTTTGATAGTGAAATTAATGATGGGGAGAGAGTGGCAGGCGGCTCACAGGTCCATGCCCGAGCCGGGATGAGGCGCCCTTGGGCAGGCGTCCATACCACTGATGCTTGGTAACCACGGTGGGCCATGCCACCCCGTTTCCCCCAGCCAGGGCATCTTTTATAGCACTGTGTCCAGTACAGGATAGCTGCTTGTTAAATACATGTTAAAAGATAGAGAGATTGCATGTGTAGGGAAGAAGGAAGAGAGAGAGGAGATAAGAGATACACACAGAGAAAAAGAGATGAGAGAGAAAAGTGGAAGGTGAGAGAGAGAGAGAGAGAGAAGGGGAGAGAAAGACCTGGAAGGAGGACGTGCAAGGAAAGCAATGGTGAGGGCAAACAGAGAGACAAAGATGGAAAGGACGGAGAGAGATGAAGGAAAGGGAGAGAGATGGAGGAAGAGGGAAATAGAGAAAGACAGAAAGAGGAGAGAGAATATTGCTTCTTGTATCTCCCCCTCTTCTGTTATCCTTGACCATCTTATTTTTTTTCTGTTTTCTGTCTCTCCAGTTCTCATTTCCTTACCCTCGCCTTCTTGCCAACTCGTCATCCCTTTTCATTTCCTGTGTCTGTGTTATCTTTTCATTTTCTGTCTGGGTATTTGCCCCTTTTCTCTTTCTCAGCATAAACTGTCGCTTGGTGTATGTGTCTTCGTTTTTTTCAGTCTTTAGCTGACTCGTGAGTGTGTGTGTGTGTGTGTGTGTGTGTGAGAGAGAGAGAGAGAAAACAAACCTGGAGAAGTGTGCAGGAACATAGGCGAACATTTTAAAGATGAAACCGTGAAGTGTACACCCATTTTACCCAGGTCAAGGGCCACGGGGCCACCATCAGATTCTCCCTCATGCTCGTCCCCAGTCACAACCATACCTTCCCTCCTGGAGGAACCGCTATTGGAGATTGTATGGGAACCATTCACTTCCTTTCTTTTGTGGCTGTACCACCTAAGTATGCATCCTGAAGCAATGTTGTCAAATATGTGGTTTTGAGTTTCATATACATGAAAGTATGTGATAGGAGTTGTTCTGTGTTTTACTTCATTGTCTTGCAGTTGCCTTTGTAACTTTGAGGATTTCATCCTCATTATGGTCACTGCAGCTCCTTCATGATCATGTTTGTTCCCTGATGATGAGCATTTGAGTTTGTTCTCTTTTGGGCACTGGCATGAGCAGCTCTGCTGGTTGTTTATGGATTCTGCTGCACACATGCAGGAGTCTCTCTGGAGCACATAGCTCTGCATGAAATTGTTGGATACTGAGAGTTGTACATTTTCACCTTGACTAAATACTGCGAAACAATGTTCTAAAGTGCTTGTGCTAATCTATACTCCTGCCAGCGGTGGGTGAGCATTCAAGATGCTTCGCAACCTTGCCAACACTTGGTATTGTCGGATTTTTAAGTTACAGCCTTTCTCATGGTGATTTCTCATTGTGATTTTAGTTTGCATCCTCCAATTACAAATTAGAGTGAACATATTTTAAATATGTTCATAAATATGTGTTAAAAGAGAGATTGTGTAGGGAAGAAGGAAGAGAAGGAGGAGATAAAGAAGAGACACAGAAAAAGAGATGAGAGAGAAAGAAAAGTGGAAGGTGAGAGAGACTATTGACTATTCACTTTTGACTATTCAAGCTTCCTTTTTTGTGATGTGCCTCTACGTGCTCGGTCCATTTTTTATTAGGTTACTTTTTTTAAAAAAAAATACTGATTTGTAGGTGATCCTTATATATCTTGGAAACCGATTCTTCGTCATTTTATGTTGTGCAATATTTTCTCTTGGCTTGACTTTCAATTTCTTTTTTATTTATAATGTCTTTTGATCACCAACCGTTCTAAATTTTAATATGGTTGATTTAGAAATATTTTCCTATAGTTCGTGGACTTTGTATCTTATTTAAGAAAATCGTTTTTACCCTGAGGCCATGGATATATTTCATGTTATTTCTGAAAGTTTTACAGTTCTGTTCACTGTATGTCTTTAATCAGCTTGGGATTGATTTTTATGTGTGGTGTTAGGTAGGAGTCCAATTTCCTTTTTATTCCATAAGAATTATCCCAGCATCAGTTATTAAAAAGAGCATTCTTGCCCCAATGATCTGCAAAATCTTTGACTGTTTAACTTTTACCTGATCTATTTTTATACTCAGCTTTCGAAGCTACAAATATTTATTGAGTGCCAACTATGTGCTAGGCACTGAGTTACAGTGAACGGACCTGACAGATGCAGTCATGGCTTTCATGGAGTTTACAGTCTGGCAAGGATGACGTGTAAATAGCTATTACTTCTTATAATTTAAAATGCTATAAGCCTTGCAAAAAGGGACACGTCTGGCTTGCTGTAAGAGAAATGTAAGATGTAAAATAACATCTTCCAGGGAAGTGGCGATAAACTGAGGCTTTAGTGGGCCTCTGTTATTGTAGGGGTGGGAATGGTGGAAAAGATATTTTGGCCACAGGGAACAGCAGGTGAAAAGGTCGTGTGGAAGATGCTTAGGAATTTGGTATTTATCCTAAAGGCACCATCAGGCTACTGAAGCAGTAATACAATGATTTTATGTCTGTGAATGCATCCACTGGTTGCTGCATGGAGAATGTATTGGAACAGAGCAAGAATAAAAAGCCATGAGACCAATTAGGAAATGATTCCCGTCATTCATGGAAGAGACAGTGTGCCTTGGGCTGGCATGGTGGCTATGGGGATGGAAATCATTGATCAGATTGAAAGATATTTTGAGCTGGTGTGACTTTTCCCCTCTCTCCCCTCTCTCTATCTCTGTTTCTTTTCTGGTTGTGTTTTCTGGGTGAAAAAAGCAGTTTGTGATCCTGCCAAGGATATGTGCTCTGGAGGATGTATTTGCCACAGATGGTCTTTGGAATGCTGGCCAAGAGAGTCACTGGACCGCCCCTGGCCCCCAGGGTTTCTGGACCCAATTCAACAATGACTGTTTATTAACAACAGCAAGGATGAGTTGCTAGCCTTTCCTTCAGAGCACCTTTTAATTGTTACCTTATTTTGTTACCCAAACCAACCCTATGAAATTGGTGAAGGAGAAGTGGAAGAGTTTTTATCTCCATTTTATTATAAAATAAGGGAAGTTAATTGGCATTCTTGAAATTGCACAAAATATGTTGGTTTGGGGATTGGAATTCAGTTTCTGGATCTTCAGCCCAATCTCATTTACTCAAGTTGATACACCCAACCCCCAAACATACTCTTTTGCAAATAATTTCCTACTGAGGTGCTCCTGGCCAATGTTTAAGGTCCCCATTTCCTTGCCTATAAAATGGGAATTAAGGTAAAAATATCTACCTGCTGACTTGCTGTGAGGTCAGCATGCCTGACACATGGCGCGGACTCATTACATTTACCTATGTGAATCCCTTAATTCCCTTTGCTTGCAAGAGGCAGAAAACTCAAAGGGGCTTAAGAAGGGGGCATTGTATTGGCTCATGAGACTAAAGAGTCCCAGAAGTGTCCAGCTTCAGGCTTGTCTGGATCTAGGGATCAGATAACACCATTTGGCCTCTGTTTATGTTTCTTGGCTCTACGTTTTGCGGTTGGCTCCATTCACCATGACTTAGCTGCACTTCTAGCCCCCAGTCTGCCCCAGATCATATTCAAAGAGAGATTCTTCTCTCTTTTCCAGCCATCTTCCCAGAATTCTCAGCAGATGCTTTCTTGCTTTTGATTGGCTGTTGCTAAGGTCATGTGCTCATGCCAGAACCAATCACTGTGGGGAAATGGGAGGTGGAGAAAGGGGTACTTTGATTGGCTTAGGCTTGTGTCACATGGCTTTATGGAGTTGGGGTGGAGCCAACTTCTCTGAGTGGGGAAGAGCAATCTTGTTAAAGGTGTATTAGGATATGCTTGCTGCTGTAACAACCTCCAACTCTGCAGTAGCTTAAGGCAACAAGAATGTACTTCTCACTCACACTAAATCCAATCAGTCAGCAAGTGGCATTCCATGTGGTGATTCCAGGACCCAGGCTCTTTCCATCTGTGGCTCTACCATCCCCTAAGAACAGAAAGTCCTTCATTTCCAACCTGTAGGAAAAGAGCATGAAGGCTCATAGTGGGTTTTGAGAGGCCACATATAGAAGTAGTGAACCTCATTTCTGTCTGCTTTCTGTGGACTGGAATTTCATCCCGTGGTGTATGAGAGAGGGTCCCCATAGGAAACCAGAGACACACACCAAGAATCAAATCAAGAGATAGCTTACAAAGATGTGGGCCCTTACGTAAACAGAGAGGAAGGAAAAGAGGAAGGAGGCAGAGAGAGAGAGAGAGGAAGACAGATCATTCACACACACACACACACACACACACACAGAAGCTGAGAGAAAGAGAGCATTTCCTAACAGGAACTGTACCTGAGGAAGCTGGCAGAATAAATGTTCTCCATTGTCCAAAGCCAGAGGGCTGGGAGCCCAATGAGCCCATGCACACAGGTCAGCCCCCATGTGACAGTCATAGAAGGAAAGGACGGAGAGCGGATTTGGGGTAATGGAAGACAGCCAGTACCTGTGGCCCATCTGACTGCAGGGGAACTGAGAAATTTAGTCCATGAAGAGGAATGTTCAGTGGACACATCACTTTGTCTTTTCCACAAAGTGAAATTAGATTCTCAGGTGGCGGGGGGTGGAAAAAGGTTTGGTTTGCTGCTATTCTTATTGGTGGTAGCAGTGGTGGCGACGGTTATTGGTTCTTGGTTCCCTCTACATGCCAATATCTGCTCTCTTCTTTTTTCTCCCATACTTCTTTCTTTCTTCTGCAAATTCTTTCCCTTTAAGTGAAAATCCTTCCCTGTTCTCCAGAGGAGGTAAATTCTATGCCAGGCTTGAGTACGGGGTCCTCTGCTTGGATAGCTGTCTTCTCCAGGAGATAATCAAGGTGGAACTGAGATAGTTGGGGTCTCTGCAGGCAGTCTGTGCCCCAGCAAGCCCCTCACGTTAACCCGAGGTTGGGTGGGGAAAGGTGCCTTGATGGAGTTAGGATAGGATAGGAAGCAAGTGATCGCTGCCTAAAGCAAGCAGTCATTTTCCTGGAGGTGAAACCTAGAAAAGGTCCCTCAGGCTGGGTCCAGGGAGGTGGACTTGAGTCCCAGGGGCAGGAAGCAACCTGCCCCTCACCTGCTTCTACCTCTGTCTTGGCAACCAGAAGTAGGTGTACAAGTAACATTGAAACTGGACATGTTAACAATAGTATGAGCCTGCCTCCCTCCAATCTGGTCCAGCTGTCCTGGCCGCGCATCCCTGTCTCCAGCCCCTAGGGTCAGCCCAGTGGCTGTAACAATGGTCTGTCCTCTCCCCACCCCACCCACTTCTTTGAACTCCTCCAGGAATCTGTGATGATAGGGCTGTCACTGTCTCAGCTTCTACCATTCAGGCTTAACCAGCCTTCTTCCCCTCCATGGAGAACGGAAGTGCAACCCCTCATTGCCTCTGGCAGCTGGCCAGCAGGTCCCTGCCTTCTGCCCACTCCCTTGTGCAGGACAGTGAGGTGAGAGGAAAACAGGACCAAGTTCCCCAGCGCTGTCGTCTGGGTCCACCTATCATGACAGCCAGGATTGCTAGTTTTTATCACCCTCTCCCCAACTTTGCCAGATCTCCACTTCTGGCAGTGATGGCTGCCCATGACTTCACCTTCCTGTGCCTCAGTTTCCTCATCTGTAAAATAAGGACAATTATGGTGATGAGAGCGCTAGTCAATGTATCAAGCACCTCACTTGCATTAATTAAGCTCATCCTTTCAGTGCCCTGAGGGGTGGATACTGTTATCATCCCGTGTAACAAAAGGGAGAACTGAAACTGAGAGAAGCTCATTATTTGGGGTCTTGCACCCCTCAAGCGACAAAAGTAGGATTTCAGCCTAGGCTATCTAGATTCAGAGTCTGTGCTCTCAATCAACAATAACAATAATAATAATATCCTAATTTAATGAGCTTTTGATCAGATTAAATACAAGAGCATAGGCAGAAAAGCTTAGCCCAGTGCCCCACACATGGCAAGAACTCAACATGTTATTTATAACAGTAATTACTATACCATTTTGTGTTATGTAATTACATATTCGTAGATAAATATTGACTCTTTAACAACGTAAGGGTTGGGGCAGTGACCTCCCGTGCAGTCAACAATGTGTGTATAACTTTTTTTTCTCTATTTTTTAGAATTTTAAAAATTAGAGACAGGGTCTTGCTTTTGTCGCTCAGGCTAGTCTGGAACTCCTGGGCTCAAGTGATCCTTCTGCCTCAGCCTCCCAAAGTGCTAGGATTACAGGTGTGAGCCACCACACCCGGCCTGTGTATAACTTTTGGCTCCCCTAAAACTTAATTGCTAATACTCTACTCTTGACCAGAAGCCTTACCAATAACATAAACAGTTGTTGTATGTTACATGCATTGTATACTGTATTCTTACAATAAAGTAAGCTAGGGAGAAGAAAGTATTATTAAGAAAATCACAAGTAAGAGAAAATATATTTACTTTTCATTAATTGGAAGGGGATCACTATAAAGGTCTTTATCCTTATCATCCTCCCATTAAGTAGGCTGAGGAAAAGGAGGAGTTGGTCTTGTTGTCTCAGGGGTGGCAGAGGCAGAAGAGGTGGAGATGGAAGGGGAGGCAGGAAAGATGAACACACGTGGTGTAACTGTTATTGAAAACAAATCTACATAAGTGGACCCTTAAAATTCAAACCTGAGTTTTGAATATAACTATATATTCAACAACATATAACTATATTAGCATATTATGTACTTGTAGCATATATAGTTATATGCTACAAGTGTGTAATCTGCTAATATATGTTGAATATATGCTAATATTGTTATATAAATTATATATGCTACAAGTACATAATATGCTAATATAGTTATATGTTGTCACAGTACAGGGGTCAGCAAATGTTTTCTGCAAAGGATTAGACAGTAAATGTCTAGTAAATACTGTCTCTTTGGGACCACTCTACTCTGCCATTGTAGCAAGGGCAGCCACAGGCAATATGTAAATGAATGGGCGTGGCCGTCTGCCGATAAAACTTTATTTACACAAACAAGCCACGGGCCAGAGTTTGTCAAGGGCTGGTATGGTATGTGTTACCATATGTTAGCTTTATTTTTTCGGTTGCTTTGTTTACGTTCTTCTTTGCCCTTCCTTTCTGAAAGGCCGGCCTCTCTTTCTGTCTGTTGATCCGTCTTTCAGGACAGCATGGCAGGCCACTGGGACACGGGCTCTCCTGACTCTGGGCTTGTTTGTCTGATAAGACATGAGGAGTGAGGGTGGCAGGACTCTGAGCTCAGGCCTGTCCTCCTCCTCTTCTCTCTCTTCCTTCTCCCTTTACTCTTTTCTTTCCAAACTCCAGAAGTTGCCATTTTCCTTGCCCATTGCTGATTTTCTCTGCCTTGGGAGAAAGCCCAAGAAGGTCTCTTCGGGAAGCCCATGAGCATCTCTGCCCTCAGTCATCCAGCTCCTGCCACTCTCTTTACTCTTCCTCAAACACACCAGGCACAGTCCTACCTCAGGGCCTTTGCACTGGCTGCTTCCTCTGTCTGCATTGTTCTTCTCTGATGTGACCTCATGGCTTCTCCCTTACCTCCTTCAGGACTTCACTCAAAGTCCAGCTTCTCAGCATTTGCCTCCCACCCTTCTGCCTTATTTTCCCCTTTGGAACTTTTCACCTTATTTATCTGTTTGCTGTCTGTCACCCATGTCACTGTGACATCCACAAGGGAAGGCAATTCTATTCGTTTTTTGTTTTGTTTTGTTTGAGACGGGGTTTAGCTCTTGTTACCCAGGCTGGAGTACAGTGGCACTATCTGGGCTCACTGCAACCTCTGCCTCCCAGGTTCAAGTGATTCTCCTGTCTAAGCCTCCCAGGTAGCTGGGAGTACAGGCACCCACCACTACACCTGGTTAATTTTTGTAATTTTAATAGAGATGGGGTTTCACCATGTTGGCCAGGCTGGTCTCGAACTCCTGACCTCAAGTGATTCACCTGCCTCGGCCTCCCAAAGTGCTGGGATTACAGATGTGAGCCACTGCACCCAGCCTTTTACTGGTTTTGTCCACCGCTGTGGACTAGAACAGCCTAGATCAGCAGGTGGCATGCAGTAAGCAGTTGATAAATGTGTTGGGTGAGTGAGCACTGTGGCTTCCGTCATTCATGTTGCCGGATAGCATTCATCTGGAAATAACCACAGTCTGTTAATCCGTTCACCTGTTGATTGGCATTTCTGCTGATTCTTGTTTGGGCCCTTATGAACAAAGCTGCTGTGAAATACTTGTACCTTTGCCCAATCTTTCATTTGATGAATCCTTATAAATCCTTCAGGCCAGGCATGGTAGCTCAGGCTGTAACCTCAGGACTTTGGGAAGCTGAGGTGGGAGGATCGTAGGAGGCCAGGAATTCAAAACCAGTCTGGGTAACACAGCAAGACCCCATCGCTACAAAAAATATATAATTAGCTGGATGTGGTCATGCATGCCTGTAGTTCCAGCTACTTAGGAGGCTGAGGTGGGAGGATTGCCTGAGCCCAGAAGTTCAAGGCTGCAGTCAGTGACTGTACCCTGTACTTCAGTCTGGGTGACAGAGTGAGACCCTGTCTCTAAAACATGACCACAGTGGCTGGGCGCAGTGGCTCACGCCTGTAATCCCAGTACTTTGGGAGGCCGAGGCGGGCGGATCATGAGATTAAGAGATCGAGACCATCCTGGCCAACATAGTGAAACCCTGTCTCTACTAAAAATACAAAAATTAGCTGGGCGTGGTGGCATGTGCCTGTAGTCCCAGCTACTTGGGAGGCTGAGGCAGGAGAATTGCTTGAACCCAGGAGGCAGAGGTTGCGGTGAGCCGAGATCGCGCCATTGCACTCCAGCCTGGCGCCTGGTGATGGAGCGAGACTCTGTCTCAAAAAAAAAAAAAAAAAATGACCACAGCAACAACCGTAATAAAACCTTTAGGTTTCCTCTTAAATGATCATCCTCAGAGCCTTTCCTGACCCAGCAACTCACCCCAAGTCTGAATTAGACTTCACCCCATTTCTTTCATCGCATTTATCACGATGACATGTTTATTTTGTGGGGGGCGGGAGGCATTCTGGCCAGAACTGTCCACTTCCAGAGTGAAAATACAGAAGAACCAAATAAAACACAACACACACATTTGCACAACAGCTCAAGGGAGGTGCTTAGTTCTCTCAGTTTCCAAGAACAGAGAGATGAAGATTTGTCTGGGGAGGAGAAATCAGGGGCTGCTTCTTGGAGAAGGTGGACTGTTGGTGCCCATCCACCTGCACATTCGCAAATGTGGTGATGAAAAGATGACTGTCACGAGGTCTCTGAGCACATGGGATCCTGGTTCAGTGCAAAGGTAGCGGGGCTGACAAATCATCCTCGTATAACAAAAGAAAAGCCGCCGGAGTCGCACAGTGGAGAGGCGGCGTCTGTAGAACACTCAGATCGTGTCTCAAGGCGTGTCACGTGGTGTTACCCAGGGGCCACTGTCAGAGCTAAAAGTGAGAGTTTGGGCAGGAAACAGCAGAACCAGGTACAGCGTCACCTCCGTGAGGGCTCGACTTGATCTGTTTTGTCTTCTGTTACATTGCCGGCCCTTAGAACGCTGCCTGGTCCATCCTTGCTGTGTGAATAATCATAAGGAATGATCGCTGTGTTGAGAGTTAGGGCTGTGAACTCAGACTGAGTTTGGTTACTGTGTAGCCACGACTAGCCACATACCTGATTATGAGTCTCAGTTTTCCTCCTCCATAAAATGGGCAGAAACGAGTCCTTGCCTCATAGGGCTCTGCATTCGTTCAGCAAACATGGAAGGAGTCTACATGGTGGCCAAGGCACTGTTCAAGATGCAGGAAGCAGACAAAAGTCCCTGCCCTCTGGGAGCTTACATTCTCATTGGGAGAGACATACAATAAGAAACAAAAATAACAGGTAAATTGCATAGTACTTTAGAAGATGATAAGGCCAATGGGAAGAGAGCAGCAGAGAAAGGGCTGGGGAGGCCAGTTGCTGTATTAGAAAGAGCTTTATTGAGGCAGTGGCATTGGAGCCAAGACTTGAGGAAGCTGTAAGGATGTCTGGGGAAAGAAGAAACAGCTGGTGCAAAGGCCCTGAGGTGGGGGCGTGTGTGACGTGTGACAGTGAGGAGGCAGCCGTGGCTGAAGGCAGTGAGTAAGAGGGAGAGAGGGAAGGGGCAAGGGTGAGGATGGAGAGGCGATGGAACAGGTTGTGCAGGGCCTTGTGGGCTGCGGGGAGGACTTTGGCTTTGGCTCTGAGGGAGGTGGGAGCCATGGAGGGCTTTTGAGCAGAGGAGGCATGTGACCTGACTCTCATATTCATAGGCTCCCCTGGCTGCTATGCAAACAACAGACTTTGAAGGTTGAGGGTGAGTGGGGCAGAAGCTGGGGAATTGGGGAGGAGGTGATAGTATTGGTCCAGGCAGGTAATAGAGGGGGTGGGACCAGATTGTTGGCTATGGACATAATAATGAGTGGCTGGATTCTGGTTATAATTTTTAAATTTTTTTTTTTTTGAGATGGAGTCTTACTCTGTTGCCCAGGCTGGAGTGCAGTGGCGCGATATTGGCTCGCTGCAACCTTTACCTCCTGGGTTCAAGTGATTCTCCTGCCTCAGCTTCCCGAGTAGCTGAGATTACAGGTGCCTGCTGCTACATCCGGCTAAGTTTTGTATTTTTGGTAGGGACAGAGTTTCACCATGTTGGCCAGGCTGGTCTTGAACTCTCAATCTTAAACGTCCATGTTGGCCTCCCAAAGTTCTGGGATTACAGATGTGAGCCACTGCGCCCAGCCCGTTTATAAATTTTTTTATTGTGGTAAAATCTCTGAACATGAAATTTACCATTTTGAGGTGTGCAATTCCACGGCACTTACTACAGTCACCATGTTGTGCAGCAGTCACCTCTATTTGGTCTCAGAACATTTCATCCCCCCCATAGGAAACCCTGTACCCGTTAATAGTCACTTCCAGTCTCTCCCTTCCCCTAGCTTTGGACACTACTAATGCTGGATATAAGCTGAAGGTTGACCAGTAGGATTTCTAGGCAAACAGGTGGTGAGGGCTCAATGCATTCATGCACAGAAAGCATTCAGGTGGCGTATAATAGGTGCTCAAAACTGAAACGGTGATGGTGAGCTGGTGGTGTTGGTGAGTCCTTCCAGAATCCCTGCTCTGGTGCTAAGCTGACCTACGTGGCTGTGTAGAATTCCCACCTGCTGGCTGGGAGTGTGGCAGAACCAGCATCTGTTCTTACTTCTAGTCTGGCCTGGGTTAAAGATGGGGGAGGAACGACCAGAAGGACCAAGCCAGCATCCGTTCTGGAACATCTTCCAACCTCTTGTCCAGATTTCTCAGAACTGAGCAGGAAAATGTCCAGGGAGGGACAGTGCAGCTGATGGAAGTCCTGGCAAGCCCTCAACTTAGCTTCCCGAGCTGCTGTTGCACCAACTAGCATTTGTTGGACCTTCAGTCTGAGCCAAGATGGTGGCTTCAGAGGAAGAACAAGAAGTGAACAAGTTTCTTTCATGGTTGCGTCCCCACCTCCTTGTATAGCCTCACATAAACCTCTGCACTGTCCCGTTACTGTTTGCCTCTCCCTGAAAGAAGCGTAAAACTCCCCTACTTTTCCCCTAATGTTCACGATGTGTTTTGGTTTCTGAAGATGAAACTCCTTTACTTATGTTCTGGTTGTAATTTTCTGGCTCCTTTTATTTCTCCCTCACTTGATGTATTATTTTTCCTAGTTCCTTCTGCCCTCCCCGCACTGCCTTCTTTGATATTTTGCTTCACTGCTCTCTAGGTTTTATTCTCAACTCCTGCCAAGTTCAGGATGGTAGAGCTAAAAAAGACATGGATCATTTAGTCCTGAATTCAGGTCCCACTTCTGACACCTTCAAAGCTGATTTACTTTGGGGAAGTCATATAATCTTCCTGAGGGAGTATTCTTTACCTTGTTCAGCTAATACTTCTTGTTTTTCTCTGGGCACAGAGTAGAATGTCACTTTCCCCACCTCCCTGAGGTTAGATATGGCTGTGCGATTTGGTTTCATCAGTGAAATGTGAGGGGAATTGACCTCAGTCATTCTTGACAGAAGCCTTAAGGGTGAGTGTGGGATTCACCGTGTTTCCTTTTTTCCTGCCTCCACTGTCATGGATGCACAAAGATGGACCCTCTCTCAAAGTAAGTGCTGGAGAGAGGATGACATAGATCAGTTGCCATCCCACTTCATAGCATTAGTGGAAAAATAGACCTGGGGTGTATTCAGCCACTGAGATCCAGAGATTGATTGTTACTGCAGCAGGACATAGACTAGGCTGACTGTATACTTCATTATCTGCATTTTGTGGCTAATATCTAATCACAGTGTCTCCAGGAGGATTATGTGTGTATATGTATGTTTCAGAGCTGGATATTCATTTTTTCTTTTTCTTTCTTTCTTTTTTTCTTTTCTTTTTTTTTTAGAGTCTTGTTATGCTGCCCAGGCTGGAGTGCAGTGGTGCAATCTCAGTTCACTGCAGCCTCCGCCTCCCAGGTTCAAGTGATTCTCCTGCCTCAGCCTCCTGAGTAGCTGGGATTACCGGCACCTGCCACCATACCCAGATAATTTTTATATTTTTAATTAGAGACAGGGTATCACTATGTTGGTTAGACTGGTCTTGAACTCCTGACCTCAAGTGACCCACCTGCCTCCCAAAGTGCTGGGATTACAGGCATGAGCCACCACGCCCAGCCCATATTTTCTTATAAGGGCTCAGTAGGTTCAAAAATACCACATGCATTTGAACTTTGGATTAACAATTATTTCTTCCCTTCCACTTTCTTCCTATAGTGCTTCTAATTTTCCTGTTTTTCAATCTTGAATAAAATGTGAGAGAGAATTGTTTGACTTTTCCTTCGAGGAGATTAATGGTTTCTAAAGCCTGGGGCATTGATTTAGTCCTTCTCAACCTCTTTCTATGACCTTTTTTTCTCCTTCCCTGGTCCCTTAGTGTCTGCTAAGGGTGAAGGAATCTCTGTTTTAACTCATTGCATTTTTAACTCTTGACATCTTCATCTACTTTTTCCCACATCCCTTTTGCCTGTTCCTCCCCTGCTCATCCCACCAGGGAGTTTATAATCAGGTTCTAGAACCTGTGATGTTTCTCTTTTGTTGTCTTCCGTCTTCCTCAAGTCCTAAGGGAATCGGTTGTAGTAGCAAATTAACAAATAGCTCTGAAGCGCCTGAAGCTCGGAGGCATTTCCTTTTGCTCACCTAAGCAAGATCCTGGAGCCGTTGCAAATATCCTGCCCCCTACCGTAAATCTGTCTTCATGGTTGTGAGAGATTCAGTCGGGGTCAGTGAAGACCCGAGCGGAAGATCTTGGCCGAGCCTCCTTGATGTTCTGTCTGCTCTGGGTGTTGTCATATTGATTAAGCTTCTGGGACCACTGCCAGCAGCCTCTAGGATTAAATCAATAGAGTTTGCAAAAGTAAAAGCTTCTTTTGGAGACACAGAATATGTGGGTTTATTTTTTAATGATAAAGCTTCAAGGAGAATCTTCATGGGTGGCAGAGCCAGCGATGGGAAAAGCGAGGCAGACCCAGATATTTGGGGAAGTGCAACGGGGAGCAAGTGAGCAGGGTTTCATTGCCAGGCAGGGGCTTTCCAGAAAATGTGTTGAACTGGAGTTGCTAATGCAACCCTGAGAACACGGTTCCCTCTGCCTGGAATTCTCTTCCTCCCTCTCTCTCATTCTGTTCACACTCTGCTCTGTGCGTCCCAACCTTCAGGTCTTCATTTATGTGGTACCTCCATACTTTTAATTATCCTCTACCCAAAGGACCTGTAGTAAGTTTCTTTATTATTAGTAGTGTACTTTAAGTTCTCGGGCACATGTGCAGATCATGCAGGATTGTTACATAGGTATACACATGCCATGGTGGTTTGCTGCATCCATCCCCCCCGTCATCTACATTAGGTATTTCTCCTAATGTTATCCCTTCCCAATCCCCTGCCCTCTGCTATCCCTCCCCTAGGCCCCACCCCTCGACAGGCCCTGGTGTTCCCCTCTCTGTGTCCATGTGTTCTCATTGTTCAACACTCACGAATGAGAACATGCAGTGTTTGGTTTTCTGTTCTTGTCCCATCAAAAAATGAGCAAAGGATATGAACAGACACTTTTCAGAGGAAGACATTTATGCACCAACAAACATAGGAAACAATGCTCATCATCACTGGTCATTAGAGAAATGCAAATCAAAACCACATTGAGATACCATCTCACGCCAGTTAGAATGGCGATAATTAAAAAATCAGGAGTAGGTTTCTTACTTGGTTTCATTTTTCAGAGGTGAAAATGCCTTGCTCTGTCAACCAGCCTGAAGCACCGTGGTGCAGTCATATACACACTTTAGCCTCTGGAGCCTGTGGCCATGACCACAAGCTAGAAAGAGAGAGAGAGAGAGAGAGAGAGGAAGAGAAGAGAAAGACACACACACCGAGTTGAAGGCCATGTGCAGACAGAGGCAGATATTGGAGTGATGCAGCCACAAGCCAACAACTTGTTGCCAACAATGTATGCCAACAACTACTGGAAGAATCAAGAAGCATTCTTCTCTAGAGCTGTCCAGGGCAGCTCAGCCCTGCTGATGCCTTGATTCTGGTCTTCCAGCCTTCAGAACTGGGCGACATTATATTTCTGTTGTTTTAAGCCACCCAGCTCATGGCAGTTTGTCCTGGCAGCCCTAGGAAACAAACCCAGGACCCTACTGGTTTTCTCCCTGGCACTTACCGCAATTAGCAATTATGTCTGTATTTGCTTATTGCCTATTTCATGCCTTCTTTTCTTATTACAAGTTGCAGGAGGGCCAGGAGGAACCACATCCATCCTGCCCACTGTCACGTCCCCACCATGTACCTCCCGGTGCTGCCTGATGGTGTTCTCAGCGTCTGGATTTGTCACTGGATTTTTGAGCCCCTCAGACAATCCAGGACAATCTCATCTTGAGATCTCTAATTTAATTATAGTTGCAGAGCCCGTTTTATCAAATAAGGTCATGGCCGCAGGCTCCAGAGGCTAAAGCATGGGTGTGATTGTGCCACTGCACTTCAGCCTGGGCGACAGAGCAAGGCCCCACCTCTGAAAGATGAAATAGGAAACCTACTACAGGTCCTCTGGGTAGAGGATAATTAGGAGTACGGGGGTACCATGTATGTGAAGACCTGAAGGTTGGGACGCACAGAGCAGAGTGTGAGCAGAATGAGAGAGAGGGAGGAAGAGAATCCCAGGCAGAGGGAACAGCATGTGCAGAGGCCCCGGGGAAGGAACAAGTTCATCATATTCAAAAAGAGCCAGTGTAGCTAGAGCCTGATGAGCAAAGGGGCTCACAGGTGGGAAGAGAACTTGGCAGAGACGAGTCACACAAGACTTTCTAGACCATGTTCTGGAATGCGATGGGAAGTCCTCAGAGAAGTTTTAAGTGGGATGGACAGAACTGCTTTACTTAAAAAAAAAAAATTATATATATATACACACACACACACACACACGTATATATTACATCTATAAAGCATGTGTATATGAATATATACATATCTATTTCTCTCTCATATATATATATTCTCATATATATATATATATATACACACACACACATTATTATTATTTTTTTTTTTTTGAGAAGAAGCCTAGCTCTGTCACCCAGGCTGGAGTGCAGTGCAGTGGCATGATCTTGGCTCGCTGCAACCTTCACCTCCGCCTCCTGAATTCAAGTGATTATCCTGCCTCAACCTCCTGAGTAGCTGGGATTACAGGCACCCGCCACCATGCCCAGCTAATTTTTGTATTTTTAGTAGACACGGGGTTTCACTGTGTTGGCCAGGATGGTCTCCAACTCCTGACCTCGTGATCCACGTGCCTCGGCCTCCCTAAGTGCTGTGATTACAAGCACGAGCCACCGTGCCCGGCCTGCCTATATATTTTTTACGTGGGTATGGTGGCTCACACCTGTAATTTAGCACTTTGGGAGGCTGAGGTGGGAGAATCACTTGAGCCCAGGAGTTCATGACCAGCCTGGGCAACACAGGAAGACCCCATCTCTACAAAGAAAAATGAAAATTAAAAATTAGCTGGGTATAGTAGTATATACCAGTAGTCCCAGCTACTCGGGAGGCTGAGGTAGGAAGATTGCTGGAGCCCCGAAGACCGAGGCTGCAGTAAGCCATGATTGTGCCCCTGCACTCTAGCCTGGGCAACAGAGTGAGATCCTGTCTCAATCAAGTAATTTTTGTATTGACGTGAAATTCATGCAACATTGTTAACCATTTTTAAATAAGCAATTCAGCGGCGTTCCATGCATTCACGATATTGTACAATCTCCACCTCTTTCTAGTGCCAAATATTTTATCATCGCCCCTCCAAAAAGCCCTGTATTCATGAGGCAGTTGCTCCTCATCCTCCCCTCCCCATGTCCCCCTCAACCTCCACCACTCCTGGTAACTACAAATTTATTTTCTGTTTCTATGGATTTGCCTATACTGGCTCTTCCATATAAATGAATTCATGCAATATGTGACCTTTTGTGTCTGGCTTCTTTCACTTAGCATAATGCTCTGGCTTCTGTCTGGAGAATGAAATGGAGGTCAGAAAGACAGGCAGTAGACCACTTTGGAGTCTACTAAGATTGTAGATGTTTCTGTGGGAAGGGACAGTGGCTTGACCTTGGGTGCTGCTGTAGAGGCAATGCTGAGCAGGAGGATTCGAAGCCTAATTTTGGAAGTAGAATCGGTGGGGTCTGATGATACATCAGCTGGAGGGGGAGGAAGACGTAGGAATCGGGAAGGTCTCTTAAGGTAACCTTACCTGAGCTCCTTACTCGGCAGCTGGTGGTACAGTTCATGACAAATGTTAATAGAGACATGGGATTAGGGAAGGAATGGAAGAGTTTGGACTTTGGACACTGTAGGGGTTTGAATCGTGTCCACCAGAAGTTCAGAGGCATTTGTATCCTCAGAACCTGAGACCTCATTTGAAAGTAGAATCTTTGCACATGTCACTGAGTCAGGGATTGAGATGAGGGATTAATCATCCTGGATTACAGTGGACTCAAGATTCTATGGCAAGTGCCTTGATATGGGAAGGTACAGGAGAGAAAGTCAAGTGATGATAGAAGCAGAGAATGCAGTGGTGCGGCCACAAGCCGAAAGACATGTAGAGCCACCAAAACCAGAAGAGGCAAGGAAGGACCCTCCCTTCGAGCCTTTGAAGGGAGCTCAAACCTGTTAACCCCCTAATTTCAGACCCTTGCCTCCAGGATGATGAGAGAACAAATTCCTGTCGTCTTAAGCCACCCAGTCTGTGGCAATTTGTCATGACTATCCTGGAGAGTAATATAGACCCTCCTGTGAGATGCTCTAAGAAGACACAGAGTGATATAGCTGTTGCTAAGGCCACTCTGAGTAGCAAGGAGGAAATCAAATGGAGAAGTGCCCCAACTCCCCACCCGTCTGCAGTCTCTTGCTGGTGCCTCCCATTGGCCAAGCCCACTGGGAAGGCAGAAGATGTGGTGAAGGGCAGAGTTGGGGGGCTTGGGTGATCCAGTCACAGAAGTCAGCCCTGCCTTTACCAGGACACCAAACAGGGCAGTGAGTGGATATTTTTAGGGAGAAAGGACAACAAGAGAATGATAAAATACATCAAAATGCATGCAAGCTCTAGGAAGAGGGTAGAGATAGAGAAAGGGCGATTACCTAGGATTGGAGCCCCAGGGAAGACCAACGTTTAGAGATTAGATAGAAAAGGAGGAGCAAAAAGGGAAGATTGACAAGTAGAGACCAGGAGGGTAGGAGGAAAACTAGAACAACATTAAGAAGGGCACGGTCAAGTAATCTGGGCACAGAATGGCCCTGGGATTTGGCAGCCTGGGGGTCTTTGGCAATCCTCTCGGGAAGAGTTTTGATTGAGTGATGGGAGCTAGAGGCCAACCTGGGGAGGGTAGGAGAAGAACGTGCAGCGAGGACATGGAGGGAACACGTGAAGGCAACTCTTTATGAAGGGGAGTAGAGAAATAGATTGGTGGCTGGAGGGAAATTTGGAGTCAAGAGTGGAGGTTTTAGTGATGGAAGAATATTGATTTCTGTAAATTGGGTCATTCCCATCCATTATGCCAATATGCACGGGTGTCTTCTCTTATATAGGATGCGGGGATTCTCAAATGCCCATTTGAGGTTTAGCATCATGAATTTAATGTCATCAGCCCAGATAGTTGACCTCATTCAGGAAAGTTCCACTACCCAGGTTGGGAAAGGCAACTAGTTGAGTTCATGCAGGGATGGATTTTTTTTCCAGGAGGGAAATAGGCAAGCAAGTGCGATATAATCAATTCGTATAAGGTTGACAAGGCCGGAGAACGTCCTGAGAAATGGTGGGGTCACTGGGTTGCTGGGCTCGATGGGATGGACGTTGGTTTGCATTTAAGGGAGTTAATGAGTTGGGAGGTGGTTAAAGAGAAGGATGCTGGAAAGAGGTATTTTGGGGGTGGCTGGTGTAACTTCTGAGCATGCATAGCTGGAGTGGCTTGGAGGAGACGTCGGTTATTGATGAAGAGGTAGGGACATCCTCTCTTGATCAAGGAAGCAACGGACCAGCATGGACAATGGTCTCTCCACAGAGAAATTGGAGGTCATGAAATGTTAAAAGGCTCCATTGGAGTCCTAGCTCCCAGCTTCTGTTTTCCTGTGGATCTCAGGATCTTGGCTGCTGGTGCTACCTCTGACCTTGGATTTCCCATTGAGCCCAGCAGCACTGGGAGGGACCTTCATGGCCTTGGCTGGTTTAAGGGGGACCTTCTTGTGTTTGCTGACTTTCTTGGGGGCCTTCTTGGCTGCACCTGCTTTTGAGGGAGCCCTCCTCACCTGGCTTCTTGGGTACGTTTTCCACCTTATCTGGGTTGGAAAGGTCTTTGTTTGCTTCTTTTGCTTTCTTGGGGCCTTTCTGACTGGGTTTTCTGAGGGCCATGATGGTGGACATCTTCCAGAGCTGGGTTTTCCTTTTGTTCTTGGGAACTAATTTGAGGCTGCCAGTGGCTCCACCTTGGTCTTGGAGTTGATGGTCTGCAGGGAATTTCCAGGTTTAAGTTTGTTTATTTGTTTGTCTAATTTTGAGATGGAGTCTTGCTCTGTCGCCCAGGCTGGAGTGCAGTGGCACGATTTCAGCTTGCTGCCTCCTGGGTTCAAACAATTCTCCTGCCTCAGCCTCCCGAGTAGCTGGGATTATAGGCATGCACCACCGCGCCCAGCTAACTTTTGTATTTTTAGTAGAGACAGGGTTTCACCATGTTGGCTAGGCTGGTCTCGAACTCCTGACCTCAAGTGATCTGGCCGCCTTGGCCTCCCAAAGTCCTCGGATTGCAGGCATGAGCCACCATGCCTGGCCTCCAGGTTTAAGTTTAAACCATGAAGTAGATGGAATGTATAGAGAGATGCCAGGGAAATGGAGGATTTTACTGACCACTGAACAGGGATGTCACTCCCGCAAGAGAGGAAAACGACTCCCCCTTGGCAGAGTGAACATAGAAGGGAAAGTGCTTGAAAATTGAATCGGGAGACAGAGATCTCACACCACTCAGAGGTCCCTAGAGAACTTTACTGACCTGGAAAAAAAGAGAGAGAAACAGGGAGGGAAAGTCTTCAGTTCTTGTTTGGAATCTGACTCAAAAGCTTCCTCACTCCTCACCCTCTTCCCAGACCCCCGAGAGTCTGAAATTGATGAATACTTTCTGTTTAACACTTGGCTTGTTTTTTTTCTGTTTCCGTTTTCATCAAGAGATCTTTATTTTGCTTTTGTGTATTTGTGTTGTTTTCCATGAGTCATGTTAATTCTTCCATGTTTAAACTTTTGGGCCCAGAGGAATTCATACATTTAAATTATGGATTTAATTTCAGAAGGTGTACACACACACACACAGACACACATATCTCACTTTTAAAAAACTAAAATATAGCCCTGTAAATCTGCAGAAAATATGGAATGTGGGCTGGGTATGGTGGCTCATGCCTGTAATCCCAGCACTTTGGGAGGCCCAGATGGATCACTTGACACCAGGAGTGGGAGAGCTACCTGGCCAACATGGTGAAACCCTGTCTTCACTAAAAATTCAACAATTAGCCAAGTGTGGTGGCAGGTTCCTATAATCCCTGCTACTCGGGAGACAGAGACAGGAGAATCACTTGAACCCAGGAGGCGGAGGTTGCAGTGAGCCGAGATCACCCCACTGCACTCCAGCCTGGGTGACAGAGTGAGACTCTGTCTCAAAAAAAAAAACAAAAGTCAATATGCATCCGCTCTGACACCTAGCAATTTCACATCTTGGAATTTGTCCTGCAGGAAAATTGTCACAAGTGCATGAGGATGTATGGTGAGATTATTAACATTTTAAAAGATGGGATCTCACTCTGTCACCCAGGCTGGAGTGCAGTGATGTGATCTTAGCTCACTGCAGCCTTCACCTCCCAGCTTTAGAGGATCCTCTTGCTTCAGCCTCCCTAGTAGCTAAGAGTATAGGTCTATTCAGCTATGATGATGGTAGATGTAAGACCTAGAAGGGCAAAAAATAGGAAAAGTTATTTACTATTGGCAGCAATCGTCATGAAATAATCAACATTTAGGCCACGTGCAGTGGCTCACACCTGTAATCTCAGCACTCTGGGAGGCCGGGGTAGGCAGATCACGAGGTCAGGAGATCAAGATCATCCTGGCCAATGTGGTAAAACCCTGTCTCTACTAAAAATACAAAAATTAACTGGGCTTGGTAGCACATGCCTGTAATCCCAGCAACTCGGGAGGCTGAGGCAGGAGAATCGCTGGAACTGGGGAGGCGGAGGTTGCAGTGGGCTGAGATCGTGCCACTGCACTGGAGTCTGGGTGACAGAGCAAGACTCCATCTAAAGAAGAAAAAACATTTATTGCATGATTATAGTGAGAAGAATTGTATCCTATGTTTTTATAAGCACATTGTTTCCTTTTTTAAAAAGATATTTATTTATTTATTTAAAGAAATATGGTCTTGCTCTGTTACCCAGACCTCAGTGCCATGGTATGATCACAGCTCACTGCAGCCTCAAACTCCTGGGTTCAAGCAATCTTCATGCCTCAGTCTCTTGAGTAGCTAGGACCACAGACATGTGCCAAAATGCCTGGCTAGTTTTCTTATTTTTAAATATGTTTTTGTAGAGACAGGATTTAGTTGTGTTAACCAGGTTGGCCTCAAACTCCTGGCCTCAAGCGATCCTCTGCCTTGGCCTCTGAAAGGGCTGAGATGATAGGCATCAGCCACTGCATTTGGCCCACATTAAATTTTCCAGTCATCACAGAAACCAAAGTAAACTATGAAACACTCACTTTTATTGAGCACTTACTATATGCAGGGCCCTGTAATAGATTATTGTTATTGTATATATCAACTCATTCCATTCTCACACAACCTATGAGGTAGGTGCTATTTTCTCCCTTTTATATATGATGAAACTGAGGCTCAGAGAAGAAAACTGCCTTGCCTAAGGTCAAAGCCACGTCTGATCCCCAATCCTTTCAACTCCTCTGCACTACTATTTTTTAATGTACATATTGCCAATTTCCGAAGCAGAAGCACCATTTAGCAGCCCGAAGTAGACTTCTCATTTGAGAACCAAAGTGTTGGACCTTCTTGTTTAATATGAAAAAAACAAATGACACACAAACCTACTTGATATTCGGTTTTTAATTTTCTCTTCATTTGATTTTCCTGATGACATGATTAATCTTTTTCTTCTCTACCCTGTATGTGAAATGTAGGTCTTTGCCGATGTCTCAGAGAGTGTTAATAGTTGATGCTGGGTTTGTTTTTCTCTCCCCGGGCCTTCCTGTCCCTGGTTGCTAGCGAAATGAAACGTGTGCTTCTTTGCCGCTGGCCGTGGTGCTGAAAACATCCCGGGCAGCGCTAGGGTTGCCCTTGCTAGCACGCCATCCCTGCTAAGAGTCTTAGGCTGATCAGCGGGTGGAGAGATCTTTTCCGTGCTTCATTTTGGTTAGTACTGTGTGTTGAAGAGTTTGAAGCCCACGTCTGAGAACTGGAGACTGTGTGGATTACTGGAAGTTGAAATAGTCATGAATAATTCCTACTTGAGATGGGCTTATGAGGGTGTGGACTAGCACTCAATGCTTGGCCTTTGCTAAATTGTGGCAATTGGTTGGGACTTGAGTGGGGTGTAACCCATTTGGTCTAATCCATATGGTTAGGGCTTCAAGTGCACCAGCACTCCACTTTTTAAATGAAGGCAAAACCATCCACCTGCTAACCAGGATAGCTCCTGAGTGGTCTTTGTGAACCACCAGCTTAAAAGCGTAGATTGTGGGCTGGGCACGGTGGCCCATACCTGTAATCCCAGCACTTTGAAAGGCCAAGGCAAGAGGATTGCTTGAGCCCAGGAGTTCAAGACCAGCCTGGGCAACATGGTGAGACCCTTATCTCTACAAAAATGTTAAAAATTAGCCAGGTATGCTGATGCACGTATAGTCCCAGCTACTCAGGAGGCTGAAGTGGGCAGATGACTTGAGCCTGAGAGGTCAAGGCTGCAGTGAGCTGTGATCATGTCACTGCATGTCACCCTGGGCAACAGAGCAAGACCCTGACTCCAAACTAGCAAAAGGCATAAACTTTAGAGTTGGGCAGATATGGGTGTGAGCCCCAGCTCTGCCAATACATCCTTTGTGACCTTGAGCAATGTGTTTAATCTCTCTGAGCCTGAATTTTCTTATCTGGAAAATGGGACTTACCACAGAACCCACCTTGTAGAAATGTTGCAAGGAATTAACTGAAACAAAGTGCTTACCACAGTACCCGCCCAAAGGAGCACTTGGAAACAAGGCCGCTGTAATTATGGTTGCTATGCTTGTGAATGGCCCCATAATAGTTTATCATATTGCAGAGTTAAATTGGGGCATGTGTTTAGTGGAGCAAGGAATATGTCTTAAACCATGTATCTAGAGTCTTGGAATCCCCCACTCTTTTCCTGGTGATTGTGATGAGCATGGAACTAACATGAAAATAAGGTCTGCTTGGCTTCTTCCCACAAGCCCAATGACCTGGTTGACTGCTACAAGCATCTGTTTCTTTAGAACCCACTCATCAGCAGCCCCCGTAGTGGAGACAAGGTCATCATGAGTTGACAAATCTCATTTGATTTTCACACCGACCACAGGAGGTTTGAAATAAGCTGAGGGTGAAGGGCACCACAGAGAGAGAGCACCACAAAGGTCTTGCTAAGGGGTGGGAACTGTCAGCCATGCCCACTTTGAGAATTTTCTTTGATGTTATGAATCCCAAGACCAAGGTCCTGTTCGCAGGTGCAAGCCCTCCTTCTTCCCTATGCAGAATCGTTAGTCTTTTCCAGGGTTACATACAGCCTCTCTCTGGGGCCTCTGCAGGTCCTGATCAATTTCGTTGTGTGTAGAGTTCTGTGTCTCCTCACCTGCCTGCAGGGCTGTCTGCTGTTCTGACTTCTGAGAGCCATTTCTGGAGCCAGCTTTTCCTCCCATCAGGGATGCTTCTCTTCTTTCAGCCCCCGCCCCCCTTTGGCCTCCTAGGATGGCTGATTTTTCTGGATCCCGCTGACACAGGTGCTTTCTCTCCGAGCCAATCAGGGAGCAAATAGGCTCAGCTCAGCTAACAGAGGCATTGCTCACCGCAGCTGTGAGTTAGAACTCAGGCTTTCTAAATCGGGAGGATCAGGCATGACTTAAGGTTGGGCTGAGAAAGCCTCACCTCCCCCCAGCTCGACTACCCAATGCAACCTTTGACTTCTGCCTAGGGCGAGGCGTCTCTTACCATGCCATGAACTCGGCGGCCCATCTTTCTTTCATCTGGGCACCAAGTACATCATTGTATATTTCAGGGGGTTTCATTGTGTCCTTAACATGCTCATGGAGACTTGGCCTGAAATGAAGTCAGGGGAAAGATGTAGGCAGCAGGACCCAGGCCCCCTTCCTTCATTTCCTCCACTGGTGATTTTTGTTTTGTTTTGGTTTGGTTTTGAGGTGGAGTTTCGATCTTGTTGCCCAGACTGGAGTAAAATGGCACGATCTCAGCTCACTGCAACCCCCACCTCCCAGGTTCAAGCTATTCTCCTGCCTCAGCCTCCCAAGTAGCTGGGATTACAGGTGTCTGCCACCACACCCAGCTAATTTTTGTATTTTTAGTAGAGATGGGGTTTCACCATGTTGGCCAGGCTGGTCTTGAACTCCTGACCTCAGGTGATCCACCCACCTCGGCCTCCCAAAGTGCTGCTATTACAGGCATGAGCCACCGTGCCAGGACCTTCCACCGGTGTTTTGTTGGTGGTGGTGGTTTTCTTTTGAGCATCAACTGTATAATGAATGCTCTCCTGGGCACAGAGGATGAAGCAATGAACAAGGTAGACACAAAATCCCCACGTACATAGAGTGTGCAATCTCGTGGGAGAGACAGGGAACAAGATAAAGAAAAAATAGCAGATGCTTGACTGGGGATCGGAACTAAAGAAAGAAAAAAATAATAAGCAGGCCAAGGGGGTTGACGGATGTGACCTTTGAGGAAAGGCCTAAAGGAAATGAGGGAGGGACTCATGTAGATGTCTGAGGAAAGAGCATTCCAGGAGAATGAACAGCAGGTGTAAAGGCCCTGGGGTAGAAATGTGCCTGGGGAGTTTGGGGAATAAACAGGAGGCCAGTGTAGCTGGAGCTGAGTGACTAAAGGGGAGATGAGAGGAGGGAAGTAATGAAAGCAGGCCATGCACCTTGCTAGTGCTGGGAAGACTTTGTTTTTGCTTTTGAGTGAGATGGGATCCATGGGAAGGCTTTGAATACTTCCACATGCATTAAGCTGACATTTTCTTTTCTGCTTTTGTCTCATTCCAACATTGCTCTTACTTCCTCAAAATCTTGGGTTTCTTCTCAGGCTCTTTACCCAAGTGGGAGCAGAAAGCTGGTATCCAGGGCTCTTAAATTCTCCTCCTGGGGTCAGAACATGGAGGAGAAAGAGGAACCCCCACCTCTTTCTGGATGACTCAAAACCCTAATTACCTGAGCTCCTCCTCCTACCCCTGAAATAGAGGCACTTAGCACTTCCTAAACTTCCCTGCTCACACAAATCCCCTGGCGATCTTTTAAAATGCAGATTCTGACTCAGCAGGTGGAAGCAGGGCCTGAGGCTGCCTTCCTAACAGAACAGGTGCTGGTTCTGGGACCACACTTTGAGTAGCAAGGGTCTAAGGTCATTGCTGCAGATTTCCATTTGGGGCATGTCTGTGGACATTTGCCGGGGTGTGGGTGCACAGAGAAGGGAATGATGTTGGAGAAGCAGTGTGAGTATCTGTATTTGACAAGAAGTAAGAAAATGAAGCAGGATGGGAGAGAAGAACCTCTTTCTTTTTGTCTACATGATAAGGCTTCATTGCTACACCCAGAGAGCCCTGGGTCTGAAATCCAGGTGATACTGGCCAATTGAAACCCTGATAATGCAGCCCATAAAAGTGCTGCATGCTGCATGCTGCATGCTGCATGCTGGCCTTCTGGGACTCTTCCTGGAACCTTCAGTGCCAGAGCTGATGCAAAGGAAGTCACATCCCTGCCATTGAGGGGCAGGAGGCCAGGGGACCGGAGGAGTGGGATGGAAGTTGCGCATGTAAGGAGGCTGACTTGGCAGGGAGAGGAAGCGAAGTCAGCTTCAAATCACAGCGAGAGGAGACCGGGGAAGGGCTTGGTATTTCTGCTCTGTGTACAAATATTGTCTCTTATTTTCCGGGCTGCAGGGTGAGGCAGAGTGGAGTATTTGTGCAACACAGCCCAGCTTTGTTCTCTGGGCTCCTAACGCCTGTCAGCTCGGAGGCAGAAAGCCAATCAGAGACTATCGTCGGCAAGGCCGGCTTTTGTTGGCTCTCCAAATTGCCCTGAGTCTCATATTTTGCTTTTCAGAGTGTGCGTGGAGCTTGCCTTCAACTGCTTTCAGCTGGAGGCAAAGGCTGAAGCTGGTGACAAAAGGAAGCCTGGTTTTCCTGGCTTTCCGAGACTTTTACTGAGGGGCTTTCTGTTTCAGACTCTGTTTTCCCAGGTGGAAAGCAGGTTTCGCTCTCCCTCCAGCCTGGAAGGGATGGTTTTACGGCGCCTCCAAAATACCAAACCTAACTCCAAGACAGAAGGGGAGACTGAAAGCAGTTAATTTTCCAAAGGATAGAGCTAGGAGGAGGGGAGGGGTTTAACACGGTCAAGTTGCCCAAGAAACACTGATTGCTATCTACAGAACACGGGATTTCAGTGCCCCCAGGGGACACTCAGCAGGGTTTAGAGACCACTTAAGGTTGTCATCACTGGACTGGAGGGGATGCTACTGGCATCTAACACGCAGAGGCTGGGGATACTGTTGAATGTGCTACAGTGCCCAGACAGCCCCACCAAGGAGAATGATTCAGCCCCAAACCTAGTGCCGAGGTTGCTCTGGAGGACCAACACCCTGTGGCTTTTTCACTCAAGCAGCCGCTTCTCCAGTGTCTACACGTCCTTCTCAGAGATTGCCAGATCTGTATACAGAGCCTGTTGGCGTGGGACACTTCTGAGGGGCCTGGCAGGGGGACAGGGGACTTTCCCATTCACCAGCTGATCAGCAGGTCGGGAGCTAATATGAAATAAATAAGATAGACCCTCCCCACCTGCCCTGCAGATCCTCTGGTGGAAACAAGGGCCAGAGGCCTCCTCAACCCAGATGAGAGTTCCCTGGATGCAGGGAGGAGGTTGCCTGTGCAAACTGGAGAGAATGCAAATGGGGTATCTAGAGAGAAGCACGTGGACCACCCCTCTCCTGACTTGAAAGAGCAGATTCTCAGAGGTCTGCTCTGACTACTGTATTTTTTTTATTGAGGTAAAATTCATATAACACAACCATTTTAAAATGGCATTTAGGGCTGGGCACAGTGGCTCATGGCTGCAATCACAGCACTTTGAGAGGCTGAGGCAGGAAGATCACTTGAGCCCAGGAGTTCAAGACCAGCCTGGGCAACAAAGTAAGACTCTGTCTCAAAAAAAAAAAGGCACACATGGTGGTGTGCACCTGTAGTCCCAGCTACTCAGGAGGCTGAGGCAGGAGGATTGTATGAGCCTAGGAACTCAAGGCTGCAGTGAGCTATGATCATGCTACTGTACTCCAGCCTAGATGACAGAGCAAGATCCTGTTTCTTTAAAAAAAGAAAGAACGAAAAGAAAAGAAAGATAGGTATTTAGTACATTCACATTGTTGTGTAACTATCACCTTTATCTAGTTCTAATACATTAAGCAGTAATTCCCATTTCCCTTCCCATTCCCCAGGAACCACGAATCTGCTGTCTGTCTCTGGATTTGCCTATTCCAGACATTTTACATACATGGAATTATACAATATGTGGTCTTTTGTGTCTAGCTCCTTTCACTTGGCGTAATGTTCCAAGGTTCATTCCTGTTGTGACGTGTATCAGTACTTCATTCCTTTTTATGGCTGAATACTATTCCATTCTATAGGTAAACCACGTTTTGTTTATTTATCCATTGATGAAATTGAGGTGGTTTCACCTTTCGGCTGTTGTGACTAGTGCTGCTGTGAACATTTGTGTTGGTTGGAGTGCCTGTCTTACAATCCTTGTGTGTTTATACTTTGGAGTGGAGTTACTGTGTCACATGGTAATTCTGTGCTTAACTTTTTGCAGAACCAACAAACGGTTTTCTACAGCAGTTGCCCTGGTATTTTGTTGTGGCTGGTGGTGGTGGTGGGTTTTGAGACAGGGTCTCGCTCCCGTTGCCCAGGGCGGAGTGCAGTGGTACAGTCATGGCTCACTGCAGCCTCAGCCTCCTAGGGCTTAAGCAATCCTCTCACCTCAGCCTCCCAAGCAGCTGGCACTACAGGCCTGCGCCACCATGCCCAGCTAATTTTTTGTAATTTTTGTAGAGACAGAGTCTCACTTTGTTGCCTAGGCTGGTCTCGGACTCCTGGGCTCAAGTAATCCTCCTCCCTTGGCCTCCCAAGGTGCTGGGATTGCAGACGTGAGCCACCGCACCTGGCCAGCTACACTCTTATATTCCCCCCAGCATGAGAGTTTCAGTTTCTTCACGTCTTCACCAACACTTGTTTGTTTGTTTGTTGTTTTAGCCATCCTAGTGGGTGTGAAGCAGCATCCCACTGGGGTTTTATTTGCATTTCCCTGATCACTAATACACTCATCTACTTACTGGCCATTTGACTGTCGTCTTTGGAGAAACATCTATTCCAGCCCCCTGCCCATTTTTCAATTGGGTGATGTTTCTGTTGTTGTGTTGTAAATGTTCTTTATATATTCCCCGTACTAGACCCTTATCAGATACATGATTTGCAAAGAGCTTCCCCCATTCTGTTACTTGTCTTTTAACTTTCTTGATAATGTTCTTTGAGGCACGAAAGGTTTAAATGTTGATGAAGCCTAGTGTGTCTGATTTTTTCTGTGGCTCATGCATTAGGTGTCACATCTGATCACAGTGTTTTATTTGTTATTTTAATTATTTTTGAGATGGAGTCTCACTCTGTTGCTCAGGCTGGAGTGCAATGGCATGATCTCAGCTCACTGCAACCTCCATCTCCCAGGTTTAAGCGATTCTCCTGCCTCAGCCCCCCAAGTAGCTGGGACTACAGGTGTGCACCACCATGCTGGGCTCGTTTTTGTATTTTTCTTAGAGACAGGGTTTCACCATGTTGGCCAGGCTGGTCTCGAAGTCCTGACCTCAAGCGATCCCCCTGCCTTGGCCTCTATTTGTCTATTTTTAATTTATCATTGATTGATTGACTGATTGAGACAGGGCCTCCTTCTGTCACCCAGGCTGGAGTGCAGTGGTACAGTCATTGCTCACTGCAGCCTTGACCTCCTCAGCTCAAGCCATTCTCTCACTACAGCCTTCCAAGTAGCTGGGACCACAGGTGTCTGCCATCAAGCCGGGCTCTGCCACTATATTTTAAATTGCAGCCCTGTCCCCTTCCACTGTCTGTACCCGTCACCATCTTCCTACATACATAGAATATGTGATGTACTATATGCAGGTGTAACACAGTATATGCATCACATAGTATACATGATGTAGTTATTTATTTGCTTCTCTTGTCTGCTTTGCTCTCAGCCGTGTCCTAGCCCAGAAGAGAGTCTGGCACACAGCAGGTACTGAGTGAATATGTGTTCAATGAATATTGCAGGCGAGATAGAAGCTGAATATCCACATTTCCCTTTAGATGTCACCTGCTCTGGGTTTGGGATCTGAAGGGATTTACTCCGGACAGGAGAACTGAATAATTCCACCTGTGCTGATGCGGGTTGGGAGGACCTAGAGGGCTTGAGATCTTTCCACTGGGGTCAGTGGGGGTGGGTGTCCTCCACACACCCTTTCTTTCTTTGAACAAGATTATTCCTTAATTCCTCGATACTCCCTTTGAATACATGATTTTAGCCACCATCATAGCGAATTGCATCGTTCTCGCACTGGAGCAGCATCTGCCTGATGACGACAAGACCCCGATGTCTGAACGGCTGGTGAGTGATATCTTTTCTTGGGGGCTTCTCCTTAGCTCTAGCAGGCCATTGATTTTTGGGGGAGTAGAGCAGGGCACAGAGGAGGCTCTCAGTCCTGGAGCCCAGAGCCAGGGCATGGGAAGCCTAAATTTCTTTATTATTTTTTCTCAAAACAGAGTCTCGCTCTGTCACCCAGGCTGGAGTGCAGGGGCTTGATTGTAGCTCACTGCAGCCTCCACCTCCTAGGCTCAAGTCATCCTCCCACCATAGCCTCCTGAGTAGCGGGGACTACAGACACTACCACACCCAGCTGATTTTCTTATTTTTATCTTTTTTGTAGCGATGGGGGTCTCACTAGGTTGCTTAGGCTGGTCTCAAACTCCTGGGCTCAAGCCATCCTCCCACCTCAGCCTCCCAAAGTGCTGGGATTACAGGCATCAGCTGCTGTGTGCAGTCAATGTCATGACCACCAATGATACAGGGGAGGAAAAAAACACCCTCACCACCTAGCAGATCTGGTGTCAACAGGGAGAGACACAGGTGACAAGTGGTCACATGGTCCCTGAAAAATCCTATTCCAAACATGATTCTCGTGAAAAATGTTGACTACACCCCAAAAGAGTGATAACAGAGCACAGTGAGTGCCCCCACGAACCCATCCCCCAGATTCAACTTCTTCTGTCCTTTTCCTTTCCTTGCGTTTTTTTTGGTAGATGTATTTTCAGGCACATCCCAAATTCACCATGCACACTTAAGTCTATGTCATTAAAAAAGTGGGTGTTTTCTAGCAGGGCGTGGTGCCTCACGCCTGTAGTCCCAGCACTTTGGGAGGCCAAGGCAGGCTGATCATTCGAGGTTAGGAGTTCGAGGTCAGCCTGGCTGATGTAGTAAAACCCCGTCTCTACTAAAAAATATAAAAATTAGCCGGGCGTAGTGGTGAGCACCTGTAATCCCAGCTACTTGGGAGGCTGAGGCAGGAGAATCACTTGAAACCAGGAGGTGGAGGCTGTAGTGAGCTGAGATCATGCCACTGCACTCCAGCCTGGGCAATGAGCAAGCCGTCTTAAAAAAATAAAAAATAAAAATAAAAAGCATGAATTTTTTTCTTACTTAGACACAGTGATGTTATCACACCCGGCGCAAGGAACAGTGGTTCCTCAGAATCATCTAAGACCCAGTCGGTTTTCAAATTTCCATGATTGTTTTGGCAATATCTTTTTTAAAAAAGGGAGGGAGGGAGGAAGAAACCCCAAAAGGATTTTTCCATGCCCTCCCCCAGGTGCACCACCCTCAAGGAACCTCCATGTGTTCATCTGTCCAGAAGCCCTCTGAATCCTGGCCTTTTTGGGGTTTTATAGAGGCCTCATTACATAAGCGTGATTGATTAAATCATTGACCATTGGTAATCAACTTGACTTTCAGCCCCTCTCTCTCCCAGGGGTTGCAGGGTGGGGCTGAAAATCCCAACCCTCTAATCATGCCTCGGTTTTCCCCGTGACCAGCCCCCATCCTGAAGCTACCTAGAAGCCGCCAGCCACGAGTCAGTCGTTAGCCTACAAAAGTCATCCCTTTGGAGATCCCCAGGACTGTAGGAGCTGTACGTCAGGAAACAGTGTCAAAGACCAAACACATGTTTCACAGTGTCACAGTCTTCTAAAAACTATAACTAGCCTAGCAAACCTATGATTTTTAGACTTTTTCGTTTTCACTTAAAATAAGGCTAAATAAAAAGAGTCCATTGAAAGACTGGTAAGCTAATAGAAATACCAGTGGCAAGCTGATATGAAAAAAAAATCATTGAGGCAGAATGAAATGATTGAAGCTCGAGCAACATTGCTGTAACAGATGGGAAAATGTCCACATAGGGGCTCTGATGGAGCAGAGCTTATAGCTTAATTTCAAATATGATACGTTATCAGCTGGAAGCCAGAACCAGCTGGAGGTTCTGCAGAAGAATGATGGTGAGGACATCAGCCACTTACCAGCCAGTACAGGAGTCCTATTCCAACCCTTTAACAGTCTGAATGGCTGTGTTGGTATATACCAGCCGAGAACCATCCTAAGGGGTCAGATTTCGCAGTGGGTCAATGCATAATCTCCAACCTCAAATCCTTGAATGCTGCACGTGACAAATAAATCCTCTAAACCAATGCTTCCATTAGAACTTTCTGCAGTCATAGAAATGTTCTCCGTCTGCCCTGTCCAATATGATTGCCACTTGAAATGTAGCCAGTGTGACTGCAGAACTGAATTTTTTTATTTTATTGCATTTAAATTAATTTTAATTGAAATAGCCACATGTGGCCTGTACCTGTCATATTGACTAAGGCAGATGCAAGCAAATGATTCTACTTGGCAAAGTGGCATGTGAGGTTGGCCCAAAAGGAATGAAGGAGGAAGGTGTCTTCTCTGAGCGTTGGCTTTGCTTCCAAAAGGCTTTGGACAAGAGAACTCTACAAGAGGCAGTGAGGGGTGGTGAGTGCAGGAGGGTCGGCGGAAGCAAGAGGGTGCTGGGTACTGATTTCTAGGTGGGCTGGTTCCCTGGTCTTGCCAACATTTGCCCAGCCCAAGATGCTGACCTTGCCTTCTCTCCCTTCCAGGATGACACAGAACCATACTTCATTGGGATTTTTTGTTTCGAGGCTGGAATTAAAATCATTGCCCTTGGGTTTGCCTTCCACAAAGGCTCCTACTTGAGGAATGGCTGGAACGTCATGGACTTTGTGGTGGTGCTAACGGGGTAAGTGGCACATGCTGTACTCTTGAGATTTAACTAGCTGAAGGATTATGAGGCTTTTGGTTGGTGTGGTCCAGGCCAGGCTCAGGAAGGCTGAGCCCTTGTGTTCTCCCTCCCCTCATTATGCACCTGCCTCCTCTCTGCCAACCCCCCACATCCATATTTCAGCCATGTATTACAGCAGATGCTTTCTGTTACAATTAAAATAATAGCTCATTATAGTTGGCTGCTTCCAGAGTGCTTTATGGGCATTCTCTAATTTAATCCCTGCAACAACCCAATGAATTAGGAAATATTAATATTCCCATCTGACCACTGCGGAATTGGAAACTCAGAGTATAACTTGCTTAAGGCCACCCAGCAAGTAAGTGATGGAACTGGGATATGAACAGGAGATTATGTGTTCCAGAACTCAAGGTCTTAAATGTTGTACATGCATGGGTCTCTTGCTTTGCTTGAGGATATCTTGCCTTTATTTCAAGTTGGTGAATGTTTTTTGAAAATGTCTGGGTCCAAGGGATTGTGGTTATGATGAAGGAGAAAACCAAGCTAAATAAGGTACAGTCACTGTCTTCAAGGAGTTTTCAGATCCACATATGATGAACCATGGTTGAAATGTGTATACACTTTCCTCTAAGCACCCTGTATAAGGTAGCACTTGCTGGTATGACAAAAGATTCAAAGCTAGGAAATGACTTAAACACAGCAGAAGTTTATTTCTCACTCATAGAAAATTCAAAACTGAGCTGGGTTTGGTGGTGCATGTCTAAAATCTCAGCACTTTGGGAGGCTGACGTGGGAAGATCACTTGAGCCCAGGAGTTCAAGACGAGCCTGGGCAACACAGTGAGACTCCCATCCCTAAAACATAAAATAAAATAAAAATTAGCTAGGCATGGTGGTACATACCTGGGAGAATTGCTTGAGCCCAGGAGTTGGAGGGCATAGTGAGCCATGATCATACCACTGAACTCCAGCCTGGGCAAGAGCTTCTGGGCTCAAGTAGTCCTCCCACCTTGGCCTCCCAAAGTGCTGGGAGCAAGACCCCATCTCAAAAAAAAAAAAAGTCCAGAATAATTGTTCCTAGTTGGCAGGCTGATCTCCTCCAATGACTGAGGGATCCTGGCCCTTGCCATATTGTGGCTCTTCATTGTCGGCCCACCGCATCCGGTAACTCCATGCTTGTCTGTATCAAACCAGGAAAGAGAAATGAGCATAGAAGGTGATACTTGGGAAGGTTTATGAGGTTGGAAGGGGTGTGGCTCATACCTGTTCTGTTTATAGCCTATTGGCCAGAACTTGGTCACATGACCACACATTGCTGCAAGGGAAGCTGGGAAGTGTCAGATTGTGCTTAGAAGAAAAGGGAAATGGATTTGGAAAATGACCCACCAGTCTCTGTCAGGAACTGTAAAGACTTCTATTAGATTCCAGTATGGACGTTACTGTCTGGTACCAATAGCTGGCTCCTCCTCTTCCCACTCTCTGCTCTCCTCTGAGCTAAGTCTGGGCTCTTCTATTCTAAGACCCTTCTTCCCTGGGACACCTTTTTCATAGTAATTATTTACAGAATTGTAGCTCTCGGTGTTTTGTTGCTGCTCCAGGTTCTGTCTCTCTTGGCGGATGTGATGGGTTGCAGCACCCACGCTGTGCTGGCTGGACTCTCGCAATGCAGATTTGTTTCAGAGCAATGTTGCCTCTCACAGAAGGAACTGTGTCACATTGGGATGTTTCTGTAGAGGCCTTCAGATGTCTGTGATCTGTTGTAAGGACTCGTGGCCAGCTCTCATGGGCTTGGGTGTTCACCAAGGTATCTTTGTTTGCTGTGCTCACAGTTCAGTGGTTTGGAACCCTGGTGGATTCCAAGGACATATTATGGTGCTGGGCACTTTTACTCTACCAGGAAACTTACCTGGAAACAGCCTAGTGGCTAACGTTTTTATTGTTTAAAAAATGTAAAGCTGGGCAGGGTGGTTCATGCCTGTATTCCCAGCACTTTGGGAGGCCAAGGTGGGAGGATTGCTTGAGCCCAGGAGTTTGAGACCAGCCTGGGCAACGTAGCAAGACCATATCTCCTCAAAATAAAAATTAAAAATGTATAAAGCTGGGTACCAATGGCACATGCCTGTAACCCCAGTTACTCAGGAGGCTGAAGAAGGAGATTGCTTGATCCTAGGAGTTTGAGACCATCCTGGGCAACCTAGCAAGATCTCATGCAAAAATAAGTAGAGAATAGTAAAGCAAACACCTGTAACACCTGTGTACATATTCATTTATTCAATGACTGTTTATTGAACACTTCTATGTGCCAGGTCCTGTTCTAGGCTCTGGGACACAGCAGTACACAAAATAGAAAAATCCCCTGTTCTCATGGAGCTGACAGTCTAGTGATGGAGACAAAATTGATGAATGAATCTAGTATGTCAGATGGCAGTGAGGGGTACAGAGAAAAAATAAAGCAGGGGAGGGAAAGGATGTGTTGCAGGCAGGGGTCAGGGGTGCTGGAAGCCAGGGAAGGCTTCACTGGGAAGATGACATCTGGATGAAGACCTAAGGGAGGTGAGTGAGTGAGCCATGAGGATAGCTGGAACAGAGTGTCAGGCAAAGGGAACAGCCAGTGCGAAGGCTCTGAGGCTGGACTATATCTGGCATGTTTGGTCAACAGCAAGAAGGCCTGTGTGGCTAGAGAAAGTGACCAGAAGAATGGGGAGAATTGAGGATAGAGAAGTAATGGAGTAACCCGCCATCAAAACAAAACTTTTCTTTTCTCTTTCCTCCCTTTCCCCCTTTCCCTTTCCCTTCCTTCTGACAGAGTCTCCCTCTGCTGCCCAAGCTAGAGTGCAGTGGTACAATCTCAGCTCACTGCAACCTCTGCATCCTGAGTTCAAGTGATTCTCCTGCCTCGACCTCCCAAGTAGCTTGGATTACAGGGTGTGCCATGACACCTACCTAATTTTTATATTATTAGTAGAGATGGGTTTACACCATGTTGGCTAAGCTGGTCTCGACCTCCTGACCTCAAGTGATCCACCTGCCTCGGCCTCCCAAAGTGCTGGGATTACAGGCGTGAGCCACCGTGCCCAGCAAAGTAAAACCTTTCTAATCCCTGTTTTCTCCCTCCCTAGACCCACTCCTTTCTCTCTCCCATCCAGAGGTACTTTCCTGAATTTTATGTTTATTGTTTCCATGTGTGTGTTTACACTTTATGCTACCTGTTTTACACTTAAAAATGTGTCCAAAACAGCATCAGAATGAGAATAGCTTACACTTTGACTACCTACGTAGATAAGAAATACATGGGCTGGGAATGGTGGCTCACACCTGTCATCCTAGCAATTTAGGAGGCAAAGATGGAAGGATTACTTGAGGCCAGAAGTTTGAGACCAGCCTGGCCAACGTAGTGAAACCCAATCTCTACAAAATGAAATCCAATATAATAAAACAATTAGCTGGACATGGTGGTGTGCTCCTGTAGTCCCAGTACTCAGGAGGCTGAGACGGGAGGATCACTTGAGCCCAGAAGGTCAACGCTGCAGTGAGCTTTGACTGCATTCCAGCTTGGGCAACAGAGCAAGACCCTGTCCCTAAAAAATAATGGTTTTGTTTTGTTTTGTTTAAGAAATAAAGGCTGGGTGTGGTGGCTCACACTTGTAATCCTAGCAGTTTGAGAGGCCAAGGCAGGAAGATTGCTTGAGTCCAGTACCATCCTGGGCAACATGGCGAAACCCCATCTATACAAAAAAAAAAAATGCAATAAGTTACCTAGGCATGATGATGTATACCTGTAGTCCCAGCGACTTGGGAGGCTGAGGTGGGAGGATCACCTGAGCCCAGGAAGTCAAGGCTGCGGTGAGCCGTGATTGTACCACTGCACTCCAGCCTGGGCGATAAAGTAAGACCTTGTGAAAGAAAGAAAGAGAGAAAGAGAGAGGGAGAGAGAAAGACAGGGGGAGAGGGAGAGGGAGAAAGAAAGAGGGAGGGGAGGGGAGGGGAGGGGAGAGGGGAGGGGGGAGGGGAGGAGAGAAGGGAAGAGGGAAGGAAGGAAAAAGAAAAGAAAAAAGAAATATACGGTGCACGGTACTGGTTTTCAAACTTAACATTCCTCTGTAAATGTTTTCTTCTAACCTGACTTTTGTATTCAGCATGAAATAAATGTGATTAAATAGCTCTTATATGTCCATTTTCACGACTGCATAGTATTCTGTGATAGGAGTATGCTGCCGTGTATTTATCCATTTGGATTGTTGCTGGCTTTGGGCTATTTTGAAGCAAACTGTCCCTGCTTTCTCCCGAGTGAGTGTCTCTAGGGCACGTACCCAGGAGTGGAAGTGCTGAGTTGTATACCGTATGCATCCTCAGCCCCACTAGATATTGCCAAATTGCTCTGCAAAGTGGTTGTGCCAATTCATGCTCCCTGGGGGCTGGCTTCTGCTGGCTGGAGCTGGCTTGACCTTGCTGGCAGGAAGGAGCCTTAAAAATCCCTGTGCAGGTTTTAAAAAAACTTTTAAGTTTAGGGGTACCAGTGCAGATCTCTTACATGGGTAAACTTGTGCCGTGGGGGTTTGTCATACAGGTTATTTGATCACCCAGATATTAAGCCTAGTACCTGTTAGTTATTTTTCTTGATCCTCTCCCTCCTCCCGTCCTTCATCCCCCAAAAGGCCCCAGTGTGTGTTGTTCACCTCTGTCTCTGTGTGTCCATGTGTTCTCATCATTTAGCTCCTACTTACAAGTGAGAACACGCAGTATCTGGTTGTCTCTTTCTGCATTAGTGTGTGAAGGATAACGGCTTCCAGCTCCACCATGTCCCTGCAAAGGACATGATCTTGTTCTTTTTCATGGCTGCATAGTATTCCATGGTGTATATGTACCACATTTGCTTTATCCATGGATGGGCTTTGGCAGCCCTGTTTATTTTTTTTCCTTCATAATAACACGGTTATGGAAACACTTAGGGAAACTCATACACTATGAGCACTGTGATAGTTAATATTGAGTGTCAACTTGATCGCCTTGAAGGATGCAAAGTGTTGTTCCTGGGTGTGTCTGTGAGGGTGTTGCCAAAGGAGATGAACGTTTGAGTCAGTGGACCGGGAGAGGCAGGCCCACCCTCAATCTGTGTGGGCACCATCTAATCGGCTGCCAGTGCGGCCAGAATAAAAGCAGGCAGAAGAAGTGGGAAAGAGCAGACTTCCTGAGTCTTCCTGCCTTCATCTTTCCCCCGTGCTGGATGCTTCCTGCCCTGGCATGTCAAACTCCAAGTTCTTTAGACTCCTGGGCTTACACCAGTGGTTTGCCAGGAGCTCTCAGGCCTTTGGCCACAGACTGAAGGCTGACTGTTGGCTTCCCCGCTTTTGGGGATTGAGAGCTTAGACGGATTCACCATTGGCTTTCTTGCTATTCAGACTGCACATGGGCTGTTGTGGGACTTTACCTTGTGACTCTGTGAGTCAGTTCTCCTTAAAAAACTCTCATGTATACATCTATCCTATTAGTTTTGTCCCTCTGGAGTACCCTGACTAATACAGGCACCTGGTGGGTCCCAATAAGTGATCATGGAACTGGAGGCGTCGTTCAGTAGGTCAGTTTGTGAGTTGTAAGTGTCTGTATCTCCCTGCTTAGAACAGGGTGGCCTTTCTTCTCATTTCCTGTCATCTAGTGGAGGAGATTCTAGATTCATTCCTCTAGGGGAGAAGTTCTTCATCTAGAACAGATAGGTCCTAAGGCTGGGAGCTCATAGTTGGGATGAATGAATCCACTGAATTTTTTTTTTTTTTTTGAGACAGAGTTTTGCTCTTGTTGCCCAGGCTGGAGTGCAATGGCATGATCTCAGCTCACCACAATCTCCGCCTCCCGGGTTCAAATGATTCTCCTGCCTCAGCCTCCTGAATAGCTGAGGTTACAGGAATGTGCTACCATGCCTGGCTAATTTTGTATTTTTAGTAGAGACAGAGTTTCTCCATGTTGGTCAGGCTGATCTCAAACTCCCGACCTCAGGTGATCCGCCCATCTCGGCCTCCCAAAGTGCTGGGATTACAGGCATGAGCCGTCATGCGCAGCCCCACCCACTGAAATTTTATGCAAAAAAAAAAAAAATTGTGTGTGCCTATATATATTTTTTCTGGTCTGTAGTATTAGATTCTCAGAGAAACCTGACCCTGTCATGAAGAGCTACTATTCTAGATTGCATTCCTTTCTTATCTCCTTCTCCTTTCTTTTTTAAATTCTTCATGCATTTGTTTCAGTAGCTTTTCTTGCTCTTGTTTCTCTGGTAATCAATTATCCTCATTGTCTGGTGGTTCTGGCTCCTTCAAATCAGGCACATTGCTCAGATTTTATTACTCCAAATTCCAGGGTGCTGTTTACTGTCCTGTTGGGTGATAAGCTAGGAACAGCGAGAAGAAACTAAAAAGTTCTGTATGAGCTGGTGCAGGGGCAAGCCCCTGGAATTCCAGCTACTCGAGAAGCTGAGGTGGGAGGATTCCTTGAGCCCAGGAATTAAAGGCCAGCTTGGGCAACAAAGTGAGATTTTTGTCTGAAAAATTAAAAAAAAATAAATCCAGGCTGGGCACAGTGGCTCATGCCTATATTCCCAGCACTTTGGGAGGCCAAGGCAGGCTGATCACTTGAGGTCAGGAGTTTGAGACCAGCCTGGCCAACATGGAGAAACCCCATCTCTACCAAAAATACGAAAAAAAAAAAAATTAGCCTGGTGTGATGGTGTGGTGTCTGCCTGTAATCCCAGTATCTCAGGAGTCTGAGGCAAGAGAATCACTTGAATCCAGGAGGCAGAGGTTGCAGTGAACTGAAGATTGTGCCACTGCACTCCAGTCTGGGCAACAGAGTGACACTCTGTCTCAAAAAAAAAGAAAATTCACACCAATACACACACACACACACACAAAGACACACATGCACACACATACACATACACACACATAGACGTACACACATACACGCACATGCACACACACACGTACATGCACATGCACGCACACGCACATGCACACATGTACACATACACACAGACGCACATGCATACACATACACGTTCACACATATACATGCACATGCACACACATGTACACACATACACACATGTACATGCACACACACGCACATGCACACACATACACACATGCACACACATATACACACACACACACCATGCAGACCTAGCCTTCTGCTCAATGTCAGTGGTGGAGAAGCACAGTAGACACTTAATTCTATGTTTCAGAGAGGAAGGGACTCAAATATATTAATTTGACATTGAGACAATGATTACTTTAATGAGTACTTTCATTTTTTTTCTTTTTTTTTCTTTTTTTGAGACAGAGTCTCACTCTGTCTTCCAGGCTGGAGTCCAATGACAGAATCTCAGCTCACTGCAGCCTCTGCCTCTCGGGTTCCAGCAGTTCTCCTGCCTCAACCTCCCGAGTAGCTGGTATTACAGGCCTGCACTTCCATGCCTGGCTAATTTTTGTATTTTTAGTAGAGACAGGTTTTCACCATACTGGCCAGGCTGATCTTGAACTCCTGACATCAGGCGATACCCGCACCTCAGCCTCCCAGAGTGCTGGGATTCAGGTGTGAGCCACCATGCCCGGCCTAATGAGTACTTTCTGATTAATCTCTTGTCCTCTCAGATTCCTGAAGCAAACCAAAGTGTTAAAACATCATTCATTTTTTTTGTGGACTGCCAAGGTGTCTGCCTTCTTCTTGGATGAAGTTTGGTGGAAAAGATCTTATCCATGAATATCTATTTGTTCTTTGTAGCTCAGAGCCTCAGAGAAATCCTAACTGTAATTTTGTCAAACTCTTGTGAGGCGTATTTTTATTGTATTTGTGTTCTGATTATGAAACTTAGAATGTATGAGAGAAAGATTTCAGAAGCTTGGCTGTATGTCTGAGATGACAGTGCTTTTACTGTAATGTTCAAATATATATAAATAGCGAAGAGATCAAACACAAATTGTACATGTTAAGAAAAGAGACTGTGAACCTCCCCAGAGAAGGGGGTAAACACAATTGTTCTTTTTTCTTTTTTTATTCACAAGGTTGGCCCTGTACTTGGCACATAATAAATGCTCAGTAAAATAAATGGCTATTAAGCTGGAAAATGGTAACACTTCTAATAATGAGTGTTCTGGGAAATTTACTAAGCTGTTTAAGGAGATGGGACCAGCCCACTCATAGAGATAGTCAGATAGTCCAGAAGTCTATGGCAGATGCCCTGAACATCGGATGATATAAGACAGAGAGAAGTGTGGGTCTTTGCCAGCTCTGACATTTTCTGACTCTGTGAAAACAAACATTCCTTTTTAGAAGGGTCTATAAACTCTCTCAGGCTTTGGGCTGTTTTGTTGAAGATCGGAGGCAAGGAAAAGGTGCACCTGTACAGGGACCAGCAGGGAAAGATGTTGTTTTTTGGTCTTTTTAGCATCATTGAATTTTAAGGCTCCATAGGCTCTGGCTAGTTCAGCCTTTCTGTTCTACTCACAAAGAGGTGAAGTAGTTTGCCCAGAGTCATGCAGACATGGTGGCAAGGGGTATTCTAGAGTAAGAAGATGTCTTCAGGCCGGGCAAGGTGGCTCAAGCCTGTAATCCCAGCACTTTGGGAGGCCGAGGCGGGCAGATCACGAGGTCGAGAGATTGAGACCATACTGGCCAACATGGTGAAACCCCGTCTCCACTAAAAATACAAAAAAATTAGCTGGGCATGGTGACATGCGCCTGTAGTCCCAGCTACCCGGGAGGCTGAGGCAGAAGAATTGCTTGAACCCGGGAGGCGTGTCTTCATGTCACGGAGCCTGGGACCCTGGCTTCGTGGGCAATGGGAGTGGCATAAATGCTTAATATCACCCCTCGGGTTCCGCCACTAGGGCCCAGCTCTCTCTTCCTTCCTCTTGTCCCCTGACTAGCCTGTGGCCTCTTTCCAGAGAATTAGAAAGGGATCCTCAGAGAATAATCCCAGTTACCTCGCTTTGTATTAGATAGTTGAGGAAACCAAGTCTCAGAGCTGTCAGTGTCTTGACCATATACCTCTCATGTCCTCTCTCCTTTTTGATTAATTGAATAAATACATGTAGTTGTGTCTTACCTTCTTTCTTCACCCCTGCCCCATGCAACTTCTCTGAGTTGCCTTCTTATGTAAACAGCATTCCAAAAACAACAACAAAACACAACCAGCATTCTAACTCATGAGACCAACAACAGTTCCTATAAATACCAGCCACATTTTATTTTAATGTCTCTCTGCAGTAATTTCTCCCCTCCACAGATCAGTCATCCTTGGTACCAAAAGGATTCCCCACTGTGACACAAATGCTTTTAGTCATTCTCCATGAGTTATACCATTGAGAGAGCATCGATCTTTTTATTGTTCAAAGCATTTGGTTGTCATGATATTTGCTGGACTGTGTTTCACCAGGAACCACATCACTTCCTAGCAGCAGGAGCTAGTTCCTTCCATCTTCCAACAACACCAGCAGTGACACTGATAATAATGACGTTAGCTGCAATGGTTGTTATTCTTATCATTTATTGAGTATGTACTGTGTGCCAGGGACTACATTAAGGGTTTTTTGTGCGTTATCACATTTAGCCTCACTAGCCTTTGTACAGATGAATCTGAGGCTCAGAGAGGTTAAGCTGTTTGCAAGGGGGTCACACAGCTGGTGAGGGATTGATCTCAACCACTCTGCTAGGACACTTCTCTAAACCTAGGATAACACTGGTCAACCCAGTGTCCTTAGGAATGTAATACCTGGTATTAACAACACTGGCAACACTGATAAACTAAAACTTAGGAGGTGCTTACAACATGATATACTATATACGTACATAGGCACCCACCTATTATCTCAGCACTTTGGGAGGCCAAATCAGAAGGATCACTTGAGCCTAGGAGTTTGAGACCAGCCTGCACAGCATAGCAAGATGCTGTCTCTATAAAAAGTTTATTTTTAAGTTAGCCAGGTGTGGTGGCACATGCCTATAGTCCCAGCTAATGAGGAGGCTGAGGCAGGAGGATTGCTTGAGCCCAGGAATTTGAGACTGCAGTGAACTGTGATCACACCCCTGCACTCCAGCCTGGGTGACAGAGCAAGACTGTCTCTAAAAGTAAATATAGAAATAAAATTCTTAACAACCCTCGAGGTTAAATAAATATTATTATTATTTTTTAAAATAAATATTATTATCCCCATTTACAAATGGAGCAATTGAGGCTCAACGACACTAAATACCTACTGTTTTAGTCTGTTTTCTGTTGCTTAGAACACCTGAAACTGAATAATTTATAAAGAAAAGCAATTTTTTTTTACAGTTATGAAGACTGGGAAGTTCAAAGTCAAGGCTGCATGACCTACAATGCACACATACCACTGCACTCCACCCTGGGTGACAGTGAGACCCTGTGTCAAAAAATAATAATATAAAACACATTTCAACATGAGTTTTGGAAGGTATGAAATATTCAAACCAGAACATCTCTCTCATAAGCGTTGGACCCAGGATTTGAACTAAGGCAGATCTGGATCTAGAAACCATTTTCTTGAATTCTACGCTATTTCCCTAAGGTCAGGTTTGCCAAGGAAAATGAACTTGAGAATTTGAATAGAGCTCTCTGGGCATGGAAAGTCCTTCCCCTCGCGGATCTTGGGTTCCAGTATGGCTGGGAGAAAATAGGAGCAGAAGAGCTTTCAAGAAATGAGAGATTGGCCTACCTCCATGGTTAAGACCTTGACTTCAGAGTCAGAGGAAGCTCTTTCCTCTATGACACTGAGAATATGAGTTGAGCTCACTCAGCCTCAGTGTTCTCACCTGGAAAAAAAGAGTAAAACTAGTGTCTACCTCCTAGGGTTTGCATCACACATGACAGTTGGTGAACTGAAGGAACAAAACCTAAATTCTTTTTGTGGGGTTGGGGGGCATGTGGTAGATGCTACAAATTCTCCATGCCTTATTTACCTAGCGTATCTCTAAGTTCAGCTGCAGCTTCAGTGGTCAGTTCCTATGCAAGCTAACCTCTTGGTACGCTCCCATCTCTCTACATCTCTGTTGGAGGGCCATCTCTGGCATCATAGAGTTTGCTCAGCCCCCACACGAGATGCGTAACAACCTCGGGAGCATCCCTCAACCAGTAAGCTAGAATTTGGTGTATAAACACCCTGGCTTCCCCTTTGCTCAGTGGGAAAACCTGGAATTATGTTATACAGCATCACAGAGGCTCCTCAGTAAATTTGAATCCTAGTGGTTCACCATAAAACCTATTAACTAGTGCCCCCTTTCCCAATCTCTCTATTCCTCATTCCTCCCTTGTAATTCCTTATCTCCCAAATTAACCACTGGACCCCAGTTCTTGCCTTGGAGTCTGCTTTCAGAAGACTCCACGCAAACTCAAGGAGCAAACGTTGGAGGCTTAGTGGGTTACAGGTTTCAGCACCCTGGACAGCTCTCAGCACACCGTATTGTGCTGAAATGTTCTCTTCCCTCCTTCTGCCTCCAGCTGGGGTGGAGAGGGACTGAGCGAAGACCAGATGGCCAGGTGACCTTGCTCCATACTGAGCTTCTTGGCCATTTTCCCTGTGGGGCTAGAGAAGACCTTGCTATCCATCTCTCTGAAGGTTTGGGGGCCGACTGAGGTCTTGTTCTCTTGAATTGCTATGACAAATGCCAGCCTGCCTCCAAGGGGCATCTGTCCACTGCCTCTACAGTTTGCATCCCTAATGAGTCCTCTCCTCTCACCAGGGCAGGGAGGCGGCTGCCTGGCGGGCCGCTTGAGGCCAGGAGGCCAAGCTCGCGCCACCACACTAACAACAAAGTGAGACTCTTTTTTTCTTTTCTTTTTTTCTTGGGACAGGGTCTCACCTGTTGCCCAAGCTGGAGTGCAGTGGCACGATCTCGGCTCACTGAAGGCCTCACCTCCCGGGTTCAAGCACTCCCACCTCAGCCTCCCAAGTAGCTGGGATTACAGTCGCGCACCACCACGCCTGGCTAATTTTTTCATTTTTAGTAGAGACGGGGTTTCACCATGTTGGTCAGGCGGATCTCAAACTCCTGACCTCAGTGACCCACCTGCCTTGGCCTCCCAAAGTGCTGGGATTACAGGCATGAGCCACCATACCTGGCAAACAGAATGAGACTGTCTAAAAAAAATAATTTTTTAATGTTCTTTTGCAACCCAGCTGCTTCTTATGTAGGCATCTCTAAATGAGGACAGCCAGTCTACACAGATGTGTAAGGAAGCATAGTGGTTAAGACTTGGACTTTGGGGTTAGCGTAGATTCCCAACCTGACTTCACTGTTTCCAAGTTGTGTGACCTTGAGCAAGTTACTGCACCTCCCTGAATCTTCCATGTCTTCATCTCAAAAATGATAGTAACATTCCCGGACTTGGCGGGGCACAGTGGCTGACGCTTGTAATCCCAACACCTTGGGAAGCTGAGGAGGGCGGATTGCTTGAACTCAGGACTTTGAGGCCATTCTGGGCAACATGGTGAAACTTCATCTCTACAAAAACAAAACAAATTGAAAATTATCTGGGTGTGATAGTGTGTGCCTGCAATCCCAGCTACTCAGGAGGCTGAGGTGGGAGAGTCACTTGAGCCCAGGAGGTTGAGGCTGCAGTGAGCTCTGATTGCACCACTGCAGTCCACCTGGGCAACAGAGTGAGACCCTGTCTCAAACAAACACACAAAACAACAACAGCAACAACAAAATACTCCTACCTTATGGAGTTGTTTTCATGGTTCCTTGAGTTAATGTCTGACACATGCTGGGCTGGGTTTATGGATTTTATTTATCCATGGGCACTCTGAAGAAGGAGAAAGTGATATAGTCCATTGGACCTCAGCTTCCTCATCTGTGGAATGGGAATAATAATTGCACCTACCTGCAAAGATCAAAGTCAATGAGATACATATAAGGCATTTAGAACAGAAACTGGCACAGAAGAAGTACTCAATTATATTAGCTTCTGCAAGACTAATAACTATAATTATAATGATAATAATTATTACTACTTCTCCAGGCCCAGTTCCATAGGCCACTTAGTTACCTGTAGAGAACATTTGTTGTTATTAGTTGGGTTCCCAATATCTGACCTTCCTTTCCAATTTAGGGAGAATCCTCCCCTTTGTATATAGTACTGCTGGTTCATGGGACCCACACTCACTTATAAGTTGAAGGTGAAAGGGATCCATCCTCTCCCATCCCCTGTTAGTCAGGGCATGTGATTTAAACTCAGCCAGGGCCAGGCACAGGGGCTCACACCCGTAATCCCAGCCCTTTGGGATGCCAACACAGGAGGATAGCTTGAGCCAAACCCAGAAGTTGGAGACCAGATTGGGCAACATAGTGAGACCCCTATTTCTAAAAAAAAAAATTTTTTTAATTAACTGGGGGTGGTAGCACAGGTTTGTAGTCCCAGCTACTCAGGAGGCTGAGGCAGGAGGATTGCTTGAGCCCAGGAGGTCAAGGCTGCAGTGAACTATAATAGTGCCACTGTACTCCAGCCCAGGCTGGGCAACAGAGCAAGACCCTGTCTCAAAAAAACAAACCAACAAAAAAACTCAACCAGTCACGTGTTTTCCTACCCAGGAGTTTGAAAATGGACCGAGTGATCCAAATGTGATGGTCGGGATTTTTTCATGGCAGCCTGCTGCAGGAGGAGGTCAGGCTGGCAACGTTGTTCCTGCCCATTTTCCAGACCCCCTCTTCTGGTCCCCTGTTGATCATCTGAGCTTCCTAAAAATCCCTTTTATGCCTAAGATAGCCGGTCAGTGTTTGGTTTTACAATTGAGAACCCACACTGACCCTGAGACAGAGATCTGAGGGCAAGTGGTTTGTTTGGCAATACCAGGAAATGGGAACAGGACAGTAAGAAGGGAAAGAGAAAGCTGGGCGTGGTGGCTCACGCCTGTAATCTCAGCAGTTTGGGAGGCCGAGGCGGGCAGATCACCTGAGGTCAGCAGTTCGAGACCAGCCTGGCCAACATGGTGAAACCCCATCTCTCCTCAAAATACAAAAGTTATGGGGTACAGCAACATGCACCTGTAATCCCAGCTACTCGGGAGGCTGAGGCATGAGACTTGCTTGAACCTGGGAGGCAGAGGTTGCAGTGAGCCGAGACGGTGCCACTGCACTCCAGCCTGAGCAACAGAACAAAACTCTGTATCAAAAAAAAAAAAAAAGTAACCCATAAATGTTGCATTTGCAGATGAGTGACAGCTGTGGGCAACTAGTGCTTAAGCCATCTGGGGAACTTTGGGAGGTTGTGAACATGCCTTTCAAAGCCAGCCGACCTGAACAAGGAAGGTGGGATGGGGGTATCCTTCTGGGGACATGAGCTCGCCTTCTGGGAATCCTTCTGGGTACATGGGCTCTTGTGGCTTTCCCGGAATTTGGACTAAGCATGTTTTTGTGGCAAGAATGTCATATGTGTCGGCAGTGAGCGGTGCAGGCGGGGTACGGACACAGCACCGACAGTGGGTGCCTCATCACTGCACTCATCTCACCCTGCCCTGAATTGTAATTTAATTGCCTCAGCTTCCTGGTGAAGCATTTGGAGGGTCTGTTCATCTCAGCAACAAAAAGGAAGTAAGTTTCACCCTATTAACCCCAAATAGGAAGTGCAACCAACGAACTGCTGTATACGGAAGGGATAAATGAGGGGCAACTGGAAGCCCAGCCCTAGTCCTTTACGAAGTTTCGTCTCCATTGATGTTCTGGAGATGAAGAATTTGCTCTCCTTCTTAACTCTGTGGATTGCAGGGTTTCTGTGCAGGGAGGAGCAGATATCAGAGTGCATTAAAGGCATGGAAGTTCAAAACAGAAGAGGCAAGTGGGATCCAGGACCTGGGAGTGGGGATGCATTAGTAACATTTTGTATCGTCTTTGGCTGGGGATGATGAGTAAAGTTTGTTTCAGAAAGAGGAATGAGCAAACCAGGTTTGCCTCATTGTGAAGTGATAACTGCATCAGCTGGATAACCTTGACGTTGGAGATGGCACAGCATCCTGTGTGTTCACGCCTGAAAAAGGAAGAAGTGTGGTTCCTAAATTCCTATTGTGGAGTCATGCATGGTTCAGACCTGAGGAAACATTTGAAGGATGTATTAGGAGTGCGTTTGGCAGCAAGTAACAAAAAATCCAACTTGCAGGGGCTTAAAAAACACAGGGGCTTATCGTTTCTATGTTACAAACAGTCCAGAGTGGTCTTTGGTAGGGATTGGCTAGCATCTTTGTGATTTTTCTTGGCCTTTACCTCATAGTTACAAAATGGTTGCTGGAGCTCCATGCATCACATCCACACTCACAGCAGGAGGAAGCAGGGATGGAATGGTGGCATCCAGCTCTGCCGGTTTGTGTGAAGTGGAATAAAAGCTTTCCTGGAAACCATTTGTAAAACTTCTACTTATATCTCATTGACCAGAAATATGTCACAGGGCCACATCTAGCTCTAAGAGTGCTTAGGAAAGTATTTCACTTTTCTGCAGTTCTGGAGACTCTTCTAACTTTTGATTTTACATATGGTTAGAGGGTACATTGAAAATCAAGGATGAGAGTGATGGCTCATTCTGTAATCCCAGCACTTTGGGAGACTGAGGCAGGAGGATTGCTTGAGGCCAGGAGTTTGAGACTAGCCTGAGCAACATAACAAGACCTCGTCTCTATTAAAAAAAAAATGTTTTTTTTAATTAGCCAGGCATGATGGTGCATGGCTGTAGTCCTTGCTACTTGGGAAGATCACTCAAGCCCAGGATTTGAGTTTATGTGGAGCCATGATTTCACCACTGCACTCCAGCCTGGGCCACAGAGTGAGACCATGTCTCAAAATAAAACAAAGTCAGGACATTTTATTTTAAAACTCTGTCTTAGTGTACCTCCTATTTACCTCTTCCGTATGCTCCTTTGCATCAGTTATATATTGCCATATTACTGCTGTGTAACACACAATCCCCAAGACCCAGTGACTTATAATGACCGTCATTTATTTAGCTCATGATTCTGAAGGGTGGCAGTTTAGGCTGGGCCCAGTTAGGTGCTTTATCTGGTCTCAGTTGAGCTCATTCATGCATCTTTGGTTAGCCAGGGGTCAACTGGGGGGCTCTTCCGTTTGGCTGTTGGCTGTGCAGACTGGTCTAGGATGACCTCGGCCGGAATGACTGTGGTCTGTTCCCTGCGGTATATTTCGTCCTCCAGCAGGCTAGCCTGAGCTAGTTCACCTGGCAGCAGTGGGATTCTAAGAGAAAGAGGAAGTGTTCAGCCTTCCTAAGGGCTAGTCTCAGGAATGGCACACCGTCATGTGGGCCACTGTTGTCCAAAGCAAGCGATGAGGCTGGTCCAGATTCAAGGAGTGGAGCAACAGACCCCATCTGGTGTTCACCTGGGGCCACTGGGGCCCCGTTCCTGATCCCTGAGGCTTTCTGCCCTGACCTCTGTGGACCACAGAGCACACTTTCCCCTTCCTTTCCACCCCTGACCCTTAGCAATAAATGTAGGTGACATGTCATTACTGTGTCACTTGCACAGTGAAAAGGAGGAAAAAATGTCAGCAAAAACTCTGCTGAGAGCATGGGGCCCATCATACAGCAAGCTGGAATGAAAAGTGGGAATGATTACACAGCCTCCTCAGATGCTTCCAGCTTTTATCAGATGTCACTGTGATATCTGAGTTCTGAACCCTCACAGGTGGTTGGAGTGCAGGGGGAGAGATTTCTTGTCTGCCATGCTGACATGCACAGCCATGCAGCTTGGCTCCCTCTGTCCACTGGGGCTTTTGATTTTGTTTGTTGAAGTATCACCCACTCCCAATTAGAGCTGGATGGAAACCTGACTGATTCCACTGGCTCAGGTGGGGGCAGAGGCCGGGCTGGTGGGCATCTATGTGGAGACTTTAACTCTTCTCCCTCCCACCTCAACTCTTTTTGTTTCTGTCTCTTTTTGTTTTGTTTGTTTGATTTTTGAAACGGAATTTCACCCTTGTTGCCCAGGCTGGAGTGCAGTGGCACAATCTCAGTTCACTGCAACATCTGCCTACTGGGTTCAAGCGATTCTCCCACCTCAGCCTCCTGAGTAGCTGGGATTACAGGTGCATGCCACCACGCCCGGCTGATTTTTTTTTTTTTTTTTTTTTGTATTTTTAGTAGAGACAGGGTTTCACTATGTTGGCCAGGCTGGTCTCGAACTACTGACCTCAAGTGATCCTCCCACCTCAGCCTTTCAAAGTGCTGGGACTACAAGCGTGAGCCACTGCTCCTGGTCTCCCCGCTTTTTTTCCTTAGCTGCCTCCACCTCTCTTCCCTTCTGCAGTGCCAGGTTTATGGAAACCGAGTCCAGTGTGGACATCAGCTTCAGAGAGCATGAACTGAGCAGCTGCTGGGTCTTAGATCCTTTACATAGCTTATCACCTTCAAGCCTCCCCACAGATCCATGAAGCTTAACACAGATAGAAAAAACAAGGCTCAGAGAGGGGAAGTCACGTGTCCAAAATCACACAGATAACAAGTGCTAGAGCCAGGATTTGGACACAGCTCTGCCCCACCACAGAACCAAGCTTCCTTCTGTCCACCGTAACATTTTAGAGGGAGAAAATGGGGAAAGGGACACCCACCTTCTCCACCAGCTTCTGCTCACTCACCCCAGGGACTTTGCACTTGCCGTGTGCCTGTGTCTGAAATACGCTCTCGCCTTTGTAGCTGCTTAATTCTTACTCAGACGTGATATTTAAAGTATTTAACGTCCGGGTGGCAGGGGCACTAGCCGACCTGAGAGAAGGTTTCCCTATTGTGCCTCACGTGTACTCATTGTTTGCTGCCTTTCGGGGACAGTCCAGGGGCCTTGAAGAGGGACTAAATGCCCAGAGGGCACTCTCAGGCCTCAAGGAAGTACATGTTTACTGATATTGTCTCTTCCTCCAGGAAGCCTTCCCTGACCTCCCCACCTCATGCCCACTGTGATGCCAGTTTAGGTCCCCTCTTTGTGGCTGCCTGACAGCATCAGCGTGAATCCTCAGTGTTGTCTATTTGGTTAATCATCTGCCTCCTTCCTCTGATGGGTAGAGGCGAAACACCAGAGCCTCGTGCAGAACTTGAGAATGGGACTCAGCTACTCGGGTGGCTGAGGCAGGAGAATTACTTGAGTCTGGAAGTACAAGCAAAAATCTATGAAATGTGTAAGTGGGTGAGTGAGTGAATGAAAGAATGAGCGAGTGAATGAATAAGTGAATGAATCAGTGAATGAATGAATGAATTCACATCTCGTGGTACATGCTTTGTGGCTTTTGTTAGGCTTGCCCAGACATTGCTAGGGGATGGACAGAAGGAAGAGGAGCTCAATTCCAGTCCTGCTGTTCTGTCGTAGGAGGAGAAAAAAACAGAGACTGCCCAGCCTGCTCTGCATGAATTCAGTAGCAGCCGAGGTTCCTCTCTCATTTGCAAACAGGGAATTCAGAAAGCCCCAACCTCAGAATCACACTCACCCCAGTGGCTGTGCCAGCCAAGGGGACGATGTGGGAAGCCTTGGGCACCAGGAATGGTGAGGGCTTCAAAAAAGCAGGAGGCTGGGGGAACAGTCCCTGATTTTCCATTCCCTTGTCCCTTCTAAAGACACAGGCAAAGGCAGGCCAGGCACAGTGGCTCATGCCTCTCTCTAATCCCAACACTTTAGGAGGCCAAGGCAGGCAGATGACTTGAGGTCAGGAGTTTGAGACCAGCCTGGCCAACATGGTGAAACCCCATCTCTACCAAAAATACAAAAATTAGCTGGGCGTGATGGCGCATGCCTGTAATCTCAGTTACTTGGGAGGCTGAGGCATGAGAATCACTTGAACCAGGGAGGTGGAGGTTGCGGTGAGCTGAGACCGTGCCACTGCACTCCAGCCTGGATGACAGGGTGAGACTCCATCTTAAAACAAAAACAAACAAAAAACAGGCAAAGCGCTGTATGTTTTTAAATTATAGGTTCAACAGCAAAGCTCTGTAATAAGGAGCTGGACCCTGCAGTTAGGCAGTCATGGGCTTCCCCAGTGCCCAGCTGTGTGACCCGAGGGAGTTACGATAAACAGCGACATTCGTTGACAGTTTGTACCTAATGCTGTTCTCAACATCTTGAGTAAATTATCTCATTTAATCCTCCAGGCACAGTTTTCTTGGTAGGTGCTGTCATTGTCCCATTGTACATCTGGAAAAATGAGGACAGGCTGGCAGAGCACCCTTCCTGCCCACCTCTGCTGCTCGGCTGACCCCTGGCAAACCTGTTGTCTCTCAGCCTCAGCTGTCCTCCCGCATCAGCCTCCTGAGTAGCTACGATCACGAGCACATGCCATGATGCCTGTCTCATTTTTAAATTTTTCTATAGAGGTGGTGTCTTGCAATGTTGCCCAAGCTGATCTCAAACTCCTGGCCTCAAGCAATCCTCCTACCTCAGCCTCCCAAAGTGCTGGGATTACAGACCTGAGCCACTGCACCCAGCATAACTTTTTTTTCTAACTGACAAGTTAATTGTATATATTCGTGGGTTACAGTGTGATAATCTGTATGTTTACATTTTCAAGTGATTACATCAAGCCAATTAATGTATCCAGTACTCACATACTTATTTTTCTGGTGGTGAGAACATTTAAAATCTACTCTTTGAGCAATTTTGAAATATACAATACCTTACATTGTATATTACATTATGTTGTAGGTACGTTGAAACATACACCACATTATCATTAATTGCGGTCACCATGCTGTGCAAAAGATCTCTAAAACTTATTCCTTCTGTCTGACTGAAACTTTGTGTCCTTTGACCCGTATCTCCCCAATCCCTCCACCACCAGCCCCTGGTTCCCACCATTCTCTCTGCTTCCATGGGTTCAAAGTTTTTATTTTTTTAAGTTTTATTTATTTATTTTTGAAATGGAGTCTTGCACCATCTCAGCTCACTGCAACCTCTGCCTCCTGGGTTCAAGTGACTCTCCAACCTCAGCCTCCTGAGTAGCTGGGATTACAGGAGCATGCCACCACGCCCAGCTAATTCTCGTATTTTCAGTAGAAATGGGATTTCTCCATGTTGGCCAGGCTGGTCTCGAACTCCCGACCTCAAGTGATCCACCCACCTCAGCCTCCCAAAGTTCTGAGATTACAGATGTGAGCCACTGCGCCCGGCCGCAAACTTTTTAAATCTCATGTATAAGCAAGATTGTGCAGTATCTGTGTTTCTGTGTCTGGCTTGTTTCACTTTGTATAATGTCCTCCAGGTTCATGCATGTTGTCACAAAAGATGTCATTTCCTGCTTTTTAAAGACTGAATGGTATTTCATTGTGTATATATACACACTACATTTTCTTTATCCATTTCTCCATTGATGGACATTTGGGTTGTTAGCATATCCTGGCTGTTGTGAATAGTGCTATCATGAACGCGGTGTGCAGCTGACTTTGAGGTGTTAGATGGAGTACAGCCCTGCTAAAGGACTGCTGCCACCCAGACCTGCTCCTCCAGCCGTATTCTCTATTTAGGTAAAGGCGGCTTCCACCCCCACCAGTGCTCCAGCCTCAGACCTCCAGATCTTCCTCTATGCCTCTTTTTCTCCACCCTCTGCATTCAATCTGTTAGCACGTCTTACTGGCTCTATCTTCAGAATCTACCCAGAATCCACCACCCACCTCTCACCACCTTCACAGGCCCGCCTTGGTCCAGCCCCCATCCGTGCTGACCTGGACGAAACCGGCTGCCCTCAGTCTGGTCTCTTAACTTCCGCCCTTGCCCCACCCCAGGACTGTTCCCCACACAGCAGCCAGAGGGCGCCTGTGAGCACCTGAGTCAGGACCTGGCTCTCTGCTCACTGGGAGAAAAACCCCAAGTTCTCTTTGCAGAGACCCACACACTCTGCCCCTGTGACCCCCTGCACCCCTCTATTCCCACTCTGCTCTCTGCTCACTCGGCTTCAGCTGCACAGGTTCCCTGCCATCCCTTATGCACCAAGCACTCTCCAGCCTCAGGGCCTTTGCACAGGCTGCTCCCTCTGCCTGGAACACGCTTCCCCCAGACACCTGCTTGGCTTCTCCCTCTCACTTCCTTTGGGTCTTTGCTCAAATGTCCTTGTAACGTGTAACTGCCCCACCCGAACTGTGCAACCCTACTTCCCGTTCTAGACTTAATTTACCTCGACACCCCTGAAGAGCATTTACCAAGGTATATTTACTTGCTTATTGGTGGTTTTCAATCCCCCACCCCCACTAGAATGCCAGCTCCATGACAGCAGGGACTTTTGTCTGTTTTGTTCACTGCTGTTCCCCCAGAGCCTAGAACACAGCCTGGCACGTAGTAGGTGTTCACTCAATAATTTGTAGCATGAATTATCCCAGTAAAATCTTCCAGGGGCATCGAGCCCCGGCCTTGACTTGGTGGTAACATGCCCACCCCTGTCTCCTCCTGACCTGTTCGTTTCATTGTTCTTCCTGCGACTCATCCCCATAATCCCAGCACTTTGGGAGGCTGAGGCGGGAGGATCACCTGAGGTCAGCAGTTTGAGACCAGCCTGGTCAATGTGATGAAACCCTGTCTCTACTAAAAATACAAAAACTAGCCAGATGTGGTGGTGCATGCCTATAATCCCAGCTACTCGGGTGGCTGAGGCAGGAGAATTACTTGAGTCCGAAAGGCAGAGGTTGCAGTGAGCTGCGATCGTACCACTGCACTCCAGCTTGGGCAACAAGAGCGAAACTCTGTCTTAAAAAAAAAAAATTCATTCTGGTAAAATACACATAACATAAAATGTACCACTTTTGAGTGTATAGTTCGGCGGCATTAAGTGCATTCACACTGTTGTGCAGCCCGGACCGCCGTCCATCCCCAGAACTTTTGCATCTTGCAAAACTGAAACTCTGCCCCCGGGAAACTCACTTCTGCAGCCCCGGCACCCGCCATTGTGCTTTCTGTGTCTGGCTGCTTTGCGCGTCCTCTGTGGGTAGAGTCATGCGGTGTTTGTCTCTTTGTGACTGCTTTGTTTCGCGGAGCAGAGTGTCCTCTCGTCTCATCCATGTTGCGGCATGAGTCAGAATTTCCTTCCTTTCCGGGCCGAAGCGTATTCCATGGTGTGGATGGACCACGCTTTGTATGTTATCCGTTCTTCCATCTATGGGCACTTGGCTTCCACCTTTTGGATATTGTAAATCACGCTGCTGTGAACCTGTGTGTACAAATGTCCGAGTCTCTGCTTTCAGTTTTTTTGGATATATACCCAGAAGTGGATTTTTTTTTTTTTTTTTTTGAGACAGGGTCTTGTTCTTGTCGCCCAGGCTGGAGTGCAGTGGCACGATCTCTGCTCATCGCAACCTCCGCCTCCCGGATTCAAGCGATTCTCCTGCCTCAACTTCCCAAGGAGCTGGGACTGCAGGCACGTGCCACCATGCCCAGCTAATTTTTTGTATTTTTAGTAGAGACGAGGTTCCACCGTGTTAATCAGGATGGTCTCAATCTCCTGACCTCGTGATCCACCTGCCTCAGCCTCCCAAAGTGCTGGGATTACAGGCGTGAGCCACCGCGCCCGGCCTGGAATTTTTTTAAATCAACATTTGACCCAGTGGAGCTCTTGGAGGTCTCATTGGCTCTGAAGTGTTTTGTTGTTGTTTTTTTTTTGGACACTTTGAAACTAAAAATAGGGTGAGGGGCATGGTGGGGGGGCACACATCTCTCGTGTCAGCATTTTAAAAAACCACCCCAGGAGGAAGGTGTGTGAAATCCCTCCCTTCCCCCCGCTCCCACCCCCTCCAGTATCTCAAAATACCCCTTGTTTTACGAAGCGGCTGTGACATCAGGCAGGCAGCGTGTGGCATCTAAGACACAATATCGCAAGTGGCTGGGAGCCCAGAGAAACCAGGACAGGCGTGCTGGGGCTGTGGACTAGAGATGGAGCTAATTTTAGTGGCTGAAGAGGCCGCAAGAAGAGAGAGAAAGGGGTGTCTGTGTGTGTGTGTGTGTGTGTGTGTGTGTGTGTGTGTGTGTGTGTAGGCACAGTGATAGAGGCTGAGGGGGAGAAACGACAGATAAATCAGCTTGAGCAAGTAAAGCTAATGGGCAGAGCAGTGAGACCCAGCCCAGGAGGTGGTCAGCAGATCTAAAGATGTGTGCCCAAGGGTCAAGGTGATGGGTGGAATCCATAGGCAAGTGGTAGAGAGGCTGTTCATTTGTGGAGGCTCCCTCTGTTTGAGGCACGATTCACCTGTGCCGCCCTTGAGGGCATTCTGAGAACACCACTGTTACTGTCCTTTTATGAGTAGGGAAACTGAGGCATCGAACTGCGGATGTCCTTCAGTAAGAAGCAGCAGGGGGAACATATGGTAGAAGCAAAGAAATACACACCCGCAAGGCGGTCAGTCTATGTGAGCTGGCTGTGGGATCCATGAGAGTGGATCTCAGGTTGAAGGACTCTGGTGGCAGAAAGTAGCTGAATATTTGGATTTGGGAATCCCAGTGGACACGGCGAAAATTCTGGCTTTTCCATTCATAGGCTGGGGGGCCACTCTGACCTGCAGTTTCTTTGTTTGTGAAACGGAACGATGCCACCTGTGAGGATGTGAGGAGATGATCTATGCAATGTGCCCACTAGGGGGCCTGCTCCAGGGTAGATTCTCAGGAAATGGTAGTCATTGGGGATGGTATTGGCAGGTAAAAAGGAAATATTTCATTCATTCAGAAATTGCTCACTGAGTTTCTACTATCTGCTGGCTCTGATGACACAGTGATCAACAAGACAGGCCTGCGCTCTGCCCTTGTGAAACTTCAGTTCAACTGCACTGCTCTCAACAGGCTGATAATCCACGTACATTGTGATGAGAGTAACAACTAGCATTTACTATGAGCCCTTTAGAAATACTAACCCATTTAATCTTCTAAAGAGCCTATAAGATAAGAGCTGTTGTCAGGCACAGTGGTTCATGCCTGTAATCCCAGCACTTTGGGAGGCCAAGATGGGCAGATCACCTGAGGTCAGGAGTTCAAGACCAGCCTGACCAATATGGTGAAATCCTGTCTCTACTAAGAATACAAAAATTAGCTGGGCATGGTGGCGTGCACCTGTAATCCCAGGTACTTGGGAGGCTGAGGCAGGAGAATCGCTTGAACCCAGGAGACAGAGGTTACAGTGAGCTGAGACTCACTCCACTGCACTCTAACCTGGGCAACAAGAGCGAAACTCCATCTCCAAAAAAAAAAAAAAAGGTAAGAGCTGTTATTATTCACATTTTACCTATGAGGAAACCAATGCCCAGAGAGGTTAAGTAACTTTCCAAGGGTCACACAGCTACTGACTAGTAGAGCTGGAATTCAAACCCAGGAGTGTGGTCCCAGAGTGTGTGGGTTTTTTTTTTTTTTTTTTTTTTTTGGCCACTGTGCTTTCCTGCCTCTCCAATAGAAGTAATCACCAGTCGCACTGAGCAGTTGTTATGTGCCTTGCCCTTTATACACATCTCATTGTATCTTTGTAAAGAATCCTATAAGGTTGGTTGCTCATGATCCACATTTTACGGAGAGAGAGATCAAAGCATAAAGATGGAAGTAACTTGCTCAAGATCCTGCAGCTGAAGACTCTGGGGTTGCAAATTAGGGACAACCCTGGACCCTGCATTTGAGCTTCTAGGGACTCAAGGGAGAATGCTTTTATCAGTGTGTTTCTTCCATTTTCCCCTAATCTGTGTAAAGATAAACACTTCCAAGCCCCTTGGCTGTGAACTGTGGCCATAATGAGTTAATGGAAGGTAAATGTTTTAGAGATGGAAATTGCTGTGCCTTTTTTTCTCTAGGCATTGTTGCCTGCATGCTAATGCAACACAATGTGCCTTTCTTCTGTCAGGCGTTTTGAGACAAATTCTATTTTCCCCAAAATATTTTGCCAAAGAAAATAGCAAGTGGGAAAGACATTCAGAGACTCAGGCAGGGAGAGGAAACCATTCCCTTGGGTTTAAACAGAATGGCAGAGTGCTTCACAGCACAGATCTTGAGTTAGGTGGATGCCAATTTGTGGTTTCTTTCCCAGCAAGCAAGAGGCTGGCTCTGTGTGCCTCAGTTTCCTTATTTGTCAAATGAGAATAATGGTACCTGTCTCTCACCAGCTTACCAGTTGCTTCTCTGGCTATGCCTAATCTGCTGTTAACCACTCCCACTGTGTTTTTAACTCCAAGTGTTGGAATTGTTTTCTTCCTACAAGTTCTGTCTGATCTCTTTAAATCCTGCTTCATCTTTTGTAGTATTGTCTCCCTACAGCAGGATTTCTCAACCTTGGCACAGTTGACATTTTGGACTGGATAATCCTTGGCTGCGAGCCACCACCCTGTGCACTGTAAGATACTTAGAGCATCCCTGGCCTCTCACCCCACTGAATGCCAGTAGCAGCCCCTCCCCAGTTGTGACATTCGAAAATGGCTCAGACATTGCCAAATGAAATGTCCTGTGGAGGGTATAACTGCCGTACTTGAGAATTGTTCTATAGGTGTTTCTAAGCATGTCTTACATTTCCTTAAATATGCGAAAGAAAAGGCTAAATCTTTAAAAACCCTGTAATATGCAATGAAATTTTATAATCAGTGTCCAAATAACTTAAGTATCTAAAATTGTTACAGCTTTTTTTCTTCTGTCTCTTGTTTCCCATGGTTCCTCATCAGTGCCTTGGTTTCTTGACTGTCTTGTTATCTTTGGTTGTGTGAAGTTCATTTTCCATGGGGCATTAGATTTGTTTTGTTTTGTTTTGTTGTGAAACAGAGTCTTGCTCAGTCGCCCAGTCTGGAGTGCAGTGGTGCAATCTCAGCTCACTGCAACCTCAGCCTCCCAGGCCCAAGTGATTCTCCAGCCTCAGCCTCCCAAGTAGCTGGGATTATAGGTGTGCACCACCACACCCAACTAAGTTTTTTTGTATTTTTAGTAGAGACAGGGTTTCACCACAGTGGCCAGGCTGCTTTTGAACTCCTGCCCTCAAGTGATCCACCTGCCTCAGCCTCCCAAAGTGCTGGGATTACTGGTGTGAGCCACCACACCCAGCCTCCATGGGACACTGTTGACAGGAGTTCATTGACGCCTACAATGAAGGTGTATCCCCCATGGACAATTTGCATTTATTTTTCCAGGTGCTTGGGACACTCCCAGTATAGGACCATCTTAGACTTTTAGACCATCAGTGTGTTGAGAATTAAGGTCATCAGTGTCTGCAAAAGCCAGCTTGTGGTTATAATTTCTCAAAGACTTTTGCTTTTCTCCTTTTCTATGAAGTGCCAAAGTAACTTTCTTCAAAATCTCTGGGGATGGGAAGATGGGGGTAAATTAACTTCAGGTTTTTTACCTTAAAGTGATAGCCTACTGGGGGCCCCACCCTATTTGGGGAGTGGGGTCTCCTTTGAGACTTTCTAACACATGTGTACCCTGATCTTTGCCCCACCCCGGCTCCCTAGGATGCCACAAAACTTAAAACAGCAAGCTGGGTGCGATGGCTCATGCCTGTAATCCCAACACTTTGGGAGGCCAAGGTGGGCGGATCATGAGGTCAGGAGTTTGAGACCAGCCTGGACAATATGGTGAAACCCTGTCTCCACTAAAAAAAAAAATGCAAGTATTAGCTGGATGTGGTGGCATGTACCTGTAGTCCCAGCTACTTGGGAGGTTGAGGCAGGAGAATTTCTTGAACCCCGGAGGCAAAGGTTGCAGTGAGCCAAGATCACGCGACTGCACTCCAGCATGGGTGACAGAGTGAGACTCTGTCTCTAAATAAATAAATACATCTTAAAGCAGCAGTTCTGTGGGTTAGAAAGATGCCCTTAGGGCAAAAGTTTTAATGCTCAGGTTACCACTGGGAAATTCTTGACTTCATTTATTTATTTGGGGCTGATAACTACTAACTGTCAGGCCTTTAGTGCTTCAACAACATGGCCCTTCAGATTTTATGCAGGATTTGTCGTTGTTTTCAGCAAGAGGGCCAGTCTTATTACCCGGCTTACTGCATTAGAAATAGATGTCTAGGCCAAGTGCAGTGGCTAATGCCTGTAATCCCAACAGTTTGGAAGGCTGAGGTGGGCATATCACGAGGTCAGGAGTTCGATACTAGGCTGGCCAACATAGTAAAACCCTGTATCTCCTAAAGATAGAAAAAAATCAACCGAGCATGGTGGCACATGCCTGTAATCCCAGCTACTCGGGAGGCTGAGGCAGGATAATCACTTGAACCCAGGAAGCAGAGGTTACAGTGAGCCGAGATCATACCATTGCACTCCAGCCTGGGTGACAGGGCAAGACTTCATCTCAAAAAAAAAAAGAGAGAGAGAGAAATGGTGTCTGTTGTGTGGATTATTTAAAAGAGCAGATGGCCAAGAACTATGACTCATGCCTGTAATCCAGCACTTTGAGAGTCTGAGGTAGGGGGGATCACTTGAGGCCAGGAGTTAGAGACCAGCCTGGGAAACATAGCAAGACCTCCATCTCTGCAAAAATGAAATAAAATAAGTTATCTGTGCATGGCGGCGCAAGCATGCCTCTGTCCCAGCTACTCAGGAGGCTGAGGCAGGAGGATCACTTGAGCCCAGGAGTTCAAGGCTGCAGTGATCTATGATCATGCCACTGCAGTCCAGCCCGGGTGACAGATCAAGACCCTGCCTCTGAAACATAAAAATTAAGTTAAAAAATTAAGCAAATGATGGTGCATCCAGCACAGCTCTTGGCATGCACTGGCTGTTTTGATTGCTAAATGAAGATGGTATGAAAGGGAAGGAAGACCAGTGACATTTGTGAGGGGCGCTCCCTGGAGGGCAGGGAAGGGGGTTGTGGCGTGGAGAATTTAGAGAATATGATACAGGTTGCCTTGGGTGGTGTTTTAGATTTTAGCCAACATCAGCAAAAAGCCTCATTTATTTCTCAGAATCGCTGTGGCTACTGGAAATGCTACACAACTTCAGGCAGACTTTCTAGAAGAAAATTCTTGGCCAGGTGCGGTGCCTCACCCTCATAATCCCAGCACTTTGGGAGGCTGAGGCAGGTAGAACACTTGAGCTCAAGAGTTTGAGACCAGACTGGGCAACATGGCAAAACCTTGCCTCTACAAAAAAAAAAAAAAAAAATGCAAAAATTAGCCAGGCATGGTGGTACATGCCTGTATCCCAGCTACTTGGGAGGCTGAGGTAGGAGGATGGCTTGAGCCTGAGGAGGTGGAGGTTGTAATGAGCCAAGATTGCGCCACTGCACTCCCACCTGAGTGACAGAGCAAGACTCTGTCTCAAAAAGAAAAGAAAGAAAATTCTCTCTAGGATTCAATCCTGTCTCGCACAGCATTGGCTCCACTTCACCTCCTTCTCCCCTGAGATACACAGCACCACTGCCCCCAAGCTTCATCAACTTAATCTCTGATCTGGGTGCTGCGACTTGTCCCCATTCCTGGCCAGAATTTAAGGTAGGGATGAACCCACTGGCCCTCCATCACGCACTTTGCCGTAAAAGCACTCAGCGTGCTGATCGCTGTCTTTGATCTCCTTTCTACCTTGCCCTCTAGACTCTGAGCTGCTTGGAGACAGAGACCAGTCTTGCCCATCTCCAAATGCCCTGAAGTCCTGTGGCCAGCAAGCAGGCAGGACATCTGAAAGTCTGTCAGAGAGAGAATTGCTTTTCTCTTGAGATGCAACTAGAACAGGAATCTTACTGACCTGGAGTAGCTTCAAGGTTGGAAGAATATATGTCAGGTTCTCCAAGACCACTCTCAGGTTTGAAGATTTGCTAAAAGGGCTCACAGGACCCAGAAAAGCTGTGAAACTCAGTTATGGTCTATTACAGTGGAAGGATACAGATTAAAATCTGCAAGGCAGAAGGTGCACAAGCCAATGTCCGGGGGAGATCAGGCATGAGCTTCCAGCTGTCCACGCCCAGTGGAGTTATGCAAACAGTACTCAGTTCTCCCAGCAATGGTGTATGACAGTGCACCGTGTACCACCAACCAGAGAAACTCCCCTGAGCCTTGTTGTCCAAGGTTTTTATTGGGACTCAGTTACATTGACATGGAGCACCCATGTGACTGACTTAAACTGATACAGTGTGACTCGGCTGAACACAAACAGGCAGTCACCGTAGATCCCATTGTGAGCATAAACTACCAGACATGGCCCAAGACCCTGAGATATATAGATATTCCTTCCAAGGGCCAGTCCTTCCTATTCCAAAGGAAGGACTGGCCTCTCCTTTGCAGAGCTTGAGCTCCCCAACCCCAAGGAGTTAAGTCTTTACTGCACAGAATGTAAATCTCACCAAGTCTTTCTTCTTGTAAAGTCCTTTCAAGGTGACCCATTGCTCTTAGCAGTATCTTTGAGACCCTGCATCATCTGGCCTTGACCCATATCACCTGTGTTATCTCTCCACTCTAGCTACATCGAAATTTTCTTTTGTGAGACATGGTTTCACTCTGTCACCCATGCTGGAGTGCAGTGGTGCAGTCACAGCGCACTGCAGCCTCAAACTCCTGGGCTCAAGTGATCCTCCCACCTCAGCCTTCTGAGTAGCTGGGACCACAGGTGCATGCCATTACACTCAGCTAATTTTTTTTATTTTTATTAGAGGTGGGTTCTCACTGTTGCCCAGGTTGGTCTCAAACTCCTGGGCTAAAGCATTCCTCCCATCTTGGCCTCCCAAAGTGTTGGCATTACAGGTGTGAGCCACCACATCCAGCCCATTGAACTTTTAAGGATCCCCTAGCATCCTGTACGTTCTTGCGCTGAATAGCCTTGAAATTATTTTTCTTTCTTCTTGAAATACTCTTCTTCTTTCCTCCCTTTGCCGTCAAGTCTCAGAATAGGCATCATTTCCTCCAGAAACCCTTTCCTGACTCTCTAAGTCTGGATTAGGACACTTCCTTTGCCCAGAGAGTACCTGTTTTAGTCCTCTTGCATGGCTATAATAAAATACCTTAAACTGGGTGGCTTATACACCTCAGAAATTTATTTTCCACAGTTCTGGAAGCTAGGAAGGTCAAGGCACTGACAGATTTGGTGTCTGATATGGGGCCACTTCTTGTTTCATGGAAGGTGTCTTCCTATTGCATCTTCACTTGGTGAAAAGAGTCAAGGCAGCTCTCTGGAACCTCTTTTATAAGAGAATGAATCCGTCTTCATGATCTAATCACCTCGCAAAGGCCCCACTTCCTGATATCTTCACATTGGTGACTAGGTTTCAACATATGAATTTTAGAAAGACACAGACATTCAGACCATGGCAGTGCTCTTCCACCAGCTTTTTTATCCCACTGTATTATAATTGAGGTTTAAATAATCTGCTTTCTTTCCCTTAGACTGTAAGCTCCATGAGGGCAGGGCCGTACCCATCCAGTCATTGTCTTATCCCCAGTGACTACAACTTCCTGGGTACATAATTAGTATTTGGTATATTATGTGGCAAAGGTATGTTGCTGTAGTAAGAGACCCAAAAGGCCACTGGATTAAAACCTTAATGGAAAAAAAAATCCCTCCGGTAATAGCTGCAAGGTTAGCCATGCAGGTTGGCAGGGAAGCTCACTTCCACAAAGTCATTCAGGTTCCTGCTGCCCTCTTCTTTCTCTGCCACCAAATGATGTTCAGCATCATTTGCACAATCAGAACTTAACTGGTCTTGAATAGGCAGAAGAGGGGTTCTCCCCCAATGTCTTAAGTCTCAGACCCCAAAGTGGCAGCTGTTACTTTCACTGACATACCACTGAAGAAACTTAATCATGTGATCATACCAAATTGCTAGGGATGCTGGGAAATGTAGTTTTGTTGGGAAGTCCAGGACTTGACTAAGATTTCATTGCTGTAAAAGATGGTGGGGGATGGGAGAGTGGTGGGCATCAGTGGTTGCTACCATATTTAGTGAATCAAATTGTCTAACAGGACCTATGTGATAAGGGGTTCTTTTCCAGAATCAATTGAATGATTAAATCAGGGGCAAAGGCATGTTAACTCATCTTTCTCTCCCTGTGTTGGCTTTCTAGGGCTGCTATAACAAAATTCCATGAACTTGGTGATTTAAAACAACAGAAATTTATTTTTTCACTGTTCGCCTAAAATGAAGGTGTCAGCAGAGCCACCTTGACAACTGCTCTAGGGAAGAATTCTTCCTCACCTCCTCTGGTCGCTTCTGGCAATCCTTGGTATTCTTTGTCTGGCATCCACTTCAATGTCTGCTTCCATCTTCTTTTGCCTTTTTCCTCTGTGTGTCTGTGTCCTTTCCTCTTCTTAGAAGGATACCAGTCATTGAATTTAGGGTTTACTCTAAATCCAGGATGATCTCATCTCAAGATCCTTAATTAATTACGTCTGCAGAGAACTTATTTCGAAACAAGACTGCATTCTGAGGTTTTGGTAGACAAGAATTTAGGGGAGGTACTATTCAACTCAATTCACTGCTTTCCTTAACAAAAGAGACTATGAAGTGAGCGTCCTTCTGCTTGGGAGAGAGAGAGCTTTTCTGTGCAATAGGTCAATGAATGCATGCAGCTGTATTCCACATAACTTTATAAAAATAGATGGCCAGTCCATGGGGTTTGCTGACCCCTGCCCAAAATTTCCAAAGTCAACAGCATTCTTTAAAAAAAAAATTTTTTTTTTCTGTTTATTTATTTATTTAAAGAGTTTCGCTCTTGTTGCCCAGGCTGGAGTGCAGTGGCGCAGTCTCGGCTCACTGCAACCTCCACCTTCGAGATACAAGCGATTCTCCTGCCTCAGCCTCCTGAGTGCGTGGGACTACAGTTGTGTGCCACCACACCCAGCTAATTTTTTGGATTTTTAGTAGAGACAGAGTTTCACCATGTTGGCCAAGCTGGTCTCGAACTCCTGACCTCAAGTGATCCATCCACGTCAGCCTCCCAAAGTGATGGGATTACAGGTGGGAGTCACCTCACCCAACCAGGATTTTCTTCATTTTAACAGCATTCTTATTTGTCCCATATCCACTCTACCCTGGGTCTGGCTAGATAACAAAATCTACACATCTTGTTTAACTGACATTATCCTGGGGGATACTTCTTAATTTTTATTTTATTTATTTATTTACTTACTTACTTATTTTGAGATGCTCTGTCGCCCAGGCTGGAGTGCAGTGGCACGATCTCGGCTCACTATAACCTCAGCCTCCTGGGTTCAAGCGATTCTCCTGCCTCAATCTCCCGAGTAGCTGGGATTACAGGCATGCACCACCATGCCCGGCTAATTTTTGTATTTTTAGTACAGACAGGGTGTCACGATGTTGGCCAGTCTGGTCTCAAACTCCTGACCTCGTGATCCACCCGCTTGGCCTCCCATTGCTGGTATTACAGGCATAAGCCACTGCACCCAGCCTGTTTTTTAAGACAAGGTCTCACTCTGTTACCCAGGCTGGAGTCCAGTGGCCTGATAACAGCTCACTGCATCCTTGACCTCCTGGGCTCAAGTGATCCTCCCACCCCAGCCTCCAGAGTAGCTGGGACCGCAGATGCATGCCACCACACCCTGCTAATTTTTAAATTTCTTGTAGAGATGGGGCTCCCTATGTTACTGAGGCTGGTCTCAAACTCCTGGGCGCAAGAGAGCCTCCCACCTTAACCTCCCAAAGTGCTGGGATTATAGGTATGAGCCCCTGTTTCCAGCCCTGGGAATACAGTCTAAGAACTGAGTCATCAGGCGATTTTGTCATTGTATGAACATCAGGTAGTGAATTTATGCAAACCTAGATGGTGTGACCTACTGCACACCTCAGTTATGGGGTATACCCTATTACTCCTAGGCTGCAAACCTGCACAGCAGATTACTGGACTGAATACTCTAGGCAGTTGTAACACAATCTAAGTGTTTGTGTATCTAAACATATCTAGGTTGGGCACAGCGGCTCACGCCTGTATTCCCAGGTCACCTGAGGTGAGGAGTTCGAGACCAGCCTGACCAACATGGTGTGAAACCCCGTCTCTACTAAAAATACAAAAATTAGCCAGGCGTGGTGGTGCATGCCTGTATTCCCAGCTACTCAGGAGGCTGAGGCAGGAGAATGGCTTGAACCCAGGAGGCGGAGGTTGCAGTGAGCTAAGATCGCACCACTACACTCTAGCCTGGGTGACAGAGCAAGACTCCCATCTCAAAAAAATAAATGTATCTAAACAGAAAAGGTACAGTAAAAATACAGTATTATAGGGCCGGGCATGGTGGTTCACACCTGTAATCCCAGCACTTTGGGAGGCCGAGGTGGGCAGATCACAAGGTCAGGAGTTTGAGACCAGCCTGACCAACATGGTGAAACCCCATCTTTACTAAAATAAAAATCAGCTGGGCATGGTTTGGGTGCCTGTAATCCCAGCTACTTGGGAAGCTGAGGCAGGAGAATCACTTGAACACCAGGAGGCGGAGGTTGCAGTGAGCCAAGATTGTGCCACTGCACTCCAGCCTGGGTGACAGTGCAAGACTCCATCTCAAAAAAAAAAAAAAAAATCAGTATTATAACCTATGGGACCACTGTTGTATAGGCAATGTGTTGTTGACCAAAGCATCATTATGTAGTGCATGACGGTACCGTAAACCGCACGGCTTACAGCAAGGGAAACATATTCTCTCACTGTTTTGGAAGCCGTAGGTCCCTCCAAAGGCTCCGGGGGGATCCTCCCATTGGATTTGGAGTTGCTTCACTCCAGTCTCTGCCTCTGTGGTCACAGGGCCTTCTCCTCTTCCCTCTCAAAGTTCCCTCTGCCCTTTTATCATAAGGCTACGCGTGACTGTGTTTAGACCCCACTCAGAAAATCCAGGAATAAGCTCTTGCCTTCATATTCTTAACTAAATCATAGCTGCAAATAAGGTAGCATTCCTGAGTTCCAGGGATTAGCACATCAGCATAGCTTCTGGAAGGTTTGCTCTTGAGCCCACTACCCCCAGAATGCGCTTTGGAATTCAGGTTCTGACATCTGGGACTGCCTCCCACATACACACACCCCTGCCTTGTATTGAATGCCTGAAGGGTTCTGCCCCCTCCTGCACTCCCCCAGATATGCGCTGTGGACCTGAGAAAGCTGACTTCGTGGAAGCGTCATTCCACTCTTCTAAGGACTTTTCACACGTTAACAAATGTCTTCTCTCTACGGGGAAAACCACGGAGAAATCAAGACGGAGTGGGGTTAAGTGACTCACCTGAGGATGGGCAGTAAGTGGCAGAGCCAGGATTCAAACCAACGTGGTTTCGCATGGTTTTGACATCATTTGCAACACAAATATTGTCACAGATACCTTTGTGAGCATCGACTGTGCTAACTGCCAGGAAAGAAAATAACATGGGGTTGAAAGAGAGCTTATGACAGAAATGGCCATGGAGGTCTGTGCCTTGGTAGAAGACGCTTTAGTTCTCTCTCTTTTTTTTTTTTTTTTTTGAGATGGAGTCTCACTCTGTCACCCAGGCTGGAGTGCAGTGGCAGGCGATTGTCCTGCCTCAGGCTCCCAAGTAGCTGGGATTACAGATGCCCGCCACCATGCCTGGCTGATTTTTGTATTTTTTAGTAGAGACTGGGTTTCACCATGTGGGCCAAGCTGGTCTGGAACTCCTGACCTCATGATCCGCCCACCTCAGGCTCCCAGAGTGCTGGGATTACAGGCGCTATGGTTCTCTTTTAACTCCTTGTGCTGGAATTAGTGCAGAAACCCAGGCCAGTACATCCCCAGAAAGTGAGGCATTCACATCCTGAGCTGTACAGGAGCAGAGGATCCACGACTGGTTTGATGGAAGCCACCTCGCTGCCTACAGAACGGGCTCTGGGTGGATTTTTCTATTTGGGGAGGCAGCCCACCCACCACTCTCAGCCCTTGGCGACTGTTCCCTGCTGTCACAGCAGCTGGACATTCAGAAAGCGAAACATGACAGCCTTCCCTCCCTGTCCCTGCCCAGCGGAGTGGAAACCCCTCGGGACCCGCATGCCGAGCGTGCACAGGAGCACAGAGCTGCATCGTTAACGCAGCGCATCTCCTCCAGCCCTCCGGATGCGAGCTGACAGATTGGCAGCTGGCTGACTTCCAAGGTCCAGTGAGTTCTTGGCAGCCGCTTTCTGACCTGGACAAGTGGCTGCCACCTCCTGGAACGTCAGGCTGCCCCCTCGGGGGGAAGGGGATGGTCTCTTTGGATAGACTGTGAGCTTTGAGGTGGTCATCGAAAGCCATTCTTGGAAACGTTCTTAGAGCCGTACTGTGCAATTTGGTCACCATGATAGCCATATGTGGATATTAAATTGTTTTTTTTTTTTTTTTTTTCGTTTTGATTGTGGCAACATATACAAAACAATCCTCCTGCCTCAGCCTTCCAAGTAGCTGGGGTTAGCGGTGTGCACACCACACCCAGCTAGTTTTTGTATTTTTAATAGAGGCAAGATTTCACTATGTTGACTGGTCTCGAACTCCTGACCTCAAATGATCCAGTGCCTCGGCCTCCCAAAGTGCTGGGATTATAGGCATGAGCCACCACACACAGCCTAAATGTGGTAGCTTACACCTATAATCCCAATACTTTGGGAAGCTGAGGCTGGAGGATTGCTTGAGCCCAGGAGTTTGAGACCAGCCTGGGCAACATAGGAAAACCCCATCTCTATAAAAATAAATAAATAAATTACCCAGGCATGGTGATGCAGGCCTGTGATCCCAGCTACTCTGGAAGCTGAGGCAGGAGGATAGCTTGAGCCCAAGAGATTGAGGCTGCAGTGAGCTGTGATTGTGCCACCGCACTCCAGCCAGGGCGACAGAGCAAGACCCTGTCTCCAAAAAATTAAATCAAGCAAAATTTAAAATTCTGTTTCTCACTCACACAGGCTGCACTTCAAGTGCTTAATCATCCCTTGTGGGTGGTGGCTATCATATTGGACAGCACGGACAGAGAATATTTTTATCAGTGTAGGAAGCTTCATCAGAGAGGACTGCTCAGAGTCCTGTGGGGACCAGCACAGTGCAGTAGAAAGACACAGCCAGCTGGTGAGAGACTCATCTTGTGGTCCCAGATCTGTCCCTCACTTGCTGAGTGACCTTGGACAGCTCCCTCGGTCCCTCTGGAATTTTGTGTTCATTGTAAAATCAGGAAGTTGGTTTCAATGAATTCTGAGGCCTCATCTACTTTTTTTTTTTTTGCGGAGGGGACAGTGTCGCTCTTTCGCCCAGGCCAGAGTGCAGTGACATGATCTCGGCTCACTGCAACCTCCACCTCCCAGGTTCAAGCAATTCTTCTGCCTCAGCCTCCCGAGCAGCTGGGACTACAGGCACACACCACCATCACCACAACTGGCTAATTTTTGTGTTTTTAGTAGAGACGAGGTTTTGCCATGTTGGCCAGGCTGGTCTCAAACTCCTGACCTTGAGTGAGCCTCCCGCCTCGGTTTCCCAGAGTGCTGGGATTACAGGCGTGAGCCCACACCCAGCTGCATCTACTTCTAAATGTTATGACCCACCCAGCTCTGAAAACGAGAGGATCGTCCTCTCAGTCCAGCTCTGACATGCAGGAGCCTCTCACTCTATCCCCCGAGTCATAAAGTCAGGAGTGTTGTGAAGAGCACAGAATGGGCTGAGAAGAATATGCAGGGATTGCATCTGTCTCCCTTCCTTCCACCCGGTTTCATGTCGGCACCACCTGCCTCTGCTCCATGCCACACACACAGCCGCCTTCTCTCTGTCTCAGAGGAAGACAGGATCTTCCATCCCCCAGATCCTGCCCTGATTCCTTTAAGCTCCCTGAGAATGCAGCCCATCTCCTATGCCCTCCTCATCCCAGTAGTTCCCACATTCCCCAAAACTGCTTTGGGAAAAGCCCCCCAGTGAGTAACCACCTATATGGGCATTTCTTTCTCTCTCTTTCTTTCTTTCTCTCTCTCTTTCTTTTTTTCTTTCTCTTTCTTTTCTTTCTGTTTTTGTTTTTGCTTTTGTTTGAGACAGGATCTCGCTCTGTCACCCAGGCTGGAGTACAGTGGTGTGATCTCAGCACACTGTATCCTTGACCTCCCTGGCTCAGGCGATCCTCCCACCTCAGCCTCGGGAGTAGCTGGGACTACAGGCACACACCTGGTACTTTTGGTAGAGATGGGGTTTTGCCAAGTTGCCCAGGCTGGTCTCTAATTCCTGAGCTCAGGCAATCTGCCCGCCTCAGCCTCCCAAAGTGCTGGGACCACAGACATGAGCCACTGCACCCAGCAGAGATTCTGTTTCACGAGTGTGTTCTCAGGCATGCTAAGACGTTTTCTCTTCTCAGCCTGATGATACTTTTGGCTTCTGTTTCTTTGTTTTTAGTTACCCCTTCCTTGTCCCTGTCATGGGATCATGAGGGTCTTCTGTCCACTAGGTGATGCCTTTCTTGTGCCACACGTGATTCCTAGGCTCTCTCTGACAGTCCCTGGTTTTTAAACCCTTATTCTTCCAGGATACCATCCAAACTCCTTAATGTGCCACATTGGCCTTTGCTGGTATCTGCCTGTGTAGTTTTTTGTTTTTTTTAGTGGTGGTTGGTTTGGTTTTTTTGGTTTGTTTTTTTTGAGACAGGGTCTCTATTGCCCAGGCTAGAGTGCAGTGGTGCAATCATTATCCAGGTGCTGGGTGACGTGCCTGTAGTCCCTGCTAGTCAAGAGTCTGAGGCGGGAGAATTGCTTGAACCCGGGAGGCAGAGGTTGCAGTGAGCCAAGATCACACCACTGCACTCCAGCCTGGGTGACAGAGCAAGGTCCCATCTCAAAAAAAAAAAAGATTGTAAAGATAGTACAAAGAGTTCCTACCTACCCTTCAGCCAGTTTCTCCTGTGGTTCGTATCTTATATCACCACCATATACTTTTCAAAGCTAAAGAATTGCTGAGTGTAGGGTGGCACGTGCCTGCAGTCCCAGCTACTCAGGAGGCCGAGGCAGGAGGACATCGCTTGAGCCCAGGAGTTCAAGTCCAGCCTGTGCAACACAGCGAGACCCCTTTTCTGCAAAAGAAATAAAACGTTTCAAAAATAATACACTAGAGGCAGCATGGAAACAAGGACATCATTTGGGAGTTGCTTGCAGCGTTCTGAGCAAGCAGTGATGAAGCCCTCAAGTCAGGACTGTGGTCATGGAGGTGGGGAGGGGTGGTTGGTTTCACTGTCTGTGTTGAACATAGAGATAACCAGATTTGCAGACTCAATTGAGTATGAACTTTAAGAGAAAGAGAGACGCTGGGCACAGTGGCTCACACCTGTAATCCCAGCACTTTAGGAGGCCAAGCGGGGAGGGCCACTTGAGCCCAAGAGTTCGACACCAGCCTGGGCAACAGAGTGAGACCCCTGTCTCTATTTTAAAAATTTTTTAATTGGCTAGTCATGGAGACGTATGCCTGTAATCGCAGCTACTCGGGATGCTGAAGCAGGAGGATCACTTGAGCCCAGAAAGTTGAGGCTGTCCTGAGCTGTGGTTGTGCCATTGCACTCCAGCCTAGGAGATGAAGTGAGAACCTGTCTCAGAAAGGAGAGGCGGGAGAGAGAGAGAAGGCAAGGAAGACCCTGTGGTTTTTGACATGGTGCATTAGTCCGTTCTCACACTGCTAATAAAGACATTCCAGAGACTGAGTAATTTATAAAGGAAAGAGGTTTAATGGACTCACACTTCCACATGGCTGGGGAGGCCTCACATTCATGGCAGAAGAAAAATGAGATGGAAAGGCACATCTTACGTGGCGGCAAACAAGAGAGCTTGTGCCGTTTATAAAGCCATCATGTCTCATGAGACTATTCACTACCCCAAGAACAGTATGAGGGAATCTGCCCTGTGATTCAGTTGTCTGCACCTGACACTGTCCTTGATGCATGGGGATTATCACAATGCAAGGTGAGATTTGGGTGGGGACACAGCCGAACCCTATCACATAGGCAATGGAAAGGATGGGTTTGCCATCAACTAAAATGGGGAAGGAGACTGACCAGGTGGGCAGATTAGGAACCCAGCTTTCTGTGACGTGTCTACTAATGGTAGAGATATTGTGTTGGCCATCTATTAGGTTGGTGCAAAAGTAATCACGGTTTTGCCATTAAAAGTAATGGCAAAGTGGCCGGGCATGGTGGCTCACGCCTATAATCCCAGCACTTTGGGAGGCCAAGGCGGGCAGATGACGAGACAGGAGATCGAGATCATGCTGGCTAAAATGGTGAAACCCCATCTCTACTGAAAAATACAAAAAATTAACCTGGTATGGTGGTGGGTGCCTGTCATTTCAGCTACTCTGGAGGCTGAGGCAGGAGAATCGCTGGAACCCGGGAGGTGGAGGTTGCAGTGAGCCGAGATCGCGCCACCATCTCCTTCCTGTGCCCTCCCCATCCCAGTAGTTCCCACGTTCCCTAAAATCGCTTTGAGAAAAGCACCCCAATGAGTAAACCGGTTGTCCTACATGGGCATCTCAGAACTTTCTTCTTATTCTTTTTTTTTTTGGTTGTTGTTTTTTGTTTTTGCTTTTGTTTTGAGGTAGGATCTCACTCTGTTGCCCAGGCCAGAATGCCATGGTATGATCTCAGCTCACTGTATCCTTGACCTCCCAGGCTCAGGCGATCCTCCTGCCTCAGCCTCTGGAGTAGCCGGGACTACAGGCACACACCTGGCTAAATTTTTTTAGTAGTTCCTAATCTGCCCGCACTGCAGCCTGGGCAACAGAGCGAGATTCTGTCTCAGAAAAAAAAAGGGAAAAAAAAGTAATGGCAAAGCAAATAACCCTTTGCACCAACCTAATAGGAATTGGAGTCTAAAATTCAAAAAAAGGCAAGTCAGAGCTGGGGATCCAAATGCAGGAGTCAGCATCCTGTGGAGGCTGTTTAAAGCCATGGGACTGAATAAGGGCGTGGATGCAGAAGAGCACCCGGGACTGAGCCCAGGCCTTACTCTCCATCATTAGAGAGGTTGGGGAAGTTAAAGAGGAGCCAGCAGAGAAGACTGAATTGCAGCAAATCAGAAGAATGTGGCTGGGCTGCTGCTGCCGTGCAAGGAAAGTGCTAAGGCATTTCAAGTATGAGGGAATGATCGACGATGTCACTGATGCCGACAGGTTGACTCAAATGAAAAATGAGAATCGACCATTGGATTTAGTGGCATGGAGGTCTTTCATGACCCGAGCCAGAGCTGCTTAGGTGAAGAGGTGAGCCAAGAGGCTATTTGAACGATTACTACTAGCTCTTTTAAAGAGTTCTGCTGTGAAGGTACAGGAGAGAGAGTGGAGAGAGGAGAGGAGGGATGGGGTGTGTGTTAGCTGGTGAGGGAAGTGGATTTAGAGGTTCGTTTCCTTAAAAAAGAAAAGAAAGGCCAGGCACAGTGACTCATGCCTGTAATCTCAGTGTTTTGGGAGGCTGAGGTCAGGAGTTTGAGACCAGCCTGGACAACATAGTGAGACCCCATCTCTACAAAAAAATTTTTTTTTTAATTAGCTGGGCATGGTGGTGCATGCCTGTGGTCCCAGCTACTTGGGAAGCTGAGGTGGGAGGATCTCTTAAGCCTGGGAGGTTGAGGCTGCAGTGAATTATGATCACGCCACTGCACTCCAGGCTGGACAACAGAGCGAGACCCTTTCTCAAAAAAAAAAAAAAAAAAAGATGGGAGAGCCAACAGCAGATTTTATGCTGATAGGAATAAACTATTAGGGAAGAAAAACATGAGGATGCTGGAGGAAGAAGGGAAGAGTGTCGGGAGGGACATCTCTCAGTGGGTGAGAGGGGATGGCATTTGGTGTACAGGTGGAAGGTTTTACTTTAGATGGGAACACACACAGTTGTCTATACAAACAGGAGAAAATGCACTATATGGGCATACGTGCTGGGAGGTAGGAAGTAAATCATAGTGGTGGATGCTTGTGGAAGTTCTATTCTAATGTTCTTATATTCTTATGGTTTATCAGGGACAATTTATATTTTTACAGTTTAACTACAAGCAACAAGTTCTAATTTATTCAATAATTATTTGTGGGTGGGCCAGGTACAGTGGTGCACGCCTGTAATCCTAGCACTTTGGGAACCCAAGGTGGGAGGATCACTTGCACTCCTGATTCACTTCTGAGCTTGAACCAGGAGTTCGAGACCAGCCTGAGCAACATGGCAAAACACTGTCTCCACACAAAATACCAAAATTAGCCAGGCATGGTGGCATGCATGTAGCCAGCTATTCGGGAGGCTGAAATGGGAAGATCATCTGAGCCCCGAAAGCGGAGGTTGCAGTGAGCCAAGATCGAGCCACTGTACTCTACCCTGGTTGACAGAATGAGACCCTGCCTCAAAAAATACATTATTATTTTTTGAGGAGACATTTAATTTATACCAGGCACTGTGCTAGATGCTGGAGATACAGACAGCAGCAATGACAAGGCTGAGTGCCTGCTGCGTTTGTACTTCGAGTCTAATAAAAGGCATCACACAGACACACAACACACACACAAGATTGTTGAAGGATCAGCCATTTCACAGGTCAGAATCAGGAAGGATATTCGTCTACTGCCTTAGCATGTCTCCCACCATGACCCCATCTTCCTGTTGCCGGATTTTAAGTCTTTACACCTCAACTCCTCCCAGAACTGTCTTCGCCTCACACCCTATCACAGTATCATACCTACCCCACGGCCAGTACTCCGTCATTCGGAAAGCAAAGTTCCAGAGAGCCCGGATTGTATCAATGGACCTGTCTCTATGGCAACAGTCATGAATGAGCCAAGCAAGGTAACCCTGGAGATGGCGTGAATGAGAAAGTGGCCTGTTGCCACGGAGACATGCTGAATGGGAAGGCCCCCACGAGCCGGGCGACGTCAGGAAGCTGAAACAGTCAGCATGAAGTCGGTGTGTCTATTTTCAACTCGGAATTACAAAAATACATTTTAATAGAGCTCATGACCCATCTCCTTCCTCGGCCCTGCCTCCCACCCCACTCTTCACCTTGATCCTACAGCACAGCCGAGCCTCACCAGGTATCCTTCGGACACCTTGGGGACCGTCCCTTCAGTACACAGTCCCCTCCCTGGGCTGCAGTGGTATTCTTTTGACCAACTGCTGTCTCCCTTTTGGGACCAGCAGTATCCTCAAAAGCCATGAGCTCATGGAAAGAACGTTAACTACATTCTCTGGGGCAAGAGCAGTCGCTCAACTGTGGACCAGCTCAGCTTGCACCTGTGAGAATTATCACGATGGTAGACCAGTTCTCCATCAAAGAATGGCCATAGCACCCCACGCATGGTGTAGTCTGATCGTGCTGGTGGTATCGAACATAGAACGTTAGTGCTGCGTGGAAGGAACTTGTAAATGGACTTAGTGTCTCGAAAGATGCCTTTGAAGATCTTGGGATCTCTGAAACTTACCCAGGTTCCTTATATCCTGCTCAGAGTATTCCTACATTTATTTCTTCATTCATCCGTTCTTTTGTTTTACCACATATATTTTTTTGGAACAGGGTCTCACGCTGTTGCCCAGGCTAGAGTGCAGTGGCACGGTCATGGCTCACTGCAGCCTCAACCTCCCCATCTCAGGCAGTCCTCCCACCTCAGCTTCCTGAGTAGCTGGGACCACAGGCACAAGCCACCACGCCTGGCTAATTCTTGTAATTTTTGTAGAGACAGGGTTTCGCCATGTTGCCAGGGTATTAGTTTGTTCTCACATTGCTATAAAGAACTGCCTGAGACTGGGTTGTTTATAAAGAAAAGAGGTTTAACTGACTCACAGTTCCACAGGCTGTGCAGGATGCACGGCTGGGGAGGCCACAGGAAACTTACAATCATGGTGAAAAAGGAAGGGGAACAAGCACATCTTCACATGGTGGCAGGAGGGCGGGGAGGGGTGGAAGTGCTGCACAACCAGATCTCGTGAGAACTCACTGGCATGAGAACAGCAGGGGGAAATCCACCCCCATGATCCAATCGCCTCCCACCAGGTCCCTCCCCTAACACTGAGGATCACAATTCAACATGAGATCTAGTTGCAGACACACAGCCAAACCATTTCATCCAGGCTGGTCTCAAATTCCTGAACTCAAGCAATCTGCCTGCCTTGGCCTCCCAAAGTGCTAGGATTACAGGCTGAACCGTATTTATTAAGCACTGTTACAGCAAAGGGCTAGCAATAACCAAAGTATCCATGAACGAGAACTGTTGGATAAACTATGGCACACCCATCCCTTGGCATGTTATGAAGGCATTACAAAAGGAAGAAGCAGATCTCTGGATGTCAATAAGAGCTAGTACTTATAGAGTGTCTACTGTATACACGGTACTGTTAAAAAGTGAGTATTAACTCCTTTAATCCTTGTAAAAAGCCTATGAGGTGGCTTCTTTCATATCCCCATTGTACAGAAAAGGAAACAGGATCTCTATATCCAAGATACATTGTCAGGTGATAAAAGCGATTTTTGAATGGTGCTGCCATTTTCTTGTAAGAGCAAATCTGGAAGGTTGCATGAGAAGTTAATCATTGTGTTTGCCACCGTAGAGGCACCCTGAAAGATTTGGAGGTAGATGTGGAAAGGAAACTTACTTGCCTGTGTTTTTCTGAATTTTGTAACACCTATGCGTTTTGTCTTCCACAAAACAAAACAGAAAATGACCACTTGGTGCATTTTGTGTACCAGGCACTCTCCTAGTCTAGAGAAGCACAGGAGAGCAAAATATTTTACTGATGAGAAAAATGAGGGATGGGGAAGGTAAGTCACTTGCCCAGGTGGCAGAGCTGGGATTCCACATCATTGGGTTTCTACAGGAAACAGAGTAACCAGAGCTGTGTGTCTGCATGGGTATGTGTGTACACATGCTTATGTGTGTGTGCGTGTGTGTGTGTGTGTGATGTTTGTGTGAATGTGCTTGTGTGTTGGGAGAGGGGAATGGCAAGAGAAGAATCTACAGAAGCTCAGCAGGACCAACCCATGTTTTGAGAGGTTTGGACTTTATCCTGAAGGCACAAGGGAGCCATGGAAGGATTGAGATAAGGGATGGTTGTGATTAGATTTTTATTTAGAAGGATGACTCTGGCTGAAGGGTGGTGGCCCAGGACACAGGTATATGGGAAGACTTCCTGCTCTAGTGGAAGGATGCCCACCCACCCTCTCTGCCCAGCGCAATATCCAAGGCCAGATCGGATGCAGAGGATTCTCACCAAGCTGGGTAGAACCCACTGCGACGCTGGGCAGTGGACATGGAGTGCACCAGCCTCTCCTCCTGCTCAAACTGTGAACTGAAGCTGTTCCACTAATGTTAGGGATCAGATTTCCTTCTCCAAAAAAATATATATATATATTTTTGAGACAGAGTCTCTCTCTGTCACCCAGGCTGAAGTTCAGTGTCATGATCTTAGCTCACTGCAACCTCCACCTCCCAGGTTCAAGTGATTCTCCTGCCTCAGCCTCCTGAGTAGCTGGGATTACAGGCACCGCCACCACGCCTGGCTAATTTCTGTATTTTTAGTAAAGACAGGGTTTCGCCTATGTTGGCCAGGCCGGTCTTGAACTCCTAGGCTCAAGCGATCAGCCTGCCTCAGCCTCCCAAAGTGCTGGGATTACAGACATAAGCCACCATGCCCGGTCTTTTTATTATTATTATTATTATTTTATAGAGATGGGGTTTCATTGTGTTGTCCAGGCAGGTCTCAAACTTCTAGCCTCAAGCGATCCTCCTGCCTCAGCCTCCCAAAATGCTGGGATTACAGGTGTGAGCCACTCCATCTGTCCAGATTCCCTTCTCCATAAAGCTGACACATGGGAAGAGGGAAGTCCATCTAGACAGGATCAAAGTCCATTGGTGCTGATGTGGGTGCTGGGACCACATGAATAGATACATTCTGACTCTGCCACCTCTCAGCTATGTGACCCTGGGCTCGTCGGCAAGTCTCTCTATAGTTCAGTTTCCTCATCTGTAAAATGGCACCAACAGTACCCAACCGCAGCAAATAATGTGAAATAAGCAGAACATAATATTAACGGTGAGGATGATGAAGATGCTACATTACCAGACTGCCTGGGTTTGAACCAGCTTCCCTTCTTTCAAGCTGTGTGACCTGGGGCTGATGCCCAAACCTCTCTGGGCCTCATTTGTTTCATCAGTTTAATGGGGATAGTAAAACTCTTAATTCATAGAGTTATAGAGGATTTATTGAAATAATTGGCATATAGCTCTTAGAATAGTACCTGGCTCCTTGTAAGTGCTCAAGAAATATTAGAGACTGTTGATAATAATACAGGACTATTACCAACCATATGGTCAGGAGTAACAGCTCACACCTGTAATCCCAGCACTTTAGGAGGCCGAGGCAGGCTGGCTTGAACCCAGGAGTTCAAGGCCAGCCTGGGCAACATAGGGAGACCCTGTCTCTACAAAAAAAAAAATACAAACAATTTGCCAGGAATGGTGGTGCACATTTGTAGTTCCAGCTACTTGGGAGGCTGAGGTGGGAGGACTGCTTGAACCCGGAAAGTCGAGGCTGCAGTGAGCTGTGATCACACCACTGCACTCCAGCTAGGGCAACAGAGTGAGACTCTATCTCAAAAATAATAGTAATAATGGCCAGGCATGGTGGCTCATACCTGTAGTCCCAGCACTTTGGGAGGCTGAGGCGGGTGAATCACTTGAAGTCAGGAGTTTGAGACTAGCCTGGGCAACATGGTGAAACCCCATCTCTACTAAAAATACAAAAATTAGCCAGGTGCGGTGGTCTGTGCCTATAGTCCCAGCTACTCAGGAGGCTGAGGCAGGAGAATAGCTTGAACTCGGGAGGCGGAGGTTGCTGTGAGCCCTGATCACACCACTGCACCAGCATGGGCGACAGAGCGAGACTCCATCTCAAATGCAAATAATAAGAATAGTAATGCTAATAATAATACCTTTTTTATCATCATCCTTACTAAAGGTCTGTCACTCCGAGCCCTGCAGTTTTGCCTGTTTTCTTGAAATAACTCTTCCACACCTTTCCTCTCAGGGATGGTCACGTTTAGCATCATGACCCATCCCTGGGAATTAGTTAGCTCATTTCTGGAAAGCAGTTGGAGCTGTACGTGCTCTGCAGGCTGGAAACATCACAGGACTTGTACAATATTTAAGCAATCCCAGATTCCTCTGCCTGGCAGGAGGAGGACACAGAGGATACGGCCCTGCTGTCTTTTTTCCCTGCCTACCTCGGCTTTGCTCTGAGCCATTTTCTGTCCCGTTCAGGGTAACCTGGACCACTTGCCACCTTCAGCTTTCTCGGGAGAGGCACGCCTCTTAACACGAACCTGGTGCTGTTGTTGAAAAGGCAACAACTGACTCCAGCGTCGGCACCGAGAGGCTTGTCCTTAAAATTAGCAGGAGCCAATGGAAGGTCGCTGTTGGCACTTTTGACTCGGACACACCGTTCCCCGGGTGGCATGCAGCTGAATACGGTGCAGGGTTGGCTCTGCTCTCAGGTGGCCCGCTGCAGGCTCCTGAGCTCCAGGTGGAAGCTTTGATCATTATTTCCTTAACAGACACACATATAGCAGCATTGGCTATGAACATTACTACTGTGTGTGTGCGTATACATGTGCCTGTGAGCCTGTTCTGAACCCTTTACAAATATCAAGTATTTCATCCTCCCAGCAACCCATTTTATAGATAAGACTGAGGCACAGAGAGATTAAGTTACCGCCCCAAGATCACACAGCTGGAGAGTGATGAGGCCAAGATTGAACATATATACCTTTGTACCGTATGTACCAACTTTTTATTTCTTTTGGGGATACAGTCTTGCTCTGTCACCCAGGCTGGAGTGCAGTGGTGTGATCATGGCTCACTACAACCTCGACCTCCAGGTTCAAGCTATCCTCCTGCCTCAGCCTCCCAAGTAGCTAGGACCACAGGTGCACACCACCATGCCCAGCTAATTTTTTTAAAATTTTTTTGCAGAGTGGGGGTCTCCCTATGTTACCCAGGCTGGTCTAGAACTCCTCTAAGTTCAAGCAATCCCCCCACCTTAGCCTCCCAACATGCTGGGATTATAGGCATGAGCCACTGCACCCAACTCCTCCATCCTTATAAAGGTCACCAAGCACAATTTTGTGAGCCTTGCCCTGTCCACAGCCGTCACAAGATGGTGTGTATTTTCAAACAAAAACTGAACAAACACCTCTGGTTTGGGCTCCCCTCACACCTGTCTGGGGTTTGTTGACTCTGTGTGGTAGGCCTGCAAAGCAACGTCTGGAGGTCCTAGACCCAGGGACGAGACAGACAGTCTGGGTTCAAATCCTGGCTCTTCAACTTCTGGCTGAGTGCTCTCTCTGAACTTGTCTTTCTTTATCTGTAAAATGGAAATAATTTTTTAAAAACTCACCACTTGGTCAAACCTGCTTTGAGCATGCAAATGAGTTTATATATACAAACCTCTTAGAATGTCCCAGGCAAAGAACAAGCACTCCATTCAGATCAACATTTATTTAGCATCTACTATGTACCCATGACTATTCTAGTTGTTGAGGAGACCTCTGATTGTTACGAGTTAGTGAGGTGGGAGGGGGCAGGGCAGGAACCCTAAACATTAACAATGGTGTGTTAGCAGATGAGAGGAGGGTACTATGGAAAAACAGTTAAGTCAGGTAAAGGGAGTCCGGAAGTGCTGTGTTCAAATCCTGGCCCTGCCACTTTCTGGGGTGTAAGATGCAGCATTGAATAGGGTAGTCAGAGTAGGCCTCATTGGGAAAGTGATATTTGAGCAGGCAGGCTAGATGTCAGCACACATTGCTACTGTTTGGTGGTACTAATGTGAGTTTGAACCACAACTCATATATATATGAAATTTGGTCCATTTATTTATGGTGATAAATTGATGTTGAAATTATAATTGAATGTTTTATTATTAAACGGATACCCACATATTATTTTTCCAGGAATTGTTAGGTTTTTGGTTTTTTTAAAATTTTTTATTATTTTTTATTTGCTTTTCTTTTTTCTTTTTAATTTTGTTTTTCCTTAAGGTAGGTAGTACAGGTGGCATTTGGTTGCATGATAAGTTCTTTAGTGGAGATTTGTGAGAACCTGGTACACCCGTCACTCGAGCAGCATATACTGCACCATATTTGCTGTCTTTTATCCCATGTCCCCTTCCCACTCTTCCCCCACAAGCCTCTCCAAAGTCCATTGTATCATTCTTTTACTCACCCACATTCTTTGGCCTGAGATGCTGAGAGCTCATGACTCAGATCCCTTCTTGTTTCTATATCAAAGATCTTCCTAAGATCCTGGCCTGGGGAGCCCATTCCCTTTCCCCGTCCTCACTTGGAGAAGAGGTTTCCTCCCCAGCTTATTTGCCAGCTCGTAGGAAAGGTAAGAAGGACAGGATTGTAGTCGTCTTGAAGCTGGTCAGATGTTGAAGAGATGATAATATTTGCTGATCAAGAGAGACAAAGCAATGTGGTGTGAAGAGGCTGTGTTAGTTAACACCAGCTTCAATAACCAATAAAACCAAAAATCCCTGGCTTAAGAGTATACGTGAGTGAGAAATCAACTTCTAAAGTACAACTGGTGGCCGTATGTGGTAGCTTATGCCTGTAATTCTAGCACTTTGAGAGGCTGTGGTGGGAGGGTCGCTTGAGCCCAACAATTCACCAGCAACCTGGGCAACATAGTGAGACACCATCTCTACTAAAAATGAAAAATAATAAAGTACAACTGGTGAGGGGTGCAATGAGGTGGAGGGGTGGGTAACTCAAATATGGCTCTACTCCATGCAGTCACTCAGGGATCCAGGCTGTTGGAGGCTCTCCCTTCTTAAACATGTGGCTTTCAAGGTTGTTCTAAGAGCCTACATTGAGACAGCAGCTCAGGGAAAGGGAGAATGGAGTGAGAGGTACTTATGAGGGCGCCAGGAAGTGGTGAACAGCACTTCTGCCTGCATTCTGTTGGGTGGAATTTAGTCACGTGGCCCAGCCTAGCTGCAAGGGAGGCTGGGAAATGTAGTATCTGATTGGACTACCATTTCCCTGTCCCACTTGTGGAAGGGGAATGTGAATCTTCAGTGGAAAGCTCACCATATTTGTGCCAGGGATTCAGTCCATCTCCCACTCATGCCTCAACTGTGTATCAGGCACTGTCCTAAGTATTTTACATATCAGCCTACCTAACACAAACAACTTTACTCAGTGGGTGCTTTATAAGTCGCTTTATTAGTGAGAAAATGAAAACCCAGAGCAGTTTTTATCTCAACCAAGGTCACACATCTAGGAAGTGGCAGAGTTGGAATTTGAATACAAGAAATCTGGCTGTTGAGCCTTAAGCTTAGTAAAAATTCATTGTAGTTTAGAAAGAAGCAGAAGGGCCCTAAAAGTTGACATAATTCATTTTTGGCTACTAAGGAACTGACTACTTGTAAAAGTGAGTCCTGGCCAGGCATGGTAGCTCAGGTCTGTAATCCCAGGACTTTGGGAGGCTAAGGCAGGCAGATCACCTGAGGTCAGGAGTTCCAGACTAGCCTGACCAACATGGCAAAACCCCGTCTCTACTAAAAATACAAAAATTAGCTGGGTGTGGTGGTGGGCACCTGTAATTCCAGCTACTTGGGAGGCTGAGGCAGGAGAATCGCTTGAACCTGGGAGGCAATGGTTGCAGTGAGCTGAGATTGCACCATTGCACTCCAGCCTGGGTGACAGAGTGAGACTGCCTCAGGACCACCATGGCCCCCTGGGTTCTAGGTCAGAATTTCTCCGCCACAGCACTGATGGCTTTGGGGACTGCATTATTCTCAGCTCTCCAAAATGGGAGCTGCCCTGCACACTGCCTCAACTCACTTGATGCCAGTAGCACCCGCGCCCCAGTTGTGAGAGCCAAAAATGTCTTCACACATTGCCAAATGTCCCCTGGGAGGTGAAATCACCCCTGGTCAAGAGTCAGTGTTCTAGATTGTTAAATATTATCTTACACTATAGTGCAAGTCCAAGGCAAACTGACTTGGAAATTACCAACCTTGCAAAAAATAGAAGATTTCATAAAGTCAGTGAGCATGATGGTGGCAAGCTGCTGAAATCACACCCCCAGACATTAGCAGATGGGATCTGGACAGTGTTCGTCTAGTTAAAAATTGACAAGGATGGTGACACTGCAAGCTCTTCAAAAGAGAATGGTTTGAATAACAAGGGGTCAAGACAGGGGTAACTGGTGAAAGCCCCATAGGCATCTTGAAAAGTCACCCTGCAGAAGTCAAAGGTGAAATGTGCAGTGTTAAGTGTGACCAGTCAACGATTTGACAGGGGAAATTGCACACACATACCCCTGCTCAAATGCCATTGCTCAGTGAGGACCATCTCCTCAACCAGCCAGATCATCTTGCTTTGGGGTGACCCTATGGGCGAGGCAGAAATTCTTGGATCATACTTTTCTAATGAATATTGTAATTGCTGACATGTAGTGCATGCTGACTTTTTCATCTTCACAACACTCTGCATAGGTTTTTTTACTCTCCCCATTTTACAGATGAGAAAACTGAGGCTCAGAAAGATTGATTAGCTCTACACGAAACCAGGATTCAGGCTCAGCCTGGCTCCGGGAATCATGTTTTGAGCTACGTGGCTTCCCTGATCCAGAGGGGTCCCCACTTCTGAAATCTACACTCACTCCCCATGGCCCTTTTCTATTGACCGGAGGTACCACAATGGATATCTCACCCATCGTCTTATGAAACATAGCCATGATGTGTGAATTCAAAGGAGAGCCGGAACTTCGTGGGTAACATGAAACAGAAAAAGAAGGGTGGAGATTGGTAGCTGTTTTTGGCATGGTGAGGAGCCTGTCATTGCTGGAAGAAAGCAAGAAAGGAGATGGCGGGGCTTGGGTCCATCTCTGGGTGCCTGTGGGTCTGCCTGTAAAAATGAGAAATGGTTGTGTTCATTAGAGGATTTCACTGTTAGGCCTAGGGATAGCGATTTGGGGACTTTTTTCTGCTAAGACAAAAAATAATATGGTTCAGGTTCATTTTGCTCCTGCTTTCCCAAGCCCTGCATCTCTTCTGGGCTTTTTTTTTTTTTTCCTTCTCCTCCTCCTCCTTTTTCTTCTCATTTTTGGATCCGGACTTCTGCTGACTCATCTCTCTGAGCAAGGAAGGAGGGAGGAAGTCAGAATTGCTCATTGACCGTTTTCTTTCTTTAGTGACTCAGCTGTGATTCACATTTTAATTAATGGAGGAAAAAAAACCTGATCAGTCCTAAGGCATCTGCCCAATCACGCATAACTCCAGGCTGGTGATAATAATAATACCTGAAAAAAATGGGGTGTCCTGAATTAAACTATGGCTCATTCCCCACATTAGTCTTGAGGACTCCACCAGGCCCTCTAAGTTCCAGGTCTCCAGTGGGGCTCCCTGAACCAGAGCAGCTAGTCCAAGCCCCGAGATGTATTTCTGCAGAGTTAGTCTGAGGTCAGGACAAGAAACAGAGGCTCAAGCCCTCCTGGGATACCAGGAGGATCATGGGAATGTAATATCGTTTCCTGAGTTGGTCTCTGGCTATAATCCCAGGCTCAAGCCTGGCCTCCCTCCCCTCGGGGCCTGAAATTTGTCAGAGCCGATTGCAGGGGCAGCTTCTGTGTTTTTTGTTTGCTCAGAGAATGAGAAAAGTCCAGATCATCGTGACCACTACTTCCTGAGCACTTACTATGCATCAGGTGGTGTGCTCAGCACTTTTCATGAATGATCACGTTGAATCCTCACTCTATCCACAAAAAGAAAGAGCTTTTATATAATTCTCCATCCTCCCTATGAGGAAACTGAGGCTTGGCAATTGCCCAGTGTAGACAATTAGTAAATAATCGGGCAGGATATAAACCCAACCCCTTCCCACCTGGGAGCCAGAGCTTGCATCTGTTACGCTTCTCTGCCTTCCAGTCAGCTGCAAAGAAACATTGGAAGCTGATAGCTCATTGGACAAACAGTTATTGAGCCCTTCCGTCTGCTCAGCCCTGTTCTAGGCCCCAGAGATCCATTAGTGAACCAAAGAGACAAATCCATGGTCTCATGAAACTGACATTTTTAGCTGCCCATGTGTGTTAGTTACAATTAATTGTATTATTAAGTATAAGTTCCTATTAAGTGTCTTAGATATGCCTGCAGCTGTAACAAAGAATCCCAACATGCATAAGGGCTCAAAAACAATAGAAATTTAGTTCTTGTACACATGAAGTTCAAAAGGTATATTCTTTTCTTTTTTTCTTTTGAGAAGGAGTCTTGCTCTTGGTGCTCAGGCTGGAGTGCAGTGGTGCGATCTTGGCTCACTACCACCTCTGCCTCCTGGGTTCAAGCAATTCTCCTGCCTCAGCCTCCCAAGTAGCTGGGATTACATGCGTCCACCGCCACACTCAGCTAATTTTTTGTATTTTTTAGTAGAGACAGGGTTTTACCATGTTGGTCAGGCTGGTCTTGAACTCCTGACCTCAGGCAATCCACCCGTCTCCGCCTCCCAAAGTGCTGGGGTTACAGGTGTGAGCCGCCATGCATGGTCCAAAGGTATATTCTTAAACAGCAAGCACCTCTCCTCTAAGCAGTAAGTCAGGGGCCCAGGCTTGTTCCATGTTGTGGCTCCTCATCTTCAACCCATGGCTTCCAAAGTCTCCATGCTTCTTGATATCAAGCCACATAAGGGTAAAGAGTACAAGGAGGGCACAGGAGAAATGTTTCCGGGAGAGACCTGGAAGTAGTCCTTATGACTTGCATCTACCTCCAACTGGCTAGAGCTTACATGGCGGCTCCCATTGCAGAGTTAGGAAACAGAGTCTAACTGAGCATCGAGGAAGGAGAGACAGACATCAGTCTCTGAGTGGGTCCTCACTGAGAATCAAGCTCCACATTTTGATTCGTGTCATCTCCTTGCAAGCCCTACCTTAGGACAATTTTAAGGGACACTCCTATCTTCTTCCACCCTTAGGACAATTTTACGGGACGCTCCTGTCTTCTTCTGCCCCCCTCCTCTGTTTCTTGGGCTTCCTGCTCTCAGAATTTGCCTTTGCCTTTCAGTGGGGTGAGGCAAGAATCTGGAATAATGTCTCTCCCTACAATTTGAAGTCTTAATTGAAAAAAAAAAAAAAAAAAAAAAGCAGAAACCATCCCTGCCCCTTGGGGTAGGAAAATCTAGAATCAAATCCTGCTTCTCCAGACTTTGACCTCAAAAACTGGGGGGCCTTCAAGGTCCTCAGGTGGGCAGCTTTCATGCACCATTCATTCCTCCCACCTTGTACCAATCAGGGTCCTAACAGGAAAAAGAATTAACTTCTTCTAGATGGTTCAAATGAAGACCATGTCATGAAGAGACTCCTTAAAGAGACGGAAGCAGGTGAAATAAATAGATAAGGGTTGATTGAAGTCCTCAGGGAGAAGCCATCGCTAGCCCTACATTCCTGGAACCCAGTAGAGGCAGAGCTGTGCAGAAAGGACTACTGTCAGAACCAGGGAGGGAGCAGGGAAGCAATATTCCAACCTCTTCCCCTCCCCCACGTCTTCTGCCAGCGCTTCCCCTCAGCCCAACCCAACCGGAAACCAGAGCAAAGCATTCTGGGAGTTGTAGTCTTCAAGGGTCCGCCTCGAGGGCACAGAGCCCGCTGGAGCATTGACCTAGAGGGCTCACGGAATAACTAGTTTGCACCAGCATGTGACGGACTGCACGCCCTCGATTACGTAATCCACTCTATAATTCAACTGCAGAGCTGCACAGTACAGCAGGATAGCCACTAGCCACACGAAGCTATTTAAATATAATGTACATTCATTAAAATTTAACCAAATGAAAATTTTAGCTGCTCAGCCCCATTGCAAACGCTCATTAGCCACACGTGGCTCTTAGCTACTATATTGGACAGATCAAAATAGAACATTTCCATCACCCTAGAAAGTTCTAGGGGCCGGTGCAGCTGTGGTGTAACCTGAGCTCATGCAGGATATGGAATGGAGCAGGGAGGACAGCAAACAAGAGAGCTGTGGATCAGTAGGGAGGAGGTTCTCCAGGTAAAGGAGCAGACAAGAAGCAAGAAAGTTGAGTGAGGTGCTTTGCTGGGATGGAGGCTTCACTCACGGGGAAGAGTAGAGTCAGAAAGTTTCGGTTCAAGTTCAGCTCTGAAATGAACCAATAAGTGCTCTCAGATAAAACACCTGGCCTCCTGGAACCTTGGTTTTCTAGTGGCCAAGGGCATGGCCCTCTGAAGTTTCACCGAAAAAAAATCAACTCACAGGCTAGGCGTGGTGGCTCACGCTTGTAATCCCAGCACTCTGGGAGGCTGAGGTGGGCGGATCACAAGGTCAGAAGTTCGAGACCAGCCTGGCCAACACAGTGAAACCCCGTCTCTACTAAAAATACAAAAATTAGCTGGGTGTGGTGGCAGGCACCTCTAATCCCAGCTACTCGGAAGGCTGAGGCAGGAGAATTGCTTGAACCCGGGAGGCGGAGGTTGCAGTGAGCTGAGATCGCACCACTGCACTCCAGCCTGGGTGACAGAGCTAGACTATGTCAAAAAATAAAATAAACTCACAAAAGGCAGATTAATTGGAGAAAAGCTATGCAAATTTATTGACTGTGTATACACGAGAGCCTTCAGAATGAAAACCCAAAGCTACGGGGAAAATTGTCCATTTTTAATCATAGGTTCAACAAAGTATGAAAAGCGGTGTAGAAATACGATTGAACAAAACGCGGATGATCTAACTGCTAATAGACTGAGTGGGGAAACCCTGAAAGAGCTGTCTTGATTCTTCTTGGCCTCTCTGAGCATGCGTCCCTTCTCAGTATGTGGCAGGACCCTCTCTGGAATGGGAGTCTTATAACCTACAGTCAAATAATGTAATTTAGATATTTTTCTTTCTTTCTTTCTATTTTTGACAGAGATTCTCATTCTGTTTCCCAGACTGGAGTGCAGTGGCACAATCTCGGTTCATTTCAGCCTCTGCCTCCTGGGTTCAAGCGATCCTCCTGCCTCAGCCTCCCAAGTAGCTGGGACTACAGGCGTGCACCACCACACCCGGCTAATTTTTGTACTTTTAGTAGAGACAGGGTTTCACCATCTTGGCCACGCTGGTCTCGAACTCCTGACCTCGTAATCCACCTGCCTCAGCCTCCCAAAGTGCTGGGATTACAGGCATGAGCCACTGCACCTGGCCCTTTACCCCCTGTCTTTGAGAAATACTTGTCCTTTTACTTTTCCAACCCTGGAAAGCATTGCACAGAAGTTAGAATTGAGCAGGACATGGACTTAAGACCCAGCTCAGCCATGTACTAGTTGTATGAACCTGAAGCAATGATTCCACCTCTCTGACTTGGAAGGTAGAGGGAATGACAGCATGCACCACACCTGTAGGGTCGTCATGGGGATTGAATAATAAAACATTGCATGAGACTTGGCCCACAGCAAGCACTCAATAAATGTTAGCTACTTTCTAAATATATTTTTAACCTTTATATTGAATATAACATACGTACAGAAAAGCACACATATCATACAAGTAGAGCGTGGCTGATTTTCAAAAACCGAACACACTCATGTAACCGGCACCTAGGTCAAGAAACAGAACATAGCCAGGTGAGGCTGAGGCAGGAGAATCGCTTGAACACGGGAGGTGGAGGTTGAAGTGAGCAGAGATCACACCACTGCACTCCAGCCTGGGCAACAGAGGGAGACTCTGTCTGAAAGAAAGAAAAAGAAAAAGAGAGAGAGGAAAAGAGGGAGGGAGGGAGGAGGTGAAGGAGGAAGAAGAAGGAAGAGGAGGAGGGAGGGAACAGCTGCAGCTTCAAGAAAGAGAAAGAAAGGAAGGAAAGAAGGAAAGGAAAGGAGGAAGGGAAGGAGGGAGGGAGGGAAACAGCTGCAGCAGAAAAAGAAAGAGGGAGGGTGGGAAAAGAGGGAGAAAGGGAGAGAAGGAAGGAGGAGAGGAGAAAAAAGAGGAGAAGCGGGGAGGGGAGGGGAGGGAAGAAAGGAAAGGAAAGGAGGAAAAAGGAAAGAGAACAGCTTCCAGAAACCCTCTTGTGCCTTTGTGGTCACCAGCATCCCCATCCTGACTTCAAACAACGTCGATTGGTTTTGCTTGTTTTTGAAGTTTAAGCAGATGGGATCATACAGCGTGCACGTGTTGGCTTCTTTCCCTTGACGTTGTGTGTGTCAGATTCATCCTTGCTGTTGCGGTAACTCTAAGTCATTCGTTCTCATCGTGTGCCGAACCGCCTGTTCATTCATTCTGCTAATGGTGGGCATTTGGGTGCTTTCTACTTGGGGGCTGTTCCAGAGAAAGCTGCTTTGAACACACTCAGATATGTCTGTGGGTGACCACTCTTCACATTTCTGTGGGAGATATTCCTAGGAGTGGAGCATCTGAGTCGGAGGGAGGAATCGGTTTAGCTTTGGTAGAAACTGCCTAACAATTGGCTGGGCACAGTGGCTCACGCCTGTAATCCCAGCACTTTGGGAGGCTGAGGCGGGCAAATCACTTGAGCTCAGGAGTTCAAGACCACCCTAGCCAATGTGGCAAAACCCCATCTCTACAAAAAATACAAAAAGTAGGTAAGTGTGGTGGCGCACGCCTGTAATCTCAGCTACTCAGGAGGCTGAGGCAGGAGAATCACTTGGACCTGGGAGGCAGAGGTTGCGGTGATCTGAGATTGCACCACTGCACTCCAGCCTGGGCAGCAGAGTAAGTGAGAGTCTGTCTCAAAAAAATGAAGAGAGCTAATTTTCTTTGTTTTTTGTTTTTGTTTTTGTTTTTGAGACAAGGTGTCACCCTGTCACCCAGGCTGGAGTGCAATGGCGTGATCACAGCTCACTGCAGCCTTGAACTCCTAGACCCATGTGATTCTCCCACTACAGCCTCCCAAATAGCTGAGACTACAGGTGCAAGCCACCCTGCCTCGCTAATTGTTGTACTTCTTGTAGAGACGAGGTTTTACCATGTTGCCCAGGCTGGTCTTGAACTCCAGGGCTCAAGCAATCCTCCTGCCTCCCAAAGTGCTGAGATTACAGGTGTGAGCCACCATGCCCAGCCATGGCTAGTTTTTTTCATTTTTTGTAAAGACAGGGTCTCGCTTTGTTGCCTAAGCTGGTCTTGAACTCCTGGACTCAAGCGATCCTCCTGCCTCAGCCTCCCAAAATGCTAGGACTACAGGTGTGAGCCACTGCACCGGCAACCTCCCCTTCTTGGCTTCTCCAGAGCACTCACCCCTCTCAAACTCCTGTCTCTTCTAGAATCACTTACCTCGCCACCTTCTGGGTTTTTTGCCTGTGTTCCTATTCCTCTTTATTTAAGAAAACACTGCACTAGAGGGCTTCAGAAACCACCCAAAATAGAAGCATGTCCTTTTGTTCAATCCTTTGCTTTAAAAGACAAATAAAATGAAGAACTGCTTACCATAGAGAAGGTTAAAGAGCTTGGGAGGACCGTCTGTGAGTGGGGAGAAATTTACATTAAAGGGGGAAAAAAAATGCTGGAGAATAGCTGCGCAGCCCAGGAAGGAAGAAGGACTTCCTTCACTGAACTTTTATTTATTTATTTTATTTATTTTGAGTCAGAGTCTCGCTCTGTCACCCAGGTTGAAGTGTAGTGGTGTGATCTCACCTCACTGCAGCCTCCGCCTCCCAGCTTCAAGTGATTCTCCTGCCTCAGCCTCCTAAGTAGCTGAGATTACAGGCACCTACCACCACACATGGCTAATTTTTGTATTTTTTAGTAGAGATAGCATTTCACCATCTTGGCCAGGCTGGTCTTGAACTCCTGACCTCGTGATCCACCCACCTCGGCCTCCCAAAGTGCTGGGATTACAGGTGTGAGCCACCGAGCCCACTGAACTTTTAAAGCACAAATGCTTCAGGCAAAAAAGGCTTGATTACACAAAAACTAAGATATTTGTTCAAATGAAGATGCAATTGGGGGTGCTTCGGGAACCAAACCTTACATCCAGATGCTGGTTGTCCTATTTCCTGTGACTCCTTGAGTAAGTTATCAGCCTCCCTGTGCCTCAGTTTCCCCATCGATAAAGTGGAGAAAATAGTATCTACCTATGGAGTTGTGATAAGATTTGAATGAGTTAATATTTATAAATCATTTAGAATAGCAGCTAGCACATGGTAAATAGTGGATAGAATCGTAGGAAAAAAAAGTGATCGGGGTTAATTTCTGCTGTTTGTTGCAGAGGTCCCTAGCACTGTGCGATCCTTTTAAATTTAAATGAATTAAAATTAAATGAACTTTAAAACTCAGTTCCTCATTCACACTAGCCACATTTTCAGTGCTCAAAACCCACAGGTGACTAGTGGCCACCATATTTGGCGCACAGATTGAGAACAGATTTATCATCCGGAAGGTTCTGTCGGACAGCGCTGATCAAAGCCACATGAGGGTCTGGGTGCAGTGGCTCACACCTGTGACCCCAGTGCTTTGAGAGGTCGAGGGGGAAAGATCACTTGAGGCCAAGGGTTTGAGACCAGCCTGGGAAACAGAGATCCCATCTCTACCGAATTTTTTTTTTTTGAGACGGAGTCTCACTCTATCGCCCAGGCTGGAGTGCAGTGGTGCAATCTCAGCTCACTGCAACCTCCGCCTCCCGGATTCAAGTGATTCTCCTGCCTCAGCCTCCAGAGTAGCTGGGATTATAGGTGCGCCCCACCATGCCCAGCTAAGTTTTTGTATTTTTAATAGAGATGGGGTTTCACCACGTTGGCCAGGATGGTCTCGAGCTCCTGACCTCATGATACGCCCGCCTCAGCCTCCCAAAGTGCTGGGATTCCAGGCATGAGCCACTGTACCCAGCCTACCAAAACTTTAAGAATTAGCAGGCAAAGTGTTGCATGCCTGTAGTGCCAGCTACTCAGGAGGCACTAGAAAGGAGGACCGCTTGAGCCCAGGAATTTGAGGCTGCAGTGAGCTATGATCGCACCACTGCACTCCAGTCTGGGTGACAGAGTGAGACCTGTCCCTAAACATAAACAATAAAAACGTAAAGACTACCTGAGGGAATGTCTGCAAGTCAACCAGAATCACACAGCAACCCCAACAGGAAAACAGTCCAAATATATGAACAGGCAGAGGAAAGCGAAGTCTGAAAAGCTAATCAGCCTATGACATGGTACTCAGAATCATTTATAATCAGAAAGATGGAAATGAAAGCGGTTTCTCTTTAGGCCTTTAATATTGGGGAGGGAAAAAAAGGTGACTAAGCCAAGGGTTTCTGGGGATATGGGGACAGAGGAAAGTCTTGCACCACTCAAAGGGGTGTGGCCCACAGAGGCCACTCTGGAGACCTATCAGTAGTACTCAGTCCAGTGAAGTCCAGCACCATCAGCAGATGTGTCCCCAGGCACCCATTTCTGGGACATTCTTACCAGGTGTGTTAGGATTAGGTACTAGAATGCTTACTCCAGCGCCATCTATACAGGGGGAGCTGAAGACCACCTGGTGTCCCTCCTGAGGACGAGGAGGCAGTGTGTCACAGAGATACCCATGGAGTACCAGAATGAGTGAGAGCTCCAGACCACATATCCAACAGATCCTGCAGGATGGGGCTTTTAAAAATATGATTCTTGCTGGGCACTGTGGCTCACGCCTGTAATTCCAGCACTTTGGGAGGCCGAGGCGGGTGGATCACCTGAGGTCAGGAGTTCAAGACCAGCCTGGCCAACATGGCAAAATCCCGTCTCTACTAAAAATACAAAATTTAGCTGGGCATGGTGCGGGTGCTATAATCCCAGCTACTTGAAAGGCTGAGGCAAGAGAATCACCTGAACCCAGGAGGCTGAGATGGCAGTTAACCGAGATCGTGCCACTGCACTCCAGCCTGGGTGACAAGAGCAATATTCTGTCTCAAATATAAAAAACAAAAAATAAAAATATGGTTCTGGGTGAAAACAGGAAACAACAGAATGTGTCTAACTTCATCCCGCTTACGTCAGTTAAAAATAGACACACTGAAAATAACGCACGTGTTTTTGCAAGAATGTACTCCCATAAGGCCAGATTAAACATTCTATCAGTTTGTCTCTGGCAGGGAGAAGGATAAAAGTAGGGTGTAGGGGTAAAGGGGAGTGAATGTATGAATGAATGGAAGTATAAATGAGAAAGGAGAGTTGCACAGCTAAAGGTGAAGATATCCCGTAACCTGAGGAGCACAAAGAACTTGACTCTGCATTTGAAGATTTAGAAAATGAATTTCAGAAATAGTTTTCTCGCCGGGCACAGTAGCTCACGCCTCTAATCCCAACACTTTGGGAGGCCAAAGCGGGTGCATCACTTGAGGTCAGGAATTTGAGACCAGCCTGGCCAACATGGTGAAACCACATCTCTACTAAAAATATAAAAATTAGCCAGGCATGGTGGCGCGTGCCTGGAGTCCCAGCTACTCGGGAAGCTGAGGCAGGAGAATCGCTTGAACCCGGGAGGCAGAGGTTGCAATGAGCCGAGATTACGCCATTGCACTCGAGCCTGGGAGAGAGAGTAAGACTCTGTCTCAAAAAAAAAAAAAAAAAAAAAAAAAAGGAAAGGAAGGAAAAGAACAAATAGTTTTCTCAAGAGAGGGAAAGCTGGGTGATATGAAAATGAACTTGAAGAGAATCATTCAGTCCTCAGTCTAGGAGTGGCAAGACTACAGATGCCATGGGAAGCAGTTCTGCCCCTTGGTGCCCATCTCAGAAGCATTTGGCCTGCATCTGTAACAGGCAGGTACTTTATCTAACCTGAGCTTACGGGCCACTACATCCCCATCTCCTCCCCTCTCCTGTCTCCTGTCCTTCTCACTCCCCTCATCTCCCTCTTCACATTTTGGGCCTGTTTTCCTATTGGGATTGCTGTGTTATTCTTGCTGATTTGCAGACATTTCCCTGTGTTGTCTTTTACTTTTTTTTTTTTTAATTTTTAGAGACAGGATGTCACTCTGTTGCACTGGCTGTGTGACATAGCTCACTGCAGCCTCAAACTCTTGAGCTCAAACTCCTGTCCTCAGCCTCCACCACTCAGCTGGTAACCTCACTTCTCTCTGTGAGGTCTCTCCAGCCCCAGGGCCTTTGCACACGCTCCCCTCTCATCTGAGTGGCCCATGGTAGTTGCTCCTCCATAAATATTGATTGACATTCTGACTCCCAACCAGCAGAGAAAAATTGAGCTGCTTCCCATGCTCAGGCTAGTGAAAGCATGAGCTTGGCTGAGGTTCCAGTGGGGATGGGTGTCAATTTCACTATCAGTGGGAGGGAGAATAGAACAAATCCCTGGTAAGCAGCATACAATGAGATCTCAGGATGTAAAGCAACAAGCACACAACCTGGCAGAGAATAAGCTTAATGAATATTGGCTCCTTTAATCAGTGTGTTCTCATATAACTTAGCTACGATTAAGAAAATAAAAATGGAGGCAGGGCACGGTGGCTCACATCTGTAATCCCAGCACTTTGGGAGACCCAGACAGATGGATCATCTGAGGTCAGGAGTTCAAGACCAGCCTGGCCAACATGATGAAACCCTGTCTCTACTAAAAAATACAAAAAACTAGCCAGGCATGGTGATGCATCCCTGTAGTCCCAGCTACTCGGGAGGCTGAGGCAGGAGTATCGCTTGAACCTGGGAGATAGAAGTTGCAGTGAGCCAAGATTGCACTTGCACTCTAGCCTGGGTGACAGCATATGATTGGTCCCAAAAAAAAAAAAGAAGTCTGGAGGCCGGGAGGTTGATTGCAGGGTTAGTTGCACGACTCAACAATGTCTCCAAAGAATCCTTTTCATCTTTCCACCCTAACATCCTCACTGTAAGGACTTTCTTTCACCTTTACCACTCCCAACCCCAAGATGACTGCCTCAGTTCTAAGATATTTACCCAGCCATGTAACATGTAGACAGTCACAAAAGCATCCAGCCAAAGAAGAAGGAGAGGAGGGGCTGTCTCTAGCCACGTGACTCATCTCAATGGGAAGAAATCCTTTTCCAGAAGCACCCAGCAGATTTTTCACCCAGACCCTGTTAGGCCGATGACTGACTTATGTGACAGGTACTCTCACGGCAAGGAACCTTGGGGAAAAGAGACTATTTGGCATTTTCTGCCTCTTTGACGGGAGGTGGGCTCTGCCAGTCAGGAAGGGGGTGGTGGTGGCTCTTGGATGGTCAACTGTGTTTTCTATTATTATTATTATTTTTTTTTTTTAAGAGACAGGATCTGACTCTTGCCCAGGCAGAAGTGCAGTGGCACAATCACAGCTCACTGCAGCCTTGACCTGCCAGGCTCAGGTGATCCTCCCACCTCAGCCTCACGAGTAGGTGGACCACAGGAGTGTACCACCATGGCCGGCTAATTTTTATATTTGTTGTAGAGATAGGGTCTCCTTATGTTGCCCAGGCTGGTCTTGAACTCCTGAGTTTAAACAATCCTCCTGACTCAGCATTTCAAAGTGCTGAGATTACAGGCATGAGCCACCATACCTGGACTCTCTTCTTCTTCTTCTTCTTCTTCTTTTGAGATGGGAGTCTCACTCTGTCACCAGGTTGGAGTGCAGTGACATGATCTTGGCTCACTGCAACCTCTGCCTCCCAGGTTCAAGCAATTCTCCTGCCTCAGCCTCCCGAGTAGCTGAGACTACAGGCATGTGCCACCACCCCCAGCTAATTTTTGTATTTTCAGTAGAGATGGGGTTTCACCATGTTGGCCAGGATGGTCTCAATCTCTTGACCTCGTGATTCACCTGCCTCAGTTTCCCAAAGTGCTGGGATTACAGGTATGAGCCACCACACCTGGCCACCTCCCTTCTTTAAATACTGAGCCTTCCACCTCTTCTAGAATATACTCTTGTTATCAACTACACTTTTGTACATTTTTACTTCATTATTCATTTAGTAAACATTTATTGAGTGCCTACTGTATGCCAGGCACCACCTTAGGTGCTGGAGATGCTATGAACAAAATAGATGAAAATTTCTAAAAAAATAAAAATAAATTTTGCAAAACCAGGCACAGTGGCTTATGCCTGTGGTTCCAGCTACTCATGAGGCTGAGGCAGTAGGATCTCATGAGACTGGGAGTTTGAGTCCAGCCTGGGCAACATAGTAAGACCCCGTCTCTAAAAAAGAAAAGACAATTCCTGCCCTGCGGGATGGACATGCTAGACCATCCCAGTCCAGTGGAACTTTCTGCAGTGATGAAAGTGTTCTGTGTAGGCACTGTCCACGTGTGGCTATGGAGCACTTAAAACGTGACTGGTACAAGTGAATTTCTCGTTTCATTTAAATGAATTTAAATCTAGATTTAAATAGCTATATGTGGCTAGTGGTTACTTTATTGGGCAGTGCAGCTCTCTAAAGGCCAAGGGATACATCATCAGCTTCTCCCCCTGACCTACACTCAGTTATCTCCCACCCTGAAGATATTCTCTTCTCCTACCCAGCCTCACATTTCCAGTTCGTCTCCTCTCATTCTCCCTCAGCCATCCATCCCCGCAAGACTCACACGGCCCTAATGCCCCATGAAATGCATTTCCTCATCCTTTGTTCTTACTCTGTGAAGCCCTGGAGACCAGTGACCTCTCCTTTCTCAAAATGCTTTTGTATCTGTGTGTTTTTTTGTTTGTTTTGGAATTTTGTTTTTTTGAGATGGAGTTTCACTCTCGTTACCTAGGCTGGGGTGCAACGGCGTGATCTCAGCTCACTGCAACCTCCGCCTCCCAGTTTCAAGCAATTCTCCTGCCTCAGCCTTCCAAGTAGCTGGGATTGCAGATGCCCACCAGCACGGCTGGCTAATTTTTTGTATTTTTAGTAGAGATGGGGTTTCGCCATGTTGGCCAGGCTGATCTTCAACTCCTAAGCTCAGGTGATCCATCCGCCTCGGCCTCCCAAAGTGCTGGGATTACAGGCACGAGCCACTGCGCCCCGGCCTCAAAATGCTTTTGAACTTGACTATTGGGTATGCCGTTCTTTACCAGGTCTCCTCCCAAGTCTGTGTCTTCTCCCTCTTTCTCACAAATCTCTTTCCTCTGCTTGTCTCTTAAGATGTTGCTCTCCTGCCATGCTCCAGTGGGACCCTTGGCTTTTTCCAATTCACTCATCTTCCCTGGATTATCTGGTCCACCATTACCCTGACCCCTGCCACACCTCACCTATTCACCCGCCCCAATATTTATTGAGCACCCACTAGTGCATGAGAGGTGCTACAGAAAAACAAACAAACAAACAAACAAAAAAACCCTGTCCTCGTGGAGCTGACATTCCAGAAGAGGGCATGAATGATTAAATACGACTTAATAAACAGTACGGCCAGGCATGGCATGTCACATCTCTAATCCAAACACTGGGAGGCCAAGGTGAGAGGACTGCTTGAATCCAGAAGTTTGAGACCAGCTTGGGCAACGTAGTGGGACCCTGTCTACAAAAAATATACATAAAAAATTAGCTGGATATGGTGGTGCATGCGTGTAGTTCCAGCTACTTGGGAGGATGAGGTGGAATGATTGCTTGAGTCTGGGGGGTCAAGGCTGCAGTGAGCTGTGATTGCCACTGCACACCAGCCTGGTGACAGAGTGAGATCCTGTCTTAAAAAAAACAAACAGTATAATTCCAGGGAGTGAAGGGACAGGATCTCCTTTAATTTTATTTATTTATTTTTTTTTTTTGGAGACGGAGTCTCACACCGTCACCCAGGCTGGAGTATAGCGGCGTCATCTCAGCTCACTGCAACTTCTGCCTACCAGGTTCAAGCAATTCTACTCCCTCAGCCTCCCAAGTAGCTGGGACTACAGGTGGGCACCACCATGCCTGGCTGATTTTTGTTTGTTTTGTATTTTAGTAGAGGCGTGGTTTCACTATGCTGCCAGGCTGGTCTCGAACTCCTGAGCTCAGGCAATCTGTCCCCCTCGGCCTCCCAAAGTGCTAGGATTACAGGCGTGAGCCACTGTGCCCAGCCAGGATCTCTTTAGCTAGGAAGTTGAGGGATGTTCTCTCTGAGAAGACAAAATCTTGAGTTTCAACCTGAAGAATTCAAAGAGGCCAGCCAGGCAAAAGATGAGAGTTGAAGGAGTGGGAACAGTCGAGGGCATAGCCAATAGTGGAATTCTCAATAAAGCAGAAGATGAGCTTTTCCTATTGTCAGAACAGAGAGACGTCCGAGTGACCAGAGTGTTGTGGGACAAGGTGGTCAGCAGGAGTCCAGTCACGCAAGGTCATGTGGTCATGGTAGAGTTTAAATTTCACTCCAAGCCTGATGGAAGCCATTGGAAGATGTTAACTGAGGAAGTGACAAGGAACTGGCATCTCAAACTCAACATGTCTACAACCCAGGTCTTGATCTTCCTGGAAACCTTCCTCCATCTTCCCCATCTCCATTGACAGCTAATCCATCCTTAAGGTAGCTCAGGCCAAAACCCTGGCGTCGCCCTTGACACTTCTCTCTCCTGCTCCAGCCCTAGGGGCTGCCATATTGTTCTCAGAGCACTTCACTTCGTCTGACATACTCTGTGTTTTCTCATCATTGCTTTGTTCTTGGTAGCATCTTCGGGCATTCTCTGAGTATCCGGCACACAGTAGGTGCTCACTGAATCTTTGTTGAATCAATGAATGAACAGCACTCCTTGGTCCCTTTAGCACTATAGACATTCTTCCCTTTCTTCGCCACCATTGCCCCTCGCCCACCCAACTAGCCACGGACACTGAAGGGTGACACAGTGGAGAACTGCGATTCTGGAGTCCTGTGGTTGGTCTGGGGTTCGAGTTCTTACTCAGTGGTAGGAATCCCCACGTGGGATGAACTCATCTGGGCTTCGGTTTCCTCCTCTGTAAAATGGGCCTCAAACTGCCAACCGCTGGGATGCAGGGAGGATTTGATGAGCCCAGGCGAGCTCCCCGGAGCACGGCAATCAATGGCACTATATATAAACCCGGCCCCTTTTGTACTCCCACTGCCTTTGTCCCAGTTCCAGCCCTCATTACACCAGCCTGCTCTTGCAGCTCCCTTCTAACTTCTGCTCCATCACCACCAATCTGTCCTTTCAGCTGTCAGGCTTGTCTTCCGAACGCCAACCCTAATCACGTCCCTCCCCTGCTCCAAAACCTGACGTGGCTCTCACTGTCCACAGGACGAGACCCAGCCTCTAGTTAATGGCCTCCGCTGTTCGGGTCACCCAACCTCTTCCCTACCACATACCCTGAGTAAAGCCTTCTGCCTCCATAGGGCGTTCTTAGCCCCAGAGAAGCTTCCCTTATCTTCCCGTTCCCCTCCTAATTCCTTCTTATCCTTCCAGGGAGGAGGATGTGAGGTAATGCGTCTTGGGAGCCAGCTGGGATTACTCAGGGAGATGGGATTATCTGCGTTTCGGAGGCTTGAGCAAGTTAAGGCAATGAGAAAGGTCACGCAATGAGAAAACGCAGGGCCGGGATTTAACCCGTCTGAGATGTTCTGACTGTGCTCTGCTGCCTCCCCAGACGTGAGCTCTGTAATAACGCCTTCCCCAGTGTATAATCATTTTCTCCTCATCCCTGCCCCCTCCATCCCTGGGGTCGGAGGGACGTGTAGTTGAATCTGTCACTCACTCCTGGTGTGGGCTCCCCCTGAAGCAGGGTTGAGTTCGTCTCAGCGTCATCACTGCATCCAGCACAACCTCCCCAGTCCAGGTTCATCAGCGCTCACCTGCGTCAACGCAGTTGTCTCCTCCTCAATCTCCCAGTTTCCGGCCTGGCCCCCCAGAGGGATCGTATTTTAACACAAGTCACATCACATCCCTCCTCCCCTCAGAACCCTCCATGGCTCACACCTTCCTCAGAGCAAAAGCCAAAGTCCTCTCCACAACTCACAAAGCCCTGCACCACCCGTCACCTCCCTGCCTTCCTTCGTCCCTTCCCGCTGTCCCCCTCGCTCGCTCTGCTCCAGCCACACTGACTCATCCCTGTTTCTGAAATACGCCAGGCATGATCTAGCCATGAAATGCATGGTCCAGCCTGGCGCATTTGAAGAACAGGGATGAACTGGTGTGGCTAGAGCAGAGTGAGTGACGGGGAGGGCAGGAGGAGGACCTTTGCACTGGCTGTTCCCTTTGCCGGGAGTTTTCCCCGACCTATTCGTATGGCTCACTCCCCTGCCTCCCTTGCCTTCTCCCCGTCTTATTCAAATGTCTATTTCTCCGGACTTGCACTGTCTGATATGGTTACCGCTGGCCACACGTGGCCTTTGAATACTTCAATTGAGACACATGGAAATGTAGACTATTGACCAGATTCCAAGGAAAATAATGTACAAAATGTCCTTTTTTCTTAAGATACAGGGTGTCACTCTGTCTCCCAGACTGGAATCCAGGGGCAGGATCACAGCTCACTGTAGCCTCAAACTCGCAGACTCAAATGATCCTCCTGCCAACAGCCTTCCGAGTAGCTGGGATTACAGGCACACACCACAACGCCTAGATGTTTTTTTTTAATATGGCTACTAGAAAATTTTACTTTTTTTTTTTTTCTGAGACAAAGTCATGCTCTGTCGCCCAGGCTGAAGTGCAGTGGCATGATCTCAGCTCACTGCAACCTCTGCCTCCCCGGTTCAAGTGGTTCTCCTGCCTCAGCCTCCCAGGTAGCTGGGATTACTGGCACCCCCCATACCCAGCTAATTTTTTGTATTTTTAGTAGAATGGGGTTTTGCCATGTTGACCAGGCTGGTCTAGAACTCCTGGCCTCAAGTGATCCACCTGCCTTGGCTTCCCAAAGTGGTGCACCATGCCTGACCATAAATAGCTCTTAATAGTTTTCTCCTGGGTAGTGCTGGTCTGAACATTTTTTTTTTTTTTTTTTTAGTTGGAGTCTCACTCCACCACCCAGGCTGGAGTGCAGTGGTGCGATCTCGACTCACTGCAACCTCCACCTCCTGGGTTCAAGTGATTCTCCTGCATCAGCCTCACAAGTAGCTAGGATTACAGGCATGCGTGACAACGCCTGCCTAATTTTTATATCTTTAGTAAAGACAGGGTTTCTCCATGTTGATCAGGTTGGTCTCAAACTCCCGACCTCAGGTGATCCCCCCACCTCAGCCTCTCAAAGTGCTGGGATTATAGGCGTGAGCCACCGTGCCCAGCCCTGAACACTTTTAACACTGAACTGCTTCCCTTCTAGGTGGTAAAGAGTAGGTGCCTTTACCGATAGAAATGTCACCACTCCCTTCACCTCCACCTGCCATGTCACTGACACGTCCTTTCCCCTTGCTCTGTGTTGACTTTCTCCTAAGCACACATCACCCTGACGTCTGTCATGCGAGTATACCTCAGAGACTCTGCTGTTTGGTTCCAGATCACCATAATAAAGCGAATATTGCGATAAAGTGAGTCTCGTGCCCTTTTGTGTTTCCCAGTGCACATAGGTGTTTTCACTGTAGTCTGTTAACTGTGCGATAGCATTATGTCTAAGAAAAATGTACACACCTTAATTTAAAAATGCATCAAGACTGGGCACAGTGGCTCCAGGCCAAGGCGGGCAGATCACGAGGTCAAGAGATCAAGACCATCCTGGCCAACATGGTGAAACCCCGTCTCTACTGAAAAAATACAAAAATTAGCTGGGCATGGTGGCGCATGCCTCCCAAGTAGTCCCAGCTGCTTGGGAGGCTGAGACAGGAGAATCGCTTGAATCTGGGAGGCGGAGGTTGCAGTGAGCCAAGATCGTGCCACTGCACTCCAGCCTGGTGCCTGGTGACAGAGCGAGACTCTGTCTTAAAAAAAAAAAAAAAAAATGCTGGGTATGGTGGCGCAGGCCTGTGGTCCCAGCTACATCAGAGGCTGAGGTGGGAGGCTCACTTGAGCCCGAGAGATTGAGGCTGCAGTGAGCTATGATCACACCACTGTACTCCAGCCTGGGAGGCAGAATGAGACCCTATCTCTCAACAAAAATTAAAAATAAAAATTAAAAAAAAGGCCAGGCACGGTGGCTCACTCTTGTAATCCCAGCACTTGGGAGGCCAATGTGGGTGGATCACAAGGTCAGAAGTTCAAGACCAGCCTAGCCAAGATGGTGAAACCCCATCTCTAATAAAAATACAAAAATTGGCCAGTGGTAGTGGCAGGTGCCTGTAATCCCAGCTACTTAGGAGGCCAATATAGATAACTGCATGAACCCGGGAGGTGGAGGTTGCAGTGAGCCGAGATCACGCCACTCCAGTCCAGCCTGGGTAACAGAGTAAAACTCTAACTCCAAAAAAAGAAAAACATCATCAAAAAAAAAATAACAAAAAATAGCCAGGTGTGGTGGTGTGAACTGTAGTCCCAGCTACTCAGGAGACTGAGGCACAAGGATTGCTTGAACCTCGGAGGTGGAGGGAGGTTACAGTGAGCCAAGATTGCGCCACTGCACTCCAACCTGGGTGACAGAGCGAGACTTCATCTAAATGAATAATTAATTAATTAATTAATTAATAAGCTTTCTTACTAACAAGGTTAACAATCATCTGAGCCTTCAGTGAGTCCTCGTCTTGCTGGTGAAGGGTCACTGGCTCAGTGTTGATGGCCGTTGACTGATGGGGGTGGTGGCTGCTTAAGATTGGGGCGGCTGTGACATTTTCTTCTTTTTTTTTCTTTTCTTTTATTGCGTTTTAGGTTTTGGGGTACATGTGAAAAACATGCAAGATTGTTGCATAGGTGCACACGTGGCAGTATGATTTGCTGCCTTCCTCCCCTTCACCTATATGTGGCATTTCTCCCCATGCTATCTCTCCCCAGCTCCCCACCCCCCACTGTCCCTCCCCTATTTCCCCTCAACAGACCCCAGTGTGTAGTGCTCCCCTCCCTGTGTCTATGCGTTCTCCTTGTTCAACACCCGTCTATGAGTGAGAACGTGCGATGTTTGATTTTGTGTTCTTGTGTCAGTATGCTGAGAATGATGGTTTCCAGGTTCATCCATGTCCCTACAAAGGATGCGAACTCATTGTTTTTGATGGCTGCATAATATTCCATGGTGGACAACAAGGAACTCTTCTGCACCCATTGACTCTTCCTTTCACAAAAGGTTTCACTACCACGAGATGCTTGGGGACAGCATTTTCCCCACAGTACAACTTTTTTCCACGTTGGAGTCAGTCCTCTCAAACCCTGCCGCTGCTTTGTCCGCTAAGTTTATGTCGTATTCTGAAATCCCATGTTGTCATTTTAACAACGTTCGCAGAATGTTTACCCGGCATAGGTTCCATCTCCTTTGCTATTCCGTAGTGAGCAACTCCTCATGCATTGAGGTTAGATCATGAGGTTGCAGCAGCTCAGTCACATCTCCAGGCTCCGCGTCTAGTTCCGGTTCTCTTGCTGCTTCCACCACATCTGCAGTGACTTCCTCCAGTGAAGTCCAGAACTCCTCCAAGTCATCCATGAGGATTGGAACTGGCTTCCTCAAAATTCCTATTAATGCTGATATTTTGACCTCTTCTTGTGAATCACAAATGTGTTCTTTTTGTTATTGTTTGTTGTGGATTTTTTTTATTTTTAATCGAGTTGAGGTCTCACTATGTTGGTCAGACTGGTCTTGAACTCCTCCTCGCCTCAAGTGATCCTCCTGCCTTGGCCTCCCTAAGTGCTGGAATTACAGGCATGAGCCACTGCACCAGCCAAAAATGTTCTTAATGGTACCTAGAATGGTGAATCCTTTCCAGAAAGTTTTCCATTTATTTTGCCCAGATGCATCAGAGGAATTTGTCCATGGCAGCGATAGTGTTATGAAATATATTTCTTAAATAATAAGACTTGAAATTCAAAATTACTTCTTAATCCATGAGCTACAGAATGAATGTTGTGGCTGGGCATGGTGGCTCACACCTGTAATCCCAGCACTTTGGGAGGCCGAAGCAGGTGGGTCACTTGAGGTCAGGAGTTCAAGACCAGCCTGGTCAACATGTTGAAGCCCAGTCGCTACTAAAATTACAAAAATTAGCTGGGCATGGTGGTGCATGCCTGTAATCCCAGCTACTCAGGAGGCTGAGGCAGGAAAATTGCTTGTACCCAGAAGATGGAGATTGCAGTAAGCCAAGATCACCCCACTGCAGTGACAGAGTGAAACTGTCTCAAAAAAAAAAGGAACGAATGTTATGTTAGAAGGCATAAAAACAACATTCATCTCCTTGTACATGTCCATCAGAGGTCCTGGATAACCAGTGCACTGTCAGCAGTAATATTTTTTCTGGTTGGGTGCGGTGGCTCACACCTGTAATCCCAGCACTTTGGGAGGCCGACGCAGGTGGATCACCTGAGGTCAGGAGTTTGAGACCAGCCTGACCAACATGGTGAAACACGGTCTCTACTAAAAATACAAAGATTAGCCAGTCATGGTGGCATGTGCCTGTAATCCCAGCTACTTGGGAGGCTGAGGCACGGGAGCCACTTGAACCTGGGAAGCGGAGGTTGCAGTGAGCCGAGGTCGTGCCATTGTACTCCAGCCTGGGCAACAAGAGCGCAGCTGTGTCTCAAAAAAAAAAAAAAAAAAAGGAAGGAAAAGAAGGAGGAAGAGAAGGAGGGAGAGAGGGAGGGAGGGAGAGAGGGAGGGAGGAAGGAAGGAAGGAAGGAAGGAAGGAAGGAATCTTTTTCTGAGTAGATCTCAACCATGGGCTTAAAATATCAGTTATCCATGCTATAAACAGACGTGCTGTCATTCAAGCTTTGCTGTTCCATTTCTAGAGCACAGGCAGAGTAGATTTAGCATAATTCTTAATCCTCTAGGACCTTTGGAATGGTAAATGAGCATTGGTTTCAACTTAAAGCCACCAGGAGCACTAGCCTCTGACGAGAGGGTCAGCCTGTCCTTTGAAGCTTTGAAGCCAGGCCTAAATTCTCCTCTCTAGCTATGAAAGTCCTAGATGGCATCTTCTTCCAATAGGGCATTTTGTCTGCATTAAAAAATCTGTTGTTTCGTGTAGCCAACTTCATTCATAATCTCAGCTAGATCTTCTGGATAACTGACGGCAGCTTCTCCGTCAGTAAGATGGCACTTTACCTGCCCCTTTCTATTATGGGGATGGCTTCTTTCCTTAAACCTCAAGAACCAAGATCTGTAGCTTCAGATTCTTCTTCTGCAGCTCCCCACCTCTCTCAGTCTTCACGGAATTAGAGATAGGGCCTTGCTCTGGATTAGGCTTTGGCTTAAGGGAACGTTGTGGCTGGTTTGATCTCTCCAGACCACTAAAACTACGTCCATGTCAGCAGTAAGCCAGTCTCACTTTTTTTTTTTTTATCATTCATATGTTTGCTGGAGTAGCCCTTTAAATTTCCTTCAGTAACTTTTTCTTTGCATTCTCAGCCTGGGTAACTTTGGCTCAAGAGTCTTAGCTTATGGGCTTTTTTTTTTTTTTTTGGAGACAGGGTCTCACTCTCTTGCCCAGGCTGCAGTGCAGTGGTGTGATCACCGCTCACTGCAGCCTCAACTTCCTGGGACCAAGTGATCCTCCCACCTCACCCTCCTCCTAAGTAGCTGGGACCACAGGTGTGTACCACCACACTCAGCTCATTTTTAAATTTTCTGTAGAGACGGGGTCTCCCTGTTTTGCCCAGGCTGGTCTCAAACTCGTAGGCTCAAGCAATCCTCTCACCTCGGCCTCCCAAAGGGCTGGGACTACAGGCATGAGCCACCATCCCTGGCCCTGTCTCAGCTTTTGACATGCCTTCCTCACTGTGTTTAATCATTTCTAGCTTTTAATTTAAAGTGAGAGGCGTGTGACTCTTCCTTTCCTTTGAATACTTAAAGGCCATTGTAGGGTTATACACTGACCTAATTTCAATATTGTTATGTCTCAGGGACTAAGAACGCCCAAGGAAAGGGGGAGAGGTGAGGGAATGGCCAGTTGGCATATCAGTCAGAACACACACAACATTTATCGGTCAAGTTTGCCATCTTATATAGGTGTGGTTCATGGCACCCCCAAACAATTACAGTAGTTAAATCAAAGATCACTGATCACAGATCACCATAAAAAATGTGATAACTGTGTAAAAGTTTGAAATACCACAAGAGTTACCAAAATGTGACACAGAGACACAAAGTGAAAACACGCTGTTGGGGAAAAAATGGCCCTGATAGACTTGACACGGGGTCGCCCCAAATCTTCAATTTGTGAGAAACACAGTCTCTGCAAATTGCAACAAAGCAAAGCACAATACAATGAAGTCTGCCTCGCCGGATGTGGTGGCTCACATCTATAATCCCAGCACTTTGGGAGGCCAAGGCAAGAGGATCCCTTGAGCCCAGCCAGGAGTTCAAGGCCAGCCTGGGCAACACAGGGAGACCCCATCTCCAAAACAAAACAAAGCCCGTTTGTATTTATTGCGTTTACTCTCAGTCTCTCCCACAGAGAGATAGGGCTGGCTTATTAGTGCTCAGTGAATGTTTCTCAAGGGAAAAAATAAGGTCTTAGCCAGTGCCTGCCCTTCGCTGTGCACACCCTGATCCAGCTTTGATCTGCCAGCAGAGGAGAAAACAAGACACAGGAAGAGAATAGTGATCTAGAAGTCATATTTTGAGGAACCCAAATTAGTATCAGAAAGCTGGTAGGAGAAGGGAAAAATAAAGTGAATCGAATTAAAAGTTGAATGGGCCATGTGCAGTAGCTCATTCCTAGAAATCCAGCACTTTGGGAGGCCGGGGTGAGAGGATCGCTTGAGGCCAGGAGTTCAAGACCAGCCTGGGCAACATAGCAAAATCCCATCTCTACAAAAAAAAGTTTTTAATTTTCTGAGTGTGGTGTTGTACACCTTCAGTCCCAGCTACTTAGGAGGCAGAAGTGGGAGGATCACTTGAGCCCAGGAGGTTGAGGCTGCAGTCACCTTTTATTGCACCACTGCACTCAAACCTGGGTGACAGAGTAAGTCCCTGTCTCTAAAAATAAATAACAAATTCATTTTTTGTAAAGTTGTATGTCATGGCCCCTGCCTACTCTGGATTCATGGGTTATTGCTTGAACCTCACCATCCAAATTCCAGTGGTAACACCATGTCATTTCTTGAATTTTCCAAGCCTCTTTCAGTCCCAGTTTCTCTGTCATGACTGCTCTCTCAGCCTGGAAATTTCTCTCCTCACTGGCCAGATTCCTCCTCATCTATGGGAATTTGGCTTGAAGTAGGGGGTATACCCAGTCCCCGAACTAGTTAACACGACCTACTGTGTGCCCCTCAAAGCCATTGCCTTCCTAGCTGAGAAGGCATCACACCTGCAACAGGTTCATTCATTGTGTGCATGTTTTTCTTAAGCACTTCTATTCTGCATGAGCTCCATGGGGCAGGAATAATCTCATGTGTCACTCTACCCAGCACATAGGATGTGCTCAGATGCACACTTGTGGATGGTGGAAAAATAGGTCAGCTCAACCTAATATGCCCATCTCTCCTCTAGGAGTAATCTTGAGAAAAAAAAAAAAGTTGGGAATATGCTTTGTGTTAGTTTAGGATGACCCAGAATAGACCCTGAAACAAGAATTTAGGGCAATCCTTGTGCAAGTAGTTCATCTGAGAGCGGACCCCAGAAAGGGTTCGAGAGGGAGAAGGAGGTGGGGCAAGGAAGGGTGAGTTGTCCTCTGGGCACCTGAACTCAATCCCGCTGGAAGCCCGTGTGGAACTCAAATCTTAAGTGATCCAGAATGAGGGATGAGGGAGCTGGGGTATTGATCCACAAATTCCCAGAAATCTTTGTTGAGGGCTGTCTGTCCTTAAGGGCATTCATTCCCTGGAGCTGCCCCAGCTTTGGAGAAAGCCCTGAGGCAAGATGTCCAGATACCAGTTAGCCAAAGACTAAAGTGTTAAGACCGGATAAAACTGAAAAATCAAACCAGATGTGGTGGTTCCCGCTTGTAATCCCAGCTACTCAGTAGGCTAAGGCAGGAGGATTGCTGGAGTCCAGGAGTTCAAGGCTACAGTGAGCTATGATTGCACCACTGCATTCCAGCCTGGGTATCAGAGCAAGACCTCATCCCTAAAATAAAAAATAAACTGAATAATCGCCAAGTTATTTGCTGTGGCCGACCTTCCATTAACCACAGAGCCCTCTGGTACTCCGCATTTCTCGTCCATGATATGAAGCTCTGATGACAATCTCTTTTATTGTGTTGTGCCCTGACCACACGCTATACATCACTTAGCGCTGAAATGGACATGTTCGGGAAACAGGGCCAGGAGGGACCCTGCGTTTCAACAGCAGTACTTTTACAAATGAGGTCTCACAACGGGGTCTTGCCAGGAGGGTTTCTACAGAAGCCCCATCCCACCTACTGTTACCGTCCTTACTAACTTCCATCTACAAAAGGGACTCTTTGTGACCAGAGGCTTGGGGTCTGTGGCTGCCTTCTAGCTGGCTGATGCCGCTGGTCCACACGGGCAGGATCACACTCATTTTTTTTCCTTCTTTTTTTTTTTCTCTGTGGTGGAGTCTCGCTCTGTCGCCCAGGCTGGAGTGCAGTGGCGTAATCTCGGCTCACTGCAACCTCCACCTGCTGGGTTCAAGCAAATGTCCTGCCTCAGCCACCTGAGTAGCTGGGACTACAGGCACCCACCACCATGCCCAGCTAATTTTTATATTTTCAGTAGAGACGGGGTTTCACCATGTCGGCCAGGTTGGTCTCGAACTCCTGAATTTGTGATCCACCTGCCTTGGCCTCCCAAAGTGTTGGGATTACAGCCGCGAGCCACAGCACCTGGTCCATTTGTTTGTTTTATACCACCTGTGTGCCTGGCACTGTGCCGGCCACTTTATCAACTTACTGAACTCCTCACAACCCTTGGAGGTATTGATACTATTATTATCCAGGTTATACAGAAAGGGGAAACTGAGGCACAGAGCAAGGCTGTCATTTGCCCAAGGCCACCCAACTGGAAAGTGAGAGTTGGGATTTGAACCCATGCAGGCTGGGCTATTAACACTGAACGACTTTCCTTCCATTTGTTAAAGAGCCACAAACCAGTCAGGGTGCGGTGGCTCACGCCTGTAATCCCAGCACTCTGAGAGGCCAAGGTGAGCGGATCACCTGAGGTCAGGAGTTCAAGACCAGCCTGGCCAACATGGTGAAACCCAGTCTCTACAAAAATACAAGAAAAGCAGCCAGGCATGATGGCAGTGCCTGGTAATTCCAGCTACTCAGGACGCTGAGGCAGGAGAATCCCTTGAACCCAGGAGGCAGGGGTTGCAGTGAGCTGAGATCGTACCATTCCACTCCAGCTTGGGCAACAGAGTGAGACTCTGTCTCAAATAAATACATAAAATAGGCCAGGCATAGTGGCTCATGCCCGTAATCCCAACACTTTGGGAGGCTGAGGAGGGCGGATCACCTGAGGTCAGGAGTTCAAGACCAACCTGGCCAACATGGTGAAACCCCCATCTCTACTAAAAACACAGAAATTAGCCGGGCATCATGGCACATGCCTGTAATCCCAGTTACTGGGGAGGTTGAGGCAGAAAATTGCTTGAACCTGAGAGACGGAGGTTGCAGTGAGCCGAGATCATGCCACTACACTCCAGCCTGGGTGACAGAGTGAGACTCCATCTCAAAAAAAATAAAGAGCCACAAACCCCAAAAGGTGTGCCATTCCCCCAGGACCCCAAGCCACCCCACAATCCATTGTCATTGTAGCTTGTGAAATATACTGAATGTCACCCCATTCATGAGCCATGAGGGGTGGTTTCCATTTCTCTCATTGCAACATTTGTGGAGCATGAACCATCTGGGGGAGTCTTCGTAAGTCACCTTTTATCCCTTGAGGCAGGTACTGTTATGACCATTTTACAGGTGACAAAACTGAGGCCAGTGGTGTCGAGTCCCCAGCCCTTGGCCACTCAGCCAACACAGGATGGCTCAGAATCCCAAGCACCCCTGCCGTGCTGTCTGACCCCCCAAGCCCACCCTCTGTTCTCCATTGTGGCTTCTTTCTTTCAGCATCTTGGCGACAGTTGGGACAGAGTTTGACCTGCGGACGCTGAGGGCAGTTCGAGTGCTGCGGCCGCTCAAGCTGGTGTCTGGAATCCCAAGTGCGTGAGTTTCCGACCCTGAAAAGGGTTTGCTCAGGGGCCCCGGGAACCCTCAGTTTTCCCTATGCGCAGCATCTCGGGAGGCCACCCCCCAACCAGCCTATATGAGGGCAGTCTCCTCTTTGGGATTCCCTATAGGGGACCCCTAGGAACATGGCTGTAGCTCCCCATGAGCTCCTGAAAGCAAGCTAGGAGCCACACCCATTTATTGAGCACCTACTGTCTATCAGGAGCCATGCTAAGCACCACATGTGATCTCATTCAGTACTCACAGCCCTATGAAGTCGATAGGACTGATGTCTCTATTTTATAGAGGGGGAAACTGAGGCTCAGAGTGGCTGAAAAATTGGAGCAGGGTTTTGTGGCTGAGAAGTGGCAGAACTAGGAGTGAGCAAGTGTGATTCCACACCTGGGTGTCACACTGGTGGCAGTGACCATTCCCATTTGCCGAGTGCCGGCTGTGTTCAGGGCACTGCGGAGAGGACTTTACATGCGTTACCTTATGTCATCCTCACAGTCACCCAGCGAACACCCATTTTTCAGATGAGAAGGTTGAGGCTCAAGGAGGTTAAATCGCTCACCTGAATTCTTGCCGGTGGACAGTAACGAGCTCTAAAATTCATACTCATTCCTTGCCGCTTTCCCATTCTGCATGGATGCATCTACTCCCGTTTTGGGGTGGCCGCCATATGCAGGGTCAAGATTAAGTAAAGTTTCAGCCAAAACATTGTGAAAAGCAAAAATGAAACAGAGCTGTTCTTTTCTGTCTTCTTGTCTTGGTTAATAATAATGGTTTAGTCAGGCATGGTGGCTCATGCCTGGAATCTCAGCACTTTGAGAGGATCACTTGAGGTCACAAGTTCAAGACCAGCCTGGGCAACATCATGAGACCCCCATATCTACAAAAAAAATTTTTTTTAGAAATCAGCCAGGTTGGCTGGGCACAATGGTTCACACCGGGAATCCCAGCACTTTGGGAGATAGAAGGCAGCAGATAGCTTGAGCTCAGGAGTTAACCAGCATGGAGAACATGGCAAAACCCCGTGTCTAAAAAAAAAAAAAAAAAAAAAAAAAAAATTAGCAGGCATGGTGGTGCACACCATAGTCACAGCTACTTAGGAGGCCGAGGCAGTAGGATCACTTGAGCCCAGGAGGTCAAGGTTGCATTGAGCTGTGGTCACATCACTACACTCCAGCCTGGGCATCAGAGTGAGACCTGTCTCACCAAAACAAAGTTTAAAAAAAATTTACGAAGCACTTATTATGTGCCAGGCATTATTTTAAGTATTTCCATTTTTTAAAGCCATTTATCTTCCCAACAAGGCTGTGAAGTGGTCTCTGTTATTAGCACGATTTTACGATTTATTGGCTTCATTCTTCAGGTTCATTGCTACCCAAGTTTAAAGAGTAAGATTTCCCGCCGGTCGAGTTGGCTCATGCCTGTAATCCCAGCACTTTGGGAGGCCGAGGAGGGCAGATTATAAGGTCAGGAGTTCAAAACCAGCCTGGCCAACATGATGAAACCCTGTCTCTACTAAAAATATAAAAATTAGCTGGGCATGGTGGCACGTGCCTGTAGTCCCAGCTACTCAGGAGGCTGAGGCAGGAGAATCGCTTGAACCTGGGAGGCAAAGGTTGCAGTGAGCTGAGATCGCACCACTGCACTCCAGCCTGGGAAGCAGAGTAAGACTCCGTCTCAAAAAAAAAAAAAAATTTCCCAGAGGATCACCAGCAGGGCCTTTTTGTAGAAAGAAGACACTTCTATCCAAGGTCTCTGCGAGATCCCAGTAGATGCCTGTGTCATATTAAATTAAGAGCCATCCCAAATCTAATAGTAAAAAGAGCCAGGTGCAGTGGCTCACACCTGTAATCCCAGCACTTTGGGAGGCCAAGGTGGGACCATTGCTTGAGACCAGGAGTTCAAGACCAGCGTGGGCAACAAAGTGAGACCCTGTCTCTAAAAAGAAATATGAAAACTAGCTACAGGAGGGAGACTGAGGTGGGAGGATCGCTTGAGCCTGGGAGTTTGAAGATGGTGCCACTGCACTCAGCCTGGGCAACAAAGTGAGACCCTGTCCACCTCCCAAAAAATATATATATGTACACACAATAGTGACAAGAGTCTCTGTTTAATGACCACCTATGACATACCAGGTACTTCACCGTGTGTGAACTCTCTCGCTTAATCCTGTGAGGGAGATACTGTTCCAGTCCCTATTTACAGATGGAGGAGCTGAGGTTTGGAATGGAGACCTGACTTGCTCAAAAGTCACCTCACTAGTAATTGGATAACTAGGTCACGTTCCCTCGAAGCGGAGACTTAGGGTGGGTGTTCAGACGCACCTGCTTTATTGCAGGATGGCTCTCGGGAGAGACAGCACGAGGTCAGCAGGGTGGACAGGGGAAGGGATGGAGCAGAGAAGTCAGCAGGGTGGACAGGGGAAGGGATGGAGCAGAGAAGTCAGCAGGGTGGACAGGGGAATGGATGGAGCAGAGAGATTAGCAGGGTGGACAGGGGAATGGATGGAGCAGAGAGGTCAGCAGGGTGGACGGGGGAATGGATGGAGCAGAGAGGTCAGCAGGGTGGACAGGGGAATGGATGGAGCAGAGAGGTCAGCAGGGTGGACGGGGGAATGGATGGAGCAGAGGTCAGCAGGGTGGACAGGGGAAGGGATGGAGCAGAGAAGTCAGCAGGGTGGACAGGGGAATGGATGGAGCAGAGAGATCAGCAGGGTGGACAGGGGAAGGGATGGAGCAGAGAGATCAGCAGGGTGGACAGGGGAACGGATGGAGCAGAGAGGTCAGCAGGGTGGACAGAGGAACGGATGGAGCAGAGAGGTCAGCAGGATGGACGGGAACGGGTGGAGCAGAGGTCAGCAGGGTGGACAGGGGAATGGATGGAGCAGAGAGGTCAGCAGGATGGACAGGGGAACGGATGGGGCAGAGGTCAACAGGGTGGGCAGGGGAACGGATGGGGCAGGGGTCAGCAGGGTGGGCAGGGGAACGGATGGGGCAGAGGTCAGCAAGGTGAGCAGGGGAATGGATGGGGCAGAGGTCAGCAGGGTGGGCAGGGGAACAGATGGGGCAGAGGTCAGCAGGGTGGGCAGGGGAATGGATGGGGCAGAGGTCAGCAGGGTGGGCAGGGGAACGGATGGGGCAGAGGTCAGCAGGGTGGGCAGAGGAATGGATGGGGCAGGGATGCAGCTTCAGCTGGAGTGTGTGTGACACCAGAGTTGTCCTCCCATGTGTGGCAAGGATGCTGGCCTCTTTGACTTCTCTGGTCAGTTACTGGGGATGGGAGGTAGAGAAACAGTCGCTTTTTATCACCAAGGGCAGCTCTACTGAGAAGAGGGACAGCTGGGAGGCATTAGCAAACAGCATCCATAGCAGCTGGAGGTGGGTACACCAGAGAGAAAATGGGATCTTGGCTGGACACCAAGAGAGTCCAGCACCACACTGCCCACATTACATTTCTGAGCCCTTGGAGTGGCATGGCCCCTTGAGCTATCCTGACAGTTTCCCTCTCTTACTGTGGCCACCACCCATCAAGAGCCATGGGACGTTCCTCCAATCAAGAAGCAAAGCCCCAAGCTATATCTTTGAACCTTCGTTTTGACCATAGATGTTCCTAGTAGATAGCACAGTGCTTGCAAACATAGGATGTTGATATCATTCAGACCTGAGTTAAAAGCCTCAAAAAAAAGGAAAAAAAAAGGTAGTGGAGCCAGGCATGGTGGTATTTGCCTGTAGTCCCACCTACTTGGGAGGCTGAGGCAGGAGGCTCATTTGTGCCCAGGAGAAAGGCTGCAGTGAGCCATGATCATGCCACTGTACTCCAACCTGGGTGACAGAGCAAGCCCATCTCAAAATAAAAGAAAGAAAAAAGCCAACGATGGGCATAGAAATACCAGGGGTCTTCCTCTGTCACCCAGGCTGGAGTGCTGTACAGTCACAGCTCAGCGCAGCCTCAACCTCCCCAGGCTCAAGCAGTCCTCCCATCTCAGTGTCCCAAATAGCTGGGACTCCAGGCACAGATCACTATGCCCAGCTAATTTTTTTTTTTTTACATATTTTGTAGAGATGGGGTTTCGCCTTGCTGCTCAGGGTGGTCTCAAACTCCTGGGCTCAAGCGATCCACCCACCTCAGCCTCCCAAAGTGCTGGGATTACAGGTGTGAGCCACCACACCTGGCCAGCTGTCATTACGAGGAACATTCTTTGAGTCTTACAACAGTGAAACTTTTAGTGTAGGATGAGAATTTCAGTATTATCAACTTAACCCCTTCCTCTCCCAAAAGGATTTGAAACCCAGAGTCATTCAACCACCATGAATGAAACATTTGTTAGATGAGAGACTACTGGAGGCTGAACTTGGTAGGATAAGAGCTTCCATGGGGTCCCTGATTGACAGCAGTACCCCCACATTCAGGTCTTCAGATGCCCACTTGGATGTCTCTTCCATCCCACTCTGTCCCTTTGGGGACTGTTCCGTCCCTTTTGATTCACTGCTATCTTCTGAATTGGGTTGCTCTGAGCACAGAAAGCAACATCAGCACGTGGCAAACAGGACTTCGTGGCAGATCGACAGGGTTCAAATCCTCGTTCTGCCATTTCTTTTTCTTTTTCTTCTTTTAAGATGGAATCTCGCTCTGCCACACAGGCTGGAGTGCAATGGCACAATCTTGGCTCACTGCAACCTCCGCCTCCTGGGTTCAAGAGATTCTCCTGCCTCAGCCTCCCAAGTAGCTGGGATTACAGGCACTTACCACCATGCCCGGCTAATTTTTTGTATTTCTAGTAGAGATGGGGTTTTACCATGTTGGCCAGGCTGGTCTCGAATTCCTGACCTCAGGTAATCCACCCTCCTCAGCTTCCCAAAGTGCTGGGATTATAGGCATGAGCCACCACACCTGGCTAATTTTTTGTATTTCTAGTAGAGATGTGATTTCACCATGTTGGCCAGGCTGCTCTTGAACTCCTGACCTCAGGTGATCCGCCCTCCTCAGCCTCCCAAAGTGCTGGGATTACAGGCATGAGCCACCATGCCCGGCCTCTTCTGCCATTTCTCATACACTTGGATGAATTATAGCATCTCTCTCAGCCTTGCTTCCCACGTCCGTAAAATGGGAGTGACTTTTCACATATGGCTGCCTCAGGGGTTTGTCAGTAGAAGCCAGTGAAATAACGTAGAGTCTGGTTCCTTAGGGTTGAAATTGGGACCACTGACTGCTTTCCTACCGGAAGCTGCAGCCAGCCTGTATGGCCTTGTATGAATTAGGAAAAGACGCTCCCTCTTGGCAGAAAAAAAAAAAATAAGAAAACGGCTCCCTCTTCTGGGTACCAGTTGCCCAACACCCACGAATATGGCTCCAAAAGCAATACATTTCCACCCTTTTCTTGCCCAAAAGATCATCAAATGGAACAGCATATGTTTCACAAAATACCTTTATTAAATACTTTAAAGTTGACTGGGCTCGGGGGCTCACGCCTGTGATCCCAACACTTTGGGAGGCAGAGGCGGGAGGCTCGCTTGAGGTCCAGAGTTCGAGACCAGCCTGGGCAACATAGTGAGACCCTGTCTCTATAAAATATGTATGTATTTCTTTGAGACAGGGTCTTACTCTGCTGCTCAGGCTGGAGTGCAGTGACACAGTCATAGCTCACTCAACCTCCTGGGCTCAAGCCATCCTCCTCTCTCAGTCCCTGGAGTAGCTAGGACTACAGGCATGAACCATCATGCCTGGCTAATTGAAATAAATAAATAAATACTTTACAGTTAAAAGTGCTTTTGGGGAAAAAAAAAAAAAAAGAGAGAGAGAGAAAGAATTGGGGCCAGGTATGGTGGCTCACACCTATAATCCTAGCACTTTAGGAGGCTGAGGAGTTTGAGCGCTTGGAGGCCAGAGGTTTCAGGCCAGCCATAGCAACACCCCATCTCTACAAAAAAGTTTTAAAACTTAGCCAGGCATGGTGGTGCATGCCTGTAGTCCTAGCTACTCCAGGGACGGAGTCAGGAGGATCACTTGAGCCCAGGAGGCTGAGGCTGCAGTGAGCTGTGATTGTGCCACTGCACTCCAGCCTAGGCAGCAGAGCAAGACCCTGTCTCAAAGAAAAAACACCTAGGAAGCGTCGTTCCTATGACAAGGACCAGCCTCACGTGGCGCTTCCTTCACCATCGCCCCATCCCCAGGCTCCTGTGTGCTTGAGGTTCCTCAGGGACACCCCTGCTTTGCTTGGGAGAGAGCTTGGCATCTCGGTGGTGGGGTGTGGGGGTGCTTGCTCATGGGCTTATGGGGCCTCTCTCTGTGTCCTCCCAGGTTTACAAGTCGTCCTGAAGTCGATCATGAAGGCGATGATCCCTTTGCTGCAGATCGGCCTCCTCCTATTTTTTGCAATCCTTATTTTTGCAATCATAGGGTTAGAATTTTATATGGGAAAATTTCATACCACCTGCTTTGAAGAGGGGACAGGTAGGTCCACAGAGCACGATGTGTTTTTCCAGTTTTCTCCTTTAGGGACAGGCTCTTGGGAGGGTTGTGCAGAGGCCTGCTTCTTTCTCCTGGCAGCTGGGAGGACCGCCTCCTTCAGAGAGCGCTGCAGGAGAGGCAGCGGGTGAAGTAGCCTCTGAGATCTTAGCTGTTGTAAGGGTTGGGGGTCCACAGAAGGTGACCCAGCAGAGCAAGAGTTTATCTGGGAATAATCTGAGGAAGGACCATCGGGAGAATGAGGAAGTGAGACAGAAAAAGGAAGGGGACTGTTAAAGGGTGTGTTATTAAGCAGGTTATCACCTGCAACTGGGATTGGATCCTCCTGGGCGGCTCTGGGAAACAGCATAGAACATACACCTAGCTGGGCGTGGTGGTCACGCCTGTAATCCCAGCACTTGGGGAGGCCGAGGCGGGCAGATCACGAGGTCAGGAGTTCAAGACCAGCCTGGCCAGCATGGTGAAACCCCGTCTCTACTAAAAATACAAAAATTAGTCAGGCGTGGTGGCACATGCCTGTAATCCCAGCTACTCGGGAGGCTGAGGCAGGAGAATCCCTTGAACTCAGGAGGTGGAGATTGTAGCGAGCCGAGATTGCGCCACTGCACTCCAGCCTGGATGACAGAGTGAGACTCCAGCTCAAAAAAAGATTTTAAAAAGGCCAGGTGTGGTGGCTCATGCCTGTAATCCCAACACTTTGGGAGGCTGAGGTGGGTGGATCACCTGAGGTCAGGAGTTTGAGACCAACCTGACCAACATAAAGAAACCCATCTCTACTAAAAATACAATAATTAGCCAGGTGTGGTGGCACATGCCTGTAATCTCAGGTACTTGGGAGGCTGAGGCGGGAGAATCGCTTAAACCCAGGAGACAGAGGTTGTGGTGAGCCAGGATCACACCATTGCACCCCAGCCTGGGCAACAAGAGCGAAACTCTGTCTCAAATTAAAAAAAAAAAAGAGAGAGAAATTAAAAAAGGAGCACACACCTCAGAACTGTCCCAGCCAAGAGGCAAGGGAGCTGGGGTATTTATACACTGGCTTCCTTCTGGCCGGTTGGAACAGGTGTTCCCTGCGCTTTCAGACCTCAGCCAGTCCTGACCTCTAAAGCAAGCAAGAAGTGGGAGAGTTTGGCCAGAACAGGGTTATTGCCCAAGCGCACTGTGGGCGGTACTTTGTAGAGGATGAGAGGACCTGATGAGTCCTCCTGGTCTCTGCCAGTCCCCAAGATGTGCCAGAGATATCCCAGTTGGGAGTCCTGGCACCACCCAGTCAGAACCCGGCACTCAGCAGCATCCTGCCCCTCCCTGACTGTGCCCACATGAACCCTTCAGTGTCTGGGTCTGGTGGGTGAGGTCTGGGGGTGGGGTGAGGCAGGGAAAACCCAGGCAGGGCAGAGACACAGTCCCGGGACTTAGCTCTGAACCAGCAGCGTGGAAGCAGTGCGTCCGCCGTGGTCCACAGTCAGGGACCAAGCTGCCCTTGGATACATTTACAGTTAAATATTTGCCTGTCCAAACTCTAGCTGCTTGCTCTCTAAAGCTCCGAAATGAAATGGAATCAAGTAGGAAGGGATGCCTTCGGTATTTCAGTATTTGGACCCCTGGCTGTCTGTGCAGACAGACTGAATGGCAGCGCTGGTTCTGATGGTCTGGGGCACGGGAGCTGTGCATTGAGGGAGTGGATAGACTGAATTAAGAAGCCCGGAGGAGGACCCGGGTGGGCAGAGAAAGAGATTTCAGGCCTCTTACTTGGGAAAAGCAGCCACAGAAGATTCTGTCCGGGAGTGGATTTCCACTCACTCTCCCCACCCAGTGACCCCCAAGTGGATCCTCAGAGGCACCCCCAAGCCCTTCCTCCCCGCTCCTTCCCAGGGGGAGGGAAACCCATTGGGGAAGGTTTATTTGCAGTGGTTGGAGGTTTTCCTTTAGTCTGTGTGTGTGGTTTTTCCTCTTTTTCTCTCGCTCCTTCTGTCTCCTTTTCTCCTGGGCTTGTGAAGTTTGCTCAATATGGAATGTCCTAATTATTTCTTTCCCCGATGAAGAAGGTGTTAATTGAGGCAGAGCTATTTCTGCTTCTGGCCTCGTCACCCAGGCGGAAATTCGATCGAGAGAGAGAGAGAGAGAGAGAGAGAGAGAGAGAGAGAACGTGAGTGCGCACGAGCAGGGTCCCTTGGAAAAATCAGCCGTGAGCAGAGAAACCAGGACTCCTGGATCCTGGGTTTTTGTGAGGTTTTATGTTACTTTTTCTACCCAAGACTGCCTAAAGGAGAAGAGGCCACGGGGTTGGCTTAGGTCCGAGTGGGCTTTTGAGGGGACAGAAGTGGGTGGTGCCACCGGAGGGGAGGAAGCCTCGATTTAGGAGAAAGACTGAAAAGCTAGCTCACGATTAAAAATATAAGACGTGTGAGTAAGAGACAGATATATACAGACACCCAGGCAGCGGGTTAATTTTAAAATGTATTTATAACCAAATTCCTCAGACACTCTGGACGGTTGTTTTTCTAGAAGCAGTGCTCAGAGTGCTTCGTGTCGGTGGTTGGGGGGTTGAGGGGGATTGCAGCGCTGCTAAAGATAGACCCGTTTTCGGTAGCATTCCTCCGTGTCGGGAGCCCAGTTCCCGTGCGCCCAGCACCGTGCCAATCGCTCAGAAGGAAGCAAAAGTGAAGTGGAAGGCTTCCTGCTTTCTAAGAGCTTCTAAAATAGAGGAAACAAGACCCCTCATTTGCAGCCGTTTTTAACAGTGAAGGCTAATGTGTGATGATACCCACGCCCCCCTAAATACGGAAATTCAGTAGCTGTTGTATGCCTGAAAGGGGCTGGGTGCGGTGGCTCACACCTGTAATCCCAGCACTTTGAGAGGCCCAGGCGGGAGGATCTCTTGAGGCTAGGAGTTTGAGACCAGCCTGGGCAACATAGCAAGACCCTGTCTCTACTAAAAGAAAAATTAATAAATTAGCCATGAGTGGGAGTACATACCTGTAGTCCTGGCTACTCAGGAGGCTGAGGAAGAAGGATCACTTGAGCCCAGGAGTTGGAGGCAGCAAGGTTGCAGTGAACTATGGTTGTGCCTGCACTCCAGCCTGGGTGACAAAGTGAGACGCTGAAAAAAAAATAAGGGAGGAAGGGAGGGAGGAAGGGAGGGAGGGAAGGGGAGGGAGGGAGAAAGGAAGGGAGGAAAGAAGGGAGGGAGGGAGGAAGAGAGGGAGGGAGGGAGAGAGGGAGGAAGGAAGGGAGGGAGGGAGAGAGGGAGGGAGGAAGGGAGGGAGGGAGGGAGGAAGGGAGGGAGAGAGGGAGGGAGGAAGGAAGGGAGGAAAGAAGGGAGGGAGGAAGAGAGGGAGGGAGGGAGAGAGGGAGGGAGGAAGGGAGGGAGGGAAGAAGGGAGGGAGGGAGGGAAGGAAGGAAGGAAAGAAAAAGAGGGAGGGAAGAAGGGAGGGAGGGAGGGGCTGAGGCTGGGGCTGGTTAACTGGGCTACACAAGAGGCTACACGGTGGGTGGGAATTGAGCCAGACTTGGACATGGGGTGGAGACAGGGAAGATTCCAGGCAGAGGCGCTGTCCCAAACAGTAGTTGTCATTTATTATAGGAGCCCACGGATTTATTTTGCTCTCTGCCGTGAGCTTTATGGTTAAAAGATTTTTGCCTTCCAACCTGTGTTTATTCAACGGCAGTTCGTGTACCAAGTCCAGCACACGTGAGGAAGGTGTTGCCCACCACTCCAGTTCATGGCGAGGCTAGACTTGGCGTTTCTATTCAGCCAGAGCTTGAAAGGCCAACGAGATTCATTCACTCAGCACTGGTCTATTTCCCTCTGCTGTGTGCTCAGTCAGGGGAGCGGAGAATCGGTGCTGCAAAGTCTGTAGCACATGCATCGAGAGACATTTTTGTTGAGTAGGAAGCTTAAGTTTACACACACTCGGCGGTTTGTTTTCTTGTCTAACAAGGCCACGGTCGTCTTTGAAAACCTTCAGAAGCATCACTCACAAAATAAGGTCCTCTCAGACCCGCCGTGCTGGTAAAGTGAGGACGCTCCCAGGACGTGAGCTTTCCTGCCTCCCCACCCCATCAACACCTTAGGAAGGGGTAGGGAGGCAGGACTGACCTTTAGCGTGCAGCCCGACTGCCACCTCCCAGGAAGCTGTCTTTGGTTTCCAGCAAAAGGGGTGTCTGTTGGCACGTTCCTCTCTCCTTGCGGCATTTTCACAGTCTGCCTCCTGCTATTTGGGGAGAAAGCTCAGCTCCTGTTCCTTACCCTTAGGCAAGGGTAGGAACTGTGTGTACTGGTGTCCCTCACCCCCAGAACAGCTCTCTGAGCCCAGTACATCCCAAGAAGAAAAAAAAAAAATCAGCAAGGCTTACAGGGCAATAACACAGCGCACTTGACAAATCTGTCCTAATGGATGTCGGACGAATGCCGCCCTCACCAGCTGCGCTATGCACGCAGCACATTTACTAAAACTGACTATATTATGGGCCATAAGTTTGTCTCAACAGAGTTCAAAAAGCAGAAAAAATACAAAGCATGTTCTCTCCACAATGCAATAAAGCTGGAAATCAGTAACAAAAAGAGAACTCTGAAAGTGTTTGCAGCTTAAGAGACACGCCTCTCATTTATGGATGAAATGATATGATGTCTGAGCTTCCCTTTAAAAATATTCCAGGCTGGGTGTGGTGGCTCATGCCTGTAATCCCAGCACTTTGGGAGGCCGGGGCAGGTGGATCACCTGAGGTCAGGAGTTCGAGACCAGCCTAGCCAACATGGTGAAACTGTCTGTACTAAAAACACAAAAATTAGCCAGGTGTGTTGGTGGGCGCCTGTAATCTTAGCTACTCTGGAGGCTGAGGCAGGAGAATCCCTTGAAATGGGGAGTCGGAGTTTGCAATGAGCTGAGTTCGCACCATTGCACTCGAGCCTGGGTGACAGAATGAGACTTTGTCTCAAAAAAAAAAAGTTTGGTGGCAAGGCAAAGCATTTGGAGGGGATATAGATGAAACAAGATTGGCTGGAAGTAAGGAGACAAGTGTATAAATTGGTGATAGGTATGTGGTGAATCATTATACTATTCTATACCTCTCTCTCCCTCTCTTCCTCTGTTTTCATATATATATATATATACCTAACAAGTTATTTTAAAAAGAAATACATCTAAGTTACCCATAGGTCAAAGAAGAAATAATAGTGGAAAAATTACTTGAACAATAAAGATAATGCATGACAAAATTTATGAGATGCAGGTAAAGCCACACTTAAAGGCAATTTATAGCCTTAAAGGCAGTTCATCCATCCATCTCAAAGGTTGAGGAAAAGAATAGCAAAAAAAAGAAAAAGAAAACTCATGGAAAACAAAGAGAAAAGTAGTAAAGCTTAGAGAAGAAATTAATCAACAGAAAACAATAATAGACCCACAAAGCCAAACATAGATTTCTTTGAAGGCTGATCACGTTTGTCCAAATAGTTCTTTGTTCCAACAGCATCGTAGAGTCACTGGTCCCTATACCTCAGAGCTGGTGTTCCCTGCTCCTTCCTCTGACTTTTCTCCCCTTCCCTTTCATAGATGACATTCAGGGTGAGTCTCCGGCTCCATGTGGGACAGAAGAACCCGCCCGCACCTGCCCCAATGGGACCAAATGTCAGCCCTACTGGGAAGGGCCCAACAACGGGATCACTCAGTTCGACAACATTCTGTTCGCAGTGCTGACTGTTTTCCAGTGCATAACCATGGAAGGGTGGACTGATCTCCTCTACAATGTAAGTGATGCTGGGGCGGCGTGTGTGGACAGTCGGAGTCTTGGGGAGGTGGCCTCCTGGGACCAGTGAGACCCCAAGGCTGCAGTGGAGGGATCCTGACCTTGGAAGGGCAGCCCAAGGACAACAGGGCCCCAGTGAAGCTGTCCCGAGGCCCAGGCTTTGGAAGATGACAGGGACTCATAAGCAGAACCCTTAACTCTAGGGCTTGGAAGTCTGGAGGGCCCCCAGATGTGACGTCATTTTTCATCATGCAGTGTCTAGATATAATTTTAGATGTTTTAATACGGAAAGGTTATGTGATCCAAAAATCAACGTAGATAAAAGATAGAGTAGGCCGGGTGTGGTGGCTCACACCTGTAATCCAAGCACTTTGGAGGCCCAGGCGGGCGGATCACCTGAGGTCGGGAGTTCAAGACCAGCCTGACCAACATGGTGAAACCCCGTCTTTAAAATAAGAAGAAAAAAAGAAAAGTAAAAAGATAGAGTAATATCTTGGACGTAGGCAAGGGGGCCCTGCCCTGAGGCTCACCCGGCCCTCCTCCAGCCGTGCCACTCCCATGGGATGAGAAGTTCCTGGAGCCAAGGGGACGTGTCCACCAAGAGCTTGTGCCCCACTTTCTAAACCATGTTTTGAGTCACCGGGATCCCGGAATTCCCTGCCCAAGCCCAGATTCCATGAATTTGCATGAGATTCCCATGTGGGTCTGTTCGTAACCCAGGGACATCCGAGGGGCGGCTATTGGCACAGATGTGGCTGGAGCTTGGACGTACAAGCTGGAGTGCCCACACACGTGTATGGAGGCCCTCTGGCAGGACAGAGCTGTGACTAGGAAGAGAAGGGGACAGGGCTGGCTCTCCCCACACCTTGACCCAACGCAGATATCTGGATTCTAAATTCCACCTTGACCTTCCAGAGAGTAAAGGAACATATGTTTGCGAAGTGGAAGCATAAAAGGATGTTTTATTTATTTTTTATTTTTGAGATGGAGTCTCGCTCTGTCACCCAGGCTGGAGAGCAGTGGCGCAATCTCGGCTCACTGCAACCTCCACCTCCTGGGTTCAAGCGATTCTCCTGCCTCAGCCTCCTGAGTAGCTGGGACTACAGGCATGTGCCACCACGACCAGCTAATTTTTGTATTTTTAGTAGAGACGGGGTTTCACCATGTTGGCCAGGCTGGTCTCGAACTCCTGACCTTGTGATCCGCCCACCTCAGCCTCCCAAAGTGCTGGGATTACAGGCGTGAGCCACTGCGCCCGGCAAGCATGCTTTATTTAGTTACCTTTTAAATATTTCCCCGTAGTGTGTGGTCTCTTTTTGTACTCTTGCCCTAGATCTTAAAAATGTTAGGGATGTTTCTGGAAAGATGTGTACCTCCACCTGCCCCACTTCCATTCTATTTCCTGTCCCCCCAATATCCAACCCCTTTAGTTCCTCAGTATATCCTTCCGATGTTTATTTATGCAATTATAAGTATAAGTGTAATCAAATCGACATCCTCCTCCTCTTTCTTACCCCAGGGAGTAGCCGTCTACACATGCTGTTCAATTCTGTGATTCTTTTTTCTCATAACCACACATTCTAGAGACCTTTCTGTTGCAAAACATGGACAGTCTCTTCACACGTGCACACCAGTACGCCCAGCTAATTTTTGTATTTTTTGGTAGAGCCACGGTTTCTCATGTTGCCAGGCTGCTCCGGAAATCCCGGGCTCAGGCGATCCTCCCGCGTCCGCCTCCCAAAGTGCTGGGATTACAGGCATGAGCCATTGCGCCCAGCCATCTTTATTCTTTTGTGTGGCTGCATAGTGTTCTGTTGTGTGACTGTGGGTTGGAGGGCGTCCATTCCCAGAAGTGGGATTGCAGGGTCAGAGACTAAATGTGTTTATAATTTTAGTTTTGGGGGAGTTTTTTTGTTTTGTTTTTTTAGAGACAGGGTCTCACCCTGTCGCCCAGGCTGGAGTGCAGTGGTGCAATCATAGCTCACTGCAGCCTTGAACTCCTGGGCTCAGGTGATCCTCCCACCCCAGCCTCCTGAGTAGCTGGGACCACAGGTGCATACGACCATGCCTTTTAATTTTTATAGAGATGGGGTCTCACCATGTTGCCCAAGCTGATCTCAGACTCCTCAAGCAATTCTCCTGCCTCAGCCTTCCCAAAGTTCTAGGATTACAGGTGTGAGCCACCACACCCAGCCTCTATGCATTTATAATTTTGATAGATGTCTAGGTGTGCAAGTTTTGAACCGCCCCTCCCCCATCCTCACCACAGTACACCTTCCCTCACCTGCTATGCAGGTGAGCAGTCCCCAAGCAGGTCATCTGTCAGCAGCTGGAGTGGGGCAGAGCCGAGGATTCAGGATCAAATGCAAGATGCCACAAATGTAGTGACCCCATAGAACCCCCTGGGGCCGCCACTCCATACACAGCTCTGTTGACTCCCAGAAGTCTCCTCTTTGTCTGCCCTAAGGGCTGAAATTACCATTTAAGTTTAGGCCAGGGGTTGGCCTGCCCAGGGAGCAATACCTGGCTTCCTCCTGTACATAGAGAAGCTGAACTTTCCTTTTGGTCCTAGTGTATAGTCCCTAACAACCTACTTATGCCTAGCGTTCCATTATTGGAACGCTAAGCTTGTGGGAGTTATTTATATCCTGCTGCTCAAGGTCATTGCCAAGGTCTGATTTTGCACACACAAAAAAATTTGCAACCTCCAGCATAAATGGGTTAAGGAATTTCCCCACTTGAGAGTGGAGGGAGATTCGAAAAAAACTCATCCTTGCAATCCTGATTGACGAAGGCCCATTTTAGTTGGGAGTAGGCAGCCAAAGGAGCCACATGAACAGTTGTGCCTGTCACGCACTGCACAAATCACCACATCACGAGAATGTCATTCATGTCATAGACCACATGATTTTTCCTGTTGTCATGATAATTTACTGACAGACAAAAAGTATGTGGGGAAGGGGCGTGGTGTTCTAATTTGCATGAAAACCTCATCTGAGTGTAGTGTCTCTGGGAAGTGGGGCAGATCTGAGCTCAGGCCCTCTCTTGGGCCTCACCTGCAAACAACTTGGACAGAGGGTCAGACCCAACTGGCCAAAGCTCGCTGGGGGATTTGTATGGGTTCTAGGTTTTTACTTTGCAAGGCTGGTGTGAGAGGAGACTTTAGCAGGAAATGAATCCTCCTGAGAGGGAAAGAGTCTGGGAAATGGAGAAGGTTAGGGAACTCAGGGAGAGAATGGGGGTGGGGAGTGGGAGCTGAAAAAAACTGTGAGCATCAAAAAGGGACATGTCTAAGCATAGATTCGGCCAAAAAAACAAAGGGGGACATGTCACAGGGTTGGACACCCAGAGAAAGCGTCTGGGGTTCAGATTAAGATGCTGGGGTGTGCCCAGTGGTGGGACCGGAAGCACGAATTTCCAGAGGGCTCAGTTATGAACATCATTGCCCAAAGGGTGTTTGCCCTGGAAACCTCTAAGCTTAAAGCTAAGCCACCTCTGGGGACACAAGTTGAGTGGCTAAGAGCAGAGACTCGGGTGTCGGCCTGCTTGGGTTCCTCCCAGCTCTACCGCTTCCTTGCTGTGTGGCCTTCGGCAAGGTGCTTGGCCTCTCTGTGCCCCTATTTCCACACGTGCAAGACACAGGAGAAGCACAGTCCCACCTCACAAGGCACGAGGACTGCGTAAGGTGGATTCACATGAAGTACTTAGAACTGATTCAGGCCAGGTGCGGTGGCTCACACCTGTAATCCCAGCACTTCGGGAGGCCGAGGTGAGTGGATCATGAGGTCAGGAGATTGAGACCATCCTGGCCAACGTGGTGAAACCCCGTCTCTACTAAAATTTTTTAAAAATTAGCCGGGGATGGTGGTGGGCGCCTGTAATCCCAGCTACTCAGGAGGCTGAGGCAGGAGAATCACTTGAACCCATGAACTGTCAAGAGACGGAGGCTGCAGTGAGCTAAGATCATGCCACTGCACTCCAGCCTGGGCGACAGAGTGAGACTCTGTCTTAAAAAAACAAACAAACAAAAAAAAAACTGATCCTGGTCCAGGATGACCTCCGTGTAAGCCAGATTCCCCACCTGAATGGTGTTCCTTTTAGAAACGTGCATGAATTTTTCATCATAACAACTCCAGCAGCGCCTGAGGAAGTGGAATGAGGTGTGAGGGTCTTACTTTATTCCCCGCCCTGGCCCTGCTATTAACCACTAACTCAGAATAGCCTTCTAGCACTTTCCACACATGTACATCCCACCTTTGTCCCTTGGGTAGCAGCCTATGCAATGATTTGCTCCTAATGTGAACCTAGACTACAGCTTCTCACCCGGGGTTGACTTCTGCCCCCAGGGGACACTCTGCAGTGTCTGCAGACATTTTTGGTTGTCAAAACTGGGTGGGAAGGAGGATGCTATTGGCATCAAGTGGGTGAAGCCAGAGGTGCTGCTCAGCATTCTAGAATGCTCAGCACCCCCCACCCCCGCCCCACCATAGAGAATGATCCAGGCCCATATGTCAGTAGGGTTTCTTTCTGGAAACCCTGGCCCAGAAGACGGAGGTTCCTTGAGGACGGGGATGCCTTACACTGCAACCACCTGTCACTCTCTGCCTCTCTCTGGGGCTGCTGTGACCATCTGGCCTACATGGACAACCCCTAGGAGCAGCCCCCAGCCAGTGCCTGGAGAAGTCAGTGGATCAATACCCCAGCTCCCTCCCCGTCAGGCGTTTTGCTCTGCCCTGTGTCTCCCTAGTGGGATCAGGTTCTGCTCGCCCACAGGGTTAACCTGGTTACTCACACACCCTCCACTTGCCACCCTCCCTTCCTGTCTGGTGTTTCCTGGGATGAACTCCTAGATTCATTTCCTGGGGCTGCTCTCATGAAGCACCACAGACTGGGTTGCTTAAAACAATAGGAATTTATGGTCTGCCAATTCTGGAAGCCAGAAATTCAAGATGTCAGCAGAGCTGACAACACGGCCCTCAGAAGGCTCTGAGGGAGGACCCTTCTTTGCCTCTTGCTGGCTTCTGCTGGTTTCCCACAATCTTTGGGATTCCTTGGTTTCCAGAATCTTCATTCTCCACTCGAGTCTTCTGTCCTCAGATAGCATCTTCCCAGGCTGGGCGCGGTGGCTCTCACCTGTGATCCCAGTGCTTTGGGAGGCCGAGGCAGGTGGATCACTTGAGATCAGGAGTTTGAGGACCAGCCCAACCAACATGGTGAAACCCCATCTCTCTACTAAAAATACAAAAACTAGTCAGGCGTAGTGGGCAGGCTCCTGTGATCCCAGCTACTTCGGAGGCTGAGGCAGGAGAATCACTTAAACCTGGGAGGCAGAGGTTGCAGTGAGCCAAGCTCATGCCACTGCCCTCTAACCTGGGTGACAGAATGAGACTCCTTCCCCCCTAAAAAGACAAAATAGCATCCTCCCTTCGTGCGTCTGTGTCTCTTCTCTTCTCAGAAGGACATGAGTTGTATTGGATCAGAACCTTCCTACTCCAGTCCAACCTAATTTTAACTAATTACGTCTGCAATTAATTATCCTATTTCCAAATCAAGTCACAGTCAGAGGTACCGGGGGTTAGGACTTAAACGGTCTTGTGTGCCAAGCAGGAGGACACAATTCCATTTATAACACCTCCTAAATAAACTACTTGCACGTGAACTCTTGTCTGAGGCTTCCCAAAGTAAGATAACCCCTCTCTCCACCCCTAGAACAACCAGCAGCTCTGCCAGCGGCAGGGTGCAGGGGCTGAGGTGCCCATCTTTGATTTTCTGCTGAGGAGGACACAGCTGCTCCGTTGAGGCACTCTTGGGTTCTGCCCTCGTGCCCAGCCATCTCCCTTGGGCTAGCCTGCTGAGGGCTACAACCTGGGAGGTGGAGGTTGCAGTGAGCCAAGATCATGCCACTGCACTCCAGTCTGGGTGACAGAGCGAGACTCCTTCTCATAGAAAAAAAAACAAATGAGCATCCTCCCTTCTTGTGTCCGTGTCTCTTCTCCTCTTCTTAGAACGATATCAGTTGTCCTTAGAAAGACATTAGTTGCCCAGGCGTGTCCTAGAACTCACCTCGCTGTTTGGCCATAGGCAAGCAGAGCGTCTGGGATCTTTATCCTCCATGACTGGTGCTGGAGCCAAAGCCAGTGGGTGTGGCCTTGCCGGCCAACTCCCTTTGCCCGGTTCTGAACGAGCTAGTGGATGAAATCCACAGAGAGTCCAGACACAGTCGCTCCCAGTGTCTCGGAATCCGTCGACACAGACGCACCACAGGGGCTGCCCACCTGGCTAGATGGCCCTTTGTAAGTTCCTAGCACCGCGTTTCTTCTCTTAAAATCCTTTCACTTATCCAGTAATTATTTATTGAGCACCTACTGTGTGCCTGCCAATGGTTAGGTGATTGGAAACACTGCAATGAAGAAGACAGACTAAAATCTCCACCCTGGTAGGAGAGACAGATACAAACATGGTAAATAATAAACCACCCAGAAAACAGGAGACATGTAACCAAGTGCGTGTGTACTATGGAAAGCCCAATAGGAAGGAACGTTGCACAAGAGAACAAGTGATGGGTGGTTCCCTAGTCTAGGTCAGGCAATCCATGAGGGCTCCTCAGAGGAGGTGATGTTTGAGCAGAGGAGGAGGGAGCCAGGCAGATGTTCTGGAAAGAGCATTGCCAGCATGGAGAACAGTGGCAGCTCACCTACAGGACATGCCTGATTCCCTTCCAGATTTTTTATTCATTTCTTGTTTTTCTCCCTTGGCTTCCTGGTTTAAATGCCTTTTGAAGAAATCCTAAGCTCAACGAATCAGCGATGCTGTCAAAGGTTTATATCAGGATATGCATCCCAGAGTTATTTACAAAATTAGAACAGAACTGGAAGCAACTGAAAGCCTGGCAATAGGAGATCGGTTAAATGCCGTGTGGTCCTTCCGTATGATGGCATATTATGTCATCATTAGAAATCGTCTGCTCGGAGGATATTAAGGATACAGGGGAAAGGCTCCCATATAATGATGAGTTGCTGTGGGGGCTGGGCTCCATGGTTCACGCCAGTAATCCCAGCAATTCGGGTGTCTGAGGCAGGTAGATCATTTGAGCCCAGGAGTTTGAGGCCAGCCTGGGCAACATAGTGAAAACCCATCTCTACAAAAAACAAAAACAAAAATTAGGCATAGTGGCACACATCTGTAGTCCCAGCTACTCAGGAGACTGAGACAGGAGGGTCACTTGAGCCCTGGAGTCAGAGGTGGAATTAAGTTGTGATCACGTCACTGCACCCCAGCCTGGGCAACAGAGTGAGACCCTGTCAATAAAAGAAAAAAGATGATGAGTGGGAGCAATGGGTTTTTCAACAGGGATCAAGGGGGCCAGGGGTGGTGACTCACACCTGTAATCACGGCACTTTGGGAGGCCGTGGTGGGCAGATCACCTGAGGTTAGGAGTTTGAGACCAACCTGACCAATGTGACAAAACCCCATCACCACTAAAAATACAAAAATTAGCTGGGCACGGTGGCGGGCGCCTGTAATCCCAGCTACTCAAGAGGCTGAGGCAGGAGAATAGATTAAGCCCAGGAGACAGAGGTTGCAGTGAGCTGATCATACCACTGCACTCCAGCCTGGGCAACAGGGCAAGATCCTGTCTAGAAAAGCAAAAATGATGAGAGGGGAAAATGAGTTTTCGAAAAGGAATCCAGGCAAGGTAAACTTTGTGATCTCAAATGTAAAACTATGAAAATCTAAGTAAAGAAAAAAAAAAACTGAAAGTCACTGTATCAAGCTGGCCTTAGGGTAGTGGGATTTGGGAATCTTGATTTTCTCAATAATTCTCTGTATCTTCAAATTTCTCTAAGATAAGCAAAATTTACTTTTTTGAGACGGAGTCTCATTCTGCTGCCCAAGCTGGAGTGCAGTGGCGCAATCTCAGCTCACTGCAACCTCCACCTCTTGAGTTGAAGCAATTCTCCTGCCTCAGCCTCCCAAGTAGCTCGGGCTACCGGTATGCACCACCACACCCAGCTAATTGTTTGTATTTTTCATAAAAACAGGGTTTCATCATATTGGCCAGGCTGGTCTTGAACTCCTGAGCTCAAGTGATCCACCCACCTTGGCTTCCCAAAGTGCTGGGATTACAGGCGAGAGCCCCACAACCAGCCAACAATTTACTTTCATAATCAGGAAAAATATTTAAACTTGTCTTGCTAAATGTTTCGGAGGAAAAAAAAAAGAAGATCTGGGGTCATTCCTAGACCAGGAAGCAGGGAGAAAGGGAGGAGAATGAACATTTCTTTGGTAAACAGGGTCCTGGGTGTCCTTATCTTACATAATCGGTCCAGGGAGTCCCCACTAAAATAAGTAATTAATCGATTGACTGATATATCAATAATAAATGGCCGGGCATGGTGGCTCACACCTGTAATCCCAGCTACTCGGGAAACCTAGGTGGGAAGATTGTTTGAGACAAGGAGTTTGAGACCAGCCTGGGAAACATAGCAAGACTCATCTTTAAAAATTTTTTTTCTTAATTAGCCAGGTGTGGTGGCCCATGCTTGTAGTCCCAGCTACTTGGGAGGCTGAGGCGGGAGGATTGCTTGAGCCCAGGAGTTCAGAGCTGCAGTGAGCTATGATCCTGCCACTGCACTCCAGCCTGGGCAATGGTAAGACCCCATCTCTTAAATAAACACATAAGTAAATAAATGTTTGCTTTTATTTTATTGTTAAATACACAAGATAAATGAAAAACAGGCAGATCTTTCTTATGGAACAATTCCATTTAAAGTATGGAGACTTCACTCCGCACTGCCCCAAAGAACGCACTAATCTCCCCTTCTCTGAGGGTGGGCTGGGCTTAGTGACTCATTTCCGAAGACTAGAGTAGGAAAACAGGAAATGGTAGTTTTATAGTGGAGGAACAGATAGATACCACTTTAACCAAATGATGAAGATATCCCGGGGATGTGGATATTATGTAACCTTGATTTTATACCTACATAATGTTCTTCCCAAAAACTCATAATCCCAGTTCTTGGGGGCTTTGCTCTGTCTCCTAAGCTGGAGTGCAGTGGTGCAGTCATAGCTCACTGCAGCCTCAAACTCCTGGTCTCAAGTGATCCTCCCACCTCAACCTCCTGAGTAGCTAGGGCTACAGGCACACACCATCACACCCGGCTAATTGTATTTTTTTGGTAGAGACATGGTCTCACACATTGCCCAGGCTGGCCTCAAGCTCCTGGTCTCAAGTGATTCCTCCCACCCCACCCTCCAGAGTTGCTGGGATTACAGGCATGAGCCACTGTGACCAGCCCAGGATATTTTTTTAAGGATTTGTGATGTCATTTAAGAGATCTGATTCTTTATAACACATCAACAATAAGACCCAGTGATGGGTTGGATAAGTCTTGTAATTTCATGGGAGTGTTAAGCTTAAAAGACTTTTTATGGTGTCTGTGAACTATATGTGATTTGTGTCAGTGATGGGGTCACTGATTCTATGGTTTGCCACCTCCAATCACCATGGAAGAAAATGCCCCACTTCCAGTGAAAATGAGAGGAAGTAAAAGCATAATTATATTCTATCTAAATTCATGGACTCCTTGAATTCTATCCACAGACCCCTAAGGATTTTCTCCCCAAGCTGAGACTGGGAGAATCTTGCCAGTGACTTCTGCAGTCACTGTGGCTAGAAAACCCCTCAGAGGAGGTGATAGTTTAGCAGGTAACTAGTCCGTGTCTGGCTCAGCCTCCATCACACCCAGTTACCCAGCCCAAAATGTCAGGAGTACTGAGGTTGAGAGCTCTGCTCTAGGAGACCAAGCCTCTCTGAGGAAGGAGGATTGGGGTACTGGCTGGGCATCAAGGTGAACCTACTTCCTAACAGCCTTGGGATGGTGTGAGTGCCTGTCCATACCCAAGGACTGCAAATGCAGGTTTACTGGAAGTTCTGTGCCAAAAGTGAGATCCAACTCACTTCTAACTGCTACAAAACAAACCTCCATCAACACAGCCTATCTCTGCTCTTGTCCTGGAGGCTCTAAGGTATCCACATGGCTCCCATGCTCCTAGACAGGCCTCTTACCTGGACCTTCCTGAGCCTAGAGCTGCTTTGGGTAGCCTTGTGGAATCATGATGGGTGATCGGCCACTGCCTCTGTGCCACCCTGTTCTGGCTACTTCCCTGTGGATCAGCCTAGGATTCCTTAATGGTAAAAGTAAAACATTCTGAGCTAGGGCCTTTAATATCCCCATTTTACAGATGAAGAAACTGAGTCCCAGAGCTGTGCACAGCAATTTAGAGTCAGAATTCAGCTCTGTCTCATCCTCACATCTGAGGATGTCAGTGTCCCCAGATTCTGCCATTTATAGCCTCCCACAGCAAACAGGATTGGGGGTTGCTTCTCTGAGCTAAAGGGGAAGGATGGGGAACCCCATGAGCACGGCACCGAAACTGTTTGCTGGAGAGAAGAGCTGGTGACTCTGTGTTCTGTAGTGACAGGTGGCCTTATTTCACAGGGACCCCCTCACCATTTGTGCCCCATGTGGCTTAGAAAAGCCAGAAATTGTCTCCGCCCTCATAGGGGAAGGTCCCCAACACCCTCTTTGCGAGCTGGGCCAAGGCAGATTGGGGGTTGCTTCAGCGGGGACAGGATCTAGCCTCTCTTGGTTGCTCTCAGGGAGGAGATGTGGAGGGTCTGGGGTCCTGGCAGGACTAGGATGTCTTGAGTTAATTTGGGGCTGCCTTTAGCTGAGGGCTTCTGTGCGCCTGGCATCAGTTTTGCATTGTGTCTTGACATGCAAAACAGCCCTGTGAGGAAAGATACTTTTAACCCCATCTTCCAGATGAGGAAATGGAGGCCCACAGGGGTGACATGACCTGCTAAGGTCCCCTAGCCAAGAGTGAAAAAGACAGGCTTCACACACAGGTCGGACACAATTCATTACCCATCATCCGTCTCTCTCTGACTCTTTTTCCTTCTGTCTCTTTGTCTCTCTTTTTATTTTATTTATTTATTTTTTGAGACAAAGTCTTGCTGTGTCTCCCAGGCTGGAGTGGAGTGGCACGATCGTGGCTCACTACAACCTCCAACTCCTAGGTTCAAGTGATTCTTGTGCCTCAGCCTCCCAAGTAGCTGGGATTACAGGTGTGTGCTACCACACCAGCTAAATTTTTGTATTTTTATTAGAAATGGGGTTCTGCCATATTGGCGAGGCTGGTCTCGAACTCCTGACCTCAAGTGATCTGCCTGCCTCAGCCTGCCATAGTGCTGGGATTACAGGCGTGAGCCACCACACCCAGCCTTTGTCTCTTTTATTCTTGTGTTCTCTCTCTCTCTTTCTCTCTCTCTCTTCCCCACTTCTCTTTCTCCACCTTCTCCTCTTTCTCTTCCTCCTCCTCCTTTGTGCTTTTCTCTGTGAGTTTGTCTTCTTTATTTCTCTTTTGGTGAATGTCAATTAGGAAAGCAGAAAAGCTATGTTTAATTTGTGATCATAAATGCATGTCCCTGGCCAGGCGTGGTGGCTCACGCCGGGAATCCCAGCACTTTGAGAGGCTGAGGTAGGAAGATTGCTTGAGACCAGGAGTTCAAAACCAGTCTGGTCAACAAGCAAGAACCTATCTTTAGAAAAGAAAAATAATAATAATTAGCTGGGCTTGGTGGTGTGCACCTGTAGTCCCAGCTACCCGAGGCTGAGGCAGGAGGATCACCTGACCTCAGGAGTTTGAAGTTACAGCAAGCTGTGATTGCACAATTGCACTCTAGCCTGGGTGACAGAACAAGACCCCATCTCAAAAAAACTAATAATTAAAAAGAAATAGGCCGGGCGCAGTGGCTCATGCCTGTAATCCCAGCACTTTGGGAGGCCAAGGTGGGCGGATCACCTGAGGTCGGAGTTTGAGACCAGCCTTATCAACACAGTGAAACTCCATTTCTACTGAAAATACGAAATTAGCTGAGCATGGTGGTGGCCACCTGTAATCCCAGGTACTTGGGAGGCTGAGACAGGAGAATTGCTTGAAACCGGGAGGCAGAGGTTCCAGTAAGCTAAGATGGTACCATTGCACTCCAGCCTGGGCAACAAAAGCGAATGAATGAATGAATGAATGAATGCATGCATGTATGTATGTCCCTTGGCAAGTGGTTGCTAATGGTGGGAATGACCTTTGACCCAAGCCCCCTTTCATTCAGAGATGTTCGTCTTGACCAAACTCAAAGCATTAGACTTTGGACTGTAAATCACTGGTTCATTCAGCAGCCATCATTGAATGCCTACTGTATGCAGGCACTCTTCTGACACAGAGGAGCTGACTTGTTAGTGGGGAAAGCCAGGGATGAATGAGATAAAAAGGGCAGATAGCAGACATTAAATAGGCTCTGTGGGCCAGACAGTCTCCATCGCAATGACTCCATCTGCTCCTGTAGCGGAAAAGTAACCACAGATAAAACACGTACGTGAATGAGCATGGCTGTTGGACGATTAAACTTTAACCTGTAAAAACAGGTGGCTGGCCTGTGGGCTGTCGATCGCTGCATTAGAGATAGTATTAGAGGGTGGTGAGAGTTCAGGAATAGAATAAAACAGCGAGAGGTTGCGCATTGTCAAGATGAGAGGTTGCATCTTCTTATAAACCCTGAGTGGCTGGGCACCGTGGCTCATTTCTGTAATCCCAGCACTGTGGGAGCTGAGGAAGGAGGATCACTTGAGCCCAAGAGTTTAAGACCAGCCTAGGTACATAGTGAGACCTCGTCTCTACAAAAAAATGAAAAGTTAGCCAGATGTGGTAGAGCATGCCTGTAGTCCCAGCTACTTGGGCGGCTGAGATGGGAGGACTGCTTGAGCCCAGGAGGTTGGGGCTGCAGTGAGAGGATCAGGCCACTGCACTCCAGCAAGACCTGTCTCAAAAAAAACAAACAAAAAAGAGCTGAAAGAACAAATCATATGAATGCATTAAATTATCACATGTATCCAAAAAATACATACATCTGTCAGCCTGGCACGCTGGCTCATGCCTATAATCCTACCCCTTCGGGAGGCCAAGGCAGGCGGATTGCCTGAGCTGAGGAGTTCAAGACTGCCCTGGGCAACATGATGAAACCCTGTCTCTACTAAAATACAAAAAATTAGCTATGCATGATGGCAGGCGCCTGCAGTCCCAGCTACTTGGGAGGCTGAGGCATGAGAATTGCTTGAACCCTGGAGACAGAGGTTACAGTGAGCTTGAGATTGCAACACTGCATGCCAGCCTGGGCAACAGAGCAAGACTCTGTCTTAAAATATACATATATATATTTCCATATATATATATATACACACACACACATACATACACATATATACACATATATAGATATATAGATAAGGTATCAATTTATAATTTTCCTTAATAAACAAACATTTTTCTCCTTCTCTCCCTTGGTGAATGTCAATTAATAAAGCAGCAAAACTGTGTTTAGTTCGTGATCATAAATGTATGTCCCTGGCTGGGTTTGGTAGCTCACACCTGGAATTCCAGCACTTTGAGAGGCTGGGATAGGAGAGGATTGTTTGAGGCCAGCAATTGCTTGAGGCTTTTTTTAAAAGACACGAAGGAGATGAGGGAGAGCCATGGAGGTATCGCAGGGAAGAGCAGCCCAGGTAGATGGAACAGCCAGTGCAAAGGCCCTGAGGCAGGATGTTCCTGACATTTGTGAGGACATGTGGCTGCCGAGGTGTCCAGAGGGCACTGAGTGATTATGAAGGAAGGAGCTGATGAAGGAAGGTGATAAAACACTTCATGGATTGGCCAGGCATGATGGCTCATGCCTGAATTCCCAGCACTTTGGGAGGCCAAGGCAGGCAGATCAGTTGAGGCCAGGAGTTGGAGACCAGCTTGGCCACATGGCAAAACCCCTTCTCTACTAAAAAGTACAAAAAAGTTAGCCAGGCGTGGCCATGAACATCTGTAGTCCCAGCTACTTGGGAGACTGAGACTCGAGAATCCTTGAACCCGGGAGGCAGAGGTTGCAGTGAGCCGAGATTGCGCCATTGCACTCCAGCCTGGGCGACAGAGCGAGACTCAAAAACAAAAAAAGACTTTATGGACAGACAGCCTATATAATTTATCATCCAAACCAGGACAGTTTTGAGAGTGAAAGGGGAAAAAGAGGACTCAAAAAAATAATTAACAGGCATGACACGATCTATAACAGGTGTAAACTGGGACACGCAGCCTCCCTCGCGGCCACCGTCAGACCTCAGCTCTTTCACGGTCAAATCCACCCCCATCTTTATCCTGTATACTGGAGAATCGACTGTTCTCCTGAGCTGAGTTTTGGTTTTTGTTTTTTTGTGTGTTTTTTTTTAAACATCCTGTATACTTTTTCTCAATGAACTATGCTAAAAAAAATTAGAGGAAAATAAACTATAAAACAGAAGGCACTTAAGAATTTCACTGGGACTCAGCCATAAATTTGTTTGATGAGTATTTATTGAGCACTTTGTAAGCACCAGGTGCCACCAGCAATACTGGGATGAATCAGTGACTTCCCTCACCCTTGAAGCTCTCTCGAGCCCATTATTATATACATGAAATACTATAGGTCTTGCACGGTGACTCATGCCTGTAATCCCAGCACTTTGGGAGTCTGAGGCAGGTGGATCACGAGGTCAAGAGATTGAGACCATCCTGGCCAACGTGGTGAAACCCTGTCTCTACTAAAAGTACAGAAGTTAGCTGGGCATAGTGGTGTGCACTTGTAGTCCCAGCTACTCGGGAGGCTGAGGCAGGAGAATCACTTGAACCTGGGAAGCAGAGGTTGCAGTGAGCCGAGGTGACGCCACTGCACTCCAGCCTGACAAAAGAGCAAGACTCTGTCTCCAAAAAAATTTTAAAAATGCTATGCAAATGCAGAGAAGAGTTCCTAAAGTGGGAAAAGATCAGTTGGTTATAAACAAGAATAACAGGTCTAGTCCCAGCCATGCCAGCTGCACCCTGTGTGACCTAGGCACATCATGTTTCTGCTCTCAGCCTCAGTTTCTCCATCTGCCAGGCACGGAGGTGTCAGGAATTGAGGAAGATGTGGGGAGTATTTCATCAGCCCAAAAAGACTTGGCCAATGTGACCATAATCCTGCCTTCTGCCTCTCCTCTCCCGGAAAAATAGCTTAATCGTTTGGACTTGGGATAAACACATTTTCTGTCTGTGTTTATTATTTAAATAATCCACCAGGCTGGGCGCGGTGACTCAAGCCTGTAATTCCAACACTTGGGGAGGCTGAGGAGGGCAGATCGCTTGAGCCCAGAAGCTTGAGACCAGCCTGGCCAACATGGCAAAAACCCCATCTCTACTAAAAAAAAAAAATAATAATTGGCTGGGCCTGGTGGTGCATGCCTGTCATCCCAGCTACTCGGGAGGCCGAGACACAAGACTCGCTTGAACCCAGGAGGCAAAGGTTGCAGTGAGCCGAGATAGTGCCACCACACTCCAGCCTGGGTGACACAGTGAGACTCTGTCTCAAAAAATAAGTAAGAGAAAATAAATGATCCACCAACAGGAACCCAGGAACATTTGTACTGACTGTGCGACTAATGCTTAGTGAGCACCTACTATGTGCCTGGGGCTGATCTGGACACTAGGATCAAGACAGGAAAAGTCTCTACCCATGAGGAGCCGATGTTCATGATGACAGTCTTGGATTGCGTAATTTGACAAGATGATTCAGACCGTGGAACATGCTGGGAAGAGAATGAGACGTCTGGCTGAGCTGCAGGGAGGGGCCAGTCCTTTTGATTGAGAGGTCCAGGAATGCTTCTTTGACGGGGGCACAGTGCATATAAGGTTGAGTGATAAGATGAAATTGACCAAGCAAAGACCTAAAAGCAGAGGTGTTCCAGGCAGAGGTTCAGAGAATGGAAATAATTGGCTGATTGTGACCTTGAACTTGACCTTTCTTTTCTTCTGCTAACATTGGGTTTGGTTTGTTCTTGCTTTTCTGACTCCTTGAGGTACATGTTGGGTTGTTACTTTATAATCCTTTTTTTTTTTTTTTTAACTTTTTTGAGACAGAGTCTCACTGTGGTGCCCAGGCTGGAGTACAGTGGCGTGATCTTGGCTCACTGCGACCTCTGCCTCCTGGGCTCAAGTGAACCTCCCACTTCAGCATCCCCAGTAGCTGAGACTACAGGTGCACAGCACCACACCCAGCTAATTTTTTTATTTTTATTTTTTTTAGAGAAGGGGTCTCACTGTGTTGTCCAGGCTGGTCTCAAACCACTGGGCTCAAGCTATCCTCCTGCCTCAGCCTCCCAAAGTGCTGGGATGACAGGCATGAGCCACCACATCTGGCCTTTATTGTTTGTGATGTAGGTATTTAATGCTGTAAGCTTCCCTCTTAGTCGCTTCTTGGCCCTTTGGCTAAGGTCAAGCGTGAACTTCCCTCAGCACTGCTTCTGCTGCATGTCACAGGTGTTGGGGCGTTGTTTCCATTTTCATTCATTTCAAAAACTTTTTAAATTTCCATCTTAATTTCTTCACTGACCCAGTGGTCATTTGGGATCATGTTGTTTAATGTCCATATATTTGCATCGTTTCTGATATTCTTCTAGGTTTCGATTTCCAGTTTTATCCCACAGTAGTCTGAGAAGATACTTGACAGAATTGCAATATTTTAAAATTTGTTGAGATTTGTTTTGTGGCCTAACATGTGGTCTGTCTTGGAGAATGTCCACGTGCTGATGAGAAGAATGTACGTCCTCCATCAGACATGCAGGAGACAGACGCTTTTTCACCTGCCTCAGGGGATCCATAAAAGAGCCTGTCAGAAGTTGGCATTTAAGAAAGACCAGAAGGAGTCAGGGAGCAGTGGCTCATGCCTATAATCCCAGCACTTTGGGAGGCCAAGGCAGGTGGATCATCTGAGGTCAGGAGTTCGAGACCAGCCTGACCAACATGGTGAAACCCTGTCTCTACTAAAAAAAATTCAAAAATTAGCTGGGTGTGGTGGTGGGCACCTGTAATCCCAGCTACTCAGGAGGCTGAGGCAGGAGAATTGCTTGAACCCAGGAAGCGGAGGTTGCAGTGAGCCGAGATCACGCCATTGCACTCCAGCCTGGCCAACAGAGCAAGACCCCATCTCAAAAAAAAAAAAAAGAAAAAAAAAAAAGGAAAGGAAAAGAAAAGAAGAAAGAAAGAAAGACCAGAAGGAGGTGAAGGAACAAACTATAGAGATATCAAACTGTATCAATCTGGCTGGGCGTGGTGGCTCATGCCTGTAATCCCAGCACTTTGAGAGGCTAAGGCAGGAGGATTGCTCAAGCCCAGGAGTTTGAGACCAACCTGGGCAACATAGAGACCCTCTCTCTACAAAAAAATAAAAATTTAATTAAAAAGATGTATCAGTCGGTGCAGCCAAGTTATACTGCAGTAACAAACATCCCCAGAGGCCCCATGACTTTAACAACAGATGTATTTCCTGCTCATGCTACATGTCCAGTGCAGGTTGGCAGTGGAGAATAAGGGGACTCTGCTCAGTGTAGTCACTTGGGACCTGACTAATCACCTAGAACATTGCCACTTGCTATTCGAGAAGAAAAAAAAAGAATTCTGGACGGTCCCACACTGAAAGTTCAATACTCTGGTTCCAAAATGACAGCTGTTTCCACTCATCCCGCATTGGCCAGCACTTAGCATGTGGCCCTCAGCCAACCCCAAAGGGACCAGGAAGGACCATCCCACCATATTGCTGGAAATATTTGATGACAGCGTGAATGGGGAATAGTGTGCCAGGCAGCGGAACTCTCTGAGCCCTTGGAAGAAAGACAAGGCAATCTCTAGAGCACATCCTTCCCGGTATTATTAATGAATTTAACAAATGATCAAGCCATCTTCACCCACTCTCCTCCCCGCATCCAGACTTGTGCATACCCTCCCTTAACTCGAACTGCCAAGGAAGAGATGAGAACCAGGAGAGGAGATGTGACCTCGTCTTTGCTGCAGAACTATTGTAGAACAGCCGTAGCATCTCCAGTCTTTGCGCTTATAAAATGTTGTTTCCGTTTTGCTCCTGAACCAAATCCACCCGCCCTCACCCCCCAACCAGAGAAAGCCCGTCTCCTAATCCAAAACTGCACCCAGCCTTCTACCAGCTTCTTCCCTGTGGGTTGTTGAATCCAGAGTATGGAATTGAATCATTGAATGAGTCTGGAAGATAAAAAGTGTCTCTAAAATCAGGCAGCAAAAGCCCACCCCCCAGGGAGGAAGGTGCAGATGAGAGTTCAGGAGGGAGCTTGGCTTGGGGTTGACGATCTGAGCTATGCAGGGAACTCGTACCCACCTCTCAATCAGCCATTCAACAAACACCAGTTATTGAGCACCAACTGTGTGCCAGATGTTGTCCTAGGGGTTGGGAATACAGCAGGAAACAAGAAGGACAAAGCCCTTACGCCTTGTTGGATGGACATTCCAGCCAGGAAGACGAGAGAACAAGAGAAATAAGTCTACAGGCAAAAGGGAAAAAAGAAACAGAAGAAAAAAAGGGGGACGAGAAATGAGAGATGTGCAATTGTAAAGGGCCATAGGGGAGGCCTCCCTCAGAAGGTGGCCTTTGATTGAAAAAACCTGAAGGAGACGAGGGGGAACCATGTGGCAATCTTAGGGAAGAGCATTCCAGGCAGGGGAACAGCGTGTGCAAGGGCCCTGGGGCAGGACTGTGCTTGGCTTGGTTGAGGAACTAACCTCAAGGAAGCCATGTGGAAGCCATGTGGCTGGAACAGAGTGAGCGAGGGAAGAGTGGAAGGAGATAAAACCAGGGAGGTGGGAGGGTTGGAGGCCCCCTCTGCCACTTAGTAGCTGAGTGACTTCATTGATTTCCTGTAGCTTGCATAATAGAGAACCACAAATAGAGTAGCTGAAAACAACAAAAATGTATTTATTCTCTCGCAGTTTGGGAGGCCAAGAGTCCACAGACCATCAAGGGGTCAGCTGGGCCGTGGTGCCTCTGAGACCGGGTCTGAGATCCCTTCCTGCCTCCCTCCTGGCTTCTGGTGGTTTGCCGACAATCTGGTGTTCCTTGTCCTTTAGGAACATCACCCTGGTCCTGCCTTCATCTCCATTTCACATGCCCTCTGTCTCTGTACCCAGGTTTCTCCTTTCCTTCTTATTTTATTTATTTATTTATTTTAGAGACAGGGTCTTGCTCTGTCTCCCAGGCTAGAGTGCAGTGGCATGATCATAGCTCACTGCAGCCTCAAACTCCTGGCCTCAAGCAGTCCTCCCACCCCAGCCTCCTGAGTGGCTGGGACTACAGATGTGAGCCACTGCGCTTGCCCAGATGTCCCCCTTTTACAAAGAAACCCATCATGTAGGATGAGGGTCCACCCTAATGACCTCATCTTAACTTGATTCCTCTGCAAAGACTGTTTCCAATTCATAGGTACCAGGAGTTAGGACTTCAGTGTATCTTTTTGGGGGGACCCACTGCAACCCACGATGATAGGGCTGTGGGCATGTAACTTGACCTCTCAGCTGGGCACTGTGGCTCATGCCTATAATCCCAGCACTTTGGGAGGCCAAGGCAGGCGGACTGCCTGAGGCCAGGAGTTCAAGACCAGCCTAGCCAACATGGTGAAACCCCATCTATACTAAAAATACAAAAATTAGCTGGGCATGGTGGCAAGCGCCTGTAATCCCAGCTATTCGGGAGGGTGAGGCAGGAGAATCACTTCAATCCAGGAGGTGGAGGTTGCAGTGAGCTGAGATCACACCATTGCACTCCAGCCTGGGTGACAGGGTGAGACTCCATCTCAAAAAAAAAAAAAAAAAGAAATAGATCTCTTTGTGCCTCAGTTTCCCCACCTGGGAGGATGGGGATGATTACCCACTCCTGGGGTTCATGAGAGGATTAAATGAGCTCAAACAGTCCAAGCTTCCATGTGTGTCTGTTATGGTGCTGGGTAGTGTGCCATGTGGCCAGAGGTCCCCAAGCGTGTCAGGGACCTGGGCAAGGGCAGATTCGGGTCTTTCGGGTCTTGTTGGCAGCATCTGAGATGGATGGGCTGCCTTGGCATGGAAGGGCCTTGGCCGCTTTTCCCTGTTTGGTCTTGTCCCTCTCCCCCATCCTCCACTCTGTCCCTGTCACCTGAGCCTGCTCCTCGTGATGGCTCAGTCTCTTTCTACTGGCGGCCCGTGCAGAGTTTCATGCCCTGGGCTATATTTAGCCCTGAGAAATGGGAACAAGAAGCCCTCAGCCGCCACAGTGACAGAGAGGAGCACAAAGCCAGTGCTGCCTTCTGTCCGGCCATGTTCCGCTGACTCGGTTCTTTCTCCCAGAAACTTCCAGAAGCAAAGCATTGGCATTCCTAGGCCTGTTGAAACAAGGATGTGAGTTGGTGGCTGACACGTTCATTGCCCCCAGAACCTGTCTGTGTCCATGATTAAGGTTGATTTTGTTAGTTTTATTTTCAGGGCTTTTTTTTTTTTTTTTGTATTCATGGCAAAACACATATGACATAAAATTTACCATCCTAATTATTTTTTTAACTTTTTAATATTTTTTAATTGACAAGTAATAGTTGTACTTACGGGGCACGTAATAATGATGTTTCAATGCATGTCATACATGGTGCTCAGATCAGGGTAATTAGCATATTCGTCTTAGAGGTTTATTGTTTGTTTCCATTGGGAACATTCAAGATCTTCCTTCTAGCTATTGAAAACTGTTAATATATTGTTGCCATCTGAGCCATTTTCAAGGATGCAGCTCTGTGACATTAAGTACAATGCATTCACATTGTTGTGTAACTGCCACCGCCATTTATCTCCCAAACCTTTCCATCTTCCGGATGTAACTCTGTCCCCACTAAACATGAGCTCCCTGATCCCCCTCCCCCAGCCCCTGGCACCCACCATGCTACTTCCTGTTTTTATGAATCTGATGACTCTGGGGACCTCCTATAAATGAAATCATACAGGATTTTTCCCTTTTGTGACTGGTTTATTTCACATAGCATGATGCCCTCAAGGTTCATCCATGCTGCAGTGTGTATCAGCATTTTCTTCCTTTTTAAGGAAAAGTTGACCATTAAACGAAAAAAAAAACTTTTAAAAACTTGAAGTAGAATAAACATACGGAAAAATCCATAAGTGAAGAGCTTGGTTGTCACAAACTAAACACACCCATGTGTAACCAACACAAAAATGAAGAAACAGAACCTTCTCAGCCCCAGAAGCCCCCCTCATATCCTGTCCCCAGTCACTACCCCCCACAAGGGTACCCCTACCAGGACTTTCAGCATCATTCACTAGGTTAGCCTGTTTTTATACTTTGCATAAATGAAATCTTACCTGTATACTGTTTTCTGTCTGTCGTCTTTTGCTTGCCATTAACTTTTTACAATCTCAGTTGTTCATTGCATGTATCCTCTCTCTCTCGTTGATAACAGTGTGGATTGTTTGCAGTTTGGGGCCATTATGAATATCGCTGCTATGAATGTTCTTGTGCGTGCTTTCTGTTGGGCAACTATTCAGAATTACTATCTAATTGTAATGATCTTGGATAGGTAACTATACAGGAATTACTGGGTCTTGGTGAAGGTACATACAGTCATACACTGCATTATGGCACTTTGGTCAACCACAGACCAAATATATAACAGTGGTCCCATAATGGACCAATATATAACAGTGATTATCATACAGTATTTTTACTGTAGCTTTTCTGTTTTTGGATATTTTTAGATACACTATTGAGTTACAGTTGCCTGCAGTATTCCATACAATAACATGCTCTACGTGTTTGTAGCCTCGGAGCAATAGGCTGGACCATGCAGCCTAGGTGTGTAGTAGGCTATACCATCTAGGTTCGTGTCAGTATACTCCATGAAGTTTGCACAACAAAATGACCTAATGACGCATTTCCCAGAACGCATGCCCATTATTGAGCATGACTTAATTCATTTTAATATAGAAACTCTCAACCAGTTTTTCGAGTAGTTGTACCATGTGTTATGGGTTTTATTGTCTCACCCGAAAATTCATATGTTTAAGTCCTAACCCCCAGAACCTCAGAATGTGACCTTATTTGGAAATAGATTCATTGCACATGTAACCATTAGGTTGGTGCAAAAGTAACTGCAGTTTTTGCCAGTAGCAAAACTGCAGTTACTTTTGCACCAACCATAATAGCTAAGAGGAGATCATTAGGGTGGGCCCTAATCCAATATGATGGAGTCCACATAAAAAGGGGAGATTTTGACACAGAGACAGACACACACGGAGGAAGAATGCCATGTTTAAACAAAGGCAGAGATCAGGATGATGCCTCTTCAAGCCAAGAATCAGCAAAGATTGCCAGCAAACCATCAGAAGCTAGGAGAGAGGCATAAAACAGATTGTCTCTCACAGCCCTCAGAAGGAACCAGCCCTTCTGATACTTTGATCTTGGATTCCTGGCCTCCATAACTGTAACACAATAAATCTCTGCTGTTTAAGCCACATAGATTGTGGTTCCTTGTTACAGCAGCCGCAGGAGATAAATACAGCATGGTACCCTCCCCTAGGCAGGTTATGAGGGTTCCAGTTGCTCCACAGCTTCACAGATACCTGGTAGTAATGACCTCATCTTAACTTCTATCTCATTTTAGCCTTTCTTCTAGACAACAGCAGTGTCATATATGCTTTTAAAGGTGGGCTTTTAAAGCCACACTTGAGAGCCCTGCATTCTGCAGGTGTCACAGTGTGATCAGCTATTGAGAGGCTACCCCTGCCCTGACAGCTGGAGGCAAGGCTTCCCAGCACAGAGGTTAAGCCTATGGACTCTGGGGCCCACCTGGCTAGTTCAAACACCATGTCCACTGCTGAATAGCTCTGTGACCTGGGACTGATGATTTTGTCTTTCTGAGCCTCAGTTTACTCAGTGGTGACATGGGCAGTATAACAGAGGTATCATGAGGATCAAATCATTAAGTGAGCTAACATACATAATGTGCTTAGGAGGGTGCCCAGCACACCATAAATATTCTATAAGTGCTGACTTTTATACTTTTTTCCTCTCTATCTCTTGCTGTCTCTCTCTCTCTCCCCCATCCTTGCTTTTCTTCACTTCATCTTACTTCCTTCTTGCTATAGTGTTCTATTTTTGGTTTTTGAGAATATTCTATTTGTGGATATTTTCCCCCTTGAAAATTGAGCTGAAACTTCTGAGAATTGTTTGTGATTGGCATTAAGGCTGCAGGGAATGGAGCAGGGAGACACTTGAGGAAAACGCTCATGGCCCATCTGTCTGACTTGGTGATATCACCAGGCCATCAGACCCTGTGGTCATGCATCTTCTCTAAGGGGAATCTGTGACTGTGTTGGCAGAAGGGAAGGAACCAGGGATTAATTAATCCATTTCAGTAGGCTTTGTGTTCTGTTTTGTTTTCTTTTTCCTTCTCCTCTTGGACTCTGGTCTGGGAAGTCTTCTTGTGTTTCTTACTGGTCCCTATGTCCTGTGAGGACAACGTAATTAAGAGAAAGCTTTTCCCTTTGGATGTTTTCTCCAGAAAATGTTCCTCCATTTCCCTCTCTGGGCTGCCAAGCCAGACTCTACAAGCCAAGAACATTTAAGACAGAGCCATGAGAGAACCAGAGCTTCCCCTTCCCTCACCCGTCAGGTCCTATGTGAGTCCCAGTCAACTCTCACCTGCTTTCCCTCCTCACACCCTACAGAGCAACGATGCCTCAGGGAATACTTGGAACTGGTTGTACTTCATCCCCCTCATCATCATCGGCTCCTTTTTTATGCTGAACCTTGTGCTGGGTGTGCTGTCAGGGTAAGTCTCTGCTACTCCCCACCCCATCCCATTCATTCCTCTTTGCCAACTTCTTCCCAAGGAGAGGCCATTGAAGCTTTGTTTTCATTCACTAGGCAGAGAGAAGGCTTCTTCCCTTGTTTGGGTTTTCATACTGTGATTAGCAAGCCATGTATAGGTACAGAGGTTGTGTACTGCTAGGGTTACCTAGTGAGGGGGTCCATATGGGCTTTACTTTCTTTACTTTAAAAAAAATAGTTTGGGTTTACTTCTCTCATGTTTTCCAAATACAGAATCATAGCCTATGATATAACAGTGTATTTTCCTGACCTATATTGTCCTCTATCCCCAAGATTTTTTTTTGGCTTAATCATAAATGGGCTTCATTTTTCTTATCATAAGAAGTCTGGGCACTTGTACGATGGCTCCATGGCACCATCAGCAACCCCAGATTCTTCCAGCTTTCCATTCTGACATCTTTACCAGAGGCGTCCAATCTCATGGATACCTCATGGTCTTAAGATGGCTGCCTCATGCCCTCAAGATGGCTGCTTCATGTTCCAAACCGGAAGAGGAAGAAGGGAAACAGGAAGAGGTGGGGCCTATGGCAGAGGAGGAGACCTGCTGCAGAAATCATTAGTTTATGGCTTATTGGTCTAACTTAAAAGAGGGCTGAAATAATTTTTAGCCAAGAATATGAAGAAAATGAGAATGAGGTATGCAGCCAGTGGTGGTTGGCATGGCATGGTTTTATCCTTTTATTTTTCTTGATTATTATTTTTTTAGAGACAGAGTCTAGCTTTATCACCCAGACTGGAGTGTAGTGGGGTGATCATAGCTCACTGTAACCTAGAACTCCTGGGCACAAGCGATCCTCCTGCCTCAGCCTCCTGCGTAGCTAGGGCAACAGGCGCATGCCACCATGCCCAACTAAATTTTTTATTTTTCATAGAGATGGGACCCACTGTGTTGCCCAGGCTGGTCTCAAGTTTCTGGCCCTAAAGGATACTCCCGCCTCGACCTCACAAAGTGCTGGAATTACAGGCATGAGCCACGGTGCCTGGCCTTTTGCTTTTTTCTTTCCCTAGGCACAGTTGTTGGGAAATGTGTGAAGCTGGCAGAAGCACCCATCGCTATAATATCCCAATCTTTTCCCAGAAGACCTGACTCCTGTTGAAAACTCCTGACCTCCAGGGACTTCTGAATCCCCAAACACACACACACACACACACACGCACACACACACACACACACACACACACACACACCTCCTAACATTGTCAAAGCAGCCATACTCTGGCTTTTCTATGCTTCTGCAGGGAGTTTGCCAAAGAAAGAGAACGGGTGGAGAACCGGCGGGCTTTTCTGAAGCTGAGGCGGCAACAACAGATTGAACGTGAGCTCAATGGGTACATGGAGTGGATCTCAAAAGCAGGTGAGGCCCTTTCATCCTGGGGCCCAGGGATGGAGCTCCCAGGCCACGGAGAACACAGAGGCATGCATACAGTTTGGAGAGGGTCAGGATGGGAGGAGAAAGAAAACCTGAACTGGCAGTTCCAAATGTTATCAGCAAGATCTAGAGTATGATACGAAAAAGTCTAGGATGAAGCCAGAATCTGACATCATATAACTGCTGAGTTCTGAAGTCAGACACTGGTTTACATCCCGCCCTGACACTTTTCACCCATGCACCACACATCCCTGTGCCTCCGTCTCCTCGGCTGTTCCGTGGAGGTGAAGATAGGACCTACGTCATAGGACCGTTTGAGTACTTAGTACTAAATAGAACTAAATAACCTCAGTTAAGTCACTTGGGGAGACCAGTGCCTGATACACAGTAGGCACATGTTTATTTGTTCAGCCATTTAACAAGCATTTAGAGAGCACCTGCTGATCAGGCACTGATCTAAGCACTGAGGATATGGGAATAAGCAATACAGACCAAATCCCTGTCCTCAGGGCTCTGATATCTAGTGAAAGAGACAAAACAAATGAATGCATGTCATGCTGGGGACTCCCAAATTCAGAGAAGGAAGATAAAACAGGGTAGGAAGTTGGCCGGGCACAGTGGCTCACACCTGTAATCCCAGCACTTGGGGAGGCTGAGGCAGGCAGATTACCTGAGGTCAGGAGTTGAAGACCATCCTGGCCAACATGATGAAACCTCGTCTCTACTAAAAATACAAAAATTAGCCAGGCATTGCAGCACGTGCCTCTAATCCCAGCTACTCGGGAGGCTGAGGCAGGAGAATCACTTGAACCCAGGAGGTGGAGGTTACAGTAAGCCGAGATCGCGCCACTGCACTCCAGCCTGATGGACAGAGCGTGACTGTCTCAAAGAAAAATAAACCACACAGAGTAGGAAGTTGGAGGCAGGGTGGTCAGGGAAGGCTTCTCTGAGTAAGTCCCTTCTGAGCAAAGAGACCTGAAGGACGTGGAGAAGGAAGCTGTGGGGATATCAAGGGGAGGGGCATTCCAGGCAGAGGAGACAGCAAGTGCAAAGGCCCTGAGGTAGGTACGTATTGGAGACACAGCAAGGAAGTCAGTGTGACTGAAACAGAGAGGTGGGGAGAGTCAGAGAAGAGACAGACAGGGAGGCGATGGAGATCAGATCAAGCTTATAGGCTATGGTGAGGATGTTGGTTTTTATTTTGCATGAGGTGAGGAGAATGTTGCTCCTGTTGTGGAAGTGGGGCTTGAAGTCAGAAACCACCCAGCAGCATGTTTCTTAGCCAGTTGAGCTGTCACCACCAACCAGGGGAGAATGGGGTTGGCCAGGGAGACCTTCTTCTTCCCGGTCCAAGGGAGAACTCATCCGCCAAATGCAGGAGCTTAACTCTGTGCTCTTCCTCTTCAGAAGAGGTGATCCTCGCCGAGGATGAAACTGACGGGGAGCAGAGGCATCCCTTTGATGGTAACTGCTCTGAACCACCTCGGGAGTGGGTCCCAGGGGAGATGGGAGAAGCTGGGGTGGGGAGTGAGGGGAGAGCAGGCTACCTGGCTCTAAGGATCCTCCAGGGGGTGGACGTTCCTCCTGGAGGAATTTTCGGACCTCATGCAGGGTTTCCCTATTCGGGCCTCCACTTTGTTGCTTTAAACACGAACCTACTTTTTCTGCTTTGCGCCTTGGTTTTTCTCATCTGCGGAATGGCTATGCTATAAACAATACCCTATCTCATGAGATTGTTTCTCAGAATGATATTCATTATGTAAATAGAACACCTAGGATGGTGCCTGGTACGGGCTTGGCATGTTTCTGTTCACTAAATAAATAATCCCACCAATAATCCAGTTGACTGTGAAAGGCTGCTGTCTCCCATGTTAGAAACTTAACCAGACAGAGCCATGACTTACTTTTTTTTTCATTGAGACACAGTCTCGCTCTGCCATCCAGGCTGGAGCGCAATGGTGTGATCTTGGCTCACTGCAACCTCCGCCTCCCATGTTCAAGTGATTCTCCTGCCTCAGCCTCCTGAGTAGCTGGGATTACCGGCACCTGCCACCATGCCTGGCTTATTTTTATATTATTAGTAGAGATGGGGTTTCGCCATGTTGACCAGGCTGGACTTGACCTCCTGGCCTCAAGTGATCTGCCCACCTTGGCCTCCCAAAGTGCTGGGATTACAGGCTTGGAGTGTAGACATTAATTCTTGGTCCCCTGGAAACCTGAATATGAAAGGAGGGACCATTAAAAGGGGTCCAAAAACCCAACCTGCCCAGCATAGCTGGGAGTCAGCAGGGAGACTGTAAGAGTGTATCCAGCCTGGAGCTTCATGAAAGTAAAGTTTCTTAGAATTTAGAGATAGAACTGGATGCTGTCTGTCCATGGCTCACACCTGTAATCTCAGCACTTTGGGAGGCCGAGACAGGAGGATCACCTGAGCCTGGGAGTTCAAGACCAGCCTGGGCAACATCGTGAGATTCTTTCGCTACAAAAAATAAAAAATGAGCCAGATGTGGTGGCGCACACACCTATGGTCCCAGCTGCTCAGGAGGCTAAGGCCGGGTGATCACTTGAGCCCAAGAGATAAAGACTGCGGTGGATACCACTGCACTCCAGGCTGGGTGACAGAGTGAGACCCTGTTTCAAAAGAACAAAAGGAATTTAGAGATAGGCTAGAAGACTATGTCTGCAATATAATAATAACGGCAATAAGAAGAAGAAGAATACTCCCTGAAAAATGCAACCTCTTGCTCGAGATTTATCTTCTCACACTTTAGAAAGCTGGTTTGACAGGGGCCGGGTGCAGCGGCCACAGCCATAATCCCAGCACTTTGAGAGGCCAAGGCGGGTGGATCACTTGAGGCCAGGAGTTCAAGACCAGCCTGGCCATCATGGCAAAACCCCATCTCTACTAAAAAGACAAAAATTAGCTAGGTGTGGTGGCACACACATGTAATCCTAGCTGCTTGGGAGGCTAAGGCATGAGAATCGCTTGAACGTGAGAGATGAAGGTTGCAGTGAGCCAGATTACACCACTGCACTCCAGCCCGGGTGACAGAGCAAGACTCTGTCAGAAAGAGAGACAGAGAGACAGAGAGAAAGAGAGAGGGAGGGAGGGAGGGAGGGAAGGAAGGAGGGAGGGAGGGAGGAAAGGAAGGAGGGAGGGAGGGAAGGGAAAGAGAGAGAAAGGAAGGGAGAAAGAAAGGGAGAGAGAGAAAGAGAAAGAGAGAAAGGGAGGGAGGGAGTGAGAGGGAGAAAGAAAGCTGGTTAGACAGGGTGATGACTTTTGATTGAACATCCCAGTAATTTGAGGGAAATAAAAGAGCTGGCACTCTGTCCCAGAGGGTTATAAAATGATTTTTACTGTTTTAGTTGGGGAGAGGATATTACCCATGAGGTGTCTAAATCTCATTATTGGAGCCCCTGGGGACGTAGAGCTTGAATATTGAGGGAGAATCCCAAAATTCCAGCCTGCCTAGCAAGTATGTTACAGGTCAGGTGGTGGACTGTTTTCATAAGAAAGTGAGGTTTCTTAGAATTTAAAAATAGAGGCTGAGTGTGGGGACTCACACCTGTAATCCCAGTACTTTTGGAGGCCAAGGCAGGCAAATCACTTGAAGTCAAGAGTTTGACCAGCCTGGCCAACGTGGCAAAACCCCATCTCTACCGATAATCCAAAAATTAGCCTGGTGTGCTGGCACACACCTGTAATCTCAGCTACTCGGGAGGCTGAGGCAGGAGAATCGCTTGAACTTGGGAGGCGGAGGTTGCAGTGAGCTGAGATCACATCACTGCACTCCAACCTGAGTGACAGAGTGAGACTTTGTCATAAAAGAAAGAGAGAGAGAGAGGGGGAAGGAAGAGAGAAAGAAAGAAAGAAAAGAGAGAGAAAGAAAGAAAAGGAAAGAAAAGAAGGAAGGGAAGGGAAGGGAAAAGAGGAGAAAGAAAAGAAAGACCAGAGGGAAAATAGTGACTGAGGGCCGAGACCTGGAGTCGGACTGAACCTGACTTGATTCTTGTCTTTACCCCTCTAAGCAAAGTGATAGTACCACCTTGAACCTCAGTTTACACATCTGAAAAATGGATATGCTGTTAGTTCCCACCAAACTGGTTGCCATGAGAGTTGAATCCAAGGACACGCTGTGTCCATTGGGTCTGTGTTGCAAAAAGGGTAACGTCTTTTTCTCTTGCCATGTTTCCATTGTTGGAGCTCTGCGGAGAACCACCATCAAGAAAAGCAAGAGTGATTTGCTCAACCCGGAAGAGGCTGAGGATCAGCTGGCTGATATAGCCTCTGTGGGTGAGTCCCTTCCTCTGCCACCTATCAGTTGTTGATTACCCGTCGCCCAAGAGATGATGTGGGGTCGGGGCAGAGGGCTTGCACACCGGGCTGCTTGAATTTGGCTGTCAACTCCATCCCTTCCCCGCAGTGTGTGTGTCCTGGGACAGATTACATCATTATGGGAATGACATCCGTGCCTGGCTTCTCATTACTTAGTGGGAATTCAACTAAATGATCCCCATGAAGCGTGAGGAACCAGCACCTGGCAGGGACTCAGCTCTCAGTCATGTTGGTGAACGTTTGCGACTGACTCAGGAAGTATTCATGGGAGACTTGCTTATATTAGGTGCCTGATTGCAAATAAGACACAGGCAATTGGGAGGCTAAGATGGGAGGGTCACTTGAGCCTGGGAGGTGGAGGCTGCAGTGAGCCACGATTGTGTTACTGCACTCCAGCCTGGACACAGAAAAAACAAAAACAAAAAAGACACAAACTGGGCCAGGCACGGTGGCTCATGCCTATAATCCCAGCACTTTGGGAGGCTGAAGTGAGCAGATCACCTGAGGTCAGGAGTTCAAGACCCAGCCTGGCCAACATGGTGAAACCCTGGCTCTACTGAAAATACAAAATATTAGCCAGTTGTGGTGGTGCATGCCTGTAGTCCCAGCTACTCAGGAGGCTGAGGTGGGACCGTTGCTTGAACCTCGGAAGCAAAGGTTGCAGTGAGCTGAGATCTCATCACTGCACTCCAGCCTGGGCAACAGAGCAAGATCCTATCTCAAAAAAAAAAAAAAAAGACACAAACCGAATCCCTACTTATATGGAACTCGCAGTCCAGTGTAGGAAGTGGAAATTAAACAGAGAATTACACAAATAAACCTGTAAAGGTAATAGCACTTCAGGGAGAGGCTCCGGGCTTAGTGTGCTCTGGAAGGATGGGGAGAAGTCAGAGAAGGCTACCCAGAGGAAGTGATGTTTAAGCTGGAAACTGAAGGATGGGTAGGAGATGACTGGTGGTGACAGCCGAACGAACATTGTGACAGGCGGGGCTCAGGCCTTTGCCACCACAAGGGCCAGAGTTGGAGCGGAGAACATGTATTTTTTCCTTCTCTCTTCTCTGTCCTATTGATTCGTCGACTGTGATTCTGTTGATCTTGACCTTCTAAAATGAGAATGTGTTGTTGTCGCTGTTATTGTTGTTTAATGGGTTTTGTTTTGTTTTGTTTTTTAATGGATGGAAGAGCATCCAGGCAGAGGAAATAAGACTGGAATAAGATAGAGGGGATGGCCAGGCGTGGTGGCTCACGCCTGTAATCCCAGCACTTTGGGAGGCCGAGACGGGCGGATCAGAAGATCAGGAGTTCGAGACCATCCTGGTCAATATGGCGAAGCCCCGTCTCTATTGAAAATACAAAAATTAGCCAGGCGTGGTGGCATATGCCTGTAGTCCCAGCTACTCAGGAAGCTGAGGCAGGAGAATCACTTGAACCCGGGAGGCAGAGGTTGCAGTGAGCCAAGATCACTCCACGGCACTCCAGCCTGAGCAACAGAGCAAGACTCCGTCTCAAAAATAAATTAAAAATATAAAATAATAGATTGAGGGAAGGAAGAATGTAGGCTGCCTGGGAAACTGTGTGGCTGCAGTTTAGAGGAAGAAAGAATGGCAAGAGAAGGAGGAAGGGAGAGAGGGAGGGATAGAAGTGAAGGAAGCAGGGAAGTTAGGGCATCCATGTGATTCTGATCCATAGTTTCTGATCTACTATTTCATAGTCCACTTTTGTTTCACTCACTCCTAGTTTATAACCTTATTGCTGAGTGTAGGCATAATTTCCATTGCGATCACACATCTCACAGGGTGGATACGCTGTGGTTTGTTTAGCCATGGCTCTGTTATAGGGCTTTGAGTTGTTTCCAACCATTTCTCTTACGAAGAGCACTGCTGTGCACATTTGTGTACAATGACTTCCCCCACCCTTTGGGCGTGTTTCCTTGGGGATAATTACAGGATCAAAGATATTAACAGCTTTTCAACTCATTATTCAAAGAGCCATTCTGAGTTTCAAAACCACGGAACCCATTTATAAACCTGCCAAGTATGAATACGTTCACGGGTCCCCTACCCAGACCATCGACTATTACCAATTTAATTTCCTTTCCCAGTTAAGTGGGTTTGTAATAAAAGCTTAAAGCTTGTTTTCATTTGCATTTTTAATTTCCAGCCAAAACACGCTTTTTCTTGTAACGGAGGACTCATTCTACTTTCACCTGTGTGTGCATCCGTTTAATCTCCTGTAAGCAAATGTCAAGAAATGGAGCACTCAGTTGGTATCTTGTGTATTTGATCAGTTATGTCTGTCTCACATATTAGGTTACTTCCATTGTTTAAAATCTGTTTTATGGCCAGGCACAGCGGCTCACGCCTGTAATCCCAGTGCTTTGGAAGGCCAGGGCAGGAGGATCTCTTGAGGCCAAGAGTTCAAGACCATCCTGGGCAATATAGCAAGACTCCATCTCTGGGGGGGGGGAAAACTGTTTGAAAACTTAGCCAGGCATTATGGCACACGCCTGTAGTCCCACCTATTTGGGAAACTGAGGCAGGAGGATTTCTTGAACCCCGGAATTGAAGGTTGCAGTGAGCTATGATTGTGCCACCGCACTGCAGCCTGAGCAACAGAGTGAGAACCTGTCTCTTAATAAAATAAAATAACAATAGGCCGGGCGCGGTGGCTCAAGCCTGTAATCCCAGCACTTTGGGAGGCTGAGGCGGGTGGATCACGAGGTCAAGAGATCGAGACCATCCTGGTCAACATGGTGAAACCCCGTCTCTACTAATACAAAAAACTAGCTGGGCATGGTGGCGCGTGCCTGTAATCCCAGCTACTCAGGAGGCTGAGGCAGGAGAATTGCCTGAACCCAGGAGGCGGAGGTTGCAGTGAGCCGAGATCGCGCCATTGCACTCCAGCATGGGTAACGAGCGAAACTCCGTCTCAAAAAAATAAATAAATAAAATAAAATAAAATAAAATAACAATAAATTCTTTAAAATCTTCTTTGTTGGCCGGGAGCAGTGGCTCACACCTGTAATCCCAGCACTTTGGGAGGCCGAGGTGGATGGATGGCTTGAGGTCAGGAGTAGGAAACCAACCAGGCCAACGTGGTGAAACCCCATCTCTATTAGAAATACAAAATCAGCTGGGTGTGGAGGTGTGCACTTGTAATCCCAGCTACTTAGGAGGCTGAGGCATGAGAATCACTTGAACCTGGGAGGTGGAGTGTGCAGTGAGCCAAGATGGTGCCATTGCCCTCCAGCCTGGGCAATAAGAGTGAAACTCCATCTTTAAAAAAAAATTGCTTTGTTTTATATATATATATGTCTCAAAAATCTGCTTTGTGAGATATATATATATATATATATTTTTTTTTCCCCCCCGAGATGGAGTCTCGCTTTGTCACCCAGGCTGGAGTGGGGTGGCATGATCTCGGCTCCCTGCAACCTCCACCTCCCGGACTAAAGCAGTTGTCCTGCCTCAGCCTTCTGAGTAGCTGGGATTACAGGCGTGCACCTCCACGCCCGGATAATTTTTGTATCTTTAGTACAGACAAGTTTCTGCCATGTTGGCCATGCCAGTCCAACTCCTGACCTCAAGTGAACCACCCACCTCGGCCTCCCAAAGTGCTAGGATTACAGGCATGAGCCACCTTGCCCAGCCAGTAATCTATTCTTATAAGAACACCAGTCATATCATATTAGGGCCCCCCAATGACTTCATTTTAACTTATCTTCTTAAGACTCTGTCTCCATATACAGTCGTATTCTGAGGTACTAGGGATTAAGACTTCAGCCTATAAATGGGGAAAGATCGCAATTCAGCCCATAGCAGGAGAGCAATCCAGGGAGCCTTGAGAGAGAGTTGCAGAGGGTTTGTCTGTGCAAAGCCCTGCTCTTCAATCTGTGGCTGACAAAAGAAAACTTGCTACATGGGAAACCCAGTTTCAAGGCAGGGGTTTAATAAAGAAGACATAAGCCAGGCACGGTGGCTCATGCTTGTAATTTCAGCACTTTGGGAAACCAAGGCAGGTGCATCCCTTGACGTCAGGAGTTCGAGACCAGCCTGGCCAACATGGTGAAAACCTGTCTCTACTAAAAATACAGAAATTAGCTGGGCATGATGGCAGATGCCTGTAATTTCAGCTACTTGGGAGGCCGAGGCAGGAGAATCGCTTGAACTTGGGAGGCTGAGGTTGCAGTGAGCTGGGAACGCACCACTGCACTCTAGCCTGGGTGACAGAGCGAGACTCTATCTCAATAAAAAATAAAAAGAAGAAATAAAAGAATGTTGAGGAAGCACAGCTGTCAGACTGAGAGCTAATGCTGTCCCAGGACACCTCCGTTAACAAGGCAGGTGACATTGCAGCTTTCTAAACAGACCCAAAACCCAGGCCGGTGGCTTATTCTTTCCTAGCCAGAGTTGCTCTAGGCAAATCCACCAAAACCCACCTGGTCAGCCTGATGACTCAAAAAGACAAGGAGCCCCCAATCTAGTCCATGATTTTCTAGACACCCCAAAAGAGATCTCTGGAATTCTAGAATTCTGGCAAGGGACACATTTACCTCTTTTTATTTATGTAAAGAATGCAGTAGTACAGGCTGGGTGTGGTGGCTCACACCTGTAATCCTAACATTTTGGGAGGCCAAGGCAGGAGGATCGTTTGAGACCAGGAGTTTGAGATGAGCCTGGGCAACATAGTGAGAGGCTGTCTCTATCAAATATTAGCTGGGCATTGAGGCACGTGCCTGTAGTCCCAGCTACTCGCAAGGCTGAGGTAGGAGGATCACCTGAGCCAAGCAGGTCAAGGCTACAGTGAGCTGCAAACGTGCCCCTCCACTCCAGCCTGTGTGCCAGCGACCTTATGTCAAAAAAAAAGGAATAATACAGTAACGCATATTTCAAAGTAAGGTGAGAGCTGTGTGGTGTTTGCCTTCACATTGTACCACAGTATGCACAGTCCTTTTTTTATTTTTTATTTATTTTTTTGAGACAGTGTCTTGCCCTGTTGCCCAGGCTGGAGTGCAGTGGCACAGTCATAGCTCACTGCAGCCTCAAACTCCTGGACTCGAGTGATCCTTGCACCTCAGCCTCCCCAGTAGCTGGGACTACAGGTGTACACTGCTACACCCAGCTAAGTTTTTTATGTTTTTTAATAGAGATGGGGTCTCAACATTTGCCCGGGCTGGTCTCAAACTCCTGGCCTTAAACAGTCCTCTGACCTCCACCTGCCAAAGCAGTGGGATTACAGGCATGAGTCACCACACCCGGCCCACATGCAGTCTTATGAAATTGGGGATTCTACTGTGCTGTCGAATCAGTTGATAAATGCATTATAAAGCAAGTTCATTTCTAATTGATGAACTTACTGCTGAAATAAGGAACTTGAATCATTTACATGGAAAGTTGAGCCATGTTGCTAAAAGGATATCAAATTTCTTTTTTCTCTTTTTTTTTTTTGAGATGGAATCTTACTCTGTCACCCAGGCTGGAGTGCAGTGCTGCAATCTTGACTGACTGCAACCTCCACCTCCCAGGATCAAGTGATTCTCCCACCTCAGCCTCCCGAGTAGCTGGGACTACAGGTGCACACCACCACACCTGGCTAATTTTTGTATTTTTAGTAGAGCAAGGGTTTCACCATGTTAGCCAGGCTGGTCTCGAACTCCTGACCTCAAGTGATCTCCCCACCTCAGCCTCCAAAAATGCTGGGTTGTCAAATTTCATTTAGACTGGAGGAATATGTTCAAGAGATCTATTGTATGGTGTGGCGAATGTATTAATAACAATGTATCATAGTCTTGAAAATTGCTTAGACAGTAGATTTTCAGCATTCTCGCCATGAGAAAAGTGGTAACCATATGTGGTAATGCATATGCTCAGTGGAGCCATTCCACAGAGTATACATATGGTCAAAATATCATGTTGTGCACTATAAATAGATGCAGCCTGTATCTGTCAATTTAAAATAAATGAATAATAATTTCAAAAAGAAAAATAACACTATGGCTGGGCGCGCAGCTCACACCTGTAATCCAAACATTTTGGGATGCCGAGACAGACGGATCACTTGAGGCCAGGAGTTCGAGACCAGCCTGGCCAACATGGCGAAACTCCATCTCTAATAAAAATACAAAAATCAGCTGGGCATGGAGGCAGGCACCTGTAATCCCAGCTACTCAGGAGGCAGAGGCATGAGAATCACTTAACCTGGGAGACAGAGGTTACAGTGAGTCAAGATCTGCACTCCAGCCTGGGCAATAGAGGGAGTCTTTATTTATTTCTGTAAAGAATGCAGTGGTACAGGCCAGGTGCAGTGGCTCACGCCTGTAATCCCAACATTTTGGAAGGCCAAGGTAAGAGGATCATTTGAGGCTGAGGTGCATGCCACAATGCCTAGCTAATACTCGATAGAGAGAGGGTCTCACTATGTTGCCCAGGCTGGTCTCAAGCCCCTGGTCTCAAACGATCCTCCCGCCATGGCCTCTCAAAGTGTTGGGACTGTAGTTGTGAGCCACCATACCTGGCCTGTGTTAAAAAGAAAAAGGAGAAGGAGAAGAAAGATAAGTAAAATTCAGAGCATATTAAAAAAAAAAAAAAAAAAAGTTGAGCCGTTAGGAATGGAAGCTGCCATTGTAACTGCTTTTTTAGGAAAACCAGATCCCATTGAGGTGATTTTGTTTATTTGTTCTTAGAGACAAGTTCTTGCTCTGTCGCTCAGGCTGGAGTATAGCAGTATGATCGTAGCTCTCTGCAGCCTGGAGCTCCTGGGCTGAAGCAGTCCTCCCAGCTTAGCCTCACAAGTAGCTGGGACTACAGGTGCCACCACACCCAGCTAATTTATTGTTGTTGTCATGGTTGTTGTTGAGATGGGGTCTGGCTATGTTGCCCAGGCTGGTCTCAGATTCCTGGCCTCAAGTGATCCTCCTGCCCTGGCTTCCCATGGTGCTGGAATTACAGGCATGATTTTTTTTTATCAATTTATTTGCAGCTGACAAATGGTAATTGTGTATGTTTATGGGGTACAGTGTGATGTTTTAGTCTATGTACACAGCAGAGAATGATTCAGTCATGCTAATTAACACGTCTATCACTTCATCACCTCATCATTTTTTTGTGGGGAAGGCATTAAAAATCTCTTAGCAATTTTGAAATACACAATACATTATAATGTATTAATAATGCAATAAAAATATACAATAGTGTATTAATGCATCACTAAATGCACTGCAATGTAGTAGGTCATTCAAACTTCCTCCTCCAGTCTGACTGCAACTTACACCCTTTGATCAATGTCTTCCCTGTCTCCATCCCTCCTCCTCCCCTGCAGCCTCTAGGAAGCACATTCCTGCTCTTTCTATGAGATCGATTTTTTCAGTGTTTAGCTCTCACAAGTGAGATCACACAGTAGTTGTCTTTCTGTGCCAGCTTAGTTTACTCAGTATAATGTTCTCCAGTTCTATCCATGTAGTCACACATTATAGGATTTCCTCCTTTTTAGGGCTGTATAATACTCTATTTGTAGATATACCACATTTTCTTTACTCACCCACCCATTGTGGGACACGTCGTCTGCCTCCATATTTTGGCTGTTGTGCATAATGCTGAAGTGAACGTGGGAGTGCAGATGTCCTGAAAGGATTTAAATGTAAGACCTGAAATGGTAAAGATGCTGTAAGAAAACACTGGGAGAAAGCTCCACAGCATTGGCCTCAGGAATGATTTTATTTTGATTTTTTTTATTATACTTTAAGTTCTGGGGTACATGTGTGCAGAACATGCAGGTTTGTTACATAGGTATACACGTGCCGTGGTGGTTTGCGGCATCCATCCCCTCGTCATCTACATTACGTGTTTCTCCTAACGTTATCCCTCCCTAATCTCCCCACCCGCTGCTATCCCTCCCTTAGCCCCCCTACCTCCCGACAGACCCCAGTGTATGATGTTCCCTTCCCTGTGTCCATGTGTTCTCATTGTTCAACAACCATTTGTGAGTGAGAATATGCAGTGTTTGGTTTTCTGTCCTTGTGTCAGTTTGCTAAGAATGATGGTTTCTAGCTTCATCCATGTCCTTTGAATGATTTTTGGACAGGACCTCCAAAGTACAGGTAACAGAAGCAAAAGTAGACAAATGGGATTGTGTGAAACTAAAAGTTTGTGCACAGCAAAGGAAACATTTCACAGAGGGAAGAGACAACCTAACAATCGCACAGCAAAGGAAACATGTCACAGAGGGAAGAGACAACCTAACAATCACCCAGCAAAGGAAACATTTCACAGAGGGAAGAGACAACCTGACGATCGCACGCAAAGGAAACATTTCACAGAGGGAAGAGACAACCTGACGATCGCACGCAAAGGAAACATTTCACAGAGGGAAGAGACAACCTAACAATCACCCAGCAAAGGAAACATTTCACAGAGGGAAGAGACAACCTGACAATCACACGCAAAGGAAACATGTCACAGAGGGAAGAGACAACCTAACAATCGCACGCAGAGGAAACATGTCACAGAGGGAAGAGACAACCTAACAATCACCCAGCAGAGGAAACATGTCACAGAGGGAAGAGACAACCTAACAATCACACAGCAAAGGAAACACGTCACAGAGGGAAGAGACAACCTAACAATCGCCCAGCAAAGGAAACATTTCACAGAGGGCAGAGACAACATAACAATGTGAGAAAATGTTTGCAAACAATACATCTGATGAGGAGCTAATATCCAAAATATATAAGGGACTCAACTCAATAGCAAGAAAACAAATAACCCAATTAAATATGGGCAAAGGCAGCTACTTGGGAGGCTAAGGTGTAAGGATCCCTTGAACCTGGGAGGCAGGGGGTGCAGTGAGCTGAGATCGCATCACTGCACTTCACCCTGGGTGACAGAGTAAGACCCTGTCTCAAAATAAAAAATAAAGCTATGCAAAGGATCTGAACACACGTATCCCAAAAGAAAAAAGATACAAAGAGATACAAGTGGCCAACAGGTATATGAAAAATGCTGAATATCACTAATCATCAGGGAAATGCAAATTAAAACTCCCAGGAGCTATCACCTCACACTTGTTAGAGTAGCTATTATCTATTTTTTTATTTTTTTATTTTTTCCTGAGAGGGAGTCTTGCTCTGTCACCCAGGCTGGAGTGCAGTGGTGTGATCTCGGCTCACTGCAACCTCCACCTCCTGGGTTCAAGGGATCCTCCTGCCTCAGCATCCTGAGTAGCTGAAATCATAGGCACACGCCACCATGCCTGGCTAACTTTTGTATATTGGTAGTGATAGGGTTTCACCACGTTGGTGAGGCTGGTCTCTAACTCCTAACCTCAAATGATCCTCCCTCCTTGGCCTCCCAGATTGCTGGGATTACAGGTGTGAGCCACTGCACCCAGTCTAGAGTAGCTGTTATCAGAAAGACAAATGAGGTTTATTGAAGTCCTAATCCATGGTACCTGCAAATGTGGCCTTATGTGAAAATAGGGTCTTTGCAGGTGGTAATCAAGCTAAGATGAGGTCAAACTTATTTAGGGTGGGTCCTAAAGCCAATGACTGGTTTCTTTATAAGAGAAGAGGCAGGCTGACCAACATGGTGAAACCCTGTCTCTAAAACTACAAAAATTAGCTGGGTGCAGTAGCGCACACCTGCAGTCCCAGCTACTCAGGAGGCTGAGGCAGGAGAGGTTCTCGTTTAAACCCAGGAGGCGGAGGTTGCAGTGAGCAGAGATCACGCCACTGCATTCCAGCCTGGGCAACAGAGTGAGACTCCGTCAAAATAAATAAATAAATAAATAAAAGATAAATCATAAAGTGCTGGGAGAATACGGAGAAGAGGGGATCCATTTACATGGTTTTAATAATACAGGCTCTATATGGGTGGTATTGAGTTCCCAGAGTTGCCATTACAAAGCGTCACAAACCCAGTAGCTTAAAACACAGAAATTTCTTCTCTCACAGTTCTGGAGGCTGGAAGTCCAAACTGAAATCAGGGTATCAGTGGAGCCAGAAGGTTTTAGTGGAGAATCTGTTCCAGGCTATTTTCTTAGCTTCTGGTGCTGCTACCAATCCTTGGTGTTCCTCGGTTTATAGATGCATCATTCCATTCTCTGGCTCTGTCGTCATATGGTCCTCTTTCTGTGTGTCTGTATGCCATTTCTTTCTTTTTTTTTTCTGAGACCGGGTCTCACTCCATCACCCAGGCTGGAGTGCAATGGCACAATCAAAGCTCACTGCAACCTCAAACTCCCGGGTTTGAGCAATCTTCCCAGTTCAGCCTCCCGAGTGGCTGGGATTACAGGCATAAGCCACCACACCCGGCAAATTTTTGTATTTTTAGTAGAGACGGGGTTTCACCAGGTTGGCCAGGCTGATCTTGAACTCCTGACCTCAAGTGATCTGCGCGCTTTGGCCTCCCAAAGTGCTTGGGATTATAGGCGTGAGCCACAGCAGCCAGCCTGCCTCCCCTCTTATAAAGACACCAGTCGTTGGATTTAGCTAATTAAGTTTGACCTCATCTTTTGATTACCACCTACAAAGACCCTATTTTCAAGTAAGGCCACTTTTGCAGGTACCAGGGGTTAGGACTTCAACAAACATTTTTGGGGGACACAGTTCAACTCTCAATATGGGCAGCAGCTACATTCATGTGCTGCAATTGTCATTTTGGTCAATGACAGAAGGTATATATGATGGTGATCCCAGAAGATAATATGATGAAGCTGAAAATTCCTATAACTTGGTGACATCATAGCTGTCATAATGTTGTAGCACAAGCACACTTACTTTATTTCTTTTATTTGTCCAGGACAGAGTCTTGTTCTGTTGTCCAGGCTGGAGTGCAATGGCATGATCTAGGTTCACTGCAGCCTCTGTACTTCGTAATAACACATCAGACTTGGGAGACTTAGTACAAAAAGAAAGAGTATAAAATATCTGGTCCGGGCGTGGCGGCTCATGCCTGTAATCCCAGCACTTTGGGAGGCCGAGTCGGGCAGATCACCTGAGGTGGGGAGTTTGAGACCAGCCTGACCAACATGGAGAAACCCCGTGTCTACTAAAAATACAAAATTAGCCAGGCGTGTCAGTGCATGCCTGTAATTCCAGCTACTTGGGAGGCTGAGGCAGGAGAATCCCTTGAACCCGGGAGGCAGAGGTTGCAGTGAGTTGAGATCGTGCCATTGCACTCCAGCCTGGGAAACAAGAGCAAAACTCCGTCTCAAAAAAAAAAAAAAATCTTTTGAATCCATCTTGATATTGATTCCATGTTGAAATGAAAATATTTTGAATGTATTGGCTTGAATAAAACATCTTATGAAAATGATTTTTTTAAATCTGGAAATTGTCTGCAATTATAATTCCAGACCCCAGAGAAAGATGAGAGACAGGAATGCATAGAAAAAGGGAACATGAGTCACAGTGAGTTTGAAATGCAATTAATAGAAATGACAGCACCCAGCATGGGGTCCAGCACTTAGTAGGTGTTCAATTAATATTCTCCCTTCCCAGTGAAGGGTTTAGGAATGTTTGATGGTAAGGGGAGGGCTATGTCACCACCAAGGATTTATCTGGTGATTCATTCACTACCAGAATTAATCTGGTGATGCATTCACCACCAAGGATTCATCCCTCTCCCTTCCCGGTGAAGGATCTTCAACATTTTATGGTGAGGGAAGGGGTATGTCACCACCGAGGATTCGTCTGGTGATTTTGGGTATTTGTATGCCCGTTGTGGGGATGTGTTTCCAGGCTGAGTGATCAGGAAAGGCTTTCTCAATGGCTGGCACGTGAACCTAGTCATGATTTCAGCTCTTGAGGTTGTACTAGATTTATATCCAATAATCATAAGGTACCAGACATCATGCTAAGGTATATTAATTCATTGACGCCTTTAGATGGCCCTTTGAGGTAGGAAGTGTGGTTGTCTCCAGTTTACCAGTGGAGTTGCTGGAGATCTGAGATGCAAGGTGGCTTGCCTAAGGTCACCTGCCCAAGGTCACCAACCTGGTTGGTGATTAAGCCAAGTTTTCAGTGTGGTTCCCGCAGGAGTGGGGGATGGGGGCCTTCTGTCTGCTGTGGTTGGTATGTTTCTCTCTCTGTCTTCTCTCCTCTCTCTTCCTCTCTCTCTCTCTCTCTCTCTCCTCAATCTGTGGAACGTCCCCCCGACCCCCAAGGTCCAAAGGGTCTTATTTCTTTTGGCAAAACCTTTTGGAGACCTACAGATCTGGACACATCTCTGAGAGTTTCAGGGACTAGGGCCAGAAATGCTGGGCAGGGTCATGAGGAGCTGCCCCTGGGTTTGAGAAGGTGATGGACATGAGGGAAAGGGTCTTTGCAGAGAAGAGAGGGATCCCTGTAAGGAGGTCACAGCCTTCCCGGCCTGGCTATCTGTAGCAGAGTGGAATGTGCCCCTACCCCATGGCCACATGCCCCTGGTGTGCAGTGTGGTGGCCCAGAGTACATGCTCCGAACCCTCTTGACACATCCTCACCAGTTACTAGACCCCTCTCACCCCTTGGCTGTAAAATGGGGATAACGCTGGTCCCTACTTCCTAGGGCTCTGAGGAGGAGCAAGTAGTTTGTCATGTAAAACATGTTCCCTGCAGAGCCTGGTGCCTGCTAAATGTTCCATAAACGTCAGCTGTTATTTTCATTCAGGGGAAGCTGAAATCCATATTTTCATGGAAAATCTCCCAGTTTTTAAATGTGGACCAATAATTTCAGCTCTCGCAAACCCAGTATGAATCGGTGTGGCCCCGAGGGTGCCAACTCAAAATCTCTGTTGAGAATTTTGCTGGTAGGAAGTGGCCTCCTCAGAGGTGTTTGTGTCCTGCGTCTGGCAAGTGAGGTGGTTTTGATAAACGTGCTGGATGGATGAATGGGTGAGTAGACAAGTGGAGGAATGAATGGAGAAACGGATGAGCAAATGAATGATGAATGGATGGGTGAATGCATGAGCAAGTGAATGATAAACACACAAAGGAATGGATGAATGATGAATGCACTAATGAATTTAAGAATAATGAAAGAATGAATGAACAAATGGATGGATGAAAGAATGAACGAATAAATCAATTAAGAATCATCTAAAAATGAATACAACTGAGGGTTTATAAGAAAAGGTGTCTTAAGGCTGGGCATGGTGGTTCATGCTGTAATCCCAGTGCTCAGGAAGGCTGAGGTAGGGGGATCGCTTGAGGCAAGGAGGTTCAAGACCAGCCTGGGCAATATAGGGAGACCTCATTGCCACAAAAAAAAAAAAAAAAAAAAAAAAAAAATGTTGTAATTAAGAGGGAATGGTGGTATGTGACTGTAGTCCTAGTACTTGGGAGGCTGAGGTGGAAGGATCACTGGAGCCCAGGAGTTCAAGGCTGCAGTGAACTGTGATCATGCCACTGCACTCCAGCCTGGGCAGCAAAGCCAGATCCCATCTCAAAAAAAAAAAAGAAAAATAGAGGTATTTTAAAAGGTAAATTCAATCTGTCCAAAACTGAGCTCTGACCTTCCCCTAAACCTGTGCCCATTCAGTAGATGAGAGCTCCATCCCTCAAGGGGTTCACCAAAAACCCAAAATCCCTCTCTCTTACACCCACACTGTTCCATCAGCAAATATTGAATCTACCTTAAATGATTCATCCCAAATCCTCTCTGCTTAAACACCACCCAAGTCCAGCCCCCATCCATCGTCAGCATCATCACTTGCCTGGATGAGTTCAGTCACATCCAGCCTGGTCTCCCAGCTCCAGTCCTCACCTTTCACTGTCTACTCTCCCCAACAGCAGCCAGAGGCTGCCTATGAACACCCAAGTCAAGTTCCATCCCTCCTCTACTCAGAACCCTCCATGGCTCCCATCTCACTCAGGGTAAAAGCCAAAGTCCTCTTTGTGGCCCACCAGGCCCTGCATGATCTGCCTGTTGCCTACCTGCCACTCCACTCCAGCCACACTGACTTTCTTGTGCTGTTCCCTAAAAATGTCAGGCAGGTACATTCATGCTTCAGGACCTTAAATTTGCTGTTTCCTCTACCTACGATACTAAAGTGACAAGTCAACACGCTCACCTTGACCACACAATTTAGTGCTGCAGCCTACCTTGTATACTCTCCTAGGGCTCTCAATCCCTCCATGATGCTTTACTTTTTTAAAATTTTTTTGGTATTAAAAAAAACATGTTTTGATATGTTGCCCAGGCTGGTATCAAACTCCTGGCCTCAAACAGTCCTCCCGCTCCAACTTCCCAAAGTACTGGGATCACAGGCATACCACTGCATCCACCCCAACTTTTTTTTTCCACAGCACTTTTCATTTTCCATCCCACTGTTAATTTACTTATTATGTCCACTGTCTCTCTCTCCCCATTTGAGAATCAGACCCAGGAGGTCCAGGCTCTGTTGCCTGATGTATCCTGAGTCCTTGGAACAGAACCTGGCACACAATAGGTACTCAATAAATGCATAAAACCAAAAATATTTGCAGGCAGAGGACACACCCAGCTCATTCCTCAATGATCACTTCTAAAGTGAAATGCCCATGGAACACTAGGGTCTTATTCACATCTGCTTCTGGAGGCCTTCCAAGCATGCTCTGTGCAGCCCTGTTGCCCGCCTCTGCATCAGGGAATGGAAACCCGGCTTTATCCTGCCCTGTGGTGTGACATCCAGAGGCATCAGATGTGGCTGGGAGTGGGAGATGTGGAAGACCGGCTCCTGCAACAGAGAGCTATCAGCCTCCCATCGATATCCTGCTTTCTCATTGGTTATTTCCAATTCTGTTTTTTCAGAGACATTGTCTTCTCATAAGTTCCATCTCTGCAAAACTAAGCCCATGGGTCATGATGGTTCCCTAGGGCCAGAGGGCTTGCTGGAGAGACTAATGGATCCACTGGCTAAGATCCGTGCTTGGGCTACACATTGGTTAATTTCTTCTGCAGGAACAGCCTGAGCCTGACATTCTCCATCTTTTCCCTGGCAGGTTCTCCCTTCGCCCGAGCCAGCATTAAAAGTGCCAAGCTGGAGAACTCAACCTTTTTTCACAAAAAGGAGAGGAGGATGCGTTTCTACATCCGCCGCATGGTCAAAACTCAGGCCTTCTACTGGACTGTACTCAGTTTGGTAGCTCTCAACACGCTGTGTGTTGCTATTGTTCACTACAACCAGCCCGAGTGGCTCTCAGACTTCCTTTGTGAGTATCACCCGGCCCCACCCCTGCCAACTCCCTGATCCCTCTCTCACACCCTTTTTTCACTTCTCTTTCTCTGGTAGTATGTGGGTCTTCTTTGGTCCTCATTGAATCTGCCCTTTCATTTGGCCATTTCTGTAACTGTCACTGGGGCCAATGTTGCTGCTGCTCTGACCATGGAACCCATCTCCCTTAGGCATGAGAGCTGGAAGCTGAAATTCAGGCCAGCACATGCTCCTGTGATTCCTTTCTAAGAGAGAGACAGAGGGGTACTGGTGAAGGGAGTGTTGAAAGAGAGATGGAGAAAGACAGAGCTCATAAGACAGATGGATAGAAACAGAAACATACAGTATTAATCATTTTTATGCACATCTTTGGAAATGTTCGTAACTTATGGTTAAGAGATAGAGAATGCCTTAGAAATAAGGAGGGGCTTATATGTTGCCCCCATTTTCTCTGCTTATTTCTGTCTCTGCTTCTCTCTTCTTTCAAACCTTCTGCTTCTTTCCTGTTAGGTTGGTGCAAAATTAATTACAGTTTTTGCCTTTTTTTTTTTTTTACCCACAGTTACTTTTGCACCAACCTAATACTTCCTCCCCTGCCCTTTTTGACTTCCTTATTCATTCATAGAACATCCCCTCTAGTATCTGTGAGAGTATTTTGCTCCCTCAGGGTACAAGGACCACCAAGGCTTTGCCCTCTGGGCCCATTCCCAGAGTCTGTATGAGTTAGCATGAGGTAGTATCAAATTTGAGGGCCAAGTGAGGGTGAGGAAAAGCAGCAAAAGATGGGGAGATGTCTGAGCAGGATTTAAAAAGTAAAGAGCTCTGAGAAATCAACAAGAGCAGTGATTGGGGCCAGGCATGGTGGCTCATGCCTATAATCCCAGCATTTTGGGAGTCTGAAGTAGGTGGATCACTTGAGGCTGGGAGTTTGAGACCAGCCTGGCCAACGTGGCAAAACCCTGTATTTATAAAACATATAAAAATTAGCCAGGCGTGATGGTACACACCTGTAATCCCAGCTACTAGGGAGGCTGAGGCACTAGAATTGCTTGAACCTAGGAGGCGAAGGTTGCAGTGAGCCAAGATCGTGCCACTACACTCCAGCCTGAGCAACAGAGAGAGTGTGTCCCAAAAAAATAAAAAGAGTAGTGATTGGACAGAGAGGGGAGCAGATGGATGCCCTGGCTTTGGTTTGTGGACCCAGGTGAGGACTTCGCAAAACCTTTTCTGCCTACTGGCTGTCTAACATGTTCACTGCCCTTCTGACCTGGTTCAGAATTGACTTAGGACAGCAACAAGAGACAGCCTAGTCTTTGACCTAGAAAGCCTAGTCCAGGTCATTGTCTTCTTATAACCCTCCTTGTTTCCAGTCACATTGGCTGAACCCCCCACCCCCAGGACACCCCTCAGGAACCAGTTCTTCTTCCCAGGGCCCTGACCTAGTTTCATACTTAGTAATTGTTTTTAGTCCCTCTGGAGTCTCTTATAAATGAGGACTCTACTTCTTGTTTTAACTTCATCTAATACTCTATTTTTAATCTCCTATATTCTCTCCACTAATCATCTTGCACAGTCTGTCCTGGTTCAGGAACAAGGCACTGAGACTTCCTGCCTGAGACCTCAGTGTCTGTAAAGGTCCTTTACTCATTCCCACTTTCCATTTGAGAAAACTGAGACACAGAGAGGTTAAGTAGATTGCCCAGGGTCACACAGCTAGTAAGTGATAAAGCCAGAGTTTGAACCCAGGCACTTGGGCTCCAGAGTCCAAGCTGTGTCTAATGACAGATGCATACCCTGGGTACCAGATGACCTGAATTCTCAAAGTCTGCCCTGTTCCTAAGACCATGTGACCTTAGACAAGTCCTTACCATCATCCATTGATCAAAGACATCTTCAATTATAAGGCACTCTTTTATTTATTTATTTATTTATTTATTTATTTATTTATTTATTTTTGAGACAGAGTCTTCCTCTGTCACCCCAGCTGGAGTGCAGTGGCACAACCTCAACTCATGGCAACCTCCACTTCCTGGGTTCAAGCAGTTCTCCCTGCCTCAGCCTCCTGAGTAGCTGGGATTACGGGCACCCGCCACCATGCGCGGCTAATTTTTGTATTTTTTAGTAGAGATGGGTTTTCACCATGTTGGCCAGGCTGGTCTTGAACTCCTGACCTCAAGTGATATGCCCACCTTGGCCTCCCAAGGTGCAGGGATTATAGGCATGTACCACTTCACCCAGCCTGAGACTGGGTAATTTGATAAGAACAGAAATTTATTTTTTTACTCTTATTTTATCTACCATTAAGAAATGCTGCCATCTAAATCAGGACATGCTGATTTTAAGATACACATTAATTTCAAAGATGTCAAAATATAAACAAAAGTGTATGTCTTGGCCAGGTGTGATGGCTCATGCCTGTAATCCCAGCACTTTGAGAGGCCAAGGTGGGCAGATCATGAGGTCAGGAGATAGAGACCATCCTGGCCAACATGGTGAAACCCTGTCTCTCCTAAAAATGCAAAACTTAGCTGGGTGTGGTGACACGCACCTATAATCCCTGCTACTCGGGAGGCTGAGGCAGGAGAATCGCTTGAATCCAGGAGGCAGAGATTGCAGTGAGCTGAAATTGTGCCCCTGCACTCCAGCCTGGTGACAGAGCAAGACTCCATCTCCAAATAAATAAATAAATAAATAAGTATGTCTTGGAATCAGTGAAGTGTAGTTGTTTCTCTGGGTCTCAGACTCCCATCTATGTGGTGGAAACTGGATTTGATGGTCCTGAAAGTTCTTCCAGATCCAACAATGCTATGGATAAGTGATTCTTATGGATAAGTAATTCTTTCAAGTCTTATGCATCACTTGCTATCATGTTTCCATGGTAACTGAGGAACAAGATCTCAGAAACTCTTCAGTCCTCCCAGAATTACTTCTGGTGGGTCTTGGAATGTATCAGATGTTATGAACAGACTTCCTTTGCAGATATTTTGGTCCTAGGGACCCTAGAGTTTTCCTCAGACACTAGGATCTCCTTAGTGTCCTATAAATAAGAAGAAATTTTGGTGATAAATAAGTGTAAAGGACTTTGACGGTCAGTTCAGAACACCTCTTAAAAGCATGATAGAGCAAAACCCTTGACAGTTGTCTTAGTTCATTTGGGCTGGCGTAACAAATTACCTGAGACTGGGCAATTTGATAAGAACAGAAATTTATTTTTTTCACAGTTCTGAAGGCTGAGAAGTCCAAGATCGAGGCACTGGCAGGTTTGCTTGTCTGGTGAAGGCTGCTCTCTGCTTCTGAGATTGCACTTTGAACACTGTATCCTCTGGAAGGGAGGAACACTGGGTCCTCACATGGCAGAAGGTGGAGAAGCAAGAGAGACAAACTTCCTCTGTCAAGCTCTTTTATAAGGCACCTAATCCCATTCATGAGAGCTCCACTGTCATGTCTTAATCACCTGCTGAAGGCCCCACCTCTTGATGCCATTACACTGGCAATTAAGTTTCAGTGTGAATTTTGGAGGTGACACAAACATTCAAACCATGACAACCAAACACAATTAGCTATGTGGCCATGATTAACTCTATGAAATTCTTGGAAGTCAGTTTCAATCCTCTGTCTTTCCTTTCTGTATGCTTTCTGCTCCTCAGAAACCTTCCTCATCTCTCCTTTCTATCCATTAAGTAGGTACCCGTGCCTTCCTAACTCCACATATTCCTACCACACCAAGAAAGCCCTCTTAGAAAGGGATCTGATATCAGCCATTTATTTGCTGGAGCAAATGCATATCCATGTTTTACCCCTCCCTGAGGCATTTGCTTTTATGCTTTCTCACCAAAGAACAAAAGTCTTTGTCTTACACAAGACTTTTAGATCACAAGCAACAGAGGATTTCTGGGGGACATAAGACAAGTTTTCCAAGTCGGGAGAAAAGCCAGGCCTTAGATGGGTTGCCTGTGTCACTCCGACTAAGTACTTAACTTCAGGATTACAAATAGGGCTTCATTATGATTTCTATTTCTTTTTTTTTCTTCCTCTGGAGCTCAGTCATGTAGATTAGGTATAATTGTTAGATCAAAACACCCTGGCATTATGGGGCCATTATGGTCCATTGTTATTTTGTGAATTATTCAGTTAATTAGTTTGTTTTTTAAATGTGATAAACACCCGGGAACCCACCAATCAACATAAAAGCTAAGTCCCTGCAAATAATCTATATTCAGTCCTTTTTATCAAACCAGCACAAAAACTACAAGGTGGAGATCCACTGAACTTTTTCTCATCCCTTTTAAGATTGGCCGGAGTTGGTTGGCTTGCTGGTTGGAGGGTAGAGCACAATTGTTGGTCTTTTTTTTTTTCTTTAGACAGGGTTTTGCTTTATCACCCAGGCTGCAGTGCAGTGGCCCAATCTTGACTCACTACAACCTCCACCTCCCAGGTTCAAGTGATTCCCATGCCTCCGCCTCCCAGGTAGCTGGGTTTACAGGCGTGCATCACCACACTCAGCTAATTTTTGTATTTTTAATAGAGATGGGGTTTGCCCTGTTAGCCGGGCTGGTCTCAAACTGCTGACCTCAGTTGATCTGACTGCTTCAGCCTCCTAAAGTGTTGGGATTATAGACGTGAGCCACCATGCCCAGCCAGCTCTTCCTTTTTAACAGAAGGGAAACTGAGGCCCATGGAAAGGACGCCTTGGGCAGAGCATGGGCACAGTAGCTCATATTTGTAATCCCAGCACTTTGGGAGGCTGAGCTGGGAGGATCACTTGAGGCCAGGAGTGCAAGAGCAGCCTGAGCAGCACAGTGAGACCCCCATCTCCACATAAAAATTTTAAAAAGAAGAAAAAAAAAGGGTAAGTCCAATTTTGGGTGTGGTGACACATACCTGTAATTCTAGCATGTGGGAGGCCAAATTGGGGAAACCATTTGAGGCCGGGAGTTTGAAACCGGCCTAACAGCATAGCAAGACCTCATCTCTACAAAAAATAAAAAGTTAAAAAATGATAATAAAAGGAAAGTCAGGGCCACTTGGAACCCCTACCCTCAGCAAGCCTAACCTCCTCTCTGTTTCCTCCTTCTCCCCTGTAGACTATGCAGAATTCATTTTCTTAGGACTCTTTATGTCCGAAATGTTTATAAAAATGTACGGGCTTGGGACGCGGCCTTACTTCCACTCTTCCTTCAACTGCTTTGACTGTGGGGTAAGTGCTCTTGTTTCTAAGAAGTTCATTTCTCCAGCTCTTTCCCGGAATGACAGATACCTGGGCATATTTAAAGGGGGAAACGTAAAGTTATCCCTGAATATGAAAGACTCAGATGCAGAAGGAATGAAGAAACAATCCCAAACACTGGTGAGGATACAGGGTACCCAGAACCCTCAACCACTGCCAGTGGGAGGAAAGTGTATAGACCCCTTTGGAAAGCTAAGTGGGGGACATGAGACAAGTTTTCCAAGTTGGAAGAAAAGCCAGGCCTTAGATGGGTTGCCTGTGTCATTCCAGCTAAGTGCCTAACTTCAGGATTACAAATAGGACGTCATTATGATTTCTATTTCCTTTTTTCCTTTCAGTCATGTAGAAGTAGATGAAGTATAATTGTTATATTACAATACCCTGGCATTATGGGGCCATTATGATCCATTGTTATTTTGTGAATTACTCAGTTAATTAGTTTATTTTTTAAATGTGATGAACACCCAGGAACCCACCAACCAAAACAAAAGCTAAATCCTTGGCAATGATCTACATCCAATCCTTCTCATCGAACCAGGGCAAAAACTACAAGATGGAGATATGACCCAACACTCCATTGTTAGGAATTCATCCTAGAAAGTCTCACCTACGAGACACAGGCCAGAATGTCCCCATCCTGCAGCTGGAAATGAAATTAAGGTTGTTAGCAAATAAGTGGAGAATGCCTGGCCCAGGGCAGCCCTAATCATTTACTACAGTCCTGTTGGTCTCAGAAAGGCTTAATAATTTATAATAACTGAATGTTGTACTGTTTTCTGCCATTATAGAAAATTACCATGTTGTTGAGAAAACAAAATACATACAAACAAACATTTCCTACATAAATGATCCAAGTGTTTAAAGAATAATTTCTATTAAAAAGAAAAGGAAGCTGGGTGTGATGCCTCATGCTTGTAGCCTCAGCTATTCAGGAGGCTGAGGAAGCAAAATCACTTGAGCCCAGGAGTTGAAAACCAGCCCAGGCAACAAAGCAAGACCCCGTCTCTACCGAAAAAAAAAAAAAAAAAAAAAAAAAGCCAGGTGTGGTGATACACACCTGTAGTCCCAGCTACTCAGAAGGCTGAGGTGGGAGGATTGCCCCAGCAGTTTGAGGCTACAGTGAACTATGATCACACCACTGTACTGCAGCCTGGGCAATAGAGTGAGACCCTATCTCTAAAAAATAAAAGTAGGCCAGGCACAGTGGCTCACACCTGTAATCCCAGCACTTTGGGAGACCGAGGTGGGTGGATCACCTGAAGTCAGGAATTTGAGACCAGCCTGGCCAACATGGTGAAACCCCATCTCTACCTAAAAAACTACAAAAATTAGCCAAGCATTGTAGTGCACGCCTGTAATCCCAGCTACTTAGGAGGCTGAGGCAGGAGAATCGCTTGAAAACCCAGGAGGCAGAGGTTGCAGTGAGCTGAGATTGTGCCACCACACTCCAGCCTGGGCAATAGAGTGAGACTCTGTCTCAAAAAAAAAAAAACAAAGGAAAATGAACAAATGTCTTGAGCAGCCTTGTCTGTAATAGTTCCAAGTCCCAATATCCATGATGTATCCCATTGCTGTAGACTAGATAAATATTTTGTGGCATATCTATGTAACCAAATACTCTGGAACAGTGAAAGCCCAGCAGCAACAGCCATGCCCAGCAACAAGAATCTCACCCGTGTAACATGGCACAGGAGGAGGCAGAAGCTGACAAACTAAGTCCATACAGTTCATGCCAAGTTCAAGTGGACAAAATCAAACTCTATCTATCTATCTATATATACATATATGTACAATTTTTTTTTTTTTTTGAAACAGAGTCTCACTCTATTGCCCAGGCTGGAGGGCAGTGGCACAATCTCGCTTCACCACAACCTCCATCTCCTGGGTTCAAGCAATTCTCCCGCCTCAGCCCCGAAAGTAGCTGAGATTATTACAGGCATGCATCAACACACCTGGCTAATTTTGTATTTTTAATAGAGACGGGGTTTCACCAATCTGTCCACGCTGGTCTCGAACTCCCGACATCAAGTGATCCACCCGCCTCGGCCTCCCAAAGTGCTGGGATTACAGGCATGAGCCACCATACCTGGCCTTAAACTATATATTTTAAGGATGGTACTTGAATACTTTGAAAAGGCAGGGACCTTGCAAACACGATGCTCAGTGAAAGAAATCAGACACAAAAGGCCAAGTATTGCATAATTCCGTTTGTATGAAATGTCCAGAGCCGGCAAATCCATAGAGACAGAAAGTAGGTTAGTGGTTGCTAGGGTCTGGGGGAGGGAGAGAGGGGAGTGACTGCTGATGGGGACAGGGCCTCCTTTTGGGGTGATGAAAATGTCTTGGAACTTGATAGAGGTGATATTTGCAGAATATTGTGCATGTACCTAAATGCCACCAAATTGTGTAATTCAGAGTGTTAATTTTATGTTATGTGAATTTCACCTCAAATTTTTTTAAAGGTAAGAAAATGGTTATTACAAAATTCAGTGGTGGTTACATCACAGTGTCTCTGGAAGCTTCTAGGGTATCCACATGTTCCTTTTGTTTGTTTTTTGTGGGTTTTTGTTGTTGTTGTTGTTGTTGAGATAGAGTCTTTCTCTGTTGCCCAGGCTGGAGTGCAATGGCAAGATCATGGCTTTCTGCTGTCTCAAATTCCTGGGCTCAAACGATCCTCTCTTCTCAGCCTCCTAAGTAGCTGGAACTACAGGCACAATGCCACCATGCTTGGCTAATTTTTTTTTTTTTTTTTGTAGAGTCAGGGTTTCCCTATGTTACCCAGGCTGGTCTTGAACTCCTGGGCTCAAGTGATGCGCCCACCTCGGCCTCCCAAAGTTCTGGGATTACAGGCATGAGCCCCTGCACCCAGCCTTGTCCTAATTCTTGATACAGGTAGTAGTTCCATGAACATTCACTTTGTAATTTTGTGTTTCAGGAATTCTCAGGTCTGTGTGAGCTCTTAATAAATAAAAAAGAGGCCAGGTGCAGTGGCTCAATGCTTTGGGAAGCCGGAGTAGGAGGCCAACACTTGGAGAGGCCAAAGCCAGAGGGTGGCTTCAGCCCAGAAGTTTGAGACCAGCCTGGGCAATACTAGCGAGACCCCATCTCTCTAAAAATGTTTTAAAATGAGCCAGGTGTGGTGGTACACGCCTCTAATCCCAGCTACTCAAGAAGCTGAGGTGGGAGAATCACTTGAGCCTGAGAGGTCAGAGCTGCAGTGAGCTGTGATCGCGCCACTGCACTCCAGCCCGGGTGACACAGTGAGACCTGATCTCCATAGATAAATGAATGGGTGAAGAAGAAGGTCAGGGTTCCTCACCCAGCTTCCATTTGGAGGTAGGAGTTGGGCCAGCTTCTTGCAAGGTTGGCGCCTAGGAAATGCTTGCCGGTTCTGGAGCCCAGACGCCGTCCCTGGACGTGAGACCAGGTCCTCTGCTCTAGGTTATCATTGGGAGCATCTTCGAGGTTATCTGGGCCGTCATAAAACCTGGCACATCCTTCGGAATCAGCGTGTTACGAGCCCTCAGGTTATTGCGTATTTTCAAAGTCACAAAGTAAGTCTTTGGGGTCCCTGGACATTGGTACAGGGGGTGGGGATGGGGGACACGGTGGGGGCGCCTCCAGAAAGTTGGGAAGGTGAGCCTCGTGCTTCGAGAGCTGACTCCGGGGCCCCTGCCTCCCCCGCCTGGCCCGAGTCCTCACCCGACCTCTGTCGACAGGTACTGGGCATCTCTCAGAAACCTGGTCGTCTCTCTCCTCAACTCCATGAAGTCCATCATCAGCTTGTTGTTCCTCCTCTTCCTATTCATCGTCGTCTTCGCCCTTTTGGGAATGCAGCTCTTCGGCGGCCAGTAAGTCCTTCACAGGAACTCAACTCCTGCTTCCCTGGGGTCCGGCTCGGGGCATCCAGAAGCCCACACTCCCCTCCCACATGCAGGCTGCCTTCCTCGTAGCCCAGATACCCGTTGCGGTCACCCAGACGGGCAGGGCCCTGGGTACCACTCAGGGTTTCCTGGGGACAGAGATGATGGAGACGTGCGTTTCCTTGGAGATGAGATGCTGAGCCACACCCTCAGAGAACCTGGGGTGGGGCCAACGTGAAATGTCCGTGTCCTCCCTGCAGGTTTAATTTCGATGAAGGGACTCCTCCCACCAACTTCGATACTTTTCCAGCAGCAATAATGACGGTGTTTCAGGTACGGCCTCCGCCTGGCCCCATGGGCCGACACCTCTCAGGGTCAGAGATCAAAGTGCCTACTCCACACCCAAGGGGCTTCCCTGAACTCCTTCTCTACCTTGCCTTTTCATACTGCTTTAAAATACAGATTTTATGATCATCATTGTTCAGATAATGGTGGGGCCAACAGATCAGGAGATGCATGTCATTGGAAAGATAGTTTGTGACTGGGCACGGTGGCTCACGCCTATAATCCCAGCACTTTGGTCAGGTGTGGTGGCTCACACCTGTAATTCCAACACTTTAGGAAGCCCTGGTGGGCAGATCACTTGAGATCAGAAGTTTGAGACCAGCCTGGCCAACATGGTGAAACCCCATCTCTACTAAAAATACAAAAATTAGCCGGGCGTGGTGGTGAGTGCCTGTAATCCCAGCTACTAGGGAGACTGAAGCACAAGAATTGCTTGAATCCTGGAGGCGGAGGTTGCAGTGAGCCAAGATCATGCCACTGCACTCCAGCCTGGGCAACAGAGCAAGACTCCGTCTCAAAAAACATAAAAGCACTTTGGGAGATCAAGGCAGGAGGATCACTTGAGGCCAGGAATTTGAGAACAGTCTGAGCAATGTAGTGAGACTTTTTCTTAGCCAGGCGTGGTAGCTCATGCCTGTAATCTCAGCACTTTGGGAGGCAGACCACCTGAGGTCGGGAGTTCGAGACCAGCCTGGCCAACATGAAGAACCCACGTCTCTACTAAAAATACAAAATTAGCCGGGCATGGTGGCGCATGCCTGTAATCCCAGCTATTCTGGAGGCTGAGGCAGCAGAATTGAGAATTGCTTGAGCCCCGGAGGCAGAGGTTGTGGTGAGCCAAGATCGTGCCATTGCACTCCAGCCTGGGCAACAAGAGCGAAACTTCATCTGAAGAAAAAAAAAGAGAGAGAGAGACTCTGTCTCTACAAAAATGTAAAATGAAATTTAATTAGCTAGGCATGGTGGTGCACACCTCCTAGCTACTGGGGTATCTGAAGCGAAAGGGTCACTTGAGCCCAGGAGGTTGAGGCTGCAATGAGCTATAATCACACCGCTGCACTCCAGCCTGGGTGACAGAGCAAGACCCTGTCTCAAAAAAGAAAGGAGAGTTTGTTACACTCACAGATCCTCAGAGAAGGAGCACACCACGCAGGACCAGTCAGGGTAGCAACAGGGTCAGACAGAAAGCAGAAAGAAAATGAAAATGTGGACAAGAGCCTTGCGTGTGGTTTCCATGGGAAGGAATGGGTGAGGCAGAGGAAACGGCTCAGGACTGACTCGTTTGGATCATTCCAGTGGGCTCTGGGGCCGCTTGTCTAGGACCTGGCCCTGGGGTGGTTAGGGCAGGTGGATAGCATTGGGAAGATAAAGGAGGTGGTTGTGATATGGGCTAGTTGGGATATTGGTTGGTTTGCATTGAAAAGCCTGCTCAGGGCTAGATTATTTGCAACCTCTAGGGACTGGCTAGTGCCAGACCTGGTAGACCCTCCATAGTCAGGAAGACCTCAGATGCATCAGAATCAAGAAAATAAAACACAGGGCTAGGCCAGTCACGCGGCTCGTACCCGTAATCTCAGCAGTTTGGGAGACCGAGGCGGGAGGATTGCTTGAGCCCAGGTATTCAAGGCTGCAGTGAGCTCCAGCCTGGGTCACAGAGCAAGACCCTGTGACCCTGTCTCTTAAAAAAAGAAAGAGAAAGAAGACGTGACTAATACACCCATGAAATCTGAAGATGCCTTGGTCTCATATTCCAGGGTGAGAGTTCAACCCAAACAGCTTCTGCATCCATGTGGGCACATTCCCTGAGGCTGGGGACTGGCCCCGCCTGGACCTTCAGAGCACCTCTGGTGGATTCTTTCTCTTTGGGGGACAGAGACTGTATAGAAAACGTGACTTCACTCTCTCCTTCTCCTGGGGAGGTAGTTTCTAAATAAGACCCCTAGACAGGGAGTTGAAGAGGAAACATTCCATGAAGGGAAGTTCTGAGCCCCCACATAAGCGATTATTAATAGCACTGATCACTACTCACATATCTTTAGCTGGGAGGTTCTCACCCAAGAGCCAGTCAGTCCTCCACGGGTGTGTGGCAATGCCTGCAGGCACTGTTGCTTGTCACAGCGGGGGAAGGGGTGCTACTGGCATCTGGTGGGTGGAGACTAGGAATGCTGCTCGGATCCCTACAATTTACAGGACAGCCCCAAATACCAGCAGGGCTGAGGCTAAGAAGCCCTGTTTTCGTAGATTAATATTTTTGGAGTTCTTTAACATTTACTTTATCCTCATGGAACTATGGGTAGAAGGAAGGAAGTTGGATTTTTTTTAAAGGAACGTGTAGGTGCTATTTGAATATCCCCTTGGTTCCTTCAGTATGCATCAGCAAAACTTCTGTCAACACCTTAATCCTTTGCCTTGGGCTTTCTCTGGTCCGCTGCCCCTCCCCCAGGGAACGGCAGTCCAGTAGTACTGTGACTCTTTTGCAGCACATCCTAAAAGGAGCAGCCGTTGGTGGATAAATGCCCCAGCTCCCTGATCCTCAGGTGGGATGACCCCCCCAGAGCTCCCTAGCAAGACCAAGCCCGGTTCCCTGCAGTGGAAACTTGCTCGATCACATACTCTTTATCCGCCCTCTCACTTCTCCTCTCCCTACTGGTGCTTCCTGAGATCACCTCCCAGATAAACCCCTTGCACCTGAACCCTTCTTCCAGGGTCTGCCTCAGGCAGGGGGACCCCAAACACAGCCTCGTGCTATGTTCGTGCTCTCCATGTGGTAGCATATTTAATCATCGCCATGACCACACGAGGCACATAGGTAAATATAAAAAGCCTGTCTTAGCCTGCTCAGGCTGCCATAACAGAATGCCACAGACTGGGTGTCTTACACAGGAAACATTTGTCCTCTCACAGTTCTGGAGGCTGGAAGTCCAAGATCACGGTGTCGGCAGGGTTAGTTCCTGGTGAGGGCTCTCTTCCTAGCTCGCAGATAGCCAGCTTCTTGCTGCGTCCTCGTGGCAGAGAGAGAGAGAGTTCTGGTGTCTCCTCCTGTTCTCTCTCTTCCTTTCTTTCTTTGAGACAAAAATCTCAACAACAACAAAAAAATCTGTTTTTGTTTTTTTTTTTGAGACAAATCATTTTTTTTTTTTTTTTTTTTTTTTGTCAGCCACGCTGGAGTGCAGTATTGCAATCATAGCTCATTGCAGCCTCAAACTCCCAGGTTCAGATGATCCTCCTACCTCAGCCCTTTGAGTAGCTGGGGCTACAAATGTGCACCACCACACATCCAGCTAATCTTTTTTAATTTTTTTGTAAAGATGGGGTCTTGGGGCCGGGCATGGTGGCTCACGCCTGTAATCCCAGCACCTTGGGAGGCTGAGGCGGGCGGATCACCAGGTCAGGAGTTCGAGACCAGCCTGACCAATATAGTGAAACCCCATCTCTACTAAAAATACAAAAAATAGCCTGGCGTGATGGCAGGTGCCTGTAATCCCAGCTACTTGGGAGGCTGAGGCAGGAGAATCGCTTGAACCCAGGAGGCGGCGGTTGTGGTGAGCCAAGATCGCGCTGCTACACTCCAGCCTTCGTGACAGAGCAAGACTCCGTCTCAAAAAAAAAAAAAAAAGACGGAGTCTTGCTAAATTGCCCAGGTAATCTTGAACTCCTGGGCTCAAGTGATCCTCCCACCTTGGCCTCCCAAAGTACTGGGATCACAGGCATGAGCCATGGCACGCAGTCTCTTCCTGTTCTTATAAGGGCACTAATACCATCATGCAGTCCCGATAACCTCATCTAACCCCAGTTACCTCCCAGAGGCCCCATCTCCAAATACCATCCCATTGTGAATTAGGGCTTCAACAGGTGAATTTGGAAGGGGACACAAATCCCCTTAATCACATCAAGTAAGACAGAGTGACAGGAGGGTTTGTGACTCCTCCAGGGTTCCATTTTCCTCGAAGCCAGGCTAAGAGCCCCCTGATGCAGGAACAGCCCTTTCTACTCACAAACAAGGAGGAAGGCCAAGGAGAAGCCAACACGGCGTCTGGCTCCGCAAACCGGGCAGGATTGTTAAAGACCTCCTGGGCTTGGGGACGGGGTGGGCAGATTCCGGCTCCACAGCTGCGTCTCCGAGGGCCCCGAGGCTGAGGGGGGGTTGGCTGTGTGTTTCTTCCTCCCCTTTCAGATCCTGACGGGCGAAGACTGGAACGAGGTCATGTACGACGGGATCAAGTCTCAGGGGGGTGTGCAGGGCGGCATGGTGTTCTCCATCTATTTCATTGTACTGACACTCTTCGGGAACTGTATCCTTCGTGGAGGGAGAGATGGGGACAGGCCTGGACCTCCCTGGCAGAGGAGAGGTGGGAGGGGCTCCAGGGAGGGTACTGAGAGACCCGGAGACCCAGGGCCCAAGTGGCGTCCCACCAGTGGTTGCTTCTCCTGACTCAGACGTTCACAGACACCCTCCTGAATGTGTTCCTGGCCATCGCTGTGGACAACCTGGCCAACGCCCAGGAGCTCACCAAGGTGGAGGTGGTGGGAGGCTGTTTCTCTGGCAAAATTACCACCTGCCTGTGGCAGATCAGGACGGGAGTGGGGGGTGGGGGCACGGGAACAGGGTCAGAGCGTTTGCCCGGGATGTACCGTGCAAAGAGAAGGCGCCTCTCCCTGACTCCCAGGAACAGACTGTCCCTTATCAAGCAAATTCTACAGCCGAGAGGGTGGGAAGGGGGAAGGCAGTGAGGTCGCTGTGGGGAACAGACAGCAAACTCCACCAGAAGGCCGTTTGCAGGGAGTAAGCAGGGCTTCTGAGGAACGGTGTAGCGCCCAGGCTAGTGGGTGGGAGAGGGGGTGCTGTTATGGGGACCCAGCCAGAGCTGGGGCCAAGGAAAAAGGGCTGCCACCAGCCCTGTGACCTTAGGGGACCCAGAACCATGGCAAGGCACAGATGGAATGGCCAATAAATGTCCCCACTTTCTCTCTTCCTCTGGCTTCCTGCTGGAGCCTCCCCTTCCCTTAGCCAAACTCAGCATGTTAAGAGCTAGCCTGGGTCCAGCCTAAGCCTCTCCCCAAGGAACCTATTAAGTTAAGATTATACGTAACAGGTATAGGGTCTTCCTGTCAGCCCTGGGGTCTCCCCCAGCATTGCGGCCCCACCTCCAGTGCCTCAGAGTGTTCAGGACATGTTTGTGAAATTGAACCAAACTAAGCAGACATTGCCAACGCTCCATCTGCCGGCCCTGGCAGGAGGGAGAGAGAGTTTCCCGGCCCCAGCTCCCACTGGAGGGAAGCGGAAGTCTCTGCCATCCCAAGCACACGGCCACGAGCCTGGCCACCGGGGAGCCGGCTGGCATGGCTGAGCCAAGGGCTGATCCAGCCATGAGCTCATCGAAGTTCCAAGAGCCGGTGCTCAGGGGCTGGTGCAGCAGAGCGGGGAGGTGGGAGGGTAGGAGGAGGGGAGAGAGAAAGGCCAGCTCGGTTACCTCCTGGGAGGCGTGGACATTCCTCTCCACACCTAACGTTCTTTCTTTCATTGATCCCACAAGCATTTCTTGGTTATTTAATATGTGTTTTTAATCCTGTTCAATCCTCATGGAAACCTAAGGAGGCAAGTTCTCTGAGCCCCATTTGACAGATTTCATCATCAATAAGCACTTAATGAGCACCTACTGTGCCCAAGGCCCTGGTCTAGGACTTAAGGATGCAGTAGTGAACAAAAAGGAGGCAAAAATCCCTGCCTTCGTGGAGCAGGGATTCAACTGGAGAGACAGTCAAGAAACAAGATGCATTTGTAAACATACGTGGCTTGTCAGATGGTGATAAATGTCAAAGAGAAAAATGCAGTGGAGAAAGGCGGGGAGAGTTGGAATTTTAGATGAGGAATGCGTGACACAGAGAGGTTGAGAGACTTGCCCAAGGTCACACAGCAGTGAGTTGTGGAGCTAGGATTTGAACCCAGGCCATCTGGGTCTGCAGCCTATGCTCTTAACCGCTGTGTACCAGTTGCTTGAGTTTGAGCCTGTTTCATGTTTACTTGGGAACCTGTGGGAAATGTAGATTCCAGGGCCCAGCCCTGGTTCTATAAATTCATGGGGGAGCCTGGGAATCTGCGTTTTAGGTGTTTTCTGAGGCAGATGGTCCAGAGACCTGGCTCTGAAAAATGCTGGGAATGGTGCCAGAGGGGCGGGGGTAGCCCCACGTTAGCAGGGTGGCCAGCCGGATGCCATCTCCATGTTGTCCCTGACAGTGTCCTGATCTGACCATTTCCAAGGTGGTAAGGTTGCTCCCCGTTACAGTGATTCGGAGCACAGCGGGAGAGCTGCCCTGCGGTGGCATGACTTTTCTCACGGGCGGGTTCATTTCTGGCCGTTTCTTTCTCGCTGCTTTTTCTTTGCTTTTTCTTTGTTGGCTTTTCTGTTTTACGAATGAGGCCCTGCATGAAGGCTGAAGAAGGATTTAAAGTCCAAAAACGTCTTTTTCTGTATGTATTTTTAAAACATCTTCCCCCATTCTCCTCCTCTCTGAACCTAACCACCGGTGAGCAGCAGCACCCGGGGCAGCTGGCTGTAGCCCGGGTGCCCTGCTCTCCTCTCCCCACCGCCTTCCTGTCATGGGGGCTGGGAATATGAATTCCTCTCCTGATTCTCCTTCTGGGGGCTGTTTGACAGTGCATGGCATGGGCCATCGGATGCCAGGCTTTTCTGTGTGTGAAGCTAGTTGAGTGTTTTTTGAAAGTTGGTTCAGAGAGTTCCCACGGCTGAGAAAGCCTAGCGAGAGGAAAACCTTTGCATTGCTTTCCAGCTCATTAAGACAAGATGCAGGGGCCAGGCACGGTGGCTCATGCCTGTAATCCCAGCACTTTGGGAGGCTGAGGTGGGAGGATCATTTGAGGCCGAAAGTTCAAGACCAGTCTGGGCAACATAGTGAGACCCTGTCTCTACCAAAAAAAAAAAAAAAAAAAATTAAATGTATCTGTGCATAGTGGCATGCACCTGTAGTCCCAGTTACTTGGGAGGCAGAGGTGGGAGGATCGCTTGAGCCCAGGAGTTCAAGGTCACAGTGAGCTATGATTGTGCCACCGCACTCCAGCCTAGGCAACCAAGGGAGACTCTGTCTCTGAAAACAAAGGGAAAAAAAAAAAAAACAGGCCTCAGAAAAGTTGTCATTGTAAAAAGAAAAGGGACATTTTTATCTTTTATCTTCTGGCTGTGTGTTAAAATAGACCTCAGACTGAGTTAGACGTCGAGCTTATACACAGAGGGGATAGCAGTACACCTAACCGAGAGCAGGTTCCCATTCCCCTTGGGGCCTTGGTTCTGATCGGTCGATACTCAGGCCAAACCTGTTTTTAAATATTTCAGATGTTGCCCCTGGTCAGCAACAGGGTCGGAAGTGAGTCCCCAAGGCCTAGTTCATGTTTTGTGAACAGAGATTCCATGTGCCTTTTAGGACGAACAAGAGGAAGAAGAAGCAGCCAGCCAGAAACTTGCCCTTCAGAAAGCCAAAGAGGTGGCTGAAGTGAGTCCTCTGTCAGCAGCCAACATGTCCATTGCTGTGTAAGTGCCCGAATCCCCAGGGGCCTCCCCACTCCTCAGCCTCCACACTCTCCCAGGCACAGATTTGGGAAGGAGTCAGGGTGGTCCGTGACAGAACTGAGCTTTAGGAAGAGACACTTCTTGTCCTTCCACCTGCTTCCACTCACTATTTAGTTAGCAGCTATTATGTACCCAGCACTGTTCTCACTTCTGGGGATAGAGTATTAACAAAGAGAAAACAAAAATCCCACCTGTGTGTAGCAGTTCTAGCAAGGGAGAAAGTCAATAAATGAGATAAATAAGGTATGTATTGTGATAGACGGTGATGGGGCCAGGCGCCATGGCTCACGCCTGTAATCCCAGCACTTTGGGAGGCCGAGGCGGGTGGATCACGACGTCAAGAGATTGAGACCATCCTGGCCAACATGGTGAAACCCCGTCTCTACTAAAAATACAAAAAATTAGCTGGGCATGGTGGTGCATGCTTGTAGTCCCAGCTGCTCAGGAGGCTGAGGCAGGAGAATTGCCTGAACCCAGAAAATGGAAGTCACAGTTAGCCGGCATTCCACCACTGCACTTCAGCCTGGTGATAGAGTGAGACTCTGTCTCAAAAGAAAAAAAAAATTAAAAAAGAAAGTGATGGAACTACAGAGAAAGTAGGGAGGAAAATAGAAAATGGTGGAAGTGAAGAGAGCTGCCATTTTAAACAAAGTTGTCAGGGAAGGCATCACCTAGAATAGGCGTCCCCAACTCCTGGCCTCTGGACTGGTACCGGTCCGAGGCCTGTTGGGAACCAGGTGGCACAGCAGGAGGTGAACAGTGGGCACACGAGCATTAACCGCCTGAGCGCCACCTGCTGTCAGATCAGAGGCAGCATTAGATTCTCATAGGAACATGAGCCCTATTGTGAACTGCATGTGGGGGAGGATCATCTGAGGCTGGAAGGGGAGCCTAGGTTACCAGCTCCTTATGAGAATCTAATGCCTGATGATCTCAGGTGAAACACTTTTATCCCAAAACCACCCCCTACACCTGGGTCTGTGGAAAAACTCTTCCACAAAACTGGCCCCCGATGCCAAAAAGGCTGGGGACTGCGCACCTAGAACGTTACATGGCCTGAAGGAGGTGAGGGAGGAGCCACGGGGGGCCTGGGGAAGAGCATCCCAGGCAGAGGGAACGGCATAGGCAAAGGCTGTGAGGCAGGAACATGCCTGATGTGAAGGAGGCCTGTGTGACTGGAATAGTAAGTGTGGGACGGTGAAGGCAACGAGGTGACAGGCAGATGACACAGGGCCTTGGACCTTGTGGGTCGGGGGAGGACTTGGCTTTTGCCCCTAGGTAGGTGGGAGCCGTGGAGTGTTCTTGATCAGAGGAGGCTGGGACCTGACTCAGATGCTCACAGGCTCCTTCTAGCATCTAGTGGGGAGTAGAGGGTGGTGAGCAGGAGTGGGAGTCGGGCTGAGATGCGGGTTAGCCCAGGTCATCCATCCGAGCTACAGTGCCTGGCAAAGCTCTAAGGCCCGTGACCTCCCCGCTGCAGGAAAGAGCAACAGAAGAATCAAAAGCCAGCCAAGTCCGTGTGGGAGCAGCGGACTAGTGAGATGCGAAAGCAGAACCTGCTGGCCAGCCGGGAGGCGCTGTACAACGAAATGGACCCGGACGAGCGCTGGAAGGCCGCCTACACCCGGCACCTGCGGCCGGACATGAAGACGCACCTGGACCGGCCGCTGGTGGTGGACCCGCAGGAGAACCGCAACAACAACACCAACAAGAGCCGGGCGGCCGAGCCCGCGGCGGACCAGCGCCTCGGCCAGCAGCGCGCCGAGGACTTTCTCAGGAAACAGGCCCGCTACCACGACCGGGCCCGGGACCCCAGCGGCTCGGCGGGCCTGGACGCACGGAGGCCCTGGGCGGGCAGCCAGGAGGCCGAGCCGAGCCGGGAGGGACCCTACGGCCGCGAGTCGGACCACCACGCCCGGGAGGGCGGCCCGGAGCAGCCCGGGCTCTGGGAGGGAGAGGCCGAGCGGGGCAAGGCCGGGGACCCGCACCGGAGGCACGTGCACCGGCAGGGGGGCAGCAGGGAGAGCCGCAGCGGGTCCCCGCGCACGGGCGCGGACGGGGAGCCCCGACGGCACCGCGCGCACCGCAGGCCCGGGGAGGACGGCCCCGAGGACAAGGCGGAGCGGAGGGCGCGGCACCGCGAGGGCGGCCGGCCGGCCCGGGGCGGCGAGGGCGAGGGCGAGGGCCCCGACGGCGGCGAGCGCAGGAGGCGGCACCGGCACGGCGCTCCGGCCACCTACGAGGGGGACGCGCGGAGGGAGGACAAGGAGCGGCGGCATCGGAGGAGGAAGTAAGTGGAGGCGACCTCGAATCCGGAGAATGACAGTAGCGAGTGGCCAGTGCCGTGTGTGTTCTTAACAAAAATGTATTATAGGCCGGGCGCGGTGGCTCACGCCTGTAATCCCAGCACTTTGGGAAGCCGAGGCGGGTGGATCACGAGGTCAAGAGATCGAGACCATCCTGGTCAACATGGTGAAACCCCGTCTCTACTAAAAATACAAAAATTAGCTGGGCATGGTGGCGTGCGCCTGTAGTCCCAGCTACTCAGGAGGCTGAGGCAGGAGAATTGCTTGAACCCAGGAGGCGGAGGTTGCGGTGAGCCGAGATCGCGCCATTGCACTCCAGCCTGGGTAACAAGAGCGAAACTCTGTCTCAAAAAAAAAAAAAAAAAATGTATTATAAAATGCCGTATTTGGCCCGGGCGCGGTGGCTCACGCCTGTAATCCCAGCACTTTGGGAGGCCGAGGCGGGTGGATCACGAGGTCGGGAGTTCAAGACCAGCCTGGCCAAAGTGGAGAAACCCCAGCTCTACAAAAAATACAAAAATTGGCCGGCCGTGGTGGCGGGCGCCTGTAATTCCAGGTACTAGGGAGGCTGAGGCAGGAGAATCGCTTGACCCCAGGGAGGTGGAGGTTGCAATGAGTGGAGACCGTGCCATTGCACTCCAACCTGGGTGACAAGAGTGAGACTCCATTAAAAAAAAAAAACAAAAACGGTTGTATTTGGCCAGGCACAGTGGCTCATGCCTGTAATCCCAGCACTTTGGGAGACTGAGGCAGATGTATCACGGGGTGAAGAGATCGAGACCATCCTGGCCAACATGGTGAAACCCCATCTCCACTAAAAATACAAAAATTAGCTGGATGTGGTGGCGTGTACTTGTAGTCCCAGCTACTCGGGAAGCTGAGGCAGGAGAATCGCTTGACCCCAGGAGGCAGAGGTTGCCGTGAGCTGAGATTGCGCTACTGCGCTCCAGCCTGGAAAGAGAGTGAGACTCTGTCTCAAAAAAAATAATAATAATTAAAGGGAGAGCAGAGTTTCAATGCTCTGGATGCAGCGGGATGTGGTGGCTCATGCCTATAATCCCAGCACTTTGGGAGGCCAAGGTGGGAGGATCACTCGAGCCCAGGAGTTCGAGACCAGCCTGTGCAACATAGTGAGACCTCATCTTTTAAAAATAAATAATAATGTGAAAAAGCTTTTGAGGCATCTTCCAGGCCAGCCCCTTATCCATTCAGAACCAGCATCCTCTTTTTCATAATGATATTTTGTAATACTCTCTAGAAGATGCTATAGTGATTCTGCACATTGGGATTCAACAACTTACCCATTAAAATAGACATTGTAGATATTATCTTATCACAAATTAACCTGTTCTTGGTCCTCTTTTGTTTTACCATCAGGACATAATATTGATTTTTTTTTTAATGATGGGTTTAAGTGGTCCTATTGTATGACGTATGAACCAGGTCAGCACTTCTCAAAACGGAATGTGTGTGTGAATCCCTAGGGATCTTGTTAAAACACATATTGTAATTTGGCAGGGTCAAGGACTCAGTGGAGCCTGAGATTCTGCATTTGTAATAAGCTCCCAGGCGAGACTGAGACTGCTGGTCCAGGGACCATATTTTGAGTAATGAGACTCTAGGGGACACAGTGAAGTAATTCTGATATGTTACACACAAAATCACCATGAATTGACAGGCACAAATGATGGCTGACTCTGGGTTGTGTGGACAATTCAAACCACAGGAGGGAAGTCACGAGCAGTGTCAAGATGTTCCGCAATGGTGAACACCTCGTGGTCAAGTTCCATGTATGAAAGAGTCTAGTCTTTCTTCCATGTATTTAATAGTTGCATTTCAGGAAAATGCAATGTATATTAAAAACATGCAAAAAATATTTTGCGTTCTTAAGAAAAACAGAGTTAGGTTTAAACTAAAGGCACAAGATCGGGTGCAGTGGCTCCCACCTGTAATCCCAGTGTACTAGGAGGCTGAGGAAGGAGCATTGCTTGAGGCCAGGAGTTCAAGACCAGCCTGGGCATTTAGAGAATGGAAGGCCAGTATCCTAAGTACCCAATCATGTGCAAGACGGTATCACACAGGAAAGAATTATCCTTTCCTCTTCGTGACTTTCTAACGCTCCTCACACAGGTGAAAAATCTCGCTTGTAATTATCTGTGCCTTTGTTTCTTCGTTTAGGATTTTTTTTTTCTGAGACAGGGTCTTGCTCTGTTGCCCAGGTTGGATTGCAGTGGCATTGGTCATTTGAGAGATGAGCAAGATGTCATCTCCAAAACAAAGACCAATGATTATTAATTACTCTTGCTATTATTCTCCCACCTCAGCCTCCTGAGTAGCTGGGAATACCGGTGTGCACAACCATGCCTTGCTTGCTATTGTTACTAATATTACGATTATTATCAGCCTTCTTATTATTGAAGGAGGCAAAGTGACAGGGACAGAATGGCTCTCCCTGACAATATGCCAGGAAGTTTTTGAAAGGCAACAGTAAACACTGGAGATGATAAGAACAGCAAAGCCTAGTTGTGAAAAGCAAGGGCTTTGGGGCGATTAGTCAGATTCCTGTCCTGTCACTGCCAGGCTGTGTGACTTTCAGAATGTCCCTGCTTCTCTCTGGGCTTCCATTTCCTCATCTGTAAAATGGGCATAAAAATAGTAGCTACTTGCTACTCTGGGTATAAGATTTAACTGAGTACATGTGAAATGCTTTGAGTAGTTCCTAGCTTACAACAAGAGGTCAATAAATGTTAGCTATTTTTTTTTTTTTTGTAGAGTTACGGGGTCTCACTATGTTGGCCAGGCTGGCTGGTCTCAAACTCCTAGCCTTAAGAAATTCTCCCACCTCGGCTTCCCAAAGGGCTGGATTTACAGGCATGAGATACAGTGCCTGGCCATGTTAGCTATTATTAACATGAATATTATCAAGTACTCAATGAACGCTATTTTAGCAGTGGTAGCACTCTATAAGTGTCAGCTAATACTGTTACTAATACTCTCATCAATAAACGTAAAAAACAATAAGGACCCAGCTTGCCCAAATCCCACAGATGATTCCTGCTCCCTCTCTTCTTCAGAGGAAGAAAATATTTCCCCACTTTCAACCTCAAAGCCCCAGCTGGCCAGACCCCTATTCTAAACAAAAAAGCACTGCTAATTCCATTTTGTTCTTGTAGCTGTCTTTGGAGACAGAGTCTCACTCTGTCGCCAGGCTGGAGTGCAGTAGCACCATCTTGGGTCACTAAAACCTCCACCTTCGGGGTTCAAGCGATTCTCCTGCCTCAGCGTCCGGAGTAGCTGGGATTACAGGCATGCGCCACCACGCCCAACTAAATTTTGTATTTTTAGCTGAGACAGGGTTTCACCATGGTGACCAGAATGGTCTCGATCTTTTGACCTCATGATTCCCCCACCTCGGCCTCCCGAAGTGCTGGGATTACAGGCGTGAGCCACCGCGCCCGGCCGCTAACTCTGTTAATAGACACATCAAACACCCTGGCCGGGAGGAACATTGTTCATGTGGCTGATAGAGAGGTTCTAAGGATCTTTGGAAATGAAACTTCATCAAGATTCATGCCCCTTAAGAGAAAAGAAAATCCAAGATCAGTCATTCATCTGCTTTAAAAATAATGGCAAAGATAAAACTTTATTTGAGAATATAAAATAATAAAAAGACATTTTAGTTCTCTGCTGTGACAAAGCCAGCGGCCTTCAGAGGTCTGCCTTGTGCATTTTACCTCTTCTTCAGTCATTCCTTGAGGCTTTTTGCAAACATACCCTCTGTTTTTCATTCTCCAGCATACTGATAATTATTTTCTTTTGAGATGCGGTCTAGCTTTGTCACCCAGACTGTAGTGCAGTGGTGCAGTCACGGCTCACTGCAGCCTCAGCTTCTTGGGCTCAGGCGATTCTCCCACCTCAGCCTCCTGAGTAGCTGGGAATACAGGCATGCACAACCATGCCTGGCTCATCTTCTGTATTTTTTGTAGAGACAGGGTTTTGCCACGTTGCCAAGGCTGGTCTCCAACTCCTGGGTTCAACCGATCCTCCCACCTCAGCCCCCCAGAGTGCTGGGATTACAGGAGTGAGCTACCTTGCCAGGCCAATCGTATTTTTTTCCTTTTTGTTCACTTTGTCTTTTCCTCATTCCTACCTTCATCTCCCCTTCCATGGCTCACTCCAGTGAAAAGTAGACTGATGCACCTTCTATTTCATATAATTCGATGGCTGCTGGCCCCAGATCCCCCATACCAGGTGGCCAAGCCCAGTGGCCCTGCAGGGTGGACAGATGAGGGTGGAACTTTCCCAGACTCTCAGCAAAAATCTATGGAGGACAGAGCTTCTGCCTCTCCCTGGCGGCCAGGCAGTGCCTCCTCCCAGGCCTGTCTGGGTGCAAAGGGAACTTTTGCCAAGACCGACCTGCTCCACCCTAGAATTTTATCTCTACTGTTCGCATCCTAATGCCACCTGCATCCATCACCATGACAACCCACTCTCCCCAAAAGGAACAGGAAGAGAGATGCTGGATTTTATTTTTTTTTTTATTTTTATTTTTTTTGAGACAGAGTGTTGCTCTGTCACCCAGGCTGGAGTGCAATGGTACAATCTCTGCTCACTGCAACCTCCACCTCCTGGGTTCAAGCAATTCTCCTGCCTCAGCCTCTCAAGGTAGCTGGGATTGTAGGCACCCTCCACCACACCCGGCTAATTTTTGTATTTTTAGTAGAGACGGGGTTTCACCATCTTGGCCAGGCTGACCTTGAACTCCTGACCTCGTGATACACTCGCTTCAGCCTCCCAAAGTGCTGGGATTACAGGCATGAGCCACTGCGCCTGGCAATGCTGGACTTTTGAGTTCCACAGTTTAGCCTGCATGGGGGGCAGGGGTGCTTAATTCTTAAGCACTCTAATTCTATGGCACCCCCGATGGGCCCTAGTTTTTTTTGTTGTTGTTTACTTGCTTTTAGAAACAGTCTTGCTCTGTTACCAAGGCTGGAGTACAGTGGCACAGTCATAGCTCACTGTAGCCTCAAACTCCTGAACTCAAAATTGTCTTCCCACCTCAGCCTCCCAAGTAACTGGAACTACAGTCTCATGCAACTATGCCCAGCTTTGTTTCTTTCCCTCTCTCTCTCTCTTTTTTTTTTTTTTTTTTAAGAGATGGGGTCACTATGTTGCCCAGACTGATCTCAAACTCCTGGGCTCAAGCGATTTTCCTTCAGCCTCCCAAAGTGCTAGGATTACAGGCGTGAGCCGCTGTACAAAGCCACCCCATTAAAGCGTCTAAAACCAGAAAGCCCAGCTCAGCTGTTTTCCAGCTGGGTGACACTGGGCAAATGACTTTTCCTCTCTGAACTTCTGTCTCCTCCTCTGTAACGTGGGGCTGATCGCCACACCCATCTCAGATGGTGGTGGTTGCAGGGATGAAATGAGTTAATACATGAAGTCTTTAAGACAGTGGGGTGGGGACACGAGGAGCAATAAACAGGGGTTGCTGTTATTATCACCCCCGCATAATCTGATCTCGGGGTCTGAGCACGCCCCAGGCAAGGTGCCCGCTGCCCTCCGCAGAAGGATGCCAAAGTGATCAGCTGGCGCAAGAACACCGTGCAGAGCAGGTATTATGCAGCTGGCCACCCATTCCAGGCAGAGACGATGCCAGGTCCGCAGGGGAAAGGGGAAAGGGGCCCAGCTTCAAAGTTCCCTCCCTCTTTTGTGTTCTCTTTGGAGACACTTTGGAAATGAAACCTCCTGGAAATTGGTATTAGGCCTCTGCAGGCTGAGCTTGTTAAAATTTCCCAACAAACAGCCAACAGAAACTCTGTGAGGAAGCAAGAACGAGACAGACATTTGCAGACCCTTTTCCATCCACTTTGGCAGAGGGCATTCCTCTGAGAAAATGCCCCCACGAGTTTCTCCATGGCCTCTTGAGTCGGTGGCCAAAGGATTTAGGTTCTCTGTAAAATTGTAACTTTACTGGGCCTGCTTGTTGGTAGGGATGTCTCTCTCTCTCTCAAATGCGTATCTATACAGGGACAGGTGTAATCACACCTGTAATCCCAGCACTTTGGGAGGCCGAGGCAGGTGGATCACTTGAGCCCCAGGAGTCCAACACCAGCCTGAACAACATAGTGAGACCCTGTCTCTACAAAAATTAATAAAAACAACCAGGCATGGTGGCATGTACCTGCAATCCCAGCTACTCGAGGTGGGAGGATGGCTTGAGCCCAGGAGTTAAAGGTTGCAGTGAGCCATGATCACACCACTGCGCTTCAGCCTGAGCAACAGAGCAGGACCCTGTCTCTTAAAAAAAATTATTATACACACACACCATACAGATGATGAGAAAATACTCTCAGCCAGGTTTTCATGTGATACACATCTTCTCAAAAACATCATGGCCGGGTGCGGTGGCTCACACCTGTAATCGATCCCAGCACTTTGGGAGGCTGAGGCAGGCAGATCACGAGGTCAAGAGTTCGAGACCAGCCTGGCCGACATGGTGAAACCCTGTCTCTACTAAAAATACGAAAATCAGCTGAGCATGGCGGTACGCGTCTGTAGTCCCAGCTACTCGAGAGGCAGAGATGAGATTCACTTGAACCCAGGAGGCGGAGGTTGCAGTGAGCCGAGATCGTGCCACTGCACTCCAGCCTGGGTGACAGAGTGACACTCCGTCTCAAAAGAAAGCAAAAAAGCACCACAAGCAGGTTAGAATTAGGAATTTCTTTGTGTTAGAATTAGGAATTTCTAAGATGTTAGGGAAATGTTGGTTTAGAATTTACCTCATTTAGACCAGGCCTGTAATCCTAGCACTTTGGGAGGCCAAGGCCAGCAGATCCCTTGAGGTCAGGATTTTAGCCTGGCGAGCATGGCGAAATCCCATCTCTACTAAAAATATAAAAAAAGAAATTAGCTGGTGTGGTGGCACATGCCTGTAGTTCCATTAGCCGGTGTGGTGGCGCGTGCCTGTAGTTCCATTAGCCGGTGTGGTGGCGCGTGCCTGTTGTTCCATTAGCCGGTGTGGTGCCTGTAGTTCCATTAGCCGGTGTGGTGGCGCGTGCCTGTAGTTCCATTAGCCGGTGTGGTGGCGCGTGCCTGTAGTTCCATTAGCTGGTGTGGTGCCTGTAGTTCCATTAGCTGGTGTGGTGGCGTGTGCCTGTAGTTCCATTAGCTGGTGTGGTGCCTGTAGTTCCATTAGCCGGTGTGGTACCTGTAGTTCCATTAGCCGGTGTGGTGGCGCGTGCCTGTAGTTCCATTAGCCGGTGTGGTGGCGCGTGCCTGTAGTTCCATTAGCCGGTGTGGTGGCGCGTGCCTGTAGTTCCATTAGCTGGTGTGGTGCCTGTAGTTCCATTAGCTGGTGTGGTGGCGCGTGCCTGTTGTTCCATTAGCTGTTGTGGTGCCTGTAGTTCCATTAGCCGGTGTGGTGCCTGTAGTTCCATTAGCCGGTGTGGTGGCGCGTGCCTGTAGTTCCATTAGCCGGTGTGGTGGCGCGTGCCTGTTGTTCCATTAGCTGGTGTGGTGCCTGTAGTTCCATTAGCCGGTGTGGTGGCGCGTGCCTGTTGTTCCATTAGCTGGTGTGGTGCCTGTAGTTCCATTAGCTGGTGTGGTGGCATGTGCCTGTAGTTCCATTAGCTGGTGTGGTGCCTGTAGTTCCATTAGCCGGTGTGGTGGCATGTGCCTGTAGTTCCATTAGCTGGTGTGGTGCCTGTAGTTCCATTAGCCGGTGTGGTGCCTGTAGTTCCATTAGCCGGTGTGGTGGCGCGTGCCTGTAGTTCCATTAGCCGGTGTGGTGGCGCGTGCCTGTTGTTCCATTAGCTGTTGTGGTGGCGCGTGCCTGTAGTTCCATTAGCTGGTGTGGTGCCTGTAGTTCCATTAGCTGGTGTGGTGGCGCGTGCCTGTAGTTTCAGCTGCTCTGGAGGCTGAGGCAGGAGAGTCGCTTGAACCTGGGAGGCGGAGGCTGCAGTGAGCCGAGATCACCAAGATAGTGCATTATATTTCAGCCTGGGTGAAAGAGTGAGACTCAAGATACATAAGATAAATATATTTTTATTTATGTATAAATGTGTATATTTACATTTATACATAAATAAAAATATATTTGTAAATATACACATTTATAAATATATTAAATGTTTGTTTTATTAATATTAAATATTTAATTAATATTAAATATTTATTTATTAAACTCATGCCTATAATCCCAGCATTTTAGGAGGCTGAGGCATGAGAATCACTTGAACCCGGGAGGTGGAGGTTGCAGTGAGCCGAGATCCTGCCATTGCACTCCAACCTGGGCAACAGAGTGAGACTGTCTCAGGAAAAAAAAAAACTATTAAATAGTTTTAAATTGTATATATATATATATATGTTACAAAAGAAGTGATATTTGTATGTTTCCAAAATATAACGGCGGGACAGGCGTAGGATAGATGTTCCCGTTGCCAAAGGCAGAAATGACAAGGGATAAAGAGGTCACCAGTCCTAAGCAAATGCTAAATCCAGGACGACAAATCCCATTAGGTTTCAAGGCCTGAGAATAATCCTCAGTGACTCTCAGCTCATTAACATACTTAGTTCTCAGAGCCAGGCTCAATGAGCTTACCACCCCCATGTTACGGGTCAGGAACGGGGGCTAAGTAACTCACTGGAGATTATGTGGCACACAAGTTCTAAGATCATTGCTTCAGTCTCCAAGATATGCACCAGATTCTACTCCTGTTATCCAAAATTTTTTAATGAGGGAACCTAGGCTCAGAGAGGTTAAGCAAACCACACAGGGTCTCACGGCTAGTGACGTCCCCGAGGCTTAGCCAGGTGTAGGGACTCATGCCTGTAATCCCAGCGTTTTGGGAGGCTGAGGCAAGAGGATCACTTAAGCCCAGGAGTTTGACACCAGCCTGGGATATAGTGAGACCTCATCTCTACAAAAAGAAAAATTAGGCTGGGCAAGGTGGTTCATGCCTGTAATCCCAGCACTTTGGGAGGCCGAGGCAGGAGGATCATCTGAGGTCAGGAGTTCAAGACCAGCCTGACCAACATAGAGAAACTCACAGCTAGTGACGTGAGTCACTAAAATTACACTAGAATTACTAAAAATCTGTACTAAAATTACAAAAATAGTCTGGTGTGGCGGCGCCTGCCTGTAGTCCCAGCTACTCAGGAGGCTGAGGCAGGAGAATCACTTGAACCCGGGAGGCGGAGGTTGCAGTGAGCCAAGATTGTGCCATTGCACTCCAGCCTGGGCAACAAGAGTGAAACTGCGTCTCAAAAAAAGAAAAAGAAAAATTAAAAAGTTAGCCATGCATGGTGGCGTGCACCTGTAGTCTCCAGCTACTCAGGAGGCTGAGGTGGGAGGATTGCCTGAGCCTGGGAGATGGAGATTGCGGTGAGCTGAGATTGCGCCACTGCACTACAACCTGGGTGACAGAGTGAGAGACCCTGTCTCAAAAAAAAAAAAAGAAATTGCTGAGATTCGAGCCCAGGTCAGCCTGTCTTCTGAAACATCACTCTATGACCCACTCATGAAACTGAGAAGGGCAGAAAGGTGCTTAGACCTGCCCGTTTCCCCTCTGTGGTCTCAGAGAAACGGTGGAACTGCCCCGGCTGCTCCTTCCGGGAAGTATTCATAGAAGCATCCCACTTACCTACTTTGGTCTGAAAATAAATTAGCTTGTCTCTCTTCTGCGTACTAAAAACACCATGGGTTTTTTGCAAGTTAAAATGCAAAAATAAAATGAGGAACATGATGCTGGTAGTTGAGCCAGTGGAAAGCCCTCTAGGGAAAGCCAGCCTGTCTGTCTGTCTGTCTATGTATCTATCTATCTATCTATCTGTCTATCTATCTATCTATCTATGTATCTGTCTGTCTGTCTGTGTATATACCTATCTATCTATCTGTCTATCTGTCTGTCTATGTATATACCTACCTACCTACCTACCTATCTGTCTATCTATCTATCTATCTATCTATCTATCTATCTGTCTGTGTATATACCTATCTATCAATCTATCTATCTATCTGTCTGTCTGTCTGTCTGTGTATATACCTATCTACCTACCTATCTGTCTGTCTGTCTGTCTGTCTATCTATCTGTCTGTGTATCTATCTATCTGTCTGTCTGTCTATATACCTACCTACCTACCTACCTATCTATCTATCTATCTGTCTGTGTATATACCTATCTATCTATCTATCTATCTGTCTGTCTGTCTGTCTGTCTGTCTATCTGTCTGTGTATATACCTATCAATCTATCTATCTATCTGTCTATGTATATACCTACCTACCTACCTATCTGTCTGTCTGTCTGTCTATCTATCTGTCTGTGTATATATCTATCTATCTATCTATCTATCTATCTATCTATCAGTCTGTCTGTGTATATACCTATCTATCAGTCTGTCTGTGTATCTATCTATCTATCTATCTATCTATCTGTCTGTCTGTGTACCTATCTATCTATCTATCTATCTATCTATCTATCTATCTATCAGTCTGTCTGTGTAAATACCTATCTGTCTGTCTGTGTATCTATCTATCTATCTATCTGTCTGTCTGTGTATGTATCTATCTATCTATCTATCTATCTATCTATCTATCTATCTATCAGTCTGTCTGTGTATATACCTATCTATCAGTCTGTCTGTGTATCTATCTATCTATCTATCTATCTATCTATCTATCTGTCTGTCTGTGTATCTATCTATCTATCTATCTATCTATCTATCTATCTATCTATCTGTCTGTCTGTGTATCTATCTATCTATCTATCTATCTATCTGTCTGTCTGTGTATCTATCTATCTATCTATCTATCTATCTATCTATCTATCAGTCTGTCTGTGTAAATACCTATCTGTCTGTCTGTGTATCTATCTATCTATCTATCTGTCTGTCTGTGTATGTATCTATCTATCTATCTATCTATCTATCTATCTATCTATCTATCAGTCTGTCTGTGTATATACCTATCTATCAGTCTGTCTGTGTATCTATCTATCTATCTATCTATCTATCTGTCTGTCTGTGTATCTATCTATCTATCTATCTGTCTGTCTGTGTACCTATCTATCTATCTATCTATCTATCTATCTATCTATCTATCAGTCTGTCTGTGTAAATACCTATCTGTCTGTCTGTGTATCTATCTATCTATCTATCTGTCTGTCTGTGTATGTATGTATCTATCTATCTATCTGTCTATGTATCTATCTATCTATCTATCTATCTATCAGTCTGTCTGTGTATATACCTATCTATCTGTCTGTCTGTGTATCTATCTATCTATCTATCTGTCTGTCTGTGTATATACCTATCTATCTATCTATCTATCTGTTTATCTCTGTGTCTGTGTATATACCTATCTATCTATCTGTCTGTCTGTCTGTCTGTCTGTCTGTCTGTCTGTCTATCTATCTATTATTTTCAGGTAGACTGTGAGAAGCCAGGACTGTGTTTTCCAGGGGTTAGTAGTCCAGAAGGCATCTGATGGACTACTGAGTGAGTCTCTGTCCACATGCAGATGGCAGGAGGCAGGGCCCAGGTGTCCATGGCTTGGAGAAGCAGGGGTTGATGGGAGGTCTAAGGCTGTGGGATCTCTCCTGGGGCCTCAGTATCCTCATCTGGATAATGGGGGCATTCTGGCCAGGCACGGTGGCTAATGCCTATAATTCTGGCACTTTGGGCGGCTGAGGTGAGTGAGTCACTTGAGGCCAGGAGTTCAAGATCAGCCCGGGCAACATGGCAAAACTCCGTCTCTATTGAAAATAGAAAAACTAGCTGGACGTGGTGGTCCGCACCTGTAATCCCAGCCATTCGGGAGGCTGAGGCATGAGAATCACTCGAACGCGGGAGGCAGAGGTTGCAGTGAGCCGAGATCCTGCCACTGCACTCCAGCCTGGGAACAGAGTGAGACTGTCTCAGAAAAAAAAGAAAAGAAAAGAAAAGAAAATGGGGGTATTTGTTTATCGTTTGACAATAAGTTACCCAGCATCGACTGTGTGAGAGGCCCTGCACTAGGCAGTGAAAACTCAGCTATGAATAAGAAAGTTAAAAACAGGCTGGGCATTATGGCTTAATGCTTGTAACCACAACATTTTAGGAGGCTGAGGACGAAGAATCACTTGCACCCAGGAGTTCGAGACCAGCCTGAAACACAGTGAGACGCTAGTCTCTACAAAAAATTTTAAAATTAGCAACTCATGGTGGCGTGAGCCTGTAGTCTCAGCTACTCAGAGGCTGAGATAAGAGCATCACTGGAAGCCAGAAGTTCAAGGCTGCAGTGAGCTATGGTCCTGCCACTGCACTCCAGCCTGGGCAACAGAGTGAGACCCTGTCTAAAAAAAAAAAAAAAGAAAAAAGGCCGGGCACAGTGACTCATACCTGTGATCCCAGCGCTTTGGGAGGCCCAGGCAGTGGATGACTTGAGGTTGGGAGTTCGAGACCAGCCTGGCCAACATGGTGAAACCCCATCTCTACTAAAAATACAAAAAATTAGCCAGGCGTGGGGGCAGATGCCTATAATCCCAGCTACTCGGGAGGCTGAGGCAGGAGAATGGCTTGAACCCAGGAGGCGGAGGTTGCAGTGAGCCGAGATCACACCACTGCACAACAGAGCGAGGCTCCATCTCAGAAAAAAGAAAGAAGAAGAAATAAGATGTTGGGGATTTGTGGAAAACTGTCCACAGACAGGTGAAGGTCTTGATCTCTTAGCGAGAATTGAACAGGCCCCTCTCAATTCCGGGTGCTGGAGGGATCTGGGACACAACTTCTCCATGACCAAATTGTACCTTTTCCTTTTCTTTTTTGTTTTTTTTTTTGTGTGTGTGTGTGACAGAGTCTCACTGTGTCACCCAGGCTGGAGTGCAGTGGGACGATCATGGCTCACCGCAGCCTCAACTTCCTGGGCTCAGGCAGTCCTCCTGCCTCAGCCTCCCAAGTGGCTTTGACTACAGACACACACCAGCACGCCTGTAAATTTATGCATTTTTTTTTGTAGAAACAAGGTCTCCCGATGTTGCCCAGGCGGGTCTTGAACTCCTGGCCTTTAGCGGCCCCCTTGCCTCGGCTTCTCAAAGTGCTGGGATTACAGGCGCGAGCCACTGCGCCCAGCCCAAGTGGTGCTCTTGAAAGATGGAATCTCAGCTAGGATCCCGAACTGTTGCCCTTTATCTTAACTCAGGTGTTGGTTCTTTTTCGTTCACTTGCCTTCCTCAGAGAGAACCAGGGTTCTGGGGTCCCTGTGTGTGGCCCCAACCTGTCCACCACGCGGCCGATCCAGCAGGACCTGGGCCGCCAAGACCCACCCCTGGCAGAGGACATTGACAACATGAAGAACAACAAGCTGGCCACAGCGGAGTCGGCCGGTCCCCACGACAGCCTTGGCCACTCCGGCCCGCCCCAGAGCCCGGCCAAGATGGGAAACAGCACCGAGCCCGGCCCCACGCCGGCCGGCCCTGCCATGGCCACCAACCCCCAGAACGCCGCCAGCCGCCGGACGCCCAACAACCCGGGGAACCCGTCCAATCCCGGCCCCCCCAAAACCCCCGAGAACAGCCTTATCGTCACCAACCCCAGCGGCACCCAGACCAATTCAGCCAAGACTGCCAGGAAACCCGACCACACCACCGTGGACATCCCCCCGGCCTGCCCACCCCCACTCAACCACACCGTCGTGCAAGGTGAGACCCTCCGCCCTCACACAGAGGCTCTGCTGAGTGACCCTGGACTGTGACCCCATCTCTCCGGCCTCAGTTTCCTCCCCTGGAAAATGGGCATAGGTATAGTTTCCTACCCCAGAGGGCTGTGGAGGGTTCAGTGAGATCTTCTGTGCGCTGTGCCTGGCACAGGGACGTGTGGAATCGGGTGAGCAATATCTCCCACGTCCTTCCTTCCCTTCAGGGAGCCAGGAGGCTGCCCCATTTGAGGAACAATGGGGTTCTTTGATGGAAGCTTTTGGGGGGTCAGATGATTGATTCTGTCGGCCCAGCACTGTCCAAAACAAACATAACACAGGCCACATGCATACGTCACACGGGCCACATGCATACGTCACACGGGCCACATGCATACGTCACACGGGCCACATGCATACGTCCGTTTAAACTTTCTTGTCACCACATTAAAAAAGGGCGAGGTGTGCTGGCTCATGCCTGTCATCCCAGCACTTCGGGAGGCCAAGGTAGGAGGATTGCTTAAGCCCAGAAGTTCAAGGCCAGCCTGCACAACAGAGAGAGATCCCATCTCTACAAAAAAAATTTAAAAATTAGTCAAGCATGGCGGTGTGCGCCTGTAGTCCTATCTACTAGAAGGCAGAGGTGGGAAGATCACTTGAGCCCAGGAGTTCCAGGCAGCAGTGGGCTAGGATTGTGCTGGCGCTCTAGCCTGGGCAACAGGGGGAGATCCCGTCCGAAAAAACAAAAAGAGGGAAGGAGGGAGGGAGGGAAGGAAGGAAGAAAAAATATAAAAGAAACAGGTGAAATGAACTTTAATAGTTCATTGTATTTAGCCCGAAATGTTACTTATCCAAAATGTTATTTCAGCCTATAATGAATATTTTTAAAATTATTAACAAGATATTTTACATTCTCTTATACTCAGTCTTCAATATCTGGTGTGTTTTTTATTTGTTTGGTTTTTGGTTTTTGGTTTTTTTTAGAGACACAGTCTGGCTCTGTCTCCCAGGTTGGAGTGCAGCGGTGTGATATTGGCTCACTGCAACCTCTGCCTCCCAGGTTCAAACAACTCTCAGGCCTCAGCCTCCCAAGTAGCTGGGATTACAGGTGCACGCCGCCAGGCCTGGCTCATTTTTTGTATTTTCAGTAGAGACCGGGTTTCACCGTGATGCCCAGGCTGGTCTCAAACTTCTGGCCCCAGTGATCTACCCCCCTCAGCCTCCCCAAGTGCTGAGATTACAGGTGTGAGCCCCTCACCCAGCCTCTGCTGTGTGCTTTTTTCATTTTCAACACATCCTAAATTGGACTCGCCACATTTCAAGGGCCCAGTAGCCGCCTGGAGGCAGTAGCGACCCTGTGGAATGGCACAGACCTGGACTCCCGAGGCACTGGCAGTCCTTGCCCCTGTGAGATCAGGATCAGAGGAGCACTGAGGAATTTAAAGATGAACTGCCGGCCAGGCGTGGTGGCTCGTCCCTGGCATCCCAGCACTTTGGGAGTACAAGGCAGGAGGTCAGGAGTTCAAGACCAGCCTGGCCAACATGGTGAAACCCCATCTCTACTAAAAAAATACAAAAATTAGCCAGGCATGGTGGTGCCTGCCTGCAATCCCAGGGATGCAGGAAGCTGATGCAGGAGAATCACTTGAACCCGGGAGACGGAGGTTGCAGTGAGCTGAGATCATGCCACTGTACTCCAGCCTGAGCAACAAAGTGAGACTCTGTCTCAAAAAGAAAAGAAAAGGTGAACTGCTGAGTGGTTTATGTCTTAAGTTCCTGTAGCCTCAGTTCTATGTGAGAGATTTTCATGGGTTTGCTGGATAAAGGCTTTCCATGGTCCTGAGACCTAAGTTCCTAAGATGTTGTCACTGTGCCCATTTTATAGATGTAGGAACTGAGGCTCAGAGAGGCTCAGCTTGCCCGTGGGCGAATAAGCAGGCTGGGCTGCAGAATGGAAGCTCCAAAGGCTAATGGCCTCTCCCTGCCAAATCAAGAGAGGGGTGCTAATGGGGGCAAGCCCTGTGGTTTATGGGAGGTGTCAGTATTTCCATCTGTTCAATGGGTCTCTTGGCACTCTCCCTACCTGCCTCCAGGTGAGAGTGTGAAGGTCCAAAAAGGATAGGGGCAGGTCTGTGTTAAGATCCCACAAGGGCCCCACACACTCAAGGCTATGATAAGTGGTAGGGAGCAGGCTCTCGGGGGCCAGGCCGCCTGGGTTCCAAATGCCAGCTCTGCCACTTCCCGCTGTGTGACCTTAGACAAGTCACTTTACTTCTCTGTGCCTCCATTTCCTCATCTGTAAATGGGGGATCCGAATATATCAACCTCAGGGCCATGCGAGGGTTTAGTGATGTCATGAGATGCCTGGTATACAGCAGGCACTTTATAAATGTCAGCCACTTCTTGCCTGCCCTGGGAGTACACGGCGTTCCCAGAGACTTGTGGGAAATTGTGGAGGGCGCCCTGTGTTGGTTCTTGTCCCAACAGTGAACAAAAACGCCAACCCAGACCCACCGTCAAAAAAAGAGGAAGAGAAGAAGGAGGAGGAGGAAGACGACCGTGGGGAAGACGGCCCTAAGCCGATGCCTCCCTATAGCTCCATGTTCATCCTGTCCACAACCAACCCGTGAGTATGGCCCCCAGCACGGGCAGCGGGGCCTGGGGCTCCCACCAGGGTGGCGGAAGTCAGGCCAGAGAGAGGGCAGTGAGTGAGCGTTGACCACCATGAGTCCAAGGGGACCTCTGAACAAGTTGGAAACGGATGCTCCTTCCTTCAGTCACATACAATGAGTTGTCACAATTTACTGACTTTGTTGGAAGAGACCCCGTTCCTGCCATCCACTAGAAAATCATTGTCATAAATTCCCAAATCTACGTTGTATGTGATATAAGAGGCACCCTCCCCGAGCCGGGCGCAGTGGCTCACGCCTGCAATCCCCGCACTTTGGGAGGCCGAGGCGGGCGGATCACGAGGTTGGGAGTTCAAGACCAGCCTGACAAACATGGTGAAACCCCGTGTTAAAAAAAAAGAAAAAAGAAATAGCTGACTTGTGCAGTACACAGCCTAAACAACAGCACATGGCAGCCCTGAGACCTGAACTCTGTTCCTGACCTCAGCTCTGTAAGGGTTTAGATTCTGGGCGGATGGTCTTTGAGTTCCCTGACTTTCTGTCTTGGCCGTCTTTGAAATGGATAGATTATTTACGGGAGAAATTTTTCCCGTGAATGTCACGGTAGCTCAGAGTTTGTCTTAGAATTGAATGTCTCCCAAGGATATGTCTTGAAAGCCTGACCCCTCGAAATGCTTCTTGACAATGAAGAATCATGGCAGATGAGATGGGGGGGCAGCAACTTTCTATAACCTGCCTCTTGGCAACTCATCCTGGGTAGTAATAAATAAAAATAACTTTAAATTACTTTTTTATTTGGTTGACTTATCTATTTTACTAAAGAGACACTTATGTGGTGTTTACTCGGTGCCAGGCACTTTTCTGAGTGCCTTTAAAAAATTTTTTTAATTTATCTGGGATCATTACCATGCTTAGCTCCATTTGGCAGATGAAAAAACTGAGGTCCAGAGAGGTGAATTCACACGCCCAAGGTCACACAGCAAGCCAGTGGGAGAGCTGCAGTTTGAGCCCAGACACTGGCCCTGGCATCCTTGTTCTTAACTACTCAGCTCTGCTGCCATTCACACAACCTTATGACCTATTTACTATAGGCTCCACTTAAGAGGTTAACTGGCACATCCCGTTGGCACATTCAAGGCTCTGATAAGGCCTGCAATTCTTAATTTCAATAACTAACTTTTTGGAGCCCCTGTCATGAGCCAGGCGTAAATTAGCTCTTTTGGGTCTCACAATTTTGTGAAGGAAACACTAGTATCATGGCCATTTTACGCATGAAGGCACCGAGGCACAGAGAGGATAAGTAACTTGCCCAAGGTCACACAGCTAATTTTTAAATAAAGAAATCTACTTAACGTATAGAATTAGATATAAAATGACCCTGGGACATTTTATATCGAAAAGCCTTTTTATCTCCTACAGAATTAAGGACTGTATTTCTTCAACCCAGCTTGGGAATCAAGATATTTCAAGAGGGTCTTTTGGGAGTGATAGGAACTTTGCTAAATAGGACATGTGAATGTCTTCTCTCCCCAAGGTCTCCTCTGCCTTCTTGGGGTTCCGGGACCCAGAGAGGGCCCCCACCTGGAAGAGCTTAATAATTTGTTGTGTATGAGGCCTTGGGGGTCGGAGCTCTCAGGCAGTGGTATGTAACCTGAGATTATAGAAGAAAAGGGTGTGTGAGCCTGTGGTCTGAGTGGACCTCTGCACACGCTTGTGTCTCCAACAGCCTTCGCCGCCTGTGCCATTACATCCTGAACCTGCGCTACTTTGAGATGTGCATCCTCATGGTCATTGCCATGAGCAGCATCGCCCTGGCCGCCGAGGACCCTGTGCAGCCCAACGCTCCTCGGAACAACGTGAGTCCTGTGGAGCGCGCCCCTTCCTGGCCCGGCTCCTCTGCCTCAGGCCACTTTCTCCTGCGTCCAAAATGCTCCTAGGTGGGGTGGGATGTTGGGAGCGCCCTAGACATAGCCCTTACGGCTGCTGGTTGAGAAGGGATGCTCTGATGCTTTGGGGATGCTCGTGGGAGCAAGACATTCCTTGCGGCGGTGGCTCTGTGAGCTGGGAAGGGAGGAGGTAGCCCAGAGCGACTGGTGCTGAAAATTGCCGGATTCTCTAAAGGAGGCGTGAGACTCGCAGGATACAGATGTTGCACATTCTCTGGATGGAATACGGGGGTTACTGGGGCAGGGGCAGTGCTCAGAGGTGGTCCCCTCTGCAGCCAGGTCTAACCAAGTAGGCGTTTCCCTTTGGATATGAAACTTTGAAAGAAAGAACTGTTTGGTTCAGAAACACAGCCTAAGCTTTGAGCTTTTTGGAAAGCCACTTTCAGGTTGGAGGGTCTTTTGACAACCCCTGTTAATTGAGCACTTGTTGTGTCACAGGAATAAACTCAGGCACTTGGCATGTAGTATCTCATTTAATCCTCATAATGCCCCCCCCCAGCCCCCGCCCAGGCATCCCCATTTGACGGATGAGGAAACTGAGGCTCGGGAGAATGAGGGAGTGGTGGGTGTCCTGTCCAGGATCACACAGCAGAATTCCAACTCTGCATCCCCCAAAGCTCCCACTGCTTCCCCCAACTGTCTGTATTTGCTAATCACCTGCTGGGTGCCAGGGATGGGTGTGTGTAGCCTCTTTGAGTCCCAACAAGCAGGAATGAGTGCATGCTTGTGGTTGAGATGGGGAAACCGAGGCACCGATCACAAGAGTGTGCCTCAGCCATGGGCTGCAAGCAGAAAGAGGCTTGACCCAGGGCCCGGTAGAGGCTGGACTGGTGGCTCCGCTTCCCTCCCCAGCTCCCTCCCCCATCCCTTCCCTCTCAGCCCAGAGCCAAAGAAGTGCGTTTTCTGCTGGTCTGAACCTCTGCTGCCCTGGCTAAGTAGGTTAAGACCCAGGCAAGGCTGGCGAGCCTCATCCCTCAAGCCTGCCCACAGCTTACCATGCACTTTCCCTTCCTTCCCAGGCCTGGCAGGGCCCCCGGGGACCTGCTGGAGGAGATGGAAGGAAATAATTAGAACGCAGCTCCCGGAGGAAGCTAGAGCCGGTGCCCGGCGTCCTCCCAGCCGGCCCACTTGCCTCTCGCAGCCTGGTTTCCCCCAGAGGCCTCCAGGAGCCAGGCCTGGCGGGGGAGGGGGTATCCCAGGAGGGGTCCCCAAGCCCCCTGCTGCCTCGACGCGGCTGGAGAAGGCGTTGCCTCCTTGGAAGATCCAGGGGGCACTGCAGCTCCCAGGGCTGAAGGAGATCTAGGCGGCACTCAGTCCAGCCCCCAGGGAGCGTCTGCAAAGAGTGTTCAGCTCCCGCCCCCCTCCCTCATCCATCTCACAGTCGAAACTTCTCTACAAGAACACTGTGGCCCCATAACTCACACCACGTAACCACCATCCAGGGCAAGAAATAGAACAAAAACGCCCCGCACGGCATGTGCCTCCTCGGTCCCCGCCCGCACCCCCACCGCCCGCCTTCCCTCTAGAGCTGCCGGGGACACACTCTGGAGACATTTTTGGTTGTCACGACAGGAGGGGGGAGGTGCTCCTGCATCTGGTGGGTGGAGGCCAGGGGTGCTGCTCAGTACCCTGCGATGCCCAGGGCGGCCCCCACGCTGGAGAATGATCCAATCCCAACTGCCCACAGAGCCCAGCTTGAGAAACCCTGTCTTAGAGGTAACCACGACCCCAGCTTCTGGAATGAGCATTTCTCAGCTTCTCTCTTTTTCCCACCTGCACAGGCTTTTTTTTTTTTTTTTTTTTTTTTTTTGAGACAGAGTTTCATTCTTGTTGTCCAGGCTGGAGTGCAGTGGGACAATCTCAGCTCACTGACTGCAACCTCCACCTCCCGGGTTCAAGAGGTTCTTCTGCCTCAGCCTCCCGAGTAGCTAGGATTACAGGCGTGCGCTACCACACCCGGCTAATTTTGTATTTTTACTAGAGACATGGTTTCTCTATGTTGGTCAGGCTGGTCTCGAACTCCCGACCTCAGGTGATCCACCTGCCTCAGCCTCCCAAAGTGCTGGGATTACAGGCTTGAGCCACCACACCCGGCCTTTTTTTTTTTTTTTTTTTTTAAGAGACAGTGTCGCTCTCTGTCCACCAGGTGGGGCTGCAGTAATGTGGTCTCAGCTTACTGCAGCCTCAACCTCCCCAGCTCAAGCGATCCTCCCACCTCAGCCCCGCAAATGGCTAGGACCACAGGCATTCACCACCACACCCAGCTAATTGTTTTAATTCTTGTAGAAACAGGGCCTCGCTGTGTTGCCAGGCCGGTCTCAAATTCTTGACCTCAAACAATCCTCCCTCCTCAGCCTCCTGGAGCTCTGGAATCACAGGCGTGAGCCAACACACTGGCCATTTCGTAAACACTAGAATTTATTTTTGCTCTTCTGCAATAGTCAATAAATGACACACTTCTGTGCTTTCCTTTGTCACCCAATGTTGTATTCACACTAAATAAGTGCTTTTTTTTTTTTTGAGAAGGTGTCTCACTCTGTCACCCAGGCTGGAGTGCAGTGGTGCGATCTCGGCTCACCGCAACCTTCGCCTCCCGGGTTCAAGCGATTCTCCTTCCTCAGCCTCCCGAGAAGCTGAGATTACAGGCACGCGCCATCATGCCCGGCTAATTTTTGTATTTTTGGTAGAGACGGGGTTTCACCATGCTGGCCAGGCTGGTCTCAAACTCCTGACCTCAAGTGATCCACCCACCTCGGCCTCCCAAAGTGCTAGGATTACAGGCGTGAGCCACCGCGCCCGGCCGATGGGCACTCTTTATGATGCTGTCTTCAGACTTCCTGTGTGGCATGATGTGTTATCCGTCCTCCTGTTGATGGATGTTTGGGTGTTTCTGAGTTTGAACACTGTCCCCAGGCCCCAGCCTCAACATGTTTCCTGAGTCACCTGGACAAGAATTTCTCCAGGAGGCCGGATGCAGTGGCTTATACCTATAATCCCAGCACTTTGAGAGGCCAAAGTGGGAGGATTGCTTGAGGCCAGGAGTTCGAGACCAGCCTGGGAAACATAGTGAGACACCTCCCCGCATCTCCACCAAAAAAAAAATGTTTTTTTAATTAACCAGGCATGGTGGTGTCCACCTGCGGTCCCAGCCACTCGGGAGGCTGAGGTGGGAGGATCACTTGAGTCTGGAAGGTTGAGGCTGTAATGATCAGTGTTCATGCCACTGCCCTCCAACCTGGGTGACAGAGTAAGGCCCTGTCTCAATAAATAAATAAATACGAATTCCTCCAGGGTATAAATCAAAAGCAAAGTTTCTAGAGTATAGAATTTGCAAGTGGTCGGCCTCAGTCAATGCAGCTGGAATGTTTTTGGACAGTAAACACAGTGACCCTTTGGGAGGTGGATGCAGGTGGATCCCCTGAGGTCAGGAGTCTCAGACCAGCCTGGCCAACATGGTGAAACCCTGTCGTTATCAAAAATACAAAAATTAGCCGGGCGTGGTGGCGCACACCTGTAATCTCAGCTGCTTGGAAGGCTGAGGCATGAGAATCATTTGAACCCAGGAGGTGGAGGTTGCAGTGAACTGAGGTCGTGCCACTGCACTCCAGCCTGGGCAACAGAGCAAGACCCTGTCTCAAAACAATCAATCAATCAATCAGTAAAACAAAGTGGCTGGGCACGGTAGTTCACACCTGTAATCTCAGCACTTTGGGAGGCCGAGGCAGGTGGATCACCTGAGGTCGGGAATTCAAGACCAGCTTGGCCAACATGGCAAAACCCCGTCTCTACTAAAAGTAAAAAAAAATAACTAGGTGTAGTGGCATGTGCCTGTAATCCCAGCTACTCAGGAGGCTGAGGCAGGAGAATCGCTTGAACCCAGGAGGCAAAGGTTGCAGTGAGCCGAGATCGCACCACTGCACTCCAGCCTGGGCATCAGAGCGAGACTCTGTCTCAAAAAATAAAAATAAAGGCAGTGGTCCTTGCACCAGTAGCACGTGGGAACTCCTGTTCTTCCCCACCCTCGTCAATACTTGGTGCTCTCGTCTGTTTTCTTTGGCTCCTCTGCTGGGTGTGGAGTGAGATCTCACTGGGGTCTTGCTTGACATTTCCCTGTAATGAATGAGATCAAGCACTTGCAAATAGGTCAAAAAGATCTAAATATTAGGACTACTTGAACTGAATTTATTGGTCTTTTGATTTCCTCTTGTACGCCTTATTAAGTGCTCCAGAATTAGGGTCACCTGACCTCCTGGCCTGCCCTTTCCTAACTCACTCTCTTCTTTCCTTTCATTCATTCCTTTAGTAAGTATTTAATAAGCAACTACTACGTGCCAGGTACTGAGCTAGCCAGGGAGGATTGACAGGGTATAAGACAGTCCCTGCACTCCCAGAGCCCACAAAGCATCAGGCCTTTGACCAGGCTATGCCACTGCCTGGTACACCTGACATACTCCCCCAGCACCATCCCCTCTGCCTACCCAGGTCCTTCAAGCCAATCCACTTGAACCAGCCCCTCCCTCCCGGAAGTCACCCCACCCCGACCCCAGGCACTCTGGTCTCTAATTCCTCTTCAAGCACCACACATAACAGAAATATATGTTATAACCACATGGATCACAGAGCCCGGCTCCTGCAGGACCCAGCACAGCCCTAGCTGTTCATGCATTCATTCAACAAACATTTCTTGAGCACCTACTATATGCCTGACTCTGTATTATAAACTGGAGATGCCATGGTGACAGACAGACATCCCTGTCCTGTGGGGCTGCCATTTGGGTGGGGGAGATGGAGAATGAGATTGTCAGTGACTATAACACATAGTTGTTTGGGGAGTGATAAGTGACTGGGGGTGTGGCAGGCAGAGGGAAAGAGAGGTTCCATAAGGGGGGTCTCAAGCATCAGGAGATGGAATTTTGTTTTGTTTTTGTTTTTGTTTTTGTGGGGTTTTTTTGACACAGTCTCTCTCTGTCACCCAGGCTGGAGTGCAGTGGCACAATCTCGGCTCGCTGCAGCCTCCACCTCCAGGGTTCAAGCAATTCTCCTGCCTCAGTCTCCTGAGTGTCTGGGATTACAGGCGCTTGCCACCACACCTAGCTAACTTTTTGTATTTTTAGTAGAGACGGGGTTTCACCATGGTGGTCAGGCTGGTCTCGAACTCCTGACCTCATTATCCTCCTGCATTGGCCTCCCAAAGTGCTGAGATCACAGAGCCACCACACCCAGCCCAGGAGATGGAATTTAAACAGTCAGCCAGGGAAGTCCTCACTGGGAACGTGTCATTTGAGCTAAGTCATAAAGGAGGAGAAAGAGGGAATCAAATGGGATGTGGGGAAAGCATTCCGGAGAGACAGAACAGCCTGTGCAAAGGCCCTGAGGTGGGAGCATCTCAGGCCACAAGAGGAAGTCAGCAAGGGGGAAGTGAGAGGAAGTGAGGTCAGGGACATGACTGGTCAGATCGTGCAGGGCCTTGAGGGCCTCGGGGAGGAATTTGGCTTTGATCCCTGAGTGAGGTGGAAGCCATGGAGAGTTGTAAGCAGAAGCAAAACTTGCCTGACTGGGGTGTTCACAGCGCCCTCTGGTGGCCATGTTCAGTAATGCTCAGCCCTTGCTGCTTCCAGGTGGATCCAATTACCCCCACCCCACCCCAGACAGAGTTTTGCTCTTGTTGCCCAGGCTGGGGTGCAATGGCACGATCTCAGCTCACCACAAACCTCTGTCTCCTGGGTTCAAGCGATTCTCCTGCCTCAGCCTCCCGAATAGCTGGGATTACAGGCGCACGCTGCCATGCCCAGCTAATTTTTGCATTTTTAATAGAGACGGAGTTTCATCATTATTGGTCAGGCTGGTCTCGAACTCCTGCCTCAAGTGATCCACCCGTTTCTGCGTCCCAAAGTGCTGGGATTGCAGGCATGAGCCACCACACCTGTCCTTTTTTTTTTTTTTTTTAGTTTTAGACGGAGTCTCTGTTTCCTAGGTTGAAGTGCAGCGGTGTGATCTCAGCTCACTGCAACCTCAACCTCCGAGATTCAAGTGATTCTCATGCCTCTGTCTTCCGAGTAGCTGGAATTACAGGCACACGCCACCATGCCAAGCTAATTTTTTGTATTTTTAGTAGAGATGGGTTTTGCCATGTTGGTCAGGCTGGTCTCGAACTCCTGACCTCAAGTGATCTGCCTACCTCGGCCTCCCAAAGTGCTGAGGTCACAGGCTTGAGCCAGCACACCTGGCCAGTGTCCACCCCCTGTACCTACCACCAGCCAGACACAGGGCAACACACCCTCATCTTTATGCCTGGGTGACACCAGACATGTGCTGTGGTGTGTCCTGGAGAGGGGCTGGGCCAGAGAACGTTGCTCGTCCAGGCAGAAACATCAGGCCTGGAGAGGGGGACGGGAAGAATTATCCTACCCTGGCAGGGGCCTGGCCATGAGGCAGGAACAGATGTGATGGCAAGGGGTTGGCCCCAGTGTTTAAGAAACCACGTAGCGCCGGGCGTGGTGGTTCAGACCTGTAATCTCAGCACTTTGGGAGGCCGAGGCAGGCGGATCACTAGGTCAGGGTTCAAGACCAGCTAGACCAAATGGTGGAACCCTGTTTCTACTAAAAATGCAGAAGTCAGCCGGTCGTGGTGCCATGTTCCTGTAACCCCAGCTGCTCGGGAGGCTGAGGCAGGAGAATCACTTGAACCCAGGAGGCGGAGGTTGCAGTGGCCTGAGAGGGCACCATTACATTCCAGCCTGGGTGACAGAGTGAGACTTTGTCTCAAAAAAGAAAAAAAAGAAACACATAGCAATGATTTCTCATCCAGGACACACAGGAAAGCAAGGGTATCGGGGGATTAGATCCATCACCAAGAGGGATACAGTCAACCCTGAACTTTTCTGGGGCCGCCTCTAATCTTCTGTAGGACTTGGGGTAAATTTTAAAAGGCACCTTTCCCGTGCGGTAGAGAACCGGCCTAATACAGGGATTTCTGTTAGGATTTGCTGCCATCTGCTGGACAGTTTCATTCACAACATACAAATCTGCACTAGAGAAGAGGTGGGAGGGGCCCTTGTGCAGTGCGCGCCCTGCCCAACCAATGTGGCAGCTGTTGCCTCCCCTGGGTACAGACTCTGCTCCCCAGTGGGCAGTCGTTCGTTTTACCGGGGCTCTGCTGGAACGGGCCAGTAATCCACTGCTCTCTTGCTTTTAACCCCTACAGGTGCTGCGGTATTTTGACTACGTTTTTACAGGCGTCTTTACCTTTGAGATGGTGATCAAGGTGAGTGTACATGCGAAGTGAGAACATGCAGTATTGTTTTGTTTTGTTTTTTTAAGCCAGGCAGAGTGGCTCATGCCTGTAATCCCAACACTTTGGGAGGCCGAGGCGGGCAGATTATTTGAGGTCAGGAGTTCAAGACCAGCCTGGTCAACATGGTGAAACCCTGTCTCTGCTAAAAATACAAAAACTAGCCGGGCGTGGTGGCTCTTGCCTGTAGTCCCAGCTACTCGGGAGGCTGAGGCAGGAGAATTGCTTGAACCCACTTGAGCCAACTTGACCTTGAACCCACTTGACCCTGCTTGAGCCAACGTGGAGGCTGCAGCGAGCCGAGATCATGCCACTACACTCCAGCCTGGGTGACAGAGTGAAACTCTGTCTCAAAAAATAAAAGTGCAGAGAGCCAGAGTTCCAGGACATCCTGAGCCTTCAAGAATGCCCCCCTCTAGAGGAGGAGTCTGCCAGAGGATTAGAAATGCCGGGTGTGTTTGAGGCTCAGCAAGGAGACTGGTGTGGCTTCGCCGAGTGTGAGAAGAGGGGAAACAAAGGCAGAGAGATGAGAACAGGGAGGTGAGGAGCACCTTGTGCAGGGGGTCACAGAGAGGGCTCTTTGGCTTTGACTTTAAGTGAGGTGAGAGCCATAGAGGGTTCCGAGCAGAGGAGGGATTTGACCCAGGTGTTCACAGGTGCCCTCTGACATGTGTGGGAAGCAGAGGACCTGTAAGCAGGTGATCACACTGGTCCCCGTGGACGATGACGGGGACAGGATCAGGCTGGTGACCAAAGAAGAGGTGAGATGTGGACAGATTCTTGGAAGGTTCTGGAATCAGAGCCAGTGAGCTTTGCAGATGGAGCCAATGAGGGATCTGGGACAAAGAGGCATCAAACAGGACCCCAAGGTTTGGATGTAAGAACCGGCAAGCCAGAGCTGCCTTCCATCAGGCAGAGGGGCCGCCTCTCATGGAGCAGGGGCTCCCCACTCCTCCCCGGAGTCCTCTGGCCACCGCCCATCCCTGCAGGATGAGGCGACCTCATTGGCTTCCCTGCCTCTCCCCAAGAGGTTAGGGAGTGGGTGGCAACACCCCAGGGTGGGGATCAGGCGGGGGTTCTGAGCACCCTCTCTTCTCCCCCACAGATGATCGACCTGGGGCTCGTCCTGCATCAGGGTGCCTACTTCCGCGACCTCTGGAATATTCTCGACTTCATAGTGGTCAGTGGGGCCCTGGTAGCCTTTGCCTTCACGTAAGTCTCCTCGCAAGGCCTCCACTGGCCTCTTTTCCCCCAACCCCCGGCCTGGGGGCCACCCATCAGATCAGGGGACGTGTTCTCAGGGTTCAGGGACGGGGTGTGTGGGCTCTGGGGACGAGGGAGAGATCAGCATGCCACCAGGAGAGCTTCGATTGGCTTTTTGCATGACAGCCGTGGAGGAAGAAGGAGAAGGGACCCCCCCACGTACCTTCTACCTCCTCACACAGCAGCGGGCCTCAGCCACGCCACCAGCCTCTTGCTGTGCTGCTTTCTGTAGACTAGCTTCGCCGGAACATGTCATTCCCCTACTGCTCCACACGTGCCGCCCAAGCCGCTGTCTCTTTGGGGAGTCCCTAAAGAGACGATCAGGAAATGAATGTGCATGAGAATTCTGACCCCCTCCCTGTGCCTGACGGCCCCGTAGCTGTAGGCCTGGTGATTCCCTTTGTGTGTCTTTCGCTTCTCCCAGTCGTCCTGGGTTTCTCTGCCCTCTGAAAGGCCGTGTGCCATCCTGGGGCTCCACCGTGGTGCCCTAGTTGGAGGCAGCCATTTCGGGATGGCACCCAAGCACTTAGTCATCCCAAGATGGCCCCGGAGTTCTGGGCTCTCATTCCAAGATGGCTTCTGAATTTGAGGTGGCCATTCTTAGATGGTCCCTGAGTTCCAAGGTGGCCTTCAAGTTCTGGGTGGCCATTCCAAGATGGCCACCAAGTTCTAGGAAGCCATTGCAAAATGGCCCCTGAGTTCCAGGGTGGCCCCCAAGTTCTGGGCAACCATTCCAAGGTGGCATTTAAGTTCTGGGCGGCTGTTCCAAGATGGCCCCTGAGTTCTGGGCTCTCGTGCCAAGATGGCTTCTGAATTCTGGATGGCCATGCTTTCATGGTCCCTGAGTTCCAAGGTGGCCTTCAAGTTCTGGGTGGCCATTCCAAAATGGCCCCCATGTTCTAGGAAGCCATTGCAAGATGGCCTCTGAGTTCTGGGCTGCCATGCCAAGATGGCTTCTGAATTCTGGATGGCCATGCTTACATGGTCCCTGAGTTCCAAGGTGGCCTTCAAGTTCTGGGTAGCCATTCCAAGATGGTCCCCAAGTTTTGGGTGGTTATTCTAAGACGGCCCCCAAGTTCTGGGCAGCCATTTCGAGGTGGCACCCTCGTTCTGGGTAACCATTCCAAGACGGTGCCCAACTTCCAGGGCAGCCATTTCAAAATGGCCCCCAGGTTCTGGGTGACTATTTCAAGATGGCACTCAATAGCTGAGTGGCCATTAGCACTTAGGACCCTGATAGCAGATGTAACAGTACATTCCTGAAGTTGTAGACATTTGGAGCAGGATGAAAAACATCTAATAAGTCTCTAATCGAGAAACAACTCTTGGGGACCCCGGCTGTGCCCACCATGGTGGATTATTCCCTGAAAGGTTTTGGAAGGATCTTGACCTACTCACTCCCACTGAGAAATCCGGGGCTTCCTCCTGTGCCTCTGCCTCCAGGCTCCCTCCTCAGCCCATCTGGAGGGACCCTTGAACGGTCTCCGTGACCAGTGAGGACTTGGTTTGTCAGGAGGGCCAGAGTGGTGGCCCATTTCCAGCTGAAGACCTATAAAATAGGCCACACTTAGATTCTTCTCTGGGAACACAGTGAGGTGAGGTTGTGTTAGAACAAGAAATCTCCCGAGTGTCTGGATGCACGCCTCAGAGCTGGAGGAGATGTCACGGAGGTCGGGAGGCTGGTTGTGCCTCTTTCTCTTTCTCCTTCACTCCTTCCTCCTCTTTCTCCCTTTTCCCTTTTTCTTCACTTGCTCTTCTTTTCTTTTTCTCTCTCTCCTGCTCCCCCTCCCCTCCTCCTTCCCTCTCCTCAGAGTTCTTCAGTATCTATTTGACTACTACAGTAATCGAAGAGATTGCTTTAAAAAAAAAAAAAAAAAAGGCCGGGCGCGGTGGCTCACGCCTGTAATCCCAGCACTTTGGGAGGCCGAGGCGGGTGGATCACGAGGTCAAGAGATCGAGACCATCCTGGTCAACATGGTGAAACCCCGTCTCTACTAAAAATACAAAAAATTAGCTGGGCATGGTGGCGCGTGCCTGTAGTCCCAGCTACTCAGGAGGCTGAGGCAGGAGAATTGCCTGAACCCAGGAGGCGGAGGTTGCGGTGAGCCAAGATCGCGCCATTGCACTCCAGCCTGGGTAATAAGAGCGAAACTCCGACTCAAAAAAAAAAAAAAAAAAAAAAAAAAAAAAAAAAGCTGGCTGGGCAAGTGGCTCACACCTGTAATCCCAGCACTTTGGGAAGCTGAGACAGGCAGATTGCTTTGAGCCCAGGAGGTCGAGACCAGCCTGGGTAACATAGGGAGACCCCATCTCTACAAAAAAAAAAACACACACACACACACACACACACACTAGCCAGGCATCATGGTGGCATGGCTGTAGTAACAGCCACACAGGAGGCTGAGGTGGGAGAATCCCTTGAGCCCAGGAGGTCGAGACTGCAGTGAGCCAAAATTGCGCCATTGCACTCCAGTCTGGGGAACACAGGAAGAGCCCATCTCAAAACAATAAAAATTTAAAAAATTAAAAATCAGTGAACTAGCTATTTAGGTTATGATTGCGTTATATGGTTACTGAATAATTTTAATAGTGATAATAATTTTAATGATTACCAAAGAAACAGGTTGAGCGAGCTGTTCTGTGTGTTTAAAAGTAAATAAATAGAAAAAACAAAATACAGTGCACAGCACATTAGGGGACAAACATCGCAACAAATAACACAAGGAGCCCGTGTCCTCAAGATATAAAAAGCAGTTACAAATCACTAAGAAACACTAGTCCTCAGTAGATAAATGGCAAAGGACGTAAAGAGAAACCTCACAGAATGCTGGCAGCTAGTAGAACTGGACGGTAGGTCAGCCTCACTGGAATTCAGAGAAACGTAAAATAAAAATGAGATACAATTTGTTCCGTATCAAATTAGCACTGTTTTCCACCCCCAAAAAATGATTGTTTTAGCTAATCACAGTGTGCATAAGAATGTATTATAATAGACCGGGCACAGTGGCTCGCACCTGTAATCCTAGCACTTTGGGAGGCCAGGGCAGGCGGATCACCTGAGGTCAAGAGTTCAAGACCAGCCTGGCCAACATAACAAAAATACAAAAATTCTCTACTAAAAATACAAAAATTATCCAGGTATAGTGGCACATGCCTGTAATCCCAGCTACTCGGGAGGCTGGGGCAGGAGAATCGCTTGGACCTGGGAGACAGAGACTGCAGTGACCCAAGATTGTGCCACTGCACTCTAGCCTGGGCGACAGAGCAAGGCTCCATCTCAAAAAAAAAAAAAAAAAAAAATATTATAACAAAATGTGCTTTTCTCTTTTTCTCTCCCTCCATCACCTATTTGAGCAGGTCCTTCAAAGTGTCAGGTAGACATCAGGCTAGACTCTAAGAAAATTTGAATCCTGAAAAGCCAAAATATCTTACCACCCTCAGCCTCAAGTGAATCCTTTACGGAAGTATCCTAAGGGTTTCTCCAGCCCTCTGCCTCTCACCCCTTCCCTCTCCTCTCCCCTGCTTTTCCTTCTCCCTCTTTCTCTTCCCCCTTTCCCCTCTCTTCCTCTCTCTCCTTCCCTCTCTCTGTCTCTTTCTGTCTCTCTCCTTTTTCCTTCTGCTTGCTTTCTCCTCTTACCCCTCTCAGTTTCTATTTTCCTCTTCCTCTCTTCCTCTCTCACTTCCCGCACTGCTAGTGACCCTGGCCTATGTCCTTGGGTGATGTGAGCCTCCCCTAAACCGTGCAGCTTGGAGAGAGCTGACCCTCTGTCATTGTTTTGGCATCGGGGACTTGTGCTAAAAATACAAAAACTGGCTGGCCATGGTGGGGGGCATCTGTAATTCCAGCTACGCAGGAGACTGATGCAGGAGAATCGCTTGAACCCAGGAGGTGGAGGTTGCAGTGAATCAAGATTACGCCACTGCACTCCAGCCTGGGTGACGGAGCAAGACTCCATCTCAAAAAAAAAAAAAAAAAAAATAGCAGAATGATTCTTTGTGTTACAAAAGAATCTGCCATAGAGAGTTTCTTTTTTTATTATCATTTCTGAGTTTTCTTTTTAAATATCAAGTTGGCTGGGCGCAGTTGCTCATACCTGTAATCCTAGCACTTTGGGAGGCCGAGACAGGTGGATCATGAGGTCAGAAGTTCAAGACCAGCGTGACCAACATGGTGAAACCCTGTCTCTACTAAAAATACAAAAATTAGCTGGATATGGTGGTATGCACCTGTAATCCCAGCTACTCAGGAAGCTGAGGCATGAGAATCACTTGAACCTGGGAGGCAGAGGTTGTAGTGAGCCAAGATCGCACCACTGCACTCCAGCCTGGGTGACGGAGTGAGACTCCATCTCAAAAAACAAAAAAAACAAGTTATACCAGGGCGTTCAGATTTGGCCTACAGCTCACAGAAATTTGGCAGCCTGTTTGCAGAGTCAAGCTTTTACATTGTTCTTGTAAAATTAGTACAGGCATAAAGCCACTCTGCGCCCTTGAAAATCCATTTTGAGTGTTGTTGTTATTTTAATTCTTACACAAGAAAATGATCCGGATAGGGATTTCAGGCCATCCTGTCAGCCCTGGCAGGCTCGTAGATTGTGCAGGAACTGGGAGGTGTGAGATTTTGCCAGTGAGATTCTGGCAAGTGTCTGGGACTCTCCCAGAGCTTTGGAACAGCCGACGGCCATGAGTCCAACAGGGAGCATCTTTATATAACAGTGAGAGGTATGGGAAAGGAGGCCCTGAGACCTCACCCCTACCTCATCCTCCCCACCCCACTGTCAAGAGTCCATCTGATGCTGCTGTTCCTCCCCCAGGGCAGGGCTGCAGGCCCAGCACAGCTGGTCAGGTGCCTTGATCAAGCCATTCCTGCACGCCTAAGCACCAAATTGCTAGAAAGCCAGAATAGGCACTACTACTCAAGCTGCTGCTTTTTCCCCCCAAGAAAAGTTTTGGACTCTTCCCCTGGTTACAGGTTTCTGGCCTCTTTTGCCTGAGAAGGTCTCTCACCCTATGAGGACTTGGCTTATTGTCTTTCCTCGTCATCAGATAGTTGGCACGTTGGAAGGAGCGTGGGATGCTCTGAGGTTCTCAACCTGAGTGCTGAACCCACCCCGCACCCGACCAGGTCCTCTGCTTCTCTCCTTTCTGGTCTTTTAACTTGCTTTGTCTGTCCTGTGTGCACATCTCCTCATAGACAAGGCTGAGAACCCCAGCAAGTATTAGACTGACCTTCCTGTTTGAGGAAAAGGTCCCTGCAGCTCTGTTTGATTTCTCTAGACGTGCAAGTCCTTTAGCCTGTCTGTGCCTCGGTTTTTCCCTTCTAGATGAGGAAACTGTGGCCCAGAGGGACCGTGGAGGAAAATAAGCCCAGCAAGATCGCTGCGGTTGGGTTGAGCTGTCAGATGCTGCCCATCTCCCAGCCCTGCATACGGAGGCTCACAGCGGGCAGAATGATACACTCAGCAGCCCAGCCGGCCTGCATTCTTTGAGGTCCTGGCGGGGCTGCAAGATCCAGGGGAAGGGAGCGTAAGGTTGCTCTCTTCCTTGTTGAAAGGAATCTTGCTATTCTGGCCCGTTGGGGTCAAAGCAAGGATTCTCCCCGCAGTGCTGTGATCGTGGCCCCGTCTCTGATATGGGAAAAAACTATCCCTGTGGTCCCACCAAGGGATGTGTTGAAGCTCTCCTGAAGGTGTCCACCCCTCCTGCACCTCACCCAAATATCTGTGTGTGTGTGTGTGTGTGTGTGTGTGTGTGTGTCCTGCTCAATTCACTGACTGTGTCCCACGCGTCCATCTGTCCACCATAAACGCACCGTTTCATGAGCCATCACACATCGTATCACGCTCTGTGCCCATGCATTGGGGCAGCCAACTGACATTTCTCAGCAGCTGGCGGTTCATGATCCTGCCCTCACTGCCAAGAGTCCATCTGGCGCGGCTGCTCCTCCCCCAAAGGCAGGACCGCAGCTGGCAGAGCACCTTGATCAAGCTGCTCCTGCATATCCAGGAGCCAGACTGTCGGGAAGCCAAAGATGGAGCCCTCAGCTGCTATCTTTTGATCCTCATCTTCAAAACAGCCCCCACCCTGAAAACATTCTTTTTCTTGCATATGATGAAATGGAAAGAAGATTAGAGGGCAAGAGACCCACTCCTGGGTTTGAATCTCAGTCTGTCTGTCTTCCTCGCTGTGTGCCTGCCCTTGGGCAAGTCACTCTTTTTCTCTAAGCCTCAGCTTCCTTATCTGGAAAATGGGCATCATGGTGCCAGCTTCCCACAGGCAAATGCAATGATGTTCAGAAGACTCCCGTCTTAAACCTAAAGTCAGCAGACGGGGCAAAAATCACTATCATTGGCCGGGTGCAGTGGCTCACACCTGTAATCCCAGCGCTTTGGGAGGCCAAAGTGGGCCGATCACAAGGTCGGGGGTTTGAGACCAGTGTGGCCAACATGGTGAAACCCCGTCTCTATTAAAAATACAAAAACAAGCTGGGTGTGGTGGCTACTCGGGAGGCGGAGACAAGGGAACCGCTTGCACTCGGGAGGCAAAGGTTGCCGTGAGCCAAGACTGCACCATTGTGCTCCAGCCTGGGCGACAGAGCAAGACGCCATCTCAAAAAGAAAATCACTATCATTGAAAACTCCCTCAGTCATTCCTAAGGAAGGTGGGTATGGTGGCTCTTGCCTGTAGTCCCAGCTACTTGGTAGGCTGAGGTGGGAGAATCACTTGAGTCAGGAAGTTCAAGGCCGCAGTGAGCCATGATCACGCCACTGCACTCCAGCCTGGGTGACAGAGCAAGACCCCGTCTCTAAAAATATAAAATAAGTCCGGGCATGGTGGCTCACGCCTGTAATCTCAACACTTTGGGGTGGGTGGATCACCTAAGTCAAGGAGTTTGAGACCAGCCTGACCAACATGGCAAAACCCTGTCTCTACTAAAATACAAAATTAGCCGGGCGTGGTGGCCAGCACCTGTAATCCCAGCTACTTGGGAAGCTGAGGCAGGAGAACCACTTGAACCCGGGAGGCGGAGGTTGCAGTGAGCTGAGATTGCAATGCTGCACTCCAGCCAGGGTGACGAAACAAGACTCTGTCTTGAAAAGAAGGTAAAATCTATACGATTCTAGGTATGCAGTAATTCCTAGATATACTGAGTTTGAGAACCCCAAGTCAGAATACAGGAAAAAGAGATGAGGGGGTGTAGAAGAGAATCCAATGGGAATATTTGTAGGCATTTGAACCATTCTGTGTTGTAAAAAATATATATATCACTAGCTTGGCACAGTGGCTCACACGTGTAATCCCAGCACTTTGGGAGGCTGAGGTGGGCAGATCACCTGAGGTCGGGAGTTCGAGGCCAGCCTGACTAACGTGGAGAAACTCCATCTCTACTAAAAATACAAAATTAGCCGGGCATGGTAGTGCGTGCCTGTAATCCCAGCTACTCAGGAGGCTGAAGCAGGAGAATCGCTTGAACCTGGGCAGTGAAGGTTGTGGTTAGCCAAGATCGAAACTCTGTCTCAAAAAAAAAAAAAAAAAATCACTAACTTCCAAACGGGTTGTGGATGGAAAATTCCATAGAGTCTTTGGTGACAGGGTTTCCACCATTCTGATGGTGGTCAGGTGTGTCTAACCTGAACCTCCGGTCATTGTTGAGGGCTCCTAATGAACCCCAAGCCTAATTCCAATGACGAGTCACGAGAGGACTCACTGTCCAGTGCTCACGGCTTTCTCCAGCCCTGCATTTGCTCAGAGGACTTGAGAGTTGCTTCGAATTCCATCCCCAGTCAGAGCTCTTCGTTGACCCTGCCTTCATAAAGAGCAAACCAAGGCCATAGCTATTAATGAAACATCAGAATTCCACAGACCCGGGTGGTTTATTTGCTTGTTTGTTTGAAGAGACAGTCTTGCCCAGGACATGGTGATTCACACCTGTAATCCCAGCACTCTTGGAGGCCTGGGCAGGAGGATCATTTGAGCCCAGGCGTTTGAGACTAGCCTGGGCAACATAATGAGACCCCCGTCTCTAGGAAACATAGAAAAATTCACCTGTATTTCCAGCTACTTGGGAGGCTAAGGTGGGAAAATCACCTGAGCTCCGGAGGTCGAGGCTGCAGTGAGCCGATATCCCGCTATGGCACTCCAGCCTGGGTGCTCAAAAAAAAGAGAGAGAGAGAGAGGGTCCCCTTGTGTTGCCTAGGCGGGTCTCGAACTCCTGGCCTCAAGCGATCTTCCCAACTTGGCCTCCCAAAGTGCTGGGATTATAGGTGTGAGCCACCGCACCCAGTCTGGGCCTGTTTTGCAGATGAGGATAATGAGAGGCAGAGTTAGGATTCAAACCGAGGTCCCCTCAACTCCAAAGCTCACAGCCTTTAAGACATTCTAAAACCTTGCAGCTCCGCAACGCCTGGAGAAGAGCGGTGTCTCCGGCTCTTGGCAGTGACTTTCTGCGGCGAATTCGCCTTTGGTAACTGACAGCTTCGCAGCTGTCCGGCTACTTGGAAATTTGGCTTTCTTGGGTGCTGTTGGCAGTGCCGGGGGCCTGCCAAGGGTGGGGGACTGAACGGAGGTAGGGGCGGCTTCCAGATGGAAGGATGGACACCGGCCGGCGCCATGAGCCTGAGTCTGCCCCCACTACTCCCCGGGCGGGACTCAGGGGTGCGTGTGTACGTGCGTGTTCTGTGTTCTTTCTTCTGAGGCCGCTTACGATCTGTCTCTCCTTCCGATGCCACATCACCAGGAGCAGTACACGGTAAAGTGTCTCTCTCTCTCTCTCTCTCTCATTCCGTCTCTCGTGACCTGTGACCTGGTGCAGCCTTGTTAGTTCTGGGCCTGTTTCCGTGGCCTCGTGTCCTTGCCACCGCTGTCCTGTTGCTTAGAATGACCAGAACACACTCACCGGGAAGGAGGCATTTCAAAGGGTCTTGCTGATCCCTCTGCCCATGCCCCACCAGTTCCTGCAGAGAACAGAAGGGGCAGAGGTTCTGTTTCAGTAGGTGAGCTGGGTGGAGCAGTTATCAGAAGCAACGAAAATGAGCCGGACACGGCGGCTCACGCCTGTAATTCCAGCGTTCTGGGAACCCAAGGCGCATGGATCACTTGATGTCAAGAGTTTGAAACCAGTCTGGCCAACGTGGTAAAACCCCATCTCTACCAAAAATGCAAAAAATTAGCCGGGCGTGGTGGCGCGCACCTGTAATCCCAGCTACTTAGGAGGCTGAGGCAGGAGAATTGCTCGAACCCGGGAGGTGGATGTTGCAGTGAGCTGGCTCACGCCACTGCGCTCCAGCCTGGGTGACAGAGTGAGACTCAGTCTCAAAAAAAAATTTAAAGAATAAAGTGGCCATGGAATACATGCAGAACGCCACGGAGATGTGTTCCCAACTGTCAGTTGTTTGGGACATCAAGATTTTAGCCAGTCCATGTGCAACCTGGAGGTACCGTTGCCTGACGTTTTTTTCCACCAACACATATTCCAAACTTCGATTTCAAAAGGAAACTTTAGCCAGGTGCAGTGGCTCATGCTTCTAGTCCCAGCCATTTGGGAGGCTGAGGCCAGAGGATCGCTTGAGCCCAGGAGTTGGAGGCTGTGGTGAGCTACGATTGCACCACTGCACTCCATCCAGCCTGGGTGAGAGTGAGACCCCATCTTTCTAATAAAAAAATTAAAATAAAAACAAATTTAAAAAAAGGAAACTACATTATCCACTCGCAACCAGTATTGCTAAGCTTAGATGAATCTGCAACTGCAGAAGTAAATCTAACAGAACTCAGACAATTGCTGCCTTCGCGCTGGGCTCTGTTAAAAGGGAAATTATTAAGTGTTAGGGAGGTGTTAAAGACCTATTAGCATCTGCCTGAGGCTCCCTTTCTCGTGCAAGCAGAAAGTCTGAAAGATACGTGGAAAGGGTTATGTCCCTCTGTGATCCATTCAATCCATGCCCCTGTTCTGCCTAAAATTATCTCAGTGACTGTCTAACATGTGTCTTGCACTTGGGGGCATGGCCTTGAGATGATGATGATGTTGGTTTTAAAAAGAAAAAAAAATGTTTGGACTGCTGAATCCCGGAGTATGTCTGTGACTAGCAGGCTTAAAATACAGCTCTCTTCTTTGTTCCCTGAAAACCGAAAGAAAAGAGTCCTTTAAAAAGCAAATGGTGGCCGGGCGCTGTGGCTCACGCCTGTAATCCCAGCACTTTGGGAGGCCGAGGCGGGTGGATCACGAGGTCAAGAGATCGAGACCATCCTGGCCAACATGGTGAAACCCCGTCTCTACTAAAAAAAAAATACAAAAATTAGCTGGGCATGGTGGCCCGTGCCTATAGTCCCAGCTACTCAGGAGGCTGAGGCAGGAGAATTGCCTGAACCCAGGAGGCGGAGGTTGCGGTGAGCCGAGATCGCGCCATTGCACTCCAGCCTGGGTAACAAGAGCGAAACTCCGTCTCAAAAAAAAAAAAAAAAAAAAATGGGGCCGGGCGCGGTGGCTCACGCCTGTAATCCGAGCACTTTGGGAGGCCGAGGCGGGTGGATCACGAGGTCAAGAGATCAAGACCATCCTGGCCAACATGGTGAAACCCCGTCTCTACTAAAAAAAAAATACAAAAATTAGCTGGGCATGGTGGCGCACGCCTCTAGTCCCAGCTACTCGGGAGGCTGAGGCAGGAGAATTGCTTGAACCCGGGAGGCGGAGGTTGCAGTGAGCCGAGATCGCGCCACTGCACTCCAGCCTGGCACCTGGTGACAGAGCAAGACTCTGTCTCACACACACAAAAAAGCAAATGGTGTGAAGAGTGATGTTTTTGCTCCTTGATGCCAAGACACATCGTGATGGGGGTGTCTGGGGCAGCTCTGCTCGTGACGCAGGAGGTCACTGCAGGGAGATGTTTGCTAGGTGACCTTCCCACCCAAAGACTCAACCTGGAGGTATCCAAGTGTCCTGACACCACATTCCAGGTGCAGGCTAGGGGCTGGGACAGGGATCAAGATTAAAGGGGAAACGGCCGGGCGAAGTGGCTCACACCTGTAATCCCAGCACTTCGGGAGGCCGAGGCCAGTGGATTGCTTGAGGTCAGGAGTTCAAGACCAGCCTGGCCAACACGGTGAAATCCTGTCTCTACTAAAATACAAAAATTAGCTACTCGGGAGGCTGAGGCAGGAGAATCACTTGAACCCAGGAGGTGGAGGGTGCAGTGAGCCGAGATCGCACCACTGCACTCCAGCCTGAGCGATACAACAAGACTTCATCTCAAAAAAGAAAAAAATAGATTAAAAGGAAAAGAAACACAGAGAAGAATAAAGTACAATGTAAGCCTTTGAAGAGTTTTCTGTCTAAAACCGGAGACCGAAGAAAGAAATAAAGATCAGTGGCCCACACCTGTAGTCCCAGCACTTGGAGAGGCTGAGGTGGGTGGATCACAAGGTCAGGAGTTCAAGACCAGCCTGGCCAAGATGGTGAAACCCTGTCTCTATTTAAAAAAATTTTTTTATTAGCTGGGCATGGTGGCAGGTGTCTGTAATCCCAGCTATTCAGGAGACTGAGGCAGAGAATTGCTTGAACCCGGGAGGTGGAGGTTGAAGTGAGCTGAGATTGCACCACCGCACTCCAGCCTTGGCGAGAGTGAGACTCCATCTCCAAAAAAAAAGGAAAAAGAGAAAGAAACAACCATTGACTCCGAAACAGCATATAGGACATAGGGGCTGGCAGGAGCCAGAGGCAGGCAGTCAGGGAAGACTGTCTGAGGGAGCAACATGAAATTCGGACTTTGGGGACCGGGTAGTTCTGTGACTAGAGAAGCAGAGGAAGGGCATTTCTAGCAGCAGGAACAGTATATGCAGAAGCGGACAGAGGCAAAAGAATTGTGACTGGGGCTGGAGATAGCCATAAATGGGAGCGCAAGATGAAGGTAAGTTGGGCTAAGTTTCGAAGAGCCTTGAATGCCATGCCCGGAAGTTTGCACCTGCTCTTCTAAGAATTCAGGTGCTCCAGAAGAATTCTGAGCAGGAGACAGAGTGACATGGGCACTTTGCATAAAAGATGGAAGAAGGGCCGGGCGCGGTAGCTCATGCCTGTAATCGCAGCACTTTGGGAGGCCGAGGCGGGTGGGTCACAAGGTCAGGAGATCGAGACCATCCTGGCCAACGTGATGAAACCTAAAAATACAAAAAATTAGCCTGGCATGGTGGCATATGCCTGTAGTCCCAGCTACTCGGGAGGCTGGGGCAGGAGAACTGCTTGAACCCAGGAGGCAGAGGTTGCAGTGAGCCGAGATCGTGCCACCGCACTCCGGCCTGAACAACAGAGTGAGACTCCATCTCAAAAAAAAAAAAAAAAGATGGAGAGAGACAGGGAATGCGGAGAAAGTTGGGAGATGGATGATGGGGGTCTGACCTAAGATGGCAGCCAGGAACGGACAGATGGCGGGACGTCCAGGAAGGTGACCCACTGGGGATGGGGATAGAAGGAGGGAGTTGAGCACAACGTTGAACGTGACCCTCAGGAGGGTTCTGGTTTGCACAACTGGATGGGTGATGAGTGCCATGAACCACAAGCTGTTCATGGTCCCACCCCGTCCCCTCCTCTTGGGGGACCTGAGTCATGGTTGGCCAAGGGTGTCATGGCATCTCTGGGGTCTGCATTGCTGAGCTCAGTTCCAACAGGCCTTGGACTGAACTTCTGCACGGTCCTCTCTGCCAGAGATGGGCTCAGAGCCCCGTGGAACAATGCAGCAGAGACCATGGCGGCAGCCACGTCAGCATCTGAAAGGAGTAGACCGTGTTATTTTCTCTCCTGCAAGCTCGGGGAATACGGTGGGGGAGGGGAGATTTGGTATAAGGGCCGCTTTAAGGTCTTCCAGAATCCCATTGGAAGGGGGAGGAAATCTCATTTTTTAAGAGCCCACTGATACCACCTTTAAAAAGAACACACGGGAGGCACTGAACTGCTGGACCGAGGGCTTTTTTGAAAATGGGTGTGACCAGGCGCAGAGGCTCACGCCTGTGAGCTCAGCACTTTGGGAGGGCGAGGTGGGCAGATTGCTCGAGCTCAGGAGTTTGAGACCAGCCTGAGCAACATGGCAAAACCCCATCTCTACCAAAAAAAACACAAAACAATTAGCCAGGCATGGTAGCGTGTGCCTGTAGTCCCACCTACTTGGGAGGCTGAGGTGAGAGGATGGCTTTAGTCCAGGAGGCGGAGGTTGCAGTGAGCTGAGATCGTGCCACTGCACTCCAGCCTTGGTGACAGAGCCAGACCTTGCCTTAAAAAAAAAAAAAAAAAGCTGGGAAGAAAACGGGGGGAATCAGCCAACCCCCTTGAACCCCCTTGTACTGGGTCTCAGGGCCACCTCCTGTAACTGATCAGGCCCAGCCAGACGACAAAGGGCCCTCACCCAACCCCGGGACCAGAAACCCAAAAAGCCACCTACTTCCTGGTTCCCGAGCCTGAGCTTAACAGGTGAAATGGACCTCTCTTCACCAGGAAGGGCAGGACTGTGCCAAGCTCACCCCAGACTTCTAGGCCTGGGAGGGTAGGGGCCTGTGGACCTGTGGGCTGCCCCCTACCCAGCCTGACCTCTGCTTCCTCTCTTCCCTTCTCCCCACCCTAATATTCCTCCACAGTGGCAATAGCAAAGGAAAAGACATCAACACGATTAAATCCCTCCGTGTCCTCCGGGTGCTACGACCTCTTAAAACCATCAAGCGATTGCCAAAGCTCAAGGTGAGACTGGAATATGGTGGGGTGGGGTGGGGGGACTGTCCGGGTTGTGTACAGTTGAGCAAGTTGCACACTGCTCAAGGACACCATATTAAAGGAGGTACTGATGACATCCTAGCCATCGTCTATGGATATTTGTATTATTACAACTTCCCAGCAGATGGCAGTAAAGTCAGTTGACCTAAAATCATCTGTGTATTATGGCAGTTTTTCTTTAGCTGAAATGGCTTAGGGTTAAGATCCTTTTTCCTAATTCACATGAAGGCATGATATGGATTTAAAAGGGTGTAACTGTGATCTACGAAGCAAGGACTACATTTCTTGTTCCATATAACTTTTGACTTTTTCTATTGTAGGCTCTAATATCTCCCATTCCAAAATAGCATGAACCAGCATTTCCCAAAAGCCTGTGATTCAAAATAAATAAATACAGGAAATAAAATCCAGTCGTGAGAGCACCCACTTTCCGTGTATGCTTCACCTGAGGGCCCCCAGCATTATCTCTTATGTAATATGTTTCTGTAAATCAAGTCACGCCTATAATCCCTGCATTTGGGAATAGCAACGCAAGAGCATTACTTGAGCCTGGGAGCATGAGACCGGCCTGGGCAACACAGTTAAAATTAAAGACGGAAATTAAAGACGGAAAAAAGACACTGTTATGGAAATCTAACCAAATATGACTGCCTGCCCAAGGCTTTGAACGCTGACACCTGCTCTTTCTTGGATAAAAAGGGAAAGCGTTGGCCAGGCGTGGTGGCTCACGCCTGTAATCGTAGCACCTGGGGAGGCCAAGGCAGGCGGATCACGAGGTCAAGAGATTGAGACCATCCTGACCAACATGGTGAAACCCCGCCTCTACTTAAAAATACAAAAATTAGTTGGGTGTGGTGGTGTGCACCTATAGTCCCAGCTACTCAGGAGGCTGAGGCAGGAGAATCGCTGGAACCTGGGAGGTGGGGATTACAGTGAGCCGAGATCATGCCACTGCACTCCAACCTGGGCAACAGAGTGAGACTCTGTCTCAAAAAAAAAAAAAAAAAAGATACTATCCTAGCCAGCATGGTGAAACTCCATCTCTACTAAAAATGCAAATTAGCTGGACGTGGTTGTGCCTGCCCGTAATCCCAGCTACTTGGGAGGCTGAGGCAGAAGGATCCCTTGAACCAGGGAGTCAGAATCGCACTGCTGCACTCCAGCCTGGTGACAGAGTGAGACTGTCTCAAAAAAAAAAGGGGAAAGTGAAGTGTCACTGGTGGGTGTTAACATAGTAGCAACTAAGCAGAAATTTCTCCTTGACTTAAAAGGATTGAGAGAGTGGGAAAGGAAGTAACTTTGTTACCTGGTTTTTCTGTGTTGGGCTCCTGTATCACCTAAAAGCATCTCTGGTATCCCATTTGGGAGTTGTAGATGCGTAGAAGACGGGGATTGAGTCCAACTCCTCCCACACTTATTTCTCAAAGCTACCCAGGTGGCCTTGCCCGTATGAGCTGACTTACGACCTTGCCCGTGAAGTGGGAATGATAGTGGCAGTATTTTGGTATTATGGGCCAGTGGAGGCAGAAGGTCAGGCAGGTCCCCAGCCCCTCATGCTCTCCGTCAACCCCACCCTGCAGGCTGTGTTTGACTGTGTGGTGAACTCCCTTAAGAACGTCTTCAACATCCTCATCGTGTACATGCTGTTCATGTTCATCTTCGCCGTGGTGGCTGTGCAGCTTTTCAAGGGGAAGTTCTTCCACTGCACTGACGAGTCCAAGGAGTTTGAGAAAGATTGTCGGTGGGTCACAACTTTCCGGCGCATTCCCATTGGGACTGGCAGGTGGGCAGTGGGGAGGTGGCTAGAGGCATCGGCCACTTGGGCTCAGAGACTGGAGAAGTGCTGAGCCTTGGGAGTGACTCGCTTGCAACGAGCTTGGTTCTTGGGTAGAAAGGAAACTAGTTTTAGAATTTGAGTCACTGCCCGTAGCCACAGGATGAGTCATAAGCAAATGGCTTGACCTTCCAGTCGCCGCCTTTGTCATGTGAGGGATATTAATACACGTCCACAGTTCCTTACTTGAAACCTTTACAGGCAGATGTGTTTCAAAGTTGAGAATATTTTGAGATTTTAGAAATGTTGGACTGTGTACATCCCATGTCGGACATGACACCCTCATCTGTGTCTAAGGCAACCTTATAAGCAAACACAATATTTCTGCTATAAAATGTGTAACTAGTAGGTCGGGTGCGGCGGCTCGCCCTCCCAAAGTGCTGAGCTGACAGGCGTGAGCCTCCGCGCCTGGTCACACCCATTTTCACAAAAGCCCTCGGTCCAGCAGTTCAGTGCCTCCTGTGTGTTCTTTTTAAAGGTGGTATCAGTGGGCTCTTAAAAATCCCAGCACTTTGGGAGGCCAAGGCAAGCAGATCACGAGGTCAGGAGTTCAAGACCAGCCTGGCTGACATAGTGAAACCCTGTCTCTACTAAAAATACAAAAATTAGCTAAGCATGGTGGTGTGTGCCTGTAATCCCACCTACTCAGGAAGCTGAGGCAGGAGAATTGCTTGAACCAAGACCCAGGAGGCGGAGGTTGCAGTGAGCCAAGATCGCACCACTGCACTCCAGGCTGGGCTACAGAAGGAGACTCCGTCTCAAAAAAAAAAAGTGTAACTATTTACATCAAATGGGGTAAATAACAAGTATGAAGAGCTTCATGTCCAATCAGATCAGGTTTCATTGCCAAATAGGTAAGAGGCCAGGTGCAGCGACTTACACCTGTAATTCCAACACTTTGGGAGGCTGAGGTGGGAGGATCACTTGAGGCCAGGAGTTGGAGGCCAGGTCAGGCAACATAATGAGACCCCATCCCTACAAAAAAATTTTTAAAAGTTAAAAAAAAAAAAAGAAAGAAATACAAAACAAAAATTTTAAAAGTATATAGAAAAAGAAAAAAAAGCTAGCGGGGCATGGTACCACACACCTGTAGTCTCAGCTACCCGGGAGGCTGAGGCAGGAGGATTGTTTAAACACAGGAGTTCAAGGCCACAATATACTATGACATACCGCTGCACTCCAGCCTGTGTGACAGAGTAAAACCTTGCCTCTCAAAAATATATACATATATATGTATTATGTGTGTGTGTGTACGTATGCACGTATATGCGTAGTGATATTGTCACTAGTGTAAAGTGGTATTTTGCAACAGATGGCAGCCTGTTATCTTGATGGCTATTTATTGAAATTAGGAGGATGCCGGATGTCTGGGTAGGACTCTGGTAGTAGCCGTTGTTTCCTTCCTTGAAAGGGAGTAGCAGCCTGTAAATGTCCCCTGTGTCCCTTTGCCTCCTCCTAAACTCCCCCTGCCCCACCCCCAACAAGTCCGAGGCTCTCACCCTGAGGACTAGAGGTGATCACGTTGGAAGAAAATGCTGGACCCTGGGTCTGCTCTCCCACCACGAGCAGGATTGTGGCATCATCCATGGATCTATCTCAAAGTAGATGCACATGCAGTCCCCCGCGAAGCGCAGGGAGATGTGGTGGCGGGGTGGGGAGTCACTGCTTCCCAGGCCAAGGGAGGCGGCAGAGGCTGGTGGAGCCCTCTTCTTTTCCCTCTTCCTGTCTGTGATAACCAAAGACAAGTGCAAGAGAGCCCCTCTTGCCCGTTTACTGACGGTCCCCACTCTCTTTGGCAGAGGCAAATACCTCCTCTACGAGAAGAATGAGGTGAAGGCACGAGACCGGGAGTGGAAGAAGTACGAATTCCATTATGACAACGTGCTGTGGGCCCTGCTGACCCTCTTCACTGTGTCCACGGGAGAAGGCTGGCCGCAGTAAGCTGGAAATCTACCCGGGAGGAGCCTCAGGGAGCAGGAGGATAACAGGCCTGAGAGTTTAGCAATAAGAAAGGTCTTGGAGGCCGGGTGTGGTGGCTCACGCCTGTAATTCCAGCACTTTGGGAGGCCGAGGTGGGTGGATCACCTGAGGTCAGGAGTTCAAGACCAGCCTGGCCAACATGGTGAAACCCCATTTCTACTAAAAATACAAAAATTAATCGGGCATGGTGGCGGGTGCCTGTAATCCCAGCTACTCGGAGGCTGAGGCAGGAGAAGCACTTGAACTGGGAGGCGGAGGTTGCGGTGAGCCGAGATCACGCCACTGCACTCCAGCCTGGGCGACAGAGTAAGACTCTGTCTCAAAAAAAAAAAAAAGAAGAAGAAGAAAGACAAAGAAAGGTCTTGGAGGCTGGGCGTGGTGGCTCAGGTCTGTAATCCCAGCACTGTAGGAAGTCAAGGCAGGTGTATCACTTGAGGCCAGGAGTTTGAGACCAGCCTGACCATCATGGCAAAACTTCATCTCTACTAAAAATATAAAAAGAAAAATAAAAATAGCCAGGCGTGGTGGAACACACTGTGGTCCCTGCTACTGGGGAGGCTGAGGCACGAGAATCACTTGAACCCAGTAGGCGGAGGTTTCAGCAAGCAGAGATTCCGCCACTGCACTCCAGCCTGGGTGACAGAGCAAGACTATGCCCCCCACCAAAAAAAAAAAGTGAGGCTGAATCATGGGCTTTGTCTTCATTTAAAATTTTGAGCCATGTGCAAAAAATATGGTTCATACCTGTTATCCCAGCTACTCAGGAGGCTGAGGTGGGAGAATCGCTTGAGCCTAGGAGTTCAAGGCTGCAGTGAGCTCTGATTGTGCCAATGTACTCCAGCCTGGACAACAGAGGGAAACCCCATCTCTAAAAAGAAAAAAAAGAAAGAAAGAAAAAGAAGAAACTGATATTGGTTCCTCATGGACTTTTTGCATTAATTTGGTTTTTTAAAAATATTGGAGCAAGGGCCGGGTATGGTGGCTCACGCCTATAGTCCCAGCACTTTGGGAGGCCGAGGCGGGTGGATCACCTGAGGTTGGGAATTCCAGACCAGCCTGACCAACATGGAGAAACCCCATATCTACTAAAAATACAAAAATTATCTGGGCGTGGTGGCATGCACCTGTATCCCAGCACTTTGGGAGGCCAAAGAGGGCAGATCACCTGAGGTCAGGAAGTCAAGCCAGCCTGGCCAACATGGTGAAACCCCGTCTCTACTAAAAATACAAAAATTAGCTGGGCGTGGTGGCGGGTGCCTGTAATCCGAGCTACCCAGGAGACTGAGGCAGGAAAATCGCTTGGAGGCAGGAAAATCGCTTGAACCCAGGAGCCAGAGGTCGTAGTGAGCCGAGATTGTGCCACTGCACTCCAGCCTGGGTAACAAGAGCGAAACTCCGTCTCAAAAAAAAAAAAAATTAAAATTAAGAAATGACTGACATTGTTGCCAACCTTTCAAAAAACAGTGACTACTTATATTTGTTTTTCATTTCCCTCTGTTCCTGTTCCACCATCTTACTTCCGCCCTCTCTCCACCTTCCTCATCACCCCTTGGGTCCCTGTCTGTCTCCTTCCTGCCCCTTCCCTCTCCCTGCCCCATTCCTTGCAGGGTCCTCAAGCACTCAGTGGATGCCACCTTTGAGAACCAGGGCCCCAGCCCCGGGTACCGCATGGAGATGTCCATTTTCTATGTCGTCTACTTCGTGGTGTTCCCCTTCTTCTTTGTCAATATCTTTGTGGCCTTGATCATCATCACCTTCCAGGAGCAAGGGGACAAGATGATGGAGGAATACAGCCTGGAGAAAAATGAGGTGCCACTTCCAATCCCATCTGTCCTTTAAAAACTGGGGACACACACGAACTTTAAAACACACACGCACACATATACAGCACCCAGGAACCAGTTTCTAGGGGCACCTGGGGGAGGTAAAAGAAACATCCTCCAAACAGAACCTAGCCTTCAGGGCAGCCCTTCATGGAGTTTCCAGAGGAAACACATCATATAGTGTATGTATCAGTCAGTTTAGACTAGGTTATGCCGCAGTAACAAGCAACCCCAGATTTCATTGCCAGATATCCACAAAGGGGCTTATTTTTTGCTCACACTGCATGTCGAGATCAGTTGTGTCTCTTCTGTGCATCATCTTTATTCTGGTTCCCAGGCTGAGAGCAGCCTCCCTCTGAGATGCTCCAGATGAAAAAGAGAGTGTGTCGGCCAGGCGCGGTGGCTCACGCCTGTAATCCCAGCACTTTGTGAGGCCGACATGGGTGGATCACGAGGTCAGGAGTTTGAGACCATCCTGACCAACATGGTGAAACCCCATCTCTACAAAAATTACAAAATTTAGCCAGGTGTGGTGGCGGGCGCCTGTAATCCCAGCTATTCAGGAAGCTGAGGCAGGAGAATCGCTTGAACCCGGGAGGCAGAGGTTGCAGTGAGCCAAGATCACGCCATTGCACTCCAGTCTGGGTGACAGAGCGAGACTCCACCTCAGAAAAAAAAAAAAGAAAAAGAGAAGATGCCAGACCGGGGTTCAGCCCTTCAGGCTTGTGCTCAAAAATTACACATGTCACTTCTGCTCACATTTCATCAGCCAAAACAAGTCACACACCCATTCTGACATCAGTGGAGTGGGGAAATACATTCTCCCCCAGGGAAGGGAGGTGAATATTTATGAATGAAAAGCCAAGCCAGGTGTGGTGGCTCACACCTGTAATCCCAACAAGCTGAGGCAGGAGGATTGCTTGACCTCAGGAGTTTGAGACCAGGCTGGCCAACATAGCAAGACCCCATCTCTACTGAAAACCACAAAAATTAGCCAGGCATGATGGTGCACACCTTTAATCCCAGCAACTCGGCAGGCTGAATTGGGAGGATGCTTTAACTTAGAAGTTCAAGGCTGCAGTGAGCTATCATCACGCCACTGCACTCCAGCCTGGGCAACAGAGCAAGACCCTGTCTCAAAAAAAAAAAAGGAAAGAAAATCCAGTCCCCAGTCTACCAGAGAGTGTAGACATGACTCTTTGCCTCTCTGGCATCATCCAAGCTAATTAGAGGACCTAGAATATGTCCTCTGCTCCCTTGACCCTTAAGACTTAACCACTATTCCTCCCTCTCTCTCCCTCGAAGACAAGGAGAGGCAGCAGCAAAGTGTTCCATAAGAAAGAATGGGCCAGGCACAGTGGCTCACGCCTGTAATCCTAACACTTTAGGAGGCCACGGCAGGAGGATCACTTGAGCCCAAGAGTTCAAGACCAGCCTGAGCAACATAATGAGATTCCCCCTCTCTATAATTAAAAAAAACTTTTTAATCGTAGAGAGGAGGAATCTCATTATGGGTGTGGTGGTGCATGCCTGTAGTCCCAGCTACTCAGGCGGCCGAGGCAGGAGGATCACTCGAACCCAGGAGGTCAAGGCTGCAGTGAGCTGTGATTGCACCACTGTGCTCCAGCCTGGGTGACAAAGCAAGCCCCTGTCCAAAAAAAAACAGAAGGAGGGAAGAAAGGAAGGAAGGGAGAGAAAGGGAGGGAGGGAGGAAAGGAAGGAAGAGATAGGGGAAGGGAGGAAGGAAAAGGAAGGAAGAAAGGAAGGAAAAGTGAAAGGGAAGGGAAGGTTAGGCTTCAACTTGACTTGGCACACTTGGTAGCTGTGTCACCTGAGGCAAGTGGTTTAACCTCTCTCGGCCTCTATTTTCCTCATCTGCAAAATGGGGCTATTCATAGTACCCACTTCCTGTGTTTGCATTAGCCATGCAATAATGGAAAAATGTCAGTACACGTTTTGGCAAGTGGTGATGTCTCAAGCAGCCATAGCTGTCAGGATAAGAAAGCAGTGATGAGAAGGAGAAGGGAGCCCAGGAATCCTGGCTGGGGGCAAGAGAGGCAGGGACCCGTGCCGAGTCAGACAGAGGGTGCCCGGTGAGCAGCCGCCTTCTCCCCGCTTCTGCCACTCACACCGCCGGCCTCTCTCCCGCAGAGGGCCTGCATCGATTTCGCCATCAGCGCCAAGCCGCTGACCCGACACATGCCGCAGAACAGGCAGAGCTTCCAGTACCGCATGTGGCAGTTCGTGGTGTCTCCGCCTTTCGAGTACACGATCATGGCCATGATCGCCCTCAACACCATCGTGCTTATGATGAAGGTAAGCGCCCACGCCAGCCCCGGCACCACTTCACCTCCACCTCGTTCCTGCCCCTACCATGGTAAAATGAAACCCTCTGCAGTTTCCCAGACAGGCCACATTCTGGGTCGCCTCTGAGATTTTGTCCCGGCTGTTCGCTCTCCCTGACACGCTGTTTCCACCACTCTCCCTGGCCGGCTGCTGCTTCCCAGCTGTACCTGCAGACCTCTTCCTCCAGAAAGCCTTCCCTGACCACCCGAGACTGCTTGAGGCGCCCGTCTCTGCAGGCAGCCTATCTTTATGTCACCTGCCACAAAAATCAGCGTCAGGTTGCACGGCAGTGCCCCCTACCCACTTGTGAGGACCTCACCCCTGAATTCCTAGAGCCCAACAAGGCGCAGTGGCTCACACCTTTTTTTTTTTTTTTTTTGAGACGGAGTTTCGCTCTTGTTACCCAGGCTGGAGTGCAATGGCATGATCTCGGCTCACCGCAACCTCCGCCTCCTGGGTTCAGGCAATTCTGCCTCAGCCTCCTGAGTAGCTGGGATTACAGGCACACGCCACCATGCCCAGCTAATTTTTTGTATTTTTAGTAGAGACGGGGTTTCACCACGTTGACCAGGATGGTCTCGATCTCTTGACCTCGTGATCCACCCGCCTCGGCCTCCCAAAGTGCTGGGATTACAGGCATGAACCAACACGCCCGGCTGGCTCACACCTTTAATCCCGGCACTTTGGGAGGCTGACGCAGGCGGGATCACAAGGTCAGCAGTTCGAGACCATCCTGGCCAACATGGTGAAACCCCATCTCTACTAAAAATACAAAAATTAGCCTGGTGTGGTGGCACACATCTGTAGTCCCAGCTACTCGGGAAGCTGAGGCAGGAGAATTGACTGAACCCAGGAGGCAGAAGTCTCAGTGAGCCAAGATCACACCACTGCACTCCAGCCTGGGCAACAGAGTGAGATTCTATCTCCAAAAAAAAAGGAAAAGAAAAGAGGCCAAGTGTGGGGGGCTCACGCCTGTAATCCCAGCACTTTGGGTGGCCAAGGTGGGCAGATCACCTGAGGTCAGGAGTTCAAGACCAGCCTGGCCAACATAGTGAAACCCTGTCTCTACTAAAAATGCAAAAATTAGCCGGGCGTGGTGGTGCATGCCTGTAATCCCAGCTACTCGGGAGGCTGAGGCAGGAGAATTGCTTGAACCCGGGAGGCGGAGGTTGCAATGAGCTAAGATTGTGCTGTTGCACGCCAGCCTAGACGACAGGAGTGAAACTCCATCTCAAAAAATAAAAGAAAAAAGTATTCAACCAGGCCCAATGGCATATGCCTATAGTCCCAACTACTCAGGAGGCTAAGATAGGAGGATTGTGAGTTTGAGCTCAGCCTGGGCAAAACAGCAAGACCCCGCCTACCAAAAAAAAAGGTGGGTGGGGGGGAGTTTTTGTTTTTTGGATGTGAAAAGAAGAGCCTAGTCCGGTGGAGAGTTGGGCTTGCCTGAACCGTGCCTTCCACCAGCGAGGTTGCTCCGCCTTTACCTGGGGCCGGGGTGTTGCCTCGAGAAGCACAAGCCTGCAGCTGCCTTTCCACTCCCCACTTCCCACCCCTGCTCACTGACCCCTGCCACCCTTGCTTCTTTCCCCTAGTTCTACGGGGCTTCTGTTGCTTATGAAAACGCCCTGAGGGTGTTCAACATCGTCTTCACCTCCCTCTTCTCTCTGGAATGTGTGCTGAAAGTCATGGCTTTTGGGATTCTGGTAAGTACCGCGTTGGGGCTACAGCTGTGGCCTGGGGAGCCGCCCAGGGGGAGGAACAGGTGCTGGATGATGGTCCCCCCATGTGGCTCCAAGACCCCCGAGCTCAAGGGTGGTTTCAGCATCCTGCCAGTGGCCACAGATCCGACTTAGGCATTCTTGTGTTTGCAGGGATTCCCAGGGAGACCCAATACATGAGTGTTACTATATGCCGGGTGCTTCTGTGTTCAGTTTCTCAAAATGACGGGAATCATAATGACTGGGAGTCATTAGCACCATTTTAGAGATAAGAAAACAAATCAGGCTGGGCACAGTGGCTCGTGCCTGTAATCCTAGCACTTTGGGAGGCCAAGGCAGGAAGATCACTTGAAGCTAAGAGTTCTCAACCAGCCTGGGAAGCAAAGCAAGACCCTGTCCCTACAAAAAAAAAAAAAAAAAAAAAAAAAATTAGCCAGGAGTGGTAATTCATGCCTGTAGTCCCAGCTACTCGGGAGGATGAAGTGGGAAGGTATTTTGAGCCCAGCAGGTGGAGGCTGCAGTGAGCTATGATCGTGCCACTGCACTCCAGCCTGGGCAACAGCAAGACTCCGTCTTTAAACAAGAATCTAAGAGGTCGGGCACAGTGGCTCACACCTGTAATCCTAGTACTTTGGGAGGCAGAGGCGAGCGAATCACTTGAGCCCAGGAGTTCAAAATCACCTAGCCAACATAGCAAAACCCCATCTCTACTAAAAATACAAAAAAATTAGCCATCATGGTGATGGGTCCCTGTAATCCCAGCTACTCAGGAGGCTGAGGCACAAGAATTGCTTGAGCCCAGGAAGTGGAGGTGCAGTGAGCTGAGGTCCTGCCACTGCACTCCAGCCTGGGCAACAGAACAAGTCTTACCAAAAAAAAAATTAGCCGAGCACAGTGGTTCACATCTATAGTCCCAGCACTTTGGGAGGCTGAGGCAGGTGGATCACCTGAGGTCAGGAGTTCGAGACCAGCCTGGCCAACATGGTGAAACACTGTCTCTACTAAAAATACAAAAATAACCAGGCATGGTGATAGGCTCCTGTAATCTCAGCTACTTGGGAGGCTGAGGCAGGAGAATTGCTTCAACCTAGGAGGCGGAGGTTGCAGTGAGTGGAGCTCACACCACTGCACTCCAGCCTGGGTGACAAAGCGAGACTCCATCTCAAAAAAAAAAAGAAATTACATATTTCTTTTTCACCAGCCACTAACTAAATTTTAACATTTCCTTCCATGTGAATGGGAGACACCAAACCCTTAGTATTAGTATTGGCAACACTTAATGTTATCAACATGACCTGTGTCACTTATAAACATCAGATATTTTCATATTGCCGTATAACAGCTGCAGATACCTTAAAATTTAATTTGCATTCATCATTTCTTTGAAATGCTGCTTGTGATTAAACCTACAGCTAAAATTTGTTAGTGTGTTAATGGAGAAGTATATTGTTAGATGGCCATTTTTTAGACTTTTTTTTTTTTTTGACACAAAGTCTCGCTCTGTTGCCCAGGCTGGAGTACGGTGGCACAATCACAGCTCACTGCAACCTCCACCCAGGTTCAAGTAATTCTCCTATCTCAGCTCACTGCAGCTTCCGCCAATGGGTTCAAGTGATTCTCCCAGCTCAGCCTTCTAAGTAGCTGGGACTACAGACGCACACCATCATGCCAGGCTAATTTTTGTATTTTTAGTAGAGACTGGGTTTTACCATGTTGGCCAGGCTGGTCTCCAACTCCTGACCTCAAGTAGTCTGCCTGCCTCGGCCTTCCAAAATGGTAGGATTACAGGCATGAGACACCAAGCCCAGCCTTTAAAAATATTTTGATAGCTATTTCGTTACAAAAGGTAATCTTGCTGGGCACGGTGGCTCATGCCCCGTAATCCCAGCACTTTGAGAGGCTGAGGCAGGCAGATAACCTGAGGTCGGGAGTTCAAGACCAGCCTGACCAACATGGAGAAATCCTGTCTCTACTAAAAATAGAAAATTAGCTGGGCGTGGTAGTGCTTGCTTGTAATCCCAGCTACTCGGGAGGCTGAGGCAAGAAAACTGCTTGAACCTGGGAGTTGGAGGTTGCAGTGAGCCGAGATCACACCACTGCACTCCAGTGTGGTGACAGAGCAAGACACCATCTTAAAAAAACAAAAAAGTATTGTAGTTCACATCTGTAGTCCCAGCAGTTTGGGTGGCTAAAGTGGGAGGATCTCTTGAAGCCAGAAGTTCAAGACCAGGCTGGGCAACATAGCAAGACTCCATCTCTACAAAAAAAAATTAAAGGCCAGACGCAGTGGCTCACACCTCTAATCCCAGCACTTTGGGAGGCCAAGGTGGGTGGATCTCTTGAGGCCAGGAGTTCGAGACCATCCTGGCCAACAGGGTGAAACCCTGTCTGTACTAAAAATACAAAAATTAGCCAGGCATGATGGCACATGCCTGTAATCCCAGCTACTTGGGAGGCTGAGGCGCAACAATAGTTTGAACCTGGGAGGCAGAGGGAGCCAGGATTTTGCCACTGCAGTCCAGCCTGGGTGACGGAAGGAGACTCTGTCTGTCAAAAAAAATTAAAAATTAGCCAAGCATGGTGCATACATCTATAGTCCTAGCTACTCAGGAGACTGAAGTGAGAGGATTGCTTGAACTCAGTTGGTCAGAGTTGCAATGAGCTACAATTGCACCATTGCATTTCAGCCTGAGTGATAGAGTGAGACCCCATCTCTAAAAGAATAAAAATTATTTTTAAAAATTGGGGGACCAGGTCCGGTGGCTCACACCTGTAATCCTGGCACTTTGGGAGGCTGCGGTGGGCAGATCCCTTGAGGCCAGGAGTTCAAGACCAGCCTGGACAACATGGTGAAACCCTGTCTCTACTAAAAGTACAAAAATTAGCTAGGCATGATGGTGGGAGCCTGTAATCCCAGCTACTGGGGAGGCTAAGGCAGGAGAATCGCTTGAACCCAGGAGGCGGAGATAGCAATGAGCCGAGATCGCGCCATTGCACTCCAGCCTGGGTGACAGCAAGACTCCATCTCAAAAAAAAAAAAAAAATATTTAAGGTGAAGAAGGCTTATGCTAATAGGCTGGGACTTGAAGTCTTGAAGGTCTCCAGTGAGTGGCCAAGGTGAGACTTGAACCAGGACATCTGTTCTGTTCTCTTGACCACCAGCTTAGTCCATTCCTTTGAAGAGAATGACCTACAGCCTGTGGTCTTAGCCAGGGTCTCAGGAAACCAGGTTCCCACCTTGGCTCAAGGAGGTCCTTAGGGGCATCGGCTTTGGCACCAACTGGGGCTCAGTTTCAGTGGGGACCTCCAGGGGGCAGCAGAGAGCACACACCGCAGAGTCATCCTACCTCACGGGGAGGGAGTGGGTGTATTTTTCCTCCACTGCCCATCAGACATAATCACAGGCCACTCCTGGGAGAGCTGTTAATTCCCAAACACATGTGCAGCCAGAGAGAGACCCTGGGCAAAGTAACATACCCTAGGTGTGCAGTTGAGATGTAGGCAGGGCCCCAGCAACATCTGCTAAAATGCCAAAAGTGCCAGTAGGACTTGAAATCCTTTTAGGTAGTTGTGAAACAGCAACATCTCATCTGTTAAGCACCTACTGTATACTCCATGCTCATGACTCACATTCATTGTCTGATTGCTGTGATACCCCTGCCTTCCAGAGAAAGGCACAGAGGCCTTTGATTATGTCTGATGGGCACTGGAGGATAAATACACCCACTCCCTCCCTGTGAGGTGGGATAACTCTGTGGTGTGTGCTCTCTGCTGCCCCCTGGAGGTCCCCCTGAAACTGAGCCCCAGTTGTTAGTGCTAAAGCTGATGCCCCAACCATCTCCGTGAGCACTCCAAATAGGAGACGAGCACAGCTCTCAAGTCAGGCTCCTTCTCTGTAAGGCAGAGGGACTACTTCAGGGTCACACTGACCACCTCAACCCCTGACCTGGCCTCTGCTTCTGCGAAGATGCTCAGAAGGCCCTGTGTTTTGTGTTTTGAGTCCCACTGACCCCAGAGGGGAGGCCATCTCTTTGACCCAGACTCTTGGATCCGGACAGGGGTGCTACCCATCACCATGTCAGTACCCAGTTGAGGGGAGTCAGAGAAAGGGGGAGGGCTTGTGGGACTGTTTTCCAAACAATGTGGAGTATTTCTGTATTTTAATAGCAGAGAGGCTATGCTTGTGTTTCACCTTGAGCCAGGACCCAGTCTAGGAATATAGCAGTCAGGATAGATCAAGTGAAGCTACAGTAACAAACAGCCCCACATCTCAGTGACTTACATTGATGAAGGTTTTTTGCACTCAGCAGAGAAGCTGTTTGCCTCACAGTTACTCAGGGACCCAGGCTCCATCTGAAATGTTACTGGTTGCCAAGCCCAGGGTTGAGAGGCTACAGAGTCCAACGCTGACCAGCAAGTGGCCACACTGTTTCCACTCACAGCACGTTACCACACCTAGACCCACACGGCCCCATCTAAACACAAGGAGGCCGGAAGTATGTGTGCCTGGAAGGCCCCAAAGCCCTGTTCTGTTCTGTTCTGCACCCTGTTACTGTCCTCCTCCTCCGGGTCAGGAAATGGAGGCTCAGAAAGGAAGCCACTTGCCCATAGCCACACAGCTCTGGTAGCAGAGCTGGGATTTGAACCCAGTCTGCTTTCTTCATGAGCATGCTGCCGCCTAGTGGGGTCCTGAATACAGACTCTGGGCTCTCTGAGGTCTGGGTTCAAATTCCAGCTTTATATCTCTGTGCTGCTGACCTCAGGCAGATGAGTGTCTTGGCTCTTTGAGGCTTGGTCACCTCCTAGAAAATGGGTGTAGCTGGGAGTGGTGGCTCACGCCTGTAATCCCAACACTTTGGAAGGCCAAGGTGGGCAGATCACTTGAGGTCAGGAGTTCGAGACCAGCCTGACTAACATGGTGAAACCCCACCTCTACTAAAAATACAAAAATTAGCCGGGCATGGTAGCATACACTTGTAGTCCCAGCTACTCAGGAGGTTAAGGCAGGAGAATTGCTTGAATCCATGAAGCAGAGGTTGCAGTGAGCCGAGATCATGCCACTACACTGCAGCCTGGGTGACAAAGCAAGACCCCATCTCAAAAGAAAAGAGGCCAGGCGCAGTGGCTCACGCCTGTAATCCCAACACTTTGGGAGGCCAAGGTGGGTGGGTCACCTGAGGTCAGGAGTACGAGACCAGTCTGACTAATATGGTGAAACCCCGTCTCTTAAAAAAACAAAAAAAAGGAAAGAAAGAAAATGGGTGATAAGCCTTCCCTCCAGGATCTTCATGAGGATCTCAATGATGTCATTTATAAAGCCCCTGGGGTCTCAGGAGCCCTCAAAAGTGCTAGAGAGACAGGCCACAGCTCTGAAGGGCAGCCCCATCGCTGTGCAGCTGAAGCAGGGTCTGGAGGCCCCCTCTGGAGCCAGGCCAATCATGGGAAGGTCCCCAGGGAGGGAGACTCAACACAGATGATGTTGAACAGCCCTTACCACAGCACTTCGAACAACCACAGCTGTCCCGGGCACTCCGCTGATTGGCAGCTGTGCCCCTCACCTGCCCCCGGCCAGCCTAGGGGGCCGGGAAACCAAGCCCTCTGTTGGCATCTCTGTCTTGTGGGTCCCCATTCTAGAATTATTTCCGCGATGCCTGGAACATCTTCGACTTTGTGACTGTTCTGGGCAGCATCACCGATATCCTCGTGACTGAGTTTGGGGTAAGTCTACCGCCAGCTTCTCTCTGGGTGACTCTGGGCTGGATGAGGCCGGTGGCAGGTGGGGGAGGGAGGATGGTCCCAGAAGCAGTGGGTCCTGACAGCCACAGCTGGCTTGAGCCAGCACTTGGCCATGACCAGAGAGGGAGAGCTGGGGACCCGGGGACAAGGGCAGCCCCTCAGGAGGGCATCGTGGGAGGATGGGGGTGACCAAACCCTGGCTGTAGGGCTAGCACTGAGGGGTGGGCGTCCCTGCATCCTGGCCTAAGAATTAATAATGCAGATGAGCACATTGAGAGAACCGAGACACTTAAAAGTTCTTAAAGCTGAGCCTGCTCCCAAACACCACATCATGTCGGGAGCCCAGAAAGAATGAGTTTCGAGTCAATTCTGCTTGAACCAACCCTCTCCTGGTTCACGGGCAGGGAGAGCCACAGCCCTCAGGCCAGAGTGGGGACACCACTCCCAGGGCTGTAGGGGGAGGGTCCCCAGGATGTCCTCCTTCCTCTAGCCCCAGGCCTGGGAGACTCCCAACATGGGGTGTCTCTGGACCTCTCTGTGGAGGCCACACAGGCCCTATTGCCCTTCCCCTTTGCTGGAAGACTCAGAGCCCCAGAGTTCCTGTCCCAGACCCTCTCCTTGGCCATCTGCCAGTAAGCCCAGGCTTGGGGGCCCTCAGGAGATCGGGGGGAGGGTGGAAGATCCTTGCAGGGGAAGCAGTGGTCAAAGGGCGTCAAAGCCAAGGGTCAAGGGTGACATCAATGTCATCTTAATAACAATAAAAGTAACAGTAGCTCACAAGAATCGCAGCCTTGCTGTGCGCCAGGGAACTGTGCCAAGCGGTTTACGTGGATTGGGCTCGGGTAGAGGTCTTGGTCTCAACACATAAGAGAATTCCCTCAGAGCTGTCAACTGAAGACACCTGTTGGAAGCAGATGCTCGGTGCCACAAAGAAAAATCGGCACTGAGGCAAAGGATTTTTTAGCAACACAATTTTTACCTCCTGGACTGCAGGAAGGGTATTCCTGGTAGCCATTGTGCCAGGAGCATACAAAGAACAAAGGGAATACACACAAATTAATCCCTTAACGCATTTAGGGTCATCCTTACGGCTGTGTCTGATCTCCATTGGCTGGAGCCAGACCTCACAATCTAATCCAAAACCTGACTGGCTAACAGCTTAAAACTCTTCTAAACAGGTAGAAGCAATGGAGAGCTGGGACATGCCTGTGAGCACGTCCAGCACAGACATCTTGGTTAAAGTACAAGGACGTAGAATGTATGTACTACGTGTCTGTAACCATGGCATGTCTAACAGCTACATAGGATAGAGTGTAACAAAGAGTTATTAGCACACTTAGGATTTATTCTTTAACAAGAAAAGAAACTTTAAAGAGGAACTTTTCTGCTTCCTATAACACCCAAATGCAGAGACCACTGGTGGAGGGGAAGGGAAGGACACCCACAAGGGTGGCAAGGTACCCAGCGACCAGCCTCCACCACGGGGAGCTGTTACCTGCCCAGGTGCTGAAGTGGTGAGGGAATCTGAGCAAGAGACAAGGAGAAGCCACCAAGTGGGAGCTGTCCTGTCAGTGCGGAGGGACAGAGACCAGGGCCAAAGCAGACGGAGAGCAGTGGGGAGAAACCTGCCAACCTTTCTCTCCCCTGTCCCTTACCTCCTGCCAGAGCCTCCCGTTGGCCAAGGTAAATCGGAAGGAAGCTGAATATGATGCTCAGAGCAGGCAGAGAAGTCAGGAGAGCAGATGGAGGTGTGGTCAGGCCTGGGGACGAGGGTGTTGCCCCATTTCACAAATGAGAAAGCCAACCCTCGGTCAGGCACGGTGGCTCACGCCTGTAACCCCAGCACTTTGAGAGACCAAAGCTGGTGGGTCACCTGAGGTCAGGAGTTCAAGACCACCCTGGACAACATGGTGAAACCCCATCCTACAAAATACAAAAAAAAAGCTGGGTCTCGTGGCTCACACCTGTAATTCCAGCTACTCAGGAGGCTGAGGCAGGAGAATTGCTTGAACCCAGGAGGCAGAGGTTGCAGTGAGCTGAGATCACACCATTGTACTCCAGCCTGGGTGACAAGAGTGAAAATCTGTCCCAAAAAAGAAAAGAAAAGATAAGAAAGGAAAGGAAAGGAAGAAAGAAGGAGGGAGGGAGGAGGAGAGAGAAAGAAAAGAAAGGAAGAGAGAAAAAAAACTGATTCTCAGTGCTTGGGGAAGTGAGGGACACTCCCAAGGTCACAAGTCCAGGCCTGGATGACTCCTGAGAGTATACTGACAGCCCTTGGGGTGTCCCAGTCAGATCCCCCTACAGAAAAGGATCTGTTTGCCTGCTCTTCCATCCTAGAAGGCCGGGGGGGCTGGGGAACCACACAAAAGAGGAGGCCATTCTAGGCCAAGCTCGGTGGCTCATGCCTGTAACCCTGGTACTTTGGGAGGCTGAGGCGGGCGGATCACCTGAGGTCAGGAGTTCAAGACCAGCCTGGCCAATGTGAAACCCCATCTCTACTAAAAATACAAAAATTAGCCAGGCATGGTGGAGTATGCCTGTAATCCCAGCTACTCCAGAGGCTGAGGCAGGAGAATTGCTTGAACCCGGGAGATAGAGGTTGCAGTGAGCTGAGATGGCACCTTTGCACTCCAGCCTGGGCAACTGACAGAGTGAGATTCCATCTCAAAAAAAAAAGGGGAGGGCATTCTTTGATGTTCCCCAGCACCCACACCCAAGTGATACACACTTATTTGCCTTCAGCTCCAGTGAGCCAGAAATTTCCCCTTCCCCTCACCCTATCCCTGAAACCTTCCTCTAGAGGGTTCTGGCCCACCCAGGGCTCTCTCCACTGGATTGCCCGCACCTGGCCATTCTCTGCTGTCCTGAGTTTCTAGAGAGGGCTGGAGCTCCAGCTGGCAGTCAGAATACCTTGCCATCCAGGTACACACAAGACAGCCTTGCACCAATGTCCCTTTGGGTCAAGAGGTTGGAGGGGTGGTCCAGCTCCCCAGAAGGGCAGGTGGGGTGGAGGAAGTTAGTTGAAACCTTCTATCACCAGTAAAACAGCTGTGGGGATAGACTTCAGTAGCCTGTTCTCCTGGCTGGCAGGAAGGTGTGGTATGAGGTGGTGAGGGACATTAGGACCATTGCAGTAGCCAAACAGCCCTCACCCTCCCTACCAGCTGTTTGATCTTGAACAATTGTGCTGCCTCTTCTCATGTAGAGTGAGGCTAACCATTGCAACCAACTTCAGACACTGGCAAGACTCACATTGATGCATACACTCAAAAGACATTCACTGAGCGCCTACTGTGTGCCAGGTGTAGTTATAGGTGCTGGAGACAGAGCGGGAAGGAGGGGTGCCAAACAGAACAGACCAAGAATGCAGAATGCCTGCTCCCATAGCGCTGATGTTCTAGGGAGGGAGATGGGAACGTTTTACAAGTAAAAGCATCTATGGGCCGGGCATGGTGGCTCACGCCTATAATCCCAGCACTTTGGGAAGCCAAGGCAGTCGGATCATTTGAGGTCAGGAGTTCGAGACCAGCCTGACCAACATGGTGAAACCCTGTCTCTACTAAAAATACAAAAATTAGCCAGGCATGGTGGCAGGTGCCTGTGATCCCTCCTTCTACTCGGGAGGCTGAGGCAGGAGAATCACTTGATTCTCAGGAGGTGAGAGGTTGCAGTGAGCCGAGATTGCACCACTGCACTCCAGCCTGGGCAACAGAGTGAGACGCTGTCTCAAAAAAGAAAAAAAAAAGGCCAGGTGCGGTGGCTCACGCCTGTAATCCTAGCACTTTGGGAGGCCGAGGTGGGTGGATCACCTGAGGTCAGGAGTTCAAGACCAGCCTGGCCATGATGGTGAAACCCAATCTTTAAAAAAAAAAAAAAAAAAAATCAACGTGAAGTGCTTGGCACAGAACCTGCTAGAAAAAAAAAAGGTGTTCTGATTATCATCATAATAGCTGGGTATTATTATTCTGGTGGTTATTATTGCTATTGTTACTATTATTGTGAATGGTATATAGTTTTGTTAGCCGGCCCTGAAATATAATCGGCATAAGGGAAAGATAGTGGTTGGGTGTTTGGACCCTTCTAGAACAATTCACTCCCAGTCTGGAGTAGGGAGTGGCATGTCCTGGCAGGCAAGGAGGTCTCAGTTGCCCCTTTCTGCCTCCCAGGTAAGCCTACTAGGTCTGAGGCTGGGGCTTGGCCGGGCTGAGGCAGGAAATGGCAGACTCTTGGGAGGGCAGGTCCCTGGGGTGGGCGGGGCAAGGGCATGTGGCAGTACTAACCAAGGCTGCCTCCGCTGCCGCCCCCAAGAGGCTGGGGTGATGTGGGTTTGCCCTGTGTGCAATGGATAATGACTCTGTTTCTTGTCTTGTCTCTTTTCATGCCTGCTCTTAAAACTGTATATTGGCGCAACGCCGTCTGAAAAACTCATCCAATCAAAATGCACTATGAAATTCATTTGTTCATCCATGACGTGGTCTGTGTGTTCATACACCAATGACTTATCTCCTAACCCACCGCCACCACCACCCCCACTCCCCGCCCGGGAACCGAAACCCATTGGTCTTTTGGCACTGGTTACAAATCAACCTAAAAAATGCTGAACACGCCTCCCCAACTGCCCCCGCCCGCCCGCTCCCCCTCATCTTCAACATCTGCATCTAGAATCCGGTTGGTCTTTCTTCTTTCTGAAGCCTAAATGCCTTACATTACCTGTGAACGCATCTCCTTGCCTAGGCATTGCATGCCACACCCTGCCTCTCCGACGGGGGATGCCTGGCGCTCTCCCCACCCCTCCGCTCCTCTCTGTCTGTCCCTCTGTCCTCCCGCCCCAGCCCCGTGCCTCCCACTTCCTGCAGATTCTGTTTTTATCGGGTTCCGAATGGGGGTTTTCTGTTTGGAGTTTGTGTCGTTTGCAGAGGAAGGGATGGGTTTTCCCAGTGCAGCACCTCTGTCTCTCACCCCATTCCGCACACACATCCTATACACTCAGAGACAGTGGAGGCAAATCCACTCCCTGCCACCTCTCACCACTGCTGTCCCCCGTTCAGCTCCATGGAGCCCAGGCCCCAGGAAAGCTGCCAGCTCCCTCCTCGCCCCTCCGGCTCTCTCCAGCCTGCTGTCCCCAACCCTCCATCTCAAACCCACAAGATCTTTGGCGTTGACCAGCAGAGACCTGACTCTCCAAGCCTGATGGAGGAGAACTGCAGGCCAGGCAGTGTGCCGGCAAAGACTCTCAGGCAGGGGAGCTCAGCAGGGTCAGGCTCAGGTCTGGTAGCTTCATGAGGCCCTTTCCTGGAGCCTTGAACTGCACCTGCATACACAGTCACACAGTCACTGCACACAGGTACTGCACACAGTCACTATGCATGCAGTCACTGCATACACACTGCACACAGTCACTATCCACATACACACTGCACACAGTCACTGCACACACACAGTCACTGCACACACAGTCACTACGCATGCAGTCACTGAATACACACTGCACACAGTCACTATCCACATACACACTGTGCACACAGTCACTGCACACAGACACTGCACACACAGTCACTATGCACACACACAGTCACTGCACACACAGTCACTATGCATGCAGTCACTGAATACACACTGTGCACAGTCACTGCACACACAATCACTATGCACACACACAGTCACTGCACACAGTCACTATGCATGCAGTCACTGAATACACACTGTGCACAGTCACTGCACACACACAATCACTATGCACACAGTCACTGCACACAGTCACTATGCATGCAGTCACTGAATACACACTGTGCACAGTCACTGCACACACACAATCACTATGCACACACAGTCACTGCACACACAGTCACTACGCATGCAGTCACTGAATACACACTGCACACAGTCACTATCCACATACACACTGTGCACACAGTCACTGCACACAGACACTGCACACACAGTCACTATGCACACACACAGTCACTGCACACACAGTCACTATGCATGCAGTCACTGAATACACACTGCACACAGTCACTGCACACACACAATCACTATGCACACACACAGTCACTGCACACAGTCACTATGCATGCAGTCACTGAATACACACTGTGCACAGTCACTGTCCACATACACACTGCGCACAGTCACTGAGCAAAATTGCACATGTAGTCACTGCACACACAGTCACTACACACAGTTACTATGCACACACAGTCACTGCACACACACAGTCACTATACACAGTCACTGCACACACACAGTCACTATGTGCACACACTACACACAGTCACTATGCACACACAGTCACTATGCACACACAGTCACTGCACACACAGTTACTATACACACACATAGTCACTATGCACACACAGTCACTACACAGTTACTATGCACACACAGTCACTGTGCACACACACAGTCACTATACACAGTCACTGCACACACACATAGTCACTATGTGCACACACTACACACACAGTCACTGTGCACACAGTCACTATGCATACACAGTCACTGCACACACAGTTACTATACACACACAGTCACTCTGCACACACCACAGTCACTGTGCACACAGTCACTATGCAAACACACGGTCACTATGCACACAGCCACTATACACACAGTCACTATACACACACAGTCACACACACTATGCACACAGTATGAACACAGTCACTGTGCACACAGTCACTATGCACACACATAGTCACTGTGCACACACAGTCACTGCACACACAGTCACTATACACACACAGTCACACACACTATGCACACAGTATGAACACAGTCACTGTGCACACAGTCACTATGCACACACAGTCACTATGCACACACAGTCACTGCACACACAGTTACTATACACACACATAGTCACTATGCACACACCACAGTCACTGTGCACACAGTCACTATGCAAACACACGGTCACTATGCACACAGCCACTATACACACAGTCACTATACACACACAGTCACACACACTATGCACACAGTATGAACACAGTCACTGTGCACACAGTCACTATGCACACACATAGTCACTATGCACACACAGTCACTGCACACACAGTTACTATACACACACAGTCACTCTGCACACACCACAGTCACTGTGCACACAGTCACTATGCAAACACACGGTCACTATGCACACAGCCACTATACACACAGTCACTATACACACACAGTCACACACACTATGCACACAGTATGAACACAGTCACTGTGCACACAGTCACTATGCACACACATAGTCACTATGCACACACAGTCACTGCACACACAGTTACTATACACACACAGTCACTCTGCACACACCACAGTCACTGTGCACACAGTCACTATGCAAACACACGGTCACTATGCACACAGCCACTATACACACAGTCACTATACACACACAGTCACACACACTATGCACACAGTATGAACACAGTCACTGTGCACACAGTCACTATGCACACACAGTCACTGCACACACAGTTACTATACACACACATAGTCACTATGCACACACCACAGTCACTGTGCACACAGTCACTATGCAAACACACGGTCACTATGCACACAGCCACTATACACACAGTCACTATACACACACAGTCACACACACTATGCACACAGTATGAACACAGTCACTGTGCACACAGTCACTATGCACACACAGTCACTGCACACACAGTTACTATACACACACAGTCACTCTGCACACACCACAGTCACTGTGCACACAGTCACTATGCAAACACACGGTCACTATGCACACAGCCACTATACACACAGTCACTATACACACACAGTCACACACACTATGCACACAGTATGAACACAGTCACTGTGCACACAGTCACTATGCACACACATAGTCACTATGCACACACAGTCACTGCACACACAGTCACTATACACACACAGTCACACACACTATGCACACAGTATGAACACAGTCACTGTGCACACAGTCACTATGCACACACATAGTCACTATGCACACACAGTCACTGCACACACAGTCACTATACACACACAGTCACACACACTATGCACACAGTATGAACACAGTCACTGTGCACACAGTCACTATGCACACACAGTCACTATGCACACACAGTCACTGCACACACAGTTACTATACACACACATAGTCACTATGCACACACAGTCACTGTGCACACACACAGTCACTATACACAGTCACTGCACACACACATAGTCACTATGTGCACACACTACACAGTCACTGTGCACACAGTCACTATGCACACACAGTCACTGCACACACAGTTACTATACACACACAGTCACTCTGCACACACCACAGTCACTGTGCACACAGTCACTATGCAAACACACGGTCACTATGCACACAGCCACTATACACACAGTTACTATACACACACAGTCACTCTGCACACAATACACACAGTCACTGTGCACACACGGTCACTATGCACACAGTCACTATACACACAGTCACTATACACACACAGTCACACACACTATGCACACAGTATGAACACAGTCACTGTGCACACAGTCACTATGCACACACATAGTCACTGCACACAGTTACTATACACACAGTCACTGCACACACCACACACAGTCACTGTGCACACACACAGTCACTGCACACAGGGTCACTGCACACACAGTCACTGCTCACACAGTTACTATACACACACAGTCACTGTGCACACACCACACACACAGTCACTGTGCACACAGTCACTATGCACACACACAGTCACTATGCACACAGTCACTATGCGCACACACAGTCACTGCACACAGTTACTATACACACACAGTCACTGTGCACACACCACACACACAGTCACTGTGCACACAGTCACTATGCACACACACAGTCACTGCACACAGGGTCACTGCACACACAGTTACTATACACATGCAGTCACTGTGCACACACCACACACAGTCACTGTGCACACACACAGTCACTGCACACAGGGTCACTGCACACACAGTCACTGCACACAGTCACTATACACACACAGTCACTGTGCACACACACAGTCACTATGCACACACACAGTCACTGCACACAGGGTCACTGCACACACAGTCACTGTGCACACAGTCACTAGGCACACACACAGTCACTATGCACACACACAGTCACTGTGCACACAGTCACTATGCACACACACAGTCACTGCACACAGGGTCACTGCACACACAGTCACTGCACACACAGTTACTATACACACACAGTCACTGTGCACACAGTCACTATGCACACACACAGTCACTATGCACACACACAGTCACTGCACACAGGGTCACTGCACACACAGTCACTGCATGTACAGACACTGCACATAGTCATGACCTCTCCTCTTTCTCACTCATTCTCTAATTTTCTCTTTTTTTTTGAGACAGAGTCTCACTCTGCCACTCACGCTGGAGTGCAATGGCACAATCTCGGCTCACTGCAGCCTCCACCTCCTGGGGTCAGGCAATTCTCCTGCCTCAGCCTCCTGAGTACGTGGGATTACAGGCACGCGCCACCATGCCAGGCCACTTTTTGTATTTTTAGTAGAGATGGGGTTTCACTATGTTGGCCACGCTGGTCTCAAACTCCTGACCTCAGCATCCGAAAGTGCTGGGATTACAGGTGTGAGCCACCCGCCTCAGCCTCCCAAAGTGCTAGGATTACAGGTGTGAGCCACCATGCCCAGGCTCTAATTCTTATTCACTGTCCCTGTCTCTGTGTCACACACACAGTCATGCACACACACACACACACACACACACACACACACCCCGCTCCTCTCTGCTACATCTACCCACCCTGTACCCATACTCCAGCACACACTGCACACATCTCCCTCCCTCCCCCACTTCTCAGCTCCCTGCACACTCCTTATTCTGTTAAATCTCACCTGCCTCTGCCCCTCCCCTACTGTCCCTTAGACAGACGCCCTAATGACATCTTTGCCCTGGGATCCCTTCCCTGCTGGCAGTACTACCTGCACTCACCCACCAAACACTTAATGAGGCCCTATTTGGTGCCGCAGGTGGAATTACGGGCAGAAGCAGACACCATTAATGTCCCCCACCGCCGCCACATGCAGTCAGGTGGGGGAGGCAGGCATTGGTCAAATAACCCCTTGACTCCACTTTAAATTATACCTGCGCTGCGAGCTGAAGGTTGAGCCGCATTAACAAGGCACAGAGAGATGCTCAGAGCATTCCAACCCCAGGACAGCACGGGCAAAGGCCCTGTGGTGGGTCGAGCCTGTGGGGGGGTCAGGATCTACAAGTGAGGGAGTGTGGCTGGTGCAGAGACAGCAGAGAAAGACTGACCTGGAGACAGCTGAAGATGACAGAAGGGGACAGGACCCTGTGCTGGGGAGGGCGGTGCGTTGTTGTGGAATTTGAGCTTTCTCCTAAGCACCAGGAAGGGCCTGGGAGAACAGGAAGCAGGGGAAACATGACTGGTCATGTGACTAGACAAGCTCAGTCTGGTTGCAGGGCAGGGAACAGCTTGACAGGATGTTGGGCTGGAGGTGGGCACCAGGAATCTCAGCAAGAGCTGACAGTGGAGAACAGAGAACAGTGGGAGGGTTGTCCCTCTCAGATGGATCTCTGCAGGACCCAGGGAGAGATCAGGTTGGAACTGATGGAATGAGAGGTGCCTGGGAGCACTCAGGTCTGTTTTAAAACTGGGAGGTAGGCCAGGCGGGTGGCTCACACCTGTAATCCCAGCACTTTGGGAGGCTGAGGCAGGCGGATCACCTGAGGTCAGGAGTTCAAGACCAGCCTGTCCAACATGGTGAAACCCCATCTCTACTAAAAATACAAAAATTCACTGGGCGTGGTGACGTGTGCCTGTAGTCCCAGCTACTCAGGAGGCTGAGCCAGGAGAATCCCTTGAACCCGGGAGGCGGAGGTTGCAGTGAGCCAAGATCGCGCCACTGCACTTCAGTCTGGGTGACAGAGTGAGACTCCGTCTCAAAAAAAACAAAAAAAACTGGGAGATAGAGGTGAGTGAGTGCCAGGAAACGGCCAGGCTGGGGGAAGAGAACAGGTGTGGGCATAGCGAGTTTGAGGTGCCTTTAGGACATTGAGAAATGAGTCAGAGAGGTGGGTGGTTATGGGGGCTGGAGCTTGGAGGTGAGCTGTGCAGTGGCACGGCTTGCCTGGAGACCTTAGGTGGGTGGTCTCCACATCCTGAGCGCTTGCGGGATACCTGAGCACGGTGCTGGAGGAGGAAAGACCACAAGCACGCTGTCCTCGTGCCTTCCAGGGGCTGTGTCCCACCCCCGTCACATTCTAGCCAGGAAGTTCAGGGGAGGTGTTGAGAGGAAGCTGCACCTCCCAAGCCATGGAATGAAATGTGGAAGGCAGGAAGAGGGAGCTTGCCAGAAGCTCTGGGGGCAGTGGAAAGCCTTGGTACAGATTCAGAGATGGAAGGTGGAGGAAGGCAGGCCAGTACCCTTGCCCCGCTGCCCCAAACCCTTTCCGTCTCCGCCCCACCCTCCTTATGTGTCTCCTCCCCCTTCTTGGCTCCAAGAAGGGAAGCATGTTTTCTGCACGCATCTCCCTGCCAGATCCTTGGCTTTTTTGCATGGCTGCAAGCTTCCCCTGCTCTCCCCCAAAACCCCCTCTGAGGCTGCTTCCAGGGTCTGCCTGCCTTCGCATGCCTGGCCGAGTCCACATGTTATGATCCGCCCATGAAAGGGATGGCTTGTACTCTGGGGTTGAACGGGAGGGGGCTGGGGACACCTGAGCCGTCGGCCCCATCCCCAGGTGGAGCTGGCTGGCCAGGCAGGGATGGGCGTCAGGGCAGCAGGGCACAGAGAGTGACTCTCTTAGCCAAGCTGGGTTTGGGGGCTTATTCAAGGCACTGGAGACATTCTTACACCAATTGAGCCCATTGTGGTCAGGGTAGGATCCCCAAGCCCCCTTCTCCACCCTAGAGGCCTAACGACACACGGATGTGTCTCAGAGAGAGTCCTAGACATTGCTGTCAGACCCAGAGGCCTCTTGCCAGCCTCAGAAATTCCTTGAACTCCAGTCCGTGCCTCTCAGTTCCCAGGCCAAAGCTAGTACAAGACGCAGATGTGGTGGCCGGGAAGCCCTCCGGAGGCCGCCAAGTAAGATTCCCATGTAATGTGTCACCCAAACTAGGACACTTGTGAAACCGGGAGGGAGGCTGTGAATATATGGTCACCCTGTGCCATTTAGGGTTATGAAGGTTAGACCAAGTTCAGTCTTGCTATGTGGCCTGTATTTAGGGCTCCTGCAAATCCCATTGAACAAGTCTGATGAAGGCCCTCTTACTGGGGAGACCCTCTACTCCTCCTGCCTTCAACCTGCTGGGTACTGGCCAGTGAAGAAGGGTTTCCACGTCTGCCTGAGGCTGGGGTCTCAAACTCAAATGCCTCTGGCGGCCAAGCAGACACCAGTCAACCAGGAAAGCAGGTGCCATTTCTAGAACTCGAGGACCTTGGAAAACCAGAGAGCATGTGGCCTGCTTCCAGGGAGCAATTGCAGCAGGCCTGGGGTTGCCAGAAAGCCAGATTGGTGGGCAAAAAGCTCTTGATTTTTAAACAACGGCAATAATTTTTAATTAAAAACAAGGACAAATGAAAAAACACTGCTCAGGCCCACCAAAACAGCTTTGTTAGCCAGATTTGGCCCACTCATGACTTTGAGCCTCCCACCCCTCAATCAAGGTCTCTTGAAGCCCCACGATGGTCACAAAACACTGGCAGTCCATGCCCACCATCTCCAGCTGGTCTCTCTGGCCCCCCAACTCTCTGGCCCCCCGGTCCTTCTAGCTTGGGTGGGAGGAGGCAGAGGCAGTGACTAGATGGGGTTTTTAAGCAGAGGCAGTGGCCACCCAGGGAGGTCCTGGGGGCAGGGATGGCCCCACCTCCCGGCCCCCAGCACCCGCCCCTTGGTGGGCCTGGGCTGATTTCTGAGCTCACCCACCCATGGGAGCTGAGTGCTTCCTGCTTCCTGCAGGCCTGGTCCCGTGCTACTCCACCCAGCCCCAGAAGCTGAGAAGCCATCCCTGAGAGGGGGGAAAAGGGCCCCAAATGCATCTTCTCCGACTCAGCGGGCAGCGAGGACTCACCCTGCAGCCGAACAGCCCCAGCTCCCTCCCGTCCTCCCCATTCCCGCTCGCCAAGGGGGTAAGAAAAGATGCTCTTCCGCTTCTCCCAATTGGCTCGAGCCGCTGCTCCTCTTGGCCGTGGGGTGAGGTCAGGGCGGGCAGGAGCGGGTGGGCAGCTCGGCAGGGCAGGGCAGGGCAGGGTGCCCGGTGAGTCCCGTGACAGATGCATTTCTGGCCCGGAGCGTAACATGCCCTCGGAACCCGCACATGTCCACCAGGCCTGAGCGTGCTGGCGACCTCCACCCCCACCCCTGCCCTGGTGTTTGTGCATTGTACACGTGTGATAGATTCCGCGACTTGACCGGCTTGTGTCCTTTCGTCTCAGTGCATTTGGTTGTTGGGAGAAACAAAAACCATCTCGATTTTTTTCCTGATTGGATGATTCTGATATATTTTCTTTTTCTCGTTCTTTTGTTATTTCTTCCCCATCCCCATTCCTTTTTCCTCCTTCCTTTTTCTTTCCTTTCCCCATTGTGGGTGGGGCTGGCAGGGAGGGCTTATGCTTTTGAGTTGATGCCTTTTCCTCCCTCCCACCCTCTCTCTCCCAACTTCATTCCTTTTTCGAGTTTTTCCTCTGCATCATTGCATTAATAGTGCTTTCTCTCTCCCTCCTTATTTGGGGTCTGGCTTGCTTTTTTCCTGTTGGTTGGCTTCATGTAGGGGCCTCTGTGAGTGGTGACGGCTCTGAGCCCTTTGGGGTGGGTGGATGGTCACCCCTTTTCCTCCATCTTCCCAGAATAACTTCATCAACCTGAGCTTTCTCCGCCTCTTCCGAGCTGCCCGGCTCATCAAACTTCTCCGTCAGGGTTACACCATCCGCATTCTTCTCTGGACCTTTGTGCAGTCCTTCAAGGTGAGTCCTCATTCCTCCTGCTGGTCCAGGGCTAAGAAGACAGGCGACCCCCATGCTCTGGCTGAATGTAGAAGTCAGATCAGAAGTGCCTCTATCATACAGTCATGCAGAGAATCTGTTATTTGCAGGGCTGTTGTCTAACTTCCCACCCCTGGTGTGTCTTCAGAGCTGTAAAGGCCTCATCCTAGAGCCCCCAGAGATGCCCACCAGCCCTAGCAGGACTCTAGTGCAGCATGTGGCCACCCAACCCAGTGGGGCAGAGCACTGGGACAAGGGAGGAAGACGGTGTGGCTGAGGGACCCCCAGCACTCTTCTTCATTGCCTCTTTTCCCACCAGGCCCTGCCTTATGTCTGTCTGCTGATCGCCATGCTGTTCTTCATCTATGCCATCATCGGGATGCAGGTGAGTCCCGCACCCCTCAGGTTCCCAGAGTCTCCCAAGGAGGGCAACCACCCTTAGGAAGGGATGGGTGAGAGAAGCCTGGTCCACAGAAGCAACCATGGAGGTTGAGCTGGGTTTCCCAGAAGCCACTGGGGGAATGGCAGCCCCTGGTCGTCACCCTTGAATTCCGCAGGTGTTTGGCAACATCGGCATCGACGTGGAGGACGAGGACAGTGACGAAGATGATTTCCAAATCACTGAGCACAATAACTTCCGGACCTTCTTCCAGGCCCTCATGCTTCTTTTCCGGTGAGAAGGGGGCCCTGCTCTCATGATTCTGTTCCCTTGGTCGGGGTGCCTGCCTTCATCCTTCTGTTCCCATAGGGAATGTGCCCTCCTCTTCCAATGGAGGACGTGCCTTTCTCCTTCTCTTCCGGTAGGGGGCGTGCCCTCCTCTTCCGGTGAGGGGGTGACTGGATGTGCTTTTATCCTTATTTTCCCCGTGAGGCTGGAAATGGGTGTCGGGGGGCCCAGGAATCCTAGCAGGGCAGAACCAGAGGGCCCTGGGATATAGTCATGAAGGTCATTTTCCAGGCATCATCTCCTTGAATCTTCCTGACCACCTTGTGAGGTAGGGATTCTTGGCAGTCCTGTCTGACAGATGAGAAAACAGGCTTACAGACCGTGAGGCTTGATTCTTGGGTTCGTCATCCCGGCTTCACACAAAGTTCCTTCACTCGTTCAGTGGAGGGTTATTGAGCACCTATGGCATGCCAGGCACCGCTGTAAAAACGAGGATGCAGCAGGAAGTAGAGAAGAGGAAAAGAAACATTTTCAGCACTTTGGAAGCTAATATCCCCATGGGGAAGACACATAATCAGGGAACAAATTATAAAGGATGCTAGAAAAAGGATGAAATGCAAGAATAAAAGGGAATAGGGCTGGGTACAGTGACTCACGCCTGTAATACTAGCATTTTGGGAGGCCGAGGTGGGAGGATTGCTTGAGCCCAGGAGTTTGAGACCAGCCTGGGCAGTGAGACCCCCATCTCTACAAAAAAAAAATTTTTTTTAATTAACTGAGCATAGTGGCACGCACCTGTAGTCCCAGCTACTTGGGAGGCTGAAGCCGGAGGATTGCTTGAGCCCAGAAGTTCCAGGCTACATTGAGCTATGATTGTGCCACTGCACTCCAGTCTGGGGAACAGAGCGAGACTCTGTCTCCAAAAAGAACAATATATATTTTTAATTTTTTAAAAAGCCATAGAGGTAGATAATGGTGATAGTTGCATGATAATGTGAGTGTGCTTAATGCCACTGAATTGTACACTTCAAACTGGTTAAGTTTGCTGTGTGTATTTTGCAACAGTAAAAAAATATATATTTTTTTAATCTAACACAAAAAGAAAAAGAGTAGAGGTCTGGTAGGTTGTACTTCTCTGAAAGTGTGACGTTTGAGAGAAATTGGCAAGGGAAGGAGCCATGTGGATATTGGGGAAGGGCAGTGCGAGCCAAGGGTACTGCCTGTGTAAAGGTCCCGAGGCAGGAGTGTGGCTGGCATGTTTGAGGACTGTGAGAATCCCAGCATGCCTGGAACAGAGTGATCCAGGGAGAATATGTTATGAGATGACTGTCACCTGAATGGAAGGGAGCTTTTCTTTTCTTCTTTTTATTTTATTTATTTATTTATTTTCAGATGGAGTTTTGCTCTTGTTGCCCAGGCTGGAGTGCAATGGCGCGATCGCGGCTCACTGCATCCTCTGCCTCCCAGGTTCAAGCGATTCTCCTGCCTCAGCCTCCCGAGTAGCTGGGATTACAGGCGAATGCCACTAGGCCCAGCTAATTTTGTATTTTTAGTAGACACGGGGTTTCATCATATTGGTCAGGCTGGTCTCAAACTCCTGACCTCAGGTGATCCGTTTGCCTCGGCCTCCCAAAGTGGTGGGATTACAGGTGTGAGCCACCATGCCCGGCCTAGTGGAGCTTTTAAAGCATACCAGTGACCAGCCTGAGCAATGCAGTGAGACCCTATCTCAACAAAAAAAGATTTTTAATGGGCCAGGAGTGGTGGCATGTGCCTGTAATCCCAGCTACTCAGGAGGCTGAGGTGGGAGGATCACCTGAGCCTGGGAGGTTGAGGCTGCGGTGAGCAGTGATTGTGCCACTGTACTCCAGCCTGGGCAACAGAGCAAGACCCTGTCAAAAGAGAGAAAGAGAGAGAGGAAGGGAAGGGAGGAAGGAAGGAAGGGAAAAAGGGAGGGGAGAGAAGGGAAAGGAGGGAAGGGAAGGCACACACCATACATAGCAAATCCTACCCTAGACCAATTGAATCCAAGTCTGCTGGGGTGGGGTACTGGTATTTTTTCAAAGCTCCTTGTGGACTTCAGTACACAGCTCCCAGAAAAAGGAGGTGGTCCAGCTGGGACTTGCCTGGCCAGCTCCAGAACCCAAGTGCCAGAACCCATGTGTGCTCCACCTCCCGGGGAGGCGTTGGTGCCCAGTCGGGGCTGAGTGCCCGAGCTTCTGATTTCTCCCTGTCCTCAGGAGTGCCACCGGGGAAGCGTGGCACAACATCATGCTCTCCTGCCTCAGCGGGAAACCGTGTGATAAGAACTCTGGCATCCTGACTCGAGAGTGTGGCAATGAATTTGCTTATTTTTACTTCGTTTCCTTCATCTTCCTCTGCTCATTTCTGGTGAGTCTGTGGACACCGTGAGGGCCGGGTAGGCTCCCTAAGTCTGTCTCCCTTTCAGGGGAGTGGGTTTCTCTAGAATGTGGCTGTGTCAAAGGTTTGTTCCCTCCAAGGCTTCTCTGAACCAGCCTGGGATCAGGCGACCCTGAGCGTCTCAAACTCAGAGCTGTTGACATTTGGGGCTGGCTGATTTTGGGGTGGGGTCACGCTGTGCCTGCACAGTACATAGCAGCATCGCTGTCCTCCCCCCGCCAGATGCCAGCAGCACCCGCCACCCCTTTCTTCTGCTGCGACAACCACAAATGTCTCCAGACATTCCCAAATGCCCCCGGGGGGTGGGGGTGGGAGTCGGGGACAGAATTCCCCCATTTGAGACCTAGTGAAATATTTCAGCCAGGCGTAGTGGCTCATGCCTGTAATCCCAGCACTTTGGGAGGCCAAAGTCGGAGGGTCACTTGAGCCCAGGAATGCAAGACCAGCCTGGGCAGCATGGTGAAACCCATCTCTTTAAAAAAAAAAAAAAAAATTGAGGGCGGGTGCAGTGGCTCACACCTGTAATCCCAGCACTTTGGGAGGCCGAGGCAGGCGGATCACCTGAGGTCAGGGGTTCAAGACCAGCCTGACTAACATGGTAAAACCCTGTCTCTACTAAAAGTACAAAAATTAGCTATGCGTAGTGACAGGTGCCTATAATCCCAGCTACTTGGGAGGCTGAGGCAGTTGGAGGTTGCAGTGAGCAAGACTGCACCATTGCACTCCAGCCTGGGAGACAGTGAGACTCTGTCTCAAAAAAAAAAGATTGAATTAGCTGCACACGTGGTGCTGCACACCTCTAGTCCCAGCTACTCAGGAGGCTGAGGTGGGAGGATCACTTGAGCCCTGGAGGTTGAGGCTGCAGTGAGCCATGATCACACCACTGCACTCCAGCCCGGGCGGCAGAGTGAGATCCTGTCTCAAAAATGAAAATAAAAATAAAAATAGGAAAAATTTGGCCTTGTTGGGGGCAGATGTGGGAGGATTTGGGGTCACGGTGGTTCTCTTGGTGTCGGTCCTCATTTCAGTAGCCTCCCCTCCCTCTCTCACTGACTCTGTCTCTTTCCGTCATTCTCGGTTTTTGACTCTCTCTTTTTTTTTTTTCTTTGAAACAGAGTCTTGCTCTGTCAACAGGCTGGAGTGCAGTGGTGTGATCTCAGCTCACTGCAGCCTCCACCTCCCAGGTTCAAGCAATTCTTCTGCCTCAGCCTCCCAAGTAGCTGGGATTACAGGCACACGCCACCAAACCCAGCTAATTTTTGTATTTTTAGTAGAGATGGAGTTTCACCAGGTTGGCCAGGCTGGTCTTGAACTCCTGACCTCAAGTGATCTGCCTACCTCGGCCTCCCAAAGTGCTGGGATTAGAGGCGTGAGCCACCGCGCCCGGCCGGTCTTTGTCTCTTTGTATCTCTCTCCATCTCTCTCTGTCTCTCCGTCTCTTCCATCTCTCCACTTGATCTCCCTCTCACTGGCCGTCCTCGTGTGCATGAGCGTCACCTCTGTGTCCCCCATCTCTCTGTCTCATTTCCTTTCCCATCTTCTCTCTATCCCTCACTCCATCTGGACCTCTGTGTACATGTGTTTGGGTGTGTCTGTCTGTCTGTATCCTTCACCCTCACTCGTTCATTCCCTCCGTCTCTGCCCCCACTCCATCTTGGTCCCCGGTGTCCCCACAGATGCTGAATCTCTTTGTTGCCGTCATCATGGACAATTTCGAGTACCTCACCCGAGATTCCTCCATCCTGGGCCCCCACCATCTGGATGAGTACGTGCGTGTCTGGGCCGAGTATGACCCTGCAGCTTGGTAAGAAATCACCACGAATCCTCCAGCAACAATACACGCCTCTCCCGGGAACTGGAACACGGGCTAGGTCAGGCCCCAGACCCAGGAGCACTGGGCTCCCGGGGTCCTAGCAGGGGTCTCACAGGTTCAGTCAGGAGAGAAGGCGTAAGAATCATCGCCCTTGCATATCCCAGATTAGACACGTGGGTTGCCAACGCTGCCCAAACCCTGGACTTTCTGGAAAACGAGGGAGGGCATCACCCATGACGTGTCCTGAAGAGCCCTCTCCTCCTACGAGCCTCTCCCGTCTCTCACTGTGAAGTCTCCAGATGGTGAGGACGCATTAGCCAGGCTCCAGGGAGAAAACCAACAACACCTCAGCCCCAGTTCTCCTGCGAGTGTCGGGAGGAGGGCTAGCCTACCCTTGGCAGACGGGATGGGTTGCAACATCCGGGTGGCAGAACTCAGCTCCTGCTGGGACCTGTGAACCTTGGAGTGAGAGGTCACACAGGCCAGGGAGGGCACAGAGCCTCAGGGGCCCTTGCATCTTTGTGGCCACAAAGGGAGTGGGTGCTCCCATCTGGGTAGACACCAGAGGGCCCCCTCTTCACTGACAGGCAATGGTTTCAGAGGGTGGGTTCCAACTTGTACACGTGTATTGAGTGTCCACCCAACACCAAGCCTTGAAGGACACTCAGGGATCTGTCCAAATACCTGGAGCTCAGCAGCCACTGACTGAGGATTCTAGTCCAGGCTGGGCTTGGGGCCTGAAGAAGCATTACTGGGGGCCCTCAGCAGGCTAAGCCCCATCTTCCTCTGGCCTCAGTGCTGGAGAGGAGGCCCCATGAGGAAGGTGGGCAGGAGGTGGTCTTGGCTATTCCCGAAGTGTCAGGTACGTCCTCCAGGAGACCGAGAGGCTGGGGAGAGCCGTGGGTGTGGGGCTTGGCTTTTGATGGTTCCTAACTCTTCCTCTTTTGATTTTAGGTCACAGCAGTTGGATACTGTCCCCAAGTCCTCTATTCCACACGCTTCCCCCCCGCCCCCACCCCGTAGCCCATGTAGATTGTGGAGGAGGCAGATGCAGAGAGAGCCCCGGGGGAGGGGCCCTGCAGTCCAGAACCCCTGGCACACCCTGACTGAAATCCTCCAGCCCTGGGTCTCCTCAGTGTCTGGAGACTTTCACTTGTCCCAAGTCTCTCCCACTCCTGCAAGCCAGGGAGACCCCTGCCTCAAGCATCATGACCTCGCCGTGTGCCGAGGGACCCTGTGTGAACCCACTGCCTGCACTAACCCCCTTTCTTCTCCTTTCAGTGGTCGGATTCATTATAAGGATATGTACAGTTTATTGCGAGTAATATCTCCCCCTCTCGGCTTAGGCAAGAAATGTCCTCATAGGGTTGCTTGCAAGGTTTGACTTCCACTAAAACCTGCTAGCATCCATGGAATGAGTGTGGCTTGGGGTTCTTCAATATATATATTTCATATATATATATATATATATATATCTAAAAAACAGAGCCATCTCTCTCTCTTGCATTAAACTAGAAAACTCTCTTAGCCAACAGAATGCAGTCATGTAGACCGATGAAGCATGGAACATATTCCTTCCCTTCAGCCTTCAGCCATCTTTGCTTGCTCTTAGCTGAAGCTGCCCATCCTGGGGTCTCCACGGCACCCCAAATCAGACACATCCCCTGGGGGATTGTAACTTTGCATTTCTCCCCCCACCATCACCTCCACACTCTCCCCCTCCACCCCTCACCTCCCAAAGCCTCAGCCCACCTCCCCACCCCGGTCCCGGCCCCTCCTCCCCACCTAGGCCCCCTCAGAGACCAGCCTCAGCCAAACCAGAGAATGTGACCCAACTTTAGAAATGGCAATGATGGCTGGGTGCAGTGGCCTGTAATCCCAGCACTTTGGGAGGCCAAGGCAGGAGGATCACTTGAGCCCAGGAGTTCAAGACCAGCCTGGGCAACATAGCAAGAACTCCCTTCTCTACAAAAAAATTAGCTGGGCATGGTGGCAAGTGCCTGTAGTCCCAGCTACTCCAGAGGCTGAGGGAGGATTGCTTGGGCCCAGGAGGTGGAGGCTGCAGTGAGCTATGATCACACCACTGCACTCCAACCTAGGCGACAGAGGGAAACCCTGTCTCTTTAAAAAAAAAAAAAAAAAAAAAGCAGTGAACAAAAGCATGGCTGTATGTCTTCCAAAGTGAGAAACCCCCTTCCCTCCGCATCCCTCCAGAACTATAGCTCAGAGCCCAAGCCGAATCTGACTTTTCTCTTTTCTCTCTCTCCCTGCTCCCGAGCAGTGAAGTAATCTTTTTTTAATGACCTTTTCTTCCATTTTTTCCTCCTCTTTTCCATTGATTTGAAATACCTATTTTATCATTCTCTGCATCTTTCTCTCTCTCTTTTTTCGGCTCGTGTGGATTTCTTTTTTCTTTCTTCTGTTCCTCCCACCCCTCTTCCTTTGGTTCTCTGTTCCCACTCCCGTTTTGTTTTTGTTTTTTGTTTTCGGTGCTGCCAGGGGCCGCATGCCTTACCTGGACATGTATCAGATGCTGAGACATATGTCTCCGCCCCTGGGTCTGGGGAAGAAGTGCCCGGCCAGAGTGGCTTACAAGGTAGACTACCCTTGCCGACCACCGATGTCCAGGCGCTGGGTTTTTTTTTTTTTTTCCTTTTTTTTTTTTTAGTGCTGACCAGAAACACCCAGCCGACTCTCTTTTTCCAGCGTTTCTCTTCTTGTTTTTGATTCTTTTTTTTCTTTTCTCGAGTGAACTGATCATGACCATCCCTCGATTCCAAGCAGCACACTGTGTCCGTCCTTTCTGATGAGTGTCTTCGTGTTCTGAGACTCCATTATGGCCGACACGCCGGGGGGAGGGGGAGGGGAGCGCCCAGGTCCCCTTGCACCTGGTCTCCCAGGTACCAAATTGGAAACAAACACGCTTCTTCAGGGAGTCAAAACCAACGCCTCCCACTTCTGCCCCCCATGCCCAGGCCGGGACAGGCGCCTTGCAGAGAGGGGCTTAAGCCCCCGAGAGCAGGCAAGGTCCCGGGCCCATCTTTTGCACCTTGAGCCCCCAGCTCCCCACCCCCACGCACACCTGAAGCTGATCTCTGACCTAGGGCCTTGGGGGATTACAGACCTTCCGAGGAGCACCAAGAACCTCTCTTCCCCTCCCTTCCCTCCCATGGAGTTTCTCCCCAGCCCCCGTCCCTAATCTGCCCAAGACACCCCAACATGCCTCTCCATTGTTCCAGAGTGGGCAGGCGGCCGCAGCTGGACCCCTGGACGGTGGCACACTGATGCAGGCCATGCACGCTGCCTTGGCGGGGCCTGGGGCGGGCAGGCACCATGGCCGACGGGGGGTGGTGCATGCTGGCTGAGAAAACGAGCGTCCTGCCGCCAAGCGGCTGGGCCGGGCCACCCCTCTAGATCCCTGTCCTGGAATCTCCCTTGGCGCCCAAGGACAGACGCTCTGTTTCCTCCACTCATCCACAAGAAGTTCCGGGATGACCTTTAAAGATTCTCCCCACTCAAAAAATACTACCCTATCAACCTATTCTCCCGTCCACCTTGATCTTCCCTGCGTCCCCATCCATCAGTGCTATCTGTACCCACCCTGTGTCGCCGCCTCCCCACAAGCTCCTTTCTTTCCTTCCTCTGTGCACCACTCCTCACCTAACCCGTATGTCTCCCCTCACTTCTTAAAGCCGGGGACAAGGAGCCTCTCTCTGCACCTGTCGCTCCCCTCCCCAGTTTTCCTCAAGTCACTTCTCTCAGTGTCTCCGTAGTTAAATGTGTGTGCGCGTGCAAGAGAGGGAGGAAGAGCCCTTCCCCTCCTCATCTTGGTGCAGGGCCAACATGGGTCCATCAGACAGCTCGGTGCAAATTTGAAAAAGGCACCCTTTCTACAAAACGTGTCCGTTGGAAAATTGTTGCAGTCCACCAATGTGGCGAGAACAAGATACTTGTCTGCTCTTAGCTGGGGAGCTTTGTATTTAATGCACAAATTGGAGGCCAAGCATCGTGGCTTATGCCTGTAATCCTAGTGTTTTTGGGAGGCTGAGATGAGAGGATCACTTGAGCCCAGTTCGAGACTAGCCTGGGCAACATAGCAAGACCCCATCTCTACGAAAAGAAAAAAATATTTTAATAAATAAGTACATAAATCTATCATTTCCAAGATGGGAGCACTTTGTGCAGTGCACAGCCTGCACAACTGTGCACAGAGGCTCAGTCTGTGTTTCTCTGTTTCCCAGCTCCTTCCCCACTCTGCCCCAGTGTCTCCTCCAGTGTCCTGCTCTGGGCTTACCATTCCTCTCCCCATCTCTAGCTCTGTGTTTCCTGCCCATGTGTGTCCGAATCCCCACCCAACTCGACCTCACCCCCCTTCTCTGTGCCACCTCAGCCTGGGCTCGTGCACACCAGCCCAGCATCCTCTCCCATGCCACCCAGCACGGTGGACAGAACCCCCGCCTGGGACATGGGGAATCTTTTCTTCCCTGGGCCACAGGAATGCCCCTCATCCCTTCCCCCTGCCATTGCACAGAGAGCCAAGATCCGGACAAGTCCCTGAGATACACTTCCCACGGAGCTATGAATGAGTCTCGAGATTCCGTCTGCATGCGCCCCATCTGTGCTGTTCTGTGTCACAGCCTCGCTGCATGCCTGCGAGGGGCCTGCCCCGTCAGTGGGGGGCTGCCTGCCTGCTGCTTCTCAGAGGAATGATGTGGCCTGTGCCAAGCCGGGAGGTGGGGGTGGGGAGCCGACGGCGCCCCCACCCGCGGCTGTGGTCCCGGCCGCCTCAGCCTTGGCTGTTGCACGTGCTGCTCAAATCCAGCTTGTGCTCTTTTTCTTTGGGATCAGACCGAAACGGGGCCGTCCAGAAGAACTCTGGGGCGGAACGAGGCAGGGAAGGATTGAGGCCAGCTCTGGAAATACCAGCTCTCGGGTCAAGAACATAGGGGGAAAGGGGGAGGGCAGGGGACCGAAGTGTAGGAGGGCCCTTGTCCCCTCCCTACAGGCCACCAAGAGAAATTGAGTACTGGGACAGGTAACCTAAGTAGGGAACGCCTCAGCTGCTGCCCGCCTTCAGAGTTCTTCCTGGGACTCCCTGGGTAGGGGCGGGCGTGGCTCACGGGAGACCCAGGAGGGATGCCCAGGAATGACTGCCGTCACCTTGGGATTTCTGTAGAGGCTTCTGCGGATGGACCTGCCCGTGGCAGATGACAACACGGTCCACTTCAATTCCACCCTCATGGCTCTGATCCGCACAGCCCTGGACATCAAGATCGCCAAGGGTAAGGAAGGGACGGGGCGGGCGCAGAAAGGTGGGCAGGGTGGAGCCGGGGGTCTCCCTCCCTGCCTCAAATAGAGGAGCTGCTGACACCGCCCTCTTCATTCACTCTTCCCCTCATTCGTTCTACAGGGTTTTTGGTTTTGGGGGCTTTTCTTGAGACAGTGTCTTGTGCAGTGCAGTGTCATGATCGCAACTCCCCGCAGCCTTGACCTCCCAGGCTCAAGCAATCCTTCCACCTCAGCCTCCCCAGTAGCTGGGACTTCAGGCACTCACCACCACAGTCCGCTAATTGTTTTTTTCCCTCTGTCACCCACACTGGAGTGCAGTGGCATGATCTCGGCTCATTGTAACCTCCACCTCCCGATTCTCCTGCCTCAGCCTCCCAATAGCTGAGATTACAGGCATACACCATAACACCTGGCTAATTTTTCATATTTTGGGTAGAGACGGGGTTTCACTATGTTGGCCAGGCCGGTCTTGAACTCTTGACCTCAAGAGATCCACCCACCTCAGCCTCCCAAAGTGCTGGGATTACAGGTGTGAGCCACTGGGCCCAGCCTAATTTTTTTTTTTTTTTTTTTTTTTTTTTTTGAGATGGAGTATCGCTCTATAGCCTAGGCTTGAGTGCAGTGGTGCCATCTCGGCTCACTGCAACCTCCGCCTCCCGGGTCTGGGTTCAAGCAATTCTCCTACCTCAGCCTCCCAAGTAGCTAGGATTACAGGCACGAGCCACCATGCCCAGCTAATTTTTGTATTTTTTAGTAGAGACGGAGTTTCACTATGTTGGCCAGTCTGGTCTTGAACTCCTGACCACGTGATCCACCTGCCTTGGCCTCCCAAAGTGCTGGGATTACAGGCATGAGCGACCACAACTGGCCTATTTTATGTTTTTAATAGAGATGGGGTTTCGTCAGGTTGCGCAGGCTGGTCTCAAACTCCTGGGCTCAAACAGTCCTCCCGCCTCAGCCTCCCAAAGTGCTGGTTTTACAGGCATGAGCCACCACAGCTGGCCCATTTGGCAGATACTTAGTGCAACCCCTCAACGTACCAGTTACCCGTCTAAGCATGCGGGACCCAGCAGCTTACACTTTAGGTGGACGGGGAGGCCTCCACTGAGGAAGTGGGGCAGTGAGTCTCGTGGATCCCTGGCGGGAAGGTGCTCCAGGCAGAAGGACTGGCAGAGGCCCTGATGCGGGGGTGGGGTTGAACACGGGACACCCAGGGCATTGAGCTGACTCGCGCTCTGAGTGAGGGTGCGCCACGCAGGTTCAGAGCAGAAGAGGAACCTGACCCAACTCACATTTGAACACGTTCCCTCTGGCCACAGAGGGGATGAGAGACCGGGAGGAGGCCAGGGCGGGGGTTGCTGATATCATCCCAGTGGAGACAGGGTGGCAGCTTAGATCTAGTGACTCGGCCGGGCACGGTGGCTCACGCCTGTAATCTCAGCACTTTGGGAGGCCGAGGTGGGTGGATCGCTTGAGGTCAGGATCACCAGCCTGGCCAACACGGTGAAACCCCGTCTCTACTAAAAATATAAAATTTAGCCAGACATGGTGATGCGCGCCTGTAGTCCCAGCTACTCGGGAGGTTGAGGCAGGAGAATCACTTGAACCTGGGAAGCGAAGGTTACAGTGAGCCGAGATCGCGCCATTACACTCCAGCCTGGGTGTCACAGCAAGACTCCCTCTCAAAAAAGAAAAAAAAAAGATCTAGGGGGTGGGGTGTAGAGCATTCAGACACTGGATAGTACCTAAGGGTCTAGCCAGCAGGATGAGTGACACAAGAATGTGGGGTGCTGGGGAAAGAGACACATCAAAGACACCCCCAGGGTTGGGCCTGAGCTCTGGAAGCACAGAGCAGCCAGATCCTGAGTCGGGGAGAGGTGGGAGGAGCAGGTTGGGCATGAAGGGCAGGCATGGCTGTTGGCTGTGGCACGTGGAGATGGGGAGCAGCCAGGGGCTCCAGGCCGGGCTGGGGCCATAAAGTGATCAGGCATCAGATGCTGACAGATTAAGCCAGGAGACTGTATGAGCTCTCAGAGTAAATGGAGAGATCTGTGGCCAGGCATGGGGGCCCAGGTGAGAGGCTCGCTTGAGGCTGGGAGTTGGAGGCCGCAGTGAGCTCTGATAGCGGACACATAGTGAGACTCCATCTCTACAAAAAATTTAAAAGTTGCCGGGCGCGGTGGCTCACGCCTGTAATCCCAGCACTTTGGGAGGCCGAGGCGGGTGGATCATGAGGTCAAGAAATCGAGACCATCCTGGTCAACATGGTGAAACCCCGTCTCTACCAAAAATACAAAAATTAGCTGGGCATGGTGGCGTGTGCCTGTAATCCCAGCTACTCGGGAGGCTGAGGCAGGAGAATTGCTTGAGCCGAGGAGGCAGAGGTTGCGGTGAGCCGAGATCGCACCATTGCACTCCAGCCTGGGTAACGAGCGAAACTCCATCTCAAAAAAAAAAAAAAAAAAGTTGGCCGGGCGCGGTGGCTCACGCCTGTAATCCCAGCACTTTGGGAGGCTGAGGCAGGAGGATCACTCGAGGTCAGGAGTTCAAGACCAGCCTGGCCATCACAGAGCGACCCGTCTCTGCAGAAAATTTTAAAATTAGCCAGGTGTGGTGATGTGCTCCTGCACTCCCAGCTGCTTGGAGGGCTGGAGTGGGAGGATCACTGGGGACCGTGAGGTCAAGGCTGCAGCGAGCTGTATGTTGACCACAGATGTAGCGGCCTAAGACACACCATTTCTCAGCTCACAGTCCTGTAGGTCAGATGTCCAAGAAGCTAGACTGGGCACTCTGCTGAGGGTCTCTCGAGGCTGAAATCGAGGTGTCCGCCAAGCTGGGCTCCTCTCTGGGGGAGAGTCTACTTCCAAGTTCATTCAGGTGTGGGCAGAGTTCATGTCCTTATGGCTGGTAGGACTGAGGTCTTGTTTTAGCACTGGCTTTTGGCTTTTGGCTCCTGGGGTGCAGGTAATCCTCCATGTGCTCCCGTTCTCTCTGACTTCCCCGTCTGCCACCAGGCAGAAAGAATACTATGCTTTACAAGGGCTCACCTGATTGGGGCAGGCCTACCCTGAAAACCTCTGTATTTTGAGGTCAGCTGACTTGACATTTTAATTTTTTTTTTTTCTTGAGACAGTTTCACTCTTGTTGCTGAGGCTCAAGTACAACAGCGCGATCTCGGCTCACTGCAACCTCCGCCTCCCAGGCTCAAGCAAATCTCCTGCCTCAGCCTCCTGAGTAGCTGGGACTACAGGTGTGCGCCACCACACCCAGCTAGGTTTTGTGTGTGTGTGGTTTTAGTAGAGATGGGGTTTTGCCATGTTGGCCAGACTGGTCTCGAACTCCTGACGTCACGTGATCCACCAGCTTTGGCCTCCCAAAGTCCCAGGATTACAGCCATGAGCCACCTCGCCGGTATTTAATTATATCATCTGCAAAGTCCCTTCATAGCCTGGGCAGTGGTCCCTAGATTAGTGTTTGATTGAATAACTAGAATCTTGGTGGATGGGCAGCTTTTGAATTCTGCCTGCCACAGTTTCTTCATCTGTAAAATGGGTCTAACAATGCCCCCACTCGTATGTAATGCCATGATAAGTCAGCTGCTGTGGCACCCTGAGGATCTGTGTTCAGGGGTCCCAAAACCACCCACAGGTTCAGTGATTCCCTAGAAGTAGTCAGAACTGAGAACAGTTTTTATACTCACAGTTACAGTTTATTGCAGTCAAAGAATACAGATTAAAATCTGTAAAGAAGGGCCGGGCACAGTGGCCCACGCCTATCATCCCAGTAGTTTAAGGCGGCCAGGCAGGCGGATCACATGAGGTCACGAGTTCCAGACCAGCCTGGCCAACATGGTGAAACCTCGTCTCTACTAAAAATGCAAAAATTAGCGGGGCGTGGTGACAGGCTCCTGTAATTCCAGCTACTTGGAAGGCTGGGGTAGGAGAATCGCTTGAACGCAGGAGGCGGAGGTTGCAGTGAGCTGAGATCCTGCCACTGTATTCCAGACTGGACAGAGTAAGACTCTATCCATCCCAAAAAAAAAAAAAGAAAATCTCCAAAGGGCCAGAAGTGGTGGCTCACGCCTGTAATCTCAGCACTTTGGGAGGGTGAGGTGGGTAGGTCACTTGATGTCACAAGTTCGAGACTAGCCTGGCCAACATGATGAAACCCCATCTCTACTAAAAATACAAAAATTAGCTGGGTGTGGTGGCAGGTACCTGTAATCCCAGCTACTTGGGAGGCTGAGGTAGGAGAATCGATTGAACCCAGGAGGCTGAGGTTGCAGTGAGCTGAGACCACCCTATTGCACTCTAGCCTGGGCAACAAGAGCAAAACAACTCCAACTCAAAAAAAAAAAAAAAGAGAAAGAGAGAGAATTAGCCCAGGGTGGTGGCACACACCTGTAGTCCTAGCTACTCGAGAGGCTGAGGCACAAGACTCCCTTGAACCCAGGAGACAGAGGCTACATTAAGCCGAGAACTCCAGCCTGGGCAACAGAGCAAGACTCTGTCTCAAACAAACAAAAATCTGCCAGGCGCGGTAACTCATGCCTGTAAACCCAGAGCTTTGGGAGACCAAGGTGGGTGGATCACCTGAGGTCGGGAGTTCAAGACCAGCCTGACCAACATGGAGAAACCCTGTCTCTTCTAAAAATACAAAATTAGCCGGCCGTGGTGGCACGTGCCTGTAATCCCAGCACTTTGGGAGGCCGAGGCAGGTGGATCACCTGAGGTTGGGAGTTCAGGACCAGTTTGGCCAACATGGTAAAACCCTATCTCTACAAAAATAAAAAAATTAGCCAAGCATGATGGTGGGTGTCTATAATCCCACCTACTCGGGAGGCCGAGGCGGGACAATCGCTTGAACCCAGGAGGCAGAGGTTGCGGTGAGCCGAGATTGCGCCATTGCACTCCAGCCTGGGCAACAGAGCGAGACTCCATCTCAATAATAATAAATGCTCTGGTCCAAAATGGCACATCACGTGGTGCACACCCCATTAGCAAGAACTCATCACATGGTCCTGCCAACCACAGGAGGAACCCTCCCGTGCACTCAGGTCGGAAGGCCAGGAAATGCTGGCAGACAGCCCGAAGGACCACCGTGACTGGGGCGAGGGGCCAGGGACTGGCAGCAGTCTGAGGCCACGTCCATGGCAGTGGAGACTTGGGAAAGGGGGAGAAAACCTCCTCTGGGCTACGCACAGTGGCTCTCGTGTAATTCCAGCACTTTGGGAGGCTGAGGTGGGAGGATTGCTTGAGCTCAGGAGGTCAAGACTGCAGTGAGCTATGATTGCGCCACCGCACTCCAGCCTGAGAGACAGAGCAAAACCCCGTCTCAAAAAATAAAACCAAAACCTCCTCTGTTACGGATGCTCCAGAGCATCCCAGCCTTGTCCCAAGGCTGCATGCACGTTACTTTGATCATCAAATAACCAGGTGATAGCCGGGCATGGTGGTGCGTGCCTGTAGTCCCAGCTACTCAGGAGGGTGAAGTAGGAGAATCTCTTGAACCCCTGGAAGGTGGACGTTGCAGTGAGTCGAGATTGCATCACTGCTGCACTCCAGCCTGGGATCAGAGCGAGAATCTGTCTATAAAAAAAACAGTAACAACCAGGTAAGACAAGCAAGTACTGCTGCTATCGTCTCCTTTACGTTTTTTTTTTTGAGACGGAGTTTCGCTCTTGTTACCCAGGCTGGAGTGCAATGGCGCGATCTCGGCTCACCGCAACCTCCGTCTCCTGGGTTCAGGCAGTTCTCCTGCCTCAACCTCCCGAGTAGCTGGGATTACAGGCACGCACCACCATGCCCAGCTAATTTTTTGTATTTTTAGTAGAGACAGGGTTTCACCATGTTGACCAGGATGGTCTCGATCTCGTGACCTTGTGATCCACCCGCCTCTGCCTCCCAAAGTGCTGGGATTACAGGCGTGAGCCACTGCGCCTGGCACCCTTTACTTTTTTGAGACGGAGTTTTGCTCTTGCTGCCCAGGCTGGTGTGCAGTGGCATGATCTTGGCTCACCGCAACCTCCGCCTCCCAGGTTGAAGCGATTCTCCTGCCTCAGCCTCCCGATTAGCTGGGATTACAGGCATGCGCCACCATGCCTGGCTAATTTTGTATTTTTAGTAGAGACGAGGTTTTACCTTGTGGGTCAGGCTGGTCTCGAACTCCCGACCTCAGGTGATCCACCCACCTCAGCCTCCCAAAGTGCTGGGATTACAGGCGTGAGCCACCACACCCAGCCTGTCTCCATTTCACAGATGGAGAAACTGAGGCAGCACGTGGTAGAGACACCTAAGTCATGCAGTCTGATAGCCGGGAGCCAAGACTGGGCCCCGGGCCATCCTGCTGTCACCCGTGCTGGGCTGTCTCCCACGCGGCTGCTCCACGGTCCTGGCCCTGCCGAGAATCAGAGTCCAGATGTCATTCCACCAGTGCTGCCAGGGCCGCCTCTGGGCCAGGCTGTGGGGGAGTTGGAGACTCCGTACGGACCAGAAAGACTGGAGTCCTGGGGCCAGGCATGCTGGCTCACCCCTGTAATCCCAGCGCTTTGGGAGGCTGAGGCAGGCGGATCACAAGGTCAGGAGATCGAAACCATCCTGGTTAATGCAGTGAAACCCCATCTCTACTAAAAATACAAAAACTTAGCCAGGCATGGTGGCACTCGCCTGTAGTCCCAGCTACTCGGGAGGCTGAGGCAGGAGAATCGCTTGAACCCAGGAGGCAGAGGTTGCAGTGAGCCGAGATGGAGCCACTGCACTCTAGCCTGGGCTACTCAAGAGCCACTGGCTTTGCAGCTGACCCAGAGTCCAGCTGGCACCCAGGCAGGCAGTCAGGGTCTGTCTGCACCCCCATTGCAGGAGGAGCTGACAAACAGCAGATGGACGCCGAGCTGCGGAAGGAGATGATGGCGATTTGGCCCAACCTGTCCCAGAAGACACTGGACCTGCTGGTCACCCCTCACAAGTGTAAGAGCCAAGCCCCGCCCTGGGATCCCATCCACCTGGACGCATGGAGAGGGAGGGAAGGAGGAGGTCTGAGGAGAGTGTGGGCCCGGGCTGGTGCACACGGATGCAGGACAAGGGCCCCAAGGAGACCTGTCCATGGTGAGCTGGCCCTGTGTGTGCCCCCAGCCACGGACCTAACGGTGGGGAAGATCTACGCAGCCATGATGATCATGGAGTATTACCGCCAGAGCAAGGCCAAGAAGCTGCAGGCCATGCGTGAGGAGCAGGTGCGTTATTTGTCACCCCAGGGAAACCCGGGCTGGGGACAGTGGCTTGCATGTCACCATGGGAACCAACTGGAATAGGAGGGTGGCTGAGTCCCAGGGCAGCTCACACCTGTAATCCCAGTGCTTTGAGAGGCCGGGGCGGCAGGATCGCTTGAGGCCAGGAGTTCGAGATCAGCCTGGGCAACACAGTAAGAGTCCATCTCTACAGACTAAAAAATTAGCCAGGCATGGTGGTGCACACCTGTAGTCCCAGCTATTTGGGAGGCCAAAACGGGAGGATCACTTGAGGCCAGGAGTGGGAGACCAGCCTGGGCAACATAGAAAGACCCCCATTTCTACAAAAAAAAAAAAAACAAAATTAGCTGCATGTGGCGGCATGCACTTGTGGTCCCAGCTACTTTGGAGGCTGAGGCAGGAGAATCACTTGAACCTGGGGGTGGAGGTTGTAGCAAGCCGAGATCATGCCACTGCACTCTAGCCCGGGCAACAGAGCAAAACCCTGTCTTGGGGAAAAAAAAAAAAAAGGTTCTTACCAAGGACACATAATGTGGATTCATTCGGCTGCTCCACCAACTCTTACTGAGTTCCTACTGTATGCAGGGTGCTGTTCTCGGCCCTTGGGGGTGCAGCCGTGGGCAGAACAGGCCAGAATCCCTGCCCTCAGGGAGCAGATATTCCAAGTGGGGAAGATGCCAACAGTAACAAATGACTGAATCACGTGGCATCCAGCAAAGAGGAAGAAGTGTCAGGGGAAAAGTGGAGACGAATCCAGGAGATAGGAGTGCCCAGGAGAGGAGGGGATGCAATGGGAAATGGGTAGTTGGGGAGCCTCCCTGAGAAGGGGACCTGCGAGCAAAGGCTTGAAAGAAAACGGGAGAGGTGGTGAGCTAAGCAACACCTGGAAGGGTGTTCAGGCAGAGGGAACAGCCAGTGCAAAGGCTCTGAGGCTGGACTGTGCCTGGGTTGTTTGCGGAACAGCAAAGAGGCCATTGTGGCAGAAAAGAGCAGGGAGCAGATGAGGGCAAGGAGGTGACAGGGCAGATCCTTCAGGTCCATGGGAGGTGCAGGAAGGACTCTGGCTTTTACCCCACGTGAAGTGGGAGCCATGGAAGGGTTCTAAGCAGAGGAGGGCTCTCACTTGCCTCAGGTGCTCATAGGCGCCCTCTGGTGGCTCTTGTGGGAGAAACAGTGGGGTTGAAGGTAGGAGTGGGAGAAGGCGCCTGCAGTGGTCTAGCGGGAGATGAGGGGTGGGACTAGGTTGGGGCTGTGACTTGGGTGGAGAGGGGAGAAGTGGTCCAGTTGTGGGTGGAATTGGCAGGAAGGGTGTAGATGGATCAGACCTGAGTGCTGAGAGTGTGTGTGTGTGTGTGTGTCTGTACTGGGGATGTCACAATGCCTTCTGGGTATCTCTGTCCGACTGCCCTGCCCTTGTTCAAACTGCCCTCTGCCCCCTTCCCCAGGACCGGACACCTCTCATGTTCCAGCGCATGGAGCCCCCATCCCCAACGCAGGAGGGGGGGCCCGGCCAGAACGCCCTCCCCTCCACCCAGCTGGACCCAGGAGGAGCCCTGTGAGTGTCGCCCCTGCCAGGGAGGTGGAGCATGGGGGTGCCATGGTCCCCAGGTTCTGGAAGCCACCCAAGCACCCACGCTACCCCAGCCTCTGTCCCCCACGCAGGATGGCTCATGAAAGCGGCCTCAAGGAAAGCCCATCCTGGGTGACCCAGCGCGCCCAGGAAATGTTCCAGAAGACAGGCACGTGGAGCCCGGAGCGAGGCCCCCCGACCGACATGCCCAATAGCCAGCTTAACTCTCAGGTGCCTCTGTCCCCCGACTCCCCGACGGCTCCCGGGCCCAGGCGGTTCAGGAGGGAGGGGTCCCAGCCCACACACACCCCTGCAGCTCCCTCCACAGACACCAGGGATCTGGGGGTCAGGCCCCAGGGCTCATCCAGCTTCACCATCTACCCCGCAGTCCGTGGAGATGCGAGCGATGAGCAGAGATGGCTACTCCGACAGCGAGCACTACCTCCCCATGGAAGGCCAGGGCCGGGCCGCCTCCATGCCTCGCCTCCCTGCAGAGAACCAGGTGAGGGCTTTCACCGCTGCCCTGGGGCTGGACCTCTCCCTGTGCACTGGGCAGGCCCAGACCCCCCACAAGCAGCCCAGCACATCCCTTCTCTGCCAGACTGAGGCCGGGGTAGGGACTCCTGCGGCCTCTGAAGCAGTCTGCAGGCCCCACCCACCACCTGGCCACACCTGGAGCACCCGCAGACTCTCCTCCCTCACAGAGGACAGAGAGGGAAGGGCTCCCCCAGGGCAGAGGGCAGCAGTCACTGCAAAATGGTCTCTGGCTGCCCTGGTTGGAGGTTGCAGATGGGAGATTTGTGGGTGCAGTGAGGTTCGTCAGGGCCAGGTGACACCTGACATGGTCAGCCCTACACACACACACACACACACACACACACACACACACATGCAGATATGCGCCTATTCAGGCGCATACATACACACATGCATATACACACTGTGGGCATATACACTGCATGTGTACACATACATGCACACATGTCTGCATATGGGAACTTGGCAGGTCCTAGAATGCAGTAGCAGAGTCTGGGATGGGTCTAGCAGCAGCTGGGTTTGTATTTCCTGTCTGGTCTCTGCGGGAGCCACTGGGAACGGGGGGACAGGGGTGTGTGCTTGATGTGTGTCCGTGTGTGGCTGCTACACTCAGCTGCCAGGCCCACCTGCAGGTGATCCCGTTGGCCCGAGGCACGGCCGGCCGCCCACCTGACGTGTGGCAGGGGCCATGCACGCAGCCCACCACTGGAGGAGAACAGGGCTTGGCTGCAGGAGCCTGGCCCTGGCGTGTGTTATATGTGGCTGTGGCAAGCTTTCCGTGTGCTGTGCCGTGCCGTGGCATCTGTGTGGGGCAAGGCTGTGCTGTGCCTGGCTGGACCAGGGTCACCTGAGAGCCTCGCCTCTGGCTGCTGGGAACGTAGGTTGGGGAGCACCCAGCATGCATGCCGCTGCCCCTCAGGACCGAGCTGCTGGGCCCCAGGAGAGGGTTGGGACAAGTCTAGCCGACGGCCACCACGTGGAAGCTTTGAGCATCAGCTGGAGCCAGGGGCTGGGGTGTGCATCGCATGAGGCAGAGCCCAGGGCCAGGGGCTCGTGGCAGCACCGTCCCATTTGTCGGTCCCGTGCCTCTGCCATCTGTCTGTCTGCATCTCCTGTCTCCTCTGTACCCATGGGAATGAAGGACACCAGCCCCGAGGGCCCGGGACACCCACCCGCCGGGACTTTAACTTTTCTTTTTTCCTCCTGCCTTCTCCCTCCAATTTCTCCTAATGCCAGTGCCACCCACCTCCCTGGCTTCTCTCCCTGCACCACCACCTCACTCTCCCTCTTGCCTTTTATATTTATTTTCTTCTTTCTGTTTTTTCTGTGTGCACCATCCCATGGGGCTGTGACAGAGGAGGAGGGGCCGGCCACGTGGGAATAACCTCAGTGTATGTACTGCACCCACCCAGCACCAGCAGGGCTCCGGCCCCCTCTTCCTCCCCACCCCCCCTCCAGGGAGTCCCGTCATCTCACCGTCCCCGGACCCCACCCTTTCTTCACCGATCGCACCCTCTCCCCCCATGGAGTCCCATCCTCTTGTGTGGTGTCCTGTGTGTGCCCCCCATGTGCCCTGGTGAGGTGGGGACATCCCCATCCTCACCCCTACCCCCTTCTCTTCAGGGCCCTCCATGCTGGGGGACACCAGCTCTCCAAGAGCCTGGCCCACCCTGCACCTCTTTCTAGGGGGCTTCTTCCCCTGACACCATCACCGACCCCTGGTCCTGCCGTTCCTACCTGGAGCAGGGCTACCAGCGCTCAGCTGGGCTGGACCCTGGGAGGCGGGCGTCTGCACCATCTCCCTCCTTCCCTCCTCTGCCTGCTGCAGAGAACCCTCTGTATCAGAGCTTGACCCAGGGGTGCAGCACCGGGAAAAGAGTGGGCCCCCCAGAGCCTCGGGTGCCTGGGCACCCCCACCCCCACCCGGAGCTCCCTAGTTTGGGCCTGGCCAGAAGGACTCAGACTTGGGGGGCAGCGAGCACAGCCCTGTTAGCCAGGAGGACGTGGAGCTGCCATGCCGGGCGCCTGGTCCTGAGCCCATAGGTCAGCCAGCCACAGAGGCCGAGGCTTCTCACCCTGCCAAGAGAGCAGGCTGGGGCAGGGGTGATGGTGGGCGGGGCAGGGGTGACGGTGGGCGGGGCAGGGGTGACAGTGGGCGGGCCAGGGCTCCCAGGTTGGCACCCTGGATGTGGAGAGGGCTTCCCTCTGGCCAGCCTGAGCCTGCCCAACCCTGGCTGGGCCCCCAGGGCTGGAGGGTGAGGATCAGATCTTTCTGGTCAGAACCCAGGATGGGCCCAGAAGGAGCAGCCCTGTCTCTGAGGGACAGAGGAGTCCTCAGTTCCACCCTCAGAGGCCTGGCCACACTCAGGGCCAGGATTCATCAGGGGGAGCCAAGGCCCCACAGCACCCCTGACCCCTGCCCCAGGATGGTCACACCCCAGTCACCAAAGGCCACCGCCAGGCTGCCTAGATGGGGCGGGAAGGACCGGGACCACTTGGTGCCAGCTGCTGACCTCACCCCACCGGCCTGTCCCCCTCCAGACCATCTCAGACACCAGCCCCATGAAGCGCTCAGCCTCCGTGCTGGGCCCCAAGGCCCGGCGCCTGGACGACTATTCGCTGGAGCGGGTCCCGCCCGAGGAGAACCAGCGGCACCACCAGCGGCGCCGCGAGCGCGGCCACCGTGCCTCCGAGCGCTCCCTGGGCCGCTACACCGACGTAGACACAGGTGGGCAGCCCTGCAGGGCTCAGGGACCAGGGGAACAGAGGACAGGAGGGAGGAGGAGAAGGCAGGGCAGGGGAGACGTTGAGGAAGAAGGGAGAAGAAAGGGAGACGCCTCCATGGAGAGGGGACAGACGGGGCCAGGTGGCGGCTGCAGGGGCCTGGGGGTTGGGGGTTGGGCCCCCACCGCCCACTGACCTGCCTCTGTCCAGGGTATCTCTAGGGCCCCCACACCCCCAGGTGGCCTTCTGTGTGCACATCTGCCCCAGCCCTCCTTCATGACCATCTGTCTGTCTGTCTTGCCCGGCCCAGGCTTGGGGACAGACCTGAGCATGACCACCCAGTCGGGGGACCTGCCATCCAAGGAGCGGGACCAGGAGCGGGGCCGGCCCAAGGATCGGAAGCATCGACACCACCACCACCACCACCACCACCCCCCGCCACCCGACAAGGACCGCTATGCCCAGGAACGGCCGGACCACGGCCGGGCGCGGGCCCGGGACCAGCGTTGGTCCCGCTCGCCCAGCGAGGGCCGAGAGCACATGACGCACCGGCAGGTGGGTGCGGCGCAGTGATCCCAGGCTGGGCTCACGGGCCGGGAGGCGGGGAGGAGAGAAGGGGACCCCCCCCATCCGACGGCCACTCCGGGCAAAGGTCCCCAATCCCGGCTGTGACCACCTCCCATCCTATCCCTAAGCCGCGGGGGTCCCAGCAGACATGGCTGCCCACGCTGTCCCCCCAGCTCCACGCCCCCTCCCCGCCGCCCGCCGCTGCTTCCTCCTCGGTTGTGGATCACATTTGAGTTCTGGGCGGCCGCCCGACCCTTCGCTTTCCTTTAACCCGGCTTCCCTTTTTGTTTCGATTATGATTTCTGTCCTCTGGACGCCTGTGAGTAATTTTTGAAACTTCTGCTATTTTTAACCCCGAAACTTACAAAACTCCATTTCTCATTTCTCTTTTCACTTTGTTGTGTTGGTTTTCGACTCCTCCCCTCCCTCTTTGTCTCACTCCCCCTCCTCCCCTCCCTCCTCCCCATGGCTGTTGCTTTTCTCCATTCAAATGTCCTGTGTCCCCCTCTCCTCCCCCTCCCTCCCAATCCTGTGTCTCCTTTGATTTTGTTGTATCTTTTTTTTTGATTTCCTTTGTTTCAATTTTCGTGTAGGGCAGTAGTTCCGTAAGTGGAAGCCCAGCCCCCTCAACATCTGGTACCAGCACTCCGCGGCGGGGCCGCCGCCAGCTCCCCCAGACCCCTTCCACCCCCCGGCCACACGTGTCCTATTCCCCTGTGATCCGTAAGGCCGGCGGCTCGGGGCCCCCGCAGCAGCAGCAGGCGGTGGCCAGGCCGGGCCGGGCAGCCACCAGCGGCCCTCGGAGGTACCCAGGTCCCGTGGCCGAGCCTCTGGCCGGAGATCGGCCGCCCACGGGGGGCCACAGCAGCGGCCGCTCGCCCAGGATGGAGCGGCGGGTCCCGGGCCCGGCCCGGAGCGAGTCTCCCAGGGCCTGTCGCCATGGCGGGGCTCGGTGGCCGGCATCCGGCCCGCACGTGTCCGAGGGGCCCGCGGGTCCCCGGCATCACGGCTACTACCGAGGCTCCGACTATGACGAGACCGACGGCCCGGGCAGCGGGGGCGGCGAGGAGGCCATGGCCGGGGCCTACGACGCGCCACCCCCCGCACGACACGCGTCCTCGGGCGCTACGGGGCGCTCGCCCAGGACTCCCCGGGCCTCGGGCCCAGCCTGCGCCTCGCCTTCCCGGCACCGGCGACTCCCCAACGGCTACTACCCGGCGCATGGACTGGCCAGGCCCCGCGGGCCGGGCTCCAGGAAGGGCCTGCACGAACCCTACAGCGAGAGCGACGACGATTGGTGCTAAGCCCGGGCGAGGTGGCGCCCGCCCGGCCCCCCACGCACCCCACGCACACACCCCACCCGAGGAGCCGCGCACAGGCCGCGGGGGCCCAGCACAGAGGGCCCGGGAGAGGCCCAGCCGGGAGACCCCAGACTCTGGAGAGGCCAGGGCTGGGCCACAAGGGTGTCCCGCAGAGACCCTCAGCCAGAAGAGACCCTCCTGGGCAGCCACGGCGCCCCCCACGCAGCCCCGATCCCCCCCACCCACGACAGGGGCTCTCGGGTGGGAGGCAGGGGGCAGACAAACCATACAGCCAAGGGATTTGAATTAACTCAGCCATTTTTGGAGAACTTTGGGGAATATGGAAAAAAAAACAACAAAAAACAAAACAAAAAAAAACATTTTTAAAAGAAAAAATGGGGAGAAAAAAATAGCTTCTATTGATGAGTTTTATCATCTCAATTGAATCTTTCCTTTCCCTGATGAAGAGAGCTGGTGGCCGAGTGCGGCAAAGAAGCCGGAAGGAACCGGAACCCCAGCGCCCCACACCCACCACCAGACACACCCACATCCACACGTTCTCAGACACAGGAGTGCTTGCCGGTTATACCAAACCCTACTATTACTGCCTGCAGAAATCAATTTAAAAAATAATTTTAAAAAGGACAGAAAAATTAATGATTGAGAAAAGAGGCATTTTTTTCTGATATTTGGTCCTGCTTGAAATAACAAAAGAAGAAGAAGAAAAAAAACCCACCACCACCACCAATTCCTTTGCTTCTTTTTTCCTTTTTTCCTACCTTGTTTGAAAACCGTGGGCTTGGGACTGTGAATTATTGCATGACATTCAAAAAGAAAAAAAAAAATAAAAAAAGTTGAGTCAAAGGGCTTTTGGATGGGAGTGGTCTTTATCCCTGTGCTAAGTACTGCCTGGGTGGGTCTCTCTTGGGGAATCATACAAGGAGGCACTTTGTTAGCTCCTAGAAAGAGGCCGGGTGTGGTGGCACAGGCCTGTAATCCCAGCACTTTGCGAGGCCAAGGCAGATGGATCACTTGAGGTCAGGAGTTCAAGACCAGCCTGGCCAACATAGCAAAACTCTATCTCTACTCAAAATACAAAAAAATTAGCCGGGCATGGTTGCACACACCTGTAATCCCAGCTACACTGGAGGCTGAGGCACAAGAATCACCTGAGCCCAAGAAGTGGTGGTTGCAATAAGCCAAGACCCCACCACTGCACTCAGCCTGGGTGACAGAGTGAGATTCTGGCTCAAAAAAAAAAAAAAAAAAAAAAAAAAAAGCCCAGCATGGTGGCTCACGCCTATAATCCCAGCACTTAGCCTGGCCGACATGGTGAAACCCCATCTCTACTAAAAATACAAAAATTAGCCAGGCGTGGTGTTGGGAGCCCATAATCCCAGCTGCTCAGGAGGCTGAGACAGGAGAATTGTTTGAACCCAAGAAGCAGAGGTTGCGGTGAGTCAAGACCGCACCATTGCACTCCACCCTGGGCAAGAACAAAACTCCATCTCAAAAGTGGTGAAGGCTAAGGACACTGCAGCTCTCTAGTCCCTGGCTGTTTGCAATGTCTGAGCAACTGTCACAATGACATAGCCATGCAAGCTTCTCCTGTCACGGGGCTCAGTGGAGGGAGCTGGCTGTGTTGTTAGCTCAGGAAAGCAAAAATCAAAGATCCTATCGAGGACCTTGGAAGCTGTCCTCGCTGGGCTCAGGGCAGTGCACTCTGCCCTCACTCCAGGCCCAGGTTCCCAGCTCTCCCAAAGCTTAGGTCTGACCCAAAAGCAGCCATCCTGGGCCGGGCACGGTGGCTCACGCCTGTAATCCCAGCACTTTGAGTGGCCAAGGCGGGCGGATCACGAGGTCAAGAGATCAAGACCATCCTGGCCAACATGGTGAAACCCTGTCGCTACTGAAAATACAAAAATTAGCCGGGCATGTTGGCGGATGCCTGTAGTCCCAGCTACTCGGGAGGCTGAGGCAGGAGAATTGCTTGAACCCAGGAGGCAGAGGTTGCAGGGAGCCAAGATTGCGCCACTGCACTCCAGCCTGGTGACAGAGCGAGACTCCATCTCACAGAAAAAAATACACATATATACAAATTAGCCAGGCGTGGTGGCACACACCTGTAATCCTAGCTACTCAGGAGGCCGAGGCAGGACACTAGCTTGAACCCAGGAGGCAGAGGTTACAGTGAGCCGAGATCGCACCACTGCACTGCAGCCTGGGCAACAGAGCAAGACTCCATCTCAAATAATAATAATAATAATAATTTGGCTTGTGGACCCCCAGAAGGGTTTCAGCCATCCCCAGAGTCCCAGACCCCTTTGAGAGCTTCTGTTCTCTGAATAGTACCTGACCAATAGCAAGCTGTTATTGACTATCACCATTACTACTGTAGCATCAAGGCAGACATTTTGGAGAGGTCTTGTTCCAGACAACAGGCCTGCATGAGCTTACCTCGGGCGACAAGTCTGCAGACTCCAGATGGCAACATAGATATGAGTCCTTCTAAAATAATGGTAAGCCAAGTGTGGTGGCACCCACCTGTAGTCCCAGCTATTCAGGAGGCTGAGGCAGGAGGATCACTTGAGCCCAGGAGGTCAAGACCAGCTATGATCGCAACTGTGGATAGCCACTGCACAGCAGCCTGGGTGACGCAGCAAGATCTCATCTCTAAAAATAATTAAAAATAAAAATAAATAAAATAATGACATCTAGGAAAAGATCAGTCGAACAAGAAGTCAAAGTTTTGAGGCCGAGTGCAGTGGCTGACTCTTGTAATCTCAACACTTTGGGAGGATCGCTTAAGGCCAGTAGATCAAGACGGGCCTGGAAAACATAGGGAGACCCTGTCTCTAAAAAAAGCTTTTCTAAGGCCGGGTGCGGTGACTCACACCTGTAATCCCAGCACTATGGGGGGCTGAGGCAGGCAGATCACTAAGTCAGGAGTTTGAGACCAGCATTACCAACAGAGTGAAACCCCATCTCTACTAAAAATACAAAAATTAGCTGGGCATGGTGGCGCATGCCTGTAATCGCAGCCACTCAGGAGGCTGAGGCAGGAGAATCACTTGAACCTGGGAGGTGGAGGTTGTGGTGAGCTGAGATCACACCACTGTACTCCAGCCTGGGCAACAGAGCAAGACTCCATCTCAAAAAAAAAAAAAAAGTTTTTTTTTAATGAAAGAAAGAAAAGGAAAAAAGGAAGGAGGGAGGGAGGGAGGGAGGGAAGAAGGAAAAGAAGGTTTTAACTTTCTAACCAGGCAGGCTGGCAGGCACCACAGGCTTCTAAACAAGCTGCCCATCCATGGCAGAGCTGGCCTCTGGCCAAAGTCCACCTCCCATGGTGCTGGGGCTGAGTGTGTCCAGGAGCCACTGGGGTGAGCCAGGGCTTATGCAATTCCCTCCACTGCCAACGGGGCTGCAGCCATCTGTCCCCCAGGAATTAAGTCCACTACCGAAGCCCCCAGTGAGCCCTGAATTCGAAGGCCAAGTCTATGCCCGAGTGCCAAGAGGTGGACTCCAGGCCTCCGCAGTCCACACATCAGGCTAGAGTGCTAGTTGCCCGAGAGACATGGGGTAGGAGGGTCAGGAGATGAGGAAGAGGAGGGCAGCTTGGCCAAGTCCTTGGTCTCACATCCCCTCAGGCCATTGCTTGAGCCTCATCAGCTGGAAGGCTAAAAGGGCATCTGTGTCACAGAAATACCCTGGGGTACAAAACCCCAAGCATCGGGCATTGACTGGGCGCGGTGGCTCACGCCTGTAACCCCAGCACTTTGGGAGGCAGGTGGCTGGATTGCTTGAGCCCAGGAGTTTGAGACCAGCCTGGGCAACATGGTGAGACCTTGTCTCTACTAAAAATACAAAAAAAGGCCGGGCACGGTGGCTCATGCCTGTAATCCCAGCACTTTGGGAGGCCGAGGCGGGTGGATCATGAGGTCAAGAGATCGAGACCATCCTGGTCAACATGGTGAAACCCCGTCTCTACCAAAAATACAAAAATTAGCTGGGCATGGTGGCGCGTGCCTGTAATCGCAGCCACTCAGGAGGCTGAGGCAGGAGAATTGCCTGAACCCAGGAGGCGGAGGTTGCGGTGAGCAGAGATCGCACCATTGCACTCCAGCCTGGGTAACAAGAGCGAAACTCCGTCTCAAATACAAAAAAAAAATACAAAAAAAAAAAAGTGGAGTGTGGTAGTACACACCTGTGGTCCCAGCTGCTTGGGAGGCTGAGGCAGGAGGATCTCTTGAGCCCAGGAGTTCGAGACCAGCCTGGGCAACATGGTGAAACCCCATCTCTACAAAAAATACCAAAATTAGCCCAGTGTAGTGGTGCATGCCTGTGGTCTAAGCTACTTGGGAGGCTGAGGTGGGAGGATCACTTGAGCCCAAGAGGTCAAGGTTGCAGTGAAGTGTGATCACACCACTGTACTCCAGCCTGGGTGACAGAGCAAAACCCTGTCTCAAAAAAAAAAAAAAAGAGAGAGAGTGAGTGAGTTATTTGAGTATGGTTTATGTAGACTCATCCTGGGACTATCCCCAGTGACAGGAGTAGCTCTACTCTCTCTGGTAAGCAGATTGGAGAGAGAACACCTCCACAAAGAAAAATTTATGCCACTTTTTTTTTTTTTTTTTTGAAACGGGATCTCACCCTGTTGCCCAGGCTGGAGTGCAGTGGCATGATCTCAGCTCAATGCAACCACCGCCTCCTGGGTTCAAGTGATTCTTGTGCCTAAGCCTCCCAAATACAGGCGTGCACCACCATGCCCAGCTAATTTTTGGTATTTTTAGTAGAGACAGGGTTTCACCAGGTTGGCCAGGCTGATCTCAAACTCCTGACCTCAGGTGATCCGCCCACCTTGGCCTCCCAAACAGAAAGTGCTGAGATTATAGGTGTGAGCCACTGTGCCTGGCCATCACTGATTTTCTTTTTCTTTTTTTTTTTGGAGACCAAGTCTCACTCTGTCACCAGAATGGACTGTAATGGCATGATCTCGGCTTGCTGAAATCTCTGCCTCCTGGGTTCAAGCAATTCCTCTGCCTCAGCCTCACAAGTAGCTGGGACTACAGGCACCGACCACCATACCCGCCTAATTTTTTGTATTTTTAGTAGAGATGGGGTTTCACCGTGTTGGCAAGGATGGTCTCAATCTCCTGACCTCCTGATCCACCCACCTCTACCTCCCAAAGTGCTGGAGGCATGAGACATCTCGCCTGGCCCATCTACTGATTTGTATTTCATTCAGCTCATAATAATTATGATGCTAAAGGTGATGATTGATTAATTGAAGATGATAGATACTGTTTTTGAGACGGAGGCTCACTCTTTCACCAGGCTGGAGTGCAGTGGCACGATCTCGGCTCAATGCCAGCCTGTGACTCCCTGGTTCAAGTGATTCTCCTGCCTCAGCCTCCAGAGTAGCTGGGACTAGAAGCACACACCACACCAACTAGTTTTTTTTTTTTTTTGAGACTAAGAAGCCTCCATCTGTTGCCTAGCCTGGAGTGAGTCTCAAACTCCTGAGCTCAAACGATCCACTCACCTCAGCCTCCCAGAGTGCTAGATTACAGGCACGAGCCACTGTGCCTGGTCTCTAAGTGATATATTGTTAAGAGTAACAAAGCCTGATCCCCTTTAGCTGCCATCAGAGGACTGGGGTAGGGACACGGATGGGTCACATCACTCAGCTGGAGGACTTGTGAGACAACCAAGACTGTGCAGGGGGCCCAGTCAGAGCACCCCAGCTTCCAGGACTTCTGGCTCCTCAGGAACTCAGGGCAATGGTGGGGTGAAGGCCCAACTTTAGGGAAATACCTGGAAGCAGGGGGTATGGGGACAGGACACCCAGCCAGGAAGCTGCCTTTGTTTCACTGTGCGTTGGAAAAAGCCTTGCCAGCCCAGCAAAGCCAGTCTCTTACAAATACCAGTGATAAAAGTGATAAAACAGGCCTGGGCTCGGTGGCTCACACCTGTAATCCTAGCACTTTGGGAGGCCAAGGCGGGCAGATCACTTGAGGTCAGGAGTTTGAGACCAGCTTGGCCAAGGTGGCGAAACCCCATCTCTACTAAAAACACAAAAATTAGCCAGGCGTGGTGGCATGTGCCAGTAGTCCCAGTTACTCAGGAGGCCGAGGCAGGAGAATCGCTTGAACCCCGGAGGTTGCAGTGAGCAGAGATCACACAACTGCATCAGCCTGGGTGACTTCAAAAAAGTGTCTCAAAAAAAAAAAAAAAAGAACTAAAAAGAGTGATAAAACAGGCCAGGCACAGTGGCTCATACCTGTGATCTCAATATTTTTGGAGGCTGAGGTAGGAGGATCACCTGAGCCCAGGAGGTCGAGGCCGGAGTGAGCTGTCTTTGCACCACTGTACACCAGCCCAAGTGACAGAGCGAAACCCTTTCTCAAAAATCAAAAGCAGGCTGGGCGAGGTGGCTCACGCCTGTAATCCCCCCACTTTGGGAGGCCAAGGCCAGCAGATCATCTGAGGTCAGGAGTTTGAGACCAGCCTGGCCAACATGGCGAAACCCCATCTCTACTAAAAATACAAAAATAGCCGGATATGGTGGCACATGCCTGTAATCCCAGCTACTCGGGAAGCTGAGGCAGCAGAATCGCTTGAACCCGGGAGGCAGAGGTTGCAGTGAGCCAAGATCACACCACTGCACTCCGGTCTGGGCAGCAAGAGCAAAACTCCATCTCAAGAAAAAAAAAAATCGAAAGTCCTGGTTCTTAGACTTCCGTGCCTCCAGAAATGTGAACCACACATTTCTGTCGTTTATAAATTGCCCAGTCTACGATACTTTGCTATAGCAGTCCAAACAGACTGAGGCAGATGCTATTCAACCCACAGCAGTAATACAAGCAAGAGAGGAGGAGTAGATGGTGTCCACAGATGACCCTGCCTCGTGGGACGCGGCTAGCCAAGGACGCGCCGGACACCCGGCTCTGTCTCCCACCGTGAGTCGAACGGGAACTGGCTTCTCCCTGGGCATTTGTCTCGAGTACACGGTTACTGTGATGACTACTCGCTCCTATTCCCTCACCGAGGTCACTGAGCACCTCCTGAAGGCCAAGTGAGGACAAGCAGACGGGGGCAGCCATTGCAGAGGAGACTGCAGAGGGGACACACACAGAAACCAATGTCATCCCACCCACATCCTGAATCGGCAATGACAGCCACGTGCGCTATACACGGCGCCTACGTTCCATCTGGGCTCCTGTCTCTGCCGCCCCTGCCCTGCCTGGAATGGTGGCCAGTCCCACGCTGTGGTCTCCTGTCAAACCTGTCACGGCTATCACCTCTCCCTCTGTGAGCTTCCCCCGGCCCCGGCCAGCCCTGCACACTTCTACATCAGGTCCAGCCCCTCTCACCCACCCTTGGTTCCCTCATACCTGTCCCTGCAGCCCTGCAAAAGGCCACCTCCCTCCTGCCCAATCCCATGTATATATGGGCACATACATCTATCAACAGGAGCTTGCTCGTCGACCAGGCTGGAGTGCAGTGGCTCAATCTCGGCTCACTGCAACCTCCGCCTCCCAGGTTCAACCAAGTCTCCTGCCTCAGCCTTCCAAGTAGCTGGGACTACAGGCATGCACCACCACACCCAGCTAATTTTATTGTATTTTTAGTAGAGATGGAGTTTTACTATGTTGGTTAGGCTGGTTTCAAACTCCTGACCTCAAATGATCCGCCTGCCTTGGCCTCCTGAAGTGCTGGGATTACAGATGTGAGCCACTGCACCTGGCCTCTTTTTTTTGAAACAGAGTCATGCTCTGTCATCCAGGCTGGAGTGCAGTGGCGCAATCTCTGCTCACTGTAACCTCCACCTCCTGGGTTCAAGCGATTCTCCTGCCTTGGCCTCCCGAGTAACTGGGACTACAGGCGCGCAACCACACCCAGCTAATTTTTGTATTTTTAGTAAAGATGGGGTTTCACCATGTTGGCCAGGCTGGTCTCGAACTCTTGACCATGTGATCTGCCCTCCTCGGCCTCCCAAAGTGCTGGGATTACAGGTATGAGCCGTGGCTCATTGCAGCCTCAACTTCCCAGGCTCAGATGACTCTCCCATCTCACCCTCCCAAGTAGCTGGGACTACAGGTGTGCACCACCATGCATGGCTAATTTTTTTGTATGTTTAGTAAAGACGGGATTTTGCCATGTTGTCCAGGCTGGTCTCAAACTCCTGGATTCAAGCAATTCATCTGCCTTGGCCTCCCAAAGTGCTGGGTTTGTAGGCATAAGCCACCGCACCCGGCCTAGTCATTTCTTTATGCTAGAACATTCCAATTTTTTTCTTCTAGCTAGTTTGAAATATACTATAGACTATGGTAAACTACAGTCACCCTAGCGATCTAACACTATGTTTTACTTCTATCAAACCATATATTTGTCCCCATTAATCAACTTCTCCTCACCCCACTTTCCCCCAACCCTTTCCAGCCTCTGGCAACCACCAATCTACTCTCTATTCATGAGATCCACTCTATTTTATTTTTATTTTTTAGAGACAGGGTCTCAATATGTTGCCCAGGCTGGAGTGCAGTGGCTCTTCACAGGCACGATCCCACTACCGATCAGCATGGGAGTTTTGACCTGCTCCATCTCCGACCTGGGCCGGTTCACCCCTCCTTAGGCAACCTGGTGGTCCCCCGCTCCCAGGAGGTCACCATATTGATGCCAGACTTCGTGCAGACACCTGGTCAGCATAGCGCACTGCAGCCCAGAACTCCTGGGCTCAAGCGATCCTCCCACCTCAGCCTCCCGAGTACCTGGGACTGCAGGCACGCACCACCACACCCAGCCAGATCTACTTTATTTTTATTTATTTATTTATTTATTTTTTGAGACGGAGTTTCGCTCTCCTTACCCAAGCTGGAGTGCAATGGCGTGATCTCGGCTCACCGCAACCTCCGCCTCCTGGGTTCAGGCAATTCTCCTGCCCCAGCCTCCTGAGTAGCTGGGATTACAGGCACGCGCCACCATGCCCAGCTAATTTTTTGTATTTTTAGTAGAGACAGGGTTTCACCACGTTGACCAGGATGGTCTCGAGCTCTTGACTTCGTGATCCACCCGCCTCGGCCTCCCAAAGTGCTGGGATTACAGGCATGAGCCACTGCGCCCGGCCCTATTTTTATTTTTGAGACAGAGTTTTGCGCTTGTCACCCAGGCTGGAGTACAATGGCTCAATCTCTGCTGACTGCAACCTCCACCTCTCCAGTTCAAGCGATTCTCCTGCCTCAGCCTCCTGAGTAGCTGGGATTACAGGTGCATGCACCACCACACCCATCTAACTTTGTATTCTTAGTAGAGACGGGTTTCTCCATGTTGATCAAGCTGGTCTCAAACTCCCAAACTCAGATGATCCGCCCGCCTCAGCCTCTCAAACTGCTGGGAATACAGGCATGAGCCACCATGCATGTCTTATTTTTTCGAGACAGGATCTCACTCTGTCACGCAGGCTGGAGTGCGGTAGCATGATTATAGATCCAGCTTCGAATTCCTGGGATCAAGTATGATCCACTTTGTTAACTTCCCAGATATAAAACCACACATTTACAGCCAACTCATCTTCAACAAAGGCACCAAGAACATATGGTTGGGGGGCCGGGAGTGAGGGCTTGCACCTGTAATCCCAGCACTTTGGGATAGCAAAGCGGGTGGATCACCTGAGGTCAGGAGTTCAAGACCAGCCTGGCTGGGTTTTCATAGTGAAACCCCATCTCTATGAAACATACAAATACATGGTGAAGTATACCTGTAATCCCAGCTACTCAGGAGGCTGAGGCAGGAGAATCGCTTGAACCCAGGAGGCAGAGGTTGCAGTGAGCCGAGAATGTGCCACTGGCTTGCTATGTGCAGAAGAATGAAACTAAACTCCTGGCCGGGTATGGTGGCTCACACCCGTAATCCCAGCACTTTGGGAAGCCGAGGCGGGTGGATCACTTGAGGTCAGGAGTTCGAAACCAGCCTGTCCAACATGGCGAAACCCTATCTCTACTAAAAATACAAAATTAGGCAGGCATGGTGGTGCATGACTGTAATCCCAGCTACTTGGGAGGCTGAGGCAGGAGAATCACTTGAACCTGGGAGGCAGAGATTGTAGTGAGCCAAGATCGTGCCACTGCATTCCAGCCTGGGCAACAGAGCAAGACTCCATCTCAGGGGAAAAAAACAAAAAAAAAAACAGAAACTAGACTTCTATCTCTCACCACATAAAAAAATCAAATCAAAATGGATTACAGACCTACATCTAAGATTTGAAACTATGGGTCTAGCGTAGTGGCTCACACCTGTAATCCCAGCACTTTGAGAGGCTGAGGTGGGTAGATCACGAGGTCAGGAATTCAAGGCCAGCCTGGCCAACATAGTGAAACACTGTCTCTACTAAAAATACAGAAATTAGCCAGGTGTGGTGGTCGGCACCTGTAGTCCCAGGTACTGGGGAGGCTGGGGCAGGACAATCGCTTGAACCCAGGAGGCAGAGGTGGCAGTGAGCCGAGATGGCGCCACTGCACTCCAGCCTGGGCAACAGGGGGAGACTATGTCTCAAAAAAAAAGCGGGGGCACCTAGGGGAGGAATAGCAGCGGGTCGGGGTATTGGGGAGGCATAGTATTAGGAGAAATACCTAATGTAGATGACAGGGTGGTGGATGCAGCAAACCACCACCATGGCACGTATATACCTCTAACAAAGCTCTGCCATCTGCACATTTCCCCAGAACTTAAAGTATAATTAAAATATATATATATATATATATATATTTGAACCTTTGAAACTCCTAGAAGAAAACTTTGGAGGCCGAGCATGGTGGCTCATGCCTGTAATCCCAGCACTTTGGCACTTTGGGAGGTTGAGGCAGGCGGGCCACTTGAGTCCAGGAGTTTGAGACCAGCCTGGGCAACATGGTAAAACCCCATCTCTACAAAAATACAAAAACTGGCCCAGTCAAGGTTGCTCATGCCTGTAATCTCAGCACTTTGGGAGGCCGAGGTGGGCAGATCATGAAGTCAGGAGTTCAAGACTAGCCTGACCAATATGGTGAAACCCTGTGTCTACTAAAAACACAAAAATTAGCCATCTGTGGTGGTGGGTGCCTGTAATTCCAGCTACTGGGGAGACTGAGGCAGGAGAATCGCTTGAGCCCAGGAGGCAGAAGTTGCAGTGAGCCGAGATTGAGCCACTGCACTACAGCCTGGGTGACAGAGTGAGACTCCATCTCAAAAAAAAAAAAAAACAGAAAGAAAGAAAACATTGGTAAAATGCTCGGATGTTGGTCTGGGCAAAGATTTGTGTGTGTGTGAGTCCTCAAAAGCACAGGCAACAAAAGAAAAAAATCAACAAATGGGATTACATCAAGCTTTTTTTTTTTTTTTTTTTTTTGAGTCAGGGTCTTGCTATATTACCCAGGCTGGCCTGGAACTTGTAGACTCAAGGGATCCTCCCGCCTCAGACTCCCAAGTACCTGGGACTACAGGCACATGCCACCATGGCCAGCTCAGAAAAATGTCTTAAGAGCACCCAGGCACCTTCGTCTCCAAAAACTGCTTCCTGAGCCTCAAGGGCCACCCTGTCCGATCAAAGACCACAATAATCAACTGGACAATCAAATTAGATTCAAAATTCCACAAGATCAAGTCTCAGGCCTTGTTCAAGGTGGAGTCCTGAGCTCCAGGCTCCAGGGACAGTCGCCTGGGGTCTCCTGGTTGACCTGAGGTGGCACAGTCTGTACAAGTCGAGAAGGAGGCAGGTCGACAGCGCCACCTGGAGGCCAGATCGCAAACAGACAAAGGTGAGACCACTCAACAGTAACCAGTTAATGAATGCAGGTCCTGGGGCTGGGGGAAGTGGCTCACACCTGCAGTCTCACCACGTGGGGAGACCTATCGCGAGGTCAGGAGATTGAGAGCATCCTGGCTAACACGGTGAAACCCTGTCTTTACTAAAAATCCAAAAATTAGCCAGGTGTGCCTGTAGTCCCAGTATGCTTGAACCCGGAAGGTGGAGGTTGCAGTGTCCAGCCTGGGCGACTCAGCAAGACTCTGTCTCAAGGATAATACTACTAATTTTTGAAAAATTTTTTTTAAAAGGCCAGGAGCCGTGACTCACACCTGTAATCAATCCCAGCACTTTGGGAGCTCGAGGCAGGCGGATCACCTGACATCAGGAATTTGGGACCAGCCTGGCCAACATGGTGAAATTCTGTGTCTACCAAAAATACAAAAGTTAGCCAGACGGGGTGGTCCATGCCTGTAATCCCAGCTACTTGGGAGGCTGAGGCATGAGAATTTCTTGAACCGGGAGGCAGAGGTTGCAGTGAGCCGACATCGCACCACCACTGCACTCCAGCCTGTGCGACAGAGTGAGGCCATGTCTCAAAAAAAATTAAATCAATTGGAAAATCAAATTAGAATCGGAACTCACACACTTAGGTCCAGAGCCTTGCTCGAGGTAGTGTCAGGAGCTCCAGGATCCAGGGGCTCTTGGTTGACCTGAGGTTGACGTCTGCGCAAGTCAAGAAGGAGGCAGGCTGACAGCGCCACCTGGAGGCCAAATGGCAGCCAAAGGGTGAGACCACTTTTTCTTTTTTTGGTTCGCGCCTGCCGCCCAGCTGGAGTGCATTAGCGCGATCTCAGCTCACTGCAACCTCAGCCTCCAGGGTTCAAGCGACTCCCCTGCCTCAACCTCCGGAATAGCTGGGATTACAAGGGCCCGCCACTACGCCCGGCTAATTTTGTTTGTTTGTTTGTTTTTTCTAGATGCTCCGAATCAGCATTTGGTTTTTTTTTTTCTTTTCTTTTCTTTTTTAATTTTGGTAATTTTAGTAGAGACGGGGTTTCACCACGTTGGCCAGGCTGGCCCGGAACTGCTGACCTCAGCTGGTCCACCTGCCTCGGCCTCCCACAGGCCTGGGATTACAGGCATTTTGTTTATTAATCAACAACAACAACAAAAAATCTAACTGGTTAAGGAGTCCAGAACTTGAGGCAGGGCACAGTGGTGCGCGCCTGTAATCCCAGCACTGTGGGAGGCCGAGGCAGGCGGATCATGTGAGGTCAGGAGTTTGAGACCAGCCTGGCCATCATGGTAAAACCCCATCTCTACTAAAAATACAAAAATCAGCCATGCATGGTGGAACATTCCTGGAGTCCCACCTACTCGGGAGCCCAGGCAGAACTGCTTGAACCTGGGAGGCAGAGACTGCAGTGAGCCGAGGTCCCACCACTGCACTCCAGCCTGGGCAAGAGTGAGACTCCGTCTCAAAAAAAAAAAAAAAAAAAAAAAACAGAAAGACAGAAGCAGTCTCCTCCTTCTCCTTCTATTCCTACCTCTCCCTCCTCCTCTTCTTTTATTATTGTTGAGACAGGGTGTCACTGTTGCCCAGGCTGAAGGGCAGTGGCATGATGTCACCTCACTGCAATCTCGTGGATTCAAGCAGTTCTCCTGAGTCAGACTCCTGAGTAGATGGGACTACAGGCACCTACCACCATGGCTCACTAATTTTCGTGTTTTCAGTAGACATGGGGTTTCACCACACTGGCCAACTGGTCTCCAACTCCTGATCTCAAGTGATCCACCCACCTTGGCCTCTAAAAGTGCTGGGATTACAGGAGCGAGCCACCGCACCCAATCTTTTTTGTTTGCTTGTTTAAGAGACAGGGTTTTAGCCAGGCGCGGTGTTGCTGTGTTGCTCAACCTGGTCTCAAACACCTGGCCTCAAAGGATCCAAGGGAGAAAGTTTCTAATCAGAAAAGTAAGAGTCAGGCTGGACGTGCTGGCTCACACCTGTAATCCCAGCACTTTGGGAAGCTGAAGCTGGTGGGTCACTTGAGGTCAGGAGTTCGAGACCAGCCTGGCCAACATGGTAAAACCCTGTCTCTACTAAAAATACAAAAATTAGCTGGGCATGGTGGTGGGCATCTGTAATCCCAGCTACTCAGGAAGCCAAGAAAGAATTGCTTGAACCCGGGATGTGGAGGTTGCAGTGAGCCAATATCAGGCCACTACATTCCAGCCTGGGTGACAGAGCAAGACTCCATCTCAAAAAAAAAAAAAAAAAAATAGAAACTAGACTCCTATAGCTCTCACCACATAAAAAAATCAAATCAAAATGGATTACAGACCTACATCTAAGATTTGAAACTATGGGCCTGGCATAGTGGCTTACACCTGTAATCCCAGCACTTTGAGAGGCTGAGGTGGGTAGATCAGGAGGTCAGGAATTCAAGGCCAGCCTGGCCAACATAGTGAAACACTGTCTCTACTAAAAATACAGAAATTAGCCAGGTGTGGTGGTCGGCACCTGTAGTCCCAGGTACTGGGGAGGCTGGGGCAGGACAATCGCTTGAACCCAGGAGGCAGAGGTGGCAGTGAGCCGAGATGTCGCCACTGCACTCCAGCCTGGGCAACAGGGGGAGACTATGTCTCAAAAAAAAAGCGGGGGCGCCTAGGGGAGGAATAGCAGCGGGTCGGGGTATTGGGGAGGCATAGTATTAGGAGAAATACCTAATGTAGATGACAGGGTGGTGGATGCAGCAAACCACCACCATGGCACGTATATACCTCTGACAAAGCTCTGCCATCTGCACATGTCCCCAGAACTTAAAGTATAATTAAAATATATATATATATTTGAACCTATGAAACTCCTAGAAGAAAACTTTGGAGGCCGGGCATGGTGGCTCATGCCTGTAATCCCAGCACTTTGGCACTTTGGGAGGTTGAGGCAGGCGGGCCACTTGAGTCCAGGAGTTTGAGACCAGCCTGGGCAACATGGTAAAACCCCATCTTTACAAAAATACAAAAACTGGCCCAGTCAAGGTTGCTCACGCCTGTAATCCCAGCACTTTGGGAGGTGGAGGTGGGCGGATCATGAAGTCAGGAGTTCGAGACTAGCCTGACCAATATGGTGAAACCCTGTGTCTACTAAAAACACAAAAATTAGCCATCTGTGGTGGTGGGTGCCTGTAATTCCAGCTACTGGGGAGACTGAGGCAGGAGAATCGCTTGAGCCCGGGAGGCGGAAGTTGCAGTGAGCCGAGATTGAGCCACTGCACTACAGCCTGGGTGACAGAGTGAGACTCCATCTCAAAAAAAAAAAGAAAGAAAACATTGGTAAAATGCTCGGATGTTGGTCTGGGCAAAGATTTGTGTGTGTGTGAGTCCTCAAAAGCACAGGCAACAAAAGGAAAAATCAACAAATGGGATTACATCAAGCTTTTTTTTTTTTTTTTTTTTTTGAGTCAGGGTCTTGCTATATTACCCAGACTGGCCTGGAACTTGTAGACTCAAGGGATCCTCCCGCCTCAGACTCCCAAGTACCTGGGACTACAGGCACATGCCACCATGGCCAGCTCAGAAAAATGTCTTAAGAGCACCCAGGCACCTTCGTCTCCAAAAACTGCTTCCTGAGCCTCAAGGACCACCCTGTCCGATCAAAGACCACAATATAATAATCAACTGGACAATCAAATTAGATTCAAAATTCCACAAGATCAAGTCTCAGGCCTTGTTCAAGGTGGAGTCCTGAGCTCCAGGCTCCAGGGACAGTCGCCTGGGGTCTCCTGGTTGACCTGAGGTGGCACAGTCTGTACAAGTCGAGAAGGAGGCAGTCGACAGCGCCACCTGGAGGCCAGATCGCAAACAGACAAAGGTGAGACCACTCAACTGTAACCAGTTAATGAATGCAGGTCCTGGGGCTGGGGGAAGTGGCTCACACCTGCAGTCTCACCACGTGGGGAGACCTATCGCGAGGTCAGGAGATTGAGAGCATCTTGGCTAACACGGTGAAACCCTGTCTTTACTAAAAATCCAAAAATTAGCCAGGTGTGCCTGTAGTCCCAGTATGCTTGAACCCGGAAGGTGGAGGTTGCAGTGAGCCGAGATCACGCCACTGCACTCCAGCCTGGGCGACTCAGCAAGACTCTGTCTCAAGGATAATACTACTAATTTTTGAAATTTTTTTTAAAAGGCCAGGAGCCGTGACTCACACCTGTAATCAATCCCAGCACTTTGGGAGCTCGAGGCAGGCGGATCACCTGACATCAGGAATTTGGGACCAGCCTGGCCAACATGGTGAAATTCTGTCTCTACCAAAAATACAAAAGTTAGCCAGACGGGGTGGCCCATGCCTGTAACCCCAGCTACTTGGGAGGCTGAGGCATGAGAATTTCTTGAACCGGGAGGCAGAGGTTGCAGTGAGCCGACATCTCACCACCACTGCACTCCAGCCTGTGCGACAGAGTGAGGCCATGTCTCAAAAAAAATTAAATCAATTGGAAAATCAAATTAGAATCGGAACTCACACACTTAGGTCCAGAGCCTTGCTCGAGGTAGTGTCAGGAGCTCCAGGATCCAGGAGCCCTTGGTTGACCTGAGGTTGACGTCTGCGCAAATCAAGAAGGAGGCAGGCTGACAGCGCCACCTGGAGGCCAAATGGCAAACAGCCAAAGGGTGAGACCACTTTTTCTTTTTTTGGTTCGCGCCTGCCGCCCAGCTGGAGTGCATTAGTGCGATCTCAGCTCACTGCAACCTCAGCCTCCAGGGTTCAAGCGACTCCCCTGCCTCAACCTCCGGAATAGCTGGGATTACAAGGGCCCGCCACCACGCCCGGCTAATTTTGTTTGTTTTTTCTAGATGCTCCGAATCAGCATTTGGGTTTTTTTTTTCTTTTCTTTTCTTTTTTAATTTTGGTAATTTTAGTAGAGACGGGGTTTCACCACGTTGGCCAGGCTGGCCCGGAACTGCTGACCTCAGCTGGTCCACCTGCCTCGGCCTCCCACAGGCCTGGGATTACAGGCATTTTGTTTATTAATCAACAACAACAACAAAAAATCTAACTGGTTAAGGAATCCGGAACTTGAGGCAGGGCACAGTGGTGCGCGCCTGTAATCCCAGCACTGTGGGAGGCCGAGGCAGGCGGATCATGTGAGGTCAGGAGTTTGAGACCAGCCTGGCCATCATGGTAAAACCCCATCTCTACTAAAAATACAAAAATTGGCCATGCATGGTGGCACATTCCTGGAGTCCCACCTACTCGGGAGCCCAGGCAGAACTGCTTGAACCTGGGAGGCAGAGACTGCAGTGAGCCGAGGTCGCACCACTGCACTCCAGCCTGGGCAAGAGTGAGACTCCGTCTCAAAAAAAAAAAAAAAACAGAACGACAGAAGCAGTCTCCTCCTTCTCCTTCTATTCCTACCTCTCCCTCCTCCTCTTCTTTTATTATTGTTGAGACAGGGTGTCACTGTTGCCCAGGCTGGAGGGCAGTGGCATGATGTCACCTCACTGCAATCTTGTGGATTCAAGCAGTTCTCCTGAGTCAGACTCCTGAGTAGATGGGACTACAGGCACCTACCACCATGGCTCACTAATTTTCGTGTTTTCAGTAGACATGGGGTTTCACCACACTGGCCAACTGGTCTCCAACTCCTGATCTCAAGTGATCCACCCACCTTGGCCTCTAAAAGTGCTGGGATTACAGGAGCGAGCCACCGCACCCAATCTTTTTTGTTTGCTTGTTTAAGAGACAGGGTTTTAGCCAGGCGCGGTGTTGCTGTGTTGCTCAACCTGGTCTCAAACACCTGGCCTCAAAGGATCCAAGGGAGAAAGTTTCTAATCAGAAAAGTAAGAGTCAGGCTGGACATGCTGGCTCACACCTGTAATCCCAGCACTTTGGGAAGCTGAAGCTGGTGGGTCACTTGAGGTCAGGAGTTCGAGACCAGCCTGGCCAACATGGTAAAACCCTGTCTCTACTAAAAATACAAAAATTAGCTGGGGATGGTGGTGGGCATCTGTAATCCCAGCTACTCAGGAAGCCAAGAAAGAATTGCTTGAACCCGGGATGTGGAGGTTGCAGTGAGCCAATATCAGGCCACTACATTCCAGCCTGGGTGACGGCGCAAGACTCCATCTCAAAAAAATAAAGGAAGAAAGAAAAGTAATACTCATGGCTGTGTGCAGTGGCTCACGCCTATAATCCCAGCACTTTAGGAGGCTGAGGCGTGTGGATCACCTGAGGTCAGGAGTTCGAGACCAGCCTGGCTGACATGGTGGAACCCTGTTTCCACTAAAAATGCAAAAAATTAGCCAGGTGTTGTGGTGCACACCTGTTATCTCAGCTGCTCAGGAGGCTGAGGCAGGAGAATCGCTTGAACCTGGGAGGTGGAGGTTACAGTGAGTTGAGATCACACCACTACACTCCAGCCTGGTCAACAAGAGAGAAACTCTGTCTCAAGAAAAAAAAAAAAAAGAAAGTGAGAGTCAGAACGGCTGGATGGATTACTTGTCTCATGTCATACAACTGTAAAAAAGATGAGACTCGAATCTGCACCCGGTTGGTTTCTGGTTCCCGTCCAGTCACCCTTGCCATTTCCCTGAGGTGAGGACACGCCCCTGCTGGTTGAGACCTAGTTACCTTCGGCCACATCCACCCCACCCCGCCCCACCCAATCTCTGATCCAGAACAACAATCACCAGGTCCTCGAACTTCTGATAGTCCAAAGTTCAGCTTGGTTCAAGATATTGAAACCATCTTTCCCTTCTCCCTCCCAGCCAGCCAGAGAGAGTTAGGTCCCGCTACTTCCGCAACAAAACCATAAGTTCAAAGTCCAGTTAGGGACTGGGCAAGGTGGCTCATGCTTGTAATCCCAGCACTTTGGGAGGCCTAGGCAGGCAGCTCACTTGAAACCAGAAGTTCGAGACCACCCTGGGTAACATGGCAAGACCCCATCTTTTCAAAAATTAGGCGTAGTGACGCGTGCCTGTAGTCCCAGCTACTTGGGAGGCTGAGGTGGGAGGATCACTTGAGACCAGGAGGTGGAGGCTGCAGTGAGCTATGACCACACCACTGCACTCCAGTCTGGGCGACAGAGTAAGACTGCCTTAAAAAAACAAATTAGGCTGGGCGTGGTGGCAGGTGCCTGTAATCCCAGCTACTTGGGAAGGCTGAGGCAGGAGAATCGCTTGAACCTGGGAGGAGGAGGTTGTGGTGAACTGAGGAGTGTGCCACTGCACTCCAGCCTGGGCAACAGAGCAAGACTCCATCCCTCCCCCACAAAAAAATACAAAAATTAGCTGGGCATGGTGGCAGGCACCTATAATCCCATCTACTCGCTACTCAGGAGGCTGAAGCAGGAGAATCGATTAAACCAGGGAGGTGGAGGTGGGAGTGACCCAATATCGCATCACTGCACTCCAGCCTCAGCAACAGAGTGAGGCTGTCTCTAAAAAAGGGAAAATAATTAAACATAATTTAACAGAAAATGTATTAAAAAGAAAAATCCAGACCAGGCACGGTGGCTCATGCCTGCAATCTCAGTACTTTGGATGGCCAAGGCAGGCAAATCATTTGAGGTCAGGAGTTCCTGATGAGCCTGGCAAACATGGTAAAACCCCATCTTTACTAAAAATACAAAAATTAGCTGAGCGTGGTGGCACATGCCTGTAATCCCAGCTACTAGGGAGGCTGAGGCAGAAGAATCACTTGAACCTGAGAGCCAGAGGTTGCAGTGAACGGAGAGTGTGCCTCTGCACTCCAGCCTGGACGACAGACAAAGACACTGTCTCAAAAAAAATAAAATAATTTTTTTTAGACAGAGTTTTGCTTTGTCTCTAAATAAATGAAAATAAAAATAACACAGTAATAAACATAAAAATAAATTAGCCCAGCATGGTGCATGCCTGTAGTCTCGGCTGCTCAGGAGGCTGAAGTGGGAAGATTGTTTGAGCCGAGGAGCTTGAGGCTGCAGTGAGCCACAGTCACGCCATTGCACTCCAGCCTGGGAGACAGAGCAAGACCCCATCTCTAACAAATAAATACATAGGAAAAGGACATGAATGTGTCCCTCTGGGAAGAGGTGGGTGCCTCCGAATCCCACAGGCTTTCCCAGCTATTACAGAGGTCACTGCGTAAGCCCAGGGGGATCTCATTGCCTTCAGCTCCCTGTGGGAATTCCTGAGTCAGGGGCCACCCATAGGGCTTCTCATGTGGTGCAGAGCTGGGCAGGGATGGGGGAGGACAGCCTGGAAGTGAGACACCAGGGTCCACAGGGACTCACCCAGCATGGCTTCTCAGGGAGGACCTTCAGACCTTGCTCTGAACCATTCATCCCGGTGAGGACCCAGCAGTTGGAGGCGGGGAGAGTGGCCTTATTTTATTTTTATTTTATTTGAGACAGAGTTTCACTCTGGTTGCCCAGGCTGGAGTACAATGGCGAGATCTCAGACCACTGCAATCTCCACCTCCCAGGTTCAAGCAATTCTCCTTGCCTCAGCCTCCCGAGTAGCTGGGATAACAGGCATGCACCCCCACACCTAATTTTGTATTTTTAGTAGAGACGGAGTTTCACCATGTTGGTAAGGCAGGCTGGTCTTGAACTCCTGGCCTCAGGTGATCCGCCCACCTCAGCCTCCCAAAGTGCTGGGATTACAGGCATGAGCCACCACACCCAGCTAATTTTTTTTTTTGAGATGGAGTTTTGCTCTTGTTGCCCAGGCTGGAGTGCAATGGCGCGATCTCGGCTCACCGCAACCTCCGCCTCCCAGGTTCAAGTGATTCTCCTGCCTCAGCCCCCAGAGTGGCTGGGATTACAGGCACCTGGCCACCACCATGCCTGGCTAATTTTGTGGTTTTAGTAGAGACGGGTTTCACCACATTGGCCAGGCTGGTCTTGAACTCCTGACCTCAGGTGATCCGCTCACCTTAGTCTCCCAAAGTGCTGGGATTACAGGCATGAGCCACCTCACCCAGCCTTATTTATTTATTTTTTGAGTCAGGATCTCTGTCACCCAGGCTGGATGCAGTGGCACGATCATAGCTCACTGGAACCTCAATCTCCTGGGGTCAAGCAATCCTCCAAACTTTGCCCAGCTGAGTAAAATATACCTATATTTGTAGGGCTGGGCGCAGTGGCTCACACCTGTAATCCCAGCACTTTGGGAGGCCAAGGCGAGCAGATCACCTGAGGTTAGGACTTCAAGACTAACCTGACCAACATGGTGAAACCCCATCTCTACTAAAAATACAAAATTAGGGCCGGGCCTGGTGGCTCACGCCTGTAATCCTAGCACTTTGGGAGGCTGAGGTGGGTGGATCACCTAAGGTCAGGAGTTCAAGACCAGCCTGACCAACATGGCGAAACCCCATCTTTAAAAAACAAAAAAATAGGGGGTGGGGAGTTGGGGAGAGATAGCATGGGGAGAAATGCCAGATATAGGTGAAGGGGAGGAAGACAGCAAATCACACTGCCACGTGTGTACCTATGCAACAATCTTGCATGTTCTTCACATGTACCCCAAAACCTAAAATACAATAAAATAAGATAAAAATACAAAATACAAAATTAGGCCGGGCACGGTGGCTCAAGCCTGTAATCCCAGCACTTTGGGAGGCCGAGGCGGGTGGATCACGAGGTCAAGAGATCGAGACCATCCTGGTCAACATGGTGAAACCCCGTCTCTACTAATACAAAAAATTAGCTGGGCATGGTGGTGCGTGCCTGTAATCCCAGCTACTCAGGAGGCTGAGGCAGGAGAATTGCCTGAACCCAGGAAGCGGAGGTTGCGGTGAGCCGAGATCGCGCCATTGCACTCCAGCCTGGGTAACAAGAGCGAAACTCCGTCTCAAAAAAAAAAAAAAAAAAAAAAAAAAATACAAAATTAACTGGGCATGGTGGCACACACCTGTATTCCCAGCTACTCAGAAGGCTGAGGCAGGAGCATTGCTATATATAAGCAAAGATGGGGTATTTGTGGATCACCTATGTTGCCTAGGCTGGTCTCGAATCCTTTAGCTCCAGTGACCCTCTCACTTCAACCTCCCAAAATGCTGAGATTACAGGTGTGAACCACGGTGCCAGTGTTCTTTGTTTTGTTTTTGTTTTTTTGAGACGGAGTCTCACTCTGTCGCCCCAGGCTGGAGTACAGCGGTGTGATCTCGGCTCACTGCAACCTCCACCTCCCAGGTTCAGGCAATTTTCCTGCCTCAGCCTCCTAAGTAGCTGGAACTACAGGTACCTGCCACCACGCCTGGCTAATTTTTATATTTTTAGTAGGGACAGGGTTTCACATTGGCCAGGCTGTTTTCGAACTCCTGACCTCATGTGTCCCACCTGCCTCAGCCTCCCAAAGTGCTGGGATTACTGGTGTGAGCCGTGCCCAGCCTGCCAGTGTTTTAAAAAGTAGCTTTGCATCATCTGACCCTGCAGGGCTGTGGCCCCGGGCTGCATGCCCTCAGTGCCAGTGGAAGGAAGCTAACAGCCGCCCCCGACCTAACTATCATCCCTCCACCCCAGGGTTTCAGACGCCTCCACCTCTCGGCCCCTTCCTTCAAAGCTTCAAACAGCCCACTGACAGGCCCAGGCTCAGAGGTCCAGGCTTTCTGTAAATGTGAGATATAAAAAGAACCGTGGGGTAGGAATGGCTCCCGGCTCACTAAGAGATGCCACCCCCACGCTGCCCACAGCACCGCAAACACCCCCACACGAACAGATGTGCGCTCGTGCGCCTACACGCAGACACACGGTGACAAGCCCGCATTTAGAATCAGGGAGAAGGAGGCCAGCCAGCTGGGACCAAGCCAAGCCTGACTTTATGAGGAAGGCCTCTCTCCTCGGGCAGAGCTGGCCCCTGGAAACGGCAAATCCTGCGGCTGCCCAAGCTAAAGTGGGTCGAGCCTGCACTAGGAATTCACCTCTTAACAAGGACACTGTGAGGCTCCGGATGCCAGGCCCTGGCAGGACTCAGCCCAACACTGGCCTTTCCAGGCTTTTCTTTTTTTTTTCAGACAGGGTTTTGCTCTATCGCCCAGGCTGGAGAGCAGTGGCGTGATCATAGCTCACTGCAGCCTCAACCTTCTGGGCTCCAGCGATTCTCCTGCCTTGACCTCCCAAAGTGCTGGGATTACGGGCAAAAGCCACTTTGCCCAGGCCTCCCCAGGCTTTGTTTGTTGTTGTTGTTGTTGTTTTGAGATGGAGTCTCACTCTGTCACCCAGGCTGGAGTACAGTGGCGAGATCTCAGCTCACTGCGACCTCTGCCTCCTGGGTTCAAGGGATTCTCTGCCTCAGCCTCCTGAATAGCTGAGACCACAGGCACATGCCATCACACTTGGCTACTCTGTGTGTGTGTATTTTTTTTATGAGATGGACACTTGGCTACTGTGTGTGTGTGTGTGTGTGTGCGTGCGTGTGTGTTTTTAAGAGATGAGGTTTCTCCATGTTGGCCAGGCTGGTCTCGAACTCCTGACCTCAGGTGATCCACCCACCTCGGCCTCCCAAAATGCTGGCATTACAAGCGTGAGCCACCTCGCCCGGCCCACTTTTTGTATTTTTTAGTAGAGACAGGGTTTCCCCATATTGGCCAGGCTGGTCTCAAACTCCTAATCTCGTGATCTACCTGCCTCGGCCTCCCAAAGTGCTGGGATTACCAGTGTGAGCCATCGAGTCTCACCTATCTTTTTTCTATTATCATTATTTTTTAAGTCTTGTTCTGTCTCCCAGACAGACAGTGGCGCCATCACAGCTCACTGCAACCTCCGCCTCTGGGTTCAAGTGATTCTCCTGCCTCAGCCTCTCGAGTAGCTGGACTCCCACCACCACACCCGGCTAAGTTTTTTATTTTTAGTAGAGACGGGGTTTCACTATGTTGACGAGGCTGGTCTGGAACTCTTGACCTCAGGCAATCCACCCGCCTCGGTCTCCCAAAGTTCTGGGATTACAGGCAGGAGCCACTGCTCCCAGCCCTTCCTAGGCCTTGAATGCACATGCAGGATGGCCAAGAATGTTACCGTGGAGCCTCTGCACCTCCCGTCCCTCGGTCCAACCTTCCTCTGGCCACAGAGCTGCACTTCCACCTGGGGAGTCCACCTCTCCATGCCCACTTCTGTGCTTCCAAAGACTCCTCCTCCTCTGGGTATCTGTAGCCCCTACCCAGCTGCCCCCTGAGTTCCTTGCTCCTGCACCCGACCCCACCTGCAGCCTGAGTGCTCCCTACACCCACCCAGAACCATGAGGTGTTCACATCTGGCCTCAGCCCGTCTATCTTCCCCAGCAGCTGACTGCATCCTTTGCCCCCCCATCTGGCATTCTCTGCCATTCCTTCAACTATATATATATATACATATATATATATATATATATATATATTTTTTTTTTTTTTTAGACGGAGTTTCGCTCTTGTTGCCCAGGCTGGAGTGCAATGGCGCGATCTCAGCTCATCGCAACCTCTGCCTCCTGGGTTCAGGCAATTCTCCTGCCTCAGCCTCCTGAGTAGCTGGGATTACAGGCACGCGCCACCATGCCCAGCTAATTTTTTGTATTTTTAGTAGAGACGGGGTTTCACCATGTTGACCAGGATGGTCTCGATCTCTTGACCTCGTGATCCACCCGCCTCGGCCTCCCTAAGTGCTGGGATTACAGGCGTGAGCCACCGCGCCCGGCCCTTCAACTATATTTTGAGAATCAGCTGAGGATCAAGCACAGGCCTGGGAGCTGAGAGTGCACCCTGGTGAGGAAGAGGGATCCGGTTCCAGCCCTGAAGGGCTCCTATCAGATAGGGCAGGTGGAGGAGACATCAGTCAGCCCAGCCTACATCAACAAACCAAAAAGAGGCCAGGTGCGGTGGCTCAAGCCTGTAATCCCAGCACTTTGGGAGGCCGAGGCAGGTGGATCACCTGAGGTCAGGGGTTCGAGATCAGCTTGGTCAACATGGTGAAACCCCGTCTCTACTAAAAATACAAAAATGAGAGGCCGAGCACGATGGCTCACACCTGTAATCCCAGCACTTTGGGAGGCCGAGGTGGGCGGATCACCTGAGGTGAGATCAGACTATTCTGGCAAACATGGTAAAACCCTGTCTCTATTAAACATACAAAAAAATTAGCTGAATGTGGTGGTGTGTGCCTGTAATCCCAGCTACTCAGGAGGCTGAAGCAGGATAATAGCTTGAACCAGAGAGTCTGAGGTTGCAGTGAGCTGAGATGGTGCCACTGCACTCCAGCCTGGCAACAGAGGGAGACTCCATTTAAAAAGAAAAACAAAATGAGGCCGGGCGCGGTAGCTCACGCCTGTAATCCCAGCACTTTGGGAGGCCGAGGCGGGTGGATCACGAGGTCAAGAGATCGAGACCATCTTGGTCAACATGGTGAAACCCCGTCTCTACTAAAAATACAAAAATTAGCTGGGTGTGGTGGTACACGCCTGTAATCCCAGCTACTTGGGAGGCTGAGGCAGGAGAATTGCTTGAATCCAGGAGGCGGAGGTTGCGGTGAGTCGAGATTGAGCCATTGCACTCCAGACTGGGTAACAAGAGCGAAACTCTGTCTCAAAAAAAAAAAAAAAAAGAAAAACAAACAAAAACAAAATTAGCCAGGCATGGTGGTGGGCGCCTGTAATCCCAGCTACTTGGGAGGCTGAGACAGGAGAACCACTTGAACCTGAGAGGCAGAGGTTGTGGTGAGTCGAGATTGCATCACTGCACTCCAGCCTGGGCAACAAGAGCGAAACGCCATCTCAAAATAATGATAGTAATAATAAAGCACTGATTCATGCTGCAACATGCATGAACCTCAAAAAAAACAAACGAAACTTGATGCTAGGCTGGGCGCAGTGGCTCACGCCTATAATCCCAGCACTTTGAGAAGCCAAAATGGGAGCATGGCTTGGAGCCGGTTCACCACCAGCCTGGGCAACAAAGGGAGACCCTGTCTTTTTATATATAAAAAAAATTATCTGGGCTCGGTGGCTCATGCCTGTAATCCCAGCACTTTGGGAGGCCAAGGCAGGTAGATCACGAGGTCAAGAGATGGAGACCATCATGGCCAACATGGTGAAACCCCATCTCTATTAAAAATACAAAAATTAACTGGGCATGATGGCTCGAGCCTGTAATCCCAGCTACTCAGAAGGCTGGCGCAGGAGAATTGCTTGAACCCGGGAGGCGGAGGTTACAGTGAGCCGAGATCGTGCCACTGCACTCCAGCCTGGCGACTCAAAAAATATATATATATTAGTCGCATTGCGGTACACACCTGTAGTCCCACCTACGCAGGAGGCTGAGGCAGGAGGATTGCTTGAGCCCAGGAGGCTGAGGCTGCGGTGAGCTATGTTCACACCACTGTACCCCAGCCCACGAAACAGAGTGAGACTGTTTCTAAAAATATATTTTTTAAAAAATCATGCTGAGTGAAAGAAGCCAGACACAAAAGGCCACATAGTGGATGATTCCATTGATATGAAATGTTCAGAAGAGACAGATCCACAGAGACAGGAAGCAGACTGGTGGGTGCCAGGGACTGCTGGGAGGGGGAGTGGGGAGAGAGTGTTTAATGAGGACAGAGTTTTAGTTTTCCAAGATGAAAAGAGTTCTGGAGATGGATGGCAGTGACGGCTGCACAACAATGTGAATGTTCTAAATGTCACCGAAATGTTCACTTTAAAATGGTTAATTTTGAAATGAAGTATGGAATGAGGAAAAAAGTTTTTTAAAAAGTTAAAAAAAAAAAAAAAGGCTGGGTGCAGTGGCTCATGCCTGTAATCTCAGCACTTTGGGAGGCTGAGGTAGGCGGGTCACCTGAGGTCAGGAGTTTGAGACCAGCCTGGCCAACATGGTAAAACCCCATCTCTACCAAAAATACAAAAATTAGCCATGCATGGTGGGCACCTGTAATCCCAGCTACTCAGGAGGCTGAGGCAGGAGAATTGCTTGAACCAGGGAGGCAGAGCTTTTAGTGAGCCGAGATTGAGCCATTGCACTCTAGCTTGGGCAACAAAAGCAAAACTCCATCTCAAAAATAAAAAGAAGGGCAGGGTGTGGTGGCTTATGCCTGTAATCCTAGCACTTTGGGAAGCCGAGGAGGGCAGATCATGAGGTCAGAAGTTCGAGACTAGCCTGACCAACATGGTGAAACCCCGTCTCTACTAAAAATACAAAAATTAGCCAGGGATGGTGGTGAGTGCCTGTAATCCCAGCTCTACAGGAGGCTGAGACAGGAGAATTGCCTGAACCTGGGAAGTGGAGGTTGCAGTGAGCTGAGATTGCACCATTGTACTCCAGCCTGGGAAACAGAGACTCCATCTCAAAAAAAAAAAAGAGAGAGAGAAGGGCCGGGCGCGGTGGCTCAAGCCTGTAATCCCAGCACTTTGGGAGGCCGAGACGGGTGGATCACAAGGTCAAGAGATCGAGACCATCCTGGTCAACATGGTGAAACCCCGTCTCTACTAATACAAAAAATTAGCTGGGCATGGTGGCGCGTGCCTGTAATCCCAGCTACTCAGGAGGCTGAGGCAGGAGAATTGCCTGAACCCAGGAGGTGGAGGTTGCGGTGAGCCGAGATCGTGCCATTGCACTCCAGCCTGGGTAACAAGAGCGAAACTCCGCCTCAAAAAAAAAAAAAAAAGAGAAAATAACAACAAAACAAAAAAAAAAAAAAAAAGAAAAGAAAGGCACGGAAAATGCACTGGTCGGGCTGAGAGGAGGAGATAAAAGAGGTGGGGAGCCAACTACGGGAGCTCAGGGCACATCTCCAGACCCAGGACAATGAAAGAGATGGAAGCTGGTGCAGACAGTGACAGTGGACGGGGCAGAGAAATGGAGAGACAGCAGATGGGCCTGGCGCTGGGAGAGGTGAGGTGGTCCATGAAACAGATCTGTCCCATCCGCCAAGAGATGGGACAGGGGAGCTTGCTTATTTTATTTTTTTCTTGAGACAGAGTCTCGCTCTGTCACCCAGATTGGAGTGCAGTGGCACAGTCTTGGCTCACTGCAACCTCTGCCTCCTGGGTTCAAGTGATTCTCCTGCCTCAGTCTCCCAATTAGCTGGAACTATAGGCACATGTCACCAGGACTGGCTAAAATTTTTTGGTATTTTTAGTAAAGATGGGGTTTCACCATGTTGGCCAGGCTGATCTCGGACTCCTGGCCTCATGTGACCTACCTGCCTTGACCTCCCACAGTGCTGGGATTGCAGGTGTAAGCCACCTCGCCTGGCCTCTTTCTTTTTTTTCTGTCTCTCTTTCCTAATTTTTTGTTGTTGTTTGTTTTTGAGACAAGTTCTCACTCCGTTGCGCAGGCTGGAGGGCAGTGGTGTGATCATGGCTCGCTGCAACCAGGAACTCCTGGTTTCAAACAATTCCTCCCACCTCAGCTTCCCAAACAGCTGAGACTACGGGCACATGTCACCATGCCTGGCTAACTTTTTCTTTTAAGACAGAGGTTCGCTCCTGTTGCCCAGGCTAGAGTGCAATGGCGTGATCTCGGCTCACCGCAACCTCCACATCCCAGGTTCAAGTGATTCTCCTGCTTCAGCCTCCCGAGTAGCTGGGATTACAGGCATGTGCCACCACACCCAGCTAATTTTGTAATTAGTAGAGATGGGGTTTCTCCATGTTGGTCAGGATAGTCTCTAATTCCCAACCTCAGGTTGTCCGCCCCCCATGGCCTCCCAAGTGCTGGGATTACAGGTGTGAGCCACCGCGCCTGGCCGGCTAATTGTTTTGTACAGACAGGGTTTTGCTACGTTGCCCAGGTTGGCCTCAAACTGAGTGGGGGCGCTTGAGTGGAGGCAGAGGTTTGGCCTCCTGGCCCTTCCTCCTGCGGTGCTCACAGCCAGTCTGCCCACCTCAGTCCTCAATCCCACTTCACCTTGAAGACCCAAATGCCCCTCCTCCCCAGGGGAAATCCGGTGTTAAGGATCAGTCCTCAGCGAGCCCTCCTGCCTCCAAATCACACCAACCTGTTTACTGTCCAATGAAGAAGTGATCCTGGGACCATCTGAAACAGGGACAGATTGATGCGAGGGTCTCCGGCCCCTTAGAAGAGGGGTCCACAAGCTTCTTCTCCAACGGGCCAGACAGTAAATATTTTCAGCTTTGAGGGCCAGACAGTCTGTTGAATGACTCAATTCTGCTGTGAAGCGTAAAAGCAGCCACGGATACAGGGTAAATGAATGAGCACAGCTCCGTGCCAATAAAACTTTATTTATGGACACTGAAATTTGAATTGCATATAATTTTCCCCATGTCGTGAAATTTCCCTTTTGATTTTTTTTTTCCCCTCAACCATTTAAAAATGAAAAAGCCATTCTTAACTCACAGGCTGTGCAGAGACAGGTGGCGGGCTGCATTTAGCAAGGCCCAGTTTAGACGGTGCCAACACCAGCTCCTCTCTCCCTCCACCCCACATCTGCCCCTTCAACTCCCATAGCAGGGAGTCTGGGAGAATTATCCATTTTTTAAAAAGTATTCTTTTTTTTTTTTTTTTTTGAGACCGAGTTTTACTCTTGTTGCCCAGGCTGGAGTACAATGATGCGATCTCGGCTCACCGCAACCTCCACCTTCCGAGTTCAAACAATTCTCCTGCCTCAGCCTCCCGAGTAGCTGGGATTAACAGAAATGTGCCGCCACGCCCAGCTTATTTTGTATTTTTAGTAGTGACGGGTTTTCTCCATGTTGGTCAGACTGGTCTCGAACTCCTGACCTCAGGTGATCCACCCACCTCAGCCTTCCAAAGTGCTGGGATTACAGGTGTGAGCCACCTTGCCCAGCTAATAGGATAAAATAGTCTAATTTATTTATTTATTTATTTTGAGACAGGATTTCATCATATTGGTCAGGCTGATCTCAAACTCCTGACCTCAGGTGATCCACCCGCCTCGGCCTCTCAAAGTGCTGGGATTACAGGCATGAGCCACTGCACCCGGCCATAGTCTTATATTGTTAAAAGGAAAATATGAGCCCAGCTACGTGGGAGGCTGATGCTGGAGGACCTCTTGAGCTCAGAAGTTTGAGTCCAGTCTGGGCAACATAGTGAGACCCCATCTTTAAAAGTAATTTTTTTAATTTTGAGGCAAGGTCTTCCTGTCATCTAAGCTGGAGTGCAGTGGTACCATAACAGCTCACTGCAGCCTTGACCTCCCGGACTCAGCAGAACCTCCCAGCTCAGTCTCCCAAGGAACTGGGATCGCAGGCACGTGCCACCACACTCAGCTAATTTTTTGTATTTTTGCAAGAGACAGGGTTTATCCATGTTGCCCAGGCTGGTCTTAAATTCCTGGGCTCAAGAAATCCTCACACTTGGGCCTCCCAAAGTCCTGGAAATAGCCACTGAGCCTGGCCTAAAAAAAAATTTATTTTTTGAGACCGAGTCTCGCTCTGTCACCTTGAGCAGTGCACCTGTTTATTCAATTTGCTTGGAGGGAAAAATGGCCCAGGGTATCCCCCGACACTGGTTGGGTAGTCAGGGACTTGGAAAATGGGTGAAGAGGCAGTCTGGGAAACTGTTTGTGGCTAGACTTTGTTTTTTTTTGAGACAGAGTCTCGCTCTGTTGCCCAGGCTGGAGTGCAGTGGCGCAATCTTGGCTCATGCAACCTCTGCCTCCCGGGTTCAACTGATTCGCCTGCCTCAGCCTCCCAAGTAGCTGGGATTACAGGTGCCCGCTAACACACCCAGCTAATTTTTATATTTTTAGTAGAGACAGGGTTTCACCACGTTGGCCAGACCGGTCTCAAATTCCTGACCTAGGTGATCCTCCCACCTCAGCATCCCAAAGTGCTGGGATTACAGATTTGAGCCACCACGCCTGGCATAAAATAATAACAATAAATTTTTTGGGCTCAGCGGCTCACGCCTGTAATCCCAGCACTTTGGGAGGCCGAGGATTACCTGAGGTCAGGAGTTTGAGACCAGCCTGGTCAATATGGTGAATCCCCATCTCTACTAAAAATACAACAAAATTAGCTGGGTGTGGCGGTGGATGCCTGTAATCCTAGCTACTGGGGAGGCTGAGGCAGAATAATCACTTGAACCTGGGAGGCGGAGGTTGCGGTGAGCCAAGATCACGCCATTGCACTCCAGCCTGGGCAACAAACAAGAGCAAAACTCCATCTCAAAACAAAAAACAAAAAAATTAGACGGATGTGGTGATGTGTGCCTGTACTCCCAGCTACTTGGGAGGCTGAGGCAGGAGAATCACTTGAACCCGGGAAGTGGAGGTTGCAGTGAGCCGAGATCGCACCACTGCACTCCAGCCTGGGCAACAAGAATGAAACTCCATCTCAAAAAAAAAAAAAAAAAAAAAAAAAAATCAGCAAAAGGTTACATGGTATAGCAGTGTATAAAGTAAAAACAAGTGGCTGGGCGTAATGGCTCACGCCTGTAATCCAAGCACTTTGGAGGCCAAGGTGGGCAGATCACCTGAGATCGGGAGTTCAAGACCAGCCTGACCAACATGGTGAAACCCCGTCTTTAAAAAAAATAAAAATAGGGCCGGGCGCGGTGGCTCAAGCCTGTAATCCCAGCACTTTGGGAGGCCGAGGCGGGTGGATCACGAGGTCAAGAGATCGAGACCATCCTGGTCAACATGGTGAAACCCCGTCTCTACTAACACAAAAAATTAGCTGGGCATGGTGGCACGTGCCTGTAATCCCAGCTACTCAGGAGGCTGAGGCAGGAGAATTGCCTGAACCCAGGAGGCGGAAGTTGCGGTGAGCCGAGATCGCGCCATTGCACTCCAGCCTGGGTAACGAGTGAAACTCCGTCTCAAAAAAAATAAAAAATAAAAAAAATAAGGGGCCGGGCACGGTGGCTCACGCCTGTAATCCCAGCACTTTGGGAGGCCGAGGTGGGTGGATCACGAGGTCAAGAGATCGAGACCATCCTGGTCAACGTGGTGAAACCCCGTCTCTACTAAAAATACAAAAAATTAGCTGGGCACGGTGTCGCGTGCCTGTAATCCCAGCTACTCAAGAGGTTGAGGTAGGAGAATTGCCTGAACCCAGGAGGCGGAGGTTGCGGTGAGCCCAGATCGCGCCATTGCACTCCAGCCTGGGTAACAAGAGCGAAACTCCGTCTCAAAAAAATAAAAAAAATAAAAATAAATAAAAAATTAAATTAAAATAAAATTAAAAAATCAGAGTCCTGCTCCATCGCATTCTCTCTCTCCTGCACCTACAGCCTCATAGGGAGCTCCCTACAATCAGTTGATAGAGGAAGACAAGACTTGGCCAGGGTTTACAGACAGCTCTGCCCAGTCTGCAGGCACCACCTGCAGCCAACAGCCGCAGCACGACAGCCCCTTCTGGGCCGTCCCTGAAAGACAGTGGGGAAGGAAATCTTCCAGTGGGCAGAGCCTTGAGCAGTGCACTTATTTATTCAATTTGCTCAGAAGGAAAAATGGCCCAGGGTATCCCCCCATACTGGTTGGGTAGTCAGGGATTTGGAAAATGGGTGCAGGGGCAGTCTGAGAAAGTGTGGCTAGACCTTTTTTTTTTTTTTTTTTTTTTTTTTGAGACACAGCCTCGCTCTGTCGCCCAGGCTGGAGTGCAGTGGCAAGATCTCGGCTCACTGCCACCTCTGCCTCCCGGGTTCAAGTGATTCTCCTGCCTCAGCCTCTCGAGTAGCTGGGATTACAGATATCCGCTACCACGCCCGGCTAATTTTTGTTTTTAGTAGAGATGAAATTTCATCGTGTTGGTCAGACTAGTCTCAAACTCCTGAACTCATGATCTGCCCACCTCGGCCTCCCAAAGTGTTGGGATTACAGGCGTGAGCCACCGTGCCCTGCCTAAATTTTTAATTTTTTAGAGATGAGAGTCTTGCTGTGTTGCATAGGCTAGTATGGAATAGCTATTCGCAAGTGTGATGGCAGTGTACCACAGCCTGGAACTCCTGGGCCCAAATGAGCCTCCCGTCTCAGCCTCCTGAGAAGCTGGGATTACAGGCACACACCACCACACCCGGTTAATTTTTAGTAGAGACGGGGTTTCACCATGCTGGCCAGGCTGGTCTCAAACTCTTGGCCTCCAGTGACCCACCCACCTCGGCCTCCCAAAGTGCTGGGATGACAGGCGTGAGCCACCGCGCCCGGTCTGGTTTCTTTGTTGTTGTTGTTTTTGGTTTTTGGTTTTTAATAATAAAGATGGGCCTCACTATGTTGCCCAGGCTGGTCTTGAACTCCTTGAGCTCAAGTGACCCTCTTGCCTCGGCCTCCCAAAGGGCTAGGATTGCAGGTGTGAGCCATCATGCTTGGCCTCAACTTTATTTTTGTCATGAGACAGGCAGGGTCTTGTCTTGGTGCCCAGGATGGAGCACAGTGGCACGATCATAGCTCACTGCAGCCTCAACCTCCCACACTAAAGCGATCCTCCTGCCTCAGCTTCTCGAGTAGCTGGAACCACAGGCATGCACCATGACACTCAGCAGCTTTTTCTTGCAAACATGGGGTCTCACCATGTTGCCCAGACTGGTCCCAAACTCCTCAAGTTCAAGTGATCCTCCCACCGGGACCTTCCAAAGCACTGGAATTACAGGCATGAACCACCACGCTGGGCCTCAAAGCCCAACTTTAAGAGACAGAGGAACAGGGGGCTGGGACAACTCCTTGCTCTGGGACAATTTCCCAGAGGGTGAGCCCAGCCTATATGGTGGAGCAAGGTCTTGCAAAGGACATCCCTGGCCAGGGTGACTCGTGTCCACTCATGCTGCCAGGCTCCCTCCCTATCTGGCAGCCTGCTTGAAGCTCACACTACAAACGCCTGGAATGAGAGTACCCAGGAGCAAGGGGCGGAAAGTACACAGGACAGGGTGAGCCCTTCCACAATTGAGAGAAAGATCACAAAATGCACAAATGGCCAGGCGCGGTGGCTCACGCCTGGAATCCCAGTACTTTGGGAGGCTGAGGCGGGTGGATCACCTGAGGTCAGGAGTTCGAGACCAGCGGTGAAACCCCATCTCTACTAAAAATACAAAAATTAGCAGAGCATGGTGGTTGCATACACCTGTAGTCCCAGCTACTTAGGAGGCTGAGGCAGGAGAATCACTAGAACCCAAGAGGTGGAGTTTGCAGTGAGCCGAGATCACCACTGTACTCCAGACTGGGTGACAAAGCCGGATTCCGTCATGAAAAAGAAAGAAAAGAAAGAAAGCAAAGGAAAGCAAAGGGAAGGAAATGAGGAGGTGGAGAGGGAAGGGAGGAAGAGAGGGAGGAGAGGGGGGCCGGGCGCCGTGGCTCACGCCTGTAATCCCAGCACTTTGGGAAGCCGAGGCGGGTGGATCACTTGAGGTCAGGAGTTTGAGACCATCCTGGCCAACATGGTGAAACCCAGTCTCTTTAAAAAAAAAAAAAGAGAGAGAGAGAGGGAGGGAGGAGAGGGGAGGGGAGGGAGGGGAGTGGCAAAACCCCCTCTACTAAAAATACAAAAGTTAGCCAGGCATGGTGGCACATGCCTGTAATTCCAGCTACTCAGGAGGCTGAGGCAGGAGAATCACTTGAACCCGGGAGGCAGAAGTTGCAGTATGCTGAGACTGCACCACTGCACTTTAGCCTGGGTGACAGAGTGACACTCTGCCTCAAAACAAACAAAAAAAATAAATAAGACTTCCCTTGGGCAACAAACACAGACAGACCTCACTTCCGTCTCAGATGCCCAGGCCTGAACAGAGAGGAGGGCATTCAAACACTCTCTCCTGCAAGAGCCCTTCCCGGACCAGCTTCCTTTTTTATTTTTATTTTTTTGAGATGAAGTCTGCTCTGTCACCCAGCCTAGAGTGCAGTGGCTCAATCTCGGCTCACTACTACTTCCCCTTCTCGGGTTCAAGAGATTCTCCTACCTCAGCCTCCCGAGTAGCTGGAATTACAAACACCTACCACCAGGCCCAGCTAATTTTTGTATTTTTAGTAGAGATGGGGTTTCACTATGTTGGCCAGGATGGTCTCGAACTCCTGACCTCAGGTGATCCGCCCGCCTCTTGGCCTCCCAAAGTGCTGGGATTACAGGTGTGAGCCACCGCGCCCGGCCACATTTAGCTTTTGATTATTGTGTGTCCTCCATTCTACCCTGATTAAAAGCAAGCTCCAGCCGGGCGAGGTGGCTCACGCTTGTAATCCCAGCACTTTGGGAGGCTGAGGCGGGCGGATCACCTGAGGTCAGGAGTTTGAGACCAGCCTAGCCAACATGGAGAAATCCCATCTCTACTAAAAAATACAAAAAGTAGCTGGGTGTGGTGGCACACTCCTGTAATCCCAGCTACTCGGGAGGCTGAGGAAGAAGAATCCCTTGAACCCGGGAGGTGGAGGTTGCAGTGAGCCGAGATTGCACCACGGCACTCCAGCACACATGACGGGAATGAGACTCCATCTCAAAAAAGAAAAAAGGGTGAGGAGGAGGAAAGGACAGATAGGAAAGTTGTTTAGCTTTGCAGGATCTCTGTCAAAACAGCTCCACTCTGCCTCGGTAGCAGAAAAACAACTACAGATAATATGAACTCAAATGGGTGTGACCTGTGTACCCTCAACTCATGGAGGCTGAAACTGCGCTTTCGGATAATTGCTATGTATTATGGAATACTCTTCTCTTTTGCTTTCAACCCCTTAAAAATGTAAAAACCAGGCCAGGTGCAGTGGCTCACAGCTGTAATCCCAGCACTTTGGGAGGTCAAGGCAGGCGGATCACAAGGTCAGGAGTTCCAAAACCAGAGTGGCCAACGTGGTGAAACCCCGTCTCTCCTAAAAAATACAAAAAATTAGCTGGGCGTTGTGGCGGGCGTCTGTAATCTCAGCTACTCGGGAAGCTGAGGCGGGAAAATCGCTTGAACCAGGACCTGGGATGTAGAGGTTGCAGTGAGCCAAGATCATGCCACTGCACTCCAGTCTGGGCAACAGAGTGAGACTCCGTCTAAAAAAAAAAAGTAAAAACCATTCTTAGCCCAAGGGCTGTGCGCAGACAACCAGCAATGCCAGCTGTGGACTGCAATTTGCAGCCCCAGGTCCAGCTGGCTTCTTGTTCTCCTGCAGGTTGTGGGGGCCTGGCACAGGCCAGGCTGTGCCCACAAAGGTTGCATGAATGAACACTGCATGCAGGAATGGTGCCAGCCAGCCAGGCCAGCAAGAGAACCCTCCCCTCATCACCTCTTTCCTGAGCAGCCTTGGGAAAGCCGCTTAACCTCTCTGGGCCTTGTGTTTTCAGCAATAGGTGACCCTGTCTTGCCGGTTTGCTCTGAAGATGCTAAATGTATCTGGCCCTGCACAGGGCCTGCCCCAGCCTTGGTGGGGGCCTGGTGATTCCCACCCCACTGTCTCTAGCTCCCTGCATCCTCCTCCCCAAAGCTGAGAGGCTGCCTTTAAAAGGGAGAAGGCGGCCGGGTGCGGTGGCTCACGCCTGTAATCCCAGCACAGCACTTTGGGAGGGCGAGGCGGGACAGATCACAAAGTCAGGAGTTCGAGACTAGCCTGGCCAACATGGTGAAACCCCATCTCTACTGAAAATACAAAAATTAGCCAGGCGTGGTGGCAGGTGCCTATAATCTCAGCTACTCGGGAGGCTGAGGCAGGAGAATCTCTTGAACTCCAGAGGCAGAGGTTGCAGTGAGCCAAGACTGCACCACTATACACTCCAGCCTGGGCAACAGCGCAAGACTCCGTCTCAAGAAAAGGGAGAAGGCAGGAGCCTCCCCACACCGGCTCAGGGCCCCCCAGCTTCACTCCTTGAGCCCGCCGGGCTGGCGCCAGGACCTGGCCAGCACCACACACACATACTCTCCTCCTGGCCTAAATATCTTCCAACCTCAGAGACATTCCACGCCCCACACTCATTTCCGCTTTCCTGCCCTAGCGTGGTTCCAGGAGAAAAAAAAAAACCCCACTGAAGGAGGGAGGGTAGAGGAGGAGGAGGAGGAGGAGGAGCAGCAGCAGGAGGCCAGTGTGGCCGGTCTTGAGATGTGGCCTCGAGGGTCCTGGCCTTGCTGGGGATGCTGGAATGGCAGAGATTGAGAACTGAAGAGGACCTCCACCCCACCCTGCATTTGGTTTCTCTCCCCTTCTCACTCTGAGTCACCACTCCGGCAGCCCCTGGCCTAGAGCCAAGGCGGAGTGGGACGTGAGGCCGGAAGGCAGGCAGGGAGATCTGCTTGAGTCTCTGGTTTCTCCTCTACGCCCACAGGGGCCATAGGTCTTAGAGCACACACCCCAGCAACCATCCAGTAAATGTGGAGGCAGGGTCGGGGCACCGCATGCCCTCTGGCTCCAGGGGCACCAGTGCACCGCCCACCCCTGGGAACCAAGAAGTAGAAACAAGGCAGCCTGGCTCCACCCACCTCAGGCTGCCCACCCATCAGGAAATGGTAGGCTGGCACCCCTTGCTCCAGGCAGAGGGACAGTGCACGAGTCCTGCCATGGTCTCGCCAATCCCTCCCCAAGATTCGGGAACCCACAGATCACCTCCACTACTATAGGTTCAAGGACTCAAACCAGGCCCAAGATTAGAAAAGACATGCTCAGGCCAGGCACAGTGGCTCACGCCTGTAATCCCAGCAGTTTGGGAGGCCAAGGCGGGTGGATCACCTGAGGTCAGGAGTTCGCCAGCCTGACCAACATGGTGAAACTCCATCTCTACTAAAAATACAAAAATTAGCCGGGCATGTGGTGCACGCCTGTAATCCCACCTACTCAGGAGGCTGAGGCAGGAGAATCAGTTGAACCTGGGAGGCGGGGGTTATAGTGAGCTGAGATGGCACCACTGTACTCCAGCCTGGTAGAAAACAAGACCTTGTGTCAGAACAAAAAGAAGAAAAAGAAAGAAAACACACACTCCAAGTTACTTTGCAGGTTGGCATGCGTGTGGACAGGTAGGACAGCTGAAGCAGGTGGCAAAGCTGCACCCCGCCCCATCCCAACATTTGGCAACATCTGGAGACATCTTTCATCGGGACTGGGTTGAGGTTACGCTACTACTCAACATCCCAGATGCACAAGGTAGCTCCCTGCACAAAGAATGATCCGGCCCCACATGGGGAAACCAGAGGCTAGGCACAGTGGCTCACGCCTGTAATCCCAACACTTTGGGAGACTGAGGCAGGAAGACTGCTTGAGGCCAGCCTGGGTAACACAGAGAGATCCCCATCTCTACAAAAAGAAAAAAAAATTTTTTTTAAGATGGACTCTCACTCTGTCACCCAGGATGGAGTGCAGTGGAGCGATCTCGGCTTACTGCAACCTCCACCTCCTGGGTTCAAGTGATTCTCCTGCCTCAGCATCCCAAGGAACTGGGATTACAGACACCCACCATCATGCCCAGCTAATTTATTTATATATATAATTTATAGATATACATACGTGTATACATACATACATACATATATATATATATATATATATATATTTTTTTTTTTTTTGAGACGGATTCTTGCTCTGTCACCCAAGCTGGAGCACAGTGGCGCGATCTTGGCTCACTGCAAACTCTGCCTCCAGGGTTCAAGCATTTCTCCGCCTCAGCTTCCCAAGTACCTGGGATTACAGGCATACACCACCACACCCAGTTAATTTTTGTATTTCTAGTAGAGATGGGGTTTCATCATCTTAACCAGGATGGCCTTGAATTCCTAACCTCATGATCCACCTGCCTTAGCCTCCCAAAGTGCTGGGATTACAGGCGTGAGCCACTGCACCCGGCCCTCCAATTTTTTTTAATTAGCTGGCCTTTGTGGCACACATCTGTAGTCCCTGATACTCGGGAGGCTGAGGCGGGAAGAACTGCTTGAGCCTAGGAAATTGAGGCTGCAGTGAGCTGTGATCATACCACTACACTCCAGCCTGGGTAACAGAACCAGACATTGTGTCAGGAAAAAAAAAAAAAAAAAAAAAAAGAAAGAGAAAAAACAAGGAGTTGGAAGAGAAAGTTTTGGGGAAGAAGTGAATTCTCACTGAACTGACACCAGGCAAGAGGAGGCGTGGGGCCACTTGGGTGCCTGGGAAGAGCCGCCAAAGGATCTGTCCAGTCTGGGGAGTGGCCAGGCCAGCAGGGAAGACCAGCAGGAGCGTCCCTCCTTACTGAGGATGTATCGTCAGCTTTTCAAAATGTACAGGTTGTCCAGGCGCAAGTGCTCACGCCTGTAATCCCAGCATTTTTGGAGGCTGAGGCGGGTGGATCGTTTGAGGTCAGGAGTTCGACACCAGCCTGACCGACAAAAGTGAAACTCTATCTCTAATAAAAATACAAAATTACCCGGGTGGAGTGGCACACACACCTGTAATCCCAACTACTCAGGAGGCTGAAGCAGGAGAATCACTTGAACCCAGAAGGCAGAGGTTGTAGTGTCGAGATGGCTCCACCGCACTCCAGCCTGGGTGACAGAGCAAGACTCTCTCACCAAAAAAAAAAAAAAAAACGTACAGGTCAGCTGCAAGGAGGGAGTCACCCAGAGCAGGGGATGGGCCCACTTGGGTTATCTGGGACAATCACAGGTAACCTTGGTCTGTCTGAGGCAGCCCGAGGGTGGGGCAGAGAATTTCCTAAGAGCCCTGTGGGGTGGGGTGTGCCTGGCTGTGTGGGACCCACTGTGTCTGGACAAGGCAGCTATGAGCATTAAGGAGACCGAGCTCACCCTTCCAGCCTGACCAGAAACCCAAGTTCAAGTTCGGAATGTGAGGCCATGGGGGCGGAGCCTAGCTCTAGCCTCCCAGTCTCAGGGACAGGGCTGGCTTAGTCACTGTGGAGCTACTGGGAGCTTGAGGGATGTGTGGGCCTGCCCCACCCTCCACCCCAGGGATGTCCAGAGGGTCATGAGAAAACAGGGACGATGACCGGGTGTGGTAGCTCATCCCAGTACTTTGGGAGGCAGAGGCAGGAGGCTCACTTGAAGTCAGGAGTTCCAGACCAGCCTCAGCAACATAGCAAAACCACACATCTGAAAAAAAATTTTAAAAATTAGCCAGGCATGGTGGTGTACCTATAGTCCCAGCTACTCAAGAGGCTGAGGCAGGAGGATCACTTAAGCACAGGGGTTCAGGGCTGCAGTGAGCTATGATCACGAGACAGCACTGCAGCCTGGGTGACAGAGCAAGACCTTGTCTCTAAAAAAAAAAACAAACCAAAGAAAAAAAGAAAAAGAAGAAGAAAGGCCGGGCGAGGTGGCTCACACCTGTAATCCCAGCATTTTGGGAGGCCGACGTGGGTGGATCACAAGGTCAGGAGTTGAGACCAGCCTGGCCAACATGGTAAAACCCCATCTCTACTAAAAATACCAAAATTAGCCGGGCTAGGTGTTGGGTGCCTATAATCCCAGCTACTCGGGAGGCTGAGGCAGGAGAATCCCTTAAAACCACGAGGTGGAGGTTGCAGTGAACCAAGATCCCGCCAGTGCACTCCAGCGTGGGCAACAAGAGTGAACTCTGTCTCAAAAACAGAACAAAACAAAACTGCTGGACTAAAGAGAAGGCTTTAGCAGTCCCAGGGGCACGCACCCTCAGTTTCCCCCTCCAAACTGGCTTCATATCCAACCCTCCTGGGAGGGAATTTCTGGTCCCAAACAGCAAGACAGCACTTTGAAAATTCTGGTATTTGGGCCGGGCATGGTGGCTCACGCCTGTAATCCAAGCACTTTGGAGGCCAAGGCGGGCGGATCACCTTAGGTCAGGAGTTCAAGATCAGCCTGACCACCATGGTGAAACTCCGTCTTTTAAAAAAAAAAAAGAAAGAAAATTCTGGTATTTGTTTATAAGGCAGTGTCCACAGGAATTTGGAAAGTGTCTGGAGGATGCGTGGAAGGCAGCGCTGCAGACTTCAGCAGCCTCTCCCAGCCAGCAGCCCGAAGGGGAAGACGGGTCGCCAGAGCCCCGCCCCACCTACGCCCACCTCACCCAGAGTCTGAGAGCTGCAGCCCGCAGATACCAGGTGGTAATTGCAGGTTTGCTTCAAGCCTTCCGGGTCCCTGAGAAACCAAATCAAGTCTCACTCCGGAAGGGCGGGCCTCAGCAGCAGGGGAGAGAAGGAAGGGGACTGGGGGTGGGGGCTGGGAGGAAGGTGGTCTCAGGTGAAGACTGATTGGCAATGGGCTGGCCTGGAGCCCAGGCCCCAAAGCTCACCAAGCCCCAGCTGCTGTGACCCAGGCCCCTCTGGCCTCTGATACGCCCCAGACTAGGTGGCCTCCTGACAGGCCCTCCCTGCCCTGGGGTCTAAAGGCTGAAGCAATGAGCCATTTCCTTTCCTGTGCACTCTGCCAGGACCCTGCTGATTCCAGAAACCAGTAAGGATGGGGAGTGGGGAGTGGTGCGGGGGCAGAGTGAGGAGACTTGCAGTAGCCTTTTCAGTCTAGCAGTTTGATCTTGCTCAGTAAATAATGTCTTCGGGCCGGGCACAGCGGCTCTCCCCTGTAATCCCAGCACTTTGGGAGGCTGAGGCGGGCGGATTGCCTGAGGTCAGGAGTTAGAGACCAGCCTGACCAATATAGTGAAACCCAGTCTCTACTAAAAATACAAAAAAATTAGCCAGGCGTGGTGGTGTGTGCCTGTAATCCCAGCTACTCGGGAGGGAGAGGAATTGCTTGAACCAGGGAGGTAGAGGTTGCAGTGAGTCGAGATTGTGCCACTGCACTTCAGCCTGGGCAGCAGAGCAAGACTCGGTCTCAAAATAATAATAATGTTTACAAAACAAACATGTGAACAACAACAAATAACTTTGTCTTTCTGGAGCCCCTGGACTGAGTGTGCCCAGATTAGCCCCAGGGAAGATCTCATCCTGTGGAAACGGGAGAGAAGAGGGTAATGAAGTGACCTGACAAATGAGTCTAAGACGGAACCTAGTGAGTGATCAGCCCTGGATGTGAGAGAAGGAGAAACAGGTAGCCCAGGCGTGGCGAGGAGACCTGGGGTGCATGCAGCTCTCAGCTCCCAGCAGGAGCCTCGTTCCTTATCTGAGAACCAGAGATAGAAGCTGGATTTAAGCAAAAGTTTACGGACCAGGACAAAGGTCCCTACACCCTCCTCCTTCCTACTCAAAAGAAAAAAAAAGAGGAAGAAAGTCAATGGGTTGACTTTCTATACAGGGTAACCCTGGACACTTTGCTTAATCACTCTGTGCCTCAGTTCCTTCATCTGTAAAATGGGACTAATGTAAGTGCCTACCTGGCAGGGCGCAGTGGCTCATGCCTGTAATCCCAGCACTTTGGGCGGCTAAGGCGGGCAGTTCACGAGGTCAAGAGATCCAGACCATCCTGGCCAACATGGTGAAACCCCATCTCCAAAAAAAAAAAAAAAAGAAAAAAAGTGAATGCATGGAAATAACCAAGTACAGCATAGCTTCAGGGCCTGGCCTGCCATAAGCATCAGTAATTCTCTATCTTGACTATGGGGGGAGGTTATCTGCAAAAAACCGGAAGCCTCTAGGGCAGAAGCAAAGGGGCCTTTGGAGGCTCTGGTAATCTTTCCAGAGCACTTCTTAGACTCTCTGTGTAAACACAGGGGACTTGGCTTGAAGCCTCAATTAACAAAGCAGCTAATTCCCTCGACAGGACTTCCCAGGGCTCCCAGAAGAAACAAACCGTTTCCAAGGCTCCTGGCCCACTCCTGCCCCTTAGGGAGCTCCTAGATTGCCATGTCCTCTTGGCAGGCCCTTGGGAGAACTTCTCAAACCAAGGGAAACTGAGACCCAGGCTGCCAAGGGAACTGCTCAGGGATCATGGCCCTCAGGCCAGCCCAGCAAGGCAGCTAAAACAGTGTTTTGCAGACACGGCTGTTCCTTGGATCTGCCTGGGATGGCTGGGTCCCCCAATGCCATCCCTGTCCCTGCCCTGGAGATCCTGGTGTAACCTACCTGGGGAGAAGCCTGGAATGTCTCAGAGCTCAGCGCACAGGCTTCTACCAAGCTAGCTCTGCTGGTCCCTGGCTACACAGCCCTCTGCAATAGAGAAGAAAGCCCTGTAACTCCATCAAGGAAGAAAAGGTGTGATTCACCTCACCCCTCCTAATCACACTCATAAAAGCCTCAATTAATCCAACAGTTAATTCCCGCAAGAAGACTTCCCCTTGGCCTGCCTCTCCCCACACCCCACAAGGCGGGACCTGAGAGGTGCTCCCTGCAGCTGCACCCTGAGGAAAGGATTAACAGGAAGTGCCTGGCGTCCTGCAGCCACAGAAGCCCCATTGTTCTCCAGCCTGTCCCCTCCCCCTCGTCCGGGAAGACCCTCTGGGGAGCCCCTTCCAAGGGGCCAGGGAGTCTCTCCAGGCTGAAGGCCAGCCCGTCGGGAGAGCGTGCACAGGAAAAGGAAACCAGCTGGGTGCGGGCTGGGGAGGCACAGCTGTCACTGCTGCATCTTGTCGGGGTGGGGGACGGGCAATTTCCGAGGCGGGGCCTCCACCTTGCCCACCTGGTGTGTGTGGGAGGGGGTCAGCCTTCCCTGCAATCCCCATCTAGAAGCCAAAAGCCCTTAGTTTGGGATTCTTAGGTACAACTGGGGCCCCTCCCTCCATTTAACCATGCCCCCACCCCACCCCAAGCATCCCTGAGTCCCAAAGTTTAACATCCCACCCCTCCTCCACCGATTTCAGATCACTCCTCCAGGTCCTGTCAGCTTTTTCTGATTAACAGTGCTGGGTGGGGTGGGCTGGATTGGGGTGGAGGGGGTTGCACGGAGAACTGTTAGCAATTCCCTGGGAGCCCGTGGGGGCGGGCTGGCTGAGGGTGAGCAGCTGGCAACCAGACAGGCCGAGGCCCTGGGTGAACAGGCCGAGGGGGAAATTAATTGGTGCCAGTCGGATGGCCAGCCGGGGGGGCCTGGCCAGCCGCCGAGGTGCAGGAGAGCTGGGGCATGGGGGCGGGGGACAGTGAATGCGGGGATTACGTCTTAACTAAGACTCAATGGTATACTGGGGCAGGGGCCAGGAGGCTCGAAGACCAGGCGGAAGTCTGGGCTTCCCTGGACAAGGGTGGGGAAGATCTCAGCTCCACTAGACACAGCTATGAGGGTTCTGGGTTCCCCGAGACACTGTAAAAAACCGGGTAGGGTCTAGGCTCTCCTGAACACAGCGGGGACGGAGGTGTGGGGGGTCCGGCCCCCCTGAATACAAGTGGAGGCTTCAGCAACCCCCAAGTCAAAGAGGGTAGTGTGAGCCTCAAACTCTGGCAAATCCCCTTACACTTTCATTCTCTCGGTCCTTTTACCAGATTGGGAGCCGAACCCCCGACGGAGGTGCAGAAGCCGCGACTTCCCAACGTGTATGACGCCTCCAGGCCCTGGGCGCTACCGCTGCCTCTGCCTCCGCCTCCGCCTCCGCCTTCCCGCTCGACCGCAAGCTCCGCCCCCGCCTCCCTGGGACTGGCAGCGCGAGTCCGGGAAGGGGGCGTGGCCCTGGCCACTGACCTCGCGGGGAGTTCTTGGAAGTCGCGGGTTGTAGTGCGCGGGGGCGGAGCCTGGGGGCGGCGCCAAGGCGGAAGTTAATTTGCATGTACCGCCCTTGGGCGTGACAGACATAGGATGGCTCCGCTCCGTGTAGTGACTACCTTACCCACCTCCAGCGCTCGGCCTCCCGCTCACATTTCCTAGGCAAGATGAAGTCCCCGCCCTGTCCGGCTAGCAACTGGGCCGCGGCGTAGCCTCCCCGCCCTCGGCCGGGTGGACTTCGCCCAAGGTCCTGGAACCGGGTAAACCGGTCTGGGTGTTGCTTCTGAGCTGGTCCCGACCTGTGGCCCGGCCCTTTCCCAGATCTACAGAGGCTGAACTGGGGCGCCTTTCCCTTGGGTCCTGCTTGGCAGGGCAGGGAAGAGTGGGGAGGAGGCTTCGGGATGGGAGATCCGACTAAAGCTGTCCTTTACTTGCTATCTTGCAGAGCAAAACTCTATGGGCCTCAGTTTCCTCATCTGCACACAGTGGACGTTAAAAAGGACAGATCTCCAACGAGGGTTGCAAAGACATCATTCATTCACAAAAATCTACTTAATTAGACATCTTGGTCCCTGCCTTCATGGAGGCAACAGGCTACAAGAAAAGACTAACTCAGAAACAACTGTTTAATTCTACAAAGGTAAAATTGCACTTGGGATAAGTATTACCAAAGGAAAAAAAAATTTTTTTTTTTGAGACAGTCTCACTCTGTCTCCCAGGCTGAAGTGCAGTGGTGCAATCTCAGCTCACTGCAACCTCCGCCCCCTGGCCCCAGGTTCAAGCGATTCTCCCACCTCAGCCTCTGGAGTAGCTGGGACTATAGGTGCCCACCACCATGCCTGGCTAATTTTTGTATTTTTAGTAGAGACGGGGTTTTACCATGTTGGCCTGGTTGGTCTCAAACTCCTGACCTTGTGATCTGCCCGCCTCGGCCTCCCAAAGTGCTGGGATTACAGGCGTGAGCCACCGCGACCAGCCCGATTCAATGTTATTTAAATATCGTGGACTGAATCTCTGCAAATGTCTCCCTTGTCACCTTACCTCCTTCTCCGCCCAAGCATGATCTTCCCTTGGAAACAATATGTCTTTAACGTTGGCTAATCTCTCTTTGAAACTGTCAAATCTCAAAAAACGAAAAAAAAAAGAAAAAAGAAACTGTCAAATCTGTTACTGTCTCAGGATCTTTTGACATTGTTTTATTTTCATTGTAACCTTTTTAAGAAACTGTTACCTTCTAAATAGGGTAAGTGATTAAGTGGGTAACATATATATATATATATATATATATATATATATATATATATATATAAAATGAATACAGTTAGCTGGGCATGGTGGCACACGCCTGCAGTCCCAGCTTATCCAGAGGCTGAGGTGGGAGAACTGCTTGAGCCTAGGAGATGGGGGCTGCAGTGAGCTATGATGGCACTACTGTTCTCCAGCCTCGGCAACATAGTAAGACCCTGTCTGTAAATGATAATAGTACGGTTGTTGGTTGACCCCCTCAACCATCTAAGAGTCATATAGAAGCCACTGATTAAATAAGCTACATGTTTATTACTTACAATCTCATTTACCCAAAACAACCTCATTCACTCATTCAAGACCAGGTTGGACATTGGTGGAATTAACAGAACTAACAAAAGAGTTAACTTGGAAGAGTTAGGGAACAGATGCTAAGTAAACAATAAATATGGCCAGGTGCAGTGGCTCAAGCCTGTAATCCCAGGACTTTGGGAAGCTGAGGCAGGCAGATCACCTGAGCTCAGAAGTTTGAGACCAGCCTGGACAACATGGTAAAACTCTGTGTCTACAAAAAATATAAAAATTAGCAGAGCGCAGTGATGTGCAACTGTAATCCCAGCTACTTAGGTGGCTGAGGTGGGAGAATCTCTTGAACCTGTTAGGCAGATGTTGCAATGAGCCAAGATCGTGCCATGCGCTCCAGCCTAGGCAACAGAGCAAGACCCTGTTAAAAGAAAGAGCTGGGCGCAGTGGCTCACACCTGTAATCTCAGCACTTTGGGAGGCCGAGGTGGGTGGATCACAAGGTCAGGAGATGGAGACCATCCAGGCCAACATGGTGAAACCTTGTCTCTAGTAAAATACAAAAAATTCCAGCCAGGTGCAGTAGCTCACACCTGTAATTCCAGCACTTTTGGGAGGCTGAGGCAGGTAGATCACTGAGCTCAGAAGTTCAAGACCAGCCTGGGCAACATGGTGAAACAGGCAGGAGAATCGCTTGAACCCGGGAGGCGGAGGTTGCAGTGAGCCGAGATTGTGCCACTGCACTCCAGCCTGGGTGGCAGAGCAAGACTTCATCTCAAAAAAAAGAAGAAGAAGAGAGAAGGAAGAAAAGAGAGAGAAGAAAAAAGAAAAAAATTAGCTGGATGTGGTGATGGGCACCTGTAGTCCCAACTACTCTGGAGGCTGAGGTGGGAGGATTGCTTGAGCCCAAGAGCTCCAGGCTGCAGTGAACCGTGATCAAGCCACTGCACTCCACCCTGGGTGATAGGAAGAGTCTAGAAAAAAGAAGAGAAAGAAGAAGAGAGAGAGAGAAGAGGAAAGGAAAGGAAAGGGAAAAGGAAAGGAAAGGAAGAGATTAGCTGTGCATGGTGGCCTAAGCCTGTGGTCCCACCTGCTTGGGAGGCTGAGGTGGGAGGATTGCTTGAGCCTGGGAGGTCAAGACTACATTGAGCCATGATTACACTAAAAACTCCTGGCCTCAAGTGATCCACCTCAGCCTCGTAAATTTTTGAGGTTACAGGCATGAGCCATGGTACCCAGCACATACAGCATTTTCTATGTGCCAGGCACTCTAAGCACTGTACATGCATAATTTCACTTAATCCTTACAACAAACCTAAAAAGCAGGGACTGTTATTGTCCCCAATATACAGTTGGGGAAACAGGTCCAGAGAGGTCAAGTGACTTGCTCAAGGCTGCAGAGCAAGAAAGTAGACCTGGCTGTCTCCCTCCAAAATCAGAATATGTGCTTCTTTTTTCCTTTTTTGAGACGGAGTCTCGCTCTGTAGCCCAGGCTGGAGTGCAGCGGTGTGATCTTGGCTCACTGCAACCTCCGACTCCTGGGTTCAAGCGATTCTCCTGCCTCAACCTCTCCAGTAGCTGGGATTACAGGTGCCCACCACCTCACCAGGCTAATTTTTGTATTTTTAGTAGAGACGAGGTTTCACCATGTTGACCAGGCTGGTCTTGAACTCCTGACCTCAGGTGATCCACCCACCTCTGCCTTCCAAAGTGTTGGGATTACAGACATGAGCCTCTGCACTGGGCCCAGAATATGTGCTTCTTACCGGACTTCTGCAGCTGGCCTTTGTCACCCTTCATCATGTGTCTGGTTCCTAATTACCTGTGTGGCCTGTGTGTGTAGTTCTGACTGGCTCAGGCCTCTTATCCTCTGGGAGGATGGGCATATAGGCTGTACTGTTTGCAGTTTGTGCCAACTTAGTACAAACCAGCAGCAAACACCTCTCTGGAGTCTCCTGCTGCAGGCCTGGGGTTCCCTGCTGGAACCTGCTGGTCGCAGGATGGGTGAACTTTTTAGTTTTCACAGCTAGTGTCCAAAATTAGTCCAGACCTCACCGATGTCATCTGCTGTGACAAGATTCAATGCTGACTATTCTGATGGGTCCAATGGGGTCTTGGAGATGGTTGTGTCTTAAGGGGAGGTGTCTGTAGGGTATTTGTTCCAGCCTCATCTTCTATCCCATCACTTTCGGTCCCCAGCCCCCCGGTGGCCGGGCACCGGAAATCCCCAAGAGGCCCTGGCGGGGGCGGGGGTCGGCCAAGCCGCTTCCCGCGGAAGGAAGGGCTTGGCGGTTCCTGCGACAGGATGCGCGCGAGGCCCCCTCCCCAGGGGCCCCGGACTTCCCCGGGCCGGGCCAGGCCAGGCTCGTAGGGGAGGAAGTCCGACGCGGGTGCAATGAGCTACTGCCTGCGGCGTGTGGCTCCAGTGCCCCCACGTCCCGTGGGGGAGTTGGGTGGGTTAGGACTCGGAGTAGGTGGCGCCTTTTAAAAGTCCCCCCACGTGTTCCCAGGAAGGAATCAGGCAGCCGTGGGGGCGAGCTTGGCTAGGGGAGAACGGTGCGAAGCTCTCCTTCACAATCCACACGGGAGGGGAAAGGGGTGTGGATTGGGCAGGAGGGGAGCCAGGGCGCCCAGATTCCACCAGCAGACGATTTGGGGCTGGCCTGCCCCTCCTTCTACTTCCCGGTCTTGGGGTCAGTTCCCCTGGGGTAAAGGGAAGCCAGCGGCGGCCGAGCCAGCCGTCGGGGGGCGGGGCGAGCGCTCTCCCGGCGCCTCCCGCCGCCACCACTCCCCGCACCTGGGACTCCTTTGTCTTCCTGCCAGCCCTCCTCCCTCCTCCCTGGGGCAGCGCCTACAGCCCCACTCCTAAACCGACATGGGGGATATTGAAAGGGCTTTCACCTCTCGGGGTGGCTATTCTCCAGCTGGGGAGTGACCCAAGCCATTAACTAGGGCTCCAATGGGCATTTTCAGAAACCTAAAGCCGGGTGGAGAGAAGCTGCTTAGAGGTCCATTTCACAGATGAGGAAACAGGTTGCATCTCCCTGCCTGAGCCACACAGCAATGACCAGGTAAAGGGCCCTTCAAAGCTCACCCGCTTAGCTCCACCTGAGGCCTAGGACCCCGGCCCCAGCTGATTCAGTTGATTAAGGTAGTCGTCGGGGTGGGAAAGCAGGTGGCGATATCTGCCATCTTTCAAGCAAAGTGTGATCGATCCCCAACTCTGCTTGGACACTGTGCTTGGAATTACCCCTCAAACGTCTCAACTCAGAAAGCCCCCTATCCCGGAGTTGTAGGACAATTTCAAGGGAACCCTCAAATCTGGGGGGGTGGGGGTCCACCAGCTAGGGAATGCCCGGGCAAGGAAAAGGGGGCCCAGCCCTCTCCCGCCCACGTGGTAACCGGTCAGACCGGTTCCTGGGGCCCCAGCCAGCCGCCACCAGCCCCTGACCCTTTAACCCCGCCCCTCCCCCACCAGAGCAGAAAACCAGACAGCACCGGCCTTTTTACTCAAATGGTCTTTATTTTCCTGACATTTCTAACAAAACACCAGGTTAGACGGAATTAAAAAGAATCCACCGCAGGAAAGGTAAACAGACCCTCAAAAACTCCCTGGCGAAGATGTCCCCCCTCCCCAAACTAGCCCAGTTTCACCAGCAACTGGTCCCAGCTCAGCCTTATGCCTTTCCACTGCCACCCCTCACCCCTCCATAGTCTCGTGATTCAGACTAGGAACATCTGGGTTGTGTCAGTGTCTGAGGGAGGGGCACGCTGGAACCTGGGGAACCTCCTAGCCACCTCTTAATGCACCAGATGAGAAAATTTTGAATGTGAAACTACATCAGCCCCCGCTCCCACCCGAGGTGCAGAGGCGCAGGACGTCAACCAGCAGCACGCGGGGGTGAAGTGACTCAGGCCACTCTCCAGGGTGGGTCCACGCACCAGATCCTCCTCCCAGGCCCCACACCCACGCAAGGCGACAGGAAACTCCCCACGCCTGCCCCATGACGCAACGATGACCGTTTACACAAGTATGTCAGTGGAGGGGGAAGGGGTGCGCCAGGAATTCTGAGGTTGGAAACGCAAAACCAACTCTTGAAAAACCTTCAAAGGGCCAGCACAGCCCCCAGTACAAAATGAAGTCCGACCCTGAGATCTTAAAAAACAAAAAAAACCCAAGCCTCCCTTCTCCCAGTCCAGGAGAGTGAAAGGTCCACGTCCCAGTCCACTAAGACAGCACCTGTGGGCGCAGCAGGTCTCTGCGGAAGGCGCCCGCGCCCCCGGCTCAGACTCCTCGTTGCCGTCGCTGCACACTGAAGGCGACGGCTCCCTGGGGACAGAGTCCCTCTCCGGGCCTCTCAGCAGCCCGGGCGGCGGCTTCTCTCCACGGTTTTCGCAGGCGCTCCCCCCGGGAAGGAGGAAGTGACCTCGCCTCGGGTCTGCGCCCTGGGGCCGACGGTTCGACGCGCGCTCTGGGCTCCGGCAGCGCTGCTCAGGGTCCTCAAAAGGCCACCACCGCCCGCACCAGCACGTTGAGCATGCTGTCCGGGGGGCGGCAGGCGGGCTTTGCCTCGCACGTGGGCGGCGCCGTCGGAGGGGCTACGGGGCTGCAGTTCAGGAGGCCCGAGAAGCGCTTCTGCAGGACGCGGGCCAGGTTGGGAAAGGCGCCCTCCGCTTGCGCCGGAGGGGGCTGCAGGCGATCAGCGACCTCAGATGACACCCCCTCCTCTTCCTCCTTTTCTTCCAGACGGGCTTTCTTGCTCGGGACCAGTCCGGCGTCCCCGCCGTCGCTCAGGCTGCTGCTGCGTCGTTTGCGGCTGACTTTGGCGGGGCGCGGGGCACAGCAGGCGGGGATCTCCTCGGCCGTCGGCGCCTCCTGCGTGTCCATGGGCTCCGGAGACGGCTGCTCGCCGTCGGCGGTCGCTGTCTCGACCGTGGACTCGAATTCCCGCGGCGGGTGCAGGCGAGGGTCAGAGGGGCGGGCGGGCGGCAAGGACACCTCGGGTTCGAGGGCCTCCACCTTAGCCGAGAGGTAGAGTTCCCGGGCGCTGCGCATGACCAGCGACAGCTGCAGACTCCGGTGCAGCCGCAGGCCACCGCGCTGCATGCGGGAGTGATACATCTTCCACACCGACAGGGTCATGATGCGCTGTGCCTCCTTCTGCACTTCCATGGCGACTCGACGGCGACGGCAGCGGGGGCTCCCGGGACAGATAGGACAGGCGGCAGGTGCACTCCGGACAAGGGGTTCGCTAACGCCTCTCCCCACGAACCAACCCACGCAGTGACACTGCTAGGACGCTCTGCCCGGGCGCCCGCCACCCGGGCCTTTTTATACCCCCAGTGACGTCACTGAGACGCCCCGCCCAATCCGAGGGACGCATCCGGGCTTTCCAACTCAACGCAGCCAAACATTCCTTAAAGCGACAGAATGCGATTTACCCAGCAGGGAAAGGGAACTGGAACCTTGGCGAGGAGGAGCGTCCCCCTACTCCACTCTGAGCTCTCCGGTGAGCTCCTTTTTTTGAGCCCCGCCTGGGCGCGTTGGCCCAGAGGAGGGGGTCCGGGGATGGGGCTCAGGGCCCACCCATATGCTCGCCGTCTGGAGGTCCTAGTGGCTCTTGGGCGGCAAGTTTCCCTTCACACAGGGGAAGACCCGGCTTCCAGCCTGAACATCCCCTGTAGGCACTGTTCCTAGCATTTACCAGATGTGTCTAATGAGTGTTTTCTGCACCAATAATCATGCTAACAGCTCTTACTACTTACCAGGCGCGGTTAAGAGCGCTCCTTTTATCAGTAACTCACCGATCCCTCACCTCCACTCCGCGGAGGACACTGTCCTATCTGCTTCCTTCCAGTGGGGAAACCAAGGCAGAGTCACTGGGCCAGTATATGCTAAACAAACAATATTTGCTACCGCAGTGAAAGGAGACCACTGGGGCCTCCAGCTCTTCCGTCTCTAGCGTACGCCAGCTCTTGTTTGTAAGCGGTGAGCCGCCCCGGGCTGCGGGTTTCCGTGATTCCTACCGAACCATCCCCCCGCAGTTTCCTGCGACAGGAGCTCCACGGGTGGGTTTGGAGGAACCCGGCGCGCAGGACAGCCCCCGTCAACACGTGGCTGCAGCCCCCCCCAGACAAGGGGACCGAGTTCCGCCTCTGCGCCCCGGGAGGCGGGGTTCGGTTGGGAGCTGGAAACCTAGCAATGCAGAGACAAAGCAGGTACAAAACCTCCCCCTACCCTCCGCTACGCGCCGTCTCTCCAAGAAATCCTAATTCCAATTCCTCCAAAAAAGGATGAAAAATTGTTCGAATGGCTCCATTCATTCCCGATACGGGCCCTTTAAGGAGTGGCGCGGCCCCCACTTTCCGCCCGCACTGGCTCGCAGCGCCTTCCCGCCACCGGCGCCCGCTTACTTCCACAACTAAATTTGGACGGAGTGACGTAGGACAGTCGCGCGGTCCGCTTCCGGTTGCCCATATTAGTACAGGGCCTGTGATCGCCGTAGCCGGCGGCAGCGGGGCTTCCGGGCGGGCGGGAGGGGCGGGGCTTTGCACTCCGGCCACGCCCCTCCCCTCCCTCGCCCGGGCAGCGCGAGCAGGCTGGAGCCCCAGGCTTCCTGACCCGCATCCAGTCGGGTGGGTGGGAAGGAGAGTTTCACTTCCTTCCCTCCGGGGGCCAGGAAGGCGTGACGCCAGGGGGCGACCTCAAGGGCTTCCACGGAAGCCATCTCACAGAGGCACTACAGAACGACCCTGCATACACAAGAGACTATCCGCTGAGGCCCCCTCATCCCTTCTTTCCCCTTCCCAATTATTTCCCCCATACAAAGCCCCTTCCCAGTTATCCCTGTCCCCCGCCCCACAGTGATCTGTCTTGGGACACTCTCCCGTCTCGCCCTCCCCCCGCAGGTGGGGACTCGAATTATTCCCCCCTAAAAGACCCTTCCCAAACTTGTCCCCATTCAACGAAGCTGCCACACTGCAGCCACCTGCGGAAGATGCCCCCGTCCCTGCCCCCCTAACCTTACCACGGAGACCCCCACAATGACTTCCTCAGCCCAGGCACTATCTCTGAGAACCCACGCAGCAACTCTGACGAGCAAGGGGGCGACCGTCCGAGGACTCCCTCAGACAACCTGCCCACCCTCCAGGGGAGACCAGGCCCCCCACTACTCAAAACGTGCTTTCCCGAGACTCCCCTCACCACCCAACACAAAGAGCTCCACTGTCACACATAGGGTGACACTATGAGTCCCTTCGCTGATACTCTTGGCCCCTACCCAGAGGAAGACCATCCTCCAAGCCACCATCACACCTCCCGCGACCCCCAGGCTCGAACCCAGAAAGATTCCGCGCTTCCACCACGCACGCTCTTGAGGATGACCTTCCCCCGCCCCTGGCATCTCTGAGACCCCCACTCAAGACCACCTCGCCCCAAGGCGCCCTCGAAGTGCCCTCAACTCCCTCACTTCTCAGGAACGAGAGACTGGGAGAATGCAGCAGAACTCCCCGCAGAAGCAGGCCCGCTCCTCACTCCGCCCCCGCGGGGAGAGTACCACCTCTCCCCTACACCATGCCCAAACCTGAAACTCGGGACCCTGGAATGGGACGATCTCCGAAGTGCCAGCTCAGGGAGTCCATGAAAAGATTCAACGAATCGAATGAACCCCTTCCCCAGCCATAATCCCCAGCCGTCAGAAATAAGGGAGGCTATCATTATTTACATTGCCCGTGCCCGGAAGGGAAACTGAGGTTGCGCAGCAACAATCCGAGGAGCTGGGTCCTGAACCGAGATTCCGAACTCGGACCCAAACTGGCCCAACCAGAACTCGGACACCGCCCCCTACGGGGCGGCACAAGAGGGCCAAGGGGCGGAGCATGTGGACCGGAAGCTGCCTCTGCCCACAACCAAGATGGCTGCGGAGAGGGCGGAAGTGTCCGCACGTCGGGCCTCCGAGGCCTCTCTTTCTCCCCTGGCGGCCCCGCTCTCGATGGTGAAGTGACGGGGGCGGGGGTGGCGGCGCGATCTCCTCAGCTGCGAGGGAACCAGCCCGCGAACCCAGGCTGGGAGGGGGTTCGGCCTGGGGACGAGGGGGACTGACATGTCTCTCGAAGACCCCTTTTTTGTAGTCCGAGGGTGAGTGACAGCGACGGGGGAGGGCGGAGGGTGCTCCGTCCCCAAGCCAGCCAGTGCCCGGGTGCTGGCCCCAGCATGCCAGGCGGGCTGGGCAGGGCAGTCGGGGTGCAGAGTGGGAGGCACACGCAGGGGAATATTGGGGTCTCCGGAGTCCCCCATGCGTTTGGGTTTGCAGTCGGGAGCAGAGGTGGGCGGGAGGACCGCCTGCCCCCAGCCGCGCCCGCCGTGCCCCTGCCCGCAGCGAGGTGCAGAAGGCGGTGAATACGGCCCGCGGGCTGTACCAGCGCTGGTGCGAGCTCCTGCAGGAGAGCGCGGCGGTCGGACGCGAGGAGCTGGACTGGACGACCAACGAGCTGCGGAATGGCCTGCGCAGCATCGAGTGGGACCTCGAGGACCTGGAAGAGACCATTGATATCCTGGGGCTTTGGGACGGGGGGTGACTTGGGGGAGCCCCCTGCGGTGGTAGGGGCCTGGGAGCTCGCCCTCGGGGAGGGCTGGACCCCTAGGGAGGGAGATGATGTCTGGCTCTGGCCTTGACCCTTGACTCTCAGCCCACGCATAGTGGAAGCCAACCCAGGCAAGTTCAAGCTCCCGGCCGGGGACCTGCAGGAGAGAAAGGTGTTCGTGGAGCGGATGCGAGAGGCCGTACAGGTGAGTAGAGGGCCTGCAGGCGTGGAGGTGTATGTCTTTTCTTTCTTTTTTTTTTTGAGATTGAGTCTCACTCTGTCGCCCAGGCTGGAGTCCAGTGGTGCAATCTCAGCTCACTGCAACTTCCACCTACCGGATTCAAGAGATTCTTGTGTCTCAGTCTCCTGAGTAGCTGAGACTACAGGTGCCCGCCACCATATCCAGCTATTTTTTGTGTTTTTAGTTAGAGACGGGGTTTCACCGTGTTGGCCAGGCTGGTCTTGAACTCTCGACCTCAGGTGATCCACCCAACTTGGCCCCTCAAAGTGCCGGGATTACAGGCCTGAGCCATGCCCAGCATGAGTGTCTTTCCTCCCTAATGCTGTCTTCACCTCCAGGAAATGAAGGACCATATGGTCAGCCCAACAGCCGTAGCCTTTCTGGAGAGGAATAGCAGAGAGGTAAGCCTTCCTGACCCACCCTTCCCACCTGAGCACCTGGGGGTGACCACACTGTTGAGTACAAGCCAGATCCCTCTGCGTGTGTTCACCTGTCCCTTCTGTGACAGTGCCCATCCTGTGTGCAGTTGTCCTCTTGCTGTCTACCTGCCTGCACTTTCTGGGTGTGTGCACCTGAACCTCTCTGTGTGTATGTGTCCGTGGGTTCCTCTCTACTGTCTCTATACTCTGGCTCTATGCTGGTTTCCTATTGCAAAGGAGGGTTGGAGGCCTGTGTACCTATCTCCTTTATGCTTCCATGCTATTTGTCCTGTATGCAGCTGTTTCCAGGACGCATGCCTGCCTTTCTCTCTCTCTCTTTTTTTTTTTTTGAGATGGAGTCTTGCTCTGTTGCCCAGGCTGTAGTACAGTGGCTCGATCTTGGCTCACTACAACCACCGCCTCCCGGGTGCAAGTGATTCTCCTGCCTCAGCCTCCTGAGTAGCTGGGATTATAGGCGTGCACCACCACACCCGGCTAAGTTTTTGTATTTTTAGTAGAGACAGGGTTTCACGTTGGCCAGGCTGGTCTTGGACTCCTGACCTCAGGTGATCCGCCCAATTTCACCTGTCAAAATTCTGGGATTACAAGCATGAGCCACCATACTTGGCCTACTTTCTGCATTTTACAAATGAAGAAACTGAGGCACAGAGAGGTCAAATGATGGGGTCCCTAGGTCACCTTGTTAGTAAGTGGTGAGTGAGGATTGCAGGCTGTCCCACGCCAGAGTCTGCCTCCCTGACTCACCACCATGGGGACTTGCCTCACATGCCCCACTATGAGTTGGTGTCCCTCCCCGAGTCTATATTCTGTGCTCCTGCAGATGCTGGCGGGCAAACCAGCTGCCCAGAAGTCACCCAGCGACCTGCTGGATGCCAGCGCCGTCTCGGCCACATCTCGCTACATCGAGGAACAGCAGGCCACACAGCAGGTTTCAGGGCAGGATGGGTAGATCCTGAGAGGGAGGAGCCTTGCAGACCCATCTGAGGTCTGAGGTCCCTTTCTTTCTTCTTCTTCCTTCTTTTTCTTCTTCTCCCCTCCCCCCATCTTTCTCCCCATTTTCCTTCTCCTTTCTCTCCCCTCCTCCTTCTCCTCCTCCTACTCCCTTCCTCCTCCTCCTCTCCATCTAACTCCTGCTCCTTCCCCTCCCCACTCCTTTCCTTTATTTTTTTGAGATGGAGTCTTGCTCTGTGGCCCACCCAGAAGTGCAGTGGTGTGATCTCAGTTCACTGCAACCTCTGCCTCCCAGGTTCAAGTGATTCTCCTGCCTCAGCCTCCCGAGTAGCTGGGGTTACAGGCACCCACCACAATGCCTGGCTAATTTTTTTTTTTTTTTCTGAGACGGAGTCTTGCTGTGTTGCCCAGGCTGGAGTGCAGTGGCACGATCTCAGCTCACTGCGATTCTCCTGCCTCAGCCTCCCAAGTCGCTGCGACTACAGGTGTGCTCCACCATGCCCAGCTATTTTTTATATTTTTAATAGAGACAGGGTTTCACCACTTTGGCCAGGAAGGTCTCAATCTCTTGACCTCGTGATCTACCTGCCTTGATACTCGGATTACAGGGATGAGTGACCCGACCGTGCCCAGCCACTTTTTGTTTTTGTTGTTGTTTTTATGTTTTCTGTTGTTTTTTTTGAGACGGAGTCTCACTCTGTTGCTCTGGCTGGAGTGCAATGGTGCGCTCTCGGCTCACTGCAACCTCCACCTCCCGGGTTCAAGCAATTCTCCTGCTTCAGCCTCCCAAGTAGCTGGGATTACAGGTGCACACCACCACACCTGGCTAATTTTTGTATTTTTAAGTAGAGACGGGATTTCACCATGTTGGTCAGGCTAGTCTCGAACCCCTGACTCATGATCCACCTGCCTCAGCCTCCCAAAGTGCTGGGAATACAGGCGTGAGCCACTGCACCCAGCTCAATTTTTGTATTTTTAATAGAGATGGGGTTTCACCATGTTGTCCAGGCTGGTCTCAAACTCCTGACCTCAAGCGATCTACATGCCTCCACCTCTCAAAGTGCTGGGATTATAGGCATGAGCCACCGCGCCCGGCTTTCTGGGGTCCCTTTCAGCAGCACCTCCCACCCCTTCGCTCTGCAGCTAATCATGGATCAACAGGATCAACAGCTGGAGATGGTGTCTGGGAGCATCCGGGTCCTGAAGCACATGTCCGGCCGTGTTGGGGAAGAGCTGGACGAGCAGGGCATGTGAGGCCAGGACCCCGGGGGTGGGCCAGGGGCTCTCGGCCACCCTGATGTGTCTGGGCCATCTGGGGGCTGACGCCATCTGGTCTTGGCAGCATGCTGGATGCCTTTGCCCAAGAAATGGACCACACTCAGTCCCGCATGGACAGAGTCCTCAGGAAGATGGCCAAAGTATCCCACATGACGAGTGGTGAGTCCCCTTGGGAGAGGGGTCAGTCCTGGTGGGGCAGGTTATAGGTGGTACCCTCTCCCCATGACCTCTGACCTTCTCATCCCCAGACCGCCGACAGTGGTGTGCCATCGCCGTGTTGGTGGGGGTGCTTCTCCTCGTTCTCATCCTGCTTTTCTCTCTCTGACCCTAGCCCTCCCTGGCGGGCTGGTTCCTTAAGCCTGAGGAGCCACCCAATACTTTGGAGCTTGCCTAGCCTCCTAGGAGAGGGTCCCTTCTGGGTAGCTGAAGAGTAGAGGGTCCCACCTGGGGAGCTGTCCCCACGGCTCTCCCCGAGAGCCAGTAGGATCCTTCAGGGCCTTGAGCCGAAGCCACCACCACTGGTTCTGTTCAAGTGCACTTAGAGGGTGGTGGAAGCAGGGAGGCCTCAAACACACCCCTCTCCATTTCCAGTTACGGGACCCCAAAGCCACTCACCCCTGTGCCTTACACAAGTGCCAACCTGGAAATAAAATCCCAGACTTTTTTATACATATTTGTGTCATGCGGTGTGTTGACTGCAAACAAGTGCCTGAGCCCTGACTGGGACTCCCATTCTAAGCCACTGCCTGAACAAGTGCCCCAGTGTGTGTGTGCACGTGTGTGTGTTCTGAACTTTTTTAAAGAGTTTTGCTCTTGTTACCCAGGCTGGAGTGTAATGTCGCAGTCTCTGCTCACTGCAACATCTGCCTCCCAGGTTCCAGTGGTTCTCCTGCCTTCGTCTCCTGAGTAGCTGGGACTACAGGTGTGCACCACCACACCTGGCTAATTTTTGTATTTTTAGTAGAAATGGGGTTTCACCATGTTGGCCAGGCTGGTCTCAAAACTCCTGACCTCAAGTGATTTGCCTGCCTCGGCCTCCCAAAGTCCTGGAATCACAGGCATGAGCCACTGGGCCTGGGCCAGTCTTTTTTATTTTATTTTTTTTAATGGTTTAGGTTCTCTTAGTCCTTTTTTTTTGAGACAGAGTTTCGCTCTTCTCACCCAGGCTAGAGTGCAATGGCGCATCTCGGCTCACTGCAACCTCCGCCTTCTGGGTTCAGGCAATTCTCCTGCCTCAGCCTCCTGAGTAGCTGGGATTACAGGCAAGCACCACCATGCCCAGCTAATTTTTGTATTTTTAGTAGAGATGGGGTTTCACCTTATTGACCAAGATGGTCTCGATCTCTGGACCTTGTGATCCGCCTGCCTCGGCCTTCCAAAGTGCTGGGATTATAGCCGTGAGCCACCGCGCCCGGCTGCCTTAGACCTTTTTTAAAAATTTTTATTTATTTTTTTCTGGAGACAGAGTCTCACTCTGTTGCCCAGGCTGGAGTGCAATGGCATGCAACCTCCGCCTCCCAGGTTCAAGCAATTCTCCTGCCTCAGCCTCCCGAGTAGCTGGGATTACAGGCATAAGCCACCATGCCTGGCTAATTTTTGTATTTAGTAGATGGGGTTTCACCATCTTGGCCAGGCTGGTTTGAAACTCCTGATGTTGTGATCCACCTACCTTGGCCTCCCAAAGTGCTGGGATTACAGGTGTGAGCCACTGCACCTGGCCTTTTTTTTTTTTTTTGAGACAAAGTCTAGCTCTGTCACCCAGGCTGGAGTGCAATGGTGTGATCTCTGCTCACTGCAACAACTTCCACCTCCCAGGTTCAAGTGATTCTCCTGCCTCAGCCTCCCAAGTAGCTGGGATTACAGGCACTCGCCACCATGCCCAGCTAAATTAAAAAAACAAACAAACGGGGTTTCACCATGTTGGTCAGGCTGGTCTTGAACTCCCGACCTCAGGTGATCCACCTGCCTTGGCCTCCAAAGTGCTTGGATTACAGGTGTGAGCCACCACGCACGGCCAATTTTTTTGTATTTTTAGTAGAGACGGGGCTTCACTGTGTTGGCCAGGCTGGTCTTGAACTCCTGACCTCGTGATCTGCCCGCCTCAGCCTCCTAAAGTGCCAGGATTACAAGCGTGAGCCACCAAACCCGGCCTCTCCAAGGTTTTAAGGAGCTCACTGAAGCAGGACTGGGGGCTCACGTCTGCAAGCCCAGCTCATGTGTTGCATTATCTGTATCTGTTGTGGTAACTTGCATGCATGTTGCCATTGGAGGCTGTCAATTTGCAGTCAGAGTGATCTGGGTTGGCTGGGCACAACTCGGGTCTGTGTTCCTCCCCGGGCCCCCGAGTAACAAGCATGCGGCAAGGCTGTTACAAAGGCGTTTAGTTTATTCTCATCAGTATCACTGATATTCTCATGGTTCACATTTGCCAACGCGGCTCCTCTCCTTACAGTAGTTAAATGTGCAATCTCACTTGGGGGCCCAGGGAGGGGTGGGGACTCGGCCCAGGGTGGGGAAGGCGTTGGCACTTCACGTGGACAGGGTGGGCAGCCTGTCCAGCGTGAAAGAGTGGGTGAGTGGGCGGCCAGGGAAGGGAGTTGGCAAGGGAGGGCCCCACAGTCTTTTTTTCTCTGGTGGTCGGTGATTCTCCATTCAGATTCCTTCCTGGCTGCCCAGGGTGGGGGAACCATGCAGCTCAGGGCAGGGCAGGGGAGGAAGAGAAGGAAAAAGCAGCAGGCCGCCCAGGGGGAGGGGTGGGATGAAAGGCAGGGCAAGGCGGGCACAGGGGTGGCTCCTGGGGTAAGGCACAACCCTGTCTTTGGCTCTCCTGGTGAGGAGTTTCCTCCCCTGCACCCCCTGCCCGGCCCTTCTTCCCCTCCCAACCCCCCAGACCCACACATACAGTCCTGGGAGCCAGGGGGCACCTCCTGGGGTCCCTGAAACAAGTGGGTTCTGCCACCCACGCCAGTGCCACAGGGGCTCAAGGAGGGACACCCGAGGAGAAGGCAGACGGGCAGGCAGGGGTCTACCCAGGATAAGGGGGTGGGGGTGGGAAGACCCCAGGCCCAGGAGCTGGCCCCCTCACCCCAACTAAGGCCTGGAAGTTGGGGAGCACTGCTTCCTTTTGGGCTCTGGCTGGATCCCCAGCCCACCCCTCAGCCTCCATTGGGCCCAGCCGCTTGCCAAGTGACCAGGGCATTGTGCTTTGGGGTCAACGCTGGGGTGGGGTGGCAGGCTAGGAGGCAGGGGGAGAGGAGGGGCGACTAAGGTGCTTGTGCTTTAGTTGGGGGTGTCAACATCCCCCACTCAGGCTGGCTGGGGACTACGGTGCCAGGTCCCGGCCAGGAAGGCAGTGCCAAGACCCCAGCCAGACCCTGACACTCATGACTGACCCCCGCAACAAGCAGATGTTAAGAGGGACCCCCAGCAGGCCGGCAGAGCTGCTGGTCCCATCAGAGGGATGATCTCCAAATCAGATTACAAGGGTCCAGTCGGAGCTGGCCCCCACCTCATCTCCTGAAATCCCCCTGCCCCTGGAGAGACCCCAGGGAGCAGTGGGTAGGCGGGGGTTAGGGAGGCAGAGGAGAGGCAGGGAGGACGAGGGCCAGAAGCAAACAAGGATGTGGATGGTGAAAGGACATCCATGGAGGGGGATGGGGAGTTAAAAAAGAAAAAAAAAGCTCTGCGTTCACATGAAAATCTGAAACAACAACAAAAAAAACCCACCCGCTCTGGGTGAGAACAAAAAGAGGAATGGTAAAAGAGAAAATTCTGCAAACAACTGCTAACAATGGAAGTGGGCCCGGCCCAGCCCCGCGCTGCGCTGCCCAGCCCAGCCCCCAGGAGCTGGGCCCAGCCAACAAACCAAGCCTGGGACACTCTTCAACTGTAGCCCTGTTGGGGAAGGTAGACAGGGGAGGGGGAACCCAGGAGGACCCACAGGAGCCCAGGCAGCAGCTGGGACTGGAGTCCTACCATGGAAACACACCCACACTCCACACCCCCACACCCACACACACACACACACACTCACTCTCAGCCTGCCCCCCAGACACCCCCACCATCCAAGCTTCCATGGCCCCCCTACCCCTGGGGACCGAGGGGGACAACAGACACAGCCCCATTGGTTTGAAAAATAAAAGGAATCTTATACTTCAATATTTCATTCGCTAAAAAAATGTTTTAAAAATTATGTACAGGGGGTGGGGGCCAGGAGCCCTGCCTTGGGGCGGGGTGGGGGTGGGGAGATGGAGGGAGGGGCAGCAGCCCCCCAGCCTGTTCCCCTGGGTTCCAACCCAGGTCCTACTGCCTCTTGTATCTTCATTTGTTTGAAAGCAAAACTTCCGCACACGCACACGCACACACTCTGCCAGCCCTGGAAACCTCTCATTCCTCCGAGACCCTCGGTCTGCCCCCAAGAGCCCCCATTCCTTTAGGACCTGCCTCTCTCAGGCCCTAGAGGACCAATGGGGGCAGCAGAGGCGGAAAAGAGAAAGGGCACCAGGCACGCCACCACCGGCCACCTTAGGTCGGTTGTGCAATTTCTCGGAGCCTCAGTTTCCCCAGCTGTAAAATGGGCAGTCCCCACGGCCTCGCCTACCCCAGCCCCCAGGTGCAGGGACAGACGAGGGTGACAGGAAGGCGCTTTTGGAGACGTGGAAGCACTGGGAGGTGGTGGGAGGGGTCCTGAGAACCCCTGGGGCCCCCCTCGAGTCCCAAGGGGCTGCAGTGAGAGGCGGAGGCTGAGGAACGCTTCCGCGAGGTGGCCCAGGACTTGGGGAGGGGGCCTTCCCAAGCTCCCCAGGCCAGCCCCCTCCCCTGGCGGGCCTGGTGAGTGGGGAGATGACAGCTAGGGGTTAGGATGGGGAGCCAGAACTCCCCCGATGCACAAGTGTGTGTTAAAGAAGGCAACACAGACCTCGTGCCACCTACCCTGTGGTCCTCTCCTGGCCCGGCTCTCGGTGGGGGAAGGGGGTGGGACAGGAGGGGCAGAGGGCGAGGAACATGCAGCACCCACCGAGGGTCCTGGGGAGGGACAGACAGTAGCTCGTGACCAAGATGTCGGGGGTGTGTGTCGGGAGGGGGAGTGTGCGGCCCCACAGGGAGCCTCCCAGGCGGGCGGGTTACTGCAGGGCCTCAGCCGAGGGGCCCGCCTCGCCCTCATGGCTGGCGGTCTCGAAGCCATGCTCCACGCCCATCATGTCCGGCTCGATCTTGCCCGTTTCACTGATGAAGGTGGTGTAGGCATCATCCTCAGCCTTGAGCACCTTGACCTTGGGCATCCAGCTCTTGCGCACGACACGGCGGGCATTGGTGCACATGTCAGCCGCAATGGCATTCATCTCGCTCTCCTTGAAGTTGGGGGCGAAGTTCTGGCAGTAGTCTGTGGAGCAGGGGGGTGCGGCCTTAGCATGGGGGCCAGGTGACTCCCACAAGGCCTACTCACCAGTCCCCCAACAGCATCTGTGACTGATTCTCTCTCAAAGGGGAGATGAGTGAGGCCGCACAGCCAGGATGCCACACCACATGCATCCGCCCCTACACCAGACTGAGTTCAACCATGTGTGGAAATGTGTGGGTTTTGATGGAATGGCCTCGTGTTCTTGAAAAATTCAGATCATTTGCCAGAATTTAGTAACTGGGAGAGGCCACCTGAAAATCTAGACGCCCCCACATGACAAGTGGCTAGTACCATCTGGCTGCCTTATCCCTCCCAGACTGCCCTGAGTTCAAGAGCCTCCTGCCTGACAGGCTCCCTGGCTTCCCTTCAGCACCTGCGTCCACCAGTCATGAAGAAATCTCGAAGCAATCACAGCGGCTTCCCAGCAAGGCTAGACTGAGCCCCAGAATGCTTCTCAACATTGAACTCTAGCCCTCTGTCAGCACCAAGGCTTCAGAGGAAACGTCAACCTCTGTGCCCTGGGCCCATGCCCCATCCAGCCAGGCGGACACTCACACTTGACGGCGTGGAGCACACGGCTGTCCAGGGGCTTCCGGCGGGGATCGTTGGTAGAAGAGCGGATGCCAGTGCCGCAGCTGTTGGCCAGCGTGTTCCTGGGGGCAGGGAGCATGGAGGGAGTCAGTGCTCAGGGTGGTGGTGGCGAGGCCTGGGGCAACCCAGCTCCCCCTCCCCGGGGCTCTGGTCAGGGCCTCACCGGTCAAAGAAGGAGGCCAGGAGCCGCCGCAGCAGGACCTTGTGCCGCGTGCCTGCGCTGACATGGCAGTTCATCAGCTGCGCCCTCGTGATGTACACGTTGGTGCCTGGTGAGGGGAAGCTGGAGGATGGCCTGGTGCACCCCCACACCGCACAGCCCACATGATGCCAGGCCTCATTTCAGAACACCCCAGGCGTTCCCTGCTGGGCTCTAGCTCCCGAGAACTCACCCAGGAACCTTCTACCCCCACCTCTACCCCAAGGGCAGTCAGGGGAGGCTCCTTGGGACTCCCCTCCTCATCAGTGCTCAGGAAAGGACAGAAAGGGTGGCTTCACCATCCTCAGGGTGCCTGCTGTATGGTCGTGCCGCAAGCCTGTGAGGTAGGCACGCTGGCTGTCACCAGATACAGAAGGGCCCAGGCTCAGCAGGACCAACAGGAAGAGGAGGCTCACACCTGGGCACTCTGACCCGAGGGCCAAAGACATTCTTCTTGTTATTTTAGAGATGAAGTCTCACTCTATCATCCAGGCTGGAGTGCAGTGGCCACCACGGCTCACTGCAGCCTTGACCTCGTGGGCTCAAGGGATCCTCCCACCTTGGCCTCCTGAGATAGGCATTTGCACCCATGCGTGCCCAAATTCTTAACCTAGGTGGTAGCTGGCCCTCACATGAACCCAGGAAGTAGCTAATCTACCCATGTGGCCAAACAGTAACAGCCAACGCTCATACCAACCCCTTAAGCCAGAAACCTACAGACCAGGCCTTGCTCTATCAGCAACTCGAATCTCACCAACACCCCTGCCCTGAGGGTGGCTGTTATCAACACTGCAGCACAGATGGGGAAACTGAGGTCTGGGGGCGCCTAACCAGCTGCCCAGCCCGGCCCAGCCCAGCTGGCTCCGAGGCTGTGGAGGAGAGAGATCTGGGGCAAGGCCGGCCCACCTGTCACCAGCTCCAGCTTCTCGGAGGGGTCGCCCTCATCATAGAGCTTGGGGTGGCAGCGGTTCCCAATCTGGTTGATGAGCTCAGCCGGGAGAGATGCCAGGTCTTGCCGAACCCGGATGCGATTCCGGGACTCGGGGGCCACCTGCTCCGGGAGGGCCTCCACCTTCTCGGCTGCAGGGAGAGAGCAGCACGTGAGTGGCGGGAGGGGCCAGGGCAGCCCTCGGGGCAGGGCCAGGCGGCGCCTCACCTGTCTGGCCGACGTTCATCATGCTATACATGGTGTACATGTTGCAGATCTGCCGGTACTGCTCATCCATGCCCTCCTCGCCGCCATCCTCCTCCTCATCCTCTTCATTGTGGTAGGAGCCAGGGCTGTCGCTGGTGTAGGCGCTGGAGGTGCCGGGGCTGGTCCGCTCCGACGTGCTGGGCCCACTCACCACACCCCCTGCTGCCGCCACCCCACCGGCCGGCTGCCCTGCTCCCGTGGCCACAGCAGGCTGGGCTGCTGCCACCACTGGGGCCTGCTGGGGCGGTGGGGGCTGGTGAGGCCGGTTGGCAGCCAGGTCTGGCGTGGAGAACTTGGCCATCTTGCGGCTGCCGTTGCCACCGCCCCCGGCCTCCTTCTGGCCACTGTCCCACAGCCGCTTGGCCACGGGCATGCACTGCACGGAGTCCGACTCCTGCTGCTCCGTCTTGACCCGAGACACGAGGGGCAGCGGGGTGCCACAGGCCGGCCAGCTCGATGTCTGCGCCACGGGGCTCTGGGGCTCTGATGACGGGGCCTCCTCTGCGTGCAGGCCCTGGGAGTCGCAGCTCGGGGAGCTCACCTTGAGGAAGAACTCTGTGCCCTTCTCCATGATCTCCTGGATCTGCAGGAAGCCAGCCGTGTACATGAGCAGGAACTGGTCGCCCACGTTCATGCTCAGCCGGCCCGTGTAGCAGAAGCTGAGGATCTGCTGGAAAGACTGGGGCTGCACGGCCGCCGGCAGCTCCACCACGGCGCTGCGGCTGCTGTTGAACAGGTCCCGGAAGTAGGAGCTGCTGGCAGCCAGCACGGCGCGGTGGGCCTTGAAGGCATGGCCCTTGACCACCACCGACACGTCACAGTACAGACCCTGCAGCCGCTGCTCGTTGAGGCACTCCAGGATGCTGTTGCCGAAGTTTGGGATCTCCATCTGCAGTGTCTGGGCCATGGCGGCGGCTGCATGGGGGACAGGGAGGAATGGAGAGAAAGAGACAGAGGGACGGGGTCAGGCGGCATATGTGGGTGCTGGCCTGGTCCCGAAGACCTCCGCTGCTGGGGGAACATCCACTCGATGGAATATGACATGGCGCTAAGTCGCACAGAACCCTCCTATCTGTCCCAGTACAGACTCGTTTTTACAAAATGTGGTCAAATCTGCTAAGCCAGCTGCAGACTGGGGTGGCACATGCTGTCCCTTGCAAAGAGGAGGGGGCACAGGCATACTTGAAGAGTATGTACTTGAAGAGTAACTGAATTTGTTTAAGTGCTCGGAAGAGTGGCTAGGACACAGTGAGCCACCTCTGAGTGCCAGCTATTGCTAGCACCAGGTACCTATGTGGTATCTCTGCAGGGCACTGGCATGGAAATGCCAGAAAGGCAGGGTCATCTGATTGTGCACCAGACTCTGGAGTGCTGGGCACAGGCCCCTCAATCACTGTTTGTTGAATGACTAAATGACCACTCGAGAAGTTACATGAGGTCAGGCAAGGTGGGTCACTTGGGTAATCCCAGCACGTTGGGAGGCTGAGGCAGGTGGATCACTTGAGGCCAGGAGTTCAGGACCAGCCTGGCCAACATGGCAAAACCCTGTCTCTACCAAAAATAGAAAACTTAGCCAAGTGAGGTAGCGTGGGTCTGTAGTCCCACAGACTGAGGAGGCTAGGCTGGAGAACTGCTTGAACCCAGGAGGCAGAGGCTGCAGTAGCTGAGATCATGGCACTGCACTCCAGCCTGGGAGATAGAGTAAGACTGTCTCAAAAACAAAACAAAAAAAAAGGGAAAAAGAAATTACATGAGGCTGGGTACAGTGGTTCACGCCTATAATCCCAGCACTTTGGGAGGGTGAGGCAGGTGGATCACTTGAGCCTAGGAGATAGAGACCAGCCTGGGCAACATGGCGAAACCCTGCCTCTTACAAAAAACACAAAAATTGGGCCGGGCACGGTGGCTCATGCCTATAATCCCAGCACTTTGGGAGGCCGAGGCGGGTGGATCACGAGGTCAAGAGATCAAGACCATCCTGGTCAACATGGTGAAACCCCATCCCTAGTAAAAACACAAAAAATTTAGCTGGGCATGGTGGTATGCGCCTGTAGTCCCAGCTACTTGGGAGGCTGAGGCAGGAGAATTGCTTGAACCCAGGAGGCAGAGGTTGCGGTGAGCCGAGATCGTGCCATTGCACTCCAGCCTGGGTAACGAGAGTGAAACTCCGACTCAAAAAAAACAAAAAACAAAAAAAACAAAAATTAGCCCAGCGTGGTGGAGCACGCCTGTGGTCCCAGCTACTAGGGAGGCTGTGGGGGTGGATCTGTTGAGCCCAGAAGGTCAAGGCTGCGCTGAGCTGTGATTGCACTGCTAGACTCCAGCCTGGGCGACAGAGACCCTGTCTCAAAAAAAAAAAAAAAAAGAGTTACATGAAAACATCTCTAGTCATCAGGGAAATTACAAGAAAACATCAGTAGTCACCAGGGAAATGCAAATCCTAACCACAACGAGACACCATCTCACACCCACTAGGCTGGCTAGAATAAAAAAAGTTGGCGAGGAGGAGAAATCCGGAACCCTCTTCCACTGCTGTGGGAATGTAAAATGGCACAGCCACCGCAGAAAACAGTCTGACAGTTCCTCAAACAGTTAAAGAGAGTTACCATATGACCCAGCGATTCCACTCCTGGAATTCATGCCCAGGAAAAAACGAAAAAGTTTGCCCGCATTGAAAACCTGTACACAAATGTTCACAGCAGCATTGTTCACAATAGCCCAAAGGTGGAAACGATCCAAACGTCCATCTGCCGATGGATGGGCCAACAAAACACGGTCAATCCATACAATAGGATATTATTCAGCTAGAAAAAGGAAGGAAATTCTGACACACGCTACAACATGGATGTCCCTAGAAAATATTATTCCAAGTGAAAGAAGCCAAACAAAAGGACCACAGATTGTATGATCCCATTTATAGGAAATGTCCAGAATAGGCAAATCCACGCAGACCGGAGGCAGATTAGTGGTTGCCAGGGGCTGGGAGGCAGGGAGAATAGGGGTGTGGTGAGGGAAAGCAAAGGTGTGTGGGGTTTATTCTTTGTGTGTGTGAGATGGAGTTTTGCTCTGTTGCCCAGGCTGGAGTGCAGTGGCGTGATCTCAGCTTACTGCAACCTCCACCTCCCAGGATTCTCCTCTGAGCCTCCCGGAGTAGCTGGGCTTACAGGTATACACCACCACGCCCAGCTAATTTTTTTTTGTATTTTTGGTAGAGACGGGGTTTCACCATGTTGGCCAGGATGGTCTCAAACTCCTGACCTCAGGTGATCCATCTGCCTCAGCCACCCAGAGTGCTGGGATTACAGGCGTGAGCCATTACGCCCAGCAGGGGTTTATTCTTGATGTAATGAAAAATCTAAAACTGACTGTGGTGATGGTTGCATAACTCTGTGAACATACTAAAGATTGACTGTATACTTAAATGGGGGAATTGCATGGTGTGTGCATCTCAAAAAAGTTGTTTAAAAAAGAAAGAGGTTGGCGAAGTGGCTCTTGCCTATAACCCCAGCACTTTGTGAGGCCGAGGCAGGTGGATCATAAGGTCAGGAGATCAAGACCATCCTGGTCATGGAAACCCCATCTCTACTAAAATACAAAACATCAGCTGGGCATGGTGGCACGTGCCTGTGGTCCCAGCTACTGAGGAGGCTGAGGCAGGGGAATTGCTTGAACCCAGGAGACAGAGGTTGCAGTGAGCTGAGATCACACCACTGGCATTCCAGCCTGGCGACAGAGCGAGACTCTCTCTCTCTCTCTCTCTCTCTCTCTCTCTCTCTCTCTCTCACACACACACACACACACACACACACACACACCCCGACAAAAACTAAGAAAGAAAGGAGGAAACAGTGAGACTGATTTCCTCTGGGCAGAAGTGAGGAGGAGACTTGCAAAGTATACTTTCAGGTCTTTTGAATTTTAAACTTGGTGAATTAAATGCCTATTTGCAAAAGTCAATAATATTTTAAAACAAATAAAATCTGTGAAATCATGCCATACATATTTAATTTAAGCAAATTAACTCAAAAGTGCTTGAGGGCAGGGAGGGGAGGAAGAAATGGGAATTTTTTTTTTTTTTTTTTTAAAGAGATAGGGTCGCATTCTGCCATCCAGGCTGGAATGTTGTGGCAAGATCATAGCTCACTACGACAGGGCAAGGTGGCTCTTGCGTCTAATCTCAGCACTTTGGGAGGCCAAGGTGGGTGGATCATTTGAGTTCAAGACCAGCCTGACCAACATGGTGAAACCCTATTTCTACTAAAAATACAAAAAAAAAAAAAATCAGCTGGGTGTGATGGTGCATGCCTGTAATCCCAGCTACTTGGGAGGCTGAGGCAGGAGAATTGCTTGAACCCAGGAGGCGGAGGTTGCAGTAAGCCGAGATGGTGTCACTACACTCCAGGCTAGGTGACAGAACGAGACTCTGTCTCAAAAAAAAAAAAGATCATAGCTCACTACAGGTCTTGAAGTCTTGGGCTCACGGGATCCTCTTGCCTCAGCCTCCTGAGTAGTTCAGACTACAGGTGTGCACCACCATGCCCAGCTAATTTTTAAACTTTTTTAAGAGACAGGGTCTTGCCATGTTGCCCAGGTTGGTGCATGAACTCCTGGCCTCAAGTGATCCTCCCACTTCAGCCTCCAGAAATGGGAATTGATACTGGTCAGGTAGCCCACCCCCTGCACTGACCTGTGAGAGGAACAGCTTGGGGAGGTGGCGGAAGTGGGGATCTCAATGTGTGAACTTCTGCATCAGACCCTGTACTGCCTCTTCCAGGAAGAACTGGCTGCGTGGGAAGATGAGAAGGCTGTGTCCCACACTCTGGGGCAGTCATCAAAAGGCTTCGGGCCGGGCGCAGTGGCTCACGCCTGTAATCCCAGCACTTTGGGAGGCCGAGGCGGGTGGATCACAAGGTCAAGACATCAAGACCATCCTGGTCAACATGGTGAAACCCCGTCTCTACTAAAAATACAAAAAATTAGCCGGGCACGGTGGTGCGTGCCTGTAATCCCAGCTACTCAGGAGGCTGAGGCAGGAGAATTGCCTGAACCCAGGAGGCGGAGGTTGCGGTGAGCCGAGATCGCGCCATTGCACTCCAGCCTGGGTAACAAGAGCGAAACTCTGTCTCAAAAAAAAAAAAAAAAAAAAAAAAAAGCTTCAAAGGAAGGTGGTGCCTTTCTACCTGACTCTACTGGTAAAAGTGAGAATTTTTTTTGAGATGGAGTCTCGCTCTGTTGCCAAGCTGGAGTGCAGTGGCACGATCTCAGCTCACTGCCACCTCCGTCTCCTGGGTTCAAGCGATCCTCCTGCCTCAGCCTCCCAAGTAGCTGGGACAGGCGTGTGCCACCATGGCCAGCTAATTTTTTTTTTTCGTATTTTTAGTAGTGACGGGGTTTCACCATGTTGACCGGGATGGTCTCCATCTCTTGACCTTGTGATCCTCCTGCCTCAGCCTCCCAAAGTGCTGGGATTACAGGCTTTTTTTTTTTTTTCTCAACTGCAACGGAGTCTCACTCTGTTGCCCAGGCTGAAGTGCTGGGATTCCAGGCGTGAGCCATTGCGTCTGGCCTCCTCTGTAATTCTACAGGGTCTCTAGAGGGCAATGGGTGCTAACTGGGCATGGTGAGGGTGAGAAGCCTTCCCTAAGTAAGACAGGCCTTCACAGAGACTCCAGCTGGCCAGTAGGAGAAAGTACCAAGTACGCACAAAGGCCCTGACGCAGGAATGCACATCTCCCCTCACCCCCAGTTAGCTCCCACGCGCCTTTCATGTTTCCTCATCCATTAGCTCAGATCTGCCTCCCTGGGCTGGGAACTGAGAATACAGTGGCTACTCTGCTTCCATCTGGTAACACCAGTTCAGTCTGAAAGGGCTGCTGTGAAGAACAGAAGGCTTGGAGGTGCAACCTAAGTTGAATCCTGGCTCCAGCACCTGCTCCTCTGACCAGGAGCTCCAAATCTCTGCTCTCTCCATTTGGCAATCAAGGCTGATGAGGCCAACCAGATTCTGCAAACTCAACCTACACTTATTGTTATTGAATGACCATTCAAGAAATTACATGGAAACATCACTAGTCATCAGGGAAATGACACAAAAACATCACTCATCACCAGGGAAATGTGAATTCTAACCACAGTGAGATACCATCTCACTTACTGAGCTGCTACCCTGGCAGGCCACAAGCAAGATGCGGGCCCTGCCCCTTGCAACACCCAGGCGAATGGAGGAACTGACACACAACTTTGGTGAGCTCCCCGAATCCTCTTAGCAAGACTTCAGGGGTGGTTTCATACTCCCCTTGCACAGTTGGGAAAACTGAGGTCATGTGAAAATTAAGGACTCTCCTGAAGTCATTTAAAGTCATTCACCAGGTTCAAAATTCAAAAGATATGTCCCGAAGGTGTGGTAGTTCACACCTGTAATCTCAGCACTTTTTGGAGACAGAGTCTTGCTCTGTTGCCCAGGCTGGAGTGCAGTGGCATGATCTCGACTCATAGCAACCTATACCTCCCCGGTTTAAGTGATTCTCAGGCTCCTGAGTAGCTGGGATTACAGATGTGTGCCACCACGACCAGCTAATTTTTGTATTTTTAGTAGAAATAGGGTTTCACCATATAGGCCAGGCTGGTTTTGAACTCCTGACCTCAAATGGTTCACCTGCCTCAGCCTCCCAAAGTACTAGGATTACAGGCATGAGCCTCCTCGCCCAGCCAATCCCAGCACTTTGGAAGGCTACGTCAGGCGGATCACCTCAGGTTGAGAGACCAGCCTGGCAAACACCGTGAAACCCCATCTCTATTAAAAATACAAAAATTAGCTGGGCATGGTGGTGGGTGCCTGTAATCCCAGCTACTCCAGAGGCTGAGGTTGCAGTGAGCCAAGATCACTCCAGCCTGGGCAACAGGGCGAGATTATGTCTCAAAACAAAAACAAACAAAACAAAAAGACAAAAGATATGTTCTGAGGTCATCTGCTGCCCCTATCACTTACATGCCAGAAAGTGGTAAGGCTGAGATTCAAACAGGGTCTGTCTAGGTACCACAGCCTGCAACACTTGCCCGTATCCTCCTCCCTCTTCCCCTCCTCAACATCACTGCCACCATCCTAATAAAAACACAAACAAAAGAAAACCCCAAAACACCCTGAGGGCAATCAGAGGGTAGAGCCTGCATCTAGGAATCCCAGTTATAAGGCAGCAAAAATATCCACCCACGAGCTCAGACTCAGAGCTGAGTGGGCCAGAAGCTGGCTCCTCTGCATGAAGACGCAGGAGAAGCAGGCATCACGTCAGGGAGCCCAAAGAGCCCACTTCGGGGGTCCTGGCAGCCCTGAACCACCTCCCTGGGCGGCCAAATTAAAGCCACTCCTAGTACTGGGGCCCAAATGACAAGGACCAAGATGGTCTAGGGAAGAGGCTGGCCCTCCAGTTCCTAGCAGGGTGCTCCAGGCTCACTCCCCAGGGATGAGGAGGATAGGACAGGTATGCAGTGCAGCCAAAGCCCCTCACCTCCCTGTGCCTCAGTTTGTTCATCTATAAAATGGGCTGTTCATCCAACCCATCCTGATGAACTGCATCTTCCTCTGTGGGAGGTGCCAGGGACACAGCCCTAAAAGGACTAGCTGTGCTCATCCGGACCTGTATACTGAGGAGACATGGGGGATGATTTAATTACAGTTGGGGTGGGTATGTCAACCGAGCACATGGCCTTGGTGGTAGGGACCATCAAAAAGGTTGAGCAAGCCAGGACGGAGATAACACTCATGTGTGGGAAGGTATCGCGTGTGGTCCAGGGACCCAAAGAAAGCTGGTGTAGCTGGAGGGCGATGCAGCAGGAACAGGGCTGCCAGGAAGAGTGTGGGACAGGTGGGGTCCTGGCCTAGGGAACGTGGACATCTTTGAAAGTGAGTCCCAGGGTCAGGGCAGCATTTTAAGAGTTATATGTACAGGCTGGTTGCAGTGGCTCACGCCTGTAATCTCAGCACTTTGGGAGGCCAAGGTGGGTGGATCATGAGGTCAGGAGTTCGAGACCAGCCTAGCTAATATAGTGAAACCCCGATTCTACTAAAAAAAATACAAAAATTAGCCGGGTGGTGGCACACACCTGTAGTCCCAGATACTCAGGAAGCTGAGGAAGGAGAATCTCTTGAAACCAAAAGGCGGAGGTTGCAGTGAGCCAAGATCGCGCCACTGCACTCCAACCTGGGTGACAGAGTGACTTCATCTCAAAAAATAATAATAATAAAAAGTTATATGTACAGGAACGGTGGCTCACGCCTGTCATCACAGCAATTTGGAAGGCTGAGGCAGGCAGATCACCTGAGGTCAGGAGTTCAAGAGCAGCCTGGCCAACATGGTGAAACCCCCGTCTCTACTAAAAATATAAATATTAGCCGGGTGTGGTAGTGTACATCTGTAGTTCCAGCTATTCAGGAGGCTGAGGCACAAGAATCACCTGAACCTGGGAGGTGGAGGTTGTAGTGAGCCAAGATGGAGCCACTGCACTCCAGCTCTGGGCAACAAATGGGTTGATGGAGCAAGACTCCATCTCAAAAAAAAAAAAAAAAAGCTGCGTGCAGTGGCTCACACCTGTAATCCCAGCACTTTAGGAGGCTGAGGTGGGCAGGTCACCTGAGATCGGGAGCTCGAGACCAACCTGACCAACATGGAAAAACCCCATCTCTACTAAAAATGCAAAATTAGCTGGGCATGGTGGCATGCCTATAATCCCAGCTACTCTGAAGCAGGAGAATCACTTGAACCCAGGAGACAGAGGTTGCGGTTGCCATGAGCCAAGATCACACCACTGCACTCCGTCTTAAAAAAGAAAAAAAAAAGGAGTTGTATGTACAGTTAATCCCTCCAAGGGGACTGTTACTCAATGAAGGCAGGCATCCTTGGCTAGTGTTATTCAAGATTACTTCTTCAGAATGAAGTAGATACTCAGTAAATACTTGTAAATGTGTTAAAGAGCAGCGCAGAGAGGCTGGGCACGGTGGCTCACACCTGTAATCCCAACACTCTGGGAGACAGAGGTGGGAGGATCCCTTGAAGCCAGGGGTTCAAGACCAGCCTGGGCAACATAGTGAGACCCCTATCCCTGCAAAAAAATTAAAAATTAGTGGGGCTTTGTGGCTTGCACCTGTAGGCCCAGCTACTTGGGAGGATCACTTGAGTCAAAGAGAGGCTGCAGTGAGTGATGACTGCACCACTATATTTCAGCCTGGGTCACAGAGTGAAAGCCTGTCTCTAAAAAACAAAAAAACAAAAAAAGCAGGGCCAGGCGCAGTGGCTCACATCTATAATCCCAGCACTTTGGGAGGCCGAGGCAGACAAATCACAATGTCAGGAGGTCAAGATCAGCCTGACCAACATGGTGAAACCCCATCTCTATTAAAAATACAAAAACTAGCTGGGCATGGTGGCACGTGCCTGTAATCCCAGCTACTCAGGAGGCTAAGGCAGGACAATCACTTGAACTCGGGAGGCAAGGTGGCAGCGAGCCAATATCGCGCCACTGCACTCCAGCCTGGGCGACAGAGGGAGACTCCATCTCAAAAGAAATAAAAGAAAAATAAAATAGAAAAAAAAAAAAAAAAAAAAACACACACCTCTCCCACCACCCCACCAAAACAAAACAAAATTTAAAAAAGTAGTGCAGATCAGGCATAGGACTGCTTCAAAGTGACCTCACCACGCGCCAGGCATCGGCCACATCTAATTTTTTTTTTAAAGACAGGGTCTCACTATGTTGTCCAGGCTGGTCTTGAACTCCCCCATTCAGCAACAGAGACTGTACGGTTTCAGGGATAACAAGAGGCGACAGAGATGTGGGGGCTGGGGGTGGCCCAGGTCCCCGCCTGAAAATGAGAGCCAACCTGACGCTCAGGCTGGGGTCCCCCATACCTTGTGAACCCCAGCTTCAGAGCCCAGCGCCCCAGCACCCAGGGTTTTGGAGCCTTTGATTAGCAATTGGTCCAAACACTCAGCCAATTAGCACACAGGAACCCTCCCTCCATGCTGCTGGGGACTAGGGGAGTGGGGCGGCGGGACTGTGAGCCGCAGTGACCTCAATGCTGTTCCGTCCAGTTCCCCAGAGGCCCCTGCACAGAGTGGACAGGGGTGAGCTGCAGTGCCAGAGCAGACCCATCCCTGGGAACCCCTCCATCCCTCTGTGATTGGCCCAATCCTGCCCAATAGACTCAGAAGGAAAACTACCTGGGCCCCTGCAAGAAGCCCCTCATCCACACTAGCCCCAGGAAGGGAGCAGCCATGATTGGACTCTCAGAGGAAACGGGTCTCTCACTAGCAGGTCCCTGGCAGGGTCACCTGCTGGCTGAGCAGGAATGGGATCGAGTCAGGGGTTGAGGCCTCTAAACCAACCTAATAGTTCTGGTCCCCACCAAACCCCCACCTACCTCAGGCTCGAACACACTGCCCAGTCCCCTCTACTGCGGCGAGGCCTTTGCCCAAGCTGTGCACCCTGCCCAGAATACTCTCTTCCTCCACCCTCAGCTACCCACTCCTCCGGGCTAGAGAAGATGCCCCTCTCCTGCCCCACCCAGCCACAGTGCCCTGAAGCTTACCTCTGAGGAAACTAAATCCCATTTGACTATAAACTCCCCAAGGGCAGAAAACCGTATCCGAATCATCTCTTGTTAAAACTCAGCAGAGCAGCACCCCTGAGAGTGTGGGGGACAAGGACAAGAGCCATGGGGCAGCTGGGACCTTCCCGGGCGTGAGCAGATCTTCTGCTGAGATCCAAGGGCACAGCATGCGGTTTCCATGACTTCCCAACAACTACTCAACAAATATTTGCCAGGTCCCTGCCTGGGTAGGCCACAATGGTGACAAAGTAGCCCTGCCTCTGGAGCTCACGGTCCGGTAGGAGACAGAGCCATTCATCCTTAGTCACATGGATCAATGTGCTGCACACAGGGGTGCGTGACCTTGCCTGGAAAGGGTGACACTGGAGCTGAGATCTAGGAAGGGCAGTAATTGACTGGGAGTGTGGCCCTTCCAGAAAGCGTTTTCACCTCCAGGGGACTGGGCTCAGTCTCAGGGCTCTGCTATGGACTGAGTATGTCCCTCCAAATTCATAGGTTGAAATCAGAAGCCCCCAATGTGCCTGTATCTGTAGATAAGACCTCTGGGATCTAATTAAGGTTGACTGAGGTCGTAGGAGTGGTATCAACAAGGAGGCTGTCTGCAAGCCACGCAGAGAGCCCTCTCCAGAACCTGACCACATTGACACTCATCTCAGACTGCCAGCCGCCAGCACTCTGAAATATAAGTGTCTGTTGTTTAAGCCACCCAGTCTGTGATATTTTGTTGTGTAGCAGCTTGAGCTAAGACAGGCCTGAAGCACTATCTATTCACTGATGCCTCCCCCTCCGGAGTCTTTGGCCTGGACCTCCCTGTGAATGCCAGACTCACACACACCCCAGACACCTCCACTCAACACTTCCAGGACCCAGCTCCAGTCCTTTCCCAAACCTGTAAATGCCGTAGCTTCGCCAGCTCCGGCCCTCCATGCTCAGATCCTTGGACTCATCTTCAACTCCTTCAAAACCACTTTGCACCACCTTGGCCCCAAGTGACACAGCTTGGGCCCCCTGGCAGGCTGGCCCTGCTTGCTCTCAGACCTCCTAGAATGGGAATGCTGTCCCCAGGACAACCATGGCTCTTCATTTTCTCTCTGGTCATACAAAGCCCTTTCTCTACCTTTTTTTTTTTTTTTTTGAGACAGGGTCTTGCTGTTACCCAGGTTGGAGTACAGGGGGACCATCATAGCTCACTACAGCCTCAAACTCCTGGGCTCAAGCAATCCTCCTGCCTTGGCCTCCCAAAGTGCTAGGATTATAGGTGCGAGCCACTGCCCCCCGCAAACTAGGCATTGTTTTGGCTTCACGTCAGCTGGGGCAGGGAGTTTGCCTGTGTAGTCCTCTGTTGTGTCCACGACTCCTAGGACCAGGCCAGGTACCCAGTGGGTGCTCAGAGTTCTTTGTGGAAACAATGAACAAAAAATTATTTCCATTCCTCCCAATCTAACTCCCTTTTTTGTTCCACATTAACGCAGCTAAAACAGGAATAGGGCTCAGAGGCACTCTCTGTGGCTAGGCAGACAGAGGACCTCCTCTGACAGTCACCAAGGTGGGTGGCTAGCAGTCAGAGGCCTGCTGAGAGCTCAATGTTACCTGAGGAACTGCTCACACTGCTGGCAGATTCTGCCATCTGTGGGAAGGGGGCTGGCGGCATGATTCCTGGGAGTAGTAACTGCCAGCTCTTGGGGAAAGAGAGAAGCAGAATTCCCCAGCCAGCAGGGGCCTGGGAGAGACCGTCAAAAGCACAGTCCTTTCCTGATGACTTCCAGGGAAGCTGTGACATGGCCGTTGACAGACGCTATGGTCTGAATGTTTGCATCTCCCCGGAATTCACAAGCTGAGGCCTATCTCCAAAGCAGTGGCATTAAGTGGGGCCTTCAGCTGGGCGCAATGGCTGACGCCTGTAATACCAGCACTTTGGGAGGCTGAAGCAGGAGAATTGTTTGAACCTAAGAGGCGGAAGTTGCAGTAAGCTGAGATCTTGTCACTGCACTCTAGCCTGGGCCAACAGAGCAAGACTCCATCTCAAAAAAAAAAAAAAAAGTTGTTGATCAAAAACTTAAAAAGAAAAAAAGTGGAGCCTTTGGGAGGTGATTCAGTCAGGAGGGCTCTGTCCTCATGAATAGGAACTGTGCCTGTGTAAAAGAGGGGAGCTTGTTTGTCCTTGCCACCCTGTGCAGACACCTAAAAGGTGCTACCAACGAGGAACAGGCCCTCATCAGATACGGAATCTGCTGGCTCCGGGATCTGGGACTTCCCACCCTCCACAACTATGAGCAACTCATCTCTGTTGTTTATCGATGGCCCAGTCTGTTTTGTTTTGTTTTTGAGACGGGGTCTTGCTCTGTCACCCAGGCTGAAGTGCAGTGGTGCAATCTCGGCTCACTATAGACTCAACCTCCTGGACTCAAGTTAGCCTCTCGCCTCAGCCTCCTGAGTAGCTGGGACTAGAGAGTCATGCCACCATGCCCAGCTAATTGGCTCTCCTGAGGGCTGTGTCACGGGTGAAAAAGAAATTAAAATTAGGAGAGGGGAGGAGAAAAAAAATAAAAGAATTAAAATTAAAATTAATTTTTTGAAAGATGAGGTCTCACTATGTTGCCCAGGCTGGTCTTGAACTCCTGGGCTCAGGCAATCCTGCCATCTCAGCTTCCTAAATGCTGAGGTTAGAGGCATGAGCAATGCGCCTGGCTTCCAGTCTAAGGTATTTTATTACAGCAGCCCAGATGGGCTAAGACCTATAAGCCAGTTAAAGGAGACCAGCAACTCCAAGTGTAACAAGAAAGAAAGGCCCTAGAGAGTCCTACACTCCTTCATGCAGCTCAGCAGGATATGGCCGAATCCTGGCAGCTATTCAGGTTGCCTGCCTGACCCAGAACCATACACACATACCTCTGTAGGGGCTGAATGTGAAGGCAGTCCAGGAAAACGGTTAGTGAAGGACAAAGTGTTCAGCTGGGGGCAGCGACTCACACCTGTAATCCCAGAACTTTGGGAGGCTGAGGCAGGAAGACACTTGAAGCCAGGAATTTGAGAACAGCCTGGGCAACAAGACCCCATCTTAAAAAAATATATATGTATATAAATGCTATCTGATTGTATGGATCCTACTATTGGCATCAGTATTTTTTTTCTTTTTTTTTTTTTCTTTTTTGAGACAGTCTTCCTCTGCCACCAAGGCTGGAATGCAATGGTACCATCTTGGCTCACTGTAAACTCAGCCTCCTGGGTTCCAGCAATTCTCCTGTCTCTGCCTCCTGAGTAGCTGGGATTACAGGCGCTCACCACCAAGCCTGACTAATTTTTGTATTTTTAGTAGAGATGGGGTTTTGCCATGTTGGCCAAGCTGGTCTCGAACTCCTGGCCTCAAGTGATCCGCCCGCCTCAGCCTCCATGAGCCACTGCGCCCGGCCTGTATTTTTTTTCTTATACACACATAGATGTGATTCATTTTCTTTTCCCCCCAAAGACTGTCATTAAATCCATAGTGGCAATAGGATTAACCACAGTGTCCTCTACTTAAGTCTCATTGACTGTGTGCCCATAGTTGTCCAGGGCTCAGTCGAGGCTCATTTCACTTACTCCTCTTCACGGTTTCTGAGGAAGAAATGAGCCTTCCTGCCATTTCATGGATAGAAACGAGGTCCAGAGAGGCAAAGCCAGAGGCCGGGACCATGTAGCAGGTAGGTACAGGTTCATACCCAGGCCATCTGGCTCCCTAATCAGGCAAAGATGTGAGGCAGCTGTGACTAAACCCCTTTCACAGACGGGAAAACTGGCGTTCAGAGAAACAAGGCAGAGACCAGACCGGAGGACAGGCCAAGTCCAGAGCTGGGGATCTTTACCTGCGCTACTGGATGTGTCCCCTCCAGAAACAGGGTCTTCTGCCTAAGAACCCCCACCTCAGGGTCTGGGGCGCCCTCTCTCTAATCCCCAAGGAAGGCCTTCTTCATTCCTCCTTTCCCAATCCTCCCATCTGCAGCTATTCTTCAGCCCTTCCTCCCTGCAACCACCATCTCCGGGAATGAGCAGTCTCTGCGTGCTGCCTCTCCCTTCTCCCTCCTCCCACTCGCTCCTCCTCGCAGCCCTCAGCAATCTGGCCTCCCTTTGCAGGCAGCAGCTCCAGCTCCTTGGAGAGCCTGGCAGAAGAGCTCCCTCCATCCTCATGGAGTTCGCAGTCTGCCTGCTCCCTCCCCCCCTCAACTCCAACCATAAGCCCACCCTTCGGAGTTACATCTCAGTCCCTGTGAGCAATCAGATCACACCCAAGACAGAGCAGCAGCAGCAATGAAGGGTGGGGGGAACAACAGTAAGTGCAAAGGCCCTGAGGTGACACCGTTGCAGCTAACACAAAGGAGGCTGGTGGGGCTGGAGGGGTGGGGATCATCCTGGGAGTGGGGCCTGCTGGGCTCGGGTAGAGAACCACGCAGGGCCTGAGATTCTGAATCCTACTATAGTCCTAGGCTCAAACCCCTTATAGAGCCTGTCACTCAGCATTACCCTCAACAGTGCTCGCCCTCAATATCAGTCTCCCATCTAGAAAACGGGCTGACAGCAGCAGCCATCTCATAAGGTTGTTTCAAGGATTAAACAACCAAAGAACACAGGCCAATTGGCGCTCACCCCGTAGCTGGTGCCCATGAATGCCAGCTGCGGTTAGTTGTATCCCCTGGCCCTTGCTGGGCCGCAAACTCCCTGAGAGTAGGAGACATTTCATGCATCTCACCATCTCCCAAAACCTTGCACATTTCATGAGACTACCAGGCAGTACCCGCTGGGGGTTTCCCCAGAGCCTTCACAGCATTGTCCAATCACACCCCAGATGCTAACCTCTCCCATAAACCTCACGACAACCAGACAGTTGAGATTGTCCACCTGGCCACTGCATTTGCATCAATCATTCTTTGTGGTGGGGGCTGCCCCATTCTCTGATGTTGAGCCACATCCCTGGCCTGTAGCCCGGCTAGATGCCAGCAGCAACCCCACCCTCGGCAGGGATAGCCAGAAATGTCCCCAGACATTCCCCAAGTGTCCCCAGAGGAGGCAGGCTTGCCCCAGTTGCTAAACACAGCAGTATAGGGTGCCTGCTTGTCACCACTTATCAGAGGAGGAGACTGAAGCTCAGAGGTCAAGACCTATGCCCAGAGTCTCAATGGCTGAGACAGGGGTAGTGCTAAGTGTGAAATTTCACTCTCCACTATACTGTGTCTGTCACCCTTACCTACCCTCTCCCTTTGCTCGATTTAGAAAACACGACCTGGACACAGTCAAAGCCCTCAGAGAAGACGCACAGGTCTCTACAGAGTGAGACCTTCGCCAAGGAGGCAGTAGTGAGAGGCTGGAAGGACAATACCATGACTACACACGGATCACAACCTCAGACACACCACCTCTGCTGGGTCGCCTGGTCCTTACCACTACCTAATGTGCAGGCAGGCCCAGTGCCACCTCCCAGCCTCTGTGGCCCAGAGAGTTCTCTAGGGGAAGGGATTAGCGGCCGAGGGGACTGAGGAACAAATGCAGGGAGCTGAGGGACATGAAAGTGGCTGGAAGGTGGCACAGGGGTGGTAGCCAGACCATATCAGAGCTTGTTTGAAGGAAAGACTCAGGTGCCTCAGTTTCCTTGTGTGTCAAATGATGACAAAGGCAGGACCCACTAGTCATGGGCTTAAATGAGTTCAAGTGCATACAAGTGCGGAGGGCAACCCAGGAGAAATGAGAGGGAGGGAGGACCTGAGGGAGGACGCAGACTGGCATGAATACTGCCTCGTGTTTTCCAGCCCCGGCAGCTCACCACCATCCCAAAAGCAGTGTGTCCCACTAAGCCTGGTGGGATCCCTCTCCACACAGGCTCTGGCAATGACACTGATGAAATCTAGGGTCAGACAATGTTGGGCCAACCACCAACTCTCTCCAAACCCCTCATCCTCCAGGCAGACTCCTTCAGTAGATCCTGTAAGGCTGACCAAAACTCACATCTCAAAGCCCAGCTCAAGAACCTGCTGGGGCTCCCTGCTGCCCGGCCAGGAGGCCAGATTTTTAAATACCCCGGATGCAGGCCAAAGGGTTCTGAACTTCCATCTGGGGGTGATGGGCAGATCCAGGAGACCCAGAGACAGGGCTTCTCTTTCTTGTGAGTGGCACTAAGAGTCTCTGTCTCCACGGCAGGATCATCCCCCTACTCCTTCCCTCATGAAGACAAAATGTTTAGAGCACTTAGGAGACTGGAACAGACTCAATAAAAGCTGCAAATGTGCTGTCCCCTGAGCCCGGAACACCGACCCCTCCCGCACCCCAGAGCCACCCACCCTCTAGCTATTATTATTCAAATCCTAGCTTTCTGGGAGGACTTCTGGCCACCCAGGGAAGCCTCTCCATCCCCCCATCGCGCAATTACAACTTCACTTTGCTACACCATCTTTGTAAACACAGAGGTATATGAAATTATCTTGATGCTTTGCTTGTGGAAGTTTGGTCACTTTCACTGGAATGTAAGTCGATTGAGAGCTAGCTGCTCCCGGATCTGTTACTCCGGGATACTTCCCCAGCCCCCAGCGGGGAGTCAGCGCCCAGCAGTGAAATCAAACTGTCTCAATGGCTGCCTACTTGTTGCACTTGCCCCCACAGAGTCTGTGCATGTTAAGTTCTCACTGAAAAGCAGTTATTGCTGGTGCCTTCTCCTCCAGCTCCAGGCACAAACCTGAGCTGCCTGAGGTGCCGCCGGTCCCCCACTCACCAGGGCCAACTCCCATTTCAGCTGAGTGACTGGATGGTACCCCCAAACCCCCATCCCTGGTATCTGACCCAGCTTAGGTCCAGAGGATCCAGTCTGTGCTGAAGCAGACCCTGCAGCAGATCCTGGGATCCTGGCCCAATCAGGCAGGGAGGATTGTTCGTGCTCTTTATGCGCAGCTGCCGGCCCAATTCCTGCTCATCCCAGAACCAAGTGGCTAGCCAGACAGGGAAGAAGGGCAAGGCCCAGTTGGAGGGTGTCCTGGGAACTATAGGGAGACTGGGGAGAATTAGGGTGACAACCTATCATTAAACCCAGAAGAACTAGCTGACACCACTTGACCCAGCAGTTTGTGGCTCCTGCCTCAGGTGCTGAGGATCCCAAATGAAAGTCCTGAGGACACCTGGTAACAGCCTTGCAATCAGCCCAGAAAGGAACAAAAGCTGCTGCCATCCAACTGGGGGCCAAGTGGGGCAAAAACAGTCCAGGCAAGCAAAGTCCAGCCGCGGTGGTGCCAGGCCTCCTCAGCTTCCCACGGCCAGCCCACAGCTCCATGACCCCTGACCTCTTGTCTCCCAGGAGGGGAATAGGGAAGAAGGGGTGACCAGGACTCTGAGAAAGACACCTCCACTGTTCCAGTCCCCAGGGACACCATGGAAACTCAGTCTGTCCCAAAGGGGATTGACCCATCCCTCAGGGTGGGCAGGAGGAAAGGCCTGGGCCGAGGAGAATGCCCCCCAGGAAATCCAGAACAAGGAGCTCCTCCAGTCACCCTCCTGGAAGGCCACTTGAGTGACTATGGGTTTGGGCTGAGGGTCAGACAATCCCAGTTCAGCCACTGTCTGCTCATATGACCAGAGACAAACCACACCACCCTGAGCCTCAGCTTCCTCGTCTGGACCACAGAGAAGGCCTAAGCTGACCCGGTGGTGGTGAGCCATCAATGAGCTCATCTGACCAGCAAGCTCGGCACAGGGCCTGGCCCAGGACCAGCGTCCCAGAGGTCGATCCCTGGGCCAGGGTGTGAGTGCCGGATTTGATCCCCTTCACCTTTTCTCTGTGCCCTGCTTTCACCCATCACCATCAACAGTCTTACATGCTCACTCCCTCTAATTCTTCACCCCCAGGGAGTCTGCACACACAACTCAGCCGCAAGGAGCTGGTGCCTGGGAGACCATGGTACTAATATATACGATGGTGGCTGAGTTCCCATCCACTAGGCTTGAACGGCCAGCCTCTGGCCACAAAAAGTAGCGAAAGCAAGCAGGATCCTAAAATATTCAGGTAATGTCTGCTGGGCTGCCTCCCTGTAGATATATAAGGTGGGGGTGGGCGCGGGCCACCTTGTGATAAACAAGATGCCTAAGCTAGGTGTTCCAGACTGTCTCCAGCGGCCCACACAAAAACACCCACTGGCCAGCGCCTTTAAACAGTTGGCAGAGGCTTGCCCAAGGGTAGGGTCGGGACTCTAGAGGCTTCAGGGATGAGGTGTGGGAAAGAGGGAACCCCTTAGATGTGACCCTGAACTAACACTGGAGTTGGGGGCGGTGGGGGACGCATCTCGATATATACCTTCTGGTCACACTAGTTCTTCCTGACCTGCCCCCACATCCCCTCTAGCCTAGCCCAAAGGCTTCGCTCTCCGCACTCCCAAAGCTCAGACAGCAGTCCCTCACCTTACCTGATCGACCCCTGATCTAGCCTCCCCGTCCCCACTACTCTTCCAGTCCCGACCTCAAGTGACCCCCGGCAAACACCTCTGGGATCGCCTATCCGCCCCCACCCGAACTAACTCCGCCCACACCCACCGTGCCCCACTTCCTGGGCTTCTCCTCAGCCGCCCCCAGGCCTGTAACTTGACCCACCCACCTCCTCCAGCGCCCAGGCGGTACCTGCAGGCCCGGCCCCTCCCCGCCCCCCTCCGGCCGCGCCGCTCTCCTCTCCTCCCCCACTCGGCCGGCCCAGAGCCCGACTCTTCCTCCCCCTCCCCCTCCCCCTCTGGCATCCCCGGGAGCTTCCCCACTTTTCTGCCTCGGACCCTCCAACTTCCCCGGACCCCCCGGTACCTGTCCCGGTCCGACCTGGCCCCCTCCCTCGCTGGGAGCTCGGGGAGCGGTTTGGGTACGATCCTGACGCCCCCAAGCCCCGAGGCCCGGGCTGGACGCTCAGGCCGCCCGCGGTAGCCGGGCCTCCACACACTCGCCCGCCCGGGCACAGTGCAGGCTGCGGGCCCGGATCCTCTTCGGTCAGAGAAAGCACCCAGGCCCTCCCCCCTCAGTCCTCCGGCCGCCCCGCGGGGAGGAGGCCGGAACCAGGCCTGGGGCGGGCCGCCTCACCTGCGCCGTGGCCGCGCTCCGGGGGCTCCCGGCGAGCTCCGCAGCGGCGGCTGGGGCCGGGCCTGGGCCCGGGGCGCGCCCCCCTGCGCCGGGGCCTCGGCCTCCGCCTCCGCGGCCTCCGCGGCCTCCGCCTCAGCTGCAGCGGCAGCCGCGGCGGCCATTCATTGTGGGCCAGGCCGCCCCAGCCGAGCGCCGAGCGAGCGCAAGCCGCGCCGCCGCCGCAGCCGGGCCAAGGAGAAGCGGCCCCGGCCCCGCCCGCGCACCGCCCTCAGGCCCCGCCCCCTAGGCCAGGCCAGCCGAGCTCCGAGCGCGCCCCTTCTAACCGACCTCGTCTCCTCTCTATGCCCCTGGGGGATCTTCGCCAGTACGTCAGTTTAGCTCAGTGGTTCGATTCCCGATCCCACCACCTTCTGGTTTCGCGACGTTGGGCAAGTCGCTCTACCTTTCCGAACTTTAGTTTCCTGTAAAACAAAACAATAATGACAGCTGTTTATTGTGGCAGCCACTGTGTTAGGCTCTTTACGGGAATTAGCTCGTTTAAACTTCACAGTAACATTTTTAGTGGGAACTGTCACAGACACACTATAGAAAATAAAGGCGGCCGGGCGCGGTGGCTCACGCCTGTAATCCCAGCACTTTGGGAGACCGAGGTGGGTGGATCGCCTGAGGTCAGTAGTTCGAAACTAGCCTGGCCAACCTGGTGAAACCCCGTCTCTACTAAAAATACAAAAATTAGCCTGGCGTGGTGGTGGACGCCTATAATCCCAGCTACTCAGGAGCGTGAAGCAAGAGAATCGCTCGCACCCGGGAGGTGGAGGTTGCAGTGAGCCGAGATTGTGCCACTGCACTCCAGCCTGGGCAAGACTCCGTCTCAAAAGAAAAAAAAAAAAAAAGGCAGAGAAATGAAGAAAGCTGGTCAAGATTATCACACAGTAAAGAAGTGATGGCGAGTGCCAGGATTTAAACCCAAGCTCAAAAGCGACAATAAGAGCTAAGACTTTTATGATGCATACCTGATGCTAGGTTCTGTTAGCATTTTACCTGCACTAACTCGTTTACTTCTCACTACAACCCAGTAACAAACGTTAAAAACTTCTGCCCACTTTGCAAAAGCGGTAACTTAAGTTCAGAATTAAGAACAAGTCGCAGGGTGAGCTGAGACTGGAACCCAGGCAGTGGGAACATTTCGCTGTCTTGCCTTTATACACTGGGTTAGAACGTTACCGAGCCCTTACAATGTTAGAGTAGCTCTTTGCATACTTTCCAGGTATCATTTACTCTTTGTTCTACCTTAGAAACTACGATTCTTATGTAATAGGTAAGAAAAGTGGAGCCCCGAGAGTAACCTGCCTAGAGCATGTGGTGGAACTGAGATTCAAACCCAGTAAATCCAACTCCAAGAGCCTGGGTTATCCCTGCAGGGTGCTCTGAAATAATGTGTATATGGCACCCAGAAAACAGATTAGGACCACTAGGTGCTGGGTTTCTCCGCTTACCGCCCCTTTTCTGAGCCACAACTTCCTCATCTGTGAAATGGGACTAGTGACGTGTCCTTTCCCAGGGGATCCGCTGTGATTAAAACCCCCGGAACAGCACGATCAGCGCGCTTCCTTTATGTCTTACATTTTGATCCCGGCCGTCCACCGTATGTGGCATAATTGATTGGCTAACCACTATCATGTGATTCGCCCACCCACAGTGCCAACATGGCGGCGCCCAGGTCCTAATTCGGGAAACGTGCACCTTGACTTATTCGATTTTCTGTGGCTACAAGAGAAGGTGAAGAGGGGCTGGGTAGCACGGGGAGGGATCCGAACTCGGGTCAGGCCTGCACAAGGGCATCGGCTCCGCAGGGACCAGTCATCCCCGAAACGAGGGGTATCAGCTTACCGAGGCCGCAGGGTCTTCCTCGTTCCTACCTTTTATGTACATGTAGGACACCCCCGGGCCAAGAATGCAGCTCTCTGACCCTCTCTATGCCCTTCCCCGCCCCCCGAACCAGGCTTAGCGGGCAGAGGCTCCAGCGGATGTCTCATGCGACGATCGTTCTGTGGTTAAGGCTCACACTGCGCTCACACCCGCAGTGTCTGCAGAGCCCGGTTTATCAAGGGGCAGTCCCCAGGGTTGCCGAATCCAACAGCAATGGAGAACGCCACAGGACCCTGTGGAGAAGAGCGCCCACGTGAAGTCCAGGAGACGACAGTCACGGAGGGGGCTGCCAAAATCGCCTTTCCCAGCGCCAACGAGGTCTTTTATAACCCGGTGCAGGAATTCAATCGGGACCTGACGTGAGCAGGGGTCAGAGGTCAGCCTGGCAGCGGCGAGTGGGTCAATGTGGATGGCAGGGGCGGGGTATGAGTTGATCCTCTGTCTCCCACCAGATGTGCTGTGATCACCGAGTTTGCTCGCATTCAGCTTGGGGCCAAAGGAATCCAGAGTGAGTGGAGGTCCAGGCTCCTGATGGGTGGGGGTCACAAAAGGCTATCTCCCCTGCCTGGGCCCTTCTGTCCTCCAAATCCAGAGAGGCTTCATAGCAGGCCCAGAGTTCTACTTCAGTCTTTCCCCAGGGACTTCAGGGAAGATATTTTGGGGAGGTTTCTCAGAGGGGACCTTTTTACCCTCTGACTTGTGCCTCTGGGTGGCTGCAGTCAAGGTGCCAGGAGAGAAGGACACGCAAAAGGTGATCGTGGACTTGTCAGACCAAGAGGAGGAGAAGGTTGAACTGAAAGAGAGTGAAAACCTGGCCTCGGGAGACCAACATCGCACAGCCGCCGTAGGGGAGATCTGTGAGGTAGGGCCTGAGCATAGGATCTAGCAGCCCTGGAATTTAGTGGCAGACAGAGGGATCCTGGATGGGGAGAGCTATAGAAGGTGGGTGGTAGGGGCTCCTTAGGTCAGAAGAGGATGGAGATGGAGATGTGAGGGAGGTTCCCTGCTTACTCCCAACAGGAAGGCTTGCATGTGCTGGAAGGCCTGGCGGCTTCCGGCCTACGTTCCATTCGATTTGCCCTAGAGGTGCCTGGGCTCAGATCTGTGGTTGCAAACGATGCCTCTGCCCCGGCTGTGGATCTCATACGCCAGAATGTGCAGCTCAATGGCGTGGCCCACTTGGTACAGCCCAGCCAAGCAGATGCCCGGTAGGTTCTGGGCTCTGGAACAAGCCTGCCTGGGGTTAAATTCTGGCTCTGTCTTGTTCTCACTCTATGACCTTGAGTGAGTGACTTAGCCTCTTTGAGCTCCAGTTTACTTGTCTGGCAACTGCGAAAACTAGTTTTACAGGGGTTGCTGTGACGAGTAAGTAATAGATAATTATTGTATGATCCATACTCTGTGACAGAAATAGATAGCATTCTGGTCTCTGTTTTAACTTCTTCTTTTATTTTATTTTATTTTTTTGAGATGGAGTCTTGCTCTGTTGCCCAGGCTGAAGTGCAGTGGCATGATCACAGCTCACTGCAACCTCCGCCTCCAGGGTTCAAGCTATTCTCCTGCCTCAGCCTCCCAAGTAGCTGGGATTACAGGCACCTGCCACCATCCCCAGCTAATGTTTTAATTTCTTATACTCCTTTTATTCATTTAGATGAACCATAGTATATCCAGTGTCTGCTATGTGCCAGGCACCATTTTCAGAGTGGGAATGCATCAGGAAACAGCCAAAATTGGTGACCTTTGCAAGAGTTGGCAAACTATAGTCTGTGGGACTCACAGCCTATTTTTAATTTTTTTTTTTTTTTTTTTTTTTGAGATAGAGTCTTGCTCTTGTTGCCCACGCTGGAGTGCAGTAGCGCGATCTCAGGTCACTGCAACCTCCACCTCCTGGGTTTAAGCGATTCCCCTTCCTTAGCCTTCCAAGTAGCTGGGATTACAGGTGTGCACCACCATGCTCAGCTAATTTTATGTATCTTTAGTAGATACAAGGTTTCACCATGTTGCTGAGACTGGTCTCAAACTCCTGATCTTAGGTGATTCACCCGCCTTGGCCTCCCAAAGTGCTGGGATTACAGGTGTGAGCTGCTGTGCCCAGCCTAGCCTAGCCTGGTTTTTTAATGGCCTACAAGCCAAGAATTTTTTAAGTTTTTTTTTTTTTAAGTGATGGGGTTTCACCATGTTGGCCAAGATGGTCTCGATATCTTGACCCTGTGATCCACCCACCTCAGCCTTGCAAAGTGCTGGGATTACAGGCGTGAGCCCCCGTGCCTGGCGAGAAAAAAGTTTTTACTTTTCTGACCCTACTAGAATCCAAATAGTAATCATAGACAATGAAAAGTAATTAGTTGGGCATGGTGACTCGTGCCTGTAATCTGAGCATTTTGAGAGGCCAAGGCAGGAGGATTGCTTGAGAGGAGTTCAAGACCAACCTAGGCAACCTAGTGAAACTCCTGTTTCTAGAAAAATTTTAAAATGAGGCCAGACGCAGTGGCTCACGCCTATAATCCCAGCACTTTGGGAGGCTGAGGCCAGTGGATCACCTGCAGTCAGAAGTTTGAGACCAGCTTGGCCAACATGGTGAGACCCTGTCTGTACTAAAAATAGAAACATTAGCTGGGAGTGGTGGCACGAGCCTGTAATCCCAGCTACTTGGGAGGCTGAGGTAGGAGAAGTGCTTGAACCCAGGAGGTAGAAGTTGCAGTGAGCCGAGATTGTGCCATTGCACTCCAGCCTGGGTGACAGAGCAATACTCTGTCTCCAAAAAAAAAAAAAAAAAAGTGTTAATGCGTCTATAAACTGCTTGAAATGGTGTTAGGCAGACACATCTTGTATTGTTTTAGATGTGTAGACTGAGGTCCACGAGGCGCTTTTCCTAAGGAGGAAAATTGTGCAGTTTAATAAATGACCAAGGCTGGGCGCAGTGGTTCACAGCTGTAATCCCAGCACTTTGGAAGGCCGAGGCGGATGGGTCACTTGAGGGCAGGAGTTTGAGACCAGCCTGGCCAACATGGTGAATCCCCGTCTCTACTACAAATACAAAAATTAGTCTGGCGTGGTGGCTCACGCCTGGAGTCCCAGCTACTTGGGAGGCTGAGGCACGAGAATTACTTGAACTGGGGAGGTGGAGGTTGCAGAGAGCGAGATCACACCACTGCACTCCAGCCTGGGCGACAGAGCAGGACTCCAACTCAAAAATAAAATAAATAAATAAACAACCAAGGCAGGATTTGAACTTGAGAATCTGGCCCCGGGGTTCAGCCCCAAACCACTGCACCGTAGGGGTTAATATGTGCAGGGGACAGAGAAGGTACCTGGTGCAGGAGGCTGACGACCTGGCTCTCTTGCGCCCAGGATGCTGATGTACCAACACCAGAAGGTGTCGGAGAGGTTCGATGTCATCGATCTGGACCCCTACGGCAGCCCTGCCCGCTTCCTGGATGCAGCTGTGCAGGCTGTGAGTGAAGGAGGTGAGGCCCGGATGGTGCTGGGGTCCGGAGAAGGGCTTGGGGTGTTTGGAGGGTTCTCACTGCCCAGCCCCTCTCCACAGGGTTGCTGTGCGTGACCTGCACGGACATGGCGGTGCTGGCGGGGAAGAGCAGAGAGACGTGCTATAGCAAGTACGGGGCCATAGCCCTCAAGAGCCGGGCCTGCCACGAGATGGTGAGGGGCTGTCTGCCAGCCGACCAGGGAGATCTGGGGGACCAGGGAGATCCAGGGACAGGTGGTTGTCTGAGTGCCTTCCCAGTACACTCAGCATCCTCCAGGCAGCCAGGGCCAGATGAATCCCAGGCCGATAATGACAGGCATGTCTGCAACGCACGTAGTTCCTAAGAGCTTGGGCCAATACCAGAGTCATTGGGGACAGTGGCTTTGGCCAGGATAGGAGTGCGTGGTTACATTATTTTAATTTTCTGTATTAAAACAACTTTTTGGCCAGGCAAGATGGTTCACGGCTATAATCCTAGCACTTTGGGAGACCGAGATGGGTGAATCATGAGGTCGGGAGTTTGAGACCACCCTGAACCAACATGGTGAAACCCTGTCTCTACTAAAAGTACAAAAATTAGCTGAGTGTGGTGGCACACGCCTGTAATTCCAGCTACTCAGAAGGCTGAGGCAGGAGAATCACTTGAACCCAGGAGGCGGAGGCGGCAGTGTGCAAGATCGCACCACTGCACTCCGGCCTGGGATATAGAGCGAGACTCTGTCTCCAAATAAATAAAAAAATAAAACTTTTCCAAAAAAATTTTTTTTATTTTTTTTTGAGACAGAGATTCACTCTTGTTGCCCAGGCTGGAGTGCAGTGGCACAATCTTGGCTCACCACAACCTCTGCCTCCCGGGTTCAAGTGATTCTCCTGCCTCAGCCTCCTGAGTAGCTGGAATTACAGGCATGCACCACCACGCCCAGCTAATTTTATATTTTTAGTAGAGACGGGATTTCTCCATGTTGGTCAGACTGGTCTCAAATTCCCAACCTCAGGTGATCTGTCTGCCTCAGCCTCCCAAAGTGCTGGGATTACAGGCGTGAGCTACGACCTCTGGCCAAAAAAAAGTAAAATTTTTTAAAGGTGGTTTTTCCAGGACTGGATTCAAATGTTAGCTTCGCTGGTGGCTCTGGGCAAGTGACTTCACCTTTCCGGTCCTCGGTTTTTTCATCTGTAAAATGGGCACAATGATGGTCTGAAGGTTGGGCGTGGTGGCTCACACCTGTAATCCCAGCACTTTGGGAGGCCAAAGCAGTCAGATCACCTGAGGTCAGGAGTTTGAGACCAGCCTGGCCAACATGGCGAAACCCCGTCTCTACTAAAAATACAAAAATTAGCTGGGCATGGTTGTAGGCACCTGTAATCCTGGCTACTCAGGAGGCTGAGGCAGGAGAATCACTTGGACCCAGGAGGCGGAGGTTGCAATGAGCTGAGATCACACCACTGTACTCCAGCCTGAGCAACAGAAGGAAACCCTGTCTCAAAAAATAAATAATGGTCTGACCCTGTTGAGTGGTCTGATCAGGATTCAAGAAGGCTAGAGGCCAGGTGCAGAAGCTCATGCCTGTAATCCTAGCGCTTTAGGAGGCCAAGATGGGAGGCTCACTGGAGGTTAGGAGCCTGGGCAATGCAGTGAGGATCTCATCTCTACAAAAAAAATCCCTAAAAATTAGCTAGGTGTGGTGGTGCATGCCTGTGGTCCCAGCTACTCAGGAGGCTGAGGCAGGAGAATCACTTGAGCCCAGGCGTTCAAGGTTATCGTGAGCTTTGATAGTGCTACTGCACTCCAGCCTGGGCCACAGAGGGCTCTTGTCCTCGTTTCTAAAGGGTCCTGTCATCAGGTCAGCCTGGGAAATGCTGTCTCCTTTCCCATATCAGAGTCTCACACTAGCAGGAAGGCCCTGGCGGGATTTTTTTTTTTTTTTTTTTTTTTTTAGACAGAGTTTTGCTCTTGTTGCCCAGGCTGTAGCACAATGGCGTGATCTTTGTATTTTTAGTAGAGACAGGTTTCTCCATGTTGGTCAGGCTGGTTGCGAACTCCTGACCTCAGGTGATCCATCCACCTCAGCCTCCCAAAGTGCTGGGATTACAGGCGTGAGCCACCACGCCAGCCCAGGCCCCAGCAGTTCTACAGCACCCAGTATCCCCACTTCCTGCCCACAGAGCCCTGGGGGGCAGGAACGTGGGTCCTTAGCCCACAGTACGTGCCACAGGGCACACCGATGATGCCGATCAGAACAGGTTGGCTCTGTGCTTTCCTCAGTGCCCCCAGCAGTGCCACAGAGAGACAGTGATTGTTGTGATTTTGCAGAGGAAACTGAGGCACAGGGGGGTGGTACTTACGTGTTGAGAGTCCCACAGCCAGGACTTTCGGGGGTAGGCTTGGAGCCCAGGGAGCTGACCTTGACCCTGTACTTTTGAGTACCACACAGGGCTCCTGGTGGGGTGGGTGAACAGTGAGGGGAGGCTGACACCCACCCCCTGCCCCCAGGCCCTGAGAATCGTCCTGCACAGCCTGGATCTCCATGCCAACTGCTACCAGCGCTTCGTGGTGCCACTGCTCAGCGTCAGTGCTGACTTCTATGTGCGTGTTTTTGTCCGTGTCTTCACCAGCCCAGCCAAGGTCAAGGCCTCAGCCAGGTCAGCTGGGGGTGGGAAGGGGTGGTGGATTGAGAGAGGAGACAGGCCAGGCGCGTTGGCTTACTCCTGTAATTCCAGCACTTTGGGAGGCTGAGGTGGGCAGATCATGAGATCAAGTGATCAAGACCATCCTGGCCAACATGGTGAAACCCCGTCTCTACTGAAAAAAAAAAAATACAAAAAATTAGCTGGGCATGGTGGTGTGCGCCTGTAGTCCCAGCTACTCGGGAGGCTGAGGCAGGAGAATCATTTGAACCTGGAAAGTGCAGGTTGCCAAGATCGTGCCACTGCACTCCAGCCTGGCAACAGACCTAGACTCTGTCTCAAAAAAAACAAAAAGAGGAGGTGGGACCTTGGCCTGGAGGATCTGGGGCTTCTAAAGGGGACAGAGCCAGTCTGAGGGAGGAGTTTGGGTGCGGTGGTCATACTGGGAACTCGTGGTCACTGGTACCCCCCACAGCAAGCAGGCGCTGGTGTTTCAGTGTGTGGGCTGCGGGGCCTTTCACCTTCAGCACCTCGGCAAAGCGTCAGGAGTCCCCGGCGACCGGTGAGCAGGGCATTGCTGGGGAGGAAGGAGGAAAAGGGGAGTCCCAGGGTTTTCTTCCTTCCCCACCAGCCACCCCTCTCTGTTCAGGGTCAAGTTCTCTGCAGCCTGTGGTCCCCCCGTGACTCCTGAGTGTGAACACTGTGGGCAGCAACACCAGGTAGGGCTAGGCCGGGGGAGGCCGAGGAGCGAGAGGGCCTCAGAAGTCGTGGTCCCTGCTCACCTGTCCCTGGTGCATCCCCAGCTTGGTGGCCCCATGTGGGCAGAGCCCATCCATGACCTGGATTTCGTGGGCCGGGTCCTGGAGGCTGTGAGCACTAACCCCGGCCGCTTCTACACCTCTGAGCGGATCCGAGGGGTTCTGAGCGTCATCACTGAGGTGAGGGACGGGCTGTGACGAGGGAGGGGGCTCCGCCTCTGCCCACCCATCTCCACTCATGCCCATCCTGTCCCCCATCGCAGGAGCTCCCAGACGTGCCTCTGTACTACACACTGGACCAGCTGAGCAGCACCATCCACTGCAACACGCCCAGCCTCCTGCAGTTTCGGTACGGGCCTCTGGGACCCGGGAGGAGCCTGTCCCTGACCACAGGGTGGCTTGGGGCAAGTCCAAGGATTCTCATGCATAGAACTTGTGGTGGGGTGGGGAGCACCCCACGGTGGCTCATGCCTGTAATTCCAGTACTTTGGGAGGCTGAGGCAGAAAGATCCCTTGAGGCCAGGTGTTCAAGACCAACTTGGGCATGATAGTAAGGCCCTATCTCTAAAAAATAAAATAAATAAATACACAGTCACATATACATATATATACATACATACACACACAAACACACACACACACACACACACACACACACACATATATTAGCCTGGCATGGTGGTACATGCCTATAGTCCTAGCTACTCAGGAGGCTGAGGTGGGAGGATCATTTGGGCCAGGAGTTTGATGCTAAAGTGAGCTATGATCTTGCCACTCCAGCTTGCTGGGTGAGAGAATGAGAACCTGTCTCTAAAAAAAAAGGCCAAGTGTGGTGGCTCACACCTGTAATTGCAGCACTTTGGGAGGATGAGGTGGGTAGATCACAAAGTCAAGAGATCGAGACCATCCTGGCCAACATGGTGAAACTCCGTTCTCTACTAAAAATACAAAAATTAGCTGGGTGTGGTGGCATGCACCTGTGGTCCCAGCTACTTGGGAGGCTGAGACAGAAGAATCACTTGAACCCAGGAGGCAGAGGTTGCAGCAAGCCGAGACTGTGCCACTGCACTCCAGCCTGGCAACAGAGCAAGACTCCGTCTCCAAAAAAAAAAAAAAAAAAAAAAATTAGGCCAGGCTTAGTGGCTCATGCCTATAATCCCAGCATTTAGGAGGCTGAGGTGGACAGATCACTTAAGGTCAGGAGTTCAAGACCAGCCTGGCTAACATGGTGAAACTCTGTCTCTACTAAAAATACAAAAATTAGCTGGGTGTCATAGCACTTGCCTGTAGTCCCAACTACTTGGGAGGCTGAGGCACAAGAATCTCTTGAACCCAGGAGGAGGTGGCTGCGGTGAGTCAAGATTGTGCCACTGCACACCAGCCTGGGTGACAGAGCGAGACTCCATTTAAAAAATAATAATAGAGAGAGATCCAAGATGGCTGATCACTAGCAGATCGGGATTGTAGCTCTCAGTGAAAGTGCAGAGAACGAGGACGCCACACTTTGAAATGAATTTTTGTTGCTCACGGACCAGGAGATTCCCAGCGGAGGAGCCCCACGGGTCGCCAGCACGACTCTTGTGGCCGGCGCCTCGGCGCAGCAGTTCTTGGTGCAGAGTGAGCAGGACTGGGTCCCCTTTTGGCCGACGTTTGGAGCTCCGGGAAGACAGAGTCACCTATTCAGCTGATTGAAGGACGGACTCAAGAAGGGAGCTAGACTGGAGATTCCTGGGCAGAAAAGCACCATCAATCTTAACACCACTGTTTTGGCCGGCGCAGTGGATTGCTCAGATTTCGGTGATGGGAATCAACAAGTTGGACGTCCACTCAGAGACCTAATTTGAAAGTCGGTAATCACAAAGACGACAGGTGGATAAACTTACAACGATGGGAAGAAAGCAGCATAAAAGGCTGAGAATACCCAAAATCAGAATGCCTCTCCCTCTACAGGGGATCACAGTTTCTCATCAGCAATGGAACAAGGCCTGATGGAGAACGAGTGCGTTCCATTAACAGAAGTAGGCTTCAGAAGGTGGATGATAAGAAACTTCTGTGAATTAAAAGAAATTGTTCTAACCCAATGCAAAGAAACTAAGAACTTTGAAAAAAGGTTTGACGAAATGCTAATGAGAATTGACAATTTAGAGAGGAATATAAGTGAATTAATGGAACTGAAAAACACAACATGAGAACTTCGCAAAGTATGCACAGGTTTTAACAGTCGAAGTGATCAAGCAGAGGAAAGGATATCAGAGGTCGAAGACCAACTTAATGAAATAAAACGAGAAGTCAAGATTGGAGAAAAAAGGATAAAAAGGAATGAGCAAAGTCTCCAAGAAATATCGGACTATGTGAAAAGACCTAATTTACGTTTGATAGGTGTACCTGAATGTGACGAAGAGAATGAATCCAAGTTGGAAAATACTCTTCAGGATATTATTCAGGAAAACTTTCCCAACCTAGTAAGACAGGACAATATTCAACTCCAGGTAATACAGAGAACACCACAAAGATATTCAAGAAGACCAACCCCAAGGCACATAATTGCCAGATTTATTAGGGTTGAAATGAAGGAGAAAATAGAGCAGCCAGAGAGAAAGGTCAGGTTACCCACAAACAGAAACCTATCAGACTTACAGCAGCAGATCTCTCAGCAGAAACCCTACAAGCCAGAAAAGAGTGAGGGCCAATATTCAACATCCTTAAAGAAAAGAACTTTCAATCCAGAATCTCATATCCAGCCAAACTAAGCTTCACAAGCGAAGGAAAAATAAAATCTTTTGCGAACAAGCAAGTACTTAGAGAGTTCACCACCACCAGGCCTGCTTTACAAGAGCTTCTGAAAGAAGCACTGCACATATAAAGGAACAACCAGTATCAGCCTTTCCAAAAATATACCAAAAAGTAAGCAGCATTAACATAATGAAGAACTTACATCAACTAATGGGCAAAACAGCCAGTTAGCATCAAATGGCAGTATTAAACTCATATATATTATTAACTGGATAAAAAGCCAAAACCCATCGGTGTGCTGTATCCAGACCCATCTCACATGCAACGATACACAAAGACTCAAAACAAAGGGACGGAGGAAGATTCACCAACCAAACGGAGAGCAAAAATAAATAAATAAATAAAAAGCAGGAGTTGCAATTCTCACCTCTGATAAAATAGACTTTAAAGCAACAAAGATCAAAAGAGGCAAAGAAGGACATTACATAATGGTAAAGGATCAATGCAACAAGAAGAGCTAACGATCCTAAATATACATGCACCCAATACAGGAGCACCCAGATACATAAGACAAGTTCTTAATGACTTATAAAGAGACTTAGCCTCCCACACAATAATAGTGGGAGACTGTAACATCACATTGTCAATATTAGACTGATCAACAAGATAGAAAATTAATAAGGATATCCAGGACTTGAACTCAGACCCAGAACAAGTAAACTTAATGAACATTCATAGAACTCTCCACTTCAAATACACAAAACACACATTCTCATCAGTACCATATCACATCTATTCCAAAAGTGACTACATAATTGGAAGTAAGTCACTCCTCAGTAATTGCATAGCATTTCACAGGTTTAAATGAAATATTGGTTGGCTGCTTGTTTGTTATTTTCTTCCTTATTCCTTCCTGTCTCCATTGTTAAGCACAATTATTGGCATAAAAGAAGTTTTCAATTCCCATTTTTAGACTGCATTCTAGCCTGGGCAATAAAGCAGTACTCCTGTTCTCTCTCCCTCTTTCTCTTCCTTTTTCTTCCTCTTCATTCTTTTTTTTTTTTCTTCCTTTTTTTTTTTATTCTTTAAAATAATAATAATAATAATAATTAGAAAAAGGAAAAGAGGTCAGGCGTGGTGGCTCACGCCTGTAATCCCGGCACTTTGGGAGGCTGTGGCGTGTGAATCACTTGAGGCCAGAAGTTCAAGACCAGCCTGACCAACTGAAACCCCATCTCTACTAAAAATACAAAATATTATCTGGGTGTGGTGGCAGGTACCTGTAATCTCAGCTACTCGGGAGGCTGAGGCAGGAGAATTGCTTGAACCTGGGAGGTGGAGGCTGCAGTGAGCCAAGACTGCACCACTGCACTCCAGCCTGGGGAACGGAGCAAGGCTTCATCTCAAAAAGAAAAAAAAGAAAGAAAAAAAGAAAAACTCTGTAGCCACGAGCCCTTGCTAAAGGTAGCCTGACCTACTCTGGGCATCTCGGGCTTTGAGGTCCAGGGTTCCAGCTTCTCCCTCACGATCCCTGCCATTCCCCAGGTCAGCCCTCCTCCACGCTGACTTTCGGGTCTCGCTCTCCCACACCTGTAAGAACGCTGTGAAGACAGATGCCCCTGCTTCTGCCCTGTGGGACATCATGCGCTGCTGGGTAAGGGCAGGGCTGACCGCATCCAGGTGGGAGGGCAGGTGGTGGTCACCTGGAGTCCCTCGGGCCCAGTATTCCCTAACCTCTGGCATGTGCCCCAAGGAGAAGGAACATCCAGTGAAACGGGAGCGACTATCAGAGACCAGCCCAGCGTTCCGTATTCTCAGTGTGGAGCCCAGGTAGGGACAAGCGCATGCGTGAGGGGATGGGGCTGCCCACAGGCACAGGAAGCACACATGCTTGCAGACAGCATAAACGCTGCCCCACACAGACTAGTGCCCATTCTGCAAGTGAGATTCAAAATCTGCTGACTGAGGCCGGGCGCGGTGACTCACGCCTGTAATCACAGCACTTTGGGAGGCTGAGGTGGGTGAATCACCTGAGGTCAGGAGTTCGAGACCAGCCAGCCAACATGGTGAAGCCCCATCTCTATTAAAAATACAAAAATTAGCCAGGCATGGTGGCGCGTGCCTGTAATCCCAGCTACTCAGGAAGCTGAAACAGGAGAATCCCTCGAACCCTGGAGGTGGAGGTTTCAGGGAGTCGAGATCATGCCACTGCACTCCAGCCTGGGCAACAGAGCGAGACTCCCTCTCAGAAATAATAAAAAAAAAAAAAAAATAAAATTAACAAAATCTGCTGACTGGGTTGGGTGCAGTGGCTAACGCCTGTAATACCAGCACTTTGGGAGGCCGAGGTGGGCAGGTCACCTGAGGCCAGGAGTTCAAGACCAACCTGGCCAACATGGCGAAACCCTATCTCTACTAAAAATACACACACAAAAAAAATTACCCAGGCAAGGTGGCATGTGCCTGTAGTTCCAGCTACTTGGTAGGCTGAGACAGGTGAATCACTTGAACTGGAAGGCGGAGTTTGCAGTGAGGCAAGATCGCACCATTGCACTCCAACCTGGGCAACAGAGTGAGACCTTCGTTATTATTATTTTAGATGGAGGCTCACGCCAGGCGCGGTGGCGCGAGCCTATAGTCCCAGATACTCGGGAGGCTGAGGTGGGAAGATCCCTTGAGCCCAGGAGTTCTGGGCTGTAGTGCGCTATGCCGATCGGGTGTTCGCACTAAGTTTGGCATCAATATGGTGACCTCCTGGGAGCAGGGGACCACCAGGTTGTCTAAGGAGGGGTGAACCGGCCCAGGTCGGAAACGGAGCAGGTCAAAACTCCCGTGCTGATCAGTAGTGGGATCGCGCCTGTGAATAGCCAAATGTAACATAGCAAGACCCCGTCTCTGAAAAAAATTATTTAAAAATATTAAAAAAAAAAATGGAGGCTCACTCTCTTGCCCAAGCTGGAGTGTAGGGGTGCAGTTTCAGCTCACTGCAACCTCTGTCTCCTGGGTTCAAGCAAGTCTCGTCCCTCAGCCTCCGGAGTAGCTGGCACTACAGGCTCCCACCACCATGCCAACCTAATTTTTGTATTTTTATTGGAGATAGGGTTTCACCATGTTGGCCAGGCTGGTCTTGAACTCCTGAACTCAGGTGATCTGCCTGTCTCGACCTCCCAAAGTGCTGGGATTATAGGCATAAGCCACTGAGCCCAGTCAAGACCCTACCTCTTTAAAAAGATCAAAATGTTTGTTAGATGAATGAGAGTCCTGATGTGAGCAGACACCTCAGTGCTGTGTGGTGGAGGTGGACAGGCCCCGTGGGCATTCGGTACACACTCGTGTGGCAGCTGCCTCCAGCCCCAACCCTCTACCCCTGCTTCCCCAGGCTGCAGGCCAACTTCACCATCCGGGAAGATGCCAACCCCAGTTCCCGCCAGCGAAGGCTCAAGCGCTTTCAGGCCAACCCAGAGGCCAACTGGGGTCCCCGGCGTCGTGCCCGGCCTGGGTGAGTGGTGGTAGGGTGGGGGTGGATCTTAGCCAGGGAAAAGGAAGGGCAAAGGACAGATGGGGTCCCATCTACTCACCACTGGCACAGGGGCAAGGCAGCCAATGAAGCTATGGAGGAGAGACACATGGTGCTTCGGAACAAGAGGAAGGTGCCACCCGAAAACGCGGCCCAGCGGGCTGCCCGGCTCAAGACATTTCCTTGCAAGAGGTTTAAGGAGGTGAGATCCCTCCTCCCTTTTCCCGCTGCAGGACACATGAGTCTCTCCTCTTTGGGCAACTGTGAGAGAACTGGGGGAACTGGGACCAGGCAGGTGCTTGGGAGTGGTTTTTCGATTCCAGGAAAGGAACCCATCAGGGGTCACTGAGCTCCGGGGTGGGGTTCACACCCACCATCTTCCCACCAGGGTACCTGTCAACGCGGGGACCAGTGTTGCTATTCCCATAGCCCCCTGGCACCCGGGGTCTCTGCTGATGCTGATGCTGTCCCTGACTGTCCAGAGACTTCTAACCAGAGCCCCCTGGGCCTCGGGCTGCCACTGAGCCAGGCATAGACTGAACCAATAAAGAGATGTCACATCACCTCCGGATTGTCTGTGGTTTGTGTATCGGTCCATACAGCTGCGTGACTGGGGGCTGTTCCTCTGGGGTCGTTCGCCCCTGCCTGACTGGAGCGTTGAGTCTGTATGGGAGGTAGGAGCTGACCATCTGCACAGTGGTCGGCCCAGCCCCTCTCCATCAAAGGTCACTGAGCCACCCCAGAGCCGGCGCCTGCGGTTCCCAAGGCGGCCACGGGGCGGCAGCCGTGTGCTCGCTCCCGCGGGGGTGCTGCCCCTCTTCCCCCTCCTACCTTCAGTGTGCTCTCGGCGACCGCGGGCACGCACGCAGGCCAGCGCTCCTGCCCGGGAGCCCCCACTTACCCTCGCGCCGCTGCCTCCTCGCCGCCTGGTTTCTTCGGCCCAGCTCTCCAGGGGCCGCAGTGGCGGAAGCTGGACCGGAACCAGGCGCCCTGTGCATCCGCTCCAGACCAGGTGCTTCCTGCCCTGAGGCCCCAGGGGGGCGTGCACACAGTGAGGGCCCTCGCCTGCTGCTGCCCAGACACCCAGTGAGGGGGAGCTGCACCCCTCCCTGTCCCCCAGAGCGGGGTTTAGTAAAGTTAACGAAGAGGCCTGGGGCAGGGGTCCTGCCCAGGATCCTCTCTGGCTTCTGCTCCCTTCATCCCCATCTGTAATGAGGCTAATCTTAGGACCCTCCTTGTAGGGATATTGGAATTAGTTTCAGTGTTTAAACTTTTTTTTTTTTTTTTTTTTTTGGAGACAAGATCTAGGCGTATGGCCCAGACTGGTGTGCAGTGGCACCATCTTGGTTCACTGCAATCACCACCTCCCAGGCTCAGGCCATCCTTCTACCTCAGCCTCCAGAGTAGCCGGGACTACAGGCATGCACCACCACAACCAGCTACTTTTTGTATTTTTTGTAAAGAAGGGGTTTCACCATGTTGCCCAGGCTGGTCTCAAACTCATGAGCCCGCATTGATCTGCCAACCTCAGCCTCCCAAAGTGCTGGGATGACAGGTATGAGCCATCACACCCAGCCTTTATTGCATAAAACTTTAGTTTTTGCTTTTTTTTTTTTTAAGACTCAGTCTTACTCTTGTCTGCAATGCTGGAGTGCAGTGGCGCAATCTTGGCTCACTGCAGCCTCCGCCTCCCAGGTTCAAGTGATTCTCCTGCCTTAGCCTCCTGAGTAGCTGTGATTACAGGCACCTGCCACCACGCCCAGCCAATTTTTGTATTTTTAGTAGAGACAGGGTTTCACCATGTTGGCCAGGCTGGTCTTGAACTCCTGACCTCAGGTGATCCGCCCACCTCGACCTCCCAAAGTGCTGGGATTACAGGCATGAGCCACCGCGCCCGGCCAGTTCCTGCTTCTTTGGAGGGAGGCAATGGAAGTGTCGATTGTGGGGTCCTGGGCTCCCCCCCATTCCTGGGAGGGTGGTGGTAGCCCTGGTGCTGGGTGCCTGTCTGGGGGCTTCTCCAGTCACCCAGATACACACACGGGCCAAAGCATGAGTGACAAGTGTGTGGCGGCAGTCCCGTGGCTGCTGCAGCCTGGCTGTGCCCAGAGCCTCTCCCTTTCGAAGGCTCCAGCAGGATCTTGAGGTTTACACCAAGTCAGGATACCTGCCCCCTATGAAGTGGCCAGGTGCTGTGGGGTGAGGGTCAGGGACTACCAAGTTAGAGTTACATGATTCTGTGGCCAAGAGGCCTAGAATTGTGGGGACCTGTCTGGTATCTACTGGGTCACACTAGCCCTGGCATCCCAGGAAATCCAACTTCCCCATCCCAGCCCTGACAGTGTGGCACTTCCTCTTACCCTTCTGGGGTTGGAAATGTGTGGATACTGTGCTGAGGGCTGAGAACACCTGCCCGGGCTGGACACCCAAGGCCAGACTGTTAGAACTGTCTCCCTTTGGGTGCCTCACTCCTGGGTAGGGGTGGTGGAGAGGCAGGAAGGGCCTCTGTAAAAAGAGGAACCAGGCTGGGTGAGGAGAGGAGAAGGTGGGGCCCCAGGGTCACGCGGCCCCAACGGGCGGAAAGGGCTCTCCCTCACCCCCATCAGCACAGACACCCAGGCAGGGGGTGTTCCAAACCAGAGAGCAGACTCAGACGACATAAGAGGCAGCTTACCTGCCTCAGTTTACCCCCCTGCGTGCATCCAGGCACCTTCCTCCCCGGCTGCCTTCGGGCCGGGGTCCCCAGAGGCTCAGGGTCCCTCCAGTGCCTGGGGGAGTGCAAAGCAAGGGGTCTTGAGGGGTGGCGGGCCGAGTCCTGACAGCGCCAGCTGGGGGCGGGGCCGGGAGGCCCGAGCTTCGAGGTCCCCGCCTGCTGGTTTCCTCCGGGGTCAGCCCGGCTCCTTATCAGGCGCGGCCAGGCAGCCAGGCCCTTATCTGCACTGGGCCAGCATCCTCCGGCCGCTGCGCCGCCAGGGGTGAGAGGGAGGAAACCGGGCCGCCAGGGGGCGGGGAGAGGGCGGTCCGGCCGGGAGCTGCTCACTTTCCCTGGGGGGACCTACGCGGAGACCTCAGCCATCCTGGCCCTCCGAGGCCCACGAGGAGGCGCGGCCCAACGCCCGGGCCTGGAGCGTTGAGGCCGGACCCGAGCAGGACAGCAGAGACTGGCCTCACGCTGGAAACCACATCCTGGCCCAGACTGCCAGCCCTGACGGGACAGAGCCAGGGTGCTCACCAGGCTGCGGAAACAGTGCTGGGGTAAGAGGGGAGCGGGCCTGAAGGTGGAGGATCCTGGGCCTGGGACCCAGCCTGCATTCCTTTGTTCATTCATTCATTCATCAGCAGGGACCCACTAGTGAGGGGCCAGGCCTGCTTCTGCAGGGCCTAGCTCAGGAAGACAGGGCAGAGGGGCCAAGAGTCTCACACCTTGCTGGGACATCCTGGACTCTGGAACCAAGAGCCAACAGGGATGTCAAAACAGCATGCAAAAGTGAATGGTAGGGCATGGTGGTGCATGCCTGTAATCTCAGCACTTTCGGAGGCTGAGGTGGGAGGATCACTTGAGTCCAAGAGTTCCAGACCACCCTGGACAAGAATGAGAACTTGTCTCTACAAAAAAATAAAATAACAATTTTTTTTTTAATTAGCTGGGCATGGTGGCACATGCCTGTACTCTCAGCACTCAGAAGGCTGAGACAGGAGGATAGCTTGAGCCCAGGAATTTGAGGCTGCAGTGAACTATGATTGCACCACTGAACTCCAGCCTGGGCAACAGAGGGAGATCCTGTCTCTAAAAAATAAACAAAAGGCCAGGTGCAGTGCCTCATGCCTGTAATTCCAGCACTTTGGGAGGCTGAAGCAGACAAATCACCTGAGGTTGGGAGTTCAGGACCAGCTTGGCCAACATGGAGAAACCCCATCTGTACTAAAAATACAAAATTAGCTGGATCTGATGGCGCATGTCTGTAATCGCAGCTACTTGGGAGGCTGAGGCAGGAGAATCGCTTGAACCCGGGAGGTGTAGTTTGCGGTGAGCCAAGATCGCGCCATTGCACTCCAGCCTGGGCAATAAGAGTGAAACTCCGTCTCAAAAAAACAAAAAAACAACAAAAAAAGTGTGGATGCTGATGGGGGTGGGGGCTTCCAAGCCAGAGAGAGGGTTGGGGTGTGACTGAACTGGACTGGGCAGTGGAGTCAGTGTTTGGGGGTCTAGGGTCAGCATTTGAGGTCGTAGTGTCAGTAGTGAGGTCACAGGGCTGCTATGAGGGACATTTGTGGTGGAAGTGGGGGGTCACTAGAGCAATTATTGAGTACTTTTAGGAACAGCAATGGGAAGAACCGCATGGTCATTCCTGAGGTGCAGAAGTCAGCCTGGGTGGGGGCTAGGGGGGTATCTGTGAAGGGTCAGAGCCCATCTTGGAGAGATTCCAAGGTCACATGGCATCAATGAGTCAATGAGGAGTCTCTGGATCAGATCTTTAAATCTGAGGGTAACAGGGTTAATCTTGGGGTTTCTGGGGATCCCAGGATCAGTTAGAGGCTCCCTGTCTTGTTCCCTCTCTAGGCTGCAGAGGTGAGGGAACTGTGGAAGAAGGAATATTTGCTCAGAAGCTGGGCAACAGCACCCCTCCTGGGTCACAAAGAGCCCAGGGACAGTGCCCTGCCTACTACCTCGGTGGGCACCTCCTACTCTAACGCAGGACTCCTTCCCACGTCCTGGAAGTTTCCGGGCCTGCCCCCCACCCCCCACCCCCACCACCATCTGCCTTTGCCTACTGAAACTCCTCTCATCCTCCTTTCACCCTCCCCCTCCCCCCTTCCCATTTGAGGGCTTTCTTGGGCTAAGCAGGTGGGAGCGGGGCACCTGGTCCTCCTCCCCACTGGCTGCCTTCTTTCCTACAGGCAAGTACCCCCACGTCGGGGTCCATGTGCCCGCCTCAGGCACAGGCAGAGGTGGGCCCCACCATGACTGAGAAGGCAGAGATGGTGTGTGCCCCCAGCCCAGCGCCCGCCCCACCCCCTAAGCCTGCCTCACCTGGGTCCCCGCAGGCAGAGGAGGTGGGCCACCGAGGAAGCTCCTCCCCACCCAGGCTGCCACCTGGTGTGCCAGTGATCAGCCTGGGTCACAGCAGGCCCCTGGGGGCAGCCATGCCCACCACAGAGCTGGGCACCCTGCGGCCCCCGCTGCTGCAACTCTCCACCCTGGGACCTGCCCCCCCCACTTTGGCCCTGCACTACCACCCTCACCCCTTCCTCAACAGGTCAGTGGGGAGCTGGGGCGGGGGTGGGGTGAGAACTGGGGACGAGGGTCCTTGCCCACAAGGCATTAGTGACCCACGACCCCTTACAGTGTCTACATTGGGCCAGCAGGACCTTTTAGCATCTTCCCTAGCAGCCGGCTGAAGCGAAGACCAAGCCACTGTGAGCTGGACCTGGCTGAGGGTGAGTGTGGGTTTGTGTGCATGTGTGCACTTCTGGGTGCACAGAAGGCTGGCCGTCTCTCTGTGGGGCTCATGTCTGTCCTCTACTCCACCTCAGGGAGAGATGCTTTCAGCACACACAGAGAACAGCCCACACAGGTTCTACCCATGTGCAAAACCGCAGTCCAATAGCCAGCCCCACACAACTACCGCCACCCAACAGGCCAAGCCTCGTAGCTGCAGTCATGGTAAAACAGCATGCCACACCAGGGCATGGGAGCCACAAAATGACAGCTCCACTGGAATGCACAGCCACGCAAAAGACAGCCACAAGACCATAGCCATGCAAGACCCAGCCTCAGGACCACAACCACTTAGGATCATGGCCACACAAGAGTCAGCCACACAACCACAGCCACTCATGAAACAGCCACCTGGCAACATCACACATAACCTCAGCCATAACAAGAGTTGCACACAAGCCACATGAGACACAGGACAGAGACAGTCACAATGAGAGAACCTCTCAGACCCATGAGTACACCCAGCCAGCCACATGTGGCCACACTCAGAATGAGGGCCACAGGGACAGCGTCCCAGAACAAACAGCCACAAGGAAATCTTTCCTTAGGGAATCTCAGCCATTGACATAAAGTTGCCCACAGTCACAGATGGAGCAGGCCCCTGTTGTCCGTAGCCTGGGTCTGTCATGATCCTTGTCTAGGTTGCGCTTGGGAGAGCTACCCGTGGACTCCTTGGGTGGAGAAAGCCCAGCCCATGGCCCCATGGCCCGGGTTTAAGTTCCCACGAGGGTGCTAATTGCCTGGCGGGAGGGCAGGAGGGGCCGCCCTTTGGGCCTTGGCGCCAACCCGGCCCTCCTTGTCCACAGGGCACCAGCCCCAGAAGGTGGCCCGACGCGTGTTCACCAATAGCCGGGAGCGCTGGCGGCAGCAGAACGTTAACGGCGCCTTTGCCGAGCTGAGGAAGCTGCTGCCGACGCACCCACCCGACCGGAAGCTGAGCAAGAACGAGGTGCTCCGCCTCGCCATGAAGTACATCGGCTTCCTGGTGCGGCTGCTGCGCGACCAAGCAGCAGCTCTGGCCGCAGGCCCCACCCCGCCAGGGCCCCGCAAACGGCCGGTGCACCGGGTCCCAGACGACGGCGCCCGCCGAGGATCTGGACGCAGGGCCGAGGCGGCAGCACGCTCTCAGCCCGCGCCCCCAGCCGGCCCCGACGGCAGCCCCGGTGGGGCGGCACGGCCCATCAAGATGGAGCAAGCCGCTTTGAGCCCAGAGGTGCGGTGACCCCACGCGGCTGCGCCTCTGAGCCGGAGGGCACCAGGGACTCGGCCCAGGGCCGTCGAGGAAAGAGCAGAGGATGTGCTGCGCGTGCTCGGGAGCGAACTCCCCCGGAGAAGGACCAGTGAAGACGTCAGGGGCAAGGTCTGGGGGTCCGGAAGGGTGATCATGCCCCCCCAGGGGATCCGCAGACCCTTAAAAAATTACCCACCACCCTCTGGAAGTGGCCTTGCCCGGGTCCCCTTCCCAGGGGCGAGGTCGGCAAACCAACATGGCAGAGCAGTCATAGGATCCAAGTGGTGCCTCATTTTTTTCCGGGCTGGGGTTCGGGTCGGGGGAGGCCAGGAGGGGCTGGGGAGCTTTCGCTTTTCTCACTGTCGGTCCCTCCTGGAGACCCAGGGACAGACGCTCGTCGACGGTGTCTGCTGAGCTCCCGGCGCTAGTAGGGAGGCACAGAATCCACGTCGGGGACGCACCCTACCGACCCCGACCCGGTCCCCGCACGGTCGCGTTAGCGAAGGGTCAGGCGCTCTTACGTTTGTTTTTCTTTATTTCTTTATTTCACATACACATTAGCCATTCAATGGAGAAGCCGGAGAGAGTCAGGCAAAGATGGTATAACAGAAGCGCAGTGACGGGGGCGGGGCAGGGCGGGGCGGGGCGGAGAGGGAACAGACGGGCTGGCTGCCTACTTGCATTCCGCTAGGACACTGAAAACCCAGAAAACAAAACAGACAGTAAACTACCCTTGTTTCTTATGTATCTCAGTGCAGAGACGGGGGTGGAGGGCAGAGAAGAGGGGAGACCAGGCTGAAGGAGGAGGAGCAGAGGGAGGGGGACGCTAAGGGGGAAGCACACCAAATCCATTAGTACTATATATAGAGATACTCGTATATACTGCGTTTCTTAGCCTAAGAAGAAACTTGTTTGACGGGACGGGCGGCCTTTGCGGTCCGCGATGCTGGTGCTGGTCGGGCGCACGGATCTCCCGGGAGGGGCCGAAGCGGGGCTGGCCCAGGCTGGCTTGCAGGGGAGGAGGGGCGCCCCAGGGTGGGTGGGATGGGGGGAGCAGAGGCGGGGCTGGGGTGCCCCTCGGGCTCTCGATTGGGGGACGAAAGTTCTCGTGACTTTATTGCTCCTTTATTTTCTCTCGTGTGGGGGGGTCTGTTCAGCACGGTCGGGGTTGGGGAGTGGTGGGTCGTCTGAGCCACCCGGCCCCTCTGGGACCCAGAGCGCGGCGTCCGCTCCGCCAGCACGGGGGTGAGAACAAGGCACTAGGTCGGCCGGCCAGCGCGGGGGCGGGTGTGTAAGGCAGTCGACAGGGCTGGTTGCGGGATGGGGCAGGGCTGTGTGCGGGGCCGTGTGCGTGCGTGCGTGCGGGCGCGGGCCTGGGCAAATCGACCTGTCAGCGTGGCTGGTCCTGTCCTGGAGCGTCGAGCCTTCCCGGTGTTCCCCGGACGGGGTCGGGGATAGGAGGAGAGATGTTGAATGGGTGGGGGGCGCCGGGAAAGAGGGGAGGAAACTACCAACTTGCTGAGCGCGCTCCTGATAATGCTGGTGAGGGTCAAGTTGGCGTCTGGCTCAAAGAAGGGCGCTCCGGGCGGAGAGGGAGGGAGGGAGGGGACGTTTGTTCGTTGGCATTGACCTCTGCGGGGGAGGGGCCAGGGACCCCTGCCGCGCCCCTGTGCCCGGACGGGGATGGGGCGAGGAGGGGGTGCTGGGCCCCAGGGAGGGGCGCCCGGGGAGACCCGCGGCCGGAGCAGTCCAGCCGCTGGGCGCACGCCGCTGTCCCGTTCCGTTAAACTCAACAAAGAAGGGATATGCGTATTCCTAACAAGTGCAGGATATTTAATTGATTCATAAACTTATGTATAATAGTTTGTGGGTTCTTTAAAACGTATTTTATAATGTAAGAAGCACCAGGGTTTTTATGTTTAATTATCTTAAAAATAATTTTTCTCTCGTCCTTTTCCTTTTTGATCTTGTGTTGGTTGATTTTTCAAATGTCGAGGTGTTTTTTTTTAAACTCTAAAATGTGAACGTTGCCTTCAGCCCTCCCACCGAAACTGAGAACGAACGACGAAACAAATAAAAACCCCAGATCATCCTCGTCAACGCAGGAAAACGACTTGAAAAAAAAAAAAAAAAAAAAAAAAACTAAAAACGAACAAAAAAAAAAAAAGGGAAAAACACTCAGCTTTCGTTATCCCCACACAGGGCGGGGCAGGCCCGGTTCTTTTAGCGTCCCCAGAGCCGCGAGGACATTACAACAAAAATAGAATTTTTTTTCTTAACAATCTCTTAACATACAAAGATAGGAAAACTCTCTGATGCATTGCACTTGATTCAATGAAAAAAAAAGTTCATTTCCCCCATATATATTTTTGTTTTTTTTTTTTCCTCTCCTAACACGTCCCCACATCTCCTGTCGCCCCCATTGCCCCTCACAACAACACTTGGGAAAGGAGCAGCCCCCACCCCCTGCCCGCCGGGCAGCCCCGCCGGGCACGCTCCGGCCCGGGCCCAGCTGGCCTGCAGCTTCCGACCTTGCCCGGGCAGGCACCCCGCAGACCCTGGCTCCCACAGGCCCACAGCGCCCAAGGCCCCGACTGTCGTCGAGGGAAAGGGCATGTGCGGCTGGACAGGGAGCCCCTTCCGCTTCTCAGCTCTGACCCTGTAGTCAACCGAACTGAAAAATCATTGCACTTTGACCGCGCGTCATGCTCGGCCCACCCGGCCCCCCACCCCCGGGGCCTTATTCCCATGCCCCGGGGGACTCCCGCAGGATCCACTGCCCTTCAGCCCTCAGGTTCTCTAGAGCTGCACACTGAGGATAGGGGAGGGCTTCATTTAACTTCCAACAAAAGCCACTCCAGGGGCCAGCCACCTTGTGGCTTCCAGCTGGGTAGCAGGCACCAAACGCCTGCCCCTTCGGCCCCAGGTGGCTGGCCTCCTCCCCTCCCCAGACACTCCCTCCTCTCTTCCCTCCCTCCGCCTGCTCGGGGCCACAGCTTCACAAACTAGATTCACAATAAATACAGCCCATAACCCACCCCTACGTGGTGCAATGTTGGATTGATTTTCTTTCAGAGGATCCTGACCTGTGCTTTGTGTTTTCATACAATTAAGAAAGAGAGAGAAAGAGAGAGGCACAAGGACTCGAGAAGGGGCCAGGGATGGGAGACGCAGGAGGAGTAAGGCACAGAAAGACAAGCCAGAGGGGCCAAGTCACACCCTGGAGGGGAGCTGGGCGTACTCATCCTCCCCTCCCTCCCAGGGGGGCTTCTGAAGACCCTCTGGACAGGCCCCCCAACCCTCCCTAGAGGGAGGAGGGGGCTAGGAGGGAGAGCTACTTCCTGTGGTGTGTTACCAAATTGTTCCCAAGTTGCTCAAATGGAGGAGGAGTTCCCAATTCCAACAGCAAAAGACCCAAACAACAAATGCCCCACCCCTAAATAAAGAGTAAAGACATTAACAGCTAAAATCCAGAGAGAAGTGGCCACGGGGGGGCAGGGGGAAAGTGGGGGGCACAGAAAGCTCCAAAACACTTTTGAAAAGGACGACACCCAACACCCTCCCAAGGAACTCAAAGTCGGCGAGCAGGACGCCTACCTAAGCGCAGGTGGTGGCTTAGCAGCGGCAGCGGCGACTGCCTGGTCCTCCTTGCTCGGCTCCGGGGTCCCCTTTCTGCTCCACCCTCCGGCCCGGCCCCAGCAGGGCAGTCTGCGTGAGAGGCAGGGGCAGGGACTGATGGGGCGGAGCGAGGGCACCTGCATGCAGGGCTGGGGGTGGGGGTGACCTGGGGCCCGACTCCCCTCCCTTGTGGCTGGAAGGAGGCCCTCCTGGCCTGCAGAGAGGGGAAAGGGGGCTTGTCCCAGGCTGGGACGAGGTCATCGAGAGCATTCCGACTTTTCCTACGGACTGTACAGAGGGGTCCAGGGCCCCGGGAACTGCTCCTGCGGCTCAGGGTGGGGTGGCAGAACACCCTCCATTCTGGGACACGCAACTAGCTCCAGGGGCCACCCCCCTGCCCGCCTGGAGGCTTTTAGCCCGAGGGTGGGCTGGGGTAAATGGAGGCTGCTCTCCCTCTACCAGTCCAGAGCAGCTGGGGGAAGAAGCTGAAGCCTTGGCAGAGAGGGAGGGAGGGAGGGGAGGAGTCTGGAGGAGAGAGCCCGTGGGATCTACACCCCATCATCTTTACAAGCTGGTCCTCCGGGCTCCCTAGGGCAGCTCCTGCCATGTGGAGGGTGGGTCCCTAGGAAGGGGTGAGGGTGGAGGCCAGGCCCCTTCAGAACTGTGCTGGCTGCTTTGTTTGGGGACTTCGTTCCTTCCCCAGAAGGCCGGGCAGGGCGGAGGGAGGAAGGCAGTTCTGCATCCTTTCTTGCTTTCTGTCCTCTACTTGACAGAGTCCGTGTCGCGTGTTTCTTTCTGCTTGGCTGCTGGTGCACAGCTCCACTGAGACCCCTTCCAAGGGCTCTCCGAGAACTGGGCTGCTTCTGGGGCCCGCAGGGGTCCCCGGGCTGGAGGAGAGAAGGGCTGAGTGGCTGACGACGTCTAATTTTTGCTTTTCAGTGGGGCTGGGCTGGGCTGGGGGATTTTTCCATGTCTCAAAATTTCTTCTCCCCCCTTTCAAGGAACCTCTTCTTTTCATTTTGTTTCTTTTGTCGATCTTATCAGAGGAACCAGGACTGAAATGGGATGAAAAAGAGGCAATACTGAGAACAGCTGGGGCAGGCCCCATCTCACTCCTACCTGGCTGGGTGAACTGGCCCCTCAAGGGACAGCTCCCAAAGGGCCAGGGTGCAGACAGCCACCACCCCCCTCGTTCCTGTGGGGGAGAAAGGGCATCCCCATTCTCTCCCTCCCTCCTATGAGAACCCCACCCCCTCAGACTCTGCCCCTAGTACTGGAGTCCAGCTGGCCTTCCCGTGGGCACTGTGCCCAGCGGGTGGGACCCCCATGGCTGGTGCTGGCACAAGCCTGAGATCTGGCCATGTTTCCAATTGTTTAGGTTTTTGTGTGGGTCCTGGAGGGTGGGGAAGATGCCAGGCTGGGGCTTTTGTACCCAGAGGGGTTTTGGGAATGGGGTGGGGGTGGCCCAGCTTCTTGCTGAGTTTTCTTTCTGTCTCTTTGGATTAAAAGCAGAAATTCCCATCTATACACCCCAGCCAAGGTCCCACAGGCTGAAAGGCTGGGGGCGGGGGAACCACATGGCTGCAGTCCCTAGTAGCGCCAGGCCTAGAGGAGGGGCCATGTAGCCCGGATCCTCTACCCTCAGGGCACTAGACACTGAGGAAGGACCTGAGGCTCCCTGGGGTGAGCATCACTTCCTTCATAATGCCAGCAGGGGGCGCTGCCTTCCCACAGACAGGGCCTTTTCTGCCTGTGTCTGGTGGCTCAGCTCAGAGCCCACCCAGGGTGGACCCCAAGGGACTGGGCTGCTTGGCTATGCCTTCCATCAAAGGCTCCAGCCCCACCTCCTAGCAAAATGGTGGGTCAGGGTCTACTGTGGTCTATTGGGCCTGGGTGCACCTGGTAGTACCCTTGGGGCAAAATGAGGGTCTCTGAAAATACATCTTGGGGTCCATGAAAATGCATCTTGGGGCCCCTGAAAATGCATCTTGGGGCCTCTCCCAGGCTGTCACAAACACTGGTCTGCAGGGACCAGGCAGAGCCAACTACAGAGTGAACACCAGGTCCTGGTTTACTCCACGCTGACCTGACCCCACAGGGAAACCAGGCACAGAGAGGGTGGGTGACCTGCTTGAGGCCACACAGCCCTTGGACAACAAAGTCAGGGTTCAACTGTAAGGGGCAGTGCGGCCGGGCGCGATGGCTCACACCTGTAATCCCAGCACTTTGAGAGGCCGAGACAGGTGGATCACCTGAGGTCAGGAGTTCGAGACCAACCTGGCCAACGTGGTGAAACCCCGTCTCTAAAAAAAAATTTATATGTTAAAAAAAAAAAAAAAGGGGGCCGGGTGCGGTGGCTCACGCCTGTAATCCCAGCACTTTGGGAGGCCGAGGTGGGTGGATCACGAGGTCAAGAGATCGAGACCAAACTGGTCAACATGGTGAAACCCCATCTCTACTAAAGATACAAAAAATTAGCTGGGCATGGTGGCGCGTGCCTGTAATCCCAGCTACTCAGGAGGCTGAGGCAGGAGAATTGCCTAAACCCAGGAGGCGGAGGTTGCGGTGAGCCGAGATCACGCCATTGCACTCCAGCCTGGGTAACGAGAGCAAAACTCAATCTCAAAAAAAAAAAAAAAAAAAAAAAAGGGCAGTGCAGGCAGTACTCCTAACTGCTGCCTGTGCTGTGAGCATGTGGAAGCAGGGTGTGTGGTACTAGAATGCCTGTGCCCTCCCTAGGGTCAGGGTGAGAGCCCAGGGCAGCTAATCTGCCAATTTTACAAAAGAAGCCAGAAGTCCAGACAAAATTTCATGTGAAACTTTCCAATATTTAAAACATTGCTTTGATCAAACATTTTGCCTGCAGGCCAGACCTGCTCTCAGGCTCTGGTTTGGGACTGAGGATGGGGACACTGAGTTTTAGAAAGGGCCTTAGAGATCATCTAGCACTTTCTGTGACAATGGAAATGTTCTCTATCTACCCTGCCCAATGCAGTAGCCACTAGCCACAAGTGGTTTCTAAGCACTTGAAATGTGGCTACTGTAACTGAGGAACTAAATTTTTCTTTAGTTAATAAGTTAATTTAAATGTAAACAGCCAAACGTGGCCCGTCGCTACCACAATGGACGGTGCAGATCAAAAGCATCTGGAAATGTGGGGGTTTGGGATTGCCACAATAATCAGGCGCTGCTGGGTGGGCAGAGATGCTGAACTTCCTTCGTGTGCTGGTCAGTACACACACACAGACCTGCCCTCCCTCAGTGGGGCTCCTCAAGCACCTGCCCCAAATCCAACCCATCGTCAGTTGACTACAGGCCAAACAGAGGCTCACTGGGGCCTGGTGAGGCTGAGGCGGAAACCCAGCCCTGCGGCATCCCCAGAGTGAGTGGGGAAGAAGTGGTCTGAAGCTAGCCCCTGGGCTTCTGGCCCAGACCCGGGGGCTGGAACTGCCTGGGTTGGATGACACCCTACCCGCTGCAGGCTCAGGCCTGCTCCCTGGGTCCCCCTTCCTGAGAGGAGACTATACAGGAACCCTGTGCCATTGCCCCAAGGTTGAGGGGAAGCTGGCTCTGGTGGTGACCCCACCCCTCTCCCCACCAGGCAAATGAGGCCTTGGACAATTGGGGCAGGGAGGGCCCCACCTGCCCTATCTGCCCCTGGCAGACCATGCCAGGGCCCCACAGCTGCCAATGCTTAGACTGGGGGGGGGTCCTCCTCAGGGGAGGAAGACTCTGGTTCCAGGCCTGGAGTTAGAGACAAAGGCTGCCCCAAGGGGGCTCCCCGGAGCCTCCCCACAGGTCCCAGGAATGAGGGATCTGCTGCCAAGCACAGAGCGGCTTTCTCTGCTCCCCTCTCCCTACTTCCTGAGCCAGGTCCAAAATTGATTAAAACTAAGTAAAAAGCGCTGCCCAGGGAATCACAAAATTGCTAAAATTCTCTTTTCTTCCCTCATTCTATTGTTCTCTCTCCATCTGGTGCTCCAGAGATCAGCTAAAGTCACTGGTTACTGTGGAAACCACCCCCGGCTGTACCCCCTGCGCCCGTAGCAGCCGCCTGCCTGCCCCCAGGCCCAAGGGCTCCAGCTCTGCTTGTCCAGCTCCAGCTCCCCCAACCACTCCCAGACACACCTGCCTGCTCAGGGGCCCTGAACCTCCACTGGGACTCCTTCCTCCTACCTCCTGGAGCACAAGACAGGGAACATGAGGGGAGACAAACTTTCCCAAACTTGCCTCAAACTCTGACTTGGCCCTCAAATGTCCCAGCAAAGTGAGCAAAGAAAGTAAAGGAGGCAGCGGAAACAGGGTGAGTAGAGAGGGCTGTGGCAGTGGTCCCTGGAGCGCAGGACTGCAGAGCTTCGAGCAGCCCAGGCAGGCAGCAGGAGGGAGGGAGCGATGGAGCCCTGCCGCCTGGTGCCAGCCCAGAGCTGGGAGGGGAGGCCCGCCTGCTGTCTCTTCCTCTGGCACCCCCTCCCGCCTTTGCCAGCAGGGCTCTCTTGGCCTCCCTGGCACAGAGCAGAGGGGGCTGGCTCCAGCCCCTGCTCAGAGCCATTGTTTTTCTTCTCAACACCCCCAAGTTCAAGTTCATCTGGGTGTTACATCATGTCTGGTTGCTCCTGGAAACCAGACGGGTCAGACGTGACTCTGGGGAAAGGGGGTGGGAAGCTGGAGGGGGTTGAAGTTCTCTTCCCCTCCCTTCCTTGCCACTAGGGAGCTCTGAAGTTTGAAGTTTGACAAAGTTTTTGGCTTTTTTTTTTTTTTTTTTTTTTTGAGGGAAGGAAAGGAAAAGAAAAAAAAAAACACCAACAACCTCAAACTACACACAAAACTTCCATCCACCAACTTTCTCTGGACTCAGGCCCCAGAGCAGAGGCCGAGCAGGAGATGAGAGGTGGCCCCAGGGGCTCTTGACAGAGGTGGATTTCCCAGGGCTGAGGACACCTCCAAGGAAGTGTTTTTGTAAAATGCACGAAAGAAACATCTTTGAATGTTTTTAAAAACTCTGGGCTGTAAAAGCCTCAGGCCCCCTAAAGCTGCCTCTGACCTCCTCCTGAGATGGGTCTTCCCTGCGCCCCCAAGGGCACTGGGCTCTGTGGGCTCTGGGCTCTGGGATCTCCATCTGGAGGGCTAAGAGTTGTCTTATCTCCTGCTTGTGACAGGGACTTGTCTCTTTGTGAAAGCTGGGGGTGGTTTCAGCAGGGGATGGGAGCAGGATGGGTTTTCCAGCATGCTGGCCTTCTCCCTAACAGGACTCCTGGAGACTAGGGGGAGGAGCCTCTAGGGCGGTGGCCTGCCCTGCCCTCAGTGTGCCAGTCTCTGGGCACAGAGCCCACCAGGCCCTCTGTCCCTCCTCCACCCATCACCCAGCCCACCCAAAGCCAGGGGAAAGGTGAGGGCTGGGGGCCAGGGCTTCCAGCCTGGGCGGGTGAAAGCAATGAGGCAGACTATTCTCCTCCTGATGAGTCTCAGGCTTCCATCTTTGCTTCCACCAAGCCTGGCCCAGAGGGCCTCTAGCCTTGGGTCCTTGGCTGCCTTCCTCAGGGCCAGGGCTGTCAGAGCTAATTATCCAATTAGCTGATTAGCCAGGGAGCCTGGGGGCTGCCTGGGGAGGCAGGCTCAGCTGGGCGTGCAAAAGCCTGGGCCCTCTAGCCCCGCCTTAGACCTCTCTCCCTGTTAGCCCCAAAGAATCCAGGCTCTTCCCTAACACCAAGATGCCCCCAACCCTGCCTGCTCCCCTGGTCCCTGCCTCCAGGTGGTGGGCAGGGTTTCCTACCTGAGACTGCTGTGGGATGTTCAGAAAGTTGCCGTCCCGGGGTCCGATGCTGACAAACCGGTTGGCAGAGGAGGCGCCTGTCGTTGCGAATGCTGTGGGGAGCAGGGGAGAGAGGGAGAGACCCTGTCAGGCCTTGGGGCCAACCTGGGCACTGCCCCTCAGGGCTGCTGAGAGAGGGAGAGACTGAGTTAGACCATGCTGCCCGGGTTTAGGCTGGCAGAGGGAAGGATGGGCCAGAGGGGCATCCGAGCTGGAGGCCAGGCTCTGAGCCTGCCCCCCACTACAGAGGGACACCCTCATCCTCTCAATGACCAGGAACACAAACTACACCCCCGACACACCCCCACTCCGAAGCCACAGTCTCAGCCAGGCATCCTTTTTCATGGCTGGGGTGAGGGAGGGGCACTGGAGGCTGAGACAAAAGTCTCTTAGACCCGGTTCCGCCCCCTAGTGAGGCACTGGGCAGGGCTGTGGATAGCCCTGGTCCCCAAGCATCCTCAGTGGGTACCCCTGCTTTCCCACTGGTTTCTCTCAGGTACTGAAGAGACGGGGCCACGGGAGGGTGGAAGCTTTGGAAGCAGGCCCCACCATGCTTCGGGAAGGCCTTCCCAGCCAGACTACCTCTCCAACCTGGGTAGCCTAGCTAAATGCTACACCTCTTACCACCCTGGGCAGGAGGGCTTGGGGAACCCAAAGGGTGTCCAACAGAGGGTGGAGCTGGCTAGGGCAGGGTCAGAGAGGGGCCTAGGAGCTGGCTGCCTGGCTTGGGGCTAGGGGTGGCAAGGCTCAGGCCCATGGCATTCCCTCCTCTGACTGATGCACCAGGTCCAACAGGCCTGTGGTTTCAGGACCAAGGCAACAGAGGGGGAGGAGGCTGGAGGGCCTGGCAGAGCCCCAGAGCTCAGATGCCTGGGGGCAGCCATCCTGGGGCCTGAAGACAAATGATCCCAACAGCCCTGAGTTCCTCTCAGGTTGTCCAGCTGGATCCCTGCTGGAGGGAACAGGCCCTGTAGCCCCAGGAGGGAAGATGCCCCCAGAGGAGGCAAGGAGTATCACAGGTTACCTGGGAGGCCCACCACTGCCCTGCACCAGACACACCCAGGGACTCCGTGCTCACCAGATTCTGCCCATCTCTCTCCAGAAGTGCCCCCAAACCCTGTAGCCCAGCTCCCATCCCCCGCCCTGCCCACCTCCAATGACTGTGACTTCATGTCTTATGGCGGATGCAGATGGGAAGATGGCATGAAGAGGATGGAGAAGGGAAAAGAACTCAAACCACAAGAAAGAAGAGACAGAGCGAGCGGAGAATAGTGTGAGATGGGCCACCCCTCCCGCCGCCACCGAACTGCCCTGGCCTGTGGCCTGCCCGCCCCTCAAGCTGCCCACCCCAGCCCACAGACAGCACCCTCCCCTCCTCCTGTCCTTCACGCCGGGTCTACCTGGGACCTCTTGACTGATTTTTCTTCTTTTCCCTTTGACAAAATTTGTCATTGGTTTAAAAGGAAAAAAAAAAAGAAAAGAAAAGAGACAGAGAGAGATGAAGTAAGCCAAAGCCCACAGCCCTCCCTTGTCCTTGGAACATCTAACCTGGGAAAGGAATTGAGGAGAAGGGAGGGGAAAGGGATGGGAGGGGGAAAAAAAAAGAGGAACAACGAGAAACCAAATGTGAGACTGAGGGGAAAGGGGACAGGAGCTGGCCTGCTGCATCTTTGAGGCCCAAGGGCCCGGGGATGGAGGTGAGGGGCAAGGCAAAAAGGGGATGGTGGTGGCGTCGCCTTGTGGTTACATTTGATTTTCTTGGTGTGGGGGGAACAACGAAACAACAAAAAAAATTAAAAAACAAAAACAAAAAACAAAAAAAGAAAAAAACAGCAATCAGGCATGAAGATGGCATGGCTGTGCCTCCCCGCCCCCTCCCACCCCCGCCAGCACCTCTAGCCTGCGTGCCCCCGCTGTGCTCTCCCTCCCGCCCCCCAGAGGGGCCTGGGCCAGGGGCCCCGGCTGGGAGCAGCGGGCAGGGGGCTCGTGGGGTGCTGGCTGGTGCGACTGAGGCCCGGGAGGGAGGCTGTGGTTGGGGGGCTCGGATCTGCTCTTGTCCGTGGTGCTCTGGGTTGGGGGGCTTTGGTGGTGGGAAGGGGAGGGCTTTTCTTTTTGCAGTGAAGACTGTTTGGACGGGCCGGGGACGCTGGGCGTTGTGGTTTCGGTTTCATCGTCCACTTACAAGGTGATGGAGGAGTCAAGGCGGCGCCGTCTGGGGCAGTGCTGGTGGATTTGGAATCAGGCATAGGAAGGGGCACAGGTCTGGCCACTGGAGGCGGCGGCGGTAGCAAAAATGACCCCGGGACTTTGCCCTGGCCGCTACCGTTGGGCTGCGAACAACATAAATAGAGTGACGCATGAAGGCACATCACACACAGACACACGCTCCCCTGCGCGGCCGCGCCAGCTCGCTCCTGAGAGCGGGCGCTCCCAGTGGAAGATGCAGGATTGGGTCCTCTCCTCCAGGGCACGGGATGGGTGAGGGTGTAAGGCCTCTATTTGGTCTCTCAGGTGTTTCTCTTTTTTTTTTTTTTTTTTTTTTTGGTCCTCTTTTGAAGTTGTGGGAGGGAGGGAGGGGTATTCGACGGGGTGGTTTGTTACTTCTCAGGCAAAATGTTTTAGGTACCAAAATGTGCCACTTGGCAAATACGTGCAGCTACACCTAGAACTCTCATGCTCCTGTAGACCGTCTCCTATAGCAGGAAAGATGAGCGCGATCGTGCTGCTCCCCTGGCCCCCACAAAGCACATGCCTGCCTGCCTCCCTCTGAGGGCCATTGGGCTGAGCTGATTCACCCAACCAATGACAGCAGGCCTGCCAGCACCCACCCACAACACGTCCTCAGGAGGCCACCAGAAGTTGGGGAGCTCGCCCTCAGCTTCAGAAGCCTGGGTCCTCACTGTCTGTGGGCAGTAGGGTGCTGATCTGTTCTCTCAAGAACGGCCAGGGAAGAAAATCCATCGCTGCCAGGTCTAGTGGCCGTGAGGTTCTTCAGGAGGACTTCCCTGTATGACAGCCGCCCTCAGCCGCCATGGATTCTCAGCCACCAGGACGCATTCCTTGTCCTTTATGCCCTCATTTGCTTCTAACTGGATTTCCTCCTCTAGGACCATGCATAGCCTTTTGACTTCAGGGCATGTAGGTGCCAAAGGACAGACAGAGGCGCCCCCGCCTCTCCCAGGTAGTTCCTTGGAGGGACCTCCCTGGAGGTTTGGGTACACATCTCCTGCCGCTCTCAACAGGACTCTGGCGACCACTGCAGCGTAACTCAGGAAGGCCTGGCTTGCGTTCTTCGTTCTAAACTGGCACCTTTCCTATGGGACAGAGTTCTGCCCTTCCGGGCATCCAGATGCAAGACCCAGAGAGGATCCTGTGTGCTCCTCCTCCTGTTGGTGAGCAAGCCCCAAGGAGCCCATCTCCTTGATGTCTCCAGCCAGTGCCTCATTCTTTCCTCATTGATTTCAGCTGGACAATGACAATGAGCTGGTGTGGGGGGCTCCCCTGTGCTGAGACTGTGCTCATCAGCTCAGGACCCTCAGTGTCCAGCCCTGGACCAGGTGCTTTAGTTCTATTGTGTAACCACCCACCCACCCCAGAAAGCATCAGTTCTCACCTAGGGGTGATTCTGCCCCCCTCGAGGAGACACTGGCAATGTCTGGAGACATTTTCAGTTGTCACAACAGAGGGGCTGGAAGGGCTGGGTGGATGCCAGGATGCTGCTCGACATTCTGTGGTGCACAAGACAGGCCCCCTCAACAAAGGACCATCAGTCCAAGCAGTAACAGGGCTGCCCTGGGAAGCCTTGCCACAAAGGAAGCTCTATTCTCCCTATTTCACAACTGAGGAAACTGAGGCTCTGGGCCATTAAATGGGTTATCCTAAGTCACCCAGCTGCAACTGGCCAGGCCTGGAATTCACAGCCATGTCTCATGTCTGTCTGACTCCAGGGATGCTAGGATTCTTTCCAGCAGGCTCATCAATCCTCTCCCCCAAATCCACATCAGCTCAGGTTTCTCCAGTCTCTGAAACCTTCCCCAACTACACCCAACATGAAGTCCAATCTCCTCAGTTGGGCATTCAAGGCCCCCATGGGGGATGCCTCTACTGGTCCACCCCTACCACCCCTCTGCACTTCCCATTCCAAACTGACTAGGGTTTCCAGAACACAGGCTGAGTAGGCAGGACTGCACGCTGGCTCACTGCAGAGCTCTCTGTCTGAAAGACTATTTCCCACACCCTTCAAGGCCTGCTCAAAAAACGCTGTTCCCTCTGTGCTTTCCTCTCTGAATCACAACCTATCTTTCTCTGCCCTGTTCCTCCAGAACATTCTTGGTCTCACTGGAGCCTTCAAAACAGGCCACCCCCCATCCCTGCCGGCTCCCCAACAAGCCAGCAGAAGCATGGAGCACTCAAGTACCACTGAGCACATGGGATTGACTTGTCCCTCCTGCTGCACTTTAAAGTCACAGAAGCCCAGGCTGGCCTGTGCGGCTGCACCCTTCTGAACTCTGGCTTCTCTGCCCACTGTTCTTTACTGCTATGACCAGCATCTAGGTCTGACCCATTGTCCCTCTAAATGGTTCCTTTGACCCATTCCTGCCCACTCTGAGGGTGACAACTCTCAGTGGTCCTGGACAAAAGCAAGCAGTGGCTGTGTACTGGGCTGAGAACTTTTGTGTGAGTGTTGTTTTGGAAAAGGACCCTTAGGTTCCAGGTAAACGTGCAGGGGTTTGGAACTCTGCAGACAAAGATGATGCAATGCCTCCCCTCATCTCCATGCCTGCCTAGAAGGAGGAAGTGGGACCGTCTGATCACAGCTTCACTCCTCCTCTCCAGGGGTCCTGAGCTCAGGCTCCCAGGGGGCTAGGACATGGAGGCCTTCCAAGCAACCATAGGGCAGCCTCTGCCTTCCTCCAGCTTCAGAGCCTATCTCCCCCAGGATTATCTAAATCGATAATCCCACCCAATAACACTAATCCCCGCCCGAAATGGCTGGACATTGAAACCTGCTGATTTACAACATTCAGTTTCTAGGAGTAACTTCCAATCAGGCTGGCATATCTCAGCTCTGATTGGGGTACAGTTGAAGTTTTAAAAACCTCAAGGTCTTGTGACTGTGTAGTGCCTTAAAACCTCATGAGTTAGGAGCTAGAAGCCTAGAAGCTGGTATAGCTCCTCACTTTCATCTACAGATGAAGACACACGCCTGGCTGTTCTGACATTGGTAGTCAAGGTTGAGCCAGGACCAGGCATCCTGCCTCCCAGACTCACGCTCTCCGCTCTCCCAATAGCCCTGTGACTTCATCGCATTCACTTGGCAGTCTCTTCCTTCTCCCTAAAACACAGCTAACCAGGCATCCTCTGCATCTCCTCCACATAGTGTCTCCATTTGGCCTTGGCTGTTACTACTCTAGGGTCCAAGGCCAGCCTATAGACATGCCATAAAAATTCTTTTTTTTTTTTTTTGGAGACGGAGTCTCACTCCATTGCCCAGACTGGAGTACAAGTGGTACGATATTGGCTCATTGCAACCTCCATCTCCCGGGTTCAAGCGAGTCTTCTGCCTCAGCCTCCCAAGTAGCTGGGACTACAGGCGCATACAGCCATGTCCAGCTAACTTTTTGTATTTTAGTAGAGATGGGGTTTCACCGTGTTGCCCAGGCTGGTCTCAAACTCCTGAGCTCAGGCAACCCATCCGCCTTGGCCTCCCGAAGTGCTAGATTATAGGCGTGAGCCACTTCTGCCTGGCCTAAAATTATTCTATGTAGATATTTTCCTGCAAAACTGATCTGTGACTTCAGATTCTCAAGGAGGTTAAAAACAGCATCCGCATCACCTAGGAAGTTGGGAAAAATCCTAATTCTCAGGCCACACCCCAGACCTGCTGAATCAGATGCTCTGGGGGTGAGGCATAGCCATCTGTGCGTTAGCCAGAGCTCTAGGTGACTCTTGCGCATGCCAAGTCTGAGAAGCGCTGCTTAATAGTGGTTGTAGTGCAAGTACAGCTGGGCACTGCCACTCCCTGCCTACCAGATCAGTGGCAGAGCCGGACCCCTGACTCTCTACAGCTGTACATCAGCCTCTTGCATAGCACAGCGCTGTCTCTAGCCTCCCCCCAGAAGCTGGGGGTGGGTCCCCATCAAGCAGTCTCCCCATTGAGCCCTCTCTCCCTCTCTTCAGTATGACCAGTCACACAAGGAAGAGAGGTTGCTCCCTAGCTGGGCCACACTCCCTGCTTAATCAAGGTGCCTGTTTGCAGTTCCTGTCTGCACTGTTTTGTCCATGGTCTCCTTGGAGCAAGTGCCTGCCTCAAGAAGAGAAGCTTCGAGGCAAAAGGAGTCCTCTTTGAAAAAAACAAAACAAAAAAATTATGGCTCTATGTCAGAGTCCTTAATCTTGAACAGTTAAATATCAAGGGAGAGGTTCGGGACCCAGCCCGCAGGACCAGAGGCTCAGAATGGCCAGGGGACTAAATGACTCACTTTCTCAAGGGTTCTGTGGTTAGGTTTGGCTCCTTGGGGTAACCTGGTCTCTAGGCCAGCCTCAATTTGACTCAAAATCCCAGCTGCCTCAGTAGTTGAGAAAGCAGCCAAGGTAATGTTCCAGACCTTTCTGCCCCATATCCCAAACCCCAGGCCCCTTGGCGGCTGGGCATAGACTGGTAGCTCCCCATGAACTCTGCTGTCATCTCTGATGGAAACACAGCAGCTATCAGAGATCTGCTCTCCCCTCCATGACCCTAAAAGTGGACAGAGCTTGTCCAGAGAGGTGGGTAAAGCTATGAGTATACTAAGAGTCAGCCAACAGAAACCCTCGCAGGGCAAAGGGAGAAAGGAGACAGAGGAAAGCAACAGAAGGGGAGCAGGAGGGAGGGAAGAAACTGGCTTCCTTTATGGACAGAGCGAGGAGGCACAGCCACTGCCCCACCACAAATCAATACACCAGCACTTAGCAAATGCTCACTGTGCCAGAACACACCAAGGCAGCACAGGGCTGGTGGCAGCAGACAGCCTCTGGTGTGGGCTTCCAGGATGCCTTTTCCCACCACAGCCCTTTCAGCATCCTCCCTGCCTGACCTCTCACAGCAGGCTTTCAGGCTGGGAGAGCTGGCTGCAGAGGAGCTGGGGCTTCTCCTAGCACAGCATGCTGCTGAGGCTCCAGACTTTTCCCAGAGGTCTAGAAACCTCCACATTCCAACCAGGGACCACTGTCCCACTGAAGAGTCATCTCTGGCCCACCACCTCCTGGCATAATTCTTTCGTTGAGCAACCCTGAGTTTCTGCTCCTCAGTGATAGAGAAGAGCTCCAGCAGGGAAGCAGTGTGTTTCCAAGGGCTAAGGAGCAGCAGGGTTTCACTTTAGAACCGGACTGTCCTGAGAATCCTTTGTTAAAAAGTCCTGCCAACAGGAGTCTCCGTGGCAGCTCTGTGGATCAGGGCTTTCCCTTAACATAGTGCTCCTCACCAGGGATGGTCTTGCCCTCCTGAGCACACTGAAATCTGAAGACATTCTTTACTATCAAGACTGGGGAGAAGGAGGTGCTCCTGGTATCTAGCAGGTGGAAGCCAGAGATATTGCTCAATACCCTACAGTGCACAGAATGGTCTCACATAATAGTGAATAAACAGCCCTAAATTTCAACAGTGCTGAGATTGGGAAACCCTGGTCTACAATCTAGCAAATTCCTTGCAGCCCCGAGGTTTAAGAGGAGTGCTGGGAAGTCGGGGCCCAGGCCCAGGTTGGATCATCATGAGTTCACTCCTGCTGGGGGAACAAGGACCGTGGGAAGGGCAAGAAGCCCGAGCAAGGGGGCCCAGATGCTGCCCCCACCTCTCTGGACCATGATAGACAGGCCCTGGCATAATATACAGACCCCCGCCCCCAGACCCAGAAAATCGAGGCGTTTGGTACTAGTGGCTCCCTGCTGCTCCAGCCCTACGTGGGCTTCTGGCTTTCCGGCCCGCTCCCTGTGAGCCCTGAGACAGACAGACAGACGTGGAGATGAGGCTGTAGCTGGGCTCCTGGGGCCCTCTGGACTCACCTGTCCGGTGGCCTGGCCCGAGCCATCCGAGCACACAAACTGCACAAACTCCTTCAGTGAGTCCTGCCCGTGGTGGTGGTGGTAGCGGATGGTTGGGTGCGTGAAATACGGGCTCGACTGCTGGATGATAGACGTGGAGGGGAAGTGCAGGGCTGACGCTGTGGCCCGGGGACTCCCTGCATGCATGTGGGCAGGGAAAAAAGGGCGTCAGGGCCAACGAGGCAGCCAGTGGGAGGGACAAGAGAGGAGGGGAGCTGCCGGTGAAAGAGCTGAGGGTCCTGGGCAGGCAAGGCAGCCAAAAGTTAAGGCAACAAAAAAAAGTCAGTCATCAGGATCCATGATGTTTTACTGCAGTATAAAAAATAATAATAATCAAATCGGCAAATGGGGGTCCAAAGGCCAGCCATTTGTTCTTGTAAATAAAGTCTGATCACAACCAGTGCTGGGAGATTAGAATGAAGCAGATGAGGCAGGGTAGGATCTGGTCTTTATTTTATTGGAATTTTAAAAATTATATTTATTATTATTTGAGACAGGGTCTCACTCTGTTATCCAGGCTGGAATACAGTGGCACAAACATGAATCACTGCAAGTGATCCTCCTGGTCTCATGTGATCCTCCTGCCTGAGCCCCTCAAGTAGCTGGCACTACAGGTGCATGCCACCACGCCTGGCTGAGTTTTGTATTTTTTTTCTAGAGATGAGATTTTGCCATATTGACGGGCTGATCTCAAACTCCTAGGCTCAAGTGATCTGTCTGCCTTGGCCTCCCAAAGTGCTGGAATTACAGGCGTGAGCCACTGCCCCCAGCCTAAAAATTTCTTTTATAAAGACGAGATCTTGCCCTGTCACCCAGGCTGGAGTGCAGTGGTGTGATCACTGCTCACTGCAGCCTTGAACTCCTGGCCTCAAGCAGTCTTCCTGTCTTGGCCTCCTGAAGCACAGGGATTACAAGCATGAGCCACAGTGCCCAACCTCAACATTTTAAACAATTTTAAACAAAGACATAGCCGGGCACTGTGGCTCGTGCCTGTAATCCCAGTGCTTTGGGAGGCTAAGGTGGGAGGATCACTTGATCCAAGAGTTGGAGGTCAGCCTGGGAAACATAGCAAGACCCCGTCTTTACAACAAACATTTAAAATAATTAGCCAGGATGACACACAGGAGGGGTCACTTGAGCCTGGGAGTTCTAGGCTGCAGTGAGCTATGATCATACCACTGCATCAGCCTAAATGATAGAGCAGGAAACTCTCTAAAGAAAAAAAAGGCCAGGCGCAGTAGCTGACACCTGTAATTCCAGGGCTTTGGGAGACTGAGGCGGGCAGATCAGGAGGTCAAGAGATTGAGACCATCCTCCCGGCCAACATAGTGAAATCCCGTCTCTACTAAATATAAAAATTAGCTGGGCTCGTGTCACACACCTGTAGTCTGGCTACTCAGGAGGCTGAGGCAGGAGAATTGCTTGAACCCGGGAGATGGAGGTTGCAGTGAGCCAAGATCGTGCCACTGCACTCCAGCCTGGCACCTGGCGAAAGAGCAAGACTCAGTCTCAAAAAAAAAAAAAAAAAAAAATGGCTGGTCGAGGTGGTTCATGCCTGTAATCCCAGCACTTTGGGAGGCTTAGGTGGGCAGATCACAAGGTCAAGAGATTGAGACCATTCTGGCCAACATGGTAAAACCTCGTCTCTACTAAAAATACAAAATTTAGCTGGGTGTGGTGGTATGTGCCTATAGTCCCAGCTACTCGGGAGGCTGAGGCAGAAGAATCACTTGAATTCGGGAGGCGAAGGTTGCAGTGAACAAAAATTGCACCCAGCCTGGGCAACAAAGTGAGACTCTGTCTCAAAAAAAAAAAAAAAAAATTGGTATTTACTCATCATACCCCCCACTTTTTTTTTTTTTTACAAAAGTTTGGATTTAAAAAACATATTCTATAAAAATATTATTTATCTTGATGACTGAGTTTTTGATACTTAATGACATTCTGCATCTGAACTAGGTGCCTCACTAGCCCTGCCCTAATCCAGGCCCTGGTAGGAGACTGAGAGACAAGAGGAGGCAGAGGGTTTCCTGGGGCTGTGGATGAAGACACAGCCAGCATCTGCTCAGGATGGCCATCTGACATATGCACAAACATCTCCTGAGCGAGAGCTGGTGTGCACCCAGCCGCCGCCACCCAGGCGGTGTTCTCATGTGCTCGCCCCCATCACTCTCACACACGTGTCCTCACACACGCGTCCTCACACATGCAATTCCAAACCCAGAGTAGGCCCCAGCTCTTCCCCCTCCTGTCTGTTTCCAATCAGCTCACTCTTGCTCTCGGTTTCATTAGGGGGCTGAGGAAACTTGGCTTCTCTCTGGAGTTCATAAAAGCTGAGTTGGAGCCGGAGGAGCCAGGCCTGCGCCCTCCTGCTGCCTGTGCAGAGGGCCTGGGCTCCCCACCCCCACCTCGCAGCCACCACACCCTGCCCCAGCACTGGCTGCCTCTGGGCTCCCAGCCAGGAGGCCCTAAGGAGGAAGCCAGGAGGTAAACCTCCTCGTTTTCTGTGTCCTACATATGAGCCCAGGAGATGGCGGGCGGACATAGGGCCATGTCCAGAAAAAGTCCAGGCCTCTTGCTGCCAGGTGGGTGCCCAGAGAGGGAAGAATAAAGTAAACGAGTGACAGGGCTGAGGTCTCAGCTCCCACAACCTCCTGCCTGATCCCATCTCCTCAGGACAATCTAGGTGTTCTTATCCCAAGCACCTTCTCAGCTGGAGACACTGAAATCAGACAGCAGCTCCCACCGTGGTGGGCCAGTTCCTTTTCCTGGAGAGGAGTCCAGGCACCACCTGTCCCCTAGGCCCAGCCCTTCCTTTCCAGAAAGGGGCAGGGAGGCCCAGACAAGGGAGCTACTTCCCCCAGGACACAACGTAGGAGCCTGGGCTCCTTGGGAGTGCTCTTCTCCATCCAGGCCCCACACCAACCTGGGAGCATGCTGGGAAAAAACCAGAGCCTGGGGTCAGGCAGGAGCTGGGAGAAAGGAGCCGACAGGAGGGCAGGGGAGAAGGCTGTGCCTTCCCGCCCACAGCTGGCAGGACAAAAGGAGAACTGGGCCAGAGCTGGGGAGGCCTCAGGACCGGCCTGCGTTGTACCCAGCACCCACACACACAAGGAGTGAGAAGAAGTGGGAGGGTATTCAGGAGCTAGGTGGGCAGCCCAGAGGCCCGGCCTGGTCCTCCACGAGGTGCTGCATGAAGCAGAGACTGGCTTCCATGCCTACCCGCTGCTGCACCACGGCCCACTCATGAGAGCTTGGGGCTGTCACTCAGGGTCAGCCCTGGCCCCTTCACCTGGCCAGCTGCCCCTAGATGCTCAGCCACCTCCCCCACTGCCCCCCTCCGGGGCCCCCCATTTCTCACCTGGTCTGACTCCAGCAAGCACAGGCAGCGGGTGGTGGGTGAAAGCCATGCGCGGGGAGCTGCCCTGAGAGGAGAGGGCACTGCAGAAGTCCAGCTTTCCTGACTTCTTTAGAGAAGCCGGGCCTGGGGGGAGGAAGCAGCAACACAGGGCAGGTTTAGCTGGGCTGGGGTGGGCGCGGGGAAGGCGGGAAGCCAGCAGCTTGCTCCTTCTCTCCTCAGCCCCTCCCCACCGCCCCTTCCTCCACCACCATGCTCCCTCCTGCTGCTCCTTGCCCAGTCTTAGGCCTTGTTCTAGGCCTGGTTCTGAGGCCCTGTGTGTAGGCCAGCCAGGGGGTACTTCTGACCAGAGAGGAAAACGAGGCCCCTGGGTAATGTGGGGTGGTGTGCACCAGGCAGGGGGTGAGCAAGGGGCCCAACCTATGCCCTGGCAAGCAGGTAACGGAGAGAAAGGTGGGATGCAGAACCAACATCTGGAAAGGAGTGTAGGAGGAACCCTAGGGCACCAGCTTGAGAGCCGGGAAGGGGTGAATTTGGGAGGGACAGGCTGGTGTCTATGCCATGGTACCCTGAGCCACTGGAGGTTCTGGTGGGAAGAAGCCAGGGCTCCATTTAGGGAAGGGAACACACAGCCATGGACCCTCAGGAGGGACACAATGCCCAACGAGAGCAGGGACAGGGACCAGAGGACCTGGAGAGTCCTCAGGCTGCTCAGGCCTAGCTGGGCCCTGGAGACAGAGCCAGAGGGGAGAGGATGTCCCCAGCCAGGGGACCCAGAAGCTCAGCTACCATAGGATGGGTAATTTCAGGGATCTGTCCTGCTCCTGGTGCCAGAGGTGTGGGTGGCATTCAGCATGAAACAAGGGCACAGAGAACACCTTGTTTGAGATCTGTCTTTAGAAAGTCATCTCTACCCAGTGGCCATGGCATCCAAATGACAAAGCAGGGCCCTGGTGGGCCAGGTTCTTCTGGAAAGATCATCTCCCATCTTGGGCTGATAAGGTTGTGCCCAGGCTGGGAGGGATAAGATAGAGTCAGGGCAAATCTCTAGAGCTGCCATCCTCCCAGGACAAATCGCATCAGTTTGGATGAGGGGTGGAGGGGCTGCAGAACAGAGAAATAAGAGCTATCTTAACTGCGGAGGGAAGGGGCGGGGGAAGGGCAAACTCCCAGCCGCCAGCAGAGGTGTTATCTGGTGGCAGCTGTGTGCCACCTGATAGCTGGCATGGTGGGGAGGGGGAGCATCCTACCAGCTGTGCACAGCTGTCCCTACGGCCACACAGTGCCTCCCCAGCTGTTCCCTGTCCTGCAGCTGGGATGCTTAATTGGCAATTTGTCGCAGCCTAGGGAAACAACACACAGAGGGGTGAGGGGAAAAGGGAGCCAGGGGGTGCTGCAGGAGGATGTTGGGGGGCCGTGCATGGCAGGACTGCTGGAAGGAGCAGAAATGCAGAAATGGCAGGCACAAATACAGACAGCCAAGAAAGGAGAGAGCAGGAGCCAGGAAGAGGGGGGCTCCTCAGAAACTAGGTCTAGGCAGAGAAGCCCAGGAGCCCTTGCCTCAGGAGCCAGCTAAAGACACAGCCCTCTATGTACCACATGAGCAGTCCTTGAAGAAGGGGTCACCTACTAAGGCCCTGGCCAGGGACCCAGGATGTAGCCCAAGAGTCTCCCGGGCCTTCTCAACTCCTCTCTCCGCCTCTCAAGACTCCCCAGGGAAGCATGTGGCACATGCTGGCCCAAGTCCCTGCCTGCCACGAGGAGACCCTGGGAGAGACCTGAGAATCACGTGAAGAAGCCTGCTCACAGAGGCCAGCCTCCGCTGGTGGTCTAGAGGGTCTCCGGCCCACTCCCTCAGCCGGAGGCTGAGGTCTCCTCCCAGGAGGAGGAGAAGCTGCCGGAGTTTGCATTCATTCTGGGGCAGCAGAAAAGCAGGAGCACCTCCCAGCCCCACCCTGCTCCATCCCAGCCTCTGCCTGCCCACTTGGCCCTTCTCAGTAGGGGCATATCTGGAAAACATCAGACTCAGTGCCATCAGGTCAGACCCTCATCTTCTAGAGGAGGAGAATGAAGCCCAGGGCCCAGGCCTGTCCAGAACAGATGTGCCCTGTGCACAGCCCACACTCATGGGTCTGCACTCCCAGGCTCTGTCACACCCACAGTGAGGATACATACAGACTGTACCACTGGCACATCTGCGGGGGGCTCCTGAAGCCAGCCTCCTCACACACATGTGCTTATGCACATGCACACACACATGCACGTGTTACTCTCTTCCAGAGCCCTCTCCAGGTCTATTCGCACTTTTAGTCAAGAATGGAGGTGAAGAGGGGTGGGTTCAACAGGAAGAGGATCCCTAGAAGGGACTGGGAAGAGTTGAGCTGGCATCCTCCATATTCTCTCCCTTTTGCTAGCTTCACTGTCTGGTCTCAAAAGGACTGTGCTCATTCTTCACTAGACTCTGAGTCTCTCTCTGTAAAGCTGGGCCCTGAGTGGTTCTCATCTGGGAGGATGCTGTCTCACTAGGGGACGTTTGACAATGTCTGGAGGTATTTTGGGTCATCAAAACTGCGGCTGGGTGTTTTGCTGCTGGCATCTTATGTGTGGAGGCCAGGGATGCTGCTAAACTTCCTGCCATGCATAGAATAATCCCCACTACACAGAACGATGAGCCCCCAAATGTCATTAGTGCCTAGGGTGAGAAACTGCTTTAAACCATGAGGCCCACAGGGTGGGGCAACCTCTCTAGAGAAATACCAGGAGGGGCTGCGGCCACCCCACCATGGGGCACCAGAGACTTGACAGCCCCTCTGCTTCCCACTGCCACACCTATGGGCTCTGCTGCTGACTCTGACAGCACCCTTCCTTGCCTCCACTCCCTTCCTTCAGCCTGCTCTGCCCTCCCTGGAAGATCAGGAGGCAGGAAAATAGGTGGGTAATGTCTCCCGACGTAGGGAGAACTGGTGGGATGCTCACCAGGTAAACTGAGAGGGGGACAAAAAGTCTCTGGGTTGCTCTTGCTCTGGATCAGGACCCCTGCACCCATACCTGCATCCACATCGTTGGGCCACCCGCTGGACTGGCTGCTACCAGCTGCTGGGGAACGGCCTGTCCCAGGATAGAACACATCATCGACGGGGCTCTCCATCTCGCTGTCATCAATGGACTTGGGGCGCTTGGTGGTGCTGGGGAAGGAAGAAAGGGTCAGATGGGCCAAGGATGGTCTGAGGCTCCAGGGAGTGATCAAGTGTCGAGGTCAACAAACTGTGCACAGATGGCCCTCTGGGTGGGGAGTGATGCCAGCCGATAGCAGCACTTCTGGGCACTCAAAGCATGCTCAACCCCAGGATCAGCCCTAGGCCCTCAAGCCACCAGCTCCAAAACTGCTCCTCTTCCTCAAGCCCCTTCCTGATCTGTGATGCCACGGTCCTCCAAGCTGCCCACATCAGCGAAGTGAGCAAAACCCTCAGCTGCCTCCTGTATACCACCCATGGTTTCCCAGCAGCCCCCAGGGCCATGGTGAGGTGAATGGAGGTACTTGAAGGGACAAAAATGTCAGGGGGACAAAAACACCACAAAACTCAGTCATCAATACAAAGAATATAGTCCAATATTTAAAAAATATCAAAATGAATTCCGAAAATCTCACAATTAATATAAGCACCCATGTTTTAAAAAAAGACAGTGTGGACCCTGCCCAGCATGACTTGCCCTGGCCAGAACCCACATCTCCACCTCCCAAGCATCTCCCTCCCTCTCCATGCCACCCGTACCCCTCTAGGCCCTCCCCCACTCCAGCCTTTCCAATGGCTTCCTAACTGGCGATCAGTCCTGCCCACACACACTGCTGCTGGAGAGAGCTTTCTGGAACACACACCCTCAGCATCCCCTGCGTAAAACCCCTCAGGGGTCCCCACTACCCAAGGATGAAGTCTAAATGCTATCTTCTGGCCTCCAAAGTCCTCTGCAGGGTGGTCCCGCCAGTCTATGCAGGCTGGACTGGGACAGAGGCTGCCCTCTTCTCCTGAAACATTTTCCCCATATCCCCAACCTGCCCCCTGTGTGTCTGGGCTCAAATGTCACCTCCCCAAGACAGAGACTTTCTCAGACTCCCACTTCCAGGCAGAGCCATGCCTTGTGTGAATTTGTATCCCCAGAGCTAGGTGCTGCATGACAGCACGAAGCAGGAGCTCAGTGGGTGACTGCCACTGGTGGACTCTAAAGTGTTAGAGTCAGTACCCTCAATGAGAGGTGATATTCTGAAGCACCCCAGCCTCAGTGACACAGCTGCCTATAGCCACCTGGGACAGCCCTGGCCCTAGGGGGAGTGGAGAGAAGGTGGGAAGGCGGGGCCACTGGGCTCACCTGGTGGAAGGAGGGGAGGTGATGGACCGCCGTCCCAGGGTCACCTGGTTGATGTTGTAGTAGCTGGGACTCTCCAGGTCCGCCAGCGAGAAGTTGGGCCCTGATGCTGTCGCAACAGGAGCTAGGAAGAATGAGAGGATGATGAGGTTTGGAGATCGGGGGAGGCCTGATGGGGTCTGTTTCATTGTCATGAATGGTTTCCCAGAAGCCCAGGGTGAGTTTACTATTGGGCCAGGAGATGGGAGAAAGTGGGCCATCTGGGCTGCTGAGGAACCTCCTCCCAGCTAGGGGCCACAGGAGAAGAGACTTTGGTTGTGACTTTTTTTTTCCTCCAAAGCAATGGAGATTGGAGACAGGGCTCTCTGGAAGACTCTACTATACCCAGCCCAGCACCAACAGGGCCAATAGTATCCCAGAAACCGTCTGTCCCCATCCACCTCCCCTAAGGCCCCATTAGGAGGACATTCCATGAGGTCCCACTTCCTCAATTTCAATCCCCATTCCTGGCCTGGAAGGAAGGACTCACTTACTCTGTGATACTCTCACCAGCTCCGTCACATTCCAGACCCCGGAAGTCACAAAACAGTCCTGGAAACTTAAGTGCCCTAAAGAGGGGAAAGGATGACTGAGTCAAGACAAGGCCAGAAGGGGGCTGCCTGCCTGTTTGCAAAGGCCTTCCCCACTGCTGACTCCCCCTCCCAAGTCCCGTTTCCAGATCCAGGCTGGCCCTCAGGTCTACACCAAAGAGGGAGCATGCTCTAGGTATGCCCCTGTCCCCTCAGGACAGCAAGCTAAGCTCAGTCAAGGGACAGCTGAGCCAGTGCCCTCAATGAGAGGTGACATTCTGAAGCACCCCAGCCTCAATGGCACAGCTGCCTATAGCCACCTGTGAGGAAGAAATGATGGTGGCCAGGGCAGCCAGGGTGGGGGAAGGAAGTAGAGGGGCATGGAAGACAAGGGTGGTTGGGCAGGTGGGGGGGCACTGACCGTTGGGCAGTGGTTTGATGTCCGCATCTCCTTGCTGGTTTGAACTATCTGATTGTCCGGATTCTGCAGGAGACACAAAGGGGAGGATGTATCAAGAGCAAAGTTCCCCATAAGCACCAGCCAAGCAGCGACCCTCCAGCCTGGTGTAAGAGCAGGGAGGGCCCACCCCGACCACAAAAACCTTCACTCCACCCTCTCCCCAAACCAGCCCCAGGAGGCTCAGGGAGACCCAAAGCGGGGAAAGAAAGACAGGCTCATGCTCAGTCAGGTTTCTCAGCCTTGTCACTGCTGACATTTGGGCCGGATTGCTCTCTGTAGTGGGGACCATCCTGTGCACTGTAGGGTATCTAAGCAGCATCCCTGGCCTCCACCCACTAGATAACAGCAGCATCCCAGCTGTGACAACCCAAACTGTCTCAAGACATCGTCCACTGCCCTGAGGGGTAAAGTCACCCTCGGGCAAGAAGCACTGGCCAAGAGTCAAGAGCAAGGAGGGGTCCCAGGAGAGAAGCCAGAGACCATCTCTCTCCACATTGGGGATGAACCCAAGGGTGAACCCCCATCCCCCATCAGCCTCATCTCCCAGAGGAGCATCCCTTTCCCTTACTTGGTTAATTGAAGCCATTCCTGTCTGCCTGCGCCTCCCCCACCTCACCTTTATGCTCACAGGCAGTGCCTGGCAACCCAGAAGGGGGAGGTTTGCCCTGACGCTGTCGCCCGCTCTGTGCCAGCCTGTCTGGGCTGTCTCATGCCCCGGTGCCACAGCTGCTCAGAGGGAGCCCCGAGACAAGGGCTCATTGTACAGTGGGAGCTCACAGAGGGCTGGGGGCAGGGTGGAGTGTGTGTGTGAATATTTTGCTGAGCTTGGGAAAGCCCCCAACCCCCATCCCCATGGTCCTCAAAGCTTTGTGTGCCAGGGGCACAACGGGGACCTCCAGAATGCCTGCCTGGGCACGACAGCTGGCGAGAGGGTGGTGGAGGGGAGCCAGGCAGGTTGTGGGGCAGGAAGAAGGCAGGCATTTGGTGAAGAATCAGCTGCTCACAGGGGGACCACATGGGGGTGGCATCTGAAAAACGTGCCTTGGTATTGGCCAGGGCTTTGCCCGACTTTACAGAGCATTCCTGCCTCCTGAGTCTTGCTACCACCCTGATTCAACTTGCTGGTCCTTACCATATAGGAGGTTCCCAAAAGGTGACATCAGCCCAAGGATTGGGATAAGGGATCCCAGAACAGAGCTGGGTGCTGGGGCTGCAAGATAGGATGCAGCCCACCCAGGTGGCACCCCTGCTTACAGCGTGAGGGCCTCACCATGTCTTGGGCTGAAAGCACTGGCCACACTCCGGGCTGCTGCCTTCGCGTAATGTGTAAAAAAGGGTGACTGTTTCAGGCCCCACTCCCCCTCCACCCTATCCCCACTTAACTTTGATTTTTTTTTAATTCCAAAAAATAAATCCTATTGTAGTGAGTCAAGAAAAAGGAATTCTTTTTAATAGTGCTAAAAAGTGCTTTTAATATGGAAGGATACACTTCACCACCTCTGGTTTGGGGTGTAGCCTTCCATACCTCCCCTTTCGCTCCCCCCAGTAGTGTGTTTGGCAAAAGAGGTTCCCGCTCTGGGCCATCTCTTTGTTAGCGGCACCCTCTACTTTGGAGGAAGTCCACCCATGTTCTCTAGGAGGGCAACCTCTCTGTGCCAGAGCATGGTGTGAATGTGGACTTTCTTGACACTATCTCACTCTCTCACCTTGGCCCATGGCTGGCTTTCTGGGACTGATTTGAGCCCCAGCCAGTCCAGGAGTGGCAGCCAAGGGGCCTATGAAGCAGACAGTCCACCCCAGGGCCTCCTCAGACCCTGGTCCGGTGGCTGTTCTAAATCATGGCTTGAGAAGGGCACAGCCTCAGGACCCACTTGCAGAGCTCAGAGAGGGGCACATGGTCCCCACTCTGCAAACCAGGGGTCTCTGCTATGAACCCCACCCATCCTAGGGCCAACCTGGTCCCCACCAAGCCCTCCAGACCTGGATCAGTGGAGTCAAGGGAATAAGGAGAAAGCCTCAGTATCCACCCCATGGGAGCAGCCCCAACCCACTGCGAAAGGCCAAGTAGGGATGGCAAGCCATGTGCCCATGCACATGCACATGCATATGTGGATGCGCACGCGCATACCCAGCCCAGGGACAGCCGAGAGGGAACCCGACAAAGAGATGGAGGTGGGCCAGCGACTGAGGCAGAGACAAATGGGGCTCCAGGAGAGCACGACAGACAGGAAATCCTTCTAAACCAGGACGCATCCCTAAAACATTATTGCTGTTATTACTATTAGCTCTGTGTAAAGGAGCAAGTGGGAGCGAGGATCCGGTGTGAGCGAGGCCCCTGCCACGCGCCTCCGGGCGCTGCTCCGGGCGCTGCTGGCAGCCATTTTAAACCTTGGCAGCCATCTTACGGCTGGCGGCCCCAGCCGGAGGCCCACAATGCCGCCACCGCCGGCCCTTAACATGCTCAGCTCAGCTTCAGGACAAAAGGCAGAGACACGGGAAATCTGGACCCAGGCTCAGAGGCACAGGAGCCAGCCCTGCAGCAGGGGCAGCTGCAGCCAGGGCCCCACTGATCTGTTCAAGTGGTGTTCCTCTTCTCCCCTCTGACCAGCATAGTGAAAGGAGCAAGGAAGGCTGAGGCCAGGGGTGGGGGACACCGCAGCTCTACTCAAAGGAGGCTGAAGCCCTCACAGGCCATCTCTAGGCCCAGGGCCTTAACTAGTTCAGCAAGAGTAGACCCCTTCCCCGATAGGGCAGCAGGCACCTCAGGACACCAGGGACATGACGGGGGAAGGGCTCTGAGCACCCTGTCAGCTCAGGGATGCACCTTGGATAGATGGAGGAAGGAAGCTGGCAGGAACCAGCCAGTGGCTGCACAGCCCAGACAGGCCACTGGGTCCATGGTGGAAAGCCTCCTGGGGAGGCAAGGAGACATCCCACACCACACTAGATGTCCCATAGCACTACACGATATGGCCCAGCTTTCTTATGCGGTGGGCTCTTTGGGGAGCCTTGCCTTGAGGTCTGGGCCTGCTGTGGACAGCCCCCGGGCGACAGGAGCTACAGAGCATCCCCATGTCGTGACAGCCTTCCCTGTCTGGGCTCCCCAGGGGAGGAGGTAACCCTGGGATTCTGGACAGAGAGGAGGAAGACTCCATTAGGACGCCCCCTCCACAGGCCCTGCCTCGTGGCTGCTCTGCTTTTATCTGGCAGAATGGGGCTTATCAGAGCCACCAGCTGAACAAATACACAAATCCACGGTTAGTGAGAAAAACACTGCCTGAACTCTTTATCTCCTGTTCGCAGGCCCCGCACACTGCCCACTGCCAACAGCACAGGAGGGGACCTGACTGCAGCATGGCAGGGCTCTGTTCTCCACTCCGAAGGTGGAAGCCGGCCTCCCAGACTCTGGCTGGGCCTCCCACTCAGTCTCCACGCTCTGTCTCTCCGCCACCCCCCTTCTTCCCTCCTCGCCCCCGAGCCTGGGGTGGCTCGCCCCTGGCAGTCCCTGCCAGGCAGGCGTGCATGAGTGAGCCCCTGCCCACACAGGAGCCCCCTCCAGTGTCTGCTCTCTCACTGGGGACAATGGGCCAGCTGGTGGCTTGTGGGCCAGTGGCAGGGCAGGGACAGTGTTGGCTGACACAACTCGGGCAGGTGCCGGGCTCCATCTTTTATCTTTTATCCTCTCTCGCCGGCCCACGCCCCTAAGGACTGTCTCTCTGATTTCTCCAGTCTTCTGGGGCCATGTCCCCTGCAGCTTTTCCGGCCTCAGGCTTCTCTCCAGACTGCCTTCCAGCCAGTGGGGACATTAACTGCATACCCCCAAGTTCAGGGCCACCTAACCACCCTCCCAGTCTCTTCAGGGACTGTGGCTCCCAGCACTTCCTGGACAGACTGGTCGGAGATGGGATAGAGTGGGTGCTGTTGCCTCCCTTCGCCCACACCAACTCAGAGTTTCCCTCTATGCTGGTGCAGGGAGCCGGAGAGTTCTTTCTGTGTTCTCAGCTACTTCCCACTAGGCCCATCAAATGTAGCTGCCTAAAACCTGGGCCCAGCCACTATGTCTGACAGGTGCCCTGGTCAGGCTGACATTCGAGGTCCCGGGTTTCTGGGCCAGGCTAGGGGAAGGTGAGTATCTCAGAGCCCACAGCTCATTCTCGATGCTGTTTGGGGCTGTCAGGCTGGCTTGTGTCACACAAACACCCAGTTCTGCTGGCCATCCTTCTCTGGGGACCTGGGTTACTCATGAGATCCATGTCTCTGAGGGAGAGACTTCCCCTGCCCATGGTTCTGGTTACTTTGCAGGCTTCCAGAAGGGAGGGCTATGAAGGAATAGGCGCTAAGACTAGACTCTATCTCCATATGGGCCCAAGTAGGCTCTGCTGAATAAGCCTCCAAAACGGGATTTGGCTCCAGGTTCTGGGGCCACTCTCTATTCATTTGCACACCATGAGTTACTCCCCAGCATCAATGGCTTGTGGGCTGGAAGCCTCTGGCAGTGCCCAGACCAGAGCCAGGCTCAGCCAAGTGACCACTCTGGGCCCCTCTCTTCCTTGGGGGCCCCTCAGTATCCCCTGGAACAGCCACAAAGTTCCCTGCAAAATTGCCCTTCTCACACCAGCACCAGCTCCCCTTCTCAGCCCGTGGAACAAGCCTCCACCTTACTTCTTTTATTCAGCTCTTTGCCTTTCCCCTTGGATCCCCATTTCCGGTTTTACTTCCCTGTCTTCCTTGGCTTCCCTCTCTCTGTCCCTCCTTTGCCTTCCCTCACCTCTTCAGCGCGCCTCACTCTTGCTTCTTCTGCTGTTTGCAGGCATATGTGCATGTGTGTGCTTCCAAGAGAATTCTGCCTCTTCAGTAGAGCTCTGGAGGGGAAGCTCCAGCAGCCAGGGGAGCCCAGGGTTGCACATAAACTCTGATTGATAGCATGTTTTTAATATATATATTTTTCCAGTTACAGATGGGGAGATAGTTATGGTTCCCACTAGGGTGAGGGAGGAATTCCTGCTCACTATAGCCAACACTGGCCTCAGCTCCCACTCGAAACAAACTTGTGCTGTGAAAGGGGCCATGTATAATATGCTGGCCAGTTGCCCCATGGACTTTGTCTAACAAATTTTATGGAGGCTGAGGGGAGTACACAGATTCAGCCTTAGCCGAATCCACATATGCATACCCAGGCACGTGCATACACTTGGGTGCATACACTCATATGCTCAGATACACACACACGTGGACGTGCACACACACACACACACACACACACACACACGTGGAGGTGCCACCAGCTACTTCTCACTGTCAAGAATGGGTAGAGTGAGATGGTACATCTGGAGCCACCAGAGAGGAGCCCCCTTCAACTTTGCAGGAACCACTGGCCTTTGGAAACTGGGGAGAACAGCCCTTGGGGTATGCCTGCTCATCCCCTGGCCCTCCCAGGACTGACATCCCAGAAGCAGGTGGGGTTATATTCTGTTCTGCCCCTGGGCTGCTGCAACACCCCATCCTCTGAAGGCCTGATGTGATTCTGGGGCCAATCAATGGCCCTCCCGGCACTGCACCGGCCTCCTACTTCTCTCCCCCTTCCTCTGAGATTCCGGAGCATCCAGGGTACGGGAAACCCAATCTCAAGGGGAGCCAGAGGCCCCACCTGGAGCAATCAGAGCTGGAGAATGTAACTATTGTGCCTCCTGAAACCCAAGTCTGAGAATCTGAGACACCCTGAGGAGGGGAACAGTGGACAGATGGGGGGCTAGAGTAACGGGTCACAGAGGAGTTCTCCCTGTCTGAGCAAACAGGAGACTCAGGAGACCAAGGAAGTCCTTGAGAATGCAGGGCAGCCAGAGGGCAGATGGGGGGTGAGGCTTGGCCAGGGCCTGGGTTTGTGGGGCTTCTAGGATCTTCCTCTCCTTCTCTCCATTCCTCACCCTGCCCCACCAGCCAGCATGCATATGCACACACACATGCACACAAACATCCTGGGGTCATCCTGAGTTGGCGCATTTTTCCCTCCTGTCATCCCTAGAGTCTCACATGATTTAAAGCAGGAGCCTGAATAAGAAGCATAGCCCTCAAGCTGTGGGTGAGGGCAGGGATAAGGACAGGGAATCATGTTGCCCCTGTTATCATCCTCTCCCCTTTCCTCATTCCCTCCCTGCTCATAGGTCCAAAGGGGCTTCTGCCTTTGACCTCAGTGACCTGCTGGGGATGGGGGAAGAGGACATGGCAGAAGGGATAAGTGACAGGGAAGAGGAAGAAACTGAGTCACACCCACATGTGGTCTAGGCCTGCCCTGGATGCCCCTAGGGCCTAGGCTCAAGGTAAGCCATTGTGGGGGGTAGGGAAGGCAAGAGATTAGGTCACAGGAACCTGGCAGATGAAGGGCCAGCATCTGGATGGGACATTCCCCTCTCCATCCCCTGACCCCAGGAAGAACTATTTTCTCCATTCCAATGCATCCTGGCCTCTCTGGGTGCCCCTGCAGCAACGGCCAGGTCTGGCTACTGCAGGGCTCACAGCTCAGCAGTGAGGTTTTGGGAAGCAAGGAAAAAGCAAGTCTATCAGCTCATCTTGTACCCAGGAGACCAGCAGAGCAGGCTCACATTTCATTTGAAAGCCTAGGCCCCACACGGTGTTGAGGTGAAGAAGGCCTATCTCCTACAGTCCTTGGTTGCCTCCACTCCCCAGGTGGAGAGGGACTCCTAGCCAGAAGTCTTTCAGCCACACAGCCCATCACTGCCTCCCTCACTTAATGAGAAAGGTATTCCTAAACTTACAGTTCTCCTCCAAGAAAACAAATAGAACTCCCACCTCCCTTCCATCCCCAGGAAGTGGCCCCAGAGCCCTCCAGGGAGTTCTCTTGGTGTAAGCTGCTCAGCATTCTCTGCCCATCTCTGGTTCATTAGCAGCCATCCCCAGCCCAGGGAGAACACCTGGAGATGGGCCCAGGCATGGAGCGGTGGGAGAAGCCAGGAGGCACTGGGGAACTAATGCTCAGTTGCTCTTTCCCAAGGGATGACAGGCAGTGGCCAGCAAAGGAGAGAGGGGATATGCCCTTGGTGCAGAGCTGAGCACCTAGTAGGTAGACAAAGGCCCACCTGCCAATGGCCACTCCAGGCCCAGCCCAGCAGTAAATAAATAAGACCCCCAGCCACAGTAGCAATGGGACATGCGAGTGGGCCTGCATGCTCCTCCTGTATCTGCCCATGGTAAGGTGATCCAGCACCAAACCCAGTGCCTCAGACACCTGTCTATAGAGAGAACAAGTGGACCCAGGGCATGCAGGCAACACTGTCTGAGATGTTTCAGAGATACCTGGGGTAGGAATTCCATCAAAGCAGAAGAAGTTAAAGACAACAGGCAAAGAAAAGGCAAAGAAAAAGGCAAAGAAAAGGCAAAGAAGAAGGCAAAGAAAAGCATCTTGGGGAGATGAAGAAAGGCAGGAGCCATTGGCCTGGGTCTGCTTCACCTGTCCGCTGAGCTTACCCTTGGCCTACCCAGGGAAGTGCCCTTGGTCTGGAGCCTATGTGCACTGAGGGGGTACAATGTGGTGTTCTACCACTGTGGGTATCCAATCCTGGATAAGCTGGCCTTGCCCCAGCACAGAGGGGCCAAAGAGGGCACACTGAAGTGGAGGGTAGAAGGAAGAAGGAGGTGGGTGGCCAGCAATGGTGTACCAGGGCTTCCCCTGAATTCACATCCGTGCTCCAGAACCTACTAGCCTGTTACTTTGGCCAAATTATGAACCGTTTCCTCATCTGTAAAAGGGTGATAACACCTACCATTAGCATTCCTGCGTGAAAAATAAATGAGAAAATATGTATAATGAGGTGCTTAGCTCAGGGCCTGGCTTATAGTTGGGGCTACATAAATGTTGGCTGTCCTTCTGCCTGGATTACTATTTCCCTTCGTCTCCATTTGCTGAAAGCTTATTCTTCCTTCTCAGCTCTGTTCAAATGCCACCTCCCACCCTGGTGGGGAAGCTGTGGCTGACCCTCAGCACCCCTCCCCAGGAGCTCATGCTCTTGATGACATGGTCAGTATGTCCTAGATTGCAGTTTTTGGTGTCTTGCCCCAGAGACCACTGCCAGTGAGCAGAGGGGCTCCCTCGGGGCCTGGCCCAATATCATCTTCAAAAAGCCACAGTGAGGTTTCTCTGCAAATATAATGGCAGAACCTGGGCAGACACCTGTACAGGCATATCCCTCGCCACATCGTTGTGCAGTGGCCATCCAGTGGTCTCAAGATGGTCACCATACTAGAAATGGGGGTGGGGAAGAGAGGGCTAACAGGGAATAGGGAAGACAGAGCTTGTCCCCCCAGACTCTGGGAGTGCTAGGCCCAAGGCCTATCCAGCCCAGCCCAGCCTTGGAATACAGAAAGCTGAGAAAACCAGGAGCATGGGCGCAGGCCCATGAGCAGCCAGGCCAGGCGCCTCTCCTGGCAGTGCTGGCTAGTGCCACGACTCAGCCGGCAGCTGGAGCCAGCATTTCTGAGAGGGCCTGGGGCCAAGAGTCATGTGATGGTGGGGTCCAGGCAAGCGTCCCCCAGCCCCTGAAGCTTTGTCCCCTCCCCAACCTGATGAAGAAAAACTGACAGTGGAAAATGCCCTCAATACCCTGTATGCCAAGAAAAGACAGGGGCCCTGGGAGGGGGTGTCCCATCCCAGGGAGGAGCCTGCAGAGCCGCTCTTCCACCTCCACCCGCTTTCTCTATTTCCAGCACTGCCCTTTCTGGCCCTTTGAGCTGCCCAGGACAGGACAGGCTGGCCAGGCAATCAACCCCACCCCCAGCTGCTCTTAGGGCTATTAATAGTGTCCCCACCTCCCAGGGCTGGGCATCACCCTCCCGCTACCCCCAAATACACTTGCCCTTGGTCTAATTATTCATAAAGGGACAGAGTCCTCCAGACTCTAATGCCACCCTGGTATGAGAAGCAGGAGGCAGAGGCTCTGTAGGCCACTCGAGGGATGTGCCTGGGACAAGCAGGAGTCTGGAGAAGGAATGAGAGAAGGCAGGAAGCCCCAGAGCCAGAGAGCAACCAAAAGACAAAACTAAAACTAAAAGAGAGAGAGGGAAAAAAGGAGGAGCCACAAATAGAGAATCAGGGCCAAAGTGAAGAAAGAAGACTGTGGCAAAAAGAATCAAGAGAAGTACAGTACAAGGTTCTGAGAGAAGCAGGGAAAGAGAGCAAAGACAAAAAGAGAGAGCGGAGAGGAAATGATTCCTTTAGGAGAAGAAAAACAGAAAGAGAAAAACTTTCCTAGAAATCCTCATGAGTGGCTTTGCATGCACAACTGCTGGGCTGCATGCAGCTCCCAGCATCTGTCTGGTAGGCACTCAGCAGAGTGAGGAGCTGGGGAGACCCCAGGACAAGGAGCCACTATTCACCCACCTATGAATGCTTCTGAGCAAAGGAGGGAAGGGAGATGGAGAGGAGGCTCAGAGAAGAAACAACTGGCCAAGAAAAGGAAAGTGGAAGAAGACTGAATTCCTACAGAGCAGGAAATTCACTTTAGCCCAGGGCAGGGGAAGGTCCCTAAGCTCTTTGCCTATTTGCCTGAGGAAATCAGAAGGGACAGAGGATCGGCAGGGATGGGGGAGCGTTAGCCTCCCCCACCACCGCTCTCTGCACCCTGCTCTCTTTCTGGCCTTGTTCTTGCCTCTCTCCACTGTTCCCTTTCCTTGGAAGAATTCATCCAGGAAACCTCAGGGTATGGTATTAGAACCCACCTACTTTGGCTGGGCTCGGTGGCTCACACCTGTAATCCCAGCACTTTGGGAGGCCAAGGCGGGTGGATCATGAGGTCAAGAGATCGAGACCATCTTGGCCAACATGGTGAAACCCCGTCTTGCTAAAAATACAAAAATTAGGCCAGGCGCGGTGGCTCACACCTGTAATCCCAGCACTTTGGGAGGCCGAGGCGGGTGGATCACGAGGTCAAGAGATCGAGACCATCCTGATCAACATGGTGAAACCCCGTCTCTACTAAAAATACAAAAAAAATTAGCTGGGCATGGTGGTGCATGCCTGTAATCCCAGCTACTCAGGAGGCTGAGGCAGGAGAATTGCCTGAACCCAGGAGGCGGAGGTTGCGGTGAGCCGAGATAGCGCCATTGCACTCCAGCCTGGGTAACAAGAGCAAAACTCCGTCTCAAAAAAAAAAAAAAAAAAACAATTAGCCAGGTATGGTGGGCACCTGTAGTCCCAGCTACTCAGGAGGCTGACACAGGAGAATTGCTTGAACCCGGGAGGCGGAGGTTGCAGTGAGCCGAGACTGCACCACTGCACTGCACTCCAGCCTGGCGACAGAGTGAGACTCCAACCAAAAAAAAAAAAGAACCCACCTACTTCAGTTCACCCTGTGGGGAAGCGGGAGTTAAGCCCTAGCCACCTGCCTCCCCTCCTCAGGTGCTAACTTCCTCAACCCCTAAGGGAAAGCACTCAATACCCAGGCTGGTGACTCCAAAGGAGCCTCCTCCACCTAGGGATTTGCTTTGGTGCAGTGGAGACTGACCCTGGCTCACAGACAAGCAACAAACACAAATGCCCACCATAATCAGATATTTAAGTGGAGCCCTTCTCCCACCTGGAGGCTGGAAGCTAAATAGCCTCAACAGCCTTCCTCCAAATCTCACCTACACAGGGAACCTCTGGCTGGTCCACGGCTGGGGAAGTGGGAGACTCTAACTCTGGAGAGCATGAGAGCCCCAGAAACCTGGCCACCAGGCCACCAAGGCCAGGAGGTCCTGACCAGGAGCACCCCACTAGACCATGAGCCCCTTGAGGACAAAGCCTCTCTACTGGTTTTGTCGGCTGCTACATCCCCCACATCTCAAAGCACAGCTGCAGTGGATAAGGCTTTGAAGAGACCCTTCTAGATTCTTCCAACCATTGCTACACTGATCACTGGAACAGAGGCACCTTCTGCCTCCTGAAGAAAGAACAGCTTTCTTGCAGCCCAACCACTGACACTCATGTCCAGCAAATTAATGTGGAAACCCTGATACCACTAATCCTCCTGCAAAGCTGAGCTGGTTCCAGACACAGGACTGGAAACACTTGTGCCATACTCAAGGGCTGGAATGACCAGAGGAAGGAACTGGAGCCTCACTGAGAACAGCACAGCAGGGGAAGGCAGTGGAGCACTCTCTCGCAGGCCTGCTCCTCTCCTTGCCCTGGAGACCCTAAGGCAGCCACTGCCCAGAGCTGTCCAAAGGAAGCATGAAGAATCTAGACATTTGACTACAAATTTCTAACTTGGAGCCCTGAGAGCCTGGGCAGGGCTGGGTTGAATGGAAGGCACCGAGTGCTGGATGGAACCCTGGGCTTGGAATCAGAAGCCTAGGCTCCAAATCCTAGACTTGCTATTAGAACTTCAGCGTGTCTCTCCTGCTTCTTGGTGCAACACAACTATGACCTGCTCAGCACTATGAGATGTGAATGGGGATTTTTACAGAATTCTTTTTTCTTTTAACAGATTTTCACTTTTAGTTTTACATACCATAAAGTACCAAGCTTGCATGAGGACAGCAAAGGCTACTGAAGGGACAAAGTGACATTGATCCTCGAGCTGACAGGTGCCAAATTCCTCATTCATAACTCCCTGAAGGACCAAAAACGGACTTTCTCCAGGCTGCCAGGCCGGAGGGATCAGGGAGCAGCGTGGCTCAGGGAGTGAAGTGCTGCACACCCGGATGCCGTAGCTAGGTGGCGCAGCGAGTTAACATTAGCTGCCCTCGGAGGGCTGTGGCGGGGCACGGCCTGCGACTGGCCCAGAGCTCTAGGGGATGTGGTTCCCTCTGCATATCCAGGGGGCCCAAGAGGAAGCAGAAGAACCCACTTAGGCCCAGGCCACTCGAACCCTGGGCTATACACCAAGGAAGGAGCTACTGGTGGCAGCAGCTCCTGTTGCTGTCACTGCCAAGCACATCCCGTGATGTGATGTGAGGACTGAGTTTCCCGTTCGCATTGATTAGGAACAGCTTGCAGTGCGGGGGCTGGATGGAAAGGGACCGTGAAATGGGTGGGCGAACAGGAGGTGGGGGATCTGCCAGGTGCATAGCCTGGTTGAGGGGTATCCAGTGAGCCCAGTCCCACCCTGTGTGGCTGCCGCTCTGAGTCCTGCCTGCTTCCTTCAGGACCGAGCTGCCCTCTATTTGGGGGAATCTGAGGCCATGTGACCCCAGGAGTATCCTTTTTTTTTTTTTTTGGCGGAGTTTCACTCTATATCCAGGCTGGAGTGCACTGGCACGATCTTGGCTCACTGCAACCTTTGCCTCTCAGGTTCAAGCAATTCTCCTGCCTCAGCCTCTCGAGTAGCTGGGACTACAGGCACACACCACTGCAGCCAGCTAATTTTTGTATTTTTAGTAGAGATGGGGTTTCACCATGTTGGCAAGGATGATCTCAATCTCTTGACCTCGTGATCCACCCGCCTTGCCCTCCCAAAGTGCTGGGAGTACATGCGTGAGCCACTGCACCCGGCAGCCCCAGGAGTATTCCTAACGCACCCAGGATGCCCTCACCTTTGGGCAGTGCAGACTTGTCTATGCACTTGGTAAACACTTGAGAAGGAAGATCTCTACCCCACCCCCATAAAAAGTAAAAAAATGAAGACTAAAAGTCAGAGATCAGGAACCAGAGAGAAATGGAGAAAAGTCAGGAAGAAAAAAAAAACAACAGCGCTCTCTGCAGTGGCGGCAGCAGCCGGGCAGGCACACCCTCCCGGGCGGGCGTGGAGAAAGGCCCCTTTGTTCCACTGGGAGGTTAGCCGAGGTGAGGCCTACCCCCCCACCCCCCTGACCCTGGGCAGTACAGATTGCTTCACAGGGCCCCGGGCTAGTCCTGGTTGCTTCCCTGGCCCCCCAATCCTCAGGCCCTAGAGCAAAACAGTCTAGCTGGCTGTGGGAGGGCTGCTCCCTACCCCCAAGCCTTGCCAAGCACCAAGGGTCACACATGTAGGGCTGGACTGGGCTCCTCCAACAGGTTCTTGGACACCTATACCATTAGCAACTTGTCCAGGCTTCTCCTAAGCTATGGGTTTCAGGATAGATTCTGCACACAGCAGGCGCCCCACAAAGTCATAGTCAAAGAGTGCAGCACAAGCTGGGAGCTGATGCCCCAGGAGGCAAGGCTGGCTGGCCACGCCCCTCCCACCCACAGAGAGGCTCCCGGGCTCTCTCCTTCACCCATTCCGGATACAAGTCCTTTCCAATGGCCTCAGGCTCTGAGCCAGGAATGGCCCATCTAGGACTTCCTCAGAGTGGCTGGGCTCTGTAGTGGGTCCCTTGGAGAGGTGGGGCCTGAGCTCACCCTCTCTGTTCTCCAAGGAGCCGGCCAGAGAGGAATCACCTGTCCCCAGTAAAGGGGAGCTGAGAACAGGCCCACCCCCACCCCCAGAGCCTGCCAAAGCAGAGGCTGAAGTGGAGGGAGGAAACAGAGGTTAAAAGCATCCCTCTTGGCAGGGTGTGGTGGCTCACACCTGTAATCCCAGCACTCTGGGAGGCCCAGGTGGGTGGATCATCTGAGGTCGGGAGTTCGAGACCACCTTGGCCAACATGGTAAAACCCCGTTTCTACTAAAAATACAAAATTAGCCAGGCGTAGTGGCTAATTTTTGTATTTTTAGTAGAGATGGGGTTTCACCATATTCCCAGACACTTGGGAGGCTGAGGCAGGAGAATCACTTGAACCCAGGAGGCAGAGGTTTTAGGAGCCAAGATCCCGCCACTGTACTCCAGCCTGGGCAACAGAGTAAGACTCTGTCCCGCCCCCACCCCCCAAAAAAGCATCCCCTTGCCCTGCAGCATCCCCATCCACTGGTACCACTTCCCCAACCATTAGGGCTCCTGGCCACTTCAGTAGGGTTCCCCGAACCCCTCAGACCAGACTATTTCCACCTTTTAGTCAAAGCAGAGTGGCTTACACTTGGCCAAGAAGTGTGTCCACTTTCCAACCAGTGGCAGGCAGCCTCCAGCTCCCACCCCAAGCATGGACAGCAGAAAACCTAGAAGGAGGGATTTGCCTGGACTGTTCAGTTCCGAGAGTCCCCTGGCCTCACACTGGGGGGATACCTCCTCCTCAGGAGCCGGCCTCCCACTAGCTTCCAGAATGCAAGTGAGAGAAGGGAGGAGGAATACATTGGGTGTCCCCAGCCTCCCCAGGCTGTGTGCCAGAGGCTCTGGCCTGGGAAGTGAAAGAAGAGAGAAGAGGAAGGGGAGAGGGGACAGGAGCAGACCCAGCCACCTGCCCACAGGGAGCAGCAGCAGCTGGAATTACAGGGAGCCTGAACCATCAGCCCTTGAAATGGCTGCAAGAGGCATCAGCTCAGATACACAATGTCCTGCCAAACCTCAGTCCTTTAATTCAATTAAGTACGGGACAGACTTCCCAGATTTGTCTATGTGTAAGTGCATGTGAAAATCTCGATGTGCTCCAACCCCGGGATCTGTGCTCTTGTGTGCATGTTGTGCATGTGGATGTGTGAATCCTAATGGTGGAGAAGTAAGATGAGAGAAGGCAAATGGGGATGGGGGATGGAGACAGAAGAAAGGTCAGACGGTGGCTCAGGGGAAGAGTGGGGACCTCAATCTTCCCAGAGGGACGAACTCCAGACCATGGTTCTCAACCCCTACACCCTGGGCATTGGGCTGTTTCATTTTCTTCAGGTCTAACTTTTTGCTCAGACCTACCCCTTCCCACCTTGCCCGTACAGCCCCCAGAAGGAGGCTCAGCAGTGGTTTCATAAAGCTGGGTACATTTCATGTGCTCTGCACTTCTCTCCCTGCAATTATCTGGGTCCTGAACTTTTCTTTTTTTCTTTTCATTTTTTTTTTTGAGACAGGGTCTTGCTCCGTCACCCAGGCTGGAATGCAGTGGTGCTGTCATAGTTCACTGCAGCCTCAAACTCCTGAGCTCAAGGATCCTCCCAGTTCTCCTAAAAAATTAGCCGGGGGTGGTAGCATGCACCTGTGGTCCCAGCTACTTGGGAGGCTGAGTAGCAGGGACCACAGGTGCATGCTGCCACCCTGGCTAATTATTTTTTTTTTACTTTTACTAGAGGCAAGTGCTCCCTATGTTGCCCAGGCTGGTCTCGAACTCTTGGTCTCAAACACCCTCCGGCCTCAGCCTCCTAAAGTGCTGGCATTGATTACAGGTGTGAGCTCTTGTGCCCAGTGCAGGTCCTGAGCTTTGAAAGTCATGAGCCTCAGGTCATGCCTACTGAGGTCCAGATGGAAGCCTGTGCTCTACATCATTGCAGGCAGGACCTACAGAAGAGGTGAGGACTTGCCTGGGGACAGGTCCCTGGAAAGGTGTCCTGCTCTGCCCCTGGAGCCTGGCAGACACCCCTGCAAAACCCCTCTTGCCATCCAACCACCCCTCCTGCTTGAAGGCTCCAGAGAAGCAGGAGCTGGGAGGGTCCCCACCTCACCCCAACTTAGGGCAACCCCTTCACCTGTTCCAAGGGTCACTTGTAGCTATGCTGTCCTGGTTCCAGCTGCCTTTCTCCCCTTAGGCCCCAAGGAGCTTGCCTCTCTTCCCGGCCCTCCAGGATCCCTGAACAGCCCCCTTCTGGGAGCAGAGCCAAAAAGATGGGAGAAGGATGTTTATAAGCTGCTAAAAGGGAAAAGGAAAAAGTGGGAGGTGGGGCAGAGAGGCCCAGGCTTCCAGGTAGTATAGACTGGGGCCCTGGTGGGGAGGGAGAGAGGGAGAGCGAGAGAGCGGGAGGGAGGGAGGCTGCCTTTCCCAAGGAGTCCAACATCTGGTTGACTGGACAAAGAAGTGCCCCCTGCCCTGCCTAGCCCACCACAAGCAGACCTCAGTGTGCACACTCAGGGGTCTCTAGGCCCCGTGCTGGCCTGCCAAATGACAGTTTCTTGACATTCTTATCCTGACCCACAGGACTCTGAGAACTACTGGGTTTTCTTTTTACGTATTTATTTTTAATAGCTTGTTTCCCTCTCCTCACCCTGAGGAGTACAGGAGCAGAGAACCTGGGGAGCCAAGGCTGGGGGTGTGCCATCAGGAGCCGGCTTGGTGGGAGTGAAAGCGGAGTCTACAGCTCACAGGGCTCCCAGCACACAGCTAATGGGAGGCTGGCAGCGGCAAATTGTTGTTTACTTTTAATTAAGTAAACAATGTCGGCTTTCCGCCTCCTCCCCTGCCATCCCAGCCAGTAATTTGGGGGATGACAATGGGGTTGTTTCCTTCCTCCTGCTTTCTTCCCTCCCTCCAAGCACTCCTGCTTGCTCCCTGCTCTGCACAGGCATAGCCCTCAGAACTTGTCTTTGGTCGGGGAGGCTCCACCCTGGAGGAGGGGAAGGTCCCACTGACCTGCTACGGGCTGGGCTCAGCAGGCTGTAGGTTCTACCTCACTAGGGATACCTCAGGTGAACTGTCAGGTTCACCTGAAGGTGATAAGTGCAGCCTTGTCCAGAGACTCTCTAAGCACTGAAGGTGTGAGCCATTCTCGTTTTTTTTGCTCCCTCCCCTCATATCCCTCCTCCCTAACCAACATCTCTAAAATCCAGAAAGTAACAGTCTGAGGGATGCAGCAGCAGGGAGACCACAGTCCCAGGTTGGGAAGGGATTCCCCAGGATCCAGAAAACAGCAGGTGGAACCTCCTGTTTCAGGTCAGGGCAAAGGCCACAGCCCCTGAGCCAGTGGGCTGCTGGGGCAGTACCAGCTTTCCTTGGAAGCAGGGCTGGCTTCATAACCTTGGCTTCCACCATTGCTGTCTTGAAATTCTTAATTTTTGAACAAGGCACCCTGAGTTTGCATTTTGCACTGGGCCCCACAAATTCTGGTGACCAGCTGGTTCTGCTCAGAGACCCAAGTAAGTGAGGAACAGAAAGAAGAATGTTAAGCTAAGACAGCTTTTCACCCCTGGATCCCCTGGATCCCCTGGCCTCAGGTATAGGCACTGGGCTCCCCTGAGTGGTGGAAGGGCAGGCAAAAGGGGCCCACCCCACCCCCGGGAGGCTGAATTTCAAATGAAGTATCCTGAAGGGCAGGACTCCACCCAGGATCTTTGTGAAAACAACGTGCTTCTAACACCCTTTAACAGTAAGAGTAAATGTCACTGGGTAGGTAGGCCTACCCTATGCAAGCCCACCCCCCAAGCCCTCTGCAGGCAGTGAGTACCTTATAAGTGCGGCACAACTGAGCAAAAGAGAGAAAGGGAATCCCTCCCCTCTCCCTCCTCTGCCTCCCGAGGATCAAACGGTGGGGTCCGGAGCAAAGCCAAGCCCTCATGCTCCCCGGTGCCCTCCTCCCCTTAAGGCCGAAGAGACTCTCCCAGGTGTGTGTACGTTTGAGGTGGTGGCGGGGTGAGGGATCAGGGAGCCTGAGTCATGTGCGAAGCCAGCTCCTCCCACTGCCCGCCTGCTTCCCCAACTCCTTCCAAAGGGCGGGTACTGTGGCGGCAAAGTTGGCTGGGGCTGGATGCAATTTCAGCCGCAGAGCAGGGCTCCCTGGCTGGAAGCAATTTTCTCATTAGGACCCCAAGCCTGCTTGCTCGTTGCTTTTCAGCCCTTGCTCCTGCTCCCCTTCTGCGAAACCGCACCCCACAGGCCTCCCCACAGACCACTCACACGCACAGGGAACCACACGTGTATTGAGAGGCGACTGTGGGGTGGCCCCTGGGGGGCTGGGTGCAAGTAGAAAGGTGCTGGCACAAAGACCCCAGCCACAGAGGCTCGAGGTGAGATGAGGACTCCTTACCCACGCTCCCACACCCAGAAGCTGACCCCTCCTGGGCTGCCCTACACAGAGAGAGGATCCTAGACTCCAGGACCCAGAGGAGAGGCTGGGGAGCCTGGAGCCAGCCGAGCCTGAGGGCTGGCCTACGTGACACTCCCAAAAGAGACCCCCAAGCACTCAACCCGTCCCCTTCTTCCTCAGCTGAGCCTGGGGTGAGCACATAGGTCTCAGGACACAGACCCCCTCCCCCAGCCCTGAGGCAGCTCCAAGTGGAGGGTGGTCTTGGCTGAGGGAGGAGGAGAGCCGAGGCCCCGTGAGGGGCGGCTCCTCACTCCGCAGGCACATGTGGTTGGACTTAAAAAGCTATTAGGGAGCAAGGCACTGGCGGGAGTGCGGCCGGCCCTCGCACCAGAGGCAGGGGGAGGGCAGATGCCGACGCAGTGAGCTCAGCACTGCCCTCCCTGGCGGGGCCCCTGGATGCAAGAAGGACTCGGGGGACCCTTACCCCACAGGAGAGTGGGGCAGGCCCTCGGGGAAGGGCAGGCAGGCTGCCAGGCCTGGGTCCAGGCACAGATTCTGGGAAGCTCAGCTATCTGAAGACTCTAGGCCTGTGATGGGGCCAACCTCTCAGTGGGAGGGAGAAGTAGGGGAGGGGAGGGTTGTGCCCGGGGCTTGGATGGGGCCCAGGAGGGCACAGACAGGTCCTGGGCTTTCCTCCAGCCTTCTTGGGGTGACAGCTGGCTGGAGGTCTCCTAAAGGGTGTGTGTGTTTGGTGAGGCTGGAAAGGGGGGATTATTAGAAGATGGGGGCAGAGAGAGAAGGGAAAAGTGGGCCCCACCCATCACGAGGCCAGAAAGAACCGACGGAAAGTTCCCTAGAGCCGCCAGCTTGTAAAAAACTCCTTTCTTTCCAAATTATGAACATTTTTTAACAAGGGGGGAAGCCCCCCCAGAGCAGTGAGCTAGGACTTCATTAGGACCATGTCTGTCACTGTGGCTGGTGACTGAGGGGTGTGCATCTGCTGACATGAAAGTGTTCCCCAAAACCTGGGCCATCCCTCCTTGGACTCCCTACCCCAACCCTCCTCAGGTCTGCTATTTTCAGGGCTCTAGGCACCACCCTGCTGTGCCTAACCCAGGGAGGACCCACTGCTGTTACAGAGTGACATGGGTGCCAGGAGGGGCTGGGGGTACACAGAGCAGGACCCTAGGACAGGCCACTTGCTAAGGACTCAGCTCCAACTCTTGGTGGAGCAGGACTCCCTGGGGTACTGGCCTCAGCACTCCCAGAAGTGGGCCATAGGTTTGGGGTCCCCCACAAGAGTGCAGGGAAACATCCCACCCAAGACTCTGGAGACTCTTCTGAGCTCCTCAGCTGCTGCCCACCAAGCTCACCTCCAGCCCCCTAGGAACGCAGAGAGCAGTGAATAAATGGGGAGCTCAGGTTACACACTGCCTCTTCCACTCTGTGGCAAGCAGGAGCTCTGTGTTTTGGAGACATTTAATCTGCCTGACAGCCCCAAGGGGTAGTTATTTTCCCCATCTTTACAGAACATAGAGGCTCAGCGAAACCCACGAAGGTCAGCTGGAGCTGGGATGGAGTTGAACCTCCTCCACTTGTCCTCCAACCCCCACTGAAGGCCCAATGGCCAAGCTCCTGGGACTCTCCCTTCTCTGTCCAAATCTGTCCACAGTAGAGATGGGAACTGGGGGAGGACCCTGGGCAGGGCAGGAAAGGGAACTGCTCTGAGCCACCAGGAGTCAGGCTGGGAAACAGGCTGGGTGGGGGAGGAGCTGACCACGAAGCTGGGATCCGTGCTCAGGAAACACGCAAAGAATGCGGTTGGCAGCAGGCCAGTGGGCCAGGACCACAAAGAGGCCTTTGTTTTAGGAGGTGTCCAGGGAGTGGATGGACAGAATGGTAGAGGTGGGGGCAGCACCCCTTGAGGGTGGGACTAGGGGAGGGCAGTGATCCCTGCACTGTCCTCACACACCTCCCTCCTGTCTGTCCCCTGACACCTCAACCCCAGTAGTGGCAGGTTCTTCTATCAGGCTCTGGAATCCACGGGAGGGCGCCCTTGGGGACAGGTTCTCCCTCTCCTCAGCTCCTGACCTCCCTCAGCTGGTGAGGGAATATGTCCCAAATCCACCCTCCTGAACCCCAAGAGTTCCTAGGTGCCCCACTGACATCCTTCTCTGCCTGTCTCTACATGCTGGCTCCAGACTTTGGGAATGAGGATGGAGGATGGGCTGGGGGGTAACAGGAGTGGGATGGTTAGGGGGTCTCTCTGACTTCCAGGTGGACTGTCTGAGAACACCAGAGTCAACCTGCTCCCCTAGTTATCCTTGCCTCCAAGCGCAAGGGAGGGAAGGCCTTAGATTTCCCCTCCCCTTCCCCCCTCTGCAGTTGCAGTTTCCCTGGCCCCTTCTTGGCATCTGGAAAAGTTTGGGAAACTTAAAAAAAATTTTTTGGAGAGTTTATCTATTGCTCCCCAGCCCTGTGAGAGAGCTACAGCCAAGAGGAAGAAGAAAAAGGGGTGGGTTGGGGTGAGTAGGGGACAAAGTCAAAGAGAAGCAAAGCACTCAGAGGGCAGCACCCAAGGGTGCTCTCTCAGCCAGGGTGACCCCCATCTAGGTTTCCTGGACCTACAAGAAAGACCCCCACAAAACACTGTTAAACCTATTCAGCACACCAGTCCTTGCTGGAGCTCCACTCCCAATTCTGCTTAGCACCTTCTTGGGCCATCACCTGCCAGACATGTGTGCACTCTGCAGGAGGGGCAGTCTGTGACTATGGGGCCCCATGGAAGGAAGGGACGTCTTAAGGCTGGATGGTCAGAGGCATTACCAGCAGCTTCAAGTGGGGATGGAGGAGAAGGCAGGTTTCTGTCTGGATTTCCACCTCCCTGTGAGCAGGATGACGGGAACATGGGAATACACAGATTCGTGGGGACTGGGGCTGCAATGCCCCGGCAGGACAGAAACTGTGATTAACGTTCCTGTCTCCATCATTCTCGCTCTTCTGGTTTGTGTGTGTAGATGGGTGCAGGGGGTGGCAACCTCATGCCCCTAGAGCAGTCCCAAGAAGCACAGAAGTGCAGCCTCAGCTGGGTTGAGACGAGCAGTATGTAAAATGGGCAGGGTTAAGGCCATGCTACAAATAACTCTAGGTTCATCCCAAGAAAGGGCACATGTCTGACATGAATCTGGATCATCTTATCTGAGCCAGGAGCATGCCCCCTTCACCCTGACATGGCCCTCAGCAGAGCCAGGGCCAGTAGTGCAGGAAGCTCACTGGCTTGACCCCCAGTGACTCATGGTGGCCCTGCCTGACAGCTCCTGCATCATCACCAGGACATCCTCAGGTGATCCATTTGTGTTCTGAGAACAGGGGGATAACTCAGGTGGTTCATGCCATCCAGGTGGGCTCCCATCTGGGCTCTACCCCCAGTTTAGACGGCCAGCAGAGTGCCCCTGCCTTCTAAGGATGGCTCCATCCCTGGAGACAAAGGAGCACACCTCAGAGGTGGGCAGCCTGGAGGACCATCAGCACCTGCGTACTAGGTGGAAATGCAGATTCACCAGCCCTGCCCAGACCTACCCACTTAGACAAGCCCCAGGATCTGTGTTTTAACAAGCCCCCGGAAGTGCAAGGGCAGGCAGCTGTGTATCAACCCAGGCACGACCTGGATGCCTGAGGGCTTTTGGTCCCAAATCCTGCAAGGAGAGTGGAGAGCAAAGGAAAGAAAGAAGGGAAGTGGTGGCACAGAGGAGTGGGTAACCGGCAGGATGGAGGTCTGCAAAGAAGAGGAGAAACCAGGAGAGCACGAAGCAGAAGCGGAGAAGGCGGGTGCAGTGAGGAGGAGGCGGCGCCTAAGAAGTGCCTTCCCGCCGCCGCCTGGCTGCTCCCGGGAGCCGCTCCGCCCCCTCCAGGCACCTGCTAAGGCGGCAGCAGCGGGTTGTGTTTCTTTAACCCCTGGGGCCTGTTGACACAGATTAGTATCGCTGGTCAGGGGTCAATAGGGAAGGCTCTTGAGGTCAAGACCTGAACAACTGGAGTTGTAATGAGCCACGTGGGGAAGAGGCCCAGGGAGAGGAGAGGGCTGAGGAGGGAGGAGGAGGAGGGCTGGGCTGCTCTGAGGAAGGGCCTCTGGAGCTCACTTGCCTGAGCAGCTGTCTCCTTCCCGAACCTGCCTGACTTGAGGCTTGGAAAAAAATTCAGCTCACTGGCCCGGGTGCGGGGGAGATGTCACTGGCTGACTAGAGCTGGAATCCCAGCTAGAGAAGGACAGGGGAGAACCAGAGCAAAGAGCCGCCTTGCAGAACGGCTGACTTGTGCAATGCTATCAGGTGCAGACAGCATTCCCCTCCTCTTCCCCTCCATCCCTAGTAACCTGAGTGAGCCCTGGGTAGCGCCCAGACACACCCCTGTTCCTCCCTGAGTCTGGCAGCACCATGATGTGCCCACCTGAGGTGCCACCTACCCTGGGCCACCTGGCAAAGCCAGAGCTGAGTGACTTATTTAGAGTCCTCTGGCTCTGAGTGGGGCTGGTATAGGGTCCAGGCAGAATCCCAAACACCTGGTAGGACAGCCTTAGCCACACCTTCAGCGATAATATCTGCGGAACAGTACCCAAGCCATGGGACAGCTGCTCTGTGGCTCCTCTGCTCCTATCCTCTGGTAGCAACCATGCTTTTCTTTCTTTCTTTTCTTTTTTTTTTTTTGTCAGATGCAGTCTCACTCTGTTGCTAGAGTGCAGTGGCGTGATCTCAGCTCATGGCAACCTCCGCCTCCCAGGTTCAAGGATTATCCTGCCTCAGCTACTCACAGGCACTCGCCACCACAACCGGCTAAGTTTTGTATTTTTAGTAGAGATGGGTTTCACCATGTTGGCCAAGATGGTCTCGATCTCTTGACCTCATGATCCTCCGACCTCAGCCTCCCAAAGTGCTGGGATTACACATATAAGCCACTGCACCCGGCCTAACCATGCTTTTCTCCCAGGACGTGGAGGCTGCTTTGGGGCCTGCCCTCTCCCTGCCCAGGGCCATCTCCAAGGGGGCTGGTCTAGATGGATGAAAAGGACAGGCTCTCTATCTGTAGGCTACTCAGCCACACACTTAGAGAGTAAAAGAGAAGAGCCAGAAAACAGATCGTGTGTCCCGTGACCAGAGCTTTCCCAGCTGTCTGGAACAGCAGGTCACCTGTTTGGGTTAAAGGGGACTGGGTTTCCTCAGAATCACTCTGGAACTCCCCAAGTCCTGTCTGGGTCACAGAGAAGCAAATGTGAGGCCACCAAAACCCAGGGGTCCAGAGAGTGATGGGAAGTACACCTTGATTCTATATTCATTTGTGTGTCTGCAGGGGCGGACATACAAATCTGTGTGGATCACACACAGATCTGCGACATGCACACTCGGAAAAGCACATACAGTGCCTTAAAGTTAATTCCGTATGTGTTTGTTAAGCACCAATTACCTGCTAGATGCCAGGTACACACAGATACAGAGCCAGAGAAGCTGCCTGGGTGACACCTCTCTGCAGCTGAAAGCTGGGTGTGTAATGGACAAAAGGGAGGCCTCCTCAGAGGAAGGGATTGGCCTCAGAGGATGCGAACTGATGTGGGAGAAGCCTGCACCAAGGAGATGACAGCCAGACTGGGGGTAAAAAGATAGAGGCCTTCAGGCAAAAGGGGAAGGGGCTAGGCCAGATAGAGACATGTCAGCAGAAGCCCAGAGGCAGGAACAGCACAGCACACTCAGGCTATCAAGAGCTCCGAATGCTAGAATACGCAGTACAGTGGAAATGAAGGAATGCAATGATGGAAGGGTGAGCAGGGGCCCGACCCAGAGAGACCCTGGGTGCCCACTGAGGAGACAGCACCGCTGGGTAGACAGGATGGACAAGGAAGGCAGTTATAAAACTCTAGGACAGGGCAATTCCTCTCTAAGTATATATACCCCAGAGAATCTAAAACATACATCCACATAAATGTTTGTACATGCATGTTCACTGCAACATTATTCACAATCACCACAAAGTGAAAAGAGCCCAAATGTCCATAAATGTATGAATGGATAAACAAAATGTGGCACAGACATACATGAAATATTATTTGGCCTTAAAGAAGGAAGCACTGACACATGCTACAACATATATGAACCTTGAAAACATTATGCTCCATGAAAGCAGCCAGACACAAAGACCACCTAGTGTATGATCTCATTTATACAAAACATCCAAAACCAGGCAAATCCACAGAAACAAAGCAGATCAGTGGTTGCCAGGGGCTAGGAGGAATGGGGAGTTGGGACTAACTACTAATAGGTATGGGGTTTCTTTTGGGGGCGATGGAATTTGTTATGGAATTAGATGGTGGTGATAGTTACACAATATCATGAAGGTACTAAATGGCATTGAATTGTATGCTTAATTTTTGTTTGTTTTTATTTTTTTATTTTTATTTTTTAGAGGCAGTCTTACTCTGTTGCACAGGCTGGAGTGCAGTAGCATGATCATAGCTTGCTGCAACCTCAAACTCTTGGGCTCAAGCAACCCTCCTGCCTCAGCCTCCCGAGTAGCTAGGACTACAAATGCACACCACCACCCTGCATGGCTAATTTTTGTTTTGTTTTGTTTTTTAGACAGAGTCTTGCTCTGTCGTCCAGGCTGGAGTGCAGTGACGTAATCTCATCTCACTGCAACCTCTGCCTCCTGAGCTCGAGCAATTCTCCTGCCTCAGCCTCCCGAGTAGCTGGGATTATAGGCTGCACCAGCACACCTAGCTAATTTTTTTTTTTTTTGTATTTTTAGTTGAGACGGGGTTTCACCATGTTGGCCAGGCTGGCCTCGAACTCCTGACCTCAAGTGATCCACCTGCCTTGGCCTCCCAAAGTGCTGGGATTACAGGGGTGAGCCATTGCTCCTGGCTGCTAATTTTTTTTATTTTTCATTTTTTGCAGAGATGAGGCCTCCTTGTGTTGCCCAGGATGGCCTTGAACTCCTAGTCTCAAGCAATCCTCCTCCTTTGGCTTCCAAAAATGCTGGGATTACAGGTATAAGCCACCATGCCTGGCCCTGTACACTTTTAAAATAGTGAATTTTATTATGTGAATTACATCTTAATAAAATACAAATCCAACCTGGGGAGATGGGGAATTTTAAAAAAATACAAAAGAGAGGAGAAGATGCTGAGTTCAGAAAACACAGTGGTGGTGAAAAGGCAGGGAGGCTTCGGGCCTCTCATGGGCCTGTGACTAGTTTGGTTGTGAGGGCTCAAGTGCTTGGCTAGGTGGTGATGCCCACAGCCAAGACAAGGAATGGAGCAGGGAGCAGAGGGCAGCTGGGAGTACAGGGAGGTCCCTTGTCGATATGGGGGCAAGCTGTCAACAAGGCATCTGCCTGGTAGCTGGAAAGAAGGGTTTAGAGTTCACAAGGAGAAATCAGACCCTGAGATAAGCCAGGGTGATCAGCAGTGAGGGGCAGATGTGCAGGGCGGGACAGGCCCCAGGACTGCTGCTCGCTAGCGGGTGGCCTTGAGCAAGGTTCTTCCATCTGCCAGCTTCCAGGCATAACACGAGGATTATAAAAGTGCCGAGTTCACTGGACTGTCATGAGCTTAAATGAGATAGGGTTCAGTGACACTGACAAGTGGCACTGCTGATTACAGGTGAAAACACAGGTCGAGAAGCAAAGCATGGGCAGACCCTAGGGAAACGAGCCTTTACCTTCGCTGAGCAGACCGAACAAGAGGACCTGGGAAGGGTTTATGCAATTAACAGGGCCGGGATGCTGCCACCATTGAACAAAGAGACAAGCCTGCCTTCCCCAAGTCCACAGATCGGCCATACCATGGGTAACTGCATATGGAAAGCCAGGAGGGAGAGAGCAGGAGACATGGCAAGTCCTCAGGTTCTTTGACCCAAGGTACGTGGAGATGTCCAGGAAGGAAGAGCCTCTTCCCCACAGCCTCCTTATCCCATGCTTCCACGCTTCTCACCCTGAGCAGTAACCCTGCCCACGGTTCTGGGGCCTGGAGCTCAACACATGGCACCACTCAATGGTTTCTGGCACCAAAGAGGAATTTATTTCCTGGATGAAGCAGCCAAAATCATTCTGCACCTTTGTTCACAAGCATGGTGTAGTCAGCGCCGACATTTTCTAATGGGGCCAGAGAAGAGCAACTCAAAATGGATTCAGGGAGGGTGTCAGCTGAGGAGCAGCTCAAAAGCAGAGCATTCTATGGCCTGGAAAGCTGATGGTGGGAAAATGGATGTGGCCAAGTTTTTCAAATCAAATAGACCAATGTTTTTAGTGAGTTTGCTGTAAATCAAATCCTAAGATAGGTAAGCCACCTGAAGCTTAATAAAGGAGCCCATCTAAAGAAACAGAGTGTCTCACTTGAAAGAAAAAGAAAGACAGAAAGACAGAAAGAAAGAAAGAGAGAGAGAAAGAAAGAAAGAAAAGAAAAGAAAAGAAAAAGAGAAAAGACAAAGAATCAGGGAGTGATCTTGCAGAGGAACCTGTCTCCAGGGAGAAATGGGTTTCCCATTCATAGTGGAAGACTGATAATTGATCCCAAGAATCCAAGGCTCATCGTTGATGCTGGGCAGGAGAAACAGTCTCCATTAGGGTCTACCCTCAGGGCCTTAAGAGTCCTGAATAACTAGACTTCAAGGTCAAGTTCCATATCTGGCAGCCCTAGTGGGGAGGACAGCCCCATCACCCTATTCCAGCCCTCTGTGAAAAGCCAACCCAAAGCCACCTCAGATAGTGCCTCACTTATGTTCTTCTTGACTCTTCAAGAGTCTGGAATTCTGACCCTCTCCTGATCAGGCTCTGTGATTTAGGCCAAGAAGGAAGGAAGAGAGCCATCCCTATGCCCCCAAACACCATCCCTCTTCTCTCTCCTCCCTTCTTCTTCCCTTCCCTTTCTCTCTGCTCCTGACATTCACATGCTTGGAGATATGCTCAGACACAAAAAGATGCTGGCGTACACAGGGATCCATGTAGAATCACTGCCTCTCAGCCTATTTACAGAAATTTTACCAAACAAAACATCAACTCCCAATGTTTGACAGGAAGCCCCTCCCCTCTTGTCAAGAGCAATCCCTCCTAAAGGGGGTCCCCAGCGATGAGCAGCAAAAGTCCCAGGAACAGGAAAGGGAAGAAAAAGAGCATATGCAAGGAAAAAGAAGGTAAAATTATAAGGTTGGAGCTGTCAAGGCAAAAAAAGTGGGGGAGAAGGCAATATGACTCCACTATTAGGGACTCGGTATGAAACACAGAATTCACAACAGCTGAAAATCTCCATGCTTTGTCTGCAGAAAACACAAGACACAGTGGCCTGAGGGCTGGGAGGGCATCAGAAGCCACCCTGCCCACAGCAAGCAGGCAGCACACATACCCTTAAACACAAGGCTGCATTCCCACACCCATCTCACCCAGCCCCACAGATTACCCTCCATGGTGCCCTCCTAACCCACAGGCCTACCCTCTTTCCCAAGAACTCCTTAGTAGCGGGAATCAAAGTTGAAAACAAAAGTACAAAAGGGGGCAGGAGTGCCTGCAAGGGTGCCCCTTTGGTCAACAGGAATGAATGGTGGAAGGAGGCTTCCTGCGCTCTATTCAGAAAACAGCAAACTTGGGTTTACTGGCCAGGCCTCTGTCCCACCCAGCTCCATTTCTCAGAGCAGAAACCAGGCCAGATGTGTGTTAGGGAAAAGCCAGCGTGGGGCCTGTGTCCTTGCAGGATGGAAGCTGGAGAGTGTCAGCCCTTCCCATTCCTGCATACCCTCCTCCAGACTCCTCTCACCCGGAGGAGTCCACGGGGCTCAGGCTAAGGAAAAAGGTCCAAGCCTCTCACTCCTAGGTGCCTCAGTCGGCAACAAGGACATAGATAGGTGGGCAAGAGCAAGTTCTCCAATCCTAGGTCCAGCTCTTGCCACTGGAAGAGGAAGAAACCTGTGAGAAAGGTAGGGAGAACAGGCGCAACCACAGCCTGTTGTCCCCTGATGCCCACCATGGGGTCAACACAGTGGATGTCAACCCCAGCGTGCCTGCTGCCCCCTCTCCTACTTCCCTGGCAACAGACTGCTGAGCGCCATGGGCCAGGGAGTTCTTAGAGCCCTCTTTGGGCCCTGCTGCTGTTCCTTTCCTTGGCTATAGTCAGGGTTTCTCAACCTCAAAACTCCTCATGCTGGGGCTAGATACTATCTTCTGTGGGGGGTTGTCCTGTGCAGTGTAGGAAAGCTAGCAGCATCCCAGCCTCCACCCAAGAAATGCCAGTAGCAACCCCAGCCCAAGTAGTGACAACCAAAACTTTTCAGCCACTACCAAATGTATCCTGGAGGCAGAACCACCCTCACTGAGAACCCCTGTGCTGTCAGGAGCACATGTATCACACACAGCTCTGGGGCCCATGCTAAGCACAGACCAGGATACCTCTGTTTGTCCATCTAAATCAGGGATGGCTGTGGAGCTACCTCAGAAGAAAGCCACTGTCTCACCCTGACAAGTGCCACGAGTTCTCTTCCATTCTATGCAAGCGAAGGCCTGTCCAGAAGTAGAGCAGCCTTCAGCGTTGGAGCCCATGTGGTCAGGGTGAGCCCTGTGCTGCTCCCAGGTATCTGAGCTGCCTGGGGGCCACCACTGTTCTCACCATCCTAAGTCCTGCAGTCATCCCGTGTCATCCCACAGACTACAGTGGGACCTTAGTCCACTCCTCACCCCTGGGACCTAATCTGCCTCTTGTCCCAGGTCTCCTTAGCCCCCGGGAAGGGCTGTTGTCCCTGTGCCATATCCAAATACAGGGCTTTTAATAACAGCTTCCTGTGGGGCTGGGTTCCCCCCACCCCTTGCCTCTCATTCAGCTCAGTCCTGATGGTGGAGATGCAGCGCCCTGTAATTACAGCAATTGTAATCTCTTTTACTAACAGGTAGATTAATAGCGAGGCAGGTTCACAAAGAACCCCAGAAAGAAACTGCTCAGCTGCTGAGTGAACGGGAAAGGCCTGACACTTCTCAGCAACCACGCAGCCCTCTGACTCAGAAGCTACGGGCCACAGGGGCCATGTTGGAGTTGGGCACAGGGCGTACATACCTGCCTAGTCACTGCACTCCTACTACAGGTCCTCATAGGAGCAACAAGAACTTGAACCTCATGACTGAGAAGTTTCCTCTTACGTTCTTCGGGTTTGAATTAAGCTGACATTTATACACACACACCCGAACCCATACCGGTACACAGACACCCACCTCCTGACACTCAGACACCCACGCAGACACCCGCAGGTTAGCACATCCTGAACACCCTACAGAGGAAAGAACAGAGCAAACCTCATGAACATATGCATCCTGCCCACGACTGCATGGCCACAGCCCTCTAGGCACTAGATGGCCCACACTGCCATGCCACAGTCACTGCCAAAGGAAGAAACGGGAGACGGGAGAGACAATACTGTCGACTTCTTCTGTCCTACACAACTACCCCCCTCCACTGCTGCAATTCAGTAGCTTCTTGTGGGGCCTCAGGGATCTCAAGGTAGCTCCCACCACCTGGGGCCTGAGGACAGTAAGGTTCTGGGTAAGATGGAGCATCACAGAGAAAGGGTGGGGGACAAGGGTCAACAGAGGCTGAAGACACTTAAGTTTCCACGGGCTGAAAAGGATGTAGAAAATGATATAAGGCCCGATTTTCTTTCTCCTTTTTCTTTTTGTTTTATTTTATAGAGATGAGGGTCTTGCGATGTGGCCCAGGCTTGAACTCTTGGGCTCAAATGATCCTCCCACCTCAGCCTCCCAAACTGCTAGAATTATAGGTATGAGCCACCACACCTGGCCCTAAGGCCCAGTTTTTGGGGTGAATAAACATGCATGTTTGGACAAACAGATAAGAGTGTCATGGCAGTGGGGACCAAGCCTGATAAGAGCATGCTCACTTACACACAGGGACTTGGGGCAGGGCACAAGGGTGTCCCTGCCTGCATGGTCCTGGGGGACACTGTCCGGGATGCAAGGGTAGGAGTAGGGGTTCCTATGAATGATATTAGAGTCCACAGTCCAGAGCAAGAGCTTGCCCTCCCCTAGTCCCCCTTCAAGTCCTGGGAGGACATGTGCCACACTGGCAGCCCCAGGGGCTTGGTGGCAGACTGCTCAGCTGGCCTCAGGTGTCGGCAGGCAGCTGCTTCCTCAGGAGCTCTCTGGCACGTGCTGGCAGCCAGCATGGGATTGCACCTCAGAAGTGGGCCTGGGGGCTGCTGCCATTAAGACACCATGGCCAGCACCTGCTCACCACCATACAGCCTCAAGAGGTACTTCTGTAGTCCCAGGGCCAGGAGCTGGCAGAGAACTGCCATGCCATGGGGACCCCCAAAGGTCCCTCCCCTTCTAGTAGTGCTAACAGGAAGTGGCTGCAGAGGCCTGGAAGGGGGCACTTCAGACTCATAAAAACATGGATTGGAGGGTGTGAGAGTGTGAGCTGATGTCCATGATTAGCTTTCACAGTGGGCGACAGCATGTGTCCATCAGGGAATGTGTGAGCTGATGCAGAGAATAAATATGGGAATGGGACATACACCTATGACAGGAATGGGAGACTTGACTCATAAAAGTGCATCCTGACATGACATGTACATGAAATGTACATGATATGTACAGTGATGGCAACATGTTTCTAAGGCTCTGGGGAACAGGAACAGGGTACAGGGACAGAGTGAGATGGATACTTGTGTGCTGCCTGAGAGTGTCAAGTTTCTGGATGGCAATTTAACAAGACAGACAAAGAGCCTTCAAGAGAGTCCATACCTTTTGCCCAGTAATTCAACTGCTAGGAAGCATTCTCTAAAAGTAATAATTAGAGCTACAAAGCTGGGTGCAATAGGATGTCCATCCCAGCAGAATTTATAATGGGAATGAACTCAACACAACTCAAAGGCCTCAGTGGGGGTGGGGGTGGGGTTTACATCAACTGTGGCATGATAAAATCTCATGAAGCTGTTTAAAAGCATGTTTTTTCTTTTTCAGGCCAGGCATGGTGGCTCACACCTGTAATATCAGCACTTTGGGAGGCTGAGGTGGGCAAATCACTTGAGGCAAGGAGTTCGAGACCGGCCTGGCCAACATGGTGAAACCCATCTCTACTAAAAATACAAATAAATTAGCCAGGAATGGTGGTGCACACCTGTAAACCCAGCTTCTCCAGAAGCTGAGGCATGAGAACTGCTTGAACTCTGGAGGTGAAGGTTGTAATGAGCTGAGATCGCACCACAGCACAACAGCGACTCTATCGCCAAAAAAAAAAAAAAGCATATTTTTATTTTTCAGTAAGCACCTATTACATTTATAATAAGAGATAATTTCTCATTTTCTTTTTTTCTTTTTCTTTTTCCTGTAATGAATGATTGAACCAAATAATTTCTCATTTTCATAAAGGAATAGGGAACAGAAGTCATTAGAAATGTTGACAATTTAGGGGTAATGCGGCTAATAAGATGCTAAACCACTAAAAATTAGATTTTGAAAACCAGTGACATGGTAGAATACACAATCGTATTAAATTTTAAAAGTAGCATCCCAAAGTGTCTATACCATAAGTCCAATAAAAAATAAAATATGAGGCCAGGCGTGGTGGCTCACGCCCGCAATCCCAGTACTTTGGGAGGCCGAGGTAGTCAGATCATAAGGTCAGGACTTCGAGACTAGCTTGGCCAACATAGTGAAACCCCGTCTCTACTAAAAATACAAAAATTAGGAGGGCATGTGGCACACACTTGTATTCCCAGCTACTTGGGAGGCTGAGGCAGGAAAATCACTTGAACCCGGGAGGTGGAGGTTGTGGTGAGCCAAGATCATGCCACTACACTCCAGCCTGGGCAACAAAGCAAGACTCTATCTCAAAAAATAAATAAAATAAAATAAAATATGTACATGAATAAGTATGGGAAAGTGCAAAAGAAGTTAATGGTAGTTATTTAAGTGGCAGAATTGTAATAATTTTTATTTCCACCCCGACTTCATGCTAATTTTGTATTTTTATTATGAATGTGCAGTAGTCTTATAATCAGAAAAAAAAAACCTTTTTAAAACTGCGGACAGATGAGGAACTGTAAGTATGATGCACACTCTCCATATTATAGAACAACATAATAAGGTGATCGCGAAACTAAGCCCCTGTGTGTCCAGAGTTTGTGAGAGGCAGGCTTGGCCTCCTGAACTTTCATGCTCAGGTGGACTCCAGCCCAAAGAGTGGTGCTAAGGAGGGAGATGTCCTCCTGTCACTGTCATGCTGCGGCATGCGACACTACCAAGACTGGGTGCCTGGTGGGCCTCTAGCTGCCCCTCCACTGAACAAGGAGGACTTCAGAGGGGAAAACTGGTCTCAGAGAAAGTCAAGAACTGGCACATGGGGCCAGAGGAAAGAAGTTTAGGACCAGGTGAGAGGGGAGGAAGGAGTTATCTGGAGAGTCTTAGGTAGAAAGTGGAGAGCTGGGAATTCACTCAAAAACTACTGGAAACAGTTCTAAGAGCTGAGGCGAGCAAAGGTACGGTGGCGGCGGCAGATCAACTTTAAGATCTGCTTCGAGAAGTGGCTGTGTGTATGTGTGAGTGTGTGAGAGACAAACCTCCCTCCCTGTTCACATTCCTTTAATAATTCATTGTTAATAACCAAACCCAGCCACCAGAGCAGCGATCACATGTACCAGCTGGGGGATGGCAGTCATCTCTGACCCGAGAGGCCCAGATCAGAGGGGTCCCCAGGAGAGGAGGGGCAGAAAGAGCAGCCATGAGTCTGTCCATACAAGGAGCCTGGAGGTCAGGGCTCCTGAGGAGGGAGGGAGGTGAGGAGGAGCCTCAGAGCAAAAGGCAAGCAGTCCCAGTGGGCCCAGGACAGATCCCTGCCAACCCCCTGCTGCAGGGCATCCACCTGGCTAGTGTGGCAGGGAAGATCTGGCACGGGAAGAGACCCTGTCACGAGTGAGTTTAGCCACTCCACAGACTGAGTCTGAAGCAGACATGACCTCTGGGGCTATGTGCTTTGTGGCCAAAAGGGAGGATGCCCCCAAAGATGACTATCTAGCAGGGACAGCCAAGGAGACAGAGGAAAGGCCTTTGAGTGGGTGGGGTGGGTTGAGCTGGGCCCACCAAGTAGTAGCCCCTGTAACAAGGTACCCAGCAGGGGGCAGGCGTGAAGGAAGGGGCCAATAAGAGAGCTGCTCCTTCCTCATTTTCCTGACAGCTCATGTGCGTAAAGAAAAACAAGCATTTTGAGAAACCAAGTCCTTTTGAGCCCATTAACCCACAGCTTCTCACGTGCCTGCCACACTCCTTCCCAGTATTCTGGAAGCTGCCACTACCCCTCCTCTGTCAGGATTCTCCCCTCATAATGCCCACTCAGAGAGCACACCTGCCACTCTCTCCATCTTGGCTCTTTTCCTTCATCGGCCCCCTTTCTGATTTTTATACCATCATGAGCTTTTACATCATCTCAAGGATGGTCTATGGGCTGCTTCCCATCTGAAGGTAATTCAATATTCGAAATGGATTATGGAGCCTATAAAACTATATGCTGGGCGAGAGGCAGATGCAACAGCAGATAAAACACAGTCCCAGCTCCGAGATTCCAGTCTGCTAAGAAAAACTACAAAGCTGGTAGGAAAAAAAAAAGAGAAACTATAAAACTGCATGCTAAGTATCACAGGGGAGCAAAATAAACTGGCCCCCAGCTGAGCCCAGGGCCAACGTGCATTAAAAACGGGGCCTTGCCTAGCAGATTGTTCCCTTCTGCAGCAGACTCTCTAAGGTCCCTGTTTTCATGACAAGACACATAAAGGCAAGACTTGCCACCATGGGGATGCACTGCCTCTACCAGGGTGCACTGAGGAGGCCAACACATGCCTTCTGCCCCATTCACGGCCAAGGTAGCAGAGCTCAGGCTCACCAGGGGCATCTCTGCAGCCGGAGTGCTTTGTTGAAGAGGAACACAATTCAAGAGGCCTTGCCAAGCCAGGCTGGCATCTGAGTAATTATATTAATGAATCTCTGAGTTACAAAATCTAATATTAGACAGTGGCTTCGGTACCATCATCCTGAGTTACTGTCCCACGTGGATGGGAATACTCTTGGGCAGCAGCACGCCTTGAACAGACACTTGCACATGTGTGCACGCGCACCTGAGTGTGTCTATGTGTGTATCTGTGTGGTGTTTAATTTAAAATAAATGCATGTATTTGAAACTATGCCCAGAGATCTGTGTGCGGGGCCCACTTTGTAAACCATGATACCATAAATGAGAGAAATCTGGCCATTGTCCTTGGGGCAGGGGCCTCTCTCGGCTATATCTTTTGGACTGGCAATAACCTGAGGATTATTGCTCCATGGAGCAACGGCCTTTGTATTTGGAGCCAGCGCCGTTCCCCACAGAGTCCCCTTTGGCACAGCAGGCAGGGCCTTGCATGCAGACCCTTGGGCCCTTCCTCCCCATCCACGCTTACTAGCTGCCTCAATCTCAAGTCCAAAATCAAAAGCTGGGCCTGAGACACATAAGGAGTAGCCCACAGCCCAGCTTATCCCCTCTCTCTGGCCAAATCTCTGGTGCAGACCAGACCACTGCGCCACCACCACCATCCTGGCCTTCATCTGTGGACCCTGTCCGAGGCCAACAGAAATGATGACCCAGTTGGCCATGCTATGCATGTGGTCAAGGCCAGAGGGCACCAAGTCAACTGCAGCCAGGTAGTAAACCAAACAGGCACTAAAGGCAGGTAAAAAACAGTGTCTGCTATGCTTTCATGATTACATTTCACATATGCCAGGCTAAATGGAAACTTCTATAAATGACATGAGAACACTTAGAACCTAGATTTCTGTAAACTCCCTGTGCCAGAATAGGATTTGGCTCTCTTCTGTTCCTGTCTCATTTGTTTCATGTGGGAAGCCTCTCTGGGTGGCAGAGTCCAGCCCTGGTCACTGGGTCTGGGAAACTGGCTTTTATGGAAGTGAGTTCTCGCCCTGGGACTGATACACTCAGGAGGCCCCAGGAGCCACAGTAGCATATTCAGGTCTATATGGGAAGAGTTGGCCTGAAAGGCAGGGAAAACAGGCAGGTTTTGCCTTTTGGAAACTCTTTGATAGGCAATAAGAGATGGGTATTTGATGATTTTACCATTCTTTTTTAAATAACAGATGAAGAATCTACACCAATACCATACTGCCTAACAGGGCTTGCTCTCAGCACTGTCTCACCTGCACAGGATCGCTGAACTTTGAGATGGGAAAGACCCTCTCAGAAGCCACACGATTTCCTAGAAAAGGTTTCCAGGCTGCAGAACCCTAAATACAACCAATCAAAGTACAGAAAACAAGAGCTGCAAGAAATTCAGGAAGGCAGCCAGGCAGCCCACTCTGCTAGCAGAGGCAAGAGGCCACCTAAGGAGAGGCCATGCACAGCAGGGTCTGCTTATTCTCCCTCTAAGACTGGGTTTCTCCACCTCTACACTTGTGACGTTTGGGGGTGAGATGATTCTTTGTTCCTGGGGGACTGTCATATGCACTAGACTCTTCCCACTAGATTCCAGTAGCAGCCTCCCCCCACAACTGTGACAACCAAAAGTGTTTACAGACATTGCCAAATGTTCCCTGTGGGACAAAATTGCCCTTAGTTGAAAACCACTGTTCAAGGGTGACTAACAATCCCAGTTTGCCAGAGACTGAGGGGTTTCCTGGAGACTGAGGGGTTTCCCAAGGTGAGGGACTGGGAAACTCTGAGCAAACTAGGACGAGTTGGTCATCCAGCTTTCCTCCAATCCCATCTGCCAAAGGCAAATTTCCTCCTCTATGCTCAGGACTATGAAGACTAGCTCTTTTCCACCCTAAATGAAGTAATCTCCCATACATCTAAAAAGATCATATCCCACCTCATAGTTTCTTCTGGAGCCAGAATACTATCCTTGTGTCATCTTTCTTTCCCAGGTGCCATCTCTCAGCGCCATTACTTCCACGAAGCTCTCTGAGACCCGCATCAAATTGCTCACATATTTCTTACATTACTAAGGCTGAAACTGGCCTAATACATCTGGTAGGGGAAGCAGCCATACCCTGGGGAGGACATGACCAGGTGCAGAAGTCGGGTTTCCCTTCAGCAAGTAGCCCCAGAGCCCTGTAGAGGTCATCTGGGAGAGAGAAGGACACGGAAGACCCTGTAGCTTCCCTCTTCTCTCTGACACAGCCAAGGCTGGCAGGATCTGCTACACACAGGAAAGGGGACCTGAAACCCCCTAAAGATGAAAGGAAACGGAGTCTACTGCCTTGCTTCCAGTTGGGTCAAATACTCAAAGGCAGATGGCCTGTCTCACTGATTAAGGACTCTGCTCAGGAGACCCCACCCTGTTCAGCCCCAGGTTTAGCACTCACCCCCCAACTCAAGCTTCCTATCCATTTGCCTCCTCCCTTCAAAGGCCTTTCTTCACTTGGTCCCCCGGGAGCATTCCTGTTACTAAGGAAACAATGATGTCATGTGTCCGGGTGGGGCCGCAGGTCCCTCCTACCACCCCCTAACTAGGTACCATGCCTGCTGACGTCACTGCTCAGAAATTTATAGCCCAGCATGGGTATTTATAAGGTGGCTCTGGTGTGACCACATATTTGGTGTGGGGCTGGTGGCTATTTATAGCCAGAGGATATACACTTATTACACCCCCTGTCTGTATTCTGGGCCACCTGTTATATAACTGCCATTACGCAATAACATCCATTATATAATAATTATGCGCTAATGGGGATATAATCTGCAGGCATAATAAGGACACACTCCCCAAGGGTTGCACTCGGCTGGCCTCCTGCAGGTTGCCTCCAGGGATCTCCTGATCATTCCACACAGCTCCACCCAGTCCAGAAGAGTCACCAGGTGTCACCCTACTCCCAGCTGCCTGGAGAGCAGCCTTCTCCAGACTGGCAGACCCAGCCGCAAAGCCCTCTCTGGATTCCTTCTCCATCTTGTCTGGTTTCTCATTTCCACAGCCCCACCCCTGGCCTGGAGGGGACGCTCTTCTTCCTCTGCCACTCTTCTCCCTCTGCCACTCTTCTCTGCTGTATCATTAAGCCCAAAACAAACAATTATGATGAAATAAATCCTGGATGGCATGGCTGAGCTTCATCCCCCCAGTTTAAGAAAGAAAGCCTCCCGGAAACCGGGCCAGTTGGCGAAGGGTCTGCTCCACACGAAGGAATGTCCTTGTCCTCTTGGAAGACTTGGGAAGCCGGCTCCAGATGCCAAGCCAAGTGTGGCCAAGCAGAACACTTCCCAGGGGCCCCTCCCTCCAGCTGCAGCCCCTTCGGAGGGGGTCTCAGGGCAGGCTGAGGCTCAGGCCCTGACTTCCGTGGTCGGGGTTACACAACCAGCAGGAATCCCCCAGAGTAGGATTCTAACTGCTCAGACACCAGTACATGCCCTACTGGTCACTCCTCCCAGCAAGGACATGCTGAAATTGTCACCTCAGGGAAAGGAAGACAGGGACTTTGGCTCTGCACTTTGGATGATGCGGGCGAGGGTACAAAAGACAGTGGGTGGGAAGAGTTAAGACCACAATGGCACTTGACAGAGCCAATTCAATTAGCCCAAACATACCATCTGCTCTTAAAATAGATACCTCTATATTTAAAAGTTACTTGATATAGGAATTGATGAAAAAAAATTGAAGAACTGACATGGATCTGTGAAGTGGTCTCAGGCACAGAAGGGTAGTTTGGGGAGTTTGTCTGTCTCTCACATTCTCTATTGTTCAAATTTTTACAAAGAGTGTGTTTTACTACTATAATTTAAAAAAAAATCGAATACATCATTTAAAAAGAGTAGTATTAAGACCCAGACAGCAGTTCTGGTCTCCGTGTCTCACTCTGCAGAAACAAACGTTTGTGTTCTTTGGGGTGTGATATGTGCCTAGCAGGACCACTGGTTGATGCACAGGCCTGGGCCAGCCCAGTAGCAGATCCCCTGTCCTGTTCCCCAGATCAGCAGCCCCAGCATACAGAAACCACGATGCAAAAAATCAGAGACGCATAACTCAGTAGGGGACTTGGAGACAGGCTTACAGCTCCAACCAGGGGGAGGTAAAGTGAGAAAGCCCCCAAATTGCTTCAGCCTAGACTCTGCTATCTGGAAAAGGAAAAACAATACAGGACACATGGGAACAGATGGTGCTCAGAAGTTCAGTCGACATTCAACACAAGGTAAATGAGGACCTAAACTGGCGGTAAGGCAAGAGGTGAGTGCAGGTGATACTCTGATTCTGTCTGAATCCCTGTTTCTTCCAGGCCAGAGGTTCTCAACCATGCATGATTCTGTTCCCAGAAATGCCTGAAGATATTTTTGGTTGTCACACCTGAGGGAAGGAGGTGCAACTGATTTCTAGTGGGTCAAGGCCAGAGATCCTGATAAAACCCTACGATGTCCAGGACAGTTCCCCACGACACCGAATGATCTCACACAAATGTCAACAGTGCTGCAGTTAGGAAACCCTGCTAGAGGGGAGCTGATATCAACGGTGAGAGATAAGCCTCTGTCTAATTAGCAATGGACACAGAGGAAAATCTAGAGTGGTGAGCCAGCCTCTCCCTGAACCCAGCCCTAGTCATGCTGGGAGAGTTTTTATATACACAGCCCGAGAGTTTTCTAACTTTAAGAAAGGGGTAAAGGTGACAGTCGATGTGAAGGAGCAAAAAAGGCAATGAATAGCAGATTATTGCAAAACTTCCATCAATCACCTGGTTAATTAGGATAATTAAATTTATTTTTATTTCAAACTGTGATTCCAAGCACACTCCCAGGAAAAGGGTGTGACTGAGCAAGGATCAGGAATCCCAAGGTCTAGCAGAACCTGCCTGGCTTCACACCTAGACTTCCTGCCCCCTCTACCTGAGAAGGTCAGGTTGGACCCCTCCCAGCTGCTCCAGGGAAGTATGAAAAGAAGCAGAGCTGGCAGCAGCAGGGTGAGAGTATCCAGCCAGTCTGGCCCCTGTCTATGCTAGGCTCAGCCTGTCTATGCTAGCATGCTGCCTCTCGAAGTCGGCGGCAGGGAGCCAGGGAGCCATGGCCTGTCAGGAGGGAGGGAGACCAGTGTCAGGACAGGGCCAGGTGCCCTCTCTCTGTTTCCACCCCACGTGCTCAGCCACTGGGGGAGCCCTTGAGCTGAGCCACAAGCTGGTCTCTCTGCTAGAGAGCGACAGAGACCACAGTGATGAAACTGGCTCCAGTGGGGACCCATGAGGTTTTCTCCTCTGAGACTCTGCCAAAGCCAGTAATCCTGATGAAGTTCAAGGAGCAGCAACGCCTGCAGAATGAGCCCGAGGTACTCAGTGACCATAAACCTGGAGTCCAGGCCCCTTCTGCCAGAAACTCATCATGTGATCAGAGTCCCCCGACATCTCTGTACTTCAGGTCCCTCCTCTGTATAGTGGATATAATAATACCTGCCCTGTCTATATCACTCAACCATTGTGAGGAGGAGATCAGCTCCAGGCACACTGAAAAGCCTCAGTCAGCTGACAAAAACAAGCTAATTCCTCACTGTCTTTCAAGGTGCAGGTCAAGCAGGTCGTCTTCTAGGAAGCCTCCCTGGTCCCCAGGTCTGGTTTGCTGATTCCTCACTACACAGAGAGACCCTTATGCACGTCACCTGAGTGCACACACACCCAGCTAGGAGCACAGGTTTAAAACTAGAATCGGGGTGAGAATTCAGGGAATTAATACATAGAGAGAACTCAGCCTGGTGCTAAAGCCATAGCAGGCCTTCAACGGCAAAATGGAATTAAAATAGAGACCAAGGGCATGCCCCTTCCTCAGTCCACAGAGAACAAGAAGTTGTTGGGAGCCTGGACAAACAGGTGCCCCTTAATTTATTGGGTGTCCCCAAATAATAGCAAATAAGTGCCCTGTACTGGGATGGTGGTGGCATGCCTTACTGAATGTCATCAGTAAGGCATCAGAAGTGAGAGAAGAGCCAAGATGCCCCCTACTGATAGACCATAGCAGCTGGTGGTGGAACAAGTCACTTGGGGGACAGACCCATAAAGGGCAGCCCCAGAATATTTTCTAAATCCCCAAAGGGCTAGGAAATAAGGTATGAGATATCCATACAGACAAATTAAGGAACCCAGGCACCTAGGAGGGTAAGGTCCAGTCCAGCCAAACTTCCCCTCCCCAGGCCCTGAGCCTCCTGGGACCCTATTCTAACGCCAATAACCCTTAAACTCAAACATGCTTAAAATGGCGATGGCGGCCTGCAGGGCCGGGCGTTTGTCGTGCTGTTTTCCACGGTGCCCTCAGTGCCAAGAAAAACCTATCATCAGAAATGCCATCAGCTATATTTATCTATCTCTCAGCCCCCCAGCCTCCTCCTCCCGTCTGCCAACCAGGCCCTCAGAGCCCCCCCTCACCCAGTGGGCACACTTCCCTGTTGCTGATGCCCGTGACCACCTGCCCAAGCCTCGGTTGTGGCGCTCTCTTCCCAAGCCTGACAATTAGGCCACCACATGGGCTTGTAAACCAGCAGGCTGCACCTCTTCTTACTGGGATATAGGGGTGTGCCCACATGTGTTAAGGTACATACCCCAACAGGCACTGGTTTGGGTGTCTCTTGTTCCAAACCTTGGACAAGCATGGCCTTCATCTCTTTTCAGCCTCAACTGCCTACTCACCAGGGTCTCAGCAGCACTGACCTGCCCTCAAAGTCCAAAACAAGCTGTGGGCTCAGTCCTCTGCACACCATTCCTGGGAAGACCACCTTGCTGCTCTATAAACCTCTCACTCCCTCTCCCTCATTCTCTGATGTAAAGTGGGACGCCCCAACCTGTATTCTGAGGTACTGAGTCTCCAAGAAGTGTGTATGCTAGTAGAACCCCCTTCAAAGGCGGAATCTGGGACAAAAAAAGAAAAAATAACAAACTCAAAGTTCACAACTGTGCAAATCCACAGCTGTAAGGAGTCCTCCTCAAAGGATGCAACATACAGGGGAATGGCATGTGGCAGACACCTCAGACCTTTCCTCTACCCAAGAGGCAGGGCTCCAACCTGACCCTTACTACCCTCAGGGTTAGCATGTAAGAGCTGCCCAAAGCGTTTGTAGGGTGAATCAATAACTATAAACCCCTCCACCTCCTCCTATCATCCTGGGAGCCCCACCCAGCCCCCCACTCCTACACTAGCCCTCTCTTCAGAAGGCCGCCGCTCAACTCCAAGCCCCCAACTCAGAAAAGAGTTCCAGGGAGCCAACTCCTCTGAGAATGAAGCAACCCAAATAAAAATTTTAAAACCCAGAAGCTCTTTCTCTCCTGCCCCCTCCCCCTCCACTGGCAAATGAAAACAAACAAGAAATCAAAGAGGCCTTTTGTGCAAGCACCGCGCTGACACGGCTGGGGCCTTTGAAAAGACTTCTGAATCGGACACTGAAGGATAAAATAACTGAAGCGTGGCAGCTCCTGAGACAGAGGGGCGGTGTGGCCGGGGAGGTGGGGGGGCGGGACGGACAGGGCAAAGAGAAAAACGGGTGGGAAAGGAGCCACCTTCTTCCCTAGGCAGAAAGGGGGACACTCAGCTGTCCCCTCTGCCCAGCTGCTACAGGGCGCCAGAACAGAGAGAGAACGTGGCACTGGCCTCATTACCCCTTCTAACCCACTCTTCCTCTGGCATCCCAGGTTTCTATAACACTAGAAGGTGGCCAAGAAGGTTCTTGCTTCACCCTTCACAGCCCACTGTGAGCTATCCCCCAAAAAAGGCCCTTTGGGCCTTCCCTCCCCTCTAGCATGGGTCATTCCAGGTTCACGCCTATGCCTATGGGAGGGAGCCTTCAAGACATCTTCTAGAAGACATTTACCCAAAGCCTGCCGGGCACATGTAAGACTCTTATTCTTAGAGATCTAGGAACCCCTAGGCCAGGGCCTTGCTCACGGCAAGTTCACTGAGTGTGTATTTCATGGATAAAGGAAATTCTACCATGCTTTGGAAGCACCAAAAAGTAAACCAAGTTCTCAGGAAGTCCTTCTGCGCCTCTGGACCCCAGCCCTCCTGCTGCAGAGTAGCCCTGTTTCCTCTGGGTCAGCAATGGGACACAGCTGGTCACCATGCCCGTAATTATGGGATCAGGCCTCTAGGTCCCCTCTGGCTCATTCACAGTTGGTGCTTTGCCAGCTCAAGCTCCGACAAGGGTGACTCTTTTTCCCCTCATGCCACAGCCTCCAATTCAGCCAGCAGAGCAAGTGCTCTACCGAGGCACCCCTACGTATCGTAGGCAATGGGGGCTCTCAGCTGGTTGGGTGGACAGCGCTATAAACAAAAGGGACAAGAGCAGGTGGTCAAAGGAGCCTGAGAATAAGACCAAGCCCAAGGGCAAGGATTGTGTTTGGGCATTTCTGTTCTCCTCTTTGGGGTCATGCCCCACTCTGAGGCCAGCCTGAGCCCCATCATTGTTTCACACCACCCAGACCCAGCACCCCAAGTTGTATTAACAGTCACAGAATGTTCAAAGCAAAGGCGGCCTGGGCTGGTTTCACAGGTGTGCAACCTGCGTGCCACCCACGCTTGGTTAAATGCTCTGATGTTGTGCTGTCATTCCTAAAAATTCTGAAAAAGGAGACCCACATTTTCATTTTGCACTGAGCTCTGTACAGTATGTAGCTGGAAGGCACTAAAGATTATGTATCCACCATGCTTGGCTAGGATCTGATCATGCTTGGAGTTTCTGTGTTCAATTCTCAACACTCCAGTTTCAGAAATTTTACAAATCAGAGGGACTAAAACAAACCAGAGGGCCTCCAGGAGGTGGTAACTAAAATGGTAAGGGCACTAGGAGCCATGTGAAATGTGGGAGGCATTAGGGACTGGTGATATTCAGGCTGGAGAGGAGACGGCTTCCTGGGGAGAAGGGTGGAAGGGAGACATAAGAGCTGCCTTTGGCATTTCAAATGCTGTCCTATTACAGAAAAATCAGCTTTCACCTGGGTCATCCCTTAAGAGAAAAACAAGACCAACAACTAAAGGGACAGAGGGTCAGCCATGAGCCCCCTAAATCATAAGAATTGTTCCTAATCACAGCAGCTGCCATCCTGTTATGTGCCAGTATCTTTAGGTATTAGCCGGTTTAATCCCTGGAACCATCCTATGAGCTAGACATAGAAGAATGGAAGAATTTTACACAACCAAAGTTGACTTTTGAATGACAGTGATACCTCTTCCAGAATGTTCTAAAGGGGACCCTACATTGGGTTAAAAGATAATCTGTAGATCCTGCTAATTTTAGGCATCAGTTCCAAGACCCTGCAGTCTTTGTCAGCCCTGGCACCAGATGGCGCTGCCTCAAAGATGCAGACCAGTGGCATTTCTAGGCCTTGAAAAAAGAGGCAATGAATGAGGCAGCAGAGGGTACATGGTGGGGGTGGACCCAGAGAAAGTGGTGGGTACTCTTGTGGACCCTCCCACATACTCGTCCCAGAGCCAACAGTGGGTTGGGCATCCAGCGAAGGCTTGGGGAACTTCACTGGCACCAGCCCCGTCTTTGCAGTATGGACACAGCTGAACAATGCTCTCCACGGCCAAGGAAGGACATGGATGGGCAGCCCTCCTTAGACCTGAAAACTAGTGCTTGCTACAAAGCACCAAGCCCTAAACTAGAGTGCCAAAACCAGGAAGCTCTCATACCTGAGAAGGCAACCCCACAGGTGAAAAAGTTCACTTAGACAAATCCTTGGGTGCTAACCCGTTTCCTATGACAGGTAAGGCCAAGCTTGGCTGTCCCCGAACCTGAAGGCAGGGAGGGAGGCCGAATATCTGCTCTCAGAGCAGCACACGCGGGGCAGCGCAGCCTGCAGAGTCCAGCTGAAGAAACCCCATAGGACAAACAACCTGGTTCCTTCAACGACAACTGCCAGAAAAGAAATCAAGACTAAGGAAGAGGAAGAGAACCACCTAGAGATTATGATGAGTCTTTAGAGACTGATCAACCCATTGTAATGCAGGGCCGACCCTATATGACTCCTGATTCAAACAAACTATAAACAAAAAATTAACATTAACCAGGTAGCTGATAATACTAAAAAAAAGTGCTGATTTTTTAATGTGTATGATAGTGGTATTGTGGTTGAGTTTTTCAAGAGTCCTTATCTTTAGAGATGTGCACAAAAACATTTATAGATGAAAAGCTATAATGCCTGGATCTTCTAAATAACTCAGCGTGGGTGGGCAGTTGGGAGGATGGTTGAATTGAGACTGGCCATGATCTGGTGATTGCTGGCACTGGTGGTGGGTGCACAGGGGTTCCTTCTATGTGGGAAGCTCTCCATCAGGAAAGAGTTTAGATAAAGAAAAGAGCCACCACCCAAATACCTGGACTTTGTGAGGATTCCACTGCAGGCCCACTGGAGGGATCTGACAGAGAGACGCTGACAAAATTCGCTCAAGTATTTTATCAGTTTTGGATTAATTTTTTTCTTTCCTAGGACCAAGGCTTAGGTGTCAAGGAAGGTCTGAAAGCACTAGGTCACCCTCAGGGTGCTGTAGAAACTTTGGAGATAGTCTAGCAGTGCTTCTGGGCCAGCTCAGCTGTCCTTCCTCACACAAGCAAAGGTCTCTCTCCTGGCCCTCCCCAGTCACCCCATCCCCAGCCACCTGTTCTGGGACACCCCCTTTGGATGGAAGGATATCACCAGGAAATGGACACCCTGCTCCCCATGGCAGTGCTCTCTGACCCTGCCCTGCCTCAACCTCCCTTCCTAAACACAGAAAGACACACGGAGAGACTCCTTCCCAACCAGAATGCCAGCCTAATGGCGGCCTTTTGGACCCAGTATTCTGTATTTGGACCCAGTATTCTGGGAGTGGAGCTTCGATTCCAAACACACGTCCTTTCTTCTCTCTCAAATGTGTCATCTCTTAAAGCTTCATCTGGAACATAACAAGGATCCAGGAAGGCCATGGGTGATGATGGTACCTGGGAGCAAAGCCACACCCCCACATTTACCACCACATCAACGTTACTGTCATCAAACCCAAGACCACCAGCCCAGCCAAAATCTGGCTCTTCAGCCACATCTTAAGGGAAGGAGAAACAATTCTTTCAGGGTCCAAAGCAAGTCTTGTCTAAGCCTGTGCCATTCCAGCCCTGTTCCCAGTTTATCACCCTGGGAGGAAGGAGCATGTGACAGCTCTGCTGAGTGTGTCTGGTAAGCATGGGCATGTGGAAGGTGGTGCCCATGGATTGATGCTATTTGGTGGCTCGGCCGCAGAAGACATTTTCTAGCAAAGTGGGGCAGCTCAAGGAGGAAGCCATGCCTGCTCTGTGCCATCTCAAGACCACCCGACACAACTCCAAAGAGGAACAAGCAATGCGGCCCAGTGATAGCCCAAGCCGCAACAACTCACCCCAACTCACTTCAGGAAGGCACGCTCAAACTAAAGCAATTCCAGTGAGAAAAACCCAACTTCACTGAAATTATCTGGAGTCTCAGTCCTGAGTAATAGAAAATACATCCTTAGTTCCCTACTCTGCTTTTGTAGAGGAGACTCGGCCTCAGCCCCAGCCCACAGAAGTGGCCTTGGCTGCATGGGATGGGGTATGAATTCACTAATATTCCTGGGCAAATGATCTCATAAGCTGGCGGGGAGACATTGGGGGGGCCTTTCATCTGGCCAGGAAACGGTCACCTTCTCACACACTTTTCATCCTACCTTCAAGCCCCTGGTTCTAAAATTGGAAGGTGCAGAATCTGCTTGCACAGGAGCTATCTGATGGCCACACTGGTAAGCTCAAAGCTCCAAGTCTTCGGCAAGCCACCAGCCACCTCCAACACCACCAGGCACACACCCTCCCCACTCTGGCTTGCTGTATAGACAGAGAATGAGGGGATACCTTTTTTCCCCCCTCTCAGTCTCTTTTCTAAAAAGAAAAAAGACGAAAGAAAAAATTTAAGCTGAAGGAAGGGGGAATGACTGGCACCTGGCCCTTCTGCGTGAGGGGTCGAGATGGCCACACAGGGCCAGGTGCAGGCCTAGAAAGATCCACAGAAGTAGGTAGGGATGGCGGCGGGGGGTGGTGAGAGTGGCGTCCCCTGCTTCTAACCAGTTACCAGAACAATCTCTCAGGACAAGAATTCCAATAGCACCTTCTGCTCTTCACAGTCCTCCAACATATAAACTCAGGGCGTACTCTAGTCTAGATTACATTCCTGATGCAGTGCTGAAAGCACCCCCAAACCCAAATTTTATTTCTGGATCCAGTTATATTATTCCTCCCAACTTCCCAAACAGGCAAGGGGGTGACCACAGTCATTGTGAGTTGCTTTTCTTTTTTGTGAATGAACAGGAAGGAAGACACAGAGACACACACTCACGGGAAACAACCTTTACGAGAGTTGAAGTTAAGCCACATTCTCTCACATTCGCATAAAGAGAGGAAGAAGGGAAATGAAGGGGAAAAAATACTGGAATGGTAGAAAGGAAACACACACACACACACACACACACACACACACACACAGAGAGAGAAAGGTTTGGTAGCCCTCTCATTACAAGTTGGTTGGGCATAATGTAAACACACTTCTGCCTTGCTTAATCACAGAGTGCCGCCCGTTTAGGTTTCAAAGGCGGCAGTAAATTGGGCGTAGCTGAGTGGAGGCTAAAAATTAACCAGCCATCTCTGTTTCAATTTGTAAGAAAACAAAAGCGGAAAGAAATTATAAAAAGGGAAAGGGTAAAGGCAAAAAAAGGAACAGAGGAGGAGAACTAAACCACCCTGACCCAAAATGCAGGGTGAAACTGGAAAAGCGAAGAAGAGAAGCAGAACTACTTGGAACAAAAAAGGAAAAGGAGATTTTACAGAGTTTTTTGTTTGTTTGTTTGCTTGTTTAAGACCTCTTCCACAGCAACACTGCTCCCTGCCATGCCTGTGCTCTGAGAAAGCCGCTCTGCCCCCCAGCAGAGTGTCAGGGCTGCAGGCATCCATCCTGAGGCCTTGCCACTTTAGCTGCAATAAGGAGAAGGGAAAGAGCTCAAGGAATCTCGTGCTTGTTTTCACTCTGTATGAAATCAAATTACTTTCATACTCTCTGACAGTCAAATCCCAGCCAAAACAGCTCCCGCCTGAGCATCTAGGCCGCAGAATCTGCCCACTACCGTCTTCTCTCCTCTTTTCTATTCATTCAGTCTCATATCCCAGGGTTTCACATGCCTCTTCTCTCCATCAAACTGCTGCCCATCCCGCTTATAGCAAACCTGGTTTTTCCTGGGACTTGAGGTGAAGCTGCAGGAAAACTAACACCTACCCCTCAATACTTCTGACTTATTTTAATAAGAGCAATGATTGGTTTGCTGTTGTTGATCTTCTTCTCAAACTCTCACCATCATGGATAATTCTGGGGGCATCATGTCCCCAATCGTAAGACCTGCAGCATCTTTCTGATCAGATGAGTCCTCCAAAGATGGAGATGCACAAAGTCAGTAACACGGCCAGGGGGCAGAGGAGGAAGAATAGAGCAGGTCGAGGGAGACAGAAGATGGAAAAAAGGAAAAGGGCACATAGAACGTGTTGCAGGCCCAGCAGGATGGGCATATACCAGTTAGGCCCGTGGCAAGTTATCGCTTGGAAATAAGAGGAACAATAAACAGAACAAATGCCAGCAAGTAAAACAAAATGAGGGGGAAAAAAGGTTGAGAACGACCTACCGGGAGTGTGGACAAAGTAAGCCAGATAAAGATCCAGTTCTTTGATTGTGACTCCAATGTGATGTGGCTGGACGCACAGGCCGGGGTTCGAGCACTGAGGCGACTTGTAGAGCCGCTCCCCATCAGTACTTTCCAGGGGGATCCCCTTAAACAAAATCACCATGACCAGGTCCAGTCGCCACACCTTGTCGGCCTGGCGCAGGCAGTCAATCCGCCGGATCTTGCCCTTCTGGTCGGGGTTAGAGAGCACACAGCAGGGGGGCTTCTTGCCCGTGATGGTCAGCACAAAGTCCTCGCGGAACTCGGGCCGGATGTCTTTGCGCAGCTTGGCCAGCAGCCGGGATGCCCACTTCTGCTTGATCTCGGGCTTCTCGCCCAGCAGCTCGTCCTTCACCGCCCGCTCCTCGTCCTTCGACATCCGCTTCTCGTGCTTCTTGAAGTACTTGCGCTTCCGCGCCTGCAGGTTGAACCAGGTGTAGGAGAAAGCACGGACGTGAGGCAGCAGTGCCTCGATGAACGGGTGGAACTCATCCTGCAGGCGGCAAGCCGGGAGCATGCGGGGCGAGGGAGGACGGGAGGAGGGGAAGACGGGATGAGGGGGAAAGAGAGAAGGAGAAAAGCAGCGTTAGAAGGGGGGGCACAAGGAAAACCGCCTTCTCCTCCTCCTCCCTCCCCCCAACAATTTTCTCTTGCGATTGTTCTACAAAAGTGTGGTTTGAAGCCACCACCAGCTTCGCCAGTCACTTGCTCCCATCTCAGCCTCAGCAGCCAGACAGAGGCACCGGGAGCCTGTACACACACCTATTCTCTCTCTCTCTCCCTCACTCACTCACACACACGCGCACAGACAACGTTGCCGTCCACACACACACGCTGCTGGTATCCCCGCCAGGCTCTGTCGCGCCCATGACATCTCCATGTTCTATCGCAGCCGTGAACTCCTGTCAGCTCGCCCCGGTGCGATGTCCGTCTGTACAGACGTCCGTGGACGCACATGCGGGGGCGTGCGGGGCCGCCTCTGGTCCCCGACACCGGTCGGTTTTTGGCCACCCCCAAGAAGAGAGAAAATGACATCCACGAGCAAGCAAGTGAGGAAACAGATCAGGCTTCCCTCTCCCCAGGCTGTTTTCATTTTCTTTTCTCCTGATCCAGTTGGAACATCCACCCCAGCATTTTTTAATCAGACCTAAATCCTAAATATGTGATTTCAGCTTTGTTATCGACACCAGTACTAATGTTAATCACAGTAATAATGAACAAAACACTTCTTGTTAGCACAAATAAGGTGCTTGTCTCGGCCACATTAGGGTTAAAAGCTACATGGGTCTTCTTGCGACCCCTTCCCCAGCCTCCCACAACCCCTTCACCCTCTTTCCCACTCAGTCAGGTGACAGAGGGATGGGCTCTCTCGGTTTTGTTTGTTTTTTTTTTTTTTTGGTTGTTTGGTTGTTTGAAGTTTAAATAATAATTGATTTCTGTTTACAAAAATAAAACTGGAAAAAATTAAATAATTACCATTGATCTGAAGCACCCGGCAAAGCCCAACGCCCGATTCTGAGATTCTGGACTCAACAGAGTTGTGAGTTGGGGGCGGGTGGGGGGAGGGGGGAGGAGGAGGAGCAGGGGAGGAAGGTAAATGTTTTAAAGGGGGTTATTATTGGTGTTCTGGGGAATAGGGGCCGGGCTTGGGTGGATTCTCAAACCCTTCCCCCTCCTCTCCCCCCCATGCTCCATTGCACAGAAGGGGGAAATTAATATTTTTTTTTTGAAAAGGAGCAAAAAGAAAGAAAGGTCAGGGATAGCAAGCAGAGAGAGGGAGCAAGCCGGTTGCCACACACGCCAGGTAAACAAAAGCCAACAAAAAAAATTTTTTTTTTCAATTTCTTCCCCTGTGCATCCTCTTCTAGTTTAAAAAAAAAAAAAAGAAAAAAATGCAAAATTTAAAAATCAAAACCAGCCTCCCACCATCTCCCTGCAACCAACAACGCACCCCACCCCACCCCGTGCAAAACAAAAACAAAAACAAAACCCAGGAGGGAAAAAGCGGCAGCTGAAGAAAAAGGCTTTCGGCTTTGGCAGCGGCACAGGGGTGTAAACTTCGAGCTGCCTCCCTCCGCCTGATCGGAGGAAAAGGGGGAGCTCGCAGATTCCCGGGGAAGAGGACGAGTTCTGACCGGCTGCAGACCGTTGCTGGCAGACGCGTGCAAAAGAGAGAGAGGGAGCGAGGGAGGGAGGAAAGGAAGAAGGGGGGAGGGAGAGATCGAGGATCGAGGGAGGACGTGGATGGGATGGGGCGTGTGTGTGAGTGTGCGCGTGTGTGTGCGCGCTGGTTGGATTTTGGGGGTTTTTTTGCTCCTTTTCTCTCTCTCAAACTCCCTCTTTCTCTCCTTTCAGGCTCAATCCCCATCCATTTGCTTGTGCCAAGCCAGTAAAAAAAGGGGGGGGGAGGAGGGAGGGAGAGGGAGGGAGGGGGGAGAAAGAGAGAGAGAGAGGGAGAAAGAGAGAGAGAGAGAGAGAGAGAGAGAGAGAAGGATCCACCTATTTGGCAAAGAGACATCCGCGAGCAGCCAATGGCTGCACCCAAGGGGAGGAGGGAACAGGGCGAGCCGGGAGGGTGGGGAGAGCCCCCGGCAGTTGGAGACCAAAAACAATTTGCCCAATCGACAAGTTCACGTCTAATGAACAAGCAAAGTCCAGCAGTTATGAATTTTTCATTCCAGGCTCCCACTCGGGTCCATTTGGCAGCAGCCACCCAGCAAATCTGGGGGTGGGGTGGGGCAGTGGTTGGGGGGACTGAGATTGTGGAAGACTCTAAATTTTTTTTTAAGCCTGAAAAATAAATAAATAAAGGCCTGACTCCGGGCGGGCTGGCGGGCAGGAGCCCCAGAAGGCCTTGGGGAAGCAGCTGCGCCTTCTCTCTGTGTTTTGGTTTCAGTCTTTCTTCTGGGCCTGCACACTCTCTCTTTTTCTATTTCTTTTCTTTTTTTTTTTTTCCTATGGAGCACACAGGGGCGAGTGGAAGTTTTCCTCCCCGGCCACATACACATGAGCCTGTAGTGCTATGAATAGAAATAAGAAGAAAGAGAGCTCCGAAAGTGTCCATGCCAACAGTATTTCCCGGGCAGGGACCTGGCGCCCTGGGTACTGCCACCCCATGATGCCCCCAGGTCTGCCTGCTGAAAAAGCACTCTCAGACAAGGGGGAGGCCAGCACCCTACACATTCCCCTCTTTCCCCCAGCCCCCAGCAAGCTCAGCCTCCTCCTTCGGCCCACACCCAGCCACGCACGCTCCATTAGCGGTGACGAGGGATGCCAACGCAACACAGCTCGGCTCGAGAAACTGCAACAGTTTATTAAAATAGCCTCCTGTCACAGCACTCCGCCTGACAAGCTCTACACGCAGCCACAAACAACAGCCAGACCCGGGGAGTAGTGACAAAGGCAAAAAGATGGACACTACCTCTGAGCAGAGGCAATGAATCTGACCAACTCCCCCACCACTGCCCAGACATTTAATTCATTGCTTCCTCCAGATTTGCCCTCTCCAATTGACCTGAGATTAATTTTCTTACCTGTCTCCCAAATCAATTCAGACTAAAGGGCCCAAACCCTAGCAGTACAAAGTACAAAAGTATAAGATGAGAAACCCAAATGAAAAGAAGAGAGCTAAGAAAAGACACAACAAAAATCAAAGCAAAGGGCTCTATGAAAAGCAGGCCACCTGGGGGAAATCAAGTCACAGAGAAGAGACCCATGGAGAGCCCCTGCTCTGGTCCCCCACTTGGGACCTTCCTCACAGCAGGAAGAAAGGGTGAGCACTGGGGAGGGGAGTCCCACCCCTAAGGGGGTCTTTCCAGTAAGAGCTATGGCACAGTTATGCTTGAGGCCTTCGAAAAGCAGTAAGAAGGAAATAGATGTGATATGAAAGGAAAAGTAGAGGAGAAAGGATGTGGATGCAGACAGGAGAAAGGGATCCAAATCTATTCAAAACCCGATCCCTACAGCCGCCCTCTCCCCCAGCGAGGCTCAGTCCTCAGCTGGCAATGGAAAAAAGGTCACTGCTCACTCATGCCCCTTTCTTCCACAACTGAAACCCTGTGCTTTGTGGCCTTTATGTTGGCAGAAAGGTTCCCAGAAGAGCACCTGGGGCGTGCCAAAATAAAACATCCAGCCCTGGGCTGGCACTGAACCCTGACAATGGGAAAGGGGCTGCCCAACACCTGGGACCCCAGTCTGTGTCCTGAACGATCCATTTCAAGTGAACTGAGCTCATGGCTGACCCCTGAGAGAAACAGTTAGAGGTGAGCGTGAAGAAGGCAGGTGTTATCAGAAACAGGCCTCTTAGGGTAGTGTCCGATAATTTCACATCATGTTAATAACCAGCTTCAAAAGATGTTAGCTTAAGCAACATGACATAAGGTACCAAATCCTGCCTCTCCTCCTTGCAGAAACAATTTTACTCTCTAAAGTCAAGATGAGGCCATTAAAAACTACAAATGAATTTATATCTGGCATAGGGGCATTTTTCTTGTATTCTGATTTATATCAAGTATTAGATACCAAACAGAAAATGGCCAACACGAGCCTCCTGGAGAATCCTGGTATGTTCTGCTTCACAGACCACAGTGCCACAGTAGAAGAGACGCGCGTGACATGGGTTGAATCTGAATCTGATGGTACAACTGGGTCAGGGATAGAGGTAGGGGCAGTAACAGTGCCACAGCTGGGAGATGACAGATGGAAAAATCCATGCAGAAGTCAGGAAAACAGGACAAGATGCACGATTCGCTTCTGAGGAAAAGCAGCAGAAGAGTGTCTCAATAGAGCCTCCAGGACCCACAAAGAGCCCCAAGCACCCCCTCAAGGCTCTCGTAACAGAAGGAGCAACAGGCCTTTCCCAGGGCAGAAAGTAGGAGGGAGAACAATTGTCAATTGTCCTTCTCTTGCCAGTGGCTATAACCTTGCAGGTGGGCAGAAGATTCTCAAGCAAATACTTTCCCCTCACCCCATTCTCTCTACAGGCTGCTGGCTCCCAGTGGGGAAGGCCTTTCTGGAGGAGTGGCCAGGATATTCTGATGCTTAGGGAGATGAGAAGGTCGCTCTCTATTTCTCTCTCCCTCCCTTCCTCCCTCCCTCCCTCCTTCCCCTCCTACTGTGGGCGCACACAGAGGAATTGCTCAGGTTCCATTAGAAACATTTCAAGCATCCTCCACTGTGGGCCCCCTCTTCTTGCATGCCACTGGTGGCGGCCATCAGCCCAGACACGCCCCTCATGAGCCCCAGACAAAAGGAAACTGTCCCCCTTTTGTTAAGAGAGTGGAGGCTCCTGTTGGAAGATTACCTGTCCCGGGCCCAGCCTCCTTCCCTTCTCCTCTCCAGCCCCAGGCATGAGATCAGACCGCTTTACATCCCACACCAAAGACCAGAATCAAGACAAAAAATCCCTCAGAGGATTCAAGGCTTTTCCAGGTCTGAGTCACTGGCAAGTATAAGAGTTCAGGTGATGGAAAGAGCGAGGGGACATGCAGGCGACAGAGTAGAAGGACTTGGGAAATGGAGAAAGGAAGCCAGTGATGCTGGTAAGAGGGAGGGTTAAAAAAAAAAAAAAGTACGGGGAGAAAAGGAAAAGGAGGAAACATTGTGGAGAAAGGTATTTCTCCCATTGGAGAGAAAAGTCATCAAGAAGCCATAAGACTTTTAAAAATTCACATAGGCTTTTGGTTTGTGGAAAGGGATTTTGCTGCCGTTGTGGAAGAAAAGCCTCTCTCTTTTATTGCTGAGTACATAGTATTTGGTTAAAAAAAAAGCAACAGTTTTCACTGAAACATTTCTAAAATACATACCCATGCCAGTTTCAGCCATCACTGGGAGAAATGTACCCCCAACAGAAAAAGACTGAAAAGGCCACAGAGAAAGAGAAATAGACAGGAGAACGAAAAAGAGAAAAAAAGCCAAACCTGGAGAAAGAGTGCCAAACTGAGTCCACAACTGCAAAGAAAGAAGGACAAAGAGGGAGAGAAACAGAACTGCAGAGAAGGAAAAATAAAAAGAAAAGGACTCTGCGCCGCGGCAGAAAAAGAAAACCCAGTTAAGAAAAATGACCACTTCTCTATGAGAAGAAATGCATGCTTATAAAAACTCCACACAACAGTCCTGTCCACTGATGCCTTATGGATTATTTGAGGAAAACTAGGAAAACATGTACAGCATCTCAGTCACATATACAGTGTTAAAAATTCTTCGAGGAAACAAAATAATCTTCCCAGACTGAGACAGGTTTTGCAACCTGCCCGCACCTACCTATAGTGCAACATCTAGACACATAAACATCTAGAAGCATATATTTTAAGACAGAGCCACTTTTAGGAGGCTTCTTTATCTTAAAAAAAAAAATCCTTTTTGTCCACATCCTGCTGGCTTTAAGGCCCAGATTTATTCTTTCAGATCCAGGACACTTGGGCCCATGTTGATCTGGGTAACTACAAGCAATTAGAGCAAATAACTGACAAAACTTCACAGAAATGACCAGATATTCCAGCATCCATTCTACTACAGCATATCTGCAGCCTGGATGAGAAAGGTTACGGGAAATTAAAAAGGCCACAAACGGAGCCCCAATTAGTTTGCCCAATTGTTGGAATTTTATAATTCAGCCTTGGTCTGAACCAAAAGAAGCCGACTTCATAACTCTGAGATCTCCTATCATGTCCCAAGATTATCGCTGCTTCATGGAAGGCCACAAGAAGAGAAGACAGTGGCCAAGCAGCCAGAGATGGGAAGGGAACTGTAGACAGGAGCGGCGGCAGCACCCAGCAGCCCGGGAAGGGGCCCTGCTGCTTATCCTAGAGGAGGGTGGGGCCTCCCCTCAGCTGGGGGACGGCGGGAAGGGGCTCTGCAGTCAGAGCAGAATCACCAAGAGTCTGGAAACTCCAGGAATGGAAACCGGAAAATGCACTTTGCGAGGGAGCTTGGATAATTTGGACAAAGCGGGTTTTTGGCTGACTTGGGCCTGTTTTCCTCCGCTCAGGAAAGGCGACTTTGCGTAGTTTCTTTCTAGTGTCCTCATGCTAGCTGAATGGATTCACCCCACACTCCGGTGATGGGTCTAGGACAGGGTCTGCCTCACAGCCAGGCTGCACACTTCTCTCCTGTAAACCGCCCCCCCCCCCCTTCCTTTTCTCCTCCAGACTACAAACCGGGAGCGGTGGCCTGGGATCGGGCCAACATGCAGCCTCGTTCTGGCTCCAAATGATCCTCTGCTCCAGGCACATCTCCCTTACCCTCTTGGCACCGAATAAAATAGGGTAGAAATGGGGATATTGGGGGAGAGAATCTATTCTCTCTAGGGCAACTGGAAATTGTTTACTTTCATCTCATCCTCTACGAGGAATGGGAAACAAAAACCCTAGTCTTTAATTCATTATTTAGCTTGAAACTTCCTTGTGTCACCAAATAGAAGTAAAAGCCAGGAAGGCCAAAGCCATCTTCTCCAGTCAGTGGGCTGCACAGGGATGAAACCCTCCGAAGTGCGTGCAGGACAGACTACAGCAAAGTTGCTTCTGGGGGCAAGGGAAGTGCAGAGCCTCACACACCTAACCAGCTTGGGAAGTGTTACTTTATGGTGGCCAAGGGCCTGGGAAGAGGGAAGAACCACACAGGCCAGCTTCACAACTTTTTCTGAAGAAGAACTGAAAAAGTGACAAAAGACAAAGCAAAGAGAGACCAGCGCATGAAAATGAGGTCTGCGCCCAGCACACTGTGAAAATATCTGGAAGGCCAGCGAGAAGGCCAGAGCAAACAGGCAAAATGTTGAAAACTTGCCCCAGGCACCGCAGCAAATCCCCTTCTGGGTTGGGGGGCTCAGGGCAAGGTGACAAAACCCAAAAGGCAGCAGCCTTCCCAGCCCCTCTGCAAGAGCTCCATCAGGATCAGTTCAGATATTCCCCCTCCCCATTTTACCAGTTCTGTTTCCCCTGCCACAGGAGAGACAAGGAGCAAGGAAGCATTTCTCCTCACCCCCTGCCCTCAGATTAGCCTGGCACCCTCGCCCCTGAGGGAACCTCTTTCTGGCAGTTGCTTCAGCCACAGGTAGTGGCCAGAACCCCAAAATGTAAAATTTTAGGAGCTCGAAAGAGGTCATTTTTCAATTCCTCAAATTGTATTGTTCCCCCAATTATTTTATTATCAGGATCATTGCCCAAGAAACCCAAGAATCCTCACTTCCCTGGTGTCTAGCCCCTATAGAGCCTGGCACGGGGGTGCCTGGAGGAGCTCGGACCATGCCCACCCCTCGGCCACGCTCCGTCCCTCCCCGGCTCCCTTTCTTTCTCACCCTCTCTCCCCCTCTGCGTCCTCCAGCTCCAACACAAACTGTTTGCACGGGAAGTCTCCCTCTATGACCCGATTCAGCACACACAAGAGAAAACTGTGGGCGACAGACCCAACGTCCTAACGAACTTGAGTTAATTAATGCTAAGGAAGAAAAGAGGCGCCCTCGCTCTGTTGAATCACGGTTCACTAGCCCTTTCAGTTTGCTGTGGGTGGAGGAAAAAAAAAAGAGGCATTTTGGTTCAAATATTTTTGGGGGGCGAAGAGAAAACAAAAACACCGCAGAAGGTCCATGGAGGGCGAAGCTGTCAGTACCTGCCCGGAGAAGCAGAGGCGAAAGGAAGGAGCCGGGCAAGGGCTGCCGAGCGTCCTCCCCCTCACTGCTGGCCTGAACAGTTCTGGAAAGAAAGAGAGGGTGAAAGAAAAGGGAGGGGATTATCAATGGCTCCTGGGCCTGTTCAAATAAATCCCTCCAAAAATTATACTGTCAGACTATAAGATATATTTTTTTTTAAAAAAAAGCTCAAACCCAACAACCCAAATTGAACAGAGACATGGAAATGTTTTAACAGTGCAGAAAACCAAAGTATGGATGGCAAGAGTACAAAAAATTTAAGTGTGCAGAAAAAAAAGAAGAGGTGGCAATGGGGGGTGGGGCAGAGAGAACAGCTGCAATTTTGCTTTCCAGATGTTGACAGCAAAATGTAATTGGCAAGTAACTTCCTCCTTACCATTTCTTATCCTTTAGTCCTGAGATGTTAAAGTCCTACCTCTCTACCTGTCTGTAGGTGGTTTTCAGGCACTCCACACATATGGACGGGTCAGGATGCCTCGTGGACCACACGCCTGCTAGCTTTTATATCAGCCTGCTGTTTTTTACAAGCCCTCCCACCATTCCTACCAGGCAGGACTGAGCAAAGCAAGCGGGAGGAAATTTTTATTTAAATTTTTATTATTATTTTATAATGCATAGGATTTTCTTTAGCTCTGAGACTGGGACTTCTTTTTTTTTTTTAAGTAAACTTTTTAACTGAAGCAAGGAATGTATAAAAAGTGCACACATTGTAAGTTATGCCGCTTGATACACTTTCACAAAGTGAATACACCCATGTAACCCCACCCAGATTAAGAAATAAACATTTTCAGCACTGCTGAATAGGCCTTAAATTTTTAAGCTATACAGTTCTCATAATTTATATGGCTTAGAAATACCTCCTGGTTACAACAGTAGCGTTAAACACCTATGTGCATATGTGTGTTATAGAGCAAAGTGTGTATTCATGTGACCACAAAAATATGTGGCAAACAGAAGCCCCTCTCATCCTGACTGCTGCAGGGTGCTTGTGTGTGTGTGTGTGTGTGTGTGTGTGTGTGTGTGTGTGTGTGTGTCTCTTCTCTCTATGCCTGCCCAACTCTGATCCCATCAACAGGGCAACCAACTGTGCAGCGGGTGTAGCAGACTAGCAGGGCATGTATGGGGGGACAAACAGGACCCACCAAGCTGAAAGCCAAACAGCCTTAGTGTCTGAGGGGAGCAAGGGCCCCTCCTCTCGCCCTGCTTGCCTGGCAGGTGGGGAATGGGGGGTCTCAGTATGTAGGTCATGAGGAAAAGTGACTCTGCAGAGCCAGGGGTTCCCAAAGGGAGAATGGGCACCCATTGGGACACACTCTCCCCATCCCTGTCCATGAGAGCCCTGCAGGGAAGTGAGGGGAGCAGAATGGCATCAAGAGAAGGGAGCAGAGAGAATGAGCAAGTGGCACTAGGCTGGGCCTGGGGTCCTGGGGCGGGGCTGCCTCGGGAAGGGAGGCAGAACCCTGCCTCTGCCTACCCCTTCCCTGGCTCCAGCCCCAGCTGGTTCCCCCCTCACTTTCACTAGCACTAAATTTACTTTATAATTTTAAAATTAAATTTTAAAAAAAGCAGGAAAGAGAAAGCACTGAAGGCAAAATACCTCCCACAGTATCTCTCTAAGGAGGAAAAAAAAGTTTCTGCTTATGTAAAAAGACGAATGAATACAAGGGATCGCTGAAAAGTCTAAAGACCAAATAACAAGGAAAATAAAAGAGAAACACATTTAATGAAAAATACCTGAAGCAAATAAATAAAAAGCTCCCTCTGCAACTCAAAGGCACTTCACAGTCACTGGTGTCTGTGGGCACAAGCCCCTATGCCCATTTCTTGCCCATTTTTCCCATTCCTTTCTCACAGGAAGCGTTTCTTCCCCAGGCACTTCAGGATCCCCTTTCCTTTCTAAGTGGTCTACCCCACACCTGGGGGAAGGGCTACCGCAGCCACCTCGCCTACCACCAGCCCCCTACCACCAGCCCAGAGCGAACTTCTGCAGCCCTGATAAAAAGTCCTTTCCCCAACTCCCACATCTCTCCCGGCCATGCCCAGCCACTGGCCCTGGACCCTGTTCTTCCTTCCCAAATCCAGGCCCTGTGGCCAGTGGCAAGAGCACTCCTCTGGGGCTAGATGCCAGGCCCAGCCCAAGTGGGCAGCCCTCTCCTCTATCAAGGGTACAGGGTTGCCAAGACGGGCTCTCCAGGACCGAATTTTCTTTTCCTATTGCATATGGGGCTGGAAAGAAAGAACTGTTCAGTTTAATTTAAAATATGACAAGGGATCTGAGCCCTCTGGGCAGGCGATCTGTAGAAATATTTGATCCTTTTTACGGGAGAGGATGCAGAGTAGGCAGTGAGGCTGCTTCCCCACACCCGGGTTTGACTCTCCCACTAGCCCGCCGCCTGGGAAACGCGCCCTCGGCTGGCATCGGGTACCAGAGCCCGGCTCCTTTCTTCCTTTCTTTCTTTTTTAAACGGCTCTAGCGCAAACCAGGCAGTGGGTCAGGGCCCAGAGGCGGGGGAGTGAAGAGGAGAGGGCTGTTTCCAACTCGGGGAGAAGAACGGCCGGCCGCAAGTTTCCCGGTTTGTGCCAGTTTGGGGATTTGCGAATCAGACCGGAGCGGAGGGAACGGCGGGTGAGAAAAAAAGCCGGCATTAAAAACTAACCAGCTCTGCCGAAAAGCGCGCTTTCCGCCCTGAAATAAGACAATGCCGAATGGAGAGGAGAGAGGAAAGATGAGTTATTTCTCACTCTTTAATTATTCCAATCCTTAGCATTATTTAAAAAGAAAACCACACACATTAGCCAATGATATATTCTAACCCTCAACAAAGCTGGTATTTTTCTCTGATTACAGACTTTGCCGTGGCAAACCCGGGCTCCGACGACAGAGGCAGCGCAGAAGCTCGCTCCTAAATGAGACAATTTTATTAAAATCATAATAATTCCTTGCATTTCTATAGTGCCTTTTCAGTGGCGGACATCCCAGGTGCCCCACGCCCGGGTCTACTAGAGAATCGGGGCGACCGCAAGCTCAGTCGCGGGGCAGGCGAGGCTCGCCAGCTCCACGAAGCGTCACCGGCATGTATTTTTCTTTTTTTAACAGCTTGTTTCTACCATTCAGCCTCTGTCTCACATGCTTTTAAAAAAAAAAAAGTAATAAAACTCCTTTAAATTTAAAAAAAAAAATGTTTTTAGAGAAGAGGGAAAAGACTTGAAGAGTAAGGGGGGAAAAAAGCTAAGTGTGGTCTGGCAGCTTGGGGCGGAGGATGCTGCTGGGATGGCCCGCGTCTGGGTCCAGGGTGCAGAGCGCAGCAGGGTCAGCCGCTGCCCCAGGGTCACCTCCCCCGGCGCAGCTGCAGCGGGCTGAGTCATCCGCACGTGGAAAAGGACCCAACACCATCAAAGCGCATTTAAGTAATTCCGGTGATGAGAAGTCGGGTTTATGACCGGCTTCCGAGGGGACTGGGGACGGGCGGCTTTCTCTGAATGCCCAGGGGCTGCTCTGGCCCCCGGGGTAGCTCGGGGGACTTCAGTCCGACACCAGCTTCCTCCTCCAACAGGTTAAGTCGGGTCCTCTGGGCGCACACGTTCTTCTTCTACTTTTCTATCCTCTCCCCTGGCCTGCCAGGGAAGTGCTGCAAAAGGGCTGTTAGCAATGGGTGGAGAGGCCTTAACGCCCCAAATTCAAGAAATCAGCCCAGAGAGGGAAGGTGGCGAAGATCGAAAGGGACCTGGAGGGCAGGTTTGGGGTTTTTAAGGTTTTTTTAGAGGCTGCGCAACTCCCGCGGCCTGAAGGCAGAAGAGATAGAGAAAGCGCGTTTTCTGCCACTTAGTCACATTTCTTCCCCGCGCTCGCTGGAGGCCAAACGCCCCCAAACCCAGCCAACCCTGGAAACAAACAAAAATCTCCCCTGGTAAATTTCCCCGCCTTTACTCCCCAAAAAGAGAAGGCTCAGGGATTGAAGGGGAGGCTCCTTGGAGACCAGGGCTCTAGAGGTGGCAACGCTCTCCATGCGACGCGGAGGAGAGACCCTCTCCGAATAGATGCCCCCAAGCTGCCCTCCGATTTGGGGGCAGTTAAACCCCAAACGCTCCCAAGCAGCCAAAGAATCACGACAATCATCAACATCCCATTCATAGCCAAAGCCCTCGAACGCGCATTATCCTCCGTCGGATGTCAGGATGGGCGCAGGAGGAGAGAAACTGAGGCACAGGCGGCCCTGAGCCCCCAACCTCCAGCGTGCCTGGGGGACAAAATCAGCCTTAAGGCAAAAATGCCGACATCTGAGCCCCTTTTGGCGGCTGCCTTTGACGCAGCGAATGGTGAACCGGGGTAGTCCTCCATGCCCACCAGCGCGGGGGTCACTTTTTGGGGGGTAGGTAGAGGGTCACTGTGAGGGGCAGGCGGCGCCCGGCAACTGGGAGCCGCGCCTGCGCAGTGAGGGGCCTGGAGGACGCCACTGGGACCCACTAGAGGGCCTACGGTGGCTGGGGGAGATCATTTAGAAGTCTGGCGGCGCAAACGGTTGAAAGCCTGACCTACACTCCCTGCTTCCCCTCACCTGCACGCGGGGTCTGTGGTTCGCACTCTCCACTCAGCACCCAAGGCGGCTCCGTCGTCGGAGTCACCCTTGTACGTGCCACAGGGCGCGTCTCACATCCGGGGCCTGGAAGCGCCGCTTCCCGCCTTTTCGTCGTCGCGCACGCGCACGCGCACGCCTGACTCTGCGCACGACCCGCTCGTGGCCCGCGGCCCCTTCGCGCCCCAGGACTGGGCCTGCTGCAGGGTCTAAGCATGTGCTGTCCTCTTCCACCCCGCGGTGTGCGGTGCAACTGACGGTGACCATCCGCACCCATTTTCCCCGCGACGTGGAAAGCACACGATCTTCCCTTCTCCTGCCTGGGACCTGGGGAGGCCTCCCCACCACCTCTACCTCCATGATCCCCCAACCCCAGTCTCGAGTCAGTTGCAGCGGGTCCAGGAAATGCCACGTGCCTTGAGAACCTCCCGGGAGGGTACAATGAAAGCCCGTGGGCAACGGGCACCTGTCGAGGGGCACACTTGGCGGGGGAGCTGTCTCGCTTAGGGTACGTACAGGCACGTGACCTAATGCACAAAGGCAATGGGGAGGGGGTGTTCGTGTCAACTCGGGGTGCAGCCCAGCTTCTCTCTTCTGGGGACCCGGAGGAGACGCTGGAGGACCATCTAACTGTCTCCAGCCGGGCTGGGGCATCGAAGAGCTATGAAGGGGCAGTGGAACGTCTGGAGAGTCCCAGCACAACCCGCTACCTCCACTCCCACCCCTCCAAAACCGGGACAGTCCTCCATGCCCACCAGCGGCTTTCTCTGAATGCCTGGCTCACTCCTGAAGTCCATGGCGCGCGCAGGGAACTCGTCTCCACCGCCGGTGCGGACCTGAAGCGAAGGCCTGGAGCGCGCGTAGCGTGCAGCCGGTGCTGGACTCAGGGGGGCAAGTGGAAATTTCTCCCGAGGTGGGGTTGGGGGGGCATTAAATGGCCTCTTTGTGGCGAACTGCAGGCCGTCACTCAGGATTAATTTAAGCGGTAACAGCAAACACACACCAAAAAGCAACGTCTCGCCGCCAGCACCCACCCCCGCGATTGTGTTTCTGGGGCTGCGGGATTCAGCACTGCAGTCCGGCCCTTGGGGGAGGTGGGTCCCCGGTCTTTAAGAACGTGGGACAACCGCAGTGGAGAGGGGGAGGGCTGCTCCCGCCTCCCCCGACATCCCTGCCTGGCGAAATGGTTTTTGCAGGTTTGGGTCGAAGCCTAGTGGGGGTGGTAAAATCCAAGTACAAACGTGGAGCGCCAAGAGGGGGGACCGGTTCTTACATATAAAAAGTATATATAAAGGTACACATTTCAAATATAAATATAGCACATGCAGGGGCGCCACTGGGCAGCGGCAGTTCTGGGATGTCTCACCTGTGCCCCCAGGGACGTATGGGGAGGCGGGTGTTCCGAGAGGGATGGGGGAGGTGGGAATTAGGCCTCCCTTCCCTGCTGGCTCCCCCAACAACCTGAATGCCGCTTTGAAGCCACATGCCCTGGGCGGCCTGGCAGGTGTGTGACTCATGTGAAACACGCGTGTGCAGGCTGGGGAAGTGTGTACCCGCGTGGGCCTGGAGCCACGTGTGTGGGTACTGGAGCGGGCTCACGGACCCACTTAGCAACCCCCATGGGGGCTGGGGCGCGAGTACCTGTGCTCGGAAGCCCCATCTGAGGGAAAGCAGGGGAGTGAATGCTTGTGTTCGGGACCGCCATGTGGTGCCCGACAGGGACGTGTTTACGGGTGTGAGTGCGCCAGCCAGGGTCGTTGGGTCAGGCCTGGGTACGTTTATAAGCTTTCGGTGCCTGATATCTTGATGGGGGCTCCGGGCAAGGGCGTGCTGCGGACCCGGGTGGGAGCGACTGTATGGGATCGTGCTTAAGTGCGTGCGCAAGTCCGAGTGCCGGGATGGGGTGTCGGACAGGGGCATGCGTGTGCGCGCCTAGGTCCCCTACGGAGCTGCAGGGCAGGGGGTGTGCGAGTGCTTGGACGCGCCTTGGGAGTGGCCACGTGCGCCGGGGCCGCCGTCTGGACCCAGCCGAGCCCGGATCTGGCCCCTGAGCGGGCCATGGGGCAGGGCCAGCCGCCCGGCAGGCCAAGGCGGGATGTCGTTGGAGCCCTGTTGGTTTTGGCCGAGGCAACTCCAATGGGGGAAGCCCCAGGAGCAGGCGGGGGAGGAACAAAGAAGAGGAAAGCAAGGGAAAAGCGGGTTGCAAAGGAGGAAGCACCCTGGACCCCCAAGGGCCCCAGGGGCGGTAGAGGCTGGGGTCTGCCTGGGCCAGGGGGCTCCTGGAGGCCCCTGGGCCCAAGATGGCCACTCCACCTGTGTGGACAGGGCCAGGCTGTTGGTTTGAAGTCCTGAGACTTTTTTTCTCTGCCTTTGAAGACCCCCGGCCCCATTCTACCTACCAAATCCCCCAAAGGACCACAGGCTGTCACCACTGCGGACTACCTCCAGCCGCCACATGGCCACTCACACACTCAAGCCTGGTGCCACTGTACTGTGGCTGCCCGTCTGATAGCCCCCGCACTGCCCAGCAGTTTTTCATTGCCCACCAGTACCCCACTTGGAGCCAAGTAGCATTGATGGGGAGGGCATGGCCCAGTTTTCCCAGCCAAGGACAGACGGTTTGAACACCCTTACGCAGGGAACCAGGAGGCCTCTTCCTCCTGTTTCTTGCTCTGGGCTTCTTAGAACCAGGGAATAGGAAGGGAATTTCCTTGGGAAGGCCAGAAGGTGGAGCCTCAGGTGGCCAGAAGGGGGTTGAAAAGCTGGAGTGAACCTGTTTAAGTCTTGCTCACTCCTAGGAATCTGGCTGGGTAATCCCTGCCACCCAGCTTCTAGCCCCATGACCTTGGCACTTGACCTTGCGGCCTCTGTTTCCTCATCTGTAAAACAGATTACTCATACCTGCCTCGTGTTGGGAGGGTCACAGGAGGTCACATATGCCCGCCTTCCCCCCACCCACCCACCCGCTGCCCAGGCATAATTGCTCTGGAGTCGGTAGCTGTTATTTTTATTGTGAGGAATCTATGGCTGTGACAAGCTGTGACGCTTGGTGTGATCGCGTGAGGCTGGCTGTGTGTGCGACTGTGCCGCTGTGTGTGTGTGTGTGCGTGTGTGTGACAGGTTGTGTGTGAGACTGTGCGTGGACGACAGATTGTGCCGGTGTGCGGCGGTGCTTGTGACAGGCTGTCACTGCGCGACAGACTGCGGGTGGCGGGGTGTTGCGGGCGTTGACTGTGAGTGGGGATGAGGCAGTGTGTGGGACTGGGATTGGGGGACCCCCGCAAATCTAACTCGCTAAGGACCTGGCTAGTGAGGGTGAGGAGGCTCTCTGCAACTGCAGGAGGAACTCACTTGGCTTTTCCATTGCATTCAGTGGGGCTCCACCTGTTTGTAAACCTTGGAGGTGACAGGTCTCAGAGGACCCTGTGACAGAGCCTCTCCTTCGCCTACTGTGTCAACTCAAGTGCCCAGTTTCCAGCTTCTTGCTGGGGCTTGGGGGGTCCCAGGAGGGTTGTCAGGGGGTTCAGAGGGTGGAGGGCCGCAGGCCTGGCTGGCTTCAGAGAGGGATGCATACCCTGTGCCTGTTTCCCATGTTTTCCCTGAGCTCCAGGCCTAGGCAGGGCCAGCGGAGACCTGGAGAAGGAAGACGAGGGTTTTGGGGAAAGATCAAGAAAAGCTAGGGGAGAAAGGAACAAAGTGAGGAAATCAGAGAGATGGAAGATTGGAGCGAGCAGGTAACATCAGCGTGGGCTCCTCCCAGGAGAACCCCGAAGAACCCGAGCTGCTGGTCAGGGCCACCAATCAGGGTGAAAACATCTCATGTTTATGGGGCCAGGACTGGCAGAAATGCCTGCCGACACTGGAGCACTGCTTGTGTACCAGGCCCTGTGCTCAGAGCCCACTTGTAGGGACTCAGCTCTAGGGATGCAACCCTGCCAGGGGAATGAAAACACCCAGGCTTGGCTGAAAAGCATCTGGTATGCTCATAACCATCCAAGCCCATAGCATCCCTTTTTGGATGGGGAAACTGAGGCTGGGGGCCTCATCCAAGCTCCCCCTCAAGCCCTGGAGTCATGAGAATACAGGACCCCAAAAATTGGAGCCATGCGTTTTTCCCAGCGTGGCCAAACCCCACCAGCTGGAAGCATCCCAGGACTCCGTGGGCTGGGGGCAGTGCCGTGTCACCCCTCCTGCCTCCTTAGTGTGTCAGCATGTGTGTTTGTTGCATGTGTTATGTGTGTCATGCTCCAGGGCTGTCCTGCAGCTGTCCCTGGTGTACAGGCCACAGGGTGCCATGTGCGTCTCTCAGTAGGCAAGGCCTATGTGTGTCTGCTCAGTGTGTCTGTGTGTGTGTCTGTGTGTCCGTTCAGGGCCAGCCCCTGCCAAAGAGGGGGGAGCAGCATTGGAGCACCCCAACCCCACCCCCCCCGAAAGTGTGTCTTTGATACTTGCAGCCTCGGCAGCGAAAAACAAGTTTCCACAGGGCCGCCTTGGGTTGAGGCCAGGCCGTCCTCAAATAACATTTGAAGTTACTTAGCAAACTTTGTTTAGTGCCGAGAGAGGCGCGGGCAGCGGGTGTGGGGTGGGGGGGAGGGCAATAAACCGGTTCCTCCGAAGTCCCTTGCCCCATCTGGGGGCACAAGTGCCCGAGGCTCGGTTCCCTCATCCCTGCTCTGGGGAGTGGAAACAGGAATCTTGGAACCTTGGGGAGAAATTAGGGAAGGAGAGAGGTCGGGGCACCCCACAGATGAAGCCTTGCCCTTGCCATGCCAGGGCCTGGGCTTGGGAAGAGATGCCCACCCTGGCCTTCTGGTGGCCCAGATGCCAACACCAAGTACGGGGCAATCAGAAATGGGAGGGTCCCCACTTTTGCTGCAGTCCTGCTCTGCCAACCTTGAGGCTAAATGAAGGGGTAGATGGAGCGAGCTGGCTAGAACATGCGTCCCAACCCCAGACATGCACACGAGCGCTCAGAAACACCCTGATGTCCACGTGCCCAACCCGCACCCCCAAATCCCCATTTCCAGGTCCCAGCCCCAGGCAGCAGAGAAGGCCCGAGAGCCAGCGATGGCGGCGGATTTGGAAGTGAGGTTGGCGCCTATGGGAGGGGGAGGGGGAAGAGATGCCAAAAATGGTGAGCCATTACAGGCGAGCAGGCAGAGAGGGAGAAAGGGAGGGAGCAAGCGGGGAAGATGGAAGCCAGGCGGGCATCCTCTCCTAGCTGCAAAGGGGCAGCGGAAGAGGCAGCCCAGCCCTTCCAGGGAACAGGCATGGGGATGATCCCCAGGTGGCACGGGACAGGCAGGGGCCTGGAGGCGCCCAGCACTTCCCCACCCCCACCTCAAGCTTCGAAATGGAGACTGGCAGCAGCAGCCGCTCGGCTCTGCCCGGGCATGGGGTGGGGGTGGCAGGCAGGCAGGGCGCCAAACCAAATGCCACCAGGCTGGGCACGGTGGTTGCCAGCCTGCAGTGCCGACCCCGCCGGGCCCCAGCCCAGAGCTCTAGAGCCCGAAGCTTTGCGGGTGGAGAGAGTCTGGGGCCCCGGTGGGAGTTGAGGGACCCAATAGGCAAAGCCAGATACCCCCAAGAGGAGGGAAGATCCCCAAGACCCTGCAAAGATGGCGCAGCCTGGTACTGCCAGGGTGACAGGCTGGGGTAAAAATAAACCCGGCCCGCCCCGGGGGAGCTAAATTGAGGGGCCCAGGTGGAAGTGCCACTCTGGGCCACCAGCTGCCCCCGCCCCATCCCCCAGCTCAGAGCAGCAGGGTTGCGAATACCCAGTGCCCATCAAGCCCCAGTTTCTGTACAGGAAAGGCCTCGGCCATCTTGTCCCCAGATCTTGGGCGGGCACAGTACAGCGTTTCCACAAATATCGATAATAGATGACCTCAGATTGAAGAAAAGACAGGCAACATGGTCTGGGCAAATGGTGGGCATGCCATGCTGAGCCACCCACCCCGACCTTCAGTCTGCCGCTTGGAGAGAGAAAAGGCCCCGGGGGGCAGTACTTGAGCTGTAGCAGGGTAATGTTCAAAATCAGCGCCTCACCACGAGGCCTCCCTGCCCATCTCTGCTAAAACCACAACTGCCCAGCACTCCCGAGGGCCCGGCCGGCTCTGTTCTCCCCACAGCACCTAGCGCTGTCTCAAGGACTGGACACTCCCTTGCTTATCAGGTTCACGGTCTACCCTCCCACCGGGGCTGGCATCGTTGCAGATTTTGCTCCCTGACGAACCCCCAGGGCCTAAAACAGAGCATGGCACCCAGGAGGTGCTTGGTAAATATTTGTGGAAGGAATGCACAGGCCCCCGGCTGCACCCCCAGCATGTGGGCTCCGGCTAGGTGCCCGGCAACATGTGGGAAAGGACGTTTGGCCCTTCGGGGGTGCGGGCCAGCCTGGCCAGCAGGAGTGCAAAGGGGGTAAGACCACCATCCACCTTTATTCTGAGCTCTGGTTGGAAGAAGATCTGAAAGTCAGAGTGGTAAGGAAGGTTCAAGGGCCAACCACCGGGGCATACTTCAAATGGGGATGTGAGGGCGTGCAGGCCCATTCTGAAATTTGGGAAAGGCCAGAAAACAAGCTGTAATTCTGTCCCATCGGCAGGATTTAGGGTGGTGACGATCTTGGAGAAGGAGATCCCCACTCTTGACCCTAGCACTGGATATCTCTACTCTGAGTCTCGGTTTTTCATCATAAAATCAGAGCAGTTATTTCACATGAAGCACAGTTTTAAAGCATGTGCTGTGAACCAATTTCTCAGATCCTTACCACAACCCTGCTTCCTAGATACAGAAATTGAGACCCAGAGAGGTTAAGCACCTTGCCTGAAGTCACACAGCTAGTGAGTGGCAGAGCCGGAAGTCAAACACAGGAATCTGGCTCTGCAGGCCCCACGCTCCTAATGACAGTACCTGCTGAATGCAGAATTCGAGAAGACAAGCTAGGAAGGCACTTAGCAAGGGCGCAACGCAGCAAGCACACAGTTCACATTAGCTGTTGCTATGATTTTTAGGACAAACTTTATTTTGCTATTATCCTATTTTCTTCTATCATTCTGCCAACTGCTCGCTGTCTCTTCTGTCTTTCTCTGGGGTCAGAACTGGGGAGTCAAAGGCCAAAGGATTACTGAGACAGCCCCACGAAGGACAGGAGTCTCAGAACTTAGCTTTATTGGCTGGGCTCAGTGGCTCACGCTTGTAATCTCAGCACTTTGGGAGGCCAACAAGGGCGGATCACTTGAGGCCAGGAGTTTGAGACCAGCCTGACCAACATGGAGAAACCCCATCTCTACTAAAAATACAAAAATTAGCCAGGCGTGGTAGTGCACGTCTGTAATTCTAGCTACTCGGGAGGCTGAGGCAAAAGAATTGCTTAAACCCAGGAAGCGGAGGCTGCAGTGAGCCAAGATTGCACCACTGCACTCCAGCCTGGATGACAGAATGAGACCCTGTCTCTAAAAAAAAAAAAAAAAAAAAAAAAAGGGGCCAGGCACGGTGGGTCATGCCTGTAATCTCAGCACCAGAGGCTGAGGCAGACAGATCTCCTGAGGTCAGGAGTTCAAGATCAGCCTGACCAACACGGACAAACCCCGTCTCTACCAAAAAGACAAAATTAGCTGGGTATGGTGGTACATGCCTGTAATGCCAGCTACTCGGGAGTCTGAGGCAGGAGAATTGCTTGAACCTGGGAGGTGGAGGTTGTGGTGAGCCAAGATCGCACCATTGCACTCCAGCCTGGGCAACAAGATCGAAACTCCGTCTCAGAAAAGAAAAAAAAAGAGAGCTTAGCTTTGCCCCCATCCCTTCTCTTGGTGGCTGCCAGGAGCAAGGAGGTGAGGGTGGAGTCCTCAGCCACTGAGTCTAGAAGACTCTGGGTGTCCTGGGCGGGGGTGGGCATGTGGCTGTCCAGGCTTGGTCTCGCCCCAGCCTTCTACAAACCATGGCAGGGATTCGGGGCTTTCAATTCTATCCGGAGAAGTCAGGGTGGCCGTAGCTGCTGCGCAAAGACAGCTGGTTGTGGCTGACAAGCAGAGGGGAGGTGCCACTCAGGGCAAGTCTCATCTCTCAGGTGCCATTTACAACCACTGCCAGGTGTGGCCCAGGTGCGAATGCGTGTGGGGGGGTGACTCTTGTCCCCGTGTGCTGGAGTAACACCGGACTGTATACATGCCACGCCAACTGTGCCGGGGTTTGGCAGGGGAAGGGGTATATACGTGACAATGCCCGGGTCCTGGTGAGGGAGAGTGTGTATGTGTGACACTGTGTCAGCTGGCTTCTTGTTTGGGTGTGACTGTGTATGGTGGTGCATGTGTAATGGGTGTCAAGGGTAAGCTGTGCCTGTGTGTGTTATTGTGTGTCTGGGGATGCATGGCAAGGTTTCCAACCTTGGCACTACTGACATTTGGGGCCGGATCATTCTTTATGATCGGTGGGGTTTGTGGGGGATGCATTGTAGGGGACCGAGCAGTGTCCCGGGTCTCCACTCAGTAAATGCCAATAGCACACCCTCCACAAGGGTGACACCAAAAATAATTCCAGGCCGGACACGGTGGCTCGTGGCTGTAATCCCGGCACCTTGAGAGGCTGAGGCCAGAGGATCACCTGAGCCCAGGAGTTCAAAACCAGCCTGGGAAACATAGCCAGACTTCATCTTTACTAAAAATAAAAAAATTAGCTGGGTATGGTGGTGCTCGCCTGTAGTCCCAGCTACTTGGGAGGGTGAAGCGTGAGAATTGCTTGAGCCCGGGAGTTCAAGACCAGCCTGGGCAACATAATGAGACTCTGTCTCTACAAAAAAATTAAAAATTAGCCAGGCATGGTGGCAAGTACCTGTCATCCCTGCTACTCAGGAGGCTGAAATGGGTAGATCTCTTAAGCTCGGGAGGTCAAGAGCTGCAGTGAACCGAGATCGCACCACTATGCTCCAGCCTGGGCTACAAGAGAGAGTCTGTCTCTAAAAAAATAACAATGTTTCCAGACATTTCCCAATTGGCAAAATCACTCCTGGTGACACTGGGTTAGGGAGTGTGTGGGGTGTCTGTGTGTCTGACAGCGTGTTATGCATGTGCATGTGCCTGTGTGTTTCGTGGTGTGTGCGGGTGTATTTGTTCCCGTGTGTGTCTTTCGGGCGCCTGACATTATGACTGAGTGCATGTGCTGTGTGTTTCTAGCTGTGCCTGTGGGTCTGAGCGTTTGTGAACATTTGACAGTGGCAAAGCCTGTGTCTGTGCTGTGTGCTTCACAGCACATGTGATCGTGTGACTGCGCGTGTCCCGTGTGTCTGCACCCACGTGCACGTCCCTGCGCATGTAATGCCGCATCGATGTGTTCGGGTGTGGCCAGGTGCCTGTAGGTGTCTATCAGTGAGGGGAAGCTTCTTTGTATGGGGACGCCTGTGTCTGTCTGATTCAGGGAGGTACAGCATGCCAGTGTGTGGCAGTGTGATTCTTTGTGCCCGAATGTGCCAGTGAGAGTGTATGACTTTGAGATGGACCCGGAATAAACTCCCCCACTCCCCGAGATGATTTGACCGAAGCTGATATTTGGACGGAACCACCTGGATAATTTGGCCCCCATCCCTAGCTCCTGCCTGCCGTGGACTAAAAGGCCCAGGGGGGTCGGGTGTACCTCCACACCGTCCCTTCCTCCAGCCTGGCTCACACAGATTCAGGTGGGGACAGACAAATCCCCGCTTTTGCCCAATCTGTGCCAGGAAGGTTGGCACCGAGCTTCAGCTGAGGGGGCAGGGTCCTCAGTGATGGTGGTGGGCACTGCCCCCTGCCCACTGCTGGCCACCACCCCCGGTTCCCCTCAGGGTGGGGCCCAGTGGGGGGAGAGCTCCCCAGTGCAACCCCGGCTTCCGATTGGCTGCAGAGCGCCGCAGTGCCCGCTACCCGCCTCCCCTCCCTGGCTGGCGCAGCCACATCGGTAGTGGTGGCAAACGCAACTTGGAGTTCTGGGCACAGCTGCGCCTCACAGAGGCCTGCCAGCCCCACCAGAAGCCAGACACCCCAGCTCCATGCCCCCGACCCCTCCCTGCCCACCCGCCCCACCAGGCAGCTCAGTCACCCTGCCCGTTGCCTCCCTCTGGCTGCCAGGCCCTGTCCACCCTGCTCCCTCACCCGCCAGGCCTGTGCCCCCCTGGCCAAGCCCACTCAGGGGGCCCAGGCCCCTGCACGAGGCCACTCCCGCCCTCAGAGGGGCTCCTCAGGAGGGGGGAGGCGGTGAGGAAGGGGGGGTTGGGGAGCTAGCCCTTCTTCCTTTAGTGAACGCGCCCAGAGCTGGAGCCAAAAATCGAGGAGGAGAGATATTCAGACGGAGCCAAGACGCGTTTGGCAGGAGGAGAGAGAGAGGGAGAGAGGGAGCGGGAGGAGGGGAGGAGGGGAGGAAAGAGGGAGGAAAGAGAGAGAGAGAAAGGGGGAAAGAAGGGGGGACCTCAGTTTCCAAATCCGCACCCTCAGAGCCTCGGAGGGATGGCAGGTGGCCCAGGGGTGTGGAACCCATGACCCGCCTGGCTGTGGGGGCAGCAGGGATGGTGGGCTCAGGCCCACGGAGACAGCCGGACACCCAGCTGGCCAGGCTAGAACGGACACAGGCAGAAGCCAAGATCAATGTGCGCTGGGCAGACAGAGGGAGGCCTGTGGGCGGCCCGAACACACACCCGCACCTCACCACCGCACAACAGGCTTCTGTCCACGCCAGGCCAGGGGCACGGGCGGGGCCCCCAGCAAGGCCACCGTGGCCTCGAGACCTCATGGGAAGGGACTGAGCTGCCAGCCCACTCCCAGCCACTCGCCCAGCCAGCCATATCAGGCATCTCACATGGTGCTCAGAGGCCAAGGGAATGCTTGGGAGAGGGGCCCGTGGGGTGAGACCCACAGTGATCATCACGGGACAAGCTCAGGAGGCACAGTGATCTGAGGGTGGTGACACCGGAGACATGTGCATTGACACGTATGTGAACACAGGTTGACACGGACAGGCCAACACATGTGTGAGATACACGGATACACTCTTTGCCGTGACGCACAGACACCCAGAAAAACACTACTGTAGATGTGACGCATGTCGCCGGGACACTGTCACCCCAGATACAAAGCACAGATATAAAGATGGCGACCGGCACACTGATACCCATTGACGTGCACGTCGCCACCGAGACACCAAAATGACATCCGGCATGCCAACATGCACGGTGGCACGCTCCCCGACCCCCGCCACCAAATACACAAGAGACAGGGTGTGCGATGATCCGTGGAGTCACGTGCATGTAGCACCCAGTGATGGACACTTGGAGATCTGGAGACGCATGAGGAGGGACCGGGGCAGACACAGACATCCGAGGGAAAATGGTGGCTCTGAGGCCTGATATGCCGATTAACGGGCACGCTGATCTGGGAGAACCCAGATAGTTGCACACAGCTGTCCCCCTGGCCCACTCGCCCTCACATATAGGGCTTTGGGGGCAGGAAGATGAAGACATCCCCCTCCTTTCCCCTACCCCAGCTGGGAGGGAGGAGACAAAATGCCCATCCTCAGCACTGTGTTGGAGAAAGTGCCCAGCCTCCCCTATCTCTCTTGGTCCAGCAAGTCCCCAGATTCCAGCTTCACGGGGGTGGGGGAAACAATACCTGAGCAGATGAAAAAGGCCAGGCTCCCTGTGGGTTAGATGGGGAGGCCAGCCCTCCCTGTGCCGGCCCTCCCCGTGGGTTAGATGGGGAGGTCGGTGGACCACGTGGGCATTTTGCCCACAGCCACGGCGCCACGGCCAAATGCCCAGCATTGCTCCCACCCACAATGCACCCTGATCCAGCCAAGTGCCCACATAGGGTCCCACACACTTGTCCTGTCTTCACGGCGGGTCCAGGTTATAACACCCAGGTGCAGATGCAGAAATAGTTCTGGAACTTTGGGGCCGGCCCTGAAGTCATCATCTAGACGCACCAGGTCTCTTTGTCTCATGTATATTTGGATGAACACATACTTTTTTTTTTGAGACAGAGTCTCGCTCTGCCGCCCAGGCTGGAGTGCAGTGGTGCTCTCTCGGCTCATGGCAACCTCCGCCTCCAGGATTCAAGCGATTCTCCGGCCTCAGCCTCTGTGTAGCTGGGATTAAAGACTCGCACCACCACGCCCGGCTAATTTTCGTATTTTTAGTAGAGACAGGGTTTCACCACGTTAGTCAGGCTGCTCTCGAACTCCTGACCTCGTGATCCACCTGCCTCAGCCTCCCAAAGTGCTGGGATTACAGGCGTGAGCCACTGCGCCCGGCCCACACACATACTCTTATACCAGGACTCGGGTCTCCCAATGAGGGCATCTGGTCCTCATGGAACAGAACAGGTCTCAGTTCTCCCCTCCTGCCCCCCACCCTCCCCCACCATCTCTTCCCTATCTTGAAGCCCTGCCACCCTCTGCTTAGCCTATAGGCCCCCATCCAAAGGTAAAAGAGCTGGGCCATGAGCAAGCACCCATCCTTCAAAACTCTCCTCGTGCCTCCTCCTCCTCCAGGCCGTCCACTTGGATATGTATGGTTGGGAGGTGCTCAACCCTGTCTTCTACCCCTCAGAGGCATCCCTCTCAGCTGGGAGGGTCCAGGAGGTTACAACCAACAATTGGCAGCAATTCCCATTTCTGGAGCACACACTATGTGCCAGGCACCACGCTGAGCCTAAGCACAGCCCAGGAGATAGACACTGGTTTTGCCTATTTTACAGGCCAGGAGAATCCTGTGCTTTAGGTCGCAAGATTAGAAGATGCGGAGCTGGAGCTTGAAGCGGTTGCTGTCTGACCACAAAACCTAGCCCTTGACCTCTGCTCCCGCAGCCTCCGTCTGGAAGGTCTTGAGGCTACACAAGACATTCCGGGCCCTAGGGAGACTGGAGCACCCCATTCCCTGCAGAGTCCTCTGCGCCGAGCTCAGCCCAACATCCAAACATCTCAGGACGCCCCCGCTTATCTCATGAGCTACCCCATCCCAGCCCACACCTGGGCACACCTCCCACCCCAGCAGTGGGCATGAATCGGCAGGGCCAGGGCCGGAGAGAAAATGCCAAGTGCCATGGAAACAGGGCACCAGGCTGGAGCCGGGACAGAGAGCGATAGCTTCACAGGGACAAAGCGGTGGCCAGAGTGACCCAGAGAGAAAGCTGGGGGAAGGGGGCATCAGGGAGGCCCCAGCCATCCCCCTCCCACGGAAAGAGTGTGTGGGGAGCTATTCAGACACAAAAATACAGGAACATTCACTGCTTGTGTGGCTAGGAATATGGGCGGAGGTCGCTGCGTGTCTCACAGCGGGTGTATCCGTGTGTGCGCCCATGTATGTCTTTGTGTGTGTCAGCAAACGTCGGCATGTTTGCGTGTGTATCCCTGTGGCAAGGAGGGGTAAGCACGCATTGGTGCCTGTCTCCGTGTGTGTGTGAAATACCTTTGAAAAGGTATTTGTGTACACACCTGGGTGAGCCAACTGCATTGTGTCTCTGTGTGAAGATGTGAATCCATCCATCCATCTGTCCGTCCTAGGGTCCATGCAAGCTTGTGTGAGGATGAACACACATTTGCATCTGCCTATATCCAAGCGTGTGCTGAGGGCTTCATGAGTCTGGGAGGTGTCACGGTCTCCATGTGCCTATATCGCTGTGTCGTCTTGAGGGGTTTGTATTTATGTGTGCACTGGGGGTGGTTGTGAACACAAATCCACGGTCTCCTGTGTTCATACACGCGTTAAAGAGGCACTGCTGTGTCTCTAAGCCTATGCCGATACACATGTCCCGTTTCAAGGGGTGCATGTGTGTTAATGTTTGTGTGTGTGACAGTGTGGACACAAGTCCCCAGTTTCCTGCATCTGTAGGCCTGTAGGTTTGTCGGCGGCCGTGTGTCTGGACATCGGTGTGAACAGGACGCTTATGTCCCCATCTTGGCGGTGATGGTGGTGTACGTGAGTCCACAGCCTGGTTGTGTCTCTATTTCTTGGTGGGGTCAGGGTGGGGAGGGGGGTCCATCCATTCACTATCCCCACTCCTCCCTCCGCCTGAGACTCAGGCCTGTGGCTGCGATGGACTCCAGCAACTCCAGCAACTGCCCCGCCCGGCCGCCCTGGATTTCTATGCTTTTTCTAGAAGGAGATTTTCCCCCGCCCTTCCCCCTCGCCCACAGCACCTTTCCCCGCCAGGGCCCCGCTGCTCCAAGCTCATTCCTGCTCAATCATTTATTGACTTTAAAATCGAAGCCAATTCTGGTTTGAAAAAAAGAAAAGGGAGAGAGAGAGGGAATGGGAAAGAGAGAGGCAGGCCAGAGAGACAGAGAGAGTCCGAGACGCCAATGGAGCGGGGAGCAGAGATGGGGCCAAAACTGGAGTCAGAGACAGAGACACAGACAGTCAGAGATATACAAAAGGACAGAGATGGAGAAAGAGAGATGGAAAAGGGCAGAGTATGCCAGAGACCGAGAAAAACAGACCGAGAAAAAGACAGCAAACGAAAGAGGTTGTCAGAAAAACAGAGACCAGCAGGGCAAACTATGGAAGCAGAAAGATTTGTGAAAACAAGAGATGCGGTTGTCAGGGAGGGGCAGGCCAGACTCCACTGACCAGCCGGCAGCAGCCACCCGCCCAGAGCTGAAGGGTTTCCCTGCCCACCATGCAGGGCTGGCAGCCTGGCGACACTGTGCCCACTCCCCTCTCCAGCCATCCTGGCACACTGGAGCTGCTGTAACCTGGGCCTACAGTCACACAGAGCCAGGCACCGGCCATCGCCGTGGGTCTAGTGGCCGCCCCAGCCCCTTCCTAGCCGTGTCACTGGCGTTATCTGCGGGCATTTTCTCTCCCAGCGTGCTGTGAAATCTGAGGGGCGGGTGTCTCACCCAAGCCACGGGGGAGCAGGCTCAGATGTCTGGCGTGCTTGGCATGGGAGCCAGGCTGGCAGCCTGGTGGGCAAGGGGCTGCTCGAGCGTGGGGTCTTGGTCCTGCTAGGCCCCAAATGTCGGCCACACAGCCCAGCCAAGCATAGCACCAAAGACAGCCACGGCTCAGACACCGTTGGGTAGGCAGTTGTCGTGAGGGGCGTCCAACATGGCGTGGCTGTGGAACTGGGGGTGCAGATGTGGGGTTCCCCACAGTGCTCAGCATGCTTGGTGGCACCTGCGTGCACACTGCGATATGTATGCATGCCCGTGCGCCCTCACCCACATGTACTTGGGCCCACTTTCTACAGGAAAACCCACTCCCTGGGCCGTACACTCGGCCATGCCACGCAGGCCTGCCCATGGCCAGCCCACAGGGCCACACACAGCCTCTAGATTGATTCACACACGCATACACTTGCACCTGTGCATACAGGAGCATGGTGTGGACACAGCTGACACACACCGTGACAGACCCCTTGCCCCTTGACACCACTGCATGTTCCCGGCAGGACCCAGATGAAGTACCAACCATACCCATGTGGACTGCCACTGTAAGCTGTGGACACACTTGGCACATGGCTGACAGGGATCAGGCTGGGCAGAGGCGACAATTAGGACCTGAACTAGAGAACCCCCACATGCAGGCCTGGCTGGCACGCCGGGCTAAGCAGCCCCCAGATGTCCCCTCTGCGGACACTGTTACCAGCTGTGGCCTGGCCCTGCAGGCAATGCTGTCAGGGCCACTGTGGGATACTGGGCAGCTCCTGTGCCCTTTTAGAGCCTCAGTCCACAGCCCGGGGACAGTGGGGTGGCCCGACAGGCATCCTCGCAGCTTTTGCCGCCGCCGTATGCCGCGCAGGGAACTTCGCTGGAGGCGGGACGGGCTCTAGCAACGCGCCAAGGTCGGCGCTGTTGTGCCCGAGGCTGACCCGACGGTGTGGCCGTAGCACGGTCCGCTGTGTCCGCGGCTGCCTCCCGCCCCTCCCGCCTCCAGGCAACAGGACGGGATTCCCCAGGCCTGCCGAGTCCATTCCGCAGCAGCCCGGGTCGCTGGGGCCAAAAAGTTTGAGCCGAGGAAAGTTTGGGGGTGGGGGGTGCTGAGGCTGCAACGTCCAGGGTCGGAGAGGCGCGGCCACTGCTGGCAGCGCGCCCGCCCCTCTCTCCCCTCCCCTGCCCCTCCGAAATTTGGGAGCCCCGCCATTTTCTTAGCCCCGCTCCCATGTGAGGCCTGAACAAAGACTTTGGGGAGACGCCCGGGCCGCTCGGCCCGCCCCAGGCACCCCAACCGCACGCAAGGGCCGCCGCCACGCACGCCGGTCACTGCCACCCTCGGGAACCGCTGCGCCAGCCCCGGAAGCGCCGCGGGACCCAGTGTCCCCTCTGCGCCCTCGGGACCACCTTCTTGCCACTCTGTCACCCCCGAAAACACTGCCAGCAGTCACGCTGCTGGGTGAGCGCTACAGTAGCCCACAGGTCGGCCGGAGTCCCGCTGCCCCTCACACTCCAGTCCAGTGCACACACACACACACACACGCACGCACACGCACTCCCGCCTGCGCTCCAGGGGCAGCGCCACGACGCAGCTGGCCACCCCCGGAGCCCCCAAGAGGAGTCCGCCTGGTGGCCAGGGTCGCACGCGCACGGCGACGCCCGCACGCGTGCCCAGGCTCCCCGCGGCACAGCCTGCACCCCTCGGCTGCCCGCGGGCTCTCGGCCCCCCCCTCCCCGGCCGCCGCGCGCCCCCTCCGCCCGCCCGCGCCGCCGGCCGGCCTCCCGCGCCCGCTCCCCTCCCCCGGTCGCGCGGGGGCGGCGGCCGGTACCTGGGTGAGGCAGTACGGGGAGTACATAGCTGGGCGCCCGGGCGGGAGCGCGGCGGCCGGCCGCGGCGAGGGGAGGCCCGGCAGGCGGCGGCCGCGCTCGGGCTCGGGCTCCGGCTCGGCTCCTCCGGCCTCCGCCGCGCTGCGCCCGCCCGGCCCGCGGCCCCGCGCTCGGCCCGGCGCCGCTCCGCGCTCGCCGCTCGCAGGCTCGGCCCCGCCGGCTCCGGGGCCGCCGCTGCCGCCGCCGCCGCCGCGCTCGCCGCTGCCTCTCGCGTCCGCCGCCGCCGCCGCTGCCGCCGCGCGTCTACTCCATGCCGCCGCCGCTCGGCCGGTCACCCTCGCCCGCCGCCGCCGCCGCAGCCGCCGCGCTGTGAAAGTGAAAGTTTAGACAAAGTTTGGAAGCGGCGCACTCCGGGGAGAGGGAGCGGGCGGGCGGCGCGGGCGGGAGGAGGGGCGCGGGGAGGGGCGGGCAGGGCGGGGGAGCGGCGGCCGGCGCACACACACACGCACACACATGCACACACACGAGAACACACGCACACGCGCGCGCGGGGGCGCACACCGACGCGGCCGCCCCGACACGTGCTGGCCCGCGTTCCAGCGCAGACACACGCTGACACGCAGCGGGACTCGGACCCCGCCACACATGTCACGTCCAGAACGCCTGGCCACACGTTCCGCGTTCGAACAACAAAGCACACTCGGACACCAATGCACACAAGGCACGGACACACAACCCCTACACACAGGCACTAACACACACCCCAGTCTGGGAAAACACCCACGACTCACTCATTGACATGCACTGTGCCACCATGGTACCCAGGCACACAACAAGGAACCGCGTGTAGACATACACCAACACAGGCGTCACATAGTCACACACTGATATATACGAAGACACACCGGTGCATGACACATAGAGAGGCACACTGATGCACACACACTGACGCATGTTCCTGCAGAACACAGACACTTGCAGGATCACACAGCCACATGCTGACACCTTCCAGACACACAATTCCTACACGCACACACACACACAACACACATCACCGTGCCAGAACACATTGGCAGTTGTGGCAATACACCCGGATGTACAGAATGACACTGATGATTGGGAGGCCGAGGCCGGTGGATCTCTTGAGCTCAGGAGTTCAAGACCAGCCTGGGCAACATGACGAAACCACCTCACTACCAAAAATACAAAAATTAGCTGTGTGTGGTACTGGATGCCGGTGGTCCCAGCTACTTAGGAGGCTGAAGTGGGAGGATCCCTTGAGCCTGGGAAGGTCAAGGCTACAGCGAGTCGTGATCATGCCACTGCACTCCAGCCTGAGTGACAGAGCAAGACCCTGTCTCAAAAAAAAAAAAAAAAAAAAAACCCTAAATAAATAATGACTCTAATGAAGGGAAAATACATAATGTCACATAAATATACACCAAACACCTGGAAGTGAAGGCAAAGGACCCTGATACAAAGAGATACAAAGTGTCACAGATACAAAGCAACATTGGCTGTCACAACACAACACACAGGCCAGGCACCATGGCTCATGTCTGTAATCCCAGCACTTTGGGAGGCCAAAGTGGGCGGATCACAAGGTCAGGAGTTCAAGATCAGCCTGGCCAACATAGTAAAACCTTGTCTCTACTAAAAATACAAAAAATTAGCTGGGCATGGTAGCAGGCACCTGTAATCCCAACTACTCAGGAGGCTGAGGCAGGAGAACCACTTGAACCCGGAAGGCGGAAATACAGTGAGCCGAGATCAAGCCACTGCACTCCAGCCCCAGCAACAGTGTGAGACTCCATCTCAAAAAAAAAAAAAAAAGAAAATTTAAAAAGTCCGGACACGGTGTCTCACACCTGTAATTCCAGCACTTTGGGAGGCCGAAGTGGGTAGATCAGAAAGTCAGGAGTTCAAGACCAGCCTGGCCAACATAGTGAAACCTCATCTCTACTAAAAATACAAAAATTAGGCGGGGCATGGTGGCTCAAGCCTGTAATCCCAGAACTTTGGGAGGCCGAGGAGGGTGGATCATGAGTCAGGAAATCGAGACCATCCTGTCTAACAAGGTGAAACCACATCTCTTACTAAAATACAAAAAACTAGCTGGGCGTGGTGGCGCATGCTGTAGTCCCAGCTACTCGGGCGGCTGAGGCAGGGGAATCACTTGAACCCAGGAGACAGAGGTTGCAGTGAGCCGAGATTGCGCCACTGCACTCCAGCCTGGTGACAGAGCAAGACTCTATCTCTAATTCCAGCTACTCGGGAGGCCGAGGCAGGAGATCGCTTGAACCCAGGAGGCAGAGGTTGCAGTGAGCCGAGATCATGCCACTGCACTCCAGCCTAGGTGACAGAGCAAGACTCCGTCTCAAAAAAACACAACACATAGACACACACACACACCACACTGGGTTGTTCAGATATACCCACAGGCCTTGGACATACTGACCAACTGTCCTGATGCCCAGGCAGCTGACAATCCCCCTCGGAGAATAATCCCGCCATGCACACAGGGTTCACACACACACCCACATCCCTCACATACCCCCACACACACTTGTAATGTGGCCCTGATCACTCACTGAGGCGAATATAGCAGAAGACCCACAGCTCAGCTGTCAGGGACAGAACTGGGCATGAGGGCCTCCGTACGTGTACACACACACTTGGGTGAGGTTCCAGCCCCTCTTCAGGCCCCTGACTCCTCATTTTCGGAACATGAAGGACTTGTGGGGAGAAGTAGTGCTGGGGACCCTGGAGCAAGGGGAGGGGGAGCCCTCGGGTAACCCCCAGGGTGGGTGGGGAGGTGGTGCTGACAGCCCCCAGGCAGCTCCTGCTGAGACAAAACACCCGCCTGCTGCCAGGTGCAACCAGCACCTTCTTGCTCTCCTGGGCCAAAAAGCTGTGGCAATTCTCAGCTATGCATTGTCTGTTAAAGGGGGTGTCAGTGCCCGGGCGGGATGTGCACGCACACAGGCTTGGCTGTGCCCACTGGGCTCTTGCAAGCAGACACAACAGTGTGTATGTGCATGTGAGTATATGTGTGTAAATGTCCCAGAAACTATATGCTCCTGGTCACAATACTGTATTAGGCTGTGTGATAGGCAGTGTGTCTGTGGTGTCTAGATGGGTCTGGTGTCTTCCAGGGACACGGAAGAAATGCAGGTCAGAATACATGCAAGAGTCTGGCTGGGTGCAGTGGCTCACACCTGTAATCCCAGCACCTTGAGAGGCTAAGGCAGGCGGATCACCTGAGGTCGGGAGTTCAAGACCAGCGTGACCAACATGGTGAAACCCCATCTCTACTAAAAATACAAAAATTAACCAAGCATGGTAACAGGTGCCTGTAATCCCAGCTAATCGAGAGGCTGAGACAGATTTGCTTGAACCCAGGAGGTGGAGGCTGCGGTGAGCTGAGATTGAACCACTGCACTCCAGACTGGGCGACAGAGCGAGACTCCATCTCAAAAAAAAAGAAAGAAAAAGAAAACAAACACCATACCCTCGGGGCTGACATCCCAGTGAGTGTCAGGTATAGAGGTCAGGTGATGAGGGTCTGGGTCTGATGGAAAGTGTCAGTGACAGGGTGCCTGGGTGACCATGGGTGTCAATCCCGAGGGTTATTAGAAAGTGTCAGTGTAGGCTGGATGCGGTGGCTTATGCCTGTAATCCCAGCATTTTGGGAGGCTGAGGTGGGCAGATAGCTTGAGGTCAGGAGTTCGAGGCCAGCCTGGGCAACAAGATGAGAGCCCATCTTTACTAAAAGTACAAAAAAAAAAAAAAAAAAGCCAGGCCTGATGGTGCATGCCTGTGGTCTTAGCTACTCCAAAGGCTGAAGTGGGAAGATGGCTTGAGCCCAGGGGGCGAAGGTTGCAGTGAGCCATGATCACGCCACTGCAATCCAACCTGGGCAACAGAGTGCATTGTCAATGTATATGGGTCTCCCTGTGTGTGCATGTGTCCTGGAGTGAGTGTGATCACGTGGGTGAGTGTGCAAGGGTCCCAGTGGGTCTCGGACCTGCTTACAAAAGACCAGTGGTCACATCCATGTTTGTGAGCAGGGTCTGTAGGCTAGAAAATATCAATGGGTGTCACTAAGTGTGTGTTTTGCTATGTAGGTGTAGAGCAGTGATGAGGATCTGTGTGTGCCAGGGTGTGTATACAGGTGATCGGGGGTGGTAGGGATCGGGGCTGTCGGGGGGGGCTCTGTGTGTCAAGAATGTGAGCCTGTGTGTGTCAGACCATTCCAGAGAGTGTATGTGTGTGTGGCCATGCCTGTGTGTGTGTATGTGTAGCCATCTGTGTGTGTGTGTGAGAGAGAAAGAGAGGCCATGTCAATGTGTGTGTCTGTGGATGAGGGAGGAGGTCTCTGTGTGTCCAGATATGTGTGTCTATGTGTGTCAGGTCATCTCAGTGTGTGTGGGTGTCAGGTCGTGTGTGTGTGTGTCTGTGAGGCTATGTTAGTGTATGTGACTAGGGGTGTGTGTGTGTGTGTCAGGCCACATAAGTGTGTGTGTCAAGGAAGGAGGAGTCCCTGTGAACCTGTGTCAGACGTGAGTGTGTCAGGCCATGTCAGTGCGTGTGATTAGGTGTGTGTGTTCATGTGTCAGGGAGGGGCGGTGTCTTGTGTGTCTGCATCAGACCATGTCAATGTGTATGTGTGTGTGTGTGTGTGTGTGTGTGTATCAGGCCATGTCAAATCATGTAACTATGTGTGGGGGTGTGTGGGTCTCAGGCTGTATCAATGTGTCTGTGTGAGGCCATAGCAGTGTGTGTAACTAGGAGTGTGTGTGTGTGTGTGTATCAGTGAGGGGGTCTATGTAAACCTGTGTGAGAGATGTGAGTCTGTGTGCGTCAGGCCATGTCTGTCAGGCCACGTCAGTGTGTGTGACTGTTGTGTGTGTATGTTGGTGTCAGGGAGGGGTCTCTGTGTGTCCTGATATGTTTGTCTGGGTTGGGCCATGTCAGTCTGTGTCTGACCAGCTGTGTGTACGTGTGTGTGTGTGTGTGTGTGTATCAGGCCATGTCAAATCATGTAACTATGTGTGGGGGTGTGTGGGTCTCAGGCTGTATCAATGTGTCTGCGTGAGGCCATAGCAGTGTGTGTAACTAGGAGTGTGTGTGTGTGTGTGTGTGTGTGTCAGTGAGGGGGTCTATGTAAACCTGTGTGAGAGATGTGAGTCTGTGTGCATCAGGCCATGTCAGGCCACGTCAGTGTGTGTGACTGTTGTGTGTGTATGTTGGTGTCAGGGAGGGGTCTCTGTGTGTCCTGATATGTGTGTCTGGGTTGGGCCATGTCAGTCTGTGTCTGACCAGCTGTGTGTACGTGTGTGTGTGTGTGTGTGTGTGTGTGTGTGTGTATCAGGGATTGCATCCCTGTGTGCCTGAGGGTGTGTCTGGGTAGGTGTGTGTCTGTCATTCTGTGCTTGGGGCATCGGACCCCAGGATCCCACGGGTCTGAGTCTCCCCACCGCGCCTGAGGCCGCCACGCCACGGAGGGAGGGCCGTTGAGGAGGGAATCGATACGTCCTTAAAAATTCAAGGGTTTCTCGTAAACAGAAACTTTTAACACCGTTTAAAGTTTCAGACTGCTGCTGCGGCTGCCTCCACAGCATCGCTGCCCCAGAAAGGGGAGGGGGCTCCGAGGGGCAGACGGGGAGGGGTTGGAAGCGGAGCGGGGCCACAGAGGGGAAGGGGCGGGGCCCCAAAGGGGGGCTGGAAGCGGTAGGGGCTAGGGGAAGGGCCAGAAAGGGATTTGGGGATCGAGGGGGCTGGGGCCCTGAATAGATGGTTCTCAGAATGGGGGTCAAGGGGTAGGGAGAGGAGGGGAGCTGGAAGAGGCAGGGGGATGAATGGAAAAGGGTCTGGGGCCTTTGAGGGGCCCTAGAAAGGCTGGGATGTCTGGGAGAAGGAGCTGGGGACACCTGGGCTTTGGAGGAGTGATGGGGGATGGAGGTGCGGCAGGGGCTTGGATGGCTATGGAAAAGAGCAGAGGCAATGTCTGGGGGGTCTGGGGCCCTGGGTGAAGGGGACAGCAGCGCAGTGTGGGTCTGTGGGGGCATGGAGGGGGAAGCTGTGGGAAAGGGCTTGGGGAGGGGTAAACTAGTGGAGGGTTTCAGGGGGTGTGAGACCCTTCATGGAGCTGGGGGCTTGGGGGATCTTGAGAGCCAGGCCGACCCTGTCCACCCCTCTCCAAATGGCTGTGAAGGGGCACAAGGCTCAGAAACCGCCAAATCCGGCTGTCCTACCCCACCTGCCAGCCTGTGCTCCAGCAGGGACCACTAGCCCCAGGCCCCAGGCCCCTGGGCTGATGCTCCCTCATGGCCTTCCTGGCCCAGATGTAGGCTCTGCCCAAACCATCAACCCAGCCCTACTTCACACACCATGCCTATCCTCATCCACACACACACAACACGCAGCCTCATCCACACACACACAACACCCAGGCTTCATCCACACACACAACACCCAGCCTCATCCACACACACACAACACCCAGTCTCATCCACACACACACAACACCCAGCCTTAATCCACACACACACAACACGCAGCCTCATCCACACACACACCACGCAGCCTCATCCACACACACAACACGCAGCCTCATCCACACACACACAACACCCAGCCTTCATCCACACACACAACACCCAGCCTTCATCCACACACACAACACCCAGCCTCATCCACACACACAACACCCAGCCTTCATCCACACACACAACACCCAGCCTTAATCCACACACACACAACACGCAGCCTCATCCACACACACACCACGCAGCCTCATCCACACACACAACACCCAGCCTCATCCACACACACACAACACCCAGCCTCATCCACACACACAACACCCAGCCTCATCCACACACACACAACACCCAGCCTCATCCACACACACAACACCCAGCCTTAATCCACACACACACAACACGCAGCCTCATCCACACACACAACACGCAGCGTCATCCACACACACAACACGCAGCCTCATCCACACACACAACACGCAGCCTCATCCACACACACACAACACCGAACCTCATCCACACACACAACACGCAGCCTCATCCACACACACACAACACCCAGCCTCATCCACACACACACAACACCCAGCCTTAATCCACACACACACAACACGCAGCCTCATCCACACACACACCACGCAGCCTCATCCACACACACAACACCCAGCCTCATCCACACACTCACAACACCCAGCCTCATCCACACACACAACACCCAGCCTCATCCACACACACACAACACCCAGCCTCATCCACACACACAACACCCAGCCTTCATCCACACACACACAACACGCAGCCTCATCCACACACACAACACGCAGCGTCATCCACACACACAACACGCAGCCTCATCCACACACACAACACGCAGCCTCATCCACACACACACAACACCGAACCTCATCCACACACACAACACGCAGCCTCATCCACACACACAACACCCAGTCTCATCCACACACACAACACCCAGCGTCATCCGCACACACACAACACGCAGCCTCATCCACACACACAACGCCCAGCCTCATCCACACACACAACACGCAGCCTCATCTACACACACACAACACCCAGCCTCATCCACACACACAACACGCAGCCTCATCCACACACACAACACGCAGCCTCAGCCACACACACACAACACCCAGCCTCATCCACACACAAACACGCAGCCTCATCCACACACACACAACACCCAGCCTTCATCCACACACACAACACCCAGCCTTCATCCACACACACAACACCCAGCCTTCATCCACACACACACAACACCCAGGCTCATCCACACACACACAACACCCAGCCTTCATCCACACACACAACACCCAGCCTCATCCACACACACAACACGCAGCCTCATCCACACACACACAACACCCAACCTCATCCACACACAAACACGCAGCCTCATCCACACACACACAACACCCAGCCTTCATCCACACACACATCTCTCCATTTTTACACACACCACACACCCTTTATTCACACCCACATAATACTCATCCTTCATTCACACACACACAAACTTATCCTTCCAGTCACACACACGGGACACCAACCTTCCACAGGTGCACACACACAAACATCCTTCACACACACAGTCACAGAATCTCACTATCACACTCAATATCACACTACAACACCTATTTCCTTCATACACACAGCTCATCCCTCCAGTCACACACAGAAACACGCACTTACACACACACTTCCATTTGTACACACACACCCCTCCCACAGCACCCTCCCCATGCGCACCCTACACTCTGTCTTCCTTCTATTCAAACACAACTCTCACACCACATCCACGCTTACACAGACAAACTTATTCTCACACTCACACATCTACATCCACAGAGTTCTCCCCCCACACTCAGCACCCCTCCTCTACACTGACAGCACCCTCCTACACGCACAGCCTCACTTTGCTCCCCTCCACAACTGCAAATGGGAAGAATTTGTGGGAAGACAGAGGAACTGCTGGGGAGGCAGCACTGTCCCTCCCTCTCCCCAACTCCCCACTCTGTCCCCGGATCCCAAGTATTAGGGTACACCTGGCCTTCAAGAAATCTCACGGGAGGAGGGCGCTGCCAGGGGCTGGGCACAGCTGGCATGCCACAGCTGGAATCCCCCACATCCCTCCCTGCCAGGCTGCCCACCTGGCTGTGGCTGGCAGCAGGTGTGTTCTTACCATGCAGGTGTGTGGGGTGGGGAGCAGGAGCCAGGCCCATGGCACTACCCGGCCAGGATGCTGGGGGCAGTGTGGGTGGGGGTGGGGGCAGGCTGAAACATCTGGGCTCTGGCAGCCACATTCCGGGGCACAGAAGGTGGGGCTGGGCAATGCGAGGCTCCAGGGCTGCTTGGCAACGGAGCAGGGCTCTTGGGCGAGGTGGGCAAACATCTGGCACATAGCATAGGCAGGGAGCCAGCCCATGGGTGCTGCCGGGCTGGGAGGAAAGGGTGCTCTAGGCACCTCGGTAGGACCTGGATCCCCACTCCCACCAAGAGGACCTGACGCCCCTGTGCCTAGCGGGGTAGGCACGATCTGTGTCCCAGGCCTGGAGTCCTAGCCTTGAGCTCACTGTCCCCCTCCCAGGGTGATCTAGGAGCCCCTATTAGAGACTCAGTCTGGGGAGTTACAGGTCATTGCTCTTAGGGCACATCTTGAGGGACACCCACAACCACACCACACACGTGGATGCAGACACCAGACTCACTATCACACTCACGGCACCCAAACATACACAGTCACACTCAGACACACAGAAATACAGACCCTTCTCCTTCCCCGTTGCCTCCTCCCCTTTCCTCTCCTCTTCCCTTCTCCTCTGTTCCCACAGATAAAATCCAGAATGACACACAGACACAGGGTCACCCAGATGCCATCACACACCCTTCTAGAATATCACACAGACATACAAACACACACACACACACCAAAAATCCCACACAGGCCTTCCCAGAGCCACCTACAGAGTGATAGCCAGGTCACGTGCACAAAGACCCTCACCATCACATAGACCCCCATAGAGACCCAGCTAATACACCAAGTTTCAAAGACACACACAGACACACACAGTTACATGGACTCCCAGAATTTCATGCTGAGCCCAGTTACACAGGTACACACAGGCCACACAATGTCACACAGGTTCAGAACAATCTCACACAGGACTGCATGGACCGAATGGGTCACACACATAGATATTCACAAAATCATCCACAGATGCAGCATACAAAAAGTCACTCAAAGGCCAGGTACGGTGGCTCCTGTAATCCCAGCACTTTGGGAGGCCAAGGCAGGCAGATTACCTGAGGTCGGGAGTTCAAGACCAACCTGACCAACATGGAGAAACTCCAACTCTACTAAAAATACAAAATTAGCCAGGCCTGGTGGTGCATGCCTGTAATCCCAGCTACTCAGGAGGCTGAGGCAGGAGAATCGCTTGAACCCGGGAGATGGAGGTTGCAGTGAGCTGAGATGGCACCATTGCACTCCAGCCTGGGCAACGAGAGCAAAATTCCGTCAAAAAAAAAAAAAAAGAAAGAGAAAAAGTCACCTGAAGGCCTACAATCCCAGCACTTAGGGAGGCCAAGACAGATGGATCGCTTGAGCCCAGGGCTTCAAAACCAGCCTGGGCAACATAGCAAGACCCTGTCTCTACAAAAAGTTTATACATTTGCCAGGCATGGAGCCTGCATCTGTGGTCCCAGCCAATCAGGTGGGAGGGTCACATGAGCCTGGGAGACTGAGGCTGCAGTGAGCACTCCAGCCTGGGCAACAGAGTGAGATCCTATCTCAAAAAAAGAAACAGGCCAGGCAAGGTGGCTCACACCTGTAATTCCAGCACTTTGGGAGGCTGAGACAGGCAGATCACCTGAGGTCAGGAGTTCGAGACCAGCCTGGCCAACAGGCAAAACCCCATTTTTTTTTGGTACTAAAAATACAAAAATTAGCAGGGCGTGGTGGTGCATGCCTGCAATCCCAGCTACTTGGGAGGCTGAGGCAGGAGAATCACTTGAACCTGGGAGGCGGAGGTTGCAGTGAGCCGAGATCATGCAACTGCACTCCAGCCTGGGCAACAGAATGAGATTCTGTCATGAAAAAAAAAAAAGAAAGAAACAAAAAGTCACACAAAGATATCTAGATCATGCACACACACAGGAAAACACAGACACACGCTCACGCTTGCCCAGCAGCACAGCCCGGCCAGGGCCTCCTGTGGCCGTTGCTCATCTGGAGGCTCATCTGGAGACGAAAGGGAAGGAGTTGGGGAAACGTTTCATTTGCAGCCGGCCAGCCGGAGACCCACCCGCCCTGGAAACCTGGCCCTGACTCCTGAATGGAGCCTCTGTGTGCTGCCGCTGGGGCCGCCAGCAACGCTCAGCCGTCCCAGGGCGTGGGTATCAGAGGAGGTGAGTCGGCCACACTGAGTTCCTGGCCAAGCCACGTATGCTGGGAACCTGGGGCCTTCGGGGCCACCCAGCCAGAAGCCAGAGTCCCCTAGACCAGAGAAGCACATCTCACCCCACCCCCTCCTGATCCCAGCTGTGTCTAGAGGCCACTCCTCCAAACCCAGCCTATGGAGGGGAAGATGGAGGGACGGGTTCTGTGCCCCAGCTGGCGTTGGATCTCCAGGTGTCCCTGTCTCAGGCCGGCGTGCAGCCCCTGGCTAGGCAGCTGCCAATCCCATGCCAGGAGGCCCCTCGCTCCAGCACCTGGCTCCCTGTGCAGCATGGAAGTGGGGATAGGACAGTCGAAGATCCCTCTGGTTCAGATCATCAAACACAACCACTGTCACACCTTCAAACACACAAAGATCCACACAGTCACTGCCACAATGTCACCTGCACAGCAACACCATCACACCCTTGGCCACTCTGTCCCTTGAAGAAATATGATCACCCCCTTGATAATTTGGGTGACACCTTCAGTGGCATAGTCTTACACATTGTCACAGTCACCCCAACACTCTGACCCTCACACCCCATCAGCGCCACACTGGCCAGAAGAGGCACACTGACATACTCAGTCCACATGCCCCTGCAGCTGTGCTAGCCACGTGGCTACACGGAGTCATTGCCCCACCCGGTCACAAGGAGGAAAAGCAGTTCTGACCATTGCATCCCCAGGGTGCAGCCCGCAGCTGTCCCTTGATCAAGGTTTGAACCAATCCAGTTATTTCAATGGCATAATAACACACACTCATTGTCACGGTGTCAGAGCAGGAGCCAGTAGGTAGAGACCACTGGTGACAGTCACTCTAATAGCACACACGGTCTCCCTGTTGTAGGTGACAGGTACACATTTCACTCACACTGCCACACAACACCCACAGTCCGTGGACCAAGGAACTACAATGCAACCGTGGGTGACAGCCTCACCACAATTATAAGGACAACCTGTCACACAACAGTCACTCTCCCAGTGCCTGTCACAACATTGAGACAGCCCCTTAGCCTTCCACACAAGCAGCCAGGCGTGCTGACTCGGCCCCCACGATTGTCCCTAGGACACCCCCACCCCCGAGTCTTGGAAATAGGGACAGATACACGCCGATACCCCCGCTCCCCTCTGCAGTCAGTACAGGCAGAGCAGGGAGGGGGACTAATGGACGCGCAGCTGTTGGCAGTGGGTGCCAGCCCCCCCATCTCATGAATATTCATCAGCTGGGGCTCTCCTGAACCTGTGGGGAGTCGGAGGTCCCAGGCAGCTGGTCACCCCCTTCTGTGCCAGGAGGCCCCCAGGTGGAGGAGGGAGACTCAGCCAGGTCCCTGAAGTCAGAACCCACACCCAGTTCCACACAGAAGCACACATGTGTTTGTGAACACAGACCCCCCCAATACGCAAAAAACATTCACATAAACTCACAATCACACTCAACAACACAGCCATCCATCACAGACACACATATACCCATACACACACACCCCAGGCATGCAAACACAGGCACACACACCACATCCAAACCACAGACACCCACCACACTCACACACACACCAGACATGCAAACATAGTGCACACACAGTCACATGAACTCACAACCACACCCAAACCACAGATACCCACCCCTCCCCCACACATGCAAACATGGGGCTCAGTTACATGAACTCACAACCACACCCAAACCACAGACACCCACTACACGCGCACACACACACCCCAGACAGGCAAACATAGGGTGCACAATAACAGGACTACAAATACACGGTCACACTATCACACACAAACGACACCAGTTGCTACTCATCATCACACACAGGTGTTCAAATACACACACACTTCAAAACACATGGGCCCCCAAGTCACCCTCAAATTCCAACCACTTCTCAACTTCTCCTAAAACACTCACACAAGCACGCAAACATGGACCCACAAATTTGCACACACATATGGATAATCCCACTGACTCATGAGAACTCAGACACACAACCATCCCCACCTTCTTCTCCTTCCCCTTTCTCCCTCCCTCCCTCTCTCTCTTACACTCCGATCTCGCTCTGCCTATCGCCCCCGTTTTACAGATGGGGAAACTGAGACACTAAGCTGCTGAAGGCCACTTGAAGCGGTAAGGACCGCCCCCCGACTCTGGAAAGGCTACTGTCGGGCGCCCCCTGCCGGCCTGGCCCCTCCTTGCAAGAGCGCTCGGGGCGGCGGCGCGCTGATCGTGCACGCGCCTGACGTAACCATGGCATCCTCTTGGCACGCGCGGCCCGCGCGCGGGGAGGGCGGGGAGGGCGGGGCGGGCGCGTTGCCATGGCGCCAGCGGCCCGCGTGAATGGGGCATTGTTCGCCGCGGCGGCCTGGCCGGGCCGTCCCGGACCCACCCGGACCCACCCGGACCCACCCGGACCGACAGAGACGGGGAGACCGGGATAGGGAGAGACAGGGAAATGGGGAGAGAAGACAAGAGACAGGGAGAGACCAGAAATGAGAGAGACAGAGACGGGGAGAGAAAAAAGAGAGACAGGGAAAGAAAGACCAGAGATGGGAGGACCAGAGATGGGAGAACCAGAGACGGATTCGGAGAGATGGGAAGAGATACGGAGACCTGGTGGGGAGATACAGGGATAGGGAGAGATGAAGAGACAGTGAGAGAGCCGGAGAAAGCTGGACAGAGAGACAGGGAGATGGGAAAAGAAACAGATGAGAGAGATGGGGAGAGAGAAGAGATGGGGAGACAGGGAGATGGGGAGACAGGGAGATGGAGAGACAGGGAGATGGGAAGACAGGGAGATGGGGAGACAGAGATGGGGAGACGGGGGGATGGGGAGACGGGGGGATGGGGAGACGGGGAGATGGAGAGACGGGGAGATGGGGAGACGGGGAGATGGAGAGACGGGGAGATGGGGAGAGGGGGATAGAGAGACGGGGCATGAAGAGACGGAGATGGAGAGACAGGGAGATGGAGAGAGGGGGATGGAGAGACAAGGGGATGGAGAGACAGGGAGATGGGGAGACGGGGGATGGGGAGATGGGGAGAAGGGGAGGTGGAGACACAGGGAGATGAGGAGACAGGGAGATGGGGATGGAGAGACAGGGGGAAGGAGAGACAGGGGGATGGAGAGACAGGGAGATGGAGAGACGGGGGAAGGAGAGACAGGGGAAGGAGAGACAGGGGGATGGAGAGACGGGGGGATGGAGAGACAGGGAGATGGAGAGACAGGGAGATGGAGAGACAGGGAGATGGAGAGACGGGGGAAGGAGAGACGGGGGGATGGAGAGACAGGGGGAAGGAGAGACAGGGGCATGGAGAGACTTGGGGACTGGCCAGGGAGAGACAGAGATGGGGAAAGACAAAAATGGGGAGAGATGGAGAGATGGAGAGAGAAAAAGACAGGAGAGATGGGAGAGACAGAGACACAGGGAAAGCTGGAGAGACAGAGAGATGGGTAAAAAGATGGGAAAGACAGGATGAGAGAAGAGATGGGGGGGACAGAGAGACAGGGAGACTGGCCAGGGAGAGGCAGATAAGGAGAGACAAGAGACAGGAAGAGACAGAGATAAAGGGAGCGGGGAGGCCAAGCGTGGGGGCTCACGCCTGTAATCCCAGCACTTTGGGAGGCCAAGGCAGGTGGACTGAGGTCAGGAGATTGAGACCAGCCTGGCCAACATGGAGAAACCCTGTCTCTATTTAAAATATAGAAATTAGCTGGGTGTGGTGGTACGTGCCTGTAATTCCAGCTACTCAGGAGGCTGGGGCAGGAGAATCGCTTGAACCCAGGAGGTAGAGGCTGCAGTGAGCTGAGATCACACCACTGCACTCCAGCCTGGGTGACAGAGTGAGACTGTGTCAAAAAAAAAAAGAAAGAAAGGGGCCGGGCGCGGTGGCTCACGCCTGTAATCCCAGCACTTTGGGAAGCCGAGGCGGGTGGATCACGAGGTCAAGAGATCGAGACCATCCTGGTCAACATGGTGAAACCCCGTCTCTACTAAAAATACAAAAAATTAGCCGGGCATGGTGGCGCATGCCTGTAATCCCAGCTACTCAGGAGGCTGAGGTAGGAGAATTGCCTGAACCCAGGAGGCGGCGGTTGCGGTGAGCCCAGATCGCGCCATTGCACTCCAGCCTGGGTAACAAGAGCGAAACTCCGTCTCAAAAAAAAAAAAAAAAAGAAAGAAAGAAAAAGAAAAATGAGGAGAAAAGGAGAGAGATGGAAAAAGACATGAACGGGACAAGATTTAGGGCTGGGAAGACATGGACAAGAGGAGACGAAGTGGGAGAAATGAGACACAAAAGGGCAAAGAGACAGACGAGAGACAGACAGAGACAGAGACAGATGGGAAAAGACATGGGAGAAACACAGATAGGAGAGGCCTGAAAGCTGGAGAGAAACACACCGACAAGGAAGGACGGGTGGAGGGAGAAGCCCATGGAGAGGCAGAGCCTGGGAGCAAGATGGGAGAGGAAGGGCTGGGGTGGGAGATGGGACAGGACCAGTCAGCCAATACCCATGGAACCTCCTCGCCTGGTGTGCTGTGCCTGGCAATGGGAAAAGTCAGGGGATGGGGGTCGGGTGCAGTGGCTCACGCCTGTGATCCCAGCACTTTGGGAGGCCAAGGCGAGTGGATCATTTGAGGTCAAGAATTCAAGACTAGCCTGGCCAACATGGTGAAACCCCGTCTCTACTAAAAATACAAAAATTAGCCAAGTGTGGTGGTGGGCGCCTGTAATCTCAGCCACTTAGGAGGCTGAGGCAGGAGAATCGCTTGAGCCTGGGAGACAGAGGTTACAGTGAGCTGAGATTGTGCCACTGCACTCCAGTGTGGGCGACAGAGTGAGACACTGTCTCAAAAAAAAAAAGTCAGGGGACAGGGACCCCCAGACAAAATCAGAGGTGCTGAGAGGTGGGAGGACACCTGGCCATAGAAAGACATAGTGGCCAGGTGCAATGGCTCACACCTGTAATCCCAGCACTCTGAAAGGTCAAGGTATGTGGAATGCTTGAGGTTAGGAGTTTGAGACCAGCCTGGACAACGTGGTGAGATCTTATCTCTACCAAAAAAAATTTTTTTTTTTGAGATGGAGTTTTGCTCTTGTTGCCCAGGCTGCAGTGCAATGAGGCGATCTCAGCTCACTGCAACCTCTGCCTCTCAGGTTCAAGCAATTCTCCTCCCTCAGCCTCCAGAATAGCTGGGATTGCAGGTGAGTGCCACCACATCCAGCTAATTTTTGCATTTTTGATAGAGACCAGGTTTTGCCATGTTGGTCAGGCTGGTCTCCAACTCCTGACCTCAGGTGATCCACCTGCCTCAGCCTCCCAGAGTGTTGGGATTACAGGCATGAGCCACTGTGTCCAGCCCTATTTATTTATTTATTTATTTTTGGAATAAGGTCTTGCTCTGGCACCCAGCCTGGAGTACAGTGACACAATCATGGCTCACTGCAGCCTCGAACTCCTGGGCTCAAGTGATCCTCCCGCCTCAGCCTCCTGAGTAGCTGGGACTACAGGTGCATGCCACTATGTCCAGCTAACTTAAAAAAATTTTTCGTAGACAGGGTTTTGCTATGTTGCCGAAGCTGGTCTCCATCTCCTAGGCTCAAACTATCCTCCCACCTCAGCCTCCCAAAGTGCTGGAACATTGCTTCTTTTTCTTTTTTTGACAAGAGTCTCGCTCTGTTACCCAGACTGGAGTGCAATGGCACAATCTCAGCACACTGCAACCTCTGCCTCCCGGGTTCAAGCGATTCTCCTGACTCAGCCTCCTGAGTAGCTGGGATTATAGGCACATGCCACAACATACGGCTAATTTTTGTTTTATTTTGTTTTGCTTTGTTTTGAGATGGAGTTTCACTCTTGTTGCCCAGGCTGGAGTGCAATGGTGTAATCCCGGCTCACTGCAACCTCTGTCTCCCGGGTTCAAGTAATTCTCCTGCCTCAGCCTCCCGAGTAGCTGGAATTACAGGCATGTGCCACGACACCCAGCTAATTTTTTATTTTTAGTAGAGACGGGGTTTCTCCATGTTGGTCAGGCTGGTCTCAAACTCTGGACCTCAGGTGATCTGCCTGCCTTGGCCTCCCAAAGTGCTGGGATTAGAGGTGTGAGCCACCACGCCAAGCCAGGACACTGCTTCTGACACTCCAGGACACCCTCATCCAGTGACACCTCCCCCAGATGGTCCCAGTCATACCTATGGATACCTATAGTTGCCTAGTGACACAATCATAGATGCGACACAAGAATATGACATGGACTCATACGGGGACTTCTAGTGACATCTCCCAGTTATAGACACGACCATGTAGGTACACTGTCTCATGAGGGAGGACCTTGTCAGACATGTGAATATAGTTGTGGCCACACACCATCCATCACACAGTTTCACGCCTTTTTTTTTCTTTCTTTGTTACATAGATGAGGGTTTCCTATGTTACCCAGGCTGGTCTCAAACTCCTGGCCTCACTCTCTTAGACGTGCCAGGACAATAGGTGTGAGTCAGCATGCCTCCCAGGCTCACATTTCTTAGCAATGCTGTCATATGTGGCCACTCCCGATGCACGGTGACCCTCCCCTTCACACCTGGACACGTTTTCAGACACTCATTGTCACCCTCATGGACACACGTGCCTTCAACCCTGCGTCTGACCTACTAACTGGGGAGGTACCTTGTCCCATGGTCCCGTTCGGAACGCTGTGGGGTGCTCAGTCCAGTTCTCCACGTTTGAGTCAGTGGGGGCTGACAGGTTTCAGGTCCCAGCGGAGATTGGGATGGAAAGGGAGGGAGGTGAATTCAAGCCTCTGGTCCCCCTGAAAGGGCTTAGTCCAACGGGGCCAGTGTTCTCCCAGACTCCTCCTCCAGTCGGGCAACTTGGACCAACTGTAGATCAAGGGTGTCCCCTGGTGGCCATAAATGGTCTCTGCACCCATCCATGGATGACAGGCAGCCCAGTTGCCGACTTTGACGCTGCGGACAGAGAGGACACAGAGCACACAGGCCCACGGACTGAAGTCCAGAAGCAGAAACCCAGATGCAGAACTCAGAGCCTGTAATCCAGATCTCAGGACCCAGAATCAGCATCTAGAGTCTAATCATTCCGGGCTGGGCGCGGTGGCTCACGCCTGTAATCCCAGCACTTTGGGAGGCCAAGGCAGGCAGATCACCTTAGGTCAGGAGTTTGAGACCAGCCTGTCCAACATGGTGAAACCCTATCTCTACTGAAAATATAAAAATTGCCAGTTGTGGTAGCGGGCATCTGTAATCCCAGATTCTCGGGAGGCTGAGGCAGGAGAATTGCTTGAACTCGGGAGGCAGAGGTTGCAGTGAACCAAGATCACACCATTACACTTCAGCCTGGGCAACAAGAGTGAAACTCTATCTCAAAAAAAGAAAACAACAAAAAAAGATTCTAATCATACTAAAATCTACAGTCCAGATCCATGAACTCTGCCAGACACGGGGGCTCACACTTATAATCTCAGCATTTTGGGAGCCCAAGGTGTGAGAATCGCTTGAGGCCTGGAGTTTGGGACACTCTGGGCAACATAGCAAGACTCTGTCTCTACAAAAAACTTAAAAGTTAGCTGGGCGTAGTGGCACGTCTCTGAGGCTGCAGTGAACTACGATGGTGCCACTGAAACCATACTCCAGAATTCAGATTCCAAAAATCTAGATCTTATTATTGAAAACTAGACTCTAGAATCCACACCACACCCAGAATCCAGCTTTTAAGAATTTAGAATCCAAAGGCCATCTTACAAAATCGAGTTTCTGTTTTTTTGCTTTTTTTCAAGATGGAGTCTTGCTCTGTTGCCCAGGCTGGAGTGTAGTGGTGCGATCCTGGCTCACAGCAACCTCCGCCTCCCAGGTTCATTCAATTCTCCTGTCTCAGTCTCCTGAGTAGCTGGGACTACAGGTGCATGCCATCACGCCCAGCTGACTTGTTGTATTTTCAATAGAGATGGGGTTTCACTGTGTTAGTCAGGATGATCTCAAACTCCTGACCTCGTGATCTGCCTGCCTCGGCCTCCCAAAATGCTAGAATTACAGGTGTGAGTCACTGAGCCCGGACTTTTTTTTTTTTTTGAGACAAGGTCTGGCTCTATCACCCAGGCTGGAATGCAGCGGCGTGACTGTGGCTCACTGCAACCTCTGCCTCCCAGGCTCAAGCCATTCTCCCACCTCAGCCTCCCCAGTAGCTGGGATTACAGGTACACACCACTATGCCCAGCTAATCTTTTTTTTTTTTTTTTTTCTGAGACAGAGTCTTGCACTGTCGCACAGGCTGGAGTGCAATGTTGCCATCTTGGCTCACTGCAACCGCCGCCTCCCAGGTTCAAGCAATTCTCTTGCCCCATCCTCCCCAGTAGCTGGGATTACAGGCGCCCACCACCATATCCGGCTAATTTTTTGTACTTTTAATAGAGAAGGGGTTTCGCTATATTGGTAAGGCTGGTCTCGAACTCCTGAACTGGAGATCTACCCACCTCGGTTTCCCAAGGTGCTGGGATTACAGGCGTGAGCCACGGCACCTGACCTGATTTTTTTATATATTTCTTTGGAGACAGGGTTTCTCCATTTTGGTCAGGCTGGTCACAAACTTGTGAGCTCAGTCAATCCACCTGTCTTGGCTTCTCAAAGTGCTGAGATTACAGGCATGAGACTCCTCACCCAGCCAAAATCCAGACACTATGCCGTCCTCAGAACCCTCGAAATCACAGCTGGGTAGCAGGAGTTGGTGAAGACAGAAACAAAGGGATAGGTGAGGAGCTCAGCAGTACAGCACATAGCCTCTCCCAGCTGAAAGTCCCTCCCAACCTACTCCTGTGCATTTACACACACACACACCATCAGGCTGGGCGTGGTAGCTCACACCTATAATCCAGCACTTTGGGAGGTCAAGCCAGGAGGATGGGGTGAGCCCAGGAGTTCGAGACCATCCTGGGCAACATGGTGAAACCCCGTCTCTACTAAAAATACAAAAAATAGCCGGGCATGGTGGCACATGCCTGTGGTCCCAGCTACTCGAGAGACTGAGGTGGAAGAATCACTTGAATCCAGGAGGCAGAGGTTGCAGTGAGCCGAGATTGCTCCACTGCACTCCAGCCTGGTGATAGAGCAAGACTCCATCTCAAAAAAATAATAATAATAATAATAAAAGAAGCCGGACACAGTGGCTCATGCCTTTAATCCCAGCACTTTGGGAGACCGAGGCAGGTGGATCATGAGGTCAGGAGTTCGAGACCAGCCTGACCAACATGCTGAAACCCCGTCTCTACTAAAAATACAAAAAAATTAGCTGGGTGTGGTGATGCGCACCTGAAATCCCAGCAACTCAGGTGGCTGAGACAGGAGACTCACTTGAATCCAGGAGGCGGAGGTGGCAGTGAGTCGAGATCACACCACTGAACTCCAGCCTTTCCAGCCTGGGAGACACAGCAAGACTCTGTCTAAAAAACAACAATAATAATAAAAGAAAAATAAAAAGACAAACCATTACCCAAAGACACACCTCCCTCTGTACGCTCTTGTCCCGGTATGCAGACACACGCACATCTGTGCATCCACATAATCTCAGTGCTCTGCCCCCAACCATCCCACCAAACTCCTAGACACACAACCGCCACACAGAGACACACACAAACCCATGCTTTCCAGCCCTGCACCCGGACACACATGAAAAATTGTAGAGACTGGGATGGGTGTGCACATGTGCACACGCACACACACACACACTCTCTCTCTCTCTCCCCTAAGAAGCTCCACTCCTTGGCAGTCACAGAGCCCCTGGGAATGGGACCCCAGGGATGGGGCTCGCCTCACACCCCCATGCCCACGCCAGCCCTCCCCTGCCTGGCCGGCTGGCGGGCTTTAATACAGATGCCAAACTCATAATTGTAACTGAGGGTGACAGGGTCACCTTGAGCCCCAGATGCTCGTGCGGTGACAGATGGCGTTGGCAAACCTGATTAGCAGCCCCCGTGCCAGCGCCTGTGGCACCTGCATCCCCCACCCCTCCCCCGCTCTCCCAGCACTCATTACCCACCCATTACTGGGCCTGGGGGGTGGGGTGGGGGCCGGCTGGCACTGCCCGGGAGGGGGCAGGGACTCTGGGGGCCCCCCGGCACCAAGGTTCCCAGCTGGCTCCCCTGGCTGGCAGGAGGTGGGCACAGAGGAGGGAGGGAAGGCAGACGCCTCATGCCTACCAGAGGGCGAGTTGCCTATGGTGCCAGGGCTGAGCTGCCCACTCGGACACTGCCTGGGGTTTGGCACAGAACTCTGGAGGGAACAGGGAAGGGGCGGCCCCCTAGAACCCTTCATGACCCTCCCCTCCAGGGCCCTTTGAGCAAGGGGCCTTGGGAGCTGCCTGCCTGGCCCATTCCCATCTCTCTGTGAGGCCTGCAAGGTCAGGGGTCTCTGGCTCCCACGGCCCGCTGGCCCATCTGTTTCCTCGGGTCCCCTCCTGCTCCCCTCACCTGAGGCCTTCCTTCCTGAGGCAGGAAGAGGGCTGAGAAGGGCCCGGCCGGCTCCCGCCCCGCGCTCCGGGGGGCATTTGGAGGCAACGCTCACAACGCCACATGTCCCTGCGTCTGTGCCAGACAGGCCCATCTGCCAGGGCCCTGGTTCCAGCCGCCCAAAGCCAGGCTGCCCTCACCGGCTGAAGACCCTGCGCCCCAGCTGGGGAGGGAGTGCTCAGATGCCCACACCCCATCATGGGGCCACCCACTCCCAGGGAACCCCAGTTGGAGGGAAAAAACAGATGCACATATAGACAGCTGGACTCAGCCAACCTTTATGGTTTCTGTGGAATGCCATGCCAGCCATGGGGCTGTGTGGAGACTCAGGTGGGGGGTCTGGGAGGGGCACAGCAGCCACTATCAAGGCAAGAGGCAGCTGGGAACACGAGGGTCCTGCCTCTGTCTCAGGGACCCCAGGATTTCCCCCAGCAGCTGTCTGCCTGACTGCTTTGGTTTTCGTTTTTGGGTTTTTTTTTTTTCAGTGTCCCTAAGATGAGGTCATCGCTGTGTCTCTCGGTCTGGGTGGGGCCATCTGCCCTCCCTGCAGCTGAGAGTGTCTTTGACCTTATTCTATAAGAGATAGTTTGGCCTACTGATTAACAGTGGATTAATTCCAGCACTTTGGGAGGCCAAGGTGGGCAGATCACCTGAGATCAGGAGATCAAGACCAGCCTGGCCAACATGGTGAAACCCCATCTCTATTAAAAATACAAAATTAGCCAGGTATGGTGGTAGGTGCCTGTAGTCTCAGCTACTGAGGAGGCTGAGACAGGAGACTCACTTGAACCCGGGAAGTGGAGGTTGCAGTGAGCCGAGATTGTGCCACCGCACTCCAGCCTGGGCAACAGAGAGAGACTCTGTCCCAACAAAAAACAGAGTGGATCTGAATCCTGGCTGTGCCGCTTACTGTGGTGTGACTCTGGATGAGTGGCTTTGCCACTCGGGGCCTTGGTTTTCTCATCTGTAAAATGGGGTGATGTTAGCAGCTATCCCATTGAGCTGCTGTAAGGATTACATGAGTTAGTACCTGTCAAATGCCTAACGTGGGTCCTGGTAAGCAGTGAGTGGTCAATCAGTGTGTGCTATCACTATCAGTGGTGCAACTCCAGGACTGGCGCTGTGTCTAGTGTCTCCAGGAGCAGGGTGAGGATTCTGGGGACCTGTCTGCCTAACCTTGCATCCCTTGTCTCTTGACCCAGAGTTCGTCGTCCAGGTCTGCGTCTTTCTTGGTCCATCTCCCCTCATCTCTCCAAGGTGCATGTCCCGTGCACCCATCCACGCTGCTCAGTTCAAGCCTTCGGGCTGCAATGACACTCCTCGATCAGCTCGGTGGACATCTTCACCCGTCGACGGGAGGCTGAGCTGCCAGCGTGACACCACAGGACCACGGGTGCCCAGCGCTTGCGAGCGGGCATGCAGCTGTTACACAGGACTAGTGGAGTGGGGTCCGAGTCAGGGACGTAGAGAGAGGAGCAATGACCAAAGCAGAGGTGATTTTGGAGGCGTGCGGCTGAGCAGCCGGGCCGAGAGAGCACCTGGGGCCAGAGGCATGGAGACAGTCAGGGTGGTGGAGTCTGGGGCCAGAGTAGCGTGGATAATCACCTCTCCACTTCCACCTCATCTTGAGAGGCATGGATGCTGCAGCCAGGCTGCCTGGCTTCAAATCCTGACTCTGCCATTTCTTGGCTGTGACATGGGAGCAAATTAGCCTCTCTGACCTCCTGTTTCCTCACCTGTAAATTCACTGTAATTTAACAAAGACGGCCGGGCACGGTGGCTCACGTCTGTAATCCCAGCATTTTGGGAGGCTGAGGTGGGTGGATCACTTCAGGCCAGGAGTTTGAGACCAGCCTGGCCAATATGGCGAAACCCCGTCTCTACTGAAAATACAAACCTTAGCCAGGCACGGGAGTGCACACCTGTAGTCCCAGTTACTTGGGAGGCTGAGGCAGGAGAATTGCTTGAGCCTGGGAGGCGCAGGTTGCAGTGAGCCAAGATCATGACTGCACTCTAGCCTGGGTGACAGACCAAGAATCTGTCTCAAAAAAAAAAAAAAAAAAAGCAAATAAGTTAATTAAACAAGGAAAAGAAGAAATCACTCTAGGCCCATCAATGAAGGGGATTCATTTAGGGAACTGATTACCCAGGAAATAGAGGGGTTGAAAGCCAAGGGCTGGACGTGGTGGCTTGAGACCAGCCTGGACAATATAGTGAGATCTCATCTCTACAAAGAAATTTTTTTAAAAAATTAGCTGGGCTAATGTTGTGCATCTGTAGTCCTAGCTACTCAGAAGGCTGAGGCAGGAAGATTGCTTCATCCTAAGAGTTCAAGTCTGCAGTGAGCTATGATCCCAGCTCACGCCTGTAATCTCAGCACTTTGGGAGGCCGAGGCAGGTGGATCACCTGAGGTCAGGAGTTCTACCAGCCTGGCCAACATGGTGAAACCCCGTCTCTACCAAAAATGCAAAAATTAGCTGGGGTGTGATGGTGCGTGCCTGTAATCCCAGCTACTCAGGAGGCTGAGGCAGGAGAATGGGAGGCAGAGGTTGCAGTGAGCCAAGATTGCTCCACTGCACTCCAGCCTGGGTGACAGAGTGAGACTCTGTCCCAAAAACGAGAGAGAGAGAGAGATGGGGTCTCACTCTGTCAACCAGGCTGTAATGCAGTGGTGCGATCATAGCTCACTGCAGCCTCCAGCCTCTGGTCTCAGTCTCCTGAGTAGCTGGGACTACAGGTATGCGCCACCACATTTTGCCTTGATTATTATTAACTGATTTTGCAGAGGTGAGAATTGAGGCTTAAAGAAGGGAAGCTACTCACCATGGGTCACCCAAAAATCAGCAATTAGAGAATGTGAATGCAGATACTCCTGACTCCAAAGATTGAGTCTTTGGTAGCACACTGCATGAATTCCCAAGGCCCTTATGGAGGACTGACTGAATGCAGCTGTTGACAGTCCTCCTCCAATCTGTCTCATTCAGGCTACCCAAGAGTCCCATGAGGCAGGTACTACTTTTTTTTTTTTTTTTTTGAGATGGAGTCTCACTCTGTCACCAGACTGGAGTGCAGTGATGTGATCTCAGCTCACTGCAACCTCCACCTCCCAGGCTCAAGTGATTCTCCTGCCTCAGCCTCCCAAGTAGCTGGGACTACAGGAACCACCACCACACCCAGCCAATTTTTGTATTTTTTAGTAGAGATGGGGTTTTACTATGTTGGTCAGGATGGTCTTGATCTCTTGACCTCATGATCTGCCCGCCTGGTCCTCCCAAAGTGATGAGATTACAGGCGTTTGAGCCACCAGGCCTGACCAGCAGGTACTATACTACTATGCATTCATTCATTCATTCAACAAACACTTACTAGCGGCTGGGCACGGTGGCTCATGCCTGTAATCCCAGCACTTTGGGAGGCTGAGGACAGTAGGTCACATGAGGCCAGGAGCTCGAGACCAACCTAGCCAACATGGCAAAACTCCGTCTCTACTAAAAATACAAAAATTAGCTGAGCATGGAAGTGCACATCTGTAATCCCAGCTACTCAGGAGGCTGAGGCACCAGAATCACTTGAGCCCGGGAGGCGGAGGTTGCAGCGAGCCGAGATTGCACTGCTGCACTCCAGTCTGGGTGACAGAGTAAGACTGTCGCAAAAAAAGAAAAAAAAAAAAAAAGAAAAAGAAAAAAGAAAGAAAGTTGGTATATGAAGCAGGGGAGGAGGGCTCACACCTGAAATCCCAGGAACTCAGGAGGCTGAGGTGGGATGACTGCTTGAGCCCGGAAGCTCAAGACTAGCTTGGGCAACATAGGGAGACTCCTCTGTCTGAAAAAAACAAAAACACCAGAAAGAAAGGGCCAGGCATGGTGGCTCACGCCTGTAATCCCAGCACTTTGGGAGGCTGAGGCAGGCGGATCACAGGATCAAGAGATCAAGACCATCCTGGCCAACACAGTGAAACCCCATCTCTACTAAAAATACAAAAATTAGCCAGGTGCAGTGGCTCACACCTGTAATCCCAGAACTTTGGGAGGCCAATGTGGGCAGATCACCTGGGGTCAGGAGTTCAAAACCAGCCTGACCAACATGGAGAAACCCCATCTCTACTAAAAAATATATAAAAATTAGCCAGGTGTGGTGGCGCTTACCTGTAATACCAACTACTTGGGAGGCTGAGGCAGGAGAATTGTTTGAACCCGGGAGGCGAGATTGCAGTAAGCTGAGATGGCACCACTGCACTCCAGCCTGGCAACAGAGCGATACTCTGTCTCAAAAAACAATAGGCTGGGCGCGGCAGCTCACACCTGTAATCCCAGCACTTTGGGAGGCTGAGAGGGGGCGGATCATGAAGTCAAGAGTTCAAGACCGGCCTAGCCAACATGGTGAAACCCCGTCTCTACTAAAAAATACAAAAAAATTAGCTGGATGTGGTGGTGCATGCCTATAATCCCAGCTACTTCGGAGGCTGAGGCAGGAGAATTGCTTGAACTGGGACCAAGAGGCAGAGGTGGCAGTGAGCCGAGAATGCGCCACTGCACTCCAGGGTGGGCTACAGAGCAAGACTCCGTGTCGAAAAAAGAAAAGAAAAAACGAAAGTTGGTGTCTGAGGAAAAGGAGGCTGGTGTGGTAGAAGCAAAGTAAGTGAGGGGGAGACAGGGAGGAGGTGAAACCAGGGAGGTAACAGGATCAGAGAGTACAGAAACTTGTGGGCTGCGGGGAGGACTTGGGCTTTTGTTCTGAGTAAAATGGGAGCCATGCAGGGTTCCAGGGGGAGGAGGAACCAGATCTGACTCTGGTGCTCACAGGCGTTCTTTGGCTGACGAATGGAAAAATAGACTTGGAAGTGAAGAGGGCCATGATAGTGGAATCAAGGAGACCAGGATAGAGGCAACTGCATCGGCCAGGTGGGAGGCACTTAGGTCCTATTTTACAAGGGGGGAAACTGAGGCACGGAGACATTCAGGCGGAGGATACAGGACTTGTACCCAAATCTGTCTGGGGCCATAGCCTGTGCCTTCTGCCAATGCTGAGACCCAGCCCTCTCCTCCCCACATCCACCCACTCACCTGAACAAAGGGCACAGCCTTACACATCCCCCGGGTCACTTCCTGAGGGTTCAGCGGCAGAGTCACAGCAGCCGCCTTGTCCTGCCCACGCTGCAGCCTGCCCATATCCAGCTGCCTAGCTTTCTGCAGGCCCAAGAAGGCCTTCCAGCTCCCAAGGGCTGGGGCTGGCACCAGTGGGGGCGGGGCCCCTGGGCCCAGAGCCCAAGTCTGATTGGCTGCAGCCCAGGACTGAGGCTGGGGAGCCTGGGGTCCAGGCCTCGCTGAGCCTGTGGACAAGGCCCCGCTAAGCAGGCACAGAAGAGTGGACAGCCGGCCAAGGAGCATCTGCTTGTCCATGCGTCTGTCCGTCTGTTCGTCCAGGACCGGGCTCAGGGTCTCTAGCAGTTGACCCTGCTGTCTGGTGAGTGGCATCTGAGCCCTCTGGACCCGTTTTAATCTCTTGACCCCTCCTGGATAGCCTGGGAGGCATTTCTGTAGACCCACAGCAGGGGAGGTGAGTAAACTCAGACCTGCTGGGTTCCCACACCTCCTCCCAACCTGCTGGGTGACATGGGGGCTGGGCCTGCAGTGTGCAAGCTGTGGGGACCAGGAAAGACAGGTTTGGGGCCAGGGGCTGAGACACACAATGCCTGAAGCCCCTAGGCAGCTGCTTTTCCAGTCCTGGGATCCCGGTTCATCCAATTAGCAAAAGCACACTTTGGGCCTGGCTCAGTGACTCACACCTGTGATTCCAGCACTTTGGGAGGCTGAGACTCGTAGATCACTTGAGGTGATCTACGAATTCAAAACCAGCCTGGATAGCATGGTGAGGGTCATGTCTACTTTAAAACTACAAAAATTGGGCTGGGTGCGGTGGCTCACACCTGTGATCCCAGCACTTTGGGAGGCCAAGACGGGCGGATCACCTGAGGTCAGGAGTTTGAGACCAGCCTGGCCAACATGGTGAAACCCCATCTCTACTAAAAATACAAAAAATTAGGTATGGTGGCGGGCACCTGTAATCCCAGCTACTCAGGAGGCTGAAGCAGGAGAATCACTTGAACCTGGGAGGCAGAAGTTACAGTGAGCCAAGATGGTGCCACAGCACTCCAGCCTGGGCAACAAGAGATACTGTCTCAAAAAAAAATGATAAAAAAAAAAAAATGGCTGGGCGCGATGGCTCACATCTGTAATCCTAGAACTCCGGAAGGCCAAGATGGGCAGATCATCTGAGGTCAGGAGTTTAAGACCAGCCTGGCCAACATGGTGGAACCCCATCTCTACTAAAAATGCAAAAATTAACTGGTTGTGGTGGTATGTGCCTGTAATCCCAGCTACTCGGGAGGCTAAGGCAGGAGAATCACTTGAATCTGGGAGGTGGAGGTTGTGGTGAGCCAAGATCACACCACTACACTCCAGCCTGGGCGACAGAGCAAGACTCCATCTCAAAAAAAAAACAAAAACAAAAACAAAACAGCTTACCTTGCCGCCAGGTTTCTTGGGTTCAGCCCAGGCATTGCAATTTCCTGGCCGTGCAACCCTGAGCAAGTCCCTTAACCATTCTGAGCCTTACCTGCTTTTTCTGTAATATGAGGATAAAATAGTTCCTACATCATTGGCCTGTTCTGAGGACCTAAGGAGGTAATTTATGTAAGGAGCTTAAAACAGAGATTCCTACACAGTAACACCATGAATCAGCTATGATTAACATTATTGCTGCTGGGTTTTTTGTTCTGGTTTTTTTTTTTGGTGGGGGTGGATGGAGTCTTGCTCTGTCACCCAGGCTGGAGGGCAGTGGCGTGATCTTGGCTCACTGCAACCTCCACCTCCCAGTTCAAGGGATTCTCCTGCCTCAGCCTCCTGAGTAGCTGGGATTACAGATGTGAACAAGCACACCCGGCTAATTTTTGTATTTGTAATAGAGACAGGTTTCACTATATTGGCCAGGCTGGTCTCAAACTCCTGACCTCAAGCGATCCACTCACTTCAGCCTACCAAAGTGCTGGGATTACAGGCATGAGCCACCACACCCAGCCAGTTCTTTTTATATATATTTTCTCTTTTATTTGGCACAGAGTCTCACTATGTCGCCCAGGCTGGTCTCAAAGTGCTAGTCTCAAAATGCTGGGATTATAGGCACTGGAGGCTATCTTGTCTGACTTTTGTTTTCCTTTTTTTCTTTCTTTTCCTTCCTTTCTTCCGTCCTTCCTTCTTTCCTTTCTGACAGAGTCTTGCTCTGTCTCCAAGCTGGAGTGCAGTGGCGTGACCTTAGCTCACCGCAACCTCTGCCGCCTGGGTTCAAGCGATTCCCCTACCTCAGCCTCCCGAGTAGCTGGGACTACAGCACGCACCATCACGCCTGGCTAATTTTTTGTATTTTAGTAGAGACAGCGTCTCACCATGTTGGCCGGGATGGTCTTGATCTCCCGATCTAGTGATCCACAAGCCTCAGGCTCCCCAAGTGCCGGGATTACAGACGTAAGCCAACGAGCCCAGCCCTCTTTTTCTTCTTCTTTTGTGTGTATGTGTGTTTGGAGACAGTCTCCCTCTGTCACTCAGGCTAGAGTGCAGTGGCATGATCTCAGCTCACTGCAACCTCCCCTTCTGAGTTCAAGTGATTCTCCTGCCTCAGCCTCCGGAGTAGTTGGGACTACAGGCCCCTGCCATCCACCGTGCCTGGCTAATTTTTTTTTTTTTTTTTGGTATTTTAGTAGAGATGGGGTTTCACCATGTTGCCCAGGGTGGTCTTGAACTCCTGAGTTCAGGCAATCCGCCAGTCTTGGCCTCCCAAAGTGCTGGGATTACAGGCATAAGCCACGGCACCTGGCCTTTTTTGTTTATTTTTTTGGTTTTTGTTGTTATTGTTGACATGGGGTCTTGTTCTGTCACCCAGGCTGGAGTGCAGTGGCACAATCACAGTTCACTGCAGCCTCGACCTCCCAGGCTCAAGGAATCCTCCTGCCTCAACCACACTGAATAGCTGACACTACAGGTGCATGACACCATGCCTGGCTGATTTTTAAATTTTTTCTAGAGGGCCAGGCGCGGTGGCTCAAGCCTGTAATCCCAGCACTTTGGGAGGCTGAGGTGGGTGGATCACGAGGTCAAGAGATCGAGACCATCCTGGTCAACATGGTGAAACCCCGTCTCTACTAATACAAAAAATTAGCTGGGCATGGTGGCGCGTGCCTGTAATCCCAGCTACTCAGGAGGCTGAGGCAGGAGAACTGCCTGAACCCAGGAGGCGGAGGTTGCGGTGAGCCGAGATCGTGCCATTGCACTCCAGCCTGGGTAACAAGAGCAAAACTCCGTCTCAAAAAAAAAAAAAAAAATTTTTTTTTCTAGAGACGGGGTCTTACTATGTTACCAGGTTTGTCTCAAAACTGCTGGCCTCAGGTGATCCTCCTGCCTCAGCCTCCCAAAGTGCTGGGATTAAAGACACACACCACCATGCCCACCTGTTTTATTTTCTTTAACACTCAGTATAGGCCAGACTTAATTCTGAGCCCTGAGGATACAGAAGAACAAAACAGAAAATGGGTCCTCACTGCCATGGATTTTATACTGTGCAGAAAACAGACAATAAAAGATAACAATAACTTGATGGCTCATGCCTGTAATCCCAGCACTTTGGGAGGTTGAGGTGGGCAGATAACTTGAGGTCAGGAGTTCGAGACCAGCCTGGACAACATGGTGAAACCCTGTCTCTACTAAAAAATACAAAAATTAGCTGGGCGAGGTTGGGCCCGGTGACTCATGTCTGTAATTCTAGCACTTTGGGAAGCCGAGGTGAGCAGATCACCTGAGGTCAGGAGTTCAAGACCAGCCTGACCAACATGGAGAAACCCCATCTCTACTAAAAATACAAAATTAGCTGGGCATGGTGGCGCATGCCTGTAATCCCAGCCACTCTGGAGGCTGAGGCAGGAGAATCGCTTGAACCCAGGAGTCGGAGGTTGCAGTGAGCCAAAATCGCGTCATTGCACTCCAACCTGGGCAACAAGAGCAAAACTCCATCTCAAAAAATGAAAAAGAAAAAATTGCTGGGCGTGGTGGCGCGCTGTAATCCCAGCTACCTTGGGATGTTAAGGCACTAGAATTGCTTGAACCCAGGAGGCGGAGGTTGCAGTGAGCCAGATCATGCCACTGCACTCCAGCCTGGGTGACAGAGTGAGACCCTCTCAAAAATAATGCTAATAATAATAATTAGTAATAAAGATTATTTCAGAGTCTTGATTAAGAAGCTATTAATATGGGATGTTCCTTAGAGAGGTCAGGGCGAGGGCTTCTGTCTCCGGGGTGATCAGGGAAGTCCTCCCCGAGTAGGTGACATTTTTACAGACACCTGAGATGGCTCTGGAGGCAGTGGGAACAGCCTGGTAGTGGGGGGTGGAGGTTAGGAGTGTTAGAAGCAGATAAAGAGGGTGAGAGTCGCATCCCAGGCTTTGGGGCCCCGGAGGTGCCTGGTAGGGGGGGAATCCTGGCACTTCTATCTCGCACCCAAGTGAGGAGCTAGAAGGCCACCGGGGCCGTGGGAAGATGTGAGGCCGGACCTTCCCGCGCCCTGCCCTCCACGGAGCAGCGAGTGCGATGCGGCGTGCTCGCCCTCTGGCGGCGGCTCCCGGGACTGCGTGGCGGCCGTACCCAGGACACCCGCCTCCCAGACACCCAGCCTGGAGTAGCAGGCGTGCTTCCCACCCAGCCCCCTACATCCAGCTCCTGCATGTCCCCCAACCTGCCCTTCTGCTGTCCTCTAGACCCAGATAACCACAGCTCTGTCCTGCCAGGTGCTAAGGCTACAAACTTTGGAGCACCCTTGACCGATCTCTTTCTCTAACACTAATCCCCGCTCCCAATCTTATATGACAGTAACTCCGGTCAGCTCCAGAATCTACCCAGAATCCGCCTGCTTCTCACCCACTCCTTGTCCCCCTATCTGGATCAGTGCAGTCACTTCCTTCCAGGTCTCCCAGCTCCCGCCCTGGCCACCCATCCCCCACAGTCTAATCCCCCCACAGCGGCCAGAGGGCCCCTGTGAGCACCTGAGTCAAGTCTCGTCCCTCTGATCAGAATCCTCCATGGCTCCCATCTGCCTCAGAAAAAAACCTCAGGAGGAGGCCATGAGGTCCAGCAGGATGTGCCCCCATCACCTCCCCACTCTCGTGTCCCCACAACCCCTCCTTTTTTCCCTCCTGCCACCCTTGCTCATTCCATTTTTCCAAACGTACCAGGCACATTCCCTAATACTATGCTGCTACACAAGACTGCAGAAGCTCTTCAAATTTTAGCATGGAAAGATATCCCCAGCCGGGCGCGGTGGCTCACGCCTGTAATCCCAGCACTTTGGGAGGCTGAGGTGGGCGGATCATCTGAGGTCAGGAGTTCAAGACCAGCATGGCCAACATAGTGAAACCCCATCTCTATAAAAATACAAAAAAGTAGCTGAGTGTGGCGGCACATGCCTGTAATCCCAGCTACTCAGGAGGCTGAGGTAGGAGAGTCGCTTGAACCCAGGAGAAGGAGGTTGCAGCAAGCCAAGATCACACCATTGCACTCCAGCCTGGGCGGCAAGAGCGAAACTCCATCTCAAAAAAAAAAAAAAAAAAAAGACATCCCCCCCCCAAAAAAAAGAAAACGAATAGGCTATCATTCCAACCTTTTGGGGAAAGAGAGAAAATTTACAGCTATTGTTTACTTGTATTTGCATGTTGCAAAAAGCAGCCAGGTTTTCCTACTGAGGAGGGGCACGGAAATGTGCAGATAGTATGAGGGAGCCTTACTCTAGACTTTAAAAATTATGGCCGGGCACAGTGGCTCACGCCTGTAATCACAGCACTTTCAGAGGCCAAGGCAGGCGGATCATGAGGTCAAGAGATCAAGACAAGCCTGGCCAACATGGTGAAATCCTGTCTCTACTAAATATACAAAAATTAGCTGGGTATGATGGCACGCACCTATAGTCCCAGCTACTGAGGCAGGAGAATCGCTTGAACCGGGAGGCGGAGGTTGCAGTGAGCTGAGATTGCACCACTGCACTCCAGCCTGGTGACAGAGCTAGACTCCATCTCAAAAAAAAGAAAAAAAGAAAAAAGAAAGAAAATTTGCTTTAATCAGGCCAGGCACAGTGTCTTAAGCCTGTAATCCCAGCACTTTGGGAGGCCAAAGCAGGCAGATCACCTGAGGTCAGAAGTTGGAGACCAGCATGGCTATCATGGTGAAAACCGGTCTCTACCTAAAATACAAAAAAATTAGCCGGGTGCAATTTCAGCTAGTTGAGAGGGTGAGGCAGGAGGATCTCTTGAACACGGGAGGTGGAGGTTGTAGTGAGCTGAGATCATGCTGCTGCACTCCAGCCTGGGCAACAGAACGATTTTTTTTTTAAAAAAAAAATTGCTATGCTGCACTTGAGTCCTGTTTTCTTGAGACTCAGCCGCCATTCTGTGAGGAAGCCTAAACTGGCCCATGCAGAGAGACTTCTGTGTAGATACACCAGCTGACAGTCCCGCTGAGGCCTGAGCCAGCATCAATCCTTAGACATGAATGAATCATGTTTCCTGATACTTCTGGCTGCCAGGTATCATGTTGCCTCAACCTTCAATTCTTCCCAGCTGCAGGAAGATAGCAGTGAGTAGAGACAAGCTATCTCCACTGGGCCCTACCAAAAGTCCGGATCCATAGAATTCATGGGTTTAATAAAATGGGTAAAGGTTGTTCACAGCAACTGTAGCTAAAACACCAGAACATACATACACATATATGTGCCGGAAATGAAAGTTCTGTAAAACAATACTTATGCTTACTACAGTGTGATAGTCATTACTAGATACAATCTGGTAACTGTATTCTATGCTACTTTATTTCATTAAGAATAAAAGCCTTGGGCCGGGCGCAGTGGCTTACACCTGTAATCCCAGCACTTTGGGAGGCTGAGGCAGGCAGATCACAAGGTCAGGAGATTAAGATCATCCTGACTAACACGGTGAAAACCTCTCTACTAAAAACACAAAAAATTAGCCAGGCATGGTGGTACATGCCTGTAGTCCCAGCTACTCTCGAGTCTGAGGCAGGAGAATTGCTTGAACCTGGGAGGCAGAAGTTGCAGTGAGCCGAGATCGCGCCACTACACTCCAACCTGGGCAACAGAGTGAGTCTCCACCTCAAAAAATAAAATTACATTAAAAAATTAAAACCTCAGTACTTTGGGAGGTAGACGCGGGCAGATAGGCCAGGAGTTTGAGACCAGCCTGGCCAGCAAGATGAAATCCTATCTCTACCAAAAACAGAAAAAAATTAGCTGGGCATGGTGGCAGGGGCCTAGAATCCCAGCTCCTTTTTCCTTTTTCCTTTTGATTTTTTTGAGACAGAGTCTCACTCTATCCACCCAGACTTGAGTGAAATGGCACAATCTCAGCTCACTGCAACCTCCACCTCCCGGGTTCAAGCAATTCTCGTGCCTCCCCAGTAGCTGGGATTACAGGCACCCGCCACAGCACCAGGCTAATTTTGTATTTTCAGTAGAGACGGGTTTTCACCATCTTGGCCAGGCTGGTCTTGAACTCCTGACCTCAGGTGATCCACCCACCTTGGCCTCCCAAAGTGCTGGGATTATAGGCATGAGCCACCATGCCCAGTCAGAATCCCAGCTACTTGGGAAGCTGAGGCAGGAGAATCGTTTGAACCCAGCAGAGGTTGCTGTAAACCAAGATCTCATGCCACTGCACTCCAGCCTAGGCGACACAGTGAGATTCTGTCTCAAAAAAAGAAAAAAGAATAAGGCCGGGCATGGTGGCCACACCTGTAATACCAGCACTTGGGGAGGCTGAGGCGGGCAGATCATAAGGTCAGGAGATTGAGACCATCCTAACACGGTGAAACCCTGTCTCTAATAAAAATACAAAAAAAAATTAGCTGGCATGGTGGCACACGCCCGTAGTGGAGGCTGAGGCAGGAGAATCGCTTGAACCCAGGAGGCAGAGGTTGCAGTGAGCCAAGATCATGCCACTGCACTCTAGCCTGGGCAACAGAGTGAGACTCTGTCTAAAAAAAAAAAAATGCCAAGCAAGGTGGCTCACACCTATAATCCCAGCACTTTGGGAGGCCAAGATGGGTGGATCGACTGAGGTCGGGAGTTGGAGATCAGCCTGACCAACATGGAGAAACCCCATCTCTACTAAAAACACAAAAAATTAGCCAGGCATGGTGGCGCATACCTGTAATCCCAGCTACTTGGGAGGCTGAGGCAGGAGAATCACTTGAACCTGGGAGGCAGAGGTTGCGGTGAGCTGAGATCCTGCCATTGCACTCCAGCCTGAGCAACAAGAGTGAAACTCTGTCTCAAAAAAAAAAAAAGGCCTGGCGCAGGGGCTCACACCTGTAATCCTAGCACTTCGGGAGGCCAAGGCGGGTGGATCATGAGGTCAAGAGATTGAGACCGTCCTGACCATCCTGACCAATATGGTGAAAACCCATCTCTACTAAAAATACAAAAAATTAGCTGGGTATGGTCGCACACACCTGTAGTCCCAGCTACTTGGGAGGCCAGGGCGGAAGAATTGCTTGAACCTGGGAGGTGGAGGATGCAGTGAGCCGAGATCAAGCCACTGCACTCCAGCCTGGCAACAGAGTGAGACTCTGTCTAAAAAGAAAAAAAATGCTGTATACCCATGTTCATAAGAGCATTATTCACAACAGGCAAAAACTGGAGGCTGCCCAAATGTCCATGTGTATAGATGAATGAATAAACAAAATGTGATCCATGTTATTCATCCTTTCAGCATGACATCTGCTGTTGGAAGAAAAAAAAAATGTGGTCCATCCATACAATGGAATACCATTCAGCCTTAAAAAGGAAAGAAAAAAATTTGAGATAGTCTCGCTCCGTCACCCAGGTTGGAGTGCAGTGACATGCCCACAGCTCACTGGAGCCTCCACCTCCCAGGTTCAAAAGATCCTCCTGCCTCAGCCTCCAAAGTAGGTGGGACTACAGGCATGCGCCACCACGCCTGGCTAAATTTTGTATTTTTTGTAGGGACAGGGTTTCACAATGTTGCCCAGGCTAGGAAAGAGATTCTGACATGTGCTGCAACATAGATGAAACTTTAGGATATGCTGGACGTGGTGACTCACACCTGTAATCCCAGCACTTTTCGAGGCCAAGGCAGGCAGATCACTTGAGGTCAGGAGTTTGAAACCAGCCTGGCCAACATGGTGAAACCCCGTCTCTACTAAAAATACAAAAATTAGCCAGGTGTGGTGGCAGGTGCCTGTAATCCCAGCTACTGGGGAGGCTGAGGCACAAGAATTGCTTGAACCCAGGAGGTGGAGGTTGCAGTGAGCCAAGATCGAGCCACTGCACTCCAGCCTGGGCGACAGAGTGAGACTCAGTCTCAAAAAGGAAAAAGAAAAAGTTTTAGGATATTATGGTAACTAAACTGAGTCAGCCCCAGGTGCAGTGGCTTACACCTATAATCCCAACACTTTAGGAGACAGAGTCTGCAGGATTGCTTGAGCTTAGGAGTTCGATTCTGCAACGAGTTATGATCATGTCACTGCACTTCAGCCTGGGGAACAGAGCAAGACCCTGTCTCAAAATAAAAAATAAACCAGTGGCTGGGCGCGGTGGCTCACGCCTGTAATCCAAGCACTTTGGAGGCCAAGGCGGGTGGATCACCTGAGGTCGGGAGTTCAAGACCAGCCTGACCAACGTGGTGAAACCCCGTCTTAAAAAAAATAATAATAAACCAGTTACAAAAAGACAAGTACGTATAATTCCACTTATATGAGGTACCGAGAGTAGTCCAAATTCATAGAAACAGAAAGTAGTGGCTGCCAAGGACTGGGTGGGCGGAAGGGAAACTGGGGAGTGAGTGTTTCATGGGTACAGACTTACGGGTTTCCAAGATGAAAACATTCTCAGGTCAGGCACTGTGGCTCATACCTGTAATCTCAACACTTTGGGAGGCCAAGGCAGGAGGAAAACTTGAGCTCTGAAATTCAAGACCACCCTGGGCAACATATTGAGACTCTATTACTACAAAGAATACAAAAATCAGCCAGTCTTGATGGTGAGTGCCTGCAGTTCTAGCTACTCAGGAGGCTGAGGTGGGAGGATCACTTGAGGCCAGGAGGTTGAGGATGCACTGATCATGCCAGTGTATTCCAGCCTGGGTGATAGAGTGGGATCCTGTCAAGAGGGAAGGGGAGGGAAGGCGGGGGAAGAGAAGGGGAGAGTAGGGAAGGGAAGGGGAAGGGGAAGGGGAGGGGGCAGAGGAGGGGGAGGGGGAGCCCAGCAGTTCAAGATCAGCCTGGATAACATAGAGAAACCCTGTCTCTACAAAAAAATTTAAAATTTAGGTGGAAGTAGTGGTTCATTCCTGTAGTCTACCTACTTGAAAGACTGAGGCGGGAGGATCCCTTGAGCCCAGGAATTCAAGACTGCAGTGAGCTATGATCAAGCCAGTGCACTCTAGCCTGGGCAACAGAGCAAGACCCTGTGCCAAAAAAATTTTTAATTTAATTTAAAAAGCAACCATATAAGTCCTGCTTCCTTTGTTGCACATTATGCTCATAAGAATCATCCATCTTGCTGTAAGCAGATGTAATATCTGCTCTTTCATTCCTGTGTAGTAGTCCATTAGCTGAAACAGCATAATTTAGGTGTCCATTCTACTTGAGGTGGACATTGGGTGTGAACTAGTTCCAGCTTGGGAATGACATACATACGTGATGTTCCTATGAACATTCATGTCTTGAGAAAAATTACAATTCTTTTTTGCGGGGTCAGAGAAGGTGTGCATGTGTGTGATTAAAAACAACATGAGGCCAGGCGCGGTGGCTCATGCCTGTAATCCTAGCACTTTGGGAGGCCGAGGTGGGTAGATCACCTGAGGTCAGGAGTTCAAGACCAGCCTGGCCATCACAGTGAAACCCCATCTTTAAAAAAAAAAAAATTGGCTGGGTGGTGGCTCACACCTATAATCCCAGCACTTTGGGAGGCCGAGGTGGGCGGATCACTTAAGGTCAGGAGTTTGATATCAGTCTGGACAACATGGTAAAACCCCATCTCTATTAAAATGCAAAAATTAGCCAGGCGTGGTGGCTAGAGCTTGTGGTCCCAGCTACTCAGAAGGCAGAAGCTCGAAAATCCCTTGAACCCGGGAGGCGGAGGTTGCAGTGAGCAGAGATTGCGCCACCGTACTCTAGCCTGGGAGACAGAGCGAGACTCTGACTCAAAAACAAAACAAAACAAAACACAAATTCTTTTTCTTTATTGTGTATATTTTACAATATGAAACATACTATATTCTACATTATAAGCAGTATCTCCCACTCCTCCACCCCAGCCCCTGGTAACACCTAATCTACTTTCTGTCTCTATGAATTTGACTACTCTAGTTACCTCATATAACTGAATACAATTTTTATCCTTTTGTGACTGCCTTATTTCACTTAGCCTAATGTCCTCAGGGTTCATCCATATCACAGCATGTGACAGAATTTTATTTTTTTTCTCCCAGGCTGGAGAGCAGTGGGGCAACCTCGCCTCCCAGTTTCAAGCGATTTTCCTGCCTCAGCCTCCCCAGTAGCTAGGATTACAGGCGTGCGCTACCACGTCCGACTACTTTTTGTATTTTTAGTAGAGACGGGGTTTCACCATGTTGGCCATGCCGGTCTCAAACTTTAACCTCAGGTGATGCCCATCTCGGCCTCCCAGAGTGCTGGGATTACAGCAGTGAACCACAGCGCCCGGCCACATTTAAATTTTAAAAAGTAATAAATGTTAGTTTAAATGCATAAAATTAAAAATATTTTTTACCCAAAGAACACTGAACGCTTAAAAACACATTTTTTTAAAGTGTTAGTGTGCAGAGGAAAAAAAGTGAAAATTAAAAATGACTTTAATAAGTAACTGTTTAACTAAAACTTAAAGCTATACTTGGAAATGTATAAAATCTATACTAACTCCTTCGCCTCATTCCCCCTAACTGAGGCAGCAGGGACGTCCCTTGCCCTGCCCTGGCCCCCACCGGGCCTCGCGCTCAGGCAGCGCCTTGAACAGCCCGGCCGGCGTGCGAGGACCCCGCACGGCCAAGATGGCGGCGTCCGTGCGACAGGCACGTAGCCTGCTAGGGCTCGCGGCGACCCTGGGCCCGGGTTCCCGTGGCTACCGGGCGCCCCCGCCCCCGCGCCGCAGGTCAGGACCCCGGTGGCCAGACCCCGAGGACCTCCTGACCCCGCGATGGCAGCTGAGGCCGCGCTACGCAGCTAAGCAGTTCGCGCGTTACGGCGCTGCCTCCGGGGTGGACCCCGGTTCGCTATGGCCGTCGCCGGAGCAGCTGCGGGAGCTGGAGGCCAAGGAGCGCGAATGGTACCCAAGCCTGGCAACCATGCAGGAGTCGCTGCGGGTGAAGCAGCTGGCCGAAGAGCAGAAGCGTCAGGAGAGGTGCGTGCGTGCAGGAAGACGCGGGGCTGCCCTCTGTGTCCCGTGGGCGAACTGGGCCCGAAACCGTGCCTACCCCATTGGGGGCACCTCACAGCATCTACTGTTGTAGATTTATGTATACGCTCACCTGGCCGCAAAACAAAGTCAGTAACAGTCTATTTAGTCATTCATCAGCAAGTCGTTTTTTTTTTTTTTTTAAGAGAGTCTTACTCTGTTGCCCAGGCTGGGGTGCAGTGGCGCGACCTCCGCCTCCAGGGTTGAAGCGATTCTCCTGCCACAACCTCCCGAGTAGCTCGGATTACAGGCGTGAGCCACCGCGATCGGCCATCATCAGCAAGAATTTACTGAGCGCATACCGTGTGCAAGAACCCGTCCCAGGCTGGACGCGGTGGCTCACGCCTGTAATCCTAGCATTTTGGGAGGCCGAGGCAGGCCCCAAAGGGCTCCTGAGGCCAGGAGTTCGAGACCAGCTTGACTAACATGACGAAACCCTGTCTCTACTACATACAAAAATTAGCCAGGCGTGGTGACGCACGCCTGTGATCCCAGCTACTCGGGAGGCTAAGACAGGAGAATAGCTTGAACCCTGGAGGCAGAGGTTGCAGTGAGCTGAGATCGGGCCACTGCACTCCAGCCTGGGCAAGAGAGGAAAACTCCGTCTAAAACAAAACAAAACAAAATCCTGTCCCAGCAGGAAACGGGCAAGATAATATCAGATGGCCACAGTGGACTGCCTATTAGGAAGGTAAAAGAGTGAAGACTGCCTGCCTGAGGGCAGCTTTGGTTCAGTACTCTCTGAGAAGATGATATTTAAGCAAAGACCTGAATAACCAGACTTAGCCATGGGGAGATTTCTTGGGTAAAGAGTTCCTGGTAGAAGGAACAGCTGAGGCAAATGCCCTGAGATAGATAGGATATGCCTTAAAGAAGAGCCAAGTGGCCAGTGTAGCTGGGGAAAAGTGAGGGCAGGAAGGTGATGGGTCCTGGAATCAAGGGCAGAGGTCGGGTACGGAGGCAAGTCTGAAGGACCACAGGCATCTTTTTTTTTTTTTTTTTTTTGAGGTGGAGTTTCACTCTGGTTCCCCAGGCTGGAGTGCCATGGTGAGATCTCAGCTCGCTGCAACCTCCGCCTCCCAGGTTCAAGCAATTCTCCTGCCTCGGCCTCTTCTGGGATTAGAGGCATGCACCACCACACCTGGCTAATTTTTTGTATTTTTAGTACAGACAGGGTTTCGCCATATTGGCCAGCCTGGTCTCAAACTCCTGACCTCAGGTGATCCACCTGCCTCAGCCTCCCAAAGTGCTGGGATCACAGGCGTGAGCCACTGTGCCTGGCTGGACCAGGACTATCTGTTACAGATAATGCCACATCCCGGATGGCAGAGGGGGTAGGTCAAGGGTGTTCCTGGTATTTACCCTTCTGGTTTTCCCAGTAGCCTTAAGAGGAAGAAGGGATTGCCCTAATTTTAGAGATGAGGAAACTGAGGCTTGGCAAAGTGAAGTCATGTGTCGGATCACCCAGACAGGGAATGTTGGAGCAGGGACTCCTGTTTCTGCCCTTCCTCAGCCAGATGACCCTGTTATAGGGCGGCTTAATTCTTCACTTTTCTAATCCGTAAATGAGGCTGTCATAAAAAAGAACGAGATCATGTTCTTCGAAGGGACAAGAAGGGAGCTGGAGGTTATCATCCTTAGCAAACTAACACAGGAACAGAAAACCAAATACAACATATTCTCACTTCTAAGTGGGAGCTAAATGATAAGAACACATGGACACACAGAGGGGAACAACACACATTGGGGCCTTTTGGAGGGTGGAGGGAAAGGATCAGGAAAGATAACTACTGGGTACTAGGTTTAATATCTGGGTGAAGTAAATCTGTACAAAAAGTTAAAGAAAAAAATGGGACTGTGACTGGTGGCTACAAACTCAAGTATTGGTGGGAAATGTCTTTCTTGCTTTCATTCCTGTGCCTAGAATTGGGCCTGGCCTACAGTAGGTACTCAGCAATGTCTGTGGAATAAACGTGTGAAATTGTCCATGGGAGTGGCACTTGGTGGCTCACTAGGCAGCTCAGTGAAATGTTGATTTGGCTTTGGCACATGGGGTTTACTGGGGCTTGACACACTCTTGTGATCAAATTCATGCACAAGTAACTCTCTCTCTCTTCATCTCTTCCTGTTTCTTCACTTGTCAAGGGCTTCTCCTGACAGACAGTTAACCTACGGGGGGAGTTGAGGAGGCTAGTGCGCAAAGGCCTATGGGTGGGATATGGGTGGGTGAGCTTTGCCCTGGCTCACTGCCAGAGTCACGGCCCACTCTCCCTCCCCTGCAGGGAGCAGCACATCGCAGAGTGCATGGCCAAGATGCCAAAGATGATTGAGAAATGGCGGCAGCAGCAGCGGGAGCGCAGGGAGAAGGCAGAGGCTGACAAGGAGAGGAGGGCCCGACTGCAGGCTGAGGCCCAGGAGCGCCTGGGCTATCAAGTGGACCCAAGGAGCGCCCGCTTCCAGGAGCTGCTCCAGGACCTAGAGAAGAAGGAGCGCAAGCGCCTCAAGGAGGAAAAACAAAGACAGAAGAAGGAGGCACGAGCTGCTGCAATGGCTGCGATGGCAGCCCAGGACCCAGCAGCCTCTGGGGCACCCAGCTCCTGAGCCTTTGTCCTTTCCCAATAAAAGCCTGCTCCCTGGCAGTCCCCCTGAAGAGATCTGTGTCCTCTCAAGGTGTGCCTCTCTGGGTCCCCTGGTTCCTCCCGCAACACCTAGGTGTGGGCTGGGGAATCTCCCACTTGGCTCTACTCAAAAGGGGGACAGGGACTGTAGGCCCTGCTGACTGAGGCTTCAGGACGAGAAAAAGGGGGGATGCAATGGGCAAATAATAGAGAAGCAGATGGCAGAAGAGAAGAAGGCTTCTGTTTACCAACATTCATCTCCAGTAATTAGCCAATTATGGGGGAGGGGAGGAGGGGGGAAGTATAGCCAAAACAGACTGTGGTGACGACGGTGGGGGCCAGGGAGAGGCAGTCCTTGTAAGGCTGGGCTGGGGTCCATTGCCTGGAAATGACACACTGGGGGAGGAGACACTGGGAGCCCCAATCTGCAAGGACTCACAGACTCCTCTCCCTGTTCCCGGCACCCATCACCACGCCTGCCTGTGCCCAGACAGCCCCCAGACTCAGACAGGCGGGCATGGGGAGCCCCAGCAGGCACGGACCATAGGGCTGGTTTTTTAAACTTTATTCACTTCAAAACCTTTATTAGAGACACGGTTCTGTTCTGGGGTGGGGGTAGCCTTAACATTGAGCTGATGTTAGCCCTTTTCTAGGCTGGAGGCCAAGGCCAGACTGGGGAGGGGGCCTTGAACCTTTCAGGGCTCACCCCAGATGGAAAGATTTGGGCTGCTCCAATGGAGGATCAAATTGTGGGGTTCCAGCTTCCCCTCATCCTAGAAAAGGATGGGGTGGAGGGACCTCAGGGATTCTTCGGAAGATGGAGAAGCAAGCAGCCGCCTTTCCATCTGGCTGCAGGGAGCTGGGACAGAGGCCAAGAGGGGCCCATCTGTCGCCTCCTAGTCCTGCCAGCTTCTCTGAGCAGGCTGGGCTTGGGAGGAGGATGGGGGGACAGCTGTCTGACCTGGGTCTTCTCAGAGCAAGATGGGAACAGGGGCCACTTTAGGAGGACAGGAAGCTGGGCTTTTTGCTCATTTTTTTTTTTAAAGGTTTTTGATTTTTTTTCCCACTTCTTAAATAAACATGAATATATATATATATTTTTTCTTTTATAAAACTTTCATGGAGTAGGGGTAGGGTGGGGGTTTGGGTGGCCTGGCCTCCTGGCATCACTCGTCATCAAAGTTCTGACTCAAGAGGAAGTTGGCAGCCAAGTTCTCGTTTTTTTCACACGCGAAATAGGCCTGGATAACCAGGCTCTCTGGGAACCCCAGGGCCTTCAACTGTGGGAAGATGGGTAAGTGTGAGCAGTAGAGGGTAGGGGTCCTGCCCACCTGCAGTTCCCCCACATCCAGACCTCTTACCCTCTCTATAGCTTCTTTCTCCTGCGGCGTCACCTGGATATAGTTCATCTGTGGGGCCTCCTCTCCTATGGCACCCACCTCCGCCTCCACATCTGAGATGTCCGCCAGCTCCCCAGGGGGTTCGTTCAGCATCTGGATGAATTGCTCCTGGTGCCGGCTAATTTGCTGCAGGAGAGGGTGGGGAAGGGAAGGTAATTCACAGCCCTTGTCCCCTCCTCTCCCCAGGTCTTCACAGCCCTTGCTTTTTCATTCAGTCAGGCAAATCTCCAGAGGAGCCTATTCTGGCCAAACACAGCAGACAACACAAGCCCTCCTCTGGTGGAGCTGATCATGGGCTTTAAGTGAGCCAAGAAATGGTCCAGGCATGGTGACTCATGCCTATAATCCAAGCATTTTGGGAGGCCCAGGCAGGCGGATCACTTGAGGCCAGGAGTTCGAGACCAGCCTGGCCAACATGGCAAAACCCCACCTCTACTAAAAATACAAAAATTAGCAGGGTGTGATGGCACGTGCCTGTAATCCCAGCTACTCAGAAGGCTAAGGTAGGAGAATCCCTTGAACCCGGGAGGTGGAGGTTGCAGGGTGCTGAGACTGCACCACCACACTCCAGCCTGGGTGACAGACTCTCAAAAATATAAATAAATAAATAAACGAGCCAATAAATGAACCAGACAACTGCAAGTGTCCGGCTAGAAAGGAACTGCAGATGAGGGCTGGAGGAGAGGTCTGCAGTATGGGGGATGCAGAGGGTTTCCTCCAGGTAAAGCAAACAGCAAGTGCAAAGGTCCAGGGTGCATGCATCTGGGAAATCTCAGAAGCAAGAACAGAGTGAACACAGAAGGGAAGAGGGAGGAGGCAGATAATAAGACCAGAGAGGAAGGTCCAAGTCAGACACATTTTCTAGAGCAGTGGGAAACCACGGTGGTGACAGTTATTCAGGAAAAGACATGGTCTGAATCTTTTAGAAAGGTGAACTTGGCCAGGTGTGGTGGCTCATGCCTGTAACCCCAACTTGGGAGGAAAGGCAGGAGGGACTGCTTGGGCCCAGGAGTTCAAGACCAGCCTGGGCAATATAGACCCTGTCTCTATTCCCCTACTCCACTGCCCCAAACCAAAAAATGTGAACTCATCTGGGTGCTGGGTTTGGGTACGTGGAGATTCATTTGTTTGTTTTCGTTTCCGTTCTTTTTAAGACAGAGTCTCACTCTGTCACTCAGGCTGGACTGCAGTGGGGCAATCTCAGTTCACTGCAATTTCTGTCTCCCGGGTTCAAGCAATTCTCGTGCCTCAGCCTCCCAAACAGCTGGGACTACAGTGGCCCGCTACCATGCTCAGCTACTTTTTGTAGTTTTAGTAGAGACAGGGTTTCGCCATGTTGGCCAGGCTGGTCTCAAACTCCTGACCTCAACTGGTCTGCCCACTGGTCTCCCAAAGTGCTGGGATTACAGGTGTGGGCCACTGTGCCCGGCCTGGGTAGCTGGAAGCTCTGATACAACTCTCTCTACTCTTGTCTACATCTGACCATTTTCACATTAAAGAAAGTGTTTTTCAGTCAATGGACTGTGATACTGTGCAGTGGCAGAGGCCCTGGAGAAGGCTGTCAGGGAGCTGGAGTGCAGGGAAGGGCTGGATGGGGAGAAGAGACAGGACAGGGGAGAGACCCAAGCTGGCCCCCAAGGCCTGAGGCTGAAGCAACCCCAGGCTGGTCCTTGCAGAGATGGGGGAGAACTGGGGAAGTCTGTTCAAAGTCTTAGAAGTCTAGTCTAGAGAACACTTTGGGCTGGGCGTCGTGGCTCACGCCTGTAATCCCAGCACTTTGGGAGGCTGAGGCGGGCAGATTGTGAGGTCAGGAGATGAAGATCATCCTGGCCGACATGATGAAATCTCTTCTCTACTCAAATACAAAAAAATTAGCCAGGTGTGGTAGCACACACCTGTAGTCCCAGCTGCTCAGGAGGCTGAGGCAGGGGAATCACTTGAATCAGGTGGCAGAGGATGTCATGAGCCAAGATCGTGCCACCGCAACAGAGCAAGACTCCATCTCAAAAATAAGTAAATAAATAAAAGCACTTTGATGGACAGATTAAGCCAGCCATGGAGTATGGCATTCAGAGAGGCTTGGGCTGGTTACACAGATTTGGGGGTCCTCGGGCCGGGCGTGGTGGCTCACTTTGGAGGCCAAGGCAGGCGGATCACCTGAGGTTGGGAGTTCAAGACCAGCCTGACCAATATGGTGAAACCCTGTCTTTATAAACATATATATATATATATAAAATAAAAATATTAAAAAAAATACATAAATAAAAAAATAAAAATAAAACAGCCAAAAAAAAAAAAAAAAAAAAAGAAATGTTGGCAGTCTCTAAAAGCTGGACAAGGTTTCCATATTCTCTCTTGCAGAATCGAGAAGAAAGCAGCCCTGTCGACACTTTGATTTCAGTCCCTAAAGACTCATTTCAGACTTTTAACCTCCAGAAATGTGTAAGAATATATTTGTATTGTTATAAGCTACTAACTTTGTTTTAACTTGTTATAACAGCAATAGGAAACTAATAAATCAAATAACTACTTTGCAAAAATAAATAAATAAAAATAAAAAAAGATTTGGGGGTCCCCATACAGACTGAAGGCCCCAGGACACTATGAGGGAGGACTGAGTGCAGATGAAGAACAGGACTGGGCAGGAGAAGCTGGCAAGGGACTAAGAAATGAGAGAAGGGGCAGACGGCAGGGTCCTGAGTCAAGACAGGTGGGCACTTCACAGAGGTCACAGAGGACCCAGAGGCCCACCCCCCTACTCATCCTGTGAACATTCAGAGGCCAAGGTGGAGCCTCACTGAGCACAGCGGTCCCAGAGCCAACTGGGACACAGCTGTCCTGGGTGATGTCATGCCACCTTACAGACATTTACATAGTGCCATCTGTATGTGGAGCCAGAGCCAGAGCCCCAGCCCAGGGCCCTGAGGCAGCAGGCAGACACACACTCTACCAGCTGTGTGGCCCTGGAAATGACAGGCTGCTCTAAGCTTCTAGTGTCTTATTCTGCAGGAGGTGATGTTGACAGCACCCATACCTCACAAGGTAGTTGGGAAGACTGAGAAACTGTGGGGGTCGACAGGTCACAGGAAGCATGGGGGTGTGGGGGAAGAATGTGCATAGTCCTGCTTTCCAGGATTAGAACGACTCCGGTGCCCGCAGGGAAGGGAAATGGTGGCTGCCCTGGCTCCCTATGCCCCTGGGACCACACCTGCAAAAGCTGAGGGTTCTCCTGGCCCAGCTGTTGGAGCAGAGCAGGCAGCAGTGCAGGGTTCTGCTGAATCACCTGCCGCATGTTCTGGAACTGGGGCTGGTCCCGCAGGAACTCCAGGGGGTTCTCTCCTGCTGGTAGTAGGAAGAGGTGCAGTCAGACACTGCACGGGGCTCCCAGGAGCACTGTGGGGTGGGGTGTGGTGTGAGTCAGGTACCTGGAGGGCAGATGCCACACGTGCACACCCACCTGCTTCCGTGGCCGGCTGCTCGGATACCTGGCTCTCCTGGACAGAACCGTGCTCCGGCTCGGGGCTCCCAGGAATTCCCTGTCAGGGGTCCTGTTTAGTTCTAATGCACAGACCTCCTGTTGCCACCCTCCTCCATGCCCTGGCAGGACACAGATGAGGCCTTGGCCCTGCCTCCGGAGGCCCACCCATCACTCACATCCAGCCTCCTATGGGACACCTTTAGTGGCTGGAATCACTACCCAAAGGATTTTTTGGGCAGATTTTGCCTCCCCAACTGCCCATGAGGGCAGTGAAGCCTATGGACTCCCTCAAGGCCTCCCCGGGAGGCGGCAGCCCCACCTCACCGTGAGCAGATACTCCACGGCTCGGTGGGGGTTGTTGTAGCTGGCTCTCAGGGCGGCCACGACCCGCTCCCGCTCATAGCCCATGGACATGATCTCCGTGAGCATCGTCTCATACTCAGAGCCCGTCACTGTGGAGGAAGCAGCAAAGCCTGGGTTACCAGGAAGAGGAAAGGGCAGCTCCCAGGCCCTCCCGCACCCAGACAAGGCCCAGGTGATGGCTGGGGCACCCAGTCGCCTCTGCCCTGGGGACCACCCACCCACCTAGCGTGGAGGCTGCGTCTTCTTCTCGCCCGCTGCTACCTGAAGAGGGAACAGAGCTGCAAATTCAAGAAAGAGAAATCGGATCCTGCCTTCTGGCGGTCTGCCCTCCCTCCAGGTGTGTGGGATCACATATGTGGGCGCTGGAATGTGCTGGAAGGACAGGGCCCAAGCTGGGGCTGCTGCCCACGTCTTACCCTGACACGGACTCTGGGGACGTCGTGGGGGCGGATTCCTCCGACGGGCTCTTGTCCTCTCTGGCGGCAGGTGGGGGATGGGACATGCCTGAGGTAGGGGCGGGCGGGAAGGATGTAGAGGACTCTGGGGCAGCTGTGGGTGAGGCCTCTGGGGGTGCTGAGGTACCCTGGCCAGCTTTGGTCTGCAATAGCAAGAAAAAGAGAGCTGGCATCAGCAACCCTATCAGACCTAACAACCCGCTCTGCTGTGGCCCCACCCTGTTCATAGCTAATCTCTCCTGGGCACACAGGCTCTTTGCCAGCTCCCCAGCTCATCCACCCACCCTTCCAGCCAGCACACGTCACCCACCTTGGTCACCATGACGACTACAAAATTCTTCTCATCAATGCGATAGTCCCTGATGGGGACATCATCGCTCAAGATCTTGCCGGCATAAATAAGTTTCTGTCCAGCCACAGGGAAAGCATCACGACCTTTCTCAGCTTCTATCTTCTCCTTTAGTACCTTCACCTAGAGGGAGGGGTACAGACAGTCACTGGAGAACCCAAGATTCTCTCTTCCCTTCTAGTTTAGGACGGAGAGGCTGCAAGCCCTGACGGCAGAGGCAAGCAAGATTTTTAAAGCTTTCTCAGCATCTAAAGCATGCTAGACTTGAATTCATTCAATCATCATGCTATTCAATACAGTATTTATTAATATTAAGCACCTATTAGGTGCCAGGTGCTGTTTTAGACATGGAGGCCACAGTCCAGCAACAAAAAACACAAGTCCCTGCTCTTACAGAGACACTAATGTGAAAAAAATGTAATTTCAGGTGGTATAAAGTATGAGAACAAAACAGAATAAAGGGGACAGCCCCCCGCCCCACACTCTACCTTGAACAATAACAGTGACTAGTAATAGTGCTTTTTTTTTTTTTTTAATTTTAAGAGACAGGAACTCACTGCTGCCACACTGAATTGCAGTGGTGCAATCATAGCTGACTGCAGCCTCAAACTCCTGGGTTCAAGTGGTACTCTCACCCAGCCTCGGGGGTAGCTGGGACTAAAGGTGCACACCACCACTCCAAGCTAATTAAAATTTTTTTCTTTTTTGTAAATAGAGTATCCCTATGTTAGGCTGGCTGGTCTCAAACTCCTGGCCTCGAGCAATCCTCCTGCCTCTGCCTCCCAATCATTAGGATTACAGAGGCATGAGCCACCGTGCTTGGCCAAGAGTGCTACTGTAAATGTGTATGTATCATACTTTTTAAGCTTCCTAACTAACAAATACGTATCACTGGCCTCATTTTATTTATTCCTTTTTATTTCTTCTTTTTGTGGACAACAAGTTCTCGCTGTGTTGCCAGGATTGCCTCTGCCTCCCTAAGTGCTGCAATTACAGGCAGAAGCCAGCAGGCGACCGGCTCATTTTATATTTGAGAAAACAGAGGCAGAGAGGTTAACTTGTCCAAAGCCAAACAGGTGAGCTGATTGAAAAATGTGAGTGTTTCCTTTTCTACAAAAAGTGGACTTCAATGCCTCCCTCACTGTGCAAAAAGTGCCAAGTACCCAACAGACATTCAGTATGCTTGAATTAGGTCCTAATTCTACTTTCGGCTAAAAGGGCATCATAATGTTTATATCGTGGACGCTCACACAAGGCAGAACCTAATTTGAATCCCAGCTCTGCCATTACCTGTGTGTGACTTTGGCAAAGTTCCTTAAGCCCTAGGTTTCTACATCGGTAAAATGGTCAGAGGTCCCCAATGACAAGCCCGTTTTGCAGAGCAGTAAAATAACACTAAAACGATCGGTGACTGATAAAAGTAAACGGTCAACAAACACGAACCACCAAAATTATAAAGACTGAGACCCGTTTATTATCATTAACATCGTTGTTGTCGTCACTACTTGGTATCTCCTGGTCATTACTCCTAGATTCGACCATCAGTGTCCCAAGGAGACGCCTGCAAAGCTGGGAACGTGGAGCCCCAGTACTGGAGAGCCTGGCCTGCCCACGAATCCGAGCCAATAGCTCCCGCGCCCCGCGAGAGCGCTGACATTGGAGCCGGGGCCTGGCCAGCGCCCCGGGGGTGGGGCCTTGTCCGGAGACCGGCCCAGGAGCGCCGTGCGATCCGCTGAGGGCTGGGCCAAAGACCACCGTGGGGGGGGGTCCAGAAAAGTCCGTTGGGGGTCTGGGCAGGGCCCGGCCCGCGCCGTCCTCCCAGCCCCTCCCGTTGGGATCCCAGCCTCCCCGCCACCCCACCCCCCCAGCACCCGTCGCTCCCGCCCCCGGGCTCCGGCCCGGCCCGCACCGTCTCGTCGGGCTCCATGCGGATCTTGAAGGTCTGCTGCTGCAGCGTTTTGAGCGTGATGGTGACGGCCATGGCGGGGCCCGAGCAAACGCGGCGGCCCCGGGATCCTCACACAACATGCAACTCACGCCGCCGCCATCTTAGCACCCAGCCGCGCCGCGCGCCGACCACTTCCGGAGCAGGCAATGCGCGCGGTGACCACCAGCGCACGTGACCTGCGCTCACCTCCCCACCCTTGGCCTTTGTGGGCATGCGCACAAGCGCGTTCTCGAGCGGGGCATGCGCAGACTAAACTTTGCGTTGTGTAAGGGAGGGGCTTCTCGCTCTGCCAGCACACATGATCTCATGAAGCACACATGGTCTCATGAGAGTGACGCCATGCCCATTAGCGGTGACGTCATGGGGCTACAAATGACTCTGGTGTCCCCACTTACACGCTCAAATGAGTTATCTTTCTTGATATTTAACACAAATTTTCATGTACTTGCACTTGTTATAGACATATGTATTTCTTCTGTAAAAATATTTTCTGCCTCTTCCAAATGAGGTGTTTTGAGTCTGTCTCCGTCACCCAAGCGGGAGTGCAGTATTGAGATCTTGGCTCACTGCCCTCTGCCTCCCGGGTTCATGCAATTCTCCTGCCTCAGCCTCCCGAGTAGGTGGGATTACAGGGGCCCCCAACCACGAAGAGACACTTTTTTTGTATTTTTAGTAGAGATGAGGTTTCACCATGTTGACCAGGCTGGTCTCGACCTCCTGACCTCAGGTGATCCACCCCCCTGGGCCTCCCAAAGTGCTAGGATTACAGGCCTTGAGCCACTGTGCCTGGCCCCCAAATGAGTTTTATTCTGGTGTGGCCATCCTGGCAGGAACCCTGTAGAGCAAAGTGTAAGTTACTGAAAACTAGAAATACCTGAAAGGCCACCAAGCAGCAGAGAAAAAAAAACCTTAAGTTGGAAGTGGGGGCAAGGGGCCATTTTGTACCCTCATTCTTGAGGCATTTGGATTTTTGAAATGAACCTATTAGTTTCTGGGTCTCCTGCCAGTACTTTTAATCTGACCCCAAAAAGTATTTAAAGATGTTAACTTTCAAAGCCTTGCTATATTAAATATAGAATTATTTCCATAAATCCCTTGGATGTAACAATCATGGAGGCTTCCCAGAGGAGTTGGGCTGAGCCACAGGACACCAAAAGGAATTGAAGCATGAAGGAGGCCAGTTTAAGGGGCAGGGTGAACCAGATTGTGCCACTGCACTCCAGCCTGGGCAACAGAGCAAGACTGTCTTAAAAATAAACAGAACTAGAAAATAAAATACAAAATAAACAGAACTAAAACTTACCAGTTAGGTTCAAGAATTCATTGAGTCGATACGTATTTACAGCAGCAAGAGCCATTCCCTCATTGGTTTTGAGGGTTATGGGATAAGTAAGGGACCCTGGAATCTTGTGGAACACTCAGCAACCTCCCTAGCAACAGCTGAAAAAGGAGATATACTGGAGAAGCACCCCACCACCACCACTCCAAAAAGACCACTGCTGGCTTTCCTGAAGTCTTTCCCCAGAAGGAGACGCAGGAGGGAGACACAAAACTTAATTTAATAGAAATTTTGTTTGTAGTTCTTACATTCTCAGTGTGAGCCAATCTGGGACCCACTGCCCCACCCAGAAGTGGCCCAGTCCTGGGGGCAGGGGAGAAAGGGAGGGGTGAAATGAGAAGAGCCCCATTCTTCCTCAGTGCTAGGGGGCTGGAGATGCCACCCCCTTCTTCTGCCCCCCTCTGGGCTCCAGGAAGGAGAGCAGATGGAATCTTAGGCCTGCGGCTTCTCCACATCACTGCCCCCGCCTCCCCCTGGTTGGAGGGGAGTTAAGAGATACGGTGAGAGAAGGGGACAGAAGCAAGAAAAGATGTTGATCAAGAAAGATGAAAACCGTGGGTGAGGGCTGAAGGAGAATCAAAGATAAAACACCAGTTAAAAAAAAAAAAAAAAGAAAAGAAAAGAAAAAAGAAGGCACAGGGGTAGGAGTGGGAGAGGGGAACAAAACCAAAATCCACCCCAAATCCGAACCAGCCTGGAAAAAAATGAAAGTTCTCGAGTCTCATAGAGACATTATTTGGCGCAGCCGGCTCTGCGGCGGGAGCGCTCAGGCCTCAGTCCAGCCCTGGAGGCAAGCCTCTACAGCTCGTCCTTGGCCTGGCCGGGGACATCTTCCTCCTCATCTTCTTCCTTGTCCTCCTCATCCTCTTCATCCTCATCTTTATCCTCGTCGTCCTCCTTGTCCTCTGCCTCCTCCTCCTCTTTGCGCTTCTTGTCTTCTTCCTCCTCCTTAAGCCTCTGCTCCTCGTCCTGTTTGTCCTTCATTTGCTTCTCTGCTGCCTGCAGGCAGAGCACATACCTCAGGGCCTAGCCCCCGCCAGCCCTGCCTGCCCTCCACCATCAGGACTGGGAACAGGCCTCACCTTTGTTACACCCCACGTCTCATTGCCAAACTCCTCGGCGTATGCCTCATCGTTGGTGATGAGGAAGTTGTCAAAGATGGTGCCAGACTTGACCTGGGGATGAACGGGAAGGATAGTCAGAGGCGACACCCAACAGTCCTTGCTTTGGACAGGGTTTCCACCTGTGGTCCTATAACCACTATACCCTGCTGCCTCCATCTGCAGAGAACACCAGGAACACTGATGACACTGCAGTTAAAAAGATGGAGAGACGGCCAGACACGGTGGCTCATGCCTGTAATCCCAGCACTTTGGGAGGCTGAGGCAGGCAAATCACTTGATACCAGGAGTTCAAGACCAACCTGGACAACATGGTGAAACCCTGTCTTTACTAAAAAATATATATATATATAAATTAGCCTGGCATCATGGCACATGCCTGTAATTCCAGCCACTCAAGAGGCTGAGGCATGAGAATTGCTTGAACCTGGGAGGCAGAGTGAGCTAAGATCATACCACTGTGCTCCAGCCTGAGTGACAGAGTAAGACTCAAAAAAAAAAGATGGAGAGACTCAGGTGCTGGATGCCAGAATGCCCGGTTCAAACACCGGCTTTGCAGTTTCCTGCCCCCATGACCTTGGGTCACTGACTTCACGTCTCTGCACCAGTTTCTGTTTCTCTCTCTCTTGTTCAGGTACCTACTACATGCCAGGTACTGTCCTGGGCACAGAAGGTATTTCAGTGACCAAAAAATTCAGTGCCAGCTTTTTTTTGAAACAGGGTCTCACTCCATCACTCAGGCTGGAGTGCAGTGACACAATCATGGCTTACTGGAGCCTCAATGCCCCAGGCTCGTGATCCTCTTTCTTCCTAGGTAGCTGGGACTACAGGTATGCACCACATCTGGCTTATTTTAAAATTTGTGTAGAGATGAGGTCTCACTATGTTGCCAAGCAAGGTTTAGTTGTCAAACTCCTAGCCTGAAGCAATCCTCCTGCCTCAGCCTCCCTAAAGTACTGTGATTATAAGGGTGAGCCACTGCGCCCAGCCTCAGCTAACTTTCTGTGTTACCTGACCACCTTCTAGCTTTTTAGGGGTATTTAAAGAAGTTGATTTGCATAAAAGTACTTGGGGAAGTACCTGGTGCACAAAAAGTACAACCTCAAAGGGGCTGCTGTGAGGACTCCATAGGGACAGACCAGGAAGTACTGTTTAGAGAAGTACCATTTTTGAGTCAGACCTTCCTGGGGTGTGATCCTACCCTGTCCCTTTCCTCTTGGGTGATGGTAAGCACTTGAGGTACCCCACGGATCCTCCTTTTCCCTCCAAGTCTCACCTGCCAGAGGTCCAGGCCCAGTACACCGAAGTTATCATAGGCATAGATGTTGGGATCAGGGGAATACTCGGGATTGTCAATTTCTGGGTGGATCCAAGTGCCCTTGTAATCTGGGTTGTCTATCTGTCGGGGCTTCCACTCGCCCTGTAGAAGGCATAAGGGAGAAAAGAACCAGAGGGAGAGTGAGGTTGGTGGACTCCCCACTGTGAGCTCTAGCCCTGCTTAGAACCCCAAACTCACCTTGTACTCAGGGTTCTGAATCACTGGGGGTTCCCACTCTCCATCCATCTCTTCATCCCAGTCCTCAGGCTTCTTAGCATCAGGGTCAGGAATATGCTCAGGCTTGTCCCAGTCCTCGTGGGTAGAAGAGGTCAGAGTTGGCCCAGCTGTCCTACACACCCTCCAGTGTGGAAAGCAGAGCCCCTCCCCAAACACCAACCTCAGGCTTGGAGTCGGTGGGATCATCAATCTTGGCCCGCTCATCCCAGTCTTCCGGTTTTGAAGCAGCAGGATCCTTTATCTTCTTGGGTGGCAGGAAGTCCCAATCATCCTCCAAGGACCCCGACTCCACCTGGCTATTGTCAATCTTCACCTCGTAGGTGTTGTCCGGTCGCACAATCAGTGTGTACAGGTGTGTAAACTCATCATCCTGAAGAAGGAAGGAGGTGAGTGGGCGCCCCCCCCCAGTCAGGCCGACCTCTGAACCTCCCATGACAGCCATTTGCCACCACCACCCTCAGGCACACCTTGCAACGGATGTCCTTATTGATCAGCACGTTCTTGCCCTTGTAGTTAAAGATGACATGAACTTTCTTGGTGCCAGGGCCACAGATGTCAGGACCTAGGTGGGAAGCAGACCCAGTTAAGAGTCAGAGACCACCCACCATTTCCAGGCCCTCTCCCCTCTACAAAAGGAAAACTTGGTTCTTAAACTTGGTCTGTCAAGGCTGAAAAGAGGGACTCAGACCTTGATGCTGTCTTGAATGAACTGTGGCTGGAGCCTTAAGTTTAAAGAAAAAAAATCAGCGTTCTAGAACTCAACATCCTCATTTGTAAGATTGGGAAATAACTATATACAATCATAAAAATTAAATTAACAGCCTAGATCTGTGATAAGGCAATAAATTGTTGCTAACTGTGACCTATTCTTTTAGCTCCCCTTCCAAAGAAAATCATGAATATTAAATGCTTTCCATCCTCTCAAAAATCACTTTTCTGAGATGTAAGGAACTCAATGGGATCTGAGTCTCCCTCCAACTAATGGGACAGAGGTCAGCACCAGAAAGCAGCCTCTCACCGAACATGATGTTGTATTCCGAGTCTCCGTGCATGTCCGTCTGGTCCAAACTACTAGGAAACAGCTTCACATAGCCGCCCCCACAGTCGATGTTCTGCTCATGCTTCACCGTGAACTGCACCACTAGTGTCTGTCCTTTGTTGCTGAAGGGCTCAAAACTGGCCGACAGAGCATAAAAGCGTGCATCCTGGCTTGTCTGCAAACCTGAAACGGGATAGCAGTGAGGTCACCGTTGGGCCCTGACCCCCGAGGACCCAAGACCTAGAGAATACAAACGACTCCCCTTTCCTCCACCTGCTCTCCTCCTAGGGAACTGTCCCGGCTGTGTGCAGACAAGAACTTCTGCCAGGAAGTCCTCCCTGATCTGAGCACCCACTCCTAGGCTCTTACCTTTATCTTTCTCCTGGTCACCGTAGAACTTGCCGGAACTGAGGGAGAATTTGCCAAAATCTGACTTGTGTTTGGATTCGATCCAGCGGGAAGTCCACCCATCTAAGCGGGAGGTTAGAGGGGTAGGTCAGCGCGGCTGTGCTGATCCCCCCCCACCAAACATCTGCAGAGAGCCACAAGCTGTTGGGGACAGGGAAAAAGATCCCCGACTCTCCCCACCTCAACCTCTAGTTTGACACCTCAGGTGCCTTAAGAGATCATCAGGCGAACCCTAACTCCCGCTGCGGGAGGCCGCTGAGCCCTCCGCGCTCCCCAGGGACGCAGAAGAGGGATCACCCTCGGCTCTAGGCCCCGGGGGCCACCATGTTGGCCCGAAAGCAATAATTACGGGCAACAACGCAGATCCGGGATGGGGGCCTGCCGCGGGGCGGCCTCGAGGCGAAATCAGGCGTTACCTCCGTCCAGAAACTGCTCCTTGAAGTAGACGGCGGGCTCGGCGGCAGCCAGGCCGAAGAGGCCGAGCAGCAGCGGCACGGATAGCAGCATGGCGGGCCGAGGGGGCGGCGGCGCGCTGGCCCTTTAAAATGATTCTGGGGCAGCGGCTCTGCAGTACGGACAGCCGCCGCCGCCCGCCTTGCACTTTTATACCCATCCGCCTCTCAACCCAACCTGACCCAGCCCTTGGGCCCGCCCCTGACACTTTATAATTGGTCTGCGCTCACGGTTGTCTCTTTCCATTGGATCTTTATCGGTTCACTATGTTAGGCTGCGCCTCGGAACGCTGGGTTCCCAGATGGCCGATTTCTATTGGCCTCACCGCTGACCAATGAGAGTCGACCACGCGTTGTGGGTGACGCCCACTGGTGGGGTGGGGGCCGCGAGCCCCTCAAGCCAGGTCATGTGACCAGACCTAAACACAACCCCGCCCTCGCCCGCGTGCGTCTTTCCTCATCTGGGCGTTTAAAGCACCGGCGCGAGCGCAGGTGTCTCCACGCGGGACTGGAACACTGTCCCAGCTTCTCTGCCTCTCATTCCCTCTATCTGGAGAGGCTGGGCAAGGCTTTTCTAGCCATTCTTATCTTGCATTTGGGAACCAGCATCCTACCGCCGCTCCCTCATCCGCGCCCGGGATGGGACAGAGCTCAGGGGTTGGGACCCTGGGGCTTCGCTGCACCCCAGTGCTACAGCCACGCGGGCCAATGGGAAAAATGCCAGCTCTCTCCTTCTGTCCCTAGTGCCCTGGCAGCCTATCGGACTGCTGCTGTGTGTCCTGGGGCAAGTCACTTAATCTCTCTGAAGTGACAGACGCCCCTGAGCAGCCAGAGGGGACGACCCTGGCCAGATGCTACCCAGCCGAAAGGCTTTAACGTTTTTAAAGCTGTCCTGGGACAAGAGGGAAGGAAGGCTTAAGGATGTGACTCCTGGGGTGGGGACAGGGTTATTACCCAGGTTGCAGCAGCCCCTTTACTCTCTTCTCAACCGGTAAATGAAGGGGGTCGCTGTCTTGTGGTCTCCCACAAACGGCCTGGCTTTTGCAATTAAACGGCTATGGGCGAGAGGGCGGGGGGTTCCGTTTGGGGAGGGAAAAAAGACACAGACGGTAGGGACGATAAGGTGCTAGGGAGATGGGCAGGACTCCCCCACCTCGACCTCGACTGAGTCTAGAGTCTTCTGAAGCTAGAGACACGTTACTGGCACCAGCACCCTGCCCCCACGCTGCAAAAAGGAGGAAGGAGAGCTGGGGAGTTTCCAAAGTCTAGGCAAATAAGCCCTGGCCCTGGGAACCCGGGAGTGGACTGTGGAAGGAATGAAGGGGATCCAGGAAAGAGGGTGGGGAGGGGGTGCTTCCTAGCTAAAGGTAGTGACTCAGAAAAGGGAGGAAGGAAAAATTTTTTAAAAAGGGAAAACAAAGTTAGGGGGGAGGAATAACCTGGCAAGTGTTTTTGGTTAAAAAAAGAAAAAGAAATGGTGGCCGGGCGCGCAAATGGTGGCCGGGCGCTCAAAGCCTGTAAAGCCAGCACTTGGGGAGGTCGAGGAGGGCAGATCACCTGAGGTCGGGAGTTCGAGACCAGCCTGACCAACATGGAAAAACCCCATCTCTACTAAAAATACAAAAATTAGCTGGGCGTCATGGTGCACGCCTGTAATCCCAGCTATTCAGGAGGCTGAGGCAGGAGAATCACTTGAACCCAGGAGGTTGAGGTTGCAGTGAGCCGAGATTGCACCATTGCACTCCAGCCTGGACAACAAGAGCAAAACTGCATCTCAAAAAGAAAAAAAAAAGAAAGAAAAAGAAACGGTGGCCGGGCGTGCCGTGTTTAGTGGTGGGTACGTGTACTCCCAGTACTCAGGAGGCTGAGGCAGGAGAATCGCTTGAACCTGGGAGGCGGAGGTTGCAGTGAGCCAAGATTGCCCCACTGTACTCCAGCCCACCAGTCCAAGTGATAGAGTGAGACTTCGTTTCAAAAAAAGAAAAAAGCAGGGGGAGAATGAACTGGGGAAGTTGGGATTCTACCCCTTCCTCTAGGTAGTATTCAGTATTGCCTAATCTGGCCCCCTCATGAGGATGCCAGGGACCATCCCAGGCCTTCTGCTGAGCCTTCCTTCTGTTCCTGCATCAGGCACCTGTGGGCTTTGCGCTTCCTACCTGAGGTTAGACACTGCCTGTTTTGTTCACTTTGCATCCTCCAGTGTCACCTGCAGCACCTGGCACAGAACAGGCTTAAAAACTACTTGCTGCATAACAGAAAAGAGGAAGGAAGGACTCCTGTGGAAATTAACTAAAACCAGGCTGAGCACAGTGGCTCACACCTGTAATCCCAGCACTTTGGTAGGCCAAGATGGGAGGATTGCTTGAGGCCAGGAGTTCAAGACCAGCCTGGGCAACATAGCAGGATGCCGTCTTTACAAAAAAATTTTTTTAAAGACTCAGGCATGGTGGTGCCAGCCTGTGGTCACAGCTACTTAGAGGCTGAGGCAGGAGGATCAGGATCACTTGAGCCCAGGAGGTTGAGGCTGCAGTGAGATGTGTTCCTACCACTACACACTCTAGCCTGGGTGACAGAGTAAGACCGTCTCAAAAATAAATAAAAATAAGCCGAGCATGGTAGTTCACACCTGTAATCCTAGCACCTTGGATGCTAGATTCACACCTGTAATCCTAGCGGAGGCAGGCAGATTGCTCAAGCCCAGCAGTTCAAGACCAGCCTGGGCAATGTGGTGAAACCTTATTCTTACCAAATACATACATATATATATATATATATATATATATATATATATATATGCTATATATATATATATATATATATATATATATATATATGCTATATATATGCTGGGCAAGGCCAGGCACTGCGGCTCATGCCTGTAATCCCAGTACTTTGGGAGGCCGAGGTGGGTAGATCATGAGGTCAGGAGTTCGAGACCAGCCTGGCCAACGTGGTGAAACCCCGTCACTCCTAAAGATACAAAAAATTACCCAGGCACAAGCCACTGCACCCAGCCAGCAGATCTAGGATTCTAATCTACTTGTATTGACATAGTCACTACTGCCTACATGTGACTCCTGACCATTTGAAATGTGGTTGGTCTCAACTGAGATGTGCTGTAAGTGTAAAATACACATCAGATTTTGAAGATTTAGTATGAAAAAAATGTAAAATATTTTATTAGTCAACCTTTTTTTTTTTTTTTTGGTAAGAGTCAGGGTCTGGCTGGCTGCGTGAGGTGGGTCACACCTGTAAAGCCAGCATTTTGGGAGATGGAGGCAGGAGAATAACTTGAGCCTAGGAGTTTGAGACCAGCCTGGGAAACGGGGTGAAAACCCATCCTTACAAACAACAACAACAAACAAACAAACAAACAAAGATTAGCTGGGTGTGGTGGCTCACACCTGTAATTCCATCTACTCAGGAGCCCAAGGTTGGAGGATCCCTAGAGCCTGGGAAGTCAAGGCTACAGTAAGCAGTAATTGCACCACTGCACTCTAGCGTGAGTGACAGAGCAAGACCCTGTCTCAAAAAAGAAACATGTTTTGCACTATATATATAAATTTTTTTTTTTTGAGACGGAGTCTCACCCTGTTGCCAGGCTGGAGTGCAATGGCAAAATCTTGGCTCACTCCAACCTCCACCTCCGCCTCTTGGGTTCAAGTGACTCACCTGCCTCAGCCTCCGGAGTAGCTGGGACTACAGGTGTGCACCACCACACCCAGCTAATTTTTGTATTTTTAGTAGAGACAGGGTTTCACCATCTTGGCCAGGCTGGTTTCAAACACCTGACCTCGTGATCCACCTGCCTCAGCCTCCCAAAGTGCTGGGATCACAGGCATGAGCCACCTCACCTGGCCTTTTTTTTTTTTTTTTGAGATGCAGTTTTGCTGTGTCCCCTTTGGCTGGAGTGCTGTGGCTTGCTCTCGGCTCACTGCAACCTCCACCTCCCAAGTTCAAGCGATTCTTTTGCCTCAGCCTCCTGAGTAGCTAACATTACAAGCACATGCCACCATGCCCAGCTAATTTTTGTATTTTTAGTAGAGATGGGGGTTTCATGATGTTGGTCAGGCTGGTCTCGAACTTCTAACCACGTGATCTGCCCACCTCGGCCTCCCAAAGTGCTGGCATTACAGGCATGAGCCACCGTGCCCAGTTGGAAGGTTTATACTTTATAATTTCATTTCCACCAACTCTCTGCAGAACCTTGGGCAAGTCATACCACCCTCTGGGCCTCAGTTTTCTCACCTGTGTAATGGGGTTATATCACTATCTACATCGTAAAGTTTTGGAGAGAAAATGAAATAATGCCCAGATTTGAAATTAGTACTTAGCCCATAACTAAGTACTACCACACGGGAGGTAGTCCACACAGATTAGCTGCCACCTTGACTTACTAGGTGCATCCCTTTCCCCTCTATAAAAAGGGATGATGGTCCCTACTCAGCCTACTTTTGAAATTTTAAAACTAGCTGACATCGCCAAAATGACCATCTCTGGAGCCCACCACCCACCGCCTCTCCGAGGGCAAGAGAGAATACCAGAAGGGCAGAAGGTTCTGTACCCAGAGAGGGTGAAGTCCGAGGTCACACAGCCCGCTCGAAGTGAGGCTAAATAAAATCCAAACAGGGTGGTGCTTCTGACCTTGAGATAATAAATTTTACCTCTCTGGTCAGCCAGACACCACTGATGGAGCCAGGGCGGAGGTGGGAACCAAGTCCCGAGCACCTTTTGATTGCTCAGGCGCCACTCTCAAGATGACGACACATTAAGCCCTGCTCTGCCGTTGGACACATTCAAGATGGCGGTGCACGCTCCGGGTTCCGGTTCCGGTGGCTCAGGCCCCGGTCGGGACACGCTGAATACACTGGAAACAGCCATGGCGGATGGTCCAGTGGCAGAACTGCTGCTCCGGCGGCTGGAGGCGTCCGATGGCGGCCTGGACAGTGCGGAGCTGGCGACCGAGCTAGGCGTGGAGCATCAGGCGGTGGTGGGCGCCGTGAAGAGCCTTCAGGCCCTGGGCGAGGTGAGCTGGGTTGCTTTGCCCTTGCACCTACAGCCCCCTTGCCACGAGGGCCCTACGTCCAGGCCAAACTCCCTCAGGCCTAGTTGAGGGTAGCTGTATACATGTCCACCCCGGGACGAGTAAGGGCCCAGACGCACGCATGCCATAAAGGTTTATTAACCTCAGCGTGGGTAGGGGGTACGACGATGGACAAAGAAGACGCAGTTGCTGCCCTCACGCAGGTTGCGACCTAATAGGAAGGTGCTTCAGTAACCAGAGTGATGGGGGGAACACAGGGGAACCAGCGGTGACAGCTGACTCAGCCTTGGGGGTTAGGGAAAGCGGACTGGTGCAGGTGACGGCTGAGTCGTGTCTCTGCACTGTGGCAGAAAGTGATAGCGCTTTAGAGATCAGTGGCCGGGAGTTTGGGAGGTGGCAGGCGGCGAGGGAGACCAGGACAGCTGTAATTGCAAGGCCTCTTAGGTCTTTACCTCATGGGGGAACTGAGGAGCCATAGCAGGAACCAGAGCCAGTCAGATGAGTGTGCTAGCTGCATCACCTTTGGGGAGAATTGGCAGGGACAGGACTAGAGGTGAAGGGATGAAAGCAGAGGCTGGTACTTGCTCAAGCTGGAGGGCATGATGTCTGGCTCTGGGAAGGCAGCTTGGGGGAGGTGGGGAAGGCCTGGGATTCAGGACAAGGCAAGGGGAGCACAGATGAAGTCCCACCTTCTGACTTGGGCAAGTGGACAGTGACAGAGTCACAGGAGGAGGATGCTGGGGGGCCCGTGGGCCACCCAGGAGGCTGGATCCATGAAGCCAGGATCTGGGCCCTTTATCCACAAAGATCATGTTCTGTGCCCCACTGTAGTCTCAGCTTGTTTGTCCAATCCCTTCCATAATCCTAGGCTGTTGACCATGTTATTCCCATTTTGCAGATGTGACAGCTGATGGTCAGTAACATAATCAGTGTGAATAGAAGGGGCTGAGGAGCCCAGATTTGAAATTAGGCACTCAGGCTGCAGAGCCCATAGTCCTCAAAGCAGAGGAGAGATAGCAGCTATGTTGTGTGGGGTGACAGTGCCTTCATCAATATGATCTGACATTTGTATATGTCACAGAGGGTTAAATAATGTAAGAAATGAGGTTCAATCTAATGACAGTAATAGCCATAATAATAATAATTATAGTAGTTAGAATTTATGCCAAATTTATCACATGGTAGGCACTATATATTCTTTCTGAGTATTAATTTACCTACTCCTTGAAATCATCTGAGGTAGAACCCATCACACCTTTCTTTTATGGATGAGAAGAGTCACTCAGAAGTTAAGCAACTTTCCTGAGGTCACAAAATAAGTGAAGGGCAGAGCTGGGATTGAAACGAAGTGAGAGCTAGGCCCTGTACACCCTACTTATCCTTGTTATCCTTGTCTGCATGGCTCTGGACCTGGAACCTCAGTTTTTGTTTGTAATGTGGGCCTCCGGAGCCCTTCTCTGACATTCTGGGGACTGACGTGAACATTTTTTGTTTTGTTTTTTGAGATGGAGTCTCGCACTGTTGCCTGGGCTGGAGTGTAATGTCGTGATCTCGGCTCCCTGCAACCTCTGCTTCCCCAGTTCAAGCAATTCTCCTGACTCAGCCTCTCGGGTAGCTGGGATTACAGTTGCCCACCACCATGCCCCGCTAATTTTTTGTATTTTTTAGTAGAGATGGGGTTTCACTATGTTGGTCAGGCTGGTCTCAAACTCCTGACTTGTGATCTGCCCACCTTGGCTTCCCAAAGTGCTGGGATTACAGGCATGAGCCACTGTACCCAGTGACATGTGAACATTTAGACATGGAGACAGGCTGGGGATGGTGGCTCATGCCCGTAATGCCAGCACTTTGGGAGGCTGAGGCAGGAGAATCACTTGAGGCCAGGAGTTTGAGACCAGCCTGGACAATATAACAACACCATATCTTTTTTTCTTTTTTTGGAGATGGAGTCTCACTCTGTTGCCCAGGCTGGAGTGCAATGGCGCAATCTCGGCTCACTGCAACCTCTGTGTTCCAGGTTCAAGCCATTCTCCTGCCTCAGCCTCCCGAGTAGTTGGGATTACAGGCACATGCCACCACACCTGGCTAATTTTGTATTTTCAGTAGAGAGTGGGTTTCACCATGTTGGCCAGGCTGGTCTCAAACTCCTGACCTCAGGTGATCCACCTGCCTTGGCCTCCCAAAGTGTGAGCCACTGCGGTCGGCCCACTCTGTCTTTAAAAAGTAATTTAAAAATTAGCCAGGTGTGGTGGCAAGTGCTTGTAGTCCCAGCTACTTGGGAGACTGAGGCAGAAAGATCGCTTGAGCCCAGGAAGTCAAGTCTGCAGTGAGCTGTGATCACACCACTGCACTCCAGACTAGCGACATGGTGAGGCCCACTCTCAAAGAAAACAAAAACAAAAAAAGGTGGAGACAAATCACTTCACCTAATTTTTCACATTAAAATCAGTCATGGCGCTGGGCGCAGTGGCTCACGCCTGTAATCCTAGCACTTTGGGAGGCCAAGGTGGGTGGATCACCTGAGGACAGGAGTTCAAGACCGACCTGGCCATCATGGTGAAACCCCATCTTAAAAAATAAATAAATAAATAAAATCAGTCATGGGTTCAAAACTGACAATAAGAATTTGTCCTCTGCCAGGTAACATCCTTAGTGATCTACTTTATCCTAGGAGTTGTATAGCTGGGATGCGAAGCCAGCTTCAAGGGCTGTGCTTTGAACCTGGGACCCAGTGCTGCAGAAAGGAGGTGCCTGGATCTGAGCCTCACCCCTGCCCGGACCCCCTCATTTTCCTGCAGGTCATCGAGGCTGAACTTCGCTCCACCAAGCGCTGGGAGCTTACTTCGGAGGGCGAGGAGATTGCCCGGGAGGGCAGCCATGAGGCCCGTGTGTTTCGAAGCATCCCCCCCGAGGGCCTGGCCCAGAGCGAGCTTATGGTAGGATCTGCGGGGTGAATGGGGAGTGGGTGATGGGGTGAAGGCGGCCCTTGTGCCCCACTCACTGCAGCCTCTCTTTTCCAGCGACTGCCCAGTGGCAAAGTGGGGTTCAGCAAGGCCATGTCCAACAAGTGGATCCGGGTAGACAAGAGCATGGCCGACGGGCCCCGGGTGTTCCGAGTGGTGAGTTCCTACCGGCTGGCCAGCGGGCATATGGACGGGCACACGGGCCCCTGGCTCACACCCCTCATCCCGGCAGGTGGACAGCATGGAGGACGAGGTGCAGCGGCGGCTTCAGATGGTCCAACGGGGACAGGCTGAGAAGCTGGGGGAAAAGGAGAGGAGCGAGCTGAGGAAGAGGAAGCTGCTGGCTGAAGTGTGAGTGGGTGCCTCGCCAGGCTCAGGCTCCCACCACCTGTGTGGCATGGTGGAGGCATGATAGGAGGGAGACACCTGGCCCACTCCAGACACAGGTGTGGCCAGTTTCCTCCCAGCCCACTTAATGCCATAGCTGTCAAGCCCACGCACCTTGGGGTCTTTCCCCATGAGGACCCTTCTGCTGAGAACTGTTTTCTTGCTGATCTTCAAAGCAGGCTCCTCATCAAGTCTCACTCCTGTGTCCCCTTAAAGAGGCCACCCTGACACCCCTCCTCTCCCCTTGAGTTCCATGAAGCCCATCACTCCTAGTCTTCATTCTTTGGTGCTTGTTCCTATCTTTCACTGTCCTTAGCATGATGTAAAGTTTAATGAATGCACACCAGACGGGCTCCTGGAACCTGGACTGGCTGGGAGCTGTCCTCTCACAGGACACATGTCCCCTTTGAGCAGACACAGAGTGGCAGAGAGAACAGACGAGAGCTGGGATGCCTAATTGAAGTCCAGGTTCTGCCACTTAACTAGTTGTGTGACTTGGGCTTTGCTGGTCTCAGTTTCCTTATCTATAAAACAGCGTGGGCCAAGTGTGGTGACTCAAGTGTATAATCCCAGTTACTCAGGAGGCTGAAGTGTTAGGATCACTTGAATCCAGGAATTCAAGGCCAGCCTGGGCAACATAGAGAGACCCCATCTCAAAAAAAGAAAAAGGGGCCAGGCACAATGGCTCATGCCTGTAATCCCAGCACTTTGTGAGGCCGAGGCGGGTGAATCACCTGAGGTCAGGAGTTTGAGATCAGCCTGGCCAACATGATGAAACCCCATCTCTACTAAAATTACAAAAATTAGCTGGGCATGGTGGTGGGTGCCTGTAATTCTAGCGACTCGGGAGGCTGAGGCAGGAGAATTGCTCAAACCTGGGAGGCAGAGGTTGCAGTGAGCTGAGACTGCACCATTACACTCCAGCCTGGGTGACAAGAGCAAAACTCTGTCTTAAAAAGAAAAAAGGAAAAGAAAAAGGAAGGCCTGGCACAGTGGCTCATGCCTGTAATCCCAGAACTTTGGGAGGCTGAGTCGGGCGGATCACCTGAGGTCAGGAGTTCAAGATTAGCCTGACCAACCTGGAGAAACCCGTCTCTACTAAAATAGAAAATTAACCGGGGGTATGATGGCGCATACCTGTAATTCCAGCTACTCAGGAGGCTGAGGCAGGACAGTCACTTGATTCCGGGAGGCAGAGGTTGCAGTGAGCTGAGACTGTGCCATTGCACTCCAGCCTGGACAACGAGTGAAACTCCTCAAAAAAATATAAAAACAAAAAACTGTGCTCTTTCAGGAGCTTGTGGGGAGACTTTAGCAGAACAGAGCATGGCACGAATAAATCTGGTAGACTTTCCCTAATACCATCACTCAGTTGTGTACTTACCACCTGGCATACATTAGGTTCTCAATTAGTGTTGAATGAATAAGTGAGTGAATACAAGGAGATAGAATGTGGCCATGTAGGATTTCAGGTAGTGACAAATGTCAGGATGGAAATAAAGCAGAGTGACTTGGTAGGTGGCATGGGGATCCTCATCAGATGGGAGATCAAGGAAAACCTCTAGGGGAGATGGCAGTGGCATCCCCTTCCTTTCCCTCGCTGCAGGACCCTGAAGACCTACTGGGTGAGCAAAGGCAGTGCCTTTAGTACCAGCATCTCCAAGCAGGAGACAGAGCTGAGCCCAGAGATGATCTCCAGGTAGGGGGCAACCCCAGGTCAGGGAAGGTGGGAGCTGGGGCAGGGGGCGGGGGCAGGTCCTTACCAGGACCTTGGATTCTCCCCCAGTGGCTCCTGGCAGGACCGGCCCTTCAAGCCCTACAACTTCTTGGCCCAAGGCGTCCTCCCTGACAGCGGCCATCTTCACCCCCTGCTCAAGGTCCGCTCCCAGTTCCGACAGATCTTCCTGGAGATGGGGTGAGCATGGGGCTGGGGGTGGGGCCTGGTGCTGCCACTGGACACAGGCAGGTCAGTCAGGCCGTGTCTCCCACCAGGTTCACCGAGATGCCGACCGATAACTTCATTGAGAGCTCCTTCTGGAACTTTGACGCCCTCTTCCAGCCCCAGCAGCACCCAGCCCGTGACCAGCACGACACCTTCTTCATTCGAGGTGGGTCAGCCCCTAGGGCCTCCCTGAGACATGAAAGATGCCAGGCCAGAGCCGAGCCTTTACAGAATGGGCATTCCATTTTATCAAATTAAGTCTAGAACTGGGCATGGTGATGTGCACCTATAGTCCCGGCTACTTTGGAGGCCAAGGCAAGAGGATTGTTTAAGCCCAGGAGTTCAAATCCAGCTCAGGCAACATAGGGAAGAGTCTACTTCTAAAAAAAAGAAAAAGTTACAGTCCATCCTTGTGGCCAAGAAGGCCCAAGGGAGCTGATGTGTCAAGCTCTGTTCTCATTCCCTGACCTCCAGTCTTTTTTGAGACAGGGTCTAACTCTGTCATCCAAGTTGGAGTGCAGTGGCATGATCTTGGCTCACTAAAACCTCCACTTCCTGGGTTCAAGCAAATTCTCCTGCCTCACCCTCCTGTGTAGCTGGGATTACAGACACCTGCCACCATGCCTGGCTTAATATATATATATATATATATATATTTTTTTTTTTTTGCATTTTTAGTAGAGACAGGGTTTCTCCATGTTGGTCAGACTGGTCTTGAACTCCTGACTGTGTGACCCGCCCACCTCGGCCTCCCAAAGTGCTGGGATTACAGGCATGAGCCCCCACATCATGCCTGACCCCCAGTCTTCTTTGGGCATGCCAGGCTGTGCCCACCTCAGGGCCTTTGCTTATGTTCTGTCTTTCACTGAGAACTGTTTTCTCCCAGATCTTCAATGGAGGCTGCAGCATCAAACCTCTACTTACGGGTCACCAGAGACAGGCCAGCCTAACACTCCCAGCCCCACCCCCAGTTCTACAGAAACCCTTCACCCCTAGTGTTCATTCATCTGTCTCATTTCTTTCTTTTTTTGTGTGAGACAGAGTTTTGCTCTTGTTCCCCAAGCTGGAGTGCAATGACGCGATCTCGGCTCACCAAGCTCCGCTTCCCTGGTTCAAGCAATTCTCTTGCCTCAGCCTCACCTCCTGAGTAGCTAGGATTAGAAGCATATGCCACCACACCTGGCTAATTTTGTATTTTTAGTAGAGATGAGGTTTCTCTATGTTGGCCAGGATAGTCTTAATCTCCTGACCTTGTGATTCGCCCGCCTCAGCCTCCCAAAGTATTGGGATTACAGGCGTGAGCCACCGCACCCGGCCCCATCTTTTTCTTCTATTGCCCTTAGCACTGTCTGAAATGGAATGACTTTCCACAGTGGGTGGCCTTCCTGACCAAGAGGGCAGTTGAGGTCACTGGGTGCCTGCCATCTGGCCAGGAGAAGCAACATCATTCTCATCATCACTGTCATAGCACCCAAAACTTACTAAGCAGTTGTCACATGCTAGCCACTGTTCTAATCTTTCTGCCAACTACTGGAAGCATACTGGTACCCCTTTTTACAAAGAAGGAAACTTGCCCAGGCTCAGTGGGTATAATCCCACTGTTTGGGAGGCCAAGGCGAGGATCACTTGAGGCCAGAAGTTTGAGCAACGTAGAAAGACCCCATCTGTACAAAAGAAAAAAAATTAGCTGGGCATGGTGGTGCACGCCTGTAGTTCTGGCTACTCAGGAGGCTGAGGTGAAGGATTGCTTGAGCCTGGGAGTTTGAGGCTACAGTGAGCTATGATTGTATCGCTGTATTGCAACCCAAGCAACAGAGCAAGACTCTGTCCTTTTAAAAAAAAAAAAAAAAAGGCCAGACGCTGTGGCTCACGCTTGTAATCCCAGGACTTTAGGAGGCTGAGGCAGGCAGATCACCTGAGGTCGGGAGTTAGAGACCAGCCTGACCAACAGGGAGAAACCCTGTTTCTACTAAAAATATAAAATTAGCCAGGTGTGGTACATGCCTGTAATCTCAGCTACTTGGGAGACTGAGGCAGGAGAATCACTTGAACCCGGGAGGTGAAGGTTGCGGTAAGCCAAAATTGTGCCATTGCACCCCAGCCTGGGCAACAAGAGCGAAATTCTGTCTCAAAAAAAAAAACGGGCCAGGTACGGTGGCTCGCGCCTGTAATCCCAACACTCTGGGAAGCCGAGGTGGGTGGATCACCCGAGGTCAGGAGTTCGAGGCCAGCCTGACCAACATGGCAAAACTCCATCTCAGCTAAAAATACAAAAATTACCTAGCCACCTGTAATCCCAGCTACTCGGGAGGCTGAGTCAGGAGAACTGCTTGAACCTGGGAGGTGGAGGTTGCAGCAAGGCAAGATTGAGCCATTGCACTCCAGCCTGGGTGACTGAGCAAGACTCTGTCTCAAAACACACACACACACACACACACACACACACACACACACACACACACACACGTGAAAACTGAGGCATGAGAATCGCTAGAGGTTGTAGTGAGCCCAGATTGCACCACTGCACTCCAGCCTGGACAACAGAGCAAGACCCTGTCTGAAAAACAACAAAAAAAAGAGAAATGCTCATTGACTGACCTGATGCTCTGCCCTCCCCAGATCCAGCTGAGGCCCTGCAGCTCCCAATGGACTACGTCCAGCGGGTCAAGCGGACCCACTCTCAGGGCGGCTATGGCTCACAGGGGTGAGGCAGGACTCACCTGGTGTGGAGGGGAAGGAGGCTGGGGACCCCTAGGCTATTGCATGGACTTCCCACCTTTCCTTCTGAAGGTACAAGTATAACTGGAAGCTGGATGAGGCCCGGAAAAACCTACTGCGCACCCACACCACATCAGCCAGTGCCCGTGCGCTGTACCGCCTTGCTCAGAAGGTGCGGTTGGCCCAGATGGGGGCCAGAGTGGGGAGAGGGTTCTGTCAAAGCGACCTTCTGACCCATGCCCGGGCCTGGCTCGACTGTCACCCCTAGAAACCCTTCACGCCAGCCAAGTACTTCTCCATTGACCGAGTATTCCGGAACGAGACCCTGGACGCCACGCACCTGGCTGAGTTCCACCAGATCGAGGGCGTGGTGGCAGATCACGGCCTCACCCTGGGCCACCTCATGGGCGTTCTGCGGGAGTTCTTCACCAAGCTGGGTGAGCAGGTGGGCAGGGGTGGGCAGTGGTGGTGCGGTAGCGGGCGGGCACATTGGTCACCAGCATTATCCTCCAAACCCCTGCTCGCCTGCCCGCCCCCACTCCCTGCAGGTATCACCCAACTCCGCTTCAAGCCAGCCTACAACCCATACACGGAGCCCAGCATGGAGGTGTTCAGCTACCACCCAGGTCAGGGTGGGCCCTGGTACTGAGGTGGGGAGGGAACTCTCAGGCTACCATGGTTCAGCCCAGGTCCCCCCACTGCCAAGCCTGTAACCCACCTTCCAAGCTCACCACCAGACCCAGAACCTCTACCAGCAGTGCCCAGAAACTCACAAGCACTGGCCCTGCCTTCCCTATCCCACCCCTGCAGGCCTGAAGAAGTGGGTGGAGGTTGGAAACTCAGGGGTGTTCCGTCCAGAAATGCTGCTGCCCATGGGGCTTCCCGAGAATGTGTCAGTCATTGCATGGGGCCTCTCCCTGGAGCGGTAAGTGCCCAGGCGGGAACTCGGGGTGTCCAGCTGCCTCAGATCACTCTCTAGGCATACAGATCTGCGTGGTTTCAGCACCACTGAACTTTTTTTTTTTTTTTTTTAGACAGAGTCTTGCTCTGTCACCCAGGCTGGAGTGCAGTGGCACGAGCTCTATTCACTGCAGCCTCCGCCTCCTGGGTTCAAGCAATTCTCCTGCTTAAACCTCCCAAGTAGCTGGGATTACAGGTGCCCGCCACTGCGCCCAGCTAATTTTTGTATTTTTTTTTGAGACGGAGTTTTGCTCTCGTTACCCAGGCTGGAGTGCAATGGCGCGATCTCGGCTCACCGCACCTCCGCCTCCTGGGTTCAGGCAATTCTCCTGCCTCAGCCTCCTGAGTAGCTGGGATTACAGGCACACACCACCATGCCCAGCTAATTTTTTGTATTTTTAGTAGAGACGGGGTTTCACCGTGTTGACCAGGATGGTCTCGATCTCTTGACCTCGTGATCCACCTGCCTCGGCCTCCCAAAGTGCTGGGATTACAGGCTTGAGCCACCGCGCCCGGCCTAATTTTTGTATTTTTAGTAGAGACAGCGTTTCACCATGTTGGCCAGGCTGATCTCAAACTCCTGACCTCATGATCTGCCCACCTTGGCCTCCCAAAGTGCTGGGATTACAGGTGTGAGCCACCATTCCGGGCCACAAAACTTTCACAGTAAGCACAAACTGAATGCCTGGCCCTGTGCTGTGAACATGACAGCTCACATCGCTGCCTGTGTGAATTGGGGGTCCCAGTGGAGCGAGAATGGTAACTAGCGAGACCAGTAAGTACATCAGGCCAGGCATGGTAGCTCACACCTGTCATCCCAGTGCTGTGGGAGGCCAAGGCAGGAGGATCACCTGAGCCAGGAGTTCAAGACCAGCCTGGGTAATAGAGCAAGTCTCTGTCTCTACAAAAAATAAAAACAGCCAGGCATGGTGGCACATGCCTGTAATCCCAGCACTTTGGGTGTCCGTGGCAGGTGCATCACCTGAGATCAGGAGTTCGAGACCAGCCTGGCCAACATGGTGAAACCCTGTCTCTACTAAAAGTACAAAAAATTAGCCGGGTACAGTGGCAGGCACCTGTAATCCCAGCTACTTTGGAGGCTGAGACAGGAGAATTGCTTGAACCCAGGACCACTGCACTCCAGCCTGGGCAACAGAGCAAGACTGTGTCTCAAAAAAAAAAAAAAAAAGACCAAGCACAGTGGCCCATGACTGTATTTCTAGCACTTTGGGAGGCCGAGGTGGGCAGATCACCTGATGTCAGGAGTTTGAGACCAGTCTGCCCAACATGGCAAAATCCCATCTCTACTAATAATACAAAAAAATAGCTGGGCATGGTGGTAGGTGCCTGTAATCCCAGCTACTCAGGAGACTGAGGCAGGAGAATTGCTTGAATCAGGAGGTGGAGGTCGCGGTGAGCCGAGATCGTGCCACTGTACTCCAGCCTGTGAGACTCCGTCTCAAAAAAAAAACAAAAAACAAATGCACTCAACAAATAAAGACAAAAATGTGTACCGGGGCAGTAAGTGATAATATGGAGGTCTAGGGCAACTACGTGGTCAGGGAAGGCATCAGGGAAGAAGTGTCATCATAGCAAAACCTGAAGGTGGATGAAGGGGTAAAGCGTGAGCGTATCTGGGGAAGGGTGTTCCAGGTAGCAGTCACAGCCAGTGCAAAGGCCCCGAGGTGGGAATGTGCCTTGTGTATTAGAAGAGGGAGGAGGCCAGTGTGGCTGGAGGTGGAGAGTGAGAGGAGGTGACAGGGGAGATGGCACAGGGCCCTGTAGGTCACGGAGAGAACTTGAGCTTTCCTCTGAAGAAGATGGGAACCATGGAAAACTAAGCAGAAGAGCACATGTGCTGACCTCATGGTAAACTCTGTTCCCTCCCTCATAAGCCCAACGATGATCAAATATGGCATCAACAACATCCGGGAGCTGGTGGGCCACAAGGTGAACCTGCAGATGGTGTACGACAGTCCCCTATGCCGCCTGGATGCCAAGCCGAAGCCCCCTCCCACACAGGAGGCTGCGTGACATGGACCACTCCAGGACAGCTTGCCCTCCCCGAGTCCCTGCTGCCCCACTCCTTTGCATCCCTGGGCCAGTGACCTTGTATTTATGAGGCCTCTGTGAGGCCAGCCCCCCCTTCCTCTTTCCCACCCGTCCCAGGGCCAGAATCCCAGGGACAAGAGGACCGGGTAGCAGGTTCCTTTTGTTGTCCTGTATGGTGTGTCCACTGTGAGGGTGGGCCCTGGGGAGACTTGTGGGCCACCTACCGTCTAATAAAGTGGGCAGTTGCCCCCATCTGGTGCCTTTCCTTAGGGGTGAGGGGTCTTGTTGGGTCTTCCTAGCTCAGTGTGCCACTTGATGGTCAAAACTCTGGGTACTGGGCTGGGCGCAGTGGCTTATGCTTCTAATCACAGAGCTGTGGGAGGCCAAGGTGGGTGGATCACTTGAGGTCAGAAGTTCCAGACCAGCCTGGCCAACCATGGTGAAACCCTGTCTCGACTAAAAATACAAATGTTAACCAGGCATGGTAGTGGGCGCCTGCAGCCCCAGCTACTTGGGAGGCTGAGGTGGGAGAATCGCTTGAACCCAGAGGCAGAGGTTGCAGGGAGTTGAGATTGCGCCATTGCTCTCCAGCCTGGGCCACAGAGCGAGACCTGTCTCAAAAAAACAAAACTTAGCTTAGCATGGTGGCTTATGTAATTCTAAGTACTCCAGAGATTGAAGTGGATCACTTGCACCTGGGAGGTTGAGGCTGCAATGAACGGTGATCACACCACTGCACTCCAGCCTGGGCAACAGAGTGAGACCCTGTCGTTAAATACATACTTATGTGTCTACATAAACACAAGTACCCTGGAATCTGTTACTATGTCTATCAAACCTGAACCTTGGCTGTGTAGAGATGAAGAGCAAGCTTCCTTATTGCCCTCTGAAGTTTCACTGAAAATCACTGACAAAAGGCAGATTAATAAAGAGAAAAGGTATACAAGTTTATTTGATCATAGTATCACCTGACAAGACCCAGAGATATAAGGAAAACTTTTATTGTTTTTTTTTTTTTTTTTTTTGAGATGGAGTAAGGCTGTTGCCTGGGCTGGAGTGCAGGGGCGACCTCAGCTCACTGCAACCCCTGGGTTCAAGGCATTCTCCTGCCTCAGCTTCCCAAGTAGCTGGGATCATAGGTGCACAGCACCACATCTGATTAATGAAAAGTGATTAATTATGCTTAGGTTCAACAAAGTTTGAACACCCAGGTAGAAAACTGATTGGACAAAAAAGGGTTTGTCACGGTTCATGCCTGTAATCTCAACACTTTGGGAGGCCGAGTCAGGTGGATCACTTGAAGCCAAGAGTTTGAGACCAGCCTGGGCAGCATGGAAAAACCTCATCTCTACTAAAGATACAAAAATTAGGTGGGGATGTGGTCCATCTGTAATCCCAGCTACTCGATTGGCTGAGAATCACTTGAACCTGGGAGGGCAAGGTTGCGGTGAGTCAAGATCTTACTACTGCACTCCACTGTTGCCTGGACAACAGAGAAAGATTTAAAAGAGTAGGGGGTGGTTGTCTAATACCAATAGGCTGAGTAGAGAAACCCAGCAAGGCCTGCGTGTCTAGATTCTTCTTGGAATATAAGGAATGCATGCTCAGAGAAGCCAAGAATCTAGATAGATAGGCCTTGTGTGGGGCAGAAACTTTTTTGACACAGGGGTCTTAGAACCTAGAGTCAATAGGGTAGGTCAGATAATTTCTTTTTTTTTGAGACAGTACTTTGGGAAGCCAAGGCAGGAAGATTGCTTGCGCCTGGTAGTTTGGGATCAGCCTGGCCTGAACACAGAAAGAGCTCATTTCTACAGAAAATATATATATATATTTTTTGAGACAGAGGAGTCTTGCTCTGTCACCCAGGCTGGAGTGCAGTGGCGTGATCTCAGCTCACTGCAACCTCCGCCTCCCAGGTTCAAGTGATTCTCCTGGCTCAGCCTCCTAAGTAGTTGGGACTACAGATGTGTGCTACCACACCCAGCTAATTTTTGTAATTTTTTTTTTTTTTTTGAGACGGAGTTTCGTTCTTGTTACCCAGGCTGGAGTGCAATGGCGCGATCTCGGCTCACCGCAACCTCCGCCTCCTGGGTTCAGGTAATTCTCCTGCCTCAGCCTCCTGAGTAGCTGGGATTACAGGCACGCACCACCATGCCCAGCTAATTTTTTGTATTTTTAGGAGAGACGGGGTTTCACCATGTTGACCAGGATGGTCTCGATCTCTTGACCTCGTGATCCACTCGCCTCGGCCTCCCAAAGTGCTGGGATTACAGGTGTGAGTCACCGCGCCTGGCCCTTAATTTTTGTATTTTTAGTAGAGACAGGTTTTGCCATGTTGGCCAGGCTGGTCTCGAACTCCTCACCTCAGGTGATCCACCCACCTCAGCCTCCCAAAGTGATGGGATTACAGGTGCGAGCCACTGCACGCACCAGAAAAATATTTTTAAATTAGAAAGGCATGGTGGATGACACTGGTAGTCCCAACTACTCAGGAGGCTGAGGCAGGGGGGTCGCTTGAACCTGGGAGGTAGAGGCTGCAGTGAGCTTAATCGCACCACTGCACTCAAGCCTGAGCGACGGGCAAGAGCTTGTCTCAAAAAAAAAAAAAGAATTTGCCGGGCGCGGTGGCTCATGCCTGCAATCCCAGCACTTTGGGAGGCCGAGGTGGGCAAATCACGAGGTCAAGAGATCGAGACCATCCTGGCCAACATGGTGAAACCCCGTCTCTACTAAAAATACAAAAATTAGCCAGGGGTGGCGGCACGCGCCTCTGGTCCCAGCTACTCGGGAGGCTGAGGCGGAAGAATCGCTTGAACCCAGGAGGAGGAGGTTGCAGTGAGCCGAGATTGCCCCACTGCACTCCAGCCTGGCGACAGAGCAAGACTCCGTTTAAAAAAAAAAAAAGAATTTGTTACTGAGAATATTTCCCAAGGCAGAGCGCATAAAGTTAAACAGAGCGGATAAAGTACAGAATAAATACAGGACTCTCTGAGATCCCTATAACCCGGGCGCTGCATGGGACCCTGAAGCCTCCCACAGCCACACACGGGTGGCCAAACACGCGCACGCGGAGCCTACCTTCCTGTTCCCCGGCAGCGCCTGCGCGCGCAGTCCCTGGACCGCCAAACCGCCCGCTAACGGTCGGCCCCGCCCGGCTGGTCGCCGAGTTCTCAAGGGGGCGGGGCTAGGAGTACACGCCAGGACACAAGCGCGCAAGCAGAGCTCGCCAGGGGCGGGGCCGGCGCATGCGCAAAGGGTGCGAGTTAGAAGGCGGGAAAAGACAGAATGGAGCGACAGGGAGTACGCTACGTTTGTTTCCTTCGCGCGCGTGGGGCGGGCGGACAAGTGGGCAGAGAACGGCTGCGATCCCAGCCTTCTCCAGCGGACCCGAACCCGGCCACTTGTCTTTTGCCATCGAGGCTGCCTCTCATCAGGCCTGGCCCCAAATTTTCTGACTGACTGAACCTGGCCCTGACTGACGCCCTGACAGTCTGATTTCCACACATGGCGCGTGGCCTGAGCGGAGTAGAGAAAGGCACAGACACCCACGCACCGTGCCCGGCTTTCTTTCTTTTTTTTTTTTTTGAGACGGAGTTTCGCTCTTTCGTCCAGGAAGGAGTGTAGTGGTGGGATCTTGGCTTACTGCAACCTCCGCCTCCTGGGTTCAAGCAATTCTCCTGCCTCAGCCTCCCGAGTAGCTGCGATTACAGGTGCCCGCCACCACACCAAGCTAATTTTTGTATTTTTAGTGGGAACGGGGTTTTACCATGTTGGCCAGGCTGGTCTTGCTCCTGACCTCGTGATCTGCCTGCCTCGGCCTCCCAAAGTGTTGGGATTACAGGCATGAGCCACCGCGCCGGCCTCATGTCTTCTGTTTGATTCAGAATCTTGCTCTGTCACCCAGGCTGGAGTGCAGTGGCCTGATCTCTGCTCACTGCAACTTCTGTCTCCTGGGTTCAAGCGGTTCTCTTGCCTCAGCCTCCCGAATAACTGGACTTACAGGCATGTGCCACCATGCCCGGCTAATTTTTTTTTTTTTTTGAGACGGAGTTTCGCTCGTTACCCAGGCTGGAGTGCAATGACACGATCTCGGCTCACCGCAACCTCCGCCTCCTGGGTTCAGGCAATTCTCCTGCCTCAGCCTCCTGAGTAGCTGGGATTACAGGCAAGTGCCACCATGCCCAGCTAATTTTTTGTATTAGTAGAGACGGGGTTTCACCATGTTGACCAGGATGGTCTCGATCTCTTGACCTCGTGACCCACCTGCCTCGGCCTCCCAAAGTGCTGGGATTACAGGCTTGAGCCACCGCGCCCAGCCTCTGGCTAATTTTTATATTTAGTAGAGACGGGGTTTGAACATGTTGGTCAGGCTGATCTCGAATTCCTGACCTCACAATCTGCCTGCCTCAGCCTCTCAACGTGCTGGGATTACAGCATAAGCCACCTTGCCCTGCCCCGACTTCATTTCTTTTCTGCCACCTCTTTCTCAAAGGACTCCAGCCGACACACATACCAGTTAGAAGCGCAGGCCCCCCAGTTCTGCTCCCACAGCCCTGCCCGCACCCAGTCCCTCCAGGTCTGGTGTCCAGGCGCTCCCCAGGGACAGAGGGTCCTTTCACCCCACGCCCCTATCCTCGTGGCACCACCCCAGCCCTGCCCATCTCTCCTTTGGGTCCCCACCGTCCCGCAGTGGCACATCAAGGTGCCCAGGGTTGAAGAGTCGGCAGGAGGGCGACCTGTTCACTCCTCATGCCCTCTCCTGACTGTGCTCACAGGTGGACATGCCCCATGTAAAGTGCAAAGACCAGGAGCCGCAGCCCTTGGGGGAGAGCAAGGCACATCAGCAGTTCGAGGAAAACCATGAGGAGGAAGCTGGTGGAGGGCCAGATAGGTGAGGAAGATCCTGTCCCTACGTGTCCACATGGGCCCCTGGGTCCTTCTCGTTCACCCTTTTCTTCCCCAAGGTTCTGCCAGTGTTTACTTTTTTTTTCTCTTCCTGACACAGCATCTTGCTTTGTCACCATGCAGTGGTGCGATCATGGCTCACTGCAGCTTCCACCTCCCAGACTCAAGTGATCCTCCCACCTTAGCCTCCCAAATAGCTGGGACTACAGGTATGCCAGAACATCCAGCTAATTTCTTAAAAAATATTTAGGCCAGGCGTGGTGGCTCATGCCTGTAATCACAGCACTTTGGGAGGCCAAAGTGAGTGGATCACTTGAGGCCAAGAGTTCAAGACCAGCCTGGCCAACATGGCCATCTCTACTGAAAATACAAAAAATTAGCCGGGTGTGGGGGGAGGCGCCTGTAATCCCAGCTACTTGGGAGACTGAGGCAGGAGAATTGCTTGAACCCAGGAGGCAGAGGTTGCAGTGAGCTAAGATTGTATCATTGCACTCCAAGCTGGGCAACAGAGTGAGACTGTGTCTCAAAAAAAAAAAAAAATTCTGTAGCCTGGGCACGGTAGCTCACTCCTGTAATTCCAGCACTTTGGGAGGCTGAGATGGGTGGATCACAAGGTCAGGAGTTTGAGAATAGTCTGGTTAATACAGTGAAATCCCAAAATCCCATCTCTACTGAAAATACAAAAATTAGCTGGGCATGGTGCTAATGTAATCCTGTAATCCCAGATACTTGGGAGGCTGAGGCAGGAGAATTGCTTTAACCTGGGAGGTGGAGCTTGCAGTAAGCCGAGATTGTGCCACCGCACTCCAGCCTGGCAACGAAGCAAGACTCTGTCTCAAAAAATATATACATATTTAGTAGAGGACGGGTGTGGTAGCTCACGACTGTAATCCCAGCACTTTGGGAGGCCGAGGTGAATGGATCACTTGAGGTCGGGAGTTCAAGACCAGACTGGCCAACATGGCAAAACTTCATCTCTACTAAAAATACAAAATTAGCCAGGTGTGGTGGTACATGCCTGTAATCCCAGCTACTTGGGAGGCTGAGGTGGGAGAATCACTTGAACCCGGGAGGTGGAGGTTGCATTGAGCCAAGATTGCACCATTGCACTCCAGGCTGGGCAACGAGAGTGAAACTTCCATCTCAAAAAATAATAAGGCCAGGCACAGTAGCTCATGCCTGTAATCCCAGCACTTTGGGAGGCCAAGGCCACCAGGTGGATCAAAAGGTCAGCAGTTCAAGACCAGTCTGGCCAACATAGTCAAATCCCATCTCTACTAAAAATATAAAAAATTAACCAGGTGTGGTGGTGTGCGCCTGTAATCCCAGCTACTTGGGAGGCTGAGGCAGGAGAACCACATGAACCCTGGAGGTGGAGGTTGCAGTGAACAGAAATCACGCCATTGTACTCCAGCACAGGCGACAGTGTGAGAATCCATCTCAAAATAATAAATAATGAATAATAGAGAATGGTTGGGAGGGAGAATGAGTGGATGTAGGGAGGTCCAGTGGGAGGCTTCTTCAGGGGGTGGCCTTTAGCAGGGCAGATGGAGGAAGTGCCTTGTGCCATGAGGCACAGGAAGGGGTTGAGGGAGGATGTCTCCTGGCCGTGGTGTGCTGGAGCTAGCTCCTACCACCTTGCAAGAGATGATTCTACACATCTCTTCTCAACTTGGCATATAGCATCTTCATGTTGGTAGCTTGAAGCTGCCTATGGTGGGAGTCTTTGTACCATGAAAATTGGCAAACGCACCAAAACAGGGCTTTCCCCCCATCACAAAGCCAGTTGCTAAATGCTTACCAGCACATCACTGCTGCCTGCTTTCCAGCTTGTGGTAGTTTCCAGTAGGTGGTGGCTTTTTTGGCAGACACAAGAACACAAGTTCTGTGTTGTCCTTGTTTTTCTGAGCCATTTTAGGTGGCCAGGGACATCCATATGTCCAGGATACAGTTGGACTTTCTGACCCGGAACTCGGGGTGGGGTGAGGGGCTGGAGATGGTGCCTTGGGAGTCACTGTTTCATCAGCAGCTGTGGAATGAATGAGATCACCTGGGGAAAGAGTGAGAGGAGGCTCAAGACAGGGCCCTGAGGACCCCAGCAGAAATAAAGCCAGCTTCCCTGGCCCCCCACATTCCTCGGTTGTAAAGCAGGCCATGGGGTGCAATTGGTTTCTAGGTGTGTGCTATCAATTGGAGACCAAAAAAAGGGAAGCAATGGCTGAAGTCGTTCGTTTGATAATACCTTACTTCGGAATAGCAGGTTTCGACCAGGATCTGTGTGGTGAAGAGACACAGACCACTGCAAATCATTTAGAGACTTCAAGGAGCTCCACAGGAACTCTGGGCCAAAAAAACAGATAGATTAAAACCAGTGCAGGGGCCAGTTAATAGATCCAGCAGCAGATACTCAGTAACATGATTAAAATGTTAACACGTTTCCAGAGAGAAAAGGAGAGGTTGAGGAACTGGCTCATCAGCTTCGATTCAAGCGTTCCCCCCTTCCTGGCTGTACTTCATCAAAACATTGTTTTGCCCAAGCGCCAGAGATTCTGTTGTGTTCCCCCCTTGAATGTTTGATTAGCTTGCCTGCTCTCCTGGGACTGCCGCCCGCGGTGGTCATAAGTGGCTGGCGGATTGTTTACTTGTATATCTGTTAGAGGCCACGGAGGGAGGGCCCCACCAGCGGGTGGCTCTGGCTCAGTCGCCTGCCAATCACAGCTTTACCTGGAGCGAACAGATGGTCTCTTCGCTTAGACCCATTTCCTCCGCAGCTCCTGGGCCCCCTGCCAGCGTGGGCCCTGCTTGGGAACTATGTCCTAATCCTTGCAGCCAAATTAGGGACTTCTTAGAAGGACAGACCATAATAGACGAACGCAGCGATGTGTTCACAGCCCCCAGCCCATTGCCCAATCCCTGCGCAGGCCAGGCACACGCGACGTGCTGTGTTGGGCTGACTTGCATTCTCTGGCCTCAGTCCAGGGTTCGGCAACAGAAGCCGGCCTAGGAACCGGGAAAGCCAGCAGCGAGGACACCGCGCATTTTGTTTATTAAAGTTAATTGGTAAATGCAGGCCCAGGGAAGCCTATGATTCATTAGCATCCTCATTAATATGCAGCTGCTGAGTATTAAGAAAAATGAAATCGAAAGGAATAAATCCACAAAGGAGAGGTTGGAAAAATAAAGAAGCTCTCAGCAGACATCTGATGCAGGTCTTTATCCTACCATTAAACTTGAATTAGCTGAATTCAAGTGCTTTTTTTTTTTTTTTTTTACTGTTTGCTTAGCTGCGATGAAAACCGGTTCCAGCTTCATCCCTTGAGCCTTAGAAAGAAGCCGCTCTGAACCATTAGCAGCAGCTCAAAGCAGGTTGTGAACAATCACACAAAAAGAAACACCTGGTGCTCTCATTGATTTTAATTTTAGGGTCTGAAACTGCTGAGAGCATCCAGGAGAGGTTCAGACAGCAAGGCGAACTGTGGGTACGAGGAGGTGTGGGAGCCCCAGTGTCAGTGCTGCATTCATTTAGATATTCAGCAAACTGATGTTTTTGGGGTGTTGAAAAACAGATGAATAGGGTGTAGTCTGCACCCTCAAGATGGTGTGTGCTGGAGGGCACTGATATTCATAAATTGTGGCAGCTTTGTGACCAGCAAGACCACAGTGTTGTGTGAGTAGAGAAGAAAAGTTCCAAATGTTCCATTACGAAGGAGGCAGGAAAGGAAAGTCATTCCAGGCAAAGGCTGACACGTTTGGCGAAATTGTGGAAGGTCCCTGATTGCTGCAGGTGGAAGGGCTGTAGAAATCAGTAAGGCTGGGCTCAGTGGCTCACGCCTGTAATCCCAGCACTTTGGGAGGCCGAGACCAGTGGATTACAAGGTCAGGAGTTCAAGACCAGCCTGGCCAACATGGTGAAACCCTGTCTCTACTAAAAATATAAAAATTAGCAGGGTGTGTTGGTGGGTGCCTGTAATCCCAGCTACTCGGGAGGCTGAGGCAGGACAATTGCTTGAACCTGGGAGGCAGAGGTTGCAGTGAGCTGAGATCACACCACGGTGCTCCAGCCTGGGCGAGAGATCAAGACTCTGTCTCAAAAAAAAAAAAAAGAAAAGAGTAAGGCAGCACTGGGTGTGGTGGCTCATGCCTGTAATCCCAGCAATTTGGGAGGCTGAGCTGGGTGGATCACCTGAGGTCAGGAGTCCAAGATCAGCCTAGCCAACATGGTGAAATCCCTTCCCTACTAAAAATACAAAAATTAGTCGAGCATGATAGCAGATGCCTGTAATCCCAGCTACTCAGGAGGCTGAGATGGGAGAATCCCTTGAACCCAGGATACAGTGGTTGCAGTGAGCTGAGATCTGGCCACTGTACTTCAGCCTGGGCAGCTGAGTGAGACTCTGTCTCAAAAAAAAAACACAAAGCAAAAATTAGCTGGGTTGGTAGTGGGTACCTGTACCACCTACTGGGGGAGATTGAGGTAGGAGGATTGCTTGAACCTGGGAGGTGGAGACTGCAGTGAGCCAAGATCACGCCTCTGCACTCCAGCCTGGGCAACAGAGCTAGACCCCATCTCAAAAAAAAAAACAAAACATTAAGGCTGGAAGAGAGGGTGGAGGTCAGGGTCCTGGAAGGCCTTGTATGCTATGTGGAGGAATTTAGACTTGATCTTGTGGCTGGTGGGGGACTGTTTTAGGCTGACCAACAGGAGTAGGAAATCAGATTACAGTGTAGAAGGTCACTAGGGACTGACACTGTGGCTCATGCTTGTAATCTCAGCACTTTGGTGGGCCGAGGCAGGATTGCTTCAGGCCAGGAGTTTGAGACCAGCCTGGGCAATATAACGAGACCTCCATCTACACAGAAAAATTAAACAAAATTTAGCCAGGAGTGGCGGTGCCTGCCTGTAGTCCCAGCTACTCAGGAGGCAGAGGCAGGAGGATCATATGAGCCTGGAGGAGTTCAAACTGGCAGTGATCATGCTGATGCACTCCAGCCTGGGCAATGGAGCAACCCGTCTCTTAAAAAGAGAAAAAAAGGTCAGGTACGGTGCCTCATGCCTATAATCCCAGAACTTTGGGAGGCTGAGGTAGACGGATTAGTTGAGGTCAGGAGTTTGAGACTAACCTGGCCAACATGGTGAGACCCTGTCTCTACTAAAAATACAAAAATTAGCCGGGCGTGGTGGCGTGTACCTGTAGTCCCAGCTACTCAGGAGGCTGAGGCAAGAGAATGACTTGAGCTTGGGAGGCGGAGGTGGCAATGAGCTGATTTTGCACCACTGCATTTCAGCCTGGGCAACAGAGTGAGAATCTATCTCAAAAACAAAATAACAAAAAAAAATTTTTTTTTTTTGAGACGGAGTTTTGCTCTTGTTACCCAGGCTGGAGTGCAATGACGCGATCTCGGCTCACTGCAACCTCCGCCTCCTGGGTTCAGGCAATTCTCCTGCTTCAGCCTCCTGAGTAGCTGGGATTACAGGCACGTGCCACCATGCCCAGCTAATTTTTTGTATTTTTAGTAGAGACGGGGTTTCACCATGTTGACCAGGATAGTTTCGATCTCTTGACCTCGTGATCCACCCACCTTGGCCTCCCAAAGTGCTGGGATTACAGGCTTGAGCCACTGCGCCCAGCCCCAAAAATTTTTTTAAAAAGAAAAATAATGCCAGGCGTGGTGGCTCAGCCTGTAATCCCAGCACTTTGGGAGGCTGAGGCGGGCGGATCATGAGGTCAAGAGATCGAGATCATCCTGGCCAACATGGTGAAACCCCGTCTCTACTAAAAAATACAAAAATTAGCTGGGCGTGGTGGCATGCGCCTGTAGTCCCAGCTACTCGGGAGGCTGAGGCAGGAGAATTGCTTGAACCCAGGAGGCGGAGATTGCAGTGAGCCGAGATTGTGCCACTGTACTCCAGCCTGGCGCCTGGTGACAGAGCAAGACTGTCTCAAAAAAAAAAAAGAAAGAAAAAGAAAGAAGTATATAAAATAAAGGTCACTATGGCCTAGTTGAGAAGTGCAAGTTACAGAGCTGCTAATGATGGTAGATTTAGAGAAATTAAAAAGGTAGATCACGCCTGTAATCTTAGCACTTTGGGAGGCCTAGGCAGGCAGATCACCTGAGGTCAAGAGATTGAGACCAGCCTGATAAACATGGTGAAACACTGTCTCTACTATAAATACAAAAATTAGCTGGCATGGTGGCACGCGCCTGTAATCCCAGCTACTCCGGAGGCTGAGGCAGGAGAATCGCATGAACCCGGGAGGCAGAGGTTGCAGTGATGTGAGATGGCACCACTGTACTCCAGCCTGAGAGACAGAGTGAGACTCCATCTCAAAAAAAAAAAAAAAAAAAAAAGAGAGGATTTTGAGACAGGATGCAGAGGGACAGAGAGAAGCCGGACTCTAGGCTTGCTGCTAAGTTTCAGGCTAGGGAACCAGGTGGCTTTTTATGTCATTCACTAAGGGAAGGGAGGATGAAATTGGGTTGCCAGGGAGATGATGCTGTTGGTTGTGCAAATGTGGAGTTTCAGATGCCTTTGAGACAGCCAAGTGGGGAGGCTGGGAGGTTGCTTAGAATGTTCTTGGGAGCTCAGGAGAGAGGCTCAGGAGAGAGGACTGGGATGACAGAATTCAGGTGATCAAATTCGAGTGTGGATAGTAATGGAAAGTACTTTTGCAAGTTATTTATTTATTAGCAGAACATTTATTGCTTCTCTCATGAGGGGTAGGTACTGAAGATACAAAGATGAATGAATGAGACATGGCCCTGGCCCTCGAGGAGACTAGAAGGGGAGGCCAAGGTGTAGACAGTGACACTATAGGTGCTGTGTGCACCTAACCCAACCAAGGAACACTTTTTTTTTTTTTTTTTTTGGAGATAGAGTGTCGCTCTTGTTGCCCAGGCTGGACTGCAATGGCATGATCTCAGCTCACTACAACCTCCACCTTCTGGGTTCAAGTGATTCTCCTGCCTCAGCCTCCTGAGTAGCTGGGATTACAGGTATGCGCCACCTGTAATCCGTTCTGTTTTTAAAGCAGAGAACAAGGCGTTGGCAGCACAATCTATATGCAGAATTTTTCTAGATTTTTATGATCTTTGTCTCAATTTTAGTTATCTCCTCCATACCCAACTGAAGTTCCATTTTATTACATTGAATATTATGAAGTTATGTAACATTACATGTTACTCAACATTTTTCATTCTGTTTAGCTTTTTAGACAGCTATCTATCAACCAGTGCCACTATTTCACTGGTTAACACAATATTTGAATACATAATTACAGTTACATGTATGGCGTGGGACAACTTTGTGTGTGTGCGCATTTCTTTGAATGCTCTCTTCTTTTTTTTTTGTAGGATGGAGTCTCACTCTGTCACCCAAGCTGGAGTGCAGTGGTGTAATCTCGGCTCACTGCAACCTCCCCCTCCTGGGTTTAAGTGATTCTTCTGCCTCAGCCTCCTGAGTAGCTGGGACTACAGGCATGTGCCACCACAGCCAGACAATTTTTGTATTTTTAGTATAAAGATGGGGGTTTCACCATATTGGCCAGGCTGGTCTCAAACTCCTGACCTTGTGATCCATCTGCCTCGGCCTCCCAAAGTGCTAGGATTACAGGTGTGAGCCACCTCGCCCTGCCTAAATGCTCTTTAAATATAATTCAACAGGTATTTACCTCGCCTGGTGGGGGCAAAGAGGTGCAGATACACTATAGCCCCAGGCGGTCAACATCACCCAGTAGGTTGGGAAAGGGATGCAGCAGGTTAGTGACAGGAAAGTCACTTAAGAAAGCATCAGCCTGGGCACAGTGCCTCACGCCTATAATCCCAGCACCATGGGAGGCCAAGGCAGGAGGATCACTTGAGGTCAGGAGTTCTCGACCAGCCTGGCCAACATGGTGAAACCCCATCTCTACTAAGAATATGAAAATTATGTGGACGTAGTGATGTGTGCCTGTAACCTAGCTACTCAGGAGGCTGAGGCAGAATGGCTTGAACTTGGAAGGTGGAGGCTGCAGGAGATTGCTGATTGTTCAGTCAGGCGCAATGGCTCATGCCTGTAATCCCAACACTTTGGGAAGCCAGAAGATTGAGAGCAGCCTGGACAACATAGGGAAATCTAGTATCTACTTAAAATTTTTAAAAATTAGCCGCGCATGGTATCCTGTGCTTCTAGTCCTACCTACTCAGGAGGCTGAGGTGGGAGGATCACTGGAGCCCAGGAGGTTGACACTGCAGTGAGCTATGATTGTGCTACTGTACTTCAGCCTGGGCAACAAAGCAAGACCTTGTCTCTATTTAAAAAAAAAAGTAAGAAATAAAGCATTGATACTATTATTGGTATTCCAAAGAAGTGAGTTGGTGTCATAAAACAACAGTGGGCTTTGGGGACAGATAGCTCTCCTTCGTCTAGAACTTTGGACATATTCAGTTGTGCCTCTTGGTCTGTTTTCTCAGCTGTAAAATGGGGGTGCCATTCTCATTGTTGAGGGTGTGTGTGTGAATGGAATAACCTAGGAAGCATGCCTCATATCACCCATGGGAGGCAACAACACCGGTCCCCTTCTACCACATAGCTCTTTCAGATCAGCCGCTCTTGGGAGAGTTTGGTGCTGATCTCAGCATCCTTTACGTTGAGAAGTCAGGTTTCTTGCCCTTGTCTCGCCACCTCCAGTGCCAGTCGCCAGCTGACAGTGCTGGAAGGGAAGTCGGGACTCTACTTCTCCTCTCTCGACTCGAGCATCGACATCCTGCAGAAGAGAGCCCAGGAGCTGATCGAAAACATCAATGAGAGCAGGCAAAAGGACCACGCACTCATGACCAACTTCAGGAACAGCCTGAAGACCAAGGTGACAGGCTCCACCCAGTGTGGGGGGATTCCTTATGCAAAAGGAGAGGGAATGAACTGCTGATGAATGTCTGTTGTACCAGGCACAGTGCTAGGCTATTCATACACAGCACAGGCGCTCCTCCACTTACGATGGGGTTACATCCCAACAAACCCATTCCAAGTTGAAAATGCTGTAAGTTGGCCAGGAATGGTGACTTACGCCTGTAATCCCAGCACTTTGGGAGGCCAAGGTGGGCAGATCATGAGGTCAGGAGTTCAAGACCAGCCTGGCCAATATGGTGAAACCCCGTTTCTACTAACAACACAAAAATTAGCTGGGCATAGTGGTGTACACCTGTAGTCCCAGCTACTGAGGAGGCTGAGGCAGGAAAATAGCTTGAACCCAGGAGGTGGAGGTTGCAGTGAGCTGAGATAGTGCCTCTGCACTCCAGCCTGGGCAACAGAGCAAGACTCTGTCTCAAAAAAAAGAAAGAAAGAAAAAGAAAGAAAGAAAATGCTGTAAGTCAAAAATAAGTTGAACCATAGTAAGTTGCGGATCATCTATATCTCAGTTTACCCTTAGAATAGTCCTACAGAGAAGCTACTGGACCCATCTTATAGATAAGGCTTGGAAATGAATGATTTGCATGACAAGAGAGCTAGGCTGTGGGAGCAGGCGTTGGATGTCCTCCTGCCTCCAATACCCAGCCCTCTTACTTCACACAAGGTTGAGCAGCTATGGGAGTAGGGGGTCGAGGCACAACTTGCATTGTCACATCCGTATGTCCTGCAGAAGTGAGGTTCTTCAACACACCCGGGGCTTATGTCTTGCGAAAGCTGGTGTTATGTTCAGGTCTTCCATGAATGGTTGTGCCTGATGCCTCTTGAGAATATAGAATGGGGGGACAGGCACAGTGGCTGACACCTGTAATCCCAGCACTTTGGGAGGCCACGGCAGGTGGATCACTTGAGGCCAGGAGTTAGCACCTGGCCAACATGGTGAAACAAAAATTAATCAGGTGTGGTACCACATGCCTATAGTTAGGGTAAAAAGTTAAAAAAAAAAAGAATATATAATGGATCATGTGAGTGGCACAGCTTGCTGATTCCAGTTGTCTCGATGACAGATTGACTTTATGATTTTATTTTCCTTTCTCTCTCTTTTTTTTTTTTAAATAGAGATGGGGTTTCACCATGTTGGCCAGGATGGTCTCGATCTCTTGACCTCGTGATCCACCCACCTTGGCCTCCCAAAGTCCTGGGATTACAGGCGTGAGCCACCACGCCTGGCCTTTCTTTTTTCTTTTTTTTGCTTGGCAGGCTCAAAACAATTTTTTTTTTCCTTTTTCTATTTTTTTTTTTTTTTTTTCTGAGACAGAGTCTGCTCTGTTGCCCAGGCTGGAGTGCAGTGGCGTGATCTCAGTTCACTGTAACCTCCACCTCCCAGGTTCAAGCGATTCTCTTGCCTCAGCCTCCTGAGTAGCTGGGATTATAGGCAAGCACCATCATGTCGGGCTAATTTTTGTGTTTTTAGTAGACATGGGATTTCACCATGTTGGCCAGCCTGGTCTCGAACTCCTGACCTCGTGATCCACCCACCTTGGCCTCCCAAAGTGCTGGGATTATAGGCGTGAGTCACTGTGCCGGGCTTATTATTATTTTTTTTTGATACACTACCCAGAAGCCACTTTGTTGGCTGCCTCTTCTAGTCCCTGTTCTGTGTACTTCCATCCTAACTTGGCTGAGCTTGTACTGCACAGTTCTGTGACATGTGTCCCTAGGTGACTTTGTCATCATTTGAACATCATAGAATGAATTTACACAAACCTAGATGGTATAGTCTACTACACACCTAGGCTATGTGGAAGAGACTCTTGCTCCTAAGCTGCAAACCTGCACAGCATGTTACTATACTGAATACTATAGGCACTTGTAACACAATGGTAAGCATTTGTGTATCTCAATATATCTAAACATAGAAAAGGTACAGTAAAAATATGCTATTATACTCTTATGGGCCATCATTGTATATATAGTCTGACATTGGCCAAAACGTCATTAAGCAGCACACAACTGTATATACTTTTGCCTCTTAAAAAAAAATGTTACATATAGGCAGTCTTGACCCCCAGTCACTGCACTGGGTTTTGGTGGTGTTTTTTTTTCTTTTCTTTTGAGGTAGGGTCACTCAGGCTGGAGTGCAGTGGTGCAATCATGGCTCACTGTAGCCTCCAACTCCTGGGCTCGAGCAATTTGAGGCTGGCTTCAGCCTTCCCAGTAGCTGAGACTGCAGGTGCACATCACCATGCCTTGCTAATTTGTTTTTGTTTTTGTTTGAGACAGAGTTTTGCTCTTGTTGCCCAGGCTGGAGTGCAACGGCACGATCTCAGTTCACCACAACCTCTGCCTCCTGGGTTCAAGCGATTTTCCTGCCTCAGCCTCCCAAGTAGCTGGGATCACAGGCATGTGCCACCAAGCCTGGCTAATTTTGTATTTTTAGTAGAGACAAGGTTTCTCCATTTTGGTCAGGCTGGTCTCAAACTCCCGACTTCAGGTGATCCACCTGCCTTAGCCTCCCAAAGTGCTGGAATTACAGGTGTGAGCCACCACGCCGCCTTGCTGATTTTTAAATTCTTCTTTTTTTTTTTTTGGAGGCAGGGTTTCTCCATGTTGGCCAGGCTGGTCTCGAACTCCTGACCTCAAGTGATCCAAAGTGCTGGGATTACAGGCGTGAGCCACTGCACCCGACCTATTTTGCCATTTTCATAAGAAAATTTTTAGAAATCTAAAAAAACCACTTAATATTGATGTCTGGTGATGCCTCTTGTTTGATTTTCCAAAAATAAATCTTATTCTTTAAAAGGTTTCAGATCTGACAGAGAAATTAGAGGAGAGGATCTATCAGATTTATAATGACCACAACAAGATCATCCAGGAAAAGCTCCAGGAGTTCACCCAGAAAATGGAAAAGATCAGCCATTTGGAAACAGAGCTCAAACAAGTCTGCCACAGTGTGGAGACTGTGTACAAAGATCTGTGTCTCCAGCCTGAGGTATGACCAAACTCACCCCGGGGGTGCTGCCTGAGGAAGAGGGCAGGGATGGCCCAGCCAAGAGCAAATGTGAGCAGAAACCAGGCACCCACCCCTGAGCCCACCAGGCCACAGTCCCTGCAAAGCCCTTGGTGCACTCGCCATCTTGTTTGTGGTCCCCTATGTTAGGTGTGTCTGAGCTGAGAAGCCAAACTGTTGTCATGTCGCACTGTTGTATGAGCAGCTCTGTGGTGACAGAAAGGACAAAGTCCCCTGCACCCTGCCACTCAGAAATCATCCCCTCTGCCCACAGCCCTGAGCCCTGCAGCCCTGGCACAGCCCAGCACTGCTAACCTGGGTTTCTTTTTTACAGCAGAGCCTAAGACTCAGACGGCCAGACCACTCTAGAGGAAAGTCCCCAGCACGTCCCAGCGACTCACAGCCCCCAGACGTGTTCGTTTCTTCTGTGGCTGAAACTACTTCTCAGGTGGTTACCAGTAAACCGGCCTGACACCTTGGGGTCAGACGTGTAGCTCTTTATTTTCCTCTCCCTCACTCTGCTCCAACATCCAGCATAAGGCACTACCCCCGGGCAGGAGGCTGGGAGGGCACACTGTGAACTCGGTGTGAGGGGGTCTGCTGGAGCAGACGGAGTTGCTTCAATGTCACTCTCCTTTCAAGAGAAGCTGCTATTTCAGGGTAAATGGAGTTAGTTTTCATCCATGGTTAAAAGTGGATTGAGACACTCTACAGAGAATTCCATCTTCTTTTTAAGGAACACAGCTGAACGACTTCAGAAGGGAAATTTTGATATTTAAAAATCAGTGTCTCTCACTTCCCACTCCATCCGCCACCTCCCTTTCTAAGCTCAGAGCACAGCGTTTCTGCAATCCAACCAGGCGTCTCCCCAGGAAGGGGCTTCAGAGTTTTGGGCCCCTGATGGAGTGGGCTCACTTGCTGGCCGTGAACGCCTGGATTCCTGTGATAGCTCTCCCAAGGATCAGGGCATGAATGTCATGTGTACCTGGACAAGATTAATATAGAGTCAGTTTGGAGTCTTCACAGCTCACAATTTCCCTTTAAAATCAACTTTTGCCGGGCGCGGTGGCTCAAGCCTGTAATCCCAGCACTTTGGGAGGCCGAGGCGGGTGGATCACGAGGTCAAGAGATCGAGACCATCCTGGTCAACATGGTGAAACCCCGTCTCTACTAATACAAAAAAAAATTAGCTGGGCATGGTGGCGCGTGCCTGTAGTCCCAGCTACTCAGGAGGCTGAGGCAGGAGAATTGCCTGAACCCAGGAGGCGGAGATTGCGGTGAGCCGAGATCGCGCCATTGCGCTCCAGCCTGGGTATCAAGAGCGAAACTCCGTCTCAAAAAAAAAAAAAAATAAAAAATAAAAAATAAAAAAAATAAAAAAAATAAAATCAACTTTTATGTCCCCCCAGGCCACTGTTTTAGAAGAACAGACCCACAGAGATGGTGAATGCCGCCAGCTGCCAGGAGACCCACGCCTTAGTGACAGCCTCCAGGAGAAGGCTGAGAGGCCACCATTTGGGCCACACTGAAATTGTTTTTGAATTTTCTATAATGCATCTTGGCAGGAAAAAAACCAAAAACCCAAAGCTCCTTGTGCTGAACTCCCAAAATGCAGCAAGTCTAGCCCCTGCCATGGGCCCAGCCTTCATGCTCCCCACACTTGGCAAGTTCACCGCCACCCCTACCTCAGTTGATTAAATGTTTGATTTTCAACCCGGCCATGCTTCCTTGCACAGAGGATGAAAATACCCCTGAGCTCCAGGGCAACACGACAGGCCCTTTCTTACTCTCGGGAAGGACGGGAGGGACAGCACATCAGAAATTCAGTCAGTTGCTTCTGCTGACTTAATGCCGCCCCTCCCAGAGAGTCCCCCACCCCACGACCTCAGGTCTCATTCTTTGCTCCTCCCTGGCTCCTTGGGGCAGAAGGCAGATTGTAGCCTCCCTTTTAGAGCCAATTCTGTTTAATTCCCAAAGCACAAATCTTTTTTTTTTAAGATAGGGTTTCACTCTGTCACCCAGGCTGGAGTGCAGTGGGGTGATCATAGCTCATTGTAACCTCAAACTCCTGCGCTCAAGCAATCTTCCCACCTCAGCCTCCCAAAGTGCTGGGATTACCGGTGTGAACCACTACGCCCAGCCCCTATAGCACCAAATCTGACCTATCCCCCCTCTGCATAAAACCGTCTCACAGCCCCCCTCAGGGTCATTCTCACACTTGTACGATCCCCCCAACTCCTAGCTGCCTAATAGATCTGGGGCTGTGGGGGTGCATGGGGAAGGTACCATGCCTGCATGTGCTGTCCTGTCTGGAAGCCTCTCTGCCCAGGGGTCCTCATACCTCCCTTTTTTTTTTTTTTTTTTTTTTGAGACAGAGTCTTGCTCTGTCGCCAGGCACCAGGCTGGAGTGCAGTGGCATGATCTTGGCTCACTGCAACCTCCACCTCCTGGGTTCAAGCAATTCTTCTGCCTCAGCCTCCTGAGTAGCTGGGACTACGGGCACGGGCCACCACACCCAGCTAATTTTTATACTTTTTAGTGGAGACAGGTTTCACCATGTTGACCAAGATGGTCTCAATCTCTTGACCTCGTGATCCACCTGCCTCGGCCTCCCAAAGAGCTGGGGTTACAGGCATAAGCCACCGCACCCAGCCACCTTCCTCTTTTTCTGCATAGCTCACGCTGGATTTGCACTTTTATTTATTTGTTTTCTCTTTTTCTTTCCACACTATGAAGCAATGTGATATTGATTGATTGATTGATTGATTGAGACTGAGTCTTGCTCTTGTTACTCAAGCTGGAGTGCAGTGGCACAATCTCAGCTAACTGCAACCTCCACCTCCTGGGTTCAGGTGATTCTCCTGCCTCAGCCTTCCGAGTAGCTGGGATTACAGGTGCCTGCCACCACACCTGGCTAATTTTTATATTTCTAGTAGAGACGGATGCGGTTTTCACCATGTTGACCAGGCTAGTTTCAAACTCCTGACCTTGTGATCTGCCTCGGCCTCCCAAAGTGCTGGAATTACAGGCGGAAGCCACTGCACCTGGCCACAGTTTTTTGTTTTTAAGTTTCTTTCTCCACATCTGTCTTCCCACCAAGCAAGGGGTTCTGGGCCCCCATGAAAATCACTATCAGTTGCAAGGTGCAAACACCATAGTCTGAAGATGACTTTTCTTTTTCTCTTAAAATGGAGCGGTGAGTCCTGCGTGTAACTTCCCTCACTCCCTCACATCCACCAGCCTGCTAGGAGTCGGGTCTCATCCCTGGGCTGCCCTAGGAGCTTACTTGTCTCAGGAACATTCCTCCTCCCAAGTATGTGGGAGAAAGAGCTGGGAGCCCCTCGCAAGGCCTGATGGGGCCTCCGTGTGGTGCATGAAGCACTTCACTTCCACAATCCCCGCGTGAGCAACTCCAGATGAGGGACAGAGGGTGTACCTCGCCCTGGGTCACACTGTCACTTGGTGATAGATGGAGTTGGACTCAGGCCTGTGCCCGTCCCACCCAGCCACTGAGGCTGCAGTGGGCCCTCTGAGGTTCAGCTCCCACCTTCATAGGTGTTGACGGCCTCCAGGTTCATGGCATGCCGGATCACGTGATACTCATCAGAAATACCATTTCCTCCTAGCATGTCTCGGGCCTGGCGGGCGATGTCCAGGGCTTTCCCACAGTTATTCCTCTTCAGTAGAGAGACCATCTCCGGGGTGGCCCTGGGAGAGGCACATACAGGTAACAAACATTGGGGATCCTAGCTCCCGGTGCCCCAGGCAAACCTAGCCCCAGGTGGCGATTCCCCAATGCAGCCAAGCTCCCAGTGAGGGACCCATGGGGCTGTCCCCAGCCCAGCCCACCAAGGACAAGAGGGAGAGCAGAAGGTTCGGGTCTCTGATGCAACCAGGCAGGAAGGACTTTTCTCTCTAGGAAGGACACAAGGTCCTCCACCCACAGCTGTAGGCTCCCAGCCCCTACCACACAGCCCCTACTTGTCCTGGTCCTTCAAGCGGCCGAGCTGCAGGCAGGCGTGAAGGCCCAGGGTGATTTCAGTGAGCATGTCTGCCAGCTTCTTCTGAATCAGCTGGTTCCTGGCCAGCGGAACACCAAACTGAATCCTAGATGGGCAACAGCAGGGTAAGGGCAAGGGGAGGCCCACTCTCCCAACTCCATCCCTGTCCTGGGGCCCCCTGCTCCAGGAAGCCTTCCCAGGCTGCCTCGGTGCCCCCGAGCCCACCCTAGCCCTGCCATTGACTCAGCCCATGGCTGCTCAGAAGGACATCACTGGTCATTCCAGAGAAGGAACTCAGGCCTGGTGGGTGGGGGCTGGGGAGTCACCCATAGGGTAGAGAATGAAACCCAAGCTGCCCACACTCCCGGGGATCTCATTGTGACCCCCACACACCTGTCCAGGGCATACTGCCGGGCTGTGTGAAAGCAGAACTCTGAAGCTCCAAGCACGCCCCACGTGATGCCGTACCGGGCGTTGTTCAGGCAGCCGAAGGGACCCTGTAGGGTTGAGAGGATGCCTCAGTGCCACCCAAGAGACACCAAAAGGCCCTATGCAGAACCAACTTAAGCAGGGAAAGCTCCCTCCCCAGCCACCCACGCAGGCGGACTCAGGTTGGCATTCAAATCACAGATGGCCCTGGCACTGAAGCTTGGTGCCTGCTTACTGGGTTTGCACACAGTCCCACCCAGCCTGGGATTGGGGTTCCATGCTCAGAGCTAGGAGGCTGATGGACGCCAGAAGACGCACTGTGAGTCAAACGACTGAGCTGGTTCAGGCCCAGGTGTCCCGGGCAGAGCCAGGATGAGCAAGTCAGTCATCAAACAGGGGCAGTTTTCAGTACATCAGTGAGTCTGGCTGAGTAAGAATCACCACCGTGTGGGCTCCACAGTGCACAGGGAGCTGGGTCCCCAGCACAGAGCCTGCCTGACAAAGGTGTACTGGCAGGTGACCCACACCCATTCCCAAAGTGGCTGCCACTCACCCCAAGGCTGGACGCACCAGGGAGCATGTTCTCTTCTGGTACCTCCACGCTGTCCATAATGATCATGCCTGTGGCCGAGGCCCGCAGTGAGAACTTGCCCTGGATCTTGGGGGCCGAGAGACCCCGCATCCCCTTCTCCAGCAGGAAGCCGCGAATGCAGCCATCTTCACATCGAGCCCACACTACAAACAGGTCAGCCATAGGCGAGTTGGTGATCCTGGGGATGGAACAGTCGGTGAGGGGTCTGGCCCTGTGCCCCTGTCCACCACCTGCCCACTGTCCAGACCCCTTACCAGGTCTTGGTCCCATCGAGGGTGTAGCTCTTGTTGGATGAGTTGTAGCGGGCTCTGGTCTCCATGCTGCTGGGGTCACTTCCGCAGTTGGGCTCTGTGAGCCCAAAGCAGCCCAAGAGTTCCCCCTTGGCTGCAGGCACAAGACAAGGTCACAAGGCTGCGTGATCCCTCATTTACTCCCCCATGCAGAAATATCCTCAAGGTGGGGCGCAGTGGCTCATGCCTGTAATCCCAGCACTTTGTGAGGCTGAGGCGGGTGGATCACAAGGTCAGGAGTTCAAGACCAGCCTGGCCAAGATGGTGAAACCCCGTCTCTACTAAAAGTACAAAAAAAAAAAATTAGTTGGGCACGGCGGCACATGCCTGTAATCTCAGCTACTCGGGAGGCTGAGGCAGGGAATTGCCTGAACCTGGGAGGTGGAGATTGCAGTGAGCTGAGACCATGCCACTGCACTCCAGCCTGGGCGACAGAGCAAGACTCTGTCTCAAAAAATAAACATAAAAAAAAAAGCAAGGTGTGGCGGCAGGCGCCTGTAATTCCAACTACTCAGGAGGCTGAGGCAGGAGAATCACTTGAACCTGGGCAGGAGAGGTTGCAGTGAGCCAAAATCATGCACTGTACTCCAGCCTGGGCAACACAGCAAGACTCCATCTCAAAAAAAAAAAAACAAAAAAAAAACAGCCTAACCAACATGATGAAACCCCATCTCTACTAAAAATACAAAAAATTAGACTAGGCAGGTTGGCTCACGCCTGTAATCTCAGCACTTTGGGAATCCGAGGTGGGCGAATCACTTGAGGTCACTGGAGTTTGAAACCAGCCTGGCCAACATGGTGAAACCCCATCTCTACTAAAAATAGAAAAATTAGTCGGGTGTGGTGGTGTGTGCCTGTAGTCCCAGTTACGTGGGTGGCTGAGGCAGGAAAATTGCTTGAACCCAGGAGGGAAAGACTGCAGTCAGCCAAATCAGGCCACTGTATTCCAGCCTTGGTGACAAATGAAGACTCCATCTCAAAAAAAAAATAAATAAATAAAATTAAAATACCAAAATTAGCCAGACATGGTAGCAAGCACCTATAATCCCAGCTATTCGGCAGGCTGAGGCACAGAATCACTTGAACCCGGGAGGCTGAGGCTGCAGTGAGCTGAGATTGCACCACTGCACTCCAGCCTGGGGGACAGAGTGAGACTCTATCTCAAAAAAAAAAAAAAATTACCCTTGCCCCTGAGCCAGGCCTCATAACCAAGGTGGATCTGGCTCTGATTTCAGGGCATTCCCAGGTGGTGGAGACAGGTTACCCCAAAGCCATAATCACAATGCTAACATGGGGAGGAGGCCTCAGGGAGTTGGGAAGGAGTCAGGCAAACTGGAAGGGCATGAGGAGTTCAGCAGGAGGAGGTTGTGGGAAGAGCAGTCCTGGGAGAGGGAACAGGATATACAAAGGCCTGGTGGTACTTCTGGAGAATTTGAAATAGCTGAGTATGGCTGGGAGGAGCACTTTAGTGGCTAGAGATGATGTGGGAAGGTCGGTCAGCAGAGACCTGGTCACACAGGGTCTTGTGGGTTTGTTTTTAGGAGACACGGGGTCTCCCTATGTTGCCCAGGCTGGTTTCGAACTCTTGGGCTCAAGGGAGCATCTCACCTCACTCTCTCAAAGTGCTGGGATTATAGGTGTGAGCCACTGCACATGGCCAGCAGAGACCTGGTGGACTTTACACTTTGGGCTGGGCTAGGGAACACAGAAAGTATAGGGAGATGACAGTGGTCACAGAGGGGGACAATCAGGCTGGCCAGGGATCAGATGTCTAGGTGAAGCCCAGGTTCTAGCAGAAGGTCCAGGTGGCCACTTATGCTACCTTTGAGATAGGGACAGCGTAGGCATAGGGGACAGCCCCACCCTTGAGTTCCAGACCTCAGGGACTGTCTTCCTTCCACCAGGCCCCATGGGTAGCCACTCACCCAGCTGGGGCAAGTACTTTTGCCGCTGTTCCTCGCTGCCGTAGGCATAGATGGGGTACATGACGAGGGAGGACTGGACACTCATCGCCGACCTGTAGCCACTGTCTACGCGCTCCAGCTCTCGGGCCAGGAGCCCATAGGCCACAGACGAAACCCCAGCACAGCCATATCCTGGTGGCAGTAAGAGGGGAAAGCAGGACAACAGAGAACACGGCCCTGCCCAGCTGGGACCCAAGAGGCAGGGCAGGATAGGGATGCATGGGAGACAGGCATCAAGCCAGCCCTAGCTGAGGCTTATTCATCTCATCTCCACAGCCACTTTCAGAGGGTGGGACAACAGCCCCACTTTACAGACTGGGAAACTGTGGATTAGGGAAAGAAGGGGGTTTCAGACAGGCAGGAGAATCACTTGAGACCAGTCTGGGCAACATAGCAAGACCCTGTCTCTAAAAAAAAACCAAAGGGGCCAGGTGCAGTGGCTCACACCTGTAATCTCACCACTCTGGGGGGCTGAGACAAGTGGATCACCTGAGGTCAGGAGTTCGAGACCAGCCTGGCCAACATGGTGAAACCCCATCTCTACTAACACACAAAAATTAGCCAGGTGTGGTGGTAGACACCTGTAACCCCAGCTACCTGGGAGCCTGAGGAAGGAGAATCACTTAAACCGGGGAGGCAGAGGTTGCAGTGAGCCAAGATGGTGCCACTGCACTCCAGCCTGGGCAACAAGAGTGAAACACTGTCTCAGAAAAAAAAAAAAAAGGGTGCAGTGGCTGACACCTGTAATCTCCCAGCACTTTGGGAGCCCAAGGTGGGTGGATCACTTGAGGTCAGGAGTTCGAGACCAGCCTGGACAACATAGCAAAACCCCATCCCTACTAAAAATACAAAAATTAGCCAGGCCTGGTGGCATGTGCCTGTAATCCCAGCTACTGGCAGGGGCTGAGGCAGAAGGTTCGTTTGCACCCAGTAGGCAGAGTTTGCAGTGAGCCCAGATTGTGCCACTGCACTCCAGCCTGGGCAACAGAGCAAGACTCCGTCTCAAAAAAAAAAAAAAAAAGAAGGAAGAAGAAAAGAAAAGGAAAGGAAAAGAAAGAGAAGGAAGGAAAGAAAAAAGAAAGAGAGGGAGGAAGGGAGGGAAGGAAGAGGCTTTCAGAATACACTGGGGTCTGCAGTATGTGGAGAGACACTTGTTCCTACCTTTGATGGTGGGGCCCAGCACACCCAACTCCCCCATCTCCGAAATGATCTCCCGATGAAAAACTGCAAAGGGACAAGTGCCCAAATTCAGGCCCAGCCCTAGGCCACTGGAGGCCCCAGCCCCAAACACAGAGGGGCCTTGAGGTGGGGTGGGTGTGGCTCCAGGATAAGGAGTAGCCTCAGAGCACCACCCGCCTGCTCGCACACCTTCGTTGCGATTGGCCAACAGGATGCGAGGCATAAGTCTCTCCTGGCAGTAGGTGCGGAAGGTGTCCCTGATGAGGATCTCATCTGTCGTCAGCTGCTCCTCGAGCACCAGCGGGTCCTGCCAGTCGAACTTGGGACGCGAGGCTGTGGAGGGGAGCAGGATTTCGCCTCGGTCCAGTCCGCCCGACCACTGCGCCCTCCCTTATCGAACCCTCAGCTCTACCCCTCCACACCCATGTCGCCACCCCACCCAGGCTACTGCCAGTTGCAAACGAGACTGACCAGGTGACCTTTCTCCAGCCCCGCAGGCACAGCGCACTCACGGCCTCAGTGCCTCTGACCCTGGCCACGACCCTGCCACCCCGCTCGGGCAGCCCTCGGATTCTGGGACAGAGTCCACCTGGGGCAGACTGACAGCTTGTCCAGGACAGGGGCAGCAGACACACGGCGCGACCAGGGGTCCTTACACTTGGCCGGTCGGCTCTGTGTCCTCCCGCCTTTCTCTGCAAACACAGAACGGGACAGTCACTCCCGGAAAGTCCCTAAACCCCCAGTTCCTCCCTCCTTCCCTCCACACTCCCGACCTCGCACTGACCGGTCTGCGCCGCCGTCGAGACCCACGTGCGAAGGACGCGCAGGCCGGGTCCGCGGCTCAACAGCCGCGCGGAGACGCCTCTCAGGGCCATGTTCTTTCGAGGGGAGCTAGCGGAGCAACGATGGCGACCTACAGGAGCGGGGGCGTCAGAGCAGAGCTCCTCTCAACCACCGCTCTGGTCACCGCACCTTCCTCACCCGGTACCTCCCGGCTCACTGACGAGGCCACGGTGAAACTGACCAAAGCCTTTGACCTCAGCAAGAGATGGGAGGAGCGGAGGCCGAATGAGCCTTCTCATTGGTTCCTCCTAGAATCCGGCCCCTCCTCAGCTCTGTGTTTTAAATGGGCTACCGCAGCCTTGACTGTGGAGACAGGGGCTCCCCAGACAGAGGAATGTTAGCCCCTTTAAGAAGCGGCCGGGGAAGGGGAGGAAGACGAGTGCGGGAAACCGATTGGCCAGCTGGGTTTCTACCTCTTATTGGTCGTATGGTAGTGTTTGACCCACTCCTGGTTGGTCAGTTGCAGGGGGTGTGTGCGGAGGAACCAGGAACTAAACAAGAAATTCAGGCACGAGGACTAGGAGTCCTCCCGAACCCAGGAGGCCAGACTCAAGTTCTCTGATTAGACACTGATTGTGGGGAAGATGAGCGCCGAGTGGGCGATCTTAGCAAACCTGCCTGCCAGTCTGTTCCAGGAAGCACATAAAGATACTTGAGACTCGTGTGTGTGTGTGTGTGTGTGTGTGTGTGTGTGTGTGTGTGTGAACTTGTGTGATTCTGTGAGTCTATGTGGGTTGTTTTGTTTTGGTTTTGGTTTGTTTTTTCTTTAGACCGAGTCTCTGCCGCCCAGGCTGGAGTGCAATGCAATGGCGCCATCTCGCCTCACTGCAACCTCCGCCTCGCGGGTTCAAGTAATTCTCCTGCCTCAGTCTCCCAAGTAGCTGGGATTACAGGCGCACACCACCACGCCTAGCTAATTTTTGTATTTTTAGTAGAGACGGGGTTGGGGGGGTCACCATGTTGGCCAGGCTGGTCTCGAACTCCTGACCTCAGGTGATCCGGTCCCCTCGGCCTCCCAAAGTGCAGGGATTATAGACGTGAGTCACCGCACCTAGCCTTGTTTTTTTTTTTTTTTTTTAGACAGGGACTCGTTCTGTCGTCCAGACTGGAGTGCAGTGGCGCGATCATAGCTCACTGCAGCTTCCACCTACTGGGCTTAAGCGATCCTGCCACCTCAACCTCTAAGTAGCTGGGACCACTAAAGCATGCATCCTGCCTGGCTAATTTTTTTTTTCTTTTTTTCTGAGATGGAGTCTCATTCTATTGCCCAGGCTGGAGTGCAGTGATGCAATCTTGGCTCACTACAACCTCCATAGGCAGAGCAGCCCCAAGGGCTGCTGGTTGCCTATTTTTATGGTTATTTGTTTATTTATTTGAGACGGAGTCTTGCTCAGTCGCCCAGGCTAGAGTGCAGTGGCGAGATCTCGGCTCACTGCAACCTCCGCGTCCCTGGTTCAAGCGATTCTCCTGACTCAGCCTCCTTAGTAGCTAGGACTACAGGCACGTGTCACCACGCCAGGCTAATTTTTTGTATTTTTAGTAGAGACAGGGTTTCACCGTGTTAGCCAGGAAGGTCTCGATCTCCTGACCCCATGAAGCACCCGCCTCAGCCTCCCAATGTGCTGGGATTAAAGCGTGAGCCACCGCACCCATCCCCATTTCTTTTTTATTTAATTAAATAAATAGAATTTTTTTTTTTTTTTTTTTTTAGACAGAGGCTTGCTCTGTCATCTGGGCTGGAGTGCAATGGCGCCATCTCAGCTCACTGCAACTTCCACCTCCCGGGCTCGTGATTCTCGTGCCTCAGCCACCCCAGTAGCTGGGATTACAACTCTTTAGTAGAGATGAGGTTTCCCCGTGTTGCCCAGGCTGGTCTTGGACTCCTGACCTCAGGTGATCCACCTGCCTTGACCTCGAAAAGTGCTAGGATTACAGGTGTGAGCCACCACACTTGGCCCTATTTTTATGGTTATTTCTTGATGATATGCTTGTAGGGTTAAGCCCTACAGGATGATAGGATGTCCCCTATCGCTGTGCTGAGGCACAGGATCCGAGAAATAAAGAGACAAGACACAGAAGGATAAAGGAAGCACAGCTGGGCTCTGGGGGGCCACGCCACCTATAAGCAGAGACAGGCGAGGCCCCAAACATCCAGGAGCGTCTGTATTTATTGGGTATAGGTTAGGGGGCAGAGTAGTGAGTGAGATCATCTTTAAGGATAGTGATAGGGTCAAGACATTCACATGAGCGATAAACAATGGGTCCACCCCCATTAGGTCATCTAGGCTAGGAGGTGGGCAGTGCACAGCAAGGGGTCCACCCCCATTAGGTCACCGAGGCAAGGAGGTGAGCTGTGCACAGTGAAGAAGATGCAGTGTGCAATATCTCTTATTAGGGGGAAGCTACTTCTAAGGAATTCTATAGGAGGATGCTTTGAGTCAGCACAGTAGCTAGAGAGCTGACAGGTTATACAGCCACCAAGGTGAGATTATACCAAAGGGGTTTTAAGCCCTCGGACACTCTCAGGATTGCCAGCCTGAGGCCAGCTTTCACAAGAACTGGACGCAAGGTACTGCAACTCCTTTTCAGGAGGACTGACTCTTGCTCCAAGCCTGCCATACAGCAGGTATCTTTACGATACTGAACGCTGCCGCCTGGGCCAGCCTGCCATGTAGAGCGTGCCCTTTCAGGCAGAGGCACTACTGCTTGGGCCATAGATTCTTGTCCTGGTATAACTGTTTTTCCCTTAAATCATGCTCTGCACCGTGTCAGCTCTAGACATTCCTCCGACTATAATATGATTATATGTATATATGGCTGTTCATTCTTTTTTTTTTTTTTTTTTTTTTTTGAGACAGAGTCTCGCTCTTGTTACCCAGGCTGGAGTGCAATGGCGTGATCTCGGCTCACCGCAACCTCCGCCTCCTGGGTTCAGGCAATTCTCCTGCCTCAGCCTCCTGAGTAGCTGGGATTACAGGCACGCGCCACCGTGCCCAGCTAATTTTTTTGTATTAGTAGAGACGGGGTTTCACAATGTTGACCAGGATGGTCTCGATCTCTCGACCTCGTGATCCACCCGCCTCGGCCTCCCAAAGTGCTGGGATTACAGGCTTGAGCCACCGCGCCCGGCCCGGCTGTTCATTCTTTAATTCATGCTCTATACCATGTCTGCTCTAGACATTCCTCCTATAAAATTATATATATATATATATAAAGGAAATAACTGTTCCAACTATAAACGAATACATGATTATATATAAAGGATTATATAAAGGAAAGAACTGAGTAGTAACACTACAAACTAAGATATTCTTCAGGCACTAATTGTGCCGGGGGTCTGCTTAGCTCTCCTTCCTTGGTACCCAGAAGGGGGGTTACCCACAATGCTACTAAACAAGGGGTAGATTATTCATGTGTCCCCTTTTTAGACCATATAGGGTAACTTCCTGACATTGCTATGGCATTCGTAAACTGTCAAGGTGCTGATGGGAGTGCAGCAGTGAGGATGATCTGAGGTCACTGCCATTGCCATTTTGCTTTTGGTAGGTTTTGGCCAGCCTCTTTGCTGCAAACTGTTTTATCAGCACGGTCTTTATGACCTGTATCTTGTGACCTAGTTTATAATTTCTGGATCACTTGAGCCCAGGAGTTCCAGACCAGCCTGGGCAACATGGCAATATTATGTATCTATAAAAAGTACAAAAATTAGCCTGGCAGGGTGGCATGGGTCTGTACTCCCAGCTGCTGGGAAGGCCACGTGTCCTCAGCCACAGGGAGCCAGCCACACAGAGACGTCCAAACTGTCATGCAGACCCAGGGAGGCAGACCACCAAATAACCAGACTCAGTGGAGACTCACACGAGCTCCCTGGTGGCCCTGGACAGTAGGAAAGGGTGTGGGGTGAGGCTTCCCAGGGACCCCAGTCTAGAAAGAAAGGGGCTTCCTACCATGACTTCTCCTGAAGCACTGCATGGTGACTGGCATCAACCGTTGATGGTTATGGGTCATATAAAAATACCTCTCCTGGGCTGGGCGCAGTGGCTGACACCTGTAATCCCAGCACTTTGGGAGGCTGAGGCAGGTGGATCACTTGAGGCCAGGAGTTCAAGACCAACCTGGACAACATGGTGAAACCCTGTCTCTACTAAAAATACAAAAATTAGCCCGGTGTCATGGTATGTGCCTGTAATTCCAGCTGCTCAAGAGGCTGAGGGAGGAGAATTGCTTGAACTTGGGAGGCGAAGGTTGCAGTGAGCCAAGATCGCTCCACTGCACTCCAGCCTGGGCAATAGAACAAGACTTTATCTCCAAAAAAAACTCCCAGCCTGGGTGTGGTAACTCACACCTGTAATCCCAGCAATTTGGGATGTTGAGGTGGGTGAATCACTTGAGTCCAGGAGTTTGAGACCAGCATGGGTAACATGGCAAAACCTCATCTCTACAAATAATTAGCTGGATATGGTGATATGCACCTGTAGTCTCACCTTCTTAGGAGGCTAAGGTGGGAGGTTTGCTTGAGCCCAGGAAGCAGAGGTTGCAGTGAGCTGAGATTACACTACTGAACTCCAGCCTACATAACAGAGTGAGACCCTGTCTCAAAAAAAAGGAAGGAAGGAAGAAGGAAAAATATCCCTTCCTGACCTCCCAGATAAAGCTTAAGCATGGGCCTGAATTTTTGGGTTTTGGGGGCTGTGAGATGGCAGGAGGCTGTAACAATAGAGGTCATATTAGAAGGCCTTACACACCCTCATCTCCTAAACTTCAGTGACACCCCTCACCTCCAACAAGCCCCCCGGGCACTGCAGGCCTTGCTGTCCTCTCTTCTTTCGACCAGGTCAGGCTATACCATCCTTGTCATCTGCCTCAAGCCCCGGGGACATTGACAGCAAACATCTCCCTGCATTTAGGAGTCCATAGTCTATGACTGCTCAGGGGGTTCATCTTGCCCCCTGCCCAGATAGAGCCAATATATCCAGACAGGGGGATTGCAATAGAGAAAGAGTTTAATCCACATACATCCAGCTAAATGGGAGATTATTATTTGAATCAGCCTCCCTGAAAATTCAGGGGCTAGCGTTTGTCAAGAACAGTTTGGTGGGCAGGAGGGCTAGGGAATGAATGTCTTGGATTGCAGTCATAGGGGTGTGGAAAACAGTTGCTGGATCGGCTTCTTGGTGGGGACCATAGAGTAGCTGCTAGTCCTGGTGGGGTCACCCAGCTGTCAGATATGCAAAAAGCCTAAAAAGACATCTCAAAGGGCCAATCTTAGGTTCTGCAATAGTCAAGTTATTTACAGGAATAATTGGGGAAGTTGCAAGTCTTGTGACCTCCAGAATAATGGCTGGTCATCACTTAACTATAACTACATCTTAGCAGAATTCAGGCCCCTCCCATCCTCCTAACCTAGTGCCTTTCCATTAGTTCCACAAAGTCAGTTTAGTTTTGGAAAGGGCTATTATCACTTATTTATTTTATTTTGTTTTATTATTTATTTATTTATTTTGAGATGGAGTCTCACTCTGTCACCAGGCTGAAGTGCAGCGGCGTGATCTCGGCTCACTGCAACCTCCGCCTCCTGGTTCAAGCAATTCTCCTGCCTCAGCCTCCCAAGTAGCTGGGACTACAGGTGCCCGCCACCACATCCAGCTAGTTTTTGTATTTTTAGTAGAGATGGGGTTTTACCATGTTGGCCAGGATGATCTAAATCTTCTGACCTCATGATCCGCCCACCTCGGCCTCCCAAATTTGCCCTCAGCTGGAATTACAGGTATGAGCCACTGCGCTGGCTATTTTTTATTTTGTATTTATTTATTTTTGCAATGGAGTCTTGTTCTGTCACCCAGGCTGGAGTGCAGTGGCACGATCTCCACTCACTGCAATCTCCGCCTCCCGGGTTCAAGCGATTCTCCTGCCTCAGCCTCCCGAGTAGCTGGGATTACAGGCATGCACCACCATGCCTGGCTAATTTTGTATTTTTAGTAGAGACAGGGTTTCTCTATGTTGGTCAGGCTGGTCCTGAAGTCCCGACCTCGGGTGATCCACCTGCCTAAGCCACCCAAAGTGCTGGGATTACAGGCATGAGCCACCACACCCAGCCATAACTGTGTTTTTTTTTTTTTTTTTAGAGATGGGGTCTTGCTATGTTGCCCAAGCTGTTCTTGAACTCCTGGGCTCAAGCATTCCTCCTACCTTGGCCTCCCAAAGTGCTGGGACTGCAGGCATGAGCCACTGCTCCTAGCCTGTTTTGTTTTTGTTTTTTAGAGACAGAGTCTTGCTCTGTATCCCAGGCTGGCATGCAGTGGCATGATCTTGGCTCACTGCAACCTCTGCCTCCTAGGTTCAAGTGATTCTCGTGCCTCAGCCTCTCAAGTAGCTGAAATTAGAGGCATGTGCCACCATGCCCAGCCTATTTTTATATTTTTAGTAGAGACAGGGTTTCACCATGTTGGCCAGGCTGGTCTCCAACTCCTGGCCTCCAGTGATCTGCCCTACTTGGCCTCTCAAAGTGTTGTGATTACAGGCGTGAGCCACTGCACCTGGCCCCCTGCCTCCCAGTTTCAAGCAATTCTCCAGCCTTAGCCTCCTAAGTAGCTGGGATTACAAGCATGTGCCACCACACCCAGATAATTTTTGTATTTTTAGCAGAGACAGGGCTTCACCATGTTGGCTAGTCTGGTCTCAAACTCCTGGTCTCAAGTGATCTACCTACCTTGGCTTCCCATAGTGCTGGGATTACAGGTGTGAGCCATAGTGCTGGGATTACAGGGTGAGCCACCGCACCTGGCCTTGTTTTTGTTTCTGTCACCAAGGCTGACCTGCCAGAAATAAAGATGGCCACTCAACTCTTAAAATTTTTTTTCCAGTGACGGACCCCCAGGCTGGACTGCAGTGGTGTGATCATAGCTCAGTGCAGCCCCGACCTCTTGGGCTCAGGCGATCCTCCCACCTCAGCCTCCTGAGTAGCTGGGACTATGGGCATTCACCCCCCAACCCCGCACCCCCCCACCCCCACTTTGTTTTGGACAAACAAGTTCTATGTTGCCCAGGCTGGTCTTGAAATCCTGATGTCAAGTGATCCTCCCACCTCAGTCTCCCAATGAGTGACCATGAATTATATGTCTGTAATATATATCCATGTCCCCTTCTCAGGCTCCCGGGGCACCAGTGTGGAGGTCCCTGTTGCAGAAACTCAGATCTGCTCCTCACATTGGGCAGAATGAAGGAGCAGCCAGGCTCAGAGCCAGGATACTGGTCTCCTGCAGGTCAGGTAGTTCCTGTGGCTTGGTCCAACGCTCCTATCCCACCCGGGAGGAGAGAGGGTCACTTTCCCCTCGGCTGCCCCCGTCACACTGGAGCAGCTGACACTGAACCAGTCTCCGTGCAGATCCAGACAGTGCCACCCGAGGGTCCCCTGTAGACAATGGTGGGCCACTTGGCAGGGGCTCCCTCCTGCCTCAGGGCTCAGACCCTGGGAGGTCCCAACCCAGGCAAATTGAAAGCCAGGCTAATTTAAAGACCCAACCCCCAGGCCTCCCACTCACCGGAGGACAGTGCTCTGGCTGGCCTGGGCCGCCCAGATAGCAGCCTCCAGCATCTGGGGTGTCTGATAATGCTTGGCAGGGAGTTTGTGCCAAGTCCCGCCATCAGTACAGTTGTTGTTGTTTAGTGGGGAGGGGGAGGGCTGTGGAGCCTCAATCGGGGGGACAGGGGGTCCCACAGCTTCTCCCCAGAATACACTTTCTGCCTGTCACCCCTTTTCCAGGAAAGTAAACTGAGGGCAGGCCCCCAAGTCTCTCCTTCTTTGGAGACCCAATGTCACTTTTTACCTAGCACCCGGACCCTCAAACCCTGAACCCCTCAACCACTGATATTGCCTTGACTGTGGATACAGGGTTACTCTTTAAGCCCCAGCCCCAAACAGGCCAACGTGAGGTTTGTACCCCAGAAACAGTGACCCCCGCCTTGCCTTGCCTCCCCTTATCAGAGTCTGCAGCCAATCAGCTAAGTGCAGAGAGGAGCCCTCGAAGGGGCTATCACAGCCTCAGAGTTCACGAGGCAGCTGAGGAAGAGGAGGCCTGACACCCAGAGTGGGCACCAGCCAGCCATGGCCATAGCTGAGACCGCTTTGCCCTCCATCAGCACACTGACCGCCCTGGGCCCCTTCCCGGACACGCAGGATGACTTCCTCAAGGTGGGGCCTAGAAGGTGGGGTCTAGGTAGGCTGGCTGGGATCCAGGGTCACAGTCACAGATCTTGGGGTCCAGGCCTGCATCTTGCCCTGAAATCAAGAGACCTAACCAGGACTGAGGTACTCTCAGTCCAGGTGAGGGGGTCTCAGCTTAGTCTGGCAGGCGGTGGGGGTGGTCTAGGGGTTTGAGGTTCTAGGTGTGATCTATTTCTGTAATAGAAAACAAAGGTAGCCTGGGCAACATGGTGAAACCCCATCGCTACAAAAAAATATCAAAAGAATTAGCCAGGCATGGTGGCATGTGCCTGTAATCCCAGGTACTTGGTAGGTTGATGCGGGAGGATCATTAGAGCTCAGAAGTTTAAGGATACAGTGAGCCACACTACTGCACTCCAGCCTGGGTGGAGTGAGACCCTATCTCAAGAAAAAAATAATAATAATAAGGAAAGAGATCTAGGCTCAGAGACAATCTTCCAGATATCATCGGGAAATGGTGAATGAGTCTGGGGGACATCCAAAATTTCGGAATTAATTTTGTCAGGAGTCAGGGAAGGAGAGGGATGTTCTGGGGGAAACTGAGTCATGGCTGGCACCCCTCCCCCATCCCCCACCAGCTTTCCATCTCCAGCGGCTCTGCTACCCCTTCCCCCATTCCCAAGTGTGGTACCAGATAATGGAAGTCTTATCTCCTGTCTCCAGCCAGACCTGATCGACTCCTGTCCCTAGAGCTGAGGAGGGACGGGGGTTAGAGGGGAAGTGTTGGTGGGGCGGGACAGACAGGCAAACAAGACCTCTTTCTAAGGTCTCTGGCCAGCCTGTCCCTGTCAGAGTGCCCAGCCCGCGATGTCCATGGGCAGAACAACCCAGGGTCCACCAAACCTGAAGCTGCCTGCTCCCTTCCGCAGTGGTGGCGCTCCGAAGAGGCGCAGGACATGGGCCCGGGTCCTCCGGACCCCACGGGGCCGCCTCTCCACGTGAAGTCTGAGGACCAGCCCGGGGAAGAGGAGGACGATGAGAGGGACGCGGACGCCACCTGGGACCTGGATCTCCTCCTCACCAACTTCTCGGGCCCGGAGCCGGGTGGCGTGCCCCGGACCTACGCTCAGGCGCCCAGCGAGGCCACCGGGGCGCAATACCCGCCGCCTTCCGAGACTCTGGGCACCTATGCGGGCCGCCCGGGGCTGGTGGCTGGGCTCTTGGGTTCGGAGGATCACTCGGGTTGGGTGCGCCCTGCCCCGCGAGCCCCGGTACCCGACGCCTTCGTGGGCCCAGCCCTGGCTCCAGCCCCGGCCCCCGAGCCCAAGGCACTGCAGCTGCAGCCGGTGTACCCGGGGCCCGGCGCGGGCTCCTCCGGCGGCTACTTCCCGCGGACTGGGCTTTCCATGCCTGCGGCGTCGGGCGCCCCCTACGGGCTGCTGTCCGGGTACCCTGCGGTGTACCAGGCGCCGCAGTACCAAGGGCACTTCCAGCTCTTCCGCGGGCTCCAGGCACCCGCTCCCGGTCCCGCCACTCCCTCTTCCTTCCTGAGTTGTCTGGCACCCGGGATCGTGGGCACTGGACTCGGGGGGACTTCAGGGGATCCAGGTGCGATAGCCGAATCCGCGCCATCCAAGCGCGGCCGACGTTCGTGGGCGCGCAAGAGGCAGGCAGCGCACACGTGCGCGCACCCGGGATGTGGCAAGAGTTACACCAAGAGCTCCCACCTGAAGGCGCATCTGCGCACACACACAGGTGAGGGGACGGGACCCGGGCGCAGAGGCGGGGCTGGAGGTGGGGCCCGGGGGGAGCGGAGCCGGGAGCAAGGGGAGGGGCCAGAGTCAAAGACCAGATTCAGGGGGTAGACCTGTAACTCCAGAGGCGGGGCTAAAAGCAGTGTCTCAGAGCAAGGGGCGGGACAGAGGCTGCAGCTAGCGGGTCGGGCACCTCCTGGCCAGGGCCAGAGGACAGGACCTGGGTAGGGAAGGCAGATGGGCAGAGACAGGATCTGGGAAACCTGGGGAGCATTTCAAGGCTGGGGACTGACGAGTAAGACCTGGGCCGTGGATGGGTAGAGGAGCAGAAAGGACAAATGGCCCAAGGGGCGGGCTCGAGGAGGGACTGCAGGAAGCGAGCAAGTGAAATGCCAGGAGCTGTGGAGCCATAACCCGGGGTATTCCCAGGCACGAGGTTGCTGCTTCTTCTTTTCTTTCTTTCTTTCTTTTTTTTCGAGACGGAGTCTCCTTTTGTTGCCTAGGCTGGAGTGCAGTGGCGATCTCGGCTCACTGCAACCTCCGCCTCCCAGGTTCAAGCGGTTCTCCTGCCTTAGCCTCCCGAGTAGCTGGGATTACAGGCACGCGCCACCATGCCCTGCTAACTTTTTTTTTTTGGGGGTATTTTTAGTAGAGACGGGGTTTCACCATGTTGGCCAGGATGGTTTCCATCTCCTGACCTCGTGATCCGCCTGCCTCTGCCTCCCAAGATGCTGGGATTACAGCCTTAAGCCACTGCGCCCTGCAGAGGTTGCCTCTTATATAGGCGGATCCAGACGTGGCAGGGGCACATCGGGGTGAAACCTAAGGGCAGAATCAGTGTCAGGAGCCACTCAAAGAGGAAGGGGACCAGATTAGGCACAGGGGCTTAAGCCTGCACTTTGAGAGTCACTCCCAGCTCTTTGAGAGGCCGAGGCGGAAGGACTGTTTGAGCCCAGGAGTTTGAGACCAGCCTCGGCACCATGGTGAGACCCTGTTTCTACAAAAGAAAAAAAAAGGTTAGGGACCCAGATGTAAACGGCTGGTTTGGGAAGGCAGGAGGAAGAGCTGGGAAACAGCAGAGGGGTGTGGCATTGAAGGAGAAGCCCAATGAACAGAAGATGAGGTGGGGCTAAGGAATGGAGGAGGGATGAGGACTATGCCTAAAAGGGTCAGGACAGAGGATGGGGCCAGGTGTATAGACTCCTCTGGGGAGAGGAGGGGAAAGGGCCAGGCACAGCAGAGGAAGAGAGTGTAATCACTGGGGACAGGATCTGGGGGACTGGAGTGAATTTCCAGGCTCAGAAACCAAGGTCACGGGCAAAATTGAGCACTAACTGGGGAGACCCTTGGAACAAGGAATGGGCTGGAACACAGGGAGCAGAACCAAAAAATAAGGGAGGGATGGCATTAAGATTCAAAGCTGGGGCTGTGTGAGGTGGCTCACACCCGTAATCCCCGTACTTTGGGAAGCTGAGGTGGGTGGATCACCTGAGGTCAGAAGTTCAAGACCAGCTTGGCCAATATGGTGAAATCCCATCTCTACTAAAAATACAAAAATTAGCCAGGTATGGTGGCAGACACCTGTAATCCCAGCTACTCAGGAGGCTGAGGCATGAGAATCACTGGTACCCAGAAGGTGGAGGTTGCAGTGAGTCAAGATCATGCCATTGTACTCCAGCCTGGATGACAAGAGCGAGACTCCATCTCAAACAAACAAAAAAAAAAAAGCCAGGTGCAGTGGCTCACACCTGTAATCCCAGCAGTTTCGGAGGCTGAGGCAGGTGAATCACCTGAGGTTAGTAGTTCGAGACCAGCCTGGGCAACATGGTGAAACTCTGTCTCTACTAAAAATACAAAAATTAGCCAGGCATGGTGGCATGAGCCTGTAATCCCAGCTACTCAGGAGGCTGAGGCAGAAGAATCGCTTTAACCCAAGAGGTGGAGGTTGCAGTGAGCCAAGATGAAGCCACTGCACTCCCTCGTGGGCGATAGAGCGAGACTCCGTATCAAAAAATAAAACAAAAACAGATTCAAAGCTGGGTTATCAGGACACAGAAAATGGGGCCAGTAGTGTAGGGAACTGGCTTGGGCCCAGGACGTGAGAAAGGGCATGACACCCAATGCAGTTACAGAAGAAGGGCTGCAGAGGGCGGGACTTGGCTTTGGCCTCTGAGAGTGAGTGCCTCCTTAAAGTCTGTGCCCTGGGGGCCTCGCTTTGCTCATCCTAGTCCCAGCCCAGGCTGAGTGAAAGGGTGTTGCCTGATGCAGGGGACCTCGGGACAGGACTGGGCTGACAATGGCTTCCTCATCTCCTAGGGGAGAAGCCATACGCCTGCACGTGGGAAGGCTGCGGCTGGAGGTTTGCGCGCTCGGACGAGCTGACCCGCCACTACCGGAAGCACACGGGGCAACGCCCCTTCCGCTGCCAGCTCTGCCCACGTGCTTTTTCGCGCTCTGACCACCTGGCCTTGCACATGAAGCGTCACCTTTGAGCCCTACCCTGGCACTTGGACCCTCCTGGGGACTGGAGATGGGACAAGAGTGGATCAATGCCAGGTGGTTTTCCCAAGGACGGACCCTCATCTGGACTCCCGGTCCCACAGATCCACCAAATATCAAACACGGACCCATAGACAGCTCTCAGGGAGCCTCCTACAGAAACTCTGACAAGTCCTCAGTCACAGGAAGCCACGCAGAGATGTCCAAACTGTCATGCAGACCCAGCGAGACAGACTGACAAATAAACTGACTCAGTGGACACTCAGACCAGCTCCCAGATGGCCCTGGACAGCAGGAGGGGGTGTGGGGTGAGGCTCCCCAGAGACGCTGGTCTAGAAAGGGGCTCCCGAAGGCCCCTTATGGTGGCTGACATTAACCGTCAATGGTTATGGGTCCTATAAAAATGCCCCTCCCAGATAAAGCTTCAGCGTGGGCCTGAGTTTTTCGGTTTTGGGGGCTGAAAAATGGCAGGAGGCTATAAACCTAGAGATCATATTAGAGGGCCTTACACATCCTAAACTACAGTGACACCGCCTCACCTCCAACAAGCCCCCTTGGGCACCTCAGGCCTTGCTGTCCACTCTTTTCCTGCCCAGTTCAGGCTACACCATGCTTGTCTACTGCCTTGAACCCTTGAACCCTACGGACATTGACAGCAAACATCATCCTGCATTTAACAGTCCACATCCTGTGGCCGGGCGGGGTGGCTCACACCTGCAATCCCAGCACTTTAAGGGGCCAAGGCAGGCAGATCACAAGGTCAGGAGATCAAGGCCATCCTGGCTAACATGGTGAAATTAGCTGGGCGTGGTGGCATGCGACTGTAATCCCAGCTCCTTGGGAGGCTGGGGCAGGAGAATCACTTGAACCCAGGAAGCAAAGGTTGCAGTGAGCCGAGATCAGGCCACTGCACTCCAGCCTGGACCACAGAGCGAGACTTAGCCTCAAAAAAAAAAAAAAAAAAAAAAAAAAAAAGGGCTGAGTGAGGTGGCTCATGCCTGTAATCCCAGCACTTTGGAAGGCTGAGGCAGGCAGATCAGGAGGTCACGTTATGGAGACCAGTCTGACCAACATGGTGAAACCCCATCTCTACTAAAAATATAAAAATTAGCTGGGTGTGGTGGTGCACACCTGTAGTCCCAGCTACTCAGGAGGCTGAGGCAGGAGAATCGCTTGAACCCAGGAGGTGGTTGCAGTGAGCCGAGATCGCGCCACTGCACTCCAACCTGGCGACAGAACAAGACTCTGTCTCAAAAAATAATAAATAAATAAATAAAGAACAAATATCACAAGAGTTGGACCCAGGTTATAGGGCTAGGAAAAAATTCAAACTTGTACCTGGTCCAGAAACCGGGGCAGGAGTGGGTCGGAGAGAAGAGCATGGACTGGGATTAGCTACAACGAAAAGGAACGGTGGCCAGGTTGGAGGAGACGCTGGAGCGCCTGGCCCGTCGTGGGCGTGGTCTGAGCAGACCCGGGGATGCCTGTCCAAAGCGCAGAGTCGCGTCTCGGGGGTGGAGTCTCTGCCCTCGTGACGTCCCCGCTGTGGTTCCTGGGCAAGTTTTGGGGAAATGAAAGCCGCTAGGGGCCAGGCCTGGCCTCTTTCGTAACCCAGCGCCCCGCAGTCCCGACACAGATTCCTGGATCTCATCCCCATAGCAGCGATGATCCCGCTGCTGCTGCTGGCCGCGCTGCTGTGCGTCCCCGCCGGGGCCTTAACCTGCTACGGGGACTCCGGGCAGCCTGTGGACTGGTGAGTGCGCAGGGGGGCGCCTACCATTGTCCCGGGGTCCGGCGGGGGTCACTCGACCGGATGGCTGCCTCCTCGAGGAAGCTTGGGGTGTCTTCTCTTCCCTCTCCCCCATTTCTGTGCATTCTCCGGCCGCCAGGTTCGTGGTCTACAAGCTGCCCGCTGCCAGCCGGTCCGGGGAGTCGCTGCAGAGCGGGCTGCGGTATAAGTATCTGGACGAGAGCTCCGGGGGCTGGCGGGAAGGCAGCGGACTCATCAACAGCTCGGTGGGGGCCGTGGGCCGAAGCCTGCAGCCGCTGTACCGGAGCAACAACAGCCAGGTGAAGGGGCGCCGGGCCAACCAGGGGTGAGACTCTAGGGCGGCCCTGCCTGGGGAGGAATTTCACGTTGCCTCCGTTTATCGGCCCCCCAGCTTGCCTTCCTGCTCTACAATGACCAACCGCCTAAATCCAGCAAGGCTCACATCTCTTCCAACCGTGGGCACACGAAGGGTGAGGCCTGGATTGGTGGGCTGGGGAGAGACTCGGGTTTCTTTCTTTCTTTCTCTCTTACTTTCTCTTTCTTTTCTTTTCCTTTCTTTCTTTCTCTCTCTCTCTTTTTTTTTTTTTGTTAAGAAGGAGTCTCGCTCTGTCCCCAGGCTGGAGTGCTGGAGTGCTGGAGTGCAGTGGCAACGATCTCTGCTCACTGCAACCTACACCTCCTGGGTTCAAGCGATTCTCTTGCCTCAGCCTCCCGAGTAGCTGGGACTACAGGCGGACACTCGGGTTTCTTTACATTTTCCCAGGCTAAGCCCCGACCTGCATGGGGTGAGGCGGGGAGATCTGTGCTATCAGACCCTGGGCATCCATTCCTCACCAACTTTTTTTTTTTTTTGAGATGGAGGAGTCTCCCTTTGTCACCCAAGCTGGAGTGCAGTGGCATAATCTTGGCTCACTGCAATTTCTGCCTCTGGGGTTCAAGCAATTCTCCTGTCTCAGCCTCCTGAGTAGCTAGGATTACAGGCGCCTTCACACCTGGCTTTTTGTATTTTTAGTATAAGACGAGGTTTCACCGTGTTGGCCAGGCTGGTCTCAAACTCCTAACCTTGTGATCTACCCGCCTCGGCCTCCCAAAGTGCTGGGATTACAGGGATGAGCCACCCTGCCCAGCCAGGTTTCTATACGTTTCTCCAAGCTAACCCCTGACCTCCATAGTGGGTTGAGAGATCTGTCTTGTCAGACCATGGGCATCTATTTCCCCTCTTTTCTTTTCTTCTTCTTCTTCTTCTTTTTTTTTTTTTTTAGTCAGAGTCTCGCTCTGTTGCCAGACTGGAGTGCAGTGGCACGATCTCAGCTCACAGCAGCCGCCCCCTCCTGGGTTCAAGCGATTCTCCTGCCTCAGCCTCCTATGTAGCTGGGACTACAGGTGTGCACCACCATGCCCAGCTAATTTTTTGTACTTTTAGTCGAGATGGAGTTTCACTATGTTGACCAGGATCGTCTTGATCCCTTGATCTCAAGATCCGCTCGCCTTGGCCTCCCAAAGTGCTGGGATTACAGGCATGAGCTACTGCACCTGGCTCCTCTTTTATTTTCTTTGAGACAAGGTCTCACCCAGGGTCACCTAAGCTGGAGAGCAGTATCACAGCTCACTGCAGCCTTGATCTCCCAGGGCTCAGGTGATCCTCCTACCTCAGCCTCCAAAGTAGCTGGGTCTGCAGGTGCCTGCCACCACGTCTGGCTTTTTTTTTTTTTTTTTTTTTTTGCTACAGTCTCGCTCTATCACCCAGGCTGGAGTGCAGTGGCACAGTCTCAGCTCACTGCAACCTCTGTCTCCTGGGTTGAAGCAATTCTTCTGCCTCAACCTCTGGAGTAGCTGGGATTATAGATGCATACCACCACACCCGGCTAATTTTTGTATTTTTTAGTAGAACTGGGTTTCACTGTGTTGGCCAGGCTGGTCTTGAACTCCTGACTTCAGGTGTTCCACCCACCTCGGCCTCCCAAAGTGCTGGGATTACAGGCGTGAGCCACCTCGCCTGGCCTCCTTTTTTTTTTTTTTTTCCTGAGATGGAGTCTTGCTTTTGTTGCCCAGGCTGGAGTGCAATCTCAGCTCACTACAACCTCTGCTTCCCAGGTTCAAGCAATTCTCCTGCCTCACCCTCCTGAGTAGCTGGGATTACAGGTGCCCACCACCATGCCTGGCTAATTTTTGTATTTTTAGTAGAGCCGAGGTTTCACCATATAGGCCAGGCTGGTCTTGAACTCCTAACTTCATGATCCACCCGCCTCAGCTTCCCAAAGTGCTGGCATTACAGGTGTGAGCCACCTCACCCAGCCTCCTCTAATTGCCTTCTTTTGGTCCAGGTGTCCTAATTCTCGACCACGATGGGGGCTTCTGGCTGGTCCACAGTGTGCCCCAATTCCCTCCACCTGATGCATACAGCTGGCCTCAAAGTGCCCATACCTACGGGCAGACCCTGCTCTGTGTGTCTTTTCCCTTCAGCCAATTCTCGAAGATTGGTGAGTGGAGTCAGGGACACGGGGTGAGTCATGGGTTTCCTGACTAGAACCTGGAATGATCTCACATTTCCTCCTCCCCTTGTCCTCCAGGCAAGCAGCTGACCTACACCTACCCCTGGGTCTATAGCTACCAGCTGGAAGGGGTCTTTGCCCAGGAATTCCCCGACTTGGAGAATGCGATCAAGGGCCACCACATTGGCCAAGAACCGTGGAACAGCAGCATCACACTCACATCCCAGGCTGGGGCTGTTTTCCAGAGCTTTGCCAAGTTCTGGAAATTTGGAGATGGTGAGCCCTGAGGTTGAGGGGTAGAGAGCTTCTTCTCTGTAGAGTGGGCATCTGGTGTGGCCATGGCTGAGTGCAAGTCAAGGGTAGAGACTGGGTCTGTTTAGGAGCCATGATCACATGAGAGTTGAACAGACCTGGGTTCAGACTCTGGGTTCTGGCTGTGTGATATAAATTTCACCTGAGCCTCAGTCTCCTCATCTGAAAAATGGGGATACTGACATGTACTTAAAGGATTGTTGTGAATGAAGTGGTGCATATAAGGCATTTGGGTACCAGGGGCGGTGCCTCACTCCTGTAATCCCAGTTACCTGGGAGGCTGAGGCAGGAGGATTATTTGAGGACAGGAGTTCAAGACAAGCCTGGGCAACATAGCAAGACCCCATCTCCACAAAATTAAAAATTAGCCAGCCAATTTGGGAGGCTGAGGCAGGAGGATAAATTGAACCCAGAGTTTCAGGCTGCGGTGAGCTATGATGACTCCACCGCAATCCAGCCTGGGTGACAGAGGAAGACCCTGTCTTTATTTAAAAATAAATAGGTCGGACGCAGTGGCTCATGCGTGTAATGCCAGCACTTTGGGAGGCTAAGGCCGGAGGATCACTTGAGCTCAGGAGTTTGAGAGCATCCTGGGCTACACAGTGGGACTTCATCTCTACAAAAAAAAAATTTAATTAGCAGGTCATGGTGGCATGGTGGTGGGACGTATAGTCTCCACTACTTAGGATGCTGAGGTGGAAGAATAGCTTGAGCCCAGGAGGTGGAGGCTGTAGTGGGTCATGATGGTGCCACTGCACTCCAGCTAGGGCATCAGAATGAGACCCAATCTCAAAATAAATAAGTTAATTAATTAATTAAAAACATTTGGGACCGGATGTGGTGGCTCATGCCTGTAATCCCAGCATTCTGGGTGGATCACTTAAGCCCAGGAGTTCAAGACCAGCCTGGCCAACATGGTGAAACCCTGTCTCGGGCCAGACGTGGTGGCTCATGCCTGTAATCCAAGCACTTTGGAGGCAAAGGCAGGCGAATCACCTGAGGTTGGGAGTTCAAGACCAGCCTGACCAACATGGTGAAACCCCGTCTTTAACAAAAAAAAAAGAAAAGAAACCCTGTCTCTAGTAAAAATACAAAAATTAGCTGGGCATGGTGGTGGGTGCCTGTAACTCCAGCTACTCAAGAGAAGGCTTGAGGCAGGAGAATTACTTGAACCCAGGAGGTGGACATTACAGTGAGCCAAGATTGCACTACTGCACTCCAGGCCTGAGAGACAGAGCAAGACTCCATCTCAAAAGAGAAATTTGGAAATTGAGTTGAGAGAGGGGAAGTGGTCTAGGGACTCCCTAGCTGTGGCCCTGACCCTATCTGTGCCTTCTCTCCATCCTTTGCAGACCTATACTCTGGCTGGTTGGCAGCAGCTCTTGGTACCAACCTGCAGGTCCAGTTCTGGCAAAAGGGTACAGGTATCCTGCCCTCCAACTGCTCAGGGACCTGGCAGGTTCTGAATGTGAACCAGATAGCCTTCCCTGGACCAGCCAGCCCAAGCTTCAGCAGCACAGAGGACCACTCCAAATGGTGCGTGGCCCCACGTGGGCCCTGGACCTGTGTGGGTGACATGAATCGAAACCAGGGAGAGGAGCAGCGGGGTGGGGGCACACTGTGTGCCCAGCTGCCAGCCCTCTGGAAGGCCTTCCAGCCCCTGGTGAAGAAATGGCAGCCCTGTAATAGCTGGTAAGATCTAAGCCTCATGGCCAGGTGCAGTGACTCACACATGCAATCACAGCACTTTGGAATCCCAGCTCAGCCCCTTCCCAGCTATATGGCCTTTGTGTGCCTTAACTGCTCTGTGACACAGTCTACCTGTCCGCAAAATGAGAACCATAATACCTGCCATCAGGATTGTTGAGGAGTAAATAAATGGAGCCAGGCACGGTGGCTCATGCCTGTAATCCCAACACTTTGGGAGGATCACCTTAGGTCGGAAGTTCGAGACCAGCCTGACCAACATGGAGATACCCCATCTCTACTAAAAAATACAAAATTAGCCGGGCATGGTGGCACATGCTTGTAATGCCAGCTACTCAGGAGGTTGAGGCAGAAGAATCTCTTGAACCTGGGAGGTAGAGGTTGTGGTGAGCCGAGATTGTGCCATTGCACTCCAGACTGGGCAACAAGAGCGAAACTCTGTCTCAAAATAATAATAATAATAAATAAAAGGAAATTGGTGGATGAGGTAGTTAACTTTTTCCTGGGGTGGGCTCTGGGACACAAGAGCATTGCAGCATCAATTCTCCCCCTAAAGTTTTGGGGGGCAGTTGGTGAAAAGGTGAGACCAGAAGTGGGACCACAGGAGGTGTCTATCCAAAATTCCCTCCACTTTCCATGATAACCAGAACTGGAGTCCCACCTCCAAAAATGAACCTGGGCATGGGGCTGCGGTCGTGTGATATCTCACCTTGCCTGGAGAGGAGTGAGCCCCAGAAAACTCATGAAGCACAGACGCACTTTATTTATATGTGTACATATGTATACAGGCAGCTGTACAGCGCGGGGCCAACGCCCCCCTTGGCTATGGGCCTGGGGGCATGGGACTGGATACCCCTTTTTTGGTCAGGCCTGCTGGGGGCACAGCTTCAGCAGGGCACCGGGAGGTCAGCCCCACTTCAGGCTTGGTGCCCGGGCCTGAGAGGGAAGCCGGTGGGGCTGGGGTTACTGCACTGCTGGGTGCACTGCACTTTGCTGGGGCTAGGGAGGGTGTCTGGGGCTCCGGGGAGAGCTTGGGGGAGGCGGGCTTGGAGCGAGGCCCGCTCAGCGTGGTTCGCTCCTCCACCACCTCCAGCACCCAGCGCTCCCGGCCCCGGGGTACCTCGGGCACAGAAGGCGCCAGGGGTGTGGGTTCCTGTAACCCCTTGGAGTCCGCTCGCAGAGGCTGGGGTGCTTCAGCCTTAGACCCAGGCCGCGCAGGCTCTACGACAATGGGTACCGGGGGCGTGCCCGCCTCGCCAGAGCTGCTGCGCCTGCCCGTCTCGTGTTCCTGCACTGGGCTCAGCGCCGCCTTGGCCACAGCCCTGGCCACCCCGCCAGTGCCATCCTCCGTTTGCACGCTCTGATGCCGCATGCAGCCGACGTCCCGCTCCAGGGTCCGGCCCCCAGGGGTCGTTGCACGGGGCGGGGTGCAGGCCTCGGCGCCCCCCGGGGATTCCTTCTCCTTGCTTGACGCTGGCGGCCTGGAGGCACCCTCGGGTAGCAACGGGTCCGGGCCCATGCTTAAAGGTGACTCCTGTCGGCCCAGGCGGCGGACAGCGACCTGCCGGGGCGCACCATGGCCCTCGACAGGGGGCGTCTCGCCATCGGACTCGGCAAGGCTATGCAGCGCCAGCTCGCCGTGGAAGTCCTTGCGGAAATCCGGGTGGCCCACCTCGAGGCTGTGCTTGCGCAGCGCCCCCTTCTTGTCCGCACTCATGGAGGCTCCCAGCTTCTCCGCCGACTGCACGCGCTTGAGGAGCGGTGAGCGAGGGGGCTCGGCACTCTTTGGGCGTGGGCGCACGACGGGAGGCGATGAGTGCAGTTTGGCCGGGAAGCTCTGCGTCGTGTGCGAGCTGCCCACCGTGTGGCCAGGCAGCGGCGGCGGTGACGCCTGCGTGGGGGACGGCGTGTGTGCCAGCGGCGACAGAGGGATGTTGCCGGCTGACTTGCATCGAGCAGAGCGGTACTGACGGTGGAGCTTTGGCGACAGCCCGTGCAGCGTGCTGGGCCGAATGTGGTGCGACGCCGACGACGCGGGCGAGTTGGGCGTGCTCGAGGCTGGGGAGCTGCTCTGGGACGAGGCGCCTGCGGGCGAGAACAGGTGGAGCGAGTGAGTACAGCCCGAGAACCACCCAGGCCACCCTGCGCCGCTCGGTACCGGCGGAAGGTGCAGGAGCTAATACCTAGGTAGGCGGAGTCAGGCGTGGAGCGGTAGCTGTGCGTGGGTGAGCGCGCAGGCAGCCCGTGCGTGGGCGAGCCCGGGAGACTGTCGCTGGACGACAGCGAGCGATTCAGCGACGACAGAGAGCGGCTAGTATGCAGCAGGTTCGACTGCTTCGTGATCTTCCGGAACAGGGAGCTGCGCTTCTTGCTGCGGGACAGGGAGGGAGCCACGCATCCTTGACCTGGGAGCCAGAGCTCAGGGCTCTTCCCACTTCAGGGCCTCACAACAGCGCCTGTAACCGCCCACCCCTTCTGGCCCCCCCCTCTCAGCTACAACCCACCAATCAAGGCAAAACTTCCTTTAGCTCGGTGCTGCTTGGCTCCTCCCACTATAGTCCCCACCCACCCCCTTTGATCTCTAGTAATCCAAGCTAGAAACAACCATCCAAACAAAACCAATCTATTCCACCCTGCCACCTCTCTAGCTCCTCCCTCCTCCACTACAACCCACCTATCAGATAGAACTTCCCTTAGCTCAGTACTTCTTGGCTCCTCCCACTTCAGGCCCCACCCAATGTTAGGCCACTCCCAATCCAGGCAACAAACACCCATCCAAACAAAACCAATCAACTCTTTTTTATTTTTTAAGACAGTGTCTTGCTCTTCTCGCCCAGGCTGGAGTGCAATGGCGCGATCTCGGCTCACTGCAACCTCCGCCTCCAGGGTGCAAGCGATTCTCCTTCCTCAGCCTCCTCAGTAGCTGGGATTACAGGCGCCCGCCACCAAGCTCAGCTAATTTTTGCATTTTTAGTAGAGACGGGGTTTCACCATGTTGGCCAGGTTGGTCTTGAACTTCTGACCTCAGGTAATCCAACTGCCTTGGCCTCCCAAAGTGCTAGGACTACAGGCGTGAGCCATCACGCCTGGCCTTCTTCTTCTTCTTTTTTTTTTTTTTTTTGGAGACGGAGTTTTGCTCTTGTCGCTCAGGCTGGAGTGCAATAGCACTATCTTGGCTCACTGCCAACTCTCCCTTCCGGGTTCAAGCGATTCTCGTGCCTCAGCCTCTGGAGTAACCTCCTGAGCAGCTGGGACTACAAGAGTGAGCCACCAGTTCCGGCTAATTTTAATATTTTTAGTAGAGATGGGGTTTCACATGTTAGTCAGGCTTGTCTCGAACTCCTGACCTCAGGTGATCCACCCACCTCGGCCTCCCAAAGTGCTGGGATTACAGGCGTGACCCACCTCTCCTGGCCAAAAGCCACCACTTCTGGTCCTGCCCACCTCTCTAGTCCCTCCGTCTTTCACTACAACCCACCTATCAAGATAGAACTTCCCTTAGCTCAGTGCTGCTTGGCTCCTCCCTCCTTCCACTTCAGACCCCGCCCAACCTTTTGGCCACTCCCAGTTCAGGCTAGAAACACATCCAAACAAAACCAACCTGGTCCCACTCGCCTCTAGTCCCCCTCTTCTACTACAACCCACCTATAAGTGCAGAGAGAAATGTACTTAACTCAGCCATGTCTGGCTCTTCTCACCCAAATCCCTGTACTTGTTTGGGCCAAACTCACTGATCAAAACAGAAGTTACTATCTATAAGGAGTCCTCCTATCTATAAGGGAAGATAGGATTTCAGTTGGCTGCATCTTGCCTGGCATACTCATTCCAGATAGATATTTCTTATTCTAGTCTCTCCCAGTTCAGTCTAAACACATCTAACAGGATAGGATGATCTCCTGGACCCCCTCTGTCTTTGGCCATCTTTCTTTCCAGTTCGCATCTGCTGGGCCTGCCTACATGTGCAAGACCCTCCTACAATGCATTTCTCTGATCCTAGAAACCTAGCACAGCTTCTTTTCTTGGCTCCTCCCACTTTTACAGCTCTTTTTTTTTTTTTTTTTTTTTTTTTTGAGACAGAGTCTGGCTCTGTTGTCCAGGCTGGACTGCAGTGGTGAGATCAGAGCTCACTGCAGCCTCGACCCCCTGGGGCTCAAGTGATCCTCCCACCTCAACCTCCCAGTAGCTGGGACCACAGGCATGTGCCACCAAGCCCAGCTAGTTTTTAAAACTTTTTGTAGAGATGGGGTCTCCCTATGTTGCCCAGGCTAATCATGACTCGTGGGCTCAAGTGATCCTTCTGCCTCAGCCTCCCAAACTGCTGCGATTACAGGTGTGAGTCATCCCAGCCCCTCTTGTCTGTCCTCTTCACTTTGATTGTCGGTCTGTTGTTCCCACCACCTTTCCCATACTCTTCCCTGCCCTGACCTCATCTGTGCCCCTCCCACCTGAGTTCCACCCACTCCTCAAAGACCAGGCTGTTTACAGCTGTGCCAACCTCTCCTGGCCCTCTTTGGCAGAGGGCCGCTTGTTCCTCCGAGCCATTTTGGCCTTGTAGCTGCTGCGCCTTGCAGGGCCGATTCGGATAGAGGTATTTTCGAAGGGCGTTGTGGTCACTGCTACCTTGTTGCCACTCTGGGGGAAGAAAGGGGGGAAATGCCCTGCTGGGGGCTGCTCAGGCCTGCCCCACCCTTGGCCCAGGGTGCCTCTTTCCCTGCACTCACCTTAAGGATCAGCTCCACGACCTCAGGATGCACCATGCCATGCACAGGCTCCCCATTCACGTGGGTGATGAGATCTCCAGCACAGAGTCCTGCTTCCTGGGCTGGGCCTCCTTCCTCCACGTGCTGGGGAAAGAGCACCCCACAGGGGCAGGGTTAGTGGGAAAGCTCCTAAGCTTATGTGCAGGACACTTAGCTCTGCCTGCACAGAATCCTCATAACACCTTGTGAAATAGTAATTATTATCCCTTTTTTTTTTTTTTTAGATGGAGTCTTGCTCTGTCACCGAAGGTGACACTGGCGTTATCTTGAGTGCCCTGGCACTATCTTGGCTCACTGCAACCTCCGCCTCTTGGTTCAAATGATTCTCCCACCTCAGCCTCCGGAGTAGCTGGGATTACAGATTACAGGCATGCGCCACCACCTCCGGCTAATTTTTTTTTTTTTTTGAGACAGAGTCTCACTCTGTCATCCAGGCTGGAGTGCAGTGGCGCACTCTCAGCTAACTGCAACTTCCGCCTCCTGGGTTTAAGCAATTCTCTGCCTCAACCTCCCGAGTAGCTGGGATTACAGGTACATGCCACCATACCCGGATATTTTTTGTATTTTTAGTAGAGACAGGGTTTTACCATCTTGGCCAGGCTGGTCTTGAACTCCTGACCTCATGATCCACCTGCCTCGGCCTCCCAAAGTGCTGGGATTACAGACGTGAGCCACCGCGCCTGGCCAATTTTTGTATTTTTAAGAGACGGAGTTTCACCATGTTGGCCAGGCTGGTCTTGAACTCCTGACCTCAAGTGATCTGCCCACCTCAGCTTCCGAAAGTGCTGGGATTACAGACCTGAGACACCACACCCGGCCTATTCTTCCCATTTTGGAGATGAAGAAATAGGCTCAGAGAGGGAAGAGGCATAGAGGGTGACAGAGGAGTCTCACCCAGGCTGCCTGGTTTGAGCTGGAGTGGCCTTCTCCCCCTAACCCTTCACTCTGGGATAGAGACTCCACCCATGAGTACTCACCCAGACAATGTGGTGGACACTGTAAACATCCGAGTCACCCATGTAGACACGGATGGCACGCAGCGTGAAGCCATACTTCTTGCCTGACCGCTGGATGGTGATGGGGGAGCGGAGCCCACTGACAGCTGGTGAGTAGTCCCGGCTGGGTGAGGAGTCCCGTGAGGATGGGTTGGAGGACAGAGATCGTGGCGACATGGGACTAGCAAGGGGTGAGCTTCCATGTGGGTCCACTACAGACACAAGACAATGGTCAGAAGTCAGAGCCAACAAGACACACGACTCCCTGTATCTGCTCCTCCCTCCTCCCAAGTCTAAGTGGCAGAGCAGTCTCTGATTTGTCCATTCTGGAGCCAATCACGGTGGACAGGGAAAAGCATCATTTTCACTGGTCTGTCCTGCCTGAGGCAGCCCCTCCCCTGCCAGGTGGGGCCAGCATTACCTGCAGGAATCATGACAGATAAGGCAGTGGCTGAGGCTGACTTGATGACTTTGCCCCCAGTTCGAGAAGGCCTCTTCTCTACTGCCGCGTCCCCTGACATCTGCTGGTGCCGCGCCCGGCGCAGAACCAGGTCATTGGTAGCCCTTGGGCCTGATGCATCCCCATCCTTCGAGGGTGGGCAGAGGTCGCCTGGGCGTGAGCGGTCAGCTGCAACAGAAAGCAGGAGTGTTAGGGATCAGTCCAAGACCAGGGATTTCCCACAGGCTGTTTCCTTGTCTGGAATGTTCTTCCCATTTTTACCCCCGATGGTCAGTGAGTTTCATCCAAGCAGGTAACCTGCATCCCGCACCCCTGCTCATACAGTGATACAGTCTGTATCTGTCTGTATCACTGACTGACCATGGTATTGGGGTGTTTCTAACGTTAAAAATCCCAAATTGGGCTGGGAGCAGTGGCTCATGCATGTAATCCCAGCACTTTGGGAGGCCAAGGCAGGCAGATCACTTGAGGTCAGGAGTTCGAGACCAGCCTCACCAACATGATGAAACCGCATTTCTACTAAAAATACAAAAATTAGCCGGGTGTGGTGGCGCATGCCTGTAATCCCAGCTACTCGGAAGGCTGAGGCATGAGAATAACTTGAACCTGGGAGACGGCGGTTGCAGTGAGCCGAGATCACACCACTGCACTAAAGCCTGGGTGGTGGAGTGAGACTCTGTTTCCAAAAAAAAAAAAAAAAAATCCCAAATTGGAGTGTGAATAGTAGCGAGATCTTACATAAACAGCACCAGGCTTATGGGATGCACACTATATGGCCAGTAGGACATTGGGGAAGGCAGCACGATAGGGCACTCACGGGCCTCGGAGTCCCCGGCGCTGGAGGTGCCTTCTCCTTGAGTCTCCTCTTTTGGGGCGCGTGCATCCAGCGAGCCAGGGGGATCGGAGCTGGGCCGGGGAGGCCTGCGCAGCCTGGCCTCATCCTCGTCCTCTTGCGGGGCGCTGAAGCGGCTGGGCTCCAGCAGTGCCGAGAAACGGCGGCGGGCGCCCAACGGGGGACTGGCCTCTCCCTCCAGGAAACTGGCCTCGGACGCGGAGAATCGCTTGCTGCAGGGAGGGGGTGTGGTCATGAAAGACACGCCCCCTTCAAACCCCGCCCCCAAACTCCGCCATTCCCCTGCTCACATCTCCGGAGAGCCCCCTCTCCAGGTCTTCTCACGCAGGGTCAGGCCGCCCAGCCCCTCCCTTTTGCCGGCCACCTTCTCCTCGGGGCCCTTGGTGCTCGGCTCCCGCTTGCTGCTCCCTGCAGCCGCTATTGGGGTCTTGGGCTCGTGCTGAGACAACTGTTCCATGCTGCTATACACCTGTAGGTGGTGGTGGAAGGCAAGTCCAGTCCCAGGCTCCACCTTCACTCCGGAGCTAATCAGCTTCCTGGCACTAGATCCCCCGCAAAGCGCACTTCACCTTCCGAGGCCTGGCCTCGCCCAATTCTGCATCCCCACCCCACAAAGTTAGGCCCTGCATTTTATTCTAGGCTCTGCCCCCTACAATGCCCTGACCAATCTGCTCTCCACACAACCCCATCTTCCCAGCAACCCCCTTAATTTAGCCTCTCCCAGGCTAGGCCCTGCGCCCCTCTACAAGTTGCTTCTCAAAGCAAGACCTATGGCTTCTCTGTTACTAGAAAAATATAAAAATAGCCAGGCGCAGTGGCTCAAGCCTATAATCCCAGCACTTTGGGAGGCTGAGGCGGGTGAATCACGAGGTCAACATATAGAGACCATCCTGGCCAACTTGGTGAAACCCCGTCTCCACTAAAAATTCAAAACAATTAGCCGGGCATGGTGGCGCAAGCCTGTAGTCCCAGCTACTCGGGAGGCGGAGGCAGGAGAATCGCTTGAACCCAGGGGGCGGAGGTTGCAGTGAGCCAAGATCGCACCACTGCACTCCAGCCTGGCGACAGAGTGAGACTCCATCTCAAAAAAAAAAAGAAAGAAAGAAAAAAGAAAAAGAAAAAGTAAAAGAAAAATAAATAAATTTGACATTTTGGGCTGGATGAAAAATAAATAAATAAATAAATGAAAGCAAGACCTCGCTGGGCTTTGCCCCGCCCTGGCTGCTGGCCTCACTCCCACGTCCTGACCCCGCCCTGTCCAGACCTAGCCCCGCCCCACCATGGCCTCATCTGCCCTACTGTCCTGATTCCTGCTAGATTCCACTCAATGCCAAAGGCCCGTCCCATAGACTCCCGAACCTGCCTCCCGCCTGGCCTTACCACTCTCAGACCCCCGCGCCATCAATAACTTCCAGCACTTGAGACCTTGGGCACCAGGGAACCTGTTTCTCACTGTCTCTCCAAGCCCCATCCCTCCAGGGGTCTCGCCCTGTCCCACACCCAGCCTTGGCACACCTTGCTGAAGCGCGGAGAGCAGGAAGAGAACTGGCGGATTTCCACGGGCTCCTCCTCCGTCGTGTCATCCTCGTCATAGGAGTTCACGTGGTGATACCTGTCTGAGCGGGCTGGGGAGGGGGTATGGGCTGCGACTGCGGGTACGGCTTTCCTCTTCGTATCACATCCCCACAGGAGCCCAGTCCTGGTCAAGCCAGGTCTACAGGTCTGCAGATCAGGCCACGCCCCTGCCTCATTAGTGTATTTAATTTAGGCTCCACTCCCAGACTAGGTCCTTGCCCCATTCTCAGTGGCACCGTCTAGCCCCACCTCCAAAGAGGCCACGCCCCCAGATCCCACCTACAGCGTTCTGCACCCTGGCCTCACCCCAGGTCATTTTGAACTCCAGAACCTCTCTCTAGCTCATATCCAAGCTCACCCTCATAACTCACCCCTGTCCAGGCCCCATACCTACCCCAATCTCAGGTTCTTACCTACATTTTAGTCAAAGCCCCACCCCGTGTTAGCTCCGCCCCACGTGGCCCCGCTCCCGAGAAAGTCCCGACCCCACCAAAAATACCGCCTTTACACCTAGGCATCACATCGTGGTACCTAACCGGGCCCTATCCCAGGCTTTACTTACCCCAGGGTCCCTCTTCCCGGAGCCCACCCCTCGACCCAGGCCGTGTGCCTCGTGTCCCCGCTCACTGTCAAAGTAGCTAGTGTCATCTTCCGACTCTAGGTGGGGAATGAACTCGGCCTTCTGCCTCAGCAGCCCTGTCCAGTCCAGGTCTCGAAAGAAACTGTGCTGCTTCACCTCAAAAGCACCGCCTGGGAGGGAAAGAATTCCAGCCACAGCTGATGGCCAGCCCAGCAGCCCAGCCCGGAGCTCCATTTCTTTGGCCCCAGGGCCACAGCACAGGTTGGGCCTGGGGTTTTGGAGTCCTACTCTCCATCACTGGGCCCTCTGCCCTCAGCTTCTCTGCATGGCAGACTTACCTGCCCCAAGCCTGACCAGAGGGTTGGTCTGCAGGAGGCTGGATATGAGGAGCTGGGCCTCTGTGGGTAGGGCCTCATCTCCCTCGGGCCACAGGATGTCATCTGCAAAACAAAATGGACTTGGGGGTGTCTTTTTTTTTTTTTTTGAGACAGAGTTTTGCTCTTGTTGCACAGGCTGGGGTGCAATGACACAATCTTGGCTCACCACAACCTCCGCCTCTTGGGTTCAAGTGATTCTCCTGCCTCAGCCTCCCAAGTAGCTGGGATTACAGGCATGCACCACCATGCCTGGCTAATTTTGTATTTTTAGTAGAGATGGGGTTTCTCCATGTTGGTCAGGCTGGTCTCGAACTCCCGACCCCAGGTGATCCGCCCAACTCGGCCTCCCAAAGTGCTAGGATTACAGGCATGAACCACCACACCTGACTTTTTTTTTTTTTTTGAGACAGGATCTCACTGTGTTACCTAGGCTGGAGTACAGTGGCAAGATCATGGCTGACTGCAGCCTTGACCTCCAGGGCCCAAGGGATCCTCTGAGGGGTCACTTTTGAAGTCTCTGGAACCCTGGGCCAGTCCATCTCCCCGTGCACCCCATGCCCTACCCCCTGTGCACTGCAAAGCCACATACCACTGATGACCTGTCCAAATAGTTCTTCTGGCGTGTCTCCAAAGAAGGGCACACAGCCCACCAGGAACTCGTAGAGGATGATCCCCATGGCCCACCAGTCCACTGGCTTGCCATAGCCTTGACGCAGGATGACCTCAGGTGCGATGTACTCTGGGGTCCCACACACCTGGGGGCAGGCTGTCAGCCCACGCCCTGGCCACAGGAGGGCCCTCGAGGGAGAGCTGTGCCCCCCACCAGGCCCTGGGCCCCCGAGGTCCTGCCGGGTCATTCCACCCGCAGCGACCCCCATGCCCGCACACACACCTGTTTGTCCAGGAACTCCCGGGCGTCCTTCTCGATGTGGCCTTCATACAAATTGGTGGTGAGGCTCATGAGCCCCATCTTGGAGAGGCCGAAATCTGTGAGCTTGATGTGACCCATGGAGGTGATAAGGAGGCTGCAGGCAGAGGCAGGGGTCTCAGGGACAAGGCCCTTTCACTCTGCCTCCTGGCCTCCCGAGGAGCAGAGAGGAAGTGATGGGAAAGATCAAAGCTCACTTGTCAGGCTTGAGGTCGCGGTGCACGATTCCATAGTTGTGTAAATACTCCAGGGCTAGCACAGTCTCAGCAAAGTACATGCGGGCCATCTCTACGGGCAGCGCTCCGATATTCTTCAGCAGGGTGGCACAGTCGCCGCCTGCAAGCCAGGGAATGGGCCCATGTAAAGAGGGAGACATTCCTCCCTCTGGACATGTGCCATAGCCCCAACTTCTCATGTTATGTTGTATACCCATTTACAGATAAGGGAAACTGAGGCTCAGAGAGGAGCCTCCCTCTCTCCAGGTTCTCTACTGGGTTCTTCTTGTCCTGTTAGCCATTCTCCAAAGTTGGTGTCATCAGCTCATCTTATACACAAAGGGATGGAGACTCAAAGAGAGGCTGGGGCATGCAGGCAGTTGTTGGTGGAGGTGACATTTAGTTGGGGAACGAGACTGCCCACTTATCAACTGCATCTGGAAGCAACTCTAACTCCTGATGTCTGAACCTTGACACTAGGAGCCTTAAATGCATATTCTTGGCCTTCTCCAGATTTTTTTCTTTTTGAGATTTTTTTTTCTTGCTCCATTGCCCAGGTTAGAGTGTGGTGGCAAAATCACAACTCACTGCAGCCTCAGCCTCTTATCTCAAGCAATCCTCTTGCTTCAACCTCCTAAGTAGCTGAGACTACAGATGTGAGCCCACCATGCCCAGCTAATTTTTAAAAAATTGTTCTTTAAGGCCGGGCATAGTGGCTCACACCTGAAATCCCAGCACTTTGGGAGGCCAAGGTGGGCGGATCACTTGAGGTCAGGAGTTTGAGACCAGCCTGGCCAACATGGTGAAACCCTATTCCCATGAAAACATACAAAAGTTAGCCTGGCATGTGGCAGGCACCTGTAATTCCAGCTACTCGGGAGGCTGAGGCAGGAGAATTGCTTGAACCCAGGAGGCAGAGGTTGCAGAGAGCCAAGATTGTGCCACTATAGTCCAGCCTGGGTGACAAAGCAAGACTGTCTAAAAAAAAAAAAAGTTTTTTGTAGAAACAGAGTTTCATTGTACTGCCCAGGCTGGTCTTGAACTCCTGGGTTCAAGGGCTCCTCCTGCCTCAGCCAAAGTGTTGGCTGCTGCACCTGCGCCATCACCAGATTTACTGTAAATGACATTGGTATTTCAGTCTATCAATATCTATTTCCTTTTCTTCTTACAAAGGCTAGATTTCCTTCCAGGTGTGGCAACTGGGTCAGTATATAACCCAAGTTGCTCCAGTGAGTCAGCCCTTGGAATTTTCACTCTTTTCCTGTAAGAATTGCTAAGCTCATAGAATCTAAACTGAGATCTGCTAGATGGCAACCTTGCTACACAATGGCTTGTCTAGAATGAAGCCCACACATGGGAGTTCAGAGCCAAGAGATGGAGAGGTTCCTGATGGAATGGTTTAAGCACCTAGATCCAGCCGTTCCTAAAGGTAATATTGGTGTTTCAATCATCAATGACCAAGAAAGCCAATAGATTTCTTACTTTTTTCTATTATTTTTTCTGCCAGATTCTGCTGGGTTTCAGAAACTTTCTGAGGGTGGGGCCCAGGACTCTACATTTGATACATCTATTGTGTACTCAGAACCCACCACAGAGATATTAATTCTTCCCCCTTCTCTCCACCTCCGCCATGACCCTGGACTAGTGCAGTCTCCTACCTCCTATTCTCCTGATTCTGCTCTGCCCACAGGTGCCAAATGGATTTTCTTTTCTTTTTTTCTTTTTTGAGACAGAGTCTCACTCTGTCACTCAGGCTAGAGTGCAGTGGCTCTATCTCAGCTCACTGCAACCTCTGCCACCTGAGTTCAAGTGATTCTTGTTCCTCAGCCTCCTGAGTAGCTGGGAATATAGGCGTGTACCAACACTCCCAGCTAATTTTTGTAATTTTAGTAGAAACAAGGTTTCACCATGTTGGGCAGGCTGGTCGTGGACTCTTGATCTCAAGTGATCTGCCCACCTTGGCCTCCCAAACTGCTGGGACTACTGTCATGAGCCGCTGTACCTGATCTCCAAATGGATTTTCTTAACACATAAATCGGATCATGTCAAATCTACTTAAAACCCTCCATTAGCTTGACATGGTGGTGGCTGCCTATAGTTTCAACTACTTGGGAGGCTGAGGTGGGAGGCTCGCTTGAGCCCAGAAGTACAAGGCTGCAGTGAGCTATGAACACACCACTGCACTCCAGCCCCAACAACGCAGTAAAAATGAAACAAAACAAGGCCAGGCGAGGTGGCTCACACCTGTAATCTCAGCACTTTGGAAGGCCAAGGTGGTAGGATCATTTGAGGCCAGGAGTTCGAGACCAGCCTGGCCAACATGGTGAAAACCCATCTCTACTAAAAATATGAAAATTAGCCGGATGTGGTGGCACACACCTGTAATCCTAGCTACTCAGGAGGCTGAGGCAGGAGAATCGCTTGAACCTGGGAGGCAGAGGTTGCAGTAATCCGAGATCACTCCACTGCACTCTAGCCTGGGTGACAGTGTGAGTGAGAATTCACCTCAAAAACAGAAAAGAAAAGAAAAGAAAAGAAAAAACAAAAAACAATGCTCCCGTGGCCTTCTGTTTTCCTCAGAATGAAATCCAGTGCCATTCCAGTCTCCGGAACGCCCTCCTCATCCAGCACCCCTTCATCCTCATCTCCCCTCCCTTGCTTGCTTGGCTTCAGCTCCCGTGGGCCTCCTTGCCACTCCTCCAAATCCAAATTGTCACCTAAGAGAGTTTGCACCACCAGGTCATTTATCCCATCATAATCCATGCTCTAAAAGCTCCCTGCCTGCCTCCCCATCACCTCCTCCACCCTCATGGACCTCCTGTCCTCACTATGAAATGTCCTGGTTGGGTGAGGTGGTTTATGCCTGTAATCCCAGCACTATGGGAGGCCAAGGTGGGCTGATCACCTGAAGTGAGGAGTTCAAGACCAGCCTGGCCAACATGGTAAAAACCTCATCTCTACTAAAAATATAAAAGTAAGCTGGGCATGGTGGTGGTGCACCTGTAGTCCCAGCTACTAAGGAGGGTGAGGCATAGGAATCGCTTGAGCCTGAAAGATGGAGGTTGCGATGCACCAAGATCGCGCCACTGCACTCCAGCGTGGGTGAAAGAGTGCAACTCCATCTCTAAATAAATAAATGAAATGTCCTTATCTCCTTTGGCTTGCTTTGTTTGTTTAATGCCTGTCTATACAAACCAGAATGGAACCTCCCTCCATAACGGGGAGATGTCTCTGCCCCTTCTGTGCCACTGGCACCTAGCACAGCATGTGACATGAGGGAGATGATGAGGAGGCATTTGTTGAGTGACTGGATGGCTGACTGGAAGGCTTGGAGGTGGCACAGCTGAGGCCCCAGGGATCATGTGTGTGTCCTAATAGCCACACCATGTGTACTTTTGAATAACAGATGGCTTAACATTTTGGGTGAATACATGCACAGATGGATTGATTGAAAACAATATATAGCCGTGCCCTGTGGCTCACGCCTGTAATCCCAGCACTTTGGGAGGCTGAGGCGGGAGGATCACCTGAGGTCAGGAGTTACAGACCAGCCTGGACAACATGGTGAACCTGTGTCTCTACTAAAAATACAAAAATTAGCCAGGCGTGGTGGTGCATGCCTATAATCCCAGCTACTTGGGAGGCTGCGGCAGGAGAACTGCTTGAATCCGGAGAGGCTGAGGTTGTAGTGAGCTGTAACTATGCTACTGCACTCCAGCCTGGGCGACAGAGTGAGACCTTGTCTCAAAAATAAAAAAAGGTAATGGACAGATGCATATGGAATAATAGATAAATAGGGCATTGGCAGATTGACTGATGATGAGTGAGTGGATGATAAACAGATGAACAAATGAAGAGATAAATATATTCAAAGGCCAGGCACAGTGGCTCACATCTATAATTTGGAGGCTGAGGCAGACAGATCACCTGAGGTCAGGAGTTTGAGACCAACCTGTCCAACATGATAAAACCCAGTCTCTACTAAAAATACAAAAAATTAGCTGGGCATGGTGGCGTGCACCTGTAATCCCAGCTACTCGGGGAGGCTGAGGCAAAGGCTGCAGTGAGCCGAGATCATGCCACTGCACTCCAGCCTGGGTGACAGAGTGAGACTCCATCTCAAAAAATAAATAAATGAAAATAAAGATGAATGGCTAAAAAATAGCTATACAGTTTCGACCGGCTGGACCTGCCCCTGGGTTCTTCCTCAGAACACAGCCTTTACATTCTGTTGTTGTTGCTGAGAGGAGTCTCACTCTGTCACCCAAGTTAGAGTGCAGTGGTACAATCTCCGCTCTCTGCAACCTCTGCCTCCTGGGCTCAAGCAATTCTCCTGCCTCAGCCTCCAGAGTAGCTGGGACTACAGGGTACATGCCATCAGACCTGGCTAATTTTTGTATTTTTAGTAGAGACGGGGTTTCACTACATTGGCCAAGCTGGGCTCAAACTCCTCGTCTCAAGTGACCCACCTGCCTCTGGGATTACAGGCATGAGCCAGCTCACCTGGCCAGTTTTTTTTTTTTTTTTTTTAATAACAACAACAGACCAGGCATGGTGGCTCGCATCTGTAATCCCAGTCCTTTGGGAGGCCAAAGTGGGTGGATCACCTGAGGTCAGGAGTTTGAGAACAGCCTGAACAATATGGTGAAATCACATCTTTACTAAAAATACAACAGTTAGCCGGGCATGGTGGTGGGCACCTGTTGTCCCAGCTACTTAGGAGGCTGAGACAGGAGAATTGCTTGAACCAAGGAGACAGAGGTTGCAGTGAGCCGAAATCATGCCATTGCACTCCAGCCTGGGCGACAAAGCAAGACTCTGTCTCAAAAAAAAGTTACAATGACAACAACAAAAATGGATGTACAATGAAGTCCTAGTGTAAACTATGGACTTTCGTTAGTAATAATGTCACTATTAGTTTATCACTTATAATAAATTTCCTGTACTAACACAAAATGTAAATAAATATGGCAAACTGGAGGGAATGTGGGAGAGCGTATGTGAGAACTCTACGTGCTATCTCATGAATTTTTGTGTAAACTAAAACTTCTCTAAAATAATGAAGTCTTAATTTAGAAAAACAGGTATATCATGGTAAACAGACATACGGATGGACAAACAGATGGACAACCACATGGATGGATGGATGCATGGATGGATGGATGGATGAATAAACAGATATAGGCTGGGTGCAGTGGCTCATGCCTGTAATCCCAATGTTTTGGGAGGCTGAGGCAGGGTGATCTCAGACTAGCCTTCGTGAAGTGGTGCAATCCTGGCTCACTGCAACCTCTGCCTCCCATGTTTTAGTGATCCTCCCACTTCGGCCACAGGAGTAGCTGGGATTACAGGAATGCACTGTCTGGCTAATTTTTGTATTTTTAGTAGAGAAGGGGTTTCGCCATGTTGGCCAGGCTGCTCTCAAACTGCTGACTTCAAGTGAGCTGTCTGCTTTGGCCTCCCAAAGTGCTGGGATTACAAGAGTTAGCCACCATGCCCAGCCTAAAAAAGATTTTTTTTTTTTTTTTTGAGATGGAGTTACACTCTTTTTCCCAGGCTGGAGTGAAGTGGCATGATCTCAGCTAACTGCAACCTCCACCCCCCGTTTTCAACAATTCTCCTGCCTCAGCCTCCTGAGTAGCTGGGATTACAGGTGCCCACCACCATACCCGGCTACTTTTTGTATTTTTAGTAGAGACACGGTTTTGCCAGGTTGGCCAGGCTGGTCTCGAACTCCTGATCTTAGGTGATCCACTTGGCTCAGCCTCCCAAAGTGCTAGGATTACAAGCATGAGCCACCATGCCCGGCTTAAATTTTTTTTTTTTTTAATTAGCTGAGTGTGGTGGTCCGTATCTGTAGTCCCAGGTATTTGGGAGGTGGAGGTGGGAGGATTTCTTGAATCCAGGTGTTTGAGGCTGCGGTGAGCTGTGATCACACCACTACACTACAGCCTGGGCAACAGAGTAACATCTTGTCTCAAAAATAAATAAATAAAATAAAACAAGCCTGGCACAGTGGCTCATGCCTATAATCCCAGCACTTTGAGAGGCCCAGGCAGGCAGATCACTTAAGGTCAGGAGTTTGAGACCAGCCTGGCCAATGTGGTGAAACCCTGTCCCTGCTAAAAATAGAAAAATCAGCCGGGCATGGTTGCACAGGCCTGTAATCCCAGCTATTTGGGAGGCTGAGGCATAAGAATCGCTTGAGCCTAGGAGGCGGAGGTTGCAGTGAACCAAGATCATGCCACTGCCCTCCAGCCTGGGCGACAGAGCAAGACTCTGTCTCAAAAAATAGATAAATGAATAAACAGATAAATAAAATAAAAGTAAACACGGTCATGGATATATGGATGGAAAAACAGATGGATTAGCAAATCAATAGACTGAAGGATGGATGGATGGATAATGGGTCACAGAATGAATGTATCTATATTGAATGAAATGAAAAACAAATCCATAGATGACTGAATAAATATGTAAGTGAAATGGAAGGACGAATCAATGACGGGAGAAATAAACAGGTGGCTAAACATACAGGCCGATGAATCAATGTGGTGACTGTGGCTCAGGCAGGCCACCCGCAGGCCTGACCAGTGAGCATGGCCCCATCTTCCCTGCAGCCCCGCAGGCAGCCACACCTTCCACATATTCCATGACCATGCAGAGGTGGCGCCGGGTCTCGAAGGAGCAGAACATGCCGACCACAAACGGGTTCTCGGCGAAGGTGAGGATGTCGCGCTCCACGAAGGCCTGCTGGATCTGGTTGCGGAGGATCAAGTTCTGCTTGTTGATCTTTTTCATGGCAAAGCGCTGCCGCGTGTCACGGTGCCGCACCAGGTAGACAGCGCTGCAGGGGGAGAGAGCGAGGACCGGCCATCACCTCCGAGACACCCGGCCTCCGCCACCCTCCCCCCGCCAGAGCCCCGGGTGGCTCACCCATAGGCACCGTTGCTTATGAGCTTGATGGTATCAAAGTCATTCTCCCCGGGTGGTTTCTTGGCCTTGCTGCTGCGGCCCTTCAGGGGAAAGATGGAGACCGCCACCATCATCATCATGAGAGTAGGATGCTTATTATTTCACTTTACACATGGGGAAACTGAGGCACAGAGAGGATGAGGGAGTCCTTCATCCAAGTGCCACAATGAAAGAGAAACAAAGTTAGGACTCGAACCCAAGGCTGACTCTGAAGACAAATTCCTATCTTCTTCCATTAGGAAAGATAGCAGGAAACCTACAAAATAGTCAACCTAACATATAAAAATATATAAATCAGTAACAGAAGCCTAACAATTGAAGAGAAAAAAGTGGGTAAGACAACTACAGTTAGAGTTTTGTCATTGTTGTTGTTGTTGTTGTTGTTGTTGAGACAGAGCCTCTCTCTTGCCTAGACTGGAGTGCAGTGAAGCGATCTTGGCTCACTGCAACCTCCACCTCCCGGGTTCAAGTGATTCTCCTGGCTCAGCCTCCTGAGTAGCTGGGATTACAGGTGCATGCCAGCATGCTGGCTAATTTTTGTATTTTTAGTAGAGATGGGGTTTCACCATGTTGGTCAGGCTGGTCTTGAACTCCTGACCTCATGATCTGCCTGCCCTAGCCTCCCAAAGTGCTGGGATTATAGGCATGAGCCACCAGGCCCAGCAGGTTTTTTTTTTTTTTTTTTAGATAGGTTCTCATTCTGTTGCCCAGGCAGGAGTTCAGTGGTGCAATCCCAATCACAGCTCACTGAAGCCTCCACCTCTTGGGCTAAAGTGATTCTCCTGCCATAGCCTCCCAAGTAGCTGGGACCACAGGCACATGCCACCATGCTAGGCTAATTTTAATATTTTGGTTTTGTCATCTTGCCCAGCCTACTCTTGAACTTCTGGGCTCAAGCAATCTGCCTGCCTTGGCCTCCCAAAGAGTAGAAACTACAGGCATGAGCCATTGAAACCAGCCAGAGTTACAGCTCTTAAGCATATTAAGATTCTCGGCCAGGTGCTGTGGCTCATGCCTGTAATCCCAGGACTTTGGGAGGCCAAGGCAAGAGGATCACCTGAGGATGGGAGTTCGAGACCAGCCTGGCCAACATGGTGAAACCCCATCTTTACTAAAAATACAAAATTAGCCTGGTATGGTGGCACATGCCTGTAATTCCAGCTACTAGGAGGCTGAGGCAGGAGAATAGCTTGAACCCAGGAGGCAGAAGTTACGGTGAGCTGAGATCTCATCATTGCACTCCCGCCTGGGCAACAAGAGCAAAACTCCATCTCAAAAAAAAAAAAGATTATCAGTCTCACTTATAATAACAGAAAGGCAAATTACAACTACCACAAAATACCATTTTTCACCTAGCAGACTGGGGGGAAAAACCCAAAATCTGACACCCTCTATGTGCAAAGATGTGGGTGAACATACCTTACTGTTGGGAATATAAACTAGTGTTTGGTACAGATCAGAAACACAAATAAATATTCCCTCTGACTCAGCAATTCCACTTTTAAACTTATGCTACAGATATGATTGCACATGTGAAAAATGGCATAGGTACTATCTTGTTCATTGTGACATTGCAAATAATAATCTATATGTTTATCTATAGGAAATTAGCTAAAGAAACACATGTTATATAAAGAAACATTGTGCCACTGTTAAAAATAATGAGAAAATGCTCTGTCTATGGATTTAGAAAGTTCTCTAAAGTTATTTTATTTATTTATTTATTTATTTTTTGAGATGGAGTCTCGCTTGGTCACCAGGCTGGAGTGCAGTGGCATGATCTTGGCTCACTGCAACCTCCGCCTCCTGAATTCAAGCAATTCTCCTGCCTTAGCCTCCCGAGTAGCTGGGACTACAGGTAGGCATCACCATGCCAGGGTAATTTTGTATTTTTAGTAGAGAAGGGGCAGGTACCCAATATCACAGGACTACCCCCACTCAGCTGGTTCCATCACAGTATTATTAGAACTTCTTCTTATTTTTTCTTTAAAATTTATTTATTTATTTATTTATTGAGATGCAATTTTGCTCTTCTTACCCAGGCTGGAGTGTAATGGCACGATCTCGGCTCACCGTAACCTCCAACTCCCGGGTTCAAGCAATTCTCCTGCCTCAGCCTCCAGAATAACTGGGATTACAGGCATACATCACCACGCCCAGCTAATTTTTGTATTTTAAGTAGAGACAGGGTTTCTCCATGTTGGTCAGGCTGGTCTCGAACTCCCATTCTCAGATGATCTGCCTGCCTTGGCCTCCCAAAGTGCTGGGATTACAGGCATGAGCCACCACACCTAGCCCATTTTTTTTTTTTTTAAGTTGAGACAGGGTCTTGCTATGTTGCCTAGGCTGGTCTCGAACTCCTGGGCTCAAGCAATTCTGCCACCGTGGCTTCCCAAAGTGCTGGGCTTAAGGCACAAGTGACTACACCCAGCACTAGAACTTCTGGCTTTTCAAGAGAAAGACCAAACACAGGTTCTGAGGCAAAATCTTTCCATTTTTATAGTTTGCTTCATTTTTTTTTTTTTTTTTAAGATGGAATCTCACTCTCTCACCGAGGCTGGAGTGCAGTGGCACAATATCGGTCCACTGCAATCTTTATCTCCCAGGTTCAAGCTATTCTCCTGCCTCAGCCTCTTGAGTAGCTGAGATTACAAGTGGGCACCACCATGTCTAGCTAATTTTATGGTTTTCTGTTTGGTTTTTTTTTTTTTTGAGACAGAGTCTCTCTCTCTTGCCCAGCCTGGAGTGCAATGGCCCGACCTCGGCTCACTGCAACCTCTACCTCCAGGGTTTAAGTGATTCTCCTGCCTCAGCCTCCCAAGTAGCTGGGATTACAGGTATGCACCACCACACCTGGCTAATTTTATGTTTTTAGTAGAGATGGGGTTTTACTGGGCCGGGCACGGTGGCTCACGCCTATAATCCCAGCACTTTGGGAGGCCAAGGCGGGGGGATCATGAGGTCAAGAGATTGAGACCATCCTGGTCAACCAGGTGAAACTCTGTCTCTACTAAAAAATACAAAAATTAGCTGGGCATGGTGGTGCATGCCTGTAGTCCCAGCTACTCGGGAGGCTGAGGCAGGAGAATTGCTTGAACCCAGGAGGCGGAGGTTGCGGTGAGCCGAGATTGCGCCATTGCACTCCAGCCTGGGTAACAAGAGCGAAACTCCGTCTCAAAAAAATAAAAAAAAGAGATGGGGTTTTACCAGGTTGGCCAGGCTGGTCTCGACATCCTGACCTCTACTGATCCACCCGTCTCAGTCTCCCAAAATTCTGGGATTACAGGTGTGAGCCACCACCTCCAGCCCAAATTTTTGAAAAACACTAGGCAGTTCAGAGAAAACACATGTGTTGCCAATGGGGTAGACATCTCCACTAGACATCTGGAATATCTGCCAAAATGTGGCTGGCCTGGGAATAGAATTGGCAATTTTCCCCATGTTGAGCTGCCATTAACACATACAGCCAGTTAGCTTGCTTGAAAACCCATGCAGGATTCTTTAATAAGTTAAACATGTCTTACCAATAAGTGCAGAGTAGTAAAAAAAAAAAAAAGAAAAAAAGAAAAAGAAAAATAAGTTAAACATAGAGCTCCCAGCCAGGCATGGTGGCTCATGCCTGTAATCTCAGCACTTTGGGAGGCCAAGGTGGGCAGAATCAGGAGTTCAAGACCAGCCTGGCTAACATGGTGAAATCCCATCTCTACTAAAATACAAAAATTAGCTGGGCGAGGGGGGTGCGTGCCTGTAATCCCAGCTACTTGAGAGGCTGAGGCAGGAGAATCCCTTGAACCCAGGAGGTGGAGGTTGCAATGAGTTGAAGTCATGCTACTGCACTCCAGCCTGGTGACACAGCAAGACTCTATCTCAAAAAAAAAAAAAAAAGAGCATATGATCCAGAAATTCCACCTCTAGACGTATACCCTAAAGAACTCAGAACAGTTGTGCGGCCAAATATTGTATACTTATGTTCATAGGAACGCTATTTACAACAGATGAAAGATGGACAACCCAATGTTCACCAGTGGATGAATAGATCTATCCATTCAATGGAATATTACTCAGTCATAAAAAGGAATGAAGCAGTGACACATGCCACAACGTGGATGAACCTCAGAAACGTTATGCTAAGTGAAATAAGCCAGACACAAGAGGCCAAAGAGCATATGACCCCATTTATATGAAATATCCAGAAAAGGCAGATCCACAGAGAGAGAAAATAGATCAGTGGTTGTCAGGGGCTGCAGGAAGGGAGGAAATAGTGAGTGCTTAATGGGTGTGAGGTTCCGCTTTGGAGTGATCAAAAAGTTCTGCAACTACATAGATCTAATGGCTGTACCACATTGTGAATGTAAGAAATGCCACTGAATTGTTTGTTTTTATTATTATTTTCTTTTTTTTTTTTTTGAGATGGAGTCTCTCCCTGTTGCCCAGGCTGGAGTGCAGTGGCGCAGCCTTGGCTCACTGCAACCTCTGCCTCCTGGGTTCAATCGATTCTCCTGCCTTAGCCTCCCCAGCAGCTGGGATTACATGTGCATGCCACCATGCCCAGCAAATTTCTGTGTTTTTTTTTTTTTAATCTTTATTCGATGAAAAAGGTTTTCTTTTTTTTTTAGATGGAGTCTTGCTCTGTAGCCCAGGCTGAAGTGCAGTGGCACAATCTCAACTCACTGCAACCTCCGCTTCCCGGGTCCCAGTTCAAGTAATTCTCCTACCTCAGCCTCCCAAGCAGCTGGGATTACAGGCACGAGCCACCATGTCCAGCTAATTTTTGTATTTTTTTTTTTTTTTTTTTTTTGAGACGGAGTTTCGCTCGTTACCCAGGCTGGAGTGCAATGGCGCGATCTCGGCTCACCGCAACCTCCGCCTCCCGGATTCAGGCAATTCTCCTGCCTCAGCCTCCTAAGTAGCTGGGATTACAGGCACGCGCCACCATGCCCAGCTAATTTTTTGTATTTTTAGTAGAGACGGGGTTTCACCATGTTGACCGGGATGGTCTCGATCTCTTGACCTCGTGATCCACCCGCCTCGGCCTCCCAAAGTGCTAGGATTACAGGCTTGAGCCACCGCGCCCGGCCAATTTTTGTATTTTTTAGTAGAGACGGGGTTTCACCATGTTGGCCAGTCTACTCTTGAATTCCTGAACTAGTGATCCACCCGCCTCGGCCACCCAAAGTGCTGGGATCACAGGCATGGGCCACCCTGACCGGCCTATTTCTGTACTATTAGTAGAGACGGGGTTTCACCATATTGGCCAGGCTGGTCCTGAACTCCTGATGTTCTGACCTGTCCTCCCAACAACATGCTGAGCCACTGTGCCCAGCCTAATTTCATTTTTTGAGACAGGGTCTCACTCTGTTGCCCATGCTGAAGTGCTATGTGACCATGGCTTACTGAAGCCTTGACTTCTTGGGCTCAAGTGATCCTCCCACCTCAACCTCCAGAGTAGCTGGGAATACAGGGGCGCACCACTATGCCCAGCTGATTTTTTATGCTGCCCAGGATGGTCTCAAATGCCTAAGCACAAACAATCCTCCTGCCTCGGCCTCCCAAAGTGCTGGGATTACAGGCCTGAGCCACTGCACCCAGCCCCAAATTGTTCATTTTAAAATGGTTAAAAAGGTAAATTAAATTTTATGTTTGATGGATTTTAATATGACAAATAAGAGGCCACAGAGGAAGAGCTATTATTAATCCCATTTTACGGATGGGAAAACTGAGGCTCAGAGTGCAGACCAAGAGATCCACACAGCCTGAGGGCAAAGAAGCTGGAGATGAGCCCCACCCTACCCTCCCAGGAACCAGGGTACTGACCGCTTGGCCACCCAGCCTTACCTCGGAGAGATCGTCCTGCTCAGGGGTGTTGGAGCCACCGCTGTCCTGTTCCTCCAGGTGCACCACGTCTAGGGAGGGACTGAGAGTCAGCACAGGCTGGAGTCCGGGCCTGCTCACCCTCAGTCCCCCTGTGCCCACCAGCCGGCACCTGGAAAGGGGTCACGGGTGAGGCCCAGCTGGCGGATGATATAGCGGGGGATGTCCGTCTTGACAAGGTGGCCCTCCTTGGCGTGTCCCTCAGCTGCCTCCAGCAGATGGTAGAACTCCTCAGGGTTGAATTCCTGAGGCAAGGCAGGAGGGGGCTCGCCACAGGCTCCTAGGGTCCTCCCACCCACCCCAATGCATGCCCAGCCTTCTCACCAGGCACTCCAGCAACCTCGCCGGGCGTGAGATGATAATAAGCAACTTCTTCACCAGCTGAGTGACGAAGGCCACCTCCAAGCTCTCAGAGCGTTCATAAGCCTGTGGCAGGGGACACAGGGGGACAGGGCTCACAGACACCCTGCTTCAGCCCAGTCCATCCCTCAGCCCTTTGGAGTACACACTGCTGCTACTGTCGCATTTTACAGATGAGGAGACTGAGGCCCAAGCCACACAGTAAAAATAATGAGGCTGGGTGTGGTGGCTCACACCTGTAATCCCAGCACTTCGGGAGGCTGAGGTGGGTGGATCACTTGAGGTCAAGCATTTGAGACCAGCCTGACCAACATGATGAAACCATGTCTCCACTGAAAATACAAAATTAGACAGGCATGGTGGCAGGTGCCTGTAATTCCAGCTACTCGGGAGGCTGAGCAGGAGAATCGCTTGAACCTGGGAGACGGAGGTTTCAGTGAGCCGAGGATGTGCCACTGCACTCCAGCCTGGGCAAGAGAGTGAAACTCCATCTCAAAAATAAAATAAAATAAAAGTTAAAAATACAAAAACTAGCCGGGCATGGTGGTGTGCACCTGTAATCCCACTACTCAAGAGGCTGAGGCAGGAGAATCTCATGAATATTGGTGGAATTAATGAATCATCAAGTGATCCTCCTCCCTCAGCCTCTCAAGTAGCTGGGAAAACAAGTGTGTGCCACTACACCTAGCTGATTTTTTAAAAACTTTTTTTATTGTTTTAGAGATGGGGCCTTGCTATGTTGCCCAAGCTGGTCTCAAACTCCTGACCTCAAGCAATCCTCCCACCTCAGCCTCCTAAGTACCTGGGACTGCAGGTGCACGCTACTGCAAATGGACATTCATGCATCAATTTATGCAACATGTGTTGAGCACCTACTCTGTGCTGGGTATCATTCCAAATAGCAGGGACATAGCAGTGAACAGAACACAAAACACCCCGCCCGCCCCCACCACCTATGGGGCTGACATTGGAGAAGAAGAGACATGAAATAAAATAAGCAAAAATACACAGTATGATGGCTGGTGCTGGGTGTCAAGGAGAAACTAAGAAGAAAGTGGGTGATAAAAGTGAGCAGAGTTTAATATTTTATTTTATTTATTTATTTATTTATTTTTGAGACGGAGTTTCGCTCTTGTTACCCAGGCTGTAGTGCTATGGCTCGATCTCGGCTCACTGCAACCTCCGCCTCCTGGGTTCAGGCAATTCTCCTGCCTCAGCCTCCTGAGTAGCTGGGATTACAGGCACGCGCCACCATGCCCAGCTAATTTTTTGTATTTTTAGTAGAGACGGGGTTTCACCTTGTTGACCAGGATGGTCTCGATCTCTTGACCTCGTGATCCACCCACCTCGGCCTCCCAAAGTGCTGGGATTACAGGCGTGAGGCACCGCACTCAGCTATTTATTTATTTTTTGAGATGGAGTTTTGTATTATTTTTTGAGATGGAGTTTCGCTTTTATTGCTCAGGCTGGAGTGCAATGGTGTGATCTCAACTCACTGCAACCTCCACCTCCCAGGTTCAAGGAATTCTCCTGCCTCACCCACCCAAGTACCTAGGATTACAAGTGCCTGCCACCTCACCCAGCTAATTTGTGTTTTTAGTAGAGATGAGGTTTCCTCATGTTGGTCAGGCTGGTCTTGAACTCCTGACTTCAGGTGATCCACCCGCCTTGGCCTCCCAAAGTGCTAGGGTTACAGGCGTGAGTCACCGTGCCAGGCAGAGTTTAATATTTTAAATGGCTGGGGGCCACCTAAGAAGCCACCTGGGAAGGTGATATTTGAGCAAAGACCTAAAGGAAATCAGGGAGGTGAAATTCCTGCCTATACACTCAGGAAGAGAACACTTCTACCCCTGAGTCCTCAGCTCCGCGCCAGTGCCTGGCACGTGGTAGGAGCTCCCTGAATGGATGTGGGGTGAAGCAAGGGGTGCATTGGGCACATTTGGGGGTGCCGAGCCTGAGATCGGCCCAGCCTCCCTGTGCACTCACGTCTTGAAGGAGCTTCTCCAGGTTTTCCTGCAATTCGTAGAAGTAGACGGTGGTGATGAGGCCGTCGCGGGACTTGGTCAGGCAGTCCCGGGCCAGCTCGATGATCTGGTGGTGGATGAAGCTGAGCACGCCATCGGCCAGCGGCAGAACGCTGTCGGGTTCGTAGGCGCGGGCGAAATCGCGCAGCTTCTCCTCCATCTGCGCGGTGGCCTGCGGGAGGGACGGAGGAGGGGCGCGGGGCTGTGCCCTGAGGCTGTGGCCGCCAGGAGCCTACGCTGCGCACGGAGGCCGCCAGGGGGCGCGCGGGGATAAGGCGAGCGAGAGTCCAGGCCGTCAGGTCACCCTGCGACCGCCTCACCTTCGGGAACCTCTCCTTGTAGACATGATTCATCATCACGATTTCGTTGTCGTAGGAGGAGGGGGAGCGCCCGGGGCTGCGGGGAGAGAAGCCCATTCTGTCCAGTTCCCTGTCTCCAAGCCCGCAGAGAGGCCCGCCCTGCCCCCAGGTGTAACCCTTTTATTCGCGGGGACAGGGGTCTCTCAATACACCAGTCCTCAGACCACCACCTTGGTACGAAGAAGGGATGCCTGCTCACCTGAGGCTCCGCGAGCGGGGCCGCACGGCTGGGGAGCGACGGCCACCATCCTCGTCTGTGATGCTCTCGGTGCTCCCAAAGTGTTTGGAGAGGAAGTGGAGCTCGTCCACCGTGGGCTGGTAGGGCAGCTGGTGCAGGCGCTCCTGGGAGGAGCAGGAGGACTGGGGAGAGGGGCGGGGCCGGGGTCAGAGCCACCGTGGGCCCCCCCAACAGCTCGGGACCCTGAACTGGGACTCCCAGGGTTGATGGGGCCACTGGGCAAGGCCAGGATCAGGACCTGATTTATGATTCTTGGATCCAGGGTCCTGGCTGGGACTCTTAGCTACATACAGGTGGACAGGGACAGACAGGGGTGGAGACAGTGAGTCTGTTAAAGCTTGGGTCAAGTCATGAGCCTCCTCTGTTCAGAAGAGGAGTTTTTTTTAGTAGAGACAGGGTTTCACCATGTTGGCCAGGCTGGTCTTGATCTCCTGACCTCAGGTGATCCATCTGTCTCTGCCTCCCTAAGTGCTGAGATTACAGGAGTGAGCCACTCCACCCAGCCGAGTGGCTTCTTTGATGGTCCTTGGACAAGACAGGCAAGCTCCTTCCTCAGGGCCTTTGCAGGGGCTGTTCCTCTGCTTGGAACACATCTATTATGAATTCTTCCTTCTCATCCTTCAAATCTTTGCTTCAATATCAGCCCTCAGGAAGACCTCCTCTGAACGCACACCCTTTATTCCCTATCCCTACTCTATCTTGTTTCCTCTTGCCTTATTATTATTTTCATTATTATTTTAGAGACAGGGTCTCCACTGAGTATAGTGACTCACACCTGTAATCCCAGCACTTTGGGAGGCGAAGAAAGGAGGATCACTTGAGACCAGGAGTTTGACACCAGTCTGCGCAACATGGTGAAACCTTGTCTCTATTTATTAAAATTATTTAAAATTAGGTTGGGTGCCGGGTGCAGTGGCACGTGCCTGTAGTCCCAGCTACTTGGGAGGCTGAGGTGGGAGGATCGCTGGAGCCCAGGAGTTCTGGGCTGTAGTGCACTATGCTGATGGGGTGTCCACATTAAGTTTGGCATCAATATGGTGACCTCCCAGGAGCAGGGCACCACCAGGTTGCCTAAGGAGGGGTGAACTGGCCCAGGTCAGAAACAGAGCAGGTCAAAACTCCCGAGCTGATCAGTAGTGGGATCGTGCCTGTGAATAGCCACCGCACTCCAGTCTGGACAACACAGCGAGACCCCTGTAGGGTGGAAACCCCGCAAGTGCCATGGCAAGGGTATCAAGTCTCAGACTGTTCCCATATAAATATTGATTTAGAAAAGAATTAGAAATGTAGGCACATAGTTAATCCTTTATATAATCATATATAATCTTATAGTTGTTACTCACTTATAATCATAAAGATATATACTCAATATAACCTTTGATTTTACTAATGACTCTCAGGTTATGAAGCATGGAACTGAGGGGACATTGTGAACAAAGTGATCCTAAGGCAAGCTGCTCTAAGCCCTCTGTCACGCCACATAAGGGCTGCTGGAGGGCGCCTCGGCTGTGCGGCAGCACCAGCGCTGGGAAAGCGCCCGCTGTTTAGCCAGCTAGGGAAAGAGATGTCCAAAATGACCGAGACCTCTCCTTCCTGGGGGAGTTAGGAGAAAACTCCGCTTCTCCAAGCTCTTGTGGCAAGGCCTGACGGCTGTCAGGGAGGCCCACAGACATCCGGGGGCTTAACTGTCTCTGTGTGATGCTGTGCTTCAGTGGTCACGTTCCATGCCCACTCTCACGCCCTGCTTCTGCGCCTGGTTTCTCTTTTTCTTAAAAAATAAGAATTAATAATAGTAACATAATCTTAGTGTCCTTGATATTTCTGACAAATTGCAAAGAGTGCTAAAGCATCAGCTTTTCTCCTCTCCTCGGCTACTTGAAAGTCCTGGACCCCCTATCTTCAAGACACGTAATTTACCTGACCCCATCACCGACCACCAGTACCTCACCCTGCCTTCCCTCCCCCCTGCTTTGTACTCAATGAAATTCAGAGTGTCCAGGCACTCGATGCCACTGAAGGTCTCCACACTTTGGTGGGGAGTGGACCCCCGAGTCCAAACTCTTTTCTCTATCTCTGTGTCTGTGTCTTTTATTTCTATAGTTTCTCATCTCTGCACCAGTAGGGAGGGGCTCACAGAACCCTATAGGGCTGGACCCTATAGACCCCGTATCTTAAAAACTTATATATATAAATAAATAAATAAAATTAGGCCAGGTGCGGTGGCTCAAGCCTGTAATCCCAGCACTTTGGGAGGCCAAGGTAGGCAATTCACGAGGTCAGGAGTTTGAGACCAGCCTGACCAACATGGTGAAACTCTGCTTCTACTAAAAATACAAAAATTAGCCTGGTATGGTAGTGCATGCCTGTAATCCCAACTACTCAAGAGGTTGAGACAGGAGAATGGCTTGAACCCAGGAGGCAGAGGTGGCAGTGAGCTGAGATCATGCCCTTGCACTCCAGCCTGGGCAACGGAGCGAGACTCTGTCTCAAAAAGAAAAATATATATATCTAAAATTTAAAAAAAGGGGGAGAGACTGTCTTGTGTCACCCAGGCTACAGTGAGGTAGTGCGATCATGGCTCATAGAAGCCTTGAACTCCTGGGCTCAAGTAATCTTCCCACCTCTACCTTCTGTGTAGCTGGGACTACACTATGCTTGGCTAATTATGTTATTTTTGCAAAGACAGGGTTTTGCTATGTTGCCCAGGCTGGCTTCCAACTCCTGGGTTCAAGCAGGAACCCAGGCCTCTCAAAGTGCTGGGATTGAGGGCTGGTACAGTGTGGCTCATGACTGTAATCCCAGTACTTTGGGAGGCCGAGGTGGGCAGATCACCTGAGGTCAGGAGTTTGAGACCAGCCTGGCCAACAGGGTAAAACCCCATCTCTACTAAAAATATTTAAAAACTAGCTGGGTGTGGTGGTAGGTGCCTATAATCTCAGCTACTTGGGAGGCTAAGGCAGGAGAATTGCTTGAAACCAGGACGCAGAGGTTGCATGCAGTGAGCCAACATGGTGCCACTGCACTCCAGCCTGTGTAACAGAGTGAGACTCCATCTCAAAAAAAAAAAAAAAAATGTGCTACGATTACAGGCATGAGCCACTATGCCTAGCCCTCCTCTTACTTTATTTCTTTTTTTTTTATTATTTTACTTTATTTTATTTTGAGACAGGATTTTGTTTTTGTTTTTGTTTTTAAGACAGGGTTTCACCATATTGGTCAGGCTGGTCTTGAACTCCTGACCTCAGGTGATCCGCCCACCTCAGCCTCCCAAAGTGCTAGGATTACAAGCGTGAGCCACCGCGCCTGGCTGAGACAGGGTTTTTCCCTGTTTTCTCTGTCTCCCAGGCTGGAGTGCAGTGGCTTGACCTCACCTCACTGCAACCTCCACCTCCTGGCCTCAAGCAATCCTTACATCTCAGCCTCCCGAGTAGCTGGGACTACAGGCGCAAGCCACCACACCTAGCTTTTTTTTTTTTTTTTTTTTTTTTTTTGGTAGAAACAGGGCTTCATCATGTTGCCCAGTTGCCCAGGTTGGTCTCAAACTCAAGTGATTTTCCTGTCTCAACCTCCCATAGTGTTGGAATTACAGGTGTGAGCCACCAAGCCCCACCAAATATCTTTTTTTTTTTTTGAGACAGAGTCTTGCTCTGTCTCCCAGGTTGGAGTGCAGTGGTGCGGTCTTGGCTCACTGCAATCTCCACTTCTCGGGTTCAAGCAATTCTCCCTGCCTCAGTCATCTGAGTAGCTGGGATTACAGGCTTCCACCATCATGTCTGGCTAATATTTGTATTTTTACTAGAGATGGGGTTTCACCATGTGGCCAGGCTGGCCTCAAACTCCTGACCTCAAATGATCCACACGCTTCAGCCTCCCAAAATGCTGGGATTACAGACATGGGCCACTGCACCCGGCCAGAATGATATTTTTATTTTTATTTTTTGGTTTTTTGTTTGTTTGTTTGTTTGTTTGTTTTTGAGATGGAGTTTCGCTCTTGTTACCCAGGCTGGAGTGCAATGGCGCGATCTCGGCTCACCGCAACCTCCGCCTCCTGGGTTCAGGCAATTCTCCTGCCTCAGCCTCCTGAGTAGCTGGGATTACAGGCATGCGCCACCATGCCCAGCTAATTTTTTATATTTTTAGTAGAGACGGGGTTTCATCATGTTGACCAGGATGGTCTCGATCTCTTGACCTCATGATCCACCTGTCTCGGCCTCCCAAAGTGCTGGGATTACAGGCGTGAGCCACCACGCCCGGCAGAATGATATTTTTAAACATCACATTGCTCACTTCCCATCCATCTCTTTTATTTTTTAAATTAGTGTACAGTATCTGTAGTCTACAGAATCACAGTTTTATTTATTTATTTATTTGAGATGAAGTCTCACTCTGTCACCCAGGCTGTAATGCAGTGGCATGATCTCAGCTCGCTACAACCTCTGCCTCCCAGGTTCAAGCAATTCTCTGCTTCAGCCTCCCAAGTAGCTGGGATTACAGGCGCCCACCACCACGCTTGGCTAATTTTTGTACTTTTAGTAGAGACGGGGTTTCACCATCTTGGCCAGGCTGGTCTTGAACTCCTGACCTTGTGATCCACCCGCCTCAGCCTCCCAAAGTGCTGGAATGACAGGCATGAGCCACTGGTGCCTGGCCATCAAACTGAAATTTTAGTACAATTTAGTATAAAGAAATAAAGCCATTCCATGGCTCCCCACTGGATTTAGAATAAAGCCTCCCTCGCTGACCTAGCTGACAAGGTTCCAGCCTGATCAGGGTCACTGGCTGCATCATCTCTATTCCTCCCCCGCAACCCAAAGTTCCAGTCACACAAGGCTACTTTCAACTTTCCAAACACTGCCAGTTCTCTGTGCTCTCTAGAGGTCTGCACATGCTGTTCCCCCTACCTGGAACACTCTTCTCCCCTCTCTTCCACCTGCCAAACTCCTGCTGGTCCTTTGTCTTGGCTTCAATGTCTCCTCCTCCAGGAAGCCTTCCTTGACAACCCCCCAAGCTGAGTCACATGCCTCTCCTCTGCTATCACTTCACCTTGTGCTACTTGCATCAAAGTTCTGACCATTTTAGCTGGGCCTGGTGGCTCGTGCCTGTAATCCCAGCACTTTGGGAGGCTGAGGTGGGTGGATCACCTGAGGTCAGGAGTTCAAGAGCAGCCTGACCAACATGGCAAAATTCCATCTCTATAAAAGAAAAAGAAAAAACCAAAGTTTTGACCATTCTATTTTGTGAATGCCTTCTTCCTGGCTTGTCTTCCCTTATGAGGGCTGCAGGAATACTTGCAGTCTGGCCCAGCTTATAGAACCCACCTACTGTATGACAGTCTCATGATAAATGTCTGCTGAACATTGTGCCAATGGATGGAAAAGGGAACCATGGGCATGGGTAGAAAAGGGAGCAGATGGAGAGACTTTGGGTATTGCAGGGGGTGAGCAAATGGGCTCTGGGTGTAAGCTGTGTACTGATGCAGCCCAGCTGCTGACATCAGGGTAAATGGCTTAACTCACAGAGCTTTATGCCACCAGCTGTAAATGAGTGAGTCAGAAATGAGTAGAAAGGGTCCTCCCAGAAATGTGTTCAGGGCAGAGAATAGGGCTTTGGGTCGGGTGGATCCATAACTCTTTAATAGATAGTCAAGTGGACACTCTTGAAGAATGGGGAAACCCAAACTCTCTCTCTCTCTCTCTCTCTCCCTCTTTTTTTTTTTAAAGACAGGGTTTCACCATGTTGGTCAGGCTGGTCTTGAACTCCCGACCTCAGGTGATCCGCGCGCCTTGGCCTCCAAAGTGCTTGGATTACAAGCGTGAGCCACCACGCCTGGCCTTTTTTTTTTTTTTCCTCACTCTGTTGTCCCGACTGGAGGACAGTGGTGCAATCTCAGCTCACTGTAGCCTAGGCCTCCCAGGCTCAAGAGATCCTCCCATCTGAGCCTCCCAAATAGCAGGGACCACAAGTGTGTACCAACGTGCCAAGCTAATTTTTAATTTTTTGTAGGGACAAGGGTTGCCCAGGCTGGTCTTGAACTCCTGGGCTCAAGCAATTCTCATGCCTTGGCCTCCCAAAGTACTGGGATTACAGGCATAAAAGCCACCGTGCCTGGCCCTAAACTGTCATCAAGCCCAGCCTGGACTGCTGGGTGTGGGTCTTCAGGCTGGAGGGGCCCTGCATTCCTTACCCATCCGCCCACTCCACCCACTTGCCACACTCACCGAGACGGTGGAGCTGGGTGTGTTGGTGCCATAGCCGGATGAAGGGAGAGAGGCCAGAGACCACCGGCGTCCGTCCGCCCTGGAACCCAGCCAAGGTGCTCAGAAGCCACCAGGCCCCAGCGGTGCCCCCATTCCTCAGGGTGTGGGTGAAGCCACTGGCCACGGCCAGGGTGGGGGCTGGGGAACATAGCTGCACTCTGAGATTCCTCAAGGCCCTCAGAATCAAGGGGATAAAGAGGGACTCTTCCAGGCAGGCACGGGGAATTGGTGGGAGGATCCGTCCCTTCTCTCCTCCCCATGGTCCCCTCTCTTATCATCCAGAGTAGACACCGAGAACTGGAAAAGCCCCCACCCAATGAAGCCTTTCCAGAGAGATTCTAGAAGTTTCCCCCAAGTGAACACTCCAGGAAAAAGCTCTCAGAGGGAGACTCTGGGGTCTTCTCAGAAAAGAAAGACCCCTCCCAGCCCCACACACACTTTGACATAGGATCTTGTGTCCTTATACTCTCGGGCACTCAGACACCATCACTGTTGCAGCCAAACCCATTAATGTTGGTGCGACTATCAGGTCAGGCTCACATACTAGCAGTGCACACATTCACACTTCACACACACCCAAGACACACACGCACACATGACTCCTCAACACAGACAGCCACACATATTCACTGTCCCATCCGTGGACCAAAATATCACACTCTCACACATTAACACACGATCACACATGCAAGACCAAACATGCACTCACCTATTGACACTTGAGCTTACAGAAAGACTCAGACCCACAGACTGACCCAAACATACTCTACACTTTCACATTCACACAGATGCACATTCCAGACACCTGTGCTCATGCTACACATTGAAACTGCACACAGCAACACACTCATTCACACTTGAACGCAGATGCAGACTCACAGGAACACACATTGGCACGTGATCATGTGAGTGCACAACACACATTGGCATGTGCACCTGTGTGTGGCTGTGAGACAATAAACACTGGCCAGGTGTGGTGGCTCACACCTATAATCCTAGCATTTTGGGAGGCCAAGGCGGGCAGATCACCTGAGGTCAGAAGTTTGAGACCAGCCTGACCAACCTGGTGAAACCGTCTCTACTAAAAATACAAAAAATTAGCTGGATGTGGTGGTGGGTGCCTGTTATCCCAGCTACTTGGGAGGCTGAGCCAGGAAAATTGATTGAACCTGGGAGGTAGAGATTGCAGTGAGCTGAGATTGAGCCATTGCGCTCCAGCCTGGACAACAGAGCAAGACTCCGTCTCAAGAAAAAAAAAAAGAAAAAAAGAGAGAAAGAGAGACAGTGAACACTGTGACTCAGAGCCACACACTCACACACGCTTACACCCACACAGATTGCACACTCACCTGGAAAAACACCTGGCATGCTCCCTCACATATTCACAGATGCTTCCAGTTCTACAGACACACGTTCACACTCACAGACTGGTGCCACTGCATAGGCATGTGATCCCTCACACAGTCACAATTACACACACAGACACCAGCACACAGATTGCACAGTTACAAGGACACACACACCCCATTCATTGGACTTCTCCCTTCCTCCTTCCTCCCAGCAGTGCCCTCACTTAGCCCTCCCCGCTTGCAGATAAACACGTGAGACCCAATTCCAGAGCCTTGCCCCGGCTCTCTATTGCCCTCAGCTAAATTCCATGGTCAATAGGCGTTTCCCCCACTTTCCCAAGGGAGCTGTCCTCTGTCCCCGCAGTCTCCCTTGACTCTCACAACACAGCCTTCATCAGTCTTTGCAATGATCCCCATTCTCTGGCCTGCCTGCCCTATTCAACTCAGAGGGTAGTGACAGGACGTCATTGACCCCATACGTCCAGCTCCTAAGAACATAGCAGGTGTTTAGACACCATTTTTAGAATGAATAGAGTTCAAAGAAAAAGAGACAGGCCTAAACTTCCAGAAAAGTTTCTCCAGAAAACATTAGAGAAACCGCTCTGCCTTCCCGTTTCACCAAAGGCCTGAAGAAAATTCACTTAAGGACACCCCAGAAACCCTCAGAGACCCTTGGAAGAAAACCTGAGATTCCTCCTCTCGAGAAACAGCCCTAGTCGTCCTCCCCCACCTCGGGGACCAAGAGTCCCTCCATGGGCATCGCGAAGTCTGCGCTTGCGCACCTCATCTTGGCTAGCCTGTCCTGTTGCTATGGAAACACCTGGCCAGGAGAGCGAGGCTCAGAGAGCCTCAAACCCCGCGCCCAGGGCGCACGCGCTTTCGCGCCGCCGCAAAGGAAGCCCCGCCCCCTTCCTCACTCCGGATCAGCTATTGGACCCCGCCTTCTTACAGGCCCCGCCCCGAAGTCTAGGCGCTCATTCCCGCTGGGACCTTGGGGCACTCGCTGGTCTCCCTCAGGCCCCAGCTCGGGTGCAATTAGGAGGAGAACAGACGGCAGACCAGACGGTGGGTGGGGAGGGTCTGCACAGGGTTCTGGGACCCTGGAGGGGAGGGACTCACCTTCGGGAGGAGGCAAACGAGAAGTGGGCGGGGGTGTTGGGGGAGAAGTTTCGGGGGCTGTCCAGGGGACTGCTGCCTGTGAGAGAAACGGGGTCAAATTCCGTCAGGCCTCTTACCCTAAAGCGACTTGCAAACAGCAGCCTGTCCTGTCTTTAGTCCCACTCATTGTGGGGAGACCACACCCCGTTCGCCTGTGGCACCCCCCCTCTAAATTTTTTCGTTGCCGAATCAGTCCGACCCCTTCCAAGCCGATTCTGCCTTCATCTGGGATGGCTCCACCCCTCAGGTACGACTCCTCCTTTCTGTCCCCTCCCGCCTGAGTCTCCGCCCACCAGTACCCGTCCCTCTGCGACTGACCACACCCACACAATCATGGTCCCGCCCCTTATCCATTCCGGTTCGCCTCCGTCGAAACTGCGCCCCTTCTGTGGCATGACCACGCCTCCTCGCCTGAGGCCCCGCCTCCTGTGGGCTGGTCCGCACCCACCAAGTCTCTGCCACTGGTCTCACCTAGGTGGCCTGGTAGCGGGGAGTGGGGTCTCGGCAGCGTGGGCGAGGTGCTGGTCAGGATGAGGCTTTTCCGGTTACTGGTGCGGCAGCTGCGGGGAAGGCAAGGCAGTGGGGCGGGCCGGGCCGCAGCCCAGTGAGTTCTTGAGCCTAACCAGCCGACCTCCCGTCTCAGATCCGTGCCTATCTCCCATCCGTGTGTGCTTGGAGGCTCCCTGGGAGGAATTCTTGAAGGAGGAGGTGTTGGAGGCCTCTGCAGGACTGTGTATGGCAGGCGATGTGCATATGACATATGTGTGAGAAACCCGCAGTGTGGATTATGTTGAGGGCACAGTGTCTGTCATGTGTGATGGTCATTGTGTCTAGGTGACACCATTGGTGATACTGAGTGTGTTTCCTTCAGTCTATACGTGACATTCACTGTAGGTATCCATGTGTGGCATCCACTGTATGAATTCAACAATGTGTGACGCTGAATGCATTCTGGTGTGATGCGTGTGACACCACCTGGGTTTATCTTGTGTGACACAATTTGCGTATTTATGTGTCTCTGTGACACAGTGTGAAATGCCACTTGTTCATAACAATGTGTGCTGTAACACAGGCAGGATGCAGTTTTCTTCTTTTTTTTCTTTTTTCTTTTCTTTTTTTTTATTTTTAGTCATCATCTTGCTGTGTCGCCTAGGCTAGAATGCAGTCTGCAGTGGCTCACCGCAGCCTTAAAATCCTGGGCTCAAGTGATCCTCCCACCTCAGCCTCCTGAGTAACTGGGACTACAAGCACCTGCCACCACGCCTGGCCAGGATGCATGATCCCCACTACATGTATCTATGTCTTTTTGTCAGATACTGTCCTTCCGTCTGGGTGTGACATTCACCATGTGTGTCATGTGTCTGTAGCATCTATTGTGTGAATTTAACATCTAGTGACACTGACCATGTCCCAACATGTCACCACATATGACAACCTCTGGGTGGGTCTTGCATGTGATAACGTGTGATTTTGCATGGTTCTGTCTCTGCATCTGTTTATCCTGTCAGTGTGACACAGTATGTGAGATACCTAGATATGATATCGTGTGTTGTGACATTGTTGGATGCATGGATGGGTTATTGCCACATATGTGTGCATTTTTGATGACATAATTGTGTGTGTATCACCATGCGTGTGACATCTTACTAGGTGTACATGACGTGATGCCCCTGCGTGTCTGTGCATGGTTCTGACCTGTGGCAGCTGCAACGCTAGGTATGTGTGGCACCTCCCAGTGTATCTGGGCCACTAGGACTGTGGTGTGTGTATGTGTGTGTGACATCATGTCCTGTGTGATGCTGTGTGTCACTATTTTCAGTGTAAGGCTGTGTTCTTGGGGGGGTTGTGTTATGAACCCCCCCTTTTTTCTAACCCTCAGCATCCCAATTCCCGAAGAGGGAGCCCCCAGCCCCTCCGTCGTCCCCTCACCCACAGCCGCAGTGACTGAGCATATTAGCGCGTCCAGGAGCACGCGGCATGGGGGTGGGGGGAGGCCAGGCTGCGGCTATTGTTCTGAGGGTGCCAAGCCCCCCAGCCTCCCCTTCTTCCTCTACCTCCACCAGGCTTTGGAGTCCGCAGCGCCAGCAGACAAAGGCGCCACAAACCCCCAGTGGCGCAGCCTCCTCCCCCCGCAGCCGTGGTCTCCAGCGTGCAACCCCCCAGACTCGGCCCACATCGACCCCCATACAACCCCATCCCCGGCGGGAAGGCGCAGCTCGAGCACCTCTGGCGCAGCTGGACCGGGCGCAGCATCCCGGGCCCCGCCCTGCGGCAGCACCCGGAGCACCTACTTTTGAGGGGAGGGCCGGGACAGTGTCTAGGGGATCGGGGGTCTACCTCTTGGTGCGGCGGAACATACTGCCGCCGGGGAAGGAGGGCATCGAGAAATTGGAAAGCGCGGTCCAGAGAGAGTCAGACATGACCCGGCGGCGGCGACATGGTGGCAGGTGCGGCAGCGGCGGCGGCGGCGCGGGGAGCAAGCGCGCGGGGCGGAGGCTGGAGCCGCAGCGGGCAGGGGAGGGCAGGGAAGGGGAGGGCCCTGCGGCTGCGGCTGGCCGGGAGAGGGCGCTGCTGCGTGCCGGCGAGCCAGGCCCCGCCCGCGCAAGCGCCTGACGTCCCCACCCCGGCTGGAGAAGGGGCGGTCAGCCCCCGCCAAGTATCTCCCCAAGGCTCACCTGCTGCTTTTCCGGGGCAGGGGCAAATCCTTCTGGAAGGCAAAGGGGCAAAACGATGAAGGTCAGCGTGGACCTGCCGTTGCTGCCCACAAGCATTCTCAGCTCTCTGGAGGAGCAGAAGCAGGGTAAGACAGGCCCCTCTTCAGCCTCGTCACTTTCACCCTTTGCCATGCATTGCGAGCCAAGTTTCTTGGGGGAGAGGATTCCTGGGTGATTCCTCTCCTGACCCCCAGAGACCAACAGAGCCTCAAGTACACAGGCGAGGCCCCATATAAAGGCAAGTGAGTTGGCATCTCAGTGTGTGATTGTGCAAATGAAATAGGAATGTTTATTTGATAACTATGTCTTGAGCACCTACTGTATTCTGACCCTATCATAGGCACTAGGGACACAGCAGTGAGTAAGTTACAAGTCCGGTGTGGTGATGTGCACCTCTAGTCCCAGCTACTTGGGAGGCTGGGGCAGGAGAATTGCTTGAAACCACGATTGGACACCAGCCTGAGTAACACAGCAAGACTCTATCTCAAGGAAGGAAAAAAAATGTTTCTGATCTTTTGGGACTAGCATTTAGAGGGTAAAGGGGACACTAAAGATTAGTGTAGAAGTGAACGAAATAATTTTGGTCAATGACGTGTCTTAGGAATAAAATTAAACAGGTGATATGACAGACAATGGCTGGGATGGAGACATATTGTCAGAGAGGGATGCTCTGTGGAGGTGACTTTTAAGCTGGTTGCTGAAAGATAAGAGCCAGCCATGGGAGGATCTGTGGAGAGAGTATTCCAGGTAGAGGGAACTGCAAGGACAAAGGCCTGGAGGCGGGAAGAAGCTTAGCATGCTCAATGAATGAATGAAAAGTTGAATAAATGAAAGGTTGAATGAATAAATGACTCATCTACACCTCAACAGTTCTATCTGACTGCCAGCTAGAGTCACAGAGTTGGGGTAGGGGGTAGGTAGGTAGAGTGACTCAAAACTGAGATTTAAAATGGGAACTGGGGAGGCTGAGGTGGGAAAATCGTTTGAGCTTAGGAGGTCGAGGTTACAGTGAACTATGATTGCACCACAGCTTGAGTGAGACACCGTCTCAATTTAAAAAAAAAAAAAACCATAAAAGCTTTAAAAAATTAAAAAATAAGGCTGGGTTCTGTGGCTCACACCTGTAGTCCCACCACTTCGAGAGGCTGAGGCAGGTGGATTACATGAGGTCAGGAGTTCCAGACCAGCCTGACCAACATGGAGAAACCCCGTCTCTACTAAAAATGCAAAATTAGCCATTGGTACATGCCTGTAATCCCAGCTACTCTGGAGGCTGAGGCAGGAGAATCTATGGAACCCAGGAGGCGGAGGTTGTGGTGAGCCGAGATCGTGCCATTGCACTCCAGCCTGGGCAACAAGAGTGAAACTCCATCTCAGAATAAATAAAATAAATAGCTGGCTTGGCATGGTGTCTCAGCCTGTAATCCCAACACTTTGGGAGGCCAAGACAAGTGGATCACAAGGTAGTAGCTCTAGACCAGCCTGACCAATATGGTGAAACCCTGTCTCTATAAAAAATACAAAAATTACAGGCTCATGCCTGTAATCCCAACACTTTAGAAGGCCAGCTTGACCAACATGGAGAAACCCTGTCTCTACTAAAAATACAGAATTCACCAAGCGTGCTAGTGGGCGCCTGTAGTCCCAACTACTTGGAAGGCTGAGGCAGGAGAATCAATTGAACCCAGGAAGTGGAGGTTGCAGTGAGCCGAGATCATGCCACTGCATTTCAGTCTGGGCAACAGAGCGAGACTCCATCTCAAAAAAAATAAATTAATTAAATTAAATTAAAATAATAAAATGGAAAGTCAGGTGATGGCCACGTGGGCATTTTAAATAATGACAATAATAATAATTAGTGGCTATTAACTTAATGTGTCTGCATTTGAAGAAGGTCACGTTCCATTTGTCAAGCTCTCAGGAAGTTGCTGTAGGGATCAGGAGATATGGGGTCTTGCCCCTTTTCTGAGGACAGGAATGGGGAACAAGGGCAGCACTTTCCAGCCTGTTTTCTATCCACAGAGTGAGGTGGAGGGAAGCTGAGTGGGGCTGCAGATAGATTTGAGGGAGAGTTTCAAAAGGCCTTTGGAGGGGACTCTTGTTCTAGACTATTTCCAGGATCTCTAAAAGCAGAAAAGCCTAGGTTCAAATCTCAATTTTGCCTTTTATGACCTTGGCAAATGACCTTCCAATAGTCCCGTGTCTCCTAGGATTTTGTGAGTTGATGCAGATGCCTAGCCCCTTAGCATGGTGCCTAGCACATATCAAGTACTCAATAAATACTAAGTCTTGAGGACAGGAGTTATTAAGGAGGGACATGCTGCATGACAGAGGATGGGCCACAGGGTCCTCCCACCCCCTTGTACAACAGACAAACATATAGGCAAGGCCAAAGGGCAGCCTTGCCCTCCTGAGCTACGGGTGACTGGTAATCCAAACCAGGTTTTCCCTCTGTCCTTGCATGATTCGCGTGAATGAGCCGCAGCTAGGACCAGTCGACCCAGCTGTGTGTCCGCAATGACCCAAGGGAAATCAAGACTTTGATTTTTGTGTCCACAGAGCCCAGGGGGTCCAGACCCGGGTAACCTGGCCTTGGAGGGCAAGCCCATAGGGGGCTTCTAAGCACCATCCGAAGAAATCCTTAAGGGGGGCTTTTAAGCACTAGCCAAAGAAGTCCTCGAACCCAGCTCCATCCGCTAGCGCCCCCGAACATTCTAGGGACGAAAAAAGGGTCATATTGGAGCGGTAGAAGTTCGGATCCTTGGCGTCAGTGTAGACAGACGCCACCTCCAACCTTAGCTGCAGAGCTGCTCTGCGTAGTGGATTCTGCTGCGCCTGCACAGGATTAACAGTTGACACTGCAGAGAGGGCATTCGAACTCAGGATGCTAGCTATGTATAAGAGCCCAGGGCGCGGTGGCTCACGCCTGTAATTCCAGCACTTTGGGAGGCCAAGGCAGGAGGATCACCTGGGGCCAGGAGAGTTCAAGACCAGCCTGGCCAACATAGCAAAACCCCCTTTCTACTAAAAATACAAAAACTAGCCGAGTATGGTGGCGCACGCCTGTAATCCCAGCTACTTGGGAGGCTGAGGCAGGAGAATCGCTTGAATCCGGGAGGCGGAGGTTGCGCCAATGCACTCCAGCCTGGACAACAGAGCGAGACTCCCTCTCGAAAAGAAAAAAATCCCAGCTGTACACAGGGCATGCTAGGCGCTCGGCAGTGATGCGACAATTCCTAAGAGGTTGCGACAATGTGTGTGGGTGTATCCAGGCAGCGAAATGGTTAACCCGCCAGAAGGGAAGCAGTGGGCACGGGACTCCTACAGGGGTCGCCGGACCCAGAGCACGCCTCTGGTTGGGTGAGTGGGTAGGTGGGTGAGTGGAAGCATCCTGGGTTGGGGACGGTGCCTGGAGCAGGAGTCTAAAGTCCCGCGTGGCGCTGAGCCAATGAGAGTTGACGCCGGCCCGGAGGGCGGCGACACACCGTGCAGTCCCCGCCTCTTTCCTCCCTTTTCTCACACCCGACGGCGCGGACCCAGCCAGGCTGCTGCAGCACTTTATTTAACTTTGTCTCATCTGCCTTCCTTTTCCCGGAACACACTCTTCTAACTCACCCCTGGGAGGGGGAGAGAATGCGGGGAGCACTTCAGAGAGGCCTAGGCTCCGGAGATCGGACCATCTGGGTTCTGAAAGTAAATTAGTTTTCCAACTCATGTCTGGTTCCAACATTATCCAGACACCTGGAAGGTCCTTCCTGCCGTCTGATCACCATTTTTCCTGCTGCACTGACCGATCAGCATCCCTTGGTTTTCAACCTCGGGAATAGTGGGGGAGTCTAGAAATGGACGAAGCCCTAAGTGAGGGTTTGAATCCTCTTTTCCCAAGACTCAGGCTAGGGATGGAGCCTGAGTCTGGGCCCATTCTTGGCTTTACCTAAACTCCAGATTACCAAGCCTGGGGCTGAGCTCCAAGGACGCTGAGAAGGGCCAGACCCTAGGCAGAGCCTTAGGGCACAGCTATCATCACCTTCCCTTCTGGGATGTTTGGGACCGAACCTCCGTATTAACCCTGAATTTCCGTATTAACCCCTTGGAAGCGCAGCTGAAGACAGGCAGAGGACCCTTCTCGGCTTCAGAATCCCTCCCTACCTTGGAGGTAGGACCTCCTGACACCTGAGTTTGTGCCTGCCTTCGCCACACTCCACAGCGATCCTCAGTGTCCCACTCCGTGCAGTGGACGCACGCCTCCTGCGCCTGCGCAGCCTCGCGACCAGTATCTTCTAAGGCTGCAAGGAGCTAAAAATCGCTCCCGCCCACCCACAAGCTGGGCTGGACTTGAGGATTGCGGTGGGGGGGTGGATGTTGTAGTGGAGGAGGTGGAATGAAGAGTGAGAAAGCTGTCTAGGTGCCTGTCCAATTAGGGCAGTAGGAAGAATCCTGATGGCCAGGCAGGTGCGTGGGGGACGCAGGGCGTCCTGTGCCTCGGGAGGGGGCTCCTGGGGTGGTGAGGGGCGAGGCTGCCGCACAAACATGTTTATACCTGCAGCGGCACCGGTGGCCCCGAGGGGCGCAAGCCCTAGGGCAATAACTTTGCTCTGCGCCCCCTCACCCCCAGCCTGGCGAGGCGCCAGAGCGATGACTTCGGCCGCAGCCCCCTCCCCCTAGGGCGGTCCAGGCGCCCCTCAGGCGATCCTCGAGGTGGAGCGCTAGGCTGCACCCACTCCGGCAGCTCCCTGGATCGCCGGGCGGCGCCTGAGGGGCGGGGTCCCCAGCGCGGCAGGACGCGCCGCCACAGCGTTCCCCGCGGTTAGCGTCCCGAGCCCATGGGAGGGGGCGCCCGGCCGACCCTGGTGCAAGTTCTCCCGCCTTCTGCCCGGCTCCGCCCCAGGGCGCCGACCTCTTGCTCTCCACCCGGGGCCCAGGCAGCGGCGTACCTGCAGCCTCCGGCGGCGGATGAGGCCCGAATCGTCCATGGCGGCAGCGGCGGCGACTTCGGCCGGGGAGGGAGGAGGGAGGCGGCGGCGGCGGGAGGAGGGAGGAGGGAGGGAGTGAGAAGCCGCGGGGACCGCGGCGGCGGCGGCGGCGGCGGCGGCTTGGGGGGGGATGGCGGAGGCGGAGCGAAGTGGGGCGGGCCCCGCGCCGTCACTGCGTCTGGGCGCCCTAGACCGGGCTCAGCCACCGCTGCCCGCGCTGGGGGGGAAGGGGCGGGCGGGGGGCGGAGCCTCCTGATGCCCCCATGGGAGCCAAGCTGCCGAGAGACCCCTATAAAGAGAGATACCCCAGGGGAGAGACATTCTCAAGGGTAGAACCCCCACTCAAGAAACACCCTAAAGGAAGGCTTCTCCCTGAGATACATTCCCTTTACATTCGTTCCCCCGGAGACCCCCTTGGTGAGACACATTCCCAAAAGGAGATAGTTTCCACAGGGACGCCCTCTCCAATCAAGAACTCCCCCAACCCTGAAAATCATTTCTAAGAGATATGGTCCCTGAGAGGTGACATTCCTCTCAAAAGCCACCCCCCCTGCCCACGGAAGAGGCATTCCCCGAAGATAAAGATCCCAAGAGTGACGATTCCCGTGGAGACCCTGGGGAGGATACTCCCAATGAGAGACCCGTAAAACCCATATCATCTGTGGGAAACTGTCCCCACCCATGAGACCTCCACAGCTCCAGGAGAGATGTCATTCATACAGAGTGACATTTTCACTGAGAAGACCCGTCCTCATGGGAGATGCAACCTCAGAAAAACATGTGCATGCATATTACGCGCCCCCCCCGCCCCGAAATCAGAGCCGCCTCAGGGAACCCTGCAGCCCCTCTAGCGACCCCTCCCTCACGGTCAGGATTAAGGAGCCAGGCCAGGCCATCTGTATTTATAGGAGCGATTAGCTGGTAGTTGGAGAGGGGAGCAGTTAAAGGGATTTTCACCTCCCTCGACGCTCCTCCCTGTTCACACAGATGAGGCCAAATCCATCATGCTTCCCGAAGCTGGAGAGTGTACGAGCCCTCAGCACTCCAAGTCCTGGCATTGGGGGACAGAAGGGCTTTCCAAGGGGTGGTGGCCGGTATCTGGCCCCAAGGTCCTGGAGGGCGCGGTCGCTGGGTAAGAGCGACCCCTACCGGACGACAGGGGTGACGGCAAACCTGGGTCCGGGTTTTTCCCCAGGAGCTTGTCGCCTCAAGTCCACGCCTTTGCCTGGGTTATGTCTGTCTCACTATGTTTGTCGGCACGTTTGTGTCGCCGTCTCGCTGAGTCCCTTGCTCCCACATCTCTCCGTTCATGGCCGGGACTCCGCCCCTGGCGACCTCTGTCACGACGGCGACCGCGGGAGCTCTCCTTGGTGCTGGTCTCGCACGCTCCTGTCCGCGGTGCTGAAATCCAAGCACAGGGTCGGGGGCTGAGATTAGGGAAGGAGAGAAGATACGGAGGCTCTGACGTAAGGCATGGCCCAGAGGCTGAACAGATCTGACCCACAAGCATCCTAGACCACCTCAAGATGGACCAGGGGAAGGCTAGGTCCAGCAGGTCTTGCTTACGGAGGCCTCCAGCACATCACTGGGTGCACACAGAGGGACCTAGAGACAGTGTCTACTGATTTGTTCACTTCCTCACCACTAATTGAGCACCTACTGTGTGCAACATAGTGTTTTGGGATCTAGGAGGGAGTACAGCAATAAAAGAGACGGACAAAAAGCCTCTCTTGCCCTGAGATGAGAGGCACACGAACACTTACATACAATCACATGCTCAGCAAACACACACATATATATTCAAACATACTCTGCAAACACACTCCACAAACAGATCCACACATACTGCAAATTAACACATGTACAAACACATACTCAACAAATGCAGATACACGCAAACATCCATAAATACAGATACACACAAACTCACACTGCAGCCATACAACACATACTTAAGAAACACAGACATATACACGCTCATCAAATGCAAACATACACAAACAACACATATAAACATACAATAAATGTAAGCACAGTCACATAGTTCCAAAACCAAGGGATGTCCAGCTGCACACAAATTCTCATCTAAAACACAAGTTATTCTCGTAATACAACACATAGATACACACCCCCATGCCCACTGCAAGCATGTTTTTCTCATCTGATTCTCCCCTTAGAATGTCAGCTCTATGAAGGTTGAGATTTTTATGTCTTTTATTTTTATTTTTTCAAGACAGGCTGCAGTGCAGTGGAATAATCTTGGCTCACTGCAAACTCTGCTTCCCAGGTTCAAACTATTTTCATGTCTCAGCCTCCCGAACAGTTGAGATTACAAGAATGTGTCACCATGCCCAGCTAATTTTTAAAATATTATTTTTAGTAGAGATGGGGTTTCACCATGTTGGCCAGGCTGGTCTCAAACTCCTGGGCTAAAATGATCCTCCTACTTCAGCTTCCCAAAGTGCTGAGATTACGGGTGTGAACCACCATGGCTGGCTGAAATTTTTGTGTCTTGTTCACTACTGCATCCCCAGAATCTAGCACACAGTAGCTCAATAAATGTTTGTTGAATGAATGGATGAGTTAAGGGAGTGTTGACAAGCAACACACATTCACAGAAACTTCAGAAGGACATAAAATGTGTACATGCTTCTGTGAGCTGGTGGACTAAAAAAGAAAAAATAAAAAGAGAAAAGATAATAATAAATAAGTAAAAAAAAAAAAAAAAGTGTGTACATGCAAACACACCTTGTTCAGCACACGACATTTCCTTCTTCACTCATAGTCAACATACATGGTCAATAACCTTTATCTTTGAATTCCAGGATACAAAAAGAAAAAAGAAAAAAAATCTTTATCCACTGACTTCCAACATTTTTGCAGGGACACCAACCCAATCCTACATTCTCCCTTCACTCATTTATTAAGATTATGTTTTATTTAACTGCACACACGTGGCTTGGGACACACAGTCCTCATCCAGATTCTGAACGTACACATATATATGCACACACACAACCAATCCATCAAGAAACACACATAAACATAACTTCACACAACAAACACACACATACATGCTCAACACACACATAGCCATAAACAGACACAGGTTCCTCGAACACATGCAGGTTTTAGGCCACACAAACACACCTTCCACACACACACACACACACTTCCACACACACAGAGACACACTCCCCACATATATAGATACAGAGCTTAAGCCACAAGCTCAACATAAAGGCAAACACAAGGATATACACATATACACACCAGCCCCAAATCGGCCAGCCTTTGGTCAGCTGGAGTGTGGGCGGGATGGTGGGAAGTCCCGCCCCTGTATCAAACCACGCCCCTTTCAGCTGCCCGTTTCCTGGACTGGATCCTGAGGTGTCTTAGCAGCCTCTAGACCCCAATCCAGCTAACAGGTGAGGGGCTGGAAGCCGGGGGGCAGGAAGGGGATAGTCTTGTCTCCACAGACCCCTAGCTGTCCCTGCCCTGGGGCTTTGGGCCCCAGTGACAGAACATGAGCCTGCCACACCACGCCTGGTCCCAAAGGCCCAGCTCTTGGTGCCCCTTAAGCCGATTGTGGGCCGAGAGAAGGTGACCCAGAGAGGGGCCAGCAAGGATCAAGAGGGAGGAGGGAGGCTGTGTAGAGAGGGAGGAATTACTGAACAGGAGAGGGGGATTGGAAGAGGTAGGGAGGTCCCCTTCGTTCTGAGAAAAGAGGGGGTCCCTTGAGGACTAAAAAGGTGGGCGATCCTGCTGAATGGGGGGAGGGCCACTGTGGTCTAAGCTTGGTGGGGGTGGCACTAAAGGGACAGAGAGGACATAGGTCTGATGGGAGGGGGTCTCCTAGGTTGGAGGCGGGCTCTGGTGGTCTCCTGGGATTTGAACGTCCTTGGCCACTGCCCAGCCTCCTCCTCAGCTGCACTTTCCCTACTCTGCCTGGCACTGCTTCTTGGTATGCATCGGGTGGGTGCCACCCTGAGCTCACAGAAAGGGATGGCTGAAGCCCACCCTATGCCTGCTAGCTTTTATCTCAGGTGGACATGGCCTGCAGGGTCCACATGCGACCCATCAGCCTGGCCTGGGTCCTGCAACTGACCCTGGCATGGATCCTGCTGGAAGCCTGTGGAGGGAGCCGCTCACTCCAAGCCAGGTCCCAGCGACACCATGGGCTGGCAACTGATCTAGGCAAAGACAAGCCGCACCTGGCAGGTGAGCACCCCGGACCCTGCCTCATCACCAACACCCAGAAACCCACACCTACTCTCCCATGGCAATGTTAGAATTTCCTTATGAGAAGATCCTAGCATGGCCACCAGGGTGGGAGGCAGGGATAGTACTGAAGAATGGTGGTTAAGAGACTGCCTGGGTTTAAATCCCAACTCTGCCACCTTGTAGCTGTGTGACTCTGAGGAAGTCATTTAACCTCTCTGAGTCTCACGTTGGCCCCCCAAAAAAATAGCAAACATACCTCGAAGAGCTATTGTTAAGATTAAACCAAATCTTAAACCAAGCAGGGCACGGTGGCTCACACCTGTAATCCCAGCAGTTTGGGACGCTGAGGTGAGCAGATCACTTGAGGTCAGGAGTTTGAGACCAGCCTGGCCAACATGGTGAAACCCCGTCTCTACAAACAATACAAAAGTTAGCTGAGCGAGGTGGTGTGCGCCTGAAATCCCAGCTACTTGGGAGGCTGAGGCACGAGAATTGCTTGAACCCAGGAGGCAAGGTTGCAGTGAGCTGAGATCGAGCCACTGCACTCCAGCCTGGGTGACAGAGTGAGACTCTGTCTCAAAACCAAAAAAAAGGAAAAACATTAAGCATATGTGTCACTACCAGGCACGTGACAAATACTAAGCTGATTATTATAAATGAGAAATGATTATTACTACTTGAAGCTGCATTTGCATTCCAAAGGAAGGGTCTTAAGACACAGGTTTGTGAGGATTGATGTGTGATTGGGGTCTCCCTCGTCCGGGGGATCCCCAGGCCTCAGTTCGCAAACCTTATCTGAGGATCCAAGACTCTGGCTCACAGGGGTCCCCTTTGCCAGGACCTTGTTGTCCCTCAGAGATGGACACAACAGAGACATCGGGCCCTGGGAATTATCCAGAACGCTGTGGAGTGCCGAGCCCTGAGTGAGTACAGCACCCCCCGGTGTTTTCTCCTGTACTTTGCCCCACTTTCCCCGGAACTCCCCTCAGGTCCTGACCCATTGGACCCTATCTCTCCCGATGTCCAGGTGCGAATCCTTCCTGGAACACCTCCAACGTGCCCTGCGCAGTCGCTTCCGCCTGCGGCTATTGGGGGTACGCCAGGCACAGCCGCTCTGCGAGGAGCTCTGCCAGGCCTGGTAGGAGATGCGGGAGCAAGGGGCGTGGCTTGTGACTTGCGCGGGGGGAGAGGGCGGAGCCTGCGGTTTGCTTGGCCTTCTGCGTGAAGGAGAGTGGCCTCCAACACGACCAAGGTTTAAGAGATGCAGCTTAATGTTTAGAACCCAGGTAGAAAGGTGGGAGGCGTGAGAAGCCCCCAACTTTTAAGATACCTGCGTATGGCGATGTGGCTTTTCAGAGCCCTGAGATTTTCTTTTCTTTTCTTCTCTTCTCGTCTCTTTTCTTTCTTTTCTTTTTGGGATGGAGTTTTGCTCTTGTTGCCCAGCCAGGCTGGAGTGCAATGGCGCGATCTCTGCTCACTGCAAACTCCGCCTCCTAGGTTCAAGCGATTCTCCTGCTTCAGTCTCCCTAGTAGCTGGGATTACAGGCGCCCACCACCACGCCCAGCTAAGTTCTGTTTTTGTTTTTTTTTTTTTTTTTTTTTTTTTTTTTTGAGACGGAGTTTCGCTCTTGTTACCCAGGCTAGAGTGCAATGGCGCGATCTCGGCTCACCACAACCTTCGCCTCCTGGGTTCAGGCAATTCTCCTGCCTCAGCCTCCTGAGTAGCTGGGATTACAGGCACACGCCACCATGCCCAGCTAAATTTTTGTATTTTTAGTAGAGACAGAGTTTCACCATGTTGGCCAGGCTGGTCTCGAACTCCTGACCTTGATCCACCTGCTTCAGCAGTGGGGTTGGGATTACAGGTGTGAACCACCGTGCCAAGTCAGGCCCTGAGATTTCTTAAGGGGTGAGTCCTCTTGATTGAAAAAAAGAACGTGAGGGGGCAGGGAAAAAAAAAGAAAGAAAAAGAAAAGAGAACGTGAAAGGGTGGGTGCTTGTAATCTCAGTCGTTGGAGAGATCAAGGCAGGAGGATTGGTTGAGGCCTGGAGTTCAAGACCAGCTTGGGCAACATGGCAAGACCCAGTATCAACAAAAAAATTAAAATTAATCAGACATGGGCTGGACGCAGTGGCTCATGCCTGTAATGCCAACACTTTGTGAGGCCAAGGCGGACAGATCACCTGAGGTCAAGGGTTCAAGACCACCCTGGCCAATATGATGAAAACTCGTCTCTACGAAAAATACAAAAATGAGCCGGGCACGGTGTGGGCACCTGTAATCCCAGCTATGCAGGAGGCTGAAGCAGGAGACTTGTTTGAACCTGGAAGGCAGAGGTTGCAGTGAGCAGAGATCTGTCCACTGCCCTCCACCCTGGGAAACAGAGCAAGACTCTGTCTCAAAAAAAAAAAAAAAAAAATTATTCGAACATCATGGCGTACACCTATAGTCCCAGGTACTTGAGACATTGAGGTGGAAGGATTGTTGGAACCTGGGAGGGCAAAGCTGCCAGAAGCCATGATCACGCCACTGCACTCCAGCTTGAGTCACAGAGTGAGACCGTCTCAAAAATAAATAAATAAATAAATGGAAAATGAAATCGTGAGGAAATATGAGGGGTTGGCCTGGAACAAATGGTCTGAGGTCTGCAGGGACGAGGCCAGTTGTGACATAACCCAGAGTATAGAAAGATCTGGTAGAATATGGGGCAAGGTGAAATCTGGAGAGATGGGGTTAGTAGGGGAGTGGTTCTAAGAGGCGGGGCCTGGATCCGAGGGAGGAGCATAAACTGAACTCAGTCCTGAAGAGCCGGAATCCCGCGGAAACGTAGCTACAAAGCCATCTCTCCACATGCTATCTCCAGGTTTGCCAACTGCGAAGATGATATCACCTGCGGCCCAACTTGGCTCCCACTCTCAGAAAAAAGGGGCTGTGAGCCCAGCTGCCTTACCTATGGACAGGTGAGCGTGGGGCAGAGGGTGAAGGGAAGAGACTGAGAGCCTCCTCACCAAGTTCTTTCTTACCCTGTCTAGACCCCAGAGATCGGATTGGCACTCCCCAGGTCCCGGTTTACACCCTTCCCTAGGTCAGCCTCCGTATTGGGTTGTGCCTGTTGACTCCAAAAGCTCTCAGAGTCCAGATTTGCCCTTCCCAAGAAACTGTCCCTGCTCTGGGCCCATCCACTGTTCATCCTGGAGGACCCAGAAGCCCAGTCATCCTCTATAAAACCCCAGCCTTGATATAGACCTCTCTGCACGCCCCCACTGCCCTCAACCCTGATTCAGGCCCCTAGGGCCCAGTAAGAACCTTCACCCCCTCCCAGGGACCTGCCCCCACTCTGGTCCCGCACATAGATTCCCAGGCCACACGCTTCCGCTCTGATCCCAATCCCAAAGGAACTGACAGGCCACGCCCCTAGGAGGAAGACCTGCCCCCCCACCCAAGTCTCCGGACTCCGCCCACTAGAGCCCTGACGCCACCCTTTTTCCTAGACCTTCGCAGATGGGACGGACCTTTGTCGCTCGGCGCTGGGCCACGCCCTACCGGTGGCTGCTCCTGGCGCCCGTCACTGCTTCAACATCTCCATCTCCGCGCTACCACATCCCAGACCAGGACGGCGGGCCCGGGAAGCTCCCTCCCGGCGCTCCCGCCGCCCTCGCAACTCCATCCTGGACGCTGCGGGCAGCGGGAGTGGCAGTGGAAGCGGCAGCGGTCCCTAGCGGACGCGTGGCCCTGAGTAGGGGGCGCGTCCCTTCCCCCGGCCCCGCCCCTCAGACACCCAGAACCCACCCCTCTCCCTCTGAGCGTTCTGATAGTTTCCAGATTTGTGTCCCTCCTCCCTGGAGCTCCAGAGACACCTCTCTCCAGCTTATCCCAGAAATGACCCAACTCTCTCTCACTTTTCCCTCTCCCTCTTGAATAAAGTCTCCAGCTAGAGCATGTGATGTGGCTGCTTCTTGGGGAAATAAGTGGGAAGGAGAATTGTCAGAAAGTAACAGGTGTCTCAGGTCTAATTCTCAGATCCTAGAATTAGTAACTGATTCATCCTAGAGTGTAAATGATGGATAGCTTGTACCCTAGAGCAGTCAACATAACTCAGAACACCCAGGTGTTGGAAATGGAGAGGGGGTTAGAAAAGGGGCCGACAAGGGCAGGAGAAGTTCCTTCCCACTGTGTGCCACCAAGGCTGCCAAGAAGCTGCCTAACTTGTATAGCCCTCAAGACAAACTTCAAGGCCGGGTGCAGCGGTTCATGCCTGTAATCCCAGCAATTTGAGAGGCCGAGGTGGGTGGATCGCTTGAGCCCAGGAGTTCAAGACCGGGCTTGGCAATACAGTGAGAACCTATCTCGGAAAAAAGAGAGAGAGAAGGGAGGGAGGGAGGGAGGAGGAAGGGGGAAGGAGGAGGGGGGAGGGGATGGGGGAGGGAGGGGAGGGAGGGAAAAATTTTAAATGAGCCCAGTGTAGTGGTGCGTGCCTGTACTCCTAGCTGCTCAGGAGGTTGAAGCAGGATTGCTTGAGCTCAGAAGTTCAGGGCTGCAGTGAGCCACGATCACACCACTATATTCCAGCCTGGTGACACAGTGAGACCCTGTCTCAAAAAAAATAATAATACACGCAGACACTGAATACCAAGCTGCGCATGGTGGTATGTGTTGTACTCTCAACTACTTGGGAGGCTGAGGTAAGAGGATCAATCTAACCCAGAAATTTGAGGCTGCAGCAAGCTATGATCCTGCACTCCAGCCTGGGCAAAGGCCAGACCCCAACATTTTTTTTTTTTTTTTTTTTTTGAGACTGAGTTTCACTCTTGTCGCCCAGGCTAGAGTCCAATGGCAGGATCTCAGCTCACTGTAACCTCCTCCTGCCTCAGCCTCACTAGTAACTGAGATTTTTTTTTTTTTTTTTTTTTTGAGACGGAGTTTCGCTCTTTTTACCCAGGCTGGAGTGCAATGGCGCGATCTCGGCTCACCGCAACCTCCGCCTCCTGGGTTCAGGCAATTCTCCTGCCTCAGCCTCCTGAGTAGCTGGGATTACAGGCACGTGCCACCATGCCCAGCTAATTTTTTGTATTTTTAGTAGAGACGGGGTTTCACCATGTTGACCAGGATGGTCTTGATCTCTTGACCTCGTGATCCACTCGCCTCGGCCTCCCAAAGTGCTGGGATTACAGGCGTGAGCCACCGCGCCCGGCCAGTAACTGAGATTTATAGGCACCTGCCACCACACCCGGCTACATTTTTGTATTTTTAAATAGAGACAGGGTTTCACCATGTTGGTCAGGCTGGTCTCAAACTCCTGACTTCAGGTGATCCACCCGCCTCAGCCTCCCTAAGTGCTAAGATTACATGGGTGAGCCACTGCGCCTGGCTTTTTTTTTTTTTTTTTTTTCCCACACAGTCTGGCTTTGTCTCCCAGGCTGAAGTGCAGTGATGCAATCTTGGCTCACTGCAAACTCCACCTCCTGGGTGATTTTCGTGCATCAGCCTCCAGAGTAGCTGGGATTGCAGGTGCAGACCACCACACCTGGCTAATTTTTGTATTTTTAGTAGAGCTTGTCCAAGACCTCAAAACATATTAGACATACACAGACTACAGAGTTTGATGGGAATGACCAGGAGTGGTGGTGCGTGCCTGTAATCCCAGCTACTTGGGAGGCTGAGGCAGAATTGCTTGAACCCGGGAGGCAGAGGTTGCGGTGAGTCGAGATCGTGCCATTGTACTCCAGCATGGATGAGCAACAGAGTGAGACACTTTCACAGTTCTGGGCTTTGACTCGGTTCAGCTGGGCAGTTCTTCCTGAAGCTCTGTCATGCACTTGGAGATAGTGGCTGGGGCTGGAATCATGCAGTCTTCCTTGCTGATATATCAAGGCGTTGGCTGTTGCCTTGAACTTCTGCTTGGGCTGTTGGGCAGAATATCTGCACACAGTCTCTCTGTGGCTTGGGCTTCCTCTCAACATGGCAGCTAAGTTCTAAGGGAAATGTCCCAAGAGGGCAAGCCAGGTGGAAGTTGTTTCACTTTTGATGACTTAACCCTGGGACTCACAGTGTCACAACTTTCACTTTCTATTCACTACAGTGAGTCACTGAAGCCAGCTCATATTCAAGGAGAGGCATCACAGACTCCACCTCCAATGGGAGGGATGTCAAATAAAATGCTTAGAAAGTGTGGCACATAGTTATCAAAGAATGTAGACACCATCTATTATGATTGCTTCTTGTGGCTGTTACGTACTGTTATTGATGTTATAGACTGTGTAATAGTGACGAGGAGCAAGCATTCAAGGAAGAAAAGTAAAGCAAGTCTTTGAAGGATCTCCAGTCAGATAATAAAGCCACGGAGAAGGACATTCCAAGTCAAAGGCCTGGAGATTACATGTTCTGGGAACTCTGAGCTTCTCAGGAGGCCTGGGATACAGTATGGGAGATGGGGTCTGGTCCTGGAAGACACTGGATGCCAGGCAAAGAAGGCACTTGAACCTAAGGGTAGAGTGTGATGTACCAGGCATGGTGTCTCACACCTGTAATTCTAGCATTTTGGAAGGCTGAGGCAGGTGCATTGAGATCCGGAGTTTGAGACCAGCCTGGGAAACATGGTGAAACCCCATCTCTACTAAAAATAAAAAATAGCCAGGTGTTGTGGTGCACACTTGTACTCCCAGCTACTTGGGAGGCTGAGGTGGGAGGATTGCTTCAGCGTGGGAGGTGGAGGCACTGCTGCCCTCCAGCTGGGGCAACGGGGACCATGTCTCAGAAAAAAAAAAAAAAAAGTGTGTGTGTGTGATGCAAGGTTTGGCAGTCTCAGTTACTTGGGGGGTTGAGGTGACTGTATTGCTTGAGGCCAGGAGTTCAGAAACAGCATGGGCACCATAGCCAGACCTCATCTCCAAAATAAAGTTGCATGGAGTGAAGAAATGCTATGTTATGGGTTGAATGGGTCTCCTCCCATTCATATGTTCAAGTCCTAACTCCTAGTACCTCAAAATGTGACTGTATTTGGAGACAGCATGTTGAAAGAGATAATTAAGGCAAAACAAGGTCATATTTGTGAGCTCTAATCCAATGATTATAAGAAGTTAGGACACATGGCTGGGCACCAAGGCTCACGCCTTTAATCCCAACACTTTGGGAGGCTGCAGTGGGAGGATCCTTTGGACCCTGGAGTTTCAGAGCAAACTGTGAAACACGGCAAGACCCCCATCTCTATTAAAACAAATTTCTTTTTCAGATGGAGTCTCTTGCTCTGTCACCCAGGCTGGAGTGAAATAACACAATGTCAGCTCATTGCAACTTCTGCCTCCCAGGTTCAAGCGATTCTCCTAAACTTCCTGAGTAGCTGGGATTACAGGCAACCACCACAACACCCGGCTAATTTTTGTGTTTGTAGAACAGATGGGGGTCTCACCATGTTGGCCAGGCTGTTCTCAAACTCCTGACCTCAGGTGATCCACCTGCCTCGGCCTCCCAAAGTGTTGGGATTACAGGTGTGAGCCGCCGCACCTGGACAAAACTTTTTTAAAAAATTAGTCAGGTATGTTAGAGCACCCCTATAGTCACAGTTACTCAGAAGTCTGAGGCAAGGGGATTACTTCAGCTGAGTTCAAGGCTGCAGTGAGCTATGATTATGCCATTGCACTGCAGCCTGCATGAGAGACCTTGTCTGGAAAAAATAAACTGAAGAAACCAATCCTGCTGACACCTTGATCTTGTACTTCTAGCTTCCAAGACATAGAGAAAATAAATCTCTATTGCGTAAGCCATCCAGTCTCAGGTACTCTTGTTACAGTACCTCGAAACAACTAAAGAATACTCCACAAATAATACTCTCGCATCATCCTGGGTGTCCATCATCACAGTGTTTCTTTTTCATTTTTTCCTAGACAGAGTCTTGCTCTGTTGCCCAGGCTGGAATGTAGTGGTGTGATCTTGGCTCACTACAACGTCCACCTCCCAGGTTCAAGCAATTCTACCTCAGCCTCCTGAATAGCTGGGATTACAGACGTGCGCCACCACGCCTGGCTAATTTTTGTATTTTTTGTAGAGGTGGCATTTCACTATGTTGGCCAGGCTGGTCTCGAACTCCTGACCTTGATATCTGCCCTCCTTGGCCCCTGAAACCTCTGGGATTACAGGCGTGAGCCACCATGCCCAGCCACAGCATTTCTCTAAAAGTGTTGACACCGGGCAGGGTGACTCACACCTGTAATCCCAGCACTTTGGGAGGCTGAGGAGGATGGATCACCTGAGGTCAGGAGTTCAAGACCAACCTAACCAACATGGTGAAACCCCGTCTCTACTAAAAATACAAATTAGCCAGGTGTGGCAGCGCAAGCCTGTAATCTCAGCTACTGGGGAAACTGAGGCAAGAGAATTGCTTGAACCCAGGAAGCAGAGGTTGTAATGAGCTGAGATCCTGCCACTGCACTCCAGCCTGGGCACCAGAGCAAGACTTTGTCTCAAAAATAAATAAATAAATAAAAATGAGGAGAAAATAAATGTTTTTAAAAAAATGTTGGCTGGGCATGGTGGCTCACTCTTGTAATGGCAGTCCTTTGTGAGGCCGAGGCAAGAGAACTGCCTGAGCCAGGAGTTTGAGACCAGTCTAGGCAACACAGAGAACCTGTCTCCACCAATAATATTTAAAACATTAGTTGAGTAAGGTGTCCTGTGTCTCTAGTCTCAGCTATTAGGGGGTATGAAGTGGGGAGATGGCTTGGGCCCAGGAGGTGGACACTGCAGTGAGCCATGATGGCACCACTGCACTCCAGCCAGGGCAACAGAGCAAGTCTCTGTCTAAAAAAAAAAAAAAAAAAAAAATACTCAGCCAGGCATGGAGGCATGCGCCTGTAATTCTAGCTACTTGGGAGGCTGGGGCGGGAGAATCGCTGGAGGCTGGGGCTGGAAAATCGCTGGAGCCTGGGAGGTGGAGGTTTTAGAGCACTAAGATCAGCCACTGCACTCCAGCTTGGGTGACAGAGTGAGACTCTGGTTCAAAAAACCAAAAAATGAAACAAAAAAAACTTTGGGCCGGGTGTGGTGGCTCATGCCTGTAATCCCAGCACTTTGGGAGGCCAAGGCAGGAGGATAACCTGAGGTCAGGAGGTCGAGACCAGTGTAACCAACATGCTAAAACCACATGCCTACCAAAAATACAAAATCAGCTGGGTGTGGTGGCGGCGCCAGTAATCCCAGCTACTTGAGAGGCTAAATCAGGAGAATGACTTGAACCCAGGAGGCAGAGGTTACAGTGAGCAGAGACCACACCATTGCACTCCAGCCTGTGCAACAGAGCCAGACTCCGTCTCAAAAAACAAACAAACAAACCAACCTGTGGGCATGGTGGCTCACACCTGTAATCCTAGCACTTTGGGAGGCTGAGATGGGAGGATTGCTTGGGCCTGGGAGGTGGATGTTGCAGTGAGCAATGATGGCGCTATTCCACCGCAGCCTGGGCGACAGAACAAGACTCTGTCTCAAAAAAAAATTATAAACTACAAGAAGCTGGGCAGGGTGACTTGCACTTGTAATCCCAGTACTTTGAGAGGCTGAGGTGGGAGGATTCCTTGGTATCACGCATTCGGGACCACCCTGGGCAAGAGACCCTATCTCTATTAAATATAAACAAATGAATAAACTAAACTGCAGGTCAAGCAACAAAATAGGAAAGGGTTACACAACCACTTAGACATCATCTCTAGACTGTATCTGGTCAAGCCAGTAACGTGTACTGTCTAGGGTATATTTGCTTCCATTTGTAGACCAAGAAAAGAAACAAAATAGCCAGGCACTTATTGGTGGCTCACACCTATAAATCCTAGCACTTTGGGAGACTGAGGCAGAATCGCTTGAGCCCAGTTTTCGTTTTGTTTTTTGGGTTTTGAGATGTCTTGCTCTGTCGCCAGGCTGAAGTGTAGCACATCTTGGCTCACAGCAACCTCCGCCTCCCAGGTTCAAGCAATTCTCCTGCCTCAGCCTCCTAAGTAGCTGGGACTAGATGTGTGTACCACCATGCCCAGCTAATTTTTGTATTTTTAGTAGAGACAGGGTTTCATCGTGTTGGCCAGGATGGTGTCGATCTCTTGATCTCGTGATCTGCCCGCCTTGGCCTCCCAAAGTGCTGGGATTACAGGCGTGAGCCACTGAAACCGATCAAACCCAGGAGTTTGAGACTAGCTTGGGCAACATAGGGAGACCCTGTCTCTAAAAAAAAGTCTTTTTCTTTTTTGAGAGAGTTTCACTCTTGTTGCCCAGGCTGGAGTACAGTGGCAAGATTTCAGCTCACCGCAACCTCTGTCTCCCAGATTCAAGTGATTCTCCTGCCTCAGCCTCCTGAGTAGGTGGGATTATAGGCATGTGCCACCACGCCTGGCTAATTTTGTGTTTTTAGTAGAGATGGGGTTTCTCCATGTTGGTAAGGCTGGTCTCGAACTCCCCATCTCAGGTTATACGCCTGCCTCGGCCTCCCAAAGTGCTGGGATTACAGGCGTGAGCCACAGCACCCAGCCAGATTTCTATTTCTCATAGAGATGGGGTCTATGTTGTCTTCTATGTTGTCTAGGCTGGTCAAGATCCTCCTGACTCAGCCTTCCAAGGCACTGAGATTATAGGTATGAGCCCCTGCGCCCAGTCATATCATGTATTTTAAATATTAGATTAGTGGCGCATGCCTATAATCCCAGCTACTCAGGAGGTTGAGGCAGGAGAATTGCCTGAACCCAAGAGGCGGAGGTTGCAGTGAGCCGAGATCGCGCCATTGCACTCCAGCCTGGGTAACAAGAGCGAAACTCCGTCTCAAAAAAATAAATAAATAAAAATAAATAAATAAATAAATAAATATTAGATTAAATCAGCCAGGTGTGGTGGCTCACACATTGAGAGGCCAACATGGGCAGATCACTTGAGCGCAGGACTTCAAGACCAGCTTGGGCAACGTGGTGAAACTTCATCTCGACAAAAAATACAAAAATTAGTTGGCCATCATGGCATGTGCCTGCAATCTCAGCTACTCAAGAGGCTGAGGTGGCAGAATTGCTTGAACCCAGGAGGCGGAGGTTGCAGTTGAGGTGAGATCGAACCACTGCACTTCAGACAGGGTGACACAGCAAGACTGTCTCAAAAAAAAATTTTTTTTTTAAGTAAAAATAAAAAAAGGAAGGGCATGGTAGCTCATGCCTGTAATCTCAGCAGTTTGGGAGGTCAAGGCAGGAGAACTGCCTGAGGTCAGGAGTTTGAGACCAGTTTCGCCAACATGGTGAAACCCCGTCTCTACTAAAAATACAAAAAATTAGCCGATGTGGTGGTATGTGCCTACAATCCCAGCTACTAGGAAGGCTGAGGCAGAGGAATTGCTTGAACCAGGGAGGTGGAGGTTGCAGTGAGCCAAGATCACACCACTGCACTCTAGCCTGGGTGACAGAGCGAGATTCCATCTCAAAAAAAACAAAAACAAAAACAAAAAGTAGCTGGTTGTGATGGCACACACCAGTAATCCCAGCTACTTGAAAACCTGAGGCAGGAGAATCACTTGAACGTGAAAGGCGGAGGCTGCAGTGAGCCAAGATTGCGCCACTCTATTGTAGCCTGGGGGACAGAGCGAGACTCCATCTCTCAAAAAATAAATAAATGAATAATATTAAATAAATAAAATTAAAAATTAAAAAAAAATCAAACCAAATCAAATCAATCAACCAACACTCATTCCAATTAGGTTTCAAAAAGCAGCAGCTGCCGGCTGCAGAGCACACTCCCACCTCGCTCTGCCCCAAAAGTACATCTCCTACGTGTAGTTTTCCTTTAACAACTTTAATGTCTGGGTCAGGGAGACAGGTAGAGCGAAGAGAGGCAGCTGCTAGAGGCTGGTTGCTGACTCCAGGCCGCGCTCCAGGAAATACCGGTGGGAAGCACGGGGACAGGCTCGGGACCCTTCACTGAGGAAGTAGGATGTGATCTTCCCAAGTCCCTCCTGATCCTCGGGTGCCGAGTCCTCCCTGTGGGAGAGAGGTGATGACAGTGACCACGTCCAGGGAGAGCAGCGCTCCCAGGCAGGGCTGAACCCTGGCCTCCCTCCTTCCTTCCCTATAACACCCCCCAGACACCCATGATACCCACCATATAACATCTTTCGCCTCTTTCTCCAGGATGGTCTGGGCCGTGCGCCAGCTGAACCGGACAAACTGGGGGAAGCCGAACACAGGCTCCACGTGCTCCTTCAACCACACTTTTGTCTTGGGATCTGGGGTAGGGTGGGCAACGGTGACAGTCCAAGTTGCACCATAACATCCAAGCTCCTTGCCACTCTTTTCTTTTTTTCTGAGGCAGAGTCTCACTCTGTCACCCAGGCTGCTCACCACAACCTCCACTTCCCAGGTTCAAGAGATTCTCCTACCTTAGCCTTCTGAGTAGCTGGGACTACAGGCGTGTGTCACCACGTCCAGCTAATTTTGTAATTTTAGTAGAGACAGAGCTTTACCATGTTGGTGAGGCTGATCTCGAACTCCTGATCTCAAGTGATCCACCTGCCTTGGCCTCCCTAAGCGCTGGGATTACAGCCACTGTGCCTGGCCAAAATTATTTTTTTGACACAGGGTCTAACCTTGTCACCCAGGCTGGAGTGCAGTGGCATAATCATAGCTCACTGCAGCCTCAAACTCCTGGGCTCAAGGAACCCACCCACCTTAGCCTCCTGAGGAGCTGGGAGTACAGGTGGGCACCACTATAACCGGCTACGTTAAAAAAAATTTTTTTTTTTTTTTTTAAAGATGGGGTTTCACCATGATGGCCAGGCTGGTCTTGAACTCCTGACCTCAGGTGATCCACCCACCTCAGCCTCCCAAAGTGCTAGGATTACAGGTGTGAGCCACTGTGCCCAGCCTTTAAAAAAATTTTATAGAGATAGGGGTCTCGCCCTGTTGCCCAGCCTGGTCTTGAACTCATGGACTCAAGAGGTTATCCTACCTCAGCTTCCCCAAGTGCTGGGATTACAGGCATGAGCCACCACGCCTGTTCTCCTTCCCCTTAACAAAGGGACAGATGCCTACCTGGGGTCTCAGTCAGTCATTGGAGCTCCAGAGAGACAGCAAAGTGGGAATCAGGGAAGACAGCAGGAATCCAGTAGCCTGGAATCCAGCTCCATCACTCACTGGCTGTGTGGCTGTGAACAAATGGCAGCACGGTCTAGAAGTTGGCCTCTTCCACCATAGAGTGAGGTGACCAGAACAATTTAGAAAACCTCCAGCCAGGCACAGCAGTTCACACCTGTAATCCTAACTATCTGGAAGTCCAAGACAGGAGGATTACTTAAACCCAATTCAAGACCAGCCTGGGCAACATAGGGAGACCACATCTTTTAAATAAAAAAAAAAAAAGGGTTGGTGGCTCACACCTGCAATCCCAGCACTCTGGGAGACCAAGATGGGAGGACTGCCTGACTCCAGAAGTTCAAGACCAGTTTGGGCAATGGGACAAGACCCCACCTCTATAAAAACAAAGAATAAACAAAATAAAATGATAAATGAAAGGAAAAAAAGAAAACCTCAGAAGCGTGCTCAGCCCAGGCCATGTCAACATTAGTACCACGGTCACAGTCTGCTCACCATTGGGGTAGCCTGAGCCATAATCAGTATCCAAGTCCTGCAGTTTTTCCACGAACTGCCAGTTCTTCACGGCCTGGTCCCGGGCCACCTGTGGGCAGGACAGGCACCTGGAATCTCCCTCTTCCCCCGTGGTAGCCATGCCTGATCCCTATACAGGGGGATGGTGGAAGCTGGCAGTGGCTAGTAGGGTACTGACCTTGGCACAGATGCTGGCAGCACTGACCACAGGGTAGAGGGCATCTGCTTTGGCCTTGACTGTCACCTCAATCCCAGGAAAACTTTGCTGTAGCCGCTTCTGGTATGTCTCTGGCATGCCTACGGTGTCCACAAATACCTGCCATGGCAACAGAAACATATTAATTGAACACAACATCTGAAAAAAAACAACTGTACCAGTGCTCTAGCCTCAAAGCCCTGGCATCTTCCTGCCGCCCAGAAAACTCTTCACACAGCTCACCCCCAGGCTGGACCTATCAAGGATTTCAACTAAACATCTCCTCCCAGGCCAGGCAAAGTGGTTCACGCCTGTGGTCTCATCACTTTGGGAGGCTGAGGCGGGAGGATCGCTTGAGCCTGGAAGTTTGAGACCAGACTGGGTAACACAGTGAGACCCCATCTTTACAAAAACATAAAATAAATACAATAAAATAAAACAAAGAAAAAAAATCCCAGCACTTTGGGAGGCTGAGGCAGGAGGATCACCTGAGGTCAGGAGTTCGAGACTAACCTGACCAACATGAAGAAACCCTGTCTCTACTAAAAATACAAAATTAGCCGGGCGTGGTGGCACGTGCCTGTAATCCCAGCTACTCAGGAGGCTGCAGCAGTGCCACTGCACTCCAGCCTGGGCAACAAAAGCAAAACTCCAACTCAAAGAAAGATAAATAGGCTGGGCGCAGTGGCTCACACCTGTAATCCCAGCACTTTGGGAGGCTGAGGTGGATAGATCACGAGGTCAGACGTTCAAGACCAGCCTGGCCAACACAGTGCCTTGGATGCAATCATAAGGATTTGGAAAACAGTTGCTGGGCTGGCTTCTGGGTGAGGACCATAGAGTAGTCGCTAGTGTGGGTGGGGTCATCCAGTTGTCAGAAATGCAAAAGTCTGAAAAGGCACCTCAAAAGGCCAATCTATAGGGCCAGGCATCATGGCTTACGCCTGTAATCTCAGCACTTTGGGAGGCCAAGGCAGGAGGATCACCTGAGGTCAGGAGTTGGAGACCAGCCTGACCAACATGAAGAAACTCCATCTCTACTAAAAATACAAAATTAGCCAGGAGTGGTGGTGCATGCCTGTAATTCCAGCTACTCGGGAGGCTAAGGCAGGAGAATGGCTTGAACTCAGGAGGTAGAAGTGCAGTCAGCTGAGATAGCACCATTGCACTCCAGCCTGGGAAATGACAGCAAAACGAAACTCCATCTCAAAAAAGGAAAAAATAATCACCTCCTAAAGAGGCTTTCTCTGATCACACTGCATCTACTCTACACTTATTTAGCACCTACTGCATGCCAGATGCCATTCTAGGAACCAAGGAGGTGGCAGCAAACACACTAGAAAAAAACCGGCAGGGTGTGTTGGCACATGCCCATAATCCTAACACTTTAGGGGGCCAAAGCAGGAAGATCGCTTGAGGGTAGGTGTTCGAGACCAACCTGGACAACATATGGAGACCCTGTTTCTATGAAAAATAAAAAATTAGCTAGGCGCAGTAGTGAATAAAGGCTTGAAGGAGGTGAGGAAGTGAATCCGTGCAAAGATCTGGGGAAAGAGGGCTCTAGGTGTGAGAACAGAAAGTACAAAGTCCCTGAGTGGGGACCAGGTTCATCATGCTGGAGCCATGTATGGGGGCTTATGGCTACAGCAGAGAAGTGAGGGTCCCGGAGCTGCTGAGGGAAATTGCTGTCTCCACAGCGGTACTGTTTTCAGAAACCATCTTAATTTTTTTTTTCTTAACCAGCTGACCACCTTTCTGCTCAGGCTAAGCCCTGAACCCCCATGGGCAGGGCCCTTGTCTGTCTACCCCAGTTACTGCATGGTCAGCTCTGCATTTGGGCCTGGTCCTCAGGCCCCTCCTCAGCAAGGCCTACTTTGCTCTAATTCCTTTCTTTCTTCTTTTTGTAGAGATGGGGTCTTGCTATGTTGCCCAGGCTGTTCTGGAACTCCTGGCCTCAACAGATTTGCTCACCTCAGCTTCCCAAAGTGCTGGGATTACAGGTGTGAGCCACCACACTCAGCATACAATTCCTACCTTGAGGTTATTTTGCCTTGTTATTCTCTCAAAACTGGTCTGTTCTTTCCCTGAGAGCACTCAAGGCAATGCTGATTTATGTTTTTCTCTGGTAATTTAATGTAATTCTCCCCCATTGTGTATTTTCCTGATTTAATTTCCACTGATAGGAAACTTAAATGTTGAGATGTGCATTTCAAAAAGACTACCTTCTGTTGCTGTATGGGGAACAGACTACAGGGGATAGGAGGGTGGGGGACGAGAGATGAAGCTCAGCAGGTGTCCAGGGAGTAGGAGGTGTCCTGGGCTGGGACAGAGAGAGTTGGCAGGTAGACACATGTGGAGACTGAGCCTTTAGGATGAGGGAGAGATTAAATGGAGATGGGACTAGGGGCTACACTGTGGTCCTGAGTGAGCCACGCATTTAGGGCAAGAACAGGAGCATGAAATCAACAGTAGCAATGAATATGCCTGAGGCACTCCAGATGTATCTGATGCCCAATCTGCCTATTGCAGGTTTTTGCCACATTTTTATTTTTTTATTTTTTAAATTTTTATTTTGCGCTCTGTTGACCAGGCTGGAGTGCAATGGCTCGATTTCCGATTCCCGGGTTCAAGTGATTCTCCCACCTCAGCCTCCCCAGTAGGTGGGATTACAGGCACCCGAAACCATCCCGAGCTAATTTTTTGTATTTTCGTAGAAACGGAGTTTCACCATGCTGGTCAGGTTGGTCTCGAACTCCTGACCACAGGTGATCCACCTGCCTCAGCCTCCCAAAGTGCTGCGATTACAGGCATGAGCCCCTACACCCGGCCTCCATTTTTACTTTTGAGTTGGGGGTCTTCCTCTGTCACCCAGGATGGAGTGCTGTGCTGTGGCATGATCATAGCTTACTGCAGCCCTGAACTCCTGTTTTGTCCCCATTTTATCCTGAGGTGACCAAATGGAGACAACTCAACAGTTAGCTCACCTGAGTGACGTTCACGCCCTGGTCCAATGCATACTGTATAAGCCCAGTGGCTGTATCATGGGACAGGGAGTTCAGATTGTATTTGACCCTGTGGTGGGGGACAGAGCCCAGTTAACCTCATTCTAGGAACAAAGCCCAGCCAGCCCATGCTGGCTGCCCCTCTCCCACAGCCCCTCCCGGGGACCCCTCACCGCCCAAGCATGCTGGTAGAGATGAGGTTTGGAGACAGCACGTCCAGCGCCCAACCCACAAAGTCTCCGTCCTCCTGAATTTTCGCAAAAAGCCTTTCCCGCTCACTCTCCGATAGGGTCTTTGAGTCTGGGAAAGAAAAGGGGAACAGCTGTCTCTCCCAGTTCCTGCCCTCCCCTCCAGTTTTCACGTGCCCCTACACATACCCAGGAATCCCTTCCCAGACGCACAGTCCGGGCTCACCTGCCACTTGCAGGGCCTCCAGATCTGCCAGGCGGGACAGGGGACAATAACAGATTGCGTAGACCATGGGGCCTGGGGAGGAAGGGTGTCAAATTTCTGGGAGCCAGGGTCCAATCACTGAACCCGTGAACGTTGCCATCCATCCCTGTTCTATCATCACTTCTTTGGGAGCTATCACCACTACTACCACGTCCCCTCCCCAGGTGCGGTACAATCCCGACTCCCGTTTCCTGCATCCCGCAAACCACGCCCCTCCCCTCCCTGGCCCTAGGGGCGCACCCAGCACCGGGCCCCGGCCCGCCTCATCGACGCCCAGAACGCAAGGCTCCTTGCGGCACACCGCAGGCACAGGGGAACTCAGGCGACAGCGCCCCGTATTGTCTCTCTCTAGCTCGCTGAGATTCATGCCGCCTCAGCCGCCGCCACCAGCTGCAAGAATCAAGGATCTCCGCGCGCGTTTTCCGCGGGCCTCGCGGCGGCGCCTATTTCCGGCCAATCCGCGCACAGAACACGCCCCTGACGCTCTGGCCGCCGTGGACGCTTACGCAGCCGACGCCGACGTCCCTGCTGCGCGCCCTCCTGGGAATTGTAGTTCTGAAGGGTTATGGCCGAACGCTTTAAGTGTGGCGAATTCGTTGGACTGGGTCGCTTTGCAAGCTCTGCTTCACGGTCTCTGGGGCGCCGCCTGCATTAGCCGGTGGGAAGAGAGGGAAATAAAAGGGAAACTGAGGCGCAGCTTGGAAGACCCAGACAAATGAGGAACTAGAGGGTCAGGTATCACTCCACTCCCAGGACACGGGTCCCCGCATGACTGGGGATGATCACTGAATCCCAACCTGGATTCCGCGAGTGCGGTCCCTTTTTCTGCACACATTCTAAGTCCCCTGTACCAGGTAGCCCCCTTCCCCAAACTCGCCTCATACCCGCCCCGCATCGCAAGGCCTCCCTCCCCAACCACCCTGGGTCCCGCGGCTTAGGCTTTGCCCCGGCCCTGCCGCCCGTGGGCCCCTCTCTCACCTGGGCTCAGAGCCTCCAGTCACAGTCGAAGGGTTTGCAGGATGGACAATCTCGTTGCCGGCAGGGTCGTATCTGGATCAGGTTCTCCGGGTTCATGAAAACCGGGCCCGGCGTTGTGCCTAGCACCTCGCGGCTGCGCTCCTGCTTGCCCTGGTCGCAGAGACACCGCCAATTTCCCCACGGGCCAAGGATCGAGTCCTCGACTTCTAGAGATAGAAAGTAAAGCTAAAGACCCATGTAGAGGGGGCCTATTCCCAATCCCCTCTCCCAGAGTGGGAGAAAGATAAAAGATACTAACAAATAAAAGAAGCGCATATCCAGTAGATTCTGCCTCTATGCCAGGCACCCCAACACAGATTATCTGATGCAATTTTTTTTTTTCGAGACAGGATCTTGCTCTGTCGCCCAGGCTGGAACACAGTGGTCCAGTCATAGCCCACTGCAGCCTCAACCTCTTGGGCTTAAGCTATCCCCCTACCTCAGCCTCCCAAGTAGCTGGGACTACATGCCACCATGCCAGGCAAATTTTTTGTATTTTTTGCAGAGATGGGGTTTCACTGTGTTGCCCAGGCTGGTCTGGAACCCCTGGGCTCAAGTGATCCTCCCACCTCAGCCTCCCAAAGTGCTGGGATTACAGGTGTGAGCCAGCTACCATGCCCACACTTAATCTTTCCATGAGTCTCAGGTGGGGAAACCAAGACCCAGAGACAGGAAACCAACCTTCCAAGCTCATACATGGGGTAAGTGGTCCAGAGGAGCTACAGCCTGATGCTTCCAAGCTGTGCCAGCCTGGCCAGTGGTGAGTGTGCTAAAACATCCTTGGGACAGCCGGGAGCGGTGGCTCATGCCTGTAATCCCGGCACTTCCAGAGGCCGAGGTGGGTGGATCATGAGGTCAGGAATTCAAGAGCAGTCTGGCCAACACAGTGAAATGCTGTCTCTACTAAATACACAAAAAATTAGCTGGGTGTAGTCATGGGTGCCTGTAATCCCAGCTACTTGGGAGACTGAGGCAGGAGAATTGTGTGAACCCAGGAGGCAGAGGTTGCAGTTGCAGTGAGCCGAGATCTCACCATTGCACTCTAGCCCAGGCAACAGCATGAGACTTCATCTGGAAAAAAAAAAAAAAAAAAAAAAACACACACACACACACAAAATCCTTGATGCATGCCTTCTGAAGCTGACTTCTGTCTTCAGGGGTGTGACCAAGGCCCTACCTAGTAGGCATTATGCCACCTGACCAGCAGGACTGTCAAGTGATAATGGCATAACTGACATGAGGGTAATTAAAGCTCCTGCCACTCTGTTAGCATATACAAACCAATTTATTATGATCAGGTTTTGTTTTGTTTTGTTTTTTGAGACAGGATCTTGCTCTGTTACCCAGGTTGGAATGCAGGGGCATATTCATGGCTCACTGCAGCCTCAAATTCCTTGGCGAAAATGGTTGTCCTATATCAGCCTCTTGAGTTGCTGGGACTACAGGTGCATGCCACCATGCTAGGCTAACTTTTTTTTTTTTTTTTTTGAGACAGAGTTTCGCTCTCGTTACCCAGGCTGGAATGCAATGGTGTGATCTTGGCTCACCGCAACCTTCGCCTCCTGGGTTCAGGCAATTCTCCTGCCTCAGCCTCCTGAGTAGCTGGGATCACAGGCACGTGCCACCATGCCCAGCTAATTTTTTGTATTTTTAGTAGAGACAGGGTTTCGCCATGTTGACGAGGATGGTCTCGATCTCTTGACCTCTTGATCCGCCCGCCTCGGCCTCCCAAAGTGCTGGGATTACAGGCGTGAGTCACTGCGCCTGGCCCTTTTTTTTTTTTTTTTTTTAAGAGACAGGGTCTCTCCATGTTGCCCAGGCTGGTCTTGAACTCCTGGGCTCAAGCAGTCCTCCCACCTTGGACTCCCAAAGTGCTGGGACTACCAGCCTGGGCCATCAAGTCAGGCTAATTTTTAAAAAATATTTTTTGGGCCAGTCACGGTAGCTCACGCCTGTAATCCCAGAACTTTGGGAGGCCGAGGCGGGTGGATCACAAGGTCAGGAGTTCAAGACCAGCCTGGCCAAGATGTTGAAACCCCGTCTCTACTAAAAATACAAAAATTAGCTGGGCACAGTGGCACGTGCCTGTAATCCCAGCTACTCAGGAGGTTAAGGCAAGAGAATTGCTTGAACCTGGGAGGCGGAGGTTGCAGTGAGCCGAGATCGCACCATTGCACTCCAGCCTGGGTGACAGAGTGAGACTCTGTCTCAAAAAAATATATGTGTGTGTGTGTGTGTGTGTGTATATATATATATATTTGTAGGAGAGGGGCAGAACACACACACACACACACACACACACACACACATATTTTGTAGAGATGGAGTCTGGTCTGGTCTCCAAGACCAAGGGATCCTGTCACTTCAGCCTCCCAACATGCTAGGATTACAAGCATGAGCTACTGCGTCGGCCACTATGATCACTTTAAAGGGCTCTTTACTGAATGTGCCCCTTTCTCCCATGAGACAGATCTTATCCCAACTCCAATCTTTTTTTTTTTTTCTTTTTTCTTTTTGAGACGGAGTTTTGCTCTCGTTACCCAGGCTGGAGTGCAATGGCGCGATCTCGGCTCACCGCAACCTCCGCTTCCTGGGTTCAGGCAATTCTCCTGCCTCAGCCTCCTGAGTAGCTGGGATTACAGGCACGCACCACCATGCCCAGCTAATTTTTTGTATTTTACTTTTTTTTAGTAGAGACGGGGTTTCACCATGTTGACCAGGATGGTCTCGATTTCTTGACCTTGTGATCCACCCGCCTCGGCCTCCTAAAGTGCTGGGATTACAGGCGTGAGCCACCGCACCCGGCCCCCAACTCCAATCTTATCCCAACTCACCGCTCAGAAAGGTCTGACACCTCCTACTCTCTCACACCCATGTTTGCCACACCTCACCGACTTCTTTCCATTTTTCCTTCAAGCCTTTTCTTTTTCTCTTTTTATTTATTTATATATTTTTTGAGACGATGTTTTTTGCTCTTATTGCCCAGGTTAGAGTGCATTGGCATGATCTCGGCTGACCGCAACCTCCGCCTCCAGGGTTCAAGTAATTCTCCTGCCTCAGCCTCTGGAGTAGCTGGGATTACAGGCATGTGTCACCATGCTCGGCTAATTTTGTATTTTTAGTAGAGATGGGGCTTCTACTAAAAAAACAACATGCCTGTTGGTCAGGCTGGTCTCGAACTCCCGACCTCAGGTGATCCTCCCGACTCGGCCTCCCAAAGTGCTGGGATTACAGGCATGAGCCACTGCGCCCGGCCCTCCTTCAGGCCTTTTCACCTTGGCACTTGCTATTTCCTCTTCCTTGGATACTCTTTCCCCAAATCTTTCCATTTGAGGCTTTTGCTTGTCGTTGTCGCTGCACTGGTCACCTGTCTTCTGAAACCGGGCCCTCTCTGACTTCCCAAGCTTGCCCACCCCATTCTTTCTCTGTCTCTGCCCTTCCTGGCACCTATCCTAGGGTTTATGGATGTGTGGCTTCAGTATAATGCCCACGCCCCCTCTTCCCCTGTGAGCTGCTTTAAAGCAGTATCTATTTCAATGTATCGAAGAGTAAACTGAGCCTCAGAAAAAAGTAACCAGCCCAAAGGGACGCCTCCAGTGCGGAGCTGGGTGGAGATTTGCAGTCCGCGGAGGAAGGTTCCTTTGCAGCCAGCTGGAGAAGTAGGGCAACGAGGAGTCTTTGGGCATCGTCATCCCCGCCGCCTGCGGTTACCCTTTAGATGCTGCAGCCTCAGCTGCTCCCAGGTGTCGCCTTCGCCCTGCTGGCCGAAGTACTGATAGTCCTGGTAGACCTGCGCAGGAGTCTCCAGCAGCAGAAGTAGCAGAGGCGGCAGCAGTAGCGCCGCCGGGGTCCGGTCCATGCCGGATTCCAACGGCCCCCAGCGCGCTCCCAGGCTGAGTCAAGCGCAGAGTCCGCGGCTGCCGCATTACCCCCGCGGGCTGGTGCAGTGGTCCCGACCGAAGGCAACGCGTCTCCCCCCGCCGCCCGCAGGCGCATGGACCGGGCCACACGCTCCCCCGCACCTATGGGATCAGTGGGCCCGACCGCTCCGCTCGTCCGCTCCCTCCCCCGCGCCTTGCACGTCTTGGTTCGGGCCGGGCATAAAAGGCTTCGCGGCCCAGGGCTCACTTGGCGCTGAGAACGCGGGTCCACGCGTGATCATCCGTGTGGCTAGCCTTTGCCCACGCAGGTATGGACACCCAGAGTGCACCTGGCAGGGGGACCCCCTTCAAGCCGCTTTGGCCTGATCCTGACCTCAGTGCTGGCCGCCTTTGTTTTCCATCCCCCGTTGTGGCCTCCTTTGTCCTTGCGGGGGAAACCGAGGCCACGGCCTTGCAGCGCAGGCCGGATCGCCCGGCTCCCCACCCCCTGCTCGTGGGGGCCTCACTGTCTCCTTCTGGACTGGGGGCTTGCGACACCAAGCTCCAGCCAACTCGCTATTGGGGTGCCGGTGGCAGTGGCTGGGTCACTCGTGCTCTGGTCAGGAGGGCGGGTCTCCGGCAGCCTCCGGACCGCGTAGACCCCGTACCCGGGAGGGTGAGGGTTAGTGCTGTCGCCTCCGCCGTGCTGACTCAGTCACGGGGCCTAGCACGCAGCGCGACCTTGGCGAGGGAGGACAAAGGGTCTTCCCGGGCGCACTGACACGGCGGGGGTCTCAGCTTTCAGTCATGGCCTCGGGTAACGCGCGCATCGGAAAGCCTGCCCCTGACTTCAAGGCCACAGCCGTGGTGGATGGCGCCTTCAAAGAGGTGAAGCTATCGGACTACAAAGGTGAGCGCGACCCGGAGGGGGCCCAGGGAGGGACGGGGCTGTGCTTGAGAGAGGCTGGGCCCTAACTCCTCTTTGTCCCTCCTCCCCAGGGAAGTACGTGGTCCTCTTTTTCTACCCACTGGACTTCACTTTTGTGTGCCCCACGGAGATCATCGCGTTCAGCAACCGTGCCGAGGATTTCCGCAAGCTGGGCTGTGAAGTGCTGGGCGTCTCGGTGGACTCTCAGTTCACCCACCTAGCTTGGTATGAGCATGGGCCAAAGAGAGAGGCTGTAGCTAAGCTCACACCCTCGGGTCCGAGCCGCGTGGCTTCGTGGCCATTGCTCAACCTCTGGAACCTGCATTTCCCCATCTTGAAAATAATGGAAATATTGCCACCCAAGTCTTTAAGGATGATGACAGTCATTAGCATTTGGCAACTAGTTGCTTGGCATATAGAGTTGCAGGTGCTTTATCTACTTAGTTCCCAGGAGGGAGGCTGTGCTGCCCTATTTCATGAAGAAGGAAACTCCAGTTCACCTAGGGGAAGGGCTGTTCCCCAGGACAAAGTTAGAGGAGGAGGGGAACTCTTAACACCTGCTCTCTGCTGGCTGATGCTGCAAGTTAGAAGCACATGTGAAGCCACTTAGCTGGAGCTTTGCCTCTCAAGCTTAGTTTTCCCAGCTGTGGGCATACAGTCCTTGCACACAACCCAGGGTGGGGTGGGTGGGGCTCCCAGCGGCCTACTCTAAAGCCCCTTATCTCTGGCCTCCAGTGCTTATCACATTGGGCCAACAGGGTGAGGACCCTGCTGCGCCAGACATCCTGAAGCCCCAACTCTGTCTCTCCTCCTCCCAGGATCAACACCCCCCGGAAGGAGGGAGGCTTGGGCCCCCTGAACATCCCCCTGCTTGCTGATGTGACCAGACGCTTGTCTGAGGATTATGGCGTGCTGAAAACAGATGAGGGCATTGCCTACAGGTACTGTCAGATCCTCAGCCCGGCACAGTGAGCCCCCATTCCCATGATGCTGGGACCACTCGGGTGCAATGTATTCTCTGCCCCCAGCCCTGTGGTTGGCAGCGGGTAGTTGGTAGTCCCTTCCTTGTCTCTGGCAGTGGGAGCTCCCAGCTCCTCACTGGAAACTCTGATGTCTTCAGGGGTCTCTTTGTCATCGATGGCAAGGGTGTCCTTCGCCAGATCACTGTTAATGATTTGCCTGTGGGACGCTCCGTGGATGAGGCTCTTCGATTGGTCCAGGCCTTCCAGTACACGGACGAGCATGGGGAAGGTGAGTGGACACACACATTCATACATGTGTGCACACATGACACATGGGTACATACTCAGTGCCTCTGTCACTCATGCAAACATTCACTGCCTGTCCTCTTACCTGTGCAGATGGGTGTTAGCGCCCCACAGAAGATTCAGCTCAGGGCTTTGCCTGCAGGATGTCTCTACTGTGGTAGGAGGGATGCCCCTGACATTCAACCAAGGTGAACAAACGGGTCGGGCATATTGGCATGGTGGCTCATGCCTGTGATCCCAGGACTTTAGGAGGCTCTGGTGGGTGAATCACCTGACGTCAGGAGTTTGAGACCAGCCTGATCAACATGGTGAAACTAAAAATACAAAAAATTAGCTGGGCGTGGTGATGGGCGACTGTAATCCCAGCTATTCAGGAGGCTAAGGCAGGAGAATGGCTTGAACCTGGGAGGCAGAGGTTGCAATGAGCCAAGACCGTCCCATTGCATTCCAGCCTGGGTGACAGAGTGAGACAGAGAGAGAGAGAAAGATACCCCAGTACAAGACTGGGGAGCTGGGAGGTAATAGATCTATTAGGTTGGGAGGCTGAGGCAGGAGGATCTCTTGAGCCCAAAGAATTCGAGACCAGCCTGGGCAACATAGTTGGACCCCATCTCTACAAAAAGTTTTTAAAAGTTAGCCTGGCTTGGGAAGCATGTCTACAGTCCCAGCTACCCAGGAAGCTGAGGAGGGAGGATTGCTTGAGCCTGGGAAGTTAAGGCTGCAGTGAGCTATGAATGCACCACTGCACTCTAACCTAGGTGACAGAGCAAGATCCTGTCTTAAAAAAAAATGTAGAGGTGGAGCAGAGGGGCAAAAATGGGATTAAAGGGGCCAAAAAGATAGCCAGATGCTGAGTCCCATGCCTGTAGTTCCAGGGACTCTGGAGAAGCAGGAGATTGCTTAAACCCAGGAGTTCAAGTCCAGCTTAGGCAATGTAGCAATAACCCATCTCTTAAAACAAAAAAGAAGAAAAAAAGAGACCGGGCTTGGTGGCTCATGCCTGTAATCCTAGCACTTTGGGAGACCTAGGCAGGCGGATCGCCTGAGGTCAGGAGTTCAAGACCAGGCTGACCAACATAGAGAATCCTTGTCTCTACTAAAATACAAAATTAGCCGATGTGGTGGCGGGAGCCTGCAATCCGGGCTACTTGGGAGGCTAAGGCAGGAGTATTGCTTGAACCCGAGAGACGGAGATTGCGGTGAGCCAAGGTTGCACTATTGCACTCCAGCATGGGCAACAAGAAGCAAAACTCCAACCAAAAAAAAAAAAAATAAGAAGAAGAAAAAGGAAAAGAAAAGAAAAAGGACAGGTGGGTGGCAAAAATAAACTGAAGAATTAGAGCAGGAAAAACACCAACTAGAAAATAGTAAACTTGGCCAGGCGCAGTGGCTAATGCCTGTAATCCCAGCACTTTGGGAGGCCGAGGTGGGTGGATCACCTGAGGTCAGGAGTTCGAGATCCGCCTGACCAATATGGTGAAACCCCATCTCCACTAAAAATACAAAAAAAAATTAGCAGGTCATGGTGGTGGGCACCTGTAGTCCCAGCTACTGGGGAAGCAGAGGTTGCAGTGCTTCCAGCCTGCACTGCACTCCAGCCTGGGTGACAGAGCGGGACTCCATCTCAAAAAAATAAAAGAAGGGCCAGGCGCAATGGCTCACACCTGTAATCCCAGCACTTTGGGAGGCCGAGGCAGGTGGATCACCTGAGGTCAGAAGTTTGAGACCAGCCTGGCCAACATGGTGAAACCCCATCTCCAAAAAAAAAAGAAAAAGAAAAGAAAATACTGGGGCCAGGTGCAGTAACTCCTGCCTATAATCCCAGCACTTTGGTAGGCTGAGGTGGGCAGATCATGAGGTCAGGAGATCGAGACCATCCTGGACTACGTGGTGAAACCCTGTCTCTACTAAAAATACAAAAATTAGCCAGACGTGGTGGTGCACACATGTAATCCCAGCTACTTGGGAGCCTGGGGCACAAGTATCACTTGAACCCAGGAGGCGGAGGTTGCAATGAACCAAGATGATGCCACTGCACTCCAGTCTGGGCAACAGAGCAAGACTCTGTCTGTCTCAAAAAAAAAAAAAAGAAAAGAAAAGAAAAGAAAATACTGAACTGGGCTTGGAGGGCTTCTCTTAATATGCACGTTCCTGGCCCTGGACCACTTACTTCCATCCAGCATTTGCTTCTGCAACACAGGCTCTTGCTTTGCTTCACCTTCAACCTGGGGCTGTAGCCTTCATGTGCATCCTTGTGTCTTCCCACAGTTTGTCCCGCTGGCTGGAAGCCTGGCAGTGACACGATTAAGCCCAACGTGGATGACAGCAAGGAATATTTCTCCAAACACAATTAGGCTGGCCAACGGATAGTGAACTCGCACCCCTACCTAGGTGCCTGTGCTGGGTGCCCACCTGTGCCCCCACCTGGGTGCCCTGTGCTGACCCAGGAAAGGCCAGACCTGCCCCTCCAAACTCCACAGTCTGGAACCCTGGAGGGCTAGGTCCAGGCCTTCTCATGCCTCCACCTGGGAGCTGAATAGTGACGCCCTCCCCCGAGCCTACCTAGCCGCACACAGGCCTAGAGGTGACCAATAAAGTATTAGGGACAGGTGTGAGTCTGTGTTGGTGTGCTCTGACCTTTTCTCCTCCCCTCAACCCCCATCCCTTCTCCAGGCTCTGGCTTGGGAAACGGACCCTGTAGTTGCGCATCATTGCCACGCGGTGGCGGTATTATCACATACTCAGTGCCTGCTCTCTCCTCCCTTGCGCGCAAGGCGGTTTCCGAGGGGTAGGGAACGCTGTTTGTCCCTTGCAAATCCCAGGATGCCCTACATCCAGAAATCTGGCCTTGCAAGGCAGCGCCCATATCTTGTCAACAGTCAGCCTGGATTCAAATGCCGATTAAGAGCTGTGGTCGCCTCTGGATCTCTTCAGCAGTAAAATGGGACTGCAAACCCAGATCACCATACGCGTGGTACAAGTTAAAGATGTTATGTGAAGCTCAGGGCCCAGGCCCCTGTGTGGGGCCCAGTTCCTAGTTCCTAAGACGCTTTCTCGAGCTGGAAGGAACCCAGCCCGGCCTAGTCTTATGGAGAAGAGGGTGGGTACCTAGTCTCAAGAGCGGAACCAAGATTGAGAGCCTGAGCTATGTGCAGAGTCCCTGCTGTGAGCTCTGCCCCACTCCACCCTGGAAAGGTTGCCTCTCTGCCCCTGGGGTGGGAGGGGGGCAGTTAGGCTACGAGGCAGGTATTAGTAACGAGGCAGGGATCCCAGAGGTGCAGTTTAATATTTGTGCGTTCAGGCAAATAGTTCTGCTACTCTATGCCCTAATTTCCTTCTACAGAACAGGACTAATATGCTCATTTAATCCACAGATCCACTATTAATGCTGGTACCTTGCCTAATACCCTCTCAGGTTCACTTATTTCCCTTGGAATTGACACTCCTCCTCCCCAAGGCCCCTGCTCAGTCTCCCTTGACAGCTGCCCTTTTCACTCTATTCCAGACACGCTGGTTTCCTGATGTTCTTTCACAGGCTGACCTGGCTACAGGAATTTTGCCATGTAAGAGCTGCTCCCAGCTGGGTGCGGTGGCTCACGCCTGTAATCCCAACACTTTGGGAGGCCGAGGCAGGTGGACCACTGGCCAACGTGGTGAAACCCTGTCTCTACTAAAAATTAAAAAATTAAGGGTGGGCATAGTGGCTCATGCCTGCAGTCCCAGCACTTTGGGAGACTGAGGCAGCTGGATCACAAAGTCAAGAGATTGAAACCATCCTGGCCAACATGGTGAAATCCCATCTCTACTAAAAATACAAAAATTAACTAGGTACAGTGGCTCATGCCTGGAATCCCAGTGCTTTGGAAGGCCAAGGCGGGAGGATTGCTTGACCCAGGAGTTTGAGATGAGCTTGGGCAACATAGCAGACCCCATCTCTACAAAAGTAAACAAAATTAGCCAGGCCTAATGGTGTGTGCCAGTAGTTCTAGCTAGTTGGGAGGTTGAAGTGGGAGGATCTCTTGAGCACAGAAGGTCTAGGCTGCAGTTAGCTAGGCAGGCAGATCACCTGAGGTCAGGAGATCAAGACCAGCCTGGCCAACACAGTGAAACCCGTCTCTACTAAAGATACAAAAATTAGCTCGGCGTGGTGATACACTGCTGTAGACCCAGCTACTTGGGAGGCTGAGGCAGGAGACTTGCTTGAACCTGGGGGGTGGAGGTTGCAATAAACAGATTGTGTCACTGCACTCCAGCCTGGGAGACAGAGGGAGACTCCATCTAAAAAAAAAAAAAAAAAAAAGGCTGGGCACAGTGGCTCATGCCTGTAATCTGAAGCAGTTTGGGAGGCTGAGGCGGGTGGATCACGAAGTCAGGAGTTCAAGACAAGCCTGGCCAAGATGGTGAAACCCGTTTCTACTAAAAATACAAAATGTAGCCAGGTCCAGTGGCAGGTGCCTGTAATCCCAGCTACTTAGGAGGCTGAAGCAGGAGGCTTGAACCTGGGGGTCAGAGGTTGCAGTGAGCTGAGATAGTGCCACTGCACTCCAGCCTGGGTGACAGAGTGAGACTTTGAATAAAAAATATATATATATATTCCTTCTGATGCTGTTGTTACCCAGGATTTTCTCAGGGCACCACTTCTTCAAATCTGTTAAAAAGTAACAGCCAGGTGCAGTGGCTCATGCCTATAATCCCAGCACTTTGGGAGGCCAAGAGGGGCAGATCACCCGAGGTCAGGAGTTCAAGACCACTCTGACCAACATGGTGAAATGCTGTCTCTACTAAAGATATAAAAATTAGCCAGGCGTGGTGGCAGGCACCAATAATCCTAGCTACTCTGGAGGCTGACACAGGAGAATCGCTTGAACCCCACTGGGAGAGGTTGCAGTGAGCTGAGATCCCACCACTGTGCTCCCATGTGGGCAACAGTGCAAGACTCCATCTCAAAAAAAAGTCACTGAGCCGGGTGCGGTGGCTCACATCTGTAATCCTCACTTTGGGAGGCTGAGGTGGGTGGATCACCTGAGGTCAGGAGTTCAAGACCAGCCTGGCCATCATGGTGAAACCCCATCTTTAAAAAAAAAAAAGTCACTGCAAGACAAATGTGGTGCCTTACACCTGGAATCCCAGTGCTTTCGAAGGCCAAGGTGGGAGGATTGCTTGACCCAGGAGGAGTTCAAGACCAGCCTGAGCAACATAGCAGACCCCATCTCTACAAAAATAAACAAAATTAGCCAGGCCTAATGGTGTGCACCTGTAATTCTAGCTAGTAGGGAGGTTGAAGTGGGAGTATCGTTTGAGCACGGAAGGTCTAGGCCACAGTTAGCTATGATTGCACCACCGCACTGCAGTCTGGGCGACAGGGCAAGACCCATCTCTAAAATACAAAAAAGAAAAGTGGCCTCATTAAAGGTCCATGTTCCCACTCCATTCTGCAAAGCAACTTGACTCCCCGCTCCACCACTGCCACCTTGACCTGTTTTTTTTTTTTTTTTTTTCTCTTCCTAGCACTTAACACCACCTCCGAAGAACTATGTTTCCTTGTTTGTTTATTGTCTTGTCTGGAGTGGTCCAGGCTGTGTCTCCAGGGTGTAGTTGTTCTAGGCATTATATAAATGAATTGATGAAGTGTCTGTTCCACGCACCCTACTGCCTGTCTGGTTCTCTACCTGTTTTTCTCCACTGCTCTGGGGGCTTCCAGCTCCGAAGCCGGCCAGATTCCCTCCAGGCATGCCAGCAGCACCCGCACCCCCACCCCCACCCCTAAGTGTCCCAGCTGCGCGGGAGGGAGCCCAGCGCGAGGGCGGTGACGGCGCCCAGCGGCCCGAGCAGCCGCCCCGGCAGGACCAGACCTGGCAGTCGCCCCGCTCCTGGCCTGGCACCCGGGAGGGGAAACTGGCAGGCGGGCGCCGCCCTTCCTGGCGGGGGTGGGAGTAGAGGGGACGGCGTCGGCAAAGCAGCCGAGGCAGCAACAACCCTCCGCCCCGGTCAGGTCAGACGGAGGGGGCGTGGGCGCGGCGGGGCCCAGGCGCCAGTGTCTTGAGAGTGGCACAAGGGTGGCTCCCGGGGCCCAGGAGCGCTGCCCGCCCACCGCGGCCGCTCTGGACCCAGGCCTGGGGCTTTCCGTGCCCGGGCAGCCGCCTGCCCGGGAAAATCCCGGCCCCCTTCCCGGCGCCGCGGCCCTGCCCGGCAGAGCGGGGGAGGGGATTCCCGGAATCTGCCCAGAGACCGCGGTCGCGTCACTGGGCAGAATCGGTCCTTGTTTGGGCAGCGCTTCCGCTGCGTCAGCGGGGAAAGCCCCGGCGCGCGCGGCTGGGCGGGGCCGCGTCTGCGCGTCTCGCGCAGAGCGCCCTGCCTTCAGCTACTGGGCTCCCGGATCGTGGCCCGCGCCCCAACCATCCAACCCTGGAGATAAGGGGGCGCGTGTAGGGTGGGACTCCCGGGCGGGCCACAAGATGCCTGCGCAGAGCCGAAGAGGGGGACACATACAGGACCGAACCACTTACAGCACTAAGCTGGGGCAAACCATTGCTTTTTTTTTTCCCTCCGCCCTCCCAGCTTGGAAAAAAAGACAACAGAAATTAATAAAGAACCAATTTTTTTTTTTTACTTAAATAGATTCAATAAAAAGAACACACACACACACAAACACAAACACGTCTTAAAATAAACTCTTTAGAGACTAAGTGCGTGTTTCTTTTCCACAGTACGGTGCAGAGAGGGGAGGGCAGGGGGCGGGGGTCCCCTTCCCAATGTCCCCATGGGCTTGAGTACCGGGCGACGGGGCCAGCTCCGCCGCGATCGCCCCCTTCTCCCCTCCCTGTTAAATACACAAATATATTATATTCAATATGAATCGAGTCTGTTTCCAGCAGAAAAAAACATACAAAAAAAAGTGGAACGGAGGGCTTGTAAACGTCGAGGTGGAAGGACTGGGCACAGGGCGGGAGGGCCGGAGTCCAGTGTGGTTAGTGGCGCCCCCAGGTCCCAGGGTAGGTGCCCACCGCCTGCCCCCTGGACCCCAGTGGGAGGCGTGCGCCCAGCCGTCCAGCGAGGGGGTGTCCGTAACGGGGCAGGGGCGTTCAGAAGGCGTGTCCCTTGACCCCAAGCAGCAGCTGACAGCCGTTGCTGACGTGGGTCATGACCTTTTGTTTGAGCTGGGCCACCTGCTCCCGGAGGAGGCCGGCGGTACTCGACAGCCCCGCGTTCTCGGCCTTGAGCGTCTTCACCTTGTCCTCCAGGCGCGCGATGCGCTCCAGCTTCCGCTTCCGGCACTTGGTGGCCGCCAGCCGGTTCCGCAGCCGCTTGCGCTCCACTTTGATGCGCTCTTGGTCTTCCATGTTGATGGGGGACACCGGCGGCGTGGCGTCTCGGCTGCGCGCCTCCGGCACGGTCTGCGGTTCCTCCTTGAAAGTGGAGGCGCCGCGGCCCAAGCCCAGCTGCGCCGGGTGGCCACCGGCGAAGGGCGGCGCGTGTGGGAGGTAGCTGATGGTGGCCGTCGGGTACGAGCTGCCAGTCCCGACGGCAGCCCCGGCGCCTCCCGAGGACGCAGAGGCTGGGGAGTAGCTGCTGAGGTTGGTGTAAACGGGAGGTGGCTCCGGGCCGGCGTAGACGCCCCCAGGCCCAGCCGGGGGCCCCCCGCTAGCGCCCAGGGACACGTTGGGAGGTGTCACGTGGTTCATCTTGTGCAGGTCGTCCAGGGCTTTGACAAAGCCGTCGGCGAAGCCCTCCTGCTCCTCGGTGACACCGCCCCCTGCGCCCCCCGCGCCCCCACCGCTGCCACCCCCGCGGGGGTAAAAGTACTGTCCTGGGGGTGTAGGCGTCGTCGTGATCACGCCGTTACTGTTGGGGACGATCAGGCGTTCCAGCTCCGAAGAGGCGAGCTTGAGAGACGCGCCGGTGTCCGAGCCCTGACCAGAAAAGTAGCTGCCGCCACCGCCGCCCTCTGGGCCGGATCCCCGAGCCCCAGGCGCCTTGAGACTCCGGTAGGGGTCGGCCAGGTTGAGCGCCAGGCCCGGTTTCAGGAGTTTGTAGTCGTGTATAGAGAGGCCACCGGGGGCTCGGCCGTATCCCGCAGGAGTGTACGAGTCGTCGTGGTAGAAGGGCTGTTCCATTTTAGTGCACATCCGGGCGGCCCAGGCGGTCGGGGGAGGGTCCCTGCGGGGCCGCCCCGGGCCTCGCTGCAGCGAGCGCCGCGCTCTCCGCTGCGGTGGCCGGACTGGGTACCTGGTCGCGCGTTCTCGGGGGCTGGCGCGGGCGGGGAGCAGTCAGCCGGAAGCTGTACGCAAAAGCTGTCAGGCTTCCCGAGCCCCCCTCACCCTCTTCGCCGCGCTAGCTTTCCTGGAGTCGTTTCCCCCAGCTCCCAGCTCCCTGCAGGCTCCGAAGCTGGCCCGGCCGCTCTCAAGGTCCCAGCCGCTCAGCCTGAGCCACACGCCTTTATACAGAAGGTAGTCAGCCACGGAAGTGCGCTCTGATTGGCCGTCGCTGGAGCCGGGCCCCCGCGCCCCCCTCTTCGAGCGTGGGGAAGGGGAGGAGGCGGCTCGCGTCACTGTCAGGAAGCGCGTGTCCTTGTAAACAGCGGCCACGGGCCCGGTGGCTCGGCGGGGCTGCAGGGGGAGGGGCTCAAAGGACCCCAGGGAATGCGTGGAAGGAGGTGCTGAGGGGCCCGGACACTTGAGTGAGGGGTTTCAGGGAGGAGGATGATTTCCCTCGAGTCCACTGGGACAAATACCAGGACCTGGTACGGAGCAAATGGGGTGGAGATCCCAGGGTATGCGAAGAAACTCCTGATGTACCCAGAGTACGAGAGGGGTGGAAGGACTGACAATTCGTTGGCAGACCCCAAAAAGCAGGAATGAGGGTTACGCACGGTAAATCGGGAGGGGTAAGGAGACACCTGACACAGGAATTGACTGGGGGTCTCATGCACAGAGGGATGGAGTACTGGAATTTTCACAGGATGGAGGAGGGGAGAGATCAAAAGGGGACAGTGGTGGGGCTGCATGACCCATTAAATTGCAAGAAATGAGTAGGGGTCCCGAAGCCCATGGGAGGATCTGAGAGCTCCCCATAAGTGGGAAAGAGGAATTAGGAGAAATCTAGATATGCAGAAAGCGAGTAAGGGTCCTGCTGTACACTGAGGCAGGTAAAATGTGCGGGGTAGAAGATGGAGACATGTCTAGCAGAGATTGGGGACCACTGGAGTTATCTGTGAAGCCCGGATGAAGGAGAGATAGAAGGATCCGGATCCATCTTCGGAGCAGAGAAGAGAGTAAGAGGGTACTCAGTTGACGTGAGGAGGGGGCTTTGGGGTCCACGCACCCGGACTGCTGATCTTCCATGACTGGTGCTCCCCCTCGTGGGTGACCCCTTAGGCATCTGTATTCCCTGTCCCCAATCCTAAAACTCTCCCCTATTGACCCTGGGCTTTGCCCGACACCGTGTCGGCGCCTGGACCCAGCCCGACGGCTGGGGCGCGGTCGCCCAACCCCACTCCCTTCCTTAGAAACAGGCTGGGGAAAGAGCGCCGAGGCAGGAAGTGTGGCAACAGCCCCGGGGGAAGGAGCCCGGCCCTGTCTCCGTCACTCGGATCCTACGGGACCTTGCGCCCCGCCCTGGGTCCCGCCGCATCCTGCGCCTCGGAAGAGGAACCTGGGCGTGCGAGCCCCCGCGGAGGCCCTGGTGCTTGGAGCCGGCCCAGCCGCAGAAGCCTCCAGCTACCATCCTCTCCCCCAAGGCAATGGTTCCGCCCGCGGCGCCTGCTGGGGACCGCGGAGGCAGGCGGCCTGGGGACTGTTCCATTGGACCGACAGCGGGGGACGCAGCCCAAGAGCTGGGCCTGGTCGCCATGGCAACAGGCGGGAGTCCGCCGGCAAGACTCAGGGCCGGGTGGCCCCCGGAGTCTCTCCCTGCCGCCCATATTAGGGCACAGGAAGAGGTGGGACCAGTGCTGTCCTGGGGCCCCGAGCCAGAAGTGGGGAGCCCGAGTATCTGCCAGGTCCCAGGGTGCGCCTGGGCCCCGGTACGGCTAGTCCCGACCAGCCCCGACCGCCACCCCCGGGGCCCCCACGGCCGCCTGGCCCGGCCCCGCCCCCGCCCCACCCCGCCGCTCTGGGGCTGCGTCCTGCCAGGCCCGGCCTGGCCCAGCCCAGCCCGGCAGGTCCCCGCCTGCCCGCGGGCCTGGGTCGGACTTCGCCCCCGGCCCGACGGGGCGCGGAGAGGGCGGGTCGATGCCTCGAGGCGCCCCCGGCGCCTGGCCGGGCTGGAGTGGCGGCTGCCTCCTCCCTCGGGTGGGGTTCCCTTCTCTGCTGCCAGGAGGTCTGGGGCTCCTTCCCCCACACCCCTGGGGGCTGCGGGTACCCCTCACTCATGTAGGTCAGGGGCCCTACTCTCGTTTTAGTGTGCGAGTCCCATCATCCATCATCCAGAATACTTAGAGGGAGCCCCCACCCTTCCCTAGAGTGGCTCCCTTATCTGAGGTTTTCCCTCCCCAAGTTAGAGAAGACCTGAAAACCTAAGGGGATAATATGAGGGAAGCCAGAGCGCCTTCCCCAGGAAGGACTGCGGGGAAGTGCAGATGGTGAGGCTTCCAGTTAGATTTAGGTGGGACTTCTGAGCAGTTAGTGTGTGAACCCACTAGACCAAGAGGTGAGAAGCCCAGTCTCTTTCTCTCTCTCTCTCAGCTTCCCAGGCCTCTGTCTTCTGGAGGATTAAGAGAGCCTCTCTCTTCTTTAGGGTAGAAAGGCCAAGGGTTGGGGTTAAACAGCCTTTCTGGGGCAGCCTAGATCTCACCAAGTGTGGGAAAGAGAAGGAAAACGAAAGAGGCGAAAAAGAAACTGAGCTATGTGGGGGCTGGGGGAAGTCCAGCCAGGCAGTGGCCTTGCTGGAGGAAGGTCCCAGCAGAAGCTGGGGGCGTCCCGTCCTTGGAGGGTCCCTGTGACCCCTAAATGCCCCCTCCCTTCTTCCCCTTCCTTGAATGGCTCCCCTCCCCCGCCCCAGGCTCAAGGGAGATTCCGGAGGCCTGTGAGTCTGGCAGGCACGCTGCCAGGCCTGTGTCTCCCGCCCAGGCTAATAACTGCAGCTGACATCTGGCCGGCCCCGCGGGGGCGCAGCAGGCAGTGTTGGGGGGTTGGGCAGGGCAGGCCAGAGGGCAGCACCTCGGGAAGCCAACCTGCAGGTCCCACAAGCTAGGAGGCCATGGTGATTCAACCCTGGCCAGGGCTGAGGCTGGCCATGCCAGAGGGGAGTCCTAGAGAGAGGTGAGGCCATTCCAGAGAGAGTCTACCCCAGGGGGAGGGCAAGGAAGAGTGGGTGTAGGGGGGCAGGGGGGCAGGGCAGGGAGAGATGGCCAGAGAGACAAATGGGTTCAAGGTTAGCATTGTGTAGACAGACAGCAAGACTCAGAGACACTGAAGATAGACAGGCTGAGAAATAATAATTATTATTTTAATAGCCAACACTTACATGGCTCTTACTGTGGGCGAGGCACTCTTCTAAGTGGTTAACATAAGTCATCGACTGCTTTCAACAACCCAGCAAATGAACATTATTTGTATCCCCATTTAACAGATGAGAAACTGAGGCACAGGAGATTAAGGAATTTGTCTGTACAGCTATAAGCACTAGAGTTGAGATATAATCCATGCTGTCTGGCTTCAGAGCTTTAGCGACTATATTGTGGATGCTGACAATCAGAGAGGCATCTATGCAGTGGCAGTTGCAGGCCCTCTCACAAAGGGTCTCTGTCATTTTGTTTTCTTTTATTTTTTGAGACGGAGTCTCACTCTGTTGCCCAGGCTGGAGTGCAGTGGAATGATCCTCAGCTCACTGCAACCTCCTCTCCCATGTTCAAGCGATTCTCCTGCCTCAGCCTCCTGAGTAGCTGGGATTACAGGCGCGCGCCACCATGCCTGGCTAATTTTTGTATTTTTAATAGAGACAAGGCTTCACCATGCAGGTCAGGCTGGTCTCCCAACTCCTGACTTCGTGCTCTGCCCGCCCTGGCATCCCAAAGTGCTGGGATTACAGGTATAAACCACCGCGCTCAGCCCTTTTTGATTTTTAAAAGAGAACCTGACTTTGGGCAGGTACAGTGGCTCACATCTGTAATCTCAGAACTTTGGGAGCCTGACAGAGGATCACTTGAGCCCAGGAGTTTTGTTTGTTTGTTTTGTTTTGTTTTGAGATGGAGTCTCACTCTCTTGCCCAGGCTGGAGTGCAGTGGCACAATCTCAGCTCACTGCAACCTTTAACTCCCAGGTTCAAGCGATTCTCCCACCTCAGCCTCCCGAGTAGCTGGGATTATAGGCGTGTGCCACCATGACTGGCTAATTTTTTGTATTTTCAGTAGAGATGGGTTTCGCCATGTTGGCCAGGCTGGTCTCAAACCCCTGACCTCAAGTGAACCACCAGCCTTGGCTTCCCAAAGTGCTGGGATTACAGGCATGAGCCACTGCGCCCAGCCCCAGCCCCGGTTTTGCGACCATCCTTGGCAACATAGCAAGACCGCATCTCTACAAAAATTTTTAAAAATTAGCTGGGGTCAGTGGGTGTGTGTAGTCCCAGCTATTCCGAAGATTGAGACAGGAGGATCACACGAGCCATGATCTGGACACTGTACACCAGCCTGGGAACACAGCAAGACCATCTCACTCTGTCGCTCACGCTAGAGTGCAGCTATGCAATCATAGCTCACTGCAGCCTTGAACTCCTGGGTGCAAGTGAACCCCCTGCCTCAGCCTCCAGAGTAACTGGGACTACAAGGACTCCACACCTGGCTAAGTTTTATTTTTTTAACTTTTTATAGAGACAGGGCCTCATTCTGTTGCCTAGGCTGGTCTGGAACTCCTGGCCCCAGGGGATCTTCCCACCTGGGCCTCCCAAAGTGCTGGGATTACAGGTGTGAGCCCCTACACCCCGCTGAAGATCTCCTTTAATTGGGGGAGAAATGAGGTCACATACAGAGAGAGGGGCATGGGTCTCTGTGGACAGGCCAGCACATGGGGGTAGGGTCCCTCCAAGCACTCTGCATGGGTGTTTGAGCAGGGGGTGGGGATTGGGCCAGCCAGGGAGGGCGGGGGCCCAGCCAAGCTGGTACAGCCGGTTCCAGGCCTCTGCCAGTCTCACCCTTGTGGCCTGGGCACCACCCCCTCAAGCCGCCCCACTGGCGCCAGGCCGGCCCCATGAGGAGGGTGGGAGGACAGCCCCCTCCCCCGCCTGGCCTGAGCGCCCAGACTGGCAGCTGGGTACTGCCCAGGCCCTGGGCTCCAGACCAGCACCTGGCTAAGAAGTCCGTGCCCAGGCTTCCCCAATGCCCCAGGGCCTGGGGCCTAGGGCAAAGGATAAGGAGGAAGTTCACCCACCCCCACCCACAAGTCTCTTCGGGGCTTTTGGTCTTGGCACGAGGGACTTCTCCTTCTTATAAATAGCCTGGTGACCCCCCTCCCTGCTGTCCCCATTGACCAGTGGGGCCCTCACTAGGAAACTGGGCTGGGGGCTATCCGTGAGTCAGCCAGTGGGCAGGCCAGGACGAGAACCCACAAGTCTCAGCACACAGCACCCAGCCTCCCTCCCGTGTCCCTGCCCCTGGGTGTGGAGCTGAGGCCCGGCAGGAAGAAGCCGAGAATCACAGTAGCCCTCCCCCAGGAACTACTGGTTTGCCAGCCGCCTCCCTCTCCCACCTCTGTGGTTTGGGGGTCCCTCACCTCCTCTCCTGGAGAGGAAGCTGCTGGGTTTTCTTGGAAGCAGGAAGGAGAGCCTCTCTCTTTCTATTTCTCCCCAGGCTGACATGGTTGGGCATGGGGGGAGTTTCCCAGGAAGCTGCTTCCGTCCCTGCCACTGCTGGTGAACCCTGGGGGGCCTGGGCATCACCAAGACCCTGAGTGACCCCTTCATAGCAGGCCCCAGCCACAGCGGGAGCAGACGCTGCTGAGCTAGATCTCCTAGGGGAAGTGGCAAAAACAAGAAGGAGGAAAGTGGGGGTGATGTTTGGAGAGAGGAAGTGCCAGGATCTCCAGGGGGCAGAGACAGGGTGGGGTGTCCAGTGCCCCCACAGAAGCTTGGCAAGGTCCCGGGGGGAAGCGTGTGGCTGGCCTATAGGGTACAGTGTGAGAGTGTGGTGCAACCCAGGCCTGAGAGACAGGAGGAACCCTCTGCCCACTTCTGTGCCAGCCCTGGATGCAAAGGGCTATGTAGGGCCTATCTATGTAGGGTTCTGTTCTGCTGTGTGTGTGTGTGTGTGTGTGTATCTGTGTGTGAGCTCTATGGGATGGGTTGCACGTGGCTTAGATGTATGTGCCTGTAGGTTGTTTCAGAGTTCCTATGGCTAACCTGTGTCTGTGTGTTTGTGTGCGTGTGGTCTGTGACTTGTCTGTATGTGTGTGTGTATACAACCTGTAACTGGTGTGTGTGTGTGAAAAAGAGGTCTGTGGCTGGTTTGTGTTTGGTTGGTGTGTGTGTGTGGTCTGTGTGTGAGGTCTGTGGCTTGCTTCCATGTATGTGTTCCGTGGCTGATCCGTGTGTGTGTGTTGTCTGTTATGATCTGTGTGTGTGTGTGTGTGTGTGTGTGTGTGTGTGCGCGCGCGCGCACGCCAGCAGGTTCTGTCAGGGTCTCTCTGTGCCAGTGTGTTTATTAATGTCCCACTGTGGCCTGTCCGTGCCTCTCCGCACTGGGTGTGACTGTCTGGCCAGACCATGTCTGTGAATGTGTCAGTCTGTCTGCCCAAATCTGCCTAATCTGCTGACAGGTCCCACATGTGTGTGATCCTGATGAGATGGTGTGTACGTCTAAGGCTTCAGCTTGGTGTCCCTGGAAGCATCTCTGATGTGTGTGCACCAGTGGTGGGGCAGGGTGCCAGGGACTCTACCACACTGTGAACACATCTTCTCTGTCGCTAGGTTTGTCTCTCTTGTCTCTTCTGAGTTGGAGATCTGGGGCGTGTGTGTGTTGCCTTCTCTTACGTGTCGGGATCTGATAGTGCATGCCTGTGTCTGCATGTCTCTCATGTGGCTCTCAGGGTGCTGGTGCCAAAGGTGACTGTCTCTCCTATAAGCATGCACATGTTGCCTGCTTGTCTCACAAACAGTTCTGTGTGTCTGTCTTGCCCTTGTGTTTCTAGCCTGTCGCGTTTGTCTCCATGTGTGTGACATGCCACTGTGCTTTGCTGTGAGCCTCTCACCTGAGTGTCAGTCTCTGTTTGTCTATCACGCCTATGTCCTGGGTTGATTTATCCCTGCTGCACACAGCTTGCCTACGTATTCTTGACCTGTGGATGCATTCGTGTGTTTGACGGTGTGCATCTCTTGCTTTAGGGCTGGTCTGTCACTGCGTCCGTGTGTGGCAGTCATTGCTGGCTCATATTGCCCAGCTGTATGTCTGACCCTGTCTGTGTGTCCCTGGCTGGCAGTCTCTCTGTGGCCAAGGTGACAGGGGTTTGTATGTCTGGACTGGCTCTCTCGGGGTGACTGTGTGTGTGTAAATTCCTACAGCCCCCCGCCTGCCCCCTGTCTGGTCACCCTGGGCCATGTTTACTCTGCCCCCAGCTGATGTCTGCCCTGCCCCGGGAGGGGCTGACCCTCCTCCGTCTGTCCAGCCAGCAGTCCACAGGATGTTCCCGAGACACAGTCTCCATCCGACGTCCCCTCCCTCGGGCCACCCGCGGGTCAGGACCCAGGCGTCCAGGGTGGCGGGGGTGGGGCTGCAGCGTGGGGGGGCCCTGTCAGGGCACTGGAATGAGGGTGGGGGGTGGGGAGGTGACGGGCCCAACAGGTTGTGCCTCATTCCTGCCCCGCCTCTCACTTCCTGGGTGCCTGCCTCAGGCAGGCGGTGGACAAGATGAACCCCATGGCCTTAGAGTGCCTGGGTGGGGCATGGCCTGGCCGGAAAGGACTGGCTTCTGCTGGGCACCCTGACACCCAGGCCTGAGAGAGAGGAGGAGCCCTCTCCCGGCTCCTGTGCCCAACCCTGGATGCAGAGTGTTCCATCTATTATTCACCTAATCCCCACAACAACCCAATAAGCTGAACATAATGATCCCCCATTTTCAGATGGGGAAACTGAGGTCCAGGCAGCAATGAAGTCAGAGACAGGATTTGAACCCAGCTACAAATGCTATCCAAGACCCCCAGCTAGCTCACCAAGTGCCTTCCTCCCCGCTCTAAAAATGGCACGTGTGAGGTGGAGTATGCACTCAGGCCCCCAGGAGGCCAGGCTCGAGGGGGGCGCCGGCTAGTTCTGACTCAAAATGGGCCCCTGGATGAAATGAATAAGAAAACGGCTTTAACCGTTTCATCGCCGCGACAGGCTCTGCCAAAACTTCCTGTGGGCTGGGAGGAGGGGTTGGGGGCTGGGTTCCCGGAGGTTTGCAGGGGTGGGGGTGGGGGGGGTCTACCAATTAATTTGGGGGCGGGGTAAGGTGGAGAGCCTCTGGCCTACTAAGGGGAGTCGCTGCCCCGCGGACGCTCGGTAGTGGGGGAGGTCTTCCCCGCGGAGAACGAAGTCCCCAGAACTTGGTTGTCGGCACCACAGTCTGGAGGGGTCCCAGACTCCGCAGCCCCTTCCCCAGGGGCCTGAGTCACACATGGGGAAAACAGGGAGGGGTGAGTCACGGGGGCGGAGAAGCGGGAGCGTGGCCAGCTGCGGTCAGGGGACCCCCGAGCTGGCCTGAGTCACGCACACCCGGGCCATGCTGACCCCAGCCCCCTTCTCCTGAGATCACGAGCGGGAAGCGCATTGTCGATGGACTAGGCAGCTGGAGGAAAAGCAGGATGGCGGGGCGGGGAGAGGAAGCACGCGCCAGGTCGCGCGGGAAGCTCTGGTTCCCATGGCAACTGGGGGGGTCTCAGCTCCAAGGGAAGGGTCCCTCCCCCAACAGGGACTGCCCTCCCGCCAGGCGCAGGGGAAGCCCCCGCGCGCGCGGTCGAGGGGCCACAAGTTTCGGATCGGGCAGGAAGGGGTTAACGGCGGCCCCCTCCCGGGTTTCACCGGCGCCCCAAGGTCCCGGCCGGGGCGGGGCTGGTCCTGACCCGCGTGCCTCCGCGCGCCCAGCCCCCTCCACCGCCCACGCACGCGCGCACCCAGGCAGCGCAGAGCTCCTACCCTCCCTCCCCCAGCGCTCGCACGCACTACCGCGTCGGGTTCCACGCACGCAGCGACCCCCGTCGTGTCTCACGTCACGCACGACGCACGCGCCCACGCAACGCGGGGAGGGGGCCCTCCTGGAGGAGAACGGCGGGGCGGGACGCGGGGCCCCTTGCGCACTTCACTGCCTCCGCGCAGCCTGCTGTCCTTTGTGACTTTGACTCCCACTTCCCGCTCCCCACACGCAAGGTGACAAACAAACTCCCCGACCTACAGTGTCACACGGACGCAGGATACACCTGCCAGATTTTGGCACCAACCCTCTCTAGTCCAGCCAGCCTCGCAGCGAACTCGGACACACGTGGATCGATACGCAGATAGTCACGCAGGCACGTCAGTCACATAGCGTTTGTGATAGAGACGCAAACAGAGCCATATTCATACACAGGTAGGTGGCACATATATCCTGATAAAGCAACCCCATCTAGCCAAAGTAGGACGGGTGCAGTGGCTCAGGCCTGTATTCTCAGCACTTTGGGAGGCCAAGGCCAGAGAGGATCGCTTGAGGCCAGGAGTTCAAGACCAGCCTGGGCAATATAGCCAGACCCCTGTTTCTACAAAAAAGTTTTTTCTTAATTAGCTGGACATGGTGGTGCATGCCTGCAGTCCTGCCTTATAGTCCCAGGTATGTGGGGTTGAGGTGAGAGGATCGCTTGAGGCCAGGAGTTCAAGGCTGCAGTAAGCCTTGATTGTACCACTGCACTCCAGCCTGGGCAACAGAGGAGACCCTGTCTCAAAAATAAAATAACAGAAGCAGGCAGGGAGAAAGTCTTGGACACCAGGGCTTAGTTTGTCACACAGCCACACCTCTCCCATGAAGATTGTGGTGGCACAGAGATACAGATACAGACACAGGACGGTCATGTCATCACCTGACCCCTATTATCACAAATAGGAGGCACAAAATAGGATATAGTCACAAAGACAAGGCCACGTACAGGGACACTCAGAATGTCACATGGACATGGATAAACCAAGGACACTCATGACAGGGTCACATCTCAGACTATGAAGACAAAAGTAGGACATGGTCACAGATACACTAGGTAAAGCCATGTTAAGGCACTGATTCTCATGCCTTCACTTCTCACACAAAGAATGACACAGATAAAAGCTGGGTGCGGTGGCTCATGCCTGTAATTCTAGCACTTTGGGAGGCTGAGGCGGGTGGATCACGAAGTCAGGGGTTCAAGACCAGCCTGACCAACATGGTGAAACCTGGTCTCTACTTAAAAATACAAAAATTAGCTGGGCAGGAGAATTGCTTGAACCCGGGAGGTGGAGGTTTTAGTGAGCCGAGAGTGCGCCATTGCACTCCAGTCTGGGCAACAGAGTGAGACTCCGTCTCAAAAAAAAAAAAAATGACACAGATACAGACCCAAAGTGAGGTCCCATATAAACATATATAGTAGACACAGAGGAGAAACACATGAAGATTCAAACTCTGCCTGGACCATACAGAGATACACAGGGGCACACACCAGAGGCTCCCTACTCACCCTAAATCTAGATGGTTTCTTTCTTTCTTTTTTTTTTTTTTGTGACGGAGTTTCGCTCTTGTTACCCAGGCTGGAGTGCAATGGTGCGATCTTGGCTCACTGCAACCTCCGCCTCCTGGGTTCAAGCAATTCTGCCTCAGCCTCCCGAGCAGCTGGTACTACAGGCGTGCACCACCATGCCCAGCTAATTTTTGTATTTTTAGTAGAGACAGGGTTTCACCATGTTGACCAGGATGGTCTCGATCTCTCGACCTCGTGATCCACCCGCCTCGGCCTCCCAAAGTGCTGGGATTACAGGTGTGAGCCACTGTGCCCGGCCTGTTTCTTTCTTTTTTTTTTCTTTTTTAGGTGAATGCATACACCTGAATTTTTTTTTTTTTTTTTGAGACAGAGTTTCGCTCTTGTTGCCCAGGCTGGAGTGCAAATACCATGATCTTGGCTCACCGCAACCTCTGCCTCCTGGGTTCAAGCTATTCTCCTGCCTCAGCCTCCTGAGTAGCTGGGATTACAGGCATGTGCCACCACACCCAACTAATTTTGTATTTTTAGTAGAGACGAGGTTTCTCCATGTTGGTCAGGCTGGTCTTGAACTCTTGACCTCAGGTGATCCGCCTACCTCAGCCTCCCAAAGTGCTGGGATTACAGGTATGAGCCACGGCGCCCGGCCCCCTGGATGTTACAGACAAGGATGTTAGAGATTCCCCCCTCCTCCAGTCCCTGAAAGCAACCCCCACCATCAAATCACACACAGCCTGTTGCACAAACTCCAAGGCCTTATGACACAATGGATGCAGGACACATGCCCATGTCACACAGTCACAGACCCACCGTCTCACACCTACGAACTCCAGCACATTTGGCCAGGCACGGTGGCTCACGCCTGTAATCCCAACACTTTAGGAGGCGGAAGCAGGAGGATTGCTTGGGTCCAGAAAGTCGAGACCATCCTGGGCAACATAGCAAAACCCCTTCTCTCCCCCTCCCAAAAAAAAAAAAAAAACAAAACCAGCACATTTCACATGGACTCAGACACACACAGACATATGGAGCGGGGGACTGGCTAGGAGTTCCTGGCAGGATGTCAGTATCAGGGCTGTAAGGGGGCCTGCCAGAGTCCTCCATGGTAATGATGCATGGAGTACACCCAGTGGCTGTGGTCAGCCAGGGGAGTGGCAGAGGGGCACTGTTCTCCAGCTGTGGGACTGAGGGTCCCCTTCCCAGCCCTGGTGAAGACTGGGTCCCTGCCCAGATGTGAAGGCTGGAGGGGGCAGGCCGGGGTCCAGCTGTGGCCACAGGGAGGGGTTGAGTCAGCCGCTTCCCAGCAGTGCAACTCAGGCTGGGCCCAGCTGTTCCTGGAAACCAGTAGGAGGGGGTGGGGTCCCCAATCCAGCTGAGTGCTGCTGGCCTAGACCTGCACACCAGGGCTCTGTGTCCCTACAAATGGAGGCCTTCAGACCATCCCCCAAAACGTTGGGGCTCTCTTTACTTAAAACAGGCGTTTGCATCCTTCTTCCAAAATGTGGAAGATTTTCAGCCCTTCTTGCTGAATTAAAGGTGCCTGGATCGCCTCACAGTGGGGCTCCCTGTATTTCAAAACAGGGATTCCTGCTCTCTTCCCTGCCAACATAGAAGCTCACTGCTTTTCCCCAGACTTGGGACTCCCTGTCCCCTAAAATGGAGGGTTGTGCTCCTCTAGAAACTGAGCACACCCAGACCTTTCCTTAATTCTGGGGACTGCTGGCTCCCGGAACATCTGGGATGCCCACAGCATCACGCCAACATTAGGACAATTTAAGTCAATTTCCCTAAATATTTGAATTTCCAGATTTCCCCTAACCATCAAAATCCCTGCGACCTTCGCCCTAATGTGGTGATCTCAGCAGGTCCAGCCACCCATGCTTCTAACAGCTGTGGTTCCTGGCTCACCTCCCACTGCTACCTGGGAACGGGGTGGCCCTGTGTCCCTGTATTGGCAGCACCCTGTCCTCTGGTGAATGCGAGATGGGGGAGCCAACGGCAGCTGTTCCCACGAGTGCCGGAAGACAGCCCAGTCCGGAAGCCAGTGCTGCCGGCCCTAGTCTCCTTCCCCCACTATCCTCCCTACCCGCTCCCAGGGGCTGGAGTCTGGAAAACAACGCGGGAGGAGGTTGTGGGGTTCTGGACGAGCATCCAAGGCCGGGTGCGTACGGCTGCGCATGAGTGGGCTGTAATCGGGTGTCTGGGGGTGAGTGCGTTCGTGCGATGCGCGCGGGGAGCAGCTGTCACTTTGCCCACCCAGCTACAGGACAAGGTCGTTGGCGCCAGGATCTTCTGGTGGATGGGAGCAGCGCCCCTCCCCTCTGATCTGGGCCCGCCCCCAATGCAGAGCCCGTCCCTCCCTCCGGGTACAGCTAATAACTTCTAATTAGTGCACATTACCCAGCCCGCCTACGGGGGAAGGGTTGCCGAGGGACCCTGGGGTCATAGTGCGCGAGCCTGGGCTTCACCGTTCCCCTCAAAACCGGGTCCACTCGGAACCTCTGTTTTCTCGCCGGCAAAGCAGGGAATTAAAACAGCACTTGCCATCTAGACACAAGGGGAGGATTCAATAGTCTACGTATTTAAATCTATTAGCGCAGGGACTGCATACAGTAAGCACTCCATACATGGTAACTGCAATTTTATCGTTAACTATAATTGGTATCACTTTCCATTGAGCCCCCTCCACTCCTCCACCGCCCCTGCGGGGGTCTCACCGCGGGCGCAAAGTCTTCACCCTAGGCCGCGTTCTGCGGTCTCCACGCCCCCTGGTGGGCGCAGGCGAAGCGGCAGCTTCAGCGAAATCGTGAGTTCTGAGGTTGGGGGGATACCCGGCGCGCATCTAGGGGAAGGCGCGAGGGGAGCATAGTGGAAGACGGATCCAGGCTGGGCAAGGGTGCCTGTCCATCAGCCAGGACATGTGTCTAGCTGACTTCCTGCCCTCGACCTAGGACCACAACCGTGTCCCCTTTTCTACTCCTGGGGTCAAGAATGCGGGGAGGATCCCTTTATTTATTGAGACAGGTCTCCCCCTGAAGTCCAGGCTGGAGTGCAATGGCGCGACCACAGCTCACTGCAGCGTTACCTCGCGGGCTGAAGCGATCCTCCCACCTCAGCCTCTGGAGTAGCTGGAAATAGGCGTGTGCCACCACGCCCAGCTACTTTTTTTTGTTTTAATTTTATTTTTGTAGAGACGGAGTCTTGCTGTGTTTCGAGGGCTGTTCTCGAACTCCTGGGTTCAAGCAATCCTCCCTCCTCGACCTCCCAAAAGTGCTGGGATTACAGATGTGAGCCATTGCGCCCGGTCTATTTTAAAGGAAATTTTTATTTTTTCGTTTTTAGAGGAGAGGTTTCACCGTTTCAGCCAGGATGGTCTCGATCTCCTGCTCTTGTGATCCACCCGCCTTGGCCTCCCCAAGTGCTGGGATTACAGGCGTGAGCCACCGAGCCCAGTCTAAAAATTTGTAGTTATTTTTTGAGACAATGTCTCTTTCTGTCGCCCACGCTGGGTTGCAGTGGCCATATCACGGCTCAAGCCATCCTTACATGTCAGCGTCTGTAGTAGCTAGGACCACAGAAACGCCACCATGCCCGGCTAATTTTTTTTTTTTTTTTTTTTCTTTGAGACGGAGTTTCGCTCGTTACCCAGGCTGGAGTGCGATGGCGCGATCTCGGCTCACCGCAACCTCCAGCTCCTGGGTTCAGGCAATTCTCCTACCTCAGCCTCCTGAGTAGCTGGGATTACAGGCACGCGCCACCATGCCCAGATAATTTTTTGTATTAGTGGAGACGGGGTTTCACCATGTTGACCAGGATGGTCTCGATCTCTCGACCTCGTGATCCACCCGCCTCGGCCTCCCAAAGTGCTGGGATTACAGGCTTGAGCCACCGCGCCCGGCTTTTTTTTTTTTTTTTTTTTAAGCACAGTCGGGATTTCTGTATTTTGGCCAGGCTGGTCTCGAACTCCTGACCTTGACCTCGTGATCCGCCCACCTCGGCCTCCCAAAGTGCTGGGATTCCAGGCGTGAGCCTCCGTGCCTGGCCTACATGGCTAATTTTTAAATTTTTTGAAGAGACGCAGGTCTCTTCATGTTGTGCAGGCTGGTCTCGAACTTCTGGCCAAACTAATTCTCCCTCCTAAGCCTCCCAAAGTACTGACAGTCGAGAGCCACCGCGTACGGCGGGAAAACCCCTTTAGTATCCCCTCTCTGAATCCATAGAAAGTGCCAGGGCTCGCCCACCGACCCCCCCACACACAGATAAAGCCTCCGATCATAAAATGGTTAGACACGTGAATTTATTTCAGTTGCAGGGAAAAGACTTGAATGCGCTTGTGTAACAGGGTGGAGCAGCTCCGCCTCGAAAGGATCTTGAGGATCTCCCCACCCCAAAAAGGGCCAGGTGGAGGAAGGGAGGTGGAACCACCGTCAGATGCACAAGGCTGGGCCAGGCTGACCCCTAGCGGGAGGGCGGGCGCCCGAAGGTTGCCCGGATCCAAGATGGCGGGGCTGGAGGCAAGAGCGGGTGTGGAGAGGAGATTACGTTAGCGAGGCGGAGCCTGCGTTGGGGGCGGGGTGGGGCCTGCGCTAGGGGGCGGGGCGGGGCGGCGCTCTAGGGCGAGCGGGAGGTCGGGGCTGCGGGCGCTCGCTGGTGGCGGACCCGGAGGCGGCTGCTGCGCCGGGGGTCTGTAGCCGCGGTCGAATCCGATCGGGAGCCATGAGCGTGGACAAGGCCGAGCTATGCGGGTCTCTGCTCACCTGGGTAGGTCGTGGGGCGGGGCTGGGGGAAGGTGAGCGCCCGCTCCTCTTGCCCGGGATCCTGGCCCTGGTTCTATCAGCCCCTTGGTGCTGGGGCTAGGAGGTGCAGGGGTCGTCGGTTTGCTGGACCGTTGGACTCTGGCCCGAGCACCCGCCCCCCTCACGTGGCAAGTCTACGTGGAAAGGACAGGTGAGGCCCCGCCCCTCTGTGTCTGGTTCTAGTGGGGCGAGGGCACAGGTGAATCGGTCTGGTCACGTGGCGCTTGTAGGGCCCAGGTAACTCGTGATACCGCCCTGGACTGGACGCGCTTGGTTTGTTGGGCAGAGGTGAAGTGAGGCCACGCCCCCTCTGGTCTCAGGTGAGCAGAAGCCACTCCCTCGCAGAGCTGCTGTGGCGGAGCAGCACCGGCTCCACCACGTGGGGTTTGCTGGCTGGAAAAGTCTGCAAAAGCGGAGTGGTTCGGCACTCCAGGCCCTAACTCTCCGTTGCCCTTTCCTTTACCCTTCAGTTACAGACGTTCCACGTTCCATCTCCCTGTGCCAGCCCACAGGATCTGAGCAGCGGCCTTGCCATAGCCTATGCGCTGAACCAGATGTGAGTGGAGCTGAGGGGGAGGATCCCAGAAGTGTCCCCCAGCCTGCTTATTCCACCTTCTCGCCCCTAGAGACCCATCCTGGTTCAACGAGGCATGGCTCCAGGGCATCTCAGAAGATCCAGGTCCCAACTGGAAGCTGAAGGTGACAGGTGGACTCATGATTAGAGGACAGACTGGTGAACAGATGACCAGGGATGGGCCAGCTAGGCACATGTCCTGGGTGATGGCAGGAAGAGGGACAGATGTCTAGTGATCAATCAACTATTTGTTCATCCATTCATCTATTGAGTACTCACCCTGTGCCAGGCTTGGGCATTCAGCAAGGAATAACACAGACAAACCTGCTTCACACAGCCATCATTCTAGTGACAAGAGACACATACACAACCATAAAAATTAACTTCCAGGCTGGGTGCAGTGGCTCACATCTATAATCCCAGCACTTTGAGAGGCTGAGATGGGTGGATCACTTGGGGCCAGGAGTTCGAGACAGCCTGGCCAACATGGTGAAACCCTGTTTCTACCAAAAATGTAAAAATTAGCCAGGTATGGTGGTGCGCACCTGTAATCCCAGTTTCTTGGGAGGCTGAGAGATGAGAATCGCCTGTACCCAGGAGGTGGAGGTTGCTCTGAGCCCAGATCGAGCCATTGCACTCCAGCCTGGGCAACAGAGCAAGACTCTGTCTCAGAAAAAAAGAAAAAAGAAAAAAAAATCCACACTTTAGATGCCAATAGTTCTATGAAGACAATAAAAAAGCAGGGCCTTGAGAGCAATAAGAGCATGGGTGGATGATTACATCAGATGGGTTAATCTCCAAGTGAGATTTGGGGCAACAGTGTTCCAGGCACAGGGAATAGCAGATGCAAAGGCTCTGAGTTGGGAATAAACTTGGTGTGATGGAGGAATGGCAGAGAGGGCAGAACAGAGAGGAAGAGGGCAAGATTTGTAGAACATGAGGTCATCAGGGGCCTGGCAGGCCACAGTAGGGGTGTGGATTCTATTTTTCTTTTTTTTTTTTTTTTTTTGAGACGGAGTTTCGCTCTTGTTACCCAGGCTGGATTGCAATGGCGCGATCTCGGCTCACCGCAACCTCCGCCTCCTGGGTTCAGGCAATTCTTCTGCCTCAGCCTCCTGAGTAGCTGGGATTACAGGCACGCGCCACCATGCCCAGCTAATTTTTTTGTATTAGTAGAGACGAGGTTTCACCATGTTGACCAGGATGGTCTTGATCTCTTGACCTCGTGATCCACCCGCCTCGGCCTCCCAAAGTGCTGGGATTACAGGCTTGAGCCACCGCGCCCGGCCGGATTCTATTTTTAAGTGCTGTGTTTTAGCAGAGCAAAGATGCAACCTGGCTTGGGCTTTAGAAAGCTCCCTCTGGCTGTGTGGAGAGGAATAAAATGTAGGCAGCAAAGGTGGAAGAGGAGAGGCAGCCAGTGCATGAATCCAGGTGAGAGGTGACGGTAGATGGCTAGGGCTGAAGGATGGTGGGGCAGGTGGTGAGATGTGACTTGGTTCTGGGGACAAATGAACAAAGATTGTCACAGTGGCTCGTGCCTGTAGTTCCAGCGCTTTTGGAGGCTGAGGCGGGAGGATTGCTTGAGCTCAAGAGTTTGAGACCAGCCTGGGCTACCTAGCAATACCTCCTCTCTACAAATAGAAAAAGTAGTCAGGTGTGGTGGCATATGCCTGTAGTTCCAGCTACTACGGAGGCAGAGACAGGAGGATTGCTTGAGCCCAAGAGATCGAGGTTGCAGTGAGCTAAGATGGCACCACTGGCCAGCCGTGGTGGGTCACGCCTGTAATCCCAACACTTTGGGAGGCTGAGACAGGTGGATCACCTGAGGTCAGGAATTCAAGACCAGCCTGACCAACATGGAGAAACCCCGTCTCTACTAAAAATATAAAAATTAACCAGGCATGGTGGCACATGCCTGTAATCCCAGCTTCTCAGGAGGCTGAGGCAAGAGAAACCCTTGAACCTGGAAGGTGGAGGTTGCGGTGAGCCAAGATGGCGCCATTGCACTCCAGCCTGGGCAACAAGAGTGAAACTCCATCTCAAAAAAAAAAAAAAAAAAAAAGTTGGGTACGGTGGCACACTTTGAGAGTCCGAGGCAGGCAGATCACCAGGGGTCAGGAGATCGAGACTATCCTGGCCAACATGGTGAAACCCTGTTTCTACTAAAAATACAAAAATTATCTGGGCATGGTGGCATGCACCTGTAGTCCCAGTTACTCAGGAGGCTAAGGCAGGAGAATCACTTGAACCCAGGAGGCAGAGGCTACAGTGAGCCGAGATCATTGCCATTGCACTCCAGCCTGGATGACAGAGTGAGACTCTGTCTCAAAAAAATAAATAAATAAATTGCAGCACTGCACTCCAGCCTGGGTGACAGAGCAAGATCGTGTCTGAAAAAACTAAAGCAAAAAATTAAACAAGCAACACCTCGAAACAAAACAAAGATGGACAGGCAGACAAAAGGGCAGAAAGCCAGGCAGGTCACAACTAGAGGAAGGCACATGCATGCAGAACAGGATGAGATGAGCAGGGAATGAGAAGTGAGGTGAACAAAGGGATGGGATGTACAGATTCAGAGTGGGGGGCCTCTAAACTTGTCCATAGCTCCTTGCTCCTTGCTCCTCCCTAGGTCAGCAATCTGAAGACGGTCTTACGGAGTCTGGTAGAGTACTCCCAGGATGTGAGTAACTGTAAAAGGATTTAGGGGGTTGAGTTGGGAAAAGGGTGGTTCCATGAGCCCCTGACAACCCCTTCTCCCCAGGTCCTGGCACATCCTGTGTCAGAAGAGCACCTCCCGGATGTGGGCCTCATTGGCGAGTTCTCAGACCTGGCAGAGCTTGGCAAACTGCTTCAGCTTGTGCTGGGCTGTGCCATCAGTTGTGAGAAAAAGCAGGGTATGGGGAGCTTAGGGAGTCCCCAGGGGCTGGCCTGAGGAAATCCTCCTTCCTCCCCACCCCACCCCACCCGACCCCTGGGTCTCAGCCTCCCCCACCTTGATCTCCAGAGCATATCCAGAGAATCATGACGCTGGAAGAATCGGTTCAGCATGTGGTGATGGAAGCCATCCAGGAGGTGGGTGGAGGCGCTCAGTGTGGCAATTGGAAAATGTCAGGGGAGGGGACATCTCTAGGGCAGAGGCAACTGGGCACAAGCCCTTTCCTGGTAAGGTCTAGACTGCCTGGGACTCAGCTGGCCAGACATCTCTGTCTCATGTGTCTGCCAGCTTCTCCCAGCTCTAAGTCACAATCTAGGAGGCTCAAGGGATCTGGCTTCCCTCTGTGCTGGAGGCAAGAGGGCAGCCACAGGGCTGGGGTTATTGGGCAGAAGTGGCCTTGATGACGGGAGGATGGAGAGGTTCTCAGGTTGGATATTAGATGCCATGAAGCCTGCCCTCAGATATCCAGTTCATCACAGTGCCCCTTCCCACTCCGCAGCTCATGACCAAAGATACTCCTGACTCCCTGTCACCAGAGACATATGGCAACTTTGATAGCCAGGTAAGAGATTTGGGGAAAAGATGTTCCAGGCACAGGGAACAGCACATACAAAGGCCCAGAGCTGGGAATAGGTTTGCTGTGATTAACCTTATGACTTAACCTTGTTAAAGGTGCAGACCCCATACAAATGCTCAGGGCTGCCTAAGGGGGAGGGGCTTGTCCTTAGGCCTGTAGGCCACGCCCATCTTTCAGGGTGCTGGCGACTTCTTGTGCTAGGTCTCCAGGGTTGTGGAATCACTCTTCCTTCCCAGCCCTGTTTTTCTTTTTCTTTTCTTTCTTTCTTTCTTTTCTTTTTTTTTTTTTGAGACGGAGTCTTCACTCTGTTACCCAGGATGGAGTACAGTGGCGGGATCTCTGCTCACTGCAACCTCCACCTCCCAGGTTCAAGTGATTCTCCTGCCTCAGCCTCCTGAGTAGCCGGGACTACAGGTGTGCACCACCACGCCCCACTAATTTTTGTATTTTTAGTAGAGATGGGGTTCCCCATCTCGGCCAGGCTGGTCTGGAACTCCTAATCTCAGGTATTCCACCTGTGTCAACCTCCCAGAATGCTGGGATTACAGGCATGAGCCACCGCAGCCGGCATCAGACCTCTTTTCGATCCTGAGGGTTTCTTGGCCCCCTCCAGTCAACCCCTAGAGATCTCAGCCTCCCCCCACCCCATCCTTCTCCTGGATCCCTGAGTTCCTCTTCCCCTCATCTTCCTAGTCCCGCAGGTACTATTTCCTAAGTGAGGAGGCTGAGGAAGGGGATGAGCTACAGCAACGCTGTCTGGACCTGGAGCGGCAGGTAGGGCCTAAGGTGGGGGTGGGTCATTTGCATAGCGCCCCTGCATGCCCCAGCTCATCTTCCTGCTCTGCCTGCAGCTGATGCTCTTGTCAGAGGAGAAGCAGAGCCTGGCGCAAGAGAATGCAGCGCTGCGGGAGCGGCTGGTCCAGCCTGAGGGCGAGGGTACCCCAGGTCTCACTGCCAAGAAGCTGCTGCTGCTGCAGTCACAGCTGGAGCAGTTGCAGGAGGAGAACTTCAGGTGGGGTCAGCTGGGGACTGGGCTAGGGAAGCCAGCGAACAGGGGCGAGGGCAGCCCCCTCATGTGCCCTTTCCCTACCACCCCCAGGCTGGAGAGTGGCAGGGAGGATGAGCGACTGCGCTGTGCTGAACTGGAGCGGGAGGTTGCCGAGCTGCAGCACCGGAACCAGGCGCTGACCAGCTTGGCCCAGGAGGCACAGGCCCTGAAGGATGAGATGGACGAGCTGCGGTGAGTGGTGGGTTCCTGGGTCCCCACCATGGGGGGCAGGGGAGAAACCTGTTGCCAGAGTTCCCCTCTGATGCCATAGCAGCTCTGTAATTTCCCTATGCCCAGAGAACCCCCAGTATGCCCCCTAGACTCCACAGTGCCACCCGGAGCCCTACAGAATGCCCAAGGCCACATTGCACTGTCCTGAACTCCACCATATCCTCTGAATCCCACACTGTCCCCTCTTATCTCACATTATGCTTCCAAGACCCTACAGCATCCCTGTGGTCCCCCAAAACACAAGAAGCTCCCCCACAATGCTCTGCAGACCCCACTGCACCATTTTGGGCTTCATGGTACCTTCTAGGACTCTACAATGCAATTACTTTGCAACTCTACTGTGCTTTCTGTAACCACAAAGGGCTCCACTGGGCCCCTATAGCACCCCTGTAATGTAAAAGTCTCAGTGCACAACCCCATTGCACTTCTAAGGACCCGGCAGTGCTCTTGTCCCACAGCTCCCCCAGTGACCCCAAGGTGTCCTTGGCAGATGCTCAGACCTCTCTAGGCCCCTCATCACTCCCCCTACGATCCCACAACCCTGTGTATGCCCACAATTCCACCCCAGAGGATCCCTGATTATACCCCTGGGCTAACCATTGCTGTAACGACTCCCAACAGCACCAGGCCTGGGTTGACCCCTGACACTCGACTTTCATGACCCCTTCACCTTGAACCCAAACGCCTCGGACTGAACACCCTTCTGCGCCAAGGGCCCCTCCCAGCTGACCCTTTAAGCTCCCAGCCCGATCCCCTCCCTTCCCCATCTCCCAGGCAGTCCTCGGAGCGTGCTGGGCAGCTGGAGGCTACGCTGACCAGTTGCCGGCGCCGCCTGGGCGAGCTGAGGGAGCTGCGGCGGCAGGTGCGGCAGCTGGAGGAACGCAACGCCGGCCACGCCGAGCGCACGCGGCAGCTGGAGGAGGAGCTGCGTCGGGCCGGCTCCCTACGCGCCCAGCTGGAGGCTCAGCGGCGGCAGGTGCGGTGGGGGCGGGATTAGGGCTGGGGCCCCGCCCCTAGCAGCGAGTCCCTTCCCGTTGGCCCGCCCTCCGCGCTCCCTGAGCCCATCCCTCACTTGTACATAGGCCACGCCCTCCAGACCTCATCCCTCCACCCAGGCTGCTCCTCTGTATGGGTTTGTAAGCCTTCCCTTAAGTACCTCTCCTCTGAATTCTTTGAGGCCAGTACTTCTGGTCCCGCCCCTTCACCATGCTATTCGATTTACTTCGGGTTACCCATGTAACAAAAACTCATCATAAACTGAAAATATCCTAAAATGCATTGAAAGGCCAGGCCTGGTATTCCAGTGCTTTGGGAGGCTGAGGCAGGAGGATCACTTGAGCCCAGGATTTCGAGGCTGTAGTGACCTGTGGATGTATCACTGCATTCCAGCCTGGGTGACAGGCTGAGACCCTGCTTCAAATAAAAGTCCAGGTGGTGGCTCGCCCAGGCGGGCACTTCATTATTCCTTCTGTAACCCCACATCACTTGAGGCCAGGAGTTTGAGACCATCCTGACAAACATAGCGAAACCCCGCCTCTACTAAAAACACAAAAATTAGCCGGGCATAGTGGTGGGCGCCTGTAATCTACTCGGGAAGCTGAGGCACGAGAATAGCTTGAACCTGGGAGGCAGAAGTTGCAGTAAGCCATGACTGCACCACTGCACTCCAGCCTGGGTGAGAGCATGAGACTCTGTCTCAAAAGAAAAAAAGAGGGCTGGGCGGGGTGACTCATGCCTATAATCCCAGCACTTTGGGAGGCTGAGATGGGAGATAACTTGAGGCTAGGAGTTCGAGAATAAGCCTGGTCAACATAGCAAGACCCCATCTTTTTTAAAAAATAAGAAAAAAAGAAAATCCATTGAATATACCTTGCCTACTGAACATCACAGCTTAGCCTAGCCTACCTTAAACATGCTCAGAAAACTTATCTTAGCCTACTTTGGCAAAATCATCTACCACAAAACCTGTTTTATAATAAAGAATCGATTATATGCAGTTTATTGAAGACTGTAATTCATTGAAATTGAAAAACGGAATGGTTGTATGGGTTCTTACCATTAACATTCACAGCCAGCTGGGTGCAGTGGCTCACACCTGTAATCCCAGTGCTTTGGGAGGCTGAAGTGGGAGGATCACTTGAGGCCAGGAGTTCGAGATCAGTCAGGGCAACAGAGTGAGACCCTGTCTGTACAAAAAAACAAGCAAAAAACATACACAGTTGAAAGCGCCATAGTAACGTCAAAAGATCATAAGTCAAACTATTCTGGATCGGAGACCATCTGTACTCAGCCCCTGCCCCTCCTTCCATCTCTGCAGTCCTCATTCTTCCCCATTCCGTGTTCAGGTGCAGGAACTGCAGGGCCAGCGGCAGGAAGAAGCTATGAAGGCTGAGAAGTGGCTATTTGAATGCCGCAACCTGGAGGAAAAGTATGAGTCGGTGACAAAGGAGAAGGAGGTGAGACAGGTCCCACTGCCCGAGCCCCACCCTACCAATCCTGGGGTAGCCCATTTCCCAGGAGATTGAGCCTGGCCCGTGTGGTGTCTTGTTCCCTGTCCCTGCAGCGGCTGTTGGCGGAGAGGGACTCCTTACGGGAGGCCAATGAAGAGCTGCGCTGCGCCCAGCTGCAGCCGCGGGGGTTGACCCAGGCGGGTGAGATGAAGCCCCATCCCCAGGCCTTGCCTGTCCTGGGGTACTGTTTGGGCAGAACAGGTTGTGTCCCAGGGCATGTCTAGGCTGGGGACAGAGCTAGGCCGGGCTGGAGGTGACCAGAAAGAGGTGACACGGTCAAATTGAAGAGAGAGGCTCATGGGCTCAGGGAGGAGCAAAGGCGAAAAACCCGGGCCAACCATCACTGTTCTCTATCAAGCCCTGGATGGGGCTTGTGTCAAGCCAGGCTTTTGTCTGAACTTGAGCCCCAAAAGATGATTGTTGGAAAGAAGACCCTAGGGGCGGGGACAGGGGATGCGAAGAGACCTGAAGACTTTTCTCGCCTTCTTCAGACCCCTCAATGGATCCCACCTCCCCAGCCGTGGATAACTTAGCCGCGGAGATCCTGCCTGCAGAGCTCAGGTATCCTGGGGTCACTCAAAACTCTGGCCCCACCCAGGCCTGCTAAGGCCCGCCCTCAGCCCGCCCCTGCCCTCCCACCTTCCACTAGCCCACGTTGCTTGGTCTCAGCTCCAGGTCTTAGTCGGGCTCCTATGCCCACTTACTCCTAATTTGGCTCTTACCTACCCAGGGCCCTTGCCCTACCAGACGACTTTGCCTCTCCAGGGTCTATCCTTAGTACACAAATTACGTCCAACACCTGTTTCCACTTCCTGTGCAAAAATCCTAAGCCCTAACCCCGCCGACTTTGATCCTTTCTCTCAGGGTCCAGCCCTTTCAGTGAGTTTCTTTCTTTCTTTTTTTTTTCTTCTTTTTTTGAGACAGAGTCTTGCTCTGTCGCCAGGCTGGAGTGCAGTGGCGCGATCTCGGCTCACTGCAACCTCTGCCTCCCGGGTTCAAGCAATTCTCCTGCCTCAGCCTCCCGAGTAGCTGGGACTACAGGCACACGCCACCACGCCCAGCTAATTTTTGTATTTTTAGTAGAGAAGGGGTTTCACCATGTTGGCCAGGATGGACTCGATCTCTTGACCTCGTGATCCGCCCGCCTCAGCCTTTCAAAATGCTGGAATTACAGGCGTGAGCCACCGTGCCCGGCCTGCCTCTGTGAGTTTCAATCCCCTCTGCCCTGCCTGGATTAACTCTCCCACCCCAGGCCAGGCACGGTGGATCACGCTTCTAAATCCTAGCACTTTGGAAGGCTAAAGAGGGAGGATAACTTGAGCCCAGGACTTCAAGAGCATCCTGGGCAACATAGTGGCCCTCTCTACGAAATAAAAATGATTTAAAGGCCGGGCGTGGTGGCTCATGCCTGTAATCCCAGTACTTTGGGAGGCCGAGGCGGGTGGATCACAAGGTCAAGAGATCGAGACCATCCTGGTCAACATGGTGAAACCCTGTCTCCACTAAAAATACAAAAAATTAGCTGGGCATGGTGGCGCGTGCCTGTAATCCCAGCTACTCAGGAGGCTGAGGCAGGAGAATTGCCTGAACCCAGGAGGCGGAGGTTGCGGTGAGCCGAGATTGCGCCATTGCACTCCAGCCTGGGTAACAAGAGGGAAACTCCATCTCAAAAAAAAAAAAAAGATTTTAAAACCCCCAAAACAGCCAGGTGCGGTGGCTCACGCCTGTAATCCCAGCACTTTGGGAGGCTGAGGCAGGTGGATCACCTGACGTCGAAACCAACCTGGCCAAAATGGCGAAACCCGTCTCTACTAAAAATACGAAAATGAGCTGGGCATGGTGGCGCATGCCTGTAATCCCAGCTAGTCAGGAGGCTGAGGCAGGAGAATCACTTGAACCTGAGAGGCGGAGGTTGCAATGAGTCGAGATCACGCCACTGCACTCCAGTCTGGGTGACAGAGGGAGACTCCGTCCCACCCCCCAAAAAAAAAACCCAAAAACAAACCCAAAAAACTCTCCCATCCTAGTTCTTCCCATTCCTGCTTCCCGCTTTCCCACAGCCGCATGCCAGCTGTGCGAATCTGCTCTTGTAGCTCCGCCTTTGCCTAGCTCCACCCCCTGCCCCAGCTTAGAGCTCCGCCCACTTTGACCCTGGCGGGGGAGCCTCAGCCCCTTATAGGTCCTCTGTGCTCCTACCCCATGGTCTGGCTGGGCTCTTCCCCAGGGCTCTGTCCCGCCCCTAGCTCCACCTGCCCGGAGCCCCCGTGGGCCTGCGGAGTGACTTGTCCCTGGCGCTGCTCTCTCCTCCCGGGTCTGCAGGGAGACGCTCCTGCGGCTTCAGCTGGAGAACAAGCGGCTGTGCCGGCAGGAGGCGGCCGACCGGGAGCGGCAGGAGGAGCTGCAGCGCCACCTGGAGGAGGCCAACCGCGCACGCCACGGGTTGGAGACGCAGCACCGGTGAGAACCTGGGGACCCTGCGAAGTGCGGGGACAGAGGGGGCTGAAAGCGGGTGCAGGCACTAAGCGGCCCCCCACCCTCGCAGGCTGAACCAGCAGCAGCTATCCGAGCTGCGGGCCCAGGTGGAGGACCTGCAGAAATCCCTGCAGGAGCAGGGGGGCAACACTGAAGACGTGAGTATCCCCTACCGCCTCCCCGCCTGGCCCTCCCTCGTGCCCCGAAGTAACCCTCCTCTCTCTCCCATGCTGCCCGATGCCCCATACAGGCCATCGTAAGTATCATGGGCCCAGGGTGGCACCCCCTACCCTCACCCTGGGAAGGAGGAGTTAGGGCCTCTCTGGACCCCCCCATTCACCTTGCCTCTTCTCTCCCCCAGTCCATCTTGCTGAAAAGGAAGCTGGAGGAGCATCTGTAAGTTGCAGAAAGAGGGCATTCCTGGTGGGGGCATGGATTCGACATTAGTGGGGAGTTTCTTAGGCGTGTGCCACCACACCTGGCTAATTTTTTATATTTTTAGTAGAGATGGGGTTTCACCATATCAGCCAGGCTGGTCTTGAACTCCTGACCTCAGGTGATCCACCCCCTTTGGCCTCCCAAAGTGCTGGGATTACAGGCATAAGCCACCACACCCAGCCTTCTTTCTTTTCTTTTCCTTTTTTTTTTTTTTAACAGAGTCTCACTCTGTCACCAGGCTGGAGTGCAGTGGTTCCATCTCGGCTCACTTCGACCTCCCCCTCTGGAGTTCAAGCAGTTCTCCTGCCTCAGCCTCCCAAGTAGCTGGGACTACAGGCACACACCACCACACTCAGCTAATTTTTGTATTTTTAGTAGAGACAGGGTTTCACCATGTTGGCCAGGATGGTCTTGATCTCTTGACCTCGTGATCTGCCTGCCTCGGTTTCCCAAAGTGCTGTGATTACAGGTGTGAACCATGGTGTCTGGCTGCCTTCTTTTTTTTCTTTTACCTGTCTGCTCTTGAAGAGATTTGTGTTCTAGAAAGATCTCTGACTGCTGGATGGAGAGGTTGAGGGTAGAAGAGGCTAGCAAAGGATGATGGTGGCTGGACCAACTTGGGAGCTATGGGATGGGAAGAAGTGGGTAGCAGAGGGCTGTTCCAGGGACACCTGCTAAGGGTGCAGGGAAGGTTGTGGCTCTGATGGCTGAGGAGATGGTGGGACCAGGGCACACAGCCCCCAGGCATGGGGGACAGGCAGATAGATCTCTGTGGCCATGTAGGGGCATTTCTGGCTGACGGGGAGGGCTGTGGCTACCACTGGGATGAAAGAGAAGCCAGCTCGGAGGTCAACTCACTGTTGCCCATCTCCGGTCCACAGGCAGAAGCTTCATGAGGCAGATCTGGAGCTGCAGAGGAAGCGGGAGTACATTGAGGAGCTGGAGCCGCCCACTGACAGCAGCAGTAAGTGGGACCTGGCAACCAGAGGGTGGGGAGAGCCCAGAGTCCAACAGTGTGGAGCCGACGAGACACCTCTTCCACCAGCAGCCCGGCGGATCGAGGAGCTGCAGCGTAGCCTGCAGAAGAAGGACGCGGACTTGCGGGCCATGGAGGAGCGATACCGTCGCTATGTGGACAAGGCCCACATGGTGAGGACACTGGGTGTTCCCACAAGTCGCCTGCCCTGGCTCCCACTCTTTTGTGCCTCCCATTGAGTCAAACCTTCTGCTTGGACATCTGTGCCCCCAACTCCCACCTGTCATACCCCACCATATGATAGATCCCACTGCCACTGATTGTCACATTAAAATACTGCACAGCCAGCCAGGTGCCGTGGCTCATGCCTGTAATCCCAGCTCTTTGGGAGGCCAAGGATGAGGTCAGGACTTGGAGACCACCCTGGCCAACATGGTGAAACCCAATCTCTACCAAAAATACGAAAATTAGGCCAGGCGTGGTGGCTCACGCCTGTAATCCCAGCACTTTGGGAGGCTGAGGCGGGTGGGTCATGAGGTCAAGAGATCAAGACCATCCTGGCCATGGCAAAACCCCATCTCTACTAAGATACAAAAATTAGCCGAGCATGGTGGCAGGTGCCTGTAATCCCAGCTACTCAGGAAGCTGAGGCAGAGAATTACTTGAACCTGGGAGGTGGAGGTCGCAGTGAGTTGAGATCGTGACACTGCACTCCAGGCGGGGTGACAGAGTGAGACTCTGTCTAAAAACAAAAACTAGCTGGGCATGGTGGTGGGCACCTGTAATCCCAGCTACTTGGGAGGCTGAGGCAGGACAGTCATTTGAACCTGGGAGGCGGAGGTTGCAGTGAGTCGAGACTATGTCATTGCACTCTAGCCTGGGTGACAGGGCAAGACTCAGTCTCAAAAAAAAAAAAAAAAAAATACTGCACAGCCAGGCACAGTAGTTCATGCCTGTAATCCCAGCACTTTGGGAGGCTAAGGTGGGTGATCACTTGAGGCCAGGAGTTCGAGACCAGCCTGGCCAACATATAAAAACCCTGTCTCTACTAAAAATAGAAAAACTAGCCAGTGTGGTGACACACGCCTATAATCCCAGCTACTTGGGAGGCTGAGGGAGGAGAATAGCTTGAACCTGGTAGGCAAAGGTTGCAGTGAGCTGAGATTGCGCCACTTCACTCCAGCTTAGGTGACAGAGTGAGACTCCGTCTCAAAAAAAAAAAAAAAATGAATGAATGAATATACACACCCCAGTGTGTCCCAGGGGGTTTCAAGGCCAAAGTCACCTGGCTGTGACTTCCCCAACCTGTAGGTTATGCAGACCCTGGAACCCAAGCAGCGGCCAGCTGCGGGGGCACCCCCAGACCTCCACAGCCTGAGGACAAAGCTCCGAGAACGGGATGTCCGCATCCGGCACCTGGAGGTGGGTGTCCTTGTCCCTTTATGCTGCCTCCAGCATATCCAGGCCCCTGAAACTTGCCTCCTTGACAGATGGACTTTGAGAAAAGCCGAAGTCAGCGGGAGCAGGAAGAAAAGCTGCTCATCAGTGCCTGGTATAATATGGTGAGTGTGAGGTCTGGGCTCTGAGATCTCATGGGTAGAGTATTTTAGGGGTCCTGTGGGCTCACCTGATCCCAACCACACCTCCTCCTGAAGGGCATGGCCTTGCAGCAGCGAGTCGGGGAAGAGCGGGCGCCTGCCCATGCCCAGTCGTTCCTAGCACAGCAGCGGCTGGCAACCAATGCTCGCCGTGGACCCCTGGGACGCCTGGCATCTCTGAGCCTTCGCCCCACCGACAAGCACTGACAGACCTCATGATCCAGCCAGCCGGGGCTCCATCCATCCTGGCTTCCTCCAATTCACGTGGCGCCCAGCATCGGGCTTCAGCCAGCGGCTTGAGAGCCTTGAGGTCATGACCTCCACCCTTCGCTCTCCCAGATTGGTGGGGAGGGAGGGCGGGAGGTATATATAGGACTGTTCATTTTAGCAATGTGATTCTTATCGTTGATTCTCTCTCTGGAGTTCATGTGCTGCCTAGGGAGAGTCTGATTTTATATTTGAGAAAAATAAAGACTTTCAATCTTTGGCTGTGCTCTGGGCACCATGGTAAGGGAAAGTGGGCCAGGGGCTTAGCCCGTTGCTTTTAAGAAAAGCTTGATTTGTCTGGGGCATGGTGGCTGACAACTGTAATCCCAGCACTATGGGAGGCTGAGGCAGGTGGATCACTTGAGGTCAGGCTTAAGTTAAAGACTAACCTGGGAAAAAAAAAAAAAAAAAGACTTCCTCAGATGGGTCATTTTAGGGCCGGGTGCCGTGGCTCACTCACGCCTGTAATCCCAGCACTTTGGGAGGCTGAGGCGGGTGGATCATGAGGTCAAGAGATCGAGACCATCCTGGTCAACATGGTGAAACCCTGTCTCTACTAAAAATACAAAAAAGTAGCTGGGCATGGTGGCGCGTGCCTGTAATCCCAGCTACTCAGGAGGCTGAGGCAGGAGAATTGCCTGAACCCAGGAGGTGGAGGTTGCAGTGAGCCGAGATCGCGCCATTGCACTCCAGTCTGGGTAACAAGAGTGAAACTCCGTCTCCAAAAAAAAAAAAGAAAAAGACTAGCCTGGTTAAACAGCTTAAAAATATATATATATTGAGTGAAACAGATTAAAAAAAAAGACTAGCCTGGCCAATATGGCGAAACCCCTGCTTTACTAAAAATACAAAAATTAGCAGAACATGGTGGTGCATGCCTATAATCCCAGCTACTCAAGAGGCTGAGGTTGGAGAATCGCTTGAACCCGGGAAGTGGAGGTTACAGTGAGCTGAGGTCATGCCATTGTACACCAGCCTGGGCAACAGAGCAAGACTTCGTCTCAAAAAAAAGAAAGAAAGAAAGAAAAAAGCTTGGCTTGTATTCTTACTAAAGTATGAGTGACTAATAGCACCATCTAGAGATAGGTGAGGATCTCATTTGTGTGTTTGTGAATGTGTGGTTATTTTTTTTTTTTTTTTTGAGACAGTGTTGCTCTGTCACCCAGGCTGGAGTGCAATGGCGCAGTCTCAGCTCACTGCAGCCTCTGCCTCCCATGTTCAAATAATTCTGCCTCAGCCTCCTGAGTAGCTGGGATTACAGGCGTGCGCCCATGCCCAGCTAATTTCTGTATCTTTAGTATAGACGGGTTTCACCATGTTGGCCAGGCTGGTCTCGAACTCCTTATCTTGTGATCTGCCTGCCTCAGTCTCCCAAAGTGCTGGAAATACAGGTGTGAGCCACCACACCTGGCTTGGTAGTTTTTCTTTTTTCGTTGTTGTTTTTTTTTCTTTTTTCATTGTTGTTGCTATTGTTGTTTTGAGACAGAGTCTCCCTCTGTCACCCAGGCTGGAGTACAGTGGCACAATCTCGGCTCACTGCAACCTCTGCCTCCCAGGTTGAAGCGATTCTCCTGCCTCAACCTCCCAAATAGCTGGGACCACAAGCACATGTCACCACACCTGGCACCACACCTGGCTAATTTTTGTATTTTTAGTAGAGACAGGGTTTCACCATGTTGGCCAAGGTGGTCTTGAACTCCTGACCTCAATGATCCGCCCACCTCAGCTTCCCAAATTGCTGAGATTACAAGCATGAGCCACCGTGGCTGGCCATGTACTGGTTTTTGAAGAAGCTTTAGACAGGCCAGGTGTCGTGGTTCACTCTTGTAATCCCAGCACTTTGGGGGGCCAGGGTGGGTGGATCATTTGAGCCCAGGAGTTCAAGACCAGCCTGGGCAACATGCTGAAAACCTGTCTCTACTAAAAATATAAAAAGTTAATCAGGCATGGTGGCAGGCACCTGTAATCCTAGCACTCTGGAGGCTGAGGCAGGAGAATCACTTGAACCTGGGAGGCAGAGGTTGCAGTGAGCCGAGATCACGCCACTGCATTCCAAAAAAAAAAAAAGGTGGGGGGTGCCGGGATCAGTGGCTCACACCTGTAATCCCAACATTTTGGCAGTTTGAGGCAGGCTAAATACAAATTTAGCCGGGCGTGGTGGTGTGCATCTATAATCCCAGCTACTTGGGGAGTCAGGCAGTAGAATCACCTGAACTCGGGAGGCAGAGGTTGCATTGATTAGAGACCACACCATTGCACTCCAGTCTGGGCAAAAAGAGCTAAACTTCATTTTAAAAAGAAAAAAAAGAAGGCAGGCTAGGCGCGGTGGCTCACACCTGTAATCCCAGCACTTTGGGAGGCTGAGGCAGGTGGATCACAAAGTCAGGAGTTTGAGAACAGCCTGGCCAATGTGGTGAAACCCCATGTCTACTAAAAATACAAAAATATTTAGCCGAGCATGGTGGCAAATGCTTGTAATCCCAGCTACTTGGGAGACTGAGGCGGGAGAATTGCTTGAACCTGGGAGGCAGAGGTTGCAGTGAGCTGAGATTGCTCCACTGCACTCCAGCCGGGGCAACAGAGCAAGACTTCGTCTCAAAAAAGGAAGGCTAAGGTGGGAGAATGGCTTGAACCAGAGAGGTGGAGGCTGTAGTGAGTAGAGATCAAGCCACTGCACTCCTGTTTTAGACAAAAATGCCTGCCTTCATGAAGCTGAGGGTTATAGTAAAAACAGGCAGACATTAAAGTAGATAAAACAAAAGCTTGATATGAGAAGAAATACCACAGAGGAAAATAAAGCTGCAATAAGTGATGGGGATAGAAGTGGTAGACTTGGGAGCTGACAATTTATAATAAAAGGCCAGAGGCTGGGCACCATGGCTAAAACCTGTAATCCCAGCACTTTGGGAATCTGAGGTGGAAGTATCTCTTGAGCACAGGAGTTCCAGACCAGCCTGGGCAACATACTGAGACCTCGTCTGTACAAAAATAAAAAAATTAGGGCTGGTGGGGTGGCTCACGTCTGTAATCCCAGGAATTTGGGAGGCTGAGGCGGGTGGATCACCTGAGGTTGGGAGTTTGAGACCAGCCTGACAAACATGAAGAAACCCCAACTCTACTAAAAACAAAAACAAAAAATTAGCTAGGTATGGTGGTGAACTGTGGTTCTAGCTACTCAGGAGCCTCAGGTGGGAGGATTGTTTGAACCTGGGAGGTGGAGGCTGCAGAGAGCTGTGATTTTCCCACTGCACTGCAGCATGGGCAACAGAGTGAGATTCCATCTCAAAAAAAAAAAGCCAGAAAAGGAGGCCTCATCAAAGAAGTGACATCAGTGAAGGAGAGACCTGAGGGAGAGGCCATGTAGGTATCTGGGGAAGATCCAGGCAGAACAGTTTGTGCAAAAGCCATGAGGTGAGAGCTTGCTTGGTGTACTAGAGGAAGAGTAAGGGGCCATAGTGGAGTGGAGTGAATGAGAAAGCAGATGAGGGTGGGGAGATTATTCAGGGATTTGTGGGCTGCAGAGAGTACTTTAACTTTTTTTTTTTTTAAGACTGGGTTTCACCAGGCGTGGTGGCTCACGCCTGTAATCCAAGCACTTTGGAGGCCGAGGCGGGCAGATCACCTGAGGTCGGGAGTTTGAGACCAGCCTAACCAACATGGTGAAACCCCGTCTTTAAAAAAAAAAAAAGCCAGATGCGGTGGCTCATGCCTGTAATCCCAGCACTTTGGGAAGCCGAGGCGGGTGGATCACAAGGTCAAGAGATCGAGACCATCCTGGTCAACATGGTGAAACCCCGTCTCTACTAAAAATACAAGAAATTAGCTGGGCATGGTGGCGCGTGCCTGTAATCCCAGCTACTCAGGAGGCTGAGGCAGGAGAATTGCCTGAACCCAAGAGGTGGAGGTTGCGGTGAGCCGAGATAGCGCCATTGCACTCCAGCCTGGGTAACAAGAGAGAAACTACGTCTCTAAATAAATAAATAAATAAATAAAAATAAAAAGACTGGTTTCACCATATTGGTCAGGCTGGTCTTGAACTCCCTACCTCAGGTGATCCACCCGCCTCGGCTTCCCAAAGTGCTGCGATTACAGGCGTGAGCCACAGTGCTCAGCCTGTACTTTAACTTTTATCCTAAGTGTAGTGGAAGCCCTCGAAGATTCTAAGCAAAGGAGGGATGTGACCTGACTCGGGTGTTCATAGGCGCCCTCTGGTGGCCACTTTGAGAGAAACAGGCTTAGGAGGCCAGGGCCAGAGCTGGAAGAACAGGTTGGTAGTTCATGTGGGTGGGTGGGTGACAGTGAGGGTTCTGGCCAGGTTGGGAGCCCTGGAGGGAGAAATGGTTGGATTCTAGATACGATTTAATGGTAAGGCTGGCAGGGTGCGGTGGCTCACACCTGTAATCCCAGCACTTTGGCCAACATGATGAAACCCCATCTCTACTAAAAATACAAAAATTAACTGGGCATATTGGCAGGCACCTGTAATCCCAGCTACTTGGGAGGCTGAGGCAGGAGAATCACTGGAATCTGGGAGGCAAAGGTTGCAGTGGGCTGATTGCGCCATTGCACTCCAGCCTGGGTGACAAGAGCAAAACTCCATCTCAAATAATAATAATAATAATAAAGGTAAAACTGATAGGATTTGCTGCTGGGTTGATGTGATGGCCTGTGACAGGAAGAGAAATCCACATGACTACTTTTGACCTCATCACCTGGAAGGACACAGCTAACACACAGTGTTGGGCAGACTGGGGAGTTGATTAGGAGCTGGATTTCAAGTGTGTTAGGTTTGAAGTGCCTGAGAGATTTCTGCAAGGAGACATCTAAGAGTCAGTTGTCTTTCTGGGTCTACAGTTAGAGCAGGGATACTGACTGAATTTCTTCCTTCTTTTCCTTTCCTCTTCTTTTTCTTTCTTTCTTTTTTTTTTTTTTTTTTGAGATGGAGTCTTGCTCTGTCTCCAGGCTGGAGTGCAGTTGTGAAATCTTGGCTCATTGCAACCTCTGCCTCCCAGATTCAAGCAATTCTCCTGCCTCAGCCTCCTAAGTATGGTCTCAATCTCCTGACCTCATGATCCACCCGCCTCAGCCTCACAAAGTGCTAGGATTACAGGCATGAGCCACTGCACCCAGCCTTTCTTTTCTTCTTTAGATGGGGTCTCACTCTGTTGCCCAGGCTGGAGTGTAGTGGCAGAATATCGCTCACTGCAACCTCCGCCTCCCGGATTCAAGCAATTCTCCTGCCTCGGCCTCCCAAGTATCTGGGATTACAGGCATGTGCCACCACACCCAGCTAATTTTGTATTTTAGTAGAGTTGGGGTTTCACTATGTTGGCCAGGCCTGTCTCGAACTCCTGACCTCAAATGATCCACCTATCTCCGCCTCCCAGCTGGGATTACAAGCATTAGCCCCACCATGGCAGAGCCTTTTTTTTTTTTTTTGAGACAGGGTCTTGCTGTGTTGCTCAGGCTGGAGTGCAGTGGTGAGATCATAGTTCACTTCCTTGGCTGGACTTTTTATTCAGGAGTCATCAGGAGTTCATGTGTTTAAATTAGTAAGACCTGAAGCCCTGAGGGCCTGAGAATGCAGAGGCTTGGGGCGAGAGGAAGCCATGATCCTGGGACAGTGGCTGGCTCATTAATAAGTAATGCCAGGGCACTGATGTGTGTATTTTCAGAGAGCAGAGCTTGGGAAGAAGTAAGCAGGGCACCATCATAAAAGATGGAACAGGTGAAACCCCGTCTCTACTAAAAATACAAAAAGTTAGCCAGGCGTGGTGGTGTGCACCTGTTATCCCAGTTACTCGGGAGGCTGAGGCATGAGAATCGCTTGAACCCAGAGGTGGAGGTTGCAGTGAGCCAAGATCGTGCCACACTGCACTTCAGCCTGGGTGGCAAAGTGAGACTCTGTCTTAGAGAAAAAAACAAACCTGGAATAAGCTGGGTTTGGTGGTTGTGGTGGAGGAGGAGGAGGAGGAAAGAGGAGAAGGAGGAGAAAGAAGAAGAAGAAACCTGCAAGAACTCCCAAATCTTACTTAGCATAACGCCTGGCAGGAGAAATCAGACTAAGAACGTTTGAGTAAAAACCACTAGCAATTTGTTGAGCACCTACTGCATACCAAATGCTTTAATGTCATTCTTTCATTTCATCCTCACGACAGCTCCATGAGGTAGTCACTCACATCGCCACTTGAAGGAAAGAATTCGGGCAGGACAATGATGGAGACCGCTCAGGCAGTGGGGGTTGGGAAGGTGGGCTGGTGGTCAGGGTGGGCTGGTCCAAGAGTCTGGAAGAACCCCCGCCCCAGCACAGTGCCAAACCCCAGCGGACTGCGAGAGCTGGTCAAAAGTGCAGGTGGACTTGACGAAGGTACACGAGGCTTGTGCAGACCTGGACTCCTGCCTGTGTGCCCTGTAGGGACCTGGTTCCCTGTTCTTAGGGGGCTGGGCTCTTAGATTTCAGGCCAGATTCTCCTCCTCCTCGCCAATAGGGCTGGGCAGCCAGGGTGGCGCCGGACCCCGGGACCCGGGCACGGTCACGGTGGTAAAGGGCTCGGCAGGCCCAGGGATGAGGACAAGCGGTTCAGGACCCGCAGGGGGCGGGGGCTCGGGCTCCGGCAGGCCGGGTTCGAGCGGCGGGTCTCCGCAGCTGCACTCCGGGGCCGCGCCTTCGGGGACAACAGCGCATGAGCAGCTGGCCCCGGTAGACGCCTCGGACACGCAGCTGTTCTTGCGGAGTAGAAAGGACAGGCGCCGGCCCAGCAGGCCTCCCCCGGCCATGCCCGCGCCCGCCGGAAGGAGGCGCTGCAGCAAGTCACCGGGCGCCTCGCCAACCGGCCCATCCAAGCCGTCCAGCCGCTGGAACTGCATGTCTTCTTTGGCCAGCCTGCGGGACCGACAGTGGGGTGGGCCAGCGCTGCGGCCTCGCCTCTGGTTGACAGAGCGGGGTCCCAGGCGTTCACATTTCCCTGACTCCACCCACCCCTTTGTCCCACTTATCTCCAAAGACCTTAGCTCCTAAACCCAGAGCCTGGCCTCACCCTCTGTTTCCATTTAAACTTAGATCTCAGGCCGAGCATGGTGGCTCACACCTGTAATCCCAGCACTTTGGGAGGTCTAGGTAGGCAGATCACGAGGTCAGGAGTTCGAGACCAGCCTGACCAACATGGTGAAACCTTGTCTCTACTAAAAATACAGAAATTAGCCGGTAAGGTGGTGGGCACCTGTAATTCCAGCTACTTAGGAGGCTGGGGCAGGAGAATCGCTTGAACCCAAGAGGCAGAGGTTGCAGTAAGCCGAGACCACTCCATTGCACTCCAGCCTGGGCGAGAGAGCGAGACTCCGTTTCAAAAAAACAAAAAAAAAGTCTGCCCGCCTCGGCCTCCCAAAGTGCTGAGGATTACAGGAGTGAGCCACTGCCCCCAGCTGATTTTTATTTTTTGAAACGGAGTTTTACTCTTGTTGCCCAGGATGGAGTGCAATGGCGTGATCTTAGCTCACTGCAACCTCTGCCTCCCAGGTTTACGTGATTCTCCTGCCTCAGTCTCCTGAGTAGCTGGGATTACATGCATGCACCACCAAGCCCGGCTAATTTTGTATTTTTATTAGAGATGGGGTTTCACCGTGTTGGTCAGGCTGGTCTCAAATTCCTGACCTCAAGTGATACACTAGCCTTGGTCACCCCCACGCCCGGGATTACAAGCCTGAGCCACAGCGCCTGGCCTTTATTTTTATTTTTTTAGAGACAGGCTCTTGCTCTGTTGCCTGGGCTGGAGTTCAGTGATGTCATTATGGCTCACTGCAGCCTTGCACTCCTGAGCTCAAGCGATCCTCCCATCTCAGCCTCCTGAATAGCTGGGACTACAGGTGCACACCACCACGCTTGGCTAATTTTTTATTTTTAGTAGAGATAGGGGTCTCATTATGTTGCCCAAGCTGGTCTGAACTCCTGGGCTCGCTCAATCCTCCCGCCTTGGCCTCCCAAAGTACTGGGATTACAGGCATTGATCACCTGCTCCTGGCCTCAGCCTTCATCTCCTTTGGTATCATGTCTGACTCGTCTGATCTCAATAACCTCAGCCCTTAGCTCTGTCCCTACTCAGTGGCCCGGTCTCAGACCTTGACCCTATACCCTGACTCCTACCTTAGCCTCTGTCCCATCACAGTTCTGAGAATTTCGCTCTTATCCCCATCTCTAGAGTTGAGTCCCCTTAATTTTTTTTTTTTTTTGAGACGGATTTTCGCTCTTGTTGCCCAAGCTGGAGTGCAATGGCAGGATCTTGGCTAACTGCAGCCTCTGCCTCCCGGGTTCAATTGAGTCTCCTGCCTCAGTCTCCAGAGTGTCTGGAATTACAGGCATGCGCCACCACACCTGGCTAATTTTGTGTTTCTAGTAGAGACGGGGGTTTCTCCATGTTGGTCAGGCTGGCCTCGAACTCCCAACCTCAGGTGATCCACCCACCTTGGCCTCCCAAAGTGCTGGAATTACAGGTGTGAGCCACCACACCAGGCCCTCTTAATCTTTTAAATCAGGTGCATCCCGCAGAGCATTAAGCCCTGCCCCAGGCGGCCCTGCCCACCTCACCCACTAGCTCACGTGATGTCGAAGGTGGAGCCCTGGAAGGAGGGCTGCCGCAGCTGGAAGACTGTAGCCGCAGTGTAGGGGGCGCGAGCCTCGGCAGCGTCCCAGTACAAGTCCTTCTCCAGCACAGCCAGGTCGTCATACATCTCGTCCACTGCCAGCATGGACACCTACGAGTGCAAACACACAAGGTAAAGTGGGGGTAGGGCAGTGCACCGGGACCCAGGGTGAACCCCTCTGGGTGGGTGGGGACCACAGAGGGAAGAATCGTCCAGGGCGAGACCTGGCAAGTCTTGGCAGGCCTGGGACCAGGACCCTGTTGGGCACTCTGGAATGGTCTCACCTGGAGCCAGAGTCTCACCTGGAAGTTTCGATCGATCAGAAAGTTGGTCTCAAAGTCATCGTCGTCCTCTCCGAAGGGGTTGATGAGCTGCTCAGCTACCTGAGTGGAGAGGGAGGAGTTAGGTGGAAACTTGGGAACCCCGTGCCCGCCCCACCCATGAAATTCCAGGCTGGAGCATCCACCTACCTTGAGCCAGCCGGCGTAGAAGAAAAACTGCAGTAGGGTGAAGATGGGCACACACAGGTCTAGGTCATGGTCTTTGTAACCCTGAGCTGGGTCCAGGAACTGGCGACCAATGAGGCAAGCCAGGAAGTAGCTGTACAGTGCGATGGTCACCACCTGGGCAGTGCGGGGCAGGGCTCAGGGCGGTCATTGAGGGCCAAGGCTAGGATTGGGCATCATTATGACAGGGGCCTTAGCTAGCTCTCAGTTTCCCCTTGAAATCATGCATCAGGGCCACTGACATCGAATATCAATGGAGGCGTGACTGGGTTACCTGGGTGTAGACGAGGGGTACGCTAATCCAGTCGTAGTGAAAGAGCATTCCACATTTGCCGCGAAACACATTCAGCTCCTGGGGGTGGGTACAGGTCATGAGGTGGCCTGAATGGTGAGCTCACACAGGGATATTGAGTGTGGGTGCCTGGGATGGAGGTGGGTCGTCACCTGGTGGGAACTGGGAGTGTGCTTTGGGGGTTCTAGGGAGGGTATTTTGTGGTGGATGTGCACCTGGAGTAAGGGACCATGCACCCAGGGGCTGCCCCTGAGGGCGTTGGAATCTGCCCCATGGAGGTCAGCGTGCACCTGGTAAAGGTGCTTGAAATCGGCCTCCTCGGGGTGACCGGCGGGCCGCCGTTGATACAGCTCCAGGGGTGCAATTTCCCTGGTATTCTACATGAATGACCTCCCAGTGGGCCCACCTCGAGCAGCAGCTTAAGGGCGCTGTTGTCGCGGATGCGGCCCTCGCGCCGCGCCTGCGCCGCCAGGTTGGAGAACCACACGCACGGCACCCAGTACTTGTTGTAGGACGAGTTCAGGTTTTCGAACTTCTTGCGCTCCTCGCGGGTCATAAACCCTGGAGGAACGAGGTCAGGGATAGCTCGCCCCCCGCCCAGCTCCACCCGGTCCTTGCCCGATCCCCTCGCTGCCTCTGGCCGGGGACTCACCCGCCTCCACCACGTGGTCTATGGTGGGGAAGCGCTTGAACACCGCGGTGCTGACGGAGCGCAGGATGAGCACTGCCGAGAGCCCTGCGTAGCGCATGAGTGTGCGCCGGTAGAGGCGGCCGCGCTCGTCGCGTCCGTGCACGGTGCCTGCCACCACGCACATGAGCGCGTCGGGCAGCGGCATGCATAGGTACTGGTTCCACCAGCGGTGCACCACCAGCGTCACGTAAAAACCTGCAGGGGAGCGCGGAATGGGGGCTCAGTGGGGACACCAGGGCCAGGGGTTTGGGCACCCAGATTGTGGGAAAAGGGGCAACATAGGGGCTGCATCAGGGAAACCTGAGTGGCCTCGCCAACCTGACCAGCTTGGGCTGGGAACTTGGGGGTCCAGCCCTAAGATCAGAAAGGCCAGAGCAGCCCTTTGGGTCACTGGCTACTTGGGAGCCACCTCGGATGTGGCGTTGGGATCCCAATATGGGGATAGAGACACAGAACCCGTGTTAGGGGCATGTGGACAGACTGTCGCTTGCTGTGAGGGTGTAGGAACCTAAAACAAGGAGAGGGGAGGCCTGGTTTGTGGGGGTGTACATCAGGGACACTTGGTCAGGCTTGTCACAATAGCCACACCCAGCCCCTGAGTCAGGAACTTCTGAAGGGGTTGGGGACAGGATCTACATCAGGGAGCTTTGGGCAGGCTGGGGTCACATGTGGTCACTGCGGGACCAGGACTTGTCAGAGAAATGCCCCCAGGCTGGAATTGAGAGGATGGAGTCCTGTGGGGTCCCTGGAGGGTTAGGGGGTTCTCCCCCCTAGTAACACAACAGACTGGTGAGAATCCCCAGGGTGACCAGAAATAAGCCTGTGGGTGAGATGGAGCTCTCCTGGAGGTACCTCAGGGGGCACTGTGACCTAAGTGACACCCCAGGTCTCAGATATGCGGGGCCACATCTGGCATCTTCATGGTGTGGATCCAAAACTAGGGGGGTGCAGGCGGGTAGGATTTGAGGGGAGACTCTCAGAGGGGCAGGAATGGGGGCTCCTCAAAAGGCATGAATGGAAATGGGTTTCTCAGGGACATAGGAATGGAGGACTTGGGGGCTGGACCGCACCAAGCACGAAGGAGACAGGAATGAGGCTGGCATACTGGTCGCAGTAAATGACAAGCTTCTCGAAGTAGCGCTTTTGCCCTTCCTTCAGCACAAAGCTGCAGGGTAAAGAAGAAGGGTCACAGGTCACAGGGGCGACTCTGTTCCCAGCTTCAGATCTCTCTTGCTATACCCTTCTCCCTGGCCTCCTCTTATAATAGCTGCCCCCGGCCAGGCACAGTGGCTAATGCCTGTAATCCCAGCACTTTGGGAAGCCGAGGCAGGAGGATCACTTGACATTAGAAGTTCAAGGCCAGCCTGCCCAATATGGTGAAACTCCATCTCTACTAAAAATACAAAAAACTAGCCAGACATGGTGGCTGGCACCTGTAATCCCAGCTACTCGGGATGGGGCTGAGGCAGGAGAATCGCTTGAACCGGGAGGCAGAGGTTGCAATGAGCCGAGATTGTGCCGCTGCACTCCAGCATGAGTGACAGAGTGAGACTTCATCTCAATTAAAAATATATACTGGGTGCGATGGCCCAGGCCTCTAATCTCAGCACTTTAGGAGGCTGAGGAGCAAGAATCACGAGGTCAGGAGTTAGAGACCAGCCTGACCAACATGGTGAAACCCTGTCTCCACTAAAAATACAAAAAAATAGCTGGGTGTGGTGGCAGGCGCCTGTAATCTCAGCTACTCGGGAGACTGAGGCAGGAGAATCACTTGAACACAGGAGGTGGAGGTTGCAGTGAGCCGAGATCCTGCCATGGCACTCCAACCCAGGTGGCAGTGTGAGACTCCATCTCAAAAATATATATATACATATTATAGTATATATTTTATTATATATGATATATATAGTGCAGAGAAGGCTAATAAAAGAATAAAATATATATATTATATATATAATAGCTGCCCCCCTCCCCTAGAACACGACCACCCCGGGGCAGCCTCACCGGTAGGCAGCACTCAGCGCCATGTAGAACCCAAGGAAGCAGAGCAGCTCTCGCCACAGGAGTTTGTAGATGCTCCCACGCCACAGCAGCAGCAGCTGGGAGAAGCCCCCAAAGCGGGCATTCGCCACTCGGGCCGTGTAGGTGACGGTCATCGTGGCACCTGGCAGGTGTGGCCAAGGGAGAGTGGGTGGCCCGGGTTGTGGCTGTGGGTAGGGGTGGAGAGGTGCGGGAATAACTGAGCACAGCGACCCCACCCATGTTCTGGCCGGCCGTCCCCTCAGTCCTGACCCTTGCCTGAGTTGCCTTCTCCCAGGTGTACCCAGTCCCAGTCCAGCCCCCAGTGCCCCTCCCTGACCCGAGTCTCAGGCTGTCCCCTTCCCTGGACTCCTGGCGCCAGGCTCTGTACATGCCATCCCCCACCACCAAGACCCTTGAGTCCCTGCAGTCAGCTCCCAAGTCACCCCCTGACCAATCCCCTTCACCTAGAGGCCACCTATAGCATCCCCCAGCCCGAGAGTCCCTAGCGCCTGAGTTTCTAGGTTCTCAAGGCTCTACCTCCCCCAAATTCTCTCCCTCAGCCCCTGTTTCTGGCTCCCCTTTCTCTACTTCCCCAGCTCCCAGTCTTGCCCCATTCCACTCCCTGCACTCCCTCTGAAGCCCTGTCCCTAAGCCTCCGGGTCCCCTAGCCCCCCTGCCCCAGCTTGTCCACCTTCCGCTGAATGCCCCTGGCTCCCCCGACTCCCTTTCCTCCCGGATCCGCCTTGACCTTTCCTCTCTCCAGCCGTCCAAGCCCTCTACTCCCGGGCCCCAGAGGACTCCGGATGCATTCCTGCCCGCAAGTTCCCTATTCCCTCAGGGCCCCCTATTGCCCCAAGCCTGGGCTCATCTCACCTGTGTCGAAGGTGGCCGGTACAGGGACACACGGGGACAGGGATGGAATGGGCGGGTGGCTTCGGCGTTGGGTGGGGCTGGGGAGTGGGCGTGCCACCCCTTCCTGGTCCTCCTCCCTCGGCTGGGCTGTAGCTTCAGAACTTTTGTTTAAAGTTCCACAAGTTTGTTACCTGGCACTGGGGGAGATATCCGCCTTGTCCTCCCTTGCCCCTCCCTGTTCCCCTCCCAGTCACTCACTGGCAGGTCCTAGGGATCTGGAACCCAGAGACTGGGGGAGGAGGCAGGGATGGTCTTTTTCCCAGTCCCAGACACACACACACATACACAAACACACACACACACACACATTGCTCAGTGAGGCTGGGTCACTCCACAGTCACCTGTAATCCCACAATGTCACAGAGATGCATGCAGAAACACACATCATAGTCCCAGACACAAACCCAGCTGCTCTGAAGACAGCCTCAGCCAGGCAACATGGCTCACGCTTGTAATCTTAGCACTTTGGTAGGCGTAGGTGGGAGGATCACCTGAGTCAGGAGTTCAAGACCAGCCTGGGCAACATAGTGAGAGTCCCCATCTCTCCTGAAAAACCAAAAAGCCTCACATAACTATGGTGACCCAGAGGGGCAGTACACACTGTCACAGACGCTTCTGGAGTCACACAAGACTACCTACCTTGACCTCCCCATCACACATATATAAGGCAGGTGTACTCTGACATACCAGCCTCTGCTCTCACACGCAGTGCTCCCAACAGTCTGATTCCCTCACGATCACACCATGTAACAAAGACACCCACACAACCAGCCAAGTGCAGACCCCACCCAGACCTCAGAATGCCTTCACACGCAGTCTTACACCATTGCGATGAGGTTTGTTTTTTTTTCTTTTGAGACGGAGTTTCGCTCTTGTTACCCAGGCTGGAGTGCAATGGCGCGATCTGGGCTCACCACAACCTCCGCCTCCTGGGTTCAGGCAGTTCTCCTGCCTCAGCCTCCTGAGTAGCTGGGATTACAGGCACGCGCCACCATGCCCAGCTAATTTTTTGTATTTTTAGTAGAGACGGGGTTTCACCATGTTGACCAGGATGGTCTCGATCTCTTGACCTCATGATCCACCCGCCTCGGCCTCCCAAAGTGCTGGGATTACAGGCGTGAGCCACTGCACCCAGCCCTGCAACGAGGTTTTGTTCCCGAGTTCCCTTGTGCAAAGATGCACCCATGATCACACCCCAAATGCAAAAGCCCCTTCCTCAGTCAGCGACACGCAATCCCAGGATCAGAGTAGGGCTCTGGTGGTCCCTGAGGTTCCCTAATCTACAAAGACACACACAACAGCGACCATTGTCTCAAGGGAACCTTAGCTGTCACCGCTAGTGAAATTCGCCAGCATTTGCACATCAATGTGTGAAGGCAACCCCCTTTCCAACGTTCCCTCCCAGCGGCACACCCAGACCCATACACACAGGTCCCAGACACTCTCAGCGTTGCCACGAACACACAAGCTTGGGAACACAAAAGCTTGTCCCGAATTTAGCATGGATTCAGGGCAGATGTTCATTCTTCACAAACACACCTGTAAAGGGGGCACTCCCAGCCTGGTACAAATGATACCCACTTCCCCTGCATTGCCCAGCTTGGAGGACATTCACACACAGATTGATGTGGGAGGGGCAGGGGCTCAGGGGTAAAACCCTGGGACGGGCATCCTAGAGTGCTCAGGAGCCCCTTGTGCGTTCTGCACAGCCCCACCCGAGGTCCCAAGCCTGACAGGCCAGGACGGGACACTGTGTTCCCAGACTGGCAGATGTTCGCCCTGCCCAGGGTAATTAGGAACCAGCCTGGGCTGGCCACCCTCCGACCTGCGTCTTCGCTGTCCAGCTGCCGGACAGCCCATAAATGGGGGCGAGGGGGAAGCTAGGGCGGTGCCGTCAGCTGCGGAACCTGGTGAGGAGGTGGCAGGCTGGGTGCTGAGGAGCTCAGTTCCAGATCGGCAGCCCCCACTCCCTAGGAAGTGTCTTGCATTCACTAAAGCCGGCTCCTCCTTTTCATCCTCCCTCCCGCAGCTGACCCGCAGCCCCACACACTTCCGACAGTTGAACTCCCGCAGGGGCTGGGGGCAGGTTTCCTGGGCTAGTTGACAGGCTTACTAATTGTGACAAGGAAAAATAACAAACATTTCTTGGGGTTTCCTGCCTGGTGCTGGTATAAATGCCTTGTGTGTTTCGTCCCATGGAATCTTTACAGGCATACTAAGTCAGTCAGTTTACTATCCAAGTAGGGAAACTGAGGCTTCAATGTCACATCTCATCTTGTTCGTAGCACAGCTGGGATTTGGATCCTGGCAGTTTGGCACGAAGCCGGCTGTACCATTCTGTTTGTTTTAGACATGCCACCCCAACAGGCCCACACCTGCTTGTGCACACCCTAGGGAGTTGGGGGGACAAGTCTAGGCCCCTGGTGGGGTTCCCCTTACACACACACCCTGGCACACCCAGACTCTGGATATGCACGGTCTGAACACTTTTTTCTTTTTTTTTTTTTTTTGAGACAGGGTCTTACACTGTCTTGGCTCACTGCAACCTTTGCCAACAGGGTTCAAGCAATTCTCCTGCCTCAGCCTCCCAAGCCCCACTGCCATGCCGGCTAATTTTTGTATTTTAAGTAGAGATGAGGTTTCACCATGTTGGCCAGGCTGGTCTCAAACTCCTGGCCTCAAGTGATCCACCAGCCTTGGCCTCCCAAAGTGCTGGAATTATAGGTGTGAGCCACCGCGCCTGGCCTGAACACCACTTTCTGATTCGCGTGTCCTCAGGACCCCCTTTCTGTCCCCCTAGCCAGCTCTGGCTTGGAACTCGTAAACTCTCAAGGTCATGCCCCATCCTGAGTCTCCCAAGTGGGGACAACAATAGCAGCCAAAGCAGTGGCAGAGGGAGGAGCGACAGGCAGGGGATGAGGGGGCCCACTAGGAGCCTTCCAGGCCTGTGTGCCCACAGCCTGTGAGACTGCTCAGGAGTCAGGATGGGACTTCAGGAGCCCCTCCAGCCAGAGCCCACTGTCAGTCACCCTGCCCACTAACCAGCCTCCTTGCTGCAGCCTTGTTGGGAGGGGTTGATGCCATCCCACGGGGGCAGGAATTGGGGGGTGGAGACTGTTAATCCCCAGTCTGGCAGGCCTAGCCTCTGCCCAGGGCGCCCACTAATTCCCAAACCAAACAGCAGGCAACGGCGGGCCCACTGCCGGCCTAATCCACTCCCTGCCAGCCTGGGGCTAGCCAAGGGGCCTCCCAGTTCCCACGCTCTGAGCCTCCAGGGAAGTGGGCAGACGCCCCTGTCTTCCATTCCAGGGTTCACAGCCCCAGCAGGGACACCTAGGGATACCTTAACCCACAGAGAAGGAGACAAAGATATCCCTCACCCAAGACACCCTCCTTCCCAAGTTGCCACAATAAACATGCATCTCTATTAGGTCTCTGTTGTGAATGGGCCCCTCTAGATGTGCACAACCTGTGTAACTGTACATTAAGGTGCTTATCCTCACCTCCCAATGTCAACATAATACAGCAGTTTAAGATCATTTTATTGAAGAGCAAGAGGTGGGAGAGGTAGGGGGCAACTACAATCCCCCACCAGCCCCACCAGGGGGAATGGACCCCTCCCTGCCTCCTGCCCAAGTGGCTCCCCCTGTACTAAGGGGGGGACTTTGTGCAAACTCTGCCCCGAGGGGGTGGGGAGGGTGGAAGGTGAGTGTGAAATGTCAGCGGTTGGGGCTGGCAGCGGTGCTACTGGGCACTGGGGGGCTTGTAGGGCTCCAGGAGGAGGGCTGAGAAGGTGTTGACCTTGTCTGCCCCCCGCACTTCGTGGGGTAACAGCGGCAGCTTCACGATGTGGAAGTCTTCATATAGGTCCTCCATCTGCAGCCAGGGCAGAGGGGAGAAGGCAGTGGTCAGGGGCAGGAAGGCAGAGACGGAGTGTGGATCAATAGAGGGTTGAGCTAGGAGGCTTCTAGGGTCAGGGAGAGAATACAGGGCAAGAGCTTAAGGTGTCGTAAGTGAGAGTTGGGTCAGTATGGTCAGAGATCACTGGGCTACACCCCCTGCTCTCCAGGGTCACAGGACCTAGGCCAGGCCAGCCATAGTTCACTATGGCTGGAATAACGGTGAAGGATCTGAAATGTGGGGGCAAAGAGCAGGAGGCTAGGGCAGAGGGCCAGAAGGTAGAGCAAAAGGTCAGAGAATAAAGGGCAGAGGTGCCTCTGCAGAGCCAGTGCTGGGTGGGTGGGCACACCTGGTCCAGATACTTCGCTTGGATCTTGTGGCGAGCCTCACACATCTTGCAGGGCTTCTCAGGGTCGGGGAAGACGAGCTGGTTGACAATGATATTGTGTGTGTCGATCTTGCATTTGGCCAGCTCCTGGATCAGCCTCTCTGTCTCATATAGGGACAGGAACTCAGCAATGCATACACAGATGAAAGTTGTCTGCTCCTGTAGGGCACAAGAGAGGACAGTGAAGGGCGGGTTCTGGCGCTGTCCTCAGCCCCCTGGGCCTCTCACCGCCTGCCAGACCGCAACTCACAGGGTCCTTGAACTGTTCGCTGACAGAGCGGATGACAGGCAGCGTCTCCTCCAGCTTGGAGGCCAGCTGGTCTGCGTTCATGTCCCCTAGGCCCAGCATGTTGCACATCTGCAGGGAGGATGTGGAAGGGCTCAGAACTTACCTGGGGCTCATTCAATCCCCTGGGTTGGGGTTTGCTAAACACCTGGGGGTATGCCACCACACCCAGCTAATTTTTGTACTTTTAGTAGACAGGGTTTCACCATTTTGGCCAGGCTGGTCTCGAACTCCTGACCTCAGGTGATCCACCTGCCTTGGCCTCCCAAAGTGTTGGGATTACAGCAATGAGCCACCTCACCTGGCCTCAGCTTTGCCATTTCTGGGGAACCATGGCTAAGGGGCTTGACCTCCTGGAGTCTCAGTTTCCCGATCTCTAAACTTTACCTCCAAGACCTGTTGTGCCAGATGAGCTGATGCATATAATGTGCTCAGAATAGTGGCTGACACACGGTAATTGCTCAGTGTCACCACCTGAGGCACAGGTCCCCACAGGGGACACGCACATACCCACACATGCACATACACCATGGGGTGTGGTGCTGGTGGAGTGCAGAACGGTGGGGCTTTGGGTTGTCATCATAATAACCCATGGGGGCTGGGCGCAGTACCCCACATCTGTAATCCCCGCACTTTGGGAGGTCGAGGTGGGTGTATGCTTGAGGCTAGGAGTTTGAAACCAGCCTGGGCAACATGGCAAATCCCTGTCTCTACAAAAAATACTAAAATTAGCTGGACATGGTGGTACATGTCTGTAGTCCCAGCTACTTGGGAGGCTGAGGCACGAAAATCGCTTGAACCCAGGAGGTGAAGGTTGCAGTGAACCGAGATCACACCACTGCACTCCAGCCTGGGTGACAGAGCAAGACTGTGTCTCAAAAAATAATAACCCATGGGGCACTCTCATGATCTCCATTTGCAAGACAAGGAAGGTGAGGCCCAGAGAGGTGAAGTGATTTGCTTGAGGTCACACAGCAGTTGGGTCACACAGTGAGTGCAGAGGGTTTAAAGGCAGGTCACCTTGTTCTGGAATGTGCTTTCCGGCTCTGTCTAGGGCATTTAGGGGGCAGGGGCAGGGACACTGAGATCTGCCTGGGGGGGGGGAGGAAAGACAGCTCCCTCCCATCCCCTCCAGGGAAAAGTGCAGAGATGGGGTGGGAAGGAAAGGGAATTATTAGCATGCATCTGAGGGTCTGAGGGACCAGGCCCACTCCCACTCCCGGCTGCCTGCATGGTGCAGGGGGGCCCCCCCGAAGCCTGCCTGTGAGATGAACGGGCTAATCTGGTTCTTGATCTGCATAAGCCGGCCCAGGCCCCGCTCCACGATGGTGGGGAAGTTGAGCAGCCTCAGTGTGTGGCCCGTGGGTGCCGTGTCAAACACCACCACGGAGAAGTTCATGCCCTTCACCAGCCTGAGGGAAGACAGGGGTCAGGCCCTCTCTGTCCACTCTTCCCCTTCCCCAGGCAGCCCCCACCCCCGCTCGCTGGGCCTGACCTCATGACCTCGGCATAGCTCATGGCCTCATCGATGCCGGGAAATGCACTCATGGCTTCCTGCATCATCTTCTTGCCCATGCTCAGCATGTTGTCTTCCTCGAAGAACTCGTCAGGCAGCTCTGCCACGCCCAGGCTGGGGTCAATCTCCTGGGGGCCAAGGGGATGAGACTCAGGTCGCTGCTACTGCTTGGTGGTGGCGGGTGGGTGGGGGGGGCGCTTCCTAGCCAGGCATAGGGCCAGAGGGAGCCTGTGGCTGACTCTGACCATAGATGCTTCTTTAGGTTACGGCTGGGGGACCCTGAGGTAGCACTTAGGGTTTTGTACAGTTGCACAAAGGGTCAAAAACAAGGGGAAAATTGCAAGCCGTGCCCAGGGCCCTCAAAGGGAAGCCGAAACCCACTTCGGGCCATTTACGCTGCTACTCCCCACTTGCAACCCCAGAGACTCCTATCACTGGGTCATGACCTCTTCAGATCACTCTTTCCTCCACTCAGAGATTCCTTGACCACCCTAAATAAAAGCACAGCTTCTCCGACACCCGCTGCCCTGCCTTCCTTTCTCCTTAGGTTTAGCCCCTAGGAGCTGGGTAGGATGGCTCACGCCTGTAGTTCCAGCTACTCAGGAGACTGGGATGGGAGGATCACTTGAGCCCAGGAGTTGGACACCAGCCTGGGAAATATAGTAAGACCCATCTCAAAAAAAAAAAAAAATTAGCCCTTCCTCACATCCCACATGGTTCCCTTATGTTTATTCTATGTCTCTACAACAGAAATGTCTGCCCCTCGAGGGCAGAGGTTTTACCAGCTAGCTGTGTCCCCAGCACTTAGCATGAAGAGTATCTGGCACATAGGTCATCACAGGTATACAGAATCCAGCCGGTCGCAGTGGCTCACGCCTGTGATCTCAGCACTTTGGGAGGCCGAGGACGGCAGACCACCTGAGGTTGGGAGTTCTAGACCAGCCTGGCCAACATGGTGAAACCCCGTCTCTACTAAAAATACAAAAATTAGCCAAGCATAGTGGTGGGCATCTATAATCCCAGCTGCTCCGGAGGTTGAGGCAGAAGAATTGCTTGAACCTGGGAGGCAGAGGTTGCAGTGAGCCAGGATCACGCCACTGCACTCTAGCCTGGGAGATAGAGTGAGACTCTTGTCTCAAAAACAAACAAAACAAAAGAAACATGTGGCCAGGCAGGGTGGGTAACACCTGTATTCCCAGTGTGAATACAGAGCCTTGGGAGGCCGAAGCGGGCAGATCACCTGATGTCGGGAGTGTGAGACCAGCCTGGCCAACATAGCGAAACCCAGTCTCTACTAAAAATACAAAAAATTAGCTGGGCATGGTGGCAGGCACCTGTAATCCCAGCTACTTGAGAGGCTAAGGCAGGAGAATCACTTGAACCTGTGGGGACAGAGGTTGCAGTGAGCCGAGATTGCGCCACTGCACTTCAATCTGGGTGACAAAGCGAGACTGTGTCTCAAAAACCACAAGGAAAATCAAACAAAAAACAAACATGTATGTAGAATCCATGAAGGGATGGCCATGCCTGGGCTCCCTGGCCAGTCTCAGACTCAATGCCTCCCTCTTTATCCTCCTCGTGTCACCATTTCTTGGTGATTTCCCATGGGGAAGCACCCAACTCGATGGCCTCAGGGGTCGTTTCCTGTTGGGAAGCTTGCCCACTCATCACCACGTCCTAGTACCCACTCTCTGACCTTAATCTCCTCTCATGCCTCAGTTATTCTAAGCCTTTTTGGGCCACTTTATCCCCTCACCTGGCTCCTTGTAAGCTGTCAGTGCCCCTCTTGGCTGGCACCCGTATCCAGCCCTGCCTCCATAGGTTACCTCTGCAAACACTCCCTTTCCCCCTGCTATTGGCAAAATTCCCCACCCTGGTTGCTTCCAGTTTTGTTTTGTTTTTCTTTAAGAGATAGCATCTTGGCGGGGCGAGGTGGCTCACAATGGTAATCCCAGCACATTAGGAGGCCAAGGCAGGCAGATCACTTAAGGTCAGGAGTTCAAGACCAGCCTGGCCACCATGGTAAAACCCCATCTCTACAAAAAAAAAAATTCAGGCCTAGCATGGTGGCTCACACCTGTAATCTCAGCGCTTTGGGAGGCCAAGGTGCATGGATCACAAGGTCAGGAGATCGAGACCCATCCGGGCTAACAAGTAAAACCCTGTCTCTACTAAAAATACAAAAAAATTAGCCGAGTGTGGTGGCACCTGCCTGTAGTCCCAGCTACTTGGGAGGCTGAGTCAGGAGAGTCGTTTAAACCTGAGAGGCGAAGGTTGCAGTGAGCCGAGATCACGCTATTGCACTCCAGCCTGGGAGACAGAGTGAGACTCTATCTCAAAAAAAAAAAAGATAGTGTCTCATTCATACCTCATTGCAGCCTCAACTCCTAGGCTCAAGTGATCCTCCTGCCTCAACCTCCCGACTAACTGGGAATACAGGCATATACTACCATGTCCAGCTAATTTTGTTTGTTTTTTGTAGATAAAGGGTCTCTCTTTGTTGCCCAGGCTGGCCTTGAACTCCTGGCCTCAAGTGATCCTCCTGTCTCAGTCTCCCCAAGCACTAAATTATAGGTGTAGCTTTCCAGCTCTTTCATCACTGCACTTGAGGGCCTGAACACTCTTAAAGACTATTCCCATCTTACTCTCCCTCCTTTTTTTTTTCCTTGAGATGGAGTGTCACTCAGTTGCGCAGCCTGGGGTGCAGTGGCACAATGTAGACTCACTGCAACCTCTGCCTCCTGGGTTCAAGCAATTCTCTGCCTCAGCCTCCTGAGTAACTGGGATTACAAGTGCCCACCATGCCTGGCTAATTTTTGTATTTCTTGGCCGGGCGCGGTAGCTCACGCCTGTAATCCCAGCACTTTGGGAGGCCAAGGCGGGCGAATCACGAGGTCAAGAGATCAAGACCATCCTGGCCAACATGGTGAAACCCCGTCTCTACTAAAAATACAAAAAAATTAGCTGGGCGTGGTGGCGCGTGCCTATAGTCCCAGCTACTCAAGAGGCTGAGGCAGGAGAATTGCTTGAACCCAGGAGGCGGAGGTTGCAGTGAGCCAAGGTCGCGCCATTGCACTCCAGCCTGATGCCTGGTGACGGAGTGAGACTCTGTCTAAAAAAAAAATACAAACAATTTTTGTATTTCTTTTTTTTTTTTTTTTTTTAGAGACGGGGTCTTGCTATGTTGCCCAGGCTGGAGTGCAGTGGCTATTCACAGGCGCGATCCCACTACTGATCAGCACGGGAGTTTTGACCTACTCTGTTTCCAACCTGGGCTGGTTCACCCCTCCTTAGGCAACCTGGTGCTCCCCGCTCCCCGGAGGTCACCATATTGATGCCAAACTTAGTGCAGACACCCGATTGGCATAGCGCACTACAGCCCAGAACTCCTGGGCTCAAGCGATCCTCCCACCTCAGCCTCCCAAGTAGCTGGGACTACAGGCACACGCCACCAAGCCTGGCTTTTTTTTTTTTTTTTTTTTTTGTGAGACGGAGTCTGATACTGTTGCCCTGGCTGGAGTGCAGTGGCACGATCTTGGCTTAACCTCCACCTCCCAGGTTCAAGTGATTCTCCTGCCTCAGCCTCCTGAGTGGTTGGGATTACAGGTGCCCGCCACCATGCCTGGCTAATTTTTTGTGATTTTAGTAGAGACAGGGTTTCACTATGTTGGCCAGGCTGGGCTAGTCTCAAACTCCTGACTTTGTGATCCACCACACCTAGCCTAATTTTTGTATTTCTAGTAGAGACAGGGTTTTACCATCTTGGCCAGGCTAATCTTGATCTCCTGACCTTGTGATCCACCTACCTTGGCCTCCCAAAGGGATTACAGGCGTGAGCCACCATGCCTGGCCCTTGCTCCCCTTTTCTGAACACAAATTTCCAATGGGCACTTGATGAACTGGATAATTCTGGTTCCCCCGGATACCTTAAGAAGTGTTTATGGCCAGGCATAGTGGCCTGGGATTACAGATGTGAGCCACTGCACCCGGCCACACTCACCTAATTTTTTCAAATTGTTTTGTAGTGACAGGGTTTTGCAGGCTGGGCTTATGTCTGTAATCCAAGCACTTTGGGAGGCCAAGGCGGGTGGATCACTTGAGGTCAGGAGTTTGAGACCAGTCTGACCAAGGTGGCAAAACTCCATCTCTACTAAAAATACAAAAATTAGTCGGGCATGGTGGTGGGCACCTGTAATCCCAGCTACTCGAGAGGCTGAAGCAGGAGAATCGCTTGAACTTGGGAAGTGGAGGTTGTAATGAATGGAGATTGAGCCACCGTACTCCAGCCTGGGTGACAGAGCAAGAGTCGGTCTCAAAAAAAATAAAAATAAATAATAGGCTAGGTACAGTGGCTCACGCCTGTAATCCCAGCAGTTTGGGAGGCCATGACATTGCCCTGATTAAAACAAACAACTTCCCATTAAACCTGGAGTCAACGCCCAACTGCTTACCGTGCACTGTAAGGTCCCACACCATGTGGCTCTGATTGGTCTTTCCAACTTCTCCTTCCCCTACCCTGGCTCACTAAGCTTCAGGCACTCTGGTGTCCTTCCTGCTCCGCAATTCCTCATTCGTTTCCTTGCGAGTATGTCGAGGAAGGGGTGAAACAGGAGAGACACAGTATACAGAATGGATAGGACATGGTGGCTGCTGGTGTGTGTGCACAAGAAAGGCTGGAAGGGTCTTTCCCAGAAGTGGGAGATAAGCCCTGCTCCACTCACCATAGCAAAGAGGTTGTCATAGCCTTTGACCTTGGTAGGCACCTTTGAGAACTTCTGGTCAAAAGCATCTGAGATGTTATGAGCTGGGTCTGTGGAGATGATCAGAACACTCTCACGTCCCTTGGACAGCTGGACTGCCAGGCTGCAGCTGGGTAACGGAAAAGTCAAAAGATGGGGGATGAGGGGTTGGGCTCTGTTCCCTGGGTCTGCAAGGGGAGTGATAGGTTCCTTAAAGCAGGTGACCCGGATCAGCAGGGGCCTTGAGAGGAGAGTATGTGTTACCGTGGGATTAAGCCTCAATCCCTAAAAAGGACCCCTCTCTGATTTATCTACTGAACCCTCTATCTGAACTAGAGAGTTAAGGTTCAGCTGACTGAGTGCATCTGGCCTGGTGCCCGCTTCTTCTTTGCTGGGCACACAGTGGCATGGCCCAGCTGTCCAGCCAGCATAGCGTGACTCCGTGCCACCTTCCTTAATAAGGTGTGTGTGTGTGGGGGGGGGGGGGGGGGTTCTTGCATTCCTTGCTAAGCACAGGATGGTTCAGTCCACTTGTCCAGGATAATCTGCCCCACAGACACCTCCTGCCTGTAGCTGCCTGGGATAGTCTGATCATGTGCCCTCTCCCTCGCTTTCCACCCTCACTCTCGCCTTGGGCGTAAAACAGCAAGGTTCACCGAACTAGGATTGATTGTTCGGTCCAATCCCTACCCACAATTTTGGATTCACTAAGGTACGGTGCAGATGATGGGGATAGCTAAGTGCTCCCCCGTCCCTCGGGCGCTGAGTTCACTGTGGTTCGGCACTTGAGCCCCAACAGTGATGGTCCAACCCAGAGGGTGCTAGGCCTGCATTGAGGAGTTTTCTCCCATTTGCTCCAGGTACCTTCCAGAGTGTGAAACCCAAAGACCCCCACCACCCACCTTGCCCTGCTCGTGGTGGAAAAGCCGGTACTTGGCCTCCCCTACGCCCAGTGGCATACCCTGCCCGGCTCCTGGCTCCCGCAGCAGGCTCCGTACCTGCAGGTGGTCTTGCCCACTCCACCCTTGCCCCCGACGAATATCCACTTCAGGCTGCGCTGCTCGATGATGTTGCTAAGCGTAGGCTCCAGCGGCTCCACATCAGGCGCATCTTCGAACTCCTCTGCCTCAACCCCCCACCCGGCCACCCCTGCCGCCATTTTGGAACTGGCTCACGTGATCAAGCGGAGCGCACCATGAGAAGCACCTACAGGGGAAATCCTCTATCACATTCCCATCGAGGCTAGAAGCATGAATTAATTTCCTCATGACTTCCCTTTCAGGAGAAATATAAATTATGTTTTCACTATTCTTTGCTTCCAGGGTTCACTTTGTCAACCTCTGGTCTATATTTCTCCAAGGACTCCCCCTACCAAATGAGCACATCAGTACGGTCCAGGGTACTCCTCTTCACTGATTGGGCCCTAAATCTTGCAGCTCTCCTTTCATTGGCTATATCTTTTCTTACTTCCACCAATCACTCTCACGTTCCGGTAGCGCCAACCTCTCCTTAGCAACCAGCCAAACACCCAGTCCTTGCCCTTTCGGTGAGGTTAGAGTCCAGGTCCGCCTTGTCCTGACTCCATAGGCTCAGTTTTATGTCCATCATTTTCCCTCTATTCTTCACGTTGAATCCCAACCGCGCCTTAGGTCCGCCTCTTCTGTTATTCAATTGGTTGTTAGCCACTTAGTTCCTGCCGCAATCCAATCATAGAAGAGTTGATTCGGTTGGCTGGAGATAGGTCCCTGGGGCTGATAGTGGCTTAGAGTGTGTGAGTCCGCATTCCTAACCATTCCTCCCTGATCTCCCATGCTCAGCAGGGTCCATGCCTGCAATTGCGCTCCGTTTCGTAGAAGGGACCCTTCTCTTGAACTCCTGTTAAAGAGAAGACTCCAGTATACCATATTTCATGTTTGAACCTCTGTCCTGGAGCAGGAACACAAGCTGGGTTCCAGGCCCTTGATGAAGAACTCGCCCCATAATACTTTTTTTTTTTTTTTTTTCTGTGTGATCTTGGGTAAGTCACTTAGCCTTTCTGCACTTCAAGTTCTTCATCCATCAAATAGGGGTAAATAAGGGGTAAATACAGAAGCATCTCTAAAGTTTTTTTTTTTTTTTTTGACACCTAGTCTTGCTCTGTCGCCAGACTGGAATGCAGTGGCGCGACGTCGGCTCACTGCAACCTCCGTCTCCCGGGTTCAAGCGAGTCCCCTGTCTCAGCCTCCTGAGTAGCTGGGACTACGGGCGCGCGCCACCACACCCGGCTAATTTTTAGTATTTTAGTAGAGACGGGGTTTCACCATGGCCAGGATGGATCTCCTCACCTCGTAATCCGCCCGCCTCGGCCTCCTAAAGTGCTGGGTTCACAGGCGTGAGCCACCGCGCCCGGCCAATATTCTTAACTTTAGACGGAGACTAGGGCCTAGAAATAACCCCGACTTCGTCTGAATACTACAGGTCATAAAATAAGCTGGTTAACATGTATGTAGAATCCAGCCGGGCGCGGGGGCTCATGCCTGTAATCCCAGCACTTTGGGAGGCCGAGGCGGTGGATCACATGCGGTCAAGAGTTCTGGACCAGCCTGTCCAATATGGTGAAATACCGTCTGTACTAAAAATAAATTAGCCCGGCCTGGTGGAGCGAGCCTGTAATCCCAGCTACTCGGTTGGCTTAGGCAGGAGAACCGCTTGAACCCGGTGGGGGGCGGAGGTTGCCGTGAGCCGGGATCGCACCACGGTACTCCAGCCTGGGCGAAAGAGTGAGACTCCGTTTCAAAAAAAAAAGCTGATTCTTAGACAGGGACCTCAGCTCCACGGAGCAAGCTATGTCCTCATTAAATGTAAGTTTTAACCCAGAGATGGGTACCCAACCCAGAGATATCCCTATTTCTACTTGGGGGGCCCAGGCTAGACATACTCTCTGTTCTTAGTTAGGGACTCAAGTTCCTAGGTGTCAGCTGAGCACACAGCCCCAAATGAGGTGCTTCCCCTCACAGAGATTATTATTGGTGTCAGACGGGGATTCTAGCCCTGCAAAGCGAATCTGCTCCTAGCCCCAAGTGAAACCACACTCCAGAGAGCAAGCTACAGCCCGAGTCTCAGACAACAGTCTCATTCTAGGGGAGCCCTCGTTTGGGGAACACCAGCCCGAGTACTGCTGAATTTTGAAAACCCGCGAGGCAGGACTCGGTGGCTCACGCCTGGAATCCTAGCACTATTGGGAGGCTGAGGTGAGAGGATTGCTGGAGCCTAGGAGTTCGAGAACAGTCTGGGGAACATTACCAAACCCCATCTCCACACACACAAAAATTGGTCAGGGGTAGTGGCACATGCCTGTTTTCTCAGCTACTAGGGAGGCTGAGGTGGGAGGATCACCTCAGCCCTGGGAGGTCGAGGCTGCAGTGAGCCACCATCCCGCCTCTGCACTCCAGCCTGGGTGAGAGAGTGTGACTCTGTCTCCAAAAAACAAACAAGAAAACCTCGCCAGACCGGGCCGGATGGCTCATGTCTGTAATCCCAACACTTAGGGAGGGGAGGGCAAGGCGGGAGCATCAACTTGAGGCCAGGAGTCCGAGACCCAGCTTGGGCAGTATAGCCAGACGCCCGTCTCTAATTTTTTTTTTTTTTTTTTTGAGACGGTGTTTCGCTCTTGTTGCCCAGGCTGGAGTGCAATGGTGCAATCGCGGCTCACTGCAACATCCACCTCCAGTATTCAAGCGATTCTCCTGCCTCAGCCTCCCGCCGCCGGGCGCGGTAGCTCACGGCTATCCTAGCACTTTGGGAGGCCGAAGCTGGTGGATCACCTGAGGTCGGGTGTTCGAGACCAGCCTGGCCAACATGGCGAAACCCCGTCTCTACTAAAAGTACAAAAAGTAGCTGGGCGTGGTGGCGCGTGCCTGTATTCCCAGCTACTCGGAGGCTGAGGCAGGAGAATCGCTTGAACCCGGGAGGTGGAGGTTGCGGTGAGCCGAGATCGCGCCATTGCACTCTAGCCTGGGCAGCAAGAGCGAAAACTCCGTCTCAGAAAAAGAAAAAAAAAAGCAAAGAAACAAAAAAACCCGCGAGGCGGGGCCCCTCCCCCAGCCCCGCCCCTTTAGGGTCGGTTCTCTCGTTCGCCCCGCCCCAACTGCGGACGCTCGAGGGCCGACCCCTCTTCCCGTCATGCATTGTTCGGGACGAGACGAGTCGGGCGCCAAGCGCGGGGCTGGAGCGGCTCTCCCGGAGTCCTTTGCGCGGCACCTGGCGACAAAATGGCTGCCCGAGGGAGACGGGCGGAGCCTCCAGGCCGGGAGGCGCCGGGCCCCGCGGGCAGTGGCGGTGGTGGGAGCCGTTGGGCTGAGTCGGGATCGGGGACGTCACCCGAGAGCGGCGACGAGGAGGCGTCGGGCCCGGGTTCGAGCCCGGTGTCGGGCGGCGTGAACTTGTTCGCCAACGACGGCAGCTTCCTGGAGCTGTTCAAGCGGAAGATGGAGGAGGAGCAGCGGCAGCGGCAGGAGGAGCCGCCCCCGGGTCCTCAGCGACCCGACCAGTCGGCCGCCGCCGCGGGCCCCAGGGATCCGAAGAGGAAGGGCGGTCCAGGCTCCACACTTAGCTTCGTAAGGAGCCGTGGGGGTGGGGGCGGGCGCCAGGGCCTGTCCTGATAGCGGGAGTCGGGGCCCGTGAAGGGGGATCGGGACCGAGGTCCACTTTCCGTCAGAATGAGGGGGCCCGTCGGGGTCACCCTTTGAGGATGTGGAACTTGGATTCCCGACAAGAGGGGAGCTGGGGGCGGGAGTGGGGGCTCCAGGAGCCTGCCGGTGGGAAGTGGGAGCCGAGTTGTATTGGATTCAGCACTATGGAGAATGAGGAAACGTGGATGTCAGGATTCCTTCTTGTTTGAGTGGTACCTGGACCTTGGGTCATGGGACCACTACTGATAGTGAGAAAAGGGGGCAAATTCAAGTCTGGACTCTGAGCAATATGCATTAGACTCAGACCACTTACTGTGTAAGGACAATTACTTACCTAGGACAATTGCCTGACTTCCTTGAATCTCATTCCACCAATCTCCATTTATTGAGCAATTTTCCTTGTGCTAGGCATTGTGCTAGGTGCTGGGTATGCAGTGGTGAGCTTGCAGAGAAGATCGCTGCTTTCCTGAAGCCTCTGGGCTGCCCACCCTCATTTTCCCTAGTTGCAAAAATAGACATCGTCGCATCTCTTGATGTGGTGGTGAGGGTTTTATGAGGTGATCCTGGAAAAGTGGTTAGCACAGAGCCTGTCTTCCAGTAAGGGCTAAACTAGTGGTTCTCAATTGGGACAATTCCCTCCACCCCCACATTTGGCAAAGTCTAGAGACATTTTTGGTTGTCAGAACTGCTGGAGGGGGTGCTAGTGACATCTATGGGTAGAGGCCAGGGATGCTGCTCAACTTCCTACCATGCGTGGGGCAGCGCCCTCCCACCCCCAGACAAAGAATAATTCAGCTCAAAATGTTATTAGTGCCAGGTTGAGAAACTCTGGGCTAAATAAATAGGGCATATATTGATTTTTGGCTCTGAGCTTGCCATGTCTCTGGTGTTAAAGTTCCTGTAGTGGAGGAAAAAGTGTTGACTTGAGAGTAACAGACTGGGGGCTCTATTTCTGGATCCAGCATGTGACTTTGGGCAAGTGATCTAACCTCTGCAAGCCTCAGTTTCTTCATTTGTTAAAAATGGGCGTGGATTGGGTGCAATGGCTCATACCTGTAATCCCAACATTTTGGGAGGTCGAGATGGGTGGATCGCTTGGGCCCAGGAGTTCGAGACCAGCCTGAACAATATGGCAAAAACGCATCTCTACAAAAAAATTAAAAGTTAGCTGGGCCTGGTGGTACACGTGCTTGGAGCCCCAGCGAAAGTGAAACAGCTCCATTGTTTGTTGTTAGCACCTCACAGGCCAAGGCAGGAGGATCGCTTGAGCCCAGGAGATACCGGCTGCAGTGAGCCATAATTGCACCAAGGCACTCTAGCCTGGATGACAGAACAAGAGACTATCTCAAAAAAAAAAAAAAAAATCGGTGTGAAATAGCAGGCCTGTAATCCCAGCACTTTGGGAGGCTGAGACAGGTGGATCACCTGAAGTCAGGGGTTGGAGACCAGCATGGCCGACATGGTGAAACCCTGTCTCTACTGAAAATACAAAAATTAGCCAGGCGTCATGGTACATACCTGTAATCCCAGCTACTTGGGAGGCTGAGGCAGGAGAATCACTTGAACCCAGGAGGCAGAGGTTTCAGTGAGCCAAGATCTCTTGTATCACTGCACTCCAGCCTGGGGGTCAGAGTGAGACTTTCTGAAAAAGAAAAAGAAATAGTCCCAGCAGCACAGGTTACTTAATGCCTGGCTGTGAAACCTGTTGCAGCCCCTGGAACACAGGAAGCCCTCAATCAGTGGGAGAAGGTGGGATGCAGGATGAAAGGCTAGGGGAAGACTTCCTTTGAGGAAAGGGTAAAGAAGGAAAAGTGTCAGGACTGGGGTTGGTGTGACACCTGAGGGTGGAGGCCGAGTATCCCTTCATGAATGTGAGTAGCAGTAGTTGTTGCATCTTTTTCATTTGTTCATTGAGGGGCCATTTTGGTTGCACCCTCAAGTAGGCCATGCCAGGTTAGGCACAGGGAAGGCAGTGGTGCTTGATGGCTGAGTATACTGTCCAGAGGCTTTGACCTACCTGACGCTGTATCAGCTCCATTGTTGTTAGCATGACCTCTCCTTTTTTTTTTTTTTTTTGAGATGGCATCTTGCTCTTGTTTCCCAGGCTGGAGTGCAGTGACGCAATCTTGGCTCACTGCAAGCTCCACCTCCCAAGCTCAAGCAATTCTCCTGCCTCAGCCCAAGTAGCTGGGATTACAGGCGCGCACCACCACGCCTAGCTAATTTTTTTGTATTTTTAGTAGAGATGGGGTTTCACTATGTTGGCCAGGCTGGTCTCGAACTCTTGACCTCAGGTCATCCACCCGACTCAGTCTCACGCCTGGGATTACAGGCGTGAGCCACTGCGCCCGGCTAAAAAGAGGGTGGTTGTAACTTCATCTTAGGGTAGCTGGGAAAGTGAAAGGAGATGATACATCCACAGCACTTGGTGCAGGGCTTAGCATACAGAACGTGCTCGATAAAGGGAGTTGTTCCCACCTTTTGTGGTCCCTGCTAGGGAGGGTGGGGCCTTGGCATGGAAAATGAGGACAGATCCAGTCTCCACTGAGGTGGGCATTCTTCTCGCTCCCTGGGAGGGCACCGCCGGCCCAGGGCAGGCGCTGAGTCGCGTGTGCTCCTCTCTGATTGCTGCGCAGGTCGGCCGGCTGGCGGAGCTGGGCGCGGCGTCAGGACGGGCCACCAGGCCGGGCTAGGAAGGTGTAGTGGGCCTCAGCGCCGCCACAGGCGGTCCCGGCTCCTGTAACCGTTGCAGTCTTCTGTCCCTTCACCCAGGTGGGCAAACGCAGAGGCGGGAACAAACTAGCCCTCAAGACGGGAATAGTAGCCAAGAAGCAGAAGACGGAGGATGAGGTGAGCAGGCTGGGTGTAGCGGGGCCACCCAGATTACCTTTCCCTTCCAGCCTTTGTGCGCAGCCTTATCCCTCCCTGTCTGGTATCCAAGCCTTTGTTGAGTGTGCCTGGCAGGGTAGGAGGGCTGTCAACAGGTCCCCAGATAACGACTGTATGATCTTTAGCTCAAACCCAGAGCTTTTTGGGTGACACTGGGAATGGGTCAGCTGTCTCGGGGCAGTCCTGACCCTGGTTCCTGGCACCCCCCTCCCAACTCCATCCCCTTCCCACAGGTATTAACAAGTAAAGGTGATGCATGGGCCAAGTACATGGCAGAAGTGAAAAAGTACAAAGCCCACCAGTGCGGTGACGATGATAAAACTCGGCCCCTGGTGAAATGACGCCCCTCCCCCGCCTGCCCATGGCCTGGGACTCTCTGCGATGTACATAACTATTTAATGCAGCGGCAGCGGTGGCAGCCTTCCCCAAGAGGACTTAAAAGCAGAAGGAAACCGAGATGCTTCCCGCAGCCGTGGACGATTCTCCAGGACTCTTTTTTTACCTTGAGCACTTGTCTCATGAGACTTCATAGAACAGTGGTTTACTGTCCCCCCTCCTCCCACCTCCTCATTCTCTCTGGCTTTCTCTTCCTCTTCTCACCCTCCTTCCTCCCCTTAGCCATCACTTCTGGGAAGTAAAGAACTTGACTTAGTGCCGGAGCTGTGTGCCTGGTTTGTCTTCTTTGCGCTGTCAAACCTAAGCCTTTCCCCCAGTAGCTGGCATTGTACCTGTTGGCGCCTGGGTCTGGCCAGGTAAGGAGGGGGATGTGAAGGGTGTAAGAAGGACAGGGGCACATCCCCTCCTGTAGGCCTGGGCTTTCCCCAGGACCCATCTCCCCTCACTGCTGCATCCCCACTGTGCTGCCTTAGGCTCACTTTCTCTTCACAGTTCTATTTTGGCTGAGCCAAAGCTGTTGCACTGTGCATTCAGCATATAGGAGTACTAAGTGCTCTTCAAGGCTCTGGGGCTGCAGCTGGGAACATAACAGACCACACCCTCCCTGCCCTTACAGAAGGAGACAGACACAAACAAAAAGGGGAAGCCCTTTTGCAGCTGGGGAGAAAGGAGATATGTCTTTTAGGTGACATTTGATCAGAGTCTGAGGGAGGTGAGGCAGAGTCCCAGACAGGGAACAGCCAGGTTGGAGAGGGCTTGGGCCTGACGGGGGCCTCATAAGTGAGGAGGAGGATGGATTATGGGGGGAGATTTCATGATTTTGTGCCCTTTTTTTTTTTTGAGATTGTCTTCCTCTGTTGCCCAGGCTAGAGTGCAGTGCTGTGATCACAGCTCACTGCCTCACTGCAGCCTTAACTTCCCAGCCTCTTCCCACCTTAGTCCGGCAAGTAGCAGGGACCACAGGTTCACAACACCATGATCTGCTAGTTGTTAAATATTTTGTCGAGACAGGGTCTGCCCGTGTTGCTCAGGTTGCTCTCCAACTCCTGGGCTCAAGGAATCCTCTCACCTCAGCTTCCTAAAGTGCCGGGATTACCAGTATGAGCTGTTCCGGCCTGAGATTTTATTCTTGGTTGTTTTTTTCTTTTTTTTGTGGTATCTACCACCATGCCTGGCTAATTTTTGTATTTTAAGTAGAAACAGGTTTTCACCATGTTGTCCAGGCTGGTTTCAAACACCTGACCTCAGGTGATCACCTGCCTCGGCTTCCCAAAGTGCTGGGATTACAGGCGTGAGCCACTGTGAGCAGCCTGGGATTTTATTCTTAAGTGAGGAGAAGGCTTGGGAGGGTATTTGAGGTAGCAACATAATGCGTTTTATATCTTCAGGGGATCCCTCTGGCTCCTGTGGGGAATAGACTGAAGCGGGGCTAAGGGCAGAACCTGGGAGACTGGGGAGAGGAATGGAGGGGACTGGGTCTTGGCAGCAGAGGAGGCGAGCGCTGAGAGCTGGATTCCATGGGGCTGTGCTCCACGCTGGAGGAAAAGGCCACCCAGTCCTCTACTTGAAGCCCTTTGAGGGAGGCTGGAGTCTGTCCCTTCCAGATGCATACACCCTCAAGAGAAGGAAGGTGATGGGGCTTCTCTGTCCCACCTTGCAGAACATGATCATTGGCACAGACCTCCTGGCCCTTCCATGCCCTCCTCTTGGCTCCATTGCGCATCCTGGTGGAGCCAGCAGCTGCCTGGCTCCACCTATTCTCCACCAAACCCACACAGATTTTTTTTTTTTTTTTTTTGAGATGTAGTTTCGCTCTTGTTACCCAGGCTGGAGTGCAATGGCGCGATCTCGGCTCACCACAACCTCCGCCTCCTGGGTTCAGGCAATTCTCCTGCCTCAGCCTCCTGAGTAGCTGGGACTACAGGCACTCGCCACCATGCCGAGCTAATTTTTTGTATTTTTAGTAGAAACAGGGTTTCACCATGTTGACCAAGATGGTCTCGATCTCTTGACCTCGTGATCCACCCACCTCGGCCTCCCAAAGTGCTGGGATTACAGGCGTGAGCCACCGTGCCTGGCCACCCACACAGATTTTAAGATGCCCTTGCCTCATCTCTTCAAACCTGCTGGACATGGAGCAACGTTGGGGGCCCCCAGCTATGGGCTCCCCCTAGTCTTCCCAGGAAGAAATGGCAGCAGCTGAGCAGTCTCTGCACTCTCAGACCTTATCTCAAAAAACAAAAAGAGGTCGGGCGCAGTGGCTCACGCCTATAATCCCAGCGCTTTGGGAGGCCGAGGCGGGTGGATCATGAGGTCAAGAGATCGAGACCATACTGGTCAACATGGTGAAACCCCGTCTCTATTCAAAATACAAAAAAATTAGGTGGGCATGGTGGCGCGTGCCTGTAGTCCCAGCTACTTGGGAGGCTGAGGCAGGAGAATTGCTTGAACCCAGGAGGCAGAGGTTGTGGTGAGCCGAGATCGCGCCATTGCACTCCAGCCTGGGTAACGAGTGAAACTGCGTCTCAAAAAAAAAAGAAAAACACACAAAAAGAAAGTGGAAGAGGGCTGGGATTACAGGTGTGAGCTACCAAGCCCGGCCCATGGTTTCACCATTTTGACCAGGCTGGTCTCAAACTCCTGACCTCAAGTGATCTGCCATAGGAGCCACTGTGCTTGGCCCCTCCTTCCACTTTCAATCAAAAGAGGACCAAGGCTTGGAGAAACGTGGCCTCAGGAAGCCGAGGGTGGAAGGCAGAGGGCTGTGGTCTGGGAGTGAGCCTCCCACCCCAGCGCACCACAAGCTCTCAGATTTTGCCAAATGCAGTCTGCTCTGTAGGGGTTGGGGCGGGGCATTGACTCAAGTAACAGATGATTAGCACCTGCTATGTGGAGTCAACTACCCAAACAGACAAAAACCCTGCCCTGCCCAAAATGGTGGCTCATATCTGTAATCCCAGTGACTTGGGAGGCTGAGACACAGGAGGATCACTTGAACCTAGGAGTCCGAGACCAGCCTGGGTAATATAGCAAAACCGTTCTTTTTTTTTCATTTTTTATTTTTAAGGCGGAGTTTTTCTGTGTTGCCCGGGCTGGAGTGCAATAGCACAATCTTGGCTCATCGCAACCTCTGTCTTCTGTGTTCAAGCGATTCTCCTGCCTCAGCCTCCAGAGTAGCTGGGATTACAGGTGTCCCCACCATGCCCACCTAATTTTTTTGGTTTTGTTTTTGTTTATGTTTTTTTCCCCGCAGTCCCCGCCCCTTTTGTTTTTGCTTTTTTTTAGTAGAGACAGGGTTTTACCATGTTGTCCAGGCTGGTCTTAAACTGCTGACCTCAGGTGATCCACCCGCCTCAGCATCTCAAAGTGATGGGATTACAGGCGTGAGCCACTGTGCCCGGCCAGCAAGACCCTTCTTGCTACCAAAAAAAAAGTTGGTCAGATGTGTGGTGGCTCACACCTGTAATCCCAGGACTTTGGGAGGCCAAGGCAGGTGGATCACCTAGGTCGGGAGTTTGAGACCAGCCTGGCTAACATGGTGAGACCCCGTTTCTACTAAAAATACAAAAAATTAGCTGGGCGTGGTGGTTCGCACCTGTAATCCCAGCTCTTTGGAAGGCCAAGGTAGGTGGATCATTTGAGGTCAGGAATTCAAGACCAGTCTGGCCAACATGGTGAAACCCTGTCTTTACAAAAAATACAAAAATTAGCTGGATATGGTGGCAAATTCCTGTAATCCCAGCTACTCAGGAGGCTGAGGCAGGAGAATCGCTTCATCACGGGAGGCAGAGGTTGCAGTGAGCTGAGATTGCACCACTACATTCCAGCTTGGATGACATAGTGAGCTATCTCAAAAAAACAAAACAAAACAAATAATAATAATAGCCTGGGCGCGGTGGCTCACACCTGTAGTCCCAGCACTTTGGGAGGCCAAGCCGGGTGGATTACCTGAAGTCAGGAGTTTGAGACCAGCCTGGCCAACATGGTAAAACCTCGTCTCTACTAAAAATACAAAAATTAGCTGGGCATAGTGGCAGGTGCCTGTAATCCCAGCTACTTGGGAGGCTGAGGAGCAGAATCTCTCCTCCCTGGGAGGGAGGAGGTTGCAGTGAGCCGAGATTGAGCCACTGCCCTTCAGCCTGGGAACCAGAGCACGAGTCCATCTCAAAAAGAACTTATCCAGGTGTGGTGGCACATGCCTATAGTCCCAGGTGCTTTGGAGAATCGCTTCAGCCCAGGAATTGGAGGCTGCAGTGAGCCATTATCACACCAGTGCACTCTAGCCTGGGCAACACAGTGAGACCACTACTCCAAAAAATAAAAATACATAAATAAATCAATCCCTGCTCTTGCCGATCTGACATTCTTGTGGGGACAAACAGACGAGAAACAGAATAGTACACAGAGCATATCAGATGGTTATACAGTATAGTGGAAAAAATAATGTGTGAAAAGGGGGTACCTAGCATGAAAGTGGGTAAGATGGCAATTTTTAGTAAGTTGGTCAGGGATGACCTCCCTGGGAAGGTGTCATTTGTTCCAAGTCCTGCCCAAAGGAAGTGGAACAGGCAGTGAGGAACAGAAGGAACAGAAGATGCAAAGACCCTGAGCTGAAACCCCGGCTGGCTTGTGGAACAAACAGCAAGTAGGCTACCTTTCCCTTCTCACTTCCTGCTAACATATAATAAGGTTTTTCTGCGTTAGTTTGCACATGCGCTGAAAGGTCTTTCCCTCTTACTTTGGGGATGCTAAACTAGCCCAGGTGTGACTTTGGCTTTGGGGATGGAGTGTTGGGGGAGGGAATACAGGAAGCTAATGGAGCCATCCCTACCTCCTCCTCCCCCAAAGCCACCAGCAGAGACTGGATCTTTAAAAAGCAACACAAGCCTGAGAAGTAGGTCGCCCTGCAGCATCTCAGTGTCTATTCTAGTGTCAAGAGGCAGGAGGAGCTGAAAGTCCAGGCACCTCCCTTTACAGTACTTACCAGCTCTGACCTGAGAAAAGTCTGGAGGGAGGAGAATCAAATCCAGGTTTTGGTGAGTCACACAGACCTGGCTTCAGACTATTTTGATGCCTGTTGGCTGTGTGATCTTGGGTAAGTCACTTAGGTTCTTCATCTATCAAATGGGGTAAATACAGAAGCATCTCTAAAGCTAAGTTATCTTTTCTTTTTTTTTTTTAAACGGACTTTTGCTCTTTTGCCGAGGCTAGAGTGCAGTGGCTCAATCTTGGCTCACTGTAACCTCAACCTTCCGGGTTCAAGCGATTCTCCTGCCTCAGCCTCCCGGGTAGCTGGGATTACAGGTGCACGCCACCACACCCGGCTAGGTTTTGTATTTTTAGTAGAGACGGGGTTTCACCATGTTGACCAGACTGGTCTGGAACCCCTGACCTCGTGATCTGTCCCCCTCAGTCTCCCAAAGTGCTTGGATTACAGGCGTGACCACTGCGCTCAGCCTAGAGTCAAGTTCTAAAGTAAGGGTAATATTTATATTACTTACCCAGTCTAACCCTGCCATTGTTCTTTTTTTGTTTTGTTTTTGAGATGGAATTTCGCTCTTGTTACCCAGGCTGGAGTGCAATGGCTCAATCTCGGCTCACCGCAACCTCCGCCCCGCCTCCTGCGTTCAGGCAATTCTCCTGCCTCAGCCTCCTGAGTAGCTGTGATTACAGGCACGCGCCACCATGCCCAGCTAATTTTTTGTATTTTTAGTAGAGACTGGGTTTCACCATGTTGACCAGGATGGTCTCGATCTCTTGACCTCGTGATCCACCCGCCTCGGCCTCCCAAAGTGCTGGGATTACAGGCGTGAGCCACCGTACCCAGCCCCTTGCCATTGTTTAAAACAGCTAGTGCTGGCCGGGTGCGGTGGCTTTCGCTTATAATCCCAGCACTTTGGGAGGCCAAGGCGGGTGGATCACAAGGGCAGGAGTTTGAGACCAGCCTGGCCAATATGGTAAAACCTCTACTCTACTAAATATATAAAAATTACCTGGACATGGTGGTGGGAGCCTATAGTCCCAGCTACTCCGGAGGCTAAGGCAGGAGAATCACTTGAACCCAGGAGGCGGAGGGTTGCAGTGAGCAGAGAACGGGCCACTGCATTCCAGCCTGGGTGACAGAGCGGGACTCTGTCTCAAAAAACAAAACAAAACAAAAAAAAACCATAGGAAAAAATAAATAAAACAGCTAGTGCTTCTCAGGGTGAAGACGTTTGCCTGCGTTTGGGGACTGTGTTAAGTCAGTTAAAATGCTGACCTTTGCACTCGGGGGAACAGTGTGATGAGATGCTGGGGCAGGGAGGCTGTTGTAAATCGAGAAGGCATTTGTCTGGCATCTCAGATTCGAGGTTGGACACCAGTTCTGCGAGTTTCTTTTTGCATGGAGCACTTCTAATTGAATTGAGGTAAGTTTGCCAGGCACAGGGCAGATTTGCATGAGGTAACATTTGGAAACTGCTTGACATGCAGCAGATGCTTAAGAAATAGGAAAAAATAGGCCAGGCGCGGTGGCTCACGCTTGTAATCCCAGCACTTTGGGAGGCTGAGGCGGGCAGATCACCTGAGGTCAGAAATTTGAGACCAGCCTGGCCATTATGGTGAAACCCCGTCTTTACCAAAAGTACAAAAATTAGCCGGTCGTGATGGCGGTCGCCTGTGATTACAGCTACTCAGGAAGCTGAGGCAGGACCTGGGAGGTGGAGGTTCCAGTGAGCTGAGATGGCACCATTGTACTCCAGCCTGGGCGACAGAGTAGGACTCTGTCTCAAAAAAAAAAAAAAAGGAAAAACAAAACAAAAGCCAAAACCCAAAACCTTGTCCTGATTCAGTATTCAAATTCACCAGATGGAGAAAGGAAGAAAAAAATTCCGTGATCACACAAGGGCCAACAATGTGGACCACACATGTCACAGGGGCTTGTGCCGAGCCGCTGAAAATTTGCCATATTAAATGAAGGGGGTGAACCTTAACAAATTGTCTCCTGCATCCCAAACTCGCTCCCCATCTGATGCTTATCTGGGGCAGTCTCCAAATTTAACCAGAAAGCTCTTATCGTTCACATCCGCCCCAGGAACCTTGAAATTCAGTCGCAGCTCCCCAATCTCACTCTTCCTTCTGCTCCCCACGCACCTCGGTTAATCTAGAGACCCTCCTCCCAATTTGATTCACAGCCAAATTCTCAAAGCGCGGCGACCCTGGCGCGTGGCAGGACGGGATTTGTAGTTTCAGGGCTTATCGGAGGGTTGGGGCGAGGGAGGCCTTTACGCACGAGTTGGTGGCGGCTTTCTGCACGTGTTTCTCAGCGCAGGTTTCCGTCCAGCGGAACTTGCTACCCCAAAATCCCGACTGCTCCTTTAGGGTGTTTTCCACGATTCTGCGAATGGAGTTAGGCGCCTGCCCACACTTCCCTAACCTGGGAGGCCCCAGTACTTGCTTTTCATGAATGAATGGAGCCCGGACTGACTTTGCCTATCGCAAGTGGGTTGAGAGGGCTGTTCCCTTTCTTTAGGCAGGGGCAAAAATTGACCTGCGCCTTTCTTGAAGGTCAAAAAGTTCCTCAAGGCAGGGATGGATTGTTCTTTGGAATTAGAGACGAAGAAGGATTCATTAAATATTGGCTTAGAGAGGGGGAATACAGTAAAAGAACAGCCTTGAGCCTTGGAGGGTAAAACCACGTTTGTTTGTTTGTTTGTCTGTTTGTCTGTTTGAGACGGAGTCTCGCTCTGTCACCCCGGCTGGAATGCAGTGGTGCAATCTCAGCTAATTGCAACCTCCGCCTCCCGGGTTCAAGCAATTCTCCTGCCTCAGCCCCCTGAGTAGCTGGGATTACAGGCGCGCGCCACCACGCCCAGCTAATTTTTGTATTTTTAGTAGAGACAGGGATTTTACCATGTTGGTCAGGCTGGCCTCGAATTCCTGACATCGTGATCTGCCTGCCTCGGCCTCCCAAAGTGCTGGGATTACAGGCGTGAGCCACCGCTCTCGGCCTAAAACCACGTTTTTAAAGAACAATTTAGTGCTGGCCAGGTCATATTAACTTGGATGATCTCTAATAGCGGGAACCGTTCTTAAACCCATTTGACAAGTAGGGAAACTGAGGCTTCAAGTGTCAAGAGGTTGCCCACTTTGTTATCGGCAGGCCAGGGAGGGGAAACCAGGACGTTCCAGGGTCTCCAGCTCTTTCTCATCTGCTCCTCTCTCAAGAGAAGGAAAAACGGTGCCTTACTGTCTTCAGACATCGCAAGGATCACAAAGATTTCTTTCTTCATGACCCTGCCCTTGCCAGAATTTCCTAGGCTGTTCCACCTCATTCAGCGTCAGGTAGGAAAAGGGATTAGGCCTGGTTCAAAGTTTATTAGTTAATTTCGTTTTATTTAAAAATTTATATCCTTGTGGCTTTTTCATCTCCTTGTAAGAAACTGTCAAACAGTACTGGAAAATAATGCAAAAAGTGGCGGAGGTTTCCGTAGGAACCCAGGTTGTCTCAGGCAGTTACTTTGTCCTGCCTGCTTTCCTTTGTCTCTGGGGTATGAAGATCACGCTCAGCTCTTTCCTTGCGCGCACACAGCGTACTCCTCCCAAGTACCTCTGGATGGGGGAAGGGAGGCACATTTCAATTTTTTGTGGAGGAAGTGACAAGGAGGTAGCTGGTTCTGGCCGAGGGATTCCTGGATCCATGACAGACTTAAAGTCCCTACGCGCTACCAAACTCCTGGCTCCAGCTAAAAGAGCTTGCGGTCAGATCAGCATGAGATGCTGAGAAAACGAGACGTTGGGAGGACCGCCCGGCTAGAGAGGCCAAAGAGGCGGTGACTCTTTCGTCACGTGACCGGGCCCCGTCTCAGCCCGGGTTTCCCCAGTGCCAGGGCACGTGTGAAGGCTGAACCTTCCGATTGGCTCGGCGGGACCAGTTTGAACGGACTACGGGAGCCGCGGCGGCTCACCTGAGGCCGCGTTTTTCTCTTTTTTTTTCTTTTTTTTTTTTTTTAATTCTCTCTCTTTGGCTCCCTCCTTTCGCGCGAGTCTCTGGAGAAGCAGCAGCGCGAGGCGCCGCCGCTGCTGCCCGGGGCCGGGTAAGTGGTCCTCACTTAAAGCCCGACCCTCTTGGCCCCAGCTTGCGTCGACCCCCGCCGGGCACCGGGCCTGCGCCGCGCGCGGCCCGGGCGTCGGGGCCGCGCCCGACCGGGAAAGGCCGGGAACCCGGTTGGGCCCGATCCTGCTGGCAGCGAGAACGGGCCAGGCGGGGGAGGGGGGAACCGAGCCGAGCTTAGGGGGTGGGGCCTCGGAGCCAGGCCAGGTCGGGGCTTCGCGAGAAGAGGGCCAGTGGGGCTGCTGGGGTCGGACTGGAGGGAATCTGATTGGGGGAAGCGTCTGGGGACTGTTTGGGGCCTGATTGGGGGACGTCGCGAGGATCGGGTGTGTGTAGGGGCCTGTTTCGGTGGGTCTTGGTTGGGTCTGACTGGGGGAGGCAGCACTGAAAAGTTGAGCTGGGCTGGGGGAGGGGAGCTTTTGGGGCCCTGACAGGGAGGGGCGTCAGACTTCGGCTTAGAGGGTTTTCCTGGATCTTACTTCGCGGCATCGCTGGGATCCGTTGAGGGGAATGCCCCGGGGGGTGTTCAGCCAGGCCGAACTGGGGGAGGCTGCTAGGATCGGACCAAGGGGTTACCGACTCGAGGTGGTGGGGGCCTCGGTTGAACTTGATTGGGAGAGGCTGCAGATATCGTCAGCAGGAGTTACTGCTGACGGAGGCGGAGGGGGTTTCAGGGAGAGGCTTGGCCAGACCTTATTGGGGAAGGCTACTGGGATCGTCCAGGGGGCTCCTAGAGTAGGTTGGGCGGGCTTGGCCGCCTCTCATTCGAAGAGGCAACGGAGACCTATCGGGGGACTGCTTTGGGCCTCATTAAGGGGAATTGTTAGAATTTGGCTAGGGCACAGAGTGGGGTATCTGGCATCCGCTGAGCTTGAAGGGCCGGGACAGGGGAGGCAGGAGAGATCTGGACGATCGTCTTGGAACGGTGCATCTGGGGAAGCTCATAAATTGTACTAGGGCAGGCGGCTCTGGGATCTGGCAGAGGTTAAGGGCCAGGTTTCTGGAGAAGGGGACTCTTCAGGGACTGTGCCTGCACCTAAGAGACCACGGGGGCCGGGGCGCTATCACGGTCTGGGGCGGGGCCCCTGGATGTGGAGGCGGTTGGGCCCTCGCCCAGCCGCTGCGAGGGAGGCGGAAGCCTTCGGGCTCAGAGTCGGGGTCGGCGGCATGGGCCACCCTGGGACGAGGGCTCTTCGCTGGGTCCCATGAGGATCCGCCGGGCCCCACCGCCGCCGCCTGTAGTTCGCTTCCACATCCCCCCTCCCGCGCTCCCAATCCCGCGACTGCGCGGCCGAGGATGGCGCAGCTGGCGGGGACCCCGCACTTTGGCGGGCGTGGATCGAAGGCCTCTGCCTGTCCGCCGAGGGCGTTCCCGTCGTCATGCGGCCACCGCGGCCTCAGGGGCTCCACCTGGGTCTCACACGGAGCCCCAGAGACCCAGCGCTGACCCCGGCCCCTACCCCCGCAGCTTGCCTTGCGCCATGGACTGGCAGCCAGACGAGCAGGGCCTGCAGCAGGTCCTGCAGCTGCTCAAAGACTCACAGTCGCCCAACACAGCCACTCAGCGCATCGTGCAGGATGTATCCTTCCTTCCTTCTGGGGCTGGGGGAACCGGGTAGATGTCTTCAGTTTCTGAAGGCCAGAGGGAGAAAGAGAGGGACTGACTCCCTCAGTCCCTAGATTTTTTCTGCTGTGGGGAGGATCTGCCCTGGACAGAGAAGAATTAGAATTCCTGGGTCCCATTTCCAGAGCTCCGGGGATTGTTATCGAAAATGATGAAAATTCCTAATGTTCATTGAACACTAACATCTATTCCATTAACTATTAAGGTAGGACCTGGCCCAACGGGGTGGCTCAAGCCTGTAATCAGAGCGCTTTGGGAGTCTGAGGCAGGTAGATCGCTTGAACCCAGGAGTTTGAGACCGGCCTGGGCAACATATTGAGACCCTGTCTCCACAAAAAAATACAAAAATTAGTTGGGTGTGGTGGCATGTCCCAGGGGATGTTCCCTACCCTACTTTGTAGGCTGAGGTGGGAGGATGGCTAGAGGCCAGGAACTGGAGGTTGCAGTGAGCTGAGAGTGTGCCACTGTACTCCAGCCAGCCTGGGCAACAGAGCCAGACCCTGTCTCAAAAAAAAGATAAATAGGCTTGGCGCGGTGACTCATGCCTGTAATCCCAGCACTTTGGGAGACCTAGGCAGGCGGATCACCTGAGGTTGGGAGTTTGACACCAGCCTTACGAACATGGTGAAACCCCGTCTCTAGTAAAAATACAAAATTAGCCTGGCATGGTGGTTTGCACCTGTAATCCTAGCTACTCGGGAGGCTGAGGCAGGAGAATTGCTTGAACCCAGGAGGCAGAGGTTGCGGTGAGCCGAGATCATGCCATTGCACTCCAGCCTGGGCAACAAGAGCAAAACTCCATCTCAAAAAAAAAAAAAAGATATATAAAGATAAAAATTTTAAATCTTGTCCAGGTGCGGTGGCTCACACCTGTAATCCCAGCACTTTGGGAGGCCGAGTCGGGCAGAACACCTGAGATCAGGAGTTTGAGACCAGCCTGACCAACATGGAGAAACCCTGTCTCTACTAAAAATACAAAAATTAAGCCAGGCATGGTGGCGAGTGCCTATAATCCAAGCTAATCTGGAGGCTGAAACAGGAGAATCGTTTGAACCTGGGAGGCGGAGGTTGTAGTGAGCTGAGATCATGACCTTGCACTCCAGCCTGGGTGACAAAGCAAGACTATTGCAAAAAAGAAAATTAAATCTATAAACCGTGAGCATGACTCACCCTAAAATATGGATTCCCTCTTTTTTTAAAAACAAAATAAAACAAAAAAGCACGGCCTGCTAGTTAGGAGAGCTGACTAGCAGCTGCCACTTTAAGTGGAGTGGGATTCTCCTTTCCTCTCCTGCTCTGGCTGGGTCTTCAGGAGTGGATGGGAAACTCAGATATTCCACCCAACTCCTTGTATGAATTTGATGTTTCTGAGGTACTCTGTGGGCTTATTAGGGGCTTGATGAGCGGGATCCCCCAGGAGCTGGCAGCCTGGTCCCAGTGGTCAGAGATGGTGTCAAGTACATAGTGAGGGGCCTGGCCTGGGGAAGGCCTCTGTCTTCCAAGTCCCTTAACAGCCTGGCAGAAACTCAAACAACTCAACCAGTTTCCTGACTTCAACAACTACCTGATTTTCGTCCTGACCAGACTCAAGTCAGAAGGTACGCCCTCTGCTCCCTTCCATGCAATCGGGACCCTGCTTCCTCCCCCGTGGGCCCCTGAACCTTAGCCTTCCTCCTCCCAGATGAGCCAACACGCTCTCTCAGTGGCCTCATCCTCAAGAACAATGTGAAGGCGCACTATCAGAGCTTTCCACCCCCTGTGGCGGACTTCATCAAACAGGAATGTCTCAACAACATTGGCGATGCTTCCTCGCTCATCCGAGCCACCATTGGTGAGAGGGGCAGGGGGGGTTGGCCTTTGAGGACACACTGAAATCTCACTCTCAGCTAAGAGTCTTCTCAGCATGTTAAGTTACTGCTTCATGGAATGCTCCAGCACCCTATATGGTAGTACTATTACTATTTGACAGATGAGGAAACTGAGGCACTCAGCTATTAAGGGACCTGCCTGGGTAAGCAGCAGAATAGCTGAGGCAGTGCAGGGCCATGCTCTGGAACCACTCCCTTCTGAAATAGTCCTTCTTGCCTCTCAGATAGTCATGCAACATGTAGAGTTTTGAGTTAGGCCCTGGGCTGAGTGCTGAGGGTATAGCAGTTAAAATATGCAGGTATGGCCGGGCGCTGTGGCTCATGCCTGTAATCCCAACACTTTGGGTGGCTGAGGTGAGTGGATCACAATGTCAGGAGTTCGGGACCAGCCTGAGCAACATGGCGAAACCCCGTCTCTATTAAAGATTCAGAAATTAGCTGAGTGTGGTGGCGGATGCCTAGAATCCCAGCTACTTGGGAGGCTAAGGCAGGAGAATTGCTTGAACCTGGGAGGCAGAGGATGCAGTGAGCCTAGATCATGCCACTGCACTCCAGCATGGGCAACAGAGCAAGACTCTGTCTCCAGAAAAAAAAAAATGGTATTTATGTTTCAGGTGTAACATGAATTAGGTTTTCAGTAGAACCTTTTCTGACTCCTGGAAGGTGGTCTGAGTAAGTTACAGAAAGATGACTAAGAATTGGCTGGGCGCGGTGGCTCGCACCTGTAATCCCAGCACTTTGGGAGGCTGAGGCAGGTGGATCACCTGAGGTTGAGTTCGAGACCAGCCTGGCCAACATGGTGAAACCCGTCTCTACTTAAAATACAAAAAAATTAGCTGGTTGTGGTGGTAAATGTCTATAATCCCAGCTACCCAGGAGGCTGAGGCAGGAGGAGAATCACTTGAACCTGGGAGGTGGAGGTTGCAGTGAGCCTTGAACTAGCTATTGCATTCCAGCCTAGGCAACAAGAGTGAAACTCTGTCACACACACAAAAATTAACTGAAGCAATTTTACCTTAATTATTAATAAATATTTATTTATTTTGCTACTAATAAGTATTAACACTACTGATTGTTACTAACTTAAGTTTTTTTTTGTTTTTGTTGTTGTTTGAGACTGAATCTCGCTGTCACCCAGGCTAGAGTGCAGTGGCATGATCTTGGCTCACTGCATCCTCTGCCTTCCAGGTTTAAGCGAGTCTCCTGCCTCAGGCTTCCGAGTAGCTGGGACCACAGGCATGCGCCACCATGCTCAGCTAGTTTTTATGTATTTTTAGTAGAGATGGGGTTTAGTCATGGTGGCCAGGCTAGTCTTGAACTCTTGACCTCAAGTGATCCGCCTGCCTGGGCCTCCCAAATTGGTGGGATTACAGGTATGAGCCACTGCACCCTGCTGAACTTACATTTTTTTCCTTAAATTTATATCAAATTTAGGCAGGTCACAGTGGCTCATGCCTGTAATTCTAGCACTTTGGGAGGCTGAGGCGGGTAGATCACCTGACGTCAGGAGTTTGAGACCAGCCTGGCCAACATGGCAAAACCCTGTCTCTACTAAAAATGGAAAAGTTTAGCCGGGCATGGTGGTGGGGGCCTGTAATCCCAGCTACTCAGGAGGCTGAGGTAGGAGAATCGCTTGAACCCAGGAAGTAGAGGTTTCAGTGAGCCAAAATCGTGCCACTGCACTCCAGCCTGAACGATGGAGCTAGACTCCATCTCAAAAAAAAGACAAAAACAAAAACTACATCAACTTAAAAAGATTGCTTCTAGGCTGGTCACAGTGGCATATGCCTATAGTCTCAGCTATTTGGGAGGCTGAGGTGGGACTGTCACTTGAGCCCAGGAGTTTGAGACCTGTCTAGGCAACATAGCAAGATCCCATCTCTACAAAAAATAAAAATTAGCTGGTCGTGGTGGTGTGCACCTGTGGTCCCAACTACTCAGATGGTTGAGGCAGGAGGATCACTTGAGCTCGGGAGGTCGAGGCTTCAGTGAGCTGTGATCACACCACTGCATTCCAGCCTGGGTGACAGACAGCAAGACCCTGTCTCAAAAAATAATTAGTTGACTGGGTGCAGTGGCTCACACCTGTGGTCTTAGCACTTTGGGAGGCCGAGGTGGGCAGATCGTCTGAGGTCAGGAGTTTGAGACCAGCCTGGCCAACATGGCAAAACCCTGTCTCTACTAAAAATAGAAAAATTTAGCTGGGTGTGGTGGCGGGGTCCTGTAATCCCAGCTACTTAGGAGACTAAGGCAGGAGAATTGCTTGAACCCTGGAGGCAGAGGTTGCAGTGAGCCAAGACTGTGCCACTGCACCCCAGCTAGGGCAACAGAGCAAGACTGCTTCTCAAAAAAAATGTGACTTTTGGCTGGGCATGGTGGTTCGAGTCTGTAATCCCAGCACTTTGGGAAGGCGGATCACTTGAGGTCAGGAGTTGGAGACCAGCCTGGTCTACGTGGTGAAACCCCATCTCTGCTAAAAATATAAAAAATTAGGCCGAGTGCAGTGGCTCACACCTGTAATACTAGCACTTCGGGAGGCCGAGGTGGGCGGATCACAAGGTCAGGAGATTGAGACCATCCTGGCCAACGTGGTGAAACCCCGTCTTATTTATAAAAAATATGTGTGTGTGTGTGTGTGTGTGTGTGTGTGTGTGTGTGTGTGTGTGTAATTAGCTAGGAGTGGTGGTGGGCACCTGTAATCCCAACTACTCAGGAGGCTGAGGCAGGAGATTGGCTTGAGCCTGGGAGGCGGAAGTTGCAGTGAGCCAAGACTGTGCCACTGCACTCCAGCCTGGGTGACAGAGTGAGATTCCATCTCAAGAAAAGAGTCACTTTTAGTCCCGCAAAAACCCCCTCCCTGGCCACCAGAAGGATCTGGACTTTCTGAGCTCATTTTAGGTGACAGGCTCTGGGCTAAATCATTGAAACTTCCTGATAATCAGGCCGGGCGCTCACGTCTATAATCCCAGCTGCTTGGGAGGCTGAGGCGGGTGGATCACCTGAGGTCAGGAGTTTGAGACCAGCCTGGCCAACATGGCAAAACTCCATCTCTACTAAAAGTACAAAAATTCACTGGACATGGTGATGTGCGCCTGTAATCCCAGCTGCTCTGGAGGCTGAGGCTTGAGGATCACCCGAACCCCAGAGGTGGAGGTTGCGGTGAGCCAAGATTGTGCCACTGCACTCTGGCCTGGATGACAGAGTGAGACTCGTCTCAAAAAAAAAAAAGAAAGAAAGAAACTTACTGCTAACCTTAGGAGGCTGGTTTTCTTGATCTCTTCTGAGGGCTGAAAGTACTGAGGCACAGATAATGAGGTGATGTGGCTGAGCCGAAGTTACACAGTACTCAGTGGGTACCTACCCACTGCAGGGAGCACCTTTTTGCCGTTTAGTTTCCACCTTTGGGAAACATTGCCATCTCCTGGCAGCAAATGCCTTTTCTGCACTTGACAGAATCCATCTCTGTCACCAGATTTGTGCACTGCTCTGCCCTGGCACCTCAGAAGCTTTCTGTATGTAACTCCTAGATGGCTAATAGGCAGTACAAGCTGTCCCTGCCACCTTCTTGCCCTCACCTCCTTTTCTCTCCCCTCCTCCCAGTCTCTGCCCAGCCCCAGTGGCTCCTCACTCGTCTCTTAGCGCACCATGCCTGTCCTCACCCCAGGCCTTTGCACCGTAGAGTCCCCTGCCTGAGATGCCCTTTCCCAGGAACCTGGATGATTCCTCCTGCACCTCCTTCACCTTCAGGTCTTGGTTCAGATATCAAGATGTCACCTTAACGAGGCCTGCTCTGGCCACCCAATCTAAAGTTGCTACCTTCACCTACAGTCCTTTCTCACCATCTTTTCTGCTGTGTTTCCCTTCTTAGTCCTTGGCATGAGGCCCCTCTCAGTTCTTTTTTTTTTTTTTTTTTTTTTTTTTGACACAGGGTCTTGCTCCATCCCAGGCTGGAGTGCAGTGGCACAATCTTCACTTCAAATGATTCTCCTGCCTCAGCCTCTCGAGTAGCTGGGATTACTGGTGTCCCCCACCATACCCGGCTAGTTTTTGTATTTCTAGTAGAGATGGGGTTTCGCCATGTTGGCCAGTCTTGTCTCGAACTCCTGACCCACCCACCTTGGCTCCCAAAGTGCTGGGATTACAGGTGTGAGCCACTGTGCCCATCCTTTCCCAGTTTTTTGGCTAATTTTTTACTTCATGGCTTGCTTCCCACTCCCAAGGGTGGGGGTTTTGTGTTTTGCTCTGTGCTGCGCCTCAGGACCTGGAACGGAGTTGGCTCACAGTAAGGCTCAGGGTGCTTACTGAGTCAAAGAGTACCCTTTCTACCTATGTCATGGGCAGGAGCAGTCGCTCATGCCTGTAATTCCAGTGGTTTTAGAGGCTGAGGCAGGAGAATTGCTTGAGGCCAGGAGTTTTAGGCCATCCTTGGGGAACGTAGCGAGATCCCATCGCTACAAAGATTTTAAAAAATTAATTGGGTGGTTGGCTGGCTGTGGTGGCACGCACCTGTAATCCCAGCACTTTGGGAGGCCGAGGCGGGCGGATCACAAGGTCAAGACCATCCTGGCCAAGATGGTGATACCCCGTCTCTGCTAAAAATATAAAAATTAGCTAGGCGTGCTGGCAAGTGCCTGTAATCCCAGCTACTCAGGAGGCTGAGGCAAGAAAATTGCTTGAACCGGGGAGGTGGAGGTTGCAGTGAGCCAAGATCGTGCCACTGCACTCCAGAGTGAGACTCTGTCTCAAAAAAAAATTAGTCGGGTGATACTTGGGAACGGTGGCTGACGCCTGTAATCCCAGCACTTTGGGCAGCCGAGGCAGGTGGATCACCTGAGGTTGGGAGTTCAAGACCAGCCTACCAACATGGAGAAACCCTGTCTCTACTAAAAAATACAAAAAAGTTAACTGGGTGTGGTGGCACATGCCTGTAATCCCAGCTACTTGGGAGGCTGAGACAGGAGAATTGCTTGAACTCTGGAGGTGGCGGTTGTGGTAAGCCAAGATCGCCCCACTGCATTCTAGCCTGGGCAACAAGAGCGAAACCCCGTCTCAAAAAAAACAAAACAACAACAAAAAAACAGGTTCAGTGGCTCACACCTGTAATCCTAGCACTTTGGGAGTCTGAGGCGGGTGGACCGCCAGGTCAGGAGATTGAGACCATCCTGGCTAACATGATGAAACTCCGTCTCTACTAAAAATACAAAAAATGAGCCGGTGTGGTGGCACTTGCCTGTAGTCCCAGCTACTCGGTAGGCTGAGGCAGGAGAATTGCTTGAATCTCAGAGGTGAAAGTTGCGTTGAGCCAAGATTGTGCCATTGCACTCTAGCCTGGGTGACAGAGTGAGGCTTCATGTCAAAAAAAAAATTAGTTGGGCATGGTGGCATGTGCCTGCAGCCCCAGCTACTCAGGAGGTTGAGGTGGGAAGATGGCTTGAGGCCAGGAGTTTGAGGCTGCTGTGAACTGTGATTATGCCACAGCACTCTAGCCTGGGCAACAGAACAAACTCTTATCTCTTAAAAAAAAAAAAACGAGAGAGGGCTGTATAGGGCATACGTGGGCTACGGGACAGAAAGGCAGCTCTGGGGGTGCCCAGTGGGAGAGGGAGGTGCTGGGCAGCCCCCGCCCAGCCTCAGGCAGCATCCTTTCCCGGCCACCCCAGGCATTCTCATCACCACCATCGCTTCCAAGGGTGAGCTGCAGATGTGGCCCGAGCTGCTGCCTCAGCTGTGCAGCCTGCTCAACTCGGAGGATTACAACACTTGTGAGGTAGGTGAGAAGCCATGGATGGCCAGAGGGGGTATGGGGGGCCTGGACCACCACCCACTTTTGTCTCTCTGTCCCTCTGCACTCAGGGAGCCTTTGGAGCCCTGCAGAAGATCTGCGAAGACTCATCAGAGCTTCTGGACAGCGATGCCCTCAACAGGCCCCTCAACATCATGATCCCCAAGTTCCTACAGTTCTTCAAGCACTGCAGTCCCAAGATCCGGTGGGTACAGCTTCCTGGGGGCTTCCAGGGAGCCTGGAGTGGGCAGGGTCAGGGGTGACCCCTGTGTCTGCTCCCCACCAGGTCCCACGCCATCGCCTGTGTGAACCAGTTCATCATGGACCGGGCCCAGGCGCTGATGGACAATATCGACACCTTCATTGAGGTGGGCCGTTGGGCTGGGGGTGGGCAGGGCGAGGATCCAGGACCCCTACAGCTGACCCTGTTCCTCCCTGCAGCACCTATTTGCCCTGGCCGTAGACGATGACCCTGAGGTGCGGAAGAATGTGTGCCGCGCCCTGGTGATGCTTCTGGAAGTGCGGATCGACCGGCTCATCCCCCACATGCACAGCATCATCCAGGTGTGCATGCTCAAGGCCAGCCCAGACAGGCAGGCAGGGGGCTGGTGGCAGGGGTCAGGGAGCCACCCCCAGCCAGGCCAGGCCTCAGCCTATCCCCCCCGCTTACAGTACATGCTGCAGAGGACCCAGGACCATGATGAGAACGTTGCCCTTGAGGCCTGTGAGTTCTGGCTGACGCTGGCCGAGCAGCCCATCTGCAAGGAAGTCCTGGCCTCCCATCTGGTCCAGTGAGTGCTGCTGCCCACTGTCCCACCCCAGCTTTGACCCCTTGCTATGCCTCTGCCTTCCCTTCTGGTCAGCTACTGTGCTTCTCTCAGTCCACATCCTCGTCAGTTTACATTCAGCGTATATTTATGTGAGTGGTAAGAATGCTACTTTTTTTTTTGTTTGAGACGGAATCTGGCTCTGTCACCAGGCTGGAGTGCATTGGCACTCTCTCGGCTCACTGCAACCTCTGCCTCCCGGATTCAAGTGATTCTCCTGCCTCAGGCTCCCAAATAGCTGGGATGACTGGCGCACGCCACCATGTCCAGCTAATTTTTGTATTTTCAGTAGAGTTGGGGGTTTCACCATGTTAGCCAGGATGGTCTCGATATTGTGACCTCATGATCTGCCCACCTCAGCCTTTCAAAGTGCTGGGATTACAGGTGTGAGATACTGCACCCAGCCAAGAATCCCACTTTTCAAAGATTTAAAAATTAAGTAACTGGTAGGTGGAAAGAAATGAAAAATCAACAAAGGCTTTAGGTATGGCTGGATCCAGGTGCTCAACGGATATGAAAGGTGTCTGTGTGGTCTCAGATCTGATTGCCTTCTGTTGGCTTCATTCTCGGGCACAACTTTCCCTCTGGGTAGTGCTGTGTAGCCTTCTGTGCCCTTCCAGCGTAGGAACTTCAGAGTAAGGAAATTTTTGACCAGTGTTTCCAACAAAAGTCTTAAAACTGGCACTCCTTGACAAACTTGGACTGGCCTCTCTCCAAATCATTTTTTTGCCTTTTTATTTTGAGACAAGGTTTTGCTCTGTCATCCAGGCTGGAGTGTAGTGGTATAATTATGGCTCACTGCAGCCTTGACCTACCAAGCTGAAGCAATCCTCCCAGGCTGAAGCAATCCTACCACCTCAGCCTCCCCAGTAGCTAGGACTACAGGCAGATCCCACCATACCCAGCGAATCTTTTCTAAGTTTTATTAGAGATGAGGTCTTGCTAAGTTGCCCAGGCTGGTCTCAAACTCCTGGTCTCAAGCAGTCACCCTGTCTTGGTCTCCCAAAGTGTTGGGATTATAGGTGTGAGCCACTGCACCTAGCCCCCAAGTCATTATTATTTTATTTATTTATTTATTTATTTTGAGACGAAGTCTTGCTCTGTTGCCCAGGCTGGAGTGCAGTGGTGCGATCTTGGCTCACTGCAACCTCCACCTCCCAGGTTCAAGCGATTCACCTGTCTCAGCCTCCGGAGTAGCTGGGATTACAGATGTGTGCCATGACACCAGGCTAATTTTTTTATTTTTTAAATTTTATTTATTTATTATTTTTACTAATTTTTTTATTTTTAGTAGAGACGCAGTTTCACCATATTGGCCAGGCTGGTCTTGAACAATCCTGACCTCGTGATCTGCCCGCCTTGGCCTCCCAAAGTGTTGGGAGTACAGATGTGAGCCACTGCGCCCAGCATGCCCAGCTAATTTTTGTATTTTTAATTTATTTATTTATTATTCATTAGAGGCGAGGTCTCAGTGTATTGTTTGGGCTGGTCTCAAACTCATGGGCTCAGGTAATCCTCCTGCATTGGCCTCCCAAAGTGCTAGAATGACAGGTATGAACCACTGTGCCTGGCCCCAAATTATTGTAACAGTCTAGGGCTGGGCAGACAGCTCCTGGGGAATGATGAGGCCTTGATGAGCAGGTCATTAAAGCTCTGTCACTTCCAACTCTGGGCTGCAGCTGAGGGGCCAGCTGCCTGGTCTGTTTGCTCCCCTACCCAGGCTAGTTTGGCCCTACTTAGGAAAGTGGCCAGGGATAGGACTGCACATCCCTGCCTTAATGTTGTGCTAGGGACCAGGCACTATACCAAGATTTTCAGTGTATTCAGTGGTCTGTAATTCACTGAGTGGCCAGGTCTGGGTCAAGAGCTTTCCTACAGGCTGAGTGCCATGGTGGCTTACACCTGTAATCTTAGTGCTTTGGGAGGCTGAGGCAGGAGGATTGCATGAGCCCAGGAGTTGAGGCTGTAGTGAGCTGTGATTGCACCACTGCACTCTAGCCTGGGTGACAAAGTGAGACCCTGTTTCTTTTTCTTTTTTTTTTTTTTTTTTTGAGATGGAGTTTCGCTCGTTACCCAGGCTGGAGTGCAATGGCGCGATCTCGGCTCACCGCAACCTCCGCCTCCTGGCTTCAGGCAATTCTCCTGCCTCAGCCTCCTGTGTAGCTGGGATTACAGGCACACGCCACCATGCCCAGCTAATTTTTTGTATTAGTAGAGACGGGGTTTCACCATGTTTACCAGGATGGTCTCGATCTCTTGACCTCGTGATCCACCTGCCTCGGCCTCCCAAAGTGCTGGGATTACAGGCTTGAGCCACTGCGCCCGGCGAGACCCTGTTTCTTTTTTTTTTTTTTTAAAGATGGGGTTTCACCATGTTGGTGAGGCTGGTCTTGAACTCCCGACCTCAGGTGATCTGCCCACCTTGGCCTCCAAAGTGCTTGGATTACAGGCGTGAGCCACCGCGCCTGGCCAACCCTGTTTCTTTATTTAAAAAAAAAAAAAAAAAAGTCTGTTTGTGGAGCCAGGAGTGGTATCATTTCTGTCCTAATGGTAGCAGCTAAGACTAGGTTCTGATAGTTCCCCAGAGGGAAATGGATTGATGTACACCTAGTAGTATCGTCGTGTTCTGCAGGGTCTGCTCTGTGGCTGATTGGTGGGCTAGTGACCTGTCGGCATGTTTGTCTCCTTCCCAAGCTGTGCCTCCCCCCACCCTTCACCACAGCCCCTGCATCCCCTTGAACAGCCCCTCTCCCTGCAGGTTGATCCCTATCTTGGTAAATGGGATGAAGTACTCAGAAATTGACATCATCCTGCTCAAGGTCAGGCAGGGCTCACCCAGCATGGGTGGGCATGGGCATGGGTGTCGTGGCTGGGGTCCCCGAAGTACTTAACGGTCTGCCTGTCCCCCAGGGGGATGTGGAGGAGGATGAGGCCGTCCCCGACAGTGAGCAGGACATCAAGCCACGCTTCCACAAGTCACGCACGGTCACACTGCCCCACGAGGCTGAGCGGCCCGATGGCTCTGAGGACGCAGAGGATGACGATGATGATGATGCTCTGTCTGACTGGAATTTGAGTGTGTGCCCCTGCCTAGGGGTGGGGATGAGGTGGCAAGCCCTGGACTCCCTCTTGGGAGGTGGTTAGAAGCTGATGTAGAAGTTGATTAGAAGTTGATCGTGAAGATTCTGATCATGATCTCTGATCCTGAGAGTGAAGTCAACGAGGGTTGGCCAACCGCCTGAGGGGCCGCACTGAGCCTCCCCAATGTCTCCCCCTCCCCAGGGAAGTGCTCAGCGGCTGCACTGGATGTCCTCGCCAATGTCTTCCGGGAGGAACTGCTGCCCCACCTACTCCCGCTACTCAAAGGCCTCCTCTTCCACCCCGAGTGGGTGGTCAAGGAGTCGGGCATCCTGGTGCTGGGCGCCATTGCTGAGGGTGAGTGTGCCTGATCTCTGAGCCCCATGCTGGCATGAGACAGTGGGGCTGGCCCATGGTACCTGCCACGCCATGGCTGAGTTCTCCCTGGAGGCCTGTTCACCTTCCTCCAAACAGCTCTGAGATCTCAATTCTCCCCTTGGTTTTTGGGCCTGAAAAGAACCCCTGGAACCCCACAATGCAAGGTCTCTTGTTCATTCTCACAGGCAGGCAATTCTTTCGTGTTGTAAGCATAATTATAGCAACAACGATAGTAACAGCAGGCGTAGCTGCATGCCTGCCCCGTGCGCTTATGGGCACAAACGTCCTGGGCCCTCACCACCACCTGATGAGGTGGGTGTTGGATCCTAGTTTCAAAGATGGGGAAACAGGTAAAGAAAGATTGATGCCCCTTCTTTCTTTTTTTTGAGATGGAGTCTTGCTCTTGTTGCCCAGGCTGGAGTGCAATGGCGCGATCTCGGCTCACTGCAACCTCCGCCTTTCCTTTCAGCCTCCCCAGTAGCTGGGATTATAGGCATGCGTCACCATGCCTAGCTAATTTTGTATTTTTAGTAGAGACAGGTTTCTCCATGCTGGTCAGGCTAGTCTTGAACTCCAGACCTCGGGTGATCTGCCCACCTCAGCCTCCCAAAGTGCTGGGATTACAGGCATGAACCATTGCACCTGGCCTTGATGTCACTTCTTTACAGTCACCCAGGGTGCGCCTGGGCCTTAAACCTCTTCCTGGCTGCCAGGCTGTCCTGCTAGAATTAGTAGTAACCCGTGGTAGGTGGTGTTTCATCAAATTCAAACTAGTGTCCTGTAATTCGTGGGGCTTTTCATCCCGATGGTATATAAAACTTGTTACAGGAGAGCTCTGTGAGTCTGTTAGAGGCATGACATACCATTGCCTCAGCATCCAGACCTGTGCAAAAAAATTTCAGACATGGTAGCAAAAACCCTCAACCTGGAAAGCTTTCAAAATTTGTCCAAAGTTTGTCTAGTTACAGTGGTGTATGCCTGTAATTAATCCCAGCTACTCAGGAGGCTGAAGCAGGACGATTGCTTTAGCCCAGGAGTCTGAGACCAGTCTGCGTCACATAGGGAGACCCTGTACAAAATAATTTTTCAAAAAAGCCAGGTGTGGTGGCTCGTGCCTGCAATTCTAGCACTTTGGGTGGCTGAGGCAGGCGGATCGTTTGAGCCTAGGTGTTCAAGACCAGCCTGGGAATTACAGTGAGACCTCATAATTACAACAGAAAAAAAAAACTGTTAAAATTAGCCAGCATGATGGTGTGTGACTGTGGTCCCAGATATTTAGGAGGCTGAGGTTGGTGGGAGGTTGAGGCCGCAGTGAGCCATGATTGCGCCACTGTATTCCAGCATGAGGAAACACAGTGACACCCTGTCTCAAAAAAAAACTGTCTAAGGAAATGTTTCCACATGTAATATGTGTTTAATGTATCTCATATTTCATGTTAATAGGTTATATATTACGCCACACGTGTGCATATGTTAATATATTAATGTGTTTAATGTATCTCATATTTCATGTTAATAGGTTATATATTACGCCACACGTGTGCATATGTTAATATATTAATAGATTACATTAGCTATATTACTTTTTTTTATTTTGAGATGGAGTCTCACACTCTTATTGCCCAGACCGGAGAACAATGGCGCTATCTCAGCTCACTGCAACCTCTGCCTCCCAGGTTGAAGCGATTCTCCTGCCTTAGCCTCCCCAGTAGCTGGAATTACAGGCACCCGCCACTATGCCTGGCTAATATTTTTATATTTTCAGTAGAGACGGGGTTTCACCATGTTGGCCAGGCTGGTCTTGAACTCCTGGCCTCAGGTGATCCCCCTGTCTCAGCCTCCCAAAATGCTGGGATTACAGGTGTGAGCCACTGCACCTGGCCTGTGTTATATGTTGGTGGTAAAAAGATCTATAGGAGTTGAGCCCAAACTGGTAAACATAGATCTTGTGTCTTGGGATGTGCTATTATCTTTATTCTCTTCAAATAAAAGCACAGTGTTTGTGATCTTAAAAAAAAATTAAAAAAAGAGGCAGGGGTTGCGTATGGTGGCTCAAGCACTCTAGGAGGCCGAGGCAGGTGGATCACCTGAGGTCAGGAGTTAAAAAGACCAGCCTGGCCAACATGGTGAAACCCTGTCTCTACTAAAAAAAAGAAAAATTAGCCAAGCATGGTGGCCCTCACCTGTAATCCTAGCTACTCGGCAGACTGAGGCACGAGAATTGCTTGAACCTGAGAGGCAGAGGTTGCGGTGGGCTGAGATTGCACCACTGCACTCCTCCCTGGGGGACAGAGGGAGACTCTGTCTCAAAGAAAACATTAAAAAATTTAAAAATTAAACAAAAATAAAGAGAAATAGGAAAATCACAAATGGCTGGGCACCTGTAATTGCAGCACTTTGGGAGGCTGAGGCAGGTGGATCACGTGAGGTCAGGAATTCAAGACCAGTCAGTCTGACCAACGTGGCGAAACCCAGTCTCTACTAAAAATACAAAAATTAGCTGGGCATGGTGGCAGGCGCCTGTAATCCCAGCTATTTGGGAGGTTGAGGCAGGAAAATCACTTGAACCCGGGAGGCAGAGGTTGCAGTGAGCCGAGATCATGCCATTGCACTCTAGCCTGGGTGACAGAGTGAGACTCCATCTCAAAAAAAAAAAAAAAGAAAGGAAAAGAAAAATCACAAACATCTAAGAAGGGTTTCAAATGCAAAGTGCCTTCCTTCCATCTGGGTCACTGCTGCCCCATAAAGTCCCACTCACTATGTAACGGAGCCAAATTTGAATTAATGCATGACCAGATAAGATAACACGGGGCTCTGGGATGAGACGCTTCTGCTGTTTCCCCTCCTGCACCTGCCTTTCACTGGCTCTGTGAAATGTGTTCTGGGCCAGTGATTTAACCTCCAAGTCTCAGTACCCTGTATGTTGTGTGCAGCTGACTCTTTCTCTCCATAGGGTGGGTGTGGCTGGGCCCAGCTTACTCCTGGGACCCAGTCAAACTGCCCCCTCCTGTCTCCCTTTCCTTATAGGCTGCATGCAGGGCATGGTGCCCTACCTGCCCGAGCTGATCCCGCACCTGATCCAGTGCCTGTCAGACAAGAAGGCCTTGGTCCGCTCCATCGCCTGCTGGACGCTGAGCCGCTACGCCCACTGGGTGGTCAGCCAGCCGCCCGACATGCACCTCAAGCCCCTGATGACAGAGCTGCTCAAACGCATCCTGGATGGCAACAAGAGGGTGCAAGAGGCAGCCTGCAGGTGACCCTGGACCCTTGGTCCCGCAGCCCCCACTCTCCCCCAGGCCACCCTCTGGGAAGTGATGACACCTATGACTGTTGATGTGGCACTGATTTCTCTCATATTCGTACTGGCTGATCCTGAGTTGCCCTCCCCCACTGTCCATGGCCCAGTGCCACCTGCCGTCGTCCACTGAGCCCCCTGCCTCGTCCTTCCTCCCACCAGTGCTTTTGCCACCCTGGAGGAAGAGGCCTGCACGGAGCTGGTGCCCTACCTCAGCTACATCCTGGATACCCTCGTCTTTGCCTTTGGCAAATACCAGCACAAGAACCTGCTCATCCTCTACGACGCCATCGGCACCCTGGCCGACTCTGTAGGCCACCACCTCAACCAGCCGGTGAGACCCCAGAGCGGCTCCCGCCTCCCGATCCCCATGCCCCTGGGCGTCCAGTGACCTGGTGGCAACCCCGTGTTGCATGCCAGGGACATGGCCGTGAGCTCAACAGGCAGACAGACCCAGCCCCACCCTCGCCCTGCTCCCAGTCTAGTGGGGGAGACAGACAGTTGTGAGACAGCATGGTAAGTGCTGTGCTTCGGGAACCAGGAGGCGGTGACCCAGGATCCCAGGGGTGTAGGGTGTGGAGGGCAGTGCTTGCACAGGGGAGAAGAATGAAAGCCTTGAGGTCTGGCCGGATGGCAGGCCTTGCACAGCCCCCTGAGCCACAGCGAGGCACCCAGGCCTCATCACTGGGGCAATAGGTGCCTGAGTCACAGTCTGCCACCCTGACCCAGGGAGTGCCAATTTCCTGCTTCCCCAGGAATACATCCAGAAGCTGATGCCCCCACTGATCCAGAAATGGAATGAACTCAAGGATGAAGACAAGGACCTCTTCCCCCTGCTGGAGGTGGGTGGGCTCCTGCCCTTCTCCTGAAGCCCATCCCGTCTGCCCCACCTGAGTTCTCCCCACCTGCCTTTCTCCCTGCCAGTGTCTGTCATCGGTGGCCACTGCTCTGCAGAGTGGCTTCCTGCCTTACTGTGAGCCCGTCTACCAGCGCTGTGTCACCCTGGTGCAGAAGACACTGGCTCAGGCCATGGTGAGCACCCCCAGGCCCGTCACCTGTGCTTCTGCATCGGCCTGCCCCAGGCCCGCTCCACTCACCCATGCCCCTGACCCCATCTGTGTCTAGATGTACACCCAGCACCCCGAGCAGTATGAGGCTCCTGACAAGGACTTCATGATTGTGGCTCTGGATCTGCTCAGTGGCCTGGCTGAGGGCCTGGGTGGTCATGTGGAGCAGCTGGTGGCCCGCAGCAACATCATGACACTACTGTTCCAGTGCATGCAGGTGAGTGGGAACATGGACAGTGGTGATACGCAGCAGCCTGCATGGGCTGCCTCTGGCGGGGACTCAGGGCCTGGTTGTGCCAAAGGAAGTCAGGGAAAAGGGGCCGGGACCATTCTAATTATTTAAAAAAGTGATCCTGAAGGCCGAGGCAGGAGGATTGCTTGAGCCCAGTAGTTTGAGACCAGCCTTGGCAACATAGTGAGACCCAGTTCTATTAAAAAAAAAAAAATAGTAACTGGGATTACAGGTGTCTGCCACCATGCCCAGCTAATTTTTGTATTTTTTAGCAGAGACAGGGTTTCACCATGTTGGTCAGGCTGGTCTCAAACCCCTGACCTCAAGTGATCCGCCCACCTTGGCCTCTCAAAGTGCTGGGATTACAGGCTTGAGCCACTGCACCTGCCCCCCACCCCCCTTTTTTTTTTTTGAGACAGAGTCTCACTCCGTCACCCAGGCAGGAGTGCAATGGTGCTATTTTGGCTCATTGCAACCTTTGCCTCCCAGGTTCAAGTAATTCTCCTGCCTCAGCCTCTCAGAAATCTGGGACTACAGGTGTGCCACCATGCCTGGCTAATTTTTTTGTATTTTTAGTAAAGATGGGTTTTTGCCATGTTGGCCAGGCTGGTCTCAAACTCCTGACCTCTAATGATCTGCCTGCCTTGGCCTCCCAAAGTGCTGGGATTATGGGCGTGAGTCATTGTGCCCGGCCCTATCAGTATATCAGTTTATATCAACCACTTGCACATCTGTGGATTTTGATATCTACAGGGACTTGGGAAAGAATCCCCCATGGACACTGAGGGATGACTGTTGGGGCACTGCCATCTCGCGTTTGCAGATATGGGCTGGATGCTAGGAACAGCTGGGAGCCCTAGCACTGGAAAGTGGCAGAGGGACTGTGCCCTCTCAGCTGTCCTGGTTGGGAGGAGGGGAGCCCAGCCACAGTGATCTTTCTTGAATCCCCAGGACTCAATGCCCGAGGTCCGGCAGAGCTCCTTTGCCCTCTTGGGAGACCTCACCAAAGCCTGCTTTATCCACGTCAAGCCCTGTATCGGTACGCCACTTGCCTTGTTCCTAGCCCATGACCTTAGCCCTGGCCTCAAGTGATGGAGAGGAATGCCCAGGGAGGACTGTGACCAAATTGGGATGTATTCGTACTGTCTGATGAGGCCTGCTGGACTAGGTCCTGCAGCTTACCCTGGCTGTCCCTCCCGCTCAGCATCCCTGTTTCTCCCCACCAGCCGAGTTCATGCCCATTTTGGGCACCAACCTGAACCCAGAGTTCATCTCAGTCTGCAACAACGCCACCTGGGCCATTGGTGAAATCTGCATGCAGATGGGTGAGTGCCCTGCAAGTGGCAACAGGCCCCTCCCTTTTGGCCTGTTCTCAAACTGGGGGCGGGAGCATAGCTCTGACTGACAGCTCCCTTCAAGGGAAGTCTCTGATTGAGGGGTCATCAGAGGTGGAGCCAGGCAGAAAGGCCATTTGTGATTGGCTTCTCCAAAGAAAAGGGACAGGAGGGCTGTTCCTATTGTACTGTTTTGTGTAGTTGGGTAAAAGACTCATTTGGATTGGTTGGGTGACTTGGGCTTCTTTTCCTTTGACTTGGGCAGCCTAAGGTGAGAACACGCTGCCCAAGTCAAAGGAAAAGAAGCCCAAGGGTCTGGGTCTGGTTGGCCAGGCATTCTGGGTGGGGATGAGCCAGAGAAGGTCTTTAGTTCCCTTACTGGTAGTGGTTGGCCAGTCTCTGGCTGGAACTGGGCTGAATGACGGGGGCGGCCCCCTGGCCCCCAGTGGGTGGAGGAGGCTCTGCAGGGCCCTGATTGAGTGCTCCCCTAGGGGCAGAGATGCAGCCTTATGTGCAGATGGTCCTCAACAACCTGGTGGAAATCATTAATCGACCCAATACACCCAAGACACTGCTGGAAAACACAGGTGGGCACCCAGCCTGGCTGCTGCTTGTAAGAAAGGAAGGGAAAAAGGGAGGAAGGGAGGAAGGTGGGTGCAGAGAGACCTGGGAAGAGACTCAGGAAAGAAAGATAGATGCAGAGAGATATGGGAAGAGACTCAGGTGGGTTGGGAAGGACCCCTGGCTGCGCCAAGCCTGGGTGACCAGGCTGGCTGGCGGAGCCCTTCCCTTGGGGCCCATGGGGCGGGGCTCGGTGCCTCCCGCCAGAGGCCCCGCCACGTACTGTCCCGGGGCCGCTCGGGGTTGCAGGTCGCCTGATGAGTCCCTCTGCCATTCCAGCCATTACCATCGGCCGCTTGGGCTACGTGTGCCCCCAGGAGGTGGCACCCATGCTGCAGCAGTTCATCCGGCCTTGGTGTGTGTCTGCGTGTCGAGCCTGACCCCCTCCCTCGACTGCACTCCCAGCCCCATCTGCCTACTGACTCCCTGTCCCGCCCCACCCATAGATGCCTGTCCCAGGCCCACTCAGTGATCCCCAGTGACCCAGACCTCCACAGATGCATGCCCTGCCTGCCCTCTGACCTCTAGCTGCTCACATTCTCACAGGTGCACGTCCCTCAGGAACATCAGGGACAACGAGGAGAAGGACTCAGCCTTCCGTGGCATCTGCATGATGATCGGTGTCAACCCGGGGGGCGTTGTGCAGGTTGGGGCAGCTGGGCTCTGAGGGCAGGTGCGGGTGCTGGGCTTGGGCGGCCCCTCACCTGGGATCCGTCACGTTTCAGGACTTTATTTTCTTCTGCGATGCTGTAGCCTCCTGGGTGAGCCCGAAGGATGACCTTCGGGACATGTTTTATAAGGTGAGGCTCTGACTGCAGGCAGGGAGGAGGCCCTCTGGTAACAATGGGGTTTGTGGGGATGGGGGAAGAGGCGCCTCTTCTACTCCTGCCTGCCCCTCACCACCACCCTCCCCACAGATTCTCCACGGTTTCAAAGACCAAGTTGGGGAAGATAACTGGCAGCAGTTCTCTGAGCAATTCCCGCCACTGCTCAAGGAGAGGCTGGCGGCCTTCTACGGGGTCTAGGCGATCATGGAGACTACCAGGTGAGGAGGCCGCAGCTGGCGGGCCAGCACTGTCTTGGGGCTGAAAGGTCCCAGGCCATGACCTCCCTCCTCCCCCTGCAGGTTTCTGTCTGCGTCGTCGTCAGAGGGATTACTGGGGAGCGTGCTGCATCCAGAAGTTGCTGTGCCCTGGTTGAGGGGGGTTAGGGAGGAGTGAGTGGGACTCAAATCCAGATGCCTTCCCCGTCCGTCTGTCCACCTGCCCTGCTGGCAGGTGGGTGGGGCCACCATGCTCATCCTACACACGGGGAGGGGGGGACTTCTGGTGGGCAAGGGCCCCTGGGCTCTAATGGGGTCATCTCCGGCAGCCCACCTGGGCCAGCTACATGGGAGGGAGGAATCTACACAGCTGACCAAATCCAGCTTCGGATGAGGTGAGGGAGGAGCAGGTCGGGAGGGGGGCCCTTGTAGGGACGCGTACACTCACACAGACACACGTGGCCACACGCATGTGCGGGTGCCATAACCGGCGAGGCTGGGCCAGCCGCTCCACCATTTTCCCGACTGCATGGAGACAGTAGAATTAGTGAACCCCTGAGTTAACCCGTAAGGCCTTCCGTGTAACCTGCATCTAGAGTTTAAGAAGCTTCTGCTGTTTTGCCGGAATTGGCGGTGACTGGGGAGGGCTGGGTGGGTGGGGGGCCTCAGGCGGGATCCCGGGCGGGGGGAGGAGGATGGTGACCTTAGGGGGTCGCCCTGTCAGCACGCACACGCTTGGGACCCGCTCCACACACTCCCTGCCAGCTTTGTCAGCTGGTGTGTCTCCGTCCTTGTCCTAGCCCAGCTTGCAGGGTGGGGACCACTGGAGTGGCTGGGACTGGCCAGAGGAGGTCACCCTTTCTCCTTCCTGTGTGCTCCAGTCAGTGGCTTTTGAAGATGCTGGGCTGGGACCTTTTTCCTGAAGAGAGCTGGGTGCAGCCAGAGCTACCGGCACCTACCCCCAGCCTCTCTCTAAGCAGCTTCAGGGACAGTCCGTTTCTCTGTGCTTCTGAAAGCCCCCTTCTCATGTTGTGGGCCTGAGTTTTAACTTAAGGGCCTGGGCAGGGGCATTTGATTGATGATGACAGAGGACAAAGGTTTATGCTTTGCCAACAAGAAGGAAAACCAAGGCTTGGTGGAAGGAAAAGGTGGTGTGTCCCCTGTTCCCCACCCCATCTCCCTGGGACTTCCTGCTCACTGTATCCAGTGAGCCCACAGATCCTACTAGACTGGGTCAGCAATTCTAGAAAACCTTCCTAAATAGTCTGGGGACATGGTCAAGGTGGGAGGGGCTCCCCTAGAAAGGGAGGGGGGTGTAGTTACTTCCCAGTTGACCAGAAAACTGGGCTCTGCAGACCCCCTTAGCATTTTTTCTCATTTTTTTCCTTTCCTGCTTTCAACTTTTGGGGGCCCCTTGTGTTTTGGGGTTTGACTGGAGTCTCACATCCTGGGGCCTGCTCCATCCATCTCTCCTGGGCCCCAGACCCCGTCCATCCTAGCCCTGTCTTACCATAGTCAGGGCCAGGCCCTGCCTCTATTCCAGGGGGCACTCAGTGCACATTCCATAAATTAGCTGGGTGTTCCTGCACGCCCACCCCATGAAACTCGAGCAGGTCTCTGGAAGCCATTTGTTTAAAAAAAAAAAAAAAAAAAAAAAAAAAGTTTTAAAAATACCTTTTAATTTTCTGGTAATTCCAGTTTTTTGGAGCATCCTCTGCTGGGTCTTGGGGTGTGTGGATGGACTGGCAGTCTGATGGGATTGGTAACCCCTCTCTACTCAAGATGGGGGCCTCCAAACGCCTTCAGGGAAGGGGAGCCTGGTTCTTCTTGTTTTCCTTTCCTTTTTTTTTTTTTTTTAACTATTTAATTTTTTAATTTATTTTTGGTTATTTTTTGCACAATGAAGTTTCAGCTTCTCAACCTTCTCCCCTACCCAGGGCTGTGGACCCACACTGGCCTTGAGCCACAGTCTCTCTTTCCCTCCTCACCCTCTTCCCTCTGCGGGCTCCCGGGTCTGTCCATTTGTTACTGTGCTGTGCTGGGGATTGGCGCCGAGGTGGCGTGAGATTCCACTTGTGTAGAACTTTGTTGAGTAAAGATCAGTTTCTTGTGAACCCCTTAGTCTGTGGCTTCCTGTGTCCTTGGCTTTGGTAGTGAAGAAATGTCGGGGGCAGCCAGGATGCTTGAGAGTGGGAAGATAGATGAATGTGAAAGATGGAAGGTTAAATTTGTGACATACATGAAATGTGCAGCTCATTCTCTGGGACATCAGCTTAAGGGTGAGCCATTAGTGTCACAGCCCAGGTTCAAGTTGCCCCTCTGCCATACTGTAAACTGAGTGGGTCAGGGGTGAGGCCTTGCCACACTTTTACCAGCTGACCCTGGGTCAAGATTTTTGTAGAAGGCTCAGCCCAGCCCCAGGCCTGAGAGAAATTTATTTATTTATTTTTATTTTTTTGAGATGGAGTCTCACTCTGTCCCCCAGGCTGGAGTGCAGTGGCGTGATCTCAGCTCACTGTAACTTCCACCTCCTGGGTTCAAGCAATTCTCTACCTCAGCCTCCCGAGTAGCTGGGATTACAGGTGCCTGCCACCACATCCAGCTGATTTTTTTTTTTTTTTTTTTTTTTTAAGGCCAGGCTGGTCTTGAACTCTTGACCTCATAATCCACCCACCTCAGCCTCCCAAAATGCTGTGATTACAGGAGTTAGCTACTGCACCCGGCCTGGGAAATTATTAATATGAGTTACAATTACTCAGGCAAATGAGAAGTTGTTCTAGCAGTGGGAAGAAACAATCTTCAGAATAAAATCTTTTTATTTTGAGACCAGGTCTTCCTCTGCCACCCAGGCTGGAGTGCAGCCTCAGCGTCCCTGGGTCAAGCAATCCTCCCAATTCAGCTACCCAAGTACCTGGGACTACAGGTGCATGCCACCATGCTGGTTAATTTTTTTAAAAATTTTTTGGAGACGGAGTCTCACTCTTGCCCAGGCTGGAGTGCAATGGCTCCATCTCAGCTCACTGCAACCTCCGCCCCACCTGGGGTTCAAGCGATTCTCTTGCCTCAGCCTCCCCAAGTAGCTGAAATTACAGGTGCCTATCACTACACCCAGCTAATTTTTGTAGTTTTTGTTATGGAGGGGTGTCTCGCTATGTTGCTGAGGCTGGTCTTGAACTCCTGGGCTCAAGCAATCCACCTGCTTCAGCCTCCCAAAGTGCTGGGATTACAGGTGTGGACCACTGCCACCTGCCAGAATAAAATCTTACTGCAACCTTGGTATGGCCCAAAGATCAACTGGGAAAATTAAAAAATGTTGACACATGGCTGGTCCCAGTGCAGTGATGTTTACAACTAATTGATCACAACCAATTACAGATTTCTTTGTTCCTTCTCCACTCCCACTGCTTCACTTGACTAGCCTTTTAAAATTAAAAAAATATACATATATATATAGACACACATCAAACATTCAACAAATAAGGCCTGCATTCTAGTTAGAGGAAAGACTATAAAAAGTGGAACCATGCTAAGTCTCATAGAGAAAAACAGGAAGACAGAAAGAGAATAGTAGGGGAAGTGATCGAAATCTTATGTAGGGTGCCCTGGAAAGGGTACACTGAGAAGACGATGTTTGAACAGAGCCAAGTAGAGGAAACAAATACTGCTCAGATGATCTATGCGGCTTGGTTAGCTGCCTGGGTCAAAAGAGCCTTTTAGTAAATAAAGACATGCTGTTTTAATAAGTGTGATTTTATTAGTTGAAAGTACCTTTCCACCAGGCACAGTGGGTCACGCCTGTAATCCTAGCACTTTGGGAGACTGAGTGGGGGGCGGATAGCTTGAGCTCAGGAGTTTGAGACCAGCCTGGGCAACAGGCTGTGAAACCCTGTCTTTAAAAAAGAATACAAAAATTAGGCTGGATGCGGTGGCTCACGCCTCTAATTCTAGCACTTTGGGAGGCCAAGGTGGGCGGATCATGAGATCAGGAGATCCAGACCATCCTGGACAACATGGTGAAACCCCGTCTCTACTAAAATACAAAAAATTAGCCAGGAGTGGTGGTGCGCACCTGTAGTCCAGCTACTCTTTGGGAGGCTAAGGTAGGAGAATCGCTTGAACCCAGGAGGCGGAGATTGCAGTAAGCCGAGATCGCGCTACTGCACTCCAGCCTGATGACAGAGCCAGAGCGAGACACCATATCAAAAAAAAACAAAAAAAAAAAACGCTGGGTGTGGTGGTTCTCTCCTGCAGTACCAGCTACTTGGGGTGTCCAGGCGAAGGATCACTTGGGCCCAGAAGGCAAAGGTTGCAATGAGCCGAGCACTCCACTTGGAGGACTGCACTGCAGTATCCAAGTTTGGGTTGGGGAATGGAGCCTAGAGAGGTAGTTCTGACACCCCAGTTCCTTTCTCGATAAATAAAAAGGTAACTTTCACTGAGGCCTCCGCAGTGTAATTGCATATTTCTGGCTCAGAAAAGAGGCAAGAGTTCTAATCGCTACCCTTTAATCTCAGAAAGGGGGCTTTGCGTTTCTGAGCTCAGTGTCACATGTAACAGATGCCTTCGATAGAGCAGCGTTTATTTTATGTCTCTTAAAGAGACAGGGTCTCACTATGTTGCGCAGGCCGGACTACAGTGGAGCGATAATGGCTCACTGCACCCTCGAACTCCTGCCCTCCTGAGTAGCTGGAACTCCTGCCCTCCTGAGTAGCTGGAACTCCAGGCACGCGCCACCCCGCCTGGCTTGAGCTTCGTTTTTAGCTAGAGTTTAAAAAGTGTAGAAACAGGAACCTGCATTTCCAGTCTAAGCCCGACACAATCGTAGAAGACCCCGCAAGCGGGTAGATACTTCCTTTGAAGCCACTGCACGTCCGCTCACTTCCGGTGGGCTCCTAAACGTCATCAGACGGCGCCGGAAGTGCCCTCACGCTGCCTAGGAGACGAGACGCGAGTCCGGCGGCGCTCACTGGGTCGCCATGGAGCTTCCCTTAGGGCCGTGCGACGATTCCCGTGGCTGGGACGATGACTCGGATCCCGAGTCAGAGACAGACCCTGACGCGCAGGCCGAGGCCTACGTGGCCCGCGTGCTCAGTCCGCCAAAATCCGAGCTGGCGACCCCGCGTCCCTCGCAGCTGTCCACGCCCGCCTCTTCCCCGAGCGCTTCGGAGCCTCGGGCCGCGTCCAAGGTTTCGGCCGTAAGTGAACCGGGCCTTCTGAGCCTTCCCCCGGAGCTGCTGCTTGAGATCTGCTCCTACCTGGACGCCCGCCTCGTGCTCCACGTCCTGTCACGCGTGTGCCACGCGTTGCGCAACCTCGTGCGTGACCATGTTACCTGGAGGCTACGCGCGCAACGCCGTGTACGCGCGCCCTACCCAGTGGTGGAAGGTGCGTGCACTCAGGGGCTGGGGGAGCCCGCCCAGGTCAGGCTTGGGGCGGGGAAGAGGTACATGGGTGTTCTGGACACAGCCTCTGGAGCAGGCTAATGGCTGTCGTGGCTCAGTCTGGAGGCTGAGGCAGTTACTGGTGGTGCTGAAGCACTTGAGGACCTCTGAGTGGACCACGAGGTAGTCAGGCACTTGGGATCCTGAGGCTGTGAAAACCCCTACCCTGGGGCTGAGGTCCCTGAACTCAGGATTCAAATATCCTCAGTCTTGGGGTCTTGTGGTACTGAGTCTCTGACCCTTGACAGGGGATTGACACAGGGACTTGAAGTCTTAGGCTCTGGAATTTATGCTGGGCCTCAAAGTGAGCCCAAGGATCCCCAGGTTCTGAGTCCAGCTTAGAAGCTGAGGTAGCACCTGTTGATGTCAAAACTCCTGAGCCCTAGAGCCTTGACCCAGTTAGGGATGAGACAGTGGCTCAGGGCCTAGCCCCTGTAAACCCTTGAACCAGGTTAGGATTTGGGGTTGGGATCCCTGACACCAGACCTCAAGCCCTGGGTCTACCCTGGCATCTTAGGCAGGGCTTGTTAGTCACTCCTCTTGGCCCTGAGTTGATTGGTTCCTGGGGGAGGACAGCTTGGGAACTTTGAATTGATATCGTTCATCCTGAGGTATTGTTGCTCCCAATACAGCTGGATCCTCAGGCCCTTAAGCCAAGATGTATTATAGGTGGGGTGTTGATATATTTAACCTGGAAGCTTTGGTTCTGCTTCTGAGTTAAGGTAATCAAACACCCGTAAACCAAGATGTATTACAGGTTGGGTGTTGATATCCTTAACCTGGAAGCTTTGATTCGGCATCTAAGTTAAGGCAATCAAACACCCAACCTTAGAGAGGAATCAGAATCACTCCGCGATCAGTGATTCTCAAAGTGTTGCCATCCAGCCCCCTAGGTCAGACTCTCCCAAAAAGCTTAATAAACACAGATGCTTGGATCCCGTCCATACCACTGAATCTCTGCATCTGGGGCTTGCGTTCTGCATCTTGACAAGGCTCCCCAGTTTCCAAATACTGTTTGAGAAACAGCTCCCTTGGTCTAGTTCAGATGGCTGAGGCAGGAAGGGTTTGTCATGAGGCCCCAGCTTCTATGCCAAGTCTGAGGATTGAGGGGGTGAGGTCAGAACTCAACATGCTGAGATTGCTGTCCTCTGAGTTTGGGTTGGGGGATGGGGCCTGGAGAGGTAGTTCTGAGACCCCAGTTCCCAATTTCTGGAAATTGGAGTGAGGAGGAGTCCTAGACCTGCCTGGGAAATGAGCAGGCAGGCAGGTAGTTCCAAGGCCAGAGCCTAGACCTGCTTGGGGTGGCAGAAGGGATCCCCATGGGGTTCTGTCCAAGTCTGGTGTAGGGTGGGCTCCCTGGAAGCCAGGATTGGGTGTGGCCAGCTGGTGTGGGTGCTAGGGTCCCTACCCACAGGGGACCCTACTCGTGGTAACCCACAGAGAAGAACTTTGACTGGCCGGCAGCCTGCATTGAGCTGGAGCAGCACCTGTCCCGCTGGGCAGAGGATGGGCGCTGGGCTGAGTATTTCTGCCTGGCCAACGGGCACATTTCGTCCATTGACTCAGTGCTGCTGCTCCAGGTGAGACGGGGTCTGTGGGAGGCAAGGTAGGGGTGGGCCAGGGTGGCCTGACAACATCACCTTGCTCCCTTCCCAGGGTGGGGCACTCTGTCTGTCGGGCTCCCGAGATCGCAACGTCAACTTGTGGGACCTGCGGCAGCTGGGGATGGAGCCCAGCCAGGTTCTGGTCAAGACCTTGGGCACCAATCGATTTAGTACCCACAAGGTGAGAGGTCAGGTAGGGATAGGAGGTGTGAGGCCTGAGTAGGGAACCTTGATTAAGGCCCCAGGTTTAGGTACAGGACCACATCGATCTGAATCTGTGACTCTTAATCCTTGGTGTGACTTTGGGTGAGATGTGTGACTTCTCTGTGCCTCAGTTTCTACTTTCGTCCAGTGGGTGATTAGGATGAGGATGAAGGAGATGCATGCATTAATGTGGACATGCATTAAGCTCAGGATTTTTTTTTTTTTTTTTTTTTTTTTTTTTTAGACAGTCTGGAGTGCAGTGGCACAATCTCGGCTCACTGCAACCTCCACCGCCCAGGTTCAAGCGATTCTTCTGCCTCAGCCTCCTGAGTAGCTGGGACTACAGACGCATGCCACCATGCCCAGCTAATTTTTATATTTTTAGTAGAGACAGGGTTTCACCATATTGACCAGGCTGGTCTCAAACTCCTGACCTTGTGATCTGCCTGCCTTGGCCTCCCAAAGTGCTGGGCTTACAGGTGTGAGCCACTCCACCTGGCCTTTTTCTTTTCTTTTCTTTTTTTTTTTTTGAGATGGAGTCTCTTTCTGTCACCCAGGCTGGAGTGCAGCAGCATGATCTCAGCTCGCTGCAACCTCTGCCTCCCAGGATCAAGTGATTCTTCTACCTCAGCCTCACCAGTTATGAAGGAGGTCATGCTGGTGGCTGAGATCTTGGGCTTGGGGCCAGGCTGCTGGGTTCAAATCCCCACTGTGCTACTTCCTGGCTGTGTGACCCTGAGTGAGAAACTCAACCTCTCTGGGGCCCAGTTTCCTCATTTGTAAAATGAGATAGTGCCCTCCTCAGCAGGATCTGTGGGCAGTAAGTCAGCATCCAGCACTCTGTGCATATTAGCTCCTGAGGCAGGAGATGTTTTCTGCCCATTTTGCTGATGAATGAACTGAGGGAGGTGATATGGTTTGCCAGGTCACAAAGTAGAGGCCACACTCTTAATCACTTGTCATGTGGCTTCAAACCACTACTGATACTGAGTCTCTGCAGAACTTAGAAATGTTACTGGGCCCAGGTACAGGGGCTCATGCTTGTAATCCTAACACTTTGGGAGGCTGGGGCAGGAGGATTGCTTGAACCCAGGAGTTAGAGACCAGCCTGGGCAACATGGGGAGACCCTGACTCTACAAAAAATTAGCCGAGCGTGATGGCATGTACCTGGAGTCCCAGCTACTTAGGAAGCTGTGATACAAGGATCACTTGAGCCTGGGAGGTGGAGGCTGCAGTGCCATGATCGCACCACCGCACTCGAGCCTGGGTGACAGAGCAAGAGCTCATCTCAAAAAAGAGTTTTTGGGGCTGGGTGCGGTGGCTCACGACTGTAATCCCAGCACTTTGGGAGGCTGAGGTGGGCGGATCACGAGGTCAGGAGATCGAGACCATCTTGACTAACACAATGAAACCCTGTCTCTACTAAAAATACAAAACAAATTAGTTGGGTGTGGTGGCGTGTGCCTGTAGTGCCAGCTACTTGGGAGGCTGAGGCAGGAGAATCACTTGAACCTGGGAGGCGGAGGTTGTGGTGAGCTGAGATCATGTCACCCCACTCCAGTGACAGAGCCAGACTCTATCTCAAAAAAAAATAGTTTCTGGGCTGGGCACAGTGGCTCACGCCTGTAATCCCAGCACTTTGGGAGGCTGAGATGGATGGATCACCTGAGGTCAGTAGTTTGCGACCATCCTGGCTAACATGGTGAAACCTGTCTCTACTAATAATACAAAAATTAGCCGGGTGTGGTGGCACACGTCTGTAATCTCAGCTACTAGGGAGGCTGAGCTATAAGAATTGCTTGAACCCGGAGGCAGAGGTTGCAGTGAGCTGAGATTGCACCATTGCACTCCAGCCTGGGTGACAAGAGTGAAACTCCATCTCCAAAAAAAAGAAAAGAAAAGAAAAACAGATTCTGGGGCTGATGTACCTGTCCTGGACTCTGAAGTCAGGCTGACGCACAGACACAAACTAATCTCAACTCAGTTTGAACTTGCTCTGTGTTCTTGTGTTGGTTGTCTCCTTCCTTCCTCTGACCCTTGATTTTGTCATCTGTGCAATGGGGATGATCACCTGGAGCCAGAGTTGGGTGTTGTAGTTACTGCAGGATCTATAACAGTGGGCAGTGGGAAGGATGAGCTGTGTGGCTTTGGGTGAGTCACTTGACCTCTCTGAGCCTTACCTGCAAAAACAGAAAGATTCTAGTCTGGGACCCCCATGGGCTGTGGCAGGTATGTGACTGTTGCTCCCGTCCACAGGGCTGGGTGTGGTCGCTGGCGGCACAGGACCACTGTGTATGCTCCGGCTCCTGGGACAGCACAGTGAAGCTCTGGGACATGGCAGCAGATGGGCAGCAGTTTGGCGAGATAAAGTGTGAGGGGGCCTGGGCAGGGGATCTGGGGGGGTAGGACCCTGCCTGCCACTGCCCAAGCCCTGTGGTCTGTGTATTCCCAGGGCTAACTCAGCCGTGCTGTGCCTCTCCTACCTGCCTGACATCCTGGTGACCGGCACCTATGACAAGAAGGTGACCATCTACGACCCCAGAGGTGGGCCAGGAGTCCTACGGCCCAGGTTGGGAGATGTCATGCTGGGGAAGGAGACCCTTGGGCCTCACAGCCTGGCTGGGACGACAGTCACATAACCAAATATTCACCACTCAGAGTGGCCATGCTGTGCTGGTGCAATACAGGCAACTTAGGCAGTGGGTGCAAAGGAGGCCTGGGCAGCCCCGGGGGCGGGTTAGAATGCTGGCTCTCCCACTTCCTAGCTATGTGACCCCCAGACAAACTTGAACCTGTTTCCCCATCTGTGAAATCCAGATAATAATACCACTGCCAGCCCCTTGGGGTTAACGGGGGAAGATGATAATAGGAACAGTGGTGGATTAACTAAGTTTTTATGCTGGGTGTGGTGACACCTACCTGTAGTCCCAGCTACTCTGGAGGCTGAGGCAGGAGGATTGCTTGAGCCCATGAATTTGAGTTCAACCTGGGCAATATAGTGAGACCTCCATCTCTAAATAGAAATTAAAAATAGGCCGGGCGCGGTGGCTCACGCCTGTAATCCCAGCACTTTGGAAGGCCAAGGCGGGTGGATCACGAGGTCAGGAGTTCAAGACCAGCCTGGACAAGATGGTGAAACCCTGTCTCTACTAAAAATACAAAAATTAGCCAGACGTGGTGGCAGGCACCTATAATCCCAGCTACTTGGGAGGCTGAGGCAGAGAATTGCTTCAACCCGGGAGGCGGAGGTTGCAGTGAGCTGAGATCGTACCACTGCACTCCAGCCTGGGTGATAGAGTGAGCATCCATCTCAAAAAATTTAATTAAAAAAATATAAATATATTCATTTACATAAACACCTAGAAAGAACACTGCCTGGAACATAAGTGTTTTCTGTTGTTTATTCATTCGCTTTTCTTATTTTTTTTTTGAGATGGAGTCTTACTCTAGCCTGTTGCCCAGGCTGGAGTGCAGTGGCATGATCTCGGCTCACTGCAACTTCCGCCTCCGGGGTTCAAGCAGTTCCCTGCCTCAGCCTCCCAAGTAGCTGGGATTACAGGTGCCTACTACCATGACCGGCTAATTTTTGTATTTTTAGTAGAGATGAGGTTTCATCATGTTGGCCAGGCTGGTCTTGAACTCCTGACCTCACATCATCCACCCACCTCTGCCTCCCAAAGTACAGGGATTACAGGTGTGAGCCACTGCGCCTGGCCATTTTTCTTTTTTTCTAAAATAGAGACTGGGTCTTGCCACATTGCCCAGGCTGGTCTTGAACTCCTGGGCTCAGGTGATCTGCCCATATCAGCCTCCCAAAGTGCTGAGATTACAGGCGTGAGCCACTGTGCCTGGCCTATATTCATTCTTATTTTGTTTAATTAAAGGGCCAGTGTACCTTGTCCAGGCAGAGCTGGAGCAGGGCTGTGGGGTAGAGGTGTGTTTCAGGCCAACCTGAGGGCAGATGCAAGACTGAGACCACCTTGGTCAGCTCCATGCTGAAAACAGTAGCTGGGACTAGAGGAGGGATATGGGATGGGGACAGGGATGGACGGAGGCCTGGGGCTCTTGTGGAGGCCTGGATTTAGCTGAGGCAGGAAAGGAGAGATGGGTCACTCTGTGGAGTGGGGGAATGAGCAGATCAAGGGTTTTGCCAGACAGAATGGAGACCCAGGATGCTCCCCTGGGCTAGGGTGGCCTTTGAGGGGCTCTGATTTCCCTCCTCCCCGGCCCATTGCCCATGAAGCCGGCCCAGCCCTGTTGAAGAGCCAGCGACTACACTCTAGCCCTGTGCTGGCCCTGCTGGCAGATGACCAGCACATCATCTCAGGCAGCGAGGACCGCACCCTGGTGGTGGTCGACCGACGAGCCAACAGAGTCCTGCAGCGGCTGCAGGTGCCTGGAGGGATGGGGATGGTCACAGGCCCAGTCCCCAGGGGCCTGGAGGGATGGGAACGGTCACAGGCCCCGTCTGGACTGAGCTGCCGTGTCCCTTGTCCCTCTCACAGCTGGACTCCTACCTGCTCTGCATGTCCCAGCAGGACATGCAGCTCTGGACTGGTGACAACGAGGGCCTGCTTCACGTCTTCACCAACCGCAACGGCTGCTTCCAGCATGTCCGGGTCTGCTGGGGCTCCTGCCCCTGCCCATCCCTCCCCCTCAGGCCTCCTTCCTACCCCTGGGCTCCCGGTGGTGTTGGGGGGGGGCAGTTGGGAGACCCTCGCCTGAGTGTCGCCTGACCCTCTCCCGCAGTCCTTCAACGTGGGCCACAGGTCTCACATCACTGGGATCCAGTACTCTCTGGGAGCCTTGTACACTACATCCACTGACAAGACCCTCCGGGTGAGGCTCCCGCCCAGCCCCTTCCCTCCCCACCTCCATCAGCCAGGGGCACCCCTCTTGACCTTGGCCCGTTGCCCCTCACCAGGTGCACGTGCCCACAGACCCGCCAAGGACCATCTGCACCCGAAGGCACAACAGTGGGTTCACCGGGGTAAGGTCCTGCCCCACATGCCCTGCCCAGCTGGCCAGAGCGCCACTGTCCCTGACTCCTCATGTCCCTGCCCCCTCCCAGGTCTGTGCTGAGGGCAACCTGGTGGTGGCTGCCTCTGGGGGCCTGTCGCTAGAGGTCTGGAGGCTGCAGGCCTGAGCAGGTGGACGTGGATGTGGATACTGCTGGCTGGGGTCTGGGCCTCGGCCTCTGTTCTTGGGGGACCATCCCCAACATTGGTGCTGCCTCTCTCCCCCACAGGGCCTAGGGCACAAGGAGTCCTGGCCACATTCGGGTGAAGGTCCTGGCCTGGGCCCTTTGCATATGGGGTTGAAGTTGGGATTCAGGCCCACCCAGGGGGCTGCTCCCCACCCTATGGCCCTGGTTTTTTTTGTTGGAGGGGGCCTGGTTTTGTTATGATTTGGATGTGCTGCTCTCAGGTGAGAGTGAAGGAGAAATAAACCTGACGTGTTGGTGCTTGGGCCTGCAGTATGAGTGTGGTTTGCCCGCCGGGGCTCTGCCTGAGCCTGCTTGGGGCTTGGGGGGCTGCGGGCCTGTGTGGGAGTGACTGGGAGAGATGGCAAGGTTGGTCTGGGGGTTGCCTGCCAGCTGCTGCTGTGCATTTGTTTGAAGAGGCAGAGTCCTGAAGACCGTGAGCACCTGTGTCTATGATGTCACTTCTGTGTGTGTGACATGTGACATGTATGGTGTGTAGATTAGGACTCAAATCCTGGACATTTGTCTGCATAGTGGGAGAGGGCACCTGCTCAGGCTCCCATGGGTGCTGGGGAGGGCAAGAAGGACAGTGTGCTCTCCATCGGGGCTCCAGGGTGTGTGTGTGTGCTGCTGTGACTCCTGGGGGCAGGCCAGGGAGGAGGCTGGGCCAGGTGTGTGCCTGGCCCCTGCAAGCCTAAAGTCCCTCTGGTCTGCCCTCTCAGCCCGGACCAGCCATGCCCTGAGAAGTATTCACTTCATGTTTATTGAGGCCCCCTGGTCTGCTCAGGCTACAGGGGGGACGTTGTCCTGGGTTCATAGGATGGCACAGGGCTTCTTCTCCTTAAAGGGGTTGGTGGTGGCGGGGATGCCCACAAGGAAAGGGTCACTCTTGGCCTGCTCCATGCAGAACTGCAGCAGATCGGCAGCTGCCTTGGACACCTGCAGACCAACCCAGTCAGCCAGACCCAGGCATGCACCTATGCGCTGGCCCATGTGTTCCCACCTCTTCCCACCTCCTGCACCGGTCCCGACCCTCACCTTCACTCGGTCGATGCCTGCCTCCATCCGCAGCTGCTCCACTGCCCGGCGGGCCTGCCCAATGTCACTGCCGATGGCCACCTTGCTGGACATCTGGGGAAAGTGGGCAGGGCTGTGGGCAGCAGGCCCAACCTCAGCCCCCTAGAGGGAGCCTGAGGTTCCCACACCACCTCCTGTGTCCCTTGGGGACTGCAGGATGAGGGTGGCTGTTCCTGGACCTGTCAGGCCCACACACCTCGGCTAAGGGCTCCGGCCGAAGCCACGTCTGGCTGCCTGGTCCTCTGGTGGCTGCCCGCTCTGGCTCCTTCCCCTACCCGGCCTGGCCTCTCCAACCCCCCTTTCTCCCTCTGCTACCCCTGCAGAGACTTTGAAGCCAGGACTTTAATGGAGTAAAATGTCACCAGCCACAGCAGCAGCAGCTGCCTCGGCTGAGGGGGTCTGTGCCCCAGGAAGCCCTGTGGCTGCCCTGGTGTCACATGTCACCTGTGTCCCTGTGGGCTAGGTGCCTTGGCTGGGGGAGTGAGGAGGCCCTGGCCTCCTCCTGAGCTGCTGGATCTCCTGCTGACTGTTCCTAACAAACCTGCTTTGGCAGCCTCTGCCACCCCTGACATGCAGCCCTGCCCCTTCTCCTCTCACCACACTGCCCAGGCCCAAAAATCGAATGCCTTCATTCTTTTTTTTGATAGTCTTGCTCTGTCACCCTGACTGGAGTACAGTGGTGCAATCTTGGCTCACTTGCAACCTCCACTTCCCAGGTTCAAGCGATTCTCCTGCCTCAGCCTCCTAAGAAGCTGGGATTACAGCCATATGCCACCACACCCAGCTAATTTTTGTATTTTTAGTAGAGATGGGGTTTTACCATATTGGCCAGTCTGGTCTAGAACCCCTGACTTCAAGTGATCCACCTGTTCAGCCTCCCAAAATACTGGGATTACAGGCATGCACCATCACGCCCGGCTAATTTTGTATTTTTAGTAGAGACGGACTTTCTCCATGTTGGTCGAGCTGGTCTCAAACTCCCGACCTCAGGTGATTCGCCCATCTTGGCCTCCCATAGTGCTGGGATTACAGGTGTGAGCCACCACGCCCAGCTTATTTATTTAGTTTTGAGATGGAGTCTCCCTCTGTTGCCCAGGCTGGAGGGCAGCGGGGTGATCTCGGCTCACTACAACCTCCGCAGGTTTCAAGTGATTCTCCTGCCTTAGCCTCCTGAGTAGCTGGGATTGCAGGTGCTCGCCACCACCCCGGCTAATTTTTGTATTTTTTAGTAGAGACAGGGTTTTGCCATGTTGGCCAGGCTGGTCTCTAACTCCTGACCTCAGGTGATCTGCCCACCTCAGCCTCCCAAAGTACTGGCATTACAGGTGTGAGCCACCACATGCGGCCCCATTCCCTGTTTTTTAGTCTAGTGCATGAGTGGAGGGTGGGGCCATTTCCTGAGATGCAGAATGATCAGGGATTGGCAGAGAGGGAACTGAGGTGGCAAGTTTGAGATCCAAGTGAGGATGTCAAGGAGGATGTCTGGTTCCTCCAACAAGGTAGGCCCATTCCAGCCTCAGGGCTTCTGCTCTTCTGTCTTCCCAGGTACAGGGAATGGCCTCCCTTCATCTTTGCATACGGGGACTTTTTCAGCCTTCTGGCTTTGGCTCAAATCTCACCTCCTTGGCATCCTTTATCCATCCATTCAACTAGCACTTTGGGAGGCTGAGGTGGGCAGATGACCTGAGGTCAGAAGTTCGAGACCAGCCTGACCAACATGGAGAAATCCAATCTCTACTGAAAATACAAAATTAGCTGGGTGTGGTGGCACATGCCTGTAATCCCAACTCCTTGAGAGGCAGATCACCTGAGGCAGGAGAATCACTTGAACCCAGTGGGTGAAGGTTGCCGTGAGCCAAGATCACTCCATTGCACTCCACTCCAGCCTGGGCAACTAGAGTAAAACTTCGTCTCAAAAAGAAGGAAAAAAAGCCGGGCATGGTGGCTCAAGTCTGTAATCCTAGCACTTTGGGAAGCTGAGGCAGGGGATCATGAGGTAAGGAATTCAAGACCAGCCTGACCAACATGGTGAAACTTCATCCCTACTAAAAATACAAAACTTAGTTGGCATGGTGGCGGGTTCCTGTAATCCCAGCTTCCCAGTAGGCTGAGGCAGGAGAATCACTTGAACCCAGGAGGCAGAGGCTGCAGTGAGGCAAGATTGAGCCACTGCACTCCAGCCTGGGTGACAGAGTGAGACTCTATCTCAAAAAAAAAAAATCTCCTGATTGCACTTATCATTGTTAACATTCTATCTTCCCAATCAGACTGTAGGCTCCAGTAGGGTCCACATCTTGGTCTCTTTCACCACTAATTCCTCAGTGTCCAACACAGGGCCCACCGTATAGAACACACTACATGAATTGTAGAGTAAGTGAATAATTCTCTCGACTGTATGCACTGTTAGGAGGGTGCTTTGAGATACGGACGCCACCAAGGGTCTCACAGTCTTGCTGGAGGGAAACAGATGTCAGTTGTGGGTCCCAGAAGAGGCCACTGACCCAGTGGAAGTTCAGGGAAGGCTTCCCAGCGGAGGTGACAGCTGCAGCCATAGGGGAAGGAAGAACAGAGCGTTATGCAGCATGTGAAGGCTTTGGAAACCTGCAAGGGCACGAACCGGGCTCACTATTCCATTAGACAAGAGAGGCTGAGGAAAGCTGAAACTGTGTCTCACTCCGCCTGGTGACTGAAATCCTGTCCATGGGCGACGCTTAAGAAGCGATCCTCTGCCGGGCGCGGTGGCTCACGCCTGTAATCCTAGCACTTTGGGAGGCCGAGGCGGGTGGATCACGAGGTCAAGAGATCGAGACCATCCTGGTCAACGTGGTGAAACCCCGTCTCTACTAAAAATACAAAAAATTAGCCGGGCATGGTGGCCCATGCCTGTAATCCCAGCTACTCAGGAGGCTGAGGTAGGAGAATTGCCTGAACCCAGGAGGCGGAGGTTGCGGTGAGCCCAGATCGCGCCATTGCACTCTAGCCTGGGTAACAAGAGTGAAACTCCGTCTCAAAAAATAAAAAATAAAAAATAAAAAAAAAAAAGAAGCGATCCTCTATACTCCAAGAATGTTAAGTTAAAAACAAAAAAGAAAGAAAGAAAATGAAATAAAAGGAAAAAAGGAGAGAAAAAAGAATAGATCCCCATACAAAAATTAGCTGGGCACTGTCGGGCGCGGTGGCTCACGCTTGTAATCCCAGCACTTCGAGAGGCTAAGGCGGGTGGATCATGAGGTCAAGAGATGGAGACCATCCTGGCCAACATGGTGAAACTCGTCTCTACTAAAAAATACAAAAATTAGCCGGGCATGGTGGCGCGCGCTTGTAGTCGCAGCTATTCGGGAGGCCGAGGCAGGAGAATCGCTTGAAACCGGGAGGCGGAGGTTGAAGTGGACCGAGATCGCGCCACTGCACTCGAACCTGGCGACAGAGGGTGACTCCGTCTCAAAAAGAAAAAAAAAAATTAGCTGGACACGGTGATGCACATCTGTAGTCCCAGCTACTCCGGAGGCTGCGGGAGAGGATCATCTGAGTCCGGGAGTCGGAGGTTGCAGTGGGCCGAGACTGCGCCACTGCATTCCAGCCTGCGAGATACGAGCATAACTCTGTCTCAAAAAATAGAAATAAAAAAATTAAAAAATGAAAACAAAAAAAGAATCTTCATTTATGCGAAGTCGAGAACTCGTGAAAAGGAATAAAGGCTCCTCGCAGCTTCCGTATTACGGAACACATGCGCAAAGATGGCAGCGACCTGGGTTACGAGGACTAAAGAGGGTCACGTGATCGACCAACTTCCGGTCTCCCAAGGCGCTTTCCTGGCTTCCTGCGATCTTGTGGAGACGTGCGTATCGGGGTTTAACGTGTTTCTGGACCGCCGTAAGCCCGGCCGAGGGGCATCTGTGACTCGAGAGCCAGTTGCAGGTGCATGGAAGGTTCCCCGGAAGGGGAGGCGCCCGCGGCGGCGCTGGCTGCTGTGCTAAAGCATAGCTCGACGTTGCCGCCCGAAAGCGCCCAGGTCCGGGGCTACGACTTCAACCGCGGCGTGGATTACCACGCACTGCTGGAGGCCTTCGGCACCACTGGCTTCCAAGCAACTAATTTCGGGCGTGCTGTACAGCAAGTCAATGCCATGGTGAGGACAGGGGCGGGACTTCCAGGGCCGCGGAGAGGCGTGGCTTGTAGAACGAGGGCGGTATTCTTATTTGAGCGGCCCAGCGGTTCGAAGAAGGCGGGACCTATACTGGACGGGAATTTTGTCCGGGGAAGGGGACTTTGCACTCTAGTAGTTACATCCTAGGACAGCCTGAGGAGGCAGGGACCGTTTCTTGGTGGGCGGCCGGGTTCTAGGTCTCATGCTTTCTGGAATGATCGGAGCCTGGGGTAAAACAGGTTAAGGGAGCACATGGGAGGAGGAGCCTAAGTCTCAGCGCCCTGGGGCTTGAACTGAGATTTGCTTTTGCCACCGGGGAAGGGATGGGATCTGAAAAGGAGAGCTCTCTGATTCCTAAAAGGGTGGGGACAAATCCCGAATGCATGTCCTGAGATCTGGTCTGGGAAGGGGCAGGGTTTGCACAGGGGATGTTCCTTGGTTCCCTGTAGAACTGGTCCTGTATCCCTGAATGGGCAGGGCCTGGAGTGGAATTTGTTTCTGGAGCCCACCTGGAGTCCTGGGGCTGGAATTTAGGGTCAGTGCTTAACTTGACTTGGCTCTCACCCCCAGATTGAGAAGAAGCTGGAACCGCTGTCACAGGATGAAGACCAACACGCAGACCTGACCCAGAGCCGCCGCCCACTCACCGGCTGCACCATTTTCCTGGGATATACATCCAACCTCATCAGTTCAGGCATCCGTGAGACCATTCGCTACCTTGTGCAGCACAACATGGTGGGGACCTGGTGGGGCCGTGGCCTTGGCCTCTGGGTCAGTGGGCAATGCAGTTATTAATCGTTTAAGTGAGATGGGGAGATAGGGGTCTGTTTTAAGCAGAGGAGAGGAATAGAATCAAGTTTTGTTTTGTAGCAGAGCTCCCTTGTAAGAGTAACTGGACGAGGATGAGTTTAGAAGTCCTGCCCAGAATGAGGGCAGGATCTTCCTTCTTGGGCCAACTTCACTGCCTTGTGGCTGCAGGTGGATGTATTGGTGACTACAGCTGGCGGAGTGGAGGAAGACTTCATCAAGTGCCTGGCTCCCACCTACTTGGGCGAGTTTAGCCTCAGAGGGAAGGAGCTCCGAGAGAATGGGATCAACAGGTGGGAACCCTGAGTGGTGTTGGGCAGGGGAGCTGGACCAAGGGTCCTGGGGCCTGATGCCCACATGCCTCCTGTCCTCAGGATCGGAAACCTGCTGGTGCCCAATAACAATTACTGCAAGTTTGAGGACTGGCTGATGCCCATTCTGGACCAGATGGTGCTGGAGCAGAACACAGAGGTGGGGCCAGGGCAACCTGGAAGGGCCAGTCCAGCAGGAGTCAGGGGAGGCATGGGCTGAAGCTCATGTCCTTTCCTAGGGTGTAAAGTGGACGCCTTCAAAGATGATCGCCCGCCTGGGCAAGGAGATCAACAACCCAGAGTCCGTGTATTACTGGGCCCAGAAGGTGAGGATATAGGCGGGGGCAAAGTAGCCAGACTTCGGCATGTGTTAACTTACTTTATCTTTCCAGCCACCTGGGGAGTCACTACTGTTATTCTTAGCATCCTCACTCTTCGATGAGGAGACTCCAACACAGATAGGGGTGTTAATTTTTTTTTTTTTTTTTGAGACAGGCTCTTGCTCTGTCACCCAGGCTTCAGTGCCTGGACTCAAGCAGTCCTCTCACCTCAGCCTCTTCAGTAGCTGGGACCACAGGCATATGCCACTGTGCCCCAAAATATTTTAAGTTTTTTTTTAGAGATGGGGTCTTCCTATGTTGTCCAGGCTGGTCTTGAACTCCTGGCCTCAAGCAGTGCTCCCACTTGGCCTCCCAAAGTGCTGGGATTATAGCCATGGCCCATCATTACTGGCCTGGCTAGGTAATTTTGTCTGAAGTCACCCAGATAACTAGTGGGACTTCAGCCTGCTTATCCTCCTCCCAGACTATCTCTGGAACAGTAGTGGCAGCACTTAGCAACTCCCCTGGGGCCTGGCTCAGGGTCCAACACTCCCAGAGGCTATAAAATAAGAGCTACCCACTCCCTTTAATTAGATCATCAGAACCTGAAAAAAAAAGAAAGCTATTGGGCCGGGCGCGGTGGCTCACGCCTGTAATCCCAGCAGTTTGGGAGGCCGAGGCGGGTGGATCACGAGGTCAAGAGATCGAGACCATCCTGGTCAATATGGTGAAACCCCGTCTCTACTAAAAATACAAAAAATTAGCTGGGCACGGTGGCGCGTGCCTGTAATCCCAGCTACTCGGGAGGCTGAGGCAGGAGAATTGCCTGAACCCAGGAGGCGGAGGTTGCAGTGAGCCGAGATCGCGCCACTGTACTCCAGCCTGGGTAACAACAGCAAAAACTCCGTCTCAAAAAAAAAAAAAAAAAACTAGCTTTCTTTTTTTTTTTTTGAGACATAGTCTTGCTCTGTTGTCCAGGCTGGAGTGCAGTGCTGGGATCTCAGCTCACTGCAACCTCTACCTCCTGGGTTCAAGTGATTCTCTCACCTCAGCCTCCCAAGTAGCTAGAACTACAGGCATCTGCCATCATGCCTGGCTGATTTTTGTATTTTTGTACAGATGGTTTCACCATGTTGGCCAGGCTGGTCTTGAACTCCTGACCTCAGGTGATCTGCTGGCCTTAGCCTCCTAATGTGCTGGGATTATAGGCTCGAGCCACCACGCCCAGCCTCCTATTCTTTTTTTAAGAGACAGAGTCTCACTCTGTTGCCTAGGCTGGAGTGCATTGGCACAATAATGACTCACTGCAGTGAGCTTCTGAGCTCAAGCGATTGTCCTGTCCCAGCATGCTAAGTAGCTGGGACTACAGGTGCACCATGCCTGGCTAATTTTTTTTTTGTAGAGATGGGGACTTACCATCTTGCCCAGGATGGCTCTTTAAAAAAAGAGAGGGCCAGGCACAGGGGCTCACGCCTGTAATCCCAGCACTTTGGGAGGCTGAGGTGGCCAGATCACCTGAGGTCAGGAATTCGAGACCAGCCTGGCCAACATGGCGAAACCCCGTCTCTACTAAAAAAAAATATATAAAATTAGCTGGGTATGGTGGCATGCGCCTGTAATCCCAGCTACTTGGAAGGCTGAGGTATGAGAATCACTTGAACCCTGGAGGCGGAGGTTATAGTGAGCTGAGATTTTGCCATTGTACTCCAGCCTGGGCAACGAGTGAAACTCGGCTGGGTGTGGTGGCTCACGCCTGTAATCCCAGCACTTTGGGAGGCCGAGGCGGGTGGATCACTTGAGGTTGGGAGTTTGAGACCAGCCTAAGTAACATGGAGAAACCCTGTCTCTATTAAAAAAAAAAAAAAAAATTGTGAAACTCCATCTCAGAAAAAAAAAAGAAACAGCCCAGCAAGCTAAGAATAGTATGGTTCTTTATATGCCAGGCACTATCCTAGGTGTTGTCTGTGGGTTTTCTCATATAGGCCTCATCTGTGAGAGGTGTTACTGTTACACTTATCTTACAATTGAGGTAACAGTCCTAGAGAAATGAAGCATCCCGCCCACAATCAGGTAGGAGGGAAGTGACGCAGCTGGCATGGGGACGAGGCTCTGAGCTGCAGCCACTGTCCTGTCATTTCCCCGCAGAACCACATCCCTGTGTTTAGTCCAGCACTTACAGACGGCTCGCTGGGCGACATGATCTTCTTCCATTCCTACAAGAACCCGGGCCTGGTCCTGGACATCGTTGAGGGTGAGGTGCTGGGGACACAGAGGGGAGGGGAAGGAGGGCCAGCTGAGCCCAAGGCCTGACTTCATCCCTCTTCCTCCAGACCTGAGGCTCATCAACATGCAGGCCATCTTTGCCAAGTGCACTGGGATGATCATTCTGGGTGGGGGTGTGGTCAAGCACCACATCGCCAACGCCAACCTCATGGTGAGTGGGGGTGGCGCTCCGGCCACTGTGAAGACGTGCTGTGTGCTAGGCCTATGCTATGCACTGGGGAGACAGGATGAATAGACAGGCTAGGATCCCTGCTCCTCGGGACTGATGTTTTGCTATGTACCTGGGGAGATAGCAAAACAGTGGACGTCCCAGTGACATCCTTGTCAGGTGGCAGTCATTGCTACGGAGAAGACTAGATGATGGGATGAGAAGAGAAAGGGGTGCTGTCCAATAAGGGGTGTTGGAAGGAGGCTTCTGGAAATGTGAGCTGGGAGCAGAGGTTTGGGGAAGCTCCTCCCAGGAGCCACATGGTTATCTATCATGCCAGGAGTTTCTGCTGGTATGCTAGGATTGGGTTCTGGATTGCAAAGTTCTCAGCAGAGGGAAAAGCCGGTGCAAAGGCTCTCGAGTGCCTCAAGTAATCCAGGAACAGCTGGGAGACTGGTGAGGGGAGAGTGGAGTGGTGAGGGCCAGGAGCTGTTGCGGGGAGGTGTCCGGGGAGCCTGCCGGGCCTTGTAGGCTGAGGCAAGGGCTTTGGCCTTTGCACTGAGGGAGGTGGGTGTTCCCATGCTCCCTCTGGTGGCCACGTGGGGAACAGATGGTTGCAGGCGAGTGAGAACTTCAGTCCAGGACTGTGGTGACCATGCAGGGACCAGGGTCGGGCCCATGGAGGCGGGAGGTGGCTGGGTTTGCAGGGCTTCTGAAGATAGAGTTGACACCTCTGGGACACATGGCCATTGTTGCCCAGCAGCTCTAGTGACCCCAAGCATTGCCATGAGCCCTGTCTGGGAGCGAGGGGCTGCCAAGGGCTTCCTTCATCTAGGATGCACACCTCAGCCTGCTTGGCTAGTGTCCCCTTCTGTGTCTGTCTCCTGTGACTGGCTGACTGGGCACACCCTCCCTATCCCCTCCCCACAGCGGAATGGGGCCAACTATGCTGTCTACGTCAACACGGCCCAGGAGTTTGATGGCTCTGACTCGGGCGCCCGACCAGACGAGGCTGTATCCTGGGGAAAGATCCGGATGGATGCACAGCCTGTCAAGGTACGGGTGGGCTGGACAGGGTACAGGGTCTCCGGGACTATGGCTGTGGGTCCCATGGCTTACCCAGTCCCCCCGCTACAGGTCTATGCCGACGCCTCCCTGGTCTTCCCCCTGCTCGTAGCTGAAACCTTTGCCCAGAAGGTGGATGCCTTCATTCCCGAGAAGAACGAGGACTGAGCAGCTGCGGTCCCAGGGAGGCCTTACCCCCCTCTATTTATTAATTTGCAGACTCAGCCCCTCCCCTGCTCCTTGGTCAGCTGCATCTCTAGAATAAAATGGTCTCCGCGGTCCTTCCGCATCTGTCTGTCCTTGGTCCTGGTGGTAGGTCCTCTGGCTTCAGCCTGCTCCATCCTCTGCCTCGTAGGCCTCCTCCCGCCAGCAGTGGATGCTGCCCCCCATGGCGGTCAACAGGCAGGGCTCCGTGGGGTGGTAGGCCAGCGACTGCACCACGCCGCGACCCACAGGCAGAGCCAGAGCCAGGGCACCCTGTGGAGCAAGGGGTGGGGAGTGGTTATCTGTGGCTAGGCTGTGCCCTGGTTCCTGAGGTTCCTGGGCACTCCCATCTCAGTCCTTCCTGGAGCTCTCTGTCACCTCTCTCCTGACCTTCAGCCATCTGCCTCTAATTGCCTCCTGGACACTGCAAAATGAATCTAAGCTAGACTGAGCCCCTCAGTAGCTCTGTCCTCCCAGGCCACGTGTCTTGGGAGTCTTTTATTGATTTTTTTATTAACTTTTTTTTTTTTTTTTTGAGACGGAGTTTTGTTCTTGTTACCCAGGCTAGATAGAGTGCGATGGCACGATCTCGGCTCACTGCAACCTCCGCCTCCTGGGTTCAGGCAATTCTCCTGCCTCAGCCTCCCAAGTAGCTGGGACTACAGGCGCGCGCCACCATGCCCAGCTAATTTTTGTATTTTTAGTAGAGACAGGGTTTCACCATGTTGACCAGGATGGTCTCGATCTCTTGACCTCGTGATCCACCCGCCTCGGCCTCCCACAGTGCTGGGATTACAGGCGTGAGCCACCGCGCCTGGCCTATTGTTTAACTTTTAAAAATAGGCTGGGTACGGTGGCTCACACCTGTAATCCGAGCACTTTGAGAGGCCAAGGTGGGCGGATTGCAAGGTCAGGAGTTCGAGACCAGCTTGGTCAATATGGTGAGACCCCGTCTCTACTAAAAATACAAAAATTAGCCAGGCATGATGATGGGCACCTGTAGTCCCAGCTACTCAGGAGGCTAAGGCAGGAGAATCACTTGAATCCGGGAGTTGGAGGTTGCAGTAAGCTGAGATTGGGCCACTGCACTCCAGCCTGGGTGACAGAGACTTAGTCTCAAAAAAATAAAATAAATTACAGATGAGGTCCCGCCACATTGCCCAGGCTGGTCTTGAACTCCTCCTGGCCTCAAGTGATCCTCTCACCTTGGCCTCCAAAAGTGTTGGGATTACAGGTGTGAGCCACCGTGCTTGGCCTTGGGAGTCTTTTCCTTGCACCTGACATTCCTCCATCAGTCAGTCCTCTTGGCTCTGCTTCTAGACCGTGTCCAGACACTGCTGATTTTCTGCCACCACCCTGCTTGGAGCATGCCTTGTTCGCAGTTTCCCTGTTTCCTGCCACCAGCTGGGCTCCATCCTGCCCACTTGGCAGCCCCAATAATCCCCATTTCCCCTGATACCCTTTGGTTACAGCACAATGTAAACAAACAGTTGCTCAAGCCACAGTTCCTCTTCCACCTTGAAAATGCTTCACGTGCCTGCCCTCCAAGGCAACTTCTGGTCTACTGGGCCCACAAGAAATAGGTGGAACATTCTAGCTAGCTTAGTTCCTAAAGTAAGAGCTTGTCCCCTAAGTCTCCAGGGCCCCCCAGTTCCCTCCATCCTCTTATGGGCCTTAGTTCCCCTGGCCAAGCCCATGGCTGATGTCTCCTTCACTGTGATCCCCCAAGCCCTGACCCTGCTACACCGGGATGATCTGTTTCTGGCCTGACTCCGCACCAGGCTGGAACATGTCAAGGACGGGGCTCAGGGCTTGAAACCATGCACAAGGATGCTCAGACATAGCTCCAGTTTCTTGAATGACTACAGCCCTGTCTCACCCAGGGTAGACATGGGTGTCGGCTCTCCCTTGCCCAGGGGTCAGTGCCAGTAGCTTGGCCTGGCATCTGTGGCCCAGCCTGACCTGGATCTTGCTGCAGCTGCTGCCACCCTGAAGCCTTTGTTTCCTGACTGATGCATGTGCAGGCCACACCTCTACACTTAGCATATGCTGTTCCCTTTGTCTGGAATGCCCTTTGTGCCTCATCAACTCACTTCTTCAAGATCCTATCTCAGGCCGGGTGCAGTGGCTCAGGCCTGTAATCCCAGCACTTTGGGAGGCTGAGGTGGTGGATCACTTGAGGTCAGGAGTTTGACACCAGCCTGGCCAACATGGTGAAATCCTGTCCCTACCAAAAATAAAAAAAAATTAGCCGGGTGTGGGTGGTGGGCACCTGTAATCCCAGCTACTCAGGAGGCTGAGACACAAGAATCACCTGAACTCCGGGGGGCAGAGGTTGCAGTGACCTTAGATTGCCCTATTCCAGCCTGGGCAACAGAGTGAGACTCCCATCTCAAAAAAAGTAAAAAGATCCTAGCTTTTTTTTTTTTTTTTTTTTTTGAGACGGAGTTTCGCTCTTGTTACCCAAGCTGGAGTGCAATGGCACTATCTCGGCTCACCGCAACCTCCGCCTCCTGGGTTCAAGCAATTCTCCTGCCTCAGCCTCCTGAGTAGCTGGGATTACAGGCATGCGCCACCATGCCCAGCTAATTTTTTGTAGTTTTAGTAGAGACGGGGTTTCACCGTGTTGACCAGGATGGTCTCGATCTCTTGACCTCGTGATCCACCCGCCTCGGCCTCCCAAAGTGCTGGGATTACAGGCGTGAGAAAAAGATCCTAGCTTTCAGGTCCTGGAGTGACTGAGGTAAAGACAGGGCTGGGATGGGGCAGGCACCTAGGTATGAGGTGGGGTTGGGGGCACCTCACCTCCACCAGGTCCCAGAAGAACACCTTCCCGTCCTCAGAGCAGCTGACCACATGTGTGTCTCGCTCGCTCAGGCAGCAGTCCAGCTTGTACTCCTGGTTCTTATGGCCCTTGTACCTAAGGGCAGGCAGGATGCGGGGGGGCTTGGTCGTTTCCAGGGGTGGGAGAGGAGGGAAGGGGACCCCATGACCACAAGGACTCACTCGCCTAGCAGTTCCCCTGTGTCTTTGTCCAGGAGCCGCAATGTGGAGTCCAGGCTGGACACTAGGGTGCACTGCCCGTCCCGGCTGAAGCAGGTGCAGGTGATGGGGCCTTGGGGGAGGGGCGGGTAGTGAGTGAGGCTGGGGTTCCCGTAGCTGGTCCCCCATCTTCCCTGCCTGCCCCACATCCCCAGCCACTCACTGCCCACGTAGTCTGAGAAGAGCTGCCCCTTCCTCAGGTCATAGCGTCTCACGCGGCCATCCACAGAGCTGCAGGAGAGGGTAGGTCCAGCGGGAGCCTTGACTAGGCGCCATGGCTCCAGGCAGCCCTGTGTGTTCCCAGCCCGCTGGGCCTGCTTATCCAGGGCACAGGGGTGGAATTCTGAAGCTCTGGTCTTGAGACTCAGGCCCAATGCTAATCAGGGCCTAACTCCATCATTTCCACGACCCACACCCCGTTTCCAAACCCATGGAGTCCTTCCGATTCCCCCTTTTCCTGCATTCTCCAGCTCTTCCTCCTCAGTAGTAAGTCCCACCACTTTCCCCACTACCCAACACCAGCATCTGGACTGCTCTGCTCTCTATGCACCTTCACAGCCACCAGAGGGAGCACTTTCCAAAGTACAATAGACCCGTGAACAATCCGGGTTTGAACCCAAAGAGGCCACTTATATGTGGATTTCTTCTGCCTCTTTCAGCCCTGAGAAAGCAAGACCAACTCCTCCTCTTCCTTCTCTCTTTTTTTTTTTTTTTTGAGACGGGAGTTTCGCTTTTGTTACCCAGGCTGGAGTGCAATGGCGCGATCTTGGCTCACTGCAATCTCCGCCTCCTGGGTTCAGGCAATTCTCCTGCCTCAGCCTCCCGAGTAACTGGGATTACAGGCACGCGCCACCGTGCCCAGCTAATTTTTTTTTATTTTTAGTAGAGACGGGGTTTCACCATGGCCAGGATGGTCTCGATCTCTTGCCCTCGTGATCCGCCCGCCTCGGCCTCCCAAAGTGCTGGGATTACAGGCGTAAGCCATCGCGCCCGGCTCTCCTCTTCCTTCTCTTATTTTTTATTTTTATTTTTTTAAAAAGAGACGGGGTCTTGCTATGTTGCCCAGGCTGGAGTGCAGTGGCTAGTCACAGGCACGATCCCACTACTGATCAGCACGGGAGTTTTGACCTGCTCCGTTTCCCACCTGGGCCAGTTCACCCCTCCTTAGGGAACCTGGTGGTCCCCCGCTCCCGGAAGGTCACCATATTGATGCCGAACTCAGTGCGGACACCTGATCGGCATAGTGCACTACAGCCCAGAATTCCTGGACTTGAGATCCTCCAGCCTCAGCCTCCCGAATAGCTGGGACTACAGGCATGTGCCACCATGCCCAGCGATTTTTTTTTTATTTTATATTTTTTGAGACGGAGTCTTGCTCTGTCACCAGGCTGGAGTGCAGTGGCATGATCTCACCACTGCCACCTCCGTCTCCTGGGTTCAAGTGATTCTCCTGCCTCAGCCTCCTGAGTAGCTGGGACTACAGGCATGAGCCACTGTGCCTGGCTAATTTTTTGTATCTTAGTAGAGACAGGTTTTCACCATGGCCAGGATGGTCTCGATCTCCTGACGTCGTGATTCGCCTACCTCAGCCTCCCAAAGTGCTGGGATTACAGGCGTGAGCCACCGCACCCGGCCCTCCTCCACCTTCTCAATGTGAAGATCTTTATGAACTCTCCACTTCTACTTAATGAGTAGAAAAGGTATTTTTTCTTCCTTATGATTATTTTTATTTAAAAAAAATTATCATATATATATATGTATATTTTTTGAGAGAGTCTTGCTCTGTCGCCTAGGTTGGAGTGCAGTGGCACAATCTTGGCTCATTGCAACCTCCAACTCCTGAGTTCAGGCGATTCTTCTGCCTCAGCCTCCAGAGTAGCTGGGACTATAGGCTCCCGCCACCATGCCTGGCTAATTTTTGTATTTTTAGTAGAGATGGGGTTTCACCATGTTGGCCAGGCTGGTCTCAAACTCCTGACCTCAGGTGATCCGCCCACCTCAGCCTCCCAAAGTGCTGGGATTACAGGCTTGAGCCACCACATCCAGCCTATTTTTTTTTTTTTTTGACAGTCTCAGTCTGTTACCCAAGGTGGAGTGCAGTGGTGCCTGAGAACTCCTGAGCTCAAGCGATGCCTTCCACTTGAGCCTCTCGAGTAGCTGGGACTACAGCTGTGTGCTACTGTGCCCAGGTGACAGTAGGTTTTAATCTAAACATGGGGGCAGCTATGATTCCCAGTGGCACCTGGGGTGAGACCAGGTCCTGGCTCCACTCACCCTGCCAGGACCTCGTGGTCTGACACCTTCACACTGGACACGCCATCTCTGGCCTCATCCAGCGTCTGCACTGGCTCAGGCCTCCGTGAGCGGCAGTCCCAACAGCGGATACTGGAATCAATAGAGCCTGTGAGGCCAGCATGATGGTGAGGTCAGGTTTGGACTGGGAGGGCAGCACCCTGGGCCCCCCTGCCAAGGCCCCAGACTCACCGGACAGGATAACTGTGGCCTCTTCATTAAACTGCACCGTGTTCACCTTCTGAGAAAGTTATTGCCACTCAGAGGAGGCTGGACTTTGGAGGATTGGGATAAAGGTAGGGTTCCCAGTGTCAGTTAAAGACGAGGAGAAGGGGAGGTGAAAGGTTTTGGGGGAACTGCGAGGACAGGGGTTGGTGACTGCCTAGCCTGGCACGTGGAGCGGGGGATCGCCATCTGGGGAAGGGATCCTTATGGTGTAATGGAGGGTGTCCTTGTCACCACCTATGCGCTAATACGGGTCCCCTCCGCTCCAATGAGGGTCTCGGCTTTCACTCACCCCTGCGTGGCCCCGGAATTTTCGCACGACCTGCCCCGATGCCACATCCCACAGGACCACCGCCTTGTCTCCGCCGCCGGAGCAGAGACTGCTGTTGTCAAAGGAGCTGGAGGACAGAAGGAGGAATATCAGCATCGAACTCGGATCCCAGCCTCAGCGCTCCCATCCCGGCCTGGCCCCCGGCTCACCCGGCCGCATCCAGCACCTCGTAGCCATGGCCGCTGTATGTCCGCAGCAGCGTCCCCCGAAGTGGGTTCCACAGTTTCAGGGTCTTGTCGCTGCCGCACGTCAGGCAGTAATTGCCATCCACTGGGGAACACCAGGCGGGGGTTAGTGGGCCGCCGACCTCAGGAGGCGGGAGGAGGACCCGGAATGAAGACAACGGCGCTCACCATTAAATCGTACGGCTCGCACCGCCCCTTGCCCGCAGTCCAGCGTCTTCAACCGTTTCTGCGGCAGCTCCGGTGGCCGCGGCTTTGGCTCAGGGAAAGCCATGGTCCCAGGGCCCCTTCCTTGCCGCTTTAAATCGGTGTGTACGTAAAATTCCGCGCCTTGGAAATCCACGCTTGGGTGTAACCCTATTATTGCCCTCCCTGACCTACTTCCTGTTTTTCACTTCCGGGTTCATCATTTTGGCATTTGAGTGCTCAGGTTAGAGCTATTCAAGTCCGCTTTCAGGTTATGTTCCCAATGTCCCCCTTGCAAGGAAGATTTCTGGGCTCTCCTGTCTCCGTTCTCTGGGTAGGGGGAGTCCAAGCCTCCGTCCTGAGGAACGGAAATGCGAGGGCTTTGGGTGTTACTTTAAAATCTGCCCTCCGCTTGCACGCCGGAAGCTGCAATTCCCGCAGCGGAAGAGGCGTGACCGGGCTTTCGACTAGCTATGTCCACTAACAGTATGTCGGACCCGCGGAGGCCAAACAAAGTACTGAGGTTAGGACATCAGCGTCATGGCCACCGGGTTCGGGTTGTGGGTGTGGATCGGGGCCTTGGGAAGCGCCTGTCCATCCCGAGGGCGGGACCTGAGCGCCCCTGACCCTCGAGCCTGTCGCAGGTACAAGCCCCCGCCGAGCGAGTGTAACCCGGCCTTGGACGACCCGACGCCGGACTACATGAACCTGCTGGGCATGATCTTCAGCATGTGCGGCCTCATGCTTAAGGTGGGCGGGGATGAGCTTCCACGGATGTAGTTGGACCTGAAAACGAGGACCGGGGGCGGGTTTGGAATGAAGGGGAGAGTCTGGCCGGCGCTGATGGGGCGGGACCTGAGATCGGCCGGGAGTGGGGCTGGGGTAACGCTGGGCCAAAAAAGCCCCAGTCTTTGGGGAAGTCAAGGATTCGGGTCAGGGTGGGGATGTGGCAGATTGGTCTGCGGGTGGGGCCAGGCTTTGAAGCAACTTGAAAGGGACTCGTGGAAAAAGGGCAGGGTCTCTCTTGGCCCTGAGAGACGCAGGCCGGGCAGTAGGACTGGAAACCATGTATCTGGAGTATGCCACGTGCTGGTGGGACTGAGAATTCCCGAGGGGTAAGGTCCCAGCTGCATCAGATGGAATCAGTGGGCACGAACTGGTGTCTGGAAAGGTGGCTTCGGGGGATTCATTGGTGTGCCTCTCACTGACCTAACCTGCCCACGCACCTATTTTTCCCCAGCTGAAGTGGTGTGCTTGGGTCGCCGTCTACTGCTCCTTCATCAGCTTTGCCAACTCTCGGAGCTCAGAGGACACGAAGCAAATGATGAGTAGCTTCATGTGAGACTTGGCCTAGAGGATGAGGAACTCCTGAGTGAGGGGTGGGGGGACCCGTCTGCCCATCCTAGACTGACACCTCTCTCCTGTCTCAGGCTCTCCATCTCTGCTGTGGTGATGTCCTATCTGCAGAATCCTCAGCCCATGACGCCCCCGTGGTAATACCAGCCTAGAAGGGTCACGCTTTGGACCCTCTCTACCCACTAGGCCTGGCCTTTGGCTGCTCAACCTGCTGCCGTCCTGGACTTCCCTGAATGAGGCAGTCTCAGTGCCCCCATCTGGATGGAGGGACTCTGACCCTTTCCTAGGGAACACCCTAGGCCTACCCCTCCTGCCTCCCTTCCCCTGCCCACTGCTGGGGGATATGCTATCCATGTTTCCAGGGGTATCCATTTGCTTTCTCGTTGAAAAATGTTAATAATAAAGTTTTTCACTCTGGCTGTCAGCCTCTTTCTTCTGTTCATTAGGGTGTTCCTCCTAATTGAGGGGAAGGGCTCTAGCTCCATAGGCCTGGTGTGGGGCCCCAGTCTGGAGGCTTCTGGCTGTTCACTTGCTTACTTCATAAACATTTGTCTTAAGTCAGGTGCTAGGGACAAGACAGGGACTTCTGCCCTCTGGCAACTCACCAGATGGCCCTGCTGACCTAGATAATCTGGGCTTTGGTTTCCTTTTTTTTTTCCCCTTTTGAAAAAAAAAAAAAAAAAAAAAAAGGCGCGGTAGCTCACGTCCATAATCCCAGCACTTTGGAAGGCACTTTGCCACTGCACTCCAGCCTGGTGACAGAGCCAGACTCCGTCTCGGAAAAAAAAAACCCAAAAAACAAAAACCATAGGGCCTTGATCTGTCATGCAGGCTGAGTCTGAGTGCAGTGGCCAGATCTCTGCTCATTGCAGCCTCAACCTCCTGGGCTCAGTCCTCCCACCTCAGCCTCCCATGTAACTGGGATCATAGGCACGTGCTACCATGCCCAGCTAATTTTTGGTTTTTGAGACAGTTTTGATCTTGTTGCCTAGACTGTAGTGCAATGGCGTGATCTCTATCTCGGCTGACTGCAAACTCTGCCTCCCTCGTTCAACGATTCTTGTGCCTCAGCCTCCCAAGTAGCTGGGATTATAGGCCTGTGCCACTATGCCCAGATAATTTTTGTATTTTTACTAGAGGCAGGGTTTCATGGTGTTGGTCAGGCTGGTCTTGAACTCCTGACCTCAAGTGATCCACCCGCCTCCCAAAGTACTGGTGTTTTGGTTTTGTTTTGTTTTGAGACACAGTCTCACTCTGTCACCCAGACTGGAGTGGGCATGATCTTACTGCAGCCTTGGTTTCCTGGTGGTCAACCTCCTAAGTAGCTGGAACTGAAGCAGGAGAATAGCAGAGGAAATTGGAGGTTGGATAAAAGGAGAAATGAAAAAAAAAAAAAAGGAGAAATGAGTAGGAGCAGAAGCAGGATAAGAAGCAGAAGTTGACTCAAAAGCGACAAAGAAGTAAGGAGACCCCATGGCTGGCTAAATTCAGACCGAACCAGCAAGGGGCAGCTCCTAAAAGATGGGCATGCACACTAGAGAGAAAATACATCCTAAAAATGACCGCATATGGCAATTAGGTCATTAAAGCTCATGCATATGGGCTACATATCATGCATATACTTAAAATTGTGGGATGGAAGCAACCAAGACATTAACCCACCCGTCAAAAGGCACATACTTGCTAGAGATTAGGCAGCCCGGGAAAGAAAAAAACATCTAAAAGAACCCCAGGGGCCGGGCACGGTGGCTCACGTCTGTAATCCCACCATTTTGGGAGGCCCAGGTGGGTGGATCACTTGAGGTCAGAAGTTGGAGACCAGCCTGGCCAACATGGTGAAATCCCATCTCTACTAAAAATACAAAAATGAGCCAGACATGATGGCGCACGCCTGCAATTCCAGGTACTTGGGAGGCTGAGGCAGGAGAATCACTTGAACCCAGGAGGCAGAGGTTGCAGTAAGCCGAGATCACACCATCCCACTCCAACCTGGGTGACAGAGTGAGACTCAGTATCAAAATAACAAAAAACAAACAGAAAAACAAACCCAGGCGGGCTCAGTGGCTCACATCTGTAATCATAGCAGGAGGGAACCGAGAGCCCCATCCCCTCCCCCGGCCGCACGGGGCGTCGGTGCCCTCCGGAGCGCTACGCGCTCAGGCCCGGGCAGGGGAAGGGACGCGGCGCCTGGCGGGAGCGACACTTTCGGGGAGCAGGGGTCCCCTCTTAGGCAAGCTAGGTCCTTCCAGGACCCTACGGGCTGAAGGTCGATGGGACATCCTAGGTTCCCAAGGACACACTCCACCCGCTAGGAACACCTGGCCCCCTTAGGAAAAGCCCTTCTGCTCCTACCGGCATTAAAAGACACTCCAAGACTCTTCATAGTCCGTGAGACGCCAGAGTCACCTTTTGCCAAAGCAGTGCCCTGAGGGTGGCATTTCCTACCTTCCTAACGACCCCCGGGATTGCCCAGGGTTATGGCCTCTGTCCCTGGCACCGCCCGGCCTCGCCCTGGCCCCACCCCCATCCCCGCCGATTGGCCGAGCCAGGTCTCGGGGCGGGGCGTTTGCCTGGCCTTTCCAGGGCCCGGGAACCCCCAGGAAGAAGCTGCTGAGCCATGGGCGCCTACGCGCGGGCTTCGGGGGTCTGCGCTCGCCGCTGCCCGGACGCAGCGGGCCCCTGGACCTTCTCTCGCGCCCTTCGGCCACAACTCCTGCCTCTTTGCCTTTTCCTGTTGTTGTGGCTGGCGGCGCCCGGTGCCCGGGCCGGGGGATACGAGGTGAGCAGGGCCTCCGGGCGGAAACGTACAGGAGTCAGAGTGAAGCCCCAATACAGCCTAGAGGTGTGGGTGGGTCTGTCCTGTGGGTGTCTAGTGAATGGTTGATGATATGACAGTCTGGTCTGAGTGCGTGCTTTGTGTCATTGCGAGGTCTGGCTGTGCGCATCTGAGTATGGGACTGTGTCTGATTGTACCTGCCTCCGTGTCTCCGGGATGCTTGCCTGGACTTTGCCTGCACTTAACTGTGGGATTGGAGGGGCAGGAGGTGGCAGGAGGTGAGCAGTGTATGTGTAGGGGGAGGTGCTCTCTGAGAGCTGGGACTCTAGAGCCTGCCTGAAATTCCAGCCTAGGTCTTTCACTTTCTGACTGTGTGACATTGGGCAAGTCACCTATGCTCTGAGCCTCAGTGCCTTCATCTGAAAACTGGGGATAACATCACCCCGCCTCCCAGGGTGGCCATCTGCTGTTTGCAAATGCTGAACAAACATCAGCTACTTTCCTTTTATTTTTTTTTTTTCCTATTTTTTTTTTTTTTTGGAGACGAGGGTTTCACCATGTTGGCCAGGCTGGTCTCGAACTCCTGACCTCAGGTGATCCGCCCGCCTCGGCCTCCCAAAGTGCTGGGATTACAAGCGTGAGCCACCACTCCCGGCCCAGCTACTTCTATTATTTTCCCAGAGTGTGAATGAGAGTTGCCCTGTGGAGTTGTGCCAAGTGGGAGTTGGATCTGTGAGCTCAACTATGTATGTGTGTGTCCACCCTGGGAGCGCCTGGCCTCCTCTGCACATAGGCGAGATCAATCCTCTCTGAGTCACTCACCTCTAGATCAAAAGTTACTTTGCAGCCCCTGACCTTATTGACAGGGTGTGTGTGTTTGGGGTCTCTGTGCAGACATGCCCGACGGTGCAGCCGAACATGCTGAACGTGCATCTGGTGCCTCACACACATGATGACGTGGGCTGGCTCAAAACCGTGGACCAGTACTTTTATGGAAGTGAGTAGAGGATGGAGACTGGTCCCTGGGATCCCCATGACCCCTCGAATCCCTTCTGGGCCCTGGACATTAGGGTGGGGGCAGTGTCACCCTGATATCCAGGGCTTGGGCTCCTGTGTCAAGGAATAAAGCCCTTGGCTCTGCTGTGCCCCAAGAGCCTTATCCCTGTTATCCACAGTCAAGAATAACATCCAGCACGCCGGTGTGCAGTACATCCTAGACTCAGTCATCTCTGCCTTACTGGAGGATCCCACCCGTCGCTTCATTTACGTGGAGATTGCCTTCTTTTCCCGTTGGTGGCACCAGCAGACAAATGCCACACAGGAAGTCGTGCGAGACCTGGTGCGCCAGGGTGAGTCTGCCCCAAGGAAGTGAAAAGAGGAAGCCCAGCCCAGCTTCTGCTTCTGCATCATGCATGTCACTCCGCCTGCCTGGATTCGCCATTTGGAGACTCCTATGCATCCCACAAGGCCCCAGCTGTAGTGCATCCTCTGGGAAGCTTGCCATGCAGGGGGCCTCTTTCCCATATCTGGGAACTATGGCCTGGGAGCGACCCCTCTTCCTCCCGCCAGGCCTGAGTACACAGGCAGGCTTTCGCATTCCCAGTATCACCCACCCTGGTCCCACTCCTGGCTCTGACAACTGACCCTGACCTTGCCTGTCCTGGCACAGGGCGCCTGGAGTTTGCCAACGGTGGCTGGGTGATGAACGATGAGGCAGCCACCCACTACGGCGCCATCGTGGACCAGATGACACTTGGGCTGCGCTTTCTGGAGGACACATTTGGCAATGACGGGCGACCCCGTGTGGCCTGGCACATTGACCCCTTCGGCCACTCTCGGGAGCAGGCTTCGCTGTTTGCGCAGGTGCATGCGACTCACGAACTCTCTTGGGCCCACCCCTTCACTCACTCTGACTCCTCCCTCGCCCTCTCAAGCCCCGCCCTCTCCCTGCAGTCTCACAGGGATCAGGACCAGGCCTATTGAAGCCCTGCTTCTTGGGTAAGCCTTAAGTCCAGTGATTTTTTTTTTTTTTTTTTTTTTTTGAGACAGCGTCTCACTCTGTCGCCAGGCGCCAGGCTGGAGTGCAGTGGCACAATCTCGGCTCACTGCAACCTCCACCTCCCGGGTTCAAGCAATTCTCCTGCCTCAGCCTCCCGAGTAGCTGGGACTACAGGAGCACACCACCACGCCCAGCTAATTTTTGTATTTTCAGTAGGGCCGGGGTTTCACCGTGTTGGCCAGGATGGTCTCTATCTCTTGACCTCCTGATCCGCTCACCTCGGCCTCCCAAAGTGCTGGGATTACAGGCTTGAGCCACCACGCCCGGCTTTAAGTCCAGTGATTTAACAGCTCTGGCCTTAGCCGGCTATGTCCAGCCCCAGGCTGACCCAGCTCTGGCTGGCTCTGCCCCCTCCCCTAATCTGCCCTTCTTCGTGTTCTGGCCCCACCCATTAGCTAGGATCTTGGCTCCTCCCTAAACCGGGTGGTAGGTGGATGTCTAGCCTGCTTTAAAAACAGCTTCATTACCTGTGCTCAGACTCCATCCATCCTCAGGCTGTGGAAGGGGGAACCTCACTCTTGGAGTCAGGCCTGCTCTGAGCTTGACAGCGCTGGGGAGGTGAACCTGGGTTCCGATGTTGGACCCACCCTCTCCCTGCTAGCCCAGGGTGGTGAGTTCTGAAACTTCCCCAAGCTTGGAAATAAGCTGGAGGCCTCTCTGTTTCAGCCCTGTGTGTTTTCTTGTTGTTTGTGTTTAGGTTTTTTTCTTTTTCTTTTTTTTTTGAGACAGGGTCTTGCTCTGTCATCCAGGCCGGAGTACAGTGGCACAATCCTAGCTCACTACAGCCTCAATCTCCCAGGTTTACACCATCCTCCCATTTCAGCCTCCCTAGTAGATGAGACTACAAGAGCGCACCACCACTCCTGGCTAATTTTTAAATTTTTTGTAGAGACAGTCTTGCTATGTTGTGCAGGCTGGTCTCAAAAACTCCTGGGCTTAAGTGATCCTCCTGCCTTGGCCTCCCAGAAGGCTGGAATCACAAACAAGAGGCACCACACCAGCCAAGCACTGCTTTTTTAAATTTTCTTTTGAGATGGAGTCTCACTCTGTTGCCCAGGCTGGAGTGCGGTGGCGCCATCTCTGCTCACTGCAACCTCCACTTCCCAGGTTCAAGCAATTCTCCTGCCTCAGCCTCCATAGTAGCTAGGACTACAAGTGCCCAATACCACACCCAGCTAACTTTTTGTATTTTTAGTAGAGACAGAGTTTGACCATGTTGGCCAGGCTGGACTGGAACTCCTGACTTCATGATCTGCCCGCTTCGACCTCCCAAAGTGCTGGGATTACAGGCATGAGACACTGTGCCTGGCCCCTAGTGCTGCTTTTTAACCTGTGCTCTGACTCGCCCCTCCCAAGCAGAAGGGAGTTTGGTGCTGGGGGTGGTGGGCACTAATTCACACTGCCTTTTCCTGCCCCATCCCCAGATGGGCTTTGATGGCTTCTTCTTCGGGCGCCTTGATTATCAAGATAAGTGGGTGCGGATGCAGAAGCTGGAGATGGAGCAGGTGTGGAGGGGCAGTGCCAGCCTGAAGCCCCCAACCGCAGACCTCTTCACTGGTGAGGGGGCTTGGTGAGGGCAGGGCCAGCCATGGGGCCACACACTCAGAAGGGGCTTGATGTCATGCTCTGCTGCCACTGTCCTGGAACTTCTATAGTCTGGGAACAAAGGCCCTGCATTTCCTTTTGCACTGGGATGCAAATTCTAAAGCCCATCCTGGGTGGGACATGGCAGGCTTTGAAATGAGGGCAAGTGTGGGTGCTGAGCCACCCCTTGAACCTGGTGTGGCCCGCAGGCGTGCTTCCCAATGGTTACAACCCACCAAGGAATCTGTGCTGGGATGTGCTGTGTGTCGACCCGCCGGTGGTGGAGGACCCCCAAAGTCCGGAGTATAACGTCAAGGAGCTGGTCGATTACTTCCTAAATGTGGCCACTGCCCAGGTAACCCTGGTGTGCAGAACCTTCATGTCCAGTGTATACAATGCACCGAGGCCTTTCCGTGGGACAGGCATTCCCTAACACCTTCTCTTTATTTTTAATTTTTTTTGAGACAGAGTCTCACTCTGTCACCCAGGCTGGAGTGCAGTGGTGGGATCTCAGCTCACTGCAACCTCTGCCTCCTGGATTCAAGCAAACACATCCAGCTCTTTGTATTTTTTTTTAAGAGACGGGGTCTCGCTATGTTGCCCAGACTGGAGTGCAGTGGCTATTCACAGGCGCAATCTTACTACTGACCAGCACAGGAGTTTTGACCAGTTCTATTTCCGACCTGGGCTGGTTCAACCCTTCTTAGGCAACCTGGTGGTTCCCTGCTCCTGGGAGGGCACCATATTGATGGGTGTTCACACTGATTTTTGTATTTTTAGTAGAGACAGGGTCTCACCATATTGGCCAGTCTGATCTTGAACTCCTGACCTCAAGTGATCCGCCTGCCTTGGCCTCCCAAAGTGCTGGGAGGATACAGGTGTGAGCCACTGTGCCTCTTTATTTTTAATTAATTATTATTTTTTTGAGACAGAGTCTTGCTCTGTCACCCAGGCTGGAGAGCACTGGCATTATCTCGGCTTATTGCAACCTCCTCCATCCCCCCGAGTTCAAGCTATTCTCCCACCTCAGCCTCCTGAGTAGCTAGAACTTCAGGCATGCACCACCACGCCCAGCTAATTTTTTTTATTTTTAGTAGAGACAGGGTTTCACCATGTTGCCCAGGCTGGTCTCAAACGTCTGAGCTCAAGTGATCCACCCGCCTCAGCCTCCCAAACTGCTGGGATTACAAGCATGAGCCACAGAACCCGGCCTCTATTTTTAACATTTGATTGATTGATTGATTGATTGAGACACAGTCTCACTCTGTCTCCCAGGCTGGAATGCAGAAGTGTGATTTTGGCTCACTGTAACCTCCACCTCCCGGGTTCAAGCAATTATCCTGCCTCAGCCTCCTGAGTAGCTGGGATTACAGGCGCCCGCCACCATGCCCTGCTAATTTTTGTAGTTTTAGTAGAGACAGGTTTTCGCCCTGTTGGCCATGCTCCTGACCTCAGGTGATCCACCCACCTTGGCCTCCCAAAGTGTTGGGATTATAAGCGTGGGCCATGGTGCCTGGCTATTTTTAACATTTTTATAATTTAAAACATTATTTTTTCATGGAGACAAGGTCTCACCATGTGGCCCAGGCTGGTCTCAAACTCCTGAGCTCAAGTGATCCTCCTGCCTTGGCCTCCCAAAGTGCTAGGATTATAGCTGTGAGCTACCATGCCTGATGTAACACATTCTCCTTAAAAAAAATATTTTTTTCCTTTCTCTAAAAATTGATGGCCAGGCACGGTGGCTGACACCTATAATCCCAGCACTTTGGGAGGCCAAGGTGAGTGGATTACCTGAAGTCAGGAGTTCGAGACCATCCTGGCCAACATGATGAGACCCCGTCTCTACTAAAAATACAAAATTAGTCAGGTGTGGTGGCACGCTCCTGTAATCCCAGCTACTCGGGAGGCTTAGGCAGGACAGTTGCTTGAACCCAGAAGGCGGAGGTTGCAGTGAGACAAGATTGTGCCTTTGCACTCCAGCCTGGGCAACAGAGTGAAACTTGGTCTCAAAAAAATATATTGTTTTAGATTTAAAAAAATATTTTTTTCTTGAGATGGAGTTTCATTTATGTTGCCCAGGCTGGAGTGCAAAGGCACAATCTTGGCTCACTGCAACCTCCGCCTTCTGGGTTCAAGCAACTCTCCTGCCTCAGCCTCCCGAGTAGCTGGGATTACAGGAGCGTGCCACCACACCCGACTAATTTTGTATTTTTAGTAGAGACGGGGTCTCATCATGTTGGTTAGGCTGGTCTCCAACTCCTAACCTCAGGTGATCCGCCTGCCTCGGCCTCCCAAAGTGCATGAGCCACTGTGCCCGGCCTACAAATTTTTTTTTCTTGGGACAGGGTCTTACTACATGGCCCAGGTTTGTCTTGAACTCCTGGAATCAAGTGATCCTCCTGCCTCAGCCCCCTAAGTAGCTGGGATTCCAGGTGTGAACCCCTGTAATCATGTTCTCATGTCCTTTGGAGGAAGATGTTATTCTCTTCACCATTACTACGTCCCCATCCTGGATTTGTGTGCATTCCACATTAGAAGAGATAGCATAGACCAGGCAAGAGATAGCATGGCATGGTGCCTGGATGCCCTCCTCTATGTAGTGGGTCCAAAAGAACTGCTCAACAACTGGTGGCTACTTTGATCTGTGTCCCCATCCTCCTGTGTTGCCACACCCCTACCCATGCCTGTATGTGCACCCAATCCTTGACCCCATATACACCAAGACACAGCTACACACAGGAATGGCCCAGGATCCTCTGGCCTCAGGACTCCCCTCTGGCCTGCAGAGCCGGTATTACCTCACCAACCACATTGTGATGACCATGGGCTCCGACTTCCAATATGAGAACGCCAACATGTGGTTCAAGAACCTGGACAAGCTCATCCGGCTGGTAAATGCTCAGGTCAGTGTGCCTACCCTGTGCTACCCTTGTGCACGTGTGCGCTTGCATCTGGGGGCCTTGGTCATGTGCGTAGCTCTGAGTGCTGTCTTTGATTTCTGTTGTTATATTGCGGTCATTCTATAACAAATGACCACACACTTAGCAGCTCAAAACAACGAAATACATTGTCTAATTTCCTGGCTTTTTCCAACATCTAGAGGCTGCCCACATTCAAAGTCTCTTCTTGGCTCCATCTTCAAAGCCAGCCACATAGCATCTCTCTGACCCTGTTTCTGTAATCCCATCCGTTTCTCTCATTCTCACCTCTTCTGCCTCCCCTTCCACATTTATTTATTTATTTTTGAGACAGAGTCTCACATTGTTGCCCAGGCTGGAGTGCAATGGCGCAATCTTGGCTTACTGCAACCTCTGCCTCTTGGGTTCAAGCAATTCTCCTGCCTCAGCCTTCCAAGTAGTTGGGATTACAGGCGCCTGCCACCACACCTGGCTGATTTTTTTTTTTTTTTTTAAGTAGAGACGGGGTTTCTCTATGTTGGCCGGGCTGATCTTGAACTCCTGACCTTGTGATCTGTCTGCCTCGGCCCCCCAAAGTGCTGGGATTACAGGCGTGAGCCACCACACCCGGCCCACATTTGTTTTTACTTTATTTTTACTTTTGGACAGAGAGTCTTGCTCTGTCACCAGGCTGGAGTACAGTGGTGCAATCTTGGTTCAGTGCAACCTGTCTCCCAGGTTCACGTGATTCTCCTGCCTTAGCCTCCTGAGAAGCTGGGATTACAGGCATCCACCACCACACTCAGATAAGTTTTTGTATTTATAGTAGAGATGAGGTTTCACCATGTTGGCCAGGCTGGTCTCGAACTCCGGATGTCAAGTGATCCACCCGCCTCAGCCTCCCAAAGTGCTGGGATTACAGGTGTGAGCCACTGTGCTCAGCCCACTTTTTTCTTCTTTTTTTTTTTGAGACGAGGTCTCACTCTGCTGCCCAGGCTGGAGTACAGTGGCATGAATATAGATCACTGCAGCCTTGAACTCCTGGGCTCAAGCGATCCTCCCACCTCAGACTCCCAAATAGCTGGGAATACAGGTGAGCACTACTGCATCCAGTATTTTTTTTTTTTTTTTTTTTTTTTTTTTGTGGAGATGGGGGTCTCACTGTGTTCCCCAGGCTGGCCTTGAACTCCTGGCCTAAAGCAGTCCTCCTGCCACAGCCTCCCAAGTGGTCCTCTTCCACTTTTTTTTTTTTGAGATGGAGTTTTGCTCTTGTTGCCCAGGCTGGAGTGTAATGATGTGATCTCGGCTTACTATAACCTCTGCCTCCTGGATTCAAGTGATTCTCCTGCCTCAGCCTCCCGAGCAGCTGGGATTACAGGCAACTGCCACTATGTCTGGCTAATTTTGTACTTTTAGTAGAGACAGGTTTCTCCATTTTGGTCAGGCTGGTCTCGAACTCCTGACCTCAGGTGATCCACCCCCCTCGGCCTCCCTAAGTGTTGGGATTACAGGCATGAGCCACCATGCCTGGCCTCTTCCATTTTTAAGGACCTTTTGCCAGATAATCCAGGATAATTTCCCTACTTTAAGTTTAGCTGATGAACAACTTTAATTCCATCTGCAACCTTAATTCCCTTTTGCCATGCAATCTAACATAGTAATAGATTCTGGGGATTAGGACATGGATACCTTTGGGCAGTTATCATTTTACCCAACACAGCTGTGTTAGTGTTTCGCGCTAAGTGGGCTGTGGCTGTGGCTGTGTGCACAGTGACTCTCAGCAGCACAGTAACTTGTCTCTCCTCTGCCATCTCAGACACCCCTTCCCATCAATCTTGTCCACACTACCGTGCAATCTCTGTCCCTACCTTCCACTCGCTTCTTGCACTGCTGTTTCACCAAAACAGCTCTTTTATGTCATGTGTTTTTATTTCTTTTTTCTTTTTGAGACGGAGTCTCGCTCTGTTGTCAGGTTGGAGTGCAGTGGCATGATCTCAGCTCACTGTAACCTCTGCTTCCTGGGTGCAAGTGATTCTCCTGCCTCAGCCTCTGGAGTAGCTAAGACTACAGGTGTGCACCACCACGCCCACTAATTTTTGCATTTTTAGTAGAGACGGGGTTTCATCTTGTTGGCCAGGATGGTCTTGATCTCTTGACCTGGTGATTCACCTGCCTTGGCCTCCCAAAGTGCTGGGATTACAGGCATGAGCCACCGTGCCTGGCCCATTTTTTAAAAAACTTATTTATTTATTTATTTTAGACAGAGTCTTGCTCTGTCACTCAGGCTGGGGTGCAGTGGTGCGATCTTGGCTTACTGCAACCTCAGCCTCCTGGATTCCAGCAATTCTTGTGCTTCAGCCTCCCAAGTAGCTAGGACTACAGGCAGGCACCACTATGCCCAGCTAACTTTTGTATATTTAGTAGAGACAGGGTTTCATGATGTTGGCCAGGCCAGTCTCAAACTCCTGTCCTCCAGGCTGGTCTCAAAGTCCTGTCCTCAAGTGATCTGCCCGCCTCGGCCTCACAAAGTGCTGGGACCGTAATCCGAGGTGGGCAGATCACTTGAGAACAGGTTTTTTTTTTTTTTTTTTTTTGAGACAGAGTGTTGCTCTGTTGCCCAGGCTGGAGTGCAATGGCGTGCTTCGACTCACCAAAACCTCTGCCTCCCGGGTTCAAGCAATTCTCCTGCCTCAGCTTCCCAAGTAGCTGGGATTACAGGTGTGCACCACCACGCCTAGCTAATTATTGTATTTTTAAGTAGAGACCGGGTTTCACCATGTTAGTCAGGCTGGTCTCGAACCCCTGACCTCGTGATCTGCCCGCCTCAGCCTCCCAAAGTGCTGGGATTACAGGCATGAGCCACCACGCCTGGCTAGGACAGAAGTTTAAGACCAATCTGGCCAACATGGCAAAACCTTGTCTCTACTAAAAATACAAAAAATTAGCTGGGCGTGGCAGCACTCGTCTGTAATCCTAGCTACTCGGGAGACTGAGACAGGAGAATCGCTGGAACCTGGGAGGTGGAGGTTGCAGTGAGCTGAGATTAAGCCAGTGCATTCCAGCCCAGGTGACAGAGTGAGACTCAGTCTCAAAAAAATAAATAAATAAAAAAGTTTATTAAGCATCTACTGTGTACACTGGGAACACAGCACGTGCAAACAAACATCGTTTTCTTTACATAGGTCATCTTGTTCCTCTACCTTGCTTAGTTGAAAATGCACCTCCATTCATTAAAAAATTGTTTTCTGGTAACAGTCTGACGGGGCTGCAAAATGATTATTCCTGCCCTATAATGTCACACTTAGTTTTTCCACAAAAGTTTTTAATAATAAAGTTGCAATTATTGTAAAAGTTTAGTAAAACTTCAGATTTATTCTTGCATCTCTGAAATCCTTTTTAAAAAGGCTAGTGGTCATGTTTGACTTCGGCCAAAATTTCTTTTCACACCTGACCTCTGGCTTGCATGCCAAATGTGTATTTAGCAAATCTGAACCTACGGGATGCATGAATGTGCACACGGTGGAAATGTGGGCCCCCGGGAAGGTGCAGACTCCCGAGGGCTCACTTCGTCGCCTCCCCCAGCAGCAAGCAAAAGGAAGCAGTGTCCATGTTCTCTACTCCACCCCCGCTTGTTACCTCTGGGAGCTGAACAAGGCGAACCTCACCTGGTATTTGGGGAAACTGGGGAGCTTGGGGGGGTTGGCATGCCCCATGGGTCATGACCCTGCCCTCAATGCCCCTGCTGCTGTAGGTCAGTGAAACATGACGACTTCTTCCCTTACGCGGATGGCCCCCACCAGTTCTGGACCGGCTACTTTTCCAGTCGGCCAGCCCTCAAACGCTACGAGCGCCTCAGCTACAACTTCTTGCAGGTGGGTGGGAGCCAGGCTAGAGGGGGCATGCAGCCCTGAGGCCCGACAGGCTGGGTTCTCCAACATACCCCTCTGCCTCCAGGTGTGCAACCAGCTGGAGGCGCTGGTGGGCCCGGCGGCCAACGTGGGACCCTATGGCTCAGGAGACAGTGCACCCCTCAGTACGTGTCGGGCCCAAGAGGGGAAGGAGTTGGGGCTGAAGCTGGAAACCACCCCTAGGTTGCCCCCCTCGAGCTCCTTCTTAAAGCCTCTAAGAACCCTGCCCGCCAGCACCAGACCTTTTGCTTCCCCTTGGGGTCTGAGCCGAGTCCCGCAGTACCCCGCCGAACTCATTGTCTATCAGCAGATGAGGCGATGGCTGTGCTCCAGCATCATGACGCCGTCAGCGGCACCTCCCGCCAGCACGTGGCCGACGACTACGCGCGCCAGCTTGCTGCAGGCTGGGGGCCCTGCGAGGTGCGCGGGGCGAAACTTGGGAGACGAGGGGGCGGAGACAGGAAGGGGCTGGGCCAGGGCCTGGGAAAGAAGGGACAGAGACAGGTATGAGGCGTGGGTGAGAGCCGTGGGGCGCGGCCACAAGGGCTCGTGGGGGCGGAGTTTGTGGAGGCGGGGACAGAGACAGGAACGAGACGGGGCCTTGGAGGGGAAAAGGAGGCGGGGCGTGGGCAAGAAGAGGCGGAGACAGATATGGGGCGTGGTCAAGGGCAGCAGGGTTGGGCTAGAAGGGCTTGTGGGGTGGGTCTTGAGGGAGGCGGGACAGAGACCGGAACGGGGCGGGGCCTGGGAGAGGAGGGGAGGAGTCAGGCCAGGAGTCCAGAACCCACCGGTCCCTTTGCGCTCTGCCGCAGGTTCTCCTGAGCAACGCGCTGGCAAGGCTCAGAGGCTTCAAGGAACACTTCGCGTTCTGCCGACAGCTAAACATCAGCATCTGCCCGCTCAGCCAGACGGCGGCTCGAGTGAGCCGGGACGGGCGGGGTGGGCATCGGGCAGATGGGCTGTAGAAGGGTGGTTGAAAAATTTGTTTGGAAAAAAAAAAAGAAAAATTTGTTTGGAGGACTGGAGTAAGATTATGGGGACTGTGGTGAAGCTGGGTCAGGACAGAGACCAACGCACCTCGAGGGGGCTTGGCCTGAAGGGCCGTGACCGCACCAGGACCACCCAGGGGTGTTTCTATGCGAAGTGGATGGGTTTGGAGAAGGCCTGCTGTGACCCATGCCCTCTCTGACCCTCCCTCCCCAGTTCCTGGTCACCATTTATAACCCCCTGGGGCGGAAGGTGAATTGGATGGTACGGCTGCCGGTCAGCGAAGGCGTTTTCGTTGTGAAGGACCCCAATGGCAGGACTGTGCCCAGCGATGTGAGCTCAGTCAACGAATAGTCCCCCACTTGAACCCTTCCCTCAATGAGCATTTCCCCATCTCCCCCATGGAGACTGCCTGCCTCCATGAATACCTCCCACCCATCAATATCTCTTCCCCTCTCTTTCCGTCTCTTCTATCTTCTTCCTCTGCCCCTTAATATCAGTCCCCGCTTGGGAACATCTGCCTCCTGTGAGGGGCCCCTCATTTTAATACCTAGATCCCCCAGGAAAATTTATTGCTGTTTATGGACATCTCCTTCATTCCAGAACACGTCCTCCCCCGAACCTCTTCACCAAGAACCTGCCTCAAAGGTTTCTTCCCCTACTTCCTCCTTCACTTCCCTGACTCTATAGTCTCTCCACCCTCCCAGTGGAGATTTTCCACTTCGTGAATATTCTCTGCAATTATTTCTTTGGAATCTGACTGTCCCTCCCACCACACACACCCCGATTTCTTTTCCCCACCTCAGAATTCTTTGCCTTCCTTGAGTTTGTTGCCTCCATGCATGTATGGCTTTCCATGGGTAGGTACTCTTGACTCAGTTTCCCTCCTCTTCTATCCAAGATGGTGATATTTCCCAGCTCAGACAGACAGGCGCGCCCTCCAGAGCTGCTGTTCTCAGCCTCGCTGCCTGCCCTGGGCTTCAGCACCTATTCAGTAGCCCAGGTGCCTAGCTGGAAGCCCCAGGCCCACGCACCCCAGCCCATCCTCAGGAGATCCTGGTCCCATCCTTTAACCATCGAAAATGAGGTAAGACCCCATTTCGATCTCTTTTCCTGCTCCTTTGACAAATTTGAAGTGTCGTGGTGAGCTGTATGGACTCTGGGTCAGCAGGTCCCTAGGTTCATGATCTCCCGTCACCACTCCCCTCATTGTGTGTCCTTGTGCAAGTGACCTTTGTCTGAGCCTCAGTGTCCTTTCCTGGGACAATTATGAGGACCCAGTGTGATCCTGGGTGACACTTGACAGATATGTCAGAACTGGTGGTAGGCGGTGGTTTGCAATTTTGGCGGGGACGTGTCAGGGAAGGTGTTCCTGATGAAGGGGACATTTAAGAATTGACCTGAGGGAGGGAGCCATGTGGTTATTTGGGGGAAGAGAGATCCAGGTGGGCAGAGAATAACAGGCACAAAAGCCCTCAGGCAGGAGAGTGTGCAGAATTCCAGGAGCCACAAGGAATGCAGTGTGGCTGAAGCAGGGTGAACAGGTGACAGGTCAGACCTTGAGGGCCATGAGGACCCAAAGGAAGACTTCGGCTTTTGCCAGGTGTTGTTGTTCATGTCTCTAATCCTAGATCTTTGGGAGGCCTAGGGGGAAGGATTACTTGAGCCCAGGAGTTTGATATCAGCTTGGGCAACATAGCTAGACCTCATCTCTATGAAAAATAAAAACATTAGCCAGGCGTCTTGGCATTTACCTATAGTCCCAGCTATTTGGGAGGACCAGATAGGAGGTTTGTTTGAGCTGGGGAGTTTGAAGTTGCAGTGAGCTATGATTGTGCCACTGTACTCCAGCCTGGCAACAGAGCAAAATCCTGTCTGAAAATAATAATAATAAAATAGGCCAGGTGTGGTGGCTCATACCTGTATTTCTAGCACCACAGGAGGCCGAGGTGGGTGGACCTACTGAGCTCAGGAGATTGAGACCATCCTGGGCAACATGTTGGAACCCCATCTTTACAAAAAATACAAAAAATTAGCTGGGCATGTCGGTACATGTCTGTAATCCCAGCTACCTGGGGGCTGAGGCAGGAGGATCGCTTAAGCCCAGGAGGCAGAGGTTGCAGTAAACCAAGCTTGTCTCTCTGTTCCAGCCAGGGTGACAAAGTGAGACCCTGTCTCAAAAAATAACATCATAACATAACATAACATAACATAACATAACATAACATAACATAACAAGTTCTGGCCGGGTGTGGTGGCTCACGAGGTCAGGAGTTCAAGCACTTTGGGAGGCCAAGATGGGCAGATCACAAGGTCAGGAGTTCAAGACCAGCCTGGTGAACATAGTGAAACCCCACCTCTACTAAAAATACAAAAAAATTTGCCAGGCATGATGGCGGGCATCTGTAATCCCAACTACTCGGGAGGCTGAGACAGGAGAATTGCCTGAAACCGGGAGGTGGAGGTTGCAGTAAGTTGAGATCACGTACTGCACTCCAGCCCAGGCAACAGTGCTAGACTCTCTCAAAAAAAAAAAAAAAAAAAAAAAAAAAAAGTTCTGCAGTAGCACTGTTCATGTTAGGAAGAAGACATCTGGAGCCAGGCGCAGTGGCTCACTCTATAATCGCAGCACTATGAGAGGCTGAGGTGGGTGGATCACGAGGTCAGGAGTTTGAGACCAGCCTGGCCAACATGGTGAAACCTTGTCTCTATTAAAAATATAAATATTAGGCCGGGTGCGGTGGCTCACGCCTGTAATCCCAGCACTTTGGGAGGCCGAGGCAGGTGGATCACGAGGTCAAGAGATCGAGACTATCCTGGTCAACATGGTGAAACCCCGTCTCTACTAATACAAAAAAAAATTAGCTGGGCATGGTGGCGCGTGCCTGTAATCCCAGCTACTCAGGAGGCTGAGGCAGGAGAATTGCCTGAACCCAGGAGGCAGAGGTTGCGGTGAGCCGAGATCGCATCATTGCACTCCAGCCTGGGTAACAAGAGCAAAACTCCATCTCAAAAAAAAAACACAAAAATTAGCTGGGTGCGATGGCAGGCACCTGTAATCCTAGCTACTTGGGAGGCTGAAGCAGGAGAATCACTTGAACCCAGGAGGCGGGGGTTGCAGTGAGCCAAGATCGCGTCACTGTACTCCAGCCTGGGCAACAGAGCAAGACTCCATCTCAAAAAAAAAGGAAGAAAACATCTTTTTAATATTTTTATTAAAATAAAAGAAAAGAAGTTAAAACATTCCCACAGGCCACTAAAAGTCTTGTGAGTTCTGGCATTGTGGTTTGCACGTCAAATGCCCAAGTTGGCCCTGATCTGCAGCATAGGAGGGCTTTGATGGGACTTAGGTGTCACAGGTGTTCTCTGGCTGTTGTGGGGAAGACATTGTAGGCAGCCATTGTGGAAGTACAGGGACCTGGAAGGGGTTGACTGCACTAGACCTGGAAGGCCATGGAGGTGGTGAGAAGTGGTGAGATTGAAAATAAGGTTAGGCTGGGCACTGTGGCTGACGCCTGTAAACTCAGTACTTTGGGAGGCTGAGGCAGGCAGGTCACCTGAGGTCAGGAGTTCAAGACCAGCCTGGCCAAGATGGTGAAATCCTATCTCTACTAAAAATACAAAAATTACCCCAGCGTGGGGGCGGCTGCCTATAATCCCAGCTACTAGGGAGGCTGAGGCACGAGAATTGCTTGAACCTGGGAGGTGGAGGTTGCAGTGAGCTGAGATCATGCCACTGCACTCCAGTCTGGGTAATAGGATGAGACTCAGTCTCAAAACAACAACAACAACAAAAACAAATCCGGCCGGTCATGGTGGCTTACCCCTGTAATCCTAGGCTAAGGCACGAGAATTGCTGGAACCCGGGAGGTGGAGGTTGCAGTGAGCCTAGATCGTACCACTGCACTCCAGCCTGGATGACAGAGTGAGGCTCAGTCTCAAAAAAAAAAAAAACCACACACATACACATGCACACACACACACACATGCGTACACAGACACAGACACAAAAACCCATCTGTGGATCCTTTTCTGCCCAGTACATCCAGGCAACGTTTGATCCTGACACGGGGCTGTTGATGGAGATTATGAACAAGAATCAGCAACTTCGGCTACCTGTTCGCCAGACCTTCTTCTGGTAAGAGAAGATCACCAGGCCTGAGGGTGGGGTGGCGGGTGGTGGTGCTTGGCATGGCACTATGGCCCTTTACCTGACTCTCACCTGCCCTGGCTCCAGGTACAATGCCAGTATAGGTGACAATGAAAGTGTCCAGGCCTCAGGTGCCTACATCTTCAGACCCAACCAACAGGAACCACTGCCTGTGAGCCGCTGGGCTCAGATCCGCCTAGTGAAGGTCTGGGACTAGGAATAAGGAGTGGGCACTTGGGAATAGGGGGATTATGAAGCCCAAGAGGGTGGTGGCATGTGTGAAATGAGGGTGGGGGAGGATTTACATCTCCTTCAGATCAGTGGGCTAAGTAAGACCCACAGATCAGTAGGGGGAATATTTGAGGGTCCTGCCATAGAGTTGATATTCATGGCTGGTTATGTGAGAGTCTCCCCTTATACAAAGGCTTTCACATCTGCTGTGGACATTTACATGTTTAGTTTTGGAAATTGAGGGTGGGGCATTCCTACTTGGCCCATGAATCAGGAGAGCCAAATATCACTGCTTGCAAGAATTCACCAGTCTGTTGGAAGAGGAGCTTATATCTGGAGTGGGTATTTGAGAGTCCACCTTTGGATCGATTGGGTTTGAGCGAGTCTCACTTAGAGTGAATGCCTGTGGGTGCATCTAGCTGGGAACAGTGGTTTCCCAGGACTTTCATTGATGTTCGACTTTCTTTTTTTTTTTTTTTTTTAGACAGAGTCTTGCTTCGTTGCCAGGCGCCAGGCTGGAGTGCAATGGCACAATCTTGGCTCACTGCAAGCTCTGCCTCCTGGGATCCCGCAATTCTCCTACCTCAGCCTCACAAGTAGCTGGGACTACAGCTAAACTACAAAACAAAATGAGCTGGGTGTGCGCACCACCACACACAGCTAATTTTTTTTGTAGTTTAGTAGAGACAGGGTTTCATCATGTTGGCCAGGATAGTCTCAATCTCTTGACCTCGTGATCCACCTGCCTTGGCCTCCCAAAGTGCTGGGATTACAGGCATGAGCCACTGTGCCTGGCCTGATGTTTGACTTTCATAGATGGCACAACTCACATTTGTCCACCTTCAAAAGCCTCACATTTCATGTGAGTCCCTTTGAGATGAATGTCTGCATATCTGCGTCACTCACTGTATTAGGATATAGTTTTGCCTGTTGTAACAGAGTTACCTAAATTAACTGTGGCTAGAACAAGATAGAAGCTTCTTTTCTTTGGCCGGGTGTGGTGGCTGACTCCTGTAATTCCAGCACTTGTGGGAGGCCGAGGTGGGCAGATCACAAGTTCGGGAATTCAAGACCAGTCTGACCAACATGGTCAAACCCCCTCTCTACTAAAAATACAAAAATTAGCTGTGCATGGTGGCACGTGCCTGTAATCCCAGCTACTCTGGTGGCTAAGGCAGGAGAATTGCTTGAACCAGACCTGAAAGGCGGAGGTTGCAGTGAGCTGAGAGTGCACCACTGCACTCCAGCCTGGCTACAGAGTGAGACTCTGTCTCAAATTAAAAAAAAAAAAAAAAAAGAAGATTCTTTCTTGCCAGGCATGGTGGCTCGCACCTGTAATCCCAGCTCTTAGGGAGACAGAGGTAGGAGGATAGCTTGAGCCCAGGAGTCTGAGACCTGCCTGGGCAATATAGTGAGTCCCCATTCTCCACAAGAAGGAAAAAAAGATTTTTTCCTTCTTTTTTTTTTTTTAATTTTTTTCCTTCTAATGAAAAGTCTGGCTGTTAGTCCAGGGAAGGTGGGTGGTTCCATAATCACCCAGTACTCCCTCTTCTATCTCGTTGCTCTGCCTTCCCCAATATTCAGTTTCTACCTCATGGTCCAAGATGTCTGCTAAAGCTCGAGGCACCACATCTGTGTTTGACCCAGTAGCAGAGGGCAAGGGGCAAGGAACATTGTTGACACCACTTGGATAACTTTCCATGGGGCAAACTGTGGTCACTCAGCTACTGATAGCCTCAGGGAAGACTGGACGATATAGTCTTTATCCCAGGTACCCAGGTAGCCATGTGCCAAGCTAGAATAGTATGCTAAGCAGAAGAGATGGGGCCATGGTGAACAGCAGGCATTTATGCCAGGCTCAAGAACGATGTGGCAAGCCAGGTGCAGTGGCTCATGCCTGTAATCATGACTGGTTGTATGAGAGTCTCCTTACCTTGGGAGACTGAGTCAGGAGGATTGCTTGAGCTCAGGAGTTCAAGACAAGGTGGGAACGTTTGCTGATCAGGTGCCTACATAGTGACGCCCTGTCTCTAAAAAAAGAAAGAAAAAAAGGCCAGCCAGGCACCCGGTGGCTCATGCCTGTAATCCCAGCACTTTGGGAGGTGGAGGCAGGTGGATCACCTGAGGTCAGGAGTTCAAGACCAGCCTGGCCAACATGGCAAAACCCCATCTCTACTAAAAATACAAAAATTAACCAGGCGTGGTGGCGGGTGCCTGTAATCCCAGCTACTCAGGAGGCGGAGGCAGGAGAATCGCTTAAACCCAGGAGGCAGATATTGCAATGAGCCAAGATTGTGTCACTGCACTCTGTCTTGGGCGACAAGAGTGAAACTCCATCCCCCTTCCCCCCCAAAAAAGAATTATGTGGCAGTGACTGAAAGTTGACCTTGACCTTGATGTAGGCCTTTATGGGGTTTATGGCCAGGGTGGAGAGACATTTGTAGGACTCACCTCTGCTCAGGCACAGGCTGACACCCACCTCACCCCTGCATGCCCGCAGACAGCCTTGGTGCAGGAGGTGCACCAGAAGTTCTCAGCCTGGTGTTCCCAGGTAATTCGCCTGTATTCCGGACAGCAGCACGTGGAACTGGAGTGGTCGGTGGGGCCAATACCTGTGGGGTGAGTGGCACAGGCTGGAAGTGGGGCGTGGGAGCAAAGGCAGAGTGGGGTTTATGCAGGGCTCACAACCTTGCCATCTTATTGAGTACAGCGACACCTGGGGGAAGGAGGTCATCAGCCGTTTTGACACACCACTGGAGACAAAGGGACGCTTCTACACGGATAGCAATGGCCGGGAGATCCTAGAGAGGAGGTAGGGGTGACTGAGAACACTGAGGGGGTGGTCTGTGGTGTGTTGGGGCCCAGGGGTGGTGGGGGAGTTTGCTGATTATATGAGTGTTGGGAGACAGAGGACGAAGGGAGAGTGAAGAGTAGAGGAGCCAGACCCCAAACTGACCAGCTCACCCCCACCCCAGGCGAGATTATCGACCCACCTGGAAACTGAACCAGACGGAGCCCATGGCAGGAAACTACTATCCTGTCAACACCCGGATTTATATAACGGTACCCCTCCCCCACCCTGCACTGCCCCACCTCGATGGAAAGGGAATCACCCCTCACCTGTAGCATCTCAAGGCCGCCTGGGGTTGGGGCTGACTGCCCTCCACTCTCACCCTTCAACCCCCAGGATGGGAACATGCAGCTGACTGTGCTGACTGATCGCTCCCAGGGGGGCAGCAGCCTGAGAGATGGCTCACTGGAGCTCATGGTGAGTGGGTCAGAGCCCCATCCAAGCCAGGGTCCTCCCACCCTGGCGCCCTGCTCGTTCTTGAAGGCTGTTTCTGGCCCAGTTATCTGCTTTCGGTCCCCACTAAGCTGAGGATTCCATTTCTTTATTTTTGTTTTGAGACGGAGTCTCACTCTGTTGCCCTGTTGCCCAGGCTGGAGTGTATTGGCATGAGCTTGGCTCACTGCAACCTCTGCCTCCCGGGTTCAAGTGATTCTTGTGTCTCAGCCTCCTGAGTAGCTGGGATTACAGGCACCTGCCACCACACCTGGCTAATTTTAGCATCTTTAGTAGAGATGGGGTTTTGCCATGTTGGCCAGGCTGGTCTCGAACTCCTGACCTCAGGTGATCCACCCACCTCGACCTCCTAAAGTGCTGGGATTACAGGCGTGACCACTGCACCCGGTGGAGGACTCCATTTCTATGTGCAACTTTTCCTCTTCACTTCTCTCCATTCCCTACCCAGGACCCCTCCAGGCTCTGGGGTGCCATATCCAGGCCTCCCTGTTAGGCACTCACATCCCTCCGGCCTGGTTCCCGTGCCTACTTGGATTCTGCCTCTGCTGGGATCGCCCTACCAGACCCTCACCTTCATCTTCATCCGTTCCTCCCACCCTTTAATTTTTCTTGACGTTCTCGCACGCCCCTACCCAGTTTCTGGCCCAAGGACACCCATAGACCCACGGCTCTCACCCCTTCCTGGCCACTCTCCCCCCAGGTGCACCGAAGGCTGCTGAAGGACGATGGACGTGGAGTATCGGAGCCACTGATGGAGAACGGGTCGGGGTCATGGGTGCGAGGGCGCCACCTGGTGCTGCTGGACACTGCCCAGGCTGCGGCCGCCGGGCACCGGCTCTTGGCAGAGCAGGAGGTCCTGGCCCCGCAGGTGGTGCTGGCCGCGGGTGGCGGCGCCCCCTACAATCTCGGTGCTGCTCCGCGCACGCAGGTGAGGGGCAAGTGGGTGGGCAGAGAGGACCAGAATGAAGTCTTCCAGGGAGCTGGGTTTGGGTGCGGGTTTTCCTAGGCTCACTGGGGACTCAATTGGCCATTAATTAGCCCCAAACCCTCCGGCCAGCCCCATCCCTTGGGCAGTCCCCGCTCAGTGCAGGCCCAGTCCCAACCCACCTGGACTGTGTAGAGGTACAGCCCTAGTTCATGCCCCTAAACCACCTCTTCACCTCCGGCCCTGCCCATCTCACTTTAGCCCCGCCCTCTCACCGCCCCCAGGCTCTGTCCCGTCTCACTCCGCCCCTCGGCTTCAGCTCCGCCCTAACGCCCAAAGTCTCAGGTCAGATCAGTTCTGCCTTGTCGGGACTCGAACCCGAACCCAGCTTGGGGCCGACCAATCCCCTCATTGGCTCAGCCCTCCCCGTCACGGCCCTGGCCGCTCCTCTTGGCTGAACCCCGCCCCTTCCCGGCGAAACCCCGCCCTTACAACCCATTGCTGCCTCCTGAACCTGGCTCCGCTCCGCCCTTCTCCATACAGCCCCGCCCCTCTCTAACTTGGCCCCGCCCTCTCTCCCCACAGTTCTCTGGGCTGCGCAGCGAGCTGCCGCCCTCGGTGCACCTGCTCACACTGGCCAGTTGGGGCCCTGAGATGCTGCTGCTGCGCTTGGAGCACCAGTTTGCTGTGGGAGAGGATTCCGGACGTAACCTGAGCGCCCCCGTAACCTTGAACTTGAGGGTGAGAAGGGCAGAATTGAGAAGGAGATCTGAGAGAGGCAAGAAACAGGGAGAGAAGGGAAACCTGGCTTTGCCCCAGCTCATCTGTGCCCATCCCCGCCTGCAGGACCTGTTCTCCACCTTCACCATCACCCGCCTGCAGGAGACCACGCTGGTGGCCAACCAGCTCCGGGAGGCAGCCTCCAGGCTCAAGTGGACAACAAACACGGGTGGGGCCCTGGTCAGGGGTAAGGAAGGGGTGGGGTCCTGCCTGGGGCCTGCAGGTAGGGGCAATGTGTGAGGCATGAGATTGTTGGCCAGGACCCAAAAAAGTCCTGCGCGTATCGGGCGGAGTCCAGATCCAGGTTAGGGGCTTAAAGGATCTGAAATGGATGTCACAAACCAGGAATGGGTCTTGAGGTTTGTGGGTGGAGTTAAATCCCAAGAACAAGAAGAAAATCTCCATCTGTGTCTAGTTCTGGGAGGGTGTCCATCACCCCTGGGGTCAGATTGAGGGTATGAGGACAGTGGCCAGGCATTGGACCTGGGGGTGGACCTCAGGGCTGGGGAAGCAGTTTAAGAGTCTGGGAATGAGGCCCTGGAGACAGATTCGGAGATGTGCAGCTGTGTCCAGGCCCAGGGGAGGAAGCACAGTGGGGTGAGTCAGAGGAAGTCTGCACCACCTCACTCCTCCTTCCCCCTGCACCTCTCCAGGTCCCGCACCCCACCAAACTCCCTACCAGCTAGATCCGGCCAACATCACACTGCAGCCCATGGAAATCCGCACTTTCCTGGCCTCAGTTCAATGGAAGGAGGTGGATGGTTAGGTCTTCTGCGATGGGCTCTCCAAGCCTAAGCCCCCTGCTCCGAGGGCAGAGCAGACTCTCACTTTCCTCTTGGGGCTACTGCCATTAAAATGCCACTGCTAAGACTCAGGTCGCTCTGTGACTGGGTGTGGGGATTTTTTGTTTGTTGTTTGCTTGTTGGAGGGGGACAGAATTTATGAGCCAGAGCCAGGTGTGGTGGCTTGCTTCTGTAATCCTAGCAACTCTGGAGGCTGAAGCAGGAGGATTGCTTGAGCCCAGGAGTTCTAGACTATCATGGGCCACAAAAATGAGGCCCTGTCTCTACAAAAAATTAAAAAAAAAAAAAATAGCTGGATGTGGTGACAGGTACCTGTATTCCCAACTACTTGAGAAAATTGCTTGAGCCCAGGAGGACAAGGCTGCAGTAAGTGATAGCACTGCGGCATTCCAGCCTGAGCCAGATCTTACCAGTTTATTTGTTTGTTTGGGACCGAGTCTCACTCTGTTGCCCACGCTGGGTTGCAGTGTCACGATCTTGGCTCACTGCAACCTCCACCTCCCAGGTTCAAGCAATTCTCCTGCCTCAGCCTCCCAAGTAGCTGGGACTACAGGTGCCTGCCACCACGCCCAGCTCATTTTTGTCTTTTTAGTAGAGACGGGGTTTCACCATGTTGGCCATGCTGGTCCCAAACTTCTGACCTCAAGTGATCTGCCGCCCTGGACTTCCAAAGTGCTAGGATTGTAGGTGTGAGCCACTGTGCCTGGCCTAGATCCTATCTCTTGGAAAAAAAAAAATTAAAAATTAGAAAATCATCCAGGTAAGATGACGTGCACTTGTAATTCCCAGCTATTCGGAAGGCTGAAGTGGGAGGATTACTTGAGCCCAGGAGTTTGAGGCTGCAGTGAACTATGATGGCTCCACTGCACTCCAGCCTGGGGGACAAAGCAAGACCCTGTCTTGCTTAAAAAAAAAAAAAAAAAAAGTTTTCAAATTTCTAGGGTCCAATTTGCAAGCACCAACTGCAGATATTTCTTAAGTCCCCTCCAGTGACAAGGACTGGGCCAGGGTGGACAGGGATGCCCAGGGAGGGTGATACCATGTTGGCCTCCTAATGTTTCCTTTGAGAACCCCTCCAATGGGTCAGTTGGCATGGGTCAGTTGGCATGGGCCACCTAGGGATTCCAGGGTGGGGTGGCAGGGGATACGCTGCTGTGGTCCCACTTGAGGCATGGTCACCAGATGTATTTTTTTTTCCCCAAGTTTTCTTCTTGATGGAGGGCTGGGCCAGCTTATGAGGCCTGGAAAGAGCTCCCTGCACCCGTCTACCAAATTGGACCTGTTTTTGGAGTTATCACCTCCACCAAAAATATTTGTAAGTCCCCATCCTATGGTAGTGACTGGCCTGGACTAGGTAAGAAGGACTGTGGAGTGCTCTCCAGGCTCAGCCCTGGTCCCACATGGGTTCCTGTTTTAACATGTGACCCCCTCAAATTTTTCGTTTTTTTTTTTTTTTTGAGATGGAGTCTTGCTCTGTCACCCGGGCTGGAGTTCCCTAGCACAATCTTGGCTCACTGCAACCTCTACCTCCTGGGTTCAAGTGATTCTCCTGCCTCAGCCTTTTGAGTAGCTGGGATTACAGGCACTGCCACCACACCTGGCTAATTTATGGGGTTTCACCATGTTGGCCAGGCTGGTCTTGAACTCCTGACTTCCTGATTCACCCGCCTTGGTCTCTCAAAGTGCTGGGATTACAGGCGTGAGCCACCACACCTGGCCAAGTTTTTCTTTTTCTTTTTTTAATCTTCAGCAACAAGATGGAGTGCCTGGCCAAATTTTCAAGGGCATATCCAGGAACTAGGCCTCACATGTGACTGAAACTAGGCCTGGGGTGCTCTGCCCTAGGGTTCCTAGCTGGTCTAGGCTGTTTCCTTATTCCCACCCCATCCTCAAGGACTTATGAATATTTCCTGGAGACACCTCCCACAATCAGAGGCCTCTGCAGGAAGGCAGCCCACCTGCGGTCCCTCTGCTGGCCTCCTTCTTTGGCTGTGACCAGTCCTTACCACTGGCTGGGACATAGAAACCTTTGCACACAGAGCCTCCTACAAAGGAGCCCCCATGGGGCTGTGGGCAAACTCAGGCCACCCTCTCCAGACCTCCCTGGTTGGCCAGGTCCAATCCCTCTTCCTGAAAGGAGACTTAGAAAAATTTTGGGAGGCTGAGCGTGATGGTTCACACCTGTAATCCCAGCACCTTGGGAGGCCGAGGCAGGCGGATCATGAGGTCAGGAGTTCAAGACCAGCCTGGCCAACATGGTGAAACCCCATCTGTACTAAAAATACAAAAATCAGCTGGGCGTGGTCCTGGCGTGTTCTGCCCACTGCCAGATTAGGCCTAGTAGTTGGTTGAGCCCTGAAAACACTTCTAAGGCCCCCTACACAGCTGGGGGCAGTCCTAGCTGGCCCTAGAGGCTGGAGGAAGTTAAGTACTCCTGTGATCCTTTGTGGGCCCAGTTACATTTGTCTGTTGAACAAGTTTCCAAGACCTCCTGCAGGCTGGCTACGGATACCTGAGAAGGCTTCCTGGCTTGGCTGTGCAAGGGTCCTTTTTGAAGAATACACTTGGACAAGTTTTTTTTTTATTAGAAACGGTAGCCAGGCATGGTGGCTCACGCCTGTAATCCCAGAACTTTGGGAGGCCGAGGCAGGTGGATCACTTGAGGTCAGGAGTTCAAGTCAAGCATGGCCAACACGGTGAAACCCATCTCTACAAAAAAAAAAAAAAAAAAAAAAATCCAGTCCAATTATCATGTTAAAAATAATTTTAAAAAGCTTCTGGTTCTGGCCTGGTGAAAGCTCGTTCGGCAACATGAAACTGCTCACCCACAATCTGCTGAGTTCCCATGTGTCGGGGGTGGGCCCCGTGGCTTCCCCTTGCACCTCCAGGCCAGCGAGGTCAGCATTTGCCCCGTGGAGTTCAACCCCCAATTCGTGGCACTTACGATACCCAAGGCGGAGTGGGCGGCGTTCCTGGAGGCGACCGATAACTTGCGCCTGATTCAGGTGCCCAACGGTCTGGTTGAGGGGTATGAGGAGAATGAAGAGTTTCTGAGGACCATGCACCACCTGCTGCCAGAGGTGGAAGGAATGGAGGGCACCCTGCGGTGCCCGGAGTCTGCTATGTTCCCCATCATCCGCGGGATCCCCAACATGCCGCTGAGTGAAGAGGAAACCAAGAACTGATTGTGCCAGGAGCCAGTTTTTCTTGTAGTGATCGTGTGTATTTTTGTTGATGTATACCGTTTCTGAATTCTGCCATGTGTATCCCCAACCCTTGACCCAATGACACAGCAAACACAGTGTTCTTGAGCTCAATAGTATACATTTTTTTCTTTTCTTTTTTTATTTTTTGAGATGGAGTTTCACTCTTGTTGCCCAGGCTGGAGTGCAATGGCGGGATCTCAGCTCACCACAACCTCCAACTCCCAGGTTCAAGCGATTCTCCTGCCTGAGCCTCCAGAGTAGCTGGGATTACAGCCATGTGCCACCACACCCGGCTAATTTTTTGAATTTTTACTAAAGACAGGGGTTCTCCATCTTGGTCAGGCTGATCTCGAATTGCCAACCTCAGGTGATCTGCCCCCCTTGGCCTCCCAAAGTGCTGGGATTACAGGCATGAGCCATGGCACTCGGCTGTATTTTGTTTTTCTAATTAAAGATTCAAAACCAAAAAAAAAAAAAAAAAAAGCAGGGCATGGTGGCGGGCACCTGTAATTCCAGCTACTCAGGATGTTGAGGCAGGAGAATCGCTTGAACCTGGGAGGCAGAGGTTGCAGTGAGCCAAGATCGCACCACTGCACTCCAGCCTGGGCAACAGAGTGAGACTCCGTCTCAAAAATAAATAAATAAATAAATAAATAAATAAATGGTAACAACTTATTTATTTACTGTCTTTTGAGATGGGGTCTTGCTATATTGCCCAGGCTCATCTTGAACTGCTGGTTCAAGTGATCCCCGTCTCGGCCTCCCAAAATGTTGGGATGACTTGCGTGAGCTACTGTGCCCTGCGTTCTCCACATTTTCTGAGTCAGCCTGTGGAGGCCAGGATCAGCCCTGGCCATTCAGGGAGTTCTGTGGAGTGCCCTGGGCCCACCAAGGCAGCCTCCGATATCTTGGGGCTGAGGTACGGGTTAGAGTGAGACCCTGACAAGGTGGCCTCTGCTGAGGGGTCCAGGTCTGGTGGGGTCTCACCGGTGATCGGGCGGTCACCTGGTGGTTGTCCTTTTTACATTCTCCCTGGAACTCACCTGCTGCATATGTAGGATAAGATTCTGCCATGGTGCTCAGAATCCAGTTCAGTTCCTGGAGGCTGGCGGCAATGGCAGGATCTTCTCTCCAGGAGCCGTCTGTAGACAAGCTCTCCTGAGATTGTCACTGCAGGATGGGGGTGATCGATTTCTGAGAATTCTGCAGGTCGACTGGCACGTAGAGGGCCCCTCCACTTCTGAGGACCGCCTTGAGCAGTCGCAGGTGACCAGGATCTCCCTCCTGAGGACAGGATCACAGCCACGGAGGCCCGGGAAGGTGCCCTGCTCCTGGCCTCGGACTCATGTGGGGCACCGTGGCTGAGTGCACCCTGAAATCTCTTCCAACTCTCCCTCTTAAGAGGACACGGGCTCAGGCTAACAAAGAGGCTTAAGGATGCCACTTAGAGTCCAGCTGCGTTCCTACAGTGCCTATTAATCAGACGCTTCCAGAAAACCTTTGTGGTATCGTTTGGCTGTGTGTCCCCACACAAATCTCATGTTGAATTTATTTATTTATTTATTTATTTATTTATGAGATGAAGTTTTGCTCTTGTTGCCCAGGCTGGAGTGCAATGGGGTGATCTTGGCTCAACACAACCTCTGCCTCTGAGTTCAAGCGATTCTCCTGCCTCAGCCTCCCGAGTAGCTGGGATTACAGACATGCGCCTATTTTTAGTAGAGACGGGGTTTCTCCACCTTGGTCAGGCTGGTCTCAAACTCTCAATCTCAGGTGATCTGCCCGCCTCGGTCTCCCGAAGTACTGGGATTACAGATGTGAGCCACCTGCGCCCGGCCTGAATTTTAATTCTAATGTTGAGGGTGGGACCCGGTGGGAGGTGATTAGATCGTGGGGGCGGCTTTCCCCCTTGCTGTTCTCCTGATAGTGAGTTCTCACGAGATCTGATGATTTAAAAGTGTGAGTCACTTCCTGCTTTGTGCTCTCTCCTGATTCCTCCTGCCTCAAGTGAGGACTTGCTCGATTCCCCAGTCGCCTTTCACCTTGATATAAATTTCCTGAGGCCTCCCAGCCTTGCTTCAAGTACAGCTTGTGGAACTGTGAGTCAATTAAACTTTTTATTCATAAATTAACCAGTCTTAGGTGATTCTTTATTTTTATTTTTATTTTTTTGAGATGGAGTCTCACTCTTGATGCCCAGGCCGGAATGCAGTGGCATGATCTTGGCTCACTGCAACCTCTGTCTCCCGAGATCAAGCGATTCTCCTGCCTCGGCCTCCTGAGTGGCTGGGATTACCACACCCCACTACAGGTGGTTCTTTAGAGCAGTGCCAGAATGGAGCAATACACTTGGGAAGGATCATGCAGGCTGAGCAGGGAGGTCCAGAGGAGGGCGACTTGCACCTGGCCGCAGTCTGGCTCAGGTGCATCTGAATCACCTGCTGGAAACATTTCTATTTCAGCAGGCCTCAAGGGTGCAAGAAGTGATGGAGTCGGGAAGAGGAGACAAAGTGGGGAAAGAGGGGAAAATGGGGATGAAGTATGGAGAAGGTCAGGATGGTGCGGGGCAGGGTAGGTCTGGCAGAGGGGAGGGAAAGGGTAGGGATGGGACAAGGAGTTTCTAATTAAAATGCTCTGGCAGATTGATGTAATCTGATTAAATTCCCCTGTGGGCCTTCAAAAACAATTTCTTCTTTTTATCTCTTTTTTTTTTCTTTTTAAGAGACTAGGTTGGCTGGGCGGAGTGGCTCACATCTGTAATCCCAGCATTTTAGGAGACTGAGGCAGGTGGATCACCTCAGGTCAGGAATTTGAGACCAGCCTGGCCAATATGGTGAAACCCTATCTCTACTAAAAATATAAAAAATTAGCTGGGCATGGTGGTGGGTGCCTGTAAACCCAGCAACTTGGGAGGCTGAGGCAGGAGAATCACTTGAACCTGGGAGGCAAAGGTTGTGAGCCGAGATCATGCCACTGCACTTCAGCCTGGGCAACAGAGTGAGACTCTGTCTCAAAAAAAAAAGGTAAGATTGCACTCTTACTCTGTGACCCAGGCTGGAGTGCAGTGGTGAGATTATAGCACACTGGAACCTCCAACTCTTGGCCTGAAGTGATCCCCTACCTTGATGTCTCAAAGTGCTGGGATGACAGGCATGAGCCACCACACCAGGCTATCACCAAAATTGTTCTAAGTACCCTCTAGTGGTAGAGATTGGACCCGGCCAGACAGGGAACCCCAGGGATGGCTCCTTGGGCCTGATCATCTGTGTGCCTCCTGAAAACACATCCAAGACCCCTACCAAAGGTGGCCTCTGTCCTGGACTGGCCAACGAGCCCCTTAGAGGTTGCCCTGGGTTCTCCCTTAGTCCCACATGGGGCCTGATCACTAAATACACCCCTTTAAATCTAAGTCATCCTTTGGTACTAGGGACAGGCGTAGCCTAGCCACAGAGACTCAGGATGGGCAACTGGGCTGGGCCGTGGTTCTGCATGGGTTGTGGTATTGAAGCCACCTGGTGGTAACTCCTGAAAATGTCACTGTGGAGACAAAAAAAGTGACTCCATTTTGGATGCTCATCTGCCATGTTGATTTCTTTTATTTATTTATTTATTTATTTTTCATTTTCTTTTATTTTGTTTTTTGCCATGTTGATTTCTGATGAACCCCAGTCCTGGGAAGGCTTCCCAATTTCTACTTTGTCATAGGTCAATGGCAACTGAGGCTGGTAGTGTGGGGTAAGAGGAATTTACCAAGATAATTGTAGGTTAAAAAAGGCAGACTTATTAAAAGTATGAAAAGACCAGGTGTGGTGGCTCATGCCTGTAATCCCAGCACTTTGGGAGGCTGAGGTGGGCACATCACCTGAGGTCAGGAGTTCGAGACCAGCCTGGCCAACATGGTAAAATCCCATCTCTTCTAAAAAAAAAAAAAAAATTAGACAGATGTGGTGGTGTGCTCCTGTAGTTCCAGCTACTCGGGAAGCTGAGGCAGAATTGCTTGAACCTGGGTGGCAGAGATTGCAGTGAGCCGAGATCGTGCCACTGCACTCCAGCCTAGGTGACAGAGTGAGACTCCGTCTCAAAAAAAAAAAGTATGAAAACACATTGCAGGGTTGCAACATGCAGCACAGCCAGAGAGAAGCTAACTGCAAGGAGACAAAGGCTTGCTGGGGATTTCATAGAATGGTGCTGTGCTGTGTGCTGAATGGGCTTTGTGCAGTACTGAAAATTCCAAGGTTGCAGGGAGCTAACTTGCATCCTCCCTTCCTCCCCCTTCCCTCCTCCCCTTCCTCCCCTCCCTTTCCTTTCCTTTCCCCCCTCCTCCCCCTCTCCTCCCCTCTCCCTCCCCTTCCCTCCTCCTCCCCTTCCCTTCCTTCCCTTCTCCCTTTCCTCCCCTCTCCTCCCCTTCCCTCCTCCCCTCCCCTCCTCCTCCCCTCTCCTCCCCCTCCTTCCTCTCCCCTTCCCTTCCTTTTTTGACAGAATCTTGCTGTCACCTAGGCTGGAGTGCAGTGGTGTGATCTCAGTTCACTGCAACCTCAGCCTCCCGGATTCGAGTCTCATTCCTCAGCCTCCCAAGTAGCTGTGATTACAAGCATACTCCACCATCCCCAGCTAATTTTTGTATTTTTAGTAGAGACAGGGTTTCACCATATTGTCCAGGCTGGTCTCGAACTTCTGGCCTCTAGTGATCTGACTGCCTTGTTCCCCCAAAGTACTGGGATTACAAATGTGAGCCACTGCACCCAGCCAACTTGCATTTTTTTTTTCTTTTTTTTTGTATCAGCGAAGGGTTTGGTGGTTGCTGGGCACAGGAATATTGTGTTATTTGTGCAGGAGGGCTGTGTATCCTGGAGCATAAAGAAAGGCAGCCTTGGCTGGGCACTGTGGCTCACGCCTGTAATCCCAGCACTTTGAGAGGCTGAGGTGAGCAGATTATGAGGTCAGGAGTTTGAGACTAGCCTGGTCAGCATGGTGAAACCCCGTTTCTACTAAAAATATAAAAATTAGCCAGGCATGGTGGCACAGGCCTGTAGTCTCAGCTACTCGAGAGGCTGAGGCAGGAGGATTGCTTGAACCCAGGAGGTGGAGGTTGCAGTGAGCTGAGATTGCACCACTGCACTCCAGCCTGGGCAACAGAGCAAGACTCCATTTCAAAAAAAAAAAAAAAAAAAAGCAGACTTACAGCTTCTCTGTCTTCTCTTTTTGCTTCCCCTGCTCCAGCCAGCCTGACTCCTTTTTCCTTATTTAAGACTCCACATACTTTATTGTCCCTAGTGTAAGAACAAGTACTCATCAATTCTGCTCTAGATCAACACAACCTTAATGTCATGGTACAAATTATAGGCTATGACACACATAGCATTCTTGCCTGTTCTGGAGCGTGGCTGACATGAACTCTGTCACCCAGGCTTGAGTGCAGTGACACAATCATGGCTCACTGTAGCCTTGAACTCTTGGGCTCAAGCCATCCTCCCACCTCAGCCTCCAGAGTAGCTGGAATCACAGGTGTGCGCCACCACACCCAGCTAATTTTTTAAATTTTGTAGAGATGGGGTCTCAGTTCTGTTTTTCTTTTTTCTCCTTCCCTCCCTTCCTTCCTTCTCTCTCATGTCTCTTGCTTTTTCTTTTTATAACACGACTGAGTCTCGCTGTCACCCAGGTTGCTGTGCAGTGGTGCAGTCACAGCTCATTGTCATGTGGAACTCCTGGGCACAAGCTGTCCTCCCACCTTGGCCTCCCAATCTGTTGAGATGACAGGCATAAGGCACCCAGCATGGCCTCATTCAAATTTTCTAAGTCTGCTTATGCAGGCATGCACCTGTAGTCCTAGCTACTTGGGAGGCTGAGGCAGGATCACTCCCTGGAAGTCAAGGCAGCAGTGAGCTGTGATTGCACCACTGCAATCTAGCCTGGGTGACAGAGCAAGACCTGATCAAAAAAAAAAAAAAAAAAAAAAGAAAGTTTGACAGGTGGTGCAACACACTAGAACTTTAAACTTTAAAACTTTGTATTCCATGATTCTGAGTTATATGAGTTTGGGAAAGACCCTGTGCTCTCTGTGTTTAGGTTTTTTCATGTGTAAGATGGGGAGAATCCCAACACTTTGGGAAGCTGAGGTGGGTGGATCATCTGAGGTCAGGAGTTCGAGATCAGCCTGACCAACATGGTGAAACCGTGTCTCTACTAAAAATACAAAAATTAGCTGGGCATGGTGGCAGGCACCTGTAATCCCAGCTACTCGAGAGGCTGAGAGAGAAGAATTGCTTGAACCTGGGAGGCAGAGGTTTCAGTGAGCTGAGATCGTGCCATTGCACTCCAGCCTAGATGACAGAGTGAGATTCTGTCTCAAAATAAATAAACAAATAAATAAAATTTATGAAACGCTTATTTCTGGAAATTTCCATTAAGTGTCTTGGACTGTGTTTGACCATGACTGAAACCACAGAAAGCAAAACTTTGGCTCAGAACTAACTACTGTATTACTGTAATTAATTTTGAATACAGGTGTGCCTGGTGATTGCTGGCAATAGGACACTGAAAATGCCACTGTTATCATGAAGAGAATTTCGTTTTATGACAAAATGTGTAAGTATAAGAATAAAAAATGTCTCAGGGAAAAATACCAGAATTTTAATGCACATGCTAATATTGAGTCAGAGCGTATCTTGATAAAATGACAAAGTTGATCTGAATATTCATAACTGTAATGGGATACTTTAATATAGCCTTTCAGGAAACAGAAAAGACAGTATAATTATGTATTTTTGATTTAATAGAGACGAGGTTGGCCGGGCATGGTGGTTCATGACTGTAATCCCAGCTACTCAGGAGGCTCAGACAGGAGAGTTGCTTGAACCCGGGAGGCAGAGGTTGCAGTGAGCTGAGATCATGCCACTGAACTCCAGCCTGGACAACAAGAGTGAAACTCCATCCCAAAAAAAAAAAAAAAAAAAAAAAGAGAGACGGGGTCTTGCTATGTTGCCCAGGCTGGTCTCCAACTCCAGGCCTCAAGCAATCCTCCTGTCTCAGCCTCCCAAATTGTTGGGATTATAGCAGTGAACTACTGCACCCAGCCAATGATGATATTTGATAGTATACATGTTGTTTGGAAACAGTTAACAGAATATTTCTAAGAAATATCTAAGAAGCTTTTGCTTCACAAAAAAATGCATTATTTTTAGGTGCATACAACCAGACATAAATGAAAATATACTGAGGGAGAACATTCAGCAATAGTTGGAAACACACACCGTTTGTCCAATATGAGGAAGGTGATTATTCTCAAATGGAAGGATGGGGGCAGAGTAGTCACTTTGTAACACAGTAGGGGAACAAACTCCCATGTAGTTTCTTTTGACTGTCTCACTGTAGCTGTTCTGTTAATGCCATTAGGGACTATGTATTCCTGATTCACTATCAAGAACCATAAAAATTAAACCTCATAGAGGGAGATAGAACCTCAGCGAACATTGCCAACCACGATAGTCTGAATTAAATGCCCGGGGCACACACTAAGGCTACAAGGAAAATCCAAACTGTAGATGGATCTTTGATGTGCAGCTTGTGGAGACAACTGTGGAAACCAACACATCTCTTGAGAATGGAAGTCAAGTAGCTGAGTGCGTTTTCAGCGTACTTTTGATTAGCAGAGAAGATAACTGGGAAAATAAGCAGGAAGCACTGTCTCCCCGTATGGTAGGGTCCCAATACCTGACTTACGTCGTCTTCACTTCTGCCTGGCAAATCTCATCCAAGTGAGGCTATTAGTGAATCTGAACATGGACCTATAAAGGGAACAGATTCTAGGAAATTTACCTGTGTTGACAGGTAGCAGGAGAGCCATGTCCAGCTCTAGATTTTATTATCCTATCACAGATGTCCCTCCTGAATTCAAACTCTACTAACCAAATCTCAGACAGAATTACAAAGAACAAAAGGTGAAAATAATAATTCACATAAGACTGTATGATAAACTTCACATACTTACCAACTTATGCCAGATGTTTTTAAAAAAGGAAAATGGAATAAAGGCATTCTAGCTGATAGTAATTTATTATGTTTTAATTTATTTTTTTGATACACAGTCTCATTCTGTTGCCCAGGCTGGAGTGCAGTGGCATGATTTCAGCTCACTGCAACCTCTGCCTCCCGGGTTCAAGCAATTCTCCTGTCTCAGCTTCGCGAGAAGCTGAGGTTATAGGTGCCCTCCAACATGCCCGGCTAATTTTTGTATTTTTAGTAGAGACAGGGTTTCACCATGTTGGTGAGGCTGGTTTCGAACTCCTGACCTCAAGTGCTGGAATTACAAAGGAGTGAGCCACTGCATCTGGCTAAGACCATCGTATCTGGTCTCAAACTACCTTCCCAAAGTGCTGGGATTGCAAAGGAGTGAGCACCATATCTGGGCAAGAAATTTAAAAAGTAGTTTTTCACAAAAGAGAGAAAGGTAAAATAAATATATAATGGGTAATATATGCACCGTCTTCCACACGAGGCCCATAGGAAAAATCCTACAGTTACCAATGTATCAGTATTCAATAGTCTCTTTATTCAGAAAACAACTGAAAAACCATATACAAATTAAAACAAATTGTATATTAAAAATACACTTCTACTAACACTGGTCTTTAAGTACAAGAAAAAAATACACTTCAATTTACCCATAAATCAAGACATTAAGAGAAATAGAAAAGTTTTACTAATTGATTTAATGAGAAAACACAACCTTTTAAACTTTTGACTACTGCTTAAAGAGTTCTTACAGAATTATCTTGCTTCCAAGATTTCTTGCAAAATAAGTCACAATTCATACGTAGTCCAGACATGTACTTGAAGAATGAGCCACTGATAAAAAATGCTTTTAACTTTTTTTTGGTGTGTGAGACGGAGTCTTGCTCTGTTGCCCAGGCGGGATTGCAGTGGGGCAATCTCGGCTCACTGCAGCCTCTGCCTCCCAGGTTCAAATGATTCTCCTGCCTCAGCCTCCCAAGTAGCTGGGATTACAGCCGCATGCCACCACAACCAGCTAATTTTTATATTTTTAGTAGAGACGGGGTTTCACCATGTTGGCCAGGCTGGTCTCAAACTCCTGACCTCAGGAGATCTGCCCGCCTCGGTCTCCCAAAGTGTTGGGATGACAGGTGTGAGCCGCCATGCCTGGCCTTAACTTTTATAACATCTTTCATGGTGTGAATTATCTGGAGCATTATACAGTCAGAAATTGCTTAATCATGTTCCAAGAAATGTGTTGTTAGGTGATTTCCTCATAGTACAAACATCACAGAGTGAATTTACACAGATCCAGACAGTACGGCTACAAGGCGTCTGGATTATACGGTACAGCCCAGTGCTACTAGGCTATAAACCTGTACAGCATATTATTGTACTGAACACTGCGGGGAATTGTAACAAAATGTTAAGTAGGAGTCTAAACATATAAATTACACAAAGTAAAAATGCAGTATAAGAGGCAAAAAAAGATGCACCTGCATAGGATGCTTACCATGAACACAGCTTGCAGGACTGGAAGTTGCTCTGGGTGAGTGAGTGAGTGGTGAGTGAATGTGAGCTTCTAGGACGTTACTGTACACTACTGCAGAATTGATAAACATTGTACACTTAGACCACACTACATTCATAAAAGCACCTTTCCCTCAATAATAAACCTTAACTTACTGTACATTATTTTCTTTATAAACTTTTAAAAAAAACTTTGACTTTGTAATAATTTAGCTTGAAACACATCATACAGCTGTACAAAAATATTTTCTGACAATATTCTATAAGTTTTTTTCTATTAATTTATTTTTATTAAAGACTAAGACACAAACACACATTAGTCTAGGACTACACAGGGTGAGGATCATCAGTATCACTGTATTCCACCTCCACATTTTGTCCCGCCGGAAGACGTTCAGGGGCACTCACACACATGCAGCTGTCATCTCCTATCATAACAATCCCTTTCTTTCCTGGAATATCTCCTTAAGGACCTGCCTGAGACTGTTTTACAGTTAACTGTTAAAAAAATAGGAATACATTCTAAAACAGTATTGTAGATATATAAACCAGTAATATAGCCATTTATTATCAAGTATATATTGCACATAATGATATGTGCTGTGTAATTTTTTTTCTGAGATGGAGTCTCGCTGTGTCGCCCAGGCTAGAGTGCAGTAGCAGATCTCAGCTCACTGCAACCTCCACCTCGTGGGTTCAAGTGATTCTCTCCTGCCTCAGCCTCCCAAGTAGCTGGGACTACAGGGCACCACTACACCCAGCTAATTTTCATATTTCTAATGGAGACAAGGTTGCATCATTTGACCAGGCTGGTCTTAAACTCCTGACCTCAAGTGATCCTCCCACCTCAGCCTCCCGGAGTGCTGGGATAACAGGTGTGAGCCACCGCACCTAGCCAATTTTTTTTTTTTCTTTTGATACAGAGTCTCACTCTGTCACCCATGCTGGACTGCTGTCCCGTGATCTTGTTCCACTATAGCCTCAAACTCCTGGGCTCAGGCAATTCTCCTGCCCCAGCCTTCCACGTAGCTGGAACTACAGGGTGTGCTACCACACCTAGAAAATGTTTTTATTGTTTGTAAAGATGGGGGTCTATGTTGACCAGGCTAGTCACAAACTCCCAGCATCAAGTAATCCTACTGCCTTAGTCTCCCAGTGTTGGGATTACAGGTGTGAGCCACCATGCCCAGCTGTTGTACTTTTATACAACTGGAAGTGCAACAGGTTTACACAAGCATCACCATAAACACTTAATGTGCTGCGCTGTGGTGTTACTACTGCTACTAAATTGCAGGTGGCAGAAATGTTTTAGCTGTTATATAATCTTAAGGGGCCACCAACTTATACATGGTCCATTACTGACTGAAACACGATTATGTGGTACCTGACTGTACATGAATTATCCTGTATCTCGCTTTCTATATCACTTACATTTATAGGATTTCTCTCTTCAGTGGGAATTTTCATAATTTTGAAAGTATCTGTTAGAATTGAAAACTTTCCCCTATTTCTCACATATATAGAGTTTCTATCGAGTGTGCATTCTCATATGTTTTTGCAAGGACGTGGATAAACTGAAGGCTTTACCGCATTGCTCACATTCAAGAGGTTTCTCACAACTGTGAATTCTTTCATGTCTTTGAAAGGAACTGTGAAGACTAAAGGCCTTCCCACATTCTTTACATTTATAGGGTTTCTCTCCAGTGTGCATTCTCATGTGTCCTTGAAAGCTTGTGGGATAAATAAAGGCCTTCCCGCATTCCTTACATTCATAAGGTTTCTCCCCAGTGTGAGTTCTTTCATGGATCTGAATGTAACTGGAACAACTAAAGGCTTTTCCGCATTGTTTACATTCAAAGGGTTTCTCTCCGGTGTGAGTTCTTTCATGTGTTCGTAACGCACTAGGAAAAATGAATGCCTTCCCACAGTCTCTACATTTATAAGGTCCGTCTCCAGTGTGTGTGATCATGTGTCTTCGAAAGTTTTCGAGAGAAATGAAGGCTTTTGCACATTCCTTACACTCATAGGGTTTTTCTCCAGTGTGATTCCTCTCGTGGATTTGCAAATCTAGAGGATAATTGAAGGTTTTTCCACATTTTTGACATTCGTAGGGTTTTTCTCCAGTGTGAGTCCTTTCATGTATTCGAAAGTAACTAGTCCTACTAAAGGCTTTCCCACATTCTTTACACTTATAGGGTTTCTCACCAGTATGGACTCTGAGGTGTACTCGAAAGGCTGGGCGCGCACTGAAAGATTTCCCACATTCTTTACATTTATAGGGCTTCTCTCCAGTGTGAGTTCTTTCATGAATTTGAATGGAAGTGGAACATCTGAAGGCTTTACCACATTGTTTACATTTATAGGGTTTTTCTCCAGTGTGAATTCTTTCATGTACTCGTAAAAAACTGGGGAAAATGAATGCCTTCCCACATTCCTGGCATTTATAAGGTCTGTCTCCGTTGTGCGTTATCATGTGTGTTAGAACACTTGTGTGGGAAATGAAGGCTTTCCCACATTCCTTACACGCATAGGGTTTCTCTCCAGTGTGAGTTCTTTCGTGTATTCGAATAGAACTGGGACAACTGAAGGCTTTCCCACATTTTTTACATTCATAGGGCTTTTCTCCAGTGTGAATCCTTTCATGAATTCTAAGTGAACTAGGACAACTAAGAGCTTTCCCACATTGCTTACATTCATAGGGTTTTTCTCCAATGTGAGTCCGTTCATGTGTCTGAAAGGGTTGATGATATATGAAGGTTTTTCCACATTGTTTACATTTATAGGGTTTTTCTCCAGTGTGACTCCTTTCATGTCTTTGAAAGGATTTGAGATAACTAAAGGCTTTCCCACATTCCTTACATTTATATGGCTTCTCAATTAGCTCATATCCAGTGTGAGACCTCATGTGTCTAGTAAGGGACGAACGACGCATGAAGACTTTTCCACAGACGGTACATTCATCTAATTTTACTCTGGCAGTCTTCTTGGTCACACTGAGATTGGGACTGAAGGTTTCTCCACATTGACTACCTTCTTTACTTTCACAGAGTCTCTCTACCATATGGCTTCTGTAAAAAATTGGAAGCACAGTAATACTGGTTGAGTATTAATGATTTTACATTTATTATCAGGTAGTAGAACTAAATTTCTTTTTTTTTTTTTTCTGAGACAAAGTTTTGCTCTTGTTGCCCAGGCTGGAGTGAAATGGTGTGATCTCAGCTTACTGCAACCTCCACCTCTGGGGTTCAAGTGATTCTCTTGCCTCAGCCTCCCAAGTGGCTGGGATTATAGGCATGTGCCACCATACCCAGATAATTTTGTATTTTTAATACAGATGGGGTTTAACCATGTTGGTCAGGCTGCTCTTGAACTCCTGACCTCAGGTGATCCACCCTCCTTGGCCTCCCCAAGTACTGGGATTACAGGCATGAGCCACCACTCCTGGCAGCAGAACTAAATTTTTATCATTTTCAGGGAAATAGTTTTCTGCCCCGTCTGAATTGGATTTTTGTTGTCTTGTTTTTTTGAGACAGAGTCTTGTTCTTGTGACCTAGACTGGAGAGCAGTGGCATGATCTCGGCTCACTGCAATCTCTGCCTCCCAGGTTCAAGTGATTCTCTTGCCTCAGCCTCCTGAGTAGGTGGAATTGTAGGCGCCTGCCACCATACCCAGCTAATTTTTGTATTTTTTTAGTAGAGATGGGGGTTTCACCATGTTGGGCAGGCTGGTCTTGAACACCTGACCCCAGATGATCCACCTGCCTCAGCCTCCCCAAGTGCTGGGATTACAGGCGTGAGCCACCGTTCCCAGCTGAAGTGTTTGAAAATGAATATACTCAATGTTCTCCAAGAGGGCTTGTGTCACTGATAGCTATTATGAAAACAATAATATTGATATATGGTTTTTGTTTTGTTTTGAGACAGTCTTGCTCTGTTGCCCATGGAGTTCAGTGATGGAATCATGGCTCACTGCAGGCTTGATCTCCTGGGCTCAATCCATCCTCCCACCTCAGCCTCCCTTGTAGCTGGGACTACAGGTGTGCATTACCATAACCAATTGATTTTTCTATTTCTTGTAGAGATAGGGTTTTGTCTTGTTGCCCAGACTGGTTTCAAACTCCTGAGCTCAAATGATCTGCCTATGTTGGCTTCCTAAAGTTATATATGAGGCTTTAAAATACTGTTTCCCAGGCTGGGCATGGTAGCTCATGCCTGTAACCCCAGGACTTTGGGAGGCTCAGAGGGGTGGATCACTTGGGCTCAGGAGTTTGAGACCAGCCTGCCCAACATGGTGAAACCCCGTCTCGACCAAAAAATACAAAAATTAGCCTGGTGTAGTTGTGTGCACCTATAATCCCAGCTACTCAGGAGGCTGAGGCAGGAGAATTGCTTGAACCCAGGGTGTAAAGGTTACAGTGAGATGAGATCATACCACTGCACTCCAGCTGGGTGACAGAGTGAGACTCTGTCTCACAAAATAAATGAACAAACAAAAACTGTTTCCAAGGACAATATTTTTCTTTCTTTTTTTTTTGAAATGGAGTCTTGCTCTGTTGCACAGGCTGCAGTGCAGTGGTGCAGTCTTGGCTCATTGCAACCTCTGCCTCCCAGGTTCAAGTGATTCTCCTGCCTTAGCCTCCTGAGTAGCTAGGATTATAGGTGTGTGCCACCATGCCCAGCTAATTTTTGTATTTTTAGTAGAGACAGCGTTTCACTATGTTGGCCAGGTTGGTCTCAAACTCCTGACCTCTGGTGATCCACTCGCCTCAGCCTCCCAAAGTGCTGGGATTATAAGCATGAGCCACAGTGCCCAGCCCAAGTACAGTATTTTTGAATCAGTGGACATCTGTGTCACTTGAGAAAATAATTTTGTTAAACATTTTCTGACAATAAATAAATTTGGGACTCGGTGGCTTACACCTGTAATCCCAGCACTGTGGGAGGCTGAGGCAGGTGGATCATCTGAGGTCAGGAGTTTGAGATCAGCTTGGCCAACATGGCAAAACCCTGTCTCAACTAAAAATATAAAAATTAGCTGCGGGTGGTGGCACATGCCTGTAATCCCAGCTACTCAGGAGGCTGCGGCAGGAGAATCACTTGAACCTGGGAGGTGGAGGCTGCAGTGAGCTGAGATCATACCACTGCACTCCAGCCTGAGCAACAGAGCAAAACTCCCTCTCAAGAAAAAAATAATAATAACAAAAATAAAGAAATAAATACATTTGGAGCTGAGCTTATTTCTTGTTTTAAAAGTGTCCTGACATTTTTAAGATTCTTTCAAGAACACTGCTATCTCTTGTGAGTGCAACTCACCTTAGATTTTTCCCCTGGTTTTTGTGCTGATCTTCAATGTTCTGGTCTTCCCATTTTTTCCCTAAAGTATAGATCCAGAATAATCATAATAAATTGTTAAAAATCATACAAATATTATTAGATTCGAGGTTCAAAATGAGCTGTATCTCCCTGAGTGGTCTGAAAAAAATAAAGAGCCGTAACCATGCCTGGTTTATTTACTAAAGTATTCCCTTTTCAGATTCCAAATCCCGGAATAGTGATAATGAGCAAGAAATGCTAGTTCTCTAACTGACTATATGAAAAATGATGTCAGCTGGGTGTGGTGGCTAACGCCTATAATCCCAGCACTTTGGGAAGCCAAGGCGGGTGGATCACCTGAGGTCAGGAGTGAGACCAGCCTGGCCAACATAGTGAAACCCGGTCTGTACTAAAAATTCAAAAATTAGCCGAGCGTGGTGGCAGGTGCCTGTAATCCCAGCTACTTGGGAGGCTGAGGCAGGAGAATCTCTTGAACCCGGGCGGCAGAGCTTGCAGTGAGCTGAGGTTGCACTACTGCACTCCAGCCTGGGGAACAGAGCAAGACTCCATCTCAAAAAAAAAAAAAAGGAAAAAATGATGTCATCCTTACCTATGGAGGCCAGGTTCTTGAATGTTTCCTGCATCACATCTCTGTAGAGTTTCTTCTGTGAAGGAGCCAGCAGGGCCCATTCCTCCTGGCTGAATTTCACAGACACATCCTCAAAAGCCACTGAGTCCTGAAACAGCCAATATATGTAGAGGAGAATGGGTGAGATTGACAAGGATGAGAGGTGTACTCAATTCATAAGAAGTTCCCCCATGATTTTGTGGTCTCCACACATTTAGTGTATGACTCAATTGTTAGAAATTTAACAGCACCTTGAACACAAAACTTACAGCTACATCTTTACTGTGATCACTATAAGTCTTATTGCTCTCCAATGGTAGTGTCTAGTTCGACTTGTAAAGAAAAATGAAAGAGGCCAGGCACGGTGGCTCAAGCCTGTAATCCCAGCACTTTGGGAGGCCGAGGCAGGTGGATCACGAGGTCAAGAGATCGAGACCATCCTGGTCAACATGGTGAAACCCCGTCTCTACTAAAAATACAAAAAATTAGCTGGGCATAGTGGCGCATGCCTGTAATCCCAGCTACTCAGGAGGCTGAGGCAGGAGAATTGCCTGAACCCAGGAGGCGGAGGTTGCGGTGAGCTGAGATCGCGCCATTGCACTCCAGCCTGGGTAACAAGAGCGAAACTCCGTCTCAAAAAAAAAAAAAAGAAAAATGAAAGAAATACTATACAAGCACCTGACACCATGCCCAGCTAATTTTTTTTTTTTCTTTTCTTTTTTTTTTGAGATGCAGTCTCACTCTGTCACCAGGCTGGACTGCAGTGGTGCAATCAATCTTGGCTCACTGCAGCCTCTGCTTCATGGGTTCAAGCGATTCTCCTGACTCAGCCTCCCGAGTAGCTGAGACTACAGGCATGCACCTCCATGCCTGGCTAATTTTTATATTTTTAATAGAGATGGAGTTTCACCATGTTGACCAGGATGGTCTTGATCTCTTGGCCTTGTGATCTGCCTGCCTAGACCTCCCAAAACGCTGGGATTACAGGTGTAAGCCACCACGCCCAGCCTAATTTTTGTATTTTTAGTAGAGATGAGGTTTTGCCATGTTGGCCAGGCTGCTCTCGAACTCCTGACATCAAGTGATCCACCCATCTTGGCCTCCCAAAGTGTTAGGATTACAGGCCTGAGCCATTGTGCCTGGCCTTTTTTATTTTCTTTTTGAGGCATAGATGGTCTTGCTCTGCTGCCTAGGCTTGGAGTGCAGTGGTACAATCACAGCTCACTGGAGCCTAGACCTCCCAGGCTTAAGGAATCCTCCAACCTCAGCCTGCTGAGTAGCTGGAACTATAGGAACACACCACTACACTTGGCTAAGTATTTTGTGTGTATTTTTTGTAGAGATGAGCTTTGCCATGTTGCCCAGGCTGGTCTCAAACTCCTCAGCTCAAGTGATTCACCAGACTTGGTCTCTCAAAGTGCTAGATTACAGGTAAGATCTTCAGTTCTTTATGAGATCAACTCTTATTTCTTGTTTGTTTGTTTGTTTGTTGTTTTCTAAGAGACAGGGTCTCGCTCTGTCACCCAGCCTCAAGTGCAGCAATCATAACTTACTATAGCCTCAAACCCCTGGGCCCCCAAGAGATCCTCCTGCCTCAATTCACAAGTAGTTAGGACTATATATGTGCACCACCACACCCATCTAATTAAAAAATTTTTTGGGGGGCCCGGCACGGTGGCTCACGCCTGTAATCCCAGCACTTTGGGAGGCCGAGGCAGGTGGATCACGAGGTCAAGAGATCGAGACCATCCTGGTCAACATGGTGAAACCCCATCTCTACTAAAAATACAAAAAATTAGCTGGGCATGGTGGCACGTGCCTGTAATCCCAGCTACTCAGGAGGCTGAGGCAGGAGAATTGCCTGAACCCAGGAGGCGGAGGTTGCGGTGAGCCGAGATCTCGCCATTGCACTCCAGCCTGGGTAACAAGAGTGAAACTCTGTCTCAAAAAAAAAAAAAAAAAATTTTTTTTTGTTAGAGATGGGGTTTTGTTATGTTGTCTGGGTTGATCTTGAACTCTCAGCCTGAAGCGTTCCTCCTGCCTGGGCCTCCCAAAGTGTTGTGATTACAGGTAAGAATCACCATACCCAGCCCATAGCCTAATTTCTTATTATCCAAATCATTCAGCATTCCTTAAGATGTGGGATTACACGAGGTGAAGGTTTTAGTAAGTAAATACACTTTGAGAATCTTCTATCCCCTTTGTTATACATGAGAGGCCAGGAGGCTTGTGGAAACCCAACTTGTAAAAAGGTCTAGCTGCCCATATTGTCCTGAAGTATTTGAGGCCATTTAGAAGCACTCAAGATTCTGCTGGCTGAATGGAAATACTCTTTTAGAGATGTATTAATTTCAACTTGTTTCTGATATATATATATCCCTACGTGTTGGGATTATAGGCATGAGCCACCAAGCCTGGCTATGTGTGTAATATTTATCACAGATGCAGTTTTTCCTTTTACTTTCTGTCCCATTTCATGAGGCTAGGAGGTTATTGGGAAGACAGAGCTCAGGCACAGGAAGAGGACACTAACTTAGACCTTCACAAAATCCTTATGCCCATGAGCCTCAGAACTGCTTCCAACAATTTTTATTACACAAACATATACAAATTGAGATAAAATGTCAGAGGAGCACTTTCTGGAAGATCCATAATCATGGAATCTGGGCTTTGCTGACCTCGAAGAATAGGCTGAGAGTATCAATTTGCAGGGGACTTCATTGATGGCCACAATGGTCTGATGGTGAATTTGCCTATGATTATAAAATTATGTAACAGATAATTTCATACCTCCAAAAGAACATAAAATCTCAGCTGGGTGCAGTGGCTCATGTCTATAATCACAGCACTCTGGGAGGCCAAAGTGGGCCAATCACCTGAGGTCAGGAGTTTGAGACCAGCCTGGCCAACATGGTGAAACCCTGTCTCTACTAAAAATACAAAAATTAGCCGGATGTGGTGGCAGGCACCTGTAGTCTCAGGTACTTAAGAGGCTGAGGCAGGAGAATCGCTTGAACCTGGGAGATGGAGGTTGCAGTGAGCTGAGATAATGCCACTGCACTCCAGCCAAAAAAAATAAATATTTCTTGTATAGCCTTTTAATAAAAAGAAAAAAGAAAAAAAGGTTCATCCCCTTGATAATTAGGAAATAAATGTCAAATAGTTCCCACTTCATACTGAGTAGGAAGACAAAACTAGTCGATTAAGAAAACTCTAGTGTTGATGACTACAGAGGACAATTATGTACAAATCAAGGACCTACTGATACACTGCACCACTTTTTTTTAAGTTTATAAATTTAAACTTTACCATGATCCAGTAATTTTTATCCAACTACCAGAGAATTTATTATGCATTTGCACTTGGAGACTGAAACAAAAAAAAGTAAGAGCATTATTTTCTACAAAGCAAACACAAACAAAAACAAAACCGTGAAAAAGCCTAAACCCCACAACCTTAGAATGAACAGCCTGGGCAGATGTGGTGGCTCACACCTGTAATCCCAGCACTTTGGTAGGCTGAGGTGGGTGGATTATGAGGTCAGGAGATCGAGACCATCCTGGCCAACATAGTGAAACCCCGTCTCTACTAAAATACAAAAAATAAGCCGGGCATGGTGGCATGTGTCTGCAGTCCCAGCTACTTGGGAGGCTGAGGCAGGGGAATCACTTGAACCGGGGAGGCGGAGGTTGCAGTGAACTGACTGCACTCCAACCTGGTGACAGAGTGAGACTCTATCTCAAAAAAAAAAAAAAAGAAAAGAAAAAAAAGCTTAAGAGCTTCTGCACAGCAAAAGAAACAATCATTAGAGTGAACCAGCATCCAACAGAATGGGAAAAAATTTTTGCAATCTACGCATCTGACAAAGGGCTAATATCCAGAATCTATAAAGAACTAAAGCAGATTTACAAGAAACAAACGAACAAACAAACCCATTCAAAAGTGGGCGAAGGATATGCACAGACACTTCCGAAAGAAGACATACGTGAGGCCAACAAACATATGAAAAAATGCTCATCATCACTGGTCATTAGAGAAATGCAAATCAAAACCACATTGAGATATCACCTCATGCCAGTTAGAATGGCAATCATTAAAAAATCTGGAGACAACAGAGGCTGGAGAGGATGTGGAGAAATAGGAACACTTTTACACTGTTGGTGGGAGTGTAAATTAGTTCAACCATTGTGGAAGACAGTGTGGTGATTCCTCAAGGATCTAGAAATAGAAATTCCATTTGACCCAGCAATCCCATTACTGGGTATAGCCCAAAGGATTATAAATCATTCTATTATAAAGACATATGCACACGTATGTTCATTATGGCACTGTTTACAATAGCAAAGACCTGGAACCAACCCAAATGCCCATCAATGATAGACTGGACAAAGAAAATGTGGCACATGTACACCATGGAATACTATGCAGCCACAAAAAAAGATGAGTTCATGTCCTTTGTAGGGACATGGATGAATCTGGAAACCATCATTCTAAGCAAACTGACACAAGAACAGAAAACCAAACACCACATGTTCTCACTCACAGATGGGTATTGAACAATGAGAACACATGGACACAGGGAGGGGAACATCACACACAGGGGTCTGTTGGGGGGTGAGGGTCTAGGGGAGGGACAGCAGGGAGTGGAGAGGTTGGGGAGGGCTAACATTGGAGAAATGCCTGATGTAGGTGACAGGAGGATGGAGACAGCAAACCACCATGGCATGTATGTACCTATGCAACAATCCTGCAAGATCTGCACATGTACCCCAGAACTTAAAGTACAATTTAAAAAAAAAAAATAGAGAGCCTGCAGCCTCAGATACCAGCACGTGAAAAATAGAGGTCAAGAAATCACCAGAAATTTATTTATTCACTTATTTATTTATTTATTTATTTAGAGTTGGAGTTTCTTTCTTGTTGCCCAGGCTGGAGTGCAGTGGCACGATCTCGGTTCACTGCAGCCTCCATCTCCCAGGCAAGCAATTCTCCTGTTTCAGCCTCCTGAGTAGCTGGGATTACAAGCATGCACCACCATGCCTGGCTAATTTTTTGTATTTTAGTAGAGATGGGGTTTCACGATGTTGGCCACGCTGGTCTTGAACTCCTGGCCTCAGGTGATCCACCCACCTTGGCTTCCCAAAGTGCTGGGATTACAGGTGTGAGCCACTGTGCCTAGCCTTTATTTTATTTTTGAGAAAGGGTCTCGCTGTTGCCCAGGGCAGAGTACAGTGGTGCAGTCACAGCTCACAGCATCCTCGACTTCCCAGTCTCAAGTGATCCTCCCACCTCAGTCTCCTGAGTAGCTGGGACTACAGGCATGCATCACCATGCCTGGCTAATTTTTTAATTTTTTGTAAAGATGGGTCTCACTGTGTTGCCTAGGCTCCAAAAAATCCTTTAAGGGTAATTCCATTACTACTAATTAAATGTTCAAAGGAGGCAAAAATTTTTTTTTAAACCACCTGCATGAACTCAAGGGTGAAAAGGCAAAAATTTAAAAAAAACAATATTTTGAAAAAGAATAAATAGTTGGCCAGACATGGTGGCTCACGCCTGTAATCCTAGTACTTGGGCACCTAGTACCCAAGGTGGGTGGATCACCTGAGGTCAGGAGTTTGAGACCAGCCTGGACAACATGGTGAAACCTCGTCTCTATTAAAAATACAAAAAATTAGCTGGGCATGGTGGTGTGCACCTGTAATCCCAACTACTCTGGAGGCTGAGGCAAGAGAATCGCTTGAACCTGGGAGGTGGAGGTTGCAGTGAGCCGAGGTTGCACCACTGCATTCCAGCCTGGGTGACAAGAGCAAAACTCCATCTCAAAAGAAAAAAAAAAAGAATAGATGGTTAAGGTATAAAGAAGAACTGAAGAATCAGCACGGTGGTCATCTACAGGATGAGATGGAGTTGAGCCAGGCAGGTGAACATGAGGAGACCCTGAGGAGCTCCCCAGTGCCTATTTCTGAGTCTTGATATTCCCAAGGATGTTCATATTGTCAGTAAAATATGCTACAAAGTATCTTATTATTCTCTTCTGAATATATTCCATGATAAACAATTTGTACATGTTTGTTTGACCTGTTATATGGCAATTTGTTTTAAGTCAGAGTTCTGGCCATAAAAATTGGAAACGTGTCTAATTAGAAAAAATTAGAAACGTGTCTAATTAGAAAAAATTAGTTACATAAGGCCACCATCATAGGTAACTTTTAAGGAGTGTAATGAACTGATATAAAAATATCTCAAAAATGTATCCATAGAACAATTAAGTGTGGTACAATATATATACACCATCTTATCTTTTTTGAGACAGGATGCTGCTCTCTTGCCCAGGCTGGAGTGCAATGGCAAAATCACAGCTCGCTGCAGCTTGAACGTCAAGCAATACTCCTGCTTCATCTTCCCAAGTACCTAGGACTATAGTCACATGCCACCACACTGGCTCATTTTTGTATTTTTTGTAGAGGCAGGGTCTCTTCCTGGGGCTCAGGCTGCTCTTGAACTCCTGGGCTCAAGCAGTCCTCCCCTCTCTGCCTCCTGAAATGCTGGAATTACAGTTGTGAGCCACTGGGCCCATAACAGTTAGGGAAAAGCCATCTTACCTTTTCTCTAACTGTTGGGGTCACCTGCAAAGGCAGGTGCATCCCCATGGAAGGTTGGTTCAGACATCAAAACTGATGCTGCTGACACCGCACATGTCCCAATATGGTATGAAAGGGCTTATGAATAGTTTCATAATTGAAGTCTCTGTGGAGGGCAAAGTAGGCTTCTCTGATAAGTATGAACCATCTTGAGAGATCAAAGAAAGGAGCTGGCCGGGTGTTTTTTTTTTTTTTGAGACGGAGTCTTGCTCTGTCGTCCTGGCTGGAGTGCAGGGGCATGATCTTGGCTCACTGCAATCTCTGCCTCCTGGATTCAAGCAATTCTCCTGCTTTAGCCTCCCTAGTAGCTGGGATTACAGGCGCCCACCACCACACCCGGCTAATTTTTGTACTTTTAGTAGAGACAGGGTATCACCATGTTGGCCAGGCTGGTCTCCAACTCCTGACCTTGTGATCCACCCACCTCGGCCTCCCAAAGTGCTGGGATTATAGGTGTGAGCCACCACATCCAGCCTGGCCTGAGTTTTTAATTGAGGTTGGGGGTGGGCTAGGATGAGAGCTCACACACTAAAAGTAGAGGCTTGTGTGAAATGACTCTGGCTCTGCCAAATAAGGGAGAACACAGGCTTGTCTCTGTGCAGAAGTGGAGCATAAGGGAAACAAGGAAGGATGAGGCTTTTAGGCTATCAACAGTCAATAATCAAAAAACAGGCCGGGTGTGGTGGCTTATGCCTGTAATCCCAGCACTTTGGGAGGTTGAGGCAGGCAGATCATGAGGTCAGGAGTTCGAGACCAGCCAGGCCAACATGGTAAAACCTCGTCTCTACTAAAAATACAAAAATTAGCCAGGCCTGGTGGCAGGCACCTAAAATACCAGCTACTTGGGAGTTTGAGGCAGGAGAATCGCTTGAACACAGGAGGCGAAGGTTGCAGTGAGCCAACATGGCATTGCACTCCAGTCTGGGTGATAGAGTGAGACTCCTCTAAAAAAAAAAATAGAGTCAGGGGCTGGGCACAGTGGCTCATGTCTGTAATCCTAGCACTTTGGGAGTTCAAGGTGGGTAGACTGCTTGAGCAGCCTGGGCAATATGGTGAAACCCCATCTCTATAAAAAAGGCAAAATTTAGGCTGGGCACGGTGGCTCACGCCTGTAATCCCAGCACTTTGGGAGGCTGAGGCGAGTGGATCACCTGAGGTCAGGAGTTTAAGACCAGCCTGACCAACATGGTGAAACCCTGTCTACTAAAAATACAAAAAATTAGCTGGGCGTGGTAGTGGGTGCCTGTAATCCCAGCTACTTGGGAGGCTGAGGCAGGAGAATTGCTTGAATCCAGGAGGCGGAGGTTGCTGGAGTTTACTGAGATTGAGCTATTGCAGTCCAGCCTGGGCAACATGAGCAAAACTTCATCTCAAAAGAAAAAAAAAAAAAGGCAAAATTTAGCCCCGCATGTGACATGTACCTGTAGTTCCAGCTACTCAGGAGGCTGAGGTGGCGGTTGCAGTGGGCTGAGATTGTACTACTCCATTCCAGCCTGGGTGATAGAGTGAAACTCTGTCTTAAAAAAAAGAGTTCCAGTAGCTAGAAAGGACATAGTTTAGTTGAAAGGCAACAATTGGGTTTAATTAAAATCCATGGAATGCTTCATCCAACAGAACAACATACGTTCTTCTCAGGTTCACGTGGAACATTCACAAAGATAAACCATGTTGTGGACAAAACATGGTTTTGAAAGAATATACATTATATAAAATATGCTCTCAGGCCACCATGGCATTAATCTAGAAATCAGTAACAGAAGAACAGTTAGAAAACCATCAATTATTTGGAAATAAAACCCAACACAGTTCTAAATGCAAATCAAAAATGTTTCAAGAAAAATTAAATTTGTGCTGGGTGCAGTGGCTCATGCCTGTAATCCCAGCACTTTGGGAGGCTGAGGTGGGTGTATCACTTGAGATCAGGAGCTCAAGACCAGCCTGGCCAAAATGGTGAAACCCTGTCTCTAATAAAAACACAAAATTAGCCAGGCGTGGTGGTGCATGCCCATAGTCCCAGCTACTCAAGAGGCTGAGGCAGGAGAATTGCTTGAGGAGGTGGAGGTTGCGAGAGCCGAGATCATGCCATTGCACTCTAGCCTGGGCAACAAGAGTGAAACTCTGACTCAAAAAAAAAAAAAGCAAAAATTAGCTAGGTGGTGGTGGCATTTGCCAGTAATCTCAGCTACTTGGGAGGTTGAGGCAGGAGAGCTGCTGCTTGAACCCAGGAGGTAGAGGATGCAGTGAGCCAAGACTGCATCACTGCACTACAGCCTGGGTGACACGGTGAGACTCTGTCTCAAAAAAACAAAAAAATTAAATTTGAATTAAATGAAAATAGAACTTATCAATGTGGAATGCAACAAAAACAGTGCCTAAGTGAAATTTATACTAAACTCTCACGCACCCACAAAAAATGTATACATAAATCTTACACCTTCCACAAAAATTAAGCCCAAATCAATTACAGATGTAAATTTAAAATGCAAAACTATCTACTTGGCTTTGGTGATGAATTTTTAGATAAACCACCAAAAGCACAATTTATGAAAGGAAAAAATAAGTTTCACTCCATTAAAATGAAAACCTCGTACTCTATGAAAGCAAGTGTTAAAAGAAAAAAAATAAAAGGCACAGACAGAGTCTTGCAAATTTTCACAAAAGCACTTATCTGATTAAGGACTAGTATTTAAAGTAAAGATCTCCCCATTTTTTCTTTTTTCCTTTTTTTTTCTTTTTTTGAGATAGAGTTTCGCTCTTGTTGCCCAGGCTGGAGTGCAATGGTGCGATCTTGGCTCACTGCAACCTCCGCCTCCCAGGTTCAAGTGATTCTCCTGCCTCAGCCTCCCGAGTAGCTGGGGTTATAGGCATGCGCCACCATGCCCAGCTAATTTTGTATTTTAAGCAGAGATAGGGGTTTCTCCATATTGGTCAGGCTGGTCTCGAACTCCTGATCTCAGGTGATCCACCTGCCTTGGCCTCCCAAAGTGCTGGGATTACAGACATGAGCCACTGCGCCCAGCTTCCTTTTTTTTTTTTTTTTTTTTTTTTTGATGAGATGGAATTCAATGACTCGATCTCAGCTCACTTCAACCTCCACCTCCTGGGTTCAAGCGATTCTCCTGCCTCAGCCTCCCAAGTAGCTGGGACTACAGGCATGCGCTACCATGCCCCACCTAATGTTTTTTTATTTTTAGTAGGGATGAGGTTTTACCATGTTGGCCAGGCTGGTCTCAAACTCCTGACCTTGTGATCTACCCACCTTTGCCTCCCAAAGTGCTAGGATTACAGGCGTGAGCCACTGTGCTCGGCTTCCTTGTTTTTCTTTTTCTTTTTTTTTGAGACAGTCTTGCTCTGTCATCCAGGGTGGAGTGCAGTGTATCGATCCTGGCTCACTGCAACCTTTGCCTCCTAGGTTCAAGCAATTTTCATGCCTTAGCCTCCCAAGTAGCTGGGACTACAGGGGTGCGCCACCACACTGGGCTAATTTTGTTTTTTTCCAATCCTGTGGCAGCTCCAGCCCTGGCCTCAGCCCACCACTCCTCAGCCCCACTGCCTGGCAGCCTAAGTGGCCTCACATGAACCGCCATACCTGGCCTCCTTTTTTTTTTTTTTGAAACAGGATCCATTATGTTGCCCATGCTGGGCTTGTACTCCGCACTGAAAGCAATCCTCCCGCTTTAGCCTCTGGAGTAGCTGGGGTGACAAGTGTGTGCCACCATGCCTGTCTCCAAAGAACTCTTAAATCTCAACAATAATAAGACAAATGACCCAATGAAAAATTGGCAAGAGACCTAAACACACACCTCACCAATGAAAGATACACAGATGGCAAATATACATATGAAGAGATGCTCCACATTATATGTCATTAGAGAACTGCAAATAAAACTGAAGATATATCACTTACACTTATTAGAACGGACAACGTTCAAAATACTGAGAACAGCAATGGATAGCAAAGATGTAGGCAACAGGAATCCTGATTCCTTTGCCGGTGGGAATGGGAAATGGTAGGTCCACTTTGGAAGATAGGCAGTTTCTCACAAAACAAAACGTTCTCTTACCAGAGGACCACATTCTCTTATCACATTCCTTGCTATTTACTTACATGAGTTGAAAACCACTGTTTACACAAAAACCTGCTGATGAATATTTATGGGAAATTTCTTTATAACTGCCAATTTTAGGACTTAACTAAGATATCCTGCAACAGGTTTATGGATAAACAATCTGTGGTACAATCTTATGATGAAATACTGTTCCATGGTAAGAGAAATCAGGTATCAAGCCATGAAGACACAGAAGGACCTTCAAAGTACATTGCTCAGTGAAGGATGCCAATCTGAGAAGGCTACATCCTGAATAACTCCAAGTGTATTACATTCTGGAAAATATAAAACTGTAAGACAGCAACAATATCTTTGGATGTCAAGAAGTTGTGGGAGGCCAGGTGCAGTGGGAAGCCAAGGTGAGCGATCTACTTGAGCCTGGGAGTTTAAGACCAGCCTGAGCAACATGGTGAAACCCCATCTCTACAGAAAAATACGAAAATTAACTGGGCATGGTGGCACACACATGTAGTCCCAGCTATTCTGAGGAGGCAGGAGGATCACCTGAGCCCAGGAGGTAAAGGCTGCAGTGAGCCATGATCACATACCACTGCACTCCAGCCTGGGAGAAAAGGAGTGGGACCCTGTCTCAAAAAGAAGTTAAACATGGGAGACTGAGGTGGGAGGATGGCCTGAGTCCAGGAGTTCCAGACCAGCTTGGGCAACAGAGTGAGACACTGTATTTAAAAAAAAAAAAAAAAAAGGCCAGGCCCAGTTGCTCACGCCTGTAATCCCAGTACTTTGGGAGGCAGAGGCAAGTGGATCACCTGAGGTCAGGAGTTCAGGATCAGCCTGACCAACATGGAGAAAGCCTGTCTTTACTAAAAATACAAAATTAGCTGGGCGTGGTGGCACATGCCTGTAATCCCAGCTACTCAGAATCACTTGAACCCGGGAGCCAGAGGTTGGTAAGCCAAGATCATGCCATTGCAATCCAGCCTGGGCAATAAAAGCAAAACTCTGTCTCAAAAAAACAAAAACAGAAGTTAAATATATTCCGAAGCTTGGACCTAGACTCTCCCAGCTTGAAAAATGTAACCCCTAGAGTGGGTCGGTCCCTGGTAATGGAGGATAGGAGCACCTGATCAGCAAGGAACTACGAGAGCTCCACACCTCCTTCTCTCCTTTGGTAGCAAAGAAACATTAGCTTCCCCAGGTTTCCATTTTCCAACATGGTGATAAAAATAGAAAAAAATTAGCCAGGCATGGTGGCGCATGCCTGTAATCCCAGCTTCTCAGGAGGCCGAGGCAGGAGAATCACCTGAATCCGGGAGGCAGAGGTTGCAATGAGCCAAAGTTGCACCACTGCACTCCAGCCTGGGCAACAGAGCGAGACTCAGTCTAAAAAAAAAAAAAAAAAATCTAGCAGAATAACTCAAACACAGTGTTTATGTATAAAGGAAGTAAGAAAATTTTAAGGCACTTTTGCTAACAACAAGAAAACCCACTACTACTTTCAGAAAATGATAATGTCGGGCCGGGCATAGTGGCTCATGCCTGTAATCTTAGCACTTTGGAATGTTGAGGCTGGAGGATTGCTTGAGCCCAGGAGTTCAAGACCAGCTTGAGCAACACAGCCAGACCCCATCTTTAAAAAGAAAAGAAAAGAAAAGAAAATGATAATGTCACTTAATTATTTCCATGGCAGGGAACAGTTTGCTAAAGTATTACTCATATCTGAATGCTTCTAGGTGTTGCAAGTTTAAGTCCTGGAATACCGTTTGAAATCATCAAACTGGCCAGGCACAGTGGCTGATGCCTGTAATCCCAGCACTTTGGGAGGCCAAGGCAGGTGGATCACCTGAGATCAGGAGTTCGAGACCAGCCTGGCCAACATGGTGAAACCTTGTCTCTACTAAAAATACAAAAATTAGCTGGGCATGGTGGTGGGCACCTGTAATCCCAGCTATTCAGGAGTCTGAGGCAGGAGAATTGCTTGAACCTGGGAGGCAGAGGTTGCAGTGAGCCGAGATTGAGCCACTGCACTCCAGTCTGGGCAACAGAGTAAGACTCCGTCTCAAAAAAAAAAAAAAAAAAAAAGAAAGAAAAGAAAATCATCGAACTAAAAGAACAGACCTCAGAACTCAGAAACATATTCCATGTGGTCAGGCGAATAACAAAGAATTTTTAACACGTAATACTGGGATTTTTTTTTGAGATTCATTTCTTTTTTGGTCTCTTTGGAAATATTTTATACTGTCTCTCAAGTTCTTCTTATGCCATATATTTTATATTTATCGGAAAAATTACATTCAAGTGAATATATCTTTTCAAGGTCATAAACCTAAGGCGGGACAGTGCCAATCTGAAACTGTGCTGAAAGGAGAGATCACCCAAGAATGTTTACAAAAAGGATTCTCAACCCAAAGGAGTTCCTATAGGATATCTGTGCCCTGGAAAGATGCCAGGATGAGAGGCACAGCATTTTATGCAGAGTAGTTCCAAGTGAATAATTTTCCTGATTTTTCTCTCATGTAAAATATCCACAAACAAGAATTAAATCTTTTAAAAGAGGCATCCATCGGAAAAAAGATTTTTAAAATACTGCGTGTGTTTGAAATGCACCACGCAGGACAAAGAGTTGGTGATGATGTTTTCCATTGGAGGGGGAAGTAGGCGTTTGGGAATGCGGGGAGGGATCTGGAAATCCAGGGATTTATGAGCCGCCGTAGGAGGAGCTAGGCTAGGGGACAGGGTAGTGGATTTGAGGCTCTGCTTCCAACATCTTTGGAAGACGCAGGGGGAAATCGCCTTTGGGAAGAAAGTAGGGACTGGGGACCCCACAGACTGCAGCTCCTCTCACACAAACCCCATACACAAGGTGGGACTCTCCCATGACCCTCCCGTGGTTCCTGCAAAATGTGGGAAAGCCGAGGGGCTGCGGGCGCGGAGCCGCCCAGAGGGGGCTCCGGGGCTGGGACCGCAGTCGCCGCGCAGGGACGGGACAGGATGGTTGGAGTCCCGGCTGCCAGCCCAGCCCACACTGCGGCCGGCTGGAGATGACCATGGGGAGGCCCGGGTCCCACGACAACGGCCGGTTCCAACCAGTCCGACCCTGCACACTCACCATTTTCCGGCCTCAGGGGTGTCCCGGTGTCGTCCCTACGGCTCACGCTGCCAGCACAGGGTACAGCGTATCAGATGCAGGTAAATAGCAACCTGACGCATCAACTGGCCAGGAGACCCTAAACTGAGCACAATCCGATCGCATAGTGACGTAACACGCATTTGCGCAGCGAAGCGGTACCCTTCTTTCCGGTGTCGCCTCTGATTGGGCAATTAATACAGCCCCTCCCCCTTTTGTCCAAATGACAGCTAGGCGGCAGGTCTCGTAGCTAGGCAGACCCTGCTTCCGCCGGTGGGACGGAACTAGTGCCCTCCGTGGACAATTGTGTTGAAGCAGAAATTGTTCCGGATCTCCAGTCTGACACGGAAGCCTTCCTACAGTGTTTCTGGATGCGGGGACAGGGATGCGCAGGAATTCCAGTCTCAGTTTCCAGATGGAGCGACCCCTCGAGGAGCAAGCCCAGAGCAAGTGGTCGTCTACTCAAGGCCGCACAGGAACAGGAGGGTCTGATGTGCTCCAGGTACTAGGGGCTTGGCATAATGTTATAAGGCCTCTTATGAAATAGTGACCCTTATTTATAAACAGACAGTTACCCCATCATGTGTAATAAAAAGTGTGGCTGCATTTTAATCCTTGACCGTAACAGCGTGGATGCTTCCACCTTTCCTTTTCCCACCTTCACACATTTGGCACTTTAGAAAAGTAACCCCAAGCTAGGGCGTGGTAGTACACACCTGTAGTCTCAGCTGCTGGGAGCGTGGGTGGGGGGAAGGTGGATGGGCTGAGGTGGAGCTACTTGGGGTGGCGTGAGTGTGAGGGTGGGGAGGACGGTGGGTGGGCTGTGGGAGGATCACGTGACTCCAGGAGTTTGAGTTCAGTCTGGGCAATATAGCCAGAACCCATCTCAAGGAGGAAAAAAAAAAAAGGAAAGGAAAGAAAGAAAAAAGAAACCATAGGACACCTGATCACTTGGCTCTGGTGGGAAATTGCAACCCTAACCTGGGCACAGGGACTCTTTTCAGACCAACCACATCTATGAGACGTGTTCAGTAAACTGCATTTTACTCTGGAAAGAATTTTTTTTTTTTTTTAGTTTAAGCATGTTTTTATTGCTTTCCATTTTTATTTTTATTTTTGTAGATTTATGGTTACAAATGCACTTGTTTTACGTGGATTTATTTCATAGGGGTGAAGTCTGACTTTTGGTACACCCATCACCCAAATAGTTCATATTGTACCCAGTAGGTAATATTTCATCCCTCATCCCCTCTCTCTCTCCAACCTGTTGGCATCTGCAATGTCTATTATTCCACTCTGTTTGTCCATGTTTACCTATTGTTTAGCTCCCACATATTGTATATGTGAGAAGATGCAGTTTTTGACTTTCTGTTTCTGCATCATTGCACTTAGGATGATGACCTCTAGTTCCATCTGTGTTGCTATAAAGTGGAAGGAAATTTATCTCAGATAAGTTTTCTAGAGTGTGCCTGCAGAACTTTGAAAGGCCAAGAGTCCAAGACCAGCCTGGGCAACATAACAAGACCCCATTAAAAAAAATTTTTTTTTTAATTAGCTGTGCATGGTGTTCACCTGTAGTCCTAGCTACTTCAGAGGCTGAGGCAGGAGGATCACTTAATGCCAAGAGTTTGAGGTTACAGTTAGCCAAGATTGTGCCACTGCATTCCAGCCTGGGAGAGAGAGAGAGATTGTCTCTAAAAATTGTTTTAAAGTAGAAACATGTTTCATTTTCCCCACTAAAGAGGAGACAGTGTAATCTTGAAAACTCTCATGACCCACCCTTCTTGTAGCTTTGTGTGTACAGGTAGATGCCGGGGAAACAATGCATCCACAGTTGTCAAATGTAACGTTTGGTTCTAAATTGCTGAAACTCACAAAATGCATCCTCCCCTTTCTAATCAGATGCAGAACAGTGTACATCATGGACAAAATGTCAAGACTCAAACTGTAAGTAAGATGGCTACCTGTCAGTGTGGCAACCTTCCTGGTTTATAATGACTTTTTGGGCCTGTGCTTCTGTGGGCTCTTTGTGAGGGGTTCTTGGGGTCTTTGTGAAGCATCAAGACACTCCCATAGTCAAGGCCAATAACAAGGTCTTCAGGTATGTCCTGTTCATTGCCCTCACCCTGTAACTTCATTGTCCCTTACCTTCATTGGCCATCCCATTACAGCCACTTGCATCCTTTGGAATATTACATTTGGGCTGGGTGCAGTGGCTCATGACTATAATCCTGGCACTTTGGGAGACTGAGGTGGAAGGAGCGCTTGAGTCTAGGAGTTCGAGATCAGTGTGGGCAACATAATGAGACTCTGTCTCTACAAAAAATTAAAAAATTGGCTGGGCACAGTGGTTCATGCCTGTAATCTCAGCACTTTGGGAGGTGAGGTGAGCAGATCACTTGAGGCCAAGAATTCAAACCAACCTGGCCAACATGGTGAAACCTCATCTCTATTAAAAATATTTTTAAAATTAGCTGGGCCTGGTGGGGCATGCCTGTAATCCCAGCTGCTTGGGTGGCTGAGGCACGAGAATCACTTGAATCTGGGAGGCAGAAGTTGCAGTGAGCTGAGATCACACCACTGTACTCCAGTCTGGACAACAGAGTGAGACTCTGTCCCAAAAATAAATAAATAAATAAATAAATAAAATTAGCTGGACATGATGGCATGTGCCTATAGTCCCAGCTCCTTGGGAGGCTGAGGTGGGAGGATGGCTTCAACCTGGGACGTTGAGGCTGCAGTGACCTGTGATGGTGGCACTGCACTCCAGCCTGGGCAACAGAGCCAGACCCTGTCGCAAAAAAAAAATAAAAAACACATAAAAACCACATATTTGGAGTTATGTTTACTTGTTTGCATAGTTTGGCCAAAATGATCACTGCAGTTCTGACCTTCAAGGTTACCATATGAGAGAGGGATAAGGCACTGGTTGGTATCAGGGGTACCCAATTCCATCATTGCTATCTATTCCCTGATCTAAGTAAGTCTCTAATCCCAGCACTTTGGGAGACTGAGGTGGGAGGAATTTCATGGGGAATGACTGCAGCCTTCACGCATATGGATGCATAATATGAGCCTGAAAACATCATCACATAAAACCACAATTTGGTTATTGACTATTTCGTGAATCCTGGGTTCCTTGGCTCATGGGAGCTTCAGTGTGGCTTTTCTGGCCAGGAGCTTGTGTGACATTTTCAATGAGGCCAATCCTTAAGTTCAGCATGCTGGTGTTTTTCAGTGTCTAGGTCACCGTCCTTCCTGTCTACCGAAATCCCAAATGGGGACGGTCATGGTGGCTATGGAAATCTCAGTCCTGGCCTCCACTGATTTGCTGCTACTTCTCTGTCTGCAGATGCTATACTGTTCCTGTTACTTTTTTGTTTTGTTTTGTTTTTGGAGACAGGGCTCTCACTATGTTGCCCAGGCTTGCCTCAAACTCTTGGTTTCGAGCAATCCTCCCACCTCAGCCTCCCAAAGTGCAGGGATTACAGGTGTGAGCCACCACACCTGACCCGAGTTTTCAGTTTTTGACAGCACTCAGTATATGTGGTGACACACATTTGGACTTCAATACTGAGAGATTCCATTATTACTATTATTATTATATTGTATTATTATGTTCTGTCACCCAGGCTGGAGTGCAGTGGGAAGATCACAGCTCAGTGCAGACTCGACCTCACAGCCTCAAGCAGTTCTCCTGCCTCAGCCTCCCTAGTAGCTGGAACTACAGGTGTGTGCCACCATGCTTGGTTAATTTTTTTAAAAAATATTTTTTTAGCCAGGCATGGTAGTGCATGTCTGTAATCCCAGGTACTTGGGACGCTGAGGCAGGAGAATTGCCTGGACCTGGAAGGTGGAGGTTGCAGTGAGCCGAGATCATGCCACTTACACTCCAGCCTGGGTGACAGAGTGAAACTGCATCTCGAAAAGAAAAAAAGGTTTCACCATGTTGGCTAGGCTGGTCTTGAACTCCTGACCTCATGAGATCCACCTGCCTTGCCTCCCAAAGTTCTGGGATTACAGGTGTGAACCACTGTTCCCAGCCTACAAAGAATATTTTATTTTATTTATTTTTTAATTAATTAATTAATTATTTTGAGATGGAGTTTTGTTCTTGTTGCCCAGGCTGGAGTGCAATGGCACAATCTTGGCTCACTGCAACCTCTACCTCCCAGGTTCAAGCGATTCTCCTGCCTCAGCCTCCCAAGTAGCTGGGATTGCAGGTGCCCGCCATCATGCCTGGCTAATTTTTTTTTCTTTGAGCCAGAGTCTTGCTCTATTGCCCAGGCTGGAGTGCAGTGGTGTGATCTTGGTTCACTGTGACCTCCACTCCCGGGTTCAAGAGATTCTCTTGCCTTGGTCTCCTGAGAAGCTGGGACTACAGGCGCACACCACCACATGTGGCTATTTTTTGTATTTTTATTAGAGACGGGATTTCAACATGTTGGCCAGGATGGTTTCAATCTCTTGATCTCGTGATCCACCCACCTAGGCCTCCCAAAGTGCTGGGATTACAGGTGTGAACCACTGCGCCTGGACTATTTTTGTATTTTTAGTAGAGATGGGGTTTCACCATGTTGGTCAGGCTGGTCTCGAACTCCTGATCTCAATTGATCCACCCTGCTTGGCCTCCCAAAGTGCTGGGATTACAGGTGTGAGCCACTGTGCCTAGCCCTACAAAGGATATTTTAAATAATACAAATGAACAGCCAGATGAAGAGATAACTCTGGGCACATGGTTATGTTCTTATTTACCGACCAGAAGGCTCTCTGAACCCTGTTTTTGGGTGTTTATGGTGGCTTTATTATGGCGACATGATTAATCACGTCATTCACTATTGGTGATTAACTCAACTCTGTTTTCTCTTCCCTCCCTGGAGGTGGGGACACAGCTGAAAGTTTCAAGGCTCTAATCATATGGTTGGTTTCCCTGGCAACTAGCCTCCCATCCTATGGTTTGTAGGAGTTTTCCAAAAATCTCCTTATTAACATAAACTTAGCTGTGGTAGAAAGGGGATGGTTATGAATAACTAAAGACATTTATTTCACCTTTCACTCTGGAACTCCTACAGCTATTTTAAGAACTGAAGACAAAATGCCATTTTTTCTTTGAGAGAGGGTCTCCTTCACTCTGTCACCCAGACTGGAGTGCAGTGGCACAATCTTGTGTCACTGCAGCCTTCACCCCAGGGTTCAAGCAGTTCTCCCACCTCAGGATCCTGAGTAGCTGGGACTACAGGTGCACGCCACCACATCTAGCTATTTTTTTTAAATTTTTAGTAGAGATTGGGTTTTGCCATGTTGCCCAGACTGGTCTCAAACACCTGAGCTCAAGCCATCTACCTACCATGGCCTCCCAAAGTACTGGATTACAGATGTGAGCCACAGTGCCCAGCATTTTTTTTTTTTTTTTTTTTTTTTGAGACAGAGTCTTATTCTGTCACCCAGGCTGGAGTACAGTAGTGTCGTCACAGCTCACTATAGTCTTGACCTCCCTGAGCTTGGGAGATCCTCTCACCTCAGCCTCTCCAGTAGCTGAGACTGTAGGCACACAACCCTATGCCTGGCTAATTTTTGTATTTTTTGTAGAGATGGGGTTTCACTGTGTTGCCCAGGCTGGTCTTGAGCTCCTGGGCTCAAGCAGTCTGCCTGCCTCAGCCTTCCAAAGTGGTGGGATTACAGGCAGGCCAAATCTTCTAACAAAAGATACTCTGATTCCTCTGGTCACTTAGGAAATTACAAGATTTTTAGCAACTGTGAGCCAGGAACCCTGGACAAAACCCAAAATATATATTTCACAATATCACAACTTTCTTTTCCACCAAACTGGGGGGTGGTGCTCAAAATGATACCCTCTGACTCAATTATAACTTGGATATTCTCTAAAAATCCATAGTTCTTGTCGGTATGTCAACTGGGAAATAACTGTGGATTTGAAAAAGTACTCTGCACATAAGAAAATCCATGATGGGGCCAGGCGCAATGGCTCCCGCCTGTAAGCCCAGCACTCTGGGAGGCTGAGGTAGGTGGATTGCATGAACCCAGGTGTTCGAGACCAGCCTGGCCAACATGGCAAAACCTTGTCTTTACTAAGAATACAAAAAACTAGTCAGGCATGGTGGTGCACACCTTTGGGCCCGCCCAGCTACTCAGGAGGCTGAGGCAAAAGAATAATCCGAGCCTGGGAGGTCACAGCTGCAGTGAGCCGGGGTCACACCACTGCACTCCAGCCTGGGTAACCATAGTGAGACCCTGTCTTGATAAAAAAAAAAAAAAGAAAAAAGAAAAAAATGCATGATGGGCTGCACTGTGCAGATGACCATTACTCTCTAGGAAGACCTCAGTGGTTTTCTCTTTTTGAGACAGAGTCTTGCTGTGTTGCCCAGGCTGGAGAGCAGCAGCACGATCTCAGCTCACTGCAACCTTCGTCTCCTGAGTTTAAGTGATTCTCCTGCCTCAACTTCCCATGTAGTTGGGACTACAGGTGCATGCCACCACGCCCAGCTAATTTTTTTTATTTTTTGGCAGAGATGGTAGGGATGGGGTTTCACCATGTTGGCCAGGCTGGTCTCAAACTCCTGACCTCAGGTGATCTGCCCGCCTCGGCCTTCCAAAGTGCTGAGATTACAGGCGGGAGCCACCGCACCAGCCAGAGGTTTTCTCATATACACTTTATGTCACCCAGTCTCCAGTAGCAGCAAAACTTTCATGTCAAATACATGAGTTAATTCAGACATAGGAGATCAATGGCATAGAATTGAAATTCAAGAAATAAGCCCATACATATATGGTCAACTGAGTTTCAAAAACAGTGCCAGGAATGGGGACATAGTATTATTTTCAAAAATCGATGTTGTGACAATTGGGTGGACATACAAAAAATAATAAAATTGGACCAAGCACAGTGGCAGGATTGTTTGAGGCCTGGAGTTTAAGACCAGCTTGGGCAATGTACTGCAGCCCTATATCTTATTAAAGAAAATTATCTGGGGGTTGTAGCACACACCTGTAGTCCCAGCTGCTCGGTGGCTGTGGTGAGGATTACTGGAGCCTGGGAGTTTGTGGCTGCAGTGAGCTATGATTGCACCACTGTAGTCTAGCCTGGGTGACAGAGTGAGACACCAATTCTATTTTATTTTTTGAGACAGGGTCTACTCTGTCTCCCTGACTGGAATGTTGTGAGGCTTGGCTCACTGCAACCTCCACTTTCCAGGCTCAAACAATCCCCCTACTTCATCCTCCCAAGTAGCTGGGGCTACAAGCATGCACCACCACACCTGGCTAATTTTTGTATTTTTTGGAGAGACGAGTTTTGTCATGTTGGCCAGGCTGGTCTAGAACTCCTAGGCTCAAGTGATCCATCCAGCTCAGCTTCCCAAAGGAGGGTGTTCCCTGGCCAAACTGAAGGTGGGGCTGCTTATTCTCATGGCCCAATAATGAGATGCAGATGAACTGGGAAAGGAGAGAGTTTTTATTTCTGTAACCAGTTACAGGGAGAAGGCCTGGAAAATACTGCCAGACCACCTCAAATTACAAAGTTTTCCAGAGTTTATACACCTTCTAAGCTATATGTCTACGTGTAAGTGTGCATTCATCTAAAGATATGACTGATTAACTTCTTCTAATCTATAACTAAGATCTGAGTCCTGAAGACCTTCCTCTGAAACCTCAGTGAATTCGCTTAATCTAAATGGGTCCAGGTGCTGGGGTGATTACCCTTATCTTGTCTCCTAAATCATGGAGGTTTGGGGAGTTCCTTCAAATCCCAATAAATTTGTTTGTGGAGGCCTGGGGAGTTTCTTCAGACCCCAAATAAAACTTGTTTCATCCTAAACAGGTCCTGTTAAGAATTCTTTCATTATCTTGTCATGCTTTAAGGCCCAGGAAAGGCTTAAGTAAAACTCTTGGTGGGCTTTTGTTACCTTCCAGCCTTTGTATATGGGCACTGGCTCTCTCAACTTTTGATATGTAACTTAACCACTCAGTCAGTGCTGAGACAGTTGTTATGGAGGCCTCTGTTAGTCAGATCTAGGCTGCCACAATCCCTACTGTGAATTTGTGCATGATTTATATCATGCTTGTATATTTATTTATCATGAGAATCACAGGAAGATGGGGTGTTATAATCTGAGTACTTCCTGCTGAGAGGGGGTCATATTTATAAGGTACCAAATGCAGTGCTGGAGTAGAAGAGGTCGATTTCTTCCTGGTAGCACTCTCTGTTTCGGGGGCTTAAAGGCAGTGGCTGCTGAGACATAGTATGAGTTCAAGGGATGTTTTGGAAGAACATGTAACAGCAACACATTTAAATAGGTTGCTGCTGTTTTATTCTGAAGTTTAAATTGGTCAGTCTTCAGTTCACAGGGCTTTATGAAAGTACAGCTTAGGTTTCAGTGATTGCCAATTAGGAAAAATGGGGAAAAGGGAAAAGAAAAAGGAAAAAATTGAAAACATTATTTTGGAGAATTTTAGCCAGAAAAATCAGAATTCAATCCAAATTATAGAAAATAATAAAAATTGAAAAACATTAGGCAAGACTAGAATCTAGTAACAGGTGTACTATAGTTTTTGAAACATAATTTTGCTCTCTCTAGTTTCTTATGTTTACTAAAAGACAAATCATGGTAGATTTGGTTTGCTTTATTATACTTGGCCAGATGATTTGTATAAAGTGCAACAAGAATAATTATTTTTCACATAGACCTTTTAAAAAATTGGCTTGGATGGAACTTTGTTCCATAGAAGGAATCTGAGATAAGACTTTATTTTATTTTGCATTTTATTTTGTATTTTATTTTCTTTGAGACTGAGTCTCTGTCACCCAGGTTGGAGTGCAGTAGTGCGATCTCGTCTCATTGCAACCTCTGCCTCCCGGGTTCAAGCGATTCTTGTGCCTCAGTCTCCAGAGTAGCTGGGATTACAGGTGCACACCACTGCACCTGGCTAATTTTTGTATTTTTAGTAGAGACGGGGTTTCACCATGTTGATCAGGCTGGTCTCGAACTTTAACCTCGTGATCTGCCCGCCTCAGCCTCCCAAAGTACTGGGATTACAGGCCCTGAGCCAGTGTGCCTGGCAAGACTTTATTTATTTATTTTGAGATGGAGTCACGCTCTTTCACCCAGGCTGGAGTGCAGTGGCACAGTCTTGGCTCACTGCAACCTCTGCCTCCTGGGTTCAAGTGATTCTCCTGCCTCAGCCTCCTGAGTAGCTGGGATTACAGGTGTGCACCACCATGCCCGGCTAATTTTTGTATTTTTAATAGAGACAGGGTTTCACCATGTTGGTCAGGCTGGTCTTGAACTCCTGACCTTGTGATCTGCCTGCCTCAGCCTCCCAAAGTCCTGGGATTACAGATGTTAGCCATTGCAGCTGGTCTAGATAAGACTTTTTAAAGCTGAGCCCAGCCGTGGATTTGTGCCATCAGATACCTATGAGTTGGGTGAATTCCTCTCCTCTTAAGGTTCCAAGATAACTTGGGACTCCTGGCCTGTCAGAAAGTGATATTCTTTAGTTACCACAGATCAGAAACCCTGTACAGGGACTGTGTACACAAAATCTGAGGGCAGCTTTCCAAGGGCTTTATTGGCTTCCATAATCAACTGTAATTCCTTAAAGGAAAGCACACCATTCCAGTCAAAGCCTTGGTAAAATAACCAGTTTTTTTCAATTGTGTCCTGTTACAAAAGAAAACAGATTCTTATTGTACTTCTGCAAATAACCATATTGCCGTAAATTAAGAATCCTCACAAATAGTTTCCAAACTCTGGAGAAATCAGGTAGATAGAAACAAATATGTTCCAAATTTGGTTCATAGGCATATACTTAATTGTGAAAAGCTGTCAATAGCTCAAAAGAAAAGTTTTATTGACTTTGAAAAATAAAACGAAGGATCAGCAATGTTTTAAGCAAAACTCAAAAAGATCACTTCAATCTTCTAATTCACTTAATGCAGTTAATTCCTGTCCTGCTTGATAGTTATGAACATTTTAGCTATCCAAGACTGAACATTTTTTGTCTATTCTGTTGTCACAATCTCCAAAGTTATCAAAAACTTGCATTGAGGAACACCTGTTAGAGCTTTATAGCTGATTATAAAACCACCTGCTAAAGAGGACCAAAACAAGACAACAATTGCTTATGGATGACAAAGTTTTAGGGTAGCCATAGTCAAAGAGAAAATTGACAAGGAAATCTGTTACCTCTGTGGCACACAATAATTTAACATAAATATAATTATTACTGATAATGTACACTAAGATATATCAGAATTATAGGAGTTTTCCGTAATTTTGGAACACATGCCAATAACATATTTATACAGATATAATCCAAAGAAAGCCAAACCCCATTTTGTAGTTGACATTGCTTGCTGTATGATTTTTGTACCAAATAAGCCAAATTTCACCTTTACATTAGTGTACTATTAATGTTGAACCCAATTCTTAATAAAACCTTATAGATGTGTTTGCCCAATTTTAATGTTTGGCAATTTTTATAGATCTTTTATAACCCTTCGAAATTGTTGTTAAAGCATAGGTTAGTGCTCTAAGAGAAACCTGTTGTGCTTTTATTTTAATGTTGAATTTACAGAAAAACCGGATAATATCCCTTTAACATTAGCCAATATGTTTACACACCGAATTTATTTTACAATCAACCTACAACTTGCTTAAACCTTCAGCTTTATTTTATCCAACTTAATCCTTTAACCTTTTAATTTAGCCAAAAAACCCACATTCCATGCCTTCTTCTAATCTTTTTACCAAAAGTATACTCTATTTTCCATACACACCTTGCATGTAAAACTGCTTTTTCCAATAGTCTCAATAGAGTCAACATGTTACAATGTTGACTCTTAGCAACTTTTACTTTTGGTGAAAAACCTGGTAAGTGATTTTAATTATGTACCAGGCAGGGATTCTAGAACCTAGACAGAAGTGCAGATAAGGCCTGACTCATTCCAGCATGTCACTTCATGTGCCCCAGGTCCTTCCTAGCTGTAAAGCAGGCAAGTTGTACAATTAAGAGTCATAATGGCATTTTATGAAGCATTCAGGAGGCAGGCCTAATCACCTTTAAATTGTACATTACTTGCATATATTCCCTCTCATAAATTCTTTTGCAACTTCTACAGACAATCTGTGATATGCTTTGACTTCCTGACTTGTCCTAAATATCCTTCTTTTTAAAAAAACCAGTCATTTTACTTTAGGACAAGAATTTATCATACAAGGCTCTTTTTTTATATAAAATATCTTTTCTTTAAGCCTTTTTTTGAACCAAAAATACTTATTTATTTTTATAATTTTCTTCATGTCTTGTTTACTTTTGTTTGAGATAAAGTCTCACCAGGCTGGAGTGCAGTGGTGCCATCTTGGCTCACAAAACCTCTGCCTCCAAGATTCAAGTGATTCTCCTGCCTCAGCCTCCTGAGTAGCTGGGATTACAGGCATGCACCACCACAACTGGCTAATTTTTGTATTTTTAGTAGAGAAGGGGTTTCACCATGTTGGTCAGGCTGGTCTCGAACTTCTGACCTCATGATCCACCCACCTTGGCCTACCAAAGTGCTGGGATTACAGGTGTGAGCCACAGCTCCCAGCTTTTTTTTTTTTTTTGAGACAGAGTCTCGCTCTGTTGCCCAGGGTAGAGTGCAGTGATGAAATCTCAGCTCACTGCAACCTCCACCTCTCTTTATATCTCTTTTATTTCCTGGTTCCTTTTACCTTGTTTTATGTATAACCTTTAAATAAGCTTTGAATTAGACAAAAATTATTTACCCTTTAAAAAGGACACAACTTTTTCAAAAAAGAATGTTTCTACAATATATTTTTATTGGAAAATACTCAATGAAATATCTATTGTTTAATATAACTTTAGATTCTAAATTGTGACGAGTTTGGGCCAGGTGTGGTGGCTTATGCCTGTAATCCCAGCATTTTGGGAGGCTGAGGTGTGTGGATCACTTGAGGTCAGGAGTTGGAGACCAGCCTGGCCAACATGGTGAAACTCCATCTCTAATAACAATACAAAAATTAGCCAGATGTGGTGGTACATGCCTGTAGTTCCAGCTGCTTGAGAGACTGAGGCACGAGAATTGCTTGAACCTGGGAGGCAGAGGTTGCAGTGAGCCACATCATTGCACTCCTGACTGAGCAACAGTGTGAGACTCTGTCTCAAAAATAAATAAGTAAATAAATAAATTATGACAAGTTGTTTATGAGTATTCCATTACACTTACCTAATTATTTAATTGTTTACCTAGATTGTTTATGAAAACTGTGATGGTTGTCATTTAAAGTTATGAAAAAAGCATTGCAAAATTATAACTGAGACAATGAAAAAGATCTGACCTAACTGACTCCATCTTGCTTCTAACCTCCAAACTATCCTTGTTTATTAACTTAGTTTATAGTTTAACTTTGAAACAAAGATGATAATAGTTGTTTCCCATAACAAAACCTCCTTTATGCCTGTGGACTAGACTGCCTAAAGCCACAGGATTAGAAGTTGTGGTATTTTACTAAATAATTCAAGATATAGCTATGAATATTAATGTTTTATTTATTAAAAAGTACACAAGCAAAGATCATTCTGTTTTGGGCTGAGTTTATAGTTTTGTAGTCTCCATGACAAATGTTGACACCTTACTGTGTTTGGCAGGGATAAGTATGAAATTGTTTGGTCAGTAAATGCAAAGACAAATGTATGCTGGCAATTTTTAAGACATTTCTTTCTTTCTTTCTTTCTTTCTTTTTTTTTTTTTTGAGACAGAGTCTTGCTCTGTCACCCAGGCTGGAGTGCAGTGGTTGTGATCTTGGCTCACTGCAACCTCTGCCAACTGAGTTCAAGCGATTCTCCTGCCTCGGCCTCCTAAGTACTTGGGATTACAGGCGCGCACCACCATGCTCGGCAAAATTTTTTTTTTTTTTTTTTTGAGACGGAGTTTCACTCTTTTTACCCAGGCTAGAGTGCAATGGCGCAATCTCGGCTCACTGCAACCTCTGCCTCCTGGGTTCAGGCAATTCTCCTGCCTCAGCCTCCTGAGTAGCTGGGATTACAGGCATGTGCCACCATGCCCAGCTAATTTTTTGTATTTTTAGTAGAGACGGGGTTTCACCATGTTGACAAGGATGGTCTCGATCTCTTGACCTCGTGATCCACCCGCCTCAGCCTCCCAAAGTGCTGGGATTACAGGCATGAGCCACCGCGCCCGGCGGCAAAATTTTTTTGTATTTTTAGTAGAGACGGGGTTTCACCATGTTGGTCAGGCTGGTCTCGAACTCCTGACCTTGTGACCCACCCACCTTGGCCTCCCAAAGTGCTGGGATTAGAGGCGTGAGCCACCGCACCTGGCCAAGGCATTTCTAATATTACTTTGCCAGTAATCTTAAACCTAGCTTATTTATTAAAGCTTGTAGTTAAGTCATGTAAACTTGAAAAAGCATTTGACCACTCTTTTTTTCTGTGAAAGTATTTAAGTGCTTTTATTTTTTAAGCCAATTAATTAGAGCTCTTTTTTTTCGGTTGTGAAACACTGTGTACACAACACATAAATACATAGACCTATTAGGCATGCCAATATAAGTACATTTTCTTTGGTCTTTTTGTTTTTTTCTTTTTTGTGGAGAACAAGGTCTCACTGTATGACCCAGGCAGGTCTTGAACTCCTGGGCTCAAGCTATCCTCCTGCCTCTGCCTCCCTAAGAGCTGGGCTTACAGGCGTGAGCCACAGTGCCCAGCCAGAAGAAGTCCTTTTTTTCTTTTTGAGATTGTGTCTTGCTCTGTCACCCAGACTGGAGTGCAGCAGTGTGATCTTGGCTCACTGCAACCTCTGCCTCCCAGGTTCAAGGAATTCTCTTGCTTCAGCCTCCTGAGTAACTGGGACTACAGTCGTGTGCCACCACGCCCAGCTAATTTTTTGTATTTTCAGTAGAGATGGGGTTTCACTGTGTTAGCCAGGATGGTCTTGATCTCCTGACCTCATGATCTGCTCGCCACAGCCTCCCGAAGTGCTGGGATTACAGGATTGAGCCACCGCCAGCTAGAAGTATGTTTTATAGGTTCATAAGACACCTTTTTTTCCTCCCTATTTTAGACCTACAAACTCTTGATAACCTGGTTTATTACCCTGGCAGTTGTCAGCTAAATAGCTGTGAGTCTGCATATTGAAGGAAACAACTATTAGGTGAAGAATCAGATAGCAAAATTTACATTTCAAGGTACAGAGAGAAAAAGTCTGGCAGTGCTAGAGGGATATTAAAGATGGATGCTGGCCAGTGGCTAACGCCTGTAATCCCAGCATTTTGGGTGGATCACGAGGTAAAGATATGGATACCATCCTGGCCAACATGGTGAAACCCTGTCTCTACTAAAATACAACAAAATTACCCAGGCCTGGTGGTGCGTGCCTGTAGTCCCCTTCTCGACTAAAAATACAGAAATTAAAATTAGCTGGGCATGGTCGTGCATGCCTGTTACTCAGGAGGCTGAGGCAGGAGAATTGCTTGAACCCCGAAGGCAGAGGTTGCAGTAAGCCAAGATCACACCACTGCACTCCAGCAAGACTCTGTCTCAAAAAAAAAAAAAAAAGAAAAAAAGACGGATGCTAGATGAAACATAAAATTATAGAAATCTATCATAGGATTGTATAAGGAACCATACTGAATCCTAGGTTTTTTTTTTTTTTTTGAGACGGAGTCTTGCTTTGTTGTCCAGGCTGGAGTGCAGTGGCATGATCTTGGCTCACTGCAACCTCTGCCTCCCAGGTTCAAGCAATTCTCCTGCCTCAGCCTTCCGAATAACTGGGATCACAGGTGCCCGCCACCATGCCTGGCTAATTTTTGTATTTTTAGTAGAGATGGGGTTTCGTCATGTTGGCCAGGCTGGTCTCCAACTCCTGACCTCGGGATCCACCCGCCTCGGCCTCTGAAAGTGCTGGGATTACAGGTGTTAGACACCGTGGCTGGCCTTTTTTTGTAGGGGGTGGGGACAGAGTTTTGCTTTTGTTACCCAGGCTGGAATGCAGTGTCCCAATCTCGGCTCACTGCAACCTCCCAGATTCAAGTGATTCTCCTGCTTCAGGCTCCTAAGTAGCTGAGATTACAGGCACCTGCCACCACACCCGGCTAATTTTGTATTTTTACTGGTGGGGGGAGGGTTCTCCATGTTGATCAGGCTGGTCTTGAACTCACAAACTCAGGTGGTCTGCCTGCCTCAGCCTCCCAAAGTGCTGGGATTACAGGCCTGAGCCACCGCGCCCGACCGGGTGTTAGCTTTTAATTAAGCTGCCTTTTTTTTTTTTTTTGAGACAGAGTCTCACTCTGTCACCCAGACTGGAGTATTTTGGCCGTGAGCTCGGCTCATTGCAATCTCTGCCACCTGGGTTCAAGCAATTCTCCTGCCTCAGTCTCCTGAGTAGCTGGGACTACAGGCACATGCCACTACACCTGGCTAATTTTTTTTTTTTTTTTTGTATTTTAGTAGAGACAGAGTTTCACTGTGATGCCTAGCCTGGTCAAGAACTCCTCTCCTCAGCTAATCTCACCTTGGCCTCCCAAAGTGCTGGGATTACAGGCGTGAGCCACCGTGCCCAGTTTAAGGAGAGAAGCTGGTTAACCATTGAGCTCCTTAAAAAAAAATTCTTTTTCCTTCCCAGAGGATTGTTAGCAGGAATGTGCCCAATACCTCCCATTTTCAAGTTTATGTGGTATCAAAAGGGACAAGACAGATACACAGACAAGTGGAGACAGATTTCGGACAAACACAAGGGGCGAGTATATGCAGGCAGAATAGACTTAAAACCAACTTGAAACCTATCTCAACCAAAATGCAACGCGGATATGTGAGCGAACCCTTTGTTGTACCCTTGCGAGTCAAGGAATGTACCACACTCCGAGATTGAATTATGAATCCTTTATTATGCCTGCGACTGAGAGGTGGCTAACGCCCAAAATTCTCTCGGCCCCTAAGAAAAAGTTAGGTGGTCTCTTATACTCTAGTTTTGAAGGGGAGGGGGAACCTAGCTGAAGCAAATTTTTCACAAAAGCAGAGTAAGCAAAAAATTAAAAGATAAACTAGTACATGAGAAATAAAACAGTGCCAGGTGTGAGGGGTAAAGTTGTCATAAAAGATATACAACTTATAGATAATGGGGGCTCTGGGCACTCGACAGCACCTGCATTCCCAGGCTCTGCTGGTACCACTTAACCCGGCCTCCTGCATTCCTGGAGGTGCCCAGTGTCAGCCCGCCCCAGCTACATACTTAATGGTGGAAAAATAACTAATATGAAGAAGCTAAGATAGAGTCTGTGCAGCTCAAGAAGCTAACATAAAGCCTGAATAGCTTTTAGTCTGAGAAAAAGATAGTTTTAGCTAGCAAAAAGCAGGTTATTACACCTCTTGCTCTCTTTGGCGGTACTGGACAATTGACTTTTGTCCAGGTGGCTCACACCTGTAATCCCAACACTTTGGGCAACAACATGATGAAGATTGAGGACTTATGCTAAGTGAAATAAACCATTCAGTAAAAGACAAATACAGGCCGGGCGCGGTGGCTCAAGCCTGTAATCCCAGCACTTTGGGAGGCCGAGGCGGGTGGATCACGAGGTCAAGAGATCGAGACCATCCTGGTCAACATGGTGAAACCCCGTCTCTACTAATACAAAAAATTAGCTGGGCACGGTGGCGTGTGCCTGTAATCCCAGCTACTCAGGAGGCTGAGGCAGGAGAATTGCCTGAACCCAGGAGGCGGAGATTGCGGTGAGCCGAGATCGCGCCATTGCGCTCCAGCCTGGGTAACAAGAGCAAAACTCCGGCTCAAAAAAAAAAAAAAAAAAGACAAATACAGAATAATTCCACTTGTATGAGGTACCCACAGTGAACTTCATACAATCAAAAAGTAGAATAGTGTAGAATAGTGGGTGTGAGGGGCTGAGGGTGAGCGGTAAATGGGATGTCATTCAATCATTAAGAGTTTCGAATTTGCAAGAGGAAATCATTTCTAGAGATTGGTTTCACAATGTAACTACACTTAACACTACTGAATAGGCCACTTAAAAATGGACCTAGGGCAAAGAACAAAGTTGGGCTCACAAGCAAATATCCCCGCAGGGAAAACCCACTCTGACTGTGGAGCTTGGCTCAACGACATGCTCACCTGCATGACTGTCACTCCGCGGCGAAGGGGCGGGGCCACACAAACTGTCCAATCAGCATCACTGCTGGAAAGGGGCGTGGACCCTAGCGCTGCTTGGGCGTGTGAATATCCTTATTGTAGCGGTTCACTGGGGTTACCCCTCATCCTCCTCCGAAGACTCTCTGGAGTGTTGCACGCCCTTTGTCGCCCTGGGACCTGCAGGTAGTGACAGATCCATAGGGAGGACTCCTGGAGCCTCCGTAAGCCGAGAAATGGTGAGTGTTCGGGGCCGGAAGTCCCGAGACCTGAGGAGGGGGCTCGTCGGAACCGGCTGTGGCTGGACCCGAGTCCCCGTGGCGCAGCTGGGGTCAGGACCCCCGAGGGTCTCCCAGCAGGGTAGGGCTGGGCCGGCAGCTGGGACCTGTCCCGCCCCTGCGGCTGCGGCCCCAGCCCCGGAGCCCTTTCCGGGCAGTTGCGCGCCCGCAGCCCCGCGTCTCCCAAGATTGTGTGGGTGCCACGGGAAAGTCATGAGGGCGAATCCCCACTCGGGTGTGGGGTTCGTGCGTCTGAGAATCTATTTGGGTCAGAACGTTAAGGTGAATCCGCCTGTGAGAATTGAAGCCTGGAGGAGGGAGCATTTTATTTTGCCGCCAAGGGACAGGAGGGCGAGCGTGGAGCTCCTAGAGTTCGTTCCTGTGGCTGCTGAGATGCCCCTGCTGTCATCACGAGGCACTGACCCACTGTCCGGGTTGCCGCTATCAAGTTTGGGAATTTGTTTTTGAGACAGGGTCTCGCCGTGTCGCCCAGGCTTAAGTGTAGTGGTGCCATCGAACCTTACTGCATCCTCAAACACTGGGACTCAAGCGATCCTCCCGCCTCAGCCTCCTGAGTAGCTGGGACTACAGGCACCTGCCACTACTGGCTAATTTTAAATTTTTACTGTGTAGACGCAAGATCTTGCTATGTTGCTCATGCTAGTCTCAAACGCGTGGCGTCAGGATTCTCTTGCCTTGGGTTCCCAAAATGTTGAGATTACAGGCGTGATCATGCCTGGCCTTTGTGAATGTATTTACATTTTGATTGTGGGTTTTCCATATTAACGGTGGAGAGGCAATTCCTTATCTAAACAGATTAGAACATTTGCGTTTCTTTCCTTTGGATTCCTTGATCAAATCACTTTTTCTTTTTTGAGACAGAGTCTGACTCTGTTGCCCAGGCTGGAGTGCAATGGCGTGATCTAGGCTCACTGCAACCTCCACCTCCCAGGTTCAAGCAATGCTCCTGTCTCAGCTTCCCGAGTAGCTGGCATTACAGGCGCATGCCGCCACACCAGGCTAATTTTTTGTGTGTTTAGTAGAGACAGCGTTTCACCGTGTGCCCCAGGCTGGTCTTGAACTCCTGAGCTCAGGCAATCCACCTTCCTTGGCCTCCCAAAGTGCTAGAATTACTGGCGTGAGCCACCACGCCCGGCCCTTTTTTTTTTTTTTTTTTTTTTGGTAGACAGATTCTTGCTCTGTCGCCCAGTCTGGAGTGCAGTGACGCCATCTCGACTCACTGCAACCCCTGCCTCCCAGGTTGAAGCAATTCTCATGCCTCAGCCTCCCGAGTAGCTGGGATTACAGGCGTGTGCCACCACACCCGGCCCATTTTATTATTTTTAATAGAGATGATATTGCCTTTTGATGACCAGGCTGTTCTCGAACTCCTGGCCTCAAGTGATTCACTTGCCTCAGCCTTCTACAGTACTGGGATTATAAGTGTGAGCTGCTGTGGTGGCCCAAACCACCTTTTTTTCTTTTTCCTTGACACAATCTTGCTCTGTTGCACAGGCTGGAGGGCAGTGGCATGATCTCAGCTCATGGCAACCTCTGCCTCCTGGGTTCAAGCAGTTCTTCCTGCCTCAGCCTCCTGAGTAGCTGGGTTGACTGGTGCCTGCCACCAGACCCGGCTAATTTTTGTATTATTAGTGGAGGTGGGACTGCTGGCCAGGCTGGTCTTAAACTCCTGAAACCAAGCCTGCATTGGCCTCCGAAAGTGCTGGGATTACAGACGAGAGTCACCTTGCTCAGCCCTGAAACCTTTTAATGCCAACGGTGTCATGGGTGAAGCCCATAACCCTGATGATTATGATTTGAGGTTCTCTGGAGGAAAAAAAATATATTAATAAATATTAAGGTAGGAAGATAACCTTTCTGCCTGGAAGTGTATCAAGTGACCACAGAAACAAAACAGAGAAGGATGAAAGAAGGAAGGGAACAAAAGAAAAATGAAGCTTCCTTCCTTCCTTCCTTCCTTCCTTCCTTCCTTCCTCTCACCCACTCACCTCTCCTCCCTTTCCCTACAAAAAAAAAAGAAAAATGAAGCATTTTTCTACGTTTTGACCTAATTGGAAATCCAAAACATAGTAAAAGAATTATGCAACTAAAAAAGAAAAGGACATTGCACGTGCATGGCTTTTAGGCCTCTCTGACATTGGTTCTGAATTAATTTTATTGTTTTAAAAATCATATATATATATATTCACACATATATATATTTCTGGTTTGACCCTCCTGTGCTCCAGCAATAAACCTTCCTTGGCCTCCCAAGGTGCTGGGATTATAGGCATAAGCCACCAGGCTCAGCCTGGTTCTGAATTATGTATTTATTTATTTAGAGAAGAGTCTTGCTCTGTTGCCCAGGTGGAGTGCAGTGGTGCAATCTTGACTCATTGTAACCTCCACCTCCCAGGTTCAAGTAATTCTTCTGCCTCAGCCTCCCATGTAGCTGGGAGTACAGGTGTGCACTACCACGCCCGGCTAATTTTTGTATTTTTAGTAGAGACAGGGTTTCACCATATTGGCCAGGCTGGTCTTGAACTCCTGACCTCGTGATCCACCCACCTCGGCCTCCCAAAGTGTTGGGATTACAGATGTGAGCCACTGCGCCCAGCCTGAATTAATTTTAACCTCTCTGTAATGCACTAACTGACAAACATTGATGGGATTAATCAATCCTAGGAATCAATTATATCTGAGGATCCCACTAAATGTAAGCAAGGTACACCCTATAATTTATTTATTTATTTATTTTGAGATGGAGTCTTGCTCTGTTGCCCAGGCGGGAGTGCTGAAACAGACTCTCAGTCTGTCACCCAGGTGGGAGTGCAGTGGTGTGATCTCAGCTCACTGCAGCCTCTGCCTTCCGAGTTCAAGCGATTTCTCCTGCATGAGCCTCCTGAGTAGCTAGGATTACAGGTACCTGCTACCATCCCTGGCTAATTTTTTGTATTTTTTAATAGAGGTGGGGTTTCACCATGTTGGCCAGGCTGGTCTTGAAGTCCTGACTTCAAGTGATCTGCCCACCTCAGCCTCCCAAAGCGCTGGGATTACAGGTGTGAGCCACCATAATTTAAATTAACTCTTTGGCAGTTACAAATTGCCTTAACAAAATAGAACCCCAGGCTGGGTGTGGTGGCTCACGCCTGTAATCCAAGCACTTTGGAGGCCAAGGTGGGCAGATCACCTGAGGTCGGGAGTTCAAGACCAGCCTGACCAACATAGTGAAACCCCATCTTTCTATAAGAAAAAGAAAAAAATTAAAAAATAGAACCCCAGGGACCTTACCACCCCTACTCCCCAGTTAAAGTCCTTAATATGGCCAAATGTCAATTAAACAGTCTTCAAGGATTGAAACCCATTGTACAAGACCTATTTAGTGAAGAGCTGTTATTCCCGGTGCTTCTTGTTTTAATAGCCCAATTTGGCCTATTCTTAAACCTGGAAAGAATAAATGGTACCTCATGGTGGGTTACTGCAACCTTGATGATGTGGTTGTGCCCCTATACCCAGTCTCCAACCTTCTGGCAGTAACTGGCTCCATCTAATCAGCACTGGTAAATACTCAGCTATCAGTTTTGGCTAAGTCCCTTTTCAACAGTGACTTACCTGATGATTCCCTTCACTTTTGAATTTTTTTTATTTTTTAGAGGCCAGGTGTGGTGGCTCACACCTGTAATCCCAGCACTTTGGGAGGCTGAGGCAGGTGGATCACTTGAGGTCAGGAGTTTGAGACCAGCCTGGCCAACATGGTGAAACCCCATCTCTACCAAAAATACAAAAAAATTAGCCAGTTGTGGTGGCTCACATCTGTAGTCCCAGCTGTTCGGGAAACCGAGGCAGGAGAATTGCTTGAACTTGGAAGGCAGAGGTTGCAGTGAGCTGAGATCGCACCACTGCACTCCAGCCTGGGCAACAGAGCGAGAATTCTTCTCAAAGGAAGAAAAAAAAACCCCACAAAACCCTGGGAATCTTTTTTTTACCTCACAGGTAGCCATATAAGTCAAAATAATACACACCTCTACCTAGGGTAACCCCACAATCCAAGGCTCCACTTGGATACTCTTTATATTCATGCCAGAGTTCTGGACACTACTGATACTAATCAAGGCTCTTATTTCACTTCTTTAGAGTGATGGGCTTTTGAACAAGGCATTCTATGGAAGTTTCATTGCCTTTACCAGTCTCTGGCTTAGAAAGCACCGTAAAGGCTTACTAAAATAAAATTCATGAATTGAGTGAAAGGTTACATGTTTCATCCATCAACCAGTCATGGAGTGAATTGTCAGTCTGTCTTCATCTTTTTTTCTTTTTCTAATAGACTTTATTTTTGTAGACTTTATTTTTAGACTTATAGCAAAATTGATGAGAAAGTATAGTGTTCCCACTTGACTGCTCCGCCTCCACGTAGTTTGTCCTTTTTATATTTTATATTACTTTAATCCATCTAATTGATGTACCAGTATTGCTGCCTCAAAGTTCACAGTTTACATTAGGGCTGACTCTGTGAACAATCTGTGGGTTTTGGTAAATGTATATTAACTGCTGTTCATCATAATTGCATCATATAGGATGCTTTCCCTCACCTAAATATCCCATTCTTCCCCTATTCATTAATCCCTCCCTCTTCTCCGCAAATTCTTGACAATCAGAAGTCTTTTTACTCTGTCATAATTTTGTATTTTTCTGAATGTCATCTTTGAAACTATACAGTATATAGCGATTTAGATTAGCTTCTTTCACTTACTAATATATTTTCTTTTTTTTCTTTTTTTTGAGACGGAGTCTCACTCTTGCTAGGCTGGAGTGCAGTGGAGTGATCCCAGCTGACTGCAACCTCTGCCTTCTGGGTTCAAGCAATTCTCCTGCCTCAGCTTCCCAAGTAGCTGGGACTACAGGCGTGTGCCACCACACCCACCTAATTTTTCTATTTTTAGTAGAGATGGGGTTTCTTCATGTTGGTCAGGCTGGTCTTGAACTCTCGACCTCAGGTGATCTGCTCGCCTTGGCCTCCCAAAGTGCTGGGGATTACAAGCCACCATGCCTGGCCTAATAATATATTTTCAAGTTTATATTGTAGTTTATAATATAATTTCAATAATATATTTTCAAGTCAAGATTCCTCCATGTCTTTTTTTTTTTTAATTGAGATGGGGTCTCTTCGTATCACCCATGCTGGTCTTGAACTCCTGGACTCAAGTGATTCTCCTGCCTCAGTGCCCTGAGTAGCTGATACTACAGGTCGGAGCCACCATACCTGGCCTTCATGTCCTTTCACAGCTTGATGCCTGATTTCTTTTTATCATTCTCTGGGTGAACCAGATGGTTTATCCATATGTCTATTGAGAGATATCTTGGTTCACTCTAAGGTTTGCAAATTTTGAATAAAGCAATAAGCGTTCATGCACAGGTTTGGCATGAACATAAGTTTTCAGCTCATTTAAGTAAATACCTAAGAGCATGATGTCTAGATTACAGTTTAAGAGTGTGTTTTGTTTTGTAACTGTCTACCTTTCAAAATAGGAGTACCATTTTCCATTGCCAACAGCAAATAATGATGATACCTATTGTTCCTCATCTTCACCATCATTTGGTGTTTTCAGTGTTTTGAAATTCAGCCCTTTAGTGAGTGTAGTAATACCTTAGTTTTATTTATCTTATTTATATTAGTTTTATTGATTTCCTAATGCTATGTGATGTTGAGCATGTTTTCATACACTTGTTTACCATCTCTAACTCTTCTCTGGTGATGTATGTGTTCATATCTTTTACCCAGTTTTGATTGGATTGTCTTCCTGTTACTGAGTTTTTTTGTATGTTTGTTTTGAGACCGAGTCTCACTCTTTCACCAGGCTGGAGTGCAGTGGCAGGATCGCGGCTCACTGCAGCCTCCGCCTTCTGGGTTCAAGCAATTCTCCTGCCTCAGTCTCCTGAGTTGCTGGACTACAGGGGCATGCCACCACACCCAGCTAAGTCTTGTATTTTTAGTAGAAATGGGGTTTCACCATGTTGACCAGGATGGTCTTGATCTCTTGACCTCGTGATCCACCCACCTTGGCCTCCTAGAGTGCTGGGATCACAGGCGTGAGCCACCTCAGCCAGCTGTCTTTGACTCTATCAAAGATCAGTTGACTATATTTGTGTGGCTGTACAGGAAAGCACTTGGCCTTTGTGTGTTAAGCTTGTGTCCTTCAACCTTGCTCTTATTGATTCCAGGAGTTTTCTTTGTTGTGGATTTTTTAAATTCTCTACATACACGATCATGTCATATGCAGAAAAACAGTTTTAGTTCTTCCTTCCCAGTTGGTATATCTTTTATTTCTTTTTCTTGTGTTAATTTCACTGTTGTACAGTGTTGAATAGAAATGGTGAGAGGGCCGGGCGCAATGCAATTTGAGCCTGCAATTCGAGCACTTTGGGAGGCCAAGGTGGGGGGATCAGTGAGGTCAGGAGTTCCAAGACCAGCCTGGCCAACATGATGAAACTCCATCTCTACTAAAAATACACAAATTAGCAGAGCATGATGGGGCATGCCTGTAATCCCAGCTCCTCAGGAAGGAATAAGGGAAGAAAATAAACAAGCAGCCAACCAATATTTCATTTAAACCTATGAAATGCTATGCGATTACTGAGGAGTGATTTACTTCCAATTATGTAGTTACTTTTGGAATAGGTGTGAGGTGGTAATGTATGTTTTGTGTATTTGAAGTGGAGAGTTTTATAAATGTTTATTAAGTTTACTTGTTCCAGGTCTGAGTTCAAGTCCTGGATGTCCTTATTACTTTTCTGTCTCATTGATCTATAGAATCATTAGCTCTACTTGTTACATTGATCCTTTTGCCATTATGTAATGTCCTTCTTTGCCTCTTTTGATCTTTGTTGCTTTAAAGACTATTTTAGGCCAGGCACGGTGGCTCACGCCTGTAATCCCAGCACTTTGGGAGGCCGAGGCGGGTGGATCACGAGGTCAAGAGATCGAGACCATCCTGGTCAACATGGTGAAACCCCGTCTCTACTAAAAATACAAAAAATTAGCTGGGCACAGTGGCGCGTGCCTGTAATCCCAGCTACTCAGGAGGCTGAGGCAGGAGAATTGCCTGAACCCAGGAGGCGGAGGTTGCAGTGAGCCGAGATCGCGCCATTGCACTCCAGCCTGGGTAACAAGAGAGAAACTCCGTCTCAAAAAAAGAGAGAGAGAAAAAAAAAAAAAGACTATTTTATCAGAGGCAAGAATTGCATCTCCTGCTTTTTATTTATTTGTTTATTTTTACTCTGTTTGGTTGGTAATCTTCCTCCTTCTCTTTGTTTTGAGTCTTCGTGTATCATTGCATGTGAGATAGGTCTGGATGCAGCATACCGATGGGTTTTGGCTTTTTATCCAATTTGAATATATATGAGTTTAATACTGCCATTTGATGCTAGCTGGCTGTTTTGCCCATTAGTTGGTGTAAATTTTTCATTGTGTTGATGCTCTTTGCTTTTTGACATATTTTTGGAAAGGCTGATATTGGTTGTTCCTTTATATGTATAGTGCTTCTTTCAGAAGCTCTTGTAAAGCAGGCCTGGTGGTGGTGAAGTCTCTAAGTACTTGCTTATTCTCAAAAGATTTAATTTTTCCTTTGATCATAAAGCTTAGTTTGGCTGGATATGAAATGCTGGGTTGAAAGTTCTTTTCTTTAAGGATGTTAAATATTGGTCCCCACTCTTTTCTGGCTTGTAGGGTTTCTGCTGAGAGATCTGCTGTAAGTCTGATAGGTTTCGGTTTGTGGGTAACCTGACCTTTCTCTCTGGCTGCCCTTAGTATTTTCTCCTTCATTTCAACCCTAATAAATCTGGCAATTATGTGCCTTGGGGTTGGTCTTCTTGAAGAATATCTTTGTGGTGTTCTCTGTATTACCTGGAGTTGAATATTACGCTGCCTTGCTAGGTTGGGAAAGTTTTCCTGAATAATATCCTGAAGAGTATTTTCCAACTTGGATTCATTCTCTTTGTCACATTCAGGTACACCTATCAAATGTAAATTAGGTCTTTTCACATAGTCCCATATTTCCTGGAGACTTTGCTCATTCCTTTTTATGCTTTTTTCTCCAATCTTGTCTTCTCGTTTCATTTCACTAAGCTGGTCCTCGACATCTGATATCCTTTCTTCTGCTTGATCAATTCGACTGTTTAAACTTGTGCATACTTCGCGAAGTTCTTGTATTGTGTTTTTCAACTCCAATTCACTTATATTCCTTTCTAAATTGTCCATTCTCGTTAGCAATTTGTCAAACCTTTTTTCAAGGTTCTTAGTTTCTTTGCATTGGGTTAGAACAAGTTCTTTTAATTCCCAGAAGTTTCTTATCACCCACCTTTTGAAACCTGCTTCTGTTAATGGAACACACTCGTCCTCCATTAAGCCTTGTTCCGTTGCTGATGAGGAACTGCGATCCCCTGTAGAGGGAGAGGCATTCTGATTTTGAGTATTCTCTGCCTTTTTAGGCTGGTTTCTTCCCTTCATTGTATATTTATCCCTCTGTCGTCTTTGTAATTACCGACTTTCTAACTAGGTCTTGTAATGCCCTTCTATCACTGTATTTTCATGCTATGAAGTCAGCTTTTTCTGAAATTAATAAGGCTGTGCCAGCTTTTTTTTTTTTTTTTGGAGATGGAGTGTTGCTCTTGTTGCCCAGGCTGGAGTACAGTGGTGCCATCTCGGCTCACTGCAACCTCTGCCTCCCGGGTTCAAGTGATTATCCTGCCTCAGCCTCCTGAGTAGCTGGGATTATAGGCACATGCCACTATGCCTGGCTAATTTTTTGAATCTTTAGTAGAGGTGGGGTTTCATCATATTGGCCAGGCTGACCTCGAACACTTGACCTCAGGTCATCCCACCTCAGCAGGGATTACAGGTGTGAGCCACCGAACCCAGCTGGCTGTGCCAGTTTTTAAAAAAGTAGTGTTGGCCAGGCGTGGTGGCTCACACCTGTAATCCTGCCACTTTGGGAGGCTGAGGCAGGTGGATCACGAGGTCAAGAGATAGAGACCATCCTGGCCAACATGGTGAAACCCTGTCTCTACTAAAAATACAAAAATTAGCCAGACGTGGTGGCATGTGCCTGTAATCCCAGCTACTTAGGAGGCCAAGGAAGGAGGAATTGCTCAAACCCTGGAGGCAGAGGTTGCAGTGAGCTGAGATCTTGCCATTGCACTCCAGCCTGGGTGACAGAGCGAAACTCCGTTTCAAGAAAAAAAAAATTAGGGTTAGCATAGTATCTCTTTCTCTGTTCCTTTATTTTTTTTATTTTTATTTTATTTATTTATTTTTTTTGAGACAGAGTCTCACTCTATTGCCAGGCGCCAGGCTGGAGTGCAGTGGCACAATCTTGGCTCACTGCAACCTCTGCCTCCTGGGTTCAAGCAATTCCCCTGCCTCAGCCTCCCGAGTAGCTGGGACTGCAGGCCGCGCCACCACGCCCAGCTAATCTTTGTATTTTTAGTAGAGACAGGGTTTCGCCATGTTGGCCAGGATGGTCTCTATCTGTTGACCTCGTGATTCACCCGCCTCAGCCTCCCAAAGTGCTGGAATTACAGGCTTGAGCCACCGCGCCCGGCCCCTTTATTTGTAATATATATTTGTGACATATTTAAAGTGGATTTATTGGCTTAGGCATGGTGGCTCACACCTGTAATCCCAGCACTTTGGGAAGCTGAGGCAGGAGGATTGCTTGAGGCCAGGAGTTTGAGACAAGTCTGGGCAACATAGTGACGCCCCATCTCTATAAAAAAAAAAAAAAAAAATTATCCAGGGCTGGTAGTGTGCACCTGTAGTCCCAGCTACTCAGAGGCAAAGGTGAGAGAGTCCTTTGAGCCCCGGAATTAGAGGTTATAGTCATCTATCATCCCACAACTGCACTCCAGCCTGGGTGACAGAGCATGACCCTGTCTCTAAAAAACGAAAGTTAAAACAATTGGATTTCTTGTAGACGACATGTATTAGATATATATATATTTTTTTCCACTATGACAGTATCAGTGAGCTGAGATTGTATCACCGTAATCCAGCCTAGGCAACAGAGTAAGACTCTGTCTCAAAAAATTAAAAAAAAAAAAAAGAATGTAAATAAATTTCTGGTCTGATAATTTCAGCATCTCTTTTATATCTCAGACTGGTTCTGGTGCCTGCACTCTCTCTTCAAACCATTTCAGTTTTTTTTTTTTTTTGAGACGGAGTCTTGCTCTTTTGGTCAGACTGGAATGCAGTGGTGCAATCTTGGCTCTCTGCAACTTCTGCCTCCTGGGTTCAAGCGATTCTCCTGCATCAGCCTCCCGAGTAGCTGGGGTTACAGACATGCGCCACCATACTTGGCTAATTTTTAATTTTTTGTACTTTTAATAGAAACGGGTTTTCACCATGTTAGCCAGGATGGTCTCTATCTTCTGGCTTCGTGTGATCTGCCAGACTCGGCCTCCCAAAGTGCTGGGATTACAGGAATGAGCCACTGTGCCTAGCCAAACCATCTAAGTCTTTTAATGTATCTTGTAATTTTTTGTTGAAATCTGGGCATGGTGTTGAAAAGGAACTGAGGCAAACAGGCTTTAAATGTGAGGATTTAGGTTTATCCTGTTGATTTTACGCTGTGTACTGTTCTCAGTAGCTGTAGGTGTCAGAAGATAAAATTGCATTTGGTGTTTCTGGTTTTCTGTGTTCTGTCATTTTTGGGGTTCTCTAGAGATTTCTTCAGTTGTGAAACATGCAGAAAGAAACAGTGGAATATTCTTTCATTGTATTCTACTGTTGTATTTTATTTACTTTATTTTATTTTATTTTTTTGAGATGGAGTCTCACTCTGTCGCCCAGGCTGAAATGCAGTAGTGCCATCTCGGCTCACTGTAACCTCTGCCTCCCCGGCTTAAGTCATTCTCCTCCCTTAGCCTCCCAAGTAGCTGGGATTACAGGCGTGCACCACCACACCCAGCTAATTTTTGTATTTTAGTAAAGACAGGGTTTCACTGTGTTGGCCAGGCTGGTCTCAAACTTCTTACCTCAAGTGATCCACTGCCTCGGCCTCCCAAAGTGCTGGGATTATAGGCATGAGCCACTACGTCCAGCACTATTCTACTGTTTTAAAACAAAAACCCAGGCCAGACAAATTGACTCATGCCTGTAATCCTAGCACTTTGGAAGGCCAAGATGGGCAGATTACTTGAGGTCAGGAGTTCAAGACCAGCTTGGCCAACATGGAGAAATCCCATCTATACTAAAAATACAAAATTAGCTGGGCGTAGTGGTGCATCTGTAATCCCAGCTACTTGGATGGCTGAGGCAGAATTCCTTGAACCCTGAAAGCGGAGGTTGCAGTGAGTCAGGATTGTGTCAGTGCACTCCAGCTTGGGTGACAGAGGGAGACTGGGTCTCAAAAGAACAACAAAAAACCGAAACCCGAATGACACACATTAACCAGTGGCTGGAGTGGAAACATGATATAATTCTATGAATCATCTGTCTTCTGGTGAGCCTGTGTCCCTGAACCATGATGTTCTGTGCTGTGATAGGAAAGACATGTGGTCTTTGTGTGTGGTTCCTGGTACAGAGTTCCTAAATCTCTTGGAATTTCATGAGTGATAAGGGTAATAGGAGCCTCTTTTGTTGTAAAGAAATGACTACTGGAACTGCTACCTAACTTCAGGGTGGGGACTGATGTCCAGAAAGACACCCAGCCTTGATCTTTGAACAGCACTAGCCCCTAAACTCAGGGGAGATAAAAAGGGCTGGAGGTTGAGTGCTTGAACTCCTGACCTCAAGTGATCCACCCGCCTTAGACTCCCAAAGTGCTGGGATGATGGATGTGAGCCACTGCGCCTGGCCTATGATGCTCACAGCTTTAAGACCTCATTCCTCAGTTTCCACTGTGTATCCCACATACAAATGTGGTAGGAGGAAAGCCTGGGTCACCCTCATTTGGTGCTGGCAAGACAGCCAGTTCACATCAGCCTCTGCCTATTTGCTTGAACTCTCACGCAAGCCCACTCCCTAATGTCAGTACAAATCCCCAGCCAGGCTCCTTTTCTTGCTCTCTCAAGCCATTTCACAAGTGCTCGAGCGCCTATGCAGCTTTCCCTGAGATCTTGAGCATGTGAGTAATAAACCCTTTCATGAGTTTAGGGGTTTTGTAGAGATTCAAGTTGCCATGCTTTATTTCCAGTAACCTCCTAGACCCGTGAAATGAGACAGAGAAAGGAAAAACTGAACCTATGATAAATATTACACAAAAATGTTGAAATTAATACTTGTGCAAAGGAATATTTTCATTCAGTCATCTGGCTTTCCACAGACTTCCTGATCTCTCATGTTCACCCTTTTTTATTTTTTTTTTGAGACAGAGTCTTGCTCTGTTGCCAGGCTGGAGTGCAGTGACGTGATCTCGGCTCACTGCAACCTCTGCCTCCCAGGTTCAAGCAATTCTCCTGCCTCAGCCTCCCGTGTAACTGGGAATACAGATGCATGCCACCATGCCCAGCCAATTTTTGCATTTTTAGTAGAGACGGGGTTTCATCATGTTGGCCAGGATGGTCTCGATCTCCTGACCTCATGATCTGCCCACCTTGGCCTCCCAAAGTGCTGAGATTACAGGTGTGCACCACTGCAACTGGCCCTGATCTCTCACGTTCTTTGAGAAAAAGAAAAAGCTGGCTGGGCTTGGTGGCTCATGCCTGTAATCCCAGCACTTTGGGAAAGAAAAAGCTGGCCGGGCATGGTGGCTCATGCCTGTAATCCCAACACTTTGGGAACCTGAGGTGGGCAGATCACGAGGTCAGGAGTTCAAGACCAGCCTGACCAATATGGTGAAACCCCATCTCTACTAAAAATACAAAAATTAGTTGGGCATGGTGGCTTGCCCCTGTAATCCCAGCTACTCAGGAGGCTGAGGGAGGTGAATCACTTGAATCCAGGAGGCAGAATTTGCAGTGAGCAGAGATTGCACCACTGCACTCCAGCCTGGACAACAGAGTGAGACTGTCTCAGAAAAAAAAAAAAAGAAAAGAGAAAGCTTATAGTTTTTTATCCTCAATGGGAGATGTGCAGCTTATAGTCTAAAAGGTGTATTCGTTTATTAAAACCTCTTCCAGATTTCACCCCAAGTTTCATAAAATGCTGAGTGATAATGATGTGTAATAAGGTAGAAAATGAAAGAGTTTTTCTCACAAGGAATTGATGGTCTTCAAATTTGTTTCATTTGTATAGCATTTCTCCCATATCTCCAAGATGGTCTTGGATCTGCATTTAAATAACAAGGCTTCACATGATCACAGTTAAAATATAGAAATAATTTCTGTGTGTTCATGATAGTGTTAAATTTATGAGGAAGTGAGTGTGGTAAGAGTCAGAGTTCTGACAACCAAGTCATACCACTAAACCGAGACCACAGGATTATATGGAATTTCTCAGGAATTCTGAGTATGGATCCTCACTACTGCCAATCTCACCCATCCTCCTATACACACATGGGGGATGTTTTAGGACTCCATCTCCCTTGAGGATGTGGCTGTGAACTTCACCCTGGAGGAGTGGGCTTTGCTGGATCCTGGCCAGAGGAATATCTACAGAGATGTGATGCGGGCAACCTTCAAGAACCTGGCCTGTATAGGTAAGGGTGACATCATTTCTTGACTTAGTTTAGAACAAGTGTTTCTTGCACAACTGTTTTCCAATATTTAAAATGTGGGAAGGGAATACTTCAGTCAGTAAACCAGACAAGGTCATAGCTAATTATGGACCTTAGAGTGTTACAATTTTCTGTAATTTCTAATAATTTATAGTGAGTTTTCTGGGTCTATATTTTAGGGGAAAAATGGAAAGACCAGGATATTGAAGATGACCACAAAAACCAGGGAAGAAATTTAAGGTGAGTTGCATTCACCAGAGTAATTATATAGCCCATGAGAGAATCTTAGTATTTCATAAATTTCAAAAGCCAAGCAAGCAAAACAATAAGCACAGCTGCAAGTTTATTCATTCTTAGAAAATTTTTACTAAAAATGTTTCTTGGAAACTGTCATAGGCTGGGCTGGGTGGCTAAGGTAGGTCTCTAATCCCAGCCATTGGGAGGTGAAGGGTGGAGAATTGCTTGAGGTCAGGAATTCAAGACCAGCCTGGTCAACATAGTGAGAATCTGTCTCTACCAAAAAAAAAAAAAAGTCATAGATGTTCAGGGTATGAAGAGAAATCACTATGAAACAGTATTAAAAGATCCTGGCTGGGGCTGGGCGTGGTGGCTCACGCCTGTAATCCCAGCACTTTGGGAGGCCGAGTCAGGCAGATCACGAGGTCAAGAGATCAAGACCATCCTGGCCAACATAGTGAAACCCCGTGTCTACTAAAAATACAAAAATTAGCTGGGCGTGGTGGTGTGCGCCTGTAGTCCCAGCTACTCAGGAGGCTGAGGCAGGAGAATTGCTTGAACCCGGGAGGCAGAGGTTGCAGTGAGCCGAGATTGTGCCACTGCACTCCAGCCTTGCCTTGTGCCTGGTGACAGAATGAGACTCTGTCTCAAAAAAAAAAAAAAAAAAAAAAAAATCCTGGTCGAGCGTGGTGGCTCATACCTGTAATCCCAATACTTTGGGAGGCTGAGGCGGGCAGATTATCTGAGGTCAGGAGTTTAAGACTAGCCTGACCAACATGGAGTAACCCTGTCTCTACTAAAAAAAAGTACAAAATTAGCTGGACATGGTGGCGCATGCTCAGCTACTTGGGAGGCTGAGGCAGGAGAATCGCTTGAACCTGGAAGGTGGAGGTTACAGTGAGCCAGCATCACATCATTGCACTCCAGCCTGAGCAACAAGAGCAAAATTCCATCTCAAAAAAAAAAAATCCTGACTGTTTTGATAATAGCTATGGTCACAGCCTGTTCTAGAGTAGTCAATGTATTAGGTTTCAATCAATTCAGGCAGGGCAAATAACATACAGTGTCTCTGAAAATATTTAAAATGTCATTCTGGTACTTGGTAATAAATATAAGATCATTAATACAAAACTATTAATAATATGATACTCATTTTTTACAGAGGTCCTATGGTTGAAACACTCTGTGAAAATAAAGAAGATCGTCAGTGTAGAAAAAGCACTAGCCAGATTCCTGATCTGAATATTAACCTGGAAACTCCTACTGGATTAAAACCATGTGACTGTAGTGTATGTGGGGAAGTCTTCATGCATCAAGTCTCCCTTAATAGGCACATGAGGTCTCACAATGAACAGAAACCAAATGAGTATCATGAATTTGGAGAGAAGCCACATAAATGTAAAGAATGTGGGAAAACCTTCACTCGCAGCTCCAGTATTCGAACCCATGAAAGAATTCACACTGGAGAGAAACCCTATGAATGTAAGGAATGTGGGAAAGCCTTCGCATTTCTCTTTTCCTTTCGAAACCATATTAGAATTCATACTGGAGAGACACCCTACGAATGTAAGGAGTGTGGGAAGGCATTCAGATATCTTACTGCTCTTCGGCGCCATGAAAAAAATCACACTGGAGAGAAACCCTACAAATGTAAACAGTGTGGAAAAGCCTTTATATATTACCAGCCTTTTCTAACCCATGAAAGGACTCACACTGGAGAGAAACCTTATGAATGTAAGCAATGTGGGAAAGCCTTCAGTTGTCCCACGTACTTACGAAGTCATGAGAAAACTCATACTGGAGAGAAACCCTTTGTATGTAGGGAATGTGGAAGAGCCTTCTTTTCTCACTCAAGCCTTCGAAAACACGTGAAAACCCACACCGGAGTTCAACCTTATACATGTAAGAAATGTGGGGAAGCCTTCAAGTCTTCTAGTTCCTGTGAAGTGCATGAAAGAACTCATTTTGGAGAAAAACCCTACGAATGTAAACAGTGTGGTAAAGCCTTCAATTCTTCAAGTTACCTTCAATTGCATGAAAGAGTTCACACTGGAGAGAAAACTTATGAATGTAAAGAATGTGGTAAAGCCTTTCTTTATTCCACTCACTTTCGAATTCATGAAAGAACCCATACTAGAGAGAAACCCTATGAATGCAAACAGTGTGGTCGAGTCTTCATTTACTTCAGTCACCTTCGCAGGCATGAAAGAAGTCACACCGGGGTGAAACCATGTGAGTGTAAGCAGTGTGGCAAAGCTTTCACTTGTTTAAATTCCCTGAAAGTACACAAAAGAATTCATACCGGAGAAAGACCATTTCAGTGTAGACAATGTGGTAAAGCCTTCAGTTATTCAAAGTCTTTGCATGTGCATGAAAGGACTCATACTAGAGGGAAGCCCTAAGAATGTAAGCAATGTTGTAATGCGGTCGGTTGTATTAGTTACTTGTGAATGTATGTGAGTACTTAAGCTTGAGAGAAAGTCCAGGAATGTAAACACTGTGATGAAGCCTTCAGTTGTCCTGATTTACTTTGAAGACATGACTCATGTGGCAATGAAATATTTTACAAATGTGGGAGGAAATTCCACTCTCCTGTAGGATTACAAATATATCAATGGACTCTATGGACAGAAACCCTAAGAGTGTAAGGAGTGTGGGAAAGCCTTCACTTCACATAATCTTTTGAAGACACCTGAGAATATATGCTGGAGAGAAACTATAAAAAATGAGAGAAATTCTTCATCCCAGGTTTTTGTTTTGTTTTTTGAGATGGAGTTTCACTCTTGTTGCCTAGGCTAGAGTGCAGTGGCGTGATCTCTGCTCACCACAACCTCCACCGCCCGGGTTCAAGCAATTCTGCCTCAGCCTCCCGAGTAGCTGGGTTTACAGACGTGCCATCATGCCCAGCTAATTTTGTATTTTTGGTAGAGAAAGGGTTTCACCGTGTTGGTCAGGCTGGTCTCTGTCTTCTGACCTCAAATGATCCACCCACCTCGGCCTCCCAAAGTGCTGAGATTACAGGCGTGAGCTACCATGCCTGGCCATAGCCTTCTTAAATGTAAGCAGTATGGGAACATCTTCAATTACATGTGCAACCGTTGTTGAGATCCTTCTTAGGAAGAATTAAAGGAATGGGGAAGAAGGACTTGGGCCCCAGCAGGCCTTTTGTGGCACCAAGTCTGAAGTTAGGAAACGCCCTCTAGGGCAGCACCTGCCCTTGGCTCACATGTGACTGGATAGAAATGATAAGACTCCCAGAATCTGCCTTTAAGTTTTCATCAGTGTCCTCGGGTCAGACTGTGGGAATGCTGTGCTTCTAAAACAAAGGTGCATCCTGCAATCCTCCCCAAGTGGGATCTGCCTGTGGACATCCTAATTCACAGACGTGATCAGCATTGCATTATTCCAGGACTGTTTTGAGGTCATCTCCAGCTTTGTTTCCCATCTCAAACCTACACTTTGGATATTTGCTGGGAAACATGTTTAAACATTCACATCCAAATTTCTCTGTGGCAACCCCAGATGGCTCTGAGGTGAGAGGGCTGCAGAAGCAGAACCTGTGTCATGGGACACATGCCCCTTGACCACACAGCATCCACTGTCCCGTAATTTCTAGCCCTGTACCAACCACCACAGTCAAAATAATCTCAAAACTGCTAGTGGAGTCACACAGACATACTCTGCCATGTCTTAGCTGTAGGACACTCTAAATTCTTACCTCCCCTAAGTTGCTTACCCTGTTTTCTGGCACATTCTACCCTGAGATAATTCAGCGGCATATGCACTGATGATGCACCGGCCTTCTCACCTCAGTGCATGTCACATGCATGCTGCTCCAGGACTGGTTTCATAGCCTCCCACTAAGACTAGCACCTGGCTCTTTTTGGAAAAGGACCTGCCCTGCAGTGCTCCAACTCTTGTGTGTGGGAGGTGCTGGTGTGAGGGTTCACAGGCCATGGAACTGCCTTGCTTCACATCGCAAGGCAAGGTGAACTGGACTCCCAGTAAACTGCTTCCTGGAGCTACCGAAGTTTTCTCCCTTCTCTGAATTGCACAGGCATGATAGGTGTCGTGTCTGTCCCTTGTTGGGGTCAGTCCCTCTTTTTCTTAGAGAGCAAGTCAGTGTGTTCTAGAAGGGAAGTGGCAGCATTGAGGGAAACCAGGTCACCATCCACACTTGTAACAACTAATGGTCTCCGTGGGTCCCAGAAGTGATCTGTCTGTCGCTTGGAGACCTGTGGTTGGAACTCCCTAGGCCTCTGGTCTCTGCCCTCCCTCAACAGCAGGGATGGGTGATGGGTCACATGGCAGCATCCAAAGCCAAGATACGAGAGTCCAGAGGCTGGAGCAAGGTTTGCTGGCGGATGAGACCTCGGTGGAAGTGATGGCTACCGTAGAGCTGCGGTGGAAGACCTGGTGGCTGAGCCATGAGATACACACCTTTGCTCCTCTCACCAGGAACATTTATGGTAGTTTGAGGGGTTGGAACGTTATTACTCAACCCATTTCAGGTCCTTCTTTTCACATTCTTGGGCTGCCATGTTGTGCTTTTGTAGAGACGTGGGAGCTCAGCTGCCATGTCGTGCTTTTGTACCGTGGGAGCTCAGGAAGTTTGAAATTCCTTCACTATCAGAATGGGCTCAAGGAGCCGTCTCTTATGATAGGTCTGGGAGTCACTAATGGGTATCTCTTAGTGGAATGAAAATGAGAACATTGCATTTTTTGAAGGACAAGTATATGTGAGTCTATGATGAGGTTTGTGTAAAACCCTTTTGTGTATGTGTCTGAGTCCTGATATTAAGTAAGTATTTTCCTCTATGTAATGCCCTCTAATAGTCAACAAAGCTGTGCTGTGTTAATATCTCTGTGCTAATATCCCTGTTCCCTTGATCCTGGCATTCTGGAAGACAAGAACGCAAGCAAGAATCTGTAATGCACTGTGGTAGTTACTTCTGAGGAGCCAGAGAAACCTGGAGAAGAGATCAGATCACCTGGGGTCTGTCTGTCTCTGGAAGCCTCTTTTAGTGTTTGGGCTGTTACATCTATGGGTTTGTGAGTTTGTGTCTCTCTCCCTGTATGGACAGTGACAAAGTGGGATTTTTGTATATTTATCTATAGGGATATGTGTGTATATATATTTTTAAATATGGAATGCTTCGGGTATTTTTTTTTTTTTGAGAGGCAGAGTCTTTCTCTTGTCACCCAAGCTGGAGTGCAGTGGCATGATCTCAGCTCACTGCAACCTCTGCCTCCTGGGTTCAAGCATTTCTCATGCTTCAGCTTCCCGAGTAGCTGAGATTACAGGCGCCCACCACCACACCTGGCTAATTTTTGTGTTTTTGGTAGAGACGGGGTTTCTCCATGTTCGTCAGGCTGGTCTCAAACTCCTGACCTCAGCTAACCTGCCTGCTTTGGCCTCCCAAAGTGCTGGATTACAGGTGTGAGCCACTGTGCCTGGCCTTACTATTATTATTATTATTGTTATTATTTTTTGAGATGGAGTCTTGCTCTGTCACCAGGCTGGAGTGCAATGGCTCAATCTTGGCTCACTGCCATCTCTGCCTCCTGGATTCAAGCGATTTTACTGCCTCAGCCTCCCAAGTAGCTGGGATTACAGGCATGCGCCACCACACCCAGCTAATTTTTGTATTTTTAGTAGCCATTGGGTTTTACCATGGTGGCCAGGATGTTCTCAGTCTCCTGTGATCCACCCGCTTCAGCCTCCCAAAGTCCTGGGATTACAGGTGAGCCACCGCACCCGGCCAGATTGCTTGTGTTTTCCTCCCTGATTTCCCAGGGAGCATCACCCTTAACATCAAATGGAGCTGGTGAGAGCAAACATCCTTGCTTCTGATATTAGATATTAAAAACGGTGTTACACCACCAAAGATTTTGTTGACTTTTTCACATATTTCTTGTAGCAGTCTATTCCTAGGTTATTGTGGGTTTTTATCATAAATGGGTGTTGAATTATGTCAGAAGCTTTTTTGCATCAATCAAGACTCGTTTTTCCATCATTTGCTAATGTGGTGTATTCCATGGATCGATTTCCATATTGTGAACCACCCTTACATTCCAGGGGTAAATCTTACTTGGTTATGTTGCATAATCTTTTGAATATGTTGCTTTATATGGTTCACTGGCATTTATTTCAAGATTTTTGCATCAGTACTTATAAGAGACAGGAATGCCATCTTCCTTGCTTTCATGCCATGCCACACTTGCTGGAGAGCCCTGGCATATTCTCCTCGAGACCTCGTTTTTGCAGGAAGTCTTTTCATATTCTCAGTGTGTATGTGCACCACATAGCCATCAGTGTCAACATCCGAACCACAGCTTTTCAGGTAACCGTAACAGTTGGCACTATCAGCAGGATGTCTAGATGTTGGTCACCGTGCCATGGGTCAGCCTTCCATTGCTGTCAGGTGCTAACCTGCTCTGCTACCTGGAGAGCAGCATGCTCTTTGAGCGGCTGCTGCTTGCCACTCTGTGTTCCATTGTTGAGACCTAACAAACTTCTGTCCCAGACTTAGCCAACCAAAGCTGGCAGTTTCTATCAAAGTCTGGCATTTAGGAGCAGTAGGGATTTGGGCCCTCTTTAAAGTGGTCTAGGGCTAGGCATTTTCACTCTGTCTTTCTATGTAGAATGAAGCTGGAACTGATGCTAGGTGTTGGCCTTGTCTTACAGGTCTGGTGGTGAGACTTTTATCTTGTGCATATTGGGACCCCCATTGGTGGTCATTCCTGAAAGAGCAATCATTTGAAAATGAGAAAGAAGGCCGGAGGTGGTGGCTCACACCTGTAATCCCAGCACTTTGGAAGGCCGAGGCAGGTGGATCACTTGAGGTCAGGAGTTCGAGACCAGCCTGACCAACATGGTGAAAGCCCATCTCTACTAAAAATACAAAATGAGCTGGGCATGGTGGTGCATGCCTGTAACCCTAGCTACTTGGGAGGCTGAAGCACGAGAATCACTTGAACCCACGAGGCAGAGGTTGCAGTGAGCTGGGATGGTGCCATTGTACTCCAGCCTGGGCAACAAGAGCGAAACTCCATCTCAAAAATAAGAAAAATGAGAAAGAAGGCTGGGTGTGGTGGTTCACACCTGTAATCTCAGCACTTCGGGAGGCCAAGGCGAGTGGATCACCTGAGGTTGGGAGTTTGAGACCAGCCTGGCTAACAAGGTGAAACCCTGTCTCTATGAAAAATAAAAAAATTAGCCTGTATGTAGTGGTGTACACCTGTAACTCCAGCTACTCAGGAGGCTGAAACAGGAGAATCACTTGAACTTGGGAGGCAGAGGTTGCAGTGAGCTAAGATTGCCCCACTGCTTTTCAGCCTTGGCAATGGAGCAAGATCCTATCTCCAAAAAAAAAATAATAATAATAGAGAAGGTAAGGAAGCTACCATTAGATGGTGTCCTGAAGTTCACACTCAGCTGGACCTTTAATACCTCTGCTGCTGCCGCCACCCATGCCTCCATCTCAACACAGACCCTGATCCTCTCTCTGGGTTGTAAGAGACAACCCCGTGGCATTTCTGGTTTTTTTTTTTTTTTTTTTTTTGTTGCCCAGGCTGGAGTACAATGACATGATCTCAGCTCACCGCAACCTCCACCTCCCGGGTTCAAGCGATTCTCCTGCCTCAGCCTCCTAAGTAGCTGGGATTACAGGCATGTGCCACCACACCTGGCTAATTTTTTGCATTTTTAGTAGAAACAGGGTTTCTCCATGTTGGTCAGGCTGTCTCAAACTCTTCACCTTGTGATCCACCTGGCTCAGCCTCATAAAGTGCTGGGATTACAGGCGTCAGGCGTAAACCCTTGTACCCGGCCACCCTGCAGCATTTCTGTAGCTCAACAAAGGTGTTAGTTCAAACATGAATAAATCCCAGTGTCCCTAAACTAGGTAAAGCATCTATTGTCACGCAGGAAACTCCTGCTGTGGTTTCCATGTGGTTTGTTTTCATAATTCATTGAAATTTGGTCCAGTGTAGTGGTTTTAGGCCTGGTGGGAGGTGTTTTAAGTCATAGGGTCGATCCCTCGTGAAAGGCTTTGTGCTCTCTGGTTAGTAGAATCTTGTTCAGGCTGGGTGTGGTGGCTCACACCTTATTACACTGGCTCACATCGAATAGAATCTGTTTTCAGCAAAAATTGGTTGTTTTGGATCTATCTGCTCCCTTCAAACAATTTTGAATAGCATTTAGCATAAGTGATTCCATTTTGGTTTGATCTTGTCTTTTGGGCCTAGTACAGGAGCTCAGACCAAAACAACAGCCCCCCATTTTATTAATAATGGCCAATCAGAACATTGTTAAAAATTTTTGTTTAACAATGGCCAATCAGAAAAGGAAATTATGGGCCCGGTGCAGTGGCTTATGCCTGTAATCTCGGCGCTTTGGGAGGCTGAGGCGGGCAGATCACCTGAGGTCTGGCATTCGAGACCAACCTGGCCAACATGGTGAAATCCCATCTCTACTAAAAATACAAAAAATTAGCTGGGCGTGGTGGTGTGCACCTATAATCCCAGCTACTTGGGAGGCTGAGGCAGGAGAATCACTTGAACCCTGGGGCCACGTGGAGGTGGCAGTGAGTCAAGATTGCGCCATTGCACCCCAGCCTGGGTGAGAAGAGCAAAACTCCGTCTCAAAAAAAAAAAAAAGGACATTATGAAAGCAATAACATTTAAAATAGCACAAGAAAGAACAAAATACTTCAGAATAGTGTTAACCAAAAAGGCAAAACATATAAACTGAAAACTACAAGACATTGCTAAAAGGAATTTTAAAAAGAACAAATAAATAGGTATCTGTAGTACTGTGGAATATGTTTTTTTTTTTTTTTTGAGTCTCTTTCTCGCCCAGGCTGGAGTGCAGTGGTGCGATCTCAGCTCATCGCAACTGCCACTTCTGGGTTCACGCAATTCTCCTGCCTCAGACTCCCAAGTAGCTGGGACCACAGGTGTGCACGAGGACACCTGGCTAATTTTTTTTTTTTTGTATTTTTAGTAGAGATGGGGTTTTGCCATGTTGGCCAGGCTGGTCTTGAACTCCTGCCCTTAAGTAATCTGCCTGCCTTGGCCTCCCAGAGTGCTAGGATTGCAGGCGTCAGCCACCATACCTGGCCTGTTTTTTTTTCTTAGTCCATTTGGTGTTGCTGTGGTAGAATACCTGAGGTAATTTATTAAGAACAAAGGTTATTTGATTCGCGATTCTGGTGACTGAAAAGTCCAAGAGTGGACAACTGTGTCTGGTGAGGGTTTCACCTGCTTACACTTGTGGTGGAAAGTAGAAGAGAAGCCAGCATGTGCAGAGATCACATGGTGAGACAGCAAGTAAGAGAACATCAAGGAAGACAGACTCTTTATTATTTTTTTTTCTGAGATGGAGTTTTGCTCTTGTTGCCCAGGCTGGAGTGCAATGGCTCGATCTCGGCTCACCACAACCTCCACCGCCCAGGTTCAAGCCATTCTCCTGTCTCAGCCTCCTGAGTAGCTGGGATTACAGGCATGCGCCACCACGCCCGGCTAATTTTTGTATTTTTAGTAGAGACAGTTTTTCCATGTTGGTCAGGCTGGTTTGAACTCCCAACCTCAGGTGATCCGCATGCCTCCCAAAGTGCTGGGATTATAGGTGTGAGCCACCATACCTAGCTAGAAGACAGACTCTTTAATAACCCACTCTTGTGGGAACCATTCCTGTGAAAGCAATGACAGGAAGGTGTTAATCTATTATGACGGAGTTGCCTTTTTGACCCAAACACCTGCCACCTGGACAGCCACTTTGGAGATCAGATTTCAACATGAGGCCAGGCATAGTAGCTCATGCCTGTAATCCCAGTGCTTTAGGACGCAAGGTGAGAGCATTGCTTGATCCCAAGAACTTGGGACCAGCCTGGTCAGCATAGCTAGACGCCATTTATTCTATTTATTTATTTACTTATTTTTTTTTGAGACGGAGTTTCACTTTGTCGCCCAGGCTGGAGTGCAATAGCACAAACTCGGCTCACTGCAACCTCTGCCTCCTTGGTTCAAGCAATTCTCCTGCCTCAGCCTCCTGAGTAGCTGGGATTATAGGCATATGCCACCATGCCTGGCTAATTTTTGTATTTTTAGTAGAGACAGGGTTTCGCCAGGTTAGCTAGGCTGGTCTCGAACTCCTGACCTCAGGTTATCCCCCTGCCTTGGCATCCCAAAGTGCTGGGATTACAGGCGTGAGCCTCCACACCCAGTTGCTAGACCTCATTTCTGTGATTGCACCACTGCACCCCAGCCTGGGTGACAGAATGACACTCTGTTTTAAACACACACACACACACACAAAAGGCCACTTAATTTTTTTAAATTTTCTTTTTCTTTCTTTCTTTTTTTTTTTTTTTAATGGATAAGATCCAGGAAGAACCCACTTAATTTTTTAAGGGACAGGAACTCACTGTTCCCCACACTTTAGTGCAGTGGCAAGATCTCGACTTACTTCAATCTCTGCGTCCCAGGCTCATGTGATCCTCCCACCTTGACCTCCTGTGTAGCTGGGACCACAGGCACGTGCCACCACACCCGGCCAATTTTTGTATTTTAAGTAGAGATGGGGTTTCCCCATGTTGCCCAAGCTGGTCTTGAACTTTTGAGCTCAAGTGATCCACCGGCCTCAAGCTCCTAAATTGCTGGGATTACAGACATGAATCACCATGCCCCGCCTGGCTCATGCTTAAAACTCTAACTCCCAATAGCTTGGAGGTAAGAGTTCTTTTTTTTTCCTCTCGAGAGTCTTGCTCTGTCATACAGGCTGGAGTACAATGGCGTGATCTCAGCTCACTGCAATCTCTGCCTTCTGGGTTCAAGTGATTCTCCTGCCTCAGCCTCTGAAGTAGCTGGGATTACAGGCTTGTGCCACGACATCCGGCTAATTTTTTTGTATTTTTAGTAGAGACAGGGGTTTCGCCATGTTGGCCAGGCTGGTCTTGAACTCTGGACCTCAGGTGATCTGCCCACCTCAGCCTCCCAAAGTTCTAGGATTACAGGTGTGAGCCACCACACCTGGCCACAGGTTAGAGTTTTTAATGGCAAGAGTATTGCATTCAGGTATAACCTTAAGACTGAAAAAAAAAAAAAAAGAGTATTATAAAGACAGCAGGAAACATACACACACACCACACACACCACACACACAAGGCAGGGTAAATTTCAGGAAAGCAGAGGCTACAGGCAAAATCATATTTCAATACATGGAGGTTTCAAGTGTTATATAAACTTAAAAGGAGGGGATATCTTGAAGCAGGGGCTCACAGGTCATAGGTAGATTCAAAGATCATATTTATAATTGGTTAAGGAAGAGAGAAGCTTCGTTTAAAAATTTAAGCTAGGCTGGGCGCAGTGGCTCACCCTGTAATCCCAGCTACTCGAGAGGCTGAGGCAGAAGAATCCCTTGAACAGGAGGTGGAGGTTGCAGTGAGTTGATATGGCACCATCACACTCCAGCCTGGGCAACAAGAGTAAATCTCCATCTCATGAAAATAAAAAAATTAAGCTAGGTGCAAGGGCTCATGCCTGTAATGCCAGCACTTTGGGAGGCCTAGGTGAGAGGATCATTTGAGGCCAAGATTTCAAGTCCAGCCTAGACAGCATAGCAAGACTGTCTCTTAGAAAAATTAGGGCATTAAGATTTTTTTTAAAAAGGGTAGGGCGAGGTTGCTCATGCTTGTAATCCCAGCGCTTTGGGAGGCCAAGGCGGGTGGATCATGAGGTCAGGAGATTGAGACCATCCTGGCTAGCATGGTGAAACCCCGTCTCTACTAAAAATACAAAAAAAAATTAGTTGGGCATGGTGGCGTGTGCCTGTAATCCCAGCTACTCGGGAGGCTGAGGCAGGAGAATTGCCTGAACCCAGGAGGCGGAGGTTGCGGTGAGCCGAGATCGCGCCATTGCACTCCAGCCTGGGTAACGACCGAAACTCCGTCTCAAAAAAAAAAAAAAAAAAAAAAAAAAAACAACTACAAAAAATTAGCTGGGCGTGGTGGCTTGCGCCTGTAGTCCCAGCTGCTTGTGAGGCTGAGGCGAAATAATCATTTGAACCCAGGAGGCAGAGGTTGCAGTGAGCCGAGATAGTGCCACTGCATTCCAGCCTGGGGACAGAGTGAGACTCTGACTCAAAAAAAAGAAAGAAAGAAAATGGCCAGGCAGGGTGGCTCACACCTGTAATCCCAGCACTTTGGGAGGCTGAGGTGGGTGGATCACCTGAGGTCGGGAGTTCAAGACCAGCCTGACCAACATGGTGAAACCCCGTCTCAAAAAAAAGAAAGAAAAGAAAAGAAAAGAAAAATGGGGTCAGTAGAAAACTAATTGGTTACAGGGAGTGACTTTTTTTAAGCCCCTAAGGAAGAAACAGAACAAAGGTCAAGTTTTGTTTTCACTTTCTTCTTATGTAAGAGTCTCTGCCTGTGAATGGACCTGCTCAGTGGGGGTCCTCAGTGGGGCTCCAAGCCTCTGAAAGACTCAGGGACATATGTTAAGATGTTATCCTTAGTATACAGGGAAAGGAAACATTTCTGGGCCTCTAACTTCCTGAGCTATTGTTTTAGGTCCATTACCTTCTTATTTAACAAAGTTACTTATTTGCTTCTTAGGGCTTCACTAGGTGCCTAGAATTTCCTTTAAACGAACTCAGGATTTTTCTTTATTTCCATGCTTGGGGTTCACAGGCCCCTAATAAAGGGCGTCCCTACTATCTTAAAACCAAAGCAGTGGTGAGGCGCGGTGTCTCATGCCTGTAATCCTAGCACTTTGGGAGGCTTAGGCGGGTGGAGCACGAGGTCAGAAGTTCGAAATCAGCCTGGCCAACGTAGTGAAACCCCATCTCTACTGAAAATACAAAAAATTGTCCAGGCGTGGTGGCGCATACCTGGAATCCCAGCTACTCGGGAGGCTGAGGCAGGAGAATCGCTTGAACCTGGTAGGTGGAGGTTGCAGTGAGTGGCAATTGTATTACTGCACTCCAGGCTGGGCAACACGAGAGAAACTCAGTCTCAAAAAAAAAAAAAAGTGGGGTACAGGGCAGGCACTAGGATCCAGCTTTGCCCACTTAACCCACTAACTCATATGCATGCTGTCTAGACACTTACCTGGGTACGTGTCAAAGTTTTCTCATTGGTCTCCCAAACTTCAGTTCCTAGCTCCAAAGAGACATTTATTTCCCTGTCTCTCCCCTGCTCACACACCTCCCATGGCTCCTTAGTGCTCTCAAGCGCAAGTCCAACCTCCTCAGCCTGGCACCTGAAGCCTTGAAGACCCCGTTCTGCCTGTCCCACTGTATCATTAGCACGAACAACTAGAAAAACATTAATAATTAATAACAAGAATAGCACTACCTCTGTTTATTGAGGGCCTACCTGGTGCTTGGACATGTGTCTTGCAGTTTTAAGGTGCATTCACAACAGCTTTATTATCTTTGTTTTACAGAAGGGGCTGCTGAAGTTGAGAACTCAAGGGACTTGTCCAAGGTTCCCAGCCTAGGTGTGAACTCGGCTCTTCCCAACTCCAAAGCTCAGGCTTAAACCCAACACTCTGTCCCCTCCATGACAAACCTCTCGTGGGATGGGTTTAACTTCCTTGCCATTTCTGTCTTTTACTCTGCTTGAGCCACTATAACAAAATACAATAGACTAGGTGGCTTAAACAACAGACATTTATTTCTCACGATTCTTGACACCAGGAAGTCCAAGGTCAAAATGACAGCAGATTCTGTTCTTGGTGAGGGCTTTCTTCCTGGCTCAAAGATGGCTACTTTCTGGCTGTGCCCTGGAGTTGGGGAGAGACCATGTGGGTGACAGAAAGAAAGAGAAAGATAGTGTAAGGTTTGTTCTCGCCAAGGATAAAATGAAGAAACTGAAGCCAGCACGAAAATAATCCAATGCGAAAGAATTTATTTATGCTCCCGGGTGATGCTCTGCAGTCCAACAGGAGGGGCCAGAGAAGCCGCACCGAATCCTTGCAGATGTGGGGTTTTATAGGGAGTGAAACAGCTGGATTGGTTGTGGGAGAGCAGGACTGCTATTGGGTAAGTTACAAGCCTTTACCTAGGACTTGGCTTGTTGTTGGTTGGAATTACTCAGCTGCTATTGGTTGTTAAGACTCGGCTGCTATTGGTTGTTAAGACTCGGCTGCTATTGGTTAGCAAGATGCTAGGGTTACTGCACCTTGTTTGCATACTGGGCTCTTTTAAGGTAAGGTCAGGCTGTGCCAGCATGGGAGAAGGGAACAAGCCTGAGCATGTCCGAGCTTTTGAAAAAAAGCAGGGGTGGGGGTTGGGGGGGTGGTGGTGTTCGTTCGTGCTCCCGGTGAGGCAACCGGCCTTACAATCACCACAGAAGGAAAGCAGGATCTCTGCTGGTTTCTCAAACAAACAAACAAACGGGATTGAAGGTCTTTTTGTCTTATTTAAGTGATCAGTGTTGGTGAGAGGCAGGTGAATAACCTGCAGTGGGCAGCAGAGCCTGAGGCCAGTCTGGAGCCTGCAAAGGGAGGGAAAGGGTGCTTCTTGGGCAGGCTGCCCTTCCTTGCAGGTGGCCTTCAGATCAGAATCACTCCAGAAGGAGTGCAGATTCTTTTTTTTTTTTTAAATAAAGACGGGGTTTCACCATGTTAGTCAGGCTGGTCTTGAAATCCCGACCTCAGGTGATCCGCCCACTTTGGCCTCCAAAGTGCTTGAATTACAGGCGTGAGCCACCACGCCTGGCCAAGATTCTTTTTGTTTTTTTTTAATATTATTTAATTTTTATTTTTATTGATTTTATTTTTTTGTTTTTGAGACAGAGTCTCAGTCTGTCGCCCAGGGTGGAGTGCAGTGACTCAATCTTGGCTCACTGCAACCTCTGCCTCCTGGGTTCCAGCAATTCTCTTGCCTCAGCGCCCGGCTAAGTTTTTGTATTTTTAGTATAGACGGGTTTTCCTCCTGTTAGCCAGAATGGTCCGGAACTCCTGACCTCCTGACCACCACCCCGCCACCTCCCCCACACCCGCCTCAGCCTCCCAAAGTGCTGGGATTGCAGGCATGAGCCACTGCACCTGGCCGGGAATGTGGATTCTGAGAAGCTGCAGAGCTGTGAAAAGCAGGAGACCCATGTGCAGTGTGGTTGGGTGGGGGCAGAGGGTTCTGTCTTTTTTGAGGTTGCACCTCTGGCGCCTGGAGCCTGGGGCCATTTTCTGGGTAGTGTTTTGGTTTTGGCATTCATGGGGTCGCTGGGGTCAGGCTGTAATCTGCATACATGAAGAAAATCTGTGAAGGTCGGGCTCAGTAAAAGAGTTGTTTGCGTTGTACCCTGGAGAAAAGGTTTAGCAACATGACGTTTATTTAGGTCACAATCTTACAATGACTCCAGGTGAGAGTTTCCTACTGGTACAAATAAATGAAGGTTTTGAAGGAAAGAGTGTTTCCACACTGTCAGGAGGGGACTGGAGGGTACCTTGAGCTCCCAGAGTTGAATTCTTAAGTGTCTCTGTCTCATCACCAGCTTCTGATCCACTCTGGGATTCCACTTCCGCAGTTAAAGCCTAGCTTCCAAGCTTGGGAATTTTTTTTTTTTTCCTGAGTCTCGCTCTGTCACCCAGGCTGGAGTGCAGCGCCACGATCTCGGTTCACTGCAATCTCCGCCTCCCGGGTTCAAGTGATTCTCCTGCCTCAGCCTCCTGAGTTGCTGGGATTACAGGCGCCCCCCACCACACCGGCTAATTTTTGTATTTTAGTAGAGACGGGGTTTCACCATGTTGGCCAGGCTGGTCTTGAACTCCTGACCTTAAGCAATCCACCCACCTTGGCCTCCCAAAGACCTGGGATTACAGGCGTTTGGGAATATTTTGAACCTTATGATTGTGGGTTTTCCTTGTGAACTGCGGGTGAAGCAGGCTGCTTGTCTGAGCTAGTTCAAATGTTTGCTTTGCTTCTCTTGATTTCTTTACAATGATTGCTGTCATAAAAACTCCAGTTTTTCCTATGCATTTAATAATTTTCTTTGTTGGCATTTTAATTTTCTCACCTGAAAATGAGTAGACTGGGTACATATGATATGATAAAGCCTTGGTAATGCTGGCAGTAGCGTCATCCCAAAACCTGACCCCCTGGCGGATATCAAGCCCCCTCCTCCCTTCTGTTTCCACTATGGCCTGGGTGCGTCTCCGGCTCTGAGGCCAGGGAATGGCTCCACTGGACACGGAGTCTGTCATTCGTTGTGCACACTTGTGACTGACTCCGTGTCTGTGAGGAAGAAGCAGAAAAGACACCCTAAATGCAGAAAGACGCCAATATCCGCTCTGCAGAGCCTGAAACACTTTTTGCTTAAATGCAAATATCCTCCCTCGCACCGAAGGTTACTGAGGGAGGAAGTCGGGCCTGCGAAGGGCAGTAACCAAGACCGTGTCAATCTGGTTTTACTCAGCCACATACTGCATTGCTTCTCCTGTCACTCAGTGCCAAGGGGGCAGGACTTAGATCATTATCCAATCACGGGTGCTGGGGCGGGGACCTGCAAACCATCCAATCAGGAACTCTGCAAGGGGGACGGGGGGCAACGTTCAACAACTCCGCGTTGTCTTCCTGTCTCGGGTCCGCGGCGCTTGGGTTCCGTTCTCCCCTTCTCCAGTGGCCCGGGTGGCCCCACCGCAGCCTCTGCCGCGCTGGGACCTGCATAGGCTGGAGAGAGCCGTAGGCAGGACCCCGGGACACCCTGGAAGCCGGGAAATGGTGCGTGTGCTGGGCCGGGCGTCTGGAGACGGGGGGAGGGGCTGGTTTGAACCGGCCGGAACCGGCTGTGGAGGCACCCGGGCCTCCCTGCGGCGACTCCAGGGTCTGGGACCCGAGTTCCTCTGGCGCAGCTCGGCCCTCTGTCACCTCGGCCGCTGGGTGGGGCTGGGTCGTAGCCGGTATCCCGGGCGTCCTGTCCAGACCCTGCGCGACGACTGCGGCCCCAACCCCGGAGCCCTCTGTGGACAGCTCCGCGCCCGCAGCCCCGCCTCTCCCTAGATTGTGCGGAGACACGAGAGGGTCACAGGGGGAATCCCGCCTCGCCTGTGTGGTTCATGCGTGGGAGGAGCTGTGTGCTGTGGGGTTCCCGGTCCATCCTTTTTTTTTCCGGGAAACCGATCTCCCTCCGAGTCTTCCAGATGTGGAAAAAGAGTCTCAAACCTACGACTCCCGTTTCTTAGCCTAGGTTTTTCTAGGTCTGGGAGTAAATCCCTAAATTTCCGGTTCCTTTCCCGCATTCCCAAAGGTGACCTCCCCTCTTCATATCACAACGTTATCAACTGTTTTTTGTTTGGTATTTTAGACACAGTATCTTGGTTGTTCATAGCTTCTTTCACCATCGTCTTTTGAAAGGATTTGTTTTCTGTTTGTGGACTTTTTTTTTTTTTTTTTTTTTTTTGAGACAGCATCTCTCTGTCACCAGGCTGGAGTGCAGTGGAAAGATCTCGGCTCACTGCAACCTCCGCCTCCCGGGTTCAAGCAATTTTCCTTCCTCAGCCTCCAGAGTAGCTGGGATAACGGGCATGCACCACCATGCCTGGCTAATTTTTGTATTTTTAGTGGAGACAGGGTTTCACCGTGTTGACCAGGCCGGCCTCGAAACTCTCGGCCTCAGGTGATCTGCCCGCCTCAGGTGATCTGCCCGCCTCAGCCTCCCAAAGTGCTCGGATTACAGGCATGAGCCACCATGCCCGGCCTATTGTTTGTGGACTTTTAACTTGAGAGGGAATCGGAGCATAAAAACTTGATACTCTGTGATAAAAAAATTTTGTACTTCCCCACCTTTTATCTTTGCTAAGCCCCGAAGCCTAATCAGAATGTCTTTGGGTGGAGTTTCCCCTTTGGAAACTTTACTTGGTGATGTGGCCCTCTATCTTTTCCTGGTCCTGAGTTTCAGAACTGCCTGGGCCTGACCCAGGATGCCCACAGCTGCCACTTTTGGAGGATCTAGTGATTATCAGCCCCTGGGTCACTCCTCCCAGAGGACAGCCTAAGGTGTAGGGATGGGGACTCTTAGGGGAGAACTGGATACCCTGAGGTGGGAGGAGTCTCCCGGTATCCCTTTCAGCTGAAAAGTTTACCCTTTGGGACACAGCTTTCTTCCCCAACCCCAGTTTCCATTCCTTAGGGACGCATTGATGGTTAGCCAATCTTAGGCTGTTATTGAGAGGAAAAGACACAAACGATTCCTGACCTCCGGATTGTTTTAGTCTAGTGAAGGGAGAAAAACTATCCCAAAGGAGAAGGAAAACCCACCCCATTGAAATGGTGCAAGAACCTGAAAAGTAAAATACACTTGGGGCAGAAAGCAGGGCACAATTCACTGTCTTTAAGGAGGGCGGTCACTGAGCACTCTGAGCCAGGATGGGGCTGGGGAGATGGCCTAGGTGATAGGGTGAACTCACCTGACACTGGATTCAGATAAATGTCTGTATTCCAGGTCAGCACTGCCTCTTCCTGGGTTTGTAAAAGATTTATTCGCTTATTTGATCCTTTTTTCAATACATGTACAATGTATTTTATCAGTAGCACTTGAAAGATAAGTTAAAATGTTTACAAAGGGGCAGAAAGTAGATTTGAGGGAAAACAATTATCTAGTCTTACATTCAATTTGTTAAAAAGTCTTATTTGTCTATTTTCTTTCCCATAACATGTGTGGTAAGTTTCTGAGGTCTGTTTTCTTCCTTTGGGTGATTTCAGATCAATCCCAGGACTTAGCCTTGAGAATGCTACTGGGGATGAGAATCTCAGAGAAATAGGGAAATTCGGTCTTCCATATTGCTAGAGAGAAGCGAATACATTTCCACAAGAAAGTGTGGTAGATAAATTGGTGAAATACAGAGATTCTCTAAAATAACTTCTCCTTTGCAGGGTAGAGATTTTGTAGTAATGCATAACTGTTATGTATCCTTTCATCTGGACTTTGGTGATTAATGCTAAATCCTACCAGATGGGACTTTGAAATATTAAATATTAGTGAATTATATATTAGTAAAGAAATTATCATGGAAGCAATAATTACGTGACATGTCTATTGTCTGAAAGGGATAAATACTTGTGCTTTTCATGTTTGAGCTATAGCATACAAATATCTTGCAATTTCCTTTCTACCTATATGTATAAGCAGTGAGTTTGAGTGATTTTGATGGATTCTTCAAACAGGATATTTTCTTGTCTAAAAATAAGTGAATCCAGACATGGTGGCTCACGCCTGTAATCCCAACACTTTGGGAGGCTGAGGCGAGTGGATCACCTGAGGTTGGGAGTTCGAGACCAGCCTGACCAACATGGAGAAACCCTGTCTCTACTAAAAATACAAAATTAGCCTGGTGTGGTGGTGCATGCCTGTAATCCTAGCTACTTGGGAGGCTGAGGCAGGAGAACCACTTGAACCTGGGAGGCAGAGGTTGTGGTGAGTGGAGATTGTGCCATTGCACTCCAGCCTGGGCAATGAGAGCAAAACTTCTTCTCAAAAAAAAAAAAAAAAAGAAAAGTAAATGAATAGCCTTGTCTGGGGAAGCAGAGGTCTGAGGCAAAGTGTATCTCAGAGTGACTCCAAGCTAAGAGCCTGCAAAGGGAGTTGATTGAAGTCCCAGTTGGTTCTTCCTGGGTAGAAGTTGCAGGCGCCCCAGCCTGATCACTCCAACCAGGGAGAAGTCCTTTATACTGAGAGAATCTACAGACCACTGGAGAGCTGGGGATCCACACGTAGGTGTAGTTGGGAAGGTGATGTTCTGTCTGAGGTTGTAATTGTTATTGTTCAGATAATAACAAAAAACTATGGGCTCCCATGATTTGAGAGAGCTGTTTCTAGACATCCTCAAATACAAGAAATCTGGAATTAGGTAAGAAGTGACTTTATTTGCAAGGACTATAACAAAAAGGGGGAAATCAGCAGATGTAAGATATGCAAGCATCCCAGAGGTTAGACAGAAAAAGGCTTTTCTGGTGGGAAGTCGTGGCTTAAACCTGTAATCCGAGCACTTTGGGAGGCTAAAATAGGGGGATTGCTTGAGGTCAGGAGTTTGAGACTAACCTGGACAACATAGTAAGGCCTCCTCCCTACAAAACTAAAAAGAAATTAGCTGGGGATGGTGGTGCACACCTGTAGTCCCAGCCGAGGCTGAGGTGGGAGGATCCCTTGAGCCCAGGAGGTCAAGGCTCTAGTAAGCTGTGATTGTGCCACTGTACCCTAGCCTGGATGACAGAGCAGGACTGTCTCCCCTCCTCTCCCCCTTAAAAAGTTTTTCATTCATAGGGAGGAACAAATAAGATTGGGAATAAGTGGGGTGGGGGGAAGGGCAGAATGGAAAGTGCAAAATTGGATCCTGAATTAGAGAATGTTTTATCCTGAGGTTAGCCTGTTCTTAGGATGGTTCATAAAGGAGGGGTTGGATGGGTGCTTCCTTAGGCTGTTTAGCGTGGGTCAAAGTTCAGGGGCCTGAAAGAGGGAGAGAAACTTAACCAAAAGTTTGATTTACAGATAATTCGTTTTGACTGATCAGTGAAGACAAAACTGTCCAGCCAATTGTTTGTGAAGTAAACAATGGGTATTTGGAGAGTGTATCTGGCTTTCTTATAGGTAAAATAAGGGACATCTTAATTAGTAACGGGAAGCGTGTTTCTTTTTTTTCCCCCAGTAGCCTGCTTCTCTAGAACACTAAGGGTGGTGGTGGTGGAGAGTGCTTTAATCATAGGTATTCTGTGGGATTATAGAGCTTGGGTAAAATTTAACATTGTCATCAGTTTGGTTTTGTATCCGAGTTGGTTTAGACAGAGTGTGATTTGTGCAAATGTCTGTGAGGGTCAGACTTAATGAAAGACACCTTTGGTTTCTTTCTACTGGAGGAAAGGTTTATGAATTTAAGAGTGTATTTGCTCTGTGGTATAATAAATATATTTGGTGTTGTCTGCAGTTCCTGAGACAGGGATCCTAAAACCCTTGGAATTTCCCAAGTGATAGGTGGAGTGTGTTTTGTTATTCACAACAAGCCCCTTTCAGACCATAGTTAACTTTCAAGCTAATGAGGTGACTCAGGAACTCTTGGATACTTTCAGAGTGGAGACTGGTGATCAGAAGCACCAAACCTGTGACTAGAAGATTGTCACTTTAAGCTCCAGCACCCCCACCTCAGGAAAGAGCAGAGGCTGGAGATTGAGTTGTGTAAAAATTTTTGAGCAAAGACATTCAGAGAGTACTTTCAGGTGGACGAGGACATTGATGTGCTGGGAGGGTGGTGCACCCCAAGATGGGGAGCATTTCCTATCCACTCCCCTTTCCTTGCCACTTACATCTCTTATTTGCCTGTTCCAGAGTTATACTTAAGTAAAATGTTTTGCTGAGTTCTTTGAATAGTTTTAGCAAATTATTGAACCCAAGGAGGAGATTATGGGAGCTCATGATTTGTACACAGTTGTTGAGAAGTGTGGGTGGCTCCGTGGCTTGTGACTGGCATGTGAACTGGCATGTGGTGAGTGTGAGCCCTGATATTGTAGAGTGTCTGCTGATTCTGAGTGGCATGAGAACTGAATTGTTAGGTCCCTCACTAGTGTTGGAGAACTGGTCGGTGTTTGCACATTTGGTGTCACAAAAAAACACCAGAAGTCAGCACCTTAAACTGACTCCAGGTAAACATGTGGTCACTGATGAGAATTGAGACCATGATTCCACATCATGAGAGGAGGAGAGTAGGATGTGTGGAGCTCCCAGAATGTCTCCCTCACTCATTTCTTAGGAGTGGGCCACATCTTCACAGAATGGTCCTCAGGCTTGTTCAACCTTCCGAATGTGGGTTTCCTTGTGAACTGTGGGTGAAGCAGGCTGCTAGGTCATAGACCCCAGAGAGAAAGGATAGTTCTCCTTATAGGCCAACAGGAAGAGGGTGGCTGTTAAGGACCTGACATACACACCTCACCAGGGGAGCAAGAGAGAGGAATCTGGACAGACACCTTTATTGGAGACTCCTGTGGGAGTTGTAATTGGTGAGTTTAGAGTGAGCAGATGGCAATTCCGTGGAGCCACACGATGGCTGGAGGTGGTCCTGCAGCCTATCTGTGCATTCCTTGTGTGGGGTCAGTTGGATGATTTCTAGCAGTTTGTATCTAGCTGTCTGATGGGGAGGTGATCACTGGGGGGCAGCTGTGTAAGGCAGATAACTGGAGTGACCACATGGAGGAAATGGAGGAGGCGTAGAAATGGAAACTGTATTAAGGGTGACGAAGCCCCGCTTCTGGTATGAAAAAGTTAAAGCCATATTCAAAGTGGCTTCTGAGGTAACATAAAATGATAAGAATTCACTACAATAGACAGCTCTACACTGAAATCACAACGTTATGTGGGGACGATGGGCAGAAGATGAATTATTCTCTTGGAGATAACTGTTTATCCCTGCCCCTGTTGTTTAACTGTCCATCGTTTCTGTCCCTGACTGACCATACCTGCTCTGTCATAGGTTCACATACCTTACATAGATGCCCTGGTTTCAGAATTTGCTATATTTCTTTGGTCTGTCTCTCTGCTACTGCCTTAATGTCCTAATTATTTCATATCCCTAATGTATGGTTGAGAAAGTGCCAGACTGTCTTAGTCACCTGGGGATGCTGTAATACACTGCCATGGGCTGGGTGACTTAGCACACATTTATTTTTCACAGTTCTGGAGGCTGGGAAGTCCAAGTTCAAGGTACTGGTGGATGTGAGGGCCTGCTTTGTGGTTTTCAGATTATCATCTCTCATTGTATTGAGGAAGCAAGCTGTCTCCTGTCATTTCTTCTAAGGGTGCTAATTCCATTTATGAGGGTGCCACCCTCATGATCTCTAACCCCAATTACCTCCCAAAGATGCCACCTCCTAATACAATGATATTTAGGAGTTAGAATTTCAGTATATGAATTTTGGGAGGGACGCACAGATTCAGGCTATAACACTGACGGTGTACTGTACAAAGTCTTTGCTGTTTTTAGATATTTGAGTTCTACTTCAGGGTTTTTTTTTTTTTTTTTTCGAGATGGAGTCTTGCTCTGTTGCCCAGGCTGGAGCACAATGGTGCAATCTCCACTCACCACACCTCTGCCTCTGGGTTCATGTAATTCTCCTGCCTTAGCCTCCTGAGTAGCTGGGACTGCAGGCGCACACCACCATACCTGGCTAACTTTTGAATTTTTAGTAGAGATGGGATTTCACTTTGTTGACCAGGCTAGTCGTGACCCACCTGCTTCAGCCTCTCAAAGTGCTGGGATTACAGGCATGAGCCACTGCGCCTGGCCAGATTTATTTTTTTATGGAGACAGGATCTCACTATGTTGCCCGGGCTGGTCTTGAACTCCTGGGCATCAAGCATTCCTCTTATCTTTGCCCCCTAAAGTGTTAGGATTACAGGTGTGAGCCACTGCACCCAGCTAATATTATTTTATATTATATTTTATATTTATATTTTAACAGTGTAAAATGTGTATTCATATGTTAAATGTGTATTATACAATCATTTTATATTTTAACTTATGATTTTTTTTATTCTATTTTAAAAAATCTATTGAGACTTAGAACTTTCACCACTACTATTCAACATAGTACTGGCTGTTCTAGCCAGAGTAATTAGACTGGAAAAAGAAAAGACATCAAAATTGGACAGGAAGAAGAAAATTTTTTCCTATTCACAGATTATATGACCTTACATCCAGAAAATCCAAGAGATTTCCGCCCCCCCCACAGACACACTTATAAGTAATAAGTGAATTAAGCAAACTGGCAGGAAGGAAACAACCTGCCAAAATCTGTTACTTTTTTTTTTTTTTTTTTTGGAGATGGAGTTTCACTTTTGTTGCCCAGGCTGGAGTGCAATGGCACGATCTTGGCTCACTGCAGCCTCTGCCTCCTGGATTCAAGTGATTCTCCTGCGTCAGCCTCCCAAGTAGCTGGGATTATAGGCATGTGCCACCACACCCTGCTAATTTTGTAGTTTTAGTAGTGACAGGGTTTTACCATGTTGCTCAGGCTGGTCTTGATCTCCTGACCTCAGGCGATCCACCCACCTTAGCCTCCCAAAGTGCTGGGATTACAGGTGTGAGCCACTGGCCAAAATCTGTTATTTCATTTCTATACTTTGTCACAGAACAACCCAAAATGGATATTAAGAAAACATTTTCTTCCATGTACTTTAAATCATCTTTAGCTCACTTAATAATACCTAATACAACATAAATGCTAGGTAAGTAGTTGTTATATTGTGTTGTTTAGGGAATAATGAGAAGAAAAGTTTATACATGGTTAGTATGTACCTAACCATCATAGACCTAACTACATAGTATATGATCAGAGGTTGGTTGAATCTGAGGATCCAGAAACCCCGAGTATGGAGAGCTGACTGTAATACATCATTGGATGATAAACAAAATGTATAATATCCATACAGTGGAATATAATTCTACCACAAAAGCAAAGTGGCAATGCATGCTGCAACATGGATGTGACTGGAGAAACCTATAAAGAAGCCAGTTATGGCCGGGCCTGGTGGCTCATGCCTGTAATCCCAGCACTTTGGAAGGCCGAGGCAGGTGGATCACAAGGTCGGGAGTTTGAGATCAATCTGGCCAATATGGTGAAACCTTGTCTGTACTAAAAATAGAATAATTAGGCGTGGTGGCGGGTGCCTGTAGTCCTAGCTACTTGGAAGGCTGAGGCAGGAGAATCGCTTGAACCCAGGAGGTAGATGTTGCAGTGAGCTGAGATCGTGCCACTGCACTGCCTGGGTGACAGAAAGAGACTCTGTCTCTCTCTTTTGTTTTTTTCCTCCATAGAGACAGAGTTTGACCACATTGGTCAGGCTGGTCTCAAACTGCTAATCTCAGGTGATCACCTGCCTTGGCCTCCCAAAATGCTGAGATTACAGGCATGAGCCACTGCACCCGGCTTAGACTCTGTCGTAAAAAAAAAAAAAAGAAGTCAGTATACCACATGACATGATTCTGATTATATGAAAGTCCGTAATGGAAAATCTACAGAGACCGAAAAGATTGCTGGTTATCAAGGGCTGGGGATTGGTGGAGAAAGAATGGGAGGATAGGAGATAGGTAAAAGGTACATGGCCTTATTTTTGAGGTGGTGAAAATTGACTGTGATCTTGATTGCATGTATCTCTGAATATACTAAAAACCATCTATTAAAAGTATTAGGAGTTTCCAGGTTCATTTCAAATCTGTATAATCTGTTACTGTTTTTCTTATATTTACCAGTGAGAATAAGACTTCAAGGCTGGATGTGATGGCTCACGCCTGTAATCCAACACTATGGGAGGCCAAGGCAGGAAGATCTCTTGAGCCCACGTGTTCAAGACTAGCCTGGGCAACATGGCAAGACCCTGTCTCTACAAAACAAACACAAATAAGTAAATAACTGGGCGTTGTGGCTTGCACCTATAGTCCCAGCTACTCCAGAGGCTGAGGCGGGAGGATCCACTTGAGCCTAGGTGTTCCAATCTGCAGTGAGTTATGATTGCACCACTGTACAATCATAGCTCAATCAATGTTGCTAGGGCGACAGAGCTAGTCCCTGTCTCTTAAAAAAACAAAACGCAGTTGCCTTAGAGGTATCATATTCTTACATATTTCAGAGTGCTCCAGGAACATGTGTAAAGACTCATCTGAAAGAAGTACCCTTCTGGTGTGAAGTGTACACTCGACAGTTTCAATTTTAGATGACTCCCTGCCAGCATATCCTGGTCTACTCTAGTCCTCTTGCTCCAGCCACCCCCAGATAACCAGTTTTGATCACTTTTTGTGCATCCTGTCACTGTTGACATAAAAACAAGCAACTGGGAATGTTTATTTTTCTTTCCTGCCTTTCTTACAGTAGTGAGTAGTCAGACTCCAGTGCCTAATGTTTGTCTGCCAAGAGCTAAAACCTCACCGTCCCCTTCTCCCTTTGTGCCCATGCGGGGACCAGCTTTCAAGGAAGCCTGGGGTTCCGTCTTCTGGTGTCTGTCCATGGAACTCTCATCCAGCCCCAACCCCAACATAATAAATACCCCAGCCAGGCAGCTTCCCTTGCTCTCTCAAGCCATATCACACCTGCTTGATGGCCTTTCCCTGTTCTCCCCAGAGACCTCAATCACGTGAGAATAATAAGCTTTTTTATGCCCTTTCAGCCTGCATGAGACACTCCATCATCAGTGTCAACATCAGAACCACATCTCTGCAATTGGTGCTGTGAACAAGATGTCTGGACATTAACCACCATGTAGAGGGGTCTGCCTTTGCTCCTCTGCTCTGCTGCCTGATACTAGGCATGCACTTTGAGCTGCTGCTTCCTGGGGAACTCCTGCTTTGAGCTGTCTTGCTCTGTATTTGTTGTGTTGTTGAGACCCAGCAAGTCTGGGTCTATAATCAGCCCTAGTTGATAGTTTGATAATTCCTTGACATTTAGGAAGGGAGTATGGGATTAGAGCCCTCCTTAAAGTGGTCCTTGGTTGTGTGTCTTGATCTGGACCTGTGTCTTTTAGAATGAAGCTGTGTGTACTATTGTATTCTGGTCCCTTCCACAGGGTGCTGAGGGGAAGACTCTTAACTGAAAGAATAGTTATTATTTTAATTAAAAAATTATTTTTGGAAACCAGGCCTCACTCTGTTGCCCAGGCTGGAGTGCAGTGGCACCATCATAGCTCACTGTAACTTGAAACTTCTGGGCTCATGCAGTCCACCTGCCTTGGCCTCCCAAAGTGTTGGGATTATAGGTATGAACCACTGCACATGGAAGAGGAGTCATTTTAAAAGAAGAGAAAGAAGAGAAGGGGAAAGGCAGCCATTAGATGGTAGGCTGAGTTCATACTGTAATATTAGAGGGCTACAGGACCCCTAAGTGCTGCTGCCACTGCCTGTGCCTCTGTCACCACAAGGATCCTGGCTGAGTCCATACTGTAGTATCACAGGGCTACAGGACCCCTAAGTGCTGCTGCCGCCGCTACTGCCTGTGTCTCTGTCACCACAAGGATCCTGGCTGAGTTCATACTGTAATATCAGAGGGCCACCAGGACTCCTAAGTGCTGCTGCCACCACTGCCTGTTCCTCTGTCACCACAAGGATGTTCACTCTTTTGATATTATAGGGGATGACATCCACATACACCCTATTGCACAGGAGAGAGAGTAGTTCAAACTGAAGCTAATCCTGGAGTCCTTTAAACCTTGTAAAACCATTTCTGCCCTGGAGGAGGCCCATGATCTTGAGGATACAGATGTAAGGCTGGGAGTGGGGGGCGGAGGGTGGGGGGGGGTGGGAAATGTGCAAATACTAGGGTAGACAGGACAGTCCCTTTCCCCATCCCTGATGTATATCTAGAGACAGACAAAACCAACGACCAATGGAGGAAACAAAGGGAAAAAAGTACTGAAACAGGTTCACAATTTTACCCGATAGGAAATCCAAATACACAAAAAGATGTACACAGCAAAAAAGATAAAAGGGAACTGCATGGTACTGTGCCTCCCTCCCTCAAGAACATAGGTTCTGTTTCTTGTTTGTTTTGAGACAGAGTCTTGCTGTGTGCCCAGGCTGGAGTCCAATGGCTTGATTCGGCTCACTGCAACCTCTGCCTCCCAAGTTCAAGCAATCCTCCTGTCTCAGCCTCCTGAGTAGCTGGGTCTGGATAATTTTTGTATTTTTAGTAGAGATGAGGTTTCACCATGTTGGCCAGGCTGGTCTCGAACTCCTGACCTCAAGTGATCTGCTTGCCCCAGCTTCCCAAAGTGCTGGAATTATAGATGTGAACTACCACACCTGGCCCACAAGATAGGTTCTAAATTAATACCTGCTGTAATGTGCTAATTAACAATCCTTCATGCTATTAATCAACATAAAGCACATATTAAACTTTTACCTGGTGATCCCACTAAATTTAAGCAAGGTAAACCCTGTAATCTGAGTAATGAATATATAATAGAGGATAAACATATGCCTTGTGTTAACCATCAGAATTACTGCCTTGTTTCAAGTAACCATGGTCAAAGCACCCATTGTCCTAAGATACCCTGTACTGAGCAGGGTTACTCTAAAATGATAAAAAATAAAGTTGTTGAGTCTTACAAAGTGGCTTGGCAAGACAGAATTTCATGGACCTTTATCCCCAGTTAAATTTGTTACCATGGCCCAGTATAAATTAGAGGAGTGAAAAGCATCCTTAGAATGACTAAGTGAATAGCAGTAGGGAGTTTGCATGGATGACATTACCACATGTGTACCTGGGGGAGCCAATGAAGGGTTGCTGCTTTTCATCCCTTTATTGGGAAGTCTGTGATAAACAGATCCAGGGGTTAGCCTGTCTGACCAAACATCAAGCAGTCATCTTAACACCAGCCAAAAATGGGCTCTATCAACACTTAGGTTTACAGACCTTTTTTTATTTGGAGACGGAGTTCCGCTCTTGTTACCCAGGCTGGAGTGCAATGGCGCGATCTCGGCTCACCGCAACCGCCGCCTCCTGAGTTCAGGCAATTCTCCTGCCTCAGCCTCCTGAGTAGCTGGGATTACAGGCACGCGCCACCATGCCCAGCTAATTTTTTGTATTTTTAGTGGAGACGGGGTTTCACCATGTTGACCAGGATGGTCTCGATCTCTTGACCTCGTGATCCACCCACCTCGGCCTCCCAAAGTGCTGGGATTATAGGTGTGAGCCACCGCGCCCGGCCTACAGACCTTTTTTTGAGACTCTGTTGCCAGGCTGGAGTGCAGTGTTGTCATCACAGCTCACTGCAACCTTCACTTCCCGGGTTCAAGCAATTCTGCCTCAGCCTCCTGAGTAGCTGGGATTACAGGCGCATACCACCACACCTAGCTAATTTTTTTTTTTTTTTTTGAGGCGGAGTTTCGCTGTTGTTACCCAGACTGGAGTGCAATGGCGCGATCTCGGCTCACCGCAACCTCCGCCTCCTGGGTTCAGGCAATTCTTCTGCCTCAGCCTCCTGAGTAGCTGGGATTACAGGCGCGCACCACCATGCCCAGCTAATTTTTGTATTTTTAGTAGAGACGGGGTTTCACCATGTTGACCAGGATGGTCTCGATCTCTTGACCTCGTGATCCACCCGCCTCGGCCTCCCAAAGTGCTGGTATTATAGGTGTGAGCCACCGCGCCCGGCTAATTTTTGTATTTTTAGTAGAGATGGAGTTTCACCATGGGTCAGGATGGTCTCGATTTCTTGACTTCGTGATCTGCCCATCTTGGCCTCCCGAAGTGCTGGGATTACAGGTGTGAGCCACCATGCCTGGCCAGTTCACAGACTCGTTAGTGGTTGTGTGAGACTTTCCTGTTTGTGGTAAGATACCTGAGTATCTCTCTTTTTTTTTTTCCTTTTTGTGGAGAACAGGGTATGGCTTTATTGCCCAGGCAGGTCTCAAACTCCTGGGCTCAAGCTATCCTCCCCACTCTGCCTCCCTAAGAGCTGTGATTACAGGCATGAGCCACAGCATCTGGTGTATCTCTGTCAGATACCCAAAATAGAAATCAAGGTAATACATGTCTTTTTTTTTTTTGAGACAGAGTTTCACTCGTTGCCTAGGCTGGAGTGCAACAGTTCGATCTCAGCTAACTGCAGTCTCTGCCTCCTGGGTTCAAGTGATTTTCCTGCCTTAGCCTCCCAGGTAGCTGGGATTACAGGCATGTGCTGCCACACCTGGCTAATTTTGTATTTTTGGTAGAGACAGGGTTTCACCATGTTGGTCAGGCTGGTCTCAAACTCCTGACCTCAGGTGATGTGCCTGCCTTGGCCTCCCAAACTGCTGGGATTACAGGCCACCACTCCCGGCCAACACATGTCTTATATGAAGTCCACAATACAAGGATACTCATACATGTTTAAGTTCCAGACAGTAACCAAGGTCCTAATTTCACTTTTCAGAATATACAGTGCTGGACTCCTAAACAAGGCATTGGATGGAACTTTCTCCTCCCTTCCCAGTCTCAGGCTGAAGACCTTATTCATCACCCTGATGGCTTACTAAAATAAGTTCAAATCAGTTGCATGAAAGATGATCTGGGCTGGGCATAGAGGCTCACACCTGCCATGTCAGCACTTTGGGAGGCCAAGGTACGCGGATTGCCTGAGCCCAAGAGTTTGAGAGCAGCCTGGGCAACATGACAAAGCCCCGTCTCTATAAAAAATATGAAAATTTGCCAGGCATGGTGACATGCACCTGTAGTCCCAGCTCCTTGGGAGGCTGAGGTGGAAGAATCACTTGAGCCTGGGAGGTTGAGGCTGCAGTGAGCTGTGATCACACTACTGCACTCCAATCTGGGTGACAGAATGAGACCCTGTCTGAAAGAAAGAAAAAGTGACATGTTCCAGTGATGAGTTACTTTTCAGGGGCAGATTGTCATGAGTCTGTCTTCATTTTAACTTTTTGTAACATTTTTTTCAGAACAGTGTTTTTTTTTTTTTTTTTAAATAGAGACGGGGTTTCACCATGTTGGCCAGGATGGTCTCGATCTCTTGACCTCATGATCCGCCAGCCTCGGCCTCCCAAAATGCTGGGATTACAGGTGTGAGCCACTGTACTTTTTTTTTTTTTTTTTTAAGAGAGAACAGTTTTAAGTTTACAGAAAAATTGATCATTAAGTAGAGTGTTACTTAATGATCACCCCTCTTTACAGTTTGCCTTATTTTTTATATACTGTATTACTGTGGTACATTTGTTACAATTGAGGAACCAATATTGTTGCATTAATGTTCACATTTTACATTAGAGTTAACTCTATTGTGTTTTTATTGGACTTTGACGATTTTTTTTTGTTTTTGAGGCGGATTTTCGCTCTTGTTACCCAGGCTGGAGTGCAATTGCGCGATCTTGGCTCACCGCAACTCCACCTCCCGGGTTCAAGCCATTCTCCTGCCTCAGTCTCCTGAGTAGCTGGGATTACAGGCAGCACCACTCTGCCCGGCTAATTTTTGTGTTTTTAGTAGAGATGAGGGTTTTGCCATATTGGCCAGCCTGGTCTTGAACTCCTGAACTCATGATCCACCCCGCTCTGCTTCCCAAGTGTTGGGATTACAGGTGTGAGCCACCGTGCCTGGTAATGACAAGTGTCTGTTATTTCTGTTAGGGTAGTTTCACTATCCTAAAAATCGCCTATAGTCCATATATTCATTCATCCCTCCTTTCCATCCTGAAATCCCTTACAACCAAAGACTTTTTAATGTCCCATAGTTTTGTCTTTTGCAGAATATCTTATAGTTGGTAACACATTGTATGTGGCCTTTTTAGATTGGATTCTATCGCTTAGTAATGTACTTTTGTTTTTTTAATTTTGAACAGAGTCTCTTGCTCAGGCTGGAGTGCAGTGGTGCTGTCTCAGCCCACTGTAACCTCTGCCTCCTTCTTTCAAGTGATTCTCCTGCCTCAGCCTCCTGAATAGCTGGGATTACAGGTGCTTGCTACCATGCCTGGCTAATTTTTTTTTTTTTTTTGAGATGGAGTTTCACTCTGTCACCAGGCTGCAGTACAGTGGCGCAATCTCGGCTTACTGCAGCCTCTGCCTCCTGGGTTCAAGGGATTCTCCTGCCTCAGCCTCCAAAGTAGCTGGGACAATAGGCGGGCACCACCACACCCAGCTAATTTTTGTGTTTTTAGTAGAGATAGGGTTTCACCATGTTGACCAGGATGGTCTTGATCTCCTGACCTTGTGATCCACTCACCTTGATCTCCCAAAGTGCTAGGATTACAGGCGTGAGTTACTGTGCCCAGCCAGTTAATTTTTGTATTTTTAGTAGAGATGGGGTTTCACCATGTTGGCCAAGCTGGTCTCAAACTTCTGACTTCAGAAGACCCACCAGCCTCGGCTTCCCAAAATGCTGGGATTACAGATGTGACCCACCACAGCCACTCTTAAGTTTTCTCTTTTTTTTGAGTCGGAGTTTCGCTCTTGTTACCCAGGCTGGAGTGCAATGGCGCGATCTCGGCTCACTGCAACCTCTGCCTCCTGGGTTCAGGCAATTCTCCTGCCTCAGCCTCCTGAGTAGCTGGGACTACAGGCACGCGCCACCATGCCCAGCTAATTTTTTTGTATTTTTAGTAGAGACGGGGTTTCACCATGTTGACCAGGATGGTCTCGATCTCTTGACCTCGTGATCCACCCGCCTCGGCCTCCCAAAGTGCTGGGATTATAGGCGTGAGCCACCGCGCCCGGCCCTTCTCTATGTCTTATAGCTTCTATCTTATTTCTTTTTGTCAGTGAACAATACTTAATCATGTGGATGGGCTGGGCTCACTGCAACCTCTGGTCCCAGATTCAAGCGATTCTTTTGCCTCAGCTTCCCAGGTAACTGAGATAACAGGTGCACATCACCATGCCCAGCTAGTTTTTGTATTTTTAGTAGAGACACGGTTTTACTATGTTGGCCAGGCTGGTCTTAAAACTCCTGACCTCAGATGACCTCAAATGATCCACCTGCCTTGGCCTCCCAAAGTTCTGTGATTACAGGTGTGAGCCACCATGCCTGGCCTCTTCTGTGTTCTTTCGAATTTCCTGTCAGATAAGGGTGAGAGGAGTGTCTTTTATTCTACTAAAATGATTCTTGGTGAGCTCTTAGCTTCAGGCCGGGGGTTAAGGCCTCAGAATCACCAATCCTTGATCAGAGGCTTGGAACTTTCAGCCCCAACCTCTAACTTCCATGGAAGAGAGAGGAGCTGGAGAATTAGCTATTCACCAGCAGCCAGTGATTTAATCAGTAATTCCTGAGTAATCAAACCTCCATAAAACTCCTAAATAAATGGGTTCACAGTGCTTCCAAGTTGGTGCTTAGAGAATGTTTAACCTGCAAAGGCACAAAAGCTCTGCGCCCTCCCAGCCCATATTCTGCCCTATGCATGTCTTCCATTTGGTAGTTCCTGCCTTGTATTCTTTGTAATGAACTGGTGATACTAAGTTAATTGTTCTCTTGAGTTCTGAGAGGTGTTACCTATTGTGAAAAGGTGTCATGGGAATCCTCAATTTAATGTAATTTAATCTAATTTTTTTTTTCTTTTTTCTTTTTTTTTTTTGAGACGGAGTTTCGCTCTCGTTACCCAGGCTGGAGTGCAATGGCGCGATCTCGGCTCACCGCAACCTCCACCTCCTGGGTTCAGGCAAATTCTCCTGCCTCAGCCTCCTGAGTAGCTGGGATTACAGGCACGCACCACCATGCACAGCTAATTTTTTGTATTAGTAGAGACGGGGTTTCACCATGTTGACCAGGATGGTCTCGATCTCTTGACCTCGTGATCCACCTGCTTCGGCCTCCCAAAGTGCTGGGATTACAGGCTTGAGCCACCGCGCCCGGCCTAATTTTTTTTTTTTTGAGACAGAATTTTGCTCCATCGCCAGGCACCAGGCTGGAGTGCAGTGGCATGATCTTGGCTCACTGTAACCTCCACCTCCCAGGTTCAAGCGATTCTCCTGCCTCAGCCTCCTGAGTAGCTGGGATACAGGCGCGCATCACCATGCCCAGCTAATTTTCTGTATATTTAGTAGAGATGGGGTTTCACTATGTTGGTCAGGATGGTCTTCATCTCTTGACCTCGTAATCCGCCCGCGTCAGCCTCCCAAAATGCTGAGATTACAGGCGTGAGCCACCGCGCCCAGCCGTAATCTAATTTTTTGAGACGGAGTCTCACTCTGTCACCCACGGTGGAGTGCAGTGGTGTGATCTTGGCTCACTGCAACCTCCACCTCCTGGGTTCAAGTGATTCCTGTGCTTCAGCCTCCCTTGTAGCTGGGATTACAGGCACCTGCCACCATGCCTGGCTAATGTTTGTATTTTTAGCTGAAATGGTGTTTCTCCATGTTGGCCAGGCTGGTCTTGAACTCCTGACCTCAGGTGATCCACCCATCTTGACCTCCTAAAGTGCTCGGATTACAGTCGTGAGGCACCTCACCTGGTCTTAAATGGTCTTTTAAATTAAACTTACTTATTGGTAGAGACAGAATCTCACTATGTTGTCCAGGCTACTAGTCGCAGTCAGATGCATTTGCATTTGAAGTGGGGGCAGTCTGAGCCCTTAGCCAGTGGAGTTGCTCGCTAACTCTGGGCAGTTAGTGTTGAATTGTTCTTTAGGACACCTGATTGGAGTCACAGTTCGAGAAATGGTGTTGGAAAAGACTCAACTTATTTGGTTGTCAGAAGTGGGGGAAAAACTGTCACCCTCATTAGGTGAGGCAGGAAAGCTAGAGGGAGTTCTCCCCCGCCCCTGCCCTCCATGTCAGTTAGCTGCTGCCAAAATGCCAATGATTGAACTAGACCTTTTTTTTTTTTTTCCTCTGAGACGGAGTCTTGCTCTGTCGCCAGTCTGGAGCACAGTGGCGCAGTGTCGGCTCACTGCAGCTTCCGCCTCCCAGGTTCAAGTGATCCTTCAGCCTCAGCCTCCCAAGTACCTGGGACTACAGGCGTGTGCCACCACGCCTGGCTTATTTTTGTATTTTTAGTAGAGACGGGGTTTCACCATGTTGGCCAGGATGGTTTCGATGTCTTGACCTTGTGATCCGCCTGCCTCGGCCTCCCAAAGTACTGGGATTACAGGCATGACCCACCACGCCCAGCCTCCTTTTTTTTTTTTTTTTTAAGACAGGGTCTTGCTCTGCTGCCCAGGCTGGAGTGCAGTGGCACGATCTTGGCTTTTATTTGTTTTTGTTTTTTTTTTTGAGACAGAGTTTCACTCTGTTGCCCAGGCTGCAGTGCACTGTTGTGATTTTGTCTCACCGAAACCTCCACCTCCCGGGTTCAAGTGATTCTCCTGCCTCAGCCTCTCAAGTAGTTGGGACTACAGGCACCCAACACCATGCCTTGCTTTGTATTTTTGGTAGAGACAGGGGACTCAAGTGAACTCAAATGATCTGCCCGCCTCAACCTCCCAAAGTGGTGGAATTATAGGCATGAGCTCCTGCGCCTGGCCAATATTCAGAATTTTTTTTTTTTTAATTTTATTTTGTGAGACAGAGTCTTTCTCTGTCACCTAGACTGGAGTACCATGGTGCAACCTCAGCTCACTGCAGCCTCTGCCTCCTGGGTTCAAGCAAGTCTCCAGTAGCTGGGATTACAGGCACCTGCCACCACGCCTGGCTAATTTTGTATTTTTAGTAGAGACAGAGTTTCACTATGTTGGTCTGGCTGGTCTTGAACTCCTCACCTCGTGATCCGCCCGCCTTGGCCTCCCAAAGGGCTGGGATTACAGGTGTTAGCCACCGCACCCAGCTATATTTAGAATTCGATAAAGGTTAGGGAAGCTATCATGTTCTTTGGAAGACTTTGACCATTGTTAGATATTCGTTATTCCAGCTACGTTTAGAGAAGTACTTTTCGTTGACTCTTCCACAGTCTTTAGGGGATTTATAGAATTTAAGAAATATTTTGTAAGAGGCTATCTTGAGGACACTTGATTCTTTCTGAGAACCCATCTTTCCAGACAGGCATGATGGTTCACACCTGTAATCCCAGCCCTTTGGGAGGCTGAGGCAGGATTTTGAGATCAGGTTGGGCAACATAGTAAGACTTCATCTTTACAAAAAATGTAAAAATTAGCTTGGTGTGGGTGGTGTCTTGTGCCTATAGTTGTAGCTACTTGGGAGGCTTGGGTGGGAGGATCACGTGAGCCCTGGGGTTCAAGGCTTCAGTGAGCTGTGATCATGCCACTGCACTCCAGTGTGGATGACAGAGCAAGTTCCCATTTCTATGAATACTAAAAGAACCCATCTTTGCCCTTATTTTATTTTGCCTTGACATTACACAATGTAATATCACATAGTGACTGGTCAGGAATCATTTCCTCTTGAAGTTTGAGAAAGAGGATTTTATGTTCTTTTGGAGAAGAGCACTGCTGATCCCTTCATGTATTTTATAATGGTTAAATTCACCATCAAACTATCTGGACTTAAATCCCTCAGAAATTGCAACTCTTTTTTTTTTGAGATGGAGTTTCGCTCTTGTTACCCAGGCTGGAGTGCAATGGTGCAATCTCGGCTCACCGCAACCTCCGCCTCCCGGGTTCAGGCAATTCTCCTGCCTCAGCCTCCTGAGTAGCTGGGATTACAGGCACGTGCCACTATGCCCAGCTAATTTTTTGTATTTTTAGTAGAGACGAGGTTTCACTATATTGACCAGGATGGTCTTGATCTCTTGACCTCGTGATCCACCCACCTCGGCCTCCCAAAGTGCTGGGATTACAGGCTTGAGCCACCGCGCCCGGCCAGAAATTGCAACTCTTAACCTGTTCCTCAAGGTCAGCAAGGCATAGGGTACTTTGTTATATATCTGCCAGAAAAAGCTCTTCTGGCATTTTGTCTTCTTAGTATGTATACATATATAAGCTAAAAATCGGTGGAAAACTGCCCTGACGCTCTTGACTATGGAGATTTTGCTGGGTGAGGGGGCACAGCCTAAGTTGCCATACCTTCTTCGTCATACCTGATTTCTGTCTTCCCAATAGCTTCCTAGCCTAGTGAAATGGGACAGAGTAAAAGAAATCACTGAGTCTATAATATTATACATGCAGGTTAAAATGAACGCTTTTGCAGAGGAATAATTTGATTCGACCAACTTGACCTGTCTACGTCTGATGGCCTAGAATCCTTCAGGAAAGTATGGTCAGCTGGATTTGTCAGTAGTTGGATTTCTATGAGCCTTCTCTCATGTTTATTGAAGGGAACAGAACAAAATGGTTCCACTTCTTCAGTGTTTATTTATTTATTCATGGAAACTTTTTTCAGGTTTTACCCTGTGTTTCTTTTTTCTTTTCTTTTCTTTTTTTTTCAAGACGGAGTTTCACTCTTGTCACCCAGGCTGGAGGAGAGTGGCAAAATCTCGGCTCACTGCGACCTCCACCTCCCGGGTTCAAGCTGTTCTCCTGCCTCAGCCTCCTGAGTAGCTGGGATTATAGGTGCCCACCACCACACCCGGCAAATTTTTTGTATTTTTAGTAGAGACAGGGTTTCACCATGTTGGGCAGGCTGGTCTTGATCTCCTGACCTCAGCTTGTCACCCCAGAGTGCTGGGATTACAGGCGTGAGCAACTGTACCTGGCCTACCCTGTGTTTCATGGAATGCTGATTGATAGGAGATATGAAAGGAAATGGAAGTTTTTCTCAGAAGGAATGATGATCTTAAAATTTGTTTTCTTGTATGGCATTTTATTTGTTTCTCTAAGGTGAACTGTATCCTGCCATTAGAGACCAATAAAACTTGTGGTGACCACAGTAAAAAGGTAGAGATCAGTTGTGTGTTTTCATGTGGCTATTAAGTTCATGAGAAAGTGAATGTGGATAGAGAGAATTCTGACGACCATATTTATTTATTGCAGGATCCAGCCCCGAAGGGTGTAGTGGGTGTTCTTTTGTGTGCAGAGATGATAGATCGTAGAAAAGAAAGAATCAAGGACACAAGAATTGAGCTGGGCTCGGGGGACCACTGCTACCAAAAAGGGGCGGATCCCAGCAGTGGCCCCGAATGCCTGGATGCGATGATATTTATTGTATACAAGGCAGGGGGGCAGGGTCAGGAGAGTGACTCATGTGACATGATTGGTAGGGGTCAAGCAAATCACATTCTTACAATACGGGGGGACCACGTGGACACAGCTCATGGGGTCACATAGGTACAGTACAGAGGGTCCCTCTCTCTCAGGTAGCCACTGCAAGGAGGGGAGGCACTTATATCAGTATCTTTATGCACTTATCAGAGAGAGCAAAGGCTTTTAGGATACCTCTATTCTTCTCACAGCTTCTAGGAGTTTACAAGGGAGCATCTGGTGGGAAAGTGGAACATGAAAGTGGACAAGGATGGTGACCGTGCATCAGAGCATAGCACCACGGAGAGGTGTTTAAACCCCTGGATGTCTGTGGGCCAGGCTGGCTAGTGTCAGACCTTCCTCAAGACCCGGCAGAGCAGAGTTTTCTCTGAACTCTCCAGTGAGAAGGAAACTCCCCCTCATGATGTGCTAAGTAACGGGCGCCTCCCCAGATGCTGGCATTACCACAAGGCTTGCCGGCTAAGTAGCAGGTGTCTTCCCAGGTGCTGGCATTACCACAGGCATTTACTCTCGCCTCCTGATCACTTCTCACAATGTCCCTTCAGTTCTGAATTACATTTCACTTGATTATGTCTATACTATAAGACTAAAATGTTCCTACACTAAAGCAAAGATTATTAGTGAATAATGTTGTAATAAGATTGATTGTATAATTATGTGATTGAATCTGATATCTACTTGGTGTCATTTCTATAAGTAATTGGTAAATACATCATTGCTATAACTAAATAATCAGTAAATCTGTTATGCTGGGACAGATTGTGCCTTCAGTCTCTTGCCATGGCACCTCGCAACTTTCTTCCCACAATCTATCGTAAAATAAATGTTTGGAGACGGCCACATCACTTGTGAACTTTTTTGTTTGTTGGTGTTTTTGTTTGAGATGGAGTCTCTGTCGCCCACGCTGAAGTGCAGTGGCATGATCTCAGTTCACCGCAATGTTCACCTCCCACGTTCAAGCGATTCCCCTGCCTCAGACTCCTGAGTAGCTGGGTTCACAGGCATTTGCCACCATATCCAGCTAACTTTTATATTTTTAATAGAGACGGGGTTTCACCATGTTGGCCAGGTCTAAAACTCCTGACCTAAGGTGATCTGCCTGCCTTAGCCTTCCAGAGTGCTGGGATTATAGGCATGAGGTACTGTACTCCCATTTGTGAACTTTGATGAATTGATTACATCCCTGTACTGTCATCTCACCCTTCCTCCTGCATTGCATATTTGGGATGTTTTAGGACTCAGTGGCCTCTGAAGATGTGGCTGTGAACTTCACACTTGAGGAGTGGGCTTTGCTGGATCCTTCCCAGAAGAAACTCTACAGAGATGTGATGCGGGAAACCTTTAGAAATCTGGCTTGTGTAGGTAAGGATGACATCATTCTTTCTCTTAGTCAATTAGAGAAGAAGTATTTCTTGCTCTTTAATGCTGTTTCATTATATCAGATGTGGAAAAGGGAATACTTGGGCGAATAAATCAGAACTGTTTGTACCTCTTCATGAAGTTAGAATTTAGTCATATTTCTGTAATTTCTATAAGTTCATAAGGATTTTTTTCTGACTATATTTTAGGGAAAAAATGGGAAGACCAGAGCATTGAAGATTGGTACAAAAATCAGGGGAGAATTTTAAGGTAATTTGCACTGATAAGAGAAAGCAATGTCCCCTTCTTGGTATGTCATGAAATTTAAAAAATAAGGAAACTAACAAATAAGCCCCAGCTTCAAATTTATTTATTCACACAACTTTTTCAACAAAAAAAAAAGAAAAAGTGTGACATAGATGTTCAGTGTTACAAAATCATTCACTTGGAAATAGTGTTAACAAACTGGGCTGGGTGTGGTGGCTCATGCCTGTAATCCCAGCACTTTGGGAGGCCAAGGAGGGCAGATCACAAGGTCAAGAGATCGAGACCATCCTGGTCAACATGGTGAAACCCCGTCTCTACTAAAAATACAAAAAATTAGCTGGGCATGGTGGTGCGTGCCTGTAGTCCCAGCTACTCAGGAGGCTGAGGCAGGAGAATTGCCTGAACCCGGGAGGCGGAGGTTGCGGTGAGCCGAGATCACGCCATTGCACTCCAGCCTGGGTAACAACAGTGAAACTCTGTCTCAAAAAAAAATACAAAAATTGGCCGGGCATGGTGTCTCACGCCTGTAATCCCAGCACTTTGGGAGGCTGAGGTGGGTGGATCATGAGGTCAAGAGATTGAGACCATCCTGGCCAACATGGTGAAACCCTGTCTCTACTAAAAAAATACAAAAATAAGCTGGGCGTGATGGTGCACACCTGTAATCCCAGCTACTTGGGAGGCTGAGGCAGGAGAATTGCTTGAACCTGGGAGGTGGAGGTTGCAGTGAGCTGAGATAGCGCCACTGCACTCCAGCCTGGCAACAGAGCAAGACTCTGTCTCAAAAAAAAAAAAAAAAAATTAGGGCTCGGCACAGTAGCTCATGCCTGTGATCTCAGTGCTTTGGGAGGCTGAGTCAGGCGGATCACAAGGTCAGGAGTTTGAGACCAGCCTGGCCAACATGGTGAAACCCCATCTCTACTAAAAATAGAAAAAATTAGCTGGGTGTGGTGGCAAGTGCCTGTAATCCCAGCTACTTGAGAGGTTGAGACAGGAGAATTACTTGAGCCCAGGAGACAGAGGTTGCAGTGAGCTGAGACTGTGCCACTGCACTTCAGCCTAGGCAACGAGTGAGTCTACATCTCCAAAAAAAAATAAACTGTATATATGAATATCACTTTTTTGATAATAGCTACTCTCATGCCCTCTTGCAGAGCATTCCATCCATTCACTTTCAAACCACACAGGACTGAAAGCCTACCCTTTCCCCGATTATGATAAAAATGTAAGTCAAATACCTATTAATAAATATAAAGTTGCAAATAAACCACTAAATCATGCTTTCTGTTGTTTCCAGCAATCATGTGGAAGTGGGACTCAGTGAAAGTAAAGAACACGATCAATGTGGAGAAGCCTTCAGTCAGATTCTTAATCTTAATCTGAACAAGAAAATTCCTACTATAGTAACACCATGTGAATGTAGTTTGTGTGGGAAAGTCTTCATGCATCATTCATCCCTTAGTAGGCATATCAGGTCTCATGCTGGACACAAACCATATGAGTATCAGGAATATGGAGAGAAACCATATAAATGTCAGCAGTGTGGGAAAGCCTTTAGTTCTTGTCAATCCTTTCGAAGACATGAAAGAACTCACACTGGTGAGAAACCTTATGCATGTCCAGAATGTGGGAAAGCCTTCATTTCTCTCCCAAGTGTTCGAAGACACATGATTAAGCACACTGGAGATGGACCATATAAATGTCAGGAATGTGGGAAAGCCTTTGACCGCCCCAGTTTATTTCAAATACATGAAAGAACGCATACTGGAGAGAAACCCTATGAATGTCAGGAATGTGGGAAAGCTTTCATTTCTTTCCCAAGTTTTCAAAGACACATGATTAGGCACACTGGAGATGGACCTTATAAATGTCAGGAATGTGGAAAAGCCTTTGACCGCCCCAGTTTGTTTCGAATACATGAAAGAACTCATACTGGAGAGAAACCCCATGAATGTAAACAATGTGGGAAGGCTTTCATTTCTTTCACAAATTTTCAAAGTCATATGATTAGGCACACTGGGGATGGACCTTATAAATGTAAAGTGTGTGGGAGAGCATTTATATTTCCCAGTTATGTTAGAAAACATGAAAGAACTCACACTGGGGAGAAACCCTATGAATGTAATAAATGTGGTAAAACCTTTAGTTCTTCCAGTAATGTTCGAACACATGAAAGGACTCACACTGGAGAGAAGCCTTATGAATGTAAGGAATGTGGGAAAGCCTTCATTTCTCTCCCAAGTGTTCGAAGACACATGATAAAGCACACTGGAGATGGACCTTATAAATGTCAAATATGCGGTAGAGCCTTTGACTGTCCCAGTTCATTTCAAATACACGAAAGAACTCACACTGGAGAGAAACCCTATGAATGTCAGGTATGTGGGAAAGCCTTTATTTCTCTTAAAAGGATTAGAAAACATATGATACTGCACACTGGAGATGGACCTTATAAATGTCAGGTATGTGGTAAAGCCTTTGACTGTCCTAGTTCTGTCCGAACACATGAAAGAACTCATACTGGAGAAAAACCCTATGAATGTAAAGAATGTGGGAAAGCCTTCAATTATGCCAGTTCCATTCGAATACATGAAAGAACTCATACAGGAGAAAAACCCTATGAATGTAAGCAATGTGGAAAAACATTCAGTTATTCCAGTTCCTTTCAAAGACATGAAAGAGCTCATAATGGAGATAAACCTTACGTAAGGGATATGGGAAAGCTTTCATTTATCACACAACCTTCGAATACATGTGAAAATGCATAAAGGAGGAAAATTGTACAAGTATAAAAAGTGTGGAAAGTCTTCAGTTTGCTTTTTGGGTTTTGGACTTGTTTGGGAGCCCACCCCTTTCTCCTGTCCTGTTTCTCACTTTTGGAATAGGAATGTCTATCCTATGCCTGTCTCATATTTTGGAAATACACAACTAGTTTGATTTCGCAGGTTCGGAGCTGAAGAAGAATTTTGCTTCAGCATGAATTGAGTCTCACGCATATCTGAATTACGTGATATGGACATGACACTTTGGAGTTTGAGTTTAAACATTAGAGTTCATGCTGGAATTAGCTGAGACTTCTGAGGTCTTTGGGATGAGATAAATATATTTTACATGTGTTGACATGGATTTTGGGGGCCAGAGGTGGAATGTTTTGGCTGAGTGTATGTCACTCAGATTCATATATTAAAAACTTACCCCCCACCCAATGTGATGGTATTTGGAGGCCCTGTCTTTGGTGGTTGGTGGTTAGGATTAGGTGATATCCTGAAGATCTCTTCCATGCGAAAGAAAAAAAGAAAAAAAAAGAATTATGTCATGATATGAAGATGGAGGCCTTGTAAGTTTCCTAATATGAGTCCCTAGAGAGCTAGCTTTGCCCTCCACTGTGAGAGGGTACAGTGAGAAGATAGCTGTCTTTGAACTAGGAAGCAGGCCCTTACCAGACATGGACTCTGCCAGTGCCTTGGTATTGGACTTCCCAGCTTCTCAAACCATGAGAAATAAATGTTTGTTGATTAATTGAGTTTTCCAATTGTTGGTATTCTGTTTTAGCAATCCAATGTAAGACACAATCCAATTTTAAAATGGAGGAAAGGACTTAGACGTTTCTCCGAAGAAGATATTCAGATGGCCAATAAGCATATAACAATGCTCAACATCATTAGTCATTAGGGAAATGCAAATCAAACTCAAGATGTACATACCGTCTCATACTCATTAGGATAAGTACTCTCAAAGATGAAAAACAAATGCTGGCAAGGATGTGGAATGTTTGATAACCTTGTGCACTATCAGTGGCAATGTAAAATGGTACAACCCTGCTGAGAACGGTATGGCAGATCCCCAGATAACAGAAATAACGTGATCAGCAGTTTCCATTTTTGGGAATATAAACAGATTGAAAGCAAAGTCTCAAATAGGTTTCATGCACCAGTGTACATAGTATCATTAACAATAGGTAAACTGGAAGCTACTCAGGTTTTCATCAACAGGTGAATAAACAAAAAGAAGTTTATACATATGATAGAGTATTACTGAATCTTACAAAGAAGGAAATTTTCATATGTGCTGCAAGATGAGCCTGGACATTATGGTAAGTGAATTGGGCCATTCATATGAAGACAGTACTCTATGATTCTACTTTTATATGAGGTATCTAGAGTAGTCATATTGATAGAAAAGTACAATATCATTTGCCAAGAGTTAGGGAAATTGGGTAGTGGATAGTTATTTAATGGGCATAGTTTCAATTTTGCAAGATAAGGGTTCTAGAGATGGATGGTGGTGATGGTTGCACACTAATATGAATATTTATTTATGTTAGATGGAGGCTTGCTCTGTCGCCCAGGCTGGAGTGCAGTGACATGATCTTGGCTCACTGCAGCCGGTACCTCCGAGGTTCAAGCGATTCTTGTGCTTTAGCCTCTTGAGTAGCTGGGATTACAGGTGTGCACCACTACACCCAGCTAATTTTTATATTTTAGTAGAGATGGGGTTTCGCCATGTTGACCAGGCTGGTATCAAACTCCTGATCTGAAGTGATCCGCCTGCCTCGGCCTTCCAAAGTGGGGGGATTACAGGTGTGAACCACTGTGCCTGGCCTCTAGGTTTCTTTCTTTTTCTTTTTTCTTTTTTTTAGACAGTGTCTTACTCTAGCCAGGCACCGGGCTAGAGTGCAGTGGCACAATCTCGGCTCACTGTAAACTCTGCCTCCTGGGTTCAGGCAGTTCTCCTGCCTCAGCCTCCCGAGTAGCTGGGACTACAGGCGTGTGCCACCACACCCAGCTAATTTTTGTATTTTTTAGTAGAGACGGGGTTTCACCATGTTGGTCAGGATGGTCTCAATGTCTTGACCTCGTGATCCGCCTGCCTCGGCCTCCAAAAGTACTGGGATAACAGGTGTGAGCCACCACACCCTGCCCTGGTCTCTAGGTTTCTTTCCTACTTGTTCTGAGTACTGTTTTTTGTTTTCTTTTTCTTCTTCTTTCTTTCTTTCTTTTTTTTTTTTTTGAGAAGAAGTCTTCGTCTGTCACCTAGGCTGGAGTGCAGTGCTGTGATCTTGACTCGCTGCAACCTCTGCCTTCTGGGTTCAAGCAATTCTCCTGTCTCAGCCTCTCGAGTAGCTGGGCGTACAGGCTCACGCCACCACACCTGGGTAATTTTTGCATTTTTAGTAGAGACAGGGTTTCACCATATTGGTCAGGCTGGTCTTGAACTCCTGATCTCAGGTGATCCACCCGTCTCGGCCTCCCAAAGTGCTCAGATTACAGGCATGAGCCAATGCGCCTGACCTTTTTTCATTTTCCTATCCACGAAGGACCTGTTCCTACAGAGTCTATTTGGATCTTAGTAGGCGTTTAGATTTGATCCCCAGGATTGACTCCCCTATCTCCTCCCTGCTACACTGTAGACCTGGACTCCACTCCCAGACCCAGGGCCTATGATAACCACCTCCCTTTATTGAGGAGGGATAATTTTCATTTCCTCTGCACGCAATTCACAGTCATATATCTGATAATTTAAGCAAATAGACATTTTTTGCTCAGAATCAAATCTTTAAGACTATGGGAAGAAACTAAGCAGCATGTAGTGTCCAGAAAAGGCGGAAAGACCTTCTTAGGTATGGAAAATTCATAGGTAAAAATGTGTAACTTTTTTTTTCTTGACACTATGTCGCCCAGGCTGGAGTGCAGTGGTGGGATCTCAGCTCACTGCAATCTCAGCCTCTAGGTTCAAGCGATTCTCCTGCCTCAGCCTCCTGAGTAGCTGGAACTACAGGTGCTTGCCACCATGCCCAGCTATTTTTTTGTATTTTTAGAAGACATGGGGTTTCATCATGTTGACCAGGATGGTCTTGATCTCTTGACCTCAAGGTCTTCCCGCCTCAGCCTCTGAAAATGCTGGGATTACAGATGTGAGCCACCACACTGGGCCAACTATTGACTGCTAATTCTGTACCTGGGTTATAGGTGTTGTTCAAGAAATGGAGAGCTAGGCCTGGTGCAGTGGCTCATGCCTGTAATCCCAGCACTTTGGAAGGCTGAGGCAGGTAGATCACTTAAGGCCAGGAGTTCAAGACCAGCCTGGCCAACATAGCGAAACCCCATCTCCACTAAAAATTGAAAACTTAGCTGGATGTGGTGGCACATGCCTGTAATCCCAGCTACTCGGGAGGTTGAGGCAAGAGAATCACTTGAACCCAAGAGGCAGAGGTTACAGTGAGCTGAGATCACACCACTGTACTCTAGCCTAGGTGACAGAGTAAGACCCCATGTCAAACAAGAAAGAAAGAAAAAAAGCAACGGAGAACTAAAAAGAGGTCACTTCTTGCACAATAAAGAAATGCCCAATGTTAATAGCAGAGTTGATGTTGGGCGTTAAATATGTGATAAAACATGGAAGTTTCCAGGCTGGATGAATGAATGAGGAGAATCTTGCCTCTACATTATTACAGAATGTATGGAGGATACTCAGTTGTTTTTTTTTTTGGTTTGTTTTCTTGTGTGTGTGTGTATTTATTTATTTTTTAAGACAGTATCTTTCTTTGTCACCCAGGCTGGAGTGCAGTGGCACAATCATAGCTCACTGCAGCTTCACCCTCTGTGGCTCAATCAGTTCTCCCACTTCAGCCTCCTGAATAGTTGGGACCATGGGCATGCACCACCATGCTCAGCGTTTTTTTTTTTTTTTTTTTTTTAAATAAATTGTCTATAGAGACAAAATCTCACTGTGTTGCTCAGGCTAGTCTCCTACCTCCACCTCCCAAAGTGCTAGGATTACAAACATGAGCCACTGTGCCTGGCCAGGAGAGACAGTTTTTAATTGAAGGTCAGTAAATTCTTTTCACCTAACATGTCTATAAATTAGGATAACTTCTTTTTTTTTTCTTTCTTTTTTTAGTTTCTTTTTGGATAACTTCTTTTTCATTATATTTTTTCTTTTTGTTTTTTAGTTACGGCTTTATCATTGGAGTCATAACTTACCATAATTAGTGTAGTATTCTGTAAGATGCTTATAGCTGTGAGTTCATAAGGCTGACACCATGTGTCAACACTGCTGGACAGTAGTATCATCAGTGCTCATAATATAGAAGAGAAGTCCTCTGGATGTTCAGCAACAAGAGTGAAGAGATGGAGAAGATGTTTCCATTTCACGTGTTTTTCCTCTGTTTAAGAAGTATCTGGCTGGGCACAGTGGATCAGGCCTGTAATTTCAGCACTTTGGGAGGCTAAAGTGGGTGGATTGCTTGAGCTCCGGAGTTCAAGACCAGCCTGGGCAACATGGCAAAACCCCATCTCTGTAAAAGATACAAAAATTAGCCAGGCATGGTGGTGCACACCTGTAGTTTCAGCTACTTGGGGTAGGCTGAGGTGGGAGGATCAGTTAAGGCCTGGAAGCTGAGGTTGCAGTGCGCTGTGATTGTGCCACTGCACTCCAGCCTGCTTGACAGACTGACTCCCTGTCTCAAAAAACAAAAATGACAATGAAAAGAAGTATCTCCTAAACTATAGTTTAGTAGCAGATTTCCTGGAAAGCCCTGTTTTTCTTTTTCTTTCTTTTATTTTTTTTGAGATACAGTCTTGCTCTATTGCTCAGGCTGGAGTACAGTGGTGTGATCTTGGCTCACTGCAACCTCTGCCTCCAGGGTTCAAGTGATTCTCCTGTCTCAGCCTCCCTAGTAGCTGGGATTATAGGCATGAACCACCATGCCCAGCTAATTTTTTGTATTTTTAGTAGAGATGGGGTTTCACCATGGGTTGGCCAGGCTTGTCTCGAACTCATGATCCTCCCTCCTTGGCCTTCCAAATTGCTGGGATTACAGGCGTGAGCCACCACACCTGGCTGACTCCTTTTTTTCACCTCTGATTTTATTCGAATGTGGTATTTTTATCTAGTGAGTCAGGCCAGAGCTTCGTTGATTTTATCTTTTTAAAAAACTTAATTTTATTGATCTTTCATATTTTTTTTAGTGTCTATTTCATTTATTACAGCAAACACTACTGCCTCACCAGTGTGGTTGCCTAGATGATTTATGATGTTAATAAGCTATAGCAGATGAAAGACATACTAATCATGAGAATCACTCTATCCTGCCTACTATACCAATTGTCCTAATTTAGGATCTTTAAAATGGAGAACACCCTTTCAGTGATTATGAGAGACATAAGATGGAAATAAGGATTTTATTGCTTACAGGTCCTGGAGGATACACTGGACATATGGAGGCCACACACACAGAGGTGAGGGACCACATAGAGACAGAGGGAGAAATAGATGAACCCAGGGGTCAGAACCTGTATTAGGGTTCAGGGCATTAGTGAAAGTTTCCCCCAGGGAATTTCAATCAATGGGTTTAAAGCAAGCAGGTACAATTTCAAGGAGGTCACACTGTGACTAAGAGGTGGTCACTGTAGCACACCTGTACAGTTCATTTGAAGTGTGGGGGTCAGTAAGAACATTATATCTAGCTGTCCTATAGTGAGGTGGTCACTGGGAATCAGTTGTCTAAGACAGATATATGGATTCATGACATTGAGGAACTGGGAGGAGGTGGAGAACTGGAAACTGTTAACAATGAATAAACTCTGCTTCTGGTATGAGAAAATTAAACTTAAAAAAAAAAGAGAAAGTTAAACTTACCTTTAAGGTGGATATCAAGGCAACATAAAATTATGAGAATTCACTACAACTTTTGGGAATCAGTGAAATCCAACCATGGTTCACAGGGTTAATCACTTTCTTAACAACCTATGAAAAGTTAAATCAGCCAGGCACAGTGGCTCACACCTGTAATCTCAGCGCTTGGGAGGCCGAGTCAGGAGACTTACTTTTGTCCAGGAGTTTGAGACCAGCCTGGGCAATATAGTGAGACCTCATCTCTACAAAAATTTTAAATATTAGCCAGGCATGTTGGTGCACACTTGTAGTCCAGCTACTCAGGAGGCTGAAGTGGGAGGACTGCTTGAGCCCACAAGGTGGAGGTTGCAGTGAGCCAAGATTAAGCCACTGCACGCCTGCATGGGTGACAGACCAAGACTTGTCTCAAAAACAAAAAAGGGAAATCATGTAAATAAAAGCAAATTGAACATGTTATCTTTATGTCTATCAATTGCGTATAGTCCTCCAGAAAACTGGTTTGAGCCATTTTCCAGAAAGGGAGTCAGTGGAGCTCCTTGTAGTGAGGGCACATTAATATCTATATACTCTCTGGCTGGGTGCGGTGGCTCATGCCTGTAATCCCAGCACTTTGGGAGGCCGAGGTGGGTGGATCACCAGGTCAGGAGTTCGAGACCAGCCTGACCAACATGGTGAAACCCCGTCTCTACTAAAAATATAAAAACTAGCTGGGCGTGGTGATGCGTGCCCGTGGTTCCAGCTATTCGGGAGGCCGACATGGGAGAATCACTTGAACCCAGGAGGCAGAGGTTGCAGTGAGCTGAGATCGAGCCATTGCACTCCAGCCTGAGCAACAAGAGCGAAACTATGTCTCAAAAAAAAAAAAAAATCTATATACTCTCCCTGGGGTGTGGATTTTTCTTTCTTTTTTTGAGATGGAGTCTCGTTCTGTCACCCGGGCTAGAGTGCAGTGGTGTGATCTCGGCTCACTGCAACCTCTGCTGCCCAGGTTCAAGCAATTCTCCTGCCTCAGCCTCCGAAGTAGCTGGGATTACAGTTGCACACCACCATGCCTGGCTAAGTTTTTGTATTTTTAGTAGAGATGGGGTTTCACCATGCTGGCCAGGCTTGTCTCAAACTCCGTCCGCCTCGGCCTTTCAAAGTGCTGGGATTACAGGCGGGAGCTACCTTGCCCAGCCTGGGGTGTGAATATTTTAGAGTTGTGGTGAAACTTCCAACATTTACAGCAGGTTGATAGTCAGCTTAAAATATTCTGTGTCCTTAATGAGCAGGTGGTGACACAGGTTTGGGGGAACGGAAGCAAATACCATGAATAAGGTTCCTACCCAAGATATCACAGCCTATCCTGGAAGACAGATGCAAATAATTTAATCCGGGGAGGGGTGATCTGAGAGAGCTACAGGTGTTTTCAGCCTGAGGCCTCTTTGAAAGGGATGGGTATTTATATAATGCTTAAGGTTTAGCTACAGAAATGATTGGGTGGGTCAGTAGTGTTGGGGTGGGGTTGAGAGAGATTCAAATGGATAAACTGGGCGTGTACATCCCCAGCCACAGAGCACCTGGTGACAACCATGTACTGTGAAGGTCAGCAGCCACTGAAGCAGAGGGAAAAGGGGAGAGCGCCTTTCATAAGTGTTAGTGTGAAAATAATAGCTGGCTAGCATCTTTGTTTTCTCAAAGGAATACTTATTTGCCAGTTTTAAAATATTTTTATTTCTTTAAATTCTTTTAGAGACAGTCTCATTCTGTTGCCCAGGCTGGAGTACAGTGGCACAATCTTGGCTCACTACAGTCTTGACCTCTTAGGCTCAGTGATCCTCTTGCCTCAGCCTCCTGAGTAGCTGGGATGACAGGTGTGCATCACTATACACCACTAAGTTTTTTAATTTTTTTATAGAGATGGGGTGGGTCTCTCTCTGCTGCCCGGGCTGGTTTTGAACTCCTGGGCTCAAGCAGTCCTCCCACTGCAGCCTCCCAAAGTGCTGGGATTACGGGCATGAGCCATTATGCCCACTCCAGTGTTTTAATTCATGTAAAATCTTTTAGGATTTTCTTCCTCTGCTTTACATATAAATACAGGAGGAAACCTGGGACTCAGCTGGTTTCTTTTTCAAACAGTACGATTGAGAGCCTTTGTCTCATTTAGCTGATCAGTGCTGGTTAGAAGCAGGTGAATAACCCGCAGTGGGCAGCAGCACCTGCAGCCAGTGACCAAGCTGAGGCCAGTCTGGAGCCTGCAAAGGGAGGAAAATGGAGCTCCCCATTTGACTTTCTGGGCAGCCTGCTGTCTCTGCAGATGACCTCCAATTGCTCAGAAGAGCTCCAGGAGTGCAGATTCTGAGAAGCACGGCCACAGAAAACAAGACTCATGTGAAGGCATGCTTCGGGGGTTCTATCCTTTCCCAGGCTCTAACTCCAGTTGGCTTGGAACCACTTTCTGGGCAGTGTGTTTGTTTTGGCATGCATCGGGTCACTGCAGTCCAACTGTAATTTGTATATATGAAGTAAATCTAGGATGGCCAGGGTCAGATAAAGACTCATTTGGTTGTCTCCTGGAGAAAGAGTTTATGTATTTGATAGTTTAGGTTAGAACCTTAATCTGATTCCAGGTGAGAGTTTCCTGCAGGTGCAAATGAAGGTCTTGAAGGAGGCAGCTTTTCCACACTGTGTGGAGGGTACATGAGGGCACATTGGGCTTCCAGAGTTAAATCCTTAGGTTTCCCTACCTCATTAGAGGGTCTGAACAACTCTGGGCATCCATTTCAGTAGTCAGAGTCTGACTCCCAAGATTAAGAATATGTGAAACCTCCTTGTGAACTGTGCGTTTAGAAGGCTGCTTGTCTGAGCTAGTTCAAATGTTTGCTTTCCTTTAGATTCCCTTATGGAATAATGCTGCCATATAGCTATGCATTTAATAATTTTTCCATGCCTTTATTAATTTTATTCTTATGTTGGCATGTTTTTATTTTCTGGACTGAAAATGAGCAGACAGAAGGTGAGAGGAAGGCTTGGCCATGGCACCAACTGCCCCATCCCAGATTCCTGATCCCTGGAGGACATCAGGCCCTCCCTCCTGTTCCAGTGTGGCCTGGTTTGGACTCAGCTTCCCTCTTGCTCTGAGGGAAGGAGATCTTTCTCCATTTGACACCGAGTCTGGAGTTCCCTGCACATATCTGTGACCTGTAGGGGCAGAAAGGGCCCACTGGGTACAGGAAGAGGCCAGGGGTAGCTCTGGAAAGCCGGTGGACAATTGTGCGGATGAATCCAGCGGAGCCTGGTTTGGTTGCCAGGAGGAAACTGGGCCAGCTATTGGCTGTGGCTACAGCCTATCAATCCGACTCCCTGCAACCACCTATTAGATGTTTTCTTCTATGACGTAGGGGGCGGAGCCCAAGTCTGTCCAATCAGCGACACTGGGGCGTGCTCTGAACATTCCAATCAGGTGCGCAGCCGGGAAACCTGGGCAACGGTCAACAAGTCGGTAGGCCAAGTCATTTCTGCCGAGGACGCCACCGGTGGCACCGCTGCAGCCTCTGTCGCGCCGTGACCTGCTCTGACCAAAGGAGCCGTAATAAGGAAACCAGGACACCTGGAAGTGGGGAAATGGTGCACGTGCGGGGCCTGGAGTTCCTAGACTTGGAGGAGGGTCTGGTTGGAACCGGCCGGATCCAGCTGTGGAGGTACCTGGGCCTTCCTGCGGCGACTCTGGGGTCTGGGACTTGAGTCCCCTTTGGCGCAGCTCGTTCCTTGGTCCCCTCGCCCGCAGGTGGGTCTGGGCTGGCTGCCGGGACCCCAGGCATCCTGTTGCTTCCCTGCGTGGCGACTGCAGCCCCAGCCCCGCACCCACAGCCCCTCGTCTCTCCAGATTGTGCGGGGGTCACAGGAGGGTCATGGGCGGAATCCCGCCTCGGTGTAGGGTTCGTGTGGGAGGAGCTGTGGTCCGTGGGATCCTCATTCCCTCATCTTTCCCTGGGGTACTGGTTTCCCTCCAATCTTCTAAATGTATGAGAAGCAGGGTCCCAAAGACACGACCCTGTCTGCTATAGGGACTAGGAATAAATTCCTCGCTGCATTTCCAAAGAAAGGCCACCTTTCCCTCTCCAATTTATAACTTTATCAGCTTTTTGTCCGTCGTTCTACATTTTCAACAAATACAGTGTTAGAATTGTTTATTAGTTTTTCCCTGCAAAGCAATGTATGACTCTTTTTAAGAGATTTGTTTTCTCTTCATGGACTTTTCCTGAGTGGAAAACAGAGTAACCACTTGACGCTCTACCTTAAAAAACCTTTGTGTCTCTCTCATCTTCCCTAGGCACAGACACCTTATCAGAATGTCTTTGGGGTGATGTGTCGTCAGCCCACCCTTTGTCTTTCCCTGGTTCTGGATTTCAGAACTGCCTAGGGTTGACCCAAGATGCCCACAGCTGCCAAGTCTCTTGGAGGATCTAGTGAATTATGAACTTCTGGGTTATCTTCTCAGAGATGGGGTTGGGGCCTCGCAGGGAAGCAGCTAGATGCCCTGGGCTGGAAGGAGTCTCCTGGTATCCCCCTCAAATAAATAGCCAACCCCTGGGGCACTCAGCTTTTCTTCCCCAACCCCAGTTTCTGTTCCTTTGTGGATGGGCGGGTGGGGGGTCAGCCAATCAGATGCTGGTATTGAGGGTATTGATTCTTGCCTTCTGGATTCTCTCAGACTACCGAAGGGAGGAAAACTATACTGAAAGACAAGAGAAAACCCATCCAAGCAGGCAGTGCAAGAAAACGGAAAAGCAAAATGCACCTTGAGTACACGGGGATGTACAATGCATTGTCTTTTCTTGGGATGGTGGTCACTGAGCACTTCACTGAGGATGAGGGGGTGTCCCATGTGACAGGATGACCTGACCGAACCCTTGAGTCAGACATACCTGTGTTCTAGGTCAGCACTGCCTCTCCATGGGTTTGTCACTTTGAAAAGGTTTGTTCATTTATCCCACTTTTCATTAAATGTAAAATGTATGTTATCAGTAAAGCTTAAAAGATAAGATAAAATGTCGGGGGTGTGGTGGCTTAAGCCTGTAATCCCAGCACTTTAGGATGCCAAAGTGGGCAGATCACGAAATCAGAAGATCCAGACCATCCTGGCTGGCTAACACAGTGAAACCCTGTCTCTACTAAAAATACAAAAAATTAGCCAGGTCTGGTGGTACACACCTGTAGTCCCAGCTACTCGGGAGGCTGAGGCAGGAGAATCGCTTGAACCCAGGATGCGGAGGTTGCAGTGAGCTGAGATCGCACCACTGCACTCCAGCCTGGGTGACAGAGCAAAGAGAGAATAAAAAAGATAAAATATTTACAAAGAGGCAAGAAAGAGAATTTCAGAAAAAAGATCATCTCATGTTTCACTTGTTAATAATTCTTACTTAATGACCTTTTTTCCTCCCCCAGAAGAAAGTGTATGTTTCTCAAGTCTGTTCTTTTCTTTTGGGTAATTTCAAATGGAATTCCAGGACTTATCCTTGGGAACGCTACAAGGGAATAGAATTAGGGAAAAACCTCTTATTATGCCTACATTAAAATGGATACATTTCCATAAAGAAGTGTGGTAAATTTGTGAATTACAAAGATTCACCAAAACATCAATTCCTCTCCTTTGCAGGGTGGAGAATTTGTTGCAGTGGATAACTTTGTTCTGTTTCCTATTTTCTGGAATTTGGAGATTAATGCTAAAATCTATGGGATAGGATTTGGCAACACCAAGAAGGTGTTCAAATATGGTTGTTGACTAAATGATTTGTCATGGAAGTAATAATTAAATGTCATCTTTATTGTTGGAAAGGGATACTTATGCTTTTGTTGTTGAGCTGTAAAATACAAATGCTTTTCAATTTCTTTTCCTCCTATAGACGTAACAGTGAGTTTGAGTGATTTTGCTGGTTTTTTTTAAACACTGGGTATTTTCTCCTTTAAAAGTAAGTGGGCCAGATATGCGCATTGGCTCACACCTGTAATCCCCCACTTTGGGAGGCCAGTGCCAGAGGATTGCATGAGCCCCCAAGAGTTTGAGACCAGAGTGAGCAACATAGCAAGACCCCATCTCTACTAAAAATATAAAAATTAGCTGGATGTGGGGGCAAGCACCTGTGATCCCAGCTATTCTGGAGGCTGAGGTGGGAGGATCACTTGAGCCTGGGAGATTGAGCTCAGTGAGCTAGGATCGCGCCACTGCACTCTAGCCTGGTTAAAAGAGTGAGATCCTGTCTCCAAAAATAAAATAAGCAAATACCTGACACAGCCTTCAGCACATCTCTCCTGGTCAGCTCCACAGCCGTTCTGTGCATATCCCTTCTTGGTTTACAGGCAGGAGAACAGGGAGTCTCAGGGAATGACTTTAGAGCGCCGTGTTCTCAAGCTTCAGGATCCATTAGAATCCCCTGGAGGGCTTGACAAAACTCAGGCTCCCCCCGCACCCCCCACCCCCCACCATTCTAAAGCTTCTGACTTAGAGTTTCAGGTGTGCCTGAGAATTTCATTTCTAGCAAAGCATCCAGGTGCTGCTATCGCTGGTCCAAGGACCACACTGAGAACCATTGGCCTAGCTCCTGACTTGGCACCAGAATCCCTCTGCAACCTTCCTCACAGGGATGCTGCAGTCACCGCTGCACCTGGCCGCTAGAGGGCAGCAGGCCCTCAGCACCATCCCAGCCCTCCAGCCCACTCCTACCTCTGCGTTGTTTATAGACCAGCCAGATCAGACTTGCTAGAAAGGAAGCAACTAGGAAATCCCAGGATTTAAAATAATAATATTAATTTTAAAATCCCAGGATAATCTAAGAGGTTTATGTCAAAAGGTTTACAAGGGAAAAGATAGAGGTAGCCAGATTGATTCCTAACCAATGAAGACACAGCCATTTACCACTTTCTTGATCTCCATGATGAAAACTGCTTGCCTGCCAACCTTACTGTCTGAATCAGTTTCTGATACAAGACTTAAGAACGTAGCACCTGATAGAAATGAAGGACAGAAGAGTCACAGAGGAGGGAAAAGGAATCTAGGACATAGAGTGAAGAATGCGTGGACATAATTCAGTCTGCTCACAGTACAGATGGGAAGACTGTATTTTAGAAAGAATTAATCGGTAGCTCACAGTCCCAGAGCTAATAAGTGGCAAATCCAGGATTTGATACCAGAATTTTTTGACTCAAACCACCACTCCATTACCACTTACAGCTTAGGAGAACACTAGGGAAGACCTGCATGCCTTCCACTCTTACCATAAGCTGGTCCTCACTGTGAGAATCAGAGCTTGCCTCTGCAGAGCTCTGGTCCTTTCTCCTACTCTTGTGAGGTACACCTGTTTATAAAGCAACAGACTTCTTACTATCATTCAAAGCAGATGCAGGGGAAGGAATTAACCCTTTTGGGGGCCAAGCTACCTAGTAAGAGGTGAGCTTCCTCTACTCTGACTCTGCCTGGAGGAGGGTGACTTCCCTTTTTCCATACCCTGCTTCTCACCCTCTAGGTAGAGAGAAATGGCTAAGCACAGGCTCTGAAATCAGGCTGCTGTGGTTTGAATCCAAGCCGCACCACTGACTGACTCTGTGACCTTGCCTCTCTATGCCTCAGTTTCCTCACTTATACAAGATAATTATACCTACCTCATAGGGTTGCTGCAAAGACTGAATTAGAGCACTGGGTGTCAGCTATTACTGTTTCCCACAATTACTATCTTCCAGATCAAGATCCCCTTGCAATAGATAGACTAACATGGTTGATGTTTAAAAATTTTTGCTTATTTCATGTTATCATATGATCATAAGTTCCTTGATTGCAGGGAGCTTATTAGTCTTTGTTCTCCAATACTTAGACTGGTACCTGGTACAGGGTAGATAACCCAATAAAAACTTGTCGAATAGAGAAAAAGACTAAATGACTACCCTTTGGTGGGGAGCAGAGGCCTTAGGCCAGTGACTCCAAGCTAAGGCCAATCTTGAGCCTGTAAAGGGATGTCACTGAAGGCCCATTTAGTTCTTCCTGGCAGGGCTGTACTGCAGATTTCCTAGGGGATCCATAGGCAGATGCGGTTGGGAGTGGGATCTGATGCCCTTTCTGTGGGTGTGATTGTTATTGCTCTGGGGCTGTTTCTAGATGCCCTCAAATAAAACAAATCCAGATTTAGGTAAGAAGTGACTTTATTTGAATGCAGTATTGTAGCAATAGGAGGAAAGCACCAAGTATAATATTTGCAAGCATCTCAAAGCTTAGGTAGAGTAGGGTTTTCTTTCATAGGGAGGAGCAAGCTAGATTAGTAATAAAGTGGGAGTGAGAGTGCAGGATGGAGGGGGGCAAAATCAGATGCTAGATTAGAGAATATTTTTTCCTGAGATCAGCCTGTTCTTAGGAGGGGTCAAAAAGGTGGGGTTGGGTTCTTGCTCAGGCTACTGAAGGTGGTAGAAGTTCAGGGACCTAGAAGAAGGAAAGAAACTTAACCAAAGTGTGGGTTCACAGGTATTTTGTTTAAACTAATCAGTGAAGACAAAGCTATTCAGCTAATTGTTCATGAGGCAAAGAATGGGAATTTGGAGAGTCTGTGTCTGGCCTTATACATAGGTACATAGACAGTTGTTCAAGAGTGTGGATGACCCTGGGGGCTTGAGACTGGCCTGTGAACTGGGGGCCATGTTGTGGGACTGAGCCTGGAACTTGCTGGGTCTGTGCTAACTTTGAGTGGTGTCAGAACCGAATTGTTGACACTCAGCTTTTGGAGAATAGTTTGGTGTTCAGTAAACACTGTGTATTTCGTGTCACAAGTCACAACCTTAACTGATGCTTGGGAAATGTTTGGTCACTGATGAGACTTGAGATCCTGGAGGAGAAAGTGATTTCCACACTATGATGAGGGGAGAATAGAGTGTGTGGAGCACCCAGAATTCAACTTGCCAGCTGCTCAAGTTTTCCTCTTTCAGTTTGTAGAAGTGAGCCACGTCTGGCTACAGCTTCATGGGAGCAGGACCAAGCTTGAAAATGTGTCCAGCTTTCTGAATGTTGGTTTCCATGTGTAATGTGGGTGAAGCAGGAGGCTAAGTAAGAGATCACCCCCCAAAAAGAGGGCAGCATGCCTGTCAGGCCTAAAGGAAAGTGGAAGCTGTAACGAATGTGCAAGCTCAACCAGTATGTGGGGAGCCAGCGAGAGATTGACCTTTGAGTTAAAGTCTTTATTGGGGCAAGGCATTTCCAAATCAGGTGTATTTCTCGAAGTTCTGAGCCACTCAGGCAGAGCAGCTTCACACTCATTTTCTTTACAGAATCTTGATGTCATATAATTATAGTTTGCTGAAGCATTCAAGAATTTTATTCCATGATTTGAGTGTAAGAGTATTATTGTCTTGGTTGAGAATCTGGTTGGATTGAGTCTAAGAAGCAAAGAGAATTCTGGAAATAAAATACTTACGTTTAGTTTAAATAAACACACATGGACTCACCACTCAGGTAAATAGGCCTTTGGCAGCGCTGGTATGTCACCCTCATCTCACCTCCCTTCTGCACCCAGAGGTGACCATGATGGTAATTTTTTTTTGTTATTCTTTATAAATTTACCATCTGTTTACTGCAAAGCAGGGTTTTGGCTATTTTGAGTTTTCAGCAAGTTAATATTGGTATTACTATTACAATTAACGTTACACTGAAAGGCTTTTTGGTTTCTTTGCCTCAGTCTGTTGCACATACATTGCTGTCTGAGGCTTCATTCTATTGCTTGTGGACTAATGTTTCAAGTTTATTGATCCTGGTGACAGTGTCATTCTTGTTCTGTCTCCAAGTGCTAAATTATAAATTTTTTGCCCATTGAGAAAAAAATTACTGACTTGAATATTATGGATAAATTTGTATTTACTAGGAAATACTGATGGAGTATATTGATTAACCATCTTACCACTGATGCATGTGTGTTTATTCCTTGCAATTTGCCAGTGCTTGGAATTATTGAACTTATTTATATGTGCTCCTCTAGTGTTAAACACAATCTCTGTGTAATTACATCTTGCTTTTTACTGATTACCATTGGTGTCAAACATTTTTCTGATGTGGTCTTTTATCTTCTCTGAAATAGTTTTCAGGCATTTTTTATATTTAATTCATTTCTATGTTTATTGTATTCTTTCTTTACCTTTTTTTGTTATTTAATTTTTATTTCATAATCATAAACTTAACTCTACAATTCAGCTAGGCATGGAAGAGAATAAGGAAAGCATGGAACCCAAAGGGAACTGTAGCAACAGCACAAAGATTGTAGGATACTGCGAACAAATGGTATGGCGGGTGCTCTCCTAAGCTACAGAAGGAATGGTTTGGTGGTTAAGATAAAGAATAAGTCAAACTTATTTGAGTTGTCCACAGTCAGCAATGGTGATCTTCTTGCTGGTCTCGCCATTCCTGGACCCAAAGTGCTCCATGGCTTCTACAGTATTCTTGCCTTCTTTCACCTTGCCAAAGACCTCGTGCTTGCCATCCAACCACTCAGTCTTGGCAGTGCAGATGAAAACCTGGGAACCATTTGTGTTGGGTCTAGCATTTGCCATGGACAAGATGCCAGGACCTGCATGCTTCAGGATGAAGTTCTCATCATCAAATTTCTCCCCATAGATGGACTTGCCACCAGTGCCATTGTGGAGTATGAAGTCACTACCCTGACACATAAACCCTGGAAAAGTTCTGTGAAAGGAGGAACGCTTATAACCAAATCCTTTCTCTCCAGTGCTCAAAGCACAAAACTTTTCTGCTGTCTTTGGAAACTTGTCTGTAAACAGCTTGAAGGATACATGGCCCAAAGGCTTGCCATCGATGGCGATGTCGAAGGACGTGGTGGGGTTGACCATGGCTGGTGGTAAGGGGCTCCCAATGGTGGCAGCAGCAGTGTCTGCAAAGCTACCTTTTTTTCTTTTTTTTAACACTCTCTGCACACTAATTCTTCTTCATTTGCAGGGATTGTAAATATTTTCTCCCAGATTTTGGTGCATGTTATCACGCCATTCCACATTTTAATTATAATAATTTTAATCTTTTATATAATATTTTATATATTTGTATTATTATGATAGAGTTGAGTTTGTCTCTCTTTTCCATTGGGACCTACTTTATTTTCCTTTTTTTTTTTAGTGACTGAGTCTCCCTCTGTTGCATAGGTTAGAGTGCAGTGATGCGATCTTGGCTCACTGCAACCTCTCCCTCCTGGGTTCAAGTGATTCTCCTGCCTCAGCCCCTTGAGTAGCTGGTTTATAAGGATGCACCACCACATCCAGCTAATTTTTGTACTTTTAATAGAGGTAGAGTTTCTCTGTGTTGGCCAGACTGGTCTCAAACTCCTGACCTCAAGTGATCTGCCTGCCTCGGCCTCCCAAAGTGCTGGGATTACAGGTGTGAGCTACTGTGCCCAGCGTTATCTTCTTATATAAGAAAATTCTCCCTACCGTGAAGTCGGAAAAAAAATTTGCCTGTAACTTCTGAAAGTTTTTGCATTTTGTCTTTCACAGGTGTTGTGGTTTTTTCCTCATTTTGCCTGTGGTCTCTCTGGAGGCTGCTGGCTATAAACTCTAGCCCTGCCCTGGCAGGGCTGCAGGGGATTTTCAAGGGATGCATCTTTACCCTGACAGAAGGCCTAGTGTCTACATGTCAGACCAGTGTCCAGCTGTCCTTCTTACAGGAAGCTTGTTTCTACGAGCAGATGCCCTTGTAGTTCTTGTCTGTCTAGTGTCTAGTTTTTTTTTTTTTTTTTTTGAGTCTCGCTCTGTTGCCAGGTTGGAGTGCAGTGAAGTGATCTCAGCTCACTGCAACCTTTACCTCCTGGGTTCAAGCAATTCTCCTGCCTCAGCCTCCTGAATAGCTGGGACTACAGGTGTGTGCCGCCACACTCAGCTAATTTTTGTATTTTTAGTAGAGACGTGGTTTCACCATGTTGGCCACCATGGTCTTGAACTCCTGACCTCAAGTCATCTGCCTGCCTTGGCCTCCCAAATGTTGGGATTACAGGCATGAGCCACTGTGCCTGGCCTGTATCTAGTTTATCTTTACAATACAATCACTGTCTTGGAAAACCCTGACTGGAAAAGAAGTTCACTTGGGGTGTGTTGGTCAGGTGAGACACAGAAGAGGCAACCAAACAAAACACAATCAATAACAGAAGCAGTCTACTTAGAGATCCCTGAGAGGAGGACAGCATGCCTCGCAGGTCAGCGGGACGAAGGGAGCTGCTCTGGACACAAATGTTCAGCCAGTGGTTAGTAAGCAACAGAGAAAAAGGAGCCTGTGGCCCAACTCCTTGACCTTTGAGGTCCAAGGTGTTACCCAAGCAAGTATTCCTTGGGGAGTTGTAGTGGGTGGGTTTAGAATGAGTAGGCAAAAGTTCCACAGGGTTACACTGTAGTTGAGAGCTGGTCACTGCATTCTGTCTGCAGGCCATGTGGGGTGTGGGAGACAGTGGGGTGAGTCAAGTAGGTTGTGTCTGGCTGTTCCATAAAGTGGATGTTCACCAGGAGGCAGCTATATAAGTCAGATATCTGATTGACCACATTGAGGAAATGGGAAGAGGTGCAGAGGTGGAAACTATGTCAAGAGTGACTGAGCCCTGCTTCTGGTGTGAGAAAGTTAAAGCCATATACAAAATGGATGCTAAGGTAACATAAAATTATGTTATGCGCTGGGTGTGGTGGCTCACACCTGTAATCCCAGCACTTTAGGAGGCCAAGATGGGTGGATCACAAGGTCAAGAGATTGAGACCATCCTCGCTAACATGGTGAAACCCTGTCTCTACTAAAATACAAAAAACTAGCTGGGCGTGGTGGCATGCGCCAGTAGTCCCAGCTACTCAGGAGGCTGAGGCAGGGGAATTGCTTGAACCTGGAGGCAGAGGTTGCAGTGAGCCGAGAAAAAAAAATTATTATATAGAGTAGTATAGAAAAACTCTATTATTAATTATTTTATATGAAGATGATGAGAATCATTCTTCTGGAGATAACCATTTGTCACTGCCTTATGTGTTAAAGTGGCCATAATTTCTATCCCTGCTTGGCAATACCTGCTCTGTCATAGGCTCATGGACCTTTAAATAGATGCTCTGGTTTCAGAATTTGCTATATTTCATTAGCCTCTCAGTCCATTTCTCCGCTACTACCATGATGTCCTGATTACTCTAGACTTCCAAGCCTTGATATTTGTTAACATATATTAAAGAAAGTTCTGTACTGTCTTAGTCACTTTGGGCTGCTATAGCAAATTACCGTAGATTGTATGGCTCAAACAACAAACATTTATTTCTCACAATTCTGGTTGCTGGGAAGTCCAGGGTGCCGGAAGATCTGGTGTCTGATAAGGACCCACTTCCTGGTTTATAGATAACCATCTTCTCATTGTATTCTAATATGGTAGAGCAGAGACAGGAAACAAATGCTCCAGTTTCTTTTTATAGAGGCACTAATCCCATTTCTGAAGGCTCTACTCACATAATCTTAGCTAATCCTAATTAATTTCCAGAGATGCTATTTCCTAATACTGTCCCATTGGGAGTTAGAATTTCAACATGAATTTTGGAAGGGATGTATATACACTGAAAACTTGAGCAGATGGTACTGAGCATTCTTATATACTCCTTACTCCCAGCTCATAGTTTCCCCTATTTTTAACATCTTGCCTTAGTGTAGTGTATTTTTTACGATTACAAACCAATATATTACATCTAATGATGATGAGAATTGATGAATGTTGTTATTATTATTATTTTGAGACAGGGTCTCACCCTGGTCCCCCAGGCTGGAGTGCAGTGGTGCAATCATGGCTCACCACAGCCTCAACTTTCTGGGCTCAGGTGATCCTCCCACCTCAGCCTCCCAGGTAGCTGGGACTACAGGAGTGCGCCACCACACCTGGCTAATTTTTTGTATTTTTAGTAGAGATGGGGTTTCACCATTTTGCCTAGGCTGGTCTTGAATTCCTGACCTTAAGCAGTCTTCCTGCCTTATCCTCACAAAGTGCTGGCATTACAGGCCTCTTTAAAAGTTTTATAAAATATATTCAGAAAAGATAGTAAAAAATATTTTGTGGTAAGATTTAATAACAATAGCTATAAACATGCTTGGAATCATCATCCATATTAATAAATGGGCATAGGCAGGCTTTCAGAGTCCCGAGTTGTGTGATGTTCTCACTGACTCATCTCACTGTCCTGAATCTTTTGGTTATTCCACATACTTTTGCCATCTCTTTTTTCTCACTATGTAGTATCTTTTAGTTTTGCCTCTTTTGAACTTTCAGTAATGGAGTAATAATGAAATTACATTTAAAGGTTTATTAGTAGCTTTACTCTCCCAGTACATTTTACATATGCTAGTGTCTGAGGCTAGAAGCCATCTGATTTTTTTTTTTTTTTTTTGAGATGGAGTCTCACTCTGTCTCCCAGGCTGGCATGATCTCGGCTCACTGCAACCTCCACCTCCCAGGTTCAAGCAATTCCCCTGTCTCAGCCTTCCAAGTAGCCAGGAATATCGGTGCCTGCCACCATACCATACTAATTTTTGTATTTTTAGTAGAGACGGAGTTTCACCCTGTTGGCCAGGCTGGTCTTTTTTTTTTATTATTTTTGTGACATGGTCTCACTCTGTTACTCAGGCTGGAGTGCAATGGTGTGATCTTGGCTCACTGCAACCTCTGCCTCCCAGGTTCAAGCAATTCTTCTGCGTCAGCTTCCCGAGTAACTGGGATCACAGGCATCCATGACCACGCCCGTCTAGTTTTTGTATTTTTAGTAAAGACCAGGTTTCACCATGTTGGCCAGGCTGGTCTTGAACTCCTGACCTCAAATGATCCGCCCGCCTCATGAGCCACCATGCCCAGCCTGCTTTCTGATTTACTAGTCCATGCCAATGTTTATGTTGCTTGGAGTTTTTCTTTTCTTTTCTTTTTTTGAGAGTCTTGCTCTGTCACCCAGGTGGGAGTGCAGTGGTGCGGTCTTTGCTTACTGCTCAGTGCAACCTCCAACTCCTGAATTCAAGTGATTCTCGTGCCTCAGCCTTCCGAGTAGCTGAGACCACAGGTGTGTGCCACCATGTCTGGCTAATTTTTGTATTTTTTGTTGAGACAGAGTTTTACCATGTTGGCTATGCTGGCCTCAAACTCCTGATCTCAGGTGACTTGCCTGCCTCCATCTCCCAAAGGGCTTGGATTATAGGTGTGAGCCACCATGCCTGGCCTGGAGTTTTTCATTTTCATATTTTTCTTCACTTTTTTTTTTTAAGAGATGGAGTCTTGCTATGTTGCCCAGGCTGGTCTCAAACTTGGCCTCAAGCAATCCTCCTGCCTCGGCCTCCCAAAGTGCTAGGATTACACACATGAGCTGCTGTGCCTGACTGACTTTTTATTCTTGCAGAAAATACCATTCCTATCATATTTGTATCTCTAGCAAATTGCAAATGCACAATAAATTCTCTACACACTGGAGAAAAAAATTACTGGACTTATAGTCAAATTCAAATTGATAGGAAGTAACAATGGAGTATATGAATTGACCCTTGTTTTATTTGTCGATAATTATTTATTCACTGTATTCAAATGACAGTTTGGAGTGTCCAACTGAGTAACTTTTCTCCTAATTAATTTGAAATGGGATCTTCCTGACATTTTATTTGGCTATTTCCTCAGTACCAAGGAGATGTATGTTTTTCATATGTGGTCTCTATTTTGTGTTACTCATGGTTTGGTTACTCTGCTAGTTTTTTTTTTTTGAGACAGTCTTGCTTTGTTGCCCAGGCTGGAGTGCAGTGGTGCGATCTTGGCTCACTGCAGCCTCTACCTCCCAAGTTTAAACAATTCTTCTGCCTCAGCCTCCCGAGTTGCTGGGATTACAGACATGCACCACCACACTGAGATAATTTTTGTATTTTTAGTAGAGATGAGTTTCACTATGTTGGCCAGGCTGGTCTCGAATTCCTGACCTCAGGCAATCTGCCCACCTCGGCCTCCCAAAGTGCTGGGATTACAGGCATGAACCACCGTGCCTGACTTCAGAGTCTTTTTTTTTTTTTTTTTTTAAGCGTTCCCCCGTACCTGCTGACTTCAGAGTGTTTCTTAAGGACTGATCATATAGTGACACTCTGCCTAGCATGTAACAAAAGTTCAGACTTTCAGATGAAAAACAGGAGTTAAGCATACACACATTGATTGCATAAACATTTAGGCACACTGAGCCAGTCTTACCACTTAGGTTGCTGGGTGTCCCTTCCAAATTCTCACTTCCTGGATAGCAGCAAAGCATGAATTTTGTGAACAGGCAATTCTAAGGATAAGCAGTGTCAGGCCTACCAGTGTTAAGTCTCTTTTTCACACAAGGTAGTAGGACTTTATTATGAGCAAACAGTACAGATCCACTCTACAGAGGTACAGGATGACTCAAGCAGCTCATTTTACTGCCTGGGCTCACCAAGACTAGAGTTCCTATTGTACTGTTGCTTTACCAAATGGTTAATTCTAGCATCAGAATTGGTTTGTGAAATACTATGTCCCCTGCACACAAATACCAGAGAGTTAATAATCTTTTTCAGAGACCACATTTAGGGGAATTACAGGGCTGAGATATTCTCATTCTCAAGGGTTGGGCTGTCATGCTCCTGTGCCTCACATGAGAGCTTGGAAAAGAGAGAAGTGGGTGGACAAGCTCCTCCTACTGGGGAGTGGCTGGTTGAGAATAATTTCTTCCAAAAACCAGAAAAAGGGATTTTTATGTTTTTGTCCAGAGAGGTACTGCCAAACCCTACAAGTATTTAATCATGGGAAAATTCACCTTCAAAGCAATATAGATATCAATGAATTCCTATTCAGATTGCAGTTGTTAACTTGATTTTCAAAATCAGCAAGGCCCAGGGTTCTTTGTGGTGGTTCTGCAGGAAAGATCTCTTTCTAGCATCTTATATCAGTATGTGTGCAGGTGGATGCCAAAAACTTTGTGCACGTGGATGCTAGTTGAAAAGTATAAGGATTTTGTGAAGTCTAACTTGTCATGACTTTTTCCTTGCACCTAAGCTCTAACTTCCCAATAATGTTCTATCCTCATAAAGTGGCACAGAGAGAACAGGAAAATATGAGTCTGTGATATGTATTACACAAGAAAATTAATACTTTCTGAACGAATATTCTGAATCTGGATACATCCAGTAGCCTGCAGTAGTTTAGGATAATGTGGCCAGCTAGACCATGTTACACATTAGATTTCCACATATTTATCTGTTGGCCTCTCACGTTTAGTGATGGGAATAGAAGGAAGAGCTTGGTAGTGAGGAATGTTCCCGTGAGTAACTCATTTTGGTTTGGTCTGTTGGGTCTAGTGCGGGAGCTCAGTCCCAACCAATGGCTTCATACAAATTGTATTTAACAGGACGAATAATAATATTGTGAATTGGAGAGGGAAATCTTCATTTGGAATGAAAGAAGGAATTGGCAGGGCCGGGCGCGGTGGCTCAAGCCTGTAATCCCAGCACTTTGGGAGGCCGAGGCGGGTGGATCACGAAGTCAAGAGATCGAGACCATCCTGGTCAACATGGTGAAACCCCGTCTCTACTAATACAAAAAATTAGCTGGGCATGGTGGTGCGTGCCTGTGATCCCAGCTACTCAGGAGGCTGAGGCAGGAGAATTGCCTGAACCCAGGAGGCGGAGGTTGCGGTGAGCCGTGATCGCGCCATTGCACTCCAGCCTGGGTAACGAGCAAAACTCCGCCTCAAAAAAAAAAAAAAAAAAGAAGGAATTGGCAAATTTAGGGATTTCCTGCCAGTCCTCGGGAGAGCAAGGCTGGAAAACAGGGTCGTGGATTTGAGATCCTGTTTCCACATGTTTGGAAAATTAAGGGGCAAATCGATGCCCCTAGGGAAAAAGAAGAGACTGGGGACCCCATGGACCACTGCTCCCATGCACGAACCCAACACCCGAGCCGGGATTCCTTCCCCATTATGACCCTCTGTGATCGCAGCACAATCTTGTAAGACGCGGGGCTACGGGCGCGGCACGGGGACTCAGCTTCACAACCCGGAGCGATAGCGGTCAGGCTTGGTTCCAGCTCATCGGGTCTCCCCGGCCCTGGACATTCACCATTTCCCCGCTTCTGCGCTGTCCCCACGCCCTAACTACGACTCCAGCTACCAGTGCGGGTTCCAGAGCGACAGAGGCTGTGGCAGAGCCACCCAGCGACATTAAAGGCAGGAGAGACACAAATCAGAAGGTGCGCAATCCTGTGCACGCGCCATTGTACAGGGCGGCCCCACCCACCGCTCCGGCGGCGTCTCCGATTGGACAGTTTGTGAGGTTCCACCCCCTCTTGCCTGAGTGACAGAGATCAGGTATCTGAGCCGATCCCGCTTCCGCTTTTGTCCCTGAACATGTCCTGCCAGAGACATTTGCATTTCACCAGAACTTTATATGCTAGATATAAAGGTCCTCAGGCCGGACACTGGCGTCTACCTAAAGAATCTTCTCAATGGGGACATAGGTGTGCACGCAGGGAATGGCAGACTGAGTTTCCAGCTAAAGCGAACCCCTTAATGAGCGACCCTTTGAGGGGCAAACCCACAGCAAAAGGGTCCTGGAGGCAAGGCCAGACTTCATCAAGAGAGTCAGATATTCTCCAGTGGACAATGACTTGGCATCAAGCTGCAAGGACATTCAGAACTGTGACCCTATAGGTGCACAGAGACCAGGCAATGTTTACATTTTTAATTTTAAATTTTGTTGTGGGTACACAGTAGGTGTATATATTTATGGGTTACATGAGATATTTTGATATAAGCATGCAATGCATAATAATCACATGGTAAATTGGAAATCCATCAACTCAAGCATTTATCCTTTGTGTTAGAAACAAGCTGATTGTACTCTTTTAGTTATTTTAAAATGTGTAACCAAGTTTTTTTTTGTTGTTTTTTTTTTTGTTTTTACTATAATCACCCTGTTACGCTAGCAAATACCAGGTCTCATTCATTCTTTTTCTTTTCTTTTCTTTTTTAGACAGTCTTGCTCTGTCACCCAGGCTGGAGTGCGGTGGCATGATCTCGGTTCACTGCAACCTCTGCCTCCCAGATTGAAGTGATTCTCCTGCCTCTGCCTCCTGAGTAGCGGAGATTACAGGTGCAAACCACCATGCCGGACTTATTTTTGTATTTTTAGTAGAGACTGGGTTGCACCATGTTGGCCAGGCTCGTCTCAAATTCCTGACCTCAAGTAGTCCACCCACTTCGGCTTCCCAAAGTGCTGGTATTACAGGCGTGAGCCACCATGCGTGGCCCATTCATTCTGTTTTTTGTGGCCATTAACCATCCTCACTTCCCCGTTTCCCCAGTCCCCCAACTACCCTTTCCAGCCTCTTGTTACCATCCTTCTACTTTCTGTCTCCATGAGTTCAATTGTTTTAATTTTTACATGAAGTTTGCCTGTGTCTTGCTTATTTCACTTAATATAATGACCTCTAATTCCATCCAAATTGTTGCAAATGACAGGATCTCATTCTTTTTTTGTAGTTGACTAGTACTCCATTGTGTATTTGGAACTTTTTTTTTTTAATCTATTCATCTGTTGAGGGACGCTGAGGTTGCTTCCAAATCTTGGCGATTGTGAATAATGCTGCAATAAACGTAAGAGTGCAGATATCTCAGATATCTCTTCAATATACTGATTTCCTTTCTTTTGGGTATTTACCTAAAAGTGGCATTGCTGTATCAAATGGCAGCCCTATTTTTATTTTATTTTTTTTGTGGAACGTCCAAACTGTTCTCCATAGTGGTTGTACTAATTTACGTTCCCACCAACAGTGTACGAAGGTTACCTTTTCTCCACATCCTCTGCAGCATTTGTTATTGCCTGACTTTTGGATAAAGGCCATTTTAACAGGAGTGAGATGATATCTCATTGTATAATAGTTTCGATTTGCATTTCTCTGATTATCAATGATGCTGGCCTTTTTGTATACCTGTTTGCCATTTGCATGCCTTCTTTGGAGAAATGTCTTTTCAGATCTTTTGCCTATTTTTGATCCGATTATTAGATTTTCTTTTCCTGTAGACTTTTTTGGGAGTCCTTATATATTCTGCTTTTTTTGTTTGTTTGTTTGCTTAGATGGAGTTTCACTCCTGTTGCCCAGGCTGGAGTGCAATTGTGCAATCTTGGCTCACTGCAACCTCCACCTTCCAGGTTCAAACGATTCTCCTGCCTCAGTCTCCCGAGTAGCTGGGATTACAGGCATTTGCCACCATGCCCAGCTAATTATATATTTTTAGTAGAGATGGGGTTTTCCCATGTTGGTCAGGCTGGTCTCGAACTTTCGACCCCAGGCAGTCCACCCACCTTGGACTCCCAAAGTGTTGGGATTACAGGCATGAGCCACTGCACTTGGCCTATATTCTGGTTATTAATGCCTTGTTAGTTGTGTAGTCTGCAAATATTTTCTCCCATTCTGTAGCTTGTCTTTTCACTTTGTTGTACAGAAGCTCTTTTTTTTTGAGACGGAGTCTTGCTCTTTTGCCAGGCTGGAGTGCAGTGGCACATCTTGGCTCACTGCAACCTCTGTTTCCCGGATTCAAGTGATTCCCCTGCCTCAGCCTCCAGAGTAGCTGGGACTACAGGCGCATGCCACCACACCTGGCTAATTTTTTGTATTTTAGTAGAGTCAGGGTTTCACCATGGCCAGATAGCCTCGATCTCCTGACTGCATGATCCAACCGCCTCGGCCTCCCAAAGTGCTGGGATTACAGGTGTGAGTCACCGCACCCGGCCAGAAGTTTTCAACTTAATGTGACCCCATTTATCTATTTTTGCTTTGGTTGCCTGTGCTTGTAGGGTACTACTCAAGAAATCTTTGCCCACCCCAATGTTCTGGAGAATTTCCCTATATTTTAAAGTTTTAGATTTGAGTGTTTAACTGATTTTGATTTGATTTTTGTATATGGTGAGAGACAGGGGTCTGTTTCATTATTTTGCATATGGATATCCAGTTTTCCCAGCACAATTTATTGAAGAGACTGCCCTTTTCCCAATGTATGTTCTTGGCACCTTTGTCAAAAATAAGTTCACTATAGATGTATGGATTTATCTCTGGGTTCTCTATTCTGTTCCACTGATTTATGTGTCTGTTTTTATGCCAGTATCATGCCATTATGGTTACTGTAACTCTAGTATAATTTAAAGTCAGGTAATGTGACTCCTCCAGCTTTGTTCTTTTTGCTTAGGATAGCTTTGGCTATTCCGGGTCTTTTTTGGTTCCATACACATCTTAGGATGGTTTTTTCTATTTCTGTGAAGAGTGTCGTTGATATTTTGATTGAGATTGCATTAAGTCTCTAGACTTCTTTGGGTAGTATGTGTAAGGTATATTGTCGAGTTAAAATGAGGAAACTGAGACCAGTGTGAGAAAATGAGAATCCAATTTATTCAGCTCCCTGGCGAGGTTCTGTGGTCCGGGAAGGGGCCAGAGAAGTCGCACTGGGCTTCTCAGGGTGTGGGGTTTTATAGGGAGTGGAGGTAATTGATTGGTCTTTAGGGAAACAAAGAGCAGTTTCATTGGTGAGGAGAGTTGATTGATTATTAGGGAAACAAAGAGCAGACAGTTTTATTGGTGAGTTTCATTGGTGAGGGGGTTTGATTGATTACTAGGGAAACAAAGAGCAGAGAGTTTCATTGGTGAGGGAGTTTGATTGATTACTAGGGAAACAAAGAGCAGAGAGTTTCATTGGTGAGGGGAAGTCAAGGTGCTGATGGGGCGAGCTGCCATTGGTTGCCAGGCGGGACTACTGGTGGGCTGACCGGCTGGGGAGGTTAATGTTAAGCTGCCGTTGGACAAATCTTTGGTGGGCCTTTTAAATTTTGAAGGGGTTGAGTGAGGAATGCAGGAGTGGGTGTGTGGAGCCTGCATAGAGAGACCAGATAGGAGTGGGTGTGGGGAGCCAGCATAGAGAGGCCAGCATGGGGAGAGATAAGTATGTCAGCATGGAGAGGCCGGCATGGGGAGAGATAAGTGTGTCCAGTTAACTCCCGGTGAGGCAGCCGGCCTTACAGTATGCACATTTTAACACTATTGATTCTTCCAATGCATGAACACAAGTATCTTTTAATTTTGTGTGTGTGTGTGTCCTCTTTAATTTTTTGTATCAATGTCTTATAGTTTTCATTGTAGATGTGTTTCACTTCTTTGGTTAATTCCTAGGTATTTAATTTTATTTGTAGCTATTATAAATGGGATTACTTTATTGACTTCTTTTTCAGATTATTTGCTGTTGGCATATAGAAATGTTATTGATTTTTGTATGTTGATTTTGTATCCTGCAACTTTACTAAATTGGGTTATCAGTTCTAATAGTTTTTTGGTAGAGTCTTTGTTTTTTTCCAGATATAGTATTATATCATCTGTAAATAAGGATAAATTGCCTTCTTCCTTTCCAATTTGGATGCCCTTTATTTCTTTCTTTTGTCTGATTGCTCCAGCTGGGACTTCCAGTACTATGTTGAATAACAGTGGTGAAAGTGGGCATCCTTGATGTGTTCCCAATCTTAGAGGAAAGGCTTTTAGTTTTCCCCATCCAGTATAATACTAGCTATGGGTCTTTCAAATATGGGTTTTATTATGTTGAAATATGTTCCTTATATACTCAGTTTTTTTTAGGGCTTTTATCATGAAGAGATGTTGAATTTCATTAATTGCTTTTTGACATCCATTGAAATGATCCTATGGTTTTTGTCCTTCATTCTATTGTTATGATGTATTACATTAATTGATTTGCATATGTTGAACCATTCTTGCACCTCTGGGATAAATCCCACTTGGTCATGATGCATTATCTTTTTAATGTGTTGTTAAATTCAGTTTGCTAACATATTGGTGAGGATTTTTGCATCAACATTCATCAATGATAGAGGTCTATAGTTTTCTTTTTTTGATGTGTCTTTGTCTGGTTTTGGTATCAGGGTAATAGTGGCCTTGTAGATTCAGTTTGGAAGTATTCCCTACTCCTATATCTGTGTGCTCTGGTGTTGGGTGCATATATATTTACAATTTTTATATGTTCTTGCTGAATTGACTTGTTTATCATTATGTAGTGACCTTCTTTGAGAGACCAGGCAATGTTTAAAAAAAAAAGGAAAACTTAAAGAACTGTGGCCCTTGTCTACAAACACAGACACTTACCATACCCATTTTAACTTTTACTGTTGATGGCCTTGAGGCTATTGTAAATAATTCTCCTGTGAACATGGGCATACAAATATCTGTTCAAGGCCCTTCTTCAAGTTTTTTGGGTTATATACATACCCAGAAGTGGAATTGTTAGACCATGTGGTAAATGTTTTTAATTTTTTTGAGTAACTGCCACATTGTTCCTGTACTGGCTACCACATTTTATATTCCCAGCAACCATGAACAAGTGTTATAGTGGGCATTTTCACTATTGATGGGGTCCTACGAAGCACAAAGGTTATTTATTTTTATGAGGTCCAAATTATTTGTGTGTGTGTATTTGTATACACACAAATATCAATTTTTGCTTTTGCTATCATATGTAAGAATTTTTTTTCTTTTATTTTGCATAGAGACAAGGGTCTCACTATGTGGCCCAGGCTGATCTCAAACTCCTGACCTCAAGCAGTCCTCCTACTTCGGCCTCCCAAAATACTGGGATTACAGGCATGAGCCACCACACTTGGCTGCATGTATAAGAATTCTTTTTTTTTTTTTTTTGGTGGGGGGATAGAGTCTTACTCTGTCACCCAGGCTGGAGTGAAGTGGCATGATCTTGGCTTACTGCAACCTCTGCCCCCCTGAATTCAAGCAATTCTCCTGCCTCAGCCTCCTGAGTAGCTGAGATTACAGGCATGTGCCACCATGCCCAGCTAATTTTTTGTAGAGATGGGGTTTTGCCATGTTGGCCAGACTGGTCTCAATCTCCTGACCACAGGCGATCCATCTCTCTCAGCTTCCCAAAGTGCTGGGATTACAGGCTTGATCCACTGTGCCTGGCCTTGCAAATATGTAAGAATTCTTTGCCAGATCCACGATTATCAATATTTACCACCTTTTTTTCCTGAGATTGTTATAATTTCACCTCTTATGTTTTGGTCTGTGATCTATTTTGGTGAATTACCATATGTTGGGTGATGTAAGGGTCCAACTTAATTCTTTTACATTTGGCTATCCAGTTGTCTCAGCACCAATTTATGAAAATAATAGTCTTTGCATATTCTTGGCACCATTTTTGAAAGTCATTTGAATATATATATATGTATATATATATGAGTTTATTTCTGGGATTTCAATTCTATTCCATTCATCTCACCTATTTGACATTATAATTTTGCATTTACTGGAGACTGAATGACACAAATTGTAATCAGAAAACCATGGAGTTCTTCTCAGTTTGGAGAAGGGTAATAGTCATCTGCATAGTACAAACCGATGAACAGAGTGGTATCTATCCAAATCCACAATGATTTCCCAGTTTGACACATTGAAAAGAACTATGGATATTTAGAGGGCAATTATCCAAGTTAGAGTTGCGGCAGGCTACAGGCAGAGGGTATCATTTTCATTTTCATCCCAATTTAGTTAAAAATAAGGCATACAGCCAGGCAGGGTGGCTCACATCTATAATCCTAGTGCTTTGGGAGGCAGAGGTGGGTGGATTGCCTGAGCTCAGGAGTTCGAGACCAGCCTGGGCAACACTATGAAACCCCATCTCTCCTAAAATACAAAATAAATTAACGGGTCGTAGCGGCGTGTGCCTATAATCCTAGCTACTTGGGAGCCTGAGGCAGAAGAATTGCTTGAACCTGGGAGGCAGAGGTTGCAGTGAGCCAAAGTTACACCACTGCACTCCAGCCTGGGTGACCGAGTGAGACTCTGTCTCTACAAACAAACAAAAAAAAGATATATTTGACATCTTCAATCTTTCATCCTTTTTTTACAAGAGAAGTCGCTGGGTGATTTTGTTTTAATGATCCACAAAGACCCAAAAGCTCATGAAACTATAGGTATCATTTCCATATGGTAGACCTCCAGCATATGTTAGGAAAGATGAAAAAAAAAAAAGTAACAGCTTTGTGTTTTACTAGAGAGTAATTAATACCTAATTTTGTCCGATATTTCAATGACTTATATGCATATCACTATATGTCATTGGAAATTAATGTGCATAATCATTAATATTTCTTTTTTTCTTTGAGATGGAGGAGTCTCACTCTATTGCCCAGGATGGAATGCAGTGGAGTGATCTCGGCTCACTACGACTTCCACCTCCCAGGTTCAAGTGATTCTCCTGCCTCAGACTCCCAAGTAGCTGGGACTACAGGTGCATGCCACCATGGCCAGCTAATTGTATTTTTAGTAGAGATGGGATTTCACCATGTTGGCCAAGATGGTCTCGATCTCTTGACCTCTTGATCCACTCGCCTTGGCCTCCCAAAGTGCTGGGATTACAGGCATGAGCCACCGCGCCTGGCCGGTCATTATTATTTCATTTGATTAGCCCCATCGAAGCGTCTGTTCTAACTTATGAATGAAAAATTTGAAGTACAGGGAGCACAGTCTTGACTACATTCCTATAGCCCACAATGCTAATGGAATCTCTCTCTCTTTTTTTTTAATTTTTATTTTTGAGATGGAGTCTCAGTCTCACTGTCTCCCAGGCTGGAGTGCAGTGGTGTGATCTTAGCTCACTGCAAACTCCGCTTCCCAGGTTCAAGCGATTCTTCTGCCTCAGCCTCCCTGAGTAGCTGGGACTACAGGCACCCACCACTGTGCCCAGCTAATTTTTGTATATATATATTTTTTTTAGACGGAGTCTTACTCTGTTACCCAGGCTGGAGTGCGGTGGTGCGATCTCAGCTCACTGCTACCTCCGTCTCCCAGGTTCAAGCGATTCTTGTGCCTCAGCCTCCTGAGTAGCTGGGATTACAGGTACATACCCCCCACACCTGGCTAATTTTTGCATTTTTAATAGAGATGGGGTTTCACCATGTTGGTCGAACTGGTCTTGAACTCCTGACCTCATGATTCACCCGCCATGGCCTCCCAAAGTGCTGGGATTACAGGCGTGAGCTACTGCACCCAGCCTCATTTTTGTATTTTTTTAGGGACAGGGTTTCATCATGTTGGCCAGACTGGTCCCGAACTCCTGACCTCATAATCTGCCCTCTGCCACCTCCCAAAGTGCTGGGATTACAGGTGTTAGCCACCGCGCCTGGCCCTGGAATTGCTCAGTTTTGAAGTTGGAATGTGTGCCACCACCTGTCAAAATTTTGGGCACTGTCAAAAATAGAAAACTCAGAACACTGCAGGTGCTGTATAAATGTTTACAAATAAGTCATCAAATTTTAAAAACCGGACTAATAAGACTACTTGGTGTTTCATTTATATGACATTCTGAAAAAGGCAAAGGTATAAGGTTGTATAAGAGAATAGTGGTTAAAAGTGGAGGCGTTTAGTACAATTGGATACTACAAAAGTTTTCTTTTGTGGTGATAAAGTATTCTGTCTTGATTATTGTGCTATCATATACATTTATGTAAACTAATAGAAGTATAAAATAGTATGTGTGTATGTTAAAAACATGAAATTCCAATTACTTGAAGGGTAAGTTAGGAGGCTCACTTGAGCCTGGGAATTCTGGGCTTGGCGTGCTGTGCCTATGGGGTGTCTGCACTAAGTTTGGCATCACCATAGTGACCTCCCTGGAACAGGGGACCACCAGGTTCCCTAAGGAGGAGTGAACCCACCCAGGTTGGAATGGAACATCAAAACTCCCATGCTGATCAGCAGTGGGATTGTGCCTGTGAATAGCCACTGCACTCTCGTCTGAGCAATATATTGAGACCCTGTCTCTTAAAAAAAGAAAAGAAACAATTAGGCTTTCATGTGTCAAGTGAAAACTTAAATGCTCCTGGGCTGGGCATGGTGGCTCACACCTGTAATACCAGAATTTTGGGAAGCTGAGGCAGGAGGAGCATTTGAGGCCAAGAGTTTAAGAACAGCCTGGGCACATAGTGGGATGCCTGTCTCTACAAAAAGTTTTAAAAAATTAGTTGGGCGTGATGGTACATGCTTATAATCCCAGCTACTTGGAGCTAAGGCAGGAGGATTGCTTAAGCCCAGGAATTCGATGTTACAGTGAGCTATGATCACACTACTGTACTCCGGCCTGGGCGACAGAGTGAGACCCCGTCCCTGCAAACAACAACAAAACAACAACTTGACAACTTAAATGCTCCTGGTTTACAAATCTTGATTTTTAGGTGTGCAGCACCTTTCTACTTTTTTCCACCACTTTGGAATACTTCTTAGGAAGAAAAGAAGAGCAGAGAAGGAAGGACTCATGCCTCAACAGGCTTTTCTTTTCTTTTTTTTTTTTTTTTTTAAGATGGAGTCTTGCACTGTTGCTCAGACTGGAGTGCAATGGTGAGATCTTGGCTTACCGCAACCTTTGCCTCCCAGGTTCATGCAGTTCTCCTGCCTCAGCTTCCCAAGTAGCTGGGATTACAGGCACACACCACCATACCGACTGATTTTTTTGTATTTTTAGTAGAGATGGGGTTTCACTATGTTGCCAGACTAGGTCTTGAACTCCTGACCTCGTGATCCACCTGCCTCAGCCTCCCAAAGTGCTGGGATTACAAGTGTGAGCCACCGTGCCCAGCCTTAACAGGCTTCTCTTAGAACCTAATGTGAAGTTAGGATATACCTTTTAGGCCTGTCTTAGTCTGTTTTGTGTTGGTATAGCAGAGTACCATGGACTGGGTCATTTATGAAAAAAGAATTTTTAAAATTCTAAAAAGTACCAAAAAATTAGCTGGGCATGATGGTATGCGCCTGTAGTCCCAGCTATTGGGGGAGGCTGAGGCAAAAGAATCGCTTGAACCCAGAAAGTGGAGGTTGCATTGAGCCAAGATTGTGCTACTCCATTCCAGCCTGGGTGACGTAGGGAGTCTCAAAAAAAAAAAAAGGAAGAAGAATTACTTGATTTTTAAAATTTTTACAGACAGGAAATAAATATTAAAGTTTTGTGATAATGGTGGAAGGAACATGAAGTTGGACCAGGCCAAATTTACAGATATGGGTCCACTAAGCAGAGATTCTTTTCTTTTTCTCCCTGAGATAGATTCTCACTCTGTCACCCAGGCATGAGAGCAGTGGCGTCATCACAGCTCACTGCAGCCTTTAACTCCTGAGCTCAAGAGATCCTCCCCACTCAGCCTCTGGAGTAGCTGGGACTACAGGTGCACACCACCACACCTGGCTAATTTTTTAATTTTTATTTTCTGTAGACATGGGTTTTAGCTATGTTGCCCGGCCTGGTCTCAAACTCCTAGCCTCGAGCAATTTGCCCACCTCAGTCTCCCTATAATCCTCAGTGCTGGAATGATAGGCATGAGCCACTGCACCCAGCTAGTAAGCAGACATTCTGCATTTAATATTGTAGCTCATGGATTTATAAAGGGCTCTAAGAGTCTGCTTGGTTGGTTGGTTGGTTGAAACATGGACAAAAGGTGGCCAACAATAAATGAACCTAAAATGCTGAAGCTGCTTCATTTGCTGTAGAATAAGGGATGCAAAGACTTAGGGGTATTGGGATGTTAGAGTGGATTTGCCATTTACAACCCATGCACCAGCCCTGGGAAGGTCCAAAAGACACACCTTTTACCACAACTATAAGAAGTGAATTAGTGAAGGAGGCCCCAGCAGGCTTGAAGTGCTGTGTGTTTGCACTTCTATGTAGGCCATAATTTTTTGTTTTAAGAGTTGGGATCTTGTTCTGTCACCCAGGTTAAAGTGCAGTGGTGCCATTATACCTCACTGAAGCCTTGAATTCCTATACTCAAGTGAACCTCCTGCCTTAGCCCTCCCAATTAGCTGGGACTAGAGGTATACGCCACTATACTTGGTTAAGTGGCTTTTTAAACATAGGCAGAGCCTGTGGCATTCCAGTTATCTCTGACCCACAAGGCTTTCTGGCTGGCTTCATATGCTCCCGTCTGCAAAGACCCTCCCGAATCTTGTGAGCAGAGGTTGCATTCCTTCCCAGAGTTTTTACATAACCCCTCTTTGTGAGACCCTCACGCACTCTATGTTGGGAAGAGATGTGTGACCAAAGCAGTTTTTCCAGCTGTGCAACCACACACAGCGTTCCACGGTTATAGCGCTCCCAGATGGTCTTTCCTATAGGCCCCCTGTTACTGCTTGATCTCTGCTTTTACTGCACCATAGTTTGGAGTTTTTTTTAAATTCAGTATTTGATCCGTGGTACAAATCTCAGTGTATAAAAAGCAAAGCAAGCTTGTAATCATTTAACTGTAACACAGGTCTGCCCCTGGCCATCTCTTCCTACCACAAGCCATAAAAACTAATGGCTCTTAATATTTTTCCAAAGAAATTAACTGACTCAAAAGAGCATGAAAAGTCTAAGCCAAAGGGCACTCTCAAGAAAGTGAAGAAAGAAGTAAAAATTGGCCGGCACAGTGGTTCATACCTGTAATCCCAGCACTTTGGGAGGCTGAGGTGGGTGGATCACCTGAGGTCAGGAGTTCGAGATCAGCCTGGCCAACATGGTGAAACCCCATCTCTACTAAAAATAGAAAAATTAGCGGAATGTGGTGGTAGGTGCCTATAATTCCAGCTACTCAGGAGGCTGAGACAGGAGAATTGCTTGCACTCAGGATGGGGAGGTTGCAGTGAGCTGAGACTGCCATTTTACTCTAGCCTGGGCAACAAGAGGAAAACTCCAACTCAAAAAAAAAATTTTTTTAGGGGGGAGGGGGAAGGGATCTGCAGGTGTCATATCCAAAATATCAAACACTGATTTAAGAAATTATTATTTCTGAGACAGAATGTCTCTCTGTCCCTCAAGATGGAGTACAGTGGCCCGATCTCAGCTCACTGCAATCTTCGCTTCCCAGGTTCAAGCAAGTCTCCTGTCCCAGTCTCCTGAGTAGCTAGGATTAAAGGCATGTGCCACCACACCTGGCTAATTTTTGTATTCTTTGTAGAGACGGGCTTTTACCATGTTGGCCAGGCTGGTTTCAAACTCCTGACCTTGTTATCTGCCTGCTTCAACCTCCCAAAGTGCTGGGATTACATGTGTGAGCCACCACGTTGGCTAAGAAATTATTTCTTTAAGGTGGGCATGCTAGTGCACACCTGTAGTCCCACTTATTCAGGAGGCTGAAGCTGGAGGATCACTTGAGCCCAGGAGTTTGAGTCCAGCCTGGGTAACATAACAAGACTCCATCTTTAAAAAAAAAAAAAAGTAGAAAAATGAACAGAGCCTGAGAAATATGCACAACCCTATTTAGCTCACCAGTATGTGTATAATAGTGAGGAAGGACACTCAGGCATCTCCCCCTTGACTTCCACACTGCATTTCAATAGAAGAAAAGGCTGGCCAACTGGCGCCTCCTAAATCACCTTCCTATAAGATAGCAGGCTGGTATGGGGGAATGTCTCTGGAAGACACTGTTTTTACTAAAACAAGATCAAACCCCCACCCTACTCCTCCATCCAGAGACCAGAAATCTTTCACATGTAATTCCTAAAACTGTGAACCCAAGACCCTTTCACATGTACCTAAAACTGTAAACCCAAGACCCTTTCATATGTGATTTCCAAAGCTGTAAACCCAAGACCCTTTCACTTGTAATTTCTAAGGCCGTAAACCTAAGATCCTTTCACATGTAGTATCTAGAGTGTAAGCCTATATAAAGGCAGAGCTTCTCTTTGTTAGGGGAGCTTGGCCATTTGGACAAAACATAAAGCCTTGCTCCTGGGCCATAATAATAAAACCCCTTCCTTTTCTAGTTCGGTGTCTGAGAGGTCTCTTTCTCTCGATCCTGCTTCAATAGAATTACCCAAAGGAGAGGAGAAGAGTCTGGCAGCTCTTCAGGGATTAAAGATAGAATTACCATGTAACCCATCAATTCCACTCCTAAGTGTATTCCCAAGCAAAATGAAATTGTATGTCTACAGAAAAACTTGTACATGGATGTTTATAGCAACCTTATTATTTACAGCCAAAAGGTAGAAACAAACCAAATGCCTATTAATGGTTGAATGGATAAACAAAATTCGCTATATCCATACAATGAAATATTGTTTCACTATAAACAACAAATGAAGTATTGATACAAATTTCAATGTCAATGTACCTTAGTTTTGCTAAGTGAATGAAGTTAATCACAAAGAACACATAGTATATGATTCCATTCCAAGTCTAAAATGGGAAAGCTATATAGCAACTGGAAAGTAAATTAGTGTTTGCTTAGGACAGAGGCTTGGAGGAGGAGGATGCGAAGATAGGACAGTGACAGCTAAAGGCTACAGGGGTTTCCTTTTACCCTCCCTCCCTTCTCCCTTCCTCTCCTCTCCCTCTCTCCCTCCTTCCCTCCTCCCTCCCTCCTTCCTTTCTTCCTACCTTCCTTCCTTCTGACAGGGTCTCACTTTGTCACCCAGGCTGGAGTGCAGGATCACAGTTCACTGTAGCCTTGACCTCCTGGGTTCAAATGATCCCCTGGCCTCAGCCTCCCCAATAGCTGGGACTACAGGTGTGCACCACCATGCCTTGCTAATTAAAATTTTTTGTAGAGATGGGGCAGGGGGTCTCACTCTATTGCCCAGGCTAGTCTTGAACTCCTGGGCTCAAACAGCCTTCCCACCTTAGTTTCCTAAAGTACTGGGACTACAGGTGTGAGCCATCATGCCCAGCCCCTTGGTAGTTTTGGTCCAATATCTTAAGTATATTGAGTTTCCTGGTACCTCCCAAATTTACATATCCTTTTGTGTTTTCTTTAATAATCTCAGTGAAAATACAGTTAATTACCTTCAATTAACTCCTATTAATCTCAGTGAAAATAGGAATTAATTAGGGGCTGGTCGAGGTGTCTCACGTCGGTAATCCTAACACTTTGGGACACTAAGGCCAGCAGATCGTTTGAGCCCAGGACTTTGAGATCAGCCTGGGCAAAATAGTGAGACCCAGTTTCTACAAAATAAAAATAAAAAGAGAGAAAGAAATTAGTCAAGCATGGTGGCACGTGCCTGAGGTTCCAGCTACTCAAGTGGCTGAGGTGGGAGGATTGCTTGAGCCCAGAAGGTCGAGGCTGCAGTGAGCTCTGATGGCACCACTGCATTCCAGGCTGAGGGACAAAGAGGAGTCCTGTCTCAAAAACGAAAACCACAAACCAAACCATCATAAAGGACCCACAAAAGTTCTGTAGGGACACAGTAAAAAATTGGTCCAAAATACCCTTCCATTGTGAAGTGTGCACCTCACAGTTTTACTGAACACATAGTTTTGGGTTGAACTGAAAATAATTCCTCACCGGGCATGGTGGTTCATGCCTGTAATCTCAACACTTTGGGAAGCCAAGGAGGATCGCTTGAGCCCAGGAATTGGAGACCAGCCTGTGCAACGTATGAGACCCCCCAACCCAACTGCCCATCTCTACCAAAAGAGGAAAAAAAAAAAAGGAACTCCTTCTCTCGACTAGGGCTGTGGGGTCCAAACTTCCCACTAAAGCAAAGTGTGAGGGGAGGGAAGGGTTGGATGATGGCCTCAGCTTGTCAGTTAAAGATTAAAACGTAGTTAGTCAGACTCTTCGTTAGGTATGATGAGGTCACTCTAAGTGTCAGTATTTGTAAACAAGAGTCAGAAGTCCATGGCCTCCAGCCTTATGCTAACTGTGGGAGCATAAGGCTGTGTGTGGGAGCATATGCTAAGTGTGGGAGCATCTGACCCTCCAGCTCCAGTCTGGCATGGCCCGGGCGCCCTTTTTACTGTGGACAAAGAGCCTCTCTTTATCTGGAAACTGAGTCTGGAATTTCCTGCGCTGTGCACGCTTGTGTCTTCGCGCTCAGAAGGAGCTGCGGGAGACACCAGTGCCGGACCCCAGGTACTTTGACAAATTCTTCTTAGATGCAAATATTGGTGGCAGCGGGGCAGATTCCTGACCCCGAGCAATGCAGAGTGCTTAGAGACGCGACTTTCCGGCCAGCTGTCACTCAGGCAAAAAAGACGGGTCCAAGTGTGCAATGTCCAATCAGGGGCGCCGCCGGGAAGGCCGGCCGAGGCGACGCTGCGCAAACGGCGACGTCGCTACCAGCCGCTGCGCTCCGCTTTGAGGTCTCCTCACCCGAAAAGGGCCTCAGGTGGAGTTGGGACCTGTGCTGGCCGCGGGAGAGGTAGGCAGGACACCAGGACATCCCAGAGTCTGGGGAATGGTGAGTGTGCGGGGCTGGGCGTCTTGAGATGGGGGAGAGGGTTTGGTTGGAACCGGCCAGATCTGGCTGTGGTGAGACCCGGGCCTCCCCGCTGTTGTCTCCGGGTCTGAGGATCCGAGTTCCCCTGGTGCAGCTCGGCCCTCGGTCTCCTCGGCCTCAGGGTGGGGCTGGGCCGGCAGCCGGGATCCCGGGCGTCCTGTCCCCAGCCCCGGAGCCCTCTCTGGGCAGCTCCGCACCCGCAGCCCCGCGTCTCCCCAGATTGTGCGGGGGCCACGGGAGAGTCATGGGGGAAATCCCGCCTCGGGCGTGGAGTTCGTCCGTGGGAAGAGCAGTGTTGTGTGGGGTCCCAAGTACCTCTTTTATTCCCAAGGGAGGACTCGTTTCTCAAGGTTTCCAAGTGTATGGGAAGCCGGATCTCAAATCCACGACCCTGTTCTCCACAGCCTGGCTCTTCCGAGGGCTGAGACTAAATCCCTAAATTTCTAGATCTCTCTCAAATGACAATGTCTTCTCTCCACTTCACAACGTCGTTTATCAACTGTTCGTCTTCCAAGGGGGCATTTCAACCAGACGTAGTATTTTAATTATCCTTTTTGTGCAGAGGAATGGATGGTTCTTTTTAAAAGATTTAATTTATACTTTTGGATATTTACGTAAGAGAAAAACAGAGGAGAAGGACCTGAAGCTACCTCTTGTAAAATTCTTGTGCCTCTCTTCCCAGTTATCTCTATGGGATCTGACATCTTATGGGAACTCCTTTGGGTTGAGTGTCTTTTTTGGAAACTTTTCTGGGAGATCTGTCCTTTCTAGCTCAGCACTTCCCCTCTCTGGGTTTGTCACCTTGAAAAGATTTACTCACTTAATTGATTCTCAAAAATTGTAAAATGTAAGTAATTAGGAGATCTACAGCCCAGCCAACAAGGCGAAACCCCGTCTCTCTTAAAAATACAAAAAATTAGCCGGGCGTGGTGGTGCATGCCTGTAATTCTGGCTATTGAGACTGAGGCAGGAGAATCGCTTGAACCCGGGAGGCAGAGGTTGCAGTTGAGCTGAGATTGCGCCACTGTACTCTGTTCTGGGCAACATAGTTAGACTCTGTCTCAAAAAAATAAAAATAAAAATTTTAATTTAAAAAATAACAATAAAATAAAATAAAAGAGACCTTGAGAGAGGATGTAAAATATTTCCAAAGAGGCAAGAAAGAGATGGATTTCAGAAAATAATAAAATATCCAGCTGGAAGCGGTGGCTCACGCCTGTAATCCCAGCACTTTGGGAGGCTGTCAGGAAGGTCACTTGAGCACAGGAGTTCAAGACGGGCCTAGGTAACATAGAGAGACCTCATCTCTACTAGAAATCAAAAAAATTAGCTGGATGTGACGGCCTGCACCTGTAGTCCCAGCTACTTGGGAGGCTGAGGTGGGAGGATTGCTTGAACCCAGGAGGTTGAGGCTGCCGTGAGCCTTGATGGTGCCACTGCACTCCAGCCTGAGCAAGGTCTCACACCTTGTCTCAAAAATAAATAAATAAATAATAAAATACCCAGTATTATATTGCATTTATTAAAAATTCTTGTTTCTCTTTTTTTCTTCAGAGCATGTGTAGCAAGTTCCTCAGGTCTGTTCTTTCCTTTTGGGTGATTTCAAATGAAATTCCATTCTAGGCCCAAGTCATCTACCTGCCTCAGCCTCCCCTTTGATTTCTTCAAACACTAGGTTTGTCTCATTTAAGTATCAGTAGTGGTCCAGGTCACTTGACTGGAAAGCAAAGAGGACTGAGGTCAGTGACTCTAAGCTAAGGCCATTCCTTGAGTCTGCCAAGGATACATGTAATCGAAGGTCCAGTTGTTTCTTCCTAGGGAGCCTCCCCTGCAGGTATCCTACCTACTCACACCTACTGTGGACGGAGCCCTTTGTACTGAGAGAAGCTGCTGAGCACTGGAAAGATGGCCATCTGAATGCACCTTGGGGGATTGGCTGAACCGAGTGATGCCCTTTCCTGAGGGCGTAATTGTGGTTTTCTTGGGCCTGTTTTCAGACGTTAGGTTTGAGTTTTGCATCTGTTGTGTAGGTCCACTCAGTGTAATTTTTCCATAGTGAGAAAGTCTATGAAGGCCAGGAGATCTGTCTCCTGGACACAGGATTAATGAATTGGGGAGTTCATTTGGGTCAGAACCCTAATCTCAATCCAGTTGAGTTTCTTCACTTATGAGAATTGAAGGGATGATTTTCCTGTCACCAGGGGCGAGGGAGTGTGTGGAGTTCCCAAAGTTCATTCCTTTGTCTGCTCAGGTGCCCCTGCCCTCTGTCACCAGGGACTGTCTCACTCTAAAGCTTGTTGCCCAATAGCAAGAATGTGGGCTCTAAGCTTGTGTGTGTGTTTAGCCTTCAGAGTGTGGGTTTTCCTTCTGAATTGTGGAGAAGCAGGCTGTGAGCTGATTTGAGAGAGGGAGAGAGAGGAAGTGTGTATGTGTATGTGTGTGTCTGTTTTACACATGGGTTCTCACTATGTTGGCCAGACTGGTCTCAAACTGCTGGCCTCAAACAGTCCTCCCACCTTGGCCTCCCAAAGTGTTGGGATTACAAGTGTGGTTTTCTTGCCTTTCCCTTTCCCTTCATCCTTTCTTCCTTGTTTTTTTTAAGTCAGGGTTTTGCTCTGTCACCCAGACTGGAGTGCAGTGGTGTGATCATAGCTAACTGTAACCTCAAACACCTCTCTTGGCTCAAACAATCCTCCCACCTCAGTTTCCCAAGTACCTAGGACTACAGGTATGCACTGTCACACCTGGCTAATTTGTGAATTTTTTGTAGATCCTCACTATGTTGTCCAGATTGGTATTTTCTTTTTCCCCCTTTGGATTCCTTTATTTGCTATTACCACAGCTGAATTCTAGTTTTTGTTAACACTTTTTAATGTTATTCCATATGTGAGTGTGTAAGATTTTGTTTCTTGGGTCTGAAAATGTAAATTGATTGAAAGATATGATGCAACTAAGGCAAGAAAATTCTGAAACTGGGCTGGGCATGGTAGCTCACGCCTGTAATCTCAGCACTTTTGGAGGCCGAGACAGGGGGATCACTTGAGGTCAGGAGTTCGAGACCAGCCTGGCCAACTCGATGAAACCCTGTCTCTACTAAAAATACAAAAATTAACCAGGCGTAGTGGTGGATGCCTGTAATCCCAGCTACTTGGGAGCCTGAGGCAGGAGAATTGCTTGAACCTGGGATGAGGAGGTTGCAGTGAATCGAGACTGTGCACTGAACTCCAGCCTGGGTGACAGAGCAAGACTCTATCTCAAAAAAAAAAAAAAAAAAGAAAGAAAATTCTGGAACCAAACAGAATATTTGTTCCTTTTAGGCAAGAGAAGTTCAAGATAAGAGATGGGGAGTTTACGTTCTCAGAGACATTTTTCATTTTTAGATCAGTTTTCGTATATGCATGTCATAGAGTACTTTGAAATTTAAAAGAGGCCAGGCATTGTGACTCATGCCTGTAATCCCATGACTTTGGGAGGCTGAAGCAGATGGACTGCTTGAGCCCAGGAGTTTGAGACCAGCGTGGGCAACATAGGGAAACCCTGTCTCTACAAAAAAAAAAAAAAAAAAAAAAAAAAAAAAATTAGTCAGTTGTGGTAATTTTTTAGCTGGTGTAGTCCCAGCTACTCAGGAAGCTGAAATAGGAGGATCCCTTGAGCCTGGGAGGCAGAGGTTGCAGTCAGCCAAAATTGAGTCACAGAGCTTCATCCTGGGCGACAGATTGAGATCCTGTCTCAAAAAAACAGAAAAAGACCCTAAAAGTCCATACTATTCCTATCGCAAATGAATTTCCATTGGAACTAAAAGGAAAATGGAATTGAACTTCTTTTTTTTTGACAAGAGTCTTGCTTTGTCATCCAGACTGGAGTACAATGACGTGATCTTGTTTCACTACAACCTCCACTTCCTAGGTTCAACCAATTCTCTTGCCTTAGCCTCCCAAGTAGCTGAGATTACAGGCGCCTGCCACCATGCCTGGCTAATTTTTTGTATTTTTAGTAGAGATGGGGTTTTACCATGTTGGCCAGACTGGTCTTGAACTCCTAATCTCGTGATCCACCCACCTTGGCCTCCCAAAGGGCTGGGATTACAGGCGTGAGCCACCGTGTCCGGCTACATAGAAAATTTTAAATCAAATTTTAAAAAGCAAAAGTAAGTTGACCAAATGAAGATTATTAAGTAGTAAAATATGGCTATTTAAGTTTAGCTGTTTATTTGAAAGAAATCATGGATTTGGAAGTTAAAAAAAAAATCACAATAGTTAAGTCTAACTTGAAAAGACTCACTGCCAGCGTATCCTGGTCCACCCTAGGCCAGGGCACTTGCTCCAGCCACACCCAAATACTCACTTTTGATAATTTCTTTTTTTTTTTTTTTTTTGGGGATGGGGTCTTGCTCTGTTGCCCAGGCTGGGGTGCAGTGGTAGGATCATAGCTCATTGCAGTGTCAACCTCCTGGGCTCAAGGGATCTTCCCACCTCAGCCTCTTCAGTAGCTGGGACTACAGGTGTGTGCTGCCACTCCAAGATAATTGTTTAATTTTTTGTAGAGATGGGGGATCTTACTATGTTGCCCAGGCTAGTCTTGAACTTCTGGGCTCAGGCAATCCTCCTTCCTCAGCCTGTCAAAGTGCTGGTATTATAGATCTAAACTACCATGCCTGGCCTTTTGATGATTTCCTAAGCATCCTGTGAGTGTTTCTTTTTATAAAAAGAAGCAATTACAAATGCATGTTTTTCATACTCACTTTGGTTCTGTAATGAGTAGTTGGACTCCACATGGTTTGATTTTGTCTGTGGAGATCATAAGCCTCACCTTTCCCTCTTCTTGTGCTGCACACCTGGACAAGCTGAAAAAGTCTGGGAGCAGGAAATTCAAACCACAGAAGCTCCTGCTGGTGAGCAGGAACTCTCTTGTAGCCCCACCCACAAAGTACAATAAAAATCCAGGACAGGAGGCTTTCTTTGCTCTCTGAAGCTATGTCACACCTGCTTGAGCAGCCTGCCCTGCTTTCCCCAAGACCTCAATGATCACAGTAGTAAGTCTTTTCATACCCTTTTGGTGTCTGTTCTCCACGCTGTTATTAGTGTAAACATTGGAACAACATAGTAATTGGTACGAGCATGGTGTTAAGACATTGATAGTCACCTCATGAGTCTGCCTTCTCTTGCACTGAATTGCTAACTGCTCTGCTGCCTGATGGCCAGCATGCACTTTGAGTTGCTGCTTTCTGGGAAGCTAGTACTTTGAGTTGTGCTACTCTGTGTTGCATGTTGAGCCCTGCCAAGTCTGGGTTCTATGTTTAGCCAACTGGAGTTGGCAGTTTTTATAATTCCGTGGCTTTTAGGAAGAGGAAGATGAGATTGAGATACTCCTTAAAATGGTCCTGGGTAGTGTGTCTTGGCCTCGACTTATCTCTGTGTTTTAGAGTGAAGCTGTGACTGCTACTGACATGATATACAAGGTACTCATGGGAAGGACCACCTGCCAGAGCAATCATTTTTTTTTTTTGAGACAGAGTCTTGCACTGTCACCAGCAGCAGGCTGCAGTGCAGTGGTGCAGGCTCACTGCAACCTCTGCCTCCCAGGTTTAAGCAATTCTCCTGCTTCAGCCTCCTGAGTAACTGGGACTACACGCGCACACCACCACGACCAGTTAATTTTTGTATTTTTTTTTTTGAGACGGAGTTTCGCTCTTGTTACCCAGGCTGGAGTGCAATGGCGCGATCTTGGCTTACCGCAACCTCCGCCTCCTGGTTTCAGGCAATTCTCCTGCCTCAGCCTCCTGAGTAGCTGGGATTACAGGCACGCGCCACCATGCCCAGCTAATTTTTTGTATTTTTAGTAGAGACAGGGTTTCACCATGTTGACCAGGATGGTCTCGATCTCTTGACCTCGTGATCCACCTGCCTCGGCCTCCCAAAGTGCTGGGATTACAGGCGTGAGCCACCGCGCCCGGCCTAATTTTTGTGTTTTTAGTAAAGATGGGGTTTCACCGTGTTGACCAGGATGATCTCTTGACCTCGTGATCCACCCACCTCAGCCTCCCAAAGTGCTGGGATTACAGGCGTGAGCCACCATGCCTGGCCCCAGAGCAGTCATTTTTTAAAAAGAGATAAAAGAGAGTGAGGAAAGACCTTTGTTAGATGGTGGGCCAAGTCCACACTCCTAACAGCACAGGGCTCACAAGGACCCTTAAGTGCTGCTGCTGTTGCTGCCACTTCTTCTATTGCAGCAAGGATGCTTATCCTCAGAATTATAGGGTACAACTTTCATGGTTTCTCTGCAGCATTGCATAGGGTTCATTCAAAGCCAGCTTCAGGTCCAGCTCCTTAAACTCTATAAAGCAACCATGAGGGACAGTCCCCTAAGCCTGATAATAGTGATTGGTGGCTCTCTGGAGGGAAAAGAACCCCCCTTCCCTCTAGAGAGGATTTTGTTGTCAAAATATATCTGGGGACAAAAACAAAAAACAAACATGTTAAGAAGGAAGGGAACAAAAGAAATGCTGAAAAAGAGGTCCACAATTTGACCCAGTTGGAAATTCCAAATAGAGTAAAGGAATTTAGACAACAAAAAAGATAAAGGAGTCTCTAAATCATAAGCTCTGTATGAATTTTAACATCTTGTATAATGTATTAAGTGACACACTATAGGATTAATCAATACCAAGGCTCAAATTATATTTATACCTGGGAGACTCACTAAAATTTAAGCAGGGTGTCCCCTGATAATTGTAAGGGAGTACTGAATATAAAATAGAGAATAGGCCTCATTTTAGCCATCATAACTTTACCTAAATTCCCCATGGTCATAGCACCCAGTGTCCTAAAATATCCCATAGTGAACAGGTAAACTCTAAACCAGTGAGTCATAAATGAGATTTAAATTAAATCTTTGGCACTTACAAATTGGCTTAACAGAATGAGACCCTATGGAACTTACTCCCCAGTTAAATTAGTTACTGTGGCTAACAGGGCCTTGAAGGATTGAAAAGTATTATATAAAACCTATTTAGTGAGGAAGTGATTATTCCCAGTGCTTCTCATTTTAGCAGTTGAGTTTGGCCTTTCTTAAACTTGGAAAGAATGAATAGCAGCCCACAGTGGATTACAACAACCTTAATGCTGTGGTCCCACCCATTAAGCCCCTATACCAATACCCAGCATAGAAATTACTGACACCTTCCAACTGGTAAATACTCTCACAGATTTGTATACATCTGTTCTGTTTAGTGCTTATTTCAACAGCCACTTAGCTGTAGTTTGCAGTTTTACCTCTAAAGGCTGATTATACACCTTTACCTCTTTTCCCAAGGGAACCTCAATAGCCTTGCCGTCGCACACAGTCTTTGGAGGCAGAATCTGAACTGTATATACCTTTCTTCAGGAGCACACATATGACATTACATTAATGATAGTTTTGTCTGAGGACACTCTTTTGACATTCATTCAGGATACATAAATACTGAAAAAAAAAATAGAGCTTACAAAAGCTCTATTTCTTATCATAAGTAAGATATGTCCTGTTTCTTATAAATGCATGTTGGATTTTACCGAACAACCAAGTGCTCAGATTGCCCCACATATAAAATAAGAGACTTCTATGTTTTGGTTAAACTCCTAAAAACCATTTGGTGAATGGAGGACTGCTCTATCCTGACACCACTATGAAATATCTATTGTCCCTCTGACTACCCACAGCATCTTCTAGGTTCTTTTTATGTTCTGGAGGCAACATATTCCTTGTTTGTAAATTTTACTTAAGCCCATTTATGCTGTTAATAGCAAATTGGCCCACTTTGAATGGGTACCCCACCACAAAAGACTCTAGAGTTTTTTTCATTCCCTTAACACAGGGGTTTCATAGAGGAGGAGCTTTTTCATTTTAATGAAGTCAAACTTATTTATTTATTTATTTATTTATTTATTTATTTATTTATTTATTTTTTGAGATAGAGTTTCGCTCTTGTTACCCAGACTGGAGTGCAATGGCGCTGATTAATTTTTTATGGATCTTGCTTATATCTAAAAATTTATCACCAAACCCAGGATCACCTACATTTTCTTCGTTATTTTTTAGGTATCCTATAATTTGACTTTTTTTTTTTTGAGACAAGGTCTCCCTCTGTTGCTCAGGCTGGAGTGCAGTGGTACCATCTTGGCTCACTGCAGCCTCAGCTTCCTGGGCTCAAGCAATTCTCCCTCTTCAGCCTCCTGAGTAGTTGGGACTACAAGCGTGTACCACCATGCCTGGCTAATTTTTGTATCTTTGGTAGAGATGGGGTCCCATTTAGTTGCCCAGGCTGGTCTCAAACTCCTGGCTTCAAGCTGTCCTCCTGCCATGGCCTCCCAGAGTGTTGGGATTACAGGCATGAGCCACTGCTCCTGGCCCACATTTTACATTTAGATTTATGATCCATTTTGAGCCAGTTTTCGTTTAAGATGTAGCATCTGTTTTTAGATTCATGTTTTTTCATTGTGTTTTGCATGTGGATGTTCAGTTTTTCCGACAGTTTGTTGAAAAAGCCTATCTTTTTTCGTTGAATTGCCATTGGTCCTTTGTTGAAAATCAGATGACTGATTTACTCTATACTATACTGTGAGTCTGTAAGAAAGCAATTGACTTTTGTATATTAAGATTATATCCTTCAACCTTGCTATGCTTCCTTTCCCCCTAGTTTGAGGAGTTTGTTGTGGATTCTTTGAGATTTTCTACTTAGACAGTCATGTCTTATGTGACAAAGACAGTGATATTTCTTCCTTGCCAATCTGTATACCTTTTCTTCTCCCCTCCCCTTCCCTACCCCCCTTCCCCTCCCCTGACCTTCTCTTCCATCATTAGTTACACTTTGAGTATAATCTGTTGAGTAGGAATGGTAAGGACATCTTTGCCCAATTCCTTATCTTAGCAGGAAAGCATCTAGTTTCTCATTATTAAATATGATATTAGCTGCAGGTTTCTTAAAAATACCGCTTCTCTAGAGAACAAATGAGAAAGTTGGACAAGAAAAAAAAGAAAAAAAAATACCACTTCTCAAAAAGAGGAAAGTCTCTCTGTCCCGTTTCTTATCATAAGTGCATGTTGGATTTTGCCAGTAGCTTTTTCATTTTTATTTTTCCCACTTACATTTGTGGTATTAGTAATTCTCTGTCTGTTTTTCTGTTAGCTTGACCATACATTTATCAAATATATTGATCTTTTCAAAGAAACATCTTTGGTTTTGTTTAATTTCTCTTTTTACTATTTCTTCTGTTTGTGCTTACTTTGGGTTTAATTTGCTCCTATTTTCTTGCTTTCCTAATGTAGCTGCTTAGATTCTTTTTTTTTTTTTTAGACAGAGTCTCACTCAGTTGCCCAGGCTAGAGTGCAGTGGTATGATCTTGGCTCATTGCAACCTCCGAGTCCCGAGTTCAAACAATTCTCCTGCCTCAGCCTCCCAAATAGCTGGGACTACAGGCACCTGCCACTACACCCAGCTAATTTTTGCATTTTTAGTAGAAACAGGGTTTCACCACATTGGTCTTGAACTCCTGACCTCAGGTGATCTGCCTGACTCGGCTTCCCATAATGCTGGGATTACAAGTGTGAGCCCCTGCACCTGGCCAGGATTTATATCTTTTTAATATTCAGTGTCCATTTTACAAGTTATGGTAGCTATAGTCACTTTAAATACTTTCATCTTTTAGCCTTTATACTAGAGTTTAAAGTGATGTTTGTACCACCATTATGTATTAGAATATTCTGGATTTGACTATACTTTTGCCTTTACCCATGAATTTTATATTTTGTATGTTTTTATGTTGATAATTAGCCTAACACTTTGAATTGTATTGTCCCACTCTGTTGACATTCAAGGTTTCTGCTAAGACATATAGTCTTACTGGTGTTGGTGAGGATTTGGAGAAAAGGAAACCTTGGTATACTGTTAGTAGAAGTTTAAATTTAAATTGATACAGCCATTATGGATAATAGCATGGAGGTTTATCAAAAAATTAGAAAAAGAACTGTCATAAGATCCAGCACTCTGCTTCTCCATATTTAGCTAAAGGAATTAAATCAAGATCTTGAAGAGATATGTGTACTCCCATGTTCATTGCAGCATTGTTCACAACAGCCAAGATATGTAAACAACCTAAATATCTGTCAACAGATGAATGGATACAGTATGATGAATATATAAAATAAAATATGATTTAGCCTTTAAAAAAGGAAATCCTGGTCCAGGCATGGTGGTTAATGCGTGTAATTCCAGCACTTTGGGAGGCCAAGGCGGATAGGTCACGAGGTCAGGAGTTCAAGATCAGTCTGGCCAACATGGTAAAACCCTGTCTCTACTAAAAATACAAAAATTAGTTGGGTGTGGTGGTGGCGTGCCTTTAGTCCCAGCTACTTAGGAGGCTGAGGCAGGAGAATTGCTTGAACCTGGGAGGCGGAGGTTGCAGAGAGCCAAGATGGTGCCACTGCACTCCAGCCTGGGCTACAGAGCAAGACTCTGTCTCAAAAAATAAAAAAGGAAATCCTACCATTAACAACACCATGGATAGACGTGGGGACATTATGCTCAGTGAAATAAGCCAAACAGAATGGCACATAATCTGTAATCTCACTTATATATGTAATCTGAAATAAACTCATAGAAGCAGAGAGTAGAATGGTAATTTTCAGGGGAAGGGGGAAATGGGGAGGTGAAATTCAAGGGTACAAAGCTGCAGTTATGCAGATAAATGAGCTTTGAAGATATACTACATGGCATAGTACCTATAGCTAATAAATAACTATTTTATAGTTAAACATTCCTTTAAATTTTTTTTACAATTTTATTTATTTTGAAGATGGATCTTGCTCCGTTATCCAGGCTGGAGTGCAGTGGTGCAATTATGGTTCACTGCAGCCTCAAACTCCTGGACTCAAGCAATCCTCCTGTCCCAGCCTCTTGAGGAGCTGGGACTACAGGTGAATGCCACCACACCCAGCTAAGATTTTTACATTTTTTTCTAGAGATGTGGTCTCACTATGTTGCCTATGCTGGTCATGAACTCCTGGTGTCAAGTGATCCTCTCACCTTGGCTTCCCAAAGTGCTGGGATTACAGGTGTGAGTCACTGTGCCTGGCCCTAAAATTTCTAAAATAGATATTATGTTGTATTCTTAACACATGGAGACACACGCAAATAGTAATAATAATGAAGGGGAAAGAAACTTTTGTGATGGATATGTCTATGTCCTTATGATACTGATGGTTTCATAGGTGTATACTTACCCCAAACTCATTGAGTTGTATACATTAAATATGTACAGCTTTTTTATGTCAATCATTACCTCAATAAATGATTTAAAAATATAAATTGATAGGTGAGCCTTGGTCAGTCATTAGTCTCTTGATGGTTTCCTCTGGCTTATCTCCATCCTGCTTCATAGATGGCCACAGTCTTGATTATTTGATTATTCTTTATACTTTTATCTTTTATTCTTTTTCACTATGTGATATTATTTTAATTGAGCCTTATTTGAACTTTGAATAAATGAGTATTAATGGAATTAACAATGAAAAGGTTTTTGAGTGGTTCCTTTGCCTCTGTGTTTCACACGGTAGTGACTGAGGCCAAAGAAATCCAGTTTTATCCAATCCAATGATGGTGGTGTTTGGGCTTTTTTCAAGTTGATATTTTGCTCTTGTGAAAAATACCGATCATTTCATTTTGATATCTGTCTCTAAGTACAAATACACGATAACTTTTCTGGATGTTGGAGAAAAATCATTGTGCTGTAGATTATGGTCAAGTTCAAATTTACAGGAAATAGCAGTGGAGTATATAAATTGACCTTCCATTCGCGTGTAACTATTTCTTTATTAGCAGTGGTCACCAATACTTGGAAGTGTCTAATTGACTGATTTTTGTCCTTCTAATATGTAAGAAATTGGATCTTTTTATTTGGTATTTCATTTGGCTATATCAAGGAGAGAGATGGACCTTTTCCTGTTTTGTTTTGTTTTTGAGACAGAGTCTCACTCTGTCGCCCAGGCTGGAGTGCAGTGGCATGATCTTGGCTCACTGCGACCTCCGTCTCCCAGGCTCAAGCAATTCTCGTGTCTCGGCCACCTGAGTAGCTGGGATTACAGGCCCATGCCACCACACCTGGCTAATTTTTGTAGAGACAGGGTTTGCCATCTTGGCCAGGCTGGTCTCAAACTTCTGACCTCTAGTGATCTGCCCACTCCGGCCTCCCAGAGTTCTGAGATTACAAGCGTGAGCCACCGTACCCAGCCAGACCTTTTTTCATATATGGTGTGTTATCCTCTGTTAAATATGTTCTCATTATTTTCCCATTTTAAAATCATGTGTTCACTTTTTATTTATTTGGCTATTTTATTTACTTAATGCCAGAGTCTCACTCTGTTACCCAGGCTGACGTGCAGTGGTGCAATGAGAGCTCATTGCATTGTCTAACTCCTGGGTTCACATAATCCTCCTGCCTTACCCTCCTGAGTAGCAGGGACTACAGGTGTGAGCCACGATGACTGACTGTTCATTTATTTTTACTCAGCATACCTGGTTCATTTATATTGCTTGTATGCCAGATACTTCTCTCCTGCTTTATGGTTTCTTTAACTTTCTTGATTTTAGTATATTTGAACTTTTCAGTCTCATCCTTCATGGCTTACTCTTATATGAGAAAATTCTCTCTATTTTTGCATTAAAAAAAATTTGCAGCCAGGCATGGTGGCTCATGCCTGTAATCCCAGCACTTTGGGAGGCCGAGGTGAGCAGATAATTAGGTCAGGAGATGGATACCATCCTGGCTAACATGGTGAAACCTCGTCTCTACTAAAAATACAGAAAATTAGCCAGGTCTGGTGGCGCACACCTGTAGTCCCAGCTACTCAGAAGGTTGAGGGAGGAGAGTTGCTTGAACCCAAGAGGCAGAGGTTGCAATGAGCTAAGATCACACCACTGCACTCCAGCCTGAGCAACAGAGCAGGATCCCGTCTCAAAAAAAATTACCTGTGACTTTTAAGAGAGTTTTAATTATATTCTTCACATTTAAATCTATATAAATTGATTATTGTCTATGGAATAGAGCTGATGCAGTGCATTTTTCCAATTAGATAACAGTTTGTCCCTTCTACATGTATTAAAGTGTTAGTTATCTCCTCCACTACCCTACAATGCTTGATCTATCATTAATCAGTTTTCCTTATAAATGTCAGTTCATTGAAAACTCTTTTCCCCTCCCTTGTTCTGTTTATCTCTCTGCTAGTGTCTTGCTGTTTGGAGTATTATAGTTTGAAAATCCTTGATACATACTAGGCAAGTATTTTTGTTATTCTTCAAAAGACTTTACCCATTGTTTGACATTTATTATTCCTCTTAGGTTTTGAAAAGCAGTTTTTCTTGACTCCTAATAAGGCTGTTTTAGGGATTTGTAGAATTTTAAAAAGATAACATTTGGGAACAGTGGCATCTTGGCAACACTGAGTTTTAAGAGCATGTACCAACTTTTACATTATTTCATTCTGCTTTGACATTACCCAATAACATTTTTTTATTAAGATTATTAAATATCCTTCATTAGTCTTATTTAGTCATAGTTGGTGTGGAGGAAAGCAGATGCAAGCCTTTAAATGTTCTTTCCTGGCCGGGTGCGGTGGCTCACGCCTGTAATCCCAGCACTTTGGGAGGCCGAGGCGGGTGGATCACAAGGTCAAGAGATCGAGACCATCCTGGTCAACATGGTGAAACCCCGTCTCTACTAAAAATACAAAAAATTAGCTGGGCATGGTGGCACGTGCCTGTAATCCCAGCTACTCAGGAGGCTGAGGCAGGAGAATTGCCTGAACCCAGGAGGCGGAGGTTGCGGTGAGCCAAGATCGCGCCATTGCACTCCAGCCTGGGTAACAAGAGCGAAACTCCATCTCAAAAAAAAAAAAAAAAAAAAATGTTCTTTCCTTATGTAATCACATGGAATGGGCTCAATTCCCCAAGCAACAAGTTGTGATATGATATATTGTGTGCTAGGGAAGCTCATTAGAGACCCAGTGCTCAGACTGCCTTTCGGGGGCTGATCAAGTAGACAACCTCTGCCTAGCATGTGAAAAAGTCCAGATTCTAAGAAAGAAAAAAGCAGTTCAGTATATACTCTGTTGGTTCCATAACCATTTAGGCATACTAAGCCACTCTTATCACTTAGGTTGGTGGAGTCCCTCCCAAATTCTCACTTCCCAGATACCGGTGAAGGACAACAAATATTTGGAGACCACAGAATCATATGTGAACTTTTAATGAATTGAGTATATACCCTTAGGTATTTTTAAGAATAAGTAGTCTCAGGTTAACATTAGTAAAGTAAGACTACTTATCTTCTGCACACTGGGTAGTAGGAATTTCTTTGAACAAATGCCACAGAAACACTGTGCAAGGAGCAATTAGGGCTCACCTGATGAGCTCATTTTACTCCCTTGACCCACCAACAAGAAAGATGTGGATATTCTGTTACTTTACCTAATAGGTAAATTCTAGTATCAGAATTGCTGTTTGGGAGCATTTTTTCTGTCCCCTGCATGTGGATATCAGTAGGTTAATTGTCTTTTTCACAGGCCAATATTTAGGGGAATTATGCCACTGAGGGATTTCTATGCTTTGGTGTCAAGATCTCATGCCACCGTACCCATCATGGGAGCTTAAAATGAGAGAAGTTGGAAGGATGACTGGTCTCTAGAGTAGCTGTTTGAGAATCACTTCTTCCTGAAATTGGAGAAAGGGAATTTCATATCCTTTTGGAGGACAGCACTGCTGAACCCTTTGAATTTTGTGATCATTAGCAAATTCAGTATGAAACCATTGTGGACTTCAGTGAACTCCCTTGCAAATTGCCAGCTGTTAACCTGTTACTCAAGGTCAGCAAGTCTCAGGTTACACTGTTAGGTTTCCAAGGGAAAGAGCTGTTCTGGCATCTTATCATCTCCATCCTATGTGTGCTAGCAATGGTTGCATCCCATGAGTATAGAGATTTTTTTAAGATTTAATATTTATGAAGATCTAAGTTGGCATGCCTTCTTCCTCCTGCCTGTGCTCTAACATCTAACATGGGACAGGGAGAAAAAAGAAATACTGGGTACATGATAAATATTACACAAGTTAAAATTAAAATTTCACTAAAAGAATATTTTCACTCAACCAGTTGTATCTGACTAATTTAATGGTCTGCAGTACTTGAGGACAGCATGGCCAGCAGGATGTTGTTACAAGTTGTGCATGCCCTCTGGCTTCTCAGTGTAATAGTGGGGACAGAAGAAAAAAATGTACAGTTCTTCAGCATATACTTATTCTTTAAAATCTCAATACAGATTTGACCCTGTGTTTCATGGGATGCTGAGTGATATGGTACATAATAAGGCAGGAGATATAAAGTATTTTTCCTACAAGGAATTGTTGGTTTTAAACTGGAAATATTTGCTTTGTTTGTATAGCATTTCTCCAAGGTGCTGTGTATCCTGTTATTGGAGAGCATAAGACTTGAAATAATCACAGTAAAAATGTAAAAATAATTTCAAAGTATTCATGGCAGTGTTAAATTTATGAAGACACAAGCGTGGACAGAGATTTGAGTTCTGATGACAAAGTTACAGGATAAATGGAGAACAAGGGAATTAAATATGAACTTTTTATAAATTGAGTATATATCCCCAGTGCTGTCAGTCTCACCCATCCTCCTCTATACATGTGAGATGTTTCAGGACTCAGTGGTCTTTGAGGATGTGGCTGTGAACTTCACCCAGGAGGAGTGGGCTTTGCTGGGTCCCTCTCAGAAGAAACTCTACAGAGATGTGATGCAAGAAACCTTTGTTAACTTGGCCTCTATAGGTAAGAATGAAATTATTCCCTCACTTAGTCAATTAGAGAACAAGTGTTTCTTGCTCATCAACAAGGTTCCAAGATTTAGAATGTTGAAAGGGAATACGTTAGAAATCATACAGGATAACAACTCATCATAGATTTAGAATCTAATAATTTTTCTTTAATTTCCAATAGTTTGAATGATTTTTTTCTGGGCCTGCATTTCAGGGGAAAACTGGGAGGACAAGAACATTGAAGATCACAGAAACCAGGGGAGAAAGCTAAGGTGAGTTGTAGTTGCAAAAGAAAATACTGTTCCATGAGAGAATCTTAGCATGTCATTAAGTTTTAAAAATGAGTAATTGAGCCAGGCACGGTGGCTTACGCCTGTAATCCCAACACTTTGGGAGGCCAAGGTGGATGGATCACAAGGTCAGGAGTTTGAGACCAGCCTGGCCAAGATGGTGAAACCCTGTCTCTACTAAAAATACAAAAATTAGCCAGGCGTAGTGGTGGGCGCCTGTAATCCCAGCTACTCAGCAGACTGAGGTAGGAGAATCGCTTGAACCTGGAAGGCAGAGGTTGTAGTGAGCTGAGACCATGCCACTGCACTCTAGCCTGGGCGACAGAGCAAGACTCTGTCTCAAAAAAAAAAAGAGTAATTGAAACAAATAAGCCCCATTTTATATTTATTTATTTTTAGAAAATTTTTGCCAAGAAAGTTCTCCTAAAAATGACACAGCACAGATGTTCAGTATTTGAAAATAGTTCACTTGGAAACAATATTAAGAAACTCTATATTATGAATTTTGGCTAGGCATGGTGGGTCACGCCTGTAATCTTAGCACTTTGAGAGGCTGAGATGGGTGGATTACCTGAGGTCAGGAGTCCAAGGCCAGTGTGGCCAACATGGCAAAACCCCTTCTCTACTAAAAACTCAAAAATTAGCCAGGTGTGGTGGTGGGTATCTGTAATCCCAGCTACTCATGAGGCTGAGGCAGAAGAATTGCTTGAACCCAGGAGGCGGAGGTTGCATTGAGCCAAGATTGCACCACTGCACTCCAGCCTGGGCAACGTAGCGAGACTCTGTCTCAAAAAAAGTAACTCTATATTATGAGTTTTATTGTTTTGATAATAGCTCTGGTCAAGTACTCTTCCTGAGCATTCATTACATACACTCCCCTGAAAATGCAAAAGTATAATTCTACTACCTATTAATGATCGTGAAATCGTGATTATAAAATTATTATTTTTAAAAACCCTAATTGTGTGCTTATTTTTTTATAGAAGTCATATGGTAGAGAGGCTCTGTGAAAGGAAAGAAGGTAATCAGCTTGGAGAAGCCATCAGTCAGACTCCAAATCCTAAAACAAACAGGAAAACTTTTACCAGAGTGAAACCATATGAATGCAGCGTGTGTGGAAAAGACTATATGTGTCATTCATCTCTTAATAGGCACATGAGATCTCACAGTGAACATAGATCATATGAGTATCAAAAATATGGAGAGAAATCATATGAATGTAAGGAATGTGGGAAAAGATTCAGCTTTCGAAGTTCATTTCGAATACATGAAAGAACTCACACTGGAGAGAAACCCTATAAATGTAAACAGTGTGGCAAGGCTTTCAGTTGGCCTAGTTCCTTTCAAATACATGAAAGAACTCATACTGGAGAGAAACCTTATGAATGTAAGGAATGTGGGAAAGCCTTCATTTATCACACAACCTTTCGAGGACACATGAGAATGCACACAGGGGAGAAACCCTATAAGTGTAAAGAATGTGGGAAAACTTTCAGTCATCCCAGTTCATTTCGAAACCATGAAAGAACTCACTCTGGAGAGAAACCCTATGAATGTAAACAATGTGGAAAAGCTTTCAGATATTACCAAACTTTTCAAATACATGAAAGGACTCACACTGGGGAAAAACCCTATCAATGTAAGCAATGTGGTAAAGCTCTTAGTTGTCCCACATCCTTTCGAAGTCATGAAAGGATTCACACTGGAGAAAAACCCTATAAATGTAAAAAATGTGGCAAAGCCTTCAGTTTTCCTAGTTCCTTTCGAAAACATGAAAGAATTCATACAGGAGAGAAACCCTATGATTGTAAAGAATGTGGGAAAGCATTCATTTCTCTTCCAAGCTATCGAAGACATATGATAATGCACACTGGAAATGGACCTTATAAATGTAAGGAATGTGGGAAAGCCTTTGATTGTCCTAGTTCATTTCAAATCCATGAACGAACTCACACTGGAGAGAAACCCTATGAATGTAAACAGTGTGGTAAAGCCTTCAGTTGTTCCAGTTCCTTTAGAATGCATGAAAGGACTCACACTGGAGAGAAACCCCATGAATGTAAACAATGTGGTAAAGCCTTCAGTTGTTCCAGTTCTGTTCGAATACATGAAAGGACTCACACTGGAGAGAAACCCTATGAATGTAAGCAATGTGGTAAAGCCTTCAGTTGTTCCAGTTCTTTTCGAATGCATGAAAGAATTCACACTGGAGAGAAACCCTATGAATGTAAACAGTGTGGTAAAGCCTTTAGTTTTTCCAGTTCTTTTCGGATGCATGAAAGGACTCACACTGGAGAGAAACCCTATGAATGTAAACAGTGCGGTAAAGCCTTCAGTTGTTCCAGTTCCTTTAGAATGCATGAAAGGACTCACACTGGAGAGAAACCCTATGAATGTAAACAGTGTGGTAAGGCGTTTAGTTGTTCCAGTTCCATTCGAATACATGAAAGGACTCACACTGGAGAGAAACCTTATGAGTGTAAACAATGTGGTAAGGCCTTCAGTTGTTCTAGTTCTGTTCGAATGCATGAAAGGACACACACTGGAGTGAAACCTTATGAATGTAAACAGTGTGATAAAGCCTTCAGTTGCTCACGTTCCTTTAGAATCCATGAACGAACTCACACGGGAGAGAAACCCTATGCATGTCAACAATGTGGTAAAGCCTTCAAGTGTTCCCGTTCCTTTCGAGTACATGAAAGAGTTCATACCGGAGAGTAAGCCTATGTATGTAAGCAATGTGGCTAAGTTTTCAGTTGTCCCATTTCCTTTTTTGTTGTTGAGATGAAGTCTCACTCTGGTGCCCTGGATGGAGTGCAGTAGCGTGATCTAAGCTTACTGCAACCTCTGCCTCCTAGGTTCAGGCGATTCTCCTGCTTCAGCCTCCTGAGTAGCTGGGACTACAGGTGTGAACTACCATGCCCAGATTTTTGTATTTTTAGTAGAGATGGGGTTTCGCCACATTGGCCAGGCTGGTCTCAAACTCCTGACCTCAGACGATCCACCCACCTTGTCTTCCCAAAGTGTTGGGATTACAGACATGAGCCCCCACCCCCGGCCCCCATTTCCTTTTGAAGACATGAAATTATTCATATTTCAGAGAAACCCTATGAATGAATATAAGACATGGGAATATCTTCAATTCTCTAGGTGTGAATATGGGTAAGCATTCATACTGGACAGAAAACCCTGCAAATGTAGGCAGTATGGAAAAGCCTTCAATGGTCATATGACTATTTGAGGACCATGAGAAGGCATATGAAATGTAAGGAATTTTCATATGCCCTATAAATGTAAAGAATTTATTACCTTAAAAATGTAAAGAATGTGGAAAACCCTATAAATGTAAAGGATGTGGTAAACCTTTATTTGTCTCAGTTTACTTGGAAACCATAAACAAACTTGTACTGGAAAGCAACTTCTTGAATATAGGCATTGTGAGAAAGCCTTCAGTTGACCCACATACTTATATGTGAGAATGCAGACTGGATAGAAATCCTATAAAAGTGAGAAATAACAATGTTTTCAATTTTAACAAATGCTCATGTGAATACTCCCTTATGTGTGAAACTTCAAACTCATATTGAAACTCCCAATAGGGAGGTATTATGTAAATGTAGATAATATGGGAAAGCCTGATGCAAATTAATTCATGTATATAGTTCTAGAAAATTCACACGACAGAAATGGTATAAAACTTATAAATGTATTACCAGTTACTCATTTTGAAAGTGGATCTCTGAACTATGGATTTCTATTTATTACTTTCACAAAAGAACATTGAGATGAGATAATTCTGTAAGCTCTTCTTAAACAGTTGTTATTGATAGTATTTTTTCATTAAATAAGTTACTGAAATTTTGTCTTTCCTTATTGAAGTCTGTTAGATTCATGAGTGAATTGAAGTGTATTTGTAATAAACTAGTAGTTTTGATTTTTATGTATATATATTTTTTAGTTGTGCTGTAAGGGGCCATCAAAAAATAACAATTTGGTAATCTTTAGGATTTCCTACTGGCCTTATGTGGCAGGTACTAGATATCATTATATGTATTTCATCTTTTTTCCTGATCAAAAGAAGCTTTTTTAGAGGAGGGCAGAGTATCCTTTTTTCTATTTTTTCATGATAAGAAATAATCATAATACATTTTTGAGTATGCAAAATTTATCATATAGTAGACTCTCTCATTGGAATTATTATTTTCATCTTCTGTTCTTTGCTGTTTGTAATTCCTTCTGGCTGTGATTTGGATAATAGACTTTGCAATAATAAGAGAGACCTGAGATAGAACCATATGACCTATAGCTGGAAATGGCTGTCCTGGATTGTGTTAACATGGGTAATGTTTTGACCTATGTTTTCTATTTCCTTTTATGGCTCCATGGTATAATTCACTAATAGCCTACTTGCAGGAGATATGGAAGGCAGAAGTGAAGAAAGCATTAGTCAGGTGTTACAGCCACTGTATGTGGAGACAGATGGATGCATGGGAGCTTCAGGGACACCTGCTTCCACCACATTTTCCTGATCCTTTGCCCTGCTAATTGAGAGTATTCTTAGAACCACCACTAACTGCTTGACTGCCGTATTTTCTTTCTTTCTTTCTTTCTTTCTTTTTTTTTTTTCTGAGATGGAGTCTTGCTCTGTTGCCCAGGCTGGGGTGCAGTGGCACGATCTTGGCTCAATGCAACCTCTGCCTCCCAGGTTCAAGCAGTTGTCCTGCCTCCTCCCAAGTAGCTGGGATTATAGGTACCTGCCACCACACCCAGCTAAATTTTTTTGTATTTTTAGTAGATACAGGGTTTCATGTTGGCCTGGCTGGTCTCAAACTCCTGACCTCGTGATCCGCCCACCTTCGCCTCCTAAAAGGCTGGGATTACAGGCATGAGCCACTGTGCCCGACCCCAACTGCCATATTTTCAAAGACATGGTTTTCCACAGAATGCCTCCAAAAGTTCTCAGATATGCACTGCAGTTTGGATTTTCCTAGAAACTCTAATGTGTCCACCAGGCAACTATTTAGACTCTTAAGGTTGGGAATATTCTCTGATGCTCTGACTCACCTCATCTCTAGGTTGAATTTATCGAAGGTATTATTTATGCAATAAACACCATGTTTTGTTAACAGTACCAGTGACTATGTGTTTCTGATTCCACCATGATGACTACAGTGGTGCAGTCAAAAAGAACTGCATGGGTGTTTGTTCCTCTACTGCACTGCATAGTGAATGCACTTACCCAGTCCTACAGCATAAGAATAAGCACCTTCCTAATTGTCAGTGTTTTATTACAGGTGAATGTAATCTCATTAAACTTTCAGTTTTGTTTCATTGTATGTGATTAAAAACTATGTCTATGTTTTTATTGAACAAAAGCTTCCATAGATATTTCTTAGAAATATTTTATTAACTGTTTTAAAATAACTTGTATGCTATCAATTGTTGTCTCTTTCATTTTGTGCAAGGATATATTAAAATATTCCATTGCAATTATAGATTTTCAGATTAAGTTTTTAAGTTTATTGAGTTAATCTTCATATATTCTGAGTCAATATTATGTGCATATAAGGTCAAGTATTTTCCTTAGGAATTTATTTTTTATTTTTTATTTTTTGCCACTGTACCAGTGCATCCTTATGAATTAAAAAAAAAATTTTATGAGACAAGAGTCTCACTCTGTCACCAGGCTAGAGTGCAGTGGTGCAATCTCAGCTCACTGCAACCTCTGCCTCTTGGGTTCAAGTGATTCTCCTGCCTCAGCCTCCCAAGTAGCTGGAACTACAGGCATGTGCCACCATATCCAGCTAATTTTTATGTTTTTAGTAGAGATGGGGTTTTACCATGTTGGCCAGGATGGTGTTGATCTCTTGACCTTGTGATCCACCTGCCTCGGCCTCCCAGAGTGCTGGGATTATAGGTGTGAGCCACTGCCCCTGGCTAGGAATTTTTAATTTTTTATTCTTAATATAGTTATTACTTTTTCCCACAAAACCAATTTCTCATGCATTAATAATACCAAAAACTTAAATCATGGTTGTTTCAGTGCCTTTTTTCCAAAGATCACCAGGATCACACCTGTAGTCAGGAGAGGAGTGATGGCCGGGCGTGGTGGCTCACGCCTGTAATCCCAGCACTTTAGGAGGCCTAAGTGGGCAGATCATGAGGTCAGGAGTTTCAGACCAGCCTGACCAACATGGTAAAACCCTGTCTGTACTAAAAGTACAAAAATTAGCCGGGCATGGTGGTGTGCTCCTATAATCCCAGCTACTCAGGAGGCTGCGCCGGAGAATTGCTTGAACTCAGGAGGCAGAGGTTGCCGTGAGCCAAGGTCACACCACTGCACTCCAGCCCGGGTGACAGAGCAAGACTCCATCTCAAAAAAAAAAAAAAAAAAAGAGGGTGCTTAAAAGGACTTCTTTTTGGATTTGGATTTTTGTTAGGTGACTTGATTGCTAATCCCCAAACTGAGACACTTCTGTGTGTTGTATGCTGTGAGGTGAACTTAATTGTATCACTGGTAATCATAATTCTTATCTAGAGGCAGGAAGAATGAAGTAGAGCTAAACCTAATTCCTAGGAAACCACTCACTTGGATTAGTGAGTAGAGGGCAATTTTGGTCATTTTAATGGCTTCAACTCTGTTCTCTTTTATCATTTTTAGAGACATGGTTACAGAATGCCCTTATTTTTGTTTTGATCCATTATGGTTGCTGAGTAGCTTTGTCTGATGAAGGAAGTGTGACATTTTTCTTTTCAACAGGATAAGACTTGGCTTTACCTGAGTGTGAGGTCAGATCCTAGTCCTGTGGAACTGGTCTTAACCTTTCTTATTATCTAAGCATAGAAATATTTCTTATGGGGTATTGGTGAATGTTTTCCACAAAATATCTCAGTTAAAATATGTAAGTTCACTTAGTCTTTAGCAAACTATATAATACTTTCTTTTCCTCCTTGTGTACTAGCAGAGTCCTGTAAGTGTAGATAAGTTTTCAGAGACCACAAACCTAGCAAGGTGCAAAGACAGAATCACTTTTAATCAAGCCATCTTGCTCTTCATGCTAATTTTTTTTAACAGCTCTCATAGACCTGGCATTGTAGTATCAAAACATACACAGTTCAGCACAAATGATAAAGACATTCTAGGCTATGGATATAGAAACATGAAACAAGTTGTCGCCTTCCTGATGCTTATAGTTATGGGAAAAGAGAGACAGTTAACAAAAGGTAAGGGTTTGGTTTTTAAGATGCAATTAAGATCTTTGAAGGAAGGGCTGGGCGCGATGGTTCACGCCTGTAATCCCAGCACTTTGGAAAGCTGAGGTGGGTAGATCACTTGAGGTCAGGAGGTTGAGACCAGCCTGACCAACATGTGAAACCCTGTCTCTTCTAAAAATACAAAGGCATGGGGATGGGTGCCTGTAATCCCAACTACTCGGGAGGCTTAGGCAGGAGAATCACTTGATCCCAGGAAGCAGGGGTTGCAGTGAGCCGAGATTGTGCCATTGCACTCCAGCCTGGGTGACAGAGCGAGAGAGACTCCATCTCAAAAAAAAAAAAAAAAAAAAAAGAGCTTTGAAGAAAATGAAATAACGACCAACTTGTGAGATTAATAGAGAAGCTATGGTTGTGTTGGTTTGATACCTTAGTTTTGGAAGGTAGGGACCTCCATGAGTGAGAATGTTGTCATTGATCATTTCTGTTTCCATTATCTAACTTATCTGAAACACTCAGGAACTGCTCAGGTTTGATGTATACTGGGGAACAATACAGTCCTACATCCCTGAGATGAACAGTAAGGATTCCCCATAAAGGCATAGATATGGTTCATCTTTATTTTTATAATTGATAAAAATTTTGAGACGTGAAGTGTGATCATGAGTTTGGACATGAGTATTTTGGATTTGAGATTTCCTATTGATCTGGGCCACAGGTGTTGGTGATGTTTACATGTCTGTTTAATGTCATTTAAAGATTCTTAAATTGCCTTGGATATTTGGCATGATCATTTTGCCGTTGTGCAGACTGAGAGACCCAATATGTACCACCCAAAAGATCTGTGGATCTGATGGCAATTTTCAAGGAATAATGGAGGTGAGTTGCAGACAGGGAATAATTTTGCTTAACAGCCTAATTTAGTGGAAAGGAAGAATATCTGGTGTCATAAGGAAAAATTTAATGCCTTCTTATAAGAGGAATAGTTTGAATCTTTTTGTTTCAATGATCCAGAAAGCCCCCAGATCTCAATTTGGTATTCATATGTTCGGGACGAGGGAGAAAAAGTAAAATATTTGTGTCTTACTACATTTGACCAAAGAAAACAAAATCTTTTTCCATTTTTTCAGTGATAACTTATGTTAGCACTTAGCACTGTGATTTCATAATGATGAGTATCTCATTTGATTGCCCAACCAATCATTTCTCCCATCTTACAAATGAAGAAAGTTAAGCACAGAGCACAGGGTCTTACCCAAACTCGTGCAACTCAGAATCATGGACTCTCTGGGTTTTGAAGTCCTAATATGTGCCACCACCCGTACCGGGCACTACCCAAAAAGTTTTTGTTGTTGTTGAGACAGGGTCTTGCTCTGTCACCCAGGCTGGAGTACAGTAGTGCAATCTCGGCTCAATTGCAACCTCCACCTCCTGGGCTCAAGAGATCCTTCCACTTAAGCCTCCCAAGTAGCTGGGACCACAGGTGCACTCCAGCACACCTGACTTTTTTTTGTTCTTTTTTTCGTAGAGATGGGGTTTTGCCATGTTGCCCAGGCTGGTCTCAAACTCTTGAGCTCAAGTGATCCATCTGCCTCAGCCTCCTAAAATGCTGGGATTACAGGCGTGAGCCACCATGCCCAGCCAAGAACTTTAAACTTAGAAGAACATTGCAAGGTTTGTATAATTATATACTTACACAATATTTATATTTTAAAACTTATTTTAAAATTTGTTTTGCAGTGCTTATATACTTTTTCTGCCACATGGGATGGAGGTGAGAACAATTCACTCTTAAGATCAAGTGGATGTAGCCCTATAGTGAGGGTGTGTGTGTGTGTGTGTCAGAGAGCTCCAGTAATTCAATGTGTATTAAACTCTTGTATGTAACAAGTCTTTTTGTAGGTTTCATAGTGAGCAAACCTGAGCTAATAGTGTTCCCTTGAAGCTGACATTCTAGGAGACAAGAAATAAGATACAAACAAAATTACATGATGTGTCAGATGGTGGTTAGTCCGAAGGAGGGAAAGGAAGCTGGGGAACATTGCAGAGGGCTTGGGCTGTTGGTGTCTCTGGAGTCATCTGTTGGTGTCTCTGGGTCTTTAATCATTGAGGGTTTGTAAGTTTGTGTGTCTGTGTCTGGGTTTGTCCACGTGTATGTGCAGTGATAAAGTCTGGTGATTTTGTATGTCTGTCTGGGGAGTTATGTATGTATGCCCTTTAATATCTGGAGTGCTTTCATTTTATTATCTTACCTAATTGCCCTGGTAGCACCTTCTTTAACATGTTAAATAGAAGTGATGAAAGCAGACACTCTTGTTTTGTTCCTGATCTAAGATAAAAAGCATTCAATCTTTCACCATCAAGTATAATTTTAGCTATGAGTTTCTCATAGCTGCCTTATAGCAGGTTGAGAAAGTTCCTTCCTATTTGTACTCTATTGAGTGTTTTCATTGTAAAGTGGTGTTGACCTTTGTCATATTCATTATCTGGCCAGGCATGAGCCACGCCTATAATTCCAACACCTTGGGAGGCTGAGGCAGGAGGATCACTTGAGGCCAGGAGTTTCAGATCAGCCTGGGCAATATAGCAAGACCTCATCTCTACAAAAAGATTTAAAGATTAGCTGAGTGGGCTGGGTATGGTGCCTCACGCCTGTAATATCAGCACTTTGGGAGGCCTAGGTGGGCAGATCATGAGGTCAGGAGATCAACACCATCCTGGCGAACATGGGGAAACCCTGTCTCCCCATGTTCTAATTTTGTAAAAATACAAAAATTAGCTGGGCGTGGTGGTACATGCCTATAATCCCAGCTACTCCAGAGGCTGAGGCAGGAGAATTGTCTGAACCCAGGAGGCGGAGGTTGCGGTGAGCTGAGATCGTGCCATTGCACTCCAGCCTGGGTAACGAGTGAAACTCCGTCTCCAAAAAAAAAAAAAAAAAAAGTATAAGAAATAGAGGCCGGGCATGGTGGCTCACGCCTGTAATCCCAGCATTTTGGGAGGCCGAGGCAGGTGGATCACGAGGTCAGGAAATCCAGACCATCCTAGCTAATATGGTGAAACCCCATCTCTACTAAAAACACAAAAAATTAGCGGGACATGGTGGCACGTGCCTGTAGTCTCAGCTACTCGGGAGGCTGAGGCAGGAGACTCGCTTAAACCCGGGAGGCAGAGGTTGCAGTGAGCCGAGATCGCGCCACAGCACTCCAGCCTGGGCGACAGAGCAAGACTCCGTCTCAAAAAAAAAAACAATAAAAAAAAAAGAATGAAGGCCGGGCGCGGTGGCTCAAGCCTGTAATCCCAGCACTTTGGGAGGCCGAGGCGGGTGGATCACGAGGTCAAGAGATCGAGACCATCCTGGTCAACATGGTGAAACCCCGTCTCTACTAATACAAAAAAAAACTAGCTGGGCATGGTGGCGCGTGCCTGTAATCCCAGCTACTCAGGAGGCTGAGGTAGGAGAATTGCCTGAACCCAGGAGGCGGAGGTTGCGGTGAGCCGAGATCGCGCCATTGCACTCCAGCCTGGGTAACGAGCGAAACTCCGTCTCAAAAAAAAGAATGAATTAGACCTAGTATTTGCTAGCACAACAGAGTGAACATAGTAAAAATGTAATTTAATTGTACATTGAAAAATCACTAAAAGAGTATAATTGGTTTGTCAGTCCGTATCCAGGAGGAAGAAGCAGGAAGTCCTATTGAGTACAGGCAGGAAATTCCGCTTAAGTGAAAATATCCCCCGGGAGGGTTCAGGTCACAGTGCAGGGAGGAAGACCGCTCTGTCAGGGACTGTGTCAGGAGCTTGTTCATCCGGCTCCACTCAGCAGTGCAAGATCGCTTCTTCTGTCAATCAGTCCGCAGGGGGCGGGACCTGACGCTCTATCCAATCAGGGCCATGGGGCGGGGTCGTGGGAGCTGTCAATCAAGCGCGCTGCCCAGAGGAGGGTGTGTGGTTGAAAAAGCCCGCGGCGTCTTCTCCACCCACCTGCGGTAGGCTCCGGGCTCCGTCGCTGAGAGACGACCTGGAAAGTCTGTGGCAGCCTTTGTCGCCCTGGAGCCCGTATTGGCAGCGGGAGCCGTTGGGAGGACCTGGGACACCGCGGAAGTCGGGAAATGGTGCGTGTGCCGGGGCCGGCGTCCCGAGGCGGGGGAGGGGCTGGGTGGAACCGGCCGGAACCGGCTGTGGCGGGACCCGGGCCTCCCCGCGGGCAACTTCGGGGTCTGCGGACCCAGGTCCCCCTGGGGCAGCTCGGCCCTCGGTCCTCTGGACCGCAGGGTGGGGCTGGACCCGCAGCCAGGACTCCGGGCGTCCTGTCTTGTCCCTGCGCGGAGACTGCGGCCCGGGCGCCGGCGCCCTCTCTGGGCTGCTCCGCGCCCGCAACCTCGAGTCTTCTCAGATTGTGCGGCTGTAACCCGCACGGGTTCGCGGCCCGAGTCACTGCACCGAGACGCCGAGGGCTAGCGCAGGAACAGTTTAATAGGGGGAGAGGGGAGGACACTCCAGATCCGCCTCCCTGAGGGATTTGTGATCTGCACAGGAGCGGCTGGGATGTGGGGTCGCTGGCTGGTGGGGAAGTGAGGGTCGAATTCTGGGACCGGAGGTGAAGAACCGCATTCTCCTGCTGAGTGGGCTCCCTTGTGGGGTCTTCAGCCTGCTTAGCACCAGCCTTTCTGCTGGAATTCAGGATCTGAGAAATAACTCAGGCGACTCTTGAGCAGCTCTCAGAGATCTTATCCCCAGGCACAGTGGGGAAGCCGGCAGTCGGCGTCTGCTGTGACCTGACTCTCAGCGAGGCGGCCTCGTGAGACGGTGGGGCTGAGGGTACCTGGTTAATATCAGCTGCAATCTCGCGTCCAGTCTGGCTCGCAGTTCCTGTGAACCCGGTGAGGACGCTGCATGGTGACGACAGGAGGGTCACCAGGCAGAATCCAGACTCGTGTGTGGGGTTTGTGTATGGGAGGAGCTGTGGTCTCTGTGGTCCTCAGTCCCTTCTTTCTTTCCAAAGGCGACCGTTTCTCCTCCGAGTCTTGCAGAGATGTGGCCAGCAGGGTCTGAAATCTACCACCCTGTCCCCTCAGTCTAACTGCTCCTAGGGCTGGCAGCAGATCTCTTGGTTTCCAGAGCCTTCCCCAGACTGTCTCCCCAATTCATAGCAACTTTATGAAGTCTTTGGCCCCCAGGCAATATTTCACTAGTTTGTCATCTTGTTTTCAGCTAGCAATGTATGCCTTTTTCTTGAATGAATTGTTCTGAGTTCCTGAACACGGTGGGTCATTCCTGTAATTCCAGCTCCTTGGGAAGCTGAGACAGAGGCATTACTTGATCCCAGTAGTTCAAGACCAGCCTGGGCAACATGGCAAGACCTTGTCTCTAGATAAATGATAATAAAATTAGCTGGACTTGGTAACCGGCACTTGTAGTCGCACCTACTTCTGAGGCTGAGGTGGGATGATGGCTTGAGCCAGTGAGTTTGAAGCTATAGTGAGCCATGATCGTGCCTCTGCATCCCAGTCTGGGCAACAGAGGCAGATCCGTCTAAAAAAAAAAAAAATGGATGCCCACAGCTGCCAAGTCTCTAGGAGGGTCTAGTGAATATGAGCCCCTGGGTCACTCCTCCCAGAGGACAGCCTGAGATAGGGGACATGGGGCTTCCTGGGGAGCAACTGGATCCCCTGGGGTAGAAGGAATCTTCTGGTGTATCATTCCCGTAAAAAGCTAACCCCTGGGACACTCACCTTTTCTTTCCCAGCCCTAGTTTCCATTCCTTGGGGACACATTGATCAGCCAATTTCGTGGTTGTATTCCACGGAAAAAAACATGATTTCTGCCTTCTGGACTCTCTCAAACTTAAAAGAGAGAAAGTTAAATCTAAGGACTGGAAAACCTGCTTGTTGAGGTAGTGCAAGAACCTGGAAAGCACACAAGACAGTGTCTCCTGGGAGGGTGGTGATCAAAATAGGGTTAGGAGATGTCCCAGGTGATAGGATGACCTGCCCTGATACTTGCATTAGACTTTGATGTGTTCCAGTCAGCACTGCTCATTCCTGTGTTTGTTACCTTGAAAAGGTATGTTTACTCTGTTCAGCCTTAATTTTTGATTAACTGTAAAATGCATCCTATGATTAGAGATTATTAGTGAACTATAATCCCAGCACTTTGGGAGGCTGAGGTGGGCGGATTACCAGGTCAAGAGATGAGATCATCCTGGCCAGCATGGTGAAACCCCGTCTCTACTAAAAAAAATACAAAAATTAGCTGGGTGTGGTGGCACATACCTGTAGTCCCAGCTACTTGGGAGGCTGAGGCAAGAGAATCACTTGAACCTGGGAGGTGGAGGTTGCAATGAGTTAAGATCACGCCATTGCACTGCAACCTGGTAACAGTGAGACTTCGTCTCAGGGGAAAAAAAAAAAAAGATTGTTAGTGAAGACAAAGTATTCCCAGAGTTGAACTTCAGAAAATAAATTGTGTATGTAATTCTAGAAAGAATTGGATTTCAGAATATAAATGGTATATGTAATTTTCTATTCTATTTTTTAAAAACCTTTATTTATTTATTTTTGCCCCAGAGCTTGTGTAGTATGTTTCTCTGGTGTGTTTGTTTTTTGGATGATTTCAGATGGAATTTCAGGGTTTAGTAGTATAACTACTACCAAGGAAAAATATTGGGAAAAACCTTCTTCCATTATAGCTGCAAAAAAAAAAGAATACATTTTTACAACAAAGTGTAGTAGGTACATTGATTGAATTTAGAAGATTTAACAAAAGTTCATTTCCTCCTCTTTTTAGGGTGGAGATTTTGGAACAATGGAGAAGTCTGTTCTGTTCCTGTTATGTGGGTTTGGCAGATTAGTGCTAAATTCTGTGGGACAGGACTTTACAACAGCTAAAGAAGTAAAATATAATTTTTTTTTTTTTTTACTATATGGCTTACTATCATGGAAGTAGTAATTAAATGGCATTCATTGTCTGAAATGGATAGATATTTGTGCTTTTCCTATTGAGCTATATAGAATGTAGGTGCCTTATGATTTCCTTCCCACCCATAAACATAAACACTGAATTTGAATGATTTTCCTGGATTCATCAAACATGAGTATTTTGTTTTTAAATACCCATGTAAAGCATAGAAGGGCGAGTAGTTTTGACCATGGCTTGAGGCTGATGCCCACTTTTTTTTTTTTTTTTTTTTGAGACAGTCTCGCTCTGTTGCTTAGGCTGGAGTGCAGTGGCATGATATTGGCTCACTGCAACCTCAGCCTCCTGGGTTCAAGCAGTTCTTCTGCTTCAGCCTCCAGAGTAGCTGGGATTACAGGTGCACGCCACTGTGCCCAGCTAATTTTTGTATTTTTAAATTTTTATTTTATAGAGATGGGGTTTCACCATGTTGGCCAGGCTGGTCTCGAACTCCTGACCTCAGGTGATCCACCTGGCTTGGCCTCCCAAAGTGTTGGGATTACAGGCATGAGCAGCTGCACCTGGCCTAATTTTTGTATTTTAAGAGACAGGGTTTTGCTTTGTTGGCCAAGCTGGGTTTTTTTATATTTTTGATAGAGATGGGGTTTCACCATGTTGGCCAGTCTGGTTGTGAACTCCTGACCTTAGATGATCTGCTCGCCTCAGCTTCCCAAAGTGCTGGGATTACAGATGTGAGCCACCGCGCCTGGCCCCGTATGTCTTTTGATTAGGGCTAGAATGGCATATATTTTTTTCATACCTTTTTATTTAATGTGCCTGTGTCTTTCTACTTAAAATAGTTTTCTTGAGAAAATAAAAAAATAGTTTTCTTGCACACAGTGGTGGGTCTTGGTTTTTTATTTTTCTTTTTTTTTTTTGAGATGTAGTCTCACTCTGTCACCTAGGCTGGAGAGTGCAATGGCACAATCTTGGCTCACTACATTCTCTGCCTACCAGTTCAAGCAATTCTCCTGCTTCAGCCTCTTGAGAAGCTGGGATTATAGGCATGTGCCACCACACTTGGCTAGCTTTTGTATTTTTAGTAGAGATGGGGTTTCACCATGTTGATCAGGCTGGTCTCAAACTCCTGACTTTATGATCTGCCTGTCTCCGCCTCCCAAAGTGCTGGGATTACAGGCGTGAGCCACTGTGCCTGGCCAGGTCTTGTGTTTTTTCATTCTACTCTGTCAGTATCTGTCTTCTTGTATATTCATATAATGTACATTTAAAGTGGTTATTGATGTACTCGGATTCATATGTACATATATAATTGTTTTATATGTGTTATATTGTCGGTGTTTTTTCAACTTCCTTTCTTTTTCCACCTCATTTTATTTTAACTGAGCATTCTATATGATTTTGTTTTCTTCTAATAGTATGGGAAGTCTGCTTATTTTTCTCTCTCTCCCCTCCCCTCCCCTCCCCCCTCTTTTTTTTGAGACAGTCTCGCTCTGTTGCTCAGGCTGGAGTGCAGTGGCATGATGTTGGCTCACTGCAACCTCCACCCCCCAGGTTCAAGCAATTCTTCTGTATCAGCTTCCAGAGTAGCTGGGGTCCCTCCCTCCCTCCCTCCCTCCTTTCTTTTCTTTTTTTCTTTTCTTTTCTTTGTACAAGGTCTTGCTCTATCACCTATACTAGAGTGCAGTGGAGCAATCATAACTAACTGTAACATCCAACTCCTGGGCTCAAGAGATCTTCCATACTTGCTCTTCTGAATAGCTGGGACTACAGGTGCAGGCCACCACACCAGGCTAGTTTTTTGTTTTTTTTTTTTCAGACAGAGCCTCGCTCTGTCTCCAGGCTGGAGTGCAGTGGTGCAATCTCCACTCACTGCAACCTCTGCCTCCTGGGTTGAAGCGATTCTCCTGCCTCAGCCTCCTGAGTAGCTGGGACTACAGGCTCATGTCACCCAGCTAATTTTTGTATTTTTAGTAGAGATGGGGTTTTACCATGTTGGCCAGGATGATCTTGATCTCTTGACCTTGTGATCCTCCCACCTCGACCTCTCAAAATGCTGGGGTTACAGGTGTGAGTCACTGCACCTGGCCTTTTTTTCCCACTTTTTGTACAGAGTCTCATTGTGTTGCTGAGTGTGGACTCAAACTCTTGAGCTTAAGCAATCCTTCTGTCTTACATCTCAGAATGTTGGCATTACATGAGCCACTGTGATAGGCTGTTGTTTCTTAAATTTTATTATTGAATTCCCTAGCATTTGAAGTAAACCATTCACAACAAATGAAACTTCAGTTTTAAGTAACACTGTACTGGCTAACAGGGTAATGCTAGTAAAACACAGTGTTCAGAATTCCTCCTTCCCCACCCAGTTTAACATCACTGTCATCTATTTGCCCTATTATAAACTATAACCACTCAGTACATTGTTGATGTTATTTTTTGAACAAACTTTTGTGATACCCAATAGGAATAAGAAAAGGAAATAATTTTTGTGCCTTCATTGACTTTTTTTTTTTTTTTTTTTTTTTGGATACAGAGTCTGGCTTGCCCAGGCTGAAGTGCAGTGGCGCTATCTTGGCTCACTGCAACCTCTGCCTCCCAGGTTCAAGCAGTTCTCTGCCTCAGCCTCCCAACTAGCTGGGACTACGGCACACGCCACCATGCCTGGGTAATTTGTTGTATTTTTAGTAGAAATGGGATTTCACCATCTTGGCCAGGCTGGTCTTGAAGTCCTGACCTCGTGGTCCATCTGCCTCAGCGTCCCAAAGTGCTGGGATTACAGGTGTGAACCACCACACTGTCCAACATCTTTGTTCTTTAGTGTGTGTTCATCCAATGTTCTGACAGAGATTTCCTGAATGCTAGAAGCTAGTAAAAAGAGATAAAGCACACAAAAGCCTGACCTCTTCTAGTCTTTGTGGATGGCTCTGTCCTGGGGTATTCCTTGAACACTAAGCCAGGTTGTTTAATACTCTACTTTAGCCTTTATGTTCTGCTTAACTAAACCTACAGATGAGCCAGAACTGAAAATTAGGGTTTCTTCTCAGGTATCTTTTGTGCAAATGTATTCTTTACTGAGTATGCATGGGGCTTTCTCAATTCCCCAGAATACCTGGGTGCTTTTGACTACTCTAGTATCTGGAGGACATTTTCTCTTCAGCTCTTTTTCCCCATGACTTAGTTGATCTACTGTATGTCCTTTTTTTTTTTTTTTTTTTTTTGAGACGGAGTTTTGCTCTTGTTACCCAGGCTGGAGTGCAATGGCGCGATCTCGGTTCACTGCAACCTCCGTCTCCTGGGTTCAAGCAATTCTCCTTCCTCAGCCTCCCAAGTAGCTGGGACTACAGGTGTGCGCCACCACCATGCCCAGCTAATTTTTGTATTTTTTTAGTAGAGACGGGGTTTCACCATGTTGACCAGGATGGTCTCGATCTCTTCACCTCGTGATCCACCCGTCTCGGCCTCCCAAAGTGCTGGGATTATAGGCGTGAGCCACCACGCCCGGCCGATCTACTGTATGTCTTAATCCTAGTCTGTTTGTCCAGTTGGCTGGAGGCTTTTTGTGTATTTTGCAACATTTTCATGCAGTTCTTGCCAAGTTTGACCCTGATTGTGTTGTATTTTAGCTAGAATAGAAAAGAGAGCCTTGGCTGGGCGTGGTGGCTCACACCTGTAATCCTAGCATTTTGGGAGGCTAAGGCAGATTACTTGAGGTCAGGAGTTTGAGACCAGCCTGGCCAACATGGTGAAACCACGTCTCTAGTAAAAATACAAAAATTGCCTGGATGTGGTGGAGCACACCTGTACTTCCAGCTACTCGGGAGGCTGAGGCAGGAGAATTGCTGGAACCCAGGAGACGGAGGTTGTAGTAAGCCAAGGTCATGTGACTGCACTCCAGTCTGGGTGACAGAGCGAGACTCCATCTCAAAAAAAAAAAAAAACAAGAAAAGAGAGCCTTGTTTCAGACCGTTGGATAGTCCTTATACAGATTGGAAAATACAAAGGCAATAATTTTCAAATAAAATCTGATCTGCTGTCTCTAGAATCAGCATCCAGGGTTCTAAACTGGGAACTTGGGCTGCTGTGTTGAAGACTGGCATTGATAGGGGGAGGGATTAGGCCAAGAACAAATAAAAATTCCACAAGACTTTTCTACCAGTTTTCATTTTTCTTTGTACATATGTTTATCTCTCTGTTAATAGTATGGGGTGCCAAATATTACACTTTCACAATTCTTTTCTGTCTTTGAAAAACTGCACTTTCTTGGTGAGAAGGTTTTCAGCTTTTTTTTTAGATATTGTGAGTTCTATTAGATTTGGTAATGTAATTTTTGTTGACTACTAAAATATCTGTTTTTGTTATTTAGGAAGTATTATAAATATTCATGAGAGATGATATTGAGTTCTTTCTAAGAACGTGCAATATTTCTCCTTCTTTCCTTCTCTTTTGGCATTACTCAAAAAAAGTTTAAATTTTTTTCATTGAGATGGTGAAATATCTTTTATTGGTCTTTTGTCATACTTCACTACATTTGATTTAGTGGAAACTAGTTGCCAGCTTCCAAATATTCTCTGTAAGAGGTAGGATGGGCTGAATCCCCCAAATAACAAGTTGCAACAAAACATGTGAAATTTTATCTACCCAGAAAGTTCATTATAGACCCAATGCGCCCAGAGTGTTTCTTTTTTTTTTTTTGAGACGGAGTTTCGCTCTTGTTACCCAGGCTGGAGTGCAATGGCGCGATCTCGGCTCACCGCAACCTCCGCCTCCTGGGTTCAGGCAATTCTCCTGCCTCAGCCTCCTGAATAGCTGGGATTACAGGCACGCACCACCATGCCCAGCTAATTTTTTGTATTTTTAGTAGAGACGGGGTTTCACCATGTTGACCAGGATGGTCTCGATCTCTTGACCTCGTGATCCACCAGCCTCGGCCTCCCAAAGTGCTGGGATTACAGGCGTGAGCCACCGCGCCCGGCCCCAGAGTGTTTCTTTATAGCTGTCTTAGCCTGTTTCTTGTTATTCATAACAGAATTACTGAACCTGGGTAATTTATAAGAAACAGTATTTAGTTTTTACATTTCTGGAGGCTGGGAAGTCCAGGATTAAGGCTGGGCATCTGGTGAGAACCTTCTTGCTGGTGGGAACTCTGCAGAGTCCCTAGGTGACATAGAGTATCACATGGTGAGGGAGTGGAGTGTCTAGCTCAGATCTCTTTCTCTAGAAGGACATGAGTCCTACTCCTGAGATAGCTCATTTATTTACCCATTATGGATTGATCTATTCATGAGGTCCAAACCGTCAGGACTAAATCACCTCTTAAAGCCCCACCTTTTTTTTTTTTTCCAACTGCCACTTCGGAGATTAACATTCAGTGTGCATTTTGGAAGGGACAACCATTCAAACCTAGCAGTGGCCGATCAGGTGCACTCCCTCTGCTGAGTATGTAACAAAATTCTAAACTCTCAGAAGGAAGATAGGAGTTAAGGAAATAATATATATATTTTTGCATAAACAGTTTAGGCACACTCCACTTCTGTTATGCTCATGGGGCCCTCCCCTAAATACATTGTCTAAATACCATGAAAGGCCCAACTTTGTGATCAAGCATTTGTAAGGATATACAGTCTCAGGACTGCTAATGGTAACTCTCTGTTGCACAACAAGTAGTAGGACTTTACCATAACAAGGACTGCAAACCCACTGTGGAATAGACATTAGGGGTGATCCAGGCTACGTGATTCACTCACTAAGTTCACCACCAAGTGGCATGTTTCTATTCAACTGTTAATTTACTAAACGTGTTTAATTCTAGCTTCAGAGTTAATGTGTGGGAGAAAGTGAGTGTAGACAGAGAATAAGAGTGGGTTTACCATGTCATTGAATAAAATGGTTGGAAACCACAGCATCACGTGAAGTTTATGAAGTGAGTATAGATTATCAGTACAGTGATTTTCGCCCTTCCTCCTCTGTACATGTGGGATGGATCAGGCCTCAGTGGCTTTAGAGGATGTGGCTGTGAACTTCACCCGAGAAGAATGGGCTTTGCTGGGTCCTTGTCAGAAGAATCTCTACAAAGATGTGATGCAAGAAACCATCAGGAACCTGGATTGTGTAGGTAAGGATGACATTGCATTTCCACTTAATTAATTGGAGACATTTGTTTCTTAGTCATTCATGCTGTTCAAATATTTGGAATATGGAAAGGGGATATGGTTGGCCCTGGAAAAAAGAAACAGATTTAGGGGTGCCAGTTCCCATTGCAGTTGTACATCTTCATGTAACTTTTTGTCGGGCCAGGTACAGTGGCTCACACCTATAACCAGCACTTTGGGAGGCCGAGGTGGGTGGATCACCTGAGGTCAGGAGTTCGAGACTAGCCTGACCAACATGGTGAAACCCCTTCTCTACTAAAAATACAAAAATTAGCTGGGCATGGTGACACGTGCCTGTAATCTCAGCTACTCAGGAGGCTGAGGCAGGAGAATCGCTTGAACCTGAGATGCAGAAGTTGCTACAAGCTGAGATCACGCCACTGCACTCCAGCCTGGGCAACAGAGTGAGACTCTGTCTCAAAAACAAACCAAAAAACAAAAAACTTTTTGTCCACAACATCTTAGCCTACTGTTGACAGGCAGCATTATCTATCACATAAGCGGTGATTAATACATATATTTTATGTCATATTATTACATCCTATATTCTCACAGTAAAGTAAGCGAGAAACAAAAAATGTTAGTAAGATAATCATAAGGAAGAGAAACTATATTTACTGTTCATTAAGTGGAAGCACATCATCAGAAAGATTTTCATCATTGTCTTTACATTGAGTAGGCTGAGTAAAAAGAGTGGTTGGTCTCACTGTCTTGGGTAGCAGAGACTGAAGAACATTCATGTATGTATAAATGGACTTGTGCAGTTCAAACTTCTGTTTTTCAAGAGTCAACTGTACTTCAGTGAATGCATTTTGCATGATTGCAATGTACATCAAAATCTTACTGTTTGTCTATAATTTTGTAAAAATTTATAATGATTTTTCTGGGTCTACCTTTTAGGAATGAAATGGAAAGACCAGAACATTGAAGATCGGTACAGATATCCCAGGAAAAACCTAAGGTAATTTATACTCACAGGAGAAAGATAGGTCCCTGGAGCTGTTCTGAGAATGACATGAAATTTAATTTAATTTAATTAATTAATTAATTTATTTATTTATTTTTGAGACGGAGTTTCGCTCTTATTACCCAGGCTGGAATGAAATGGCGTGATCTCGTCTCACCGCAACCTCCGCCTCCTGGGTTCAGGCAGTTCTCCTGCCTCAGCCTCCTGAGTAGCTGGGATTACAGGCACGCGCCACCATGCCCAGCTAATTTTTTGTATTTTTAGTAGAGACGGGGTTTCACCATGTTGACCAGGATGGTCTTGATCTCTTGACCTCGTGATCCACCCGCCTTGGCCTCCCAAAGTGCTGGGATTACAGGCGTGAGTCACCACGCCCGGCCCAATTTAATTTTTTTTTTTGAGACAGAGTCTCTCTCTCTTGCCAGGCTGGAGTGCAGTGGTGTGATCTCAGCTCACTGTAACCTCTGCCTCCTGAGTTCAAACGATTCTCCTGCCTAAGCCTCCCAAGTAGCTAGGACTACAGATGTGCGCCACCCTGCCTGGCTAGTTTTTTGTATTTTTGTAGAGATGGGATTTCACCATGTTGCCCAGGATGGTCTCGATCTCCTGACCTCATGATCCACCTGCCTTGGCCTCCTAAAGTGCTGGGATTATAGGCATGAGCCACCGTGCCTGGTGACATGAAATTTTAAAAACAAGCAAAGAAAATGAACAAGCCTAGCTTAAATTTATTTATCCTTAGAAAATTTTCTCCAAAAACATATACTTAAATGTTCCATAGCTGTTCAGTGTTTGTAAAATAGTTCCCATGGCAACAATATTAGGAATCCACATGTGAATATCATTGTCTTGAGAACACCTGGGGTCAAGCTATCTTGTACAACATTCCATCCATTCACATTCAAGCAGGACACGAAGCCTACAGTTTACATGGTAATGTTAAAAATATACATCCAATACCTATTAATACCTATAAAATGATTTATAAACCTTTAGTGACATATTTCCCATTTTTTACAGATGTTATATGTTAGAGAGATTTGGTGAAAGTAAAGGTGGTGGAAGTCAATGTGGCGAAACATCTAGCCAGATTCAGGATAGTATTGTGAACAAGAACACTCTTTCTGGAGTAGATCCATGTGAAAGCAGTATGTGTGAAGAAATCGTCATGGGTCATTCATCTCTTAATTGCTACATCAGAGTTGATGCTGGGCACAAACCACATGAGTATCATGAATGTGGAGAGAGGCCAGATACACGTAAACAATGTGGGAAAGCCTTCAGTTACCACAACTCATTTCAAACACCTGAAAGTCCTCACACTGGAAAGAAACCATATGATTGTAAAGAATGTGGGAAATCCTTCAGTTCTCTGGGAAACCTTCAAAGACACATGGCAGTGCAACGTGGAGATGGACCTTATAAATGTAAGTTGTGTGGGAAAGCCTTTTTCTGGCCCAGTTTATTACATGTGCATGAAAGAACACACACTGGAGAGAAACCGTATGAATGTAAGCAGTGTTCTAAAGCCTTTTCTTTTTACAGTTCCTATCTAAGACATGAAAGAACACATACTGGTGAGAAGCCATATGAATGTAAGCAGTGTTCTAAAGCCTTCCCTGATTACAGTTCTTGTCTGAGACATGAAAGAACTCACACTGGAGAGAAACCCTACACATGTAAACAATGTGGGAAAGCCTTCAGTGCTTCCACTTCCCTTCGAAGACATGAAACAACTCACACTGGAGAGAAACCCTATGTGTGTAAGCAATGTGGGAAGGCATTTCATCATCTGGGAAGCTTTCAAAGACACATGATAACACACACTAGAGATGGACCTCATAAATGTAAGGTATGTGGGAAAGGTTTTGATTGTCCCAGTTCACTGCAAAGTCATGAAAGAACTCACACTGGAGAGAAGCTCTATGAATGCAAGCAGTGTGGGAAAGCATTATCTCATAGCTCAAGCTTTCGAAGACACATGACAATGCACACTGGAGATGGACCTCATAAATGCAAGGTATGTGGGAAAGCCTTTGTTTATCCCAGTGTATTTCTAAGACATGAAAGGACTCACACTGCAGAGAAACCCTATAAATGTAAACAATGTGGCAAAGCCTACCGTATTTCTAGTTCCCTTCGAAGACATGAAACAACTCATACTGGAGAGAAACCCTATAAATGCAAATGTGGGAAAGGCTTTATTGATTTCTATTCCTTTCAAAATCACAAAACAACTCATGCTGGAGAGAAGCCATATGAGTGTAAGGAATGTGGGAAAGCATTCAGTTGTTTCCAATACCTTTCTCAACATAAAAGGACTCACACAGGAGAAAAACCTTATGAGTGTCAAACATGTAGGAAAGCCTTCAGTCATTTTGGTAACTTAAAAGTCCATGAAAGAATTCACTCTGGAGAGAAGCCATATGAATGTAAGGAATGTGGGAAAGCATTCTCTTGGCTCACTTGCTTTCTACGACATGGAAGAATTCACATGAGAGAGAAATCCTATGAATGTAAACAATGTGGTAAAGCCTTCACTCATTCTCGTTTCCTTCAAGGACATGAAAAAAAACACACTGGAGAGAACCCGTATGAATGTAAGGAATGCGGGAAAGCATTTGCTTCTCTCAATTCCTTGCATAGACATAAAAAGACTCATAGACATAACAAGACTCTGTAAATATATGGAATGTGGGAAAGCATTTATTTATTTCATTTCAGAAACTTGGAAGAAACACATTGGAGATAAACCCTGTGAATGTAAGCACTTTGGGAAAGCCTTAAGTAGGTTCAATTTCTTTCGAATACAGTTATCCTTTGATACGTGCTGGGTATTGGTTCCAGCACTCTGTGAGCCATTTCAAGTCCCTTTTATAAAATGACATATTTGTATGTAACCTACCCACATCCTCTTGTATACTCTCAATCTTGTCTAGATTACTTAAAATACCTCATGCATTGTAAAAGCTATGCAAATAGTTGTTCTATTGTATTGTTTAGGGAATCATGATAAGGAAAAGAGTCTATGTACTTTCAGTACAGATGCAGTAATTGTGAGCCTGTCGACATAGTATGTGTCAGCCAGACCATTAAACTTTCTTTCTTTCAGCCTTCACATACTGCTTTTGTTTAATGTGTTAACATTCACCAAAATCCTGGGTCTTCTCTCTTGATAACCCAAGTATAATGATTATAATGATGATTATTCTGTGGTGCCTAATGTTTTGATGTGTTGAGATGACTAAATGTATGGCACTGTGGGTAAGTAGTGAGACATCAGGTTAACTTGAATCTTGACAGGCCATCAGGACTATCATCTATGTTGGAAGAACCAAGTTGCAATTATAGATGTGGACTCATTTGATGAGGCTACATAATACTAATGTCAGGATCTGTTTGGCTTGAGGGCTGAAGATCTGTAACCATTGAATGTTCCATCTTATTTGCAGATGCTTAGTTATAGGAAGCTAGTTCTTCTTTTCCTTTGCTTCATCACAAAAAATCTTGCAGTGTTTATAGGCATGTTGTTATTTCTCAGGTGAAATGAAAGCTTTGTTTCATTGTAGGATCTTTGAGGATCATACCTCTTTTTCACCTTTGTCTACTGAAAAACTGGCAAAGTTTTCAAGTATCCAAATCAGCGATTCTTTGTCTTCTAAATTTTCTGATCATCATCATCTATAGTGGATTCAGCAGACTTTGAAGTTCCTGGTTGGTAAGGATTTCTCTTTGCTCTTTTGTGTGTCATTTCAGACAGCGCTCCTCACCAACTTTTTTTTGCAACATTTCAAATACTCTTTTTTTTTTTTTTTTTTTGAGACGGAGTTTCATTCTTGTTACCCAGGCTGGAGTGCAATGGCGCGATCTCGGCTCACTGCAACCTCCGCCTCCTGGGTTCAGGCAATTCTCCTGCCTCAGCCTCCTGAGTAGCTGGGATTACAGGCACGCGCCACCATGCCCAGCTAATTTTTTGTATTAGTAGAGACGGGGTTTCACCATGTTGACCAGGATGGTCTCGATCTCTTGACCTCGTGATCCACCCGCCTCGGCCTCCCAAAGTGCTGGGATTACAGGCTTGAGCCACCGCGCCCGGCCTCAAATATTCTTAATGACTGCATCAATAGTGAGGAAGTCCCTGAAGACTCCCTTATTCCATGATGGCTTGTAACATACATTGGCTGTCCTGGGCTTTAGGGCATCTAAGCCTTTCCATTGTGAATGTCATTCAAAGTTAGCATCAAGACCCCATGAATTCACCCAAGGTCAGGTGGATATAAGTCACTTTAATGCACTTGATGATGCCTTGATCTAGTGACGCAGCAGTGATGTAGTTTTAGGAGGCAGAAATATCACTTGTATTTTTTTTTTTTTTGAGATGGAGTCTCGCCCTGTCACCCAGGCTAGAGTGTAGTGGCGCGATATTGGCTCACTGCAACACCTGTCTCCTGGGTTCAAGCAGTTCTCTGCCTCAGCCTCTCGAATAGTTGGGATTACAGGCACCCACCACCATGCTCAGCTAATTTTTGTATTTTTAGTAGAGACGGGGTTTCACTATCTTGGCCAGGCTGGTCTTGAACTCCTGACATCGTGATCCATCCGTCTTGGCCTCCCAAAGTGCTGGGATTACAGGCATAAGCCACCATACCCAGTCACTTGCATGTTTTTTTAGGCAAAACAAAGAGATTGGAGAGAGAGCCTGGAGTATTGTCAATTCTGAGGAAGACCTTGAGTGGAAGTCTCATTGAGGTATTCTGTCACATCAGGAGTGAAGCATTGGTAAAAGAAAGCCTTCTTATTTTCTTGCCAGGATACAGGTGAGCAAGTTTTGCTTTTGTCCTAAAGAACCTACTGATTGCCCAGTAGATGAAGCCTGGGTTATTCTTGTGAACTGATGTATTGCCTGACAGCACCAGAATAAGGTGGTCTTTCCAGGCCTTGAACCCCAGTACCTGCACTCACGGATGAGGGTGCCATTGGACATCTTCTAGAATATGCCTGATTCATGACAGTAGAAGATTTGCTCTGGAAGGTAGTCTTTCTTTTTTGTTTTATGAGCTCTTCTAGGAATGCTGTGGTTTCCCTGGTATCAGCCAATGACAATTCTTTCCTGTGGTCTTCAAGTTCTTGGGCTGCAGTGTGTTTCATAGCTAGCCTAGCCAGACCTTACTGGCTTCAGACTCCTTCCTCTTGCTCTCCTCAGCCCTCTCACAGTAGTGCTCATAGAGGCTAAGTGTTTTTTCAGGTATGATGTTACCATCAACAGGGATGTGGTTCTTTGATGTGTCCTCTAGCCACACAGTTAATGCTTTCTTAGTCTTTATACTTAGTTTATCGTGAACCATAGAGATCATTTTTGCCATCATAGGGGCAGCTCTAACACTTTCAGGAACTTCAGCTTCTCTTTGCTTTAGTGTGGGATTTCTTGGTTCCTTTTATTTATTTATTTATTTTCTATTGGTTTGGTGTGACTGAAGATCTTGGTTCCTTCTTACTGACCTTACGAACTTTCCAAGGTGACATGCCACTTTTCAAAACATCTTAGGTTTGTATTTTCTGATTGAGAAAGCACTTTTTGTTCCCTGCTAACCTTTTAGGGATAGCTTTGACCATTTGATTCCTTCTTAGGAGCCATTTTTGAACGTTTTTAAAATTTTTTATGTATGACATCTCAAGGGACTCTAAATCAACAAAACAGTCTTTAAAAGCCGGAACAAAGTTGGTGGACTCATACTTCTGGATTTCAAAACTTATTACAAATCCATACTAATAAAAACAGTTTGGTACTAGTGCAATAACACATAAATAGACAAGGCAACAAGATAGACAGCACAGAAAGTCTAATAAAGTCTAATTTATATAAAGTCTTAACAGTTTTTGAAAAGTCTGCTTTGACTATTCAATGGGGGATAGCTTAGTGTTTCCACAGAATGATGCTGTTGGGAAATGCATGTCCACATGCAACAGGATGAACTTGTACCCTTACCTAACATGTATGAAAGTTCAAATGAATGAAATACCTAAGTGTACATCTTAGATCTATAACTATTAGGTGAAAATACATAGTAAAAGCTGTATGACAGTGAATTTTGCAATGATTTCCTAGATTTGACACCAAAAGCATAACCCATAAGGGAAAAAATAATACAGACTTTATGGAGCTTATGCATCAAAAGGCAATATTAACAGAGTAAATGGGTAACCCATAGAATGGGAGAAACTATTTCCAAATTATATATCCGATAAGGGGTTAACATGCAGATTATTTAGAGAACTATAAAAAGTTAGCTACTAATAAATCACTTGTTACAGAATTAATGTTTATGTCCTTATAAAATTGTATTTATTTTTCCACTTCCCTGATGTGGCAGTATGAGGCAATGGTTTTTTTGAGATATGATAAGGATTAGGTTAAATTATGAGAGTGGAGCCTCAAAAATGAGAGTGGGCTGTGCATGGTGGCTCATGCCTGTTATGGCAGCACTTTGAATGGCCAAGGTGAGAGGATCACTTGAGGCTTGCATTTCTTTTTGGTAGCTGGGATTGCAGGCTCCTGCCACCATGCCCGGCTAATTAAGTAGAGATGCGAAACCCCATCTCTACTAAAAATACAAAAGTATTTGGGCATGGTGGTGGATGCTTGTAGTTCTAGCTACTTGGGAGGCTGAGGTGGGAGAATCTCTGAAACCCAGGAAGCAGAGGTTGTAGTCAGCTGAGATCGTGCCACTGCACTCCAGCCTGGGCAATAGGGTGAGACTACATCTCAAAAAAAAAGAAATACATGTTCCATCTTACCTTTATACTTATTTTATGATCTTTAATGGAGCTCTCTGTTTTTTCTGTTTATTTTGACATCCTTTGGTTTCAGATATAAGAACTTTACTCTTTCTTGTAGGTTTAGTGTGCTAGGAACAGATTGTCTCAATGTGTACTTTTTTCTTTTTTTTTTTTAAGATGGAGTTTCACTCTTGTTGTCCAAGCTGGAGTGCAGTGGCACGATCACGGCTCACTGTAATCTCTGCCTCCTGGGTCAAGCGATTCTCCTGCCTCAGCCTCCCAAGTAGCTAGGATTGCCACCACACGCAGCTAATTATTTTGTATTTTTAGTAGAAACGGTTTCCCTGTGTTAGCCAGGCTGGTCTCGAACCCTTGACCTCCAATGATCTGCCCGCCTCGGCCTCCCAAAGTGCTGAGTGTGAGTCACCACGCCTGACCAATGTGTATGTTTTTAAACATGCAAAAGCTTTATTTTCCAAGCTTTCCAAATGTAGAATTTTTGATTCAAATATGTTTTCGAGCACAGCATGTTGAGGAACTGGCATGTGAGAGGCTTCCCACTGAAAGGAGGACCATAACCTAACTAAAAACAAATCTATTTCATCCCAATCATTTATTATTACAGCAGTCTATATAACTTAATATCAAAAAAACAATGAACGGGCTGGATGTGGTGGCTCACATCTGTAATCCCAGCACTTTGGGAGGCTGAGGTGGGCGGTTTGCCTCAGAAGAGGAAGGCTCAGGGGATTGGAGGGGAAGCGAAGGGTTGTTTTCTGTTTGGCCATGATACATTTGAGACAATCAAAGGGAAGTGTTGAGTAGACCGTTGGACCCTGGAGTTTCTGGAGCTTTGAAGAAGGATCTGGATGTATCTTTGAAAGTCTTTAGCATAATTAGGCTATTTGGAGTTCTGGATACAGAAGAGGTCACCTGGTTTTAGGCTGAGAGGTAAATTAGAAGGAGGGTTCAAGAGAAAAGGAAGCACTCTCCTCCTCTAACGGTAACAGGAGGAGGAGGCTGCAAGAGACTGGGAAGGCCAGTGAGGTAGGAGAAAGAGGTGGATATCCTCTTCTAGAAGCCTCCAGGAGAAGGTATTTCAAGATGGGAGAGTGGTCAGCTGTGTCACAGGTAGCTGAGAGTTTGAATAAAATGAGGAATGCTGGTGGACTGTAGAATTTGCCAAGTGTTTGTCCACCACAGGCCTTGATAAGAGCTGTTTCATTGGAGTATTCATGAGAATGTGTATTCCAAATAGATCTCAAAGATGTTGCCTAGAGGGTAGTGTTACTCTTGAAACCGCCAAGTATAGCCACTGGAACTGTGTTTCTGTAAGATCCCCTTTGGTGCTGGTTCCAACTAGAATGTGCACAGGATGGGCTTATACTATACGTGTTACCATGGAATTTTCTGTTTGCATTTAATATTCCATACACATACGTTTACATTTTGTTTGTGGCAGTGTCACAATTCATAGTGTGACTCTACCATATTATATTCAACCTTTATCTTAAACCACTGGACCACATATATGTAGGTATACTTCTGGAACTTTTATGTTGTTCTATTAGTGTATTTGTCTATCTTTATGCCAATGACATGTTATCTTGATTTGGCTTTGTTAAGTCTTTCAATTTTTTTTGTTTTGTTTTGTTGAGAATCATTTAGCTATTAGTTTACTGATTTCAAGTTTTTTCCATATTAATTTTATAACTCCATAATACACTGCTATTTTTTTCTTTTTCTTTTTTTTTTTGAGACAGAGTTTCGCTCTTGCTACCCAGGCTGGAGTGCAATGGCGCGATCTCGGCTCCCCACAACCTCTGCCTCCTGGGTTCAAGCAATTCTCCTGCCTCAGCCTCCCGAGTAGCTGGGACTGCAGGCGTGCGCCACCATGCCCAGCTAATTTTTGTATTTTTAGTAGAGACAGGGTTTCACCATGTTGACCAGGATGGTCTCGATCTCTTGACCTTGTGATCTACCTGCCTCAGCCTCCCAAAGTGCTGGAATTATAGACGGGAGCCACCGCGTCCGGCCCTATTTTTTGTTGTTTTGCTCTTGTTGCCCAGCCTGGAGTGCAATGCTGCAATCTCGGTTCACTGCAACCTCTGCCTCCCAGGTTCAGGCAATTCTCCCACTTTAGCTTCCTGAGTAGCTAGGATTACAGGTATCCACAACCACGCCCAGCTAATTTTATATTTTTAGTAGAGACGGGGTTGCTCCATGTTGGTCAGGCTGGTCTCAAACTCCTGACCTTAGGTGATCTGCCTGCCTCAGCCTCCCAAAGTGCTGGGATTACAGGTGTGAGCCACCACTGTGCCTGGTCTGTTTTTCTTTTTCTTTTTCTTTTTTTTTACAGGTTCAGTGATCTGTGCAGATACATGCTGCTACCATGCCAGTTAATTTTTTAATTTTTTGTAGAGAGTCTTGCTGTGTTGCTCAGCCTGGTCTTGAACTCCTGGACTCATGCATTCCTCTGGCCTCGTTCTCCCAAAGTGCTGAGATTACAGGCGTGAGTCACCACACCTGGCTGGACCTTTTTTTTTTTTTTTGAGATGGAGTCTCACTCTGTTGCCCAGGCTAGAGTGCAGTAGTGTGATCTTGGCTCACTACAACCTCTGCCTCTTGGGTTGGAGTAATTCTTCTGCCTCAGCCTCCCAGATAGCTGGGATTACAGGTGCCCGCCTGGTAATTTTTGTATTTTTAGTAGAAACGGGGTTTTACCATATTGGCCAGTCGGGTCTTGAAATCCTGACCTCAGGTGATCCACCCACCTCGGCCTCCCAGAGTGCTGAGATTACAGGTGTGAACCACCGCACCCGACCCAGACCTTTTTTAATGAGCCCATATGCTGATTGCAAACACATTAATTATGACTAAATAAAGTATTTTCCATTCATTTGGAAAGATGTTGTTTGCTCAATATAGGATTCTTTGTTGATATACTTGTTCTTTTAGTTCTTTAAGGATATTGTTCCATTGTCTTCCAGTTTGCATTGTTTCTGATAATAAGTATGTAATCAATGTTACATTTGGTTGTCTGTTGTTAAGGTGTCTTTTTCCCCCGGTTTCTTCAAGTAATTCTTTATTATACCTGGTTATCAGCAATTTGATGCTGTGTCTTGGTGTGGATTTGTTGATATATATTGTGGCTGTGGTTTGTTGAGCTTTTTGCATCTCTAGGTTCATAGTTTTTATTTGTTTTGGAAAATATGGGACTAATATTTGTTGCCTTTTTTTTTTTTTTTTTTTTTTGGATAGAGGGTCTCACTCCGTTACCCAGGATGGAGTACAGTGGCTCAAACATGGCTCAGTGCAGCCTCATCCTCCTAGGCTCAAGTGATCCTTCCAACTCAGCCTCCCAAGTAGCTAAGACTACAGGTGTGCACCACCATGCCCAGCTAATTTTTTGTAATTTTAGTAGAGATGAGGTTTCACTGTATTAGCCAAGATGGTCTCGATCTCCTGACCTCATGATCTGCCTGTCTCAGCCTCCCAAAATGCTGGGATTACAGGTCTGAGCCACCGTGCCTGGCCTATTTTGCAACACTTTAAAGTAGTTCTTGCCAAATTTGACCCTGACTGAGTTATAGTAGATGTAGAACAGAGAGCCTTGTTTCAGACCTTTGGAAAGTCCCCATACCAATTTGAAAATACAGAGGTGATACTTGAGTGACTAGGGTTTTATACGGGATCTCCAGCTGCTGACTTTAAGACTGGCACGGAGGTGGGGAGGGATTGGGCCTAGGACAAACAGAAACTCCACAAGGCTTTCCTGCCATTTTCACTTTCATTTTTATTTATCTTTATCTCTCTGTTAATAGTATGGGGTGCTGAATATTATAATTTCAAAATTCTTCATCTGTTTTTATAATGCTGTCACTTTCTTAATGAGGAAGTTTTAAGCATTTTTAGACATTTTTTACTTCAGTTAGATTTGGTAATGTCATCTTGACTACTAAAGGTTTGTTTTAGGGATTTAAGGAATATTATACATATTCATAAGAGATGACTGAGTTATTTCTAAGAACACGCACAGTCCGCCCTTTGTTTCCTTCTCTTTTGACATTACCCAATAATAAGTTTAAGATTTTTTCCTTGGGATTGTGAAGTATATTTTATTAGTCTTTTGTCAAACTTCACTATGTTTGATCTAGTGGAAACCAGTTGCCAGCTTCCAGATATTCTCTCTTACTGTAATCACACATACGCTGGGCAAGATCCCCCGATCACAAGTTGCAACAAAGAATATGAAATGTAATCCACTGGCATTGTTCATTAGAGACTCAGTGCCCAGAGTGTTTCCTCATGGCTGTTTTTCTCTTGTTTTTGCTGCTTTTAACAGAATAAGTGAACCTGGGTAATTGATAAGAAATCATACTTAGTTTTTACAGTTCTGGAGACTGTCCCAGGTCAAGGCTGGGAATCTGGTGAGAACCTCTTGCCGGTGGGGACTCTGCAGATTCCCTAGGTAGCACAGGTATCACATGGTGAGGGGATTAAGTGTGTAGCTCAGATCTTTTCTTCCTCTCATGATGGCAACTGTGCCACTCCTGAGATAACCCATTTATTCATTCAGCCATTATGGATTAATTTATTTATGAGCTCCAAACCCTCAAGACCCAATCACCTTTTAAAGCCCCACCTTTGATTACTTCCACATTGGAGATTAACATTCAACCTGTGTGTTTTGGAGGGGACAGACATTCAAACTTAGCAGTGGCTGATCAGGTAGGTGCACTCCCTCTGCTGAGTATGAAACAAAATTCCAACTCTCAGAGGACTATAGGAGCTAAGTAAATGCCTTATTTTTTTTTTCATAAATAGTTTAGGTACACTCAGCCCCTGTTACTAGTCACATTGGTGGGGACCCTCCCTAAATCTAGTGCCTAGACAACATTGTAAACAAGCATTTGTAAGTATATGTAGTCTCAGGACTACTAATGTTAACTCTCTTTTGCACACTAAGTAGTAAGACTTTGTCATAATAAGAACTGCAGATCCACTGGAGAAATAGACATTAAGGTCCATGTAATAATACTCACTTCACTCACCAAAAGGAGACCTGTTCCAATTCAGCTGTTGCATTAGCAAACACATTCAATTTTAGCATCAGAATTGCTATGTGGGAGACAGTGAGTGTAGACAGAGAATGAAAGTGGATTTACCATGTCATTGAATAAATGCTTAGAAACCATGCACCCAGGAAATTTAAGAAGTATAGATTCTCAGTACTGTCAACCTCATCTTTCCTCATCTACGTATGTGGGATGTTTCAGGACTCAGTTGCTTTTGAGGATGTGACTGTGAACTTTACCTGGGAAGAGTGGACTTTGCTGGGTCCTTGCCAGAAGAATCTCTACAAAGATGTGATGCAGGAAACCATCAGGAACCTGGACTGTATAAATAAGGATGATGTCATATCTCCACTTAGTCAATTAGAGACATTTGTTTCTTGATCTGCAATGCTGTTCAAAGATTTGCAGTATGGGAAGGGGGTATGATTGACCATAGAATAACACAGGGTTTAGGGGTGCCATCCTCCCAAGCAATTGCACATCCTGATGCAACTTTTTTCTACCACAGCTTAACTAATGTTCACTGGCACTCTGATTGGTCATATAAGCTGTTGATTAATATATATATATTGTGTGTCGTATTTATCATATACTATATTCTCACAATAACATAAGCTAAAGAAAGAAAATGGCAATATGGGCTGGGTGTGGTGGCTCACGCCTGTAATCCCACGCCTTGGGAGGCTGAGGTGGGTGGATCACTTGAGACCAGGAGTTCCAGCCTGGCCAACATGGTGAAACCCTGTCTCTACTAAAAATACAAAAAAAATTAGCTGGGTGTGGTGGCACATGCCTGTAATCTCAACTGCTTGGGAGGCTGAGGCCTGAGAATTTCTTTAACCTGGGAGGTGGAGGTTGCAGTGAGCCGAAATCTCACTACCTCACTCCAGCCTGGGTGACAGAGCAAGACTCTGTCTCAAAAAAAAAGAAAATTATGATATGAAAATCATAAGGAAGAGAAACTATAGTTACTATTCCTTAAGTGGAAGTAGATGCTCATAAAGGTTTTCATCCTTGTTGTCTTCATATTGAGGAGGCTGAGTAAGAGGAGAGGTTGGTTTTGCTATCTCAGGTATAGCAGAAACGGAGGAAAATTTGTATATAAATGGATTTGAGCAGTTCAAAACTGTTTTTCAAGAGGCCACTGTAGTTTGATGAATGAATCGTGCATGATTGCACTATAATATCTTAAGTTTTTCTATAATTTTGTAAAAAATTTTTCTAGGTCTATCTTTTAGGAATGAAATGGGAAGACCAGATCATTGAAGATCAATACAAAAGTCCCAGGAGAAATGTAATTTGCTGTCACAGGAGAAAGATACGTCTCTGGAGTCATTCTTCAAATGATAGGAATTTTTACAAAGAAGCAAAGAAAATGAACAAGCCCAGCTCAAATTTATTTATTTATTTAATTTTTTTTTTTGAGACGGAGTTTCGCTCTTGTTACCCAGGCTGGAGTGCAATGGCGTGATCTCAGCTCACTGCAACCTCCGCCTCCTGGGTTCAGGCAATTCTCCTGCCTCAGCCTCCTGAGTAGCTGGGATTATAGGCACGCACCACCATGCCCAGCTAATTTTTTGTATTTTTAGTAGAGACGGGGTTTCACCATGTTGACCAGGATGGTTTCGATCTCTTGACCTTGTGATCCACCCGCCTCGGCCTCCCAAAGTGCTGGGATTACAGGCTTGAGCCACCGCGCCCGGCCACAAATTTATTTATTTTAGAAGATTTTCTTCAAAAGTATATACTTGTTTCATAGCTATTCAAGTGTTTGCATAATAGTTTCCATGGAAGCAACATTAAGAATCCCCACATTGCTGGGTGCGGTGGCTCACGCTTGTAATCCCAACACTTTAGAAGGCTGAGGTGGGTGGACCATGAGGTCAGGAGTTCGAGACCAGCCTCACCAACATGGTGAAACCCCATCTCTACTAAAAATAAAAAAATTAGCCGGGCATGGTGGTGCACGCCTGTAATCCCAGCTACTCAGGAGGCTGAGGCAGGAGAATTGCCTGAACCCAGGAGGCGGAGGTTGTGGTGAGCTGAGATCATGCCATTGCACTCCAGCCTGGGCAACAGAGTGAGACTCTGTCTCAAAAACAAAACAAAGCAAACAAACAAAAAATCAAGAACAAGATTAGTAGGCTCTAACTTCTGGATTTCAAAACATACTGCAAATCTATGCTAATAACATGTTTGGTACTAGCATAATGACACAGAAGTAGACCAGTGCAACAAAATAAATAGCACAGAAGTATGCCTTTGCAATTTAAGTCCAATAATTTGTAACAAGTTTGCTGTGACCTTTCAATGGGGGTATAGATTAGTATTTATATTAGTATTTTGTTTTAGTAGCTCAAGCTGTGTAAAACATAACTCCATTAAAAAATAGGTCAAGGACTTACTCTAATGAGCATGTACAAATAGACAATAGTTACCTGAAGATCTTTAGCATCACTCATCATGAGGGACATGCAAATGAAAACCACAATGATGGACAGGCACGGTGGTTCATGCTTGTAATCTCCCACTTTAGGAGGCCAAGGTGGGGGAATCACGAGGTCAAGAGATCAAGACCATCCTGGCCAACTTGGTGAAACCCCGTCTCTACAAAAATACAAAATTAGCGGGGTTTGGAGGTGTGTGCCTGTAGTCCCAGCTACGCAGGATGCTGAGGTAGGACAATCACTTGAACCTGGGAGACAGAGGTTGCAGTGAGCCGAGATCGCACCACTGCACTCCAGCCTGGTGACAGAGCGAGACTCTGTCTCAAAAAACAAACAAGCCAGGCGCAGTGGCTCACACCTGTAATCCCAGCACTTTGGGAGGCCAGGGCGGGTGGACCATGAGGTCAGGAGATTGAGATCATCCTGGTAACTTGGCGAAACCCTGTCTCTACTAAAAAAATACAAAAAAGTTAGCTGGGCGTGGTAGCACATGCCTGTAGTCCCAGCTACTCCAGAGGCTGAGGCAGGAGAATCCTTGAACCTGGCACCCTTCTTTCAACAATTTTGGCTAGACCAAGGTTGTGGTGAGCCGAGATTGCACCACTGCAAGACTCCATCTCACAACAATAAAAAAAACCACCCACATTCACAGACTCTAGAGTGCTTCTAAGAATAACAAAATAAATGCTGACAATGATGTGAAATAATTGGGGCCTTTGTACACTGTGGGAATGCAAAATAGTACAACCACTGTTGAAAACTGTAGGATAGATCATCAAGAAATCCAAAATTGAAATAACATAGGATCCACATTTCTGCTTTCTGGGAATCTGCCCAAAATTATTGAAAGAAGGATCTCAGGTAAGAAGGCTTTTATGTGCCAGGTGGGCATAAGGCACCTTCTTTCTGTCCTTCCCTGAAGCCCGGTGGGCCCTTGTCAGAAAGGGTTGTTGGCAGGCAGAAGGGTCTCAAATGTTTTTCCAAGGGTGACAGATGGACTGGGTCATTTGAAGAAATACTTTTGAAAGAAAGTATTTACCTCAAAGAAGGTAAACCCATATTTATAGCAGCATAATTTACCAACAGATAAACTGTGAAAGCAACCCTCATGTTTATTGACAGATGGTACTATATGCGTACAATGGAATATCGGTCAGTCTTCAAGGAAGGAAAATGTGACATATGCTACAGCGTGGGTGAACCTTGCGGATATTGTGCTAAGTGAAATGGGCCATTCATATGAGGAAAACTACTTTATGAAGTCAGTTCACCTAATTCCTCCCACTTTCCTCCAGATATGGACTCTTTGAAATATAGGAAATTGAGAAAATACAATGCAAAATTAGAGAAGATTGACTTGTAATTCTGAACCTGGGCTGCAAGTTCAAGAAATGGATGAAGAAGATCATGACCTGCACAGGAAATAATTTTCTGACTTTAATAGTATAGTGAAGGTTGAAAAAGATGTGGCTGGGCATGGTGGCTCATGACTATGATCCCAGCACTTTGGGAGGCCAAGGTGGGCAGATTGCCTGAGGTCGGGAGTTTGAGACCAGCCTGGCCAGTATCGTGAAACCCAGTCTCTACCAAAAATACAACCCGGGAGGCAGAGGTTGCAGTGAGCCAAGATCGTGCTTTGAAAAAAAGTTGGGAAATGCTGCTTTAGAGCATCAACACCTTGTTGTCATACAAAAATCCGCACCCATAGAAGAAAATCATGGTGGCTTTTTGAACATGTGTGATATAAAGAGACATGTTTATGATTTGTGCTTGCACATGTGAAATTCCTTTCTGCCCATACTACAAACCTTCCCGTCCCATACCTAGCTGCTTAAAATTCCCCAGCTTCCCGCAGCTCTAGGAGGAGGTAGTGTCTTGGGAGCAAGAGACTCTGACCCCATCTCCTTCTCTGGCCAGAAAATAAATCCTGCTTGCCTTTTTTTTGTTTCATTAGTTATTCTTTCATTGTGCATACAAACTAGAGAAAGAACTCAGTTTACCGGTGACGGTGACACTTGTATTTCATACAAATATGGGAAACCTTTATATTTTCAAAAGCCTTGGCTTTTGATTGGAGTATTTAATTCATTAATATTTAAAGTCTTGAATGAGAGAGCATGTCCACACTGTGCAGAGGACACAGGAGGGCAAGCTGAGTTTCCTCCTCTTTAAATCCTTCAGTGCCCCTGCTTCATCACCAGGTGCTGATCCCACTTGTAACTGGCAAAAGGGTCTGACTGCTCGCCACTTGTATAAAGAAGTCAAAATAATAACAACTTGTAATAAGGAGTGAAATTTCTATATTATCTGTCCTAGCAGGGAAGAGCTGAAAGCAACCCCACTGTTCAATTTGTGGAGGAGATGCAGGGGTTTTTATAGGAAGGGTTTGGAATGCAGAAGAGGCGAGGGGGGCTAGGAGGTACCAGGTGGTGTGACTTGCTCTGGTTGCCCCTCTTGAATTGTCCCATTTGGTGAAGGGACTACTCCATTGTGGATCCTGCCAGGTTATAAATTAGTCGCAGACAATCTCTAGTCAATCTTCAGCTGGGTGTGGGTTTGGTCTTTGAATTTATCTTTTGTTGGAGAGAATTCCAGAGGTGTCTGGTCCCTACCAGGATGTAACCCCTGAAGCTTCTAAGGAAATATATGACCAAATAAGAGAGCATAGTGTGTGCTTAATAAGTATTTAGGTAAATAAATGTGCATAGGCTGGGCATGTTGGCTCATGCCTGTAATCCTAGCACTTTGGGAGGCCAAGGCCGTAAGATTGCCTGAGCTCCGGAGTTTGAGACCAGCCTGGGCAACAAGGTGAAAACCCCGACTCTAATAGAATACAAAAAGTTAGCTGGTCGTGGTGGTGGGTGCCTGTAATCCTAGCTACTCGGGAGGCTGAGGCAGGAGAATCTCTTGAACCCAGGAGGTGGAGGTTGCAGTGAGCCGAGATTGTGCCACTGCACTCCAGCCTGGGTGACAAAGCGAGACTGTGTCTCCAAAAACATAAAAATCAATATGCATAAGGCATGGCAGTATAGTATGGGAAAGGAAAGGGAGTGGAGGTTCACAGCACTTTCTGAGGCTGTATTTAAAGATGAGAGGAAAAGGGAAAGAAGAAGAAGGAAAAAAAATTTTAAATGCAGTTTGAGACTCAGCTGCTAAGCTGCTGGTTACATACTCTGGGACTCAATTTCAGGAGTCAGAATCTGGCCCCTAAACTTGGGAATATGTTTAACCTCCTGAAAGGGGGTTTCCTGCTGAACTGTGGCTGAAAGTTCTCTGAACTAATTTAGGTTTCTTTCTTTTCCCCTCTTTTGATTCCATTATACAAGATTGCTGCCATATAATTCCAGATTTTCCATGCACTTAATTTTATTTCATTCTTGATGGGTTTTTATTTTCTGATCTGAGAATGAGAGAGAGAGAAGGTGGGTTAAAGGCTTGGCTAGGCAGCCAGTAGCTTCATCCCAAATTCCTGATCCCCGGAAGACACCAGGCCTTCCCTCCTGCTTCAGAGTGGTTTGTGTGGCCTGGGCTCCCCTTCTGCTCTGAGGCCAGGGGACGGCTCCACTGGGCAGTGAGTCTGGAATTCTCTGCACACGCTCGTGGGTCCCCGTCAAGGAAGAAAGAGTAGGAAGAGCCCATTGAGTACAGGCAGAAAATTCCGCTTAAATGCAAATGTCCACTGGGAGGGATCAGGTCATAGCGAAGGGAGGAAGCCCACCCTATCAAGAGCTGTATCTGGAACGGCTCCATCTGGAACAGCTCCAATCGGCTGTGTAATGCTTCTTCTGTCAATCAGTCCCCTGGTGGGGCGGAACTTGGAGCTCTACCCAGTCATGGGTGGGGGCGAGTTCGTGGGAACTGTCAATCAGGCGCGCTGCCGGGAGGAGGGTGGAGCCTTCTCCTCTGAGCTCTGGCTCCCGGCTTTGTTGCTAAGAGACGCTCTGGCAGGTCAGTGGCCGGTTCTGTCACACTGAGTCCTATACTGGCAGCGGTAGCCTTGAGGAGAACCCGGGAAATGGTGAGTGTGCGGGGCCCGGCGTCCTGAGGCAGGGTGAAGGGCTGGTTGGAACCGGCCAGAACTGGCTGTGGCGGGACCCGGGCGTCCCCGCGGCGACTCTGGGGTCTGCGGCCCCGAGTTTCCCTGGCGCAGCTCGGGCCTCGGTCCCCTCGGCCGCAGGATGAGGGTGGGGCTGGGCCGGCAACCGGGACCCAGGGCGTTCTGTCCCGTCGTGCGCGGCGACTGTGGCCCCGGCCCCGGCCCCTGCCCCGTCGTCCTCTCGGCAGCTCCGCGCCCGCAGCCCTGCGTCTCCCCAGATTGTGCGGCTGTAACCGGCACAGGTTCGCGGCCCGAGTCACTGCACCGACACGCCAAGAGCTGCAGCAGAAACAGTTTAATAGGGGGAGAGGGGAGGACACCCCAGATCCGCCTCCCTGAGGGATCTGGGGTCTGGACAGGGGCGGCTGGGATGTGGGGTCTCTGGTTGGTGGGGAAATGAGGGGCGAATCCTGGGACAGGAGGTGAAGAAACTGCGTTCTCCTGCTGAGTGGGCTTCCTCGTGGGGTCTTCAGCCTACGTGGCGCCAGCCTTTCCGCTGGAATTCAAGATCTGAGAAAGGATTTAAGCGACTCTTGAGCAGCACTCAGAGATCTTATCCCCAGGCACAGTGGGGAAGCCGGCGTCTGCTGTGACCTGACTCTCAGGGAGGCGGCCCCGTGAGGCGGCGGGGCTGAGGGCACCTGGTTAATATCAGCTGCAATCTCACCTCCAGTCTGGCCCTCAGTTCCTGTGAACCCGGTGAGGGTGGGAGGGTCACCAGGCGGAATCCAGACTCTTGCGTGGGGTTCATGCATGGGTGGAGCTGTGGTCTGTGGGGTCGCCAGTCCCTTCTTTTCTTCCCAGGGTGACTGATTCTTCCTCTAGTTTTTCAGAGATGAGGGCAGTAGGGCCTCAAATCCACCACCTATTCCCTCATCCTAACTTCTCCTGGGGCTGATAGTAAATCCCTTAGTTTCCAGATCCTTCCCCAGGCTAACTTTCTCTCCTCAATTCACAGCAACATCATGAATTCCTCCCTCCCCGACCCACGTGTGCTAATTCAGTCCCAGTATTTTAATTTTCATTTTATTTTCAGAGAGCAATGTGTGGCTGCTGCTTCTGCTTCTTCTGCTTCTGCTTCTTCTGCTTCTGCTTCTGCTTCTTCCTTCTCCCTCTTCCCTCTTCCTTCTTTCTTCTTTTTTTCTTTTTTTTTTAATTATTATTTTTTTATAAAGACGGGATTTCACCATGTTGGTCAGGTTGGTCTTGAACTCCCGACCTCAGGTGATCCGCCCGCCTTGGCCTCCAAAGTGCTTGGATTATAGGCATGAGCCACGGCGCCCAGCCTTCTTCTTCTTTTTTTGAGGCAGAGTTTCGCTCTTGTTGCCCAGGCTGGAGTGCAGTGGTGCGATCTCGGAACCCAGGTGCATCCTCTTCCTCCTGGGTTCAAGCAATTTTCCTGCCTCAGCCTCCTGAGTAGCTGGGATGACAGGCGCCCTCCACCATGCCAGCTAATTTTTTGTATTTTTAGTAGAGACAGGGTTTCACTATGTTGGCCAGGCTGGTGTCGAACTCCTGACCTTAGGTTATCCACCTGCCTCAGCCTCCCAAAGTGCTGGGATTACAGGTGTGAGCCACCGTGCCCGGCTCAGCTTCTTCTTAAAAGATTTGTGTTCCTGAACATTTCACATGTGAGGAAGCAGAGAATAATGTGACACTCCACTGTAAAAAAAACCTTTGTGTCTCTCTGTTTCTTTCCCATGGGTACAGATACCTTCTCAACGTCTTTGGGTTGAGAGTCCCCTTTGGAAATTTTACAGGGTTATGTCCTCAGCCCACCCTCTGTCTTTTCCTGGTTCTGTTTCAGAACTGCCTGAGGTTAAATCAAGATACACACAACTGTCCTGTCCCTGGAAGGGTCTAGTGAATATCAGCCCCTGGGTCATTTCTCCCAGTGAGCAGCCTGAGGTGTCGGGGTAGGGCCTCACAGAGAACAGCTGGATGCCCTGGGTGGGATGGGATATCGTTTCTATAAAAAGCTAACCCTTGCAACAATCACCTTTTCCTCCCCAACCCCAGTTTCCATTCCTTAGGGACACAGGCTGGTCAGCCAATTGAATGGTCGTATTTGGGGAAGAAGACAGAAATGATTTCTTCCTTCCTGACTCTCAGACTAGTGAAGAGAGAAAACAGTATCTAAGCACTGGAGAACCCATGAATTCTGGTTGTACAAGAACCTCCCATTCAGGTCAGGTCGTGCAACAGCCAGAAAAGCACACAGTGCAGTATCTCCTGGGGTGGAGGGGGGTGGTCCCTGAGCACTTTGCTGAGCAGCATGGGGGTGACAAATGTCCTAGGAGATAGGACCACCTGACCTAACACCTGAGTTAGATTTGTGTTCCAGTCAGCACTGACCATCCCTGAGGTTTTCACATTGAAAAGAGGTGTTCCCTCATTTCAACTTCAACATTTTATTAACAATAAGATGTATCCTATCATTAGAGATTGATAGAGAAAATAAAGTATTTCCACAGAGGCCAGAAACAGTTAAATTTCAGAAAACAGATCATGTATATAGTCACCTATTCCTTTTTTTTTTTTTTTTTTTTTGAGATGGAGGCTCGCTCTGTCACCCAGGCTGGAGTGCAGTGGCACGATCTTGGCTCACTGCAGCCTCCACCTCCCAGGTTCAAACGACCCTCCCATCTCAGCCTCCCAAGTAGCTGGGATTATAGGCCTATACCACCATGCCTGGATAATTGTTTTATATTTTTAGTAGAGCTGGGTTTCACCCTGTTGGCCAGGCTGGTCTCAAACTCCTGACATCAAGTCATGTGCCGCCGCAGCCTCCATTTTTTGTAAAAAAAAAAAAAAAAAAAAAAAAAAACTTCATTAACTTTTTTTTTTCCACCAGAGCCTGTCTGGTAAGTTTCTCTGATTATTTCAAATGGAATTTCAGGGCCTAGCAGTGAAAGTATGACCAAGGAAAAATGTTTGGTCATACTTTATTTATGGCTGCAGAAAAAGTGAACACATATTAACAGAAAATGTGATAGTTAGTTGATTGAATTATAAAAATTTACCAAAACTTTAGTTTCTTTCTTTTTAGGGTGGGGAATTTAGGACTGGATAACTGTTCTGTTCCTATACGTATACTTGATGGATTAGTGCCAAATTCTGTGCTAACCCCTCCCCTTTCTTTGCTGCGTTCCTCTTTTTGGCGATTCTTAAGATATCCTTTATAACACACTGATAACCTTAAGCAGAGGGTCTTGCTGAGTTCTGTGGGTTGGCTTAGCACAGTATTGACCCTGAGGAGGGGGTCATTGATTTTATACACATTTGATTAAAAGATGGTCTCTGGGGCTTGCCCCTGGCATCTGCCTGGAGGCTGATGGGTTGTGATACTCAACCCTCAACTTGTGGGGTCTGTACTAATGTTGGATGGACACCAGGTTTTGTTGGAGATTCGTGTTCAGCAAATGCTTTATGTTTGTTGTCAAAAGTTGTGTGAGGTGGCTGGGCGTGGTGGCTCATGCCTGTAATCCCAGCACTTTGGGAGGCCAAGGCGGGTGATCACCAGGTCAGGAGTTCGAGACCAGCCTGGCCAACATGGTGAAAGTCCTTCTCTGTAAAAAATAAAAGAAAAAGAAAAAAAAAGTTGTGTAAGGTAACACTACAGGTTAGAAACATAACTGACATAGAGTTTGTATTTCATTATGCATAGGTTCAGCGTGTATTCATCTAGAAGCATAGTTTTGCCTCTTTTCTGTTTTCAGTTAGTTAATATTACCATTAATATGCCATCAATATTCTGCTGAAAAGCCAATCCTGCTACTGGGTATCTATCCAAAGGAAAAGAAATCAGAATATCAAAAAGATACCTGCACTTGTCTGCATATTGCAGCACTATTCACAATAGCAAAGCTATGGAATCGACCTAAGTGGAGGATTGGATAAATAAAATGTGGTATGTATGCTCATTGGGATACTATTCAGCCATAAAAAGAAGAATGAAATCATGTCTTTGTGATAATATGGATGGAATGGGAGGCAATTATCTTAAGCAAAATGATTCAGACGCAGAAAGGCAAATACCACATGTACACACTTTAAAGTGGGCGAATATACCTCCCATGTGTAAATAATGTGTACACATGGAAGCAGAGTGTGGAATGATGGTCACTGGAGACTCCAAGAGGGTGGAGGATGGTGGATGATGGGCGGTTGCTTCGTGGGTACATGTGCCTTGCCGCAGTGATGGATGCACTGAAGACTGACTTCATTCACCACAATCCACTATATCACTGTGGCAACATTACAGTTGTACCCCATGAATATGTACAAACAACAATAACAAAATTTAAAAAGGAATGCATATTTCAGGGTTCTACTCCAGTCCTACTGAATTAGAAATTCTGGGGGTGGGGTGGGGCACGATGGCTCATGCCTGTAATCCCAGCACTTTGGGAGGCCAAGGCAGGTGGATCATGAGGTCAAGAGATTGAGACCATCCTGGCCAACATGGTGAAAATCCATCTCTACTAAAAATACAAAAATTGACTTGGCTTGATGACGGGTGCCTGTAGTTCCAGCTACTCAGGAGGCTGAGGCAAGAGAATCGCTTGAACCTGGGAGGCAGAGGTTGCAGTGAGCCGAGATCACACCACTGCACTCCAGCCTGGCGACAGTGAAAGAGTCTGTCTCAAAAAACAAAAAATTATGTTTTATATATCTCCATTGGTTTTTGCTGATTAGCATTGGTGTTGAGCATTTTCTCTTTGCGGTCTTTCATCTTCATGAAATAATTTTCAGTCTTTTCTCAGGTTTAATTTATTTGGATATTATTGCTTTGCTTCTCTCATTCTTTTTGTTTTTAAGCATACTGTACATACTAACCAGTTTTCACATGGAGGAATTGCTAATATTTCCTTCCAGATAATGGTTTATCTTTCTTTTTCTTTTTTTTTCGAGGCTGAGTCTTGCTCTGTTGCCCAAACTCTGCCTCCTGGGTTCAAGAGATTCTCCTGCCTCAGCCTCTGTAGCTGGCACTACAAGAGCACGCCACCATGCCCAGCTAATTTTTGTATTTTCAGTAGAGACAGTGTTTCACCATGTTGGCCAGGCTGGTCTCAAACTCCTGACTTCATGATCAGTCTGCCTAGGCCTTCCAAAGTGCTGGGATTACAGATGTGAACCACCACACCCGGCCTGGTTTATCTTTTTATTTCATTCTACAGTTTGATAGACTCTTTCTTTTCTCTTTTCTATTTCTTTCTTTCTTTTCTTTCTTTTTTTTTTTTTTTGAGCTAGAATCTTGCTCTGTTGCCCTAGGCTGGAGTGCAATGGTGCCATCACAGCTCACTGTAGCCTCAAACTCCTGGGCTCAAGGGATCCTCCCGCTTCAGCCTCTCAAAATGCTGAAATTAGAGGTGTGAGTCACTATGCTTAATTTTAATAGAGTTGAATTTGGAAGACTCCTCATTTGGGACCAACTTTCTTTTTTTCCTCTTATCTTTTTTTTTGGGAGGTTGACGGGAGACAAGGGCTCACTCTGTTGCCCAGGCTAGAGTGCAGTGGTGTCATCCAGGCTCTCTGCAGCCTCTACTTCCCTGGGCTCAGTTGATTAGCCTCCCAGGTAGCTGGGACTACAGGCATGCACTCCTACACCTGGGCTAATTTTTGTATTTTTGTGGTGATGAGGTTTCACCATGTTGCTCAGGCTGGTCTTGAACCACTGGACTCAAGAGATCCTCCTCCCTTGGCCTCCCAAATAGTTGGGATTGATTATAGGTGTGAGCCACTGTGTCCAGCCTTTATTTTCTTACTTAAGAAAACTCTCATCTTGTTAAATCTGAAGAAGACCTTTGTCTGTAACTGTTTAAAATACTAGTTTTATCTTTCATAGGTGTTGGGTTTTTTCTCTTTTAATCTTGAGGTCTGTTTCTGGGGACTGGCTATAAACCCTATTCCTGCTCTGATGGTTCTCCAGGGGTTTGGTGGTGGATGTTTACATTGTGCCTTTCATGGGATACTTCTGTTTTGGCGGAAATCATTTGATAAAAGTTTATTGGAAGTCTAATTTGAGGATGGACTAGCTAAGATCCACCAACAAATTTGGGTATGTTCCAAAGTTTGTTGCAAAGTGATAACTTCAGAGGAAAGTTTAGGAGAAGGGAGGGGGACTCCTCATATCAGAGTTGTCTCTTATAGAGAAGTATGTCAGGGCAGTGTTTGCCTTATAACGTAGATTAGAAGGTGTTACCTCTGCTTCTGTTTTGCTGAAGAGATTGTAAAGAATCTGTGTCATTTCTTTGCCAGAATTCACCAGTGAAATCATCTTGGCCTGTTCCCGCCCCCTCCCCCGGGACTTTTATTATTTATTGATTCAATTGCTTCAGTAGATATAGGCATATTCGTTATTCACTTCTCTTTTTGTGAGTTTTGGTAGACTGTGTCTTTCAAGGAGTTAGTCCATTTCATGTCATTTAGCAAATATGTAGGCATTCAGCTGTTCTCACTATTCCTATATGGTCTATTTAATGTCCTTGACATTGTTAGTGATAACCCAGCCCCTCTTTTTTTCTGACTTGACTAGGGACTTAAAGATTCTATCCAGTTTCGGTTGTTTTGTCTTCATTTTAGCTTGAGTTTTTCTTTGGTTGCTCACATCTGTTGAATACTTACTTTAGTTGTTGTACCTTACAGCTGCAAAAATTCTGTATGGCGCAGTTGTTAATTTTTTATTGGTATCATTTTCTCTATTTCTGGTTTTCTTTTAGTTCTGTGTTCATCATTGCCTTTAGCTCATTCAATGTATTTAAGACAGTTGCTTCCAAGTTTTTAATTCAGTAAGTTCATTATCTGAGATTTCATGGAGATGGTTTATCTGAGTTAAATTTTTCCACCAATAAACTATATTTCCATGTTTCTCTGTGTTCTTCGTAATTTTGTTTGTGTTCAAAGGAAGACATTTGAATGTTGTAATGGGGTAACTCTAGCAGTCTGATTCTTTCCCATTCACCGGTTGATATTCTTGTTTGTTGCAAGCTGTAGTTACTCATTTTTTTAGTAACATTTCTTTCTTTTTTTTTTTTTTTAAGACAGAGTCTTGCTCTGTCACCCAGGCTGGAGTGCAACGGTGTGATCTCGGCTCACTGCAACCTCCACCTCCCAGGTTCAATCCATTCTCCTGCCTCAGCCTCCCAAGTAGCTGGTACTATAGGCATGCATCACCATGCCTGGCTTATTTTTATATTTTTAGTAGAGATGGGGTTTCACCATGTTAGCCAGGCTAGTCTCAAACTCCTGACCTCAAGTGAGCTGCCTGCCTTGGCCTCCCAGAGTGCTGGGATTACAGGTGTGAGCCACCACACCCGGCCTTTAGTAACATTTTCAAAGTGTGTTTGTAGAGACTATATTCCCTAATCACACTGAAGTCTCTGTTCTTTAGCTTGTGTTCATCCTGTGTTCTGACAGAGATTTCCTGAATGTTCGAAGCTAAAAGTAAAAAAGATGAAACACACAAAAACCTGACCTCTTCAGGTCTCTGTGCATGGCTCTGTGCTGGGTCATTCCTTGAACACTTAGCTAGGCTATTTAAAACTCTGCTTTAGCCTTTATGTTCTATTTTACTAAACCCAGACATCAGCCAGAGCTGAAATTGAGGGTTTCCCTAGGTCTTCTATGAAAATGTTACTTCCTGTGCCTGCTGTGGCTTCCTCAATTCCCCAGCATACCTGGGTACCTTTGAATACCCTAGTTTCTGAAGGAAAATTTCTCTCCAGATTTTTTCCCTGGGACTCAGATGGTCTCAGGTCTTAATCATAGTCTGTTTCCTGAGTGATTGCAGTCTTTTTGTGTATTTGGCAGTCTTTTTGTGTATCAAGATGTTCCTGACACGTTTGTCCCTGATTTCCATTACAGATGACATAGAATAAAGAGTCTTAGGGGCAGGTGCAGTGGCTCACACTTGTAATCCCAGCACTTTGTGAGGCTGAGGTGGGCAGATCACGAGGTCAGGAGTTCAAGACCAGCCTGGCCAAGATGATGAAACCCCGTCTCTACTAAAAATACAAAAATTAGCTGGGTGTGGTGGTGGGCGCCTGTAATCCCGGCTACTCAGGAGGCTGAGGCAGGAGAATTGTTTGAAACCGGGAGTCAGAGGTTGCAGTGAGCCGAGATCTCACCATTGTACTCCAGCCTAGGCAACAGAGCGAGACTTGTCTCAGGGAAAAAAAAAAGTCTTGTGTCAGACCTTCAGATAGTCCCCATACTAATTGGAAAATACAAAGGCAATAATTTGCAAATAAGATCTGATCTGCTGTCTATACAATCATTGACGAGTGTTTCATACTGGGATCTCAGGCTGCTGTGTTCAAGACTGACACTACAGTGGCTCATACTGGTAATCCCAGCACTTTGGGAGGCCAAGGCAGGCGGATCACCTGAGGTCAAGAGTTCAAGACCAGCCTGACCAACATGGAGAAACCCCACTTCTACTAAAAATGCAAAATTAGCAGGGCGTGGTGATGGATAACTGTAATCCCAGCTACTCAGGAGGCTGAGGCAGGAGAATTGCTTGAACCTGGGAGGCAGAGATTGTGCCATTGCACTCCAGCCTGGGCAACAAGAGCAAAACTTCATCTCAAAAAAAAAAAAAAAAGACTGACACTGAGGTGGGGAGGGATTGGGCCAAGGACAAATGAAAACTCCACAAGGCTTTTCTACCATTTTTCACTTTCATTTTTAAATTTGTTTGTCTCTCTGTTAATAGTATGGAAGCTGAATATTATAGTTTTAAAATTATTTATCTGTTCTTGTAAAGCTGTCACTTTGTTGATGAGAAGCTTTTTAGCATTTTTATACATATGTGACTTCTATTAGATTTGGTGATATAGTTTTTTGTTGACTACTAAACAAAAGTCTGATTTAGCTATTTAGGGAATATTATAGATATTCATGAGAGGTGACATTGAATTCTTTTATTTATTTATTTATTTTTATTTTATATAGATATAGATATAGATATTTTGAGACAGAGTTTTGCTCTTGTTGCCCAGGCTGGGGTACAATGGCACGATCTTGGCTCACTACAACCTCCGCCTCCTGGGTTCAAGTGATTCTCCTACCTCAGCCTCCTGAGTAGCTGGGATTATAGTCATGTGCCACCATGCCTGGCTAATTTTATATTTTTAGTAGAGATGGGGTTTCTCCATGTTGGTCAGGCTGGTCTCGAACTCCCGACCTCAGCCTCTCTCAAAGTGTTGGGATTACAGGCGTGAGCCAACACGCCCAGCCTGACATTGGGTTCTTTCTAAAAACATGTGCAATCTGTCCCCTTTGTTATCCTTTGACATTACCTAATAAAAAGTTTAAAAGTATTCCATTGGGATGATGAAGTGTATTTTATTAGTCTTTTGTCTTGCTTTGCCACATTTGATTTAAAGGAAACCCGTTGCCAGTTTCTTAATGTTCTGTCTTAGTGTAATCACATAGGATGGGTTGAATCCCCCAAGTAACATGTTGCAACAGCATTTTGAAAAGTTATTTATCAGTGTCATTCATTAGAGACTCAGTGTCCAGAGTGTTTCCTCATGTCTATGTTTTTTTGTTGCTTATAACAGAATACCTGAAGCTAGATAATTTAAATGAAACAATATATGTATTTTGTAGTTCTGGAGGCTGGGAAGTCCAAGGTCAAGGCTGGGCATCTGGTGAGAACCTCCTTGCTGGCGGAGACTCTGTGGAGTCCCTGTGTGGCACGGGGCATCACTTGATGAGAGAGCTGAGTGTCTAGCTCAGGTCTCTTTCTCTTCTCATAGGGACATAAGTCCAGCTCCTATCACTATCCATTTATTCTTTAAGCCATTAATTCAAGAATGGATTAATCTTGATTTTCTTGAGATCCAAATCCTCAAGACCCAATAACCTCTTCAAGCTTCACCTTTCATTACTGCCACATTGGGGGTTAAGTGTCAGCATGCATTTTGGTGGGGACAAACATTCAAACCTAGCATTGGCTGATCAGCTGTGCTCCCACTGCTGAGCATGTAACAAAATTCCAAGCTCTCCGAGAGAAGGTAAGTGCTAAGCAAATACTACACTTTGTCCATAAACAGTTTATGCACACTCAGCACCTATTATCAGTTATGTTGGTGGAAACCCTCTATAAATCCAGTGCCTAGAGTACATGAAAGATCCAACTTTGTTAACCGGTGTTTGTAAGTTATATACAATCTCAGGACTCCTAATCTTACCTAGTAGGTAGTAGGACTTTGTCACAACAAGAATTACAGACCCACTGTGAAGTAGACATTAGGGATGATCCCGGCAATAAAATTCACTCGTTTAAGTCATCAAAAAGAGACCTGTTCCTATTTGACTATTACTTATACCAAACATTCAGTTCTAGCATCAGAATTGCTGTGTGGGAGAAAGTGAGTGTAGAGAGAGAATAAGAGTGGATTGACCATGTCGTTGAATCACTGCTTAGAAACAATAGCATCATGCAAAGTTTATGAAGTGGGTATAAATTTTTGGTACTATCAGTCTCAACCTTTCTCCTCTGTACATGTGGGATGTTTCAGGATTCAGTAGCCTTTGAGGATGTGGCTGTGAACTTCACTCAGGAAGAGTGGGCATTGCTGGGTCCATCACAGAAGAGTCTGTACAGAGATGTGATGTGGGAAACCATTAGGAACCTGGATTATATAGGTAAAGTTGACATTATGTCTTCACTTAGTCAATTAGAGACATTTTTTACTTGGTCGTCAGTGCTGTTGAATGATTTGAATTATGGAAAGGGGATATGGTTGACCCTTCAACAACCCAGGGTTAAGGGATGTGGGGTCTCCAACCAGTTATACATATTCAATAACTTTTTGTTCACCATAACTTAACCTTCAGTTGACTGGTAGTCTAATTGGTCACAAAAACAATGATTAACAGATATATTGTCTGTTACATGTATTCCATACTATATTCTCACAATAAAGTAAGCTAGAGAAAATAAATGTCAATAAGAAAATCACGAAGAGGAGAAACTATATTTACTGTGCATTAAATTGAAATGGATCATCATAAATATGGGCTTTCATCCTCATTGTCTTCTCATTGAGCAGGCTGAGTAAGAGGAGGGGTTGGTCTTGGTGTCCCGGGGGTAGCAGAGACTGAAGAAAATTTATATATAAGTGAACTTATGTGGTTCAAACCTATGTTGTTCAAGAGTTAACTATAATTCAGTGAATGAATCATGCATGATTCCATTGTACATAAAATCTTTTCTTTTTTTGAGATGGAGTCTTGCTCTGTTGCCCAGACTGGAATACAGTGGTGTGATCTCAGCTCACTGCAGCCTCCACTGCCAGGGTTCAAGCAATTCTCTGCCTCAGCCTCACCAGTAGCTGGGATTACAGGCGCCCACCACCATGCTAGCTAATTTTTGTAATTTTAGTAGAGACGGGGTTTCACCATCTTGGCCAGGCTGGTCTTGAACTCCTGACCTCGTGATTCACCCTCCTCGGCCTCCCAAAGTGCTGGGATTACAAGCGTGAGCCACCGCGCCCAGCCTGTACCTAAAATTGTATAGTGTTTTTAGAATTTTATAATAATCTACAGTGTTTTTTCTGTGTTCACCTTTTAGGAATGAAATGGGAAGACACAAATACTGAAGATCAGCACAAAAATCCCAGGAGAAGCCTAAGGTAATTTGTACTCACAAGAGAAAGATATATCTGTGGAGCAATTCTTAGGATGACAGGAAGTTTTACAAATAGGCAAATAAAATGAACAAGCCCATTATAAATTTATTTATTCCTAGAAAATTTTCTTCAGAAACATGTTTTTTTTTTTTTTGAGACAGCATCTTTCTCTGTCTCCCAGGCTGGAGTGCAGTGGCGCTATCTTGGCTCACTGCAACCTCCTCCTCCTGGATTCAAGCGAGTCTCCTGCCTCAGCCTCCCAAGCAACTGAGACTACAGGCACCCGCCACCATGCCTGGCTAATCGTATTTTTAGTAGAGACAGAGTTTTACCATATTGGCCAGGCTGGTCTCGAACTCCTGACCTTGTGATCTACCCGCCTTGGCCTCCCAAAATGCTGGGATTACAGGTGTGAGCCACTACACCTGGCCCAGAAACATACTTAAATGTGACGTAGCTATTCAGTGTTTTCGAAAATCATTCCCTTAGAAACAATATTAGAAATTCTATGTGTTTATCATTGTCAAGAAAACAGCTGGGGTCAAATTATCTTGTACAACGTTTGGTCCATTCACGTTCGAGCAGTGCCTGAAGCCTACACATTGCATGATGATGTAAAAATGTAAATCCAAAGCCTATTAATAAATATAAAATCATTTATAAGTAAACCTTTATTAATATACTTCTCATGTTTTACAGATGTCATATTGTAGAGAGATTCCGTAAAAGTAGCCAGATTTCAGATAGTATTGTGGATGAAAAAACTCCTGGAGTAGATCCATGTGAAAGCAGTGTACGTGAAGAAGTCAACATGGATTGTTTGTTCCTTAATTGCCTCATATTTGATGCTGGACACAAACCAGGTGAGTGTCAGGAATATGGAGAGAAGCCACATACATATAAACAATGTGGGACAGCCTTCAATTATCATCACTCCTTTCAAACACAAGAAAGACCTCACATTGGAAAGAAACGCTATGATTGTAAGGAATGTGGGAAAACCTTCAGTTCTTTGGGAAACCTTCGAAGACACATAATAGTGCAACGTGGAGGTGGACCTTATAAATGTCAGTTGTGTGGAAAAGCCTTTTTTTGGCCTAGTTTATTTCATATACATGAAAGAACTCACACTGGAGAGAAACCGTATGAATGTAAGCAGTGTTCTAAAGCCTTCCCTATTTACAGTTCCTTTCTAAGACATGAAAGAACACATACTGGGGAGAAACCATATGAATGTAAGCAGTGTTCCAAAGCCTTCCCCGATTCCAGTTCCTTTATAAGACACAAAAGAACTCACACTGGAGAAAAACCCTATAAATGTAAACAATGTGGAAGAGCCTTCAGCGTTTCCAGTTCCCTTCGAATACATGAAAGAATTCACACTGGAGAGAAACCCTATGCATGTAAGCAATGTGGGAAGGCATTTCATCATCTGGGAAGCTTTCAAAGACACATGATAATGCACACTGGAGATGGACCCCATAAATGTAAGGTATGTGGGAAAGGCTTTGATTGTCCTAGTTCACTGCAAAGTCATGAACGAACTCACACTGGAGAGAAACCCTATGAATGCAAGCAGTGTGGGAAAGCGTTATCTCATCGCTCAAGCTTTCGAAGTCATATGCTAATGCACACTGGAGATGGACCTCACAAATGTAAGGTATGTGGGAAAACCTTTGTTTATGTCAGTGTATTTCAAAGACATGAAAGGACTCACACTGGTGAGAAACCCTATGAATGTAAAGTATGTGGTAAAGACTTCCGTATTTCCAGTTCCCTTCGAAGACATGAAGCAACTCACACTGGAGAGAAACCCTATAAATGCAAATGTGGGAAAGCCTTTATTAATTTCTATTCCTTTCAAAATCACGAATCAACTCACACTGGAGAGAAGCCATATGAGTGTCAGGAATGTGGGAAAGCTTTCAGTTGTTCTACATACCTTTCTCAGCATAAAAGGATCCACACAACTGAAAAACCTTATGAGTGTCAAACATGTGGGAAAGCCTTCGGTCATTTTGGTAACTTAAAAGTCCATGAAAGGATTCACACTGGAGAGAAGCCATATGAATGTAAGGAATGTGGGAAAGCATTCTCTTGGCTCACTTGTCTTCTGAGACATGAAAGAATCCACACTGGAAAGAAATCTTATGAGTGTAAACGATGTGGTAAAGCCTTCACTCGTTCTCGTTTCCTTCGAGGACATGAAAGGACTCACACTGGAGAGAAGATGCATGCATGTAAGGAATGTGGGAAGGCGCTGAGTTCTCTCCGTTTCTTGCATAGACATAAAAGGACTCACTGGAGAGATACTCTCTAAGTGTGGGAAAGCATTCATTAATTTTATTTTGTTTCAGAAACATGAAAGAAATCACATAGGAATAAGCCTCATGAATGTAAACACATGGTAAAGCCTTAAGATGTTTCTTTTGAATATGGTTATCACCCAGCCATATGCAGGGGATTGGTTCCAGACCTCATAAGCACACCTAAATCCACAGATGCTGTGTCCCTTTTATAAAATGACTTTTGCATGTAACGTATCTGCATCCTCCTGCGTCCTGTAAATCATGCCTACATTACTTAATTTTTCACCAACCCAAAGTTTTTGTCAAAGTAAAAATAAAAAGTAGATTACTAAAATACCTCATGTGTTGTAAATGCTATGCAAATAGTCATTTTATTGTATTTTTTAAAGAATCATGATACGAAAATAATCCTATAATGTTGAGAACAGACCTAACCTTTGCAGGCCTGCCTACATAGTACATGTCACCCAGAATGTTACAGTTTCTTTTCTTTTTTTTTTTTTGGAGATGGAGTCTCACATTGTTGCCCAGGCTGGAGTACAGTCATGTGATCTTGGCTCATTGCAGCCTCTACCTCTTGGATTCAAGTGATTCTCCTGCCTCAGCCTCCCAAGTAGCTGGGATTGCAGGTGCCCGCCACCATGCCCAGCTAATTTTTTGTATTTTTAATAGAGACGTGGTTTCACTATGTTGGCCAGGCTGGTCTCAAACTCCTGAATTCGTGATCCACCCTCCTGGGCCTCCCAAAGTGCTGGGATTACAGGCGTGAGCCACTGTGCTTGGCCCTTTTTTTTTTTTTTTTTTTTGAAGCAGAGTTTTGCTCTTGTTGCCCAGGCTAGAGTGCAAGCGCTGTCTCGGCTAACTGCAACCTCCACCTCCTGAGTTCAAGTGATTCTCCTGTCTCAGCCTCCCAAGTAGCTGGGATTACAGGCGCATGCCATGCCACCATGCTTGGCTAATTTTTTTTTATTTTTTTATTTTTAGTAGAGACAGGGTTTCATCATATTGGTCACACTGGTCTTGAACTCCCAACCTCAGGTGATTTGTCCAACTCAGCCTCCCAAAGTGCTGGGATTACAGGTGTGAGCCACCACACCCAGCCTCAGTTTCTTTTTTCAACACTCATAAATTGCTTTTATGTAATGACCTGGAATCATGTGTTAACACTTAACAAAATCCTGGTCCTTCTTGCTTGATAACCCAAGTATGATGATGATGATTACAGTGTGGTGCCTAATGTGATTCATTGAGGTGACTAGATGGCTGGCACTGTAGATAAGCAGTGAGACATCAGGCTCACTTGACTCTTGACAGGATATCAGGATGATTATCTGTGTTGGATGAACCACGTTTCCTGTGAGGGACACCTGGTCATTCATTGACTCATTGACTTTTTTCTTTTTTTTTTTTTTTGAGATGGAGTCTCGCTCTGTCGCCCAGGCTGGAGTGCCGTGGCACAATCTCAGCTCGCTGCAACCTCCACCTCGTGGGTTCAAGCAACTATCCTGCCTCAGCCTCTGAGTAGCTGGGATTACAGGCATGCACCACCACACCCAGCTAATTTATTATTTTTTTGTATTTTTAGTAGAGACGTGGTTTCACCATATTGGCCAGGCTGGTCTTGAACTCATGACCTTGTGATCTGCCCACCTCAGCCTCCCAAAGCGCTGGGATTGCAGGCATGAGCCACCATGCCTGGCTGACATTTAAACAGTCCCTTCACCAGAATGAATTGCCATGAAAGGCACACTGTAAACATCACAACCAGATGTCCGGGAGCCCCATGATGGCAGCACTAGAGTTTGTAGCCACACTTCTGAGAAACCCCAATGCCAAATAGAGGAAAATATATGTGCATGGCTCTCTGCAACAGAGGTAGTGGGGAGAAAGGTAGCTGGTCCTATGCTGAATGTTGAAATGGCCACAACTAACCACAGTTTACCATCCAAATCTTTTTCTGGAATGTGATGTTTTCTTTTCTTTTCTTTTTTTTTTTTTTGAGACAGAGTCTCACCATTGCACTCAAGCCTGGTCGATAGAACAAGATTCTGTCTTGGTGTTGCCCAGCCTGGAGTGTAGTGGTGTGATCTCTGCTCATTGCAACCTCTGCCTCCTGGGTTCAAGTGATTCTCCTGCCTCAGCCTCCTGAGTAGCTGGGACTATAGGCTCCCACCACCATACTTGGCTAATTTTTGTATTTTTAGGAGAGATGGGGTTTCACCAGGTTGACCAGGATGGTCTTGATCTCCTGACCTCATGATCCACCTGCCTTGGCCTCCCAAAGTGCTGGAATTATAGGTGTGAGCCACCATGCCTGTCCAATTTTCTGGAACTTTCAAGGCTTCAATAGACTGTTAACGAGAACAGAAGCAAATAAAATGGATGTGGTATTCACCCTACACATCACAGTCTATCTGGGAAGACAGTTTGATTAGTTATTTTACATAACAAGTTTGTTAAGGTAAAAATAGTAGTTTGTTAGCATGTTTGTTTCTCAAAGAAATAATTATTTATCAGTTGGTTTTTTGTTTTGTTTTTGAGGAGACAGGATCTTCCCGTGTTGCCCAGGCTGGTCTCCAATTCCTGGGCTCAAGCAATCCTCCTGCCTCCCAAAGTGCTGGGATTACAGGCACAAGGCACCATGCCCAGTCTATTTACCAGTTTCCAAATCCCTATTAAAAATCTTAGAATTTTTTTCCTCTACTTAATATATAAGCACAGGAAGAAACCCAGGACTCTGCCAGTTTTTTATTCAAACAGTGGAATTGAGGGACTCTGTCTCATTTAACTAATCAGTGCTGGTGAGAAGCACATGAAGACTTGCAGCGGTCATGGGGAACGTTCCCTTTGGCCCTCTGATGTTTTGCTGAATTAATTGGAGAGAAGAGAGACTAATTGGAGAAAAAGCATACAAGTTTTATTTAACGTGTATATCTGGGAAACTTCAGAATGAAGACCCAGAGATACAGAGGAAATTGTTCTTTTTTTTTTTTTTGGCAGAATCTTGCTCTATCGCCGAGGCTTGAGTGCAGTGGTGTGATCTCAGCTCATGAAACCTCTGCCTCTTGGGTCCAAGTGATTCTCCTTGCCTCAGTCTCCCGAGTAGCTGGGATTACAGGTGTGCACCACCACATCCAGCTAATGTTTGTATTTTTAGTAGAGATGGGGTTTCACCATGTTGGCCAGGCTGGTCTCGAAATCCTGACCTCAGGTGATCTGCCCACCTCAGCCTCCCAAAGTGCTGGAATTACAGGCATGAGCCACCGTTCCCAGCCTGGAAATGGTTCTATTTTATGCTTAGGTTTAACAATGTATGGACAGCTATGTAGAAATGTGATTAGACCAAAAGAGTATGATCCCATACTAACAGACTGAGTGGGGAAACCCAACTGGACCTGGCTAGATTGTTCTTGGCCTTTCTGAGCATGCATTCCTTTCTTCTGGGTATAAGACAGGACCCACTCTGAAATGGGGGGTCTTATGACCTACAGCAAGCTTGTCCAACCTACTGTCGAGGATGGCTTTGAATGCAGCCCAACATAAATTCATAAACTTTCTTAAAACATTAGGGATTTTTTGTGTGTGTGATTTTTTTTTTTAGCTCATCAGCTATTGTTAGTGTTAGTGTATTTTATATGTGGTCTAAGACAATTCTTCCAGTGTGGCCCAGGGAAGTCCCAGGGACACCCTTGACCTACAATCAAACAAGGTTGGCAGTTAATTTGCTCATGGCCAGTTTTTACACAGAAAGGACAATGGAAAGAGTAATACATTTAGGTTTTATGCCTGGATTTAGGGGAAAAGAGTTCTGGATTCTATGACCCGGAGAAGACAGATTCTTCTATGACTAGCCTTGAAAAAGAATGGGACTAAGTTTTTCCTCTGCCCACTGCAGAGAAAAAACTTTTGCTTCTGAGGCTTCTACCCGGGTCTTCTTTTTAGGGTGTTGTTTTCTAAGCCCCAACCACCTGGAGTGGGCAGCAGAGCTGGAGCCGGTGACTCCGCGCTGAGCCCATTCTGAAGGCTGCAAAGGGAGGGAAATGAAGCTTCCTCTTTGGTGCTTCCTCCACAGCCTGTGCTGGTCTGCACATAGTCTGAAGCTGTGCTTAAAATCAGATGTTAGCATTTATGTATTAGGAAAATCTGGGTAAAGAGTTTATGAATTTGACAGTTTATGTAGGTCAGTACCTTAAACTAACTTTTTTTTTTTTTTTTGAAACCAAGTCTCACTCTGTCACCCAGGCTGGAGTGCAGTGGCACGATCTCGGCTCACTGCAACCTCCTCCTCCCAGGTTCAAGTGATTCTTCTGCCTCAGCCTCCCAAGTAGCTGGGATTACAGGTGCCCACCACCATGCCCATCTAATTTTTGTATTTTTGGTAGAGACAGGGTTTCACCATGTTGTACAGGCTGGTCTTGAACTCCTTACCTCAGGTGATCCACCTGCCTTGGCCTCCCAAAGTGCTGGGATTACAGGCATAAGCCACCGTGCCCGGCCCTTAAACTAACTTTACATGAAACTTTACTGCTGGTGAAAATGCAGGTCTTGAAGGAGGGGGCATTTCCACACTCTGCAGAGAGCACAGGGAAGTATGTTGAGCTCCCAGAGTCAAATCCTTCAGTGTCCCAGTCTCATCACCAGGTTTTTATCCACTCTGGGTTTCCATTTCAACAGTTAAGAGGCTGGCTGCCAAGTCTGGGAATATGTTTAGCCTCCTGAATGGGACGTTTGCTTGTGAAGTATGAGTGCAGCAGGCTGCTTTATCTGAACTAGTTCAAGGTTTTGCTATTTTTTTTTTTTACTGTTTTGATTCATTCATTCATTTATTGCTGCTGTGTGATTTCAGTTCTTCCACACATTGGATATTTAATACCGTTCACTTGTTTTTATTTCTGTGGCTGAAAATGAGATGCAAGGTGAGAGGAAGGCTTGACCTTATCACCAAGAGTCTTATCCCCAAATCCTGACGCCCGGTGGACATCAGGCTCCCTCCTGCTGCAGTGTGGCCTCTGTGGCCTGGGCTTCCCTCTGCTCTGACGCCAGGGGAGTGGCTCCACTGGACAGTGGGTCTGGGATTCCCTGCACACACGTGGGACTCCTTCTCCAGGAGGAAAAGCAATAAGGGCCCGCTGAGTATGGGCAGGGGATTCTGCATACATGCAAATGTTCCCTGGGTGGGATCAGGTCACACCGCAGGGAGGAAGCCTGCCCTGCCAAGGGCTGTGTCTGGAACCCGTTCATCCCGCTCTACTCAGCACTGTGTGATCGCTTCTTCTGTTACTCAGTGCCCAAGGGGCAGGACCTGGAGCCCTATCCAATCAGAGCCACAGGGCGGGGTCATGGGAACTGTCAATCAGGCGTGCTGCCCGGAGGAGAGTGCGAGGTTCAAAGAGCCCGCGGCGTCTTCCCCACGCCCCTTCGCTCATCTCCCGCCTCCGCCGCTGAGAGACGCCCTGAAACGTCTGTGGCAACCTCTGTCACACTGGGACCCGCATTGGCAGCGGGAGGCAGAAGGAGGACTCTGGAACATCCCGGAAGCCGGGAAATGGTGCGTCTGCGGGGCCAGGCGTCCCGAAAGTGGGGAAGGGCTGACTGGAACTGTCCAGAACCGGCCGTGGCGGAACCCGGGCCACCCCCGCCGTCAGCTCTGGGGTCTGGGACCCGGGTCCCCCTGGCGCAGCTCGGCGCTCGGTCCATCCCCTCGGCCGCAGGGTGAGGCTGGATTGGCAGCTGGGACCCCAGGCGTCCTGTCCCGTCCCTGCGCGGCGACTGCGGTCGCGACCTCAGAACCCTCTCTGGGCAGCTCGGCTCCCGCAGCCTCGTTTCTCCCCCAGATTGTGGGGAGGTCACGGGAGGGTCATGGGGGAATCCCCACTCGTGTGTGGGGTTCGTGGGTGGGAGGCGCTGTGATCTGTGGGATCCTCAGTCTCTGTGTTCTTCCCAAATGGGACCAGTTTTCCCATTTGGAAAACTGGTCTTCAAAGATTTGGGAAGCCAGGTGGCTAATGCCTTACCTTGTCCCCTCACCCTAACTCCTGGGGCTGGCAGTAAATCCCTAAACTTCCAGAGTTCGCCCTGCATTTCATAAAGCTGACTTCCTCTCTGTCACAGGGGAACGGCTACTATCTGGGCCGGTAACCCTTGGGTAAAAGAATTTTTACCGAGACAGTTGTAGGTAGAGAAAGGCAGATTTATTAGCACAAGTAGGAAAATCTGTCTCAAGGGAGGCAAAGGGGAGCCTGGAGGAGAAAAGCGGAGGCTTGCGGGCGATTTTATAGAATGGAACTTGGGCTGATGGTGCTAAGGCAGCAGGGAGCTTAACTTGCATTCCTCTGTCAGCCCAGGTGTTTGATAAATTGAGGCGTTTGATCGTGAGCAGGAAGTCTGTCAATTAAGTACTTTATCTGGGCAAGAAGGCCATGTGTTGGGCCATATGTCTTAGGCCAGAAAGAAAGACATGTGTACGAGTTCAAGACCAGCCTGGCCAACGTGGTGAAACCCCATCTCTACTAAAAATACAAAAATTAGCCAGGTGTGGTGGTGCATGCCTGTAATCCCACCTACTCAGGAGAATCGCTTGAACGCAAGAGGTGGAGGTTGCAGTGACCTGAGGTCACACCACTACCGCTGCACTCCAGTCTGGGTGACAGAGCAAGACCCTGTCTGGAAAAAAAAAAAAAAAAAAAATTTTAGACCTGTAACTTACCTGCATTCTCTTTTGTTTAAATTCTCTGGACATGAAGATAGGCAGATTTATAGCTTATTTGCTTTATCTTTCTGCTTTCCCCTGTTCCCCTTAGCCTGACTCCTTTTCCCTAATTAAGACTCCACACTCTCCTCAGTTCACAGCAACATAATGAACTCTTTGTCCCCCAGGCTGTATTTCAAACAGATGCAGTATTTTAGCTGTCATTTTTTTCCCCAGGTAGCAATGTATGACCCTTTTTTAGAAGATACAATTTTTGTTTGTGAATATTTCGTATGTGAGAATGTAGAGAATAACCACCTGTCAGGTAGTTTAACCACTCTGCTGTAAAAACGAACAACAACGTCAACAGAAGTCTGTGCTTCTCCTTTTGTTTTTCCGAGGCAAAGGCACCTTATCAGAATGTGTTCGGGTTGAGTTTCCCATTTGGAAACCACCCAGTGATGAGTCCTGAGCCCACACTATCTTTTCCTGGTGCTGGCTTTGATAACTGCCTGGGGCTGGCACCAAGTGAATACAGCAGCCTTGTCTTGGAGGGTGTAGTGAATATCAGCCTCTGTCACTCTTCCCAGAGGACAGCCTGAGGTGTTGGTGGTGGGGGGGGGCCTCCCAGGGGAAGAGCTGGATGCCTTGAGGTAGGATGATTCCCCTGGTATTCTCTTCTAAAAAGTTAAGCCCTAGGACACTCAGTTTTCTCACCCCAAGCCCAGTTTTCATTGCTTGGAGACATGACTGGTCAGCCACTCAGGTGCTAGTATTGAGGGGGTGAAATAAAAATGATTCTCATCTTTTGAATTCTGTTAGACTGGTGAGGCGAGAAAAACTATCTCAAAGGTCAAGGATAATGTACCACAGTGAGATGGTGCAGGAGCCTGAAAGCACACAGTGCAGTGTCCAGTGGTTGGGGGCGGGGAGTGGTCACTGAGCACTTCAATGAGCAGCATGAGGCGAGGGATGTCCCAGGTGATAGGAGGACCTGACCTGACCCTTGAATGAAACTTGTCTGTGTTCCAGTCAGCACTGTCCCTCCCTGGGGTTGTCAGCCTGGAAAAGATTTGTTCACTCCTTTCTGTTCAGGTTTTTCTTAACTGTAAAATGCATTCTGTCATTAAAGATTGATAGAGAAGATAAGATGTTTCTAAAGGGACAAGAAAGAGTTGGATTTCAGAAAACAAAGTATATACATTTAGGCCTATATGCCTTTAAAAAATTCTTTTTTACTTTTTCTGTCATACTATAAGTTTCCCAGATCTGTTTTTTTTTTTTTTTTAATTGAATGATCTCAAATGGAATTTCAGGGCTGAGCAGAGAAATGCTACCAGGGAAAATAAATTGGAAAAAACTGTCTTTCATGATGACTACAGAAAAATGAATACTGTGTCAAGGCTTTTAAAATACTTTTTCTGGTAGGAGAAAGGTAGAACCATATTCAGAATGGAAGCTGAGATAACAGGGTGAATAAAAATTCATGAAAACAGGCAGATCTGTAATTAGCTGATTATTGTATATGGAGGTGTTGGACAGATTATTTTCCTGGAGATAACAATTTGTCCCTGTTCTTTGTGTTAAAGTGGCTGTCATTTGTATCACTGCCTGGCAATACCTGCTGTGCTATAGTTTCTCATACCTTAAATAGATGCTTTTGTTCCAGAATTTGCTGTTTTCCATTGGACTTTGTACCCATCACCTTGCTAACACCAACTCTCCTGATTACTGTAGACTTCAAAGCCTTGATGTGTAGTAGAGAAAGAGCCTACCTGTCTTAATTACTTAGGATTGCTATACCAGATTGCCATCAACTGCATGCCTTAAACAACATTCTTTCATTTATCAAAGGTGTAGAGGCTGGGAATCTGAGTTCAAGCAGGTCAGATTTCTGGTAAGGGCCCACTTCCTCATTTAAAGATGGCAATCTTCCCCTTATGTCCTCACATGGTAGAGATATGTTGGTAATGTCTGTCTAGTTTTGGTACTAGGCAATGTTGGCCTTATTTATTTATTTATTTATTTAGAGATGGTGTATCCCTCTGTCGCCAGGCTGGAGTGCAGTGGCGCAATCTTGGCTCACTGCAACCTCCGCCTTCTGGGTTCAAGCGATTCTCCTGCTTCAGCCTCCTGAGTAGCTGGGACTACAGGTGTGAACCACGACATCTGGCTAATTTTTGTATTTTTAGTAGAGACAAGGTTTCACCATGTTTGCCAGATGGTTTCAATCTCCTGACTTCCTGATCTGCCCCCCTCAGCCTCCCAAAGTGCTGGGATTACAGATGTGAGCCAAGGTGCCCAGCTGTCCTTATAACATCAATTAGAAAGTATTACCTCTGCTGGCTGGGCGCGGTGGCTCACGCCTATAATCCCAGCACTTTGGGAGACTGAGGTGGCCAGATTACCTGAGGTCACCGAGACCAGCCTGATCAACATGGAGAAACTCCATCTCTACTAAAAATACAAAATTAACTGGGCATGGTGGTGCATGCCTGTAATCCTAGCTACTGGGGAGGCTGAGGCAGAAGAATCGCTTGAACCCTGGAGGCAGAGGTTGCAAGTGAGCCTAGATTGTGCCATTGGACTCCAGCCTGGGCAACAAGAGAGGAACTCTGTCTAAAAAAAAAAAAAAAAAAAAAAGTATTACCTCTGCTTCTATTTTCTGGAAGACATTGTAGAGAATTGATATAATTTCTTCCATATGTGTTTGCCATAAATCACCAGTGAAAACATCCTGGCCTTTTTCTTGAGTAATTTATCATTTATTGATTCAATTTCTTCAAGAGATGTAGGCCTATTCTTATTACTTTTTGTTACTTTTGTGGGTTTTGGTAGACTGTGTCTTTTTTTTTTTTTAATTCTTTCATAATTGAGATTTTTTTGGTTGAAGATCAGTACAGACATTTCAATTTGTGCACAATTCTTTTTTTTTTTTTTGAGACAGAGTTTCGCTCTTGTTACCTAGTCTGGAGTGCAATGGCGCGATCTCGGCTCACTGCAACCTCCGCCTCCTGGGTTCAAGCAATTCTCCTGCCTCAGCCTCCTGAGTAGCTGGGACTACAGGCACGTGCCACCATGCCCAGCTAATTTTTTGTATTTTTAGTAGAGACAGGGTTTCACCATGTTGACCAGGATGGTCTCGATCTCTTGACCTTGTGATCCACCCACCTCGGCCTCCCAAAGTGCTGGGATTACAGGTGTGAGCCACCACGCCTAGCCCTGTGCACAATTCTTAACATACGGAATGAAAATCTAAAAAGCCATGTATTGAAATTCTCTTTTGAAGTTATTCCAGTGACTTTCCAGCTTAAAATTTGAAAGCACATTTTCCTTAAGAGGCTATCAAGTACCAGTATCTTCACTTGTTGATAAGCTGTTGCATACATCCCAGCAATTCACAACTGAATAGCATGTATACTACATATTCAAACGTTTAATCTTTCACAGCACAGTAACAAAGTTATTAGGAAAACAGGACTACTACAATCCAAGATGTTACAGAGTGCACACAGTTCTGACAGGGAGAGCCATGATCAAGGAGTGATTTTCTTTAGGAAACAATTCTAAAAAACAACATGGGAATAGAGGTAATTTCAAATGTTCAAGACATTAAATGCAGGACTGACTCCATTTTGCCATTTAATATGCTTTGTATTATAGGCTGTAAAAACTAACCCCCCATCTGTGGAATGTTAAGCTGTCACCTGAGACAGTCAAAGCCTCCCATAATTGAATATCCCACACTATTTTCTGGTTGTACCAAAAAATAAACAACCAGCAAATGATTTCACCTCTTAAAAAAAAAAAAAAGCATTTACAACCGGGCACAGTGGCTCACACCTGTAATCCCAGCACTTTGAGAGGTCAGGGTGGGTGGATCACAAGGTCAGGATATCAAGACCATCCTGGCTAACACGGTGAAACCCTGTCTCTACTAAAAATACAAAAAAATTAGCTGGGCATGATGGTGGGCGCCTATAGTCCCAGCTACTCAGGAGGCTGAGGCAGGAGAATCACTTGAACCCAGGAGGTGGAAGGTGCAGTGAGCCGAGATCGAGCCACTGCACTCCAGCCTGAGCAACAGAGTGAGACTCCATCTCAAAAAAACAAAAAACAAACATTTACACTTAAAAAATGGGTAAGGTGGGATTCCCTCCTTCTCAAAAATGTTTCCAGAGCTACTAAAAAACTCGCATTTACAAAATAGTTGATAAAAAATATTCCTCTGGATTGTACAAGAAGGGAGACAGGGACCACTGATAAGACATGGTCTATGATATTAATCAGACTTGGCTTCTTTCTCTCCTGCTTCATCAGAGGCTGGACTCTCCTTAGTTTTCGTTTCCCCATGATCTGCAGGTAAATCTTCTTTATCTTCTTGGTTAGCCACTTCGGCCTGTTTTCCCTTTGCCCCCCTTTTCCCTTTTGTTTGCCCTTTTTTATCTGAAGATTTATCCTCGCTGCTGCCTTTTTCGGCTTCGCTTCCACTTTTGCAGGAGGTTTAGCTGTCAATGGCACCGATCTCATCTTGGGCTCTTCCTTGGCGGCCCCTTTGAGGGAGCTGACCTACCTCACGGGCACCCTGGTGATAGGGAGGGCGCGTGCCGGGTGCCTGCAGGCCGCTGCACACCGAGAGCCTTCTGGGCTGCCTGGCAGCTGGCACTCCTCCCACCGCCTGAGCTGCTGAGACCCACAGCGGGGGCAGTGGGAGAACTGGATGGAACCGGATTGGGAGCCCCCCTCCCCCCCACCGCCCTGCACCCCCACTTGCGTCCCAGGTTGGTAGACTGTGTCTTTTAAGGAATTGGTCCAATCCATGTAATTTATCAAATATGTGTGCATTCAGTTCTTCCTAATATTCTTTCATGGTCCTTTTAATGTCCAGGAGGGTTAGTAGTGGTGGCTTTTCTTTTTTCTGTGTTAACTTCTGTGTTAACTTTTCACTGTGGGCTTATCAATTTTACTAATCTTTTCAGAGAATCATCTGTTGGTTTGTTGATATTTTCTATTGATTTCTTGATTGCTATTTCATTACTATCCCTTCCCATTGTTATTTTCCTCTGCTTGATTTACATTAATCTTGCCATTCTTTCTCTAGTTTCCTAAGTTGGAAGGTTAGAGCACTGAGTTTAGAATGTTGCTTTCTAGGAAATGCATTCAGTTCTTTAAGTTTCCCTCAAAGCACTGCCTTTGCTGCATTCCAGAGATTTTGCTAAAATATATTCTTTTTCATCAACACCACAATATTGCGTTTTGTGTGACAATTTTCTTTGTTATCTGTGTAGCTGAGAAGTTTGTGACTTAAATTTTCACTTTTTTGAGGTTTTTCAACTATGTTTATGTTATTGGTTTATAATTTGATTACATACTTTATATAATTTCTTTTCTTTCTTTCTTTCTTTCTTTCTTTTTTTTTTTTGAGATGGAGTTTTACTCTTGTTGCTCAGGCTGGAGTACAAGGTGCAATCTAGGCTCACTGCAACCTCCACCTCTCAGGTTCAAGTGATTCTCCTGCCTCAGCCTCCTGAGTAGCTGGGATTACAGGCATACGCCACCACACCCAGCTAATTTTGTATTTTTAGTAGAGATGGGGTTTCTGCATGTTGGTAAGGCAGGCCTCGAACTCCTGACCTCAAGTGATCTGTCCTCCTGGGCCTCCCAAAGTGCTGGGATTACAGGCATGAGCCACTGCGTCTGGCTGTTTTGTTTTTTTTAAGAGACAGGGTCTTGACCTGTTACACAGGCCTAGTGTGGAGTGCTGTGATCATAGCTCAACGCAGCCTTCAAATCCTAGGCTCAAGCAATCTTCTTGCCTCAACTTTCAGATTAACTGGGACTATAGGTGCATGCCACCAATCCTGGTTTAAACTTTTGTGGAGACAAGGTCTCACTATGCTACTCAGGCTGGCCTCAAGGAATCCTTCCACTTTGGCCTCCCAAAGTTGTAGAATTACAGGTGTGAGCCGCCATGCCTGGCCTAGAATTTCTATTTTGAAACATTTGTTCTAGTGTGTTTTATGGCTCAGAATTTTGTGCATTTTGGTGAATATTTCATGTGGGCTTGAGAAGAATATATACCCTGCTGGTGTTAAATGAAGGATTCTGTAAACATGTATCAATTAAATCCAGTTGATTAATAGTGCTGTAATAGTGCTATTGATTTCAGCTATATCATTAGTGATTTTCTGACAAACTGATCTGTGAATTGTTGATAGAAATGAGTTGTTTTCCTCCAACCATAATTGTAGATGTGTGTATTTTGCCTTGTGGTTTTTGTAAGTTTTTGCTTTATGTATTTTGATCCTCTATTTTATGGGCATAAATATTAAGGATTATTATGCCTTCTTATAGGATTGACTTTCTTTATCATTATGAAATCACTATGCTTTATAATTTTCCTTAATGTACAACTCAATTTTTCTGAATGTTGTAGAGCTGTTTCATATTTCTTTTGATTAGAGCTAGAATGGCATGTATTTCTCTATTTAATGTATCTGTGTCTTTCTGTTTAAAATGGTTTTTATGTACACATTGCTAGGCCTTGTATTTTTATTTATTTATTTTTTGAGACAGAGTTTTGCTCTTGTTGCCCAGGCTGGAGTGCAATGGCACAATCTCAGCTCACTGCAACCTCCGCCTCCTGGGTTTAAGTGATTCTCCTGCCTCAGCCTCCCAAGTAACTGTTACAGGCATCCGCCACCATGCCTGCCTAATTTTGTGTTTTTAGTAGTGATGGGGTTTCTCCATATTGGTCAGGCTGGTTGCAAACTGCCGACCTCAGGTGATCCGCTTGCCTCGGCCTCTCAAAGTGCTGGGATTACAGGCATTAACCACTACGTCCAGTCAGGCCTCGTATTTTTATCCTACTCTGCCAGTGCTTGTCTTTTTTACTGGCAAATATAGATAATACACATTTAATGTGGTAATTGATATAATTGGATTAATATGTATATGTATAATATTACTGTTTTCTATTTGTTGCACTTGTCTGTTTTTTCATCTACCTCTCTTTTTCTGTCTTTTATGTTAGTTGAGTGGAATGTGATTTTCTTTATTCTATTAGTACAGTGTGTCTACTTGATTTTTAGTTTTTTTAGTGAATTCCATAGGGTACATATTATACCATTCACAACTAATGGACTTTCAATTTCAAAAAAACACTATACTGGCTTCAGGGTTAGTGCTGGTGTAATAAACTGTTTGAAACTTCTTCTTTTCATTCCATAAATTATCACTATCATTCATTTGCACAATTGGGATTTATAACACCCAATACGTTGTTGATTTTTTTTTTTTTTTTTTTTTTTTTTGAGAAGGAGTCCCACTTTGTTGCCCAGGCTAGAGTGCAGTGGCACGATCTTGGCTCACTGCAACCTCTGCCTCCTTGGTTCAAGAGATTCTCCTGCCTCAGCCTTTCAAGTAGCTGGGATTGTAGGCATGTGCCACCACACTCAGCTAATTTTTTTATATTTTTAGTAGAGATGGGGTTTCACCCTGTTGGCCAGGCTGGTCTCAAATTCCTGACCTCAGGAGATCGCCTGCCTCAGCCTCCCAAAGTGCTAGGATTACAGGCGTGAGCCACTGTGCCTGGCCTCATTGTTGATATTATTATTTTGAGCACCCCTGCATCTATTAGATCAGGTAGGTGTAAGAAAAACAGATCGAGCCGGGCGCGGTGGCTCACGCCTGTAATCCCAGCACTTTGGGAGGCTGAGGCGGGTGGATCACGAGGTCAAGAGATCGAGACCATCCTGGTCAACATGGTGAAACCCCGTCTCTACTAAAAATACAAAAAAATTAGCTGGGCATGGTGGCGCATGCCTGTAATCCCAGCTACTCAGGAGGCTGAGGCAGGAGAATTGCCTGAACCCAGGAGGCGGAGGTTGCAGTGAGCCGAGATCGTGCCATTGCACTCCAGCCTGGGTAACAAGAGCGAAACTCCGTCTCCAAAAAAAAGAAAAACAGATCATTTTTTGTGTCTTCATTTAATGTGATGTGAATTTCTAACCCATATCATTTCTCTTTTTTTCTGATAAACTTCTTTTAATATTAATATTACTGGCAAGGCAGGTACACCAGTCATACATTTTCTCCATCTCATCCCCGACATTTCTCCCCTTCTCCAAATGGGTAGATTCAATTGTTTTATCTTAATTTCAGCTAATTTTTTTTCTCTCTCTCTTTTTATTTTTTTGGAGACTGAGTCTTACTCTGTTGCCCAGGCTGGAGTGCAGTGGCAACAATCTTGGCTCACTGCAACCTCCACCTCCTGGGTTGAAACGATTCTCCTGCCTCAGCCTCCTGAGTAGCTGGGACTATAGGTGTGCACTCCCACACCCAGCTAATTTTTGTATTTTTAGTAGAGATGGGCTTTCACCGGGTTGACCAGGATGGTCTTGAACTCCTGACCTCAAGTGATCCTCTCCAGTTTTTTCCTTTTGGATTTAGATGGTTTAATGTATGTTTTTTTGTTTTTTTTTTTTTTTTTTTTTTGAGACAGAGTCTTGCTCTGTTGCCCAGGCTGGAGTGCGGTGGCACAATCTCGGCTCATCCCAACCTCCGCCTCCCAGGTTCAAGTGATTCTCCTGCCTCAGCCTCCTGAGTGGCTGGGACTACAGGCATGTGCCACCATCCCTGGCTAATTTTTGTATTTTTAGTAAAGACAGGGCTTCACTATGTTTGCCAGGCTGGTCTTAAACTCCTGACCTTGTGATCCAAAGTGCTGGGATTACAGATGTGAGCCACTGCACCCGACCTTAACGTATATCTTAATTATAATCTGTTGTCCCAGGTAGTTACATAGTTGCAGGCTGTTTGTGTATTTTATACCATTTTTCATCAGCATTTCTTATTTTCTTTTTTGAGATGGAGTTTTGCTCTTGTTGCCCAGGCTGGAGTGCAGTGGCATGATCTCAGCTCTCTGCAACCTCCACCTCCCAGGTTCAAGCGATTCTCTTGCCTCAGCCTGAGTAGCTGGGATTATGGACACCCAACCACCACGCCTGACTAATTTTTTGTATTTTTAGTAGAGATGGGGTTTTGCCATGTTGGGCAGGCTGGTCTTGAACTCCTGACCACACGCTTTGGCCTCTCAAAGTGCTGGAATTGCAGGCGTGAGCCACAATGCCCGGCCCTTTCATCAGCATTTCTTTCTTTTTTTTTTTTTTTGTTTTTTGGAGACAGAGTCTCACTCTGTCATCAGGTGCCAGGCTGGAGTGCAGTGGCGCAATCTCGGCTCACTGCAGCCTCCACCTCCTGGGTTCAAGCAATTCTGCTGCCTCAGCCTCCTGAGTAGCTGTAACTACAGACAGGCAAGCACCACCACGCCCAGCTAATTTTTGTATTTTTAGTAGAGATAGGGTTTTACCATGTTGGCCAGGATGGTCTTGATTTCTTGACCTTGTGATCCACCTGCCTCGGCCTCCCAAAGTGCTGGGATTACAGTTGTGAGCCACTGCGCCCAGCTCATCAGCATTTCTTATGTTTGACCCTAACTGGATACCATCATAGATGAAATAGAAAAGAGAGCCTTGTTTCACACCTTCAGATCGTCCCCAGAATGATTGGAAAATACAAAGGCAATAATTTTTGAATAATATCTGATCTGCTTTCTCTAGAATTAGTGACTAGGGTTCCACACTGGGATCTCAGGCTGCTGTCTTTAAGACTGGCATGAAAGTGGAGAGTGATTGAGCCAAGGACAAATAAAAACTCCACAAGGCTTTTCTACCATATTTCACTTTTATTTATCTGTTTACCACAAGGCTTTCCTACCGTTTTTCACTTTTATTTATCTCTTTGTTACTAGTATGGGGTGCTGCATATTATAGTTTCAAAATCCTTTATCTGTTTTTGTAAAGCTGTCACTTTGTTGGTGAGAAGGTTTTTAGCATTTTTAGACATTTGTGACTTCTATTAGATTTGGTAATGTAATTTTATTTACTTATTTATTTATTTATTTTGAGACAGTCTCACTGTGTCACCCATGCTGGAATGCAGTGGCTCAGTAATGGTTCACTATTGTCTTCACCTCTTCGGCTCAGGTGATCCTCCCATTAAGTCCCATTAGCTGGGACTACTCGCACATAACCATGTCCAGCTAATTTTTTTTGTATTTTTTGTAGAGATGGGGTTTTGCCGTGTTGCCCAGACTGGTCTCAAACTCCTGGGCTGAAACGATCCATCTGCCCTGGCCTCTCAAAGTGCTGTGATTACAGGCATGAGCCATGGTGCCCAGCTGGTAATGTAATTTTAGTTGACTTCTAAAAGATCTGTTTTAGTTATTTAGGGAATATAAGTATTCATGAGAGATGGCATTGAGTTCTTTTCTAAGAATACATGCTCTCATTGTCCTTCTTTCCTTCTCCTTTGACGTTACCCAATAAAATGTTCAAAAAATTTCCACTGGGATGGTGAAATATCTTTTATTATTCTTTTGTCATGCTTAACTACATCTGTCTAGAGGAAACCAGTTACCAGCTTCCAGATTTTCTGTTAGTATAATCCCAGAGGTTGTGCTGAATCCTCCAACTAATGAGTTGCAAAAATCATGTGAAATTTTATTTACTAGGGCCTCTCATCAGAGACCAGTGCCTGTAGTGTTTTTTGGTGGCTGGCTTTGTCTGTTTTTTGTTGCTTAAGAATTTCTGAACTTGGATAATTTATAAGGAACGATATTTGTTTTTTACTTTTCTGGAGGCTGGGAAGTCCAAGGGTAAGGGTGGGCAACTTGTGAGAACCTTCTTGCTGGTGAGGACTCTGCAGAGTTCTTAGATGACAAAGCATTACATGGCAAGGGCTGAACTGCCTAACTCGGGTTTCTTCCATCTTCTCGTAAGGACACCAGTCCCCTTCCTGAGATAACTTATTTATTTATTAAGTCATTGATCAATGAATAGATTAATCTATTCATGAGGTCTGAACCTTCAAAAGTCAATCACCTTTTCAATCTCCACCTTTTATTACTCCCACTTTGTGGGTTAACTTTCAACATGTGTTTTAGAGGGGACCAACATTCAAACTTAGCAGTGGCTGATCACATATGCTCCCTCTGTTGAGTTTATAAGATTCCAAACTCTCAGAACATAGGAGCTAAGAAAATAATATACTTTTTGCATAAACAGTGTAGATACAATCAAGCCCTGTTATTAGTTAGGTTGGTAGGACATTCCCTAAATCCAGTTACTAGACACCATAAAAGGTCCAACTTTCAGAATAAGAATTTGGAAGGACATGTAGTTTCAGGACTGCTAATAGTAGCTCTGTTCTGAACAATAGGTAGTAGGACTTTGTCATGACAAGAACTACAACCCACTACAGAAATAGACATTAGGGTGATCCAGGCAATAAGACTCATTTAACTCACCAAGAAGAAACCTGTTCCTGTTCAACTGTAACTTTACCAAACATGTTGAACTCTAGCATCAAAATGGCTGTGTGGGAGAAAGTGAGTATAGACGGAATATGAGACAGTTTACTATGTCATTGAATAAATGCTTGGAAAGCACAGCATCATGAAGTTTATGAATTGAGTATAGATTTTTCAATACTGTCACTCAACCTTTCTCTTCTTTATGTGTGGGATGTTTCAGGACACAGTGGCCCTTGAGGATGTGTCTGTGAACTTTACCCAGGAGGAATGGGCTTTGCTGGATCCATCACAGAAGAACCTGTACAGATAAGTAACACAAGAAACCATCAGGAACCTGGACTGTATAAGTAAGGATAAAATCATGTCTTCACTTAATCAATTAGAGACATTTGTTTCATGGTTATCAGTGCTGTTCAATGATTTTAAATGTGGAAAGGGCAAATGATGGACTCTTGAACAACACGGAATTCAGAAGTGACAGCCCCCAAAGAAGTTGTACATCTTCATCTAACTTTTTGTCCACTGTAGCTTAAGCAGCCATTGACTAGCAGCCTTACTGGTGACATAAACAGTTGATTAATCCATGTATTCTAAGTAATATCTATTGCATACTATATTCTCACAATAAAGTGAGCTAGAGAAAGAAAATATTGACAAAATCATAAAGAAAAGAAATAATATTTACTATTCATTAAGTGGAGGTAGATGATCATAAAGGTTTTTATTCTTATCTTTACATTGAGAAGGCTAAGTAAGACGAAGAATTGATCCTGGTATCTCAGGGGTAGCAGAGACTAAAGAAAATTCATATATAGGTGGAGCTGTGCAGTTTAAACCTGTGTTGTTCAAGAATCAACTGTAAGGCTGGGTACAGTGGCTCATGCCTGTAATCCCAGTACTTTGAGAGGCCAGGGTGGGTGGATCACGAATTCAGAAGTTCTAGAAGTCTGACCAACATGATGAAACCCCATTTCTACTAAAAATGCAAAAATTAGCTGGGTGTGGTGGCACACGCCTATAATCCCAGCTACTCAGGAGGCTGAGGCAGGAGAATTGCTTGAACCTGGGAGGCTGGAGGTTGCCATGAGCTGAGATTATGCCACTGCACTCCAGCCTGATGACAGAGCAAGACTCCACCTCCAACTCCAAACTGTACAGAATCAATTGTAGTTTGGTGACTAAATCATGTATGATTATAGTATATATAAAATCTTAACTGTTTTATATAATTTTCTAATAATTTATAGTGATTTTCTGGGTCTACCTTTTAGAAATGATATCAGAAGACCAGAATATTGAAGATCAGTACAAAAATCCCGGGAGAAATCTAAGGTAATTTGCACTCACAGGAGAAAGTTATGTTTCTGAAGTGAGTTTCAGAATGGGAATAAAACAAACAAAATGAAAGCCCAATTTAAGTTTATTTTTTAATTTTTTTAATTATTTTTTTTTTTTTTTTTTTTTTTTTTTTGAGACAGGGCTTTGCTATGTTGCCCAGGCTGGAGTGCAGTGGCATGAGTTTGGCTCACTGCAGCCTTGACCTCCCAGGTTCAAGCAATCCTCCCACCAGAGCCTCCCGAGTAGCTGGGACTACAGGTCCACCCCGCCACACCTGGTTAATTTTTGCATTTTTTGTAGAGACAGGGTTTTGCCATGTTTCCCAGGCTGGCCTTGAATTCTTGCGCTCAAGCAATCTGCCTGCCTTGGCCTACCCAAATGCTGGGATTACAGGTGTGAGTCACCGCACTGGCCCACATTTATTTATTCTTAAAAATTTTTCTCCTAAAACATATTCTAAGAATTTACACATGAAACTGGGCATGGTGGCTCATGCCTATAATCCCAACATTTTGGGAGGCCGAGGTAGGCCTTGGGGTCGGGAGTTTGAGACCAGCCTGACCAACATAGTAAAACCCTGTATTTACAAAAATACAAAAGTTAGCTGGGCATGGTGGTGTGCACCTATAACCCCAGCTGCTCGAGAGGCCAAAGCAAGAGAATTGCATGAACTGAGGTGGCGGAGGTTGCAGTGAGCTGAGATCGCGCCACTGTACTCCAGCCTGGACACCAGAGCGAGACTGCATCTCAAAAAAAAAGAATTGACATATGAATATTATTGTCTTGAAAACAGCTGGTAGGCTTGGTTGGGTGGCACATGTCTATAATCCCAGCACTTTGGGAGGCCAAGGTGGGAGGATGGCTTGAGGCCAAGGGTTCAAGACCAGCCTGGGCAACATGGCCTTACTCTGTCTCAATTTAAAAAATTAGCCAGGTGTGTTGCTGCACACGTATAGTCCCAGCTACTCATGAGTCTGAAGTGGGTAGATCTCTTGAGTTCAGGAGGTCACGGTTGCATGAACCATCATCCTGCTACTGTACTCCATCTAGATCCTGTTTCAAAAAATAATTAATTAAAAATAAAGGAAAAAAAACACACAAAAAATGCAGCTGGTGTTGAGTTGTCTTGCATAGCATTCAGTTCATTCATGTTTAAACAGGTCATGAAGCCTACACTTTGCATGGTAATGTTAAACATGTATATCTGTCCAGGCACAGTGGCTCACGCCTGTAATCTCAGCACTTTGGGAGGCCGAGGTGAGTGGATCCTGAGGTCAGGTGGCTTACACCTGTAATCACAGTGCTTTGGGAGGCAAAGGCAGGAGGATTGCTTTCTCCTGACCAACATGGAGAACTGTGTCTCTACTAAAAATACAAAATTAGCAGGGCATGATGGTGCACACCTGTAATCCCAGCTACTAAGGAGGCTGAGACAGGAGAATCGCTTGAACCCGGGAGGCGGAGGTTGCGGTGAGCTGAGATCTCACCATTGCACTCCAGCCTGGGTAACAAGAGTGAAATTCTGTCTCCAAAAAAAAAACTCATGAAGTTTTCCTTCTGGGTTTTGGACTTGCTTGGGAACTGTCACTCTTCCTCTTCTCTTATTGCTCTCCATGAGAATAGGAGTGTTTCTCTTACCCCTGTCCAATCATTATATTTTAGAAGCACACAACTGGTTTTTTTTCCGTAAGGTTTCATAGCTGGAAAAGAATGTTTCTTCAGGATGAACATTACCTTGACAATATCTAGTTCAGGTGATAGTTAGATGAGACTTTGATTTTACACTTCAGAGTTAATTCTAGAAGGAATGAAGACTTGGTGCTGTTGGGATAGAATAGATGCGTTTTGCATGTGAGGATGTATGTTTCAACAGGGCCAAGAGGAGATACAACACAATATTATTGAGCTTATTTGTTCCCTGAAATCATATGTTGAAACCCTACTTCCTAATGTATGGAATGAGGAGATGGGACCTCAGGGTGATACTTAAGATGAGAAGAGACCATGAAGGGAGGGGTCCTTATGAATGGGGTTAAGGTGGTAAATGTTATTTTATGTGAATCTTTGCACCATGAAAAAATAGGGGAAAAAGCCACAGCAGTGCAAAGACTCCCTTGGACCATTAACTTACCAAGAAGCCCTAGGTCACATTCCTCCTTGTCTGCAGCACTAAGTTTGTTCGTTTTCTTGTGTGCATGGAAGATCTGTTCCTATGCCACCCCTTTTTCTCTCAGGCAACCTTTAGATTTGATCCCAGGCTTAGGTCAGCTACTGCCACACAGCTTTGCTCCCAATCTGAACCATATTCACTTTGGACCCATGTGGTATGCTAACACCTTCCTATTTATTTGAAGGGGAAATTAATGTTAATTTCCTCATCACAACATTCATAAACATAATTGAGGCTGGGCTTGGTGGCTCATGTCTTTAATCTCAACACTTTGGGAGGCCAAGCCGGGTGCATCACTTGACTTCAGGAGTTCAAAACCAGCCTGGGCAACATGGTGAAACTCTCTCTACCAAAAAAAAAAAAAAGGCCAGGCACCATGGCTTGCACCTGTAATCCCAGCACTTTGAGAGACTGAGGTGGGCAGATCACAAGGTCAAGAGATTGAGACCATCCTGGCCAACATGGTGAAACCCCATCTCTACTAAAAATACAAAAAATTAGTTTGGCGTGGTGGCGTGTGCCTGTAGTCCCAGCTACTCAGGAGGCTGAGGCAGGAGAATTGCTTGAAACCGGGAGATGGAGGTTGCAGTGAGCTGAGATTACGCCGCTGGCACTCCAGTCTGGGCAACAGAGTGAGACTCCCTTTTCAAACAAACAAACAAAAAATAGCCAGGCACAGTGACGCTTGCCTATAGTCCAGCTACTCAGGAGGCCAAGGCATGAGAATCGCTTGAGCCTGCGGGGCAGAGGCTGCAGTGAGCTGAGATTGTTTCACTGCACTCCAACCTGGGTGACAGAGTGAGACACTGTTTCAAAAAAAACAAAAAAACAAAACCAACACATAATTGAGCCACTAAAAAGTTTTGTTCCTGACTACATCTTCCAAAATATGAGAAAAAGTTAAGTAGCACAAACTAAAATAATAAAGTGGAAAAGATCTTCCTAACTAGAGAAAATTGAGAAAATACAATGCAAAATAAGAGATAATTAGCCTGTAATTCTGTACCTGTGTTAGAGGTTGAAGAAACGGATAGAAAGAGCTCGTGACACACACAAGATAGAATTTCCTGATCTTAGTAGTAGAGTCAAGGTTTAAGTGGAATATGTGATATACCATGGAAATTTCCACGTTACATGAATGAGAGACTTCTTCTCCCCATAATGTTATGGAATGAATGTAGAGTCAATTTTTTTTGGTTTTTTTGAGACAGAGTTTCACTCTTGTTGCCCAGGCTGGAGTGCAATGGTGTGATCTTGGCTCACCACAACCTCCGCCTCCTGGGTTCAAGAGATTCTTCTGCCTCATCCTCCCAAGTAGCAGGGATTACAGGCATGTGCCACCATGCCCTGCTAATTTTTTATATTTTTAGTAGAGATAGGGTCAAGAGATTGAGACCATCTTGTAAATCCATAACGAGGAATAAGGTAAAGAAACACATTCTCCATGTTGGTCAGGCTGGTCTCGAACTCTTGACTTCAGGTCATCCGCCTGCCTTGGCCTCCCAAAGTGCTGGGATTATAGGCGTGAGCCCCTGTGCCCAGACGAGTCACTTTTTAATTAAGGAAGCACAGAAAATTCTGCTTTCACCCAATATATCTTTGCAATGTAGGATGATTTATTTTTCATTACATTTGTTCTAAGATTTTGTAGTGATTAATGTTTGTCATGTTAAATGTTAGTATATCAAAATCAGGCTCAGTTCTCCAGTGATATATAATTAAATTCCAGTGATGTGTACACATATTTATCCTCTGTAGCTCTATTGTATTCTTGCCTTTCTAGGGTACTTTGTGACATATGTAACAACTCTGTGTTCCACATTCTACAGTATATTCTTATAATTATTACTTTGCCATTGGTAGTATTTAGTTCAGTTTTTATGGTGTTATTTATAAATATAGTACATGTATGTTATATTTTTCTATGTTGCATGTCTAATAATCCATTGCTACTTATTTTACCCAGTTGCCTTGTAAATCCATAACGAGGAATAAGGTGAAGAAACACATATTCAGTTTGTCTTTTCCACTTATATAGGCTCATGTGGTACCTTCTGTTTTTTCCTGTGGATGTTGATAGACTCAAGAATTTTGGTCTTTTTTTTTTTTTTTTTTGAGATGGAGTCTCACCCTGTTGCCCCAGGCTGGAGTGCAGTGGCTCAATCTCAGCTCACTGCAATCTCCGCCTCCTGGGTTCAAGCGATTCTCCTGCCTCAGCCTCTCAAGTAGCTGAGACTACAGGCTTGTGCCACCACACCCAGCTAATTTTTGTATTTTTTTTTTTTTTTTTTGTAGAGACAGGGTTTTGCCATGTTGGTCAGGCTGGTCTCAAACTCCTGACCTCTGGGTGATCCGCCAGCCTCAGCCTCCCAAAGTGCTGAGATTACAGACGTGAGCCACCGCACCTGGCCACTTTGGTCTTGTAGGGCTGGTGTCCAGGAAGAATTCTCTCAATGTTCATATTTTTAAGCCTAGGAAAGTATTTGTTTTGTCTTTCATTTTGAATGTGAACATTGGTAGATTCTGGTTAAGGTGTGTTTTGGAGCAGAGCATGATGAGGAACTGAGTGAGAGGCTTCCCAGTGAAAGAAGGATCAGAACCTAACGAAAGCAAATATGTCTATTTCACTCCAATCACTTAGTAACTGTCTCTATTAGTTAATGTCAAAAAAAGCAATGATCAATATGTTGAAAGGGATGGAGAAAGCAAATAAGATGTTTGACCACGATAGCATTAATTGTCTGGGAAACTAAAGACAAAACAACTGGAAAACTATTAACACTGTTGGCCACGTGTGGTGGCTCATGCCTGTAATCCCAGCACTTTGGGAGGCTGAGGTGGATGGGTTGCTTGAGCCCAGTAGTTCAAAACCAACCTGGGCAACATGGCTAAACCTCATCTCTACAAAAAATACAAAAAATTAGCCAGGCATGGTGGCATGTTCCTATAGTCCTAGCTACTCAGGAGGCTGAGGTGGGAGGACTGCTTGAGCCTGGGAAGCTGATGCTGCAGTGAGCCACGATCGCACCCCTGCAATCTAGCCTGGGTGACAGAATGAGACCTTGTCTAAAAAAAAAATCTAAAAACTATGAACACTGTTAATGGATTCAGTTTCCTGCTTAGGGAGGAAACATATACTGTGTTCACAATAACATACACTATTGAATTAAAATTACATAACTTCCCAAGGACTAGAACTAATTCCATGTGCAGCATCTATCTGCAGACAAGTTTAAGAGTTTCCTGGCTGGGTGAGGTGGCTCACACCTGTAATCCCAGCACTTTGGGAGGCTAAGGTGAGCGGATCACGAGGTCAAGAGATTGAGACCAGCCTGACCAAGATGGTGAAACCCCATCTCTACTAAAAATACAAAAAATACTTGAGAGGCTGAGGCAGGAGAATCGCTTGAACCTGGGAGGCAGAGGTTGCAGTGAGCCGAGATGGCGCCACTGCACTCTAGCTTGGGCAACAGAGTGAGACTCTGTCTCAAAAAAAAAGGAAAGAAAGAAAATGTGTAACTCTATTATCATTACCAGTGCCTCATTTGTAACATGAATCTACACCATAAATTCCTACTTCTTACTTTCATACAAAAGTTGATGTAAGATATTTTTGTAAGTTTTCTTCACATAAAGGTTTATAAGTTGAATAGTGTTTAATAAAATCAGTTAATAAAATTTTTCTTTACATTTTGTATTCTCTTGGATTCTTGAGTTGCTTGAAGTGTATTTCTAATAGACAAGTAGGTTTAATTGTCTCTTCTTTTATTTTTCTATTTAGAGATAGGGGCTCAATTTGTCACCAGAGTAGAGTACAGTGGCATGATCATAGCTCACTGCAACCTTGAACCTGGGCTCAGGGCATCCTCCTGCCTCAACCTCCCAAGTAACTGGAACTAGAGGAACACCCTGCCACACTTTGCTATTTTTTTTTAGAGATGCGAGTCTCACTATGTTGCCCAGGCTGGTCTCTAGCTCCTGGCCCCAAGCAATCCTCCAACCTAAGCCTCTGAAAGTGCTGGGGTTGCAAGCCACTGTGTCCAGAAATATGTTTAATTTTCAGATGGTTTAAAATTGCTGTATAACTAAAGAGCTTCTGAAACATGACATTTTGATATTTGTTGTGACTTTACCACTGGCCTCTTGGAGCAAAGAAAACCCTTCTCCTCCATCACTTTCAGCCCATCCCCGAGCAGTATGGGCTGACCAACCAGAAGGACCTGTGTACTTTGGCTGCCTACTGGTGCACACGCTTCCTTGAATCCCAGGCTGAGCACATTGGTTGCAGTGTGCAAGCACTACAGCCTCAGCATAGTGCTGACCACACGTGCATCCTCCTGATCAGTTCCCACAAGTGGCCATTCCTGCACTTCAAGAGCAGTGGGCCAGGCCATAGCAGTCCTGGGAAGGCAGCCTCACCCTCGCCACATCATCTTCTTGAGGATGTCTCACTTGTCTCCTCTCCCGGTTCCAGCCCCAGCCCCTTGCTGCCCCCACCTGAGATGTTCTGTTGATTCAAATACCCCAGTGGTGAGGAATATGCAATATCCTTATGGCTGGGTTAGGTTAAGAGAGAAAATTGTAAGATGCACTTCTGAAATTTCACAGGGAACTATGGATCTTCAAATTGAGCTTCTGGTTCAGCAGGTTAGGGATGGAGTGTGAGAGTCCACATTTCTTTTTTTCTTTCTTTCTTTCTTTCTTTCTTTCTTTCTTTCTTTCTTTCTTTTTTTTTGAGACAGAGTCTTGCTTTGTCACCAGGCTGGAGTGTAGTGGCGTGATCTCAGTTCACTGCAACTTCTGCCTTCCAGGTTCAAGCAATTCTCCTGCCTCAGCCTCCCGAATACCTGGAACTACAGGCGCATGCCACCATGCCCAGCTAATTTTTGTATTTTTAGTAGAATTGGGGTTTCACCATGTTGGCCAGGATGGTCTTGATCTCTTGACCTCGCGATCCACCGCCTTGGCCTCCCAAGTGCTGGGATTACAGGCATGAGCCACCATGCCTGGCTGAGAGTCTGCATTTCTAACTCGCTCCCATGTGTCATCATATTGGTCCATGGACCACAGTTAGAGTGCTGAGGTAATAAAAGACGTGGTTAGATAGGCAGGCAGGAGACAGATCCCATGGGGCCTTGTGGGCTAGGTTATGGACTTTTATACGACTTTGAGCAGGGAAGTGATGTTTGGTTTGTGTTTGAAGAAGTCTACTCCTGCTGATGGGCAGAGAATAGGTGGTACAGCGGAGTTGGGAGACCAGCTTAAAAGCCATAGTTGTAGTTTGAAGAGTGGTCGTACTGGCCTGGGTTTGGGTAATGTTAGTGGATATCGACCGAAGGTTGTGTTTTGAGAAGTCTAGTTATGAACCCAAGCTGTGTTTTTGGAGCCAGGTTCCAGGGTAGGGAAAGGCCCTGTCAATCACACTATTTAGCAGTTCTGCACATAAAAGATCAGTGGTGATCGTCTTCAGTGCAGTAGAGGAGTGTGTGGCTCTAAAATATGATGGTAGAAGGGGTTCTCACACTAGTCTGAGAGGTTAGAGGAGGATTTCCCACTGGGATTAATTCTCAAATTGAAAACCTGAAGGTGGCCGGGCACAGTGGCTCACACCTGTAATTCCAGCACTTTGGGAGGCGAGGCGGGCAGATCACCTGAGCTCAGCAGTTAGAGACCAGCCTGACCAACATGGTGAAACCCCTTCTCCACTAAAAATAGAAAAATTAGCTGGGCGTCGTGGTGGGCGCTTATAATCCCAGCTACCCCAGAGGCTGAGGCAGGACAATTGATTGAACTTCGGAGGCAGAAGTTGCAGTGAGCCAATATCGTGCCACTGCACTCAAGCCTGCGCAACAGAGCAAGACTCTGTTTCACCAACCAACCAACCTGAAGGCTGTGCACGGTGGCTCACGCCTATAATTCCAGCACTTTGGGAAGCTGAGGTGGGCAGATCACTTGAGGTCAGGAATTCCAGACCAGATGAGCCTGGCCAACATGGTGAAACTCTATCTCTACTGAAAACACAAAAATTAGCCAGGCTTGGTGGCACATGCCTGTAATCCCAGCTACATGGGAGGCTGAGGAAGGAGAATCACTTGAATTCGGGAGGCGGAGGTTACAGTGAGCTGAGATGAGGCCACTGCATTCCAGCCTGGGTGACAGAGCAAGACTCCATCTTAAAAAAAAAAAAAAAAAATCCTAAAGGTTGACTAGGAGTTACACAGGCAGGTGTAGCTCCCATAGGATTTCTGATGGTGTGAAGGAGAGAAGAGAGTCAAGGATGAGTCCTATTTTCAGAGCCTCTGGGTGCTGCCCCTCACTCAGAGGAGCAGGGCCAGGGGAGATGACTGGAGGGGAAATGAAGGGTTATGTTTTGTAATCACTCATGGCATTTTGAGCAAAACAATAGAAGTGTTGACCAGTGTATTGGATCTGGAGCTTGAGAGAAAGATCTAAATGAAATTTTGAGAACATTATTATATAGATGCTATTTGAAGCTCTGGGTCCAGCAGAGGCCAACTTGTTTCAGGGTAAGGGGCAAAGTATAGCAGAATACAAGTCTCAGGAGGAGATCAATGGCTGTCCACCTCTGAGGTTAGCAGGAGGAGCAGCCTGCAAGAGACTAGGCAGGTCAGTGACTTAGGAGGAGAATGAATTGGGTGTCCTCTTCTGGAATCCTCCAGGAGAAGGTATTTCAAGATGGGAGAGTGGTCAGCTCTGTCACAGGCCACAGAGAGTTTGAATGAAACAAAACAGGGTTGATGGTAGCTTTTGGCAAGCTTTCGATCGCTTTAGGCCTTGATAAAAGCTGATTCTTTATTCAGGGGAATAACTTGCACTGAAATGTATTTCAGCCTGGGCATGGTGTCTCACACCTGTAGTCTCAGCACTGTAATTCCAGCACTTTGGGAGGCCGAGGCAGGAAGATCACCTGAGCTCAGGAGTTAAAGACTAACCTGACCAACATGGCAAAACCCTGTCTCCACTAAAAATATAAAAATTCACTGGGCATCATGGTGGGCACTTATAATCCCAGCTACCCAGGAGGCTGATCTCAAGTGATCAAAATACAAAAAATTAGCCAAGCATGGTGATGCATGCCTGTAATCCCAGCTACTGGGGAGGCTGAGGCAGGGGAATCTCTTGAACCCAGGAGACAGAGGTTGCAATGAGCTGAGATCGCGCCACTACACTCCAGCCTGGGTGACAGAGCAAGACTCTGTCTCAAAAAAAAAAAAAAAGAAAAGAAATGTATTTCAAATAGATCTTCAAGATATTGCCAGGGCAGGGATGCCCAACCCCTGGGCAACGGATTGGTAACGGGTCCATGACCTGTTAGGAACTGGACTACTCACATTACTGCTTGAACTCTGCCTCCTGTCAGATCAGCAGTAGCATTAGATTCTCACGGGAGCACGAACCCTGTTGTGAACTGCACATGTAAGGGATCTAGATTGTATGCTCCTTATGAGAATCGAATGCCTGATGATCTGTCACTGTCTCCCATCACCCCCAGACAGGACCATCTAGTTGTAGGAAAATAAGCTCAGGGATCTCACTGATTCTACATTATGGTGAATTGTATAAATATTTCATTATATATTACAATGTAATAATAACAGAAATAAGGCCGGGTATGGTGGCTCACGCCTGTAATCCCAGCACTTTGGGACGCTAAGTCTGGCAGATCACCTGAGGTCGGAAGTTCTAGACCAGCCTGATCAACATGGTGAAACCCCATCTCTACTAAAAATTCAAAAATCAGCTTGGCGTGGTAGCCGGCACCTGTAATTTCAGCTACGCAGGAGGCTGAGGCAGGAGAATTGCTTGAACCCAGGAGGCGAAGGTTGCAGTGAGCCGAGATCATGCCACTGCACTCCAGTCTGGGTGACAGAGCAAGACTCCATGTCAAAAAATATATATATAATAGAAATAAAATGCACAGCTGGGCGTGGTGGCTTATGCCTGTAATCCAGCACTTTGGGAGTCTGAGGCAGGTGGATCACTTGAGGTCAGGAGTTCAAGACCAGCCTGACAAACATTGTGAAACCCCATCTCTACTAAAAACACAAAAATTAGCCGGGCATGGTGGTGCATGCCTGTAAACCCAGCTACTCAGGAGGCTGAGGCAGGCGAATCACTTGAGCCCAGGAGGCGGAGGTTGCAGTGAGCCAAGGTGGCGTCACTGCACTCCAGCCTGGGCAACAGAGTGAGACTCCATCTCAAAAAAAGAAAAGAAAAGAAAAGAAATAAAGTGCACAATAAATTTAATGCACTTGAATCATCCCAAAACCATACCCCTCCCCTACAGTCTGTGGGAAACTTGTTTTTCATGAAACCAGTCCCTAGTGCTAAAAAGGGACCGCTGTCCCTGGGGCAGTGATACCCTTGGAACTGTTAAGTTTAACCACTGGATTTCTTTTCTAGTTTCACAGAGGAATCACCGTTACTGACTTTTTTTCAACATGGTAATGTGAATGTCTATTTTTGTCTCAAAGTTTTTATATGTATTTAAATCAACACAATACTCGACGACTTGATTGCTGCAGTTTGTAAAAATATACAAAGTCTGTAAGTGAACCTCTGACACCCACTTAGTTCGACTCATTGCAGCCTCTTTTTAATGCCTGTCTGCAAACAACAAAATATGACATTATTCCAGGAGCAGTTAATGTGGAGTGAGGAGTGGAGCATCTTACAGAGCAGTGGTTTGTTTTTCAGGGAAGGAACAACGTCCTGTAATTTTAGACTCTGTGTGTGTGTGTGTGTGTGTGTGTGTGTGTGTGTGTGTGTGTGTGTAGTTCCCTAAGGAAATAGTATTATTTCTTCATTAGTTATACTCAGACATCATTTTTTTTTGCTTATTTTCCTAACATGCCCACTTGTCATGGCAGAAAATGATACAGTTTTTACAAGTTGATTAAAGATTTTGCTTCATCTAATGACATCCAATGTTTGGCTCCTTTCTTTTTAGCCATGGGTTCCAGCTTCCACTTCATAATGCTTTTATACCTGGTACTTTTACTTTATAAAAATCTGGGGCAATCCTCATGTTTTCAAATTAAAAGTCAGATGTCTTGTCATTTGATTGAAGAGTTTAACGCACGGGTGTTCGAGACCAGCCTGAGTAACATGACCAAACCCCGGCTATGTAAAAAAATACAAAAGAATTAGCTGAGCGTGGTGGTGGGCACCTGTACTCCCAGCTACTTGGGAGGCTGAGGTGGGAGGAGGATTGCCTGAGCTCCAGAGGTCAAGGCTGCAGTGAGCTAAGATCATACCACTGCACTCCAGCCTAGGTGTGGGAATGAGACCCTGTCTCAAAAAAAAAGAGAAAAAAGAAAAAGAAACCACCATCTTCCAGCATAAGATTGTGATAGTTCCACATCCATTTTTATTTTTTTCTATCCTCCCTAACCTGTCACACTACCTGCTTATTGAGAATATAGACAGATTTTTTTTTTTTGAGATGGAGTTTTACTCCTATTGCCCAGGCTGGAGTGCAATGGCGTGATCTTGGCTCACTGCAATCCCTGCCTCCTGAGTTCAAGGAATTCTCCTGCCTTAGCCTTCTGAGTAGCTGGGATTATAAGCATGCAACACCATGCCCGGCAAATTTTGTATTTTTAGTACAGACAGGGTTTCTCCATGGTAGTCAGGCTGGTCTTGAACTCCCAACCTCAGGTGATCCACCTGCCTAGGCCTTCCAAAGTGCTGGGATTACGGGTGTGATCCACCACATCCGGCCTATAGACAGAATATTTTACTCTGACCATCTTTTGTAAAAATACTGGTGGTCTCAGCATGCTCAGGTGTGTTGATTGGAGTCAGACTATAATTTGTGCATATGAGGGAAACCTGTGAAGGTCAGACTGTGACAAAGACACATTGGATTGCCTCATGGAGAAAGAGTTGATGAATTTGGCAGTTTATGTAGGTCAGTACCTTAAATGACTTTAGGTGAGTTTCCTGCTGGTGGAAATGAAGATCTTGAAGGAGAGACTATTTTAACACCCTGGAAAGAAAACAGGAGGGCATAGTAAGCTGCAGTATTAAACCTTTAAGTGTCCCTGTCTCATCAGCGGGTTCTGATCCACTCAGAGCCTCCATTACAGTAGTCAGAGTCTGGCTTTCTGTGAAAGGAAAACAAAATCTCAGGACCCAAACCTCATTATGCCAGAGGGAAAGTTAAGCTTGGGAAATGAATCATACAGAAACTTCCTTTGTTGTTCCGAAGCAGACAGCTACAATTTCTTTTTTTTTCTTTCTTCTTTTTTTTTTTTGAGACGGAGTCTTGCTCTGTCCCCCAGGATGGAGTGCAGTGGCACAATCTTGGCTCACTGCAACCTCCGCCTCCTGGGTTCAAGCTATTCTCCTGCCTCAGCTTCCTGAGTAACTGGGATTTCAGGTGCGCACCACCACACCCAGCTAATTTTTATATTTTTAGTAGAGACGATGTTTCACCATGTTGATGAGGCTGGTCTTGAACTCCTGACCTCGTGATCTGCCTGCCTTGGCCTCCCAAAGTGCTGGGATTACAGGTGTGAGCCACCATGCCCAGCCATAGATGTAATTTCACATGCTGACTTTAATCTTACTTAAAATGTAAACGTGAGCATGTGATGAAGGAGGAAGTGACTCTTCCTCCCTCTCTTTCTTTCCACATGTACAGTGTAGATGCACAGAGCACTAATCAGAGCCATCAGAATATGACCCATTGCCTACCTCCACCTTTTTTTTTCCCGCCCTCTTTCCCTTCCTGCCCTCTCTTTCCTCTCTAAATATTTAAGTCCCCAAACCCTCTTTGGAGAAAGCACAGGATGCAGATCTACTGTGACTGTGACTTGTGTTTCTCTTTTCTTGACACATCCTCATCCTTCTAAAAAGAAACCTCTAAATCCATTTGAGATCTGCCTCAGCCACTTTTCCATTTATACTCCCAAGCTTGGGAATATGTTTATCCTCCTAGATGGGGATTTGCTTGTGAAATGTAAGTGCTGCAGGCTACTTATCTGACCTAATTCATATATTTTTTTTTCTGTTTTTTTTTTTTTTTGATGGAGTTTCTCTCTGTTGCCCAGGCTGGAGTGCAGTGGCACAATCTCGGCTTACTGCAACCTCTGCCTCCCCCAAGTTCAAGTCATTCTCCTGCCTCAGCCTCCTGAGTAGCTGCGATTACCGCCGCACGCCACCACAACTGGCTAATTTTTGTATTTTGGGTAGAGACAGGGTTTCACCATGTCGGACAGGCTGGTTTAGAACTCCTGACCTCATGATTCACCTGCCTTGGCCTCCCAAAGTGCTGGGATTACAGGCGTTGGCCACTGTCCCAGCCTCTTTTTTGATTCTTTATAAAAAATTGCTGCCATATAAATCCAGTTTTTCTGTGCGTTTAACAATTTTATTTTGTTGGTGGTGTGTTTTTACTTTCAGAGCTGAAAATTGGCAAATTGAGAGACAAGGTGGGAGAAAGGCCTGACTGTGTTGCCAGCAGCCTCATCCCACGTTTCTGATGCCTGGAGGACATTGGCCCTCCCTGTCACTGGTGGTGAATATCTGGGGTCAGGGTCGCATGGGCAGTAAAAACAATTTACCAAACAGTTGTAGGTAAAGAAAGGCAGGTTTATTAGTGAAAGTAGAAAATATTTTTATTAGTAGAAAGTAGAAAAACATTTTGCAAGGATGCAACAGGCAAGTCAGCAAGAGAAGGGCTGACTGCCAGGGAACACAGTTGTGCTGGGGATTTTGTAGAACGGTACTTTTGCTGTGAGCTGAAGAGGGCTTGTGCAGTTCTGATACTGCCAAGGTTGCAAACTACTACAGAGGCAGTAGTTTGCCATTTTGTTTCCAGTTAACAATGTATGGCTTTTTAAAAAGTATTGTTTGTGCTAATTTGCAATTTCCTATCAGCCCAGAGGTGTCTGGCGATAGCTGGGCGAGGAAGATTGTGAGTCATTTGCACAGGCAGACTGTGTGTCCCAGACCATAAGGAAAGGCAGACTTGTGGCTTATCTGCTTTCTTTTTTCGCTTTCCCTGCTCCTGTCAGCCCGACTCCTCCTCTCTGATTAGGACTCCACACTCCCTCCTGCTGCAGTGTGGCCTGCGTGGCCTGGGCTCCCCTCCTGCTTTGACACCGAGGGATGGCTGCACTGGACAAGGGGTCTGGAATTCCCTCCACGCATTTGTGAGTCCCTGTCCAGGAGGAAGAAGCAGAAAGGGACCATTGCGTCCAGAAAGGAAATGCGGCTTCAATACAAAGGTCCCCTGGGAATGGTCGGGTCACAGCACAGGGAGGAAGCCACATCCCTGCACTCCAGTTCCCAGTTCTGGCTGAGATCCGCCCCTGTTAGTTCTACAGCAGCCTTTGTCCCGCAGGGACCTGGCTGTGGGAGGCGGAGAGAGGGCTCGGGACGGGACGCTGTGGAAGCCTGGAAGTGAGTGTGCGGGCCCAAGCGTCCCTAGGCTGGGGGGAGTGGCTGGCCGGCTGTGACGGGACCCCGGCCTCCCCGCAGGCGACTCCCGGGTCTGCAGACCTAAGTCCCCCTGCTCACCTCCCTGCAAGGCGACCCCGGCCCTCTCTGAGCAGCTCCGCGCCAGCAACCCCGCGTCTCCCCAGATTGTGTGGCTGTAACTCACACAGATTCGCGGCCCGAGTCACAGCGCCCAGACGCTGAGGACTGCAGCAGAAACAGTTTAATAGGGGGAGAGAGGAGGACACCCCAGATCTGCCCTCTTGAGAGGTTTGGGGATGGGGTGTTTAGGGGTCCGGACGGGGGCAGCTGGGGTGTGCGGTCGCCGAATGGTGGGGAAGTGAGGGGCGAATCCTGGGTCGGGAGGTGAAGAACCGCGTTGTCCTGCTGAGTGGGCTCCCTCGTGGGGTCTTCAGCCTGCTTGGCACCAGCCTTTCCGCTGGAATTCAGGATCTGAGAAATAACTCAGGCGACTATTGAGCAACTGTCAGAGATCTTATCCCCAGGCACAGTGGGGAAGCCGGCGGTCGGTGTCTGCTGTGACCTGACTCTCAGGGAGGCGGCCCTGTGAGGCGGCGGGGCTGAGGGCACCTGGTTAATATCTAACTGCAATCTCGCCTCCAGCCTGGCTCACGGTTCCTGTGAACCCGGTGAGGACGCTGCACAGTGACGACAGGAGGGTCACCAGGCAGAATCCAGATTCGTGTGTGGGGTTTATGTGTGGGAGGAGCTGTGGTCTCTATGGTCCTCAGTCCCTCTTTCTTTTCAAGGGCGACTGTTTCCTCTCTGAGTCTTCCAAAGATGTGGGCAGCAAGGTCTCAAATCCACCACCCTGTTCCCTCATCCTAATTCCTCCTAGGCTGGCAGCAAATTCCTTTTCCCCAAGCTAACTTTCCTCAATTCGCAGCAATTTTATGAACTGCCATTCATCCGGGGGAGTCCTGGAATAAGTCTGGTCTGCGTTGGCTGGCACCGAAAAATCACACTGGGGCCTCCAAATGTAATACCTGAGTGAGTCAAGGAATGCGTCACACTCTGAGATTGTTACGTTTTTGCTGGTGACCAAGAGATGGCTAATACCCAAAATTCTCTCTGCCCTGAAGAAAGAGGTGGTTTCTTATACCCTAGTTTGAAAAGGGGAGGGAGATTCTAGCTGAAGCAATTTTCTCACAGAGGCAGAGCAAGCAAAAAGTTAAAAGATAAACTAGTACATAAGAAGTAAACAGTACCAGGTGCAGGGGCTTAAGATGTCATAAGAGATATACAACTTACAGATATGGGGACTCTGGGTACTTAGCAACATCAGCATTCCCAGGGCTGCTGGTACGCTTGGCTCAGTATCTTATCGGTAGAGGAATGCATTTCTGATGTGCCTGGTGTCATCCAGCCCCAGCTACACACGATAGCTATATACTTAATGTGGGGGCGGGGAGGAATAACTATAAGTGAAGAAGTTAATATGGATTCAGTCTGACTAATTTTTCTTTTTTCTTTTTCTTTTTTTTTTTTTTTTTAATTTTTCAATTAAGAATGAGTTGATTAGGCCAACCCATAGGTTAACACACTGTCTCAGCCTCCTGAGTAGCTGGGATTACAGGTGTGCGCCACCATGCCTGGCTAATTTTTGTATTTTTAGTAGAGACAGGGTTTCACCACATTAGACAGGCTGGGCTTGAACTCCTGAACTCGTGATCCACCCACCTCGGCCTCCCAAAGTGCTGGGATTAGAGGCGTGACCCAGTGCGCACATCCCATTCTTATAATTATTACTTTGCCATTGGTGGTTCTTTAGTTAGTTCAGTTTTTATGGTGGTGTTTATACATATAATACACACATGTTACATTGTTATATATTGTAGGCCCAACAATTCACCAATGATTTATAATTTTACAGATACCTTATAAATCAATAATGAGAACAACAGTGAAGAAATACACATTCAGTCTGGTTTTTATACTTATATAATGACCTTTAATGGTAGTTTCTGTTTTTTCTTGTAGATTTTGACATCCTTTGGTTTCAGACTTAAGAACTTTCTTTAATTTTTCTTGTAGGGCTGGTGTGCTAGAAACCAACTGTCTCAATATGTATATTTCTTTTTGAGACAGAATCTTTCTCTGTTGTCCAGTCAGGAGTGTAGTGGGGCAATCATAGCTCATTGCAACCTCAGCCTCCTGGGCTCAAGCAATCCTTCTATCTAAACCTCGAGGGTAGCTGGGACTACAGGCATGCAACACCATGCCTGGCCTCAATATGTATACTTCTAAACCTGGAAAGTCTTTCTTTTTGAACTTGAGCTTTGCTGCTATAGGATTCTTGGTTAAAGTATGTTTTAGAGTGCAGCAGGATGAGATACTGGTGTGTGAGAGGCTTCCTCTGAAAGAAGGACAATTACCTAAGTAAAAGCAGATATTCCAGCCTAGGCAACATGGCAAAAACCTGTCTCTACAAAAAAGATGAACAAAAACACAATTTAGCTGGACATTATGGTGTGTGCCTGTAGTCCAGCTACTCAGGAAGCTGAGGTGAGAGGAACACTTGAGCCTAGGAGGCAGAGGTTGTAGTGGGCCCTGATCATGCCACTGCACTGCAGCCTGGGTAATACAGGAAGACCTTGTCTCAAAAAAAAAAAGTCTATTTTCCTTCAATTATTTTATCATTATGGTAGTCTGTATAACTTAATGTCAAAAAAACAATGAAGAAACCAGTGTGGTGGCTCATGCCTGTAATTCCAGCATTTTGGAAAGTTGAGGTGGGAAGATCTCTTGAGGCCACTAGTTGGAGAACAGCCTGGGCAACATACCTAGAACCAGCCCCTACCAAAAAAAGAAAGAAAGAAAAAATGAAATGAGCTGAGCATGATGGCATGCACCTATAGTCCCAGCTATTTGGGAGGCTCAGGTGGGAGGATCGCTGGAGCCCAGGAGTATGAGGTTGTAGTGAGCTATGACTGGGCCAGTGCATTCCAGCCTGGGTGACAGAGGAAGATCCTGTCTCAAAACCAAAACCAAAACCAAAACAAAACAAAACAATATGAAGAATAGGATGGAAGAAACAAATATTGTGATTGAAGACCGTAGCCGTGTTTACTTGGGAAACGAACGACAAAATAATTTAAACTATTAGAAAACTATTAAAACTTGGGAAGGAGTCAATTTGCTGCTTATGGAGTAAACATATACTACATACACATCATTATGTATGAAGTAAACATATACTATATACACATACACAACATATGCCACATCATTACAAAGTAAAATTACATCTTACAAATATATCAATGTTTCAGAGGAATGGGACTAATTTCATGTACATCATCTACCTGCATACAAGTATGACTGTTTCCTGATAAAATGATCTAAGAGTCTCTTCCATTGCCATATATACAATTTTGATAGATTGAAGCTCCCTCATCCCAACCCCCACTGGCTAGAAATGCTATAAAGGTGAGTAATTAGTAAAATCTGATTCAAATTCATTCATGGAAAATATCCTAGAAAACTTAAACCAGAAAATAAATGTTATAAAATGTATCACTCTATTTATTGTCTTTTTTTTTTCTTTTTTTCTTTTTTTTGGAGATGAAGTCTTGCTCTGTAGCCCAGGCTGGAGTGCAGTGGTGCGATCTCAGCTCATTGCAACCTCTGCCTCCAGGGTCCGAGTTCAAGCAGTTCTCCTACCTCAGCCTCCCAAGTAGCTGGGATTATAGGCACTAGCCACCATGCCCAGCTAATTTTTGTATTTTTTTGTAGAGACGGGGTTTCACCATGTTTGCCAGTCTGGTCTTGAACTCCTGACCTCATGATCCACCCGCCTCGGCCTCCCAAAGTGCTGGGATTACAGGCGTGAGCCACTGCACCTGGCCTTATTGTCTTTATTAGTGCCTCATGCCTAAAGTGGATCTAGACTATGGATTCGTATATCTTAGTTTCAGGAAAAAAGCACACTGAGGTAAGAGAATTCTCTAAATTTTCTTTACATAAAGGTTCATGAGTTGAACAGGTAGTGTTTTTTGGTAAAATCAGTTACTAAAAGTTTTTCTTGTATTTTGTACTCTTTTGGTTCATTACATTGACATGTACTTCTAATCAGCAAGTAGGTTTAGTTATTATATGGGGTTTTTGTTTTGTTTTGCTTTTGAGACAGAGTCTCACTTTATTGCTCAGGCTGGAGTACAGTGGTGAGATCTTGGCTCACTGCAACCTCCACCTCCCAGATTCAAGCAGTTCTGCCTCAGCCTCCTGAGTAGCTGGGATTATAGGCATGTGCCACCATGCCCAGCTAATTTTTGTATGTTTAGTAGAGATAGTGTTGCACCATGTTGGTCAGGCTGCTCTCAAACTCCTGACCTTGTGATCCGCCCACCTCGGCCTCCCAAAGTGCTGGGATTACAGCTGTGAGCCACTGCACCTGGCTGTTTTCCATTTTTCTATGTTATGTTTAAACTGCTACTTGCCAGTATTCTGGTGCATGTATATTTTCCAGGAGTGAGCTTCCCCACCAAAATGTATTTTCTCAGGGCTCACCTCAAGCCATGTACTGTAGGTTTCTAGCTTATCTTACAATATTAATTTCTCAGAGGAATCACTTTTTTTAACTTTGTTTCAATTCTTTTTCATCATGGTAATGTGAATATTTATTTTTGTCTAAAAGCTTTTGTAAGAATTTAATCAACACAGTTATCAACTACTGAATTGTTGCAATTTGTATAAATATATGAAATCCATACATAACCCTGACAACAATTAGTTTCACCCACTGCAACCTCTTTTTTTTTTTTTTTTTTTGAGACAGTCTCACTCTGTCGCCAGGCTGGAGTGTAGTGGTGCAGTCTCAGCTCAGTGCAACCTCTGCCTTCCTGGTTCAAGCGATTCTCCTGCCTCAGCCTCCCGAGTAGCTGGGACTACAGCCGTGCACCACCATGCCCAGCTAACTTTTGTATTTTTAATAGAGACAGGGTTTCACCATGTTGACCAGGATGGTCCCGATCTCTTGACCTCATGATCCACCCTCCTTGGCCTTTCAAAGTGCAGGGATTACAGGCATGAGCCACCGAGCCCGGCCCTGCAAACTCTTTTACACCTGTCTTAGAACAAATAAATATAATATTATTTCAGAAGAAGTTAATGTGAGGAGTATCTTACAGAGAAGTAGTTTATCCTCCAGGGAAAGAACAGCGGCCTGTGATAATAGGATATCTCTCTTTCTGTCTCTCCCTTTGTGTGTTTGTGCGTATGTGTGTGTGTGATCTTTGAAGGCAAGAGTATCATTTATTCATTAGTTATAATCAGATATCATTTTTTTTCTTATTTTCCAAACTTATTTTCCATTTTTCCTGTCTGGAAACATTACCAAATTCATAAAAATGTTATGTAATCGAATGACACCTGATATTTGACTCCTTTCTTTTTTAGCCATGAGTTCCAGCTTCCAGTTCATGATGGTTTTAGGTCTCCTACTTTTGCTTCAAAGAAGTTTGGGGAAAGCTTCATGGTTTTTGTTTTGTTTGTTTGTTTTTTGTTTGTTTGTTTTTGAGATAGAGTCTCGCTCTTTCACCAGGCGGGAATACAATGGCATAATCTCAGCTCACTGCAACCTCTGCCTCCTGGGTTCAAACGATTCTCCTTCCTTGGTCTCCTGAGTAGCTGGGGACTACAAGCACCCACCACCACGCCCAGCTAATTTTTTTTTATTTCAGTAGAGACGGGGTTTCACCAAGTTGGCCAAGATGGTCTCGATCTCCTGACCTTGTGATCTCCCACCTAGGCCTCCCAAAGTGCTGGGATTACAAGTGTGAGCCACTGCGCCCAGCCAACACTCATGTCTTTCAATTCAGTGTCTAATGTTTCGGCTTCTGATTGGAGCTTTTCAGTAATTAATATTTAAAGTCTTGAAGGAAGAAGTGTTTCTACACTGTGCAGAGGGTACAGGAGGGCAGGTTGAGCTCCCAGAGTTAAATCTTTCAGGGTCTCTCCCTCATCACCAGGTGCAGATCCACTCTGGGGCTCCATTTCAGGAGTCAGAATCTGGCTCCCAAGCATGGGAATCTGTTTAACTTCCTAAAAGGGGATTTCCTGCTGAATTGTGGCTAAAACAGGTTACTTCCCTAACTAGATGATATTTTTTCTTCTCTTCGATTATTTTAATCGACTACATGCTGCCAGGCCAGGCGCAGTGGCTCACACTTGTAATCCCCCTGGAGGCGGAGGTGAGAGAATAACCTGAGGTCAGGAGTTTGAGACCAGCCTGGCCAACATGGTGAAACCCCATCTCTACTAAAAATACAAAAATTAGTCAGGCATGGTGGTGTGTGTCTGTAGTCCCAGCTGCTTGGGAGGCTGAGGCAAGAGAATTGCTTGAACCTGAGAGGTGCAGGTTGCAGTAAGCTGAGATTGCACCACTACAATTCAACCTGGGCAACAGAGTGAGACTCAGTCTCAAAAAAAAGCCAAAAACCAAAAAGCCAAAAAACATGCTGCCCTATAATTCCAGGTTTTTTTTTTTTTGAGAAGGAGTTTCACTCGTGTTGCCCAGCTGAAGTACAGTGGCATGCTCTTAGCTCACTGCAACCTGCGCCTCCCAGATTCAAGCGATTCTCCTGCCTCAGCCTCCCAAGTAGCTGGGATTACAGGGGCCTGCCACCACATCTGGCTAATTTTTTGTATTTTTAGTAGAGATAGGTTTCACCATGTTGGCCAGGCTGGTCTCGAACTCCAGACCTCAGGTATTCCACCCACCTTGGCCTCCCAAAATGCTGGGATTACAGGCATGAGCCACTGCACCTAGCCTATAATTCCAGTTTTTTCACACATTTAACAATTTTTTTTCGTTGTTGATGTGCTTTTATCTTCTGGGATGAAAATGAGTAAATTGAAAAATAAGGTGTTGAAACCATCTGCAAAAATTATATCAGTGAGAAAATTATGACAGTGAAAGAGATCTGAGCTAACACCTCCCCTCCACCCAGCCCCCAGCGTATCTTTCCCTTAATCCTGGGCTTTTAGGCCCAGCTAACTTTGGAAGATAGGCTGAATGATTATAAGTCTTTCCCAAAACTCAACTGCCTTTGAAAAACGAATGAATGGCCATCAGGCTGAGGGATGAAAGGAATCGGAATTCTGCTAAAGTGTAGACATAGATTGCTAGCCGTTTCTGCAGAAAACACTATTGTAGATTGGCCTTTTGAGATACATTTTCAGGTTCTTTTGCACATCTGACACCACCTGCACCTGCTAACTCCACTCCTGTGGCCCCACCCAGAAGCAATTCAGCATAGTAGGGCAGCTTTTTTTTTTCTTTTTCTTCTTTTTTAATTTTTTAAATATAATATTGTAAGGGTCCTTGGGTTCTTGCCGAGTTTAAAATGAAGAAACTGAGGCCAGCACAAGAAGATCCAATGCGAATTTATTCAGCTCCCGGGCAACGTTCTGCTGTCCCACGGAGGGGCCGGAGAAGTCGCGCAGACTCCTCTTAGATGTGGGGTTTTATAGGGAGCAGGCAAGCTTGCTATTGGCAGGTAGGCAGGGTTTGAATGCTATTGGGTAGATTTACAAGACTTGATTGCTATTGGGTAGCTAAGACTCAAATGCTATTGGGTAGATTTACAAGACTTCTTTTGCATTTTGGCAGGGTTCTTTAAGGGAGGGCTAGGTTGTGTGAGGAGGGTGGGCGTGTCTGAGCTCCCTGCGAGGTGACCGGCCTTACAAATATAAAGACAGGGTTTCACTCTATGCCCAGGCTGGTCTTGAACTACTGGCCTCAAGCGATCCTCCTGCCTCGGCCTCCTGAAGTACTGGGATTACGGGGGTGAGCCACCGTGCCTCGCCAAGAGGACAGATTCCAACCCCTGTGATTTCATTCCCGCCCCAACCAGTCAGTAGCAAGCCTGGCCACCCCCACCCTTTCCTCCAAACTGCTTTTGAAAAACCTCTACCTACGGAGCTTGGATGAGAATGATTTTAGTAGTAACTCTGTCTCCCACATATCGTAGCAGGCCTAGTGTTTTATTAAACTTTTTTTTTTTTTCAAACTGCAATGCCATGGTTTTTATTTGTGTAGCGCGCAAGAAGAACCCGTCCAGCGTTTATAGCGGGAGAAAGGCTTGGTCTTGCAGGCGACAGCCTCATCCCAAATTCCTGATCCCCTGAGGACATCAGCCCCCCTCCCCCTACCCTTCCCCAGCTGCATTGTGGCCTCTGCTGCCCTCCTGCTTTGAGGCCAGGGGATGGCTCCACTGGACAGTGAGTCTAGGATTCCTTGCACACAATTGTGACTACAGGTAGGAAATTCCGCTTTAAGGCAAAGGTTCCCCGGGACTGCTCGGGTCACTGCTCAGGGAGGAAGCCCGCCCTGCCAGGGGCGGGGTCTGGAACCTGTTCATCCGGCTGCACTCAGCCCTGTGAGATCGCTTATTCTGTCACTCAGTGCCCAGGAGGCGGGACCTGGAGCATTATCCAATTAGAGTCGCGGGCGGGTTCCTGAGACCTGTCAATCAGGCGCGCTGCCGGGGGAAGGGTGTGACGTTCCAGCAGCCAGTGGCCTCTTCACCCTGGTGACCTCTGTTCCGGCTTCTGTCGCTGAGAGACGCCCTGGGGGATCTGTGGAGGCTTCTGTCGCGCTGGGACCTACCCTGGCAGCGGGAGGAGTTGGGAGGACCCAGGACACCGCAAAGCCGGGAAATGGTGAGTGTGCGGGGCCCGGCGTCCTGAGGCAGGGCGAAGGGCTGGTCGGAACCAGTCGGAACCGGCTGTGGCGGGACCCGGGCCTCTCCGCAGCGTCTTTGGGGTCTGGAACCTGAGTTCCCCTGCGCACCTTGGTCCTCGGACCGTTTGGCCACAGGGTGGGGCTGGACCGGCAACCGGGACCCCGGGCGTCCTGTCCGGTCCCTGAGCGGTGACTGCGGCCCGGGCCCCGACCCCCTCTCTGGGCAGCTCCCCGCTAGTAGCCCCACGTCTCCCCAGATTACGCAGCGGAACCGGCACAGGTTCGCGGCCCGAGTCACTGCACCCAGACGCCTAGGGCTGCAGCAGAAACACTTTAATAGGAGAGGACACCCTAAATCCGCCTTCTTGAGAGGTTTGGGGGTGGGGTGTTTAGGGGTCTGGATGGAGGTGGCTGGGGCGTGGAGTCGCTGGTTGGTGGAGAAGTGAGGGGCGAATCCTGGGATCGGAGGTGAAGAACTGCGTTCTCCTGCTGAATGGGCTCCCTCGTGGGGTCTTCAGCCTGCTTGGCGCCAACCTTTCCGCTGGAATTCAGGATTTGAGAAAGAAATCTGGCGACTCTTGAGCAGCTCTCAGAGATCTTATCCCCAGGCACAGTGGGGAAGCCGGCTGTGACCTGACTCTCGGGGAGGCGGCCCCGTGAGGCGGCGGGGCTGAGGGCACCTGGTTAATATCAACTGCAGTCTCGCCTCCAGCCTGGCTCGCAGTTCCTGTGAACCCGGTGAGGAGGCTGCACGGTGACGACAGGAGGGTCACCAGGCAGAATCCAGACTCGTGTGTGGGGTTTGTGTGTGGGAGGAGCTGTGGTCCCTGTGGTCCTCAGTCAGTCTCTTCTTTCTTTCCAAAGGTGATCATTAGTCTTACAAAGATTTGGGCATCAGGGTCTCAAATCTACCACCCTGTCTCTTCATCTTAACTCTTCTTAGGGCTGACAGTAAATTTGGTTTCCAGATCCTTCCATATGCTTACTTCACTCCTTAGTTCACCGTAACATTATGAACCGTTTGTCCCCAAGATGATATTTCAGATAGACACAGTATTTTGTCATTTGTTTTCAGATAGCAACGAATGGCTCTTTTTTAAATGATCTATTTTGTTTTCCTTAACATTTCACATGTGAGGAAGAAGAGAATAACCACCTGACACTCTGCTGTAAAAAAAAAAAAAAACCCAAACCTTTGTGCCTCTTTTATCTCCCCTAGGCACAGATGCCTTATCAGAGTGTCCTTTACAAGGTGATGTGACCTCAGCCCACTCTGTATCTTTTCCAGGCCCTGTGTTACAGAATTTTCTGGGGCTACCCTAAGATGCTGGCAGCTGCCAGTCTCATGGAGAGCCTAGTGAATATCAGCCCTTGGGTTACTCTTCGCAGAGGACAGCCTAAGGTGTTGGAGTGGGGCTTCCCAAAGGACCAGGTGGATGCCCTGGGGTGGGAGGAATCTTCTGATGTATCATTCTTGTAAAAAGCTAACCCCTGGGACATTGACCTTTTCTTCCCCAAGGCTAGTTTCCATTCCTTGGTGAAACATGGCTTATCAGCAAATTAGATAGTGTTATTCAGGGGACAAGACAAATGATTTCTGCCTTCTGGACTGTCCCCGACTATGAAGCTAGAAAACTGTTTCTAAAAACTGGAAAACCCAGCTGAGCGAGGTGGCTCACACCTGTAATCCTAGCACTTTGGGAGGACAAGGGGGGCGGATCACAAGGTCAGGAGATCAAGACGATCCTGGCTAACACGGTGAAATCCCGGCTCTACTAAAAATACAAAAAATTAGCCTAATATGGTGGCAGACGCCCACTCGGGAGGCTGAGGCAAGAGAATCACTTGAGCCTGGGAGGCGGAGGTTGCTGTGAGCCGAGATCGTGCCATTGTGCTCCAGCCTGGGCAACAAGAGTAAAGCTCCGTCTCGGAAAAAAAAAAAAAATGATAGGAGCCAGAATTGATGTCAGCGAAGGATGTTTCTTTGCACTGGGCTACTTGTCCAGAACAGAAAGATGGTGGGGGGCAGACAATTTGAGGTGATTTCTTAAATCCTTTTTTTTTGAGACGGAGTCACGCAGTCTCACTGTGTTGCCCAGGCTGGAGTACAATGGCGCGATCTTGGCCCACTGAAACCTCTGCCTTCCTGCAACCTCCGCCTCCCAGGTTTAAGGAATTCTCCTGCCTTAGCCTCCTGAGTAGCTGGGATTACAGGCGCATGCAAGCATGCTTGGCTAATTTTTGTATTTTTAGTAGATACAGGGTTTCATCATGTTGGGCAGGCTGGTCTTGAACTTCTGATCTTGTGATCTGTCTACCTCGGTCTCCCAAAGTTCTGGGATATAATGGGTAAGCCACTGTGCCCAGCCTCTTAAAACATGCCTATTACAGAGCCTGTGTAAAATTGAACATTATCAGCTGATTGGTTTTGTATTCAGTGAGTTGAGTAGAAATTGCACAAATTAAAATGTCTTTGAGGGCTGACATATATTTCTTCCATTTAGTTATTCTGGACATATCCTTTATAACAAACCGATAACCTTAAGCAATTTGTTTAACTGAATTCTTCAACTTGTAGCAAGTTATTAAATCTCACAATAGAGTTGTTGGTTTTATACACATTTGGTTAAAAGGGTGGTCCCTAGGGCTTGCATTTGACATCTGCAGTGGGGTTCCTGTTATAGAACTGAACCCTCAATTTGTGGGGTCTGTGCAAATGTTAGGTGGTGTCAGCACTGAATTATTGAATACCAGTTTTTGTTGGAGAATTGGCTCGTGTTCAGCAAATGCTACATATTTGTTGTCAGAAGTAATGTCAGATAAAAGACACCATGGGTCAGAACTATAAATCTGAATTCGTCATTGTTACTTATTATAGGTTCAGCATGTATTCATCCAGAAGCATAGTTTTACCTCTTCAGTTTCCAGTTAGTTAATACTGCCGTTAATATACCATCCATATAATGCTGAAAAGGCAATCTTACTACAGGGTATCTACGCAAAGGAGTGGAAATCATTATATCAAAAAGTTTTCTGCACTCATGTGTTTATTGCAGACTATTCACAATAGCAAACATGCAAAATCAGCCTAAGTGTCTATCAACAGAAGATTGAATAATGAAAATGTGGTATATATGTGGTATATTCACACAATGGAATATTATTCAGGCATTAAAAAGGATGAAATTGTGTCTTTTGCGACAATATGGATGGAATGGGAGGCCATAGTCTTAAGTGAAACAACTCAGACACCGAAAGAAATACTGCCTGTTGTCATTTATAAGTGGGAGTTCAAGAATGTGTATACATGTGGAGACTCATGGGGATGAAGGAGGTTATTTGGTGGATAATGTGGGTTGCTCCAGGGATGGATACACTGAAAAGCCTGACTTTACAAGATGTATATCAGTGTAGTAAAATTGTACTTGTACCCCATGAATATATATATATGTAATTTATATTATATATTACATATATATGGAATGTGTTTTAGGGTGCTATCCTAGGCTGCCGAATTAGTAATTCTTGGAACGGGGCCCAATGATCTTGTTTTTATTTTATTTTATTTTATTTTTATTTATTTTTTATTTTTGTAGGCAACTTCACCTGGATTTTTTTTTTTTTTTTTTTTTTTTTTTTGAGATAGAATCTCACTCTGCCGCCCAGGCTGGAGTACAGTGGCGTGTTCTTGGCTCACTGTAACCTCCGCCTCCCAGGTTCAAGCAATCCTTCTAACTCAGCCTCCTGAATAGCTGGGACTGTAGATACCCGCCACCACACCTGGCTAATTTTTGTATTTTTAATAGAGACTAAAAATACACCATGTTGGCCAGGCGGGTCTTGAACTCTTGACCTCAGGTGATCCACCTGCCTCAGCCTCCCAAAGTGCTGGAATTAACAGATGTAAGCCACTGCAACCAGCCCCTACAATCTGTTTTTTAACAAGCCTTTCAGATTATTCTCATGCACATAAAGTATGAGAACTAGTTCTTCAGACCAACCTGTTAACATATAATTCAAAAAGACATAACTGAAATCTAAATATAATTAGTAACTATATTGGAACACTAGGGAATATTGATTTGATTCAAAGACATCAAGAAAGGATGAACATTGGGGGAAACACAAAAATTGTGCTGAAAAGGTTTTTGTTTTGTTTATTTGCCTCAGTCTGTTTGACACATGCTGATATCTGAGACTATGAGTCATGCAGTTTACTCACACATTGCAGTGCTCATAGGACTTGACTTTTAAATTCATTTTTTGATCTTGTTGACAATGCTTTTTTTTGTTTTGTGTCTACATGCTAACAGTTGATGAATTTTTTAACACATGAGGGGAACATTATAGACCAACAGATTATAGATAAACTTTAGTTTACTAGAAAGTTATAATAGCATGTATGGATTAACTGTCTGACCAGGCCAGGTGCTGTGGCTCATGCCTGTAATCCCAGTGCTTTGGGAAGCTGAGGTTGATGGATCACCTGACCTCAGGAGTTAGAGACCAGCCCGGCCAACGTGGTGAAACCCTGTCTCTACTAAAAATTATCTGGGTGTGGTGGCAGGCACCTGTAATCCCAGCTACTCTGGAGGCTGAGGCAGGAGAATTGCTTGAACTGGGGAGGAAGAGGTTGCAATGAGCCGAAATCACGCCATTGTACTCCAGCCTGGGCAACAAGAGCGAGACTCTGTCTCAAAAAAAAAAAAAAAACTGACCATGTATGCATGTTTGTTTATACCTTTTAACATTTATCTTTTAGTTATCTCCATGTGATTACATATTGTGTTCGTACTGGATAAGCATTCATCTTAAGCATATTTCCTTTGTGGACTTCGATCTTCTGTGAAATAATTCTCAGGCATTTAATTCATTTGCATAGTAAATGCAAATATTTGCTTTGTTTCCCTCTTTTTGTTTTAGGCATACCTTATACATGAATCCTTTTTTACATGGAGGGATTGGTAATATTTCCTTTTGGATAGTGGTTTATCTTTTAAATTTATTCTATTTAAATGATCTCTTCCTAAATTTTTAATTTTTTTTTTAGATAATGTCTGGTAGTGTCACCCAGGCTGGATTGCAGGGGCACAATCACTGCACACTGCAGCCTCAAACTCCAGGGCTTCCAAGTAGCTGGGACTATAGGCATGTCCCACCACACTTGCCTAATTTTTAAATTTTATGTAGAGAGAGGGTCTGCCATGTTGCCCAGCTGATCTCAAATTCCTGGCCTCAAGAGATCCTCTTGCCTTGGCCTTCCGCAGTACTGGGGTTGTAGACATGAGTCACTATGCCTGCCTCTTCTTAATATAATTAGAGTTCAGTTTGCTAGACTTCTTCTTTGGAAGCTACTTTTTTTCTTTTATAAGAAGACTATTGTTAAATAAGAAAAAAACATTTTTCTGTAATTTCCGAAAGTATGCTACTTTTGTCTTTCATAGGTGTTGAATGTTCTTCTAATTTAATCTTTAGGTCTGTCTCTTGAAACTGACTATAAACTTTATCTCTGCTCTGGTGTATCTCCAGGGATTTGGTTGTGGATGGTTACATTGTGCCTTTCATGGGATACTTTTGTTTATCAAAAATTATATCTGAGTCAGATATAATTTGATAAAGGAACCAAAATTCAAGGATCAACTTGGAAAGACACACCAACAAATTTAGATATGTTCCAAAATTGGTTACAAGTTGGATAACTTTATAAGAAAGTTTAGGAGAAGCTGGGGGGACTACTCATACCAGAATTGTCCTTTTCCTTGAAGGGTACAATATAGACGTTATAATCATTGCCTATAGATGACAGCTGACAGGCTAAAATGTTCTAAGTGGAGGACAATCAGCAAAACATGATTCAGAAATAAACCAGTGTCTTTTTTGATGTTAGTAGGTCACATGTTAATCATATTAACAGTTTGAAGAACTCAGTAAGATTTGAGGGACTCATGATAAGATCCTTTACTCACAGACAGGATGTAAACCATGAGGGACTCATGATAAGATCTTTTACTCACAGACAGGATGTAAACCATGAATTGGAAGACTTCTTGGTGGGCGCAGTGGCTCATGCCTGTAATCCTAGCACTTTGGGAGGCCAAGGTAGGTGGATCCATGCGGTCAGGAGTTTGAGACCAGCCTGACCAACATGGTGAAACCCTGTCTCTACTAAAAAATACAAAAATTAGTCAGTCATGGTGGCAGGTGCCTATAATCCCAGCTACTCTGGAGGCTGAGGCAGGAGAATCACTTGAACCTGGGAGGCAGAGGTTGCATTTAGCAGAGATTGCGCCACTGCACTCCAGCCTGGGCGACAGAGCTGGATTTCTTTTCTTTCAAAAAAAAGAAAAAGAAGAAGAAGAAGACTCCTCTAAGTGGGTTGATTTGAAAGCCTGCCAAATGTGACCTGTAGGTTATCACTTCTTTATCCTGAGGTTTAATGCCTATATATGAGACTAGTGACTTGATTCCTGTAGACCTCAAAGCCTGAGGTATGATAGAGAAAGAGTCTACCCGTCTTAGTTACATCGGACTGCTATACCAGATTGCCATAAACTGTGTGCCTTAGACAACAAACATTTATTTCTCAAAAGTATAGAGTCTAGAAGTCCAATATCAAGCAGATGAGGCCTCTGGTAAGGACCTGCTACCTGGTTTGCAGATGGTAGTCTTCTCCTTATGTCCTCACATGGTGGAGATATGTCTGTAATGTCTGTCTAGTTTTGGTATTAGGGCAATATTGGCCTTATAACATGGAATAGAGTGTGTTTCTTCTGCTTCTATTTTCTGGAAGAGATTGTAGAGAATTGGTTTCATTTCTTCCATAAATGCTTGCCAGAATTCAGCAGTGAAATCATTCTGACCTGTTTACTTATTTTTTTCTGGGACATTTATTGTTTATTGTTATCTTCAATAGATACAGGCCTATTCATATTATTTAGTTCTCCCTTTGTGAGTTTTGGTAGATGCTGTCTTTCAAAGAATTGTTCCATTCCATGTAATTTTATCAAATATCTGGGCCCTTAGTTGTTCCTAATAGTCTTTTATGGTCCTTTTACTGTCCATGAGATTAGTAGTGATGCCTCCTCTTTTTTCTAAGTTAACTTGGCTGTGGGCTTATGAATTTTAATGATCTTTCCAAAGAACCATCTGTTGGCTTGTTGTTGTTTTCTATTGATTTCTTCATGGCTATTTTATTAATCTCTCTTCCCATTATTCCTTTCCTCTGTTTGATTTACATTAATCTTGCCATTTTTCCCTAGTTTCCTAAAATGGAAGGTTAGGGCATCAGTTTTAAACCTTTACTTTCTAGGAAATGCATTCAATTCTTTAAATTTCCCTCAAAGCACTGCCTTTACTATATTCCAAAGATTTTGCTAAGATGTATTCTTTTTCATCAACATTGCAATATTTACATTTTGCTTGACAATTCTCTTTGAAGTTTGTGTAGTTGAGAAGTTTGTGGCTTCAATTTCCACTTTGTCAAGGTTTTTCAACTATGCTTCTGTTATTAATTTTTGCATGAATTTTAGTACGATTTGATTGCATATTATATAGAGTTTCAATTTTTTGTTTGTTTGTTTGGAGTCTTGCCCTTGTCACCCAGGCTGGAGTGCACTCTTGGGATCTCAGCTCACTGCAACCTCCGCCTCCCAGGTTCAAGCAATTCTCCTGCCTCAGCCTCCTGAGTAGCTGGGATTACAGGCGCCTGACACCACGCCTGGCTGATTTTTGTACTTTTAGTAGAGATGGGGTTTTGCCATATTGGCCAGGCTGGTCTCAAATTCTTGACCTCAGGTGATCTGCCTGTCTCGACATCCCAAAGTGCTAGGATTACAGGCATGAGCCACCGCACCCAGCCGAGTTTCTATTATATTTTTTTAAATTTGCTAAAATGTGTTTTATAGCTGAGTATATTGTTCATCTTGGTGAATATTTCATGTGGGCCTGAGAAGAGTATGTATGCTGTTATTGAATGAATGATGCTATAAATATGTTACAATTAAATCCAGCTGATTGATAGTGCTGTTGAGTTCAGCTATATCATTAGTGATTTTCTGCGGAACTGATCTGCCAGTTATCGATAGAGGTCAGTTGTTTTCTCCCAATGATAATTCTAGATTTGTGTATTTTGCCTTGTGGTTTTATAAGTTTTTGCATTATGTATTTTGATGCTCTGTTTTATGGGCATAGATGTTATGGTTATGTCGTATACGATTGACTTCTTTATCATTATGAAATCTCTCTATCACTTGTAATTTAAAAAAATCTAAAACCTGATTTGTCTGAATGTTACATAGCTCTTCCAAATTTCCTTTGATTAGGGCTAGAATGGCCTGTATTTCTCCATACCTTTATATTTAATGTATCTGTGTCTTTCTGTTTAAAATTCTTTTTTTAAAATACAGTTTTGGGTCTTGTTTTTTTATTTCACTCTGCCAATCTCTGTCTTTTTTACTGGTGAATGTAGATAATACACATATAAGTATCAGTTGGCATAATTGGATTCATATATACATGGATATTACTGTTTTCTATTTGTTGTTCTCGTCTGTTTTTTTTTTTAACTTCTCTTTTTCTGTCCCTTTTCCTTTTAGCTGAGCATTCTATATGATTTTATTTTCTGTATTATATCTATGTAGTTTGTCTACTTTTTCTTAGATTCTATTAGTGAATTCCCCAGAGTTTATGGTATAGCATTTGCAACTAATGGACCTTCAATTTCAAATAACACTATAGTGGCTTCGGGAATAGGGCTGGTATAGTAGTTCCAAAGTATAATAGATTGTTCTTCCTCCCATCACATATAACATTACTGTCATTCATTAGTTCAGCTGGGAGCTATAAACCACCAAATACATCATTGATATTATTATTATTTTTTGAGACAAGAGTCTCGCTCTGTTGCCCAGGCTGGAGTACAATGGCATGATCTTGGCTCACTGCAACCTTCGCCTCCTGAGTTCAAGCAATTCTTTTGCCTCAGCCTCCCGAGTAGCTGGGGTTACAGATATGCAGCACCACACCCAGCTGATTTAATATTATTATTTTGGGCAAACGTATATCTATTAGATCAGATAGCTATAAGAATAGTAAATAATTTTTTATGCCTTCATTTAATTCTTTCCTAACACTCTTCATATATATGTGTGTGTATGTGTGTGTGTATACACAAACACACACACGATCTGAATTTCTAACCCATATAATTTTTTTCTTTCTGATGAACTTTTTTTTTTTTTTTAAGATAGAGTTTCCCTCTTTTTGCTCAGCCTGGAGTGCAATGGCCAATCTCAGCTCACCGCAACCTCCATCTCCTGGGTTCAAGCTATTTTCCTGCCTCAGCCTCCCGAGTAGCTGGGATTACAGGCATGTGCCATCATGCCTGGCTAATTTTGTATTTTTAGTAGGGATGGGGTTTCTCCATGTCGGTCAGGCTAGTTTCAAACTCCCAACCTCAGGTGATCCACCCTCCTTGGTCCCCCAAAGTGCTGGGTTTACAGGCATAAGCCACCACACCTGGCTGAACTTCTTTTAGCATTACTGGCAAAGCAGCTATACCAGTCACACATTCTTTCCATTTCATTATGCCTCTTTTTTTTTTTTTTCCTCAGACCAGGTAATTTCAATTATTTTATCTTCATTTTAGCTATTTTTTTCACTGGTTGCTCACATCTGTTAAGTACCTTCAGTGATGTTTTTATTTAAGTTGTTGTATCTTGCAGCTGCAAAATTTCTATATGGCTCAGTTTTTAATATTTTTTGGTATTATTTTCCTACATTGATTTTCCGATTTTCTCTTAGTTCTTTGTTTATCATTGTCTTTACCAAGTTGAATATATTTAAGACAGTTGTTTCAGTTTTTTTTTCAGTAAATACAATGTCTGAGGTTTTTCAGAGATGATTTATCTCAAATTGTTTCCATTAATGAACCATATTTTCATATTTGTCTGTTTTATTTATGTTGGTGTTTTTTTTTTTTTTTTTCAGTATTGAAAAGGAGACATTTGAATGTTATAATTGGGTAACTCTGGAAATCAGATTCTTTCCCCTTCATTGTTTGGTATTCTTGCTTGAAGTCTGAAATTATTCATTTCTTTTTCTTTTTTTAAATAGAGACAGAGTCTCACACTATGTTGCCCAGGCTGATCTCGAACTCCTGGCCTCAGATGATCCTCCTGCCTCAGCCTCCCATTCCAAAGTTCTGGGATTACAGGCTTGAGCCAGTAATTTTGAGCCAGTAATGAAACCTATTCATTTTTTTAGTAACATTTTCAAAGTATGTTTGCAGAGACTGTATTTCCTACTAGGTACAGACACTGAAGTCTTTGTTCTTTAGCTTATGTTCATCCAGTGTTCTGACACATATTTCCTGAATGTTAGAAGCTAAAAGTAATAAAGAAGGTGAAACAAACCAAAACCTGACCTCTTCCACCTTCGTGGATGGCTGTCTGCTGGGACATTCTTTGAGCACTTAGCCAGAGCATTTACAACTTTAGTTTTCTCTTTCTGTTTAGCTAAATCTGGATGTTAGCTGGAGCTGAAAAAGAGGGTCCCCACCTATCTTTTATGAAAATATGTTGTTTCCTGTGCCTGCATGGGGCTTTCTCTGTTCCCCAGTATATCTGGGTGCTTTTGAATATGCTTATTTGTAAAGAAAAATCAGACTTTAGTGTTTTCTCCTGGGACTTAGATGGTCTAATTAATATATGTTTTTCCTCCCCTTGAGACAGTGTCACTCTTTCACTCAGACTGGAGTGCAGTGGCATGATCTTGGCAGTGTCAACCTCCTGGACTCAAGCAATCCCTCTACTTAAGCCTCCTGAGTAGCTGGGACTACAGGCATGCGCCACCATACCTAGCTAATTTTATTTTTTTTTAGAGATGAGGTCTCCCTCTGTTGCACAGGCTGGTCTTGAACTCCCTGCACTTAAGTAATCCTACCCTCTTGGCTTCCCAAAGTACTGGGATTATAGGTGTGAGTCACCACACCTGGCCTTCTAATGTATGTCTTAGTCATCTTGTGTTGTCCCAGGTGGTTGCATGCTCTTTGTGTATTTTGCAGCATTTTAAAGTAGTTCCTGCCTAGTTTGACTCTGATTGGATTGTAAATGAAATACAAAAAGAGAGCCTTGTTTCAGACCTTTGGAGAGTCCCCATACTGATTCAAAAATACAAAGGCAGTAATTTGGAAATAAGATGTGATCTTTATTGTCTGTAGTGACCAGAGTTCTACATTAGGAACTCTGACTGCTGTCTTCAAGACTGGCAATGAGGTGGGCAGGGATGGGGCCAAAGAAAAAACAATATGAGGCTTTTCTATCATTTTTCACTTTCCTGTTTATATTTATTTTTCTCTTTGTTTAATAGTATAGGATGTGGAATATTACAGTTTTAAATCCTCTATTTGTTTTTGTAAAACTGTCTACTTTCTTGATGAGGTTTTTTAAAGCATTTTTAGACATTTATGCTTCTTTATTATTATTATTATTATTATTATTATTACTTTTTCTTCAGAGAAGGAAATAGGTTCTGTGAGACATTTATGACTTCTATAAAAATTGGTTATGTAATGTTACTGACTATTAAATGTCTGCTGTTGAGATTTATGGAATATAATTGATACTCATGAAAGCTGACACCGAATTCTGTCTAAGAACATGTTCAGTCTGACCTCTTCTTTTCCTTCTCCTTTGACATTACCCAATAAAAAGTTTAAAATTTTTCTATTTGGTTGGTGAAATCTCTTTTGTTAGTCTTTTGTCATACCGAACTACATTTGATCTACAGGGAACCAGTTGCCACCTTCCAAATAGTCTCTCTGTGTAATCACATAGGATAGGCTAAATCTCCCAAGTAAGAAATTGAAAAAAACAAAACAACAATAATAAAATCATATGAAATATCATCTACCAGAGTTGCTCATTAGGGACCCAGTGTCTAGAGTGTTTCTTTGTGTCTGTCTTAGTCTATAAGACTGTTTTATTGTTACTTATAACAGGATACCAGAACTGGGTATTTATAGATATTAAGCGATGGGATTTATTTTTTGCAGTTCTGGAAGCTCAGAAGACCAAGTAAGATCAAAGTGGGCATCTGGTGGGAACCTTCTTGCTGATGGGGACTCTGTAGAGTCCCTGGGTGGCACAGGGCATCACATGATGAGGGGGCTGAGTGTCTGCCTCAAGTATTTTTTTCTTCTCATAAGGACATCAGAACCTCACCTTTGATAACCCATTTATTCATTAAGCTATTAATTCATGAGTGGATTAACCCATCCATGTGTTTCAAACCCTCAAGACCCACTCATTTCTTAAACTACTACCTTTCATTACTACCACAATGGGGATTCAGTTTTAACATGCATTTTAGAGGGGAAACCATTCAAACCTAGCAGTAGCTGATCAGGTATGCTTCCTCTGCTGAGCATATCATACAATTCCAAACTCTCAGAGGGAAGTGAGGAGTTAAGCAAATAACATAATTTTTACATAAACAGTTTAGGCACACTTCAACTCTGTTATTAGTTACACTCATGGAGCCTTCCCCTAAATACATTGTCTACACACCATGAAAGGTTCAACATCATGAACAAGCAGTTGTAAGGATATGTAGTCTCAAGTCTGCTAATTGTAACTTTCTTTTGCACAATAGGTGGTAGAACTTTGTCGTGATGAGAACTACAGACCCACTGTAGAAATAGACATTAGGAGTAATCCAGGCATTAAGACTCACTTGCATAATTCGCCAACAAGAGACATGTTCCTATTCAACTGTTACTTTAGCAAACACAATTCCAGCATCAGAATTCCAGCATTAGACAGTGAGTGTAGACAGAGAATAAGAATAGATTTACCATGTCATTAAATAAATGCTTGGAAACTACAGCCTCATGTGAAGTTTATGAAGTGAGACTAGGTTCTCAGTACTGTGAGTTTCAACCTTCCTTTTCTGGACATATGGGATGTTTCAGGACTCAGTGGCCTTTGAGGATGTGGCTGTGAACTTCACCCATGAGGAGTGGGCTTTGCTGGGTCCATCACAGAAGAATCTCTACAGAGATGTGATGCAGGAAACCATTAGGAACCTGAACTGTATAGGTATGGATGATACCATGTCTTCATGTAGTCAATTAGAGACATTTGTTTTGTGGTCATCAGTGCTGTTCAGTTATTTGAAATACAGAAAAGAGATACAGCTCACCCTTGAACAACACAGGGTTAAGAGGTGCCAGCCCCCAACCAGTTGTATGCCCTCATATAACCTTTTGTCTGCCACAGCTTAACCTACTTTTGACTGGCAGCTTTATCAGTCACATAAACAACTGATGAGCACATATATGTAATATGTATTGCATACTGTATTCTCAGAATGAAGTAAGTTAATGTTAATAAAATCTTAAGGAAGAAAAACTATATTTAGTCTGCATGAAAGTGGATCATCATGAAGGTTTTCATTCTTATTTTCACATTGAGTAGGCTAAGTAGGAAGAGGGGTTGGTCTTGCTGTCACAGGGGTAGCAGAGACTGAAGAACATTTATATATAAATGGACTTGTGCAGTTCAAACCTGTGTTGTTCAGGAGTCAACTATAGTTCAATGAATGAATCGTGCATGTTTGAAGTATACATAAAATCTTAACAATTTTTATATCATTTTGTAATAATTTATAGTAATTTTTCTGGATCTCTCTTTTAGGAATGAAATGGGAAAACCAGAACGCTGATGATCAGTACCAAAATCTCAGGAGAAATCTAAGGTAATTTGTACTTACAAGAGACAGATGATGTCCCTGTAATGTTTCTGAGAATGACAAGAACTTTTAAAAACAAGCAAAGATTATGAACAAGCCCAGCTTAAATTTATTTATCCTTAGAAACATTTCTGTAAAAATATATTATTCAATGGGACATAAATATATTAAATGTGACATAGCTCTTCAGTGTTTGCAAAATAAATCCCATGGAAACAATATTAAGATTTCCCATATGAGACTGGGTGTGGTGGCTCATGCCTGCAATCCCAGCACTTTATGAGGCTGAGACAGGAGTAACACTTGAGCCTGGGAGTTCAAGGCTGCAGTGATCTGTGATGGCACCAGTGTACTCTAGCCTAAGTGACAGAACAAGACCCTGTCTTAAAAAACAGAATTTAAGAATCTCCTTGGGATTTCCCTCTCTGGGATCCCCTCCCACAACAGTGTGGGAGCTCAACAACAACAAAAAAAATTAAAAAGAAAAAGAATCTCCTTGTGCATATCACTGTCTTGAAAATAGCTGGGGTTGAATTATCTCGCACAACATTCAGTCCATTCACATTCAAGCAGGGCATGAAACCTGTAGCTTGCATGATAATGTTAATAATGTAAATCTAATACCTGTTGATAAATATAAAGTCATAATAAACCTTTAGTAATGTACTTTTCATTTTTTACAGATGTGATGTGGTAGAGAGATTTGGTAAAAGTAAAGATGGTAGTCAGTGTGGAGAAACCTTAAGCCAGATTCGAAGTAGTATTGTAAACAAGAACAGTCCTGCCAGAGTAGATGCATGCGAAAGCAGTGTGAATGGAGAAGTCATAATGGGTCATTCATCCCTGAATTGCTACATCAGAGTTGACACTGGACACAAACACCGTGAGTGTCACAAATATGCAGAGAAGCCATATACACATAAGCAGTGTGAGAGAGGCTTAACTTATCACCACTCCTTTCGAACACGTGAAAGGCCTCACACTGGAGAGAAACTCTATGATTGTAAGGAATGTGGAAAAACCTTCAGTTCTCCTGGAAATCTTCGAAGACATATGGTAGTACAAGGTGGAGATGGACCTTATAAATGTGAATTGTGTGGGAAAGCCTTTTTTTGGCCCAGTTTATTACGTATGCATGCAAGAACTCACACTGGAGAGAAACCGTATGAATGTAAGAAGTGTTCTAAAGCCTTTCCTGCTTATAGTTCCTATCTAAGACATGAAAAAATACATACTGGAGAGAAACCGTATGAATGTAAGCAGTGTTCTAAAGCCTTCCCTGATTATAGTTCATATCTAAGACATGAAAGAACTCACACTGGAGAGAAACCCTACAAATGTAAACAGTGTGGGAAAGCCTTCAGTGTTTCCGGTTCCCTTCGAGTACACGAAAGAATTCACACTGGAGAGAAACCCTATACGTGTAAACAGTGTGGGAAAGCATTTTGTCATCTCGGAAGCTTTCAAAGACACATGATAATGCACAGTGGAGATGGACCTCATAAATGTAAGATATGTGGGAAAGGCTTTGATTTTCCTGGTTCAGTACGAATTCATGAAGGAACTCACACTCTAGAGAAACCCTATGAATGTAAGCAATGTGGGAAATTGTTATCTCATCGCTCAAGCTTTCGAAGACACATGATGGCACACACTGGAGATGGCCCTCATAAATGCATGGTATGTGGGAAAGCCTTTGATTCTCCCAGTGTATTTCAAAGACATGAAAGGACTCACACTGGAGAGAAACCCTATGAATGTAAGCAATGTGGAAAAGCCTTCCGTATTTCCAGTTCTCTTCGAAAACATGAAACAATACACACTGGAGACCCACCCTATAAATGTAAATGTGGAAAGGCTTTTAGTGATTTCTTTTCCTTTCAAAGTCATGAAACAACACACAATGGAGAGGAGCCTTATGAATGTAAGGAATGTGGGAAAGCATTTAGTTCTTTTAAATACTTTCGTCACCATGAAAGGACTCACAGTGAAGAAAAATCTTATGAGTGTCCAACTTGCGGGAAAGCCTTCACTCGTTTCAGTTACTTAAAAACTCACGAAAGGACTCACACGGCAGAGAAGCCATATAAATGTAAGCAATGCAGGAAAGCATTCTTTTGGCCCTCCTTCCTTCTAAGACATGAAAGGATTCACACTGGAGAAAGGCCCTATGAGTGTAAACACTGTGGTAAAGCCTTCAGTCGTTCCAGTTTCTGTCGAGAGCATGAAAGAACTCACACTGGAGAGAAGCCCTATGAATGTAAGGAATGTGGGAAAGCCTTCAGTTCTCTCAGTTCCTTTAATAGACATAAAAGGACTCACTGGAAGGATATTCTATAAATATATGGAATGTTGGAAAGCATTCATTAGTTTTATCACATTTCAGATACTTGAAAGAAATAAATCCTATGAATGTAAACTTGGTAAAGCCTTAAGAAGTTTCCATTTCTTTCGAATAGTTACTCCCTGATATATGCAAGAAGATTGATTCCAGTACACCCTGAGTATACCTAAATCCACAGATGCCAGCTCTTTTATAAAATGGAATCTTTGCATGTACCTACCCACTTTCTCCTGTATACTCTGTGTCATGTCTAGATTAATTAAAACATCTCATGCATTGTAAAAGCTGTGTACATAGTTGTATTGTTTAGGGAGTCACAATAAGAAAAAAAAACGCTATATGTGTTCAGTATACACCCAACTATTGCAAGCCTATCCACATAGTATATATCACATATAATGTTACAATTTCTGAAAGAATGTGTTAACACCAACCACAATTCTGGTTCTTCTCTCTTGATAACCCAAGTATTATGATGGTTATGACAATGATGGTTGCTGTATGGTGCCTAATGTGATGTGTAGAGGTGACTAGATATGCAGCATCAGATAAACAGTGAGACCTCAGAATAACTTGAATCTTGACAGAACATCAAGACCTTCATCTATGTTGGAAGACCCAGGTTCTGATTGAAGATGTTGACTCTTTGCAGGAGATTAACTAATACTAATGTCGGGATCTGTTCAGCTTGAGGGCTGAAGATCTTTATGTTGAAAAGTATGTCTCATAGTTGCAGATATTTAGTTAGAAACATTGTTTTAGGAAGCTAGTTCTTTTTCTTTCTTTCTTTCTTTCTTTTTTTTTAAAGATGGAGTTTCACCATGATGGCCAAGCTGGTCTTGAACTCCTGACCTCAGGTGATCCACCCACCTCGGCCTCCCAAGTGCTAGGATTACAGGTGTGAGCTACTGCACCAGGCCTAGTTCTTTTTCTTTGAATCCTTAAAAAAACCTTACAGTGTTTATTTGCATATTTTTCCCTCATACGACACAGAAGCTTTTTTCAATCAAAGGATCTTAGTTGAGGTTGATAATCTTTAAAACTTGCAGCTTGCAGAGGCTATAGATGCCCCAAAATCTGCTGCAAATTTTTCATGTGTCCTAATCAATGGTACTGCCTCTTCTTAATCTTTTGCGTCATCATCAGTCATCATCACTTGTAGAGGATTTCAGTATGTCTTCAATTTCCTTATTAGTAAGGGTTTCTCTGTCCTCTTCTGTGTTCCTCAATGTTGTCTTTATTCCTGCTGTCGGAGATAGCCTTTTCCACCAACTTTTTTTGCAACATTTGAGATACTCCTGACTGCTGTATCAGTCTTGGAGAAACCCCTGAAATCACTTACTCCCTCACTCTACTGTCTTCCAATATGTTTTGGGTATCCTGGGCTGTAGGGCATCTATACCCTCTGCAGTATAAATAAATAAATACACTGTGGTAAAGTCAGGGTTAGCATCAAGGCAGCATAAATTGTATAAAAGTTGAGTCCGGGCGCGGTGGCTCATGCCTGTAATCCCAGCACTTTGGGAGGCTGAGGTAGGTGGATCATGAGGTCAAGAGATCAAGACCATCCCAGTCAACATGGTGAAACCCCGTCTCTACTAAAAATACAAAAAATTAGCTGGGCACCCCGTCTCTACTAAAAATACAAAAAATTAGCTGGGCACGGTGGCGTGTGCCTGTAATCCCAGCTACTCAGGAGGCCGAGGCAGGAGAATTGCCTGAACCCAGGAGGCGGAGGTTGCGGTGAGCCGAGATTGCGCCATTGCACTCCAGTCTGGGTAACAAGAGTGAAACTCCGTCTCAAAAAAAAAAAAAAAAGTTGAGGTGGGGCTGGATGTGGTGGCTCACACCTGTAATCCGAGCACTTTAGGAGGCTGAGGCAGACAGATCACTTGAGGTCAAGAGTTCAAGACCAGCCTGGTCAACGTGGTGAAACCCTATCTCTACTAAAAATACAAAAATTAGCTGAGTCTGGTGTCATGCACATGTAGTCCCAGCTACTTGGGAGGCTGAGGCAGGAGAATCACTTGAACCCAGGAAGCAGAGGTTGCAGTGAGCCAAGATCATGCCACTGCACTCCAGGTTGGGTGACAGAGTGAGACTCCATCTCAAAAAGAAAAAAAAGTTGAGGTAGGTGTAAATTGCCTTAATCTGCTTGATGATGCCTCGATCGAGTGGCCATAGCAGTGATACACTGTTAGAAGGCATGAACGTCACTTACACCTTTTCATCAGCATAACAAAAAGATTAGAGATCAGGGCATTGTCAGTTATATAGAGGACCTTGAGGGACTTTCTCTTTGTGTTATTCCTTCACATCAGGAATGATGCATTGGTAGAACCAAGGCTTTGTGCGTTCTTGTCAGAACACAGGCAGGCAAGTTTTTCTTTTTTTCTTTCTTTCTTTTTTGTTTTTTGAGCCGGAGTCTTGCTCTGTCACTCAGGCTAGAGTGCAGTGGTACGATCTTGGCTCACTGCAACCTCCACCTTACGGGTTCAAGCGATTCTCCTGTCTCAGCCGCCCCAGTAGCTGGGATTACAGGCACCTGCCACCATGCCTGGCTAATTTTTGTATTTTTAGTAAAGACAGGGCTTCACCATGTTAGCCAGGCTGGTCTCGAACTCCTGACCTCAGGTGATTCACCTGCCTCAGCCTCCCAAAGTGCTGGGGTTATAGGTATGAGCTACCGTTCCCAGCCAGTTTTGCTTTATTTCTAAATAACCCAGGGATTGTTTGCTCAGTGCTTGAAGTCTGGCTTGATCTTGTGACCTGCTACATTGCCACACAGCACCAGAGTAAAGTGATCTTTCCAGGCCCTGAACCCCAGAACATTCTTGACACTCATATGGATAAAGGCACAATTGGGCATCCTCTTCCAGAACATGCCTGATTCATCACAATGGAAGACTTGCTCTGGAAGGGAACTTTTCTTTCTCAAGTTTCATGAACTCTTCTAGGAATGCTGTTGTTTCCTTGGTGCATTTCCATCAGCCAATGCCAGTTCTCTCATGTTCCTCAAGCTTTTTGTTTTGTTTTGTTTTATTGAGATTGGGTCATACTCTGTCACCCAGGCTGCAGTGCAGCGGCATGATCATGGCTCACTGCCTTCTGGGCTCAAGTGGTCCTTCCACCTCAGCCTCCTGAGTAGCTGGGTTTACAGGTATGTGCCACCACACCTGGCTTTATTATTTTTATTTTCTTGTTTTCGTAGATATCAGATCCCACTCTGTTGCTCAGGCTGTTCTTGAACTGGGTTCAAGTGATCCTCCCACCTCAGCCTCCTAAAGTGCTGGGATTAGAGGTGTAAGCTACTATGCTTGGTCCTCTTCAAGTTCTTGAGGCTGTAGTTCTTTACATAGCTGGCAATGACATGGAATAATTGAGACCCTTGTACACTATCGGTGGGAATGCAGAATGGTACAACGACTGTTGAAAACTGTATGGCAATTTTAATTTCCTCTGCACAACATTCATAAACATAAGTTGAGTCACTAAATAGTTTATGACCAAATCTTCCAAAATGTAAGAAGAAATTAGGCAGCACAAATAAGAATAAAGTGGAAAATATCCTCCAAACTATAGAAAACTGAGAAAGAATAAGGCAAAATAAGGGATAATTGACCTGTAAATCTGTACCTGGGCTAGCAGTTCAACAATTAGAAAGAGATCATGGCCTGGCGCGGTGGCTCATGCCTGTAATCCAAGCACTTTGGGAGGCTGAGGCAGATGGATCACCTGAGGTCAGGAGTCCAAGACCAGCCTGGCCAGCATGGTGAAACCTCATCTGTACTAAAAATACAAAAATTAGCTGAGTCTGGTGGCATGAGCCTCTAGTACTAGCTACTTGGGAGACTGAGGCAGGAGAATCGCTTGAACCCAGGAGGTGGAGGTTGCAGTGAGCTGAGATCATTACACAGCACTCCAGCTTGGGCAACAGAGCAAGATTCGGCCTCAAAAAAGAAAGAGATCATCACATGCACATAAAAGAATTTTCTGATTTTAATAGAATCAATGTTGAAAGAGAAGGAAATATGTGATATAACATGGGAATTTCTGAATGGGGAGAATGAGGTTGTCTCCACACTTACGGAATGCACCACACTGTTACGGAATGCATGTGAAGTAAATGTTCCATTAAGGAAGGACAGTAAATTCTGATTTAATACAGTATGCCTTTGCAATATAGGATGATTTATTTTTCATTATAGTTCTGAGATTTTGTGGTGACTACTTGAGTGTTTAGCATGTAAATGATAACTCATCACAATCAGGATCAGTTCTCCAGTGATCTATGGAGAAATTACAGTGATGTACAAACATACTTATTTGCTATAACTCCATTATATTTTTGCCTTTTGGGGGTATTTTGTTACACGTGTAACAATTTTTAGGATTCCACATCCATAAATAGATTTTTATAATTATTACATTGCTGTTAGTACTCATTTGGTTAGCCCACTTTTTATGGTGTTATTTGCAAATATAATACACATGTGTTATATTTTTATGTGTTGTCAGCCCAATAATCCATCAGTTCTTCATTATTTTACAGTTGCCTTTTAAATCCATAAGGATAAGAAAGGTAAAGAAATACATGTTCAGTTTGTCTGTTCTTATATAATGATCTTTAATGTTGGTCTCTGTTTTTTCCTATGGATTTTGGCATCATTTGATGTCAGAGTAGAACTTTTGGAGCTGGGCACAGAGGCTCACGCCTGTAATCCCAGCACTTCTGGAGGCAAGGTGGGCAGATCACTTGAGCCCAGGAGTTGGAGACCAGCCTGGGCAATATAGTGACACCTCATCTCTACAAAAAATCAAAAAAGTTTGCTGGGCCTGGTGGTATGTGCCTGTAGTTCCAGTTACTTGGAAGACTGAGGTGGGAGGATCACTTGAGCTGGGGAGGTAGAGGTTGCAGTGAGCCAAGATCGAACCACTGCACCCCAGCCTGGGCAACAGAGTAACACCCAGTCTCAAAAAGAATAATAAAAATAAATTTTAAAAACAACTTCCTTTGCTCGTTTTTGTAGGGCTGGTAAGAACAAATTCTGTGTGTGTGTGTGTGTATACATATATACACAATGGGGAAAATCTGTGTTTTGTCTTCTGTATTGAACATTGAACATGTGCTTTGCTGGATATAGGATTCTTGGTTAAGGTATGTTTATAGAAGAGCATGGTAAGTATGGGAGAGGCTTCCCATTGAAAGGAGGAATGGAACCTAACAAAAAGATTCCATTTGGTAAAAAAATAAAAAGGGTAGAAAATTAAAAAATAAAGAAAAAGGGTAAAAACCAAATATATTTTACCCTAGTCATGTATCATTACAGTAGTCAATTAACGTCACTAAACAATGATACATATGAAGAATGGGATGGAAGAAGGAAATAATGTGGTTGGAGATGATAGCATTGTCTGCTCAGGAAACTGAGGACAAAACAACTGGAAATCTATTAAAACTGGTAAAGGAGCGAATTTGCTGATGATGGAGTAAGCATATCCTGTATCCATGATAATATACCATTGACTTAAAAGTATTTCTTGCAAATATATATAAATTTCTGAGGATGGCACTAATGCCATGTGCAGCATCTATTTGTGGACAAGTACGAGTGTTTTCTGATGAGATGACCTAAGTATCACCGAGGTCATACTTAGGTCATGAGGTGATACTTAGGTCATCTCATCAGAAAACACTCGTACTTGTCCACAAATAGATGCTGCACATGGCATTAGTGCCATCCTCAGAAATTTATATATATTTGCAAAAAATATATATATATGTATATATATATATACACACACACAAACGCAACTTCAGTGGATTGAAGTCTCCTCATCCCAATGTTCACTGGAGAGAAATCCTAAGATGTAGTAATTTGGGAAAATCCAATCCAAAGTAACTCACGTATAGTGCTCCAGAAAATTCACATCATCAAAGAAATGTTATATAGTTTATAACTATTGGCCAGGTGTGGTGGCACACATCTGTAATTCCAGCACTTTGGGAGGCTGAGGTGGGAGGATCGCTTGAGACCAGGAGTTCAAGACGAGCCTGGGCAACATAGTGAAACCTGTCTCTTTTTTTTTTTTTTTTTTTTTTGTATGAAACAAAATATTTTATTCAAGTTCCCAAAACAAACTTGAGGAGTTATACTGGGTTTGAATTGAAGAAAAAAGGCCAAGTTAAAATAGGAAAACAAATAGTTTTCATTTGGTGGGAGCTGAAATCAAAATATATATGTGTATACATTTTAATCCATCATCTGTCCCATGTGGCATTTTCCAAGGTTTTAAGCGTCTACCAGGCCAAACCCTTTGCCACTTTCACTGCTTTTGCTTTACTTTTCCCCTTTCTTCTCTCTCGCTTTACCTTCAGCTTTTTTCTTTGCCTTTGGTTCATCCATATTGGGTACTGCCCATTCTGGTCTAGAAGAGTCTTTTTGTTTCTCTTAATATCAGTCTCCATTTTCATGTCATCTTTTTCATCTTTTACCTCACATTGCATTTTCTCTTGGCAATGTTTGGGTTTGGGTACCACCACAGTTGCTATCTCTTGAACATCTTTCATTAAAACATCACTGTCTAGTTTGAGAATATTTTTAAACCTGCTGAGCTCCTTTGGGGCATTCTTTTTTCTCTTTTCAGCGCACGTCTTTCTTTTCCACTTGCTCCGTAAGCTTTTAGCCATGTTTTACCTGAGAAACGAACACACACGCCACAGGATCTCGCCGACCCTCTTTTCTTTTCTTTTTTTTTTTTGAAATAGAGTCTCACTCTGTCGCTTAGGCTGGAGTGCAGTGGAGCGATCTTGGCTCACCACAACCTCTGCCTCCTGGGTTCAAGTGATTCTCCTGCCTCAGCCTCCTGAGTGGCTGGGATTACAGGAGTGCACTACCACACCCAGCTAATTTTTGTACTTTTTAGTAGAGACAGGGTTTCACCAGGTTGACCAGACTGGTCTCGAACTCCTGACCTCGTGATCCACCCGCCTCCACCTCCCAAAGTCCTGGAATTAGTGGTGTGAGCCACCGCACCCAGCCCGACCCCATCTCTTTTTAAAAAAATAACTGTTGTCTTTATCAGTGGCTCTGGACTATGGTTTCCCACTTCTTACATTCAGGAACAAAAAGCAAAGGTGAAATTTTGTAAATTTTCTTTACACAAAAGTTTATAAGTTAAATAGGTAGTCTTTTTTTTTTTAAAATCAGTTGATAATTTTTTTTCTTTTTATTTTGTAGTGTCTTGAATCTTTGAGTTTATTGAAGCGTATTTGTTTGTTTGTTTCTTTTTTTTTCGAGATGGCTTCTCACTCTGTTGTCCAGGCTGGAATGGTGCAGTGGTGCGATAGCTCACTGCAACCTCCACCTCAAGCAATTCTCCTGCCTCCGGATTTCTGCCCACTGCAACTTCCACCTCCCGGGCTCAAGCATTCTCCTGCCTCAGCCTCCCGAGCTGGGATTATTGGCATGGGCCACCACAACCAGGTAATTTTTGTATTTGTAGTAGAGATGGGCTTTCACCATGTTGGTCAGACTGGTCTCAAACTCCTGACTTCAAGTGACCAAACTTGGCCTCCCAAAAGTGCTGGGGTTACAGGCATGAGCCACTGCGCCCTGCCTCTTTTTGTTATTTAAAACTTTTTTTTTCTTTTGAGTCAAAAGTTTTTTTCCCATTGGAAGGAGGAACATAACCTAACAAAAAGCAAGTATGTCTATTTATCCCAGTCATCTGTCATTACAGTAGTCTGTTACTTAATGTCACAAAACATCAATCAATATGAAGAATGGGATGGAAGAAGCAAATGTGATTGGAGATGATAGCATTGTTTGCTCAGGAAACTGAAGACAAAAATGGAAATCTATTAAAACTGGTGAAGGGGCCGGGAGTGGTGGCTCATGTCTGTAATCTCATCACTTTGGGAGGCCAAGGCGCACGGATCACAAGGTCAGGAGATCGAGACCATCCTGGCTAACACAGTGAAACCCCATATCCAGTAAAAAGACAAAAAAGTAGCCAGGCATGGTGGCATACGCCTGTAGTTAGTTCCAGCTACTCCGGAGGCTGAGGCCGGAGAATTGCTTGAACCCATGAGGCTGAGGTTGCAGTGAGCTAAGATCGCACGGCTGCACTCCAGCCTAAGCAACAGAGTGAGACTCTGGTTCAAAAAAAAAAAAAAAAAATTTAACTGGTGAAGGAGTCAATTTGCTGCTATGCTTTGCTGGAGCTATGATCACACTACTTTGTCACCCAGGCTGGAGTGCAGTGGTGTGATCATAGCTCACTGCAGCTTCAAATTCTTGGGCTCAAGCAATTTTCCCACCTTGCTGGGACTAAGGGCACGCACCCCGATGCCTGGTTAATTTTTAAAAAATTTTTGTTTAAAAGCAGGGTTTTGACATCTTGCCCAGGTTTCCAACTCCTGGCCTCAGCCGATCCTTGTGCTTTGGCCTCCCATGGTGCTGGGATTACAAACGAGAGCCACTGCAACCGCCTTGTAGTGTATTTCTAATGGGCGAGTAGGTTTAATTTCATATGGTTATAAAATTGTCATGTAAGGAGCCTTTGAAGTATGATGTTTTGGTATTTGTTGTGACTTTCCCATTGGCCTTGTGTGGCAGGTAATGGATATCTACCCTGTGAACTGCAGACTGGCCTGGATCTCAGCAGAGGTGGGAAACCCTTTCCTCTTCCTGTCCAGCTGTCTCTGGCCAGTACAGCCTGCTTGGCAGGTATGCTCCCTTTGCTGCTTGTCTGTGCGCATGCTCGCTTCAGTTCCCTTCTGAGCCTCTTGGTCCCACTGTGTGTGCCTTAGGTTCGAGCGCTTGGTTGCCACGCCGAGGGGCTCTCCTTCTGGGCAGTTCTTATAAGTGGTCATTCCCATAATGAGAAGCAGTAAGCCAGGCCGTACCAGGGCTGAGGAGAAGACCTTGCCCTTGGCCACTTCATCTTTTTGGGGATGTCTCACTTCTTTCCCAGTTCCAGTCCCCGCCCTTTGCTGCAGCCTACCTGGGTCTTCCCCACCTGAGATGCTCAGTTGAGGCCAGGCGCGGTGGCTTACGCCTTTAGTAGAGGCGGGGTTTCTCCATGTTAGTGAGGCTGGTCTTGAACTCCCAACCTCAGGTGATCCGCCTGCCTTGGCCTCCAAAAGTGTTGGGATTCAGGCATGAGCCATCATGCCCAGCTGCTAATTTTTGTATTTTAGTGGAGACAGGGTTTTGCCATGTTGGCCAGGCTGGTCTCAAATGCCTGACTGGTCTCGAATGCCTGACCTTAGGTGATACACACACTTCGACCTCCCAAAGTGCTGAGATTACAGGTGTGAGCCACTATGCCTGGCCTATCTTCTTTCTTCAGTAGGGTCTTGCTCTGTTGCCCAGGCTGGAGTACAGTGGTGCCATCTTGGCTCACTGCAGCCTTGACCTCCCGGGCTCAAGCAATCCTCCCACATCAGCCTCTAGAGTAGCTGGAACTATAAACAGGTGCCACCACACCTGACATTTTTTGTGTTTTTTGTAGAGGTAGGGTTTTGCCATGTTGGTCTTGAACTCCTGGGCTGAAGCCATCCTCCCACTTTGACCTTCAAAACTGCTGGGATTACAGGTGTGAGCCACCACCTCCTGCCAGAGCTGGCATTTCTAAATCACTCCCAGATGTCATCCATGCTGCTGGTCCACAGACCACAGAGTGCTGAGGTGATAACAGACATCGTTAGGCAAGCAGGAGACAGATCCCATGGTTGTATACCTAGAGTCCAGATAAGATGACAAACTGTGTTTTTGGAGCTGGGAGGGAGGGTATGGAAAGGCCCCACCATTCCCATTATTTAGTGGAGTCTAGATGCAAACATGAAGAATCTATTTTGATTCTTCAGTGCAGTAGAGAAGGGTGTGTAGGTCTGAGAGCATATGCTGGTGGAGGGGGTTCCCACTTTAGTCTGAGAGTCTATGGGAGGTTTCTCTGAGGGGCTGATGCTCCAACTGAATCCTGAAGCCTGAGTAGGAGTTACACAGGCAGAGGTAGCTCCTCTAGAGTTTCTGATGAAGTGAAGGAGAGAGGAGAGTGAAGGATGGGTCCTATTGTTCAGACATCCTGGGCACTGCCTCTCAGAGGAGGAAGTCTCAGGGGAGATGATTGGAGGGAAGAGAAGAGTTATGTTTTGTGTTTGGCCATGATATATTTCAGACAAAGGGAGGTGTTCAATAGCTGTTGGACCTGGGATTCTGGAGCTTGAGAGAAAGATCTGGGTAGAATTTTGAGTCATTAGCATATGAAGGTTATTTGAAGGCCTGGGTCCAGAAGACGCCACCTGGTTCCAGGGTGAGTGGCAAAGAAGAAGGCTCAGGGGACCAGATGCTGTCTACCTCCGAGGGCCGCCGGAGGACAAGCCTGCAAGAGACTGGGCAGGTTGTGGGGCTCCAACCCCAAGGCAGCATCTAGGGGTGAGTGTTTACAGCTGAAGCCCTGGTGGGCATATGTTACAGCTCTTTCAGTTTAGCTGTCTGTAGGCGGCTTGTGTTAGTTCAATTAGACCCCCTGCCTTATTGCAAGGACAGAGGGCTTTCTGTATCCTGGGCTTTCTTGCCTTGGCGTACCAGAAGAATCAAGACCACATGTGGGCTTGGAGAATGAGTGTAAGGTTTTTTTTTTCTTGTTTGTTTTTTGAGACAGAGTCTCACTCTGTCAACCAGGCCGGAGTGCAGTGGCAGGACCTTGGCTCACTGCAAGCTCCGCCTCCTGGGTTCAAGCAATTCTTCTGCCTCAGCCTCCCCAGCAGCTGGGACTACAGGCACACGCTGCCACGCCCGGCTAATTAAATTTTTTTTTTTTATTTTTTAAAATTTTTGCTAGAGATAGGGTTTCACCGTGTTGCCCAGGCTGGTCGTGAACTCCAGGCAATCCGCCACCTCTGCCTCCGCCTCCCAAAGTGCTGGGATTACAGGCATGAGCCACCACGCCCGGCCAAGTGTAAGGTTTTATTGAGTGAAAGTAGCTCTCAGCAGTTGGGGAAACCAGAAGGGAGATGGGGTGGGAAGGTGGTTTTCCCCTAGAGTCAGGCTGCCTATGGCCAGGCTCTCCTCCGACTGCCCCAGCCTAACTGTGTCATTCCACCAGTGGATGGTCTGTTGATATCTGCCAGTGCCTGTTAGTGTGCTTCTCCCCTGGTGTGTTCCTCTCGATGTCCAGTCGTTTGTGTCTTCTTCCGCCTGTGTGTTCCTCTTGACGTCCAGCTGCTTGTGTACACAGCCACTAGGGTCTCAGAGTTTTTATAGGCACAGGATGGGGGTGTGGCAGGCCATGGTGGTCTTGGGAAATACAGCATTTGGGCACAAAAACAGAAAGGCCTGTCCTTACCCAGGTCCGTGGGGACAGACCCAGGGGTTGAGCCCTCATTAGGGACTGGGGTTCCACCCTTCCCTTCCCAGCACTTCCCTGCCCCTCTCCTGTATCATTTCCCCCTCTGAAGAGGTACACATAACTCCCATTAGAATATGGATGACAGTCAGTCTTAGGCTACTTCCTGCTGACAGGGGGCGTTGTTTTGGGGATAATAGCAGTCAGATTCCTTCCAGAGGTCTAAGGGGAGTCAGATTCCTTCCAGAGGTCTAGCAAAGGGGAGCCATTCATCCAAGGCTCTCGTTGCCTGTTTGGAGTTTGATGGCTTCTAAGCATGAGAGGAAAATAAAACAAGTTTTATAAGGTTTAGTATGCATGGGTTAAACATGTGTATTATACAAGGAAAGAATTTAGTGCCAAAGATTACAGAGATAAGACGTGAAATATACTAACAACAACATTGTGCCCTGAGCTGTTTCAGCCTGGTGAAAGAAACTGAACCTTGTATGGGAGCGGTTAAATTTTAGAATACAGATAACTATTCTTGCCATATGTTTAGGAGTTAACAGGTGTACCCTGGGAATTCTGGGGTTTGTGTGCTTGCACGGTGGCTATCAAAGCTTTTGCCTCTTTCTTGTGTTTCCCTTTCTTTATTGTAAAAAACTGAAGTGGCCACTTTCAGGAGGTCCCCGAATGTACTGTCTGGTCCTAGGGCCTGTGTCTGTAACTTCCTCTTGATGTCAGGAGCTGCCTGAGTAATAAATTTATCCTTTAGGGTTAGTTGTCCCGTGACTGAATCAGGAGATAGGGACGTGTGCTTTACCAAGGCCTCTCTTAGCCTTTCCAGGAAGGCAGTGGAATTTTCATCAAATCCCTGGTCGATCATGTACAACATAGTACAATTGAGAGGCTTGGTCTTAGTCCCACGAAAGTCCTCCATTATGCACACCTAAAAGTGTCTCCTTTTCCAGTCTTCCATCTCATCACTGGGATCCCATTTAGGGTCATTCACTGGTACTGCTTCTCTTCTAGTTGGATAATATTCATCCTCTTCCCTGATGCTATATGTGATACAAGGCTCATCCCCAAATCTTTCTGCTGCTTGCAGAGTGGCCTGCTTCTCAGTGTCCATCAGGGTCTGATTCACAAGTAACATAATGTCTTTCCAGGAGAGTTCAAATATCTGAGTGAAGTTCTGGAAAGCCTCTATATCTATCAGGGTCATCTGAAAACTTGCCAAGATCCCCCTTGATTTGCTTTATGTCCTGTAGGGAGAAAGGGACCTGGACCTTACTGGGCCCAAATTAACTGGGCATCTGTTGGAGGGACAAGAGTGAGACTGGGGCTTGTTTACAGCGAGGATTTCTAGGAGGGGGCAAGTGAGAGGCTGGAGCTGGATGTGGAGGTCGGAGTAGACCCAGAGGAGCAAGGGTTGAGGGAGCTGGCTTCTCTGCTAGGGGTGCCTCTGGGACTTATGTCTCTAATTCCCTGGGCTTGCCCCTTGTAGCCTTCCCTGAGATGGCAAACAGGAAGGCTGGATCAATCCTGCACTGTGGGCAAGGATCTGGATTGCCTTGCAAGGTATAGAAAGCCTGCACATATGGGGCCTCAGACCATCTGTCCTCACATCTACAGAAAAGTTCCAACTGCTGGATGGTAATGAAATGAAAGGTTCCTTCTTGAGGCCCAGCTAATCCTTCATAATTTGGCCAAACCTTTGTACAGAGGACTATGGGGCATTTTCCCCCCAGATTCAGAGGGTCACAGCAGGCCCAGTGGTTCAGGATACATTCCAGAGAAGTATAAGCTGGGGGTGGTGAAGAGAGCTGGTTGCTCATTCTGAAAGACAGGGAATAGAGGCGTCCCTCATTCCCTTCCTTCTTTCAGTGAATACTCAGGGTATGATGGAGCAAGAAAGACAGCATCCTCCCTTCCCTTCCACTTCTTATCCCTGAGTCCCAGTGACCTTGTCAGGTGCTGGCCATCGGTACTGATGCAGTATGTACCCATGAAGCAGGGAAAACCTGGAAAATAGGAATTAACTGCCCTTGCCTGTGCCTTCATTTTTTCCTGCTGTTGGTAACCTTTGAGTTCCCTTGGCCCGTTTATGCCATGAAGCATGGCCTCCTTCCATGGGTTTGCGGTGTTCATTCAGCAGGAATCGGTCCTTCCCATTTACATTGTGCCTGTTGCCTGGCTTTGGATCCCTCTGACCTGGTTTTTCTTTCTAGGGCCTCAGCCTGAAGCTCAGAATCGAGTTTGGGACTGAAAAGGTATTTCAGAAGCTGTTTGTATCTGTTGAGTGTCTCATATGTGCCCTGCCAAATTTACAGTTATCAGCCAGCAGGGGTCGTTCCTCTGGGAGGCCAAGGAGGGCGGATCATGAGGTAAAGAGATTGAGACCATCCTGGCCAACATGGTGAAAACCCCTGTCTACTAAAAATACAAAAATTAGCTGGGTGTGGTGGTGCACACCTATAGTCCCAGCTACCAGGAGGCTGAGGCAGGAGAATCACTTGAACCCAGGAGGCAGAGGTTGCAGTGAGCCAAGATCGCTCCACTGCACTCCAGCCTGGCGACAGAGTGAGACTCTGTCTCAAAAAAAAGTAAAAAATTTTTAAAAAAGAAAAGGAAAAAGAGAAAAATAGTTTAAGGGGCAAAAGGGGGAGACCCATCCTGGGGGAAGAACCCCTTGCTCAGTGCAAGTGGGTCCCTCTAATCCTTATATTTTTTTCCCCCTTGTTCAGACCAGGTTGAACTCCGTGGCCCAGGGAGAAATGTTCTGTTGGTATGGTGGGCAAGAAGTGCCCTGTGTGGTCCCAGGTACCACCAGTTTTTCTCCCATCCCCCATGGAGGCAGAGGTAGAGGCAGCAGTGGCCATGGCGCTGCTCCCCCTCACCCCTTCATGGCTGTTGAGCTCAGCTTTTGCCTGCTGCAGGCATGCACCGGTGCCTGAGCTGGGAGAGAAAAGGATAAGGAGAGGTGCCCTGAGCAGTGTGTGTCTGCAGCTGTTGGGGTGAGGCATAGATGGCACCTCTAGGAACAGTTAGTCTGATGTGCATCTTTGGCGGCTGAGCCAAACACTCATTTTACTGAGTAACATTGCTGCAGCCTGTAGCAAAACATTTAACATTATAAAGGAAGAGATAAGAGCAATTTCAAACCTTGAGAGAGAGAAAAGAGATGAAGTCGGGGTTTTAAATGGCCGGTTAGAGCAGAGTTTTAAAACTCCAGGAAGGGAAACAGAGCCTCTTGCCTGCAGGAAAAAGAGAGTGGTGGCAGGGTTCTGGAAGAGAGGCAGACAGCTCTGCATTTCCTTACACTCACCTTCCAAGATGCTGGACAAGCCCCCAGTTGAAACGGGTAAAGTTCCTTTATCCCCCTCGAGGGGCATGTGACAGGGGGAGTGGCTCACTTCTTCAGTGCCCCACTGCTCAAACCTCGAGGGGGAGTTTGCAGACAGGCAGGTCGTGGGGCTCCAACCCCATAGCAGCGTCTAGGGGTGAAGGGCATGTGTTACAGCTCCTTCAGTTCAGCCATCTGTAGGCAGCTTGTGTGTTAGTCAGCTCAATTAGGCCCCCTGCCTTATCGCAAGGACAGAGGGCTTTCTGTATCCCAGGATTTCTTGCCTTGGTGTACCAGAAGAAATGGATCACATGTGGGCTTGGCGATTGAGTGCAAGGTTTTATTAAGTGGAAGTAGCTCTCAGCAGATCAGGGAACCAGAAGGGAGATGGGGTGGGAAGGTGGTTTTCCCCTAGAGTCGGGACACCCAATGGCCGGGCTCTCCTCTTCTCCTCCATCCCGGCCAAACTCTGTGTCATTCCGCTGGCATCTGCTGGTGTCAGTTGGTGTGTTCTTCCGCTTGACGTCCAGCCACTTGTGTCTTCTTCCACCTCTGTGTTCCTCTTGACATCCAGGTGCCTGTGTGCATTGCATGCCTGCTAGGGTCTTGGGTTTTTGTTTGTTCGTTTTGAGACAGAGTCTTGCTCTGTTTCCCGGCTGAAGTGCAGTGGCGCAATCTCGGCTCACTGCAATTTCCGCCTCCCAGTTCAAGTGATTCTGCCTCAGCTAAGATTTATATTTTTAGTAGAGACAGGGCTTCACCATGTTGGCCAGACTTATCACGAACTCCTGACCTTGGGTGATCTGCCTGCCTCGACCTCCCAAAGTGTTGGGATTACAGACATGAGCCACTGTGTCTGGCTGGTGTCCCGAGGTTTTTATAGGCACAGGGTGGGGTTGTGGCAGGTCAGGGTGGTCTTGGGAAATGCAGCATTTGGGCATGAAAACAAAAAAGCCTGTCCTCACCTAGGTCCATGGGCACAGGCCCAGTGGTAGAGCTCTCACCAGGGACCATGTCCTTCTTTTCCCAGCACTTCCCTGTCCCCCTCCTGTATTAGTACCCTGAGTTCTTTGTCTCACATCTAAGAAGATTAAGGGATGTGGACACAGTGCTCACTTCGGCAGCACATATACTAAAATTGGAACTATACAGAGAAGATTAGCATGGCCCCTGGGCAAGGATGACACACAAATTCGTAAAGCGTTCCATATATATATATATTTTTTTTTTAAAAAAGGGATGTGGACACAAAGGGTAAGGTTGGAGCAAAAGTTTCATAAGTGAAAGAAGAAAGCTTTCCACAGTAGAGAGGGGGTACTGAATGCATTGCCCACTATGAGGCTGAGGTCTGGGGTTTTCATGGATTGGGAAGGAAAGGAATGTGCTTACTGGTGTTTGAGAAAGCACTACTCAGCTTGGCCCAAGGACCTTGGCCCAAGACCAGTTGGGAGCTGAAGTGAAAGTTTAGCCTGGGACCTTGGCCTGGGACCACTCAGAGGCTGAGGTGATGATTTACAGTGGCTTGGCTCACAGTCCAAAGCATGTTCAGAAAAGGAAAGGAAAGTGCGCAGTGGAACCCACCAGAGCCTCCTGTGTTTATACCCACAAAAGGAGAAAAGACTATTTCCTGGAAGCCCGCTGGTTATACAAAGGACAAAGGTGTTTTTATGCTGGGCCTTGCTTCCTTATCAGAGTGGCTGCAGGCATGTCTTTCACACAAAGAACAAAGGCATTTCTGTGTTGGGCCTTGTTCCTTTATCTTAGTGGGCTTTTCTTATCTGTGCCTGCAGCCTGATTTTTCAGGCTGTTTCTTTGTTTAAGTGAGTTTTACCAAGGACCCACCCTAACTGTCTAAATCTGCTCTCAGAACTACCTGAGACTGGATAATTTATAAAGAAAAGAGGTTTAATTGGCTCACAGTTCTGCAAGCTGTACGGGAAGTACAGCTGGGGAGTCCTCAGGAAATGTACAATCATGGTGGGAGGCAAAGAGGAAGGAGGCACATTATACATGACTGGAGCAGGAGGAAGAGAGAGATGCGGGAGGTGCTGCACACTTTTAAACAACCAGATCTCGTGAGAACTCACTATCATGAGAACAGCAAGGGGGAAGTCCACCCACAGGATCCAGTCACCTCCCACCAGGCTGCTTCTCCAACAGTGGGGATTGCAATGTGGACGTCAAATTGGGTGGGAACACAAATCCAAACCATATCAACATGCTACCATGCAACTTGCTATTTCCACTTAAAGTTTCATACACATAACACTACCCTTGTTCTTAGCGGCTATGCTATTCACTGTGTGACTCTGCAATAGTATATTCAACTGTTATCCTACTAAGGGATGGTCCCAGAAGCTTTCTGATTTTTATCAGTGTGGTGATCCAGTAAAGGTCTCTGGACCCATATTAAGAATAATGACTTAATGAGCATGGTGGCTCATGCCTATAATCCCAGCACTTTGGGAGGCCAAGGCGGGTGGATCACGAGGTCAGGAGGTTGAGACCATCTGGCCAACATGGTGAAACCCCATCTTTACTAAATACAAAAAGTTAGCCGGGTGTGGTGGCAGGTGCCTGTAATCACAGTTACTCAGGAGGCTGAAGCAGGGGAATCGCTTGAACCTGGGAGGTGGAGGTGGCAGTGAGCTGAGATCGCACCACTGTACTCCAGCCTGGCAACAGAGCAAGACTCCATCTAAAAAATAAAAATAAAAAAAAATAATGACTGGATCTGTTATTGTGAAGGATAGATTCCCACAAAAGACATTGCTCATTCACAATGTATATATATTTTCTTTTTGCTTGTGATTGCCAGGTTAAGGTTTTTCCTTCTTTCTTTTCTTCCTTCCATTCTTCTTTTCCAGCTTTCTTGAGATATAACAGACATAAACTACTTGGATTTAAACTATGATATTTAACGTTTCACATATATATGCAGGTGAACCATCCCTACAGTCAAGATAGTGAACATACCCATCACTGTAAACAACTTCCTTATGCCCCTTTTTCTCCTTCTTTTTCTTTCCCCATCCATAACCTCTGACTCCAGCTGATCTGTTTTGTTTCTATGGCTTTCTATTTATAAGAAAGTCACGGCCAGGTGGGGTGGGTCACACCTGTAATCCCAGCATTTTGGGAGGCTGAGGCAGGAGGATCCCTTTAGCCTAGAAGTTTGAGACCAGCCTCGGCAACAAAGGGAGACCCCTGTCTCTACAAATAATTTTTTTAAAAATTAGCTGGGCACGGCAGCACACACCTGTAGTTGTAAGTACTCAGAAGGGTGAGGTGGGAGAATCACTTGAGCTAGGGAGGTTGATGCTGCAGTGAACCATGATCATACCACTGCACTCCCCTGGGTGATGGAGCAAGACCCTGTCTCAAAAAAAGTTATATAATATGAAGCCTATTGTATTTGGCTTTGGTCACCTCCTGTGTCTAACCCTGACATGGTACCTCTTTCAGGCCTGGACAGAGGCCTGGACCCCAAATCCCTCTCTAGATCCTTGGAGGAAAGCCTCACAGTGAGTCAGTCAGAACCCTTCGTGGGGCCTGGACTCTGTTCCTGGTCCCTTAAATCCCACCCTCTGGTCTTGGACACCATCCCCAGATCCACAAATGATTTCCTTGGATCTAGACACCATCCTCAGTCCTCCCAATCTCCACCCCAGGGCACTGGAGATCAACCCAGCCCTTCAGGGCCTTTTCCCATGTGTGGGAGGCACCCAGAATGTACAAGGCCCATCTTCCTAGCTTAGATTCTACCCCACATCCTCATACTCTGCCTTGAAGCTCAGAACTGTGTCTCTAGGCCAGTGCAGTGGCTCATGCCTATAATCTTAGCACTTCGGAAGCCTGAGGTGGGAAGATTGCTTGAAGCCAGGAGTTTGAGACCAGCCTTGGCAACATAGTGAGACCCCTGTTTCTACAACCAGTGAAAAAAAATAGCTAGATGTGGTGGTATGTGCCTGTCATCCTAGTTTCTAGTGGAGGGGATGGGAAGGGGGTAAGGTAGGAGGATCGCTTGAGCCCAGGAGGTTGAGGCTACAGTGAGCCGAGATAGTGCTACCGCACTCCAACCTGGACTATAGGCTACAGAGTGAGACCTGTTTTAACAAAAGAGAGAGAGAGAGAGAAAAGAAAGAGAGAGAAAAGAAGAGAAAGAGGAAGAAAAGGAAAAGGAAGGGAGGGAGGGAAGGAGGAAGGAAGGAGGGAGGGAGAGAGGCAAAAGAAAAGGAAGGAAGGAGGAAGTGGAAAAGGAAAGAAAGGAAAGAAAAATCTGTCTCCAGCTGTCAGTCCCTCCATAAGAGCGCGGACCATTATCTCACCTCCTTTCATACTCCAAATAAACTCATGCTCTTCATCCACTGGGCTTGGAGGCACCACCTAGGGCTGGTTGACCTCGGTGTTGATGGATAAGTTGGAGAACAGGTCCTGCCAAGTGGAAGCGCCTGGCTGAGTATGGGCAAAGCTGGGTTACCCTCCCCCCACTTGCCTCACTCCTGTCTCCTCACCTCTGCCGGCCTCACTTGCAAGTCCCAAGGTTACAGGGAGCTCAGGTTATCGGCCAGTGTTTTTCCCTAAGGTAAACTGGTGCTCGAAGCATCCCCCGGCCCCGGCCAACCATTGACAGTGGGACAGAGGTTGTTGCTTCTTTGCTCAGCCCTGAGAACCACAGAAAGGGGACAAGGCAGGGCTGCGTGGAGAACTTGGGCAGGCTTTGGGGGAGGGGAAGGGGCTGATCCAGTCCTTACACCTATAGCCCAGGCCCTGGCAGTTCAGCACTGGGTCAGATGTACCCAGATAATCCTCCAGTGAACCTAGGGAATGACTGTGTTAAGAGATGAGATCCTGGGAGATGATGTGACTAACGAGGGATGTTAGGTGTGGCGGAGGTCCGTGGGAGGGAGTGGGTTGGAGCGTGAGGTAAACTGGGAAATGAGTTAAACTCCTCAAGCGGGAGCGGGCCAGGTTCATGCCTGTAATCCCAGCACTTTGGGAGGCCGAGGCTGAAGGATTGCTTGAGGCCAGGAGTTCAAGACCAGCCTAGGCAACATAGGGAGACCCCGTCTCTACAAAAATTAATATTAAAAAATAGGCTGGGTGTGGTGGCTCACGCCTGTAATCCCAGCACTTTGGGAGGCCGAGGTGGGCAGATCACAAGGTCTGGAGTTCAAGACCAGCCTGGCCAACATGGTAAAACCCCATCACTACTAAAAATACAAAAGTTAGCCAGGCATCATAGCGTGTGCCTATAATCCCAGCTACTCGGTAGGCTGAGGCAGAATTACTTGAACCAGGACCCAGGAGGCAGAGGTTGCAGTGAGCGGAGATCACACCACTGCATTCCAGCCTGGGCTATAAAGTGAGACTCCGTCTCAGAAAAAAGCCAGACATGGTGACATGTCTGTGGTCCCAGCTATGCAGGAGGCTGAGGTGGGAGGATCACTTGAGGCCAGAGGTCAAAGGCTGCAGTGAGCCGTCATCACAGCATGAGCAACAGAGGGAGACCCTCAAAATTTTTTTAAAAAATGAAGTCCTGAGATGCCTGAGTATCAAGGTGTGGCAAGGGACCAGGAAGGAACTGGAGTTAGACCAAGAAAAGGATCAGGACACTGAGAAGACAAGGACCTAACCTGGCGACCTGGATTCAACAAGGTCCCTGAGCAGGACTTGGGCAAGAAATACATAGTGACCTAGAGAAAAGAACCACCTGGGTAAGCCGGTTCAGCTTACAGGGGCTGGTACAAGGCTCGTAGTCCACCCTCCACATCCTGGGGGGTGCATCTGGTAGGGAACTGAGACAGAAGATGGGCTCAAGGACCAGTAAGGGGATCAGGGTGGGAACCCGGTACTGCAGTGGGAAGGGATCACAGGCCAGCTGGGGCCACCTGAGTGAAGACAAGGATATGTGCCTGGGGGTGGGAGGATCTGAGTGAAAACTGGGATCAGGCTGGGTGGGCCGACCTGAGGAGGAACCAGGTAAAGACTTGGTAGCAGACCTGGGATTGGATAGGGCTCTGACTCACTCACCCTGAGCTCTACGGAGCTGTCCTTCAGGCTGCTGCGGCCCTGGGACTGTTCCTTCAGCATAGTTGTCTACATGTACCCGCCCTGTGTGTGAGGGTGTCCAGGTGAGGGGCTGCCCCCCCCATGCCTGTATGACACAGGAGGTGGAAGAATGGACTGTAGGATGGAAGGCACAGGATAAAACGCTGATTCCTCCATCTAAAGAATGGGAGGGTGAGATGCACAGTGGAGGTCAGGCTGGGGTTCTGGGGCCAGCATGTATAAACACAGCTGTTAACTGAGTGTAGTGTCCTACCACCAGCTCAGTCTGGCCCACGTTCCAGGTGGGTCAACAATATCGTGTAAGTGAAGAGGGTGGGGATGAACACAGTATTGGAATGAGAATAATAAACAGGAAAGAACGAATGTAAGCACATTTCCCCTTATTTCATTAAACAATTCCCCAAACATGGGACTAGATCATTCCCCCCGCCAAAATGGTTGAGATTCATTCATCTGATGGAGAGTGTTTCTCTTTTCTTTCTTTTTTTTTTTTTTTTTGATACAGAGTCTTGCTCTGTCGCCCAGGTTGGAGTGCCGTGGCACAATCTCGGCTCACTGCAACCTCTGCCTCCCAGGTTCAAGTGATTCTCCTGCATCAGCCTCCCAACTTGCTAGGACTACAGGTGCAGGCCACTACGCCTGGCTAATTTTTTGTATTTTTAGTAGAGATGAGTTTTCACCATGTTAGCCAGGATGGTCTTGATCTCCAGACCTCATGATCTGTCCGCCTCAGCCTCCCAAAGTGCTGGGATGACAGGCGTGAGCCACCGTGCCTGGCCTTCTCTTCTCTTTTAAAATGTGTAAATTAGACACTATTTTTCTCATGTCATGCACATAAAAGCAGTATTTTCCATCAGTGGTTACTCACTCTCCTCCTTGCTTGGCAGACAGTCAGTGTATCCAGGGCGCAATGATTTTGGAGTATCCAGGTATGGATAAACTATTTACTTGTGGCTGGAGTGCTTCCCAAATTCTCATAGCCAGGGGTCCGGGCATGGTGACTTAAGCCTGTAATCCCCACATTTTGTAAGGCCAAGTCAGGAGGATCACTTGAGTCCAGGAATTTGAGACTAGTCTCAGGAACATAGGGAGACCCTGTGTTTACAGAAAATTTTAAAAATTAGTTGGGTGTAGTGGTGCATGCCTGTAGTCTCAGCTATTCGGGAAGCTGAGGTGGAAGGATTGCTTGAGCCTGTCAGGTCGAGACTGCAGTGAGCCATGATTGTGCCACTGCATGCTCTGAGACAGAGTGAGACCCTGTCTCAGAAAAAAAAAAATTAGCCAGGCATACTGACATGTGCTTGTAGTCCCAGCTACTTGGGAAGCTGAGGTGGGAGGATAACTTGAACCCAGGAGTTTGAAGCTATAGTGTGCTATGATCGCACCTGTGCACTCCAGCCTGGGTGACAGAGTGAGACCCTGTCTCAAAATAAATAAATAAATAACAGTGTAAATTAAGTAATAATAAGAAAGAGATTTTTTTCCTGGCTCTGAAACCATTTCTGGACCTGCAAGGCAATCATGTGGAATGGAGTGGGGCTCTCCATCACCAGGGTGGGTAATAGATTAGCCAGATTTACTGGTATAATGTTCGACATAGCCCAACAGAACAAATAGAGAGACCAGAAATAATCTCCTTAATTTATAGTCAATTGATTTTCTACAAATGCCCTAAGATAATGGAAAAAGTGTTTTCAACATGATGCTGGGACAATTGGATATTAACCTACAGAAAGATGAACTGAGATATTTATCTCATATCATATATGAAAATTAACATATACTAAAATGGTGAAAAGTACAAGTATAAAGTTAGTATCAGATGTAGGAGGGTATCTTTGTGACTGAGTGGTGGGGAAGGAGCTTTGTTGTGTGTATGTTTAAGAACACCAAAGGTGCCTGTAATCACAGCACTTTGGGAGGCCGAGGCAGGTGGATCACCTGAGGTCAGGAGTTTGAGGCCAGCCTGACCAACATGGAAAAACCCCATCTCTACTAAAAGTACAAAAATTACCCAGGCATGGTGGTGCTCACCTGTAATCCCAGCTTCTTGGGAGGCTGAGGTAGGAGAATTTGTTAAACCTGGGAGGCGGAGGCTGCAGTGAACCCAGATCATATCACTGTACTCCAGCCTGGGTGACAGAGGAAGACTCTGTCTCAAAAATTTTTTTAAAAAGGCCGGGCACAGTGGCTCATGCCTGTAATTCCAACACTTTGGGAGGCTAAGGCAGGGGGATCATGAGGTCAAGAGATCAAGACCATCCTGGCCAACATGGTGAAACCCCATCTCTACTAAAAATACAAATATTAGCTGGGTGTGATGGGACGCACCTGTAGTCCCAGCTACTTGGGAGGCTGAGGCAGGAGAATCGCTTGAACCCAGGAGACAGAGTTTGCAGTGAGTCGAGATCATGCTGCTGCACTCCAGCCTGGTGACAGAGCAAGACTCCATCTCAAAAAAAAAAAAAAAAAAAGACAATCTGTAAAGGTGAGACTTAGAGAAAGTCTCATTTGGGTTGTCTCCTAGGGGAAGGGTTTATAAAGTTGGCAGTTTATTTAGGGCAGAACCTTAAACTGACTCCAGGGGAGAGTTTCTTGCTTTTAAAAATAAAGATCTTGAAGGAGAGGTTGTTTCCACATGAGATGGAAACAGGAGGGCATGTTGAGCTCCCAGAGTTAAATCCTTAGGTTTCTCTGCGTCATTACCAGGGACTAATAGACTCTTGGGCTCCATTTCAACAGAGTCTAACTCTCAAGCTTGGGAATATGTTTGTCACTTGGAGTTTTCCTTGTAAATGGTAGTGCAGTAGACTGCTTAAATGAACCAATTCAGATGTTTCCTTTTCTTCCCTTTTTATTCCTTTATAGAATATTGCTGCCATATAACTCCCCTTTTTCCCATATATTTAATAACTATATTCCCTTGTTGGTGTGTTTTAATTTTTTTTTTTGAGACGGAGTTTCACTCTTGTTACCCAGGCTGGAGTGCAATGGCACGGTCTCAGCTCACTGCAACCTCCACCTCCTGGGTTCAGGCAATTCTCCTGCCTCAGCCTCCTGAGTAGCTGGGATTACAGGCACACGCCACCATGCCCAGCTAATTTTTTGTATTTTTAGTAGAGATGGGGTTTCACCATGTTGACCAGGATGGTCTTGATCTCTTGACCTCGTGATCCACCTGCCTTGGCCTCCCAAAGTGCTGGGATTACAGGCGTGAGCCACCGCGCCCAGCCTGTATTTTAATTTTTTGGCTGAAAATGAGTAGACAGGCCGGGCATGGTGGCTCACACCTGTAATCCCAGCACTTTGGGAAGCCAAGGTGGGCGGATCATTTGAGGTCAGGAGTTTCAGATCAGCCTGACCATCAAGGTGAAACTCCGTCTCTACTAAAATACAAAAATTAGCTGGGTGTGGTGGCAGGTACCTGTAATCTCAGCTACTCGGGAGGCTGAGGCAGGAGAATCACTTGAACGGAGGAGGTGGAGGTTGCAGTGAGCCAAGATTGTGCCACTGAACTCTAGCCTGGACAACAGAGCAAGACTCCTTTTCAAAAAAACAAAAACAAAAACAAAGAAAATGAGTAGACTGAGGGATAACGTGTGAGGAAACTTTGGCCATGCCACCAACAGCCTTTCTTTCCAAATTCCTGACCCCTGCAGGACATCAAACCCTCTCCCATGTTCCAGTGTGGCCTGGCCTAGGCACCCCTCCTGCTCTGAGACATGAGGATGGTTCCTTTGGCCAATGAGAATGGAATTCCCTTTTCTCCAAGAGGAAGAAAAAAGAAAGGCCCATTAGTACAGGGAGACACCAGTGCCAGTTCTAGAAAGCCAGGAGCAAGTTCTTCTTAAATGCCAGTGTCCTCTGGCGAGGCCACATGCTACTGGTTTCTTATTTAAACAATAGGTTTGAGGATCTTTGACTCATTTAACTTATTGATAGAGGAGAATGGATCAGGGAGGATGCCCAAGCTGGCAAGGGCAATGGCCAAGAACCTGCCACTCTGGCTCCTCTCAGGCACTTGCCTTATTTCTCCTCTCTGCATTGTGGGGGGAGGGGCCTAGGGAACTATCCAATCAGGAGTTCTGAGGGCAGGGCCGTGGCAACTGTCCAATTAGGCGTGCTGCAGGGCATCACGTGGGGCGACGCACAGAAGCCCGTGCATTTGGGTTGTTTTCGCCGTCTCACCTTCACTGGTGTTGCCTTTCTCGGCTACTCTGAAAGCCCTGAGGTGGCTCCGCCTCAGCGCAGGATGTGTCGCGATTTACCCTGCGCTGGTCAGGACGGCTGTAAGGAGGATGCTAGGACACCCTGGAGTCCAGGAAATAGTGAGTGTGTGGGGCACGGCCCCAACACGCGGCGGGGAGGAGCTGCCTGAAACCAGCCAGAACTGGTTGGAACCGGCTGTGGAGGACCCGGGCCTCCCCGCGGGCGACTCCGAGATCTGGAACTCGAGTCTCCCAAGGCGCAGCTCGGTCCCCTTGGCCTCAGGGTGGGAGTAGGTCGGCCGTCGGGACCCTGGGCTTCCTGTTTCGTCCCTGCGCGGCAACTTCGGCCCCAGCCCCGGAGCCCTCTCCGGACAGCCCTGCACGCGCAGCCCCGCGTCTCCCCGATTGTGCGGGGGCCATGGGAGGGTCATGGGTAGAATACCCACCTCGGGTGTGGGGTTCGCGCAACTTGAGCGAAACGACGTACCCCAGGTTCTAGAATGTTCCTTACAGCGTTGATGAGGAAATAAATAGGTTTTGTTATACCATAAAGTCGCAGTTTCTAAGACCCTGTAGACGACCTTTAGAGAAGACTTACTGTATTTTAATAAGTTATTTGCCACAGAGCCAAGGAGTAGTCTTTTAGATTTAATTTTGTTGTTGTTCGTGGGTATTTTACGAGAGAGGAAAGCAGACATTACAGCCTGGAAGTTAGTTGTATGCAGTGGTTGTGCCTCACCTCCCAGAATCTCTCCTCGGCACAGACATCTTACATGTTGAGGATCCTCTTTGGAAATTTTTCTGGGTGATCTGTTCTTGAGCTTAGTTGCGGATCAGCATTGAGCCTCCCTGGCTTTGTCACCTTGGAAACGTCGATTTACTTGTGTGTCAGTATTTAAGTAAATGTAAGATGTGTTCAATCACTAGAGTGTGAAAGATGGTGCAAAATATTTCCAAAAAGGCAAGAAAGGTGAATTTCTTGGCGGGGGGGGGGAAGGCGGCATTACATTTTGCTTTTTATTTTTCACTAGAGTGTGAAAGATGGTACAAAATATTTCCAAAAATGTGAATTTTTGAAGGAAAAAAAGCCAGTATTACTTTTTTTTTTTTTTTTTTTTTTTTTTGAGACTGAGTCCCACTTTGTCACTGAGGCTTGAATGCAGTGGGGAGATGAAGGCTCACTGCTGCCTCGATCTCTCCAGCTCAGGCGATTCTCCCACTTCAGCCTCCCGAATAGCTGGGACCACCACACTCAGCTAATTTTTTTTTAATTCTTGTGTGTGTGTGTGTGTGTGTGTGTGTGTGTGTGTGTGTCGTTTCTTAAAGCAAACCCAGCTAATTTTTTGTAGAGAGGGGTCTGTGTTGTCCAGGCTGGTCTCAAACTCCTTAGCTCAGATGATCTTCCCAAAATGTTAAGATTACAGCCGTGAGCCACTGTGCCTAGCCTAAGTAGTATTTTAACCCCTTTTTCTTCTAAGTTTCTGAGGCTCATTTTTTTCTTTTGGTTGATTTCAAAAGGAATTCCAGGCTTAGACTTACAATTCCCAGGTGTGTTAAAATACGATTGTTTAGAAAACCACTTCTGGCTGGGCCTAGTGGCTCATACCTATAATCCCAGCACTTTGGGAGGCCAGGGCGGGTGGATCGCCTGAGCTCAGGAGTTCCAGACCAGCTTGGGCAACATGACTGAACCCTGTCTCTACCAACAAATTAGTCAAGTGTAGTGGCATGTGCCTATGGTCCCAGCTATTTGGGAGGCTGAGGTGGGAGGATCGCTTGAGCCCGGCAGGTGGAGGTTGCAGTGAGCCTAGATAGTGCCACTACACTCCAATCTGGGTGACAGAGTGAGACTCCATCTCAAAAAAAAATTTACTTCTAATAGTTATTGATTAAATTAATAGTTTGACTAATGATTAAATTATTTCATATTAACTCCACATCTTCATTTTCTGAAAGGAATAGATATTTGTGGGTTTTGTGGTGGAACTAGGTGATGTTTTATAGTTTGCTTTCATACTTTATACGTAAATACTTGGTTTGAGTGATTTTGCTGAATTCCTCAAACGCTAGGTTTTTCTCGTTTAAAATATCAAAAGTGTTCCAAAGTCGCATGACTGTTGAGCAGAGGCCTGAGGCAATGACTAGAAGGTAGGGCCACCTTTGACTCTGACAAGGGAAGTAATTAAGACCCAGGTGATTCTTCCTAGGGTGCTTCCCCTGCAGGTGTCCTACGTACGCCTATCAAGGAGAGCAGGTGTCCTACGTACGCCTATCAAGGAAAGACCCTTTTAGTACTGACAGAAACTGAGCATTGAAAACCTGGGGATCCACATGTACGTGGTGGGGAGGGGAACAGCATGACACTTTCTGAGGTTGTAATTGTAGTTTCCTTGGGCCTGCTTTTAGACATTGGATTTGAGTGATAGTAGTTGTTCCTTTGAGACAGGGTCTTGCTCTGTCACCCAGGCTGGGGTGCAGTGGCACAGTCTTGGGTCACTGCAGCCTCGACCTCCTGGGCTTAAGTGATCCATCTGCCTCAGCCTTCCAAGTAGCTACGACTACAGGCACATGCTTCCATGCTCGGGTAATTTTTTTTGTTAGTTTGTTTGTTTTTTGTAAAGACAGAGTCTTGATATATTGCCCTAACTGGTCTCAAACTCGTGGCCTCAAGGAATCCCATCTTGGCCTCCCAGGTGCTGGGATTACAGGCATGAGCCACCACTCCTGGCCTTCAGTTTTGTATCCCCAGTGTTGCTGCATTCAGAGTGTAATATTTACATGTTGAGAAAGTCTGTGAAGTTAGGACTTTTGTCTCCTGGATCTAAGATTGACGAATTTGAGAGTTCATTTGGGTCAGAACCTTAAACTGAATCTGGGACTGAACTATTGTGGGTACCTTAATGGTGAGAGTCTGAACCCCAAGCTTGTTAAGGTGTCTGACCTACTGCAGGTGGGTTTTACAGTTCTGAATTGTGGGAAAGCAGGCTGCTTAGCTGTTCAGAATATTTGTGTTTCTTTCCTTTGGATTCCTTTATCTGTTTATTTTGGTGCTTCAACTGTAGTTTCCCTTAGCATTTTGTAATTTTATACAACATGTGAGTGTGAAGGATTTTAGTTCCTTCAACTTTGAAAATGAAAGTTGATAATGAAATACAATGTAAGGCAAGAGAATTCTGGAACCAAACAGAATTTTGTGTTCCAGATATTTTGTGCAAAAGAATCTGAAGAAACGAGATGAGTGCATTGAAGTTCTCGGGTGCATTTTTCATTTTTAAGTCAGTTGTGTGTGTGCATATCCCTAGAGAACATGGCATTTAAAAGGCTCTACTCTTCCTAAGAAAAATAAATTTTTATTTTAATTGGTGAAAATTCAGTTGTGTTCCTATTTTAATGATATGAGGGAAACTACTCAAAGCGTATGTAATCTTTGAGGCTTTTTTACGTTTAGAAAATTAGGTTTAATTCCATGATGCATTAAATAGGCTACTCATCCCTGAAAGCACTGCCCTCTGTGGGATACAGTAGAAAGACAAAATATGATGCAATTTGTCATTTAGTTAGAGATTTTTTTTCTTAATTTACACTTTTATGCCCATTATTTAAAGGATGAAATCTTAGAATGGTTTCCTATGTTTAAAAAATGTTAAAATTCAATAAATTTTAGAAATAAGTTAATTAAAAATAATGGCTAATAGTAAAGTATGGTTTAAATAATTTTTTCAATCATTTAAAATACAAAGGTTTTTAAAAAAATCTAAAAGAAAGTGTAGGTTGAGGAAACTTACTGCCAGATTATCTTGGTTTACCCTAATGCTCTTGCTCCAGCCACCCCCAGATAACCAGTTTCGATAATTACTTGTGCATCTGTGTTTCTTTATATAAAAACAAACAATTGCAAATGCGTATTTTTCCTGTTTACTATTGGCAAACGCGTTGTCGTCATCGTTGTTGTTAGAGACAGAGGACAGCGTCTTGCTCTGTCACCCAGGCTGGAGTGCAGTAGTGCTGTCATAGCTCCCTGTAACCTTGAACTCCTGGACTCAAGTGATTCTCCCATCTCAGCTTCCTGAGTAGCTAGGTCTACAATTGCTTGCCACCACACCCATCTACTTGATTTTTTATATAGAGATGGGGTCTGGCTGTGTTGCTTAGGCTGGTCTTGAATTCCTGGGCTAGAGTGATCCTCCACTTTGGCCTCCCAAAGCATTGAGATTGCAACCATGTGCCACCAGAGAGCCACCATGCCTGGCCCTATTCACCATTGTTGTTATAATTAGTGGTTGGACTCCACATTTTTAATGTTTCACAACTGACCACTTCATCCTCTTCCCTTTATGTCCCACATCTGGACAAGCTGAGAAGGCCTGGGCATACTTCCTCTGTCATAGGCAGGAGATTCAAACCACATAACCAGCTGCCCATGCAGAGGAACTTGCACCCAGCCCCATTTCCAACCACTGGGCAAGTTCCTTTCCTTGCTCTTTTAAGCCATTTCCCACCTGCTTGAGAGGCCTGCCCTGTTCTCCCTAGAGACCTCAATCATGGGAGTAATAAGTCTTTTCATACCCTGTCTGTGTGTGTGTCATCAGTGTCATCATTGCAGCTACGGCTCTCTAGGTGACTAGCAGTTGGTGCTGTGAACAAGATGTTTAGACACTGACCACCACTCACGGATGTATCTTGTTCTGAATTGCTAACCTGCTCTGTGGCCCATTTAGAGTTTGAGCTGCTGCTTACTGGGAGCTATGCTTTGTGCTGTGCTGCTCTGTGTTTCTTCCATTGTTGTGCCTTACCAAGTCTGGTTCTAGATTAAGCTGACCTTAGTTGACAGTTTGATAATTCCTTGGAATTTGGGAGCTGGAGTTTGGGAGTAGGGCCCTCCTTAAAGTGGTCCTGGGTTTACATCCTGGGTAGGACCTACCTGTGTTTTTCTTTTTTCGGCAGGGGGCGGGGGGAGGTGAGAGAGCCAGCTGACTCTTGCTTTGAGGGCAGGGGGCTCAGGAGCTCTTGGTGGGGGCGGGTTTGCCTCCTCTTCACCATCACAGGCTTTTGGCTGCACAGGATGGCGCTGGCCCTGCGATAGCTGCCATACGCAGCTGGGGCGGTACTTGTTCTTGTGGATCATGTGTCTGATGCTGCTGAGCGTGATGCCAGCATTCTTGTTGATGATGGTCTGCATGTAGGAGGTAGCAGGCTTCTGGCCCAATCTCTGCTTGGTAACCACTACACTACACCTTTGGTGTCAGCTACCGGCTCCATGCCCACAGTCTTGCGGTGAATCAGCCCCTTGTAGTGGAAGTTGTGGGCCTTCAAGTTACTGGGTTCGGTGCTATAGGTCTGCTTATTCCTCTTCATCAGGAAACAGGAGCGTTTCCGCACAACCATCCATTGCAGATTCGCAGACTTGGTGGTGGCTCCTCTTGCAGCACCGGCCTGAGACAGAAAGAACCCTACCTGTGTATTTATGGTGAAGTTGTGACTGATGTCTGGGTTGCCCCAAATGTAAAGACTGGGAGTGGGGGGGGACTATATACACTGGGCCAGAGGTTGGTCATTATGTGGCTGCTCCTGGAAAAGCAGTCCTTTAAAAAGAAGAGAGGGAAGGAAGAGGAGGGGGGAACAGCAGTCATTAGATGATGGGCTGAGTCCACACTCTAACAGCAGAAGCTTCCCCAAGACCCTTAAGTGCTGTTGCTGCTGCTTCGTGTGCCTCTACCACAACGGAGATCTTGACCTTGGATTTAGTGGGGGATAACGCCCATGGCATAGCTGTGGCATAGCAAAGAAGTTAGTTCAAACCTGACTTAAACCTGGGGTTCTTAAACCTTCTAGAGCAAGCATTGCCATAGGGGAGGCCCTTCACCCTGGTGGTAGAAAAAGTATTAGTACCAAGTTAGAGAGGACACACCCTCTCCCCAAGTATATACAGTAACCAAAAAATGAAACAGGGATGGGAAGAAACAAAAGAAAAAAACACTGATGAAATAGAAGTTCACGTTTTGACCCAGTTGGAAATGTATTAAAGGAATTTGCATAACAAAAATCATAAAAGGGCACTCCTTGGCTTTTGGCCCCTACAATGGAGGTTCTGAATTTTAACATCTGCATCAGTTGATAAACCTTCATGGGATGAATACAAGTCTCATGTTATAGTTACACCTGGGTATCCCACCAAATTTGATGAAGGTATGCTGATAATCATAGAGGAGTTACTGAATATAAAATAGAGCAGAAATCGCTGTCCCTCTCCTTAGCCATCCAACTATTGTCTTGGCTAAGTCACTCTTGGTTTTATTATAGAACAGATTGTCTTAAAATATCTCATAGGGCTAGGTGCGGTGGCTCATGCTTGTAATCCTAGCACCTTGGGAGGCCAAAGTGGGTGGATTGCTTGAGCCTAGGAGTTGAAGACTAGCTTAGGCAACATGTTGGGACCTGGTGTCTACAAAAAATACAAAAATTAGGTGGGCATGGTGGCACGTACCTGTAGTCCTGGCTACTTGGGAGGCTGAGGTAGGAGGGTAGTTTGAGCGTGGGGGTTGGGGCTGCAGTGAGCTGTGACTGTGCCACTGCTCTCCAGCCTGGGTGACAGGGCAACACCCCATCCCTTAAAAATCCCACAATGATCAATGTTCTGGGATTACAGGCATGAGCCACTGTACCTGGCCATAAATTTAAATTAGGTCTTTAGCACTTACAAATTAGATTGACAAAATGGGATCCTATGGAACTTACTCCTCAATTAAATTAGTTAATATGACTCATTTTAATTGAACTGGGACTTAAAGGATTGACAACCATTTTACAAAATTATTATACGAAATGCTTGTAGTAAAGGGGCAGTTATCCCCAGTGCTGCTTTTTTTTTGTTGTTGTTGTTTGTTTGTTTATTTTGACATCTCTGTTGCCCAGGCTGGAATCCAGTGATGCGATCATAACTCACTGCAGCCTCCAACACCTGGACTCAAGAAGTCCTCCTGCATCAGTCTCCTGAGAAACTGGGACCGCTGCTGCACCACCATGCTCAGCTAATTTTTTTTTTTTTAGAGATGGTATCTCACTATGTTGCCCAGGCTGGTCTTGACCCCCTGGGCTCAAGCAGTCCTCCTACCTCAGCCTCCCAAAGTGCTGGGATTCCGGACATGAGCCACTGCTGGCCTGTTATTTTGTTTATTTATTTATTTATTTTTTTTGAGATACAGTCTTCCTCTGTCATCCAGGCTGGAGTGCAGTGGTGTGATCTTGGCTCACTGAAACCTCTACCACCTGGATTTGAGCGATTCTTCTGCCTTGGCCTTGCAAGTAGCTGGGATTACAGACATCCACCACTACGCCCAACTAATTTTTGCATTTTTTAAAGTAAAGACAGGGTTTCACCATGTTGGCCAGGCTAGTCTTGAACTCCTGACCTCAGGTAATCTACCCCCACTCAGTCTCCCAAAGTACTGGGATTATAGGCATGAGCCACGGTGCCTGGCCCTCAGTGTCTGTTTCAACAGACTCTTAGCTGTGGTTTGCCTTCACCTATGAAGGGATTTGGTCTACCTTTACCTGGTTACTTTTCAGGGAACCTCAGTAGCCTTGCTTTGTAGTCTTTGCCAGCAAGATCTAAATTTTATCTACCTTCCTCCAGGAGCACAGGCATGGCATTACATTAAAGTCATTGCTGGCCAGGTGCCGTGGCTCATGCCTGTAATCCCAGCACCATGGGGAGGCTGAGGCAGGAAGGTCACTTGAGGTCAGGAAGTCGAGACTAGCCTGGCCAACGTGGCAAAACCCTGTCTCTACTTTTAAAAAATACAAAAATTAGCCCAGTGTGGTGGTGGATGCCTGTAATCTTAGCTACTTGGGAGGCTGAGGCACAAGAATTGCTTGAACCTGGGAGGTGGAGATTGCAGTGAACCAAGATTGTGCCACTGCACTCCAGCTTGAGTGACAGAGCAAGACTCTGTCTCATAAAAAAAAGTCATTGCTCTCTCGGGACAGTCATTTGACATTCATTCAGGATATATGAATATTGAAAGAAAAGAGCTTACAAAAATTGGAAAGGCCATTGCCCCATCTAGAATGAAAGAGGCACTGACACCTTGGCTAAATTCCTGAAAATTATGTGGTAAGCAAAGGACCACATCCTCCCTGACATAGTGAAGAAATTGCCTGTTTTTTTTGAGACAGGGTCTCACTGTCACCCAGGCTGGAGTGCAGTGGTGCACCTCAGCTCACCACAATCTCTGCCTCCCAGGTTCCAGCGATTCTCATGCCTCAGCCTCCCGAGTAGCTGGGATTACAGGCATGCGCCACCACACCTGGCTAATTTTTTTGTATTTTTAGTAGAGACGAGGTTTTATTTTGTTGGCCAGGCTAAGAAATAGCTATTGACTTTTTCGCTATCACAGTATCTTTTAGATTCTTTTGATGTTCTGGAGGCAGCATAATCCTTGGGTGCAAATTTTAATTAAATCCATTTATGCTGTGACTTGCAGGTTGGCCCACCTTGAATGGGTATTTCTACCACAGAGGCTTCTAGACTGTATTCAAAATTGCCAGGCAGTTAATGCCCTCAGACTCCTTTACTATGTAACAGGCTTTAAACCCCTTCTTATGACCCCTGTAGGTAGCCAGATGGTTGTAAGTTGTCCACAGGCTTCTGACACAACCCCACACTATGTGCCAGTACCATGTTGACTAGAAACGCTGAGTGAAGGGACTCCCTTGCCTTATTCTTATCTTACTTGGAAAGCATCTTGTTTTTCACTATTAAGTATGATGTCAGCTGTAGGTTTCTTGTAGATGTTCTTTCTCAAGAAGTAGTTTCCCTCTATTCCTAGTTTGCTACCATAAATGGATGTCATACTTTTCCAAATGCTTTCTCATTTTCATTATCCTCCCTTTCATTTGTGATGTTAGTAATTGCTGTCCTCTTTGTTTTCCTCAGTTAGCTTGGTTGATTTTTATCAAATTTATCCACATTTTATCAATTTCATTCATCTTTTCAAAGAGCTGGCTTTCAGTTTTGATTTTTTTGTATTGATTTCTTACAGTTTCACTTTTTAAAAAAATTTCTTTCGCTTACTATGGTTTTAATTTGCCTTTTCTAATTTCCTAAGGCACATGCTTAGATAATTGATGATATATTTTTCTTCCTTTCTACTGTATATGTTCAATAGCATAACTTTTTCTCTATGTACTCCTTTTGCTGTATCCCACAAAGGTGTGTGTGTGTGTGTGTGTGTGTGTGTGTGTGTGTGTTTGAGACAGAGTCTTACTCTATTGCCCAGGCTGGAATGTAGTGGAGTGATCTTGGCTCACTGCAACCTCTGCCTCACGGTTTCAAGCGAATCTCATGCTTCAGCCTCCCAACTAGCTAGGATTACAGGCATGTGCCAGCATGCCTAATTTTTTGTTTTTTTTAATAGAGATAGGTTGTTGCCCAGTCTCGTCTCGAACTCCTGACCTCAAGTGATTCACCCACCTCAGCCTCCCAAAGTGCTGGGATTACAGGCATGGCCACCGCGCCCAGTCCCTACAAAGTTTAGTAAGCTGTATTTGCATTCATTTATTATTTATTTATTTTTGAGATGGAGTCTTGCTCTGTCGCCTAGGCTGGAGTGCAGTGGCACAATCTCGGCTCACTGCAACCTCCACCTCCCTGCTTCAAGCAGTTCCCCTGCCTCAGCCTCCCAAGTAGCTGAGATTACAGGCACATGCCACCATACCTGGCTAATTTTTTTGTATTTTTAGTAGAAACAGGGTTTCACCATGTTGGCCAGACTGGTCTCGAACTCGTGACCTCAGGCAGTCCGCCCACCTTGGCTTCCCAAAGTACTGGGATTACAGGCATGAGACACTATGCCCAACCATTCATTCATTTAGATAAAATAGTTTTATGAGATTTTGAGGGCTGCTTTTTAACACAAAAGGAAATATTTTTAAAAAAGAAAAAAACTAGTTTTTAATTGCCCTTGAAACTACTTTCATCCATGGGCCGTTCAGAAGTGTGTGGTTTAATCTGCAAGTATTTTGAGGTTTTTCAACTGTTTTTTTGTTACTGATTTTTAGATTAATGCCATTGTAGTCTGAGAGCATATTTTATATAATTTTTCTTTCAAGTTTGTTAAGGTGTTTTTTTTTTTAATCTGCTGTGACCTTCTGGATAAGGTGTGTTTTATGTCCCACAATGTAGTCTGTCTTATCTTGGTGACAGTTCTTGGTGAACTTGAGAATTATGTGTATACTGCTGTAGTTGGATGAAGTATTCCATGGATTTCAGTGAAATCTATTGTTTGGTGCTACTCAATTCACCTATGTCCTTCCTGTTTTCTTTTTCTTTTCTTTTTTTTTGAGACAGAGTCTCACTGTGTCACCTAGGCTGGAGTGCAGTGCTGCCATCTGGGCTCACTGCAGCCTCTGCCTCCTGGGTTCAAGCGATTCTGCATCAGTTTCCCGAGTAGCTGGGATTACAGGCATGTGCCACCACACCTGGCTAAATTTTGTAATTTAAATAGAGACAGGGTTTCGCCATGTTGGCCATACTAGTCTCAAACTCCTGGCTTCAAGCGATCCCCCTACCTCGGCCTCCCAGAGTTCTGGGATTACAGGAGTGAACCACTGCTCTCGGCTTGTCCTTCCTGTTTTTTCTGCCTACTGGATCTCTTAATTACTGATAGAAGGGTGTTGGAATCCCAACCATAGTCATGGATTCATGTATTTCTCCTTGTAGTCCTATCAGATTTTGCCTTGTGTATTTTGCAGTTCTTTTGTTATACACATATATACTAAAGATTACACATAGATTCTCTGTGTCCTCTTAGAGAATCAACCCCTTGGCCAGGTTAGCTCATGCCTGTAATTTCAGCACTTTGGGAGGCTGAGGCGGGTGGATCACTTGAGGTCAGGAGTTCCAGACCAGCCTGGCCATCATGATGAAACCTTATCTCTACTAAAAATACAAATTAGCCAGGTATGGTGGCACATGCCTGTAATCCCAGCTACTCAGAAGGCTGAGGCAGGAGAATTGCTTGAACCTGGGAGGCAGAGGTTGCAGTGAGCCAAGACTGCACCACTGCATTCCATCCTGGGCAACAGAGCAAGACTCCATCTCAAAAAAAAAAAAAAAAAAAAAAAAAAAGAGAGAGAGAAAGAGGGAATCAACCCCTTTATCATTATGGAATACCGTACTACATTATGTTTGTAAGTGTTCCTTGCTCAGAAGTCCACTTTGTTTGAAATTAATAAAGTTTTGCTAGGTTTTCTTTGATTAGTGTTAGCATGGTATGCCATTTTCTGTTACTTTACTTTTAATCATCTGTGTGTATATTTAAAATGTGTTTCTTGGCCAGGCATAGTGGCTCTTGCCTGTTAATCCCAGCACTTTGGGAGGCCAAGGTGAGCAGATCACCTGTGGTCAGAAGTTTGAGACCAGCTGGCCAGCATATAGTAAAACCTCATCTTTACTAAAAAATACAAAAATTAGCTGGGTGTGGTGGCACACACCCATAGTCCCAGATGCTTGAGAGGCAGGAGAATCACTTAAACCTGGGATGAGGAGGTTGCAGTGAGCCGAGATCATGCCAGTGTACTCCAGCCTGGGTGACAGAGTAAGACTCCATCTCTTAAAAAAAAAGAATCAAAGAAACAGTTTATTGTAGACAACATATATAATTAGGTGGTTTTCTTGTAGATAACATAATTCTAAATTTTCTTTGTGACTTCTGTCTTTGTTTACCCGATTTCATTTTTTCCCCTTAACATATCAATTATACTATTTTAAAACTATTTTAATGATTGCCCTTGAGTTTGCCATATACAATTATCCCAAGCCCTCTTGCTAGCAATCTTAGACCACTTTACTGGTTGCCCAAGTACCTCATAATAGAGTATTCCCAATTCCTCCCTCCCGTATAACAATGCTGTTACTCATTTCACTAATCCATAAGCTGTACTTACTGAATGTGCTGTAGCTATTATTACTGTGAACAACCTGTTATCTGTCACATTAATCGAGAATGAGAAAATAATTATATTTTACTTCCACTTATGCCTTCTCTGTTGCAGTACTTTGTCATTTAACTTCTTTCTGATGAATTTAGCATTTCTTGCAAAGTGGGTGTACTAATGACCGAGTGAGTCCCTCAGTTTTTTGTCTCAAAGTGTTACACATTCATTTGAAGGATAATTTTGCTTGATACAGATTTTTTCTTTCAGAACTTTCACTCTACTTTCTCCTTGCTTGTATGGTTTCTAAGAAGAAGTTCAATTTAAATCATCCCTTTTGTCTAGAGTGGCTGGGGAATCACTTCCTTCTTAAATTGGAGAAAGGGCATTTTATATTCTTTTGGAGGAAACCTCTGCTGAGAATCTTTTATATATTTTATAATCATGGGTGAATTCATCACATCATTGTGGACTGTAATGCACTTTCTTGTAAATTGCAAATCCTAACCTGTTCGTCAAGGTCAGCAAAGCCCAAGGTTAACTGTAATGGTTCTGCTGGAAAGAGCTCTTTTGGCATTTTGCCATCTCGGGATGTGTGCATGTATTTGCTAAAAATTGGTGGGAAGTACCCCTGAGGCTCAGAAGCATAGAGATTTTGCGATCTCAAGTTGTCATGCTTTTTTCCTCATGCCTGAGCTCTAACTTCCCAGCAACTTAATAGCTCCATGAAATGGGACAGAAAGAAATAAGTCTCTGATAAATGTTAACACAAGTGAAAATAAATACTTCTCCAGGGTGGAGTGAAGTGGTGCGATCTCAGCTCACTGCAACCTCTGCCTCCCAGGCTCAAGTGATTCTTGTGCCTCAGCTTCGTGAGTAGCTGGGATTATAGATGCGCACCACTACACCCACCTAATTTTTTGATGGTTTTTTTTTTTGGGGGGGGTGCGGGGAGATGGAGTCTCACTCTGTCGCCCAGGCTGAAGTGCAATGGTGCGATCTCAGCTCACTGCAGCCTCTGTCTCCCAGGTTCAAGCGATTCTCTTGCCTCAGCCTCCCGGGTATTTCAGGCATGCATCATCACACCTAGCTAATTTTGTATTTTTAATAGAGACAGGGTTTCACCATGTTAGCCAAGCTGGTCTTGAACTCCTGACCTCAGGTGATCCATCCACCTTGGCCTCCCAAAGTGCTGGGATTACAGGCAGCAGCCACTGAGATAGGGTTTCACCATGTTGCCCAGGCTGGTTTCAAACTCCTGAGCTCAGGCAGTCTGCCCGCCTCGCTCTCCCTAAGTGCTAGGTTTACAGGCATGAGCCATCATGCCCAGCCATGTTCTCCAAAAGAAATATTTTGATTGAACTGGCTGGATTTGACTACCTTGAATATGCTGGAGTATCTCAAGGCAGTATGGTCAGCTGAATATTGTTACAAGTTTGATTTCCATATGCCTCTTATTCTCATGTTTAGTGATGGGAATAGTAGAAGAAGCTTCTAGTTCTTTGGTATACTTGTATTCATTCACATATTACCCAGATTTGACCCTTTGTCTCATGGAATGTTGAGTGATGTGATGTATAAGAAGAAAGATGAGTTTTTTTCATAAAAAATTGGTTTTAAAATGGAATTTTTTTGTACAGCACTTCTCTTTTCCAGTTTGCTCTGGATCCTGCCATTGGAAAGCAATATGATTGAGGTGATCACTCAGTGATCTTTCTACAGTAAAAGTGTAGACATAATTTTCATGTGTTCATAATGCTGATAAATTTCTGAGAGAGTGTGGCCAAAGAGAGTTCCGACAACAAATTCATAGAATAAATCTCTGGAGATTACAGAATTATCATGAACATCTTATGACTTGAGTATAGATGCCCAGTGCTGTCAGTCTCACCCATTCTCCTTTACACATATGTGGGATGTTTTAGGACTCAGTGACCTTTGAGGATGTGGCTGTGAACTTCACCCAGGAGGAGTGGGCTTTGCTGGATCCTTCACAGAAAAAACTCTACAGAGATGTGATGTGGGAAACCTTCAGGAACCTGGCCTCTATAGGTAAAAATGAAATAATTCCATCATGTTCTTGAATGAATTAAAGAATCCCTTTTTCTTAGATATCAATGCTTTTCCAAGATGTGGAATGTGAAAAGGCAGTACTTTTGTAAATAAATCAGACACGGTCACACACAGACCTAGAATCTAATAATTTTTCTGTAATTTCTAATAATTTATGATAATTTTTCTGGTTCTTCATTTCAGGAAAACAAAAAGAATGGAACGTTGAAGAGGAATACAAAAACCAGGGGAGAAATCTCAGGTGAGTCACACTCAGAAAAGAAAGCTGTGTTCTAGGAGAAAATCTTAGTATGCCATTAAATTTGACAAATAAGGAAACAAAACGAATAAGCTGAGCCTCAAATGTATCTGTTCTTAGAAAATATTAACCCAGCCGGGTGCAGTGGCTCACGCTTATAATCCCAGCACTTTGGGAGGCTGAGGTGGGTGGATCACCTGAGGTCAGGGGTTCGAGACCAGTCTGACCAACATGGAGAAACCCCGTTTCTACTAAAAATACAAAATTAGCTGGGCGTGGTGGTGCATGCCTGTAATCCCAACTACTCAGGAGGGTGAGGCAGGAAGATCTCTTGAACCCAGGAGGTGGAGGTTTTGGTGAGCCAGATTGTGCCATTGCATTCCAGCCTGGGCAACAAGAGTGAAACTCCATTTCAAAATACACACATACATACACACACACACGCATACGCAAACCCAAAGTGCTTTCTAAAATGTGATGTAGATGTTCAGTGTTTGAAAAATAGTTCACTTGGAAACAGTATTAAGACATCCATATGTAAATATCAGTGTTTTCGTAATAGCTATGTTTGAGCCCTCTTGCAGAGCCACAGCATTCAATACATTCACTTCTCACGCAGTTTAGACAGGACAAAAATTCTACACTTCCCCTGAAAGTGGAAAAAAAAAGTTACTCTAGTATCAATTAATAAACAGAAAATATTTAATAAATGAACTATTAATGTGCTGCTCATTTTTTACAGAAGTCATATGGTAGAGAGATTCTTTGAAAGTAAAGAAGGTAGTCATGGTGGAGAAAGTTTCAGCCAGATTCCAAATCTCAGTCTGAACAAGAAAACACTTTCTGGAGGAAAGCTGTGGGAAAGCAGTGTATGTGGAAAAGTCTTGAGCCATCATTCATCCCTTAACAGTCACATTAGGTCTTACATAAGACACAAACTGTATAAGTGTCAGGAATATGGAGAGAAGCCCTATAAATGTAAGGAATGTGGGAAACCCTTCAGTTATCTGCAGTCTTTTAAAAAACATAAAAGAAAACACAGTGCAGGGATATGCTACAAATGTAAGGCCTGTGGGAAAGCCTTCAGTTGTCAACGTTCTTTCCAAATACATGGAAGGACTCACACTGGAGATAAACCCTATAAATGTAAAGAATGTGGAAAGGCATTCAGATATTACCAGTCTGCTCAAAGACATGAAAAGGCTCATACTGGAGAGAAACCCTACAAATGTAAGGAATGTGGGAAACCCTTCATTTACCGCCATTCTGCTCGAGCACATGAAAGGAATCACACTGTACAGAAACGCTATGAATGTAAACAATGTGGAAAAACCTACATATCTTCTGTAGGTTTTCAAGCACATGAAAGAACTCACACTGGAGAAAAACCCTATGAATGTCAAAAATGTGGAAAAGTGTTTGTGTATCACAACTCTGCTAAAAGACATGAAAAGACTCATACTAAAGAGAAACCCTACAAATGTAGGGAATGTGGGAAGGCCTTCAGTTATCACTATACTGCTCAAAAACATGAAAGGAATCACACTGCACAGAAACACTATGAATGTAAACTGTGTGGGAAAACTTACATGTCTCGTTTAGGTTTTAAAGCACATGAAAGTATTCACACTGGAGATAAACCCTTTGAATGTCAAAAATGTGGAAAAGCATTCAGATATTACTACTCAGCTCAAAGACATGAAAGGATTCATACTGGAGAGAAACCCTACAAATGTAAGGAATGTGGGAAAGCCTTTTATTGTTGCAGTTCTGCCAAAAGACATGAAGGGATACACACAGCAACGAAACAGTATGAATGTAAAGAATGTGGGAAAATGTACGTTTCTCTTCTGGGTTTGCGAACACATGAAAGGACCCACACTGGAGAGAAACCCTATGAATGTAAACAGTGTGGTAAAGCCTTCAGTAATTCCAGTTATATTCACATACATGAGAGAATTCATACTGGAGAGAAACCCTATGAATGTAAAGAATGTGGAAAATTCTTCAGTTTTCGTACAGGCTTTCGAGTACACGTGAGAATGCACACTGGAGAGAAACCTTATAAATGTGAGGATTGTGGCAATGCCTTCATTTGGCGCACATCCTTACAATACCACATGAGAAAAGTTCACACTGAATAGAAACTCTATAAATGTAAAATATCAAATGTTTTTCAATTTTAATGCTTTTCAAAGTCATATGAAATTTATACTGGAGAGTAGTTGCATGAAAGTAAGTAATACAGGAAAGCCTGATACAAATTAATGCAGGTATAATGCTCTAGAAGATTCATGCCATGAAATATTACAAATGTACTGTCTTTATCCGTGCCATATCCTTTTTTGATTCTTCCTAGTTTTTAATATATTTTTATTTTAATATATTTTTATATGTGTGTATATGTATATATATGTTTGTAGAGACAGGCAGCATTGTGTTGCCCAGGCTGATGGCCAACTCTCCTGACCTCAAGTAATCCTCCCACTTCAGCCCCACAAAGTGCTGAGATTATAGGCTTGAGCCACCACACTTGGCCAGGTTGGTTTTTTTTTTTTTTTTTTTTTTTGAGATGATGGGTCTCACCATGTTGCCCAGGCTGGCCTTGAACTTGTAGGCTCATGAGATCCTCCCACCTTCAGCCTCCTGAGTAGCTGGGGCTACAGGTGTGTGCTGCCATGCCTGGCTTAGTGCCACATTCTTAAAGTGGATCTCTGAACTGTGGGTTCCTACTTATTTTCATAAATGAACACTGAGGTGGGATTATTCTGCAAATACTCCTTAAGAAATAGTGTAGAACTGTAATTGGTAGTGTTTTTTTCTTAAGTCACTTAATAACATTTTTCCTCTTAATAATTTTTTTTTTTTTTTTTTGAGATGGAGTTTTGCTCGTTGCCCAGGCTGGAGTGCAGTGGCGCGATCTCAGCTCTCCACAACCTCTGCCTCCCAGGTTCAAGCAGTTCTCCTGCCTCAGCCTCCCAAGTAGCTGAGATTACAGGAGCACACCACCACGCCCAGCTAATTTTTAGTAGAGACAAGGTTTTCTCCATGTTGGTCAGGCTGGTCTCAAACTCCTGACCTCGGGTGATCTGCCCACCTTAGCCTCCCAAAGTGCTGGGATTACAGGCATGAGCCACTGTGCCTAGCCTTCTCTTAATAGTTGTGTAACTAAGGAAGGGGCCATTGAACAATGACAGTTTGGTATTGGAAGTTTTCTACTGGCATCCTATGGCAGGTATTGACGTTCCCTTATCCTTTATATATATTATACCTTAGGAGAAAACCTTTCTTCTTTCTGGTTAGAAGAGCCTTATTTTACTTCCCTTGCTAATGGATAGTGGGCCAAGGTTATCATATAATATAGTCTTATATGAATTATTTCCATAGTTTGTTCTTTTTCTGTCTAAGATATGGATGACAGACTTTGAATTAAGAAGTGAGATCTGGCCGGGCGCGGTGGGTCATGCCTGTAATCCCAGCACTTTGGGAGGCTGAAGTGGGCGGATCACAAGGTCAAGAGATCGAGACTAACCTGGTCAACATGGTGAAACCCCATCTCTACTAAAAATAGAAAAATTAGCCGGGTGTGGTGGCATGTGCCTGTGGTTCCAGCTACTCGGGAGGCTGAGGTGGAAGAATTGCTTGAACCCAGGAGGTGGAGGTTGCAGTGAGCCTAGATTGTGCCACTGCACTCCAGCCTGGTGACAGAGCAAGACTCCATCTCAAAAAAAAAAAAAAAAAAAGAAGTGAGATCTGTGATAGGACAAATAAAATGTAGGTTGGAGATGTTCCTCTTGATTGTTATGTCATTATGGGTAACGTGAACTAAATTTTCTAGAATCTATTCCCTTTTGGATTCCATGTTGGAATTCAGCAGTAGCCTAACCGACATGAAAGTTGGAAGGCAGAACTGAAGAAGGCACTAGTCAGGTTTTGGACCCATCTACATGGAGAAAGACAAATACATAGGGACAAATGAGGGCTTGCAGGAAAATCCAAACTGCAAATGGATCTTTGATGTGAAGACTATGGAGACATCTGTGGAACCCTACCCCTCTGAGAAAATCGATGTCATGTAGACAGTGGTATTTTAAAGAAACTCTTGATTGTCAGGGCAAAGTATCAGGAAAACAGGCAGGAAGCCAGTGTCCATGCAGTCTCCTTGCAGCCTTGAGTTCTGCCTTCCAGCTTTCACGTCATTAGGCTATTGGTGAATCCTAACATGGAAACAAAGAGAATAGATTCTAGAAAATTTAGTTAGCAGCATTACCCATATCAGCATAACACAACCCACCAGGCAATTAATTAAAACTGTCATGGTTGAGGGTATTTTCTTTGTTCTGACTCCCCTCATCCTAGAATATATTCAAATAAGGTCTAATTTGCATTGTAAATACCTCATTCTGTTAATACTGCTAATAACTGTGTTCCTGATTTCCCTGTGACAGCTACAATGACACAGTCACATAGAACCACATGAGGACTTCTTTCTCTGTTACATTGTACAGTAACTGCTCTGACACAGTCTATGTGAAAACAAGTGTCTTATGTCAGGCAGAATGTGAGAATTTCCAGTTACAGTCAAATATCATGTACACATTCTTATTTATCTGTGTACGTGATTTAAAAAATGCATTTTTATCAAACAAAAGCTTCTGCAGGTGTTTCTTTGAAATATTTTATTAACTCTTTTAAAACAACTTGTATACTAACAAATATTAATATTTTCCATTACCTGAGAATACATATTAAAATATTCCAGGTCATTTTTTAAAAAATTTTAAAATATTTAATTTTAAAATTAAAATTTTCAGGTCAACTTTGTAATTTTGTCAGGTTATTACACATCCTAAATAATGAGTCAATATTACCATTTGCATTTAAGTTTCTTTTTGTTTTTTGTTTGAGACAAAGTTTTTGCTCATGTTGCCCATCTGGAGTGCAATGGCACACAATCTTGGCTCACTGCAACCTTCATCTCCTGGGTTCAAGCAATTCTCCTGCCTCAGTTTCCCAAGTAGCTGAGATTACAGGCATGCGCCATCATGCCTGGCTAATTTTTTTTGTTTTTAGCAGAGGTAGGGTTTTTCCATGTTGGTCAGGCTGGTCTCAAACTGCCAACCTCAGGTGATCTGCCTGCCTTGACTTCCCAAAGTTCTGGGATTACAGGCATGAGCCACCGTGCCCTGCCAAGTACTTTTTTTCTTTAAAAAACTGTTAAAGAGGCCGGGTGCGGTGGCTCAGGCCTATAATCCCAGCATTTTGGGAGGCCGAGGCGGGTGGATCACGAGGTCAAGAGATCGAGACCATCCTGGTCAACATGGTGAAACCCCGTCTCTACTAAAAATACAAAAATTAGCTGGGCATGGTGGCGTGCGCCTGTAGTCCCAGCTACTCGGGAGGCTGAGGCAGGAGAATTGCTTGAACCTGGGAGGCGGAGGTTGCGGTGAGCCGAGATTGCGCCATTGCACTCTAGTCTGGGTAACGAGCGAAACTCCGTCTCAAAAAAAAAAAAAAAAATTAAAATTTAAATTTAAAGAAAACTTTTATTTTTTAATTCTTACATGGGCATAATTTTTCTTATGAAACTAATTTCGCATTTATAATAGCACAAAAACAAAGCATGTTTTTGTGACATCTTGCCAGACCACTAGAGTCACACTTACCATCAAAGAATGGCATGTAAAGAGTTACTGTAATAAGGATGAACACAAAGCATAAATGACTGAGGGTTATCAATAAGAGGGTGCTCAAGAGGACTTCTTACAGGATTTGTGTTTCTTTTAGGTGACTTAATTGCTGTTCAACAAAGTGAGGTGTTTGTATTGGATGCTGTGAGGTGAACTCATTTCCATCCTTGGAAATTCTAATAGTTCTTATCTAGGAGGCAGAATAGAGTGGTGCTAACCGTCATTCATAAGAAGCATAAGTCATATTAGAAGAGATTTCTAGTCATTTTTAGGGTTTGGAGTCTGTTTTCTTTTAGGTTATCTGTTTCTTTTAGGTTACAGAATTTCATTTTGATGCATATGGTCACTTGGTAGCTTTGTGTGATAGCAGTGTGTTAGTTTTCCACAGGGTAGGACTTGGCCTTGTGTTGAGTTGGGGGAGCAGCTGTCACTGGAACAGCTTTCGCTTTTCTCATTATCCAAACACGGAAGTATTTCCTACGGTGTAATGGACACTGTTATCTATAAAGTACCTCAGTTAAATTGTTGACCAAAATTAAGTCTGTTGAGTCTGAAATAATTTGATAAAGGTTTAGTCATAGCCAAATGTGAGGATCGGCCTAGGAAGATACCAGCAAAGTTGGGTATGTTCTAAAGTCTGTTTGTTGCAAGTTGGAATGCTCTTTTAAGAAAGTTTAGGAGGCCAGGTGCTGTGGCTCATGCCTAGAATTCCAGGTACTTGGGAGGATTGCTGGAGGCCAGGAATTTGGGGACGAATCTGGGCAACATAGGGAGACTTCATGTCTAAATAAATAAATAAATAAATTATAAGCTGGGCATAGCGGTGCCCAACTGTAGTCCCAGTACTCAGAAGTGTGTCAGGAAGATTGAACCCAGGAGTTCAACGCCAACCTGGGCAACATAATGAGAACCCCCATCTCAAAAAAACTTAAACAATTAAGAAAAATAGACTGATTTCTTTAAGGGGTAAAAACAATAAGAAAAAATAAGTTCTAAAAACTCCGGTCATTGTTTTCAAAGACATACAGATGGCCTGAAGGTATATGAAAAGAGACTTAGTATCACTAATCATTAGAGAAATTAAAATAAAAACCACAATTACATGTTACCTCACACATGGAAGGATAGGTACTATCAAGAGAGATTAGTGTTGGTGAGAGTATGGAGGAAAAGGAAGCTTTGTACACTGCTCACAGAAATGGATATTGGTACCTCCTTGTGAAAAACAATAGAGGTTCCTCAAAAAAATTAAAAAGAACTACCATATGATCCAACAGTATCACTCCTGGGTATATGCGTATATGCCCAAAGGCAGTAATCAGTATTTCAAAGATATATCTGCCACCCGAGTGTTCATTATGGCATTATTTACAATAGTCAACATATGGAAACAAACAGCATCCATCAATGGATGAATAAAGAAAATGTGATGTATATTTAAACAACGGAATATTAGCCATAAAAAAGAAGGGAATCCTGACATGTCACAACAGGAATAAACCTGGTGGACACTATAAGATAAGGCAGACATAGGCAAATACTGCATGGTCCCACTTAATTGTGGAATCTTAAAAACTCAAACTCAGAGGCAAAGGGACGGAACAGTGGTTACTAGAGGCCAGAGGGCAGGGAAAATGGAGAAATGTTGGTCAAAGGTTAAAAACCAAGTTGTAAGGTGAATAAGTTCTGGAGATTTAATGTACAGCATGAGTGGTCATCAGTGTTTATAATTCATTTGACTGGTAACCATTACAGAATGTATATGTACATCAAACATAACATTGTACGTCATGAATATATACAATCTTTGTCAGTATTTTAAAATAAAGTGTTTACTGAATCTACACCTATGGATCTTTGAATTACTGAGAAGTGTTAAAGTCTTCAGTTAATTATGAAGTTGTCTGTCTCACCTTGCAGTTCTGTGTGTCCTTGCATGACATATTTTGACAGTATGTTAGGTGCATGTGTTTAAAATTATGTCATTTCTATTGCTAGGTCTTAAATTTCACTCATCTTTTCTTCCTGAAATACCTGGTTATTCAATCCAGTGGTTATTTTATACTGGCATTGTTTTCCTCTCTAGTAGCTCAAATTGTGTCTTCCTTTTTAATTTTCTTTTTTTCAGACAGGGTCTCTCCCTGTCACCAAGGCTAGAATTCAGTGGTGGTATCTTGGCTTACTAAAATTGCCACCGCCCAAGCAAATGATCCTCCTGAATGGCTGGGACTTCATAGTGTGTACTACCATGCTCAGCTAATTTTTTTTGTAGAGACAAGGTCTCACTATATTGCCCAGGCTGGTTCCTTGGGCTCAAGGGATATTACTGCCTTGGCCTCTCAAAGTGCTGGGATTAACAGGCATGAGCCACCATGGCTGGCCAGTTTTTAATTTTTTTAAGGTTAAATATAGTAATATTTACCATTTTAAGTATGCCATATGCCATTCAGTAGCATTAAATACATTAACAATTTTTTTTTTTGAGATGGAGTTTCACTTTGTCGCCAGGCTGGAGTGCAGTGGCACGATCTTGGTTCACTGCAGCCTCTACCTCCTGGGTTCAAGTGATTCTCCTGCATCAGCCTCCCTAGTAGCTGGGACTACAGGCGTGCACCACCATGCCCAGCTAACTTTTGTATTTTTAGTAGAGACTGAGTTTCACCATGTTGGCCAGGATGGTCTCGATCCTTTGACCTTGTGATCTGCCCACGTCAACCTCCCAAAGTGCTGGGATTACAGGTGTGAGCCACCAGGCCTGGCCACGCCACGTTCACAGTTCTTTAGAACCATCATAGCAAGCTAGCTCCAGAATTTTTTCATTATTCCAAAGAAAATTGTACCCATTAAACAACCATTCCCCACATTCCCCCATCCGTTGGTAATATTTATTTTCCTTTCTTGCTCTGTGAATTTGCCGATTCTAGGTGCCTCATGTAAGTGGAAGTATACAGTATTTGTCCTTATGTGTCTGACTTATTTCACTTAGCATAATGTTTTCAAGGTTCATCCATATGTTAGCATGTACCAGTAAATCATTGTTTTTGTGCCTGAATGATACTCCAAAGTGTGGTATATGGATACACCACATTTTGTTTATCCATCCATATGTTGAGCACTTGGGTTGTTTCCACAAAACTCTTTTGACTGCTGTGAATAATGCTGCTCTAAAATTGGTGTATTTGTCTGAGTCCCTGCTTTCCATTGATTGATTGATTGAGATGGAGTCTCGCCATGTTACCCAGGCTGAAATGCAGTGGTGCGATCTTGGCTCACTGCAGTCTCCACCTCCTGGGTTCAAGCGAGTCTCCTATCTCAGCCTCCAGAGTGGCTGGGATTACAAGTGCCTGCCACCATGCCCAGCTAATTTTTGTATTTTTAGTAGAGATGGGGTTTCACCATTTTGGCCAGGTTTGTCTTGAACTCCTGACCTCAGGTGATCTACGAGCCTTGGCCTCCACACACCACTGCACTGCAGTCTGGGTAACAGAGCTAGACTTCCTCTGGAAAAAAAAGTCTTTGAAGGTCAGGTTTACAGAAAGACTTGTTTGGGTTGTCTTCTGGAGAAAGGGTTTATGATTTTGACAGTTTATTTAGATTAGAACCTTAAGCTGATTCCAGGTGAGAGTTTCCTGCTGATGAAAATTAAGTTCCTGAAGGAGGGAGCATTTCCATACTGTGAGGAGGGGACAGGAACTCAGGGGCTGCATGACTGCAGTCAGAACCTGGCTCTTAAGGTTGGGAATATGATTCATTTTCTGAATGCAGCTTTTCCTTGTGAAGGAGGCTGCTTACCTGAGCTAGTTCAAGTGTTTGCTGTTGTTTCCTTTTTATTACTTTTATTTATTTATTTTTAGACAAAGTCTCACTTTGCTGCCCAGGCTGGAGTGCAGTGGCTCGATCTCAGCTCATTGCAACCTCTGCCTCCTGAGTTCAAGTGATTCTCCTGCCTCGACCTCCTGAGTAGCTGGGATTACAGGCACATGCCTCCATACCCAGCTAGTTTTTGTATTTTTAGTAGAGATGAGGTTTCACCGTATTGGCAAGATCAGTCTCAAACTCCTGACCTCAGGTGATCTGCCTACCTTGACCTCCCAAAGTGCTGAGATTACTGGCGTGAGCCATTGCACCTAGCCCCTTTTGATTTCTTTACAGAATATTGCTGTAATATAAATCTTTTTTCATGCACTTAATTTTTGTTCCCTTCTTGACATGTTTTTATTTTCTTCCCTGAAAATGGGTAGACTGAGATAAGGTGTGAGGAGGCCTTGGCCATGCCACCAGCAGCCTATCCCAAATTCCTGATCCTTGGAAGACATCTGGGCCCTCCCTCCTGTTCCAGCCAGAAGCTTCCAGCAAGGGTATTGCTCCATTGGACATGGGAGTGTGGAATTGCCTGCTCACACTTGTGAACCCCTGTCCAGGAGGAAGAAACAGGGCCCAGTGAGTATAGGAAGATGCCAGTGCCCACTGTGAAAAGCCCGGAGCCAAGTTTTGCTTAAATGCAAATGTCCCCACTGTGGGGTCCTGTCCATGCTCCAGGAGGAAGCCTGGCCTGGGTTGTTGAGAGGACTGTTGGTAGAACCTGTCAATCCAGCTCCACACTTGTGCATTTTCTGTGGCTTCTGACACCTGGGGCCTGGGGGGGGGCGGGGCCTGATCTCTATGCTAGGGGTGCTGGGCGGGGTCATGTAAATCATCCAGTCAGGCGCTACGGGAGGAGGGTGAGGCCAAGCTCCCCAAGTCGGGGGCTCTTGTTCCTCCACTGAAATCAGCGTTCCAGAGGCCAAGGTGGCTTTACCACAGCTTCTGTCCGGTGGTGACCAGCACTGATCCCCAGAGCCAAGGGAGCACCCGGGACACCTGGGAGTCGGGAAATGGTGAGTGTGCAAGGCCAGGCGGGAGGAGGGGCTAGTTGGGACCTGGGCCTCCCAGCAGCCATTCCGGGGCCTGCAGACCTGAGTCTCCCTGACACAGCTCAGCCCTCAGTCCCCTTGGCCACAGGGTGGGGCTGGGCCGGCAGCCGGAACCCTGGGCATCCCGTCCAGTCCCTGTGCAGCAACTGCGGCCCCGGTCTGGAGCCCTCTCAGCAGCGCAGCGCCCACAGCCTCGCGTCTGGGTCATGGCGAGGATTCAGACTCGTAGGTCAGGTTCTCCTGGTAGGAGCTGCGATCTGTGGGGTTCCCAATCCCACCTTTCACCTGTTAAAATTAAACTGAAGCACCGTTAAATATTTAATAATTTATTTAGCCAACAGCTATTCATGAATAACCCAACAATGGCTTGTTTTCTGGGGTCCCATGAGGAAGCAAAGCATATTAAATATTTGGTTATGAGTCGCCTTATTTGGTCTATCAACCAAAGGTTAAAAAACAGGCGTTTTATTCTGAGTCAAGTTTGAGGAAGACAGCCTGGAATGCAGACCCAGCACAAACCGAGAATGTGCCCTGGAGTGGACTACGTTAAGTATTATACCTTGTGTTACACAGAAAATGGGAGAGGCGGGCAGTGAGTGACCTTATATATAAGATAAAGCAAATCAGTACACAGGCATCTTAGGGTTTAGAGAGGGATGATTGGGCCTATCCTACCTTTGTACTTCATCTGATAGGCAAGGGTTGTAATCAGTATAGGTCATTGAAATACTTGACTTGCGGACTGAGAGTTCAACTTTGGCTCATTGGCCTGGTTTCTATTATCTGTATGTCCAACCTGCAGCCATCTTAGGCCACTTTTTAAAAACAATTTTCTTTCAGTTTCTCCGTTTTCTGACAGGTCTATCCAGGTGGAAATGTTCTAGTTATGTAGTCGGAGGCTAAATTTCATTTTCTTCTAAATTGGTAATTTACAAGATGCATTTGTGTTCGATTTTGGTGTCCTTGGTAGGAACTCAGGGCACTACAGCCACACCAGTCTGATTGCCTCTTTCTTATTTTGTAGTTTTGTATTTTTTTTTTTGACCCAAGTCTAAAAACAAAGTTTATTTATGTTTCATATATAAAACATATAGCCTGAAGGTAATTCTATATAATAATTTACATCATTTTGTTCATGAGATAAAGTTTATATTAGGTATTTATGTGTAGAATTTATTTTTTCTATTGCATTTTAGGTTTTGGGGTACATGTGAAGAACATGCAAGATTGTTGCATAGGTACACAAATGGTAGTGTGATGTGCTGCCTTCCTCCCCATCACCTATATCTGGCATTTCTCCCCATGCTACCTCTCCCCAACTCATCCCCGTATTTTTTTTTTTTTTTTTGAGACAGTCTCACTCTGTCACGTGACCCAGGCTCCTCTGTCTCCCAGATTGAAGCAATTCTCCTGCCTCAGCCTCCCGAGTAGCTGAGACTACAGGCACGTGCCACCACGCCGGGCTAATTTTTGTATTTTTAGTAGAGATGGGGTTTCACCATGTTAGGATGGTCTTGATCTCCTGACTTCATGATCTGCCCGTCTCAGCCACCCAAAGTGCTGGGATTACAGGCGTGAGCCACCACACCGGTGGCCTCTTACTGATTTTAACACTCCCCAGGAGTACTGATTTTCTAGTATGTATTTGTTTTCCCTTGCATTTCCCAAATGTGTGGGACGTAGGGTCAAATCCACAATTCTGTTTGCCGACCTTAACGCTTCCACGGTTTGTATGAATTCTTGCATTTCCAATTCCTTCCCAACATTCCCAAGTGCCAACTTTCCTTCATCAATTCAAAATATTATTAACTATTTGTCTCTTATTGTACATTTCAAACAGATGCAGTACTTTGTAATTTTTTCGCAGAGCAATAGATGGCTCTTTTTAAAATATTTTTCTGTTTGTGGACATTTAACATGAGGAAAATAGAGTAAGTGCATGAAACCTGCAAAAAATCTTTGTGCCTCTCCTCCTTTTATCTTCCGTAGGCGTAGACACCTCGCCAGAATGTTTTTGGATTGAGGTTCCCTTTTGGAAAATTTATAGGGTGATCTGTCTTCACCCTCCTATCCTTTCCTGTTCCTGGGTTCCAGAACTTCCTGGGGTTGACCCAGGAATGCCAAGATGCCTTGGAAGGTCTAGTAAATATCAGCCCCTGGGTCACTCCCAGAGGACAACTTAAGATGTAGGGGTGGTGCCTCCCAGGGGACATCTGGATGCCCTAGGGCTGGGAATATGTCCTGGTATCCCCTTCTTCTAAAAAGCTAACCCCGGGCCGGTTGCGGTGGCTCACGCCTGTAATCCTAGCACTTTGGGAGGCCGAGGCGGGTGGATCACGAGGTCAAGAGATCAACACCATCCTGGTCAACATGGTGAAACCCCGTCTCTACTAAAAATACAAAAAATTAGCTGGGCATGGTGGCGCGTGCCTGTAATCCCAGCTACTCAGAAGGCTGAGGCAGGAGAATTGCCTAAACCCAGGAGGTGGAGGTTGCGGTGAGCCGAGATCGTGCCATTGCACTCCAGCCTGGGTAACAAGAAACTCCGTCTCAAAAGAAAAAAAAAGCTAACCCCTTGGGACATGAAGCTTTTCTTCCCCCAACCCTAGTTTCTGTTCCTTGCAGACACAGGGATGATCAGCCAATCGAAATGATTCCTGCTTAGGTGTATATTACATTTTATAATCATTTTATATTACATTTATAATCATTTTATATTTATCATTTATCATTTTATATTTATAATATTTATCATTTACATTATATTTTATAATCATGAGAAATAATGCAATACATTATTATTAACTAAAACCCATACTTCGGGTTCACTTTGTGTTGTACAGTCATGGGTTTTGACAAATGCATGTGCCATGAATCCCCCAGCACTAAAACAGATGTGTGTTTTGTCCCAGTTTATGCCTTGTGTTTTCATATTCTCATTCTCGCTCCCCCTCGGATCCTCCTGCCTCAGCCTCCCACGTAGTTGGGACTACAGGGGTGCACCACCACCATTGTCTAATTTTAAAATTTTTGTAGAGATGGGGTTTCACTGTGGTGCCTAGGCCAGTCTTGAACTTCAGGGCTCCAGTGATCCTCCCGCCTTGGCCTCTCACAGTGCTGGGATTACAGGCATGATCCACCACACCAGGCCGTGTGTTTTCATTCCCTTAGCACTGTCTTTCCCAAAACAGAAAACTAATTTCAATAAAGTTCCACTTACCAATTTTGTCATTCACAGGTCATGCTTTTTGGTATTGCATCTAAAACCTCATTGCTAAGCCCAAGGTCTTCTAGATTTTTTCCTATGTTATTGTCTAGGAATTCTAAATGTTGCATTTTATATCTAGGCTCATGATCCATTTTGAGTTAACTTCATGAAAGCTGTAAGGTCTGTGTCTAATTCATTTATTTGCATATGGAAGTAACTGTCCAGGTGTTCTAACAACATTTGCTGAAAAGATTACATATACTTTTTCCATTGAATTTCCTTACACAAATATAGTCAAAAAGCAGTTGACTGTATTTGTATGGGTTTATTTCTGGGTTTTCTGTTCTGTGATCTATTTTTCTAGTCTTTCCCCTGTATCGCACTGTCTTGATGACTGTAGCTTTATAGTAAGTGAGGTAGTGTAAGTCAGATAGTGTCAGTCCTGTGAATTTATTCTTCAGTATTATTTTGAACATTGTGGGTCTTTCATCTTTCCCTATAACCTTTAGAATCAACTTGTTGGGATTTTTATTGGGATTGTGTTGAGTCCAATTCAAAGTGGGAAGAACAGACATCTTAACAATATTGAGGCTTTCTATCCATGATAGAAATTGAATATTGCTTCATTTATATAGATCTTACTTAATTCTTTCATTAGAAATTTGCAGTTTTTGTTATATAGATCTTTGTCAGATTTTTATGTAGGTATTTTTCCTAGTGCTGTATAAGTGGTGTTGTGTTTGTAATTTAAATCTAATTGTTCTTGCTGATATACAGGAAAATAATTGACATTTGAATATTAACCTCACATTCTACAACCTTGTATAATCTCTTAATATTTCTCAGAGTTTTTTGTTGGTTCTTGGGGATTTTCAACATAGAGATCATGTCATCTGCAAACAAAGACTGTTTTCAACCTTCTCAATCTCAATGTCCTCTCCCCGACCCACCTTTTTCTAGACTGATTTTCTGCAACTATTGATATGATCATATGATTTTTCTTGTTTAATTTATTGATATGAAGTATTACATTAATTGATTTTTCAACTTTGGTACTTTGTGGGGTGTAGGGGTTTTCTGTTTTTTTTTTATTGCATTTTAGGTTTTGGGGTACATGTGAAAAACATGCAAGGTTGTTGCATAGGTGCATACGTGGCAGTATGATTTGCTGCCTCCCTCCCCTTCACCTATATCTGGCATTTCTCCCCATGCTATCCCTCCCCAACTCCCCACCCCCTCCCCCCCAACAGACCCCCGTGTATAGTGCTCCCCTCCCTGTGTCCATGTGTTCTCCTTGTTCAACACCCACCTATGAGTGAGAACATGTGGTGTTTGATTTTGTGTTCTTGTGTCAGTTTGCTGAGAATGATGTTTTCCAGGTTCATCCATGTCCCTACAAAGGACGTGAACTCCTCATTTTTAATGGCTGCATAATATTCCATGGTGTATATGTGCCACATTTTTCCTGTCCAGTCTATCATCGATGGGCATTTGGGCTGGTTCCAGGTCTTTGCTATTGTAAACTGTGCTGCAATGAACATTCGTGTGCATGTGTCCTTATAGTAGAACGATTTATAATCCTTTGGATATATGCCCAGTAATGGGATTGCTGGGTCAAATGGAATTTCTATTTCTAGGTCCTTGAGGAATCGCCACACTGTTTTCCACAGTGGTTGAACTAATTTACACTCCCACCAACAGTGTAAAAGTGTTCCTATTTCTCCACATCCTCTCCAGCATCTGTTTTCTCCAGATTTTTTAATGATCGCCATTCTAACTGGCGTCAGATGGTATCTCAATGTAGTTTTGATTTGCATTTCTCTAATGACCAGTGGTGATGAGCATTTTTTCATATGTTTGTTGGCCTCATGTATGTCTTCTTTTGTAAAGTATCTGTTCATATCCTTCGCCCATTTTTGAATGGGCTTGTTTGTTTTTTTCTTGTAAATCTTTTTTAGCTCGTTGTAAATTCTGGATATCAGCCCTTTGTCAGGCGGGTAGGCTGCAAAAATTTTTTCCCATTCTGTTGGTTGCCGATTCACTCTATTGACTGTTTCTTTTGCCGTGCAGAAGCTGTGGAGTTTGATTAGGTCCCATTTGTCTATTTTGGCTTTTGTTGCCAATGCTTTTGGTGTTTTGGTCATAAAGTCCTTGCCTACGCCTATGTCCTGAATGGTTTTGCCTAGGTTTCCTTCTAGTGTTTTTATGGTGTTAGGTCTTATGTTTAAGTCTTTAATCCATCTGGAGTCAATTTTAGTGTAAGGTGTCAGGAAGCGGTCGAGTTTCTGCTTTCTGCATATGGCTAGCCAGTTTTCCCAACACCACTTATTGAACAGGGAATCCTTTCCCCATTGCTTGTTTTTTTCAGGTTTGTCAAAGATCGGGTGGTTGTAGATATGTTGTGTCGCCTCCGACGCCTGGGTTTTCTGTTTTTTGAGACAGGGTCTTGCTCTGTTGCCCAGGCTGGAGTGTGGTAGTGTGATCTCGGCTCAGTGCACCCTCTGCCTTCTGGGCTCATACAATCCTTCCAGGTCAACCTTCCTAGTAGCTGGGACTTATGAGCATCATACCTGGCTAATTTTTATATTTTCAGGGAAGACAGGGTTTCACCATGTAGCCCAGGCTGGTCTCAAACACTTGGGCTCAAGCGATCCACGAACCTCAGCCTTTCTACTTGTTGAAAACTTTTAGTATCTATGATCCTAAGCATTACTGGTCTATAGTTTTCCGCCTTTGTAATGTATCCATCTAGTGTTGGTATGCTGTTGGCCTCATAGCATGTATTAGTAAGTGTTTACTCTGCTTGTATTTTCTAGAAAGAGTGTATTGAACCTGTGTCAGTTATTCCTTAAATGTTCGGCAGAATTGACCAGTAAGACCATCTTGGTCCTTGTCTGTGCTTTTTTTGTCCATTACTAGATGATTTACTTGTTTTAACACATATATACCTATTCATATTGTTTCTCTCTCCTTGTGTGTGTTTTGGTAGATTGTCTCTTTAAGTTATCAAACTTGTGGGGGCTTGGAATTGTTCATAATAATCCTTTATGGTTTTTTGTTCTTTTTTTTGTTTTGTTTTCCTGGTTGTGTTCTCTGATGAAGTTGCATCCTTTATGGGTTTTTTTAATGTCTATGGAATTAATAGTGATGAATACCTTTCATTTCTGGTCAGTAATTTTTTTAGGTGTTCTTTTTTTCTTACCCTGGCTATAGGTTTATAAATTTTATTGATATTTTCACAGAACCAGCTTTTGATATTGTTGATTTTTTCTTTTTTTTTTTTTTTTTTAATATGGAGTCTCGCTTGTCATCAGGCTGGAGTGCAGTGGTGCGATCTTGGCTCACTGTAACCTCTGCTTCCTGGGTTCAACCAGTTCTCATGCCTCAACCTCCTAAGTGGCTGGGATTACAGGCACACGCCACCACTCCCAGCTAATTTTTGTATTTTAAGTAGAGATGGGGTTTCACTGTGTTGGCCAGGATGGTCTTGCTCTCCTGACCTCGTGATCCACCTGCCTCAGCATCCGAAAGTGCTAGGATTACAGGCGTGAGCCACCGTGCCTAGCCAATATTGTTAATTTTCCATTTTCAATTTCATGGATGTTTTCTGTAATTGTTATTTTCCTGTGTTTGATTTAGATTTATCTTGCTCTTGTTTCTCTAGTTTCCTAAAGGAGAAGGTTAGATTAGATTGATTTTAGACTCTGTTTTGTTGGTTTTGTCTATTTGGGACAGAATCTTACTCCATCTCTGGCTGGACTGCAATTGTGCAGTCTCAGCTCACCAAAGCTTCAACCTCCTGGGCTGAAGCAGTCCTCCCTCAGTCTTTTATATTTGTTAAGGTGTGTTTTATGGCCCAAAATGTGGCCTAACTTGGTGAATATTCCATGCAATCTTGGGAAGGATTTGTACTTTGCTCTTGTTGGTTGCAATATCCTGTAAATACCTCTTAAATCCCGTTGACTGATGATGCTGTTGAGTTAAAACTATACCGTTAAATACCCTTTGGGGCCAGGTGCAGTGGCTCATGACTGTAATCCCAGCACTCTGGGAGGCTGAGGCAGGTGGATCACCTGATATCAGGATTTCAAGACCAGCCTCACCAACATGGTGAAACCCTGTCTCTACTAAAAATAAAAACAAATTAGCTGGGTGTGGTGGTACAAGCCTGTAATCTCAGCTACTTGGGAGGCTGAGGCAGGAGAATTGCTTGAACCTGGGAGGTGGAGGTTGAGGTGAGCAGAGATCATGCCACTGCACTGCAGCCTGGATGACAGGGCAAGACTCCGTCTCAAAAAAAAAAAAAAAAAGAAAAAAAAAAAAAGCTGGGTGCAGTGGCTCATGCCTGTAATCCCAGCACTTGGGGAGGCCAAGGTGGGCAGATCATGAGGTCAAGAAAATTCAGACCATCCTGGCCAACATGGTGAAACCTCATCTCTACTAAAAATACAAAAATTAGCTGGGTATGGTAGCATATGCCTGTAGTCCCAGCTACTTGGGAGGCTGAGGCAGGAGAATCGCTTGAACCCCGGAGGCAGAGGTTGAAGTGAGCCAAGATCATGCCACTGCACTCCAGTCTGGCAACAGAGCAAGACTCCATCTCAAAAAGAAAAAAGAAAAAGAAAAAAAATTATCTCTGGTATTGAAAAGGCAAAAAAAGAAAACCAAACAAACAAACCTATACCATTAATGATTTTCTTTCCACTAGAAGTACATTGCTGTGTCCCACTATAAAGGAGAATTTCCTTACTTTTCTTTGCCTGTCTATAAGTTTTTGCCTCATGTATTTTGATGCTCTGTTATAGCTGCATACCTATTAAGGATATACGACAATTGATTTGGCCAGATGCAGTGGCTCACACTTGTACTTTTAGAGGCCGAGGCAGGTGGGTCATCTGAGGTGAGGATTTTGAGACCAGCCTGACCAACATGGTGAAACCCCTTCTCTACTAAAAAAAAAAATAATTAGCTGGGTGTGGTGGTGGGCGCCTGTAATCCCATCTACTGGGGAGGCTGAGGCAGGAGGATTGTTTGAATCCAGGGAAGCAGAGGTTGCAGTGAGCCAAGATGCACCATTGCACTCCAGCCTGGGCAACAGAGTGAGACTCCATCTCAAAAAAAAAAAGATAGTATTTAAAGTCTTTGTCTAGTAAGTCTAATGTCTAGGGTTTTAGAAATGGTTTATCTCAAATGATTTGTTTCCATTAATGAGCTTTGTTTTTCTGTTTCTCTGTATTCCTCATAAACGTTGTTGTTGAAACATGGACATTTGAATATCTTAAGGGGTAACTCTAGAAATCAGTTTCTCCCTCCTCAGTATTTGCTATTTTTGTTTGTTGACTTTTCTAAAGTATTTTTGCAGGGATTGTATTACTTGTTATGCATAGCCCTTGAAGTTTCTGTTCCTTTAGTTTGTGTTTAGCCTGTGTTTTGACAGTGATTTCCTTGCATGCCAGGAGCTAAAGAAGCAGAAAGAAAAACCTGACACCTTCCACTTTTTGTGGATGGTTCTATCCTGCAGCATTCCTTTAACACTTAGCAAGGCTGCTTAAAACTTTGGTTCCACCTTCACTTTCTACCTAACTGATCCTAGAGATTAGCCAGTGCTGAAAATGAGGGTGTTCTTAGGTCCATGATGTTAGCTGTGGGTTTTTAATAGATGCCTTATAACAGGTTGAGGAAGTTCCTTTCTATTCCTAGTTTATTGAGTGTTTTCATTGTGACGATGTTGAACTTTGTTAAGTGATTTTCCTTTGTACATTCTGGATATTAATACCCTGGCAGTTATGTAATTTGCAAACAATTCCGTGGGTTGCCTTTTCACTCTTCATAATATCGTGAGGGACTAAAGTTTTTAACTTTGATGAAGTTGAATTTGTCTATTTTTTCTTTTGTTGACTGAGCTTGTGTCATATCTAAGAAATCATTGCCAAATTCAGTTTTATGAAATTCCCCCCTCCATGTATTCTTCTAAGAGTAGTTTAAGTCCTTGACTCATTTTGTTTTCATTTTTGTATATGGTGTAAGGTAAGGGTCCAGCTTCACACTTCTACATGTCAGGATTGTTTTCCCAGAACCATTTTTTGCAATAACTTCCTTTTCCCAGTGCATGATCCTAATACCTTGCTGAAAATCATTTAATCATATACGTGAGGATATCTTTCTGGATTATCTATTTCATTGATGTATATGCCTATCCTTGTGCCAGTACTACAGTGGTGTTTTTTGTTTGTTTGTTTGAGATGGAGTTTTGTTCTTGTTTAATGAGTGGAGTGCAATGGCCCGGTCTTGGCTCATTGTAACCTCCACCTCCCGAGTTCAAGTGATTCTCCTGCCTCAGCCTCCCAAGTAGCTGGGATTATAGACACCTGCCATCATGCCCGGCTAATTTTTGTATTTTTAGTAGAGATGGGGTTTCACTGTGTTGACCAGGCTGATCTCAAACTCCTGATCTCAAGTGATCTGTCCACCTCGGCCTCCCAAAATGCTGGGATTACAGGTGTGAGCCACCGTGCCTGGCCCACAGTGTTTTATCTATTGTATATCTAAGTTTGAAAAAGAAGAGTGAGACTTCCTAATTTGTTCTTCTTTTTTGAGATGGAGTCTTGCTCTGCCACCCAGGCTGGAGTGCAGTGGCATGATCTCTGCTCACTGCAACCCCCACCTCCTGGGTTCAATTCTCCTGCCTCAGCCTCCTGAGAACCTGGGACTACAGGCACGTGCCACCACACCCAGCTATTTTTTTGTTTGTTTGAAGACGGAGTCTTGCTCTTGTTGCCCAGGTTGGAGTGCAATGGTGTGATCTCAGCTCACCACAACCTCTGCCTCCCGAGTTCAAGCAATTCTCCTGCCTCAGCCTCCTGAGTAGCTGGGATTACAGGCATGTGCCACCTTGCCCAGCTAATTTTCTCTTTTTAATAGAGATGGGGTTTCTCCACATTTGTAGGGCTGTTGGGCCCCACAGCGTCGTGGGGTGTCCCTTATGCTGTGCTGAAGTGCAGGATCCAAGAAGTAAAGAGACAGGACACTTAAGAGCTGGTGAAGAGCATCTGGACTCGGTGGGCCATGACACCTATCAGCGGAAATCGGTGAGGCCCCAAACGCGCACAAGCATCTGTATTTATTAGGTACAAGCAGGGGGCAGGGTTGTAAGCGAGGCCATCATCTATAGGCTTGGTAATAGGGCATACATAATCACATGAGTTACAAGCAAGGGGGCCACCCCATTATGTCACTTGGGCAGAGAGGTAGGCCATGCACAGTAGTAGAGGGTCATGTACAGAAAAGGGGTCCACCCCCGTTAGGTCACCGAGGCAAGGAGGTGGGCTGTGTGCAATAGGTGTCGTAACACTTCTTATCTGGGGTTGGAGACTTCAAAGGATTTCTAATAGAAGGATACTGTAAGCCAATGCAGTGGGAGCTTGAAGACTTGTGCTCTTCTCTTAAGATATTTATGGGAAGATGATTTGAGCTAGCACAGAAGCGAGAAAAGACTGACAGGGTGTATAGCCGTCGTGACTGGTCACACCGCAGGGGTTCTTCTCTCTCGGCTATTTCTAGGATCTCAGGCTTGAGGCCTACTTTCCACAGGAACTGGATGCAAGGTACTACAACTCCTTTATCAGGAGGAGAGGCTCTTGCTCCAAGCCTGCCATACAGCGTATACCCTTTCAGGCAGGGACACCACGGCCTGGGTCTTTGGTTCTTGTCCTGGTCTGGCTGTTTTCCCATGTGCTGCTTCTGTTCTGTGACTACTCTAGGCATTCCTCCTACTACAAACTACTATAAGGTTATATAGAAGGATTCTATAAATCAGCACTAAATGTGTCAGTACAGCTCTGACTACAATATCTATATGATTATATAGAAAGATTATATGGGACTAAGTATGTTAGATATAAATATTAAGTATGATTAAGCTAGATATATGTAAGCAGCAAGTTATACTTCAGGCACTAATTCTATAAACTAATATATGAGTATATATAAAGGATTATATAAAGGAAATAGCTGAGTACTAACACTATAAACTAAGGTATTCTTCAGGCATTAATTGTGCCTGGGGTCTGGACAGTTCTCCTTCCATGGGGGGTGCTACCCACACACATTGGTCAGGCTAGTCTCGAATTCCGGTGATCTGCCCACCTCGGCCTCCCAAAGTGCTGGAATTATAGGCATGAGCCACCATAATTTTAAAAAATACTTTTAGTAGAGACAGAGTTTCACTATGTTGGCCAGGCTGGTCTCAAACTCCTGATCTCAAATGATCTGCCTGCCTCAGCCTGCTAAAGTGCTGGGATTACAGGCTTGCGCCACCGCACCTGGCTTGTTCTTCTTTGTCAATTGTTTTGGCTATTTGGGGTTCCTAGAGATTCCCTATGAATTTTAGGATGGGCATTTCTATTTGTTTTTGTTTTTGTTTTGAATTCATTGGTGCCAGATGTGGTGGCTCACACCTGCAATCCCAGCACTTTGGCAGGCCGAGGCAGGTGGATCACCTGAGATCAGGCATTTGAGACCACTCTGGCAAATGTGGTGAAACCTCATCTCTACTAAAAATACAAAAATTAGCCGGACATGATGGCATGTGCCTGTAGTTCAGGAGGCTGAGGCAGAAGAATCACTTGAACCCGGGAGGCAGAGGTTGCAGTGAGCTGAGCCGAGATCGTGCCACTGCACTCCAGCCCGGGAGATAGAGCAAGACTCTGTCTCCAGAAAACAGGTCGTTGGTATTTTGATAGGAGTTGCATTGAATTTATAGGCCATCTTAAGTAGTATTGATATCTTAATATTAAATCTTAAATGTCTTTCTATTCACTTATATCTTAATTTCTTTAAGCAACATTTTATAGTTTTCAGTGTACAGGTCTTCTGCCGCCTTTATTATTGTTCATGGTATTGTTTCATAATTTCCTTCTCAGATTATATATTGTTAGTGTGTATAATGAGACTGATTTTTCTTTAAGGGATGGGGTCTTACTCTTGCCCAGTCTGGAGTACATTGGCTGTTCACAGGAGCAATCATAGTATGCTACAGCCTTGAACTCCTGGGCTCAAGCAATCCTCCTGAATCAGCCTGCAAAGCAGCTTGGACTACAGGTTAATGCCACTGCACCCAGCTGAAATTGTTTCATGTTGATTTGGTATCCTGCAACTTTGTGGAATTTAGTAGTTCCAGTATTTTGGGGTACTATGTGTGTGTGCATGTGCAAAGTCTTTAGGATTTTCTACTTATTGTTTCATCTGCGAACAGATAATTTTACTTCTTCCTTTCCAGTTTGGATGCATTTTTTTTCTTGCTTAATCATTCTGTCTAGGACTTCCAATAGTGCATTGAGACAAGTGATGAAAGCAGGTATCCTGGTTTATTCCTGATCTTAGTGCAAAAGTTTTTTGTATTTCGCCACTGATTTTAATGTTTCTGTGGATTTTTAAAATATGGCTTGTATTGAGTAGTTTCTTTCTAGCCCACGTTCTGTGTTTTCATCATGATTGGTTTTGTATTTTGTCAAACACTTTTTCTACATCTACATTGAGATGGTTGTGGTGTATTACGCATTTTTACATGTTGAACCATCTTTGCATTTTAGGGATAAATCTCACTTGGTCATGGTGTGTAATCTTTTAATATGCTGCTGAATATGGTTTGCTAGTATTAGAGGATTTTTGTGTGCATATTCACGAAGGACCTTGTCTGCAGCTTTCATTCTTGTCGTGTCTTTTCTTCAGTGTCCGTGTAATTTGGGTCTCATAAAATGAGTTTGGAAGTGTTCTGTTTTTTTCAAAGTTTCGGGAAGATTGATATTAATAAATATTTTAAATATTTAGTTGATTTTAGCAGTAAAACTCTGGCCTTTGGTTTTTATTGTTTTTGTTTTGTTTCTTACATCAGTCTCCTAGAACTGAAGATCTGTTCGGATTTTCCGTTTCTTCTTGACTCAGTCTATGTACGTTACGTGTTTGCAGACATCTGTCCACTTCATCAGTGTTATCCCAACTTATTTCTGTACCCTTAGACATCTTTAAGTAAAAGGTCTGAGGCATTGTGTTTTGCCGTTATTATGGTATATATTCTGCTGCTGTCAATGTGGTGGTCAGGTGTGGGACTATGGGATGCATTTCATGGACCTATGATTTGACTTGGTTTGTAGGAAGTCTATGTCCCTGTGTTGTGACTTTTGTATTTCTCCCTCACCTCTGCTTAGTTGAGGCAAAAACAGGGGGATGGAATTAGGTATTTTCTTTACCCCAAGAGGTGTGGCTCTGGTAAAATCTCAATTAGGGTTTTGAAAAACAGTTTACTTTGAAGGCAGGACTTGTTAAGAATGTAATTCTCTGGGCATCTTCCAAAATAATGGCAGGGTGCTTTGGAAAGGAACAGGAGGATCACTTGAGGCCAGGAGTTTCAGACCAGCCTGAGAAACACAGCCAGACCTCATCTCCAAACAAATGAATAATAAATAAAATAATAAATCGATAGCTAGAGAGATGGGCCTTATTTCATTAAAATGAAAAGGCTTATTGCTGGTTTCCTTGCCTGAGCACATACCTGCTAGTGTCTAAGGCTATATGCCATCCACTTCACTCATCCATTCCAGTACTTATGGTGCTTGGGCTTATTCAGGGTTATTTTTTGCTCTTAGGAAAAATACTGCTCCAATGGTCTTTTTTTTCTAGAGATGGAGTTTTGCTGTGTCACCCAGGCTGGAGTACAGTGGTGTGATCTCAGCTCACTGCAACCTCCACCTCCCAGGTTCGAGATTCTCCTGCCTCAGACTCCTGAGTAGCTGAGATTACAGGTGCATGCAACCACACCTGGCTAATTTTTGTATTTTTAGTAGAGACGGGGATTTCACCATGTTGATCAGGCTGGTTTCAAACTTGTGATCTGCCCGCCTCAGCCTCCCAAAGTGCTGGGATTACAGATGTGAGCCACTTTGCTTGGCCTGTTCCAATAGTCTTTAAGCACAAATGCACAATAAACTACCTGGACATTAGAGAAAAATTACTGGGCTGCAGATTATGGTAAAGTTCAAATTACATGAAACAGCACTGCAGTGTATCTATTAACACCCCTCCTTCCTTCATGCATATTTATTTATTTTCTATGGTCATCACTACTTAGGATTCTCGAATTGACTAATTTTGTACTTTTAATCAATGAGAAATGTCATCTAGTTGACATTTTATTTGGCTATTTCTTCATTACCAAGGAAATGGACCTTTTTTCATACATGGTCTTTCATTTTCAGTTAAATATTTATTTTCCTATGTTTTAATCATGTGTTCGTTTTTACTCTACAAATTAGTCCTTTTATATTGCATGTACTGCAGGTATTTTACTTTGTTCTTTGTTGTTTACCTTCTTAATTTTAATATATTTAAATTTATCACTATGTTATTTTCATTGCTTACTCTTTTATTTTTTATTATTCTTTTATTTATTTTGAGACAGAGTCTCATTCTATTTCCCAGACTGTGGCTGGAGTGCAGTGGCGTGATCTTGGCTCACTGCAACTTCTGCCTCTTGGATTAAAGCAATTCTCAGCCTCCTGAGTAGCTGGCATTACAGGCATGTGCCACCACACATGGCTAATATTTTGCATTTTTATTAGAGTAAATCCCAGCACTTTGGGAGGCTAAGATGGGTGGATCACGAGGTCAGGATTTCAAGACCATCCTGGCCAACTTAGCAAAACCCCATCTCTACTAAAAATACAAAAATTAGCTGGGTGTGGTGGTGGGTGCCTATAATCCCAGCTCTCAGGAGGCTGGGGCAGGAGAATTGTTTGGAACCCGGCAGATGGAGGTTGCAGTGAGCCTAGATCGTGCTATTGCACTCCAGCCTGGCAAAAGAGCAAGACTGTGTCTCAAAAAAAAAAGTGTTCTGGTTTTATGTTTTATATTAAGTCTACAATAAATTGATTTGCCCATCAAGTAGAGGTGATGAATTTTCCTAATTACGTAAGTTTGCCCCTGTCCTATGTAATAAGGTGCTCTTGATTCTGCCACTCATTGTACAATGCCTCCCCTGAAATTAATCAATTTTGCATAATGCAAAATTGCTGGCCCATTGAAGACATTGTCCTTTCCTTTGATCTCTGCTAACACTGTGCTGTCTGGAATATTACACTTCAAAAATCCTTTATGTACATAAGACAAGCCATCACTGTGTTGGTTAGAAGACTTTGACAGTTGACTGATTTCATTATTCCTAATAGGTTAGTAAATGTCAAACTTTGTGATCAGCCATTTCAAAGGATAAGCAGTCTCAAGACCACTAATATTAACTCTCTTCTGCACACCAAGTAGTAGGACTTTCTTGTGACAGGTACTAGAGTTCGACTCTACAAAGAAAAATTTGGGGGTGACCTAGCAGCATAGAATTGTATGTGGAAGTTAGTTAGTATAGACGAGAGTGAAAGTTCGACCAAGTTGTAGAATGAATCATGTTGATACAAGAGCTAGAAAGAAATTATTTAGGCAGATAGTGAGGGTAAAGGAGTCCTTGGCAAGGCTTTCCTTTTAACAAAAAGCAGCCCCCAAATTATTTCTTTTCTAACAGAGAATCAGGCTGCAAACACAGATAAGCGAGCTGGGAGCTTGCACGGGTGAATGCCAAAAGCTGTGACAACAGAAAAGGGCCACCTGGGGGTCATACATGTTTAACCTGGAAGCTTCATCTTCCCTTTTCTTTGTCACCATGTGTACAGTAAAGGAATAGGCAACATGGCACCAGCCAGGTGGATAACCCATCTGCATAATAAAAGATTAGGGTGGGGGTGGCCAGATTCTCACATGTTATGCAAATGGTACACCTGGTCTGACCAATCTTTTGTGCCCTATGTAAATCAGACACTGCCTCCTCAAGTTCGTCTATAAAACTCTCTGTATTTCACTGCAGAAGCGGCAACCCACTTCTCCGGGATGCCCCTCTCTGCAGCAGAGAGAGCTCATCTCTTTCTTTTGCCTATTAAACTTCTGCTTGGAACATCACTCTTTGTGTCTCCAGGTCCTAGTTTTCTGTGGCCACAAGACAACACACAGGTATTTACCCCAGACGATGACACTGCTTCAATGTGAAGTCTCATGAATTGAGTCTAGATCCCCAGTGAGGTCAGTCTCACCTGTCCTCCTCTGCACATATCTGGGATGTGTCACGGCTTGGTGGTCTTTGAAGATGTGGCTGGAACTTCATCCAGGAGGATTGGGCTTTGCTGGATTTTTTCCCTGAAGAATCTGTACAGAGATGTGATACGGGAAGCCATCAGCACTTTAATTCTATAGGTGAGGATATGTTTTTCTTTTAGTCAATTAGAGAACAAGTGTTTCTCGGCCATCAGTGCTGTTCCAAAATTTGGAATGTAGAAAGGGAGTATTTTCATGAATTGCTCAGGCGTGGCTGCAGTGTACAGTGAACCTACAATCCAGTAAGTTTTCCATACTCTGGGTCTACATTTTAGGAAACAAATGGGAGAACCAGAACATTAAAGATCAGTACTAAAACCCCAGGAGAAATCTAAGGTGATTTGCACTCACAAGAGGAAAACAATGTCCCTTGAGGGGAATCTTAGCATGTTATCAATTTTTCAAACAAAATTTTCAACAAAAATATATACTTACTGTAACATAGATGTTGAAATGTTTGTAAAATAGTTAATTTGGAAACAGAACTAAGAAACTTTATAAATGGATGTTACTATAATAGCTATGGGGGAGTCCTGTTGCAGAGTAATCAATGCATTTACTTTCAAACAATTTTTACATGGCAGAAAACCTGCACTTTCCATGATATTGGTAGCAATGTACGTTCAAAACTATTAATGAATATAAGTGTTTAATTAATGAACCACTAACAATGGGTTTGTCATTTTTTACAGAAGTCATTGTAGAAAGATTGTGAAAGTAAGGTAGTTGGTGTGGAGAAACCTTCAGCTAGATGCCAAATCTGAATGCCTTTGAGTCATGCTCTCCTTTGGTTCTGTGAACACATTGATAATGTACACATTGAAGTATTTTTCTATTAAATCTGCTATCTTTTCTCACAGGCAGTTTCTATTGTCAGCTTTTCTTTTTCCTGATGTATGGGCTGTACTTGTTGCAAATTGGACATTTTTGGTAACATACTGAATCCTCTCAGAGTATGTTCAGTTTCTGCAAGGCCTTGTTACTGTTATTTGCTTTATTTTTTTAGTGACTGATTGGACTATTTTGGTGGTCTATTTCTGTAAGAGGAAAGAAACATAGTGTTAAAGAGAGGTTTATTTTAGAAATAACCTGAGAGGGGCTTCTGGCCAATTTTGGCCAGGAGTGATTTTCCTTATAGACTAAGAATATATGTTGGTTTTAGGGTGGGGGGGCTTATTAGAAGCTTGGAATGTTTATGTGTGAGGAAAAGTTTACGGCAGAGTTGGAATGTCTCTGGGAGGAGTGAGGGTTATCTTGGGGCTGGCATCTTCCCAGCCAGAGCAGAGTTATCTTGGCACTAGCATGTCTCTGACTGGGGAGGAGTCTGGAATGTTTCTGGTCAAAGATGTTATTTTTGGTTTATGGTCATGCTGACCTTAGCCATTATGCTGATGCTGTTTGGATTTAGGCGGTGTTTGATTAAGGTGAATTTTTAAAGGAGATGTTTGTCCACTATAGCGTCCATGATAGAGATGTTCCAGCTGTCAATTTTTTCCTCATAACTTTAAGCCTCTGATACTGCTCTTGGGGAGGAGAAGTGGCTCAGCTTTGTTTCTGCATGCAGTCATCCTGTTCCTCTCTTGGACAGCACTCAGATATTAAACTGCACTAATTGCTGGTTGATGGCTCTATTGTTCTCAAAAAAGTCCAGGCTCAGGCCGGGTGCGGTGGCTCACGCTTATAATCCCAGCACTTTGGGAGGTCAAGGCGGGTGGATCATGAGGTCAAGAGATCGAGACCATCCTGGTCAACAAGGTGAAACCCCGTCTCTACTAAAAATACAAAAATTAGCTGGGCATGGTGGCGCGTGCCTGTAGTCCCAGCTACTCAGGAGGCTGAGGCAGGAGAATTGCTTGAACCCAGGAGACGGAGGTTGCAGTGAGCCGAGATCGCGCCACTGCACTCCAGCCTGGGTAACAAGAGCAAAACTCCATCTAAAAAAAAAAAAAAAAGTCCAGGGTCAAATTTGCCCTATAAATTAATCCAAATGTGTTCTCTTCTTTCTAAAAGTACTATCTGAGATCAGTGTTTAATAGGTGCTTGTTTAGACTCTTAATGGAGTTCTCGTAACAGTGTTTTTCCCTAATTTTCTCCACAAATTAGCTGGCCTACAGTGCAGGCTGTATCTTCATTAAATCCATGAATGTCCTGTGAATTTTCACCTCCATTTCCACTGCATTGAGAATGGGGTGCTATTTGGCAAAAGGTTAGGAGCTATGTGTTCGACAGCTTGCTTCTCTTCCACCTCAAGGCAAAATCTGACAGGGCTCTGAAGCTTGGGTAGAAACATTGGCAAGCTGCTTTCTGAGTAATCTTTTTGGGAACTGAGTGTTCGGAGGCAGGGAGGGACAAGAGCCTGATGTCTTCTTGGCCTGTCGCCTGGCATGGATCTACCACCTCACAAGCTGAGGTCAAGTTGATCAGTGTCCTAGTAGTCTGAGCACACCATGCTCACAGTAGAACCTCCAGTCAGTAGGAGCTGAGTGCAAAAACCATGTCCCCACTTTTCTAACGTACCCATACAGGATGTAACTTCAGTAATGGGTAGGTGGAGGTAAGATGAGAAAAGCTGAAGTCTTGCCCTTCCTAGGAAAAAACCTGACTAGAAGCTGGGTGACAGAGCAGGAGCACTGCTATCATGTACAAGCACCCATTTTAAAATTCACCTTAATCAAAAACCACCTAAATCTAAAGGGCATCAGCCTAATGGCTAATGTCAGCATGACCATAAACCACAAATAACGTCTCCAACCAGAAACATTCCAGACTCCTCCCCCACCAGAGACATGCTAGCCCCAAGATAACCCCCCTCTGCCCAGGAAGATGCTAGCCCTGAGATAACCCCCCACTTGCCCAGAGACATTCCAACCCCAGCATAAACTTCTCCCCGACACCAAAACATTCCAAGCTTGTAATCCCTCTCTCTGTAAAACCAATATATATTCTTAGTCTGCAAGAGAAAGTGCTCCTGACCAAAATCAACCAGAAGCTTCTCTCAGGTTTTTTTCTAAAATAAACCTGTCTTTGATTGTCAAGGTGTGTTTCATGTTTCTTTCCTCTTTCTCTAACTCTTACATTTCATGCCAAAACTCAGGACGGGTGCTCGGGGCACAGGCTCTCAGGATGTGCTCACGTTGCTCACAGGATGAGCAATGGCAGCTCATCCTGAGTTAATTCCTGGATCCTGAGGGTCTCTGGCCACTTGCCCTGTCTCTTCTCTCAGTTCACTTTGCCCTTATCCTCCCATTTCTCTCTCTCTCTCTCCCTTGTGCGGCTGCAGTCCAAGAGGCCCTTTGCCGATTCCAACCAGAACATCCAACGTCGGACACTAATCCAGCCGACTAGTAAGATCTGCCCTCCCCTGGCTTTCTCATGGTACCCTGGAAAAGTCAGGTCTGCAGTCTTGGTCCTCAGAGGACCACTGGGACTAAGCTAAAGGAAATCTTGGGGACACCCACTTTCTTCTCAGCTTGACTGTCTTATTTAGAAAGAGGACTCCACCTCTCTGTCTTTTGTCTGGGGATGCCTAGAACTAAAACAGACACCCTCGGATTCTTCTCACCAGTCCACATGGGTGCCAAACAATCCCACATTCCTATGCCCTGTCCACTTTGCTGTCTTCTTCACAACCTCGCCAAACCTGGCTTAAGCATTTAGTCTTTTATTGTAACATGGCCAGGGCCCCAATACACATTAGATAATGACAGCTGATGGCCCCAAAATGGCACCTTTAAATTGCATATTCTTAGGAACCTTAACAACTTTATAACCAGGAACAGCAAATGGCAAGAGGTTCTCTATATTCAGGCTTAGAGGGAAGACCCCCTCACCTCCTTCTGTTTCCCGGTCTCCACCTCCTCTCTCCCCTCCCCTCCAGATGGGAAGGAGGGTGAAAAAAAATATATCAAAGATTTGGGAAGATGACTCCCTTTTCGGTTCCCAGCATCTCTGCTATCTGTAAACCTTGAAAGAGTGGCAAATGAATGTTATCCCTATTGGCTGGAGCCCAGCACTGGGTCACGCCTCCATGTCTGCACAGCCCAGGCTCCCTCCTGGAAACACCTCTGCCAACTAATAGTTTACTGCCTTTGTCTTGTCTCTGTAAGTAAGTCCCCTCCCCTGCTGGTCCCCATTCACGCTGCATATGAATTAGCAAATCAGTAAAGCCAAAAGATTGTAAGGTCAGACATCCAACAAATGAACAATGACATAGTTTCACTTCAGTTTCCCCTTTAGCATTGTAAGCCTATAGAAGGGAAGAGTAGCTGCTTCTCGGGGAGCTCGGTAAATGAGGCTGTAGCCTCCCCGCAGCTCCCAGCCCAATAAGCCAGTTCCTTCCTCACTTCAGTGTTTGATAGGTTTCTCGCCATTCCTGCTTCACCTTAAATCCCAACCCTCCCTGTGTCAAGCTTGCACCTCTCATAAAATCTTTCTTAATGAAAACCCTCCCTGGGTCTCTCCCTCTTCCAAGCTGTGCGTATATTCAAAAGGCTTGTCTTCATAAATCTTATTGTCCTGGTGTCCTGGAAAAGGTTTCTTCCCAGTTAACTGGGAAGAATTACTTTTCTCCACTCTGTCTTGCCACTCTTGGTGCATGTATAAAAGACCCTAAAAATGACATCTGGTGGCCTGGGAAAACAGAAAACGTACCACAGATCCTGTTTTGGGAAAAATCTGTTTTCCTTATGGAACCCCTGGAATGAAAGGTGAATACATACCTCACAAAATCTTTGTCTTCTTCTTTATAACTGTTTTCCTAGCCCTGTTCTTAAAGGGCCCCACCCAAAGGCCAATAATCCAATTGGGAAATTAGTAGAAAAAAATCTTATAACTACTTAATCTTCTGGTGGTTGTCTGTGTGGCTCTGTATGTGTTGTGTTATGCAGTGTCTATTAAAGGAGCTCTAATTGGCCAAAAAAAAATAAGCACTTGAATATTTTTAAGAGAAAAGTAAAAGCTGTGGGACCTTTCAGTTCACATGATGTTAATCTTTAAAACTTACTGGTACAGTAAAGTTAGAAGTGTTTTAAGAGTTGACAGCATACATTTTTGTTTGCATTTATTAATCAAGTAATTTTATTCTTACCTCTGCCAAATACTATAAGATGTCAAAACAAAACTATAACTCAGCCCAAACAAAATCTTTGCTTGTGTAATTTTTTAAAGATTAATATTGGTTTAATGAAAATAGCTATATCTTAAGCTATTTAGTATCCTAACTTCTAATCTTGTGGCCTTAGGCAATCTAGTCCACAGGCATGAGGGAAGTTTGTTTTGGGAAAGGACTGTTATCTTTGATAATAAAGAAAAGAGAATATATATTTAAAAATTTTTATATGGTAAACTTTTGTCCTAAAGTAAATTAACTGGTTGTTTAAAGAGAGGGATGTTTACAACAAGTCAGAAAGTTGAGGCATGTCAGAGATTGTCTGTGAAAGTCATGAAAAATCTTATAAAAGGGAATTTAATGCAAGAAATGTACAATTTAAAAGTGATTAGACCTCCTTACTGCTTTATAAAATGTCACTATAACTCTTTGCCTGCTTTACAGCTAGGTAAAACTTAGGACACATAGAGTTAAATGCTGGAATAAGCCAGACTTTATCTGTACTTCTGTCTAGGTCCAAGGTTTTCAACAAAAGTTAACAGTGTAACATGTATTTGAAACTACTTTGAAGAAACAGTTTATGTGCAAAGTGTTTAAGGAAAGTAAAATATACTTTTGGTAAAAAGATTATAAGGAGGCATGAGAATGTGGATTTATACCTATATTAAAAGGTTACAGAATTGTTTTGAAGGTTTAAGCAAGTTTTGGAAGGTTAATTGTAAAGGAAAGTCTATATGTAAACATATTGGCTAAAGTTGAAGGGTGTTGTCATCCAGTTTTTCTGTAAATTGAGCATTAAAATAAAAGCACCTGGGTGCAGTGACTCACGCCTGTAATCCCACCACTTTGGGAGGCTGAGGTGAGTGTATCACCTGAGGTCAGGAGTTTGAGACCGGCCTGACCAGCATGTAGAAACCCCGTCTCTACTAAAAATACAAAATTAGGCATGGTAGTGCATGCCTGTAATCCCATCTACTTGGGAGGCTGAGGCAGGAGAATTGCTTGAACCCAGGAGATCACGGTTGCAGTAAGCCAAGATTGTGCCATTGCACTCCAGCCTGGGCAACAAGCAAAATGCCGTCTCAAAAAAAAGCACAATGGGTTTCTCTTAAAGCACTAAGCTTCTGTTTAACAAAAATTGTGAAGGATTAAAAGTGTCTATAAAAATCTTACCTTTTGGTCAAAGGTTAAAATTGGGTAAATGCATCTACATGGTTTTATTGAAAATGGAGTTTAATATTAATAGCACACTAATATAAAGGTAAAATTTGGCTTATTTGGTATAAAATCATACAGGAAGCATTGTTAAATACAAACTGGTGTTTGGCTTTCTTTGGGCTATAGTTGTGCAAATATGTATGTGTTCCAAAGTTATGGGAGATTCCTATAATTCTCATATATCTTGGTGTATAATAATTATAATTGGGCCGGGCGCGGTGGCTCAAGCCTGTAATCCCAGCACTTTGGGAGGCCGAGGCGGGTGGATCACGAGGTCAAGAGATCGAGACCATCCTGGTCAACATGGTGAAACCCCGTCTCTACTAATACAAAAAATTAGCTGGGCATGGTGGCGCGTGCCTGTAATCCCAGCTACTCAGGAGGCTGAGGCAGGAGAATTGCCTGAACCCAGGAGGCGGAGGTTGCGGTGAGCCGAGATCGCGCCATTGCACTCCAGCCTGGGTAACGAGCGAAACTCCGTCTCAACAAAAAAAAAAAATAAAAAAAAAAAAAAAAAAAAAATAATAATAATAATTATAATTGTTAGGTTAAAAATATTATGTGCTGCAGAGGAACAGATATCCTTCTCAACTGTTGTAAGGCCGGTTGCCTCACTGGGAGCCGAATGGACACACCCTTCTCTCTCCACGCCTGAAAACTACGTCACCATTCTGAGCGCATTACTCAGCACTTGCCCTCTCCACGCGGGCTCCCCGTACCTGTTTCCACATTTCAATCTCAGCCCCGCACCTGCTGAAATTTTGAAAAAGTCCGCCAAAGACTTGCCCTATGGCAGCTTCCCCCGTACGTCCTTGACCAGCCCCTTGCCAGGGCCCAGTCCTTTCATAACCAATGAAACTGCCTCCTCTTTGTTTCTCAGCAGCCGATCAGCTACCTCCACTCCCTATAAAACCCCACGCCCCAAGAAGAGAAGCGTGACTTCTCTGGCCCCTCCTGTCGGACCATAGAACCTCACCCAGGAGCTGATTACATTTCTTTATTCCAATAACTGGCCTCAGTTGCCTCATTCAAACCTCAGTTGCTTGATTCAAACCTTACAAGTGGTGCTGAAACCCGGGAGGAGTTGTAAGACCCCTCCCCTCCTGGGGGAAACTGACTCCTGCACTCAAAGCCAAACAGGGGAGCCTCTCGCCTCCAGGTAAGACTTCTGTTGCCCATAACTTTTTAAGAGTTGACAGCATATCCTAACTTCTGCCTGCTCTGTGGACTCCCTGCTCGTAAACACAGCCACGTCAGGGACTCCTTCTCCTCTCTCACCGCAGGCCCTGGGCCCCGGCCTCGTTCCGAGGACCTGAGCATAGTGGAGATGTCCCTGCACTCTTGTCTTCTCCCCATAAGGGTTCTCTCAGGGCCAGGAATCTGAGGGAGATGTCCCCACCTTCCTGAACCCTCTCGTAGTCTCAGGTGTTCAGTGGGACGGCCCAGGACACTGAGCCACCCTTCCAATCATCTTCACAGCAGCGGCTAATGTTTGGGTAATCAGAAGCCCTGTTTACAACTTCAGGCCCTGCCCAGGAGCAGGACCAAACCCCTGGCTTACGCCACTAAAACGTCTATCTCAAACTCGCCCTTTGGCATATAAACTCCCGTTAATTGAGTAACTGCCACTTTCAGTTTCTCTTCCTAACCTCAGCACAAGTAAGTGGATGATTAAGTAAATTCTAAGCAGCAAATCCAGATTCTGCTGTATTCTTGGCTCCTGTTTCTGCTCCTATCTCCTAACTCTCACTCTCTCTCTCTCTCTCGCTCAATGACGGCCGCTGGCAGCCATTTCCGGCTTCTAACTAACTCTTTATCTCCCCCCTCTCTCTCTGTCTCTCTGTCTCTCTCTCTAGATAACAGCTGTTTCCTGCTTTATGGAGTAACTATACTTTCAGTTTCTCTTCCTACCCCCGGCACGAGTGAGCAAGTGAGTGAGTTTATATGTACTCCCACAGCCTAACAGCTACGGGGCTTGTGTGGGCCTCCTCTTTCAAGCTGCTCCCAACCCCCTCCTCCTCCTCCTCTTTCAAGCTGCTCCCAACCCCCCCCTGCTCCTCCTCCTGCGAGATCTAACATGACCTCTCCTGTTAGTGTCCACACTCGCTCACACAGCACTCCCACCAATGGGAATTCCCCTCTTTGTCCCCTCTACACAAAATCCCCAATCCTTCCTGCCCCTCCTCTTTCAAAACCCCAACCCCCTTCTGCTCTCCCAGGTCCTAACATAGCCTCTCCTGCTAGTGCTCACACTCACCTACACAGCACTCCCACCAATGAGAACTCCCTCCTTTGTCCCCTCTGCGAGGTAGCTAGAATGAAAGGTGTCATCCAAGTACACGTTCCCTTCTCTCTCTCTAATTTATCCACCATTAAAAATGCCTAGGGTCATTCTCCACCAATCCTACTGTTTACACTAAAAAATTTCCCTATCTCACTCAAGCCTATGACTTAACCTAGCACAACATTTATGTAATTCTGTCCTCTACCCTTACTCCCAATGAGCATAATTGCATCCGCATAGCAGCTCAGGCGCACGCTAATCAAGTACACCTCACTAATCCCCAAATGCCCATAAGCACAGTGGCGATCCCCAATGCCGACCCTAATTAAAACTATCAAACCAGCCAAAATCACCACCGCCAAGACCAAATGCTGCAGTGCCTCCGAGCGGGCATGCAAGGCACAGCTCAGAAGGTAGTTAATTATAATAAGCTGCGTGAAATAACCCAGGGTCCTACTGAAAACCCAGCTGCCCTCCTTGACCAATTAACCAATGCTATAGTCTTACATACCCAAGTAGACCCAAACTCCGCAGCCGGGACCACCCCCCAGTGGCCCATTTTATCTGCCAGTCAGCACCAGACGTTAGGAAAAAAAAACTAAAGAAGGCAGAGGAGGGCCCCCAAACTCCGATATGAGACCTGGTAAACATGGCATTTGAAGTTTTTAATAGCCAAGAGGAAAAGGCTGAGGCCATCTGCCAGGCCCATTTACAGCAACAGGTAAGCCTCCAAACCCAAGCCATTGTAGCAGCCCTAAGGCCAGCAGCTTGCCCAGCGTCTAGTATAAGGAACTCCTCCAAGTTCCTCCAAAAAGGTCCCCCAAGACCTGCCCAGACTGTTTCAAAGGTCCTGCCCGGGCCCTGCTTCAAATGTGGCCAGGAGGGGCACTGGACTTAACTGTGCCCTCATCCACATCCAGCCCCTGGACCCTGTCCTATCTGCAAACAGACTAAACACTGGAAGGTGGACTGCCCATTCCAGACTACAGGCTCACCCCCTGCATCTCCATGTAAGGGGCAGGCTGGTCCAAAGAATGCAGTCCCTTCGTTTAAACTCCTCGGCCTCATGGATAATTGACGCAGCCCGAAGTCGGAGATCCCCATCACCCTTGCCGAGCCCAGGGTAACGCTACGAAGAGCGGGTAAGTCCATTTCCTTCTTAATGGACATGGGGGTTGCCTGTTCTATATTGCCTTCCTACTCAGGGCCTAGTATACCTTCCCAGGTTTCAGTTATAGGAATTAATGGAAAGCCTTCCTGCCCTAATCAAACTCATCCTTTAGCCTGTGTCCTCCAAGGACACCCCTTTTCTCACTCTTTTCTAATCATACCCTCATGCCCAGTTCCCCTGTTGGACAAGATATTCTCCAGACTGTGGGGGCCACTCTCCAACTTACTGGCCCCCCATACTCAAACCCATCACCCACTCATCTTCTACTGCCCCTCCTAACTGACCCTATGCCCAGTCTCAACCCCTCGTCTCAACCCCTCATCCCTCCTGATGTGGTTAATCCCTTGGTATGGGATACCTCTAAGCCTGTAGTGGCCAGACATCACACACCAGTTAAAATACTTCTTAAAAATCCTACCCACTTTCCCTCACGTCCTCAGTTTCCCATCTCAAAAACCCACCGCCAGGGCCTGAAGCCTATCATCACCTGACTCCTAGCCCAGGGACTCCTTATTCCCACCAGTTCCCCTTGTAACACTCCTATCTTGCTGGTCCAAAAGTCGTCCAGCAACTACTGCCTGGTTCAGGACCTGCGCCTTATCAATGAGGTGGTGATACCCCTCCAACCTGTAGTCCCCAACCCATATACCCTATTATCAAACATTCCCTCCACTACCTCTCATTTTATAGTTCTTAACCTTAAAAACACCTTCTTTACCATTCCCCTTCACCCTAAATCCTACTTTCTCTTTGCCCTCACCTGGACTGATCCTAACACCAACCTGTCACAATGGCCTACCTGGATGGTCCCGCCTTGGAAATTCCAGGTCAGCCCTCACCTTTTAGGCAAGACTTAGCATACAACCTTAACTTCTGCCCCTCCAGCCCTGTCGCCTTCTCTGCCTGCCACTGCAACCTGCCTAAATAATCACGCGCCATTCGCCTAATCTCCAATATCACGCCACTCCAGCAATCACCAGCTCTGGGCAGACTGCCATAAGCCATCGTCACAGGATAATAAAACAACCGCTGGAACGTTAGAGTGCCTGGTAAACTGTATGTAGACTATACTTGGAGATACCCCCAGGGAACATGGCTAATATTCTGGTCCTATACCTGCATTGTCCCTGAAGTTATAAAACAACTTAGCTCTGTAAGCCATACAATCCTGGAAAATAAGGCCACCCTAACTAACCAATTCAAACCCTCAGATAGCACCTCTCATCCTTTCTCCTGGTTAACTCTAGTACAGCAGGGAGCCAACATGTTAAACTTAACCAAAACCGTAAACCTCACTCACTGCTTTTTATGTGCCTCTCTCAGCAACTCCCCCCTTTAGCCGCAGTTCCCCTCTGGTCCAGGTTCAATCTGTCACAGTCACCTACGGGGCCTAGCACCACCTTAAACAGGTATCCCCTTGTTCAAAGTACACTCTCAAAATTTCTTTCTCTGCTATGAGACAGCCAGAAGCTCCAGTCCCAGCTGCAACACCACAGTAAAAATAAAAACCTCCCTCTGCGCACCATCAAGAAAATACTTCTGGTATAATGGAACCTTAGCTAAAGTTATTAATGCTTCCTTCCCCTTCCCTTGTGTGCCTGTCACTTTAGTCCCACAGTTAGAAGTATAAGGACAGGCCAAACTCCTATCCCTCCTTCCACCTTCCCCTAATCACCAAAACAGACAAGCAGTCTTCCTCCCAATGGTCATTGGTCTCTCTCTAGCATCCTCTCTAGCGGCGGTCAGGCTAGGACGCGGCGCCCTAGGCTACAGTGTCACTTCAGCCACTCAACTAGAGGACAAGCTCCGTGTAGCTATTGAAGCATCAGCCACCTCCCTGGCCTCCCTCCAGTGATAAATAACGTCGCTGGCCCAGGTAACTCTCCAGAACCGATGGGCCCTTAACTTGCTAACGGCAGAAAAAGGAGGTAACTGTCTGTTTCTTCAGGAACAGTGCTGCTATTATGTCAATGAAACAGGCCTGGTAGAAGAGAATGTCAACACTCTCCACCGCCTCCAAGAAGACCTCCGTAAAAAGCAGAATACATCAGTCTTGCCTCTCAGCTCATGGCAATCGCCCATGTTTGCCTGGTTGACCCCTATCATCACTCCCATCATCATAATTTGCTTACTACTACTAATAGCCCCTTTTCTTCTCGGGTTCCTGCAAGCTCGGATGCGAGAAATTGGATGAGTGGCTGTTAACCAAATGCTGCTTTGCCCCTATGTCCGGCTCCCAACCGAGGCACCAGCCAACTGACCCGTCCCCTTCACTCTGCCCCTATTCAGCAGGAAGTAGCCTGCTGAAAGAAGCGGCATCCTATATCATCAAAAAGGTCGGAATGTAAGGCCGGTCACCTCGCCGGGAGCTCGGACATGCCCACCCCTCTCCGCACCTAGAAACTACATCACCACTCCACGCCCAGCACCAAGCCCCACACTCAGCACCTAGCTCCGCCAGGTAACTTTCCCCACCCACTTCTGCACTCAGCACTCAAATCTGCACTCAACACTAGGCTTTGCACTCAGCACCTAGTCCGCCATTGGAAAACCCTGCCAAAATTCAAAAGAAGCCCCACCAGAACCTGTCCAATAGCATTTTGTCCCATCCAGGTCCCACTCCCCTGGGCGGCCCGCTCACAGGAAATCCCGCCTACCTGCCAATAGCAGCTGTCACGTCCACGTCTGCTCTCCCACAATCAATCAAACGTCTCCACTCCCTATAAAACTCCACCTCTGAGAGAAGTCCACGCGACTTCTCCGGCCCCTCCTGTCAGACCGCAGAACCTCGCCCAGGAGCCAATTAAATTTCTTTATTCCAATAACTGGCCTCAGTTGCCTCATTCAAACCTCAGTTGCTTCATTCAAACCTTACACCTTTAAGCAATCAAATTTGACTCACGGAGCCAATAAAGTTCTTGAAAAGCTAGCCTCAGATTTTGTGTACACAGTCCTGGTATGGGTTTCTATGTGTGGTAAATAAAGAATGACACTTTCTGACAGGCTGGGAACCCCAAGTTATCTTGGAACCTTAGGAGAGGAATTCATCCAACTCATACGTACTTGATGGTACAAATCCATGGCTGGGCTTTAAAAAGGCCTTACCTCAGATTCCTTCTATGAAACAAAGTTTCATAAAAGCCAATTTAAAAGGCCTATGTAGCAAATAATTAAGCCAAGTATAATAAAATATAATAAAGCAAATCAGTCTTAGTGAGGTAGGAGACCCTTAAGCATCTAAGACCATCCCCCCCTTGACTTCCACCCTGCATTTCAATAGGAGCAGTAAAGGCTGGCAGACCAGGTGCCACCTTAACCACCCTCCTGTAGATCACAGGCATGGTGTGGAGGAATCTTTCCAGAAGGCATTGTTTTTACTTAAGATCAAACCCCCACCTAAGTCACTATACCCCATGCCTACTCCATGGCCCAAGACCCTTTCACATGTAATTTCTAGAGGGGTCAGCCTTTAAAAGGCCAGGGACTTTCTCTTGTGAGCTCAAGCTTGGCTGTTAGGCAACTATGCCGCCTTGCTCCCAGCCAAATAAATCACCCTTTCCTTCCCAGTTTCTCATGGTCGCTCCTGCTTCATTATTTAGTTCCCTGACCAGGGAGCGAGTTTTGGTTGGCAGTCGGCTGGCACAGCCTTTCAGGCGGTTTGCCTAGCCCTTTGGAGCATCCCTGTGGGGTGCTCCCTCCCACTCAGGTATTGGCCTGGTGGAAAGCCTCGTCAGAGCAGAGAAGGAAAGCCCCCGGAGTGTGGATCCACCCCGTGGCTGAATACTGAGAAGGAACGGGTACTTCAATGTCCAGACAACAGAAACATGATAGGATCATTCCTGGGAAACTTGCCCAACTCCTTTAGGTGGAAGCATGGCCTGATCACCCACGTGTGCTGGATTTGACACTCTTGAACTTGGCCCTCTCTCTCTTCCTGTAACTAATCTTGGAAGTTTTGCTTATGGTTTCAAGCAAACCTCCTCCATTTGGGTGGAGGGAGGAGAGCAATTGTGAGTAATTGGAGGAGTCCTGACTCATCGGCAGTGAAATGTGGAAGCGGCAGGCCTCTTAGAGGGGGCCCCAAGCTCTGAGCAAATTTTGGGTCTGGTTGGGATTAGTGACGACCCACATACAGTTATTAAAGGACGTGCCTTCACAATCTAGGCATTGTGAAGGGATTAATGAACGCTCCAATGCCAAGTGGCGTCTGAAACACTGAGGCGGGGTGGGGGGGTGGTTCTACCAGCCTGAAGCGAATGTGAAACAGTGTCACCTCGTACTGGGCGGGGAAAACTGGGGGAGGAGTGCAATTGTGTGCATGGTTGGAGGAGTCCAGTTGGACTCATCATCAATGAAATGTGGGAGCGGCAGGCCCATTAGAGGGGGCCCCAAGATTCAAGTGACTTGTGGGGCTGGCTGTGCTTAGAGGTGATCCGCACAAAGCTAAACGGAGGAGTCCTCACAACCTAGGCATTGTGAGGGGAGTAACGATCTCGCCTATGCCAAGCGGCACCTGAAATACCTCTGAATGGGGGGCCATCTTGCCAAGACAAGTGAACGTGAAACAGAGTGTGGTGAGCCATACTGGGTGGGAACTGCTGTGGGTGGAGTAACACTCTCTTAACTGTCTATGAGGACTGTTTTTCTGTGCAAAAACATGGGTCACACCCATAGCAAGTCCATTCCTTCAGGGACCAGGCTAAAAAAAAATGTTTTTTTAAGAAGGGCTTTGGTGGGAATTATGGAGTAACTATATGACACCAGGGAAGCTAAGGACCTTACGTGAAGCAAACTGGCTAGCATTTGGGGTGGATTGGCCCTCAGAGGCCAATCCTAGAATAGTATATCCAGTGAAGATGTCCTTCGAACATGAAGGAAAATTAAAGGCTTTCCCAGATAAACAAAAGCTGAGGGATTTCATCAGTACCAGACCAGTCCTACAAGAAATGCTAAAGGGAATACTTCAATAAGAAAGAAAAGGACATTAATGAGCAATAAATAACTACCTGAAGGTTCAAAATTCACTAGTAACAGTAAAGAGGAAAATACAGAATATTATAACATTTGTAACTGTGGTATGTAAACTACTTTTTTTTTTTTTTTAGATGGAGTCTTGCTCTGTTGCCAGGCTGGAGTGCAGTGGCGCAATCTCGGCTCACCGCAACCTCTGACTCCCTGGTTCAAGCAATTCTCCTGCCTCAGCCTCCTGAGTAGCTGGGAATACAAGCAGGCACCACCAGGCCCAGCTAATTTTTGTATTTTTAGTAGAGACAGGGTTTCACCATGTTGGCCAGGATCGTCTCAATCTCCTGACCTCGTGATCCACCCTCCTCAGCCTCCTAAAGTTCTGGGATTACAGGCATGAGCCACCATGCCTGGCCCATAAACTACTCTTATCCTAAGTAGAAAGACTCAACAGTGAACCACTCAAAAATAATAAATGTAATTTTTCAAGACATAGTACAGTAAGATATAAATAGAAACAACTAAAAGTTAAAAAGTGGGTTGTAGAGTTTCAATTATCTTTTTGCTTATTTATGCAAATGGAATTATCAGTTCAAAATAATGGGTTATAAGATAGTATTTACAAGCTTCATGGTAACCTTAAACCGAAAAAAAATGGATACAAAAAAATAGACACTAAGTCTTATCACCAGAGAAAATCACCTTCACTAGAGGAAGACAGGAAGAAAAGAAAAGAGGAAGAGAAGACCACTAAACAACCAGAAAGCAAATAACAAAATGGCAGGAGTAAGTCCTTATTTATCAATAATAATGATGAATGTAAATGGACTAAACTCTCCAATCAGAAGACACAGAGTGGCTGAATGGATGAAAAAACAAAACCCAGCCGGGCGTGGTGGCTCACGCCTGTAATCTCAGCACTTTGGGAGGCCAAGGCGGGTGGATCACCTGAGGTCAGGAGTTCAAGACCAGCCTGGGCAACATGGTGAAACCCTGTCTTAAAAAAAAAATTAAATTAAAAAAAAAAAAAAACATTGCTCTCCTGTCTACAAGAATTACACTTCACCTATAAAGACACACATAGACTGAAAATAAAGGGATGGAAAAAGATATTCTATGCTAATGGAAACCAAAAAAGAGCAGTATTTGCTATACTTACATCAGACAAAATAGATTTCAAGACAAAAACTGTAAGAAGAAACAAAGAAGGTCACTATATAATAATAAAGGGGTCGTTCAGCAAGAGGATATAACAGTTGTAAATATATATGCACCCAACACTGGAGCAACCAGATATGAAAAGGAAATATTATTAGAGCTAGAGAGACAGGCCCTGATACAAATAAGAGCTGGATACTTCAACACCCTGCTTTCAGATTTAGATCTTCCAGACAGAAAATCAATGAAGAAACATCAGACTTAATCTGCACTATAGATCAAATGGATCTAATAGATATTTACGCATTTCATCCCAAAGCTGCGGAATACACATTCTTTTCCTCAGCACGTGGATCATTCTCATGGATAAGCCATATGTAGGTCACAAAACGAGTCTTAAAACTTTTAAAAACTGAAATAATATCAAGCATCGTCTCTGACCACAATGGAATAAAACCAGAAACAAATAATGAGGAATTCTGGAAACTATACAAATATATGGAAATTAAACAATTTGCTCCTGAATGACCAGTGGGTCAATGAAGAAATTAAGAAAACAGAACGGCTTTCGGCTTTGGGCTCAGAGGAGGCCAAGGTGCAACTTTCTTCGGTCGTCCCAAATCCGGGTTCATCCGACACCAGCCGCCTCCACCATGCCGCCGAAGTTCAACCCCAACGAGATCAAAGTTGTATACCTGAGGTGCACTGGGGGTGAAGTTGGTGCCACTTCTGCGCTGGCCCCCAAGATTGGCCCCCTGGGCCTGTCTCCAAAAAAGGTTGGTGATGACATTGCCAAGGCAATGGGTGACTGGAAGGGCCTGAGGATTACCGTGAAACTGACCATTCAGAACAGACAGGCGCAGTTGAGGTGGTGCCTTCTGCCTCTGCCCTGATCATCAAAGCCCTTAAGGAACCACCAAGAGACAGAAAGAAACAGAAAAACATTAAACACAGCGGGAATATCACTTTCGATGAGATTGTCAACATTGCTCGACAGATGCGGCACCGATCTTTAGCCAGAGAACTCTCTGGAACCATTAAAGAGATCCTGGGGACTGCCCAGTCTGTGGGCTGTAATGTTGATGGCCGCCACCCTCATGACATCATAGATGACATCAACAGTGGTGCTGTGGAATGCCCAGCTAGTTAAGAAGCACAAAGGAAAATATTTCAATAAAGGTCATTTAACAACTGGTGAAAAAAAAAAAAAGAAAACAGAACAATTTCTTGAAACAAATGATAATGGAAAGAAACATACCAAACCCTATGGGATACAGCAAAAGTAGTACTCAGAGGGAAGTTTATACTTACTACGTGCCTATATCAAAAAAGAGGAAGAACTTGAAACAATCTAACGATGCATCTTTTAAACATCTAGAAAACAAAAGCAAACCAAACCCAAAATTGGTAGAAGAAAAGAAAGAATAAAGATTAGAGTAGAAATAAACTAAAATACCAAAAGATCAAAAATTTTTTTTGAGATGGAGTCTTGCTCTGTAGCCCAGACTGGAGTGCAGTGGTACAATCTCAGCTCACTCCAACTTCCACCTCCCAGGTCCTGGTTCAAGCAGTTCTCCTACCTCAGCCTCCAGAGTAGCTGGGACTAAAGGCACGCACCACCATGTCCAGCTAATTTTTGTATTTTTAGTAGAGACAGGGTTTTACCATGTTGGCCAGGATGGTCTCTATCTCTTGACCTCGTGCTCTGCCTGCCTTGGCCTCCCAAAGTGCTGGGATTACAGGCATAATCCACTGTGCCCAGCCCAATTTTTTAAGTTAAACAAAACTGACAAATATTTAGCCAGACTAAATAAGAGAGAGAGAGAAAGGATCCAGATAAATAAAATCAGAAATGAAAAAGAAGACAAATGATATTGCAAAAATTCAAAGTGGCTTACTTTGAGTAACTCTATGCCGATAAATTGGAAAATCTAGAAAAAAATGTAAAAATTCCTAGATACATACAACCTACCAAGATTGAATCAGGAAGAAATCCAAAACCTGAACAGACCAATAACAAGTAACAATATTGAAGCCATAATAAAAAGTCTTCCAGTACAGAAAAACTCAGAACCCAATGGCGTCACTGCTGAATTCTACCATTTAAGGAACTAATACCAATCCTACTCAAACTATTCCAAAAAATAGAGAAGTCGGGAATATTTCCAAACTCAATCCACAAGGCCACTATTACCTTGATACCAAAACCAAAGACTGAAACCATCCTGGCCAACATACTGAAGCTCTGTCTCTACTAAAAATATAAAAATTTGCTGGGCGTGGTGGCATGTGCCTGTAATCCCAGCCACTCGGGAGGCTGAGGCAGGAGAATCACTTGAACCCATGAGGTGGAGACTGCAGTGAGCGGAGATCATGCCACTGTACTCCAGCCTAGGCAACAGAGCAAGACTCTATCTAAAAAAATTTAAAAAAAGTCACAAGGTTTTGAGGGGAAAAATTTTCAAGAGAAAAAGCCCATGATTTAGACATGATTTGACTGCTGAAGGAATTTTCCTCTCACCTGAAACAAAAACTATTCCAAGTTTTTTTCAGCCTACAACCAGACAATTGAGATTTTTTTTTTTTTTTTTTACAGGATAGTGCAGATACTGGGTCCCAAATATCTTCTTACTGGCCTCACCACTGAATGAGCTCACCAGGAACTCTGTACCGGAGTCTTTACTGTGGGAAGACAGTCACGAGCAGCCTTTGAACAAAATGAAATTGGCCCTACAACAGCCCCAACTTTAGGACATCCAAATTATACTAAACCTTTTATCTTGTTTGTTCATGAATGTAACAATCAGGCATTAAGAGTTCTTACCCAGAACATGGAGGAAAACGTAAACCCATCACTTATATAGCCTGCAATTAGAGCCAGTAGCTATCCTAATTCTTTCCCTTTCCTTACAGAAAAATCCTCGGGACCATAATCTGTGGATGGCTTCAGCTAAGGTTTATGCTCTAGCCAAAAAAAAAAAAAAAAAAAAAAAAAAGCAATTCTTGGATTTGTGGGCCGATGCCTAAAAGTCAGAAAACAATTCCACTAATGTCATATTTCCAGCGAGAGTTATCCTGAAACCCCATGGAGTGGAAAGTTACCCTTGATGTTCTAAACATCACTGCCACTTACTTTTCTACATTTGCTGAAAGCAATACACTGACCTTTCCAATTAACCTAACTGCTATACAGAAAACTCTTAAGTTTCCTACTGGACCTTTTCAGGAGCTATGTGAAGTGATTATAGCAACATAAGGGGCTGCAACATAACTCCAGCCACTTCAGACCCTGACTCTCAAATCAGGATGAGGGTCTGAAGTGGCTGGAGTTATATTCAGTTATGGGTAGACAAATTTAACTGACTGGTCTGTGACAAAATGGCCAACAACTAGAAATTAGCACCAACCTTGAAATAGATAAAGCTGAACTATGTTCCACTGAGGAGAGATGGGGTTCCTGAGGGTTCATGCTTAGTGGGGTGCCAGTTGTATGGAATTTCAAACTAAATCAGGCTGGGCGCAGTGGCTCATGCCTGTAATCCCAGCACCTTGAGAGGCTGAGGCACGGTGATTACCCAAGGTCAGGAGGTCAAGACCAGCCTGGCAAACATGGTGAAACTTTGACTCTACTAAAAATACAAAAAATAACCAGGCGAAGTGGCACGCGCCTATAATCCCAGCAACTTGTAAGGCTAAGACAGGAGAATGGCTTGAACCTGGGAGGCAGAGGTTGCAGTGAGCAGAGATCATACCACTGCATTCCAGCTTGGGTGACAGAGAGAGACTCTGTCTCCAAAAATGAAAAATAAACTAAATCAGTAATTTGGGGAAAATCCTAGATTTTCTGGTCAACCAGACCTCCAAGTTTTCAGACAGGCAGAAGCCACCCTCTAAAAGGTGGATGGTAACTGACGTATTCAACAAAAGCACTTAACGGACCATCATGCAGCTTTGGGTCTCCTTCTTGCCCATGTTGGGGGCTTATGCATGGCGCTAAACAAACGGAATGGTGTACTTATCTTTCCCCTGATTTTTGCTACTCCAAAAAGCTTAATTAAAAGGGTGACTGATAGCACTGTTTCTTTAGACACTAAAGAAACAAATACACTAAATATTTTATTTATTTATTTATTTTTGAGACAGAGTCTCACTGTTGCCCAGGCTGGAGTTCAGTGGCATGATTTCAGCTCACTGCAGCCTCTACCTCCTGGGTTCAAGTGATTTATTGCCTCAGCCTCTTGAGTAGCTGGGACTACAGGCACATGCCACCATGCCTGGCTAATTTTTTTTTTTTCTTTTATTAGAGACAGGGTTTCACCATGTTGGCCAGGCTGATCTTGAACTCTTGACCTCAAGTGATTTGCTCGCCTCAGCCTCCCAAAGTGTTGCGATTATAGGCATGAGCCAACACGCCCAGCCAAGAATGTTATAACAGAAAAGGAATATATGACTGACCTAACATTGTGACTTGTGAATTCCATACCAAGGCCAAACAAGTCCCACTATGATGGTGACAAAGAGTGACATCGATGCCCAAGATTTTGGTCAATCTCTCAAAATGTAGAAGATGAAGAAATAAAATTATGTTTGCAGATGACATAATCCTATGTGTAGAAAATCCTAAAGATTACACACACATTTATGTGCACAAAAACTGAACTCATAAATGAATTCAGCAAAGCTTCAGGATACAAAATTAACATTTAAAATTACATTTCAATACACTAACAATGAATCATCTGAAAAGGAAATTAAGAAAACAATTGCATTAGTAATAACATCAAAACGAATAAAACAGGCCAAGGACAGTGGCTCACACCTGCAATCTTAGCAGTCTGGAAGGCCAAGGTGGGAGGATCACTTGAGCCCAGAAGTTCGAGACAAGCCTGAACAACGAAGTCAGACCTCATACAAGTACACGTACATAAACACCATGGAATACATGCAGCTATAAAAAATAATGAGATCATGTATTTTGCAGGAACATAAATGGAGCTGGAGGCTATATCCTTAGCAAACTAATGCAGGAACAGAAAATCAAATACTGCATGTTCTCACAAGTGGGAGCTAAAGATGAGAACTCACAAGGAAGGAAACAACACACACTGGGGTCTACTTGAGGGTGGAGGGTGGGAGGAGGGAGAGGAGCAGAAAACATAACTATTGGATACTGGGCTTAATACCTGAGTGATGAAATAATGTGTACAACAAGCCCTCATGATCCAAGTTCACCAGCGTAACAAACCTTCACATGTACCCTCAAACCTAAATTAAAAGTAATTTTAAAAAAAGAAAAGAAATGCCTGCTTGTCAGCCTGGGCAACATGGCAAAACCCTGTCTCTACAAAAAATAAAAAAATAGTTGGGCATGGCGGTGTATTCTTGTAGTCCCAGCTACTCAGGAGGCTGAGACGGGAGGAACACTTGAGCCCAGGAGGTCAAGGAGTGAGCCATGCAGAGAGCCATGATCGCTCCACTGCACTCCAGCCTGGGTCACAGAATGAGACACTGTCTCAAAAATAAAAAACAAAAAAGAAGATGACGACTAGTAGCTTGGGCAACAGAGTGAGATTCTGGCTCTACAAAATATAAAAACCAATAAATAAGTTTAATTTAAAAGACCATTTAAGACCAGGCATGGTGGCTCACGGCTCACGCCTGTAATCCCAGCACTTTGAGAGGCCAAGGCAGGTGAATCACCTGTGGTCAGGAGTTCAACACCTGCCTGGCCAACACAGTGAAACCCCATCTCTACTAAAAATACAAAAATTAGCTGGACATGGTGGCACATGCCTGTAATCCCAGCTACTCGGGAGGCTGAGGCCGGAAAATTGCTTGAACCCAGGAGGCAGAGGTTACAGTGACCCGAGATCGTGCCATTGCACTCCAGCCTGGGTGACAAGACTGAAACTCTGTCTCAAAAAAAGAAAAAGACCATTTCAATTCATGCCTCGTTGGTTCAGACCTTCTCTGCTCACTATGGAATATTTTAGGACAGTAGGTGCTATGACAATGAGGAACTGAGAATTTACGCATGAAAAAAACTATTCTGTTGGTTAAAGTGGGATGCCCACTTTAAATTTAGTGGGATGCCCAGTATGACTATAATTTTAGTCCTAGTATTGATTAATCCCATAAAGGGTTGTCAACTAATGCATTAGAGCAGATGTCAAATTTAATTCAGAATCTATCTTGTACAGGCCCCAAGGCCAAGCAGACCATAACATTTTTGTTTTGTAAATTCTTTTAATGTATATTAGATTTCCAACTGGGTTAAGTTGTGCACTTATTTCAGCATTTATTTTATTTTATTTTATTTTTTGATAGATGGGGCGTTGGCTGGGCACAGTGTCTCATGCCTGTAATCCCAGCACTTTGGGAGGCCGAGGCAGGCAGATGGCTTGGGCCCAAGACTTCAAGACCAGGCTGGGAACATGGCAAAACCCTACCTCTACAAAACACAAAAAAATAGCTGAGTGTGGTGGTGGGTGGCAGTGGTCCCAGCTACTCAAGAGGCTGAGGTGGGAGTATCACACGAACCCAAGAGGTCAAGCCTGCAGTGAGCTGTGATCATGCCACCACACTCCAGCCTGGGTGACAGAGCAAGACTCCATGTCAAAATGAAAGAGAAAAAGAGAGAAAGAGAGAAAGGGAAGGAAGGGAGGGAGGGAGGAAAAAAGAACCACTACAACCACTAATGCCATCCATCCTCCTTTATACCATCACATCTTCCTTGCCCTAACCCTTGCACATGAATCCCTCTCCCTAAACCTCATTTCTTAATATAAATATGAGTATTATTTATTCTAGCCACATCAAGTTTAGCCATCTACCCTTTTTTTTTTTTTTTTTGAGATGCAGTCTTGCTGTGTTGCCCAGACCGCAGTGCAGTGGCACGACCTCAGCTCGCCGCAACCTCCACCTCCTGAATCTACCCCATTTTAAGATCAGGATGAGCATCCAATTCAAAATATGCACTAATTGGCACACTCCCAGCAGTAGCCCAGACAATCCTATATGAAGTGCCTTAGCCATTAGTGTCCTATCAGTTTACTTGATAAGTGGATCATTGGCTTTATCAACTCTTATCACACAAGAATTTGGACAATTAATTTTACCATCATGACCCCTGGCCATAGCAGGATTCATTTCAATGCTAGTGGAAACTAACTGAGCCCTATTTGACTTAACAGAAGGCAAATCAGAACTAGTATTGGCCTTCAACATCTACTATCCCTATTTTTCATAGCAGAATACACTAATATTATTATAATAAATGCCCTAACTACTACTATTGTCCTAGGAGCATTACATATCTTCACACTAGAACTACATACAATTTTGGCCAGGCACAGTGGCTCACGCCTAAAATCCCAGCACTTTGGGAGGCCAAGGCGAGCAGATCGCTGGAGGCCAGGAGTTCGAGACCACCCTGACCAAAATGGAGAAACCCCATTGCTACTAAAACTACAAAAATTAGCTGTGCTTGGTGGCGTGCACCTGTAATCCTAGCTACCCAAAAGGCTGAGGCAAGAGAATCGCTTGAACCTAGGAGGCTCAGAGGTCGCAGTGAGGTGAGATTACACCACTGCACTCCAGCCTGGGCAACAGAGCAAGACTCCATCTCAAAAACACACACACACAAAACAACAACAAAAGGGAATATACACAATTTTGTTATTAAAACGCTTCTATTAACTATTTTATTCTTATGAATTCAGTTATCATTTCCACAATTTTGATATGATTCACTTATGCATCTTCTGTGAACAAACTGTCTATCTCAGATATGAGCCTATGCACATGACATCTCTTAATACCCAGGCTGGGCGGCGGCTCACACCTGTAATCTCAGCATTTTGGGAGGCCAATGTGGGCGTGTCACTTGAGGTCAGCCTGGCCAACATGGTGAAACCCCGTCTCTACTAAATACACAAAAATTAGCCAAGCGTGATAGCCTGCGCCTGTAATCCCAGCTACTTGGGAGGATGAGGCAGGTGAATTGATTGAACCCCAGAGGCGGAGGCTGCAGTGAGCTGAGATGGTGCCACTGCGCTCCGGTTTGATTGACAGAGCAAGACTGTCTCAAAAAAAAAAAAAAAATGCCCACCCTAATATTTAGTATCCCACCCCAAACATAAAAAATATGTTTGATAAAACAGTTACTTTAATAGAGTAAATCAAAAAATCATAGAAGTTTAAATCCTCTTGTTACTAGCATTGTTAAAAAGAGAGGGAGGGAGAGAGAGACAGAGAGACATGAGGTCACACTAGGTTCCCCAGGCTAAGAGTGTAAGAGGTCAAGAGATCTCTCCCTTTTTTTTCTTTCTTTCTTTTTGGTCAGTGGATATACTTCAAGGAAAAAGGATATTTTCGCTAATGGGACAGTTACAAATTTTTTTCCTCCAGAGAAGCTCAGTTCAGTGTCATCAGAGTTAGGGGCCTCCTCCATGGCAGTGGTTCCTTCATAGGGTTTAAGAATCTCTAGCCTATGTCGGGTTTAAACTAACCCTTTTGTTATGCCACCGGGGTATCATGTGTATTGTCCCATCTACACCCCAGGGTCAGGATACCTGTGATAAAGGCACCTGAAGCTGCAGCAGCAGAGGTACTTAAGGTCCTGGTAAGCCCTCTGCTTTTGGCGGTGTGGACTCAGTGTGCCACCTAACAGCTGCCTTTCCTCCCTTTCTCTCTCTCTCCCCTTTAAATGACCACTGTTTCAGGAGCTCCGCTCGTATAGAATGTACAGTCCACCCTCCCGCCGCACCCTACTCGCCAGGCCAACCCAGTATCAGGCACGGCTTCACTCTAAACACACAGATAGATCCAGCATCAATTGAAGGAGGGTTCCAATAGCATATTCCTGCTCTTAAATGCCAAATAATTATTTTTTAAAAGACAGACTCAGTCAGCTGAATATAGGACTCATACTTGATAGGGCTCAACATAAAACACCGAGCAGCACACTCAGAGGACCAGCTCTCTAGCCAGCAGCAGCTCACTGTACATGTTGGCCCTCAGGCAGGACAGTGGGTTAGCAAGTCAGAGCAAAAGAAGATCCACAAAAATAAGCCAGGCGTGGTGGTGCACACCTGTAATTCCAGCTACTTGGGAGGCTGAGGCAGGAGAACTGCTTAAACCTGGGAGGTGACGTTTGCAGAGAAGTATGATCATACCACTGTACTCCAGCCTGAGTGACAGAGCAAAACTCTGTCTCAAAAAAAAAAAAGTTAATTAAAAAAAAAGAGAAGAAGGAATCACAGATTGCAATCAGTGTCTGGACAACGTGCTCAGGGCACTAAATCATTGTGGTCACTTTCAGAGATGTAGTTCTGATGAAACTGATGATGGTCTGGCACTCACAGAGAGGGTATTAAAAGGCCTATTGCGGCTTGGCATCGTGGCTCACACCTGTAATCCCAGCACTTTGCGAGGCTGAGGCAGGCGGATCACCTGAGGTCAGGAGTTCAAGACCAGCCTGACCAATACAGTGAAACCTGTCTCTACTAAAAATATAAAAATTAGCTGGGTGTGGTGGCCGGGACCTGTAATCTCAGCTACTTGGGAGGCTGAGACAAGAGAATTGCTTGAACCTGGGAGGTGGAGTTTGCAGTCAGCCGAGATGGTGCCACTGCACTCCAGCCTGGGTGACAGAGCAAGACTCAGTCTAAAAAAAAAAAAAAAAAAAGCCTATTGCTCACATTGTTGAGATCTTGGGGAGAGCAGGGCAGGCCCATCAGTCACAACTGAAATGGCCTGAGAGCAAAGACAGGAGCCTGGCCAGGGTGTGTATTGTGGTTGGAATAGAGTTAGGCACAAGGTCCCCTGCACAGGCAGGTGGTTACGTGGTTTAAATTTCTTGCCTATGACAGACAAGGGAGCACTTAGACTCATCAGCTTGACCAGATGTGGGTCACAAGGGAAAAGGGAAGGATGAGTCTTACGTTGTTAGCAATTATTAAATCGGGATTCTGGGCCAGGTGTAGTGGCTTGTGCCTGTAATCCCAGCACTTAGGGAGGCCAAGGTGGGCAGATCATTTGAGGTCAGGAGTGTGAAACCAGCCTGGCCAATATGGTGAACCCCATCTTTACTCAAATACAAAAATTAGCCGGGTATGGTGGCACACGCCTGTAATCCTAGCTACTGGGATTACAGCTCCTGCCGAGGAAGGAGAGTCAATTGAATCCGGGAGGTTGCAGTGAGCTGAGATCGTCCCACTGCACTCCAGCCTTGGTGACAGAGCGAGTCTCTTGTCTCAATAAACAGCTAAATAAAATGCATCATGGATTTGGATTTGGTCTTAATCCCTTAAATATATCAGGAGTTTCAAAGATTATATAAACTTTAGTTTTCCTCACATCAATTAAAACAGGAATTCAATTGTGTTTTCCTCTTACCAATGGAATCAGGAATTCATTTGTCTTAGGAACTGTATACCTTTTTAAATTTCAAAGTTCTCTATGGATATTCACATATGAAAACCGATGTAAAAATGAAAAAAGTACCTGAGAACTTAAATATACCCACTCTTGTATCTTGAGGCTCTCTGGCCTCAAGAAATATAAATTTTTAGTCCCAGAATTTTCTTGCCTTACTCCCACCATATCTAACAACCTTCATTTTCAAAGTGAAAGAAACTAAAATCTTACACACAGACACAGGGAATACAATTATAAAATGATAAGGGAAACCAGAGTTGAAAGGCCACAACACTCAGCAGATAAAATAATCCAAAGGAAACATAAACATTCTAATTAGCTCAGATAAGCAGCCTGCTTCCCCACAATTCACAAGGAAAACCCACATTCAAGAGGTTAAACACCTTAACATGTTGGAGGTCCATACTCTCTCTTTGGCATGTAACTTCTACAGTGGAACAGTCCCTGGTGATGAAGGGAAGAGAGAGACATCTGAGTAGCCACAAGAATGCGCTCTGGGAGTTCTGCACATCCTAATTGGCTCCTGGCAGTGTGAAAACACTTCCTCTCCTGGGCTTCAATTCTCAGGGCAGAAGAAACTCTCAGCTGGATTCACTTTAAGGCTCTGACCCAAAAATAACCTCCCAAATTCATTAACCCTGTGTCCTGGAGACAGCACTCCTGAACTTCACACACTTTATCAATATGCAGGAATTATATTCTTAATGCGGCAACATAATGAATGCAAAACTCAAACCTCATGTCTAAAAACATGCCCAAGGAAACCACAATTACAACCTCAGAAAGCAACCCCTCCACCCAAAACACATACATGGGATCTCCAGCTTTCTGGGGCTCTGTAGCTTCTCTCGGTATAAAGGGCTTAATGGTTATGAACAGGGAGTCTCCCCAAGAAGAACCAACAGGGCCTTTAATTACTGCTCTTGGCAGGCTCAAGGTTGGGCAGTAATGTTACTTTGGACCATCATGTTTATGGATTGCAAGAATCAATACTGTTAAAATGTCCATTTACCCAAAGCAATCTACAGATTCAAGGCAATCCCTATCAAAATACCAAGGATATCCTTCACAGAAATAGAAAAAACAAACCTAAAATTGATACGGAACCCCAAAATACACAGAATAGCCAAAGCTATCCTAAGCAAAAAGAACAAAACTGGAAGAATCACATTACCTGACTTCAAATTATACTACAGAGCTATAGTAACCAAAATAGCATGATACTGGCGTAAAAACAGACCCATAGACCAATGGAACAGAATGGAGAACCCAGAAACAAATCCACACCTACAGTAAACTCATTTTTAACAAAGGTGCCAAGAATACACACTGGGAAAAGACAGTCTCTTCAATAAATGGTACTGGGAACTGAATATCCATATGCAAAAGAATGAAACTAGATCCTTATCTCATGCCAAATGCAAAAATAAAATCAAAATTGATTAAAGACTTACATCTGCCGGGCGCGGTGGCTCAAGCCTGTAATCCCAGCACTTTGGGAGGCTGAGGCGGGTGGATCACGAGGTCAAGAGATCGAGACCATCCTGGTCAACATGGTGAAACCCCGTCTCTACTAATACAAAAAGTTAGCTGGGCACGGTGGCACGTGCCTGTAATCCCAGCTACTCAGGAGGCTGAGGCAGGAGAATTGCCTGAACCCAGGAGGCGGAGGTTGCGGTGAGCCGAGATCGCGCCATTGCACTCCAGCCTGGGTATCAAGAGCGAAACTCCGTCTCAAAAAAAAAAAAAAAAAAAAAAAAAAAGACTTACATCTAAGACCTCAAACCAGGAAACTACTACAAGAAAATATTGTGAAAAATCTCCAGGACACTGGTCTGGGCAAAAATGTCTTGAGCAATACCCCACAAGCACAGGCAAGCAAAGCAAAAATGGACAAATGGGATCACATCAAGTTAAAAAGCTCCTGCAGAGCAAAGAGTACAATCAACAAAGTGGACACAATCCACAGAATGGGAGAAAATATTTGCTAATTACCAATGTGACAAGAGATTAATATAACCAGAATATATAAGGAGCTCCAACTCTACAAAAAAAGTAATCTAATAATCCAATCGAAAAATGGGCAAAAGATTGACAGTTCTCAAAACAAGATATATGAATGGTGAACAGGCATATGAAAAGGTGCTCACATGAAAAAGTGATCAGAAAAATGCAAATCAAGACTACAATAAGATATTATCTCACCCCAGTTAAAATGGCTTATGTCAAAAAAGCAGGCAATAACAAAAGCTGGAGAGGATGTGGAGAAAAGGGAAGCTTTGTACTCTGTTGATGGGAGGGTAAATTAGTACAACCACTACAGAGAATGGTTTGGAGGTTCCTCAAAAAACCAAAAATTGAGCTACCATACACCATCCAGCAATCCCACTGCTGGGAATATGCCCAAAAGAAAGGAAATCAGTATATGGAAGGGACAGCTGCACTCCTATATCTGTAGCCGCACTGTTTCAATAGCCAAGATTTGGAAGCAACCTAAGTATCTCTCAACAGATGAATGGATTTTTAAAACGTGGTACAACTTTGGGAGGCGGAGGCAGGTGATCACCTGAGGTCAGGGGTTCGAGACCAGCCTGGTCAAGATGGCGAAACCCTGTCTCTACTAAAAATACAAAAATTAGCCCTGTGTGGAGGCTCATGCCTGAAATCCCAGCTACTTGGAGGCTAAGGCACAAGAATTGCCTTAACACTGTAGGCAGAGGTTGCAGTGACGTGAGATCATACCACTGCACTTCAGCATAGGCAACAGAGTGAGACTCTGCCAAAAAATAAAAAATAAAAAAAATAGGGGGTACATATACACGATAGAGTACTATTCAGCCATAAAAAAGAATGAAATCCAGTCATTTGCAATATGGATAGAATTGGAGATCATTATGTTAGGTGAAATCAGCCAGGCACAGAAAGATAAACACCACATGTGCTCAGTTATTTGTGAGATCTATTATAAAAATCCAACAGCTGAACTCAGGGACATAGAGAGTAGGGTGGTATATTAGAAGCTGGGAAAGGTAATGCGAGCCTGGGGGAAAGGAGAGGATAGTTAATGGGTGAAAAAAAATAGAACTATACATTTAAAAATAACTTATAGAGAGTAACTGGATTGTTTGCAACTCAGATAGATGCTTGAGGGGATATCCCTTTCTTCATGATGGGCTTATTTCACGTTGCATGCCTGCATCCAAACATCTCATGTCCTCCATAAATATATACACCATGTATCCACAAAAATTAGAAAAAGTTATAATATTTTTAATAGCTATTGATTATATACATTTCAGATACATGAAGAAAATGACACCCAAATAAATAGTAAAATCTTTTCCAGATGACAAAGTCAAGGAGGGGCAGTGCCGAACTGAGACTGCTAAAAAGACAGATCACCCTGGCAAGTTTCCAAAGAGGAGCCTCAACCCAAGAGTTCCCAAAGGATTTCTGGACTCAGGAGAGATACTGGAAGGTATGTCATAAGGATTTCTACAACAATTTCCGGTGGGTATTCTTTGCCTTCCTCGCCTGTAAAATATCCGCAAACAAAAAACAAATATTTTAAAACGAGTCATCCCTAGTTCTTTGGAAAAATGAGAAAAACGGCGTCAGTGTGAAATGCACCAGAGGCCAAACAATTGATAACGACGCTGTGCATTGGAGAGGGGACGTCAGACTTTGGGAATGCAGGAAGGGATCCGCAAACTTAGGAATTTACTGCCAGCCCTAGGAAGAGGTAGGCTGGGATAGGATCATGGATTTCACACCCTGCTTTCTATACATTTGCAAAGCTCAGGGGAAGATAAGTGACCTTCATGGAGAAAGGAGGGACTGAGGACCACACGGACCTCTGCTCTTCCCAAGCACGAACCCCACACACGAGTCGGAATCCTCCCCATGACCATCCTGTGGCTCCCTCACAATCTGGGGAGACTCGGGGCTGCGGACGCGGAGCTGCCTAGAGGGGGCGCAGGGGCCAGAGCTGGGGCCGCAGGCGTCGCGCGGGAACGGGACAGGACGCCGGGGTCCCGGATGCCGGCCCAGCCCCACTCTGCGCCAGGGCACCGAGGGCCCAGCTGTGGCAAAGGGACCCGGGTCCCAGACCCCGGAGTCGCCAAGGGGAAGCCCCGGGTCCCGCCACAACCGGTTCCAACCTGCCCCTCCTCAGGTCTCGGGACACAGGCCCCACACACTCACCATTTTCCGGCTTCCAGGTGTCTGGCCGTCCTCCCTCATCTCTTCTATGCAGCGTTGGTCCCAGCGTTGGTCACAGCGTACGTAGCAGGAGCCATCGGGGTACGTGATAGTCGAGGCACCTGGCAACCGCGGTGCGTAACGACGTAAGACGCCCACCCCTTTTGTGACGCATTTCCCCACCCACCTTCACGTTGCACCTCTGATTGGACAGTTCATGAAGCCCCACCCCCTCTTTACCCGAATTGACAGATGCGAAAGGCCGCTGGGGCAACCAGGCTTCACTCCAGGCAGAAACCGGTCACAGCCAGGGACAGTTGCGTTGAAGCTGAACTTGTTCCCAGCCCTCTCGATGGACCCTGGCATCCTGTCGCAGCTGTTTCTGAACGCGAGGACACAAGTCTGCGCAGCGAATTCCAGCCTTAGTTGCCAGATGTAGCGATCCTTTAAGGAGCAAGTCCACAGCAGGAGGGCCACCCAGACAAGTCCAGATTGGAACAAGAGGGTCTGACTCCTCCAGGGGCCAGGGACTTGGCCTGAGTCTTGAGGGCACTTGTGGAACTGTGAGCCCCGTTCACAGACACTTAAAAGTGACCTCACCGTGTGTGATAAGAGTCTATTTCCATTTTGATATTGACAGCTAAGGGCATTGAGGCCTCCACCCATCCCTTCCCCAATTCCCACACCTTGGCCTCCAGAGCCTTTTACACACAATCTCTTTGAACCCCACATCCCTAGTATGGATGCAAGGATGCTTATCAAAGTAACCACAAGCTGAGATGTGTTCAACTAAACTTTGAAGTGTACATTTCACACTACAGGGAAATTTATTTTAGATAGGTTACAGATTGTGTTCACAGAGAACTTTAAAATGTAAACGACCTGATATACTTAAGGTAATTTAATTCTTATTTTCACTGATTCAAGAATAAACAATAAAAAATGATGTAAATTTAGGGTGTATCTGGAAACTCTTAGTATGCTTAACAGATTAGATCAAAAATCTTAAGCCATGTGTATTTATTTGAAAAGCTACATCAAAAGAAAATACAAATACTACACAATGCACCCCTTTTAAGTGTACAATTCAGTACAGTATATTCAAAGATACAAACACATAGTCATCACCACAGCCAATTATAGAACATTTTCTGTTTCTTTCTTTCTTTTTTTTTTTTCCAGACAGAGTCTCACTCTATCGTCCAGGCTGGAGTGCAATGGCCCGATCTCGGCTCACCAAAACCTCCGCCTCCCAGGTTCAAGTAATTCTCTTGCCTCTGCCTCCCGAGTAGCTGTGATTACAGGCATGCGCCACCAGGCCTGGCTAATTTTGCATTTTTAGTAGACACGGGGGTTTCTCCATGTTGGTCAGGCTGGTCTTGAACTCCCGACCTCGGGTGATTCGCCTGCCTCAGCCTCCTAAAGTGTGTAGTAACCGAGCGAGTTAGAAGGAATGAGCCACACACTAAGTTCCAAATTAAGAGTCCTTTTATTAGCCAGCAACTGAGAGACCGCCAATGCTCAAAGTTCTCTCGGCCCCAAGGATGGGGCTTATCTTTTATACCTTGATTTAGGTAGGGGAGGGGTTACCTAATTGAAGCAGAATTTTACAGAAGCAGAAAAGCAGGTTAGAGGAAGGGGCTGTGAGCACAGGTGTTTTGCATACAATTACCAAGAAGCGGGGTGATCAGGCTCCTTCTACACAATAATCAAAGGGAAACTTTTTTTCTTACAATAGCAGGGGGGGTGTGCCAAGCAGGATGCGGTTACAATGTTTACAAGTGTTAAGAACAGTATGCTTCAATGCTTCTAAGTGCGGCAGGACCCAGTTATGCACCCAAAGGGGCTGTGGTAGGGGTGAGGAAGCTAGGTTGGAGTTTACAGCCAAGATGGAGTCAGTGATACTAGCCCAGAGTAGGTTATTATAAGTGCTGGGATTACAGGCGTGAGCGACCACACCTGGCCTAATTTACACATTTTAAAACACTAGAGGCTGGGGGCGGTGGCTCACTCCTGTAATCCCAGCACTTTGGGAGGCCGAGGCGGGTGGATCACGAGGTCAAGAGATGGAGACCATCCTGGTCAACATGGTGAAACCCCGTCTCTACTAAAAATACAAAAAATTAGCTGGGCACGGTGGCGTGTGCCTGTAATCCCAGCTACTCAGGAGGCTGAGGCAGGAGAATTGCCTGAACCCAGGAGGCGGAGGTTGCGGTGAGCCGAGATCGCGCCATTGCACTCCAGCCTGGGTAACAAGAGCGAAACTCCGTTTCAAAAAAAAAAAAAAAAAAAAAAAAAGAGTAGAGAAACACTCTCGATCAGATGAATGAGTCTTAACCATTTTTTTATTTTTATTTATTTATTTTTTTGAGACGGAGTTTCACTCTTGTTACCCAGGCTGGAGTGCAATGGCGCGATCTCGGCTCACTGCAACCTCCGCCTCCTGGGTTCAGGCAATTCTCCTGCCTCAGCCTCCTGAGTAGCTGGGATTACAGGCACACGCCACCGTGCCCAGCTAATTTTTTGTATTTTTAGTAGAGACGGGTTTTCACCATGTTGACCAGGATGGTCTCCATCTCTTGACCTCGTGATCCACCCATCTCAGCCTCCCAAAGTGCTGGGATTACAGGAGTGAGCCACCGCACCCGGCAGCCCATTTTTTTTTTTTTTAATGATCTATTCCCGAGGTTGGGAGAATGGTTTAATGAGATATGGGGAAATGTGCTTAGATTTCTTCTTTCCTGTTTATTATTCTCATTCCAATTATCTGTGTTCATCCCACCCACTTCTCCTACAGGGTATCACTGACCACCTGTAACGTGGGACAGACTGAGCGGGTGGTAGGACACTATAACCCAGTTAACAGCTGCATTTACATGAGCCTACCCCCAGACCCCCAGCCTGACCTCCACCATGCATTTCACCCTCCCATTCTCCAGATGGGGGATCAGCCCTTCATCGTGTGCCTGCCATCCTACAGTCCATTCTTCTGCCTCTGTGTACTACCTATAAATTGGGGCAGGTATGGCGGGCAGTCCCTCACCCAGACACCCTCACACACAGGGTGGGTACATGTAGCCAACTATGCTGAAGGAACAGTCCCAGGGCCGCAGCAACCTGAAGGACAGCTCCGTAGAGCTCAGGGTGAGTGAGGCAGAGGCCTATCCAATCCCAGGTCTGCTACCAAGTCTTTACCTGGTTCCTCCTCAGGTCACCCCACCCAGCCTGATCCCAGTTTTCACTCAGATCCTCCCATCCCCAGGCACATATCTTTGTCTTCAGTCAGGTGGCCCTGCCTGGCCTGTGATCCCTTCCCACTGCAGTACCGGGTTCCCACCCTGATCCCCTTACTGGACTTTGAGCCCAACTTCCATCCGACTTGTCCACCAGGTGCACACCCCAGGATGGGAAGTGTGGACTAAGCACCTTGTACCAACCCCTCTTAACTGAAACCCTCTCTACTGAGGCGGTTCCTTTTCCCAGGTCCTTATCCAGTTCTTCCCTCGGCCTCCTTGTCTCCTCCCTGTCCTGATCCTTTTCCTTTTTTTTTTTTTTTTTTCCTTTGAGATGGAGTCTCACTCTGTCGCTAGACTGGAGTGCAGTGGTCTGATCTCGGCTCACGGCAATCTCCACCTCCTGGGTTCAAGCGATTCTCCTACCTCGGCCTCCTGAGTATATGGGACTACAGGCGCATGCCACCATGCCCAGCTAATTTTTGTACTTTTTAGTAGAGATGGCATTTCCCTATGTTGGCCAGGATGGTCTTGAACTCCCGACCTCAGGTAATCCGCCGGCCTCGACCTCCCAAGGTGCTGGAATCCCAGGCGTGAGCCACCGCGCCCGACCTTGATCCATTTTCTTTCTCTGACTCCTATTCCCTTCTGGTTCCCTTGCCAGACTTACACCCTCAGACGCCAGAGAATTCTTCCTAGTCTCTCCCAAGCCACTTGCCAATACCTCACCCACAGACGTCCACCAGACCTTCACCTGTGTAACCACGTCCTCTCCCATGCTCTCATCTCTTACTCAGCCTGTCTTCCACCAGGTGCATCAAGCATCAGGGTGGCGTCAGACGACTATATAGGTAAGTTTCAGCCACTGTTGGCCTGGTAGAGCCTGGTCTGTGAGTGCTAAGACGCCTGCTCGGCCCCGCCCTTTCCGCCAAGGCCCGCCCTTCTCGGTTCGGCCCTCATCCTGCCTCTCTCGCTTAGGCACCCGTCAGCTTAGGAAACAGCTCTACCCTTCTCACCCCCTTTGCGGGTCAGTCTGGGCCAGTCCGGGCCAGTCCAGGCTCAGTCCGCCTCTCAAGTTCCGAGCCCCGCCCAGGGCTGATCTAAGCCCCGCCCAGTCCAGCTCAGCCCCGCCCTTTCCTGGCTCAGTCTTTCCTCCACGCTAGGCCTTAGGTGCACTTAGACCCCAGAAGTCTCTTTGGGTCAGGCCACTCCCTTCATAGAACTCCTCGCCCCACTCTGCTCAGCCCTATCCTCCTCTCGCAATTCTCGGGGTTGCTCTAGGGGCTGCCGTCCTCGGTGCTCCTTCTCTCCTAGTCCGCTGGGGCCCAGAGATGTCGCTGTCGCGCCGGGACCAGGTTTCCTCTAGAGGAGAGCTCAGGCAAAACCTGTGAACTCCAGGACTTTGAAATGTGCAGTTAAGGGCAGCGATGAGAAGACAGGAGACGGGGAGAGGGTAACCCGGCCTTGCCCCCACTCAGCCATACCCATCCATGCCCGCAGGACCTGTTCTCTGCTGTCACCATCCCCACCTCCGCCTGGAGACCATACTGCGGCCAAGCAGCTCTGGACCAGCACCTGCAGGTTCCAGTATATGAAGAGCACGCCTAGGGGTCGGCATGTGGGAGGAGGTTGAGGGAGGCGAGTCGGTTTCCATGGATACAATGGAGGGGCTTGCGTGTCAAGATACGGAGCTTTGGACATCAAAGCAGTTGAGAATGTGGGATGGAATTTCAGCTCCAAAGAGGACCTTGTGCATCATGGGTAACTCACAGACATGGAAAAGGGTCTTGAAGATTTAGGGTGGTGTCCAGTGCCCCGGTGTGGGGATTGCAAGGTCTGAGGCTGGTGTCCTCATCCCAGGGAATCATTTGTGGATTTGGGAACCGTGTCCAAGATTAGAGGGTTGGATCTGATGGACCAGGGGCAGGATCCAGAAACCACTAAGGGAATTAAGAGACTCAATGTAGGAGTGTCATCCAAGGACCCGGAAGCCATTCAGGGCTCGAGGTCTCTGTCCAGGCCTGAAGAAGACACACCACTTGTAGGTCAGATATAGGAAGTGATAAAAGCCAAATTCAGAAGGCTACATATTCTGATTCTGTTTATATGACTTTCTGAAATATGTAATACAAAGCTAGGAACCAAAAAACAGATCAGTTGGGAGCAGGGAGAGGGCCAGGAGGTGAGGGAAGGAACACAAAGGGGTATGAGAAAATTTCTTGAGGTGATGGTTTTATGGGTGTTAAACATATGTCAAAACATACAATTTCATATTTTAAATACAAGCAGTTAATTGTCAATTATATCTCAAGTCAAGAAGGGAAGGAAAAGCAGGGAGGAAAGAAAGAACATTAGACCATCATGAGCAATATGAAAAACATACACACACTGTGACTGAGCAATGTCATTTTTGGAAATCTTTCACAATGAAAGATAGTGTTAATAATAGGAGGCCGGGTGCGGGGGCTCTCGTCTGTAATCCCAGCACTTCCGGAGGCCAAGGCCAGCGGATCACAAAGTCAGGAGTTTGACCAGCCTGGCCAATATGGTGAAACTCCATCTCTACTAAAAAAAAACAAATTAGCTGGGTGTGGTGGTGGGCGCCTGTAGTCCCAGCTACTAGGGAGGCTGAGGCAGGAGAATCACTGGAACCCAGAGGTGGAGATTACAGTAAACTGAAATCGTGCTACTGCACTCCAGCCTGGGTGACAAAGTAAGACTCGGTCTCAAAAAAAAAAAAAAACAATATGGGTGCAAAGCCAGTTGCAGTGGCTCATGCCTCTAATTCAAGCACTTTGGGAAGCTGAGGAGGGAGGATTGCTTGAGCCCACCAGAAGTTGAAGACCAGCCTGGGCAACATAAGGAGACCCTGACTCTATAAATACTTTAATAAATTAGCCAAAGCTGGGCACGGTGGCTCATGCCTGTAATCCCAGTACTTTGGGATACCAAGGTGGGTGGGTCACGACTTCAAGAGATGAAGACCATCCTGGCCAACGTGATGAAACCCCATCTCTACTAAAAATACAAAAATTAGCTGGGTGTGGTAGTGTGCACCTATAGTCCCAGCCACTTGGGAGGCTGAGGCAGGAGAATCACTTGAACTGGGAAGCAGAGGTTGCAGTGAGCCGAGATGGTGCCACTGCACTCCAGCCTGGCGACAGAGCAAGACTCTAAAAAAAAAAAAAAATTAGCCACAGGTGGTGTGCATGCCACCAAGCCAGGCTAATTTTTGTATTTTTAGTAGAGACAGGGTTTTGCTCTGTTGTCCAGGCTGGTCTCCAACTCCTGGCCTCAAGTGATCTGCCCGCATCAGCCTGCCAAAGTGCTGGGATTACAGGAGTGAGCCACTGCACCCAGCCTGTGGTAATATTTATTATTACAATTTATTACCCCTGTTTGACAACATGTACATTCCTGGTAGTCCTTGGAAAGAAATCACTTGCAACATGATGTGACTTTTGGTATTATGCGCATGAAAAACTACTGTCATCATAAAAGTTGTAATCAAGCATGAAAACGAAAATTTGTATGAGGAAAAAAAGGCCTGAAGTTGCAAGCTTACAGTAATATTGACTCACAATGTTGGACAAATAGCTAACTCATAAAGTTTATCTGATCCATGATTGCAATGGGACATTTTAATATATATTATCAGTAAATACAAAACTCATTGGATAGTATGCAAGTTGTTCGCACACTGTTATTATTTCTAAGAAACATGTAGAGAACTTTTGTTTGAGGAAGACAGGTATATTGTTTGTAATCATATATAATCAAACATAATTCAAAATAAACTGAGGGACAGCATTCAGCTATGAGTAACAGGAAACACCCACATCTTTCTGTAATGAATAAGGTGCTTATTCTCACATGAAAGGGCAGGGTGAGACCCATCTCTGCATAATGCAGCAGAGGAACAAGCTCCATGTAGGGTTTTGATTTTTGTTTTTGGATAGTGCCACTGTAGCTCTCAACCTACATCAGTAACAGCCACTATCCCTATGGACAAAAATGTTTATGTACAAACTGGACCTCACAGGAACCAAGTCAGATCATCAGACTATTCCCAACAATGACAATATAAACTGATTACTTGGCGGATACATTAGCGCTTTCAGGAACATCAAAATAGCAGCTGAATCTTTGATATGAAGCTTGTAAGAAAATCTACAGAAATTTATAACTTTGAGAACACGGAGGTGAAGTAGCTGGTGGTGGTTTAGAGGATACTGTTTTTTTTGTTTTTTGAGACAGGGTCTTGGTCTGCACTCTGTCACCCAGGCTGGTGTGCAGTGGCGCAATCTCAGCTCACTGCAACCTTCACCTACCCGACTCAAGCGATTTGCCTGCCTCAACTGGGACTATAGGCATGCGCCACCATGCCCAGCTAATTTTTATATATATATATATATTTTTTGAGACGGAGTTTCGCTCTTGTTACCCAGGCTGGAGTGCAATGGCGCGATCTCGGCTCACCGCAACCTCCGCCTCCTGGGTTCAGGCAATTCTCCTGCCTCAGCCTCCTGAGTAGCTGGGATTACAGGCACGCGCCACCATGCCCAGCTAATTTTTTTGTATTAGTAGAGACGGGGTTTCACCATGTTGACCAGGATGGTCTCGATCTCTTGACCTTGTGATCCACCCGCCTTGGCCTCCCAAAGTGCTGGGATTACAGGCTTGAGCCACCGTGCCCGGCCTAATTTTTATATTTTTAATAGAGACAGGGTTTCATCATATTGGTCAGGCTGGTCTCAGACTCCTGACCTCAGGTGATCAGCCTGCCTCAGCCTCCCAAAGTGCTGGAATTACAGGCATGAGCCACTGCACATGGCTAAGGATACTCTTGATTGGCAGGGCAAATAATCAGAAAGATTAATATGGGCTGTTTGGACATGGTCATCTAGACCTGTCTAAACAGCCCATATTAATCTTTCTCCCCATATGATGCCTCCAAAATCTGACTAATGCCTTTACTTCTGCATTCTAACCTTCCAGAAATATAGGCCATTGATGCAGTCTACATGTAACCATAAAAGAAAGAAATTCTGAGCCAGGTACAGTGGCTTATGCCTATAATCCCAGTGCTGTAAGAGGCTGAGGCTAGAGCGTCACTTAAGGCCAGGAGTTTGAGACCAGTCTGGGCAACATAGCAAGATACCATCCTACAAAAAAAAATTTAAAAACCAAAAACAAAAACATTAGCTGGGTTTGGTGGCACATACCTATAGTTCCAGCCACTTGGGAGGCAGAGGTCAGAAGACCACCTGAGCTCGGGAGTTTGAGGTTACAGTGAGCTACAATCGTGCCACTGCATTCCCGCCTGGGTGACAGAGTGAGTGAGACCCTATTTCAGAAAGAAAGAAAAAAAAAGGAAAGTGAGAAAGAAAAGAAGAAATAAATGAAGTCTGAAGGTTTAGTTCCCATTACCCAGACTGACATGACACAATCCATGAAAGGCATCTCCCATTCTAGATTTTATTATCCCATCATAGCTCTCTCCTTATCCCAAAATCAATTATACAAAGAGCAGCCAGAATAAATAACAAGGAGTAAAGAGCAACAGGTTAAAATAATAATTCACATGAGACTACAGTCTGTAATACACTTTACACTTGGAATTAATACCAACTCTATAATAACAAGGAAAATTAAATACTTTGAGTCAAAAAGAAAAAAATGGGCCAGGTGTGGTGGCTCACACCTGTAATCCTAGCACTTTAGGAGGCTGAGGCGGGTGGATCACTTGAGGTCAGGAGTTTGAGATCAGCCTGGCCAACATGGTGAAACCCATCTCTAGTAAAAATATAAAAAATAGGCCAGGTGTGGTGGCACATGCCTGTAGTCTCAGCTACTTGGTAGGCTGAGGTGGGAGAATCACTTGAACCCACAAGGCAGAGGTTGCAGTGAGCCGAGATCATGCCACTGTAGTCCAGCTTGGGAAACAGAGCATAGAGACCCTGTCTCAAAAAAAAAAAGAAAAAAAAAGGAGTTGTTCTAATAAATATGATGGAATATATATAATGTGGGAAGGGAATCAAGAACCTGCTAAATGAAGCAAGTAGGTTCATACCAACATTTATCCAGACTTATTTTTCAATGGTCCTCAATCACAGAACAATTAAGCAACCATATACAATTTAACATACCCAAATATGAGAAACACATTTAAATTCTTCGTTGGATTAAACACACTTCAAAATGGAAAGACAAATATTTTATTTACTGACCTAAAACAATGCTACCTATGAAATTCATGCACTATTGCTTTAAAATTACTTACAGGATTATATCAATTTAACATTTCTTTGTGAGATTAAGCATTTGAAACCATAGTCCAGAGAACTATTTTAAATATGAGCCACTAACAAAATATACATATAATGTCTACATTTCCATCAGGTTATATATTTTCTGGAGACTACATGACCTGCTATGCATGAGGCTTTTTAAAGTATTTACATTTATAGGATTTTGCTACATTAGAAGTTTTCAAATGACTTTTTTTTTTTTTTATGAGATGAGGTCTTGCTATGTTGTACACACTGGTTTCAAATTCCTGACCTCAAGTGATCCTCCTGCCTCAGCCTCCCAAAGTGCGGGGATTACAGGTGTAAGCCACCACACCCAGCCAGAGTTGAAAAGTCTATTCAAATTCAATACCTCAACTAGTGAGGCCCTGCTGGGGAATGACACCCAGCATCTCCTGTTTGCCAGACAAGTACTTTAACCCACAAAGCCACAGAGCCCTCAAATGACTTTACAAGTTTATTATAAAGGAAAACCTTCCTTGTGGTTTTCACATTTATAGTGTTTCAATCCAGGGTACATTCTTACATGTTGCTGAAAACATGTGGGCTGACTAAAAACGTTTGCACACTGCTTATATTCAAGAGTTTTCTCTCTTCTACGTGTTCTTTCCTGGCTTCAAATAGAAGTGAAATGACTAAAGGCTCTCCCACATGCTTAACATGTACCAGGGTTCTCTCCACTATGCATTCATATGTGTCACAGGATTGTGTGATGACAAAACCTTTCCCACACTCTTTACACAGGATTTCTCTCAAATATGGGTTCCTTTCAAAAAAGGATTTGTTCGGTTTTTCTCCATGATGAGTTCTTTCATGTATTTGAAAGGAACTAAAATGACTGAAGCCTTTCCCATATTACTTACACTTATATGGCTTCTCTCCAGAATTATTTCTTTCATGTATTAAAAAAGGCACCAACATAATTTCATGCTTTCCCACATCACTTACATTCACAGGGCTTCTCTTCAGTTTGAGTACTTTAATGTATCTGACATGAGTCCAGAACATTAAAGGCTTTCCCACATGGATTTATAAGGTGGTCCGTCTTCAGCGTGTGTTAACATGTGTCTCTGAAAGCTTGCACGGCAAGAATAGGCTTTCCCACATTCCTTACAATGATAGGGTTTCTGTCCAGTGTGAGTCCTTTCATGTAGTCGAAAGGAACTAGAAGATCTAAAGGCTTTACCACATCGCTTACATTCAAAGGGTTTCTCACCAGTGTGAATCATTTCATGTGTTCGAAAGGAGTTGAGATAACTGAAGGCTTTCCCACATTGCTTACACTCATAGGGTTTCTCTCCAGTATGAGTTCTTTCATGTATTCGAATTGATGTGGAAGAAACGAAAGCTTTACCACAATGTTTACATATATAAGGTTTCTCTCCAGTGTGAGTTCTTTCATGTATTCGAAATGGACTCAGAGAATGAAAGGGTTTCCCACATACCTTACATTTGTAAGCTCCTTCCCCAGTATGCTTTATCATGTGTCTTCGCATACTTGGGATACAACTGAAGGCTTCCCCACATTCCTTACATTCATAAGGTTTTTCCCCAGTGTGAGTCCTTTCATGTATTTGAAAGGTACTGGCAGATCTAAAGGCTTTACCACATTCTTTACATACGAAGGGTTTCTCGCCAGTGTGAATTCTTTCATGTAGTCGAAGGGAGGGGAGATAGCTGAAGGCCTTCCCACACTGTTTACATTCATAAGGTTTTTCTCCAGTATGGGTTCTTTCATGAATTCGTAAGGTTGGGGAACAACTGAAGGCTTTACCACATTGCTTACATTTAAAGGGTTTCTCTCCAGTGTGAATTCTTTCATGTACTTGAAATGAACTCAGAGAATGAAAGGGTTTCCCACATACCTTACATTTATAAGGTCCATCTCCAGTGTGCTTTATCATGTGTCTTCGAACACTTGTGATACAAGTGAAGGCTTTTCCACATTCCTTACATTCATAGGGTTTCTCTCCAGTGTGACTTCTTTCATGTGTTCGAAATCTACTGGGATAATCAAAAGCTTTCCCACACACCTTACATTTATATGGTGTATAGCCACTGTGTGTGATTACGTGTCTTCTAATTCTTTTGAGAGAAAAGAAGGTTTTTCCACATTCCTTACAATCATAGAGTTTCTCTCCAGTGTGAATTATCTCATGTGTTCGAAAGGAGTGGTGAGAATTGAAGGGTTTCCAACACTGGTTACGAGTATCTGGCTTCTCTCCATATTCCTGATATTCCTTTGGTTCACGTCCACTATGATCTCTGATGTGTCTATTAAGGGATGAGTGACCCATGCTGACTTCTCCATATACAATGCTTTCACATAGTTTCACTCCAGGAATTTTCTTGCTCAGATTATGATTTGCAAACTGGCTAAAAATTCCTCCATGCTGACTACCATCTTTACTTTGATAGAGCCTTTCTACCATATGACGTCTGTGAAAAATGAGAAGAAAATTACTAAGGATTTGTTTATTTGTTTTATATTAAGAGCTATTAAACTTGCATTTTTTTTTCTTTTTTTTTGAGACGGAGTTTCGCTCTTGTTACCCAGGCTGGAGTGCAATGGCGCGATCTCGGCTCACCGCAACCTCCGCCTCCTGGGCTCAGCCAATTCTCCTGCCTCAGCCTCCTGAGTAGCTGGGATTACAGGCACGCGCCACCATGCCCAGCTAATTTTTTGTATTTTTAGTAGAGACGGGGTTTCACCTTGTTGACCGGGATGGTCTCGATCTCATGACCTCGTGATCCACTCGCCTTGGCCTCCCAAAGTGCTGGGATTACAGGCTTAAACTTGCATTTTTAACATTAGCAGGGAAAGTGTAGACTCGATGCCAAGTTTCATTTGTTTGAGTATGAATGGATTCAATGCTCTGGGGTGGAGTGCAATGGCACAATCTTGGCTCACTACAACCTCCGCCTCCCAGGTTCAAGCAATTCTCCTGCCGCAGCCTCCTGAGTAGCTGGGATTATAGGCGCCCACCACCATGCCTGGCTAATTTTTTGTATTTTTAGTAGAGACAGGGTTTCACTATGTTGGCCAGGCTTGTCTTGAACTCCTGACCTCATGATCTGCCTGCGTCAGCCTCCCAAAGTGCTGGGATTACAGGTGTGAGCCACTGCGCCCGGCCATGTTTTTACAAAAACTAAACATCTGTTTACTCCGAAGAATACGTATTTGGGGAAAATATTCTAAAAATAAATAAATTTGAAGTTTGGCTTATCAATTGTGTTTACCTGGTTTTAAAATTTCACGACATGCTAAGATACTTTCAAGTGAATTTGTTGTCTCTGAGGACAAATTACCTTAGATTTATCCCTTGGTGTTTGTAGTGATCTTTAATGTTCTGGTCCTTCCATTTTTTCCCTAAAACAGAGACCCAGAAAAATTCTGAATTAGTACAAAATTATAGAAAAATTATTAGATTCTAGGTTCATGTTACCCTGTGACTATACATATTTAGCCCCCTAAGTATTCTCCCTCCACGACGCAAACCATGGAACAGCGACAATGCACAAGAAACACTTCTTTTCTAATTGACTAAGTGATGGAAGTATATAATCCTTACCTATGGAGGCCAGATTCCTCATGGTTTCCCACATCACATCTCTGTAGAGATTCTTCTGGGAAGGATCCAGCAAAGCCCACTCCTCCTGGGTGAAGTTCACATCTATATCCTCAAAGGCCACCAAGTCCTGAAAATCCCACATATGTGGAGAGGAGAATGGGTGAGACTGACAGGGCTGGGGATCTGTACTTAATTCATAAGAAGCTCACATGCTTCGGGAGTCTCCAAACATTTACTCCACTGTTTGGTCATCATACTCACTTCCTTCCACACAGCAATTCTCAGTACTAGTACTGAAATAATGGGTAGAGCAATAGCAGTGTCTCATCATCTTTCTTGGTGGTGGTTCCAAGGAGTAATATACGCTGCTTGAGTCACATCTAATGTCTGCCCGTACAGTGGACCTGGAGAACCTGTCATAACAAAGTCCTACCACCTAGTGTGCAGAAGAGTTTATATTAGCATTCCTGAGAATGCTTACCCTTAAAAAAAGGCTCCTCACTTCTCACAATGTTCATCTGAGGTAGGAGACCAGCAGGACTTGTTTTCTGATTACAACCCTACTGGCTAAAGCAGGATCTGGCAGAGGAAGGGTAAAGTGAATAAAGTGGCCAAAACCAGCAGATGTCAAGGACTGCGATCTCTAGCAGCTCTCACTGCTCATTAGCATAAAACACTCCCACCAATGCCAAGACTGTTTACAAATACCATAGCAATGACCTGAAAGTTATCACCCCTTCCCTAGAAAGTTTTAAATAACCCGCTCCTTAATTCACATATAATTGAAAATAGGTATAAATACAGTTGCCAAGAGCCCATATGTTGCTGACTCTGGGTGTACTGCCTATGAGTTAGCACTGATCCACCAAGACCAGCACTGTTAAATAAAAGACTGCTGTCTAACACCACCGGCCTGCCCTTGAATTTTTCCCTGGGCAAAGCCAGAAATCATCCTGGGATAAGCCCCAATTTTAGCGCACACCTGTCCTGTTTCACAGCCATTGCTACTGTCTGGGAAAAGGATTTGGGGAAGGAGCCCAATGACCTATATAAGAGTAGCTTGGTGCCTAAACTGTATGGAAAAAAGATGAAAATTTCTGGTCTCCTGCCTTCCATCTGAGAGTTTGGGATTTTGCTACAAGTGCAACACATGGTGCCTACCTGATGAGCCCCGAAAAACACTCTAGGAAGTATTTTACATGTGTTCTCACAACTGGTTACTGGGAAAATTAAGCCCATCTTCTGTTATTACACTAAGAGAAAATACTCTCAAGCTCGTACCTATCCTGCAGAGCAAATATAATTAAGTACTAAACTAGACTAATGAAGGATTTTTTACCATCTTAATGGCGTTTTTTTTTTTTTTTTTTTTTTGAGACAGAGTTTCGCTCTTGTTACCCAGGCTGGAGTGCAATGGCGCGATCTCGGCTCACCGCAACCTCTGCCTCCTGGGTTCAGGCAATTCTCCTGCCTCAGCCTCCTGAGTAGCTGGGATTACAGGCACACGCCACCATGCCCAGCTAATTTTTTGTATTTTTAGTAGAGATGGGGTTTCACCATATTGACCAGGATGATCTCAATCTCTTGACCTCGTGATCCACCCGCCTCGGCCTCCCAAAGTGCTGGGATTACAGGCGTGAGCCACCGCGCCCAGTGCGATTTTTTTTTAAGACAGAGTTTCGCTCCTGTTGCCTAGGCTAAAGTGCAATGGCACAATCTTGGCTCACCACAACCTCCGCCTCCCAGGTTCAAGCACTTCTCCTGCCTTAGCCTTCCAAGAAGCTGGAATTATAGGCATGCGCCACCATGCCTGCCTGATTTTGTATTTTTAGTAGAGACAGTGTTTCTCCATGTTGGTCAGGTTGGTCTCGAACTCCCGACCTCAGGTGATCCCTCAGCCTCAGCCTCCCAAAGTGCTGGGATTACAGGTGTGAGCCACTGTGCTTGGCCTTTTTTTTTTTTTTTTTTTTTTAAGATGGAGTCTTGCTCTGTCACCCAGGCTGGAGTGCAGTGGCACAGTTCAAGCAATTCTCCCGCCTCAACCTCTCGAGGAGCTCGAAGTACAGGCACACGCCACCACGCCCGGCTCATTTCTGTATTTTTAGTAGAGACGGGGTTTCACCATGTTGGCTAGTCTGGTCTCGAACTCCTGACCTCAAGTGATCTGCCTGCCTCGGGCTCCCAAAGTGCTGGCATTACAGGCATTAGCCATCCCACCCAGCCTGGTGAATCTTCACTAAATTGGTGAATAAATTAGTGAATTCACCAATTTATCTACCGTACTTTCTCTTCAAAATGTATTCAGTGGCCGGGTGATCTAGTTCACACCTGTAATTCCATCACATTGGGAGGTTGACACAGAAGGATTGTTTGAGTCCAGGAGTTCAAGACCAGTTTTGGCAACACAGTGAGAACCTCCGTCTCTACAAAAAGTTTTAAAAATTAGCCAGCAGTGGTGGCACATGCCTGTAGTCCCAGCTACTCAGGAGGCTGAGGTGGGAGGACTGCTTGAGCCCAAGAGTATGAGAATGCAGCAAGCTATAATAGTGCCATTGCATTCCAACTTGGGCAAAAGAGGGAAACCCTGTCTCAAAATACATACATACATACATACATACATATATACATATTCAGTTATCTTAAGCCATAATGAAGAGTGATCCTCCCTATTTCTCTGAGATTCTTTTCTCTGTAGCCTTCTCAAGGCTAAATTCTAGGATTCTGTTTGAAATTAAAAAGAAAAAAAAAAGGCTGGGTGCGGTAGCTCACACCTATAATTCCAGCACTTTGGGAGGCCAAGGTGGGAGGATCGCTTGAGCTCAGGAGTTTGAGACCAGCCTGGGAAACATGATGAAACCCTATCTCTACAAAAAATTAGCCAGTCATGGTGGCCTGCGCCTATGGTCCCAGCTACTCAGGAGGCTGAGATGGGAGGACTGCTTGATTCAGGGAGGTAGAGGTTGCAGTGAGCCATGATTATGCCACTGAAGTCCAGCCTGGGTGACAGAGCCAGACTCTATCTCAACAACAACAACAGATAAAATCACAAAAAAGAACAGATCTGAGAAACTTACTGCATATATGCTCTGGGGGGAACAAAGTAAATACAATTTTTTTTTTTGAGACGGACTCTCACTCTGTCACCAGGCTGGAGTGCAGTAGTGCAATCTCAGCTCACTGCAACCTCCACCTCCAGGATTCAAGCAATTCTCATGCCTCAGCCTCCCGAGTAGCTGGGATTATAGGCATGTGCCACCACACCCAGCTAATTTTTGTATCTTTGTAGAGACAGGTTTCACCATATTGGCCAGGATGGTCTCCATCTCCTGACCTCGTGATCCATCTGCCTTGGCTTCCCAAAGTGCTGGGATTACAGGCGTGAGCCACCATGCCCAGATGTAAATACAAATTTTTAACAAATATTAGGGTAGAAATTTATTTTTCTGAGATCCACATCTCATCTCTTTGGAAATATTTTAGCCTATCTTTCAAGCTCTAATGGTAAAATACATTTTACATGATGAAATAAGTCAACAAATCTTCCTAAGGTAACAAAACCAGGGAAGGGCCCTGCTGACTTGGACAACAGACAAATCTGACTTAACTGCCCAGTCAGGTCATCCTATCACATGGGACATCTCTCCAACCCCCATCTTGTCACTGAAGTGTTGCTCACTGACCCTTCCCAGAGACAGTGGACTGTGCCACCATCCACTCCCATGCCTAAGTGCATTTTGCTTGTCCAGTTCTTGCATCACCTGGAATTCCTTGATTTTTGGGATCATTTTTCTCCCTTCAAGTACTCTGGGAGAATCCAGAGGGCAAGAATCATTTTCTGTCTTTCCCCTCAGTACCGCCATCCAATTAGATGACCACCAACATATCTCCAGAGAATGGAAACTGGGGCTCGGGAAAAACAAGCTGAGTGTCCCAAGGGGTGAGCTTTTCAAATGAAGGGTATACCATGTCACTACTTCCAGTCCCAAGGCATCCAGTGGCTCCCCTGAGGGGCTGCATGGGCTGATGCTCACTAGACCCTCCAAGAGACATGGAAGCTATGGGTTTCTTGGGGAAGGCCCACTCAGTTCTGAACCCCAGGACCAGGAAGAGAGAGGGTAAGCTGAGGAAAATCAACCCCGCAAAGTTTCCAAAGAGGAACCTCAACACAAAGGCATTCTGATAAGGGTTCATGCTTAGGAAAGATAAAGGAGAAGGACACAAAGGTTTTTCACAAAGGAGTTTAAGGTGGTTATTCTCTGCTTACCTCTCAAGGTCCTCCTGAGCCGGACTTCTCCTCCGCTCTGACCCTCAGCTCCCTCTATTCCTCCTGTTCTGCCCCCTTCGGAGGAGGAGGAAAACTCTCCCCAGGCCTCCCCTTAAGGGAGGCACCACCTCCACCAGGTAGTGAACGTCCTGTCTCGTTTTTGGTCTATGTCCCTTTTCCTACTTCTAACCTGTACAACTGCAAGGCCCAAAAACCCACCTTTCTCTGAGAAACACCACCTAACCTCACTGGTTGAGTCCATACTCCAGACTGATCGGCCCACCTGAGATAACTGCCAACAGCTTCTCCTAACCCTTTTTACATCTGAGAAAAAGAGACCATATTTGAAGGGAGGCTAGACAGTTTTTTCCCTAGTTTCACCAGTATGCTGGAGGAGGGAGCCCGAGACCTCCTAGAAGAAGTTTTTTTCCTTCTACTCGGCTTGACTGGGACCCAAATACCTTGGCGGAGGGGAAGAGAGCTTTGGACGATTTCTACCGGCTATTAAATCTTTGGATGATTTCCTTGCGGGTATTAAAGGAGCCACTCGAAAACCCATAAATCTGTCTAAGACAACTGAAGTTGTCCAGGGGCCCAATGAGTCACCTGGAGTGTTTTTGGAATGCCTCCAGGAGGCCTATTGAATTTACACCCCATTTGATCCAGTGGCTCCTGAAAATAGCTGTGCTATTAATTTGGCATTTGTGGCCCAGGCAGCTCCTGATATTTGGAGAAAGTTACAAAAACTTGAGGGATTTGCCGGGATGAGTATCACCCAACTCCTAGAAATAGCTCAGAAAGTTTTTGACAATCAAGACCATGAGAAACAGAAACAGGCTGTTCTGGCAGCTGAAAAGGCTTCAAAAAGGCGGCAAAAATCTTAGCGGTCACACTCCAAGAAGTTAAACACAAGCATTCCGAGTTGTCTGAGCCGTGACAGCAACCTCAAGTCTGGTCCAGGAGGCTGATAAACTAACCCTGGGCCAAAACTTAACCCTCACGGCTCCCCAAGCTGTTGAAACATTGCTGTGCAGCACTTCTGGTAAATGAATGTCAAATGTCTGCATATTACAGTACCAAAGTTTGCTGTTAAATCAGCCTCATTTAACTATTTCCCCTACAAGGTGTTTAAATCCAGCTACTCTACTTCCTGATCCAGACTACACCATACCTGTCCATGATTGCCAGAAACTGCTAGAGGCTACAGAAACTGGCCGACCTGATCTCTAAGATGTTCCCTTGGAAAGGGCGGATGCTACCATATTCACGAAGGGTAGCAACTTCCTTAAGCAAGAACTGCGAAAGGCTGGTGCGGCCATCACCACGGAAACGGACATTCTGTGTCCAGGCCCTGCCAGCCGGAACTTCGGCACAAAAAGCTGAGTTGGTTGCCCTTACTCAGGCCCTCTGGTGGGGTAAGGATAAACGCATCAACATCTACACTGACAGCCAGTATGCTTTTGCCACTGTACACGTCTATCAAGAGCATGGGCCACTAAAAAATTCTAACCCTGCTCGAGGCTGTTTGGCTCCCTCTACAGGTGGCTGTTATCCACTGCAAAGAGTGCCAGAAGGAAAACACGGCCGTTGCCCTGGGAAACAAAAAGGTAAATTCTGCTGCTCCAGAGGCAGCCCGGCTCCCAGTTACACCTTTAACCCTACTACCTGCCATGTCCTTTCCACAGCCTAAGTTACCCGACCACCCGGCATACTCTCCAGAAGGAAAAAAACAAACATCATATCTTCAGGCCAGTAAAAAACCAAGATAGTTGGTAAATTCTCCCAGATTCCAGAATTTTCCTGCCCCATGCCCTAGGAGAAGCCTTGGTTGGTCATCTCCATTAGGAGGAATAAAACTAGCCCAGCTTTTGAGAAGCCATTTTAAAATTCCTCACCTTCAGGACTTAACTAACCAAGAAGCCTCCCAATGTACAGCTTGGGCACAGGTAAATGCCAAGCAAGGTCCGAGACCTGAACTGAGCCACCGTCCCCGGGAATGCAGTCTGGGAGAAAGGTGGAAAATAGACTACAGAAGTAAAGCCACACACCGGGCGGGATATAAATATCTCCTGGTGATGGTAGACACTTTCTCTGGATGGACTGAGGCATTTGCCACTAGAAATGAAACTGCCTCCACAGTAGTTAAATTTTTACTCAATGAAATCATCCCTCGATTTGGACTGTCATTCACTATAGGTTCTGATAATGGGCCAGCCTTCACCTCATTCATAGCTCAATTGGTTAGTAAGACATTAAACATTCAACGAAAGCTTCATTGTGCCTATCAGCCCCAGAGCTCTGGACAGGTAGAATGCATGAATTGTATCTTAAAAAATGCTCTTACAAAACTGATCTTAGAAACCGGTATAAATTGGATAGATCTCCTTCCTTTAGCCCTCCTTAGAGTCAGGTGCACCCCTTACAAGGAAAGGTTCTCTCCCTTTGAAATTATGTATGGAAGGGCCCCGCCTATTCTACCCAGGTTAAAAGACACCCATTTAGCAGAAATATCCCAAGCAAATTTGTTACAGTACTGCAGTCTCTCCAACAGGTTCAAGACATCATCCAGCTGCTGGTCCGGGGAGCACACCCCAATGCAGTTCCTGACCAGACTGGGCCCTGCCACTCTTTGTTTGGGTGACCTAGTGTTTGTCAAAAAGTTCCAGAAAAAAGGAACTCACACCTGCCTGAAAGCGGCCTTATACACTGTCATCCTTACCACCCCAACAGCTGTGAAGGTCGACGGCATTCCTACTTAAATTCACCACTCCGGCATCAAAAAGGCCAGCCAAATCCAACAAGAGACATGGGTCTCCCAGCCAGGGTCAGGCCCCTTAAAGTTATGACTCAGTTGTGTAAAGCCCTCCAGCTAGTCTTTCTTGCTCATTTCTTTCACCTGCCTACTCCAGCTATGTACATGTATATGCAAATACCACCAGTAAGGTTTCTCTTGTGGTCAATTTGTGTGCTCTGTTCACAGGATCCAGCCCCAAGGGGGTGCCCCATGCAGTCGGATGTGAAACAAAAACAGAAAAGAGTCTTTAGTTCGTTTTTACCTTTGTCCAGAAAATCACCCCAATACAAACTGCCAACGAGTTTATAAATTTTTCTGCCCATACTGTACTTGTGTGACCTTGGCCACGTACTCTGGAGGACCAACATCGTACTCAACTCTTTCTATAAGACTCCATCTCACAGGGTTTAATTGATTATAACTCTGCTCTGCTTAATGATACTCAGCCTAAACTGGCCCGAGACTGCTGGTTATGCTTAAAGGCCAAACACCGTATTATGTTGGACTGGGAGTTGAAACCACGCTTAACAATGGCCCTCTTTCTTGTCATACACTCCCTCATTCTCTTATACTAGAAGACGTTTCAGAAAACGCCTCCTGCCTAATTAGCCCTAGGTATAACCTATCTGCTTCTCCCTTTCAGGCTACCTGCAACCAGTCTACTTACTTCCGTAAACCCCTCAGTCTCCTACCAGGGACCCAACAATACTTGGCTGGCCTGCACGTCAGGCCTCACCCGCTACATCAATGGGACTAAATCTGGACCCGTCCTGTGCGTGTCAGCTCACGTGCTTCCCCAGGTCTATGTATACGGTGGACCAAAAGGACAACATCTCATCGCTCCCCTTGAGCTGCATTCCAGGACCGACCAAGCTGTCCCACTCCTTGTGTCCCTTCTTGCCGGCCTTAGCATAGCTGGCTCAGCAACTCTCACTGCTGCTCTGATCTGAGAAAAAACTGAACTAATGTCCCTATCTCAACAAGTAGATGCTGATTTAAGAAATCTCTAGTCAGCCATAAATATGTTACACACCCAGGTAGAATCCCTAGCTGAAGTTACTCTCCAAAACCGTCGAGGCTTAGATTTACTATTCCTCTCTCAAGGAGGTTTATGCGCTGCTTTGGGAGAAAGCTGTTGCTTTTATGCTAACCAGTCTAAAGTCATAAAAGACACTCTTCAAAGGGTTCAAGAAAATCTAGATAGATGCCAACAGAACTGAAAAAAATAACACCCCATGGTACCAAAAGATGTTTAACCGGAGTCCATGGCTAACTACTTTAATAACTGGGTTAATGGAACCCCTCCTTTTGCTCCTGTTAGGTTTACTTTTTGGGTCTCGTATACTAAGTTGGTTCCCCAATTTCATAAAACAGCGCATAGCTTCTGTTAAACTTATGTATTTCAGAACCCACTATAACTCCCTTGTTATAACAGAGAAGTCAACGATTTGACTCCCCAAAAACACAAGTGGGGAATGTGCTAACCTACCCTGTGTTAGCCAGACAGACTCCCTTCTGCTGAGAGTCAGATAGACTCAACCTCACCCTTCCCGCCATTTCTCCTTTGAGTGCGTATCTGGGTCATGTTCCAGTGCTGGGTCATGTTGTGCTTAGAACCACAGAAACACATAACCGATGTAACCATACCCTGTTTGACAAGCCCACTTGCTATTGTGAATATCCCCTTGATTGATCGTATGGAAAGTACCGAAATGCCCCCCTTGGTAACCAGCAATCATGGAAACCGCTTGTGTATACCCTCCTTAGTTAATCAACAATCATGGGAGTCTCCTGCCTCCTAGTTACCCTCCTCCTCCCTTAACTTGCTTGTTCTGCTTCTAAAAAATTCCGCTTCAGCTAGGCTCCCCCTCCCCTTTCTTAAGCAAGGTATAAAAAGAAATCAAGCCCCTTCCTCCAGGCCGAGAGATTTTGAGTGTGAGCTGACTCTTGGTCGCCAGTTAATAAAGGACCCTTAATTTGGAACTCACAACGTGGCATATTCCTTCTGACTCGCTCGGTTACAACAAAACAAGTTCCCATGTAGCTGTTTTTGAAAGCACCATTGTGAATGTGGACGTCAAACTAAAAAGCTGTAGCATAGCAAAGGAAACAACGGAGTGGAAAGGCAACACACAGAGTGTGAGAAAATACTTGCAAACCACGTATCTGATAAAGTGTTAAAATCCAAAATATATAAAGAACTCAAAATATTCAACAGCAAGAAAACAACCCAATTTTAAATTTTTGTTATATATTTATTTATTTTTGAGACTGGGTCTCACTCTGTCACCCACGATGGAGTGCAGTGGCACAATCTTGGCTTACTGAAACCTCTGCCTCCCAGGTTCAAGCCAGCCTCCCACCTCAGCTGGGAGTAGCTGGGACTACAGGTATGCACCACCATGCTCGGCTAATTTTTGTATTTTTGGTAGAGACGAGGATTTGCCATGTTGCCTAGGCTGGTCTCAAACTCCGGAGCTCTGGCAATCCACCTGCCTCAGCCTCCCAAAGTGCTGGTATTACAGGTATGAGCCACTGGGCCTGGCCTCCAATTTTTTAAATGGGCAAAGGATCTAAACAGACATTTCTAAAAAGAACACATACAAATGGCCAAGACATTCATGAAAAAAAAAAATGTTTAACATCCCTAATCATTAGGGAAATGCAAACTAAAACCTCAATGAGACATTGCTTCACACCTGCTAGAATGACTGTTATCAAAAAGATTTTTAAAAAGACTGGATGCAGTGGCTCATGCCTATAATCCCAGCACTTTGAGAGGCCAAGTTGGGCAGATCATGAGATCAGGAGCTCAAAACTAGCCTGACTAACATGGTGAAACCCCGTCTCTACTGAAAATACAAAAATTAGCTGGGCATGGTGGTGTGCACCTGTAATCCCAGCTACTCAGGAGACTGAGGCAAGAGAATTGCTTGAACTAGGACCCAGGAGGCGGAGGGTGCAGTGAGCTGAGTGCGCCACTGCACTCCAGCCTGGTCTACAGAGCGAGACTCCATCTCAAAAAAAAAAAAAAAAAGACCTATATCCTATATTCAAGACGGATTTAGCCAGAAGAGCAACACTGTTTTCACATTTGAAAATCACATTAATAGAATCAGTATCAAAAACATTTGACAAAGTACAATATCATTTCAATACCTCTTTCACCATGAAAACACTCAGTAAACTGGAAATGGAAGGGAACTTCCTTAACCTGAAATAAGGTATCCATGAAAACCCCACTATAACATCATACTGATGGTGACACTGAATGTTTCCCCCAAGATCAAATACAAGAATGTCTGTTTTCGACACAGCTATTCAATATGCTAAAAGAGGCGCTACCAGGGCAATCAGGCAAGAAAATGAAATAAAAGCATTCCAGATTTTAAAGGGCATATAAACATAGCCTCTGTCTCCCCAGTAGACATACAAAATCACTCACATTTTGTCACTGCACATATAGGTGAACACACCCAGGGAGACACACAAACCCTCAAAGGTAACACCTCGGAGACGTAAACAGGTGCTTGCAGAGCCCAGGCCTCTCCACTCCTCCCCAGCTTTCTCTCTCTCCTTAGGACTAAGCACCATCTGACACACTGCACATTTTACTTATATCTTGTTGCTTGTCTCCTAGAATGTCAGCTTCAGGCAGACAGAATTTTTTGTTTAGCTCTGTATAATGCAGCACTCACTAGGTCTGTTACAAAAAAAGGAGATTAATACTCATTGAAAGGCTAGACGTGGTGTCTCATGTCTGTAATCCCAACACTTTGGGAGGCTAAGGTGGGAGGATCACCTGAAGTCGGGAGTTCGAGATCAGCTCAACCAACATGGAGAAACCCCGTCTCTACTAAAAGTACAAAATCAGCTGGGTGTAGTGGCACATGCCTGTAATCCCAGCTACTCAGGAGGCTGAAGCAGAAGAATCGCTTGAACCTGGGAGGTGGAGGTTACAGTGAGCCAAAATCATGCCACTGCATGCCAGCCTGGGTGATAGTGTAAGACTCCATCTCAAAAACAAATAAACAAATAAAACAGGCCAGGTATGGTGGCTCACGCCACTAATCCCAGCACTTTGGGAGGTTGAGGCAGGCGGATCACCTGAGGTCAGCAGTTTGCTACAAGCTTCTCTACTAAAAATACCAAAAATTAGCCAGGCATGGTAGCATGCACCTGTAATCCCAGCTACTCAGGAGGCTGAGGCAGAAGAATCACTTGAACCTGAGAGGCAGAGGTTGCAGTGAGCCGAGATCAAATACAAATACAAAATTAAACGGGCGTGGTGTCACATGCCTGTAGTCTCAGCTACTCAGGAGGCTGAGGCAGGAAAATCACTTGAACCTGGGAGGCAGAGGATGTAGTGAGCCAATATGCTACTACACTCCAGCCTGGGCAACAGAGTGGGAATCTGTCTCAAAACAAACAAATAAACAAACAACAACAACAACAAAAAACAGAGAGCGAGAATAAAAAATTTAAACATTTTATAAAAGTAGTAAACTTTTTTTTTCCCCCCAGAGACGGGGTTTCAACATGTTGCCCAGGCTGGTCTGGAACTCCTAAGCTCAGGCAATCCGCCCACCTCGTCCTCCCAAAGTGCTAGGATTACAGGCGTGAGCCACCAAGCCCAGCCCCAAAAGTATTAAACTTTCATATGTTACCTTTTTTTTTTCTAACTTCACAGTAGGAAGAGTGTTCTTTATTTAACCTGGAAGCACAGATTCAAGCTGCCCTGAATATACACTCCCTAGAGTGTTCTTTTATAAGAAAATTAAGTAGGCCTCAAAGGAAGAGACAAAGTCAACTCAGTTAAAATTAAGAGTACCCCTCCCCACTCTTGATAATAGTACATGCAGGAGGTAGCCAAAAAAGCAAACAAAAAAAAATTTTAGAGTCCGTCAAAATGTAGAACAGAGTGAAAAGATAAATCACTACCTGAAACAAAGTATTAGCAATCTAGGGCCAGCTGCGGTGGCTCACGCCTGTAATCCCAGCACTTTGGGAGGCTGAGGCGGGTGGATCACAAGGTCAAGAGATCAAGACCATCCTGGTCAACATGGTGAAACCCCGTCTCTACTAAAAATACAAAAAATTAGCTGGGCATGGTGGCGCGTGCCTGTAATCCCAGCTACTCAGGAGGCTGAGGCAGGAGAATTGCTTGAACCCAGAAGGCAGAGGTTGTGGTGAGCCAAGATCATGCCATTGCACTCCAGCCTGAGTAACAAGAGCAAAACTCCATCTCAAAAAAAAAAAAAAAACAAAACAGAACAAAAAAAGTATTAGCAATCCCTACAAATGAAAAAGAATTAGTATACAGAGTATGTTAAAAAAAGAAAAAAGGGGCCAGGCGCAGTGGCTCACGCCTGTAATCCCAGCACTTTGGGAGGCTGAGTGCAGGTCACGAGGTCAAGAGATCGAGACCATCCTAGCCAACATGGTGAAACCCCGTCTCTACTAAAAATACAAAAATTAGCTGGGCGTGGTGGCGTGCACCTTAGTCCCAGCTACTCAGGAGGCTGAGGCAAGAGAATTGCTTCAACCCAGGAGGTGGACATTGCAGTGAGTTGAGATCGCGCCACTGCACTCCAGCCTGGCAACAGAGCGAAACGCTATCTCGGAAAAAAAAAAAAAGGAAGAAAGAAATGAAGCAATAAACACAGAAATGACTTTAAGATGACACGATGACTGAAAATTATTTTACAGAAGATGAAGGACCACACAGGAAAAATAAGGAAAACTATTTATAAGAGTAAATACACATGCATACATGGTCAGATGGTTAATTCATATATTCCATTGGCGTTCCCAAGTCAATTTGAATTTATCTATAGGCTACATCCCAGGGATTTGTTCCCAATGTATAAAAAATTTATGAAGCATGGCTGGACACGGTGGCTCACACCTGTAATACCAGTGCTAAGCCGAAGCGTTCAAGATCAGCCTGGGCAATATGACGAGACCCCATCTCTATAAAAAATACAACCATTAGTCAGGTGTGTGCCAGCTACTTGGGAGGGTGAGATGGCCCGAGAGGCCAAGGTTGCAGTGAGTTGTAATCGAGCCACTACACTTCAGTCTGGGCGATAGAGGAAGACATGCCTCAAAAAAAAAAAAAAAAAAAAATTTTTTTTTGAAGCATTAGCACTTGGAGACAAAAATAACAATTACAATGGCAACAGATAAAATACTAACAACTCAAATCAAACAGTGGAATGGTTAGTAAACTGCATGACCCACAGCCTCAGACAGCAGCATGTGTGCAACAGACTGAGGCAAAGAAAACACAAAAATTCCTTTTCAGCATAATATTAACGTTAATGTCAACTCACTGAAAACTCAAAAGTGGCAAAACTCTGAAAAAGTAACAATAAAGCTATGAAGAATAACAGATGCAGCACACGGTGGCTCACGCCTGTAATCCCAACACTTTGGGAGGCTGAGGTGGGCAGATTGCTTGGGCTCAGGAGTCAGAAAACAGCCTAGGCAACATGGCAAAACCTCATCTGTACAAAAAAATACAAAAATAGGCCAGGCATAGGGGTGCACATCTGTAGTCCCAGAATGCTGAGGTGAGATGATGGCTTGAGCCAAAAAGGTAGAGGTTGCAGTGAGCCAAGACTGTGCCACTGCACTCCAGCCTGGGCAATAGAGCCAGACCTTGTCTCAAAAATAAATATATAAATAATAATTTTTTAAAAATCAGAATCAGGGCCCGGCACGATGGCTCACGCATGTAATCCTAGCACTTTGGGAGGCTGAGGTGGGTGGATCACCTGAGGTCAGGAGTTTGAGACCAGCCTGACTAATATGGTGAAACCCTGTCTCTACTAAAAAACACAAAAATTAGCTGGTGTGCTGGCGTGCGCCTGTAGTCCCAGCTACTCAAGAGGCTGAGACAGGAGAATGCTTGAACCTGGGAGGCAGAGGTTGCAGTGAGCCAAGATTGTGCCACTGCACTCCAGCCTGGGCAACAGAGCCAGATTCTATCTCAAAAAAAAAAAAAAAAAAAAACAGGCCAGGCACAGTGGCTCACACCTGTAATCCTAGCCCTTTGGGAGGCTGAGGCAAGCGGATCACCTGAAGTCAGGAGTTCGAGACTAGCCTGACCAACATGGAGAAATCCAGTCTCTACTAAATATATAAAATTAGTCAGGTGAGGTGGCACATGCCTGTAATCCTAGCTATTCGGGAGACTGAGACAGGAGAATCGCTTGAACCTGGGAGCCGGAAGTTGCAGTGAGCCAAGATCGTGCCACTGCACTCCAGCCTGGGCAACAAGAGTGAGATTCCGTCTCAAAAAAAATAAAAATCAGAATCTGTACTATGGTCACCTCTAGGTACAGAAGGAGGGTGAAATCAGGGAGACAAACCAGAAATGCCTAAGGCTTTTTATTTACCTTTACCCACATTCAAAAGTTTACTACACTCTCAATTTGGAGATGTAGCCCAGAGTGGCTCCTCCTAGGTGATGAGTGAGGAATAGCTGAGTAACTAGAAAATAAAATCCTAGGAGCACTACTCACTCTACTGTCCTCTCCTCAGTGTGGAAATGCTCTCTCCTCCTGGGTCTCAATTCTCACCAGCAACCACTCACCCGGAGTCAATGTAAGGTTCTGACCTGTGATGTCATTTTTTCTGACAACAAATATCTGGAGACTGCTCAATATCAATTAACTCTCCATCACCAGCAGGGGATCCAGTAATTCAGTTCTGACATTACCTGGCATTAGCCCAGACCCTGCAAGTCCAGGGCTCACCCCAGAACACAGCCCTCACTGAAGATGCCAGTCACAAGCCCTGATAGCGGGGAGGGTAGGCACCCTTAATTCTAACCAACTGCATATAAATCCAACAAACTCTCCTCACTTTCAATAATTTGCTAGTACTACTTACAGAACTCAGCAAAACACAAGTTTACCAGTTTGTAATAAAGGATGACCCATGTAATCCCAGCACTTTGAGAGGCCAAGGCGAGTGGATCACCTGAGGTAAGGAATTCAAGACCAGCCTGGTCAAAGAGTAAAACCCCATCTCTACTATAAACACCAAAAAAAATTAGCCACTCATGCTGGCAGTTGCCTGCAATCCCAGCCACTCAGGAGGCTGAGGCAGGAGAATTGCTTGAACCTGGGAGGTGGAGGTTTGAGCGAGCCGAGATCGTGCCACTGCACTCCATCCTGGTGACAGAGCAAGACTCGGTCTCAAAAAAACAAATAAATAAAATAATTTGCATATTAACAAAACTCAATATCCATGCTCTCCCCCTTTACGGTTGTCAAAAAAATGGGGCTTAGGCCGGGCGTGGCTCATGCCTGTAATCCCAGTACTTTGGGAGGCCGAGGTGGATGATCACCTGAGCTCTGGAGTTCGAGACCAGCCTGGGCAACATGGTGAAAGCCCATTTCTACTAAAAATGCAAAAAATCAGCTGAGTGTGGTGGTGCACACCTGTAATCCCAGCTACTTGGGAGGCTGAGGCAGGAGAATTGCTTGAACCCGGGAGGTGGAGATTGCAGTGAGCTGAGATTGTGCCACTGCACCCCAGCCTGGGTGACAGAGTGAGATTCTATCTCAAAAACAAAACAAAACAAAAACAAAAACAAAGAAACAAAAGGGCAGGGGGGTATCTTACAGCTCCAACTCTCTAATGATGTGTTTGTTCTTTCTGATTACCAGTACATCCAGAAGTTATCTAGGAGCTTCACCCTGAGTCACCTGATAGCATAAATTAAGCTAAGCTTGCTAGGAATAAAAAAGACACTCTTGGGCTGGGCATGGTGGCTTACACTTGTACTCCCAGCACTTTGGGAGGCCGACGTAGGCAGATCACCTCAGGTTAGGAGTTAGAGACCAGCCTGACCAATATGGAAAAACCTTGTCTCTACTAAACACACAAAATTAGCCAGGCATGGTGGCGCATGCCTGTAATGCCAGATACTCAGGAGGCTCAGGCAGGAGAATAGCTTGAACCCAGGAGGGGGAGGTTGCAGTAAGTCAAGATCATAACATTGCACTCTAGCCTAGGCAACAAGAGTGAAACTCCATCTCAAAAAAAAAAAAAAAAAAAAGAAAGACACTCTTATCACTCATGAAAATAAAAGGATATTAGGATCTCTAAGCGAGGGACTAGAGAGAAAGACCCAATATATTTTTATTCTATCACAGATCCAAATAAACTCATTCATAACCCTTTCTCTAAAAGGCAAAAGCATCTAAGTCTGCCCCTCAGAGACTTCCCCAATTTATACAATTTATTCTACAGTTAAACCAATTCTGTGGAAGCAAAATCTAACTGTTCATCATGTTGAGTTTTACTCAAGCCCTATAATCAAGTTAAATAGATACAGTCATAGAAATCACTGCCCCATTAACCACTCAGTCCTTTCTGTTCTGCAGAAGCAGACTCACACAAAGATATCCTTCCCATTACTTTAAGGCTCTTTTTTTTAAAAAAAATAACAAAGCCAGATAGTGACTACAAATGCCCATTCTTTTTTTCTTTTCTTTTTTTTTGAGACAAAGTCTTGCAATATTGCCTAGGCTGGTCACAAACTGCTGAGATCAAGCTAACCTCCCACCTCAGCCTCCCAAAGTGATGGGATTACAGGTGTGAGCCATTGAATCAGGCCTACAAATGCCCATTCTTTGCTTCATAAAACATTAGCTGAACAGTTTTGTCTTCACTGATCAGTAGGAACAAAACATTTGTTAACCAAACATTCCTCAAATTTCTCTCCTTCCTCCAGACCCTTATCTTTGACCCACTCTCAGCCTGAACAAATAGGCAACGCTTCCTAAGAACAGAATAACCTCAGAATAAAACATGCTCTGACCTAGGTCTGATTTTGCACCCTCCATCCTGCCTTCCTCCTCCTCATCTTCCTTCTAATCTTGTTTGCCAGGAGAATCGCTTGAACTCAGGAGGCGGAGGTTGCAGTGAGCCAAGATCGTGCCATTGCATTCCAGCCTAGGCAACGAGTGAAACTCCATCTCAAAAAAAAAAAAAAAATTAGTTGGGTGTGGTGGCATGCCCCTGTAGTCCCAGCTACTCAGGAGTCTGAGGCAGGAGAATTGCTTGAACCCAGGAGGCGGAGGTTGCAGTGAGCCAAAATCAGGACACTGTGCTCCAGCCTGGCAACAGAGCGAGACTTCATCTCAAAAAAAAAAAAAAAAAAGAAAACAATTTTTAAAACGTGGATTATGAGACTAGATCATTCCTTTTCCCCTGAAATCCATCTCTTGGGAAATACATTATCTTCTCTATGAAGCTCTACGGATAAAACGCAATCTGGACTAAATGAAAAAACTCAAGCTGAACTTGTTAAGGCAACAAACCCAGGGAGAAGCAGTGCTGACCTGGAATACAGACATCCATCTGACTCCAGTGTCAGCAGTGGTCATCCTATCTATCAGGTGGGACATCCCTCTAACCCCATCATGCTCATGGAAAGTGCCCTGTGACCACCCACCCAGGAGACACTGCATTATGCCCCACTGTGTACCCAAAATGCATTTTGTTTTCCAGCTTCTTCCACCACCTTGCTGAGAGTTTTTCTCCCTTCACAAGGCTGAGAGAATCTAAAGGACAGGAATCATTTCTATCTTTTCCCTTGTCGACCTAAAAAGTCAAGGCTGAAGCACAGAATATGACCCAAAGTGTCTGAAAAAGGGGGACAGGAAGTGGGCTGATACAAAGTTGTCAAGAATTCTCATTGATTTACAGAAGTAACACTGATTAGTGCATGGCTATGCACTGTTAAGCTACAGGGTGTGGGTTCCAGGGTCCCGTGATGCATCAGTAAATTAATTATACCTACTTGTGGCAACAGCAGTTTCAAAAGATGAATTCATAGCTCCAGCGATTTAGAAGGTGATTGCTGTATCATTTGAATGTCTCTATGGGACCGTTCATTTACAAGGACCCACATTTCTCAAGATGAAAATTATTTTCTTGAGGACAGGTGCAATGCCTCATGCCTGTAGTCCTAGCCCTTGGGAGGCCAAGGCAGGTGGATCACTTTGAGGTCAGGAGTTCCAGACCAGCCTGGCCAACATGGTGAGACCTCGTATTGAAAATACAAAAATTAGCTAGGAGTGGTAGCGCGAAACTGTGTTCCCAGCTACCTGGGAGGCTGAGGCAGGAGAATCGCTTGAATCTGGGAGGCGGAGGTTGCAGTGAACCAAGATTGTGCCATTGCACTCCAGCTTGGGCAACAAGTGCGAAACTCCGGCTCAAAAAACAAAACAAAACAAAACAAAAGAAAACCTTTTCTTTTCTCAGTCCTCAATACCAGCATCTGATTGGCTGACCATCAATGTGTCTCCAAAGAGTGGAAACTGGGGCTGAGGCGGGAAAAGCTGAGTGCCCCCAGGGGTTGGCTATTTAGAGGCAGCGTATGCTAGATTTCCCCTAGTCTCAGAACATTGCCCCAGCCTTCTATTTCAACTGTCCTCTGGGAGAAGTCACCCAAGAACCAATATTCACTGGACCCTCCAAGAGATCTGGCAGCTGTGAGCAGCTCGAGTCAGCCCCAGGCAGTTTTGAAACGCAAAACCAGGAAAAAATAAATAGGAGGGCGCGCTGAAGGCATATCACCCTGTAAAGATTCCCAAGGGGAACCTCAACTCAAAGGCATTCTGATGAGGTGTCCGTGCCTAGGGAAGATAAAAGGAGAGGCACAAAGGTTGTTTTTTTTTTTTTAAAGCGGAGTATCAAGACTACGAACAGAAAGCAAATCTTTATGGAAGTCATCCATTGCTTTGTTGAAAAACAAACAATGAAACCACAAGGTTTGAAATGTAGAATAAAAGAGAAACGGTTGCTAATGTTGTCGTGAATTGGAGGGGAGAGGTTGGCGTCTGGAAAAGCGAAAAGAGAACCGGAAAACTAGGGATTTACTGCAAGCCCTAGAAACAGCAAGCTGGGGGACGGGGTGAGGTTTTGGGACCCTGCATCCCATACACTTAGAAAACTCAGGGGAAAAACAGGTGTCCTCTGGGGAGAGAAAAGAAACTGGGACCTCAAAGACCACAGCTCCTTCCACGTACAAGTCAGGATTTCCCCCACCCGATGACCCTCCCGTGGCCCCCACACAATCTGGGGAGACTTGGGGCTCCGGGGCCGGGGCCGCAGTAGCGGCACAGGGCGGAACAGGACGCCCGGGGTCCCGGCTGCCGGTCCAGCCCCACCCTGCGGCCGAGAGGACCGAGGGCTGAGCTGCACCAGAGGGACTCGGGTATGCAGACCCAGAGTCACCCGCGGGAAGGCCCGGGCCCCGCCACAATCAGTTCCGGTCGTCCAATCAGCCCCTCCTCCCAGTCTCGGGACGCTGAAGCCGACACACTCACCATTTCCTGGCTCCCGGGCGTCCCGGCTTCCTCCCTCCGGATCCCAAGGCCGGCACAGGGAACGGCGCCACACAGGGTGCAGCCGAGCCACTCCGGGCCTCTGAGACCGGCGAAGCGAAACCAAGTACGACGGACGCGAGAAATGAAAATCCCGCGAGAAGGTTGAACGTCTGCAGCTGCGTCCCCGGCGGCGCGCCTGATTGGACCGATCGCAGAGCTCCGCCCTGGCGCTCCTGATTGGGTACTGCTTTGGGCTCTGCCCCCTGCATCCTGACAGATGTGAATGACAGGAGATGTGATACCCAGATGAGGGGAGCGGGAACGAGCGGGTCTCGGCCCCAGCCCTCAAACGCAGGGTGGGCTTCTTCCTCTCGTCCCCTTCACTGTACTTGGTTTGCGGGGGATGGGCAGATGGGAGATACTTGCATTTTAGCAGAACTTAATCCGGATTTGCCAAAGGAGACACTTCCTGTACTCAATGGGTCATTTCTTTATTTACCTCTTGCATGAGGAGTCACAGGTGTGCGCAGGGAGTTCCAGGCAGGACTGGAACAGAAGAAAGGGTGTGATATTCTCAGGGATCGGAAATTTAAAAGAAGGATATGGGAAGCATTCCCAAGGCTTTCTCATACCATATCTTTCTTTAAAAAAAAAAAAATTACTTTTTTTTCTTTTTTTTTTTTAAAGATGGGGTTTCACCATATTGGTCAGGCTAGTCTTGAACTCCCGACCTCCGGTGATCCGCCCGCCTTGGCCTCCAAAGTGCTTGGATTACAGGCGTGAGCCACCGCGCCCGGCCTGTGTTTTTACTTTTAATATTTTATTTATTGGCCGGGCGCGGTGGCTCACGCCTGTAAACCCAGCACTTTGGGAGGCCGAGGCGGCGCATCACGAGGTCAGGAGTTCGAGACCAGCCTGGCCAATATGGTGAAACCGCGTCTCTACTAAAAATACAAAAATTAGCCGGGGGTGGTGGTGGTTACCTGTGGTCCCAGCTACTCAAAAGGCTGGGGCAGGAGAACCCCTTGAACCTGGGAGGTGGAGGTTGCAATAAGCCAAGATTGCCTCACTGCACTCTAGCCTGGGCAACAGAGCGAGACTCTGTCTCAAAAAAAAAAAAGAGATATATATATATATATTTGAGACAGGGTCTAGCGCTGTCACCTAGGTTAAAGTGCAATAGCATGATCACAGCTCACTGCAGCCTCCATCTCCTGGGTTCAAGTGAAACTTCGTGCCACCAAGCCTGGCAAATTCTTTTTTTTTTTTTTTTTTTTTTTTGGAGACGGAGTTTCGCTCTTGTTACCAAGGCTGGAGTGAAATGGCACGATCTCGGCTCACTGCAACCTCCGCCTCCTGGGTTCAGGCAATTCTCCTGCCTCAGCCTCCTGAGTAGCTGGGATTACAGGCATGTGCCACCATGCTCAGCTAATTTTTTGTATTTTTAGTAGAGACAGGGTTTCACCATGTTGACCGGGATGGTCTCAATCTCTTGACCTCGTGATCCACCCGCCTCGGCCTCCCAAAGTGCTGGGATTACAGGCATGAGCCACCGCACCCGGCCCCCAAATTCTTTAATTTTTTGTAGAGACAGGGTTTCCTTTGTTGCCAAGGCTGGTCTTGAACTCCTGGCCTGAAGTGAGCCTCTCACTTTAGCCTCCCAAATCAATCTACTCATTTGCACCCAAGAAAATAAAAAATCCCCCAAAAGGGAATAAAATTATTAAATGTATAGAAAAACAAGTTATATTTCCATAATATTCGGTAAAGAAATCAAAAGGGCTTATACTACTATATCCATTAAGACAAAGCCCCGCCGCCCCGCCCCCCCGCCGCAAAAAAAAAGAAACCAAAAGGGAAGTAAAGCAAAAATTTGAACTAGCTCAGATAAGCAGGGCACTTCAGAACATTTAAAAAGGAAAACGTGAATTCAGAAGGTAAAACGTATTCCCAAGCTTGAGAGCCAGTGACTGCTAAAGTGGAGTCACAGAGTATATTAGAATACCCTGGTGATGAGGCAGGAAACCTAAAGACTTAACTCTGGGAGCTCAGCACACCCTCCTGTCACATCATCACAATGTGAGAGTGCTCCCTCCTTAAATATCTTAATAATTTACGTCAGCAGAACACTCTCACCTGCGGTCAGTTTAAGCCCTTTGAAATACAGACCTCTCCAACTCATAAACCATTTCTCCCGAACACTACCTAAATAAGTCTCTAAATATGACCTTTACATATTTTCTTCATATATACAAATTACAGTCTGACTACAGCAACTCTATACATAGAAAAAATCGGCTGGATGCGGTGGCCCACACCTGTAATCCCAGCACTTTGAGAGGCCAAGGCAGGTGGATCACTTGAGGTCAGCAGTTCGAAACTAGCCTGGTCAACATGGCGAAACCCTGTCTCTACTAAAAATACAAAAATTAGCCAGGTGTGGTGGTGGGCACCTATAATCCCAGGTGCTGGGGAGGCTGAGGCACAAAAATCGCTTGAACCCTGGAGGTGGAGGTTGCAGTGAGCCAAAATCCATGCCACTGTACTCCAGCCTGGGTGAGAGCGAGACTCCATCTCAAAAAAAGAAGAAAGAAAGAAAGAGAGATAAATAAATAAATAAATAAATAAAAATGTTTTGCAGAAAACAGCCGTGGGAAACTAGAGGTACAACCTCAAAAAGGACAGAAATCTGCACCTGCATTTGCCTGTGAAGTTCCTGCTTTCCAGGGCTCTGCAGCTTCTTAGAATCCACACTCCTAGAGCTATTCCGAGCAACTGGGTGCTATCTGCAGGAGAGGACAGGCTGCCCAGGAAGCACCCAGGGGAGCTCCCTTTCTATCCCTTTGCAGGCTCCAGACTGGTCTTAGTGTGGGTCACTGGCCTCAGGCTATGATGCCCTCTGCAAGTTTTTCACCTCCTTTTCACCTGCATTGTTCAGTTTCAGGAGACAAACACCCTCAATCCTAGTGTTTGAATGAGAATCCAGCAGAGTCCCTGCTTTCCTCCTGTGTTTACCATAAAGTAGAAGAGAAAAATTTCAAGACAGTTTAAGTGGATTTTAAAACTGACAAATAATCGTTCCTTTGAGAAAATTAAGAAAGCAGCAAACTATTATTTCAACATTAACAAACTGTTATGTAAAACTACTAATGAAATATGAACTCTCCCCTTTTTTCTTCTGCTTCTGCAGCTCCCTGACATTCACTCGATGACTGTCATCAGGTGCTCTGTGTCAGGGTATATACATGTGCAATTTACCCACTGAAAATTCTAAGTCGTGCGTGGTGGTTGCCCCAGGGGGACTCCGGTCCACACATCTCGGAGTCGCCCCCGGACAGGCCCCGATCCCGCCACGGCAAGTTCCTGTGGGTTCCATCCAGCACCTTCCTCCACAGTATCGGGGCGTCCCCCGTCAACAACACTCACCATTTTCCGGCTTCTGAGATATCTGTGGTTCTCCCTACAACTCTCCTGTTCATTGCAGGTCAGAGCCGGAAAGAAGCTGCAGCGAAGCCACCTCTGGTGCGTCTCCGAGCAACATAGACTGACACCCACCGTGTGGGCGGGTGAAAGGAACGAACTCCTCGCAGTTTTGTGGAGCTTCGCGCCCTCCTCCCGGAGCCGTGTCTGATTGGACAATTTGCACAGTCACGTCACGCCGCTCCTGATTGGAAAGTGTCAAGGGCCCCGCCTTCTGGGGGGCTGAGTGAGTGGAAGAATCTAACACCGGGCTGAGTGGAGCTTGAATGAAAGGTTCTGGCCGGGCGCTGTGGCTGACGCCTGTAATCCCAGTATTTTGGGAGGCCGAGGAGGGCGGATCACGAGGTCACGAGTTCGAGACCAGCCTGACCAACCTGGTGAAACCCCGCCTCTACTAAAAATACAAAAATCAGCCAGGCGTGGTGGCACGCCCCTGTAATCCCAGCTATTCAGGAGGCTAAGGCAGGAGACTTGCCTGAACCCGGGAGGCAGAGGTTGCAGCGAGCTGAGATCGCACCACTTCACTCCAACCTGGGAGACAGAGTGAGGCTCTTTCTCAAAAAAAAAGAAAGAAAGAAAGAAAGAAAGAAAGAAAGAAAGAAAGAAAGAAAGAAAGAAAGAAAGAAAGAAAGAAAGAAAGGTTCTAGGTCCGACACGTGGCTCACACCTATATAATCCCAGGACTTGGGGAGGCCTGGGAGGACCGCTTGAGGTCAGGAGTTCAAGACCAGCTTGAGCAACGTACTAAGACTTCATCTCTTAAAAAAAAAAAAATCGGCCGGGCACCTTGGCTCAAGCCTGTAATCCCAGCACTTTGGGAGGCTGAGGCGGGTGGATCACGAGGTCAAGAGATCGAGACCATCCTGGTCAACGTGGTGAAACCCCGTCTCTACTAATACAAAAAATTAGCTGGGCATGGTGGCGCGTGCCTGTAATTCCAGCTACCCAGGGGGCTGAGGCAGGAGAATTGCCTGAACCCAGGAGGCGGAGGTTGCGGTGAGCAGAGATCGCGCCATTGCACTCCAGCCTGGGTAACCAGAGCGAAATTCCATCTCAAAAAAAAAAAAAAAAAAAAAAATTAGCCAGGCCTAGTGGCCCTGCACCTATTGTCCCAGTTACTTAGGAGGCTGAGGAAGGAGGATTGCTGAACCTTGGAGGTAGAGGCTACAGTGAGCTATGATCACAGCACTGCACTCCAGCCTGTGTGACAGAGTAATACCCTGTCTCAAAAAAATAAAAAAGAAAGAAAGAAAACTAGGTTCTAGCTACAGCTGGATTTCCTCCTTGAGCCTGGCCCCCACCCTGGGGATATTGGCATTTCAGGAGAACATGCTTCAGGCTTTCCAAAGCTGACATTGGTGTCTTCCTGTATTCAGTGAGCCCTCCTTTCTGGGAATGGGGGGTTGAGGGAAGTGGGGGGTAGTGGGGGAAGGTGGTCCGCCTCGAGGTCTGGTCAGGCCAATGCTAGAACAGGAGAGAGGGCCTGATGTCATCAGAGATTACAAATTCGGGATGAGGGATGGCCAAAGATTTTTTATACCCTATCTCTCAATCTACTCATTTTCACTCAAAAAAATAACGCACCAACAACAGAATAAAAGTAAGGGCATGGAAAAACTGGAATTATATGGCAGATATATATGTATATATATTTTTAGACAAGGTGTGGCTCTGTCTCCCAGGCTGGAGTGCATGGTGCGATCTCAGCTCACTGCAACCTCTGCCTCCTGAATTCAAGCAAGTCTCCTGTCTCAGCCTCCTGAGTAGCTGGCATTACAGGCGCGCACCACCACACCTGGCTAATTTTTGTATTTTTAGTAGAGATGGGGTTTCACCATGTTGGCCGGTCTGATTTCGAACTCCTGACCTCATGATCCACCTGCCTTGGCCTCTCAAAGTGCTGGGATTACAGGCATGAGCCACAGTGCCCAGCCGGCAGCAATATCTTATAAAGGAATCAAAAGAAAAGTAAAGCAAACATTTAAAGTAGTTCAGATAACCAGCCTGCTTCATGCATAGTTCACAAGGAAAACCCGCTGTCAGAGGTAAATTTTATTCCCAAGCTTGGAAGTCAAACCATGACTGCTGAAATGGAGCCCCACCCCCCAGGGCGGATCAGTGCCAGATGATGAGGCAGAGAAAATTAAGGATTTATCTGGGAGTTCAAAATGGCCTTCTGTCCCCTTCTCAGTTTAGATATTATTCTCTCCTTTAAGACCTTCATTTTCACCAACAGGAATCTCTCAACCTGAGTTAGTTTAAGCTAAATTTACTGTTAAATTAATAAACCCTTTCTCTAGGAGACATCCCAAATGGATCTTGCTCTAAGTCTGACCTTCACAGATTTTTGTTCTAGTGACTCTTTGCATAATTAGAGAATTCTTGACTGAGGAAAGTGAGTTCTTTTAATTATCAGGACCCTAGAGACATTAAAATGAGGGAGCAGGCTAGGCGAGGTGGCTTACGCCTGTGATCCTAGCACTTTGGGAGGCCAAGGCGGGCAGATAACAAGGTCAACAGACCGATAGCCATCCTGGCCACACAGTGAAACCCTGTCTGTACTAAAATGCAAAAAATTATCCTGGCGTGGTGGTGTGAACCTGTGTGGTCCCAGCTACTCGGGAGGCTGAGGCAGAGGAATTGCTTGAACCTGGGAGGCGAAGGCTGCAGTGAGACGAGATCATGCCACTGCACCCCAGCCTGGTGACAGAGCAAGACTGGGTCTCAAAAAAAAAACAAAAACAAAATCCCACCTGAGTCTTGGCCCAGTGGCTCACGCCTATAATCCCAGTACTTTGGGAGGCCGAGTCGGAGATCAAGACCATCCTGGCCAACAGAGTGAAACCCCTTCTCTATTAAAATACAAAAAATTAGCCAGGCGTGGTGGCATGCTCCTGTAGTCCCAGCTACTTGGGAGGCTGAGGCAGGGGAATCACCTGAACTCGGGAGGCAGAGGTTGCAATGAGCTGAGATCACGCCACTGCACACCAGCCTGGTGACAGAGCAAGACTCCATCTTAAATAAATAAATAAATCCACCTGAAAGTGTTGCTAATTGAAGTGTATATTCAGTGCAACTTGAATCTGTGCTCCAGAGTGTCAATCCTCAAGCCCAGCCCAAATAAATGCTCTGCTTACACTAATTTTGCCTTAGGTTCTTCCTCTTAGGTTGACAACGACAAAACCAAAACATTCTGCAGAAAACGGCCACAAGACAACCAGAGTTACAGCCTCAGGAAGAAGATTATAACTCTCATGCCCTGCTAAAAATCAATGAACTGTGATCACACCATTGCACTCCAGCCTGGGCAATAGAGTGAGACCCTGTCTCCAAAAAAAAAAAAAAAAAAAAAAAAAAATGTCTTCCAGGACTGCGATAGCTCGGGTAAGTACCTCATCCACTTTAGTTACTTCTATTCTCCTTATTTTGTCCCCTGCTCATTGAAGGATAATACAATGTTATAACCGGACAATCACCTGCTGTAAATACTGGAATTCTTAGCACAATCCTGAGAAATCCACACTCACAGAGGGCGTGTGGATGTTAAAGATGGCTGGCTCACTACCAGAGAGAGTTTCACCAACTTTTTCTGGAAAATGCCTCAAAGCAGTTAACTGGAAAATTTTTCTGTTTCTGTTTTTTCCTTCATTTGTTTGTTTAAGAAGAGGTCTTCTCTGTCGCTGAGGCTAGAGGACAGTGGTGCCATCTTGGCTTACTGCAGCCTTGACCTTCTGGGCTCAAGCCATCCTACCACCTCAGCCTCCAGAATAGCTAGGACTACAGATACAGGCCACTATCCCCGGCTACCTTAAATTTTGTGTGGAGACAGTCTCTCTATATTGTTTAAGCTGGTCTGGAACTCCTGGTCTTAAGTGATCCTCCACCTTGCTGTCCCAAAGCGTTGGGATTACAGGCAGGAGCCATTGCTCTTGGCTCCCCTTGGAAGACTTTTATATAGGAACATACAATTGATAGAAGTAAAGATTTTTAAATAATAAAAATGGGGGTCTCCTTGTGTTGACCAGGTTGGTCTTCAACTCTTTGTTTTAAGCGATGCTCCAGTCTAGGCCCCCCGAAATGCTAGGATTGCAGGCATGAAACACTGCACCCTGCCTGTGTTTGGGTCACAATCTCTCCTGGATTGGATAAAGGGAAAGAAAGAGCCGGGCACAGTGGCTCACACCTGTAATCCTATCACTTTGGGAGGCCAGGGTGGGCAGATCACCTGAGGTCAAGAGTTCGAGACCAGCCTGACCAACATGGAGAAACCCCGTCTCTACTAAAAATACCAAATTAGCCAGGCCTCGTGGCACATGCCTGTAATCCCAGCTACTCAGGAGGCTGAGGCAGGAGAATCGCTTGAACCTGGGAGGTGGAGGTTGCAGTGAGCCGAGATTGTGTCATTGCACTCCAGCTGGGCCATAAGATCAAAACTCTGTCTCAAGAAAAAAAAAAGGCGGGGCAGGGGGGAGGAATAATGCAGGAGAGGGGATGGTTTCATCAATGGAGATTCTCTGCAGATGCTAATTTTCCTTCTCAAAGACAGCTTTGCCAGGCCACTTTTGTTTGCAACCAAGCGACAGTCATTTCAAAATCTGTCAAAGAAATATATCTTAGCTTAAAATATTTTAATTTCCTTCACCTCCACTGGACTCCGAGTCTGGAATTCCCTGTGCAGGACAAAGGAGCAGGGACAGTCCACTGAGTGAGGAAGACAACGGTGCCCCCTCTAGTAATTCGGAGCAAGTTTGACTGAAATGCAAATACCCAAACATCAAGACGCAGTAGCTCGCTTAGATAATCCGTGCTTAGAACAGGTCAGGTCGGTTCTGCAGGGCCCCGTTACCCAGGGCTTCCGCTGTCAATCAGGACCGAGGGGACGGGGACTGGAGGCTCATCCAATCAGGGGCGCTGGGGCGGGGTCCTGCCAACTGTCCATCCGGGGAAAGGGAGGCCGCATTCCCGCTCTCCTGACTCCCTAGTGTCTTGCACCGAGGGGAGGTCGGAATCTCGGCTTTCCAACCCCGAGAGGGACCAGGTGCCTCCGCCATAGCTTCTGTCGCTCGGTCGCCTGCGAAGTGACTGGACTGTTCGAGGGATCCGTGGAGAGGAGGCCAGGACACCTGGAAGCTGTGAAATGGTGAGTGTGCGGGACCGGGGGGTCCCGAGACGGGGGAGGGGCTGTGTGGAACCGGCCGGAACCGGCTCTGGCGGGATCCAGGCCTCCCCGCAGCGACCTCGGGTCTGCAGACCCGAGTGCCGCTGGCACAGCTCGGCCATCGGTCCCTTCGGCCGTGGGGTGGGGTCGGGCTGGCAGCTGGGACCCCGGGTGCCCAGTCGGCCCCTGCGCTGCGACCGCGACCCCGGCCCGGGAGCCCTCTCTGTGCAGCCCCGCGTCTCCCCAGATTGTGCGGGTACCACGGGAGGGTCATGGGGGGAATCTTGCCTCGGGTGTGGGGTTCGTGTGGGAGGAGCAGTGGGCTGTGGGGTCCCCAGTCCCGCCTTTTTTCCTTAAAAACTAAACTGAAGGCCAGGCGCAGTGGCTGACGGCTGGGAGGTTGACCGCGGGGGGATTGTTTCAGCTCAGAAATTCGAAACCTGCCTGCGCAACATGGCGAGACCCTCGTTTTTATAAAAAATAAAATAAAGGTAGGGTGATGCCGCCCACTTGTAGTCCCAGGTACTCAGTCCCGGGGGGCTGAGGTGGGAGGATCTCTTAAGGGAGGAGGTTGAGACCACAGTGAGCCGAGGTCGCACCACTGCACTCCAGCCTGGGCGACAGAACGAGACCTCGTCTCAAACAAAACAAAACAAAAAAAGAACAACAACAACAAAACCCTAAACTGAGGCCTCTTAAAAATTAAAGAGTTTTCCTTCTCAGAATAGGAGTTTGAAAAAAAAGAGTTCACTTGAGCAAACAGCGATTCCTGAATGAGAAACACCCAGTCATGGCTTGTGGTTTAATAACGGAAAAACCAAAACTGTCTGCAAAATAACTTGAATTATATTCTACGCCGACTATGAGAGAACACGACCAAGGGAAACAACCCTCTGAAGCCTCCAGTAAGTGGTCCCCAGGAGGTTCAATGGCAGTTTGGTTTTACTCATTTCAGCGAGACAGGAATTGCAGGGAAAATCATGAATCAATGCGTGGAAGGTGGAAAGGGCAGGACACATAGAAGCGGGGCTTAGAAGGCACAGGTGGTTCAGGGATTCTGTAGCTGGCAGTTGGTTGAGAGTGTGAAGTTGTATCTAAAATTTGAAAGGGGCAGGAAGGAATGCATAAGCAAAGGGGGTCTTTGTTTTGCCATGTGATTCCATCCCCGTCAAAAAAAACCGATCAGTTTCACTAGATTTTATGAATTCTAAGGCGTGACTTAATCCTTCCCTTGCATGGCCTTAGGTCTTGTTTGTTATTTAGTATTTTATTGGCACAAAAGGGTCTCTTTGCAGGTCTTTTTTTGAGATGGAGTCTTGCTCTATAACCCAGGCTGGAGTGCACACGATCTTGGCTCACTGCAAACTCCGTCTCCCAGTTTCAAGCAATTCTCCTGCCTCAGCTTCCCAAGTAACTAGGATTACAGGCACCCGCCACCACGCCCGGCTAATTGTTTTGTATTTTTAGTAGAGGCAAGGTTTCACCATGTTGGCCAGGCTGGTCTCGAACTCCTGACCTCAAATGATCCACCTGCCTTGGCCTCCCAAAGTGCTAGGATTACAGGAGTGAGCCACCACGCTCAGCCTCTTTGCAGTTATGTCTATTTTAACATGAATGTGGGTCAGTTGCTGCATCTAAACTCCAAAAGGGAGAGTGTGGAGTGTCTGATCTCCCTTACTGACATAGCTGGGAACTTTCAGGTTTTTTTGGGGGCCTCCCATTGGTAAAGAGCCAGTCAATTGACTTGATTGAGGTGGGGTGGGGAGCTTAGGTTTTTATTTTTAGCTTACAGGTTGAAGGATAGGCTTTCATATGGTGCATTAGAATAAAAATCAAAAAAATTCTATATTGGTTACAGTGATGTAGTCACCTTATTTGGACTTTTCAACCTTAAATAATTGAAACGATCAGATTCCCATTATAAGGAGATTATTTGAGCAAAAATCTGAGAATTGCCATTCAGGAAAATACAGATTCTAGGGAAATGGGCTTAGAACTCCAGAGTTAAAAGTTAAACTCTTGGCCAGACATGGTGGCTCACGCCTGTAATCCCAGCACTTTGGGAGGCCAAGGCAGGTGGACCACAAGGTCAAGAGATCGAGACCATCCTGGCCAACATGGTGAAACCCCATCTCTACTAAAAATACAAAAATTAGCTGGGCATGGCTGGGTGGCTGGGTGTGGTGGCTCACACCGGTAATCCCAGTAGTTTGGGAGGCCAATGCTGGTGAATCACCTGACGTCAGGAGTTTGCGACCAGCCTGACCAACATGGAGAAATCCTGTCTCTACTAAAAATACAAAACACTAGTTGGGTGTGGTGGTGCATGCCTATAATCCCAGCTACTCAGAAGGCTCAGGCAGGAGAATCTTTTGAACCTGGGAGGTGGAGGTTGCAGTGAGCTGAGATTGTGGCATTGCACTCCAGCCTGGGCAGCAAGAGAGAAACTCCATCTCAAAAAAAAAATAATAATAATAATTAGCTGGGCATAGTGTTGCACGCCTATAGTCCCAGCTACCAGGGAGGCCGAGGCAGGAGAATCGCTTGAACACGGGAGGCAGAGGTTGCAGTGAGCCAAGATCACGCCACTGCACTCCAGCCTGGCGAAAGAGTGAGACTCAGTCTCAAAAAAAAAAAAAAAAAAGTTAAACTCTTGACTGAATGGGGTGTCCCACACCTGTAATTCTAGCTTTGTGAGGCTGAGGCAGGAGGATTGCTTGAGACCAGAAGTTGGAGACTAGCCTTGGTAATACAACAAAACCCATCTCTAGAAAAGAAAAATCGAAAAATTAGACAGGCGTGGTGGCACCCACCTGTAGTTCCAGCCACAAGGCAGTCTGATCACAAGGCAGGAGGATCACTGGAGTCCAGGAGTTTGATGCTGCAGTGAGCCAGTATCAAATTTGACATTCCAGCTTAAGATATTGTGATGGCCGTGAAGTCTTTGTGTGAGAAAGGTAAGAGAGAGAAGTTAATCTATAATGAAGATCAAGAAAAGGAGCCGGCCAGGCGTGGTGGCTCATGCCTGTAATCCAAGCACTTTGGAGGCCAAGGTGGGCGGATCACCTGAGGTCGGGAGTTCAAGACCAGCCTGACCAACATGGTGAAACCCAGTCTCAAAAAAAAAAAAAAAAAGAGAAGAGGGGCCCTTCCTGGCTCTGTTCAGGCATTTGCAATATTTTACAAAAGAATATAGGTACAAAAGAAAGTTAATCTGTGTTAAGGAACAGGAAGGTTCCAGCTGGCTATGTTACGACTGCCAGTCAGATGATTCAACCCCAGAATCACACTGCTTTAAACCTCAAGATAGGTTTCACATTTTCACCAGCATTTGGTGATGTCAGTGTTTTTTGGATTTTAGCCATTCCACCAAGCAACAATTCAGTGGTGCGTCGTTTTCATTTGCTCTTCTCTAATGGCATGCTATTTTTGATTGGTTGGTTGTTTTCTTATTGAGTTTTGGGAGTTCTTTCTATCTTTTGGGTGTCAGTCCTCCATCAGATAGGTATCTTGCAAATATTTGGTCCCAGTCTACAGCCTGTCTTTTATTTATTTATTTTTTTTTGAGATGGGGTCTCCTACTGTCACCCAGGCTGGAGTACAATGGCACAATCTCAGCTCACTGCAACCTCCACCTCTCGGGTTCAAGTGACTCTCCTGCCTCAGACTCCCAGTTAGCTGGGATTACAGGCACCCACCATCACGCCTAGCTAATTTTTTGTACTTTTAGTCGAGACGGGGTTTCACTATGTTGGTCAGGCTGGTTTCTAACTCCCGACCTCAGGTGATCCACCTGCCTCGGCCTCCTGAAGCACTGGGATTACAGGTGTGAGCCACTGAGCCCAACTCTGTCTTTCATTATGTTAAGTGTATTTGCCAAAACAGAAAGTTTTTTTTATTATTTTTATTTGTTATTTTTTTTTTTATTGTTTGTTTTTATTTATATTGTTTGAGACAAGATCTCATTTTGTCACCCAGGCTGTAGTGCAGTGGTGCAATCTTGGCTCACTGCAGCCTCAACCCCACCGTGCATGTATATTTACTATAAATCTGGAAGACTTTTATTTTCTGACCTGGTTGGCCTAGTAGCATCTCCCTTCTCAAGCTGAGTAGAAGGCATGAGAGCAGACATCCTTGTCTGTGTCTTATCTTTGGGAGAAAGCAGTTAGTCCTTCACCATCACAAATGAGGGTTGTTTTGCATTTTTTATACATACCTATAGTAGGTTGAGGAAGTTCCTTTGTATTGAGTGGATTTTTTTTTTTGAGACGGAGTTTCACTCTTGTTATTCAGGCTGGAGTGCAATACTGCAATCTCAGCTCACTGCAACTTCCACCTCTTGGGTTCAAGCGATTCTTCTGCCTCAGCCTCCCAAGTAGCTGAGATTACAGGCATGCGCCACCACACCCGGCTAATTTTTGTATTTTTAGTAGAGATGGGGTTTCCCTGTATTGGCCAGGCTGGTCTCAAACTCCTGACCTCAGGCGATTCATCCGCCTGGGCTTCCCAAAGTGCTGGGATTACAGGCGTAAGGCACTGTGCTTGGCCGAGTGTTTGATCATGAAGGGATGTCAAGGTATGTCATATGCTTTTTCTGCATCTTTTAGAATGTTCTTGTGTTGTTTGCTGTTGATCCTATACTATTAAGGTGTATTGCATGAATGGATTTTCAGAGTTAAAAACAGCATTGCTTTCCTGAATTGAATACCACTTCATCATAGATTATGATATAGTTATATATTACAGCATTCTCTTTTTCAATATTATGGTAAGGTATTTTCCGTTGAAATTTAAAGGAGAGATATTCATGTATAGTATTATAATATAGTCAAGCATTATCTAGTACCAGATACAGTGCATGTGTGTATATGTACACACACATGTACATATGCTGCATTTATATACAGTACATTGTTTGGTTATGGTAGGTAATTGGTAAATATTACATATAACTTGTATATGATATATAATTGCCATATATAAATGGTATTAGACTATATAGCATTATACTGTTATAGTGTAAATGTATACATTTTTATCCTTCATAGCATAGTGAGTTTCATTTCCATATCAGCCTGCAGCATAAATCAAATACACCAGTCTCATCCTCCTCTGGGAACAAAGGAGAATCTCACCCTCTTGTTGCTACAGAATGTGCCACCCAAAAATATTCATGATCTAAGGGTGCGGTTGGCTCATGCCTGTAACTCCAGCACTTTGGGAGGCCGAGGCTGGCAGATCACAAGGTGAGGAGTTTGAGACTAGCCTGATCAACTTGGTGAAACACCGTCTCTACTAAAAATATAAAAATTAACCAGGTTTGGTGGCACATGCCCGTAATCCCAGCTACTCAGGAGGGTGAGGAAGGAGAATCGCTTGAACTCAGGAGGCAGAGGTTGTGGTGAGCCAAGATCACGCCATTGCACTCCAGTCTGGGCAACAGAGCGAGACTCCATCTCAAAAAAAAAGAGACTGAGAGAGAGAGAGAGAGAGACACAAAAGTGAGTTGCTGAAATATATGATAATTTTATTATTTTTTTCAGGCACCATCATACTATTCCATAGGGGCTAAACCATTTACAATACTTTGGACAGAGCACATGGGGTTCATTTTCTCTCTTGATGGAGTTCTCTCACACCATTTCACACAAAAGTTTTTGTACTTGATAAATATTTACCTTTTTGTTGAGACTGGACACCCTGGACTTTTTGCCTCTCAATCTTGTGCCATTCAACCTTCAGCAATTCATCAATTATAATCCAGGCTTTTCTATCCAAGCACAGTTTCCAAGAAAGGTTTCTGCTCTTGATTTTTTGTTTTAGTTAGTTATGACTCTTATCAGTCAAATTGCTAGGGCCTCAACCAGGCACAGTGATACATGCCTGTAATTCCAGTACTTTGGGAGGCCGAGGCAGGCAAATCACTTGTGGTCAGGAGTTTGAGACCAGCCTGGCCAACATGATGAAAACCCTGTCTCTATTCAAAATACAAAAATTAGCTGGGTGTGGTGGTGGGCACCTGTAATCCCAGCTAGTTGGGAGGCTGAAGCATGAGAATTGCTTGAACCTGGCAGGCGGAGTTTGCAGTGAGCCAAGATCATGCCGCTGCCTGGGTGACAATGAGACTGTCTCAAAAAAAAAAAGAATTTCTTTTTCTTTTTTGAGATGGAGTTTCACTCTTGTTACCTAGGCTGGAGTGCAATGGCGAGATCTCGGCTCACTGCAACCTCCGCCTCCTGGGTTCAGGCAATTCTCCTGCCTCAGCCTCCTGAGTAGCTGGGATTACAGGCACGCGCCACCATGCCCAGCTAATTTTTTGTATTTTTAGTAGAGACGGGGTTTCACCATGTTGACCAGGATGGTCTCGATCTCTTGACCTTGTGATCCACCCGCCTCGGCCTCCCAAAGTGCTGGGATTACAGGTGTGAGCCACCGTGCCCGGCAAAAAAAAAAAAGAATTTCTTTATGGAAGAGAGTGAGTGTTGACAGAGTAAAAAGTCTGATGAGGCCGGGCATGGTGGCTCATGCCTGTAATCCCAGCACTTTGGGAGGCTGAGGTGGGCAGATCATGAGGTCAAGAGATCGAGACCATCCTGGCCAACATAGTGAAACCCCATCTCTATTAAAAATACAAAAATTAGCCGGGCATGGTGGCACGTGCCTGTGGTCCCAGCTACTTGGGAGGCTGAGATGGAGGAATAGCTTGAACCCAGGAGGCGGAGGTTGCAGTGAGCGGAGATTGCACCACTGTACTCCAGCCTGGCGTCCTCAAAAAAAAAAAAAAAAAAAAAAAGTCTGATGGATCAAATTGTGGGATAAATGTTTGGAGTCCACAGCACCATGGGAATTTTGTAGGAATAGAGTATAGGAACCCAGTGCTGTCAGTCTCACCCATGTTTCTTTACCTATGTGAGATGTTTCAGGATTCAGTGGCCTTTGAGGATGTAGATGTGAACTTCACCCAGGATGAGTGGGCTTTGCTGGATCCTTCCCAGAAGAATCTCTACAGAGATGTAATGCAGGAGACGTTCAGGAACCTGGCTTCTGTAGGTAAGAGTAACAGCATTACTTTCCTCAGTGAATTAGAGAACAATTATTTGTAGCTGTTCAGTACTGTTGGGTGATTTGGAGGGTGGACAGGGAATAGAAATAAGCAAAGCTGCAGTGTACCATGAATGTAGAATCTAGTAATTTTTTCATAATTGTACTAATTCAGGACTATTTTTCTGCGTCTGTATTTTAGGTAAAAAATGGAAAGATCAGAAAATTGAAGATGAGTACAAAAATCCCAGGAGTAACCTAAGGTAATTTGCATTCATAAGAGAAAGCAGCGTCTCTCTAGACAATCAAAGAATGGAAGTAAATGGGCTGGGTGCGGTGGCTCATGCCTGTAATCCCAGCACTTTGGGAGGCTGAGATGGACGGATCACCTGAGGTTGGGAGTTCGAGATCAGCCTGACCAACATCTGGAAACCTGCCTCTACTGAAAAATACAAAATTGGGCCGGGTGCAGTGGCTCTTGCCTGTAATCCCAGCACTTTGGGAGGGTGAGGCGGTCAGATCAGGAGGTCAAGGGATCAAGACAAAAATTAGCTGGGTGTGGTGGTGAGCGCCTGTAGTCCCAGCTACTCAGGAGGCTGAGACAGGAGAATCACTTGAACCCGGGAGGCAGAGGTTGCAGTGAGCTGAGATCATGCCACTGCACTCCAGCCTGGTGACAGAGTGAGACTCCATCTCAAAAAAAATACAAAATTAGCCAGTGGTGGTGGTGGATGCCTGTAATCCCAGCTACTTGGAAGGCTGAGGCAGGAGAATTGCATGAACCCGGGAGGCAGAGGTTGCGGTGAGCTGAGATCCTGCCATTGCACTCCAGCCTGGGCAACAAGAGCAAAACTCCGTCTCAAAAAAAAAAAAAAAGAAGAAAATGTTAAAAAGAGCCGGGCACAATGGCTCATGCCTATAATCCCAGCACTTTGGGAGGCCGAGGCAGACGTATCACGAGGTAAGGAGTTCGAGATCAGTCTGGTCAACATGGTGAAACCCTGTCTCTACTAAAAATATAAAAATTAGTTAGGCATGGTTGTGTGTGCCTGTAATCCCAGGAGGCTGAGGCAGGAGAATCACTTGAATTTGGGAGGTGGAGGTTGTAGTGAGCCAAGATTGCGCCACTGCACTCCAGCCTGGGCAACAGAGTGAGACTCTGTCTCACAGAAAAAAAAAAAAAGTTAAAAAGAAGCAAACAAGAAATAAGCCAACTTCCACTGTATTTATTTGAAGAAATTTTTCTCTAAAAACATGTATTTAAGTGTCTTATAGGCTGAATATCATGGCTGAAGCCTATAATCCAGCCCTTTGGAAAGTTCAGGTCAGAGGATTGCTTGAGCTGAAGAGTTTGAGGCCACTCAAACTCGGCCATGACAGCACCATTACAATCTAGCTGGGGTTAAATGGCAAGACCCTGACTCAGAAGCAATAAAATTGACAAAGACGGTTAGTACTTGTAAAATAGTTTACTCGAAAACAGCATTGGCCGGGCACCCAGTTGCATGCCTGTAATCCTAAAACTTTAATAGTGACAGACAGATTGCTTAAGTCTAGGCGTTTGAGACCAGCCAGGGAAATGTGACAAAATCCCATCTCTAGCAAAAAATACAAAAATTAGTCCGAGTGTGCTGGCTTATGCCTGTAATCCCAGCACTTTGGGAGACCGAGGCAGGGGGATCACAAGGTCAAGAGATAGAGACTAGCCTGGCCAACATGCTGAAACTCTTCTCTACTAAAAAGTACAAAAATTAACTGGACATGGTGGTGTGCACCTGTAGTCCCAGCTACTCAGGAGGCCGAGGCAGGAAAATTGCTTGAACCTGGGAGGTGGAGGTTGCAGTGAGTCAAGTTTGCACCACTGCACTCCAGCCTGGCATCAGCGAGACTCGGTCTCAAAAAAAATAAGTTAGCCAGGCATGATAGTGTATGCTTGTAGTCTCAGCTAATTGGGAGGCTAAAGTGGCAGGATGGCTTAAGATTGGGAGATGGAGGTTGCAGTGAGCTGGGATCTCACCACCACACTCCAGCTTAGATGACAGAGTGAGACCCTTTCTCAAAATTTTTTTTAAATGTACTAAGAAGCCCCATATCAATATTATCTTTCTAGATAACGGTATAGCTGGGCCATCTTGTAGAGCATGTGGTTTGTTCATGTTCAGACAGGGCAGAAAGCCTATACATTGCTGGACAGTGTTAAAAATGCAAGTGCAGACCAGGCACGGTGGCTTATGCATGTAATCTCAGCACTTTGGGAGGCCAAGGAGGGCAGATCACGAGGTCAGAAGATGGAGACCATCATGGCCAACATGGTGAAACCCCGTCTTTACTAAAATACAAAAAATTAAGCAGGCATGGCAGTATGTGCCTGTAATCCCAGCTACTAGGGAGGCTGAGGTAGGGGAATTGCTTGAACCCGGGAGCTAGAGGTTGCAGTGAGCCAAGATCACACCACTGCACTAAAGAAAGAAAGAAAAATTAGCCGGGCAGGATCGCTTGAGACTGGGAGATGGAGGTTGCAGTGAGCTGAGATCTCACTACCACACTCCAGCCTGGATGACAGAGTGAGACCCTATCTCAATTTTTTTTTTAAAAAGTACTAAGAAGCCCTATATCAATATTCTCTTTCTTGATAACAGATATACCTGGGTCATCTTGTAGAGCATGTGGTCTGTTCACATTCAGACAGGGCAGAAAGCCTACACATTGCTGGATAGTGTTTAAAAGTCCAAGTGCAATAACTTGTTAATGAATATTAAATCAGTGGTAAAGAAACCCATTATGATATACTTCTCATTGTTCACAGAGGTCTTATGGGAGAGAGACTCTTGGAAAGTAAAAAAGATCATCAGCTTGAAGAAATTTTGACCCAGGTTCCAGATGACATGCTAAAGAAGAAAACTCCTCCTCGAGTAAAATCACGTGGAGAAGTCAGCATGGGTCATGCATCCCTTAGAAGGCACCTCAGAGCTGACACTGGACATAAGCCATATGAGTATCAGGAATATGGACAGAAGCCGTATAAATGTACATACTGTAAGAAAGCCTTCAGCGATCTCCCTTACTTCCGAACACACGAATGGGCTCACACTGGAGGGAAACCTTATGACTGTGAGGAATGTGGAAAAAGCTTTATTTCCCGTTCAAGCATTCGAAGACACAGGATAATGCACAGTGGAGATGGACCCTATAAATGTAACTTTTGTGGGAAAGCCTTGATGTGTCTCAGTTTGTATCTTATCCACAAACGAACTCACACTGGAGAGAAACCATATGAATGTAAACAATGTGGTAAAGCCTTTAGTCATTCTGGTAGTCTTCGAATACATGAAAGAACGCACACTGGGGAGAAGCCTTATGAATGCAGTGAATGTGGGAAAGCATTCCATAGTTCCACATGCCTTCATGCACATAAAATAACTCACACTGGGGAGAAGCCATATGAATGTAAACAGTGTGGGAAAGCCTTTGTTTCTTTCAATTCCGTTCGATATCATGAAAGGACGCACACTGGAGAGAAACCCTATGAATGTAAGCAATGTGGGAAAGCCTTCAGATCTGCCTCGCACCTTCGAACACATGGAAGAACTCACACTGGAGAGAAACCTTATGCATGTAAGCAATGTGGGAAAAGCTTTGGATGTGCCTCGAGTCTTAAAATGCATGAAAGGACTCACACTGGAGAAAAACCCTGTAGTTCCAGCAATTTGGAAGGCCGAGGCGAGAAGATCGCTTAATTCACATAAGATTCCTTGAAGCCACGGAATCCAATCATGGCAAAAATGTGTTTCCCTCAAATAATGGGAACTATCAGAAAATGATTCTGAAGCTTCTGCAGTCACTGTCATCTGACAGCGTCACAAATAAATCCTAGTAACCCAAGAGCAAAAAGTTTTGGGGGTCAGTTTAGCTGACGCCTCACTCTGAGACCTAGGACACAGAGTTGGAAATAACTCTTAAGAAAGACACATCTCAAACAGGCACAGTGGCTCATGCCTGTAATCTCAGTATTTGGGGAGGCTGAGGTGGGTGGATCACGAGGTCAGGAGTTTGAGACCAGCCTGGCCAACATGGTGAAACCCCGTCTCTACTAAAAAGACAAAAAAATTAGCTGGGCGTGGTGGCACAGACCTGTAATCCCAGCTACTCAGGAGGCTGAGGCAAGAGAATCACTTGAACCTGGGAGACAAAAGGTTGCAGTGAGCAGAGATCACACCACTGCCCTACAGCCTGGGAGACAGAGTGAGACTCTGTCTCAAAAAAAAAAAAAAAAAGGCATGCCTCCAGTAAGACCTTAAGACAGTTCTGTCATAAAAAAAATAGAAGATTTAGCTGGACACGGTGGCTCACGCCTGTAATCCCAGTACTTTGGGAGGCCAAGGCAGGCAGATCACATGGTCAGGAGTTCCAGACCAGCCTGGTGAAACCCCATCTCTACTAAGAAATACAAAAATTAGCCGGGTGTGGTGGCACATACCAGTAGTCCCAGCTACTCAGGAGGCTGAGGCTGGAGAATTGTTTGAACCCAGGAGGTAAAGGTTGCAGTGAGCTGAGATCGTGCCACTGCACTCCAACCTGGGTGACAGAGTGAGACTCCATCTCAAAAAAAAAAAAAAAAAAAACAGGTTAGCCCAGCAAAGTGGCAGGTATATATATACAGAAAAGTCTGTTCCCTCTTATTGAAAGCCCAATACCTAAGCAGCAAGTCCTCACTTTAAGAAACTCACTAAAGGGATAACTGAGGTACCATTGTCAGACTCACTGCCTCAGAAAGACTTTTATCAAAACAAAAGGCTAAAGTTCCTATTCATAAATATCCCTAAAATATCCTATCCCCATTATAGGATATTAATAAATGGTTGGCTATTGAGTACACTACATATTTTATACCATTCTTCCTCATGAGTTTTTATTTCTTTTTTTTTTTTTTTTTGAGATGGAGTCTCGGTCTATCACTGAGGCTGGAGTGCAGTGGCATTCTTGGCTCACCGCAGCCTCTGCCTCCTGGGTTCCAGTGATTCTCCTGCCTCAGCCTCCCAAGTAGCTGGTTTACAGGCATGAGCCACCATGCCCAGCCTCTAATCTCTTTTTTTTTCTTTTTTTTGAGATAGTCTCATTCTGTTGCCCAGGTTGAAATGTGGTGGTGCGATCTTGGCTCACTGCAGCTTCCACCTCCTGGCTTCAAGCACTTCTTCTGCCTCAGCCTCCTGGGTAGCTGGGATTACAGGCACCCACTACCACTCCACGCTATTTTTTTATATTTTTTAGTAGAGACAGGATTTCACCATGTTGGTCAGGCTGGTCTTAAACCCCTGACCTCAAGGGATTTGCACCAAGGCCTCCCAAAGTGCTGGGATTACAGGTGTGAGCACCATGCCTGGCCTTCTAATCTTTCTTTTTTTTTTAGATGGAGTCTTGCTCTGTCACACAGGCTGGAGTATATTGGCACGGTCTCGGCTCACTGCAACCTCTGCCTCCTGGTTCAAGCGATCCTCCTGCCTCAGCCTCCCATGTAGCTGGGATTAGAGGCGTGCACCATGGTACTGGGCTAATGTTTTGTATTTTTAGTAGAGACAGGCTTTCTCCATGTTGGCCAGGTTGGTCTTGAACTCCTGACCTCAAGTGATCCACCTGCCTTAGCCTCCCAAAGTGGTGGGATTACAACCTGAGCCACTGCACCAGGACTAATCTTTTTAAAGTACTTTTTTCTTTAATGAATGTCTTAAATGAAAACCATTTTTCTTTTTCTTTCTTTTTTTTTTTTTTGAGACGGAGTTTCGCTTCTGTTGCCCAGGCTGGAGTGCAATGGTGCAACTCGGCTTACCACCACCTTGGCCTACCGGGTTCAAGCGATTCTCCTGTCTCAGCCTCCCGAGTAGATGGGATTGCAGGCATGCGCCACCGTGCCCGGCTAATTTTATATTTTTAGTAGAGACAGGGTTTTGCCACGTTGGCCAGGCTGGTCTCAAACTCCCACCTGGGTGATCTGCCTGCCTTGGCCTCCCAAAGTGCTGGGATTACAGGCATGAGCTACTGTGCCCAGCCTGAAAACCTTTTTTCTAATCACAAATACTTTTCTTTTTTATTTTATTTTTTTAGAGATTTGTCTTGCTGTGTGGACCCAGCTGGAGTTCAGTGGTATTCATAGGTGTCATCTTAGTGCACTAGAACTTCAAATTCCCGGGCTCACAATCCTTCTACCTCACCCTGCCAAGTAGCTGTCACTACATGTGCCAGCTGCTGTGCCTGGCTCCCACTTTTTTTTTTTTTAATCTTTAATCAGTTGTTCCCTTTAAAGACCAAAGAAAACCTTTCCTCTTGTGTGGTCTGAGTTGATCTATGAACAATATTCACTATGACCCAGGAAATCCCACAAAGTCATGCATGTTAGAAGGATGAAACCCTCATGTTCACTGTAAGGACTGCTGTGACGGTGCTCAGGCCATCACAGGTATGACTAAATGAAAAGCCACCAAGTATCTGAAATATTTTCTTTTACAGAAATTATATGTACCATTGCAATCTTAGAAGGTGGAGTTGGTAGCTGTACCCAAGACAACCAACATTGGGGCTGGACTCAGCATCAGTGGCCCAGAAGAGGTACTGGAATTTGCTTAAAAATGCAGTTATGCTGCATTTAAGGGTATAGATATAGATTCCCTGGTTATTGAGCACATCCAGGGGGAACACGGCACCCATTAATGTATCACTTGACTTACAGAACTCATGGGCAGACGAATCCATCCACAGACTCCTCCTGTGATATCCAGATGATGCTTAGTGAAAAGAAACACATTGTACCAAAGCAGAAAAGGAGATGACTGTACAGAAGAAAAAGATACCCCACAAGAAGCATAAACTTAAGAGACAAATAAATTCAGCAAAAGAAAATGCAAATAAAAGTTCAAAACAAAAAAAAAACTTTAAAATTCATAAAACACAAAATGACATACTCAAGTATGCCTCTATGATAGCTCTCCGATAAAAGTTGGCTGTAATAGGTGAAATGAAGATAGCTGTTGGTGACCGGCAGATTCTGGGTCCATGATGAGTCCGAGAAGGATGCTTTTCACTTTGTGTTACATTTTTTTAATGCCTGATGTTGACTTGGTAGAAAGATGATAATAAATTCTTCTGTCTATATGTTTCTTTTAGATTACTCGTGGACTGAAGAAAAAAAATTTGTTAGATAGTTTGATTTAGGATTGTGACTGAGGACAATAGCCTGGAAGCAGTTCTGACAGACAGCTGCTAATCCATGTTTTGGTTCACAGTTTAAAACAGACATGTGGGTCCTGTGCTCTACCTTGTTTTTTCTTCAAAGCATATTTCTGAAGAGCTGCAGAGTCCCAGAGTCAGGAATGTTATAAAGTCAGGCTGGAAACCAGAAATAAGTAAACATGACTAAATATTTGTGGGTTTTTTTGTTTTGAGATGTTGCCATTTCTGTTGCCCAGGCTGAAGTACAGTGGCATGATCTCGGCTCACTGTAACCTCTCTCTCTAGTACAAACGATTCTTCTGCCTCAGTCTCCCAAGCAGCTGGGATTATAGGTGTGCACTACCATGCCTGGCTAATTTTTGTATTTTTGGTAGAGATGGGGTTTCACCATGTTGGCCAGGCTGGTCTTGAACTCCTGATCTCAGGTGATCCACCTGTGTTGGCCTCCCAAAGTGCTAGGATTACAGGTATGAGCCACAGCGCCCAGGGACTCCTGTTTCACTTTCATGCAGTTAAATAATCTTAGATGCTTCCTCCTCGACATTGTACATGCACACTGGAGGAAAGTGGGACTCTGCTCATGTTTGCATTTTTTTGTTGTTGTTGTTGAGACTCTCGCTCTTGTAGCCCAGGCTGGAGTGCAATGGCACGATATCAGCTCACCTCATCCTCCACCTCCTGGGTTCAAGCGATTCTTTTGCCTCAGCCTCCCAAGTAGCTGGGGTTACAGTCATGCACCACCATGCCTGGCTAATTTTGTATTTTTAGTAGAGACAGGGTTTCTCCATGTTGGTCAGGCTGGTCTTGAACTCCCAACCTCTGGTGATCTGCCCGCGTCAGCCTCCCAAAATGCTGGGATTACAGATGTGAGCCACCGTGCCCAGCTTTTTTCTTTTTTGAGACAAGAGTCTTGCCATGTTGCCCAGGCTGGAGTGTAATGACTCACTGCAACCTCTGCCTCACGAGTTCAAGTGATTCTCCTGCCTCAGCCTCTCAAGTAGCTGGGAGTACAGACTCGAGCTACCACACCTAATTTTTTGTATCTTTAGTAGAGATGAGATTTCACGTTAGCCAGGCTGGTCTCGAACTCCTGGCCTTTGTGATCCGTCCGCCTCGCTTCCCAAAGTGCTAGGGTTACAGGCATCAGCCACTGCACCCAGCCCTCTGCTCGCTATTTTTGTTTGTTTTTTTGGAGTTTCACTCTTGTTGCCCAGGCTGGAGTGCAATGGCATGATCTCAGCTCACTGCAACCTCCACCTCCCGGGTTCAAGTGAGTCTCCTGCCTCAGCCTCCTGAGTAGCTGGGATTACAGGCATGAGCCACCACAACCGGCTAATTTTGTATTTTTAGTAGAGATGGGGTTTCTCCATGCTGGTCAGGCTGGTCTCAAACTCTCGACCTCAGGTGATCCACCCACCTCCGCCACTCAAAGTGCTGGGATTACAGGCGAGCCACCGCACCTGGCCCTCTGCTCATGTCATTCACACTGTGGGATTGAGGATGTGTCTTGGAATTGTTGAATGATGTGAGAAGCAGGTGAATAACCTGCAGGGGGCAGCAGAGACCGACGCCAGGGACTGCACGCGGAAGCAGGTATGGATTCTGCCCAGGAGGAAAGTGGAGCTCTCCTGGGTGGTTCCTGGACAGCCGTCCTTCCCTGCAGGCGGCTTCCAGCTGCTCAGAGCAGATCCAGGAGTGTGGATTCTGAGATACTGCAGCGCCCTGGAAAGCAGGAGACCCACGTGCAGGTGCACTTGAGGAGTTCTGTCCTTTCTGTGGTTGTACATCTGGAATCCGGGGCCGTTTTCGGGAGCAGTGTTTTGGGTTTGACATGTAATTTGCATATCTGAAGAAAATCTGTGAAGATCAGGTTCAGGGAAAGAACTGTTTGGGACCTCTTATGAAGTTGACAGTTTACTTAGGTCAGAAGCTTAAAATCACCAAGTCAGAGTTTACTGCTGCTGAAGATGAAGGTCTGGAAGGAGGGAGTGTTTCCACGCTGTGAGGTGGGGTGAGATGTGTGAGAAAGCCTTGGCCATGTCTCATCCCTAATCCCAGCCCCCGGAAGGACAACTGCTTCTCCCTCCTGGTGCAGTCGTGCCTGGCCTGTTCTGGGTTCCCCTTCCTGCTCTGAGGCCAGCAGATCGCTCCATTGAACACTGAGTCTGGAATTCCCTGCACACACTTAGGACCCTGTGCAGGACGAAGTATGGACAGCCCATTGAGTGAGGAAGAAGATAGTGCCCTGTCTAAAAATCTGGAGCAAATTTGGCTGAAAAGAAAATATCCAACGACCAAGGCTCAGGGAGAGAGTTGTCCCTTAGAGAGAGGCTGTGGCTAGAACCGATCAGTGCTGCTCTGCAGGACCACTTACTCAAGGCTTCTGCCGTCACTCAGTTCTGATAGGGCGAGGCCTTGAACCTTGTCCAATCAGGAGCGCTGGGGCGGGGCCCGGTCCACTGTCCATCCGGAAGGAGGCCGCCCATTCCGACTTCTACTTTAGTTGCTATGCAGGTTGTTGTCAACCTCCCAATTTCCTGCTCCGAGAGGCCCGGGGTCCCTCTGCCACAACTTCTGTCGCTCTGTTGCCTGCGCTGTGACCTGCTCTATTCACGGGAGCCCTAGAGAGGACCCCGGGACACCCAGAAGCCCGGAGATGGTGAGTGTGTGGGGCCAGAGTCCCTAGACCGGGGAGGGGCTGGGTGGAACTGGCCGGAAGCGGCTGTGACGGGACCTGGGCCTCCTTGCGGCGCCTCGCGGATCTGGGACCCAAATTCCCCGGCGCAGCTCGGCCTTCCGTCCCCTTGGCCGCAGGGTGGGGCTGGACCGGCAGCCGGGACCCCAGGCGTCCTGTCTTGTCCTGTCCTTTCTCTGCACGGGCAACTGTGGGCCCTGGCCCCAGAGCCCTCTGTGGGCGGCTCCGCGTCTCCCCAGATTCTGCTGGGACGGGAGGGTCATGGAGGAATCCCGCTGGGTTCGTGTGGGAGGAGCCGCAGTGTGTGGGGTTCCCTCTACGTTTTTTTTTTTCCCGTTAAAATTTAAAGAGTTTGAGCAAACAGCGATTCATGAATGAGCAACCCCCCCAGTCATGATTTGTGGTTTGTTACCAGAAAACTTTAAGAAGAATAGCATTTTGCTAACGGTGGAGGATGTCCAGGTTTTTGGCATCTTGAACAAAGAATTGGACAAAACGCACAAAGCAAGCAAGGAATGAAGGGATTTAACACTCCACAGTGTGCGAACGGGCCTGAGCACAGGGGTTCAAAGGCCCCGTTACAGAATTTTTGTGAGTTTACCCCCTAGAGGATTCCATTGGTTACTTGGGGTATGCCCTATATAAAAGGAGAGGATGAAGTAAAGTTACAAAGTCATTTACTTGGCTTATGCCCTATGGAGAGGGTATTTCCTTTTATAGCTGAAGTGTGAATGGGCCTTATGTTTCCTGCCTCCAGACCCTATTTTCCTGCCTCAATCTGAGTTGGATTTTGGTGTCCTTAGGTAGTTCCTTATGTCTAAACACACTTAAACACACTTAAGTCTAATTGTTGCTGCTTTAAATTTGTTCACACTGTCTATGGAGACTGGTTTCCTCCTGCATTTTCCTAATCTATGGGATGCAGGGTCTCAAATCCTCCACTACCTGCTACCCCACCCTAACTCCTCAACGGTTTGAAGTAACATCTTATATTTTCAATTTCTTTCCCACATCTCCAAACATTAACTCCCCTTCTCCAACTCACAGTATTATCAACTTTCTTTTTTTTTTTTTTTGAGATGCAGTTTCGCTCTTGTTGCCCAGGCTGGAAAGCAATGACATGATCTCATCTCACTGTAGCCTCCACCTCCCGGGTTCAAGCGATTCTCCTGCCTCAGCCTCCTGTATCAACTCTCTTTATTGTAGAGTATATTTCTTCATCCTTTCTTTAACATAGATGCAGTATTTTAGTGGTTTATCATCTTTTCACAGGGTCATGGATGACTTTTAAAAAAATATTTGTGTTCTAGCTGGGTGTGGTGGCTCACACCTGTAATCCCAGCACTTTGGGAGGCTGAGGTGGGCAGATCATGAGATCAGGAGATTGAGACCATCCTGACTAACAAGGTGAAACCCTATCTCTACTAAAAATACAAAAATTAGCCAGGCATGGTGGCATGCGCCTGTAGTCCCAGCTACTCAGGAGGCTGAGGCAGGAGAATCACTCAAAGCCGGGAGGAGGAGGATGCAGCCAAGATCATGCCACTGCACTCCAGCCTGGGCAACAGAGTGAGACTCCATCTCAAAATAAGTAAATAGATAAATAATAAAATAAAATATTTGTGTTCTATTTCTGAACATTTTGTAAAAGGAAAATAGAGAATAACCACTTGATACTCCAGTGAAAAACCCATTCCTCTCTTATCTTCACAAGGCACAGACACCATCTCAGAATATCTTTGGATTTTTCCTCCTTTTTTTTTGAGACCGAGTCTCACTGTCTCTCCAGGCTGGAGTGCAGTGGTGAAATCTCAGCTCACTGCAGACTTCGCCTCCCGGGTTCAAGCGATTCTTCTGCCTCAGCCTCCTCAGTAGCTAGGACTACAGGCATGTGCCACCACGCCCAGCTAATTTTTTTTGAGGCAGAGTCTCCCTCTATTGCCCAGGCTGGAGTGCAAATGGCGCAATCTCGGCTCACTGCAACTTCTGCCTTCCAGGTTCAAGTGATTCTCCTGCCTCAACCTCCTGAGTAGCTGGGATTACAGGCATACGCCACCACACTCGGCTAATTTTTTTGCATTTTTTAGTAGAGACCGAGTTTGACCATGTGGGTCAGGCTGGTCTCAAATTCCTGACCTCAGGTGATCCACCTGCCTCGAACTCCCAAAGCTCTGGGATTACAGGCGTGAGCCACCGTGTCTGGCCCACATACATTTTTAATTTTAATAAATATTTGCATTTTGTCTTAAGACTGGGCCTCTTGGAGTTTTTTTTTTTTTTTTGGTAAAAATTTTCTCTGCAATCAGCCTTCAGTAATTCATCAATTACAATTTAGGTTTTCCTACTCCAGTACTCATTCCCATAAAGGCTTCTGCTCATGCGTTTCTGTTTCAGTTAGTTGTGACTCTCTTATCAGATCAGTTGGTGGAACCCCTTGCAAAATCCAGTCTTTTTTTTTTTGTCTTTTGTTTTTGGTTTCTGCTGCTTGAATCAGAACAAAATCTACCTTCCAGATGTCAGCAATGGTTAAAGTTTGTGAACAGGTATTTTTAAGGATACCCAGGCTCAGGACTGCTAATGTTAACTTTTTTCTACATACAAATTTGTAGGACTTTGTCAGGAGAGATGCTATAGACCCACAGTACAAAGAGACAGTAGGGGCAGCCCAGGCAGTACACGTTTTTTACTAGATTCACCAGAAAAACACATTTTCCTATTCTGCTGTTGCTTTACCCATAGTTCACTTCTATTATAAGAATTGAGGGCCTGGGCACAGTGGCTCATGCCTTTAATCCCAGCACTTTGGAAGGTCGAGGCGGGCAGATCACGAGGTCAAGAGATTGAGACCATCCTGGCCAACATGGTGAAACCCTGTCTCTACTAAAAATATAAAAACTAGCTGGGCATGGTGGAGCGTGCCTATAGTCCCAGCTACTTGGGAGGCTGAAGCAAGAGAATGGCTTGAACTGGGAGCTGGAGGTTGCAGTCAGCTGAGATTGTGCCACTGCACTCCAGCCTGGTGGCAGAGCAAGACTCCATCTCAAAAAAATAAAAATTCATCTGTTGAGTCTGGATGTGGTTGTTCATGTCTATAATCCTAGCATTTTGGGAGGCCAAGGCAGCAGGATTACTTCAGCCCAGGAGTTCATTACCAACCTTGGCAACATAGGGAGACCTTGTCTCTACTAAAAAAAGAAAAAAAGAAGCTACACATGGTGGTGAGCACCTGTAGTCCCAGATACTCTGGAGGCTGGGGTAGAAGGATCACTTAAGCCAAGGAGTCCAAGGCTACAGTCATACATGACAATATCTGTACACTCAGGCCTGAGCAAGACCCTGTCTCTTAACAAAAAAGGACTTGGTTTGTGGGAGGACATGAGTATAGACAGAAAGTAAGAGGTGTGATGATGAAGTCATGGGATAAATGTTTGGAGTCCACAGTATCACGGAAACTTCTTAGGAAGAAAGTATAGGCCTCCAGGGCTATTAGTCTTACCCATCCTCCTTTACATATGTGAGACGTTTCAGGATTCGGTGGCCTTTGAGGATGTAGCTGTGAGCTTCACCCAGGAGGAGTGGGCTTTGCTGGATCCTTCACAGAAGAATCTCTACAGGGATGTGATGCAGGAAATCTTCAAGAACCTGGCCTCTGTAGGTAAGGTTGACAATATTACTTCCCAGTGAATTAAAGAACAAATATTTCTAGCTCATCAGTGCTGATCAGTGATTTGAAATATGGACAGAAAATACTTTGATGAATAAATCAGGCAGGGCTACCATGTACCATGAATACAGAATCTAATGATTTTTAAATAAATTCATACTAATTCTGGATCTGTGTTTCTTCTGGGTCTATGTTTTAGGAAAAACATGGCAAGTCCAAAACATCGAAGATAAGTACAAAAATTCCAGGAGAAATCTAAGGTAATTTTCTCTTGTAAGACAAAGCAATGTCTCTGGAAAATCTTAAAATGTGAAAAAATATTAAAAAGAAGCAAAAGAGCTGGGCACAGTGGCTCACGCCTGTAATCCCAGCTCTTTGGGAGGCTGAAGTGGGCAGATCACCTGAGCTCGGGAGTTCAAGACCAGCCTGATCAACATGGAGAAACCCTGTCTCTACTAAAAATACAAAATTAGCTGCGTGTGGTGGCACACGCCTATAATCCCAGCTACTGGAGAGACTGAGGCAGGAGAATCGCTTGAACCTGGGAGGCGGGGGTTGTGGTGAGCCAAAATCAATCATACCACTGCACTCTAGCCTGGGCAACAAGCAAAACTCCATCTCAAAAAAAAAAAAAGCAGCAACAGAAATAAGCCCAGTATCAAATTTATATATTCATAGAATGTTTACCTAAAAACTTATATTTAAATGTAAGATAGGTTGGGCTGGGCACTATTGCTCATGCCTGAAATCCCAGTCCTTTGGGGTGTTCAGGCCACAGGATTGCTAGAGGCCAGGAGTTTGAGGCTGCAGTGAGCCATGATGGTACCACTACACTCCAATTTGGACAACAGGGTGAGTTGAGACCTCAACTCAGAAAAAAAGACGCACATGTTTAGTATTTGTAAAATAGTTCACTTGAAAATAGGATTAAGAAGCCCCATAGAAATATTAATTTTTAAATAATGTATATACCCAGGCCATCTTGTACAGCATATGGTCCATTAATATTCAAATAATTCGGACAGAGCAGAAAGCTGACACTTTGCTGGGCAGTGTCAAAAATGCAAGTGTAATACATGTTAATGAATATAAATCACTTTTTTTTCCTTCTTTTTTGAGACAAGAGTCCCGCTTTGTCACCCAGGCTGGAGTGGAGTGGTGTAGTTTCAACTTACTGCAACTGCCATTGCCTAGGTCCAAGGTATTCTTGTGCCCTAGCATCCCAAGTAGTTGGGATTACAGGTGTACACCATAACACCAAGCCAATTTTTATATTTTCAGTAGAGACAGGATTTTGCCATGTTGGCCAGGGTGATCTCAAACTCCTGGCCTCAAGCGATCTGCCTGCCTCAGCCTCCAAAAGTGCTGGGATTACAGGCGTGAGCCACTATACCCAGCCAATATAAATCATTGTAAAAAAAATTTTTTTTGAGATGGAGTTTTGCTCTTGTCACCCAGGCTAGAGTGCAATGGCACCATCTTGGCTCACTTCAACCTCCACCTCCTGGGTTCAAGCAATTCTCCCACCTCAGCTTCCCGAGTAGCTGGGATCATAAGCACCCACCACCATGCCCAGCTAATTTTTGTACTTTTAGTAGAGACGGGGTTTCACCATCTTGGCCATGAGGTCGAATTCCTGACCTCAGGTGATCCACCCATCTCAGCCTCCCAAAGTGCTGGGATTACAGGCATGAGCCACCATGCCTGGCCCTATATATCACTTTTAATCAAACCCTTAACAATATGCTTCTCATTTTTCACTGAAGTCTTCTTATTAGAGAGAAACTCTTTGAAAGTAAAGAAAGCAATCACTGTGGAGAAAGCTTCAACCAGATTGCAGATGACATGCTGAACAAGAAAACTCTTCCTGGAGTAACATCATGTGCAAGCAGTGTGTGTAGAGAAGTTGGCATGGGTCATTTATCTCTTAATAGGCATATCAGAGCTGACACTGGACACACGTCATTTCAGTATCAGGAATATGACGAGAATCCATATAGAAATAAGCAATGTAAGCAAGTCTTCAGTTATCTTGACTCTTTTCAATCACATGATAGAGCTTGCACTAAAGAGAAACACTATGATGGTAAAGAATGTGCAGAAACCTTCATTTCCCATTCATGCATTCAAAGACACAGGGTAATGCACAGTGGAGATGTACCTTATAAATGTAAGTACTGTGGGAAAGCCTTCTATTTCCTCAGTTTATGCCTTATCCATGAACGAATTCACAGTGGTGTGAAACCATATGAGTGTAAACAATGTGGTAAAGTCTTTACTTGTTCCTCTACCCTTCAAATACATGAAAGAACTCACACAGGAGTGAAAGCCTATGAATGTAAGAAATGTGGGAACACATTCAGTTTTCCTAGTGAAATTTGTAGACATAAAAGGTCTTACACTGGAGAAAAACCCTATGAGTGTAAGCAATGTGGTAAAGTCTTCATTTCTTTCAGTTCCATTCAATATCATAAAATGACTCACACTGGAGAGAAACCCTATGAATGTAAGCAGTGTGGGAAAGCCTTTAGATGTGGCTCACACCTTCAAAAGCATGGAAGGAGTCACACTGGAGAGAAACCCTATGAATGTAGGCAATGTGGTAAAGCCTTCAGGTGTACCTCGGACCTTCAACGGCATGGAAAGACACACACTGAAGATAAACCCTATGGTTGTAAGCAGTGTGGGAAAGGCTTTCGATGTGCCTCACAACTTCAAATGCATGAAAGGACACACAGTGGAGAGAAACCCCATGAATGTAAGGAATGTGGAAAAGTATTCAAGTATTTTTCTTCCTTGCGTATACATGAAAGGATGCACACTGGAGAGAAGCCCCATGAATGTAAGCAGTGCGGAAAAGCATTCAGGTATTTCTCTTCCTTGCATATACATGAAAGGACACACACTGGAGATAAGCCATATGAGTGTAAGGTATGTGGCAAAGCCTTCACTTGTTCCAGTTCCATTCGATATCATGAAAGGACTCACACTGGAGAGAAACCCTATGAATGTAAGCACTGTGGTAAGGCCTTTATTTCCAATTACATTCGATATCATGAAAGGACTCACACTGGAGAGAAACCCTATCAATGCAAGCAATGTGGCAAAGCCTTTATTCGTGCCAGTACATGTCGAGAACATGAAAGAACTCATACCATTAATGTATGAGAAATCCTATTAGTGGAAGAAATGGGAGCTTTCTGTTGTCCCACTTCCTTTGAAAGATGAGAAGAGTGGTGAAAGAACTTCTGGATAATTGCCTTTTGAGTTGAGAGAGCTGCAAAAGGACAATAAAATCCAGAAGGACTTGGATGGTTTTGTAATACAATTCACCTATAGCCAATCTTGTATGAGATTTCAAAGGCACAGAAAAGGAAGGCATCAGTCACATATTAGAGGCACCACACAGGGAGAGAGGTATGTGGCTACCTGCATTCCAGCCCATTTTCCTGATTGTTAATGGAGAGTATCCCCCAAATCACTTGTCTCCATTCCTCAGAGTTGTACGTCTCCAGAGATGTCCCCAGGTGCTCCACATTGAAGATACATGCCCACTTTGCTATTTCTTCAGAAATTTTTAAATGTTTACCAGAGAACTAATAAATCTGTTATGGTTGGAAATACTCTCTAATGTTCAACTGTTCCATAGACTGAGTTAAACAGTTAAAGGTCTACTTTGTATTGCAAGCACTGTTGTTTCTACAGGTAATGACCCTGTTGATTAAACCAACTAGATGGAAGCTTGTTCCTCTGCTGCATTGTGCAGTGACTGGTCTCACAAAGGGCCTTTGTGTGAGAAGAGCCACCTTGCTCTCATCAGGAAATTTCAAGTGTTTCCTGTTATTCACAACTGAATGTGATGTCTCGCTTCATTTTAAATTTTGTATGAATATATCTAACTAAAATAAATAAATAAAATAAAATAAAAAATAAAAATAAAAACACCATGTGGTTTCTTGGCAACAAAGACTTCTGTTCATGTATTTTATTAATCTGTTTATTAACTGTTTATAACAACTGCATACTAACAGATACTATTTTTTAATTAAGAAGCTATATTACAACATCCCATTAGCATCACGTATTAGATCAAGTTGGTACTGTTAACATGTTATCCCTTGGACATTGTGACTCAACATAAATATGGATGTCAGGCATATTTTTCCTCATGTAAATTTTACTTTCCATGCTTATATTCTTAGTTTTTATCTGGGTCATGATTTTCATTTATTCTAAACACCAAAGGTCATCTCATGTTCTTCTGAGTGACTTCTCACCAAAGACCACTAGTGGTGGAAAGAGAGTCTAATAGCTGGGTGTGGTGGCTCAAGCCTGTAATCCCAGCACTTTGGGAGGCCCAGGCGGGTGGATCACGAGGTCAAGAGATCGAGACCATCCTGGTCAGCATGGTGAAACCCTGTCTCTACTAATACAAAAAATTAGCTGGGCATGGTGGCGCGTGCCTGTAATCCCAGCTACTCAGGAGGCTGAGGCAGGAGAATTGCCTGAACCCAGGAGGCGGAGGTTGCGGTGAGCCGAGATCGCACCATTGCACTCCAGCCTGGGAAACAAGAGCGAAACTCCGTCTCAAAAAAAAAAAAAAAAAAAAAGAGAGTGTAATATACTATATTAATGAATGTGACCAAAAGCCATAGATGACTGTGAGATATAGAATTACAAGGTAGTCACATACATGAGAAAAGAAAAAAACTGGAGTATGTTTGTGATTTTAAATGTTTTCTTCGGTCACATTTCAAGACATGGTTAAAGAATTAGTTATTTTTAGGGCCGGGCGCGGTGGCTCACGCCTGTAATCCCAGCACTTTGGGAGGCTGAGGCGGGTGGATCACGAGGTCAAGAGATCGAGACCATCCTGGTCAACAAGGTGAAACCCCGTCTCTACTAAAGATACAAAAAATTAGCTGGGCATGGTGGTGCGTGCCTGTAATCCCAGCTACTCGGGAGGCTGAGGCAGGAGAATTGCCTGAACCCAGGAGGCGGAGGTTGCGGTGAGCCGAGATCGCGCCATCGCACTCCAGCCTGGGTAACAAGAGTGAAACTCCGTCTCAAAAAAAAAAAAAAAAAAAGAATTAGTTATTTTTATATTGATCCATCACGGTCACTGAGGAACGTCATATGTTGCAGGTGTATGACATGTGTCTGTTCAGTGGCAGAAGACTCAGCCTTCTGGTGAAAGGAGGCCAGCCATCAGACTTCTGGACCGGTTTTTGCCATGCTATTCTCTAAACCCTGATATATTCCCTACAATGTATAGACATTGTTTACCATAACACATCTCAGTTAAAATATATACATTCACTTCTTATCAACGTATATACTTTTTTACTTTTTATTTATTTATTTATTTTTGTAGAGATGGAGTCTCCCTATCTTTCCCAGGCTGTTCTTTGATTCCTGGATCATGTGATTCTCCCATCTCCATCTCTCCAGGTGCTGGGATTACAGACGTGAGCCACCACAGCCGGCTACTACTTTAATTTAAAAATCACCTGGAGTCCTGTCGGGTGTGGTGGCTCACACCTGGAATCCCAACACTTTGGGAGGCCAAGGCAGGTGGATCACCTGAGTTCAGGAGTTCAACACAAGCCTGGCCAATGTGATGAAACCCTGCCTCTACTAAAAATATAAAAATTAGCCAGGCATGGTGGCGGGCGCCAGTAATCCCAGCTCCTTGGGAGGCTGAGGCCAGAGAATAGCTTGAAATTGGGAGGCAGAGGTTGTAGTGAGCCGAGATCACACCACTGCACTCTAGGCTGGATGCCAAGAGCAAAACTCCATCTCAAAAAAAATCTCCTGGAGTCCTATGAGTCTAATATGTTTTTGAAACTGAATTTCCTGCCCAGTAAGGAACAAAGCATCACTATTCTAATCAAGTCTTTCTCTGCTAACATGCTGTTGATGCAGACTTGTCAAGAACCCCCTTATGCTAGTATTATGAAGCTAAAGGCATCATGGAAAAGTCATTTTTATATCTTACACAATCCATTTCTTTTAAGGTGTCAAGGGTGCTCCTCTTCACAAAAGCTTACTTGAGTCTCCCTAGAGTAAAACTCCAGGTCCCAGCAGACACAGAAAAATCACTGGCCAAACCATAACTATGTGTGATGACATATGGAAAATACCTTGATTCGTGAGATATGAAAATTCCTTGTTTTTTTTTGAGATGGAGTCTTGCTGTGTCAGCCAGGCTGGAGTGCAGTGGTGTGATCTTGGCTTACTGCAACCTCTGCTTCCTGGGTTCAAGCAATTTTCCTGCCTCAGCCTCCCAAGTAGCTGGGATTACAAGTGCCTGCCACCATGCCTGGCTAATTTTTATATTTTTAGTAAAGATGGGGTTTCACCATGTTGATCATGCTGGTTTTGAACTCCTGACCTCAAGTGATTCATCTGCCTTGGCCTCCTAAAGTGCTGGGATTACAAGCGTGAGCCATCATGCCCAGCTGAAAATTCTTATTTTGACTATTCATGTCTTATTTTTGCACTTTTTCATAAAACAATGTTGAAAAGCAAAGCAAAAATCCTCTAAGATCAGTTTACTTAGGTTGAAAATGTGGTTTTTCTCAAGAAAAGCTTGTAATTTATACAATTACAGTCCTGTTTATTTTGCAGCATCACTAAATTTTATTTCTAAAAATTATATATTTCAAATGTAAAGTTATCTTATTTTTCACATTATTTACATTTACTTTCCTTCCTATAGGCATTTTTTTAGATACAGAGTCTTGCTCTGTTGCCTAGGCTGGATTGCAGTAGCACAATCTCCGCTCACTGCAACCTCCTCTTCCCAGGTTCAAGCCATTCTCATGTCTCAACCTCCCAAGCAGCTGAGACTATAGGCGAGCACCACCATGCCCAGTTAATTTTTGTGTTTTCAGTAGAATTGGGGTTTCACCATGTTGCCCAGACTAGTCTCAAACTCCTGGCCTCAGGTGATCTGTCCACCTCGGCCTCCCAAAGCGCTGGGATCACAGGCATGAGCCACCATGCCTGGCTCCTATAGGCCTTTTAAATCTTTCACTTATGATATTGGTCAGCCCATGGTCAAAATAATCAATAAAAGGTATATACAAAAATTCAACACTGCAATGAAAGTTGAATTCGTTTCCTGAAAACCACTCAAGCAACTCAGGTGTATACAGATAGACCTGTGGCAACTGGTGAACAATTAAGCGGCACAGAAGTTGGAATAATGACCTCTGCTGTGCAGTAATCTCTTGGCAGAGATACTCAAGAACTCCAATAAGGCCCTCTTATGATATGCAGAACTGCCTCAAACATCATGTGACCATAGAACTTGATTTGCCGGCTGGGCGCTGTGACTCACAACTGTAATCCCAGCACTTTGGGATGTGAGGCAGGCAGATCACGAGGTCAGGAGTTTGAGACCAGCCTGGCCAACATGGTGAAACCCTGTCTCTACTAAAAATACAGAAATTAGCCGGGCGTGCTGGTGGATGCCTCTAATCCCAGCTACTCAGGAGGCTGAGGCAGGAGAATCGCTTGAACCTGGGAGGTGGCAGTTGCAGTGAGCCAAAACTGCGCCATTGCGCTCCAGTCTGGGTGGAGCGAGACTCCGTCTCAAAAAAAAAAGAAAGAAAACTTGGTTTGCTAAGGACAGTTTTTGTTTGTTTGTGTTTCTTTACATCTCTGTACTTGGCTTACCCAAAGATTGGACTGTGCTCATTTCTCAAACCATTGTTTACTGAACATTCTTTGTAATATATGGGGCAATGACAATTGTCTAGATGTAATTTCCTAATGATAGGGGTTGGTCTGGTTTCTGAGGGCCCAGTAGAGGAATTCAGTACACAAAAATGGCTTCCTGGGTGGGCACAGTGGCTCATGCCTGTAATCCCAGCACTTTAGGAGGCCAAGGTGGCCGGATCACCTGAGGTCAGGAGTTTGAGACCAGCCGGAATAACATGGAGAAACCCTGTCTCTACTAGAAATACAAAATTAGCCGGGTGTGGTGGTGCATGCCTGTAATCCCAACTACTCAGGAAGCTGAGGCAGGAGAATCGCTTGAACCCAGGAGGCAGAGATTGTGGTGAGCCAAGATCACGCCATTGCACTCCAGCCTGGACAACAAGAGCGAAACTCCATCTTAAAAAAAAAAAGGGGGGGTTCCTACAGTTTCTGTTTGATACTTCATATTCTGCCATCTTCCCAGAATCCTCCTCTGACTTCATATACTAATACATCATTTTGGTTCTCAGTACAAATGTCACCTCCTCAGGGTACTGTCTTTCTTCCCTCCCTTGCCCCAACTTGAAACTCAAGGCCACACACTCTAACCCATTACTCCTATTTCATTTGGTGTGTTTTAACATGCTTGTCAGAATCTGGAAAATCCAATCAAGGTTCACAGAGTTGATTGCTCTCTTAACAAGGTAGAAAACATACATCTAAATGAGTCCAAATTTGTTACCTTTATTTTTTGTTTTTAAAAATTTTACCTTTATTTTCACCAACGGTTATACCCTATGTTAAAAAATACTCCAGAGGCCAGGCACAGTGGCTCATGCCTGTAATCCCAGCACTCTGAGAGGCCAAGGCGGGCGGATCACTTGAGGTCAAGAGTTCAAGACCAGCCTGGCCAACATGGTGAAACTGTGTCTCTACTAAAAGTACAAAAATTAGCCAGGCATGGTGGCATGTGCCTGTACTCCCAGCTACTCAGGAGTCTGAAGCAGGAGAATCGCTTCAATCCAGGAAGTGGAGGTTGCAATGAGCTGAGACTGTGCATTGGACTCTAGCCTGGGCAACAGAGCAAGACCCTATCTCACAAAAAAAAAAAAAAAAAAAAGTACTCCGGGGATGTTCTTTGAGCCATTTTCTTTGAGAAAAGCAAAGTCAATAAAGCTTCCTCTTGTGGTGAGAGTGGCATTAACATCCACACACTAAAGTGGAAAATCTCTAAATGCTTTTCCTGTGCATTCACATAACACGATGCCTTTGTGACCAAATATGTGGAGGATTTTCTCACACAGCAGACAAGTCATCCATTCTGCATGGAACACTACCTGAGTGTCCTCTAATTAATGTGTCCCCAAACCTCAGGCTACAGATCGATACCTGCCCATGGCCTGTTAGGAGGTAAGCAGAGGTGAGTGAACATTATTGCCTAAGCTCTGACTCCTGTCATAGCAGCAATAGTATTAGATTTTCATAGGGGCGAGAGCCCTGTTGTGAACTGCACATGTGAGGGATCTAGGTTGCATGTTCCTTATGAGTCAATGCCTGATGATCTCAGGTGGAACAGTTTCATCCAAAAACTATCTCCCTGCCCCATTCTGTGAAAAAATTTTCTTCCATGAAACTGGTCCCTGGTGCCAAGGTTACCTACCCTCATAAAAGGTATAAAACTGTCTCAGAAATTATCTGACCAGGCTGGGTGTGGTGGCTCATGCCTGTAATCCCAGCACTTTGGGAGGCCAAGGCAGGCAGATCACCAGAAGTCTGGAGTTTGAGATCAGCCTGTCCAACATGGCGAAACACTGTCTCTACTAAAAATACAAAAATTAGTCGGGTGTGGTGACACACACCTGTAGTCCCAGCTACTTGGGAGGCTGAGACAGGATAATCACTTGAATCTGGGAGGCGGAGGTTGCGGTGAGCCAAGATTGCACCACTGCACTCCAGTCTGTGCAAGAGGACGAGACTCTGTCTAAAGAAAAAAAAAATTATCTGACCATATGTTCTGGTTTCCCAAATTCAGTCCTTGATTGTGACTTTTGTCCCAGCATAAGTTTTTGTTTTCTTTAGAAGGGGTTTCACTCTTGTCGCCCAGGCTCATTGCAAACTCCGCCTTCCAGGTTCAATCGATTCTCCTGCCTCAGCCTCCCAAGTAGCTGGGATTACAGGCGAGTGCTGCCATGCTGGAGTGCAATGGCGCGATCTCGGCTCACCGCAACCTCCGCCTCCTGGGTTCAGGCAATTCTCCTGCCTCAGCCTCAATTCTCCTGCCTCAGCCTCCTGAGTAGCTGGGATTACAGGCACGTGCCACCATGCCCAGCTAATTTTTTGTATTTTTAGTAGAGATGGGGTTTCACCATGTTGACCAGGATGGTCTCGATCTCTTGACCTCGTGATCCACCCACCTCGGCCTCCCAAAGTGCTCGGATTACAGGCGTGAGCCACCGCGCCCGGCCTGAGATGGTGTTTCATTCACCATTTTAGCCACGCTGGTCTCCAACTCCTGATCTCAGGTGATTTGCCCACCTCAGCCTCCCAAAGTGCTGGGATTACAGGCGTCAGCCACTGCCTCCATTCCAGCATAAGTTTTCACAGCACCTTACCATTTTTTTCATGGGTATCATGTCTGAATAAAGGATATATATGGTATGTTCAGTCATAACGTAAATAAGATTAAGTTTCTAGGTGTGTTCAGACTCAGATGTTGTCTCATGACAAGTTTTGGCATGCTCATTTCTCCAGTGTTCACTGAATAGCTTTTTAAAGCTGTGGGACAAGAAAGATGCTGAAGACATAGTTCCAATCATAAAATAACTTTTTTTTTTTTTTTTTTTAATGAGACAGGCTGGTTAATTTGCCCAGGCTGAAGGGCAGTGGTGTGATCTCTGCTCACTGCAACCTCTGCCTTCTAGGCTTAAGCCATCCTCCCACCTCGGCCTCCTAAGTAACTGGGACTACAGGTGCACACCACCACACCCAGCTAATTTTTGTATTTTTTGTAGAGAGACAGGGTTTCACCATGTTGCCCAGGCTGGTCTCAAACTCCTGAGCTTAAGCAGTCCACCTGCCTGGGCCTCCCAAAGTGTTGTGATTACAGGAGCAAGCCACTGTGCCCAGCCTTAAGAATTTCTAATTTTGACATTTTGGGCTGGATGATTAAAAAAAAGAAATTAAAAAAATTTCTAATTCATAGCTTGCACTGAGACTGTGGTTGCTAAAAAGCATTGTTTCCATTCTAACAGCCCTATTTTCTTCTCATTATTATTATTTTTTTAAGACGGAGTTTCGCTCTTGTTACCCAGGCTGGAATGCAATGGCATGATCTCGGCTCACCGCAACCTCCGCCTCCTGGGTTCAAGCAATTCTTCTGCCTTCAGCCTCCCAAATAGCTGCTATTAGAGATGCCCACCACCATGCCCAGCTAATTTTTGTATTTTTAGTAGAGACGGGGTTTCACCATGTTGGTCAGGCTGGTCTGTAACTCCCGATCTCAGATCATCTGCCCACCTTGGCTTCCCAAAGTGCTGGGATTACAGACGTGAGCCACTGCCCCCGGCTTTTTTTTCCGAGACAGTGTCACTCTTGTCGCCCAGGCTGGAATGCAGTGGTGCAATCTCGGCTTACTGCAACCTCCACCTCCTGGGTTCAAGAGATGCTCATGTCTCATCCTTCCGAGTAGGTGGGACTACAGGCATGTGCCACCATGCCTGGCTAATTTTTTGTATTTTTAGTAGAGACAGGGTTTCACCATATTGGCCAGGCTGGTGTCAAACTCCTGATCTTAAGTGATCTGTCTTCCTCGGCCTCCCAAAATACTAGGATTACAGGCATAAGCCACTGCGCCTGGCCCCTGCATGCTAATATATAGCTATCTGTGACTTCTCTCTGGCACTCTAAAATTATACCTCTGTTGAACATGCTTACCATCTGGCAGTCTATACAGTCTTATCTGCATGTATGGGCCCAGAGCCCCTTTTAGGAACTTCTTTCTTGTAGCCCTTGCTGTGTATTGAATTTAGTCCCCCACCAAATTCATACTTTGAATCTCTATACCCCAACATGATGGCATTTGAAGATGAGCACTTCAGGAAATAATTTGGGTTACATAAGGTCACAATGTTGGACTCTCACGATGGCATTAGTGATTTCCAATGAAGAGGGAGAAAACACTCACTCTTTCTTCCATGTGAGCGTATAGCAAGGTGTTTATATCCCAGTCAGGAACTTGGTGTTCGCTGGGAATCATACTGCCTGGCAGCTAGATTTTAGATAGCTCATGCTGCAGAAATGTAAAAAAAAAAAAAAAAAAAGTCTGCTGTTTGAGAAATTCAGCCCATGGCATTTCATTAGCACAACCTGAGCTAAGTCACCCCAATGGCCTAATTTTCCTATGTTAACCATACACCACTGCAAGACTGCAGCATATGAATCTACCTGAAATGTCCTTATATCTTCCACTTTTGCTTAACACACTGCATCTTTACACGTTATTGAGACTTCTGTTTTGGACATAGATCAGGAAAGAAAAGTGTAACACTCAAAAGTATAGTTAAGTGAGATAATAAAGTTATTATTTAAAATAAAGAACCATGAGGTAAGGTACAGTGGCTCACACCTATAATCTCAGCACTCTGGGAGGCCAAGGTGAGTGGATCACGAGGTCAGGAGATCAAGACCATCCTGGACAACACGGTGAAACCCCATCTCTACTAAAAATATAAAAAATTAGCTGGGCATGGTGGCGCGTGCCTTTAATCCCAGCTACTCGGGAGGCTGAGGCAGGAGAATTGTTTGAACCTGGGAGTCAAAGGTTGCAGTGAGCTGAGATCGCACCACCGTGCTCCAGCCTGATGACAGAGTGAGATTCCATCTCAAAAAAAAAAAAAAAAAAAAAAAAAAAAAAAAATTAGCTGGGCATGGTGGCAGTTGCCTGTAATCCCAGATGTCTGTACCTGGGAAGCAGAGGTTGTGGTGAGCCAAGATCGTGCAGCCTGGGCAGCAGAGTGAGGCTCTGTCTCGAAAAATTAAAAATAAAATAGAGAACCGGGCCGGGCGCGGTGGCTCACGCCTGTAATCCCAGCACTTTGGGAGGCAGAGGCGGGTGGGTCACGAGGTCAAGAGATCGAGACCATCCTGGTTAACATGGTGAAACCCCGTCTCTACTAAAAATACAAAAAATTAGCTGGGCACGGTGGTGCGTGCCTGTAATCCCAGCTACTCAGGAGGCTGAGGCAGGAGAATTGCTTGAACCCAGGAGGCGGAGGTTGCGGTGAGCTGAGATCGCGCCATTGCACTCCAGCCTGGGTAACAAGAGCGAAACTCCGTCTCAAAAAAAAAAAAAAATAGAGAACCAATAGCATTACAGGGAGCCTGTGATATTTCCACAAGATGACCAGTACAGCAACAGCAGGGAGCAAAGCACATCACTAGGCCTGAAGCAGAGACAAGATGGAGCTGTTATCAGATCCTAGGAACACCCTGAACTTTAGCAGAGGGTGATTCAACAGGAGTAAAGGATAGGATGACTGCCCACCCCTCAGGACAGCAGGGTGGCAGCCAATGGACCAGAAGTCCTGACTTTTTCTCCTATTAGCTGCTTTCCTGCTGGCACCTCTCATGAGCTGGGCCAACGAAAAGCCAGAGGCTATGGCAACCTGACTGCTATGATAGTTGGAAGTCAGCTTCCAGGGCCACAAAACAGGGTAGGTAAAGAATGTGGACCTCCAGGACCCAAATGAATAATGAGGGCAATCATTCAAAGTGGGTTTGGTCTGAGGAATTAGCTAATTTCATAACACTAAGATAATATCTGACGGTGTTAGTGATTTTGCCTCTCTGAACTATGTCCAGATGTACTCTTGCACCCAAACTTAGATGTGATTTTTCACATGATGAATCCTCACCATCTGTACATGAGCTGAACTAAAATAAAATACTACATGGGAGCAGTGAGACAAAACTGCTTCCAGGTTATGGATATTGCTCTATAGTCCTCAGTTGGAATTCTAAATCAAACTCATTTTTATTCCTTTTTTTTTTTTTTTAATGGAGTTTCACTCTTGTTGCCCAGGCTGGAGTGCAATGGGCAATCCTGGCTCAACACAATCTCCGCCTCCTGGGTTCAAGCAATTCTCCTGCCTTAGCCTCCCGAGTAGCTGGGATTACAGGCATGCGCCACCACGTCCAGCTAATTTTGTATTTTTAGTAGAGATGGAGTTTCTCCATGTTGGTCAGGCTGGTCTTGAATTCCCGACCTCAGGTGATCTGCCCACCTCAGCCTCCCAAAATGCTGGGATTACAGGTGTGAGCCACTGTGCCCAGCCCAAACTTATTTTTGTTTTCACTAGTTCAAATCAGTAATGTAAAGGAAACATTTAGAATCTCTCTTTTTTTTTTTTTTTTTGAGATGGAGACTCACTCTTGTTGCTCAGGCTGGAGTGCAAAGTGCTGGGACTATAGGCATGAGCCACCACACCCAGCCTAGAGAATCTCTTTATTACCATCTCACTACCAAGCCAACACCAGGCAATAAGAAATGTAAAACAGGGCCGGGCGCGGTGGCTCACGCCTGTAATCCCAGCACTTTGGGAGGCCGAGGCGGGTAGATCACGAGGTCAAGAGATCGAGACCATCCTGGTCAACATGGTGAAACCCCGTCTCTACTAAAAATACAAAAAATTAGCTGGGCATGGTGGCACATGCCTGTAATCCCAGCTACTCAGGAGGCTGAGGCAGAATTGCCTGAATCCAGGAGGCGGAGGTTGCGGTGAGCCGAGATCGTGCCATTGCACTCCAGCCTGGGTAACAAGAGCAAAACTCCGTCTCAAAAAAAAAAAAAAAAAAAGAAATGTAAAACAAAAGTGTCATGTGACACATGGACCCAGAACCTGCCAGTCAGCAATATCCATCTGTTGCTTATATTCATAGGGTTTTTCTCTAGTGGGTCCTTTCATGCATTTGAAGGTGTGAGGTAGATCGGAAGGCTTTCTCACATTTCTTACATTCATAAGGTTTCTCTCCAGTGAGTCCTTTCATGATACTGAATCGAACTGTGAAAAAGGCAGGCTTGGGCCAGGTGTGGTGGCTCACACCTGTAATCCCAGCACTTTGGGAGGCTGAGGTGGGCAGATCACAAGGTTAGGAGTTCGAGACCAGCCTGACCAACATGGTGAAACCCCATCTCTACTAAAAATACAAAAGTTAGCTGGGTGTGGTGGTGCGCACCTATACTCCCAGTTACTCCAGAGGCTGAGGCAGGAGAATTGCTTGAACCCAGGAGGTGAAGATTGCAGTAAGCCAAGATCACTCCACTGCACTCCAGCCTGGGAGACAGACCAAGACTCTGTCTCAAAAGAAAAAAAAAAAAAAAAAAAAGAAGGCTTTACCACATTGCTTAACACTCATAGTTTCTCTCCACTGTGAATTCTTTCATGACATTCAAAGGAAATGAAATAAATGAAAGCTTTTCCACATTTCTTACATTCATAAGGCTTCTTGCCAGTGTGACTCCTTTTCATGTCTAGGAAAGGATCTGGTACTATGGAAAGCTTTCCATACATATGTTACATTCATACAGCCTCTCCCCTGTGTGAGTTCTCTTGTGTACTTGAAAGGAAATGGGATGGGTGAAGGCTTTACCACATTGTTGACGTTCATATTGCTTCTCCCCATGGACAGTGTTGAAGAAATTAAAAGCAGCAACTGGATTGAAGTATTTCTAGTACACCTAGGTTTACCTAAGGAACCAAACTACAACTAAAATGCAATTCTAAATTTTTCTGAAAACCACAAACCATGACTGGGTGATTCTCATTCATGAATCACCATATGCTCAAACTCTTTAATTTTTAACTGCCTCAGTTTAATTTTTGTTTACCTATATATTATAAAGGACATTACAAAGGATATAGATGAACAGCCAGATGATAAGAATCATAGAATAAGATGTGGGGTGGGGGATACAGAGCCTCCCTGCTCTCTCTGGGTGCCCCACCATCCCAGCATCGCCATGTGTTCAGCAACCCAGAAGCTCCTCGGTTTTTTAACAGGAATAAAATGTACTGGGGACCCCAAGGACTGCAGCTCCTCCCACACGAGCCCCAGACAAGGCAGGACTCTCATGTCACATGTGACCCTGGTACAATCTGGGCACAGAGCTGCCCAGAGAGGGCTCCGGGGCCATAGTCACCAGGCAGGGATGGGACAGGATGCAAGGGGTCGCGGCTGCTGGCCCAATCCCATCCTGCAGACAAGAGGACTGATGGCCAAGCTGCACCAGGAGAACTTGGGTCCCAAACCCTGAAGTCGCATGCAGGGAGCCTGGGGTCCCACCACTGCCGGTTCTGGCCATTTCCAACCAGCCCCTGCCCGGTCTCGGGTCGCTGGCCCCGAACACTCACCATTTCCCAGCTTTCAGGTGTCCTGGCTTCCTCTCTAGGGCTCCCATGACTAGTGCAGGTCACAGTGCAGACGACAGTTGTGGTGGAGGGACCTGGTCCCTCTCACAGCTGGAAAGACGGGATCCCAACCTCAGTGGGCACTGTCATCAAGGTGAGAGCAGGACTGCATCCCCACCTTCCCAGGATGTACAGTTGGCAGGGCCCGCCCCAGTGTTCCTGACTGGATAGGGGTCCACACCCCATCCCCTCACCCCGGAGTGACAGAAGCGCTGGGTAACCCGACCTGCGGAGCTCCCTCCCTACAACTTGGTCATTGGATATTTTCATTTTAGTGAAATTTGCTCCTGATTTTTTGACAGGTTATTATCTTCTTCCTCATTCAAAGGGCTGTTTCTGCTCCTTTGTTCTGCATTGGGGTTTCAAGTGTGTGTTGGGAATTCCAGACTCTGTGCAGTGGAGCAATCTCATCACCTCAGAGACAGAGGGGAACCAAGACCAGACCAAGCATGACTGGATCAGGAGGGAGAGGCAGGTGTCCTTCAGAAAGTGGCAACCAGGGATGAGACGCGGCCAAGGCCTTCTCCCAGACCCCTAATCCCTTCCTTCCAGACCTTCACATTCACCAACCAGAAACTCTTACCAGGTGGCAGTCTAAGCTTCTGAGCTAAACAGACAACTTCATAAACGGTTTTTCCAGGTGAGGTCCCAAACAATTGTCTGTAAACCTGACCTTCACAGGTTTCCTTCATATATACAGATTACTGTCTGATGCCAGGGACCCTATGCATGTCAAAAACCAAAACACTGTCCCCGAATATGGACCCAGGTTCCAGAAGTCCAACCACAGAAAGGACAGCACCCCTCAAGGGCATCTGCACATGAGTCTCCTGCTTTCCAGGGCTCTGCAGATAATCAGAATCCAAACTGCTTCTGGAGCAGCTTTGAGCAGCTGGAGGCCACTTGCAGAAGAGGTTGGGCCACCCAGGAAGCACCCAAGGGAGCTCCATTTCCCTCCCTCTGAGGCCTCCATACTGGCCTAAAAGTGATCACTGCCCTCAGCCTCTGCTGCCGCCTATAGGTTATTTGCAGTGTTACCTGAAGGGAGGGACTGTGGATACAACTACCTGGGAGGCCAAGTACCACGGCTCAAGCCTGTAGTCCAGGACTGCAGGATGGCAAGGTGGGAGGAGTGCTAGCAACAGAGAGCTTGAGACCATCCTGGACAACAAGTCAAAACCCTGTCTTTACAAAAAATACAAACATTAGCTGGGTGTGGTGTCACATGCCTGTAGTCCCAGTCACTTGGAAGGGTGAGATCAGATCACCTGAGCCCAGGGAGGTTGAGGCTGCAATAAGCCATGATCCCGCCACTGCACTCCAGCCTGCGTGACAGAGTAAGGCCCTGTCTTTAAAAAAGCTACTAAAAGAAAATTTTAAATTAGTTTTAAAAATTAGCTGGCTGAGGTGGCCTGTGCCTATAACTTCTAGCTACTTAAGAGGCTGAGGCAGGGCCGGGCAAAATGCCTCACAACTATAATCCCAGCGCTTTGGGAGGCCAGGGCAGGAGGACCGCTTGAGCACAGGAGTTCAAGACTAGTCTGGGCCACATGGCAAAACCTCGTCTCTACCAATAAAACAAAAATTAGCCAAGTGTGGTGGCGAGCACTTGTGTTCCCAGCTACTAAGAAGGCTGAGACTGGAGGAGCCCAAGGGTTCAAGGCTACAGTGAGCTATGATTGCACCACTGCACTTCAACCTGGGTGACAGAGGGAGACTTTAAAAATTAATATCCTGGCCAGGCATGGTGGCTCACACCTGTAATCCTAGCACTTTGGAAGGCAGAGGCAGGTGGATCACCTGAGGTCAGGAGTTCATGACCAGCCTGGCAAACATGGTGAAACCTCGTCTCTACTAAAAATACAAAATTAGTGGGGTGTGTTGGCGCATGCCTGTAGTCCCAGCTACTTGGGAGGCTGAGGCAGGAGAATTGCTTGAACCCAGGAGGCGGAGGTTGCAGCGAGCAGAGATCATGCCAATGCACTCCAGCCTGGGTGACAAGAGTGAGACTCGGTCTCAAAAAACAAACAAACAAACAAAAAACCCATGAGGAGAGTGAAAGCTATGAACAATTTACCAGTGGCAACAGTTCTTCCTGTATAACACCTGAGTTTATTTACTGGAGAAGTTCTCAAAGAGTTACATTCCACCTTTTGGAGTTAAAACAATTTTTGTATATACCTTTTTTGAATTACTTTGACCAGGGTCTGACATATGCCTTAAGTAAAAGGTTTAAGAGGCCTATAGAAAGGGAGACATGTAAAGAGAATGTAACTTAGGTTCACATTTGTAATTACTATATCTCTTACATAAAACTTGGTGCTGTTGCAACTGATTTGTGGGGTCAGACATAAATAGCAAGTGTTCTTAATCACATATAATCAACCATAAATAAAAATTAAACTGAGGCATTACAAAAAAAAAAAAATCACTCAAAATTCCCAGATAAGAGCAAGGTGCTTTTTCCTCACATGAACGTCCTGGGTGACACCAGTCACTACACAATGCAGGAGAGAAACAAGTTCCCATCATTAGTTGGTTTCAGGGCAGTATAGTTAACTGTCAGAATGAATTGAAAAGAGTCACTGTTAGCAGAACAATGCCTGCAGGCCGGGAGCGGTGGCTCACACCTGTAATCCCAGCACTCTCTGGGAGGCCAAGACAGGTGGATCATGAGGTCAAGAGATCGAGACCATCCTGACCAACATGGTGAAACCCCATCTCTACCAAAATACAAAAATCAGCTGGGCGTGGTGGTGCACGCCTGTAGTCCCAGCTACTCAGGAGGCTGAGGCAGCAGAATTGCTTGAACCCGGGAAGCAGAGGTTGCAGTGAGCCAAGATTGCGCCACTGCACTCCAGCCTGGCGCCTGGTGACAGAGCAAGACTGTCTCAAAAAAAAAAAAACAACAACAAAAAAAACAATGCTTGCAACAGAGTATAGACCTTAACTCAATGTATAGATTAGGGAGTTCAGCATCAGAGTATTTCCAACCATGACAGTTTGAATTAGTTCTCTGGTAACTGATTTCTAATATATGAAATTTTAAAACACCAACTGGAAATGTACCTTTAATGTGACGCATCCGGCAACATCTCTAGAGAACTACAACTCTGAGAAAAGGATAGACAAAGGATTTGGAGAATACTCTTAATTTGCAAGCAAAAGAATCAGAAAAAAATGGGCTGAAACAGGTGGCCACACACTGCTCTGTGTGGTTCCTCTAATATGTGACTGATACCTTCCTTGTCTGTGCCTATGAAATCCGTTTTTTTTGCAGTGCATTTTTTCAAGGTGCTGTTTAATGAAATCTCATTAAGATTGGCTATTGGTGAATTGTATCAGAACCATCTCAATACATCGATTTAATTGTCCCTTCAGAGGTAGCTCTTCTCAACTCAGAAATCAATTATCTCAGAGGTCCTTTCCCTACTCTTTTTCTGTGTTTCAAAGGGATTGGGATAATTGAATGTATTTTAACAGAATGTGTCTCTTCATGTCTCTGACAGGAACTGGAACAAATGAAAGCTTTGCCACACTATTTGCATTCACATGGTTTCTCTTCAGTGTGTGTCCTTCCATGATTTCGAAGGCTCTTGGCAGATATAAAGCTTTCCAACAATTCTTACATTCATATGGCTTCTCTCCAGTGTGCATCCTTCCATTTAAAAGGAAGATGAATTACTAAATGATTTCATACACCCCTTATATTTAGGATTTCTCTGTAGTGTGTCTTTTCATACATTCAAAGCTCCATGGAAGATATGAAAAATCCTTTCCCACATTGTTTATTCATAGGGCTTTTCACCAGTGTGTGTCCTTCCATGTCTTCGAAGGGCACTAGAAAAACCGAATACCTTTCCACATTCCTTGCATTCATAAGGCTTCTCCCTAGTGTGGATCCCTTTATGATTTAGAAAGGCACCAGAACTGTAGAACCATTTCCCACATTCCTTACATTCATAAGGCTTTTTTCCAATGAGTTAGTTCATGTATTCGAAGGCCACTCCAATAACGATAGACTTTACCACACTGTTTACATTCATAGGGTTTCTCCCCAGTGTGAATCCTTCTATGTATTCGGAGGCTTGAGGCACATCTGAAAGCTCTCCCACATTGCTTACACTTATAGGGTTTCTCTCCAGTATGAGTCATTTCATGATATCGAATGGAACTGGGCAAATTGAAGCCTTTGCCACACTGCTTACACTCGTAGAGTTTTGCTCCAGTGTGATTCAACTGATGAGATAGAAAAGAAGCAAGAGAAACATAGGCTTTCCCACATTGCTTACACTCATGGGGCTTCTTTACAGTGTGACTCCTTTGATGACGTTGAAAGGCACTGAAATAAATAAAGGCTTTCCCACATTGCTTGCATTTATGGGGTTTATAGCATTTCTCTCTAGTGTGTGATTTTTCATGTGTTTTAAATGAACGGGGAGAATGAAAGACTTTCCCACATATCTTACATTTATGGGGTCTCTCTCCAGTATACATATTCGTGTGTCTGGGAAAGCTTCTAAGATGAGAAACTCCTTTCCCACGTTGTTTATGTTTATAGCGTTTTTCACCTATGTGTGTCCTTTCATGTCTTCTAAGGGAACTGGAAAAACCAAATACCTTCCTACATTCCTTACATTTGTAAGTCTTCACTTTTCTGTAACTCCCTTCATGTTTTTGAAAAGATGTGGGATTATCAAATGCTTTGCCACATTCCTTGCATTCATATGTCTTGACTCTAGTGTGGACCCTTTTATGATTCAGAAAGAAATTGGAACTATAGAATGATTTCCCACGGTCCTTAAATTCATAAGGCTTTTTTCCAATATGAGTTAGTTCATGTATTCGAAGACCACTCCAGTAACGATAGACTTTACCACACTGTTTACATTCATAGGGTTTCTCGCCAGTGTGAGTCCTTCCATGTGTTTGAAGGTGCGAGGGAGATCTGAAAGCTCTCCCACATTGCTTACATTTATAGGGTTTCTCTCCAGTGTGAGTCATTTCATGGTATCGAATGGAACTGGGCAAATTAAAGCCTTTGCCACATTGCTTACACTTATAACGTTTTGCTCCACTGTGACTCAATTTATGATACTGAAAAGCAGTGGAAGAAATATAGACTTTCCCACACTGCTTACACTCATAGGGCTTCTCTCCAGTGTGATTCCTTTGATGACGTTGAAAGGGATTGAAATAAATGAAGGCTTTCCCACACTGCTTGCATTTATAGCATTTTTCTCTAGTGTGAGATCTTTCATGTGTTTGAAATGAACTGCGAGAATGAAAGACTTTTCCACATACCTTACATTTATGAAGTATCTCTCCAGTGTCTATCTTCATGTGTCCAGGAGAGCTTCTACGAAAAAATCCTTTCCCATGTTGTTTATGTTCATAGTGTTTTTCATGTATGTGTGTCCTTTCATGTCTCTGAAGGGAACTGGAAAAACCAAATACCTTCCCACATTGCTTACATTCATAAGTCTTCTCTTTTCTGTGACTCCCTTCATGTTTTTGAAAGGATATGGGATTATCAAATGCTTTCCCACATTCCTTGCATTCATAAGGCTTCTCCTTAGTGTGAATCCTTTTATGACTTAGAAAGGAACCAGAACAGAAGAACGATTTCCCACATTCCTCACATTCATAAGGCTTTTTCCGAATATGAGTTAGTTCATGTATTCGAAGGCCACTCCAATAATGATAAACTTTACCACACTGTTTACATTCATAGGGTTTCTCCCCAGTGTGAGTCCTTCCATGTATTCGGAGGCTTGAGGCACATCTGAAAGCTTTCCCACATTGCTTACATTCATAGGGTTTCTCTCCAGTGTGAGACATTTCATAGTATCGAATGGAATTGGGCAAATTGAAGCCTTTGCCACACTGCTTACACTCATAGTGTCTTGCTCCAGTGTGACTCAATTGATGGTATTGAAAAGAAGTATAAGAAATATAAGCTTTCCCACATTGTTTCCATGCATATGATTTCTGTTTAGTGTGAGTTCTTTGATGGTATCGAAAGGTACAGAAACTAATAAAGGCTTTCCCACATTTCTTACATCTATAAAATTTCCTACCAGTGTAAGGCATTTTATGTCTATGATAGAAACCAAAAAAATGATATGTCTTCCCAGAATCCTTACATGCATGATGCTTCCCGCCTCTGCACATTCTTTCATGTATTTGAAAAGATGATAAGTTATTAAATGCTTTTTCACATTTCTTACATTCATAAGGTTTCTCTACACTGTGAGTTCTTCCATGTATTTGAAGTTCTGAGGCACATCCAAATGTTTTTCCAGATTGTTTACATTCATAGGGGTTTTTTCCAGAGCGAGCTCTTTGATGTTTATGAAAAGAAATGGGAAAACTAAATGGCTTCCCAGAATCCTTACATTTATAGGGTTTTTCTCCAGTGTGACCAATTAAATGTCTGTGAAAGTGGGGGAGACGGCTGAAGGCTTTCTTACAGTATGCACATTTATATGGCTTCTGTCTATATTCCTGATACTCATATGGCTTGTGTCCAGTGTCAGCTCTGGCACGCTTTTTAAGGGATAAATGACTCATGCCAACCTCACACACATTCCTTTCACATGATTCTACTCCAGGAGTTGTCTTCTTCAGCATGTCATCTGGAACCTGGGTCAAAATATCTCCATGCTGATGACCTTCACTTTCAAAGAGTCTCTCTTCCATAAGACTTCTGTGAAAAATCAAAAGCACATTTAATCAGTTTTTAATTAATTTTGTTTGTGAGTGAGACTCTTGCCCTGTTTCCCAGGCTACAGTCCAATCAATGATGTCATCATGGCTCAGTGCAGCCTCAAATTCCTGGGCTCAAGCAATCCTCTGGTCTGAACCTCCCAAAGGGCTGATTATAGACATATGTCATGGTGTCCAGCCTATATCACAAATAAATGCAGGTTTTTAGAGAAAATATTCTACGAACAATACATTAGAACTCAGCTTCTTTGTCTGTTTCCTTCTTTTTAATATTTCCTCCCATTCTAAAATTTTCTTTTTTTTTCATTCTAAAATTTTCTAGAGACACTGCTTTGTCTTGTGAATGCAGATTACCTTAGGCTGCTCCTGAAATTTTTGTACTCATTTTCAATGTTCTGATCTTTCCATTGCTTCCCTGAAATAGACACAGATGCATAGGCCTGAATTAGTATAAAATTATGAAATAATTATTTGATTCTATGTTCATGATACACTGCAACATGCCTCATTTATTCATCAAAGTATTGCCCATCCATATTCCAAATTACTCAACAGCATGGATGAAAGAGAAACACTTCTTCTCTAATTCACTGAGGGAACTAATATTGTCACCCTTACCTATAGAGGCCAGGTTCCTCAAGGTTTCTTGCATCACTTCTCGGTACAGAGTCTTCTGGGAAGGATCCAGCAAAGCCCACTCTTCTGAGGTAAAATTCACAGCCACATCCTCAAAGGCCACCGAGCCCTGAAACATGGCACATGTACAGAGAAGGATGGGTGAGACTGACAGCACTGGATATCTATATCCTATTCCTAAGAGGTTCTCATGATGCTGTGGACTCCAAAGATTTCATGACTTGGTCATCAGACCTTACTTTGTGCCTATACTCACTTTCTTCCATAAAGCAATTCTGATGCTACAACTTAACCATGGGGTAAAACAACAGCAGAATAGGAAAATGTGTGAATTTCTGGTGAATCCATATAGAAAGTTGTGCTATCTGGGTTGCCCCTAATGTCTGTTTGTAGTGTGGGTCTGTAGCACTGATGCAACAAAGTCCTATGAACTCACACACAGAAAAAAGTTAACATAAGCAGTCTTGAGGCTGTGTATCCTTGAAAATGTCTGTTCCCAAGTTTAAACTTTGATGATAGCTAGAAAGTAGATTTTTGTTCTAATTCCAGTGACAGAAACAAAAACCAAAAAGTAGATTTTATGAGGGGGCCCATCAATCTAACTGATAAGACAGTTATAAATAACTAAAAAGACAAAAACAAAAATGAAAAAACAAACTTAAGAAACGATTCTGGGAATTACTGCTTAGGTAGTAAAGCTACATTGTCATTGAATTGCTCAAAGTTGAATGGCCCAATTTTTTTTCGTTTTGAGACATAGTCTCACTCTGTCGCCCATGTTGGAATGCAGTAGCATGGTCTCACTTACTGCAACCTCCACCTCCCTGGTTCAAGTGATTCTTGTAATCCCAAGTAGGTGGGATTGCAGGTGCCCACCACCAGGGCCCAGCTAATATTTGTATTTTTAGTAGGGATGGGGGTTTCACCATGTTGGCCTGGTTGGTCTCGAACTCCTGACCTCGTGATCCGCCCACCTCGGCCTCCCAAAGTGCTGAGATTACAGGCGTGAGGCGTCGCGCCTAGGCAGGGCACCCAATCTTAACAAAAAGACAAACTTTTATCAAATATAAAAACTTTTTTGTGGACAGGCTTGGTGTCTCATGCCTGTAATCCCAGCACTTTTGGAGGTTGGGGTGGGCAAATTACTCGAGGCCAGGAGCTCAAGACCAGCTTGGGCAACATGGTGAAATCCTGTCTCCACTAAAAATACAAAAATTAGCTGGAGTGGTGGTAGGCACCTGTAATCCCAGCCCCTTGGGAGGTGGAGATTGCAGTGAACCAAGATCGTGCCACTGCACTCCAGCCTGGGCAAGAGAGCGAGACTCACTGTATTCCAATAACATTTCTCCAAGATACATCCAAATGACCACAAGGCACATTAAAAGGTGCTTAACAAGCCGAGTGTGGTGGCTCATGCCTATAATCCTAGCACTTTGGGAGGCCGAGGTGGGTGGATCACGAGGTCAAGAGATTGAGACCATCCTGGTCAACAAGGTGAAACCCCGTCTCTACTGAAAAATAGAAAAATTAGCTGGGCATGGTGGTACGTGCCTGTAATCCCAGCTACTCAGGAGGCTGAGGCAGGAGAATTGCCTGAACCCAGGAGGCAGAGGTTGCACTAAGCTGAGATCTCGCCATTGCACTCCAGCCTGGGTAACAAGAGAGAAACTCTGTCTCAAAAAAAAAAAAAAAAAAAAAGGTGCTTAACATCAGGAAATATTAGATGTACTTATTTTTTTGAGTCAGTGTCTCGCTCTGTCGCCCAGACTGGAGTGCAATGGCGTGATCACAGCTCACTACAACCTCTGCTTCCCAGGTTCAAGCAATTCTGCCTCAGCCTCCTGAGTAGCACCTGCCAGTATGCTGGGCTTTTTGTATTTTTAGTAGAGATGAGGTTTCACCATGTTGGCTAGGCCTTGTGATCTTGTGATACACCCACCTCAGCCTCCCAAAGTGCTGGGATTATAAGCGTGAAACAAACACCACGCCCAGCCTAGGTGAACTTTTTACAATGTAATTTTGGGTGGTTACTGAGTGTTTCCCTCTCATGAAAAGTATTCATCATTAATGTAATAAAATTTTAAATACAGTCATGTATGGCTCTGTGGGAAAATAAAAACAAAATACCACAGCTCTTTCAAAATGTCAGGGTGGATGCAAAATTGAAGACGTCCTTTAGAGAGGGAAAGTGGGTGTTTTGGAATACATCAAGGGAATCAAATATTTAGGGATGGTTTTATCCTTCTCCTGCAGAGCCCAATTTCATCAAAAATGCTTCTAAAGGAGTTCAGGGAGAATCCCCCCAAAACTTGATATCCAATCAAGTTCCATTTCCTCAATCCATGATAATTCATCAAGTTTCTCTTCCCTCTTTTGAGACAGTGTCTCGTTCTGTTGCCCACGGTGGGGTGTAGTGGCGTCACCTCAGTTTCTGCAATTTCCACCTCCCAGGCTCAAATGACCCTCCTACCTCAGCCTCAAGAGCAGCTGGGACCAAAGGTGTGCACCACCATACCCAGGTAATTTTTTGTATTTTTGGTAGAGACGGGATTTCACCGTGTTCTTCAGGCCAGTCTTGAACTCCTGAGCTCAAGCAATCCATCCACTCCCAAAGTGCTGGGATTAGAGGTATAAGCCACTTGACTCAGCCTCTTTTCTTTTCTTAAAGTGTACAGCAGCTGGGTGAGGTGGCTCATGCCTGTAATCCCAGCACTTTGGGAGGCTGAGGTGGGCAGATCACCTGAGGTCGGGAGTTCGAGACCAGCCTGACCAACATGAAGAAACCCCGTCTCTACTAAAAATACAAAATTAGCAGAGTGTGGTGGCAGGTGCCTGTAAGCCCAGCTACTCAGGAGGCTAAGGCAGGAGAATCGCTTGAACCCAGGAGGCGAAGGTTGTGGTGAGCCGAGATTGCAAGATTGCACTCCAGCCTGGGCAACATGAGTAAAATTCCACCTGAAAAAAAAAGAGGGGTGCGGGGCTGGGCACGGTGGCTCACGCCTGTAATTCCAGCAGGAGGCCGGGAAGGGTGGATAACAAGGTCAGGAGTTCAAGACCAGTCTGACCAATATGATGAAACCCCTCTCTCTATTACAACTACGAAAATTAGCCAGGTATGGTGACACACACCTGTAGTCCCAGCTATTCGGGAGCCTGAGGCAGGAGAATCACTTGAACCTAGGAGGTGGAGGTTGCAGTGAGCCAAGATCATGCCACTGCAGTCCAGCCTGGGAGACAGAGTGAAACTCCATCCCACCCACAAAAAAAAAAAAGAAAAGAAAAAAGAGAAAAAGAAAGTATACAGCACATGGTATTCCCAGTATTACCCTCATGCAAGTAATAACCAGACCCAATCCTGGTTAGGAACTGAGATCAAAAAAGATCAGGTGCATTCAGGCTGGCATGGCCATATGCTTTTAAATGTCTTACCAGTGTGGTGTCCTTTGAAACACAAAAGTTTAAAATTTCAACGCAGTCTAAATTAAATGCTTTTTCTTTGTTCCTAGTGCTTGTATTGTCACATCATAGAATCTTTCCTGAATCTATGATCATGAATATTTTTGAGTGGCACCCTGTAGCATCAAGAGGGTAAGATTATCCTTTGTTCCCACGGGAGAATGAGAATGGTTATTTGAATAATTCTGCAGGCTTCCACAGAATTGAAACCCAATGGCCGGGCACAGTGGCTCACACCTGTAATCCCAACACTTTGGGAGGCTGAGGCGGGCAGATCACAAGGTCAAGAGATCAAGACCATCCTAGCCAACATGGTGAAACCCCATCTCTACTAAAAATACAAAAATTAGGCTGGGCGCCGTGGCTCACGCCTGTAATCCCAGCACTTTGGGAGGCCGAGACAGGTGGATCACCTGAGGTCAGGAGTTCAAGACCAGCCTGACCAACTTGGAGAAACCCTCAAAAATAGCTGGGTGTGGTGGCGGGTGCCTGTAATCCCAGCTACTCGGGAGGCTGAGGCAGGAGAATCGCTTGAACCCAGGAGGCAGGAGTTGCAGTGAGCGGAGATAGCGCCATTGTACTCCAGCCTAGGGAACAAGTGCAAAACTCTGCCTCAAAAAAAAAAAAACAAAAATTAGGCTGGGCACAGTGGCTCACAGCTGTAATCCCAGCACCTTGGGAGGCTGAGGTGGGCGGATCACCTGAAGTTGGGAGTTCAAGACCAGCCTGACCAACATGGCAAAATCCTGTCTCTACTAAAAATACAAAATTAGCCAGATGTGGTGGCACATGCCTGTGATCCCAGCTACTCGGGAGGCTGAGGCAGGAGAATCACTTGAACCTGGGAGGCAGAGGTTGCGGTGAGCCAAGATCGCGCCATTGCACTCCAACCTGGGCAACAAGAGCGAAACTCCATCTCAAAAAAACAAACAACAAAAATTAGCTGGGTGTGCTGGCATGCATCCGTTGTCCCAGCTACTCGGGAGGCTGAGGCAGGAGACTTGCTTGAACCTGGGAGGTAGAGGTTGCAGTGAGATGAGATCGTGTAACCGCACTTCTGCCTGGCAACAGAGAGACTCAAAAAAAAAAAAAAAAAAAAAAGAGAGACCCACTATACACTGGAGACCAAAACTATATAAATTTATTATACTATAATGGTATATTAAATTAAGCTGTTTACTATAATGTGATTTATATATAACAGTTATATTCAACATACAAGTTATATATAATATTTACCAGTTATCTATAAGTAGACTATATACTATATATACTTCATATGTGTATATATGCATATTATAATAGACTATAATACTATATATCAATATCTCTTTAAGTATTAACATACAAAGCCTCAGCAATATACTTGCAAAGAGAACCCACCAATATATGACAATATCTGCACTCCATGATAAAGTTGGATTTAATTTCTAAAAATCAATTTATGCAATACACCAGTTATAGAATCAACATCAAAAACCACTATCCATATACATACAGAAAAAAACGTGACAAACCTCAACACCCCTTCAGTACAAGAGAATACAAGAGAACTTGCATAACCTACTATAAAATATGTATAAAACCCCATAGCTACCATCTTATTTGGATGATCCACCAACAGTTAACAACTGAATATAACTAATCAAACCTATCAACTAATTATTTTCTCCAAATTGTTAACCCAACACAGGCAAGCACTAATGAAAGATTTTAAAAAGTAAAAGGAACTCAGCAAAACCAAATCCTGCCTGTTTACCAAAAACATCACCAATAACTGGCACTGCCTGCCCAGTAACACACCAGTATCTTAACTGTGCAAGGATAGCATAATCGTTTGTTCCCAAAACAGGGACTTGCAAGACTGGTCACATGAGGGTTTAGCTGTCTCTTTTAATCAGTGCAATTGACCTATCTGTGAAGAGGCAAAAATACTTAAGTAAGATGAGAAGACTCTATGGAACTTAAATTTTTAGCCCATATAATCCAAAAATTAATCTAACTTAACAGGTATTAACATTTTATCAAATTAACTAAAAATTTTAGTTGAGGTGACCTCAGAGCAAAATATAATCTCAAAATGATTTTGACTGAGGACACACTAGTCAAACAAAGTAAACTAATCCTTCTTCTTAACAATAAGCTTATAGTTAACCTTCTCCTACTTATTTCCACCATTCTCACTATAGCATTCTTAACATTTGTTGAATGAATAGGTTATATACAAGTCTGTAAGGGACCTAATATTACAGACTCATGGATTATTCCAGCCCTTTGCCAAAGCAATCAAGCTACTCATTAAAGAACCACTACAGGACAGGCACAGTGGCTCACGCCTGTAATCCCAGCATTTTGGGAGGCTGAGGCAGGCAGATAACCTGAGATTGGGAGTTCAAGACCACCCTGACCAACATGGAGAAACCCTGTCTCTACTAAAAATACAAAATTAGCTGGGCGTGGTGGCGTAATCCCAGATGCTCGGGAGGCTGAGGCAGGAGAATCGCTTGAACCTGGGAGGCAGACGTTGTAGTGACCTGAGATGGCACCACTGTACTCCAGCACAGGTAACAGTGGGAGACTCTGTCTCAAAAAAAAAAAAAAAAAAAAAAAGTTGTCTTAGCTATTACTTTCCTATCAGTTTTCTCGATAAGTGAGTCATTCACTTTATCAACTCTTATCACACAAGAATTTGGAAAATTAATTTTTTTTTTTTTTTGAGACAGAGTTTCGCTCGTTACCCAGGCTGGAGTGCAATGGCACGATCTCGGCTCACCGCAACCTCCGTCTCCTGGGTTCAGGCAATTCTCCTGCCTCAGCCTCCTGAGTAGCTGGGATTACAGGCACGCGCCATCGTGCTCAGCTAATTTTTTGTATTTTTAGTAGAGACGGGGTTTCACCTTGTTGATCAGGATGGTCTCGATCTCTTGACCTCATGATCCATCCGCCTCAGCCTCCCAAAGTGCTGGTATTACAGGCGTGAGCCACCGCGCCTGGCTGGAAAATTAATTTTATTATCACGAACCCTGGTCACAGCAAGATTCATTTCAATGCTAGCGGAAACTAACAGAGCCCTATTCAACTTAACAGAAGGCAAATCACAACTAGCCTTGGTCTTCAATGTCTACTATCCCTATTTTTCATTGCAGAATACACTAATATTATTATAATAAATGCCCTAACTATTTTTACTAGGAGCCATTACATGATATCTTCACACGAGAAATATACACAATTTTGTTACTAAAACACTCCTATTAACAATTTTATTCTTATGAATTCAGGTATCATACCCATGATTTTGGTATGATCAACTTATGCTTCTTTTTTGTTTTCACTTTTAAATGGGTTTTATTTTACATGCAAATAATGAACAGATGTTGTACCTATAAATTCTACTTTTCAAAAACAGCTTTTTAAAAGAAAACCACATAATAAATCTTAAAAGGCAATGGGATTCCTCTGCTTCTAGAACATTGCTAGGCTAGAAAAATAAAGTTTGTTCTACCAAGAATCACAAGTTAGAACTGAGTATTCACCAACCTGGAAATTCTAGAGTGTAGTGCCATTTCAGGCAAAGATTATTCAGTTCTCATCCCCAATAGACACAACTACCTATCAGAACGGTTAAACCAGGTCAAAACAATCCAGCATAATAAGGCTTCATCAAACAATGCCATTATGCTCTTGTAAGATGCAAATAAACCAAAACAGGAATACTAAAATCAAAATAATATTTGACACTGTCATACAAATTGTTGGTTCATTCTATAACTTTTAGGGAATATTTTACTGCAAATAATATTTTATTTTATACATCACTGACCATGAATTTTTGCCATTATTTACACAAACGCTGCCTAGTGCCATTATCCAAATGGCGTAACCATTTTATGTCCACAATTCACTTCTATAGTTATAAGTAGAATTCTCATGATTTACGTAAGTACATCTATTAGTGAAGGTTTAGCACTAAGATGCAATCTAACATCCGTAATATCTGATGTTTTGTAGATAGCAATGTAGGAAAGATACATTTTAATCACTTTTCATTTAAGTGACCTTATATAAAAAATAAACTGATTTAGCAGTTCCAAGTCTCCAAAGGGCATTTTCAAGTATACATAAATAAATGGTTACAGAGATTTTTAATAAGCATCTTCCATGTCCACATCCTGTTGTAACTGCTGTACCATTTTCTCTTCCAGCTGCTTTCCTTTCCCTGCAAAAGGGGCTCAGATAAGATGGATGTTTTGCTTGACTTCTTTGATATTCTGAACTTTCTGTAGCTCTTTATTTTTCTTCAATCTGTTCATTGTAAATTTAGCCTGGCATTTCTGTTTGATCTCTTCAACTCTCTTCATTGCAGCAATAGTTTTATTCTTCACTGGCATGTGATAGGTTCAAATTCAAATGAATTGTGCACTGTAAGCTTTTTACTAGCTGCTTTCTGGAATGTTTTGTTCCACCTAAGCTTGTGAGGATTGCATTTCTTTTTAAAGTTTTTATGACGTTTAGATTTACAAAATCTGAACACCTTGCAATTGTTGTGGACGAACATCCTGCCATGGCCAGGGTAGATGGGCCCCAAACAGAAATAACACTTCTTGATACACATGTTGAACCCATGAAGGTCCCCACCAACCAAACACCCAACTTACGCATCTTCTGTGAAAAAAAAGTTTACCCCAGACATGAGCCCTGTGCATATTACATATCTCAATGCCCATCTTAATATCTAGTATCCCACCACAAACATAAAAAATGTATATGATAAAATAGTTACTTTAATAGAGTAAATCAGAGGTTTAAACCCTCTTATTTGTAAGGCCGGTTGCCTCGCCGGGAGCACGGACGCAGACCCCCCCGCTTCTTTTCAAAAGCTCGGACAAGCCCAGACGAGCTAAGGCAAGCTCAGACATGCTCAGGCTTTTTCCCTTCTCCCATGCTCACACAGCCTGACCTTCCCTTAAAAGAGCTCAGTATGCAAACAAGGTGTGGTAACCCTAGCGTCTTAACAACCAATAACAGCCGAGTCTTAACAACCAATAGCAGCCGAGTCTTAACAACCAATAGCAGCCAAGTAATTCCAACCAACAACAAGCCAAGTCCTAGGTAAAGCCTTGTAACTTACCCAATAGCAGTCCTGCTCTCCCAAAACCAATCGAGCTGTTTCACTCCCTATAAAACGCCCTGTCTGAGAGGAGTCCATGCGACTTCTCCGGCCCCTCCTGTCGGACCACAGAACCTCGTCTGGGAGGCTGAATAAATTCCTTCGCATCAGATCTTCTTGTGCTGGCCTCAGTTTCTTCACTTTAAACTCGGTGAGAACAGACCTTACATATGGTGCCGAAACCCGGGAGGAGTTGTAAGACCCCATCTGGGGGAAACTGACTCCTCCACACAGTGCTGGACCTGGAAGCTGCCGTTTCACCACAAGGTAAGACTTCAATTACCCACTACCCCACTTGCTGCTTTCAGGGAGTCCCTGTCCAAAAACCGCTGCGCAGCATCAGGGATTCCCACCGCTGCGGGGTCCGTGACCCCTGGCTTCCTTCCCCATGGGTCCGTGACCCTGGCAGGCCTCCTTCTGTGAGTCCGTGACTCTGGCTTCCTTCCCCACGAGTCCGTGACTCCAGTTTAGGACCTGAGTGTAAGAGGAGACGTCCCCACACTCTTGTTCTCTCACCGTGAGGGGCTTTTTAGGGTCAGGAATTTGAGGGCGATGTCCCCACTTTCCTGAACCCTCACCAGCAACCGAGGTGTGGGTATTCAGAAGCCCTGTTTAAGCAGCCCTGCCTCACGGCAGAGCCAAACCCCCAGCTTATACCAAATTCTTTAATTCGTTATTTTAAACTGGCCCATTTGGCATAAAGGCTCCCGTTAGAAAGAAACCGAAAATACAGTTTCCTTCTCATCTGTTCTTCTTTTTCAGTTTCTTTCTCTGTTTCTCTCTCTCTCTCTTTTTCTTTTCTCTCTTTCTCTCTCTTGTCTCTCTCCCTCTCTTCTAAAATGGCGGCCGTACCACAGCGTTAAGATGGTGGCCGCTTCCTGCTCTTAGCTCTCTCTTTCTCTCCCATCTAAGATGGCGGCTGTGCCTTGCCCTTAAGATGGTGGCCGCTTTACACTTTTAATCCTATCCTGTGCCTCGCCCTTAAGGTGGTGGCCGCTTTACACTTTTAATCCTATCCTTCTTTCTTTCTGCCTAATTCCAATGCAAGTGAGTGAGTGAGTGAGTTTATGTGTAGTCCCACAGCATAACAGCTGCGGGGCTTGTGTGGGCCTCAACCCACGGTTCCACAGGGAAGTGGCCGGGAAGGCATCAGACTGGTCTCCCATCTGGGGGGCACCCACCCCTTGTTCGTCAGTCTTGTATGTGGTACTGTCTTTATTGTAGCCATGTGGCAGATAGCCCTGGCCACATCTTTTCTTGTTTTCTTCCTAACTATGATCATTATAAACGTGCAGGCCTTCTGGTATCTTCATTCCTGACCCACCCTCTGTTCCTCTTGCACCACCGCCCAGGTGCTTCTAGCCAAAGAAACCTCTTCACCCTTAGCCCCTCCACCTTCCTTCTCTTCCTTTTCTGACCCTGATGCATCTGAGGAACTCTCCTTTCCGCTGGCCCGACCCAATAATCCTCCGCCTTATGATAAACCTCAACCCCCTTCAGCTCCTCCACCTCCTAATTACAACCTGGCCTCTCCTGTTAGTGCTCACACCCACTCACATGGTGCTCCCAACAACGAGGCCTCCCACCTTTGCCCCCTCTACGAGGTGGCCGGAGCAGAGGGCATTGTCTGAGTGCACGTTCCCTTCTCCCTCTCTGACCTATCGGCCATTGAGAAACGCCTAGGTTCTTTTTCCATCAACCCTACTGCTTACACCAAGGAATTCCATTACCGTACTCAGGCATATGATTTAACCTGGCATGACACATTTGTAATCCTATCCTCCACCCTCACCCCAGATGAGCGCGACCGGATTTTTACAGCAGCCCGGGAACATGCTAATCAGGTACATCTGACTGATAACCAGATGCCAGTAGGTGCGGCAGCAGTCCCAGAGGCCGACCCTAATTGGGACTATCAGGACGGTCGAGATGGCCGCTGCCGCCGAGACCAGATGCTACAGTGCCTCCTGGCAGGCATCCAAAACGCAGCCCAAAAGGTAGTCAATTACGATAAGTTAAGGGAAATAACTCAGGGACCTGATGAAAAACCAGCCATCTTCCTTGACCACTTAACTAATGCTATGATCCTCCATACACGACTGGATCCGGCCTCCTCAGTAGGAGCTACAGTCCTAGCCACCCACTTTATCTCCCAGTCTGCGGCTGATATAAGGATGAAACTTAAAAAAGCTGAGGAGGGCCCCCAGACTCCCATGCGAGACCTGGTAAACATGGCATTTAAAGTTTTTAACAGCCGAGAGGATAAGGCTGAGGCCACCTGACAGGCCCACTTAAGGCAGAAGGTATGCCTCCAAACCCGAGCTCTTGTAGCAGCCCTGAGGCCAGCAGCCCACCGAACATCTGGTGAGGGAGGTCCATCAAAACCCTTCCGAAATGTTTTAAGGGCCCTGCCCGGGTCCTGTTATAGATGAGGTCAAGACGGACATTGGGCCCGGGAATGCCCGTGTCCTCAACCACCCCCTGGACCTTGCCCAAATTGCAAATGAACTGGACACTGGAAGGTTGACTGCCCATCCTGGACCAAAGGCCCACTCCCCACACCTCTATGTGGGGAGCAAGCCGGTCCGCAGGAGGCAGTCCTTTCACCTAAATTTCTTGGCTTTCTCGATGACTGATGCAGCCCGGACTCGAGGACCCTCATCACCCTTGCCGAGTCCAGGGTAATGCTGCAGGTATAAGTCCATTTCCTTCTTAGTGGACACGGGGGCTACCTACTCTGTATTACCTTCCTACTCAGGGCATAGCATACCTTCCCAGGTCTCAGTCATGGGAGTTGATGGAAGGCTTTCCTATCCCAACCAAACCTCTCCCCTAACCTGTCTCCTCGAGGGACACCCCTTCTCTCACTCCTTTTTAATCATACCCTTATGCCCAGTTCCCTTGCTAGGATGAGATATTCTCCAGACTGTAGGGGCCACCCTCCAACTCACTAATCTCACATACATGAAGTCAAACCCCTCACATACACACCACCTACTGTCTCTCCTAACTGAGACTATGCCCTGTCTTAACCCTTTGCCTCAACCCCCTATCCCTCCTGATATAGTCAATCTCTTGGTGTGGGATACTTCCAAGCCTGTAGTGGCAAGACATCACACACCAGTTAAAATATTTCTCAAGAATCCTACTCACTTTCCCTCATGTCCACAGTTTCCCATTTCAAAGACCCACCATCAGGGCTTGAAGCCCATCATCACTCGACTCCTAGCCCAGGGACTCCTTATTCCCACCAGTTCTCCTTGTAACACTTCTATATTACCAGTCCAAAAGCCGTCCGGCAACTATCGCTTGGTTCAGGACCTACGCCTTATTAACGAGGCAGTAGTACCCCTCCACCCAGTAGTCCCCAACCCATAAACCTTGTTATCCAACATTCCCTCCAACACTTCCCATTTTACAGTTTTTGACCTCAAGGATGCCTTCTTTACCATTCCTCTACACCTTGAATCTTATTTTCTCTTTGCTTTCACCTGGACTGATCCAGACACTAATCTGTCACAACAGCTTACCTGGACAGTTTTGCCCCAGGGATTCAGAGACAGTCCCCATATTTTTGGGCAGGCCTTAGCAGCTGATCTCAGCTCCTGCCCTCTCCAACCCAGTTTCCTATTTATCAAAGCAACTTGACCCCATGGTCAGGGGATGGCAGCCTTGCCTGCAGGCTTTGGGAGCAGCAACAGAACTCACTAAGGAATCCCTGAAACTTACCTTAGGCCAGCCCATCTTAGTATTTTCTCCCCATTGGCTCATTGATCTTCTCTCTCATAAGTCTCTCGCACAAGTAGGACCTTCCCAGTTACAAGAGTTTCATCTACTCTTCATTGAAAATCCTTCAGTCAGTCTTCATCCCTCTTCTCCACTCAATCCGGCTACTTTACTTCCCCTTCCATCTCACTCCCCTTCCCCAATTCATTCCTGTCCTGAACTAATAGAGGCATTTGCTAAACCACAAGAGGGTCTGTCTAGCCTTCCACTCTCCAGCCCAGACCTTACCTTGTATGTAGATGGGAGTTCAGTAATAACAGCTGAGGGATGGCGAAAAGCAGCCTATGCTGTAGTCACAGATTCAGCCACCCTTGAGGCATGCCAACTCCCTGATGGAATCACATCCCAAAAGGCAGAGCTCATCGCCTTAATCCGAGCTCTTGCACTAGCAAAGGGAAAACGGGCAAATATCTTTACAGACTCCAAGTATGCTTTCCTTATTACCCACTATCACTCTGCCCTTTGGAAAGAGCGAGGATTCCTTACCATAAAAGGGACCCCCATAGTCAATGCCACTCATATCTCAAACCTCTTGCAGGCTCTGTTACTCCCCAAAGAGGTCACTGTCATCCACTGTCGGGGGCACCAGGCCTAGCAGGATGCCGTTTCTCGGGGCAATGCAAGGGCAGATGTGGTAGCAAAGACTCTAACCAGTACTAGGCCGGCTCCCGCTCCGGTCCTGTTCCTTACCACAGCCACGTCACCAGTGTACACACCATCAGAAAGACAGGACCTTATGTTAAGGGGTGGAACAGAGTCTGACCAGGGCTGGAACCGAGTCTGACCAGGGCTGGATCTTCCTAAATAATAAGATCGCCCTTTCACAGGAACAGGCTCCTAAAATTATTGCAGAAATCCACCAATCCTTACATATAGGGCCCAAAGCGTTATACCGCTTTGTGCAACCCCTCTTTTATTCACCAGGTTTGCAACAGACAATTGAGCAGGTACACAAAACATGCATTACTTGCTCTAAGGTCTCGTCTCAGGGAAGCTTGAGGCTACAGTTTCCCACCCACCAAATGCGTGGCAACCTGCCGGCTCAAGATTGGCAAATTGATTTCACCCATATGCCCACTCACAAAAAACTTCGCTACCTCCTAACCTTTGTAGATACCTTTTCAGGTTGGATTGAAGCCTTCCCCACTTCTCGGGAAACAGCAGACATGGTAGCCTCCATTCTTATTCAAGAGATCATCCCCCGCTTCGGCCTACCTGCCACCATCTAGTCAGACAACGGTCCAGCATTCATAGCCCAGGTAGTCCAGCTGGTCGTCTAGTCTCTCAACATCTCCTGGAAACTACACATCCCCTACCACCCTCAGTCATCAGGTAAGGTCGAACAGGCCCATGGCATTCTCAAAGACCATTTAGCCAAACTGACCATTGAGGTAAAACTTTCTTGGCCTACTCTCCTACCTCTTGCTCTAGCCCGGATCTGAGCCACCCCACGGGAACCAACAGGCCTTAGTCCCTTTGAGTTACTGTACGGCTGACCCTTCCTGGTCTCTCATAATTTCCCGGTGCAATCACCTCCCCTAGCCACCTACCTTCCCTATCTATCTCTCCTCCACCACTTACTCAGGGAGCACGCAGATCGTGCTCTCCCCGTTGTTCCAGGGCCTGGAGACTCGCACCCGGCAACACCCCTTCAGCCAGGTGACAGTGTTCTCCTCCGGGAGCTCCAGCCAGGATCTCTGCAGCCCAGGTGGTCAGGACCCCACATCATTATCCTGATCACCCCCACAGCCGCCAAGCTCCTGAGTCACACCCCGTGGTATCATGTGTCCCGCCTTAAACCGGCACCGCAAAATGACCAGTGGAGATCCAAATCCCTGGGCACCACTCGCCTTCGCCTCACCCGTGGCCCCTGCCGGTCAATTCCTAATCCTTCAAATCCTCCTCCTAACAATCCTTCTAATATCTCCCTTTAAGGCCAGTCCCTACTATGCCTGGCAGTTCTATTTGCAGGAATCCTGGAAACAAGGCACTAGTACAGCAAGGCATTAATATGTTAAGTTTAACTGAAGCCATAAACTTTACTAATTGTTTTTTGTGTGCCTCCCTCAACGAATCCCCCTTAGCCGCAGTTCCCCTCCGGACCGAGTTCAACCTGTCATGATCACCTACGGGACCTGACACCACCCTAACGGGGATCTCGCTGTTCAAAGCACACTCTCAGGATCTCTTTCTCTGCTACAGAACAACTGACAGCCCCAGCTGCAATACAACTGTAAAAGTTCCTACAAGCTCGTATGCAAGAAATTGGACAAGTGGCTGTTAACCAAATGCTGCTTCATCCCTTCATCTGCGTCTCGGTCGAGGCACCAGCCAACTGACCTGTCCCCCTTACTTCGCCCCTATTCAGCAGGAAGTAGTCAGAAAGAGCGGTGCCCTTTATCTATCATCAAAAAGTCGGAATGTAAGGCCTGTTGCCTCACCAGGAGCACGGATGCAGACTGCCCCCCCCCCCTTCTTTTCAAAAGCTCAGACAAGCCCAGACGAACTCAGGCAAGCTCAGACATGCTCAGGCTTTTTCCCTTCTCCCATGCTCACACAGACTGACCTTCCCTTAAAAGAGCTCAGTATGCAAACAAGGTGTGGCAACCATAGCGTCTTAACAACCAATAACAGCCGAGTCTTAACAACCAATAGCAGCCCTGCTCCCCCACAACCAATCGAGCTGTTTCACTCCCTATAAAACCCCCCGTCTGAGAGGAGTCCATGCGACTTCTCCGGCCCCTCCTGTCGGACCACAGAACCTCGTCCGGGAGCCTGAATAAATTCCTTCGCATCAGATCTTCTTGTGCTGGCCTCAGTTTCTTCACTTTGAACTCGGCGAGAACAGACCTTATATTATTACCAGAACTGTAGGAACTGAATCCACTCCTGAGAATTTCAAATTCTCCCTGGTACCTAGTATACCATATCCTACAGTAGTGTTAGCTAAATAAGCTACCCAGCCCATACCTTGAAAATAAATGTTGGTTTATATGAATTCATCCCCTATACCTCCTCACAACTCTCTTTATATTATTTTCAGAGACTCTGATTATAATAATGGACTCACACTGGCTCCTAATCTGAATGAGGTTAGAAATAAATATGCTAGCCATTACCCCTATTCTAACTGAAAAAATGCCTGCTCCACAGAAGCCACCACAAAGTATTTCCTTACATAAGCAATTGCATCTCTAATTGTAGCTATCATCAACAGTATGATATACTCCAGACAATGAATGATCACAAAAGCCCTCAACCAAATAGCATCCCTTATAATTATCATAGCATTGGTGGCAAAATTAGGACTATCCCTCTTTTACTTCTGAAGTAACACAAGGGTTCTCACTAATATCAGGTGTAATTCTCTTTACATGACAAAAACTAGCACCAATCTCCATTTTATTTCAAGTCTACCCATCAACAGACTTAAACATTACTACTAGAGATTACAACATAATCTATCTTGGTAGGAGATAAGGGGGCCTTAACGAAACACAACTCTGAAATATCTTGGCCTATTCGGCAATTGCTCGCAGCAAATCGAACAATCATAATTTTTTTTCTTTTTTTTTGAGACAGAGTCTGGCTCTGTCACCCAGGCTGGAGTGCAGTAGAGTGATCTCGGCTCACACAACCTCCACCTCCCAGGTTTAAATGATTCTCATGCCTCAGTATCCCAAGTAGCTGGGATCACAGGCATGTGCCACCATGCCGAACTAAAATAATCACAATTTCAGCATCTAATCCTTCTTTCACAATCCTAAACCTATCAATTTATGTAAATCTAGCAATTACAATATTTATATTATTTGACCTAATACACACAAAACATTATCATCTACACATAAATTACCATTCCTAACTTCTTCCATGATTCTCATTACTCCGTAAGAGGGTTACCCCCACTTATAGGATTTGTTCTCAAATAGGTGCAGGGTAAATCCCAAAGCACTGGGGTTATAGGAATGAGTCACCATGCCTGGCCAAATGTAATTTTTAAAAAGCCGACATAGTCTATTAAAACTAATTTCTAGCTGGGCCATGGTGGCGCATGCCTGTAGTCCCAGTTACTCAGGAGACTTGGAAGAGGATCATTTGGGCCCAGGAGTTCAAGGCTGTAGTGAGCTATAATCTCACCACTGCACTCTAGCCAGGGTAATGAATGAGAACATGACACTGGGGGAAGGGGAAGGGGGCCGGACACAGTGGCTCACACCTGTAATCCCCACACTTTGGGAGGCCAAGGAGAAGGTGGATCACAAGGTCAGTAGATCAAGACCATCCTGGCCAACATGGTCACTACTAAAAATAAAAAATGAGTCAGGAGTGGTGGCATGCACCTGTAGTCCCAGCTACTCAGGAGGCTGAGGCAGGAGAATCACTTGAACCTAGGAGGGAGAGGTTGCAGTAAGCCGAAATCATGCCACTGCACTCCAGCCTGGGCTACAGAGCAAGAATCCATCTCAAAAAAATAAAAAAAAAACCCAAATCTAATTTCTACTAAAATTAATCTTTGAAGTCCCAAGAAGTCTCATGAAGGATTTAAAATGATCATTATTATGCATGCGGCCAGGCACAGTGGCTGATGGCTATAATCTCAGCACTTTGGGAGGCCAAGGCAGGCAGATCACTTAAGGTCAGGAGTTTTAAGACCAGCCTGGCCAACATGGTGAAACCCCGTCTCTACTAAAAATATAAAAATTACCTGGGTGTGGTGCACATGCCTGTAATTCTAGCTACTCAAGAGGCTGAGGCAGGAGAATTGCTTGAACCAGGGAGGTGGAGGTTGCAATGAGCCAAGAGCATGTCAATTACTCCAGCCTGGGCAACAAGAGCTTAACACCTTTGGGTACCAAAGGTAAGAGAGACCATGAAGACACACCAGAGCTACCCAAGGCCTACTCATTTTCCTTGGTGGTGTGTCCCTGAGTATTTATATTCTTATTTTGACTTAGCAAAATCATCTATTTCAAGAATTCTATTTGCTTCTTCAGATCTTACCACTCAATCCATTAGATTCTAACCAAGTAAATAAAATTCTAATACCCAAATCATGGAATAAAATTCTTACATGTGCAGGGAAAGGTCAATTCCATGGCAGCAAGATTCTACAAAGCAATCAAAAGGGAAGCAGTTCAGGTAGGCAGCCTACATCACCCATAGCTCACAAGGGAACCCACTCTCCAACACTTATACATTCCCAAGCTTGAGAACTGTTCTGACTGTGGAGACGCTGGCACAGTCCTGGGTAGTGTGTGAAAGAAATGTGAGCAGTTGGAAAATTAATTATAAAACCTCCACACACATAACAAATTGAATATAAGACTAAAGAGTTATTTATTTTTCTAAAATCTAAGTATTTCTGGCCTATGTGCAAAATTTTCTTATTTTTCCAGCTCTAGTGAACAATTCTTTGTAAGGGGATAAATTCAGAGGGTCAGTGCTAACTGGAACACAATGATAAATGACTCAAGTGTCTGTGCAGGTCATCCTATGGTATGGGACATGTCCTCATGCCCATCCTGCTCACTGAAGTACTCAATGACTAGTTTCTCACCAACACTGCATTGTGTCCCCGAGTGCCCCAAGTGCATTTTCATTTACAGCTTATTGCTACATCTTGTTAAGTGGGTTTTCCAGGCCTTTGGAAGTTTTCTTTCTGTACTAGTCTGAGAGCATCTGAAGAACAGGAATCATTTGCCATATCACTATGTAAAGTTTCCAAATGGGAAACTGAATTCAAAGATATTCTAGTAAAGTTTCTGTGTCTAGGAAAGATAAAAAGAGGAGGCCGGGTATGGTGGCACACACCTGTAATCCTAACCATTAAAATACTGCATATGCTTAAAAAAGACAAAGACACCGGGCGTGGTGGCTCAAGCCTGTAATCCCAGCACTTTGGGAGGCTGAGGCGGGTGGATCACGAGGTCAAGAGATCGAGACCGTCCTGGTCAACATGGTGAAACCCCGTCTCTACTAAAAACACAAAAAATTAGCTGGGCATAGTGGCGCGTGCCTGTAATCCCAGCTACTCAGGAGGCTGAGGCAGGAGAATTGCTTGAACCCAGGAGGCGGAGGTTGTGGTGAGCCGAGATCGCGCCATTGCACTCTAGCCTGGGTAACAAGAACGAAACTCCGTCTCAAAAAAAAAAAAAAAGACAAAGACAAATAAAATATTGTACAATAAAGAACAAATAGTTGATAATATTATGAATTGAGAAGAGGAGTTGGTGTTTAGAAATTCAGAAAAGGAACCCAAAATTTATAATTTTGCTGAAAGCCCTCAAAGAGGTAGGCTAGGATAGAAGGGTGAAGGATTTGAGATCCTACTTCCCATGTATTTGGAAAATGCAGGAGAAAACCAGTCTCCCTGGGGAGTAAAAAAAAATTTAAAGCTGCAATTAAACCGAACTGATTTTAGCACACTAAGATCCTCCACAAGAACAATGAAATAGAATTTAAAGCCAGGTGCGGTGGCTCACACCTATAATCCCAGCACTTTGGGAGGCCGAGGAGGGTGGATCACGAGGTCAAGAGATCGGGACCATCCTGGTCAACATGGTGAAACCCCGTCTCTACTAAAAATTAGCTGGGTGTGGTGGCACGCACCTGTAATCCCAGCTACTCGGGAGGCAGAGGCAGGAGAATTGCTTGAACCCAGGAGGCGGAGGTTGTGGTGAGCCGAGATCGTGCCATTGCACTCCATCCTGGGTAACAAGAGCGAAACTCCGTCTCAAAAAAAAAAAAAAAAAAAAAAAAAAAAAAAAGAAATAGAATTTAAATGCAATTTACACAAATTACTAATTTATATGACAGTAGGTAGCCTGACAAAACAAAAACAATAAAAAATTACTAATAGATGGGTAAACAAAATTTGGGCTTAAACAGGCACTATTGGTGAATTAATCTCTGATTACGTAACCAAAAAATTTCTACCTGCATAGTCTGTGAAAATAAGTAATTCAAAAATTTAAACTGTCGGAACTCCAAATTATCTTACAGTTTAAAGCAATGTTATTCTGGGATACAGTCACCTGACAGGCAGTAGAAACATAGCTAGCTGGAATCTTCCTTTTTATAGATTATAAATTATAAAAAGAAAGATTTTTTTTAAATTTTATAAATTATTCAAAGAAAGATTTTGGCTGGGTGCAGTGGCTCACACTTGTAATCCCAGCAATTTGGGAGGCTGAGGCAGGTGGATCACCTGAGGTCAAGAGTTCAAGACCAGCCTGGCCAAAACGGTGAAACCCTGCCTCTATATTTTTAAAAAAAGGAAGATTTTATTGAAAAGGTTAGATTTTTATGGATTATAGATTTTATAGTCCATAAAAATCTATAGATTATAGATTAGACTTCTTTCTTACTTATATTCCTCTGTAAAATATTGTACATACCTGAACAGAGCCAGGTAGGACCCCTTTCCCTCTTCATTTATTTTTTTAATTTACTTCCTGTTGATTTGCACCCTCTTCACTCTTTTTTTTTTTTTTTTTTTTTTTTGAGACGGAGTTTCACTCTTGTTACCCAGGCTGGAGCGCAATGGCACGATCTCGGCTAACCGCAACCTCCGCCTCCTGGGTTCAGGCAATTCTCCTGCCTCAGCCTCCTGAGTAGCTGGGATTACAGGCACGAGCCACCGTGCCCAGCTAATTTTTTTGTATTTTTAGTAGAGACGGGGTTTCACCATGTTGACCGGGATGGTCTCGATCTCTTGACCTCGTGATCCACCCGCCTTGGCCTCCCAAAGTGCTGGGATTACAGGCGTGAGCCACCGCGCCCGGCCTTGCACCCTCTTCACTCTTGATCTTCATTATAAGTTAACTTATCTCCTACCTTTCTCACACAAAGACTTCATGACCATCACATTGTCTTAAGCTAGAATATTAAATTCATTCTTTTAAATTAGGGAAAAAAAATAAGGCCAGGTGTGGTGGTGGCTCATGCCTGTAATCCCAGCACTTTGGGAGGCCAAGACCAATGGATCACCTGAGGTCAGGAGTTTAAGATCAGCCTGACCAATATGGTGAAACCCCACCTCTACTAAAAATACAAAAATTAGCCCAGCATGGTGGCACACACCTTTAGTTCCAGCTACCCGGGAGGCTGAGACAGGAGAATTGTTTGAACGTGGGAGGCGGAGGTTGCAGTGAGCAGAGATCAAGCCACTAAACTCTAATCTGGGTGACAGAGCTCGTCTCAAAAACAGTAAAATAGGTCAGACACGGTGGCTCATGCCTATAATCGTAGCACTTTGGGAGGTCGAGGTGGGTGGGCTGCCTGATCTCAGGACTTCGAGACAAGCCTGGGCAACATGGTGAAACCCATCTCTACTAAAATACAAAAAAAAGTCTCGGATGCCTGTAATCCCAGCTACTTGAGAGGCTGAGACAGGAGAATAGCTTGAATTTGGGAGGCGGAGGTTGCAGTGAGCTGAGATCATGCTACTGCACTCCAGCTGGGTGACAGAGTGAGACTGTCTCAAAAAATAATAATAATAAATTAGGGGAAAAAAATGAAAACCACTTTTAGAGAAAATAAGTCAAGCTCTACCAAAAAAAAAAAAAAAAAAAAGGCACAACAAACCTGCAACTAATTATATTGTTGTACCTCCTAAACCAGCCTTATATACAAAAGACTGTAATCCTGTTAAATTTCTTTGCTTTTTGCCTATATAAGAACTTATTTTGAGACAGAGTCTCTGTTGCCCAGGCTGGAGTGCAATGGCATGATTACAGCTCACTGCAGCCTCAACCTGTGCTCAAGCAATTCTTCTACCCCAGCTCCTCAAGTACTTGGAACCACAGGAGCCTGACACTCCACTTGGCTTTTTATTTTTTTGTAGAGACAGGGTCTCACTATGTTGCCCAGGCTTGACGTGAATTCCTGGGCTTAAGAAATCTCCCCACCTCAGCTTCCAAAGTGTTGGAATTACAGGCATGAACTACCACATTTAGTTATAGTCTTGTATTTCCTTGTGGTTTCTTTTGAATGACAAATTTTTTAATTTTGACGTAATCTAAATGATATACTTCTTTGTGTCTACTGCTTCTCTTGTTATAGCACAGAATCTTCTTCCTAAATCCACAATCATGAAGACTTTTAGGTGGCTCATTCTGTAGTATCAAGAGGGTGAGGTTTTCCTTTGTTCTGATGAAAGGATGGGACTGGTTTATTTGAATGATTCTGCAGGCTGACATAGAAATGAATCCCACTACACTATGGAGGTTAAAACTATATAAATTTACACTATAATAGTATAATGATATATGCTATGTTATCATTTATGTGGTAGTCATGTATCATGTCCAATTTATATATATTTACCAATTACCTACCATAACTAAACAATAAACTATATACAAATACTGCAAGTGTGTGTGTATATATGTCTATATGCACATACACAGAGCTATATCCTATCCTATATTATAGTCTTACATTATATTATATTCATGTATTAATATAATATATACATGAATATCTCCTTTAAATTCTGACAGGAGGCCAGGCATGGTGGCTCATGCCTGTAATCTCAGCACTTTGAAAGGCCAAGGCAGGCAGAGCACTTAAGGCCAGGAGATTGAGACCAGCCTGGGTAACACAGTGAAACCCCATCTCTACCAAAAAACACAAAAATTACCCAGACATGGTAGCACGCCTGAAGTCCCAGCTACTCAGGAGGCTAAGGTGGGAGGATCACTTGAGCCTGGGATGGGGAGGTTGCAGTGAGGTGAGATCAAACCACTGCACTCCAGCCTGGGGGGCAGAGTAACACTGTCTCAAAAAGCAATTTTTTTCCCAGAGGAAACATCTCACCAATATATGTGCAAAGAGAATCCACCAACATAAGACAATCTCTACACCCCATGATGAAGTAGGATTTAATCCTGGAAAGCAATGGTGCTTTTCACCTGTGAAAATCAATTTACGCAGGCTGGCTGGGTGCCATGGCTCACGCCTGTAATCCCAGCATTTTGGTAGGGCGAGGCGTGCGGATCACTTGAGGTCAGGAGTTCAAGACAGGCCTGGCCAATGTGGTGAAAACTCCATCTCTACTAAAAATACAAAAATTAGCTGAGCATGGTGATATATGTCTGTAGTCAGTAGCTGGGAGCTACTCGGGAGGCTGAGGTAGGAGAATTGCTAGAACCTGGGAGGTGGAGGTTGCAGTGAGCCAAGATCCCACCACTGCACTCCAGTCTGGGCAATAGAGTGAGACTCCGTCTCAAAAAAAAAAAAAAGAAAAGAAAATCCAGTCATGCAATACGCAGCATAGAATCCACAGCAAAAAAACTCCACAAGAACATCCTAGCAGGTGCAGAAAAACATGGGACAAACTTTAGCATACCTTCATGATAAAAACACTCAATAAACAGATATACAAAAGAACCTCCTTAATCTATTACAACGCATGTATTTAAAAAATGCAGAACTATTTTCTTTTTTTTTTTTTTTTTTGAGTCAGAGTCTCACTCTGTCACCTATGCTGAAGTACAACTCCATGATCTTCGGCTCACTGCAACCTCTGCCTCCCAGGTTCAAGCAATTCTCTTGCCTCAGCCTCTGGAGTAGCTGTGATTACAGGCACCCGCCACCATGCCCAGCTAATTTTTGTATTTTTAATAGAGACCGGTTTCACCATACTGACCAGGCTGGTCTTGAACTCCTGACCTTGTAATTCGCCAGCCTCAGCCTCCCAAAGTGCTGGGATTACAGGCATGAGCCACCGTGCTGGGCCTAGAACTACTTTCATTCTTTATGGTGAAAGACTGTTTTCTCCTAAAGATGACACACAGACAAAGAAATGCATTAGAGAAGTTACAACTTTCATGAAAATAACTCGTAATGAATCATTTACGCTAACGAAAAATGCAAAATTCACAAATTCTAGAACAAAATACATGTGAAAATCAAGATGACCTTGGATGTGGCAATAAGGTTTCACATAAAACACAAAAACCAATTTGTGAATGAAAATAACTGATACACTGGATTTCATTCAAATTAAAACTTTTGACCAGGCACAGTGGCTCACCCTTATAATCCCAGCACTTTGGGAGGCTGAGGTGGGTGGATTATCTGAGGTCATCCTGACAAACATGGTGAAACCCCATCTCTACTAAAATGCAAAATTAGCCAGGTGTGGTAGTAGGCACCTATAATCCCAGCTACTTGGGAGGCTGAGGCAGAAGAATCACTTGAACCTGGGAGGCAGTGGTTGCAGTGAGTTAAGAAAGACTGTGCCACTGCACTCCAGCCTGGGCAACAAGACCAAAACTCTGTCTCAAAAATAAAATTAAAAAAATAAAGCTTTTAGTGGCTAGGCATGGTGGCTCACGCCTGTAATCTCAGCATTTTAGGAGGCCGAGGCAGGTAGATCACCATAGGGTTCAGCCCTACAGGGTTCTGTGAGCTCCTCTCTGCTGGTGTGGAAATAAGAAATTGTAGAAATAAAAGACAGAAGACACAGAGACAGAGAAAAGAGAGTTTGGGCCTGGAGGTCCACTGTCAACCAAAGCGCGGAGTCCCTCAGTGGCCCCAAGTGCCTGGACACTCTGACTTTTATTGAGCACAAAGCTGGGGGCAGGGTAGATAGGGCGTGGCAGTGATAGGGTCAAATACATCACGTGTCATACAGGTAGGCGCTCAGGGATTTCTAGTAGCCGAGATGAGGTAAGGAGCATAATGCATCAGCACTTTTCCATACTTGTTAAGAAAGAACCAAGACATTAAGATTTATATTACTTTTACTGATTATCTCTTCTAAGAAAAAAGGAACCAGGTGCATAATCGGAGCATGAGAGTAGACATGGAACGTGACCACTGAAGCACAGCATCACATAAAGACAATTAAGCCCTCGGATGTCTGTGGGCCTACCTGACAGCCGTCAGGCCTTACCACAAGAGCTTGGAGGAGGCAGAGTTTTCTCCTACCTCCTGTGGGGAAGGAGAAGTCTAGGCCATCTTGGATGACTCCTTCTCTACCTGGCTAAGCAGCAGGCCCCTTCCCAGCACTGGGGCTGCCACACAGCCGAGGCATCCTCCAGCAGCTCTTACACGGGCATGACAGAGGGCTTGAAGTGTCTTGCCTTAGGGTCATTCATTTCACAATGTCGCCCCAGGTTCAGGCTTCCAACCTGAGAGGCATTAGTAAAAGAATTAAATCACCTATGAATTACTAAGATCACCTATGAATAGCTAATAACTACTATGGTTATATTTCTAGTTACTTTCTTCTTCATTATTTACATGGAAACAGGCTGAGGCTTTTGGCTTCTGCCTTGGCACTTATGGGGTCTCCCCCCTACAGATAACGAGGTCAGGAGTTCGAGACCAGCCTGACCAACATGGTGAAACCCCGTCTTAAAAGAAAATTAATTAATTAATTTAAAAAAATATCAGCCAGGCACAGTGGCAGGCACCTGTAATCTCAGCTACTTGGGAGGCTAAGGCAGGAGAATTGCTTGAACATGGGAGGCAGAAGGTGCAGTGAGCCGAGATCGCACCACTGCACTCCAGCCTGGACAACAGAGCAAGACTCCATCTTAAATAAATAAATAGAAATTAACAATAAGGCACCAAAAACAAAGAAAGAAAACAAGAATGACGCACTGTGACATGGTAAAAGCCCCATAAAACTGCATACCTCAACCATACCTCGGCTTTCTATTGAAACTGCTCTCTGTAACCCAAATGTGACAGGCAAGCAGTCCAAACCCATGCCATCTTGGCCACTGCGACTTGTAATAAGTAATTAAGGACTGTAATTTCCACCCTACCCAGACGATGTGTAAACAAATGCTAATCTTGACTTTTGTGAACCACTTAAGTAACAATCAGAAAGTCAAAAGTCCCCTGGTCCTCGGAACGTCCGGAGACCCTCACCTTCATCTTCGCCCAGGAATCCACTGGAATGTCCCGGGCCCCTCACCCTCATCTCCGCCCAGGAGGTGATTTACAGAATCCACTCGCCCTCAGAACATCTGAAGCCCCTCACCCCCATCCCTGCCCCTCACCCTCACTCCCGAGGTGGTTTTATGGGTATAAAAGTTCTTGACACCCTCCTTTCGGGGCCATGGGTTGGAGAGACGTGAGTCCTCCATGGCCGCCGGCAATAAAGACCCTGAAATTTGGCATACTTTTGTCTTGGTGTTGACTTTCTATGCTCGGGCCAGTACAACAGCACCAACAAACACACGGTGGAATAGCTAAAATTCAAAACACTGACACCTCCGAATGCTGGTAAAAATACGAAGCCACAGGAACTCTCATTCACTATTTATGTGAGTGGAAAATTTTGACAGCCACTATGGAAGACAGTCTAGGGAGATATGAGCAAGATAAGCAAGGTCTTACCACATGATTCAACAGTCCTAGGTATTGACCCAAATGAATTGTGAACTCAAATCCCACAAGTCAGCCCCCAAACAATTATAGCAGCCTTACACTGCCAAAAATGCCAAAAACAAAAGTCAAACAAGATGAGCCTTTTCTTTCTCTTCAATAAACAGGGTCTCACTTTTATCTACCATGCTGGTCTCCAATTCCTGACCTCAAGCAATCCTCCCACCTCAGCCTTCCATGTAACTGGGAATTCAGACATGAAGTATCACATGAGCCTTGAATAGGTGAATAATGAAACAAACTATGGTATACACCCCTACTACAGACAATTATTCAGTGATAGAAACAAGTGGTAGAGCATGATGGCTTATGCCTGTAATCCCAGTACTTTGGAAAGCTGAGGAGGGAGGACCCCTTCAGGCTGGGAGTTTGAGACCACACTGGGCAACACAGTGAGACCCTATCTCTTTAAGATTTTGTAAAATAAAGAAATAAACAATCAATCAGCTATCAAGCCACAAAGACACAGAGATACCTTAAATGCATATTTTTACATGAAACAGGCAGAAATGGCTACTTACAATATGATTCCAAGTACATGATACTCTGGACAAGGCAAAAGTCTTGAGGCAATAAAATCATCGGTTATGCCAGGGATTAACTGGTTAGTGGAAGAGAGGGAGGGGAGATGATGATCACATGAAGCACAAGGGATATTTAGGGCAATCAAACTCTTTTGTATCGACTGGTGGGTATAGGCTGGGTGGGGTGGTTCATGCCTGTAATCCCAGCACTCTGGGAGGCTGAGGCGGGTGGATCACTTGAGGTCAGGCGTTCCAGAACAGCCTGACCAACATGGTGAAACCCCATCTCTACTAAAATACAAAATTAGCCGGGCATGGTGGTGGGCACAGTGGCAGGCGCCAGCTACTCGGGAGGCTGAGGCAGGAGAATCACTTGAACACAGGAGGTGGAGGTTGCAGTGAGCTGAGATCATGCCATTGCACTCCAGCCTGGGCAACCGAGCAAGACTCCATCTCAAATAAATAAATAAATAAGACTGGTGGGTATATGACACTTGTAGTTGTCAAAACCACACTGCCATCCTGTTCACAATGAAGGGTTCTCATCAACACTGTATTGTGTCGTTCCCCAGCACACCATGTACCCCACATACATTTTGATTTGCTTCACCCTGTTGGGGTGGGCTTTCATTGTCTTGTGGAATCGTATTTCTCATTGACTTGTCTGAGAGAATCCAGAGGACCAGAATCATTTCTGTTTTCCTTCAAGACTCCATCCAACTGGCTGACCAGCCACATGTTTCAAAGTAATGGAAACTGGAGTTGGAGGAGAAAAAGGTGAGCATGGTAAGGAGTTGGCTAACTAGGCTGGGCACGGTGGCTTACGCCTGTAATCCCAGCACTTTGAGAGGCCAAGGCAGGTGGATCACGAGGTCAGGAGATCAAGACCAGCCTGGCTAACATGGTGAAACCCTGTCTCTACAAAATTAGCCAGGTGTGGTGGCACGTGCCTGCAGTCCCAGCTACTTGGGAGGCTGAGGCAGGAGAAGCACTTGAACCCAGAGGCAGAGGTTGCAATGAGCCAAGATCATGCCACTGTACTCCAGCCTGGGCAACAGAGGGAGACTCCATCTCTAAATAAATAAATAAATAAAGGAGTTGACTGACTAGATGAAGAGTGTACCAGTCATCTCTTACCCCGAAAAATTCAGTGGCTCCCTTTGGAGGCCCCACCCCCATACCACAGGCTAACTTGTGGAAAGTGGCCCCAGGGTGATACTCTCTAAACCCTCCCAGAGACATGGCAAGTGTGTGCATGTTGGGGTAGCCCCAGGCAGTTCTAAAACCCAATACCAGGGAAAGATAGGAGAGGGCTCCTGAAGACACATCACCCCAAAAAGTTTCCAAAGGGGAACTGAGGCAAGAGAACAGGGTCTGGAGGCAAGGAACTTAAGGCAAATTTGTGCTGACTTCATACAGCTGAATCAAGGAAAAACACCAAGGTCTGGGGTCAGGAAATCTAAGGCCAATTTGTGCTGACTTCCCAAAGCTGGATCAAAAGGAAAAACCTGGGTCTGGAGGCAGGAACCCTAAGGCCAATTAAAGCCAACTTCCAAAAGCTAAACCAAAAGAAAAAACCCCATCTCGCCCAGAGCATCAAAGGCTACTCTCTCTACAACCCTCCTCCTTCCACATTCTCAAATGGAAAGGAAAAATGTATCTGCAGAGGGCACCAATTAACCTCAGCCTTTATTTGGCCACGAACCAAATCCTTCATCCAGGACCAAATCCTACATACATCAAGAGAAAGTGTGGCCGAAAGGGACCTCAAAAGGAATACTTAAAACTCAGAAAAATGGCCGGGCAGGGTGGTTCACGCCTGTAACCCTAGCACCTTGGGAGGCCAAGGTGAACGGATCGCGAGGTCAGGAGTTCGAGACCAGCCTGGGCAACACGGTGAAACCCCATCTCTATTAAAAATAAAAAAAAATAGCCGGCGTGGTGGGGGGCGCCTGTAAGCCCAGGTACTCGGGAGGCCGAAGCAAGAGAATCGCTTGAACCCAGGAGGCGGAGGTTGCAGTGAGCCGAGATTGTGCCACTGCACTCCAGCCTGGGTGACAGAGCGAGACTCCGTCCCCCCCCCCCCAAAAAAAAATCTCTTAACCTTTTAAGAGGAGAAAAGACGACTGGGGACCCTAAAGACCACCACTTTTCTGACGCAAGAACCCCACACCTGAGGCGGGATTCCCCCCATGATCCGTCCCATGGCTCAGCATAATCTAAGGAGACGCGCGGCTGGGGACGCGGAGCTGCCCAGAGACGGCTCCGGGGCCGGGGCCGCAGTTGCTGCGCAGGGACTGGACAGGACGGCCCGGGTCCCCGCTGCCGGCCCAGCCCCACAGACCCCGGGGTCGCCGCGGGGAGGCCCGGGTCCTTCCACAGCCGGTTCTAGCCGGTTCTAACCAGCCCTTCGCCGCCGCCTCAGGACGCCTGGCCCCGCACACTCACCATGGCGGGGATTCCAACTGTCTTCTCCAAGGCTCCCGCGACTAGAGAGGATCACACCGCAGGTGACAGAGCGACAGGAACTCTGGCGGAGAAACCTGGAGCCTCTCAGAGCAGGAAAGTGGGTTCCAACGGTCGCTGGCACAGCGGCAAAAGAACGTGCGTGCGGCCGTCCGCTTCCCTGGAAAAACGGAAGGGTCTCGCGCCCGTGCTCCTGATTGGGCCGTGCCCCGCCCCAGCGCTCCTGATTGGACCGTGCCCCGCCCCAGCGCTCCTGATTGGTTCGCCCGCTGAGCCCTGAGTGACAGCAGAAGCCCGGGATAACAGGGACCTGTAGAGCCAGGCAGATTCTGTTCACTTCCTCTTTAAAGCCCATCTCCCTCCCTGTGCCCTGATCCTTGGATACTTGCATTTTCGCCAAACTTTCCTAAACCTTATTTTTATTTATTTATGTATTTATTTAGAGAAGGAGTTTCGCTGTTGTCGCCCAGGCTGGAGTGCAATGACGCGATCTCGGCTCTCTGCCACCTCCGCCTCCCACGTTCAAGCGATTCTCCTGCCTCAGGCTCCTGGATAGCTGGGATTACAGGCGCCTACCACCACACCCAGCTAGTTTTTGTATTTTTAGTACAGACAGGGTTTCACCCTGTTAGTCAGGGTGGTCTCGCAGTCCTGACCTCGGGTGATCCGCCTTCCTCGGCCTCCCAAAGTGCTGGGATTACCGGCGTGAGCCACCGTGCCTGGCATCTTTCCTGAACTTTAGAAAGGTCACTGACCTCTCCTTCACTCAATGGGCTCTCTCTGCTCTTTCGTGCTGCATCAGGTCACAAGTGTATGCAGGGAATTCCAGACTCAGTGTCCAATGGGGCAATCTGTTTGCCTCAGAGCAGGGGAGGAACGGAGAGCAAGCCAGGCACGACTAGACCAGGAAGGAGAGATAGATATCCTCCAGGGGGGCTGGAATAGGGGATGAGGCATGGACAGTTTCCTAACACCTCTACCAACTCTCCTCACAGTATAGGAACGCTCCCTCCTTCTAGAACTTCATTTTCAACAACAGGAAACTATCCCTTGGAGTCAGTTTAAGCTTCTGACCTAAATAAACTGTCAATTTAATAAACCCTTTCTCCAGGTGATGTTCCAGACAATTCTGTCAAACTGACTTTCATAGATTTTCTTCATATATACAAATCACAGCGTGACCCCAGTGACCCGATGCATGCCAAAACCAAACACACTGCCCCTCAAATGGACCCAGGCTCCTGAGGTCCAACCGCATTAATGACTGAACACGCACCCCCTTCCCCCCACCCTGTCCACCACCCCAAGCGCGTCTGCACTTGGGTCTCCTGTTTCCCAGGGCTCTGCAGCTTCTCAGAATCCACTTCTGGAGCTGCTCAGAGGCATACAGGGGAGTTCCATTTCCGGCCCTTTGCAGGCTCCAGACCGGCCTCCGCCTCTGCTGCCCCCTACAGGTTATCCGCCTACTTCTCTCCCCCATTGATCACTTCCATGAGACAAACACCTTCAATCTCACCGTGTGAATAAGACACCAGCAGAATCACTGCCTTCCTCCTGTGTGTACGTATAAAGTGGAAGAGAAAAAGCTAAGATAATTTAACTGCATGAAAAGACTTTCAAATCGCGGTGGCAGCGGCACTAACAGCCAGGAACACTAAAGATACCACTGGGGCAGGGCAGGGCTGGGAATGGGTTGGGGGAGGGGCTGCAGGGACAGATAGCTGCCTGGGTCCAGCAGCATTGCAGCTGTACAGCCTAAGGCACCTGGCGAGCAGAGCTGGGGGCTTCTAGGACAGGACCGTGGGGAGGAAAAAGGAGGCAGCCTTGATGGATCCTGGAGCTGTGGAACTGATGCAGACTTATAGCTGATACTCTAAGTAAGCCCGATTGAGATGTGAGAACTTGGATTCCTTCGCAATTTATGAAGAGGAAGACTGATGACAAAGAAGTCATCTATGAGGAGGAGGAGGATCATTGACATGCTTGTCCCACTATGCAAACAAAAGGGGAAAGCTCAGCAACGTCTGCAACATGGGATGAAAGGATGCAGAAGACTCTCATTGTCAGGGAATATGCTGCTGCAGAACTCTTCGAGGTTGCAAATATCATTCAACAACTACTGGGAGGCCGGTTGCCGTGGCTCATATCTATAATCCCAGAAATTTCGGAGGCCAAGGGGAGCAGATCGCTTGAAGCTGGGAGTTGGAGACAGTCTGACCAGAGGAAGGGGAGGGGATCACTTGAAGCTGAAGTTGGAGACCAGCCCGACCACAGCAAGACCAGCCTGGGCAAAAGAGTGAGACCCGGGCTGGGCGTGGTGGCTCACACCTGTAATCCCAGCACTTTGGGAGGCCGAGGCGGGTGGATCACGAGGTCAAGAGATCGAGACCATCCTGGTCAACATGGTGAAACCCCGTCTCTACTAAAAATACAAAAAATTAGCTGGGCATGGTGGCGCGTGCCTGTAATCCCAGCTACTCAGGAGGCTGAGGCAGGAGAATTGCCTGAACCCAGGAGGCGGAGGTTGCGGTGAGCCGAGATCGCGCCATCGCACTCCAGCCTGGGTAACAAGAGTGAAACTCCGTCTCAAAAAAAAAGAAAAGAAAAAAAAAGCTGTTTTGTAGACAATTTGATCATCTGTAATTTGTTGAGAAATATTCCCCTGAATGGCTCTGATCTCTCTACCCAGTATGAGCCTCATTCGTAGAAATCAAATAACTATTTGTTGCTGCCTGTTTCACAAACACACAGGAATGATTCAAATGTATTTCCTTTTTGTAAGGGTGGCCAAGAGAAAGGAGGATAGACCCAAAGTCAGGCAAGCAAGTTTTATTAACCTACCGGGCTGTTCCATAACAATCAGAGGACGCAGCCCGAGCTTACAAAACAAGGGGTTTTTACGGGGTGAGAGGGGCATAAGGGAGTTTCGGGACTGAGGTCATCTATCCCCTGGTAGCAGGCACAGAGACAGTTTGTCAACTTGTAACAGACCTACAATACATCATCCGGTGACTTTTGTGGCAGCAGTCTTTTTTTTTTAAAAAAAAGAGAGAAACCAGGAGTTTTTTGCAGATATGTGTCAAACTGGAATTTACAAGTATGGATAACCGACAAATGTTTTCCCTGTCCTCCCTCGAGCTGCCCTGCCGGATGGCTGTAATCAGGCTTTGCTTAACTGTAGTACGTCTGGAAACCTTGATGTGGTGCCTGGGTAGGGGCTCAGGAACGTAGCTGCAGAGCAGTCAGAGGTGGGGAAGGGGTCAGCCTGCGCAGCTTGTCCCTAACACTTTTCCTCAACCCCAAAGGGAGGAAGGACAATCTGAGCACAGCACAGAGATGATCCAACCCAAATTACTGTAAAGTGTAAAAAGATCAGCATGGCTTTTCCGAACAAGACAGCATCACAAACCATCCCAAGGGTGGGCAGGCCAGGTCTCACAAAAGCTGAACAGGTAGACCTCTGTAACAACTGTTTTGGCCATGTGCAGTGGCTCAGGCCCATAATCCCAGCACTTTGGGAAGCCAAGGTGGGAGGATCACTTGAGACCAACCTGGCTAACATGATGAGACCCCTGTCTCTACTAAAAAATACAAAAAATTAGCCAGGTATGGTGGCACATGACTGTAATCCCAGCTACTCAGGAAGCTAAGGCATGAGAATTGATTGAGCCTGAGAGGTGGAGGTTGCAGTGAGCCAAGATCATGCCACTGCACTCCAGCCTGGGTGAAAGAGTCTCACTCTGTCTGGGAAAAATAAACAAAAAGGCTGGGCATGGTGGCTCACACCTGTAATCCCAGCACTTTGGGAGGTTGAGGTGGGCAGATCACCTAAGATCAGGAGTTCAAGACCAGCCTGGGCAACATAGAGAAACTTCATCTCCACTAAAAATACAAAATTAGCCAGGCGTGGTGGTACATGCCTATAATCCCAGCTACTTGGGAGGCTGAGGCAGGAGAATTCCTTGAAACCAGGAGGCAGAGGTTGCAGTGAGTCGAGATCACATCATTGCACTCCAGAAAAGAAAAGAAAAAGAAAGAAACAAAAAACCCTCACATAACAATTGTTTCAGCACTGACTGAGTGGTTAGGTTAAATATTAGAGGCTGATAGAGCCAGTGCTCTTACACAAAGGTTGGAATGAGTAATAAAGGCCTCCTGAGCCTTGAAGCATACAAGATAATGAAGGAATGCTCACACTCCTAGTACCAGTACCCAGTTAGGATTAAACAAGTTTTATTGGGGGTTGAAAGGAACTCCCCAAACCTCCAGGAAGGAACTCTCCAAACCTCCATAACTTAGCAGGAGACAAGATAAGGATAATCACTTTCAGCACCTGGACCCATCTAGATTAAGTAAACTTTACTGAGGCTCCCTTAAGTCCCCAAGACTCAGACCTTAGTTATAGATTAGAAGAAATTAATCACTTATGTCTTCAGATGAATGTACAGTTACACATAGACATAAAGCTCAGAAGGTATATAAGCACTGGAAAACTTTGTAATTTGGAGTTGGTCGGATATTTTCCTGGCCTTCTCCCTGTACCGGCTTACACAAATAAGCTCTCTTGGCAAGGCATGGTGGCTCATGCCTGTAATCCCAACATTTTGGGAGGCCGAGGTGGGTGGATCTTTCGAGGTCAAGAGTTGGAGACCAGCCTGGCCAACATAGTGAAACCCCTTCTATACTAAAAGTATGAAAATTAGCCTGGCAGTGGCATGCACCTGCAAGCCCAGCTGCTGGGGAGGCTGAGGCAGAATTGCCTGAACCCAGAATCAGAGGTTACAGTGAGCCAAGATCATGCCACTGCACTCCAGCCTGGGTGACAGAGCAAGAATGTCTTTAAAAAAACAAAAAAGAAAGAAAGAAAAAGAAAGAGGCCAGGTGTGGTGGCTACCCTGTAATCCCAGCACTTTGGGAGGCCAAGGCAGGCAGATCACTTGAAGTCAGGAGTTCGAGACAAGCCTAGTCAGCATGGTGTCTCCACAAAAAATACAAGAATTAGCCAGGCATGTTGGCCAACATCTGTAATCCCAGCTACTCGAGAAGTTGAGGCACAAGAATGGCCTGAACCAGAGAGGTGGAGGTTACAGTGAGCCAAGATTGTGCCACTGCACTCCAGCCTGGGTGACAGAGAAAGACCATCTCAAAAAAAAAAAAAAAAAAAAAGTGGGCCGGGTGCGGTGGCTCACGCCTGTAATCCCAGCACTTTGGGAGGCCGAGGCAGGTGGATCACGAGGTCAAGAGATCGAGACCATCCTGGTCAACATGGTGAAACCCCGTCTCTACTAAAAATACAAAAAATTGGCTTGGCATGGTGGTGCGTGCCTGTAATCCCAGCTACTCAGGAGGCTGAGGCAGGAGAATTGCCTGAACCCAGGAGGTGGAGGTTGCGGTGAGCCGAGATCGTGCCACTGCACTCCAGCCTGGGTAACAAGAGCGAAACTCTGTCTCAAAAAAAAAAAAAAAGCAACTCTCTTGTTTCCCAGTTTGTCTGCATCTTGTTATTGAGTACAGAGAATAAGTTGCCCAACCCTCAGTTTGGTCTGGGAACGAGGGTGCAAAGGAGAGCAGGCAGGGTTCAGGCCAAGACCAAAACGAGAGGGGAAAATGTGACTTGCTAAGTGTTAGGAGTTGTGAAAATGAGTCATTCAAAATCTGAGCAAGAAAGGGCTGAGTCCATTTATTTGAAGTGTGTATTTTCCAGAATGGCCATCCCCTGCTTTTCACTTTAATAAACTCACAGGCCTGGCACAATGGCTCATGCTTGTAATCCGAGCACTTTGGGAGGCTGAGGCAGGCAGATCACATCTGAGGTCAGGAGTTTGAGACCAGCCTGACCAACATGGAGAAACTCCATCTCTACTGAAAATACAAAATTAGCCAGGCGTGGTGGCACATGCCTGTAATCCAGTCACTTGGGAGGCCGAGGCAGGAGAATCACTTGAACCTAGAGGCAGAGGTTGTGGCGAGCCGAGATCATGCCATTGCACTCCAGCCTGGGCAACAAGGGTGAAACTCTGTCTCAAAAATAAATAAATAAATAAATAAATAAACTCCTCATAACTGGATTCTGATCCTTTGAACCATGTGAGACTGACAGGGCAGACACCCACCGCCCACTGACTAAGCCTCCCTGCCCCCTTAGTCCCTCTTCCTGGGCTTTGCACACCTCTCCTTTCAAACCTTTTCTGTAACCTGCCCCCTACCCAACTCCCTGAGTAGTCCCAGTCTCCCTGGGACCATTCAACATACCCAGAAACCCTGGCCTGCCTCCAAAACCTGGTCACACCCTCACCCGCTCCAAGACGCTCATATCCTAGGCATGAACCCGCCTTCGCCAAGCTTTAACCTCACCCTGTGCCCTTCCAGGATCCCTCCCCAACCCACACAAGAATGCCCCTCTCCCTTAGGCCTGGCATGGTGGCTCAGGCTTGTAATCTCAGCACTTTGGGAGGCAGAGATGGGCAGATCACCTGAGGTCAGGAGTTCGAGACCAGCCTGACAAAATGGAGACACCCAGTATCTACTAAAAATACAAAACAAAAATTATCCAGGCGTGGTGGCACATGCCTGTGATCCCAGATACTTGGGAAGTTGAGGCAAGAGAATCACTTGAACCCGGGAGGCGGAGGTTGCGGTGAGCCGAGATCGTGCCATTGCACTACAGCCCGGGCGACAAGAGTGAAACTCCGACTCAAAAAAAAAAAAAAAAAGAATGCCCCTCTCTGTAACACTGTCAGTTTGCTGCTCCCACCCAAAACCCCCTACTTTCTCCTTCAGGCGCCACAGCCCTGGCCGGGATCAGCTCCCCCACCCCCTGGCCCCCTGGGCGCTACCGACTCTCTTTACTTCAGGCTTCGAGTCCCGGGAGCCCCCATCCCTTCCTCCCAGGCTCCAGGCTTTAGAGCCACAGTTGCTGTGGGAGCCCAGGCCGCCATCCCTTCCTGTGGCCTCTTCCACTTCATTCCCTGTCTGCACCCACTCTCGGACCCGCCTGGCAGTTGCAGTTGTTTTCCGGCTGCAGATTCCTCAGCTGCCACGGAGAGGTCGCCATCCGAGTCTTTCTCTTCTTCTTTTTTTTTGGTGGGGTGGGGGGAGGGTGGGGACAGAATCTTGCTCTGTCGCCCAGGCTAGAGTGCAGTGGCGCGATCTCGGCTCACTGCAACCTTCACCTCCCGGGTTCAAGCGATTCTCCTGCCTCAGCTTCTGGAGTAGCTGGGATTACAGATGCCCTCCATCATGCCCAGCTAATTTTTGTATTTTTAGTATAGACGGGGTTTCACCATCTTGGCCAGGCTGGTCTCGAACATCTGACCTCGTGATCCACCCGCCTCAGCCTCCCAAAGTGCTGGGATTACAGACGTGAGCCACTGCGCTGTGCCAGGCCTGTGATCTGAGTCTTCTAATGAATTTAAATTTTCTTAGAATTGTTTCTCCCCTTCCCTCCCTGCCTCTCCCCTCCCCTTTTCTCCTCTCTCTTTCCTTTTTTCCTTCCTTTCATTTATTTCTGATGGAGTCTCGTTCTGTCACCCAGGATGGAGTACAGTGGTGCTATCTTGGCTCACTGCAACCTGGGCTTCCCAGGTTCAAGCTATTCGCCCAGCTAATTTTTTAGTATTTTTAACAGAGATGGGGTTTCACCATATTGCCCAGGCTGGTCTCCAGCTCGTGACCTCAAGTGATCCGCCAGCCTCGGCCTCCCAAAGTCCTAGGATTACAGGCCTGAGCCACCGCACCCGGCCTGTTTTTCCTTAGGTCATACATACACATAGGAGGAAAGCAGGGACTCTGCTAGTGTCTTATTCACAGCTGGGATTGACGGTGTTTGTCTCTAGCAACTGATCAATGGGGTGAGAAGCAGCTGAATAACCTGCAGGGGGCAGCAGAGCCCGAGGCCAGTGACTCTCCGCTCAGGCCAGTCCGGAGCTTGCAGGGAAGGAAAGGGTGCTTCCTGGGCAGGCACGCCCTCTACTGCAGGTGGCCTCCAGCTGCTCAGAACTGGTCAAGAAGGAGTGTGGATTCTGGGAAGTTGCAGAGTCCTGGAAGGCAGGAGACCCACGTGCAGATGGCTTGGGGGTTCTGTCCTATCTGGGGTTGTACCTCTGAAGCCTGGAGCCATTTTCTGGGCAGTGTTTTGGTTTTAGCATGCATAGGGTCTCTGGGGACAGACAGTAATTTGTATATAAGAAGAAAATCTGTGAAGGTCAGGCTCAGAGAACAAATTGTTTGGGTTGTGTTATGAATAAAGGGTTTATGAAGTTGACTTTATTTAAGTTAGATTGTCAGAGGTGTTTGAACCAGAGTGAATCCATCCTGAATAGGGGCTGAGTAAAATAAGGGTGAGACCTACTGGGCTGCATTCCAGGGGTTTAGGCATTCTTAGTCACAGATGAGACAGGAGGTCTGCAGGACTGGTATCACAAGATACCGGTCATAAAGGTCCCACTGATAAAATGCAGTAAAGAAACCAGTCAAAGCCCACCAAAACCAAGATGGTGATGAAAGTGACCTCTGCCACCCTGGGCAACAGAGTGATACCCCATCTCTACAAAAAATTAGCCGGTTGTGGTGGCCTGCGCCTGTAGTCTCAGCTACTCTGGAGGCTGAGCTGGGAGGGATGCTTGAGCCCGGGAGGCAGAGGCTGCAGGAAGGCAGAGAGGCAGGAGTAAGCTATGATTGCGCTGCTGCACTCCAGCCTGGGGGAGGGAGTCAGACTGTCTCAAATTAAAAAAAAAAAGGAGGGCTGGGCGCCGTGGCTCACGCCTGTAATTCCAGCACTTTGGGAGGCAGAGGCAGGTGGATCACGAGGTCAAGAGATCGAGACCATCCTGGTCAACATGGTGAAACCCCGTCTCTACTAAAAATACAAACAATTAGCTGGACATGGTGGCGCGTACCTGTAGTCCCAGCTACTCAGGAGGCTGAGGCATGAGAATCACGTGAACCCAGGAGGCGGAGGTTGCGGTGAGCCGAGATCGCGCCATTGCACTCCAGCCTGGGTAACGAGAGCGAAACTCCGTCTCAAAAAAAAAAAAAAGGAAAAGAAGAAAGTGATCTCATTGCTTATTATTATTATTATCATTATTATTTTTGAGACGGAGTTTCGCTCTCGTTACCCAGGCTGGAGTGCAATGGCGCGATCTCGGCTCACCGCAACCTCTGCCTCCTGGGTTCACGTGATTCTCCTGCTTCAGCCTCCCGATAGCTGGGACTACAGGCATGTGCCACCACCCTCAGCTAATTTTTGTATTTTTAGTAGAGATGGGGTTTCACCATGTTGGTCAGGATGCTCTCGATCTCTTGACCTCATGATTTGCCCATCTTGGCCTCCCAAAGTGTTGGGATTACAGGTGTAAGCCACTGTGCCCTACCTTCACTGCTTATTATACAATAATTATAATGCATTAGCATGCTAACAGACACTCCCACCAGCGCAATGACAGTTTATAAACGCCATGGCAATGTCCAGAAATTACCTTATGTGGTATATATAACAGGGGGTAGAAACCTCAGTTATGAGAACTGCCTGCCCCTCTCCCAGAACACTCATGAATAATCCACCCCTTGTTTAGCATATAATAAAGAAATAACTATAAGTATACTCTGTCAAGCAGACCATGCAGCTGCTCTGCCTATGGAGTAGCCATTTCTTTGTTTCTTTATTTCTCTAATAAACTTGCTTTTAATTTATGGACTCACCCTGTATTTACTCTCGCATAAGATCCAATAACTCTCTTTTGGGGTCTAGATCGGTACCTCTTTCTGGTAATAAGATTAAACTGACCTCAGGTGAGAGTCTCTCGCTAATGAAAATGAAGGTCTGGAAGGAGGAAGCATTTCCACACTGTGAAGAGAAGATGGTACTTCCACTGTGAGGAAGTCTTGGCCATGTCTCATCCCAATTCCTGCCCCACAGCATGATATCTGTCTCTCCCTCCTGGAGGAGTCATGCCTGACCTGGTTCCCCTCCTGCTCTGAGAATAGAGGATGGCTTTGTGGGGATGATAGACTCTTGGTGTCCTAAAGGTTTGCTGAAAACTAATTGATCCGAGGCAGATTGATTAATAGAAAAGAAGGCATGCAAACGTATTTAACATGTATATATGGGAGCCTTCAGAATGAAGACCTACCCAGCAATAAAACAGAAAAGCTTAAATAGCAACTTGAGGTCAGTAAATTAGGTTTAGTAGCAAGACAGCTTAGTAGAGTGAGAAAGAAACAGGCTGAGCTAGCAAAGGTGGACTGTTATGTAGATGATGTCTCCCCGCAGACTTTTTTCCTTTTTTTTTTTGAGATGGAGTCTTGCTCTGTTGCCCAGGCTTGAATGCAATGGTGAGATCTCGGCTCACTGCAACCTCTGCCTCCCAGGATCAAGCGATTTTCCTGCCTCAGCCTCCTGAGTAGCTGGGATTACAGGCATGTACCACCACACCTGGCTCATTTTTTATTTTTAGTAGAGACGGAGTTTCAACATGTTGGTCAGGCTGGTCTCTAACTCCTGACCTCGTCTTCCGCACTCCCCAGCCTCCCAAAGTGCTGGGATTGCAGGTGTGAGCCACTGTGCCTGGCCACATTTTTCCTTTTTTTGAAATAAGGTCTGGCTTCAATGCTCAGACTGGAGTGCAATGGCGCAATCTCAGCTCAATGCAACCTCCGCCTTCCAGGTTAAAGCGATTCTCCTGCCTCAGCCTCCCTAGTAGCTGGGATCACAGATGTGTGCCACCAAACCCAGCTAATTTTTGTATTTTTAGTAGAGGCAGCATTTTGTCATGTTGGCCAGGCTGGTCTCAAAATCCCAACCTCAAGTGATCCACCTGCTCGGCCTCCCAAAGTGCTGAGATTACAGGTTGGAGCCACTGAGCCTGGCCCTAATCTATTTACTTATTTATCTTTTTCTTTTTTAATCTCCTTTTGCCTCCCCTACTTATTTATCTTGTAGTAACCTGGTCTCACCCTGCCCTGCCACTTTTTAATTTAAAATTTTAAATAATAAAGATAGGGATCTCCCTGTGTTGATCATGCTGGCCTCAGATCTTTGCTTCAAGTGATCCTTCCATCTCACTTTGCCAATGTGCTGGGATTATAGGCATGAACCACCATGTGCTACCCAATATGTCAAACTCTCTCACTCTTTTTTTTTTTTTGAGACAGAGTCTTGCTCTGTCACCAGGCTGGAGTGCAGTGGCAAAATCTCTGCTCAATGCAACCTTCGCCTCCTGGGTTCAAGAGATTCTTGTGCCTCAGCCTCCAGAGTACCTGGGACTACAGGCGTGCACCAACATGCCCAGTTAATTTTTGTATTTTCAGTAGAGACTGGGTTTCACCACGTTGGCCAGGATGGTCTTGATCTCTTGACCTCGTGATCCGCCCACCTCACCCTCCCAAAGTGCTGGGATTACAGGCGTGACCACCGCGCCAAGCCTAAAATATGTCAAAGTCTCAATGGCTTTTAGATAAGGGAAAGGAAAAGAAGGGGGGAGGGGATAGTGCTTCATTAACGGAGATTCTCTACAGATGCAAATTTCCCTCTCAAAAGACAGTTTTGCAATGCCACCTTTTGTTTGCTGGCCAAGCAGCAGCCATTTCAAAATTGTCAAAGAAATATATTTTGGCAGGGCAGTATTTTGGGGCAAAATATTTTAATGTCTTTCACCTTTTTCGGACACTGAGTCTGGAATTCCCTGTACCGTTACGTCCTGTGTAGGATGAAGGAGGAGGGACAGCCCACGGAGTGAGGAAGACGACAATGCCCCGTCTACCAATTCGGAGCAAGTTTGGCGGAAAGCAAATATTCAAAGAAAAGGAGGCAGGAAGGGACCTGACCTTGGAAAGTGTGGCCAGAAACAGCTACTTCGGCGCTGCAGGTCCAGGTCACCCAGGGCTTCTGCTGTCACTCAGGGAAGGGGGCGAGGTCTAGACCCTTATCCAATCAGCGGCGCTGGGGCGGGGCCCTGCCAACAGTCCTCCGGGGAAGGGGAGGTTGCATTCCTGCTCTCTTCACTCCTGGGGTTGCCCGCGCCAGTTGAGGTCTGGGGCTTTATTGCTCCAAGAGGGACCAGTTACTTCACCTATAGCTGCTGTCGCTCTGTTGACTGCACTGTGACCTGCACTGTTCGCGGGACCTTTAGAGAGGACACCGGCATACCTGGAAGCCAGGAAATGGTGAGCTTGCAGGGCTGGAGGTCCCAAGGCGAAAGGAGGGGCTGGGTGCAACCGAGTGGAAACCGCTGTGGCGGAGCCCGGGCCTCCCTGCGGCGACTCTGGGGTGTGGACACAGTCCCCCTGGCGCAGCTCCGCACTCGATCCTTTCGGCCGCTGGGTGGGGCTGGGCCGGCAACCGGGATCCCGGGCGTCCTGTCCCGTCCCTGAGCGGCGACTACGGTCCCCGTCCCGGCCCCAGAGCCTTCCCTGGGCAGCTCCGCGACCGCAACCCCGCGTCTCCCCAGATTTTACGGGGACCACGGGAAGGTTATGGAGGGATCCTGCCTCGGGTGTGGGTTTCGTGTGGGAGGAGCGATGTGCTGTGGGGTCCCCAGTTCGTTTTTTCTTCAGGTAAAAATTAAACTGAGGCACAGTTACAAATTATTAGGGCCGGGTGCGGTGGCTCACGCCTGTAATCCCAGCATTTTGGGAGACCGAGGCGGTGGATCGCCTAAGGTCAGGAGTTCGAGACCAGCCTGCCCAACATAGTGAAACCCCATCTCTACTAAAAATACAAAAAATTAACTGGGCGTGGTAGCATATGCCTTTAATCCCAGCTACTCGGGAGGCTGAGGCAGGAGAATAGCTTGAACCCTGGAGGCAGAGGTTTTAGTGAGCCAAGATTGTGCCACTGCCCTCCAGCCTGGGCGACAGAGCGAACTCTGTCAAAAAATAAAAATAAAAAATAAATTAGAGTTTATTTTAGCAAACAAGCGATTAATGAATGAGAAACACCCAGTCCTGGCTTGTGGTTTGGTAACGTAAAAACCCAAACTGTGTAAAATAAGTTTCTTCTGAGCTGAATAGGAGAGACCTCGGCTGTGGGAAACACAGCCCCACCAAGCCTAGAGTAAGCGGTCCCGAGACTGCCCATGACAGTTTGTTGTTATTTATTTATTTTTTTTTTGAGACGGAGTTTCGCTCTTGTTACCCAGGCTGGAGTGCAATGGCGCGATCTCGGCTCACCGCAACCGCCGCCTCCTGGGTTCAGGCAATTCTCCTGCCTCAGCCTCCTGAGTAGCTGTGATTACAGGCATGCGCCACCATGCCCAGCTAATTTTTTGTATTTTTAGTAGAGACGGGGTTTCACCTTGTTGACCAGGATGGTCTCGATCTCTTGACCTCGTGATCTACCCGCCTCGGCCTCCCAAAGTGCTGGGATTACAGGCGTGAGCCACCGCGCCCGGCTGACAGTTTGGTTTTATTCATTACGGGGAGACAGGAATTGCGGGAAAATGATGAATCAGTGCCGGGAAGGTGTAAGTTCCTTTGGCTGAAAGGCGGGACACATGGAAGAGGGGTTAGAATGCACAGGTGGTGGAGGGGTTCTGTAGGTGGCAGTTGGTTGAGAGCTTGATGCTTTGTCTAAGATTTGGAGGTGGTAGGAAGGAGGGCTGTTATCTGCCAAGTGATTCCATCCCAGTCCCCGCCCCCGTCCCCAAAAGACCTGTTTTACCAGATTTTATTAATTTTTTTTTTGAGATGGAGTCTTGCTCTGTCGCCCAGGCTGGAATGCAGTGGCGCGATCTCGGCTCACTGCAACCTCCGCCTCCCGGGTTCAAGCGATTCTCCTGCCTCAGCCTCCTGAGCAGGGATTATAGGCGCGTGCCACCACACTGGCATTTTTTTTTTTTTTTTTTGGTCTATTTTTAATAGAGACAGGGTCTCATCATGTTGGTCAGGCTGGTCTCAATCTCCTGACCTCGTGATCCGCCCAAGCTTAGGATTTTATTTCTAGTTCACTGGTTGAAGGATAGGCTTTTATTATAAGGTGCTTGAGGAACCAATCCGGATACAGACTTGATTGGGTATAGTGATGCAATAACCTTATTTGAACTTGCCAATCTTAAATAATTCAAAAGATCAAATGAGAGATTATTCAATCTGAGATTGATTATTAAAATCTGAGAATGGACATTCAGAAAAACAGACTATACAGAAATGGGCTCCGTCTAGGCCAGGCGCGGTGGCTCACGCCTGTAATCGGAGCACTTCGGGAGGCCGAGGTGGGTAGATCTCCTGAGGTCAGGGGTTCTAGATCAGACTGATTGTCTCTACTAAAAAAATTAGCAGGTGCCGGGTGTGGTGGCTCATGCCTGTAATCTCAGCACTTTGAGAAGCCGAGGCAGGTCACGAGGTCAGGAGTTCAAGAGCAGCCTGGCCAACATGGTGAAACCCAGTCCTCACTAAAACTACAAAAATTAGCCAGGCGTTGTGGTGCGCACCTGTAATCTCACCTACTCAGGAGGCTGAGGCAGGAGAATTGCTTGAACCCGGAAGGCAGAGGTTGCAATGGGGAGAGACCATGCCACTGCATTCCAGCCTGGGCAACAGAGCAAGACTCAGTCTCAGGAAAACAAAAAACAAACAAACAAACAAAAAAAACCTAGCAAGGCGTGATGGTAATCCCAGCTACTGGGGAGGCCGAGGCAGGAGAAATGCTTGGACCCTGGAGGGGGAGGTTGCAGCAAGCCAAAATCCCACCATTGCACTCCAGCCTGGACAACAAGAGCGAAACTCCATCTCAAAAAAAAAAAAAAAAGTCATGGGCTCAGTTTTCTGAAGTTAAATTCTTGGCTGGGTGCAGTTCCTCATGCCTGTAATTTCAGCACTTTGACTGAGGCAGGAGTATCCCTTGAGGCCAGGAGTTGGAGACCAGCTTTGATAACATAGCAAAACGCTGTTTCTAGAAAAGAAAAATTAAAAAAAATTAGCCAGGCGAGGCCGGGCGCAGTGGCTCACGCCTATAATCCCAGCACTTTGGGAGGCCGAGGCGGGTGGATCACGAGGTCAAGAGATCGAGACCATCCTGGTCAACAAGGTGAAACCCCGTCTCTACTAAAAATACAAAAGTTAGCTGGGCATGGTGGCGAGCGCCTGTAGTCCCAGCTACTCGGGAGGCTGAGGCAGGAGAATTGCTTGAACCCAGGAGGCGGAGGTTGCGGTGAGCCGAGATCGCGCCATTGCACTCCAGCCTGGGTAACAAGAGCGAAACTCCGTCTCAAAAAAAAAAAAAAAAAAATTAGCCAGGCATTGTGGCACTTGGCTGTAGTCCCAGCTACTGGGAGGCTGAGGTAGGAGGATCGCTTGAGCCTACGAGTTGGAGTCTGCAGTCAGTGAATACCCTACTGCAGTCCAGCCATGAGATGCTATATCAAAAAAAAAAAGTTAAGTTCCTTCTTATATAGGCAAAAAAAAAAAAAAAAAAAAAAAGAAATTTAATTAATGCAACAATTAGTACAACTTAATTGTACAATTTAATACAACTAGGCTGGGCGTGGTGGCTCACGCTTGTAATCCAATCACTTTGGAGGCCAAGGCAGGCGGATCACCTGAGGTTGGGAGTTCAAGACCAGCCTGACCAACATGGTGAAACCCCGTCTTTGAAAAAAAAAAACCAAAAAACAAAAAACAAAACTAATTAGTACAACTACATTAATTATACAATTTAATTGGTTACAGTTTTTTTGTTTTTGTTTTTGTTTTTTTGAGACAGAGTCTCACTTTTTCACCCAGGCTGGAGTGCCAGTGGAGTGATCTTGGCTCACTGCAACCTCTGCCTCCCGGGTTCGAGCAATTCTTCCACCTCAGCCTCCTGAATAGCTGAGATTACAGGTGCCCACCATCATGCCTGGCTAATTTTTGCAGTTTTAGTAGAGAGGGGGGGTTCACCTTGTTGGTCAGGCTGCTCTTGAACTCTTGACCTTGTGATCTGCCTGCCTCAGCCTCCCAAAGTGCTGGGATTATAGGCGTGAGCCGCAATTTTTTTTTTTTTTTTTTTTTTTTAGTAGTTAGGACTTTTTCTTTGCAAGAGGTTTTCATTTCTTTTCTTATTTAAAAAAGTGAATTTAACATTTCTAGCTTCAGAAGATGTGATGGCAGTAAAGTCTTTGTGTGAGAAAAGTAATAGGGAAGTTAGTCTTTAATGAAATCAATCCTCAATCCTTAAGAGGGAAAGGATCTTTGATGACTTGCTTCAGTCATTTAAAGTATTTTACAAAACAATACAGATAAGGAAGAAGGCTAATCTGTAATCAGGGAAAGGAAGGTTCCAGCCGCCTTTGTTTCCACTGCCTGTCAGATGACTAAACCCCAGAATCACATTCCTTTAAACCTCAAGATAATTTAAAGTTCCAGCATCGGGGGCGGGGCTAGCGCCCGGGGTGTCAGCGGCATAGCCCCGCCCCCATTAAGAAAAAAGTTCTAGCATCTTAAATTTTTGAATTACCTGTTTTCACAGTCTGTACAGGTGAAAACTTTTTGGTTATGTAGTCAGAGATTAACTGACCTATTGTGCCTGGTTAAGCCTAAATTTCATTTCCCTATAAATTAATAAGTCATTAGTGTTATTGTTTCCTTAGGCCACCTAGTGAATTGCATTTGAATTTGACTTCTGTATGCTTGTGGAGAGTCTTGGTGTTCTATAGCCAGTTCAGTTTAATTGCTTCTTATTTAAATTTTTAACACTTCCTGGGGAAATTGTTTTTTCTTTGCATTTTCCAAATATATGGGAAGCAGGATCTTAAATCCTCTACCCTGTTAGTCTTGCCTGCCTCTTTGAGGGCTTGCAGTAAAATCCTACATTTTCAGTTCCTTTCCCACATTTCCAAACACCAATTCCCCTTCTTTGATTCAAAATATTATCAATTGTTTTCTATTATATGCTATCTTAAAAATTTATCCTTTGTTTGTTTATTTATTTATAGTAGTTGAGACCAGATTTCACCACATTGGCCAGGCTGGTCTTGAACTCCTGACCTCAGGTGATCCCAAAGTGATGGGATTACAGGCGTGAGCCACTATGCCTGGCCTGCCTGGATAATTTTTGTATTTTTAGTAGAGATGGGGTTTCCTTGTGTTGGCCATGGCACCCAGCCTTCTTTTTGTTATTCTTTGTAGCTGTACTATCTTTTATCACAAAGTAGAATTTTGGTTGTTGGGAGTTTCCAGTAACTTAGTTACTTAATGTACCTTTCATGTTACACCAAAATGGTTTGTTTCTGACTTTTTGCCTCATTCTGTTGCAAATGTGCTACTGTGTTGAGTCATGGGTAGCCCAGTTTACTTACACATTTCACTGTTTAATGGGGCTTGGGTTTACAGTTTAGTTTTGACCTTGTTGACAATGTCATGGTTTTTTTTTTTTTTTTTTTTTTTTTTGCTATATGAAAATGCAACATAATTCCTCACACACTGGGGGAAAAGTCGCTGGGTTGTAGATTGTGGATAAATTCCAATTAAAAGGTAATGCCAGTAGAGTGTATGTATGAATCAACCATCTAACCTCTCATGTATGTCTTTATTTTGCGGTTTATAACTCATTTCTTTTTGGCCATCTATTTTTATTTTTATTTATTTATTTATTTACTTTTTTTTTTTTTTTGAGATGGAATCTCACTCTGTCACCCAGGCTAGAGTGCGGTGGTATGATCTGGGCTCACTGCAACCTCTGCCTCTTGGGTTCAAGCGATTCTCCTGCCTCAGCATCCTGAGTTGCTGGGATTACAGGGGCCTGCCACTATGCCTGGCTAAATTTTGTATTTTAGTAGAGACAGGGTTTCACCATGTAGGTCAGGCTGGTCTTGAACCCTCAAAAAGACGGGCATCCTGAAATTTTTACCTCTCAACCTTGTGGCCCTTCAGCAATTTATCAATTACAGTTTAGGTTTTTCTTTTCTTTTTTTTTCTTTCTTTCTTTCTTTTTTTTTTTTCTTGAGACCGAGTCTCACTCTGTTGCCCAGGCTGGAATGTAGTGGCATGATCATGGCTCACTGAAACCTCCACTTCCCGAGTTCAAGTGATTCTCTTGCCTCAGTCTCCTGAGTAGCTGAGATTACAGGCATCCACCACCATGCCCGGCTAATTTTTTGTTTATTTTTATTTTTATTTTTAGTAGAGATGGGCTTTCACCATGTTGGCCAGGCTGGTCTCAAACTCCTCACCTTAGGTGATCCACCTGCCTCAGGCTCCCAAAGAGGCCTGGAATTACAGGTGTGAGCCACCGTACCCGGCCCAGTTTAGATTTTTCTATCCAAATACAGTTTCCCAGAAAGGTTTCCTTCATGAGTTTTTGTTTTAGTTATGACTGTCTTATCAATTTGTTTTTTTTTGTTTTGTTTTAAAGATGGAGTCTCCCTCTGTTACCCAGGCTGGAGTGCAGTGTCATGTTTTTGGCTCACTGCAATCTCTGCCTCCTGGGTTCAAGTGATTCTCCTGCTTCAGCCTCCCAAGTAGCTAGGATTACAGGCACCCACCACTACACCTGGCTAATTTTTGTATTTTTAGTAGACATGGGGTTTTGCCTTGTTGGCCAGGTTGGTCTCAAACTCCTGACCTCGTTCTCCACCTACCTCGGCTTCCCAAAATGCTGGGATTACAGGTGTGAGTCAACATGCCTGGCCACAAAATCCACTTTCTAGACATCACAAAGGTTAAACTTTGTGAACAGGCATTTTCAAGAATATGCAGCCTTAGGGCTGCTAACATTAGCGTTTTTTTGCTTATAAATTCAAAGGAGTTTGTTATAACATGTGCTGCAGATCCACATTTCAGACATTAAGGGCAGTCTAGGCATCATGCCTTTCTCCCTAGATTCACCAGAAACACACATTTTCTTTCTTTTCTTTTTTTTTTTTTGAGACAGAGTTTCACTCTTGTTACCCAGGCTGGAGTGCAATGGCATGATCTCGGCTCACCGCAACCTCTGCCTCCTGGGTTCAGGCAATTCTCCTGCCTCAGCCTCCTGAGTAGCTGGGATTAAAGGCACGCGCCACCGTACCCAGCTAATTTTTTGTATTTTTAGTAGAGACGGGATTTCACCATGTTGACCAGGATGGTCTCGATCTCTTGACCTCGTGATCCACCAGCCTCGGCCTCCCAAAGTGCTGGGATTACAGGCGTGAGCCACCGTGCCCGGTCCGAAACACACATTTTCCTATTCTGCTGTTGCTTTACCCCATCCAGAGTTCAATTCTAGCATGCAAATTATTTATTTTTATTTTTATTTATTTTTTTGTTATGGAGTCTTGCTCTGTCACCCAGGCTGGAGTGCAGTGGCATGATCTTGGCTCACTACAACTTCTGCCTCCCAGCCATGTGAAAATTATATTATTGAAGAAAGTGAGTGTAAACAGAGAGTAAGGGGTCTGATGATCAAGTCATGGAATAAATGTTTGGAGTCCACAGCATCCTGAGAACTTCCTACAAACAGGGTATAGGACCCCCTGCTGTCAGCCTCACTTATCCTGCTGTCCACATGTGGAATATTTCAGGATTCAGTGGCCTTTGAGGATGTGGCTGTGAACTTCACCCAGGAGGAGTGGGCTTTGCTGGATCCTTCTCAGAAGAATCTCTACAGGGAAGTGATGCAGGAAACCTTGAGGAACCTGGCCTCCATAGGTAAGAATGACAGCATTACTTCCCTCAGTGAACTAGAGATCAGGTATTTCTAGCTCATCAGTGCTGTGGAGTGATTTGGAATATGGAAAGGGAATACTTTTTTTTTTTGGAGACAGAGTCTCCCTCTGTCACCGACTGGAGTGCAGTGGCGCAATCTCGGCTCACTGCAGCCTCCGCCTCCTGGGCTCAAGTGATTCTCCTGTCTCAGCCTCCCGAGAGGCTGGAATTACAGGCACCTGTCCCTACACCCAGCTAATTTTTGTATTTTTAGTAGAGATGGGGTTTCACCATCTTGGCCAGGCTGGTCTTGAACTCCTGACCTTATGATCCCCCCCGCCTCAGCCTCCCAGAGTGCTGGGATTACAGGCATGAGCCACCACGCCCGGTGGGAATACTTGGAATAAATGAGGCACTGGTGCAATGAGCTATGAACATAGAATCAAGTAACTTTTTTATAATTTTATACTAATTCAGGACTATCTTTCTGGGTCTGCATTTTAGGACAAAGATGGAGCAACCAGAATGCTGAAGATAAGCACCAAAATCCCAGGAGAAATCTAAGGTAACTACTACTTTCAAAGGAAAACAATGTCTCTCTAGACAATCTTAGAATGGAAGAAAATGTTAAAAAGAAGCAAACGCTACTGGCTGGGCACAGTGGCTCACGCCTGTAATCCCAGCACTTTAGGAGGCTGAGGTGGGCAGATCACAAGGTCAGGAGTTCGAGACCAGCCTGGCCAACATGGTGAAACCCCATGTCTACTAAAGATACAAAAAATTAGCCAGGTGTGGTGGCACGTGACTACAATACCAGCTACTTGGAAGGCTGAGGTAGAAGAACCTAGAAGGCCAAGGTTACAGTGAGCTGAGACTGCGCCATTGCACTCCAACCTGGGTGACAGGGTGAGACTCTGTCTCAAGAAGAAAAGAAAAAGCAAACACAAGAAATAAACCTAGTTCCAGCGTATTTATTCTTAGAAAAGTCTCCCTAAAAACATGTAAAGCGTAAAACCTCCACCTTCCAGGTTCAAATGATTTTCCTTCCTCACTCTCCCAAGTAGCTGGGATTATAGGTGTGCGCTAAGTTTTGTATTTTTAGTAGAGACAGAGTTTCGCCATGTTGGCCAGGCTGGTCTTAAACTCCTACCTCAGGTGATCCACCTGCCTCGGCCTCCCAAAGTGCTGGGATTACAGGTGTGAGCCAGCATGCTCGGCCTCAATATTATCTATTTTGGGTAAGAGAGATGGCTGGGCCTTCTTGTATAGCATGTGTTCTCTTCATGTTCACACAGTTCAGACAGGACAGAAAGCCTACACTTTGCTGGGCATTGTTAAAAATGGAAGTGCAGGGCTGGGCATGGTGGCTCACGCCTGTAATCCCAGTGCTTTGGGAGGGCGAGGTGGGCAGATCATGAAGTCAGGAGTTCGAGAGCAGCCTGGCCAGCATGGTTGAAAGCCCATCTCTACTAAAAAGACAAAAAATTAGCTGGGTGTGGTAGTGGGTGCCTGTAATCCAGCTACTCAGGAGTCTGAGGCAGGAGAATCGCTTGAACCCGGGAGGCAGAGGTTGCAGTGATCCGAGACCGTGCCACTGCACTCCAGCTTGGACAACATAGCGAGACTTCATCTTAAAAAAAAAAATGCAAGTGCAATACTTAGAAATGAATTAAAATTAGTGATAAATCCATTATAATGTGCTTTTCATTGTTTACAGGAGACTTATAGGCGAGAGACTGTTTCAAAGTAAAGAAAGTCATCAGCATGTAGAAGTTTTGACGCAGGTTCCAGATGACATGTGGAGGAAGAAAACTCCTCCTGGAGTAAAATCATATGAAAACACTGTGTGTGGAGAAATCAGCATGGGTCTTTCTTCCCTTAATAGGCACCTCAGAGCCTTCAATTATTCCAGTAGCCTTGCAATACATGGAAGAACTCACACTGGGCAAAAGCCTTATGAATGTAAGGAATGTGGAAAAGCATTCAGGTTTCCCAGTTCTGTTCGTAGACATGAAAAAATCCACTCTGCAAAAAAACCCTTTGAATGTAAGCAATGTGGGAAAGCATTATCTTATCTAGTAAGCTTTCAAACACACATGAGAATGCACACTGGAGAGAGGCCTCATAAATGTAACATATGTGGGAAAGCCTTTTTTTCTCCGAGTTCATTAAAAAGACACGAGAAAACTCACACTGGAGAGAAACGCTATAAATGCAAGCAATGTGGTAAAGCCTTCAATTGTCCCAGTTCCTTTCAATATCATGAAAGGACTCACAGTGGAGAGAAACCCTATGAGTGTAAGCAATGTGGGAAAGCCTTCAGATCCGTCAAGTACCTGCGAGTGCATGAAAGAAAACACACTGGAGAGAAACCCTATGAGTGTAAGCTATGTGGTAAAGCCTTTATTTCTTCCACTTCCTTTCGCTATCATGAAAAGACTCACACTGGAGAGAAACCTTACGAATGTAAGAAATGTGAGAAAGCCTTCAGTTATGTCAAGGATCTTCGAGTACATGAAAGGACACACACTGGAGAGAAACCCTATGAATGTAAACAATGTAAGAAAACCTTCACTTCTTCTAATTCTTTTCACTATCATCAAAGGACTCACACTGGAGAGAAACCCTATGAGTGTAAGCACTGTGGGAAAGCTTTCAGATCTGCCTCAATCCTTCAAAAGCATATAAGAACTCACACAGGAGAGAAACCCTATGGATGTAAGCAATGTGGTAAAGTCTTCACAGTTGCCTCACAACTTAAAATGCATGAAAGGACTCACACAGGAGAGAAACCCTATGAGTGTAAGCAATGTGGAAAAGCCTTCATTTCTTCCAATTCCATTCGCTATCATAAAAGGACTCACACTGGAGAGAAACCCTATAAATGTAAACAATGTGGAAAAGCTTTCATTTCTTCCAACTCTTTTCTCTATCATGAAAGGATTCACACTGGAGAGAAACCCTATGAGTGTAAGCAATGCGGTAAAGCCTTTAGATCTGCCTCAATCCTTCAAAAGCATGTAAGGACTCACATTGGCTAGAAACTCTATGGATATAAGCAATATGGTAAGACTCTTTGAAAGTAAAGAGTCTTTAGATGGGACTCAAAACTTCAAATGCATGGAAGGACTTACTTTAAAGACACCTGTAATCTCAGCATTTTGGAAAGCCAAGGCAGGAGGATTGCTTAAGCTGAAGAGGTCGAGACCGGCTTGGGTAACATGGTGAGACTGTATCTCTATTACATAATAAAATAAATGAAATACATATATTTATATTTTGTATATAAATATGCATATATATTTTGAAACATATAACTGTAACATTTAAAATGCATAAGTAAAATATATGGGATATTTATATACATATATGTATTTGTGTGTGTGTGTGTGTCTGTTTGGGAAACAGGGTATCCCTCTGTTACCCAGGTTGAAGTGCAGTGGTGCAATCAGTTCGCTGTAGCCTTGAACTCTTGGGCTCAAATTACTCTCCTACCTTAGCCTTCTTAGTAGCTAGGACTAGACAGGTACCACCATTCTCAGCTTATTTTTTATTCTTTTCATAGAGACATGGTCTCATTCCATTGCTTATTCTGGTCTTGAACACCTAGCCTGGAACAATCCTTCCACCTTATTTTCTAAAATGCTAAGATTACAGCTGTGAGACACTTTACCTGGCTGATAAAAATATTCTGAAAAATTAACTTTATGCTGTCTGTGAAGGTGTATATCCTTATGATAAACAGTCTTGATTTTAAAAAAGGAAACTACTTCTTTCCTACATGAAAGTGAGAAAGATGTGGGAGAAGGCCTATTTCCAGCCAACCAGAGCCCCAGGGGTTGAGGACAGAACTATGATCGAGTTGCCTTGTCCTGGAAAGCCAGGCATTTACACTGGGGTTTGAAGTGATGTGGAAAAAGGCTTTTATTGCAGGGACCCAATCAATGAGGGCCTCACAGGTATAAAGTCTTAAATCCTGACCTCCCCCACTAGATTTCAGGCAGGAATTTTTAGAAGCCGGGGTAAATTTTAGGAATGAGGATGCTACAGGCAAAATGAAAAATCAAGACATGGAGTTTACTCATTGGTTTAGGCTTGGAAGGATGCGATATTTTAAAGTTGGGGCTTAAAGATTTTATGATTTGCAATTGGTTAGGGAAGAAAAGCTTTGCTTAAAATTTGGGGGTCAGTAGAAAAATGTTCCTGGATAGAGGAAGTGATTTTTTACAAGCCCTTCAGAAGAAACATAGAACAAAGGAGGAAAATGAGAGTGCAGTCTTCACTTCTGCTTTATCTAGTGTCTGAGTACTAAGGAATTTCTTCAATGGGGGTCCAAGGCTTTGAATGACAACTTAGGGACAAATTCAAGGGTGCTATCCTTAGTTTTTTTGCTTAGTTTGTTTTGTTTGAGAGTCTCCATCTGTCACTTAGATTGGAGTGCAGTGGCTTGATCACTGCTGACTGCAGCCTACATCTCCCAGGTCCATGGGACTACAAGTGTGAGCCACCACACTCATCTAATTTTTTTTTTTTTTTTTGAGACGTAGTCTTGCTCTGTCTCCCAGGTGGGAGTGCAGAGGCAAGATCTTGGCTCACTACAACCTCTGCCTCCTGGGTTCAAGAGATTCTCTGCCTCCCATGTAGCTGGGATTAGTAGAGACAGGGTTTCATCATCTTGTCCAGGCTGGTCTTAAACTCCTGACCTTGTGACCCACCCCCCTCGGCCTCCCAAAGTGCTGAGATTACAGGCGTGAGCCACCATGCCCGGCCCCACATCTATCTAATTTCTTAATTTTTTGTAGAGACCTGGAATCCCTATGTTGTCCACAGTGCTCTGGAACTCCTGGGTTCAAACAGTCCTCCTGCCTTGGCCCTCCAAAGTGGTGGAGTTATAGGCAAGAGCCACCATGCCTGGCTATCCTTAGTTTTCATAGGGAAAGCAAATATTTCTGAGTTTTTAACTTTTTTGGCTATTGTGTTAAGCTATTATTTTATTGTTTAATAAGTTGAATATTTCTGGGACTAGTTTGTTATGTGGAATTTCTTTTTTTTTTGAGAAAGAGTCTCGCTCTCACCCAGGCTGGAGTGCAGTGGCGTGATCTTGGCTCACTGAAACCTCTGCCTCCCTGGTTCAAGCAATTCTCTGCCTCAGCCTCCTGAGTTGCTGGGATTACAGGTGCCCGCCACCACGCCTGCCTGGCTAACTTTTGTGTTTTTAGTACAGACAGGGCTTCACCATTTTGGCCAGGTTGGTCTTGAACTCCTGACCTTGTGATCCACCTGCCTTGGCCTCTCAAAATGTTGGGATTACAGGCGTGAGCCACTGTACCTGGCTGGTATGTGGAATTTCTTATTAAGAAATTTTATAAGTTGTTTAAGTTTTAAGGCTTGGCATCCACTGGCCTATATTTTTTTTTGAGACAGAGTTTCGCTCTTATTGCCCAGGCTGGAGTGCAGTGGTGTGATCTCAGCTCACTGCAACCTTCGCCTCCCGGATTCAAGCAATTCTCCTGCCTCAGCCTCCTGAATAGCTGGGATTACAGGTGCCCGCCACCACACCCAGCTAATGTTTTGTATTTTAAGTAGAGATAGGATTTCACTATGTTGGTCAGGCTGGTCTCGAACTCCTGATTACAGGTGTGAGCCAGCACACCCAGCCTCCCCTGGCCTTTAAATTGAAGGTCACAGCTTTATCTTAAGGAGAACCCTCAAGCCCCCAGTGGCCTCTCTTCTGTAGGGGGCTTTGCTCTGCAGCCTTGAGTTAATTTCACCTCTGCTGCTTTGTCTTGTGGGAGGTAGTGCTGCTTTAGGCTTTTATAAAATTACTCTTCTACTGCCACACATCTGGAGTGGCACTCTAGGGCTAAGAACTGCTCCAGCAGAGGTAAACCCATCCCTCTGCCCCATGAGTTGGGTACTCAGTGAGGTCATAGCAACATTCTTGCTGAGAGCGGTGGATGTGCTGCAGCTCCCAGGCTGCTGAGTGCCACTTTATTCCTTTTCCAGACTGGTGCTTGCCTTTGGAGGAGTCCAGTGAGAAAGGATCTACCTTTTTGAGTTAGAAACAATTTTTTACTCAAGATGGCACACTCATCTCATGATTTGTGTTTGGGAATATCATTAAAAACCTGTGCAGCACACTGGCTAGGTGGAAAAGAAAAAAAAAAAGAAAAACCTGTGCAAGGATGAGACAGAAATTCAAAGGCCAAGTACCACTTTAATGGTGATGTCCAGGTCAAAAATTACTGCAAGACAAAAAAGCTTCAGAATTTGCCTGTCCAGGCAAGGGCTGTGGGACACTCTAAGGAAAGGACATGACTTGTTCATTTTGCAGAAACCTCGTATCTACCTCCGTATTAGAAATTTCTGGGAAAGGTCGGGCACAGTGGCTCACGCCTGTAATCCTAGCACTTTGGGAGGCCGAGGTGGGTGGATCACCTGAGGTCAGGAGTTCAAGACCAGCCTGGCCATCATGGTGAAAACCCATCTTTAAAAAAAAAAGAAAGAAAGAAAGAAAGAAAGAAATTTCTGGGAAAGATGAATTTTTTAAAACATCTGGCCGGGCGCGGTGGCTCACACCTGTAATCCCAGAACTTTGGGAGGCTGAGGCGGGCAGATCATGAGGTCAAGAGCTCGAGACCATCCTGGCCGACATGGTGAAACCCCGTCTCGACTAAAAAATATAAAAATTAGCTGGACGTGGTGGCGTGCGCCTGTAGTCCCAGCTACTCGGGAGGCTGAGGCAGGAGAATTGCTTGAACCTGAGGCAGGAGAATTGCTTGAACCCAGGAGGCAGAGGTTGCAGTGAGCCGAGATGGCGCCACTGCACTCCAGACTGGCGCCTGGTGACAAAACAAGACTCTGTCTTTAAAAAAAAAAAAATTGTGGGTTTGGGAATTATTAAAAAATGAGAACAAATGAGAAGAATTTCTATTATATAGGTCTGGTAGAAAGTCTCAAATCATATTTAGGTGCAGTTTTTTTTTTAAGACTGTGTCTTGCTCTGTTGCCAAGGCTAGAGTGAAGTGACGGGATCTCCGCTCACTGCAACCTCTGCCCCCCGGATTCAAGTGATTCTCCTGCCTCAGCCTCTTGAGTAGCTGGATTAGTGGCTCATGCCTGTAATCCCAGCACTTTGGGAGGCCAAGGTAGGCGGATTGCCTTAGCTCAGGGGTTTGAGACCAGCCTAGGCAACACGGTTGAAACCTTGTCTCTAATAAACAAACGAACAAACAAAATTTTAAAATAATCAAAAAGTAGAAATGAGGGCCAGGAGTAGTAGCTCATGCCTGTAATCAATCCCAGCACTTTGTGGGAGGTCAAGGTAAGCAGATCGCTGGAGCCCAGGAGTTTAAGACCAGCCTGGGCAACATAGTGAAAATTTGCCTCTACAAAATAACAAAAATTAGCCAGGCATGGTGGCATGCACCTGTGGTCCCAGCTACTCAAGAGGCTGAGGTGGGAGGATTGCTTGAAACCAGGAGGTAGAGGTTGCAGTGAGCTGAGATCACACCAGTGCACTCCAGCCTGGATGACAGAGTGAGACCCTGTCTCCAAAAAAAAAAAAAAATTGAAGTGAAAATTAAGCTACTGAAAAGAAAACATGCTGTATAACATTTGTTGACTCTGAATGACACCATTGGCCTAGCTATGTTCCAATTTATACTCAGTTTTCCATACGGGAAATAGCAATTACTCAGTTACTTTTGCAGGAGGAAAAAGTGTCAGTGGAAGTACTAATGTACTTGGCAGAACATTACCAGAGGGAAGCAGCAGAGGACAAAGTTTTTTGTTTTGTTTTGTTTTTTTGAGACAGTCTCACTCTTGTTGCCCAGACTGGAGGGCAGTGGCGCAATCTCAGCTCACTGCAGCCTCTGCCTTCCAGGTTCAAGCGATTCTCCTGCCTCACCCTTCTGAGTAGCTGGGATTACAGGTGGGCACCACCATGCTCAGCTAATTTTTATATTTTTAGTAGACATGGAGTTTTGCCATGTTGGCCATCCTGGTCTTGAACTCCTGACCTCAATTGATCCACCTGCCTTGGCCTCCTAAAGTGCTGTGATTACAGGCATGAGTCACCACACCTGGCCCTCAGAGTGGATAGTTCTTTAGATCACATATTGCTGTACTTAGTCTCCATAGCTGAGGAAATAGTGCTGTCAATTAAATCAATAGGGCAAGACTTTTCCACTTGAAGGAATAATTAATAAACCTTCCACCAATTGTCCTTTTCTAGTCATTTAGTGTCTTATGTGAATTCCAACATAATTGCTTCCAGCAGCTAAAATTATGATTCCATATCTGAAGTCACCTTTGCAAAAGGTATAACTAAGTCTGCTTTCTCTCAGAGTGGCCCCCATGTGCCTAGCCATGTTCCCATCTTTGGAATTTTCCATAAGGAAAATAATTGCTTAGCCACATTTGGAGGAGGAAAAAGTGGCAGTGGAAGTAGTAAGGTACCTGGCAGGACTTCACTAGAGAGAAGCAGAGTGGGAACTTCTTTGGATCACATCTTGCTATACTCAGTGTCCATGGCTTAGGAAATAGTGCTTTTAGTTAAATCAATAAGGAGTGGCATTTCTACCTGATGGAGCAGTTAGTAAACCCTTCAACCAATTATCCTGCTCCACTGATTTAGTTGCTGTATATGAATTCCCACATAATTGCTGCCAGGAGCTAAAATTATGACTCCACATCTGAAAACCCCTTTGCAAGAATTGTAACAGTGAGAAAATTATGACAGTGAAAGAGAACCTAAGAGACTCCATTTTGCCTTTAGCCTCCAAGATACCCTTGTTCATTCCTGGGCATAGGTCTTAGTAACATTGGGAGGTGTTTAGTTTAGCTTTAAAACAAAAGTGATAACTGCTGCTTCCCAAAAGAAATTGTCTGCTTGCTTGGTTCGGAACCAGACTGCCTTTATAAAACTAACAAATTGCCGGGCAAGGTGGCTCACGCCTGTAATCCCAGCACTTAGGGAGGCAGAGGCAGGGTGGATCACGAGGTCAGGAGTTAAAGACCAGCCTGATCAACGTGGTGAAACCCTGTCTCTACTAAAAATACAAAAATTAGCCGGGCGTGGTGGCAGGCACCCGTAATCTTAGCTACTCAGGAGGCTGAGGCAGGAGAATCACTTGAACCCAGGAAGCGGAGGTTGCAGTGAGCTGAGATCACACCATTGCACTCCAGCCTGGGCAACATGAGCAAGACTCCATCTCAGGGGGAAAAAAAAAAAACAACTAACAAATTAGCTACATATTAGAAATGATGGTTTAGGAAATAGGCAGCCAGAGGACACAAGATTCCTAACCTTCCCACTTGCTCCTGTGGGTAATATTATTGTTCTAAGACCTAAGACTGGTGTTTGAGGTATTTTTGAGACCTTTCATTCTGATGGATTAGCTGGCATCACACAGACCAATAAACTGGCTCACCTGCTCCTGTAGTCCCTAGCCAAGAACTGACTCAGTGCAGGAAGACAGCTTAGACTCCCTGTGATATCATCCTATTCGCAACCAATCAGCAATCCCCATTTTCCAGCCTCCTGCTCACCAAATTATCTTTAAAAACCCTAGCCTCCCAATTTGTAGGGAGGCAGAATTGAGTAAAAATAAAACTCTGGTCTTTCATTTAGCCGGCTCTATGTATATTAAACTCTATTGCAATTGCCTATAGTTTTGTTCTTTTTTTTTTTTTTTTTTCTTTTCTAAGACAGAGTCTCATTCTGACACCCAGGCTGGTGCAATCACAGCTCACTGTGGCCTCGACCTTCCAGGGCTCAGGCGATCCTCTCAGCTCAGCCTTCCAAGTAGCTGAGACTATTAGCATGCACCACCACACCAGGCTTTTTTTTTTTTTTTTTTTGAGAAAGAGTCTCACTCTGTAGCCAGGCTGGAGTGCAATGGCGCTATCTCGGCTCACTGCAACCTGCACCTCCCGGGTTCAAGCGATTCTCCTGTCTCAGCTTCCCGAGCACACCGCCACCCTCGGCTAATTTTTTGTATTTTTAGTAGAGACGGGGTTTCACCGTGTTTGCCAGGCTGGTCTTGACCTCCTGAGCTGAGGCAATCCACCTACCTCGGCCTCCCAAAGAGCTAGGATTACAGGTGTGAGCCACCTCGCCTGCCCTGCTAGGCTAATTTTTGTATCTTTTGTAGAGACGGGGTTTTGCTATGTTGCCCAGGCTATTCTCGAGTTCCTGAGCTCAAGCAATCTGCCTGCCTTGGCTTCTCAAAGTGGTAGGGTTACAGGCATGAGCTACAAGCCAGACTAGAAAAAGTTTCAACAGTACCCTACGGCAGGGGTCCCCAACCCCGGCTATGCCTCCTGTCAGAGCAGCAGAGAGGCATTAGTGTGTCAGAGGAGCCCGAACCGTATTGTGAGCTCCGCATGCGAGGGATCTAGGTTGGGCTTTCCTTATAATAATCAAATGCCTGATGATCTGAGATGGAACAGTTTCATTCCGAAACCATCTGCCCCCTAGAAAAATTGTCTTCCAAAGAAACCGGTCTCTGGTGCTAAAAAGGTTAGCAACCTCTGGCTTAAAGAATCTGTCGCTGGATCCGGTCACACCGGTTCTGCAAAACCCCGTTACCAAGGGCTTCTGCTGTCACTCAGGGCTGATGGGGCGGGGCCGGGCACTTCATCCAATCAGGGCTGCTGGGGCGGGGCCTTACCAACTGTCCATCGGGGCGTGAGGAGGCTTTGCTTTTCTCACTCCCTGGCTCCGGGCGGCGCTCTGAGGTTGGGAGTCCGGCTTTCCCCTCCCAGATGGTCCAGGTGCCTCTGCCATAGCTTCTGTCACTCTGTCGCCTATGCTGTGACTTACACTGGTCGTGGGAGCCACCTGAAAGGCAAGAAATGGTAAGCGTGCTGGCCAGGGGTCTGGAGACGGGGGAGGGGCTGGTTGGAACCGGCCGGAACCGGCTGTGGCAGGGCCTGGGCCTCCCCGCGGCGACTCGGGGGTCTGGGACCCGAGTCCCCTTGGCACAGCTCGGCCCTCGGTCCCCTTGGCCTCCGGGTGGGGCTGGGCCGGCAGCCGGGACCCCGGGCGTCCTGTCCCGCCCCTGCGTGGCGACTGCGACCCTGTCCCCGGAGCCCTCTCTGGGCAGCTCCGCGCCCACTGCCCCGAGTCTCCCCAGATTGTGCGGGGATCACCGGGGGGTCATGGTGGGATACTGCCTCGGATGTGGGGTTTGTGTAGGAGGAGCAGTAGGCTGTGGGTTCCCCAGTACCTCCTTTCTCTTGTTAAAAATTAAACTGAGACACGTTAACAAGTACAGTTTTGCTTCTCAGAATACGGTTTTTAAAAAATATATTAATAATTAGTTTTGAGAGTCCTGAATAATAAACACCCAGTCATTGTAATTTGTAATTACAAGTTACTCGAAATTTGTTAACAGAAAAAGCTAAACTGTGTAAAATAAAGTTTATTCATCCAGGCGCGGTGGCTCACATCTGTAATCCCAGCACTTTGGGAGGCTGAGGCGGGCGGAACACGAGGTCAGGCGTTCAAGACCAGCCTGACCAACATAGTGAAACCCCGTCTCTACTAAAAATACAAAAATTAGCTGGGCGTGGTGGCAGGCGCCTGTAATCCCAGCTACTCAGGAGGCTGAGGCAGGAGAATTGCTTGAACCCGGGAGGCAGAGGTTGCAGTGAGCCGAGATCGGGCCACTGCACTCCAGCTTAGGCGACAAAGCTAAATAGGAGAGACCTCGGCTGAGGAAAACACAACCGCAGAAAGCCTGGAGTAAGTGGTCCAGACGTGGCTTATGACAGTTTGGTTTTGTTCATTTCAGAGAGACAGGAATTGCAGGGAAAATCATGAATCAACGCCTGGAAGGTGTTAAGTTCCTTTGGCGGAAAGGGCGGGACTTGTGGTAGAGGGATTCTGTAGGTGTACCTTGGTTGAGAGTGTGAAGCTTTGTCTAAAATTTCAAGGTGGTAGGAAGGAATGCTTAAGTGAAGCGCCCGGCCAAAAATTTTATACTCTGTTTCTGAGCATTTCACAGGAGGGGAAAGCCAAGAATCACCACCAGATACTTCACTGAAATAAACCTTTATATGTCTCCTTTTATCTTTCCTAGGCACAGACACTTGAGCAGCATTTCTTGATTTTGAGGTTCCCCCTTGGAGATTTTACAAGGTTATGTGATTCCTGTCCTCTGGATGCTCTCAGACTAATGAGGGGAGAAAACTATTCTTAAGGACTGGTAAATCCACTCCCAACAAAATGTAGCAATAACCTGTAAATGAAAACTGGCCAGGCGCGGTGGCTCACGCCTATAATCCCAGCACTTTGGGAGGCTGAGGTGGATGGATCACTTGAGGCCAGGAGTTTGAGACCAGCCTGGCCAACATGGTGAAACCCTGGCTCTACTAGAAATACAAAAGAAATTAGACAGATGTGGTGGCACACACCTGTAGTCCCAGCTACTCTGGAGGCGGAGGCACAAGAAATGCTTGAACTTGGGAGGTGGATTCTGCAATGAGCAGAGATCACACCACTGTACTCCAGCCTGGGCAACTGAGCAAGACTCTGCCTCAAGAAAAGAAAAGAAAAAAAAAAAAAACAACAACAGAAAATGCACTTGAGGCACATGGAGGCACAGTGCAGTGTTGTTGGAAAATAGTCATTCAGCACTTTCAGTGAGCAGGATGGGCACAGAGAAATGTCCAATGTGATGATAGGATGGCCTGTGCTGACACTTGAGTCACATATCACTGTGTTCCAGTCAGCACTGCCCCTCTGTAGGTTTGTCTTTGTGGGTTTGTCTTTTTGTAAAGAATTTTTCACTTATTGCAGCTTCAGGATTTTTATTAATTGTAAATTGCATTTTTTCACTAGAGCTTACAATGTTAGACAATTTTATGCACAGGCTAGAAGGAGGTAGATTTCAGAAAAAAAGATGGCTAGTCACAGTGGCTCATGCCTGTAATCCCAACACTTTGGGAGGCTAAGGAACTTAGGGAGTTCAAGACCCACCTGGCCAACATGGTGAAATCCTGTCTCTACTAAAAATACAAAAATTAGCCGTGTATAGTGGTGCATGCCTGTAATCCCAGCTACTGGGGAAGCTGAGGCACGAGAATTGCTTGAACCTGGGAGGCGGAGGCTGCAGTGAGCCAAGATTGCGCCCTGCTCTCCACCCTGGGCTACAGATTGAGTCTCCATCTAAAAAAAATAAATAAGCCGGGCGCGGTGGCTCACGCCTGTAATCCAGCACTTTGGGAGGCCGAGGCGGGTGGATCACGAGGTCAAGAGATCGAGACCATCCTGGTCAACATGGTGAAACCCCATCTCTACTAAAAATACAAAAAATTAGCTGGGCATGGTGGCACGTGCCTATAATCCCAGCTACTCAGGAGGCTGAGGCAGGAGAATTGCCTGAACTCAGGAGGCGGAGGTTGCGGTGAGCCGAGATTGCGCCATTGCACTCCAGCCTGGGTAACAAGAGCGGAACTCTGTCTCAAAAAAATAAAAAATAAAAAAAATAAATAACTATTTAGTCTTATATTCCATTTATTAATACTTATTTTTCTTCCCTAGGAGCAGTGTAGTACATTTCTCAGGTCTATCCTTTTGTTGTGGGATTTCCAATGGAGTTATAGGGACTAATTTTAGGAATGCTACTGGAGAAAAATAGGGAAAGTTTACTATTATAACTGGAGAAAAATGAAATAATTTCCACAAGAAAGTATGGTAGATAGATAGATTGGTGAATTACAAAGAGTACCCAAAATAACATTTCTTCTCCTTGGCAGGATGGAGGATTTTCTTCTTTTTTTTTTGAGAGAGTCTCACTTTGTTGCCCAGGCTGGAGTGCAGTGGCGTGATCTAGGCTTACAACCTTTGCCTCCTCGGTTCAAGTGATTCTCCTGCCTCCACATCCTGAGTAGCTGGGACTACAGGTGTACGCCACCATGCCCAGCTAATTTTTGTATTTTTAGTAGAGACAGGGTTTCACTATGTTGGCCAGGCTGGTCTCAAACTCCTGACCTCGTGATCCGCCTGCCTCAGCCTCCCAGAGTGCTAGGATTACAGGCATAAGCCACTGCTCCCGGCCTGGAGGACGTTTTTTTCCAAAAAGGGTCTTGCTGTCACCCAGGCTGGAGTGTACTGGTGTGATTACAGCTCACTGCCCCCGTGACCTCCTGGGCTCAAGCAGTCATCCTACCTGAGCCTCCCAAGTAGCTGCGACCACAGGTACATGCCACTGTTTTGTCAGTCTTCTGGTATCTATTTTATTTTTATTTTTTGAGACAGAGTCTCACTCTGGTGCCCAGGTTGGAGGACAGTGGCGCGATCTTGGCTCCCTGCAACCTCTACCTCCTGGGTCCAAGTGATTCTCGTGCCTCAGCTTCCCAAGTAGTTGGAAATACAGGTGCCTGCCACCATATCCAGCTAATTTTTTTTTTTTTTTAGTAGAGAAGGGGTTTTACCATGTTGGCTAGGCTGATCTTGAACTCCTGACCTCAGGTGATCTGCCTGCATTGGCACCCTGAAGTGCTGGTATTACAGGTGTAAGCCACTGCACCCAGCTGAGACAGTGTTCTTTTACCCATGCAGAAGTGCACTGGCACAAACACAGCTCACTGTAGCCTTGACTTCCTGAGCTCAAGTGATTCTCCGTTTCAGACTCCTGAGTAGCTGAGACTCCATGGATGCACCACTATGCAGGGCTGATTTTTATTATTTTTATTTTTTTTTCTGCCCTAGCCCCATGTTGATTTTTTTTTTTTTTTTTTGAGATGGAGTTTCCCTGTGTCACCTAGGCTGGAGTACAGTGGTGCAATCTTGGCTCACTGCAACCTCTGCCTCCTGGGTTCAAGCCATTCTGCTTCAGCCTCCCGAGTAGCTAGGATTACAGGTGCCTGTCACCATGCCCGGCTAATTTTTGTATTTTTAGTAGTGACAGGGTTTCACCATGATACCCAGGAGGGGAGGGCTGATTTTTTTTTTTTAGAGATGGGTTCTCACTGTGTTATCCAGGCTGGTCTTGAATGCCTGCACTCAAGTGATCCTTCTACCTGGATCTCCCACAGTGCTTGGATTACCGGCAGGAGCCACTTTACCCAGCCCAGATGTAGTATTTTTATTGTTTATCATTTTTTCACAGAGAAAGGGATTCCTCTTCTAAAAATATTTACATATTGGCTGGGCACGGTGCCTCATACCTGTAATCCTAGCACTTTGGGAGGACAAGGCAGGAGGATCACCTGAGGTCGGGAGTTGGAGACCAGCCTGACCAACATGGAGAAACCTCATATCTACTAAAATACAAAATAAGCCAGGCAGGAGAATCACTTGAACCCAGGAGGCAGAGGTTGTGGTGAGCCGAGATTGTGCCATTGCACTCCAGCCTGGGCAACAAGAGTGAAACTCTGTCTCAAAAAAACAATAAATAAATAAATAAAATAAAAATATTTACATTTTGTTCCTGAAGCATCAGAGGAAAGGAAAGGATAACCATGGGCCACTCCACTGAAAAATCCTTTATGCTTCTACTCTGTTTATTTGTTCTGAAAACAGAGATCTTATCAGAATGTTTTTTGGCTTAAGGTTTCCCTTGGGAAACTTTATGGAGTGATGTGTTCTCAGTGCACCCTTTTATCTTTTCCTGGTCCTGGGTTTCAGAACTAGGGCTGGCCCAGTATGCCTACACTGCCATGTCTTTGGGAGGATCTAGTGTGCATTAGCTGACTGGTAACTCCTCACAGAGGACCACACGAGATAGGGAAATGGGGCCTCCCCACGAAGCAGCTCAATGCCCTGATTGGAGGAGACTCCTGCTACATTCTTCATCTAGATAGCCAACTCCTTGGGGTGCTCAGCTTTTCTCCCCCAATCTCAGTTTTCTTTTCTTTTTTTTTTGGAGACGGAGTCTTGCTCTGTCACCCAGGCTGGAGTGCAGTGACGCTGTCTCGGCTCACTGCAACCTCCGTCTTCTGGGTTCAAGCGATTCTCCTGCTTCAGCCTCCCGAGTAGCTGGGATTACAGGTGCTTGCCACCACACCTGGCTAATTTTTGTATTTTTAGTAGACCTGGAGTTTCACCATCTTGGCCAAGCTGGTCTTGAACTCCTGACCTTGTGATCTACCTGCCTCTGCCTCCCAAAGTGCTGGGATTACAGGTGTGAGCCACCATGTCCTGCCTTTTTTTTTTTGTTTTTGAGACAAAGTTTAGCTCTGTTGCCCAGGCTGGAGTGCAATGGTTCGACCTTGGCTCACTGCAGCCTCTGCCTCCCAGGTTCAAGCGATTCACCTGCCTCAGCCTCCCAAGTAGCTGGGACTATAGGTGCCCACCACCACACCTGGCTAATTTTCATATTTTTAGTAGAGACAGGGTTTCCCCATGTTGGGCAGGCTGGTCTTGAACTCCTGTCCTAGGTGATCCACCTGTCTCAGTCTCCCAAAGTGCTAGGATTACAGGCATGAGCCATCATACCTGGCCTAAATTGCATTTTTCTTTTTTTTTCTTTTCTTTGAGATGGAGTCTCACCCTGTTGCCCAGACTGGAGTGTAATGGTGCAATCTGGGCTCACTGCAGTCTCTGCCTCCTGGGTTCAAGCAGTTCTCTGTCTCAACCTCCCAAGTAGGTGGGATTGTAGGCACCCACCATCATGCCTGGCTAATTTTTGTATTTTTAGTAGAGATGGGGTTTCACCATCTTGGCCAAGCTGGTCTTGAACTCCTGACCTCGTGATACACCTGCCTCGGCCTCCCAAAGTGCTGAAATCCACAGCGCCTTGCTCTAAATTGCAGTTTTCACTAGTGCTAGGATTATAGGCATGAGCCACCATGCCTGACATAAATTGCATGTTTCATTAGAGCCAACTCCAGGAATGAATTATGTTTCAGTGTGTGTGTCAGGTAAGACACAGAGGAGACAACTGAGTAAAACCCATTAGATAAGTGCATTACTCACTAATCCCAGAGAGATGAGGGCAGCACACCTTGTGGGAGAACATCCAGGATGCATATTCAACCAGCAGGTGGGGAGTAAGACAGGCAGGGACCTTTAGGCCAAAGCATTCCTTGGGATCCAGGGCATTGCCCAAGGATGTTTCCTTTGGGTGTTGTTTTTGGTGGCTTTAGAGCAAGCAGGTGCTAGTTCTATGATGTCCTGTTGTGTGATTAAGAAGTGATCCCTGCAGCATATCTGTGACATCCATATGGCGTGTAGAGGTCAGTGGGGTGAGTCAAGTTGGTTGTATCTAGCTATCTCATGGGGTGGTGGTGACCAGAAGGCAGTCGTGTAAGTCACATATGTGGGTTGAACACATGGAGGAACTGGAAGGAAGTGGAGAACTAGAAACATTTTTAAGGTTGAGTAAGCATTTTCTCCATTCTGAAAAAGTATCCTCTGTAATGAAAATGTATGCTAAGGCAACATGTAATTATTATAAGAACTCATTATAAGGCCAGGCACTGTGGCTCATGCCTGTAATCCCAGCTCTTAGGGAGGCAGAGTCGGGAGGATAGCCAGGAGTTTGAGACCTGCCTGGGCAATATAGTGAGACCCCGTTCTCCACAAAAAGGAAAACAACGAGAGAGAGAGAGAGAGAGAGAGAGAGAGAGAGAGAGAGAGAGAGAAAGAACTCATTATAATAGGCAATTCTACAATTAATTCATTATTGCATATGGAGATGGGTAGTGATTTGTTCCTGCTCCTGTTAAGTGTTCACCACTTGTATCATTGCTGGCAATACTTCCAACTTCATGGTTTCACCGTTTTCAGAATTTGCCATTTTTCATTCATGTATTTTTCATTTTGAATTTTTGTGGGTACATTGTAGGATTGTGTGTGTGTTACATTATATATATATATATATATATATATATATATATATATATATATATTTTTTTTTTTTTCCCAGACAGTCTCACTCTGTCACCCAGGCTGTACTGTGGTGACACAATCTTGGCTCACTGCAACCTCTGCCTCCTGGTTTCAAGTGAGTCTTTTGTCTCAGCTTTCTGAGTGGCTGGGATTACAGGCACACGCCACCACGGCCGGCTAATTTTTGTATTTTCAGTAGAGGTGGGGTTTCACCATGTTGGCCAGGATGGTCTCGATCTCCTGAACTCATGATCCGCCCGCCTCAGCCTTCCAAAGTGCTGGGTAATTTTTGTGTGTTTTTAGTAGAGACAGGGTTTCACACCATGTTGGACAGGCTGGTCTTGAACTCCTGGCCTAAGGTGATCTGCCCACCTCAGCCTCCCAAAGTGCTGGGATTATAGGCATGAACCACTGTGCCTGGGGCCCAGGATATCTTTTGAAACAGGCATGCAATGCATAATAATCACATCAGGGGCCGGGCACGGTGGCTCAAGCCTGTAATCCCAGCACTTTGGGAGGCCGAGGCAGGTGGATCACGAGGTCAAGAGATCAAGACCATCCTGGTCAACATGGTGAAACCCCGTCTCTACTAAAAATACAAAAAATTAGCTGGGCATAGTGGCGCATGCCTGTAATACCACCTACTCAGGAGGCTGAGGCAGGAGAATTGCCTGAACCCAGGAGGCGGAGGTTGCGGTGAGCCGAGATCGCGCCATTGCACTCCAGCCTGGGTAACAAGAGTGAAACTCCGTCTCAAAAAAAAAAAAAAAAAAAAATCACATCAGGATAGGCTGGGCATGGTGGCTCATCCCTATAATTCCAGAACTTTGGGAGGCCAAGGCGGGCGGATAACGAGGTCAGGAGTTCAAGACCAGACTGACCAATGTAGTGAAACCCTGTCTCTACTAAAAATACAAAGATTAGCTGGGTATGATGGTGTGCCTGTAATCCCAGCTACTAGGGAGGCTGAGGAAGGAGAATTGCTTGAACTGGGACCAGGAAGCAGAGGTTGCAGTGAGCCAAGATCGCACCACTGTACTCCAGCCTGGGCTACAGAGCAAGATTCCATCTGAAATAAACAATAAATAAATAAAATAATAATCACATCTGGGTAAATGGGGTATCTATCACCCCACACATTTATCATTTGTGTTACAAACAATCCAATTATACTTTTTTTTTTTAAGACGGGGTTTCACCATATTGGCCAAGATGGTCTCAATCTCCTAACTTTGTGATCCGCCCACCTTGGCCTCCCAAAGTGCTGGGATTACAGGCATGAGCCACCATGCCTGGCCTACTTTTTTTTTTTTAAAGACAGTCTCACTCTGTCACCCAGGCTGGAATGCAGTGGTGTTACCGGCTCACTGTACCCTCCATCTCCCAGGCTCAACTGATCAGTGATCCCTCTTGCTTCAGCTTTCCAAATAGCTGGGACTACAGGTGTGTTCCACCATACCCAGCTAATTTTTGTATTTTTTTATAGAGACAGGGTTTCATCATGTTGGCCAGGCTGGTCTTGAACTCCTGACCTCAGGAGATCCACCCGCCTCGGCCTCCCAAAGTGCTGGGATTACAGGCGTGAGCCACCGCGCCCAGCCAATTTTTGTATTTTTTAATAGAGACAGGGTTTCACCATGTTGCTCAGGTTTGTCTCGAACTCCAGAGCTCAAGTAATTCTCCTGCCTTCACCTCCCAAAGTGCTGAGATTACAGGCATAAGCCAGTGTGCCCAGCTCTTTTAGTTATTTCAAAATTTACAATGTATTATATTTTTGAGACGGAGTCTCGCTCTGTTTCCCAGGCTGGAGTGCAGTAGCATAATGGCTCACTGCAACCTCCGCCTCCCAGGTTCAAGTGATTCTACTACCTCAGCCTCCCAAGTAGCTGGGATTATAGGTACACGCTGCCACGCCCAGCTAATCTTTTTTTTTTTTTTTTTTTTTTTTTTTTTTTTAGCAGAAACACGGTTTCACCATGTTGCCCATGCTGGTCTAGAACTCCTGAGCTCAGGCAATCTGCCTGCCTCGGCCTCCCAAAGTACTGGGATTACAGGCGTGAGCCACCTCACCTATATTATTTTTTAACTATAGTCAATCTGTTATGCTTGTGTTCTAGGTCTTATTCATTCTTTCTATGTTTTTGTACCCATGGACCCTCTCCATTGGTCTATATTTCCATCCCTCTGTTAATATCATTTTCTCTTTTTCAGTATAGATTTCAAAGCTGTAATGTATACTGGGGATAGTACCTGTGTATCTTAGTCATCTTGGGTTTTTATATCAAATTCCCATAGATTGGGTGTCTTAAAGAATAAACATTCTGGCCAGGCATGGTGGGTCACACCTGAAATCCCAGCACTTTGGGAGGCCGAGGCGGGCGGATCACCTGAGGTCGGGAGTTCCAGACCAGCCTGACCAATATAGAGAAACCCCATCTCTACTACTAAAAATACAAAATTAGCTGGGCGTGGTGGCACATGCCTGTAATCCCAGCTACTTGGGAAGCTGAGGCAGGAGAATTGCTTGAATCCGGGAGGCGGAGGTTGCGGTGAGCCGAGATCATGCCATTGCACTCCAGCTTGGGCAACAAGAGCGAAACTTGATCTCAAAAAAATAAATAAATAAATAAATAAATAAAATAAAATAAACATTTCTGACAGGTCTGGAAGTTGTGAAGTCCGTGTTCAGAGTGCTGACAGATCTAGTGCCTGGTAACAGCCTGCTTCCTGGTTTGCAGATGGCCATCTTTTTATTTATTTATTCACATGACAGAGAGAAAGAGGAAACAAGCTATCATGTGTCTTATAAGAGTACTAATCTCATTCACGAGGGATCTAAACAAAACAAAAAGAATAAAAACATTTTTAAAAAGAAAATAAATTGTAATACAAATTAGTTTTAATAGGCTATGTTGTCTTTTTAAAAATTATATTCAACAGGTTGTTGGTGGTATTTTCATGGGCACTGATACTTATTTCTGTATAGAGTTTCCACTCTAGAAACTAAAAATATTATATATGGACGAAACACATAAAACAATTTCAGTGAACCAGAATATTAACAGAGCCAGTATTGTGAATGATAATTATTATTTTCTTACTTTTTTCATAGTTTCACAACGTGGGTATGTATCCTTATCAGTATATTTTATACTTATATTTTTTTATGTAGTGGATATCAGATACGTGATATTTTATATCATATTTTTTCTTTTTTTTTTTTTTTTGAGACGGAGTTTTGCTCTTGTTACCCAGGCTGGAGTGCAATGCCGCGATCTCGGCTCACCGCAACCTCTGCCTCCTGAGTTCAGGCAATTCTCCTGCCTCAGCCTCCTGAGTAGCTGGGATTACAGGCACACACCACCATGCCCAGCTAATTTTTTGTATTTTTAGTAGAGACGGAGTTTCACCATGTTGACCAGGATGGTCTTGATCTCTTGACCTCGTGATCCACCCACCTCGGCCTCCCAAAGTGCTGGGATTACAGGCGTGAGCCACCGCGCCCGGCCTTTATTTTTTCTTAGTAACAGACCTTCCATGGAATGGTAGTTCACTTTCTTGATTAACGGATTTTGTTTTTTACAGCAGTAGTCATTTGACCATAACATTGAGCAGATAATCTACATGGGTCCCACTTTTTTTCTTAGGTCATAGTTCTTCCTATTTTAATAATGGAGGTCCCAGGTACTTGGGAGGCTGTGGTGGGAGGATCACTTGAGCCCAGGAGATTGAAGCTGCAGTGAAACATGATCATTCCACTGCACTCCAGGCTGACTGACAGTGAGACCCTGTTTCAAAAAAACAAAATTGAAAAAAAAAAGATAAGACAAAAAAAAAAAAAGATAAACAAGTATATGGTCATGCCACTCTGAATGCACCTGATCTTAGCAGTTAAGCAGGTTCAGGCCAGGTTAGTACATGGTTTGTAGAATTCCTGGGAATACTGCTTGCTATAGGCTTAAAAAAAAAAAAAAGAAATTGCAATAATTCACCAAATAGAAGAAATAGATGCAAATTATATACCTGGTCCTGACATGTGTCTCTATCAGCTCAAGCCTAAGTCTCTATCACAGTGTAATGGCTGAATTGGCAGCCAATACTGCCAGGCATCCTGTGTCATCATTGCAGGCGGTGAGCTCTACCCTAGTACCCTGTCTGGGAAATAGTGCACCCACAGTCCCCTCTCTTACTAAGTTTATGGGGTAACAACAGGGAGTGGTCATCAGGAGAGAAATCTGACCTGGTGTTTTGGTTTTTTGAGTGGGAGGTATTCTCAGGACACCCTCCTTTCTCCCCACAGGGAGAGAGTCTGTTATCCCCTATGTTTTCTAGACTTCTGAAGCAGAGTCTGCAGTCTAAGTCCCTATCCTTTGTAAAGAGAGACTAATGAAAATGTGTTTAAAATATCAAAGAAGGCTTTATTCAGCACAATCACAGTATGAGTTGTGAGAACTGTAATATAAGAGAGAGATTATAGTTCTATATATTACAGTTCTCATGACACGTAATAGGCTGTCTCCCTGAGTTTAATCTCCCTCCTATATTACAGGGAAAGGTGAAGGAAAGGATAGAACTTGGTGAGGTATTAACAGTTAGAGAAGAGAATGTTGATGAATTATCATGAGTGGGGGAAATTGAACTTACTGGAAATACCAAGTTTGGGCAGGGGGCATTCTCTGTGAACTGTCTTAAAAGGCTTTTTGCTATTACTGGGTCCTGCAGGAGAAACTCAAAGCCTAGACAAGAAGAGGGCTGTGAGCTCAAGTTTGGTCAAAGAAGGAGTCCTGGCTTGGCGCGGTGGCTAACGCCTGTAATCCCAGCACTTTAGGAGATTGAGGTGGGTGAATCACAAGGTCAGGAGTTGGAGACCAGCCTGGCCAACATAGTGAAACCCTGTCTCTACTAAAAATACAAAAAATTAGCTGGGTGTAGTGGTAGGCGCCTGTAATCCCAGCTACTCGGGAGGCTGAGGCAGAGAGAATCACTTCAATCTGGGAGGCAGAGGTTGCAGTGAGCCAAGATCACACCACTGGACTCCAGCCCAGGTGACAGAGTGAGACTATCTCAAAAGAAAAACAAAAGGAGTCCTTAAGACCCCTGTAGTGGCCAGGTGTGGTGGCTCATGCCTGTAATCCCAGCACTTTGGGAGGCTGAGGTGGGTGGATCACCTCAGGTCGGGAGTTTGAGACCAGCGTGAACAACATGGAGAAACCCTGTCTCTACTAAAAATACAAAATTAGCAGGATGTGGTGGTGCATGCTTATAATCCCAGCTACTCGGGAGGCTGAGGCAGGAGAATTGCTTGAACCCAGGAGGCAGAGGTTGCAGTGAGCCGAGATTGCGCCATTGCACTCCAGCCTGGGCAACTATATAGTGAAACTCCATTTCAAAAAAAATACCCAAAAACAGAAATCCTGTAGCTTAGCTCTTCTTAGGAATGATAATAAGTCCCTAAAAATTTCTGGTTCCCTGGCTACATTCCAAACCACTCACTTCTGTCTCGAAAGGACGTCTTCAGTTATGATACATTTGAAACAGCTGCAGTAAATTGTTTATTTTTTACTGCCATAAATGGCTGTATTAAAAATTTTATTATTTTATGAATACTTTTTTTTTTTTGAGACGGAGTCTCACTCTATCGCCTAGGCTGGAGTGCAATGGCGCGCTCTTGGTTCACCGCAACCTCTGCCTCCTGGGTTCATGCGGTTCTCCTGCCTTAGCCTCCCAAGTAGCTGGGATTACAGGTGCACACCACCACACCTAGCTAATTTTTGTATTTTTAATTACAGACAGGGTTTCACCATGTTGGTCAGGCTGGTCTCGAACCCCTGACCTCATGACCTGCCCACCTCAGCCTCCCAAAATGCTGGGATTACAGGCGTTAGCCACTGTGCCCATCTATTTTATGAATACTTTTCATGAGAGAGAGTGCTCAATAACCACCTGAAACTACACTGTGTAAAATACTTTCACACATTTTCCTATTCTACTGTTGCTTTACCACGTGGTTCAATTGTAGCATCATCACCATTTCATCATATACTTATTGGTCATTTCTATGTATTAGAGAAATGTCATTCAAATACTTCTTTTCCCTTTTTTTTTTTTGAAATGGAGTCTTGCTCTGTTGCCCTGGCTGGAGTGCAGTGTTACAATCTTGTCTGACTGCAGCCTCTGCTGCCTAGGTTCAAGTAATTCTCCTGCCTCAGCCTCCCAAGTAGTTGGGATTACAGGCATGTGCCATCATGCCCGGCTAATTTTTGTATTTTTAGTAAAGATGAGGTTTCACCATGTTGGCCAAGGCTGGTCTCAAACTCCTAACTTCAAGTGATCCGCCCACCTCAGGCTCCCAAAGTGCTAAGATTACAGGCTTGAGCCACCACGCCTGGGCTATGCCCATCTTTTCATTAATATCAATTAGTTTTTTTACTTGGTACCATAATTTATTTTTTTTAATTACTGTAAAATAATAAACTTCAGTTTTGCCAGCTTAAGCAGTTTTAAGTGTATAGTTTATAGAGTTGCACAACACTACATAACTTATCTAAAGTGAATTATACTGTGATTTTCTTTTTGTGACTAGCTTTTTGCAATTACCACAGCATCCTGAATTTTTGTGATTGTTGTAGCATGAGACAGGATGTTATTTTATAAGATTAAATAATATTTCAATGTATATATATGCCCAGCATATTTTCATTGTGCATGCAGCCATCAGTGGACATGTGGATTGATCCAGCTCTTTGATTTTGTGAACAGTGGTTTTTCAAATACGTCTTCAAGGTTCAGTTTTCTGAATTTAATATAACTAGACCCAAAAGTGGGATGCTGGAAAATACAGTAATTGTATTTTATTTTTTTAGGCACTACTGTACTGTTTCCATAGAAGCTGAGCCATTTATTACCCTTGAAACAGAGCACAAGGATTGCCTTTTCCCCACTGACGGTGTCATCTGATGCACAAAAGTGTTTCGTTTTTTTCTTTTTGAGACGGAGTCTTGCTGTTGCCTTGGCTGGAGTGCAGAGGCGTGATCCCGGCTCACTGCGACCTCCAACTCCTGGGTTCAAGTGATTCTCCTGCCTTAGCCTCACAAGTAGCTGGAATTACAGGTGTGCACCACCACACCTGAATAATTTTTATATTTTTAGTAGAGACAGTGTTTTACCATATTGTCCAGCCTGGTCACAAACTCCTGACCTCAGGTGATCCTCCTGCCTCAGCCTCTCAAAGTAGTGGGATTATAGGCATAAGCCACCATGCCTGGCCACGAAAGTTTTTAAGTTTGATAACTAATACTTGCCTTTTTGTTGAGACTGGGTGCCTGTTTTTTTTTTTTTTTTTTTTCCTGAGCTGGAGTCTTGCTCTGTCTCCCAGGCTAGAGTGCAGTGGCATGATCTTGGCTCACTGCACCCTCTGCCTCTCAGGTTCCAATGATTCTAATGCCTCAGCCTCCTGGGTAGCTGAGATTACAGTCACATGCCACCACGCCTGGCTAATTTTTATTATTATTTTATTTTATTTTTTGAGACCAAGTCTCACTCTGTTGCCCAGGCTGGAATGCAGTGGGGTAATCTCAGCTCAGGTAACCTCTGCCTCCTTGGTTCAGATGATTCTTGTGCCTCAGCCTCCCGAGTAGCTGGGACTACAGGCGTGATTTTTTTGTATTTTTGTTAGAGACAGGGTTTCACCATGTTGGCTAGGCTGGTCTTGAACTCCTGACCTCAGGTGATACCACTGCTGCTGGAATCAGAACAAAATTCACTTTCTAGATATCATCAAAGGTAAAACTTTGTGAATAGGCATTTTATTCAAGGATACACAGCCTCAGGACTGCTAATGTTAAGCTTTTCGCATAGGAATTTGGAGGACTTTGTTATGGCAGGTGCTGTGCTCCCACATTACAAACAGACATTGGGGGGCCAGGAGCGGTGGCTCATGCCTGTAATCAAAGCACTTTGGAGGCCAAGACCGGTAGATCACCTGAGGTCAGGAGTTCAAGACCAGCCTGACCAACATGGTGAAACCCCATCTTATAAAAATTAAAAAAAAAAATAGCTTGGGGTCTCCAGTCGCTGTTGCCACTGGACCTGCAGCGATCATGGTGAACTTCCTTCAACTTGTGTGGGACCAGTGGGTTCTTTTTGTCCCTGTGGGATTTGTCCTTGGATGTTATCTTTTTTTTTGAGATGGAATTTCGCTGTTGTTACCCAGGCTGGAGTGCAATGGCGTGATCTCGGCTCACCGCAACCTCCGCCTCCTGGGTTCAAGCGATTCTCCTGCCTCAGCCTCCCGAGTAGCTGGGACTACAAGCATGCGCCACCATGCCCAGCTAATTTTTGTATTTTTAGTAGAGATGGGGTTTCACCTTGTTGACCAGGATGGTCTCAATCTCTTGACCTCGTGATCCACCCGCCTTGGCCTCCCAAAGTGCTGGGATTATAGGCGTGAGCACCGCGCCCGGCCCTTGGATGTTATCTTGACAGAAAGAGTGATGAAAAGCTAACTGCCTTCTGGAACAAGAGTATGTTATATAAAAGGGAATTGCGAAAATAAAATAAAAAATAAAAATAAAAATAAAAAAATTAAATTAAATTAAAAAAAAAAAAAAAAAGGGAATTGCGACCCAATGAAGAATATACCTGGAAGTAAAGACTGGCTGACGTATGCAGCGTTCACATTTTAAAGTTCTGAGAGAAATAAAAAAAAGTGTCATTATTGAATTTGAAAAAATAAATAAAATTAATTAATTAATTAATTAAACAAACAAAACATTGGGGGCAGCACAGGCAGCACACCTTTCTGGATTTACCAAAAATACATATTTTCCTGTTCTACTGTTGCTTTACCACTTGGTTGAATTGTAGCATCAGAATTACTTTATGGAAGCAACTGAGTGTAGACAGAGAGTATGAGGTCTCATGGTCATGAATAATTGTTTTGAGTCCACAGCATCATGGGAACTTCTTGAGAATAGATTATAGGCCCCATCCTCCTCTATACATGTGGGATGTTTCAGGTTTCAGTGGCCTTTGAGGATGTGGCTGTGACCTTCACCCAGGAGGAGTGGGCTTTGCTGGATCCTTCCCAGAAAACTCTCTATAGAGATGTGATGCAAGAAAACTTCAGGAACCTGGCCTCTGTAGGTAAGGGTGACAATATCACTTCCCTCAGTAAATGCAAGAACAAGTATTTTTTTGTTAAATGAGTATTTTTAGCTCATGAATACTGTTGAGTGATATAGTGTGGACAGGGAATATTTGATAAAGGAAGCATGCCTGCAGTGTACCCTGAACATAGAATCAAGTAATTTTTTTTCTAATTTTATACTAATTCAAGATTATTTTCCTTGTTCTGTGTTGTAGGGAAAAAATGGAAAGCCCAGAACATATATGTAGAGTACAAAAATCTAAGGAGAAACCTAAGGTAATTTGCACTCACAAGACAAAGCAGTGTCTCTCTAGAAAATGTTAGAATGGGTTAGCTGGGCGTGGTGGTGCGCGCCTGTAGTCCCAGCTACTCGGGAGGCTGAGGCAGGAGAATTGCTTGAACCTGGGAGGTAGAGGTTGCAGTGAGCCAAGGTCACGCCACTGCACTCCAGCCTGGCGCCTGGTGACGGAGTGAGACTCTGTCTCAAAAAAAAAAAAAAAAAAAAATGTTAGAATGGGAGAAAATGTTAAAAAAAAAAAAAAAGGGAAACAAAAGAAATAAGCCCAATTTTAATCTATTTATTCTTATGTTATCTAGGCTGGGTGTGGTGGCTCAGGCCTGTAATCCTAGCACTTTGGGAGGCGTAGGTGGGTGGATCACCTGAGGTCAGGAGTTCAAAACCAACCAGGCCATCATGGTGAAACTCCATCTTTTAAAAAAAAAAAAAGTTATCTAAACACATACTGAAGTGTGATATAATGGCTGGACACACTGGCTCAGGCCTATAATTCAGCCCTTTGGAAGGTTCAGGCTGGAGGATCACTTGAGCCAGGAGTTTGAGGCTATACTAAGCCATGATGGCATTACTGCTCTCTAGCCTGGGCAAGAGTGTGAGACCCTGACTCAAAAACAAATTTAAAAGAGACAGATATTTAGTATTTGTAAAATAATTTACTTTTAAAATAGTATTCAGAGAGGCCAGGCATGGTGGCTCACGTCTGTAATTCCAGCACTTTGGGAGGCTGAGGAGGGCGGATCACTTGAGGTTAGGAGTTCAAGAGCAGACTGGCCAACATGGTGAAACCCCGTCTCTACTAAAAATACAAAAATTAGCTGGGCATGGTGGTGGACACCTGTTATCCCACCTACCCAGGAGGCTAAGGCAGGAGATTTGCTTGAACCTAGGAGGACAAGGTTGCAGTGAGCCAAGTTTGTGCCACTGCACTCCAGCTGGGGGTGACAGAGTGAGACTCCATCTCAAAAAAAAAAGTATTCAGAAGGCTTATATCACCTGTTTTGATAGTAGATATGGCTGGGCCATCTTGTAGAGCCTGTGGTCCATTCATATTCAAACAATTCATAAAGGGTAGAAAGCCTACGCTTTGCTGGACAATGTTAAAAATGGAAGTGCAGGCCAGGCATGGTGGCTCACACCTGTAATCCCAGCATTTTGGAAAGCTGAGGTGGGTGGATCACCTGAGGTCAGGAGTTCAAGAGCAGTCTGGCCCACATGGTGAAACCCTGTCTCTACTAAAAATACAACAATTAATGTAATCCCAGCACTTTGGGAGGCCAAGACAGGGGTATCACCTGAGCTCGGGAGTTCAAGACCACCCCAGGCAACATGGTGAAACCTGTGTCTACTAAAATACAAAAAATTAGCCAGGTGTGGTGACATGCGCCGCCTGTAGTCCCAGCTACTTGGTAGGCTTAGGCAGGAGAATTGCTTGAACCTGGGAGGTGAAAGTTGCAGTGAGCCAAGATCACACCATTGCACTCCAGCCTGGGCAAGAGAGTGAGACTCCATCTTAAGAAAAAGAAAAAATGCAACTGCAATACTTGTGAATGAATATAAAATCACTGATAAGCCAGCCCATTATAATGTACTTCTCATTATTCACAGAAATCTTAGGGGAAAGAGACTCTTTGAAAGTAAAGAAGATCATCAGGATGGAGAAATTTTGACCCAGGTTCCAGATGACATGCTGAAGAAAACAACTACTGGAGTAAAATCATGCGAAAGCAGTGTGTGTGGAGAAGTAGGCAGTGGTCATTCATCTCTTAAAAGGCACATCAGAGATGACACTGGACACAAGGCATATGAGTATCAAGAATATGGACAGAAGCCATATACATGTAAACACCGTAAAAAAGCCTTCAACTGTCTCTTCTCTGTTCAGACTCATGAAAGGACTCATAGTGGAAGGAAACCCTATGTGTGTGCGGAATGTGGAAAAACATTTATTTCCCATTCAACCCTTCAAAGACACAGGATAATGCACAGTGGAGATGGACCTTATAAGTGTAAATTCTGTGGGAAAGCTTTGATGTTTCTCAGTTTATATCTTATCCACAAACGAACTCACACTGGAGAGAAACCATATGAATGTAAACAATGTGGTAAAACCTTTAGTCATTCTGGTAGCCTTCGAATACATGAAAGAACGCACACTGGGGAGAAGCCTTATGAATGTAATGAATGTGGGAAAGCATTCCATAGTTCCACATGCCTTCATGCACATAAAAGAACTCACACTGGCGAGAAGCCATATGAATGTAAACAGTGTGGCAAAGCCTTCAGCTCTTCCCATTCCTTTCAAATACATGAAAGATCTCACACTGGGGAGAAGCCATATGAATGTAAGGAATGTGGAAAAGCATTCAAGTGTCCCAGTTCTGTTCGTAGACATGAAAGAACCCACTCTAGGAAAAAACCCTATGAATGTAAACACTGTGGGAAAGTATTATCTTATCTTACAAGCTTTCAAAACCACCTGGGAATGCACACTGGAGAGATACCTCATAAATGTAAGATATGTGGGAAAGCCTTTTATTCTCCCAGTTCACTTCAAACACATGAAAAAACTCACATTGGAGAGAAACCCTATAAATGCAAGCAATGTGGTAAAGCCTTCAATTCTTCCAGTTCCTTTCGATATCATGAAAGGACTCACACTGGAGAGAAACCTTATGAATGTAAGCAATGTGGGAAAGCCTTCAGATCCGCCTCACTCCTTCAAACGCATGGTAGGACTCACACAGGAGAGAAACCCTATGCATGTAAGGAATGTGGAAAAGGATTTAGTAATTTCTCTTTCTTTAAAATACATGAAAGGATGCACAGAGAAGAAAAGCCATATGAATGTAAGGATTATGAGAAAGCATTCAGTTTGCCCAGTTTCTTTCATAGACATGAAAGGACTCACACTGGAGAGAAAACTTATGATTGTAAGCAATGTGGCAGATCCTTCAACTGTTCGAGTTCCTTTCGGTATCATGGAAGGACTCACACTGGAGAGAAACCCTATGAATGTAAGCAATGTGGGAAAGCCTTCAGATCTGCCTCACATCTTCAAATGCATGGAAGGACTCACACTGGAGAGAAACCTTATGAATGCAAGCAGTGTGGGAAAGCCTTTGGATCTGCCTCACAACTTCGAATGCATGAAAGGACTCACTCTGGAGAGAAACCCTATGAATGTAAGCAATGTGGGAAAGCTTTTGGATGTGCCTCACGACTTCAAATGCATGGAAGGACTCACACTGGAAAGAAACCATATAAATGTAAGCAATGTGGGAAAGCTTTTGGATGTCCCTCAAACCTTCGAAGGCATGGAAGGACTCACACTGGAGAGAAATCTTATAAATGTAAGCGATGTGGTAAAATCTTTAGATGTTCCTCACAACTTCAAGTGCATGAAAGGACTCACTGCACAGGCACCCCATAATCCCAGGCTTTAGGAGGCTGAGTTGGGAGAACTGTTTAAGCCCAGGAGTTCAAGACCAGCCTGGGCAATATGGTGAGACTCTATTATAAAAATAAATAAATTAATTAAAAAGATCTGCAGTTGGTGGTAATGGCAGCTGAGAAATCCATGGCTGGGATACAATGGCATCTGCTGGGCAGGGCAGAGAAGTCACAGAGGGAGAATGGGTGGGCAGGGGCTATTGGAACAAATGGTGGTCTGGGTCCCACAGCAGCAATGACTTTAGAGGCCAGGGAGGGGTGGGAAAAGGTGAAGGCTCCCAGGATGCAATGCCAGAAACATGGTGATGTCCTTGGGTCTAGGCCCTCGGGACAGCTGATGCCTACTGGGGGTAGTGGCGCCTGAGGGAGGTAGGTATGGAGGGGCATCCTTGTGTGGATTGGGGAGGGAGCCTGAAGGGACACAGAGTGAAGTTCAAATCATGGCTGAGGCCAGTTCAGGCTGAGGGTGAAGGTGCCTGGGAGGGCATGAGAGTCAAGCCAGGTTTGGGGGACAGGCCAGAGAGTTTGAGTATGGGTCTGTTGAGGGATCCAGTATGACACGAGCCAAACAGGGAGTTAGGGGGATTCAGAGTGAAGGGTTGGATCCCAGACATGTGTGCAGCCTAGGAGGGAAGAGGAAGGGTGGCAGGGAGCATAGAGTCCATGGATAGTAGGTGTGTGTCCTGTCAACCTCACATCATACAAAAATGTAGGAGTGAGTTGGAAGAGTTTATTGAAGTGAAAAGCTGGAAATGGCCATTCAGGAAAACATACTCCAGTGAAATGGGTACAGTGGTCCAAAGACAAGAGTTAAATTCTTGCTTAGATTTTCAATTAACCATTTTTACCAGCCCTAACAGTCTTCAGGTAATATTTCCTTCTGTTCTAACTGCTCTGCTTGTACCATTGGGAGGATTTGTGATGCTGTCCTGTTTGGAAAAGCCATGTTACTCTCTTTACACTTTATAGTAATTTGGGTTGGATCATCTCTGTGCTGTGCTCAGAGATGCTCCATCCTCCATATGAGGTGGAGGAAAAGGAGACATATCTGACCCATTCACATGTGTTTGTGAAAAAGGCAGCAAGCAAATAATTATTCAATTTTAGGAGTTAGGCTCACACTGGAGGGAGAGGACAGAGCCCTTCAGGGGGAATGTTTATGAACAAATAACAGATGATTAAATTCTCTAAAGCAAATACCGTTTCTACTTGAGAATATAGTGTTTCTAGTTAAATTATGCAAGTCATTCAGCAATCTAATGTTTCATGTAATATTTTTGATCCTACTAATTATTCCTATCTCTATTTTTTGTTATTTTTCCTTTCCTCTTATTTCTTATTTTATGTTCTCTGTTTAATGCTTAACGAAAAAATACACCACTTCAAAATAGCACCTGCAGCACAGGAAGATAAATTTTTTTTTTTTAATTGGGGATGGGCGGTGGCTCGCCTCAGGGCGGACCGAACCCCCCCCAACCCCCACCCCTACCCCGCCCCCCACCGCTCACTCCCAAGATCCAACTACGAGCTTTTTAGGGAAGATAAATTTTAAGACTTTTTTCCCCAAAGGACACTGGAATGTAACTGTCAATTCACAATTATAAAGAAATGTGGATATATATATATGTGTGTGTGTATATATACAAGTATATCCATACCTATATATACACACATACATACATATATGTATATGGGTGTGGATAAATTTTTTTTTTTGAGACAGAGTTTTACTCTGTTGCCCAGTGGGGGGTCGGTTGCGGGGGAGAGAGAGAGAGAGTAAGTATATTTTTTCTTAGAGACCACATCTTGCTATTTCGCCCAGGCTGGAGTGCAGTGGCATGATCACACATTACTGCAGCCTGGAACTCTTGGGCATTAGTAATCCTCCTGCCTCAGCCTCCCAAGTAGCTAGGACTATAGGCATGTGTCCCCATGCCCAGGTAACTTTTACATGTTTTTGTAGAGATGAGGTTTCACTATGTTGCCCAGCCTGGTCTTGAGCTCCTGGTCTGAAGCCATCCTCCCACCTTGGCCTCCCAAAATGGTAGGATTACAGGTATGAGCCACCATGCCTGGCTGATAAAAATATTAAGAAAAGTTAGTTTTATGTTGTCCACTCACCTATATTTCCTTATAATAAAACAGTTTTGGCTAGGCATGGTGGCTTATGCCTATAATCCTAGCACTTTGGGAGGCCAAGGCAGGTGGATCACCTGAAGTCAGGGGTTTGAGGCCAGCCTGGCAAACTTGGTGAAGCCCCATCTCTACTAAATAAACAAAAAAATTAGCCAGACGTGGTGGTGCATGCCTGTAATTCCAGCTACTTGGGAGGCTGAGGCACAAGAATTGCTTGAACCTGGGAGGTAGAGGTTACAGTGAGCTGAGGCTGTACCACTGCACTCCAGCCTTGGCACCAAAAGGAGACGCTGTCTCAAAAAAAAAAAAAAGTTTTAATTGAAACAAAAAGAAACTGCTTTCTCATTATATGAGAGTGGGAAAAATAGGGGAGAAAGCCTGTTTGCAGCCACCTGTCCAGAACCCGAGGATTAAGGAGGTTATAGACAGGACTGAGGGCTAGGCGTAGTGTGTCTCCAGCTACCTGTCCAGAGCCCTGAGATTGAGGTTATAGAACAGGACTAGGGGCTAGGTGCAGTGGCTCATGCCTATAATCCACACACTTTGGGATACTGAGGCTCAAGATCACTTGAGCCTGAGGTATAGGCTGCGGTGAGGTCTGATCATTCCACTACTGCAGCCTGGGTGATAGAGCTATACCATGTCTCAAAAAAAAAAAAAAAAAAAAAAACACAAAAAGAAAAAAAGGAATGTAGAACAGAACTGACAGAACTGGAGTCCACTCACGTTACCCAGGAAAACTAGATATTTACACTGAGGCTTGATGGGATAGAAAGAAAGGCTTTTATTGCAGGGCCCCAGGCAAGAAGGATCAGGAAGGTAAAGGCTCAAATCTAGGCCTCCCATAAGGTATGTTGGCTCACACCTGTAATCCCAATGTTTTCAGAGGCTAAGGTGGGCGGATCACTTTAGGTCAGAAGTTTGAGACCAGCCTGGCCAACATGGTGAAACCCTGTCTCTACTAAAAATACAAAAATTAGCCAGATGTGATAGCAGATGGCTGTAATCCCAGCTACCTGGGAGACTGAGGGAGGAGAATCACTTGAACACAGGAGGCAGAGGCTGTTGTGAACTGAAATTGTGCCACTGCACTCCAGCTTGGGCAACAGAGGAAGACTCCATCTCAAGAAATAAAACGTAGGGCCGGGCGTGGTGGCTCACGCCTGTAATCCCAGCACTTTGGGAGGCTGAGGCGGGTGGATCACCTGATGTCAGGAGTTCAAGACCAGCCTAGCCAACATGGTGAAACCCCATCTCTACTAAAAATACAAAATTAGCTGGGTGCGGTCACGTGCACATGTAATCCCAGCTACTCAGGCAGGAGAATCACTTGAACCCAGGGAGGCGGAGGTTGCAGTGAGCCAAGATCACGCCATTGCACTCTGGCCTGGGCAAAAAGGGCGAAACTGCATCAAAAAAAATAAAAATATGTTATGCTTTATTTGTCGGTTGTGTGTTTGAGAAAAGATCTCTCTGTTGCCCAGACTGGAGTACAGTAGTGCCATCATCGCTCCAATATAACCTCCAACTCCGGCGCTCAAGTGATCCTCTCACCTCAACCTCCCCAGTAGCTGGGACTACTGATATTCACCACCACTCCTCACTAGTTTAAAATTTTTTTGGTAGAGATGAGGACTCCTTGTGTTGCCTAAACTGGTTAGGAACTCGTGAGCTAATGCAATCTTTCTGGCTAGGCTTCACAAAGTGCTGGGATTACACTGTCACCTGACAGCACTCAGAAATAAATGCCAACAGTCCAAGAGCAAAAAGCTGTGGACTCAGTTTGACAGAGCCCTCACTCAGAGACCTAGGGCTTAGAGTTGGAAATACTCTGAAAAGCAACAACACTTCCAGTAAGGCCTTAGGACAGCTCTGTCATAAAAAAATATAACAGTTACCGGGCAAGGTGGTAGGGATGTGTGTGTGTGTGTGTGTGTGTGTGTGTGTGTGTGTGTATATATATACACACACACATATAAAGGTCAGAACAAGATCCCTCTGATCAAAAGCCCAATACCTAAAAGTGAGGGATAACAGAGGTGACATAGTCAGACTTGCTGTATCAAAAGTACCTTTTTGAAAACCAACTATTCTACAGTACCCTATGGTAAATGATTGGCTATGGTATACACTGTATTGTATACAATTCCCTCTCACAATTATTTTTTTCTTTTCTTAGAGACTGGGTTTCACTGAAACTGCCCAACAGGTTCACCTTGCCCAATGCCTAGACAGCAGATTTATCAAGACAGGGGAACTGCAAGAGAGAATAATTCATGCAGAGCCAGATGTGCAGAGACCAGAGTTTTTTTTTGTGTGTGTGTTTGTTTTTGAGATGGAGTCTCACTCTGTCGCCAGGCTGGATTGCAGTGGCGCGATCTCGGCTCACTACAACCTCCACCTCTGGGTTCAAGCAATTTTCCTGCCTCAGCCTCCCTGGGACTACAGGTGCGCACCACCATGCCCAGATAATTTTTGTATTTTTAGTACAGATGGGATTTAACCATGTTGGCCAAGATAGTCTCAATCTCTTGACCTGGTGATCTACTCACCTTGTCCTCCCAAAGTGCTGGGATTACAGGCATGAGCCACTGCACCAGGCTGATCAGAGTTTTATTATTACTCAAATCAGTCTCCCTGGATAATCTGGCAGGTGGGGGGGGTCATGAAGTGGGACTGCTGATTGGTCAGGTTGGAGATGAAATCATAGGCAGTCAAATTGAGTTTTTCTTGCTATCTTCTGTTCCTGGGTGGGATCACAAAACTATTTGAACCAGATTACCATTTGGGGTATTGTCAGCTTGTGGTACTTCAGAACACAGGGTCTGTAAAATATCTTAAGCACTGATCTTAGGTTTTACAACAGTGATGTTATTCCCAGGAGCAATTTGGGAAGGTTCAGACTCATAGCCAGAGGCTACATGGCCCCTAAATCATAATTTCTAATCTGGTAGCTAATTTTTTAGTCCTATAAAAAGTTAGACCAGTCCAGACTGGTCCCTAGGCAAGAAGGGTTTTTTTGGGGGGCAGGGGGAGAGTGGAGGGGAAGGGCTATTTTCATTTTTGTTTCAGAGTTAAACTGTAAGCTAAATTCCTTTCCAAAGTTAGTTTGGTCTATGCCCAGGAATGAATGAGGACAGCTTGGAGGTTGGAAGCAAGATGGAGTCAGGTCGGATCTCTTTTCACTGTAATAATTGTCTCATATATAAAATTATATTTTGAGACTCAATCTTGAAAACAAACAAATAAAACTCTGGTCTCCTGCACATCCAGCTGTGCATGAATTATTCTATTTTGTGTAGGGCTGTTAGGCCCCACAGGGTCGTGGGATGTCCTTATGCTGTGCTGAAGTGCAGGATCTGAGAAGTAAAGAGACAGGACACTGAAGAACTGGTGAAGAGCATCTGGACTTAGGGGGCCATGAAACCTATGAGCAGAGATCAGCAGGGGCCCCAAATGCCCAGAAGCATCTGTATTTATTAGGTACAAGCAGGGGGCAGGGTTGTAAGTGAGGTCATCATCTATAGGCTTAGTAATAGGGCATACATAATCACGTGAGTCACAAGCATGGGGGCCACCCCATTATGTCATTTGGGCAGAGAGATGGGCCGTGCACAGTAGTAGAGGGTCGCATACTGAAAAGGGGTCCACCCCCGTTAGGTCACTGAGGCAAGGAGGTGGGCTGTGTGCAACAGCTGTTATGCGCAACACTTCTTATCAGGGACTGGAGACTTCAAAAGATTTCTAATAGAAGGATACTGTAAGCCAGTGCAGTGGGAGCTGACAGACTTGTGCTCTTCTCTTAGATATTTATGGGAGGATGATTTGAGCTAGCATAGAAGCGAGAAAAGACTGACAGGGTGTACAGCCGCCATGACTGGTCACACCAGAGGGGTTCTTCTCCCTTGGCTATTTCCAGGATCTCAGGCCTGAGGCCTACTTTCCACAGAAACTGGATGCAAGTTACTACAACTCCTTTATCAGGAGGAGAGGCTCTTGCTCTGACTACAATTCCTATTGATTATATAGAAAGATTATATGAGACTAAGTATGTTAGATATAAGTATTAAATATTATATAAGCTAGACATATGTAAGCAGTAAGTTATAGTTCAGGCACTAATTCTATAAACTAATATATGATTACAAATAACAGATTACATAAAGGAAATAGCTGAGTAATAATATTATAAACTAAGATATTCTTCAGGCACTAATTGTGCCTGGGGTCTGGACAGTTTTCTTCCTTGGTGCCCAAGGTGGGTGTTACCCACACTCTTGCAATTTCCTTGTCTTTTTTTTTAATTTTTTTTTTTTGAGACGGAGTTTTGCTCTTGTTGCCCAGGCTGGAGTGCAATGGCACGACGTTGGCTCACTGCAACCTCCGCCTCCCAGATTCAAGCAATTCTCCTGCCTCAGCCTCCCAACTAGCTGGGATTAGAGGCATGCGCCACCATGCCCGGCTAATTTTGTATTTTTAGTAGTAGAGACAGGATTTCTCCATATTGGTCAGGCTGGTCTGGAACTCCTGACCTCAGGTGATCTGCCTGCCTCGGCCTCCCAAAGTGCTGGGATTACAGGTGTGAGCCACTGCTCCCAGCCTCTCCTATCTATTTTTTTTTTTTTTTTTGAGACGGAGTTTCGCTCTTGTTACCCAGTCTGGAGTGCAATGGCGTGATCTCGGCTCACCACAACCTCCGCCTCCTGGGTTCAAGCAATTCTCCTGCCTCAGTCTCCCGAGTAGCTGGGACTACAGGCATGGGCCACCATGCCCAGCTAATTTTTGTATTTTTAGTAGAGACGGGGTTTCACCTTGTTGACCAGGATGGTCTCAATCTCTTGACCTCGTGATCCACCTGCCTCAGCCCCCCAAAGTGCTGGGATTATAGGTGTGAGCCACCGCACCCGGCCCTCTCCTGTCTTAATAAATCTCCTGTCTAGGCAGTGGGCAGGGTGGACCTGTTGGGCAGTCTCTAAAAAAGAAAAAAATAATTGTGAGAGGGAATTGTATACAATACAGTGTATACCATAGCCAACCATTTCCCAGAGAGTACTGTAGAATAGTTGGTTTTGAAAAAAGGTACTTCTTAATTATAATTTTAAAGGTTGGTTTCAATCTCTCCCTTAGGGTTTCATAACATCTTATTCTTAAGGTGTGGGCTATAAGGATGGTAAAAGGATAAAGATCACTCTAACTTCTTCCTGCTGACAGGGGATGTAGTGGGGGTAGGTGCTGACCCGAAATTGTGAAGAGTAGAACCACTTTGCAACCATCTGAGCATACTCACGTAGGCTGGGTTGGGGTTTGAAGGCTTGCATGACAAAAGCGTTAGTATCCTCATCTATAGTTTTAGTACAGTATTAATATTAAAGAAAACAGAATTCTGTAGTTTTAGCACAGAACAGTGAACTATAAGGTAAATAACGAGTCCTAGGACAAAGAGTGAAAGTCTTGGCTGGGCACGGTGGCTCACACCTGTAATCCCAGCACTTTGGGAGGCCAAGGCAGGCAGATCACAAGGTCAAGAATTTGAGACCAGCCTGACCAACATGGTGAAACCCCTCTCTACCAAAAATACAAAAATTAGCCAGGTGTGGTGGCGGGTGCCTTTAATTCCAGCTCATCAGGAGGCTGAGGCAGAGAACTGTTTGAACCTGGGAGACAGAGGTTGCAGTGAACTGAGATCATGCCACTGCACTCCAGCCTGGGTGACAGAGTGAGGCTCTGTTTCAAAAAAAGAAAAAAAGGCCAGGTGCAGTGGCTCATGCCTGTAATCCTACCACTTTGAGAGGCCGAGGTGGATGGAACACCTGAGGTCAGGAGTTCAAGACCAGCCTGGCCATCATGGTGAAACCCCATCTTAAAAACAAAAAAGAAAAAAAGAAAAAAAATCAACATCAAAAACCAAATGAATGTTCCTAGTAGATGCAAAAAAAAAGCGCATGTGACAAACCTCAACATCTCATGATTAAAAACAATAAAGTAGCTGGGCACAGTGGCTCTTGCCTGTAATCCCAGCACTTTAGGAGGCCAAGGTAGGTGGATCACTTGAGGTCAGGAGTTTGAGACCATCGTAACCAAAATGGAGAAAACCTGTCTCTATTAAAAACACAAAATTAGCTCGGTGTGGTGGTCCACGCCTGTAATACCAGCTACTCGGGAGGCTGAGGCAGGTGAATCATCTGAACACGGGAGGCAGAGGTTGCAGTGAGCCATATGGCACCAGTGTACTCCAACTTGAGCAACAATAGTAAAATCCCACAATAGAAATTCTAAGAGGTACACTAAGAACAAAGAAAAATCGACTATAAGACAAGTGTGAAAATGCAAAACTACCCCCATTCTTGATAAAAGACTGCTTTTTTCCCCAAATCCCACAAGACAAGGGTGTATACTCTCATCCCCTCTGTTGAACTCAGAAGGGTACTACTAGGCCAACCAGGCAACAAATCACAAGGCTTCCAGATTTATAGGACATATACATATAACACTCCTGACAAACACACAGACTCTATCACTGCATATACAGGTTTACAAACCAAAGCAGAAACACAGAAAGGCAAAAGAGCTATGAAATAATACCTGAGGCTGAACAATTCATATTGAAAAGAAGTGTATGTGGCTCATGGTTACACAGGCTGTACAAGGAGCATGACACTGAAATTTTCTGTCTGGTAAGGGCTTCAGGAAGCTCTTACTCATGGTGGAAGGGAAGACAAGCCAGGAAGTCACATGTCCTTAAGAATATTAGGTTGGTAAGGCCTGGTGTGGTGGCTCACACCTGTACTCCCAGCACTTTGGGAGGCCAAGCCAGGTGGATCATGAGGTCAGGAGTTCGAGAACAGCCTGGCTAGCATAGTGAAACCCTGTCTCTACTAAAAATACAAAAATTAGCTGGGTGTGTTGGCAGGTGCCTGTAATCTCAGCTACTTAGGAGGCTGAGGCAGGAGAATCGCTTGAACCCAGAAGGCAGAGGCGGAGGTTGCAATGAGCTGAGATGGTGCCATTGCACTCCAGCCTGGGCAACAGAACAAGACTCCATCTAAAAAAAAAAAAAAGGAATACTAGGTTGGTGCAAAAGTAATTGCAGTTTTGGACTGTCAATTTTAAATCATTATAATTAGGCTCAAACACATCTCTATTAATCAAAATAACCATTACAATCAATCCATTTTTGCTGAGAAATGTGTTTATTCCTGTAGTGTAAAAATCTGTGCTTTTGATTCAACAAACTCTTGAAAAGCACTTTTTGCATCCCACTGCTTGTGGAAGTGCTTTCCCTGCAAAAAGTTGTTAAGATGATTCAAGAAGTGGTAGTTGGTTGGCAAGAGGTCAGGTGAATCTGAATGTCAACTGAATCAATTGTGAATCTGCGGACGAGGCAAAACTTTTTAGCCCAATTAGTTCAACTTTTGTTGTTTTTTTGGGGGGTTTTTTAATGTATTGTACTTTAAGTTCTGGGGTACATGTACAGATCGTGCAGGTTTGTTACATAGGTATACACATGCCATTGTGGTGGTTTGCTGCATCCATCACCCTGTCATATACATTTGGTATTTCTCTTAATGTATCCCCCCCCTCAATTCCCCCAACCCTGCTATTCCTCCCCTAGCCCCTGAACTCCCAGGTCCCGGTGTGCAATGTTCCCCTCCCTGTGTCTGTGTGTTCTCATTGTTCAACATCCACTTATGAGTGACAACATGCAGTGTTTGGTTTTCTGTTCTGTGTCAGTTTGCTGAGAATGATGGTTTCCAGTTTCATCCATGTCCCTGCAAAGGACATAAACTCATCCTTTTTTATGACAGCATAGTATTCCATGGTATATATGTGCCACAGTTTCTTTATCCAGTCTATCACTGATGGACATTGGGTTGCTTCCAAGTCTTTGCTATTGTGAACAGTGCCACAATAAACATACGTGTGCATGTGTCTTACAGTAGAATGATTTGTAATCCTTTGGGTATATACCCAGTAATGGGATTGCCGGGTCAAAAGGTATTTATATTTCTAGATCCTTAAGGAACTGCCACACTGTCTTCCACAATGGTTGAATTAATTTACACTCCCACCAACGGTGTAAAAGTGTTCCTTTTTTTTTTTTTTTTAAAGATGGGATTTCACCGTGATGGCCAGGCTGGTCTTGAACTCCTGACCTCAGGTGATCCACCCACCTCGGCCTCCCAAAGTGTTAGGATTACAGGTGTGAGCCACCGTGCCTGGCGCGTTCCTATTTCTCCACATCCTCTCCAGCATCTGTTGTCTCCAGATTTTTTAATTGCATTTTAGGTTTTGGGGTACATGTGAAGAACATGCAAGATTGTTGCATAGGTACACACGTGGCAGTGTGATTTGCTGCCTTCCTCCCCTTCACCTATATCTGGCATTTCTCCCCATGCTATTTCTCCCCAACTCCCCACCCCCCGCTGTCTCTCCCCTATTTCCCCCCAACAGACCCCAGTGTGTGGTGCCCCCTTCCCTGTGTCCATGTGTTCTCATTGTTCAACACCTGCCTATGAGTGAGAACATGGGGTATTTGATTTTCTGTTCTTGTGTCAGTTTGCTGAGAATGATGGTTTCCAGGTTCATCCATGTCCCTACAAAGGACAGGAACTCATCATTTTTGATGACTGCATAATATTCCATGGTGTATATGTGCCACATTTTCCCTGTTCAGTCTATCATCAATGGGCATTTGTGTTGGTTCCAGGTCTTTTTTTTTTTTTTTGAGACGGAGTTTCGCTGTTGTTACCCAGGCTGGAGTGCAATGGCGTGATCTCGGCTCACCGCAACCTCCGCCTCCTGGGTTCAAGCAATTTTCCTGCCTCAGCCTCCTGAGTAGCTGGGATTACAGGCGCGCACCACCATGCCCAGCTCATTTTTGTATTTTTAGTAGAGATGGGGTTTCACCTTGTTGGCCAGGATGGTCTCGATCTCTTGACCTCATGATCCACCCGCCTCGGCCTCCCAAAGTGCTGGGATTATAGGCGTGAGCCACCGCGCCCGGCTCCAGGTCTTTACTATTGTAAACTGTGCTGCAATGAACATTCGTGTGCATGTGTCCTTATAGTAGAACGATTTATAATCCTTTGGATATATACCCAGTAATGGGATTGCTGGGTCAAATGGAATTTCTATTTCTAGGTCCTTGAGGAATCGCCACACTGTCTTCCACAATGGTTGAACTAACTTACACTCCCACCAACAGTGTAAAAGTGTTCCTATTTCTCCACATCCTCTCCAGCATCTGTTGTCTCCAGATTTTTTAATGATCGCCATTCTGATTGGTGTGAGATGGTATCTCAATGTAGTTTTGATTTGCATTTCTCTAATGACCAGTGATGATGAGCATTTTTTCATATGTTTGTTGGCCTCATGTATGTCTTCTTTTGTAAAGTGTCTGTTCATATCCTTCGCCCACTTTTGAATGGACTTGTTTGTAGTTCAACTTTTGAAGTACTGGTTGTGTGACTTGTGGCTGGGCATTGTTGTGGAGAATTGGGCCCTTTCTGTTGACCAATGCCAGCTGCAAGCATTACAGTTTTCAGTGCATGTCATCGGTTTGCTGAGCGTAACTTCTCACATGTAATGGTTTCACTGGGATACCAAAAGCTGTAGTGAATCATACTGGCAGCAGATCACCAAACAGTGACCATGACCTTTTTTTTGGTGCAAGTTTGGCTTTGGGAAGTGCTTTGGAGTTTCTTCTCGGTTCAACCACTGTGCTGGTCATCACTGGCTGTTGAACAAAATCCACTTTTTGTCACATATCACAATCCAATGGAGAAATGATTTGTTGTTGCATAGAACAAGAGAATGTGACCCTTCAAAATGATTTTTTAAAAATTTTCACTCAGCTCATGAGGCACCCCCTTGTCAAGCTTTTTCACCTTTCCAATTTGCTTCAATGTCAAATGACTGTAGAATGATCAATGTTGAGTTCTTCAGCAACTTCTTGTGTAGTTTTAAGAGGATCAACTGCAATGAAATGTTCTCAGTTGGTTACTGTCAACTTCTGATGGCAGCCATTCATCTCACTAGAAGATGAGATGGCTCCTCATCTTCAAGGCTCCAGTCACCTTTTTTTTTTTGAGACACAGTCTCGCTGTGTTGCCCAGGCTGAAGTGCAGTGGCATGATCTCCACTCACTGCAACCTCTGCCTCCTGGGTTTAAGCGATCTTCCTGCCTCAGCCTCCCAAGTAGCTGGGATTGCAGGTGCAAACCACCATGCCAGGCAATTTTTGTATTTTTAGTAGAGACCATGTTTCACCATGTTGGCCAGGATGGAAACTCCTGACCTCAAGTGATCCTCCCATCTTAGCCTCCCAAAGTCCTGGGATTACAGGCCTGAGCCACTGTGCCTAGCCTCCTTTGCAAAACTTCTTGAACCACCACTGCACTGTACATTTGTTAGCAGTTCCTGGGCCAAATGCATTGTTCACGTTGCAAGTTGTCTCCGCTGATTTCCAACCCATTTTGAACTTGAATAAGAAAATTGCTCAAATTTGCTTTTTGTCTAACATCATTTCCATAGTCTAAAATAAATATAAAATAAACAGCAAGTAATGAGTCATTAGCAAAAAAACAAAGTGAGAAATGAACATTAAAATGATGTATAACATGATACATGTGTAGAATATGCAAAAAAAGATGTATAACATAACCACATTTATTTAAGAATGCATTCCAATATCAAACAGCAAATTTCAACAATGCAAAAACCACAATTACTTTTGCACTAACTTTTGTTTTTTTCCACACATTCTGAGTTTTCTCTCTCAGAATGTGTGGGAAAAGGCAAAAAAAAAAAAAAAAAAAAAAAAAAAGGTTTTCTCCCTTTACATTTCTGAGACAATCCAGAGGACAGGAATCATTTCTCTTTCCTCTCAATAGCAATATTCAATTGGCCGACCAGCCATGTATCTCCAAATAACGGAAACAGGTTGAAGAAAAGCTGAGCACCCCAAGGGGATTGGTTATGTAGATAAAGAGTATACCAAGAGGCTCCTCCCACCACAGAGCATTCAGTGGCTCACTACCTTGGGAGGCCCCACTCCCCTACCTCAGGCTGTCCTCCTGGAGGCATGACTAATAGGCTGATATGCACTAGGCCCTCTAAGAGGCATGGCAGTGGTGGCCATCTTGGTTCAGCCCAGGCAGTTCTGAAACCCAGGACCAGGAAAAATAAGAGGGGGGCACTGAAGACAGACCATTCTGTGAAGTTTCCTAAAAGTTACCTCAACCCAAAGACATCCTGATGTCTGTGCCTAGGAAAAACAAAAGAAGGAGAGGCACAAAGGTTTTGTTCACTGGGATGTGTGGTGATTTTTCTCTGCCTTTTTCTCATGTGAAATTTTCAGAAACAGCACACAAATACTTTAAAAAGAGTCATCTATTCTGTGATAAAATAATAAACAATTAAAATACACCACATCTCTTTGAAGCAGGATGAATAAGTGCAATGTTGCACTATAAAGAAACAATAGTTGATAAATATTGTGAACTAGAGAATGGAGTTAATGTTAGAAATGTGGGAGAAATAACATTTAGGATTTTACTGCAAGCCCTTGAAGAGTCAGCCTGGGATTCAGGGTGGAGAATTTGAGACACTGCATCCAATCTATTTGGACTATGTAGGGGGAAACCCAGCCCCTCAGGGGAGTGTTAAAGAATTTAAATGAGGCCACATGCTGTGGCGCATGCCTGTAATCCCAGCACTATGGGTGAGATGCCAAGGCAGACGGATCACTTGAGCTCAGGATTTTGAAGACTAGCCTGGGCAACCTAGCATCTACAAAAAATACAAAAATTAAGTCAGGATTGGTGGTGCATGCCTGCAGTCCTGCCTACTCAGGAGGCTGAGCTGGGAAGATCACTTGAGCCCAGAGCCCAGGAGGCAGAGGTTGCAGTGAATAATACCGTCTCAAAAAAAAAAAAAAAAAAATTAAATGAGAAGGAATTAGACTGAACAATGTGTAGTGTCCTAGGACCTGCCTAAGGACCCCGAAATAAAACTCAAATGAAATTCTGATGAAGTAATAATTTATAGGGAAATGAAATTTAGGCTTAACCAACCACAATCCCCCAATTAACCTGATTACATAACCAGAAAATTTCTACCTGTACAGTCTGTGAAACTAAAGCAGCCAAAACTTTGAGGTGTTCCATCTCTAAATTATCTTGAGCCTTAAAGCAATATGATTAAAATGGCATTGAGTCACATGACAGGAACTTTCCTTTCCCAGATTGTGGATTTGCCTTCACTCTTACCTACATCCTTTCATAAAATTATGTAAATGTTGGTTAGTTCTTTTACTATGGGTGTGGGGAAAAAAAAGAAAAAAAAACAAGAAAGAAAAAAAATTATGTAAATGCTGAAATGTAAATGTTAAAGGGAGACAGGGAAGACCCCTTCCCTCTTCACTCTTGATTTCCATTGTAGATGAACTTTCATCTTACCCCTTCTCACACAAAGACTTCATGGCTATCACACTGTTTTAAGCTAGAATGTTAAACTCACTCTTTTTTTTTTTTTTTTGAGACGGAGTCTTGCTCTGTCACCCAGGCTGGAGTGCACTCTGGCACCATCTTGACTCACTGCAACCTCTGCCTCCCAGGTTCAAGGAATTCTCCTGCCTCAGCCTCCCAAGTAACTGGGATTACAGGTGCACGCCGCCATGCCCAGCTAATTTTTTTGTATATTAGTAGAGACACGGTTTCACCATGTTGCCCAGACTGGTCTCGAACATCTGAGCTCAGGCAATCCACCCGCCTCGACCTCCCAAAGTGCTAGGATTACAGGTGTGAGCCACTGTGCCCATCCAAACTTACTCTTTTAAATTGGGAAGGAGGGCCGGGCGCAGTGGCTCATGCCTGTAATCCCAGCACTTTGGGAGGCTGAGGCAGGCAGATCACCTCAGGTCTGGAGTTCGAGACCAGCCTGACCAGCATGGAGAAACCCTGTCTCTACTAAAAACACAAAATTAGCTGGGCATGGTGGTGCATGCCTGTAGTACCAGCTACTCAGCAGGCTGAGGCAGAAGAATCACTTGAACCAGGGAGGCAGAGGTTGCAGTGAGCCGAGATTGCGCCATTACACTCCAGCCTGGGCAACAAGAGCAAAACTCCATCTCAAAAAAAAAAAGAGAGAGAGGATCAGAGGAGCCTCCTTACACCGTCTTCCTTTTAGAGTTAAGACACAGCAACCGACCTACATTCATGTTAATTGGACATCATCAGACTCACAAAACAGATTCCATGGCAGTAAGACACGAAATTACAAACACCTTCTAAGGGGACTTAAGGAAAATGGTAATTCATGCCTCAGAATTCATTAAATCTGGTGACACAGGCCTGTTTTTTGGGCTGGGATGGAATCACGTGACACAGAACAGCCCCTGTTCCTACAGTATTCCTTCCTACAGCCTCTAAAAATTTAAAAAATATATATGTATTTATATATATTTCCATAGGTTTCTGGGGAACAGGTGGTATGCAATTACATGAGTAAGTTCTTTAGTGGTGATTTATGAAATTTTGGTGCACCATCACTGGAGCAGTATACACCGAACCCAATTTGTAGTCTTTTATCCCTCACCCTCTTCCCACCCTTTCCCATCCTCCCCAGTCCCCAAAGTCCAATGTATCATTCTCATGCCTTTGCATTCTCATAGCTTAGCTCCCACTTATAAGTGAGAACATAAGTTATGTTTGGTTTTCCATTTCCGAGTTACTTCACTAAGAATAATAGTCTCCAATCCCATCCAGGTTGCTGCAAATGCCATTAATTCACTCCTTTTTATCTGCCTTTAAATTTTCGAGCAAAACTTCACACTCTCAACCAACTGCCACCCACAGAATCCTTCAACCACCTGTGCCTTCTAACCCTGCTTCTACAAGTCACACCTTTTGTCCAAAGGAACTTACACCTTCCAGGCACTGATTCATGATTTTCCTTGCAATCCCCGTCTCCCTAGAATGAATAAAACCAAACTGTCATGAATCACCTCCATACCACTTAATCCAGGCTTCCTGGGGTTGTTTCCCTCGGCCAAGGTCTCTCATAACACTGCAACCTTCGCCTCCTGGGTTCAAGCAATTCTCCTGTCTCTCAGCCTCCCGAGTAGCTGGGATTACTGGTGCCTGCCACCACACTCGGCTAATTTTTTTTTTTTTTTTTTTGAGACAGAGTCTCACTCTGTCACCAGGCTGGAGTGCAGTGGCGCAATCCCTGCTCACTGCAACCTCCGCCTCCCGAGTTCAAGCGATTCTCCTGCCTCAGCCTCCCGAGTAGCTGGGACTACAGGCGCATGCCACCACGCTCGGCTAATTTTGGGGGTTTCACCATGTTGGCCAGGATGGTGTCGATATCTTGACCTCGTGATCCGCCCGCCCTGGCCTCCCAAGTGCTGGGATTACAGCTGGGAGCCACCGCACTCAGCCCTTAATTGTATCTTTAGTAGACACAGGGTTTCACCTGTGTTGGTCAGGCTGGTCTCGAACTCCAGACCTCAGGTGATCCACACAACTCGGCCTCCCAAAGTGCTAGTATTACAGGAGTGGGCCACTGCGCCCGGCCAGAATAAAACTTCTTCAAGTTATTTTACAGTTTGGCTTTTTCCGTTAACAAATAAATCATGACCCGGTGTTTCTCCTTTCATGATTGGCTCTTTGCCCAAAATACTCTTTACTTGTTAACAGTGTCTCGGTTTAATCTTTAGCAGAAGAAAGGTGGGACTGGGAACCCCACACACGAAGCGGGATTCCCCCCATGACTTGCGCACAGTCTGTGGCGACGCGAGCAGCGGGTGCGGAGCTGCCCAGAGAAGGCCGGGGCCGCAGTCGCCCCGCTGGGACGGAACAGGACGCCCAGGGTCCTGGTCACCGGCCCAGACCCACACCCTGAGGCCGAGGGGACCAAAATCTGCGCTGCACCTGGACTCAGGTCCCAGACCCCGGAGTCGCGCAGGGAGGCCCGGGTCCCGCCACAGCCGATAACCCCACCTCGGGACTTCCGACTCCGTACACTCACCATTTTTCAGCTTCTAGATATTCCGGCGTCTCCTGCAGGATTCTCGTGAGCAGTCCAGAACCTGGCGCAGGCAACAGGGAGAAAAGCTACAGAAGAGGGACCTTGTCCCTGTCAGAGCAGGAAAGACGAAATCCCGACTTTGCCTCCGCGAAAGTAGTCAGGCAGTGAGGAGAGCCGCAGCTCGACTGCCTCCTTCCGGCGGATAAACAGTTCGCAGGGACCCGCCTCAGCACCCCTGATTGGATAGAGCATCAGTCCCCGCCCCTTCAGACCTGACTGACAGCAGAAGCCCTGGGTAACGAGGCCCTGCCAAGCGGGTCCGATTCAAGTCACAGATAATCTTTAAGTTCAGTCACAGATTCTCTAAGTGAGCTCCCTTTTAGCTCCCAGCTCTTTGGATATTTTGCATTTCAGCCAAACTTGCTCCTAATCGCTAAAAGGGACACTGTTGTCTTTTTTACTCAATGGCTCCTTCGTCCTGCACAGGGTCACAAATGTGTGCAGGGAATTCCAGTGGAGCCTGTAATCCCAGCACTTTGGGAGGCCGAGGCGGGCGGATCACATCAAGAGATCAAGACCATCCTGGCCAACATGGTGAAACCCCGTCTCTACTAAAATATAAAAATTAGCTGGGCGTGGTGGCGCGCGTCTGTAGTCCCAGCTACTCGGGAGGCTGAGGCAGGAGAATTGCTTGAACCCGGGAGGCGGAGGTTGCAGTGAGCCGAGATCGTGCCACTGCACTCCAGCCTGGCGCCTAGCGACAGAGTGAGAGTCTGTCTCAAAAAAAAAAAAAGAGTCCAGTGGAGATGAAGGAAATTATTTACCCCAAAATATATTTCCTTGATTTTTTTTTTTTTTTTTTTTTTTTTTTTGAGACTGGGTCTCACTTTGTCACCCAGGCTGGAGTGCAGTGGCGCTATCCTGGCTCACGGCAATCTCCGCTGTAAGGGCGGTCGCCTCGCCGGGAGCTCGGACACCCCCACCCCCACCCCGGGAGCTCGGACACGTCCACCCCCTCACACAGCCTAGCCCTCCCTTAAAGAACCCTGCCAAAATGCAAAGGAAGTCTTGTAACTCTACCCAATAGTAGTCAAGTCTTGTATGCAAACGAAGTCTTGTAGCTTTACCCAATAGCAGTTGAGTCTTGTATGCAAATGAAGTCTTGTAATTCTACCCAATAGCAGTCGAGTCTTGTAAAACTACCCAATGGCACTCAAACCCTGCTTACCTGCCAATAACAAGCTTGCCCTGCCCACAGCCTGCTCTCCCACAATCAATCAAATGCCTCCACTCCCTATAAAACCCCACATCTAAGAGGAGTCTGTGCGACTTCTCCGGCCCCTCCTGTCGGACCGCAGAACCTCGCCTGGGAGCCGAATAAATTCATATTGGATCTTCTTGTGCTGGCCTCAGTTTCTTTCTTTTAAACTCGGCAAGAACCTAACAACCCTTACAAGGCACGGCAATCTCTGCCTCCTGGGTTCAAGCGATTTTACTGTCTCAGCCTCCCTAGTAGCTGGGATTACAGGCGTGCTCCACCACCCCTGCTAATTTTTGTATTTTGAGTAAAGATGGGGTTTCCCCTGGTTGGTCTTGAACTCCTGAGCTCAGGCGAACCGCCCCGGCCTCCCATAGTGCTAGGATTACAGGCATGAGCCACCGCTCCCGTCATTCCTTTGACATATTTTGAAATCGCTGCCGCTTGGCCAACAAAGCTTGCAAGGTCTTGCAAAGCTGCCTTTGGGAGGAAATTTTGCATCTGTAGAGAATCTCCGTTATTGAAGCCACGGCCCCCTCCCTGCTTATTTCTCTTCACCGGAACTAGTAGTGATTCCGAGTCTGACAACTTTAAAACCTGAACACAGGCAGGAAGCCGTGACTCAGGCCTCTAATCCCAGCACTTTCCTCAGCAGGAAACTCTCACCTGGTGACAATTTAAGCTTCTGACCTAAATAAACTGTCAACTTCATAAACTTTTTTTCTTTTTTTGAGACAGAGTCTTGCTCTGTCACCCAGGCTGGAGTGCAGTGGTGCGATCTCGGCTCACTGCAACCTCTGCCTCCCGGGTTCAAGCAATTCTCCTGCCTCAGCCTCCTGAGTAGCTGGGACTACAGGCGTCTGCCACCACACCCAGCTAATTTTTGTATTTTTAGTAGATATGAGGTTTAACCATATTGGTCAGGCTGGTCTCAAACTCCTGACCTCAAGTGATCCACCCACCCAGGCTTTCCAAAGTGCTGGGATTACAGGCTTGAGCCACTGTGCCTGGCCTAAACTCTTTTTGTTGTTGTTGTTGTTGTTGTTTTAATTTTTTTTTTTTTTTTTTTAAAGATGGGGTTTCACCATCATGGCCAGGCTGGCCTTGAACTCCTGACCTCAGGAGATCCACCCACCTCGGTCTCCCAAAGTGCTGGGATTACAGGCGTAAGCCACCGCGCCCGGCTTAAACTCTGTTACAAGACAAATCAAACAAATCTCACTGAGGCTGACCTTCACAGATTTTCTTCCTGTGTAAAAATTACAGTGTGACTCCAGTAACCCTATGCATGTCAAAACCAAAACACTTCCCAGAAAATGTTCCCAGGCTCCAGCAGGGTAACCTCAGAAAGGATGGAACCCCCCCGTGTGCATCTGCACGTGGGTCTCCTGCTTTCCAGGGCCCTGCAGCTTCTCAGAATCCACATTCTCTGCAGCTGTTCTGAGCAGCTGGACGCCATCTGCAGGGGAGGGCGGGGTGCCCCAGAAGTCCCCAGGGAGCTGTCTTTCCTTTTCTCTGCAGGCTCCACACTGGCCTCAGGCTCTGCTGCCCCCTGCAGGTTATTTAGCTGCTTCTCACTCCACTGATCAGTTACAGAGGCCAAAAACTCTCAATCCCACTGTGTGAATAAGACACCAGTAGAGTCCCTGCTTTCCTCATGATTGTGCGTATAAAATGGGGAAGATAAATTCTAAGATATTTAACTACATTAAAAGACTTCCAGGGCCGGGCGCGGTGGCTCACGCCTGTAATCCCAGCACTTTGGGAGGCCGAGGCGGGTGGATCACGAGGTCAAGAGATCAAGACCATCCTGGTCAACACGGTGAAACCCCGTCTCTACTAAAAATACAAAAATTAGCTGGGCACGGTGGTGCGTGCCTGTAATCCCAGCTACTCAGGAGGCTGAGGCAGGAGAATTGCCTGAACCCAGGAGGCGGAGGTTGCGGTGAGCCGAGATCGCGCCATTGCACTCCAGCCTGGGTAACAAGAGTGAAACTCCGTCTCAAAAAAAAAAACAAAAACAAAACAAAACAAAACAAAAAAAACACTTCCAAACCGCGACATCGCTGGTGGCAGCTGAGGGCTCTGAAGCAGCAGCTGCTCTAAAGCGCAAGCCAGGTGTGGGGATTGGGGCTCCTGGGATGTGGCTCCTGAGGTGCAGAGAGGCGGCAGCACCCATAGAGCTTGGGGATGGAGGATCTGATGCCTGCCAAGGTAATGGTACCCAAAGTAGAAAGTTCATGTTTTTGGCCGGGCGAGGTGGCTCATGTCTGTAATCCCAGCACTTTGGGAGGCTGAGGTGGGTGGATAACCTGAGGTCAGGAGTTCCAGACCAGCCTGGCCAAGATGGCAAAACTCCATCTCTACTAAAAATACAAAAATTAGCCAGGCATGTGTCTCACACCTGTAATCCCAGCTACTCATGAGGCGGAAGCAGAAGAATCACTTGAACCAGGACGCCAAGGTTGCAGTGAGCCCAGAACATGCCACTGCACTCCATCCTGGGTGACAGAGAAAGACTCTGTCAAAAAAAAAAAAAAAAAGTTTGTGCTTTGGGGTTAGGGAGAGTGAGGGGATAGTGCTGGGGTTAGGGGCATCCTTGTGTGTGTAATGGAGGGAGCATGGAAGGGCACAAGGTTTGTAAAGTTCAAAGCAGAGGCCAGGCTGGTTCCCACTCCATGCCCTTCTGGCTTCCCCCATCTGTTACCTCCACTCAATAAAACCTTGAGCTCTAGGCCAGGTATGGTGGCTCAAGCCTGTAATCCCAGCAGTTTGGGAGGCTGAGGTGGGCAGATCGATCACCTGAGGTCAGGAGTTCAAGAACAGCTTAGCCAACATGGCAAAACTCTGTCTTTACTAAAAATACAAAAAATCAGCTAGGCATGTTGGTGCACGCTTGTAGTCTCGGCTACTCGGGAGGCTAAGGCAGGAGAATTGCTTAAGCCCGGAAGGCAGAGGTTGCAGTGAGCTGAGATCAGCCACTGTATTCCAGCCTGGGCAAGAGTGAGACCCTGAATCAAAAAAAAAAACAAAAATAAAAAAATTTTGCACTCATTCTCCACGCCACGTGTGATCAAATTCTTCTGGTATACCAAGGTAAGAACTTCAGGATACAGAAAGCCCTCTGTCCTTCCAGTAAGGCCGGTGTCTAATTGAGCATGGCTCACTGTAGCTGGGAATCCCTGGACTCAGGCAATCCTCCTGCCTCAGCCTCCCAAGTAGTGGGGACTACAGGCAAGTGCCACCATGTGCAGCTAACTTTTTTTGTGGAAGAGGTGGTGTATTATCATGTTGCCCAGAGTGGTCTAACTCATAGCCTCAAGCAATCATCTGACTTTGGCCTCCCAAAGGGCTGAGAGTAGAGGTGTGCGACACCATGCCCCGGGCTACATTACATTCAAATGTTTTTAGAGAAAAAATTTTTTTTTATTATGGAACACTTCATGAATTTGCGTGTCATCCTTGCACAGGGGCCATGCTAATCTTCTCTGTATCATTCCAATTTTAGTATATGTGCTGCTGAAGTGAGCACTAGAGAAAATTTTCTAAGAGTAAATAAATTTGATGCTTGTCTTATTTTTTTATTTGCATATTTTATACATTTTCAGGCAGTCTATGATTTTCTAGAGAAATAATGCTTTTCTTGTGAGGGAAAATTACCTTAGATTTCTCCCGAGATTTTCGTAATGATCTTCAATGTTCTGATCTTTCCATTTTTTTCCTAAAATACAGATCCATAAAAAATAGTCCTGAATTATAAAATTATGGTTTTTCTTTGTTGAGATGGGTGTCTCACTCTGTCACCCTGGCTGGAGTGCAGTGGCATGATCACAGCTCACCGCAGCCTCAACCTCCTGGGATCAGGTGATTCTCCTATCTCAGCCTCTCAAGTAGCTGAGGCTACAGGTGTATGTCACTATCCTAGCTAAAAAGACTGTGGAGATGGAGTTTCACCATTGCCCAGGCTGGTCTCAAACTCCTTGGCTCAAGTCATCCACCCACCTCGGCCTCCCAAAGTGCTAGAACTATAGGCATGAGCCACCATGCCCAGCTATGATAACATTATTTTAAAATGATTAGATTCTGTGTTCATGGCTCACTGCAGCCATGGCTGATTTATCAAGATTTCCCTGTCCATATTCCAAATCGCTGAACAGCACTGATGAGCTAGAAACACTTGTTAATACACTGAAGGAAGTAATATTGTCACATGATACAGTTTGAACGTATGTTCCCACCCAATGTCAACTGTAATCCCTAATGTTGAGGTGGGGCCTCATGGGAGTTGTTTGGGTCATGGGGGGACCTATGGCTTGTTTCTCTCATGACTTGTGATAATGAGTTCTAGTGAGTTGCACCTTCCTACCCCACTCTCTCTCTCGTTTCACCATGTGAGATGCTTGCTTTCCCTTCACCTTCTGCTATCATTGAAAACTTCCTGAGGCCTTCACCAGAAGCTGAGCAGATGCTAGTGCCATGCTTCCTGTACAGGTAAAAAAGCCTGCTGCAGGGGAGGAGCTCCCACAGACAACCTTTAAAAGAGCAGAGCGGAGGGAAAATGGGTTAAATCTCCCACAGAGGCCCCACTGGTGCACTGACTAGTGGAGCTGTGGGAAGGCACTCGCAAGCCTCCAGACTCCAGAATAATAGAGCCACCAGCAGCTTGCAACCTGAGTGTGGAAAAGCCAGAGGGGTGAAACAACCCAAGGCCTTGGGAGTCCATCCCTTGCACCAGTGTGTGCTGGATGTGGCACATGGAGTCAAAGGAGACTATTTGGGAATTTTAAGATTTAATGACTGCCCTGCTGGGTTTTGGACTTCGGTGGGGCCTGTAGTTCCTTTCTTTTGGCCAATTTCTTCCTCTTGGAATGGGAACATTTACCTAATGCCTGTACCCCCATTGTATCAAAAAGTAAATAACTTGTTTTGATTTTTAAGGTTAATAGGTGGGCCAGGCAAGGCGGCTCTCACCTGTAATCTCAGCAATTTGGGAGGCTGAGGTGGGCAGATAGTCTGAGTTTGGGAGTTCAAGACCAGCCTGTCCAACAAGATGAAACCCTGCATGTACTAAAAACAAAAAATTAGGCTGGGTGCAGTGGCTCATGCCTGTAATCCCAGCACTTTGGGAGGCTGAGGCAGATGGATCATGAGGTCAGGAGTTCAAGACCAGCCTGGCCGACCTGGTGAGACCTGTCTCTATTAAAAATACAAAAACTGGGTCAGGTGCGGTGGCTCACACCTTTAATCCCAGCACTTTGGGAGGCTGAGGCTGGTGGATCATGAGGTCAAGAGATTGAGACCATCCTGGTCAACAAGGTGAAACCCCGTCTCTACTAAAAAATACAAAAAAATTAGCTGGGCGTGGTGGCGTGTGCCTGTAATCCCAGCTACTCAAGAGGCTGAGGCAGGAGAATTGCCTGAACCCAGGAGGCAGAGGTTGCGGTGAGCCGAGATCGCACCATTGCACTCCAGCCTGGGTAACAAGAGCGAAACTCGGTCTCAAAAAAACAAACAAACAAACAAACAAACAAACAAAAAAACTATACTTACCTGGCAGAGGAGATAACATGATCACGAAGGTGGTTTTCCCAGGGCGAGGCTTAGTCATTGCACTCTGGATGTGCTGACCCCTGCGATTTCCCCAAATGTGGGAAACTCGACTGCATAATTTGTGGTAGTGGGGGACTGCATTCGCGCTGTCCCCGGTAAAAAAAAAAAAATACAAAAACTAGCCAGGCACGGTGGCGCATGCCTGTAATCCCAGCTACTTGGGAAGCTGAGGCCTGAAAATCGCTTGGACGCAGGAGGTGGAGGTTGCAGTGAGTTGAGATTGCGCCAGGCCTGGGCAACAGAGTGAGATTCTGTCTCAAAATAAAAATAAAAAAAAATATATATATATATATAATTTTTAAACAAATACTATATATGACTAATGATTTTTTTTCCTGAAATCTATGTTTATCTGGGCTCTGTGCAAAATTTTCTTATCTTTCCAATTGTAGTGAAAATGCAATTTACATTAATTTTAAAAATCTGAAGCTGCAATAAGTGAATTTTTTTTTTTTTAAGATAGGCTCTCGCCGGGCACGGTGGCTCACGCCTGTAATCCCAGCACTTTGGGAGGCCGAGGCAGGTGGATCACGAGGTCAAGAGATCGAGACCATCCTGGTCAACATGGTGAAACCCCGTCTCTACTAAAAATACAAAAATTAGCTGGGCATGGTGGCGCATGCCTGTAATCCCAGCTACTCAGGAGGCTGAGGCAGGAGAATTGCCTGAACCCAGGAGGCGGAGGTTGCGGTGAGCCGAGATCACGCCATTGCACTCCAGCCTGGATAACAAGAGCGAAACTCCATCTCAAAAAAAAAAAAAAAAAAAAAAAAGATAGGCTCTCACTCTGTTCCTCAGGCTGGAGTGCAGTGGCACAGTCACAGCTCACTGCAGCATCAAACACCCAGGCTCAGGACCTCAGCCTTTTAGATAGCTGGGAACATTCAGCTAATTTTTTGTATTTTTTGAGGAGAGGGGTTTTCATCATGTTGCCGTGACTGGTCTTGAACTCCTGGGCTCAAGTGATTCTCCTGCCTTGGCCTCCCAAAGTGTTGGGATTACAGATGTAAGCCACTGTGTCCAGCAATGAATAATTCTTTACAAGGGGACAAACCCTGTCTGGGCATGGTGGCTCATGCACTTTGGGAGGTTGAGCTGGGAGGACTGCTTGAGACAAAGAATTAGAGAACAGCATGGGTAACATAGCATAATCCTGTCTCTATCACTTAAAATTTTAAATGAAAGTCTGATATGGTTAAAGGTATTACGTGCAAAAAATAAAAAAAGGAAAAATACGGTGGCTCACGCCTGTAAATCCAGCACTTTGGAAGGCCAAGGCAGGTGGATCACGAGGTCAAGAGATCGAGACCATCCTGGTCAACATGGTGAAACCCTGTCTCTACTAAAAATACAAAAAATTACCTGGGCATGGTGGCACGTGCCTGTAATCCAAGCTACTCATGATGTTGAGGCAGGAGAATTGCCTGAACCCAGGGGGCGGAGGTTGCGGTGAGCCAAGATCGCGCCATTGCACTCCAGCCTGGGTAACAAGAGCAAAACTCCATCTCAAAAAAAAAAACGGAAAAATAAATAAAAAGTCTGAAAAGCAGCATTTCCCACCTCTTACCTCTGAGGGAGACTTCATCTACATAACAAGGTCTCCTTTGCCAGCCATGCTTCTTCCTTTCCTCTTGTATAATCTATCTTGCCATTAAAACCGACTTACCCACCAAACCTCCGAGTTTTTGGCCATGCCAAGTCTGCATTCTTTCCTGGCCTTGGAATATATAAGCTTTCCTATTGTCTTCATTCTGAAGGCTCCCATATAAACATGTTAAATAAGCTGGGCACGGTGGCTCACGCCTGTAATCCTAGCACTTTGGGAGGCTGAGGTGGGTGGATTACCTGAGGTCAGGAGTTCAAGACCAGCCTGGCCATTAAAAATAAATAAATAAATAAATAAAATAAATAATAAAAATAAAAAAAACATGTTAAATAAATTTGCATAACTTTCCTCCTATTAATCCACCTAAGTTCCTTGATCTAAAATTTGTTTTCCTTTTTCACCTTGTTTCATAAAAAAAGTACAAAAATAAAACATGTATATCTAAAATGAGCATTTTTGAGAGAGTCTCAGACTGTCACCCAGGCTGTAGTGCAGTGGCATGATCTTTGCTCACTGCAATCTCCACCTCCTGGGTTCAAGCAATTCTCTTGCCTCAGCCTCCCAAGTGGGTGGGACTACAGGTATGCACCACCATGCCCGGCTAATTTTTTTGTCTTTTTAGTAGAGACGAGGTTTCACCATGTTGGCCAGGATGGTCTCGATCTCCTGACGTTGTGATCCACCTGCCTTGGCCTCCCAAAGTGCTGGAATTACAGATGTGAGCCACTGCGAATGGCCAGTGCTCCCACCTCTGCCACTGCCATCTTCCCTGCTCCAAGTCACTTTGTGCGATCTGACAATGACTCCACCCTTCACTGATGTGGATACATTATCTAGTACTGGGTATGTCATCTTCACAAGAAGACAGGGTTTGATCAGTGATTGATGCTACATCCTGTGGTGCCTGGATACTAACCTTAGGGAGTTTTAAATAAGCATTTCTGAAGAGCAGCTTCCTTGGTACCTTAAAGGAAGTGACTAAATTGTTCTATGTCATTGCATAATATAGAAAAGTAACTTTTCAAAGTTGCCATTAACTTTACACTGCTGAGATAAGCAGACTGTTGACAATTTAGCATCAATAGCACATTATCAGAGAAAGAAAGGCTTATATTTAGATAATTTACACAACTTTATTAACCTCATATGACTCAGTAAAACAAGTTGAAAAAATATTACATAGCTTTATAAGGCATAAATCAATATATATATATTTTTTTAACTTTTTTTTTTTTTTGAGATGGAGTTTCGCTCGTTACCCAGGCTGGAGTGCTCACCGTAACCTCTGCCCCCTGGGTTCAGGCAATTCTCCTGCCTCAACCTCCTAAGTAGCTGGGATTACAGGCACGTGCCACCATGCCCAGCTAATTTTTTGTATTTTTAGTAGAGACAGGGTTTCACCATGTTGACCAGGATGGTCTTGATCTCTTGACCTCGTGATCCACCCTCCTTGGCCTCCCAAAGTGTTAGGATTACAGGCGTGAGCCACCACACTCGGTCTTTTTTTTTTTTTTTTAAAGATGGGGTTTCACCCTGATGGCCAGGCTGATCTTGAACTCCTGACCTCAGGTGATCCACCCACCTCAGCCTCCCAAAGTGCTAGGATTACAGGTGTGAGCCACCACGCCTGGCCAATCTGTAGCTTTTTTTTTCTTTTTTCTTTTCTTTTTTTTTTTTTTTGAGATGGAGTTTTGCTGTTGTTGCCCAGACTGGAGTACAATGGCATGATCTCGGCTCACCGCAACCTCCGCCTCCTGGGTTCAAGCAATTCTCTTGCCTCAGCCTCCCGAGTAGCTGAGACTACAGGCGCGCACCACCATGCCCAGCTAATTTTTGTATTTTTAGTAGAGACGGGGCTTCACCATGTTGACCAGGATGGTCTCGATCTCTTGACCTCGTGATCCACCTGCCTCGGCCTCCCAAAGTGCTGGGGTTATAGGCGTGAGCCACTGTGCCCAGCCTAATTTGTATGTTTTAACGAAGGTACTTTCTGGTAAACGATCTCGGCTGACTGCAATCTCTGCCTCCTGGGTTCAAGCAATTCTCTCGCCTCAGTCTCCCGGGTAGCTGGGACTACAGGCATGCACCACAACACCCAGCTAATTTTTTTGTCTTTTTAGTAGAGACAATCAATGACTCCACCCTTCACTGATGTGGATACATTATCTGGGACTGGGTATGTCATTTCCACATGAAGACAGGTGTGAGCCACTGCGCCTGGCAAGAAAACATATTTCAAATCATAAACAGGGTTTGGTCAGTGATTGATGCTGCATCCTGTGGTGCCTAGACATTGACCTTAGGAAGTTTTAAATAAGTGTTTCTGAAGAGCAACTTCCTTGGAACATATTTCAAACACATTTTAGGAAATATTTTAGTCTTTAGAGAAGGCAAAAACAGGTCCAGAGTCTAGTCTCCCCTCAACACAAGGCCAAATATTTTACCACTGGAGAGACACATGTCATATACCAGACACTTGAGACGTTGTTCCTAAGTGACCATGATGGATCAGGACAAAAACAAGGGCATTTTGTAACTATAATTTCTAAATGTGATAGAAGAAAAAATTTTTTTGAAACAAAATCTTGCTCTGTCACCAGGCTGGAGTGCAGTGGCACGATCTCTGCTCACTGCAACCTCTACCTCCCAGGTTCAAATGAATCTCCTGCCTCAGCCTCCTGAGTAACTGGGACTAAAGGTGTGCGCCACCACACTCAGCTAATTTTTTTATTTTTAGTGGAGATGATATTTTACTATGTTGGCCAGGATGGTCTCATCTCAATCCCTTGATCTCATGATCCTCCCACCTTGGCCTCCCAAAGTGCTGGGATTGCAGGTGTGAGCCATCTCATCAGGCTAAGAAAACTTTTTTTTTTTGGGTCATTATGCAAAGCAACATATTTCTTTTTTTTGAGATGGAGTTTCAATCTTGTTGCCCAAGCTGGACTGCAATAGTGCAATCTTGGCTCACTGCAACCTCTGCCTCCTGGGTTCAAGTGATTCTCCTGCCTCAGCCTCTGGAGAAGCTGGGATTACAGGCATGTGCTGCCACATCTGGCTAATTTTGTATATTTGGTAGAGATAGGTTTTCTCCACATTGGTCAGGTTGGTTGTGAACTCTCAACCTCAGGTGATCTGCCTGCCTCAGTCCCCCAAGTGCTGGGATTACAGGTGTGAGCCACTGTGCCTGGTGAGAAAACGTATTTCAAATCATAAACATAACTAAAATTTTTCTCTTCTTACTAATGTGACTAACTTATAAATCTCATATGTCACATAGTAATTTATGGCTTTTGGTCATATTTATCACTATGGTGCATTGCATCCTTGGTGACAACAGGTATAGCACTGGTGGTTTTGGGGAAGAAGGCACTCAGAGGTATATAAGATAACTTTTGGTATTGTCAATGAATAATTAGGGTAGAGATAACAATTTAAATACATAAGCATGAAAAGCAAAACTTCCATGAGGAAAAAGATGCCTGGCATTTTATCCACATGGTAGAAATGACCCACAATGTCCAAATAATAACATGGTAACATTATAAACTTGAGCTAGTACATGACAGTAACAGGATATTTTGTTATAACTTCTTAATTAAAAAGAATAACATTTGTTAGTATATAGTAATTATAAACAGTTAATTGTTTACGTTCATTGTCTGTATTCAAAGAATCTTGGCAGATTGGAAGGCTTTCCCATACATTTATACATTTATATGATTTCTCTTGAGAGTATCGAGTGTGAATCCTTCCATGCGTTTGAAGTTGTGAGGCAGATCTGAAAGCTTTCCCACATTGCTTACATTGATAGGGTTTCTCCCCAGTGTGAGTCCTTTCATGATATTGAAAAGAACTGGAAGAAGCAAAACCTTTGCCACATTGCTTGCATTCATATGGTTTCCTTCCACCGTGAGTCTTTTTATGTTTATGGAGGGAACTAGAAGAAATGAAGGCTTTCCCACATTGCGTACACTCATAGGGTTTCTCTCCTGTGTGAGTCCTTTCATGACATCGAAAAGAAGCAGAAGAAATGAAGGCTTTCCCACACTGCTTACATTGATAGGGTTTCTCCCCAGTGTGAGTCCTTTCATGATGTTGAAAAGATCTGGAAGAAGTGAAACCTTTGCCACACTGCTTGCATTCATAGGGTTTCCTTCCAGCATGAGTCTTTTCATGTCTATGAAGGGAACTAGAAGAAACGAAGGCTTTCCCACATCGCATACACTCATGGGGTTTCTCTCCTGTGTGAGTCCTTTCATGATACTGAAAAGAAGCAGAAGAAATGAAGGCTTTCCCACATTGCTTACAGTGATAGGGTTTCTCCCCAGTGTGAGTCCTTTCATGATATTGAAAAGAACTGAAAGAACTAAAAGCTTTGCCACATAGTTTGCATTCATAGGGTTTCCTTCCAGTGTGAGTCTTTTCATGTCTATGAAAGGAAGTAGGTAAACTGAATGCTTTCCCACAATCCTTACATTTATATGGCTTCTCTCCAGTATGAGTCCTTTTGTGTATATACAGGGAAGAAAAAGAAGCAAATGCTTTTCCGCATTCCTTACATTCACAGGGTTTCTCTCCAGTGTGTGTTCTTGCATGTATTTGAAGAAACTTAGCAGATCTGAATGCTTTCCCACAATGCTTACATTCATAAGGCTTCTCTCCTGTGTGCATCCTTTCATGTATTTTAAAATAAGAGAAATCACTGAATGCTTTTCCACATTCCTTACATTCATAGGGTTTCTCTCCAGTGTGTCTTCTTTCATGAATTCGAAGGCTTTTGACAGATCCCAAGGCTTTCCCACAGTGCTTACATTCATAGGGTTTCTCTCCAGTGTGGGTCCTTTCATGTTTTCGAAAGGAACTGGAACAATTGAAGGCTTTACCACATTGCTTACATTCATAGGGTTTCTCTCCAGTGTGTGTCCTTTCATGAATTTGAAGGCTTTTGACAGATCCCAAGGCTTTCCCACATTGCTTACATTCATAGGGTTTCTCTCCAGTGTGAATCCTTTCATGATTTCGAAAGGAACTGGAACAACTGAAGGCTTTACCACATTGTTTACACTCATATGGTTTCTCTCCAGTGTGAGTCCTCACATGATATCTAAAGGAAGTGGGATAACTGAAGGCTTTACCACATTGCTTGCATTTATAGGGTTTCTTTCCAGTGTGAGTGTTTTCATGTATTTGAAATGAACTGGCAGAATAAAAGCCTTTCCCACATATCTTACATTTATAAGGTCTTTCTCCAGAGTGCATTCTTATGTGTGTTTGAAAACTGGTAAGATAGGAGAATGCTTTCCCACACTGCTTACATTCATACGGTTTTTTCCCAGAGTGGGTCCTTTCATGTCTACGAACAGAACTGGAACATGTGAATGCTTTTCCACATTGCTTACATTGGTAAGGCTTCTCTCCCGTGTGACTCATTTCATGTCTACGAAAGGATCTGGGATTATGGAATGCTTTATCACATTTGTTACATTCATAGGGCTTCTCCCCAGTGTGAGTTCTTTCATGTATTTGAAAGGAACGAAACCAACTGAAAGATTTGCCACATTGTTTACATTCATATGGCTTTGCCCCAGTGTGGGTTCTTTCATGTGTTTGAAAGGAACTGGAACTATAGAATGCTTTCCCACATTCCTGACATTCATAAGGCTTTTCTCCAGTGTGAGTTCTTTCATGTATTCGAAGGGTAGCAGAATAACTAAAGGATTTACCACATTGTTTACACTCATATGGTTTCTCTCCAGTGTGGATTTTTTCATGGAAAAGATATAAACTGAGATGACAGAAGGCTTTTCCACAAAACTTACATTTATAAGGTCCATCCCCACTGTGCATTACCATGTGTCTTCGAATGCTTGAATGGGAAATAGAGGTTTCTCCACATTCTTTATAAGCAAAGGGTTTCTCTCCAGTGTGATCCCTTTCTTGTGTTCTAAAGGATGGGCAATATCTGAAGGCTTTCTTAGGTTGTTGACACTTATATGTCTTCTGTCCAATGTCACCACTGATGTTCATATTAAAAGATGAGTTACGTATGCCAACTCCTCCACACACAAAGCTTTCACATGATTTTACTTCAGGAGAAGTTTTCTTCTTCTGGAAGTTCAGCCTGTCATCTGGAACCTGGGTAAAAGTTTCTTCACAATGACTGTCTTCTTTAATTTCATTGACTTTCTCTTCTATAAGACTCCTGTAAAAAATGAGAAGCATATTATGGTTTGTTTATAAGTAATTTTATATTCATCAACAAGTGTTGCACTTGAATTTTTTTTTTTTTTTTTTTTAAATAAAGACAGAGTTTCACCATGTTGGTCTTGAACTCCTGACCTCAGGTGATCCACCCGCCTTGACCTCCAAAGTGCTTGGATTATAGGCATGAGCCACCACGCCTGGCCTTTTTCTTTTTTTTTTTTTTTTTGCACTTGAATTTTTAATATTGTCCATCAAAGTGTAGGCTTTCTGCCCTGTCAGAATTGTTTGAAGGTGACCACACAACATGTTCTACAAGGTGACCCAGGCATACCTATTATTTAAAAAAAATTCATACAGGGCATCTTAACACTATTCCCATGAAACTATTTTACAAATACTCTCTGACAGTTTTCTTTTGAGTCAGAGTTTCACCCTGTTGCCCATGCTGGAATGCAGTGATATCATCATAGCTCACTGCAGCCTTTAATTCCTGGGGGCTCAAGTGATCCTCCTGCCTCAGCCTCCTGAGCAGCTGGGACTAAAGATGCATACCACAATGCCCAGCTAATTTTTTTGCTGTTGTTGATATGTGGTCTCTTTATGTTGCCCAAGCTGTTTTTCAACTGCTGGCCTCAAGCTATCCTCCTATATCCTTTCTCAAAGGATTGGGATTACAGGAGTAAGCCCTCAGCCTAGGTCACATTGAAATATGTTTTTTGAGAAAATATTCTAAGAATAAATGAATTTGATCCTGGGCTTATTCTTTGTTTTCCTTCTTTTTAACATATTCTCATATTCTAAGATAACCTAGAGAGACACTATTTTATCTTATAAGTGCAAATTACCTTAAGTTTCTCCTAGGGTTTTGGCACTCATCTTCAATGCTCTTGTCTTTCCACTTTTTTCCTAAAATACAGACAAAGAAAAATAATCCTGAAGCAGTATAAAATTGTGAAAAAATTATTAGATTCTATGCTCATGATTTGCTGTGGCCATGCCTCATTTATTCATCAAAGTGCTTCCTGTCTATGTGCCAAATCACTCAACAGCATTGATAACCTAGAAATACTGGTTTGCTAATGCATTGAGGGAAGCAATATTGTCATTCTTACCTATAGAAGTCAGGTTCCTGAAAGTTTCCAGCATCACTTCCCTGTAGAGATTCTTCTGGGAAATATCCAGCAAAGCCCACTCCTCCTGGGTGAATTTCACAGCCACATCCTCAAAGGCCACTGGGTCCTGAAACATTCCACATGTGTGGAGGAGGATGGGTGAGAGTGACAGCACTAGGGGCCTAGATTATATTCCCAAGAAGTTCCCATGATGCTGTAAACTTCAAACATTTATTCTCTGCTTTGGTCATCAGATCCCTTTCTCTCTGTCTATACTTACTTTCTTCCATAAAGCAATTTTTTTGTTTGTTTGAGACAGAGTCTCACTCTGTTGCCCAGGCTGGAGTGTAGTGGCACAATCTTTGCTCACTACAACCTCTGCCTCCTGGGTTCAAACAATTCTCATGCCTCAGCCTCCTGAGTAGCTGAGACCACAGGCACGTGCCACCACACCTGGCTAATTAATAAAGCAATTGTGATGCTAGAACTGAACAAGGGGTAAAGCAACAATGGGATAGGAAAATGTGTGTTTTCAGTGAATCCAGGGAGAAAAGTGAGCTGCCTGGGCCGTCCCTAAGGTCTCTTTGGATTGTGGGTCTGTAGCACCTGTCATGGTAAAGTCCTATGAACTAATACACAGAAAAAAGTTAACATAAGCCTTTCACAATAGGTGATTAAAGAAACAGTCCTGAGGCTGGGCCCAGTGGCTCATGCCTGTAATCCCAGCACTTAGGGAGGCCAAGGTGGGTGGATCACCTGAGGTCAGGAGTTCAAGACCAGCCTGGCCAACATGGTGAAACCCTGTCTCTATTAAAAAAAAAAAGAAACAGTCCTGAGACTGTTTATCCTTGAAAATGCCTGTTCCCAAAGTGTAATCTTTTATAACATTGTTAGAGAAGGCAGACAGCTAGCCAAGAGCAGGAGGGGGAGCCCCTGGGAAATCCCACACCCCCAGGGACGATGCTAGATATAAGCAGAGAGGAGGGAAAACACCTAGGTAAGAAAAACATCCATGATGATGCCCAGGAATCATTCACTTTGCAGTTATCCTGTCAGAATGTAGCTAGATAGATGCTGATAAGAAGGGCAAAGGGGACATTCCTAAGAAAAACCTGGCACTGTAAATATGCAAAAGGGCAAACAAGAAACTCATAAGAGATATCGAGGTGTAATAAACACAGAGTTAACCACTGTACGACCTTCCTGAGGTGGCAGTAATGAGCAATGCAGCCACCCACATATCCATTAATGGCTGCCTGGATTTAAAAAAATGTAGTAAATTGGCCAGGCGCAGTGGCTCATGCCTGTAATTCCAGCACTTTGGGAGGCCGAGGTGGGTGGATCACGAGGTCAAGAGATCGAGACCATCCTGGTCAACGTGGTGAAACCCTGTCTCTACTAAAAATACAAAAAATTAGCTGGGCATCATGGTGCGTGCCTGTAATCCCAGCTACTCAAGAGGTTGAGGCAGGAGAATTGCCTGAACCCAGGAGGCGGAGGTTGCGGTGAGCTGAGATCATGCCATTGCACTCTAGCCTGGGTAACAAGAGCGAAAATCCGTCTCAAAAAAAAAAAAACAAACATGTGGTAAGCATATACATACAATGGGATATTATTTAGTTTCAGAAAAAAACATCTTGGCCCGTACTACTGCATGCACAAAACCTCAGGATAATTGCAAAAAGCAAGATACAATACGATTCATCTTAGAGAAGTTATATAGATTTGTCAAACTATCTCAACTGTACATGTAAAATTCCTTAAACTGGTAAGTTTTTTGTTTTACAATAAGTAATGATAATAAATCATGATAGAAGCTGGGTGTGGTGGCTCATGTCTGTAATCCCAGCACTTTGCAAGGCAGAGACAGGTGGATCACTTGAGGTCAGCAGTTTGAGACCATCCTGGCCAACATGGTGGAACCCCATCTCTACTAAAAATACAAAACTTAGCTGGGTGTGGTGGCACATGCCTGTAGCCCCAGTTACTTGGGAGGCTGAGGCAGGAGAACTGTTTGAACCTGGGAGGTGGAGGTTGCAGTGAGTCAAGATTGTGACACTGCACTCCAGCCTGGGCAACAGAGTGAGACTCCATCTCAATACAAACAATTATACAAACAAACAAAAAAGCCACAAGAATGTTCTAATAGAGGTAGAAAAGGCATGTGACAAGCTGTAACCTAGGTATGCCTGATGTTCCATTTTTGGAATGCTAAGCATATAGGAGTTATTTACATCCAACTGCTCAAGGTTATTGCCAAGTCTGATTTTTCGCATCTGCAATTCAAAAAACTGCAACCACTGGCATAACTATGTTAATATCTCCTCATGATTAAAAACACTCAATAAACTAAATGTACAAGAGAAGATTCCATAAGGTGACAAGAGAGGCACTAGGAACATAGAAAAATCTACTATAAAGACACGTATTAAAAAGGCAAAACCGGGCTGGGTGCAGTGGCTCAAACCTGTAATCCCAGCACTTTAGGAGGCCAAGGCAGGCGGATCACGAGGTCAGGAGATCGAGACCATTCTGGCCAATGTGGTGAAACCCTGTCTCTACTAAAAATACAAAAATTAGCTGGGTGTGGTGGCAGATGCCTGTAATCCCAGTTACACAGAGGCTGAGGCAGGAGAATAGCTTGAATCAGGGAGTCAGAGGTTGCAGTGAGCCGAGATCGTGCCACTGTACTCCAGCCTGGCGACAGAGTGAGACTCTGTCTCAAAAAACAAAAGGAAAATCAAAGGCCCAGGCAGAGAGATCACTTGAGCCCAGCAATTTAAGACCAGCATGGGCAACATAGGGAGACCCCCATCTCTATAATAAAATAAAAAATTAGGCATGGTGGTGCAAAACAAATGGTTCTGAAATACCTGGATTAGCAAATGCAAAGAAATCCTTTTACAAAACTAACTCCTAATGAATCATTTACTTGAAAATGCAAAACTCTCAACTTCTAAAAGTAACACTTGTGAAAACAAAGATAACCTTGTATTTGACAATAAGTTTTCACATACAACACAAAAGGCATGATATGTGAATGAGAAAATTGATACATTGGACTTTATTTAAAGTAAAACAGTTTTGGAAAAGACTCTGTTAACAGTATCAAAAGACAGGCTGCAGACTGGGACAAAATATTTGCAGAACACCTATCTGATTAGGGACTGGTACCCAAAACGTATAAAGAACTCCTAAAGTTCTATAGGAAAACAACCAACCAATCAAAAGGCCAGGTGTGGTGGCTCACGCCCGTTATCCCAGCACTTTGGGAGTCTGAGGTAGGTGGATCACCTGAGGTTAGGAGTTCAAGACCAGTCTGGCCAACATGGTGAAACATCAGCTCTACTAATAATACAAAAAGTAGCCGGATGTGGTGGTGCACACCTGTAATCAGTTACTTGGAGAGCTGAGTCAGAAGAATCGCTTGAACTCGGGAGGCAGAGGCTGCAGTAAGTCAAGATTGCGCCATTGCACTCCAGCCTGGGCAACAAGACCAAAACTCCATCTCCAAAAAAAAAAGAAAAAAAGGAAAAAAAACCAACAACAACAATGAGGCACCGGCAAATACCTGCAGTAGTTAAAATCTAAAACACTGACACTTCCAAATGCTGGTGACAGTGAACTCTCATTCACTATCGATGTGCATGGAAAATTCTACAGCCAATTTAGAAGACAGTCTGCTGAAGAAAATAAGCATGGTCTTACTGATTCAGTAGTCTCATTCCTACATATTAACCCAAATGTACTGAAAACTCATGTCTACACAAAGTCCTCCCATAAATGTTTTTAGCAGCTTTACTTATAACTGCCAAAAATTAGAACCAAACAAGGTGAGTCTGTCTGTTTTATTTTTTAAATAGACAAGGATTCACATCATATCTACCAGGCTAGTCTCTAACTCCTGGGCTCAAGCAATCTTCTCATCTCGGTTTGCCATGTAGCTGGGAATTCAGGGATGAGGCACCACACCAGGCTCAAGGTGAGCCTTTCAATAGGTGAATAACAAAATGAACTATTGCATGCCATAGAATGGAATGTCATTCAGTGATGAAAGGAAATGAGTGGCCAGACATGGTGGCTCACAGGTGGAGTCCCAGCACTTTGGGAGCTGAGGTGGGAGGATCATCTAAACTTGGGAGCTTGAGATCCTGTCTCTAACAAAACAAATTTTTTTTTTTTTTTTTGAGACGGACTTTCGCTCTTGTTACCCAGGCTGGAGTGCAATGGCGCGATCTCGGCTCACCACAACCTCCACCTCCTGGATTCAGGCAATTCTCCTGCCTCAGACTCCTGAGTAGCTGGGATTACAGGCACGAGCCACTGTGCCCAGCTAATTTTTTTTTGTATTTTTAGTAGAGACGGGGGTTTCACCATGTTGACCAGGATGGTCTCGATCTCTTGACCTTGTGATCCACCCGCCTCGGCCTCCCAAAGTGCTGGGATTACAGGCGTGAGCCACTGTGCCCGGGCCAACAAATTTTTTTTAACATAAATAAATAAAAACAAAAATAAAAACAATGAGTTGTCAATCAACAAAGGTATTGAGAGACCTTAAATGCATATATACATATTTTTTGAAACAGAGTCTTGCTCTGTCGCCAGGCGCCAGGCTGGAGTGCAGTGGTGCAATCTCGGCTCACTGCAACCTCTGCCTCCTGGGTTCAAGCAATTCTCCTGCCTCAGCCTCCCAAGTAGCTGGGACTACAGGCGCAGGCCACCATGCCCAGCTAATTTTTGTATTTTAGTGGAGACGGGGTTTCACTATGTTGGCCAGGATAGTCTCAATCTCTTGACCTCGTGATCTGCCCGCCTAGGCCTCCCAAAGTGCTGAGATTACAGGCGTGAGCCACCACACCCGGCCTCTTCAGTGCATATTTTTACATGAAAGAAGCAAGTCTGAAACGGCCACTTACAGCATCATTCCAAATAAGTGATATTCTGGGAAATGCAAAACTCTAGAGGTAGGAACATCATCATTTGTTGCCAGGGATAAACAGGGGTGGCAAAAGAGGAAGGGGAGAGCTACAATTAGGAGGAGCATGGGGGATTTTGAGGACAGTGAAATGCTTCTGTGTAAGATTGTGATGGTGGATACATAATATATTTAGTTTTCTTAAACCACAGAACACAAAGAGTAAAGGTTAATGTAAAAGATGGACTTTAGGTAATAATACTGGCTTCTTCAATTTCCATCATGTTCAGGTGTAATATATTCTGGCATCAATTGTAGGATATACTACACACAGTCAATATGGTTTCATATGTTTAAAAGTTTTTTTGTTTTTTTTTTGAAACAGGGTCTTGTTATTGTACCTCGGCTGGCCTCCAACTCCTGAGTTCAAGTTATCCTCCTGCTTCGGTGTCCCTAAGTGGCAGGATTACATGTATGAGGCACAGCACCTGGCCAATCAAGATGTTTAAAATAGGTGGAACTATGAGCTTGGAAGAAAAATGTGGGAACTCTGTGGATTATCTGCTCAATGTTTTGGGCAAACAACCACCATTCTAAATAATAAAATCCATTAAATAAGAAAGTCAATTAACTATTATTCCATGTAAGATTCATAACTGAGTTAAAATAAAATATGATGTAAAATATCACATATTGGTTATCATTTGCATAAAAAAATGCAAAAATAAAATATACTGATGGGGATGCATACCCAGGTTGTGAAAAGTATGGCAATTATCTTCTTCACAATACTGGCTCCATCAATATTTGGATTCATTGTGCAATTGTTTTACGTATTTTGTGCAGATGTAATATTTTTAGTAAGTTTCTAGAATGCACACTTTTTTTATTTCTCCAGATACAGTCTCACTCTATCACCCAGGCTGGAGTGCAGTGGCATGATATCAGCTCACTGCAACCTCTACCTCCTGGGTTGAAGGAATTCTCCTGCCTCAGCCTCCTGATTAGCTGGGAGTATAGGTGCACGCAACTATGCCTGGCTAATTACTGTATTGTTAGAAGATGGAGTTTCACCATGTTGGTCAGGCTGGTCTCAAACTCCTGACTTTGTGATCTGCCTGCTTTGGCCTGTCAAAGTTATGGGATTATAGGGGTGAGCAACTGTGCCCGACCTAGAATGAACACTTTATACAGAAATAAATCTTAGTGAATTTTAATTATCAACAACAACCTGTTGAATGGAATTTTTAAAAGACAGCACAGCCTATTGAAACTATTTTTTTTCCTTTTTTTTTGAAAGTCTCACTCTGTTGCCCAGGCTGGAGTGTAGTGGTGCAATCATAGCTCACTGCAGCCTCGAACTCCTAGGCTCAACAGATCCTGAGTAGCTGGGACTACAGGCACACATCACAATGACCAGGTAATTTTTTGTATAGACAAGGTTTGCCATGTTGCCCAGGCTGGACTAATTTCTATTAAAACAAATTTTCTGGAAGTCTAAAAATGTCTCAGGAAGGATATAAAATAATTATGCAAAAAGTCTACCCTGAAAAACTTTAATATAAAATGCAATAAATGGATAAATGTTATGTGTCCTTAAAAGGAGATTAAATATCACTATGATGTAACCTCTCTGAAATATGCCTACAGTTATATTTTAGTCCATGAAATTCATGTCAGTTTGTTTTTTTCACTAAAATTAAGAAAAAACTTCTAAAAACTGAAATAGAAGACAATGACTAAGAATAGCCAAGATGCTCTATAGAATATGGTTGAGAGTGTTATGGTGTGAATGTTTACATCACTCCAAAAAACTCATACATTAATAACCTAACCCCCAATATAGTATTAGTTGACATCTCTGGGAAATAATCAGAATTAGATAAAAGTGTAAGAGTAGACCTTTTCTGAATGAGATTAGTGTTCTTATAAGAAGACACAAGAGTCTGCTTTCTCTCTTCTCTGTCATGTGAAGAAACCACAAGAAGATGACCATCTGCAAACCAGGAAGTGGGCCCTTACCAGACACTAATACTGCCAGTTCCCTGAACATGGACTTCACAACCCCAAGAACTGTCAAAAATAAATGTTTATGCCAGGCATGGTGGCTCACGCCTGTAATCCCAGTACTTTGGGAGGCCGAGGCTGTTGGATCATGAGGTCAAGAGATCAAGACCATCCTGGTCAACATGGTGAAACCCCATCTCTACTAAAAATACAAAAAATTAGCTGGGCGTGGTGGTGTGTGCCTGTAATCCCAGCTACTAAGGAGGCTGAGGCAGGAGAATTGCCTGAACCCAGGAGGCAGAGGTTGTGGTGATCCGAGATCACGCCATTGCACTCCAGCCTGGGTAACAAGAGCGAAACTCCGTCTCCAAACAAAAAAAAAAAAAAGAAAAAAAAAAGGAAATAAATGTTTATTCTTTAAGTCACCCAATCTATGGTAATTTGATATAGCAGCCCAAGATGACTAAGATAGAGAGGCACTATCCCTACTATATACTGGAGCTTTGAACTCTACACTAGTAAAGAGAAAATGGTATTAACAGAGAGATGTTAAGACAGACCAAAAAACAAACAAACAAACAAACAAAAAAGCAAATTGTGAAACCAGGGCATCTATTTAAGATATGTGAAACTGGGCCAGGCGCAGTGGCTCATGCCTGTAATCCCAGCACTTTGGGAGGCCGAGGTGGGTGGATCACGAGGTCAAGAGATCGAGACCATCCTGGTCAACATGGTGAAACCCCCTCTCTACTAAAAATACAAAAAATTAGCTGGGCATGGTGGTGCATGCCTGTAATCCCAGCTACTCAGGAGGCTGAGGCAGGAGAATTGCCTGAACCCAGGAGGCGGAGGTTGCGGTGAGCCGAGATCGCGCCATTGCACTCCAGCCTGGGTAACAAAAGCGAAACTCCATCTCAAAAAAAAAAGAAAAAAGAAAAAACAAGATATGTGAAACTATGACAAACTAGGTGTTGCCAGCCAATGATACAAGTGGTGAACACTTAACAGAAAAACCAGGGACAAATGGTTATCTACAGGAGAATAATCAATCTACTACCATATACATATACATCTCCATTTAAAGTGAATTAATTAATTCTAGAGTTGCCTGCTTTAGGAAGTGCTTATAATTATATGTTACCTTAGCATGCATTTTCATTATGGATTTAACTTTCTCATAACAGAAGAAAACTTTACTCAAACTAAGCAGAGTTTCTAGTTCTCCATCTCCTCCCAGTTCCTCCATGTGGTCAACTCACATATATGACTTACATGACTATTCTGGTGACCACCTCCCTGTAGGACAGCTACATACAACCAATTTGACTCATCCCACTGACCCTTACACCCCACATGGATGGCAGAGACCACCTCTTAATCACTGTGTAACTTCACAGAAGTTCTGTGAAGTGGCTGCTTGCTCTAAATCCACCAGAAACAACTCTGAGAGACACTCCCTTGGTCAATTCCCTGGACCCCAAGAAAAGCTTTGGCCCTGTCTGTCTTGCTCCCCACCTGCTGGTTGAATGTGCATCCTGGATGTTCCCCCACTCTGTGTTGCTCTGCAGGTGTGCTGCCCTCATCTCCTGGGATTGTGAGCAATGCATTGTTATGTCATGGGCTTTGTTGAGTGGCCTCTTCTGTGTTTTACCTGACCTATGCAATCATTCTTGGATTTGGCTCTAGTGAAAAAGGCAATGTAAAGTTAATTTGAAACAATAAAGCTGAAATACATGAACAATTCTTTACAAGGGACAAGCCACAGAGAAAAATGCAATGTAAAGTTAATTTGAAATGCTAAAGTTATTTATTTATTTTTAGACAGAGTCTCACTCCGTCACCAGGCATCAGGCTGGAGTGCAGTGGCGTGACCTCGGCTCACTGCAACCTCTGCCTACTGGGTTCAAGCAATTCTCCTGCCTCAGCCTCCCAAGTAGCTGGGACTACAGGCGCATGCCACCACGTCCAGCTAATTTTTTTGTATTTTTAGCAGAGATGGGGTTTCACCATGTTGGCCAGGATGGTCTCGATCTCTTGACCTCGTGATTCACCCACCTTGGCCTCCCAAAGTGCTGGGATTACAGGCGTGAGCCACTGCACCCAGCTAATGCTAAAGTTATATATGAACAATTCTTTACAAGGGACAGGCCACAGAAAGGCAGTGCTGGCTGGAACACAGTGATGTCTGACTCATGTATCAGCACAGGTCACCCTATCACATGAGACATCTCTCCACCCTCATCCTGCTCACTGAAGTGCTCAATGACTATTTCCTACCAACATTCTGATTTGCAGGCTACTGGTCCACCCTGTTGGAGTGAGCTTTCCTTGTCTTTTGGAATTTTATCTCCCTTCACAGTTGAGAAAATCCAGAGGACAGGAATTATTTCTCTTTTCCCTCAATAGCACCATCCAACTGGCTGACCAGTTGTCGGAAATACAGAAGTCAAATACCTAGATCAATGGACTCATATTTAATTTTTGCAAATCCCTGAAGTGGAAACTAATCTATCAGGAAGAGAAGTAGTGCTAAAGTTAGCCCTAAAGGATTCCTCACCTTATTAAATCTACTCACCACTGTGTGTCTTGTCAAGGGAAGGAAATTGAGGGAAACTTTAAGTTCCTCCGATACAAATCAGACTAAAAACTCCTGGGAAAACAGTAACGAGAAAGCAATACCCCATTCCCTTAAAAGGCAGGATAACGCTAAAGCCTATAATGGAAAGTCTCATTAAAGATAGGCTCCTTCAACTCTGTATGTTTCCTTACAGTACCCCAATCCTGCTTGTCAAGAAACCAAACAGGTCATACAAATTAGAAAACCTCATTAACCAAACAGTCCAGACCACTCATCCTGTTGTTCCCAACTCTTACATCACTCTTGACAAAATTCCTTATAATTATCAATGGTTCACAGTAATAGATATAAAGAATGCTTTCTGAGCATGCCCCTTGGCTGAGGATAGCTGAGACATATTTGCGAGTAGGAAGACCCTCATTCAGGGGAAAAACAACAGAATCCACAAACAATCCTGCCCCAAGGGTTCACAGACTCCCCCAACCTCATTAGTCAAATTCTAAAACAAATATTAAAATAAGTTGTCATCCCAAAGCAAATATGCCTGCTTCAGTACGTGGATAATATTCTCATATCCGGTAAAGATATAGAGAAAGTAGGTGACTTTTCTACACATATTCTTTTTTTTAAATTAATTTTTGCTTGTTTGTTTGTTTTTATAGAGACAGGGTTTCTCCATGGTGGTCAGGCTGGTCTCGAACCCCCGAACTCAGGTGATCCGCCTGCCTCAGCCTCCCAAAGTGCTGGGATTACAGGCTTGAGCCACTGCGCCTGGCCTAAAAGTATACTTTTTTTTTTTTTTTTTGAGACAGAGTTTCGCTCGTTACCCAGGCTGGAGTGCAACGGCGTGATCTCGGCTCATCACAACCTCCACCTCCAGGCAATTCTCACGCTCAGCCTCCTGAGTAGCTGGGATTACAGGCACCTGCCACCATGCCCAGTTAATTTTTTGTATTTTTAGTAGAGACAAGGTTTCACCATGTTGACCAGGATGGTCTCGATCTCTTGACCTCGTGATCCACCTGCCTCGGGCTCCCAAAGTGCTGGGATTACAGGCGTGAGCCACCACGCCCAGCCCCAAAGTATACTTTTATATAAAAAACTTACCCAGCAGAAGAAGCCTGACTGTCTCTTATGGACTTCCGAGGAAATCCATCCAGTTAAGAAACTAAAAGAGATGCTCATAACTGCCCCTATTCTAGTCCTACCTTCCCTAAAAAAGCTATTTCACCTTTTCGTTAACATAAATAACAGGGTAGCTTTAGGAGTGCTTACGCAAAGGCATGGAAGCCACCAACAGCCCAGGGCCTTCCTATCAAAAGTTTTAGACCCAGTCATCTGTAAATGGCCTAAATGCATCCAATCCATCATGGCCACAGCAATATTAGTTGAAGTAAAAAGCTGAACTTTGGAGGAAAATTAACAGTAATCATGCCCCATCAAGTTAGAACTATCTTAAATCAAAAAGCAGGGAGGTAGATCACCGACTAAAGAATTTCAAAGTATAAGACTACTCTGCTAAAAAAAAGATAATTTAACATTAACTACTAATAATTCACTCAACCCAGCAGGTTTCTTAACAAGGAATCCAAACCTTAAAAGGGAGCATGCATATTTAGATTTAATTAATTACCATATGAAGGTCCAATCAGACTTGGGAGAAACTCCTTTCAAGACAGGATGGCACTTATGTATAAATAGATCCTCCCAAATAATTGAGGGGAAATAACATAACAGGTATTCAGTAACTGACAGAAAAACTCTAAAAGAAGTCAGGAAGACTGCCTAATAATTAGTCTGCCCAAACCTATAAACTACTTCCACTCATCCAAGCTTCAGAACATTTACAGAGCCAAGAAAGAACTATCTATACTAATTCTAAGTATGCTTTTAGAGTGGCTCATATATTTAGAAAAATTTAAACTGAGAGAGGCCTTATTAATTGTAAAGGCCAAAATCTGGTCCACTAAGAACTAATTGTTCATGTCCTAAACAATTGCCAGAAGAGACAGCTATTGTACATATCCCAGGGCATCAAAAGGACCTTTCTTTCACAAGTCGAGGAAATAACCTTGCAAGTCAAATAGCCAAACAAGCTGCCATTTCTCATGAAATGCCTGTCTTTCACTTAACTCTTTGTCTGTCTTCCTCTACCACAGTCTTCCATCTTCTCTTCTCTTCCATGGAAAAAGAAAAGTTATTAAGAGCTGGCCGGGTGCAGTGGCTCACACCTGTAATCCCAGCACTTTGGGAGGCTGAGGTGGGTGGATCACATGGTCAAGAGATTAAGACCATCCTGGCCAACATGGTAAAACCCCATCTCTACTAAAAAATACAAAAATTAGCTGGGTGTGGTGGCGTGTGCCTGCAGTCCCAGCTACTCAGGAGGCTGAGGCAGGAGAATCACTTGAGCCTGGGAGGCAGAGGTTGCAGTGAGCCACGATCATGCCACTGCACTCCAGCCTGGCGACAGAGTGAGACTCCATCTCAAAAAAATAAAATAAATTAAAATGAAAATGAAAAATAAGTGCTAAAAAGAACACAGAAGAAACAACTACATTAGAAAACCCATAGGGACCCCAAGCTACTTATAACACGGTTCTCAACGTTTTTAAGTACATTAAAACTTACACCCTAGCCAAATAGTTGCCTAATATGCAAGAAAACTAAGCCAGTTCTAAAAACGTTATCCCTCAGAGGAAGAAATCCAAGGCTAAGACCATTTCAAAGTGTTCAAATGAATTACACTAAGATGCCTCCAATCAGTTGCCTGAAATATTTGCTAGTAATAATAAATCATTTTACTAGCTAGGTACAGATTATCTCCTTCTCAAGCACAATCACTAATAATGTAGTTAAAGTGAGGGAGGAGACCCTTAACCACCCTTAAGCATCTAAGACCATCCCCCCCTTGACTTCCACACTGCATTTCAATAGAAGTAAAGGCTGGCAGACCGGGTGCCACCTTAATCACCCTCCTATAGATTGCAGGTGTGATGTGGAGGAATCTTTCCAGAAGGCATTGTTTTTACTTAAACCCAATCAAATCCCCACCTAAGTCACTATACCCCAAGCCTACTCCTAAGCCCAAGACCCTTTCACATGTAAATTCTAGAACTGTAACACCAAGACTCTTTCACATGTAAATTCTAGAGTTGTAAGACCAAGACCCTTTCACATGTAAATTCTAGAGTCGTAAGACCAAGACCCTTTCACCTGTAATTTCTAAAACTGTAAACCCAAGAACATTTCACATGTAATATTTAGAGTTGTAAGCCTACATAAAGGCAGAGGTTTCCTTTGTTAGAGGAGCTTGGCTTTTAGGCGACTATGCCACCTTGTTCCCGGCTGAACAAATCACCCCTTCCTACCCAGTTAGATGTTTGAGAGGTCAGTTTCTCAGGGCCACTCCTGTTACATTTGATTCCCTAACCAGGAAGTGAGTTTCCATTGGCGGTCGGCTGGCACAGCCTTTCAGGTGGTGCCTAGCCCTTCAGAACATCCCTGTTGGGGGCTCTCTCCTGCTCAGGTGACACAATTCCTGTGAGCTCTCCTGGGCAGGCATTGGCCTGGTGGAAAGCCTCACTATAGCAGGAAAGCCCCGGCAGTGTGGATCCACCCAGTGGCTGAACACTGAGAAGGAACGGGTACCTGGAACGTCTGGACAACAGAAACATGGTAGGATTGATCCTGGGAAACTTGCCCACCTCCTTTAGGTGGAAACGTGGCCTGATCACCCACATGTGCCGGATTTGGCACGCTTGAACTCGGCTCTCTCTCTCTCTCTCTCTGTAACTAACTTTGGAATGTTCCAGGGAAACTTGGCCACCTCCTTTAGGTGAAAGCATGTCCTGATCACCCACATGTGCTGGATTTGGCACTTTTGAACTTGGCTTTTCAAACTTGGCTCTCTCTCTCTCTCTCTCTCTCTCTATATATATATATATATAACTAACCTTGAAAGTTTTGCTTTTGGTTTCAATTTGGGTGGAGGGAGGAGTGCATTTGTGTGAGTGAATGGAGGAGTCCAATTGGACTCATTAGCCGTGAAATGTGGGGGCTGCCAGTAACATTAGAGGGGACCCCATGCTCCAAGCCTATTGTGGGACTGGCCTAGATTAGGGACAATTTGCATACAGCTAAATGGAGGACCTCTCACAATCTAGGCATTGTGAGGGGAGTAATGAGCTCTCCTATGTCAAGTGGTATTTCAAACACTCCCGAGAGGGAGCCCATCCTACAAGCCTGAAGCAAAAGTGTGAGAGGATGTGTCACATTGTGCAGGGCGGGAATGACTGAGGGTAGATTAACACTCTCTTAACTGTCTGTGAAGACTGTTTTTCTGTGCGAAAACATGGGTCATACCCATAGTAAGCCCACTCCTTAAGGATCCACACTGAAAAATTTCAAGAAGGGATTTAGTGGGGTTTATGGGGTAACTATGACACCAGGGAAACTAAGAACTTTATGTGAGGTAGACTGGCCAGCATTTGGGGTGGATTGGCCCTCAGAGGGATGTCTAGACAGACCTCTTGTCTCCAAAGTATGGCATAAGGTTACATGCAGTGAGCCAGGATACCCTGATCAATTCCCGTACATAGATTCGTGGCTGCAGCTCGTTCTAACCTCCCCCCCAGAGGAGCTGAGAGGACAGGCAGCAACTGTGCTAATGGCAAAGGGACAGGTAGCTAGGAATAAACCCTGCTCCACCCACTGAGAGACACTGACTCCCAAGGTCCTGGCAGATCCAACGGCAGAGGAGTTTTTGCCAATAAACCTCCTCCTCGTCAAGGACTCCCTCCCTGCCCCTGGGCCTGAAGCCTCAGCACCACCACCAGAACTGCTCATTCCTAAACCACCCAGAGTAGACAAAAGAGAAGGCAGAGAGACTCCTCCCATAGCCACCCACTTCCCCAGAAGGAACTCCAACCCCACCCCAGCAGACTGTCTGCGACCCAAGGCAGGGGTGCAGATGCTTTTAGGAGAGCAGGGATATATGGGAGTGGACGAGGATGGCCACAAGGTAAAAAGGCATGTTTTCATGTACCTGCCATTCACCTCAGCTGATCTTATCAATTGGAAAAATAGCCCGTCTTACACTGAGAAGCCACAAGCTCTCACTGACCTACTGTAAACTATTATTCAGGCTCATAACCCCATGTGGGCTGATTGCCACCAGCTGCTTATGTACCTTTTTAACATGGACAACAGGCAGAGAGTACTCCAAGCCACTTCTAAATGGTTGGAGGAGTATGTTCCTGCAGATTACCAGAACCCTCAAGAGTATGTAAGTGTCCAGTTACCAGGGACTGACCCCCAGTGGGATCCAAACACCACCAATATTGTTGGAGCTACTGGGGTGTCAGAGAAACAGTCTTTCTGTTTGCCTTGGACCTGTTTGGCAGGAGGCCATGAGGTTATATATCAGTTCTTGTACTTGCTGGAACTGCCCCTACCCCATTTGGAGAGAGACTTACTATGTAAAATGGCTACTGCTATCACCTGCACTAATAAGGGCTCCCTGCAGCTAAAACTGCCTTAGGCAGGGATTATCCAGGCTCTCATAGTCCCTTGGGAGGAGGGGTGGAGACTCTCCCTAAACCAGGGACCGAAGCCTGCAGACCAGTGCAGGACTTGCCTTTGGTTAATCAGACTACAGTGACTCTACACCCACTTGCACCCAACTCGTGCACGTGGTTGGGATTATTGTCAGCGGAGGATAGTTGGTTCACTTGCTTGGACTTAAAAAATGCTTTCTTTAGCATTGAACTGGCCTCAGAGGCTCAGAAACTATTTGTGTTTTGATGAGAAAATCAAGAAACAGGTGTGACCACCCAGTACACCTGGACCTGGCTTCCCAGGGGTTCAAGAACTCTCACCATCTTTGGGGAGGCACTAGCCCGTGACCCCCCAGAAGTTTATTGCTAAGGACTTAGGCTGTGTGACATGGTGAAAGCCTCAAAAAACTGCATAACTCAACCATACCTCGGCTTTCTATTGAAACTGCTCTCTGTAACCCAAATGTGACAGGCAAGCAGTCCAAACCCATGCCATCTTGGCCCCTGCCACTTGTAATAAGTAATTAAGGACTGTAATTTCCATCCTACCCAGACAATGTGTAAACAAATGCTTATCTTGACTTTTGTGAACCACTTAAGTAACAATCAGAAAGTCAAAAGTCCCCTGGCCCTCGGAGTGTCCGGAGCCCCTCACCCTCATCTTCGTCCAGGAATCCACTGGAATGTCTGGGGCCCCTCACCCTCATCTCCGCCCAGGAGGTGATTTACAGAATCCACTAGCCCTCAGAACATCTGAAGCCCCTCACCCCCACCCCTGCCCCTCACCCTCACTCCTGAGGTGGTTTTAAGGGTATAAAAGGTCTTGACACCCTCCTTTTGGGGCCACGGGTTGGAGAGACATGAGTCCTGCAACCAAATTGCAGCAATAAAGACCCTGCAATTTGGCATACTTTTGTCTTGGTGTTGACTTTCTATGCACGGGCCAGTACAACATTTGGAGGTCCCACTGAGATTTATCTTTGTCCATCACCAGACAAAAGCTGTCTTCTCGCCCGGGCAGCCGCTCCCACCTTGGGGACCTCTAGGGGAGGTGCCCCCTGAGATGTTCCAGGGCCCGAGTTCCAGCCCCGTGGAGGATGAGCAAGTACCTGGCTGACATTCACCTGAAATTCCTCAGGGTCCTGGAAACCTCCGGAGGTAAGTCAGGTCTGGGGACCAGTCCATCAGGGGGGCCAGAGTCAGGGGACCGGATGTGGTTACTGCAACTCTGACCAGGCAAGCCTACTGTGAGACATCACTGGAGGCTCAGGTTGCCTCACTGGAGGCTCAGGTTACCTCACTAGAGGCTTGAGTTGCCTCACTGGAGGCTCAGGTAATTTAGTTTTTGGTTGTTTTTCATAAGCTCAGTGTGAGTGAGAGAGTGAGTGTGTATATATGTAGTCCCATGGCTGGAAGGCTACAGGGCTGGTGTGGGCCTTCACCCACGGTTCCACGGTGACGTCATAAGGCATAACGGTGATTCATCTCAGAACTGAAAATTCTGAGGTGACCAGACCTGGGGTTTATACAGGCACACCTTAGCCAAGACGCTCTGAAACATCCCTCCTAGGACGTGGCTGGGCAGGCATCAGACTGTTCTCCCATCTGGGGGGCACCCATCCTTTGTCTGTCAATCCTATATGTGGTTCTGTCTTTATTGTAAATTCACCAGTTTTGTTAGACTCCTGTTGGCTGATATACAGTGGTTTAGACCTGTTACTCTTGAGGTGGATGATATTCTCCATTGGCTAAGTGACCATTGGCTTCAAGGAACTCTAATTGAGTTTACATCCCTGGAAATAATTCTGTTCTCTTTCCTTTTCTTCTTCTTATTCTATCATTGAGGCCTCATTCTTCCTTTTTTTCATGTCCGAGAGAAAATTCTGCCCCCGACGACTTGGGTGTAGTTTTTTTTCTCTGTTTTAGGGAATCAAACTTTAAATAAGAAACTACCACCCCTCTTTGCCCGTTTAGGGTAAAAATGGAGTAACTGTCTCTTCTGTAGAAACAGAAACAGGGAGGGAAAGAGGAGAGAGGACAAGAAAGTAGGGGAGAAAAAGAAAGAGAGGAGACAGAAGAGAGAGAGTAGACAGAACAGAGAGAAAGAAAGTAGACAGAAGAGAGAGGAGAGAGGACAAGAAAGTAAGAGAGGGGAAGAAGAGAGAGGAGACAGAAAAGAGAGAGAGAGGAGACAGGAGAGAGAGAGGAGACAGAAGAGAGAGAGTAGACAGAACAGAGAGAAAGAAAGTAGACAGAAGAGAGAGGAGAGAGGACAAGAAAGTAAGAGAGGGGAAGAAGAGAGAGGAGACAGAAAAGAGAGAGAGAGGAGACAGGAGAGAGAGAGGAGACAGAAGAGAGAGAGTAGACAGAACAGAGAGAAAGAAAGTAGACAGAAGAGAGAGGAGAGAGGACAAGAAAGTAAGAGAGGGGAAGAAGAGAGAGGAGACAGAAAAGAGAGAGAGAGGAGACAGGAGAGAGAGAGGAGACAGAAGAGAGAGAGTAGACAGAGAGGAGAGAGGAGACAGAGACAGGGAGAGAGAGAAGAGAGAAAAAAGTAGAAGAGAGGAGAGAGGAGAAAGAGAAGAGAGGAGACAGAGACAAAGAGAAAAGAAAAAAAAAGAGAGAGCAAGAAGAGAGAGATAGGGAGAGAGGAATTTAATGCTTTTTAGGGTCCCTGTGTCAAGGTGACCAAAAGCTGCAGGGGTGGGGAACTCGCACCCAGCCCAGTGGCTGCGAGCTCAGTTTTTAAACTGACACCAAAAGCATTTTTTTTCTTTCTCTGCCAGCCGCCAGCCCCGCCTGGCTTTCAGGCAGGCCACACTGCCTCAGGGTGCAGTATTTGCATCCAAAATCTGGCTTTAAGAAAAGCTTTCTTTTTTTTTTTTTTTTTTTTTTTTTTTTGGAGACGGAATTTCACTCTTGTTACCCAGGCTGGAGTGCAATGGCGCGATCTCGGCTCACCGCAACCTCCGCCTCCTGGGTTCAGGCAATTCTCCTGCCTCAGCCCCCTGAGTAGCTGAGATTACAGGCACGCGCCACCGTGCCCAGCTAATTTTTTTGTATTTTTAGTAGAGACGGGGTTTCACCATGTTGACCAGGATGGTCTTGATCTCTTGACCTCGTGATCCACCCGCCTTGACCTCCCAAAGTGCTGGGATTACAGGCGTGAGCCACCGCGCCCGGCAAGAAAAGCTTTCTAACTGTTTGTAATGCAAGTGACTTGTTAGCACAGTAGTTAAGGTGTAGGGCATGCAACTGCAAGGTTGTGGGTTCAAATCCTCAGTGAAGCCAGTCTTAAATTAGTGAAATTTCTTGGGGTAAATTCAAAAACTGAAGGAAAAACCAAATGGGGTAGTCTAGCTCCCAGCCTTATACCCCTCTCCAATGCATGACGGCCAACTTCAAGCCTAGGTTTTTAGGCCAATATGGGGTAAAATTAACCCCTGGAGAACTCTGCTCTTTATCTAAACCAGAATGGTTGTCTTTTGGAATTGGGTGGCCTGACACTGGGACCCACGATTACCCAGGCTATATGGAAAATGGTCGCAGGAACTCCTGGACACCCTGACCAGTTTCCATACATTAACTGATGGTTGGATTTAGTCCAACAACCCCACCCCCACCCCACCGACCCCACCATGGCTGGAACATTGCATAAAACAGGCTAGACTTCAGGTCATGTTAGCTGGCCCAAAGAAAGCCCCTTCTGGGCCAGCCATTCTCCCCACCCCAGTGGAGGATCAGGAATTACTTCCACCCTACTCAAGGCCCTCTGAACCAGGGCCTCAGCACCCCCCTGGACAGTACTAGTAACCAAACCTTGTCCCCCCTGCACACCCACCAGCGGTCCTTCCTCTCCAAGAGGCGCCCCCAACAGGAAAAGACAATCAGGGTCACTCATTCTTTGTTCAAATCCCCTTCTTCCAATATAACTGGAAGGTGATAGAAATTAAAGAGAGGGCCAGAATACCAAGTGCTGGCACAAGCTTTATTAAGAGCAAGGGAAAAGCTGCCGGGCTGCACCCAAAATTGGCATGCAGCACCTGTGGCGTGGCAAAGGGGATTTTTTATGGCCTGCGAGCCAGCAGATGCCTCCAGTGTGAGGGGCTGTGCAGGAGGGGAGGTGCTGGGGAACTGCTGAGTTTAATAGTTCCTGGGAGGGGTTCATGCTGGGGAACTGCTAAGATGGCGAGAGGGGGAGAGTTAGAAACCTGCTGAGATGGAAAGTTCCCCAGGAGGGGGTCGTCCTTGGAGACTGGGGAACTTAAGGTGGTGGCGGGATTTTACAATGGAGTAAGTTCTGTCAGAAGGCTCAACATCCCCCATTCTCTGAGAAGCCCCAGGCTTTGACAGTGCTCTTAGAATCTGTACTCCAGACTCATTGACCCACTTGGGATGACTGCCAACAATTATTACTGATTCTGTTCACCACAGAGGAAAGAGGCAAAATTAGACAGGAAGCCCTGAAAGCCATCATAGGTATAGGGCGAGGAACAGTAGGGAAAAAAAAATGGGGGACCAAATTAAAAAGGTTTTTCCCTCTACCTGACCCCAACACCTTGGTGGGTCACCAGGCTCTGAACACTTTTCACTAATATCTTTTAGAAGGGGTTAGGGGAGCAGCCCACAAGCCCACTAACCTCTCCATGGTAGGGACTGTAACTCAGGGTCTGCAGAAGTCGCTGGTTGCCTTCCTTGACCGTCTACAAGCCACTTTTGCACCTACACTTCTGTTGACCCTGAGGCTCCAGAAAATCAGTGGACTATCAATCTGGCTTTTTTTGTTTCCCAGTCAGTCCCAGATATTAAAAGAAAGTTACAGAAGTTAGAGGGATTCCAGGGAATAAATTTAACCCAATTGTTGGAAATTGCCCAGAAAGTTTTTAATAACAGGGATACTCCTGGAGACATACAAAACAAAAAAGTTACTAAGGCAGTAATAGCAGACCTTCAGAAGACACAAGTCATTCCACAAGGGCAGGGGGCCTTGTAAAAGGGCCCCCGGGGTCCCTGGCCCCATTAGGAAGAAACCAGTGTGCATACTGTAAAGAAGAGAAAATTAGAAAGAATGAGTGCACCAAGAGAAAAAGAGGAGTAATCGCTCAGGAAAATCCACTGAGGGCTATCCTCAATTTAGAAGGTCAGGATTGATGGGGCTGGGGCTCTTATTTACTAAGACCCCAAGAGCTCAGGGTCACTTTAAGAGTTGGGGACAAACCTGTCAGCTTCTTAGTTGACATCGGTTGGCCCACTCGGTCCTTAGCCTCTGGGACCACTATCCAGTAAAAAAAAAAAACAATTATCCAAGGGGCCACAGAAAAGAACCATAACAAGCCCTTGGACCACCAACCGACTTGTTGATCTGGGGAACGGCACCGTTACCCACTCCTTAGCCATTCCAGCGTGTCTGTACCCACTCCTAGGACAGGACTTACTTCACAAACTTCAAGCAAATATTTCTTTTTCTGAGAGTCAGGCTTGCCTCTCAATTCCTCCTCCCTTGGCATCAGGGCCACCTCGGCAAATCCTCATCACCTGTGTTCTGTCAGACGAGTATCTCTTGCAGGAAACTTTATCCTCAGAGACAGATCAACCACCAACATCAGACCTCCTCCGCCAATTCCAAGAGACTGTACCTGGAGTGTGGGCTGAGACAAATTCCCCAGGCCTGGCAAGTCACCGTACCCTAGTTGTGGTCCAGCTATTGGCAACGGCAACTCCAGTCCAGGTATGACAATATCCCATGAGCCAGGAAGCCAGATGGGGAATTGCTCCATGTATAACCAGACTCCTAAAAGGAAAAGTCCTTACTACCTGTAAGTCCCCCTGGAATACACGCTTGCTCCCCATCTTAAAACCAGGCACAAAGGACTATTGGTCTATACAGGACTTAAGGGAGGTAAATAAACGAGTGGAAACTGTCCACCCTATGGTTCTAAAGCTGTATACCCTCCTAAGTCTCTTGGGTCCAGAATACCACCATTACACTGTCTTGCATCTCAAGGATGCATTCTTTTGCATCCCACTGGCCCCGGTTAGCCAGTCCATATTTGCTTTTGAATGGACTGACCCTGATACTGGGGTTTCGGGGCAACTCACTTGGATAAGATTGCCTCAGGGGTTCAAAAACTCCCCTACTCTGTTTGATGAGGCACTTAGTCAAGATCTTGCCACCTTCTGAGCTGAGTTCCCCAAGTGTACCCTACTCCAATATGTGGATGACTTACACTTGGCTACAAAAACCCAGGAGGCCTGTAAAGAGACCACCCAGTCATTATTAAAGACCCTACAGACTTTGGATTACTGGGTCTCAGCTAAAAAGGCCAAACTCTGCCAACCAAAAGTTACTTACCTGGGCTATATCATAGAGAAGGGCAACCAAGCACTGGCACCTAGCTGAGTCCAAGCGGTGCTGCAAATACCCACCCTCACCATGAAATGCCAAGTTCGAGAATTCCTTGGGGTGGTAGGGTACTGCAGGCTATGGATTTGGGAATTCGCCGAGATAGCCAAGCCCCTGTATGCCTGCACTGGAGGAAATCAGCCCTTGACATGGACAGAGATAGAGCAATGGGCTTTTGACAAGCTCAAGACTGCCCTAACTACGGCCCCAGCCTTGGCCTTGTCAGACATCTCTAAACCCTTTTGGTTGTTTGTACATGAAAAACAGGGAGTCGCTAAGGGGGTGCTCACCCAGACATTCAGACCATGGTCCCAGCCAGTTGCCTTCCTTTCAAAAACACTTGATCTCATAACCTCTGGGTGGCCAGCTTGTCTGAGGTCGGTGGCAGCTACAGCCCTGTTAGTCAAGGAGGTGGACAAACTAACCTTGGGTCAGGAGTTAAATTTAGTAACACCCATGTAGTGGAGTCACTACTCCGTGGAGCTCCGGGAAAATGGACGTCAAATGCCCGCATGGTTCAATATCGGGCTTTACTTTTGGACCAGCCCTGCATAAAGTTTTTAAAGGCTACAGTTTTAAACCCTGCCACGCTGCTACCAGACAGCGAGCTGGAGGAGCCCATACACGACTGCCAACAGACAATGGACGTCCTCCACGCTGCTCAACTGGACTTCATTGACATCCCCTGCAGAACCCAGAGGAGGTACTGTATACGGATGGCAGCAGTTTCATGGTCGATGGAGTCAGGTATGCTGGGGCAGCCATAGTCACCCTAGAGTGGGTTGTCTGGGCCCAGGCTCTTCCACATGGAACCTCGGCCCAAAAGGCAGAACTCATGCCTCTGACGAAGGCCTTAGACTGGGTGGAGGGAAAAACTGTTAACATCTACACAGAGAGCTGGAATGCCTTTGCAATGGCTCATGTACATGGAGCCATTTATAAAGAAAGAGGACTACTTACCTCAGAGGGAAAAAAACCCATCAAATATAAAGAAGAAATCCTAGCCCTACTAGAGGCTATACAGAAGCCCAAGGCATTGGCATTAATACACTGCAAAGGACACTAGAAGGGAAATTCACCAGAGGCGAGGAGAAATAGGGCAGCTGACCTACAAGCCAGACAGGCAGCCTTGGGACCAGTGAAACCTCTTGACTCTTCTTATAACTCTGCCGGCCCCAACCCTGCCCCCTACCCCTACGTACTAATGAAGAAAACTTTGCTAAAGAACAAGGAGGCACACAAGATTCCACAGGATGGTGGATTCTACCGGACACAAGAATTGTGGTCCCCAAGGCTCTAAGACAGGCCCTAGTTAAGGACACACACCAGGTCACTCACTTAGGACAGACCAAACTAACTGAGCTGCTAAAAGCCAAATACTACATTCCCCACTTACGTGAACTTTTATAAAGAAAATTACTACTTGGTGTGATGTATGTGACCGAGTAAATCCGGGAGGGAACAGATCTAGCCAGGTAGGAGTGAGACTCAGAGGGACTAGCCCTGGGGAGCACTGGGAAGTAGATTTCACTGACATAAAACCCCCAGCAAATGGCTATAAATATCTCCTGGTCTTTATTGATATGTTCTCTGGATGGGTCGAAGCCTTCCCTACTAGGTCCGAGCCTGCTTTGGTGGTCACAAAAAAACTATTAGAGGACCTTGTTCCTCGGTTCAGCCTCCTTCTAACGCTGGGGTTGGACAATGGGCCTGCCTTTACTGCACAAATTTCTCAGGGCCTAGCCAAGGCCCTGGGTATATCCTGGAAATTGCACTGTGCCTATCGTCCTTAGAGTTCAGGGCAAGTCGAACGAATGAACCGGACTTTAAAAGAAACTGACAAAGTTTATCCTAGAGACCAGTGAAAACTGGGTCAGCCTGCTTCCTTTTGTCCTCCTCCACATCCTATGCACACCCTATCAAAAAGGTTTCTCCCCTTTTGAAATCATGTTCGGTAGGCCCCCTCCCTTACTCCCCAGGCCCACGGATACCATGTGTAAGGCTGGTTGCCTCGCTGGGAGCTTGGACACCCCCCCATCCACCACCGGAGCTCAGACACGCTCACACTCCCTCCCTCTCTGGGAGCCCGGACACACCCCATCCATGTCTGGAAACCACGTCATTACTCCACACCCACTTCTGTACTCGACACTAGGCTCTGCACTCGGCACCTAGCCAGCCATTGAAGAACCCTGCCAAAATGCAAAAGAAGTCTTGTAAATCTACCCAATAGCAGTTGAGTCTTGTAAATCTACCCAATAGCATTCAAATCCTGCCTACCTGCCAATCACAAGCTTGCCCCGTCCACACCCTGCTCTCCCACAACCAATCAAACGCCTCCACTCCCTATAAAATCCCACGTCTGAGAGGAGTCTGTGTGACTTCTCCAGCTCCTGTCGGACAGCAGAACCTTGCCCAGGAGCTGAATAAATTCGCATTGGATCTTCTTGTGCTGGCCTCAGTTTCCTCATTTTAAACTCAGCAATAACCCTTACACCATGCATGCTGAAGTCCACAATTATACAGTCCTTAAGTCCTTACAGGTGCTCTAGTCTGGTCAATCCCAGCTACACCAGCTCATTAAGGACACCTGTCCCACTCCATTGGACCTCGCAGAGCAGCCAACACACCCCTTCCAGCCTGGAGACTCTGTCCTTGTTAAAAGATTCACCACCTCTGGCCTCACTCTCCATTGAAAGGGACTCTACATGGTTATCCTGACCACACCCACCGCACTCAAGGTGGCTGGACTAATGGCCTGGATTCATCATATCCACGTTAAGACTGCCCCACCAGAAGGACAATGGAGCAGCAAACACTCATCCCCTGATTCACTAAAGCTAAGACTTGTGCACTCTTCACGGTCACCACCCTTGCCACCCTAATCTGTGCTGTAAATCCCTATAGCAAACCCCCCCTAGAACCCACCTACTATCAATGGGTCCTCACTGAGGGCTCCACTGGAGGATATGTTAGTTCCTTAACCAGGAAGGGATCCACCCTAGTCAACTTAACCCTGGAGTACATTCCAAAGAACCCCATTACCTTCTCCCTAGACCTCTGTGCCCTCCTGGGCCGCAACCTAAATTTCAGAACAAGTGGAGGTGTAGCCAGGTGCGGCAGTTCAGGGGCAGAGCAACAACTATCTGTGCCCAGGATCCACCCCACACAAAAAGATGGAACTGTGGAGACTTAAATGAATTCTTCTGCCGCCACTGGGGTTGTGAAACTATCTCCACTATATCAGGGTACACCAAAAACATAGACTCCTTCATCTCTTATAACCAAGACTCTCTCCCATCCCCATGCTACACTGCGTCTTGTAATCCACTCAAGATAACTGCAACTACCCCAGATGGTAGATGGACAACGGGGTGAATCTGGGGTCTCAGAGTATATATATGTGGATAGGACATGGGAAACATCTTTCCCACTCCTGCTGGGACTCCTGTTTGGCCCCTGCCTCCTAAACCAACTGCTCAGGTTCATAAAATCTAGGGTAGACTCCATAAAATTAATGATATTAAGGTCTGAATATGGGCCCTTAGAACTGACAAACAATACTAACCTGCTGGAGGAATCAATGATTTAATTCCTGTAAATAAAACAAGGGGGGAATGTGACATGGTAAAAGCCTCATAAAACTGCATACCTCAACCATACCTCAGCTTTCTATTGAAACTGCTCTCTGTAACCCAAATTTGACAGGCAAGCAGTCCAAACCCATGCCATCTTGGCCTGCCACTTGTAATAAGTAATTAAGGACGTAATTTCCACCCTACCCAGACAATGTGTAAACAAATGCTTTTTTTTTGGAGATGGAGTTTCGCTCTTGTTACCCAGGCTGGAATGCAATGGTGCGATCTCGGCTCACCGCAACCTCTGCCTCCTGGGTTCAAGCAATTCTCCTGCCTCAGCCTCCCGAGTAGCTGGGACTACAGGTTTGTGCCACCATGCCCAGCTAATTTTTGTATTTTTAGTAGAGACGGGGTATCATCTTGTTGACCAGGATGGTCTCGATCTCTTGACCTCGTGATCCACCTGCCTCGGCCTCCCAAAGTGCTGGGATTATAGGTGTGAGCCACCGCGCCCGGCCTAACAAATGCTTATCTTGACTTTTGTGAACCACTTAAGTAACAATCAGAATGTCAAGTCCCCTGGCCCTCAGAATGTCTGGAGCCCCTCACCCTCATCTTCGCCCAGGAATCCACTGGAATGTCCGGAGCCCCTCAACCTCATCTCCACCCAGGAGGTGATTTACAGAATCCACTAGCCCTCAGAATGTCTGAAGCCCCTCACCCCCACCCCTGCCCCTCACCCTCACTCCCGAGGTGGTTTTATGGGTATGGTGGTTTTACAGGTATAAAAGGTCTTGACACCCTCCTTTCAGGGCCACGGGTTGGAGAGACACGAGTCCTCCATGGCCGCCGGCAATAAAGACCCTGCAATTTGGCATACTTTTGTCTTGGTGTTGACTTTCTACGCTCGGGCCAGTACAACAGCTGCATGCTGCTTCAATATGCTGGTGATCTTTTATTGGGACACCCCACGGCAGTTGGGTGCACTAAAGGAACAGATGACTTACTTCAGCACCTGGAGGATTGGGGGTATAAAGTCTCTAAAAAGAAAGCCCAGATTTGCCAACAGCAAGTGTGATATCTGGGGTTCACCATCCAGCAGGGACAGTGCAGCCTAGGAGCAGAGAGGAAACAAGTCATTGCAACCTGCCAGAGCCTGAAATTAAAAGGCAAGCAAGAGAGTTCCTGGGAGCCGTGGGTCTCTGTAAATTGTGGATTCCAAACTTTGCAGTACTGGCCAATCCCCTACGCAAACTGACAAAGATGAGGGGAGACAAGGAACCCTTTGAACGGGGATCCCAGCAGTGGCAGGAACTGAAAGTGAAACTTGTGCCAGCCCTGGCTTTGGGGCTACCCAACTTAACAAAGCCTCTCATGCTGTATGTGTCAGAAGCAGGAAAAAAATGGCAGTTGAAGTTCTAACATCAACTCTGGGGCAAAATTTAAATATCAAAGCACTCCACACAGTAGTGACTCTAATGAATACCAAAGGACATTATAATTAACAAATGCTAGGTTAATCAAACACCTGAGCCTGCACCATTAAGGTCTGCAACACTTTGCCCCCAGTGCCAGAAGGCCCAATTAAACACAGGTGTGTTGAAGTATTGGCCTCAGTTGATTCCAGCAGGCCCTGTCTTCGGGATCAACCGTGAACAGCAGTAGACTGGGAGTTGTATGTGAATGAAGGTGGTTTTGTTAATCCACAAGGAGAAAGGTGTGTAAGCCATGCAGTACTAACTCTGGATACTGTAATTGGGACCGTGCCACTACCTCAGGGTACTTCGGTTCAGAAGGCTAAACTGACCCAGGCCCTAGAACTGAGTAAAGATAAGACTGTGAACTTTTATACTAATTGCCGGTATGCCTTTCTAACTCTTCAAGTACATGAAGCCCTGTACAAAGAAAAAGGACTGTTAAATTCAAGACGAAAAGAACTTTCTCCAAGCAAACAGTGGAGGGGATAGACAGCTTAGGGAAAATGTGTCAGGAAACAGAAAGTGGGTGCAGGCATTTCCCTTGGTGTTATTCAACATTAAATGTACTCCTGATATTCCCCCTATGAAGTTTTACATCATAGGCCCCCTCCCATACTGTGGGCACTGCTGGCAACTCCTTGGGAGTGGGGAGAAATTGAGCTAGGACAACAGCTACAAGCTCTAGGAAAAAAAAAATCACTCAGGATATTTCAACCTGGGTAAATAGAAGATGCCCTGTAGGCTTATCTTCCCAGTTCACTCTTTCTCACCAGGTAATCGTGTATGAATAAAGGACTGAAATGCAGTCCCTCTGAAGCAACAGCGGAAGGGACCCCAGACCCTGATCCTGACCACTCCCACAGTCGTAAAAGGAGTCCCAGCCTGGATCCACCACAGCCGTGACAAACCGGCAGCAGCTGAAACTTGGGAAGCCAGACCAGATCCAGACAACGACTGCAGAATCACCTAAAGGACAACAAGCCCTGCTCCAGCCACATCCCCGAAGCTGGCTGGTCCACGCACGGCCAAAGCATGAGGAAATTCATCGTGGGACTTATTCTAATTAATATTTGGACTTGTACGGTAGGGACATTAACTGATTTTGGAGGATGCTCTCTGTTTGCACCAGGTTACTGAGGTAGGACGTAAAGTTACTGCCATTGTTTTGTTCTACAATTATTATGAATGTACAGGGACACAAAAGGGAACCTGTTTAAATAATGGTACTCAGTATAAGGTATGTAATCCAGGGTGATGGAACAGCCCTACTAAGTTAATAGCTAAAACAGGAGAAGGGAAGCCCAAAACAGGTCACCCTAAGGTTTAATGCCTTAAATGCCTATCATTCCAGTAGGGAGGCTGTGGTTCCCTCGGATGGGAACAAAGTTATGCAAAAGAGCATATGCACAACTGCCTAAAAGATGGAGAGATAGCTGTGTCATAGGCATCATTAAGCCTGCCTTTTCCTATTGTCTGCCAAGACAGATGAGTAACAACAACCAGTCCACTTCACCTGGGAGAAGAGAAGTCTAAAGATAGGTGAATGGGAAGACAATCAGTGGCCACCCAAAAGAATTATGAAGTGTTATGGGCCGGCCACATGGGTGGAGGATGGCTCATGGGGACACTGAACTCCTATCTATATGCTCAATCACATTATCCAGTTGCAGGCTGCTGTGGAAATACTTGTTAACAAAACGGGCAAAGCTCTGTCCATTTTGGCCCGATAAGAAACTCAAATGAGAAATGCAATTTATCAGAACTGGTTGGCCTTAGATTATTTGCTAGCAGGTGAAGGAGGAGTCTGTGGAAAATTCAATCTAACCAACTACTGCCTATACATAGATGACCAGGGTCAAGCAGTGGAGGATATTGTAAGAGACATGACCAAACTGGCACACGTGCCTCTGCAGGTATGGCACAGATTTAACCCTGAATCCTTGTGTTGTAATAGTAATAGGTGTTTGCTTGCTACTCCTTTGTTTGCTTCCCCTGTTCCTTCAGATGATTAGAGAAATTCTTCACTGCTGTAATAGACCAGAGAACCACATCACAAATATATTATATGCATCATTATCAATCAATTTTTTCAGAGGATCATGAAAATGAGAATGAGAGTGAGAATTCTCGCTAATGTTATAGATGAGATTCTCAAAGTGGGGAGTGAGGGAAGAGACCCTTAATCACCCTTAAGCATCTAAGACCGTTACCCCCACTTAACTTCCACACTGAATTTCAACAGGAGAAGTGAAGGCTGGCAGACCGGGTGCCACCTTAATCGCCCTCCTATAGATCGCAGGCATGGTGTGGAGCAATCTTTCCAGAAGGCATTGTTTCTACTTAAACAAGATCAAATCCCCACCTAAGCCACTATACCCCTCGCCTGCTCCATGGCCCAAGACCCTTTCACTAGAGTTGTAAGACCAAGACCCTTTCACATGTAAATTCTAAAACTGTAAACCCAAGACCCTTTCACATGTAATATCTAGAGTAGTAAGCCTATATAAAGGCAGAAGTTTCCTTTGTTAGAGGAGCTTGGCTGTTAGGCAACTATGCCACCTTGCTCCTGGTGGTAAATCACCGCTTCCTCCCTAGTTTTAGTTTGGTGTTCAAGAGGTCTGTTTCTCACGGCTGCTCCTGCTACAAAAGCATTAATTACAAACATCATACCCAGGTTTGGACTAGTGAAAAACATTAATTCAAACAACAGAACCCATTTCATGGCAAATGTTATCTAAAAAATGTACCCAGGTGCTAAACATAAAATAAGAATACCATATTCCTTAACATCCATCCTCTTCAAGAAGGGTAAAAAGAATAAATCAAACTGAAAAGTCACCAACCAAATTAATCCTAAAAACCCGGTTACCCTAGACTAAATGTCTCTCCATTGCCTTATTAAAAATTCAAACTGCCCCTCAAAAGATATTAGTTTATCACCTTATAAAATTCTATATAGGCTACCTGATTTACATTCTACTACTAACGTTCCTACATTTAAAACCAAAAATCAGTTCCTCAAAAACTATATGCTTAGTCTATCTTCTATTTTCTCCTCTTAAAATAAAAAGTCTCCTAGCACAGGCACTGTCCCTAAAGTTCCCAACACATCAACACCAACCTAGAGATAGAGCCCTCATCAAAAGACCGAAAAGAGGCTGGTCCGAGTGCAGTGGTGTTTACGACTAATTGATCATAACCAGTTACAGATTTCTTTGTTCCTTCTCCACTCCCACTGCTTCACTTGACTAGCCTTAAAAAAAAAAGAAAAGAAAAGAAAAGAAACTCAAACCAGCTTGGGAGGGACGTTAGTGCTCCTAACTACTGAAACTGCAGTCAAAACAGCAGAAAGAAAATAAGTCCACACCCCAGTCCAAAGAGCACTACCACCTTCAAAATCATGGGCCATTATTTCAGGATAAAGCCCTACGAAATTAAAGTTAAAAAAAGCTTAACTCTTCTATAACTTTTATATTGTTTCTCCCTCTTTCCTCACACTGTTGCTAGCTACTTTGTTATTATATAACTAGGTCTGACTCACCCCAACCCATTGTTTTTAATGCTTGTCTTCTTATACCTTGGGGAAATTTGAAGGACCAAAATCAACCAGCTTCTCTGTCCTGTATCTCTGTCCTGGCCCTCTAATCTCCACAGTTACACCTAGTTTTCACCGTTATAATCACCTACAGTCAAAACGAATTCCTTTACTCCCACAGGCTAACAACCTTGTAGTAATTGGGGCTATGTCCTTTAAACCACCCAATACCCAAATTAAACCTCTACAAATAGAGTTTATGTCAATTTAAAACCCCTCCTCCATTTTACAAAAAAAAAAAAACTACTCCCCCTAATTACCAATCTCACCAATACAACCCTATCCTTATTTCTATGACCACTTCTACCTCCACTGACCCTAAGCCTGGGCCAATGTCAATGGGAAAAATCCTATAAGTATTTTTAAAATACACATTATTCCTCCTCCTCCTCCAAGTTTCAGCTTTAAACCAAACACCTGTTATTCCTGAACCTAAAAAAGCATCCGTTATCAAAGTAAATAACCTAAAACAAACCTTAACAATAAAAACAAAATACCAAAATACAAAGACCTGGCTAAAATAAATTAAATATTCCATCCACAAGTTAAACAAAAGCAACTGTTACACTTATGTGCACAGTAGGCCAAAGGCCCAGACTGTCTCCTTTCCACTTAAATGGTCTCTCTGGCGACAGAGCATAAACTATACAATTATATAGCTTATATAATATACATTATATAGCTTATAGATTATATATTATATAATATAATCATATTATATTATATAAGCTATATAATCTATATAATTACTTTTCCAAAATCCCACAGCCTAGAATAATAAATCATGCCAAGTGCACTCACAAGCACTCGAGCTCTCTCTCTCTCCCCCCACCAAAAGCTTACCCTTTCCAAAAGCTTACCCAGCAATCTGCCCTTAGTCATCCCAGAACAAATATATAATAGTATTGCAGCAGACTTTTACTAAACACTACAAAGTAACTAGAACAAAACTTGTGTTCTAGTCCAATTAGCCATCCCTTTCACCTTAACATTTCAACAACCACCCCCTCAAAAAAACGCCACTAAGTCCTCTAACCCTGAAGTCTATATAAATACCATCAAAGTTCCACAAAGAGTGACAAATAAATTCAAAGCCCAAAACCAAATAGCTACAAGGTTTCAATCCACATTGTTCCAGTAGATAACTATAAAATAATAAATAAATAAATGATAAAAAACTGCACTCTAGCCTGGGCGACAAGAGTTAAATTCTGTCTCAAAAAAAAGGAATAATAGCAAAACTTATTAAAACAATTCTCACCAAAACGTTCCTCAACTCTCCCCCACCCTATTCAAATAAACTTTTTCTTCTAAAAAATCAAGCCAAACACCACAGTCAAAATATACTTAAAAAGTTTAAAAAAAGAATTATAAAAAATAAAAAAAGTTAAAAGTATAACAAAGTTTCTTTTCAAACAGCCTGCTCAACCTTTTATCCCTTAATTCCAAGTACCCCCCACTTTCTTTCATCTCCTTTTCTTCTTTCTTATTTTGCTACATGCCCAGGCAAGCCACAGCACCAGCTCACATTCCTTTACTTATTTAGGAAAGGACTAGCTCTCTAATCTGACACAAACAACCCCTTCCTCCTCTCCCCTCTCTCCCATCATGCATCCACCTTATCTTGAAAGGTTTAAATATTTAGCCAACTAGGTCTAGTTTAAATTACACAATCCAACCCTAATCAATAAAAAAAAAGACACACACACACAAAAACAAAAGCTACATTAAAAATAATAAAAACCGGGTAGGGTGCAGTGGCTCACGCCTGTAATCCCAGCACTTTGGAAGGCCAAGGTGAGATCATGAGGTCAGGTGTTTGAAACCAGCCTGACTAACACGGTGAAACCGTATCTCTACCAAAAATACAAAAAGTAGCCGGGCGTGGTCGCACCTGCCTGTTATCCCAGCTACTCAGGAGGCTGAGGCAGGAGAATCGCTTGAACCCGAGGTGGGGAGGTGGGGGTTGCAGTGAGCTGGGATCGTGCCCCTGCACTCCAGTCTGGGCTACAGAGCGAGACTCTATCTCAAAAAATAAAAAATAAAATAAAATAAAACATCCTATTTTCCTTTATTCTATATGCTCTCACCATTACTCCATACACGAAACACACCCCTCTACAGAAGTAAATTTACTTTGCTAAAAAAATCCTTTATCTAAGCAGTCGTTTTTCCATACATCTCCAAGCTTTATTTCTAACATTGAGCCCTTGCACTCCAGCCTGGGCGACAGAAGGAGACTCTGTCTCAAACAAAAACAAAAACAAAAACAAGCAAAAGTACCGTCTCAGCTAAGTGACGTGACCGGCTTTTGGGAAAGACGACTCCCAAAACACCCTGAAAATTGAGTTCCTCTGTATGACAGGCTGGGAGGTGAGACAGATCTCCTTTTGCCGTCTCCCTTTAGGAGTTTAGATGCAGCAACTGACGCATTCATGCAAAGATAGACATCAGACTGGAAAAAACAGAGCAACAAGATACCAAATTACAAACAAGACCTAAGGCCATACAAGGCAACGGTTAAGTCAAGGCTTAGAATTCATAAAATTCAGAGAAACAGGTCTGTTTGGAATCACGTGGCAGATAACAGACTCCCTTCCCTCACCATTGATTCCTATCTCCTCCAAACTTCTGACAAAGCTTCACACTCTCAACCAACTGCCACCTACAGAATCCCTAAACCTCCTGTGCCTTCTAACCCCGCTTCCACAGCTCCTGCCTTTTGGCCAAAAAAACTTATACACCTTCCAGGCCCGGATTCATGATTTTCCTACAATTCCTGTCTCCTTGAAATGAATAAAACCAAAATGTCATTAGCCACCTTGGGACCTCTTACTCCAGGACTCGTGGGATTGTGTTTTCCTTGGCCTTGGTCTCTCACATTCGTCTCTGAATAAACTTTAAGTTATTTTACAGACTGGCTTTTTCCATTGACAAACCACAAACTAGGACTGGGTATTTCTCATTCATGAATCACTGTTTCCTCAAATGAACTCTTGGCTAACGTGACTCAGGTTAATTTTTAACAGGAGAAAGGCGGAACTGGGGACCCCACAGACCGCTGCTCCTCCCTCACGAACCCCACGCCGGAGTCGTGATTCCCCCATGACCCTACCGTGGCCCCCGCATAATCTGGGGAGACGCGGGGCTGCGGCACGGAACTGCCCAGAGGGCTCCGGGGCCGAGGCTGCAGGCGCCGCCCACGGACCAGACAGGACGCCCGGGATCTTGGCTGCCGGCCCAGCCGCGCCCAGTGGCCAAGAGGACAGAGGGCCGAGCTGCTCCAGGAGGACTCGGTCCCAGACCCCAGAGTCGCCCTCAGGGAAGCCCGGGTCCCGCCACAGTCGGTTCCGGACGGTTTCAGGCAGCCCCTCCCCCGTCTCGGGACCCCCTGTCCCGCACACGCACCATTTCCCAGTTTTCAGATGTCCCAGAGTCCTCTCTACAGCTTCTGTGACTACAGCAGGACATAGCGGAGGTGACAGAGCGACAGAAGCCAGGGTAGAGGCACCAGGTCTCTCTCGGAGTTGGAAAGACTGGATCCCAACGGCCGCCCGCACAAAGACAAGGTGAGGGAAGGAATGCGATCCTTTCCGAACCGGATGAACAATGGGCGGACCCCGCCCTAGCGCCTCTGATTGGATGGAATGCTAGCCCCGCCCCCCACGTCTGAGTCACAGATGAAGCCTTGGGTATCAGGCCCTGCAGAGCCAGACTGACCGATTCTAGCCACAGCTTTTCTAAGGGCGAGCTACTTCCTGCACAGTCGTTATTGAATATTTGCATTTCAGCCCAACTTGCTATTGATAGAACACTAGCGTCTTCCTCACTCAAGGGATTATCCCTGCTCCTTCATTCTGCACGGGGGTCACAGGAGTGTGCAGGGAATTTCAGACTCAGTGTCCATAGGAGCCATCTGCTGGCCTCCGAGCAGCAGGGGAACCGAGACTAGGCCAGGCACGACTGCACCAGGAGAGAGGCATATGTCCTGGAGCGGGCCCGAATTGGGGATGAGGCATGGCCAAACCTTGCTCACACACCCCCATCCCCACCTCAAAAAAATGCTCCCTTCTTCTATATCTTTATTTTCACCAGCAGGAAACTCTCACCTAGGATTATTTAAGCTTCTGACCTAAATAAATTGTCAACTTCATGAACCCTTTGTCCAGGTGACGCCCCCAAACAATTCTGTCTCTAGCCTGATCTTCACGTATTTTCTTTATATATACAAAGAACTCTGATCCCAGCGACCCCATGGATGTCAAATCCCAAACCCTGCCCAAAACACAGCTCCAGGCTCCAGAGGTACAGCACCCGAAAGAACAGAACCCCACAAATGCATCTGCACGTGGTCTTCTGCTTTCCAGGGCTCTGCAGCTTCTCGGAATCCACACTCCTGGAGCTGCTCTGAGCAGCTGGAAGTCACCTGTAGGGGAGGGCAGGCTACCCACGAAGCCCCCAGGGGAGCTCCTTTTCCCTCCCTTTGCAGGCTCCACCCGCCTCACCGTGGAGTCACTAGCCTCGGGCTCTGCTGCCCCCTGCAGGTTATTCAGCTACTTCTCACCCCTTCAATCAGCCATGAGACAAACACCCTCAAACCCATTGTGTGAATAAGACACAGCAGAGTCCCTGCTGTGCTCCTATGTTTATGTATAAAGTGGGGGAGGAAAATTCTAAGATAGCTTAAGTGCATTTAAAAGAATTCTAGATCGTGCTGGAGGTGGCAGTTCAGAGACCTGTGTTCAGAGACACTGCAGCACCTCCAGGCCTGGCTGGTCCAAGAGAGGGTGGAGAGCTGGAGCTGAATGTGGATAGGTGGAGGGAGCAGCCCTGGGAACTGGGCTCTACAGCAGCGCAGCTCTAAAGCCCGGAGCCCTGGAGAGCAGAGATGGGGGCTCCCAGGACAGGACGTTGGGGAGGAGAGAGTAAAGTCTGGTGGCTTCCATGGGGAGGGGGTGCTGTGGCAGCTGGTGTGGGCCAGTGGCTATCATAAGTATCATAGCTAAGCCCAATTGGGAGGTGAAAACTTGGATTCCATGGGAATTTATGAAGAGAAAGGCTCTGATGACAAAGAAGTCATCGATGAGGAGGGGGATGAGGATCACTGGCAAGCTCGCCCCCTTATGGAAAGAAAAGTGAATGCTCAACTACTGCTGGAAAATGAGTTCAAGGATGAGACTCTCGCTGTCAGGGAACAGACTGCTGCAGAACTCTTAGAGATTGCAAAGACCTTTCAACAACAGCCTGGGAGGCCGGGTGCCATGGCTCCTGCCTGTAATTCCAACATTTTGGGAGGCCAAAGTTGGAGGATCACTTGAAGCCAGAAGTTGGAGACCACCCTGAGCAGTGAAGTGAGACCCTCCCATCTCTATAAATTTTTTTTAAAATTAGCCAGGAGAGGTGGTGTGTACCTATAGTCTCAGCTACTCAGGAGGTTGAGGTGGGGGGATTACTTGAGTCCCAAAGTTTGAGGTTGCTGCGAGCTATGATCAGGCTACTGTACTTCAGCAAGACACTGTCTCAAAAAAACATAAAAATCCCACCAAACTACCTGGGGAAACCCTGACCTCCTTGGATGGTCTAATTGTGAAACACAGAGAATGGTGATATTTCTTTATGGACTGGATCATTCTAACCACGTAAGAGGCTTGGCCTACTGAGGATTTACCAGGAGGGATGACATCCTTGCAGTCAATGGAAAAGGCCTCTGGTGAAACCATCCCTTTAAACTTTATCAAATTCATCAGGGAAGAATGGAGGAGCAAAACTTCAACCAAGCTTGCAGCGCCTTCAGCATTAATCATTATGTCAGCTTGTTCTCTGACCTTCCTCATATTTATTTCACACCTAGTGTCCTAGAATCCCATAGACCCTAAATGATAGTTCCTATCCTTTTCAGGGCTGGGTGCATTAGTTCATGACTGTAATCTCAGCACTTTGGGAGGCTCAGGTGGGGGGATCACTTCAGCCTGGGAGTTCAAGAACAGCCTGGGCAATATAGTGAGACTCCATCTGTACAAAAAAATTAAAAACAGTCAGGCATGATGGCATGTACCTTTATTCCCAGCTACTTGGGAGGCTGAGGCAGGAGGATCTCTTGAGCCTAGGAGTTTCTGCAGTGAGCTGTGATCCCACCACTGCACTCCAGCCTGGGAAACAGAGCCATACTATGTGTCTTTAAAAAAAAAGGAAAGAAAAAGAAATCCAGACGTGTTGGTCTTTAGATTATTGGAAAGCATTTTTCTGACACTTAGCCCAACTTCTGAGCCCAATATATAGACTTATTAGAAAGTAGCAATTTGGGACTGAAACACCGCTCTGCAGGAAGCTTTGGACAGGTTAATGTGTTAGTATGGCAGGCACAAGCCTCAGGCACACCTTTAGAGGGTAGATCTGTGACTTGGGATGTTACAGCTGCTTCTGAGGGTACAAATTGGGCCTTATGGCAACCACAGTGTGGTAAATTAGTTCCTTTAGGATTTTAGTTGTAATGATGACATGGAGATGAAACCAGACACTCTTGAAATTGAGCAAATGCTGGCAGTGTATTATCCTTTCCAGCAGGTGGAATCCTTAAGAAAGAACCTTCCTGTGACTGTGAGAACGGGACTACCATGTCTGGCTAATTTTTTGCACTTTTAGTAGAGACAGGGTTTCACCATGTTGTCCAGGCTGGTCTTGAACTCCTGAGCTCAGGTGATCTGCCTGCCTCAGCCTCCCAAAGTGCTGGGATTACAGGTGTGAGCAACCGCGCCCGAACTCCGACTAAATTTCTTTCATTTGGATGGCACAGTTTCTCACACCTTAATCCCAGCACTTTGGATGGCTGAAGTGGGTAGATCACTTGAGCCCAAAAGTTTGGGCTATGTCCACCCTGGGCAACATGGTGAGACCTAGTCTCTATTTATTTTTATTTTTAAAAAAGTAAATATATATATATATATATACACACACACACACACACACATAAATGTGTGTGTGTATATATATATACATATACACACACATATATATATATTTAAAGATGGGGTTTCATCATGTTGGTCAGGCTGGTCTTGAACTCCTGACCTCAGGTGATCCACCCGCCTTGGCCTCCAAAGTGCTTGGATTACAGGTGTGAGCCACCATGCTAGGCCTAAATGTATATATTTTCAATAAAATTCGGAGGAAGTAGGAAGGAGTGGTGAAGGGGGTCAGTTATCTGCCACGTGATTCCATCCCAGCCAAAAAACAGATCTGTTTCTCTAGATTTTAAGAATTCTAAGGCTTGACTTAGGTCTTATTTGTAATTTGGTATCTTATTGCCCCAAGAAGTCTGTTTTTCCAGTCTGATGATGTCTATCTTTACATGAATGCATCACTTGCTGCATCTAAACTCCTAAAGGGAGAGGGTATAATGAGGCCTGTCTCACCTCCCAGCCTGTCATACAGAGGAACTCAATTTTCAGGGTTTCGTGGAGATCTCCTTGGCCAAGAGCTCGTCACTTCACTTAGCTGGGAAGGTACTTTTGCTTTTGTTTGAAACAGTCTCCTGTCGCCCAGGCTGGTGTAAGTAACTTACACCTTCCAGGCATTGATTCATGATTTTCCTACAATTCCTGTCTCCGTCAAATGAATAAAACCAAACTGCCATGAGCTGCCTAGGGACCACTTACTCCAGGCTTCTTGGGTTGTGTTTCCCTGGGCCAAGGTCTCTCCTATTCGGCTGTTAGATATAGTAAATTCCTCTTCAAAGGTTCAGCTTGTTTCACTTCCCTGTTCTTCGTTTTCTATTTTCAAAGCCTAACTTCCTTGTTCTTTGTTCCTCTTCGCCCCTAGTTACAGTAAACAACCTTCCCACCAGTCCTAATCTGTAACCCACACCTGTTTCTTATTGGGAAAGAGTCCCCTCTGCCCTAAGTTACTCACTCTGAAAGAGCTCCTCCTGCCAAAACTGCCGTTCTGGCCGCTGTGACCCACAACCCTGCTCTCTTTGAAATAGCCAATCGGGATCAGTTTAGATTGTGTATTCTGACTCCAGCCAGTGGAGACAGGACATGGTAGCATGGACTGTGTTAGTGTAAGAACCCCTTCCCTCCTTTGTTTGGAGTGCTCGTGTGGTGTCCAGACTTACGAGTAGCACCCGCCTGCAGAAGTACATTTGCCTTGCTGAGTGCTAGTTTTCTTTGCGACTCCGAGCTCTTATTTCCAATTCCGGGCTCTTATTTCCAACAGGCTCTGAATAAACTTCTTTATTTTACATAGTTTGGCTTTTTCCGTTGACAAACCACAAGCCAGGATTGGGTGTTTCTCATTCGCGAATCGCTGTTTGCTCAAATCAAATCTTTGTTAACATATCTCAGTATATATATGTATATGATTATTATTTTTTGAGATGGGAGTCTAGCTTTGTTGCCCAGGCTGGAGTGCAGTGGTGCGATCTCGGTTCACTGCAACCTCCGCCTCCCGGGTTCAAGCGATTCTCCTGCCTCACTATGCCCCGCCAATTTTTCTATTTTTAGTAGAGACGGGGTTTCGCCGTGTTATCCAGGATGGTCTCGATCTCCTGACCTCGTGATCCACCCGCCTAGCCTCTCAAAGTGCTGGGATCACAGGCGTGAACCACCACGCCCGGCCAGTTTAATGTTTGACAGAAGAAAGTGGGGGCTGGGAGCCCCACAAACCGCTGCTCCTCCCACACGAACCCCACACCCGAGGCAAGATTCCCCCCATGGCCCCGGCATAATGTGAGGAGACGCGGGGCAGCGGGCGCGGAGCTGCCCAGAGAGGGCTCTGGGGCCGGGGCTGCAGTCGCTGCGCAGGTAGGGGACAGTACGCCAGGGGTCCCAGCTGCCGGCCCAGCCAAACCCTGCAGCCGAGGGGACTGAGGGCCGAGCTGCGCCACGGGACTCGGTCCCAGACCCCGGTGTCACCGCGTGGAGGCCCGGGACCCGCCGCCGCCGGTTCCAGCCCCTCCTCCCAGTCGCCCTGACGCCAGGTCCCTCACACGCACCATTTTTCGGCTTCCAGGACGTTCTGGCGTCCTCTGTGTGTCTCCTGCGACTAGTGTAGGTCACGGTGTAGGATACAGAGCGACAGAAGCCCTGGCGGAAGGGTCCCTCTCGGAGCAAGAAAGCCGAGAGCCTGACCTCAGCTTGCGCAGCAACAACGGAGTGGGCCCCTCCTCCTTTCTGGGACGGACAATACACAGGGCCCCGCCCCAGCGCTCCTGATTGGATGGGGCACCAGGCCCCGCCTCCTCCATACTGAGTGACAGCAGAAGCCCCGGGTAACCGGGCTCTGCAGATCAAGTCTGACCTGTTCTGGTCACAGCGTCTCTAAGTGAACAGCCTCTAAGCAAGCGCCCTCCTTGCTCCCTGTTCATTGGATATTTGCATTGCAGCCAGACTCGTTCCTTATTGTTAGAAGGGGCACTGTTAGCTTCGCTTCCTCAGTCAAGGGGCTGTCCCTGCTCCTTCCTTCTGCACGGGATCACAAGCGTGTGCAGGGAATTTCAGATTCAGTGTTCAATGGGGACATGCGCTTGCCTCAGAGCAGGAGGGGAGCCCAGACACGGCCAGGCACGATTGCACCAGGAGAAAGAGGCAGATGTCCTCTAGGGGGCGGGAAATAGGATGAGGCATGGCCAAGGCTTCCTCACACTGCTGTGGACTGCTGCAAGGTTTTCCTTGTAAGGGAGCTAACCAAGCCAGAACTTATTAAATATTTAGCGTCTCTCAGTACTATGTATATCTATCCCTGGTGCATTGACAGTAACTGAAGACCCATTTTTCAGGACACGCTGTGTAGGACTGAGCCAGGGAACATTATATAGCATGGCACTTTCATCTCACATCTAACCCCCAAAGAGCAGGGTTAACTGAAATGAAAGATGGTCTCAGGGGAAGCTGTAAATGAGAAATTCTGTCATAGAAATTATGTCTTAGGCATATTTTTTTTGAGACAGGGTCTCACTCTGTCACCCAGGCTGGAGTGCACTGGTGCAATCACTGCTCACTGCAGCTTCAACCTCCCAGGCTCAAGCAATCCTCCCACCTCAGCCTCCCAAGTAGGTGAGACTACAGGTGCGTGCCACCATGCCTGACTAGTTTTTTATTTTTTGTGGAGGTGGGGGTCTCGTTTGGTTGTTCAGGTTAAGCACTCTGTGCTTAAATGACCCTCCAGTCTCAGCCTCCCAAAGTGTTGGGATTACAGGTGTGTGCCCGGCCTCTTGGGCATCTTCATTGCTCCACACCTTACAATGAGAAATTCAATATTCAGTGAATATTGCCTGGAGAAATAAGCACAGGCATAACTTGTGATAAGGCAAATCAGGGGTTGAGATTTGAACATTCCTAGAAGATTGATTTAATAAAACTAATTTCGCTTATATGTGAAAGTACTCACATATATTCATTGTTCAGACACGGATAATCATGGCAAGGAAATGAGGTGCTATGAAAAATTATGTTGGGACAACAGATACAATCAAGGATTATCGTTGGCAAACCAGGACACACGGACAGATGATTTCTGAGGTAGTTTTGTACCTTATATAAAAGTAGAAAGTGTTAGAAGACATCCAGCTGGAGTCAGTTGCAGAATAGATGCTTTGCTTGGTATGTGGAGAACACTCCTCAAATATTTTCATTTGGTCACAGAAGTATTCCATGTTGTGTGACAGCAGAGGAAAAACAGTGACTTGTTTTCCACTCTCAGGTCTCAGCACAACTCAGAAATCCAGTCCCAGACAGGGTGTGTGGATGTTAATACTGCCCTCACCACAAGAGAGAGCTTCATTGACTTCCCCTTTCTGGAAAATGTCTCAAAGCTGTTTTCTCAAGGATTTTTTCATGTAAGGCATAACGGCTGTTAGAAATAAAGATAGGCCAGGTGTGGTGGCTCACACCAGCAATCTCAGCACTTTGGAAGGCCAAGGTAGGAGGATCGCTTGAGGCCAGGAGTTTGAGACCAGCCTGGGCGACATAGTGGGACCCTGTCTCTACCAGAAAAAGAAAAAAAGTTAAGGTAACACCAGTGAATTTAGTAGTTTCATTTACATGATTCCTTTTTTTTTTTTTTTTGGAGACGGAGTTTTGCTCTTGTTACCCAGGCTGGAGTGAAATGGTGTGATCTCAGCTCACCGCAACCTCCACCTCCTCGGTTCAGGCAATTCTCTTGTCTCAGCCACCTAAGTAGCTGGGATTACAGGCACACGCCACCATGCCCAGCTATGTTTTTGTATTTTTAGTAGAGACGGGTTTTCACCATGTTGACCAGGATGGTCTCGATCTCTTGACCTCGTGATCCACCCGCCTCAGCCTCCCAAAGTGCTGGGATTATAGGCGTTAGCCACCGTGCCTGGCCCCCACTTTCTTCTTTTTTTTGTTTTTTTAACAAGGTCTTGCTCTGTCACCCAGGCTAGAGTACAGTGGGGCAAACAGGGCTCACTACAGCCTTGATCTTCCAGACTAAAGCAATAATCCCACCTCAGCCTCTCAAGTAGCTGGGACCACAGGTGTGCACCACCACGTCCAGCAAATTTTTGTATTTTGTACAGCTGGGGTTTCACCGTGTTGCCCAGGCTGCTCTCCAACTCCTGGCCTCAAGCGATCCTCCTCCTTCAACCTCCTAAAGTGCTGGGATTACAGGTGTGAGGCACCATGCATGGCCAATTTAACTTTTCATAGATCGATTTTTTAAAAGCAATGAACCTGGCTAGGCACAGTGGCTCATGCCTGTAATCCCAGCACTGTGGGAGGCTGAAGTGGGTGGATCAACTGAGTTCAAGAGTTCCAGACCAGCCTAGTCAACATGGTGAAACCCCATCTCTACTAAAAATACAAAAATTAGCTGAGCTTGGTGGTACATGCCTGTAATCCCAGCTACTCAGAAGGCCGAGGCAGGAGAATTGCTTGAACCCATAAGGCAGAGGTTGCTGTGAGCTGAGATCGCACCACTGCACTCCAGGCTGGGCAACAAAGCAAGATTATGTCTGGGGAAAAAAAAAAAAAGCAATAAACCCTGTGAACCTTGATTGGATTTCCCAGATTCTAAAAAGTGCAGTGATGAAACAAAAAAATGAATGGAAAGAATTAGGACTAACTTTTTTTTTTTTTTTTTTAAGTAGAGAGGGTTTCTCCATGTTGGTCAGGCTGGTCTCGAACTCCTGACGTCAAGTGATCCACCCGCCTCGGCTTCCCAAAGTGCTGGGATTGCAGGCATGAGCCACTGTGCACAGTCAGAAATAGGACTAACTGAGGTGAGAGGAAGAACTCTCTGTGGAGGTGACATTTGGGGTGACCTGAAATAATGTATTAGTATAAAGGAAATGTTAAAATGAAAATTATGGGAGGCAGTTGTTTTGGACTGAGCTTCTGCACCAGGTGCTTAGAAACCAGATGAAACAAAAATGGTCACTCATGCTAAATGCCACATAACCAAACTGAAACTTAAAGGAAGCAAATCGATCCCTACACAGACCAGTTTTTCCATTGAAAACCAGTTCAATTTCCTATTGGCCAGAATGGCCTCAATTTGCGAAACATCAAGACACCTCCATAGTCAAGACTAATAATGGCAGGCTGTGTCCTGTTCATCACCTAAACCTGCACTTCTAGTGTCCCTTACCTTCTTCGATGGCCATCCCAACATAGTGCCTGCATCCTGTAGAAAACCACATCTGGAATCAAGCAGGTGGTGTTGTTTCTACCTTTTCTTTTTTTTTTTTTGACATGGACTATCGCTCTGTCACCAGTGACACAATCTCAGTTCACTGCAACCTCCACCTCCCAGGTTCAAGCAAGTCTCCTGCCTCAGCCTCCCCAGTAGGTGGTATTACAAGCTCCCGCCCCAATGCCCAGCTAATTTTTTTTGTATTTTTAGTAGAGATGGGGTTTCCCTATTTTGGCCAGACTGGTCTCGAACTCCTGACCTCAAGTGATCCACCAGCCTCGGCCTCCCAGAGTCCTGGGATTATAGGTGTGAGCCACCATGCCCAGCCCCCTTACCTTTCTCACACAAAGACTTCATGATCATCACTGTGTCTTTGTTTTTTGTTTTTGTTTTTGTTTTTTGAGACAGGGTCTCACTCTGTCGCCCAGATTGGAGTGCAGTAGTGTGATCATAGCTCACTGCAGCCTTCACCTCCTGGGCTCAAGCAATTCTCCTGCCTCAGCCTACAGACTAGCTGGGACTACAGGTGCAGCCGTCATACCTGACTAATTTTTCAAATTTTTTATACAGACAGGGTCCCACCATGTTGTCCAGGCTGGCATCACCTTGCCTTACGCTGGAATGTTAAATATACTCCTTTAAATTGGGAAGGAAATGAAACCCAGCTGTAAAGAAAAAAATAAATAAATAAAAATAAAAAACAAGCTCTATGAGGGGCGGGGCAGACCAAACTGTAATTAATTAAATTGTTGTGCCTCACAAACTAGCCTTGTATAAAAAACGTTGTACTCCTGATAAATTTATTGGCCTTTTGCCTATATAAGCAAGAACTCAATCTTAAATTTGAAGCACCGAGACCATTTCTGTGGCCCCTATGTTTTCCCAAATGGGCCATTCCCAGCTTCTCGCTTTAGTAAAGTTTTAAAAGCTGGAATCTGATCCTTTTGATTATTTCAGGTTGACAAGTCCACATAAGGAGACAGCATCAGGTATTTAATCCGGTTTGCCTCCTCATGCAACCTGTAAAAGCCTTTTCTTCAATCATAGGCCATAACTGGGATCATGACTCAGGAATCGCTGTCTGCTCCAACAAACTCTTTAACTGTTAAGAGTGCCTCAGTTTAATTTTTAACAGAAGAAAGGCGGGACATACCCGAGGCGAGATTCCCCCCATGATTCTCCCGTGGCCTCCTCACCATCTGGGGAGACGCGGGGCTGCGGGGGCGGAGATGCCTAGAGAGGGCTGCAGGGACGGGACAGGACACCCGGGGTTCCGGCTGCGGGCCCAGCGCCACCCTGCGGCCGAGGGGACCGAGGGCCGAGCCGCGCCTTGGGGAACTCGGGTCCCAGACGCCAGAGTCGCCTAAGTGGAGGCCCAGGTCCCGCCACAGCAGGATCGGATTGGTTCCATTCAGTCCCTCGTCCACGTAACTGGACGCTAGGCAGGACACACTCATCATTGCCCTGCTTCTGGGTGTCCCGGAGTCCTCTTTATGACTCCGGAGCAGGTCACAACGCAGGTGACAGCATCACAGAAGCCGTAGAGGAGGCACCTGGGGCCTCTCGGAGCAGCGAGGACAGGACGCAGAACGCAACGGACTCCAACAGCAAAAGAGTGCGGTCTCCTTCTTCCCCGGATTGACAGTTGGTAGGGCTCCGCCCCAGGGCCCCTGACTGGATGGGGTTCCAGGCTTCGCTCCCTCAGCCCTGAGTGACAGGGAAAGCCCTGGGTAACAGCCCTGCAGAGGTTGGCTAACCGGTCCTAGCCACAGCCTCTTTAAGGCTAAGCTCACTCCCTGCCCCCTGGTCATTGGATATCTGCATTTCAGCCAAACTTGCTTCTTTTTGTTAGAAAGTGCGCTGTTCGCTTCCTCGAGCTGTCAGAAGTGTGTGCAGGGAATTCCATACTCAGTGTTCAATGGAGTCATCCCTTTGCCTCACAGCAGGAAGGAAACCCAGGCCAGGCCAGGCAAATCTGCACTAGGAGGGAGAGGCAGGTGTCCTCTACGGGGCGGGAATTGGGGATTAGACTTCCTCATACTCTCCCCGTCCCACCCTCGAATGTGGAACTGCTTCTTCCTCCTGGACTTCATTTTTCAGCAGCAGGAAGTTTTCACCTGGGGTCAGTTCAAGCTTCCAACCTAAATAAACTATCAATTTCGTAAACCCTTTTTTTCCAGGAGACAGGTCAGACAAGTATTACTGAGCCCAACCTTCACAGATTGTCTTTGTATGTACAAATTATAGTCTGTCCCCTGGGACACTTTGCATGTAAAAACCAAACACTGCCCCCCACAAACGCCCCTAGGCTCTAGGTACAACCCCAGTAAAGACAGAACCTCCCCTCCCCGCCCCCCTACACAAAGTGCATCTGCACATAAGTCTTCTGCTTTCCAGGGCTCTGCAGCCTCTCAGGATCCACATTCCTTCTGCAGCTGTTCTGATCGGCTGTAGGCCACCTGCAGGGGAGGGAGGGCTGCCCAGGAGGAACCCAGGGGAGCTCCCTTTCCTACCCTTTGCAGGCTCCAGACTGGCCTTAGCGGGGGAGTCACTGGCCTTGGGCTCTGCTGCCCCCTGCAGGTTATACATCTGCTTCTCATCTCATTGATCGGTTACCTGAGACAAACACCCTCAATTCCACTGTGTATGTATAGAGTGGGAAAGGAAAATTCTAAGATAATTGAAGTGAATTAAAAGACTTCCAGCCAGGATGCGGTGGCTCAGGCCTGTAATCCCAACACTTTTGGAGGCTGAAGCGGGAGGATCGCTTGAGCCCAGGAGTTCATCATCCTGGGCAACATAGCCAGACTTCCTCCCTACTAAACATTTAAAAATTAGCAGTGCGTGGTGTGTGAATCTGTAGTCCCAGCTACTCGGGAGGCTGAGGTAGGAAGATCTGGAGCCCAGGAGTTCGAGACCACAATGACCTACGATCTTGCCACTGTGCTTCAGCCTGGGCAAAAGATCGAGACCCCATTTCTAAAAAAAAAAAAAAAAGAAAGAAAGAAAGAAATCCTGGGAGTGCTTTGCTTTTCCCAGCCAACTGTCGCACATTACTAATTTTCAGGTAATCTAAAGCTTATTTTGGGAAGTGCTGCACGTGAATGTCAGATTTTTGAAAGGTTTCTATTAAAAAACAGTAGTTTTTAAAGATAGTGAGATAGTAGTGAGATAGTGTCAAGTGAAGTGTAGGGAAATGGATTGGAAGTTGGCCAGAGTAGGCATTGCAAAATCTTCGGAAATCAAACTTCAGAATGAAATTCAGATCCTGCAGTTAGTTGCCGCATTGCATGCTGGTGCCTATAGTTTCTTAGACTGTGGTTCAGTATTTGTAGAGAAAGGCAGCAGTGTCTCTTCTATCCAACGTACAAAAAAGTACAGCCTATGGGCTTTTGGTATGTTATCAGCAGTAGTCTTAGCAAAATTCCTAGGCACTTTGAGTCTGGTTGGGATGAACTTTCATTCATGTGAGAGTAAGTGGATATTCAAGAATATACCTTATAAACTTCAGTTACAGATGCTAAAATTTTCAGTGAATCTCAGCATTTAGATTTTTTTTTTTTTTTTCTGGAACTGATGCTTCTAGAGCAAAATCCTAAAGAAGGCTGTCAGAAATGGAAGTATATGAACAGAAATGGAATTGAGAAGATTATGGGGCATATGAACCTGAAAAGTATACAGGCAAGTTTTTGTTTTTGAGATGGAGTTTTCAGGCTGGAGTACAGTGGTGTGATCTCAGTTCACCGAAACCTCTGCCTCCTGGGTTCAAGTGATTCTCCTGCCTCAGGCTTCTGAGTAGCTGGGACTACAGGCACACAAGTAGCTGGGACTACAGGCACACACCACCACCCCCAGCTAATTTTTGTAGAGAGATGGCGTTTCACCATGTTGGCCAGGCTGGTCTTGAACTCCTTACCTGGTGATCTGCCCACCTCGGCCTCCCAAAGTGCTGGGATTACAGGCATGAGCCACAGTGCCCAGCCAGGGAAGTTTTTTATTTTCTTTCTTCTTCTCTCTCTTTTTATTTTTTATTTTTTTATTTTTGAGATGGAGTCTCACTCTGTTGAACAGACTGGAGTGCAATGGTACGATCTTTGCTCACTGCAACCTCCGCTTCCTGGGTTCAAGCAATTCTCCTGCTTCAGCCTCCTGAGTAGCTAGGATTACAGGCACGTGCCACCGTGCCTGGCTAATTCTGTGTTTTGTTTTATATTTTATTTTTAGTAGAGACAGGGTTTCACCATGCCAGCCAGGCTGGTCTCGAACTCCTGACTTTGAGATCTGCCTGCCTCAGCCTCCCAAAGTGCTGGGATTACAGGCGTGAGCCACCTCACCTAGCCTCCTTTTTTTTCTTTTAGAGACAGGGTCTCCCTTTGTTGTCCAAGCTAGAGTGTGGTGGTACGATCACAGCTCACTGTAACCTTGAACTCCTGGCCTCAAGTGATCCTCCCATCTCAGCCTCCCAAAGTGCTGGAATTATAGACATGAGCCACTATGCCTGGCCTGGGAATTTTTTTTTATTTGACATCTGCTGTAAAATGTACTTCCAATCCATAATTTCTGAAACTTTTCCTACCCTTTTCTCCCCTAAGAATTAATGTTCTTTAGTTGCAGTGGGCTCAAAACTTTGGACTCATATTTTATTCTTTTTTCTTCCTCACCACCTCATGTAATCATTCACTAAATTGTATATCTTGCCATTTAAGCCTTGTTTTTTTTTGTTTTTTTTTTGAGACGGAGTTTCGCTCTTGTTACCCAGGCTGGAGTGCAATGGCACGATCTCGGCTCACCGCAACCTCCTTCTCCTGGGCTCAGGCAATTCCCCTGCCTCAGCCTCCCTGAATAGCCTCACAATTCCCACGCGCCACTGTGCCCAGCTAATTTTTTGTATTTTTAGTAGAGACGGGGTTTCACCTTGTTGACCAGGATGGTCTCGATCTCTTGACCTCGTGATCCACCCGCCTCGGCCTCCCAAGGTGCTGGGATTACAGGCGTGAGCCACCGTGCCCAGCCTCAAAGACTTTTAAAGTTACAATTCTAATTATTTTACTTCTCACTGAAAAATGTTTAATGGTTCTCATTGCCTACATAGGCCAGCATCCAAGATCTGTATGACTTCAGCAAACCTGTGTTTCTTCAGCCTTATTTCTTACCTCTCACCCTATTCGTATCTCCTTACAGCCTTTCCTCCAACTTAACCCTGCATTTTTCAGTCTGAATGTTTTCATTTTTTTTCCTATTCTCTTCTGGTAGAATGCCTTTCCTTGCTACTCAAGCATTCAACTCTCGAATTCAACCCTTCCTTCAATCTAACAAAAAATTTCTTCTCCTTCTTGAAGCCTTTCTTATCTCACTTTTTCCAACCAACAATCTCCAGAATTTATTTCATTTTTGATTTCTCTGTAACGTTTTGCTAGGAGCACTGTTACAGCCCTTTATCACATGTTGTCTTTATCATTATTATTTTGAGACAGAGTCTTATTCTGTCCCCCAGACTGGAGTGCAGTGGCACAATCACGGCTCACTGCAATCTCTGCCTCCTGGGCTAAAGCGATTCTTCTGCCTCAGCCTCCAGAGTAGCTGGGATTACTGACACGTGCCACCATGCCCAGCTAATTTTTGTATTTTAGTAGAGACAGATTTCACCAGGTTGCCCAGGCTGGTCTTGAACTTCTGACCTCAAGTGGTCTGCCCGCCTCAGCTTCCCAAAGTGCTGGGATTACAGGCATGAGCCACTGTGTCCGGTGGCATATTGTCTTTAATTAAAATTATTTGTGAATGTATATTCTTCCCCTCCCATTCTAAACTCCATAAGAGACCTGTATCTCCTCCATGCCCCTGAACTCCCAGCCCAATGCTTTAAATATAACTTTATGCTTAGTTAATGCTTTCTGAATTGAATTAGAATTTGATTTTGTTTGTTTATTTTGTTTTGTTTTCTAACACTGAGTCTCACTGTATTGCCTAGTCTGGAGTGCAGTGGCACGATCTCAACGCACTTTGACCTCTGCCTCCCAGGTTTAAGTGACTCTCCTGCCTCAACCTCCCAAGTAACTGGGTTAACAGGCGCCCGCCACTACGCCCAGCTAATTTTTTTTTTTTTTTTTTTTTTTAAAGATAGGGTTTCACCATGATGGCCAGGCTAGTCTTGAACTCCTGACCTCAGGTGATCCACCCAACTTGGCCTCCCAAAGTGCTAGGATTACAGGGATGAGCCACCGTGCCCGGCCCTAATTTTTGTATTTTTAGTAGAGACGGGGTTTCACCATGTTAGCCAGGCTGTTCTCAAACTTCTGACCTCAAGTGATCCACCCATTGTGGCCTCCCAAAATGCTGGGATTACAGGCTTGAGCAACCATGCCCAGTCTGATTTTTTTCTTTTTGTTTTATTTTTTTTAATGACAGAGTCTCACTCTGTCTGCAGTACAGCGATGTGATCATACCTCATAGTAGCCTGGAACTCCTGGGCTCAAGTGATCCTCCCATCTCAGCCTCACAAGTAGCTGGGACTACAGGTGCATACCACCATGCCTGGCTTTTTTTCTTTTTTTTTTTTTTGTAGAATTGCTATGTTGCCCTGGCTGAGAACTTGATTCTTGAAAAAAGAAACTCCTTCTCACTCATAGGCGGGTGTTGAACAATGACAACACATGGACACAGGGAGGGGAGCACTATACACTGGGGTCTGTTGGGGGAAATAGGGGAGGGACAATGGGGGGTGGGGAGTTGGGGAGAGATAGCATGGGGAGAAATGCCACATATAGGTGAAGAGGAGGAAGGCAGCAAATCACACTGCCACGTATGCACCTATGCAACAATCTTGCATGTTCTTCACATGTACCCCAAAACCTAAAACGCAATTAAAAAAAAAGCAACTCCTTGTGATTTTTTAAAAAGACCTACTTTTACAGGCCAGGCGTGGTGGTTCACGCCTGTTATCCTAGTACTTTGGGAGGTCGAGGTAGGTGAATCATAAGGTCAGGAGATTGAGACCAGCCTGGCCAACATGGTGAAACCGCATCTTTACTAAAAATATAAAAATTAGCCAGGCATGGTGGCAGGCGCCTGTAATCCCAGCTACTCAAGAGGATAAGGCAGGAGAATCACTTGAACCCGGGAGGTGGAGGGTGCAATGAACTGAGATTGAGCCACTGCACTCCAGCCTGGGTGACAGAGCAAGACTGCATCTCAAAAACAAAAAACAAAACAGAAACCCTCCTTTTATGGTAAGATAACTTCCATTCAAGATGTTCTATCCCTGGCTGGCCGATGGTAGTGGGTTATCAGAACTTATTAGTGTCACTAAAAAGTTGGTATACAAGCCCCCACTGCTAAATTTGACTGACTTAAAAAAATAAGATGTTCTATCCCAAACTGAATAAACTAGGAAGAAGACAGATTGTGATAGCCTGGAGGAAATTTCAAAAAAAAAACAAAAATCTCAAACTTAGCAAGAGATTTAAACATCAAGATATGGGAGAACCAATGATCCCTGGGAAAAGACATTGCAAAAAGAACTTCACCAAGTCATATTGTCATCAGACTGTAAAGTAAATGTTAAAAAGACAATTTTAAAATTAGCAAGAGGAAAGCAACTAGTCATCTACAAAGGAAGCCCCACCAAACTAACGGTGGACTTCTTTGCAGAAACCTTATGAGCCAGAAGAGAATGTAGTAGGATTTTCAAAGTGGTAAAAGAAAAAAACTGCCACCCCAAAAATTTATATCCAACTTAATTAAGCTTCATAAATGAAGGAGAAATTAAGTATCTCCCAGAAAAGCAAATGCTAAGAGAATTTATCACCACTAGAAAAAACCTACAACAAATGCTCAAAGGAGCCCTAAACATGGAAATAAAAGCTTGACATTAACCATAAATTGAAACACACAGAAGAATAAAATCCACAGGTTCTTATTAAATAATCACATAAAGAAGGAAAAGAGGCCAGGTGTGATGGTTCATTGCCTGTTATCCCAGCACTTCAGGCGGCCAAGGCGGGTGGATCACGAGGTCAAGAGATCGAGACCATCTTGGCTAACACGGTGAAACCCCCTCTCTACTAAAAATACAAAAAATTAGCCAGGCATGGTGGTGCACGCCTGTAGTCCCAGCTACTTGGGAGGCTGAAGAAGGAGAATTGCTTGAACCCAGGAGGCAGAGGCTGCAGTGAGCCAAAATTGTGCCAGTGCACTCCAGCCTGGGAGACAGAGTGAGATTCAGTCTCAAAAAAAAAAAAAAAAAAGAGGAAAATAAAGAAATCAAATGGCAACACAAAAGAATTCCATCAAAACAGAAAATCAAACACCAGAGAAAAAGAACCAGAAAATTTATAAAAACAACTAGATAACAACAACATGAAAGGAACAAAACCTCATATATCAATATTAACCTTGAATGTAAATGGATTAAATGCTCCCATTAAAAGATATAGACTGGTGGAATAAATTTTAAAAACATGATCCAACTATATGCTCCTTACAAGAAACTTACCTTACCTATAAAGACACATATAGACTGAAAGTAAAGGGCTGTAAAAACATATTCCATGCAATTGGAAACCAAAAGTGAGTAACAGTTGTGATAGTTGTACAAGACAAAACAGGCTTTAAATAAAAAATGGTTCAAAAAGACAAAGAAGATCATGAGATACTGATAACAGAATCAATTCAGCAAGACAATATAATAATACTAAATATAGCCGGGCATGGTGGCTCACTCCTGTAGTCCCAGCACTTTGGGAAGCTGAAGCAGGCAGATCACCTGGGGTTGGGAGTTCAAGACCAGCCTGACCAACATGGAGAAACCTCATCTCTACTAAAAATACAAAATTAGCTGGATGTGGTGGTGCATGCCTGTAATCCCAGCTACTTGGGATGCTGAGGCAGGAGAATTGCTTGAACCCGGGAGGTGGATGTTGTGATGAGCGGAGATGGTGCCATTGCACTCCAGCCTGGGCAACAAGAGTGAAACGCTGTCTCAGAAAAAACCCACTAAATATATAGGCATCCAACATTGGAGAGCCCAAATTAAGAAAGCAAATATTCCTAGACCTAAAGAAAGAGATAGACAGCAATACAGTAATAGTAGGGGACTTCAGCACCTCACACACAGTAGTAGAAAGATCAAGACAGACAAGAAAAAAAATGGACTTAAGTCAAACTTTGGACCAAACAAATCTAACAGACGTTTACAGAGCCCAACGATTTCAGAATATATGTTCTTCTCATCAGTACATGAAACATTAACCAAGATAGACCATATGTTAGGCCATAAAACTAGTATTAACAAATTTTAAAAAGTCAAAATCATTTCAAGTACCTTCTAGGCCACAGCTGAATAAAATTAAAAATCAATACCAAGAGTAACTTTGAAAACTGTACAAATACATGGAAATTAAACAATGTGCTCCTGAATGATCTCTGAGTCAAAGAAGAAATAAAAACAAAAAATAACAATTTTGTTTGAAATGAACAAAAATGGCAACACAACATATCAAAACCTCTGGAATATAGGAAAAGTCATGCTAAGAGGGAAGTTTATAGGATTAAATGCCTATGTCAAAAAAGTAGAAAGATCACAAATTAACAACCTAACATTGTACCCCATGAAACTAGAAAAATAAGAACAAAATGAATCCACAGCAGAAAAAAAGAAATAACAAAGATCAGAGCAAAATTAAACAAAATCAAGACTGAAAAATAATACAAATGACCAACAAAACAAAAAGTTGGTTTTTTGAAAATATCAACAAGGCCGGGCGCGGTGACTCACGCCTGTAATCCCAGCACTTTGGGAGGCTGAGGCGGGTGGATCACGAGGTCAAGAGATCGAGACCATCCTGGTCAACACGGTGAAACTCCGTCTCTACTAAAAATACAAAAAAATTTAGCTAGGCATGGTGGCACGTGCCTGTAGTCCCAGTTACTCGAGAGGCTGAGGCAGAAGAATTGCTTGAACCCAGGAGGCGGAGGTTGCAGTGAGCCGAGATCGCGCCATTGCACCCCAGCCTGGGTAACAAGAGCGAAACTCTGTCTCAAAAAAAAAAAAAAAAAAAAATCAACAAAAGTAATAAACTGCTGGCTAGACTAACCAAGAAAAAAAAGAGAAGATTCAAATAAACAAAACCGGCCGGGCACGATGGCTCATGCCTGTAATCCCAGGATTGTGGGAGGCCAAGGTAGGTGGATCATGAGGTCAGGCGTTTGAGACCAGTCTGGCCAAGATGGTGAAACCTCGTCTCTACTAAAAATACAAAAATTAGTTGGGTGCAGTAGCGGGCCCCTGTCATCCTAACTACTCAGGAGGCTGAGGCAGGAGAATCGCCTGAACCCAGGAAGCAGAGGTTGCAGTGAGCCAAGATCGTGCCACTGCACTCTAGCCTAGGCGACAGAACAAGACTCCATCTCAAAAACAAACAAACAAACAAACAAACAAAAAACCAGACATGAAAAAGAAGACATTACAAAAAACTATCATGGTTTTTCATAAAATAAACATTTTATTTTTATTTATTTATTTACAGTCCAACATAAATCATCATGCTAGTAAAATAAACGTTTTAAAAATCAGAAAGAAAAAAGAGAAAACATTACACTAATACCACAGAAACACAAAAGACCATCAGATGCTATTATGAACAACTATATGCTCACAACCAAAAAACCTTGAAATGTATAACTTGAAAGTATAGGTTTTCTTGAAATGTATAACTTCCCAAGACTGAACCAAGAAGAAACAGATATCCTCAATAGACCAATAATAAGTAGCAATATTGAATCAGCATACAAAATTTCCCAAAAATCAAAGCTCTGGACCAGATGGATTTATACCTAAATTCTACCAAACAGGCCAGATGTGGTGACTCACACCTGTAATCATAGCACTGTGGAGCCTGAGACAGGAGGATTGCTTCAGGCCAGGAGTTTGAGACCAACCTGGCCAATATAACAAGACTCGGCTGGGTGTGGTGGTTCACGCCTGTAATCCAAGCACTTTGGAGGCCAAGGCGGGCGGATCACCTGAGGTCGGGAGTTCAAGACCAGCCTGACCAACATGGTGAAATCCTGTCTTTAAAAAAAAAAAAAAAAAGACTCCATCTCTAAGTAAAAAAATAAAAATTTAAAAATTAACATTAAAAAATTTATACCGAACATACAAAAAGAACTATACCAACACTTCTGAAACTGCTCCAAGAAAAATCACAGAGGAGGGATATCTCCCTAATTCATTCAATGAGAACAGTATCATCCTAATATCAAAACAGACAAGGACACAACAAAAAACTACAGACCAATATCCCTGATGAACATAGATGTGAAAATCCTTAACAAAATACTAGGTGAGGTGAAAGGCCTTTACAAGGTGAAAGACCTTTACAAAAAGAAAATAATTATAAAACTCTGATAAAGAATTATAGATGACACAAACAAATGCAAAAAACCTTTCATGCTTATGGTAAGAATATCAGAAGAATTAATTTCATTAATTATTCAGGAAGAATATCATTAAAATGACCATACTTTACAAAGCAATCTACAGAGTCAATGCAAGCCTTATCAAAATACCAATGTTAGTTTTCACACAATTAAAAAAAAAAATCCTAAAATTCATATAGATCCAAAAAAGAGCCTGAATAACCAAAGCAATCCTAAACAAAAAGAACAAAGTTGGAGGCAATGTTACAGGACAGGGGTTCCAATCTAGACTCCAAGAGAGGGTTTTTGAATCTCCTGCAAGAAAGAATTCAGGGCGAGTCTGCAGTGCAAAGCAAAAGCAAATTTATTAAGAAAGTAAAGTGGCGAAAGAACAGCTACTCCATAGACAGAGTAGGACATTCCTCTAAGTAAAAGGAGGAACGCATCTATCCTAGGTACAATGTGCTCTACTACAAGGCTTCATGATAAAAGTTTAATTTTCTTAATTACTATATTTTGCAAGAATTGGTATTATTATCTCTAAAGCAAAATTAGGAATTATTTTGTTCTCCAGATATTGGGATACCTGGACACTACCAAGTCTTGGTCTGTTTAGTAAACATTATTAATTTGTTCCATTAACTGTAAGCATCTAGGAGGCTAGGAATGCCTAACTTTCTTTTTCTTTTCTTTTTTTCTTTTTTTTTCTTTTGAGATGGAGTCTCCCTCTGTCATCCAGGCTGGAGTGCAGTGGCACAATCTTGGCTCACTGCCACCTCTGCCTCCTGGGTTCAAGTAATTCTCCTGCCACAGCCTCTCGAGTAGCTGAGATTATAGGCATGTGTCATCACAGCTGGCTAAGGAATGCTTAACTTTCTAGGATTGCAGCCCAGCAAGTCCCAGCTTCATTTTCCTAGCCTTCAAAATGGAGTCACTCTGATTTGAACACCTCTGACAGCAACACATTACCTGACTTCAAATTATACCACAAGCCTATTGCAATCAAATCAGCATGGTACTGGTATAAAAATATGCATATAAATAAATGAAACAGAATAGAGAACCTAGAACTAAAGCCACATATTTACATCCAACTGGTTTTTTACAAAGTCGACAAGAACATACATTGGGGTAAGGACACCGTTTTCAATAAATGGTGCTGGGAAAATTGGATTGCCACATGAAGAAGAATGAAGCTGGACCCTGATGTCTCACCACATACAAAAAGCAAATCAAAAAGATGTACTTAAATGTAAATCCTGAAACTATAAAAATACTAGAAGGAAATCTAAGGAACTCTCTTCTGGACATTGGTCTGGGCAAAAAATGCATGATTAAGACCTCAAAAGCACAGGCAACAATCACAAAATAAACAAATGTGACTTAAGTAAATGGAAAAGCTTCTGCACAGCAAAATAAATAATAAAGTGAACAAACAACCTGAAGAATGGGAGAAATTAATTGCAAACTATACATTGACAAACCACTAATATCCAGAATATACAAGGAACCTCAAACAACTCAACAACAACAAAAACAATCCGATTAAGAAGTGGTAAAGGGCCGGGCGCGGTGGCTCATGCCTGTAATCCCAGCACTTTGGGAGGCCGAGGCAGGTGGATCACGAGGTCAAGAGATCGAGACCATCCTGGTCAACATGGTGAAACCTCGTCTCTACTTAAAATACAAAAATTAGCTGGGCATGGTGGCGCATGCCTGTAGTCCCAGCTACTTGGGAGGCTGAGGCAGGAGAATTGCCTGAACCCAGGAGGCGGAGGTTGTGGTGAGCCGAGATCGTGCCATTGCACTCCAGCCTGGGTAACAAGAGCAAAGCTCTGTCTCAAAAAAAAAAAAAAAAAAAAAAGAAGTGGTAAAGACCAGGCACGGTGGCTCACACCTGTGATCTCAGCACTTTGAGAGGCCTAGGTAGGTGGATCACCTGAGGTCAAGAGTTCAAGACCCGTCTGGCCAACACGGTGCCCTGGTCTCTACTAAAAATACAAAAATCAGCTGAGTATGGTGGCGGGTGCCTTTAATCCCAGCTACTCAGGAGGCTGAGGTAAGAGAATCACTTGAACCCAGGACGCAGAGGTTGCAGTGAACCAAGATCGTGTCACTGCATTCCAGCCTGGGTGACAGAGTGAGACTCTGCCTAAAAAAAAAGTGGTAAAAGATGGTCTAAGGACATGAATAGACATTTTTCCATCCTTCCTTTCCTATCTCCTTCCCTCCCTCCCTCTTTCCTTCCTTCCTTCTTTCTTTTTCTTTCTTTCTTTCTTTTCTTTCCTTTCTTCAGAGACAGTGTCTCACTCTGAGACCCAAGCTAGAATTCAGTGGTACAATATTAGCTTACTCAAATTTCTAGGCCCAAGAGATCCACCTGCCTCAGCCTTCTGAGTAGCTGGGATTACAGGCACATGCCATCGCACCCAGTTAATTTTTTTTTTTTTTAAGAGACAGGGTCTCATTATGTTGCCCAGGCTGGTCTCAAACTCTTGGCCTCAAGCAATTCTCCTGCCTTGGCCTCTCAAAGTGTGAGGATTACAGACATGAGCCACCATGCCCAGCTGACATTTTTCAAAAGAAGTCTAGGGATGCTCAGCAATCCCTAGTCATCAGAGATACACAAATTAAACCCAAAATGAGATATAATCTTACACCAGTCAGAATGTCTACTATTAAAAAGAGAAAAAAATTTAACAAATGTTGATGAGGATGCAGAGAAAAAGGAATGTTTATATGCTGTTGATGGGAATGTAAATTAGTACAATCTTTATGGAAAACAGTATAGAGATTTCTCAAATAACTAAAAGTAAGGCTGGGCACGGTGGCTCACGCTTGTAATCCCAGCACTTTGGGAGCCCAAGGTGGGCGGATTGCCTGATGTCAGGAATTCGAGACCGGCCTGATCAACATGGAGAAACCCCATCTCTACTAAAAATACAAAATTAGCTGGGTGTGGTGGCACATGCCTGTAATCCCAGCTACTCGGGAGGCTGAGGCAGGAGAATAGCTTGAACCCAGGAGGTGGAGGTTGGGGCAAGCCAAGATAGCGCCATTGCACTCCAGCCTGGTCAACAAAAGTGGAACTCCATCTCAAAAGAAAAAAATAAGGAACTAAAAATAGAACTACCCTTTGTTCCAGCAATCCCACTTCCCACTATTGGGTATCTACCAAAAAAACAAGAAATCATTATTTCAAAAAGATACCCATACTTGTATGTTTATCACAGTACCATTCACAATAGCAAACATATGGAATCAACTTAAGTGTCCATCAGTAGATGACTGGATAGGAAAATGTGTTGTTATATATACACAATGGAATAGTCAGCCATAAAAAGAATAAAATTATATTTTTTTGCAGCAACATGAAGAGAAGTGGAAGCCATAATCTTAAGTGAAACAACTCAGACACAGAAAGACAAAAACTGAATGTCCTCACATATAAGTGGGAGCTAAATAATGTGCACACATAAACATAGAGTGTGAAAAAATAGACAGTGGAGACTTAGAAGGGTGGGAAGTGGGAAGGGCGGGGACAATGAGAAATTACTTAATGAATGCAATGTACATTATTCCAGTGATGGGTACACTAAAAGCCCTGTCTTCATCACTATGCAAATATATTCATGTTACAAAATTACACGAGTACTACGTAATTTTTTTTTTTTTTTTTTGGCTGAGCACAGGGGACTTTATTGATGGTACACGACAAGGTGGGGCTCCCTAGGCCCCTCCCTCTTCAAGGGGGTCTGCATGGAAACTGTGAGGAGGGGCAATTCAGTGTGGTGGGGGACTCAGTGTGGCAGGGACTTCCCAGCAGTGAGGGCCTCTCTTCCTTTTGTGCTCTTGCTGGGGCTGGTGGTCCAGCGGTCTTACTCTTTGGAGTCCATGTGGGACATGACGTCCACCACCCTGTTGCTGTAGCCAAATTCATTGTCATACCAGGAAATGAGCTTGATGAAGTGGTCGTTGAGGGCAATGTCAGCCCCAGCATCGAAGGTGGAAGAATGGGTGTCACTGTCGAAGTCAGAGGACACCACCTGGTGCTCAGTGTAGCCCAGGATGCCCTAAAGGGGGCTCTCCGATGCCTGCTTCACCACCTTCTTGATGTCATCATATTTGGCAGGTTTTTCCAGATAGCAGGTCAGGTCCACCACTGACACGTTGGCAGTGGGGACACGGAAGGCTGTGCCAGTGAGCTTCCCGTTCAGCTCAGGGATGACCTTGCCCATGGCCTTGGCAGTGCCAGTAGAGGCAGGGATGATGTTCTGGAGAGGCCCATGGCCATCACGCCACAGTTTCCCAAAGGGGCCATCCACAGTCTTCCAGGTGGCAGTGATAGCGTGGACGGTGGTCATGGGTCCTTCCACGATACCAAAGTTGTCATGGATGACCTTGGCCAGGGGCGCTAAGCAGTTGATGGTGTAGGAGGCATTGCTGACGATCTTGAGGCTGTTGTCATACTTCTCATGGGTCACGCCCATCACGAACATGGGGGCATCAGCAGAGGGGGCAGATATGATGACCCTTTTGGCTCCCCCCTGCAAGTGAGCCCCAGCCTTCTCCATGGTGGTGAAGATGCCAGTGGACTCCATCACATATTCAGCGCCAGCATCGCCCCACTTGATTTTGCAGGGATCTCGCTCCTGGAAGATGGTGATGGGATTTCCATTGATGACAAGCTTCCCGTTCTCAGCCTTGACAGTGCCATGGAATTTACCATGGGTGGAATCATACTGGAACATGTAGACCATGTAGTTGAGGTCAATGAAGGGATCACTGATGGCAACAACATTCACTTTACCAGAGTTAAAAGCATGCCTGGTGACCAGGCGCCCAATACGACCAAATCCGTCGACTCTGACCTTTACCTTCCCCACGGTGTCTCAGGGATGTGGCTGGCGATGGGAGACAAGATGCGGCTGTCTGTCGAACAGGAGGAGCAGAGAGCCCGTAATTTTTTTTTTTTTTTTTTTTTTTTTTTTTTTTGAGATGGAGTCTTGCTCTGTCACCCAAGCTGGAATGCAGTGGTGTGATCTCGGCTCACTACAACCTGTGCCTACAGGTGCACACTGCCATGCCAAGCTAACTTTTTGTGTTTTAGTAGAGATGGGTTTCACCGTGTTGCCAGACTGGTTTTGAACTCCTAAGCTCAGGCAATCCACCCACCTTGACCTCCTAAAGTGCTAGGATTACAGGTGTAAGCCAGTATACCTAGCCTTACATAAATTTATATTAATAAAATTAAAAAAAATTTCCTTTCTTTTTTAATTTTGTGGGTTCGTAGTAAGTGTATATATTTATGGGTTACATGAGATATTTTGAAAGAGGCATGCAGTGCATAATAATCACATCAGGGTAAATGGGGTATCCATCACCTCAAGTATTTACCCTTTGTGTTATAAACAATCCAATTATTCTCTTTTAGTTATTTTTAAATGTACAATTAAATTATTTTTTTTACTATAGTCACCCTGTTGTGCTAACAAATACTAGATCTTATTCACTCATTCTCTTTTTCTGTACCCATTAACCATTCCCATTCTCCACCCCCTCTACCCTTCTCAGCCTTTGATAACCATCCTTTTACTCTATCTCAGTGAGTTCAACTGTCATAAGTTTTAGCTCCCAAAAATAAGTGAGAATATGTGAAGTTTGTCTTTCTGCACTTGGCTTATTTCACTGAACATAATGACCTCCACACTTCAATCCATTTTGTTGCAAATGACATAATTTCATTCTTTTTTATAACTGAATATCATTCTATTGTGTATATATAACAACACATTTTCTTTATCCAATCATCTGTTGATGGACACCTAATTGATTCCATATGTTTGCTATTGTGAATAGTGTTATAATAAATAAATATGGGACTGCAGATATCTCTTTGATATACTGATTTCCAATCCCACCCAGCTGTGGGATTGCTGGATCATATGGTAGCTCTATTTTCAGTTTTATGAGAAACTTCCAAAGTGTTCTCCATAGTGGTTGTACAAGCTTACATTCCCACTAACAGTGTACAAGGGTTCTCTTTTCTCTACATCCTCACCAGCATTTGTTATTGCCTGTCTTTTGGGTAAATGCTATTTTAATTAAGGTGAGATATCTTATTGTAGTTTTGATTTGCATTTCTCTGATGATCAGCAATGTTGAGCACTTTTGTCTGTTTGCCATTTATATGTCTCTTTTAAGAAATGTCTATTCAGATCTTTTGCTATTTTAAAATTAGAATATTATATTTTTTCCTATAGAGTTGTTTGAACTCCTTATATATTCTGTATATTAATCTAGTGTCAGATTAATAGTTTGCAAATGTTTTCTCCCATTCTATGGCTTGTCTCTTTACTTTGTTGATAGTTTCCTTTGCTGTGTTTTTTCCTTTTTAACTTGATGCGATCCCATTTGTCCATTTTTGCTTTCATTGCCTATGCTTGTAGGGTAACACCTAAAAAATATTTGCCTACTCCGATGTCCTGGAGACTTTCCTTAATGTTTTATTTTAGTAGTTTCATAGTTTGACATCTTGGGTTTAAATCTTTAATCATTTTGATTTGATTTTTGCATATGGTGAGAGATGGGGTCTAGGTTCTTTTTCCTGTATGTGAATATTCAGTTTCCCCAGCACCATTTACTGAAGTGACTGTCCTTTCTCCAATATACATTCTTGGCACTTTTGTCAAAAATGAGTTCACTGTAAAGGTATAGATTTATTTCTGGGTTCTCTATTCTGTTCCAGTGGTCTATGTATCTGTTTTTATTCCAGGACCATGCTGTTTTGGTTACTATAGCTCTGTAGTACAATCTGAAGTCAAGTAATGTGATTCCTCCAATTCTGTTCTTTTTGCTCAGGATAGGGTTGGCTATCTCAGGTCTTTTGTGGTTCCATATAAATTTTAGAATTATTTTTTGTATTTCTATGAAGAATGTCATTGGTATTTTGCTAGGGATTGCATTTAATCTGTAGGTTGCTTTAGGTAGTATATATATTTTAACCATATTTACTCTTTAAATCAATGAACATGAAATATCTTTTCATTTTTTGTCCTTTTCAATTTCTTGCATCAATGGTTTATAGTTTTCATTAATAATAAATTAATTCATAGGTATTTTATTTTATTTGCAGCTATTGTAAACAGGATGACTTTCTTGATTTCTTTTACAGATTGTTCACTGTTAGTGTATAAAAATGCTACTAATTTTTGGCTTTTTAAGTTTTTTCTTCCAGTGATCCTTGTTCTGAAGAAATGCTACTGATTTTTATATGTTGATTTTTGTATCCTGCAACTTTACTGAATTTACTAGTTCTAATAGTTTTTTGGTGAAGCCTTTAAGTTTTTCCCAAATATAAGATCATGTAATCTGCAAAGAAGGATAATTTAACTTCTTCCTTTCCAGTTTTGATGTCCTTTATTTCTTTCTCTTGTCTGACCGCTCTACCTAGGAATTAAAGTACTATGTTGAATAACAGTGGTGACAGTGGGCATTGTTGTCCTGCTCCAGATTTTGAGGAAAGGCTGTTTTTCTCCATTCAGTATACTAGTCATAGGTCTGTCATATATGCTTTTTTATTATGTTGAGGTATGTTCTTTGTATACTGTTTTTTCAAAGATTTTTTTATCATGAAGGGATGTTGAATTTTATCAAATGTGTTTTCAGCATCATTGAAATAATCATATAGTTTTTGTCCTTCATTCTGTTGATATGATGTATCACCTTGATTGATTTGCATATGTCAAACCATCCTTGCATCCCTGGGATAAATCCCACTTGGTCATGATGAATTATCTTTCAATGCATTATAGAATTTGGTTGCTGGTATTTCGTTGAGGATGTTTGCATGAATATTCATCAGGGATATTGACCTATAGTTTACTTTTTGTTCTTTCTTTTTTTTTTTTTTTAAAGACTAGTCAAGTGCAGTAGTGAGAAGGAGGGAAAGAGTAGAACAAGGAATTCGATCTGTAACTGACTGTGAACAATCAATTGAGATAACTCACTACCTACGGACCAGCTGATCTATAGTTTTCTTAATGTGTCTTTGCCCGGTTTTGGTATTGGGGTAATAAATGGCCTCATAGAATGAGTTTGAAAATATTCCTTCCTCCTCTATTTTTCAGAATAATTTGAATAGAATTGGTATTAGTTCTTTAAATGTTTGGATCACGCCTATAATACTAGCACTTTGGGAGGCTGAGGTGGGTGGATTGCTTGAGCCCAGTAGTTTGAGACCAGGCTGGTCAACATTGCAAAACCCTGTATCTATAAAAATCAGCTCAGCATGGTGGCATGCACCTGTGGTCTCAGCTACTCAGGAGGCTGAGGCAGGAGGATCACCTGAGCCTAGGAGGTCAAGACTTCAATGAGCCATGATTGTACAACTGCACTCCAGCCTGGGTGACAGAGCACGACTGTTACCCAAAAAAAAAAAAAAAAAAAAAAAAAAAAAAAAAAGAATGGACATGGTTTGGTTTGAAAAGTCCTTTGGTAAGTTCAAGCCAAAGGCCGAAGGCTATTTAAAAACATTAGTTGTGAAGTGGCAGAAAATTGTTTTGTACTGTATTAGCAAACTGAATGTTGATCATATAAATTGGGTCAGTCTTGTCAAACTCAACTACAAGAGAGTCAACAGAGCAAGGGGGAAAAGCACTCAGGGCACATACCAATGCTCCAAGCATGTCATTCTCTGCCAAGCTACTGAAATTGCCAGCTGTATCCTGAAACCAGTTTTATCTAAAAGTTACTGAAACAACTTGCTGTGATTCTAAGAATAGTTTTACTCATTGCCATCACTTACTGATCAGAAATTTCCAACTCCCAAGAATCTTACTAGTGCCAATGAACTTTCTTGAAGAGTCATATGTAACTCTTTTTCATGAAACCTCCAACATTCTGTTTTTCAGACATACCAAAGACCACTTGGTCTGTGTGCATGCCCTGAATTACAAGTATTTCTTCCCAAATAAAATGTTTTCAGAAATTCATCTTTGACAAGTCTGACTTTCTATCTTTAGACACTTCCATAAGTCTACAGTCCCTTTTCAGTTCTAAGAATGAAAAAGCTCTGAAAACTTTTTTTGTAAGGTAGACACGAATCTGACATCAAGAAATAAGAGGCTGGGTTGGGCGCGGTGGCTTATGTCTGTAATCCCAGCACTTTGGGAGGCCAAGGCAGGCAGATCACAAGGTCAAGATATCGAGACCATCCTAGCCAACATGATGAAACCCCATCTCTACTAAAATACAAAAAATTAGCTGGGCATAGTGGTGCGTGCCTGTAATTCCAGCTACTTGGGAGGCTGAGACAGAAGAATTGCTTGAACCAAAAGGCAGAGGTTGCAGTGAGCCAAGATCGTGCCACCGCAACAGGCACGTGCCACCACGACCTCACCAACCGGGGGACAGAGCGAGACTTCGTCTCAAAAAAAACAAAAGGAAGACGCTATATATTGGCTTTTTGATTTCAGCGTGTGGTTTGTTTCTACTGAGAACACTACATTATCTATGATATATTAATTATCTCAGCTTTTTACAAATGAAATAACAGGCTCAAAGAGGTGCAGTGACTTGCCCAAGGTTGTTTCACATCTGGGAAGAGTAAAGAGTAGAATTGAGTTTTTCTACCCACTTCACTTGTTTTCTGCTGTTTCTTCTTCATTGCACCGTACTGCTTCTTCATGACATTACCTCCGAAGACCATCTTGATAAATTCTTCTGTGTGGAAGAGTTTAAGCAATGACATTCATCTTATTTGACATATATATATATATATATATATATATATAGAGAGAGAGAGAGAGAGAGAGAGAGAGAGAGAGAGAGAGAGAGAGAGACAGAGACAGAGACAGAGTCTCGCTCTGTCACCCAGGCTGGAGTGCAATGGTGCAATCTCAGCTCACTGCAACCTCTGCCTCCCGGGTTCAAGTGATTCTCCTGCCTCAGCCTCCCAAGTAGCTGGGACTACAGGCATGCACCACCATGCCCAGCTAATTTTTTGTATTTTTAGTAGAGACGGGGTTTCACCGTGTTAGCCAGGATGGTCTCGACTCCTGACCTCATGATCCACCCACCCTTAGCCTCCCAAAGTGCTGGGATTACAGGCATGAGCCACTGCACCCGGCCTGACATTTTTTAAAAATTGAGACAGGGTGTCATTGTGTCGCCCAGGCTGGAGTGCAGTGGCGCCATCATGGATCACTGCAGCCTCAACCTCCTTGGCTCAAGCAATCCTCCTACCTCAGCCTCTGGAGTAGCTAGGACTACAGGTGCATGTCACTATGCCTGGATAATTAAGAAAAAAATTTTTGGGGGGTAGAAATGAGGTCTTGGTATGTTGCCCAGGTTGGTCATTCATAGGTGTTTAAAGTGTGATAAACAGATGATATAAGTCTGATAGATCTTTTACACATATTATACATTTAAGTATACACATGGAAGCTCCTAGGAGTTGGTTATGTTTACACGGTGGGAAAAAAAACTCTTCCAAATAACTATTACTTTGAAAAAAAGGTGTCAATATATAATTACTTCTAGGTTAACACATTGTTATATGTAAAAGAGCTAATCAAATGTAAGCTTTCGACAATTCTCTCTGCTTCATTCTCTCTGACTTTCAACAGATCATGGTTAACACCAGGGGCTCTGTGTCTGAGGTTTTACATGTTTAGGTCACCTAATTGAAACCGTCTCAACCCTATTCCACCACTGACCCATCCAATCATTTCTGCAGCTAAATCTTAAGAATTGTGTAAATAGCTTTCCCTTTCAAGGAGTCTAACTGGACTCAGGTTGGACCCCCTTGTGGCTCTCTCATGTTCCTTGATTTAAATGATTCATTTGAAATTTGTCTTCCAGGAGAGATTGTGATATCCTGAGGACCTCATCCATTTTATTTGCTTCTTTTCCTTTAACCTGCTACACTACCTGCCATTGACGGCACAGAATATTTTAAATTGACCATCACTTGCTGTAAATACTGAAGATCTCAGCACAACTCAGAAATCCACACCCTAAAGGAGTATGTGTGGATGCTAATGCCATCCTTACCACAAAAGGGAGTTCATTGTCTTTCTTTTTCTGCAAATTGGTGCAAAGCAGTTTTTTTGTTTGTTTGAATCTAAGGGATAACAATTCATAAAAGTAACAGTGACACTATTCAATTTGGTTCATTTATATGATTTGGCTTTCATAGGTTGTTAAGAAAGCAGTAAATTCTGTGAACCTAGATTGGATTTCCCTGATTCTGAAAAGTACATTGAAAAAAATGTACATATGGAAAGGAGTAACTAAGGTGACAGAAAGACTTGCTGAGGAGATGACATGTGGGATGGGACCTGAATTAATGTATTAGTATAAAAAGTCAGGTCAGAGGATTCAGGGAAGATGGCAGAATAAAAATCACGAAGAATCGTATCCCCACCTAGACAATAATTGCATTGGCAGAATCCAACTGACGTGGCTATTTTGAAACTGTAGATACTATTAAAAGCTTGCAGGTTCCAGGGAATGATTGGATAATAAAATGTGGTTAATTTTGGTCAATTTCAACTCTTAGTTGAGTCAGCAGCCTTGACTCATTCCCCTCCCCAGCTCCATGACAGGTGGCTATGCAGAAGTTCTAACAGCAGTTTGCATGCAGTTTTAGGGGGCCAGGGTGGGCAAAAAGGACCTGTCTTCCAAATATTGGGGATCTGTGAACTGCTTGATAATTGCTGCTTCTGATCACAGAGTTACAGACAAAGAATTGGGTGGTGATGGTTGCTACTGCATCTCTCCCCATTTTTCGAAGGCCCTTCCCCTCTATCTGAAGTGACTTCCAAGGTGATGCCTTTTATTTTTCCCTTAATGTTTTTATTTCTCTCCTTTTGAGAGCCACTGAAGATTAGGTTGTAGAAAAATAACCATACATACAGAGAAAATTAGAAAGTTACCACACATGCCCAGGGACAAGTGCAACTAAGAAAAGACCTGAGAAGAACTTACGTTTACACCTTAGGCTGTTTCTCAGCTCACAGACACCTGACAATAATGTTACTTAAAAACTATTTTATATATTTTCTTTTATTGATACATATTTTATATATATATAGGTACACATGAGTATTTGTTGCATGCATAGAATGTGTAATGATCAAGTCAGGGTATTTGCGGTATCCATGATCTTGAGTATTTATTATTTCTATGTGTTGGTAACATTTTAAGTCCTCTCTTCTAACTACTTTGAAATATGCAATATATTGTTGCTAACTATAGTCACTCTAGTCTGCTTTCTAACATCAGAATTTATTCCTTTGATCTAAATGGAAATTTGTACCTGTTCACCAACTTTTCTTCATTTTCCCTTCTCAGCCTGTGATATCTGCTATTCTATTCCCTATCTCTATGAGATCAAGTTTTTCACCTCCCACATATAAGTGAGAAGGTGTGGTATTTGTCTTTCTGTACCTGGCTTATTTCACTTACCATAATGACCTCAAGTTCCATCCATGTTGTTAGAAATAACATTTTACTCTTTGTATGGCCAAATACTATTCCACTGTGTATACAAACCACATTTTCTTTATCCATGAGTCCACTGATGGACACTTAGGTTGATTCCATATCTTTGCTATTGTGAATAGTGCTGTGAAAAATATGCAAGAGCAACTATCTCTTTGATATACTGATTTTTTTTTTTTCCTGTGGATAGACACTGGGTTTGCTGGATCATATGGGGTTTCTATTTTTAGGTTTTTGAGAAATCTACATACTGTTTTCCACAGTGGTTGTACTAATTTACACTTTCACCAATAGTGAAAATTTTCTTTTCTCCACATCTTCATTAGCATTTGTTTTTTTTAATATTTTTTAGTACGAACAATTCTAAGTAGGGTATCTCGTTGTGGTTTCAATTTGCATTTTACTAATCATTAGTGATGTTAAGCATATTTCCATATACCTTTTGGTCATTTGTATGTCTTCTGAGAACTGTCTGTTCATGTCCTTTTCCCACTTTTAATGGGATTATTTATATTTTTTCCTATTGAGATGTCTGGGTTCCTTGCATATTCTGGATATTAGTCCCTTGTCACATAGTTTCCAAATATTTTCTCACATTCAACAGGTTTTCTCTGCACTCTTGTTGCAAACTCCCCTTACTTTGAAGCTGCTTTTTAGTTTAATGTAGTCTCATTTGTCTATTTTTGTCTTTGTTGTCTGTGCTTTGAGGTATTAGCTATAAAATATTTGCCTAGACCAATGTCCTGAAGTATTTTCAATATGTTTTCTTCTAGTAGTTTTATAGATTCAATACCTACAATTGTTAAAGAATGTGATCTTCAGATACAATCCTGTCATACAACAAAGGCTCGAGGTCACTTGAAGGATAACAAAATGCCTATAACCACTGGAAGATTCGGTGATGTAAAGAAAAAGAAGAAACAGCTTCCTATAATATTTGTAGCTAAAGCAGCTGCAATTATGGAGATGGAACCTTCAACACTTAAAGATCTTATACTCACAAACTCCACAGATCCAAACATTGTTGCTGACATGTATGTGTTCTTAGGACAATGAGAGTTGTGTCTGTACTGAGCATGTAGACTTTTTTCTTGTCATGATTCCTTAAACAATAAAAAACAATTTATATAGAATTTACAATGCATTGTGTATTATAAGTAGTATAGAAATGATTTAAAATATACAGAAAAATGCACCTAGGTTCTATGCAAACATGCCGTTTAATGTCAGAGACTTGAATATCTCTGAATATAGGTATTCCTGAGGGTGCTGGAATCAATTCACCTCAGAAACTAGGGAGGACTGGGGCCGGGCACGGTGGCTCACGCCTGTAATCCCAGCACTTTGGGAGGCTGAGGCGGGTGGATCACGAGGTCAAGAGATTGAGACCATTCTGGTCAACATGGTGAAACCCCGTCTCTACTAAAAATATAAAAAATTAGCTGGGCATGGTGGCGTGTGCCTGTAATCCCAGCTACTCAGGAGGCTGAGGCAGGAGAATTGCCTGAACCCAGGAGGCGGAGGTTGCGGTGAGCCGAGATCGCGCCATTGCACTCCAGCCTGGGTAACAAGAGTGAAACTCTGTCTCCAAAAAAAAAAAAAAAAAGAAAAAGAAAAACAAACTAGGGAGGACCATATTTAGAAGAAACTGAAGCTACTAAATGCTTTACCACATTGTTTACATTCATAGTGATTCTCTGCAGTTTGAAATCTTTCATGTAACTGAAATGAATAGGATTAGTAAATGCATTTCTACATTACCTACAGTAGTATCCATCGCTAGTATGTCATAACATGCACCTTTGAAAGTTTGCTAGAGAAAGAAAGGCTGTTTCATATTCCTCACATTCACTGTTTTTTTTTTTGAAGTATGAATTTGGTCATGTTTTCAAAAGGTACTGAAAAAAATGGAAGATTTTAGTACATTTTTATATTCATATAACTTTTTTCAGCATGAGTCTTTTTATGTATTTGTAAGAAGCTGAAAGTACTTAAGGCTTTCCCCACATGTTCAGCACTCATAGGGGTTTTCTCTAGTGAGTGCTTTCATGTTTATGAAAGGAACTGATACAATGAAATGCTTCCCCACATGCTTTACACTTATAGGGTTTCTCTATACTATGGGTCCTTTCATGTTTATGAAAGGCACTGGGACAATGGAATGGTTTCCCACATTCCTTACATTTATAGGGCTTCTCTCCAGTATGAACTCTTTCATGTATTCGTAAGTAACTTGAATGACTGAAGGCTTTACCACATTCCTTGCATTCATAGGGTTTCTCTCCAGTGTGAGTTCTTTCATGTCTTTGCACTGAACTGGGATAATCAAAGCCTTTCCCACATATCTTACATTTATGAGGTCCACTTCCAGTGTGCGCTATCATGTGTCTTCGAAAGCTGGAGAGATCAGATAATGCTTTCCCACATTGGTTACAACCATAGGGTTTCTCTCCAGTGTGAGTCCTTTCATGTAGTTGAATGTAACTGGAAGACCTGAAGGCTTTCCCACATTGTTTACATTTATAGGGTCTCTCCCCAGTGTGAATTCTTTCATGTCTTCGAAATGAACTGGGAGAATCAAAGCTTTTCCCACATATCTTACATTTATGAGGTCCATCTCCAGTGTGCATTATCATGTGTCTCTGAAAGCTTTTCAAATGAGAAAGTGCTTTTCCACACTGCTTACATTGATAGGGCTTTTCTCCAGTGTGAGTCTTTTCATGTACTCGAGTATAATTGGAAGACCTGAAGGCTTTTCCACATTGTTTACATTTATAGGGTCTCTCTCCAGTGTGAATTCTTTCATGTATTTGAAGGTAAGTGCAACAAATGAAGGCTTTTCCACATTGTTTACATTTATATGGCTTCTCTCCAGTGTGAGTACTTTCATGATTTCGAAAATAATAGAAATCACTAAAGGCTTTCCCACATTCACATTTATAGGGTTTCTCCCCTGTATGAGTTGTTTCATGCCTTCTACATAAACTGGGAGAATCAAAGGCTTTCCCACATACCTTGCATTTATGAGGTCCATCTCCAGTGTGCGTTATCATGTGTCTTCGAAAACCTGTGCAATCAGAGAAAGCTTTCCCACAATGTTTACATTTGTAGGGTTTCTCTCCAGTGTGAGTTCTTTTATGTCTTCGAACTGAACTGGAAGAAAGAAAGCCTTTTCCACATATCATACATTTATGAGGTCCATCTCCAGTGTGTATTATCATGTGTCTCTGAAAGCTTCCAAGATGATAAAATGCTTTCCCACATTGCTTACATTCATAGGATTGTTCTCTAGTGTGGATCCTTTCATATAGTTGAGTGTAACAGGAACAACTAAAGCCTTTCCCACATTGTTCACATTGATAGGGTTTCTCTCCACTGTGTGTTCTTTCATGTCTTAGAGAGGAACTGTAAGCAGGAAAGGCTGTAGAACACTGCTTAAATTCATATGGTTTCTCTTCAGTGTGAGTTATTTTAAGCATATGAAATAAACTAGGCCAAATGAAGGCTTTTCCATACAACTTATATATACAAGGTCCATGTCCATGGTGTGCTGCCATGTGTCTTTGAAGGTTTTCAAGAGAACTAAAGGTTGCACATTCCTTACAATCATAGAGTTTCTTTCCATGCTGAGGCCTTTCATGTATTTGAAGGTAGGGCTGATAACTGAAGGCTTTCCCATATTGGTTATGTGTATATGGTTTCTCTCCGTATTCTTGATACTCACATGGTTTGTGTCCACTGTCAACTCTAATGTAGCAATTAAGAGATGAATGACCCAGGAGGACTTCTGTATGTTCACTGCTTTCCCATAGATCTACTCTAGGCATTTTCTCATTCACAATACCATCTTGAATCTGGGTAAAGGGTCCTCCACATTGACTATTATCTTTAATTTCACAGGATCTCTCTACCATATAACATCTGTAAAAAATAAGAATAACCTTTACATTAGTAAAGGTTTATTAATGATTTTGTATTAATAAGTTTTGAATTCACATTTCTTTCTCTCTTCTTTTTTTTGAGACAGGGTCTCACTCTGTTGCCCAGGCTGGAGTATAGTGGCACGATCTCAGATCACTGCAGCCTCCACCTCCTGGGCTCAAACCATCCTCCCACCTCAGCCTCCCTAATAGCTAGGGCTACAGGTACATGCCATCATGCCCAGCTGATTTTTGTATTTTTTGTAGAGATGAGGTTTCACCATGTTGCCCAGGCTAGTCTTGAACTCCTGAGCTCAAGCAATCTGCCTGCCTTGACCTCCCATAGTGCTGGGATTACAAGGGTGAGCCACAGTGCCCAGCCTTTTTTTTTTTTTTTTTCTTTTTTTTGAAACTAGGTCTTGCTCTGTTGCTCACGCTGGAGTGTAGTGATGTGAACAGGGCTTACTGCAGCCTTGACCTCCTGGGCTCAAGCAACCTTCCTGTCTCAGCCTCCCAAGTAACTGGGACTACAAGTAAGGCACCATGCCTAGCTAATTTTTGTATTTTTTGTAGAGAGGGGGTCTTGCCATATTGCCCAGGTTGCTTGAACACCTGGACTCAAGCAGTCTTCCTGCCTCAGCCTCCTAAATAGTTGGGACTATAGGTATGAGCTATGGCACCTGGCCTGGATTAACATTTCTAACATTATCATGCAAAGTGCAGGCTTCATGCCCCCTTTGAACATGAATTGACAGAATGATGTGTAAGATAACTCGATCCCAGCTGTTTTGAAGATAGTGACATTCATATGGGGATTCTTTTTTTTGTTTGTTTGTTTGTTTGTTTTTGAGACGGAGTTTCGCTCCTGTTACCCAGGCTGGAGTGCAATGGCGCGATCTCGGCTCACCGCAACCTCCGCCTCCTGGGTTCAGGCAATTCTCCTGCCTCAGCCTTCTGAGTAGCTGGGATTACAGGCATGCGCCACCATGCCCAGCTAATTTTTTTGTATTAGTAGAGACGGGGTTTCACCTTGTTGACCAGGATGGTCTCGATCTCTTGACCTCGTGACCCACCCGCCTCGGCCTCCTAAAGTGCTGGGATTACAGGCTTGAGCCACCGCGCCTGGCCCATATGGGGATTCTTAATACTGTTTCCAAGGGAACTATTTTGCAAGCACTGAATAGCTACATCATATTTAAGTATTTAAGTATATGTTTTTGAAGAAAAATTTTTAAGAATAAATTTAAGGTGGGCTTGTTAATTTTTCTTGCTTCTTTTTAAAATTTTGGGCTGGGCACAGTGGCTCATGTCTGCAATACCTGCCTTTTGAGAGGCCAAGGTGGGATGAATGCTTAAGGACAGAAGCTTGAGATGAGCCTGGTCAAACATAGCAAGACCCTATCTCTACAAAAACTAAATATTTAGCCACATGTAGTGGTACCAGCATGCCTATAACCTAGCTACTCAGGAGGCTGAAATGGGAGGACTACTGAGCACAGGAGTCTGAGGCTACAGTAAGCTATGATCACATCACTGTACTCTAGGCTGAGCAACAAAGTGAGACACTGTCTCTAAAACAAACAAAATAAAATAAAATTTCTGGCATACTATGAATCACTTCAAGGACACAGCTTTCTCTGGTGAGTGCAAATTACCTTAGATTTCTCCCAGGATTTTTGTATTTATCTTCTTCTACATCAAGGTTTTGCCATTTCATTCCTAAAAGTTAGAACCAGAAAAATGAGTATAAATTATTACAAAATTATAGAAAGACTTTAAGATTTTATGTACAGTGCAAGAATGCATGATTCACACACGAAACTACAGTTGACTCTTCAACAACACAGGTTTGAACTGCACAGGGCCACTTACACATAAATTTCTTCAGTCTCTGCTACACCTGAGACAGTAAAACTAACCCCTCCTCTTATTCAGTCTACTCAATGTAAAGACAATGAGAATGAACTTTGTTATGATGCACTTTCCATGAATACTAAATAATGTTCTACTTCCCTATAATGAATATTTTCTTTTTCTAGCTTACTTTACTGTGAGAATATATAGCATGTAATACATATGGCATGTAACACATGTATTAATCAACTGTTTATGTCACCAATAACGCTGCCAATAAACAGTAGGTTATTAGTAGTTAAGTAGTGGGGGAGAAGAAGATGTATGACTGCTTGGGTGGCTGGTTCAAGAGTCAACTATATCCCCCTTTCCATATTTCAAATCATCAGACAGCATTGATGACCAAGAAGCAAATGTCTCTAATTGACTAAGTGAAGGCATGATGTCATCCATACCTATACAGTCCAGGTTTCTGATGGTTTCCTGCATCACATCCCTGTAGAGACTCTTCTGTGATGGACCCAGCAAAGCCCACTCCTCACAGGTGAAGTTTATAGCCACATCCTCAAACGCCACTGAGTCCTGAAATATTCCACATGTGCAGAGGAGGAAGATTGAAACTGAAGGCACTGGGAATCTATATTCACTTCATAACCTTCACATGATGGTGTGATTTCCAAGCATTTATTCAAGGACATGGTAAACCCACTCTTATTCTTTCTTTACACTCATTTTATCCCACACAACAATTCTGATGCTAGAATTGAGCATGTTTTGTAAAGTAACAGTTGAATAGGAACACGGCTCTTGTTGGTGAGTTAAGAAAGTGAGTCTTGGGCCGGGTGCGGAGGCTCACGCTTGTAATCCCAGCACTTTGGGATGCCGAGGCGGGTGGATCACGAGGTCAAAAGATCGAGACCATCCTGGTCAACATGGTGAAACCCCGTCTCTACTAAAAATACAAAAAAAAAAATTAGCTGGGCATGGTGGCGCATACCTGTAGTCCCAGCTACTCAGGAGGCTGAGGCAGGAGAATTGCTTGAACCCAGGAGGCGGAGGTTGCAGTGAGCGGAGACCGCGCCATTGCACTCCAGCCTGGGTAACAAGAGCGAAACTCCGTCTCAAAAAAAAAAAAGAAAGTGAGTTTTATTGCCTGAATCACTCCTAATTTCTATTTCTACAGTGAGTCTGTAGTTCTTATCATGACAAAGTCTTACCACCTATTGTGCAGAAGAGACTTACCAGCACAAAGGCTCTCACCAGATGCCCAGCCTTGATGCTGGGCTTCCCACCCTCCAGAAATGTAAAAAATAAATATCATTTCTTATAAATTACCCAGGCTAAAGTATTCTGTTATAAGCAACAACAACAACAAAAGACTAAGACAGCAAGACAGCAATGAAAAAAACACTCTGGTCACTGTATCTGTAATGAGTGACCCTTGTGCCTTGGGGGATTTAGCCTGTGCTACACTAAGAGAGAGTATTTGGAAGCTAGCAACTGGTTTCCTGTAGAACAAATGTAGTTAAGTATGACAAAAGACTAATAAGGATATTTTACCATCCCAATGGAAAAATTTTAAACTTTATTAAGTAATGTCAAAGAACAAGAAGGGCAAAAATTGCATATGTTCTTAGAAAAAAAACTCAATGTCACCTCTCATGAATATCTATCATATTCCCTAAATCCTTAAACAGTATATGACCAAATCTAACAGAAGTCACAAACATCTAAAAATGCTAAAAACCTTCTAACCAAGAAAGCAACAGCTTTCCAAAAACAGATAAAGTATTGTAAATATATAATATTCAGCACCTTGTACTATTAACACAGAGATAAACAAATAGAATAAGGAAGGTGAAAAACAGTAGAAGGCTTTGTGGAGTTTTTATTTGTCCTTGTCCTAATCCCTCCTCACATCAGAGCCAGTCTTGAAGACAGCAGACCAAGTTTCCAATGTGAATCCCTAGAGAGAGCAGATCAGATCTTCTTTGTAAGTTATTGCGCCTTTGTATTTTTCATACATCTGTGGACTATCCAAAGGTCTGAAAGAAAGTTCTCTTTTTTATTTCATCAATGATGGTGCCTAATTAGGTCAAGCTTGGCAGGAACTGCTTCCAAATGTTGCAAAATACATAAAAAACCTTCAAACAACTGGGACAACAAATAATGATAAGACATGTGGCAGAGGCTGGGCGTGGTGGCTCACGCCTGTAATCCAAGCACTTTGGAGGCCAAGGCGGGCGGATCACCTGAGGTCAGGAGTTCAAGACCAGCCTGACCAACATGGTGAAACCCAGTCTTTATTTAAAAAAAAAAAAAAAAAAGACGTGGTAGAATATCTAAGTCCTGGGAATAAAAAAGGAGAGAACAATTCCCTCAGAAATTAGAGCATTCTGGCTGAGCATGGTGGCTCATGCTTGTAATCCCAGCACTTTGGGAGGCCGAGGAGGGTGGATCACTTGAGGTCAGGAGTTCAAGACCAGCCTGGCCAACATGGTGAAATCCCATCTCTACTAAAAATACAAAAATTAGCCAGGTGTGGTGGCGGGCACCTGTAGTTCCAGTTACTGAGGAGGCTGAGGGATGAGAATTGCTTGAACCTGGGAATCGGAGGTTGCAGTGAGCCAAGATCGAGCAACTGCACTCCAGTCTATGTGACAGAGTGAGACTCTGTCTCAAAAGGAAAAAAAAAGGAATTAGAGCATTCAAAAGCACTCAGATGTTTCGGGGAATTGAGAATGCCCTACACATGCACTGGAAAGAACACATTTTCTCAAAAGACCTGGCAAGGCCCTCATTTTCAGCTTTGCATCATCTCTCGATTTAGTAAAATGGAAAAGGAAGGCTAAAACAGAATTTTAAACAGTCTAGCTAAATGTTCAAGATGTACTACATCACAGATATTTTTTCAAAACACAAAGAAAAAATGAAAATATAAAAAAAGAGAGAGAGAAAAAAAGAAATACTGCATCACAGAGCCATCCACAAAGACTGGAAGGGGTCAGGTTTTTGTTTGGCGTGTCTTTTTTACTTTTAGTGCTGGCATTCAGGAAATCTATCACAGTGCTGGATGAACACAAGCTAAGGGAACAGAGACTTCAGTGACTACACTGGACAGAGAATACAGTCTCTGCAAACATACTCTGAAAATGTTACCAAACAAAGGAATAATTAAAACCTTCCACAAACCAGAAGAGCAAACAGTGAAGGGGAATCTGATTTCCAGATTATAACATTCAAATGTCTGCTTTACAACACAAAAAGTTCACAAAGACTATAAAAAAGCATGAAAATATGGCTCATCAATGAAAAAAATTTAATTTAGATAAACCGTCTCTGAGAACCTCGGACATTACTGAATAAAAACTTTAAAGCAATTGTCTTGGCTGGGTGCAGTGACTTACGCCTGTAATCCCAGCACTTTGGGAGGCCAAAGCAGGTGTATCACCTGAGGTCGGGAGTTTGAGACTAGCCTGACCAACGTGGAGAAACCCCATCTCTACTAAAAATACAAAATTAGCCAGGCGTCATGGTGCATGCCTGTAATCCCAGCTATTCCGGAGGCTGAGGCAGGAGAATCGCTTCAAGCCAGGAGGTGGAGGTTGCCGTGAGCCAACATTGTGCCACTGCACTCCAGCCTGGGCAACAAGAGCAAAACTCCATCTCAAAAAAAAAAGAAAAGAAAAGAAAACTGTCTTAAATGTGTTCAATGAGGTAAAGGCAAGGTTGAACAAAGAACTAAAAGAAAACCAGAAAAATGATGTACAGATAAAATCATGTCAATAAAAAATTAGAAATTGGACCATATTTAATTTATGAAACTGCAAAGGACAACATCTAAAATAAAAATTTATCTATAGATGTTCAACAGATGTGAGCAACCAAAGTAAAAAATCAGCTAAAAATGAAGATAGAACAATTGAAGTTATTTAGACTGAGGAGAAAAAAAGAAAAAGGAATGAAATCGACAGAATGTATGATGGATAATAACTGCCTTGCCAGTGATATTAAAAGAAATTCATCAGAGAGAAAAAAATTATATAGATCAGAAATTTGGATCACACACACATACACGAAGGGTCTTAGAATTAAATGAAGATATTTGAAGTTCTTTAGTTTTCTTATACCTATCTGATCGGATATAATAGACACAGGTTTGTTCAACATAATAATATCGGCAATGTATTGGGCAATACAATAAAGGAATTCAGAACAGTTTGTTATACCAGCACTGCCTCTAAAGCCAGTATAGGGTTATTTGAAACTAAAGGCTCATTAGTTGTGAATGATATTCTACCAACTCTAGTGAATTCACTAATAAAACATAAAAAACAAGTAGATTTACTATACTCATAGAAGCAAGAAAATGGTATCATATAAATGCTCAGTCAAAATGAAAGAAGGCAGAAAGGAGAAAGTTGAAAAAACAGATAATGTACAATAAATAGAAAACAATAATATATATGTGACATTAATCCAATTACATCAGTTATGACATAGAATGTGTATTACCTATATTCAACAGTAAAAAAGGCAGGGACTGGCAGAGTATAATGAAAAAGAAGGCCCATCAATGTGCATAAGAAAACCATTTTAAGCAGAAAGATACATCTACACTAAACAGAAAGGTATGGATAAATATATGCCATTATAGCCCTAATCAAAAGAAATATTGAACAGTGATATTAAATTCAGACAAATACAATTTTAGGTCAAAGAAAATTATACACAATGGAGATATTTCATAATGATAAAGAGGTCAATCCTACAAGACATAATAATTCTTAACATTTATGAGCATAAACACAGATCATCAAAATACATAAGGCAAAAACTTCTAAAACCACAAGGCAAAATACACAAATCTACAAATATAGTTGGAGGAAAACAACACACCTCTCTCAATAATTGACACATTAGTTTGGCAGAAAATCACTAATGTTACACCTGAACTCAAGAATACCATTAATCAACTGGATTTAACTGATGTGTATTTACAGATTCTTTCATTTTACACCTGCAGGCTACATATTCTTTTCAAGCCCACATAAAGTATGCACCAAGACAGACCATATTCTCAACCATAAAACACAATTGAACATATTTTTAAAAATAGAAATTCTATAAAGTATGCAATCAAACTATATTATAATTAAGGCAGCAATAAATAACAGAAACATACTTGAAAAGCCTAAAAAAACCCAGAGATCGGGCCGGGCGCGGTGGCTCACACCTGTAATCCCAGCACTTTGGGAGGCCGAGGCGGGTGGATCACGAGGTCAAGAGATCGAGACCATCCTGGTCAACATGGTGAAACCCTGTCTCTACTAAAAATACAAAAAATTAGCTGGGCATGGTGGCACGTGCCTGTAATCCCAGCTACTCAGGAGGCTGAGGCAGGAGAATTGCCTGAACCCAGGAGGCGGAGGTTGCAGTGAGCCGAGATCGCATCATTGCACTCCAGCCTGGGTAACAAGAGCGAAACTCCTTCTCAAAAAAAGAAGAAGAAAAAAAAAACCAGAGATTTAAGTCACAAACCTCTCAACTATAAAATGTCAAAGAGAATTCTCAAGCAAATGTAAATACTGCAATGTTGATAGAAAAGAATATTATCTTAGCAAAATATTTAGAATGTAGCAAAGCAGTGCTTAGAAGGAAATTTAAAGAATTGATGCAATCTCTAGAAAGTAAAGATATAAAACCAATGCTTAAAAATCATCCACTTTAGGAAACTAAAGAAATAATAGCAAGATACACGTAAATCAAGCAGAGGAAAATAACAAGGAGAGAAAATATTAATGAAATAGCAAGCAAAAAATCAGTAGAAAACATCAACAAACCAAAAGCTGGTTCCTTCAAAAGATCAATAAAATGAATAAGCCCATACCCAAGCTAACTCTGAAGAAAGGGGGTTATTAGTACTAATCTCGTGTATATTAAAGGACCTCAAAGGAGTATTAGGAACAACTGCATGCCCACATAGTTGAAAAATACATGAAATGGACCAATTCCTTGAATCACACAAGCTACCAAAACTCATGAAAGGAGAACTAATTAATATGAAAAGGCCTATAACTATTGAAGAAATTAAATCAATAAATAATAAAACTCCCAGGCCAGCCTGGATGCACTGGTAGGCTAGGTGTGGTAGCTCACATGTATAATCCCTGCACTTTGGGAGGCCAAGATCAGCAGAATGCTTGAGCCCAGGAGTTCAAGACCAGCCTGGGCAACATCGTGAAACCCCATCTTTACAGAAAACACAAACAATTAGCTGAGTGCTGTGGCACATGCCTGTAGTTCCAGCTACTCAGGAGACTGAGGTGGGAGGATCGCTTGAGCCCAGGAGGCAAAAGGTGCAGTGACATCACGCCACTGCACCTCAGCCTGGGCAACAAAGCAAAACTCCATTTTGAGCAAGCAAACAAACAAACAAAAAGTCCCAAGAAAAAGGAACAGGCCAGCACGGTTTTACTGCTGAATTCTGGAAAACACTTAGGGAAAAAATGACACCAATTCTCTATAATCTCTTTCAGAAAACAGAAGCAGAGGGAATACTTTCTAATTCATGTTGTAAGGCGTTGGCCTTACAACTGATAATATGGTTTGCCTCTGTGTCCTCACCCAAATCTAATCTTGAATTGTAATCCCTATAATCCCTGTGTATCAAGGGGATACATAATCCCTATGTATTATGGGAGGTGATTGGATCATGGGGGCAGTTTTCCCCATGCTGTTCTTGTAATAGTGGGTTCTCATGAAATCTGATGGTTTTAGAAGTGTTTGACAGTTCTTCCTTCACATGCTCTCTTGTCTGCCACCATGTAAGAAGAGTCTGCTTCCCCTTCTGCCATAATTGTATTAAACGTCTTTTCTGGCAGCTCTTTATAGTGGTGTGAAAATGGACTAAGACAACTGCCTTAATACCAAAACTAAACAGGCATTACAGACATTATCTCCACCATGTGAGGGCATAAGGGGAAGACTGCCATCTGCAAATCAAGAAAGACACCCTTACTAGACAACAGATCTGCTTGAAAGTGGATTCCCAGCCTCTACACCATTGAGAAATTAGTATCTGTTGTATAAGGCATTCAGTCTATAGTAATTTGTTATAGCAGCCCAAAGTGACTAAGTTAGGAAGGGTCTTTCTCTACCACATGCCAAGCCTTTGAAGACTATAATAATCAGGAGAGTATGATATTAGCAGACTGATGGATGCATAAACCATTGGAAAACAGTAAGTTCTGGAACAAGAGCATCTACTTAAGGTACAAGAACCATTTGGATAGCTTTCATTTCAAAGAAAAAAAAGATACAAGAACCTATGACACAGCAGGTATTGCCAGGCAATGATACTAATGAGAGACACTTCAAAAATGATAGGGACAAATGGTTATCTACAGGAGAATAATCCATCTTCTGCCTAGCATTTCCATATACAATGATCAACTAACTATAGACTTTCCAGTTTTCATTAATTTTTATTCAGTTTGCTATCTCAGCTTCCATTTTGAATGTGGTTTTATGTTTTTCATACCAAAAAGGGATTTTATAATCCTTGACACAGTTTCGAGTTCTCTATTTTCTCCCAGTTCTTCAATTTGGTCGATCCATATGCATTCCTTATACCATCCTCTCCTTTCACCACCTCCCTATGGGTGCAGACTGTGTCAAGTGAGGTCCTCCTGTCACCTAGAACATCCCCCATCCCCATGCTGCTCACTGAAGTGCTTAGTAACCACGATCCCAAGAGACACTGCATTGTTTGATTTTCAGATTCTTGTACCACCTCAATGGGGCTGGTTTTCCTGTCCTTAGGAATAGTTTTCTCCCTTCATTAGTCTGAGAGCATCAGAAGGGAAGAATCATTTCAGTCTTGTCCCATTAATACCACCATCCAATTGGCTGACCAGCCATATATCCCCAAGGAAGGGATGGGGGAAGAAAAACTGAGTGTCCTAAGGAAGTAGCTTCTTGAGGAAAAGTATACCAGGAGACTTCTCCCACCACAGAGCATCATGCTGCTTCCCTACAAGGTCCCATCACCTCCACCTCAGGCCGTCCTCTGGGAGGAGTGACACAGGGACTGATATTCACTTGACACAAGAGACTTGGCAGCTGTGGGCATCCTGGGGTAGCCCCAAGCCGTTCTGAAACCCAGGACCAGGAAGCTACAGAGGTTGGGCTGAGGACTCATCACCCTGTAATGTTTCCAAAGAGGAACAACCTTAATCTAAAAATATTCTCAAAAGGAATCTCTGTCTAGGGATGATGAAGGGAGGACAGTCACAAAAGTTTTATTAATTTTTTTTTTTTTACAGCAAAGTGTCAGGTGGTTTTTCTCTGCTTCCTCACGTGAAATGTTCACAAACACAAAACCTTTTATAAAGAGCCACATATTGCTATGTATAAACAAAATGACAATGAAAATACTAGCCTCTGTTTGAAATATAAACTGGGGGACAAATAGTTCATAAAGTTGCTATGAATTGAGGAGGAAAAGCCTGAGGAAGGCTCTGGAAGCTAAGGGATTTACTGTCGGCCCTAGGAGGAGTTAGAATGAGAGAACACAGTGATAGATTTGAGACCCTGCTGCTCACATCTTTGGAAGACTTAGAGGGGAACCGATCGCCCTTCGGACGAAAGAAGGGACAAGGGACCACACAGACCACAGCTCCTCCCACCCACAAACCCCACACACGCGTCTGGATTCTGCCTGGTGACCCTACCATCGTCACCGTGCAGCCTCCTCACTGGGGTCACAGGAACTGCGAGCCAGGCGGGAGGCGAGGTTGCAGTTAGGTATTAACCAGGTGCCGCCTCCCTGAGTGTCAGGTCACAGCAGACGCTGACCGCCGGCTTCATAAGGTCTCTGACAGTTGCTCAAGAGTCGCCTGAGTTCTTTCTGAGAACCTGAATTCCAGCGGAAAGGTTGGCTCAAAGCAGGCTGAAGACCCCATGAGGGAGCCCACTCAGCAGGAGAATGCTGTTTCTTCACCTCCCGTCCCAGGATTCGCCCCTCACTTCCCCACCAACCAGCGACCCCGCAACCCAGCCGCCCCCGTCCAAACCCCTAAACACCCCATCCCCGAATCTCTCAGGGAGGCGGATCTGGGGTGTCCTCCCTCTCCCCCTATTGTTTCTGCTGCAGCCCTCAGCGTCTCGGTACAGTGACCCGGGCCGCGAACCTGTGTTGGTTACAGCCGGGCAATCTGGGGAGACGCGGGGCTGCGGGCGCGGAGCTGCCCAGCTAGGGCGTGGGGGCCAGGGCCGCAGTCGCCGCGCAGGGACAGGACACGACGCCCGGGGTCCCAGCTGCCAGCCCAGCCCCACCCAGCGGCCGAAGGGACCGAGGGCCGAGCTGCGCCAGGGTGTCGCCGGCGGGGAAGCCCCGGTGCCACCACAGCCGGTTCCGGCCGGTTCCAACCAGTCTCTTTTCTCACTCGTCGGGACACCGGACCCCACACACTCACCATTTCCCGGCTTCCGGTGTCCAGGTTCCTCCCTCTGCCTCCCCGCTGTCAGTGCGGGTCCCAGCGCAACAAAGGATGCCACAGACGTTCCAGGGCGTTTCTCAGCGACAGAACCCGGGGCCCAGCGCAGGGGCGTGGAGAAGACTCGGCGGGCTCTTTGAACCTTGCACCCTCCTCCGGGTAGCGCGCCTGATTGACAGTTTCCACGACCCCGCCCCGCGGCCCTGATTGGATAGTGCGCCAGGTCCCTCCCCCGGGAACTGAGTAACGGAAGAAGCGATCTCCGGCTGCGGAGTAGAGTCTGATAAACAGGTTCCAGACAGAGGCCTTGACAGGACTAGCTTCCTCCCTGCGCTGTGACCTGACCCCCTCTCAGGGGACATTTGCATTTAGGCAGTATGTCCTGATTGTACTCAAAGGGGCCTTTCTCCTTCTTCCTCCTGGACAGGGACTCACAAGTCTGTGCAGGAAATTCCTGACTCACTGTCAAGTGAAGCTGTACCCTGATTTGAGAGCAGGAGGGGAGCTGAAGCCACACTGCAGCAGTAAAGAGGGTCTGATGTCCTCCAGGGATCAGGAGTTTTGGATGAGGCTGTTGGCTGCATAGGCCAAGCCTTTCTACCACCTTATCTCTCAATCTACTAATTTTCAGTGCGGAAGATAAAAACACTCCAACAAAATAAAATTGTTAAATGTGTGGGAAAACTGGAATTATATGGCGGCAATATTTTATAAGGCAAAAACTTAAACTAGCTCAGATAAGCAGCCTGCTGCAGCCATAGTTCACAAGTAACCCCTTTCAAGAGACCACACATACTCCAAAGCTTGGAGGGCAGACGATAATTCCTGAAATGGAGCCCTACGGTGGATCAGAACCTGGGGATGAGTCAGGGACACTAATGAGTTTAACCCTGGGAGTTCAATTTGCCCTCCTATTTCTTTTTTTTTTGAGACGGAGTTTCGCTCTTGTTACCCAGGCTGGAGTGCAATGGCGCGATCTCGGCTCACCGCAACCTCCGCCTCCTGGGTTCAGGCAATTCTCCTGCCTCAGCCTCACGAGTGACTGGGATTACAGGCACGCGCCACCATACCCAGCTAATTTTTTGTATTTTTAGTAGAGACGGGGTTTCACCTTGTTGACCAGGATGGTCTCGATCTCTTGACCTCGTGATCCACCCGCCTCGGCCTCCCAAAGTGCTGGGATTACAGGCGTGAGCCACCGCGCCCGGCTGCCCTCCCATTTCTTAAACACAGTGTGGAAACGCTCCTTCCATCAAGGTTTAGATGTTATTGAATTAAATGCTCCAATCAAAGGCTGAGACATTAGACTTTGAATTTGAAAACATTCACCTTCATATTTGTATGAAGAATACCAGATATAAAAGCATTATGAGGCCAGGCACCATGGCTGATGCCTGCAATCTCACCACTTTTCATATTTGTATGAAGAATACCAGATATAAAAGCATATGAGGCCAGGCACTATGGCTCATGCCTGCAATCTCCCAGCTACTACTAGGAGGCTGAGGCAGAAGAATTGCTTGAACCTGGGAGGTGGAGGTTGCAGTGAGCCGAGATTGTGCCATTGTACTCCAGCCTGGGCAACAAGAGCAAAACTCTGTTTCAAAAAACAAAACAAAACAAAACAAAAAAATCTCTGCTAGGCTTTCCTGCCATTGTTCACTTTCCTATTTCTATTTGTTTATCTCTTGATTAATAGTGTCGTGCATATTGCACCATTGAATCCTTTATGTATTCCAGGCAAGATTTCATGTTTCTGTTCTAACATTTTTCTCACTTTTAGACATTTGTGATTCTTACTAGATTTGGTAGTGTAATTTTTGTTCACTACTAAAACATCTGTTTTAGGAATTTAGGGACTAGCATAGATATTTATGAAAGGTGATATTGAGTTCTTTCCAAGAACATGTACGATCTTTTTCCTTCTTTCTTTTCCTTTGTTACTATCCAACAAAAAGCTTAATTTTCCCATTGGGATAGTGAGATGGCTTTCATTAGTCTTTTGTCATACTTAACTAAATTTGGTCTAGAGAAAAGCAGATGCCACCTTCCAAATGTTCTTCTGCCGTGTATTCAGATTGGATGGACTTCATCCCTCAAGTAACAAGTTGTGACAAAATGTGGAAAGTGTTATCTACCAAAAAAAGCTCATAAGAGACCCAGTGCTCAGTATGGTTTTTTCATGTTTGTCTTAGTATGTCTTCTGTTGCTTATAACAAAATCCTGAAAGCTGAGTAATTTATTTAAAAAATGATATTTATTTCTTCCAGCCTGGCCTACATAATGAAACCTTGTCTCTACTAAAAATACTAAAATTAGCTGAGCGTGGAGGCATGTACCTGTAGTCCCAGTTATTCGGGAAGCTGAGACAGGAGAATCACTTGAACTTAGGAGGCAGAGGTTGCCGTGATCCAAGATCGTGCCACTGCACTCCAGCCTGGGCAACAGATTGAGACTTCACCTAAAAAAAAAAGCCAAAAAACAAAAAATAATATTTGATTATTATAGTTCTGGAGCCTAGCAAGTACAAGGGTAAATGGGATTCATCTGGTGAGAGCCTTCTTGGTCATGGGGACCGTGCAGTTTCTAGGTGGTTGAAGGTATTACATGGAGAATGCGCTGAATGTGCTAGCTCAGATCCCTTTTGTTTTTTAATATGACCATCAAGTCACACTCTTGAAATAACTCATTAATTCAGTAAGCCATTAATTCATGAATGGATTAATTTATTCATGAGATCTGAACCCTTTAGACCTACTCACCTCTTAAAGGCCTCACCTTTCATTAGTGCCACCTTGAGGATTATGTCTTAACTAGCATTTTGGAGGGGACAAACATTCAAACCTAGCAGTGAATGATCAAGTATGCTCCCTCTGCCAAGCATATCACAAAATTCTGAACTCTCAGAGGGAACATGGGAGTGTAGCAGATACCATATCTTTTACACAGTTAAGGGATACTCAGTCTCTATTATCGGTTATGTTGGTGGGGCCCCTAACTAAATTTGGTTCCTAGAAACAGTGAAAGGTTCAACTTTGTGAGCAAGCATTTGTAACAATAGGCAGTCTGGAACATCATAAATGTTGTTATCCTTATTGTCTTCACATTGAGTAGGCTGAATAATAGGTGGAGTTGGTCTTGCTGTTTCAGTAGTAGCAGATTCTGATGAATATTTGTATATAAGGAGATCTATAGAGTTCAAACCTGTGTTGTTGAAGAGTCAACTGTGGTTTGGTGAATAAATCATCCATAATTACAGTCTACATAAAATCTTACCTTTTTAATATAATTTTTTTTTTGAGACGGAATCTCACTCTGCCACCCAGGCTTGAATGCAGTGGCATGATCTCAGCTCACTGCAACCTCTGCCTCCCAGGTTCAAAGTGATTCTCCTGCCTCAGCCTCCTGAGTAGCTGGGACTACTAGCATGCGCCACCACGCCCAGCTAATTTTCATATTTTTTAAGTAGAGACGGGGTTTCACCATGTTGGTCAAGATGATCTTGATCTCTTGACCTCATGATCTATCAGCTCCAGCCTCCCATAGTTATACATTTTAAAATAATTAACAGCATAAAATTGGATTGTTTATAACCTAAAGGATAAATGCTTGAGGGGATGAATACCCCCATTCCCCATGATGTGATCATTGCACATTGCAATACTGTTTCAAAACACCTCATGTGACCCATAAATATATACACCACTATGTACTTAGAAAAAAATAAAAATAAAAAATTTAAAACAATGAAGTAATAATTTTAGAAAAACAAAATAGAACAAAACCAAAAACAAACAAAAATGAATCAGAGTTAAACAGGCAGGGATAGGTTTTATAGGACTTCTGATGTAGTGAAGTAGTAGGAGAGTCAAGGATACATTTTATTTTCCAAAGACCCTGAATGCTTCCTCTTACTCAGAGGAGGAAGGCTCAAGGGAGATTATCGGAGGGGAAGTCAAGGGTTATGTTTGTGTCTGGCCATGATAGGTTTGAGCCAAACAAGGGAGGTGTTGAGCAGGCCATTGGACCTAGGAGTCTGGAGCTTGGGAGAAAGTTCTGAATGCAACTTTGAAAGTCCTTAGCATATGGAGACCATTTAAAGACCTGGTTCCAGAAGAGGTGACCTGGTTTCAGGGTGAGGGACAAAATACATCAGAAGAAGAGGGTTCAGGAGGAGATCGGAGGCTGTCCACCTCTGAGCATAGCACGAGGAGAAAGAGCCTGCAAAAGACTGGGCAGGCCAGTGAGGTGGGAGGGAGAATAGGTGGGTGTCCTCTCCTGGTAGTTTGCAGGAGAAGGCATTTCAAGATGGGAACAGTGGTCAACTGTGTCATAGGTCACTGACACTGAATGCAGGTTAACTGGAGAGTTGGGCAAGTGCTTGGTCACTCTATTTCATTAGAGTATTCATGAGAATAGCTTACATTGAAACGTATTCCAAATAAATGATAAGATGTTACCTAGGGGACAGTGTTACTTTTGCAACTGCCAGGTGTAACCACTGAAACAATCATTCTGTGAGATCACTTCTTAGTGCTGCTAGAATTCACATAGGATGGGATCATTGCATACATATTACTATACACCTTGCTATTTTCATTGAACATTTCATACACATACACACATACCTCTTATTTTTAAATAGATTCATAATTGATAGTGTGACTCTACAATATTATATTGATCTTTATCCTAAACCTCTGGATCACATGTAGGAGTATATTTCTGATACGATTATTCTATTCCATCAATGTATTCATTTGTCTTTGTGCCAAAGCCACATTATCTTGATTCAGCTTTGTTGTCATCCATTTTCATTTGTTGTTTGTTTGTTTGTTTGTTGTGCTTAGAATTGTTTGGATTTTGTTTGCCTATTGCAGACCCTTTCCACATTAATTTTATAACACCATAATAAATTGCTATTTTTTGTCTTTTCTTTTTTTTTTTTTCTTTTTGAGACGGAGTTTCACTCTTGTTACCCAGGCTGGAGTGCAATGGCGCGATCTCGGCTCACCGCAACCTCCGCCTCCTGGGTTCAGGCAATTCTCCTGCCTCAGCCTCCCGAGTAGCTGGGATTACAGGCACGCACCACCATGCCCAGCTAATTTTTTGTATTTTTAGTAGAGACGGGGTTTCACCATGTTGACCAGGATGGTCTCGATCTCTTGACCTCGTGATCCACCAGCCTCGGCCTCCCAAAGTGCTGGGATTACAGGCGTGAGCCACCGCGTCCAGCCTATTTTTTGTCTCTTCTTTATATTTACTGAAGTAGTTAGCCTTTCTGGTGCTTTTCATTCTTCACAGATTTCCATTTGGTGCCATTTTTCTTCTGCCCCAGGAATTCAACTGACAATCAGCAAGTATGCTGATTACAAACACTTTTAGCATAACAGAATAAAGTATTTATTTTCCCATTATTTGGAAAGATATTTGCTGAATATAGAATTCTTGATTGGCGTATTTGGTTTTTTTTCAGTTTCTTAAAAATTTTTCTCCATTGTCTTCTGGTTTGCATTGTTTTTGATAACAAGTCTGTAATCAATTTTTGTAGTTAAGGTGTCTTTTGTCTCCAGTTGTTTCAAATTTTTTTCATTATCAGTCGGGTGTGGTGGCACACGTGGTGTCAGCTCACATTTTCTTCCCAGCACTTTGGGAGACTTAGGCAGGCAGATCACAAGGTCAGGAGTTCAAGACCAGTCTGGCCAACATGGTGAAATGCTGTCTTTACTAAAAATACAAAAAAAATAGCTGGGCGTGGTGGCACATGCCTGTAATCTCTGCTACTCAGGAGGCTGAGGCAAGAGAATCACTTGAATCCAGTAGGTGGAGGTTGCCGAGTGGAGATTGTACCATTGCACTACAGCCTGGGCAACAGAGCAAGACTTCATCTAAAAAAAAAAATTTTTTTTTTTTATCTCTGGCTTTCAGAAGTTTGATGATGATGTGCCTTGGTGTATATTTTTTCATACATATTGTGCTTGTGGTTTGTGGAGCTTCTTGTATTTCAAGGTTTATAGTTTTCATCTAATTTGGAAAATGTGGCTGATTTTTCTTTTTTTAATATGCTCATTTACTGAGCATTTTTTTTTTTTTTTTTTTTTTGAGACAGGGTCTCCAGGAGTGGCCAACTTGGGGATTTAAAAAAAAAAAAAGAGACAGGGCATCATTCTGTTGTCCAGGTTGGAGTGCAGTGGTACAATCTCAGCTCACTGGCAACCTCCACATCCCAGGTTTAAGAGATTCTCGTGCCTCAGCCTCTGGAGTAGCTGGCAAGCACCACCACACCTGGCTAATTTTTGTATTTATTTGTAGAGATGGGGTTTCGCCATGTTGGCCAGGCTGGTCTTGAATTTTTAATCTCAGGTGATCCGCCCGCCTTGGCCTCCCAAAGTGCTGGGATTACAGGTGTGAGCCACCACATCCGGCCTCTGATCATTTTTTTAACCTAAAACACAGGTTACTTGTACCTGTGTAGTCACTACTACACACTCGATGTTCTGTTCATATTTTTTAGTTGTTTTTTTGGTGGATATTTCACTTTTAACACTTTATTCTCTCTCTCTCTTTTTTTTTTTTTTGAGTCATGGTCTTGCTCTCTCACCCAGGCTGGTATGCACTGGTATCATCATGGCTCACTGAAGCATTAAATTCCTGGGATCAGGTGATCCTCCCACTTCAGCCTTGAAGTTGCTGGGACAACAGGCATGCACCACCACCCTGCACTAAGTTTTAAAATTTATTTAGAGGCAAGATCTCACTATGTTGCCCAGGCACTTGAACTCCTGGCCTGAGGGGATCCTCCCACATCATCCTCCCAAGTAGCTGGAATTATAGGCATGAGCCACCATGTCTGGCTCTATCCAGTGTATTATTATTATTTTATTATTCTTTTTAGAGGTAGAGTCTGGCTATGTTGCCACAGTTGAATTTTAATTCCTAGGCTCAAGTGATCTTGCCACCTCAGACTCCAGAGATACCAACATGCACAGCCCCATCCAGTGTAAGTTTTTATCCCAGATATAGTTACATTCATCTCTAGTGACTGGAACTGTGTCTTGTCTTTCATCTATAAGTTGTGTTGAAGTAACACATACTAACACAAAATTTATCATTGAAATCATTTTTCTTTTTTTTTTTTTGAGACGGAGTTCTGTTCTGTTGCCAGGCTAAAGTGCAGTGGTGCAATCTCAGCTCACTGCAACCTCTGCCTCCTGAGTTCAAATGATTCTCCTGCCTCAGCCTCCTGAGCAGCTGGGATTACAGGTGCATGCCATCACTACTCGCTAATTTTTGTATTTTTAGTAGAGACAGGGTTTCACCATGTTGTCCAGGATGGTCTCGATCTCTTGAGCTTGTGATCCACCTGCCTTGGTGTCCTAAAGTGCTGGGATTACAGGTGTGAGCCACCAAGGCCGGCGAAATCATTTTTAAGTGTGCAATTCAGTAGCATTAAATACATTTACAATGTAGTGTGACTACTACAGCTATCTCCAGAACTTTTTATCACTCCACACAGAAACTCTTTACCCAGTAAATAAAACAACTTCTCATTCCACCTTATCCTCAGGCCCTGATAATCTCTCTTCTACTTGCTTGCTCCATGAGTGTGACTGTTCTAGGTACTTAATAAGTAAAAGTCTACAATATTTTTCCTTTGGTGTGTCTGACTTATTTCACTTGGCAAAATGTTTTCAGGGTTCTTCATGTAGCAGAATGTACCAGTAATTCAGTTTTTTGTGCCTGAGTGTTCTATTTTAGGGATAAACCACACTTTGTTTATTCACTCATATGTTGATGAACATGGAGGTTATTTCCACAATACTATTTTGGTTATTGTGAATCAGGCTGCCATGAAATTGGGGTATATGTGTCTGTGTGTGTTTCTGATTTCTATTTCTCTGGATGTATACTTAGGAGTTGAATGGCTGGGTCACAGAGTAATTCTAAGTTCACCTTTTTCAGAAATAGTTATACTGTTTTACACAGTGGCTGCAGTATTTAACGTTCTCCCCAGCAATGCACAAGGGTTGCCATTTCTTCCATCCACTCCCAAATTGGTTGTGTAATAGCCATGTCAATGGGTGTGGATTGGAATTTCACTGTGGTTTTGATTTGCATTTCCCTGACAACCAATGATGGGGAGCATCATTTCATGTGTGTAATTGTCATTTCTATCTCTTATTTGAACAACTTCTTTCTTTTTTTTTGAGACAAAATTTTGGTCTTTTTGCCCAGGCTGGAGTGCAATGGCGCCATCTCAGCTCACCACAACCTCTACCTCTTGGGTTCAAGTGATTTTCCTGCCTCAGCCTCCAGAGTAGTTGCGATTACAGGCATACGCCACCATGCCTGGCTAATTTGTGTATTTTTAGTAGAGATGGGGGTTTCACCATGTTGACCAGGCTGGTCTCAAACTCCTGACTTCATGATTCACCTGCCTCGGCCTCCCAAGGTGCTGGGATTACAGGCATGAGCCACCGTGCCCAGCTAAGAATGTGTTTCATATCAGCTATGCAATTACTTCAGTGGTCTGATTCAGCCCACAAAGGAATGCCAAAATGAGAAATAATTTCCATTACTCCTTACTTCACCATTCATACATGAGCATGTGTAGCTGTACAGCATTGAGCCCAACCATTAAACATGCAGACAATCACCAAACAATGGGAATGGACTTAAGCTAGAGAGAAACTAATCCATTTGGAATACTGTGAGGGCCAGCATAGACTTTGGAGGATTCTCTGAGGTACGTTGGTTTCATTCAGCAATTGGGTGAGATTTACAAGTAGCGCACTGGGAAATAATGGGGTCAGAAATTTTGCGCATGCCAAGGCAGACAGAGCCAGCTGCCTTTTAGATTATTAAGTAGCCATCATCTGCATCTATGTCCAATCCAGTGGATGATTAGCACAAGGCAAAAGATCAAAAGGAAAAAGCTACAGTGTGATTGGCCTAATGTATAATCTGTCCAAAGCTGTCTGCCCTTTGTACCTATTGGTCTTTTTCTGATTATTGAGCTTTTACTTGATAATATAAGTCAAGGATAATGGCAGGCTTGTAAATTCAGAGGAGACAAGGTGCCATTTTTGGCTTCCTGTTTAGCAGTCTTCTTTTTTTTTTTTTTTTTTTTGAGACGGAGTTTCGCTCTTGTTGCCCAGGCTGGAGTGCAGTGGCAATATCTTGGCTCACTGCAACCTCTGCCTCCCGGGTTCAAGCCGTTCTCCTACTTCAGCCTCCTAAGGAGCTGGGATTACAGGCACCTGTCACCCCACTGGTTAATTTTTGCATTTTTAGTAGAGATAGGGTTTCACCATGTTGGCCAGGCTGGTCTTGAACTCCTGACCTCAGGTGATCTGTCTGCCTCAGCCTCCCAAAGTGCTGGGATTACAAGCACAAGCCACTGTGCTCAGCCTTTTCTTTCTTTCTTTCTTTTTTTTTTTTTTTTGAGATAGAGTTTTTCTCTTGTTGCCCAGGCTGAAGTACAATGGTGCGATCTCAGCTCACTGCAACCTCTGTCTCCCGGGTTCAAGTGTCTCCTGCCTCAGCCTACTGAGTAGCTGGGATTACAGGCATGAGCCACCATACTGGGCTAATTTTGTCCTTTCAATAGAGACACGGTTTCTCTGTGTTGGCCAGGCTGGTCTCAAACTCCTGACCTCAGGTGATTTGCCCGCCTTGGCCTCCCAAAGTACTGGGATTACAGGCATGAGCCACTGTGCCTGGCCAGCAGTCTTTTAAGTCCCAGAGATGTCGTAGAATTCTCCTTGGTATGGGCTAGACGGTGAACAAGAGCCATTTTAGTAGAGATTGAACAGCCTCTAATAGTGCCCCAGTTATGTATGTTCATTGGCAATGGGTGTACCAGAACAAGTTGAAATCCAAAGGATTTTCAGATTGTGCCAATGGCAAAAAAGAGAATCCAAAAGCATATCTGGAATCAGTGTCAAAGGTGGCAGTTTCCCCTTTGCCAAGATCTAGTAAGAGCTATGAGCTAGAGGCTCAGGCAGAGTATGCCTCAATTGTTTCATGTGGAGAAATTATGACCAAACCAGTTACTGTGTTTTCCCTACAATTGTGTTAAGAGAGGCCTTCTCAAAATGGTAGTAAGTCTAGGTCATCCAAAGAGGTGTCTATGAGATCTTCCTGTGGCTTTAGGACCATTTCTATCTGTGCATGACAGTCATGAGTAATGGGTTGGTGCTCTCCATCATCAGGTCAAGGTAGTAGAGTAGCCAGACTTACCGGGAAGATGTCAGAAATAAATCAACATGACCGAATTCAAAGCCTAGAAATAATCCCCTTTGCTATCATTTGAATGTTTGCTTCCCCTCAAAATTCATAGGTTAGAACTTAATCCCCAGCACAACCATTTTGGGAGATGGGGCCTTTTGGTCTTTTGGCAGAGCCCTCATGAATAGACTAATCCCACTATGAAGGGTTTGATGGATGGGGTTTGCCCTTTCTTGCCCTTCTGTCTTCTGCTCTGTGAGGATCCAGTGTTCCTTCCCTCCAGAAGATGCAGTAAGATGGCCCTCCCCAGGTGTCAGCACCTTTATGTTGGAATTCCCAGCACCCAGAGCTAGGAGAAAACAAATTTGTATTCTTTATAAATTGCCCACTTGGCAGTTTTTTTTGAGACAGAGTCTTGCAATGTCACCCAGGCTGCAGTGCAATGGCGCAATCATGGCTCACGGCAACCTCCGCCTTCCAGCTTCACGATATTCTCCTGCCTCAGCCTCTCAAGCAGCTGGGATTACAGGTGCACACCACCACACCCGGCTAATTTTTTGTATTTCTGTATTTTTTCGAGATGGATTTCACTATGTTGGCCAACTGGTCTTGAACGCCTGACCTTTTGATCTGCCCACCTAGGCCTTCCAAAGTGCTGGGATTACAGGTGTGAGCCACTGAGCCTGGCCAGCAGTATTTCATTACAGCAGCACAAACAGACTAAGACACTCTTCATCAATAGATTAATTTTCTACAGACAGGCCAAGACAAATTAAAGGGGAAAGTCTTTTCAACAAGCTGCTAGAGAAGTTGAATACTGATCTTCAGAAACATGAACGTAACTCCTTACAGCATGCATTAAAGTTAATGCACACTGAAATGGTAAAAAAAAAAAAATATATATATATATATATATATTTACTAGCAAGTATTAGAGGATATCTTTGTGACAGAGGTTTGGGGAAGAAGTTCTCTTTTTTTTTGAGACGGAGTTTCACTCTTGTTGCTCTGGCTTGAGTGCAATGGCTTGCTCGATCTCGGCTGACTGCAACCTCCACCTGCCGGGTTCAAGTGACTCTCCTGCCTTAGCCTCCTGAGTAGCTAGGATTACAGGCATGTACCACCATGCCTGGCTAATTTTGTATTTTTGGTAGAGATGGGTGTTTTCCATGTTGGTCAGGCTGGTCTCGAACTCCTGACCTCAGGTAATTAACTGCCTCGGCCTCCCAAAGTGCTGGGATTACAGGTGTGAGCCACCACACCTGCCCTGTGTTTTGTTTTCTTTTTAAAAACTCAGAAATAAACATCCTAATTCAGAAAAGCATGGTGTTGCCATAGAGCTGACTTCCAGGAAATCAACTACTTACTTGCTGCCATTTGTAAAAATGTATAAAATCTGTACATAAACTCCTGACAATAAGTTAGTTTGATACATTGTCTCCTCTTTTAACATGGGTGGAAACAAATAAATAGAACATTGTTCCAGGAGCAGCTAATGTGAGGAGTGAGGGGTGGAGCATCTCATAGAACAGTAGTTTATCCTTCAGGGAACAGTTTCTGGGATAATTTTGTGTGTGTGTGTGTGTGTGTGTGTGTGTGTGTGCGAGAGAGAGAGAGAGAGAGAGAGAGAGAGAGAGAGAGAGAGTGTGTGCGCGCATGCACGCGCTTTTTTTTTTTTTTTTCCAAGGAAACAGTATCATTTATGCATTAGTTATACTCAGGCATCATTTTTTTCATTCATTTTCTAAACAGAAAATGCTACGTTTTCTAGAAGTTGATTGAAGATTTCATTTCATCTATTGACATCTCATGTTCACCTCCTTTCTATTTAGCCATGGGTACCAGCTTCTAGTTCATAACGCTTTGTTTGTTTGTTTTTTGAAGGGAGATTTGCTATTGTTGACTGGAGTGCAATGGTGCCATCCCGGCTTCAAGCCATTTTCCTGCCTCAGCCTCCCCAGTAGCTGGGATTACAGGCATGCGCCACCACCCCCGGCTAATTTTGTATTTTTAGTAGAAACGGGGTTTCACCATGTTTGTCAGGCTGGCCTCGAACCGAACTCCCGACCTCATGTGATCCGCCCGCCTCGACCTCGCAAAGTGCTGAGATTGCAAGCGTGAGCCACCGCGCCTGGCCCTAATGCTTTTACGTCTAGTATTCTGACTTCATAAACATATAGCGAAAGGCGAATGTTTTCAAAATCAAAGTCTATTGTCTCGGCTTTTGATTGGAACGTTTTTTAACATTTAATGGCATAAGGAGGGAACGTTTCCATGCCCTACAGAGGGGAGAGGTATTTTGAGATCTCAGAGTTAAATCCGTAAGTGTTCTTTCATTATCACCAGTTTCTAACCCATCCCAGGACTCAATTCTACGAATTATTGTCTGGCTTCCCAGCTTGGGAATATGTTTGACCTTCTGAAAGGGGTCTGCTTGTGAACTGTGAGTGCAGCAGGCTGCTTCTCTGAGCTAGTTCAAGTTTTTGCTTTTCTTCTCTCTCTTTTTTTTTTTTTTTTTTGGACACGGAGTCTCGCTCTGTCGCCCAGGCCGTGGCGCGATCTCGGCTCACAGCAACTTCCGCCTCCCGGGTTTTCTTTTGATTCTTTATGAAATATTGTTGCTGTATAATTCCAGTTTTTCCACATACTTAACAATTTTATTTTGCTGTCGTGTTTTTATCTTCCGGGCTGAACATGAGTAATTGAGAGATAAGGTGAGGGAAAGGCTTGGCCATGTCGCCAGCAACCTCATCCCAAATTCCTGATCCCTGGAGGACATCAGTCCCTCTCTCCTGCCGCAGGGTGGCATGTGTGCCCTGGGTTTCCCTCCTGCTCCGAGGCCAGGGAATGGCTCCACTGGACAGGGAGTCTGAAATTTCCTGCACCCACTTGTGAGTCCCTGTCCAGGAGGAAAAAGCAGGAAGAACTCACTGAGTACAATCAGGAAATGCTAAAATGCAAACGTCACTTCGGGAGGGGTAGGGTCACGGCGTTGGGAGGAAGCCCGCCTTGCCAAGGGCAGTGTCTGGAACCTGTTCATCCGGCTCCACTCAGCACTGTAAGATCGCTTCTTTTGTCAATCAGTCGCCAGGGGGCGGGATCTGGAGCACTATCCAATCGGGGACGAGGGGCGGGGTTGTGAGAACTGTCAATCAGGCGCCCTGCAGGGAGGAGGGTGCGACGTTCAAAGAGCCCGCGGAGTCTTCACCACGCCCCTGCGCTCTGAGTCCTGGCTCTGTCGCTGAGAGAGAGACGCCCTGGAAGGTCTGCATCAGCGTCTGTGGCGCGGGGACCCACACTGGACACTGGCTTGTAGGGAGGACACCGGGACACCTGGAAGCTGGAAATGGTGAGCGTGCGGGGCCTGGGGTCCCGAGGCAAACAAGGGGCTGGTTAGAACCGGCCGGAAGCGACCGTGAGAGGACCCGGGCCTCGCCCTGGGCGACTCCGGGGTCTGCAAACCCAAGTCCCCCTAGCCCGGCTCGGCCCTTGGTCCCCTCGGCCGCATGATGGGGCCGGGCTGGCAGCCGGGACCCCGGTGTCCTGTCCTGTCCCTGCGCGGCCACTGAGGTCCCGGCGCCCTCTCTTGGGCAGCTCCGCGCCCACAGCTCCGCGTCTCCCCAGATTGTGCGGTTGTAACCCGCACAGGTCACCGCACCCAGATGCCGAGAGCTGCAACAGAAACAGTTTAATAGGGGGAGAGGGGAGACACCCTAGATGCGCCTCCCTGAGAGGTTTGGGGATGGGGTGTTTAGGGGTCTGGATGGGGGTGGCTGGGATGTGGGGTCGCTGGTTGGTGGGGAAGTGAGGGGCGAATCTTGGGACCGGAGGTGAACCGCGTTCTCCTGCTGAGTGGGCTCCCTTGTGGGGTCTTCAGCCTGCTTGGCGCCAACCTTTCCGCTGGAATTCAGGATCCGAGAAAGAAATCTGGCGACTCTTGAGCAGCTCTCAGAGATCTTATCCCCAGGCACAGTGGGGAAGCCGGCGGTCGGCGTCTGCTGTGACCTGACTCTCAGGGAGGCGGCCCCGTGAGGCGGCGGGGCTGAGGGTACCTGGTTAATAATCTAACTGCAATCTCGCCTCCAACCTGGTTCGCAGTTCCTGTGAACCCGGTGAGGACGCTGCATGGTGACGACGGAAGGGTCACCAGGCAGAATCCAGACTCGTGTGTGGGGTTTGTGCTTGGAAAGAGGAGCTGTGATCCGTGGGTTCCCAATACCTTCTTTTTTCCCAAGGGCGACCAGTATTCCAAAGATGTAAGCAACAGGATCTCAAATCCATCACCCTATCCCCTCATCCTAACTCCTCCTAGGGCTGGCAGTAAATCCCTTGGTTTCCAGAGCCTTCCCCAGACTAACTTTCTCTCCTCTCAATTCACAGCAACTTTATGAACTCGTTCCTCAGGCAATATTTCAAACAGAGGCATTATTTTAGTTGTCACTTTGTTTTCACATAGCAATGTATGGCTCTTTTTAAAAGCTTTGTTTTGTGTTTGTGAACATTTCACATGTGAAGAAGCAAAGAATAACCACTTGACTCCACTGTAGGAAAGAAAAGTATGTGTGTGTGTGGCTGTCCTTTATCTTGTCTACACAGAGATACCTGTAAAGAATATTTTCAGTTGAGGTTCCTCTTTGCAAATGGTACAGGATGATCTGTCCTCAGCCCACCCTCTATGGTATCCTGGTCCTGGGTTACAGAACTGTTTGGGGCTACTCCACGATGCCCATAGCTGCTGAATCTTTTGTAGTATGTAGTGAACATCAGCTTTGAATCACTCCTCCCAGAGGACAGCCTGAGGTGAGGGGTGGGACCTTATAGGGGAGCAGCTGGGTGCCGTCAGGTGGGAGGAGTTCCCTGGTATACTGTTCCTCAAAAAGTGAAGCCCTTAAAACATTCAGCTTTTCTTCCTCCAATCCCAGTTTCCATTCCTTGGGGACACATGGCTGGTGAGCCAGCTGGTTGGTGGTATTGAGGGTATGGTCTCCTGAGAGGGTAGTTATTCAGCAGTTCAGTGAGCAGGATGGGGGTGGGAGATGTCCCAAGTGATAGGAGGACCTGAACTGACACTTGAGTCAGATTTGTCTGCATTCCAGTCAGCCCCTCCCTGCATTTGTCATCTTGAAATGATTTGTTCACTCATTTCAGCTTCAGCTTTTTATTAACTGCAAAATGCATTTTATCATTAGGGCTTAATAAAGAAGAGAAAGTATGTTCGAAGAGACAAGAACAAGTTGGGTTTCAGAAAACAAATTACATATTTAGTCCTGTGTTTTATTTATTTATTATTTTTAACTTTTATTTACTTTCTTTTGAGATGGAGTCTCGCTCTGTCACCCAGGCTGGAGTGCAGTGGCGAGATCTCAGCTCACTGCAGCCTCCGTCTCCTGGGTTCAAGCAATCCTCTCACCTCAGCCTCCTGAGTAGCTGAGATTACAGATGTATGCCACCATGCCCAGCTAACTTTTTTGTATTTTTAGTAGAGACAGGGTTTCACCATGTTGGCCAGGCTGGTCTCGAACTCCTGAGCTTAAGTGAACCACCTGCCTCAGCCTCCCAAAGTGCTAGGATTACAGGAGTGAGCCACCACGACTGGCCTCAGGTCTGTTTTTTTATTGGACAATTTCAAATGGAATTTCATGGCCTAGCAGTGAAAAGAAACTGGGAAAAACTGTTTTTCATTATGACTGCAGAAAAATGAATACATTTTTGCAAGAAAGTGTGATGGATATATTGATGAATTATAAAGATTTACCAAAATGTTAGTTCTTCTCCTTTGTAGAGTGGAGAATTTGAGACAGTGAATAACTCTATTCTGTTCCTGTTATTTGGGCTTGACATACGAATGCTAAATTCTGTGGGACAGGACTTTCTAACAGCGAAAGAACTCAAATATCATTATTTACTTACTAAATGATTTATTATTATGGAAATGATAAATTAATGACATTTGTTGTCTGAAACAGATAGATACTTGTGCTTTTCCTGTTGAACTATAAAATATAGGTCCTTTGCAGTTTCCTTCTCTCCTATAAACATAAATGCTGGATTGGAGTGATTTTTCTGGATTCATCACACATGAGTAATTTGTTTTTAAATACCCATGTAAGGCATGTAAATGTAAGTGAGTAGCCTTGACTGGGGTGGAGAAGCCTGAGGCCACTGACTCTGAGCTAAGGTCAGTCTGGAGCCTGCAAAGAGAAGTCATTGAAGACCCAGTTGAGTTGTTTCTTCCCGGGGAACCTTCCTGGCAGGTGATCCAACCTGTTCATTCCAAACATGGGAGGAACCCTTTATGCTGAGAGAAGTGACAGAGCACTGGAAAGTTGAAGATCCACAGGCAGAGACATTTAGGGTGATGCCCTGTCTGAGGTTATCTTTGTTACTGTTGTGGGGCTGTTGCTAGACATTCTCAAGTAAAATAAACCTGGATTTGGGTAAGAAGTGACTTCATTCTTTTTTTTTTTTTTTCCAAGCCAAACTGTATCCAGCTTTATTAAAGATATTTTCCATAAACAATCATGGTATTTCAGGCAGGACATGGGCAGACAATCATTAACAGTATGCAACAACTTTCAAACTCCCTTCTTTGATGGACTACCAAAAATCAGAAAGCCACTATAAAACCCAATGAAGTCTTCATCTGATGCTCTGAACAGGGAAAGTTTAGAGTGAGGGTTGACATTTCACATTTAGCATGTTGTTTAACAACTTTTCACGAGCCGACCCTGACTTTCAGGAAATGAAATGAAAATGGCAGAATTTATCCGAAAGATCCACAATCTAGAAATGGAATCACTGTTCTTTTGACAGGTGCCATCTCAGTGGCATCACTGGCAAGTCCAGATTGCCTGACACACTGGTAACAAATGACTAGGGGGTTAGGTCCCAACAGATGTCTGGGCTTAAGGGAGTTAAGTCTATGCTGAAAGATGGAAAGGGAGAAGAGGACATAAAAACGAATTCGTTTTTCCATACCACAAGGCTCTTGTGTGCCAAGGTGGCCATGTGTGTCAAAGTCAGGGAATCCCTCCTCCTGGGAGCCAGGAGGAAGTCTCTCAAAACTAGAAGGGAAAGGCGTTTCCCCACATCAATCTAGCTTTGGAGACATTCTATTAGTGACATATGCCCCTTCCCCCAAAACAACAATGAAGTGTTCTGTGTGCTAACAACATAGCTTAAAAAAAAAAAAAAGTAAAACAAAATTCTGCATTTTTATAAAACCTGATAAAAAAAAATAGTATTTCAAACTGTACAGTCACCAGAAGTACACAGTTATCAAAAATGCACACACTTCACTTGGCATCTCCAGCACCTTCAGCTTTCTGTGTGGTCTGTTTTGGCATCTCCATTTTCTGCAGGGTTATTCCCTTCTTTGCCAGCATCAGCTTTTCCCTTTTTCCCTTTGGGTACCTTCTCTCCCTTCTTTGCAGGGGCCTTTTCCGGCTTGGGCTCTGGCTTTGGAGGAGCAGGTTTAGCAGACAACCTCGCGGATCTTCTCTGTGGTTCGTCCTTCACCTTGGCTTTATCTCCTTTAGCATCCCCTTCAGCCTTTCTCCTGGGCATGGTGGCGACGGCGGCGGGACGTAGGCGCTGGGAGCGGGATGCAGCGGCGCGTGGGCTTTGGTCGGTCCGGGGGTCGTTCTCACCTCTTCTTCTTCACACTGCTCCGTGACTTCATTCTAAAAGTATATTGCAAAAGGAGAAAACTACCAACTATAAGATCTGCAAGGATCTCAAAGCTTAGGCAGAAAATTGCTTTCCTATTTTTTTTCTTTTTGTTTCTGGTTTTTGAGACAGAGCCTCACTCTTGCCCAGGCTGGAGTGCAGTGGCGCAGTCTCGGCTCACTACAACATCTGCCTCCCGGGTTCAAGTGATTCTCCTGCCTCAGCTGGAACTACAGTCATATGCCACCACACCCTGCTAATTTTTTGTTATTTTTAGTAGAGACGGGGTTTCGCCATGTGGCCAGGCTGGTCTTGAACTCCTGACCTCAGGTGATCCACCCACCTCGACCTCCCAAAGTGTTGGAATTACAGGCGTGAGCCACCACGCCTGGCCTTTTTAGTTGTTTGAGATGGAGTCTTGCTTTGTCACTTAGACTGAAGTGCAGTGGTGTGATCTCAGCTCACTACAACCTCTGCCACCCAGGTTCAAGTGATTCTCCTGCGTCAGGCTCCTGAGTAGCTGGAATTACAGGCACCTGCCACCACACCCAGTGAATTTTTTGTGTTTTTAAAAAGTAGAGACGGGGTTTCACCATGTTAGCCAGGATGGTCTTGATCTTCTAACCTCTTGATTTACCCTCCACGGCCTCCCAAAGTGCTGAGATTACAGGCGTGAGCCACCACCCCTGGCTGAAAATGGCTTTTCAAAGTGAAGAGCAAACAATATTAGAAAGAAGGTAGAAGAGAGAGCAGGATGGAAGGTGAAAATCAGATCCTACATCAGAGAATGTTTCACCTTGACTTCAGTCAGTTCTTAGGAGGAGTCAAAAAGGCGGTTTTGTGGCTCGGCCCTCTGCATTGCTTTGACTGTGCGCCTCTTTTTAACCTGTAACAAGACCAGACAAAAACCCCTCCAAATTCCCACTTTGCCTCAGAAATGATTAGCTGAATAATTTTGTCTTCACTAACCAGCCTGCCCAAAATTAATGTAAAGCAAACTTTCCTTAAATTTTTCTTCTTCCTGCTGGACTCAGTCTGAGCCAGCACATAATCTCTTCTTCTTCTTTTTTTTTTTTTTTTTGAGATGGAGTCTTGCTCTGTCACCCAGGCCACACGATCTCAGCTCACTGCAACCTCCGACTCGCCTCCTGAGCTCAAGTGATCCTCCCACCTCAGCCTCCTGAGTGGGCCATACAGGCATGCACCACTATGCCCAGCTAATTTTTGTATTTTTCATAGAGATGAGGTTTCGCTATGTTGCCCAGGCTGATCTTGAACTCATAGACTCAAGTGATCCGCCGCCTTGGCCTCCCAAAGTACTAAGATTACAGGTGTGAGCCGCCTCACCTGGCCTGAGGTGATTTATTTAATTCTAGCTGTTAACCAGGATTACAGAGCTGGGATTAAATCAACATTTTTAGAAGTCTGCTTTTACATTCACTGTGTTTGTTTAATCAGGGTATTGTACAAATTTAAAAGTCTGTTTGGGCTGACTTAGAGAAAGACACCTTTTGGTTCTGCATGCTGGACGAAGGGTTTATGAATCTGAGAGTTTATTTGGGTCTGTGATATAGTTTTAAAAAATATTTGGTCTTTTTTTTTTTTTTTTTTTTGAGTCTTATTCTGCCACCTAGGCTGGAGTGCAGTGCATGATCATGGCTCACTGCAACTTCCATCTCCTGGGCTCAAGCAGTCTTCCTGCCTCAACCCCCTAAGTAGCTGAGACTACAAGTGTGCGCCACCATGCCCAGATAATGTTTGTATTTTTTGTAGAGACAGGGTTTCACCATGTTGCCCAGGCTGGTCTTGAACTTCCAACCTCAGATGATTCTCCTACCTCAGCCTCCCAAAGTGCTGAATTTACAGGCATGAGTCACGGTGTCCAGCCTAAAAAATATTTGGTCATTATTTCTAGGTCCTGGCAAAGAAGTCCTAAAATCCTTGGATTTTTGTGAGTGATGGGAATGTGTTTTGTTATTCCCACCAAGCTCTTGTCAGACCTTAGGTAAAGTTATGCTAATTAGGTGACTCATAGTGAGGTCACTAGGTGACTTCAGGATGGGGACTGGTGGTGACCCGAAAGAGCAAACACATGATGACAGGATTGGAACTTTAAGCCCCATCTTCTGACCCCAGGAAATGGAGGGAGGCTAGAGATTAAGTTGTATAAATTTTTTTTTTTGAGACTTAGTTTCACTCTTGTTGCCAGGCTGGAGTGCATTGGCGTGATCTTGGCTCACTGCAACCTCCGCCTCCTGGTTTCAAGCAATTCTTCTACCTCAGCCTCCTGAGTAGATGGGATTACAGGCATATGCCACCACACCTGGCTAATTTTTTGTATTTTTAGTAGAGACAGGGTTTCTCCATGTTGGTCAGGCTGGTCTTGAACTCCTGACCTCAGGTGATCCTCCCGCCTCGGCCTCCCAAAGTGCTGGGATTACAGATGTAAGCCACCGTGCCTGACCAGTTGTGTAAAATTTATTGAACAAAGACACTGGGGCCAGGCGTGGTGGCTCACACCTGTAATCCCAGCACTTTGGGAGGCTGAGGTGGGTGGATCACGAAGTCAGGAATTGGAGACTAGCCTGGCCAATATGGCGAAAACCCATCTCTACTAAAAGTACAAAAATTAGCTGGACCTGTAATCCCACCTGTCAGAAGGCTGAGGCAGGGGAATTGCTTGAACCCGGGAGGCGGAGGTTGCAGTGAGCCAAGATCTCGCCACTGCACTCCAACCTGGACGAAAAGAGTGAGACTGTGTCTCAAAAAAGAAAGAAAAAAGAAAAAAGACATTGGGACAGCTTCCAGGTTGGTGGACACACTGATGTGCTGGGAAGGTGGTATCACTCAAGAGGGAAAGCTCTACCCATCCCTGCCCTTTCCCTTGCTGAATACCTCTTTTCCATTTGGCTGTTGTTGAGAAATCCTTTATAACAAACTAGTAACCTTAAGTGTTTTGCTGAGTTTCATGAGTTATTTTAGCCAATTATTGAACCAGAGGATGGTGCTGTTGTATTTATACCCAGTTGGTTAAAAGGTTAGTTCCCGAGGCTTACAAATGGCATCTGCAGTAGGGGCCTGTTGAGAGATTGAGTCCTCCAGTAAGAAACTTATGGGATCTGTGTTAATTCTGTGTGGTGTAAGAATTGAATTATTGGACACCCAGTTGTTGCTGGAGAATTGGTTGGTGTTCAGCAAATGGCACACCTTTGTTATCAGAAGTCAGAGGCACCACAGGTCAGAGCCTTACATTGACTGAGTGTCTGTTATTCATTACGTTTATCACGTGTGAATCCAGCCGCAAAGTTTTCCCTTTTCTGAGTTTTCAGTTAGTTAATATTACACTTACTATATCATTAATATTATGCTGATTTTTAGTTTCTTTGCCTCAGTCTGTTTGATACATGTTGCTGACTGAGGCTATGAGTTACTTCACTCTCATATTCCACTGCTCATAGGACTTGAATTGTTTCATTTTTGCTGGACTTTGTTGACAATGTCATCTTTGTTTTTGTCCCCAAGTGCTAACACTTTATAAAGTTTGTACATATGGGGGAAAATGTTCTGGGTTGTAGATTATGGATAGATATTAATTTACTAGGAAAACCTGTTGGCATGTATAGATTAACTGGCAGACCATATGTGCATGTGTGTTTATTGCTTATAAATACTTACCTCCATGTGATTATATGTTGCTTTTTACTGACTAGCATTGGAGTTGAGCTTCATCTTCTGTGAAATAATTTTCAGCCATTTTCTCATTAATTAGTTAATTCATTTATGTCTGAGTCAGGGTCTTGCTCTGTCACTGAGGCTGGCTGGAGTAGTACAGTTCTGCAATCACAGCTCACTGCAGCCTCAGACTCCTGGGCTCAAACGATCCTCCTGCCTTAGTATCCCATGTAGCTGGAACTACAGGCACATGCTACCATCCCTGGCTAGTTTTTACATTTTTTGTGGAGATGAGGTTTTGCCATGTTGCTTAGGCTGATCTCAAACTCAAGCAGTGTTGGGAAGACAGGCGTAAGCCACATACAACTCTACAGGATTTTCATACAGTTGAATTTCTCAGTCCCTTCCTTTGGGACCTGCTTTATTTTCTTACATAAGAAAACTCAGTTGGGCATGATGGCTCACACCTGTAATCCCAGCACTTTGGGAGGCCAAGGTAGGCAGATCACTTGAGCTCAGGAGTTTGAGGCCAGCATGGGAAACATGATGAAACCCCATCTCTACAGAAAATACAAAAATTAGCCAGGCATGGTGGCTTGCATCTGTAGTCCCAGCTACTCAGGAGGCTGAGGTGGGAGGATCACTTGAGCCCAGGAGGCTGAAGCTGCAGAGTCATGATTGAGCCACTGCATTTCAGCCTGAGTGACAAAGTGAGACCCTGTCTAAAAAAAAAAAAAGAAGGAAGAAAGAAAACACTCCATATTGTTGAATCAGAAAACATTTTCCTATAGCTTGTGAAAGTGTGCTAGTTTTGTCTTTCACAGATATTATGTTTTTCTACTTTAATCTTGAGGTCTCTCAAGACATGGGCTATAAACTCTATCCCTGCATTGGAGGATCCTGAGAGGTTTGATTGTGGCTGTTTATATTTTGTCTTTCATGGGTTACTTCTGTTGTCTGAAATGAAAGCTGCTGAGATAGAAGTGATTTGATAAAGGATTTTTGAAAGCCAAATTTGAGGATTCACCTAGAAAACACACCAACAAAGTTGAGTGTGTTCTAAAGTCTAATACAAGTTGGATACCTTTATAAGAAAGCTTAGGAGAATTAGAGGAGGACTCCTCACATTGGACTTGTCCTTTTAATTTTTTTTTTTTTTTTTTTTTTTGTGACAGAGTCTCGCTCTGTTGCCAGGCTGGAATGCAGTAGTGTGATTTTGGCTCACTGCAACCTCCGCCTCCCGGGTTCAAGCAATTCTACTGCACCACCACACCCAGCTAATTTTTGTATTTTTAGTAGAGACAAGGTGTTACCATGTTGGCCAGGATGGTCTCGATCTCTTGACCTCATGATTTGCCCGCCTCAGCCTCCCAAAGTGCTGGTGTTATAGGCGTGAGTCACCACGCCTGGCCATCTTTTAAATTTTTAATTTAATTTATTTTTCCTCGAACTGGCCTTGTCCTTTTTATTGGAGGGTACAATAAAGAGGTTACAAACAATGGGCTGTGGATGACAGCTTGCAGGCTAAAATCGTCTGTGAGAAAGACAGTCAGCAAAACGATTCAGAAAAAAATCAATGTATTTATCAATGTCAGTAGGTTACATGTCAATTAATACAGCAACAGATTGAGGAACTCACCATAAGATTTGAGGAGCTTGGCTGGGTGCAATGGCTTACACCTATAACCCCAACAATTTAGGAAAAGGGCAGGAGGACCACTTGATCCCAGGACCAACCTGGATCATATACAGAGACCCCATCTCTACAAAAAATTAGTCAGGCATGGTAGCACATGCCTGTAGTCCCAGCTACTTGGGAGGCTGAGGATGGAAGATTGCTTGAGCCTGGGAGTTTGAGTATGCAGTGAGCTATGAATGTGTTACTGTACTCCAGCCTAGGTGAGAGACCCTGTCTGAAAAAAAAAATTGAGGCACTCACAATAAGATTCTTTACTCGCCGGGTGCAGTGGCTCACGTCTGTAATCCCAGCACTTTGGGAGGCTGAGGTAAGTGGATCACCTGTGATCAGGAGTTCAAGACCAGCCTGACCAACATGGTGAAATCCCATCTCTACTGAAAATACAAAATTAGCCGGGTGTGGTGGCGCATGCCTGTAATCCCATCTACTCAGGAGGCTGAGACAGGAGAATCACTTGAACCTGGGAGACAGAGGTCGCACTTGAGGTCGTGCTATTGCCCTCCAGCCTGGACAACAAGGGCAAAACTTCATCTCAAAAAAAAAGATTCTTTGCTAAGGGACAAGATGTAAGCCCTGAATCATAAGACCTCCCCAAGCAGGTTAATTCGAAAGCCTGAAAGCCTTCCAAACGTCACTTGTAGGATAGCACTTCTTTTTTTTTTTTTTTTTTTACAGTCCAGAGGTCTTTTTTTTTTTTTTTTAACACCTATTATGCCATGAATTCATAGGGAATAGGTTCCGGCAGCTCAGGCTCTTTCCCATTGGTTCTCACAAAGTGTGCTGCTCTGGGTGGAGCAGGCTGGCGCTTCAGTTGGACCCAGGTACCTTTCTCTTTGGCTTCTTTCTTTTTCTGATCATTTTCCTTCACACATTTTAGGAAGCTATCTCGGCTCTTAGAGTGCTTGATGTGCTCAATACGCACATTAATTCTCTGGGCAAGAATCTTGCCCTTAACTTGTTTGTTTACAACAATGCCAACAGCATGCTGGGTAACATTGTAGACTCTTCCAGTTTTGCCATGATAACATTTGTGGGGCATTCCTTTTTGAACAGTACCCATTCCCTTGATGTCTACAATATCACCTTTCTTATAGATTCGCATATACGTGGCCATAGGAACAACTCCATGTTTTCTAAAAGGCCTAGAGAACATGTATCGAGGGCTCTCCTCTTTCCCTTTGTGTTCGTCATTTTGGCGGTTCTGGCCGAAAGGAGGATAGTACTTCTTTATCCTGCCAGGTGACCTAATGCCTAAATATCAGACCAGTAACCCAGTTTCCCTCTTAGAGGAAACTTGTTTTTCCTGGTGGTTACGTTATGGCCCATTGTCTGACCACTTTTTATTTTATTACTACCAAGATAGCCACTGCCAAAATAATCTTACAAAGAATGCCCTGACTGGGTAGAAATTAGATTCAGGTATGTTGGTCAGGTAAGACACAGAGGAAGCAACTTAACAAAATGCAAGAAATAACAGAAACCATGTATTACTTAGAGATGGCAGAAAGAAGAGGTTAGCATGCATTGAATGCCGGTAGGTACTGGGAAGCCATCCAGGACATGTGTATTTTGCCATGTGATTTTATAAGTTTTGCCTTATATATTTTGATAATTTGTTTTATGAGCATAGATATTAAGAATTATTGTCTTCTTATAGAATTGACTTCCTAATCTTTATGAAATCTCTTCACCCCTCGTATCTTTCCTTGACCTAAAACCTGATTTATCCGAATTAATTTTTTTATTTTATTTTCATTTTTTGAGCCAGAGTTTTGCTCTTGTTGCCCAGCCTGGAGTGTAATGGCATGATCTAGGCTCACTGCAACCTCTGCCTCCCGGGTTCAAGCAATTCTGCCTTAGCCTCTTGAGTAACTGGGACTACAAGGCACCCACCACCACACCCAGCTAATTTTTGTATTTGCAGTAGAGATGGGGTTTCACTATGTTGGCCAGGCTGGTCTTGAACTCCTAACCTCAGATGACCCAACTGCCTCACCCTCCCAAAGTGCTGGGGTTACAGGCGTGAGCCACCGAGCCTGGCCCTATGTGATTTAAAATAGCTATTCCATATTTCTTTTGATTAGGGCTAGAATGGCATATATTCCTCCATACCTTTATATTTAATGTATTTGTGTCTTTCAGTTTAAAATGATTTTCATGTACACATTGTTGAGCCTTGTTGTATTTGTTGGTTTTTTTTTTTTTTTTTTAGACAGAGACTTGCTTTGTTACCCAGGCTGGAGTGCAGTGGCACAAGCTTGGCTCATTGCAGCCTCTACCTCCCAGGTTCAAGGGATTCTTATGCCTCAGCCTCCTGAGTAGCTAAGATTACAGGATGCGCCACCGTGCCTGGCTTTTTTTTTTTTTTTTTAGTAGAGACGGCCAAGCTGGTCTAGAATTCCTGTCCTCAAGCACTGTACCCACCTCAGCATCCCAAAGTTCTGGGATAACAGGCATAAGTTAGTGCCCGGCCGGCCTTGTTTTTTTTATTCTATTCAGACAGGCCATGTCTTTTTAACTGGTATATATAGATAATACACATTTGAAGTGGTGTTGACATAACTGGATTAATAACAATAAATGTTACTGTTTTCTATTCTAATACTTGACTGTTTTTTCAACTTCACTTTTTCTGCTTTCATTTTAACTGAACATTCTATATGATTCTATTTGCTTGCTTCTATTAGTATAGTAAGTCTACTTGTTTCTTAATTTTTTTTTTTTAGATGAAGTCTCACTCTGTCGCCCAGGCTGGAGTGCAGTGGGGTGATCTTGGCTCACTGCAATCTCCACCTCCCGGGTTCAAGCGAGTCTCCTGCCTCAGCCTTCCGAGTAGCTGGGACTATAGGTACCCACCACCATGCCCAGCTAATTTTTTGTATTTTTTAGTGGAGATGGAGTTTCACCATGTTAATCAGGATGGTCTTGATCTCCTGACCTCATGATCCACCCGCCTTGGCCTCCCAAAGTGTTGGGATTACAGGCATGAGCCACTGTGCCGGGCTGTTTCTTAAATTTTATTAAGTGAATTCCCTAGAGTTTGTAGTATACCATTTACCATGAATGGACCTTCAGTTTCAAATAATGCTATAGTGGCTTTGAAAGTAGTATTAGTATTACTTACTGTTCCAAATTCCTTCCTCCCATCCCATATAACATCACTGTCATTCATTTGCCCTATTGAAAGCTTTAACTACCCAATACATTGCTAGTATTATTTCAAACAAATCTGTATCTGTTAGATTAGGTAGGTATAAGAAAAGTATTCCCTAATATATCTGGGTGCTTTTCAGTACCCTAATTTCTGAAGGAAATTTTATCTACAGCTTTTCTTCCCAAGATTTAGTAGGTCTGCTCTATGTCTTAATTATAATCTGTTGTTCCAGGTGGTTGCAGGCTTTTTGTGTATTTTGCAATGTTTTGAAGTAGTTCTTGTCATGTTTGACCCTGATTGAGTTCCATCATTGACGAAGTAGAAAAGAGAGCCTCATTTGACACCTTTGGATAATCCCCATACCAATTAGAAAATACAAAGGCAATAATTTGCAAATAAGACCTGATTTGCTCTCTCTAGGGATCCACAATGAAAACTTTGGGTCTGCTGTCTTCAAGATTGGCTCCGAAGTGGGGAGGGATTGGCCCAAGGACAAATAAAAACTTACAAAGCTTTTCTACCATTTTTTGCTTTCCTTTTTCTGTTTGTTTATCTCCCTGTTAATACTATGGGATGCCGAATATTATAGTTTCAAAATTCTTTATCTGTTTTTGGAAAGCTGTAACTTTCTTGGTTAGAAGATTTTTGTTTGTTTGCTTGTTTTTGAGATGGAGTCTCACTCTGTCGCCAGGCTGGAGTGCAGTGGCAGGATCTCGGCTCACTGCAGTCTCTGCCTCCCGGATTCAAGTGATTCTCCTGCTTCAGCCTCCAGAGTAGCTGGGATTACAGACGAGTGCCACCATACCCGGATAAATTTTTTTTGTATTTTTAGTAGAGATAGGGTTTCACTATGTTGGCCAAGATGGTCTCAATCTCCTGACCTTGTGATCTGCCTGCCTCGGCCTCTCAAAGTGCTGAGATTACAGGCATGAGCCACTGTACCTGGCCAGTTTTTTTTTTTTTTTTTTTTTTTTTTTTTTTTAAGAAAGATGGGGTTTCACCATATTGGTCAGGCTGGTCTCGAACTTCTGACCTCAGGTGATCCGCCTGCCTCAGCCTCCCAAAGTGCTGGGATTACAGGCGTGAGCCACCACACCCGGCTACCTGGCCAGTTTTTAACCTTTCAGACATTTGTGACTTTTATTAGATTTGGTAATGTAATCTTTGTTGGCTACTAAAAGTCTGTTTAGGAATTTAGGGAATATAATAGATAATCATGAGAGGGGACATTGAGTTTTTTCTTAGAATATGTGCAATCTTTCCCTGTCTTTCCTTCTCCTTTGTCATTACCCAATGAAAAATTTGTAATTTTTCCATTGAAATAGTGAGATTTTTTTATGAGACTTTTGTCATGCTTAACTACGTTTGGTCTAGAGGAAACCAGTTGCCAGTTTCCAAATGTTCTCTCTTAGTGTAATTGAATAGGATGGGCTAAATATCCCAAGTAACAAGTTGCAACCAAACATGTGAAACATTAGCTACTAGGATTTCTCAGTAGTGATCCAGTGTCCAGAGCGGTTTCTTTTTTTTTGAGACAGAGTCTTACTCTGTCACCAGGCTGGAGTGCAGTGGCGTGATCTCGGCTCATTGCAACTTCTGCCTCCCAAGTTCAAGCAATTCTTCTGCCTCAGCCTCCCAAGTAGCTGGGACTACAGGTGTGCACCACCATGCCCAGCTAATTTTTGTATTTTTAGTAGAGACAGGGTTTTACCTTGTTGGCCAGGATGGTCTCTATCTCTTGACCTTGCGATCTGCCCGCCTTGGCCTCCCAAAGTGCTGGGATTACAGGTGTGAGCTACTGCACATGGCCCGGAGTGTTTTTTCATAACTGTCTTAGTCTGTTTATTGTTACTTATAATAGGATTACTTGAGCCTGGGTAATTTATAAAAAATACTATTTTTTTTTTTTTTTTTTTAGATGGAGTTTTGCTCTTGTTACCCAGGCTGGAGTGCAATGGCACTATCTCAGCTCACTGCAACCTCCGCCTCCTGGGTTCAGGCAATTCTCCTGCCTCAGCCTCCTGACTAGCTGGGATTACAGGCACGCGCCACCATGCCCAGCTAATTTTTTGTATTAGTAGAGATGGGGTTTCACAATGTTGACCAGGATGGTCTTGATCTCTCGACCTCGTGATCCACCCGCCTCGGCCTCCCAAAGTGCTGGGATTACAGGCTTGAGCCACCGCGCCCGGCAAGTATACTGTTCTTAAGTGTCCTTCCACTTTGGCCTCCCAAAGTGATGGGATTGCAGGCATGAGTCACTATGCCTGGCCCATATATTTTGCATAAACAGTTCAGGTACACTCAGCCTCTGTTATTAGTTACATTGGTGGGACCCCCTTCTTAATCTGGTACCTAGACACTATGAAAGATCCAAGTTTGCAAATGACCATTTATCAGAATATGCAGTTTCAGGATTGGTAGTGGTAACTCTTCTACACAACAGGTAGTTGTACTTTGTCATGACAAGAACTACACAGACCTCTGTAGAAATAGACATCAGAGGTGATGCAGGCAATAAGACTCACCCACTTAACTCACCAACAAGACAGATGTTTCTATTCGACTGTTACTTTACCAAACATATTCAACTAAGGCATCATAATGGCTTTGTGGGAAAAAATGAGTGTAGACAGAATAAGAGTGGGTTTACTATGTCGTTGAATAAATGCTTGGAAACCACAGCATCTTGCAAAGTTTATGAAGTGACTATGGATTCTCAGTGCTGTCCAACTCAACCTTCCTCCTCTGCACATGTGGGATGTTTCAGGACTCAGTGGCTTTTGAGGATGTGGCTGTGAACTTTACACAAGAGGAGTGGGCTTTGCTGGGTCCATCACAGAAGAGTCTCTACAGAAATGTAATGCAGGAAACCATTAGGAACCTGGACTGTATAGGTAAGGATGACATCATCTCTTCACTCAGTCAGTTGGAGACATTTGTTCCCTGGCCATCAACACTGTTCTTGATTTGAAATCTGGAAAGGGGATATGGTTGATCCTTGAACAGCACAGGGTTTAGAGGTGCCAGCTCCTCAAACAGTCATACAATTCTCTAATAACTTTGTCTCCCACAACTAACAGCTTATTGTTGACTGGCCCACTTATCGGTAATATAAACATTAGATTAATCCCTATATTGTATGTCATGTGTATTACATACTATACTCACAATAAAGTGAGCTAGGGAAAGAAAATGTTGACGAGAATCATAGGAAGAAAAACTGTATTTACTATTCATTAAGTGGAAGTAGATCATCATAAAGGTTTTCATCCTTGTCTTCACATTGAGTAGGCTGAGTAGGAGAAAGGGTTGGTCTTGCTGTCTCAGGGGTAGCAGAGACTGAAGAAAATTCATATGTAAGTGGAGCTGTGTGCAGTTCCAACCTGTGTTGTTGAAGAGTCAAGTGTCCTTTGGTGAATGAATCATGCATGATTGCAGTACCTGTAAAATCTTAGAGTTTTTCTATAATTTTGTAAAAATTTTTAGTGATTTTTCTGGGTCTACCTTTTAGAAATGAAATGGGAGGACCAGAACATTGAAGATCAGTGCCAAAATCCCAGGAGAAATCTAAGGTAATTTGCACTCACAAAAGAAAGCTATGTCCCTGGAGTGGTTCATAGAATAAGAAAATTTTAAAAATAAGCAAAGAAGGCAGGGTGCGGTGGCTCACTCCTGAAATCCCAGCACTTTGGGAGCCTGAGGTGGGCAGATCACGAGGTCAGGAGATCAAGACCATCCTGGCTAACGTGGTAGAACTCTGTCTCTACTAAAAATACAAAAAATTAACCAGCCGTGGTGGCGAGCGCCTGTAGTCCCAGCTACTTGGGAGGCTGAGGCAGGAAAATCACTTGAACCCGGGAGGCGGAGGTTGCAGTGAGCCGAGATCACACCACAGCATTCCAGCCTGGGTGACAGAGTGAGACAAAAGCAAAGAAAATGAACAAGCCCAGCTTAAATTTATTCATTCTAATAATTCTTTTTCTAACCAAGTGCAATGGCTCACACATGTATTCCCAGCACTTTTGGAGGCCAAGGTAAGAAGACTGCTTGAGCCTAGGAGTTTGAGATCAGCCTGGGCAGCATAGTGAGATTCCCCATATCTGTAAAAAAAAATTTTCCCCAGGAACACATAGTTAAATGTGACATAGCTATTCAGTCTTTGCAAAATAGTTCCCTTGGAAACGGTATTAAGAATCCCCATGTGAATATCATGATTTTGCTAATAGCTGTGATGGACCCATCTTACACTGCACTGTCACTTCACATTCAAACAGGGCATGAAGCCTGTACTTTGCATGATAATGTTAAAAATGTAAATCTAGTACTTTAATATGTATAAAATCACTTACAAGCAAACCTTTAGTAATATACTTCTTATTTGTTACAGAAGTCATACATGTGAAATTATTGATAATAGTCAATGTGGAGAAACTTTTAGCCAGATTCCAGAGAGTATTGTGAACAAGAACACTCCTGGAGTAAATCCATGTGACAGCAGTGAGTGTGGAGAAGTCGTCATGGGTCATTCATCTCTTAATTGCAATGTCAGAATTGACACTGGACACAAATCATGGGAGCATCAGGAATATGGAGAGAAGCCATATACACATAAACAATGTGGGAAAGCCAATAGTCATCAGCACTGCTTTCAGACACATGAAAGGCCTCCCACTGGAAAGAAACCCTTCGATTGTAAAGAATGTGCAAAAACTTTCAGTTCTCTTGGAAACCTTCGAAGACACATGGCAGCACACCATGGAGATGGACCTTATAAATGTAAGTTATGTGGGAAAGCCTTTGTTTGGCCCAGTTTATTTCATTTGCATGAAAGAACTCACACTGGAGAGAAACCGTATGAATGTAAGCAGTGTTCTAAAGCCTTTCCTTTTTATAGTTCCTATCTAAGACATGAGAGAATACACACAGGAGAGAAAGCATATGAATGTAAGCAGTGTTCCAAAGCCTTCCCTGATTACAGTACCTATCTAAGACATGAAAGAACTCACACGGGAGAGAAACCCTATAAATGTACACAATGTGGGAAAGCCTTCAGCTGTTACTATTACACTCGACTACACGAAAGGACTCACACTGGAGAACAACCCTATGCATGTAAGCAATGTGGCAAAACATTTTATCATCACACAAGCTTTCGAAGACACATGATAAGGCACACTGGAGATGGACCACATAAATGTAAGATATGTGGGAAAGGCTTTGATTGTCCTAGTTCGGTTCGAAATCATGAAACTACTCACACTGGAGAGAAACCCTATGAATGTAAGCAGTGTGGGAAAGTGTTATCTCATAGCTCCAGCTTTCGAAGTCACATGATAACACACACAGGAGATGGACCCCAGAAATGCAAGATATGTGGAAAAGCCTTTGGTTGTCCCAGTTTATTTCAAAGACATGAAAGGACTCACACTGGAGAGAAACCCTATACATGTAAACAATGTGGGAAAGCCTTCAGTCTTTCCGGTTCCCTTCGAAGACATGAAGCAACTCACAGTGGAGTGAAACCCTATAAATGTAAATGTGGGAAAGCCTTTAGTGATCTCTCTTCCTTTCAAAATCATGAAACAACTCACACTGGAGAGAAGCCATATGAGTGTAAGGAATGTGGGAAAGCATTCAGTTGTTTCAAATACCTTTCTCAACATAAAAGGACCCACACAGTAGAAAAACCTTATGAGTGTAAAACATGTAGGAAAGCCTTCGGTCATTTCAGTAACTTAAAAGTCCATGAAAGGATTCACTCTGGAGAGAAGCCATATGAATGTAAGGAATGCGGGAAAGCGTTCTCTTGGCTCACTTGCCTTCTAAGACATGAAAGAATCCACACTGGAGAGAAACCCTATGAATGTCAGCAATGTGGTAAATCCTTCACTCGTTCCCGTTTCCTGCGAGGACATGAAAAAACTCACACTGGAGAGAAGCTGTATGAATGTAAGGAATGTGGGAAGGCATTGAGTTCTCTGCGTTCCTTGTATAGACATAAAAGGACTCATTGGAAAGATTCTCTGTAAATGTATGGAATGTGGGAAAACTTATTCAGTACTTGTATTTAATTTCAGAAACATGAAAGAACTCACTTTGGAGACAGACCCCATGAATGTAAACGTGATAAAGCCTTAAGTAGTTTCAATTTTTAAAATAGTTATCCCCTGAAATACACAGGGGATTGGTTCCAGCACCCCCTAAATCCACAGATGCCCAGTCCTTTCTTAGGTGGCATATTTGCATGTAACCTATGCACATCCTCATGTATACTGTGTAAATCATCTCTAGGTTACTGTTAATACCTCATGCATTGTAAAAGCCATGTAAATAGTTGTTTGATTGTATTTAGAGATTCATGACAAGAAAAATAGTCTCTATGTGTTCAATGCAGACACAGCCATTGCAGGCCCACCTACATAGTATATGTCACCCAGAACATTAAAATTTCTGTGTTTTAATATCCACAGATTGATTTTGTTTTGTGACCTGAGTGAGCATGTTAACAGTCGTCAAAATCCTGCTTCTCTCTTGATAACCCATGTATAATTATGGTGATGATGATTGCTGTATGGTGCCTGACACTGTCACGTGTTGTAGCATTATAGATAAGCAGTGAGACATCAAGCTAACTTGAATCTTGACAGAATGTCAGGATGATCATCAATGCTGGAAGAACTAGGTTCTGTCTGCAGATGTTGACTTGTTGGAGGAGGCTAAATAATACTAATGTTGTGATCTGTTCAGCCTCAGGGTTGCAGATCCTTAACTATGGAAGGTTCTGTGTTTATGTTTGCAGGTGCTTAGTGAGAAATATAGGAAGCTAGTTTTTCTTTCTTTGTTTTTTTTTTTTCTTTTTTTGAGTCATCAAAAAAATCTTGCAGTGTTTGTTGGCATGTTATTCCATGGTGACGTAGAGGCTTTGTTCCATCAAAGGATCTTACTTAAGGCTGATAAACTTTCTTAACCCTTTTGCCTGTTGAAAAACTGCTGCAAATTTTTCAAGTGTCCAAATCTGTGGCACTGCCTGTTTTAAGGCATCATCATCATCAATCTATAGAGCATCTCAGCAGATCTTCGAGTTCCTTGTTGTAAGAATTTATGCTCTTCTGTGTGTTACTCAACATCATCTTCAATCCTGTCAGAGATAGGCTTTCTTACCAACTTCCCTTGCAATATTTAAGATATTCCTGGCTGGGCATGGTGGCTCACACCTGTAATCCCAGCACTTTGGGAGGCTGAGGTGTGTGGATCACCTGAGGTCAGAAGTTCGAGACCAGCCTGAGCAATATGATGAAACCCTGTCTCTACTAAGAATACAAAAATTAGCCAGGCGTGGTGGCATGCACCTGTAATCCCAGGTACTCGGGAGGCTGAGACGGGAGAATCGCTTGAAACTGGGAGGTGGAGTTTGCAGTGAGCCAAGATCATGCTATGGCACTGCAATGTGGGCAGCAAGAGCAAAAGATTATCTCAAAAAAAAAAAAAAAAAAGATATTCCTGCCGGGCGTGGTGGCTCAAGCCTGTAATCCCAGCACTTTGGGAGGCCGAGGCGGGTGGATCACGAGGTCAAGAGATCAAGACCATCCTGGTCAACATGGTGAAACCCCGTCTCTACTAAAAATACAAAAACTAGCTGGGCATGGTGGCGCGTGCCTGTAATCCCAGCTACTCGGGAGGCTGAGGCAGGAGAATTGCCTGAACCCAGGAGGCGGAGGTTGCGGTGAGCCGAGATCGCGCCATTGCACTCCAGCCTGGGTAACAAGAGCAAAACTCCATCTCAAAAAAAAAAAAAAAAAAAAAAGATATTCCTAACTACTGCATCAATAGTGGGGAAGCCCCAAAATCATTGACTCCCTGACTCCATAATTGCTTCCAGCTTGCTTTGGGTTTCTTGAGCTTTGGGGCATCTATAGCCTCTGCAATAAGGACAGTTGCATGTACAATTGTGAAGTGCTTTCATAAATCCATTGTGGTACAGTCAGAATTAACATCAGGTTGGCATGAATCCTCCTGAAGGTCAGGAGGGTGTAAGTCACGTTAATCTACTTGATTATGCCTGAGTAGCTGTCACTGTGATGTCATGTTAAGCAGCAGGGACATCACTTCTACATTCTTATTGGCAAAGCAGAGAGATTGGAGATGGCCAGGAGCATTGTCAATTATGAGGAGGACCTTGAGTGGCAGCCCCTTCTCTTCAGAGTATTTCTTCACATCAGGAATGAAGCCTTGGTAGAACCATTCCAAGGACAAGATGGCCATCACCCAAGCTTTCTTGTATTTTTGCCAGAATGGAGGCAGGCAAGTTTTGCTTTTGTTCTAAAGGACCTAGGGATTGTTTGCTTAGTAGCCAAGGCCTGGCCTGTTCTTGTAACCTGCTACCTTGCCACACTTCTCAAGAGTAGGCGATCTTTCCAGGCCTTGAACCCCAGGGCCTCCTTGGCAGTCATGGTTGCAGGTACCACTGGACATCTTTCTTTTTCTAGGGTTTGTCCAATTCATTGCAATGGAGAACTTGCTCTGGAAGGTAGACTTTTTTTTTTTTTTTTTTTTTGAGATGGAATCTCGCTCTGTCACCCAGGCTGGAATGCAGTGGTGTGATCTTGGCTCACTGCAACTCTGCCTCCTGGGTTCAAACAATTCTCTTGCCTCAGCCTCCTGAGTAACTGGGAATACAGGCACATACCACCACGCTGGGCTAATTTTTGTATTTTTAATAGAGACAGGATTTCACCATGTTGGTCAGGCTGGCCTTGAACTCCTGACCTCGTGATCCATCCACTTTGGCCTCCCAAAGTGCTGGGATTATAGGCATGAGCCACTGTGACTGGCTGGTAGACTTTCTTTTTATGAGTTTTGTGAGCTCTGCTGGGAATGCTAATATTGCCTTGGCATAAGCCAATGCTGATTCTCCCGTGGTCTTTAAATTTTTGAGGCTCTGGTGCTTTATGTAGCCAGCCCAGCCAGACAATACTGGCTTGAAACTCCTTTTTCTCTCCTCAACCTTCTCACAGTGGTATTCATAGAGGCTGTTTTTTCTTTTCTTTTCTTTTTTTGAGGCGGAGTTTCGCTCTTGTTACCCAGGCTGGAGTGCAATGGCGCGATCTTGGCTCACCGCAACCTCCACCTCCTGGGTTCAGGCAATTCTCCTGCCTCAGCCTCCTGAGTAGCTGGGATTACAGGCACGTGCCACCATGCCCAGCTAATTTTTTGTATTTTTAGTAGAGACGGGGTTTCACCATGTTGACCAGGATGGTCTCGATCTCTTGACATCGTGATCCACCCGCCTCGGCCTCCCAAAGTGCTGGGATTACAGGCGTGAGCCACCGTGCCTGGCCCTAGACTAATAATTTTTAAAGGATTAGTGCCTTCAATTATATGGAAGACAAAAACTGGAGTTCACAATTATTGTACAATAATATTAGCATTTACAACCTGGGCACGGCGGCTCATGCCTATAATCCCAGCACTTTGGGAGGCTGAGGTGCGTGGATCACCTGAGGCTGGGAGTTCGAGACCAGCCTGACCAAAATGGAGAAACTCTATCTCTACTAAAAATACAAAATTAGCCGGGCATGGTGGCACATGCCTGTAATCCCAGCTACTTAGGAGGCTGACGCAGGAGAATCACTTGAACCAGGGAGGTGGAGGTTGCAGTGAGCTGAGATCACGCCAATGCACACCAACCTGGGTGACAAGAGTGAAACTCTGTCTCAAAAAAAAATAGCATTTATAATTGTACATGCATTTGTTTCTACTGAGATATTTATTTGGGCATACGCCTTCCAGATATTGTCCAGTGTTCTTTTATTTCAACCTGAAGAACACTTCTGCATTTCTCACAGGGTACATCTAAAGGTTAAAAAAAAAAAAAGAACAAAACTACCTCAGTTTTTGTTCATGTGAGCATGCCTTAATTTCCTCCTCACTTTTGAAAGACAGTGTTGCCAGGTATTGGATTCTTGACTGTTTTGTTTCTGAGATGGAGTCTTGCCATATTGTCTAGGCTGGCCTTGAACTCCTGTGCCTCAACTGATTCTCCCACCTCAGACGCCTGGATAGCTAGGACTACAGGGATGTGCTGCTGTGGCTATTTTTTTTTTTTAGCACCTTGAATACATCAGCCCACTACCTTCTGGCCTCCAATACTTCTGATGAGAAATCTGCTGATGATCCTATGAAAGATCATTTATATGTGATGATTCACTTCTTTCTTGCTGCCTTCTAGGTTCTCCCTTTGTGTTTGGCTTTGACAATTTAGTATAATGTGTTTTCATGTCTTTCTCTTTGCATTCATCCTACTTGGAGTTCGTTGAGTTTCTTGGATGTCTACATTTATGGCTTTTATCTAATTTGGAATATTTTCAGCTATTATTTCTCCAGATAGTCTCCCCTGACCTTTCTTTGTCTCTTCTCCTTCTGAAACTCCCACAGTGCATATGTTGGCCTGCTCGATGCTGTCTCACATGTCTCACCTGATTGCCACACTTATGTCTAGCTTATTACCAGGTCAGGACTCTGTAGAGAATAGCTGTCTTGGTAGAAATTAACTTGGCAAAGGCAGAACCATAAGGGCATCTGCCAGTATAATCAAGTTTCCTGTGAAGGACATTTTGTCCTGGGTTAACACTTAAACATTAGGCTCCATGAAAGTCACACTGTAAATATCCACAGCCGAGTGTCCTGGAGCCCCATCAATGCAGCACTAAAGTTCATAGCCACACTTCTGAGAGAAATTCCAAGGCTAAATTAGAGGAAACATACATGTGCAGTTGCCTACAAAAGGAGTAAGGGTGCAAAGGATAGCTTGTATTGTGCTAAGTGATAAAATGACCACAATTAACCATAGTTTACTGTCTAATCCTTTTTATGGAAGTTGCAAAGCTTCAATAGACTCCACAGTTATAAAATTGCCACATCAGATGATTCTGTCAGTGCAATGGTTGTCTAGGTGGGGAGACAGCCTTTTTTTTTTTTTTTTTTTTTTTTTTAGGATGGAGTTTCACTCTTGTTGCCCAGGGTGGAGTGCAATGGCATGATCTCGGCTCATCTCAACCTCCACCTCCCAGGTTCAAGCAATTCTCCTGCCTCAGCCTCCCGAATAGCTGGGATTACAGGCATGCACCACCATGCCCAGCTAATTTTTTCTCCATGGTGGTCAGGCTGGTCTTGAATTCCTGACCTCAGGTGATTTGGCCTCCTCAGCCTCCTAAAGTGCTGGGATTACAGGCATGAGCCACTGTGCCCAGCCGAGACGGCTTTTTTATGCTTGCTGTTCTGCATCTTCCCTGAATCCTCTGCCCTAAGTTTTTAGTGCCCTGATATATTTTTCAGGTCTCGCAGTAAATGTCACCATCTCAGAGAGAATCCTTTGTACCACCTCAGTTACTCCTACAGCTTTCTGTTTGTAGAGATACTTCTTTGCATTTCTCATATTCAGATAAATTCAGTTAAGATTCACAGATTTTTTTTGCTGTCTCCTTTTTTTTAATTCTTTTTTTTTTTTTTTTTTTTGGTAGTGACAGGGTCTCACTATATTGCCCAGGCTCCAGGCTGGTCTCAAACTCCTTGGCTCAAGTGATCCTCCCACTTTGACCTCCCAAAGTGATAAGATTACAGATGTGAGCCACTGCACCTGGCCTTGTTTGCTTTTTTAACCTGGGAAAAGTTAAATCAGAAAAATGAAAACAGGTTGGCCACAATGACTCACACTTGTAATCCTAACACTTTGGGGGGCCAAGGCAAGTGGATCACTTGATCCCAGAGTTCAAGACCACCTGGGCAACATAATGAGACCCCTGCCTCTATAAACAACTTTTTAAAAAATAAGCTGGCCAGGCACAGTGGCTCATGCCTGTAATCTCAGCACTTTGGGAGGCCAAGATGGGCAGATCACTTGAGGTCAGGAATTCGAGACCATCCTGGCCAACGTGGTAAAACTCCATCTCTATCAAAAATACAAAAATTAGCTGGGTGTGGTGGCAGACGTCTGTAATCCCAGCTACTCTGGAGGCTGAGGCAAGAGAATCTCTTAAACCTGGGATGCGGAGGTTGCAGTGAACTGAAATCTCACCATTGCACTCCAGCCTGGGCAACAGAACGAGACTCCATCTCAATAAATAAACAAATAATAAGTCAGGCATGCCGATGCACACCTGTGGTCCCAGCTAACTGGAGGTTGAGATAGGAGGATCGCTTGAGCCCAGGAGGTTGAGGCTGCAATGAACTGTGATCATGGCACTGCACTCCTGCTTGAGCTATAGAGTGAGACCCTGTCTCAAAAAAAAAAAATGAAAATGAAATAAAATTGAATGATGTTACCTTTACTTCTATCATCTATCTACGTTGCACTATGTAAAACTCCAAAATTCTGTTTTTAGCCATTTCCCAGAAGGGAAAATAAGAAGCTCCCTCTTGTGGTGAAGATGGCAATTAACATTCGTACATCCTCTCTGGGCTCTCAGGGTTGCGCTGAGATCACCAGAATTTGCAGTAGGTGATAGTCAGCTTAGAATATTCTGTTTGTGCCCCCAATGAACAGGTGGTGACACGGGTTAGGAAGAATGGAAGCAAATAAAATGAAATGTGGTCATCATACAACATATCACAGTCTATCCTGGAAGATAGTTTCAAATGAGTAATTGAAATTGAGGGAAATGAGAGAGTCACGGGTGGATTCAACCTGGGCCAGCTAGACTGCTTAAAAGGAAGAGGTATTTATACAGTGGTTAGAATTTAGCTGCAGAAATGATTGAATGGGTCAGTGGTGATGGAGTGGGGTTCAGAGTTTCAAATGGGTAATCTGGATGTGTCTATCACCAGGAACAGAGAACATGATGACATGAACTGTGAAGGTCAGGGAGCTGCTAAAACAGTGGGAAAAGGGGAGACTTCACTTTTGATTAGTGTGTGTGTGGTTTTTTGTTTTTTTTTTTTTGTGACAGTCTATCTCTTTTGCCCAGGCTGGAATGCAGTGGCTCAATCTCGGCTCACTACAACCTCCACCTCCCCAGGTTCAAGAGATTCTTGTGTCTTAGCCTCCCAAGAAGCTGGGATTACAGTCATGCACCACCACTCCCTGCTAATTTTTGTATTTTTAGGAGAGACAGAGTTTCACCATGTTGACCAGGCTGGTCTTGAACTCCTGACCTCAAGTGATCCGCCCACCTCGGCCTCCCAAAGTACTGAGATTGCAAGCATGAGCCACTGTGCCCAGCCTGATTAGTTGTTTTATATAACTGTCTGTTAAGGTGAAAATAACAGTTTATTAGCATGTTTGTTTTCTCAAAGGAATAATTATATCCAGGATTTTTATTTTTATTTTTTGAGATAGAGTCTTGCTCTCTTGTGCAGGTTGAAGTTTAGTGGCACAATCTTGGCTCACTGCAACCTCTGCTTCCCAGGTTCAAGCAATCCTCATGCCTCAGCCTCCCTAGTAGCTGGGACTACAGATGTGTGCCACCATGCCTGGCTAATTTTTGTATTTTTAGTAGAAACAAAGTTTCACTATGTTGGCCAGTCTAGTCTTGAACTCCTAGGCTCAGGCGATCTGCCCGCCTCAGCCTTTCAAAGTGCTAGGATGAGAGGTGTGAGCCACCACAGCCAGCTATTTCCAGGTTTTTAAATTTAATTTAATTTTTATTTTTATTTTTATTTTTTAAAGACGGGGTTTAACCATGTTGTTCAGGCTGGTCTTGAACTCCCGACCTCAGGTGATCCGCCCACCTTGGCCTCCAAAGTGCTTGGATTACAGGTGTGAGCCACCACGCCCGGCCCCCCCTTTTTTTTTAACCCATATAAAATATCTTAGAATTTTCTCCCTCTATATATAAACTTATTGTAAAACCCAGGAGTCTGCTGGCTTCTTATTCAAACAGTGGGATTGAGGGTCTTTGTCTCATTTAACCTACCAGTGTTGGTGAAAGGCAGGTGAGTAACCTTGTAGGGGCCATGGGGAAAGTTCCCCTTTACCCTCTCATGTTGCACTGAAAAACCAACTCACAAAAGAAAGATTAATTGAAGAAAAGGCATACACATTTAATATATATACACAGGTGCCTTCAGAATGAAGACTCAGAGATACAGGGAAAGTTGTACTTTTCTTTTTCTTTTTTGAGATGGAGTTTCACTCTTGTAGCTCAGGCTGGAGTGCAATGGTGTGATCTCGGCTCACCGCAACCTCCCTCTCCAGGGTTCAAGTGATTCTCCTGCCTCATCTCCTGAGTAGCTGGGATTATAGGCATGTGCCACTACTCCCAGCTAATTTTGTATTTTTAGTAGAGATGGGGTTTCTCCCTGTTGGTCAGGCTGGTCTCGAACTTCTGACCTCAGGTGATCCACCTGCCTCAGCCTCCCAAAGTGTTGGGATTACAGGCATGAGCTACTGCGCCCAGCCAAGTTGTACATTTTTGTGCTTGGGTTTAACGATGTGTGAACACCTATGTAGAAATCTGATTGAACAACAAAAAAAATTGATTGAAAAAAGGTACGATTGAATGCTAATAGACTGAGTGAGGAAACCCAGCAAGGCTTCTCTGTCTAGATTTTTCTTGGTCTCTCTGAGTAGCATTCCTTCCTTCTGGGTATGAGACAGAATCCTCTCTGAAATGACAGGCTTATGACCTACAGTCAAACAAGGTAAGTGAGATAAATTCTTTGTGACAAGTTTTTCCAAAGGAAGGCACACGGAAAGTTATCTGTATAGGTTTTATGGCTGGCCTTGGGGAACAGAAGTTCTGGATTCTGTGACCTGCCTTGGCTAATTTTTGTATTTTTCGTAGAGACAGGTTCTCACTATGTTGCCCAGGCTGGTCTTGAACTCCTGGGCTCGAGCAATGTGCTGGACTCGGCCTCCCAGTGTTAGGATTACGGGCGTGAGCTATCACGCCCAGCCTAATTATTCATGTTGCAGTGTGGCTATGTTGCAGTATGGCCTCAGCTCCCCTGCCTTGGGGAAGAGGGATTCTAGCTTCTATGGCTACCCTTGGTGGAGAATGGGACTGAGAGGAGGGAAAGAAGGTTTGAGAAAAACTTCTGCTTCCGAGGCCTTTTTTGGGGAGTATTATTTTCTGAGCCCTAAAAAGCTGGAGTGGGCAGAAGAACTTAAGCCAGTGACTCCAAGCTGAGACCAGCCTTGAGCCTGCAAAGGGAGGGGAATGGAGCTCCCTTTGGGGCTTCCTGGGCAGCCTGCCTAACCCAGTGGATGGCCTCCAACTGCTCAGAACAGCTAAAGGACTGAATTCTGAGAGGCTGCAGTGCCCTGGAAAGCAGCAAACTCACATGGAGATGCAACTAGGGGGTTGTATTCTTTTTGAGATTATAACTCTGGGTACTTTGGGGCCATTTCGTAGACAGCTGCCATTGTATAAATACCTTTCCTTTTTTAAGCAGACTAACTGGCCCCAGGTGAACGAACTCACCTGTGGCTCTCTAAATCCTTTAAATTGTTTTTTAGAACCATAGCCAGGCACGATAGTTCACACCTGTATTCCCAGCACATTGGGAGGCTGAGGCGGGAGGGTTGCTTGAGCCCAGGGGTTCAAGACCAGCCTGGGCAACATGGTGAGACCCCTGTCTACCTCAAAAAATTTAAAAAATTAGCCAGGCATGGAGGTGCGTGCCTGTAGTCCCAGATACTTGGGAGGCTGAGGTGGGAGGATGGCTTGAGCCCAGAAGGTTGAGGCTGCAGTGAGCTGGGATCACACCACTCACTGCTCTCCAGCCTGGGTGACATAGTGAGACCCTGTTTCCAAAACAAAACAAAACAAAACAACAACAATCCTCCAGGATAGACTGTGATATCATGGGTAAGTTTCGTGTCCATTTTATTTGATTCTGTCCTCTCTGTTATACTACCTGATCATTGAGGGCATAAACAGAATATTTTAATCTGACCATCTTCTTTTGTACATACTGAAGATCTTAGTACATGCAAGTGTTTTGCTTTGGGCATGCAGAGAGTCACAGGAGGCAGGTTGTAATTTGTATATATGAGGAAAATCTGTGAAGATCAGACTTAGATTGCCTTCTGGAAAAAGAGTCATGAATTTGACAGTTTATATAGGTCAATGCATTAAACTGATTTTAGATGAGAGTTTCCTGCTGGTGAAAAGGAAGGTCTTGGCTGGGCACGGTGGCTCACGCCTGTAATCCCAGCACTTTGGGAAACTGAGGTGGGTGGATCACCTGAGGGCAGGAATTCAAGACCAGCCTGGCCAACATGGCAAAACCCCATCTCTGCTACAAATATAAAAATTAGAGCTGGGCATGGTGGCCCACACCTGTAGTTCCAGCTACTCGAGTGGCTGAAGTGGGAGGATCACTTGAACCCAGGAGGCAGAGGTTGTGTGAGCTAAGATTGTATCATTGTATCACTGCATTCCAGCCTGGGCAACAGAGCAAGACTCCATCTCAAAAAAAAAAAAAAAAAAAAAAAGGTCTTGAAGAAGGAAGCATTTCCGCACTCTGGAGAAGGGACAGGAGGCCACATTGAGTTCCCAGAGTTAAATCCTTAAGTGTCCCTGCCTCATCAGCAGGATATGATCCACTCTGGGACTCTGTTTTAGCAGTCAGAGTTTGACTTACAAGCTTGGGAACGTGTATCACCTTCTGACTATGGGTTTGTTTGTGAACTCTAGGTGCAGCAGCCTGCTTACTTATCTCAACTAGTTCAAGTGTTTGCTTTTCTTCTCTTTCGATTTTCTTTCTTTTTTTTTTTTTTTTTTTTTTTTTTGAGACGGAGTCTTGCTCTGTCTCCAGGGTGGAGTGCAGTGGCGCAATCTCGGCTCACTGCAACCTCTGCCTCCTGGGTTCAAGCGATTCTTCCGCCTCAGCCTCCCGAGTAGCTGGGACTACAGACGCGTGCCACCACACCCAGCTAATTTTTTTTTTTGTATTTTTAGTAGAGACGGGGTTTCATCATGGTGAGGATGGTCTCGATCTCTTGACCTCGTGATCCGCCCGCCTCGGCCTCCCAAAGTGCTGGGATTACAGGCGTGAGCCAGAGCGCCCGGCCCTCTTTCGATTTTCTTATAAAATATTGCTACTATGTGATTCCACTTTTTTTCCCATACGTTTAATGATTTTATTCCGTTGTTGGCATGTTTTCACTTCCTTGGCTGAAAATGGGTAGATTGAGACATAAGGTGGGAGAAAGGTTTGGCCATGCAGCCAACAGCCTCATCCAAAATTCCTGATCCCTGGAAGACATCCGGCCCTTATTCTTTTTTTTTTTTTTTTTTTTGAAACAGGGTCTCCCTCTGTTGCCCAGGATGGAGTGCAGTGGCATGATCTTGACTCATTGCAGCCTTAACTTCACAGGCTGAAGTGACCCTCCCACCTCAGTAGCTGGGACTACAGGTACAGTCCACCATTCCTGGCTAACTTTTGTATTTTTTGTAGGGACGGGGTCTGACTATGTTGCCCAGGATGGTCTCAAACTCCTGGGCTCAAGCAATGTGCCAAAGTGTTAGGATTACGGGGGTGAGCTATCATGCTCAGCTTAATTATTCATGTTCCAGTGTGGCCATATTGAGTATGGCCTCGGCTCCCCTCCTACTCCGAGGCCAGGGAATGGCTTCATTGGACAATGAGTCTGGGATTCCCAGCATACAATTGTGACCCCCAGTCTAGAAGGAAAAAACAGGAAGGTCCCACTGAGTACGGACAAGAAATTCTTAAATGCAGATGTTCCCTGAGAGGGATCAGGTCCCAGCGCAAGGAAGAAGCCCGCCCTACCAAGGGCTGTGTCTGGAACTTGTTAATCAGTCTCCACTCCCCAGCGTAATTATGATCGCTGCTTCTGTCACTCAGTCCCCAGGAGGCGGGACCTGTCGCACCATCCAATCAGGCCGCGAGGCGGGGTTGTGGGAACTGTCAATCAGGCGCACTGAAGGGAGGTGGGTACGAGGTTGAAAAAGCCCGCGGCGTTTTCCTCACGCCCCACTGCTGGGCTCTTGGCTCAGTGGCTGAGAGGCTCTGTGAAGAGACGGCGGCAGCCTATGTCACACAGAGACCTGCACTGGTCGTGGGAGCCGCAGAGAAAACCCTGGGACACGGAGGAATTCGGAAAATGGTGAGCATGAGGGCCCGGGGGTACCGAGACAGGAGGAGGGGTTAGTTGGAACCGGCCTGAACCGGCCGTGGCGGGACGCCGGCCTCCCAGCCATCGACTGGACCGGAGTCCGCTGGCGCTGCTCGGCCCACGGTCCCTTCGCCGTAGGGTGGGGCTGGGCCGGCAGCCGGGACCCCGGGCGCCCTATCCCGTCCCTCCTTCCGCCGCGACTGCGGCCCCGGCCCCGGAACCCTCCATGAGCAGCTCCGCGCCCGCAGCCCCGCGTCTCCCCAGATTGTGCGGGGGTCAAGGGGGGAATCCCAACTCGTGTGTCGGATTTTTGCGTGGGAAGAGCTACGGTCTGTGGGGCTCCCAGTTCCTTCGTTATTCCTTTACTCCTTCCTTAAACAAAGGATAAAATTAAAAGCAATCATTTTGAACAGACCCCTCCTCCCAGCCAAGGGCACTACAAAATTCACCTGAGAAACTTGTTCGGGTCATGATGGAAGGTGGTCTTTTCTCACACTGCTAGAAAGATACTTGAGACTGAGTAATTTATTTAAAAAAAAAAAAAAAAAAGATTTTAATTGACTCACAGTTCCACATTGTCGCAGAAAATTTGACCTGACGAGAAACCCAAGCGGCACTCAGGGAAATGGAGGAACACTCTTTATTACGCCGGCGGGCCCAGAAGGGTTCACACCCAAAAGTCTGGACCCCCGCTAAGAAAAGTACATCGTTTTTATAGGTAAGGGGACAAGGGAAGTAACTCATAACTTTTAGACAACGCAGCAGTTTTTTTTAAGGCTTTTCAGCTAGTAAGCAATAGACTGAGGTACAGAAGTAGAAAGAGGCAGTTATTAGCAGAAAAGCAGGAGCAGTTTTAAAATAGGGAAGTTGCTGACTGTGTGCTAACAAAATCCTGGGCAAAATTTCCACTTCATTCCCCCCCTCTGATGCTCTTTTATGGATATTAGGGAGCATCACCTTTACACTCTGGTGCCTGCACTCAGTGGCCTGTATCCACCGAGGGCCAGTAACTGAGCATTTGTTTTTCTAATTACAGTGGCTTCAGTGAAGTGTGGAGCATGTTAATTAGGCAAGAGCCAAAGGCTAAAAGGAGTAATATGGCAACGAGGGGTCCTATCAGTGGGAGGAGCCACTGTGCCCAATTCCAGAGGTGGGACCACGTGGTCCATCAGTCTGAGAGGCGCTAGTTTCAGATGCCCTTTCAGTGAGCCTTGGGGCTGTATCCTGTACTAGTCTCGACTGATTGGTGTAGACGCAACACTCCTTCCCCAGGAAAGTGCATAGTCCTCCCTTCTCAGAAGTAATGAGGTCCAACCCTTGCCGATTTTGGAGTGTGACTGCTGCAAGAGAGTCTATTTGAGACTGGAGGGTAAGGATGGAGCTTGCTATCTGTCTGAAAGGTCTTTAGAGAGGGTGTGGAAGGCAGACAAGGAGGTAGACAGACCTGCTATTCCTGTTCCAGTTTCTATAGTTATTTCCAGTCCCACAAGCAAGGGTATTAGTTGTATGGCCCGTTACGGCTGGACTTGAGCCTTTATGGGGACTGGAAGACTTTGTCCCCCCAGGGCAATGTCAGTTTTGGGGGACAGAAAGACCAGAGTACAGGTACCATTCCAGTTAGTGGGGAGACATAAGTAGGTTCAGGTTCCACATATGAAAAATATGCCTTGGTTATTTAGGCAAAGCTGGTGGTGTATACTGAAGAGAGGCACCAGTTTGTTATTCTCATTCTCCCATACATTTAGGGTATTGGCCAGGGCAGCTCCAGTAAAGGGGCCAAAGGGGCCACTTGGGGAGATCTGAGAGGCCCCCTTAGTCCTATTCTCCCACTGGAGGAAGTGTCTTTTGGTGTCAACCAGAACCCATTCGGATGAATGCTGGAAGGTTGGCACAAGGAGACATTCGGTTGGAGTGGGAGGCGAGCTACAAGGAGTCCATGGGTGCATGGTTACACATGGGTTGTGTCTGCCATTACAAAAGTGTGAATTCTTATTGAGTAGTTTCTCTGGGCTTAGTAGGGCCCCCTGCTAGAAAATGAGGAAAAACTAACATAGTTCCTGAACGGGGCTTCCTGAGCAACCTGGAAGTTTGCAGTTACTAGGAATTTGAAGCTGTAAGGTGTAATTACACTGGTGAGGCTGCAGGTGCCCCAAGGGTGTACCTGATGGCAGGTTGCGCTGGATACAGATGGGGTCTGGAAGGTCAACTCTGTGCTAGTGGTTATGGGCCCATGCACAGGCTGGCCATTTGACGGGCCCGTGAAATTATTCATATAGGACCGTAGGAGGTGGACTGCACGTCCTGTTAAAGTGGTTCTTGTGGTTTCAGAAATTGGGAACTGAGCTAGGGCTTGCAGGGTCAGAGGCCCTGAAATAGCCTGGCTTTCATATTTGTGGTGATGAGACATGCCGGTGGTGACCCAGGCTTTTGTTGGGATTGGGACTGCAGCATATGCTGCATCAGAGAGGGATATGCATAACCAACAATCTCTGGCTAGGGTTGGATTAGCTGGGTTTAGCAATGCATGGGTTAAGCTGATGGTTCGGTTAAGGTAGCCTGGGATGGTTGGTAGTAGGGGGTATGCAATAGTACTGGGCTGCCTGAAGGGCAGGATGGGTAGGACAAGTATCCAAGTCATTGTGAACAAAGCAGAAGGTATCATTCTACACTAAGCAGGGACAAGGAATGTCCCTCAAGGGACGACAATAATGGCAGCACACCAGCAGAACAACAAATGCTGCCAGAATAGCCCCAGATATTACAATTTCAGTCCACATTTGCTGATTCAGTAGAAGTTCCATAGTTTGCACCGTGGAGCTACAGATTGGAGGTTCAAGAGCAGGCTCTTGAGCTCCCCTCCCTGCCCCCCACCCCCCCACACACTCACTCAGAGGTTATCACATTCCCACCCTAACCCAAGAAATCCACCTGCTGTCTCCAAATGGAGACCCTGGGAGGTGATGAGGCTCCCCTTCTGTCTGCAGACGGGCCTGACTAAATCTACCTGTTATCTCCAAATGGAGACCCCCCTGGGAGGTGATCAGGCTCCCTTTCTGTCCGTAGACAGGCCTGCCTAGAGTCGGGTCCCGGGACCTTACCTTAACTGGAGTTCCCCTCAGTTCAGTCCATCTCCCCCGCGAGTCCTGCGAGTGGCAATGCTGGAGCAGCAGCAGTTCCCCTTCCAGGGAAGAAGGCCCTATAGAAGCTTACGAGGGGGGGTGGAGGGGACCCTGCCTCATTCCCCAGAGGGGAACAGGCGAGCTGTCTGTCCTTTCCGACCCCAAACTGGTGGCTCAAGGGGCCAGCGCAGTTGAGTTTCCCCATGAGGGAACCAAATATTGCAGAAAATTTTACTTGACAAGAAACCCAAGTGGCACTCAGGGAAATGGAGGAACACTCTTTATTATGCCGGCGGGCCCAGAAGGGTTCACACCCAAAAGTCTGGACCCCTGCTAAGAAAAGTACACAGTTTTTATAGGTAAGGGGACAAGAGAAGTAACTCATCACTTTTAGACAACACAGCAATTTTTTAAAGGCTTTTCAGCTAGTGAGCAATAAGCTGAGGTACAGAAGTAGAAAGAGGCAGTTATTAGCAGAAAAGCAGGGGCAGTTTTAAAATAGTGAAGTTGCTATGTGCTAACAAAATTCTGGGCAAAACTTCCACTTCCTCTTGGCCTCAGGAAACTTACAATCATGGCAGAAGGGGAAGTGAGGCATGTCTTACATGGCTGCTGGAGGGAGAGAGAAGAGGGAAGTGCAGGCACTTATCAAGCAACCAGATCTCCTGAGAACTCTCATCAGGAGAGCAGCTTGGGGGAAACCACCCCCATGATCCAATCACCTACCAGCAGCTCCCTCCCTCAACATATGGGGATTACAAATAGGTTACAATTCTTGCAAGTAGGCTCTGTGGCGCAGTGGGTAGCACATTGGACTTCTAGCCTAAATCAAAAGGATTACCATTCCAGATATGATCAGTTGCACATGCCTCATAAAGCCTACCAGCATTAACATCAGCACAGAACTTAAGTCTGATAAGCATTTACAATCTATTCTCTGAAGCCTGCCACTTGGAGGCTTCATCTGCACCATGAAAAATTTTTTTTTTTTGAGACAGAGTTTCACTGTTGTTGCCCAGGCTGGAGTGCAATGGTGTGATCTCGGCTCATCGCAACCTCCACCTTCCAGGTTCAAGCGATTCTCCTGCCTTAGCCTCCCAAGTAGCTGGGATTACAAGCATTCTCCACCACGCCCCGCTAATTTTGTATTTTTAGTAGAGATGGGTTTCTCCATGTTGGTCAGGCTGGTCTGGAACTCCCGACCTCAGGTAATCTGCCCGCCTCAGCCTCGCAAAGTGCTGGGATTATAGTTGTGAGCCACCATGCCCGTCCTGAGACAGGTTTCAATTTAGAAAGTTTATTTTGCCAAGGTTAAGGGCACATTCATCCTTAACAGTAGCCTCAGGAGATCCTGACCACATGCGTCCAAGGTAGTTGAGATACAGCTTGTTTTTCTATTAATACATGTATTATGTCTCCCCAAAATGTATTAATATAGAAGTAAGCTGTACCCCAACCACCCTGGACACATGTGGTCAGACTGTGTCCACCACACCTGGCCTGAGACGCATCCATCTTCCTGAGGCTGCTGTTAAGATGGATGCGTCTCAGGCCAGGTGTGGTGGCTCATGCCTGTAATCCCAGCATTTTGGGAGGCTGAGGCGGGTGAATCACCTGAGATCAGGAGTTCGAGACTAGCCTGGCCAACATGGTGAAAGCTCGTCTCTACTGCTAAAAAAAAAAATTAGCTGGGCATGGTGGTGCATGACTGTAATCTCAGCTATTAGGGTGGCTGAGGCAGCAGAATTGCTTGAACCCAGGAGATGGAGGTTGCAGTGAGCTGAGATCACATCATTGCACTTTAGTCTGGGTGACGAGCGAAACTCTGCCTCAAAACAAGAAAAAGAAACCTGTCTCAGATACTTTTGAATTCACATTCCTAAATGGCAACTTGTATCTCTCTGAATCTTCCAGAGGTTTGGGAATCAGAGTTTCTAATCCACCACTCTCTTCCCTCAACCTAACTCCTCCGAGGGCTAGCAGTAAATCCCTTGGTTCTTAAGCTCTTTCCCTGCATTTTGTGACCCTGATTTTATCTCCTCAATTTACAGCAACATTAAACATTGTTTTTCCCTAGTGCTGTATTTCCAGCATCACTGGGTTCATTCTAGCATGTCCCTTTATTTCTAACTTTTTTCAACTCCAGTGAGAAACAGGCGCTATCTACAACATAGATTGTAGGTAATATAACAACATATATTCTAACATGTAAAGTAGTTTCAGAATTGCTAATCCATACCCTTATGGGGAAAAATATCCACTAGAATAGAGTGTTTGTGTGCATTTCTTGAGTTACAGTATTCAATCAAAACGCTGTTTTCCAAAGTGACTTAGGTAAGATCCTTTCATCCTCATCCTCTAGGGTTAGGTGATACATTTCTCGTATATTCATTTATCACCATCTGTTTCCACTGAATTTCTCCAGCATCTTGGTTAATTTTTTAAAATTTGCACAAAGGAAAATTTACTCTTTGCAGTTTACAGTTCAGTGGGATTTGACAACTATCTAGAGTCACATGTCCACCTCCACAGCGTCACACAGAACTATGTCATCACCCCACTCTCTCATGCTACTCCCTTCATAGTCAACTCCTTGTCTCATCCTGTTCTTTGATAACCACTTATTTTCTGTCCCTATAATTTTTTTTACAGTGTCATATAAATATGATCATATAATATGTAGCCTTTTGGGTTTAACTTCCTTCACTTAGAGAAATGAATTTAAAATTCATATCGTGGTGTGGACCAAGAGTTTGTTCCTTGTGTTTGACAACAGGATTCTGTGCTTTGGCTGCTCCATAGTTTTTTGTTTTGTTTTGTTTTGTTTTGTTTTTTTTGAGGGAGTTTTGCTCTTACTGCCCAGGCTGGAGTACAATGACACAATCTTAGCTCACTGCATCCTCTGCCTCCCGGGTTCAAGAGATTCTCCTGCCTCAGCCACCTGAGTAACTGGAATTGCAGGTATCCATCACCACACCCAGCTAATTTTTTGTATTTTTAGTAGAGATGGGGTTTTACCATGTTGGCCCAGGCTGCTCTCAAACTCCTGACCTCAGGTGATTCACTCATCTCAGCCTCCCAAAGTGCTGGGATTACAGGTGTGAGCCACTGCTCCTGGCCTCACAGTTTGTTTTCTCACTCATTGTTGAAAAGCATTTAGTTTAATTCTGTATTTTTACAATTGTAAGCAAACTGGCTATAAACATCCCCCTCCCCCACAAAAAAGTTGTCAGTTAAGACAGCCCTTGGGAGCTGCTGAAGGCCTGCTCTTTCTTGGTCACAGAGTCTTCTTGTGAGAACCTGATAGTAGGAGAGTGTGCTTGTTTGTGTCCTTATCTGGTTGGATACGGTCTATATTTTTTTATTTGTTTGCTAGGCAAAACATCTTATTCGTAAGATGCCCTATGAAATGTACAAAGGAGTCTTTTAAGATGGAGTTAGTTATGTCAAGTGTGCACTATACAATGGCTCTTTTTAAAAGTTTTTTTCCCTTATGTTCATGAACATTTCATGTGTGAGGAAAGCAGGGGATAACCAACTAAGACTCTGCTGTTAAAAAAAAAAAATGGGCCAGACTCGGTGGCTCGCACTTGTAATCTCAGCAGTTTGGGAAGACGAGGCGGGTGAATCACCTAAGGTCGGGTGTCCGAGACCAGCCTGACCAACATGGAAAAATCCTGTCTCTACTAAAAATACAAAATACCTGACTATGGTGGCACATGCATATAATCCCAGCTACTTGGGAGGCTGAGGCAGGAGAATCGCTTGAACACTGGAGGCGAAGGTTGTGGTGAGCCAAGATCACGCCATTGCACTCCAGCCTGGGCAACAAGAGTGAAACTCGGTCTCATAAATGAATGAATGAATGTTTATGCCTAGCTTTCTTTTACCTTCTTTAGGCACAGGCCCCTTATCAGAATGTCTTTGGGTGGAGGTTCCCCTTTGGAAATTTTACAGGGTGATGTGTCCTCAGCCCATCCTCTGTCTTTTCGTGATGGTGTATTTCAGAATTGCCGGGGGCTGGCATAAGGTGCACACAGTGTAGTATTGGGATGCGAGATTAAAATAATTCACCAAGACAAAAGTATGCCAAATTGCAGGGTCTTTATTGCCTGCGACCGCGGAGGACTCACGTCTCTCTAACCCGCGGCCCCGAGGGGAGAGTGTCAAGGCTTTTTATACCCGAAAGACCACCTTGGGAGTGGGGTTGAGGAGCGGGGAGGGGGATCAACGGGCCCCAGACATTCCGAGGGCTGGTGGATTCTGTAAATCATCTCCTGGGCAGGGACGGGGTGGGGGCCTCCGGACATTCCAAGGGCTCGGGGGCTTATTGTCACTTAAATTGCTACATAAATGATTCACAAAAGTCAAGACAAACATTAGTTTGGGTACCGACAAAAGTCAAGACAAACATTAGTTTACATATTGGGTACCGACAAAAGTCAAGATAAACGTTAGTTTACATATGGTTTGGGTACCGGTTGAAATTACAGATCTTAGTTCACAGGGGCCAAGATGAGATTAGCTTGGGCTGCGCATTCCGATAAGCAAAGGCCGGCAATTCTATCAGTTACTGATGAGAAAGGTAAACAACAGCAAAGGCCAGCAATTCTGTCAGTTACTGATGAGAAAGGTAAACAACTTCACCTGGTGGACATTATCCAGAGCAGACTAGCAGTCTTATTTACAGAAACCAAGTCAGCAGTTATTGCAAAGAGAATGGGGCAGTTATTACAACTCATTTTTGGAGATTCATCTTTGTCATATAAAATGGCATTGCTCAGGTTCTGGCTCCAGGCCAGCTATAGCACATTCCCCCCTGTTCTTTTAACACGTATTAAATCTTTAATAGGTTTCCTCTTCTTGACATAAGGTCCCATAGTTGGATCTTAGGACCATTAACTTTACCGAATCTATTCTTTCCTGGATAAACTTGAGGAGAATGTTCAAGAGGCATGGCCCAAATGTTAACCCTAGGACTATTAGGATCAAGGGTCCTGCTAACCCAGTGAGCAGGGATGTTAGCCAGGGGGACCAAGAGAACAGTTTTTGGTACCAACTCTCTGAAGTTTCTCTAAGGCGCTTTCTGGTTTCTATGTTTTTTTTAACCATTGCAAGACTGTCTCTAATGATTCCAGAATTGTTTGCGTAGAAGCAGCATTGCTCACCGAGAGCTGCGCACAGCCCTCCTTCCTTTAAGAACAACAGGTCTAATCCCCTCCTATTTTGTAACACTATTTCAGCCAAGGAGTCCACTTGTTCCACTAATTTAGTGATGGAATTCTCCAGATGGGTAATATCTGCATCTATTTGGTGTGACAGAGTTTTAAAATTTTGGTCCCCAGTGACTAGGGCAGAGATTCCCATAGCTGTGGACCCTGCTATTCCAAGTCCCACTAACAGGGGTATAATTATGGGGGCCCGTTTCCAACGTTTGTCAGTATCGGGTGCTATGAGAATCTCACCTTGGGGTCCATTATAAACATTTACCCTGGGCAGTATATATACGGGGGTACAGAGAATGGGTTTTGAGGAGTTGTTAAACTGGTAGGTGGAAATGCAGCTAGTAAGGCCAAAAGTGCAGGCGAACCAAGCAGAGTCTGGGGCAGAGTAGTAAAAACTGGTCCAGCTATAACTCAGAATGAGGGTGTTTTTGCAAAAACGTCGGTATGGGGAGCTGGCGAGGTTACAGTTAGGGGAATCGTAACATCTGCCTTCTCCCTCTAGATCCCCTAGGGTTATGTGGAACTGTCTCTCAGTACATGAAGTACTTGAGGGGGCTATATCAAGTTGTGCAGCTAGACCTATGTAAAATGGTGGCTGTGGATTTAGGCATAGCCAGCAGTCTCTACCTAGGTCTGGGTTTGTCTGGTTGAGCAGATGGTGTGTGGAGGACAACATGTTTAGAAGGTTCAAGCCTTCTATGTCTGGGTTGGTTTCCATGAATGGGTTGGGAATAGAGGTAGCAGAGCTAGGCATGGTGGGTAGGCTGGGTAGGTTGGAAGTAGGGGTAGTCGAGCTAAGAGTGGGAGCTATTTGGATCTTGGGGAAGGTTTGTGGGGGTTTTAGGACCTCTGCTATGGGCCCCACTGGGCGGTCGGGTCTGGGCAACGGTATACGCTGGATGGTAAACATGTTTCCCATGTCCCACCCACTCATATATACTCTGAGGCCCCACGTACGTCCTGTAGCCCACCTCCCATCGGGATACAGGACTGTTATCTTAAGTGGGTTACAAGAACCGGTGGAGCAAGGGTTTGTGGGAGAGCCTCAGGTGAACGAAATGAAAGAATCCCTTTTTGTAGTATATCCTGATATAGTGGAGATAGACTCACAGCCCCAATGGGGGCAGAAGAACTCGTGCAAGTCATTACAATTCCATCTTTTATCTGGTGTGGACCCTGGGCACAAATATAGTCCCATCCTCTGAAGTTGTCGCTCTGCCTCTGAACTGCCGCACCCAGCTATATTTCCACTTGTTCTGAAATTTAGGTTGGGACCCAGGAGGGCACAGAGGTCTAGGAAGAAGGTAATAGGGGTCTCTGGAGTGTACTCCAGGGTTAGGTTGACTAGGGTGGATCCCCTTCCGGTTAGGGAACTAACATATGCTCCAGTGGAGCCCTCGGTGATGACCCATCAGTAGTAGGTGGGTGCCAAGGAGGGTCCCTTTCGGAAGGTGGTTGCAGGAATCAGGGAAATTAGGATGATGACCGAGAACGGTGCAATAGTCTTCGCTTTAGGGGGTCTGTTGAGGATGGAGCCGCTTCCCATCTTGCATCGGGGGGGCAGTCTTGACGTGTGAATGGTGAATCCAGGCAGTCAGTCCGTCCACCTTGACTGCCGTGGGGGTGACCAGGATCACGGTGTAGGGTCCTTTCCAGCGAGGAGTTAGGCCGGAGGCAGTGAATCTCTTTACCAGGACTTCGTCCCCAGGCTGGAAGGGGTGTACTGGCTGGTCAGTGAGGTCCGCTGGGGTAGGCTGAGTCTCCCTGATGAGCGAGTGCACCTGGGACTGAACAGACTGGAGTGCCTGCAGGGACTTAAGGAGTGTTTGGTTATGGACTTCAGCATGTATGGCGTCCGCAAGTTTGGAGAGTAAGGGAGGGGGCCTCCCAAACATAATCTCAAAAGGAGTGAAGCCTTTTTTATAGGGAGTACATCGGGTACGGAGAAGAACAAAAGGAAGCAGGTTGACCCAGTTTTCACCGGTCTCTAGAATAAATTTTGTTAAAGTTTCCTTTATGGTCCGGTTCATCCTTTCAACCTGCCCTGAACTCTGGGGGCGATAGGCACAGTGTAGTTTCCAGGTTATACCCAGGGCCTTGGCCAGGCCCTGAGAAACCTGTGCTGTAAATGCAGGGCCATTATCTGATCCCAGTGTCAAGGGCAAGCCAAATCGAGGAACCAGGTTCTGTAACAATTTTTTCGTTACTACTAGTGCAGTTTCTGACCTAGTGGGAAAAGCCTCAACCCATCCCAAGAAAGTGTCTACGAACACAAGGAGATATTTGTAGCCACACGCTGGGGGCTTTATTTCAGTGAAATCTACCTCCCAGTGTTCCCCTGGGCTAGCTCCCCTAAGCCTTATCCCTGCCTGACTAGACCTACTGCCTCCTGGATTTACCCGGGCACATACATCACAACGAGTAGTAGTTTCCCTAACAATCTCATATAAATGTGGAATGTAGTATCTGGCCCTCAGCAGCTCAGTTAGTTTTGTTTGCCCTAAGTGAGTAGCCTGGTGTGTGTCCTTAACTAGAGCCCACCCTAGAGCCTCAGGGAGCACAATCTTTGAGTCCGGTAGAATCCACCATCCTGTGGAATCTTGTCGTCCCCCCTGTTCTTTAGCAAAGTTTTCTTCATCAGGTGAGTATATAGGGGTAGAGGGCAGGGTTGGGGCCGGCAGGGTTACGAGAAGAGTTAGAGGTTTCACTGGTCCCAAGGCTGCCTGTCTGGCTTGTAGGTCTGCTGCCCTATTTCCCCTTGCCTCTGGTGAATCTCCTTTCTGGTGTCCTTTGCAATGTATTACTGCCACTGCCTTGGGTTTCCATACAGCTTCTAGTAGAGCAAGGATTTCTTCTTTGTTTTTGATAATTTTTCCTTCTGAGGTAAGCAACCCTCTTTCTCTATAAATGGCTCCATGTACATGGGCAGTAGCAAAGGCATATCGGCTATCTGTATATATGTTGACAGTTTTTCCCTCTGCCCAGCTCAAGGCCTTTATCAGAGCTATGAGTTCTGCCTTTTGAGCTGAGGTTCCGTGTGGAAGAGCCTGAGCCCAAATAACCCGCTGTAGGGTGACCACAGCTGCCCCAGCGTACCTGACTCCGTCGACCATGAAACTGCTGCCATCTGTATACAGTACCTCCTCTGGGTTCTGCAGGGGAACGTCGGTGAGATCCGGCCGTGCAGCGTGGAGGACATCTATTGTCTGTTGGCAGTTATGTATGGGCTCCTCTGGCTCGCTGTCAGGTAGCAATGTGGTGGGGTTTAAAACTGTGGTTTTAGAAAATTTTATGCGGGGCTGGTCCAAAAGTAAGGCCTGGTATTGGACTATGCGGGCATTAGACATCCATTTTCCTGGAGCTCCATGGAGTAGCGACTCCACAGCGTGGGGTGCCACTAAGTATAACTCCTGCCCCAAAGTCAGCTTGTCTGCCTCCTTGACTACTAGGGCTGTTGCTGCCACCGCTCTTAGGCACGCTGGCCATCTGGAGGCTACTGGATCGAGTCTTTTAGAGAGATAGGCGACCGGCCGGGACCAGGGTCCCAGAGTCTGGGTGAATACCCCCTTAGCGACCCCCTGTCTTTCATGTACGAATAGCTGAAAGGGCTTAGAGATGTCAGGCAAGGCCAAGGCCAGGGCCATAGTCAAGGCTTCTTTTAACTTGTCAAAAGCCTGCTCTTCTGTTACTGTCCATGTCAAGGGCTGGTCCCCTCCAGTACAAGCGTACAAGGGTTTCGCTATTTCAGCAAATCCCAAAATCCATAGCCTGCAGTACCCTACTGCCCCAAGGAATTCTCGAACTTGACGTTTTGTGGTGGGGGTGGGTATTTGCAGCACTGCTTGGACTCGGCTGGGTGCCAGTGCCCGGTTGCCCTTCTCTATAATATAGCCCAGGTAAGCAACTTTTGGCTGGCAGAGTTGGGCCTTTTTAGCTGAGACCCGATACCCCAAAGTCTGTAGGGTTTTTAATAATGCCTGTGTGGTCTCTTTGCAGGCCTCCTGGGTTTTCGTAGCCAGGAGTAAGTCATCCACATACTGGAGTCGGGTACACTCTGGGAACTCAGCTCGGAAGGCAGCGAGATCTTGGCTAAGTGCCTCATCAAACAGAGTGGGGGAGCTTTTGAACCCCTGAGGCAGTCTTGTCCAAGTGAGCTGGCCCGAGACCCCAGTATCAGGGTCAGTCCATTCAAAGGCAAATATGGACTGGCTGACTGGGGCCAGCGGTATACAGAAGAATGCATCTTTCAGATCCAAGACAGTATAGTGGAGGTGGTCCGGGGGCAATAGACTCAGGAGGGTATACGGGTTTGGAACAGTGGGATGAACAGTTTCCACCTGCTTATTTACCTCCCTTAAGTCCTGCACAGGTCGATAGTCCTGTGTGCCCGGTTTTAGCACAGGGAGCAGGGGGGTATTCCAGGGAGACTTACAGGCAGTGAGGATCCCTCCCTTTAAGAGCCTGGTGATGTGTGGAGCAATTCCTCGTCTGGCTTCCCGGCTCATAGGATATTGTTTTACCTGGACTGGAGTTGCCGTTGCCAACAGTTGGACCACGACTGGGGTGCGGTGACTTGCCAAACCCGGGAGACTTGTTTCAGCCCATACTCCCGGTACATTCTCTTGAAACTGGCGGAGAATGTCTGATGTTGGTGGTTGATCTGCTTCTGTGGACAGGGCTTCCTGCAAAAGATATTCATCTGACAGCGCACAGGAGATGAGGATCTGCTGAGGTGGCCCCGTGGCTAAGGGAGGAGGAATTGAGAGGCAAGCCTGACCCTCACTAAAAGAGATGTTTGCTTGCAGCTTGTGGAGTAAGTCCCATCCTAGGAGTGGGTACGGACACTCAGGAATAACTAGGAATGAGTGGGTGACAGTGCCGTTCCCCAGATCAACAAATCGATTGGTAGTCCAGGGGCTAGTTGTGGTTTTTCCTGTGGCTCCCTGAATAATTGTTCTCCTGCTGGATAGTGGCCCCAGAGGCTGAGTTAGGACCGAGTGGGCCACGCCTGTGTCGACCAAAAAACTGACAGGTGTGCCCCCTACTTTTAAAGTGACCCTGGGCTCCTGGGGGCTCAGTTGATAAGAGCCCGGGCTCTGTCAGTCCTGGGTTTCTAAGCTGAGAATGGCCCTTGGCTGTCTCCCCTGTGTCATCCCCTCTTCCTTCTCTCTGGACATTCGTTTTTCCAGTGTCCCTCTCGTCGGCAAAGTGCACATTGGTTGTGCCCTAATCTGGGCCTTTGTTCCCAGAGGCCTCTCTGCTGGTCTCCTGGTCCTCGTGAGATATCTCAGGTTTCCTGCAGTGCTGCTATCACTGCCTTAGTAACTCTCTTATCTTGCTTAGCCTCTAAGGTGTCTCTATTGTTAAAGACTTTTTGGGCAATCTCCAACAACTGAGTTAAATTCATTCCCTGGAACCCCTCTAGTTTTTGCAGTTTTCTTTTTATGTCTGGGGCAGATTGGGAAATGAAAGCCAGGTTGATGGCCCGCTGATTTTCCGGGGCCTCAGGGTTAATTGGAGTGTAGGTGCGGTAGGCATCCTGCAGTCGCTCAAGGAAGGCGGCTGGGGACTCCTGTGGACCCTGGGTCACGGTCCCTACCTTGGAGAGGTTGCTAGGTTTCTGGGCTGCCCCTCTAACCCCCTGTAACAAGTACCGGTGAAAATTGTTCAAAGCCTGCAGGCCCGCTGGGGTGTTCGGGTCCCATTGGGGCCTGGTGGAAGGGAAAATTTCATTAATTTGTTCCTGGCGATCTTCTACTGATCCTCCCCCTGTCCCAATTATTGCTTTATGGGCTTCTTGTCTAATTCTGCTTCTTTCCTCTGTGGTGAACAACACCAGGAGTAGCTGCTGACAATCATCCCAGGTTGGACGGTGGGTTTGTAAAACTGACTCCAGGAGTCCTGTGAGTGCCTGGGGCTTTTCAAAAAACAGAGGGTGTTGGGCCTTCCAATTATACAAATCACTAGAGGAAAAAGGGATATGAACAAAGAAGGGGCGGCCCCGGCTGCTGCGATCTGCAGGGGGTGCTTCCCGGAGGGGCAGTAGCTCTGGCAGGTGTGGGGCCCCGCTTCGAGTGTGGAGAGGAGACAAGGGCTGACCATTAGTACTATCTGGAGAGGGGTGTCGGGACCCCGTCCCCAAGGGCCGAGAATACGGTGGAGGCATTTCTTGGTCTTCGGCAGGGGCTGGGAGAACAGCCGGTGCCGAGGGGCTCTTCTTTGGGCCTGCTAACATAACCTGAAGTCCAGCCCGTCTTACACATTTTTTAAGCCAAGGAGGAGGGTGTTGGATCAATTCCAGCCACTGATCGATGTATGGAAATTGATCAGGGTGGCCCGGGGACCCTGTCACAATGTCCCAGACAGCCTGAGTTATCTTGGGGTCGTATGTCCCCGTATCTGGCCAGCCTACCCCAAAGGCTGGCCACTCCAACTCACAGAGAGTCCGAAGCCTCTGTAGGGTTAGTTTAAGCCCATACTGGCCAGAGAACCCTGTTTTAAAATTTGCCATCATGCACCGAAGGGGGGTGCATGGTCGGGACTGTGACGAGCCCATTTGTTTGTTTGTTTTTTTTCTTTTTTTTATTTTCTCTTGGGGTCCTGGAACCTGTATTAATTATTCTTTTTGTTTGTTTGTTTTAAGCCAACTCAAATGGAAAAGTTCTGTTGCAGAGAGCCAATTTTAACTGCGCTAACAAGTCACTTGCATTATAAAGGGTTAGAAAGCTTTTTAAAGCCAGATTCGGGATGCAAATGCTGCACCCTGAGGCAGTGTGGCCTGCCTCACACCCGGGTCGGGCTTCCAACTGACAGGAGAGAGAGAAAGAGAAAAAAAAATGCTTTTTTTGTCCGTTTAAAACAGAGCTTGCAGCCGCTAGACCAGCTGCGAGATTCCCGCCCCTGTGGCTTTTTGGTCACCTTCACACAGGGACCCTAAAAAACATCAAATCCCTCTTTTCCCTCCTCTCTGTCTCCTTTCCCCTCTCCTCTTATCGGTTACTCGAGTCTTTCTCTTTCTGTGGTATAGCCAATTTTGGAAAGCCTCAAATTCAAATTTGGCCATTTTAAAGCAGGTTTTAACAGGGCCTCTGCAGCCAGGTCCTGCAAGGACCAGACAATTGAATTAGGGTGTCTGTCTCTAGTCCTAATTAAAGGAACAGGCGGTAAGGGCCAGGGTAAAGTGATAGTCTCTCCCCCTGCAAACCATGACTGGTGAGAATAAGCCCTATAGAGGTTTAGTGCTGCTCGGGCATAATCCTCTCTATTATAGGCTCTCCTATCCAAAGCTCGTGGAAAAGTGGGGATGTGGCAAAAGAGATGAACTAATAGATCAACTGGGTGTGTATTTTGTACCCACCACAATTCGTAAAATGAGCAAAAGAGCTGCCAATCTGTCTTTAGTGGTTTATGACACCCAAATTCCCAACAATTCGGATGATGCCAGTATGCCTCCCTATGATGCACCACCAGGCACTGCCCATAACAACATTGGACACTTTCCTGGCAGAATAGGCAGCTACCAACTTTCCATCCCAGCCTGAGAAAGAGCACTCGTAGACTCTGATCTAGGGTTCTGTTTCCCACAACCCCAAAGAAACTACTTCCGAGGTGTTGAGGGCACAACTGCCTTCCTGACATGGAATCAGACCCAGCACGGGCAAAGATACTCTTTTCCCGGGGGAGGTGGCTGGGAGAATTTATAGGCCACAATGATTATAACAAGGAAGAGAATAAAGACAACTAGAGTGAAGACTATCTGCCACATGGCGAAAGAAGAAAAAGTGAGGCCTCAGTGATAGAAGAAGAAGATGAGGAGGAAAGAAAAAAGAGTAATTTCTGCTGGGGTGTAATCAATAAAAGTTCCCTGCATCCAGAGGCCCATCAACCACTGTAAAACATCCTCTACCTCAAGGGAAGATGGCCTGAACCAGTGTATGTCTGCTAGCAGGAGTCTAATAAAACTGACAAACTTACAAACAGGACAGGACCACATACAAGAGTGACAGACAAAGGGTGGGTGCCCCCTAGATGGAAGACCAGTCAGATGCCTGCCCGGCCACGTTCCCGGAGGAATATTTCAGGGGTGTCTTAGCGAAAGATGTACCTGTATAATCCCCAGGCCAGGTCACCTCAGGATGGAAGTCCGGGTAGGACAGCTCTGAGGTGAATCACCGTTATGCCATATGACGCCCCCGTGGAACCGCGGGTGAAGGCCCACACAAGCCCCGTAGCGTTTCAGCTGTGGGACTACATATATACACACTCACTCTCTCACTCACACAGAGGTTACGGAAAACAATCGAATGCTGATACCCACTATATCAGCTACCAGAAGGCTGGTACCCCCTGTACCAGCCACACGAAAGCTGACACCCACTGTGCCAGCTACCAAAAGGCTGATGCCCCCTGCACCAGCCACCAGATGGCTGCCACCCACTATGACAGCCACCAGAAGGCTGACACCCACTGTGCCAGCCACCAAAAGCCTCAAGCGACGTCTCGGTGAGGCTTGCCAGGTCAGAGTTGCAATGACTCGTCAGTCCCCCGACTCAGGCCCTTCCTCTGAACTAGTTCCCAGATCAAACTCACCTCCGGAGGTTTTTAGGACCCTGAGGAATTTTGGGTGAATGTCGGCCGTGCAGTCGCTTTGCCTCCTCGGTGGCGCTCCAGGGCCCTGAGATAGCTCAGGGGGTGCCTTCCCTAGAGACCCCCGAGGCGGGAGCAGCCACCCGGGCGAGATTCTGAGATGGCTTTTGTCTGGTGATGAGAGAATATCTCGCTGGGGCCTCCAGAATAATGTAGTATTGGGATGCGAGATTAAAATAATTCACCAAGACAAAAGTATGCCAAATTGCAGGGTCTTTATTGCCGGCGACCGCGGAGGACTCACGACTCTCTAACCCGCGGCCCCGAGGGGAGAGTGTCAAGGCTTTTTATACCCGAAAGACCACCTTGGGAGTGGGGTTGAGGAGCGGGGAGGGGGATCAACGGGCCCCAGACATTCCGAGGGCTGGTGGATTCTGTAAATCATCTCCTGGGCAGGGACGGGGTGGGGGCCTCCGGACATTCCAAGGGCTCGGGGGCTTATTGTCACTTAAATTGCTACATAAATGATTCACAAAAGTCAAGACAAACATTAGTTTGGGTACCGACAAAAGTCAAGACAAACATTAGTTTACATATTGGGTACCGACAAAAGTCAAGATAAACGTTAGTTTACATATGGTTTGGGTACCGGTTGAAATTACAGATCTTAGTTCACAGGGGCCAAGATGAGATTAGCTTGGGCTGCGCATTCCGATAAGCAAAGGCCGGCAATTCTATCAGTTACTGATGAGAAAGGTAAACAACAGCAAAGGCCAGCAATTCTGTCAGTTACTGATGAGAAAGGTAAACAACTTCACCTGGTGGACATTATCCAGAGCAGACTAGCAGTCTTATTTACAGAAACCAAGTCAGCAGTTACTGCAAAGAGAATGGGGCAGTTATTACAACTCATTTTTGGAGATTCATCTTTGTCATATAAAATGGCATTGCTCAGGTTCTGGCTCCAGGCCAGCTATAGCACAACAGCAGCTGTGCCTAAGAGGGTTTCAGGAGTAGGAGTCCCTAGGTCACTCCTCCCATAGGGATAGCCTGAACTGTAGAGGTGAGGGCTCCCAGGGCAGAAGCTGGAAGCCCTGGGATGGGAGGAATCTCCTGGTTTACCCTTCATATGAAAAGCAAAGCCCTTGGGACACAGCTCTTCCCACCCCAAGTATAGTTTGCATTTTATGGAGATACATGCATAGTCAGCCACTTAATTGCTGGTATTGAAGGTAAAGGATCGAAATGATCCTTGTTCTTCGGATTCTCTTAGCCTAGTTGTTCTGGGACCAAACTGAGGGTGGGGCTGCTTGTTCTCGAAGCCCAGTAACAAAATGCAGATGAAATGAGGAAGAAGAGAGGTTTTATTTCTATAACCAGTTGCAGGGAGAAGACGTGGAAATTGTTGCCAGACCAACTCGAAATTATGAAGTTTTCCAGAGCTTATATATCTTCTAAGCTATATGTCTATGTGTAAGTGTGCATTCGTCTAAAGACATAAGTGATTAACTTCTTCTAATCTGTAACTAAGATCTGAGTCCTGAAGACCTTCCTCTGAAACCACAGTAAATTTACTTGATCTAAACGGATCCAGGTAGTTACCTTTATCTTGTCTCCTGTTTAATCATGGAGGTTTGGGGATTTCCTTTAGACCCCCAGTAAACTTGTTTGTGGAGGCCTGGGGTTTGAAGGGGCAGTGCTGACTGAAAACACACAATTCTGACTCAAGTATCAGGTCAGGTTCTCCTATCACCTGAGACATCCCCCTTCCCATGCTGCTCACTGAAATGTTGTGTGACTACCCTCCCAGGAGACACTGCATTGTGTCTGTGTAGTAAATTTCTCAGGTTTGTTTTTTACTGGATGATTTCAAATGAAATTTGGGGACACAGCAGAGAAAATACTAGGAGGGAAAAGAATTGGAGAAAACCTGTTTTCTGTTGTGGCTGCAGATCCCCAGTAAAACTTGTTTAATCCTAAACAGGTCCTGTTAAGAATTCCTGTGTTATCTTGTCATGCTTCAAGTCCCAGGAAAGGCCTGGGCAAAACTCTTGGTGGGCTTTTGTTACTTTCTAGTCTTTGTATAAGGGCCTTGGTTCTATCAGCATTTTTTTTTTTTTTTTTTTTTTTGAGATGGAGTTTTGCTCTTGTCACCCAGGCTGTAGTGCAGTGGCGCAGTCTCAGCTCACTGCTTGCTGCGACCTCCACCTCCTGGGATCAAGGGATTCCTCCACCTCAGCCTTCCGAGTAGCTGGGACCAAAGGTGCCCACCACCACTCCCAGCTAATTTTTTGTATTTTAGTAGAGACTGTAAGATTTCTCGTCAAGTTAAAGGAGGAAACAGAGACCAGAGTAAGGAAATCCAAAGCCAATTTATTCAGCTCCCGGGTGAGGTTCTATGGTCCTGGAAAGGGGCCAAAGAAGTCGTGCTTCTCTTCTTGGAGCATGGGGTTTTATAGGGAGTGGAGGTAGCTGATCGGCTGCGGGGAAACAAAGAGGAGGTAGTTTCATTGGCTATGAAGGGACTGGGCACGGATGAGGTGAACAAAGCGGAGGCAGTTTTATTGGATATGAAAGGACTGGGCACTAGCAAGGGGCTGGTCAAGGATGTACGGGGAAAGCTGCCATAGGGCAAGTCTTTGGCGGGCTTTTTCAAAATTTTGGCGGGTGCAGAGCTGAGATTGGAATGCGGAAACGGGTACGGGGAGCCCATGTGGAGAGGGCAAATGCTGAGTAATGCACTCAGAATGATAATATAGTTTTCAGGCACGGAGAGAGAAGGGCATGTCCATTCGGCTCCCAGCGAGGCAACCGGCCTTACAGAGACAGAGTTTCACCATGTGGCCAGGATGGTCTCCATCTTCCGACCTCATGATCTGCCCACCTTGGCCTCCCAAAGTGCTGGGATTACAGGTGTGAGCCACCATGCCTGGCCTATCTATCACCTTTTAATATTTAACCTAACCACTCAGTCAGGGCTGAGACAGTTGTTATTGGAGGACTGTGTTAGTGAGACCTGGCCTGCCATATAGTAAAAGGTAAAAACCCTAAAGGAAAACCCACCCCAATGATGTGATACAAGAACCTCAGAAGCACACAGTGCAGTGTCTCCTGGTAGGTGGTCATGCAACACTTCAGTGAGCAGCATGGGAAGGGGGATGTCTCAGGTGATAGGAGAACCTCAACTGATACTTGAGTCAGACTTGTCTGTTTTCAGTCAGTACTGCCCTTCCATAAATATTTCACCTTCACTAAATTTGTAAAGTCATTTCAGATTTAATTTTTTATTAACTTTAAAATCCATCCTATCATTAGAGATTGAGAAAAACAAGAGAGAAGAGTTGGATTTCAGAAAACAAATTATATATTTAGTCCCATATTGCATTTTCTTTTGAGACAGAGTTTTGCTCTTGTCCCCCAGGCTGGAGTGCAATCATGTGATCTCAGCTCACTGCAACTTCCACCTCCCGGGTTCAAGCAGTTCTCCTGCCCCAGCTTCTGTAGCTGGGATTACAGGCCCCTGCCACCACACCCAGCTAATTTTTTTTTTTTTTTTTGAGATGGAGTCTCACTCTGTCACCCAGGCTGGAGTGCAGTGGCATGATCTTGGCTCACTGTAGCCTCTGCCTCCTGGGTTCAAGCAGTTCTCTGCCTCAGCCTCCCAAGTAGCTGGGATTACAGGTGTCTGCCACCATGCCCAGCTAATTTTTGTATTTTTAGTAGAGATGGGGTTTCATCATGTTGGCCAGGCCAGTCTCAAATTCCTGACCTCAGGTGATCTGCCTGCCTTGGCCTCCCAAAGTGCTGGGATTACAGGTGTAAGCCACCCTGGCTGGCCTGCATTTTTAAAAAAATCTTATTTTTTCCCCCGCAGAGCCTGTGTAGTAAATTTCTTGGGTCTGTTTTTTATTGGATGATTTCAAATGAAATTTGGGGTCTTAGCAGAGAAAATACTAGGAGGGAAAAGAATTTGAGAAAACCTGTTTTCCATTATGACTGCAGAAAAAAAAATAAATTTTTATGAGAAAGTGTGGGAGGTACATTGATGAATTATAAAGACTTAGCAAAACTTCAGTTCCTTTCCTTTGTAGGGTAGAGAATTTGGGACAGTGGGTTAACTTTTTTTCCTTTTATGTGCATTTGGCAGATGAATGCTAAGTTCTGTGGGAGAGGAATTTGCAACAGCTGAGGAACTGAAACATTATTAGATTACTAAATGATTTATTATGGAAGTAGAAATTAAATATTTATCTGAAATGGGTACTTAGGCTTTTCCTGTTGCGCTTTAACATATAAGTGCCTTACAATTTCCTTCCCTCCTATAAATACACTGAATTGGAGTGGTTTTGCTGCATTCATGAAGCATGGATTATTTGTCACCCAGGCAGGAGTTAATCATGGCTCACTATAGCCTCAAACTCCTGGGTTCAAGGAATCCTTCTATGTCAGCCTCCCAAGTAGCTGAGACTATGGGCACATACCACCATGTGTGGCTGATTTTTATTTGTAGAGATGAGATCTCACTATGTTGTCCACAGTGGTCAGTCACTACGTTGTCCACTGAACTCCTGGCATCAAATGATCCTCCCACATCAGCCTCCCAAAGCACTGGGATTACAGGTGTGAGCCACCATGCCCAGATGATATTTTATTTTTAAATATCCATGTAAGGCATATAAGGGTAAGTGAGCAGCTTTGACTGGGGCGGAAGCCTGAGGCCAGAGACTCCAAGCTAAGGCCAGTTGTAAGCACAAAAAAGGAGATCATTGAAGGCCTAGTTCAGTTGGTTCTTTCTGGAAGCCTCTGCAGGTATCCCAGCCTGATCACTCAGACTATGAGGAAAGCCCTGTGTACTGAAAAGGGCTAAAATTCCACAGGCGGAGTAGCTAGGGTGATGCCCTGTCTGAGGTGTATATGTTATTGCTGTGGGGCTGTTGCTAGACATTCTCAGGGATGATAAGTTGGGATTTAGAAGAAGTGACTTCATTCTAAAGGAATGCAAAAGAGGGAACAGGGAGAAGCATCAAGTATAAGATCTGCAAACATCTCAAAGATGGGGCAGAAAAGTATATTTTCTTTCCAACAGGAGAGCAAACAAGATTAGAAACAAGGTGGGAGGGGGAGGGCAGGATGGAGGGTGAAAATCACATTCTAGATCAGAGCATCTTTGACCCTGCCTTCAACCTGTTCTTTGCAGGGGTCATGAAGGAGAGGTTGTGTGCTGGCTGAGGCTGAGGGTACTTCAGATTTCAAGGGTCTGGATGAAGGAGAGAAATTTAAGCAATGTTTACAGTATATTATTCAGACTGATTAGTGAAGACACAGCTGTTCCAGTAATAATTTATGAGACAGAGAATGGGAATTTGGACAGTGTTTATCTGGCCTTGTTCTAGGTAAAAAATGGGTATAGTGTAAGTATTGTAGAGGTTGTTACATTGCATTTGGCTGCTTGTCCAGAACAGACTTGACTGGGTGGTGGAGGAGTTGGAATAGTATCTTTAAAATCATAGCTATTTACTGTAAGGTCTGTTCTTGCCGAGTGTAAGATGAAGAAACTGAGGCCAGCACGAAAATAATCCAATGCAAAGAGTTTTATTCAGGCTCCCGGGTGAGGTTGTGCGGTCCAACAGTAAGGGCCGGAGAAGTCCTGTGGACTTCTCTCAGGCACAGGGTTTTATAGGGAGTGGAGGCATTTGATTGGTTGTGCCCAAGGTGAGTGGGACAAAATGGTGGGGAGTGGGGCCCGGATGGAACAAAATGGCAGGGAGTGGGGCCCAGATAGGACAAAATGGTAGGCAGGAAGACAAAATGGCAGGCAGGGAGTGGGGCCCAGATAGGACAAAATGGTAGGTAGAAAGACAATGGCAGGCAGGGAGTGGGGCCCAGATAGGACAAAATGGTAAGCAGGAAGACAAAATGGCAGGCAGGGAGTGGGGCCTGGATTGCACAAAATGGTATCAGGTAGGTCCTGGAGGGGCTTTTTTCCCCAGGGGGGAGGGAGGGGGGAGGGGGGGTGTGTCTGAGCTCCCCATGAGGGGCGGGGTGTGTCCGAGCTCTTGGCGACGCAACCAGCCTTACATTTACTACAATTATAGGGCTTGGATAAAATTCAGCATCCTCAGCAGCTTCATTTTGCATTCATTCACTGACTTGGTTTAATCAGAGTGCAAACTTCACATAAAGAGAAATTCTGTCAAGAACAGATTTAGAGAAAAACACTTTTTGGTTCTGCCTACTGGACAAAGGTTTATGAATATGAGAGCTTATTTGAGTCTGTGATATAACAAAAACTATATGTGGTCTTTTTCCCTAGTTTTGTTATCCCCAACAAGCTCCTTTTAAAGCCAGGTGTGATGGCTCACACCTGTACCTGTAATCCCAGCATTTTGGGGAGGCCAAGGCAGGTGGATCACTTGAGGTCAGGAGTTCGGGACCAGCCTGACCAGCATGATGAAACCCCATCTCTACTAAAAAATACAAAAATTAGCCAGGCGTGGTGGCACAGGCCTGTAATCCCAGCTACGTGGGAGGCTGAGGCAGGAGAATCACTTGAACCTAGGAGGCAGAGGTTGCAGTGAGCCAAGATTGGGCACTAGTATGGGCATTAGGGCAATGTTGGCCTTCTAATATGAATTAGAAAGTGTTCCCTCTGCTTCTCTTTTCTGGGAAATATTATATAGAACTGTTTTCATTTACTTAGTTCTGTTTTTATTTTTTTTTTTATTGTGTCTTTCAAGGAATTGATTCATCATGTTACTTATTAGATCAATGGGCATGGAGTTGTCCTTAATATTCCTTGATGGTTCTTATTATGTTCATGGGAATCTTAGTGATGCCTGCCCTTTTGTGAGTTAGCATGGGTGTTTATCAATTTTATTCATTTCAGAAAACCAGGATTTGGATTTGTTGATGTTTTCCAATTTGCAATTTCATTAATGTCTTCTCTCACTGTTGTTTTCCTCTCCTTAATTTACATTTATCTTGCTCTTCTTTCTCTAATTTCCAGGAGTGGAATTTAGAGCATTGATTTTAGAACTTTACTTTCAAGAGTTTGCATTTAATGATTCAAATAGCCCTCTAAGCCCTCCCTTTGCTGTATTCTAAAAATTTTGCTAATTTTTTTTTTTTTTTGAAATATATAAGTATCTCTGGAGAATTGTCTGTTGCATAGTGTAGAAGTTTGTGGTTTAGATCTTTACTTTTTGGAGCCTTTTAAACTATGATTCTGTTACTGATTTCTAGCTTAATGCTAATATGGTTTGATTTCATACTTTATGGAATTTTTTTTTTTTAATTTGTTAAGGTGTGCTTTATGCCATGTGGTCTGCCTTGGTGAATATTCCATGGGGCTAGAGAAGAGTGTGTACTCTTGCTGGTGTTGAAGCATTCTATAAATACATACAACTAAATTCAGTTGATTAATGATGTTATTGAGTTCAGCTGTATCATTAGTGATTTTCTAGTTATTGATAGAGGTGAGTTGTTTTCCTACAATTATAATTACAGATTTCAGTGTCTTTTTGCCTTCTTTTTTTTTTTTTAGAGTCTTGCTCTGTTACTCAAGCTGGAGTGTAGTGGCTCCATCTCCCGAGTAGCTGGGACTACAGGTGCATGCTGTCACACCTGGTTAATTTTTGTATTTTTAGTAGAGACGGGGTTTCAACATGTTGATCAGGTGGGTCTCAAACTCCTGATCTCAGGTGATCCACCCACCTCGGCCTCCCAAAGTGCTGGGATTATAGGTGTAAGCCGCTGTACCTGGCCTTGCCTTGTGGTTTTATAAGTTTTTCACTTATACATTTTGGTGCTCTGTTTTATGTGCATAGATATTAATGATTTTTATGTCTTGTTGTAGGTTTGACCTCTTGATCATTATAAAATCTTCCATCCCTTGTAATTTTCCTTGATCTAAAACCTGATTTGGGCTGGGCATGGTGACTCAGGCCTATAATCGCAGCACTTTGGGAGGCTGAGATGGGTGGATCCCTTGAGCCTAGGAGTTCAAGACCAGCTGAGCAACATTTGAGACCCTGTCTCTACAAAAAATAAATAGAAAAATTAGCCAGGCGTGGTGGCACGCTCCTGTAGTCCCAGCTGAGGTGGGACGATTGCTTGAACTTGGGAGGCACAGGTTGCAGTGAGCTGTGATCACACCACTGCACTCCAGCCTGGGTGCCAGAGACCCTGTCTCAAAAAAGCAAAACAAAAACCTAATTTCTCTGAATTTAATATAGCTGTTCCATACTTTTGAATAGGGCCAGAATGGCACATAGTTCTCCATACCTTTCTACTTAATGTATCTGTGTCTTTCTGTTTAAAATGGTTATCTTGTACACCTTGCTGGGCCTTGTTTTTTATTCTACTCTGCTAGTGCCTGTCTTTTTTACTGGCATATACAGATAATACACATTCAAAGTGCTGACATAATTAGATTAATATGTACATATATGTTCTCTATGTTGTACTTATGTTTTTTCTACTTGCTCTATTTTTCTGCCTTCTTTCATTTTAATTGAGCATTCAATTAAATGATTCCATTTGCTTGCTTCTGTTAGTATAGTAAGTCTACTTGTTTCTTAAATTTTATTAGTGAATTCCATAGTTTGCAGTATACATTTGCAACTAATGGACTTTCGTTTTCAAATAACACTATACTAGTTTTTGGGATAGTGTCAATATGTTGTAACAGTGTTCTGAATTCCTCTTTCCAGTCCCATATGACATACATCACTGTTACTCATTTAACCTGTTAGAAGCTATAATAACCCAATACATTGTTGATACTCATTTGAACAAATATTTATGAGGTAGAAGAAAATAATTTTGTGTTAAAATAATTTTTACACATCGTTAAAATAATTTTTGTGCCTTCATTTAATAATCTTCTAACAAGTTTTTTGTTTTTGTTTTTGAAACATGATCTGATTTCCTAACCTATATTGGTGTCCTTTGCTCTGAAGAACTTTCTTTAACATAACTGGCAAGGCAGATATACTAGTAACACATTCTCTCAATTTCTTTCCTCTTTTCCACAGACTGGATAATTTTAATTGTTTCATCTTCACAGTTGCTGATTCTTTCTTTTGTTATGTTAGCAAGCAATGAATTGGCTCACTTCCAGATGTGCACAGAAGCCAACAGCATGGCACAGCTTTTGAAGAAAGAAAAGCTTTACTGTAAACTTTCTTAGCAAGGAGAAAGAAAGAAATGCTCAGGCAAGTTTTATAAGCATAGGGTAATAAGGCATGAACTTACTGGATCTTGCAATGACCTGATTCCAGATTTACATGACCCGATTGGATCCTGCTAAGGGATGATACCAGGGCCCAACCTGATTAGATCCTGGATCCTGCCATGTGGTATCTACTGTTTTTTGTTTGTTTTTGAGACAGAGTCTAGTTCTGTGGCCAAGGCTGGAGAGCAGTGGCGCAATCTTGGCTCACTGCAGCCTCTGCCTCTTGGGTTCAAGTGATTCTCCTGCCTCAGCCTCCCGAGTAGCTGGGATTACAGGTACCCACCACACCTGCCTAATTTTTGTATTTTTAGTAGAAACGGGGTTTCACCATGTTAGGCTGGTCTGGAACTCCTGACTTCAGGTGATCTGCCCACCTTGGCCTCCCAAAGTGCTGGGATTACAGGCGTGAGCCACTGTGCCTAGCTGGTATCTACTTTTTAATTTAATCTCCACACCTCAGTCCGAGCATATAGTTCAGGTGTGGTTACACACTTGGTTCATTTGAGCATGCTCAAATTATGGGACTTTCAATGTTGGGTCCATGGCAACTGAAAACTCAAATTTTGTTGGGGTTTTGGGGTTCAGGGGAGCCCTCAGCTCCCCTGGGAGGATGTTTCTCCAGGTTCTTGGTCTATCACTCCCCCAAGAATGGGAGAGGAGACCATGGTGCAGTGCGCTTGTAAAGTAAATACTGGACTCAAAAAGTGTTTGCAGAAAGTGATTTATTTAGGCAGAGAGAGAAAAAGGAGAAGGGGAGAGAAACAGCTAACTCTCAGACTAAGTGAGAAGGGTTCCCAGAGGGGGAAAACCAGAGAAGGAAAGCTTCTCTCACAGTGAGTGAGAGAATCCAGAAAGATGGAATCCAGGAGAGGAAAGACAGCTTCCACACTGACTGGAAGGGAATTGAGAGAGAGATGGAGTTTAGGAGAGGAAAAATTCCACGAGGGTGGAAGGGGATCCCAGAGGGGGAAACTCCACCCAGATGAGGGAGACAGGGACTTTTAACCTGGAGGAATTCCTTCCTTCTCCAAGAGCCCCCAGCCAATGAAAAGAAGTCCTTTAAACTTTTGCTGGAGTGATTGACTTTTGACCCTTTCCTGTGGGGGCGAAAATTAAAACAGAGACCGTTAAATCTCCCTGATGGAGAGAGATGGGAGGGGGACATGGCATTGGGAAGGTCTTGCCCTTAAAACTACACCCCCTTGTGGACCCGGAAAGAGAACACATTCCCTCAATTTGTTATATAGAAGTTGTACCACATAGTCTGTTGTGGTTACAGATCCCTCCTTTTATTTCCATTCCTAAATTCTGAAGGAAAAGAAGTGATGGCTGCTCTAACTACTTTCTACTGATTACAGTCATAGACCTCAGAGGAATGAAAATATTTAGTGCTTTGCTGTAGGAGTTCCTTGGTATCAGTATTACATTTTAGAAGGAGTTAGTTCTACATAGTTCTGGGGAAAAGGCATAAGGAGTTTGTAACCTAAACATCATTTGTTCCAGAGAACAAGGGAAAGCTTAGGTTTTATAGCAAAAGTTTCCATCCAGGTTCCTAGTCAAATGCTTTTATGCAAATTGAGGTTTGAAACTTGAAACTCAGTTCTGATTGATTGATATAGCTGAGCTCTGATTTACTAGTTCAGGTGAGCCCCCAAAGTTAAAAAGATGTGGGTTTTCAGGAAACTCATACTATGCGTGACCCCTGGTTAATAAGTGGCTGCATAGCTCTTTTTAAAATTTAGGCCCAGCCAGCCAATCTGAAGGACTGACTCTAACCTGTCCACAGACAGCATTCATAAAATAGGTTTTCTGTGTGTGTGTTTTATCACAGTACTAGTGACCTGCTCTGGGTCCATCCCATACAGGGATCCTAGTGGCAAGGCAGTGGCCTATTGGGCAACTATAGTCATTTACTTATAAGAGGTTCTCAGGTACTTGGAAACTTTAGCCAGAGTCTCTTGTGTTAAGTTGGTTTCAGTGTCCAGCTGGAGTGAGTTTAAAAATCTCAAGAATTAGGTGAGCAAAAACCTGGTGGAGGTCTCTTGGAGGCATCTGTTGGAACAAGCTAGAACAATTTTAAAGAGGAGCCAAATGCATATTTTAAATATGAGGAGGATCATTAAGACTTGTAGGGCAGAATGGAGAAATCTGATACCAGGGGGAAGAGCCAGCTGAAAATATCTGGAAATTGGAAATGTAACCCAGTAACTCTAGACAGGAGGGATTCTGAAGGTGTCTTTGAGATTTGGCTGTTGTTTTTTGTTGTTGTTGTTGTTTTCAGACAGTCTCGCTCTGTTGCCAGGTGCCAGGCTGGAGTACAGTGGAGTGATCTTGGCTCACTGCAACCTCTGCCTCCCAGGTTCAAGCAATTCTCCTGCCTCAGCCTCCTGAGTAGCTGGGACTACAGATGCACACCACCATGCCCAGCAAATTTTTTTTTTTTTTTTTTTTGAGACGGAGTTTCGCTCTTGTTACCCAGGCTGGAGTGCAATGGCGCGATCTCGGCTCACCGCAACCTCCATCTCCTGGGTTCAGGCAATTCTCCTGCCTCAGCCTCCCGAGTAGCTGGGATTACAGGCACGCGCCACCATGCCCAGCTAATTTTCTGTATTAGTAGAGATGGGGTTTCACCATGTTGACCAGGATGGTCTCGATCTGTTGACCTCGTGATCCACCCACCTCGGCCTCCCAAAGTGCTGGGATTACAGGCTTGAGCCACCGCACCCGGCCAAATTTTTATATTTTAGTAGAGATGGGGTTTCACTATGTTGGCCAGGATGGTGTTGATCTTGACCTCGTGATCCGCCCACCTCGGCCTCCCAAAGTGCTGGGATTATAGGTGTGAGCCATCGTGCCCGGCCCTGGTTTTTGTTTTTTAATGAAATCGCACTCTGTCACCCAGGCTGGAGTGCAGTGGCACCATCTTGGCTCACTGCATCCTCTGCCTCCCGGGTTCAAGCAATTTTTCTGCCTCAGCCTCCCAAGTAGTAGCTGGGATTACAGGTGCATGCCACCACACCTGGCTAATTTTTGTATTTTTAGTAGAGACAGGGTTTCACCATATTGGCCAGGCTGGTCTTGAACTCCTGACCTCTTGATCCGCCTGCTTCAGCCTCCCAAAGTGCTGGGATGACAGGCGTAAGCCACAACGCCCAGACATTTGGCTTGTTTTAAGATCTTATATGTTCCCAATTCAGCCTGACTGGAAGTATTTACCCAGATGCAGAAGCAAGTGTTAGCACAAACACCACCTTGTGCAGTAGGGAGACTGTTGCAATGTGGTTGCCTAGGGCCATGCAGCCTAGGGAATCTAAGGACTTCTGTTGTGTCCTCATGGCTTTGGTGGTGAAGTGGACAGCTATACTAATGATACAAGAAAGATTTCTGGTCAGATATCCATTTCAAGTAGAACCTAGTCTTAAACATGACCCCAGAAGCTTTCCTCATCTAGTTTCTCCACTAGGGTTAATCCCTCTGGGTAAATTGCATCCTTAAGAATATCCCCAACTAGAATCCATTGGACCATCAATGCTTAAATATTTTTGGCCCTCAAATTCCATAGATCTATCATGTTTATTATTGACTTCCACCAAAGAGTCAACATCTGCATTCACAACTTGGTACTTGGAAAATAGATGATCCTTCTAATGTCCTGTCAGATGATTCTAGTTAAACTGATGTCTCATTGCTTATCTACACTGTCACATATCTTGGCACTTCAACACTTTGCAACCTTAGGCACCACAGAGCAATCACCTTCATCCCAATCATCATGTGTGGGCTACCAGGAGAGAGTAACCAGGGTTTTGGAGAATGTTTTTTGTTGTTGTTTTGAGGCAGAGTCTTGCTCTGTTGCCCAGGCTGGAATGCAGAGGTGTGATCTCAGCTCACTGCAACCTCCACCTCCCAGGTTCGAGTCTCCTGCTTCAGCTTCCCAATTAGCTGGGACTACAGGTGCCCACCACCATGCCCAGCTAATTTTTTTTGTTTTACTGGACAGGATTTCACCATATTGGCCAGGCTGGTCTTGAACTCCTGACCTTGTGATCCCCCTGCCTTGGCCTCCCAAAGTGCTGGGATTACCAGCCATGAGCCACCACTCCCAGCCAGTTTTGGAGAATGTTAACACACTCTTTCAGGTCATTTAATGAAACCAATCCATAACTTTTTAAAAAAGACAATGTTATATTGTAGATGATATGTATGAGGTAGGTAGCTATATGGTGGTTGTGTCTGTACTGAATATGTACAGATTTTTTTTTTTTTTTTGAGGTGGAGTTTCGCTCGTCACCCAGGCTGGAGTGCAATGGCGCGATCTCGGCTCACCGCAACCTCCGCCTCCTGGGTTCAGGCAATTCTCCTGCCTCAGCCTTCTGAGTAGCTGGAATTACCGGCACGTGCCACCATGCCCAGCTAATTTTTTGTATTAGTAGAGACGGGGTTTCACCATGTTGACCAGGATGGTCTGTACAGATGTTTTTTCTTGTCAAACTCCCATAAACAGCACAATAAAACAGTTGTTTTCATAGCATTTACAATGTATTAAGTAGTCTAGAGATGATTTAAAGTATACAGGAGGATGTGCCTAGGTTATAGGCAAATACACTGTTTTATATAAAGCCCTTGAGCAAAATTATATATTCTTAAGGGGGGGCTGGAACCAATCCCCTGAGAATACCAGGAAATGACTTTATTCAAGAGAAACAAACTGCACAAGGCCTTACCACATTTTTTTTTTTTTTAATATTCTATACAACCTGTTCCCCAAACCACATTCTTTACATTCATAGAGTTTCCTTCCAGAGTAAATTCTTTCACGTAGCTAAAACACACAAGGACTGGGCCGGGCATGGAGGCTTGCGCCTGTAATCCTAGCACTTTGGGAGTTCGAGGTTGGTGGATCACCTGAGGTCAGGAGTTCAAGACCAGTCTAGCCATCATGGTGAAACCCCATCTTTAAAAAAAAAAAAAAACACAAGGACTAATACTTTTCCACACTCCTTATGGTTATAAGGTCTGTCACCAGTGTGTCACATCATGTGCCTTCAAAGGACTGGAAGAGAAAGGAAAGGTTTCCCATATTCCTAACATCACTGTGTTGTTATTAGTGTGAGTTTTTGTTTTTGAGACAGAGTTTCACTCTTGTTGCCCAGGCTGGCAGGCAATGGCATGATCTCGGCTCACTGCAACGTCTGCCTCCTGGTTTCAAGTGATTCTCCTACATCAACCTCCCGAGTAGCTGGGAGTACAGGCGTGTGCCACCATGCCTGGCTAATTCTGTATTTTTAGTAGCGATGGGGTTTCTCTATGTTGGTCAGGCTGGTCTTGAACTCCCAACCTCAGGTGATCTGCCTTGGCCTCCCAAAGTGTTAAGATTACAGGCGTGAGCCACCGCCCCTGGCCCTAAGTGTGAGTTCTTTCATGGTTTCTAACAGTATTGGAAGAATGGAAGGCTTTCTCACATTTTTTACATTCATACAACTTTTCTCTGTTGTAACTCCTTTCATATCTTTTAAGGGAACTGAGACAATAAAATACTTTCTCACATTCGTTACACTCAGAGGACTTCTCTACAGTGTGAGTTCTTCCATGTATTTTTAAGTACTTAGAACTACTGAAGGCTTTTCCACATATTCTGCATTCATAGGGTTTTTCTCCAGTGTGAATCCCTTCATGACTGTGAAAGGAACTAAACCAACCAAAAATGCTTTCCCACATTCCTTATATTCATAAAGTTTCTCTGAAGTGTGGGTACTTTTATGTTTATGAAAGGCACTGGGATAATTGAATGTTTTTCCACATTCCTTAGATGTATACACCTTCTCTCCAGTGTGAATTCTTTCACGTATTTGAAAGTAACTGGAATAACTAAAGGCTTTACCACATTGCTTACATTCATAGGGTTTTTTGCCAGTCTTTTCATGATTTGAAACAAAACTGGGATATCTAAAGGCTTTGCCACATTGTTTACATATATAGGGTTTCTCTCCACTGTGAATTCTTGCATGTTTTTGAATGGAACTAGAACAACTGAAGGCTTTCCCACATTGCTTACATTCATAGGGCTTCTCTCCAATATAAGTCCTTTCGTGTCTTCTAAATGAATAGGGAGAGTGAAAGGCTTTCCTACATATTTTGCATTTATGAGGTCCATCTTCAGTGTGCATTACTGTGTGTCTTCGAAAGTTTGTGAGATGAGATAATGCTTTCCCACATTGTTTACATTCATAGGGTTTTTTTTTTTTTTTTTAAAGACGGGTTTCACCATGTTGGTCAGGCTGGTCTTGAACTCCTGACCTCAGGTGATCCGCCCGCCTTGGCCTCCAAAGTGCCAACAGGGACATACCTTTCATTGGTATCTTTTCTTTATAAATTACCCAGTCTCAGGTATTTCTTTATCACACTGCAAGAATGGAGTAATACAAGAAAATTCGTACTGATAAGTAGGGCATTACTATAAAGATACCTGAAAATGTGGAATTGGCTTTGGGACTTCTTTTTAGGCAGAGATTGGAAGAGTGTGGGGGGCTCAGAAGATGACAGGAAGATGAGGGAGTTTGGGACTTTCTAGAGGCTTGCTGAATGGTTGTAACCAAAATGCTGATAGTGATATAGACAATAAAGTTTGGGCTGAGGAGGTCTCATATGGAAATGACAAACTTATTGGGAACTGAGGTAGAGGTCACTTTTATTTTGCCTTAGCAAAGAGCTTGGCTGAGACAGTCTCACTCTCACCCAGGCTGGAGTGCAGTGGTGCAATCCCAGCTCACTGCAGCCTCTACCTTCTGGGTTTCATCAGTTCTTCTGCCTCAGCCTCCTGGGTAGCTGGGATTACAGGGATGCACCACCACACCCAGCTGATTTTTGTATTTTTAGTAGAGACAGGGTTTCATTGTGTTGGTCAGGCTAGTCTTGAACTGATCTCAGGTGATCTGCCCACCTTGGCCTCCCAAAGTGCTGGGATTACAGGCATGAGCTACTGTGCCCAACTGGGATCTGTGGAACTTTTGAACTTAAGAATGATGACTTAGGGTATCTGGTGGAAGAAACTGCAAAGCAGCAAAGCATTCAAGGTGTGCCCTGGCTGCTTCTAACAGCCTATGCGCAAAGAAATGCCACAAAACTGGAACTTATATTTAAAGGGGAAGCAGAGTAAAGTTTAGAAAATTTGCAGCCTGGCCATGTGGTAGAAAAGCAAAGCACATTTTTAGGGAAGGAATCAGGCAGGCTGTAGAAATTTGCATAAGCAAAAAGAAGCCAACTGTTGATAGCTAAGACATTGGGGAAAAGGCCTCTAAGGCATTTCAGAGATCTTCATGCAAGCCCCTCCCATCATGGGCCCAGAGGCCTAGCAGGGAAGAATGGCTTGTGGGCCAGGCCCAGGACCCCATTGCCCTGCACAGCTTCAGGACATCACTACCCCAAATCCCAGCTGCTCTAGATCCAGCCTTGGCTCAAAGGGCCCCAGATACAGCTTGAGCCACTGCATCAGAGGGTGCAAGTCATAAGCCTTGGTGGATTCTATGTGGTGTTAAGCCTGCAGGTGTGCAGAATGCAAAGGTTGAGGCTTGGGAGCCTCCACCTAAATTTCAAAAGATGTATGGAAAAGCCTGGATGTCCAGGCAGAAGCCTGCTGCAGGGGTAGAGCCCTCATGGAGAACCTCTACCAGGGAAGTATGGAGGAGAAATGTGGGGTTGGAGGCCCCCCCAGAATCCCAACTGGGGTATTGCCTAGTGGAACCTTGAGAAGAGGACCACCATCCTCCATACCCCAGAATGATAAATCTGCCAAGTTAGCACCCTGCACCTGAAAAGCCACAGGTTCTCAATGCTAGCCCATGATAGCAGCCATGGGACTAAACCCTCCAAAGCCACAGGGGCAAAGGAAGAATTTTCTTATATAAGAAAATAACTCTAAAGAAGAAAACTGACAATTCAACATCATTAAAGTTAAGAAAGAGTCCCTGTATAATGGAGTAAAAAGATAAACCAGGCTGGGCATGGTGGCTCATGCCTGTAATCCCAGCACTTTGGGAGGCCAAAGCAGATGGATCACCTGAAGTCAGTAGTTCAAGACCAATCTGACCAACATGGTGAAACCCTGTCTCTACTAAAAATATAAAATTAGCCAGATGTGGTGGCACATGCCTGTAATCCCAGCTACTTGGGAGGTTGAAGCAGTAGAATTGCTTGAATTCGGGAGATGGAGATTGTAGTGAGCTGAGATCATGCCATTGCACTCCAGCCTGGGCAACAAAAGTAAAACTCTGTGTCAGGCCGGTAGCCTCGCCAAGAAGGCTCCCTGATACCCCCCCACCACCTTCCCGCCGCTGTATGCTCCACCCAGGAACTCTCTAAGCCAACCACGCCCTGGCTGAATCCTAGCCAGCTCTTCCACCGGAAAGCCCGCCCAGCCACCCGTTACCCAACAATGGCCTGCCCCGTTCCGATCTGGTTCCCTCAGGGCCAATCAGAGGTCCTTGCTGTTGCTCGTTCCCCATGCCATAAAAAGCTGACACCCCAGAAAGTCAGCGTGAATTCTCTGGCCTCTTGTGTCAGACCACAGAACCTCGCCCAGGAGCCGATTAAATTTCTTTATTTCAATAACTGGCTTCAGTTGCCTCATTCAAACCTCGGTTGCTTCATTCAAACCTTACATTTGGTGCTGAAAACCCAGGAGGAGCCTAGCCCCTATTCCTTTTCCTTTTTGGGAAGGGCTGGCTCCTCACCCAGAAGCTGAACCAGGAATCTGTCAACCTGCATGGCGTCACTGGTCGACACAAGGTAAGACACCGGGTAAAATATTTAGTGCCGCCTAAATTTGCTGCTTGGAACTTCACCCCCACCTACTCCCAAGAGCACTTCTGTCCGTAGTCACAGTTGTGCCAGGAGGGCCCTTCCTCACTCCAGGTTGAAAGTTCCATGGAGACATCCGGGAGCTTCCCCTGTCCACTCTGAAAGCCAAAGCGCCAAGGAGACGTCCTTCCGCTCTGGTCTTTCTCTGTTCGTACTCAGAATGAGAACCGGAACTCTGGTTCCCGTTCCTGACTACTCCATAGTGATGGGTGAATTCTGAGCAGCATATCCAGATTCGGCTATATTCTCAGCTCCTGTTTCTGCTCCTATCTTCTCTCTCTCAAGATGGCAGCCGTTTCCCGCTTCTAACTCTCTCTCTCTAAGATGGTGGCCATTTCCCACTTCTAACTCTCTCTCTCTGAAGATGGCGGCCATTTCCCACTTCTCTCTCTCTCTCTCTCAAGATGGCAGCCATTTCCTGCTTCTAATCCTGCCTATTCTGTCCCTCTCTCTTCCTCCCTTCCTGTTTCTGTTCCTGTCCTCTCATGTCTTTCTATTTAAATAGCCATCCTCCATCTTCTGTGCTGGCCCCACCCCGACCAGTCATCAAATCCTAACCCAATACCTCTCAGCCCCACACAGCCTTCGCCCTGTCATCCTCACCAGCTCTCCCCCTCCCCCACTTCATTCAACCGTTCAGTTCACACTATGGCCCCCTGCCTCCAAAACAAATTCATCAAATTTATTAAGCTCCTGCTAGCTGACATTTACTGGCTAAAGCCAGCTTCCCTCAAATAGCCGATATCCTACAGTGGCTATCGTCCCACTGGCTACAGGGAACCTTCACCAAGTTTAAGCCTCTAGAAATGACCCTCTTCTCTTTCTGCCTCCTACTTGTCCTGGGTGTAAGGTTTGAATGAAGCAACTGAGGTTCGAATGAGGCAACTGAGGCCAGTTATTGAAATAAATTTAATCAGCTCCTGGGCGAGGTTCTGCGGTCCGACACAAGGGGCCAGAGAAGTCGTGCCGACTTTGCGGAGTGTGAAGTTTTTATGGCATAGGGGTTGAGCAATGGCAAGCCACTCTGGCCCTAAGAGGACCGGAAGGGAACGGGGCAGGCCGTTGTTGGCTATTGGGTGGCTGGGTGAGTCCTCTGGTGCAAGAGCTGGCTAGGATTTCATTAGCTGGGGCATGGTTGAGTCAGAGAGTTCCTGGGCGGAGCACACAGCAGTGGGAAGGCGGAGAAAAGGAAGTGGGGGGGCATCGGAACTTTTTGGGTGAGGCTACCGGCCTGACATTCCAACCCTTTTGATGATATAGGATGCCACTCTTTCTGGCTACTTCCTGCTGATTAGGGGCATAGAGGGGGACAGGGTCTAGTGAGCAGGTGCCTCGGTTGGGAGTCAGACGTAGGGATGAAGCAACATTTGGTTAAGAGCCACTCGTCCAATTTCTTGCATACAAGCTTGCAGGAATCTGAGAAGAAAAGGGGCTATTAGTAATAGCATATTACGATGATGGGAGTGATAATAGGGGTCGGCCAGGTAAGTATGGGAGATTGCCACCAGCTGAGAGGTGAGACTGATGTATTTTGCTTTTTACGGAGGTCTTGGAGGCAGTGCAGAGTGTCGATGTTTTCTTTTACTATGCCTGTTTCATTGATGTAATAGCAGCACTGTTCCTGGAGAAACAGACAGGTACCTCCCTTTTCTGCTGTTAGCAGGTCAAGGGCCCATTGGTTCTGGAGAGTTACCTGGGCCAGTGACGTGATTTGTCGCTGGAGGGAGGCCAGGGAGGTGGCCAACGCCTCGATAGCCACACGAAGCTTATCTTCTAGTTCAGTGGCCGAGGTGACGCTGTAGCCTAGGGCGCCACTACCCAGCCTGGCCACCACCAGAGAGGATGCTAGGGAGAGACCGACGACCATTGGTTGGAAGACTGCCCATCTGTCTCAGTGATTACGGGAAGGTGGAAGGAGGGATAGAAGTTTGGCCTGTCCGTATACCTCTAACTGCGGGACCAAGGTGACAGGCACACAAGGGAAAGGGAAGGAGGCATTAATAACTTTAGTTAAGGTTCCATTACACCAGAAGTATCCTCCTGGTGGCACGTAGAGGGAGGTTTTTATTTTTACTGTGGTGTTACAGCTGGGACTGGAGCTGCTGGCTGTCTCATAGCAGAGAGAGAGAGAGTTTGAGAGTGTACTTTGCACAAGGGGATATCCATTAAGGTGGTGCCAGGCCCTGTAGGTGATTGTGACAGATTGAACCCGGATCTGAGGGGAACTGCAGCCAAGGGGGGGGGGTTTGCTGAGAGAGGCAGATAAAAAGCAGTGAGTGAGGTTTATGGTTTTGGTTAAGTTTAACATGTTGGCTCCCTGCTGTACTAGAGTCAACCAGGAGAAACGATGAGAGGTGCTATCTGAGGGTTTGAATTGGTTAGTTAGGGTGGCCTAATTTTCCAGGATTGTGTGGCTTACAGACCCAAGTTGTTCTATAACCTCAGGGATAATGCAGGTATAGGACCGGAATATCAGCCATGTTCCCTGGGGGTATCTCCAAGTATAGTCTACATACAGTTTGCCGGGCACTCCAACGTTCCAGTGGTCGTTTTATCAGCCGGTGATGATGGGCCATGGCAGTCTGCCCACAGCTGGTGATTGCTGGAGTGGCGTGATATTGGAGATTAGGCGAACGGTGCGTGATTATCCAGGCAGGTTGCGGTGGCAGGCGAAGAAGGTGACAGGGCTGGAGGGGCAGAAGTTAAGGTTGTATGCCAAGGCTTGCCCAAAAGGTGAGGGCTGACCTGGAATTTCCAAGGCGGGACCGTCCAGGTAGGCCGTTGTGACAGGTTGGTGTTAGGATCAGTCCAGGTGAGGGCAAAGCGCAAGTAGGATTTAGGGTGAAGGGGAATGATGGTAAAGAAGGCATTCTTAAGGTTAAGAACTATAAAATGAGAGGTAGTGGAGGGAATGTTTGATAATAGGGTGTATGGGTTGCGGACTACATGGTGGAGGGGTACCACCGCCTTACTGATAAGGCGCAGGTCCTGAACCAGGTGGTAGTTGCCGGACGACTTTTGGACCGGCAAGATAGGAGTGTTACAAGGGGAACTGGTAGGAATACGTAGTGCGAGGAGTTAGGGCAGAACGTGGCATCAGTTCGGAGTGGCAGTAGGTGAGGGCTCGAGTGTCAGGGGTCAGGGTCAGTGAGTTAGAGAATGGCCCCCACAGTCTGGAGAATGTCTCATCCTAAAAGGGGATTGGGCACAAGGGTATAATTTAAAAAAGTGGAAAAATGGGTGTCCCTTGAGGACACAGGCTAAAGGATGGGTTTGATTAGGACAGGAAGGCTCACCGTCAATTCCCATGACTGAAACCTGGGAAGGTATGCTAGGTCCCGAGTAGGAAGGCAATACAGAATAGGTAGCCCCCGTGTCCACTGAGAAGGAAATGGACTTACCCGCCACCTGCAGCATCACCCTGGGCTCGGCAAGAGTGATGGGGGTCTTTGAGTCTGGGCTGTCAGTTGTCCAGAAGTCCAAGAAGTTCAAGCGATGGGACTGCTTTCTGCGGACCGGCCTGCCCTCCACATAGAGGTGCAGGGGGTGGGCCTGTAGTCTGGGATGGGCAATTACTGTACCAGTGTCCAAGCTGCTCGCAGTCTGGGCAGGACTTGGTAGGTGGTCGGGGGCATGGACACTGATGTGCCCAGTGTCCCTCCTGACCGCACTTGAAACACGGCCCAGGCGGAATGCCTCCGGAGTTCTTGGCGGGTTTTGATGGACACCCTCCACCAGGCACCTGGTGGGCTGCCGGCCTCAGGGCTGCCACAAGAGCTTGGGTTTGGAGGCTTACCTTTTGCTGTAAATGGGCCTGGCGGGTGGCCTCAGCCTTTTCCTCTTGGCCATTAAAAGTTTAAATGCCATGTTTACCAGGTCTCGTATGGGAGTTTGGGGGCCCTCCTCAGCCTTTTTAAGTTTGTTTCTAATGTTAGCCACTGACTGAGAGATGAAATAGGTGGCTAGAACTGTAGCCCCCGGTAAAGAGGCCGGGTCCAGCCGGGTATGAAGGATCATAGCATTAGTTAATCGGTCGAGGAAGGTGGCGGGGTTTTCAGTAGGACCGTGAGTTATTTCCCTTAATTTATCATACTTAACTACCTTTTGGGCTGCGCTTTGCATGCCCGCTAGGAGGCACTGCAGCATTTGGTCTGGGCAGCGGTGGCCATCTTTACCAGTTTGATACTTTTAATGAGGGTGGGCTTTGCGAAGGGGGCAAAGGAGGGGGAGGTTGTTAGGAGCACAGCGTGAGTGAGTGTGAACATTAAGAGGAGAGGCCAGGTTAGAACTAGGAAGAGGAGGAACTGAAGGGAGTGATGTTCCACATATGGCGAGGGATTTGTGAGGAGGAGGACGGTAGAGGGGCTGAGATTGTTATTTTGATGAGGAAATTAGGGGTGGGGACCCAGGACGAGTAGGAGGCAGAAAGAAGAGGGTCATTTCTAGAGGCTTAAACTTGGTGAAGGTTCCCTGTAGCCAGTGGGACGATAGCCACTGTAGGATATCGGCTATTTGAGGGAAGCTGGCTTTAGCCAGTAAATGTCAGCTAGCAGGAGCTTAATAAATTTGATGAATTTGTTTTGGAGGCAGGGGGCCATAGTGTGAACTGAACGGTTGACAGATGTGGGGGACGGGGAGAGCTAGTGAGGATGACAGGGCGAAGGCTGTGTGGGGCTGAGAGGTATTGGGTTAGGATTTGATGACTGGTCGGGACGGGGCAGCACAGAAGGAGAAGACAGAGGACGGTTATTTAAAGAGAATGCGAGAGGACAGGAACAGAAACAGGAAGGGAGGGAGAGAAGGAGAGAATAGGCAGGATTAGAAGCAGGAAACAGCCGCCATCTTGAGAGAGAGAGAGTTAGAAGTGGGAAACGGCCACCATCTTGAGAGAGAGAAGACAGGAGCAGAAACAGGAGCTGAAAATACAGCCAAATCTGGATTTGCTGCTCAGAATTCACCCATCACTACGGAGTAGTCAGGAACGGGAACCAGCGTCCCAGTTCTCATTCTGAGTGTGAACAGAGAAAGACCAGAGTGGAAGGACGTCTCCTTGGCGCTTTGGCTTTCGGAATGGACAGGGGAAGCTCCCGGATGTCTCTGCAGAACTTCCAACCTGGAGTGAGGAAGGGCCCTCCTGGCACGGCCGTGACTATGGACAGGAGTGCTCTCAGGAGTAGGTGGGGGTAAAGTTCCAAGCAGCAAATTTAGGCGGCACCAGATATTTTACCTGGTGTCTTACCTTGTGGCGACCAGTGATGCTGCAGAAGTTGATGGATTCCTGGTTCAGCTTCTGGGTGAGGAGCCAGCCCTTCCCAAAAAGGGCAAGGAAGAGGGGCTAGGCTCCTCCTGGGCTTCGGCACCAAATATAAGGTTTGAATGAAGCAACTGAGGTGCAAATGAGGCAACTTAAGCCAGTTATTGAAATAAAGAAATTGAATCGGCTCCTGGGCGAGGTTCTGTGGTCTGACATAAGGGGCCAGAGAAGTTGCGCTGACTTCCCGGAGTGTAGAGTTTTTATGGCATAGGGGTTGAGCAACAGCAAGCCCCTCTGATTGGCCCTAAGTGGACCGGAAGGGAACGGGGCAGGCCGTCGTTGGCTATTGGGTGGCTGGGCAACTCCTCTGGTGCAAGAGCTGGCTAGGATTCCATTAGCTGGGGCGTGGTTGAGTTGGAGTGTTCCTGGGCAGAGCACACAGCAGCGGGAAGGCAGGGAAAAGGAAGGGGGGGCATCAGGGAACCTTTTGGGTGAGGATACCAGCCTGACACTGCGTTCCCACCCCCAATTTCCTCATCAAAATAACAATCTCAGCCCCTCTACCATCCTGCTCCTCACAAATCCCTCGCCATATGCAGAACGCCAACTCCCTTCAGTTCCTCCTCTTCCTAGTTCTAACCTGGCCTCTCCTCTTAATGTTCACACTCACTCACGCTGTGCTCCTAACAACCTCCCCCTCCTTTGCCCCCTTCGCAAAGCCCACCCTCATTAAAAGTATCAAACTGGTAAAGATGGCCACCGCTGCCCAGACCAAATGCTGCAGTGCCTCCTAGCGGGCATGCAAAGCGCAGCCCAAAAGGTAGTTAAGTATGATAAATTAAGGGAAATAACTCACGGTCCTACTGAAAACCCCGCCACCTTCCTCGACCGATTAACTAATGCTATGATCCTTCATACCCGGCTGGACCCGGCCTCTTTACTGGGGGCTACAGTTCTAGCCACCTATTTCATCTCTCAGTCAGTGGCTAACATTAGAAACAAACTTAAAAAGGCTGAGGAGGGCCCCCAAACTCCCATACGAGACCTGGTAAACATGGCATTTAAACTTTTAATGGCCAAGAGGAAAAGGCTGAGGCCACCCGCCAGGCCCATTTACAGCAAAAGGTAAGCCTCCAAACCCAAGCTCTTGTGGCAGCCCTGAGGCCGGCAGCCCACCAGGTGCCTGGTGGAGGGTGTCCATCAAAACCCGCCAAGAACTCCGGAGGCATTCCGCCTGGGCCGTGTTTCAAGTGCGGTCAGGAGGGACACTGGGCACATCAGTGTCCATGCCCCCGACCACCTACCAAGTCCTGCCCAGACTGCGAGCAGCTTGGACACTGGTACAGTAATTGCCCATCCCAGACTACAGGCCCACCCCCTGCACCTCTATGTGGAGGGCAGGCCGGTCCGCAGAAAGCAGTCCCATCGCTTGAACTTCTTGGACTTCTGGACAACTGACAGCCCAGACTCAAAGACCCCCATCACTCTTGCCGAGCCCAGGGTGATGCTGCAGGTGGCGGGTAAGTCCATTTCCTTCTCAGTGGACACGGGGGCTACCTATTCTGTATTGCCTTCCTACTCGGGACCTAGCATACCTTCCCAGGTTTCAGTCATGGGAATTGACGGTGAGCCTTCCTGTCCTAATCAAACCCATCCTTTAGCCTGTGTCCTCAAGGGACACCCATTTTTCCACTTTTTTAAATTATACCCTTGTGCCCAATCCCCTTTTAGGATGAGACATTCTCCAGACTGTGGGGGCCATTCTCTAACTCACTGACCCTGACCCCTGACACTCGAGCCCTCACCTACTGCCACTCCGAACTGATGCCACGTTCTGCCCTAACTCCTCGCACTACGTATTCCTACCAGTTCCCCTTGTAACACTCCTATCTTGCCGGTCCAAAAGTCGTCCGGCAACTACCACCTGGTTCAGGACCTGCGCCTTATCAGTAAGGCGGTGGTACCCCTCCACCATGTAGTCCGCAACCCATACACCCTATTATCAAACATTCCCTCCACTACCTCTCATTTTATAGTTCTTAACCTTAAGAATGCCTTCTTTACCATCATTCCCCTTCACCCTAAATCCTACTTGCGCTTTGCCCTCACCTGGACTGATCCTAACACCAACCTGTCACAACGGCCTACCTGGACGGTCCCGCCTTGGAAATTCCAGGTCAGCCCTCACCTTTTGGGCAAGCCTTGGCATACAACCTTAACTTCTGCCCCTCCAGCCCTGTCACCTTCTTCGCCTGCCACCGCAACCTGCCTGGATAATCACGCACCGTTCGCCTAATCTCCAATATCACGCCACTCCAGCAATCACCAGCTGTGGGCAGACTGCCATGGCCCATCATCACCGGCTGATAAAACGACCACTGGAACGTTGGAGTGCCCGGCAAACTGTATGTAGACTATACTTGGAGATACCCCCAGGGAACATGGCTGATAATCCGGTCCTATACCTGCATTGTCCCTGAGGTTATAGAACTCACCTCTGTGAGCCATACAATCCTGCAAAAGGAAGCCACCCTAACTAACCAATTCACCTCTCAACATTTCTCCTGGTTGACTCTAGTACAGCAGGGAGCCAACATGTTAAATTTAACCAAAGCCATAAACTTCACCCACTGCTTCTTAATGCGCCTCCCTCAGCAACCCCCCCCCCCTTGGCTGCAGTTCCCCTCAGGTCTGGGTTCAATCTGTCACAATCACCTACAGAGCCCGGCACCACCTTAATGGATATCCCCTTGTTCAAAGTACACTCTCAAACTCACTCTCTCTGCTATGAGACAGCCAGCAGCTCCAGTCCCAGCTGTAACACCACAGTAAAAGTAAAAACCTCCCTCTACGTGCCACCAGGAGGATACTTCTGGTGTAATGGAACCTTAACTAGTTATTAATGCCTCCTTCCTTTCCCTTGTGTGCCTGTCACCTTGGTCCCGCAGTTAGAGGTATACGGACAGGCCGAACTTCTATCCCTCCTTCCACCTTCCCCTAATCACTGAGACAGATGAGCAGTCTTCCTCCCAATGGTCATTGGTCTCTCCCTAGCATCCTCTCTGGTGGCAGCTGGGCTGGGTAGCGGCGCCCTGGGCTACAGTGTCACCTCAACCACTCAACTAGAAGACAAGCTTCGAGTGGCTATCGAGGCGTCGGCCGCCTCCCTGGCCACCCTCCAGCGACAAATCACGTCACTGGCCCAGGTAACTCTCCAGAACCAATGGGCCCTTGACCTGCTAACAGCAGAAAAGGGAGGTACCTGTCTGTTTCTCCAGGAACAGTGCTGCTATTACATCAACGAAACAGGCCTAGTAGAAGAAAACGTCGACACTCTGCACTGCCTCCAAGGAGACCTCCCATATAAAGCAAAATACATCAGTCTCACCTCTCAGCTGGTGGCAATCTCCCATACTTACCTGGCCGACCCCTATTATCACTCCCATCATCATAATCTACTTACTATTACTAATAGCCCCTTTCCTTCTCAGGTTCCTGCAAGCTCATATGCAAGAAATTGGACGAGTAGCTGTTAACCAAATGTTGCTTCATCCCTACGTCTGACTCCCAACCGAGGCACCTGCTCACTAGACCCCGTCCCCCTCTATGCCCCTAACCAGCAAGAAGTAGCCAGAAAGAGTGGCGGCCTATATCATCAAAAGGGTCAGAATGTCAGGCCGGTAGCCTCCACTGGAAGGCTCCCTGATACCCGCCCCCCGCCCCGCCTTCCCACCGCTGTATGCTCTGCCCAGGAACTCTCCAAGCCAACCACGCCCTGGCTGAATCCTAGCCAGCTCTTCCACCAGAAAGTCCGCCCAGCCACCTGTTACCCAACAACAGCCCACCCCGTTCTGATCTGGTTCCCTCAGGGCCAATCAGAGGGCCTTGCTGTTGCTTGTTCCCCATGCCATAAAAACCCCATGCCCCAGAAAGTCAGCGTGACTTCTCTGGCCCCTTGTTTCGGACCGCAGAACCTCACCCAGGAGCTGATTAAATTTCTTTATTTCAATAACTGGCCTCAGTTGCCTCATTCGAACTTTGGTTACTTCATTCAAACCTTACACTCCGCCTTAAAAACATAAAAAGGGGGAATGGCTGGCAAGATGACCAAATAGGAACAACTCTGGTCTGCAGTTCCCAGCGAGATCAATGCAGAAGGCAGGTGACTTCTGCATTTCCAACTGAGGTACCCAGCTCATCTCACTGGGACTGGTTAGACAGTGAGTGCAGCCCTTGGAGGGTAATCCAAAGCATAGGGGTGACACCTCACCTGGGAACCAGAAGGGCTTGGGGAACTCCCTCCCCTAGCCATGGGAAGCCCAGACTGTGCTGTGAGGAATGGTACAGTACACTCTGGCCCGGATATGATACATTTCCCTTAGTCTTCATATCCCACAGATCAGGAGATTCCCTCAGGTGCCTACACCACCAGGGACCTGGGTTTCAAGTACAAAACTAGGTGGCTCTTTGGGCAGACACCAAGCTAGCTGCAGTTTCTTTTTTTCATACCCCAGTGGCACCTGGAGCACCAGTGAGACAGAACCGTTCACTCTCCTGGAAAGGGTGCTGAAGCCAGGAAGCCAAGTGGTCTAACTCAGTGGATCCCATGCACAGGGAGCCCAGCAAACTAAGATCTACTGGCTTGAAATTGTTGCTGCCATCACAGCAGTCTGAAGTCAACCTGGGACACTAGAGCTTGGTGTGAGGAGAAGCATCTGTCATTGCTGAGGCTTGAGTAAGAGGTTTTCCACTGACAGTATAAACAAAGCTGCCACGAAGTTTGAACTGGGTGGAGCTCACTGTAGCCAGAGTGCCTCTCTAGATTCTTCCTCTCTGGGCAGGGCATCTCTAAAAGGCAGCAGCCCCGGTCAGGGGCTTATAGATCAAATTCCCATCTCCCTGGGACAGAGCACCTAGGGGAAGGGGCGGCTGTGGGCACAGCTTCAGCAGACTTCAGTGTTCCTGCCTGCTGGATCTGAAGAGAGCAGCAGAACTCCCAGCACAGGACTTGAGCTCTGTTAAGGGACAGACTGCCTCCTCAAGTTGGGGGGGTCCCTGGCCCCAGGATTCCTGACTCGAAGACTCCTCCCAGCAGGGGTCAACAGACATATGGTAGAACTCTGGCTGGCATGTGGCAGGTGCCCTTCTGGGAAGAAACTTGCAGAGAAAGGAACAAGCAGCAATCTTTGCTGTTCTGCAGCCACCACTGGTGATATAGGCAAACAGGGTCTGGAGTGGACCTCCAGCAAACTCCAGCAGACCTGAAGCAGAGGGGCCTGACTATTAGAAGGAAAACTAACAAACAGAAAGGAATCGCATCAACCAAAAGGACGTCCACACAGAAACTCCATCCAAAGCTCACCAACATCAAAGACCAAAGGTAGATAAATCCACAAAGATAAGGAAAAGACAGTGCAAAAGCGCAGAAAATTCTAAAATGCCTCTTCTTCTCCAACGGAACATAACTCCTCGCCAGCAAGGCAACAAAACTAGACAGAGAATGAGTTTGATGAATTGACAGAAGTAAGCTTCAGAATAATAAACTCCTCCGAGCTAAAGGAGCATGTTCTAACCCAATGCAAAGAAGCAAAAAGGGTTAGAGGAATTGATAAATGACCTGATGGAGTTGAAAAACACAGCACGAGAACTTTGTGAAGCATACACAAGTATCAATAGCAGAATCAATCAAGCAGAAGAAAAGATATCAGTGACTGAATATTACCTTAATGAAATAAAGCATAAAGATAGGATTAGAGAAAGAAGAATGAAAAGAAATGAACAAAGCCTCCAAGAAATATGGAACTATGTGAAAAGACCAAACCTATGTTTGATTGTTGTACCTGAAAGTGATGGGGAGAATAGAACCAAGTTGGAAACACTTCAGGATATTATCCAGGAGAACTTCCCCAACTAGCAAGACAGGCCAACATTCAACTTGAGGAAATACAGAGAACACCACAAAGATGCTCAAGAAGAGCAATATCAAGACAACTGTCAGATTCACCAAGGTTGAAAGGAAGGAAAGAATGTTAAGGGCAGCCAGAGAGAACGGTTGGGTTACCCCCAAAGGAAAGCCCATCAGACTAACAGCGAATCTTTCTGCAGAAACTATAAGCCAGAAGAGAGTGAGACCAATATTCAACATTCTTAAAAGAATTTTCAACCCAGAATTTCACATCCAGCCAAACAGCTTCATAAGTGAAGGAGAAATAAAATCCTTTACAGACAAGCAAATGCTGAAAGATTTTGTCACTACCAGGCCTGCCTTATAAAAGCTCCTGAAGAAAGCACTAAACATAGGAAAAACTGGTACCAGCCACTACAAAAACATACCAAATTTTAAATACCATCGACACTATGAAGAAAGTGTATCAACAAATGGGCAAAATAACCATGTAGCATCATGAGAGGATCAAATTCAAATATATTAATATTAACCTTAAATGTAAATGGGCTAAATGCCCCAATTAAAAGACACAGACTTGCAAATTGATAAAGAGTCAAGATCCACACAGGGAGGAAAGCATCACACATTGGGGTATGTGGGGGGGAACTAGGGGAGGGACAGTGGGGAGTGGGGAGTTGGGGAGGGGTAACATGGGGAGAAATGATAGGTGATGGGGAGGAAGGCAGCAAACCACATTGCCATGTATGTAGCTATGCAACAATCTTGGATGTTCTTCACATGTACCCCAAAACCTTAAATGCAATAAAATATATATTTAAAAAAAAAAAGTCAAGATCCATTGGTGTGCTATATTCAGGAGACCCATCTCACATGCAAAGACACACATAGGCTCAAAATAAAGGGATGGAGGAATATTTACCAAGCAAAGGGAAAGGAAAAAAAAGCAGGGGTTGCAGTCCTAGTCTCTGATAAAACAGACTTTAAAAAGATGAAGAAAGACAAAGAAGGGCATTACATAACAATAAAAGGATCAGTGCACAAGAAGAGCTAACTATCCTAAATATGTATGTACCCAATACAGGAGCACCCAGATTCATAAAGCAAGTTTTTTAAGAGCTATAAAGAGACTTAGACTCCCACACAATCATAGTAGGAGACGTTAACATCCCACTGTCAATACTAGATCAACAAGACAGAAAATTAACAATGATATTCGTAACTTGAACTTGTCTCTGAACCAAGCAGACCTAATAGATATCTACAGAACTCTCCACCCCAAATCAACAAAATATACATTCTTAGCACATCACATCACACTTATTCTAAAATTGATCACATAATTGGAAGTAAAATACTCCTCAGCCAAAGAATGGAAATCATAACAAACAGCCTCTCAGACTACAGTGCAATCAAAATAGAACTCAGGATTAGGAAACTGACTTAAAACTGCACAACCACATGGAAACTGAACAACCTGCTCCTGAATGACTACTGCGTAAATAACAAAATTAAGGCAGAAATAAATAAGTTCTTTGAAGCCAGTGAGAACAAAGATACAACATACCAGAATTTCTAGGACACAGCCAAAGCAACGTTTAGAGGAAAATTTGTAGCACTAAATGCCCACAAGAGAAAGCAGGAAAGATCTAAAATTGACAAAAAGAACTAGAGAAGCAAGAGCAAACAAATTCAAAAGCTCACAGAAGACAAGAAATAACTCAGATTGGAGCAGAACTGAAGGAGATAGAGACGTGAAAGACTTGAAAAAAATCAATGAATCCAGGAGTCGGTTTTTTTGAAAACATCAACGAAATAAACCACTAGCCAGATTAATACGAAGAGAGAGAAGAATCCAATAGACTCAATAAAAAATGATAAAGGGGATATCACCACTGATCCCTCAGAAATACAAACTACCATCAGAGAATACTATAAACACCTCTATGCAAATAAACTAGAAAATATAGAAGAAATGGATAAACTCCTGGACGTATACACCCTCCCAAGACTAAACCAGGAAGAAGCTGAATCCCTGAATAGACCAATGACACAATCTGAAACTGAGGCTGTAATTAATAGCCTACCAACCAAAAAAAAAGCCCAGGACCAGACAAATTCACAGCCAAATTCTAGTAGAGATACCAACAGGAGCTGGTACCATTCCTTCTGAAACTACTTCAAACAATAGAAAAAGAGGGACTCGGGTTGGGCACAGTGGCTCACACCTGTAATCCCAGCACTTTGGGAGGCCGAGGTGGGTGGATCACGAGGTCAAGCGATTGAGACCATCCTGGTGAACATAGTGAAACCCCATCTCTACTAAAAATACAAACAATTAGCTGGGCATGGTGGTGCATGCCTGTAATCCCAGGTACTCAGGAGGCTGAGGCAAGAGAATTGCCTGAACCCAGGAGGTGGAGGTTGCGGTGAGCCAAGATTGCGCCACTGCACTCCAGCCTGGGTAACAAGAGCGAAACTCTGTCTCAAAAAAAAAAAAACAAAAAAAAACAGAGGGACTCCTCCCTAACTCATTTTATAAGGCCAGCATCATCCTGATGCCAAAACCTGGCAGAGACACAACAAAAAAGGAAAATATATCAGGCCAATAGCCCTGATGAACATGGTGCAAAAATCTTCAATAAAATACTGGAAAACTGAATCCACCAGGATATCAAAAAGGTTATTCACCACGATCAAGTCGGCTTCATGTCTGGGATGCAAGGCTGGTTCAACATACGCAAATCAATAAATGTAATCCATCGCATAAACAGAACCAATGACAAAAACCACATTATTATCTCAATGGATGCAGAAAAGGCTTTCAATAAAATTCAACATCCCTGCATGCTAAAAACTCTCAAACTAGGTATTGATGGAATGTATCTCAAAATAGTAGCTATTTATGACAAACCTACAGCCAACATCATACTGAATGGGCAAAAGCTGGAAGCATTCCCTTTGAAAACTTGCACAAGACAAAGATGCCCTCTCTCACCACTCCTATTCAACACAGTATTGGAGGAAGTTTGGGGCAGGGCCATCAGGTAAGAGAAATAAATAAAGGTATTCAAATAGGGAGAGGAAGTTAAATTGTCTCTGTGTGCAGATGACATGACTGTATATTTAGAAAACCCCATCATCTCGGCCCAAAATCTCCTTAAGCTGATAAGCAACTTCATCAAAGTCTCAGGATACAAAATCAATGTAAAAAAAATCACAAGCATTCCTATACACCAATAATAGACGAACAGCCAAATCATGAGTGAACTCCCATTCACAATTGCTACAAAGAGAATAAAATATCTAGGAATACAACTTACAAAGGATGTGAAGGGACCTCTTCAAGGAGAACTACAATCCACTGTTCCAGGAAATAAGAGAGGACACAAACAAATGGAAAAACATGACATGCTCATGGATAGGAAGAATCAATAGCATGAAAATGGCCATACTGTCCAAAGTAATTCATAGATTCAGTGCTGTCCCATCAAGCTACCATTGACTTTCTTCACATAATTGGAAAAAACGACTTTAAACTTCATATGGAGCAAAAAAAGAGCCCATATAGCCAAGACAATCCCAAGCAAAAAGAACAAAGTTGGAGGCATCACACTACCTGACTTCAAACTATACTCAAGGCTACAGTAACCAAAACATCATGGTACTGGTACCAAAACATATATAGACCAATGGAACAGAACAGAGGCCTCAGAAATAATGCCACACATCTACAGCCACCTGATCTTTGACAAATCTGACAAAAACAAGCAATGGGGAAAGGATTCCCTATTTAATAAATGGTGTTGGGAGAACTGGCCAGCCATATGCAGAAAACTGAAACTGGACCCCTTCCTTACACCTCATACAAAAATTAACTCAAGATGGATTAAAGAATTAAACATAAGACTAGAAAGCATAAAAATTCTAGAAGAAAACCTAGGCAATACCATTCAGGATATAGGCATGAGCAAAGGCTTCATGACTAAAACACCAAAGCAATGTCAACAAAAACCAAAACTGGCAAATGGAGCCTAATTAAACTAAAGAGCTTCTGCACAGTTAGAATGGCTTTCATTAAAAAGTCAGGAAACAACAGATGCTGGAGTGGATGTGGAGAAATAGGAACACTTTTACACTGTTGGTGGAGTGTAAATCAGTTCAACCATTGTAGAAGACAGTGTGGCGATTCCTCAAGGATCTAGAACCAGAAATACCATTTGACCCAGCAATCACATTACTGGGTATATACCCAAAGGATTATAAATCATTCCACTATAAATACACAAGCACATGTATATTTACTACAGCACTGTTCACAATAGCAAAGCTTTGGAACCAACCCAAATGCCCATCAATGATAGACCACATAAAGAAAATGTGGCATGGCCAGGCGTGGTGGCTCACGCCTGTAATCCAAGCACTTTGGAGGCCAAGGCAGGCGGATAACCTGAGGTCGGGAGTTCAAGACCAGCCTAACCAACATGGTGAAACCCCATCTTTTAAAAAAAAAAAGTTAAAAATAAATAAATAAAATAAAATAAATAAAATGTGGCACATACTCACCATGGAATACTATGCAGCCATAAACAAGGATGATTTCTTGTCCTTTGCAGGGACATGGATGAAGCTGGAAACCATCCTCAGCTAACTAACATTAAGAACATAAAGCCAAACAGTGCATGTTCTCACTCATAAGTGGGAGTTGAACAATGAGATCACATGAACACAGGAAGGGGAACATCCACACACCAGGACCTGTTGAGGGAAGGGGGTGCCAGGGGAGGGATAGCATTAGGAGAAATACCTAATGTAGATGATAAGCTGATGGGTGCAGCAAACCACCCTGGCACATGTATACCTATGTAACAAACCTGCATGTTCTGTACATGTATCTCAGAACTTAAAGTAAGTAAAAGGGGCCAGGTGCGGTAGCTCATGGCTGTAATCCCAGCACTTTTGGAGGCCAAGGTGGATGTATCACCTGAGGTCAGGAGTTTGAGACCAGCCTGGCCAACATGGTGAAACCCCGTCTCTACTAAATATACAAAATCAGCTGGGCATGGTGGCACAGCCTGTAATCCCAGCTACTTGGGAGGATGAGGCAGGAGAATCGCTTGAACCTGGGAGGCAGAGGTTGTAGTGAGCCAAAACTGCGTCACTGCACTTCAGCCTGGACAAGAGCGAAACTCCATCTAAAAAAAAAAAAATTAAAAAGGATTAGTGTGCAGAGTATGGTAAAGAAAGCAATATATAACCTGATCAAGACAGTTGCAGGTGGGCAAAAAAAAGCAGTAAATACACAAATCAATCAAATGCGAGAAAATGACTAAAAATTATTTCACAGATGAAACACTACATAGAGTAAATGCTCAACACTAATACTAATCAGTCAGAAGACATAAAATCACAAGAAAATAATATTTACATTAACACATATGCATAAGTGGTCAGACTGTTACTCCACACACATCCTATTAGCATTTCCTAGTAAACCTGAAAAACATGATAATTGCTGGCTCTTTTGCTGCAATGAAAAAGAAAAACAATAAAAAAAAAATGAGAAAATTCAAATACTATAAGCAGTGGACCATGAGAGCAAATCAGGTGATCCACCGCCTCAGACAGCATGTCAGGGCAAAAAAAAAGTCCACACATACTCGTGCTCACATGCACGCATGTGCACACACATACACACACACCCTTTTCAGCATAATATTAATGGTAATAGTAACTGAAAAATCAAAGGAGGTAAACAGTGCTTCTGTAAAAATATTTGGTAAACCTATAAAGAATCACAAACACCCACTCAGAATCAGTTGAAAATTCCGACCTGTGTTGTCTTTTTCCCCAACACCACTTCAGACAACAAATGTATGCCATTTACTGAACATCAATTCTCCAAAAACAGCTGGGTGTCCAGTAATTCAACGCTGACACCACCCAGTGTGAGACTCCACAAGTTGACAGCTTGATCCCACAACCCAGCTCCAACTACAAATGCTATCTGCAAGCCCCAGGAACCACCCTTGTAGCCAACTGTGTATAAATCCAACAACCCCATCCTCAGGTTCAGTAGTTTTCTAGAACTACTCATGGAACTCAGCAAAATGCTTTACTTAAGGTTTTTAGTTTATTATAAAAGATGGCAGCCAAGAGCAGTGACTTACACCTGTAATCCCAGCATGTTGGGAAACCAAGTCAGGAGGATCACTTGAGGCCAGGACATTATTAATGATGAGTTTGAGACTAGCCTGGGCAACATAGCAATCCCGTCTCTGAGAAACTAAAATAAAATTAGCTGGGTATGGTGACACATGCCTGTAGACCCAGCTGGATGAGCCTAGGAGTTTGGGGCTGCAGTGAGCTATGACTGCACACTGCACTCCAGCCTAGGTGAGAGAGAGAGACCCTGTCTCCAAAAAAAGGGAAAAAAATTGGCCCAGTGCAGTGGCTCACACCTGTAATCCCAGCACTTTGGGAGGCTGTGGTGGGCGGATCACAAGGTCAGCAGTTCGAGACTAGCCTAACCAACATGGTGAAACCCTGTCTCTACTAAAAAATACAAAAATTAACCGTGCATGGTGGCACATGCCTGTAATCCCAGCTACTCAAGAAGCTGAGGCAGGAGAATCGCTTGAACCTGGGAGGTAAGAGGTTGCAGTGAGCCAAGATTTTGCCACTGTACTCCAGCCTGCTGGACGAAGTGAGACTCCATCTCACACAAAAACAATTGCCCTCTAAAATGACAACTAAAATATAGTCTGTGTTTAAAATAGCCTAGGCGGATGAAGAGGTGATATTGTTGTGAACTGAATAAAGGAAATCAGTGTTTCAAAATGCGGAGAGGGATCAGGAAATCCCAAGATTTGCTGCCAGCCTTAGGAGAAGGTAGCCTAGGGACCACAGTAGTGGATTTGAGACCCTGCTTTGCATGTATTTGGGAAACTCAGACAAAATCTGAAGCCCCTGATGAGAAAGGGGGTACTGGGGACCCCACAGCCTACTGCTTTTCCCACAGGAACCCCATACTCGAGGCAGGATTCCCATGACCCTGCGGTGGTCCCCACACAATCTAGCACAGGGCAGCAGGCACAGAGCTGCCCACACAGGGCGCTGGGGCTGCAGTGGTCACAGAGGGACGGGACAGAATGGCTCAGGATCCCAGCTCCTGGCCCAGCCACACCCTGAGGCCTGCGCCAGGAGGATTTGGGTCCCAGGCCCCATAGTCACCCACAAGGAGGCCTGTGGCCCGCCACAGCTGGTTCCTGCTGGTTCCAAACAGCCCCACCCTTGTCTCAGGACCCTCAGCCCTGACACTGAACCATTTCCTAGCTTCCAGGTGCCCCAGGGCTCCTGCTGCCAGTTCGGGTCCCAGGGTGACAGAGGATGCTACAGATACATCTGCAGATGTCTGTCAGCTACAGAGTAGTGTAAGGCTGGTTGCGTCACCGAGACCTCGGACACACCCCCTACCCTCGCTGGGAGCTCAGACACACCTCCTTCCCTTGCTGGGAGCTCGCATACATCCCCCCCGCCCCGGGAGCCCAGGAAAAAAAGCCCCACCAGGACCTACCTGGTAACATTTTGTCCAATCCAGGCCCCACTCTCTGCCTTCCATTTTGTCTTTCTGCCTACCATTTTGTCCTATCTGGGCCCGACTCCCTGCCTGCCATTTTGTCTTTCTGCCTACCATTTTGTCCTATCTGGGCCCCACTCCCTGCCTGCCATTTTGTCTTCCTGCCTACTATTTTGTCCTATCTGGGCCCCACTCCATGCCATTTTGTTCCATCCGGGCCCCACTCCCCGCCATTTTGTCCCACTCACCTTGGGCACAACCAATCAAACGCCTCCACTCCCTATAAAACCCCACGTCTAAGAGGAGTCCGGGCGACTTCTCCGGCACTTCCTGTCGGACCGCAGAACCTCACCTGGGAGCCTGAATAAAACCCTTCGCATTGGATTATTTTCGTGCTGGCCTGTTTCTTCGTCTTACACTCGGCAAGAACAGACCTTACAGATGGTGCCGAAACCCGGGAGGAGTTGTAAGACCCCTCCTGGGGGAAACTGACTCCTCCACACAGTGCCGGACTGGGAAGCTGCTGTTTCACCACAAGGTAAGACTTCTGTTACCCACTACCCCACCTGCTGCTTTCAGGGAGTCCCTGTCCGAAAACTGCTGCACAGCGTCAGGGATTCCCACTGCCGCGGGGTCCGTGACCCCTGGCTTCCCTGCCGCAGTGTCCATGACCCCCGGCTTCCTTCCCCACGGGTCCATGACCCTGGCAGGCCTCCAACCTCGAGTCCGTGACTCCGGCTTCCCTCCCTTCTTTCCCCATGGGTCTGTGACCCTGGGAGGCCTCCTGCCGTGAGCCCGTGACTCCAGTTTAGGACCTGAGTGTAAGAGGAGACGTCCCTACACTCTTGTTCTCTCCCCGTCAGGGATTTTTTTTAGGGTCAGGAATTTGAAGGAGATGTCCCCACTTTCCTGAACCCTCACCAGCAACCGAGGTGTGGGTACTCAGAAGCCCTGTTTAAGCAGCCCTGCCTCATGGCAGGGCCAAACCCCCAGTTTATACCAAATTCTTTAATTCAAACTGGCCTATTTGGCATAAAGCCTCCCGTTAGAAAGAAAGCGAAAATACAGTTTCCTTCTCATCTGAATTTCTTTTTCGGTTTCTCTTTCTTTCTCTGCTTTTCTCTCTCTCTCTCTTGTCTCTCTCCCTCTCTTCTAAAATGGCGGCTGTACCACAGCCTTAAGATGGTGGCCGCTTTCTACCTTTAACTCTATCCTTCTCTCCTTTCCTAACTCCAATGCAAGTGAAGGAGTGAGTTTATGTGTAGTCCCACAGCCTAACAGCTACGGGGCTTATGTCGGCCTCAACCCGCGGTTCCACAGGGACATGGCCGGGAAGGCATCAGACTGGTCTCCCATCTGGGGGGCACCCACCCTTTGTCCGTCAGTCTTGTATGTGGTACTGTCTTTATTGTATCCATGTGGCAGATAGCCCTAGCCATGTCTTTTTTTTTCTTCCTGATTATAATCATTATAAACGTGCAGGCTTTCTGGTATCTTCATTCCCACCCCACCCTCTGTTCCTCTTGCACCACCACCCAGGTGCTCCTTGTCCGAGTGCATGTTCCCTTCTCCCTCTCCGACCTATCAGCCATTGAGAAATGCCTAGGTTCTTTTTCCACCAACCCTATTGCTTACACCAAGGAATTCCGTTACCTTACTCAGGCATATGACTTAACCTGGCATGACATATTTGTAATCCTATCCTCCACCCTCACCCCAGACGAGTGTGACCGGATTTTTACAGCAGCCTGGGAACACGCTAATCAGGTACATCTGACTAATAATCAGATGCCAGTAGGTGCAGCAGCGGTCCCAGAGGCCGACCCTAATTGGGACTATCAGGACGGTCGAGACGGCCACCGCTGCCCAGACCAGATGCTACAGTGCCTCCTGGCGGGCATGCAAAACGCAGCCCAAAAGGTACTCAGTTACAATAAGTTAAGGGAAATAACTCAGGGACCTGATGAAAAACCAGCCATCTTCCTTGACCACTTGACTAATGCTATGATCCTCCATACACGGCTGGATCCGGCCTCCTCAGTAGGAGCTACGGTCCTAGCCACCCACTTTATCTCCCAGTTGGCAGCTGATATAAGGAGGAAACTTAAAAAAGCTGAGGAGGGCCCCCAGACTCCCATGAGAGACCTGGTAAACATGGCATTTAAAGTTTTTAACGGCCGAGAGGATAAGACTGAGGCCACCCGACAGGCCCACTTAAGGCAGAAGGTAGGCCTCCAAACCCGAGCTCTTGTAGCAGCCCTGAGGCCGGCAGCCCACCAAACATCTGGTGAGGGAGGTCCATCAAAACCCTTCCGAAATGTTTTAAGGGCCCCGCCTAGGTTCTGTTATAGATGTGGTCAAGAAGGACATTTGGCCCGGGAGTGCCCCTGTCCTCGACCACCCCCTGGACCTTGCCCAAATTGCAAATGAACTGGACACTGGAAAGTTGATTGCCCGTCCCGGACCAAAGGCCCACTACCCGCACCTCTATGTGGGGAGCAGGCCGGTCTGCAGGAGGCAGTCCCTTCACCTGAATTTCTTGGCCTTCTGGATGACTGATGCAGCCCGGACTTGAGGACCCCCATCACCCTTGCTGAGCCCAGGGTAACGCTGCAGGTAGCGGGTAAGTTCATTTCCTTCTTAGTGGACATGGAGGCTACCTACTCTGTATTACCTTCCTACTCAGGGCCTAGCATACCTTCCCAGGTCTCGGTCATGGGAGTTAATGGAAGGCTTTCCTATCCCAACCAAACCCCTCCCCTAACCTGTCTCCTCAAGGGACACCCCTTCTCTCACTCCTTTTTAATCATACCCTCATGCCCAGTTCCCTTGCTAGGAAGAGATATTCTCCAGACTGTGGGGGCCACTCTCCAACTCACTAATCTCACATACTCAAATTCAAACCCCTCACATACACACCTCCTACTGTCTCTCCTAACGGAGGCTACACCCTGTCCTAACCCTAAGTCCCAACTCCCTATCCCTCTGGATGTAGTTGATCCCGTGGTGTAGGATACATCTAAGCCTGTAGTGGCAAGACATCACACACCAGTTAAAATACTTCTCAAAAATTCTACTCGCTTTCCCTCATGTCCTCAGTTTCCTATTTCAAAGACCCACCGTCAGGGCCTGAAGCCTATCATCGCTCGACTTCTAGCCCAGGGACTCCTTATACCCACCAGTTCCCCTTGTAACACTCCTATATTGCCAGTCCAAAAGCCGTCTGGTGACCAGCGCTTGGTTCAGGACCTACGCCTTATCAACGAGGCGGTAGTACCCCTGCACCCAGTAGTCCCCAACCCATATATCTTGTTATCTAACATTCCCTCCAATACCTCCCACTTCACAGTTCTGGACCTCAAGGATGCCTTCTTTACCATCCCTCCACACCCTGAGTCATACTTTCTCTTTGCCTTCACCTGGACTGATCCAGACACCAATTTGGCACAACAGCTTACCTGGACAGTTTTGCCTCAGGGATTTAGAGACAGTCCTCATATTTTTGGGCAGGACTTAGCAGTTGATCTCAGCTCCTGCCCTCTCCAACCCAGTCTCCTCCTCCAATATGTGGACGACCTTTACTCTGTAGTCCTGCCCTCTCCCTGTCTCAACAGCATAATGCCACTCTTCTTAACTTTTTGGGATCCAAAGGATACCAAGTATCCCCATCCAAGGCACAGTTGTCAGTCACCTCAATAGTTTACTTAGGCATTCGCCTCACCCCTACAACTAAGAGCCTGACGACAGAACATAAAAAGGCACTCCTTTCACTACAGCCTCCAGAGACAGCAGACCAAATTCTCTCCTTTTTAGGGTTTGTAGGATTTTTCCACCATTGGATACCTAATTTTGCCTCCCTGGCTAAACTTCTGTATGTGGTGGCTAAAGACACACCCACAGGACCCCTCTCCCACCCTGGGGTAGTAAAACAGGCTTTTAAAACCCTACAAACTGCCTTGTCCATGGCACCTCCACTCCAATTACCTGATCTCAACCTCCCCTTCCATTTGTTCACTGACGAAAAACAGGGAATTGCGGTTGGAGTCTTAACCCAGCCCCTAGGCCCTGTGTATCGTCCGGTAGCCTACTTATCAAAGCAAATTGACCCCACAGTCAGGGGATGGCAGCCTTGCCTGCGGGCCTTGGAGGCGGCAACAGAACTCACTAAGGAATCCCTAAAACTTACATTAGGCCAGCCCATCTTGGTATTTTCTCCCCATCAGCTCACTGATCACCTCTCTCATAAGTTTCTCGCACACCTAGGACCTTCCCGGTTACAAAAGTTTCATCTACTCTTCATTGAAAATCCTTCAGTCAGTCTTCATCCCTCTTCTCCACTCAACCCAGCTACTTTACTTCCCCTTCCATCCCACTCCCCTTCCCCAATTCATTCCTGTCCTGAACTAATAGAGGCATTTGCTAAACCATGAGAGGGTCTGTCTAGCTTCCATTCTCCAGCCCAGACCTTACCTTGTATGTAGATGGGAGTTCACTAATAACAGCCGAGGGATGGCGAAAAGCAGCCTATGCTGTAGTCACATATTCAGCCATCCTTGAGGCATGCCAACTCCCTGATGGGACGACATCCCAAAAGGCAGAGCTCATCGCCTTAACCCGAGCTCTCACACTAGCAAAAGAGAAATGGGCAAATATCTATACAGACTCCAAGTATGCTTTCCTTATTACTCATTGTCACTCTTCCCTCTGGAAAGAGCGAGGACTCCTTACCATAAAGGGAACCCCCATAGTCAATGCCACCCAAATCTCTAACCTCTTGCAAGCTCTGTTATTGCCCAAAGAGGTTGCTGTCATCCACTGCTGAGGGCACCGGGCCCAGCAGGATGCCACTTCCCGGGGTAATGCAAGGGCAGATGCAGTAGCAAAGGCTCTAACCAGTACCAGGCCAGCTCCTGCTCCGGTCCTGTTTCTTACCACAGCCATGTCACTAGTGTACTCACCATCAGAAAGACAGGACCTTATGTTAAGGGGTGGAACCAAGTCTGACCAGGGCTGAATCTTCCTAAACAATAAGAACTCCCTCCCATGGGAACAGGCTCCTAAAATTATTGCCGAAATCCACCAATCCTTACATATAGGGCCCAAGTGTTACACCGCTTTGTGCAACCCCTCTTTTATTCACCAGGTTTGCAACAGACAATTGAACAGGTACACAAAACATGTGTTACTTGTTCTAAGGTCTCGTCTCAGGGAAGCTTGAGGCTACAGTTTCCCGCCCACCAAATGTGTGGCAACCTCCCGGCTCAGGATTGGCAAATTGAATTCACCCATAAGCCCACTCACAAAAAACTTCGCTACCTCCTAACCTTTGTAGATAAATTTTCAGGTTGGATTGAAGCCTTCCCTACCTCTCATGAAACAGCAGACACGGTAGCCTCCATTCTTATTCAAGAGATCATCCCCCGCTTCGGCCTACCTGCCATCATCCAGTCAGACAACGGTCCAGCATTCATAGCCCAGGTAGTCCAGCTTGTCATCAAGTATCTCAACATCTCCTGAAAACTACACATCCCCTACCACCCTCAGTCATCAGGTAAGGCCGAATGGGCCCACGGCATCCTCAAAGACCATTTAGCCAAACTAACCATTAAGGTAAAACTTTCTTGGCCTACTCTCCTACCTCTTGCTCTAGCCCGGATCTGAGCCACCCCAAGGGAACCAACGGGCCTTAGTCCCTCTGAGTTGCTGTACGGCTGACCCTTTCTGGTCTCTCATAATTTCCCGGTACAACCACCTCCCCTAGCCTCGTACCTTCCCTATGTATTTCTCCTTCGCCACTTACTCAGGGAGCATGCAGATCGCACCCTCCCCATCGTTCCAGGGCTTGGAGACTCGCACCCAGCCGCACCCCTACAGCCAGGTGACAGTGTTCTCCTCCGGGAGCTCCAGCCAGGATCTCTGCAGCCCAGGTGGTCAGGACCCCACATCATTATCCTGACCACCCCCATGGCTGCCAAGCTCCTGGGTCACACCCCGTGGTATCATGTGTCCCACCTTAAACCGGCACCACAAAATGACCAGTGGAAATCCAAATCCCTGGGCCCCACTCGCCTTCGCCTCACCCGCGGCCCCTGCCTGTCAACTCCTGATCCTTCAAATTCTCCTCCTAACATTTCTTCTAATATCTCCCTCTAAAGCCAGCCCCTACTATGCCTGGCAATTCTACTTGCAGGAATCCTGGAAACAAGGCCCCACCACTAGAACCCAATACAGTGGTATAAGCTCGTATGCGAGAAGTTGGACAAGTGGCTGTCAACCAAATGCTGTTTCATCCCTTCGTCCAACTCTCAGTCGAGGCGCCAATCAACTGACCTGTCCCCCTTACTTCGCCCCTATTCAGCAGGAAGTAGTCAGAAAGAGCAGCACCATCTATCTATCATCAAAAGGTCGGAATGTAAGGCTGGTTGCATCACCAAGACCTCGGACACACCCCCTACCCTCGCCGGGAGCTCGGACACACCTCCTTCCCTTGCCAGGAGCTCGGACGCTCGCCCCTCCCTCGCGGGGAGCTTGGACACACCCCATTCCCTTGCGGGAGCTCGCACATACACCCCCCTCCCTCGCGGAGAACTCGGACACACCCCCTTCCCTCACAGGGAGCTTGGATACACCCCCTCCCTCGCTGGGAGCTCAGACACACCTCCTTCCCTTGCCGGGAGCTCGCACACACCCTCCCCCTGGGAGCCCAGGAAAAAAAGCTCCGCCAGGAACTACCTGATACCATTTAGTCCAATCCAGGCCCCACTCCCTGCCTTCCATTTTGTCTTTCTGCCTACCATTTTGTCCTATCTGGGCCCCAGTCCCTGCCTGCCATTTTGTCTTCCTGCCTACCATTTTGTCCTATCTGGGCCCCACTCCCTGCCATTTTGTTCCATCCAGGCCACCCCACCATTTTGTCCCACTCACCTTGGGCACAACCAATCAAACGCCTCCACTCCCTATAAAACCCCACGTCTAAGAGAAGTCTGGTCAACTTCTCCGGCCCTTCCTGTCGGACCGCAGAACTTCACCTGGGAGCCTGAATAAAACCCTTCGCATTGGATTATTTTCATCCTGGCCTCAGTTTCTTCATCTTACACTCAGCGAGAACAGACCTTACAAGTAGGAGTCGCCTTTAGAGAGATGAAGACACCCGCACCCTCCTTGTGGCAGTGCGCCTGTTCCAGTTTTCACGACCCCGCCCCATGGCCCTGATTGGATAGGGCTCCAAGACTGGCTCCCTGGAGACTGAATGACAGAAGAAGCAACTCACTATGCTGAGTGGAGCCAGGTGAAAAGGTTCCAGACACAGTCCTTGGCTGGTGGGCTTTCTCCCATCGCAGTGACCGGACCCCTCCTGGGGAGAAATTTAATTTGTACTTCAGCAGAATTTCTCGATTGTACTCAGTGGTCCTTCCTGCTTCTTTCTCCAGAAGTGGGGATCACAAGTCTGCGCAGGGAATCCCAGACTCACTGTCCAGTGGCGCCATCTCCTGGCCTCAGAGCAGGAGGGCAGCCCAGGCCACACTGCAGCAGGAGGGGGAGCCTAATGTTCTGCAGGAATATGAGGCTGCTGGCGACAAAGCCAAGCCTTTCTCCCACCTGATCTCTCAGTCTGCTTATTTTCAAGAAAATAGGGCTGCAGGTGGTGGCTCACGCCTGTAATCCCAGCACTTTGGGAGGCTGGAAATCACAAGGTCAGAAGATCAACACAATCCAGGCCAATATGGTAAAATTCCGTCTCTACTAAAAATACAAAAATTAGCTGGGTATGGTGGTGCATGCCTGTAGTCCCAGCTACTGAGGAGCGTGAGGCAGTAGAATCCCTTGAACCCGGGAGGCGGAGGTTGCGGTAAGCCGAGATTGCACTAAGTGCACGGAAAAACTGGACTTATATGGCAGCAATATTCTATAAAGGAGTCAATAGAGAAGAGAAGCAAAAATATGAGCTAGCTCAAAGAAGCAGTCTTTCAGACACAGTTCAGCAGGAAAACCCCCATTCAGGAGGTTAAACATATTCCCAACCATGGGTGCCAGAGTGTTGAAATGGGTCCCCAGAGGCCAGACGTGGTAGCTCACACCTGTAATCCCACCACTTTGGAAGGCCGAGGCAGGTGGATCACCTGAGGTCAAAAGTTCTAGACCAGCCTGGCCAATGTGGTGAAACCCTGTCTCTGCTAAAAATACAAAAATTAGCCAGGTGTGGTAGTGGGAGCCTCTAATCCCAGCTACTCAAGGGGCTGAAACAGGAGAATCACTTGAACCCAGGGAGCAGAGGTTGCAGGGAGCCGAGATCACGCCACTTCACTCCAGCCTGGGCGACAGAGTGAAACTCTGTCTCAAAAAGAAAAAGAAAATGGGACCCCGGAGTGTCCCTGTCAGGTCATGGGGATAAGCCAGGACATATAAGGATTCAGCTCTGGGAGTTCAACTTGCCCTCCTGTCCCCTCTGCAGAGTGTGGATATGTACCCTCCTTTAAGACTTTAAGTGTTAATAAAGTTTCCAATCAAAAGCCAAGAAATTACATATTGATTTTGAAAACATAAGGAATTCCTCATATTTTTATGAAAAAGTCATGCGGAACACAAATAGTACAATGGCAGAAATAATGCCTTCTTTATCAGTAATTACGTTAAATGGAAATGAAATAACTTGCTGAACAAAGGGCAGAGGTAGGTAGAATGAATTTTGTAAATATGACCAAATTATACCCAGTCTACAGCTTATTCATTGTAGATCTCAATACACAAGTCAGTTGAAAGAGAATAAAAGAAAAAGATACTCCATGCAAATAGTAGTCTAAAGAGAGCAGGGGTGGCTATACAATTGTCACACAAAATAGACTTTAAGTCAAAAACTGTTAAAAGACACAAAGAAGAACATCATTTTTTTTGTTTTTTTGAGACGGAGTCTTGCTCTGTCGCCAGGCTGGAGTGCAGTGGTGGGATCTCGGCTCACTGCAACTTCCGCCTCCCGAGTTTAAGCAATTCTTCTGCCTCAGTCTCCCATGTAGCTGGGACTACAGGTATGCGCCACCATGTCCAGCTAATTTTTGTATTTTTTAGTAGAGACAGGGTTTCACCATGTTGACCAGGATGGTCTCAATCTCTTGACCTCGTGATCCACCCACCTCGGCCTCCCAAAGTGCTGGGATTATAGGCATGAGCCACCGCATGCGGCCAGCAAGCTTTTTTTAAAGTTGTAGAAAAGCTGGTTATGGTGGTAAATGTCCACAGTCCCAGCTACTGAGAAGGCTGAAGTAGGAGGATTGCTTGAGCCCAAGAGTTCCAGGCTGTAGTGCACCATGACTGCACCTGTGAATGGCCACTGCAGTTCAGCCTGGGCAACATAGCAAGACTTCATCTCCATTTTTTAAAAAGGATACAGAGAGGTAAGTAATAGAGATTAGAGCAGAGATAAATGAAATAAAAGAAAAACAGCAGAGAATATCAGTGATACCAAAACTTAGTTTTTGGAAAAGATAAACAAAATTGGAAAAGAGGGACCACTTTCTATTCATTTCATGTGGCCAGCCTCATTTTGACATGAAAGTGCTAAAGACACGTTAAGAAGAGAAGCTACAGGCCAATATCCTTCATGAATATTGAAGCATAAATTATTAACAAAATACTAGCAAACTGAATTCAGCAGTTTATTAAAAGGGTTATAAATATAGGATGTGTTCCTGTGATGCAAGGATGTTTCAACATGTAGCAATGTAGTAATGCACCATTCATGAAACTAAGAAAAAACACATTTATTATCTCAACTGGTGCAAATAAATTTGACAAAACTGAATACTTTCTTGATTTAAAAAAAAAAGATACAGGCCAGGCATGGTGGCTTACGCCTGTAATCCCAGCACTTTGGGAGGTTGAGGCAGTCGGATCACCTGAAGTTGGGAGTTTGAGACGAGCCTGACCAACATGGCAAAACCCCATCTTTACAAAAGAAGAAAGAGAAGAAAGAATACATTCAATAAACCAGGAATGTAAGGAAATTTCCCTAATAGGATAAAGGCACATATGAAAAACGTACAGGTAACCTGGTCAGTGGTGAAAGACTGAAAGCTTTGCCCCTAATATGAAAAAGACAAGAATACCCACTTTTACCACTTCTATTCAATACAGTATTGGTATTTGCAAGAGAAATAAGAATAAGAAACAAAAGAATCCCAATGTGGAAAGGAATTATAAAATTATGTGTGTTTACAATTATATGATCCTGTATAGAGAAAACTCTAAAGACTCCACAAGGGAAAAATTAAATATTAGAGCATAAAAATGAATTCAGCAATGTAACAATTCAAAATCAACATACAAACATCAGTTGTATTTCTATAAATTAACAATGAACCATCTGAAAAAGAGCTAATAAAAGTTACAAAGGATTCCAAGACTACTGTTAAGATGAGAATACTAACCAAATCAATCTACAGAGTCAATGTGGTCCCTATCAAAATCCAAACAGCCTTTTATATAGAAATACAAAGACCCAATCTAAAATTCATTTCAAATGTCTGGGGACATTTAATATCAAAACAACCTTGAAAAAGAACAAAGTTGGAGGACCCATACTTCCTGATTACAAAATTTCCTAGAAAACTACAGTAATTGCCGGGTGCGGTGGCTCACGCCTGTAATCCCAGCACTTTGGGAGGCTGAGGCGGGTGGATCACGAGGTCAAGAGATCGAGATCATCCTGGTCAACATGGTGAAACCCCGTCTCTACTAAAAACACAAAAATTAGCTGGGCATGGTGCCACGTGCCTGTAGTCCCAGCTACTCGGGAGTCCGAGGCAGGAGAATTGCCTGAACCCAGGAGGCGGAGGTTGCGGTGAGCCGAGATCACGCCATTGCACTCCAGCCTAGGTAACCAGAGCAAAACTCCGTCTCAAAAAAAAAAAAAGAAAAAGAAAAAGAAAACTACAGTAATCAAAAGACCATGAGGCTGGGTGTAGTGATTCATGCCTGTAATCCCAACACTGGGAGGGCAGAGTGACAGGACTGCTCAAGGCAAGGAATTCAAGACCAGCCTGGGCAACATAGCAAGACCCTATCTTCACATAAAAGTTCTTCTAATTAGCGAGGCACAAGGGTACATGCCTGTAGTCCTAGCTACTTGGGAGACTGAGGCAGGAGGATTGCTTGCACCCAGGAGTTCAAGGTTTCAATGAAAGAATAAAAAAAAGGGCATAGTACTGACATAAGTACACACTGGCTAATGGAACAGAATAGAAAAGCCTAGAAATAAATGCTCACTTATGACCAAATGATTACTGACACCAGTGCCAAAGTAATTTGAATAGAAAAAGGACAATCTTTCACAAACTGGTGTTGGAAAAACTGGGTATCTACCTGTAAAAGAATAAAAGTGGAGGCCGGGCGTGGTGGCTCGCGCCTGTAATCCCGGCACTTTGGGAGGCCAAGGCGGGTGGATCACCTGAGGTCAGGAGTTCAAGACCAGCCTGGCCAACATGGTGAAACCCCGTCTCAAAAAATAAAAAAGAAAAGATAAAAGTGGACCATCACTTTACATCTGGTACAAATGCTAACTTTAATGTAATCAAGACTTACATTTAAAAGCTAAAAGTATAGAAGACTTAGGAAAAAAACATTGGGTGAAATTTCATGATACTGGATTTCTCAGAAATATGCTTTGGTTGCCTGAACTACAAGCAACCACAATAGATAAAATGGACTATATCAAAATTTAAAACTTCTATTCACCAAAGGATGCTCTCAACAGAATAAAAACACAACCTACAGAATGAGAGAACACATGTCCCTATCACATATCTCATAAGACATTAGTACCCAAAATATATGAATGCCTGCAACTCCACAACAAAACAAAATCAGGCTGGGCACAGTGGCTCACACCTGTAATCCCAGCACTTTGGGAGGCCGACTCAGGAGGATCACCTGAGGTCAGGAGTTCAGGAGCAGCCTGGCCAACATGGTGAAACTCCGTCTCTACTGAAAACATAAAAATTGGTCAGGTGTGGTGACGGCCATCTGTAATCCCAGCTACTCCAGAGGCTAAGGCAGGAGAAATGCTTGAACCCGGGAGGCAGAGGTTGCAATGAGCCAAGATGGCACCAATGAACTCCAACTGGGCAACAAGAGTAAAACTCCATCTCAAAAAAAAAAAAAAAATCAAATGACCAAGTTCAAAATGAGCAAAGGAAATGAAAACAAACTTATTCAAAGACAATAGGTCAGTGACCAATACGCACAGGAAAAGATGCTGATTATCACTTATCATTAAGGAAATGCAAATAAAACCCACAATGAAATACCCTTAGGTTTTTGTTGTTTTGTTTTACGGGAGTGCTCAGGCACGGTGGCTCATACCTATAGTCCTAATGCTATAGGAGGCTGAGACAGGAGGATATGGTGGGACCACATCTCTTTTTTTCTTTTTTTTTTTTCTTTGAGATGGAGTTTCGCTCTGTCGCCAGGCTAGAGTGCAGTGGTGTGATCTCGGCTCACTGCAACCTCTGCCTCCCAGGTTCAAGTGATTCTCCTGCCTCAGCCTCCTGAGTAGCTGGACTACAGGCGTGGGCCACCACACTGTTTTTTGTATTTAGTCAAGACGGGGTTTCACTATGTTGGCCAGGATGGTTTCAATCTCCTGACCTCATGATCTGCCCACCTCAGCCTCCCAAAGTGCTGGGATTACAGGCATGAGCCACTGTGCCTAGCTGAACCCATCTCTTAAAAAAAAAAAAAAGATAAAGAAAGAAAAGAAAAAAGACTGAGTATAACAAGTATGGGTGAAGATGTGAAGAAATGGGAACCTCTACCATGTGGTATTGAGGAGAGTGTGAAACATTGCAGCCACTGTGTAAAAACACTATAGCGGCCAGGCGCGGTGGTTCACGCCTATAATCCCAGCACTTTGGGAGGCCAAGGCGGGTGGATCACGAGGTCAAGAGATCGAGACCATCCTGGTCAACAAGGTGAAACCCCGTCTCTACTAAAAATACAAAAATTAGCTGGGCATGGTGGCACACACCTGTAGTCCCGGCTACTCGGGAGGCTGAGGCAGGAGAATTGCTTGAACCCAGGAGGCGGAGGTTGCAGTGAGCCAAGATCGGGCCATTGCACTCCAGCCTGGGTAAAAAAAAAAACACTATAGCAAGGCCGGGTGTGATGACTCATGCCTGTAATGCCAGCACTTTGGGAGGCTGAGGCAGGTGGATCACCTGAGGTCAGGAGTTCGAGATTAGCCTGGCAGACATGACGAAACTCTACTAAAAATACAGAAAAAAAAAGAAAAAATTATCTGGGTGTGGTGACACATGCCTATAATCCCAGGTACTTGGGAGGCTAAAGTAGGAGAATTGCTTGAACCCAGGAGGCGAAATTTGCCGGGTGAGCCCCAATTGCGCCACTGCACTCTAGTCTGGTGGCAAGAGTGAAACTCTGTCTCAAAACAAAACCAAAACAAAACAAACAAAAAAAGTATGGCTGTTACTAGAAAAGGGAAACATCAATTACTCTTTACATCAGCAATTTCGCTTCTAGGTATATATCAAAAAGAAGTAAAAGCAGGATCTCATATAGACACGTGTATGCCAATTTCATAGCCATTTTAATTCACAGTAGCCAAAACATTATTGTAGAAACAACTCTTCCTGTCAATGATTGAATTAAATTACTCTCAAATTACTTTTGTTTTTTTTGAGATGGAGTCTCGCTCTGTCGCTCACGCTGGACTGCAGCGTCGTGAGATCTTGGCTCACTGCAACCTCTGCCTCCCAAGTTCAAGCAATTCTCCTGCCCTCAGCCTCCTGAGTAGCTGGGATTACAATCATGTGCCTCCACGCCTGGCTAATTTTTTTTTTTTTTAAGTAGAGACAAGGTTTCATCATGTTGGCCAGGATGGTCATGATCTCTTGACCTCATGATCCACCTGCCTCAGCCTCCCAAAGTGCTGGGATTACAGGCATGAGCCACCATACCTGGCCTACTCTCAAACTACTTTTTAAAAATATAGAGGGGAGGAGGAAAGAAAAATAAACTTAAAATGTATTTTTTAAATCTTTACCAAAAAAGAAATAACTCAGGTGTTCAAAGTAGATAAACAAAGTGTGGTTTATCCACACAATGAAATATCATTCATGCAGAAAAAGCAATGACTTCCTCATACATCATACAACACAAATGAAGCCTGAAAACATTATGCTAAGTTAAATAAGCCAGACGCACAAGGACAAATATTGTATGCTTTCACTTATATGAAGTGCGTAGAATAGTCAAATTTATAGAGAAAGTATGATAGACGTTATCAGGAACTGGGGAGAATGGGAGACTGGGGACTTGTTTAGCGAGTATTGAAGTTAGAGTGATGAGAGAATGCTAGACACCAATGGCTGCATTGGTTACACCACACTATAAATGTATTTAATTTACTACTACTGAATGGCACATTTTAAAAATGATTGAAATGGCAAATTTTTCTGTTAGTATATTTTACCTCAAAACAATTTAAAAACTAAAGAAGAAAACATGATTCAAGCTACTAGGCATAAAAATAACATCTGTCACAACAAATTACACTAAATGGAATAAACAGCAGATCAGAGACTGCAGAGAGTAAGATGAGTGAACCTTATGACCTAGCAGTAGAAAATATCCAAAATGGGCCGGGCGCGGTGGCTCAAGCCTGTAATCCCAGCACTTTGGGAGGCCGAGGCGGGTGGATCACGAGGTCAAGAGATCGAGACCATCCTGGTCAACATGGTGAAACCCCGTCTCTACTAATACAAAAAATTAGCTGGGCACGGTGGTGCGTGCCTGTAATCCCAGCTACTCAGGAGGCTGAGGCAGGAGAATTGCCTGAACCCAGGAGGCGGAGGTTGCGGTGAGCCGAGATCGCGCCATTGCACTCCAGCCTGGGTAACAAGAGTGAAACTTCGCCTCAAAAAAAAAAAAAAAAAAAAGAAAAAAGAAAATATCCAAAATGAAGCACCCAGAAAAAAAAAAAAAAGACAAAAAGATGAATAGAACATCAGTGAGTTGGGTAGTGGGGGAGTTTCAAGTGACATAATACGCTAATAACAAGACTCTTTGGCAGAGGAAGAACATGACAAAAAATATTTCAACAGGGCCAGGCACGGTGGCTCGCGCCTGTAATCCCAGCACTTTGGGAGGCCGAGGCGGGTGGATCATGAGGTCAAGAGATCGAGACCATCCTGGTCAACATGGTGAAACCCTATCTCTACTAAAAAAAAAATACAAAAAATTAGCTGGGCATGGTGGCGTGTGCCTGTATTCCCAGCTACTCAGGAGGCTGAGGCAGGAGAATTGCCTGAACCCAGGAGGCGGAGGTTGCGGTGAGCCAAGATCATGCCATTGCACTCCAGCCTAAGTAATAAGAGCGAAACTCCGTCTCAAAAAAAAAAAAAAAATTTTTTTTCAACAAATATTGGTTTCATATTTGCCAAATTGGATGAAAATTATAAACCCAGAGATCAAGAAAGTTCAACAAATCATGAGCATATATGTATATAAATCTACACCAAGGCACATCATCAGTAAATTACTTCACAGCAGGAACAATTAAAATATCTTTAAAGCAACAGTGAAAAGACACATTAGCTACAGAGAACCAAAGATGGGATTCATTACATACTTATTACTGCAACAATGCAGATCAAAAGACAACAGAACATGCTTAAAGTAATGAAAGAACAAGTGTATAAACTGAGAATCCTATATCCAGCAAACAATATCTTTCCAATGAAAAGGAAAATAAATTCTTAATTCAGCCATAGTGAAAGGGTTTGTAATCAGCATACTTGCTCTATAGGACACGTCACTAAACTTCATGGGGCAAAAGAAAATTGAAGCCAGCAAGCCCTGTGGCTCAAACCTGTAATCCCAGTACTTTGGGAAGCCGAGGTGGATGGATCGTGAGGTCAGGAGATAAGAGCATCTTGGGGCCAGGCGCAGTGGCTCAAGCCTGTAGTTCCAGCACTTTGGGAGGCCGAGGCGGGCGGATCACGAGGTCAAGAGATTGAGACCATCCTGGTCAACATGGTGAAACCCTGTCTCTACTAAAAATACAAAAAAACTAGCTGGGCGTGGTGGTGCGCGCCTGTAATCCCAGCTACTCGGGAGGCTGAGGCAGCAGAATCGCTTGAACCCGGGAGGCAGAGGTTGCAGTGAGCTGAGATTGTGCCACTGCACTCCAGCCTGGCGCCTGGCAACAGAGTGAGACTCTGTCTTAAAAAAAAAAAAAAAAAAAAAGAGCATCTTGGCCAACTGGTGAAACCCCGTCTGTACTAAAAAAAATACAAAAATTAGCTGGGCATGGTGGTGCGAGCCTGTAGTCCCAGCTATTTGGGAGGCTGTGGCAGGAAAATCACTTGAACCCGGGAGACGGAGGTTGCGATGAGCCAAGATCGAGCCACTGCACTCCAGCCAGGAGAAAGAGTGAGATTCCGTCTCAAAAAAAGAAAAAAGAAAAAAAAAAAAGCACCAGAAATGATAACCACTTCAATAAACACAAAGGATTTTTTTACTATTTTTGTTGCTTTAAAAAAAAAAAAATCATGGAACCTTTAAAAAAAAAAGACAATGTACTGTGAAATTACAAAATTATGATGAAAAGGACCTGAAATAACCAAACAAATAGCCAAACAATTCTAAACAAAACAAAGAAAATTCAGCAATCTTAATCAAGAAAATATATTTTGGCAAGAAGATAGATGAATACATCCATGGAACAAAATAAATGTTCCAGTAACATTTCTACAAATATGCGGTCCAGTTTTTATAAAAGTGAACAATTCAGTCAAAAATTCTATCTTTTCAACAAATAATGCTAAAAACTAGAATATGCATATGCAAAAAATAAAGACTGTGGATCTATGTCCTTCACTATATACAAATATTAACTGAAAATGGATCACAAAACCGAATGTATCATCTAAACTGTAAAATGTAAAGAAAACGTGGGTGAAATGATTTGACCCTGGGTTACATTACAATTGCATATATATGACAAAGATGCAGAATCCATTAAAAATTGAGAAATTAAACTTCATTAAAATAAAAATCTGCTTTGTGAAGGACACTGCTAAGAATTTTTTTTTTTTTTTTTTGAGACAGATTCTCGCTCTGTCAACTAGGCTGGCGTGCAGTGGCATGATCTCAGCTCACTGCAACCTCTACCTCCCAGGTTCAAGCGATTCTCCCACCTCAGCCTTCCAAGTAGCTGGGACTGCAGGCACACACCACGGCTGGCTAATTTTTGTATTTTGAGTAGAGATGGGGTTTCATCATATTGGCCAGGCTGGTCTTCAACTCCTGATCTCAAGTGATCTGCCCACCTTAGCCTCCCAAAGTACTGGGATTATAGGCATGAATCTGCTAACGATTTTTTTTTTTTTTTTTTTTTTTTTTGAGTCAGAGTTTCACTCTTGTTACCCAGGCTGGAGTGCAATGGCGCGATCTCGGCTCACCGCAACCTCTGCCTCCTGGGTTCAGGCAATTCTCCTGCCTCAGCCTCCCGAGTAGCTGGGATTACAGGCACGTACCACCATGCCCAGCTAATTTTTTGTATTTTTAGTAGAGACGGGGTTTCACCATGTTGACGAGGATGGTCTCGATCTCTTGACCTCGTGATCCACCCGCCTCGGCCTCCCAAAGTGCTGGGATTACAGGCGTGAGCCACCGCGCCCGGCTTAAGCCACGATTCTAATACCACTACACATAATTGGGAGTCTGAAATTAATAAAATTGGCTGTATCAAATGTTGGTGAAAATGCGAAGCAGCTGGAACTCACATCATGTTGGTGGGAATGCAAAATGGAACAGCCACTGGAAAACAGTCTAGAAATTTCCTAAGAAGTTAAACATATACCTGTCACAACACCCAGCCATTTTACTGCTAAAATCTTCTAGGCAAAATAAAAATCTTCTAGAGAAATATCACATGTTTGCCGGCCATGGTGGCTCACACCTGTAATCCCAGAACTTTGAGAGGCCGAGGTGGGCAGACCACCTGAGGTCAGGAGTTCTAGACCAGCCTGACCAACATGGTGAAACCTGTTTCTACTAAAAATACAAAAACTTATCCAGGTGTGCTGGCAGGTGCCTGTAATCCCAGCTACTGGGGAGGCTGAGGCAGGAGAATCTCTTGAACCTGGGAGGTGGAGGTTACGGTGAGCCAAGATTATGCCATTGCACTACAGCTTGGACAACAAGAGCGAAACTCCATCCCCACCAAAAAAAAAAAAAAAAAAAAAAAAATCTTATGTTCTTACACACACTGGAATACTGGTATGTGAACTCATGTTTAAAACTGGTATGTTCTTAATTAAAACTGGTATGTTTTAAATCTTAATAGCTAAAACTGAACACAAATGTCCATCAACAGCTTGAGAAATAACTTTTGCTTCCTCCGGAAAATGGAATATAATTCATGTAAAACAATCTATCTTCTAGAGAAATATCACATTTGCTGGCCATGGTGGCTCACACCTGTAATCCCAGCACTTTGGGAAGCCGAGGTGGGTGGATCGTGAGGTCAGGAGATCAAGAGCATCTTGGCCAACATGGTGAAACCCCGTCTTTATTTTAAAAAATACAAAAGTTAGCTGGGCACGGTGGTGTGTGTCTGTAGTCCCAGCTACTTGGGAGGCTGTGGCAGGAAAATCACTTGAACCCGGCAGACGGAGGTTGTGATGAGCCAAGATCGAGCCACTGCACTCCAGCCTGGGTGACAGAGTGAGATTCCATCTCAAAAAAAAAAAAAAAGCACCAGAAATGATAACCACTTCAGTAAACACAAAGGATTTTTTTTACTATTGTTTGGATGAGAATGACACAGAACAGTGGAAACTGAAGGATTCCATCAGGGGCGTCTGAGAGAGAGGAAGCATTAGGGTGAGGCAAGATTACCAAGGACCAGGGGGTAATGTTTGAGTCCAATGGATGGGATCCTTATCTTGAAAAGACTGTTTCATGAATACGTATTTTTACATCATTTAGAAAAATCAGTGAAATATATCTATTTCTTCCTGTGAGCCATGGGCATGGAAATAATTGGGGATAGTAAACAATGCCTGGGGTGGAAAGAAACTGGTTCTCTAGTAAGGGAGCGGAGGGAGGAGTGCCTGCTGGTCCTACTGATTGAGGCGGGTCTCTGGGAAGTTAACAGCTGAGGGAGAGTTGTGTGGGGCTCCCTCCTGCTCTGGGTAGGTCTTCAGCCCATCCCCCATTCTCTTGTGCCCACTGATAGCCTTGCTGCAGGAGGGGCACCAGAACTTCTTAGCCTGCTCTTCCCATGTGGTTCAGCTGTACCCAGGAGAGAGGTACCAGGAGCTGGAGTGGCTAATGGGACCAGTAACCAAGGCATCAGTGCACACAGGCTGCATGAAAAGGAGAGAAGGGATGAGATAGTACTTGCGTGGTGATCACCTTCCTGCCATCCAATCTAGCTCAATGATGCCTAGGGGAAGGAAGTCATCAGTTGCTTTGACATGATGCTGGAGATAGACATTTCTACAGAAGTAGAGATGGGGTCAGGCGCGGTGGCTCATGGCTGTAATCCCAGCATTTTGGGAGGCAGAGGTGGGTTGATCACCTGAGGTCAGAAGTTCGAGACCAGCCTGATCAACATGGTAAAACCCTATCTCTACTAAAAAAAAAAAAAATACAAAATTAGGCAGGTGTGGCTGGTTTACACCATGCCTGTAATCCCAGCTACTTGGGAGGCTGAGGCAGAAGAATCGCTTGAACCAGGGAGGCAGAGGTTGCCATGAGCTGAGTTCACACCCCTGAATGCCAGCCTGGTCAACAAGAGTGAAACTCTGTCTCAAAAAAAAAAGTAGAGGTGGGAGAAAGTAAGGAAGCCAGACCCCTTGGCCTAACAAATCCCACACCAGCCCTCCTGAGCCAGGGTTACTGACTCATGTTGGCCTCACCAGGCTGGGCTGGTAGCAGGGAACTGAGACCCAGAGAACGCCTGCATTTAGGACATAATATCCTCCAGACCACCAACCTGACCCTCCATGATATATCCCACCCTCTAGATTTGGGATCAGACCTTCCTCATGTGCACCATCACCCAAAACAGCCCATACTTCCACATCCTCTGTCTCCTGCCTGTGACAGGGCAGGCATGAAGGGCAACCCTCACTGCTACCCTCACACACAAGATGGGAACATGCAACTGACTGTCCTGACCAACTGCTCCCAGGCAGACAGCAGCCTGAATAACTTCATCAACATCCCAGTGAGAAGCCCTATCCAAACCAGGTCCTCTTAACCTTTACCTGTTTGCTACTCAGGTCACCCCACCTGGCCTTAAGTGAGGTCCCATTCCCAGGCACTGACCCTTGCTTTCACTCAGGTGGCTCCAGCTGGGCTGCGATCCTTCCCCACAGCAGTAGTGCATTCACATGCTGATTCCCTTACTGGATGCTGAGCCCTCCTTCTCTCCTAGTTGCCCACCAGGTGCACCCACAGGATGTGGAGTGTAGGCTAAAAGCCTTGGAACAACCCTTTTTTTTCTAGACAGAGTCTCACTCTGTTGCCCAGGCTGGAGTGCAGTGGCACGATCTTGGCTCGCTGCAACCTCTGGCTCCCGGGTTCAAGTGGTTCTCCTGCCTCAGCCTCCCAAGTAGCTGGGATGACAGGCGCCCACCACTATATCCAGCTTTTTATTTTATTTTTATTTTTAGTAGAGATGGGGTTTCACCATGTTGCCCAGGCTGATCTCAAACTCCTGAAGTGATTCGCCTGCTTTGACCTCCCAAAGGGCTGGGATTAAAGGCGTGAGCCACCGCACCTGGCCCTTTTTTTTTTTCTTTCAGACGGATCTCACTCTGTCTCCAGGCTGGAGTGCAATGGTGCGGCCTCGGCTCACTGCAACCTCTGCCTCTCAGGTTCAAGCAATTCTTCTGCCTCAGCTTCCCGAGTAGCTGGAACTACAGACACCCGCCACTATGCTCAGCTAATTTTTGCATTTTTAGTAGAGATGAGGTTTCACGATGTTGGCCAGGCTGTTCTCGATCTCTTGACCTTGAGGTCCACCTGCCTTGGCGTTCCAAAGTCATGAAATTACAGGCATGAGCCACTGTGCCCGGCTGCCTTGGACCAACTCTTATAAGCTGATATCCCTCCTATAGAGGCTATTTCTTTTTTTTTTTTTTTTTTTTTTTTTTTTTGAGACGAGGTCTTGCTCTGTCACCCAGGCTGGAGTGGAGTGCAAAGTGCACTCTTGGCTCACCACAAGCTCCGCCTCCCAGGCTCAAGCAGTTCTCCTGCCTCAGCCTCCTAAGTAGCTGGGATTACAGGCACGCAACAGCACCACACCCAGCTAATTTTTGTATTTTTGGTAGAGATGGGGTTTCACTGTGTTGATCAGGCTGGTCTCGAACTCCTGACCTCGTGATCTGCCCATCTCAGCCTCCCAAAGTGCTGGGATTACAGGCGTGAGCCACCGCGCCCGGCCACAGACTATTTCTATTTCTAGATGATTATCTCTTTCTTGGCCTTGCCTGCCCAGAATAATTGTTTAATCCAGATCACCTTGTTTTTTCCCCCCGTGTTGATCCTTTTCATCATCTGACTCCTATTCTTTCCTGGTTCCTTTGTCAGAACTTTACCCTCAGACACCTGAGGATTTTACACTGGGCTCTTCCAAGCCACTTCCAATACCCCATCCACCGACCTCCACCACAACTTCAGGTCCCTGCCCAGGGATGTCCCTTTCCCAGGCTCCCATCTCCTACAGGGTGGCTCTTCCTCCAGGTTCACCAGAGGGTGGCAGTGGAGGGTTATCTAGGTATGTTTCACTCAATTCTGGACCGCCAGGGTCTGCGCAATGAGGCGCCAGGGTGCTGGACCAGCTGCAACATCTTACCCAAGGCCCACGCTTTTTTGAAGCCTCAGCTCCATCCAGTCTTTTTTCTCTGTATCTTGGTGCTGAGTTAGGAGAAAACAACCTCTGTTCCGCTCTCACGGACACATGACCTTGGGAGCTGCGAGTAAGGAAGGCTGAGAAAAGCAATCAGACATGTAGAGTCCTAATTAGGGGGAAATAAAAATCGGACTGGCGAGAGCAGCGGAAAGCAAAGATATAAAGCAACTAAGCTACAAATCTGCCTTTCTCCATAGTCCAGGGCATATAAACAAAAAGAGGCAGATAAGCTATAGGTCTGCTTTTCTTTATGGCCCAGGACATATGGCCCACCTGCTCAGATAATATACGTAACTCACAAACTTCCTAACATCAAACGCCTCAATTTATCAAACACCAGAGCGTCCAGAAAAATCCAGATTAGCTCCCTGCTGCCTTGGCGTTATCACTCAGCCCAAGTTTCACTCTAGAAACTCCTCAGCAAGCCTGTTTCCCTGCATTCAGCTTCTCTTCTGCTGGCCTGCCTGTTGCCGCCTCGCAACGTATTTTCAGACTTTCTCTAATAAAGCTGTCTTCCTTCACTGTCTTAGTAAATTCTTTTTACCCCCGGCGTACCACCGGCCCAGATAGTCATAGCTCTCCCGCGACACCTGCGACACGGCAAGAGACGGGGAGGCAAAAGTTGAGGAGTGGGTAACCTGTCTTTGCTTCCACTTCTGCAGAACTTGTTCTGTGGCTTCTTAAAACACAACCCAAACATCGCTTCTCTGCTCGAAATCCAATAAAAGTCCTCAATATGGCCCACCAGGGATCTATGGGATCAGTCCCCTGCCTGCCTGCCTGCCTGCCTAACCAGGTCTATTAATTACTTCAGCACTCAAACTGCGGTTCGCGGACCAGCAGTACACACGACACTTGGGACCCAGTCAGAAATGCAGAGGATCAGGCCTTCCCCAATGACCTGGTTAATCAGAACCTTAAAAAGATATACAGTTTCTTGTGAAAGTTCGAAAAGAGCCACTTACTAGCCTCCATTTTATAGAGTATTTCGCATTCCTCACCTACGGGTTCGAGCAGCTGGGGCTTAAACTGGGGGAAGACACAAGTGAAAAATCCCCGAGATGATGCGGCCGAGGACGAGGCCGCTTTCCCAGCACTTATATAGGCTGATGGCCTGGCCCACGGCTACTGTCCTACGGGAACAACCACTTACAAGGACTGGAGGGGCCGTGGACGCCGCGATGAAGACACTCTTGTCCTAGCACAGGCGCACTGCGACCAAGCCGCCCACCCTGGATTCGAGGAAACGTGCTGATAGGCGAACAGTGAGGAGGCGGGGCCTGCTTCCGGCCGGGAAGGGGCGACACGTGATGGAGGAAAGGATTTCCGCTTCCGCCAAGAGTCGGCTGTGACTCCCACAGCTGAAAGAGATACCGGTCGGCCTGCAATTTTCAGCGGATATCCGGTACCTGGCACACTGGCCAGTAGGGAAGTCACAACAGATACAAAAATCTAATGTTTCAAATGCCCCTTATATATGCAACAATCTTAAAACCATATACAAATGAAACTCCTTGGCTATGAAAACCACACTTCAATCAACTCGAAGATCCAAGAGATTACAAAATGAAAAAAAAATGTTTTTTAATTAAACGATTTAGCAAGAAACATTACCTATTCAAGTTTTGAGCCTTTGTGTAGAGAAAATTAACAGAATTGTCTCACCTTAGTATTTTTTATCTGAAAGTAAAAAGTAGTCCACTACTTTAGTGTGGACTGAAGTTTAATGTCCAAGCATTAGGCACTGATAATAAAAGGCCAGGCGGGTTTGCAAGTACCTGTGGTCTCAGCTACCAGAGAGGGAGGCTGAGGTGGGAGGGATCTTTTGAGCCCAGGAGTTTTAGAACAGCCTAGGTGGCCTAGCTAGATCATGACTAAAAAATAACAAGCCAGGCACAGTGGCTCACACCTGTGATCCCAGCAGTCTGGGAGGCCGAGGCAGGTGGATCACCCGAGGTCAGGAGTTAAAGACCAGCCTGGTCAACATGGTGAAACCCTATCTCTAAAAATAAATAAATAAATAAAATTTAAAAAAGAAAATAAAAAATAAGCCAGGCACAATGGCCTGTAATCCCAGCACTTTGGGAGGCTGAGGTGGGATGATTGCTTGAGCCCAGGCGTTTGAGACAGCCTGGACTCGACAACATAGTGAGACACTGTCTAAAAAAAAAAAATTAAAAAGTGAGCCAGGTGTGCTGGCTCCTGCCTGTAGTCCTTGTTACTGGCAGAAGCAGGAGGATTTCTGAAGTCTGGTAAGTCAAGCCTGCAATGAGCTGAGATCACACAACTGCACTCCAGCCTAAGTGACAAAATGAGACCCTCTCTCTCAAAAAAAAGTATAAATTTTATAACATTTCTTGGATGTTGTAAATTTTATGGAACATTATACGTGAATTAATTTGGATCAGATTCCTGAATTACTTACATGTAAACCATTTCTCTACAGAAGGGGTTGGGATGAGAAGCCTTCAATCCATCAAAGCTGTATATAAATCTATAGAGGTGACACTCTGGTCATTTCATCAGGAAATACTCATACCTTTCCATAGACACTGTATATGGTGTTAGTCCTATTCTCAGAAATTAATATACATTTTATTATTTTTTTTTTCAGCAGGAGTGTCGCTCTGTCACCATCCTGGAGTGCAGTGGCACAATCTTATCTCATTGCAACCTCCTCCTACTGGGTTTAAGCAATTCTCCTGCCTCAGCCTCCCGAGTAGCTGGGATTACAGGCACTCACCACCACACCCAGTTAATTTTTGTATTTTTAGTAGAGACCAGGTTTCACCATGTTGGCCAGGCTGGTATCTCCTGACCTTATGATCCTCCTGCCTCAGCCTCTCAAAGTGCTGGGACTACAGGCATCAACCACTGCATCCCCATATCTGGCCTTTTTTTTTTTTTTTTTGAGATGGAATCTCCCTCTGTCACCCAAGCTGGAGTGCAGAGGCACAGTCTTGGCTCACTGCAAACTCTGCCTCCCGGATTCAAGTGATTCTCCTGCCTCAGCCTCAAAAGTAGCTGGGACTACAGATGCCTTCTACCATGCCCAGCTAATTTTTGTATTTTTGGTAGAGATGGGGTTTCAACATATTGGACAGGCTGGTCTCGAACTCCTGACGTTGTGATCTGCCTGCCTCAGCCTACCAAAGTGCTAGGATTACAGACATGAGCCACCGCACCCAGCAGAAATTAATACACATTTTCAATAAATGTGATTTTAATTCAATAGTATATGTTTACTCCAACAGAAACTTGCCTTCTTCCCCAGTTTTAAAAGATTTCCAGTTGTTTGGTCTTTACTTTCCCAAACAATAGTTTCATCTTCAATCACAATATTCCTTCTTCCATCCTATTCTTATTGCTCATTGTTTTTTGACATTAATTTATATAGACTGGTGTAATGATAAGTATTTGGGTGAAATAGACATATTTGCTTTTAGTTAGGTGCTATTTCTCTGCTCTGAAACATATGTAGTGGAACATTTCTATATCGAGCAAAGCTGAGATTCAAATCAGAGATCGAATCGAAGACTTTCCCAGGTTCAGATATACATACTAAGAGAACTTGTTTCCAGCACACAAATCCTACAAGAAAGATCAAATAAAGTTCTTCAGGCCAGGTGCAGTGGCTCACACCTCGTAATCCCAGCACTTTGGGAGGCCGAGGTGGGTGGATGATGAGGTCAAGAGATCAACACCATCCTGGCCAACATGGTGAAACCCTATCTATACTAAAATACAAAAAAATTAGCTGGGTATGGTGACAGGCACCTGTAGTCCCAGCTAATCAGGAGGCTGAGCCAGGAGAATCGCTTAAACCCAGCAGGTGAAGATTGCAGTGAGCCAAGATGGCACCACTGTACTCCAGCCTGGGTGACAGAGCAAGACACCCTCTCAAAAAAAAAAAAAAAAAAAAAAAAAAAGACAAAAGAAATTTCTTCAGTCTGACATCAAATGATGGCAAAAAAACACGGGAGAAAACCAAGTTGACTATGAAAGAATACTCTAAGTATAAAAGACAGCCTAAATGTGTATTTCTTCACATGTAAAAATCAGTTGACAGGTTGTTGTTACAACATCAAAATGTAATATGAGTGTATTTCATTTGCAAATAACCATACAAGAAGTGGAAAAACCCAGTGACTACCAATGGCAAAGTAATAATCATAAGAATATATTGTTCTGTGTGGAACCCCAAGAGCTGTTACACATGTAACAAAATACTCCAAGGATGCAAAAATATGAAAGCTACAGATAATAAATATTTTTGTACATCACTGAAAATTAGCCATATATCACAAGAAAAGTAATGCTGATGGCAGTGGGTTGTCATTTACATGATAAACAGTAGTCACTACAAAATGTAAGAACAATGATAATAAAAAATAAATATTTCTACATGTAAAGACATTGGATGAAAGAGGAATTTACTGACCTTCTGAAGGAAAACTGGACTCTGCATACATTTCATATTATTAGGGGGATAAGATTGCCCTCATTCATCCTACTTTGAAATTCTCATGTTGGCCGGGCATGGTGGCTCACGCCCGTAATCTCAGCACTTTGGGAGGCTGAAGTGGATGGATCACCTGAGGTTAGGTGTTCAAGACCAGCCTGGCCAATATGGTGAAACCCTGTCTTTAAAAAAAAAAAAAAGAAGAAAAGAAAAGAAATTCTCATGTTACAGCACATATTTCTCCTTCAACATCAGCTCTACTATTGAAATCATGAAATTCTTTACTGGGAGTGTAATGACCCCTTCTGTGATTTCTTGAACCTCCAGCTCAGGTACAGAATTAGAGGTCAACCATTCTACATTTTGTAGTATGTTTTCTCAATTTTCTACAGTTAGGAAAATCTGTATTGCATTGTTATTATTTTCAGTTTCCTCTACTTAATTCTCTCACAATCTGGAAGATTTGTTCAATGAAATGTTGCTATCTTCAACTTATGTTTATGTTCCTGCAGAGAAAATTAAAATTATCCCTTCTAAACAGATGACCGAAGGGTGTTAGCATATATCATGGGTCTGAAGTGAGTGAGGACCATGAGGCAGGATACATCACCCAGGAAGTAACCATGTCCTTGGGACTCAGCAATCACACAATCAACACAATAAGCCTCAGCAGGCCAGGTGCGGTGGCTCACAAATGTAATCTCACCACTTTGGGAGGCTGAGGTGGGCAGAACACCTGGGGTCAGAAGTTCGAGACCAGCCTGGCCAACATGGCGAAATCCCGTCTCTACTTAAAAAAATACAAAAATTACCTGGGCATGGTGGCAGGCACCTGCAATGCAACTACTTGGGAGGCTGAGGCAGGAAATTGCTTGAACCCAGGAGGCAGAGATTGCAGTGAGTTGAGATCATGCCAGTGCACTCCAGCCTGGGTAACAGAGCGAGACTCCATCTCAAAAAGAAAAAAAAAGTGTCAACATTCCCACTGTAGTCAAGCTCATTCAACCAAAGCTGCATGAGTATTTTGATTTTACTGGCCTTCAGACTGATCCTTTGCTCATTATAATAGTAAAAAACACATCCCTGAGTGGAGATTTAAGATGCTAATTAGAGGTGACACGTGAACAAGGATGTGCAGCGACTGTGCATGTGCACCCAGAAAACCACCCAGAATGTGCTTACTAGGAACACCTCTTCCCAGCCCCTTGTGAATAGTCGTGTGAGATTCCCATAAAAGGAGTCTCCCTAGTGCCACTGTTTGCTGTCTCCTCCTTATGAGCAGCCTGCCCTGAATCCTCGCTCTCTCTCAGGATATACCGTCTGTTCTGCACTTAACTTTTAAAATACTCTTTTTTGTTTGCTATAAATTGCCATACATTGCATCTCCTTTTCTATGTGTCTCACTTAAATCCTTTTAAACAACAAAGACGACAACCAAGATTTCACAGCAGCCATCAACAACCAGATCAGGAGAGAAAGGTGAGGCAGTAAATGCTCATGCATCAAATCTAAAGGTGACATCAGAGGCAAAGCAAGTGTGGAAACAGGTCCTTCACGGACAAGGGAAAAGGACAAACAGTGTTGAGGACAAGGACGGATTGAACCAAGGACTGCTTGATATGCTGGTAGTCCAGTGGGGTCTTTGCGCTACTGTGGGTCCTCACTCTTTTAATGCTGCTAAACTGCAGATAAAATACAAGTTATTATCTTAACAATTTTTTGTTTTTGTTTTTGTATTTTTGAGTGGGAAATGTGAGAAACATTTTATTGATTTTTTTATTGCATTTTAGGTTTTGGGGTACATGTGAACATGCAAGATTGTTGCATAGGACACATACACACAAATGTTCATTGCAGCACAGTTTACAATAGCAAAGACCTGGAACAATTTTTTGTTTTTTGAGATAGAGTGTTGCTCTGTCACCCAGACTGGAGTGCAGTGGTACAATCTTGGCTTACTGCAACCTCCACCTCCCTAGTTCAAGTGATTCTCTGGCCTCGGCCTCCTGAGTAGCTGGAATTACAGGCCTGCGCCTCCATGCCCAAATCCTTTTTATATTGGGCTGGGATTAGAAGTGTGAGCCACCACGCCCGGCACATCTGAACAATTTTTAAGTGCAGAATGACTGGCTTTCAGTACATTCATATTGGTGTGCAGCCATTACCACTATGCATCTCCAAAAACCCTTTCATCTTGCAAAATTAAAACTTTATGCCAATTAAATCCTAAGTCCCCATTACCCACTTCCCCTGATTCCACACAATCACCATTCTACTTTCTTTATGAATTTGACAACTCCTAGTACCTCATAGAAACAAAAACATTTTGGGTCTAAAGTTCAAGGAGCCTATATCTGGTGTGAGAAATCAGGTGACCAGGCCTTCTAAAGAATGTCTTTATATGAATGAACTATTTATTTTCTTTTGAGACAGTCTCACTCTGTCGCCAGGCTGGAGTGCAGTGGCATGATCTTGGCTCACTGCAACCTCCGCCGACCAAGTTCAAGAGATTCTTCTCCCTCAGCCTTCTGAGTAGCTGTGACTACTGGCACGCGCCACTACTCCCGGCTTATTTTTTTGTATTTTTCGTAGACAAGGTTTTACCATGTTGGTCTGGCTGGTCTTAAACTCCTCACCTCAAGTGATCCGCCCCCCTCGGCCTCACACAGTGCTGGGATTACAGGCATGAGCCACCGTGCCCGGCCCTGCCCTTCATTTTTAAGGCTGAGTAATATTCTATGCTATGCATATACTATGTCTTGCTTATTCATCCATCTGTCAATATACAGGAGAGTTGCTTCCACATTTTCCCCCTTGGTAAGTCATGCTGTTATAACCATGTGTACAAATACTCAGTTCCGGCCCCTCTTTCTATTCTTTTGGTTATATTCTCAGAAGGGGAAAATGGTGGATAATGTGATTTCCATTTTTTCAATGTAGTCATTATTTGCAATACAGTTTTCAATAATATTTGTCACGTTTTGCATTTCCACCAATAGTGTACAGGGGTCCTTATTATTCCACATTGTTGCCAGCATGTTACTTTGTTGTTCTTACACAGAAGCAAACTAATGAGGGTGAGGGGATGTAGATGCCATTGTGGTCTTGATTTGCATGTCCCTAAACCATGAGTGATGCTTAACATCTTCTTTACGTAATTATTGTCTATTTGTATATCTTCATTAGAGAAATGTCTATTCAAGTCCTTGACCCATTTCTCAATCGGGTTTTGCTTTATTCACCAGGGGCTCCTAAAACAAACTGACCTACGCTGGTCACATTAAACACCTAACATTTGCTCCTCAGTGTAAGGAGAATGTGAACTCCCAAGATCAACGTGATAGCAGATTCAGTGTCTGGTAAGGGCTGGCTTCGTTGTTCAAGGTTTTCATCTCGTTGTGTCCTCACATGATACAGAGCAAAAGCAAGCTCGCTAGGGAAACTTATAGCCCCATTCCTAAGAACTCTATTCTCATGATCCCAACTAATCCTAATTACCTCCCAGGTATCCTATCTCCTCAATCCCTACATTAGAGAGTAAGGTTTCAAAGTATGAATTTCAGGGCTGGGCGTGGCAGCACACGCCTGTAATCCCAGCACTTTGGGAGGCCGAGGTGGGTGGATCATCTGAAGTTAGGAGTTCAAGATCAGCCTGACCAAAATGGTGAAACCCCGCCTTTGCTAAATACAAAAACTTAGCCAGGCGTGGTGGCACATGCCTGCAATCTCAGCTACTTGGGAGGTTGAGGCAGAAGGATCGCTTGAACCCAGGAGGCAAAGGCTACAGTGAACCAAGATTGCACCACTGCACTCCAGCCTGGGCAACAAAAGCAAAACTCCATCTCAAAAGAAAAAAAAAAGGCTAGGTGCGGTGGCTCACGCCCATAATCCCAACACTTTGGGAGGGCCGGCAGCGAATCACTGGAAGTCAGGAGTTCCACGCTGGCCTGATTAACATGGTGAAACCCCATCTCTACTAAAATTACAAAAATTAGTCGGGCGTAGTGGCACACACCTGTAATACCAGCTACTTGAGAGGCTGAAGGAAGAGAATTGCTTGACCTGGGAGGTGGAGGTTACACTGAGCCGAGATCACGCCATTGCACTCCAGCCTGGGCGACAAAAGCAAAAAACTCTGCCTCAAAAAAATAAACAAACTTCAGGGGACAAAGAAAGCAGTAATTTCTACCTGTCCCCCAAATTTATGACTTCACATGGAAAATACATTCATGCCATCCCAACAGCACTTTCAAAGTCTCATCTAATCATCTGACTCAGACATGGGTGAGACTTAAGGAACATTCATCTAGAGGCAATATTCCTTTCCAGCTAGGAGCCTTAGAAAACAAGCCAGTTACGTGTTTATAAAACGTTAATGGTGAGACAAGCATAGGATAGGCACACCTAGTCCAAAGCGGAACAATATGAGAAAAATGTCACACTTCCCAAGTACCAAAACCCAGATTGTAAATTTCATGAGATTTTAAGGCTGGCAAGTAATCTGCTTCAGCTCAGTACTCTGCCTGCGAGCACACTGGCACCACAGCTGTGTACCTGCAGCTCTGTTAGACATCAGTCAGGACCCCACGGCTTTGGGTGGTACTAACTCCAGAGCTGTGGGTTCAGTTCTTTTTTCCTGTTGAAGCTCAAACAATGCTTTCTACTGTTGTTACTCAGGAGTCAACACTAATGATCTCTGAAGGGCAATGAAGGTCCTCCTTCCTGTGACTTAATATGAGACATTCAGCTGTGCGTGGTGGCTCACTCCTGCAATCCCAGCAGTTTGGGAGACTGAGGCAGGCTGATCATTTGAGGTCAGGAGTTTGAGACCATTCTGTACAACATGGTGAAACCCTGTTTCTCTTAACAATATATAAAAAAAAAATGAGCTGGGCATGGTGGCACGCACCTGTAATCCCAGCTACTCAGGAGGCTGAGGCATGAGAATTGCTGAAACCCAGGAGGTGAAGGTTGCCATGAGCCAAGATCATGCTACTGCACCCCAGCCTGGGTGACAGAATGAGACCCTGTCTAAAAAAGAGCTTAGAACGGTGGCTCACACCTGTAATCCTAGCACTTTGGGAAGCCCAAGCAAGGAGATCATCTGAGGTCAGGAGTTCGAGACCAGCCTGACCAACATAGTGAAACCCCATCTCTACTAAAAATACAAAAATTAGCCAGGCGTGATGGAATGCTCCTGTAATCCCAGCTACTCTGGAGGCTGAGGCAGGAGAATTGCTTGAACCTGGGAAGTGGAGCCTATAGTAAGCTGAGATCATGCCACTGTACTCCAGCCTAACAGAGTGAGACTCCATCTCAGAAAATAAATAAAAAATAAAAAAAAGAATATGAGATATTCACAGCTGAGTAGCTCTATGAAACCTCCCTGAAAAATGGGAAATAGCCAATAACCTTCCTCCATTTCTTCCTATCACCTTCTGTTTCAGTTCAAAGTGGCTGCCTTATGGCTCAAGTGGCTGAATAGGCCTATGGTTCACACCTGTACTAATAATCCAATCAAAGGTGCCCTGGACACACTCTTCATGTTCTCTTCCCAATATGTGTTTTCATCTGTGTAATATAGATACATTGAGAATTTTCCAAATCTGTAAGTTCTACTTCCTTCTTAACATTAAAAATTCAATCTCCATCACTTCTCTCACGTTTTACTACACACAGTCAAGAACCCTGCTGCTTCTTCAACACTTCCTAGAAATATTACAAATTCAGTATCTCCTTTCCTCACCTGCTAATTCTGTATTCCACACAACACTAGCACAGGAGCACAATTCACACATTTTCTGTCGTATTACCGGAAGGATCATCTTCACTCCAATGAACAATAACATTATCTTCAATTCAGCCTGAGACTTTCTCCTTTTCCTTTGAAAGTCTCACTCTGTCGTCCTGGCTGGAGTGTAGTGCTGTGATCTCAGCTCATTGCAACCTTTGCCTCCCGAGTTCAAGCAATTCTAATGCCTCAGCAAGTATACCACCACACCTGACTAATTTTTGTATTTTTAGTAGAGATGGGGTTTTATAATGTTGGCCAGGCTGATCTCAAACTCCTAACCTCAAATGATCCACTCACCTCGGCCTCCCAAAGTGCAGGGATTACAGTTGTGAGCCACTGCACCCAGCCCCTCCTTTTTCTTTTTAATGGAGTCTTGCTCTGTCACCAAGGCTGGAATACAGTGAAGTGATCATAACTCATTGCAGCCTCAAATTTCTAAGTTCAAGTGATTCTCCTGACTCTGCCTCTCAGAGTTGGGAGGGATTATGTGCATGCACCACCATGCCCGGCCAATATTTGTATTTTTCTATAGAGATGAGGTCTCACTCTATTGCCCAGGCTCATCTCAAACTCCTGGCCGCAAATAATTCTCCCATCTCAGCCTCCCAAAGTGCTGAAGTTGCAGGTGTGAGCCACTGCACCTGGCCAGGAGTATCTTAGATGATGGAACATAGTTTACAGTTCAGGTTTTCTCTGAGATAACTGAGTACAATGTTGAGGAACACACGGAACAGCAAAGAAAAATCACTTCCAACAAGGAACTCAAAGACTTGCTGAAATCCTCTACACTGGTGATGATGACGATGATCCAGAAGACTGAGAAGAGGCACCATGATCAACCTGGACACTTGAAAGATCTGCAGCATCTTTTCAATAGGCACAAGTATTTGATAAGTTCCTTTGAGAAAACACAGTCTCCAGGTCAGCAGAGAGATTAGAAGATGGCCAAAACCACTGTAAGATGTGTTTGATGATTCAAATAAATAGAAAATACAGCTTTTCCTTTAACAATGTTTCTAACTAAAGCATCTGCAATTATGAAGACTCAAACTTCGGCCAGGCACAGTGGCTCACGCCAATGTCAGCACTTTGGGAGGCAAGGACGGGTGGATTACCTGAGGTCAGAATTTCAAGACCAGCCTGGCCACCATGGTGAAACCCCGTCTCTGCTACAGATACACAAATTAGCAGGGCATGGTGGGGTGTGACTGTAATCCCAGCTACTAGGGAGGCTGAGGCAGAATTGCTTGAACCTGAGAGGTGGAGGTTGCAGAGAGCTGAGATCCCACCAGTGCACCCCAGCCTGGGCAACAGAGTGAGACTCCATCTCAAAAAAAAAAAAAGATAAACTTCAATGCTGAAATTTTCAGCCCTCAAACACCACAGATCCAACATCTGTGTTACTGACCTTCCACCAAAGAGGCAACATCTGCAATCAAATGTTGATTCTTCTAGCAGACAATCCTCCTGATGTCCTGATACAAACTTCAAGTTAAACTGATGTCCCATGACTTATCTACACTGCCACATATCTCAGCACCTCAAAATATTGCAGCTTTAGGAACCACAGAGCAATCATCTTATGAGGGTTATCAAGAAAGAGCCAGGGATTAGGAGACTATTAAAACACACTTTCACCGGGCGCGGTGGCTCACGCCTGTAATCCTAGCACTTTGGGAGGCCGAGGTGGGTGGATCACCTGAGGTCAGGAGTTCAAGACCAGCCTGGCCATCATAGTGAAACCCCATCTTTAGAAAAAACAACAACAACAACAACAACACTTTTTCAGGCCATTAAATGAAACCAATCCACAACCATTTTTGTTTTGTTTTGTTTTGTTTTCCAAAGGGCCAACAGCCTTCCAAGCTGAGAGCCTCAGGGGCTGATACCTTTTGGGCTGAGGGCCTTTAAAAAAAAAAAAAAATTGTTTGCCGGGTACTGTGGCTCACGCCTGCAATCCCAGCACTTTGGGAGGCCGAGGTGGGCAGATCACGAGGTCAGGAGTTCAAGACCAGTCTGGGCAACATATCCCAGCTACTTGGGGGGCTGAGGCAGGAGAATCATGTGAGCCCAGTAGGCGGAGGTTGCAGTGAGCCAAGATCGCACCATTGCACTCCAACCCAGGCAAAAGTGTGTGGCTCCATCTCGGGAAAAAAAAAGGAAATATTTCATTGTAGTGAACATATACTATTACGTGCTGTAGAGGTGGGTCTGTGATGGTTGTCTGTATTAAACATCTACAGATGTTTTTTCTTGTCAGAATTCCTGAAATAACACAATGAAACAACCATTTTCATATTATTTACAATTCATTAGGCATTATAGATAATGTAGAGATGATTTAAAGTGTACGGGAGGATGTGCTCAGATTCTAGGAAAATATACCATTTATATAATGCACGTGAGCATATTCAAATTTAGATATTCTGAAGAAGTGCTGCAACCAATCCTCTAAGAAAATCACAAAATGGTAGTATTTCAGAGAAACAGAAACTACACAAGGCTTTACCCCATTCTTTACATTCATAGTTTCTATCCAGAGTAAATTCTTTCATGTATCTAAAATACACAAGGACTAACAAACCTTTTTTCATGTTTCTTAGAGTTATGAGGTAAATCATGAGCATGTCACACCATGTGCCTTCAAACAACTGAGAGAGAAAGGAAAGGCTCCCATGTTCCTAACATCATTGTTTATCTCAAGTGCGAGTTCCTTCATGGTCTCAGAAGGTAGTAGAAGAGTAAAATGATTTACTTTTTTTTTTTTTTTGTGTGAGATGGAGTCTCACTGTCACCAGGCTGGAGTGCAGTGGTGTTCTCACATCACCACAACCTCATATCCTGGCTTCAAGTAATTCTTGTGCCTCAGCCTCCTAAGCAGCTGGGATTACAGATGTTACCCACCACACCTGGCTAATTTTTGTATTTTTAGTAGAGACAGGGTTTCACCATCTTGGCCAGGCTGGTTTTGAACTCCTGACCTCGTGATCCACCTGCCTTGGCTTCCCAAAGTGCTGGGATTACAGCCTTCAGGCACCACACATGGCCTTTTTAAATATCCATACACCTTTTCTCTGCTGTGAGTTTTTTCATGTTGTTGAAGGGAACTGTGATAACAGAAGGCTTTCCCACATTCCTTACACTCAAAGTTTCTCTGCAGTATGGGTAATTTTCTGTTTATAAAAAGGAACGAGATAACTGAAGGCTTTCCTACATTCCTAACATTCGTAAGGCTTCTCTGCAGTATGGGCAATTTTATGTTTATGCAAACAAATAATGATGAGTGAAGGCTTTCCCCCAGTCCTCACATTCATATGGCTTCTCTTCAGTGTGAATTTTTATGTCCTTGAAGTGAACTGTAGTATCTGAAGGCTTTCCCACATTACTGACATTCATACGGTTTCTCTCCAGTGTGAATTCTTGCATGTCTTCGAACAGAACGGGGACAACTAAAGGCTTTCCCACATTGCTGACATGCATAGGGTTTCTCACCACTGTGAGTCCTTTCGTGATATTGAAAGGAACTTAAAAAAGCAAAGGCTTTCCCACACTGCTTACATTCATAGGGCTTCTCTCCAGTGTGAATTCTTGCATGTGTTCGAATGGAACTGGAACAACTAAAGGCTTTCCCACATTGCTTACATTTATATGGTTTCTCTCCAGTGTGAATTTTTGCATGTCTTCGAAGGGAACTGGAACGACTAAAGGCTTTCCCACACTGCTTACATTCATATGGTTTCTCTGCAGTGTGAATTCTTGCATGTCTTCGAATGTAACTGGAACTATTAAAGGCTTTCCCACATTGCTTACATGCATACGGTTTCTCTCCAGTGTGAATTCTTGCATGTGTTTGAAAGGAAATGAGAAGTCTAAAGGCTTTCCCACATTGCTTACATTCATACGGTTTCTCTCCAGTGTGAATTCTTGCATGTGTTCGAATGTAACTGGAACTATTAAAAGCTTTCCCACATTGCTTACATTCATATGGTTTCTCTCCAGTGTGAATTCTTGCATGTTTTCTAATATAACCGGAATTACTAAAGGCTTTCCCACATTGCTGACATTCATACGGTTTCTCTCCAGTGTGAATTCTTATATGTGTTCGAATGGACCTGGAATGACGAAAGGCTTTCCCACATTGCTTACATTCATACTGCTTCTCCCTGGCATGCGTTCTTTCATGTCTATGAAACTCACTGAGAAACTCAAAGGCTTTCCCACATTCATTACATTTATATGGCTTCTGTCCAGTATGAGATCTTACATGCGTGAGATATAAAATGAGATTATCAAAGGCTTTCCCACAAATACATGTATAAGGTCCATCTCTACTGTGCATTACCCTATGACTTCGAACAGTTTGGAGAGAAATGAAGGTTTTTTCCCATTTCTTACAATCATAGGCTTTCTCTCCAGTGTGAGGCTTTTCATGTGTTTGAAAGGAGTGGAGACAGCTGAAGGTTTCCACACACTGCTTACATTTATGTGGCTTCTCTCCATGTTCCTGACATTCATATGGCTTGTGTCCAGTGTCAGCTCTGATGCAGCAATTCAGAGATGAATGATCCATGTTGCCTTCTGCACACACACGGCTTTCACATGGTTTTACCCCAGGAAAAGTCTTCTTGTTCATTATAGCATCTGGAATCACGCTGAAAGTTTCATCACATTGACCATCTTTACATTCACAGAGTCTCTCTGCCATATGATTTCTATAAGAAATAAGAAGCACATTACAAAGGGTTTGTTAATAAATAATTTTATATTTATTAGCAGGCATTTGATTTACAGATTTTACATTATCATGAGAAATGTAGGCTTTATGCCTTGTCTGAATTGTTTGAAAGTGAGTGGACTGAACGCTCAGCAAAGAGGCTCCATTACAGCTATTATCAAAACAGCAATGGTAGTAGGTGGTTTCTTTTTTTTTTTTTTTTTTTTTCTGAAAGATGATCTCACTCTTTTGCCCAGGCTGGAATGCAGTGGTGTGATCACACTTCACTGGAGCCTCCTCTACCTTCCAGGCTCAGGCAATCCTCCTACCTCAGCCTCCCAAGTAGCTGGGCCCACAGGCATGTGCCACCACAACTAGCTAATTTTTTTATTTCTTGTAATGATGAGTTCTCACTGCATTGCCTAGGCTAGTCTCAAACTCCTGGGCGCAAGCAATTCTCCCATTTGGACTCCCAAAGTACTGAGATTACAAGCATGATCCACCACATCTGGCCACTATGGGGTTTCTTAATGATGCTTCCAAGGCAACTAGTTTGCAAACAATGAATGTCTATGTCACATTGAACTATATATTTTGGGAGAAAGCAATCTAAAAATTAACAAATTTGAAGCTGGGCTGCTTCACATTGCTTCCTTGTTCTTTAAACTTCCATCGGGCACAGTGGCTCATGCCTGTAATCCTAGCATTTTGGGCGGCCAAGAAAGGAGGATGGCTTGATTCCAGGGGTTCAAGCCTGCAATGAGCTATGATTATGCCACTGCCCTCTAGCCTATGTGACAGAGTAAGCCCTTTCTCAAATAAAGAAATACATAAGTAAACAAATACAATTTCCTATCATTCTAACACTATCTCAAGAGACACGGCTTTATGTTGTAAATGGAAATTACCTTGGATTTCTTCTGGAATCTTTGCAATGATCTTCAATGTTCTGGTCTTCCCATTTTATTCCTAAAATGTAGACCCATAAGAGTCATCATAAATTATTACAAAATTATAGAAACATTTTTAGATTCTATGTTCATGGGACACTGTGGCCATGCCTGACTTATTCAACAAGGTATTATTGACCCTTGAACAAAATGGGCTTGAGGCCAGGTGAGGTGGCCCATGCCTGTAATCCCAGCACTTTGGGAGGCTGAGGTGGGCAGATCACCTCAGGTTGGATGTTGAGACCACCCTGACCAACATGGGGAAAACCTGTCTCTACTAAAAATACAAAAAATTAGCCGAGTGTGGTGGTGAGCACCTGTAATCCCAGCTACTCAAGAGACTGAGGCAGAAGAATTGCTTGAACCCGGGAGGTAGAGGTTGTAGTGAGGTTAAATCGTACCATTACACTCCAGCCTGAGCCACAAGAGCGAAACTCTTGTCTCAAAAAAAAAGTGGAGGAGGGACCTTGAATGGCACAGGTTCAGTCATATGTAGACTTTATCAACCTCGGCTGCCTCAGCGGGAACAAGACCAACCCTTCCTCTTTTTCAGGCTACTCAATGTTTTTATTTGTTTGTTTGTTTTTTCAGACACAGTCTCGCTCTGTAGCCCAGGCTGGAGTGCAGTGGCACATTCTCAGCTCACTGAAACCTCCGCCTTCCGGGTTCAAGCGATTCTCCGGCCCCAGTCTCCTGAGTAGCTAGGATTACAGGCATGTGGCATCATGTCCAGCTAATTTTGTATTTTTACTAGAGGTGGGGCTTCACTGTATTGGTCAGGCTTGTCTCAAACTCCTGATCTCATGATCCACCCACCTCGGCCTCCCAAAGTTCAGGTATTGCAGGTATGAGTGACCGTGCTCAGCAAAAAGGATTCCTTTAGGATGATCCACTTAATCAATAGTCAATATGTTTTTACTTCCTTATGATTTTCTTGAACATTTTGTTTCTCTAGCTTACTTTACTGTAAGAATACCAAATATAATACACCAAACAGGCCAGGCATTTTGGCTTATATGTATAATCCCAGCACTTAGGGATAAGGCAGGAGGACTATTTGAGGTCAGGAGTTTGAGACCAGCCTGGGAAACATACCAAGACCCCCATCTCCAAAAAAAGTAATTTAAGGCCGGGCGCGGTGGCTCACGCCTGTAATCCCAGCACTTTGGGAGGCTGAGGCGGGTGGATCACAAGGTCAAGAGATCGAGACCATCCTGGTCAACATGGTGAAACCCCGTCTCTACTAAAAACACAAAAAATTAGCTGGGCATGGTGGCACATGCCTGTAATCCCAGCTACTCAGGAGGCTGAGGCAGGAGAATTGCCTGAACCCAGGAGGCGGAGGTTGCGGTGAGCCGAGATCGTGTCATTGCACTCCAGCCTGGGTAATAAGAGCGAAACTCCGTCTCAAAATAAATAAATAAATAAATGATAATTTAAAAATCAGCTCAGCGTGGTGGAACTTGTCTGCAGTCATAGCCACTCTAGAGTCTGAGGCAGGAGTTCTGCTTGAGCCCAGGAGTTTGACATTGTAGTGAGCTATGATCATGCCCCTACACTCCAGCCTCAGTAACAAAGTGAGAAACTATCCTAATATAAACTTACACAAACACACCAACATACAAAATGTGTATTACTTGACTGGTTATGTTATTCAAAAGGCTTTCATTACCAGGCTTGCACTACCAAGGCTGGCTAATTTTTATATTTGTAGTAGAGATGGGGTTTCATTATGTTGGCCAGGTTGGTCTTGAACTTCTGACCTCAAGTGATCCAGCCACCTTAGCCTCCCAAACTACTAGGATTACAGGTGTGAGCCACTGCACCTGGCCAGCCTACTGTATTCCCTACTATGTTCCAAATTACTCAACAGTGTAGATGACCAAGAAACACTTGTTCTCTAATTGACTCAGTTAAACAATAGGGTACTGACATTTTTTTCAGACAGAGTTTTGCTCTTGTTACCCAGGCAGAAGTACAGTGGTGCCATCTCGGCTCACTGCAACCTCCACCTCCCAGGTTCTAGTGATTCTCCTGTCTCAGCCTCCCGAGTAGCTGGGATTGCAGGCGCCCACCATTACACCCAGATAACTTTTTGTATTTTTAAGATGGGGCTTCATCATGTCAGTTAGGCTGGTCTCAAACTCCTGACTTCAGGTGATGCACCCACCTCAGCCTCCCAAAGCGCTGGGATTAAAGGCATGAGCCACTGCACCCAGACAATATTTAATTTTTTATAGAGTCAAAAGTTAAAGCTGGATCATCAACTGTGCAGAGGTTAAGAGTCTCTGACACCCACTTTGTTCAAGAGTCTATTGCATTCCTTTTGATTTGAGATGAAGTCTCACTCTGTAGCCCAGGCTGGAGTGCAGAAGCATGATCTTGGCTCACTGCAACTCCACCTCCTGGGGTCAAGCAATTGTCCTACCTCAGCCTCTGGAGTAGCTGGGACTACAGGTATGTACTACCACGGCTGGCTAATTTTTGTATTTGTAGTAGAGATGGGGTTTGATCATGTTGGCCAGTTTGGTTTTGAACTTCTGACCTCAAGTGATCCACCCACATTGGCTTCCCAAACTACTAGGATTGCAGGTGTCAGCCACCGCGCCTGCCCAGCCTACTGTATTCCCTACCATGTTCCAAATCACTGAACAGTGTAGATGACCAAGAAACACTTGTTCTCTAATTGACTCAGTTAAAAAATGATGTCATCCTTACCTACAGACATCAGGTTATTGATGGTTTCCTGTATCACATCTCTGTAGAGATGCTTCTGGGAAGAATCCAGCAGAGCCCACTCCTCCTGGGTAAAGTTCACAGCCACATCCTCAAAGGTCACTGAGTCCTGAAACATCCCATATGGCAGAAGAGGAAGGATAAGACTGACAGCTCTAGGAGTCTACACTCACGGTAGAAGAAGTTCACAAAATGGTATAGACTCTACAAATTTATTCAATGTCTTATCCTCTGTCTATATTTTCTCCAACATAGCAATTCTGATGCTAGAACTCAACGTATTCAGTAAAGCGACAGCCAAGATGAACAAGCCTCTCATTCACGATTTCAGGACATGAGATATGCTGCCCGATCACCTCTAGTGTCTCTCTGCATCTGTACTATCTCTGGGTCTGTACTAACTCTCATGACAACGTCCTACTACGTGTTGTATACGAGAGACGACATTGGCAAGGTGCGATGGTTCATGCCTTTAATCCTAGCACTTTTGGAGGCCGGGGTGGGCACATCACGAGCTCAAGAGATGGAGATCATCCTGGGCAACATGGTGAAACCCTGTCTCTACTAAAAATACAAAAATTAGCTGGGTGTGGTGGAGTGTGCCGGTACTCCCAGCTACTTGGGAGACTGAGGCAGAAGAATCATTTGAACCCAGGAGGCGGAGGTTGTAGTGAGCCAAGATTGCGCCCCTACACTCCAGGCTGGAAACAGAGCAAGACTCCATGTCAAAAAAAAAAAGAGACAATATTAGCAGTTCTGAGACAACATATCCCTACACATGCTTACTTAGAAATTTGGACTATGATGATATCTCACAGCCAGATTGAAGGAGAGCTGCATCAACATAACAAAGAAAAGAACCTGTGTATGCCTCAACTATTCAAACAATATAATATTTGCCACTGGGCATAGTGGCTCACGCCTATAATGCAAGCACTTTGGGAGGCTGAGACGAGAGGACTGCTTGAGATCAGGAGTTCAAGACAAGCCTGGGCAACATGGTGAAACCCCATCTCTACAAAACATAGAACAATTAGCCAGGCATAATGGCACCTGCCTGTAGTCCCAGCAACTAGGGAGGCTAAGCTGAGAGGACTGCTTGAATCTAGGAGGTCGAGGCAGCAGTGAGCCATGAGTGAGTTGATGAACTCCATCTTGGGTAACAGAGTGAGACCCTGTCTCAAATTAAATTGAAAAATAAATAAATGGCCGAGCACGGTGGCTCACGCCTGTAATCCCAGCACTTTGGGAGGCCGAGGTGGGCGAATCACGAGGTCAAGAGATTGAGACCATCCTGGCCAACATGGGGAAATCCTATCTCTACTAAAAATAGAAACATTAGCTGGGCAAAGTGGCATGCAACTGTAGTTGCAAGCTACTCGTAAGACTGAGACAGGATGGGTTGAACTCGGGAGAGCGAGGTTGCAGTGAGCCTAGATTGTGCCACTGTACTGCAGCCTGGCAACAGAGCAAGGCTCAATCTCAAAAATAAATAAATAAACAAATTAAAACATAAAATGATATTTGCTTAATTTCCATCTACCTTCTGAGAGTTTTAAATTTTATTACAAAATCAGAAGAGGAGCATATGTAATCGGTCACTGCTAGGTTTGAATGTTTGTCCCCCCAAAACTCATATCGAAACTTCATCCCCAATGTGTCAGTATTGAAAAGTGGGGCCTTGAAGGTGATTGTGTCATGAGGGCTCTGCCTCATGAATGGATTAATTCACTAATGGACTAAAGGTTTAATGAGTTAACGGGATATCCTGGGAGTAAGACTTGGTGGTCTTCGAAAAGGAGGTGGAGACGTCAGCTAGCACAATCAGCCCCCTCCCTGAGGAAAACCCTCCCTCCATTGCCTCAGATAGTGAAGAGTCCCTACCGGCAAAACTTTTACCAGATGCGCCCCCATGCCCTTAGCCTTCCCAAACTCCAGAACTGTACAAAACAAATATCGTGTCTTGTGTATTATCCAATTTCAGGTATTCTACTCTAACTAACATGAAACAGACTGAAATGGCCATGAAAAATACTCTGGGGTTAGGCATGGTGGCTTATGCCAGTAACCCCAGCACTTTGGGAGGGCGAGGCGGGCGGATCACGAGGTCGAGATCGAGACCACCCTAGCCAATATGGTAAAACCCCACCTCTACTTAAAAAAAAAAACAGCACCACATAGTGGTGCACATCTGTAGTCTCAGCTACTCAGAAGCCTGAGGCAGAAGAATCACTTGAACCTGGAAGGCGCAGGTTGCAGTGAGCTGGGATTGTGCCACTGCACTACATCCTGGTGACAGAGTGAGACTCTGTCACACACACACACAAAAAGACTCTAAGCACTATGCATCTAATGAGTGACCTTGGTGCGTAACATTTCACATGTTCTGTCAGCACTTGTTACCTGGGTGATTTAGCCCATCCTATGTGATTACAGTAAGAGAACAGCTGGAAGCTGGTAACTGGGTTTTGTAGATTAAATTTAATACAGTATAACAAAAGGCTAATGAAATGTATTTCATCATCCTAAAGGAAAAATTTTAAATATTTTATTAGGTAACATAAAGGAGAATGAAAGATAGGGAAAGATTATACACATTCTTCTAAAGAACTGCATGTCGGCTGGGCACGGTGGCTCACACCTATAATCCCAGCATTTTAGGAGGCTGAGGTGGGTGGATCACCTGAGGTCAGGAGGTCGAGACCACCCTGACCAATACAGTGACACCTGTCTCTACTAAAAATACAAAAATTAGGCATGGTGGCGTGTGCCTGCTGTCCCAGCTACTTGGGAAGCTGAGGCAGGAGAAATGCTTGAACCCAGGAGGCAGAGATGGCAGTGAGCCGAGATCGCACAACTGCACTCCAGCCTTGGCGACAGAGCAACACTGAGTCTTCAAACAAAAAACAGAAAGAACTGCATGTCACCAAGGTGTCATTTCTCATGAATATTTATAAAATTCCCTGAATCAATAAAACAGACCTCTTAGTAGTCAATAAAAGCTACTTAAACAAAATGAATGGAGGTAACAAATGTATAAAATTGCTAAAAATCTTCTAACCAGAAAGTGACAGCTTACCTAATATATATGAAACTATAATATTCAACACACCACACTGTTGACAGAGATGAACAAATGAAAAGAGAAGTGAAAAATGGTAGAATAGGACAGGCACAGTGGCCTGTTACAGCATTTTATTTGCAAATATTATCTTTGTATACTCCAATTTCTCCTGTAACTATGAAAAGTCTGAAACAAGGCTCTCTTCTGTTTCAACTATACTGAAACCTAACTGGGGTCAAAAATTGTCATGGACTACATGAAAAAAGTGTTGTCAATGGAGGGGCATGGTGGCTCACGCCAGTAATCCCAGCACTTTGGGAGGCTGAGGCAGGTGGATCACGAGGTCAGGAGTTCTAGACCAGCCTGGCCAAGATGGTGAAACCCTGTCTCTACTTAAAATACAAAGATTCGCCAGGCATGATGGGGCATATCTGTAATCCCAACTACTTGGGAGGCTGAGACAGAGAACTGCTTGAATCCAGGGGGCGGAGGCTGCAGTGAGTAATATTCTCACTTTAACAATAGTAAGCCTTGGAATCCATGAGCATGGGCTATCTTTATTTATGTCTTCCATAATTTGTTTATTTGAGATGGAGTCTTGCTCTGTCACCAGGCTGCAGTGCAGTGGCGCAGTGGCGCAATGTTGCCTCACTACAACCTCTGCCTCCTGGGTTGAAGCGATTCTCCTGCCTCAGCCGCCTGAGTAGCTGGGACTACGGGCATGCACCACCATGCCTGGCTAATTTTTGTATTTTTACTAGAAATAGGGTTTCACCGTGTTGGCCAGGCTGTCTCAAACTCCTGACCACATGATCCGCCCACTTCAGCCTCCCAACCTGCTAGGATTACAGGTATGAGCCACCACCCCTGGCCAGAAGTGAGTTTTTAAAATATTTATTTACTTTTTACCATAGGCTTGTCAGTCAACAGAACTGAGTTTTTTAAACAGTATTCTTAAACAATCAAATGAAGGGACAACAAATTCTTCATTCTGTTATTCCTGTTTGATCTAATATATAAATGTGTCTTCAAAATAATAATCTCAACAATGCACTGGGTGGTTATAGATTCAAACAGGTCAAAGGAATGACCACAGTATTCCATGGAATGGGACAGACATATCTAGAACACTGTGTAACATACCAGGAGTACCCTCAAAACCAGCACAGTGTTACTCGAAATTAAAGGTCTATTAGTTGTAAATGTATATTACAAACTCTAGGGAATTCCCTGATAAAACTGAAGAAATGAGTAGGTTGATATGCTAATAGAGAGAAAATAGAATCACATGGAATAGTCAATTACAACTACAGAAGGTGGCTGGGTGCCACGGCTCACACCTGTAATCTCAGCACTTTGGGAGGCCAAGGTGGGTGGATCACTTGAGGTCAGGAGTTCAAGACCAGTGTGGCCAACATGGTGAAACCCCATCTCTACTAAAAATACAAAATTAGCAGGGCATGCTGGCGTGCGCCTGTATACCAGCTACTTGGGAGACTGAAGCATAAGAATTATTTGAACCCAGGAGGAGGTGAAGGTTGCAGTGAGATGAGATCACACCACTACACTCCAGGCTGGGCAACAGAGGGAGACTCTGTCTCAAAAAACAAACGAACAAGCAAAAACTACAGAAGGTAGAAAAAGAGAAAGTTTGAAAAAGAACAGAGAACAATTACACATATATATTAATATATCAATTACCACTTTAAATCATTATTATATATACAAAAAAGAGACAGATTGACAAAGCAGATTAAAGAAACAAGGGTCAGTAATGTGTACAAGAAAATCATTTCGAACAGAAAGATACGGATAGATGAAATAAAAAGGTATGCAAAAAGATAAGCCATTCTAACACGAAGCAAAAGAAACGTGCAACAGTTATATAAAGTTCAGACAAATCACATTTTAGATCAAGGAAAATGGCAAGGAATTTTCCTCATAATTGCTTTTTGTCGTTGTTGTTGGTTGGTTGGTTGGTTTTGAAACAGAGTCTCGTTCTGTCGCCCAGGCTGGAGTGCAACGGCGCGAGCGGCATGTGTTTGAACCAAAGCCTGGTTATGAAGAGTTGACAGGGCTGTGGTTAACTGAAGAGAGGAGGTCAGCTCTGTAAATCCGGAAATCCAGGAATTTGCCGGCAGCCCTAAGGGAAGCTAGGCCGGGAACACAGTCGAGGACTTGAGACCCTGCTTCGCATATATCTGGAAATCTCAGGAAAAACCCGAGCCCCCTGGAGACAAAGGAGGAACTGGGGACCCCAGAAACTGCTGCTTCTCCCACACGAGCCCCACACCTGAGGCGGGTTCTCCCCATGACTCTCCCGTACCCCTCACAATCTGGGGAGACGCTGGGCTGCGGGCGTGGAGCTGCCCCGAGAGGGCTCCAAGGCCGGGGCCGCAGTTGTCGCGCAAGGACCGGACAGGACGCCCGGGGCACAGGCAGCCGGACCAGACCCACCCTGCGGCCCAGGGGACCGAGGACCGAGCTGCGCCAGAGGACTCCCGGTCCCAGACCCGAGAGAAAACGGCGGGGAGGACTGGGTCCCACCACAGCCGGTTCCAATCAGCCATACTCTGTCTTGGGACTCCCAGCCTCGCGCACTCACCATTTCCTGGCTTCTGTGGTGCCCCGGGTCCTCCCTCCACCTCCTGCTGCCAGCACAGGTCCCAGCACAACCAAGCAGGGAGGCGAGCGAAACCGGGTGAAAAGACGTGGCGAGGTTTTTCAACCACGCAGACTGCTCTCGGCAGCTCGCCTAATCTGATTGACAGTTCTCACGACTCCGCCCGGCGGCTCTGATTGGATAGTTTCCAAGTCCTACCCCCTCTGCACTGAGTGACAGAAGAAGTGATCTCCCAGTGCTCGGAGGAACTGGATGAACAGACTCCAGACACAGCCTTGGGCAGGGCGTAGCAGGGGAGTGGTTCCTCCGGGCAGTGACCTGACCCCTCCCAGGTAATATTTGCATTTAAAAAGAATTTTCTGCCAGTAGTCTGGGAGCCCTTCCAGCTTCTTCCTACTGGACTGGGGGTCACAACTGTGTGCAGGGAATCCCAGACTCACTGTCCAGTGGAGCCGACCCCTGGCCTCGGAGCAGGAGGAGAGTGAAGGCCAAAAAGACCACACTGCAGCAGGAGCGGGGGTCTGATGTCCTCCAGGGATCAGGAATGTGGGATGAGACTGCTGGCTGCATGGCCAAGCCTTTCTCCCACTGTTGCGGGAATTAGGAGACTGGAGAGACCGATGAGTGGGACAGGAGGATTTTTTTAAGGTGCCCACCGGGCTAAGTGGATTTACATTTAAAAGGGTCAGTATGGAACAAAGATGAAGCTTGATTTTTTTGCATGAAACGCAGAAGCAATCCCAGCATTTTATGAGGCCGAGGTGGGCAGATCACGAGGTCAGGAGTTTGGGACCAGTGTGGCCAATATGGTGAAACCCCGTCTCTACTAAAAATAAAAATAAAATTAGCTGGGCATGGTGGCGTGCGCCTGTAATCCTAGCTACTCAGGAGGTAGAGGCAGGAGAATCACCTGAACCCGAGATGCGAAGGTTGCAGTGAGCTGAGATGGTGCCATTGCACTCCAGCCTGGGCAACAAAGTGAGACTCCGTCACACACACACACACACAAAATTACAGGTTTACAAGTTAAGCTTATATGACTTAGGCGGTTTATGTCAGGCCTCCAAGTCCATGCCTGGCCATTACAGCCTTGGTGACGCACACATATGCCTCTGGATGGTCCCCAGGAGTCACAAAGTCTGAAGTAACCAGATGGCCGCAAACAGAAGTGAAACAGCTTGTTCCTGCCTCAACTAATCGCTCTCCCCCTGTAACCTGCAACCATTGTTCCTGCTCAGCCTTGCGAAATTTCCCCCTGGACACTGGGTTTCTGAAGACCCCTCCCCTGTAACTATGTAATTTGCCGCACTCTCCCCTCTAATTGCAACCCATAACCCCGACTCTATGATCATGCCTATTTGTAAAGGAAAACCCCTACCCTTGGGACCATGCATCCCATGACACCCTCCCCTTCCCTAAAATAGATTACCACCTTTCCATTTCCTCCAACCTATATAACCAATCCCCTTTTCTACCCACTTTGCATAACTCCTTTCTCATCCTCCCGCTTGCACCCAAGCGAGAAGTAAAACGGCCTCGTTGCCCACACAAAGATGCCTGTGGTCTCTTTACACGAGCGACACACCTAACAGTTTAGATGGCCGCTATCTGAGTTGCAAGCACAGCTTATCTCACATCATTTACTATGGCATTTGGATGGCTGCAATTTAGGCTGCTTACACCTGTCTTATGACCTTTGCTGTGCTGTTTAGATGAAAAACAAGAACTTTTAGTTATTAGCTACAGAGAACAAGAATACATGAATTTATAAACTTATAAAACTTGCAAAGCAGGATACAATTTCACAAACAGGAGGGGGAGGATTCAGGGAAGTTTTGCTTATACTACAGAAAAGAAAGGAAAATTTGTTTTTCTGCTTCGACACCTTATCTCCCTGTCTACTGATATTCACCAATAAAATAAAAATACAGCAACAATGGAATGAAATTCTTAAATGTGTGGAAAACTTGGAATTATATGGCAGCAATATTCTATAAAAAAAATCAAGAGAAGAAAAGGAAAAACATGAACTAGCTCAGAGAAGCAATTTTTCAGCCATAGTTCAGCAGGAAATACCCCATTCAGGAGATTAAACAGATTCTTAATTGGCAGCCAGATTCTGATTGCTGAAACAGAGCCCCAGAGTCGATCACAACCCGGTGATGAGACAGGATCACTGAAGGATTTAACTCTAGGCTTGTCAACATGCCTTCCTGTCCCCTCTGCATAGTGTGGTAACACTCACTCCTTCTAGAACTTTCTTTTGTTTTTTGAGACACAATCTTCCTCTGTCACCGAGGCTGAAGTGCAGGGGTGCTGTCTCGGCTCACTGCAACCTCTGACTTCTGGGTTCAAGCAATTCTCCTGCCTCCGTCTCCCAAGTAGCTGGGATTATAGGCACCCGCTATCATGCCCAGCTAATTTCTGTATTTTTGTAGAGATCAGGCCACCGTGCCCAGCCCTAGACTTTCGTTTTCACCAGCAGAAAACTCAGCTGGAGGGCCGGGCGCGGTGGCTCACGCCTGTAATCCCAGCACTTTGGGAGGCCGAGGCGGGTGGATCACGAGGTCAAGAGATCAAGACCATCCTGGTCAACATGGTGAAACCCCGTCTCTACTAAAAATACAAAAAATTAGCTGGGCATGGTGGCACGTGCCTGTAATCCCAGGTACTCAGGAGGCTGAGGCAGGAGAATTGCCTGAACCCAGGAGGTGGAGGTTGCGGTGAGCCAAGATCGCGCCATTGCACTCCAGCCTGGGTAACGAAAGCGAAACTCTGTCTCAAAAAAAAAAAAAAAAAGAAAAAAGAAAACTCAGCTGGAGTCAGTTTAAGGTACTGACCTACATAAATTGTCAAATTCATAAATCTGTTCTCCATAAAGCAATCCAGTGGGTCTCTGACCTTAACAGATTTTATTCATACATCAAATCACAGTCCGACTCCAGCTATTCTACATGTAAACCAAAAATAAAATTAAAGCCCAGCCCTCTCCCCCATACAGAGGGATTTCCCGCTCAGCTAAGGGCAACCCAAAGTAAACCTGAAAATCTAGAAATCTAGTTCAGGCCATGAGGGAAAGCAGGGGTCGAACCTGTAGTCCCACCTTAGCACCTGTAGTACCAGTTACTTGGGAAGCTGAGGTGGGAGGATCCCTTGAGGAGGGAAATCAAGGCAGCAGTGAGCTGTGATTGCGCCACCGCACTCCAGCCTGGGTGACAGAGACCCTATGTCAAAAAAAGAAAAAAAAGAAAAGAAAAAAACTTTCAGACAAAAATAATTTATATCCGTACCATCATGGGGGGGAAAAGAGTGACTAATGGTGATTCTGCCGAGAAACTATAAAGAAATCCTAGGAGAAGTTCTGAAACCTACAGTAAATGGCTATGGCTGAGGCCTGAGACACATTTTGTTTTGGAAACTCACTCATGCAAAATGCCAAAATGTGTATGTCATGGTGTAAACACAATATAGAAAATACTGACGTTAAATTATTCACAGCCACTAAGTGGCATCACTATGCTTTTTTATATTAAGATGTTTCTTTCATTTTTTTTTGAGACATAGTTTCAACTTGTTGCCCGGGCTGGAGTGCAACGGCTCTATCTTGGTTCGCTGCAAACTGCCTCCTGGGTTCAAGTGATTCTCCTGCCTCAGCCTCCCAAGTAGCTGGGATTATAGGTGTGCACCAACACACCCACCTAATTGTGTATTTTTAGTACAGAGGGGGTTTCTCCATGTTGGTCTGGCCAGTCTAGAACTCCCGACCTCAGGTGATCTACCCTCCTCTGCCTCTCAAAGTGCTGAGATTACAGGAGTGAGCCACCTTACCCTGCTTGTTTTGTTTGTTTGTTTTTTAATGGTGGGGATAGGGTTCGTTAAGCATGGTGACTCATACCTGTAACCCCAGCACTTTAGGGGGCTGACATGGGGGTGGGAGAATCACCTGAGGCCAGAAGTTAGAGACAAACCTGGACAACATAGCAAGACCCTGTCTCTTAAACTACACACACACACACACACACACACACACTCACCTCCTTCCTTCACCACCTCTCATTCACAAAGCTACTTACCACTCCTCAATCACAAAGCTATTGACTGCTAAATTTATATTTTTATCCTGACCATTTCAGCATCAGTAAATATTAATGCATGTGAGAGGTTCTCAGTTCATTTTTCTGCAGGACAGTATCCAATGTTCCAAATGCCTTGCTGAAAAACCATTCTCCCCTACATTATCCTGGTCTATTTAATAAAAATCAATTTATTGGCTGGGCACAGTGGCTCATGCCTGTAATCCCAGCACTTTGGGAGGCCAAGACAGATGGATCACGAGGACAGGTGATCGAGACCATCCTGGCCGACATGGTGAAACCCTGTCTCTACTAAAAATGCAAAAATTAGCCGGGCATGGTGGTGCACACCTGTAATCCCAGCTATTCGGAAGGCTGAGGCAGAAGAATCACTTGAAGCCGGGAGGCAGAGGTTGTAGTGAGCTAAGATAGCACTCCAGCCTGGCAACAGAGCGAGACTCTGCTTCTAAATAAATAAATAACAAAAATTAACTAACCATAAATGAAGGGTGTCTCAGTCCATTTCTGCTACTATAATGAAATTCCACAGATTGAGCAATTTATAAAGAACCAAAGTGTTTTTTCCCACAGTTCAGGGGGCGGGGAAATCCAAAAAGAAGGTTCTGGCATTCTGTGACAGCCCTCCTGCTGCATCCTCCTGAGGACAGTAATGCTGTGTCCTCACAGTGCAGAAGAAAGAAGGGCAAGAGAGGACCTTGTCCCCATTCATCAAGCCCTTTATAAGCATTAATCTACTCAAGACAGGCCAAGCATGGTGGCTCACGCCTGTAATCCTGGCACTTTGGGAGGCTGAGGCAGGTGGATCACCTGAGATCAGGAGTTCAAGACAAGCCTGGCCAACACGATGAAACCCTGTCTCTACTAAAATACAAAAATGAACTGGTCATGATTGTGGGTGTCTGTAATCCCAGCTACTCGGGAGGCTGAGACAGGAGAATCGCTTCAACCTGGGAGACGGTGGTTGCAGTAAACTGAGATCTTGCCACTGCACTGGAGCCTGGATGACTGAGGGAGATTCCATCTCCAAAAAAAAAAAAAAAAAAAAAAAAATCTACTCAAGACAGCAAGCAGAGTCATCACCATTACCTAAACACCAAAAGGTCCCATCTCTCAACAGTGTTGCAATGGGGTTTAAGTTCTAACCTGTAAATTCTGGAAGGGACACAAGCATTCAAACCACGGCAAAGGGGATTATTTCTGGACTCTCAATTCTGTCCTGTTAATCTACATATCTGACACTGTGCCCTTTTTTTTTCATTTATTAATTTTTTTTTTAAGATGGGGTTTCATCATGATGGCCAGGCTGGTCTTGAACTCCTGACCTCAGGTGATCCACCCACCTTGGCCTCCCAAAGTGCTAGGATTACAGGTGTGAGCCACCGTGCCCAGCTGACACTGTGCCCTTAAATCTGGCCAATCTACTATCCAACCTGATGATAAAGAACCCCATTCATTCCACCTGATTGTCAGGCAAATATTAAAATGGTTTGAGGCCAGGCACAGTGGCACACACCTGTAATTCCAGCACTTTGAGAGGCCAAAGTAGAAGGATCAACTGAGGTCACGAGTAGAAGACCAGGCTGGCCAACATGATAAATCCCATCTCTACTAAAAATACAAAAATTAGCTCGGTGTTGTGGCGGGCACCAATAATCCCAGCTACTTGGGAGGCTGAGGCAGGAGAATTGCCTGAACCCAGGAGGTGGAGGTTGCAGTGAGCCAAGATTGTGCCACTGTACTCTAGCCTGGGTGACAGAGCAAGATGCTGTTTCAAAAAAAAAAAAAAGAAAAGAAAAAGAAAGAAGAAAAAGAAGAACGAAAAGAAAGTAAACAAATGAAATTAAAGGACAGGAGACACTTTTTAATTCATTTTTTAAGGCTAGCTTCACTTTGATATGAAAGCCAGATGAAGACACTACAAGACAATTAAAAGCTACAGACCAATATCGTTTATGCATATTAAAGCATAATCCTTAACCAAAGACTATCAAAAGAAATTCAGTACGGTATTAAAAAAATGATAAATGTGGGATTTATAATCAGAATGCACAGATGGTTTAACAAAAACGAATCAATGTAATAGACAACCTTAATGGCAAGAAGGAAAAAAACACATTTAACATTTCAATTTATACAGAAAAATAATTTAACAAAATTCAATATCCTTTCTTGACTTTTCACACCTATAATCTCAGCACTGTGGGAGGCCTGGGTGGGTGGATCACCTGAGGTCAGGAGTTTGAGACCAGTGTGACCAACAGGGAGAAACCTCATCTCTACTAAAAATACAAAATTACCCGGGTGTGGTGGCACATGCCTGTAATCCCAGCTACACAGGATTCTCCTGAGGCAGGTGAATCCCTTGAACCCAGGAGGCAGAGGTTGCGGTGAGCCAAGACACGCTATTGCACTCTAGCCTGGGCAACAAGAGCAAAAGTCTGTCTCAAAAAAAACCCAAAAAATGAAAAACAAATAAACAAAAAACTAGAAATGGAATGAAACTTTCTTAATAGAATAATGCCATGTATGAAAATCCTACAAGTAACATGTTCAATGGTGAAAGACTGAAACCTTTTCCTCTAATACCAGGAACAAAAGAAGAATGCCCACTTTCACCATTTCTATTTAATATATGTGTTAATCTGTTTTGCACTGCTGCAAAGAAATATCTAAAGCTGGTGATTTATAAAGAAAAGAGGTAGCCTGGCAAGCTGGCTCATGCCTATAATTCCAGCATTTTGGGAGGCTGAAATGGGCAGATCTCTTGAGGATAGGAGTTCGAGAGTAGCCTGGCCAACATTGTTAAACACTGTATTAAAACTACAAAAATTAGCCAGGAACAATGATGCACCCCTGTAATCCCAGCTACTCAAGAGGCAGAGACCCAAGAGTAACTTGAACCAGGGAGTTGAAGGTTGCAGTGAGCTGAGATTGCGCCACTGCACTCCAGCATGGCGACAAGGCACGATGCCATCTAAAAAAAAAAAAGGAAAGAAATGAAAGAAGCTACTGAAGATATCCTTCCATGAGTTCTGTGAGCCACAATAACAAGTTAGTTAAACCCAAAGAGAGCACAGGAACTCCCACTTGAAACATGTGGGTTATAATTTCCATTGGCCCACACTTAACCACTGATACCTGAATGGTAGGGAGTGGAAGGCAAGGAGGGAGGGATGTGGGGACCGAGCCATCAACCTGCGGGCTCTGCAGCTATCTCCACGTAGGTAATGTCAAAACTGAATTGGAAGACACCTAGTTGCTGTCCACTGCAGAATAACCTGCTTGCCTTTTGGAAGGAAGAAAACCCACACTTTTGGTCAAAAAGTCTTGTGTGTTAATTGTTGCTACTGACAGAATAGAAAAAGCCCTTTGAGTGTGTTCTTTTCACAGATTTACTATTTCCATAATAATCATATAGTACACAAAAAATCATGAGTACTTCTAAGTGCGAAACGCCGTCCCACAGGATTTAGCATTCATCTGCCAAGTTCACATACCAGGAAACAAACTTATCCACTGTCACAAATTCTCCAACCTACAAAGGAAAACTGAGATTATGCTACATATTTGTAATGTACCAGTATACTCTTCCACACTTGCTTGTAGAAAAAAGCTCATTTTTTCTGTAACCAAAATGGAAGAGTTTTTTCCCTATTCCTTTTCCCTGGTAGTATTTTCATGCTAAGACCCGGAATTCCATTTGAAATCACCCAATAGATAAAGGAGCTGAGAAACTTACTACACAGGCTATGGGAAGAAAAATAAGAATTTTTATAAGAGAATATAAGACTAGACTTTTCTTCCCCTAAAAGCTACCTTGTTCTGCCATGTTTTGAAATACTTTATCTTGCCCATCAATCTCTAATGATATAGTGCATTTTACACTTATTAAAAACTGAAGCGCCTGGGTATGGTGGCTCATGCTTGCAATCCCAGCACTTTGGGAGGCCAAGGAGGGTGGATCACCTGAGGTCAGGAGTTTGAGACCAGCCTGACTAATATAAAGAAACCCCGTCTCTTCTAAAAATACAAAATTAGTCTGCCATGGTGATGCATGCCTGTAATCCCAGCTACTTGGGAGGCTGTGGCAGGAGAATCGCTTGAACCTGGAGGTGGAGATTGCATTGAGCTAAGATCTCGCCATTACACTCTAGCCTGGGCAAGAGTGACACTCCTTCTAAAAATAAATAAATGAAAAGGATGGAAACTTCAACGTTTAAATATTTTCTGCACTCAACCACTTATCCAACATTTGTGTTACTGACCCTCCACCAGAGGTAACATCTGCAATCAGATGTTGGTTCTCCCAGCACGATTCTCCTGATGTGCAAATAGAAATTTCAAGTTACACTTATGTCCCATGATTTATCTACACTGCCATCAATCTCAGCACCTCAAAACATTGTGGCTTTAGAAACCAGAGAAATCATCATATGAAGGTTGTCGAGAACAAAAGATTTACACAATGTTTACAACATGCTTTCAGACTATTAAATAAAACCAATCCACAACTGTTTTTCTTTAAAAAAAAAAAAAAAAGAAAGAAAGAAAATGTTGGCAAGGTGTGGTGGCTCATGCCTATAATCCCAGCGCTTTGGAAGTCTGAGGTGGGTAGATCACAAGGTCAGGAGTTCGAGAACAGTCTGGACAACATAGTGAAACCCCATCTCTACTAAAAATACAAATTAGCCTGGTGTGGTGATGGGCGCCTGTAATCCCAGCTACTTGGAAGGCTGAGGCAGGAGAATCACATGATCTTGAGGCAGAGGTTGCAGTGAGCCGAGATCAGCCTGTTGCACTCTAGCCTGGGCAACAGTGCCAGAATCCTCAGGAAAAAAAAAATGTTTCACTGTAGCTGACATATACCATTATGTACTATAGAGGTGGGCCTGTGATGGTTATATGTATTAAACATCTACAGATGTTTTTTCTTGTCAGAATTGTGACCAGATGTGGTACTCACTGTTCCCCAATCCCACTTTTTTTTTTTTTCCAGGTCCTTGGGCTCTTGTCCACCAAAAACTGGGTAGGAGGCCGTGGCGTGGTGATACTGTTCAAGTAAATATTGAACCCAAAAAGGTTTGCAGAAAGTGATTCATTAGGCAGAGAGAGAGAGAGAAAGAGAAATAGAGCAAGCAAGCTCCCACGCTGTCATGGGTGGAGATCCAGAGATAGAGTCCACACAGGTTAGGGAGAAGGGGACTTTTAACCTGGGAGTTACTCCCGCCCCATTCTAGTTGTTGTCCAATTAGAGTTCTTTCGAACTTCCGCTAGAATAACTGATCTTTGACATCTCATTGGCTGTTTGGCCCACAGTCATCCCATAGCTTTTCGCAGGCTTTCTAAACCAAAGCAGCTCACCTGGGCAGGTTACCTTCCCTCCAGGACAAAAGTTAGACAAAGAACTCTAGGCTCCCAAACGGAGACGAAAAAGAAGGCAGGTCAGGCATGTCGCTGGGAAGTTCTTGCCTTTGCAACAACACCCCTTATAGACCCGGGAAGAAAAGTTAATACATTCCCTCAAAATAACACAATGAAACAACCACTTTTATATCATTTACAATGCATTAGACATTATAGATAACCTACAGATGACTTAAAGTGTACAGGAAGGTGTGCTTACATTCTAGGAAAACACACCATTTTATATAAAGCACGTGAGCATCTTCGGATTTATTCTGATGAAGTGCTGCAACCAACGCCTTGAGAATACCAGAAAATGACAGTATTTCAGAGAAACAGAAACTACACAAGGCTTTACCACATTATTTACATTCAGTTTCTCTCCAGAGTCAATTCTTTCATGTATCTAAAATAAACAAGGACAAGCAAACCATATTCCATGTTCCTAACAGTTATGAGGTCTATCACCAGTGTGTCACACCGTGTGCCTTCAAAGAATTGAGAAAGGAAAGGCTTCCCATGTTCCTAACATCATTGTTTTTTTCAAGTGTGAGTACCTTCATGGTTTCAGAACATAATGGAAAAATAAAAGGTTTTACTTTTTTTTGTTTTTGAGATGGAGTCTCACTCTGCCACCAGGCTGGAGTGCCGTGGCGTGATCTCAGCTCAGTGCAACCTCTGCCACCTGGGTTCAAGCAATTCTCTGCCTCAGCCTCTTGAGTAGCTGGGATTACTGGCACTTGCCAACATGGCCAGCTAATTTTTATATTTTTAGTAGAGATGGGGTTTTGCCATCTTGTCCAGGCTGGTCTTAAACTTCTGATGTCGGGATCCACCTACCTTGGCCTCCCAAAATGTTGGGATTACAGAAGTGAGACACAGTGCTGGCCTACACTTTTTATAAAACTTTTCTCCACTGTCAGGCCTTTCATATCTTTGAAGGGAACTGTGATAACAGAAGGCTTTCCCACATTCCTTACACTCAAAGTTTCTCTGCAGTATGGGTAATTTGATGTCTGTGAAAAGCATTGTGATAACTGAAGGCTTTTGCACATTCATATTCATAAGGTTTCTCTGCAGTGTGGACAATTTTATGTCTGTGAAAGGAAGTGATATGACTAAAGGCTTTCCCAGAGGTTTTACATTCATACGGCTTCTCTCCAGTGTGAATTCTTTTATGCACTTGAAGTGAACCGAAATATGTGAAGGCTTTTCCACATTGCTGTCATTCATAGGGTTTCTCTCCACTGTGAATTCTTGCATGTGTTCGAACAGAATGGGAACAAGTAAAGGCTTTTCGACATTGCTTACATTTATAGGGTTTCTCTCCACTGTGAATTCTTACATGTGTTTGAATGGAACTGAGACTAAAGGCTTTCCCACATTGTTTACATACATATAGTTTCTCTCCAATGTCAATTCTTACATATGTTCCAATGGAACTGGAACAACTAAAGGTTTCCCCACATTGCCTACATTCATAGGGTTTCTCTCCAATGTGAATTCTTGCATGTGTTCAAATGGAACTGAAACAACTAAAGGCTTTCCCAGATTACTTATATTCATAGTGTTGCTCTCCAGTGTGAATTCTTGCATGGTTTTGAATGGAACTGGATTGAAGAAAGGCTTTTCCACATTGCTTACATTCATAGGGTTTCTCTCCAGTGTTGAGTCCTTTCGTGATACCGAAAGGAACTGAGAGAAGAAAAGGCTTTCCCACACTGCTTACATTCATAGGGTTTCTCTCCAGTGTGAATTCTTGCATGTATTCGAACGTTACTGGGTAAACTAAAGCCTTTCCCACATTGCTTACACTGATAAGGTTTCTCTCCAGTGTGAATTCTTATATGTGTTTGAAAGGCACTAGACTGAATAAAGGCTTTCCCACATTGCTTACATTCATAGGGTTTCTCTCCACTGTGAATTCTTGCATGTGTTCGAATGTAACTGGAACGAGTAAAGGCTTTCCCACATTGCTTACATTCATACGGTTTCTCTCCAGTATGAATTCTTGCATGTCGTTGAATTGAACTGGGACGAGTAAAGGCTTTCCCACATTGCTTACATTCATACGGTTTCTCTCCGGTGTGAATTTTTGCATGTTTTCTAACAGAACTCCAACTATGAAAGGCTTTCCCACATTGCTTACATTCATATGGTTTCTCGCCAGTGTGAATTTTTGCATGTGCTCGGATATTACTCGAACGATTAAAGGCTTTCCCACACTGCTTACATTCATACAGCTTCTCTCCGGTGTGTGTTCTTTCATGTCTATGAAAGTGGCTGAGACAATCAAAGGCTTTCCCACATTCATTACATTTATATGGCTTTTGTCCAGTATGAGATCTTTCATGTGTGAGATTTAGACTGAGAGTAACAAAGGCTTTCCCACAAATACATGTGTAAGGTCCATCTCCACTGTGCATTACCCTGTGTCTTTGAACAGTTTTGAGAGAAATGAAGGTTTTTTTCAATTCCTTACAATCATAGGCTTTCTCTCCAGTGTGAGGCTTTTCATGTGTTTGAAAGGAGTGGAGACAGCTGAAGGTTTTTACACACTGCTTACGTTTACGCGTCTTCTCTCCATGTTCCCGACACTTACATGGTTTGTGTCCAGTGTCAGCCCCAATGCAGCAATTCAGAGATGAATGATCCATGTTGCCTTTTGCACACACACGGCTTTCACATGGTTTTACCCCAGGAAAAGTCTTCTTGTTCATTATAGCATCTGGAATCAGGCTGAAAGTTTCTTCACATTGACAATCTTTACATTCACAGAGTCTCTCTGCCATATGATTTCTTTAAGAAATAAGAAGCACATTACAAAAATTTTGTTGAGAAATAATTTTATATTAGCATTTGATTTACATATTTTACTTTATCATGAGAAATGTAGGCTTTATGCCCTGTCTGAATTGTTTGAAAGTGAGTGGACTGAACTCTCTGCAAAGGGGCCCCATTACAGCTATTATCAAAAGAGTGATGGTGGTAGGTAGTTTCCTTCTTTCTTTCCTTCTCTCCTTCTCTCCCTCTCTCCCTCCCTTCCTCCCTTTCTTTTTCCTGAAACAGTCTCTCACTCTGTTGCCCAGGCTGCAATGCAGTGGTGTGATCACACTTCGCTGCAGCCTCCACCTTCCAGTCTCAGGCAAACCTCCTACCTCAGCCTCGCAAGTAGCTGGGCCCACAGGCTTGTGTCACCACACCTGTCTAATTTTTAAAATTTCTTCTGGAGATGAGTTCTCACTGCATTGCCCAGTCTGGACTCCAACTCCTGGGCTCAAGCAATCCTCCCATTCAGACTCCCAAAGTACTGGCATTGCAAGCATGAGCAACCACATCTGGCAACTATGGTGTTTCTTAACGCTGTTTCCAAGGCAATTATTTGACAAGCAATGAATGTCTATGTCACATTGAACTACATATTTTGGGAGAAAACATTCTAAAACTTAACAAATTTGAAGCTGGGCTGCTTCACTTTGTTTGCTTGTTCTTTAAATTTCCATGGAGCACATTGGCTCATGCCTGTAACACTAACATTTTGGGAGGCCAAGAAAGGAGGATGGCATGAGTCCAGGGTGTTCAAGGCTGCAGTGAGCTATCATCATGCCACTGCACTCTAGCCTGTGTGACAGAGTAAGCCGTGTCTCAAATAAAGAAATACATTCCCGTCTTAAAAAAAAAAAAAAAGGCCAGGCGCAGTGGTTCACACCTGTAATCCAAGCACTTTGGAGGCCAAGAGGCGGATCACCTGAGGTCAGGAATTCAAGACCAGCCTGACCAACATGGTGAAACCCTGTCTTAAAAAAAAAAAAAAAAGAAAGAAAAAAAAAATACATAAGTAAACAAATATAATTTTCTATCATTCTAACATTATCTCAAGAGACACAGCTTTACGTTGTAAATGCAAATTACCTTGGATTTCTCCTGGAATCTTTGCAATGATCTTCAATGTTCTGGTCTTTCCATTTTATTCCTAAAATGTGGTCCAAAAAAATTATCATAAATTATAACAAAATTATACAAACTTTTTTAAATTCTATGTTCATGGAACACTATTGCCATGCATGAGTTATTCAACAAGGTATTATTGACCCTTAAACAAAATTGGTTTGAGTCTGGGTGCGGTGGGTTATGCCTGCAATCTCAGCAGTTTGGGAGGACAAGGAGGATGGGTCACCTCAAGTTGGGAGTTCGAAACCACCCTGACCAACATGGAGAAAACTGTCTCTACTAAAAATACAAAAAATCAGCCGAGCATGGTAGCGAATGCCTGTAATCCCAGCTACTCGAGAGGCTGAGGCAAGAGAATCACTTGAACGCAGGAGGTGGAGGTTCCAGTGGGCTGAGATTGCACCATTACACACCACCCTTAGCAACAAAAGGGAAACTGTCTCAAAAAAAAAAAAAGCGGGGGGCTTGAATGGCACAGCTTTAGTCATATGCAGACTTTTCTCAACCTCCGCTACCTGCATGGGAACAAGACCAACCCTTCCTCTTCTTCAGGCTATTCAGTTTTGTTCTGTTTGTTTTGTTTAGAGTCTTACTCTGTAGCACAGGCTGGAGTGCAGTGGCACGTTCTCAGCTCACTGCAACCTCCACCTCCCGGGTTCAAGCAATTCTCCCGCCTCAGCCTCCTGAGTAGCTAGGATTATAGGCATGTCCCACCACGCCCGGCTAATTTTGTATTTATACTAGAGATGGGGCTTCACCATATTGGTCAGGCTGGTCTCAAACTCCTCATCTCGTGATCCACCCACCTTGGCTCCTCAAAGTGCTGGGATTGCAGGCATCAGCCACCGTGCCCAGCAAAAAGGATTCCTTTAGGATGATCCATTTAATCAATAGTCAATGTTTTTACTTCTTTATGATTTACTTTAACATTTCTTTTCTCTAGCTTACTTTATTGTAAGAATATCAAATATAATAAACCAAACAGGGAGGCACTGTGGTTTATATCTATCATCCCAGCACTTAGGGATAAGGTGGGAGGACTGCTTTAGGCCAGGAATTTGAGACCAGCCTGGGCTCAGAGCAAGACCCACATCTCCAAAAAATATAATTTAAAAATCAGCCCAGCATAGTGAAACTTGTCTGCAGTCATGGCTACTCAAGAGTTTAAGGCAGAAGGATTGCTTGAGTCTAGGAGTTAGACGTTGTAGTGAGCTATGATCACGCCCCTACATTTCAGCCTTAGTAACATGAGACACTATCTTCATATATATTTACACATATATACCAATATACAAATTATGTATTAATTGACTGGTTGTGTTATTGAGAAAGCTTCCAGTCAACAATAGGCTATTAACATTTTTTTGAGAGAGTTTTGCTCTTGTTGCCCAGGCTGAAATGCAGTGGTTCGATCTTGGCTCAATGCAAACTTCACCTCCCAGGTTATAGTGATTCTCCTGTCTCAGCCTTCTGAGTAGAAGGGATTACAGGAGCCCACCATCACACTTGTCTAATTTTTTGTATTTTTAGTTGAGATGGGGTTTCATCATGTTGGCCAGGCTGGTCTCAAACTCCTGACCTCAGGTGATCCCCACGCCTGGACATCCCAAAGTGCTGGGATTACAGGCGTAAGCCACTGCACCCGGACAACACTTAACTTTTTATATGGTCAAAAGTTAAAGCCAGACCATCTACTATGCAGAGGTTAAGAGTCTCTTAACATGCACTTTGTTCAAGTGTCTATTGTATTGCTTGTTTTGAGATGAGGTCTCACTCTGTAGTCCAGGCAGGAGTGCAGTGGCACGATCTTGGGTCACCGTAATGTCCGCCTCCTGGGTTCAAGCCATTCTCCTGCCTCAGCCTCCAGAGTAGCTCAGACTAAAGGTGTGTACTACCACGCCAGGCTAATTTTTGTATTTGTAGTAGAGAAGGGGCTTCATCATGTTGGCCATGTTGGTCTCTTGATCTCCTGACCTCAAGTGTTCCATCCACCTTGGCCTCCCAAAGTGCTAAGATTGCAGGCGTGAGCCACTGTACCTGGCCAGTCTACTGTATTCCCTACCATGTTCCAAATCACTGAACAGTGTAGATGACTAAGAAACATTTGTTCTCTATTTGACTCAGGAAGAAATGATGTCATCCTTACCTATAGACTTCATGTTCCTGATGGTTTCCTGCATCACATCTCTGTAGAGATTCTTTTGGGAAGGATCCAGCAGAGGCCACTCGTCCTGGGTAAACCTCACAGCCACATCCTCAAAGGTCACTGAGTCCTGAAACATCCCCCAGGGCAGAGGAGGAAGGTTAAGATCGACAGTGCTAGGAATCTACACTTAAGAAGAAGTTCACACAATGCTATAGACTCCACAAATTTATTCAATGACTTGGTCATGATACTCTCGTCCTCTGTCTATACTCACTTTCTCCAACATTGCAATTCGGATGCTGGAACTCAACATATTCAGTAAAGTATCAGCCAAGATGAACAAGCCTCTCATTCACTATTTCAGAAAGTGAGATATGCTGCCCGGATCACCTCTAGTGTCCCTCTGTATTCATACTATGTCTGTGTCTGTACTAACTCATATATGAGACACAATAGTAGCCAGGGGCGGTGGCTCAGGCCTGTAATCTCAGCATTTTGGGAAGCTGTGAAGTGCATCACAAGGTCAAGAGATAAAGATCATCCTGGCCAATATGGGGAAACGCTGTCTCTACTAAAAATACAAAAATTAACTGGGCACGGTGGCATGTGACTGTAGTCCCAGCTACTGGGGAGGCTGAAGCAGGAGAATTGTTTGAACCTGAGAAGTGAAGGTTGCAATGAGCTGAGATTGCATCACTGCACTTCAGCCTGGAATCAGAACGAGACTTGTCTCAAAAAAAAAAAAAAAAAAAAAAAAAAGACAATATTAGCAGTTGTGAGACAACATATCCTTACACATGCTTATTTAGAAAGTTGGACTATGATGCTATCCCACAGCCAGATTGAAGGAGAGCTACACCAACATAACAAAGAAAAGAAGCTGTGTATGCCTAAACTATTTATTCAAACAGTATAATATTTGCCACTGGGCATAGTGGCTAACGCCTGTAATGCTAGCACTTTGGGAGGCTGAGATGAGAGAATTGCTCAAGCTCAAAAGTTCAAGACAAGTCTGGGCAACATGTTGAAACCCTATCTCGACAAAATATAGAAAAATTAGGCAGGCATAATGGCGCATGCCTGTAGTCCCAGCTACTACTAGGGAGGCTGAGCTGAGAGGATTGTTTAAGCCTAGAAGGTGGAGGCTGCAGTTAGCCATGAGTGTGTCACTGAACTCCAGCCTAGGTGAAAGAGCGACATCCTGTCTCAAATTAAATTGAAAAATAAATAAAGGGCAGGGTACGGTGGCTTACGCCTGTAATCCCAGCTCTTTGGGAGGCTAAGGTGGGCGGATCATGAGGTCAAGAGATTGAGACCATCCTGGCCAACATGGTGACATCCCATCTCTACTAAAAATACAAACATTAGCTGGGCATGGTGGCATGCACCTGTAGTTCCAGCTACTCGTAAGGCTGAGACAGGAGGATGGGTTGAACCTGGGAGGCAGAGACTGCAGTGAGCTGAGACTGAACCCCACTGCACTGCAGCCTGCCAAAAGAGCGAGTCTCAATCTCAAAAATAAATAAACAAATAAAATAGTATTTGCTTAATTTCCATCTACCTTCTGAGAGTTTTAAATGTTGTTGCAGAAACAGAAGAGGAGCATATGTGATCGGCCACTTCTAGGTTTGAATGTTTGTCCCCCCAAAACTCATATTGAAACGTCATCCCCAATGTGTCAGTATTGAAAAGCGGGGCCTTGAAGGTGACTGTGTCATGAGGGCTCTGCCTTATGAATGGATTAATTCATTGATGGACTAAAGGTTTAATGAGTTAATGGAATATCCTGGGAGTAAGACTGGTGGTCTTCCAAGAAGAGGCCAAGACCCCAGCTAGCACAATCAGCTCCCCCCTGAGGAAAACCCTCCCTCCATTGCCTCAGATGGTGAAGAGTCCCTACCAGCAAGGCTTTCCCCAGATGTGCCCCCATGCCCTTAGACTTCCCAAACTCCAGAATTGTACAAAACAAATATCATGTCTTGTGTATTACCCACTTTCAGATATTCTTTTCTAACATGAAACAGACTGAGATGGCCATGAAAAAAAAACTCTGGGGCCAGGCGAGGTGGTTTACGCCAGTAATCCCAACACTTTGGGAAAGCGAGGTGGGCGGATCACGAGGTCAAGAGATTGAGACCATCCTAACCAACATGGTGAAACCCGTCTCTACTAAAAATACAAATAAATAAATGAATAAATCAGCTGGGCGTAGTAGTGCACATCTGTAGTCCCAACTATTCAGGGGCCTGAGTTAGGAGAATCACTTGAACCTCAAAGGCGCAGGCTGCAGTGAGCTGAGATCGTGCCACTGCACTGCATCCTGGTGACAGAGCAAGACTCTGTCACACACACACACACACACACACACGAAAATACTCTAAGCACCATGTATCTAATGAGTGACGTTGGTACGTAACATTTCACATGTTCTGTCAGCACTTGTTACCTGGGTGATTTAGCCCATCCTATGTGATTACAGTAAGAGAACATCTGGGAGCTGGTAACTGGGTTTTGTAGATTAAATTTAATGAAGTATAACAAAAGGCTAATGAAATGTATTTTCATCATCCTAAAGGAAAAATTTTAAACATTTTATTTGGTAACATAAAGAAGAATGAAAGATGGGGAAATATTGTACACGTTCTTCTAAAGAACTGCATGTCAGCTGGGCACAATGGCTCACACCTATAATCCTAGCACTTTGGGAGGCTGAGGTGGGTGGATCACCTGAGGTCAGGAGGTTGAGACCACCCTGACCAATATGGTGAAACCCCGATTCTACTAAAAATACAAAAATTAGGCATGGTGGCACACACCTGTTGTCCCAGCTACTTGGGAAGCTGAGGCAGGAGAATTGCTTGAACCCAGGAGATGGAGGTTGCAGTGAGCCAAGATTACGCCACTGTACTCCAGCCTTGGTGACAGAGCGACACTGTGTCTTCAAACAAACAAAAAGAACTGCATGTCACCAATGTCATTTCTGATGAATATTTATAAAATTCCCTAAATCATTAAAACAGACCTCTTAGTAATCGATAAAAGCTACTTAAACAAAACTAATGAAGGTAACAAATGTCTAAAAATGTTAAAAATCTTCTAAACCAGAAAGCGACAGCTTACCTAACATACATGAAACTATAATATTTATTTTATTTTCAAATATCTTTGTATACTCCAATTTCTCCTGGGACTACGAAAAGTCTGAAATAAGGCTCTCTTTTCTGTTTCAACTACACTGAAACCTAACTGGGGTCAATCATTAGCAGGGACTACATAAAAACATTGTCAATGGGCCAAGCGCGGTGGCTCACGCCTGTAATCCCAGCACTCTGGGAGGCCGAGGCGGGTGGATCATGAGGTCAGGAGTTCAAGACCAGCATGGCCAAGATGGTGAAACCTGTCTTTACTAAAAATACAAAAATTAGCCAGGCATGTGATGTGCACTTGTAATCCCAGCTACTTGGGAGGCTCAGAGAATTGCTTGAACCCAGGGGGTGGAGGTTGTAGTGAGTAACATTCTCACGTTAACAACAGCTAAGTCTTGGAATCCATGAGCATGGGATATCTTTATTTATGTCTTCCATAATTTGTTTTCATGAGATGGAGTCTTGTTCTCTCACTAGCCTGCAGTGCAGTGGTGTGATCTCACCTCACTGCAACCTCCACTTCCTGGGTTCAAGAGAGTAGTTGGGACTACAGGCGCACACCATCATGCTCACTTTTATATTTTTAGTAGAGGTCGGGTTTCACCATGTTGGTCAGGATGATCTCAATGTCTTGACCTCATGATCCGACCGTGTCGGCCTCCCAAAGTGCTGGGATTATAGGCGTAAGCCACCGCGACCAGTCAGAACTGAGTTTTTTAAAGAGTATTCTTAAACAATCAAATGAAGGGACAACAAATTCTTCATTCTGTTATTCTCGTCTGACCTACTATATAAATGTGTCTTCAAAATAATAATCTTAACACTGCACTGAGTGGTTATAGATTTTAATAGGTCATAGGAATGACAAGAATGTTATATGGAATGGGACACACATATCTAGAACACTGTGTAACATATGAGGAGTACCCTCAAAACCAGCACAGTGTTCCTTGAAACTAAAGGTTCATTAGTTGTAAATGTATACTACAAACTCTAGGGAATTCCCTGATAAAATTGAATAAATGAGTAGACTGATATGCTAATAGAGGGAAAATAGAATCACATAGACTAGTCAATTACAACTACAGAAGGTGGAGGGATGCCATGGCTCACACCTGTAATCCCAGCACTTTGGGAGGCCAAAGTGGGTGGATCACTTGATGTCAGGAGTTGAAGACCAGCCTGGCCAACATGGTGAAACCCCTTCTCTACTAAAAATACAAAAATTAGCCATGCATGCTGGCATATGCCTATAATGCCAGCTACTTGTGAGACTGAAGGATAAGAATTCTTTGACCCCAGGAGGAGGTAAAGTTTTCATTGAGATGAGATCACACTACTACACTCCAGGCTGGGCAACAGAGTGAGACTCTGTCTCAAAGAACAAAGGAATAAACAAAAACTACACAAGGTAGAAAAAGAGAAAGTTTGAAAAATAGATGGAAAGTACAACAAACAGAACAATTACATATATACATATTAATACAACTATATCAATTACCACTTTAAATCTCTATTATTCATATACACAAAAAAGAGAGATTGACACAGTAAAGAAACAAGGGTCAGTAATGTGTAAAAGAAAATCATTTCAAACAGAAAGATATGGACAGATTACATAAAAAGGTATGCAAAAGGTAAGTCATTCTAACACTAATCGAAAGAAATGTGCAAGTGTTGTGATGTCTGATCACGCTGTGGACAGCATGGCGACTCCCACGAACTGCATGTACATCCCTGTAGTGCTTTCTGGAATTAGAAAACCTGAAATGGTTGTAAAATCCTAAAAGGAGGAAGAAATGTTCAACCTCTGTGGCGCCTACGTAACTCTGAGACATTCTCTATTGCTTCTAAAACCGGCCTCGATTTACAAGGCCATTCGACTTTCTAAGGGACATTGGCCAACTCCTGACTCCACACACCAGGACCCCCCTCCAGAGCTTGCAAGAAAACACCAACTGTAACTTCTGTAACTTTCCACTGCCCACCCCAAACCTAGAAAACCAACTCTTATTTCACGGCCCTCAGCTGACACCACTTTTGGCCTCAGCCCACCTGCACCCAGGTGAATAAACAGCCATGTTTCTCACGCAAAGCCTGTTTGGGGGTCTCTTCATTCAGAGTGCCCATTTTAACATCTGGTGCCAAAACCTGGGACAGGGATACTCCCTCGGGGAGACCAGTCCCTTGTCCCTGCTCCCCCTCTGGGAAGAGACCCACCTGAGGCCTCAACAGCTCTCTTGCCACCTTCAGATAGGATAAGCCATCTCCCCTCTTTCTCTCTCTTTTCCTTTAGAGAATGGGAGACAAGTCCCTCCCCCTCTCTCTTTATCTCGAAATATTTCTCCTTGTGGTAGAGATAAACAGACACTCTTTATCCGTGTAGAGCCAGAGAAGACAAGTCTCTTCCCTTGATGTCTGGTCAATCGTGGGGACTCCTGCCTTGCTCATTCTCCCATGTTACAGCCCAGGAACCAGTCAGGGATGCCTACTGAAAACGCTGGTGGCTGCTCGCTCCTTCTCTTCATCTCTACTCTACTCCTTTCCTTAAAACTTACCTCCTTTGCTATGGGCAACACTCAGTGCTCTATTCCTCAATCCTAAACTCTAGCCGGCTTCCTACAAAACCTAAAACTTCAACTGTTGCCTGATCTGAAACCTAAACGTCTCTGTAACACAGCCTGGCCTCAATCCAAATGACCAAAAAATGGCACTTTCTATTCCTGTCTTCTGCAAGACCTAGACAATTTTTGTCCACAAATGGGAAAATGGTCTAAGGTACCAGACGTCCAGATATTTTTTTTACATTCTAATCCCTCCCTGATAGCTGCTCCTTCTCTCCCTTGCATCCACCCCTCCTGCCTCCACCAGGAACCAAGAATCTTCCTTGTCTATTGACCCTTCTGACCTTTCTCCTCCCAGCCTGTCTGACCCGGGCCCCAATTCAGGCCCAACCCCACACCCAGAGCCTCCCTCCTCTTCCTCTGCCTACAGCCCACCTCCTCATGCTCCTCCTGTCACCTCCCAAAGTCATCGCGACCCAGCTTACAGTTCAGTCTTGAGCCTAACTCCTCTATCCCTGCCCAACAGTTCCCTCCTTGAGAGGTGACTGAAGCCAAAGGCATAGTAAGGGTGCACATTCCTTTTTCTTTATCCAACCTTTTCCAAACCAGCCAACGCCTAAGCTCTTTTTCATCATATCCTCCAATACTTAATGCAGTCCTACAACCTTACCTGGAGTGACTTAAATGTCATCCTTACTTCTACTCTCACCAGTGAAGAATGAAGAATGCTTAATATGCACGTGATTACCCAGCGTGCCTCGACATTAGGAAAATAACTTCAACAACTAGCATCTGGCCTTCACACCCCACAGCAGGAACTAATCAACCTCACCTTTAAGGTGTTTAATAACCGAGATGAGGCTGCCAAGCGGTAGTATATCTCAGAATTACAAATGCTTGCTTCCACTGTAAGAAAGACCCCAGCCACTCCTTCAGCTCACAGAAGTTTCACACCAGCAAATCCACAGCATCCAGGCTTCTCTTCAGGACCTCTCCCCCAAAGCCTTGCTTCAGATGCCGAAAACCAGGCCACTGGGCCAAAGAATGCCCACAGCCCAGGATTCCTCAGAAGCTGTGGTCCCATCTGTGTGGGACTCCACTGGAAGTTGCACTGCCCAACTGAAACCACCATCTCCAAGGCTCCACGAACCCAACCCCATAGCCCTCAGGCTGACTCTTTCCCTGATCTCCTCGGCTTGGCGGCTGAAGACTGATACTGCCCAAACATCTCAGGGGCCCCCTGGAAAATCATGGACGCCGAGCTTCAGGTAACTCCTAACGGTGAAGGGTAAGTCCAACCCTTTCTTACTCAACACGAGGCCACCCACTCCACGCTGCCTTCCTGTCAAGGACCTGTCTCCTTGGCCTCCATAACTGTTGTGGGAATTAATGGCAAGGCCTCCGGGCCTCTCAAAACTCCCCAAGCCTCGTGTCAATTAGGCCAGCACTCCTTTCCACATTCTTTCCTAATCATCCGCACTTGTCCAGTTCCCTTGTTTAAACTGAGATATCCTAGCAAAATTGTTTGCCTCCTTAACTATTCCTCGGCTACAGCCACAGCTCATTGCCTTCCTCCTCTGCGAACCCGCCACCTCCCTCAATAGCTCCCCTTATGTCCCCCTACCTTAACCCTAGGGTGCAGGACACCACCTCTTCATCCATAGCTACAAGTCACTCACCCCTCATCATCTCCTTAAAACCTAACCACCATTATCCCGCCCAGTGCCAGTACCCTAACACTCAACACCCTTTAAAAGGCCTAAAAAGCCCACTGGGCACGGTGGGTAAGGCCTCTAATCCCAGCACTTTGGGAAGCCGAGGCAGGTGGATCACCTGAGGTCAGGAATTCAAGACTAGCCTGGCCAACATGGTAAAACCCTGTCTCTATTAAAAATACAAAAATTAGCCAGGCGCGGTGGTGTGCACCCGTAGTCCCAGCTACTCAGGAGGCTGAGGCAGGAGAATTGCTGTACCCAGGAGGTAGAGGTTGCAGTGACCTGAAATCCTGGCACTGCAATCCAGCCTGGGTGAAAAAGTGAGACTCCATCTCAAAAAACAAAAAGAAAAAAAAAGGCCTAAAGCTTGCTTGTTATCACCCGTGTATTATAACATCGCCTTTTAAAAAATTTATTTTAGTTATTTTTATTTCTCCAAATTTGTTATTTATCAGGAGTGACTGAAATAAAGAATATAATTGAGTCCCATTATCATCATCATGGAAATGGCTTTAAGAGAAAACTGGCCAGATGAATATTACTGCTTCCCATTATGAACCAGCAAATAATCGCCACTGATAAATTGACAGCTAGGAGTCTGTCAAGAATGCTCAAGATGTTATATAATACAACATGCCTGTTCACAGGGGGAATATTCCTAGGAAATAACTTATGTGTACTTCTTGATTTCATCATACAAGACAAGCACAAAAGCACCACCCATACCTCTGAGAACACTGGACCATGCGCCCTTGAAAAAAGCTTTGCCTCCTTTATCACGAGCAATCTTCCTTCAGCAGTCAAGCATGCCTGTGTACGTGATGTCAGTTCCTTTGCACCCCAACTGCATCCTCATGCGGTGGCAAAGTGTCAAATAAATAGTAAGTCAGCCCAGCAACGGCAGTGACAGTCTGTGTGATCATCCAGCTGATGACAATGTGAGTGTTCTTGGGATCCGGGAGCATTCCCTTTGCAGTGTCATAGATACCGAAGTAGGCAGCTCAGCAGATGATAATACCCTGCACAGACACGTTAAAGTCTTGATACAGGTCCTTAATCCCATCAGATTTGTAGATCTTAACCAGGCAGTCTCTGAGGCCTCAGAATTCACTTTCAGCTCCAGCTTTACCCACATTTGCTGCTAGACGGGTACGGGCAAAATCAAGAGGGTACACAAAACACAAGGATGTGGCCCCAGCAGCACCGCCTGATGCCAGATTCCCTGCAAAGTAGCGCCAAAACAGGGTCCTCTTGTCCACACCACCCAGTTAGATCCACTTGTATTTATCTTTGAAGTCGAAGTTAAGAGCCTGGGTGGGGAAGTATGTGATGACATTGGCAGGTTACTGCACCAGAAGGACAGGACTCCCTGCTCCTTGGGAATACGGGCCATGCAGTCTATAATGCCCTTGTATCGCTTATCTGCGCTGATCGGCTTGCTGGCATATTGCACCTGCAGCAGCAGCTTGACTAGCTCGATGGGTGCTACCAGCGTCCTGGAGATGGCTGCGGCCACTCCACTTGCCAGGAAGTCCTTGGGGAAGGACACAGCGGCATCTGTCATGTTGAAAGGAAAGAGGAGGCAGGCTGCTCCAGGACGGGACTGGGTCGGGAACCCCGGGAACCAGCTTTGAACCCGGGCTGTGGGGCTATAACAACATGGCCTTTTAATTCACCCTCCTATCTTCCATACCCCCTTCCACAAATCACTATTCTATTCTTAACCTCAAAAACACTTTTTTCTTTTTTTTTTTTAATTTTTTTCCAGACCTCCTAGGAACACAAAAACACTTTTTTTCTAAATCCCAAATTTCTTCCCCATCTGTTAGAATCCCTTCACCAGCATACACGCACTCTCCCTGCCAACCATATCCAGTTAATTTCCCAAACCCCAACCCGGTCCACTAAACAACAGCTTCTCTCCTTCCTAGGTGTACAATACTTTCGCCTGTGGATACAATGTTTTGCCCTCCTAAACAAACCACTTTATAAACGTATAAAAGGCAACCTATCTGACCCCATAGACCAAAAATCCTTCCCCCATTCTTCCTTCCGCTCTCTAAAAAAGACCTTAGAGACTCCTCCTACTTTAGTGTTCCCCAAATCCTCTCAACCCTTCTCTTTCTACATAGCAGAAATAAAAGGCTGTGCCATTATAATTCTTACATAGGAGCCAGGCCCACGGCCCGTGGCCATTTTATCCAGGCAACTTACCCTCAGTCCTGGGCTGGTTCTTCCTTGTTCTCAGCAGCAGCTGCCTACCTGATACTCTCAGAATCCCTTAAAAATCAGAGGCTAGCCCCCTTCCCCCTTCCCCTCCCTTAAAAAAAAATCACAGACTATGTCCCACTTACCCTCTATATTTCTCACAACTTCCAAAGGGTAGTTTCCTCTTCACACCTCACGCAGTTACTTTCAGCCACTGACCTTCTCCAGCTTTATGCAATCACTTCTACTACTTAAAACACACCTCAGAATGTCTCCGTTTCTATTATTTTCTGTTTAACTGTGCTCAAATTCACTGTACCAATTTACTTTTACATGCCCTGCTTTTGTTCAGTTGCCAATTTACACTTTTCCTCCAGGCAATTACAGCTGATATTTCACTCTTAATCTCACTCCCATTCTCTGCTCATACCCAAACTTATTAATGAAAGTGAATTGTTACTTATAGATACCACACGCTTCCTCATACACCATGAAGACAAAAGCTCTGCCCTCCACATGGTTACCCTACCAAACCCCGCTATAACCCTTAACAGCCAAAGCCCTTGGGGGCTCCCCTGGCTTTTGGGTCCAAACCTCAACACCCTCAGAACACTTTCTCATCTTTTCACTTTACACTTCCAGTTATGTCGAAGCCAAGGACTTTTTTCCTCTGTGGTTCTTCTCACATCTGCCTTCCTACCAACTGCACAGGCACTTGTACCCTAGTTTTCCTTACTCCCAAAATTCAGTTCGCCAATGGGGACGAAAGCCTTCCTGTTCCCCTTGTGATCCCAACAAGACACAAGCGGGTCATTCCATTAATCCCCTTACTTGTAGAGTTACGAATTACTACTGCACTCAGCACCAGGTATAGAAGGCCTGACCACCTCAATCGTCAGCTTCCATAGCCTTTGTAATGTTTTCGGATTAATCTCTTAATTCCTAAAAAATCGTATATAAGCAATAACTAATCAGTCAATACCACAAATGATCCTTCTAACAACCCCACAATATCACCCCTTGCCCCGAGATCTTCCCAGCAGTCTAAATTCTTTCCCATTTTTAGGTTTCCATGCCACCCCCAATCCCGCTTGAAGAAACACTGCCCCATCAACCCTCTGTGCCGGCCTTCCTAATATTACACTGCCCTCCGCTCTTCATTTCTTTTTTCTTTACATTACTAATATAAAAAGACAGGAATGCAACGTCTGACCACCGTGGACGGCAGGGCACCCCTATGAACCGCACATACAACTCTAGAGGGCCTTCCGGAATTACAAAACCTGAAATGGCTGTAAGATTGTAGAACGAGGAAGAAATTATCAGCCCCTGCCGCGGCTACTTAACTTTAAGACATTCTCTATTGTTTCTCATTCCGGCTTCCATTGACAAGGCCACAGGGCTTTGTAACAGACTTTGACCAACCTCCTTATGCCACCCTACGACCCCTCCCAGCCTGCAAAAAACAGCCAACTGTAACTTCTGTTAAGTTTCCACTGCCCACCCCAAACCTATGCACCCAGGTGAATAAACAGCCATATTGCTCACACAAAGCCTGTTTGGGGTCTCTTCATTCAGACAGCGCGTTTTAACAATAGTTATATGGAATCCAAACAAATCACATTTTAGATCAATGAAAATGGAAAGAAATTTTCCTCATAATTGCTTTTTTTTTTCTTTTTTTTTGACGAAGTCTCCTTCAGTCGCCCAGGCTGGAGTGCAATGGCGTGAATTCGTGTGTTTGAAACAAAGCCTGGAGGATGAAGAGTTGACATTGTTGTGGTCAACTGAAGACAGGAGGTCCGCTGTGTAAATCCGGAAATCCGGAGATTTGCCAGCAGTCCTAGAAGCTAGGCCGGGGATTACAGTCGCGGATTTGCGTCCCTGCTTCGCATATATCTCGAAATCTCAGGAAAAACCCGAGGCCCCTGGAGACAAAGAAGCAACTGAAGACCCCACAGACCGCTGCTCCTCCCACACGAACCCCGCACTTGAGGCAGACTCCCCCAATGACCCTCCCATGGACCCACACAATCTGGGGAGATGCGGGGCTGCGGGCAAGGAGCTGCGCAGAAAGGGCTCCAGGGCAGGGGCCGCAGTCGCCGAGAAAGGATGGGACAGGACGCCCGGGGTCCAGGCTGCCGGCCCAGCCCCATCTTGCGGCCGAGGGAACCAAGGGCTGAGCTGCGTCAGGGACGCGAGTCCCAGACCAGAGACAACGGCGGGGAGATCTGGTTCCCACCACGGCCGGTTCCAACCAGGCGTACCGTCTCAGGACCCCTGGCCTCGAACACTCACCATTTCCCAGCTTTTGCGGTATCCTGGTTCCTCCTTCCACCTCCCGCTGCCAGTTCTGGCCCCGGAGCAACCGAGCACAGAGCGAAGAAAAGGGTGTGAGAAGAATCGGCGGGCTTTTTAAACCTCGCAACCTCCTCCAGGCAAGGCGCCTGATGGACACTTCTCACGACCCCGCCCCGTGGCTCTGATTGGATATTGCCCAAGATCCCGCCCCCTGGGCCCTGAGTGACAGCAGAAGTGATCTCCCGGTGCTCACCACCCCGACGGAGACTGTGATTGGATAGTGACCCAGGTCCCGCCCCCTGGGCACTAAGGGACAGAAGAAGTGATCTTCCAGTGTTGAGAGGAACCGGATAAACAGGTTCCAGACCTGGGGAGAAGGTGGAAGGTTGGCGGTGGTTCCACCCTCGGCAGGGACCTGACCCCTCCCAGGCAATATTTGCATTTAAGAAGAATTCCCTGCCAGTAGTCTGCGGGCCCTTCCAGCTTCTTCCTCCAGGACGGGGGGTCACAACCATGTGCAAGGAATCCCGGACTCACTGTCCAGTGGAGCCTTCCCCTGGCTTCAGAGCAGGAGGGGAGTGAACGCCAAAAAGACCACACTGCAGCAGGAGGGGGGGTCTGGTGTCCTCCAGGTATCAGGAATGTGGAATGAGGCTGCTGGCTGCATGGCCAAGCCTTTCACCCATTGTTTCGGGAATTAGCAGACTGGAGAGACCGATGAGTGGAACAGGAGGATTTTGTTAAGATGTGCACCGGCTTAGTAGATTCATTTTTCAAACACTGAGTATTGAACAAAGACAAAGCTTGACTTTCACACATGAAACGCAGAAGCAGAACAAAGGGAGTTTGTTTTAAATGACAGGTTTACAAATTAAGTTTACATATGACTTACACGGCATACGTCAGGCCTCCAAGTTCATGCCTGACCATTACAGCCTTGGTGACTGGCACATATGCCTCTGGATGGTTCCCAGCAGCCACAAAGTCCGAAGTTACCAGATGGCCACAAAGAGAGGTGAAACAGCTTGTTCCTGCCTCAACTAATTGTTCTCCCCCTGCAACCTGCAACCATTGTTCCTGCTCAGCCTTTCGAAATTTCCTCCTGGACATTGGGTTTCTCCAGACCCCCTCCCCTGTAACTATGTAATTTGCCGCACCCTCCCCTCTGCTTGCAACCCATAACCCCCACCCTATGATCATGCCTATTTGTAATGGATAACCCCTACCCTTGTGACCATGCATCCCGTGACGCCTTCCCCCTCCCTAAAATAGATTACCACCTTTAACCATTTCCGCCATCCTATATAACCAGTCCGCTTTCCTACCCCCTTTGCATAACTCCTTTCTCAGACTTGGCCCGCTTGCACCCAAGCCGGAAATTAAAACGATCTCCTTGCACACACAAAGCCTGCCTGGTGGTCTCTTTATGCCAGCGACGGGCCTAACAGTTTAAATGGTCACTATTTGGGTTGCAAGCACAGCTTATCTCCCTTCCTTTACTATGGTGTTCGGATGGCTGCAATATAGCCAGCCTAGACCTGTTTTATGACCTTTGCCGTGCTGCTTGGATGAAAGATAGCAACTTTTAGTTATTAGCTACAGAGAACAAGAATACATGAATTTAAAAACTTATAACTTGCAAAGCAGAATACAGTTTCACAAAGGTGAGGGGGAGGATTCAGGGAAATTTTGCTTATACTACAGAAAAGAAAGGAAATTTGTTTTTCTGCTTTCATTTTCTGCTTCACCACCTTCTCTCTCGGGATACTCATTTTCACCAAGAAAATAAAAACACAGCAACAATGGAATAAAATTGTTAAATGTGTGGAATAACTGGAATTATATGGCAGCAATATTCTATAAAGGAATCAAAAGAGAAGAAAAGGAAAAACATGAACTAGCTCAGAGAAGCAGTTTTTCAGCCACAGTTCAGCAGGAAACGCCCCATTCAGGAGGTTAAACAGATTCTCAACTTGGCAGCCAGACTCTGATTGCTGAAACCGAGCCCCCGAGTCGATCACAACCTGGTGATGAGACAGGATCACTGAAGGATTTAACTCTAAGCCGTCAACATGCCTTTCTGTCCCCTCTGCATTGTGTGGCAACACTCTCTCCTTCCAGAACTTCATTTTAGTGCTGGGATTACAGGCGTGAGCCACCATGCCCAGCTTGTTTATTTTATTTTATTTTTAAATGGTGGGGGTAGGGGGAGCTAAGCATGGTGACTTATACCTGAAATCCCACCACTTTGGGAGGCTGAGGTGGGAGGATCACTTGAGGCCAGGAGTTAGAGACAAACCTGGGCGACATAGTAAGACCCTGTCTCTTAAACTACACACACACACACACACACACACACACACACTCTCACACTCACACACCTTCTTCACCACCCCTCAATCACAAAGCTATTTACTACCACTCAGTCACAAAGCTATTGGCTGCTAATTTTATATTTTTATCCTCACGATTTCACCATGAGTAAATATAAAATTAGCAGCCAATAGCTTTGTGACTGAGTGGTAGTAAATAGCTTTGTGGAGAGGCCAAGGCAGGAGGATCATGAAGACAGGAGATTAAGACCATTCTGGCCAACACAGTGAAACTCTGTCTCTACTAGAAATACAAAAATTAGATAGACATAGTGGCACATGCCTGTAGTCCCAGCTACTTGGGAGGCTGAGTCAGGAGAATCACTTGAACTAGGGAGACAGAGGTTGCAGTGAGCCAATATCGCGCCACTGCACTGCAGCCTGGCAACAGAGCAAGACTCCGTCTCTAAATACATACATACACAAATAAATAAATAAAATCAATTAACCATAAATGAAGGGTGTCTTAGTCCATTGTTGCTGCTATCATGAAATACCACAGATGGAGTAATTTATGAAGAACCAAAATATATTTTCCCACAGTTCAGGGGGCTGGGAAATGCAAAAAGAAGTTTCTGGCATTCTGTGACGGCCTTCCTGCTGCATCTTCCTGAGGACAGCAATGCTTTGCCCTCACAGGGCAGAAAGAAGGGCAAGAGGGGACCCTTGTCCCCATTCATCAAGCCCTTTGTAACTATTAATCTACTCAAGACAGGTCAGGTGTGGTGGCTCACGCCTGTAATCCTGGCACTTTGAGAGGCTGAGGCAGGCAGATCAGCTTAGGTCAGGAGTTCAAGACCAGCCTGGACAACATGGTGAAACCCCGTCTTTACTAAAATACAAAAATTAGCCAGTCATGATTGCGGGTGTCTGTAATCCCAGCTACTTGGGAGGCTGAGACGGGAGAATCACTTGAACCCGGGAGACAGTGGTTGCACTGAGCTGAGATCTCACCTCTGCACTCTAGCCTGCACCACTGGGCGAGACTCTGTCTCCAAGAAATTAAAAAAAAAAATCTACTTAAGACAGCAGAGTCACCATCAGCTAAACACCAAAAGGTCATATCTCTAAACAGTGTTGCAATGGGGTTTAAATTATAACCTATAAATTCTGGAAGGGGGCTGGGCGCGGTGGCTCATGCCTGTAATCCCAGCACTTTGGGAGGCCGAGGCGGGTGGATCACGAGGTCAAGAGATCAAGACCATCCTGGTCAACATGGTGAAACCCCGTCTCTACTAAAAATACAAAAAATTATCTGGGCATGGTGGCACTTGCCTGTAATCCCAGCTACTCAGGAGGCTGAGGCAAGAGAATTGCCTGAACCCAGGAGGTGGAGGTTGTGGTGAGCCGAGATCGCGCCATTGCACTCCAGCCTGGGTAACAAGAGCGAAACTCAGTCTCCAAAAAAAAAAAAAACTGAATTGGAAGACACCTAGTTGCTGTCCACTGCAGAATAACCTGCTTGCCTTTTGGAAGGAAGAAAACCCACACTTTTGGTCAAAAAGTCTTCTGTGTTGGCCGGGCATGGTGGCTCACGCCTGTAATCTCAGCACTTTGGGAGGCCGAGGCAGGCAGATCACCTGAGGTCAGGAGTTCAAGACCAGCCTGGCCAACATGATGAAACCCTGTCTTAAAAAAAAAAAAAAAGAAGTCTTCTGTTTTGATTGTTGTTACCGAGGGAATAGAAAAAGCCCTTTGAGCTGGGCGTGGTGGCTCACACCTATAATCCCAGCACTTTGGGAGGCCGAGGCGGGTGGATCACGAGATCAAGAGATCGAGACCATCCTGGTCAACATGGTGAAACCCTGTCTCTACTAAAAATACAAAAAAAATTAGCTGGGCGTGGTGGCGCACGCCTGTAGTCCCAGCTACTCGGGAGGCTGAGGCAGGAGAATTGCTTGAACCCAGGAGGCGGAGGTTGCGGTGAGCCGAGATCTCGCCATTGCACTCCAGCCTGGGTAATAAGAGCGAAACTCCGTCTCAAAAAAAAAAAAAAAAAAAAAAAAGAAAGAAAGAAAAAGCCCTTTGAGTGCGTTCTTTCCACAAAGAATTACTATTTCCATAATGATTGTTTAGTACACAAAAAAATCATCTTGAGTACTTCTAGGTACAAAATGCTGTCCCACAGAAATCTAACATTCATCCGCCAAGTTCACATAACAGGAAACAAATTTATCCACCACCGCAAATTCTCCAACCTACAAAGGAGAAGAACTGAGATTATGCTACATCTTTGTAATTCACCAGTATACTCCACCACACTTACTTATGGAAAAAAAACTCAATTTTTCTGTAACCAAAATGGAAGAGTTATTCCCCCTGTCTTTTCTCCAATAGTATTTTCATGCTAAGACCTAGAATTCCATTTGAAATAACCCAACAGAAAAAGGAGCTGAGAAACTTACTATGCAGGCTCTGGGAAGAAAAATAAGAATTTTTATAAGGAAATACAAGACCAGACTTTTTTTTCTCTAAAACCTACCTTTGGCCGGGCATGATGGCTCACGACTGTAATCCCGGCACTTTGTGAGGCTGAAGCGGGTGGATCACAAGGTCAGGAGTTCAAGACCAGCCTGACCAACACGGTGAAACCACGTCTCTACTAAAAATGCAAAAATTAGCTAGGTGTGGTGGCGCACACCTGTAATCCCAGCTAATCAGGAGGCTGAGGCAGGTGAATTGCCTGAACCTGAGAGGCAGAGGTTGCAATGAGCCGAGATCATGCCACTGCACTCCAACCTGGGCAACAGAATAAGACTTCATCTCGGAAAACAAAACAAAACAAAACTACCTTTTTCTGGCATGTTTTGAAATACTTTATCTTCTCCATCAACCTCTAATGATATAGTGCATTTTACAGTTATTAAAAAACTGAAGCTGAAATGAGTACCAATTTTTTCTCAAGGTGATAACTCCAGGGAGGGGCAGTGCTGAGCTGAAACACAAGTCTGTCTTGAGTGTCAGGTCACATCATCCTATCACTTGGGACATCCCCTCACCTCCACGCTGCTCCCTGAAGTGCTCAGTGACCACCCTTCCAGAAGACACTAAACTATGTGCTTTTCAAGTTCTTGCAACACCGCAATGGGAATGGTTTTCTCCTTTCTGGCCTAGAGAATCCAGAGGACAGAAATTCTTTCATTTTTTCTTTTTTCCTTTTTTTGTTTTTGTTTTTGTTTTTGAGACAGAGTCTTGCTCTGCCACCCAGGCTAGTGTGCAGTGGTGTGATCTCGTCTCACTGCAACCTCCGCCTCTGGGGTTCTAGCAATTCTCCTGCTTCAGAGTCTGGCTCTGTTGCCCAAGCTGGAGTGCAGTGGCGTGATCTTGGCTTGCTGCAACCTCCGCCTCCTGAGTTCTAGCAATTCTCCTGCTTCAGCCTCCTGAGTAGCTGGGATTACAGGCACGCACCACCACGCCTGGCTAATTTTAGGATATTTAGTAGAGACAGGGTTTCACCATGTTGGCCAGGCTGGTCTCGAACTTCTGACCTCAGGTGATCTGCCCACAACAGCCTCCCAAAATGCCAGGATTACAGGACAGAAATATTTTCTGTTTGGTCTCCATTGAATTGGCTGACTCGCCATGTGTGCATAAGGAATGGAAATGGGTTGGAGAACAGAAGGCGTGTCCCCAGTGATTAGTTATTTACAATAATGATATAGGAGAATGCTCCCACCTCAGAGCATCCAGCTGCTCCCTTGGGAGGCCTCACCCCCACACCTCAGGCTGTCCTTTGGGAGGAGTGTCCCAGGGGCTGATATTCTCTAGATTCCGCCAGAGACTTGACAGCTGTGGGTATCTTGGGCCAGCCCCAGGCAGTCCTGAAACCCAGAACCAGGAAAAGGCAGAGGGTGGGCTGAGTTCACATCACGGTAAAGTTTTCAAAGGGGAATCTCAACACAAGAAATTCTCAGAAGGGGTCTGTGCCTAGGGCAGATAAAAAGAGACACAAAGCTTGTTTACAGCAGAGTGTCTGGTGGTTTTTCTCTGAAATGTTCACAAACACAAAACATTTTTTTTTTTTTTGAGACAGTATCTCACTCTGTCTCCCAGGCTGGAGTGCAGTGGTGCCATCTTGGCTCACTGCAACCTCTGCCTCCCAGGTTCAAGTGGTTCTCCTGCCTCAGTCTCCTGAGTAGTTGCAACTACTCAGGCACATGCCACCATGCCTGGCTAATTTTTTTGTATTTTTAGTAGAGACGGGGTTTCATCGTGTTAGCCAGGATGGTCTCGATATCCTGACCTTGTGATCCACCTGCCTCCACCTCCCAAAGTTCTGGGATTACAGGCGAGAGCTGCCGCGCCTGACCACAACACAAATCTTTTAAAATATTTTTAAAAGGGCCATAGGTCAGGCACGGCGGCTCACGCCTGGAATCCCAGCACTTTGGGAGGCCGAGGCAGGCTGATCACGAGTTCAGGAGTTCGAGACCAGCCTGGCCAACTGGTGAAACTCTGTCTCAACTAAAAATAAAAATTAACCAGGCGTGGTGGAGGGCGCCTGTAATCCCAGCTACTTGGGAGGTTGAGGCAGGAGAATCGCTTGAACTCAGGAGGCAGAGGTTGAAGTGAGCTGAGACTGGGAAATTACACTCCAGCCTGAGCGACAGAGCGAGACTTCGTCTCAAAAAAAAAAAAAAAAACTGTCCTCTGAAAAAATAACAATTAAAATACTGCCTATGTTTGAAATAGCCTGAGGGATGAAGAGGTGTGGACTGAATAAAGGAAATCAGTGTTATGAAATGCGGAGAGGGATCAGGAAATCCCAAGATTTGCCGCCAACCTTAGGAGAAAGTAGCCTCGGGACCACAGTAGTGAATTTGAGACCCTGCTTCACATATATTTGAAAAACTCAGATAAAATCGGAAGCCCCTGATGAGAAAGGAGGAACTGGGGACCCCGCAGCCTACCACTCTTCCCACACGAACCCCATACTGGAGGTAGGGTTCCCCCATGACCCTCCTGTGGTTCCCGCACAATCCGGAGAGATGCGGGGCGGCGGGCGCGGAGCGGCCTAGACAGGGCGCTGGGGCCGCAGGCGTTCTGCAGGGACGGGACAGAACCGCTCAGGGTCCCGGTTGCCGACCCAGCCACACCCTGAGGCCTGAGGGGAACCAGGGTCGAGCTGCACCAGGGGGAGTTGAGTCCGAGACTCCGGAGTCACCCACGAGGAGGCCGGGGTTCCGCCACAGCAGGTTCCTGCCGGTTCCAGGCAGCCCCACCCCCTTCTCGGGACCCTAGCTCCCGCACACTCACCATTTCCTGGCTTCCAGGTGTCCCAGGGTCCTCCCTACGGCTCCTGCTGCCAGTACGAGTCCCAGTGCGACAGAGGATGCTACAGACACGTCTGCGGGTGTCTTTCAGCTACAGAGTAGAAGCCGCGCTTGGTGGGCTGAAGACACCCGCACCCTCTTCCCCGCAGAGCGCCTGATCCACAGTTCTCACGACCCCGCCCCATGGCCCTGATTGGATAGGGTTCCGGGTCCCGCCCCCTGGAGACTGAATGACGGAAGAGATCTCACTGTGCTGAGTGGAGCCAGATGAAAAGGTTCCAGACACAGCTCTTGGCTGGCGGGCTTCCTCCCAGCGCAGTGACCCCACCCTTCCTAGAGAGAAATTTGCACTTAAGCAGAATTTCGTGATTGTACTCAATGTCACTTCCTGTTTCTTTCTCCTGGACTGGGGATCACAAGTGTGTGCAGGGAATCCCAGACTCACTGACCAGTGGCGCCATCTCCTGGCCTCAAAGCAGGAGGGCAGCCCAGGCCACAGGGGCCACACTGCAACATGACAGGGAGCCTGCTGTCCTCCAGGAATCTGGCAAGAGGCTGCTGGTGACAAGGTCAAGCCTTTCTCCCACCTGATCTCTCAATCTGCTTATTTTCAAGAAAATAGGGCCGGGGACGGTGGCTCACGCCTGTAATCCCCGCACTTTGAGAGCCGAGGCCCGCGAATCACGAGATCAGGAAATCTAGACCACCCTGGCCAATATGGTGAAACCCGATCTCTATTAAAAATACAAAAACTAGCTGGCGTGATGGCGCGTGCCTGTAGTCCCACTTACTCAGGAGCGTGAGGCAGGAGAATCCATTGAACCGGGAAGGCGGAGGTTGCGGTGAGCCAGAATCGCGCCACTGCACTCCAGCCTGGAACAGAGTGAGACTTCGTCTTAAAAAAAAAAGAAAAGAGCCGGGCGCGGTGGCTCACGCCTGTAATCCCAGCACTTTGGGAGGCCGAGGCGGGTGGATCACGAGGTCAAGAGATCAAGACCATCCTGGTCAACATGGTGAAACCCTGTCTCTACTAAAAAAATACAAAAAATTAGCTGAGCATGGTGGCGCGTGCCTGTAATCCCAGCTATTCAGGAGGCTGAGGCAGGAGAATTGCCTGAACCCAGGAGGCGGAGGTTGCGGTGAGCCGAGATCGCGCCATTGCACTCCAGCCTGGGTAACAAGAGCGAAACTCCGTCTCAAAAAAAAAAAAAAAAAGAAAGAAAGGAAAGAAAAGAAAAACACATCGACAACAGAGTAAAATTGTTAAGTGCATGAAAAAACTGGACTTATATGGCAGCAATATTCTATAAAGGAATCAATAGAGAGGAAAAGCAAAAACATAAGCTAGCTCAGAGAGGCAGTCTTTCAGACACAGTTCAGCAGGAAAACCCCCATTCAGGAGGTTAAACATATTTCCAACCATAGGTGCCAGAGTGCTGAAATGGGTCCCCAGAGGCCGGGCATGGTGATTCATGCCTGTAATCCTAGCACTTTAGGAGACCAAGGTGGGTGAATCACCTGAGATCAAAAGTTAGAGACCTGGCTGGCCAACATGGCGAAACCCTGTCTCTACTAAAAATACAAAAATAAGCCAAGGGTGGCCGTGGGAACCTGTAATCCTAGCTACTCAGGAAGCTGAAGCAGGAGAATTTCTTGAAACTGGGGGCGGAAGTTGCAGTGAGCGAAGATCACGCCACTGCACTCCAGCCTGGCGACAGAGCAAGACTCTGTCTCAAAATAAATAAATAAATAAAAATAAATAAACAAATAAATAATTATTTTAAAAAAGTAAAAGCCACATCCCTGGGTGGAGATTTAAGATGCTAATGAGAGGTGACACATGAACAAGGATGTGCAGCGACTGTGCATGTGCACCCAGAAAACCACCCAGAATGTGCTTACTAGGAACACCTCTTCCCAGCCCCTTGTGAATAGTCATGTGAGATTCCCATAAAAGGAATCTCCCTAGTGCCACTGTTTGCTGTCTCCTCCTTATGAGCAGCCTGCCCTGAATCCTCGCTCTCTCTCAGGATATACCATCTGTTCTGCACTTAACTTTTAAAATACTCTTTTTTGTTTGCTATAAATTGCCATACATTGCATCTCCTTTTCTGCGTGTCTTGTTTGAATCCTTTGAAACTACAAAGACAACAAGCAATGTCTCACAACAGCATCAACAACCAGATCAGGAGAGAAAGGTGAGGCAGTAAGTAAGCTATGCCTGAGCATCAAATCTAAAGGTGACATCAGAGGCAAAGCAAGTGTGGAAACAGGTCCTTCACGGACAAGGGAAAAGGACAAACAGTGTTGAGGACAAAGAGGGATTGAACCAAGGACTGCTTGATATGCTGGTAGTCCAGTGGGGTCTTTGCGCTACTGTGGGTCCCCACTCTTTTAATGCTGCTAAACTACAGATAAAATACAATTTATCATCTTAACAATTTTTTTGTTGTTTTTTGAGATGGAGTCTCACTCTGTCGCCCAGGCTGGAGTGCAGTGGCACGATCTCAGCTCACTGCAACCTCCGTCTTCCAGGTTCAAGTGACTCAACTGCCTGAGCCTCCTGAGTAGCTGGAATTACAGGCGTGCACCACCATACCCAGCTTATTTTTTTATTTTTAGCAGAGACGAAGTTTCACCATTTTGGACAGGATGATCTCGAACTCCTGACCTCAGGTGATCCACTCGCCTTGGCTACCCAAACTACTGTGATAACAAGCATGAGCCATCCCGCCTGGCCCATCTTAACAATTTTTAAGTGTAGAATTATTGGCTTTCATACATTCATATTGGTGTGCATCTATCACCACCATCCATCTCCAGAACCCCTTTGATATATTGAAACTTTATGGCCATTAAATCAAAAGCCTCCATTACCTACTTGCCCTGATTCTGCACAATCACCATTCTACTTTCTTTATTTGACTCCTCTGGGTACCTCATGTAAGCAAAAACATTTTGGGTCTGAAGTTTAAGGAGTCTATGTCTGGGGAAAGGTTGTGAGAAATCAGGTGGCCTGACCTTATAAACTATGTCTTTATGTGAATTGACTACTTTCTTTCTTTCTTTTTTAGATGGAGTCTTGCTCTGTCCCCAGGCTGGAGTGAAGTGGCGCAATCTTGGCTCACTGAAACCTCCACCTCCTGAGTTCAAGCCATTCTAATGCCTCAGCCTCCTGAGTAGCTGGGAATACAGGCACCCGCCAACATGCCTGGCTAACTTTTGTATTTTTAGTAGAGATGAGGTTTCACCATATTGGCCAGGTTGGTCTTGAACTCCTGACATCGTGATCTGCCCACCTCAACTTCTCAAAGCGCTGGGGTTACAAGTGTGAGCCACTGTGTCCAGCCTAGACTATTTCATTTAGCATGTATTCGAAGTTCATCAATGATGTAGCATTTGTCAGGCTGCCCTTCCTTTTTTTTTTTTTTTCTTTTAAATGGAGTCTCACTCCGTCACCAGGTTGGAGTGCAGTGATGCTTTCTGGTTCACTGCAACCTCCACCTCCCAGGTTCAAGTGATTCTCCTGTCTCAGCCTCCTGAGTAGCTTGGATTACAAGCACCCACCACCATGCCAGCTAATTTTTTTGTATTTTTGGTAGAGATGGGGTTTTATCATGTTGGTCAAGCTGGTCTTGAACTCTTGACCTCAAGTGATCCGCCCCTCTCGGCCTCACACAGTGCTGGGATTACAGGCATGAGCCACCGTGCCCGGCCCTGCCCTTCATTTTTAAGGCTGAGTAATATTCTATGCTATGCATATACTATGTCTTGCTTATTCATCCATCTGTCAATATACAGGAGAGTTGCTTCCACATTTTCCCCCTTGGTAAGTCATGCTGTTATAACCATGTGTACAAATACCCAGTTCCGGCCCCTCTTTCTATTCTTTTGGTTATATTCTCAGAAGGGGAAAATGGTGGATAATGTGATTTCCATTTTTTCAATGTAGTCATTATTTGCAATACAGTTTTCAATAATATTTGTCACGTTTTGCATTTCCACCAATAGTGTACAGGGGTCCTCATTATTCCACATTGTTGCCAGCATGTTACTTTGTTGTTCTTAGACAGAAGCAAACTAATGAGGGTGAGGGGATGTAGATGCCATTGTGGTCTTGATTTGCATGTCCCTAAACCATGAGTGATGCTTAACATCTTCTTTACGTAATTATTGTCTATTTGTATATCTTCATTAGAGAAATGTCTATTCAAGTCCTTGATCCATTTTTAACAGGGTTTTGCTTTATCCACCAGGGACTCCTAAAACAAAATGACATAAGCTGGGTATATTAAACACCTAACATTTGGTTTGTGTACAAGAGAATGTGAACTTCAAGATTAAGGTGATAGCAGATTCAGTGCCTGGTAAGGGCTAGCTTCCTTATTCAAAGGCTTTCGTCTCACTGTGTCCTCACTTAAGAGAGAGGAAAATGTATCCAGGTATCCAGAGAACCTTATAGCCCCATTCCTAAGGACTCTACTCTCACGATCCCAACTAATCCTAATTACCTCCCAGGGATCCTATCTCCTCATTACATATATTAGGGAGTAAGGTTTCAAAATATGAATTTCAGGGCTGGGCATGGTGGCACATGCCTGTAATTCCAGAACTTTGAGAGGCCGAGGCGAGTGGATCACCTGAAGTCAGAAGTTCAAGACCAGCCTGACCAAAATGGTGAAACCCTCATCTCTACTAAATAAAAAAAAAATTAGCCAGTCTGGTGGCTCATACCTATAATCTCAGCTCCTTGGGAGATTAAGGCAGGATAATTGCTTGAACCCAGGAGGTGGAGGATGCAGTGAAGCAAGATTGCACCACTGCACTCCAGCCTGGGCAACAAGATTGAAACTCTGTGTCAAAAAAAAAAAAAAGTCCGAGTGCCGTGGCTCATACCTGTAATCCCAGCACTTTGGGAGGACAAGGTGGGCAGATCATTGGACGTCAGGCGTTCGACACTAGCCTGATCAACATGGTGAAACCCCATCTCTACTAAAAATACAAAAATTAGTCTGGCGTGGTGGCACACACCTGTAATACCAGCTACTTGGGAGGCTGAGGCAGGAGAATCACTTGACCTGGGAGGTGGAGGTTGCGGTGAGCTGAGATTGTGCCATTGCACTCTAACCTGGGCGAAAATAACAAAAAACTCTGTCTCAAAAAAAAAAAAAAAAGAATGTTAGGAAACAAATAAAGAAGTAATTTTCTACCTGCACCCCAAATTTATGACCTCACATGCAAAATACATTCATGCCATTCCAACAGCACCAAAAGTCTTGACTTGTTTTCGCATACTCTGAAGCTTCAAAGTCTCATCTAATCATCTGACTCCAACACGGGTGAGACTTAAGGAACATTCATCCAGAGGCAATGTTCTTTTCCAGCTAGGAGCCTTAGAAAACAAGCCAGTTATGAGTTTCTAAAACATAATAATGGCGACAAGAATAGGATAGGCACACCTATTCCAAAGGGGAAAAACATAAGGAGAAAGATGTCACACTTCCCAAGCAAAACCAAAACTCAGGAGTGTAAACTTCATGAGATTTTCAGGCTGCCAAGTAACCTGCTTCAGTTCAATACTCTGCCTGCGAGCACACTGGCACCACAGCTGTGTACCTGCAGCTCTGTTAGACATCAGTCAGGACCCCACGGCTTTGGGTGGTACTAACTCCAGAGCTGTGGGTTCAGTTCTTTTTCCCTGTTGAAGCCCAAACAATGCTTTCCACTGTTGATACTCAGGAGTCAACACTAATTATCTCTGAAGGGCAATGAAGGTCCTCCTTCCTGTGACTTAATATCAGACATTCGGCCAGGTGTGGTGGCTCACACCTGCAATGCCAGCAGTTTGGGAGACCGAGGCAGGCTGATCATTTGAGGTCAGGAGTTTGAGACCATCCTGGACAACATGGTAAAACCTTGTCTCTACTAACAATACAAAAAAAAAAAAAAAAATGACTGGGCCGGGTGGCAGGCACCTGTAATCCGAGGTACTCAGGAGGCTGAGGCATGAGAATTGCTAGAACCCAGGAGATAGAGGTTGCAGTGAGCCAAGATCATGTTGCTGCACTCTAGTTTGGGTGACAGAATGAAACCCTGGCTAAAAAAAAAGCCAGGCAGGGTGGCTCATGCCTGTAATCCTAGCACTTTGGGAGGCCCAAGCAGGCAGATCATCTGAGGTCAGGAGTTCAAGACCAGCCTGACCAACATGGTGAAACCCCATCTCTACTAAAAATAAACATTATCCAGCCATGATGGCATGCTCCTGTACTCCTAGCTACTCTGGAGGCTGAGGTAGGAGACTTGCTTGAACTTGGCTGTAGTGAGCAAAGATCATGCCACTGCACTCCAACCTGGGCAATGGAGAGAGACTCCATCTCAAAAAAATAAATAAATATAATTTAAAAATTAAGAAAATACTATGAGACATTCACAGCTGAGTAGCTCTATGAAACCTCCCTGTAAAATGGAAAATAGCCAATAACCTTCCTTCATTTCTTCCTATCACCTTCTGTTTCAGTTCAAAGTGGCTGCGTTATGGCTCAAGTGGCTGAATAGGCCTATGGTTCACTCCTGTACTAATAATCCAATCAAAGTTGCCCTAGATGCACTCTTTACATTCTCTTTCCAACATGCTTTTTCATCTGTGTAATATAGATACATTGAGAATTTTCCAAATCTGTAAGTTCTACTTCCTTCTTACTAACATCAAAAAGTCAATCTCCATCACTTCTCTCTTCTTACATTTTACTACACACAGTCAAGAAGAACCCTGCTGCTTCTTCAACACTTCCTAGAAATATTACAAATTCAGTATCTAATTTCCTCACTTGCCAATTCTACATTCCACAGAACACTAGCACAGGAGCACAGTTCACAAAGTTATTTTTTTTTTTATGGTACAGGAAGGATCATCTTTACTGCAAAAACATTATCTTCAATTCCGTCTGAGGCTTCTATTCCCTTTTTTTCTTTTTTTTTGAGAGGGAGTCTCGCTGTGTCATTCAGGCTGCTCACTGCAACCTCTGTCTCCGCTTCCCGGGTTCAAGCAATTCTCCTGCCTCAGCAGGTGTACCACCCTGCCCAGCCAATTTTTGTATTTTTACTAGAGACTGGGTTTCACCATGTTTGCCAGGCTGGTCTTGAACTCCTGACCTCAGGTGATCCACCCACCTTGGCCTCCCAAATTGCTGGCATTACAGGCATGAGCCACCATGCCCAAACGAAGTTTGAGTCTTCATAATTGCAGATGCTTTAGTTAGAAACATTATTGTAGGAAAAGCTGTATTTTCTTTTTCTTTAAATCATCAAACACATCTTGCAGTGGTTTTGGCCATCTTGTTATCTCTCTGGTGACCTGGAGGCTGTGTTTTCTCAAAGGAAATTTTCAAATACTTGTGCCTATTGAAAAGACGCTGCAGATCTTTCAAGCGTCCAAGTTGATCACGGTGCCTCTTCCCAATCTTCTGGATCATCGTCATCATCACCACTGTAGACAATTTCAGCAAATCTTTGAGTTTCTTGTTGGAAGTAGTTTTTCTTTGCCATTCTGTTTGTTCCTCAACATTGTACTCAGTTATCTCAGAGAAAACCTGAGTGTAAATTATCTTCCATCACCTAAGACATTCCTGGCCAGGTGCAGTGGCTCACACTTGCAACCTCAGCACTTTGGGAGGCTGAGGTGGGAGAACTGCTTGATGCCAGGAGTTTGAGGTGAGCCTGGGAAATAGAGTGAGATGCTGTCTCTACAAAAAATACAAATATTGGCCAGGCATGGTGGTGTATGCCTGTAATCCCAGCTACCTGAGAGGCAGAGTCAGGAGAATCACTTGAGCTTAGAAATTTGAGGCTGCAAGCCAGGTGCAGTGGCTTACATCTGTAATCTCAGAAATTTGGGAAGCCAAGGTGGGCAGATCACGAGGTCAAGAGATCGAGACCATCCTGGCCAACATGGTGAAACCCTGTCTCTAATAAAAATACAAAAATTAGCTGGGCGTGGTGGCACATGCCTGTAATCCCAGCTACTCGGGAGGCTGAGGTGGAAGAATTGCTTGAACCCGGGAGGTGGGGGTTGCAGTGAGCTGAGATTGTGCCACTGCACTCCAGCCTGGCAACAGAACAAGACTCCATCTCAAAAAAAGAAACAAACAAAAAGAAATTTGAGGCTGCAATGAGATGTCGTCACTTCACTGTACTCCAGCCTTGGTGACAGAGCAAGACCCTGTTTAAAAAAAAAAACAAAAAACAAAAAAACAGGAGGGGCAGGGTGTTGTGGCTCATGCCTGTAATCCCAGCACTTTGGGAGGCTAAGGTGGGTGGATCATTTGAGGTCAAGAGTTCGAGACCAGGAAATGACAGTATTTCAGAGATACAGAAACAACACAAGGCCTTACCACATTCTTTATTTACATTCACAGTTCCTCTCCAGAGTAAATTCTTTCATGTATCTAAAATAAACAAGGACTAACAAACCGTATTCCATGTTCCTTACAGTTATGAGGTTTATCATCAGCGTGTCACACCATGTGCCTTGAAGTGATTGAGAGAGAAAGGAAAGGCTCCCATGTTCCTAATGTAAGGCCGGTCGCCTCGCCGGGAGCTCGGACACCCCACCCCCTCGCCGGGAGCTTGGACACTCCCCCTCCCTCACCAGGAGCTCGGACACACCCCCTTCCCTTGCTGGGAGCTTGGACACACCACCCCCCCGCACTGGGAGCCCGGAAAAGAAGCCCCGCCAGGATCTAACTGATAGCATTTTGTCCCATCCGGGCCCCACTCCCCACCTAGCATTTTGTCCCATCCGGACCCCACTCCCCGCCTAGCATTTTGTCCCATCCGGGCCCCACTCCCCGCCTAGCATTTTGTCCCATCCGGGCCCTACTCCCCGCCTAGCATTTTGTCCCATCCGGGCCCCACTCCCCGCCTAGCATTTTGTCCCATCCGGGCCCCACTCCCCCCCAAGCATTTTGTCCCATCCGGGCCCCACTCCCCGCCTAGCATTTTGTCCCATCCGGGCCCCACTCCCCGCCTAGCATTTTGTCCCATCCGGGCCCCACTCCCCACCTAGCATTTTGTCCCATCCGGGCCCCACTCCCCGCCTAGCATTTTGTCCCATCTGGGCCCCACTCACCTTGGGCACAACCAATCAAACGCCTCCACTCCCTATAAAACCCCACGGCTGAGAGAAGTCCGGGCGACTTCTCCAGCCCCCCCGTCGGACTGCAGAACCTCGCCCGGGAGCCGAATAAATTCACATTGGATATTCTTATGCTGGCCTCAGTTTCTTCCTTTTAAACTCGGAAAGAATGCAAGAACCCTTACACCTAACATCATTGTTTATCTCAAGTGTGAGCTCCTTCATGGTTTCAGAAGGTACTGAAAAAGTAAAAGGTTTTTTGTTTTTTGTTTTTTGTTTTTTGAGATGGAGCCTCGCTGTCACCAGGTTGGAGTGCAGTGGTGTGATCTCAGCTCACTGCAACCTCTGCCACTTGGATTCAAGCAATTCTCTACCTCAGCCTCCTGAGTGGCTGGGATTACAGGCACTCGAGACCACACCCAGCTAATTTTTGTATTTTTAGTGCAGATGGGATTTCACCATCTTTGCCAGGTTGGTCTTGACCTCGTGATATCCACCTGCCTCAGCCTCCCAAAATGCTGAGATTACAGGCTTGAGCCACCATGCCTGGCCTACATTCTTTTTTAAGCCAGAGTCTTGCTGTGTCACCTAGGCTGGAGTACTGTTGCACCATCTTGCTCACTGCAGCCTCTGCCTGCCAGTTTGAGCAATTCTCATGCCTCAGCCTCCCAAGTACCTGGGATTATAGGTGCCCACAACCATGCCTGACTAACTTTTGTTATTTTTAGTAGAGACAGGGTTTCATCATGTTAGCCAGGCTGGTCTCAAACTGCCGACTTCAGGTGATCCGTCCATCTTGGCCTCCCAAAGTGCTGGGATTACCTGCATGAGCCACTGTGCCCAGTCTGGACTACGTTTTTTATATCCGTACAACTTTTCTTTGTTGTGAGTCCTTTCATGTCTTTGAAAGGAACTGTAGTAAGGCCAGAAGGCTTTCCCACACTCCTTATACTCAAAGTTTCTCTGCAGTGTGGGTAATTTTATGTCTACAAAAAGCAATGGAATAACTGAAGGCTTTCCCACATTCCTAACATTCATAACTTTTCTCTGCAGTATGGGCAATTTTATGTCTATGCAAGGAAGACTGATAAGTGAAGTCCTTCCCACAGTCCTCACATTCATACAGCCTCTATCCAGTGTGAATTCCTTTATGTACTTGAAGTGCACTGAAATATGTGAAGGCTTTCCCACATTACTGACATTCACAGGGTTTCTCTCCAGTGTGAATTTTTGCATGCATTTGAATGGAACCGGGACAACTAAAGGCTTTCCCACATTGTTTACATTCATACGGTTTCTCTCCAGTGTGAGTCCTTTCATGATATTAAAGGGAATTAGAACATATGAAGGCTTTCCCACACTGCTTACATTCATAGGGTTTCTCTCCAGTGTGAGTCCTTTCATGATACTGAAAGGAACTGAAAGAAGCAAAGGCTTTCCCACAGTGCTTACCTTCATATGATTTCTCACCAGTGTGAATTCTTGCTTGTTTTCTAATGGAACTGGGACAACTAAAGTCTTTCCCACATTGACTACATTCATAGGGTTTCTCTCCAGTATGAATTCTTGTGTGTGTTTGAAAGGAAGAGGAAAGACTAAAGGCTTTCCCACATTGCTTACATTCATAGGGTTTCTCTCCACTGTGAATTCTTGCATGTTTTCGAATGGAACTGAGAAAACTAAAGGCTTTCCCACATTGCTGACATTCATATGGTTTCTCTCCAGTGTGAATTCTTGCATGTCTTTGAATGGAACTGGAACGACTAAAGTGTTCCCACATTGCTTACATTCATACCACTTCTCCCTGGTGTGCCTTCTTTGATGTCTATGAAAGTAACTGAGAAAATGAAAGGCTTTCCCACATTCATTACATTTATATGGCTTCTTTCCAGTATGAGATCTTTCATGTGTGTGAGATATAAACTGAGATTATCAAAGGCTTTCCCACAAATACATGTATAAGGTCCATCTCCACTGTGTATTACCCTGTGTCTTTGAACAGTTTGGAGAGAAATGAAGGTTTTTTCCCATTCCTTACAATCATAGGCTTTCTCTCCAGTGTGAGGCTTTTCATGCATTTGAAAACAGTGGAGACAGCTGAAGGTTTTCACACACTGCTTATGTGGCTTCTCTCCATGTTCCCGACACTCATATGGTTTGCGTCCAGTGTCAGCTCTGATGCAGCAATTCAGAGATGAATGATCCATGTTGCCTTCTGCATACACACTGCTTTCACATGGTTTTACCCCAGGAAAAATCTTTTTGTTCATTATAGCATCTGGAATCAGGCTGAAAGTTTCTCCACATTGACCATCTTTGCATTCACAGAGTCTCTCTGCTACAGGATTTCTATAAGAAATAAGAAGCACATTACAAAGGGTTTGTTGATAAATAATTTTAAATTTGTTAGCAGGCATTTGATTTACAGATTTTACATTATCATGGAAAATGTAGGCTTTACGCCCTGTCTGAATTGTTTGAAAGTGAGTGGACTGAATTCTTTGCAAAGGGGCTCCATTACAGCTATTATCAAAAGAACAATGGTACTAGGTGATTTATTTTTCCTTTCTTTCTTTTTTTTTCCCCCTGAAACAGAGTCTCTCTCTGTTGCCCACACTGGAATGCAGTAGTGTGATCACAGCTCACTGTAGCCTCCACCTTCCAAGCTCAGGCAATCCTCTTACTTCAGCCTCCCAAGTAGCTGGGATTATAGGCATGTGCCACCACACCTGGCTAATTTTTTTTTATTTCTTGTAGAGATGAGCTCTCACAGCATTGCCTAGGCTGGTCTCAACCTCTTGGGCTCAACCAATCCTCCCATTCACACTCTCAAAGTACTGGGATTGCAAGTGTGATCCACCACATCTGGCCACTATGGAGTTTCTTTTTTTTTCTTTTTTTTTTTTTGAGACGGAGTTTCGCTCTTGATACCCAGGCTGGAGCGCAATGGCGCGATCTCGGCTCACCGCAATCTCCGCCTCCTGGGTTCAGGCAATTCTCCTGCCTCAGCCTCCTGAGTAGCTGGGATTACAGGCACGCGCCACCGTGCCCAGCTAATTTTTTGTATTAGTAGAGACGGGGTTTCACCATGTTGACCTGGACGGTCTCGATCTCTTGACCTCGTGATCCACCCGCCTCGGCCTCCCAAAGTGCTGGGATTACAGGCTTGAGCCACCGCGCCCGGCCTATTTCTTTTTTTTTTTTAAGACAGGGTTTCATCATGTTGGTCAGGCTGGTCTTGAACTCCCGACCTCAGGTGACCCACCCGCCTTGGCCTCCAAAGTGCTTGGATTACAGGCGTCAGCCACCATGCCCAGCCTGGAGTTTCTTTTCTTTTCTTTTTTTTTTTTGAGACGGAGTTTCACTCTTGTTACCCAGGCTGGAGTGCAATGGCACGATCTTGGCTCACCGCAACCTCCACCTCTTGGGTTCAGGCAATTCTCCTGCCTCAGCCTCCCGAGTAGCTGGGATTACAGGCACGCACCACCATGCCCAGCTAATTTTTTGTATTTTTACTAGAGATGGGGTTTCACCATGTTGACCAGGATGGTCTTGATCTCTTGACCTTGTGATCCACCCGCCTCAGCCTCCCAAAGTGCTGGGATTACATACGTGAGCCACCGCACCCTGCCCTAGAGTTTCTTAATGATGCTTCCAAGGCAACTATTTTGCAAACAATGAATGTCTATGTCACATTTAAGTACATATTTTGGGAGAAGACATTCTAAAAATTAACAAATTTGGAGCTGGGCTGCTTCACTTAGTTTGCTTGTTCCTTAAACTTCCATCGGGCACAGTGGCTCATGCCTGTAACCCTAGCATTTTGGGAGCCCAAGAAAGGAGGATGGCTTGAGTCCAGGGGTTCAGGGCTACAGTGAGCTATGATCATGCCACTGCACTCTAGCCTATGTGACACAACAATCCCTGTCTCAAATAAAGAAATACATAAGTAAACAAATATATAACTTCTTTTCATTCTTACATTATCTCAAGGGACACTGTTTTATGTTGTAAATGCAAATTACCTTGGATTTCTCCTGGAATCTTTGTAATGATCTTCAATGTTCTCATTTTCCCATTTTATTCCTAAAATGTAGACCCATAAAAGTCATCATAAATTATTACAAAATTATAGAAACATTTTTAGATTCTATGTACATAGGACACTGTGGCCATGCCTGACATATTCAACAAAGTATTACTGACCCTTGAACAAAATGGGTTTGAGGCTGGGGGCAGTGGCTCATGCCTGTAATCCCAGCACTTTGGGAGGTGGAGGAGGGCCAATCACCTGAGGTCCTGAGTTCAAGACCAGCCTGACCAATATGGAGAAACCCTGTCTCTACTAAAAATACAAAAAATTAGCCGAGTGTGGTGGCAGGTGCCCGTAATTCCAGTTACTCGGGAGGCTGATGCAGGAGAATCGCTTGAACTTGGAAGGTGGAGGTTCCAGTGAGCTGAGATCGCACCATTACACTTCAGCCTAAGCAACAAGAGGGAAACTTCGTCTAAAAAAAAAACGGGGGGGGGGAGCTTGAACAGATTCACTCATATGCACACTTTTACCACCCTCTGCTATCTCTGAGGGAACAAGACCAACTGTTCCTCTTCTTCAGGCTACTCAATGTGAAAACAACGAAAAGAATTCCTTTAGGATCATCCACTTAATCAACAGTCAATGTTTTCACTTCCTTATGATTTTCTTGATAACATTTCTTTTCTCTAGCTTACTTTACTTTAAGAATACTATATAGGCTGGGCGTAGTGGCTCACGCCTGTAATCCAAGCACTTTGGAGGCCAAGGCGGGCAGATCACCTGAGGTCGGGAGTTCAAGACCAGCATGACCAACACGGTGAAACCCCATCTTAAAAAAAATAAAAAAATAAAAAAATAAATAAATAAGAATACTATATATAATCAAGCAAACAGGCCAGGCATTGTGGTTTATATCTATAATCCCAGCATTTAGAGATAAGGTGGGAAGACTACTTGAGGCCAGGAGTTTGAGACCAGCCCAGGCAACACAGAAAGACACCAACCCCCACAAAAAAATAATTTAAAAATCAACCCAGCACAGTGGCACTTGTCTGTAATCCTAGCTACTCAAGAGTCTTAGGAAGGAGGATTGCTTGAGCCAAGGAGTTTGAAGTTTTAATGAGCTATGATCATGCTCCTACACTCCTGCCTGAGTAACAAAGTGAGACACTGTCCTAATATATACTTACACATACATACCAACATACAAAATATATATTAATTAACTGGTTATGTTATTGAGAAAGCTTCCAGTCAACAACAGGCTATTAACATTTTTTTAAACAGAGTTTCTCTCTTGTTGCCCAGGCTGGAGTGCAGTGGCACAATCTCGGCTCACTGCAACCTCCACCTTCCAAGTTCAAGTGCTTCTCCTGCCTCAGCCTCCTGAGTAACTGAGATTACAGGTGCCTACCACCACACCTGACTATTTTTTTTTGTATTTTTAGTAGAGATGGGGTTTCATCATGTTGGCCAGGCTGGTCTCCAAATCTTGACCTCAGGTGATTCACCTGCCTCGGCCTCCCAAAGTGCTGGGATTACTGGTGTGAGCCACCACACCAGGACAATATTTAACTTTTTATAGAGTCAAAAGCCAGACCATCGACTGTGCAGAGGTTAGGAGTCTCTGGCACCCACTTTGTTCAAGAGTCTATTGCATTCCTTTCGTTTTGAGATGGAGTCTCACTCTGTAGCCCAGGCTGGAATGCAGTGGCACAATCTTGGCTCACTGCAACCTCTGCCTCCTGGATTCAAGCAATTCTACTGCCTCAGCCTCCCAAGTAGCTGGGACTACAGGAATGCATCACCATGCCAGGCTAATTTTTGTATTTGTAGTAGAGATGGAGTTTCATATATTGCCCAGGTTGGTCTCGAACTCCTGATCTCAAGTGATTCCACCCACCTTGGCCTCCCAAAGTGCTAAGATTGCAGGTTTGAGCCATCGCACCTGGCCAGTCTGCTGTATTCCCTACCATGTTCCAAATCACTGAACAGTGTAGATGACCAAGAACAACTTGTTCTTCAATTGATTCAGTGAAGAAATGTCATCCTTACCTAGGGACGCCAGGTTCCTGATGGTTTCCTGCATCACATCTCTGTACAGATTCTTCTGGGAAGGATCCAGAACAGCCCACTCCTCCTGGCTAAAGTTCACAGCCATATCCTCAAAGGTTATTGAGTCCTGAAACATCCCACATGGTAGAGGAGGAAGGTTAAGACTGACTGGTAGAGGAGGAAGGTTAAGACTGACAGCACTAGGAATCTACACTCACTTTAGAAGAAGTTCACACAATGCTATAGACTCCACAAATTTATCCAATGACTTGATCATCAGACTTGTCCTCTGTCTATACTCACTTTCACACACACACACACACACACACACACAAACACACAAACTCTAGGCAATAAGCATCTAATAAGTGACCTTGGTACATAACATTTCACATGTTCTGTCAGCACTTGTTACCTGGGTGATTTAGCCCATCCTATGTGATTACAATAAGAGAACAGCTGGGAGCTGGTAACTGGGTTTTATAGACTAAATGTAATAAAGTGTAACAAAAGGCTAATGAAATGTATTTCATCATCCTAAAGGAAAAATTTTATTAGGTAACATAAAAGAATGAAATATGGGGAAAGATTGTACCCATTCTTCTAAAGAACTGCATGTCAGTTGGGTGCAGTGTCTCACACATACAATCCCAGCACTTTGGGAGGTTGAGGTGGATGGATTGCCTGAGGTCAGGAGGTTGAGACCAACCTGATCAATATGGTAAAACCCTGTCTCTACTAAAAATACAAAAAAATAGTTAGACATGGTGGCGCACACCTGTTGTCCCAGTTACTCCGGAGGCTGACGCAGGAGAATAGATGAACCCAGGAGGCAGAGGTTGCAGTGAGCCAAGACCGCACCACTGTATTCCAGCCTGAGTGACAGAGTGACACCCTGTCTCAAAAAAAAAGAACTGCAGTCACCAAGGTGTCATCTCTCATGAATATTTATAAAATTCCCTAAATCATTAAAACAGTCCTCTTAGTAGTCAATAAAAGCTAACAAAACTAATAGAAATGCTAAAAATCCTCTAAACCAGAAAGGGACAGGTTACATAACATATATGAAGGATTTTGAAACTATAATATTCAACACACCATACACTGACAGAGAGATGAACAGAAAAAGAGAATAGGCTGAGTGCAGTGGCCTATTCTACCATTTTATTTTATTTGCAAATATTATATTTATCTTATTTGCAAATATTATCTTTGTATACTCCAATTTGTCCTGGGACTATGAAAAGTCTGAAATAAGGCTCTCTTCTGTTTCAACTACACTGAAACCTAACTGGGGTCAAAAATTGGCAGGGACAACATAAAAAGGTAGTCAACGGGCTGGGCACAGTGGCTCATGCCTGTAATCCCAGCACTTTGAGAGGCTGAGGAGGGTAGATCACGAGGCCAGGAGTTCAAGACCAGCCTGCCCAACATGGTGATACCCCGTTGCTACTAAAAATGCAAAAGTTAGCCAGACATGGTGGCCTTCACTTGTAATCCCAGCTACTTGGGAGGATGAAGCAGGGAAATGCTCAAACCCAGGAGGCGGAGGTTGCAGTGAGCTGAAATCGTGCCACTGCACTCTAGCCTGGGCAAAGGAGTGAGATTCCATCTCAAAAAAAAAAAAAAAAAATGTTGTCAACAAAAAGCCTGCAAGCATGTGGAAAAACAGTCTATGACTGAGACAGAATAGACCATCTAAGACCCAGAAAAACTACCTGGAGAGAAAATTACCTTCAGAAATTAGGGTAATCAAAAGCACTCTGGTATCCTGGGGAATTGAGAAAGCCCCATGCATGCCCAGGAAATAAATTTCTAGAAAAAACCTGAGCAGACCCTAACTTTTGGCACTGTCTGATCTCTAGGCTCAGTTCAGCAAAAATTGGAGGCTAAAGCAGAGGTTTAAACAGTCACTCTCAGTGCTCAAAGAATGCTGCATGACACAGCCATCCACAAAGCCTGGAAGAGGTCAGGTTTGGGTCTGTTTTTTTGTTTTTTTTTTGTTTTTTTTTTTTTTTAATTTTTATTTGTTTATTTTTTATTTTTTTATTTTTATTTTTATTTTTTTTGAGATGGAGTTTCACTCGTTACCCAGGCTGGAGTGCAATGGCGCAATCTCGGCTCACCACAACCTCCGCCTCCTGGGTTCAGGCAATTCTCCTGCCTCAGCCTCCTGAGTAGCTGGGATTACAGGCACACGCCACCGTGCCCAGCTAATTTTCTGTATTTTCAGTAGAGACGGGGTTTCACCATGTTGACCAGGATGGTCTCGATCTCTTGACCTCGTGATCCACCCGCCTCGGCCTCCCAAAGTGCTGGGATTACAGGCGTGAGCCACCACACCCAGCCTTGTTTGTTTATTTTTTGAGACAGAGTTCCACTCTTGTTGGCCAGGCTGGAGTGCAGTGGTGCAATCTCGGCTCACTGCAACCTCTGCCTCCCTGGTTCAAGGGATCCTCCTGCCTCATCCTCCTGAATAGCTGGGATGACAGGTGCCCACCACTATGCCTGGCTAATTTTTGTATTTTTAGTAGAGATGAGGTTTCACCATGTTGGCTGGGCTGGTCTCGAACTCCTGAGCTCAGGTGATCCACCCACCTCAGCCTCCCAAAGTGCTGGGATTACAAGTGTAAGCCACCTCGCCCAGCCGAATCTGTTTTATTTTAGCTCCTAGTATTCAGGAAACCTCTCAAAACACTAGATGAACACAAGTTAAAGGAACAGAGGCTTCATTGACTACACAGGACAGAGAACATGTCTCTGTAAACATACCTGGCCAACATGCTGAAACCCTGACTCTACTAAAAATACAAAAATTCACCAGGCATAGTGGCGTGTGCCTGTAATACCAGCTACCTGGGACACTGAGGTGTAAGAATCATTTGAACTCAGGAGGAGGTGAAGGTTGCAGTGAAATGAGATCACGCCAGTACACCCCAGGCTGGGCAACAGAGGAGACTCCATCTCAAAAAACAAACGAATAAGCAAAAACTACACAAGGTAGAAAAAGAGAAAGTTTGAAAAATAGAAGGAAAGTACAACAAACAGAGAACAATTACATATATCATATTGATACAATTATATCAATTACCACTTTAAATCTCTATGATTTATATACACAAAAAAGAGACAGAGATTGACACAGTAGATTAAAGAAACAAGGGTCACTAATGTGTACAAGAAAAGAATTTCAAACAGGAAGATATGGATAGATTAAATAAAAAGGTGTGCCAGTCTAACATGAAGCAAAAGAAATGTGCAATAGTTATATAAAATTCAGACAAATCAAATTTTAGATCAGGGAAAATGGCAAGGAATTTTCCTCATAATTGCTTTGTTTTTTGGGTGTGTTTTTTTTTTAAAGACAGGGTTTCATCATGTTGGCCAGGATGGTCTCGATCTCCTGACCTCGTGATCCATCCGCCTTGGCCTCCCAAAGTGCTGGGATTACAGGCGTGAGCCACCACACCCAGCCTGTCTTTGTTTTCAGATGGAGTCTCGCTCTGTCGTCCAGGCTGGAGTGCAATGGCGCAAGTGGCGTGTGAAACAAAGCCTGGGAGATGAATAGTTGACAGGGCTGTCGTCAACTGAAGAGAGGTGGTCAGCTCTGTAAATCTGGAAATCCAAGGATTTGCTGGCAGCCCTAAGAGAAGCTAGGCCGGGACCACAGTCGCGGATTTGAGACCCTGCTTTGCATATACCTGGAAATCTTAGGAAAAACTCGAGCCCCCTGGAGACAAAGGAAGAACTGGGGACCCCACAGACCGCTGCTCCTCCCACATGAGCCCCACACCTGAGGCGGATTTCCCCATGACCCTCTCGTGGCCCGACACAATCTGGGGAGACTTGGGGCTGTTGGTGAGGAGCTGCCCAGAAAGGGCTCCAGGGCCCAGCCGCAGTCGCCGCACAAGAACGGGAGAGAATGCCCGGGGTCCGGGCTGCCAGCCCAGCTTCACCTTGCGGCCAAGGGGACCGAGGGCTGAGCTGCACCAGGGGACTCAGGTCCCAGACCCCAGAGCCAGCGGTGCGGAGGTCTGGGTCCCACTACAGGTGGTTCCACCCGGTTCTAACCAGCCGTGTCCTGTCTCGGTACCCCCTGGCCTCGCACACTCACCATTTCTCAGCTTCTGCAGTGCCCCAGGTCCTCCCTCCAGCTCCTGCTGCCAGTACAGGTCCCAGCGCGACCCAGCAGGGAGCCCAGCAAAAGAAGGTGAGAAGACGTGGTGGGCTTTTTCAACCTGACACACTCCTCCAAGCAGCGCTCCTGATTGATAGTTCTCACTGTAGCAGGAGTGGCCACGAGAAACGGATGTCTCAGACACCAAATACAGGAAGGAGGTTATTTGGCAGGGAGCAAGGTGGCATAGTTGCCTAAGAGCCAAGCTCCCCTAACAAAGGAAGGTTCCATCTTTATATAGACTTATACTTTAGCTGTTACACGTGGAAGAATCTTAGGTTTATAGCTTAACATATGAAAAGGGCCTTGGTATACAGTCTCAGGAATTACATATGAAAAGGGCTTCGGTTTACAGTCTTAAGAATGAAAAGGGGAAGTTTACAGTCTTAGGAAAAAGGGGAAGTTGGTCTGAGATGCCTGGGTCTCCCTGTTCATCCCCTCCTTTGAGACCCTCACCACTTTATAATATTAGTGAGAGGTCTTACTTTCATTCTCACTTTCCAGGTTTTCTGAAGAAACTGACTGATAATATAATACACTTGTGATGTCATTTTTTGGCTAACTACAGCAGTGATGAATCCCCCTAATCATCTGAAGGAACAGGGGGAGTAGACAAGAGAGCAGTAAACAAACACCTATTATTATTATAACACTTATGATGAGGGTTTTGAATCCTCCCAAGGATGAGAACCAACCTCCAAATAATGACTCAGGGTTAAACCCGTGCCACGCCTGTACAGACAACGTGTGCCAGTTTGGTCATGTCTCGCACAATATCCTCTACTGCTTGCCCCTGGTCAACTATGTGCAGACGGCAGTTGGTTAGATTGAATTTTCCACAGACTCCCCCTTTGGCTGCTAGTAAATAATCTAGGGCCAGCTGGTTCTGATAAATCGCGTTTCTCATTTGAGTTTCTTGTCTGACCAAGAGGGACAGAGCTTTGCCCGTTTCATTAGTGAGTATTTCCAAAGTAGCCTGCAACCAGATGATCTGGTTGAGCATGTAAATAGGGATCTGGTATCTCCATGAGCCATCTTCAGCACACGTGGCCGGCCCATAGTACTCAATAATTCTCTCCGGTGGCCACTCATCATCTGTCCAATTCCCTGGTTTTAGGTCTCTCTTCTCCCTAGCGGAGTAGACTGGATGCCCTAACAGCTCACCTATCTTAACAGATAATAGGAAGAAAGAGGGCTTAATGATACCTATGACACAGCTACCTGTCCATCTCATGGATTACACAACTTATATTGAGTGCCATTATATAAACAGGTTCCCTTCTGTGTCCCTGTACATTTATGAGAACTGTAGGACAAGAGAATGGCAGTGCCCTACCTGGTGGACATACTGAGGGCATTCTTCAAAATTAGTTAATGTTCCCACTGTACAAGTCCAAATATTAAGAAGTCCCACGATGAATTTCCTCATGCTTCGGCTATGCGTGGACCAGCCAGCTTCCAGGATGTGGCTGGAGCAAGGCTTGTTGTCCTTTTTAAGGTGATTCTGCAGTCCTTGCCTTGGTCTAAGTCTCAGCTGTTGCTGGTTTTTACATGGCTGTGGTGGATTCAGTCTGGGATTCCCTCCACCTTCACGGCTGTGGGATTGGTCAGGATCAGGTCTGAGGTCCTCTCCATTGTGGCTTTAGAGGGGCTGTACTCCTGTCCTTTATCCACACGTGATTACCTAGTGAGAAAGGGTGAACTGGGGAAGGCTTACAGGACATTTGTTATTTACTCAGGTTGAAGTATCCTAAGCAATTCTCCTTAGAGCTGGTAACTAGCATCCTAACTCAATCTCTCCCCACTCCTGAGGAGTTCCTAGGAGTGCCCAAAGTGGGGGAGGGGGCCTATGGTATAAGACTTAATAGGGGAATATCCTGTTTTTCCTAAAGGGGGTGCCTCTAATTTTGAATAACCCCAAGGGAAGTGCCTGCACCCACTCTAATCTTGTTTCCTGACACACTTTCCTTAAGCTGTTTTTGATGGTCCGGTTCATTTTTCCACTTTTCTGGAACTCTGAGGTTGGTAGGCAGTGTGCAGTTTCCAGGCGATACCCAAGGCTGTTGCTATTTTCTGGACTAAATCTGCCACAAATGCTGGTCCACTGTCTGCTCCGATGTGCAGTGGCAGTCCAAACCTAGGGATAAGATCTCGAAGCAACACACGGGTTACTTCATGGGTTCTTTCAGTCCCATCCAGAGTATGTGCACACCAAGACCAACAAATACTTATGTCCCCCATACTTGGACATTTCAGTAAAGTCTACCTGGAGATCTTCAAATGGGGCTGCTCCATAAGCTTGAATTCCAGGGGTAATAGTTGGACCCTGCCTCGCGTTGTGTTGCCGACATGTAAAGCATCGCTGTGCCACAGTTTTGATCAAGGCTGATAAGTGTGAGATGTAAAAGTACTGGTCCAACATCTTTTCAAGCGACTCTTGACCTAAATGAGTGGTCTCATGTACAGCTTGTACAGCTGTGGCCCCCAGCAGCTGACTACTATTCTTCCATCTGGCCGTTGGATCCATCCTTCTTTAATCAGTTGCCCCCTTCTGTCTGGAGAAAGTCTCTTTCATCCTCAGAGTAAGTAGGTATTAGATCAGGGATCTGGGGAATCAGCAGGGCTGTAACTGCTATTCGGTAGGGGGCAGATGCTGTCTTATGAGCTGCTGAATCCACTGGGGAATTTCCCAGGGCCACAGATGTGTGGGCCCACTGATGTCCTTGGCAATGCATGACCGCCACCCTCCAGGGCTTCCAGACTGCTTCTAGCAGTTACAAAATTTCATGCTGATACTTTATTTCTTTTCCCCCTGAAGTTAGCAGGCCTCTTTGTTTGTACAGTGCTCAATGTACTTGGAGAGTCAGGAAGGCATATCGAGAGTCAGTGTAAATGTTTACAACCTCATCTTTACTCAGCTCTAGGGCTCCAGTTAAAGCAATGAGTTCAGCCTTCTGAGCTGAGGTGCCCTGAGGCAGAGACCTGGCCTCGATTACAGTGTCCAGAGTTACCACAGCGTAGCCTGCACATCTTTCCCCTCATGGATTGACAAAGCTGCTCCCATCCACTACAACTCCCAGTTTACTACTGTCCATGGCTGATCCCAAAGATCGGACCTGCTGGAATAGACTGTGTCCAGGACTTCAACAGTTGTGTTCAACGGGACCCTCTGACATTGAGAGCAAAGTGGTGGGGTCCAAGGTATTGCAGACTTCAATGGTGATGCGTGGATTTTCACATAGCAGGCCCTGGTATTTGGTCAGCCTAACATTTGATAACCAGTGGTGCCCTATGGTATTCATTAGAGTCACTACGGCGTGAGGTGCCTTGATACTTAAGTTCTGTCCCAGAGTTAGCTTATCTGCTTCTTGTGCTAGCAGAGCAGTTGCTGCCAGGGCCCTTAGGCATGGGGCCATCCTTTGGAAACTCCATCCAGCTGCTTGGAGAGGTAAGCTACAGGCCTGGGCCAAGGTCCTACTGTTTAGACTGTACCCCAACTGCCACTTTTTCTCTTTCTGCCACATATAATGTGAAGGGCTTTGTTATGTCAGGCAGCCCCAAAGCTGGAGCTGACATTAGTTTTGTTTTCAGTTCCTGATAGGCCTGACGCTGCTGGGATCCCCATTCAAGGGGCTCCTTGTCTCCCCGCTTTGTCACATCATAGAGGGGTTTGGCTAGTACTGCGAAGTTTGGAAATCCACAATTTACAAAACCCACCACTCCCAGAAGCTCTCTCACCTGCCTTTTAGTCTCAGGTTCTGTCACTCTGCAAGCGGCTTGCTTCCTCTCTGCTTCTAGGCTGCATTCCCCCTTCCAGATGGTGAGCCTCAGATATTGCATTTGCTTTTTGGCAAATCTGGGCTTTCCTTTTAGACGCTTTATACCCACAGTCCTCCAGGTGCTGAACTAAGGCATTTGTTTGTGCACCCGACTGCCATAGGGTGTCCCAATAGAAGGTTATCAGCATACGAGGGCAGCGTGCAAGCAAGAAGCTTCTGGGGGGCAGTCACAGGCTGAAGCCTTCCCAAGGATGATGAGAGAGTTTTTGAGCCCCTGGGAAGCTGGGTCCAGGTGTATTGAGAGGTTGCACCTGCTTCTGGGTTTCTGCCATTGAAATGCAAATAGATTTTGACCCTCCGAGGCCAGTCCAATGCTAAGGAGGTATTCTTTAAGTCCAATTAAGTGAACCAACTATCCTCTGCTGGCAATAATCCCAATTGCGTGTATGAGTTGGGTGCAAAGCCATGCAATCCCTGCACGGGCCTGGGTGATAATATCAGTCTTCTGCTTCTGGATAGGAAGGCTCCACCCTCCTTCCCAAGGGACAATGAGAGCCTGGATGACCCCTGCCTGAGGCATTTTTAGCTGCAGGGAGTCTCTTTTTTTCTAATGGGACAGTGGCCCTCGATTTGCACAATAGGTTTTGCCAGAGAAGGGGGGCAGGGGTAGTCCATTAAGTACAAGAAAGTCTGTTCTCTTAACACCTTAATAACTGTAACAATATTGGTTCTGTTTTTTCCATGGGGGGGTTACAGGGCTGTCATCCAGACTGTGGGCTCTTTGGGGGCATATGAGTCTGGCCCCCCTCTCTTTTAGTCCAGTGGCCCTTCCCTTAGATTGAACAGAGCCCCTTCACTTTTTATCTGGATCTTCGTGCTTAGGATTGCCCTGTTCTCCCATTAACTGTGGGCATTTTTTTCCAATGTCCTATTTCTTGACAAAATGCACACTGATCGTGTTGCAGGTGCAGACGGGCAGACTGTGGGGCTTTCCAGGAACCCCCCTTTTTCCACGCTCTTGGGGGCATTCCTCTCATAGCAGCTGCTATCAAGTCAGCCTTCCCTTGAGCCTGACGTTCCCTTTCCCTATGATTTTCCTTCTGGCTTACCACCTCTTGGTTTACAAACGCCTAGTTAGCTACTTCCAATAACTGAAGTATTCATGCATGCAAATCCTGCCTGTTTCTGCCACTTAATTTGCCTGGACATGGGAGTCCTTGTTTCTCGGCAGCGAGGGGAATGGTGGTTTCTAGCAGTCTGTCCCTTGGCTACTAAAACAGTCGCTGCCTGCTCTCTTAGCCACTTTGGAGGGTTTAACACTAACTGCAACCACGAGTCTATGCATGGAAATTGATCAAGGTGTTCTAGCTCACCGTATATAACCTCATGCCTTACTTTGGAGACAAGGGGCCTGTCTAGGGTCCCCTCTGGGGGCCAACCTACCCTAAATGCTGGCCAATCTTCCCTACATAAAACCTTTAATTTCTCTGGTGTCATAGTTACTTTATAATTCCCACTAAATCCCTTCTTGAAAATTTTCAGCATGATTTCTAAAGGGGTGGGCTTGCTATGGGAGTGCCCCGTATTAACAATTCAAAGAAACAATTCCTACACTTGGGAGTGTTAGTTCACTCACAGCAGTTCCTGCCTAGCAAGACACAGCACAGAGCACTCTCTGATTTACATTCACTTTAATCCTTTTACAACGCCCAGAGGCTTCTTCACTCAGCCTTATGTGGCTGTCTCTAATTCTTACAAATTGCTCGATGCATGAGGCCCTGCCCAATGGGCCCAATACCTTTTATGACTGATGAGTCCCGCTGGACACATCTACACACAGACATACATCCAGTTGCTCTCCTTCCAATTCAAAACACTTAGAAGGTTACAGAGAGCTACCTTCCAACGTGCCAATCTGGCACCCGTGGGTGATCAGGCCATGCTTCCACCCAAAACGGGGTGGGCTACTTTCCCGGGTTCAATCTTATCAAATTGCTCGACGACACAGACACACATCCACACACACAGACACACATCCGATTGCTCTCCTTCCAATTCAAAACCATAAGCAAAAGCTTCCAAGGTTACAGAGAGCTACCTTCCAACGTGCCGATCTGGCACCCATGGGTGATCAGGCCACGCTTCCACCCAAAACAGGGTGGGCTAGTTTCCCGGGTTCAATCTTACCACATTGCTCGATGACACAGACACACATCTACACACACAGACACACATCTGAATGCTCTCCTTCCAATTCAAAACCATAAGCAAAAGCTTCCAAGGTTACAGAGAGCTACCTTCCCAGGTTCAATCTTACCAAATTCAGTGAGCCGGACTTCCCTAAATGCTCGTTCCTCCTCGGTGTTCAGCCACTGGGTGGATCTGCCCTGCAGGGCCTCCCTTCTCCACTCTGGCGAGGCTTTTCCACCGGGCAAATACCTGCCCAGGAGCGCTCTCAGGATGCATCACCCCAGCGAGCAGGAGTCCCCCTGCAGGATGCTCCCCAGGGCTAGGCAAACCACCTAAGAGACTTTTTCCTGCTGTCTGCTGAGACTCACTTCCCGGCCAACGCACCAAAATGTAGCAGGAGCAGCCATGGGAAACAGATCTCTCAGACACCGAATACAGGAAGGAGGTTATTCAGCTGGGAGCAAGGTGCCATAGTTGCCTAAGAGCCAAGCTCCCCTAACAAAGGAAGGTTCCATCTTTATATAGGCTTATACTTTAGATGTTACATGTGGAAGAATCTTAGGTTTATAGCTTAACATATGAAAAGGGTCTCGATATACAGTCTCAGGAATTACATATGAAAAGGGCTTCCTTTTACAGTCTGAGGAATGAAAAGGGGAAGTTTACAGTCTTAGGAAAAAGGGGAAGTTGATCTGAGATGCCTAGGTCTCCTTCTTAATCACTACCCTGCCCGATGACTCTGAATGGATAGTGCCCCAGTCCCGCCCCCTGGGCACTCAGTGACAGAAGAAGTGCTGAGAGGAACCAGTGCTGAGAGAAACCAGATAAACAGATTCCAGACACAGCCCTTGGGCAGTGTGATGGGGCAAAGTGGGGATGGTGTTTTCCCTCAGCAGTGACCTGACTCCTCCCAGGGAATCTTTGCATTTAAGAATTCCCTGTCAGTAGTCTGCTGGCCCTTTCCGCTTCTTCCTACTGGATTGGGGATCACAACTGCATGCAGGGAATTCCAGACTCACTGTACAGTGGAGCTGTCCCTTGACTTCATAGCACGAGGGGCGTGAAGGCCAAAAAGACCACACTGCAGAAGTGGGGGTTGGGGAAGGCTCTGATGTCCTCTAGGGATCAGGAATTTGGGATGAGGCTGCTGGCTGCATGGCCAAGCCTTTCTCCCACTGTTGTGGGAATTAGCAAACTGGAGAGACCAATGGGTGGATCAGGAGAATTTTATTTATTTATTTATTTATTGAGATGGGGTTTCATTGTGTTAGCTAGGATGGTCTAGATCTCCTGACCTAGTGATCCGCCCACCTCAGCCTCCACCAGGAAGATTTTAAGTGAATCTTAATAAAAACTGTCTTAGTGGATTTACATTTAAAAGACTGAATATTGAACAAAGACAAAGCTTGACTTTTATACATGAACTGCAGAAGCAGAACAAAGGCAGTTTATTAAAAATGACAGGTTTTACACTCACATGGAGCTCTATAAAAAAAATAATAACAGGTTTACAACTTAAGCTTACAAATTGAGAACTCTCACTAGTAAGTGAGGTTCTCAAAGGCGGAAAATGAGGGAAGAGACCCCTCTTTCCTGTCTCTTGTCTCAAAGGAGGAGGAAGTAAAAATTGAGAGACATAGCAAGCATGAAGTCAGTGGCAAGGTCGGCTGGCACTGCCGACCAGGCCTGGAGGTTAAAGATTAAACCCTCCACCCTTTTCGCTTTTGTTGCCCAAGCTGGAGTGCAATGGCGAGGTCTCGGCTCACTGCAACCTCCACCTCCCAGGTTCAAGCAATTCTCCTGCCTCAGCTTCCGGAGTAGCTGGGATCACAGGCATGTGCCACCACGCCCAGCTAATTTTTTGTATTTTTAGTAGAGACAAGGTTTCACCATGTTGCCAGGCTGGTCTCAAACTCCTGACCTCAAGTGATCTGCCTGCCTCAGCCTCCCAAAGTGCTGGGATTACAGGCATGAGCCACACCATCCAGCTCAGGTGCTTTTTTATAGCAATGCAAGAAAAGCCTAATACAGAAGGGAAAAGGTATTCCATGCAAATGGTAACCAAAAGAGAACAGGATTGGATATACCATTATCATACTAACTAGATTTTAAGGCAAAACCCCTTAAAAAACACAAAGAACACTATCTTTTGTGTATGGGTACATAGTAAATGTATATATTTATTGGGTACGAGATATTTTAATACAGGCATTCAATGTGTAATAATCATGTATTAGTCTGTTTTCATGCTGTTGATAAAGACATACCTGAGTCTGGGAAGAAAAAGAGGTTTACTTGGACTTACAGTTTCACATGGCTGGGGAAGCCTTAGAATTATGGCAGGAGGCAAAAGGCACTTCTTACATGGTGGCAGGAAGAGAAAATGAGGAGGAAGCAAAAGCTGAAACCCCTGATAAACCCATCAGATCTCAAGAGACTTAGTCACTACTGTGAGAATAGCATAGGAAAGACCATCCCCCATGATTCAATTCCTCCCCCTGGGTTCCTCCCACAACATATGGAAATTCTGGGAGATACAATTCAAGTTGAGATTTGGGTGCTGACACAGCCAAACCATATCATTTCACCCCTGGCCTCTCCAAATCTCATGTTCTCACATTTGAAAACCAAACATGTCTTCCCAACAGTTCCCCAAGGTCTTAACTCATTTCAGCATTGACCCAAAAGTCCACAGTCCAAAGTCTCATTTGAGACAAGGCAAGTCCCTTCCACCTATGAGCCTGTAAAATCAAAAGCAAGCTAGTTACTTCCTAGATACAATGGGGGTACAGGTATTGGGTAAATATAGCCATTCCAAAGGGGAGACATTGGCCAAAACAAAGGGGTTACAGGGCTCATGCAAGTCTGAAATCCAGCAGGGCAGTCAAATTTTAAAGCTCTCATATCCTTTGACTCCAGGTCTCATATCCAGGTCACACTGATTCAAGAGGTGGGTTCCCATGGTCTTGGGCAGCTCTGCCCCTGTGGCTTTGCAGGGTACAGCCTCCCTCCCACTGCTTTCACAGGCTGGCATTGAATATGCAGCTTTTCCAGGTGCACAGTGCTAGCTGTCAGTGGATCTACCATTCTGGGGTCTGGAGGATGGTGGCCCTCTTCTCACAGCTTCACTACATAGAGCCCCAGTAGAGACTCTGTGGGGGCTCTGACCCCCACATTTCCCTTCTGCACTGCCCTAGCAGAGGTTCTCTATGAGCATCCCACCCCTGTGCAAACTTGCCTGGGCATCCAGGTGTTTCCATACATTTTCCCAAATCTCAATTCTTGACTTCTGTGCACCCACAGGCTCAACACCATTGGAAGCCGCCAAGGCTTAGGGCTTCAACCCTCTGAAGCCACAGCCCAAGTTGTACATTTGCCCTTTCAGCCCTGGCTGGAGTGGCTGGGACACACAGCACCAAGTCCCTACATTGCACACAGCACGGGACCCTAGGCCCAGCCCATGAAACCACTTTTTCCTCCTGGGCCTCCAGGCCTGTGATAGGAGGGGTTGTGTGAAGCTATCTGACATGGCCTGCAGACATTTTCCCCATGGTCTTGGGGATTAACATTTGGCTCCTTACTACTTCTGCAAATTTCTGCAGGCAACTTGAATTTCTCCTCAAAAAATGGGGTTTTCTTTTCCACTGTGTCAGCCTGCAAATTTTCCAAAGTTTTATGCTGTTTCCCTTTTAAAATGAATCCTTTTAACACCACCCAAGTCAAGCAGTCACCTCTTGAATGCTTTCCTGCTTAGAAATTTCTTCCTTCAGGTACCCTAAATCATGTATCAAAGTTCCACGAATCTCCAAGACAGGGAAAAAGTGCCACCAGTCTCTTTGCTAAAACAACAAGAGTCACCTTTACTCCAGTTTCCAACAAGTTCCTCATCTCCATCTAAGACCACTTCAGCTTGGATCTTATTGTTCATATCACTATCAGCATTTTTGTCAAAGCCATTCAACGAATCTCTAGGAGGTTCCAAACTTTCCCACATTTCCTGTCTTCTGAGCTTTCCAAACTGTTCCAACCTCTGCTTGTTACCCAGTTCCAAAGTTGCCTCCACATTTTTGGGTAGCTTTTCAGCAACACCCCACTCTATTGGTACCAATTTACTGTATTAGTCCATTTTCACATTGCTGATAAAGATAAACCCGAGACTAGGATGATAAAGAAGTCTAATTGGCCTTATGGTTCCACATGGCTGGGGAGGCCTCAGAATCATGGTGGGAGGTGAAAGGCACTTCTTACATGGTGGCAGCAAGAGAAAATGAGGAGGAAACAAAAGTGGAAACCCCTGATAAGCCCATCAGATCTTGTGAAACTTAGTCACTATCATGAGACTAGCATGGGAAAGACCAGTCCACATGATTCAATTACCTCTCCCTGGTTCCCTCCCACAACATGTGGGAATTCTGAAAGATACAATTCAAGTTGAGATTTGAGTGGGGACACAGCCAAACCATATCAAATCACATCGGGATAAATCAGGTATCCATCACCTCAAGCATTTATTGTTTCCTTGTGTTACAAACAATCCAATTATACTTTTATTTTTAAATGTACAATAAATTATTGTTGACTGTAGTCATCCTGTGTGCTATCAAATACTAGATCTTATTCATTCTAAGTATAATTTTCTACCCATTAACCACCCCCACTTTCCTGCCTCCTCCACTACCCTTCCTAGCCTCTGGTAACCATTCTTCTACTCTTTATCTCCATGAGTTCAATCATTTTAATTTTTAGCTCCCACAAATAAGTGAGAGCATGTAAAGTTTGCCTTTCTGTGCCTGGCTTATTTCACTTAACATAATGACCTCCAGTTCCATCCATGATGTTGCACATGACAGGATCTCACCTTCTTTATGGCTGAATAAATGTACCACATTTTCTTTATCGATTCATCTTTTGATGAACACTCAGGCTGCTTCAAAATCTTCACTATTGTGAATAGTGTCGCAATAAACATGCGAATGCACATATCTCTTTGATAAACTGATTTCCTTTCTTTTTGGTATATACCTAGCAGTGTGATTGCTGGATCCATAGGGTAGTTCCAATTTTAGATTTTTGAGGAGCCTCCAAACTGTTCTCCACGGTGGCTTACTATTTTACATTTCCACTGGCAGTGTACAAGGCAGCTTCACATCCTCACCATCATTTGTTATTACCTTTCTTTGGGATAAAAGCCATTTTAATTGGGGTGAGATGATATTGTTGTCTTTTCAGTTCTCTGATGATGCTGAGCACCTTTTCATATGTCTGATTTTCATTTGTCTTTTTTCTGAGAAATGTCTATTCAGATATTTTGCCCATTTTTAAATTGAATTATTAATGTTTTTCCTATTGAGGTATTTGAATTTCCTATATACTATCTATCCCTTGTCAGATGGATTGTTTGCAAATATTTTCTCCCATTTTGTGGGTTGTCTCTTCACTTTGTTGACTGTGACTATTTCTCTTGCTGTACAGAAATTTTGTTTTGTTTTTGTTTGTTTGCTTGGTGTTTTTTTCTTTTGTTTTGTTTTTTTTTCTGAGACGGGGTTTGCTCTCTCAGGTTGGAGTGCAGTGGCTCAATCTTGACTTATTGCATCCTTGACCACCTGGGAGCAAGCAAGTGATTTTCCCACCTCAGCCTCCAAGTAGCTGGGACTACAGGTGCATATCATCACGCCTGGCTAATTTTTTGTATTTTTTGTAGAGATGGGATTTTGCCATGTTGCCCAGGCTAGACTTGAACTCCTGGGCTCAGCCGCCCAAAGTGCTGGGATTGCACGCATGAGCTACTGTGCCTGGCCTACTCTTCCCTCTCCTATCCTTGAGCAGCAGGAGTCTCTCCCCATAGCCACCACAGGTAGAAATGTGCTTGGTTACACCTGAAGCCAGTACAGCTCTAAGTCTCACCCAAGGCCATTACAAGTACTGTGTGGCTACCCCTGCTGATCATTCAGGGACCAGGGTTTCAGCAGGTGATGAATTCTGCCAGGACTGAGTCCTTCTCTCCAAGGCAGTAGGCTCCCTTCTGGCCCAGGGTGTATCTAGAAATGTCCAGGAGCTAGGGACTGGAATAGAGGCCTCAGGACTCTGCCTAGTGCCCTATTATACTGTTGCTGAGCTTGTATCCAAGTTGCAAGATAAAGTCCTCTTTACTCTCACCTTTCCTCTCAAGTAGAAGGAATTAGTCTCTCCCTGAGCTTCTAGCTGTACTGCCTGGGGTCAGGAGAGTAGTGGCACAAGTACTCCCTTCTCCAACCCAACTAGTGTTTCAATAGGTCTTATGCACCCCAAGTCCACTGGCTCCAAGCCCACCCAACACCAAGACTTACACAGGAATTGCACTTCTTGGGACTGACCCTGACCAACTTTCAAGTTTATTTAGGACACCAGAATATTTTAGCCCATGGTGGCAGGGCTTGCCAGAACTCAGGTTCTGGCAATGGGATGGAGAATTAAACTCTGGCTAAGGTGATCTAAATGCTCCCTCCATGGGCACTGGCTGAGTTCTGCCCCATATTGCTTTCTGCTATGACAGGGCAGCACTAAGTTCCAATGCAAAGTCCCACAATCACCGTGCTCTTCCTCTCCCAAGCTCAAAGATTCTCTTTCTGTGCCATGTGACCTCTGCAAGAGGATGGGAAACGGGTGGCATAGGCAATTCAGGACTGGCTTTCCCACCCTCTTCCATGCCTCTTTACTTAATAGAAGACCAGGTACTGTGATTGTGCAGCTGATTTTTGGTTCTTACTAAGTTCCTTTTCTGTGTGGGTATCTGTTCAATTTGGTGTTCTTGTTGGGGGAAGAGTCACTGGAGGGCTGTATTTGGCCATCTTGCTCTACTTCCTTCTGTATCACTTTTTTTTTTTTTTTTTTTTTTGAGATGGAGTCTTGCTCAGTTGCCAGGCTGGAGTGCAGCGGTGCAATCTCAGCTCACTGCAACCTCTGCCTCCCAGGTGTAAGTAATTCCCCTGCCTCAGCCTCCCAAGTAGTTGGGACTACAGGCATGCACCACCACACTTGGCTAATTTTTTTGTATCTTTGTAGAGAAGGGATTCACCATGGTCAGGATGGTCTCGATCTCCTGACCTCGTGATCCACCCACCTTAGCTTCCAAAAGTGCTGAGATTACAGGTGTGAGCCACTATGCCCAGCCTTGAATCACTTTTGACCATGATTTTATCTATATGGTGGGTAAAAGATCCAAAAGGCTTATAGAAACTCAGGGAGACAGACAGTAAGTGAAAAGAATAAAATGACTTCAGTTCACATTTGAAATTATTAAGTTCTTTTTGATAAAATTTCATGCTATAGTAAATGAACTGGATGTAATTTTTTGATACAGGAATAAATTAAAAATTTTTTCTTGAAAGTAAAATGCTTTCAACCTAAGGTTATTTATCCAAATTTTTTCCTTTTTGGCCTTACTTTATTAAAAACTGCAAATATAAAACATGTATATCTAAAGGTCAGGTGTAGTGGCTCATGCCTGTAATCCTAGCACTGTGGGAGGCCAAGATGAGAGGATCACTTGATGCCAGGAGTTCAAGACTAGCCTGGTCAACATAAGACTCCATCTCTATTTTTTTTAAACTATGTATCTAAAAAGACAATTTTCACATCTCAAGAATGGAGGCATTTCTCAGGCTGGGAGCACTGGCTCATATCTGTAATCCCAGCACTTTGGGAGGCCAAAGCAGGCGGATCACTTGAGGTCAGGAATTTGAGACCAGACTGGCCAACATGGTGAAATCTCATCTTTACTAAAAATTCAAAAATTAGCCAGGTGTGGTGGCACACACCTGTAATTCCAGCTAATCCGAAGGCTGAGGCATGAGAATTGCTTGAACCCAGTAGCTGGAGGTTGTAGTGAGCTGAGATGGTGCCACTGCACTCCAGCCTGGGTGACAGCAAGACTCTGTCTCAAAACAACAACAACAACAAAAATTTAAGCACTTCTCTTTTTTTTTTAAGAGATGGGATCTCACTATGTTGTCCAGGCTGGAGTGCAGAGGCTATTTATAGGTGCAATCCCACTACTGATCAGCATGGGAGTTTTGACCTGCTCCGTTTCCAACCTGGGCTGGTTCACCCCTCCTTGAACAACCTGGTGGTCCCCCGCTCCTGGGAGGTCACCATATTGATGCCGAACTTAGTGCTTACACTCAATTGGCATAGCACACTACAGCCCAGAACTCCTGGGCTCAAACAATCCTCCCACCTCAGCCTCCTGAGTAGCTGAGACTACAGGTATGTGCCACTGTGCCCAGCTGAAGCATTTCTTATAACCAGAATATCACGGTCACATCTAATAATTTTCTAATATTAACTGATAGCATGACACTGGACTCTCATAAATTATATAAACAATGTAAAAAGTATTTCATACAGACATAGTCTGACTATATTGCCCAGGATGGTCTTGAAGTCTTGGCCTCAAGGGATTCTGCTCCCTTGGCCTTCCATTGCATACAGAAACGTAATGTGGAAATAACTCCATTTATCCATTAAACATAAAAGCATAACCTTAGCTCCGTCTGCAGCCAGAAGGAAGAGTGAGTCCTAGATTACCAAAATAACCTTTTTTTTTTTTTAGGCGAAGTTTCACTTTTGTTGCCCAGGCTGGAGTGCAGTGGTGTGATCTCTGCTCACCGCAACCTCCACCTCTTGGGTTCAAGCGATCCTCTTGCCTCAGCCTCCCGAGTAGCTGGTATTACAGGTATGTGCCACCACGCCCAGCTAATTTTTGTATTTTTAGTAGAGATGGGGTTTCTCCATGTCAGTCAGACTGGTCCTCTTGCCTCAGTCTCCCGAAGTGCTGGGATTACAGGAGTGAGCCACTGCACCCAGCCCCAAAATAACTTAATTCTACATTGCTGAAACTCACAAACTGCAGCATTGCTTTTCTAATCAGATGAAGAACCATGTATGCTGTCAACAGAGCATCAGGACTCAAACAGAAAGCAGCATCACTGCCTTCCGGAAGTGGTGGCCTTCCTGGTTTATGAACACTCTTTGAGCCTGTGCTACAATGTCCTCTCTGGGGTGTTTGTGAAGTATCAAGATACTCCCACAGTCAAGGCCAATAATCAGACTCAGCTGTGTCCTGTTCATCTCCCTCATACTGTGCTTCCAATATCCCTTGTTCATCTCCCTCACTCTGTGCTTCCAATGTCCCTTGTTCATCTCCCTCACGCTGTGCTTCCAATGTCCCTTACCTTCACTCACCATCCCAACACAGCACCTGCATCCTGTGCAAAATCACATTTGAAGTCATGTTGGCAGTGGTGTTTCTACTCTGTGGCCCATACCATCACTGTGGATGTTGTCTTGAAGGGAGAAGGATGAGTCAGTGGTTGGATTCAGTAGCAGCTAACTCTGTATTACCCTCTCTAATCCAAACAACTACAGAATCCAACAGGCAATGACTCCACCCTTCACTCATGTGAATACATTATCTGGGGCTGAATATGTCATCTCCACATAAAGTCACAGTTTGGTCACTGATTGCTACTCTATCCTTTGATACCTGAGCTTCTGACTGAGAAGTTTCAACAAAGATTTTCTCAACAGGAGCTTGTTGGACACTTCGATGAAGTGATTTGATGGTTCCATGGAAGTGTACAGACAAAAAGCTGACTTTTGCATGTTGCTTTTTACTCTATAGGAGAGGGCTGTTGATAAATTAGAATCAAAAGCATATAGGCCAGGAACAGTGGCTCATGCCTGTAAGTTTGAGATCAGCCAAGCCAACATGGTGAAACCCCATCTCTACTAAAAATATGAAAAAAATTAGCTGGGCATGGTGGTGGGCGCCTATAATCCCAGCTATTCAGGAGGCTGAGGCAGAAGAATCGCTTGAACCCAGAAGATGGAGGTTGCAGAGTCAAGATTGCGTCATTCCACTCCAGCCTGGGTGACAAGAGTGAAACTTCATCTCAAAAAGCAAAAACAAAAAAAAGCATATTATCTGAGCAAGGAAGGCTTGGTTGGAATATTGATGCTGACTTTGTTCCTTTCTAGGCTTGCATTCAGAAAATCTGCATAAATATATTAGTCTCATTAGACTCATAAAGGAGCTTTTTAAAAGTATTATATAGCTTGCTAAGAAGTAAATTTACATATTGTAACTGAGGTACATTATGGAAAACAATGTCCAGTACATCATAGGAAATACTTCAGTGTTCAGAGAATAAGTAAGGCAAAAACAGGTCTACAAGTCCAGGAGTCAGCCTCCCCTCACTGCAAGGCTGAGTCTCATGCTGTTAGAGAGAAACACGCCAGACATCTGCAATGGGAGACAATCTCCTAAGTGGCTATGATGAATCAAGACAAAAAAAGGGCATTCTGCAACCATGTCTTTATAACTGGTGAGCCGGGCGCGGTGGCTCACGCCTGTAATCCCAGTATTTTGGGAAGCCGAAGTGGGCAGATCACAAGGTCAGGAGTTCAAGACCAGCCTGGCCAATATAGTGAAACCCCATCTCTACTAAAAACACAAAAATTAGCTGGACGTGGTGGCAGATGCCTCTAATCTTAGCTACTTGGAAGGCTGAGGCAGGAGAATTGCTTTAACCTGGGAGGTAGAGGTTGCAGTGAGCCAAGACTGTACCACTGCACTCCAGCTTGGGCAACAGCGCAAGACTCTGTCTCAAAAAATAACAAATAAATAAATAAAATGGGTGAAAGATAACATGTTCCAAATCATAAACATGACCAAAATTCCTCTCTTCTCACTAACATGACTCAGTGGTATTTCTCATGAGTTAGGTTTACCTCTCACCATTCCTTTTCCCTTTTGAATAATTATGATCACCAAGTTTAGAATTAAGTTTACCTCATCAATGCATCGAATACAGAGAATCATCTTGCTTCCTTGAATAGAAACCAATCAACCTAAAACAAGCACAAAACCTGTAAGAAATTCTTCAGAACACCCTCTTACTGATATATCACATAGTCATTTATGGTTTGTGGTCATAATTATTATTACAATTTATTACACCCTCTTTGATAACAGGTATGGTCTTTGTGGTCTTTAGCTAGAGGACACACAAAACAGCATGGCTTAACTTTTGGTATTATGAGTAAATGAGACATTACTATCAAGATAAAAGTTGAAACTATATAAGCAAGAAAAGTAAAACTTACATGAGGAGGAAAAAATTCCTAAAGTTGTATGCACCTGGTTAATGCTGACTTCACAGTGTCTTAATAAATAATTTGCCAAAATTATAAACTTGATGTGATCCAAGACTGAAGACATAGTTTCTAAGAAACATTTACAGAAGTCTTGTTTGAATAAAAAATACATATTAGTCACATATAATCAAACAACTGGAAATGAACTGAGGCATTACACTGAGCTGTGAGTAAAAGGAAACACTTGAAATTTCCTGATAAGAGGAAAGTACTTATTCTCACATGAAAGTCCTGGGCGAGGCCAGTCACTGCACAGTGCAGCAGAAGAAGCTCCCCTCTAGTTGGTTTTGACAGTAGCATGGTAGCAGTCAGGCTGAATCAAGAATATGGTCACTACTGGTATTAACAAAGGTGCTTACTACACAAATTAGATGTTATGCCAAGCATCTACAGACTAGGGGAGTCAGAGCATCAGAGAATATTCCCAACCAGGACAGTCTGAATTAGTTGCCTAGTACACACATAATAATGTCTGAAGGAAAACTAAAGTAGATATTCAACGTGGGGCTTCTGGAGACCTGTGTGAAACCTACACCTCTGAGAAAACCGAAGTCAAGTAGTTTTGAGGATACTCTTGATTGGCAACCCAAAGTGGGAAAATGAAATGGAAGCAGGTGTCCACACAGCCTGTATTCACATGGCTGTCTCCCTGTATGGTGCTTCCAAACCATGACTAATGCCTTCTTTGCTTACTTCCAAATCTCATGTATGATAGGTTACTGATGAACTGTATCATGGAATCACAAATGGAATGGATTCTTGGAAATCTAGTTCCTAAACTACCAACACTGACATAACACAATCCAGAGATCCAACTCTAGAGTTTACTGTCCTATTGCAAGTCTCTCGTAACTTAAAGCCAATTATCCTACAAGGTCTTTTTCCACTGCGAATCTTTTCATGCAGTTGAAAGAAATAGAAAGGACTGAAGGCTTTCCCAAATTTCTCACTTTCATGGGGTTTCTCTGTGTGACTCCGTTCATGATTATGAAAGAACTGGGACAACGGAAGGGTTAGGGTTAGGGTTCTCATAGGGTTTCTCTCCAGTGTGAATTCTTTCATGTATTCGAAAGTAAGTGGATCGACTGAAAGCTTTCCCACATTGCTTACATTCATAGGGTTTCTCTCCGGTATGAGTTCTTTCATGTATTCGGAAGTAACTGGAACGACTGAAGGCTTTCCCACATTTTGTACATTTATAGGGTTTCTCTCCAGTGTGAATTCTTTCATGTTTTCGAAAAGAACTGGAACAACTGAAGGCTTTCCCACATTGCTTACAATCATAAGGTTTCTCTCCAGTGTGGGTCCTTTCATGTATTCGAAATGAACTGGGGAAATCAAAGGCTTTCCCACACACCTTACATTTATAAGGGCCATTGCCAGTGTGCTTTATCATGTGTCTTCGAACACTTGCAAGACAAGTCAAAGCCTTCCCACATTCCTTACACTCAAAAAGTTTCTCTCCAGTGTGAGTCCTTTCATGACTTCGAACAGAACTGGCACACCTAAAGGCTTTACCACACTGTTTACATTCATATGGTTTCTCTCCTGTGTGAGTTCTTTCATGTATTCGAATGTACTTGGAACAACTGAAAGCTTTGCCACATTGCTTACATTCATAGGGTTTATCTCCAGTGTGAGTCCTTTCATGTATTCGAATGTAACTTGAACAACTGAAGGCTTTCCCACATTGCTTGCATTCATAGGGTTTCTCTCCAGTGTGACTTCTTTCATGTATTCGAAATAAACTGGGATAATCAAAGGCTTTCCCACACACCTTACATTTGTAAGGCACACCTCCCCTATGCATTAACATGTGTCTTCGAATGCTTACAAGAGAAATGAAGGTTTCTCCACATTCCTTACAATCATAGGGTTTTCCTCCAGGATGAGTCCTTTCACGTACCGGAAAAGCGCGATGATAACTCAAGGCTCGTCCACACTGGTTTCGTGTATATGACTTCTTTCCACATTCCTGATATTCATTTGGTTCACGTCCAGTGTGATCTCTGATGTGCCTATTAAGCGATGAAGCACCCATGCCAACTTCTCCACACACACTGCTTTTACACAGTTTTACTCCAGGAGTTTTCTTGTTCAGAATACCATCTGGAATCTGGCTGAAGGTTTCTTCACCTTGACTACCTTCTTTATGTTCACAGATTCTCTCTGAAGTATGACTTGTGGGAAAATGAGAAGTACATTAACAGTTTGTTTATAAATAATTTTATATTTACTAACACGTATTAGACTTATATATACCTTTTTTAAAAATTAATTAATTTATTTATCTTATTTTATTATTTTATTTTTGAGACAGAGACTTGCTCTATTGCCAGGCTGGAGTGCAATGGCGCAATCTCGGCTCACTGCAACCTCTGCCTCCTGGATTCAAGCGATTCTTCTGCCTCAGCCTCCCGAGTAGCTGGAACCACAGGCACGTGCCATCATGCCCGGCTATTTTTTGTATTTTTAGTAGAGACAGGGTTTCACCATGTTGGCCAGGATGGTCTCGATCTCTTGACCTCGTGATCCACCTGCCTCGGCCTCCCAAAGTGCTAGGATTACAGGCATAAGCCAGCGCACCTGGCTTCCTTTTTTTTTTTTTTTTTTTATGACAGGGTCCCACCATGTTGGCCAGGCTGGTCTCAAACTCCTGATCTCAGGTGATCCACCCGCCTTGACCTCCCAAAGTGCTGGGATTACAGGCGGGAGCCACCACACCCAGCCCTTATATATACTTTTTTAAAATACAGAGACAGGATCTCACTACGTTGCCCAAGCTGGTCTCGAACTCCAAGGCTCAAGGCATCCTCTCATCTCTGCCTCCCAAACTGCTGGGATTATAGGCGTGAACCACTTCACCAGGCCTGGACTCACTTTTTTTTTTTTTTTTTTGAGACAGTCTCACTGTTCCCAGGCTGGCAGGCTGGAGTGCAATGGCACGATCTCGGCTCACTGCAACTTCCACCTCCTTCGTTCAAGCAATTATTCTGCCTCAGTCTCCCGAGTAGCTGGGATTACAGGCATGGCTACCATAGCAGGCTAATTTTTTGTATCTTTTTTGTTTGTTTATTTTCTTTAATTTTTTATATCTTCAGTAGAGACAGGGTTTCACCATGTTGGCCAGGCTGGTGGCTGCTGGCGTGAGCCACCACACCCGGCCTTAGACTCATATTTTTAACCTTATCAGGGAAAGTGTAAGTTTTGTTTTTTTTGTTTTTTTTTTTTGAGATGGAGTTTCGCTCGTTACCCAGGCTGGAGTGCAATGGCGCGATCTCGGCTCACCGCAACCTCCACCTCCTAGGTTCAGGCAATTCTCCTGCCTCAGCCTCCTGAGTAGCTGGGATTACAGGCACGCGCCACCATGCCCAGCTAATTTTTTGTATTAGTAGATACGGGGTTTCACCATGTTGACCAGGATGGTCTCGATCTCTTGACCTCGTGATCCACCCGCCTCGGCCTCCCAAAGTGCTGGGATTACAGGCTTGAGCCACCGCGCCCGGCGAAAGTGTAAGTTTTATGCCCTATCTCAATTGTGTGAATACGAACAGACTAAATGCTCTGCTTTAGGTCACAATCACACCTATTATCAAAAAATGATATTCATGGCCAGGCCTGGTGGCTCACATCTGTAAGCCCAGCACTTTGGGAGGCTGAGGCAGGTGGATCACCTGAGGACAGGAGTTCAAGACCAGCCTGGCCAACATGATAAAACCCCATCTGTACTAAAAATACAAAAAATCAGCCAGGCATGGTGGTGGGCACCTGTAATCCCAGCAATTCGGGAGGCTCAGGCAGAAGAATCGCTTGAACCCAGGAGGCAGATGCTGCAGTGAGCTGAGGTGGCACCCTTGCACTCCACCTTGGGCAACAAGAGTGAAATTCCTTCTAAAAAAAAAAAAAAGATATTCATATGATGTTTCTTAATACTGTCTACAAGTGAACTATTTTGCAAACACTGAACATCTACGTTACACTTAACTACGTTTTAGGAGAAGATTTTCTAAAAACCAATCAATTTGAAGCTGGGCTTTTTATGTTTTGTTTGCTTGTTTTAAAACAAATCCTAACAATATGAAATGTTCTCAAGGGACAGAGCTTCCTTTTGTGAGTGCAAATTACCTTGTATTTCTCCCGGGAAGTTTGAATGGATCTTCAATGTTCTGGTCTTCCCATTGTTTTCCTAAAATTTAGACCAAAAAGTCATTATGAATTAGTATAAAATAATGAAAAAAAGTATTAGATTTTAAGTTCACAATTCACTGCAGCCATGCCTGGTTTATTCCCCCAAAGTGTAAAGGAGCTAGAAACACTTGTTCTCTAGTTTACTAAGGGAAGGAATATTGTCACCCTTACCTATAGAAGCCAGGTTCCTGAAGGTTTCCCGCATGACATCCCTGTAGAGATTCTTCTGGGAAGGATCCAGCAAAGCCCACTCTTCCAGGGTAAAGTTCACAGCTACATCCTCAAAGGCCACTGAGTCCTGAAACATCCCACATGTATGGAGGAGGATGGGTGAGACTGACAGCACTGGGATCCTAGACTCTACTCCCAAGAAGTTCTCAAGACTCTGTGCTCTCCAAACATTTATTCCAAGATTCCCCAGTCATCAAACTTAACTTCTGTCTAAACTCACTTCCTTCCACAAAGCAATTCTGCTGCTAGAACTGAACCAGCAACAGTGTAATAGGAATATGACTCTCTGGTGGTAGAATTATGTGCTGCCGGGCCACCCCTAATGCCTCTCTGTACTATGGGTCTATAGCACCTGCCATAACAAAGATGTAGTAACTAGCATGCAGAAAAAAGTTAACATCAGCCACCCTCAGACTGCGTATCTTTAGAAATGCTTGTTCACAAAGTCTGACCTTTGACGGTATCTAGATACTGGTTTTTGGACAGGATCCCACCAACCTAACTGATAAGAGTCATAACTTACTAGAACAGACTCCCATAGCAAAATCTCTGTGGGAAGCAGTATAGGGACGGGAAAACCTAAATTGCAACTGATGAATTACTGAAGGTGTGGATAAATTTAAAAAGTAAAAATCTGGCTGGATGTGGTGGCTCACACCTGTAATCCCAACACTTTGGAAGATGGAGGCAGGAGGATCACTTGAGCTCAGGAGTTTAAGACCGGTCTGGACAACATAGCAAGACCTCTTCTCCACTAAATATAATTTTTTAAAATTAGCCATTAAAAAAAAAAAAGGTAAAAATCCAGGAAGTCCAGTCATATGGGACCCCTCCAGGAGTATGTGAGCTCTACCTCCAGAAACCCTATCAGTTCTCACAGTGAAGATCATAGGAAAATTGCTTCCTACTTGTGGCAGGAAGAGGGCGAGTAGTCATTCTGAAATACATTCAGGGAATTGTTCTGAACAGATACTACCTTCAGGCCAGGCGCAGTAGCTCATGCCTATAATCCCAGCACTTTGGGAGACCAAAGGCCAGAGGATGGCTTGAGGCCAAGATTCAAGACCAGCCTGGGAAACCAAGTGAGATCTCATGTGTCTATCAAAAAAAAAAAAAAGAAAGAAAGAAAAAAATGAAAAAAAAGGGGAGGGGAAGGGAGAAAAGAAAGAATGAGAAAAAAAGAGAGGAAGGAAGGAAGGAAGGGAGGGAGGGAGGGAAAGGGAAAGAGCCTACCAACTAGGATGCTACCAGAGCCAAACCTTCTGGGACAAGGGCAATACCTAATTCTATTCCCCCTACCCTTCCTGCCTCCACTAAAGAGGCATGAAGATAAGAAGTACTTATGCAAATCACAACCCAGCAATGCAAGCTTCCTAAAATGAGGCCAAATCGTATGTCAATGGAATGTTTACTGTCTCCCCACACCATATTCCACATCAGTAGGACTCCTCCATAATAACAAGGAAGTACAATTGAAAGAATGCCTCACACCATACTAAAGAAGCCTCTATGAGTACACCAACAAATGGGGTAATATGAAGTGGGCAATTTCTAGGCTCACACAATCTACCAAGACTGGGTCATGAAGACAGAAAAAATCTGTGGAAACCTACAACTAGTCAGATTGATGCAGTAATCAAAAACTCTCAACAAATAAAAGCCCACAAATATTTTCACTGCTAAAATCTATCAAACATTTAAGGAAAAATTAACACCAATCCTCTTCAAACTATTCTAAAAAAAATGTAGAGGAGGGAACACATCCCAATTCATTCTATGAGGCCAGATAGACAAAGATAACAAAAAGAAAAAAAAAAGCAGACAAATGTCCTTTATGAATACCAAAGCAAAAATCCTTAGATAAGTAATCAAAGGTATAGTAATCAAAACAGTGTGGTATTGTCATAAAGACACAGATACAGACCCTTGGAATAGGAGCCCAGAAAGATACACACACATAAATGGCAAAAAGATTTTTGCAAGTGTACCCAGATTCATTATTGGGAAAAATAAAACACTTTTCAAAAAATGGTGTTGGCAGGGATACAAAGATGAGAACAAAAGACACTGGGGCCTACTTAAAGTGGGAGGGTTGGAGGAATGTAAGGGTGAAAAAGAAACCTATCAGGTACTATGCTTTCACTACCCAGGTGATTAAATCAGTTGAACACTAACCCCTAGTAACGCACAATTTACCAATGTAACAAACTTGCACATGTACCCCCCAAACCTAAAATAAAATTTGAAAGAAAAAATGGTTCTGGGAAAACTGGATATACACATGTGAAAAAATACAGCTGGGGCTGGGCAAGGTGGCTCACACCTGTAATTTCAGCACTTCGAGAGACAACCTGACATCAGGAGTTCTAGACCAGCCTGGTCAATATGGTGAAACCCATCTCTACTAAAAATACAAAAAATTATCCAGGTGTGATGGCATGTGCCTATAATCCCAGCTACTTGGGAGGCTAGGCAGGAGAACTGCTTGAACCTGGGAGGTGGAGGTTGCAGTGAGATGACACCATGTCACTGTACACCAGCCTGGGTGACAAGAGTAAAACTCTGTCTCAAAAAAAAAAAAAAAAAAAAGGCAGTTGGACCCTTAACTTACATACAAAATGAGATCACAATGGACCAAAGACATAAAGGTAACAGCTAAAACTACACAACTCTTAGAAGAAAATAGTAAAAATTATGCAGACCATTTTTTTGGACTAAGATCCTATACTAGGCCCCAAGAAATGAGACCAAACCAAAATGGAGTCACTCATGCTAAGTGGCACATGATCAAACTAAAATTTTAAAGAAGCAGGTAGCTCTTCAAATGTACCCAGTTTTTCTACAAAACAGGGGACTCACAGCAACCAACCGGAAAGGGCCCAGTCAATCTTAGCCGGCATAATAAAGACGTCCCCTCTGCTTTATCCTTTCAATAAAAGTAACCTGATGTTAACCAATCTGCTTTGTTGCTGTTGCCATTTCCCTTGTTCTTTACAAAAACCACACTTCTGTCATGTCCAGTAGGAGCTCTTATTCTATAGAATGGGATGGTACCCCAATTCATGAATTGCAAATAAAAGTCAACTGGATCTTTAACTCCGTTGTAATTTTCATTTTTAAACAAAAACACAGGGCAAAGCTTCCATTGGGTTTGGCATTGATTTCTTAGATAAAACACCAGAACACGGTTCATAAAAGAAAGACAAATTTTATTTCATCAAAATTTAAAACTTGTGTGAGCCAGGCAGCTGAGGGAAGAGGATTCCTTGAGCCCAGGAGGTTGAGACTGCAGTGAGCTGGAATCACACCTGGGGGAAAGAGCAAGACCTTGTCTCCAAATAAATAAACAAACAATTCTATGTGTCAGAAGACACTATCAGCACTGGGAAAAGGCAACCAGGGAATCGTAAAAAGTATCAGCAAATCATATATCTGGCAAGGTGTTAGCATCAAGAACATATAAAGAACTCCTATGACTCAACAAAAATCAACCACTCCAAAGAACAAGTGTTGGCAAGAATGTCAAGAATTTGGGGCCGGGCACAGTGGCTCACACCTGTAATCCCAGCACTTTGGGAGGCTGAGGCAGATGGATCACTCGAGGTCAGGAGTTCAAGACCAGCCTGATAAACATGGCAAAACCCGTCCCTACTAAAAATACAAAAATTAGTCAGGTGTGGTGGTCAGTAGTTCCAGCTACTCCAGAGGTTGAGGGAGGAGAATCGCTTGAACACAGGCAGGGGATGTTCCACTGAGCTGAGATTGCGCCACTGCACTCTAGCCTGGGCAACAAAGTGAGACTCAGCCTCAAAAAAAAAAGAAAACATTTCAACAAAGAGTTCAGTGATCTAATTGGTTATTAGTGAGTCATGAATCAAGAAGCATCGCATCCATAACACAGAAAGGCGTTAGCCAGTCGCAGTGGCTCATGCCTGTAATCCCAGGACTTTGGGAGGCCACAGCGGGTGTATCATGAGGTCAGGAGTTCAAGACCAGCCTGACCAACATGGTGAAACCTCATCTCTACTAAAAATAAAAACAATTTTAAAAATTACCCAGGCTGGTATCATGCACTTGTAATCCCAGCTACTTGGGAGGCTGAGACAGAAGAATTGCTTGAACCCAGGAGGTGGAGGTGGCAGTGAACCAAGATCACACCACTGCACTCCAGCCTGGGTGACAAAGCAAGACTCCATCTTAAAGAAACAGAAATGCGCTCCATAAGTCTGTTGATATAAAAGGAAGAAACTTAGGCTAGGCACAGTGGCTCATGTCTATAATCCCAGTGCTTTGGGAGGCAGACGCAGGCAAATCACCTGAGGTCATGAGTTCAAGACCAGCCTGACCAACATGGAGAAACCCCGTCTCTACCAAAAAAACAAAAATTAGCTGGGCATGGTGGCGCATGCCTGTAACCCCAGCTACTCGGGAGGCTGAGGCAGGAGAATCGCCTGAACCCGGGAGATGGAGGTTGCAGTGAGCCAAGATCGCGCCACTGCACTCCAGCCTGGATGACAAAGCAAGACTCCGTCTCAAAAACAAAACAAAACAAAAAAAGAAACTTAAGCAAAATCAATATAAATGGACAGTTTATTGGGGCCAGAGCTAAGGACTGCAACCCAGGAGCACAGATTCAAGTTGCCCTGAATATATACTCTAAAACAGCAGTTACACAGAGGATTTGTTGTTGTTTAGAGCGGGTCTCACTTTGTCATCCAGGCTGAAGTGCAGCGGCATAATCATGACTCACTGCAACGTTGACCTCCCTCGGCTCAGATGATCCTCCCACCTCAGCCTCCCATAGCAGCTAGGACTACAGGTACACACTACCACACCTGGCTAATGTTTTATTGTTTTGTAGAAACAGGATCTCACTGTGTTGCCTGGGCTGGTCTCAAGTGATCCTCCTGCCTCTGCCTCTCATCGTGCTGGGATTATAGGCATGAGCCACTATGCCCAGCCACATGTGGATTCTTTTTTTTTTTTTTTTTTTGAGACAGAGTTTCACTCTTGTTGCCTAGGCTGAAGTGCAATGGTGCGATCTCGGCTCAACACAACCTCCGCCTCCCAGGTTCAAACAATTTTCCTGCCTCAGCCTCCTGAATAGCTAGGATTACAGGCATATGCTACCACTCTCAGCTAACTTTTGTATTTTTAGTAGAGATGGGGTTTCTCCATGTTGGTTAGGCTGGTCTCAAATTCCTGACCTCAGGTGAATCACCCGCCCTGGCCTCCCAAACTGTTGGGATTACAGGTGTGAGTCACACTGCACCCGGCCACAGTGGATTCTTTTTTTTTGTCTTGTAGCTAGCTACTTACAGAACACCAGTATATTCTTACAGCAAAAAAGGGGAGAAATGGAATGGACTGATACAAAGTTGTCGGGAATTCCCACTGGTTTACAGGAATAACATTCATTAGTGACTGGCTATATACACTGTTTTGCTATAAAGTGTAGGATATGATGTCCAGGTGACATTATTAGGTTAATTTATAGCTACCTGTAGCAAAAGCAAGCAGTTCCAAGAGATGAATACATAGCTCAAAGAGGGTAGTAAAACATGATTGCTGTTTCATTTTAATGCCTCTCTGGGCCTAATTTGAAAGATCTCGCATTACTTAAATGAAAATTCTTTGCTTTCCTCAGATTGAGCAGAGGAGGTGAGCTTTATAGGCAGAAAAGGGGTGAAGAAAGCAGAAATAAAAACAAAAAGGGCAGGGCATGGTGACTCACTACTGTAATCCCAGCACTTTGAGAGGCTGAGGCAGGCAGATCACAAGATCAGGAGATCAAGACCATCCTGCCTAACATGGCAAAACCCTGTCTTCTACTCAAGACCATCCTGGGCCGGGAACGGTGGCTCACGCCTGTAATCCAAGCACTTTGGAGGCCAAGGCGGGCGGATCACCTGAGGTTGGGAGTTCAAGACGAGCCTGACCAACATGGTGAAACCCTGTCTTTAAAAAAAAAAAAAAAGAAAAAGACCATCCTGGCTAACATGGTGAAATACTGTCTCTACTAAAAATACAAAAAACTAGCTGGGTGTGGTAGCACGTGCCTGTAGTCCCAGCTACTCGGGAGGCTGAGGCAAGAGAATCGCTTGAATCCGAGAGGCAGAGGGTGCAGTGAGCTGAGACTGCGCCACTGCACTCCAGCCTGGGCAACAGAGCAAGACTCCATCTCAAAAAAAAAAAAAAAAAAAAAACAAAAACCTGTTATATCATTTCAAAGTTACTTTCTAAATCCCAAGTGACTTCCTTACCTTGTTGACTCAGGTTAGCTGGAACCCTTCTGATTGGCTACTTGTAGCAAAAGCAAGTAGCCAATGAATCTCTGGTGTTTTGGAAAACTGGCCTATTTTAAAGTTTAGTATGATTATGTGGCACTGTGCATGAGATTCCATTCTGGTCTGGTCTGTTTGAGCCTAGTACAGTAGCTTAGTCCAAAACAGTGGCCTCCCATAAATTTTATTTATCAATACATACAATGAGGTGTTTTTTTTTTTGTTTTTTTTTTTTTTGAGACGGAGTTTCGCTCTTGATACCCAGGCTGGAGCGCAATGGCGCGATCTCGGCTCACCGCAATCTCCGCCTCCTGGGTTCAGGCAATTCTCCTGCCTCAGCCTCCTGAGTAGCTGGGATTACAGGCACGCGCCACCGTGCCCAGCTAATTTTTTGTATTAGTAGAGATGGGGTTTCACCATGTTGACCAGGATGGTCTCGATCTCTTGACCTCGTGATCCACCCGCCTCGGCCTCCCAAAGTGCTGGGATTACAGGCTTGAGCCACCGCGCCCGGCCTGAGGTTTTTTTTTTTTTTTTGAGACAGGGTCTTGCTCTGTGGCCCATGCTGGAGTGCAGTGGTGTGATCTCAGCTCAATGCAGCCTGAACCTCCCAGGGCTTAAGAAATCCTCCCACCTCAGCCTCCCAAGTAGCTGGGACAAGAGGCATGCACCTTGTGCAGGTAGGCTTGCATAAAAACAAACAAATAAAGAAGCATGCACACCACAACTGGCTTTTTTTTTTTTTTTTAAATCTCATAGTGGGGTCTCACTTGTGGCTCAGGCTGGTCTCAAACCCCTGGGCTCAAGGGATCAAGTGATCCTTCTGGCTCAGCCTCCCAAAGTGCTGAGGTTACAGTCATGAGACACCATGCCTGGCTTGAGATATTGTTTAGTATTTTTTAAAAGATATCTAGGATAGGCAGTGGCTGATACCTGTAACCCCAACAAGTTGAGAGGCCAAGGCAGGAGAAATGTGTGAACCCAGAAGTTCAAGATCAGCCTAGGCAACATAGTGAGACTCCGTCTACAACAAAAATTCAAATTTTTTATTTGGTGGTGGTGCATACCTGTAGTCTGAGCTACTCAAGAGGCTGAGGTGGGAGGATCCCTGGAGATTGAGGCTGCAGTGAGCTATTATCGTGCCACTGCACTCTAGCCTGTGTGACAGAGCAAGACTCTATCTCAAAAAAAAAAAAAGACATCTGTTACATGTTACAAAATGGATGAACTTTCAGCACACTATGCTAAGTGAAATAAGCTAGTCAAAAAATATGTATGTGGCTCTTTAATAACTCCTGTGAGGTTGTCAAACACATAAAAGCAGGAAGTGGATGGTAGCTGCCAGCCACAGTAAGGAGAAGGAATAGGAAGTTGCTATTCAATAGCTATAAATTTTAACTTCTGCAAGGTGAAAATTTTCTGCACATCAGTTACATAAGAGGATAAGTCTAATTAACAATACTGAATTGTACACCTAATTATGGTTTAGTTTTTTTGTTATGCATTTTTACAATTAAAAATAAAAATTATTTTCAAAACCCCAAATAAATGAATTTTAAAATGGGCAAAGAATTTGACTAGGCATTTCTCTATGAAATACACAAGTTGCCAATTGGCACATGAAAACCAACCAGGGTTAAGAAATGGCAGCAATTGTTTCAAATGTCATAAAGGAAACAAAGAACCTGAAGCTACTTGGGTCAACAGATTATGGTGGAGACATATGATAGACCATCTAAGGCTTGGGAAGAAAAGCTGAGGAGAAAAATTTCTTTGAGAAATTAGGATACAAAAGTGCCCAGGTACTCAAAAGTACCCAGGTATGCTGGGGAATAGAGAATGCCCCTTTCATGCCCAGGAAAGAACGCATTTCCAGAAAAGACCTGAGAAGACCCTCATTTTCAGTACCAGCTGATCTCCAGGCTCAGTTCAGCAGAAGTGAAGGCTGAAGCAGAGGTTTTTTTCATGTGTGGGTTTTTTTGAGATAGAGTCTTGCTCTGTCACCCAGGCTGGAGTGCAGTGGCATGATCTCAGCTTACTACAACCTCCACTTCCTGGGTTCAAGTGATTCTCGTGCTTCAGCCTCCCAAGTAACTGGGATTACAGGTGCCTGCCACCACAGCTGGCTAAGTTTTGTATTTTTATTAGAGATGGGGATTCACCATGTTGGCCAAGCTAGTCTCAATCTCCTGACCACAGATGATCCATACACTTTGGCCTCTCAAAGTGCTGGGAATACAAGCATGAGCCACCATCCTGGCGGATTGAAGCAGAGTTTTAAACAGGTTGGCTAAGTGTTCAAAAACCGCCCCAGCACAAACAAAAAAAGAGGTAGGGGTTTTGTTTCTTAGTTTCATCATCTTTTTTTTTTCTCTCCTGGCATTTAGAAAATCTGTGTGAATCTTCTGTGATCTCTGTGTTCTCTTTTGTCTGAACATAAACTAAAGAAATAGAGATTTCATTGAATTCCATTTGCTTCTTAAAAAGAAAAAAAAGGAAGGCCGGGCACGGTGGCTCGAGACTGTAATCCCAGCACTTTGGGAGGCTGAGGTGGGCAGATCTCCTGAGTGTCAGGAGTTCAAGACCAGCCTGGCCAAAATGGTGAGACCCCATTTCTAAATAAATAAATAAATAAGAAAAGAGAAAAGAAAAAAAGGAGAAAAAAAAAGAAAGAGATTTCAGTGACTACATGGCAAGGAAGTCTCTGTAAAAAAAACACTTTCAAAAGGTCATGAAACAGACAAATATAGCCTTTAACAAATGAAAATAGGAAACAATGGAGAAGAAAATCGGATTTCCTGAGTTATAACTCAGGAAATATATATTATATTATAATTATTCTATTATAATATTCAAATTTAGTGGGGCGTGGTGGCTCATGCATTTTCCCAGCACTTTGGAAGGCAGAGGTGGGCAGATCACCTAAGGTCAGGAATTCGAGACCAACCTGGCCAACATAGTAAAACCCTGTCTCTACTAAAAACACAAAAATTAGTCAGGCAAGCCAGGCATGGTGTCTCACACCTGTAACCCCAGCACTTTGGGAGGACAAAGTGAGCAGATCACAAGTTCAAGACCAGTCTGGCCAACATGGTGAAACCTCGTCTCTATTAAAAAAAAAAAAAAATTCCAGGCATGGTGGCAGGCACCTGTAATCCCAGCTACGCGGGAGGCTGAAGCAGGGAGAACTGCTTGAACCTGGGAGGCAGAGACTGCAGTGAACTGAAATTGCACCACTGCACTCCAGCCTGGGCAACAGAGCAAGACTCTTTCTCAAAAAAAAAAAAAAAAAAAAAAAAATTCAAATTCCACTTTTCAACAACAAAAAAAACACAAAGAAAGAAAAATATCGCTCATCAATGGGAAAAAATAATTGAGATAAACCATCTCTGAGAATCCTGAGTTACTGAGCTCACCGGACAAAGACTAAGCAACTGCCTTTTAACTATGCTCGAAGTGGTAAAGACAATCATGGAGAAATAAAACTAAGAAAAGAATGCATATAATTATCAATAAAAAATTAGAAATTATTTTTAAAAAGACTACACAGGCCTGGCACGGTGGCTCACGCCTGTAATCCCAGCACTTTGGGAAGCTGAGGTGGGTGGATCACAAGGTCAGGAGTTCAAGATCAGCCTGGCCAATATGGTGAAACCCCAACTCTACTAAAAACACAAAAATTAGCCAAATGTGGTGGCACATCTAATCCCAGCTACTCTGGAGGCTGAGGCAGAAGAATCACTTGAATCCAGGAGGCGGAGGTTGCAGTGAGCCGAGATCGCACCACTGCACTCCAGCCTGGGCAACAGAGTGAGACTCCGTCTCAAAAAAAAAAAAAAAAGACTACACAGAAAGTATGGAGATGCAAAGCACAACTAAAATGAAAATTTCTCTATAGGTACTCAGTGGCAAATCTGAGCAAGCAAACTAAGAATCAGCTAATGAAAATAAACTTTACCACCCTGAAGAAAGAAAAAAATAAATCTTAGAGAATGGGAAAACTTACTGGAGTTTGGTTGCACAAGAAGGTGAGTATAGTTAACACTACTTATCTGTACACAAAAATGCTTAAGAAGGTAGATTTTGGGCTGGGCGCAGTGGCTCACGCCTGTAATCCCAGCACTTTGGGAGGCCAAGGCAGGCAGATCACGAGGTCAAGAGATCGAGACCATCCTGGCCAACATGGTAAAACCCCGTCTCTACTAAAAAATACAAAAAAATTAGCTGGGCGTGGTGGCGCGTGCCTGTAATCCTAGCTACTCGGCAGGGTGAGGCAGGAGAACTGCTTGAACCCAGGAGGCGGAGATTGCAGTGAGCTGAGATTGCACCACTGCACTCCAGCCTGGTGCTTGGCGACAGAGCAAGACTCTGTCTCAAAAAAAAAAATCTAAGAAAGTAGATTTTTTTTTTTTTTTTTTTTGAGACGGAGTTTTGCTCTTGTTACCCAGGCTGGAGTGCAATGGTGCGATCTCGGCTCACCGCAACCTCTGCGTCCTAGGTTCAGGCAATTCTCCTGCCTCAGCCTCCTGTGTAGCTGGGATTACAGGCATGCGCCACCATGCCCAGCTAATTTTTGTATTTTCAGTAGAGACGGGGTTTCACCATGTTTACCAGGATGGTCTCGATCTCTTGACCTCGTGATCCACCTGCCTCGGCCTCCCAAAGTGCTGGGATTATAGGCGTGAGCCACCGCGCCCGGCTAGAAGGTAGATTTTTAAGTGTTTTTATAACCACAATTAAGAATAATAAATTGTTGGGCATGGTGGTTTATACCCATAATCCCAGCATTTTGGGAGGCTGAGGTGGGCAGATAGCTTGAGCCCAGGAGGTCAAGACTGGCCTGGGTAACATGGCAAAACCTCATCTCTACAAAAAATACAAATATTAGCTGGGTGTGGTGGCCTGTCCTATAGTCCCAGATGCTCAGGAGGCTGAGGCAAGAGCATGACTTAAACTCAGGAGGTAGAGACTGCAGTGAGCCAAGATGGCACCACAGCACTCTAGCCTCAGCAAGGAAGCAAGACCCCGTCTCAAAAAGAAAAAACAAAAAAGAATAAGTTATTGTTAACAAACCAGCAAAAAACATTGATTAGAAAATGGGCAAAACTGGCTGGACATGCTGGCACACACCTGTAATCCCCCCTACTCAGGAGCCTAAGGAAGAAGGATCTCGAGCCCAGGAGTTCAAATCCAGCCTGGGCATCATAGCTGTCTCCGGAAAAAAGGAAAAATAAAGATAAATAAATAATAAATGGGCAAAGAACTTGAATGGACATTTCTCCAGGATATATACAAATGGCCAATAAGCACATACGAAGATGTTCAACACCACGAATCATTAGGGATACAGATTTCACAAAATGTAATTTCAAATGATTACTCACCATTTGAATAGCTTTCATCTCATGTAAAATATACACTGACAAAAACATAAGTCTTTAAAATTGTTATGCCATGCTAAACTGTATGTCAATTAAACCTCTTTCCTTTATAAATTATCCAGTTTTAGGTATGTCTTTAATTACAGCATGAGAACGGACTAATACAGTAAATTGGTACTGGGCAGTGGAGTGCTGCTGTAAAGATACCTGAAAATGTGGAGGCAACTTTGGAACTGGGTAACAGGCAGGGGTTGAAACACTTTGGAGGGCTCAGAGAAAGATAGGAAAATATGGGAAAGTTTGAAACTTCCTAGAGACTTGGAGGGCTCAAAAGGCCGAAGATGTGGGAAAGTCTGGAACTTCCTAGAGACTTCTTGAATAGCTCTGACCAAAATGCTGATAGTGATATGGACAATAAAGTCTAGGCTGAGGTGGTTTCAGATGGAGATGAGGAATTTGTTGGGAACTGGAAGCAAAGGTGACTCTTGTTATGTTTTAGCAAAGAGACTGGGAACATTTTGCCCTGCCCTAGACATCTGTGGAACTTTGAACTTGTAAGAGATGACTTAGGGTATCTGGTGGAAGAAACTGCTAAGTGGCAAAGCATTCAAAAGGTGACAGAACATAAAAGTTTGGAAAATTTGCAGCCTGACAATGGAATAGAAAAGAAAAATCCAGCTGGGTGCAGTAGCTCATGCTTGTAATCCCAGTACTTTAGGAGGCTGAGGCAGGTGGATCACTTGAGATCAGGAATTTGAGACCAGCCTGACCAACATGGAGAAACTTCATCTCTACTAAAAATACAAAATTAGCCAGGCATGGTGGCACATGCCTGTAATCCCAGCTACTCAAGAGGCTAAGGCAGGAGAACTGCTTGAACCCAGGAGGCAGAGGTTGCAATAAGCTGAGATCACGCCATTGCACTCCAGCCTGGGCAACAAGAGCAAAACTCCATCTCAAAAAAAGAAAGAAAGAAAAGAAAAACCCATTTTCTGGAGAGAAATTTAAGCCAGCTACAGAAACTTGCATAAGTAATAAGCAGTCAAATGTTAATCACCAAGACAATGGAGAAAATGTCTCCAGGATACATCAGAGAACTTCATGGCAGCCTGTCCCATCATAGGCCCAGAATCCTAGGAGGGAAAAATGGTTGGTTGGGCCTGGTCCAGGGCACCTTGCTGTATGCACCCTAGGGACTTGGTGCACTGTGCCCAGCCACTCTAGCCACGGCTAAAAGGTGCCAAGGTACAGTTTGGATCATGGCTTCAGAGGGGGCAACCCTCAAACCTTGGCAGCTTCCATGTGGTGTTGGTACTGTGGGTGCAAAGAAGACAAGAATTAAGGCTTGGGAACCTCTGCCTAGATTTCAGAGAATGTATGGAAATGCATGGATGTCCAGGCAGAAGTGTGCTGCAGGGGCAGAGCCCTCGTGGTGACCCTCTGCTAGGACAGTGCAGAAGAGAAATATGGAGCTGGAGCCCCCACACTGAGTTCCCACTGTGGCACTGCCTAGCAGAACTGTGAGGCCACCATCTGGACTGACCCCAGAATGGTTGATCGACTGACAGCTTGCACCGTGCACCTGGAAAAGCCACAGATACTCAATGCCAGCCATGAAAGCAGCCAGGAGGGAGGCTATACCCTGCAAAGCCACAGGGGCAGAGCTGCCCAAGGTTGAGGGAGCTTACCTCTTGCATCAGCGTGACCTGGATATGAGACATGGAGTCAAAAGAGATTATTTCAAAGCTGTAAGATTAAATTACTGTCCTATTGGATTTCAGGCTTGCATGGGGCCTCTAGTTCCTTTGTTTTGGTCAATGTCTCTCATTTGTAATGGGTGTATTTACCAAATGTCTGCACCCCCGCTATACCTAGGAAGTAGGTAACTTGTTTTTGATTTTACAGGCTCATAGGCAGAAGGGACATGCCTTGTCTAAGACTTTGGGGGACTGTTGGGAAGGCATCATGTATTTTGAAATGTAAGGACATGATATTTGGGAGGGGCTGGGGCAGAATAATATGGTTTGGCTGTGTCCCCACCCAAATCTCATCTTGAATTGTAGTTCCCATAATCCTCACGTGTCATGGGAGGGAGCAAGTAGGAGATAATTTAATCATTGGGGTGGTTACCTCCATGTTGTTCTCATGATAGTGAGAGAGTTCTCATGAAATTTGGTTTTATTTATTTATTTTTGAGACAGAGTCTCACTCTCGCCCAGGCTAGAGTGCAATGGCGTGATCTTGGCTCACTGCAACCTCTTCTTCCCAGGTTCAAGCAATTCTCCTGCCTCAGCCTCCCGAGTAGCTGGAATTACAGGCATGCGCCACCATGCCCAGCTAATTTTTTTTGTATTTTAAAATTTATTTATTTATTTATTTATTATTATTTTTTTTTGAGATGGAGTTTCGCTCGTTACCCAGGCTGGAGTGCAATGGCGCGATCTCGGCTCACCGCAACCTCCGCCTCCTGGGTTCAGGCAATTCTCCTGCCTCAGCCTCCTGAATAGCTGGGATTACAGGCATGCGCCACCATGCCCAGCTAATTTTTTGTATTTTTAGTAGAGACGGGGTTTCACCATGTTGACCAGGATCGTCTCGATCTCTTGACCTTGTGATCCACCTGCCTCGGCCTCCCAAAGTGCTGGGATTACAGGCATGAGCCACCATGCCCGGCCTTAATTTATTTTATTTTATTTTATTTCAGTCTTTCTAAGGTTCAATTCAGGTATTTTTTTGTATTTTTTTAGTAGAAATTCGGTTTCACCATGTTGGTCATGCTGGTCTCGAACTCCTGACCTTGTGATCTGCCCACATCTGCCCACCTCAGCCTCCCAAAGTGCTGGGATTATAGGTGTGAGCCACCACGACTGGTGAGATCTGGTTTTATAACGGGCTTCCCCAACCTTCAATCTGCCGCCATGTGAAGGAGGATATGTTTGCTTCCCCTTCCACCGTAATTGTAAGTTTCCTGAGGCCTCTCCAGCCATGCTGAACTGTCAATCAAACTTCTTTCCTCAGTAATTTATAAATTACCAAGTCTTGGGTATGTCTTTATTAGCAGCATGAGAACAGACTAATACAGAGCCCTGGGAAAAACTAGACTGAAGAGGTCTCAAGAACTCCTTCCTTGACCAAACTTGAGTCAAGCTCCTCAGAGTCCTCTTTTTGACTAGGCCTTGGCATTGGCTTGCAGAAGTCAGTTTCAGCAAAAATCCATCTAAGGCAGTTGATAGAGAATCCCCCTACCTTAATACCCAATTAAGCCGGGCGCAGTGGCTCGCAGCTGTAATCCCAGCACTTTGGGAGGCTGAGGTGGGCAGATCATGAGGTCAGGAGTTCAAGACCAGCCTGACCCATATGGTGAAACCCCGTCTGTATAAAAAATTTAAAAAAAATTTTTTTTTAATCCAATCAAGTTATTTTCCCCCCACCTATGAGACCCAACCAAGTTCCATTCTCTCCCTCACCTTGTCCACTGGTTCTAAATCCAATAATATTCCTGCTGCATTTAAGGTTCAGTTCAGTCTCCCTCCCCTATTACAGCTGTCATGACTCACTGCAATTGTGTTGAATAAACTCTTTCTTAACATTTTTAATAAGTTTCCAATGCAATCTCTCTTTAATAGGTGACAAGGTTGTAAACTTGAGACCTTGCTTCACATATCTGGAATGCATAGGAGATGACAAGCTCCCTCCCACTGGGGATGAAAGAGCTGCAAACCACACATGCCATTCTGCTGGGCCCATCCAAGTCTGACTCCACAGAGGGGGAGGGTGTCCTGAGAGTACCTCCCACCTACAAACCCAAAACACCAGGCTCAGATTTCTCTCCGATGACCATTCCCTGTTATCACCCCATAATCTGGGTGAGATCCAGGATTGCAGGTGCACAATTGCCCAGAGAGAGGTCCAGGAGGTAGACTGCCTCCTACAGTGATGGGACAGGATACCTCAAACTCCTGGCTGACAATTCAGCCCCCACCCTGATGGAGTGTGATGAAGGGGACTGAGACTCAAGCTGCTTCTGGATAAAACTGCCCACGAGATATAGGATTTGCAAATCATTCTTCCACTTGGTAAATTATTTTTTCAAGTTCTTGGTGTCCTTTGAACAAAAACTACCAATTTTGATGAAGTCTAAACTTTAGTAACATATTGGCTCATCAATTTTGATCATATATATTGATTCATCAATTATAACATACAATTGACTAACCAATATAACATATTTATGCACTTTAGGAGGCCAAAGTGGGAGAATCACTTGAGCCCAGGAGTTAGAGATCAGCCTGGACAACACAGTGAGACCCAATCTACAAAAAAACAAAAAACAAAAATTAGCCCAGCTACATCTGTGCACATCTGTGGTCCCAGCTACTCGGGAGGCTGAGGTGGCAGGATCACTTGAGTCCTGGAGGTCTAGCCTGTAGTGAGCAGTGACTGCACCACTGCACTCAAGCCTGGGTGACACACAGCAAGACTCTGTCTCTTAAAAGAAAAGTAGGGGAAACCAATGACCTGTGAAGGAGAATATGTAAACTCTATGTATTATCTGTTCAATTTTTCTGTCAAACTACCACTGGTCTAAATAATAAAGTTTATTAAGTAAAATAGTAAATAAACTACCATTTCATGAAATATTCATGGCTATGTAAAATAGGTGACATACAACATAATACGTAGGATGATATCACTTGCACAAAAAACAGACAAAAATAAGGCCAGGCATAGTGGCTCACACCTAGAATCCCAACACTTTAGGAGGTGAGGCGGGTGGACTGCTTGAGCCCAGGAGTTCAAGACCAGTCTGGACAGCATGGCAAAACCCCATCTCTACAAAACAACAACAACAACAACAACAACAACAACAAAAAAACCCACAAAAATTAGCCGGTGTGGTATCGTGCACCTGTAGTCCTAGCTTGTCGGGAGGCTGAGGTGTGAGAATCACTTGAGCCCAAAGGCAGAGGTTGTAGTGAGCAGAGACAACGCCACTGCACTTCAGCTTGGGCTACAGAGTGAGACTCTGTCTCAAAAAAAAAAAAAAAAAAAAACTAGGAATAGCCAAGATGTACAAAACACAGTTGGGGGCTGGGCACAGTGGCTCATGCGTGCAATCTCAGCATTTTGGGAGGCTTAGGCAGGTGGATCGCAAGGTCACAAGGTCAGGAGATCAAGACCATCCTGGCTAACATGGTGAAACCCCGTCTCTACTAAAAATACAAAAAAATTAGCCAGGCGTGATGGCACACACCTGTAGTCCCAGCTACTTGGGAGGCTGAGGCAGGAGAATCGCTTGAACCCGGGAGGTGGAGGTTGCAGTGAGCCAAGATCGTGCCACTGCACTCCAGCCTGAGCAACACAGCAAGACTGTCTCAAAACAAAACAAAAAAACAGTTAGGGTTGTTAACAGACTGAATGTTTATATTCTACCACCATCCCCTGCCCAAAGTTTCATTTGCTGAAATCCTAAACTCCAAACTAAATGCAGAAATCAGCACGCGTGCAACAAATCGAGGCAAAGAAACCACAAAAAAACTCTTTTTGGCATAATATTAATGGTAATAACTTACTAAAAATTCAAAAGAGGAACAGCCAAGCAAAATTCAGCCTAATAATAAATAGATGGTAAAACTATTAAGAACCATTTTTTAAAAATGAGGACCTGGTCACCTGTGGGGTACAGAAGTGAGATGAGATAAGGACATACCAGAAATACCCAATGCCCATTTATTAACCTGGGTGGTGAGTCCATGGGTGTTTCACACACCCGACTCTCTTCTCAGTGTGGAAATGTTTCCTACTCCAGGGTCTGAATTCTCACCAGCAAACACTTACCCAGAGTCAATTGAAGGTTCCAATCTGTAGTGTCTTTTTTTTTTAGATACCATTTCTAACACCAAATGTATGGTCTTTGCTGAACACCAACCAAATTTCCAATTCTCCATCACCAACTAAGCCTTCGACAAATCAATTCTGACACTACCCAAAGTTAACAGAGATTCCATAAGTTCAGGGCTTAGTACCATCACACTGCCCCACTGCAGATGCCAGTCACAAGCCCCAGGGGCCATCCATACTTCTCAACAACTGCATATACATCAGAAATAGCCAAATGTAAGGGATGGATATAAGTGAAAATGGCAGCAGCAGATCAGGCAGGTAGATAATCCTAGAAATAGCTATGGTTAAAGAAATTCCCCCATCTTTCATATTCTTTTTTTTTATTTGAGATGGAGTCTCACACTGTTGCCCAGGCTGTAGTGCAGTGGAACAATCCTGGCTCACTGCAATCTCTGTCTCCTACTAGGTTCAAGCAATTCTCCTGCCTCAGCCTCCCGAGTAGCTGGGACTACAGATGTGCGCTACCACACCCAGCTAATTTTTTTGTATTTTTAGTAGAGATGGGGTTTCACCATGTTGGCCAGGATGGTCTCGATCTCCTGACCTCGTGATCCGCCTGCCTCGGCCTCCCAAAGTGCTGGGATTACAGGCATGAGCCACTGCGCCCAGCCCCATCTTGTGTATTCCGCAAGAGCAGCTTACACAAAGAAAATACTCTTTATGACTTAGATGATACTGCCTTTATACCTATGACAAAGCCACACACAGACTAGAAATTCCCTTTCTTTTCCTCATAATTGATTAGCTGAACAGCTTTGTCTTCAGGGATCAGTCAGAACAAAGCACCTGTTAATCAAACTGGGCAAGTTTCTCTCCTTTCCCCAAGCCCCTGAACTTTGACCCACTCTCAGCCTGAGCCTATATACAATCCGTCTGAAGACCCTCCTAAGAACAGACTGCCTTCAGGATCTAGGTCTGATTTTGCACCCTACATCCTGATTTCCACCTCCCACCTTCTTTCTCATTGTTTCCTCCTCCCTATGAAAGAAAATCCTTTTCTGCCTAAGCTTTGAGATGCTTCCAGATTTTATACTTGGTGCCTTCTCCCCTTTCAATTTTCCTTTAGAATAAAGCCATTCCTGTCTTGTGTGGTGGTGCCCCCTCCCCTCTGTAATCCTGGTACTTTGGGAGGTTAAGGTGGGAAGATTGCTTGAGGCCAGGAGTTACAGACCACCCTGGGCAACAAAACAATATCCTGTCTCTATTATTTTATATATATATATATATTTTTTTTTTTTTTTTTTTTTTTGAGACAGAGTTTCGCTTTTGTTACCCAGGCTGGAGTGCAATGGCGCGATCTCGGCTCACCACAACCTCCACCTCCTGGGTTCAAGCAATTCTCCTGCCTCAGCCTCCTGAGTAGCTGGGATTATAGGCGCGCGCCACCATGCCCAGCTAATTTTTTGTATTTTTAGTAGAGACAAGGTTTCACCATGTTGACCAGGATGGTCTTGATCTCTTGACCTCATGATCCACCCACCTCAGCCTCCCAAAGTGCTGGGATTACAGGCTTGAGCCACCGCGCCTGGCCCTAAAAAAAAATGTGTTTAAATATAAGCCAGACATCATGACACGTGCCTGTAGTCCTAGCTATGTGGAAAGCTGAGGTGAGAGAATTCCTTGAGCCCAGGAGATCAAGGCTATGTAGCTATGATTGCACTACTACACTCCAGCCTAGGAGACACTTCTTACCAAAATCCAGATTTGTTTCATTAGAAATGTCTAGAAACACACCCAAGATAATAGCAAGTACATTCTCAGAAGGGCATCACCCCAACCACCTCTGCTTGTGAATCCCCAGCTTTCCATGGCTCTGAGCTTCTCTCAGCATAAAGGGCTCCTCCCAAGGTCAGTTGTGAGCAGCTGGGACACTGCAGGGGAAGCTCCCCAGCAAGAACAATTGGGCCTATAATGTTCTCTCTTTGAAGGCTCAAGATTGGCCTTAGTTTGAAGTCACTAGTCTCCTGTCTCTGTTTCCCAGTCAAGGTTATACACTTAAATTTCAATGAGAAAATACCCAGGGTTTGAAGAATCCACCAAAATCACTCAAATCCACTGTTTATATCAGGGAAGGAAATAGCAAGGCACTTATATTTCATACCTCAACAAAAAAAGAAAAGTATCCATCTACAATAAACATGTTATTTTATTCTTTCCGTGGCAACAAATCACGTACTAAATTGTATTTGAACACTTAGAGAAGTTGCTAAGCCATGTCCTATTAGGACTTCGCATTAAACTCTGTCTGGATAACAGGAAGAGAACACAGTTATCCACTGTCACAAGTTTGTCACCCTGCAAAGCAGAAGAATTGAAGTTTTGGTGAATCTCTGTAATTCACCATTATCTGCTGTATTTACTTGTGGAAATGTATTCATTGTTCGGCAGTCATGATGAAAGAGTGTTTTTATTTCTTTTCCTTAGTAGTATTCCCAATGCTAAGCCCTGGAATTCCATTTGAAATCACCCCCCACCAAAAAATAATAATAATAACATACTTGAGAAACTTACTACACTTGCTTTGGGAAAGAAGAAGGGTAAGTAATAATTTTTAACAAACATAAGATTAGATAGTTAATGTTTTCTGAAATCTACTTCCTTCTTGCCTCTTTGGAATACTGTCTTATATTTCAAGCTCTACTGATGAAATACATTTATAATTATTAAAAAAGAAAAAGAAAAAACTGGCCGGGTGCGATGGCTCATCCCTGTAATCCCAGCACTTTGGGAGGCCGAGGTGGGCAGATCACCTGAGGTCAGGACTTTTGAGACCAGCCTGACCAACATGGAGAAACCTCATCTCTACTAAAAATACAAAATTAGGCGGGCAAGGTGACGCATGCCTGTAATCCCAGCTACTCGGGAGGCTGAAGCAGGAGAATTGCTTGAACCCGGGAGGCAAAGGTTGCAATGAGCCAAGATTGCACCATTGCACTCCAGCCTGGGCAACAAGAGCAAAACTCCATCTGAAAAAAAACAACTGACTGCAATAAGTGAACAAATCTTTTGCAGGGACAAACCCAGGAAAGGGCTATGTTAACCTGGAACAGAGGTATGTCTGACTCAAGTTTCAGGTCATTTTTTTTTTTTTTTTTAGACAGAGTCTTCACCTAGGCTGGGGTGCAGTGGTGTGATCTCAGCTCACTACAATCTCCACCTCCCGGGTTCAAGCGATTCTCATGCCTCAGTTTCCCCAGTAGCTGAAATTAGAGGCACCTGCCACCATGCCTAGCTTATTTTTGTATTTTTAGTAGAGACAGGGTTTCACTATGTTGGCCAGGCTGGTCTTGAAGTTGCGGCCTCAAGTGATCCACCTGCCTCAGTCTCCCAAAGTGCTAGGATTACAGGTGTGAGCTACCACGCCTGGCCTAGGTCAGGCCATTCTATCACCTGGATATCCCCCACCCCCTAACCTGCTCACTGAAGGGCTCAGTGACCACCCTTCCAGGAGACATTGCATTGTGCTCCCCTGTCAGCCTGAAGTATATTTTGCTTTTCAGGTTCTTGCGTCACTTCAATGGGATAGGTTTTCCTGTCCTTGGGACAGTTTTCTCACTTCACTAGTCTAAAAGAATCCAGAGGGCAAGAATCCTATCTGTCTTTCCCCTCAATACCATCATCTATTTGGCTGGACACCAATGTGTCTCCCAATGGAAAAAAAAAAAAAAAAAAAGCTGAGTGTCCTGGGGTGATCTTTTTAGAGGGCGGGGCTATCAAGAGACTCCTCCCACCCCAGGACACCCAGCTGCTCCTCTAAGAGGCCCCACCCCATACTTCAGGCTGTCCAGTGGGAGGAGACTCAGCAGGCTGATATTCACCAGACCCTTCAAGAGACCCAGGAGCATCTTTTGTCAGCCCAAACAGTCCTGAAACCCAGGATCAGGAGAGGAAGACACATCACAGTTTATCACAGTTTACAGTTTCCAAAGGGAAACCCCAACCCAAAGACATTGTTTTTTGTTTTTTTTTTTTAGGGACCAGGTCTCACTATGTTGCCCAGGCTGGTCTCAAACTCCTGGCCTCAGGCAATCCTCCCGCCTTGGCCTCCTACAGTGCTGGGATTACAGATGTGAGCCATGGCACCAGGCCAACCAAAAGGCATTCTGAGAAGATCCCTCTGCCTAGGAGAGAGAAAAGAGGCACAAAGGTTTTTTTACAGCAGGGTCTCATACATGTATTCTCTGCTTTCCTCTCCGGTGAAACGTTCAGAAACAGAAAACAAATATTTTTAAAAGACCAATCGATTCCTCCTGGAAAAAAATAATAAAAATTAATTTTTGTTTGAAATGTGCAATAAAGGACAAAGACTTGATAATGCTATGACTGGAGTTAGCTTTTGGGAATATGGTGAAAGAAGAATATGGAATCAAGGATTATTTGCAAGCCCTAGAGAAGTTAGGCTAGGGGAACAAGGTCAAGGATTTGGGACCCTGTCCCCCTAGGGAGAGTTAAAATAATTAGGAGGCAATTAGAAGGCTGTGGCTGCGGTGTCCTGGTTTCCTACCCCAAAAAACAAAAATTTAACTCAAATGAAATTCTGTTTTTTATATTTTAAAAAATTTTAGTAGTTTTTTGGTCTTAGTCTAAATGTGTTCATTAAAAAAAATTTAATAGAGATGGGGTCTCGCTATGTTGCAAGGCTGGTCTTCAACTCCTGGGCCCAAGCAATCCTCCTCTCAGCCTCCCAAAGTGCTGGGATTACAGGCGTGAGCCACCATGCCCCTGCCTCAAATGAAAAATTTTTTTTTTTTTTTGATACAGGAGTCTTGCTCTGTTGCTCAGGCTGGAGTGCAGTGGCGCAATCTTGGCTCACTGCAACCTCCACTTCTGCCTCACCCTCCCAAGTAACTGGGATTACAGGCGCCCGCCACTACACCCAGCTAATTTTTGTATTTTTAGTTGAGACGGGCTTTCACCATGTTGGCCAGGCTGGTCTCGAATTCCTGACCTCATAATCCGCCCGCCTCGGCCTCCCAAAGTGCTGGGATTACAGGCGTGAGCCACCGCGCCAGGCTGAAATTCTTATAAATCACCAGTTTATAGGGAAATAAAATTTAGGGTTAATAAACCACAACCACCAATCCGCCTCACTACACAAGCAGAAAATTTCCACCTTGATAGAGCAAATAAGGCGACTACATAACTGTCACCAACCAAGTACTGAATTTGCACCTTACAGCCTTTAGTTCCAACCCCTCCAAGGGAACCCCCAACCCACAAACCACGACCCGGAGCTTCTCCATCGATGAACCGCTGTTTGCTCAAATAAACTCTTAAACAGGAGAAAGGCGGGACCGGAGAGGGAGGCGCCCACAGACTGCAGCTCCTGCCACATGAATCCCACACCTGAGACGGGATTTCCCTCACGATCCTCCCGCGGCCCCGGCACAATCTGAGGAGACGCTGGGCTGCGGGTGCGGCGTCGCGCAGGGACTGGACAAGACGCCCGGGGTTCCGGCTTCCGGCCCAGCCCAGCCCCACCCTGCGGCCGAGGGGACCGAGAGCCCAGATGCGCCGGGAGATTCGGGCCCCAGCCCCGGGAGTCGCTGCAGGGAGGCCTGGGTCCCTCCACGGCCGGTTCCGGCCGGTTCCAGCCAGCCCCTCCCCCCGGCCTTGGGACGTCTGGTCCCTCACACGCACCATTCTCGGCTTCCAGGTGTCCTGGCGTCCTCCCTACAGCTCCCGCTATCTGTACAGGTCACCGAGCGACACAGACTGCGGCGGAGACACCTAGGGCCTCTCGGAGAAACGGAGACGCGAGCCCGAGCGGGGGCGGACGCCAGAAACAAAGGCTCCGTGAGGAGGCGCAGGCCCTGCCCTCCTCTCCCCCGAGCGTCTGAAAGAACCGTTGGCAGGGCCCCGCTCGGCGCCTCTGATTGGATAAGCCGTTATGCCCCGCCCCCTGGGGCCTGAGTGACGTGGGAAGCCATGGAAACGTGGCTGTGCGGAGCAGTGTTGACTGGTTCTAGCCACCGCCCCCCAGCCCAAGGGATGTTTGGGGTTTTATTTGTTTGATTTCGTTTTCTTTTCTTTTCTTTTTTTTTCTTTTGAGACAGAGTTTCTCTCTTGTCGCCCAGGCTGCAGTGCAGTGGCGTGATCCCAGCTCACTGCAATTTCTACCTCCTCTTGGGTTCCATTGATTCTGGTGTCTCAGCCTCCTGAGTAGCTGGTATTACAAGCACCCGCCACCACGTCTGGCTAATTTTTGTATTTTTTTGTATTTTTGGTAGAGGGGTTTCGCCATTTTACCTAGGCTGGTCTCGAACTCCTGACCTCAAGTGATCCACCTGCTTCAGCCTCCCAAAGCATTGGGAGTACAAGCGTGAGCCATGGCGCCTGGCCTTGTTTTGGTTTTCTTTTTTTCTTTCTTTCTTTTATTTTCTTTCTTTCCTTTCCTTTCTTTCCTTTCCCTTCCTTTCCCTTCCTCCCTTCCTCCCTTCCTCCTTTCTCCCTTTCTCTCTTTCTTTCTTTTTTTCCCCAGGGTCTTGTTCTGTCACCCAGGCTGGAGTGCAGTGACATGATCTCCTCTCACTCCAGCTCAACCTCCCAGGCTCAAGGGATCCTCCTGCCTCAGCCTCCCTAGGCCCCACCACACCCTGCTAATTTTGTTATTGTTGTTGTTGTTGTTCTGTGTGTGTGTGTGCATGCACGAGCGCAAGCGCATGCACAACCACGCACAGAGTCAGTGTGTCACTATGTTGACCAGGCTAGTCTTGAATTCCTGGGCGCAAGTGATCCTCCTGCCTCAGCCTCCCCAAGTGCTGGGATTACAGACGTGAGCCACCATGTCCAGCCAATATTTGCATTTAATGCAGAGCTTCCTTCTAACTTACCAGAGCAGGCACTGTCATCTTCTGGCACTCAATGAGCTCTTCCTTCTAAGTCCTCTTGGACACGAGGTCACCAGCACGTGCAGGGAATTCCACACTTACTGTGAAATGGAGCAATCGCCTTGCCTCAGAACAGGAGGGAGCCCAGACTAGGCCAGGGAGGACAGGAACAGGAGAGACAGCCTAATGTTCTCCAGGAAGTGGGGATTTGGGACGAGGTGTGCCAAGGCTTCCTCCAATACCCTCCATTCCCTGAAAAAACATCTATACAAGAAAAAAAGTAAAAGTAACTGAGGTGAGAGGAAGGATGCTCTCTGAGGAAGTGATGTGGGATGAGACCCAAAGTAATATATTAGTATCAAAAAGCAGGTTAGGTCGGGCGCGGTGGCTCACGCCTGTAATCCCAGCACTTTGGGAGGCCGAGGCGGGTGGAACATGAGGTCAGAAGACCAAGACCATTCTGACCAACATGGTGAAATCCCATCTCTACTTTAAAAATACAAAATTAGCTGGGTGTGGTGGTACATGCCTGTAGTCCCAGCTACTCAGGAGGCTGAGGCAGGAGAATCTCTTGAACTGAGATCGCACCACTGCACTCCAGCCTGGGTGACAGAGCAAAACTCTATCTCAAAAAAAAAAAAAAGGGCCAGGTGCGGTGGCTCATGCCTGTAATCCCAGCACTTTGGGAGGCCAAGGCTGGTGGATCATGAGGTCAAGAGATCGAGACCATCCTGGTCAACATGGTGAAACCCCGTCTCTACTAAAAATACAAAAAATTAGCTGGGCATGGTGGTGCGTGCCTGTAATCCCAGCTACTCAGGAGGCTGAGGCAGGAGAATTGGCTGAACCCAGGAGGCGGAGGTTGCGGTGAGCCGATATCACGCCATTGCACTCCAGCCTGGGTAACGAGCGAAACTCCATCTCAAAAAAAAAAAAAAAAAAAGTAAGAGGATTCAGGGAAAATGGCAGAATACAAATCATAAAGAATTTGTGACCTGGCATGGTGGCTCATGCCTGTAATCCCAGCACTTTAGGAGGTCAAGGCAGGAGGATCACCTAAGCCCAGGAGTTTGAGACCAGCCTAGGCAACATAGTGAGACCCCCCCACCATCTCTATTTAAAAAATATGAAAATTAGCCAGGGGCTGGGCACAGTGCCTCATGCCTGCAGTCCTAGCGCTTTGGGAGGCCAAGACAAGAAGACTGCTTGAGCCTAGAAGTCCGAGACCAGTCTGGGCAACACAGTGAGACCCCCCCCACCCCATCTCCTCAAAAAAATACAAAAATTAGCCAGGTATGGTGGCATGCAGCTGTGGTCCCAGCTACTCAGAAGGTTGAGGCAGGAGGATCTCTTGAGCCTCGGAGATCAAGGCTGCAGTGAGGCAGTGAGCCATGATGAAGTCAATACACTTGCACCTGGGAGACAGAGTGAAATTGTCTCCAAAAAAAAAAAAAGGCCAGGTGCAGTGGTTCACACCTATAATCCCAGCACTTTGGGAGGCTGAGGCAGGTGGATCACCTGAGGTCAGGAGTTTGAGACCAGCCTCACCAACATGGTGAAACTCTGTCTCTACTAAAAATACAAAATTGGGCCAGGCATGGTGGCTCACATCTGTAATCCCAGGACTTTGGGAGGCCGAGGTAGATGGATCACTTGAGGTCAGGAGTTGAAGACCAGCCTGGTTAACATGATGAAACCTAATCTCTACTAAAAATACAAAAAAGTAGCCAGGCATGGTGGTACGTGCCTGTAATCCCAGCTACTGAGGAGGCTGAGGCAGGAGAATCACTTGAATCCGGGAGGTGGAGGTTGCAGTGAGCTGAGATCGCACTATTGCATTCCAGCCCAGGAGACAGAATGAGACCCTGTCTCAAGAAAAAAAAAATTGGCCGGGCATAGTGACACATACCTGTAATCCCAGTTACTTGGGAGGCTGAGGCAGGAGAATCATTGAACCTAGGAGGCAGAGATTGCAGTGAGCTGAGATCGCACCATTGGACTCCAGTCTGGGTGACAAGAATGAAACTCCAGCTCAAAAGAAAAAAAGGAAGAAAGGAAAGAAAGGAAGGAAGGAAGAAAGGAAGGTAGAAAGAAAGGAAGGAAAGAAAGAAGAAAGGGAGGAACAAAGGAAAGAAAAGAAAGAGAAGAAAAAAGAAAATCTGTCTTCTCACCTAGAAAATGATTCCGCTAGCAGGATCTGATGATGTAGCTATTTTGGAACTGTGGAGTCTGTCAAAACCTTGCAACTTCCCAAGGAAAAAAATAGGTGATAAATTGTGGTTAATTTCAGTCCATTTCAACTCTTAGTTCTGTAGTAGTAACCCATTCCATGTTTCCAGCTTCGTGGCAGGCAGCTGAGTCCCAACAGCAGCTTGCATGCATGTTCTGGGGTCCAGGGTGGGCAAAAAAGGACCCTGTCTTTCAAATATTGAGGATCAGTGCTCTGCTTCCTAATTGCTGCTTCTGATCAGAGAGGTGCAGAGGGGTGGGTGTCCATTATTGCCACATCTTCCCTCCCTGTTAGAAGGCTCTTAACCTCTATCTGAAGTGACTTCCAGGGGATATAAAGAGCTGATGCCAGCTGGGAGTGGTGGCTCTCACCTGTAATCTCAGCACTGTGGGCGGCTGAGGTGGGCGGATCACCTGAGGTCGTGAGTTTGAGACCAGCCTGACTAACATAGAGAAATCCTGTCTCTACTAATCCCAGCTACTCAGGAGGCTGAGGCAGGAGAATCGCTTGAACCAGGAAGGCAGAGGTTGCAGTGAGCCGAGATCCCGCCATTGCACTCCAGCCTGGGCAACAAGAGCGAAACTCCGCCTCAAATAAATAAATAAATAAATACATAAATAAAAGAACTGCCTAAAGACCCTCTCCTGCTTTCCGAACTACCCACAGAGGGGTCTATATGGCTTTGTTCTCTATTCCTGTCATAACTTAAAGGGAAACTTTCACAATGTCCGGAGCCCTTGATGTCCTGCAAATGAAGGAGGAGGATGTCCTTAGGTTCCTTGCAGCAGGGAACTCACTTAGGTGGCACCAACCTTGACTTCCAGATGGAACAGTACATCAATAAAAGGAAAGTGATGGCATCTACATCATAAATCTGAAGAGGACCTGGGAGAAGCTTCTGCTGGCAGCTCGTGCCATTGTTGCCATTGAAAACCCTGCTGATGTCAGTGTTATATCCTCCAGGAATACTGGCCAGAGGGCCATGCTGAAGTTTGCTGCTCCACTGGAGCCACTCTAATTGCTGCCACTTCACTCCTGGAACCTTCACTAACCAGATCCAAGCAGCCCTTCAGGACCCACGGCTTCTTGTGGTTACTGACCCCAGGGCTGACCACCAGCCTCTCATGGAGGCATCTTATGTTAACCTGCCTACCATTGCTCTGCTAACACAGATTCTCCTCTGCGCTATATGGACATTGCCATCCCATACCACAACAAGGGAGCTCACTGGGTGGGTTTGATGTGGTGGTTGCTGGCTTGGGAAGTTCTACACATGTATGGCACCATTTCCCATGAACCCCTGTGGCAGGTCACGTCTGATCTCTACTTCTACAGAGATCCTGAAGAGATTGAAAAAGAAGAGCAGGCTGCAGCTGAAAAGGCTGTGACCAAGGAGGAATTTCAGGGCGAATGAACTGCTCCAGCTCCTGAGTTCACTGCTACTCAGCCTGAGGTTGCAGACAGGTCTGACAGTGTGCAGGTGCCCTCTGTGCCTACTCAGCAGTTCCCTACCGAAGACTGGAGCGCTCAGCCTGCCACGGAAGACTGGTCTCCAGCTCCCACTGCTCAGGCCACAGAATGGGTAGGAGCAACCACTGAATGGTCTTAAGCTGTTCCTCCTTGGGCCTTAAGCAACATGGAAATAAGGTTGACAGAAAATAAACATCAGTTTCTTAAAAAAAATTTTAAAAAGAAAAAAAAAGGACCCCCTTCTCTGAGAATCTCACCAGAGCAGACACGGTTTGCAATTTCCTGGGAATCCGGCTGCTCATCACGTTATCCTACAAACATTCCAATCCCGGCGTACCTCACTCATCCCACCCCGGGGAGATTCTCTGAGGCAGTCTCTGGCTAGATCCACTGTAAAATCTGTCCGTACCCCACACAGGCCTAGCAGCAAGTGGGGCAGGAAGGAGCATTCATTTGTTCTCCAAAAGGGAAACTGGGTCTTCTGGACGGTGCTGCAGTTCAGCCTGCGGCCACGCAGGGGCAACAGTGGACAGGTAAAAGCGTCTGAAAAAGGCGCTCAGGCTGCGGTACAGGCAGAGCATCCACAAGGACTTACCTGCCCAAGGCATCCGCCTAATTTTCTTCATCCATCCATCCAACTATCTATCCATCCATCTGCCTGCCTGCCTGCCTGTCTGTCTGTCCATCTATCTACCCTCTATCCATAATGAAGACAAGATATCATTATATTGCCCAGGCTGGTCTCAAACTCCTAGGCCCAAGCAATCCTCCTGCCTGGACCTCCCCAAATGCTGGGATTACAGACATGAATAATTTTTTTTTTTTTTTTTGGCTGAGTACAGAGGACTTTATTGCTTTATTGATAGGCCCCTCCCTGTTCTTCAGGGGGTCTGGCATGGAAACTGTGTCTTGAGGAGATTCTCAGTGTGGTAGGGTCTGAGTGCAGCAGGGACTCCAGAGTGGCTGAGAGCCTCTCTCTTCCTCTCATACTCTCACTGGGGCTCCTGGTCTGAGGGTCTTACTCCTTGGAGACAGTGTGGACCACCACCTTGTTACTGAAGCCAAATTCATTGTCATGCCAGGAAATGAACTTGACAAAGTCCCATCAAGGGCAATGCCAACCCCTGGCACAGAAGGTGGATGAGTGGGTGTCACTGTTTAAGTTGGAGGAGATGACCTTGTCCTCAGTGTAGCCCAGGAGGCCTTGAGGAGGCCCCAGATGCCTACTTCACCACCTTCTTGATGTCATCATATATGGCAGGTTTCTCCAGATGGCAGGTCGGGTCAACCACCAACACATTGGCCGTGGGGACTCAGAAGGCTCTGCCAGTGAGCTTCCAATTCGTTCCAGAAATTTGCCCACAGCCTTGGCAGCACCAGTAGATGCAGGGATGATGTTTGTCATACCAATTTCCCAGAGGGGCTGTGGTCATGAGCACCCTCCATGATGCCAAAGCTGTCATGGATGACCAGGGTCAGTGGCTCAGCCTGTAATCTCAGCACTTTGGGAGGCCAAGGTGGGAGGATTGCTTGAGTCCAGGAGTTTAAGACCAGCCAGGACAACAAAGTGAGACCCCCCCATCTCTATTTATTTACTTATTTATTTATGAAATAGGGTCTTGCTCCATCACCCAGTCTTGAGTGCAGTGGCACGATCCCAGCTCACTGCAGCCTCAACCTCCCAGGCTCAAGCAATCCTCCCATCTCAGCCTCTCAAATGACTACAGGCACACCCCACCATGCCTGGATTTTTTTTTTTTTTTTAACTTTTTGTAGAGACAGAATTTTGCTATGTTGCTCAGGCTGGTCTTGAACTCCTAGGCTCAGGTGATCCTCCCACCTCAGCCTCCCAAAGTGTTGGGATTATAGGCATGAGTCACTGCACTGGGCCTCCATCCCTATTTAAGAAAGAAAGAAGAAAGAAGGAAGGAAAGAAAGAGAGAAAGAAAGAAAGGAAGGAAGGGAAAGAGAAAGAAAGAAAGAAAAGAGGTCAATGAAGGGGTCATTGAGGTGACTACATCCATTCTGTGAGAGTTAGCAGCAGCCCTGGTGCCCTGGTGACCAGGCACCCAGTATAGGCAAATCCATTTACTCCTGCCTTCACTTTCACCACAGTGCCTCAGGGATATGCCTAGCACTGCATAAAAAGATGTGGCTGTCTCTCAAATGTGAGGAGCAGAGACCTCTGCCTTTTTAATCTTAAAAAAAAAATTCAGACGGGGCCTCACTATGTTGCCCAGGCTGGTCTCAAACTCCTAGGCTCAAATGATCCTCCTGTTTTAGCCTCCCAAAGTGCTGGGATTGCAGATATGAGCCACCATGCTCAGCCTGTCTTTTAATTATTATTATTATTATTATTTTATTTTTTTGAGACCAAGTCTTGCTCTTGTCACCCAAGCTGGAGTGCAATGGCATGATCTTGGCTCACTGCAACCTCCGCCTCCTGGGTTCAAGCAATTCTCCTGCCTTAGCCTCCTGAGTAGCTGGGACTACAGGCATGCACCACCATGCTCAGCTAATTTTTGTATTTTTAGTAGAGACGGAGTTTCACCATGTTGCCCAGGATGGTCTCGATCTCTTGACCTCATGATCTGCCCACCTCAGCCTCCCAAAGTGCTGGGACTACAGATGTGAGCCACTGCGCTTGATCTGTCTTTTAATTTTTAAAGAGTGGGGGACACCATGACCCATCTTTGCCCACCTAAACCACCTATTCAGCAGCCCATGCCCCTCAGCCCACAGCTGGGGGACATTATGCAAAATCTAAGTCAGTTCTGTCCCTCTGATTATAACCCTCTGTGGCTCCCACCTCACCCCAGATAAAAGCCCCCTTCCCTGTAGCCCCCAAGGCCCCACACAACCTGCCCTACCCACCCCCTTCTCACCTCCTTGCCTTCAACCTTGCAGACTCATCCTTCCAGACTCAGCTCTTGCTCACTCTGCTCCAGCCACAGAAGCCAATTTTTGCTTCCTCAAATCAAACTAACTCATGACAGCGTGGAAGTTTGAAGCCTCAGGGCCCCCAGAAATCCATCTTTGTGGTTCCTTTGTAAATGTGTAGTCAATTTAGATATTTAGAAACACAGTTTCCCTTAACCCTTTATTTAGTTACAATCACAACTCACATGTTACTTATATACCTAGCAAAGTGAAACATCAAAAGACTAATTCAGGGCCCGGCCTCACACCTGTAATTCCAACACTTTGGGAGGCCAAGGCAGGTGGATCACGAGGTCAGGAGTTCCAGACCAGCCTGGCCAACATAGTGAAACCCTTGTCTCTACTAAAAATACAAAAAAATTAGCCAGGCATGGTGGCACATGCCTGTAATCCCAGCTACTTAGGAGGCTGAGGCAGGAGAATCTCTTGAACCCAGAAGACAGAGGTTGTGGTCAGCAGAAGATCGTGCCACTGCACTCCAGCCTGGGTGACAGAGTGAGTGAGACTCCATCTTTAAAAAAATAAAAAGAAACATCACTTTAAGATCACTTTAAGAGGTCATTGGATGCATATGTAGGTCCATTTATAAGTTTAGTGGATTGAAACACACACGTTTTATAAGTGTGATGCATTTTATTCTATACTCTTTTCCTACTACTATTATTATTATATTTAGAGACAGTGTCTTAGCTCTGTTCCCCAGACTGGAGTGCAGTGGTGCAATCATGGCTCACTGCAGCCTCGACATCCTGAGCAGTCCTCCTGTCTGTCTCCCGAGTAGCTGGAGCTACAGGTGCACACTACCACACCCAGTTAATTTTTTTTTTTTTTTTTTTTTTTGAGACGGAGTTTTTGCTGTCGTTACCCAGGCTGGAGTGCAATGGCGCGATCTCGGCTCACCGCAACCTCCGCCTCCTGGGTTCAAGCAATTCTCCTGCCTCAGCCTCCCGAGTAGCTGGGACTCCAGGCACGTGCCACCATGCCCAGCTAATTTTTGTATTTTTAGTAGAGACGGGGTTTCACCTTGTTGACCAGGATGGTCTTGATCTCTTGACCTCGTGATCCACCCGCCTCGGCCTCCCAAAGTGCTGGGATTATAGGCGTGAGCCACCGCTCCCGGCTGGTTAATTTTTTTTTAAGAGATGAGGTCTCTACAAAAAGTGTTGGGATGACAGATGTGAGCCAGTGTGCCAGCTTATTCTTTAATCTTTTAATTTTTCTTTCTTTTTTTTTTTTTTTGAGACAGAGTCTCACTCTGTTGCCCAGGCTGGAGTGCAATGGCACGATCTCACCTCACTGCAACCTCCACCTCCCAGGTTCAAGCAATTTTCCTGACTCACTCTCCCAAGTAGCTGGGATTACAGGTGCCTGCCACCATGCTTAGCTAATTTTTTGTATCTTTAGTAGAGATGGGGTTTCTCCATGTTAGCCAGGATGGTCTCGATCTATTGACCTTGTGATCCACTCGCCTCAGCCTCCCAAAGTGCTGGGATTACAGGTGTGAGCCACCACAACCGGCCTATTCTTTAATCATTTTAAATGTTTCCTCCAAGCAAACACTTGAGAAGTCCTTAACAGTTATTAAAATTCTATAATCCAACCATATATAAATAAAGAAGATAATAAGTTCTCTTAAACATTGATACTACTTCTAAACTTAGCCAATAAACTGAGAATAAATGTTAATTTTTAAAATAAATGTTTAAGTAAATAGGCCGGGTGCAGTGGCTCACGCTTATAAATGCCAGCACTATGGGAGGCTGAGCAGAGAGGACTGCTTGAACCCAAGAGTTTGAGATCAGCCTGGGCAATATGACAAATCCCTGTCTCTACAAAAAATACAAAAATTAGCTGGGTGTGATGGTTCCTGCCTGTAGTCTCAGTCCTCAGGAGGCTGAGGGGTGGGAGGATCACATGAGCCCAGAAGGTCGAATCTGCAGTGAGCCATGATCGCATCACTGCACTCCAGCCTGGGTAATGGAGCGAGACTCTGTTTTAACAACAACTAAAAAAAGCTTTCACTGAGCAGACTCTTTAAACAGAAGTGAGGGTTGCCGACCCAGGCAAACAGTGGCTCCCACAGGACAATCACTGTCCCCCGACCTTGTAGCAACAGTAATACTGGGGGACCCTGTGGCCAGGCCTGGTGCCATGAGCAGGGTTCTTTGTGCCCCTCGCCCAGGGGTCTCTTCCTCTGCCCCTTCAGTTTTCCACTTTTGAGGTTTTTTATTGTTATTAAACTGATGGGACTTTTTGTGTTTTTATACTGACTCTTTAATCAAGCTAGGATACATCTTTGGTGGAAAAAAAAACTTTCATTAACGGAAGACAAACTGAAAGCAAGATAAACAAGTGGGTGGTTTTCTCAAGCACTGATAAGTGCTGCAGAGAAGAGAGGCAGACAGTGATGGGCGCGGGGTAGTGCATTTCAGAAATTATATTTTTTCTGTTTTTTTTTTTTTTTGAGACAGTTTTGAGACAGTCTCACTCTGTCACCCAGGCTGGAGTGCAGAGGCACGATCTTGGCTCACTGCAGCCTCCGCCTCCCAGGTTCAAGCAATTCTGCCTCAACCTCCCGAGTATCTGAGACCACAGGTTCATGCCACCATGCCCGGCTAATTTTTGTATTTTTAGTAGAGACAGGGTTTCACCATGTTAGCCAGGCTGGTCTTGAACTCCTGACCTCAAGTGATCCACCTGCCTTGGCCTGCCAGAGTACTAGGATTACAGGAATAAGCCACCATGCCCAGCCTCATTTCAGATAAATTAAAGGAACTTGAACACAACGGGTGACCTCAGTATCTGAGGACGGAAGACTCCTCCAGGCAGGCAGAACAGAAAGGGCCAAGACCCTGAGCCTAGGGTGTATCTGAGACAGGCAATGCAGTGGAGGTCAGAGGAGCAAGAAACAGGGAAAGCTGGATCAGCAGGAGGAAGGAAGGAAAGGGATTGGGTAGAGAGGGCAGTGGAGGACAGGACCTGGATGTCTTGTCGAAAGGAGGAACTCACACGTGGGGTTGTTGGCATCTGGGATTGACATCGGTGTTGGGAAAATAGGCAGGGGTGGAGGTGGAGGGAGATTTTGAGTCACATCCTGATCTAGCCCCACAGAAAATCAGCGGGAGAGGGTTCTCCTGGGTGAATGGAGAGAGAAGAGCTTAGCCAGAACCCTGGAGGAGACCAGAGAGAGATAGCCAAGAACTCACAGGTTTTATTACATGCCCTGTGCAAGATCGGGTTTATTTTTTTCATTATGTACTTTTTTTTTTCTCTCTCTCTCTCTCACTTTGAGACAAGAGTCTAGCTGTGTTGCCCAGGCTGAAGTGCAGTGGCGCACTCATTGCAGCCTCAGCCTCCCAGGCACAAGTGATCCTCCCACCTTGGCTTCCTGAGTAGCTGGTACCACAGGTGTGCACCACCATGCCTGGCTAATTTTATTTGTTTTGTTCCTCGTAGAAATGTGGGCTTGCCATGTTGCCCAGTCTGGTCCTGAATGCCTGGGCTCAAGTAATCCTCTCACATTGGCTGGGTTTAGAGGCCTGAGCCACCACACCTGGCCAGCTTTTTTAATTTAAAAAAATATAGAAAGTGTTAATACAAATTAAAAAGTTATAAAATAGTACCAATAGTATCCCATTTTTCCAAAGAAAAACATAGGCAGAGAAAAATTAATAGATACTGTCTCTCTGGGCAGGAGAATTACTGGCCATTATAACCTTTTTCTTTGTGCATTCCAGAATTAATCAACTTTTCTACAAAGATCATGTAGCACATTAAGATAATAAACATTTTTGTGTGATCTCAAAATACAGGAAGCATAGAAGCTTCCAAAACACGCCTGTACCCACCATGCAAAGAAACAGCTGGTAACATTTGGTCATAATTGCTTGCTTCAGATTTTTTTTTTTTTTTGAAACAGAGTTTTGCACTTGTTGCCCAGGCTGCAGTGCAATGGCGTGATCTCAGCTCACTGCAACCTCTGCCTTCTGGGTTCAAGCAATTCTCCTGCCTCAGACTCTTGAGTAGCTGGGATTACAGGCATGTGCCACCATGCCCGGCTAACTTTCGTATTTTTAGTAGAGACGGTGTTCCTCCTTGTTGGTCAGGCTGGTCTTGAACTCCCCACATCAAGTGATCCACCCGCCTCAGCCTCCTAAAGTGCTGGAATTACAGGCGTGAGTCACCGCACCCGGCCCCAGATTTTTTCTCTTTCTGTTTTGAGACAGGGTCTTGCTCTGTCGCCCAGGCTGGAGTGTAGTGGCATGATCTCGGCTCATTGCAACCTCTTCCTCCTGGGTTGGAGGCCAGTGGCACTATCTCAGCTCACTGCAACCTTTGCCTCCTGGGTTTAGGCGAGCACCTCCAGCTAATTTTTTTTTTTTTTTTTTAAGATGGGGTTTCACCATATTGGTCAGGCTGGTCTCAAACTCCTGACCTCAGGTGATCCGCCCACCTCAGCCTCCCAAAGTGCTGGGATTACAGGCATGAGCCACCGGGCCCAGCCTCCAGCAAATTTTTATCTTTTTTTTTTTTAATTTTTTTAAAAATAGAGACAGGGTCTCGCTATGTTGCCAAGGCTGGAGTGCAGTGGCTATTCACAGGCGAAATCCCACTACTGATCAGCATGGGAGTTTTGACCTGCTCCGTTTCCAGCCTGGGCCGGTTCACCCCTCCTTAAGCAACCTGGTGGTCCCCTGCTCCCGGGAGGTCACCATATTGATGCCTAACTTAGTGCAGACACCCAATCGGCATGGCACACTACAGCCCACAACTCCTGGACTCAAGAGATCCTCCAGCCTCAGCCTCCCGAATAGCTGGGACTACAGACACGCGCCACCGCGCCCGGCAATTTTTATCTTTTTAGTAGAGATAACGTTTCACCTTGTTGGCCAGGCTGGTCTCAAACACTTGACTTCAGATGATCCTCCTGCCTTGGCCTCCGAAAGTGCTGGGATTACAGGCGTGAGCCATCGTGAGAGCTAAATAATAATTTAAAAACAAAACAAAACAAAAAAACAGGAGACTGGTCCGGCGCAGTGACTCACACCTGTAATCCCAGCACTTTGGGAGGCTGAGGCAGGTGGATCACCTGAGGTCAAGAGATCGAGACCAGTCTCGCTGAGATGACAAAACTCCATCTCTACTAAAAATACAAAATTAGCTGGGTGTGGTGGCACATGCCTGTAATCCCAGCTACTCCAGAGGCTGAAGAAGGAGAATCGCTCGAATCCAGGAAGTGGAAGTCGTGGTGAGGCCGGAGATCGCACCATTGCACTCCAGCCTGGGCAACAAGAGAGAAACTCTATCTCAAAAAAAAAAAAACAGAACAGGCCGGGTGCAGTGGCTCACACCTGTAATCCCAGCACTGTGGGAGGCCAAGGCTGGCGGATCACCTGAGGTCGGGAGTTCAAGACCAGCCTGACCAACATGGAGAAGCCCCATCTCTACCAAAAATAAAATAAAAATAAAAAAATTAAATAACAGAAACAAACCAAAAAAAAAACAAAAACAAACAACAACAACAAAACAGGAGACTGAGGCTAAAGATGTCAGCCTTACAGGATCTTAGCCCTCGGCTCAGCCAGGGCTGAAATCGCACCTGGTGCCGTGGACCTGGGGCTGTGGGTTGGACCCATGGGTGCCTCCAAAGGCTCCCAGGCAGATGGGGGCTCCTGGTTGGCCTGGAGGGAAAACAAGGATAAAATCGGCTCCCCTGGCCACCTCTTCTGGCCCAGCTGCAGCTGCAGTCCGTGGGCCTGAGCTGACCTCCGGGGTTCATCGTCCCATTTTACAGATGCGGGGCGTACAGCAGCGGGGCGTGGCGGCGTCAGGTGGTGCAGTGTTCCGGGGCGGGGAGGCCCAGGCGCCCGCCCTTCCCGCCGGGGCTCACCTGGGCCGGCCCAGAGCCCTAGGGCAGGACGGATCGACCGCTGCCTGTTTAAACCTGGGGCTGCCCAGGAGCGCGATCTCCCGCGGATCTGCAGCTGGGCTCGGGCCGCAGCGCCCGCCCCGCCGACGGCAGGTGAGATGCGCGCGGCCCCGTGGGAGGGGTCTCCGCCTGCCCTCGTCACCCACTTCCTTCCCGTTTTTCGCTGCTGCAGGGCTGGGGATGGGGGGAACAAACACCTCGCTGGGTGACCTGGGGAGATCTCTGAGCCAGTGGCCTCGGCGTTGAATAAGGGCGCTTTCCCGGGTCCGCGCCCTCAGGTACTGGAGGGAATCGTCCTGAGCGTCCGCGGGACGTGTCTCGGCGGCGCCCAGAACGGAGGAGGCAGGCAGGGAGGTGAGGAGCAGGTCAGACCGGCCGCAGGTGCAGCGCCTCCTGCCCTCCGAGGCTGCGGTCCCACGGAGGGCCTGCAGGCAGCTGTGAGACATGAGGGTCAGAGGTCTGCGGTCATGCGCGCTGTCACCAGCTAGCTGTCTCCTGCCTAGTTCCTCCCGCAGGAATGGGAGTCCGGGGTGGGGTGGGGGGTGAGGAGGGTGTGGGCAGGACTTCCTGGAAAAGGGAGGCTCGTTGCTGTTTGTGCATAGCATGGGGAGAGGGCAGGGGGAGGACAGTGACATACGCAGAGTCCCACACTCAGATGTTGTCAAACACACATCCCACTCCAGACACACAACTCACCTTAGAGACGCAACACAGGGACACACACAAAACTCCATCCATAGTGATTCCCACCCAGGGCCACGTGAGAACGCAGGTGTGCATCGCAGACAGGCCACACAGGCCTCACAGGCTCATCATACACGTCTACAGCGACCCAGCCAGGACCCAGGTAGGCATGCTTAGCTGCATGCAGGAAGCGAGACACACCCAGACACAGTCAGGCAAGCCCTTACTCTGAGAAAGGAGGCGCAGATGTGTCTTGGGTTATCACAGCCAGAGCCTCTCACACACACACACTCAAACTCACACTCAGATACACAGACACACAGAGATACACGAGACGTGTAAAGCCCACAGCACAGACAGGCCCCCACAGGTTGACCAGGAGGCTGCGTGGCCTGAGGCTGCTTCACACATGTGCCCAGATCCCCCCACCCCCACTCCAGTCCCGTGTCCTGCTCCAGGGAAGTGCAAGCGCTCACATGACCCAAGGGGAGGGCTCCCGGGACAGCCCTCGGAGAAACTGCATCATCCTCACTAATGATCCACTTCCTCTCCAGGGAATAAAGGCTCAGGGACTGGCAGTTCTGCCCCGAAGCCCACCAGCCTCTCGGAGTCTCTGGTCACTGGCCTGTGTCTCTCCCAGGGTGAGTGCTGGGCAGGCTAGGCAGAGGGAGGGTGAAATGGGCCTGCAGGGTCATCCTGGTGCAGCCCGCCCTCTCACAGACCGCCCCGTACCCTAAGCCGGCTTGTGCAGCCTTGAGTCCTGAGAAGTAGGGCACCGAGGGGTTCCTGCAGGGGCAGCCTGCAGCAATCGGTCTCCCTCTCTCTCAGGGCAGGCTGGGGTCTCAAGGCCTCCTTGCCCTTGTCACAGTCCAGGCCACCTATGTTCATTTCTCTTCTCCCAGATGGACATGTGGGCAGCGCTGGTCATCCTGCAAGCCTTGTTGCTACGCTCCCTGGCTGACGGAGCCACCCCTGCCCTGCGCTTCATAGCTGTGGGCGACTGGGGAGGGGTCCCCAATGCCCCATTCCACACGGCCCGGGAAATGGCCACCGCCAAGGAGATCGCTAGGACCGTGCAGGTCCTGGGTGCAGACTTCATCCTGTCTCTAGGGGACAATTTCTACTTCACTGGTGTACAAGACGCCAATGACAAGAGGTTCCAGGTCTGTGCCTAACAGAGTGGGGCAGGAGGTGGCGGAGGGCAGTGGGGAGAAGCCCCCTTACCTCGTGACCTTCCTTTGGAGAGGGCAGAGGGAAGGTGATGGGGCATCTTGGGGCGCTGGAGCATCAATGTCTCCCTTATCCCTGGCTCCTAACTTGGTGGGAGGATCAGGGTAGCCATTGACCCCAGGGAAGGGGCCTGCCCTGTCTGTTCACTACAGGAGACCTTTGAGGACGTATTCTCTGACCGCTCCCTTCGAAACGTGGCCTGGTATGTGCTGGCCGGAAACCACGACCACCTCGGCAACGTCTCTGCCCAGATTGCATACTCTAAGATCTCCAAGCGCTGGTGAGCCACCCCCAACCCTGCCTCCCCCAGACCCTGACACAGCGGGGACATGGGGCCCTGTGGTTTGAGCTGACCCTGGGACTTCTGCATCCAAGATGTGCACCCTCAACCTCTATCCCCTCCACAGGAACTTCCCTAGCCCTTTCTACCGCCTGCGTTTCAAGGTCCCACGGACCAACGTGTCTGTGGCCATTTTTATGCTGGACACTGTGATGCTATGTGGCAATTCAGATGACTTCCTCAGCCAGCAGCCTGAGAGGCCCCGAGACCCAGACCTGGCCCGCACCCAGCTGTCCTGGCTCAAGAAACAGCTGGCAGTGGCCAGGGAGGACTACGTGCTGGTGGCAGGCCACTACCCTGTGTGGTCCATAGCCGAGCATGGGCCTACCCGCTGCCTGGTCAAGCAGCTACGGCCACTGTTGGCCACATACAGGGTCACCGCCTACCTGTGCGGCCATGATCACAACCTGCAGGTGAGGGCCCTGTGGGTGGAGTGGGAGCTGGGTGAGGGGTCCCCATCCCAGCTGATGTCCACATGGCTGGGGTCCTCCTGCTATTTAAGGGCCTCCTGTGGCCTTCAGAATGTCTAGACTGTCCCTCAAATCTTGCTGTCTCACCAGGAAAACACTCTAAAGCCAGAATAATATCTTTGACTTGCCAATTTCTTTCTTTTTTTTTTGAGATGGAGTCATGCTCTGTTGCCAGACTGGAGTGCAGTGGCACGATCTTGGCTCACTGCAACCTCTGACTCCCTGGTTCAAGCAATTCGCCTTCCTCAGCCTCCTGAGTAGCTGGGACTACAGGCACGCACCACCACGCCAAGCTAATTTTTGTATTTTTAGTAGAGACAGGGTTTCACCATGTTGGCCAGGATGGTCTTGATCTCCTGACCTCATGATTCACCCATCTTGGCCTCCCAAAGTGCTGGGATTACAGGCGTGAGCCACCACAGCTGGCCTTTTCTTTTTTCTTTCTTTCCTTTTTTTTTTTTTTTTGGAGACAAGGTCTCACTCTGTTTTTTGCCCAGGCTACAGTGCAGTGATGCAATTAGAGCTCATTGCAGCTTCAATCTCCCAGGCTCAGGTGATCCACCTCAGCCTCAAGTAGCTGAGACTACAGGCATGTGCCACTACGTGCAGCTATTTTTTTTTTTCTTTTCTTTTGAGAAGAAGTCTCATTCTGTCACCCAGGCTGGAATGCAGTGCAGCCTCCACCTTCTGGGTTCAAGCTCTTCTCCTATCTCAGCCTCCTGAATATCTGGGATTACAGGCTTGCGACATCACACCCAGCTAATTTTTCTATTAAGTAGAGATGGGGTTTCACCAGGTTGGCCAGGCTGGTCTCGAACTCCTGACCTCAAGTGATCCCCCGCCTTGGCCTCCAAAGTGCTGAGATTACAGGCGTGAGCCACTGCGCCTGACTCTTTTGCACTTTTTGTAGAGACAAGGTCTTACTATGTTGCCCAGGCTGGTCTGAAACTCCTGGGCTCAAGCAATCCACCTGCCTCAACCTCCCAAAGTTCTGGGATTACAGCACTGCACCTGGCCACCAATTTCTTACTAAGTGTTCTACCTGTGAAATAGGATTAATATACTCCTAGAAGTCGGGAAATTGAAGGCAGGAGGAGTTAGGTACCTCAAGGTGACTCTGTGATTAGGGCCAGATCTAGCCCCGGACCCTATGCAGGTGTGGGTGGAACCCCTGCTCAAAGCTGGGTCTCCACTGACCCCTTGTCCCCTATCCTCAGTACCTGCAAGATGAGAACGGCGTGGGCTATGTGCTGAGTGGGGCTGGGAATTTCATGGACCCCTCGAAGCGGCACCAGCGAAAAGTCCCCAACGGCTACCTGCGCTTCCACTATGGAACGGAAGACTCACTGGGTGGCTTTGCCTATGTGGAGATCAGCTCCAAAGAGATGACAGTCACTTACATCGAGGCCTCGGGCAAGTCCCTCTTCAAGACCAGCCTGCCAAGGCGAGCCAGGCCCTGAAATCCCATGAGTGCCCAGCTCTGAGGCCTGATCCCCACTGTTGGGTGGGTGGGCCCTGCGGGGACCCTGCTCACAGGCAGGCTTTTCCTCTAACCTGTGGTTCTGCAGCAGGGCAGGCAGGAGAACCACAGTTGATGAACTGTGGTGCCACATAACTCTTGTGGCACAGATGCCCACATATGTGAAACAGACATGGATGTGTGTCCCAGCCACAGTGTTACACTTTGTGGCTGGCTCGCCTCTGCTGAGTTCCAGGGTGCAGTAGGGGAGGGAGAGAAAACTTCATCCTAAATCAGGCATCTTTCTGTCACTGATGTTCAATAAAAGAATAGTTGCCAAGGCTGAACCAGTGCCACTGGCGTGTTATATGCTCCGGGTTAGAGTGGCTGGGCTCCTCTGAGCTGCAGTTCCTTGCCTCAACCTCCTTCCATAACCAAGTTGCCTCATCCATGGATGTGATTTTAAAACCCAAGCAGTGGCCAGGCGCGGTGGCTCACGCCTGTAATCCCAGCACTTTCGGAGGCCGAGGCAGACAGATCACAAGGTCAGGAGATCCAGACCATCCTGGCTAACACAGTGAGACCCCTTCTCTCTACTAAAAATACAAAAAATTGGCCGGGTGTGGTGGCATGTGCCTAGAGTCCCAGCTACCCGGGAGGCTGAGGCAGGAGAATCGCTGGAACCCAGGAGGTGGAGGTTGCAGTGAGCCAAGATCGCACCACTGCACTCCAGCCTGGGTGACAGAGCAAGCCTCTGTCTCAAAAAAAAAAACAAAAAACAAAAAAACCCCAAGCAGAGGCTGGGCTTGGTGGTTCACATCTGTATCCCAGCACTTTGGGAGGCTGAAGTGGGTAGATCATTTGAGGTCAGGAGTTTGAGACCACCCTGGCCAACATGGTGAAACCCCCATCTCTACTAAAAATATAAAAAGTTAGCAGGGCATGGTGGCATGTGCCTGTAATCCCAGCTACTCAGGAGGTTGAGGCAGAAGAATCACTTGAACCTGGAAGGCAGAGGTTGCAGAGAGCCAAGATCGCCCCACTGCACTCCAGCCTAGGCAACAAGAGCGAAATGCCATCTCAAAAAAAAGAAAAAATTAGCCAGTTTTGGTGGTGGGTGCCTGTGGTCCTAGCTACTCGGAGGCTGAGGCAGGAGAATTGCCTGAACCCAGGAGGTGGACATTGCAGTGGGTGGAGATTGTGCCACTGCACTCCAGCCTGGGTGACAGAGCAAGGCTCTGTCTCAAGCAAGTAAAAAAAATAAAAAATAAAAAAAATAGGCCAGGCACAGTGGCTCATGCCTGCAATCCCAGCACTTTGTGAGGCCTAGGTGGGCTGATCAGTTGAGGTCAGAAGTTTGAGACCAGCCTGGCCAACATGGTAAAACCCATTTCTACTAAAAATACAAAATTTAACTAGGCATGGTGACACACACCTGTAATCCCAGCTACTGGGGAGGCTGAGGCAAAAGAATCACTTGAGCCTGGAAGGCTGGGTGGATCACCTGAGGTCAGTTCAAGAAGAACCTGACCAATATGGTGAAACCCCGTCTCTGCTAAAAATACAGAAATTAGCTGGTCATGGTGGCATGCGCCTGCAATCCCAGCTACTTGGGAGGCTGAGGCAGAATAACTTAAACCAAGGAGGCGGAGGTTGCAGTGAGCCGAGATCATACCACTGCACTCCAGACTGGGCAGCACAGCAAGACTGTCTCAAAAAAAAATAAATAAATAAATAAACAATAAATGTTTCCTTCTTACCAACAAGGCTGCAGGGGTGGTCCCTGGACCAATGCTTTTGTATGTCTGTACAAGTGTGTGTGTAAGAAAACTTCTAGAAGCAGAATTATCTCAGGGCCAGGCCAGGCCAGGTGGCTGACACCTGTATTCCCAGCACTTTGGGAGGCCAAGGTGGGCAGATCACTTGAGGTCAGGAGTTAGAGAACAGCCTGGTCAACATGGTGAAACCCCATCTCTACTAAAATTACAAAAAATTAGCTGGGGGTGGTGGTACACGCCTGTAATCCAAGCTATTTGGGAGGCTGAGGCAGGAGAATCGCTTGAACCCAGGAGGCGGAGGTTGCAGTGAGCCAAGATTGCACCACTGCACTCCAGCCTGAGCAACAGAGTGAGATTCGGTTTAAAAAAAAAAATTATCACAGGGCCGTTTTCTTTCTTAAATACTGAAAGCCGAGTGCTAGACCTGACGTGACAGCTGCTGGGGAGCCCAGTTCCCCTCTGAGGGAGAGTTAAGTAACAACAACCCCACCCCCAGGCAATCCTAACCATTAGCGCTAGGCAAGGCACAGGAACCCCTTCTTTGGCCCGCCCTCAACCACCACTTCAGCTGCTACTCTGCAGAGACCCAGTTGTTTGGCTCCAGCTGCCTGCCCAGCTGAGTGAAATGAACCTGGACAAAATGTAACAGGACTGGGCATGATGGTTCATGCCTGTAATCCCAGCACTTTGGTAGGCCAGGACAGGCAGATCGCTTGAGGACAGGAGTTTGAGACCAGCCTGGCCAACATGGCAAAACTCCATCTCTGCTAAAAAATACAAAAGAATTAGTCAGGCCTGGTCACGCATGCTTATAATCCCAGTTATTTGGGAAGCTGAGGCAGGAGATTCATTCTAGTCTGGGAAGTAGAGGCTGGAGTGAGCTGTGATCATGCCACTGCACTCCAGTCTGGGAGATTCCGTCTCAAAAAAAAAAAAAAAAAGGTGTAACTGAGGTTACTTCTGCGGAGAGGCACTTGGTGAAATTGTCACCTTTCATTTGTTACTTTATGTATTTATTTATTTTGAGGCAAAGTTTTGCTCCTGTTGCCCAGGCTGGAGTGCAATGGTGCGATCCCGGCTCACCGCAACCTCCACCTCCCAGGTTCAAGCAATTCTCCAGCCTCAGCCTCCCAAGTACTGGGATTACAGGCATGCGCCACGACGGCCAGCTAATTTTGTATTTTTTAAGTAGAGACAGGTTTTCTCCATGTTGGTCAGGCTGATCTTAAACTCCCACTCTCAGATATGCCTGCCTTAGCCTCCCAAAGTGCTGGGATTACAGGTGTGAGCCACTGTGCCCAGCTCATTTGTTACTTGTGTGTGTGTGTATCTTGGTATCATTTGCTACTTTACAGATGTCAATATTGTTAAATTTGTTACAAGGTGTATGTGTTACTGTTATAATTTGGCGGGTTTTTTTGAAACAGGGACTCACTCTGCTGCCCAGGTTGGAGTGCAGTGGTACAATCATAGCTCACTGCAGCCTCCACGTCCTGGGCTCAAGTGATCCTCCTGCCTCTGCCTCCTGAGTAGCTAGGACGACAGCTTCACACCACCACTCTTGGCTAATTTTGTGCATGTTTGTTTTGTAGAGATGGAGTCTTGCTATGTTGAGGTCTTAAACTCCTGACCTCAAGCAATCCTCCCTCCTCCTCAGCCTTCCAAAGTGCAGGATTACAGCTGTGAGCCATCATGTCTGGCCAACTTTTTTTTTTCTTCCCCTCCCTCCCGCCTCTGGCCAATTATTATAATTAAGCAGTTATCCTTGCAAAATGCAATCCTGGCCAGGTGCGGTGGCTCACGCCTGTTATCCCAGTACTTTGGGAGACCGAGGCGGGCGGATCACTTGAGATCAGCAGTTTGAGACCAGCCTGGCCAACATGGTGAAACCCTGTCTTCACTAAAAATACAAAAATTAGCTAGGCATGGTGGCACATGCTTGTAATTCCAGCTACTTGGGAGGCTGAGACAGGAGAATCACTTGAACCCGGGAGGCGGAGGTTGCAGTGAGCCGAGATCGTGTCATTGAGCTCCAGCCTGGGTGACAGAGCAAGACTCTGTCTCAAACAAACAACTCAAAATTCCAATCGTTTGTTCCAGCTGCCATTTACCATCACTTCTGATCCTGGTCCATGAGTCAGGGGCCAGAATCATCCTTGCTTCTCAGAGGATGTTAGAGAAGCTCAGACAGGGCTGGGCACAGGGGCTTAACGCCTGTAGTCCCACCACTTTGGGATATGAGGCAGGCAGATTACGAGGTCAGGAGTTCAAAACCAGCCTGGCCAACATGGTGAAACCCTATCTCTACTAAAAATACAAAAATTGGCCAGGCATGGTGGCTCACGCCTGTAATCCTAGCACTTTGGGAGGCCGAGGTGGGTGGGTCACCTGAGGTCAGGAGTTCAAGACCAGCCTGGACATCATGGTGAAACTCCATCTTAAAAAAAAAAAATACAAAAATTAGCTGGGTGTGGTGATACACACCTATAGTCCCAGCTACTCAGGAGGCTGAGGCAGGAGAATCGCTTGAACCCGGGAGGCAGAGGTTGCAGTGAGCTGAGATGGCACCACTGCACTCCAGCCTGGGCAACAGAGTGAGACTCTTATCTTAAAAAAAAAAAAAAAAAAAAGCTCAGATGGGTTTTTGTGGGTTTTCTTTTTGGCACAGTATCTATCTTAGATTGGACAGATTAAGTACTGTGACCAAGGTCATTCCTAGGAAGTGGCAGTCCCTCAGTCTTAACCACAACAGTCTAGGGAGGTCAGAGCCATCCTGTCTCTTCCCACTGACTCAGAGGCACCGGGCAGGCAGGAGTCTGAATCAGAGGTCACCATCATAGCCCAAGGTCCCAGTTCCCAGGGCTCAGAGCCCAGAAAGAAGAAGTGACACATCCAATGTCACATGAAGACTGAGTGGCAGGGGACGGGGGATTGTAACTCAGGCTCCCTCCTCTACACCAGCCAGACACTTCTACGCAGCACCAAGGAGCAAAGCTCTGTGCCAAGAAGCTGGGGACCCAAGGACACTGGGAGGAATAAATCAGGGCAGGTGCTCGCCCTTGGGGGCTTCTATCTTGCTGAGGAGACAACACCAGGCAGCACTCAGCCATCTGAATTAATTAATTTATTTATTTATTCTTTTCTTTCTTTCTTTCTTTCTTTTTTGAGACAGAGTTTCGCTCGTTACCCAGGTTGAAGTGCAGTGGCACGATCTCAGCTCACCACAACCTCCACCTCCTGGGTTCAAGCAATTCTCCTGCCTCAGTCTCCCGAGTAGCTAGGACTACAGGCATGTGCCACCATGCCCAGCTAATTTTTGTATTTTTAGTAGAGACGGGGTTTCACCATGTTGACCAGGATGGTCTCGATCTCTTGACCTCGTGATCCACCCGCCCCGCTGTTTTTTCTTTCTTTCTTTTTTTTTTTTGAGATGGAGTTACCCAGGAATTCAAGGCTAGCCTGGGCAACATAGCAAGATCCCATCTCTACAAAAAATACATAAATTAACCAGGCATGAAGCTGAAGGCTACAGTGAGCAATGATCACACCACAGTATTCCAGCCTGAGCCTGGATGACAGAGTGAGATCCCGCCTCTAAAATAAAAAAAGCAAAAACAAACAAACAAACAAAAACCCAATCCAAAACATTGGCTCAGGAAAATACAAAGAGGGAATCCAAGAACAAATTCAGGAAGATTTACATAAGAACATAATATAGGTTCAAGGTGGTATTGCAACTTCATGGGAAAGGAGGTGTTATTTGCCTTGTCAGTTTGCTCTAGCATGACCCAAACCTGAAACCTACCTTAGACCACATACAAAAATAAATTATGAAGGAATCAAATATTTCAGTGTAAAAATAAATCACAGGGGCTAGGCGCAGTGGCTCACACCTGGAATCCCACCACTTTGGAGGCCGAAGCAGGTGGATCACCTGAGGTCAGGAATTCGAGACCAGCCTGGCCAACATGATGAACACCCATCTCTACTAAAAATACAAAAAATTAGCTGGGCGTGGTGGCACGTGCCTATAATCCCAGCTACTCAGGAAGCTTAGGCAGGAGAATCACTTAAACCTGGGAGGTGGAGGTTGCAATGAGCCAAGATCACACCACTGCACTTCAGCCTGGGCAACAAGAGCAAAACTCTATCTCAAAAAAATAAAATAAAATAAAATAAAAATCGGCCAGGCGCGGTGGCTCACGCCTGTAATCCCAGCACTTTGGGAGGCTGAGGCGGGTGGATCACGAGGTCAAGAGATCGAGACCATCCTGGTCAACGTGGTGAAACCCTGTCTTTACTAAAAATACAAAAAAATTAGCTGGGTACGGTGGCGGGTGCCTGTAATCCCAGCTACTCACGAGGCTGAGGCAGAAGAATTGCCTGAACCCAGGAGGCGGAGGTTGTGGTGAGCTGAGATAGCGCCACTGCACTCCAGCCTGGGTAACAAGAGCGAAACTCTGTCTCAAAAAAAAATAAAAACAAAAATAAAATAAAAATCACAGGGAGGCAGGATGTGGTGGCTCATGCCTGCAATTCCAGTGCTTTGGGAGGCCCAAGTGGGTGGATTGCTTGAGCCCAGGAGTTCGAGACCAGCCTGAGCAACATAGTGAGATCCCATCTCTACCAAAAAATAATAAATAAATAAATAAACAGACATGAAGGCGCTTATCTGTAGTCCCAGATACTCAGGGGGCAGGAGGGTGGAGTGGAGAGGGTGGGGCAGGGGCTGAGGCAGGAGGATCACTAGAGCCTGGGAGGTCAAGGCTGCCATGAGTCATGATCATGGCACTGTACTTCAACCTGGGCCACAGAGTGAGACCCTGTCTCAAAATCAAGCAAACAAGCAAGCAATCACAGGGAAAGATGAAAATGAACATCCACACAAAGTCCTGTGGAGGCAAGATTTCTCCTCTACCCTCTTAGATCTCTGGCTGGACCTAAGAATTAAACTGACATGTGATAGATTAATAGGAGAAAAGCATAGAAATTTATTTAACATAAGTTCTATGGGACATGGGAGACCTGAAAAGGAACTGAAGACCCAAGAGGAAGTTAGAGTGAAGCATTTATCTACTGAATTGAACAAACAGTAGTAAATTATGGATGGGCATGGTGGCTCACGCCTGTACTCCCAGCACTTTGGGAGGCCTAGGTGGGTGGATCATGATGTCAGGACTTTGAGATCAGCCTGATCAACATGGAGAAATCCCGTCTATACTAAAAATACAAAAATTAGCCAGGCATGGTGGTATATGCCTGTAATCCCAACTACTGGGGAGGCTGAGGCAGGAGAATCACTTGAATCGAGGAGGCGGAGGTTGCAGTGAGCGGAGATCACACCATTGCACTCCAGCCTGGACAACACAGAGAGACTCTGTCTTAAAAAAAAAAAAAAAAAAAAAAGTAGTAAATTATGGATGGGCGTGGTGGCTCACACTTGTAATCCCAACACTTTGGGAGACCAAGATGGGAGGACTGCTTGGGCCCAGTTCAAGAACAGCCTGGACAACACAGGGAGACCCCATCTCTAAAACAACAAAAAATAAAATTAGCTGGATGGCATGCACCTGTAGTCCCAGGTACTCAGGAGGCTGAGATGGGAGGATCACTTCAGCCCAGGAGTTTGAGGCTGCAGTTAGCTATGATTGCGCCACTGCACTCCAGCCTGGCAGCTGAGTGAGATCCTGTCTCTACAAAATACATAAATAATAAAATAAAAATTATAAATAAATACATAAAGTTTTTAAAGTGTAGTAAATTTTGAAAATGTGACAAGACAAAGGGGTTTGGGCTATGGCAGTTAATGGTGGAAAAATAACTAGAAAAATAAGTGTTTGCGGGCCGGGCGCGGTGGCTCACGCGGTCAAGAGATCAAGACCATCCTGGTCAACATGGTGAAACCCCGTCTCTACTAAAAATACAAAAAATTAGCTGGGCATGGTGGCGTGCGCCTGTAATCCCAGCTACTCAGGAGGCTGACACAGGAGAATTGCCTGAACCCAGGAGACGGAGGTTGCGGTGAGCCGAGATCGCACCATTGCACTCCAGTCTGGGTAACAAGAGCGAAACTCCGTCTCCAAAAAAAAAAAAGAAAGAAAAATAAGCGTTTGCTTATCAAGGTTGTTTATGAGGGGTGGCCGGGTGGGGGGTTGAGAAAAAAAATTCAAAAAAATAAAATAAATAAATAAAAAATAAAAAACAAAAAACGAGATTTGTTTGTATATTTTTTCCCTGAGCTTTGACTCCCTGTGTTCTTGTGATAAAAATTTTCCACCCTAGGGCTGGGTATGGTGGCTCATGCCCGTATTCCCAGCACTTTGGGAGGCAGAGACGGGTAGTTCACTTGAGCTCAGGAGTTGGAGACCAGCCTGGGCAACTTGGTGAAACCCTGTCTCTACCAAAAATACAAAAAGTTAGCTGGGCATGGTAGTGCGTGCCTGTGATCCCAGCTACTGGGGACAAGGCGAGAGGATCACTTGAGACTAGGAGGTGGAGGTTGCAGTGAGCCAAGATCACACCACTTCACTCCAGCCTGGGAAATGGGATAAGACTCTCTCGCCCGGCGCGGTGGCTCAAGCCTGTAATCCTAGCACTTTGGGAGGCCAAGGCGGGCGGATCACGAGGTCAAGAGATCGAGACCATCCTGGCCAACATGGTGAAACCCCGTCTGTACTAAAAATACAAAAATTAGCTGGGTGTGGTGGCGTGCGCCTGTAGTCCCAGCTACTCGGGAGGCTGAGGCAGGGGAATTGCTTGAACCCGGGAGGCAGAGGTTGCAGTGAGCCGAGATTGTGCCACTGCACTCCAGCCTGGCGCCTGGCAACAGAGTGAGACTCTGTCTCAAAAAAAAAAAAAAAAAAGACTGTCTCAAAAAAAAAAAAAAGAATTTTACTTTCTTTCTGGTATGGGGAGGGCATCTTCCATATAGGGGTTTACCTCCTTTTCCAGAAGAAAAGACGGAGGTCACGGTGCTTTTCTGCACCTGCTATTTTTCAAGTGCCCTTAGCTCAAAACAATCCATATGCCAAAGTGGCATATTTTGGCGGCATTGTCTGCCACCCTGAAAATGAGAGATGGTTCATAGCAGCTGTAATAATTGCTCAACATTGGCAACAATGAGAAAACCAGTCATTAACAGGTGAAAGGATTAACAAAGTGTGAGACAGTCATATAACAGAATACAACTGAGCAATAAAAAGAAACAAAACTGGGTGTGGTGGCTCATGCCTATAATCCTAGCACTTTCACAAGCCAAGGCAGGTGGATTGCTTGAGCTCAGGAGCTCAAGAACAGCCTGGGCAACAAGGCAAAACCTTGTCTTTCTCTTTTTTTTGAGACAGAGTTTTGCTCTTGTTGCCCAGGCTGGAGTGCAGTGGCACAATCTCAGCTCACTGCAACCTCCGCCTCCCGGGCTGAAGTGATTTTCCTGCCTCAGCCTCTCGAGTAGCTAAGATTACAGGCGTTCGCCACCACATCTGGCTAATTTTTGTATTTTTAGTGGAGATGGGGTTTCACTATATTGGCCAGGCTGGTCTCGAACTCCTGACCTCAGGTGATCCACCCGTCTTGGCCTCCCAAAGTGATAGGATTACAGGCATAAGCCACTGCACATGGCCTGGTGAAAATACAAAAATTAGCTGGGTGTGGTGGTGCACAGTTGTAATCCCAGCTACTTGGGAAGCTGAGGTGGGAGAATCCCTTGAGCCTGGGAAATTGAGGCTGCAGTGAACCATGATGGTGCCACTGCACTCCAGTCTGGGTAACATAGTGCGACCCCATCTCAAAAGAAAATAAAAAAGAAACCGCTGACATGGCCAACAACATGAGTTTCTTTTTTTGTTTTTGTTTTTGTTTTGTTTTGTTTTTTTGAGACGGAATCTGGCTCTGTCGCCCAGGCTGGAGTGCAGCAGGGCAATTTCAGCTCACTGCAACCTCTGCCTCCTGGGTTCAAGTGATTCTTCTGCTCCAGCCTCCTGAGTAGCTGGGATTACAGTTTGCCAGCCACCATGCCCGGATAATTTTTGTATTTTTAGTAAGGACAGGGTTTCCCCATTTTGGCCATGTTGGTCTTGAACTCCTGACCTCAAATGATCCACTCGTCTTGGCCTCCTAAAGTGCTGGGAACATGAGTGAGTTTCAAACATCACATGCTGGGGAAAGAAGCCTCTCAATAGGCTACACATTGTATGATTCAGCTTATATGACTTTCTGAAAAAGACAAAGTTATGGGAACCAAAACAAATCTGTTAGGGCCAGGGGCAGGAGTAGGGGAGAGAGCACGAAAGGGCAAGAGAAAATTTCTTTTCTTTTCTTTTTTTTTTAAGATGGAGTCTTGATCTGCAACCCAGGCTGGAGGGCAGTGGAACAATCTCGGCTCACTGCAGCCTCCGCCTCCTGGGTTCAAGTGATTCTCCTGCCTCAGTCTCCCGAGTAGCTGGGACTACAGGCATGTATCACCACATCTGGCTAATTTTTGTATTTGTAGTAGAGACTACAAGGGCTTTCACCGTGTTGCCCAGGCTGGTCTCAAACTCCTGGCCTCGCGTGATTCGCACACTTCAGCCTCCCAAAGTGCTGGGATTACAGGCATGAGCCACCATGCTCGGCCACTGGTAAAAGGAAATGTCTTAGGGTGATGGAAATAATTGTCTTGATTGTGGTCATTTTTTTTTTTTTTTTTTTTAAGACGGAGTTTCGCTCTTGTTACCCAGGCTGGCTGGAGTGCAATGGCACGATCTCAGCTCACCGCAACCTCCGCCTCCTGGGTTCAGGCAATTCTCCTGCCTCAGCCTCCCAAGTAGCTGGGATTACAGGCACGTGCCACCATGCCCAGCTAATTTTTTGTATTTTTAGTAGAGACGGGGTTTCACCATGTTGACCAGGATGGTCTCGATCTCTTGACCTCGTGATCCACCCGCCTCAGCCTCCCAAAGTGCTGGGATTACAGGCGTGAGCCACTGCGCCCGGCCCTGTGGTCATGTTTTAATGATATACCTGTATGTCAAAACATGCAATTTCAGCCAGGCATAGTTTAAATATGAGCAGTTTGTGTTCAGTGAATTACATCGTAACAAAGCTCAGAAGGAGGGAAGTAAGAGAGGGAAGGGACCAAAGGAGAGAAAAAGAGAAAACTAATATGGCAATCATAAACAAAATGAAAGATATATACAACCTGTGACTCAGAAATGTCTTTTTTTTTTTTTTTTGAGACAGAGTTTCACTTTTGTTGCCCAGGCTGGAGTGCAATGGTATGATCTCAGCTCACTGCAACTTCTGTCTACCAGGTTCAAGCAATTCTCCTGTCTCAGCCTCCCAAGTAGCTGGGATTACAGGCATGTGCCACCACACCAGGCTAATTTTTATATTTTTAGTAGAGATGGAGTTTCACCATGTTGATCAGGCTGGTCTTGAACTCCTGACCTCAGGTGATCCACCCAACTTGGCCTCCCAAAGTGCTGGGATTACAAGCGTGAACCACCACGCCAGGCCATCACTTATTTTTATTTTATTTTATTTTTAAAGACAGGGTTTCACTATGTTGCCCAGGCTAGGCTCAAACTCGTGGGATCAAGCAATCCTCCCACCTTGACCTCCCAAAGTGCTGGGATTACAGGGGTGAGACACTGTACCCACAAGTATCATTTCTTGAAAATTATGTCTCACTAAAGATCCAGTCCCAGTCCTAAGGATTTTGATCCAGGGATTTTTGCTGCATCATCATAGTGACAAAACTCAGGAAAGTCCAGGAATTGTCCATCAGTAGGATAACAGTTGATTATACTACGGCAGAGTTGCACTATGAATCGCGTAGCTACTAAAAACAGGAGTTAGGTATACGTGTATAGACGGTTAAGTGGAAACAGCAAGTTGCACGGTAGCTGTATGATTCCATCCTGTGTGGATTCTAGTTCGTGCCAGTACTGAAAAAGGGTCTCACAGGAGGGCAGGTATACTGATTACACTTGACAGTTCCCAGGGTATCACTGCCCCCTAGGGGACATCCTAGAGATCGCGCTACAGACAGTCCCTGACTTGACGGTTCTAACATTTTTCAACTTTATTATGATAGTTTTATCGGGATGTAACCCCATCGTAAGTCAAGGAGCATCTGTATTTGAAATACATTTCATTACAAATTATTTTCCTGAACATTCTAATACAACAGCTCTTATCAAGGTCCCCAGAGACCTTGCCAAACTCAACTATCAATTCTCTTTCCTCGTTTTAACTCAGGGACACACGACACAGCTAACCCCTCTCTGTCTCTATCTTGAAATATGTTCTTCAGGTCGGGCGTGGTGGTAATCCCAGCAATTTGGGAGGCCAAAGCGGGTGTATCACTTAGGAGTTCGAGACCGGCCTGGACAACATGATGAAACCCCATCTCTACTAAAAATATAAAAATTAGCCAGGCATGGTGGTGCGCACCTGTAATCCGTCTTGGTGACAGAGCGAAACCCTGTCTCAGGAAAAACAAAAACAAAAAACAAAAAACGTCCTTAACACGGCCCACGAGGCCCCATGGAATCTGGCCCCAGCCTGTCCATTCAACCTCATCTATTACAATCTGGGCACTAAAAATGTGGTCTGCGGACCAGCAGCGTGGAAGTCACCTGGGAACGAGTTAGAAACGCAGCCTCTCATGCCTCCCTGTTTATCTGCTGGATCAGAACCTGAATTTTAAAAAGGCCCGCAGATGCTCGTTAGAGTTTAAGTAGAGCGTCTTACAAGCTTACAAGCTTCCCCTTCACCCTGATTCGGCCATGAGGGTATTTCATATTCCTCACTGTCCGCTCCTGGGAACTGACGAGAGAAGTACCAGCCTCGCACGCAGCTACAGGTAAAAGCGCTCGGGCTTTTGCGCAGGCGTACTGCGACGACCACTGCCGCGCTCCTGTTTGAATACGCGTGCGCTCAGAGCCCCGGCGGCGAAGGCGGGGCCCATTTGCTGGGCAGTCCCGGCCGGCAATGGGAGGGACCTGAAAGGAGGAGAGGGGTTTCCGCTTCCGGCAGGAGTCGGAAGTCACTGTCTCCCGGCTAAACGGAGCTTTTGCGGCGAGACAAGGTGAGTGCTGGTGCGGCTCATGCAGGTGGGCGTTGGGGCCGGGCAGGACTGGGAGTTCTTCTACTCCGAGCGTTTACGGGGTCCTGGAGGAGGCGTCTGGGACCCCGGGCTTGCGGGGAGTCAGGTCAGGGAGACTGACTCCCTCCGATCCCATCCTTCCAAGAGCGACTACCAGGGCGCCTGGCTCCTCACGGCGGAGGCAGTGCCGAAGCCTCAGTGAGTCTGTAGGAACAGCCAACCCCCCCCCCCACCTCTTGGGTCTCAGCAGATTCGAGGATGACTTCTCTGCCATCCCCTTTTGGCGCGCTTGGACTTAACGTTGTCACAGGACAGGCCGAAGCCTCTGCAATCCTTATGCAAGCCAGACCCCATTCATGGGGTGGGGGGACTGTAGTCCCCGGGCAAAATGAGATTCTGGGGCTCATCCGTAGATTTTGTTTGGACTTTTTTTGTTGTTGAGACAGAGTCTTGCTGTGTCGCCCAGGCTGGAGTACAGTGGCGCGATCATAGCTAACTGCAGCCTCGACCTCCTGGGCTCAAGCTTCCCACTTCAGCCTCCCGAGAGAAGCTGGGACTACAGGCTCGCGGCTAATTTTTGTAATTTTGTAGACATGAGGGGTCTCACTATGTTGCTCAGGCTGGTCTCCAACTCCTGGCTTTAAGGGATCTTCCCACTCGGGCCTCCCAAATCGATGAGATTACAGTCCTCACCTCCCAAAGTGATAGAGTTACAGGCATGAGCCACCACATCCAGCTCTGTTTGTAGATTCAGATTCCAGGGACTGATTGATTGGGTTATTCAATAATAGTTATTGCCGGGCACGGTGGCCTATGCTTGTAATGCTAGCACTTTGGGAGGCCGAGGTGGGAGGATCGCTTGAGCCCGGGAGTTCCAGACCGGCCTGGTCAACATGGTGGGTTCCCTGTCTCTCCAAAAAATAAAAAATTAGCTGGGCATGATGCTGCAGCTAATTTGTATTTCAGAGATAGAGGGGTAGGGGGAGGATCACATAAGGGATGTGTGAGAGAGAAAGGAATTGAGGATGAATCCAAAGTTTTTGATTTGATTATCCAGAAAGATGGAGTTGCTATTAGCTGAGATGAGGAAGACTGTGGAAGAGCACGTTGTGGTGTCAGCGGCTGGGTTTTGGACATGTTATGTTTAATATTGGGTGGAAGTTAGACATCAGGGTGGAGCTGTGGCTGAGGCAGACAGATCAGAGTCTGCAGTTCAGGGGACAGACTCAAGGCTGGAGAAGCCGGTGTCCTCAGTGTAAAGTAGGCATGAAGCCCTAAGACTGGGTGAAATCTTCATGAAGGTGAGTATAGCCAGAGAGGAGAGGATTCAACGATTCAACTCCTGGGTTCTCTCTCTTTTTTTTTTTTTTTTGAAATGGAGGAGTCTCACTCTGTCACCCAGTCTGGAGTGCAGTGGCACAATCTCAGCACACTGCAACCTCTGCCTCCCGGGTTCAAGGGATTCTCCTGCCTCAGCCTCCTGAGTAGCTCAGATTACAGGCGTGCACCACTACACCCGGCTAATTTTTGTATTTTTAGTAGAGATGGGGTTTCATCATGTTGATTAGGCTGGTCTTGAACTCCTGACCTCTTGATCCGCCCACCTCAGCCTCCCAAAGTGCTAGGATTACAGGCATGAGCTACTGCGATGGACCTTTTGTTTTGTTTTGTGTTTGAGATGGAGTCTTCACTCTGTTGCCCAGACTGGAGTGCAGTGGCATGATCTTGGCTCACTGCAACCTCCACCTCCCAGGTTAAAGTGATTCTTCTGCCTCAGTCTCTCTAGTAGCTGGGATTACAGGCATGTGCCATCATGCCCAGCTAATTTTTGTATTTTTAGCAGAGACGAGATTTCACCATGTTGGCCAGGCTGGTCTTCAACTCCTAACCTCAAGTGATCTGCCCACCTCGGCCTCCCAAAGTGCTGGTATTACAGACATGAGCCACTGGACCTGGCCTAAACTCATGTGCTCTCTTCATGAGAGCAAGTTGGCAGAGAGGCAGGAGCATAGGAGATTAACAGGAGCCACCAGTGAGGCAGGGGATAGGGAGCATTTGGGGTCCTGAGAGCCACGTGGGAAAGGTGGGAGGAGGGACCCCTGGAATGGAAGGACTGCCATTGGGATGGGCAGTATGGAGCCACCTCAGTTTGGAGGCAAGGGGTGTAGAGAGATGGGAGGGAATGCAGATGGCTCTACGCTAAAACAGCCTGCAGAGAAATGGATCATAGCTGGAAGAGGATGAAGAGATTTTGTCCCCCTTTTTAAATGAGGAGAGAGGTAATAACAAGCATGTGAGTGATCCAGTAGAGCTGGAAAATTTGATGGTGCTCAAGGAAAAGGGGATGGTAGCCAGGGCAGAGTGAACAAATTGTTTTTGCAGAAACATACTTCCATAGTAAAGGAGGCATGCCGAAGCCGGGCGTAGTGGTGCACTCCTGTTGTCCTAGCTACCCAGCAGGCTGAGGCCAGAGGATTGAGGCTTCAGCAAGCTGTGATCACACCACTGCACTCCAGCCTGGAAGTTAGGAGTTGGAGACCAGCTTGGCTTTGTTGGTCTTGCCCAACAGAGTGAGACTTCATCTCTTAAATAAAGAGGAAGGGTGAATGGCTGAATGAATTGGTCCTAGGAGCTGTCTTTGGATTGCTTCTGTTTACTCAGTGAATCGGAAACATCACAGTTAAGAGCTGGGGATGTTACATAGGAAGCAATCACCAAATAATGAATAAAACGCCACTGTTTATCGTGGAAGACCCTGGCAGGCTGCTGACCTCCCCTGTCACGGAGGAACGAATGATGCTAGAACCAGCAGTTGTGTCTGTGTGCGGTGTGTGTGTGTTGGAGGAGGCGCCACCATAGGAGGCTCAGGGATGGCAAACACAGTGCCTGAACACTGTGCCTAGCAGGGGAGCTGGTTCATTGGTAACTGCTGCTGTTTCCCCACCCACCTGCCTCCTGGACATCTCTTCCTAGATATCCCTCTGCCACCCAACCTCATAATTTTCTCCAAAACCCCGTCCTTCCTATGTGTTAGACATCAGAGAATGTTGTCACCTTCTCCCACTACCCACTGTGTCCCCACCACAACCTTGGGTGTCATCCTGGACTCTCCTCTCATCACACTCGCTCGCTCCGCCCATGCCTCTTCTGTCTCTCTCACCCACTGCCATCTCTACCTCAACAGCCCTGTCCTGGCTGTGCCTCAATCCCTCAAAAGCACAGGTGACTTTGTCCTTCCATTCCTTGTAGCTCCCAGGATCCATCCAAACACCCAGAACCCTCCCACCTGCCCCTCCTCCATCCCCCACCTGCCAGAGGACAGACAGCTGCCCCTGAGCCTTCACACAGTGTTCCTGTACTCAGAAGTGCCTATCCCCACCCCTCTGCCCTGCGTCTGTCGTCTGGATGGAGGTTATCAGATGCCCTGAGTGTCACTCCTCCTGGATGCCACTTTCATGTCCCTTGACAAGAGGAGCAACCAGAATAAAATCACCAGCTCTGGCGCATGCCTGTAGTCCCAGCTACTCAGGAGGCTGCGGCAGGAGAATCACTTGAACCCGGGAGGCGGAGGTTGCAGTGAGTCGAGATCGCACCACTGCAGTCCAGCTTGGCAACAGAGCGAGACTCCGTCTTGGCCAGGCGCAGTGGCTCACACCTGTAATCCCAACAGTTTGGGAAGCTGAGGCAGGCAGATCACCTGAGGTCAGGAGTTCGAGACCAGCCTGACCAACATGGAGAAACCCCATCTCTACTAAAAATACAAAATTAGCTGGGCATGGTGGTGTATGCCTGTAGTCCCAGCTACTCAGGAGGCTGCAGCAGGAGAATCACTTGAATCCGGGAGGTGGAGGTTGCGGTTACTGAGATTGTGCCATTGCACTCCAGCCTGGGCATGAAGAGCGAAACTCTATCTCAAAAAAAATTTTTTTTTTAATAACCAGCTCCTAGGCACTTAGGCTGTGCCCAGCCGTGAACAACTGGCTTGTCTTGTCTGGGAGTCTCTTGTGCCATCCTCACTAGGAACAGTGGCTTCCTTGTTTTGGCGCCAGAGTAATGGGCCAGTTCTGTGCTAAGTACTTAACTTACTATTCCTGGTGTCAGCCCCACAAGTCTCCTCTGAGATAGCAACCTTGTTTCGATTTTTTCTTTCTTTCTTTTTTTTCTTTGATACAGGGTTTCACCCTGTTGCCCAGGCTGGAGTGCAATACCTGGATGGTAGCTCACTGAAACCTGGAACTCCTGGGCTCAAGTGATCTTCCCATCTCATCCTCCCAAGTGGCTGGGGCTACAGGCATACACTACCACACCTGGCTAGTTTTTAATCTTTTTTTTTTTTTAAGAGTTGGGGCCTCACTGTGTTGCCCAGGCTGGTGTCAAACTCCTGGCGTCAAGTGATCCTCTCACCTTGGCTTCCCAAAGTGCTGACTGGGATTACAGGTGTGAGCTGCCATGCCTGGCCTTGTCTCTATTTTATAGACGAGGAAACTATGGCACAGAGAGCTTAAATAACCTGCCCAGGTCACGCAGTAAGTGAGAGAGATGGGGTTAGAGCCTCCTATCACCCCTTCCATCCAGAGTGGGACGGGGGATTGTCCTCCTGTACCAGGACTGTGGGCCTCATCCCTCAAGGGCAGAGGCCCCAGCACCATGGCGGAAGTCCCCCCTTCACATTGGGCCACTGCTAGACCCTCTTCCCGGCCTGCTTTCTAGAGCATTGAGCTGGGGGACTGCATGGGTTCCCCAAGCCACTGACACCTGCCACTCCCCACAGGCTTATCCACCTGCAGACATGGGGCGCAGAAAGTCAAAACGAAAGCCGCCTCCCAAGAAGAAGATGACGGGCACCCTTGAGACCCAGTTCACCTGCCCCTTCTGCAACCACGAGAAGTCTTGTGACGTGAAAATGTGAGGGGGGAACGGGGCAAGGGATCCTACCTCATGGGGTGCCCAGGCCTCCCCACTCCCTTCTCCCCACTGTCCTCCATTCTGCCTCTTGCCTCCCTTGGTGGAGGCGTCATCACCCACAGGCTCAGGGCACATTGCTAACCAGTCCCTTCTCTCCGTCTGTTTCAGGGACCGTGCCCGCAACACCGGAGTCATCTCTTGTACTGTGTGCCTAGAGGAATTCCAGACGCCCATAACGTGTATCCTTGGAAACCTGGGTCTTTTCCAGAGGGTGGGGAGGGGACTGGAGTCCAGACCCTGCTCCTCTGGCCCAACCATCAGCCCTGGTGCAGGGCCAAGGCCATCCAGAGGAACGGGTGCCACCTACTGATTTATGTGGGGTGAGAAGGTACAGGGCAGGGGCCCAATGCAACTCATGGCCCTTGACCTAAGCGGCACAGATCTGTCAGAACCCGTGGACGTGTACAGCGATTGGATAGATGCCTGCGAGGCAGCCAATCAGTAGCAACACAGAGGACCCGCCCCCTGGGCAGCCCCGCCTGCTGTAGACCCAGCTGCCCGCTTCGGGTCCAGAGACATTCCAGGGGTCCAGGGTGTGGGTCCTGGGCTGTGGCAGCCCTTCGTGTGTGGGAGTGGGTGTGGGTGTGGCGTGGCTGTGGGTGTGAGTGTGTGGCTGCGCGTGTGAGTGTGTGGCTGCACGTGTCACTGTGGGGTGGCCGTGAGTGTGTGTTCATAGGCACGCGGTAGTGTCCAGAGTTCCTGGGCCTGAGGGGCCTGAACTGACCTCACTTGGCTCCAAAAGCCTTTGCTGTGTTCCCTTCAGCCCCTGGCCCCCCAGCTTTGGAGCTGTGGCTCCCCCCACTGGAAGTGGGAGGCTGTTTCCTGATATCCTGGACAAGGGAAGCCCAGTAGAGGCCGGAATGGAACCTCTCCAGCCTCCTCACCAGCACTGTGCCCATCTGAACTGGACTTCCCACCCTCCTTCTCGACCTTCTAGTGCCCGTGGCCTGGGATTCAAAGCCACCGTTCCCCAGGTCCCTGGGCTGGGCCCTGGCAGGGAGCTGCCTTCCTACCCCCATGATAACCAGGAAGCTGTGTTTTGCTTTTGTAGAGGAGGCAAGGGCTGGGGTGGGGACAGCTGTCAATCATAAGGCCTTCAATAAAGCAGCCAGTGCACATCCCTTGCTCTCCGTGATGTCTTGGGTTCTGCATCTGCCTCGTTGCCAGAAGATGGAGGGGGGACCTGAGGCTCCAGCTTTCAGGAAGTGGCCTGGCTGCCCATGTGATCAGCCCTTCAAACCACCCAGCATTTTTGTTTTTTGTTTTCCCTGAGACAAGAGTCTTGTTCTGTTGCCAGGCTGGAGTGCAGTGGCATGATCTCAGCTCTCTGCAACCTCCGGCTCCCTGGTTCAAGCCGTCAAGCAATTCTCCTGCCTCAGCCTTCCAAGTAGCTGGGATTACAGGCATACACCACCACACCCAGCTAATTTTTGTATGTTTAGTAGAGACTGGGTTTCACCAAGTTGGCCAGGATGGTCTCCATCTCCTGAGGTGATCCACCTGCCTTGGCCTCCCAAAGTGCTGGGATTACAGGTGTGAGCCACCTCACCCGTCATCACCCAGTGTTTTATTGTCAGTAAGCATTCAAGGTGGTGGAGCAGGCAGACACCTGGCCAGGTGTTTACAGTGGTCAGAGGAGGCTTCTGGGAGGGGCAGGAGGCAGTGACACTGTAGGGCCACCTCTAGCCAGACGCTGACCTCTGGGCTTGCCTGTGTTACCCCAATGTCCCGACAGCCACCCTGTGGGGCAGATGCCAAGCTAACCCCTCGTTCAAAGATCACAAAACTGAGGCTAGTGGTGAAGGAGGTCACTAGCCCAAGACCGTATAGCCAGAAAGTGGCACAGGTGGTACTTGAACCCAGGAAGCCCGGCTCTACCTCTGACAGCCTGACTTCCTTGGGAGCCCAAAGTCCAGGCGGAGGTAACAGCTCAAGCCGTCTAGGAGGCAGTGGGTGGAGGAGGGACACTGAGGAGAGAAAACAGTCCACGAAAGGGAACTTTATCCAAGGGTGCTGAGCATTCTCAGAAGGCTGGCATGGGGGCAGGATTTGGCCAATGGGGAGTGCCTGGGGGCTGCGTGTCTTCTCAGCTAGTTGCACAGGTGACAAGGACCACAGCAGCCTGAGGCAGTGCCAGACCCTCCACTGGCCTTGTGAGCCCAGGTGGCAGGCGACCTGTGTTTCAGAGTCCCCGTTGCTACGGTGCGGGGGATGGAGGCACCTTCCTCCCGGAGCCACGCTGAGGATGGAAGAAGTGCCAGACATGGTTTGAGCAGCTCTGGGGCCCATCCACGGCACTGACCAATGTGGACGGCCCAGGGAGATACTGAGCTGGCCCGGAAGCCCTAGCTGCCAGGCTGGGCTGCTGGGTCTGGCCTGTGCACCCCCCAGGCCCTCTCTGCCATGTCTTCCCTGGTGATCCGCCAGCCCTGGCAGGAGCCGGCACACATAGGCAGAGTGGTGGATAGGCACCTAAGTTTAGGGTGGTGGCGCTCTGGGATCTAGCAGAAAGGGGGTTCATTCCTCTGGCACTCGGGGCCCTCCCTGCCGCCCGCCCACCCCAGCCTCACAGGCTAAGTGCTAATATGGTGCTGTTTTCCTGAAGAGGCAGGGCCCTGGGCCAGGCACGGATCCTCCTCAGCATAGCTTCCCCGCGCCGCCCTGGGAGAGCGGGACTCGAGGTAGCCAGGCCAAGAGCGCCTGGAATCCGGTTTACGAGGCCCGAGGGGCTGCGTGCGTCTCTGCGTGGGTCTTCTGGTGTCTGTCTCCGCAGGCCCCCACGTTCCAGCCTCAACCCCTGCCCTCCCTGGGGAGAAGACAGCTCTGTGCCCCCCTCCTCGATTCTCTGCCTTCTCTCCTCCACAGAATCCTGATGACTGGGGACTTCTCTCTCCTCACGGGGATAACAGGGTCCCCTCTAAAACGTGAGGAGGTTGGGGCCCTGGACACAGCCTTTTAGGGTCGTGGGTTGGCAGGCTCAGCCTTAAGAAGTCTGAGAGTGGGCGGGGCACACAGGATTAACTATGCCCTATGGTACCCTGTGCCAGTCGGCAAACAACCATTGCCCTGGCTCAGAACTGTCCCTCTCCCAGTTCCCTTTCCCCTCCCCACAGTCTGGGGCTAAAGGGTTCACCCTGCCCACAGGGGCCACCAGGACCCCTACTTGTCATCCTTTCTCTAACGGTAACCGATCTTCACCAGCAATTAAACACTTAGAACATCACCCCGATCTGGGGGTGTCATTTCATGACCACATGGGGCTCACTGTCTACATTATTTTGATGGGAAAACAGGTTTACGGAGGGGAAGTGATTGCCCGAGGTCACCCAGGCAGCCGCTCTGTGATTCATATGCCATCCAGCCTGTCCCAGTATACAGACAGGGTTTTTTTTTTTTTTTTTTGAAACGGAATTTCGCTCTTCTTGCCCAGGCTGGAGTGCAATGGCACAATCTTGGCTCACCGCAACCTTCGCCTCCTGGGTTCAAGCAATTCTCCTGCCTCAGCCTCCTGAGTAGCTGGGATTACAGGCATGTGCCACCACGCCTGGCTAATTTTGTATTTTTAGTGGAGATAGAGTTTCTCCATGTTGGTCAGGCTGGTCTGGAACTCCCAACCTCAGGTGATATACCCACCTTGGCCTCCCAAAGTGGTGAGATTACAGGTGTGAGACACCATGCCTGGCCCAGTTCTTGGGTTCTTTGTCACCATCCATAAGGCTCTGGGAGAGCAGTGTGGGTCTCGTGTGTGTGTGTGTGTGTGTGTGTGTGCGTGTGTGTGTGTGTGAGAGAGAGAGAGAGAGAGAATTGGCTCTCTGGCTATGCTTTTTTCTTTTTTTTTTTTTTGAGACAGAGTCTTGCTCTGTTTCCCAGACCGGAGTGCAGTGGCACTACCTCGCCTCACTATAGCTTAGACCTCCAGAGCTCAAGTGATTCTCCTACATCAGCCTCCCCAGTAGCAGGGACTACAGACAGGCACCACTATGCCCTGCTAATTTTTATATTTTTAGCAGAAACAGGGTTTTGCCATGTTGGCCAGTCTGGTCTTGAACTCCTGACTCAGGTGATCTGCCTACCTCAGCCTCCCAATGTGCCAGGATTACTGGCATGAGCCACTGTGCCCAGCTGGCCATGCCTTTTTTACATGTTGTGGGGAATATGTACCGCATGTGTGTGCGTCTCTGTGTGTGTAAGAGGAGGGGTGTGTGTGTGTGGACTCTGCATGTGAGTGTGATGGGTGCCTGTCCTGTGTCTAGCTGAGTGGCTACAGCGAGGTGTGTGTCTTCGGGTGCATGTGAGTGTGTATGTGCATCTTAGGGTGCGTGTGAGCGTGTGTGTCCATGCAGATGTGTGTGCGGGAAATGGAGTATATCCAAAACAGAGCAGTCCTGAGGCCTCAGGAGATTTTACAGCCATTTATTGTGCTCCAGTGAAATAGAAAAAAAAGAAAAGTGCTCGCGTTACAAACGCCGCTGTCACATCCACGTAGCACGCCAGTCGCTGCAAACCAAACCGCGTGTGTCCGCTGGGTCTCTGGGCATGCAGTTTGCTCCCACTGTGGGAATGGGGTGGGAGCAGGCCGAGCCTGGGCTCTGGGGGCTTCGCTGGGGGAGCTTCTGGTCTTGGGGTTACCCACTTGTGAGGGAGTGGGGGGACAGCTGGAATAGCTTTGCTCAGTGCGTCCTTTGGGCGCTGTTGGGGACACCCAGCTCTAGGTTGGACCCTGTAGCACTACAGAGTGGAGGGTCCCCTTCCCCCCGATGGGCCCCCCAGTCTGCTCTCCCCAAACTCTAACCCTGTAGAGGTTGAGTTCTACAGGGGCTGGAGGATGCCATGCAGGGAGTGGGGGTTGGCTGGGCCTGGCTGGGTCCGGCCAAGAGCAGCAGCAGCCTCCCTCGGGGGAAGACGGGGAAGGCTCGTGGCCCTAGGCGGAATTGTAGTAGTTGTGTGTGTGGTGGTTGTGGGCAGGCTCCCCCAGCTCGGGGTACTCGGGCGTCAGGCAGTACTTGGGGTCGTAGACCTGGCGAGGCAGCCCGTACACCGTCATGCCCCGCTGCGAGGCGCCTTTGTTGCTGCCCATCTGCAGGCTGACGTTGAGCGTGTCGCAGTGCTCCATGCCCAGCCCTGGCTCGAAGATCTGCCGCTTGGTCCCTGGTGCGGTCATGCCGGCCTGCGAAGGGCGGTGCGGTCAGGCTATGGGGCAGGCAGGGTCCCGGGCCTTGACGGCGTGCCCCAGGGGGCCCCTCTCACCTGGCTGGCTCCTTTGTTGGTGCCCATCTGCAGGCTGATGGTCGCCTGGTCCAGAGGCTGGTCTGTGCCCAGCTTGGGGTCGTAGAGGTGGCGCCGGGTGCCGTAGGCCGTCATGCCCTGCTGGCTGGCAAACTTGTTGGTGCCCATCTATGAAGCCAGTAGGAGAATCACACCAAGAATTACAGACTTCATCGTGGGACATGAGGCGTGATGATATGAGAGGATGAGACACTGTTTTCATGTTTTATTTTATTTTATTTACTTATTTAGAGACGGAGTCTGGCTCTGTTGCCCAGGCTGGAGTATAGTGGCGTGATCTTGGCTCACTGCAACCTCCGACTCCCTGGTTCAAGCAATTCTCCTGCCTCAGCCCCCCAAGTAGCTGGGGCTACAGGCAGTGCCCCCACGCCCAGCTAATTTTTGTAGTTTTAGTAGAGATGGGGTTTCACCATGTTGGCCAGGATGGTCTTGAACTCCTGATCTCATGAGCCACCCACCTCAGCCTCCCAAAGTGCTGGGATTACAGGTGTTAGCCACCACGCCCAGCCTTATTTTATCTTTATATTTTATTTTGTTTTACTCTATTCTTCTTTAATTTTATTTTTATTTTATTTGAGTCTCATTCTGTCACCCAGGCTGGAATGCAGTGGCATGATCTTGGCTCACTGCAACCTCCGCCTCCCGGGTTCAAGTGATTCTCCTGCCTCAGCCTCCCAAGTAGCTGGGACTACAGTTGCTCGCTGCCACACCCGGCTAATTTTTGTCTTTTTGGTGGAGACAGGGTTTCACTATGTTGACCAGGCTGGCCTCAAATTCCTGACTTCAGTTGATCCACCCACCTCGGCCTCCCAAAGTGCTGGGATTACAGGCATGAGCCACTTTGTCCAGCCAATTTTCATTTTTCAGAGACAGGGTCTCACTCTGTCCCCCAGGCTGAAGTGCAATGATGCAATCATAGCTCATCGTAACCTTGAACTCCTGGGGCTCAAGTGATGCTCTCACTTCAGCCACCACACATTTGGCTAAATTCTTAAATTTTTTTGTAGAGATGGCAGTGGCGGGATCTCTCTATTTTGCCCAGGCTGGTCTGAAACTCCTGACCTCAAGTAATCCTCCTGCCTCAGTCTCCCTAAGTGCTGGAATTACAGGTGTGAACCACTGCACCCTGCCTGAGGCACCATTTCCAGACTGGAAACTGAGGCTCAGACTGGGTCTATCACATGACTGACTTCCAGCATTCCAGTCTCAGCCTGCCACGCAGCAGCTGGAAGATCTGGGCAAAAGTGAGCCAGCTTCTCTGGGCCTGTTTTCCCGTTCGTGGAACGAGCATAGTGATAACAGCATCTCTCTGCTAGGGGTGTTGGCAGAGTGAGTGAGTTTGTGAATAGAAGATGTGGATAAGGACAGTACCCGGCCTATAGCATAGTTAATGCTGAACATCCCGTCCCCAAAAGCCTGCAGACACCAGGGTGCCTTCCTGGCCTCCTTGACCTCTGCGTGGACAGGATAGGGATGTACCTGCAGCCCGATGATGTTCCGCCCTTCTCTTAGCTTCTCTGGCTCAAATTTCCGCTCCTGCTTCTCTGCGTACTTCACCCCCACGTTCACCTTGTTTCCTTTCGTCTTGGCCTGGGTGGGGCAGGGAGAGCAGGGACTGACGAGGGGGCCGCCCCGCCGCATGGTCCCCATGGACACTGTTTTTTATTTATTTATTTATTTATTTATTTATGAGGCAGAGTCTTGTTTTGTCACCCAGGCTAGAGTGCAGTGACTGGTGCGATCTCGGCTCACTGCAGCCTCCACCTCCCAGGTTCAAGCGATTCTCCTGCCTCATCCTCCTGAGTAGCTGGGATTACAGACATGTGCCACCATGCCCAGCTCATTTTTGTATTTTTAGTAGACATGGGGTTTCAGCATGTTGCCAGGCTGGTCTCGAACTCCCGACCTCAAGCGATCTGCCCTCCTCGGCCTCCCAAAGTGCTGGGATTACAGGCGTGAGCCACCACGCCTGGGCCACACTGAGCTCGGGGTCACAAGTGGCCAACGTGCATCCCAGCCCGGGCCGCCCACTGCCCCCTGGCCAGCCTGCACCCACACTCACCATGCTGGCCAGGGCCAGGAGGGTGGACTGCACCTGTGTGTGGTTGGTGTTCTCAAACAGGTCATTCGCCTCAAAGATGTCATGGGGCTTCACCCCATACTTGGTGATGGCCTTGATGAAGTTGCCGATGTTTTCCAGCTAGAGGGGGGCAGGCGATGGTCACTGGGGGGCGGGTGGAGGTCTGAGGTGTTGTGGGCAAGGACGGAAGAAATTGGGTCTGGGCTCACCTGGTGCCAATTTTGGGTTGATTCATTGATCTTCTTCACAGAGCCTGGCTGAAGCTTATTGATGAATCTGAGAAGAGTGGGGAGGGGCTAAGAAAGGTGTCCCCCACTCCCTACCCAGCCCAGCCCAGCAGGGGAGGATGGTGTCAGGATGACCACAAGGGGCCATGTCATGCCCTAGTGTCACTTCTCCCTGCCGTCAGCTCTCAGCTACAGCCCCTCCAAACCACCCAAGCACACATACAAATCGGGCACTGATGCCAGGGAGCTAGACTCAGGTCCCAATCAAAAAGCCTCCTCATCCAAGGTGTGTCGAGTCTCCAAGATTTCCCAAGTCTCACTGCCTGGCTAAGTTTTTTGTATTTTTACTAGAGATTTGGTTTCACCATCTCGGTCAGGCTGGTTTTGAACTCCTGACCTGAAGTGATACGCCTGCCTTGGCCTCCCAAAGTGCTGGGATTATAGGCTTGAGCCACTGTGCCCGGCCCAGAATGGCCTTTTTTTTTTTTTTTTTTTTTTTTTGAGACGGAGTTTCGCTCTTGTTACCCAGGCTGGAGTGCAATGGCGCGATCTTGGCTCACCACAACCTCCACCTCCTGGGTTCAGGCAATTCTCCTGCCTCAGTCTCCCGAGTAGCTGGGATTACAGGCACGTGCCACCATGCCCAGCTAATTTTTTGTATTTTTAGGAGAGACGGGGTTTCACCATGTTGACCAGGATGGTCTCGATCTCTTGATCTCGTGATCCACCCGCCTTGGCCTCCCAAAGTGCTGGGATTACAGGCGTGAGCCACCGCGCCCGGCTGAATGGCCTTTTTTAAAACAATTCATGTTACCCTCCAGTGTCTCAGCATCCTTTTCTCTTGTAGACAGCAGGGAGCCCACAGGGGCCTCTTCTCTGACCCCTTTAATGATCTCATCCGGTCTTTTTCTTTTTTCTGGTACAGGGTCTGGCTCTGTCGCCCAGGTTACAGTGCAGTGGTGCAATCACAGCTCACTGCAGCAGCCTCAACTTTCCAGGATCCAGCGATCCTCCCACCTCAGCCTTCCAAGTAGCTGGGATCATAAGTGTGCACCACCACACCTGGCTATCTTTTTTTTTTTTTTTTTTAAAGATGGGGTTTCACTGTATTGCCCAAGCTGGTCTGGAACTCCTGGGCCCAAGTGATCCTCTTGCCTCGGCCTCGCAAAATACTGGGATTACAGGCGTGAGCTGCAGTGCCTGGCCTCATTCAGTCTGTTGACTTTAAGTACCTCCATATGCCAGCAAATCCCTCATCTCCCTGCAGCCTGGGTTTCTCTCGATCTCACCCAGTTCCCTCTGTGGGTGTCTGGGTGTCTCAAATCAAACTCACCCTGCTTCAGACTCCCGACACGCAGCTTCTCCCTTCAGACTCCCTCTCCCTCCACCTTCCCTGCCTAGCAATGCCCGCTTCTATGTGCTGAGCCAGAGCCCTCGAACTTGCCCCCAACTCCCACTTTCTCCTTCTTATTTTATTTATTTATTTATTGAGATGGAGTTCTGCTCTTGTTGCCCAGGCTGTAATGCAGTGGCGCGATCTCGGCTCATCGAAACCTCAGCCTCCCAGGTTCAAGCAATTCTCCTGCCTCAGCCTCTGAAGTAGCTGGGATTACAGGCATGCGCCACCACATCCAGCGAATTTTGTATTTTTTTTTTAGTAGAGACGAGGTTTCTCCATGTTGGTCAGGCTGGTCTCGAACTCCCAACCTCAGGAGATCCACCCATCTTGGCCTCTCAAAGTGCTGGGATTACAGACGTGAGCCACTGCACCTGGCTCCCAATTTCTCCTCTCTCAGCCTCATATTCAGTCCCTCCACCTGCACTGGGCCTACCCTCTGCCTTTTAATAAGTCCAGAAGCCCACCCACTGCTCCCCACCATCTCCTCCTGGGTCTGAGCCACCATAGTCTGTTTCCTGGGCTCTTGTAATGGGGTACCAACTTTTACCTCATCCCCTACAGCAGACTCTTCTTCATCCAGCAGTCAGAATGACTTTTTTTTTTTTTTTTTGAGATGGAGTCTCGATCTGTCACCCAGGCTGGAGTGCAGTGGCGTGATCTCAGCTCACGGCAACCTCCACCTGCTCGGTTCAAGCAATTCTCCTGCCTCAGCCTCCCAAGTAGCTGGGATTACAGCACTCACCACCATGCCCAGCTAATTTTTTTGTATTTTTAGTAGAGATGGGGTTTCATCATGTTGATCAGGCTGGTTTCAAACTCCCAACCTCAAGTGATACACCTGCCTTGGCCTCCCAAAGTGCAGGGATTATAGGCGAGAGCCACCATAACTGGCCCAGAATGGCCTTTCTAAAACAATTCAATTTACCCTCCAGTTCCAAATCCTCCAGTAGCCTCCCATTGCCTTCAGAATGAAATCCTAACTCCTCTGTATGACTAAAAGGCCCTTTGTAAACTGGAAGCAGTGGCTCACGCCTGTAATCCCAGTGCTTTGGGAGGCTGAGACAGGAGGATGGCTTGAGCATCAGCCTGGGCAACATGGTGAGACCCACGTCTCTACAAAAAAGAAAAAGAAAAAAACAAACTTCACTGGCCATGGTGACGTGCACCTCTAGTCCCAACTACTGAGGAGGCTGGGGCTGAAGAGGCTGGGGTAGGAGGATCAATTGAGCCTAGGAAGTTGAGGCTGTAGTGAGCTATGATTGCACCACTGTACTCCAGCCTGGGCAACAGAGCAAGACGCTGTCTCTGAATAAATAAATACATGAAATAAAAGGTCCTCCACCATCTGACTCTCAGTTCACTCTGTGACTTCATCTCCACTTCCGCTCAATCATTTGGTGCTCGTCACGCCAGCCTCCTCCTTGTTTCTTGAACACCCCAAGCACGTTCCTACCTCAGGCACGTTCCTGCCTCAGGCACGTTCCTACCTCAGGCCTTTGCATGGCTGCCCCGTCTGTTTTCCTTACTCTTCTCCCAGGTCCCCTGAGCCCTCCCTCACTTCATCCAAGGTACTGTTCAAATGTCACCCCTTCACAGAGGCTTCTCAGACCGCTCTCACTCTCTCTCTCTTTTGTTTTTTTAGATGGAGTTTCGCTCTTGTTGCCCAGGCTGGAGTGCAATGGCACAATCTCATCTCACTGCAACCTCCGCCTCCCAGGTTCAAGCAATTCTCCTGCCTCAGCCTCCCAAGTAGCTGGGACTACAGGCATGTGCCGCCACACCCAGCTAATTTTGTGCTTTTAGTAGAGATGGGGATTCACTATGTTGGTCAGGCTGGTCTTGAACTCCTGACCTCAGGTGATCTGCCTGCCTTGGCCTCCCAAAGTGCTGGGATTACAGGCGTGAGCCACCGAGCCTGGTCTCTAGACCACCCTCTAGGAAACTGCAGCCCCTCCACCCGCCACACACACACCCGGCCCTCCCATCTTCCTTTCCCACTTGGGGTTTCCCCAGGACACTTAACCACCACAGGCAAGTCTGTGATTATTTGATCAACTATTTGATTAATCTCCTCAACTAGGACTAAAAGTCCTTGAGCTCTGAGTTGAGTCTGTTCTGTTCACTGTTCCTAGTCCCTAGACCAGAGCCTGGCACACAGCAGGAACTCAGAAATGCTTCTTGCATGAATGAATGAGTGAATTACTGAGTGGGTGGATGACTGTACTACATTTTCTTTTTTTTTTCTTTTTTTTTGAGACAGGGTTTCACTGTCACCGAGGCTGGAGTGCAGTGGTGCAATCATAGCTCACTGCAGCCTTCACCTCCAGGACTCAAGTGATCCTTCCGCCTCAGACTCCTGAGTAGCTGGGACCACAGGCGCATGCCCCCATGCCCGGCTAATCACAACAAAAAATTTTTTGTAGAGATGGGATCTTACCATGTTATCCAGATCTTACTATGTATCTGTCTGAGCTGGGACACCAGCGTGCCCACCTTACCACCCGCCAATTCCTTGTTCCTAGTGGACGGAAATGGAACAAGGTAAATCCCCCCCCAACCCCTGCTTCTCTGCATCTAGGACTTATGAGGCTGCACCTTCAAAGTCTTCCTGAGAGCACTCACAGTCACTCTGCCCTGGGTCAGACTCAAATGCAGATAGGCTGAGTTTAGGACCCTGCTGGGTTTAGGGCCCAGCCATGCATTAGGATCGCAGTAGACTTGGGGCTTAGGAGCTGTGAGAGTTTTCACTTCCCTCAGCAATGAGGTTCTGACGCGAGGAGAAAACCAGAGCTGGCCAGGCGCCGTGGCTCATGCCTGTAATCCCAGCACTTTGGAAGGCTAAGGTCAGGAGTTTGAGACCAACCAGGCCAACATGGCAAAATCCCGTCTCTACTAAAAATACAAAAGTTAGCTGGGCGAGGTGGTGGGTGCGCCTGCAATTCCAGCTGCTCGGGAGGCTGAGGCACGAGAATCGCTTGAACCTGTAAGGCAGAGGTTGCAGTGAGCCAAGATCCTATCATTGCATTCCAGCCTGGGCAACAGAGCAAGGTCTATCTCAAAAAAAAAAAAAAAGAAGGTCGGGCGAGGTGGCTCAAGCGTGTAATCTCAGAACTTTGGGAGGCTGAGGCAGGTGGATCACTTGAGGTCAGGAGTTCAAGACCAGCCTATCTCTACTAAAAAAAAAATACAAAAACTAGCTGGGCATGGTGGCACATGCCTATAATCCCAGCTTTTGGGGAGGCTGAGGTAGGAAAATCACTTGAACCCGAGAGGCGGAGGTTGCAGTGAGCTGAAATGGTGCCACTTCACTCCAGCCTGTGCAACAGAACAAGACTCTATCTCAAAAAACAAAACAAAACAAAAACCAGAAAGAAAACCAGGGCCTACTTTAATTATTGCCATACCTCTCTTCTTGGGTCACCAAGCCAGCCATGAACAGCTGTTGGCTGCTGCTTTTTAGCTGTGACTGCTCTTTCTGGGGACTCTGGTGGCCATAGATGGGCCTACCCTGCATAGCATGGTGGTTAAGATTCCAGAGTCATTTCCCTTGAAACAGTGTGGGAATTGGGGCAATGTATTTCACCTAACTGAGCTTCAGTTTTCTATGCCTGTTAAATGGGCACAATGATGACTGGCCATCCCCAAGGTAACTGACAGAAAGTGTTCAACTCAGTTCCAGAATCATGGTTGTTTTGGGGGTTAAGGGGTTGCCCAGACTTGGGGGGCTGCAGGGTCTGGGCTTTCAGAGCCTCACTCACTCGCAAAGAATAATGCCATCTTTGAGGCCGTCCATGAAGTTGTTGCCGATGCGACGGCCCGTCACCCCCTCGATCCACTCTCTCAGCTCCTGCTCCCGCTGATGGTCGTACTTCTGGGCCAGCTGGGGTGGCGGGGGACAGGGGGCACAGAGAAAGGGGTGACGATGCAGTGGGCCAGCCTGGGTCCTATCCGAGCCTCCTAGAGCCTGATCTCCCTGGTCCTTCCCAACTAAGGTAATTTTGCCCCAGATCCATAGTTGGTGGGGGTGCTGGGGAGGGCTGAGAGCCAGGGCCGAGGTGGCACCTGCCCAGGGGGCCATTCCGGGCATTCTGAGGTTTGGCACCAGTGAATGAGATGAGGGATTGGGTGTGGGGAGCTGGATCCTCTGAGCTAGAGAGGTGGCGCCCAGCTCCCTGGTTTTCCATTCAGGCCAAACTTGGGGTTTCTTTTCCTCTAGTCCTGCCCCCTCTGTGCCCCCTGTTGGAAGAGGGGGCACCTCATGAAGGGGAGAAGGAGGTCTACGGAGATGCCCCCGGGTGCTGGCTTGCAGAAGAGTGCTCGTCATATACCTCTGTCTCTCCCTGTCCCCCAGGTCTTCAGCTCCAGGGCACTGTCTCTGGTTAGGGGTAGGGGCTTGCCTCTGTCTTAACGCCCACCCCTTGCACGTCTGTGTGTCTCTCTCCCCCTTATCCCTCCGCCCGACTCCTCTGTCTCTCTCTTCCCAGTTCTGTCTTTCCTTGGCCCATTCTTGAGGTCCCCATGTCTCTGGGTGGCCTTGTCTGGCCAGGGGTGGGACTCCTGGGTCTTGCATCTCAGCCTCTCTAGGTCTTTTTCTGTCTCCAGGTTTCCTGCCTGAGGTGGGGGTGGGGCTCTTTCTCTCCTCTCGGCCCCTCCATCCCTGTCTAGGGCTTATCTGACTCCTGGCTCGCCCTCCCCGTGTCTGTCCCTAGGGTGTCTCAGGCTCCTAGTATCTCTGTCTGCCTCTCTCCCTGCTTTTCCCTGTCTCCACTGTGCCCCCCTCCCCCACTCCCGTTTCTCCAGAACCCTCCGCCCCAGCCCAGCCAGGCTCCCAGCCCCTAGGGGACCGGGCTGCCCCTTCTTCTCCCGGGTGGGTGGGGGGAGGTGGGAGGGGCGGCCCCCTCACCTGGCCTCGGCCTGCCGCCCCCCACGCCACCAGCCCGGCTTTATAAAGCAAACCGGCCCTTATATAGCGTGTCCCGGACTCCCCGAGGCCGCCTTATAAGGCGCGGCGGCTCTGCGCGGCTCTGGGGCCGGCGCTGGGGGGAGGAGGGCGGCGCTGGGATCTGCCTCCCGCCCGAGGACCCGCCCCCCACCAGCCCCCTCCTCCAACCCCGAGGATCCCCCGACCCAGGTTCCAACCCAGCCCCCGACTTCCTCACCATGGGACCCTGGGAAAAGCCACCCTGAGCCTCAGTGTTCCCCTCTGTCAAATGGGGCAGGAACTCCTTCGGCAGTGCTGTTGGGACGATTCCAGTGGGCTGGAAACTTCAAGTTCTCCCTCTACCGCGCCGGGAGAAGCTGACCCCATCCTGGTGTGTGTGGGGTGAGTCCAGGGTCGGAGCGCTGTACCTGCTTTACCTGGGACCGCAGCTATTTGCCTCTCCTCTCCTACCCTCAGTTTACCCCTCCATAGCATGAAGGTGATGTCGAGGTATCTTCCTAGCTCCACAGTTAGGAGACCCCTGAGCACTTCTGATGCTCGCTTCCTGCCCTCCACCGTCCCCCTCTGCCTTCAAGATCTCTTATCCTTTCTGGGCTTCACTTCCCAGAGACCCCAGCTCTCCAGTGCTCCCTAATTTATTTTCAGGCTAGGGGGTATGGGAAAATCCACAAGTCTTCCCCCTGTGTTGTTCCCCCGAAGAACACGAAAGGTTAACAGAAGACTGATCAGATGGGTATCTTTGCCATGGACTGACCCCCTCTGTTTATGTGTGGCTGTGTGCCCCCATTGCACCCCCAACCATAGTTGGGGGCTCTGGGATGTTCAGGGGGAGAGACAGGCAGCCCCTATCCCATATCACTCCCTTTTCCCCCTCTCAGTTTCCAAGTCACATGGGATAGGCAGGAGGAGGTTCAAGGGACCCCAAGCAAGGGGCTCTGGCCTGGCAGGACATGCGGGCCAGGACAGGGAGGCCCCCCAGCCATACCTTGTTCTTAACCTCAGCTGACAGCCCATAGGCAGGGCCTCGGTTGAAGTGAGCAGAGGACATGCTGGCCGATGGGCTCTGGCGGCGGGTAGTGGCGGCACTGACGCTCAGGACCGCAGCAGCAGCTGAAGCTCCGTCTGCACCCTCTTCCCTCCTCGCACGTTTTTGAAGCTCTGGAGGCGGCCCGGGTCTCTTCTGAGGCCGTTCCATTGGCTGTAGGGACCTGCCAAGGGGCGGGGCACCCCCCCACCTCGGCTGCCTCCCCCCACTTGTGATGTCAGGCCCTTGGTATTGGGAGCTGGTTGTGTCATTGTTTCCACCTAGGGGGGCAGTCTGCGTTATTCTGGGGGGGCTTGGTCAGACAGAGACCAGCCTTCTTCCACCCACCCCTCCCACTGTCCACTGGGCCTCTGGCTGGGTCTCTGAGTCTCTTTGTCTCTGAGGTTATCTCTCTTTATCTCTCTGGAGTCTTGAGGCACAACTGAATCCCATGGTAGTTTACTGAGCATCATCCTGGGTTTACCTCCAGATACCAACAGTCTATAGCCTTAGGCAAGCCCCTTGTCCTCTCTGGGCCTCTGTGGCCACATCTGTAAAATGGGCTAATGATAGTGCCTGCCTCATGGAAAAGTTGTAAAGATCAAAAGAAATATGCCTCTGACAAGCCCAGCACAGTGCCAGGCACAGCAGAAGGACTCAGGCAATAGCCCTCTTCTTCTTCTTCTTTTTTTTTTGAGACAGAATTTCACTCTTGTTGCCCAGGCTGGAGTGCAATGGCACAATCTTGGCTCACCGTAACCTCCACCTCCCAGGTTCAAGCGATTCTCCTGCTTCAGACTCCGGAGTAGCTGGGACTACAGGCACATACCACCGCGCCCCGCAGCCTTTTTTTTTCTTTAAGGCAAGGTTTCACTCTGCCCCTGGACTGGAGTGCAGTGGCACAATCACAGCTCACCGTAGCCTTGACCTCCTAGGCTCAAGTGATCCTCCCACCTCAGCCCTCCCAAGTAGTTAGAATTACAGACTTGTGCCACCAACCTGGCTAATTTTTTTTTAGAGATGGGAGTCTTGCTATGTTGCCCAGGCTGGTCTCAGATTCCTGGGCTCAAGCAATCCACCTGCCTTGGCCTCCCACAATGCTGGAATTATGGGCATGAGTCACCATGCCCAGCACATAGCATTCTTTATGCTGAGGGTCCAGCACCCCAGTTCAGTCCTCTCCAGCCCCTCATAAGGACCTGGGGGAACATAGATCCTGGGTCTTAACCCCTGCCATCCACTTGTGTGTCACCTGAACCACAGGGTGATTTTGTTGGCAAGCCCCAGACCATGAACTATGTCCCTGTCAAGCAGCCCTACCTAGCCAGATGTCACCCCTGGACCACAGGGGTGGATGCTATGCCCATATCATGCCACATGTGTCAAGGCCATGTTTGTGACACTTGGATGACATGTCTGCAACCTGCCACACACTAATGACATGTTAAGGACACGCAGTTTATTGGTTACATGCTAATGGCATGGCTGCAATAAGCCAGATAACTACAGCCCTATGTCAGGCCATGTTCCAAGCTCAGTACAAATATCCACTTAGTTCTCATGACACCCTCAGAGGTGGACACTGTTATTATTATTGTTATTATTATTTGGAGACAGAGTCCCCAGACTGGAATGTAGTGGCACGGTCTCGGCTCACTGCAACCTCCACCTTCTGGGTTCAAGCAATTCTTCTGCCTCAGCCTCCCAAGTAGCTGGAATTACAGGTGCCTGCCATCACACCTGGCTAATTTTTGTGTTTTTTAGTAGAAACGGGGTTTTGCCATGTTAGCCAGGCTGGTCTCAAACCCCTGACCTCAGGTGGTCCACCTGCCTCAGCCTTCCAAAGTGCTGGGATTACAGCCATGAGCCACCATGCCTGGCCTTATTATTGTTATTATTTTGGAGACAGAGTCTCACCCTATTCCCCAGGCTGAAGTGCAGTGGCACGATCTCAGTTCACGGCAACTTCCACCTCCGAGGTTCAAGTGATTGTCCTGCCTTAGCCTCCCGAGTAGCTGGGATTACAGGCACCTGCCACCATACCTGGCTAATTTTTGTATTTTAAGTAGAGGCGGGGTTTTGCCATGCTAGCCAGGCTGTTCTCGAACTCCTGACCTCACATGATCAGCCCACCTCGGCCTCCCAAAGTGCTGGGATTACAGGCATGAGCCACCATGCCCAGCCGACACTGTTATTGTTAATACAAGTACTTTACTTACAGGTGGGGAAACTGAGGCACAGGGGCTTGGAATCACTTTTCCAGCGTCACACAGCAGGCCAGGGGCAGAGGACAATTTGAGACCATGCTCCATGAACCTCAACTATGAGGCTAAGGTGGGGTTTCACAACCTCTGCACTGTTGATAGTTGAGGCTGGATAATTCTTCATGGTTAGGGGCTGTCCTAGGCATTCATTGTAGGACTTCAAGCAGCATCCCTGGCCTCTACCTGCCAGATGCCAGTAGCACCCTCTTAGTTGTAGCAAACAGAAATGTTGGGGCAAGGCGGCAGGAGCCTATAGTCACAGCTACTAAGGAGGCTGAGGTGGGAGGATTGCTTGAGCCCAGGAGTTTCACCAGCATAGCAAGACCATAGTCTCTAAAAGAGGAAAATTGGCTGGGCTCGGTGGCTCACGCCTGTAATCCCAGCACTTTGGGAGGCCAAGGCAGGCGGATCACGAGGCCAGGAGATCGAGACCATCCTGGCCATGGTGAAACCCCGTCTCTACTAAAATACAAAAATTAGCCGGGTGTGGTGGTGCGCACCTGCAGTCCCAGCGACTCAGGAGGCTGAGGCAGGAGAATAGCTTGAATCCGGGAGACGGCGGTTACAGCGAGCCAAGATTGCCACTGCAGTGAGCAACAGAGCACGACTTCGTCTCACAAAAAAAAAAATTAAGGGGGTTTGTCTGTTTGGAGAACTGCTCCCTCTGTACAGGGGAGCCTTTTTCTTCTTTCTTTTTTCTTTCTTGACTGTTAAACTTTCCGCTCCTTAAAACAAAAAAAAAAAAAAAAAAAGAGAGAGAGAGAAAGTAAGGTTTAAAAAAGAAATGTCTACACATATTGCCGAATGTCCCCTGGTTGGGTTTGGGGTAGAAGCAGATCACCCCTGTTTGCGAACCACTGAGCTAAGGCAATGTGCTAGTTGATGGCATGTCGTGATATGTTGAACATACACAAAAATACATAAAATAAGAGGCCAAGGTGGAAGGATCACTTGAGCCCGGAAGTTTGCATCCAGCTCGGGCAACATAGCAAGATCTCACCTCTATTAAGTAAAAAAAAGAAAATGGCAGTGAACTACTAAAAGAAAGAAAGCAAGAAAAAGGAAGGGAGGAAAGGAAGGAAGGAAGAAAAAATAGGAAGTACGTAAAATGAGCTAATAATTAGCACCTGCTATGTACTAAGCGCTTCGAGTCTATTAACTCATTCCTCAGGACAGCCCTATGAGGTGGGTCTATACGAGGCACAGAGCGGTGAAGCCGAATGGCCAGGTCATACAGCTCGAGGGTGGCAGGGGCGGGATTCGAAACCACAGATTCCTGGACCCCACCCAAGGTGAGCGGCCCTCGCTCTGCGCCTGTGAGGACCTGTGGCCGGCGCCCCCTGGCGGCCCGGGAGGGGTGAGGGCGGGGCCTGGCGAAGGCCAGGAGGTGATGACGTCACGCGGTGACTCACTCGGCCCCGCCCCCCGGCCCGCGGCCTCCTGGCCATTTATAGAATCTGCACTGGCTCTGAAGTCACGGCCCAGGCACGACGGGGCGGGGTGGGGGAGCTCTTGGCGCGTCCACCAACAGGGCAGCCCCGGGTCCCCCCAGGGGACAGCCCTTTCTGGGACTGCCTTATCCCTCTGATGTGTCTCTGTATTTCCGTCTTTGGGTCGCCGAGCCTTTTTCAGTCTCTCCCTTTGTCTCTGTGTTTCTGTTTCTGTTCTCGGTCTTTGAGTCACTCTGTTTCTCTTCATATCGCTGTCGCTGCATTGTGTGTGTCACTCTTCTTGTCTCTCTGGTAGATGGGGGTAGAGGCATTAGAGGGGTCTGATCCCATATGGAGGCCCCAGTCCCAGTAGACATCCCCAACACTGACTGCCTGAGGGTCATCCCTTATTCACTCCTTTTTGGCATTTTCCAGGCTCTAGCCCCTCTGTGCCTCAGTTTACCATCTAAATGAGAAGTGTGGGATCTTGTAAGAGGCAGGGTTTCCCGAAGTCTAGGACAGTCATGAAAGGAAAGCCATGCCTCTCCTCAACTTTAGGGAAGGCCCTAAAACCTTCCTGATGCTCAGAACCGTTTCAAACTCACACCTAGCTGGGCGTGGTGGCTGATGCCTGTAACTCCAGCAATTTGAGAGGCGGAGATGGGCGGATTGCGTGAGTCCAGGAGTTCAAGACCAGCCTGGGTGAAATGGGTGTAAAGCCGGCTGCCTCGCCGGGAGCTCGGATGCACATCCCCCTGCCCCCTTTTTGTCTGAAAGCTCGGACATGCTCAGGTTTTCCCTTTTCCCCTTCTCGCACAGCCTGGCTTTCCCTTAAAGAACCCAGTATGCAAGCAGGGTCTTGTGATTCTAGCCAATAAGCAGCTAAGTCTTTCTAGCCAATAGCAGCTGAGTCTTTCTAGCCAATAGCAGCCGAGTAATTCTAACCAATAGCAGCCAAGTCCTGTATGCAAACGAAGGCTTGTAACCTTACCCAATAGTAGTCCTGCTCTCCCACAACCAATCGAGCTCCTTCACTCCCTATAAAACCCCACGTCTGAGAGGAGTCTGTGTGACTTCTCTGGCCCCTCCTCTCGGGCCGTAGAACCTCGCCCGGGAGCCTGAGTAAATTCCTTCATATTGGATCTTGCTGTGTTGCCCCCAGTTTCTTCCTTTTAAACTCGGCAAGAACAAACCTTACAATGGGGAAGCTCCACCTCTACCCCCCAAAAAAGTTTTTTTTAAAAAAAGTGCACTTTGGGAGGCCAAGGCAGGAGGATCACTTGAGCCCAGAAATTGGAGATTGCAGTGAGCTATGATCATGCCACTGTATTTGTTTTTTTGGAGACAGTCTCCCAATGTTTCCGAGGCTGGAGTGCAGAGGCACAATCTCAGCTCACTGCAACCTCTGCCTCTCTGGTTCAAGCAATCCTCCTGCCTCAGCCTCCCAAAGTGCTGGGATTACAGGCCTGAGCTACCGCGCCCGGCCAGAGTCCCCACTCTTTTTTTTTTTTTTTTTTTTTTTTTTGAGACAGAGTTTCGCTCTCGTTACCCAGGCTGGAGTGCAATGGCGTGATCTCGGCTCACTGCAACCTCTGCCTCCTGGGTTCAGGCAATTCTCCTGCCTCAGCCTCCTGAGTAGCTGGGATTACAGGCACGTGCCACCATGCCCAGCTAATTTTTTTGTATTAGTAGAGACGGGGTTTCACCATGTTGACCAGGATGGTCTTGATCTCTTGACCTCGTGATCCACCCGCCTCGGCCTCCCAAAGTGCTGGGATTACAGGCCTGAGCTACCGCGCCCGGCCAGAGTCCCCACTCTTAAGCACAGCACTACAGTGTCTTCATTTAATTGAAACAACATGCTACATGTTTTGACTTCAGCTTTGTCTATCTCCCTTGTCCTTGGTTGATGGGATTTATACAGTGATTTATTATGACAAGGCCACTGCAATAAATGTTCCTGCACATATGTCATTCTTCACACCAACACTTGTACTTCTGAGGAATATTCTAAAATAGAGAATATGCTTGTTCAGAAGGTAAGGGCATATGTCATTTGGAAAACTATCAACAAATTGCCCACACTCATCAACAATGTTCCCACAGCCTCCCCTGCACTGCATGTTGTCAAGCATTCTTTTCTTTTCTTTTTCACCCAGACTAAAATGCAGTGGCATGGCTGGACGCAGTGGCTCATGCCTGTAATCCCAACAGGGGATTACACCTGTAATCCCTCAGAGGCCAAGGCAGGCAAATCACCTGAAGTCAGGAGTGAAACTCCATCTGAAAAAAAAAAAAAAAAAAAAAAAAAAAAAGTGGGGCTGGGTGCGGTGGCTCATACCTGTAATCCAACCACTTTGGGAGGCCGAGGTGGGCAGATCAACTGAGGTCGGGAGTTCGAGACCAACCTGACCTACATGGAGAAACCCCATCTCTACTGAAAATACGAAATTAGCCGGGCATGGTGGCACATGCCTGTAATCCCAGTTACTTGGGAGGCTGAGGCAGGAGAATCACTTAAACCCAGGAGACGGAGGTTGCAGTGAGCCAAGATCATGCCATTGCACTCCAGCCTGGGCAACAAGAGTGAAACTCCATCTCAAAAAAAAAGTAAGAAGAAAAAAAGAGTGGGGACTCCAGATCTATATTCTGTGGGTTTGAGACATGTCTTTGTGTGTCCTGGCTGTGTGACCTTGGACATGTCTTACATCACTGTGCCTCAGTTTCCTCCTCTGGAAAATGGTTGTATCAATAGTGCCTGCTTCTGAAAAATAAGTAAATGAAAAAAAAATAGTGCCTGCTTCATAGGTTTGTTTGTTTTTAACTTTTTGAGATGATTTTATTTATTTATTGGCACAGGGTCTCACTCTGTCACCCAGGCTGGAGTGCAGTGGCACAATCACAGCTCATTGTACCCCGAACCTCCCAGGCTCAAGGGATTCTCCTGCCTCAGGCTTCTGAGTAGCTGGGACTACAGGCAGATGCCTCCGTGTCTAGCTAATTTTGTTGTTGTGTTGTTGTTCTTGTTGAGATGGGGTCTCCTTATGTTGCCCAGGCTGATCTCAAACTCATGGGCTTAACTGATCTTCCCACCTCAGCCTTCCAAAATGATGGGATTACAGGCGTGGGCCACCACACCCAGCCTGAGATAATTTTATACTTACAGAAAAGTTACAAAATAGTAGAGAGAGTTCCCATATACACTTCACCCAGCTGCCCCTAATGTTAACATCTTACATAACCATGGTACATTTATCAAAATTAAGGCATTAACTTTGCTACAATACTACTAATAAGCTACAGACTTGATGCAGATTTCTTCAGTTTTTCCACTTATGTCCTTTTTCTGTTCCAGAATCCAATCCAAGATCCTTCATTACAATTTATTTATTATTTGTTATTTTTTTCTTGGAGATGAGGTCTCACTATGTTGCCCAAGCTGGACTTGAACTCCTGGGCTCAAGCAATCCTCCTGCCTCAGCCTACTAAATAGCTGGGACTACAGGCATGCCACTTTGCCTCGCCCTCATTGCATTTAATTGTCACATCTCCTTATATTCCTCTAGTCTATAATAGTCCCTGGGTCTTTCAGGGACTATTTGACACTTTTGAAGAGTGCTGGTCAGTTATTTTGTACATGTCTTTCAGATTGGTTTGTCTTGAATAAACTGAGGTGTTTGCATTACTGGTAAGAATACCAGAGAGGTGATGATGTACCCTTCTAAGTGGGTCATACTAAGGGCTTCATGATATCACCATGACTCATTGCTGGTGATATTAATGTTGGTCCCCTGGTTAAGGTGGTGTCTGCCAGGATCTTCCACAAGTGAAGCTGCTATTTTTTTATAGGGTTCTCTCTGGGACTGCATGTTAAAGACTCTGTACCAGGGCCTCACATATAGTAGGGTGCTCTGTGTTAATACATACAGTACATAAAATATGTACATACTTGTTTTTTGTTTTATTTTGAGACGGAATCTTGCTCTGTCACCCAGTTGTAGTGCAGTGGCACAGTCTCGGCTCACTGCAACCTCTGCTGCCCAGGTTCAATTCCCCTGCCTCAGTCTCCCAAGTAGCTGGGATTATAGATGCCTGCCACCACACCCAGATAATTTTTTTGTATTTTAGTAGAGACGGTTTCACCATGTTGGCCAGGATGGTCTCAATCTCCTGTCCTTGTGATCCGCCCGCCTTGGCCTCCCAAAGTGCTGGGATTATAGGCATGAGCCACGGTGGCCGGCCCCATACTTGTTTTTTTTCCCTTTTTTTTTTTTTTTTGAGACAGAGTCTTGCTCTGTCGCCAGGCACCAGGCTGGAATGCAGTGGCACAATCTCAGCTCACTGCAACCTCTGCCTCCTGGATTCAAGCAATTCTCCTGCCTCAGCCTCCCGAGTAGCTGGGACTACAGGCACACGCCACCATGCCCAGCTAATTTTTATATTTATTTTAGTAGAGATGGGGTTTCACCATGTTGGCCAGGATGGTCTCAATCGCTTGACCTCGTGATCCACCCGCCTCAGCCTCCCAAAGTGCTTGGATTACAGGCCTGAGCCACCGCGCCTGGCCATACTTGTTTTTAAAAAGACTACTGGCCTGGTGTGGTAGCTCATGCTTGTAATCCGAGCACTTTAGAAGACCAAGACAGGGGATCGATGGACCCCAAGAGTTTGAGACAAACCTTGGTAACATAGTGAGATCCCATTTCTATTTTAAAATAATAATAATAGCTGGGCATGGTGGCTCACGCCTGTAATCCCAACACTTTGGGAGGCCGAGTCAGACAGATCACGAGGTCAAGAGTTTGAGACCAGCCTGGCCAACATGGTGAAACCCCATCTCTACTAAGAACATAAAAATTAGCTGGGCATGGTGGCGTGTGCCTGTAATCCCAGCTACTCAGGAGGCTGAGGCAGCAGAATCTCTTGAACCCGGGAGACAGAGGTTGCAGTGAGCCGAGATTGTGCCACTGCACTCCAGCCTGGGCAACAAAGCAAGACTCTGTCTCAGAAAAAAAAATAATTATAATAATAATAATGATTGGGCATGGTGGTGAATGCCTGTAATCCCAGCCCTTTGGGGGGCTGAAGCAGGAGGATCACTCGAGCTCAAGAGTTTGAGACCAGCCTGGGCAACACGATGAAACTCCGTCTCTACTAAAAATACAAAAATTAGCTAGGCGTGGTGGTGCGTGCCTGTAATCCCAGCTACTCGGGAGGCTGAAGCAGAATTGCTTGAACCGGGAGGCGGAAGTTGCAGTGAGCCGAGATTGCGCGACTGCACTCCAACCTGGGTGACAGAGTCAGACTCCATCTCCAAAAAAATAATAATAATAATAAAAAAAGACTAATTCTAGAAGAATAAATTAAAAAAAAAAAAAAAAAAACAAGAGCTATGACCACCTCAAGAGAAGGACACCAGGAACTCTGAAGGCCACAGAGGTCAGCAACTCCATCATCTTACCCACTCCCCAGCTAAGCAGAGCTGACTGCCTGTTTGTAGCTTCAGGAGTCTGGCAGAGGGCAGTAGCACTCCCAGTCGCTCCCCACGTGCCTGTCAACTTGCCAGGGAGAAGTGCTCCAGCCAAGCAGCTGATTGGCTACAGGTCTTCTGAGATCGCCCAATCACAGGAGTTCTGATGAGGCGGATGTGCTGCGACTGCGCAGAGTCCTTGAGGCATCTTAAGGGTAGGTTCTTGCATCCTAGCCCCCATGCCACCTCGCTTTGCCACAGAGGCTGAGGGACTGCAGAAATGGGATTATGAGGGCAGATAACCTTCCTTCCCTGGGGTCATTGCTATTGCCAATACCCCTATGTATGTGCTTATCCACCTTAGTTATTAACAGTTGAAATCTGTCTCTTTCTGGGGGAGACCAGGAGCCCCCACTACTCAATCTCATCTCGTTTTATCACATTTCTTCCTCAGTTACTCCACTCTAACCACACAGAGTCTTTGCTGTTCCTAGTGCCAAAACCGTTCCCCAGATATCCAGATGACTCACTCACTTCCTCCAGGCCTTTAATCAAAGGCCATCTCATTGAGGCCATCCTATTTATCTATGTATTTATTTATTGAGACAGAGTCTCATTCTGTCGCCCAGGCTGGAGTGCAGTGGCGCAATCTCGGCTCACTGCAACCTCCACGTCCCGGGTTCAAGCAATTCTTGTGCCTCAGCCTCCAGAGTAGCTGGGATCACAGGAGCACACCACCACACCGTTAATTTTTATTATTTATTTATTTATTTTATTTTTTGAGACGGAGTTTCACTCTGTCTCCGAGGTTGGAGTGCAGTGGAGTGATCTTGGCTCACCGCAACCTCCATCTCCCAGGTTCAAGCGATTCTCCTGCCTCAGCCTCCCAAATAGCTGGGATTACAGGCACCCACCACCATACGCTGCTAACTTTGTATTTTTAATACAGACGGGGTTTCACCACGTTGGTCAGGCTGGTCTTGAACTCCTGACCTCAGGTGACCCACCTGCCTCGGCCTCCCAAAGTGCTGGGATTACAGGCGTGAACCAACGTGTCTGGCCCTATTTATTATTACTATTTTTAGAAACAGGGTCTCACTCTGTTGCCTATGCTGGAGAGCAGTGGTGCAATCCTGGCTTGCTGTATCCTCAACCTCCAGGGTTCAAGCGATCCTCCCGCTTCAGCCTCCCGAATAGCTGGGACTATAAGCAGGCGCCATCATGCCCAGTTAATTTTTAAATTTTTTGCAGATAAGGAGTCTCGCTATGTTGCCCAGGCTGGTCTCGAACTCCTGGCCTCCCAAAGTGTTGGGATTACAGGCATGAGCCACCTTGCCGCCCCCCTTCAACCTTTAATAGTCCATTTTCTCATTTCAGCCGCGCGGCTGGATTCATAGACATCCCAAGTCCAGTCTCCCGGGCCATTTCAAGGTTCCCAGGCCTGGAGTGCGTCTTACCTCATTAGAGGTGGGGCCTGGCACAAGGTCCTTTCGCCTTCCTATTGGTGCTTTTCGCTTTGTGGGCGGGACCTATTACGCCGCCTTTCTTGATTTGCTCCCTCCCTTGCGGCCCCTGACCCGGACGCTCTCTGGGCCAACATGGCGGCGCCCAGCAAGAAGACAGATCCGGCCTGGAGCCCGCGGCTGACCGCGTGAGTAGGTAGGTCGCGAGCGGGTAGGCGAACGCGAATTGCTGGGCTCCAGGCGGGCCCTTCAGGACTCGGCAGCGCGAGAGGGCAGTCCCAGAGGGACCCAGCTGCAGAGCCAGGGCACCGTGACCTTTCGTAGTGGGGGTGGGGACGCGCTGGGAAAGGCCACCCGCCACACGCCCCCAGTCTCCCATTTTGTAGATGAAACAGCTGACTCAGATTAAAGTTCTCGCCTGAGGTCACGCCTCAAGTCGGCAGCCTGGCAGGAACTGGAATCCACGTCTCCCTGTTTCCCCCAAGAGATCCAGAATCCTGGCAGCCGGCTTCAGAGCTGCTGTACCTACACCCTACCTCGAGGTTCAGATTTATAGGTATTTTGTTGAATTTGAGCTGTTTCCGTTCGGTTGATACTTGTTAGGTATCTACCATATACCAGGCACTGTCCTGGGTGCTGGACACACAGCAATAAGGAAGATAGATAAAAATCTCTCATCTCTTAGGGGAACCAGACTTTGAACAAATTAGAAATAAAAGAAACAGGTGATTTTAGATACTGATGGTTGCTAAAAATACATTAATCAAGTCGGGAAGATCGCTTGAGTCCAGGAGTTCCAGACCAGCCTTAGCAACATAGCAAGACTCTGTTCTCTACGAAAAATTAAAAAATTACCCGGGCGTAGTGGTGCTTGCCTGTAGTTCTAGCTACTTGGGAAGCTGAGGTGGGAGGACTGCTTGAGCCTAGGAGGTCGAGGCTGTAGTGAGCCATGATTGTGCCACTGCACTCGAGCCTGAGCGACAGAGCGGGACCCTGTCTCAGGAAAAAAAAAATGCATTAATAGGGTGATGAGGGTCAAAGAAGACCTTTCACTGAAATGACTACAGACAGCTGTGGGCAGATGTGGAGGAAAAAAGCTCTAGACAGAGAGAAAAGCAAGTGTAAAGGTTCTGAGATGGGATAAACTTAGTTTCTTTCAGAGACAGGGTAACTGAAGCTGCCAGTGGTAGGAGTTGAGTTTGGAGGGGTACACCCTGTCTGATTTTATTTATTTTTATTTTTTAGAGACAGGATCTCACTTCCTCGCCAAGCCTGGAGTACAGTGGCACAATCATAGTTCACTGCAGCCTCGAACTCCACGGCTCAAGTGATTCTCCTGCCTCAGCTTTCTAAATAGCTGGAACTACAGGTGCACACCACCAGGTCCAGCTAATTTTTTAAAACAATTTTTGTAAAGATCATGTCCTGCTATGTTGCCCAGGCTGGTCTTGAACTCCTGGGCCCAAGTGATCCTCTCCACTTGGCCTTCCAAAGCACTGGGATTATGGGCATGAGCCACTGTTCCTGGCCTATTTATTTATTTTTGAGATAGAGTCTCACTCTGTTGCCCAGGGCTGGAGTGCAGTGGTGCGGTCTTGGCACACTGCAACCTCCACCTCCTGGGTTAAAGTGATTCTCCTGCCTCAGCTTCCCGAGTAGCTGGGATTACAGGTGCCTGCCACCACACCTGGCTAATTTTTCGTATTTTTAGTAGAGATGGGGTTTCACTGTGTTGGCCAGGCTGCTCTCGAACTCCTGACCTTGTGATCCGCCCGCCTCTACCTGCTAAAGTGCTGGGATTACAAGTGTGAGCCACCACGCCCGGCCCGTATTTATTTTTAGAGATAGGATTTCAGTATGTTGCCCAGGCTAGAGTGCAATGGCTATTCACAAGTGCAATCATGGTTCACTGCAACCTCGAACTGCTGACCTTACACGATCCTTTAGTCTCAGTCTCTTCAGTACCTGGGACGACAGGCATTTGCCACCATGCCTAGATAATTTTTTTTTTCATCGTTTGTTGTTTTTATTTTTATTTTTATTTATTTATTTTTTTTTTCCTGATAATTTTTTTTTTGAGACGAAGTCTCTCTCTGTTGCCCAGGCTGGAGTGCATTGATACAGTATCGGCTCACTGCAACTTCCGCTTCCCAGGTTCAAAGGATTCTCGTGCCTCAGCCTTCTGAGTAGCTGGGATTACAGGTGCGTGCCACCATCATGCCTCGCTAATTTTTGTATTTTTGGTAGAGACGGGGTTTCACCATGTTGGACAGGCTGGTCTTGAACTCCTGACCTTGTGATTCACCTGCCTTGTCCTCCCAAAGTGCTGGGATTACAGGCATGAGCCAGTGTGCCCAGTCCCTGATTTTAAGTGTGAAATCACTAATTTTAGTTTAAGAGCTCCCTCTGGCTGGTGCCTTGGCTCATGCCTGTAATTCTAGCACTTTGGGAGGCCAAGATGGGTGGACTGTTAGAGCTCAGGAGTTTAAGACCACCCTGGGCAACATGGTGAAACCCCACTTCTACTAAAATACAAAAAATTAGCTGGCTGTGGTGGTACACACCTGTAGTCCCAGCTAGTCAGGAGGCTGAGGTATGAGAATCACTTGAATGGGAGAGGTGGAGGTTGCAATGAGCCGAGATCATGCCACTTCACTCCAGCCTGGGCAACAGAGCGAGACTCTTTCTCCAAAAAAAAAAAGCTTCCTCTGGCCATAGTGGGGAGAACTGACTGGAGGCAGGAAGGGCAGAAGTGGTAGGCTTGGTAGGTATCCAAGTCATATATTGAGGTGGTGGGTTCAGATAGAAAGAGGTACATTTGGGATGGATTTGGAAGTAGTCACCCAGACTAGTTGATGGGTTGAATGGGAGAGTGAGGGACATAGTGGACTCAGAAATGACTCATAGGTTTGTAGCTTGAATGGCTAGTAGTAGTGGTGCAATTGGCTAGGATGGAGAGGATCAAGTTGAAGCAAGGATATCAGTTTGGAGCAAATTATGTTTGAGATGGCTGGGTATATGGTAAAGTGGCAGTTAGGTGTAGAGGCTGGGGCCCAGTGATTGAGATTAACACTGGGGAGCCATCCGCACACAGATCACCACTTCTCAAACTTTAATGCTCATAGGAGATAGCAGGGACTCTTGTTAAAATGCAGATTCGGGCCGGGCGCGGTGGCTCATGCCTGTAATCCTAGCACTTTGGGAGGCTCCTGCCTCTCCCTCCTGAGTAGCCAGTATTACAGGCGCCTGCCACCATGTCCAGCTAATTTTTGTATTTTTAGTAGAGATGGTGTTTTACAAAGTTGGCCAGGCTGGTTTCGAACTCCTGACCTCAGTGTTCCACCCGTTTTGGCCTCCCAAAGTGCTGGGATTACAGGCGTGAGCCACCATACCCAACCAGCATGGGAATTTTTAAAAGCTCCCTAGATGATTCTAATATGAACAAAGTTTAAGAATCACTAGAGCATACAAAAGTGAGCTGGGTATGGTGGCGCACACCTGTAGTCCCAGGTACTTCGGAGGCTGAGGCAAGAGAATCGCTTGAACCCAGGAGGTGGAGGTCGCAGTGAACCAAGATCGTGCCACTGCATTCCAGCCTGGGTGACTGAATGAGACCATGTCTCAAAACAAAACATCCTTCTGCCTCAGTCTCCCACTTAGCTAGGACTATAGTTGTGCACAAGGGGTCTTTACAAAGTGGTTGGGGCAGCAGCCAAGTTGGAGAATCGGGAAGGAGCCATAGTGTGTAGACACCTCTTGGGAGAAGCTTTACTATAAAGGGCGCCAAGGTCCAATGTGGTGGCTCATTCTTGTAATCCCAGCACTTTGAGGCTGAAGTGGGAATATTGTTTGAGGCCAAGAGTTCAAGACCAGCGTGGGCAACATGGTGAAACCAAGTTTCTAAAAAAATTGAACAACTTAGCTGGGCATGGTGGCATATACAGGTAGTTTCAGCTACTTGAGAGGCTGAGACAGTGGATTTGAGCAGGAGTTTGAGGCTGCAGTGAGCCATGATCATAACACTATGCTCCAGCCTGGATGACAGAGTGATTGAGACCCTGTCTCAAATAAATAAATCAATCGGTGGTTCGAAGATGTGAAGCAAAAGCTGGAGGGAGACTTTGAGTCAAGATGGGAGATGTGCAGCCTGGCCAACATGGTAGAACGTTGTCTCTACTGAAAATATAAAAAAATTAACCAGGTGTGATGATGCGTGCCTGTACTCCCAGCTACTCAGGAGGCTGAGGCATGAAAATCACTTGAACCCAGGAGGCCGAGGTTGCAGTATGCCGAGATTGTGTCACTGCACTTAAGCCTGGGTGACAGAGTGAGGCCCTGTCTCAAAAAAAAAAAAAAAAAAGATGGGGCTGGGCACAGTGGCTCATGCCTGTAATCCCAGCACTTTGGGAGGCCGAGGAGGGTGGATCACCTGAGGTCAGGAGTTCCAGACCAGCCTGACCAGCATGGTGAAACCCAGTCTCTACTGAAAATACAAAAACTAGCCAGACATGGCACATGCCTGTAATCTCAGCTACTCAGGAGGTTGATGCAGGAGAATTGCTTGAACCTGGGAGGTGGAGGCTGCAGTGAGCTGAGATTGCACCACTGCACTTCAGTCTGGGTGACAGAGCGAGACTCTGTCTCAATAAATAAATAAACAGGATGGCCTCAATGAGGTGGCCTTTGAGTAAAGGCCTGGAGGAAGTGAGTGAGCCATCTGGATATCTGGAGAACACTTTTGGCACTGGGAACAGCAAAGACTGTGTGTGGTTAGAGTGGAGTACTGAGGAGGAAATGTGATAAAGATGCCAGTGAAGGTTTTAATGGTGATAAAAATGATTCAACCCTTTCCAAGCTTATTCTTTGAGGCCAGCATTACCCTGATACCAAAACCAAATAGCCACTACAAAAAAAACTACAGACTAATATTTATTTTTATTTGTTTGTTTTTAATTATTTTATTATATATTTTTTGAGATGGAGTTTTGCTCTGTTGCCCAGGCTGGAGTGCAGTAGTGCGATCTCGGCTCAGGGTAACCTCTACATCCTGGGTTCAAACAATTCTCCTGCCTCCTAAGTAGCAGGGATGACAGGCTCATACCAGCATGCCTGGCTGATTTTTGCATTGTTAGTAGAACAGCATTTCACCATGTTGGTCAGGCTGATCTCAAACTCCTGACCTCAAGTGATCCACCTGCCTCAGCCTCCCAAAGTGCTGGGATTACAGGCATGTAATTTTAATTTATTGATTGATTTTCACACATCTTGCCTCTTTACTAGCCAACCAATATGACTTGTGAATATAGACATAAAATTCCTCAACAAAATACTAGCTGACAAAATCCGACAACATGGAAAAATAATTATACACCATGACCTAGCGGAATTTATACCAGAAACACAAGGTTAGTTTAACATCCGAAAAATCAATTAATATACTATATTAGAGTTAGAATAAAAGGACAAAAACCACTATTATCTCAGTAGAAGCAGAAAAAGCATTGACAAAATCCGATATACTCTCTCTTTTTTTTTTTTTTTGGAGACAGTCTCATTCTGTTGCCCAGGCTCAGGTGCAGTGGCATGATCTCAGCTCACTGCAACCCCCGTCTCCCGGGTTCAGGTGATTCTCCTTGCTCAGCCTCCCAAGTAGCTGGGACTACAGGCATGTACCAACACACCCAGCTAATTTTTGTATTTTTAGTAGAGACAGGGTTTTACCATGTTGGTTAGGCTGGTCTCAAACTCCTGACCTCAAGTGATATGCCTGCCTCAGCTTCCCAAAGTGCTGAGAAATCCAATATACTTTCTGCTGAGAATACTCATCAAACCAGAAATAAGAAGGAACTTCCTCAGCCTAATAAAGGGCATTATCAAAAACCCACAGCTGACATATAATGTCAGCTTACTTAATGTTAATATATAATGTTAAAATAACATATAATGTCAGCTTATTTAATGTAAAAATACTGGATGCTTTTTCCTCTTAAGATGAGGAACGAGGCCAGGCGTGGTGGCTCACACCTGTAATCCCAGCACTTTGGGAGACCAAAGCAGAAGGATTGCTTGAGGCCAGGAGTTCAGTGCCATCCTGGGCAACACAGGGAGACAGTGTTTCTACAAAAAATTTTAAAATTAGCCAGGCATGGTGGCATGCACCTGTAGTCTCGGCTACTTGGGAAGGTAAATTGGGAGGATCTCTTGAGACCAGGAGGTCAAGGCTCCAGTGAGCCATGATCACGCTGCTGCAGTTGATACAGGGTAACCATGTCTTTAAAAAATGTATAAATAGAAAACAATAAAATACAAGTAAAAGGCATCCAAATTGAAAAGGAAGAGGTAAAACTTGCAGATGACATGATCTTGTATACAGAAAATCACAAGTTATCTAATAAAAAACTATTAGAACTGGCCAGGCGCGGTGGCTCATGCCTGTAATCCCAGCACTTTGGGAGGCTGAGGTGGGCGGATCATGAGGTCATGAGGTCAAGACCATCCTGGCCAACATAGTGAAACCCCGTCTCTATTAAATACAGAAGGCGTGGTGGTGGGCGCCTGTAACCCCAGCTACTCAGGAAGGCTGAGGCAGGAAAATTGCTTCAAGCCAGGAGGCAGAGGTTGCAGTGAGCCGAGATCGTGCAATTGCACTCCAGCAGGGCAACACAGCAAGACTCCATCTAAAAAAACAAAAAACTATTAGAACTAATAAACAAGTTCAGCAAAGTTGTAGGATACATGATTGACATATAAAAATATATTTCTATACACTAGCCATAAATAATGCAAAAATGAAATTAAGAAAAACAGTTCCAGACAGGGCATGGTGACCCATGCCTGTAATCCAGCACTTTAAGAGGCTGAGGTGGGAGGATTGCTCGACCCAGAAGTTTAAAACTAGCCTGGACAACATAGTGATACCTGACCTTTACAAAAATTTTAAAAATTAGGTGGGCATGGTAGCATATGCCTGTAGTCCCAGCTACTTGGGAGGCTGAGGTAGGAGGATCACTTGAGCCTAGTAGTTTTGGGCAGCAATGAGCTGTGATTGTCACTCCAGCCTGGATGACAGAGTTAGACCCCATCTCTAAAAAAGAAAAAAACAAATAAATTTAAAAAAAGAAGTAAAAGACGTGTATTAGTTTGGTGCAAAAGTAATTTCAGTTTTTGCCATCAAAGTAATGGCAGAATACACTGAAAACTACAGAACATTGAGATAAATTAAAGAAGAACTAGGCTGGGTGCGGTGGCTCATGCCTGTAATCCCATCACTTTGGGAGGCCAAGGTGGTGGAGCACCTGAAGTCAAGAGTTCAAGACCAACCTGGCCAATATGGTGAAACCTCATCTCTACTAAAAATACAAAAAAAAAAAAAAAAAAAAAAAAATTAGCTGGGCATGGTGGTGGGTGCCTGTAATCTTAGCTACTCGGGAGGCCAAGGCAGGAGAATCGATTGAACTTGGGAGGCAGAGGTTGCAGTGAGTTGAGACGGTGCCACTGCACTCCAGCCTGGGTGACAGAGATTCCCCTAAAAAAAGAACTAAATAAGTAGACATCCCATATTCATGAATCAGAAGACAATATTGTGAAGATAGCAATACCCAAACTGATCTACAGATTCAACACCATCCCTATGTGGATTTCAGCTGGCTTTTTTTGCAGAAATTAATAGCTGATTCTAAAATTCATATGAAATTGTGAGGAACTGAGATTAGCCAAAGCAATTTTGAGAAAGAGGAACAAAGTTGGAAGACTCATATCTCCTGATTTCAAAACTTATCGCAAAGCTATAGTTATCCAAACAATGTGGTAGGCTGCGTGCAAGAGGTCATGCCTATAATCCCAGCACTTTGGGAGGTCTAGGTGGACAGATCCCTTGACTCCAGGAGTTCAAGACCAGCCTGGCCAACATGGCAAAACCCCTTCTTTGCTAAAAATACAAAAATGAGTCAGGCATGTAATCCCAGCTACTTGGGAGGCTGAGGCAGGAGAATCGCCTGAACCTGGGTGACGGAAATTGCAGTGAGCCGAGGTCACGCCACTGCACTTCAGTCTGGGCAACACTCCATCTCAAAAACACACCAGTGTGATAGTAGCATTAGTGTCGACATGTAGATCAATAGAATAGAATTGTAAACCCAGAAATAAGCCTTTATATTTATGTTCAATTGATTTTTAGCAAGGGAGCCAAGACCATAAAATAGGGAAAGAATAGTCTTTAACAAATTCAACTGGATATCCACATTATACGAACCCCTTCCACACACCATCCACAATAATTAATTCAAAGTGGATCAAACACCTGAATGTAAGAGGTAAAACTGTAAAACTCTTAGAAGATTGCAGGTGATGGCTTACACCTGCAATTCCAGCATTTGGGAGGCTGAAGTGGGTGATCATCTGAGGTCAGGAGTTCAAGACCAGCCTGGGCAACATGGAAAAACCCCATCTCTACTAAAGATATAAAAACAAATTAATTAGCTGGGCATGGTGGTGGGCACCTGTACTCCCAGCTACTCAGGAGGCTGTGGCAGGAGAATCGCCTGAACCCAGGAGGCAGAGGTTGCACTGAGCCAAGATCACACCATTGTACTCCAGCCTGGGCAACAAGAGTGAAACGCCATATCAAAAAAAAAAAAAAAGAAAGAAAATAGATGCAAATCTCTTGGCCTTGGGCTAGGCAATGGTGTTTTTTTTTTTTGATATAATACCACAGGACCGCTATTAAAAGAAAAAGGATAAATTGGACTTCATCAAAATTTAAAATTTTATGCTACAAATGATAACATCAAGAAAGTGAACAGACAGCTCTCAGAATGGGAGAAAATATTTGCAAATCATAAGGGTATAATATCCATCCAGAATATATAAAGGCCGTGGTGATGGCTCACACCTGTAATCCCAGCACTTTGGGAGGTCAAGATGGGAAGACTGCTTGAGGCCAGGAGCTTGAGACCAGTCTGGGCAACATAGCAAGACCCCATCTCTACAAAAAATACAAAAATTTGCTGGGTATGGTGACTCATGCCTGTAGTCCCAGCTGCTTGGGAGGCTAAGGTGCGATGATCATTTGTGTCCAGGAGTTTGAGGCTTCAGTGAGCCAAGATTACACCACTGTACTCTAGCCTGGGCAACAGAGCAAGACCATTTCTCAAAAAAGAAAAAAAGACAATATATAAAGAACTCTTACAACTTGGCTGGGTGTGGTGACTTACGCCTGTACTCCCAACACTTTGGGAGACCGAGGCAGGCAGATCACCTGAGGTCAGGAGTTCAAGACCAACATGGTGGCCAACATGGTGAAACCGCGTCTCCACAAAAATACAAAAAAAAATTAGCTGGGCATGGCCTTTGGGAAGCCAAGGTGGAAGGATCACTTGAACCCAAGAGTTTTGGACCAGCCTGGGCAACACAGTAAGACTCCCATCTCTACAAAAAATAAAAAAATTAACCAGGCATGGTGGTGTACCCCTATGGTTCCAGCTATTTGGGAGAATGAGGCAGGAGGATCGCGTGAGCCCAAGCTCAAGTCTGTAGTGAGCTTTAATCACACCACTGGATTCTGGCCTGGGTGACAAAGCAAAATCTTGTCTCAAAAAAAAAAAAAAAAAAAAAAGGCCAGGCACTGTGGCTCATCTATAATTCCAGCACTTTGGGAGGTCGAGGTGGGCAGATCACAAGGTCAAGAGATTGAGACCAGCCTGGCCAACATGGTGAAACTCTGTGTCTACTAAAAATACAAAAATTAGCTGGGCATGGTGGAGTGCACCTGTAATCCCAGCTACTCAGGAGGCTGAGGCAGGAGAATTGCTTGAACCCAGGAGGTGGAGGTTGTAGTGAACTGAGATCGCACCACTGCACTCCAGCCTGGGCGATAGAGTGAGACATTGATTGTCTCGAAGAAAAAAAAATTTTTTTAATTAGATGTGGTGGCACATACCTGTAGTCCCAGCTACTTAGGAGGCTGCAGTGGGAGGACTGCTTGAGTAGGGAGGTCAAGGCTACAGTGAGCCATGATCATACCACTGTACTCCAGCCTGGGCAACAGATTGAGATCCTGTCTCAAAACAAAAAATCTTAACTACTAATAGCCTACTGTTGACCAGAAGCGTTAGTGATAACATATATAGTCAATTCGCATATTTTTAATGTTATATAATACTTTTACAACAAGCTGGAGGAAAGAAGGTTATTAAGAAAATCATCAGGAAGAGAAAATACATTTAATTTACTATTCATTAGGTAGCAGTGGATCATCTTAAAGGTCTTCATTCTCATCGTCTTCACACTGAGTATGCTGAGGAGGAGCAGGAGGAAGAGGAGGGGTTGGTCTTGCTGTCTTAGGGGTGGCAGAGGCTGAGAGGTGGAAGAGGTAGAAAGAGAATCAGGAGAGGCAGGCACATTCAGATACAACTTTCTTTTTTACTAGCCCCTCGGTTTTTAAAGTTTAACTTTTATTAAAATAAATTTAATTAATTAGATTTTTGAGACATAATCTCACTCGGTCACCCAGGCTGGAGTGCGATCTCAGCTCACTGTAACATCCACCTCCCAGGCTTAAGTGATTCTCCCGCCTCAGCCTCCTGAGTAGCTGGGATTACAGGCACGCACCTCCACATCTGGCTAATTTTTGTATTTTTAGTAGAGACGTCGTTTTGCCACGTTGGCCAGGCTGGTCTTGAACTTCTGACCTCAAGTGATTCCCTGTCTGGCCTCCAAAAGTGTTGGCATTGCAGGCGTGAGCCACCACACACCTGGCCTTATTTTTATTTTTCAGACAGGGTCTTGCTCTGTCGCCCAGGTAGAGTGCAGTGGCACAATCTCAGCTCACTGCAGCCTCTGCCTCCTGGGTTCAAGTGATTCTCCTGCCTTGGCCTCCTGAATAGCTGGGGACTGTAGGAGTGTGCCACCATGCCCAGCTAATTTTTGTATTTTTTTTTTTTTTTTTTTAGTAGAGACAGTGTCTTTCCCATGTTGGCCAGGCTGCTCTCGAACTCCTGGCCTCAAGTGATCTGCCTACCCTGGCCTCCCAAAGTGCTGGGATTACATGCATGAGCCACCACACACAGCCATAACTTGTACTGAAAAAAAAAAATCCATGTATAAATGGACTCATGCTTTTCAAACCTGTGTTGATGAAGGGTCAACTGTACATTGCCGATGGGAATGTAAAATGGTGCAGTCATCCCCAAAAACAGTCTGGCAGTTCCTAAAAATGTGAAACATGTAGTTACCATATGTCTCAGCAGTTTCACTCCTAAGTATATACCCAAGAGAAGTACAAACATATGTTCACATAAAACTTCTACATGAATCTTGGTTGCAATAGTAGTTATAACAGTCAAAAACATTTGGCAAACAACCCCAAATGTCCATCAATTGATGAATGCATAAATAAAATATGGTTATAGCCATACAAAACCTGGTTATATTCCATTCCAAAAAGAATGGAATTGGCGGGGCAAGGTGGCTCACGTCTGTAATCCCAGCATTTTGGGAGGCCGAGGCAGGTGGATCACCCAAGATTGAGAGTTCGAGACCAGCCTGACCAACATGGAGAAACCCCATCTGTGCTAAAAGTACAAAATTAGCTGAGCATGGTGGCCCATGCCTGTAATCCCAGTTACTCGGGAGGCTGAGGCAGGAGAATCACTTGAACCCAGGAGGCAGAGGTTGCGGTGAGCTGAGATGGCGCCATTGCACTCCAGCCTGGGTAACGAGAAAAACTCCACCTCAAATAATAATAATAAATAAATAAAATAAAAGCAATGAAGTTCTGATAAAATGCTACAACATGGCTGAGCAAGGTGGCTCACACCTGTAATCCCAACACTTTTGGAGGTCGGGGCAGGCAGATTGCCTGAGTTCAGGAGTTCGAGACCAGCTAGGGCAATGTGGCAAAACCCTGTCTCTAAAAATCATAAATTAGTTGGATGCAGTGGCACACGTCTGTATCCCAGCTACTCAGTAGGCTGAGGCAGGAGAATCATGAGCCCAGGAGGCACAGGTTGCAGTGAGCCGAGATTGTGCCATTGCACTCCAGCTCGGGAGACAAAGCAAGACCCTGTCTCAAAAAAAAAAAAAAAAAAAAATCTGTGGATGAACCATGAAAACATGTCAATGGGTTGGGTGCGGTGGCTCACACCTGTAATCCCAGAACTTTGGGAGGTGGAGGCGGACAGATCACTTGAGGTCTGGAGTTCGAGACCAGCCTGGCCAACATGGTGAAACAAACCCTGTTTCTACTAAAAAATACAAAAAGTAGCCGGCGTGGTGGCTCATGCCTGTAGTCCCAGCTACTTGGGAGGCTAAGGCAGTAGAACTGCTTGAACCCAGGAGGCCGAGGTTGCAGTGAGCTGAGATGGCAGTACTGTACTCCAGCCTGGGTGACAGAGTGAGACTCCATCTCAAAAAAAAAAAAAATAGCAAGTATGTCAAGTGAAGGAAGCCAGTCACAAAGGAGCACTTGTGATTCCATGTATAGGCACGGGCAGATCTGTAGAGATAGTAGATGAGTGGTTTCCTGGGGTTGGGAGTCAAGGGAAATTGAGTGAGTGCTAATGGGTACAGGGCTTCTTATTGGAGTGACAAAAATTTGCAAAACTAGATTGTAATGGCTAGGAGTGGTGGCTGACACCCTTGACCCCAGCACTTTGGGAGACAAGAGGTGGGAGGTTCACTTGAGGCCAGGAGTTCAATACCAGCCTGGGCAACACAGCAAGACCCTGGGTCTCTGCAAACTATTTTCAAATTAGCTGGGCATGGTGGCACGCACCTATAGTCCCACCTTCTCGAGGCGCTGGGGCTGGAGAATCACTTGAGCCTAGGAGTTGGAGGCTGCAGTGAGCTACGATCATGCCCCTGGGGCAGGGACGTTGCGGGTGCTGTTCCAGGAACAAAGCCTTTGAGTCATCTGAGCCTGTCTTGTGGGTAGGGTAAACATTGGGGCTGGTGAGTTAGCCACATAATCTGGAACGTGCCCTCTACCTTATGGGGACCCTCGCCTCTGTCAGCAGGTAAGGTACCAGGCTAATGCTGGATTTTCTCTTTGGGGCAGGTGATTGACAAGCAGAGGCATGAGCTGGGTCCAGGCCACCCTACTGGCCCGAGGCCTCTGTAGGGCCTGGGGAGGCATCTGCGGGGCTGCCCTCACAGGAACCTCCATCTCTCAGGTAAGTACCAGCCAGGCAGCCTTTGGGGCAGAGGGAGGTAAGCTTGAGATTTGCTCTCAGCCCCTTCAGAAGCCAGCTCTGGTGAGTCTGGACTGGTTTATCTGTGCTGAAGTCCCATTGAAAGTCTCTAATTTATGTATGTATGTATGTTTGTTTGTTTGTTTTTTGAGACAGTGTCTCGCTCTCTTGCCAAGGCTGGGGTGCAGTGGTGTGATCACAGCTCACAATTGACCTCCCAGGTTCAAGCAATCTTCCCGCCTCATCCTCCCAAGTAGCCAGAACTACAGGCACATACTCCCACGCCCAGCTAAGCTTTATATATATTTTTTAGAGAAGGGGTTTTGCCATGTTGGCCAGGCTGGTCTCGAACTCCTGGGCTCAAGTGATCCACCTGCATCAGCCTCCCAAAGTCCTGGAATTACAGGCATGAGCCATAGCACCTAGCCAGAAGCCCCTAATTTATTTATTTATTTTTGAGACAGGGTCTTGCTCTGTCACCTAGGCTGGAGTACAGTGGTGGAATCAGGGCTCACTGTAGCCTTAAACTCCTCGGCTCAAGTGAGCCTCTCACCTCAGCCCCCTGAGTAGCTAGGACCATAGATTTGAGCCACTAGACCTGGCTAATTTTTTTTTTTTTTTTTTTTTTTTTTTGAGATGGAGTTTTGCTCTTATCACCCAGGCTGGAGTGCAGTGGTGTGGTCTTGGCTCACTGCAACCTCTACCTCCCGGGTTAAAGCGATTCTTCTGCCTCAGCCGCCTGAGTAGCTGGGATTACAGATGGCTGCCACCACGGCCAGCTAATTTTTGTAATTTTAGTAGAGACAGAGGTTCACCATGTTGGCCAGGCTGGTCTGGAACTCCTGACTTCAGGTGATCTGCCAGCCTTGGCCTCCCAAACTGCTGGGATTTTAGGCGTACATGTAAAACAAATAGCAACTGTGCCTGGCTGTTAATTTTTTTTTAGGCGTGTGGACTTGCTATGTTGCCCAGGCTGGTCTTGAACCTCTGGGCTCTGGATCCTTCCACTTTGGCCTCCCCAAGTGCTAGGGTTACAGGCTCAAGCCACTGTGTCTGGACCCTAATTTATTTTAAGAGATGCTAGTGCCCACGTAGGTGAGGGGGTTGACTTTGAAAATAAGGACATATGAGCTCAGTGGATTTGTGTGGTGACTGTGGGTAGCTCCTGAATCTACTTGTAAAGATGGAGCAGAAAACTGAATTTCCTTCCCATACCCATAGTGACCAGATGGCGAAAGCAGATTGACAGCCATAGATAGCAATAACGATGATGGTGGGAATATTAATAGTTCCTGTATTGAGCACTTACTCTGTGCCCGCCCCGTGCTATGCATTTCATTTACATTACCTCCTTTGCAGTTTCCCCCTCATTAGGCATTTTAGAGCTTCCTTTCTGATTTTTACCTAAAGTGGTATAATACTACACCACCTATAGTATTAGTTGACTGAAATTTCAGTTTTTTTTTCTTTTTCAAGATGTAGTCTTCCTCTGTCACCTAGGCTGGAGTGCAGTGGTGAGATCTCAGCTCATTGCAACCTCCGCCTTCCAAGTTCAAATGATTCTCCTGCCTCAGTCTCCCGGGTAGCTGGGATTACAAGCACACGCCGCCACACCCAGCTAATTTTTGTGTTTTTTTAGTAGAGTCAGGGTTTTACCATGTTGGCCAGGCTGGTGTCGAACTCCTGACCTCAAGTGATCCACCCACCTCGGCCTCCCAAAGTGCTGGGATTACAGGTGTGAGCTAACACACCCAGCCTGAAATTTTACTTTAAATGAATGCCCTTTTTTTTTTTTTTTTTGAGACGGGGTTTCGCTCTTGTTACCCAGGCTGGAGTGCAATGGCGCTATCTCGGCTCACTGCAACCTCCACCTCCTGGGTTCAGGCAATTCTCCTGCCTCAGCCTCCTGAGTAGCTGGGATTACAGGCATGCACCACCATGCCCAGCTAATTTTTTGTATTTTTTTAGTAGAGACGAGGTTTCACCATGTTGACTAGGATGGTCTCGATCTCTTGACCTCGTGATCCACCCGCCTTGGCCTCCCAAAGTGCTGGGATTACAGGCGTGAGCCACCGCGCCCAGACCCCTTTTTTTTTTTTTTTAAACATTGCCTTATTGAAGAAGGACATGGGATGGCTGTTGGGGACAGCAAAGCAGGGGGACTGAGGGCACTGACTCCATTCTCAGTTCTGATGCTCTTTGCAGCTATGGGACACCGTGCATCCCACTTCATCTTCCTGGGTCTTGGTTTTCTTATGTGTAAAATGAGCGCAGTAAGAGTACCCCCGACATAGGGCTTCACATTTATTTATTTAAAATTTTTATTTTTTTTGAGATGGAGTTTCACTCTTGATGCGCAGGCTGGAGTGCAGTGGCGTGATCTTGGCTCACCGTAACCTCTGCCTCCCGGGTTCAAGTGATTCTCCTGCCTCAGCCTCCAGAGTAACTGGGATTACAGGCATGCGCCACCACGCCTGGCTAATTTTTTGTATTTTTAGCCTGGCTAATTTTTTGTATTTTTAGTCGAGATGGGGTTTCACCATATTGACCAGGCTGGTTTTAAACTCCCGACCTCAGGTGATCCACCCACCTCAGTCTCCTAAAGTGCTGGGATTACAGGTGTGAGCCACCGCGCCCGGCCAAGGCCTCGCATTTATAAAGTGCTCAACAGCGTCTACAGTGGAAGAATATTCAGTAAATATTGTCTCTTATTTTTGAGACAGGGTCTTGCTCCGTCACCCAGGCTGGAGTGCAGTGGCATGATCTCAGCTCATTAAACCTTGACCTCCTGGTCTCAAGTGATCTGCCTCCTTCAGCCTCCTGAATAGCTGGGACTACATGCACACACCACCATGCCTGGCTAATTTTTGTATTTTTTTTTGTAGAGATGAGGTTTCAGCAGGTTGCCCAGGCTGGTCTCCAACTCCCGACCTCAGATGATCCACCTGCCTCAGCCTCCCAAAGTGCTGGGATTAGAGGCGTGAGCCACCGCGCTTGGCCTGATATTGGTTCTTACTTGTTAGCTATACACACACACACTCTAATTTATTTTTTAGAGACAAGGTTTCACTCTGTCGTTCAGGCTGGAGTACAGCGACACAATCATAGTTCACTGCAGCCTGGAACTCCTGGGCTCAAGCAATCCTCTGGCTTCAGCCTCCTGAGTAGCTGGGACTACAGGCATACGTCACCACACTCAACTTATTTTTAAATTTTTTTTATAGAGAGATAGAGTCTCAGCCGGGCGCAGTGGCTCACACCTGTAATCCCAGCACTTTGAGAGGCTGAGGTGGGCAGATCACGAGGTCAGGAGTTTGAGACCAGCCTGGCCAATATGGTGAAACCTTGTCTCTACCAAAAATAGAAAACTTAGCTGGGCATGGTGGTACACACTCCTGTAGTCCCAGCTACTTGGAGGCTGAGGCAGGAGAATCACTTGAACCCCAGGAGATGGAGGTTGCAATGAGCCAAGATCGTGCCACTGCACTACAGCCTGGCAACAGAGTGATGGTCCGTCTCATAAATAAGTAAATGAGAGAAAGAGAGAGAGAGAGAGAGGGAGAGAGAGTCTCACTATGTTGCCCAGACTGCAGTGCAGTGGTGCAATCAAAGCACACCAGGCACTCACCACCATGCCTGGATAATTAGCTATATATTTTTAAAGATGCCTTATATGTAACCCTTCTAATTTAAACATTCAATTTAAATTAAAATAAGAAATTCGTTACTGTATCATCTAGAACCAGGGTTTGGCAAACTTTTTCATAAAGGGTCACATAGTAAATATTTTCTTTATTTTTATTTTTTAATTTTTTTCTTTTTTTGTTTTAAGAGATGGGGTTTCACCATGTTTGCCAGGATGGTCTCGATCTCTTGACCTCGTGATCCACCTGCCTCTGCCTCCCAAAGTGCTGGGATTACAGGCGTGAGCCACCGCGCCTGGCTAAATATTTTCAACTTTGCAGGCCACATGGGCTCCCTCACAACTATTCACAGTTACTTTGCACTACACTGTAACATAAAAGTAGCCCCAGGTGGCCTCAGTGGCTCAAGCCTATAATCCCAACACTTTGGGAGGCCGAGGCAGAAGGATCGCTTGAGCCCAGAAGTTTGAGACAAGCCTGGGCAACATCGTGTAACCCCGTCTCTACAAAAAATACAAAAATTAGCCTGGCTTTTAGTGATGCATGCCTGTAGTCCCAGCTACTCTGGAGGCTGAGGTGGGAGAATCACTAGAGCCCAGGAGTTCTGGGCTGTTGTGCACTATGCTGATGGAGCATCCTGCACTAAGTTTTGCGTGAATATTGTGACCTCCTGGGACTTGGGAGACCACCAGGTTGCCTAAGGAAGGGTGTACTGACCCAGGTTGGAAACAGAGCAGGTCAAAACTCTTGTGCTGATCAGTTGGCTCATGCCTGTGACTAACCACTACACTTCAGCCTGGGCAACACAGCTAGACTCCATCTCTTAAAGATAAAAGGGTCCCAGCACTTTGGGAGGCTGCGGTGAGTGGATCACCTGAGGTCAGGAATTTGAGACCATCCTGGCCAACTTGGTGAAACCCCATCCCTACTAAAAATACAAAAATAGGCTGGGTATGGTGGCTCATACCTGTAATCCCAGCACTTTGGCAGGTCGAGGTAGGTGGATCATGAGGTCAGGAGTTTGAGACCAGCCTGGCCAACATGGTGAAACCCTGTCTCTACTAAAAATATAAAAATTAGCCGGGAGTGGTGGTGCCCACCTGTAATCCCAGCTGCTTGGGAGGCTGAGGCAGGAGAATCACTTGAACCTGGGAGGCGGAGGTTGCAGTGAGCTAAGATCACGCCATTGTACTCCAGCCTGGGCAATAGAGTGAGACTCCATCTCAAAAAAAAAAAATTACCTGGGCGTGGTGGCAGGCACCTGTAATCCTAGCTACTTGGGAGGCTGAGGTAGGAGAATTGCTTGAACCCAGGAGGCAGAGTCTCCTCCAGCCTGAGCAACAAGAGTGAAACTCTGTCTCAAAAAAGAAAAAAAAGAAAAAGTAAAAAGGGGCTGAGTGCAGTGGCTCACACCTATAATCCCAAGACTTTGGGAGGCTGAGGCAGGTGAATCACTTTAGGCCTGGAGTTTGAGACCAGCCTAGCCAAAATGGTGACATCCCATCTTTACTAAAAATATAAAAATTAGTGGGGCGTGGTAGAGCACATCTGTAGTCCCTATTTGGGAGGCTGAGGCATGAGAATCACTTGAACATAGGAGGCAGAAGTTGCATTGAGCTGAGGTCATGCCACTGCACTCTAGCATGAGTGACAGAGTGATACTCTGTCTCAAAAAAAAAAAAAAGAAATTAAAAGCAGAAAGGGCCACCAGGCCCAGTGGCTCATGTCTATAGTCCCAACACTTTGGGAGGTGGAGACAGGATGATCACTTAAAGCCAGGTGTTCAAGACCAGCCTGGGCAAAATAGTGCAACCCCAGGCTCTGCTGAAAATTTAAATTAGCCAGGTGCCATGGTGTACACCTGTAGTGCAGCTACTGGACAGGCTGACAGGGAGAATTCTTAAGCCCAGGAGTTCAAAGCTGCAGTAAGCCATAGTAGTACCACTACACTCCAGCCTAGGCCACAGAGCCAGATCCTGTCTCAAAAAAAAAAGGCTGGGCACAGTGGCTCATGCCTGTAATCCTAGCACTTTGGGAGGTCAAGGCAGGCGGATCACCTGAGGTCAGGAGTTCAAGACCAACCTAGCCAACATGGCGAAACCCCATCACTACTAAAAATATAAAAATTAGCTGGGTGCAGTGGCAGGAGCCTGTAATCCCAGCTACTCCGGAGGCTGAGGCAGGACAATTGCTTGAACCCAGGAAAAGGAGGTTGCAGTGAGCCGAGATTGCGCCATTGCACTCCAGCCTGGAGGACAGAGCAACACTCTGTCTCAAAAAAAAAAAAAAAAGGCATGTGTGTGTCATCACTGTGAATATTACCAAGTTGCCTCCAGGGCAGTTTTTAGCAGCTGCCCCAGCCATGGCTGACAGCGCCTGTTTCCTCCCTGCCATGCCAGCACTGTGTTTTATTGCACTTTCTAATGGCCTTGAATCTTGGGTTTGTAACCACAGTTTCCTACCTCCAAGGTCCTCAGGGAGGCCACTGGTACCTCTTCAAGGAAAAAGCCAGACTGGCAGCCCCCCCACCACCCAGACACTGGGAGGTGTCAGATTCCAGCAGTTCTCCTCCTTCCCCAGGTCGCCCGCCAGCTCCCTTGGGGCCTCCACTGCAGTGCAGCCTCCCACAGCTCTGAAACGTCACTGGTTCCCACCCCAACGGAACCCCAGCAGAGACGCACTAAGGCCGTGGTGCCCTATGAAGACATGTTTGGGCAGGAGCCCAATGGGAAACGGGACAAGGCGAGCTTCTTACAAGTGGTGCAGAAATTTGGGGAGCACAGCGTGCGTAAGCGGGGCCACGTTGACTTTATCTACCTGGCCCTGCGCAAGATGCGTGAGTATGGCGTCGAGCGGGACCTGGCCGTGTACAACCAGCTGCTCGACATCTTCCCCAAGGAGGTCTTCCGGCCTCGCAACTTCATCCAGCACATCTTCATCCATTACCCTCGGCAGCAGGAGTGTGGGGTGGCTGTCCTGGAGCAGATGGAGAACCACGGTGAGGACAGGAGGCCGGTGTGGGGTGGGGAGTGGGCTGCCCTGAGAGCTGGCTGCACCTCTCCTGCGTCTCAGCCCTTCCTTCCTCCACAGCTCCTGCTCTGTCTCTCTAGCTCCCCTCTCTCTCCCAGTCTCTCTTTTCCTTCCCCTTTCCTTTCTCTTCTCTTTCCCTTGCCCCCTTCCCTTCCCCTCCTCCTCTCCCTCCCTTCCGCTTCCTCCCCTTCCCTTCCTCTCATTCTCTTTTTTTTTTTGAGATGGAGTCTCCCTCTGTCACCAGGCTGGAGTGCAGTGGCGCATTCTTGGCTCACTGTAACCTCCAACTCCCTGGTTCAAGTGATTCTCCTGCCTCAGCCTCCAGAGTAGCTGGAATTACAGGCACGCACCACCACACCTAGCTAATTTTTTTGTATTTTTAGTAGAGACGGGGTTTCACCACGTTGGCTGGGATGGTCTCCATCTCCTGACCTCATGATCCGCCCGCCTCGGCCTCCCAAAGTGCTGGGATTACAGGCGTGAGCCACCGCGTCCGGCCCAAGCCTGACTTTTTCTAATTCGGACTTTTTTCTCCCTGTTTGTGATTCCCTGACTACGATGTTCTCTTCTCTCCTCTTCCCTTCCCTCCTTCCTCCTCCCTCTCTGAGGCTCTGCTTACATTTGCCCAGCACAGGGGTGATGCCCAACAAGGAGACAGAGTTCCTGTTGATTCAGATATTTGGACGCAAAAGCTACCCCATGCTCAAGTTCCTGCGCCTGAAGCGGTGGTTCCCTCGATTCATGAACATCAACCCTTTCCCTGTGCCCCGGGACCTGTCTCAGGACCCTGTGGACCTGGCCACATTCGCCCTGCGGCACATAGAGCCTGACCTCAGCGCCAGGGTCACCATATACCAGGTATCCGCCCTTGACCACGGCCTCAGCTGCCACCCCAAGCCAGGTTCCCACCATTCCTCCCCTGGGCTCCCCTTCTCTCACTCAAGTGATTGTGGTGAATCAAGTTCTTTTTTTTTTTTTTTTTTTTGAGACAGAGTGTTGCTCTGTTGCCCAGGCTGGAGTCCAATGGCATAGTCTCAGCTCACTGCAGCCTCTGCCTCTCGGGCTCAAGCATCTTTCCACTTCAGCTTCCTGAGTAGCTGGAACACCAGTCACATACCACCACACCTGGCTAATTTAAAAACTGTTTTTTTAGAGAGACTAGGTCTCACTATATTGTCCAGGCTGGCCTTGAACTCCTGGGCTCAAGCGATCTTCCTGCCTTGGCCTCCCAGAGTGCTGGGGTGACAGGCATGAGGCACTGTGCCTGCCGTGAATTAAGTTCTGATTCTCGAGCTGAGTCCTCTGGTAGGCTCCCATGGTGCTTACTGCTAGCACAGCTTGAGTGACCTCTGTTTCAGTCCATTCAGGCTGCTCTAACGAAATCCCTTAGTGTGGGTCATTTATGAACAACAGAAATTTACTGCTCACAGTTCTAGAGGCTGGGAAGTTCAAGATCAAGGTGCCACCAGATCTAGGTCTGGTGAGGGTCTGCTCTCTGCTTCAAAAATGACACCTTCTTGCTGTGTGCTCACATAGTATAAGGGGCAAACAAGCCCCTTTGACCTCTCTTTTTTTTTTCTTGAGATGGAGTTTCACTCTTGTTACCCAGGCTGGAGTGCAATGGCATGATCTCAGCTCACCGCAACCTCCGCCTCCTGGGTTCAAGCAATTCTGCTGCCTCAGCCTCCCAAGTAGCTGGGACTTACAGGTACCTGCCACTACACCTAATTTTTTGTATTTTTAGTAGAGACAGGGTTTCACTGTGTTAGCCAGGATGGTCTCAATCTCCTGACCTCGTGATCTGCCCGCCTTGGCCTCCTTAAGTACTGGGATTACAAGCATGAGCCACCATGCCCGGCCTGGCATCTTCCTTCTTTTTTGTTCCTGGAGTGTTCTGTGTCAATTCCTACCACAGGCCTTTGTATCCCTTGTTCCTTCTGCCAGGAACACTGTTCCCCATGGATTTCATGTTATTCCGGTCTCAGTTCTACTGTTGCTAATCAAGATGCCCTTCCTGACCTCCTTAGCCAAGGCACCAACCCTTCACTGTACTGGGCTTTGTTCCTCATTCACCATGACTCAGTCTCCCTTCCATCTCCCAAGGCTGGGCACAGGGTTTGGTGCAAGGCTGGCACTTGGCAGTGGTTTGTTGAATAACTGAGTGGAGTAACACCCCCATCTCAGTGTCCGAGGGGCCCCTACTCATGCCAGGTCACACAGGGGATCCAAAGAGAGGCCCTCACAGCACTTGTCATCCGGTCCTGGAGGCCAGCCCCGGATAACAGTTTCCTTAAGGGCCAGTGGTTCTGAGATGGAGAAGCCCAAAGCTCTGTGGGAACCAAGTGGGCAGGCAGGGCTTCCTGGAGGAGGTGAGGAGAGCAGAGGACTCTGGGCAGACGGAACAGTGTGTACCAGGGAATCAGGTGCAGGGAGTGGGGGCACCTGATTAAAGAGCGTGATCTCGAATCTCTTGGTTGGTGGGGAGAGCCATCTGGGGGGTGGGGGGTGGATTTAAAAAGAGGGATAGGAGGCCAGACTCGGTGGCTCACGCCTGTAATCCCAGCACTTTGGGAGGCCCGGGCGGGCGATCACGAGGTCAAGAGTTCAAGACCGTCCTGGCCAACATGGTGAAACCCTGTCTCTACTAAAATCCAAAAAAAAATAAAAATTAGCCGAGCGTGGTGGCACATGCCTGTAGTCCCAGCTACTCAGGAGGCTGACACAGGGGAATCGCTTGAACCGTGGGAGGCAGAGGTTGCAGTGAGTCAAGATTGTGCCACAGAGCAAGATTCCATGTCAAAAAAAAAAAAAAAAAAAATTGGAATCATGTTTCTGGAAAAATCTGCAACTGCAAATGTGTCCCCTGGCGGCCATGTACATGATGGTGGATAGGTTGTGGGTCCAGGTGAGAGACGCCTTGAGAGCAACAGTAGAATGTTGGGGGGAAGGGTTGTTTTTAGTTCATTTCTTCATTTTACAAAGCAATGCACTAAAAAGCCAAATTGCACATAAAAACACATAGTGACGAGTCCTCTGCCTCTACCCTGGCCCCCTCCCACCCCCGTCTCCTTCCCCAGAGGTAACTATTTCCATGTCTCTTTCTAGAGAGGTTCTATACATTTGCAAGCAGATATGTCTTTTTTTTTTTTTTTTTGCATCTATATCATTTGTATTTAAATATTTTTCTCCCCTATCTCATTGAGGAAAATAAAGCCAGGCATGGTGGCTCATGCCTGTAATTTTGGGAGGCTAAGGCTGATGGATTGCTTGAACCCAGGAATTCGATACCAGCCTGGGCAATATGGCAAAACCACATCTCTACCAACAAAATACGAAAATTAGCTGGGAGTGGTGCATGCCTGTAGCCCCAGCTACTCAGGAGACTGAGGCAGGAGGATGACTTGAACTCAAGAAGTCAAGGCTGCAGTGAGCCATGATCACACCACTGCACACCAGAAAGGGCGACAGAGCAAAAACCTGTCTGTTTAAAAAAAAAAAAACATTTCTGGCCAGGTGCGGTGGCTCACACACCTATAATCCCAGGACTTTGGGATGCCAAGGTGGGCAGATCACAAGGTCAGGAGTTTGAGACCAGCCTGGCCAAGATGGCGAAACCCTGTCTCTACTAAAAATACCAAAAAAAAAAAAAAAAAAATCCAGGCATGGTGGCGCATGCTTGTAATCCCAGCTAATCAGGAGGCTAAGGCAGGAGAATCGCTTGAAGCCAGGAGGTGGAAATTGCTGTGAGCTGAGATCGCACAGAGCTGAGATCGTGCCATTGCACTGCAGCCTAGGCAACAAGAGCAAAACTTCATCTCAAAACAAAAAAATTGTCTAGAGTTTTTAAATTATGTTCAGGGTATAAAATTTTAAAAGATACAAAAAGGTATTCCTTCCCACCCTGTCCTCCATAGAGATGAAAGCTATCATTTGCTTCTAATGTCTCCTTCCTGGGATATTCTGTATATGTGAAGTTTATTTTTCTTTTTTTAATTCACAAGCATTGAGCACTTATTACCTGCCAGGCACTGTTCTACATGTTTTATAACCACCCAGAGTTAGGTTCATGCCCAAAATCCTAGTGCTTTGGGAGGCCCAGGCAGGCAGATCACCTGAGACCAGGAGTTTGAGACCAGCCAGGCTAACACGGCAAAACCCTGTCTCTAAGGAAAATGTAAAAAATTAGCCAGGCGTGGTGGCAGGTGCCTGTAATCCCAGCTACTCAGGAGGCTGAGGCAGGAGAATCACTTGAACCCAAAAAGCAGAGGCTAAAATGAGCCAAGATCACACAACGGCACTGCAGCCTGGGCAACAAGAGCAAAACTCCATATGAAAAATGAAATTATAATAAATAAATAAAATTAGCCAGGCATAGTGGTGTACACCTGTAGACCCAGCGACTTCGGAGACTGAGGTGGGAGGATCACTTGAGCCCAGGAGTTCAAGGCTATAGTGAGCTATGATCATGCCACTGTATTCCAGCATGGACAACAGAGAGGGAGACCCCATCTCTAAAAAATAAAAAAACAAAAAATTGGAATTAAGTGCTGTTATCCCTATTGTGCATCTGGAGAAACTGAGGCACACAGGTACAGTGACTTGGCTGAGGTCACACAGCTTGTGACAGTCAGGATTTTGACACAGGTGTGCTGGCTCTGGGGTGGTACCCTCAGGGTGAGCATCCTAAAGATTGGGGGCTATTGCCAAATGGGACAGAGGGAGGAGGGGATGGGATGGAGGGCCACATACCAGGTCTAGGAGAGGTGTCCTCAATTTGCTGATAGCCCCCTTTCTGTTTCTCTGTCCCCAGTTCCTCTGTAGGGGGTTAGGGGTTACAAGATTACATCCCTTCTCTTCCTTGCAGACTGCTTCTTCCAAAGACTCAACAGATGCAGCAGATCCCACCCAGCCCCACATTGTAGGTAAGTCCTGAGAGCATGGGGCTGGCCAGGCCTCTAACCTGCCCCAGGCCCTGCTGGGTTCCTGCTGGGCCTAAATTGGGCTCCCTGGGCCTTTGGGCAGAGTCCCACACAGGGCACAGAGCATGTATGTCTCCACACTAGGAATCCAGAGTCCCGATCAGCAGGCTGCCCTGGCTTGCCACAACCCAACCCGGCCTATCTTTGTTGAGGGTCCCTTTTCCCTGTGGCTCCGCAACAAGTGTGTGTACTACCACATCCTCAGAGCTGACTTGCTGCCCCCGGAGGAGAGGGTGAGGGCTTAAAGCAGAGCATGTGTCAGGGCTGGGGAATGGGCTGGCACCACCCTGAGGGTGAGTGGGAGAGGCTGGGGGAGGGAGACTGCGAGAGCCCCAGCCTCTGACCCTGCCTGCACTACCCTCCTTGGAGCAGGAAGTGGAAGAGATGCCAGAGGAGTGGAACCTCTACTACCCGATGTGGCTGGACCTAGATTATGCGAGGCATGGCTGGGACGACTACGAGTTTGACATCGATGAAGGTAAAAACTGAACCCCGTGCCATGGCTCACACGTGTGCCTGTAATCCCAGCCCTCCAATAGGCTGAGGGTCACTTGCCCAGGAGTTGAGGTTGCAGTGAACTATGATCGACCCACTGCACACCAGCCTGGGTGACAGACCCTATCTCTTTAAAAAAAAAAAAAAAGAAGGCAAAAACCTGGACAGGCAGGACTTCCAGGATGAGGGGCGGCCTCTGGGGTCAATGGGTAGGCCCAGGCTGAGACACAGTCCACTTACCCCTTGGTCCTCCTGCCACACACACTCATTTGTCCCAGGGGCTCTAGACCTGAGGCCACCCAACCCGGTCGGCCCTTAGTCATTCCCTCCCTCCACACCTCTGTGCTGACTACTGGGTGTCACCAGAACAAGCCTAGTCGCTCGGGTCGGTGAAGGAACAGGCAAATTACACTTTGGGGAGCTGAGGAGATGAGCATGCCTTGAGTTGGGGATCAGGAGGGCTTCCTGGCAGAATCTGGAAGACCCAGAAGGCATCGCCCAGGTGAAGTGTGGAGTGGGCAGCCTAGGCAGCAGGGGTAGCTTGTGCAAAGGTCTGGAGGCACAAGGTTGAAGGAGGCTGGGTGCAGTGGCTTAAGCCTTTAATCCCATCACTTTGGGAGTGTGAGGCAGGTGGATCATTTAAGGTCAGGAATTGGAGACCAGCCTGGCCAACATGATGAAACCCCGTCTTTATTAAAAATAAAAAACTTAGCTGGGTATCGTGATGTGCGCTGGTAATCGCAGCTCCTCAGGAGGCTGAGGCAGGAGAATCACTTGAACCGGGAGGCAGATGTTGCAGTGAGCTGAGATTTCGCCACTGCACTCCAGCCTGGGCGACAGAGCGAGAGACTCCATCACAGAAAAAGAAAGTGGAAGGAAGTGTAAAATACCTCAAAAAGGTGTAGGCATGGGTTACCCGCTGCAGCCCCAATTGTGCAAACCCTGAGGGTGCATCTCTTCCAACAGTGGAGGAAGGCCCTGTCTTCGCCATGTGCATAGCGGGTGCCCACGACCAGGCAACGCTGGCCAGGTGGATCCAGTACCTGCAGGAGACCAACCCAGCCCTGGCTCAGATCCCCGTGGTCTTCCGCCTGGCTGGGCCCACCGGGGAGCTCCAGACATCTGCAGGGCTAGAGGAGCCACCCCCGCCCGAGGACCACGAGGAAGAAGACAACAACCTGCAGCGACAGCAGGAGGGCCAGAGCTGAGTCTGAGCTTCCACGAAGGCACTGTCTGTGGCCTGAGAAGATGGTGGACTGGAATGAAGGCATGAGATGCCCTTTGAGTGTAGAGCAAATAAATGTTTTGCTGCATGGGGCTCCCTTCCCCCCTCTCTGGCAGTGTGGCATCCCCTCCCCAGGATCTCAGGCTGCCAGCGATGGGCAAGCGAGACTCCTCCAGGGTCTGCAGGCTCTTCTGGTTCTCCCCCACCAATCGAAGTTAGAAAGTTTAACCGAAAGGGCGAAAGGGGGCGGCGGCGTGGTAGGCTCTGCGCATGCGCAGTTTCCGTTCTTGGTCTCCTTTCGGCGCCCTGAGGCAGCGAGAGACCGTGAGAAATTTCCCGGCGGCGCAGAAGATGCGCGCCACTTCCGGTCAGGCTCCTAACAACGGGGGAGGCTGGTAACCAGGGTGGGGGGGATGGCGGAGCGGGCGCCGGAGCCCGAGGCGGAGGCTGAGGCGGGCGCGGGCGAGGAGGCAGCCACCGAAGAGGGCGCAGCGGGCCGCAAGGCGCGGGGCCGGCCGCGACTCACGGAGTCGGACCGGGCCCGGCGACGGCTCGAGTCCCGGAAGAAGTACGACGTGCGGCGCGTGTACCTGGGCGAGGCGCACGGGCCCTGGGTGGACCTGCGGCGCCGCAGCGGCTGGAGCGACGCCAAGCTCGCTGCCTACCTCATCTCTCTGGAGCGCGGCCAGCGGAGCGGCCGCCACGGGTGAGGGGGCCCGGCCCAAGGGAGGGAGGGAGCGAGGGAGGAGACGCCCCCAGCCCCAGCCGGTTGTGCCCCCGCCCCCTCCGTCTCAAGGCCACGCCCTCAGCACCTGCGAGCCCCGCCCAGGAGCCGGGCCGCCGGGCCGCAGGCCTGGGTGTCTGACTGCCCGGCAGGGACGCGCCTGGCTCGCGGCCCCGCCTCCCATCGTTCCGGCTGCCCAATCCTAGGATGCACCCAGCCCCTCGACCCGCCTTTTTGAGCGCTTGGTCCCTCCCCTTAGAACTCTAGCGGCCCAATCCTGGGACTGGCCCTACCTCCAGGCCTTGTAACTACCCAGTCCCTGGCGCTGCAGCCCCGCCCCCTCAGCAGTCTCATCCTCCCCCGCTCAATTCCCCACCTGGCCTGGGACTCCGGACACGCTGGGGCACTCAGCCCTGAACTTCATGAAGTTCTGGTGCCCCATCTGGGATTCCATATGGTCCCATTCCCACAACCCTAGTTTCAGCACACCTGGAGGACCCTTTACAACTTGGGCCGCACACCCCTAAACCTCCTAGTTCTGTGAAGCAACTCAGTCCAGGGAGACTCGGATGAAGAGGAGCTCCCGAGTTAGCTGGGCAGGTGGAGGGCAGAGAGGCCTGTCTTTTGTAGAGTAAATTCTCAATCTTGAGAAGGAGCAGTGTGGATGGAGTTTTTCCCTTCCTGCCTTTTACGTTGAGGTGATGATTGAGTTAAAATAGGCAAAGAGCTTAGAACAGTGCCTGGCAGGTAGTGAGTTCCCTGAGTATTAACTGTTAGGAGAATGATGTTTATTCCTTATCAAAAGCAGTGCTGCAAGGAAATCTTTGTTCTGCCCTGGTTTTCAGGTGCACATGTTCACATGTTTCTCTAGGGGGAGATTCTGAGGGTCAAGAATCAAACAGATCCTGCTGAATTGTACCCGCCTTTCCTAGGACAGCAAGCTGGTTTATATGCTCAAGAGCAGGACTGGAAATGCTGGGAACGCAAAGATACCTTCCCCATGGAGCAGACATTCTGGTGGACAGAGCGGATGGCTTGTTCAAAGGCCTGGGGTTTTTTTTTTTTTGTTTTTCTTTTTGAGATAGGGTCTCACTCTCTTGCCCAGACTGGAGTGCAGTGTCATGATCACGGCTCACTGCAGCCTCAACCTCGTGGGCTCAGGTGATCCTCTTACCTCCACCTCCTGAGTATTTGGGACCACGGGTGCACGTCACCCCACCTGACTGATTTTTGTATTTTTTTTTAGAGACAGAGGTTTCCCTATGTTGCCCAGGCTGGTCTCAAACTCTTAGGCTCAAGTGATTCTCTGGCCTCAGCCTCCCAAAGTGCTGGGGTTACAGGTGTAAGCCACTGTGCCCAGCCCTGTCTGTTTGTTCTTGAGACAGGGTCTCACTTTGTTACCCTGGCTGGAGTACAGTGGCATGTTGATAGCTCACAGCAGCCTCAACCTCCCAGACTCAAGGTATCCTCCTGCCTCAGTCTCCCAAGTAGCTTGGACTACAGGTGCATCACCTCGCCCAGCTAATTTTTTTTTATTTTTTGTAGAGACAGAGTCTCACCATGTTGCCCAGGCTGGTATCGAACTCCTTGGCTCAAGGAGCCTCTCTCCTCAGCCTCCCAAAGTGCTGGGATTACAGTTGTAAACCACTGTACCTGGCAAAAGGCTTATTTACTGCAGACCAGAAACAGAAGTAAATTAAGTAGTCCATGAGAGAGAGATAGGGGCTATGGAAAAAACAAAAGTGAAATGAGGAGTGCGAGCTGGAAGTTAAAATAGGGAGATTTAGGTGGTCACGTTCAGAACATAGCATTTCAGTAAACACCTGAAGGAACCTACGAGGAACCCTGCGGGTCTCTGTGGAAGAGTTAAGGTGGAGGGAATAGCCGATGCACAGGCCTTGAGGCGGGACCTGCCTGTTGTGTGCCAGGAACACTGAAGAGGATTGTATGGCTGGAATGCAATAAATGAGGAGAGAAGGGAAGACAAGGACAGATTGGTGACAGGAAGGTCATGCAGGGCCATGGAGAGGATTCCAGTTTTTCCTCCCAGTGAGGTGGGAGCCTTTTCTTAAGTGTAAGATTTTGTACAGAGAAAGAAGTGGCATGGTCTGCCTTTATCCCGCCCCCCTCCTTTTTTTTTGAGACGGAGTCTCTATCTGTTGCCCATGCTGTAGTACAGTGGCACAGTCTTGGCTCACTGTAACCTCTACCTCCCGGGTTCAACTGATTCTCCTGCTTCAGCCTCCTGAGTAGCTGGGATTACAGATATGCGCCACCACACCTGGCTGATTTTTGTATTTTTAGTAGAGACAAGGTTTCACCATGTTGGCCAGGCTGGTCTCGAACTCCTGACCTCAAGTGATCTACCTGCCTTGGCTTCCCAAAGTGCTGGGATTACAGGCGTGAGCCACCTTGCCCAGCCTTTTATTTCCTTTTTTATTTATTTTTGAGATGCAGTCTTGCTATGTTGCCCAGGTTGGTCTTGAACTCCTGGGCTCAAGTGATTCTCCCACTTCAGCCTCCAGAGTAAATGGGACTACAAGTCACACACCACTGCACCCAGCCGGGTGTGTGTGTGTGTGTGTGTGTGTGTGTGTGTGTGTGTATTTTTGTGTGTGTGTGTGAGAGTCTCACTCTGTCACCCAGACTGTAGTGCAGTGTCGCGATCTCAGCTAACTACAACCTCTGCCTCCTGGGTTCAAGTGATTCTCCTGCCTCAGCCTCCCAAGTAGCTGGGATTACAGGCTGCCGCCACCATGCCCAGTTAATTTTTTGTATTTGTAGTAGAGTTCGTGTTTCACTATATTGGCCAGGCTGGTCTTGAACTCCTGACCTCAGGCAATGCATCCTCCTTGGCCTCCCAAAGTGCTGAGATTACAGGCGTGAGCCACCATGCTCAGCCTAGCCTGGTTTATATTTTAGAAGAAACTCTCTCTAGGATGTGTGTGGCTGGAATGATGGGTGGGTTACACATTGTAAAACAAGGTTAGCCAAGAATTGACAATTGGTAAAGCTGGTGATGAGTCCAAAGAGGTTCAGTCTACTCTTGACAACAATACAAAATGAAAAGAGGGCCGGGCACAGTGGCTCATGCCTGTAATCCCAGCACTTTGGGAGGCCGAGGCAGGTAGATCACGAGGTCAGGAGATCAAGACCATCCTGGCTAACACGGTGAAACCTCATTTCTACTGAAAATACAAAAAATTTGCCGGGCATGGTGGCGTGCACCTGTAGTCCCAGCTACTTGGAAGGCCGAGGCAGGAGAATAGTTTGAACCCGGGAGGTGGAGGTTGCAATGAGCCGTGATCGTGCCACTGCACTCCAGCCTGGGTGACAGAGCAAGACTCCATTTCAAAAAAAAAAAAATTACTAATGGGATACTTTTAGATAGAAAACAGTCCTGAGTGTGGCTTTCACTCTCCTTGGTAAGGGAGGTGAGAGAAGCAGCAGCCCCAGGGCCAGTGGCAGTGCCCAGGGGGCCAAAGGAAGCATCTGTCGGGTCCAATGCTGTTGGGCCAAGTGAAACGGCAGTCACTGGTGACTGTGATGGGACGTTGTGTGGCGTGATGGAGAAAAGCACTGACTGGAGGATTTCAAGTGACACAGAGGAAAGGACATGGAGACAGTGAGTGTAGACAACTGTGGCAAAGAGGGGAAATGAGGAAGGAGGCTGGGCGCGGTGGCTCACGCCTGTAATCCCAGCACTTTGGGAGGCCAAGGCAGGAGGATTGCTTGAGCCCAGGAACTTAAGACTAACCTGTACAACGTGGTGAGACTCAATCTCTACAAAAAATGCCATAGTTAGCTGGGGGTGATGGCGCATTCCTGTGGTCCCATCTGCTCGGGAAGCTGAGGCAGGAGGATCCATTGAGCCCTGGAGGTCATGGCTTCAGTGAGCTGTGATGATGCCACTGCACTCCAGCTGGGGCAACATTGCGATACCCTGTCTCAGAAAAAGAAAAAAAGACATGGGGAAGGGGCTGTTGGGGAAGTTGGGTATCAAAATGATTTTAATCCAAGATGAGAGAAATAATGGCATATTTAGATGCTGGTGGGAATGACTGAGTGAAGATTGAAAACAAATGACAGGGAACAGCAAAGCCAAGGCCTAAGGAGCCCCAATAACTTTGGTCCTGGATGCCAGTGGCCTCTGCTGCAAGTCAGAGAAGTGGCAGAACTTGGAGAAGCAGACAGGACAGGGAAGGCAGGTTGAGGGAGAAAGCCGTGCCTTGGGGTTGGAGAGTGGCACTCGCCATATTACACATGACCTTCTTTGGTCCTGTGCTGACTCTGTGTGGAAGGCACTGCTACTGTTTCCACTTCACACACAGGAAAACTGAGGCTCAGAGGGGATAAGACCTGCTTGAGGTCACACAGGCAATTGATAGCAGAGCTGAGGCCAGGCAGGTGGCCTGTAATCCTAGCACTCTGGGAGGCTGAGGCAGGTGGATCATGAGGTCAGGAGTTCGAGACCAGCCTGATCGACATGGTGAAACCCTGTCTCTACTAAAAGTACAAAAATTAGCTGGGTGTGGTGGCACATGCCTATAATCCCAGCTACTCAGGAGGCTGAGGCAGGAAAAAACTTGAACCCAGGAGGCGGAGGTTGCAGTGAGCCACGATCGTGCCATTGCACTCCAGCCTGGGTGACAGAGTAAGACTCTGTCTCAAAAAAAAAAAAAAAAAAAAAAAAAAAGAGCTTAGTCTTGAACTTGGGTCTGGCTGATACCCAAGACTGTTCCCACTGCAGTGTGACACTCCCAGCCTCCAGCTGTGAGTGGGTGGAGGTGGCTGTGGACATTAGGACTTGGGTTTGGGGCCGGGCACAGTGGCTCACGCTTGTAATCCCAGCACTTTGGGAGGCTGAGGTGAGCAGATCCCTTGAGATCAGGAGTTCGAGACCAGCCTGCCCAACATGGCAAAACCTGTCTCTACTAAAAGTACAAAAATTAGCTGGGCATGGTGGCAGCTGCCTGTAATTCCAGCTACTCAGGAGGCTGAGGCAGGAGAATCACTTGAACCTGGGAGGTGGAGGTTGCAGTGAGCTGAGATGGCACCACCGTGTTCCAGCCTGAGCAAACAGTCAGACTTGGGTTTTGGGTTGGGTGAGGGTCTCCACAGCCAGTGAGTCCCCTTGCAGGGGAGGGTAGAGCCATAGGAAGGGATAGAGTCACATGGGATGGGACTTGGAGGAGCAGAGCCCCCAGCAGGGGCAGAGCCTGGGCTAGGAAGGATGGAGGAGCCCCACGGTGCAGTCCTGGGGACCAGATGGGTATGGGGCTGAGAATTGTTAACAGGGCTAGGCAGGAGTCAGGGCGGGGTGGGTAGTTTTGCTGATAAGGGACACTAGACTGGTTGTCAGGATGTCTGTGGCAAAAGCAGGTCTGAGCCACAGCAGGGAAGCCAGTGTGCCAGGGTGCCCAGGCTCCACAGTGATACTGATAATCATAATGATCATTGTACCATTTGCTTATTGATGACTAAGTGACAGGGCTGCAGCAGGACCAAGATCGTGCTTTGTTTGTTTTTATTTGTTTCTCTGTTTTTGAGACAGGGTTTCACTCTGTTGCCCAGGCTGGAGTGTGGTGGCGTGATCACAGCTCACTGCAGCCTTGACCTTCCCAGACTCAGGTGATCCTCCCACCTCAGCCATCTGAGTAACTGGGACTACAGACAGGTGCATGCCACTCTGCCTGGCTAATTTCTGTATTTTTTTTTTTTTAGAGTCAGAGTTTCACCATGTTTTCCAGGCTGGTCTCCAACTTCTGGCCTGAAGCAATCCACCCCTCTTAGACTCTTAAAGTGCTGGAATTGCAGGCATGAGCCATCAAGCCTGGCCTTTAAAAAAAAAAAATATATATATATATATATATATATATATATATATATAGAGAGAGAGAGAGAGAGAGAGAGAGAGAGAGAGAGAGAAGAGAGAGGGGTGGGATCTTGCTATGTTGCCCAGGCTGGTCTTGAACCCCTGGCTTCAAACAGTCCTCCTGCCTCAGCCTCCCAAAATGCTAGGATTACAGGTGTGAGACACCACACCCAGACGGTACCCACTGACTTGCTGGCTGTGGGCTAAGACCACTCTCTGCCTCTCAAGGAGCTGGGACTACAGGCTTGAGCCACTGTGCCCTACAACATATGCTCCCTTTTGATTAACTCACAGGCACCTAACCAAGGCTTGGCATCCAATACTACTCACAGGCCTGCCTGGCTCAGGGGAAGAGGATCACACAGGGCCTGTGTCCCTGGTGAACAGTGGGGCCGTTGTGGAATTCTGCTTCCACACCAGCCTTTCATAACTACTTTGTTACTTCTCCGCTCCCTGACCACAGGACCACGGGCAGGTGGCCTCACCCCTCCAAGCCTGTTTTTCCTGCTCCTTGAGGTGGCGATAATACTAGACCCCCCTCCCAGGGCTAGTGGCAGTCGGAGAGAGAGCCCAAGCGAGGGACCTGGTGACACAGTGCTGGAGCTGGGGACAGGTACATAGAAGTTCAGATTTCTGGCTCGGTGCGCTGGCTCATACCTGTAATCTCAACGCTTTGGGAGGCCAAGGTGGGTGGATCACCTAAGGTCAGAAGTTCAAGACAAGCATGGCCAATGTGGTGAAACTCTGTTTCTATTAAAAAAAGAAAAGACAAAAAAAATTAGCTCGGCATGGTGGCACACGCCTGTAATCCCAGCTACTCTGGTGCACACCTGTAATCCCAGCTACTCTGGAGGCATGAGAATCGCTTGAACCTAGGAGTCGGAGGTTGCAATGAGCTGAGATCACACCACCACACTCCAGCCTGAGTGATAGAGCAAGACTCCTTCAAAAAAAACCGGAGAGGTAGCTCACACCTGTAATCCCAGCTACTCAGGAGGCTGAGGCAGGATAATCGTGTGAATCTGGGAGGCAGAGGCTGCAATGAGCCAAAATCGTACCACTGCACTCCAGCCTGGGCGACAGAATGAGCCTCCATCTCAATTAAAAAAAAAGCCCCGGGCACAGTGGCTCACACCTGTAATCCCAGCACTTTAGGAGGCCGAGGCAGGTGGGTCACCTGAGGTTGGGAGTTGGAGACCAGCCTGACCAACATGGCAAAACCCTGTCTCTACTAAAAATACAAAATTAGCCGGGCATGGTAGCGCATGCATGTAATCCCAGCTACTCAGGAGGCTGAGGCAAGAGAATCACTTGAACACAGGAGGCGGAGGTTGTGATGAGCTGAGATTGTACCACTGCACTCCAGACTGAGCGAAACAGAGTGAAATTCCGTCTCGATAAAAAAAAAAGTTCATCCAGGCACGGTGGCTCAAGCCTGTAATCCCAGCACTTTGGGAGGCCGAGTCAGGTGGATCACGAGGTCAGGAGATCGAGACCATCCTGGTCAACATGGTGGAACCCCGTCTCTACTAAAAATACAAAAAATTAGCTGGGCACGGTGGCGCGTGCCTGTAATCCCAGCTACTCGGGAGGCTGAGGCAGGAGAATTGCCTGAACCCAGGAGGCGGAAGTTGCGGTGAGCCGAGATTGCACCATTGCACTCCAGCCTGGGTAACAAGAGCGAAACTCCGTCTCAAAAAAAAAAAGTTCAGATTTTGTTTCAGTGCACCATGAGCAGTGGCTGTAGCCATTGTTGTTACTTATAGGTCAGACAGGCCCAGCGCTGACCCTGTGTTCACCCTCACTGCGTCTTTCTGTTTCAGGAAGCCTTGGGAGCAGGTCCCCAAAAAGCCAAAGCGGAAGAAAAGTAAGTGGAAGCTCAGCCTCTGAGGGAGGTGGGGAGAGGTGGGAGTGGCGGGAATATGGAGATCGAGGCCCAGAGAGGCCAGGTCGCTGCCACTGGCAGCACAGTTAGAATCGGAAGAGCCAGACCTCAAAGCCAGGTGTGTATGTCTCAGGCGCAGTGTGCTTGGCTTCCTCAGTCTCCTGCTCTCGGCATGGGAGTCGGTCAGGGGAGAGCGGAGCAGAGGGAATAGCTTGTGCAGAGCCCAAAGGGCAGAGGGAGCGAGGCACTGGTGGTTAGAGGAGAGGTCTGGAGGTCATCTGTCCTGTCCTGCTGGCTGTCAGTCGGTAGGAGTCTGAACAGCTAGGGTCTGCACAGCTCTGAGCCCTGGAGCTGGGGGTCCCAGGCCATGTCCAGCAAAGTGAAGGCCCCCTGGTGGCAGTGAGCCCCTCCCCTTTTTAGGATTCTTCGGAGGTGGGGATGACCTATGATCTTGACCCTGAATCCTCAAGGGATTGCACTCCTCAAGGGATGAGCTCCTTAAGGGTTGAGGAGCGCAATAAGGAGGGAAAGGGCTGGGCTGGAGAGGCGGCTGTGGGGGATGATTCTATTGCCCTCGTGGTTGGAGACTCTGGGTGCATTTCCTAGACCCAGACCCCTCTTCTCGGCCCCCTCTTCATCTCCCAGCCCAGAAGGCGGGGTTGGGGAGCATGCTGTCATCCCACTTGGCTGTGGGACCAGGACCATCACACAAGTCACAGATACATTTCCCAGCACTCACTGTGTGCCCAGCCTTGTTCTGTGCCCTGGTAATGTCTTCACTCCCTCCCTCCTACCTGGCAGCCCTCTGGGATGGGAATCCCTTATTTCCCCCAGCTCAGAGGAGGCACTTTGGGCTCCGCGAAGCCAAGTCACTTGCCCAGAGCCACCCAGCTGGGAAGGGGCAGAGCCAGGATTCAAACCCAGGCCATCTGGCTCCACCATGTTCGCCCCTTACACAGCGTTCTCTCATCCAGCCAATGTTCCCGGAGCACCTACTGTGTGCCAGGCCCTGGCCGGGGGGACTGGGGGTACAGAAGGAACAAAACAGCAGTGTTCCTGCTCTTGAGGAATTGACATTCTGGTAGGAGAGACAGTCAGGGCACATGTAAACAAATGGCCACAGATGGCATCTAGGTACTACCTGGAGAAAACAGACGGCAAGTGGTGGTCAACTACAGTGACTGGGCAGGGGGTGGCCTCTCAGAGGTGGGTGTATTTGGGGGAGACCTGAGTGATGTCGGGAGGGAGCAAGACAGTTATCTGGAGGAAGCAGGCACAGCCTCTGCAAAGGCCTTGAAGCAAGGCCACACCTAGCCCACTCCAGGAATAGTGAGGAGGCCGTGTGGCTGGAGTAGAGTGACCAAGCTGGTGAGGGCAGTGAGGTGACAAGTCACAGTCGACCTCGTGGGCCGAAAGGAGGATTTTTGCTTTTACCCTGAGGGAGGTGGTCTTGCTGTGTCACCCAGGCTGGAGTGCGGTGGTGCAGTCTTGACTCACTGCATCCTCCGCCTCCCGGGCTCAAGCGATACTCCTACCTCAGCCTCCCAAGTAGCTGTGACGACAGGCATGCACCACCATGCCTAGCTAATTTTTTTTTTTTTTTGAGACAGAGTCTTGCTCTGTCACCCAGGCTGGAGTGCAATGGCTGTAGTGCAACTCACTACAACCTCCACCTCCCGGGTTCAAGCAATTCTCCTGCCTTGGCCTCCTGAATACCTGGGATTACAGGTGCAAGGTACCATGCCTGGCTAATTTTTGTATTTTTAGTAGAGACAGGGTTTCACCATGTTGATCAGGCTGGTCTTAAACTCCTGACCTTGTGATCCACCCACCTTGGCCTCCCAAAGTGCTGGGATTACAGGTGTGAGCCACCGCACCTGGCCAAATTTTTGTATTTTTAGTGAAGACAGGTTTTCACCATCTTAGCCAGGCTGGTTTCAAACTCCTGGCCTTAAGTGATCTGCCGGCCTCTGCCTCCCAAAGTGCTGGCATTGCAGGCGTAAGGCATTGTGCCGTGCCCTTGTTGGGGATTCTGCGCAGAAGAGGGACCAGACCTGACTGACTCCGGTGTTGACAGGCGCCCCCTTGTGGCTATAAGGGGTGGTTAGGGCAGGAGCCAGGGAGTCCTGGGCCTGAGGACTGCACTGGTCTAGGTGTTTGATGAAGTAGAACAATAACAAGCAGCTAACAATTATGCACCTATTGTGTGCCAGGCTCCACTGTTTATATGACTTGACCAATTGAACAGTCCTGTTAGGGGTGCCTCTCCTCTCTGAGCCTCAGTTTGCCTCTCTAAACTGGGTACAGTCCTGGATGGCACTCAAGAGGGCCTCCCAACCCACGGGACCCTTAAGGCCCAGGTAGTTCAGGCAGCCGTGTTACCATGGGCTGAGCCCTGTCCCTTACACTCACCCCTCGGCCCTGTGTCCACAGGGCGGCGACGCAACGTGAACTGCCTGAAGAACGTGGTGATCTGGTACGAGGACCACAAGCACCGCTGCCCGTATGAGCCACACCTGGCGGAGCTAGACCCCACCTTCGGCCTGTACACCACGGCCGTGTGGCAGTGCGAAGCTGGCCACCGCTACTTCCAGGACCTGCACTCGCCCCTGAAGCCCCTCAGCGACTCAGACCCCGACAGTGACAAAGGTGGGTCTGTGGGGCAAGGGCACACGGGGGGCCACCCATGTCTGGGTGCTTCTTACCAGCCTTAGGCCAGCATTGCAAACAGAATAGCAGCCACAGTGGCTCTGGCTCTGGCACTGGGACAGAGCAGGGACACAGTGGGCCAGGCTGATCCCTTTATGGCCTTGACCTCTTTGAGTCCTTACAGAGCCCAAGTGGGGAGGCAGTCCCTCCCTACGAAGCAGTTTGCCCATCTGTGCCCAAGGCCAGTCCCCGGCAGGGCTGGCTGAGGGCCCAGGAGCCCTGGCTTGGCAGCTGGGGCGGGGGCAGGCCTGCTGGGGCAGAGCTCGGCCCCCACAGCGACACGGCTGCCTGAACCATCCCGGCCTTATGGCTCTGTAGGCTGAGATGCCCTCTTGAGTTCTGGCTAAGCTGGCCGCTCCCTCCTTTTTGATTTTCTCCGGCTCCCAGTCCCATTCTTTCACTTTCTGCCTTTCCAGGCTTCGCTTCTTGCCGTCCCCACTTCATTCTGTTCCCCTCCTGGTCCCCATTTCTCCTCCCTTTAGCTGCCTCTGTCTCCTTTTTCCTTGATCTTTCATTTTCTCTGTCTTATCCTCCCTCTCTCTCTTATTTCCTTTCATTCCCCTTTTTCCTCCTCCCTCCCACCCTCACGGTCCCTGCCTCTTTCCTTCCCATCCCATGGGGCAGCCAGGAGGGACTTAGTAAGGGAGGCCCAGTTGGCCCTGGTGGGTGGTGAGGGGGCTGTCTGCAGCCTCAGGGGTTTGGCATTGGCTAAAAAGGAGTGTGGGCCTGCTGCCAGGCGCCCTGTCAGGGCTGAGGGTGGGGCAGTCACCAGGGCTGAGCCTGCACTGGCTGGCATCTTGGAGCAGGTGGCATCCCAGCTGGCCAAGGGGAAGCCGGGGGCGAGAGGTGTTCTGAGTGGGTGCCCCCACCAACAGCCATTCCACCAAGGGTCGGCCAGGCTTCCAGCATGCCGTGGCCCCTTGGCTGCCCTGTCCCGTGATCTGGGACCTGCCTTCCACCCTCCTCTGCCTTTTACTGCCCCCCTCACTGTGTGCCACTCCTAACCCTGCACCGAGCTGCCCTCAATCTTCCCCATGGCCTTGTCATCAGCCCCACTTGTCAGTCAAGGAACCCTAGGCCCCAAGAGTGATCTGACTGGTCCATCTGGTGATGGGTCAGGCTAGGGTGTGGGCTGCACCCAGAGCAGCTTTCTTATGCCCCAACTCAACTTTTTCTTTTTTATTTAATGTAATTAAATTTATTTATTTATTTATTTTTGAGACAGCATCTTGCACTGGTTGTACAGGCTGGAGTGTAATGGCGCAATCTTGGCTCATTGCAACCTCTGTTTTCCAGATTCAAACAATTCTCCTGCCTCAGCCTTCCAAGTAGCTGGGATTACAGGTGTGCACCACCACACCTGGCTACTTTTTGTAGTTTTAGTAGAGATGTTTATAGTTTTAGTAGAGATGTCAGTCAGGCTGGTCTCAAACTCCTGACCTTCGGTGATCCAGCTGCCTCGGCCTCCCAAAGTGCTGGGATTACAGGCGTGAGCCAGTGCTCCCAGCCTCAACTTTTTATTTTTATTTTCATTTTTATTTTTTTTGAGACAGAGTCTCTCTGTCACCCAAGCTCGAGTGCAGTGGTGTAATCTTGACTCACTGTAACCTCTGCCTCCCAGGTTTAAGCGATTCTCTCATCTCAGCCTCCCCAGTAGCTGGGATTACAGGCATGAGCCACCATGCCTGGCTAATTTTTGTATTTTTAGTAAAGACAGGTTTTCACCATGTGGGCTAGGCTGGTCTCGAACTCCTGGTCTCAAGTGATCCTCCTGCCTTGGCCTCCCAAAGTGCTGAGATTATAGGCATGAGGCACTGCACGTGGCTAACTTTATTTTATTTTATTTTATTTACTTATTTTTGAGACAGAGTCTCACTCTCTTGCCAGGCTAAAGTGCAGTGGTGTGATCTCGGCTCACTGCAACCTCCACCTCCTGGGTTTAAGTGATTCTTCTGCCTCAGCCTCCCAAAGAGCTGGGACTACAGGTGTGCACCACTATGCTCAGCTAATTTTTATATTTTTAGTAGAGACGAGGTTTCACCGTGTTGGCCAGGATGGTCTCGATCTTTTGACCTCGTGATCCGTCCGCCTCGGCCTCCCAAAGTGCTGGGATTATAGGCGTGAGCCACCACGCCTGGCCTTTATTTTTATTTATTTACTTTTTTAGAGACAGGGTCTCACTCTGTTGGCCAGGCTGGAGTGCAGTGGTGCAGTCATAGCTCACTGCAGCCTCCAACTCCTGGGCTCAAGTGATCTTCTCACCGCACCCTTCTGAGTAGCTGGGCACACAGGCATACACCACCACAGCCAGCTAATTTTTAAATTTTTTGTAGAGACAGGATCTCACTATGTTGCCCAGGCTGGTCTCAAACTCCTGGGCTCTGGTAATCCTCCTGCCTTGGCCTCCCAAAGTGCTGGGATCACAGGCATGTGCCACTGTGCCTTGCCCACAGCTATGTCTGTTAGTGCCATCATTACCTGGGGAGATGTCTGGGGTCAGCCAGACTCAGCAGATGCTGCAGTCACGTGGACCCAGATGCTTCCTCTGGCCATTCCCTCTGCTCATTGGGCGACTTCCCCCTCCTTCAGGATGGTGCCACGGTGTTCACCCACCCTGCAGATTACAGGACAAGGGGAAATTGTTTAGAAAGAGGGTCTGATCATCCTTATTACCAACCCTGCTGTCACCCTAGGTCTATCAAGAGTGGGCATCTCACTGCGCTGAATGAATGGCACTGAGATAATAACAATAGGAAACTTATAGGATGCCTGCTTTGAGCCCCCTACTGTCCTAAGCCCTTATACATATTTATTCATTAAAGACCCAAAACAGCCAGGCACGGTGGCTCACACCTATAATCCCAGCACTTTGGAAGGCTGAGACGGGCTGATCACCTGAGGTCAGGAGTCCAATACCAGCCTGACCAACAGAGAAAACCCTGTCTCTACTGAAAATACAAAATTAGCCTGGCATGGTGGCGCATGCCTGTAATCCCAGCTACCTGGGAGGCAGAAGCATGAGAATCACTTGAACCCAGGAGGCGGAGGTTGCAGTGAGCCAAGATCGGAGAACTGAGATTCGTTCATTTATTGGAACAAACCCTCACTGTGCACCAGGCAGCCTTCTTAGCACTGGGGACTCTGCACAGGGACCCCGCAACCTTATGGAATTTACATTCTAGAGAGGAAATGGAGCAGGATAAACCAATAAAAATAGAGAGTGCAGGCCGGGCACAGCGGCTCAAGCCTGTAATCCTAGTGCTTTGGGAAGCCAAGGCAGGATTGCTTGAGGCCAGGACTTAGAGAACTGTCTAGGTAACATAGTGAGACCCCATCTCTAGCCAAAAAATGAAAAAGTGTGGCATAGTGGTGCACCTCTCCCAGTGTTTTAGGAGGCTAAAGCAGGAGGATCACTTGAGCCTAGGAGCTCGAGGCTGCAGTGAGCTGTGACTGTACCACTGCATTCCAGCCTAGGTGACAGAGGGAGACACTGTCTCAATCAATCAATCAATCAATAAAACATAGGCCGCGTGTGGTGGCTAACACCTGTAATCCCAGCACTTTGGGAGGCCAAGGCGAATGGATCACTTGAGGTCAGGAGTTCGAGATTAGCCTGTCCAACATGGTGAAACACCGTCTCTACTAAAAATAGAAAAATTGGCCAGGCGTGATGGCGTATGTCTGTAATCCCAGCTACTCAGGAGACGGAGGGAGGAGAATCGCTTGAATCTGGGAGGTGGAGGTTGTGGTGAGCCAAGATCACACCATTGTGCTCCAGCCTGGATGACAAGAGCGAAACTCTGTCTGAAAAATAAAATAAAATATAGAGTGCCCTGTAATGGGGTACATGCTTTGGGAAAAAATAAAGGAGGGAAAAAGGAACTATTTAAGGCAAAATGGTCAGAAAATTCCCCCTGAAAAAATGCCCGTTAATGAAGGGTCTGATAAAGGGACGGGAGGAGCCTTCTCAGGTGTCGGACAGAAGACAATTCAAGCAGAGGGAATGACAGGTGCAAAGGCCCTGAGGCAGGAACCTGTCTAGTGTCTCCAAGGACATTAGGAAAGGAGGCAAAGGCAGTAGGTAATTGAACACCTCCTGAAACAGACACACCCCAGCTCTCGTGACATGGCACAGTAGTTTGTTTCCCACATATAAAACCTGGTGATTCCAGCCTGCAGGCTGCCTTTCATTCATGGACTCAGATTCTTTCCTTCCTGTGGCTCCAGCCTCCTTCTGGGTCCTGGCCGGGTGGTTGAGGAGAAGCACTTGTCCATTTGGATTCCATTGGCTGGGACTCAGCCACATGGCGCCACATTTACCTGCAAGGGATGCTGGGAAATGTAGTCGGTGCTGGTGCCAGGTAGAGAGGGGTTTAGTGAGCAGCTGGTCTGCATCTTTCACAGGAGGTAAGGAGCAGGTTGTCAGGAACCGGGGACCCAGCAGAAGGGACTGCCCTGGCAGGGGGATGAAGGGGCCGTGACCAGCAGCTGCAGGGGAAGTAAAAGAAGCGGTCAGGCTGCAGGTGGATATATTTTGGATGCAGCACCAACAGGTTTTGCTGACAGATTGGAAGTGGGTGTGAGAGAGAGAGAAGTCAAGAAGAGCCCCAGGACTTTGGCATGAGCCACTGGAGGGACAGAGCTGCCATCCGCTGAGTCAGGGACACCCGTGAACAGTGCAGGCTTTGTGGGAGGGAAGTTTCAGAGCCCAGCATTGCAGATCTGAGTTTGAGATGCCTGTGAGACCCTCTTAGGTAGGGCCATGAGATGGAATAATCTGGAGCTTGACGGGAAGGTCTAGGAAGGAGCTGCACATGGAGTCACCAGGCCATGGGTGGTTATAGTATTAATAAGAATAGATACTTGGCTGGGCGAGGTGGCTCATGCCTGTAATCCCAACTATTTGGGAGGCTGAGACAGGAGAATCACTTGAACCTGGGAGGCAGAAGTTGTAGTGAGCTGAGATTGTGCCACACTGCACTCTAGCCTAGGCTACAAAGCGAGACTCCGTCTCAAAAAAAAAAAAGAATAGATACTTGGCTGGGCATAGTGTCTCACGCCTGTAATCCCAGCACTTTGGGAGGCCAAGGCAGGCAGATCACCTGAGGTTAGGAGTTCCAGACCAGCCTGGCCAACATGGCAAAACCCTGTCTCTACTGAAAATACAAAAATTAGCCGGGCATGGTGGCATGTGCCTGTAATCCTATCTAGTTGGGAGGCTGAGGCAGGAGAATTGCTTGAACCCAGGAGGGGGAGGTTGCAGTGAGCTGAGATGGTGCCACTGCACTCCAGCCTGGGCATCAGAACGAGACTCTGTCTTTAAAAAAAAAAAAAAAAGATAGATAATCTCCTGTAGTTCCAGTGCTTTGGGAGGCCAAGGAGGGAGGATCCTCCAGACCAGGAGGTCAAGACAAGCCTGGGCAACAGTGAGACTTCGTGTCTAGAAAAACTTAAAAATTACCCTATCATGGTGGAGCGTCTCTGTAGTCCCAGCTACTTGAGAGGCTGAGGCAGGAGGCTCTCTTGAGCCCAAGCGTTCGAGGCTGTCATGAGCTACGATCAAACCACTGCACTCCAGCCAGGACAACAGAGCAAGACCTCATCTCTGTCTGTTTGTCCTGGGTTCCTGGTACAGAGCTCCCAAAACCCTTGAAATTTCCTGAGTGATATGAGTGTTTTTTGTTATTCATAATAAGCCCCCTAGGAACACCCCTGAATCTTTGCTAATGAGGTGACTCCCAGTGGGGCCCCTAGATAGCTTCTGGATGGTGGTTGGTTGCCAGGAAGACCAAACATAGGATCAGAGAGAGATCTCTCAGCCCCAGCCCCAGCCCCCAGGGACTGAACAGGGAGCTGGAGACAGAGTTATAAAAACTCTTGCCAGACACAGTGGCTCATGGCTATGATCAGGAGTTCAAGACCAGGTTGGGCAACATGGCAAAACCCTGTTTCTACTAAAAATACAAAAAATTAGCCGGGCATGGTGGTGCACGCCTGCAGTCCCAGCTACTTGGGAGGCTGAGGCAGGAGAATCGCTTAAACCCAGGAGGTGGAGGTTGCAGTGAGCTGAGATTGTGCCACTGCCCTACAGGCTGCACAACAGAGCAAGGCTTTAAAACATGAGATGCTGGGGCCGTGGTGCCCCTGGAGAGGGCATGGAAGACCATACCATCCCCCATATCTTACCCTGTGCCCTTCCATTTGGCTGTCACTGAGTTGAATCCTTTATAATAAAGCTATAATCGTAGGTAGAGCCATTTTCTGAGTTCTGTGAGTTGTTCTAACAAATATCAAACCTGAGGATGGGATCATGGAAACCCCCCATTTATAGCCTGCTGGTCAGACATACAGGGTAGCCCAGGACTTGCAGCTGACATCTGAAGTCCGGGCAGTCTTGTGGGACTGAGCCTTTAAGTTATAGGATTTGATGCCCGCTCCAGGAAGATAATGTTAGAATGGATTGAATTATTGGACACTCAGTTGGCATTGAGAATTGGAGCGTGGCCTTTAACCCCATCAGCCTGGGCAAGCCTGGGGGTGAGGTGAGTGCTGAGGAGAGGCCCCAGCCCTAGCCTTCCAGGCCTGCAAGAACCAAAGAAACTTGGAAGGAGCCACCAGGAAGGGCCCAGTGCTGGCTGTGCACAGTGGCTCACACCTGTAATCCCAGCACTTTGGGAGGCTGAGGCAGAAGGAGCCCTTGAACCCAGGAGTTTAAGGCCAGCCTGGGTAGTGTAGCAAGACCTGGTCTCTACTTGAAAAAATCGGGGCTGGGTGAGGTGTCTCACACCTGTAATCCCAGCACTTTGGGGACACCAGAGTGTGAGTCTGAGGACCAAGAGAGGAAAGTGTCCCCTGGAGCAGGGGTGTTTAGCTGGGTCAGTCATCTTGGAGCAGTCAGGGCCAGTGGGGACTGAGAAGTGACTGCTGTTTTGGACAGTGAGAGGGTCACAGTGTCCAACCCCTGGAGAGCCCTCAACAAATACCAAGTGCTGGCCGGGCACAGTGGCTCACGCCTGTAATCCTAGCACTTTAGGAGGCCGAGGTGGGAGGATCCCTTGAGCCCAGGAGTTCAAGGCCAGCCTGGGTAGCATAGCAAGACCTGGTCTCTACTTGAAAAACTCGGGGTTGGGCAAGGTGTCTCATACCTGTAATCCCAGCACTTTGGGAGGCCCAGGCAGGCAGATCACTTCAGGAGTACCAGCCTGGCCGACATGGTGAAACTCTTCTCTACTGAAAATACAAAAATTAGCTGGGTGTGGTGGTGTGCCTCTGCAGTCCTAGCTAATCGGGAGGCTGAGGCAGGAGAATCACTTGAATCCAGGACGCCGAGGTTGCAGTGAGCTGAGATTGCACCACTGCACTTCAGCCTGGGTAACAGAGTGACAGTCTCAAAAAACAAAAAAAAAGAAAAGAAAAACTAAACAAATACCAGTGGCTGCAGCTATCATAACCATTCCCTTTCTTCTGTCCCCACAGTGGGCAATGGGCTGGTGGCCAGCAGCTCTGACTCGTCTGGCTCTGGCTCTGGCTCCGACTCTGAGGAGCACCCTGAGGGCCAGCCAGTCAAGGCTGCAGCGGCGGCGGCGGCAGCAGTGACGCCCACCAGCCCGGTGGGCAGCAGCGGGCTTATCACTCAGGAGGGCGTGCACATCCCCTTTGACGTCCACCACGTGGAGAACCTGGCCGAGCAGGGGACCCCGCTGTGCCCCAACCCAGCAGGCAGTGGGCCCGAAGCCCTGGAGACAGTGGTGTGCGTGCCAGTGCCCATGCAAGTGGGTGCGGGCCCCGGCGCCCTCTTTGAGAATGTGCCTCAGGAGGCCCTGGGTGAGGTAGTGGCCAGCTGCCCCATGCCGGGCATGGTGCCTGGCTCACAGGTGATCATCATCGCAGGCCCTGGCTACGACGCTCTCACAGCTGAGGGCATTCACCTCAACGTGGCGGCAGGCAGCAGTGCCCCTGGCAGTGGCCTGGGCGAGGAGGTGCCCTGTGCCATGATGGAGGGTGTGGCAGCCTACACCCAGACAGAGCCCGAGGGCAGCCAGCCCAGCACCACGGATGCCACTGCTGTAGTGGGCATCGAGACCAAGAAAGGTCTGGGGGACCTGCCATGGCCTCTGGCCAGGGGTGGTTGGGCCTGGGAGGGACTGGGCGAAGAGTGGCCCTCAAAGTGGGCACCTCAGCAGCCTTTGTGCCCCGCGGACACCACCCTGTGTCCACCCCGTAGAGAAGGAGGACCTGTGCTTGCTCAAGGAGGAGAAGGAGGAGCCCATAGCCCCAGAGCTGGCAACGACGGTGCCTGAGAGCGCAGAGCCTGCAGCAGAGGTGGACGGCGGGGAGCTGGACGGCAGCGACATGTCAGCCATCATCTACGAGATCCCCAAGGAGCCCGAGAAGTGGGTGCCAGGGCTGGGCGAGGGTGAAGGCGAGCTCTAGGAGTGGCCAGGCCCCCAGCCTGCCTGGTGCGGGAGCCCCAACCTTATGGGCCCCTTCCCCTCCAGGAGGCGGCGGAGCAAGCGGTCGCGGGTGATGGATGCTGACGGCCTGCTTGAGATGTTCCACTGCCCATACGAGGGCTGCAGCCAAGTTTACGTGGCCCTCAGCAGCTTCCAGGTGAGGCCGCCACCCAGAGTAGCCTGGGCCAGGCCCATAAGGCCCAGGTCATGGCACCACTAGGACGTCCTACCTCTAGTTTGCCCCTTGGAGTTTGATGAGGTGCCACTGAAGGCAGAGACAGGGACTTGTCACATCTCACACCTGGCATGGGAGGATGCAGCAACAGGCCTTTGAATGTGCCATGCCATGCTTTGATTAATCATATATTAAGCACCTAGTACATGCCAGGCCTGCAAACTAGAGTCAGTAAGTTAAAGAATGGAAGAACAGAGGAATGAATCAATCGGGACTGCCTATTGATCTGCTGACAGCCCTCAGATCCAGTGCCAGTCCTGCCACTGCCCACCTGTGAGACCCTGGCCAAACAACTGAGCCTGGAACCTCAGTTTCTATCCATTAATTGGGCCCTTCACAGAGTTGACGAATACCCCAGTCCAGAGCTTGGCACATAGTAGGTGTTCAGTAGAGCTGCCCTTTGACCCCAGTTGTGCCCCTGGGAATCTCAGAGTTGGGCAAGGGTAGCCTTCTTCCCTCCTCCTGGGGAGGCCAGCCCCAGCCTGCCTTCCAGCTGCCTTCATCTCTCCCCACCCCCCAGAGCCCCTTCAGTGGGCCTACGGGACCCACTCCTGCCCATCTCGTCCCCAGAACCACGTCAATCTTGTTCATCGGAAAGGGAAGACCAAAGTGTGTCCTCATCCTGGCTGCGGCAAGAAGTTCTATCTGTCCAACCACCTGCGGCGGCACATGATCATCCATTCAGGTCAGGCCCTGGGCCAGCTGGTGCGTGAGCTGGGGACACAGGCATGGGACTAGGGGCATGGGAGCCTGGGGGCCTGGGCCAGGCTGGAGGGTCAAAACTCAGTACTGGGTTCCCGGGCACAGGACTGCACCCCTAGGAGCCTCTTCCCTGTGCTCAGTAGGCTATAGCTACCTGAGCCACAACGACAGGAACTGTTACCAATCAATCACAGGAGGTGGGCGGGGCTGGCTGTCTCCTCTCCTATCGCCACAACCGCATGAGCAGGTCTCATGCAAGAGACTAAGACACCGCCTCGGCTCTTCCAGATTGGAATAGCAGCACCTGGGGCCGCAGGCCAGAGCCAGTGCCCACCCAAGCAGCAGCAGGAAGGAGAGCTGGGCAGAGAGGGGCAGCTGGTTTGGGACTGGGCTTCTGTTTCCACTTGTGGTAGAGATGCTGGTCTTCTTTGTGGGCTGGGGACAGTGAGGGCCAGAGCTTCTGATATCTCGGGAGGTCAGAAATTTGGGGTGCTGTTTGTTGTTGTTTCTTTTTATTTTCTTTCTTGTGTGTGTTGAGGGGGTTATTTTTTGCAATGGAGTCTTGCTCTGTTGCCCAGGCTGGAGTTCGATCTCGGCTCACTGCAGCCTCTGCCTCCCGGGTTCAAGCAATTCTGCTGCCCCAGCCTCCCGAGTATCAGGGATTACAGGCGCCCATCACCATACCCGGCTAATTTTTGTATTTTTTAATAGAGATGGGATTTTGCCATGTTAGCCAGGCTGGTCTCCAACTCCTGCCCTCAGGCGATCTGCCTGCCTCAGCCTCTCAAAGTTCTAGGATTACAGGTGTGAGCCACCAAGCCCAGCAGAAGTTTTTTTTTTTATGCAAAATCATTCAAAGTTCAAATATGGGGGACAAGGCTGTTCGAGGTAACTCACGCCTGTAATCTCAGCACTTTGGGAGGCTGAGGCAGGTGGATCACCTGAGATTGGGAGTTTGAGACCAGCCTGAACCAACATGGAGACACCCTGTCTCTACTAAAAATACAAAAATCAGCTGGGCATGGTGGCACATGCTGGTAATCTCAGCTACTTGAGAGGCTGAGGCAGGAGAATTGCTTCATCCAGGGAGGCGGAAGTTGCAGTGAGCCGAGATCATGCCACTGCACTCCAGCCTGGGCGACAGAGCAAGACTTCATCTCTGGGAAAAATAGCAACAATAGAAAAAAAATATTGGGGACAAATTCAGAACCATGTTGGCTTGGCAGTTTGCACCCTATGCCCCTCAGGGACTCAAGTTCGAATCTCAGCTCTGCTTGATTGTGTTTCCCAGCAGTCACAGGGGAAGGACGTAGGGTTCCATAGGTTTGGTCGGTCTGCATCTGCAGTCCTGGGAGATGCAAGGAGACAGCCTGCTGTTCCTTCTAGCATCAGAGTCTGCAGCTCAGAGATACCCCATAGCCCCCTGCCCGAATAGCACCGTCCTCAGCCTCGGTCCCCATCGCCCCCAGGTGTCCGTGAATTCACCTGTGAGACCTGCGGCAAGTCCTTCAAGAGGAAGAACCACCTGGAGGTACATCGGCGCACGCACACCGGCGAGACCCCCCTGCAGTGAGTCACAGGCCGCCCCGCATAGCTAGAGGATTGGGAGGGAGGGGATTCCAGCAGGTCCGGGAGCGCTCTGCCGCCACGCAGTGCCTGGGCATGGTTCCACCAGCGCTCGGCCCTGTAGGGCCCCACCCCACCCCGCGGTGCCCAGCCCACTCTGACCCCACCCCGTGCTGCCACGGGCTCCTGGCAGGTGCGAGATCTGTGGCTACCAGTGCCGGCAGCGTGCGTCGCTCAACTGGCACATGAAGAAGCACACGGCAGAGGTGCAGTACAACTTCACGTGTGATCGCTGTGGGAAGCGCTTTGAGAAGCTGGACAGCGTCAAGTTCCACACGCTCAAAAGCCACCCAGACCACAGGCCCACCTGACCCACCTGACCATAGACCGCCCCTATTTATTCGTCCGCTCGGACACCACGCCCAGGCCTGCCAGGGCCTGGACTGCTGCGAGGGCCACCCAGACCGCGGGCCGGAAGGAGGCGCCCCTGCCCCACCCCAGGGCTGGGCCCCCTGGGCAGGTTCCCCACCCCGCCCCACCGCATCCTTCTCTGAAGCTGGTGCCTGGGGCTGCATTACTGGAACTGTGTCAAGAGAGCAGAGCGAGATTAAAGAGCGAGAAAGGAGATGCCCTTTTCCTGGGCCTGAATAATTTGGGGTGCCAGGTCCCTGTCTGTCTCCAGCCTACTTGATCCCTTCCTGAGCGAGGCCGGGCAGGGGGGATGCCCCTGGGCTGGGCAGCCCCACACAGCCCCTGATTCCACAGGATGAGGTGGAGCTTGGGGGTCTGGGGTCTCTAGGCATCTCCCAGAACTCAGGACCCTAATGCCCACTCCTCCGGTCTTACACCCATCTGCCACCCTCAGCGAGCTCCGAGACAAGATGGGGGAGGTGTTCAGCAGTCCCCTAAATGAGAAACATCTGCAGCTAGTGAAAGCACTATGCAAAAGAGAGTGATGCATTGTTTTCCGGGGATGCTGTTGAGGACGGTGGTCAGGGAGGGCCTCTGAGGAGGTGGCATTTGTGCATAGGCCAGAATGACAAAGATCTATCCCTGAAGAAAAGTGGGGGAGGAAATTCTCAGGCCAGAGGAACAACCAGTGCTAAAACCCCAAGGTAGAACCAGCTCGGCGTGTTCCTAAAACAGGAAGCCGCAGGGGGAAGGGGAGCTGGCAGTGGCTGCCCTGGCCCCATTTCCCGGAGGAGGATGCTGAGGCCGCCTCCTCCTGCGGGCCGCGAGGGAGGGGCGGGGAGCGAGGCGCCGCCGCCAGGTGGCGCGCGAGTCGCGTAGGCCCCGGTGGCCGCAGCCACGTGACCCTGGGGACCGCAGCCGCGAGCTCAGGCACGTGCCCGGGAGAGCCCTGTGGCGCCACGCGCAGATTGGCCCCGCCGGCTCCTCACCAGCTCGCTCGGGTGGGGCGGGGCCCCAGCTACGCCTGTTTCCGCTACGGACCAGGGGGCTACCCTAGGCGGGGACAAGAATCGACAAGGACGAGCGAGTCCGGCCGCTGGGGCCGCCCCCGCGAGCTCCCTTCCCCCCACCGAGGCAGGTCCCCTCCGCTCTCCCCGCACAGCCGGAGCCGGCAGGTTTCCATGGGAACCGCAGCGGGGTCCGCGCGCCCAGGAGCAGCCCCCACCTCCCGGCACAGCTTCCGATGACGGAAACTGGGAGGAACACGGGTGAGGGAACAGACCATCGCTTAGGGTCCCCTGCGTCGGCAGCCAGGTCGCCGCAGCGAGCCCAAGAGGGGCCACCCGGGGACCCGCACCGCCACCTCCCCGATTGTGCGGGCCACTGCGATTGGTCTGCCCTCTCCAGGCTTGGCAGCATCCCCCTGGTACACTCGCTTCCATTGGCTCGATCTCTAGGGCATCTTCCAATAATTGGTTCTCTCAAGGGCCGCCCCTGATTGGGCAAATTAGGCTCTCCTGGCTGGTGGCGCTCTCTGACAGTCTGTAGCCTAAAGGCGTGCAGGAACGAGGATAGGGTGGGGACTGGGGCTCTCCAGTTGGGGGGTCCGGGTTACCCGCCCGCAGCGCCCTCGCCCGGACCGTCGGATTGCTGTCTGTGGTGCTGAAGCCTAACACCGCGGCGACCCCGCCCCAGTGTGTGCTTGTTCCCGCGCCCCGACGTAAACATGCACCTGCGCCCGCGCACCAAAGGAAGCTGCGCCACCCCCAACGCCTTAGAGAGAGGCCAGGTCCCCCCTAGCAGAGAGCGAGCATGACTCCACAGTCAGGAGGACCAATCACGAGCCGAGGAAGCCAGGACAGTTATGTGGCAAATCCATCCACCCCAGTTTTGTGGGGTCCGAGAAGGATCTGTGGTTTCCCAGAGCTGCGGGGCTCCAGCGAGGATTATCCAGAACACTGAGCCCCAAACCTTTTTACCCTCTTCGGAGCAGTGCGGAGTTCCCTTGCAATGGGGAGTGCCAGTCCTCACCTTTTGAACCCTAGAAGCACCCAGCCCACTCCAAACTAACAGCGTCCCAGCCTCCTTCCACAGAAGACTATGGCCACACTAGCCACCCTCCCCCGTGGTCTTGAGGTGGTCTACACCTGGTGCTTCCAAATCTGGGGAACCAGGCCTCTGCCTACTGAAAAATTGGTTCCAGGTCCCAGTCCCCTCAGTGGACAACACCTCTGGAAGGTCGCATATTCAGACCACTAATACCCGCTCGCTCTCTTGGCTCCTCCAGCTCTAGGTGCTGGACGGAGGAGGGGAACCCGTTTCCTGGCCCGAAAGCCAGCCCAAGAAGGGATGCCAAGGCAGGAAGCAAGGGCCGCGAGGGAAGGAGGGCCTGAATCTGGCAACCCGAGCACCTAGGATACGCTTTTGTGGGGTGCAGAGTCCCGACCAGCGCGCGCTCGCTTCCACCTGCCGAGCCGTCGGGAGCCGCGAGGAGGCGGAGCTCTGTCGCCGCAGCCAATGAGCGACGCCGGCGCTGGCAGCTGCTGCTATAAAGGGCTGGGGGCGGCGGCGGCGCGGTCCAGAGCGCGGAGCGCGCAGCGCGGGCCGGAGGGAGGGAGGGAGGGTGGGCGAGGGGAGAGGACTTGAACACCCGGGACCGGACAGGGCCGACAGAGGGGCGGCGGCGAAAGGCAGAGCGCCGCGATCTCTGTCGGGAAGCGCAACCTCCCCGGGCCCCGCGGGGCCGCGCAGGGGGCGTCCTCAACCCCGCGCCAGCTCCCTCTTTCCATCCCCTGCCGCCCGCAGGCCACCCCGGGGCCCGGCCATCCACTCGCGCATCCCCGGGTTCGGGCCCGTCCCTGGCCCTCGAGGGAGCCGCCGCCTTCATCGCCTCATCTGCAGCGGCCGCACCAGAGGCCGCCCGGGCGGGACCCCGGCGTGAGCATCGGGCGCCCCACTAAGAGTGCACGACCCCCGGAGCCGCCCTCGACACGGACCGCGCCCGCCGGGCACACAAGAATGGTCACTGTAGGTATTCCCCTGTTGCCGAAAGGGAATCGGGACTGGGAGGAGTTGGGCCCAGGCTCCGCGGAGATTGGGCGGGTGCAGGGAGGGGGGGTAGGACCAGGCCTAGCTAGGCCCGGGTGGGGGGGGTAGGACCGAGCCTCGGGGCCTGAGAGTGGGCAGGGCCGCGCCCGGAGTGCTGAGGGCGCTGAGAGCTTGGCCTGAGGGGCCTTTGGGAGCCGGACTGCGATTCAGGGGGCGTCCGACGCCGCCCTGGAGGCGGGATGGCCCCCTCGCCAGCAGGCCTGATGGGGGAGGGGCCGTGGCGGCTAAGGATGCTTCCTCCATCCAGGCCCAGACCCCGCAGGCCGCCCAGGCAAACGCAGGGCCCGATCCCTGGTGCTGGGCCAGGCCAAAGCGACAGGGCGTCCCCGAGAGCCCTAGGGAAGCGGGTGGCGTCGGATCGCGCGCCCGGTGCCTCGGCCGCGCCCGGGAGGCGGGCGTCTCGTCCTCAAGCCCGTCGACCTTGCGGCAAGCGGGGAGGGGAGAGGAGGGGGCACGCCCGGAGGCCCCGCGGGCCCGCCGCCGCCGCTGCCGCGTCCCTTTGTTTCTCGGCGCTTCTTCGCGGGCCGTAGCCTCGCGCGGGCGCCTCGGGCTGCGGGGAGGGGGAGGGGGAGGGGAGAGGAGGGCCCGCGGGTTGGTGGGGGCACCTCTCGGATCCCGGGTCCCCGCCCCCAGGGATATGGGGTAGGAGACCGAGGCAGCTCCCCTAGGCCAGGTCCAGGCTCCCCACCTCGCCGAGGCTCTGGGCCGCGAGGTGACCTTGAGCGCCGCCGGCTCGCCCGCCCGCACCGCTCGCCCCGCTCTCGGTGCTTTCAGCAGCCACGGAGCTGGTCAGCTCCCGAGCGGGCGGCCCCTCCCGCCCTGCCACGCCCTGCCTGGCCACGCCCGGGCACGCCCATCTAGGCCCCGCCCCCAGGGCCCCGGGGGCCCGGCCTCGCCCGAGCCCTCGGATTCCCACTCGGCAGCCCGGGCGTGTCCCGGGGGCGGGGCTGGCTAGTTATAGCCCCACCCCGGCTCCGCCCCCGCCCCTGCCGCGCGACTCCGCTCCCCGCGCCGCCTCGCGTCCTTTGTCTGGTCCCGGCGCCCGGGCCTCCCTCTTCCGCTCTTCCTATCTCTCCGTCTCTGCGTGTGTGTCTCTGTGCACTGTGTCCCTTTCCGGGCCTCTTTTTCGAGTCGTGGCTAGCAGTGGGGGTGGGGGCATGATCGGCGCTCCCTCCATGCCTGGGCCTCTCCCCTCATGGACCCTGGGACCCGCCCACCTGACTCTGAGAAATGAGGTGCCTGAAGCCTGGCTCACCAGCTGTGTGACCTCAGGCCGGTTCCTTTCCCTCTCTGGGCTTCGTGCTGCTCCCCAGGTCTGGGAACTGGAATGTGGCCTCCTGAGGACCTCAGAACTCCCGCAACAGTCCAGCCTCTCCTAGGCGTCCTCTGATCGGTTCTCTCATTTGAAAAAGGAAACTAATGCACAAAGGGAAAGAGGGTGTGGTCATAGGTCACACAAGGGCCTTGAGGACCTGGGTTCTTCTGTAAGCGAGCGCTCGGGCAGAGATGTATCATGGGGACGGGCTGGGAGGAGGAGTGGTGATAAATTAAGACCACAAGGACCCTGCACTGAAGGAGGGCCCAGAATTAGGAGGCTCAGTCAGCACCACATGGTAGCCCAGCCTCACCATGCATAGCCACTCAATGCCCTATTGTCGCCGGCCGGTATCCAGGCATGTCACTGTGACTGGGGCCAGGAGAGCAGCTGGGGGCCGTGGGGGTCAGACACAGAAGGTTCTAAGAAACAAGTGGCTTCAGGTGTGTTCACTGCAAAATCCGTACCTCAGATGTATGTGCAATGGTGGAAAACAGGAAAAGAGTGATGAAGCCAGGGAATGGTTCAGAGAGAGGGCAGGACAGTGGAGAAAGCAGGGAAACAGGAAGAAAGAGGGAGCGAGAAACCAGAAGTGGGGGAGACTTAGAAGCAGCACTGGAGAGAATGGGAAGGAAGGTTTCTTACCCTCTATCTTTGATCTGCCCTCCTTCTCTCTGACTTTACCACCCCCCATCTCTGTCTGGGGCCAGTCGTCAAAGTCCCTTTGATGCCCACGTGGCCACTGTCCCAGGCTGCGCACTTACTGCAGGCTGGAGCAGGGCGGGTGTGGCCTCCATCAGTCTGATCCTCATTATGGGCTCAGCCGGCTCAGCCTTGGAGAAACTCGACACTGGTCCTGCTAAGCTCTGGCACAGATGTGAGGGAGAAGGGGTGGTGGCCAGATTAGCAGCCTGGGCCTTCTGATGGTGTCAAGTTGGGAACACCTGGCCTAGGAGGGGCTACCTCAAACTCCTTAAGAACCCGGGTCTGACCCACCCAGTCACCTCTTCACCCCATTCAAGTTGGGTACTCCATGGGGAGGGGGACATCCGGTAACACTTTCGGCTCTGTGGATATTGGATCAGGGGGTGAGATGCTGACACCATCCCCTCCATCTCCTCCTGTCACCCTGGACAAGTCATAGGTCCCTGTGACTAACCCTCAATGTCTCCATCTGAGAAATGGGGTAGATCCTCTCTACCGTTCACTGTGGTTGTGGGAAGTCAATGAAAACTTCGCACATGCCCACTTGAGTTCAAAAATAGGGATCTAGTACAGTGGCTCACACCTGTGATCCCAGCACTTTGGGACCCCGAGGTAGGTGGATCACTTGAGGTCAGGAGTTCGAGACCAGACTTGCCAACATGGCAAAACCCCATCTCTACTACAAATACAAAAAATTAGCTGGTCGTGATGGTGCATGCCTGTGGTCCCAGCTACCAGGGAGGCTAAGGCGGGAGAATCGCTTGAACCCGGGAGGCAGAGGTTGCAGTGAGCCAAGATCACACCACTGCACTCTAACCTAAGCAACAGAGTGAGACTCCATCTCAAAAATAATAATAATAATAATAATAATAGGGATCTAGCTGTGGCTTGTGTACTGCCGATTGCTCGTTGGGCTCTTATAGCAAATCTTATCAACTCAACATAAAATTCTTACCTCAATAAGCTTGCATGCAAATTCAGAATCCATCTCCAGGGCCAGGTGTGGTGGCTCACACCAGTAATCTCAGCACTTTGGGAGGCTAAGGCAGGAGGATTGCAGCCTGGGCAACATGGCAAAACCCCCATCTCTATAGAGAAGGAGAAAAATTAGCCAACCGGGTGGTGCAAGCCTATAGTCCCAGCTACTTGGGAGGTTGAGGCAGAAGGATCACTTGAGCCCAGGAGGATGAGGCTTCAATAAGCCATGATCACACCACTGCACTCCAGACTGGGCAACAGAGCAAGACCCTGTCTCAAAAAAATAAGAAAGAAAGAAAGAAAAAAAAAAACCCACAATGAGCCAGGTTGCAAATTCAGAACCCAGCTCTATATATGTGAGACCTCTGTGCCATACCTTCCTTAAGGAGGAACAGAGAGGCATAGAAAGCTGGCATAACTGTCAGAGGACAACATGAGGAGGGTGGAGTCCGACATGGGTAGCCCTCAGTAAATATTTGTTGAATTGAATTAATAGACTCAACTGATGGAGTGGGTTTAAATGTCATGATGCCCAGGACATGGCAGAGAACAGGTACTCGGCTTCGCTTTGCTGTTATTATTTTATTATTACTGGTCTGTTTGTTAGGAGAGTGGGCTCTGAAGTCCAAACCCTGAAACTGAATTCTTTTTTTTTTTTTTTCTGAGATTCCCTCTGTCACCCAGGCTGTAGTGCAGTGGCACAATTTCGGCTCACTGCAACCTCCACCTCCCAGGTTCAAGTGATTCTCCTGCCTCAGCCTTTGGAGTAGCTGAGGTTACAGGTGCCCACCACCACGCCTCGTATTTTTTGTATTTTTAGTAGACACGAGGTTTTGCCGTTTGACCAGGCTGGTCTCAAACCCCTGACCTCAGGTAATCCTCCCGCCTCGGCCTCCCAAAGTGCTGAGATAACAGGCGTGAGCCACTGCGCCTTGCCGGAATTCTTGTTTCACCGTTTGTATCCTGTGCAACCTGTTTCTTATTTATTTATTTTTAAGATGGGGTTTCACCATGTTGGTCAGCCTGGTCTTGAACTCCCCACCTCAGGTGATCTGCCCACCTTGGCCTCCAAAGTGCTTGGATTACAGGCGTGAGCCACAGCACCCGGCCGCAACCCTGTTTCTATTCTGTCATTTTTTTTTTCCTTAAGAGTCAGGGTCTTACCCTCTCACCCAGGCTGGAGTGCAGTGGCACAATCACACTCCCTGCATCCTCAAACTCCTGGGCTCAAGTTAATCCTCTCACCACCTCGTCCTCCCAAGTAGTTGGGACTACAGGCATGTACCACCACACTCAGCTAATTTGTTTTGGAAATGTTTTGTAGAGACAGGATCTCACGGTGTTTCCCAGGCTGGTCTCAAACTTCTAGGCTCAAACAATCCTCCTGTCTCAGCCGCCCCACCCACCCACAAACATTACTGCATCACCACAGGTGCCTTGCAGACACTGGTAATCAACCCAATGCGTGTTCTTTTTGAGCCTGGATGTGTCTTCAGAGTGGTCCTCCAGGCAGCCCTCCTGGGAGCAACTCTCAGCCAATTGGAGATGCAGGGAGCTGACTTTATGCCATCTGTTTTATAAGAGTAAATGGGCCGGGCACAGTGGCTCACGCCTATAATCCCAGCATTTTGGGAGGCCAAGGTGGGCGGATCATCTGAGGTCAGGAGTTGGAAAGCAGCCTGGCTAACATGGCAAAAACCCGTCTCTACTAAAAATACAAAAAATTAGCTGTGCATAGTGGCACACACCTGTGGTCCCAGCTACTCTAGAGGCTGAGGCAGGAGAATCACTTGAACCTGGGAGGTGGAGGTTGCAGTGAGCCAAGATTGTGCCACTACACTCCAGCCTAGCTGACACAGCAGAACTCTGTCTCAAAAAAAAAAAAAAAAAAAAAGAGTAAACGGTGGCCAGGTGCAGTGACTCACGCCTGTAATCCCAACACTTTGGAAGGCTGAGGCAGGAGGATCCCTTGAGGCCGGGAGTTTGAAAACAGCCTGGGCAACATAGCGAGACACCATCTCTACAAGAAACAAAAAATTAGCTGGGCATGGTGACTTGCACTTGTAATCTTAGCTACTGGGGAGGGTGAGATGGGAGAATCACTTGAGCCCAGGGGTTCAGAGTCAGCCTGGGCAACATAGCCAGACAAGGCATTGGCCATAATGATGAAAAACAGCTCTGCAAACAGATCCGGAACTAAAATGAAGTTCCCTATTCATACCGCCCAACGTCTCTGAGTTCACTTTCATCATCTGTAAAATAGAGAACGTGTTCTCAGTCTTTTAAGATTGTTGGGAGAGTAACTGAAATGATGCCTCAAAGTATTTCCCACAGTGCCTGGCATAGTAGCTGCTCATTGTAGGGGAATGCTCATTAATACAGCAGTATTGCCGGGTGCAGTGGCTTATGCGTGTAATCCCAGCACTGTGGAAGAAAGAGGTGGGCGGATCACCCAAGGTCGGGAGTTTGAGACCAGCTTGACCAACATGGAGAAACCCTGTCTCCACTAAAAATACAAAATTAGCCAGGTGTGGTGGTGCGTGCATGCCTGTAATCCCAGCTGCTCAGAAGGCTGAGGCAGGAGAATCTATTGAACTCAGGAGGTGGAGGTTACAGTGAGCCAAGATCGCACAATTGCACTCCAGCCTGGGCAACAAGAGCAAAACTGTGTCTCAAATATATATATACACACACACACATATACATATATATATATACATATATATACATATATATATATACACACACACACACATATATATGGCAGTATTGCCCCATGCAATGGCAGATGCCTGTAGTCATAGCTACTTGGGAGGCTGAGATGAGAGGATCCCTTGAGTCCAGGAGGTGGAGGCTGCAGTGCACTATGATTGCACCTGTGAATAATCACTGCACTCCAGGCTGGGCAACATAGTGAAACTCAATCTTTAAATAAAATAATAATGTGCCAGGCATGGTAGCTCACAACTGAATTCTTAGCACTTTGAGAAACTAAGATGGGAGAGGCCAGGAGTTTGAGATCAGCCTGGGTAACATAGCGAGACCTCATCTCTACAAAAAATTAAAAACTTAGCCAAGCATGGTGGCACACGCCTATAGTCCCAGCTTCTTAGGAGTCTGAGGTATAAAGATCACTTCAGCCCCAGAGGTTTAGGCTGAAGTAAGTCATGATCATACCACTGCACCCCACCCTGGGTGACAGAGTGAGACTCCATCTCTAATTATAATAATAGTAATAATAAATAATAACGTAAGTGTATTAAGAGGCACGGATGATGGATGTGACAAGCCTGCTTTTAATTCCCATGATTGTGCCCAGGACAGATATAACTAATCAGTTCAAGATGCTTTCTAGCATATGGCTTTAGCTCCTTCCTCAGGCCAGTGTGACTGTAATTTGGAGTTTGCAGCAAAATGGAGCAGAGGCTCAGAAGCACTAAGTAGTCTATCTGAGGACACACAGCTGGGAAATGTTAGAGCTGGCACCGTTCTTGGTTGGCAATGGAAGTTGGAAATGCACACTCTGGATCAGAAAAACTCATATGCAAATCCCTGTTCCACCATTTATATGCTGCATGATCTTTGGCAATTTTTAAAATATCTCAGTTTCCTCATGTATTAAGTGGGGGTGAAGTGGGGGAGGAAAACTTCCCTTTTTAGGATTGTTGTGAATAAGAACAGAAAACTTGCATGTAGAGTGCTTTGCACAGTGCCTGGCACACAGTAGTGGCCAATATTTGGGAATAATTAAGATATTGGAACTTGAGTCAGGGATGGCTGAAATAATTAGTACCTGCTGGCTGTTTCTAGTTCTGTGACCACAGCAGACATTGCTAATCAATCACAGTGATCTTTCCTACTGAAAACTGTATATGATTTTTTTTTCCATTTATTTATTTATTTATTTTTGAGACAGAATCTCACTCTGTCACCCAGGCTGGAGTGCAGAGCTGCAATTTCGGCTCACCGCAATCTCCATCTCCCAGGTTCAAGCAATTCTGCTGCCTCAGCCTCCCTAATACCTGGGATTACAGGTGCCCACCACCATACCTGGCTAATTTTTGTATTTTTAGTAGAGATGGGTTTTTGCCATGTAGGCCAGGCTGGTCTCAAACTCCTGACCTCAGTTGATCCACTCCCCTCCCCCTTAGGCTCCCAAAGTGCTAGCATTACAGGCATGAGCCACTGTGCCTGGCCTCTGTTTTTTCCTTTTTAAGACAGGGGTCTCACTATGTCACCCAGGCTGGAGGGCAGTGGTGCAATCATGACTTACTGCAACCTCCACCTCCTGGGCTCAAGCGATCCTCCTATCTCAGTATCCTGAGTAGCTGGGACTACAGGTGCAAGCCACCATGACTAGTTAATTTTTAAATTTTTAGTAGAGACAAGATCTCACTGTGTTGTCCAAGCTGGGCTTCAACTCCTAAGCTCAAACAATCTTCCCTCCTCGGCCTCCCAAAGTACTGTGATTACAAGCATGAGCCAGCACACCTGGCCTGAATGTGGTTTCTGAATTCTTCTTAATTCATTCCTCCATAAAGACACTACCAGTCAGTTTGTTTTTGAGACAGAGGCTTGCTCTTGCCCACGCTGGAGTGCAGTGGCATGATCTCAGCTCACTGCAACCTCCACCTCCCGGGTTCAAGCAATTCTTCTGCCTCAGCTTCCTGAGTAGCCGGGATTACAGGCGTCCACTACCACACCTGGCTAATTTTGTATTTTTAGTAGAGACAGGTTTTCACTATGTTGCCGAGGCTGGTCTCGAACTCCTGACCTCAGATGATCCACCCTTCTCGGCTTCCCAAAGTGCTGGGATTACAGCCATGATCCACCACGCCTGGCCCAATTTGGGTTTTCAAGTGAGGGCAAACCTGTGTGCCAACCGTGCCACTGGAGAAGATATAAGGAAATGCTGGCTACTTGACCTTCTTATGTCCCTGACAGATAAGGTCAGTCAAATCCCAGCACTCTTTCCTGCTGAGCTCTGAAGTGGCTTTAAAGTTCTCCTCTACATAGCCCTTCATATAGCCCTTGCCAGTTGTTTTAAGTTTTCAGCAAAGTGAAACAGAGGCTCTAGCAGGCATATCCAGAGATGCATATTGAGTTGTCAGAGCCAGTACCAGCCTGGTTGACTGTTATAGTAAGAAAATTGGGCCAGGTTCCGTGGCTCATGCCTGTAATCCCAACACTCTGGAGCCCAAGGGGTGAGGCTTGCTTGAGGCTGCAAGTTTGAGGCCAGCCTGGGCAACATGGTGACACCTCATCTCTACAAAAAAAATTCTTTTTTTTTTTTTTTTTAGACGGAGTCTTGCTCCGTTGCCCAGGCTGGAGTGCAATGGCGCCATCTCAGCTCACTGCAATCTCCGCCTCCTAGGTTCAAGTGATTCTCCTGCCTCAGCCTTCGGAATAGATGGGACTACAGGCGCCTGCCACCACACCCGGCTAATTTTTATTTTTTTAGTAGAGACAGGGCTTCACCATATTGGTCACACTAGTCTCAAACTCCTGGCCTTGTGATCTGCCTGCTTTGGCTTCCCAAGGTGCTGGGATTACAGGTGTTAGCCACCTCAACCAGCCAATTTTTATATTTTTCGTAGAGACGGGATTTCACTATATTGGCCAGGCTGGTCTCGATCTCCTGGAGGTATGCATTTCATTTCCAGTGCCACAGTGGATATGCTGTGTGACTTCATCAAGTTCCTTAACATCTTTGAGGCTCAGATTCTCCATCCATCATAACAAAATTAACTTCTACCATTTAATATTTTATTTATTTATTGTATTACTATTATTTTTAGATGGAGTCTCGCTCTGTCACCCAAAAGCTGTAGGGCAATGGCGTGATCTCAGCTCACTGCAGCCTCCGCCTCCCAGGTTCAAGCAATTCTTGTGCCTCACCCTCCCAAGTAGCTGTGATTACAGACATGTGCCACCACACCTGGCTAATTGTATTTTTAGTAGAGACAGGGTTTCACCATGTTGGCCAAGCTGGTCTTGAACTCCTGACCTCCAGTGATCCTCCTGCCTCCGCCTCCCAAACTGTTGGGATTACAGCTTGAGCCATCACACCCAGCTTTATTTATTTTTGAGACAGCGTCTTACTCTGTTGCCCAGACAGGAGTGCAGTGGTGTGATCACGGTTCACTGTATCCTCAGCCTCCCAACCTCAGGTGATCCTCCCTTACAGGCACACATCACCACATTCAGCTAGTTTTTTAATTTTTAGTAGAGACAGTGTTTTGCCATGTTGCCTAGGCTGGTCTTGAGCTCCTGAGCTCAAGCAATCTGCCCACCTTTGCCTCCCAAAGTGCTGATTACGGGCATGAGCCACCATGCCCAGCCAATTTCTACCAATTTAGAGTCTTTGTGTAAAGAAAAACAGCATATCCTCCTGAACATATATGAAAAAATGCTAAACCACCAAAAATCTCAGCAAACTAAATCAAGCAATGTATATAAACAAAATCCAGGCAGGGTGAGGTGGCTCACAACTGTAATCTCAGAACTTTGGGAGGCCAAGGCGAGGTCAGGAGATCGAGACCATCCAGGCTAACATGGTGAAACCCCATCTCTACTAAAAATACAAAGAATTAGCCGGGCATGGTGAGACATGCCTGTAGTCCCAGCCACTTGGGAGGCTGAGGCAGGAGAATCACTTGAACCCAGGAGGCAGAGGTTGCAGTGTGCCGAGATTGTGCCACTGCACTCCAGCCTGGGGACAGAGTGAGACTTCGTCTCCAAAAACAAAAAACAAAACTCCAGTATGCATGACCAAGTATGGTTTATCCCATGAAGATTGGTTTAATGTTAGAAAATTAACATAATTAAAATTAATATAATTTATGACATTAATATATTAAAGCTAAAAAAATGGGCCATGTGCAGTGGCTCATGCCTGTAATCCCAGCTCTTTGGAGGGCCAGGGCAGGAGGATTGCTTGAGCCAAGGAGTTTGAGACCAGCCTGGGCAATATGCCAAAACCCTGTCTCTACTAAAAACACAAAGAAAAATAAAATTAGCCAGGCTTGGAGGTGCATGCCTGTAGTCCCAGGTACTGGGGAGGCTGAGGTGGGAGAATCGCTTGAGCCTGGAAGGCAGAGGTTGCAGTGAACCAAGATTGCCCCACTGCACTTCAGCCTGGGTGACAGAGTGAGACCTTGTCTCAAAAATAAATTAATTAAGTAAGTAAAGCTAAAAAAATGATTTCAACTGATGTAGAAAAATGTCAATAAAATTCAACATCCTGACGGGCATGGTGGCTCATGCCTATAATCCCAGCACTTTGGGAGGCCAAGGCGAGCAGATCACAAGGTCAGGAGTTTGAGACCAGCCTGACCCACATGGAGAAACCCCATCTCTACTAAAAATACAAAAGTAGCCAGGTGTGGTGGCGCATGCCTGTAATCCCAGCTAATTGGGAGTCTGAGGCAGGAGATTTGCTTGACCCTGGGAGGCGGAGGTTGCGATGAGCTGAGATCGAGCCATTGCACTCCAGCCTGGCAACAGAATGAGACTCCAGCTCAAAAAAAAAAAAAAAAAAAAATTCACATCCTTTTTTAAAAAAGTCTTAGGATCTAGGAACAAAAGAAAATGTTCTTAACCCAATAAAAGCCATCTAGAAAAAAAAACCCATAGCAAAGACCATAAATTAAAATAAAATAAAAATTAAAGTGTTTAGCTGTGAAATGTTTAAAGCACCTCCCTTAGCATCAGGAATAGAGAAGCCACTATGACACTGTAGCCCCTGAAATAAGACAAGAAAAGAGATAACCGGTATAGACTGAAGATGAAAAACTAAATTTGTCATTATTTGAAGGTGTTTTATGTTATGCAGAAAAAGCAAAAGAACAAAATAGCTCAATGGGAAAACTGGGGGTGGCAAGGGGAGATGGAGGCAGGTAAATGACTAGTAAGAAACTTATGCATGAAGCCAAAGACATAATTAGCACATTTGGGATAGGAATTACCTTTGGTGGGAGGAGGGAAATAAATATGTTTAGGGAAGGGCTTATGAGGCTTCAAAGCTGCAAAAAAGGCCAGGCTTAGTAGCTCACACCTGTAATCCCAGCACTTTGGGAGGCCAAGGTGGTAGGATCACTGGAGCCCAAGAGTTTGAGACCAGCCTGGGCAATATAGTGAGACCCCATCTCTACAAATAATTTTAAAATTAACCGGACATGGTGGCATGCACCTGTAGTTCCAGCTACTCAGGAGGCTGAGGTGGGAGGATTGCTTGAGCCTGGAAGGTTGAGGTTGCAGTGAGCTGTGATTGCACCACTGCATTCCAGCCTGGGTGAGAATGAGACCTTTTTTCTAAAAAAAAAAACTACTAAAAATGGGGCTGGGCACAGTGGCTCATGCCTGTAATCCCAGCACTTTGGGAGGCTGAGGTGGGTGGATCACCTGAGGTCAGGAGTTTGAGACCATCCTGGCCAACATACCCCATCTCTACTAAAAATACAAAAATTAGCCAGGTGTGGTGGTGGGCGCCTGTAATCCCAGCTACTCAGGAGGCTGAGGCAGGAGACTCACTTGAACCTAGGAGGCAGAGGTTGTGGTAAGCCAAGATTGCACCATTGCACTCCAGCCTGGGTGACAGAACGAGAGTCCATCTCAAAAAAAAAAAAAAAAAGCTACTAAAAGTGTTAGATTTACTTTTCTGAAAGCAAAAGCGTTTATTTTATTTTGTGTTTTTGAGATTGAGTTTTGCTCTTGTTACCCAGGCTGGAGTGCAATGGAGCGATGTCAGCTCACTGCAACCCCCACCTCCCATGTTCCAGTGATTCTCCTGCCTCAGCCTCCCGAGTAGCTGGGATTACAGGCATGTGCCACCACGCCTGGCTAATTTTGTACTTTTAGTAGAGACTGGGTTTCTCCATATTGGTCAAGCTGGTCTGGATCCCGATTTCAGATGATCCGCCTACCTCAGCCTCCTAAAGTGCTGGGATTACAGGTGTGAGCCACCGTGCCCGGCTGGAAAGCATTTCTGGCACAAAAGCATTTATTATTCTGTAGATGCACAGGTTGATTTTGGGCCTCTGTTTGCACATATAGTACTTATATAAGGGATTTCTTGCAGTAAAAACATCAGGCGCTATTTTTTCCCCTAGTGCTTATTCCAATATATGGAATCCCATCATTATTCTGATAATTAGAATAATAAAGCGACCCCTCCCCATGATGAAGCCCCTTTAAGACATGACCAATTCATCACAAGCAAGCCACTCATTCCCGAAGGTCCCTGGTGTGGGGACTGGGCGGTGAGCGGATGCGACCTGTTATCTCCAGCAGATACTGGGGGCCATGGAGTCTCAGGTGGGGGGGGGCCCGGCCGGCCCGGCCCTGCCCAACGGGCCACTCCTTGGTACAAATGGAGCCACTGACGACAGCAAGACCAACCTCATCGTCAACTACCTGCCCCAGAACATGACCCAGGATGAGTTCAAGAGCCTCTTCGGCAGCATCGGGGACATTGAGTCCTGCAAGTTGGTTCGGGACAAGATCACAGGTGTGGCTGCTGGGGTGAGGGGGAGAACAGAGCTGGCAGCCTCAGAAATACAGGGGTGCTGGGGGCAGATGGGCCGCTTGCTGAGGTGTCTCAGGGGTAATTGAGGCTGGAGGTGGTCTAGGAACCTGATGGCGACATGGGTATGCCCCCTAGGTGAAGGTCTCAGGAGCAATGGGGGCAGGTGGGACTCTAGGATCACAGGTGTCCTCTGGAAACAGGAAGGTGGGATCTTGGTGGGGAAGGGTCAGTCTCTCAGGCCTGGGTTTGGGGGGACACTGTCAGGTGTCAAGGCTGGGTGGGAAGGTCATCATTCTGGTTCTGCCCACAGGGCAGAGCCTTGGCTACGGGTTTGTGAACTATTCTGACCCCAATGATGCAGACAAAGCCATCAACACCCTCAACGGCCTCAAATTACAGACGAAGACCATCAAGGTTGGTGCCTCCTTCCCCAATCCCCCCACGACCACCCACCCCAACCGACTGTCCCCAACCCCCACGGCCACCTACCTGCCCCAACGCATCCACGGTCCACGGCCTTTCAGGGCTTATCCCCAGAGGGGCTCAAATCTCCCCTCCAAGTCTTCACAGCTGGGGTGAGGGTCAGTGGCTTTCCCTCTCTAAACCTCAGTTTCCTCACCTGTCAATGGGGACAGTACCACCCCCATGATCTCTGGAGGCTCAGGGAGTCAGCTAGGCCCTGGAGGTTGCGCAGAGTGACCAGGGTCCTGTGAGCAGTACCATCCCTGCCTTTGTCATGGAAATGGGGGTGGGGGCCCATCTGCCATCTGGAGCCTAATTAGGGTCTGGGAGGGCGGGATTGGGGCGGCCCATCCCCCATTTTTGTGCAATGCCCCTCCCCCATGACGGCCCTTCTCAGCAGCTGCAGCTGGGACCCAGCAAGCCCAGGTTCCCTGGGGGGGAATTGTCATGGAAACCCCCGTCTCTGGGTTTGCCTGGAGGTGTTTGGGCTCCGCCCTGTAAATCTGCTCATGGACCCTGGAGGAAGCCGGGGTGGAGGGATGGCCCATCTGGCCCCCAGTTCAACATGGGAACAGAGGTGCAGGAATCTCTTCCTTTTCCTGATGTGGGAGGCCGGGATTGGGGTGGGGGGAGTGAAGTCGTGACCCAGTGGGTCCCTTCATGGCCAACTAGACCCAGAAGCCCCAGGGCATGAGGACCCCAGACCCCAGTGACATTGAGATGCAGCATGTGTATATGTGTGTATGTATGTGTGTGTGTGCGCGTGTACATGTGTATGCGTGTGTATGTTTGTGTGGGTGTGTATGTGTGTATATATGTGCATGTGTCATCCTGAGCTGTGAGACAGATTGTTTATGATTCAGGTGTCCTGTGACTCCCTGTGGCTCTGGCTGTGACACGATGGTTGTGGGACACAGTGTCTATAAGAGTGGCTGTGGCCAGGAGCAGTGGCCCACGCCTGTAATCCCAAAGCAGTGGCCCACTTTGGGAGGCCGAGGCGGGCAGATCACCTGAGGTCAGGAGTTCGAAACCAGCCCGACCAACGTGGAGAAACCCCATCTTTACTAAAAATACAAAAAATTAGCCAAGTGTGGTGTCGCATGCCTGTAATCTCAACTACTCAGGAGGCAGACGCAGGAGAATCGCTTCAACCAGGGAGGCAGAGGTTTTGGTGAACCAAGGTCACGCCATTGCACATCTGCCTGGGCAACAAGAGCGAAACTCTGACTCAAAAAAAAAAAGAAGTAAATTAGCTGGACATGGCAGCTTGCACTTGTAGTCCCAACTACTCGGAATCTGAGCAGGGAGGATCAACTTAAGCTCGGGAGACCGAGGCTGCAGTGAGTCACGTTTGCACCACTGCCCTCTAGCATGGGCAACAGAGAAAGACCCTGTCTCAGAACAAAAAAAGATAGAGTGGCTGCCGTTGAGCAGATCTGTGTATTTAAGACTTCGGGGCCAGGCACGGTGGCTCACCCCTGTAATCCCAACACTTTGGGAGGCCGAGGCGGGCGGGTGGATCGCCTGAGGTCAGGAGTTTGAGACCAGCCTGGCCAACATGGTGAAACCTCATCTCTACTAAAAATACAAAAATTAGCTGGGTGTGGTGGCACATGCCTGTAATCCCAGCTACTTGGGAGGCTGAGGCAGGAGAATCACTTGAACCTGGGAGGCAGAGGTTGCAGTGAGCAGAGATTGCACCATTGCACTCCAGCCTGGCGAGCAAGACTTCGTCTCCAAAAAAAAAAAAAAAAGACAAAAAACACTTTGGGTATATCCCTATGTGTCTGTAGGATGAAGTGTTTTTTTGTTTTTGTTTTTTTAAGACAGAGTCTCCCTCTGTTGCCCAGGCTAGAGTGCAGTGATGCCATCTTGGCTCACTGCAACCTCCACCTCCCAAGCTCAAGCGATTATCTTGCCTCAGCCTCCTGAGTAGCTGGGATTACAGGCCCCTGCCACCATGCCTGGCTAATTTTTGTATTTTTAGTAGAGAGTTGGTTTTGCCATGTTGGCAGGGATGGTGTTGAACTCCTGAACTCAAGTGATCTGCCTGCCTCGGCCCCCCAAAGTACTGGGATTACAGGTGTGAGCCACCGCCCCGGCCCAGGATGTGTTTATTGACAGGTGCATGTGACACTCTAGCTCCGGGTGTGACCTGGTGGAGCCTCAGGGATGCGTCTGGCTCTGGCAGGATGTTTGTATGTCCCAGCCATGTGGTGTGGGTGTGTCTACCTGTGCTCTGCTCTGCAGGACTGGGTGTGACATCGTGTGCTTGTGCTGCGGTGTGGTGGGCGTGTGGTTCTACGACCTTTACTGTAATTCTCTGAGACTCCCTCCTGAATGTTGCGGAGAATGTGACAGTGGCCTGTGTCCCCTCTGGCTGGTTTCGTCTCTGAGGCTGTGCAGCAGGGCGGCACTGCACGGCCTTGAGTCTGTCCCTGTGTGTTTTTGCCTGTGTGATGTGTGACGTGGTCAGTCTGCTCTGGGCACTCTGGGAGCTGCCCGAAATGTCCCCAGTTGCTTGCCTCCGGCCAGGCCCCATCCCAGTGTGGGGTGTAGATGGAATTGGGCATGTACTTGCCCTTGGGAAGCCCATGTCACGGAGGGATGGGAAAGGCCTATGAAAACCTCCTCTGTGTCTTATACAGTGCTGGACCTCCAAAACTCACCCAGGGTCTTACTCCCAAATCTAATCCCTCAACCCCAAATCTGATTTAATAGCAAGTACCTTCACAGCTCCTAGCCCCATGGGAGAGAAAAAAAGAAGAGAAAACTGTCAAATACATGGACATAATTTCTTTCTTTTCTTTTCTTTTCTTTTCTTTTGAAATGGAGCCTTGTTCTGTCACCACCCAGGCTGGAGTGCAGTGGCGAAATCTTAGCTCACTGCAGCTGCACCTCCTGGGTTCAAGCGATGCTCCTGCCTCAGCCTCCCGAGTAGCTGGGATTACAGGCACCCGCCAACACACCCAGCTAATTTGTGTGATTTTAGTAGAGATGGGGTTTCAGAATGTTGGCCAGGCTGGTCTCGAACTCCTGAACTCAGGTGATCCTCCTGCCTCAGCCTCCCAAAGTGCTGGGATTACAGATGTGAGCCACCTCACCTGGCATGGCTGTGATATTGAAAATCACTATTATGGACATGACAGTGGCTGATGTGATTGTCTTTTTTTTTCTGGAAAACCCCAGGTGCACAAAATCGCATCAGTCAGAACCCCCCACCCACCTACCGCCAAGTTACTCTCAAGCTGTTCTATGTACTTTGTTGATTTTTCAATTCATTCTTTCTTTCTTTTTTTTTTTTTTTTGAGACGGAGCTTCGCTCTTGTTACCCAGGCTGGAGTGCAATGGCACGATCTCGGCTCACGCAACCTCCGCCTCCTGGGTTCAGGCAATTCTCCTGCCTCAGCCTCCTGAGTAGCTGGGATTACAGGCACGCGCCACCATGCCCAGCTAATTTTTTGTATTTTTAGTAGAGACGGGGTTTCACCATGTGGACCAGGATGGTCTCGACCTCTTGATCTCATGATCCACCCGCCTCGGTCTCCCAAAGTGCTGGGATTACAGGCGTGAACCACTGCACCTGGCTCAATTCATTATTTTTAATGGAGGCATATGCTCTCACAACTCACTGTCCCAAACAAAAGCCAGACCCTCAACAATGACCCCTATCTATCAAGAGGTTAATTAGAAGAAATAGAAAATAGAGGCTAGGCACGATGGCTCACACCTATAGTTCCAGCACTTTGGGAGGCCGAGGTGTGAGGATTGCTGGTGCCTGGGAGGTCAAGGCTGCAGTGAACCAAGATTGCACCACTGTACTCCAGCCTGGGCAACACAGAGAGACCCCATCTCAAAACAAACAGACAAAAACCTCATTTAAAAAGAGAAAGAGGGAAGGGAAGGAAGGAAGGACATTGCAGACACCCCCCAGCCTCTTCCCCTGTTCCTGGACAGGTCACCCACTATGCATTTGAGAGGTGGACCTCCCAACCATGCTTCCAGGCTACTGATAAACACAATGAAATGAGGTCACACAATACTCCCTGCTTTGTAAATAGACTTTTCTGTCCTCCATTTTGCAACACTCACTATTGACTACGGTTTCTAGGAAATAAATACATATGTTCATCTTTTTCTTTTCTTTTTTTTAGAGGCGGGGTCTTGCTCTGTAGCCCAGGCTGGAGTGCAGTGGTGTGATCATAGCTCATTGCAGCCTTGAACTCCCGGGTTCAAGTGATCCTCCAGCCTCAGCCTCCCGAGTAGCTGAGACCACAGGTGTGTGCAACCACACCGGCTATTTTTTTTAAGAGATCGGGGGGCGGGGTCTTGCTATAGGCTGATCTCAAACTCCTGGGATCTCTCAAGCCTCCCGCCTTGAACTTCTGAAGCACTGAGATTATAGGCATGAGCCACTGCACCTGACCCACCATTTGTTTTAAACACTTGCAGAGAGTTTCATTGTTGGGTTGGACTATAATTAATAATGTGATTGAGATAATAGTACTAAAATGTGTCTAATTCCCAGCTGGGAGAAGTGCTTTGAGAAAGAGTAGTAGAGGTGGTAAGGGGAGGACAAATTTAGATGAGAGAGGACAGGGAGGATGTTTGAACCGAGACCCAAAGGAAGAAGGGGAGGAAGAGCATTCCAGGCAGAGAGAACAGGCAATGCAAATACTGTGAGGCTGACCCATGCCTGGTGTGTTTGGGGAAATAGGGGAAGTTCAAGTTGCTGGAACACAGTAATTGGGGCAGAAAGTAGGGGGAGATTAGGGCAAGGATGTGATGGGGAAGAATGTGCAGGGTTTTGGGGTCCAAGGAAAGGACTTTGGCTTTCCTGCTGAGGAATGTGGGAGCCATAGAGGGTTCTGAGGAAAGGGAGGATGTGACCTGGCTCAGGTGTTCACAGGCGCCCTCTGGCTGCTGTAGGGGGACAGTGGGTGATATGAGCAGGGGGCCAGGGTGGAGGCCGCTACACTGGCCAGGTGATCAGTAGTGGCCGCTGGGCCAGGGTGGGACAGTGGCAGTGGGGTGAAGTGTGTGGATTCCAGATAAGGAGGAAGGTAGAGCCTACAGGATTTACAGGGGCTGGATGTGTGTGTGAAGAACAGGTGTCAAGGACAACCTGATCCTGGGACATGAGCATTTGGGAGGACAGAGCTGCCATTCGTGAGTCGAGGCAGACTGGAGGTGGGCGGGAGCTGGATGCAGCCGTGCTGGGTATGAAGTGCCCTTGACACCTCCATGTGGGGCACCTGGTGTACAGACTGGGGACATTTGGGAGTTGTCGGATTGAGCTGATGGCTAGAGCTCTGAGTGTCCAGTGTAGTTGGGAAGAGAAGTGGCCAGTGTCCCAGGTCCACGCTCCATAGGAGTGGGAAGAGTGGCTGGGTGTGGTGGCGCGTGCCTGTAGTCCCAGCTACTTGGGAGGCCAAGGTGGGAGGATGGCTTGAGTACAGGAGTTGGAGGCTGCAGTGCGGTATGACTGCACCTGTGAATAATCACTGCATTCTAACCTGGGCAGCACAGCAAAACTCCATCTTTAAATAAAATAAAAATAGGCCAGGCATGGTGGCTCACACCTATAATCCCAGCATTTTGGGAGGCCGAGATGGGAGATTTGCTTGAGGCCAGGAATTCAAGACCAGCCTGGGTAACACAATGAGATCATGTCTCTATGAAAAATTTTTTAGCCAGGCACAGTGGGTCATGCCTGTAATCCCAGCATTTTGGGAGGCTGATGCAGGCAGATCATGAAGTCAGGAGTTTCAGACCAGCCTGACCAACATGGTGAAACACCGTCTCTACTAAAAATACAAAAATTAGCTGAGCGTGGTGGTGGGCACCTGTAATCTCAGTTACTCAGGAGGCTGAGGCAAGAGAATCGCTTGAACCTGGGAGGCAGAGGTTACAGTGAGCCAAGATCAGGCCATTGCACTACAGCCTGGGTGACAGCGAGACTCCCATCTCAAAAAAAAAAAAAAAAAAATTTTTTTTTAAGATTAGCTGAGGCCGGGTGAGGTGGCTCATGCCTGTAATCATAACGCTTTGCGAGGCCGAGGTGGGAGGATCACTTGATCTCAGGAGTTCGAGACCAGCCTGGGCAACATGGCAAAACCCCATCTCTACAAAAAATATAAAAAATTAGCAAGGCATGGTGGTGCATGCCTATAGTCTTAGCTACTTGGAGGACTTAGGCGGGAGGATTGCTTGAGCCTAGGAGGTTGAGGCTGCAGTGATCTGAGATCACACCATTGCACTGCAGCCTGGGTGAAAAAGCAAGACCTTGTCTTATTTTAAAAAATCAGTGTTTGTTGATGGACTATCAAGCATGAAGATGTGAACTGGGTATTCAAAGATCCCTTTGGGGTCACATGTCACCCCAGGGAGACATGTATCCTTCCCAGGTGGCAGGTCCCCACATCACTATCCAGGCAGTGCCAAGCCATTACAGCCTCTCCCATGTCCCCTCCCCCATATCTGACTCAGCCCCACCCATGGTGACCACTCTAGAGATATTTATTGAGTGACGGATGGGTCTCTTCTGCCAACTCCATGATAGTTTAGACGTGGCCTCTCTCTCTCCATCTGTGAAATGAGTGTCCACCTCACCCCGTCCGTCTGACCCCCTCACCCAGGTGTCCTATGCCAGACCCAGTTCAGCATCCATCCGGGACGCTAACCTGTACGTCAGCGGGCTCCCCAAGACCATGAGCCAGAAAGAGATGGAGCAGCTCTTCTCCCAGTACGGCCGCATCATCACATCCCGCATCCTGGTGGACCAGGTCACAGGTCAGGCAGTCAGGGATGGTGCACCTGGCGGGGGGTGCCGGGGAAAGGCCGTCAGGTGTGACCAATGTGGAGAAACCCACCGAGATGCCGAGGCATGAAGTGGGGAAGAGGGGAGGAGTGGGGTTACACGGGGACAGGGTCGTCATGAGGGACATCCCCACCACCCCCTGGCAGGTGTCTCTCGGGGTGTGGGATTCATCCGCTTCGACAAGAGGATTGAGGCCGAGGAAGCTATCAAAGGACTGAACGGGCAGAAGCCGCTGGGTGCAGCCGAGCCCATCACAGTCAAGTTCGCGAACAACCCGAGCCAGAAGACGGGGCAGGCGCTGCTCACTCACCTCTACCAGTCATCCGCCCGGCGCTACGCAGGCCCCCTGCACCATCAGACGCAGCGTTTCCGGTGAGCCCCCTGCCACCCACCCAGACAGCCCCAGGCCAGGGGCCCCCAGGTTCACAGGTGACCTCCCTGAACCTGCATTCCTGCCAAGGGGTGGGATGCCGGGAGGGTGCACACACACAGGGGCCAAGGAGCGTATCTGTCATGTTCCTAGGCCAGCCGCTTGTATACAGCAGGCACTCAATGTGTGCTGGCCACGACGATTGGCATTCTTGGCGTAAAAAATTTTAGCGTCACTGGCCGGGTGCAATGGCTCACACCTGTAATCCCAGCACTTTGGGAGGTGGAGGCGGGTGGATCACTTGAGGTCAGGAGTTCCAGACCAGCCTGGCCAACATGGTGAAACCCCATCTCTACTAAAAATACAAAAATTAGCCAGGCATGGTGGTGGATGCCTGTAATCCTAGCTATTTGGGAGGCGGAGGCAGTTAATTGCTTGAACCCAGGAGGCAGAGGTTGCAGTGAGCCGAGGTCATGCCATTGCATTCCAGCCTGGGCAACAGAGCAAGACGCCGTCTCAAAAAAAAAAACAAAAAAAAGATTTTGGAGTCATCTGACTGGGGTCCAGCTCGGGTGGCCCCCTTCTCTTTTAGGCATGTGGCTGTATCGTTCTGTGCCTCAGTTTCCCCATCTGTAGTAACACCAAATATTTCATGAGTCCCTGCAGAGTGCTAGACACCCTTATTCTGCATCTTGATGAGAACAGAGCTTGTATTGTTTTATGGACAGAGACCCTGAGGCGCAGAGAGATGTTGGGGTTTGCCTAGCCCAAACAGAGCAGAGACTCGAACCCAGGACCTGGAGTCAAAGCTCATAGCCATTCCAAGGGGAGACAATGGAAGCCCCTTGTGGGCCCCTGGGTGGCCGGGGCAAGTTAATCACCCCCTCAAGTGCTGCGAGAATGTTGGCTGTGGTTATTACTGTCGCCTTTGTTACAGTTATCCTTACCCAGGGATCCCAGTGCAGGGGCCCAGAGAGGACCCGTCGGCCAGGAGGGGGAGGATGGATAAGGAGGCCGTGCAGGCTGGGCAGCGGCGGGGCAGGCGAGAGGCGGTGCCTGAGTGACCACGGTTCCGTGCCAGGCGGTGTCTAGCCGGGCGGGGAGCCGGCGGGAGGGGGCAGGGCTCTGCTGCAGGCCTGTTGGGTGGGGGTGGGGAGGGCAGGCTGACAGTGTCACAGCATGGCGGCGTGACTGGAGGCCACCTCTGACCACTACCTCTGCCTCCACAGGCTGGACAATTTGCTCAACATGGCCTACGGTGTCAAGAGGTAACAGTGCCCCCGCCCCCCTGTCCCCACCCCTCACCGCCCAGGGCCCTGATGCACCCCTCCCCAACTAACCCCCAGGGCTGCAGGCTTAGTCTTGTTTGCTGGGGTCTTGGAGTAGCATGGCAATTGAGGGACAAGAGATGCCTTTGGGCAGGTGTGGTGGTTCTCCCCTGTGCTCCCACCGTTTCGGGAGCCTGAGGGGCAAGGAGCACTTCAGGCCAGGACGTTGAGACCAGCCTGGGCAATATAGTGAGATCCTTCTCTACAAAAAAAAATTTTTTAAAGAATTATGACCGCAGCCGGGCACGGTGGCTCACGCCCATAATCCCAGCACTTTGGGAGGCCAAGGTGGGTGGATCAAGAGGTCAGGAGTTCAAGACCAGCCTGGTCAAGATGTTGAAACCCTGTCTCTACTAAAAATACAAAAATTAGCTAGGCACGGTGTCAGGCACCTGTAAATCCCAGCTACTCGGGAGGCTGAGGCAGGAGAATCGCTTGAACCCAGGGGGCAGAGGTTGCCGTAAGCCAAGATCTCGACACTGCACTCCAGCCTGGGTGACAGAGCCAGACTCTGTTTTAAAAAGAAAAAAAAACAATTGGCCTGGTGTGGTGGCATAGACATAGGCCTGTAGTTCCAGCTACTCAGGAGGCTGAAGTGGGAGGATCGCTTGAGCCCAGGAGTTAGAGGCTGTAGTGAACTACGATGGTGCCACTGCACTCCAGCCTGGGTGATAGAGTGAGACCTTGTCTCCAAAAATTAAAAAATGTAGCTGCGCACGGTGGTTCATACCTGTAATCCCAGCACTTTGGGAGGCTGAGGTGGGTAGATCACCTGAGGTCAGGAGTTCGAGACCAGCCTGACCAGGGCAGTGAGACCCCCATCTCTACTAAAAATACAAAAATTAGCTGGGTATGGTGGGTGAGGCAGGAGGATCGCTTGAACTCGGGAGGTGGAGGTTGCAGTGAGCTGAGATCGTGCCACTGCACTCCAGGGTGGGTGACAGAGCTTGAGACTCCGTCTTTAAAAAAAAAATTAGCTGGGTGTGAGGGACACTTGCCTGTAGTCCCAGCTACTCAGGAGGCTGAGGCGGGAGGACTGCTTCAGCCCAGGAGGTCAAGACTGCAGTGAACCATGATTGCACCACTGCACTCCAGCCTGGGTGACAGAGCAAGATCCTGTCTCTTAAAAAAAAAAATTGTATTGCAGGGGTCACACCATTCCAAGGTCATGGCAGTTAGGGGTCATAAAGGTGTGAGGGGTCACAGCAGGGTCGGAAGCATGCGGGGGGTCAGGGCAGAGCCCGCGTGACCCCCAAAGTAGTCCCCTGTCGCTCATCGCCAGGTTCTCCCCGATCGCCATTGACGGCATGAGTGGCCTGGCGGGCGTGGGCCTGTCAGGGGGCGCGGCAGGTGCCGGCTGGTGCATCTTCGTGTACAACCTGTCACCAGAGGCGGATGAGAGCGTGCTGTGGCAGCTGTTCGGGCCCTTTGGGGCGGTCACCAACGTCAAGGTCATCCGCGACTTCACCACCAACAAGTGCAAGGGTTTCGGCTTCGTGACCATGACCAACTATGACGAGGCAGCCATGGCCATTGCCAGCCTGAATGGCTATCGCCTGGGAGAGCGCGTGCTGCAGGTCTCCTTCAAGACCAGCAAACAGCACAAGGCCTGAGCCCACCCCGCCTGCCCTCCCACCCCCTCCCCGGGCAGCAGAGAGAGAGAGAGAGAGAGAGAGAGAGAGAGAGAAGGGGCCCAAGAGAGACAGCACAGGCAGCCCCACGGACGATGCGAGGGCCCCACGTCCCTGCGGAAGCCACAGGGTGAGCACTCGGGGGGTGGGAGGGTCTGCAGGGAGGTGGGGGGTGCCCGGGGGTCCCCCGCCCCATCCTCCTTGCCCCCACCCCAGGCTGGGCTGTTCATTCTCTCGTCTTGGTTTGGTTCATGGCGAAGGTTTTTGTTTCTTTTTTCGGCTAAAAAGAATGCAGAGATGTGCCCCTACCCCCACCCTCGACCACCCCTGACGGGATGGCTTGGGGGGCTCCAGGGGGTGCCCCTCCCAGATCCCCTTGCCCAGGCCTCCCCAGCACCTAGGTGGGGCCTGGGGTAGGAGGAACAGGTTTAAAAATCCCCAAAAAAGCAAACCGTGAGGAGGGGTGTGGGCACCCCCGGCCCAGTGCCCCCTGGTGGAATGCGGGGATCAGGCAGTGGGGCTGGAAGCAGAAACAAAATGAAAAAAAGGGGGGGGTGGGAGGGGAAGAAAAACTCTATTTTTGTAAAAAGGGAAAAAGACCTCGTGGAGAATTTTTACTGGGGATTCTTGAACTTGAAAAAAAAACACAAAAAAAGACAAAAAAAAAAAAGAAAATATTTTGGCAGGTTATGTTTACCAACTGGGGCGGGGATGGGGGGCTGGGGAGTGGGGCTTAGGGGCTGGCAGCCCTCGGGGCCACACAGAGAAACACCCACGCAGACACTCACACCACGGGACACACGGACAGACGCAGACAGACACAGCGGCACGCCCCAGACACGTGAAGGGACTGGTTGGCCAAACTCAGACGCGTGGACAGGGATAGACAGGAGGAGACAGAGGTTAGGGCTACGTCCACGTGGACACGGACCACAGATGTGGGCATACGAATCCGTCTGCCTGTCCACATGCCCACGTGAATGTAGCGATAAATATTTGGACATCGGATCCGGACACTCGGTCACAGAGAAACACAGACACCACCCAGGAACACGCAGACATATGCCCATAGCATCCCACAGGCCCAGGCAGGAGGTCCCACCCCAGACCCCGGCCCCAGACACTCCCTCGCCCTCCTGGCCCCCCATGCCCTGTCCCCCACCCCCGTTCTCTGCAGCGATCTCTCCTGGACCCCCAGGGTCTCCTTGGCGCCCACGAACACAGGCGTGCACACACAGCGCACATGCATTGAGACACACGATACCTCGTTCCACCTTGGCATCACGGTGGGCTGGAGGCAGCCCCCCCCCACAACACTTGAGGCCAAAGGACATCCCTGTCTCCGGGGCTCAGCCTCCCCCTGGGCCAAGGCCTTGGCCCATGCAGCTGAGGGGGAGGCCGAGCCCTGAGCCTCCCCCACCAGGACTGGGCCTCCCCAGCAGCAAGCCCCGCCCCACCGCCCCGCCACCGGCATTCCCCGCCAGGCCCAGGGTGGGGTGGACTGGCCCAAGGGCTTGGCCCCACACTCCTTTCCCGTCCACTTGTCAGCTACCTACCCTCTTTCGGTTTGTTGGGTTTTTCGTCTTTCCAGATTGCAGTGAACACAGCCCCCGATCTCGAGCCCTGGCCCCCGGCTTCTGTCTGGACGTTGCATCGCCCTAGTTTTCTTTCTTTAAAAAAAAAAATTCCAACAGAAGCCACAGGCTGGGGCCCCTGGGAGCCCTCGCACCGCTCCCCAGCCCCCTCAGCGGCCCCGTCGGAACTGAGAATTGCAAAACCCCGACTTTAGCTATAGTTAAGTTGCCTTCCCCCGGTGTCCCCACGTTTGGTGTCTGGCTATGGCGCCCCCCATCTGACTGTCCAGCTCTCTCTCCCCCACCCCTCCCGGTGTTGTTATTAAACGTCTGTGGAGCTTCTGCTGCAAGGAACAAAAAAGAAAAAAAATCAAAAAAGCGACAAAAAAACACAAACAGAAAAGGAAAAAAAAGCAACAAAAAAAGAAACACAGAAGAGATTTAAAAAAAAAAAAAGAAAAAAAATAAGACATAAACTGGCACCAGTTAACTTTCTTGTACTTTTTTGCTGAATTTAGCTTCTTGTAGTTTTAACTTATTGCTATGTTAACTATTTATTCTCCTCGTTGCCCTGTAAGGACATCCGTGTATATTTCTGTTACTTCATCCGGTTTGCAAGTTAAAGGAACGACAATGTTCTCTTTGTTTCTTTAAGTTATGCTGAGACAAGGTTATGCCTAATTTATTTATAAAAGGGGAAGTGGAATCATTAAAGTAATAATAATTATTAATAACAGTGATGGTAGCCGAGTGGCACCCGGGGGCGTGTGCTCTTCAGGGCAGTCCTCACGGCCAGCGACGTCCAGGTCATCAGTGGGATTCTTTTTGCTCTTGTCTTGAGAATTTTTTCAGTCCTATTTAGCTGGTGAAATCCCTAGCTTGTTCTTGATACATGAACCTATTTATTCTTGTGGTTTTAAGTCCTCCCTGCCCTCTCCCCTCTCTCCCCTCCAGCAGGGCAGGGACCCCTCTCCCCTGCTGTCTCATGGGGCTCTCTCCCCTCCGCCCTCTGCATTCGGGAACACGCGTGTGCGCGTGGGAAGCTTGCAGCAGGGCGTCCGAGCAATAAGGGCTGGGTTTGTCCCCCACCCTGGGGGGGGGCCGGGCTCCAGAGAGGGGGCACCTCCCCACAACCCCCCACCAAGGCCTAGGTCCCTGCCGCTCCCCAAGACTGGGAGGGGACTTCTTTTTCTAAAACACAAAACTCAGCCCAGCTAGGCCCCCTCCCTGGAGGCCAGCCCCTCCCCCCAGGGGGGGCCAGGCCAGGGCTCCCAGGGAAGGGGGCCTGGGGTCTTCCACATCCCTGGGGGGCAGGGGCCAGGCCAGGGGGGAGGGTGCTCAGCCCCTCCACCCCTCCCTTCATCCTGTTATTTATTCGGAAGGTTTCAAATCACGACAGAGTCCATGTTGGAGGTGATAAAGAACTGTAAAAAAAAAAAAACCAACAAAAAAAACAAAAAAAAAGACAAAACAAAAGACAAAAAAAAACCCAACAGGAACACTTTGCGTTGCGTTTAGACTATTTATTACCGGGATTACAGGCCTGGCCGCGGTAACAGACTTTTACATGGAATTGTTTAATTATTTGTACTTTTCATGCCAGAAAATAAAAGTTCAGAATCTTAAGGCCTTGGGTCATCTCTGCACAGGTGCGCGGGTATATGCAGGAGCGTCCTGTGTGACGGCACCCAGGCTTCTGTCCCTCTCTGGGCCAGGGTGTGTCTGCAGCAGGAGCTTGGCCTCCACAGAGCATGGGTGAGACCCAGGGAGGGTGGGACAGGGGCCCGGATGGACGCTCAGACAGAAGTGGTCCAGGGTTCATCCACCTGTCATCTTCCAGTGTGATCCCTGGATGGTGGGGAGGCCCAGGCGGGATCTGCAGACAGCTGCGTCCCTCGCTTACCCCTGCCCGCCCCCGCCCCGGTCCATCCCCAGCAAATCCAGTTGGACACAGGCAGGTTTGGGTGGGGGATCACATTTATTGTATTGAGGTCACAGGTCAAGTCATTCACTGGTCCCCAACAGGAGGGGAGGCAGGGGCAGGGCTGGGGGTAGTGGGGGCCCAGGGAGGGCATGCTCCTTTATCCCATCTTTGGAGGCCGCTGGGGCCTAGAAATATGGAACAGCTCCGCCTGGGCCTCAGAGCAGGGCAGGAAGCCCCATATAGGTCCTGTTACCCACAGAGGAGGGCGACAGAGCCACAGGCAGGCCTAGGAGGGGCAGGTGGACGGCACTGCAGGGGCTGGTTTCACAACGTTCTTGAGGTTCTGGGGCAGGAGAAAGACCAGATTAGAAACCTGGGGACAGCTGGGCATGGTCACATTTGCTTGTAGTCCCAGCTGCCTGGGAGGCTGAGGTGGGAGGATCACTTGAGGCCAGTAGTTGACCAGCCTGGAGACCTTTTCTATTTTTTTTGAGAACAAATCTCACTCTGTCACCTAGGCTGGAGTGTAGTGGCATGATCTCAGCTCACTCCAACCTCTACCTCCCAATTCAAGCAATTGTGCTTCAGTCTCCCCAGTAGCTGGGACTACAGGCACCTGCTACCACACCCAGCTAATTTTTGTATTTTTAGTAGAGATGGGGTTTCGCCATGTTGGCCAGGCTGGTCTCAAACTCCTGACCTCAAGTGATTGGCCAGTCTCAGCCTCGGCTTCCCAAAGTGCTGGGATTACAGGTGTGAGCCACCACACCTGGTCTATTTATTTTCAAAAGTAAAAAAAAAAAAAATTTTTTTTAAAAAAGCAGAGGATGGCTCACGCCTGTATTCCCAGTACTTTGGGAGGCTCAGGTGGGCGGATCACCTGAGGTCAGGAATTTCAGACCAGCCTGGCCAATATGGCAAAACCCCATCTCTACTAAAAATACAAAAAGTAGCTGGGGGCAGTGGCTTGTGCTTGTGATCCCAGCTACTCGGGAAGCTGAGACCGAAGAATCGCTTGAACCTGGGAAGCAAGGGTTACAGTGAGCTGAGATTGCACCACTGCATTCCAACCTGGGTGACAGAGACTCTGCCTCAAAAAAAAAAAAAAAAACCAGGGGACACAGGTTGACAGAGTGACCATGTGGGTCCACCTTCCTCAGGGCCTGCTGCCTCCCCTCGCTGGGGCAGCCCGAGACTCCACCTCCCTGCCCACCTCTGCGCCTAGCCAGCTAGAGCTCGTCGTGGTCGCCCTCTGCGGGTGCTTCAGGCGGGGGCTCCGGGCAGGCGGCCGGTGTCATCAGCTCCATGAGGTACTCGCAGCGGCTGGGCTCAGTGGTGCTGGTCACCATGGTCTCCTTCCCGCACAGGAGGCGCACCTGGGGATGGGCACACAAGGTGTTCAAGAGAGTTCGGCCGGGCCGGGCCCAGGTCTCCGCACCCCGCTCCCCGCCCCGCTCTCCACCCCATAGGCACTCACGGTGGTGGAGCGGTTGGGGCCCTGCCAACAGCCCGTGCCTTGCTCGTACTTCATGGCACTGAACTTGTCGTGGTCGGGGCCAGCCCACGAGCCCCAGGTACTGCGAGAGACACAGGGTGCTGAGGGCTGGGTGGGGGTCAGGACACCAGGAGCAGGCAGCAGGAAGGGGCCAGCCCAAGCCACTCACCCAAGGCTGGTGGGAGAGCCTCCGAGTTTGGGTTTCTGCGAGACAAGCTTGAAGGGGCAGAGGCGGTAGACATATCTGTGGAGGACCAGGCACGTGGGGTGGGGACACAGGGATCCCAGCCTCCTCCCACAGCCCCTCCCTGCCTCCTCCTGTCCCCACACACAGGGCATCTCAAACTACCATGACCAACCCTAAGCCTGCCCCCTGGCTTCCACTCCCCGTCAGTGTGGAGGGCCCCACCCCGCCGATGGTTCCCAACCATCAGGAAACTCCGCCGGTGCCCCTTCCGGGGCCACCCGCCTCCCACCCTGCCAGTGGGGGCCCCTGCACCCCTGGGACGCACTCGGTGGTGGTGAGCTCGTAGCACTGGCTGTACAGGTAGGCAAACTCCCCATCGGGGCCAAAGTCAAAGGAAATCTCCTGCTCCAGGTTCCTGGAAGAGGGGGCGGAGCGGTTCAGGGGCAGCTGGGGACGGTGCCTGACCCAGCAAAACAGACACAGGAGGGCCTGGCTGAGCCGTGGAGCATGGGCTGTCCTCCCTGCCACCTCCCAGGGACCCTCCCTGTGCTGCCTCGTTGATTCCTATCACCGGCTCCCCTGGGAACCAGGCCCTGGGCACTGTGGGACAGGTGTCCCCACCTCCTCGGCCCCCCGCACCTGATGGACTCCTCCATGTCCTTCAGGGACCGCTCGGCCTCCTCGAACTTGTTTCGGGCCTCCTGGGCAGCTGGGGGGAGAGGGTGGAGGTCAGAGATGTCCTCACTCCCGCTCAGGATGGGGAACAGGGTTCCACGGAAGCGGCTGTGTCCTCCTGTACTCTGGCTATGCTGTGGCCAAGGATTTCGCCCAGACAGCCCCGAGACCTCGCCAGCTGCAGGGCAGCCCCACCCTGCTGCCCAGGCTCCCGAGGGAGAAGGGCCAGGGCTCCTGGGGCCGCCAGGAATGACACAAACAAGCTGCCGTCCTTGGGGAGGTAGAGGGGCCCCTTGGGGCTGGTGAGGGTGGGGCTGGCTTACCCCAGGCCCCCTTCCCGGACTCCCCAAGATACTGGGGCTTGTGCTGGCCGCGTCAGAGCAGGGGCCAGGTTCAGAATCTTTCCCCGAACTGTACCACACTGGCAGGAAACGCTGGGCCCACCCGAGGAGCTAGGCACCCCCCCGCCCACACTCACCGTCGATGAAGGCCTGAGTCTGCTCATCGTACGGTGGCATTTTGTCTTCCTCCGCGGGGCTGGCCGGCTGTGGTGGGGCCAGTGGCGGGGGGGCCTCCTGCGGAAGGGGCAAGGTCAATGAGCAGCTCTCCCCACCCTCTGTCCCCACTTCTCCCTCAAACACAGACCTTAGGCTGCTCCCCCTGCACCTCGGAACCCTCCTCCTCCTCCTCCTCCTCCTCCTCTTCAGCCTCCTCATCCTCCTCCTCCTCCTCCTCCTCTGTGGGCGGCGAGGGCACTGGCGGCTGCTCCTCCTTGGGCTCCGTCAAGTCGGGGGCAGAAGGTGCTGGAAGGTCAGTGGGTAGTGCCTGGCAGGAAAGTGGGGTGGTCGATGCTGTGGACTCGGGGTCCACCTACACACACCCTCAGGCTCACACCATGGCCCAAGGGGCAGCCTTGGTGTCTGCCCCTCCTTCAGGGCCTGCAGGGAGGACTGACAGCTGGGGTGGGGGGGCCTCAGTGCGGGATGCTGGGGCCACCCAGCTGGCCAGGGTGGCCGGATGCCAGAACCGGCGGCAGCTCCTTTGTGAAGAGGGGTGGGGGTGGGGTGGGGGGAGGACCGAGTCCCTTCTCTTCCCCTCAACTGACCTCGGACCGGTACTTGTCCCTGATGGCGGCCCAGACTCGGTCATAGAAAGAGGTGGCGTCTGTCTGAGTGTCCCCGCTGAGGAGGGCCTGTGTGTGTTGGGGGTGGTGTCAAGATCTTAGCTGCCACATGCCCCCTCCAGGGCCATCCCAGGCACCCAGGCTGCAGTGCCAGGCACAGGCAGGCTGGGCCCTGATGACCAGGCCTGGGCCAGGCCAGTGAGGCACTTAGGCCAGGAGAGGGCAGCACAGGCCTGTGGAATGGGAGGAGGGGGCCGGGGGCTGGAGTGGTTGGGGACACTGAGACAGAAAGACAAAGCGGCAGATGGACAGACAGACAGATGGAGGGAGGAGAGAGCCCAGGACCAGAGAGGGCCAGGCCCTCCAAGGAAGAGGCCAAGGCCAAGGTCAAGGCTGCAATGGGATGGGAGAAACCAGGGCTGGGCAGAGAAGGGAAGCCAGAAACCCGGGCTGGGCAGAGAAGGGGAGCCAGAAACCCGGGCTGGGTAGAGAAGAGGAGCCAGAAACCCTGGCTGGGCAGAGAAGGGGAGCCAGAAACCAGGGGCCACAGGGACAGCGGGGTGGGGGGGGCGGATGGGGAAGAGGGGGATGGCGAAGGAGAGAAATAGAGCAGGGGTGTGAGGGGGGAGGAAGGGGACTCGGTGCCCACACAGCAGGGAGAGTGGGGGCCAGGTCCCACCGGGTAGGAAGCCGCCCTTGGTGACTGCCATCTGGGTTCACCCAGAGGAGGCATCCCAGGCCAGCAGGGAGCTTTCCTCGGTCCCCCTCCTGTGCCCTGAGGTCACCCTGGGGCAACGCTGCCTACAAGTCCCCAGCCAAGGGTCAGCCAGAGTACCTGAGCTTCTGCTTCTGACAACGCCCCGTCCCCATCTGTGTCCAGCTCCGGGTGAGTCTGCAGCTCGGTCAGTGAGACCCTGCAGGGCATGGCAGAAGCAGACTACAGGGGTGAGGCCCATGTGGCTCTCAGCACCACGTGGCCCACCTGTTCCTCCCCACCAGGGCGCCACCCTGGAACTTGCTTCAGGATCTCAAGGTGCAGGGGGTCCCCGACCTCCAGCCCCCTCCTCAGGACTCCATAACCCCAAAGAGGCTCAGAGTAAGGGGTGGGACTGGGAGACACCTGGACCCCCAAATTCCCGATGACCTCTCTCCCAACTCACCCATGAGCCACCTCCTTCCACCCGCAGAAGCGAGTCCCCCACCCAGCGAAGCCCACCCTCACCCTTGCCCATGCTGCCCATTTGGTTCTGCTGAAGCCCCCTGCTCCTTGGCACCCCACATCTCCTAGGCTCCCTGTGTCCCCCTTGGCCCCTAAAAGTCCACCCTCCACCAGGTAACCCAGTAAGTTCAGAGGCACAACCAGGATTCGAACCCAGCTCCAGCTTTCCCCAGAGCATACAGAGTGAGCCTGAGGAAAGCAATCTGATCGCTAGGATCCCTTGCCACACTTCCTCAGGCTGAGGGTCTGTGCAAAGCTCCTGGAGAGAGGGTGGTCCCCCTGTCTCCTGGCCCAGGGCCTTCTGGACCCGGCCATCCATGAGTTAGAGAGGCAGGGTCACACAGGGCTTGGGATCAGCCTGGACCCCAGGCCGAGGGAACCCAGGGGGGCTCTAGCTGGTTTCTAAAGGTGAGGGTGGCGGGGAGGGAAACCCAGGCCCACAGAAGGTGGGCAGCTCCAGCGCAGGGACACTCACATCCCATCCATGTCGTCATCCAGCTCCTGGAAGGCATCAGCCGCCAGCTCCTGCTCCCGCTGGGCTTTGGCAGCAGCCAGCTGCTCTGTAAAGAGGCTGCCTCTATCACCCCTGCCCACCCGCCGGCTTCCACCATCCCCAGCACCCCACAGTTATTTGCCACCGAACACCTACTATGCGCCTGGCCCCACAAGGGACCCTGGGGACATGACTGTGGAGGAGACAAAGGTCCCTGCCCTCACCAGGGGAGGACAAACAAGCAAGATGAATGACTAAGGCTGCTTGTGCTGGGGAAGATGTGCAGGGCAGGGTGCAGGGGCAGGAGGGCCACCTCAGGGCTGGAGCAGGGAGATGGGAAGCCAGGTAGCAGAGGGCGGAACGTCAGGCCACTGTTGGGACAGAGGTGGGGGCGAGGGCGGGAGCCAGCTGATGACAAGGGCTGCCCGGGCTGGGGGCCGAGGAAGAAGCATGGAGCAGAGGCAGATTCCGGGGAGGCGCAGATGGGGGGCGCGGATGCGGGGCGAGGATGTGGGGCTCGGAGGGTCAGAGGTGGGAGATGGGGTGGGGGAGAGGAGATTGGCCACTGAGACTTTCGGTTTAGGACCTGGCAGAGGTGTGTCGGGCCAAGGACGCTGGGAGATGGGGAGGATGGAGGGAGGGAGACTGGCCCTGGGGGCGTCCCAGGAAGAGGGGCCAGCCGGACAGAATGGGACTGAGCTTCTGTCCCAAAAGTCCCTCCTCTGCCTGCCACTACACCCAGCCAAAGCGGAGCGGAAAGCAGCCACAACACTGCTCCAATGACTAACTTCCTACTGTATACCATGATTAACTTCCTACTGTATACCAAGCTCCAGCTTGGTCCTCTACAAACAATAAAAACAGCCGGTAATTCCTCTACAGAGACGGGTCACCCTAGGAGATCCCATGTGTCCCAAAAGACCCGGCTGACACTGTTCTGAGCCTCACAGATGAGAGCCTGAGGGGTTCCTCAGTTTTCGTGGGTTAAGGGATCCGCCCATAATCACCCAGCCAGGGAGGAGTGTAGCCTGGGGCCCACGCCAGGCCAACTGCCCCAAGAGCCCCAGCTCAGCCCTGCCACCCTTTGGGAATCTGGGTCAAAACATGGTGCTTCCCTCTGATTCCGCAGTTCCCCACCAAGAACACGTCCCAAGGGAAATCAGGCCCAAGCTTGCCCAGACCCACATGAAAAGAACCTTGCAGCAGGGCAGAGGTTCAGGGGCAGAAAGCCAGACAGTGAATTCCCTTTCTACAAACAATGAGGCCTTGCAAAAAAAGCACCAGGCCCTAGCACCAAAAACAAATAAAACGGGAAAGAATATCTTCAGCAACAGACAGGGCTGGGTGCAGTGGCTCACATCTGTAATCCCAGCACTTCGGAGGCCGAGGCAGGCCACCTGAGGTCAGGAGATTGAGACCAGCCTGACCAACATGGTCAAACACCTTCTCTACTAAAAATACAAACATTAGCCAGGTGTGGTGGCAGGTGTCTGCAATCCCAACTACTTGGGAGGCTGAGGCAGGATAATTGCTTGAATGTGGGAGGCGGAGGTTGCAGTGAGCAGAGATTGCACCATTGCACACCAGCCTGGGTGAGAAGAGCGAGACTCCATCTCAAAAAAAAAAAAAGAAGAAAAATACAAATAAATAAATAAATAAATCTTTAGTTGCAGACAAAAGGCCAAACCCCAGATAGAAAAAACTCTTTTTTTTTTTTGAGCCAGAGTTTTGCTCTCATTGCCCAGGCTGGAGTGCAATGGTGCGACCTCAGCTCACCGCAAGCTCCACCTCCCGGGTTCAAACGATTCCCCTGCCTCAGAGAAGCCTCGGCACACTTACAGGCAGAAGGAAAGTGCCGGCCAGAGCTAACTGAAGGCCCCAGGTCTCCAAGGGGCAGGACAGAGTGAAAGCCAGGGCCTAGGGGAGGAAACAGCCTCCATTGAGGCAGGAAGAAGGGGGTCTGTACAGGTACCCCGCCCAAGTGGGCCACTGGGAGCCTCTGGCACAATCTCGGCTCACTGGAGCCTCCGCCTCCTGGGTTCAAGCAATTCTCCCACCTCAGCCTCCCTGGTAGCTGGGATTACAGGAATGTGCCACCATGCCTAGCTAACTTTTTTTGGAATTTTAAGTAGAGACAGGACTTCATCATGTTGGCTCGGCTGGTCTCGAACTCCTGACCTCAGGTGATCCACCCACCTTGGCCTCCCAACGTGCTCGGATTACAGGCATGAACCACCATGCCTGGCAGGAGCCTCTGTATTCACTGGGTCAAAGAACACAGCACCAGGGCTGGAAGAGGTGGAGGCAGACATCATCAGGGCACCTTCAGGATGCATCCACAATCCACCTGGATGCACGGCCCACCCTGGTCCCAGCCCCATCCTTGAAGGCCTGGACCAGTGCTGTCAGCTCCTCCCATCTCTAACTCCCACAGTGGCCAGGAGACTGTTAGCACCTAAGCCAGGGAACATCCCACCTCTGCTCAGAACCCTCCATGGCTCCCATCTCACTAACAGTAAAAGCCTGAGTCCTCTCTGTGGCCTCCAAGGCCCCAAATGACCTGCTCTACCAGCATCCTGCCCTTGTCTCTCCCAACTCTCCTCCCTTACTCCCTCTAGCCACATGGCCTTGCTGGTTCTTAAAACCAGATATGGGGTTGGACACCATGGCTCACACCTATAATCCCAGAACTTTGGGAGGCTGAGACGGGTGGATCACCTGAGGTCAGGAGTTCAAGACCAGTCTGACCAACATGGAGAAACCCCGTCTCTACTAAAAATACAAAATTAGCCAGGCGTGGTGGCATATGCCTGTAATCCCAGCTACTCGGGAGGCTGAGGCAGGAGAATCGCTTGAACCCGGGAGGCGGAGGTTGTGGTCAGCCAAGATGGTGCCACTGCTGAAGTGGGAGGATCACTTGAGCCCAGGAGTTTGAGACCAGCCTGGGCAACATGGAGAAAGCCCATCTCTACAGAAATTTAAAAATCAGCAACCGGGCGTGGTAGCTCACACCTGTAATCCCGGCATTTTGGGAGGCCAAAGCAGGAGGATCACCTGAGGTCAGGAGTTTGAGACTAGCCTGGCCAACATGGTGAAACCTGATCTCTACTAAAAATACAAAAAAATTAGCTGGGTGTGGTGGTGTGCACCGTAATCCCAGCTACTTGGCAGGCTGAGGTAGGAGAATTGCTTGAACCCGGGAGGCGGAGGTTGCAGTGAGCCGAGATTGCGTCATTGCACTCCAGCCTGGGCAACAGAGCAAAACTGTCTCAAAATAAGTCCAACGTGAGGTAGACTAACAGGAGATCACTCCAACAACCTCAGGGGGCTATCTCCTCAGTGACAGGCTGGATCAGAAACAACCAACCTGTGTGTCTATCTCAGTTCACACACTGCTGAAGGTTGGAGGAACCTCAAACCTTGCATTTGCATTTGGGGGATTGCTGAATGGCAGTGTTCCTGAACACTGCCAAAAAGAAAAAAAGATTCTCTCTAGAGAACACCTTCTCTTCCTAGGTTGAAAATTATTTATAGAAATAATTATAAGTAATTATAGAAAATTATTTATAGAAATAATTATAGAAAATTGTTTCTATAATTTTCAAGCATGATGACCAACACACAATCAAAGATAAGCAGGCACACAAGGAAATTGGCACCATGATCAAATATCTGCTGAAACTGACAACAGATAATAAGCAAGAGACTCCTGGGCCCAGACCCCCTCCCACCCAGGAACTGCAGGCGAGTCCTCGGCCCACTCTGTGCCATACCTTCCCACAGCTTCTGGTGCTGCTCTTTGGCCTCTTTCTCTGGCTTCTCGGCTTCCTCCTTCACTGTCCGCAGCATCTCCACCTGGTCTTCCAGAGACTTCTTCCCAGCCTGTAGCTCAATGAGCTTTTTCTGGGTGGGCAGAAGGCAAGACCAGCTCTCCTCTGTTCTGCCTCCTCCTCACTGACTACTACCTCCCTACCTCTACTCCACAGGGCAGCAAGGGGATGTTCCAAAACACACACCAAACTGGGTCTCTCTCCCTAGGTGGGGGTTCCTGTGGCTTCTGGGGAGAAGCCCAAATGCCTCAATGTAGCCCACAAGGCCCATGTAATCAGACCCCTGCCTGATTCTCAGCCCCATCTACCGCATCCCTGTCTTACTAGGATCCAGTTGCCCTGACAACATTCAGACCCCCAAACACTCTTCTGGCTCTGGTTCTTCAGACATGCTGTTCCTTCAGCCTGGAACACTCTCCCTGACTAACTCCAAATTACCCAACAGATCTCACTTGAGATAGAGGCCTCCTCCTCCAAGAAGCCTTCCTTGTCTCCTGCCCTCAAGCCAAGAGAGAGAAAGGTACTTGGCAAGAGCCTCTACCCCAAATTCCCCTTTGCCCAGCAGCCCTGGTTGTTTGTCCCTCCCACAAGCAATGAATACCTTGAGGTAGATCCAGATCAGTTTCTAGCCTCCTGTCCAGTACATAGGCAAGGTAGGGAGAGACACATGCCTAGGGACCCCAAAGCACCCACCCTATGGAATTAATCCAGCTGCTACTGGCTGATGTTATCTTGTTAAGGTCAGAACTGGGGAGTCATCTTGTCATCAGCCCATCTTACAGGTAATGGGACCACAGAACCGGGATACGGAGAAGCCACCCTCCCATCCCCAGGAGGCAGCAAGGCCCTTCTAGGCTGCTTTAGTCTGATGCCCAAGGCCCTTGTAAAAAATAAAAAGTTCCTCTTCAAAATTTTCCTTTTTGTTAAAGAGTAATAATAATAAACGTTAGAAAGAAAAGTTTGCTTTAAAGACCGTCTTTAAAGCCTTCTTGCTTTTTGCTAATAACTCTTTGTTAAGCTTTATCCTGTGTAGCCATTAGACATGCTCACAGGCACACAGTACGTTCTATGCCCTTGTACTTTAACCGAGATGTCTGTGCTGGACGTGCTCACAGGCGTGTCCCAGCTCGCAGCGTATGCCCCTTCCTTATTTGGACTGCCTCTTTTCCTCTGTTCTCCATTGCCTTTACCTATTTAGAAAAGTTTTAAGTTGTTAGCCAGTCGGGTTTGAGTTTAGGTTGTGAGGTCCAGCTCCAACCAATGGAGATCAGAAACAGCAGTAAGGACCCAATGCGTAAGGAATAAATATGCCTGCCTTTCCTTTTTCATTGAACTCTTGTGGTGAGATAGCTAACAGGAGCACCCTTTCTGCAGAAAACTGCCTTGCTGAGAGAACTTTTTGTCTGAATGATAATTTTTCCTTGCAGTACCTGGGAACAAGTATTCTGTCTCTAACAGCCCTGATAAATACCTAAGCTGACTGCCTCCCATTTGGAAACTATTATACTTAACCAATAACTAAATGCCTAGCACACAACTGTGAAAGCAAAGTGCAGGCAGGCAGTCACTTGCCCCAGGACAGGAGTCAGGGCAAACCCCACTCCGGCCTTGCAGGCCCATGCTACAAAGTCTCAAGGCTCAGATCCCCCTGGGGCAGCCCCCGCAGGCTCCTTACCTGCTTCTCCTCCCGTGCCTTCTTCCAGTCCTCAATAAGGATCTTCTTCAGGCGGAACCCTTCGCGGGTGACCTCGGCCATCTGCTGCAGTGACTCTCTCTCCTTACGGCCCTTCTCTCTGCGGTGGGAGGGACACACAGGTACCACCAGTGGGGCACTTAGGGTCCACCCAGTCTGCCTCTTTCAAAATAGCTCAATCCACCTGTGGCCCCCACCAAGCCATGCTGGGAAAGATAAGAGAACGAACCCTCCTCCCAGCCTTCCAGGTCCCCTCAACAGCAGCATCCTTCACCCCTGTCCTTGAAAGAGGGACAGTGGGATCTGTAGGCCCCTGGGGTCAGGGAAGGGACTAGGGAGTGATGGGAGGTGGAGCTAGATATGAACTCTCAAGAGACAGGAGACTAGCTTGTGTGCAGTGGCTCATGCCTGTAATCCCAGCACTCTGAGAGGCCAAGGAAGGCAGGAGGCACATGAGCCCAGGAGTTCACAATCAGCCTGGGCAATATATAAAGACTCTGTCTTTACACATAATTAAAACAAACAAACAAACAAACAAACAACCAGAGAAGACAGAACAAACAGAAATCACGACTCCCAGGCAAAAAGACAATCCAGTTATTAAACGTGTTGGTTGGCTGGGTGCGGTGGCTCACACCTGTAATCCCAGCACTTTGGGAGGCCAAGGCAGGTGGATAACCTGATGTTGGGAGTTCAAGACCAGCCTGGCCAACATGGTGAAATCCCGTCTCTACCAAAAATACAAAAGTTACAAAAGTTAGCCAGGTGTGGTGGGGCACACCTGTCATTCCAGCTACTTGGGAAGCTGAGGCGTAAGAATTGCTTAAACCCAGAAGATCTCGGTGTGAGCCAAGATCACACCACTGCACTCCAGCTTGGGCAACAGAGTGACACCCTGTCTCAAAAAATGAATAAACAAATAAATAAAAATCACGGTGCTTATGAACTACAAAAGATCGGCTGGCAGGAATTGAGAACAGCTATTCCTCTAGATGCCACAATCCCCACCTCTCCATCCTGCCTCCTCCTCGGCCTCCTCCTGTTGTGTACCTTACCTGCCTGTGGGTGTGGAGGTTTTCAGGGCCCGCTGCAGAGCATGACAATGGAAAGTTCAGAGTCAGCAGTTAGGCTAATGAGGGTCCGAGTGCCAGCTCTGCTGTCTCCTATGTGACGCTGGGAAAGTCGTTTCCCTTTTTTGTTGTTTTTTTTTTTGAGACAGAGTCTTGCTCTGTCGCCCAGGCTAGAGTGGAATGGCGTGATCTCAGTTCACAGCAACCTCTGCCTCCCGAGTTCAAGCGATTCTCCTGCCTCAGCCTCCCAAATAGCTGGGACTACAGGCGTGCACCTCCACACCCGGCCAATTTTTTGTATTTTTAGTAGAGACGGGATTTCACTATGTTGGCCAGACTGGTCTTCAACTCTTGACCTCGTGATCTGCCCGCCTCAGCCTCCCAAAGTGCTGGGATTACAGGCGTGAGCCACCGCACCCGGTGTCATTTCCCTTTCTACACTTGAGTTCCCCCATCTGTTGAACTGGGAAACAATCCTACCTGCTTCCAGACTAGAGGGAAGGGTGGTGATTAGAACTCACAAGGCACCTGGCACAAACGGAGCACCCAACACAGAAAAGCAGAAAACAGAGTGGGCCCGATTCATTGGATGGGGTCAGGCAAAGTCCTGGGGTGTGGTGACAGGAGGGTATATTGTCACCCACGTACTTGCAGCTGTTTTCACAGACGACGCCGCTGTTATACTCGTCTGTTCCATCGCAGCAGTCTGCAGCAGAGGCAGGAGCCGAGATCAGACCTGGCAGTGCCTCCTCCCTCCCTCCCTTCCTCCCTCCTTCCCTCCCTCCCTCCACCACCTTTCCTGAATCCTGGTGCATCCTCACTCACCACAAATACCATCGTTGACGCGGTTGGAGGGGATATACAGGGGCTTATAGCCAGTGTTGGTGCAGTGGAAGCTGCTGTTAGGACAGGCAGCTGTGCCTGGGAGAAAGAAGGGAGGGAAGGTTTTTGGAGTCAGCTCAGGGCCAGACACGTCCCACCCATCCACAGACAAGAGTCCCTGACAGGCCGGGCGCGATGGCTCACACCTGTAATTCTAGCACTTTGGGAGGCTAAGGTGGGTAGATTGCCTGAGCTCAGGAGTTTGAGACCAGTTTGGGCCACACAGTGAAACCCGACTCTACTAAAATACAAAAATTAGCTGGGTGTAGTGGCGTGCGCCTGTAGTCCCAGCTACTCGGGAGGCTGAGGCAGGAAATTGTTAGAACTCATGATGCAGAGGTTGCAGTGAGCTGAGATTGTGCCACTGCACTTCAGCCTGGGCGACGGAATGTGACTCTGTCTCTGAAAAAAAAAAAAGGCCCCTGACCCACACTACACACACAGAGTACAAGAAACGGAACAACCAAGGGAAGGAAAGAGCTGTGCACTGCACCCCCAGGGCTCAAGTAAAGCTCTCCAGTGCTCCTCCTCACTGAGGCCCTTCAAAACAGGGTCTCGGCCGGGTGCGGTGGTTCACACCTGTAATCCCAGCATTTTGGGAGGCTGAGGCGGGTGGATCACCTGAGGTCATGAGTTTGAGACCGGACTAGCCGAATGGTGAAACTCCATCTCTACTAAAATTACGAAAAATTAGCCACACATGATAGCGTCCACCTGTAATCCCAGCTACTTGGGAGGCTGAGGAAGGAGAATTGCTTGAACCCAGGAGGTGGAGGTTGCGGTGAGCAGAGATAGTGCCGTTGCACTCCAGCCTGGGAGATAAGAACAAAACTCCATCTCAAAAAAAATAAATTTAAAAAAAAGGCGGGGCACAGTGGCTCATGTCTATAAACCCAGCACTTTGGGAGGCCAAGTCGGGTAAATCATGAGGTCAGGAGATGGAGACCATCTTGACCAACATGGTGAAACCCTGTCTCTACTAAAAATACAAAAAATTTAGTGGGGTGTGGTGGTGCACACCTGTGGTCCCAGCTACTCAGGAGGTTGAGGCAGGAAAATCCCTTGAAACTGCAGAGGTTGCAGTGATCCCGCCACTGCACTCCAGCCTGGGCGACAGAGCAAGACTCCGTTTAAAAAAAAAAAAAAAAAGGGTCTCATCCTAGTGGCTCGAACCTGTAACTTGTAGCAGGTTGGGAGACCAAGGCAGGAGGATGACTTGAGCTCAGCAAAGAGCTACGATCACACCACTGTACTCCAGCCTCAACAACAGACCAAGACCCTGTCTCTTCAAAAAACACAAAAACAAAAACCTAGGGTTTCCCTTCACCTCTGTCTCCTCCTAGATTGCTCTTGGCCCCACCCTGTCTCCCACTTCTAGGGGTTTGCCCACGTTGGCCCCTCCATCTGCAGCACCTCACCTCCTTGGAGGAGGCTTTTCTGACCCCCAGGCTTTGAGAGTAGGAGGACTCTGGGCTCCTCTAGCTACCCGGGGCCTTAACACTGACCACTGACTGCTGGGTTTGTTTCTGCCCATTCAACGGGGAACCAGCACACGGAGTATCTTGGTCACACAGACAGGCCCGGCACTGAGCAGTGTTCAATAAATAGCTGATGCATGAACAGAGAAAAAGCTCACCTGGCTCATCAGAGCCATCCTTGCAGTCGCAATAGTCATCGTTGACCTGATCGAATGGGATGGTAGCTGAACCGTCCAGGCAGGTGAAAGGCTTGGACTCATCGTAGAAGTGATGATCTGTGACGGTGCAGGAAGCTCACGTGAGGGCAGGAAGGGGCCTTCTCCACCAAACACCACCTCTGCCCTCCCACCCCCACCAGCGGAGCACTGCCGGGAAACTGAGGAAAAAGGCTGTAAATGCCTATCCCCAAGGCCCAATGTTGGCCTCTCCCACCTCCAGCCTGGCGGGAGGGTGAACAGGTGGACTCACTGGTGAGGGAGACGCCCCGGGGCCTCTTGACCTCCACGGCCCAGCACAAAGGTAGCAGCAGAAGCAGCGGCAGCAGCATTTCACCAGAGGCTCTCAGGCCCGAAACGGGTTCTGTAAGAGGAAGCCGACAGCGGGGAGACGCGCTGTATCCCCACGCTGCAGCAAGAAAGGGAATCCGATCAGTGGGAGAGGGCTACTTCCAGTTAACTGGATTCCTCCATCGCTTCCAGGCAATGAGGCCTCACTTTGTTTCCCATATAGGGGCGAAGGGCGGCGATCTCCCTAATCCTAGCCAGTCTCACTTGGCTCAAATCAATGGCGAGGATCTCCAAACCTCTCTTCCTGTGACTAGTTGTGGCCCAATTCCCGCCAATAGGCCAAAAGGGTTAACAGTCTCCGCCGTCCACACCCACACATGCATCCTCCCGTTGCCCCCCTGTAGGAAATTAAGGTGACCTCCCACCCGCTCGTTCATCACCTACACGAGGCCGGGGCAAAGGTCAGTACCCACCGCACCTCTCTTGTTCGGCAGGCACGGTTCCTGCTGCAAAAAGAAAGCGGAAATATCTGGGAGCCGTCACTACCGGTAGTTCGTCCTGCACCGGGAACGGCGAGTCAGGGTCGCCATGTTGGGAGTGGCAGGAGTGGGGGAGGTGCCAGAGCCGAGACGGCCATCTTGGCCAGGACTGTGAAGCCTTAGAGAGGACAGTTCTGAGGGCTCGCTCTTAATGGCGGCGCAACGTACCACCATCTTGGGAGTGGCGGCTTCTCCAGACGGAAAGAAAGTTCCTGAAAAATGCCTGAGAACCCCCGGGGGCGGGAAAAGGTTGGGGGAGGGAGGGGAAACGGGATGATCACGTGACCCTAAAGCGTCCTGACCCTCCGTCCCGCTGCCCGGTTCTGCTCCGCCCACTGTTAGGACGTCCCTCCGTGCAGCGTCAACCAATGAGAACGCAGTGTCAGCCATGGAACGCGTGTAGTCTCCATGGAAACACTGGAGGGAGAAGAGGAGGCGATTACCTAGAAACCGAGAGATGCGGAGAGCAACCGCCTAGCGGTCGGAAAGTGCATTTTTCAGAGCCCTAGGAATCCGAGCTGACTGATCACTGACAGAGGCAACTGACTCCTAGTAGTCTCCCTAACCCCTAGGGGCCTTCGGCCCCGACCCCATCATGACGTCCCCCCTGTGCAGGGCGGCCTCCGCCAACGCCCTGCCTCCTCAGGATCAGGCTTCGACGCCCTCTTCCAAGGTCAAGGGCAGGGAGGCTTCGGGCAAACCCAGCCATCTCCGAGGAAAGGGCACAACCCAGGCTTGGACCCTCGGCCGTTCCAAGGAAGGATCCTTCCGCAGAGGTGCAGGGAAGCCCTCTATGCACTCGCAGGTGGCTGAATTACATAGAAAGATACAACTGCTAGGTAAGATGGCTCCAGAGGGCACAGAGGGTCAGGGGTCAACAGTGTCCATACAATCTTCTGACCAGGCATAGTGTGACAAAGGTATTTCTCCAGCATGAGTCTACGTGAACAGCTTCTGGGAAAAACTCGTATTTGTTCATGTTTTTCCTCCTCTCCCTCTTAAAACTTCTCATGAGCTCAGAACCGAGTGAACTGTACTTCAAACTTTCCTGTAACTTTCTCTCCCTCTCTCTCTTATTTTTTTTGTTTTGTTTTTTTGAGACAAGGTCTCTCTGCCACCTAGGCGGGAGAGGAGTGGCATGATCTTGACTCACTGCAACTTCCACAGGTTCAAGCGATTCTCGTGCCACAGCCTCCCAAGTAGCTGGGACTACAGGCACATGCCACCTCACCTAATTTTTATATTTTTAGTAGAGACGGGGTTTCACCATGTTGGTCAGGCAGATCTCGAACTCCTGACTTCAAGTGATCCACCCGCCTTGGCCTCCCAAAGTTCTAGGATTACATGTGTGAGCCACTACGGCCAGCCTTTTTCTTTTTGACAGGGTCTTACTCTGCTGTTCAGGCTGCAGTGCAGTGGTTCAACAATAGCTCACTGCAGCCTCGACCTCTTGGGCTCAAGCAGTCCTCCCACCTCAGCCTCCCAAGTAGCTGGGACTACAGGCGGACGCCACCGTGCTTGGCTAATTTTCTTTTTTGTAGAGATGGATTCTCACTATACTGCCCAGGCTGGTCTCCAACTCCTGGGCTCAAGCAATCCTTTCATCTCAGCCTCCTAAGTAGCTGGGATTCACAGGCTCACACCACCACGCCAGGCCACTTTTTTTGTAGTTTTAGTAGAGACGGGGTCTCACCATATGTGCCCAGGCTGGTCCGGAACTCCTGAGCTCAAGCAATCCACTCACCTCAGCCTCCCAAAGTACTGGGATTACAGGCAAGAGCTGCCGTGCCTGGGCACAGATCCTCTTATACTCAGATTTTTTTCAGTAAATATAGTCAGCCCTTTGTATTCCCAGATTCCGAGTCTGCAACTAAATGCAGATTGAAAATACAATATTCGGCTGGGCGCGGTGGCTCACGCCTGTAATCCCAGCACTTTGGGAAGCTGAGGCAGGTGGATCACGGGGTCAAGAGATTGAGACCATCCTGGTCAACATGGTGAAACCCCATCTCTACTAAAAATACAAAAAATTAGCTGGAAGTGGTGGCGCGTGCCTGTAGTCCCAGCTACTCAGGAGGCTGAGGCAGGAGAATTGCCTGAACCCAGGAGGCGGAGGTTGCGGTGAGCCGAGATCGCGCCATTGCACTCCAGCCTGGGTAACAAGAGCGAAACTCCGTCTCAAAAAAAAAAAAAAAGAAAAAGAAAATACAATATTCACAGGCTGAGCATGGTGGTTCATGCCTGTAATCCCAGCACTTTGGGAGACTAAGATAAGAGGCTCACTGGAGACCAGGAGTTTGAGAACAATCCTGGCAACATAATGAGACCATGTCTCTACATTTTTTTTTTTTGAGACGGAGTTTTTGCTCTTGTTGCCCAGGCTGGAGTGCAGTGATGCAATCTTGGCTCACCGCAACCTCCACCTCCCGGGTTCAAGCGATTCTTCTGCCTCAGCCTCCCCAGTAGCTGGGATTACAGGCATACAACACTACGCCTAGCTAATTTTGTATTTTTAGTAGAGACAGGGTTTCTCCATGTTGGCCAGGATGTTCTCAATCTCCTGACCATGTGATCTGCCCTCCTTGGCCTCCCAAAGTGCTGGGATTACAGGAATGAGACACCGTTCCCGGCTTCGCACTGGTTAATTTTTGTATATTTAGTAGAGACGGGGTTTCACCATGTCAGCCAGGTTGGTTGACGACTGCATTCTTTTTTTTTTTCTTTTAGTACAATTTCCATTTCATTTTTCTCCAGAGAATAGTCGGTCTTCAGTCTGTAAGGACTCAGCTCCTTACATGGGCTTTGGTGGGAGTCATGGGGCAGGTGCAGGTCTAAATCGGGGTGGTGTGTTCGGTCCTTGCTGGCTTCATGAGATTGATGCCTGACTGCTTTGCTGTGAATTGTGCAGCTCACACAGTAATGTAGCTTCACATACAGCTTGGGAAACACATAGGCATCGAAGACGCTCGATTCAGAAATGTCCCTGACTGCTGCAGCCTCCGTTGTTTCGAATGACAAATTTCTTAATGGCCTTGTCCTTGGCACACATCGGGCACAGTTCATGCAGCGAATAGGCTGCACGTGGCCACGGCCCTTTTTGGCACAACGGTTGTTCCTTCTTTTCTTTGTCATCTTGGAGGCACGGATCGGAAAGAGCTGCAGTCTTAATAATATTAAGTTGATGACTGCAAAAAAAGTCTTCTCTCTGGGATGTTGCACCCACCCACCCAGTAACTGTGTGTTTGTCCGCCTCACCTGCCCGGCAGAGGGTGACCGGAAGGCTTTTTTTGAGAGCTCACAGTGGAACATCAAGAAGAACCAAGAGACCATCAGTCAGCTCCGTGCGGAGACTAAGGCACTGGAACTAAAGCTGCTGGACCTGCTCAAGGTAAGGGGTGAAGAGATGGGTGGAGGAGTTCCCGTGGGGGGGTGTGGGGCAAGGAGACAGCACCTGGCCTCAGCTAGAGGTGGCATGATGAAAAGTGACTGCAGTCTCCTCTCTGCAGAGAGATGAGAAAGTGGTCCAGGCAGTGATACGAGAATGGAAGTCGGAGAAGCCGTACCTCAAGAACAGGACAGCCCAGGTTTGCCCCACCCTCTCCCCACCTCATCCTTCATTACCAGCCTGGGTCCCCTCAGCGCTGGACTCCAGGCTCACCCTCTCCAATCCTTTCTGCACACCAGCTGCCATTCATGTGCTCATTCAATTACATCTTTATTACTCACTGTCCTTGGACCTGGCATCCTGGCATGATAGTAAATGCAGCGAAAAAACAGACCAAGTCGGCCAGGCACGGTGGCTCACGCCTGTAATCTCAGCATTTTGGGAGGCCAAGGCAGGCAGATCACCTGAGGTCAGGAGTTCAAGACCAGCCTGGCCAACATGGTGAAACCCTGTCTTTAAAAAAAAAAAAAAAACAGACCAAGTCCCCACTTCTAAAAACAGCTCATATTGGCTGAGCACAGTGGCTCATACCCGTAATTCCAGCACTTTGGGAGGCCAAGGTGGGTGGATCACCTGAGGTCAGGAGTTCGAGACCAGCCTGGCCAACGTGGTGAAACCCCGTCTCTACTAAAAATACAAAAATTCAACTGGTGTGATGGCACACATCTGTATTCTTGGCTACTTGGGAGGCTGAGGCAGGAGAATTGCTTGAACCTGGGAGATGGAGGTTGCAGTGAGCCGAGACCATGCCACTGCCCTTCAGGCTGGGCAACAGAATGAGACTCTGTTTAAAAAAAAATTAGCCAGGCATGGTGGCGGTCAACTGTAATCCCAGCTACTCAGGAGGCTGTGGCAGGAGAATTACTTGAACCCAGGAGACAGAGGTTGCAATGAGCCAAGATCGAGGCACAGCACTCCAGCCTGGGCGAGAGAGTGAGACTCCGTTTCAAAAAGAAAGAAAGAAAAAAAAAAATGGCCAGACATGGTGGCTCACGCCTGTAATCCCAGCACTTTGGGAGGCCGAGGTGGGCGGATCACCTGAGGTCAGGAGTTCGAGACCAGCCTGGCCAACATGGTGAAACTCTGTCTCTAAAAAGAAAAAAAAAATTTTGGAGGCCGGGCACAATGGCTCACACCTATAATCCCAGCACATTGGGAGGCCAAGGTGGGCAGATCACAAGGTCAGGAGTTCAAGACCAGCCTGACCAACATGGTGAAACCCCGTCTCTACTAAAAAAAAAATACATAATACAAAAATTAGCCAGGCATGGTGGTGGTCGTGTGTAATCCCAGCTACTCAGGAGGCTGAGGCAGGAGAATCGCTTGAACCCGGGAGGCAGAGGTTGCAGTGAACCGAGATCACGCCACTGCACTCCAGCCTGGGTGACAGAGCAAGATTCCATCTCAAAAAAAAAAAAAATTAGAACCCTGAGTGTGTGTAAGATCACCAATGTGGTCAATGTGAACAGAGAGAAGAGCCTGGTGCTCTGTCTCCAAAAACAACACAGAAGGAGTGGCCAGGGAGGTGGTAGAAAACTGGAGAGGGGTGTCCTGGAAGCCACAGTATGGGAGAAGGGAGGGAGGAAGCGCTAAGTGTGTGCTGGGATGGGGTGTTCAGGCCCCTGCTTTCACTCGGCCCCTTGCAGCAGGCTCTGGAGCACCTAGACCACCGGCTGAGCGAGAAAGTGAAGCAGCGGAACGCCCTGCAGCACCAGGTGGTGTTGCGGCAGAGGCGGCTGGAGGAGCTCCAGCTACAGCACAGCCTGCGCCACCTGGAGATGGCGGAGGCGCAAAACAGCCACTCGGAGGTGGCCAAGGTAGGGCCGAGAGAGGCCTGCAGGGCAGAGGGTCCAGTGGGAGGGATCGAGTGCGAGGGCACTCAGCCCAGCCCTGCTGCTCTCTAGACCATGCGGAACCTGGAGAACCGCCTGGAGAAGGCCCGGATGAAGGCGGAGGAGGCCGAGCACATTACCAGCGTGTACCTGCAGCTCAAGGCCTATCTACAGGTAGGGACTAGGAGGGCTCGGGTGAGGGGGCAAGCAGGGGCTAGGGACAGCAATCACAGGCCTGCCTCATCTGCCCAACACCCCCCCGCCACGACGCCCCAGGACGAGAGCCTCCACTTGGAGAACCGGCTGGACTTCATGGAGGCTGAGGTGGTGAGGACCAAACACGAGCTGGAGGCACTGCACCTGGTGAACCAAGAGGCCCTCAACGCCCGGGAGATTGCCAAGGTGCCAACCCTCTTGCCCCCGGCCGTCCTGCCCAGCTGCCTCGGTCTCCCAGCTTCAGAATCTGATCCCAGCTGTCCCTGAGCTTCCCCAACGCCCCCACCCCCATCTATCTCCTAGCACCCTGCGGCGGGTAGCGATGGGTGCCATCTGGTCCCCCTGCTCCCCTGCCCACCCTCCAGAACCAACTGCAGTATCTGGAGATAACCTTGATTCAAGAGCGCAAGAAGCGGGAACGCTACATAAGTGAGTGCAAGAAGCGCGCTGAGGAGAGGAAACTGGAGAACCAGCGCATGGAGCGCAAGGTGGGCACACCCAGGGGTACGCGGCTGTGACTCCAGCCCAGCCAAGCCCAGCCCAGCCCAGCCTTGCCCTGGCTCTACCTCATCCTAGGCCTTCTCCCACTTCCGAAGTTTCTCCTAACCCCGCCCCCCCGACTCCACCCCAGTTGGTGCGAAGACTCTTCCCATATCCCTGACCCCTCTCCTCTCCTGCCCTCCTTGGTGGCTGTTCCATTTTGGCTCTGACACGGCCTCCAGCCTTCCCCGTACTCACTGACCCCTACCCATCCTTTCCCACCTGAGTAAACTGCCTGTCTTAAATCTGACCCTGCCTCTAGCCCAACCCTTGCCTAAGGCCCCGCCCCCTTTCTATTGGCCCCGCCCCCGCCCCGTCCTGAGGCTGCCACCCATCCAGCCCTTTTTGTTTTGGGGTTTTTTTTTTCTTTTTGGTAGTTTGTGTGTGTGTGTGTGTGTGTGTGTGTGTGTTTTGAGACAGGGTCTCTGTCACTCAGGCTGATCATAGCTCACTGTGGACTCGACCAGCTGGGCTCAAGTGATCCTCTCACCTCAGCCTCCCAAGTAGCTGGGACTACAGACGTGCCACCAAGCCCTGCTAATTTTTGTATTTTTTGTAGAGATGGGATTTTGCCATATTGTCCAAGCTGGTTAAACCCTTGGGCTCAAATGATCCTCAGCCTCCTAAAGTGCTGGAATTAAAGGCATGAGCCACCGCCACCACGCCTGGCCTTGTCCCACTTTCTTGACCCCTGTCCAGTGCCCTTATCTGGCCCCAAGCTTTTGATCTCTCCCCTCCCTCCAGTTCTAGCCCTGTTCCCTTTGGGGCCCCAGTCTGGATCCCCCTCCCCATCCTCCGTCCTAAGCGCTGTTCACGAGCTGACCCTGGCTCTGACCTCAATCCACCAGCAGACCCACCGTGAGGACCTGCTGCGGCAATCTGAAGACACCACTCAAGACAGCCTGCATGCCAAGGAGGAGGAGATGCGGCGGCGCTGGAGCATGTACCAGATGGAGGTGATCTTTGACAAGGTCAAAGACGCCACCGGCACTGCCGAGTCGCACGTGAGTTCTGCTCAAAGCCCTCTCTGCCGAGCTCCCTCCACCCTAGACGCACACTGGGGTCCCCAGGCTGACGAAACCGACACACCCTGCCTCCCCTCTGCCAGGTCAGTTCTTCAGCTCACAAACCTGCTCCTTTCTTGAAAAATATCTCTTCCCTCTCCAGCTACCATTCAGTTTTTCTGCTGCCCTTCGAAGCAAAACCCCCAGGAGCTGTCTACGCTCGCCGTCATTTGTACATTCGCCTTCCTTTCTCTCTTGCACCGTGTTAACTCCTTTGCCATGCCAGCTGTAGGAGAACTGGGAATTTCCTCTCTTGTTCTGTCTCCAGTGTCTGCAAGTGGCATCCCTGCCCCAGATTCCTCACTTTGCAGTGTCTTCCTTGCAGCATTCTAAGACAGCTGTGTCCCCTTTGGGTACTGGTTCCCGCCAGTGAACACTGGACCCCAACCCTGTTTCTTCCCTCTGGGTGCCCGCCAACCTTCTGCTCCTCCTATGGGGCCGACCCCCGAGGAGTTCTGGGACTTTCACCTATGGGAGGACACCTATGGGGTCATCTGGGGCACTGAGGTGCAGCCCTTTTCCAGAGTTGGGCGTTGTGAGGGGATGGCTCCGCAGACGGGCGGTATTTCCTGTGAGTCTGGGGGAGATTCACGGCTAGAAATTTATGGCACATTGATTTTGGAAAGAAGCTGTGTTCACCTGTCCAGCTGCCCCCGCATTTGGCCTGACTCAAATTCCTTGTATTTATATATATTTTTATTTTTTTTGGACAAAGTCTCGCTCTGTCGCCCAGGCTAGAGTACAGTGGCCCGATCTCAGCTCACTGCAATCTCTGCCTCCCGGTTCAAGTGATTCTGCTGCCTGAGCCTCCCCAGTAGCTGGGACTACAGGCGTAAGCCACCACGCCCGGCTAATTTTTGTATTTTTTATAGTAGAGACGGGGTTTCACCAAGTTGGCCAGGACGGTCTCGATCGCTTGACCTCGTGATCCGCCCGCCTCAGCCTCTCAAAGTACTGGGATTACAGGTGTGAGCCACCGCGCCCGGCTCAAATTCCTTATATGGGCCAGAAAGGGCCCCGCAAAAATAATATATCCAGGGCGCCCCACCCTTGAAGCAGCCCCGACTCCAACCCACAGTATCTCCATACATCGCTGTGTAAAAGGTGCCAGCTCAGGCCACCTGTCCTGCTTCCGAGGGGATGCAGGGTAGGGGGCAGGAAGTGGAGCGCTCCTGCACCTCCTTAGACCCTGGCTCTGACTGGGGCTGGGTGGTCCGCAGTCGGTGGTGCAGCGGTTCCTGGCCCAGGGAGACACCTTCGCGAAGCTGGAGACGCTCAAGAGCGAGAACGAGCAGACGTTGGTGAGGCTGAAGCAGGAGAAGCAACAGCTGCAGCGGGAGCTGGAAGACCTCAAGTACTCGGGGGAGGCCACGATGGTGAGGTGAGGCCCTGGGATCTGGGGAGGTCGGTGGGGCGGCGGCGGGGCGGACTGAACCCCCTGTGGCGAACTCCCCATTCCCTGCAGCCAGCAGAAACTGCAAGCCGAGGAGCGGGAACGCCTCAAGCAGGAGGAGCGGCGGCACGCCGAGGCCCAGGACCAGCTGGAGCGCACCTTGCGGGCGATGCAAGTGGCCAAGGACAGCCTGGAGCACCTGGCCAGCAAGCTGATCCACATCACTGTGGTAGGCCCCGCCCAGGGGAAGCCCCTCCAGGCCCTCCCGGGACCGATGACGCTCAACCACGAAGCGGGGATTCCTGTCACAGCGGCCTGCCCTAGGGAATCCCCATCCTGTGTCCCGGACGACAGAGGCCCCGCCCACATGGAAAGAAGCCTCGCCCCATTCCTCAGAATCCCCGCCCCACATCCCTGGGGGAACTCTCACTCCCGCAAGGAAGCCCAAGACTTCGGAGACCCTGTCTCATCTCAAGCTCCACCTCCAAGGGCAAGTCCCACCCTGTCCCCACCGAAAACCTCGGAGACCTCGCTGCAATTCTGGAGCAACCAGAGACAGAAGCCCTATGTGCCCGCAGCAGAGGCCCATTTCTTCAGGAGGCCATTCCCATAATGGCCTCCCTCGAGTTCTTACCATTCCCACGAAGGGGCCTCCCCGAAACCTTTCCACAATCTAGCTAGAGTTCAGAGGTTCCGCCCTCACAGACGTGGCCTTGACCCGCGTCCCCGTTCCCACTGACTAGCACCGCCCCTGTAAACGGGCACTTTACCTCTCAGGCCCCGCCCCCGAGAGAAAAGCCCCGCCCCCGGGTGGAGCCTTCCACGAAGCCACACCCCTCTCGGCTGACCGGTCTCTGCCCTGGTCGCAGGAGGACGGTAGCTTCTCGGGAAAGGAGCTGGATCCCCAGGCAGATAACTATCTGCTAAACCTGCTGGGCCTCGTGGAGGAAAAGCTGCTGAAACTGCAGTCGCAGCTTGGGAGCCACGACGTCCAGGAGATGCTGCGTCACATCGCCGACCGCAAGGTGCCCTGCAGCCATGGGGCAGGGCTCCAGAGATCGAGGAGTGGGGCTGGGTCGGAAAACCAGGGAACCGCGGGCAACCTCGGGAGACCAGGGTGCAGGCTGATGAGCCAGGCAGGGGTCTCAGGCACAACGAGTGAGGTTTGAGGAGCTACGAGGGAAGAAACCAGAAGAGGTGGCCGGGCAAGGTGGCTCATGCCTGTAATCCCAGCACTCTGGGAGGCCGAGGCGGGTGGATCATCTGAGGTCTGGAGTTCGAGACCAGCCTGGCCAACATGGTGAAACCCTGTCTCTACTAAAAATACAAAAAATTAGCTGGGCGCGGAGGTGGACGCCTGTAATTCCGGCTATTTGGGAGGCTGAGGAACCAGACTCTCTTGAACCCAGGAGGGTGGAGCTTGCAGTCAAGATCGAGCCATTGCACTCCAACCTGGGCAACAAGAGCGAAACTCCCTCTCAAAAATAAAAGAAAGAAAGAAAAGAAAAGAAACCAGAAGAGGTGTGGGCGGGTCCAGGAGGCCAAAGAATGAGGCTGAGCATTCCGGATGGGGACAGGCCTAGTGGCAGGGCCCCAGAGACCAGGGACGGACCTGAGTGATGAGAGGGTGAAGCTGGGCATCAAGGTGTCTGTTGAAGGAGGGATGGGAGTGGGCAGTGGTCTCCAGCTAAAACCAGGGCATATCTTGGAATGGGGTAAGGAGGAGGGGGAATGTGCTTTCTCGGTGGGAACGTGATTTCTTGCTCGCTTAGTTCCTTGCCAGCTTAGAGGGAAGCCTGCCCCGATACAACACCCGCATCGCCCTGCCCCTTGCTACTTCCAAGGACAAGTTTTTTGGTCAGTATGGGTGGAAGGATGAAGGGGTGCGGTTGGAGCCCCAAGCTGTGGAGCAGGAGGTTGTTGGATACCCTGCTCAGGGCCAAGGTGGGGGTGGAATGGGGTGGTAAAGCCTGGGAAGGAGACCTGGGGATGGGGAGCCGGATCCCTCAATGCTCCCTGCTTCCCCCTCACCCCCCCGTAGACGAAGAGAGTGAGGAGGAGGACAACGAGGTATTGACCCGCGCATCGCTCAAGATCCGTTCCCAGAAATTAATCGAAAGCCTCAAGAAGCACCGTCGCTCTCGGAGGTCCTAGACTCGCCCTGGCAGCCCCCATCGGAGCCCCCGATTCCTCCAGGTCTAGCGCAGGCCCCACGGGGCCCCTTCAAGGGCCGAACGCGGTCCGGACAGGGAGCCGAGGCGGCCAGCGGCGCCCGGAGGAGAGGAAGGGGACGGGCCAGACGTTCCCACAGTAAATCTCCCCAGCTGGGTCTGCCCTGGCCTCAGAATTGCGCAATAAAGGTCACAGACCAAGCCCCTGGGTATTCGTCTCTTCATGACCCTGCACCACTCAAGAGACGGCTGTCCCTGAAAACCCAGGGCCACAGACCTGTATTCCCTGTTTTCCCAGCACTTTGGGAGTATGAGCTGGGTGGATCGCTTGAGTCCAGGGGTTCCAGACCAGTCTGGGCAACATGGTGAAAAACAGTTCTAACTGCCCCCCACAAAAAAAAATAGCTGGGCGTGGTGGCGTGTACCTGTAATCCCAGGTACTTGGGAGACTGAGGCAGGAGAATCGCTTGAACCCAGGAGGTGGAGGTTGCAGTGAGCCAAGATCGTGCCACTGTACTCCAGCCTGGACAAGAGGAGTGAGACTCTGTCTCAAAAAATTAATAAGGCTAGGCACCGTGGTTCACGCCTGTAATCGCAGCATTTTGGGAGGCCATGGCAGGTGAATCGCTTGAGGCCAGGAGTTTGAGACCAGCCTGGCAAGCATGGCAAAACCCCTTCTCTACTAAAAGTACAAAAATTAGCTGGGCATGGTGGTGGTACCTGTAATCACAGCTACTTGGGAGGCTGAGGCAGGAGAATCGCTTGAACCCGGGAGGCAGAGGTTGCAGTGAGCTGAGATCAAGCCACTGTACTCCATCGTGTACAACAGAATGAGACTCCATCTCAAAACAAAAATAATTGGTTGGGCACAGTGGTTCGTGTCTGTAGTTCCAGTACCTTGGGAGGCTGAGGTGGGTGGATCACCTGAGGTCGGGAGTTCAAGACCAGCCTGACCAACATAGAGAAACTCCATCTCTACTAAAAATACCAAAAAAAAAAAAAAAAAGAAAAGAAATGAGCCGGGTGTGGTGGAGGGTGCCTGTAATCCCAGCTACTTGGAAGGCTGAGGCAGGAGACTTGCTTGAACCCAGGAGGTGGAGGTTGCAGTGAGCCAAGATCTGGCCATTGCACTCCAGCCTGAGCAACAAGAGCGAAACTCCGCCTGAAAAAAAATCATCATGATCATCATCAAAAGTGGAAGATGCCCCCACACTTGGTCAAGCTAGCCCTTTCCACTGGAGCACAGAGGACTCCGGTCTGGGGACACACATCTCTCCCCACACAGGAGCTCCCCCACATCTGGGGATACAAAAGAGACCCTTCCCTTGGGGACAGATGTGTCCTTTCTCCTGGGGACAGATTGATAGGCACCCGGAGGAAGAGCCAGGACCTCTCCCAGGCTGGAGCGGGGTCCGGCTGGAAGGATCCAGAGCCATGGGTCTGGCCTGCCCCGCCCCGCCCCAGCAACTCGACCGCCCCGCCCCACTGGCCCCAGCGCCCGGCCACTGCCCGCCACCCGCCGGCCCTTCCGCCTCACTCAGCGGCTCCACTGAGAAGGACGGGCGCCGGCCATGGAGCGCACAGCAGGCAAAGAGCTGGCCCTGGTAAGGGGACAAGGGATTCACGGACCCTGCATCCCTGGCGACCCGCAAGGTCCCGAAACTCCAAGTGCCCTCCCTTCGGACGCCATCTGCTCACAATTTGAAATTGCCCTGGAGTCCCCTCCTGGGGACTCACGATCCTTGACCCAGTGAAGCGACTGTTTCCTCTTAGGGATGGGGTCGGGAGTCTCTGAGCGCAGTCGGCAGAAAGGGCCAGAGACAGGTTCTATGAGACTGGACCCTGGGACATCCCCAAATGCCACTCCTTGTCCTCAGGACTTGGGAGGAGGGGACCCGCAGCGAGGAGGGGACTAGCCTGGGACCCCAGCCGGAGTCTCGCAGCCTCTGGCCAGGAAGGGGCGTGGGGATGGAGCAGGAAAACTTGGCCCGAGGCTGCGCCGCGAAGGAAGCTGAGGCGCCAGGACCTGCGCCCCCTTGGTGCCCTGAGTCCTCCTCTGCGTCCAGGCGCCGCTGCAGGACTGGGGTGAGGAGACCGAGGACGGCGCGGTGTACAGTGTCTCCCTGAGGCGGCAGCGCAGTCAGCGCTTGAGCCCGGGGGAGGGCCCCGGGGGCAGCCAGGTGAGGAGAGGGTTCGGTGGGTGGGCAGGGAGGGAAGCAACCAGGTGAGGGCGGAGCTGGAGAGCCGAGGTTTGGCCGCCGGGTGCCGCGGGCGGAAGGAAGGGAGGGGCTCAGAGGCGACCAGGTGAGGGTAGAAAAGGGCCTGGGGGCGGCCAGGAAAATGGGGAGATCCAAGGAATAGGAGTGGGGCCAGGTGATGGCTGCGCAGTTCCCAAGAGGAGCCTGGGGACAAACTGGTAAGGACAGAACTGGGCGGCCGGGTGAGGAAAGGCCGGTTTAGAGGGCTGGGGCTGGAAGGTGGAATGGGGTTGGTTTAGAAGTGGCCAGGTGAGGGCGGGTGGGGCAGCCAGTGAGGCGTGTCAGGAGGGCTGAGGGAAGCTGGAGGTGGCCAAGTGTGTGTGTTGGGGGGGGGGTAGGGGATAGGGCATGGGAGAGGGAGGGCAGGTTGCAGGAGCTATTTGTGGATAGGGCTGAATAATAACTCCAAGCTGGGAAGGTGTGGGGCGCACACTTATAATCCCTGCGCTTTGGGAGACCAAGGCAGGAGGCTAGGAATTTGAGACCAGCCTGGGCAACACAGCGAGATTCTCTCTCTAAAAAAAAAAAAAAAAAAAAAAAGGGCCGGGCACGGTGGCTCACGCCTGTAATCCCAGCACTTTGGGAGGCCGAGGCGGGTGGATCACGAGGTCAAGAGATCGAGACCATCCTGATTAACATGGTGAAACCCCGTCTCTACTAAAAATACAAAAAATTAGCTGGGCATGGTGGCGTGTGCCTGTAATCCCAGCTACTCAGGAGGCTGAGGCAGGAGAATTGTCTGAACCCAGGAGGCGGAGGTTGCGGTGAGCCGAGATCGCGCCATTGCACTCCAGCCTGGGTAACAAGAGCGAAACTCCGTCTCAAAAAAAAAAAAAAAAAAAAAAAAAAAAAAAAAAAAAAAAATTAAATAATTAGGTGGGCGTGGTGGTGCTCAGTGGTGGTCCCAGCTGAGGCAGGAGGACCACTTGAGTCTAGGAGTTGGAGGCTGCAGTGAGCTATGATTGTACCACTGCACCCCAGCCTGGGCAACAAAACAAGACCTTGTCTCTAAAAATAACCAAAACAAAACAATAACTCCAAGAAGTCTGGAGTCAGAGGAATCACATACAAGAGTGGTGATAGGGGCCAGGTGCAGTGGCTCACGCCTGTAATCCCAGCACTTTAGGAGGCCAAGGTGGGTGGATCAACAGGTCAGGAGTTCAAGACCAGCCTGGCCAAGATGGTGAAACCCCTATCTCCAATGAAAATACAAAAAATTAGCCAGGCATGGTGGCAGGTGCCTGTAATCCCAGCTACTCGGGAGGCTGAGGCAGGGAATTGCTTGAACCTGGGAGGCGTAGGTTGCAGTGAGCCAGGATTGCGCCACTGCACTCCAGCCTGGTGACAGATCATGACTCTGTCTCAAAAAAAAAAAAAAAAAAAAAAAAAAAGCAGTGCTAGGGGCTGGGTGCAGTGGCTCACATCTGTAATCCCAGCACTTTGGGAGGCTGAGGTGACGGATCACGAGATCAGGAGTTCGAGATCAGCCTGGCCAGCATGGTGAAACCCCATCTCTCCTCAAGATACAAAAAATTAGCTGGGTATGGTGACGTGGACCTGTAATCCCAGCTACTTGGCAGGCTGAGGCAGGAGAATCCCTTGAACCCTGGAAGCGGAGGTTGCAGTGAGCCAAGATCACACCATTGCACTCCAGCCTGGGTGACGGGGCAAGACTCCATTTCAAAAAAAAAAAAAAAAGTAAGGAAAAAAGAGTGGTGCTAGGGATAAACGTGATTAGAGAAGGTGCTTCGGGGACCACTCCCGGTCTTTCATGGCCGCCCCTCCTCTCCTGCAGGCCCCCAGCCCATCTGCTGCCAATACCTTCCTCCACTATCGAACCAGCAAAGTGCGGGTGCTTAGGGCAGCGCGCCTGGAGTGGCTGGTGGGAGAGTTGGTGTCTGGGGACCGTGAGCAGGACCCCAGTTTTGTGCCCGCCTTCCTGGCCACCCACCGGACCTTCGTACCCACTGCTCGCCTTCTGGGCTTTCTGCTGCCACCAATGCCACCGCCCCCACCTCCCGGGTCAGTAGCAGCCGAAACCTCCATGTTCCCACCCTAGATCCCCACTTGGGCACACCCTCACCTCCTCAGGTGGGACCAGGAAACACCTCCCGAACCCAGAGCCCTCTTCCTAAGGCCCCTCTAGATTCCCCCTTCCTCACCTGCTGGGGGGCCTTTTCCTAGGGTAGAGATCAAGAAGACAGCAGGACAAGATCTGAGCTTCAACAAGAACCTGAGGTTGGTCCCCCATCCAAATAGGGGAGTGGGGGGGAGGAAAATCCCAGAGGACAAAGGTTAGTGGTCTGCCTGGGGTTTTGCAAATTGCAGGTTGGGGCCGAGCACAGTGGCTCAAGCCTCTAATCCTAGCACTTTGGGAAGTCCAGGTGGGTGGATCAAAAGGTCAGGAGTTTGAGACCAGCCTGGCCAACGTGGTAAAACCCCATATCTACTAAAACTACAAAAATTAGCGGGGCATGGTGGCAGGCACCTGTAATCCCAGCTACTTAGGAGGCTAAGGCAAGAGACTCACTTGAACTTGGGAGGCGGAGGTTGCAGTGAGCCAAGACCATGACATTGCACTCCAGCCTGGGCAACAGAGCAAGACTCCATCTCAAAAAAAAAAAGAAGAAAATTGCAGGTTAGGTAATAATAGACCAGGAGTCAGGCTGGGCGAGGTGGCACACCTGTAATCCCAGCATTTTGGGAGGTGGAGGCAGGTGGACCACTAGAGGTCAGGAGTTAGAGACCAGCCTGGCCAACATAGAGAAACCCTTTTTCTACTAAAAATACAAAAAAAAAAAAATTAGCTGGGTGTGATGGTGCACTTCTGTAATCCCAGCTACTCCAGAGGCTGAGGGATGAGAATCAGTTGAACCTGGGAGACTGAGGTTGCAGTGAGTCAGGATCAGGCCACTGTACTGCAGCCTAAGCGACAGAGTGAGACTCTGTCTCAGGAAAAAAAAAAAAGGAGAAGAGGAAGAAGGCTAGGTACGGTGGCTCATGCCTATAATCCCAGCACTTTAGGAGGCCAATGAGGGCGGAGCTCGAAGTCAGGAGTTCAAGACCAGCCTAAGCAACATAGTGAAACCCCGTCTCTATTAAAAAGACACAAATTAGTTGGGCATGGTGGCGCGCACCTGTAGTCCCAGCTACTCGGGAGGCTGAGGCAGGAGAATCGCTTGAACCCAGGAGGCGGAGGTTGTGGTGACCCAAGACAGCACCACTGCACTCTAGCCTGAGCAGCAAAGCAAGAGTCTGTCAAAAAAGGAAGGAAGGAGGGAGGGAGGGAGGGAGGGAGGTACCAGGAGTCACATTCTGGGTCCCCCCCACTCTGGACCGGCTCTGAAACCCTGCCTCTCTGGCCAGGGCTGTGGTGTCAGTGCTGGGCTCCTGGCTACAGGACCACCCTCAGGATTTCCGAGACCCCCCTACCCACTCAGACCTGGGCCGTGTCCGAACCTTTTTGGGCTGGGCGGCCCCTGAGAGTGCTGAGGCCCGAAAAGCAGAGAAGCTTCTGGAAGATTTTTTGGAGGAGGCCGAGCGAGAACAGGAAGAGGAGCCACCCCAGGTGTGGACAGGTAAGGGGTTTTCAGTTCTGGTTTTGTTCTGAGAGGCCTTTTCTGCCTGCTTCTTCCACACAGGCTTTCTCTCCCCTCTCAGAGCTGCAAATCCTAAGCAAGGTTTTAACTCTAAGGCTCAATTTCCTCATCTGTACAATGGGGATAACAATTCTTTATCGGCTCGGCATGGTGGTTCACGCTTGTAATCCCAGCACTTTGGGAGGCTGAGGCGGGCAGATAACCTGAGGTCGGGAGTTCAAGACTAGCCTCACTAACATGGAGAAACCCTGTCTCTACTAAAAATACAAAATTAGCTGGCTGTGGTGGTGCACGCTTGTAATCCCATCTGCTTGGGATGCTGAGGCAGGAGAATCTCTTGTAGCTGGGAGGTGGAAGTTGCGGTGAGCTGAGATTGCACCATTGCACTCCAGCCTGGGTAACAAGAGCGAAACTCCATCTCAAAAAAAAAAATTTTTTTTGTCTGAAGTATTAGCGTGTGTCTAATACTTTTCCCTCCTTGGTGCCATTGGGTCAGGATGCCCTGGTGTTTCTAGCTACAAACCATTGCCTTGATACTTGTCTTTAATTTCTTTTTTCTTTTCTTTTTTTGAGTCAGGGTCTTGCTCTGTTGCCCAGGCTGGAGTGCAGTGTCTCCATCATAGCTCACTGCAGGCTCAACATCCTGGGCTCAAGCAGTCCTCCCGCCTCGGCCTCCCAAAGTGCTGGCATTACAGGCATGAATCACTACACCCAACCTGTAAAATTTTTCTTATTTTTGCAATTCTTTTTTTAATTGTTTTTTTTTGACAGAGTCTCTCACTGTTACCCAGGCTGGAGTGCAGTGGCACAATCTCAGCTCACTGCAACCTCCACCTCCTGGGCTCAAGTCATTCTCCTGTCTCATCTTCCCGAGTAGCTGGGACCACAGGCAGATGTCACCACGCCCAGCTAATTGTTTTGCAGAGGTGAGGTTTTGCCATGTTGCCCAGGCTGGTCTTGAACTCCTGAGCTCCTGTGATCCACCTGCCTTGGCCTCCCAAAATGCTGGCATGACAGTCATGAGCCATTGTGCACGGCTGCCCTCCGTACTTGATTCTTGGCTTTTGCTCAACTCCTGGACTGCGAGTGCATGAGAGGAGGACCTGTGGTTCTTGCTCCCAGCTGTGTCCTCAGGGGCAGAACAACACAGATTAGTCTGCTGAATAATTGCATCCTGATTAGGCAGTATCATCTTTCACCCATCTGTGTTTGATCTGATCCTCATCACAGAAGCATCTTTATCCCTAATCCTCCTTGCTTAATCTCTGGATTACAGTGGCCACATTCCTGTCCTATTTACAAAGTAGCAGCCACTTCTCTATCCCTGGTGACAAAGTCTCAGTTATTTATATATATATGTAAAGGTTTAGCTGGGCACAATGGCTCATACCTGTAATCCCAGCACTTTGGGAGGCCGAGGCGGGCAGATCACAAGGTCAGGAGTTTGAGACCAGCCTGGCCAACATGGTAAAACCCCATCTCTACTTAAAAAAAAAAAAAAAAAAAAAAAAACTTAGCCAGGCATAGTGGCACATACCTGTAGTCCCAGCTACTCGGGAGGCTGAGGAAGGAGAACCACTTGAAGCTGGGAGGCAGAGGTTACAGTGAGCTGAGATTGAGCCACTGCACTCCAGCCTGGGCGACAGAGCAAGACTCCATCACAAAATAAATAAATAAATAAATACAATAAAGTAATAGCATAATGCCATAACTAGTACAAAGGATAAAGGAAAGGAGACTAATTTACACAGCAATAAATCATGGTTGGTTTTTTGTTTGTTTGTTTGTTTGGTTTTGTTTTTTTTGAGAAGGAGTTTCACTCTTGTTGCCCAGGCTGGAGTGCCATGGTGCCATCCCAGCTCACCGCAACCTCCCAGGTTCAAGTGATTTTCCTGCCTCAGCCTCCCGAGTAGCTGGGATTACAGGCATGTGCCACCACACTCGACTTTGTGTTTTTAGTAGAGATGGGGTTTCTCCATGCTGGTCAGGCTGGTCTCAAACTCCCAACCTCAGGTGATCCGCCTGCCTCGGTCTCCCAAAGTGCTAGGATTACAGGTGTGAGCCACCACGCCTGGCCTAAAGCATCTTTTTCAATGGGTTAATGCTTTGGCGTGCCCCACTAGGATGCATGATGAGGTTGTCCCATGTCTTTGCCTGTCCCAGCATCACAGTGGAGCGTCACAGTGCTGTCATACTGACAGTAACAAGCACCAGCTAATGCAGGGGACGGCACTGGCAAGGCAAAGACAGCAACATAGATATTCCAAACTTGTGAACACTTGCAACTTGCAAACAAAACAAAGGCCAGACTTTCGTGGTCCTTACATTCTTTTTTATTTTTATTTTATTATCTTTATTTATTTTTTATTCTTCCTAACATATTCTATCATACACGGTCCTTACATTCTTGGAACCAAAATAACTTGTGTTTATGAATAAAATAGATTCTAGGTTCATATTTCTTTTTCTTTTATCTTTTCTCTCTTTTTTTGGAAATGGAGTGTTTGTCACTCATGATGGAGTGCAATGGCATGGTCTTGGCTCACTGCAACCTCCACCTTCTGGGTTCAAGTGATTCTCCAGCCTCAGCCTCTCAAGTAGCTAGGATTACAGGCACTCATTACCACGCTTAATTTTTGTATTTTTAGTAGAGAAGGGGTTTCGCCATGTTGGCCAGGCTGGTCTCCAACTCTCAACCTCAAGTGATTCACTTGCCTCTGCCTCCCAAAGTTCTGGGATTACAGGTGCCAGCCACCTGGCCCAGCCCTTTCTTCCTTTCTTTTTCTGAGATGAGGTCTCACCCCGTCACCCAGGCTGGAGTGCAATGGAGCGATCTCGGCTCACTGCAACCTCCGTCTCCTGGGTTCAAGCAATTCTCAGCCTCCTCAGTAGCTGGGATTACAAGCGTACTACCATGCCCAGCTAATTTTTTATATCTTTAGTAAAGACGGGGTTTCATGCTGGCCAGGCTGGTCTTTAACTCCTGACCTCATGATCTGCCCGCCTCTGCCTCCCAAAGTATGAACCACCGCGCCCAGCCCTTTCTTCCTTTCTTTTTCTGTTTTTTTTTTTTTCTTTTTTTTTTTTGAGTCGGAGTTTCGCTCTTGTTACCCATACTGGAGTGCAATGGCACAATCTCGGCTCACCGCAACCTCCACCTCCTGGGTTCAAGCAATTCTCCTGCCTCAGCCTCCCAAGTAGCTGGGATTACAGGCACGCGCCACCATGCCCAGCTAATTTTTTGTATTTTTAGTAGAGATGGGGTTTCACCATGTTGACCAGGATGGTCTCGATCTCTTGACCTCGTGATCCACCCGCCTCGGCCTCCCAAAGTGCTGGGATTATAGGCGTGAGCCACCGCAACCGGCCCTTCTTCCTTTCGTAAAGACAAGTCAAGTGCAGTAGTGAGAAGGGGGGAAAGACTAGAACAAGGAGTTTGATCTGTAACTGTGAACAATCAATCGAGATAAGTCACCATCTTGGGACCAGCCACAAACAGGGTTTTCAAAGACACAAATGTCTGCAGAGACATTTGGAGGCTGGAGGGCACAATTCAAGATTCCCAACTTCCAAAGATTCCCCTAGGGGGCGCCATCATCAAAATCCTCTAAAGTAAAACTATTCATATTTGTTGAGCACTTTATAGCAGTCTGGTATACATGATCTTAAAAACAAAAAAAGTCCGGCCAGGCACGGTGGCTCATGCCTGTAATCCCAGCACTTTGGGACGCCGAGGTGGGCGGGTCAAGAGATTGAGACCATCCTGGCCAACATGGTGAAACCCCGTCTCTACTAAAAAAATACAAAAATTAGCTGGTCGTGGTGGTGTGCGCCTGTAGTCCCAGCTACTCGGGAGGCTGAGGCAGGAGAATTGCTTGAACTCGGGAGGCGGAGGTTGCAGTGAGCTGAGATCGGGCCATTGCACTCTAGCCTGGTGCCTGGTGACAGAGCAAGACTCTGTCTCACAAAAAAAAAAAAAAAAAAAAAAATCCACAGCCAGGCACACTGGCTCATCCCTGCAATCCCAACACTTTGGGAAGCCAAGACCCCAGGAGTTTGAGCCCAGCCTGGCAACATAATGAGACCCTGTCTTCACAAAAAATAAAAAATTAGCTAGGTGTGGTGTTGTGTGGCTGTAGTCCCAGCAACTTGGGAGGCTGAAGCAGGAGGATTGTTGGAGCCCAAAAGGTTGACGATACAATGAGCTGTGATCACACCACTGTACTCCAGCCTGGGTGACCAAGTGAGAGCCTGTCTCAAAAACAAGGCACAGAGGCCGGGGCGGTGGCTCACGCCTGCAATCCCAGCAGTTTGGGAGGGTGAGGCAGGCGGATCACTTGAGGTCAGGAGTTCGAGACCAGTCTGCCCAACATTGTGAAATCCGTCTCTATTAAAATACAAAAATTAGCCGGGCGTGGTGGCTCATGCCTGTAATCCCAGCTACTTGGGAGGCTGAGGCAGGAGAATTGCTTGAACCCTTGAGGCAGAGGTTGCAGTGAGCCGAGATTGTACCATTGCACTCCAGCCTGGGCGACATAGCCAGACTCTGTCTTAAAAAAAAAAAAAAAAAAAAGGCACAGAGACGTTAAAATACGTGCTTTCCACAGCAAGCTAGTGGACAAGTTTGCATTTGAGTTTGAGACTTTCTGAGGATAGCCTTCCTTGAACCAGGAAGTCATATCACCTCTTTCCAAAAAAAGAGGTCAGATTAATCTTACCCTAATACATGTTCAGAATCATAAAGCTCTATTTTCTTCTCTGGACTTTGAGTCCCTGACTTCAAATCCTTGGTGACAAATTGTTCTTTGTTGTTTCCTTAACCTTAAAAGGTGCATACATAATAGTACCTCCCTCACTGGGCTGGTGTGGTGAGTTACTGAGTCCATCCACGCTAGTTGTTTAGTGAACATTACTGTTGCTGTTACATCCTTAAAAACATTCAGGGCTGGGCGCAGGGGCTCGCATCTGACCTGAAGAGGTAGGCAGATCACTTCAGGTCAGGAGTTCGAGACCAGCCTGGCCAACAGGGTGAGACCCTCGTCTCTACTAAAAATACAAAAATTAGCTGGGCATGTGGCACATGCCTGTAATCCCAGCTACTTGGAAAGCTGAGGGAGGAGAATCACTTGAACCTGTGAGGCAGAGGTTGCAGTGAGCAGAGATTGGGCCATTACACTCCAGTCTGAGCAAGAGAGTGAGACTCCATCTCAAAAAAAACAAAACAGAGAGTTCTTCTTTTTACAAATGAGGAAAGTGAGGCTCAGAGAGGGACAGGGACTCACCCAACATCACACAGCCAGTCTTGGATTCGAACTTGAGAGTATGTAATACTTTCTAATAATCGAGACCTCCCAGAGCTGCCCAAACTTCTGGCCCTGACTCTCTAGAGGCCTGTGCGGAGGAGGAGGAAGGGCTCATGCTGCAAGGTCCCCAACTCCTGGACTTCAGCGTGGACGAGGTGGCCGAGCAGCTGACCCTCATGGACTTGGTGAGGACCCCGGACTGGGTCGGGATGGGCCACAGTGAGGGGACAGGTTCTGCTGAGTACCAATCCCACCCCCATCCCCTGGCCCAGGAGCTCTTCTCAAAGGTCAGGCCCTACGAATGCCTGGGCTCAGTGTGGTCTCAGCGGGACCGGCAGGGGACTGCAGGCACCTCCCCTACTGTGCGCGCCACCGTGGCCCAGTTCAACAGGGTGACCGGTTGCGTGCTGGGCTCGGTGCTCGGAGCGCTGGACCTGGCGGCCCCGCAGAGGGCTCAGCGGCTGGAGAAGTGGATCCGCATTGCGCAGGTGTGTTGGGGGCGTGGGGAGGGGCAAGGGGAAGCAGTGAGGGCTCGGGAGAGAGTAGGGGCGTATCTAGGCGAGGGAGGGAAGCGGGTGGAAAGTTGATACCTAGGGTGAGACTTGGGTTCAGGGAGGAGGGAGGAGTTTGGGTCCTGCAGAGAGGCTGAGGGCAAGGCTAGGTCCCAGGGGACCTGGGAGAGGTAGGGAGCCCCAATCCGAGAAGTCAAGGTCGGAGGTAGGGGCTGAAGGGGCGGCTGGGAGAGGGGCTGGGCCCGATGGAGGAGGGAGGAAGGGACTACTAGGGAATGAGTGGGGAGTCTTAGTTGCTTGTCAGATGTGTGACAAGACCCGGGGATCCAACCTGGCACTACAAGTCACAGGATCAGGCCTGGCGCAGTGACTCACGACTGTAATCTCAACACTTTGGGGAGAGGGAGGATCGCTTGAGCCCTAGAGTTTGAGACCAGCCTAAGCAACATAGCGAGACCCCTGTCTCTTTAAAAAAAAAAAGAAAAAAAAAAGTTAAAAATTAGCTTTACAAGAAAAATTAGCCAGGCTAATTTTATAGGATGTGCACCTATAATCCCAGGTACTCGGGAGGCCAAGGCAGGATAATCGCCTGAACCCGGGAGATGGAGGTTGCCATGCGTGGAGATCACATAACTGCATTCCAGCCTGGGGGATAGAGCGAGACTCTATCACAAAAAAGAAAAAAACAGAAAAAAAAATTAGCCATGCTTGGTGGCAAGTGCCTGTAGTTCCAGCTACTGAGGCAGGAGACTGAGGCAGGTGGATCACTTAAGCCCAGGAGTTCCAGGCTGCAAGTGAGCTATGATGGATCAAGCCACTGCACTCCAGCCTGGGCCACAGACCCTATTTTTTTTTTTTTTTTTTTTGAGACGGAGTCTAGTCTCTCTCTGTCTCCCAGGCTGGAGGGCAGCGGCGCGATCTTGGCTTACTCAACCTCCGCCTCCCGGGTTCAAGCCATTCTCGTCTCAGCCTCCCAAGTAGCTGGCACTACAGGCGTGCACCACCATGTCCAGATAATTTTTGTATTTTTAGTAGAGATGGAGTTTCACCATGTTGGCCAGGATGGTCTCTATCTATTGACCTTATGATCCACCTGCCTTGGCCTCCCAAAGTGCTGGTATGGTATTACAGGAGTGAGCCACCTCGCCTGGCCTCTCTCTCTTTAAAAAAAAAAAAAGATGAAGTTTCAGGATGAGATGTGGATAATGTCTGACCTGCATCCCTACCGCCTGGCAGCGCTGCCGAGAGCTGCGGAACTTCTCCTCCTTGCGCGCCATCCTGTCGGCCCTGCAATCTAACCCCATCTACAGGCTCAAGCGCAGCTGGGGGGCCGTGAGCCGGTGAGCTGGGGTGGGGCAGGACATCTTCCCCCTCTTCCCCTCTCCATCCCCCAGGTCTGACCCTCCCAAGCCACTGACCCCCAACCACCCCTCTCCTGTCCTCCCAGGGAACTGCTATCTACTTTCAGGAAACTTTCGCAGATATTCTCCGACGAGAACAACCACCTGAGCAGCAGAGAGATTCTTTTCCAGGTAGAGAGGGATACAGACCCTGGGGATTTTAGGCCCAGGAAGTGGGGGGACTTGGGGCCAGGCAGGAGGACTCGCCCTGCTGGGATCATCACATTTTGTCCTTCCTTGCCGCTCAGCAACGACCTTTCCCTTGTCCCTGGCGGGTGCACGTTTTTCTTTCCTCTACTTCCTGCGTAATAGTTCACAGCCAGTGACTGCCCTATTTATTCACTCAACAAAACACAAGAAGTCACAAAGAAAAGGTTACTTAAGGTCAGTCACAGCGCAGAGTGGGAACAACAAAAAAAAATGCTCTGAGGACTTTACCTTGATAAGCAAAACTAAAAATGTGTGTCAAAAGTCTGGCTTATTTATAGGCAAGCGTTAGAGTCTCATTGCAATCAGGCGCTGATTTTTAGAGTGAACCTAGAATAGATCTCTGGGCCTGGAACATTCTTCAAGTTGCATGCAGCTTGCTCACTCACCTCCTGCCAGTCTCTGATCCAATGTCCCTGCCCCAAGAGGCCTTCCCAGCCTCAGTCATCCCCAAAATCCCGTCTCTGGTTTCTTGTTGTCGTTGTTTGTTTGTTTCAAGATGGCATCTTACTCTGTCACCCAGGCTGGAGTGCAGTGGCATGGTCTCAGCTCTCTCGACCTCCGCCTCCCAGGATCAAGCAATTATCCCTGCCTCAGCCTCCCAAGTAGCTGGGATTACAGTCGCCTGCCACCACACCTGGCTAATTTTTGTATTTTTAGTAGAGATGGGGTTTTACTATGTTGTCCAGGTTGATCTTGAATTCCTGACCTGAGGTGATCTGCCCACCTTGGCCTCCCACAGTGTTGGGATTACAGGGGTCAGCCGTCACACCTAGCCAAATTTTGTCTCTTTTATTCACTGTTGCCTACCCAGCACCTAGAACGGCACGTGAGCTGGATGCAGTGGCTCACGCTTGTAATCCCAGCACTTTGGGAGGCTGAAGTGAGAGGATCACTTGAGTCCAGGAGTTCGAGACCAGCCTGACCAACATGGTGAAACCCCATTTCTACTGAAAATACAAAAAATTAGCTGGGCTTGGTGGCAGGTGCCTGTAGTCCCAGCTACTCAGGAGGCTGAGGCAGGAGAATCGCTTGAACCTGGGAGGTGGGGTTGCAGTGAGCTGAGATCACGCCATTGCACTCCAGCCTGGGTGACAGAGTGAGACTCCATCTCAAAATCAAGTCAAATCAAATGTAAATAAACCGCAGCCAATTCAGGAGACCCAGGAGGTTCCTGGCAGGCCTGTGCCATCCAGCTGTGGACAAGGATTGTCTCCTTGTCAAGGCCAGCCTTGGGTGCCGCCACCCCCACAAGCCCCACCTCTCATGGGGCCTGCTCCCTGCTGTTTATCTCTTCCCTACTCCCACCCAGGGTGGTCTGGCTTCTTGGTTAGGCCTAACCACTGGCTTCTTTTTTTTTTTTTTTTGAGACAGAGTTTCGCTCTTGTTGCCCAAGTTGGAGTGCAATGGCGTGATCTCAGCTCACTGCAGCTGCCACCTCCCAGGTTCAAGCGATTCTCCTGCCTCAGCCACCTGAGTAGCTGGGATTACAGGCACTCGCCACCACGCCCACCTATTTTTTTGTACTTTTAGTAGAAATGGGGTTTCACCATGTTAGCCAGGCTGGTCTCGAACTCCTGACCTCAGGTGATCCACCTGCCTCAGCCTCTCAAAGTGCTGGGATTATAGGCATGAGCCACCATGCCTGGCATTCCTTTTTTTTTTTTTTTTTTCTGAGATGGAATCTCACTCTGTTAACCCAGGCTGGAGTGCAGTGGCACAACGTCAGCTCAGTGCAGCCTCCGCCTCCCAGGTTCAAGCAATTCTCCTGCCTCAGCCTCCTGAGTAGCTGGGATTTCAGGTCCATGCCCCCATGCCTGGCTAAGTTTTGTATTTTTAGTAGAAACGGGGTTTCAGCACATTGGCCAGGGTGGTTTCGAACTCCTGACCTCAAGTGATCTGCTCTCCTTGGCCTCCCAAAGTGCTGGGATTACAGGTGTGAGCTACCCCTACTGGTTTTTGATTGCTCAAAGCAGGAAGGATATATAGGCATCATCCTCGAGAAAGTGTCCAAGGAGACTCCAGGCCTGCTCAGTTCTTCTGTTCCCCCAGGAGGAGGACACTGAGGGACCCCAAGAAGAGGACAACACCCCAGGCAGCCTGCCCTCAGTAAGTGATTACAGTTTGGGATGGGAACAAGTGGGACCTTCAGGGAGGGACATGGAGAGTGATGGGGTCAATAATGGCCCCGAGTGACTGGAGCTTTGGGGACCACAGAAACCACCACCAGGCCCTGTCCCCTACCTTGGCACCTTCCTCACGGACCTGGTTATGTTGGACACAGCCCTGCCGGATATGTTGGAGGTCTGACCCCTGACCCTTGACCCCTGACCCCAGCTCCACTTGCCCCCAGCCAATGGGCCTCTTGATATCCACTCTGGATCCTACCTGTACTCCTGACACTGCCCCACCCTCCCTTATCCCAGTGGGGCTCCTGACATCCCAGCCTCTGATCTTGACCCTTGACCCTGGGTGCCACAATTCAGATATATTTTGCCCCCAGGGGGATCTCATTAACTTTGAGAAGAGGAGGAAGGTGAGTGGAGGCTAAGGGGGTATGGGGGTGGTGCCCGAGAGTGGGGGTGGGGCAGGGACGGGTCTCAGAGGCTTCTCCCCCAGGAGTGGGAGATCCTGGCCCGCATCCAGCAACTGCAGAGGCGCTGTCAGAGCTACAGCCTGAGGCCTCACCCACGCATCCTGGCCGCCCTGCAAGCCCAGCGCCAGCTCAGCGAGGAGCAGAGGTGACCACCCTGTAGCCTGTCCTGGCCCCGCCCCAGCTGATCCTGCATCACAAACTGGATTCCACTCACCCATGCACACCTCCAGCTCCTCCCAAGACCCCCTCTTGAGCCCTGAACCCCACCCCAAACCTGTGACCTTGCAGTATCTCCAGCCAAATCAAAAGTCACCATTAGAGCCTGGTGGTTCACAGCTGTAATCCCAGCACTTGGGAGGCTGAGACGGGTGGATCCCTTGAGCCCAGGAGTTCGACCAGCCTGGGCAACATGGCGAAACCCCATCTCTACCAAAAAATACAAAAATTATCTGGACGTGGTGATGAGCACCATTGGTCCCACCTACTTGGGAGGCTGAGGTGGGAGGATTGCTGAAGTCTGGGAGGCGGAGATTGGAGTGAGCCAAAATCACGCCACTGCAGCTGCAGTCTGGGTGACAGAGTGAGATCCTGTCTCAAAAAAAAAAAGTTACAATTGACCTCTGATCTCAGTTTTGATCCCATCTGATTTTCTGACCCCAACCTTTAGCATTCAGCTGGCCATTCAACTCAACTGTCCCATCTGCTGTCCTCCCCATCTTTGGTCCTATCTGACCCTCTGACTCCAACCCTTGACCCTCAGTTCTGAGTAACCAACTCCAACTTTTATATTTATTTGACTGTCCAACTTGAGTACTCTAAGGGTGGCTGAGAGAAAGGAAAATAGACCCAAAGTCAGGCAAGCAAGTTTTATTAACCTGCCGGGCTGCTCCGTAACAATCAGAGGAGGCAGCCCCGAGCTTACAAAATGAGGGCTTTATAAGGGGTGAGAGGGGCATAAGGGAGTTTCAGGACTGAGGTCACCTCTCCGCTGGCAACAGACACAGAGGTAGTTTGTCAACTTGTAACAGACCTACAGTACATCATCCTGTGACTTTTGTGGCCAGCTGTTTTAAAAAAAGAGAGAAAGCAGGACTTTTTACGGATATGTGTGAAACAGGAATTTACAAGTATGGGTAACACTTGTTTTCCCTGGTGCTCCCTGGAGGCAGGGAGAGCCTGTAATCAGGCTTTGCTAAATTGTAGCGTGTCTGGCAGCCTTGATGTGGCACCTAGGTAGGAGTTCAGGAACGCAGCGGCAGAGCAGTCAGAGTGCGGGGAAGGGGTCAGCTTACTCGGAGGGGGTTTTCTGAGGCAGCTTGTCCCTAAGAAGTGTCACAACTGTGTTCTTTCATTCTCTATATGTAGGACTCTAACCATTGACCCCAATGGTGACCTGACCCCAGACTCACCTGACTTTATTTTTAAATTGTAATTATTTATTCATTGTTTGTTTGTTTGTTTGAGACAGGGTCTCGCTCTGTTGCCCTGGCTGGAGTGCAATGGTGCGATCTCGGCTCACTGCAGCCTATGCCTCCCGGGTTCAAGCAATTCTCCTGCCTCAGCCTCCTGAGTAGCCGAGATTACAGGCGCAAGCCACCACACCCAGTTAAATTTTTTTGTGTTTTTAGTAGAGATGGGGTTTCACTATATTGGCCAGGCTGGTTTCAAACTCCTGACCCCAAGTGATCCTCCTGCCTCAGCCTCCCAAAGTGCTAGGATTACAGGTGTGAGCCACCGTGCCCAGTCCTGATGCTGACCTTAACCCTGACCCAATTTGATTCCTTAGTCCCACCCTGTGAATCCTTTGTGACTTCCCAGCCAGCTATCCCGTCTCATCTCTGATAAGACCTTGATGCTCAATGACCCTCATTTGCCACCCTGACCCTGACATGTGGTGTGCAACCTCTGGCTGCTCACCCTTGTACACCAAACCCACCTCCCAACTGATTCTCTTTTTGTTGTTGTTGTTTTTTGAGACGGAGTCTCACTCTGTCGCCCAGGCTGGAGTGCAGTGGCGCGATCTCAGCTCACTGCAACTTCTACCTCCCGGTCCAAGTGATTCTCCTATCTCAGCCTCCTGATAGCTGGGACTGCAAGTGCTCACCACCACGCCAGGCTAATTTTTGTATTTCAGTAGAGACGGGGTTTCACCATGTTGGCCAGGATGGTCTTGATCTCTTGACCTTGTGATCAGCACTCCTCGTTCTCCCAAAGTGCTGGGACTACAGGCATGAGCCACCTCGCCGGCCAACTGATTCTAACTCGTATCTCTCCATCCCCCGTATTTCCTGGCCCCACCATCTCATCCACACAATGACCCCTCAGCTACCGGCTCTCCTGGGTCATTGAGCCACCAGCTGCCTCCTGCCCCAGCTCCCCACGCATCCGACGGCGGATCAGCCTCACCAAGCGTCTCAGTGCGTGAGTCTCAGGGTGTGTGTGTTGGAGATGAGGTGGGAAGATATCAGCAGAGACTGCTCCTGCCTCAGCCTCATCCCCTGTCCCCATCCTTAGGAAGCTTTCCCGAGAGAAAACCTCGTCCCCTAGTGGGAGTCCCGGGGACCCCCCGTCCCCCACCTCCAGGTGAGCATTCTTCTTGGTGACAGGACTAGGGACCATGGGATCAGGAGTCAGCACAGCCGCCCCACTTCAGCCTCTGCATCTCCCCTAGTGTGTCCCCAGGGTCTTCCCCCTCGAGTCCCAGAAGCAGAGATGCTCCTGCTGGCAGTCCCCCAGCCTCTCCAGGGCTCCAGGGCCCCAGCACCAAGGTACCAAGACTGCTTGTGTGTGCATGTGGGCCTGCGGGCACCCAGGCTCTGTGTGAGTGTGTGTGTGTGTGCGTGCACATGTGCACACACAGGATTGTGGGGCCAGGCATGTACACTGAGACACGCTGAGCTTGGGGTATCCATCCGGGGGGCTGTGTGCATCTGCATGGCCCTATTTGAGAGATCACTCATCAATCTGATTCCTGCTCATATCTGGACCTGTGTAACTGCTTGCCCATGGGGCAGTCTTGGGTGCAATCACATCACACCCCTTTTTCGTTTAAGACAGAGTCTTCTTGCTCTGTCACCCAGGCTGGAGTGCAGTGGCACAATCTCAGCTCACTGCAACTTCCACCCCTCCCCTAAGCTCAAGCGATCCTTCCATCTCAGCCTCCCAAGTAGCTAGCACCACAAGTGTGCTCCATCACACCTGGCTATTTTTTTTTCTTTTCTTTCCTTTTTTTTTTTTTTTCCTGTAGACGGGGGTCTCACTCAGTTGCCCAGGCTGGAGTGCAGTGGCTCGATCTTGGCTCACTGCTACCTCCCCATCCCAGGTTCAAGTGATTCTCCTGCCTCGGCCTCCCGAGTAGCTGGAACTACAGGCCTGTGTCACCACGCCTGGCTAATTTTTTGTATTTTTAGTAGAGACGAGGATACATATGTCCCTAAGAATCTGCATACCATGCCAGACATGGTGGCTATTGCCTACGATCCTGGCACTTTGGGAGGCCAAGGCAGGAAGATTGCTTGAAGTCAGGAGTTCAAGACCAGCTGGGCAATATAGCAAGACCCTGTCTCTATTAAAAATCAAAAAAACTAGCTGAGTGTAGTCCTAGCTACTCAGCAGGCTGAGGTGGAAGGATCACTTGGCCCCAGAAGTTTGAGGTTACAGTGAGCTACGATCATGCCACAGCACTCCAGCCTGCATGACAGAGCGAGATCCCGTTTATAAAGAAAAAGAAGGCTGGGTATGGTGGCTCATACCTGTAATCCCTACACTTTGGGAGGCTGAGGCAGGCGGATCTCTTGAGGCCAGGAATTTGAGACCACAGCGAAACCCCATCTCCTAAAAACACAAAAATTAGCTGGGTGTAGTGGCGCAGGCCTGTAATCCCAGCTACTTGGAAGGCTGAGGCATAAGAATCGCTTGAATCCAGGAGGCGGAGGTTGCAATGAGCAGAGATGGTGCCACTGCCCTCCAGCCTGGGCGACAGAGCGAGACTCTGTCTCAAAAAAAAAGAAAAAGAAAAGAACCTGCATACCAGAAGAGAAAACGTAGGCCTGAGTATCCACGAGATCTTGTGGGGTTGTTGATTGGTGGCGTGGGCTGTGGGTGTGCAACCACTGGGAGCATGTGCATATACACAGGATTTCTTGTGCGTGATCATGGATTGTGTGTATATGGACACTCTTCATGTCTCCTCCTATAACAGGGAACCAGAGTCTGTATGTGATGGGATGGTGTGTAGGCAGGCTTGTGAATGCGCCTTAGTTACATGTCCCAGGCTCTGTGTGTATAGGGGGAGATAGTTTGTTTTCTTGAGATTTCGTTTTTTATCTTATTTTATTTTTTATTTTAAGAGACGGAGTCTCACTCTGTTGCCAAGGCTGGAGTGCAGTGGTGCAATCTCGGCTCACTGCAACCTCTGCCTCCCAGGTTCAAGGGATTCTCCTGCCTCAGCCTTCCAAGTAGCTGGAATTACAGGCATGCGCCACCAGGACTGGCTAATTTTTCTATTTATTTATTTATTTGGAGACAGAGTCTCACTCTGTTGCCCGGGATGGAGTGCAGTGGCACGATCTCGGTACATTGCAACCTCCGCCTCCCGGATTCAAGCGATTCTCCTGCCTCAGCCTCCCAAGTAGCTGTGATCACAGGCATGTGCCACCACGCCTGGCTAATTTTTTGTATTTTTAGTAGAAATGGTGTTTCACCGTGATAGCCAGGATGATCTTGATCTCCTGACCTCCTGATCTGCCCGCCTCGGCCTCCCAAAGGACTGGGATTACAGGCGTGAGCCACTGTGCCCTGCTTAATTTTTGTATTTTTAGTAGAGATGGGGTTTCACCATGTTGGCCAGGCTGGTCTTGAACTCCCAACCTCAGGTGATCCACCCGCCTCACCCTCCCGAAGTACCCTCACCCTCCCGAAGCATGAGCCACTGTGCCCAGCCGATGTTTCCCTGAGATTTTAAATGTGGGGCTATTGAATACACCAGGGGTGGCTGGGGATTCGAACTTTCCTAGCTCTCAGCATCTGCAGATGGACCAAGCTGCAGCCTCCACCCCTAACTGCCTGCAGCTGCCCCTGAGCCTGGACCTGCCCAGCCCCCGGCCCTTCGCTTTGCCTCTGGGCAGCCCTCGAGTTCCCCTCCTGGCGCAGCAGAACTCAGAGGCCCGAGTCATCCGAGTCAGCATCGACAATGACCACGGGAACCTGTATCGAAGCATCTTGGTGAGGGGCTGGGCTGGGGACCTGCTGGGGGCTGCCCTGCTCTTGAGGCTGGGGTCCTCCCTCACCTCCCGCCCCTCTCTTCCAGCTGACCAGTCAGGACAAAGCCCCCAGCGTGGTCCTGCGAGCCTTGCAGAAGCACAATGTGCCCCAGCCCTGGACCCGGGACTATCAGCTCTTTCAAGTCCTTCCTGGGGACAGGGGTGAGCAGGGATGGCTTGGAGCTCAGGATGGGGGGCGGTGGGGAGGGAAGCAGATTGACCAGGGTCAAGGATGGAGCCCAAGGTTACCTGGGTTCACAGGGCTGTGAAGTGGTTCAGGCACAGAGAGAGGTAAGATAATCCAAATGGGGGAGGTAAGAGGACATAAAATATCTGTGCCTCAATGATGTAGGGTCATGAGGTTGTCCTGGCTCAGTGTCAGAGAGAGGCCCCAAAGGTTGTCTTCCCAGAATTTATAAGACGATAAGATTGTCCAGAGTCGGGCCGGACGTGGTAGCTCATCCCTGTAATCCCAGCACTTTGGGAGGTTAAGGTGGGCAGATCACTTGAGGTCAGGAGTTTGAGACCAGCCTGGCCAGCACAGTGAAACTTGTCTCTACCAAAAATACAAAAAGTAGCTGGGTGTGGTGGCACATGCCTGTAATCCCAGCTACTCAGAGGCAGAGGCAGGAGAATCACTTGAACCAGGAAGTTGGAGGTTGCAGTGAGCCGAGATCACACCACTGCACTCCAGCCTGGTAACAGAGTGAGACTTCGTCTCAAAAAAAAAAAAAAAAGTTGTTCAGGGTCAAGCGGGAGAAGGGAGTGTAGAAGTTTGTCTGATCTTCGGTTTGTGGCATCATGAGATTGTTCAGGCTTCAAGTGAGAAGTCAGCCAGCTTCCCAGTGACAGCAGAATGAGGCTGACTTGGCAGTAGCTGCAGAGGGACTCACTGCTGTTCAGGTTCAAGGGTGACTGATAGAAGGCTCCTGGGTCCTCTGTGGGGGTGACACAAGGTTTTACAGGCCCATGACCATCATATCCACTCCTGACCAGAACTCCTGATTCCTGACAATGCCAACGTCTTCTATGCCATGAGTCCAGTCGCCTCCGGAGATTTCATGCTGCGGCGGAAGGAGAGGGCCCGGCACACTCTGTCTATCTCCCCCACCTGAGGCAGCTCTCTCCTTCCTCCAACACACAAGTCCCAGGGGCAAGCTTGGGACTCCTCTCCTGGAAAGCCGTCACCCCCCATAGAGGCCACTGTGCTCTGTACCCCGGAACTACCCCGTAGCCGTAGCCCATTGGACCCCATCTCTTTTTCTGACCCTGTTGGTACTAGATCCATATTCCAAAGATATCAGTCCATGGGTGGCTGGTGGAGAGCTCAATCCCATAAATATAAAAAGGGGTGGGGCATGGGTAAGTCAGATCCCTCCCAGAGAAATCTTGTAACTGTTGGAGACACGTCACAACTGACAGATGCGGATGAAAATAGCGATCAGAGTTATAAGACAGGTGTCAGTGTTGTTTATTCTGCACCTGTGAGCCACGTTCACCCTTTATCCGATAAAAGAAAACAGCTACCACACACACACACACACACACAGAGAGAGAGAGAGAGAGAGAGAGAGAGAGAGAGAGAGAGAGAGAGAGAGGAACTAAGAGCCGAGACCAGTCTAGGTGACATAATGAGAGCTTGTCTCTACAAAAAATACAAAACATTAGGCCGGGTGTGGTGGCTCACGCCTATAATCCCAGCACTTTAGGAGGCCAACGCAGGCGGATCACTTGAGGTCAGGAGTTCAAGATCAGCCTGGCCAACATGGTGAAACCCCGTCTCCTACTAAAAATACAAAAAAAATTAGCTGGGCATAGTATCACACGCCTGTAATCGCAGCTACTGGGGAGGCTGAGGCAGGAGAATCACTTGAACCTAGAAGGCAAAGGTTGCAGTGAGCAGAGATCACACCACTGCACTCCAGCCTGAGCAGCAGAGCAAGACCCTGTCTCAAAAACAAACAAAAAACTTGCTGAGCGTGGTGCTGCAAGACTGCAGTCCCGTCTACTTGGGAAGCTGAGGTGGGAGAATCACCAGAGCTCAGAAGGTTGGAGCTGCAGTGAGCAGTGATTGGGCCGCTGCACTCCAGGCTGGATGACAGAGGGAGACCCTGTCTCAGAAACAAAAACTAAGCCCTAAGAAAGGGGTTGGGTCGGGTATGCCACTAAACCCAGATGCTGGAGAGGACCCTGTCTGGCCGGACACAGTGGCTCAGGAGGGTGATCCCAGCACATGGGGAGGCTGAGGTGAGAGGCTCACTTAAGTTCAGGAGGTTGAGACCAGCCTGGGTAATACAGTGAGATCACATCTCAATAAGTGAATAAATAAATAAATAGGCCAGACGAGGTGGCTCACGCCTGTAATCCTAGCACTTTGGGAGGCTGAGTTGAGCAGATCATGAGGTCAGGAGATCAAGACCATTCTAGCCAACATGGCGAAACCCTGTCTCTACTGAAAATACAAAAAATTAGCCAGGCATAGTAGCACGCACCTGTACTCCCAGCTGCTCGGGAGGCTGAGGCAGAGGAATTGCTTGAACCTGGGAGGCGGAGGTTGCAGTGAACTGAGATCGTGCCACTGCACTCCAGCCTGGTGACAGAGCAAGACTCCATTTTAAAAAAAATTAAATTAATAAAGAGAGGACCCTATCACACAAAAAGGGTTTAGGACTTCCTTCCCCAACATTTTTGGGGTGATATGCCTCTTTTCTACCATATATATGGGAGAGTGATGGACTGAAATTCCATCAGAATTAGAAACAAATAGCATCATTACCCGTGAGTCAACAAGGGCTGTGAAGATGAACCCTTTCTCTTGCCTTCGTCTTCTTCCTCTTCCTGTCACAGATAACCCCTCTGTGCAAAGAAGGGAGAAAGAGGTTAGGTGTGGTGGCTGTAATCTCAGCACTTTGGGAGGCAGAGGCGGGCAGATCACTTGAGCTCAGGAGTTAAGACCAGCCTGGCCAACATGGTAAAACCTCGTCTCTATTAAAAAATACAAAAATTAGCCGGGCGCGGTGGCTCACGCCTGTAATCCCAGCACTTTGGGAGGCCGAGGCGGGTGGATCACGAGATCAAGAGATCGAGACCATCCTGGTCAACGTGGTGAAACCCCATCTCTACTAAAAATACAAAAAATTAGCCGGGCATGGTGGCGCATGCCTGTAATCCCAGCTACTCAGGAGGCTGAGGTAGGAGAATTGCCTGAACCCAGGAGGCGGAGGTTGCGGTGAGCCCAGATGGCGCCATTGCACTCCAGCCTGGGTAACAAGAGCGAAACTCCGTCTCAAAAAAAAAAACAAAACAAAAAAAACCCAAAAATTAGCTGGGTGTGGTGGCAGGCGCCTGTAATCTCAGCTACTCAGGAGGCTGAGGCAGGAGAAGCGCTTGAACCTGGGAGGTGGAAGTTGCAGTGAGCCGAGCTTATGCCATTGCACTCCAATCTGGATGACAGAGTGAGGCTCTTATCTGGAAAAAAAAAAAAAAGGCCAGGTGCAGTGGCTGACACCTGTAATCCTGGCACTTTATGAGGGCAAGACAGGTAGAATGCTTGAGGCCAGGAGTTCAAAACCAGCCTGGCCAACATGGAGAAACCCCATCTCTACTAAAAATATGAAATTAGCCGGGTGCGATGGCGCATGCCTGTAATCCCAGCTACTTGGGAGGCTGAGGCAGGAGAATTGCTTGAACTAGGGAGGCGGAGGTTGCAGTGAGTTGAGATCACACCACTGCACTCCAGCCTGGGGAACAAGAATGGAAGTCCATCTGGAGAAAAAAAAAAAGGCAGAAGGAAGGGAGGAAGAAAAGAAGGGAGGGAGGGAGGGATTGAGGGAAGACGGGAGGGAGGGGGAGAGGGAGGGAGGAAGGAACGTACAAATGAAAAAGAAAAGAAATGGATTGTGCAGGTGAAGAGAGGGTGATCTCTAGCAGTGCTGGAGTAGGATAGAGAAGGCAGAGACGGAATGAGCTGTAGGGCCAACTGCAACATAGTAACAGCAACAATAATATGCCCACTTATGAGCTCCTACTCTGCATGGGACATCAACTAGGGACTTTACATCTCATTGCACTAATTAGAGTTCTCTTTCTGTTGCAAGTGACCACAAATTCAACTCAAACAGGCATGTACAAAAAAGGAAATCTGTGGCTCATGCAATTCAAATGTCCAGTGAGTAGGGCTTCAGGCACAGTTGGATCCAGGCACTCAAAAGATGTCATCAGGGTTTTCTTGCTGTCTCTTGGCTCTGATTTGCTCTGAGAACGAGATAGTCTATTGTCCCCCCAAATTTAATCGCCTTCTTCTATGGTAATAGAACCACTGATTTTTAGCTGGTCTCCTAAGTAAAAGCCATGTTTCCCACCTCCTCTGCAGCAAGGTGTGGTCATATCTGGCCATTGGCTAAGTCTTGGTCAACGAGATATAAAGGGAAAGGATGTGAACAAATTTCAGAGCCTTCCCTTAAAGGGCAGCAGTGTGGGCCGGGCTCAGCGGCTCACGCCTGTAATCCCAGCACTTCGGGAGGCCAAGGCGGGTGGATCACGAGGTCAGGAGTTCGAGACCAGCTTGGCCAACATGATGAAACCCTGTCTCTACTAAAAATACAAAAATTAGCCAGGCATGGTTGTGGACGCCTGTAATTCCAGCTACTCAGCAGACTGAGGTAGGAGAATCGCTTGAACCCAGGAGGCAGAAGTTGTAGTAAGCTAAAATCCCACCACTGCACTCCAGCCTAAGCAACAGAGCGAGACGCCATCTCAAAAAAATAGAAAAGAAAAAGGCCAGGCACATTGGCTCACACCTGTAATCCCAGCACTTTGGGAGGCCGAGGCGGGTGGATCATGAGGTCAAGAGATCGAGACCATCCTGGTCAACATGGTGAAACCCCGTCTCTACTAAAAATACAAAAAATTAGCTGGGCATGGTGGTGCATGCCTGTAATCCCAGCTACTCAGGAGGCTGAGGCAGGAGAATTGCCTGAACCCAGGAGGCGGAGGTTGCGGTGAGCCGAGATTGCGCCATTGCACTCCAGCCTGGGTAACGAGCAAAGCTCCATCTCAAAAAAAAAAAAAAAAAAAAAAAGAGAAAGGGAGAGCAAACAAAGACCTTAGGACCATTTGGGTATTTCTTGCCCTCGCCTCCCAAGTGCTGAGAGGCCACGGCCCCCGGCCTCTTAAGACCATTTAGATGTTAGTTCAGCATCCTTCTTGAACTAGTTTAAGCAAATAATCATTGCTATTCTTACTGAATGCTTATTATGTGTTAAGATCTGCTTTAAGAACTTGGCACAATCTAATTTATCCTCACCATAGCCCTATGGAGTAGACACTATTTTCACTTTATAAATTTATTTTATTTATTTTCAGAGATAGTATCTTGCTCTGTCACCCAGACTGGAGTGCAGTGGTGTGATCATAGTTCATGGTAGCCTCGAACTCCTGGAGTCAGGTGATCCTCCCACCTCAAGCTCCTGAGTGGCTGGGACTACAGGCGCACACCACCACACCAGGTTAATTTTCCTTCTTTTTTGTAGAGTCAGGGTCTTGCTATGTTGCCCAGGCGGGTCTCCAACGACTGTCTTCAATCAATTCTCCTGCTCTGCCTTCCAAAGTGCTGGGATTACAGGCGTGAGTCACCATGTCTGGAATAGACACTTATCATCCATTGCTGAAAAATGCTAAGTGTATGATAAAACGTATTGTTTGCTGAGAACGATGGCAAGGAAAACCTGGTCGCCCCCACCCCCAAGTGGAAAATTGCTTGGGGCATTCTAAAGTAGCAAAACAGTACATGTATATCATACACTGGTTAAAACAATTCTTTAAGCACGGGATGTGACCCTGGCCCCATGGCTCCTTCATGGAGAATACTTTCTGGTTTGTCCTTGATCAGTGGTAAGCAGGCACCAGCTGCCTCCCTAGTTTATCTTGGTTCTATGAGAAAACACAGAACACCTGCTATTAATAACAATCACCTGTTCAGAGAGTAAATACGTGGGTCAGAGTCTGCTCCAGGCTCTCAGCCTGGGATGCCGTCAGCCCCCAAGGCTCTCGACTTGGAAGGCTGTTGACTCCCCAGATAGTCCCACTTTGCTGTTCTGTCTGGGTGTCTACTTAATGCCTTCAGTGCTGCCTGGGCTCGGGTCTCTACGGCCGAGTTGGACTCAGTAGTTCACTTTTTTTTTTTTGAGACAGGATCTCACTCTATTCTATCACCCAGGCTGGAGTGCAGTAGTATTGACATGGTTCACTGCAGCCTCCACCTCCTGGGCTCAAGTGATCCTTCCACCTCAGCCTCTCAAGTAGCTGGGACAATAGACGCATGCCACCTCACCTGGCTACCTTAAAAAGTTAGCCGGCCGGGCCGGGCGCGGTGGCTCACGCCTGTAATTCCAGCACTTTGGGAGGCCGAGGCAGGTGGATCATGAGGTCAAGAGATCGAGACCATCCTGGTCAACATGGTGAAACCCCCGTCTCTACTAAAAATACAAAAAATTAACTGGGCATGGTGATGCGTGCCTGTAGTCCCAGCTACTCAGGAGGCTGAGGCAGGAGAATTGCCTGAACCTAGGAGGCGGAGGTTGCGGTGAGCCGAGATCGCGCCATTGCACTCCAGCCTGGGTAATAAGAGCGAAACTCCGTCTCAAAAAAAAAAAAAAAAAAAAAAAAAAAAAAAAAAAAAAAAAGTTAGCCAGTCAAGGTGGCTCCTGCTTGGGGATGCTGAAGTGGGTGGATCACTTGAGGTCAGGAGTTCAAGACCAGCCTGGCCAACATGGTGAAACCCCATCTCTACTAAAATTTAAAAATTAGCCAGGCACAACAGCAGGTATCTGTAATCCCAGCTACTCAGGAGGCTGAGATGGGAGAATCGCTCGAACCCAGGAGACGGTGGTTGCAGTGAGCCAAGATCGCACCCCTGCATTCCAACCTGGGCAGCTCAGTGAGAATCTGTTTCAAAAAAAAAAAAAAAAATGTTGTCCAGGCACGGTGGCTCACGCCTATAATCCCAGCACTTTGGGAGGCCAAGGCAGGTGCATCACCTGAGGTCAGGAGCTTGAGACCAGCCTAACCGACATAGAGTGAAACCCCATCTACCGAGTCCAGCTCAGCCGTAAAGACCCACACCCAGGTGCCGCTGAAGGCATTAAGGAGCAGACACCCAGATAGAACAGCAAAGTGGGACTGTCTGGGGGCCAACAGCCTTCCAAGCTAAGAACCTCAGGGCTGACAGCATTCCGGGCTGAGGGCCTGGAGCAGACACTGACCCATGTAGCTATTCTCTTTGAACAGGTGATTATTATCAACAACAGGTGTCCTGTGTTTGCTCATAGAACCAAGATAATCTAGGGAGGCAGCTGGTGCCTGCTTACCACAGATCAAGGACAAACCAGAAAGTATTCTCCACAAGGGCGCCCCAGGGGCAGGGTCACCTATCCAGTGCTTAAAGAATTGTTTTAGGCCGGGTGCGGCAGCTCATGCCGGTAATCCCAGCACTATGGGAGGCAGAGGCGGGTGGATCGCCTGAAGTCAGGAGTTCGAGACTAGCCTGACCAACATAGTGAAACCCCGTCTCTACTAAAAATACAAAAAATTAGCCGGGTATAGTGGGCACCTGTAATCCCAGCTACTCGGGAGGCTGAGGCAGGAGAATCACTTGAACCTGGGAGGCGGAGGTTGCGATGAGCTGAGATTGCGCCATTGCACTCCAGCCTGGGCTCCGTCTCAAAAAAAAAAAAAATTGTTTTAACTGGTGTATGCGCTATACATATACTATTTTGCTACTTTAGAATGCCCCAAGCAGTTTTCCACTTGGTGGGGGGGGGGGGGTGGTGAGGGGGACAGCTAGGTTTTCCTTGCCGCTGTTCTTAGCAAACGATATATTTTATCATACACTCAGCATTTCTCAACACCCATCTGTACTAAAAAAATACAAAAATCAGCTAGGCATGGTGGATCACACCTGTAGTCCCAGCTACTTGGGAAGCTAAGGCAGGAGAATCACTTGAACCCAGGAGGCGGAGTTTGCAGTGAGCTGAGATGGCACCATTGCACTCCAGCCTGGGCAACAGAGTAAGATTCTGTCTCTTAAAAAAAAGTGTTTACAGCTACTCAGGAGGCTGAGGCAGGAGAATTGCCTGAACCCAGGAGGCGGAGATTGCGGTGAGCCGAGATCGCGCCATTGCGCTCCAGCCTGGGTATCAAGAGCGAAACTCCGTCTCAAAAAAAAAAAAAAAAAAAAAAAGTGTTTTATAGCCCAGATGGGGTCTCACTCTGTCACCCAGGCTGGAGTGCAGTGGCGTGAACATAGTTCACTGAAGCCTTCACCTTCTGGGCTCAAGTGATCCTCCCACCTCAGCCTCCAGAGTAGCTAGGAAAACAGACACCTGCCACCTCGTCTGGCTTACTTAAAAAAAAAAAAAAAAAAAATGGCCGGGCGCGGTGGCTCACGCCTATAATCCCAGCACTTTGGGAGGCCAAGGTGGATGGATCACAAGGTCAAAGGATCGAGACCATCCTGGTCAACATGGTGAAACCCCGTCTCTACTAAAAATACAAAAATTAACTGGGCATGGTAGTGCACGACTGTAATCCCAGTTGCTTGGGAGGCTGAGGCAGGAGAATTGCTTGAACCCAGGAGACGGAGGTTGCGGTGAGCCGAGATCGCGCCATTGCACTCCAGTTTGGGTAACAACAGCGAAACTCTGCCTCAAAAAAAAAAAAAAATGTTTTATAGAGACGAGGTCTCACCATGTCACCCAGAGTATCTTCCACTCTTTATACATGAAGAACTGAGACTAAAGAGGGTTAAGTAACTTACTCAAGGTCCCGTGGTATGTGGGTGGTGTTCAAATATTGATCAAACTCCAGAAAACATGCACTTAACTCTGGGGCCAAATTTGCCATTCGTAATCACAATTTATTGTGACCAAAGTTATGAAACCGGTGTCTGTCTTGTTTGTCTACCTCTCCTCTCTCACACACTTGAACAGTCCAAATATCAATTTCCTAGGAAGAGATTGGCATTGAGTTCCTTTTTTTTTTTTTTTTGGTTGAGACAGAGTCTTGCACTGTCGCCCAGGCTGGAGTGCAATGGTGCGATCCCGGCTCACTGCAACCTCCGCCCCACCACCCCCCCCGGGCTCATTCGATTCTCCTGCCTCAGCCTCCCAAGTAGTTGGGATTACAGGCGGGCGCCACCACACCCAGCTAATGTTTTATATTTTTAGTGGAGACCGGGTTTCACTATGTTGGCCACCCCATTGCTATTAAGCAGGTGTGTTTTGGTTTTGTTTGCAGCCAGTATGCTTATTGTCACCTCACATGTATTTGATGTTTTGTTGTTGATTTGCTGCCTTTACTACTCCGTGAAAGCAGGGATTTTTTTATTTTTATTTTTTTGAGACAGCATCTGTCTCTGTTGCCTAGGGAGTGCAGTGGTGCAATCTCAGCTCACTGCAGCCTCTGCCTCCCGGGTTCAAGCAATTTCCTTCCTCAGCCTCCAGAGTAGCTGGGACTACAGGCACCTATTACCATGCCTAGCTAATTCTGTGTTTTTAGTAGAGACGGGGTTTCACCATGTTGGCCAAGATGGTCTCCATCTCTTTACCTCATGATCCACCCGCCTAGGCCTCCCAAAGTGCTGGGATTACAGGCGTGAGCCACCACTTCCGACCTTAATTTTTTTTTTTTTTAAAGACGGGTTTTACCATATTGGTCAGGCTGGTCTTGAACTCCCTACCTCAGGTGATCTGCCCACGTTGGCCTCCAAAGTGTTTGGATTACAGGTGTGAGCCACCACGCCCGGCCCATCCGACCTTAATTTTTGTATTTTCGGTTGAAATGGGGTTTTGCTGTGTTGGCCAGGCTTGTCTTGAACTCCTGACCTCAAATGATCCCCCACCTCAGCCTCCCAAAGTGCTGGGATTACTGGCCTGAGTCATTGCGGTTGCCCAGGCAGGGATTTTATGTATTTATTTATTTATTTATTTATTTTTTATAGAGTCTCACTCTGTCACCCAGGCTGGAGTGCAGTGGCACAGTCTTGGCTCACTACAACCTCCACCTCCCAGATTCGGGCAATTCTCCTGCCTCAGTCTCCCACTGGGTTACAGGCGTGTGCCACCATACTGGATTAATTTTTGTATTTTTAGTAGAGATGGGATTTCACTATGTTGGCCAGACTGGTCTTGAACTCCTGACCTCAAGTGATTCACCTGCCTCAGCCTCCCAAAGTGCTGGGATTACTGGTGTGAGCCACCGGGCCCAGCTCAAGAGAATAAAAATGTACGCAGTGAATTTATTTTCCAGAAATTCATAAATGAAATATTACACATACACTCCAGCAGCACAGTCTAGCACTGTGCAAACACTCAACTGCTGATCATTATAAGGATTATTATTGGTCGGCTTCAGTGGCTTGTGCTGGTAATCCCAGCACATTGGTGATACTTGAGGCTGGAGGATAGCTTAAGGCCAGGAGTTCGAGACCAGCCTGGACAACATAGTGGGATCCTGTCTCTACAAAGAATTTTAAAAATTAGCCGGGTGCTGTGGGAAGACCGCTTCAGTCCAGAGGCTGCAGTGAGCTATGATTGTTCCCCTGCACTCCAGCCTGGGTGACAGGACAACACCCTGACTCAAAGAGAGAGAAAGAAAATAAAAATGTTTATTTCCAGGCTGGGAAAAGATGCTGATTTCCGCGATAAAATCAGTAGCTTACATTTTTTTGCAATGTTCGCTATGTGCCAGGCTAGATTTTACAGATGAGAAGTCTGAAGCTCAGATAAGGTAAGTCACCTGTCCAGGGCCACATAGCAAAAAAAAGTGTGTCTGACGCCAGAACGCGAGCTGTTCCAGCCCAACTCCCTCCCCGGCCCCCAAGGGCCCCTACCCCCTCCCGCCAGGCACTTATCTCAGCCGAAGCTGACTGCTGGCCCCGCCCCCTCGGGGATCTGCCTCTTAGAGGCGCCTGGTGGGGAAGGGCCTGGTCAGCTGCGTCCGGTGGAGGCAGCTGCTGACCCAGCTGTGGACTGTGCCAGTGGCAGGAGACGGAGAGTCAGGAGCCCTGGGCTCCCGTGGAGGGGTATCATGGGCCACCTCGTGGCATCCCTGTGGCCCCAAGTCGGCTCCCTTTGTCTCCTGCTTGCTGGGGCCGCCTGTGCGTCCCCGCCCAACCTCCCGGACTCCAAGTTCGAGAACAAAGGTAAGGATGGAGTTGTGTGTGGAGCCCCCCCGCTCCCCGCCACCAACCACTGGAGCCTGCAGGACCATGCTGGGGTCTGAACTCTCACCCTAGGTCCTGGGGGCCATGCCTGTTCCTGGACTTCCAGACCGGGCCCTGGGGACCATGGTGGCAGTTGGACCCTTAGACTGGGTCCTGGATGAATGGGAGCGGGGGTGAGGCATGCCAGCATCCAAGACTCCTGATCGCTTCCTGGCGGAGAGATAGAGTGGGCTTAAGGTTCCCGTTTTACCTTTTCAGGGAGTCTGGGACATGCTACATCTTAATGGGTAGGCTTGGTGCTAAGGTCCCTGGGGGGTTGGGAACAAAGTCGACCCTCTGTAGGGGAGGAAGGACAAAGCCGGGGTCTGAGTTAGAGGGGCCGAGCCGCAGGTTACTGTAAACACGGTTTGCGTGAGGGCGCCAGATCACTTGCCCGGCCCGGTGGAGGGAGGGAGGCGGGGGACACGGTTGGCGCTATCGGTCGGCGGGGAGCCTGCTGGGGCCGATAGGGGGCCCGCCTCTCCGCACACACCCACCGGCGCGCGCACGTCCGAGGCTGGGGCGGGGCTGGCAGCGCCGAGCTCGAGGTCTTGAACGCCGTGCGCAGCTCAGCTGGCCGCTGGATGGGCAGGTGTGCGCGAGTGGTGTTGGCGGGGGACAGTAAGGCGAGCGACGCGCGCCTGGGAATTAGTGGGGCATCACCTCTGCAGACCCCTCCAGGGGCCCGGCTTAGGGAGATGGCGGGGCGGGGCTTTTTTCTTATCAGGTCCGCCCAGGCTGCTGGAGGGCAGAGGAGGGGGCTGTCGCCCGAGGACAGAGCTCAGACCCCCATGCCTTCCTTTTGCTTCCCCTCCCCAGCGGCCTTGCTGGCGGCCCGCGGGTCCGAAGAGTTTCTGTGCTTCACCGAGCGGTTGGAGGACTTAGTGTGTTTCTGGGAGGAAGCGGCGAGCGCCGGGATGGGCCCGGACAACTACAGCTTCTCCTACCAGCTCGAGTGAGTCAGATCCCGCGGGCGCCTCCATGGGCGGAGGGAGCGGGTGGGGCAGAGCTCCCTGGAAGTCGTAGCCTCGAAGGTCGCCTGCTGTTTGAGGCCCGAAGGCGCCTCCAGTTGGGTTACTGGAGGGAGCCCTGTGGGTCCAGGGCTGGCACGCCCCCTATTGGCTGGGACGCGAACACTCCCGCGATTACCGCTGGAACGCGACCCCAAACATCTGGCTGGGATAATAACGCCTCCAAATCGAGACTAAGGGGTTGCTTCGTCGGGGCTGGGACGCCTCCTCGAGGTACTATCCAAAAGGAGGCCAGCAGTGGCTCATGCCTGTAATCCCAGCTCTTTGGGAGATCGATGCGGGAGGATTGCTTGAGCCCAGGAGTTCAAGACTAGCCTGGGCAACATAGCGAGCTCCCTATATCGGAAAAAAAAAAAAAGGCTGGACACGGTGGCTCACGCTTGTTATCCCAGCACTTTGGGAGGCCTTGGCGGGTGGATCACCTGAAGTCTGGAATTCGAGACCAGCCTGACCAACATGGACACACCTTGTCTCTACTAAAAATACAAAATAAGCCGGGTGTGGTGGCGCATGCCTGTAATCCCAGCTATTCGGGAGAGTGAGGCAGAAGACTTGCTTGAACCCGGGAGGCAGAGGTTGCAGTGAGCCAAGATCACACCATTGCACTCCAGCCTGGGCAACAAGAGCGAAACTCTGTCTCAAAAAAAAAAAAAAATCCGAGTCACGGCACCATAAGAATGAATTAGCCGGGTGAGGTGGTGCACGCCTGTGGTCTTAACTACTTGGGAGGCTGAGGTGGAAGGATCCCTTCAGCCCCAGAATTTGAGGTTGCAGTGAGCAGTGATCGCGCCACTGCACTCCAGCCTGGGCAACAAAGGAAGACCTTGTCTCACACACAGACACACAGCCTCCCACAGGCCGGGCAACACAAACTCCCCGGTCCCCCCTTTCAACTTGTTCCCTTCTCTCCCGGGTCCCTGGGCGTACAGCAATGAGCCATGGAAGCGGTGTCGCCTGCACCAGGCTCCCACGGCTCGAGGCGCGGTGCGCTTCTGGTGTTCGCTGCCTAGAGCCGACACGTCGAGCTTCGTGCCCCTAGAATTGCGCGTCACAGTAGCCTCCTCCGGCGCTCTGCGATATCACCGTATCATCCACGTCAATGAAGTAGGTAAGTACTCTGGAAATGGAGAAGTGGTCGGAGGAGAGGGGTCTCAGTCCTCACCCACCTGAGCAACCCCCATGCCTGCAGTGCTCCTGGATGCCCCGGTGGAGCTGGCAGCGCGGCTGGCTGACGAGGGCGGCCACGTGGTGTTACGCTGGCTCCCGCCGCCTGGAGCACCCATGCCGTACCACATCCGCTACGAGGTGGACGTCTCGGCAGGCAGTGGCGCAGGGAGCGCGCAGAGGGTGAGGCCCACCCCTACGGCCCAGCCCCCAAAGCGCCACTGACTACAGCCTGGCCCCGCCACTCCTCTCCGGGTCGCGCCCAGTCTCCAAGGTGTCCCCTCCCGGGACGGTCCCTGACATCCCACATCGCATTACCCTGGCGCTGAAGACCGTTCCAGATCCACAGAAACTCCCCGTTTCCTAATATCCTCGCGATCCTGCTGAACCCCAACCCCTCTCACCCTCCTGCCGGTAACCCTAGACACCTTTAGCTCCCGGCTTTCTCTACGCACGCTAGCCCAGTTATTAAATAGCCCGGGTCCTGCCCTTGGTATCGGAGACCTCTCTGGCCCTGAGCTTTCTTGGGCTCCTCCCCGTACTCTTACTGGCCGCATTGCAATTCTTGGCACCGTTTTGTCTTTCGCTGATTGGCTCGGTTCCACCAGGGCCCGCCCCCATGTGGTCTTTTCTGTCTGCCCCGCCCCTCTCCCTGGCCCCGCCCCCAGGTGGAGATTTTGGAGGGCCGCACGGAGTGCGTGCTGAGCAATCTGCGGCGCCTGACGCGCTACACTTTCGCTGTCCGCGCGCGTATGGCTGAGCCGAGCTTCGGCGGCTTCTGGAGCGCCTGGTCCGAGCCTGTGTCGCTGCTGACGCCTACTGGTGAGGCTCCAGACGGGGGTGTAGGAGGAGGCAGGCGAACCACCCGGCGAGCCCTCCGCTCTGACCTCCTCCCTGCCTCTCAGACCTGGACCCCCTCATCCTAACGCTCTCCGTCATCCTCGTGCTCATCCTGGTGCTGCTGACAGTGCTCGCCCTGCTCTCCCACCGCCGGTGAGCTTCCCATTCGGGCACCTGGCTCAGACTCCTCCCCACCCAGCAATCTTCTTTCACTATGGAAACCTAGGCTCAGAGAGAGACACGCACTTGCCCAAGGTCACGCAGTGACGTGAGGAGACACGTCAGTGGCAGGGCTGGGATGCATGCCAGACTAGACCCAGACTCTTCGTTAACATTTTCTGCTCTTGGGGACTTTCACCTGGTTTTCCTTCTACATCAGGAGCTGCCATTTCTTGGGTCCCTTTGCTAGCTCCTACCCCCTTTGTCATCACGTTTGTCAAATCAACTAGATGGATTTAGTGGAAGAATGTAAGCCCCTGAATGCCTCCCACCCCTGTGGTCAAGCTCCTCAGACACTACAATCAGACCAGCCATTCTGAGGTGTTTGTAATTCCAAGCACATAAGGTGGTTTCACACCCTCAAGCTTTTGCCCATGCTGCTCCCTCTGACTGGATTGCCCTTCTTGCCTTGTCTGCTAAGCAGTCTTCTTTTTGTTTTTGTTTTTTTGTTTTTATTGAGACAGAGTCTCGCTCTGTCGCCAGGCTGGAGTGCAGCGGTGCGATCCCAGCTCACTGCAACTTCCGTTTTCCGGTTTCAAGCAATTCTCCTGCCTCAGCCTCCTGAGTAGCTGGGACAACAGGCACGCACCACCACGCCTGGCTAATTTTTTGTACTTTTAGTAGAGATGGGGCTTCACCATGTTGGCCAGGATGGTCTCGATCTCTTGACCTCCTGATCCGCCCACCTCGGTCTCCCAAAGTGCTGGGATTACAGGCGTGAGCCACCGCGCCCGGCCTTTTATTTATTTTTTTGAGACTAAGTTTTGCTCTTGTCGCCCAGGCTGGAGTGCAATGGCACTATCTCGGCTCACTGTAACCTCTGCCTTCTGGGTTCAAGCGATTCTCCTGTCTCAGCCTCCTGAGTAGCTGGGATTACAGGCGCCCGCCACCATGCCCAACTTATTTTTGTATTTTTGGTAGAGACGGGGTTTCACCATGTTGGCCAGGCTGGTCTTGAACTCCTGACCTCAGTTGATCCGCCTGCATCGGCCTCCCAAAGTGCTGAGATTACAGGCATGAGCCACCTCGCTCGGCCTCGCTAAGCAATCTTCTATTTGTCTTTCATGGAACTGGTTATTTACTTGGTTGGAAAATACATACTGAGTGCCTAACGTGCCAGGCACTGGAGAGAGAATGGAGAACAAGCCAAACCCTGACCACAAGCCCCTGACCTTGTGGATCGCAGTCAACAAACAAGGGACCCAAAATATTTGATTACAAATTGTAATGAGTGATATCACAGAAACAAACAGGGTGTGGGGACATGACAGGATGGTCAGGGAAGGCCTCCAGGAGGAGGTAACATCAGAGTGGAAACCTGAAGGTTGGAAGGAAGCAGCCGCTTGAAAAGTGTGGAGGAAAACAGCAAGTGCAAAGGCCCTGAGGTGGGAATGAGATTGGACATTGAGCCAGCTTCGAGAATTGCCACATGGCTAGAGCAGTATGTAAGGGGGTGTGGCAGATGTTGAGATGAGGGAGGTGACAGGGGTCATATCATACAGGGCCTTCTGCAGGGTTATAGGGAGGAGTTTGGATTTTTTTTTTTTTTTTTTTGAGACGAAGTCTCGCACTGTCACCCAGGCTGTAGCGCAGTGGTGCCATCTCGGCTCACTGCAATCTCCACCTCCAGAGTTCAAGCAATTCTCCTGCCTCAGCCTCCTGAGTAGCTGGGACTACAGGCGTACGCCACCATGCCCAGCTAATTTTTTTGTATTTTTAGTAGAGATGGGGTTTCACCACGTTGGCCAGGATGGTCTCAATCTCCTGACCTCGTGATCCACCTGTCTTGGCCTCCCAAAGTGCTGGGATTACAGACGTGAGCCACCGAGCCTGGCCCTTTTTTTTTTTTTTTTTTTTTTTTTATTGAGACAGAGTTTTGCTCTTGTTGCCCAGGCCAGACTGGAGTGTAATACCTCAGTCTTAGCTCACTGCAACCTCTGCCTCCCAGGTTCAAGTGATTCTCCTGCCTCAGCCACCTGAGTGGCTGGGATTACAGGCATGCATGCTTGGCTAATTTTGTAGTGTTAGTAGAGATGGGGGTTTCACCAGACTGATCTTGAACTCCTGACCTTGGGTGATTCACCCACATCGGCCTCCCAAAGTGCTGGGATTACAGGCATGAGCCACCCCGCCCACCTTGGATTTTATTCTGAATGCCTTCTCTCATTATCTCAGAAGGGCCAGGGTTTTAGTTTATTTATTTATTTATTTTAGAGATCGGGTCTCACTATGTTTCCCAGGCTGGTCTTGAACTTCTGGGTTTAAGTGAACCTTCCGCCTCAGCTTCCCAAAGTGCTGGGATTACAGGTGTAAGCCATCGCACCTGGCCATAAAGGGAGAATGATCAATGTATATTGAACTCCTATGTACCCTTCAATACCCTGTTCCAGTTACACTTTTGTAGGGCCTTGCTGATGATTTAGTCAAAACCGATGACCCCCAGCCCTGATACACTCCTCTGCCTCCATTGTGATCACAAAGACCAGGAGTATCTGTGCCCCTATGATTGGGAGTGGAGGGGGTATTGGTGAGTATTCAGTGAGTCATATCATGTAACTATTTCTTTGGCTTCAACAGGGCTTTGAAGCAGAAGATCTGGCCTGGCATCCCGAGCCCAGAGAGCGAGTTTGAAGGCCTCTTTACTACCCACAAGGGTAACTTCCAGGTAGGTGGCCTGGCTGTCCCTTCAGTGCCTGGGCTTCCCTGCTTCTTGCAGCCAAACTGCAGACCTCTCTGAGCAGGTTGGTGCTATTTCTTCAGCTGTGGCTGTACCAGAATGACGGCTGTCTGTGGTGGAGCCCCTGCACCCCCTTCACAGAGGACCCACCTGTCTCCCTGGAAGTCCTCTCCGAGCGCTGCTGGGGGACCATGCAGCCAGTGGAGCCAGGGACAGATGATGAGGGCCCCCAGCTGGAGCCGGTGGGCAGTGAGCATACCCAGGATACCTATCTGGTGCTGGACAAGTGGTTGCTGCCCCAGAGTCCTCCCAGTGAGGCCCTCTCACGGCCTGATAGCAGTATGGATATAGTGGCCATGGATGAAGGCTCAGAAGCATCCTCCTGCACATCTGCTTTAGCCTTGAAGCCCAGCCCAGAGGGAGCTTCTGCTGCCAGCTTTGAGTACACCATCCTGGACCCCAGCTCCCAGCTCTTGCGTCCATGGGAACTGTGCCCTGAGCTGCCCCCTACCCCACCCCACCTAAAGTACCTCTACCTTGTGGTATCTGATTCTGGCATCTCAACTGACTACAGCTCAGGGGACTCCCAGGGAGCTCAAGGGGGCTCATCTGATGGCCCCTCCTCCAACCCTTATGAGAACAGCCTTATCCCAGCCTCGGAGCCTCTGCCCCCCAGCTATGTGACTTGCTCTTAGGACACCAGCCTGCAGATAATCGGGGATCCACTATGACCCAGAGAGCCAGTGCAGACTCAAGACTTACTGAACAGGGATGGCAAGGCCTCTCTCAAGAGTAGGGGCATTGCTGATTTTATCTGCCCAACCCATCCTGCTCAGGAAATCACAACCTTGCAGTATTTTCATTGTATTTTATTTTTTTGATACAGAGTCTTACTCTGTCCCCAGGCTGCAGTGCAGTGGCAAAATCTCAGCTCACTACTACCTCTGACTCCCGGGTCAAGTGATTCTCCTGTGTCAGCCTCTCAAGCTGGGATTACAGGTGCCTGCTACCATGCCTGACTAATTTTTGTATTTTTAATCAGCCAGGCCTGGTGGCTCACGCCTGTAATCCCAGCACTTTGGGAGGCCGAGGCGGGTGGATCACGAGGTCAAGAGATCGAGACCATCCTGGTCAACATGGTGAAATCCCGTCTCTACTAAAAATAAAATTTTTGTATTTTTAGTAGAGACGAGGTTTCGCCATCTTGGCCAGACTGGTCTTGAACTCCTGACCTTGGGATCAACCCGCCTCGGCCTCCCAAAGTGCTGGGATTACAGGCATGAGCCACCGTGCCCAGCTGCAGTATTTTTAAATATGTATAGTTTTTTAAAAAATCTATCTCGCTCTCTCTCTATATATACATATGTATGTAAGTTTTTCTACCATGATTTCTACAAATACCCTGTACACCCCATTTCCTCTGGGCATAGGCCACAGGAGTAGAAGTTAAAGTTCTTGAGCTTATTCTGAAGTTCTGGACCTGCAATCTGAATACTAATCATAACATTAATAAAACAGTATGTTAAACAGCTCCTAAATCTTAGTGGCTTACCACATTAAGTGATTTCTCTCTCCTAACTCAGCTCAAATTGGCAGCCATCCATGGGATGAGTCAGAGGTTCAGACTCTTCTGGTCTGTAGCTCTACCTTCTCTTAGAGTATTTAGATAGATACCCTATTCTACATCCTGGCAGTCAGCAAGGGAAGAGAAAGGACAGCAATGACCCTCCATGGGACATTTAAGGGATCTGGCCTGAAAAAAATGGTCTTCCTCTTCTCACACCTCATTGGCTGGAAACAGTCACATGACCACAATCACATGAAAGGCTGGGAAATGTACTTTAGTTTTTTTTTTTTTTGAGACGGAGTTTCGCTCTTGATACCCAGGCTGGAGTGCAATGGCGCGATCTCGGCTCACCGCAATCTCCGCCTCCTGGGTTCAGGCAATTCTCCTGCCTCAGCCTCCTGAGTAGCTGGGATTACAGACACGCGCCACCGTGCCCAGCTAATTTTTTGTATTAGTAGAGACGGGGTTTCACCATGTTGACCAGGATGGTCTCGATCTCTTGACCTCGTGATCCACCCGCCTCGGCCTCCCAAAGTGCTGGGATTACAGGCTTGAGCCACCGCGCCCGGCCGTACTTTAGTTTTACACCCAGGAAGAGCAAAGCTGTTTAAGGGGCCTCTAGCTAGTCTCTGCCACTAATAATAACAACAGTAATTCTGAATCAGGCCATGTACTCTGATGACACTTGGTGTCAACAAGTAACTCAATGGGAGTTTTGGTGTTTTTTTTTTCTTCTTAGACAGGGTCTCTCTCTGTTGCATAGGCTGAAGCCCAGTGGCTCAAGCATGGTTCACTGCATACTCGACTTCTTGGGCTCAGGCGATCCTTCTGCCTCAGCTTTTCAAGTAGCTAGGACTACTGGCATGCACCACTAAGCCTGGCTGATTTTTTTTTTTTTTTTTTTAAGACAGAATCTCGTCTGTGTCACCCAGGCTGGAGTGCAGTGGCTCGATCTCGGCTCACTGCAACCTCCACTTCCCAGGTTCAAGCGATTCTCGTCTCAGCCTCCAGAGTAGCTGGGATTACAGGCAGCTGCCACCATGTATGGCTAATTTTTGTATTTTTAGTAGAGACGGGTTCATCATGTTGGCCACGCTGTCTCAAACTCCTGATCTCAGGTATCTGCCTGCCATGGCCTCCCATAGTGCTGGGATTACAGGCGTGAGACATTGCACCTGATGCCTGGCTGATTTATTTTTAGACGGAGTCTCGCTTTGTCGTCCAGGCTGGAGTGCAGTGGCATGATCTCGGCTCACTGCAACCTCTGGCTCCCAGGTTGAAGCAATTCTCCTGCCTCAGCCTCCCGAGTAGCTGGGACTACAGGCACGCACCAACACACCTGGCTAATTTTTTGTATTTTTAGTAGAGATGGGTTTTGCCATGTTGGCCAGGCTGGTCTTGAGCTCTTGACCTCAGGTAATCTGCCCAACTCGGCCTCCCAAAGTGCTGGGACTACAGGTGTGCGCCACCGCACCTGGCTGATTTTTAAATTTTTTATAGAGATGAGGCCTCACCATGTTTGTCTCAAACTCATGGATTCAAATGATTCTCCTGCCTTGGCCTCCTAAAGTGCTAGGATTACAGGCATGAGCCACCGCACCCGGCCTGAAACTCTTTTTATAAAGTTTAAAGTAACAAAACTAAACAATATATTGATGGGTGCAATACATAAAAGATAATGCTATATTTTTAAAAGAGAAAAAGCATTTTACATTCTTTAGGTCTTTGGATCTGCACATGGCCATGGGAAACTGAAGCATAGAAACGTGGTCACCCACCAAAGCTCAGGGCTGGCCTGCAGAGCTTGAACCCTTGCCTGAGCTGGGGTCACCAGCCTGGGTGGGCCACGGAGCGATCATCATTTTTCCATCTGATCGGAAAGTCACCCACCACTCTGTTCTGGGGCCCAGTCCCCCTGGCTCCAGGCAGGCTCGGAGGCCATGATCTCCTGGACCTGGTGCATCTGGCTGCAACCAGCACTGGGCAGGAAAATACCGCTGGAGCAGTGCCAGGTGCAGGATGTCCCCACTATCTGCCTCCTCCTGGGTCTGGAGGGCCACCATGAGCCCACAGTCCCGGCCAAGCCCAAGCCGGTGGCTGAAGTGGGCAGCTGTGTCTAGAAGTAAGGCAGTGAGGTAGGCAGCTTTCTGGGGCTCCGGGTCTTCTGCTAGGTACTCTTCTAGGCCATCTAGCAGCAGAAGGGAGGGGGCTGGCCCCGGGGCCTCATGGGCAGAGCACAGGAGCCAGAAAAGCTCTCGGGTTGAAGGTGGGTACTGGAAGCGGATCTTCTAGAAGGAGAAACAGAAGGAAAGGGCCAGATTCAGCACAGGAAGCCAGACTCCCCGCAAGAGTAACCCTGCCTCCTTACATGCTTTTCCTTGCCTCCTGGATGAACCAGTTCAGAGCGGTTAAATATTCTTGTATTCGCCCCTTTTTCCAGCATTCATCACTGCCGAGTATTAGTTGAGGGCAAGCCAATTTTGCTTGTTTTTGGCCAAATCTCTAGGGCAGTTTTTCCACGGAAAACCGCCTCCCAGTATCCTTGGTCCGAGCCCATCCTTGACCCCAACAGGAACCAACTCTGGTACAGAACGGACCCAGGCTTAGCTCCGCCCCTCAATCTTAAGCTTCCCATGGTCCCCCCCCTCCTTTACGCATGCCTGACTCCGCCCCATCATGGCTGCCCTGGCTCGCCTTTCCACCGTCCCCTCCATTGGCTTGTCTACCTGTCACTAAACGTCCCGGATTGACTCCACCATTGGCTAGAACGCCTCTGCTCCCAGCCCCACGGTTACCTGGAGTCGCAATGGGTCCAGAGCCGCTCCGGTCCCGCGAGGTAGGCTTTGAAGAGGTCTCCGTGTCAGGAAGAGGACCGGGCCTTGGCCCTCTCCCGCCGCCTCTAGGGCCGCAGCAAATAGTAGCGTTGTTTTTCCAGATCCTGGTGCGCCGAGCAGCAGCAAAGGAGGTCCGGCGGCAGGCGTGTTCTCCTCCCTGGACCACGCCGTGCCGCCCCTGCTTAGCACCCGCTTCAGCGTCTCCGCCATTCGCCGCGTAGTCTGTCCAATTAGTGGCGCGTTCCCAGCCTTAGTCCCGCCCAAGCCGAGGCTGCATCGGTTATAGTTCGCTTCGTTTCTCTATTGGTCTAGGAGTCTGTCCATCAAAACTCGATTGACCTTGGCTAGCTCCGCCCCGGGTGAATGGGCAAATGGTTAGAACCTAGTGCTGAGGAATGGGTGCTTTCGAGGGAAATAAGACCCTTCCCTGCGGGAGGCTGCTGGGGCAAGCAGCACGAACACTATTATTGTCAGCTAATCAGACAAATATAAGGGTTGAGAGTTGGAGGAGTAGACCGTAATGATTGACATATTATTTAAAGTGTCCTAGCCTCAGTTTGCTCTCCTGTAAAATGGGGCTTAGGATATCTCAGAGGAATATTGTGATTGGCATGGATCTGTGTGTGGTTTTGCTGATGCCATCCAATGACAGCTGAGAGTTGGAGAGGGGAATGAGCTGTGTGCTTGTCTTTCTGTGCACCTGAGTATGGGCAGGAGTGTGTCTGGAGACACGGGCTCAGGGACACTCGTGTGCAAAACATCAGTAGCATCCCTGAAAGTCTGTGAAATGAGGACTCTCAACTTACTTCCTCCCTGGCTAAGGGGTTTTGTGGGGCCTTCCTTGTGGTACGGGGGGAAGGCAGGACCGCAGGCCAAAGAAGAGGGCAGGAGAGACAAAGAGACAGGAGCTGGAAGACTGAGGGAGAGATACAGCAGGGACATTGTTGGTCTTGTTCACTTCTGTCTCTCCAGTACCCAGAATAGCACCTAGCACATTTGTAGGTTCTCAAATACATAGTCGTTAAATCAATGAAGGAAGGGAGGTGGGATTGATGAGAAACAAGGAGAAAGAGAGGAACAAAGTGAATGATCGTGATCCCTGGCTGGATCTTCTCACGCAGACTTTGCCCCAGAGCTGCCACTCACGCCTGTGTTGCCCTGGCAACCTTGTCTCCTGGTAACTTCAAAGTGGTGCCGTTGCCTGGAGACCCAGGGGCAAGGAGAAAGTGAGATTTCCTGGGCTTTCTCTCTCCCTCTGGGACCAGAAAACAGCTCCACGACATCCCCCAACACACCCACTCACACAGCTGGGCACCCTCACACCCCTCTACACACACACACACACACACACACACACACACCCCATGGCATCTCTGAATATATTCTACTTTCAGAATCCCCATCACCCACATGCTCCAACCTTGCCCTATCCTGACACAAAGCATCCCATACAAACTATCACACATTCATCCCCCACACCCTTTCTCCTGCTCACACACACAACTATGCCATCGCCACTACACACACACACACACACACACACACACAGAGTGAGGCAGACAGTGCGCTGTCAAACACACCACCTCAGCCCCTAGATATACAACCCATGAATCACCTCACATTGCAACACTCCAGATGCACAAACAGGCTGGGTATGGTGGCTCATGTCTGTAATCCCAATGCTTTGGGAGGCCAAGGCAGGAGGATTGCTTGAGACCAAGAGTTCAAGACCAGCCCGGGCAATGTAGTGAGACCCCATCTCTACAAAAGTCTTAAAAATTAGTCAGGTGTGGTGGCAGGCACCTGTAGTCCCAGCTACTCGGGAGACTGAGGTGGGAGGATTGCTCAAGCCCAAGGAAGTCAAAGCTGCAGTGAGCCATGACTGTGCCACTGCACTCCAGCCTGGGTAACAGAGCGAAACCCTATCTCAACAGGAGCTCAAGACCAGCCTGGGCAAGATGGTGACACCCCATCTCTACTAAAAAATACAAAAATTAGCCAGACATGGAAGCGGGTGCCTGTAATCCCGGCTGCTTGGGAGGCTGAAGCAGGAGAATCGTTTGAACCCAGGAGGCGGAGGTTGCAGTGAGCTGAGATCATGCCACTGCACTCCAGCCTGGGCAACAAGAGCGAGACTCCATCTCAGAAAAAAACAAAACAAAACAACAACAATAAATGCACAAATACTCAGTAATGACACCCACATCACAGAGTCTGGCACAGTTACACACATGGGAGCATTCCGAACATTGCCTCACTGCAAGTCCTTCGCACTTGAAGTTTTGATGTGCATAGCAGTTAGCTTCCAGATATCCCTCTGGCTCTATTTTTCCCCCTACTCTATTTAGGTCTTTGGTCAAATATCACCTACTCAGGATTTCCCTGTCCACCTGCCCCAATTTGTCCACATTTCACTCTTTAACTGATTATCTGTTTTTGTCATTGTTTTTGTGTGGTTTTGTTTTTTTGAGACAGAGTCTCACTCTTCTGCCTAAGCTGGAGTGCAGCAGTGCAGTCTTGGCTCACTGCAACCTCTACCTCCCGGGTTCAAGTGATTCTCGTGGCTCAGCCTCCTGAGTAACTGGGATTACAGGCACATGCCATCACGCCCAGCTAATTTTATGTTGTATTTTTAATAGAGATGGGGTTTCACCATGCTGACAGGTGTCAGTCTTGAACTCCTGACTTCAGGTGATCCTCCTGCCTTGGCCTCCCTAAGTGCTTGGATTACAGGCATGAGCCACCACGCCCAGCCTGAACGTTTTATATTTTAGAGACGGGGTTTTTGCTACATTGCCCAGGCTGATCTTAAACTCCTGGCTTCAAGCAATCCTCCTACCTTGACCTCCCATAGTGTTGGGATTACAGGTGTGAGCCACAGCGCCCTGCCGAGAAGCCTTTCTTTTCTTTTCTTTTTCTTTTTTTGAGACAGAGTTTTGCTCTTGTTGCCCATGCTGGAGTGCAGTGAAGCGAGCTCAGCTCACTGCAACCTCTGCCACCTGGTTCAAGCGATTCTCCTGCCTCAGCCTCCTGAGTAGCTGTGATTATAGGCGTGCACCACCACGTCCGGCTAATTGTTTGTGTTTTTAGTAGGAACGGGGTTTCACCAGGTTAGCCAGGCTGGTCTCGAACCCCTGACCTCAGGTGATCCGCCTAGTTTTGGCCTCCCAGAGTGCTGGGATTACAGGCGTTAGCCACCGCGCCCGGCCAAGAAGGCTTTCGAATAAGCAACTACAAGCCAGCCTGTGCTGTCTACCTAAGATTATCTGTAACGCTATGGGAGTCGATGCAAGGCCAGGGCTGCTGTCACCACCCTCCTGAGCGGGTCCGATTCTTCCCCCGCTTTTCCCATTCTTGGCCCACACTCCGCATCAGCTGCGCGGACAGGGTCCGCTGGTTTGGGTGGTGGCGCTGTCCGTTGTGCTGAAGCTTCGCTTTCTTCCTGGCCCCAGTGGAGGCAGCTGTGTGTCAGGAGAGACAACGAGTCTCACATGTATTAGCTCTGGAAACAGGCGCCTGGGTCGGTCAATCAGGGGGCCCCATGGTGTTGTCTTTCCTCTGCCGTCAGCTCTCTGATTCTCTTATCTTATCCCCTAGTGGCCCGTCAGCTCTCTGATTCTCTTATCCCCTAGTGGCCCACGATCAGCTCCACCATCTCCCTGACCTCTTCTGTCTCCTCTTCGTTCACCCTGTTCCCAGATACTACCCAGGCCACTTTGCTGTTCCCTGAACACAGAAATTGCGTTCCCACCTCAAGGCCTTCGCACTTGCTCCTCCCTTTGCTTGGAAGTCTCCCCACCCTACCTCTACCACATATTTGCATGGCTGCCTCCCTCGCTCCAAGTGTCATCTCAGAGAGAACTTCTTTGATCACTTTCTTTAAATTGCAAACCATAGCCCAGGCTTGGTGGCTCACGCCTGTAATCCCAGCATTTTGGGAGGCCAAAGTGGGAGGATCGCTTGAGCCCAGAAGTTCAAGACCAGCCTGGGGAACATAGCAAGATATTGTCTCTACTAAAAATTTTTTAAAAACTAGCAGGCATGGTGGTGTGTGCCTGTAGTCCCAGCTACTTGGGAGGATCGCTGGACTGCTGGATCACAGACGTTTAAGGCTGCAGTAAGCTATGATTGTGCTGCTGCACTCCACTGTTGCTCAGCCTGAGCAACAGAGCGAGACTCTCCCTATCTCTTAAAAAAAATTGCAAACCATGTCCCTATCCCACAGTTGTCACATTGCCTTCCTTAGCTTGAGTTTTCTCCTTATCGTATATCACTATCTAACATATCAGCGATCCCTTACCTAAATCTATGATCCTGGAGTTTGAAATTCATAATTTTTCAGATTTTACAAAAGTAATATGGTGTAAATACTATGTATTTCATATCCCTAGTGGGACCAGGAGTAACATTCCCAAATCACTTCTTCAGCAAAACACAAGAATATTCACATCAAGTGAAATAAATAAAAACTGTACATAATCTCAGGTCAGTTCAGTTTTGGTTTTGCCATAAATGAGTTGTGAAAATATTTTGGTTTTCAGACTTTTTTTTGAGTTGGAGTCTTGCTCTGTCACCCAGGCTGGAGTGAAGTGTTGTGATTTCAGCTCACTGCAACCTCTGACTCCCGAGTTCAAGTGATTCTCCTGCCTCAGCCTCCGGAGTACCTGGGATTACAGATGTGTGTCACCACACCCAGCTAATTTTTGTATTTTTAGTAGAGATGAGGTTTCACCATGTTGGCTAGGCTGGTCTCGAACTCCTGACCTCAGGTGATCCACCCATCTTGGCCTCCCAAAGTGTTGGGATTACCAGCGTGAGCCACCTCGCCCAGCCTGGTTTTCAGACTTCTATAAAAATTTGGAATTGTGAATCTGTATATAGTTAATTTATTTAGAGACAGGGTCTCACTCTTGTCGCCCAGACTACAGTGCAGTGGCATGATCACGGCTCACCACAGTCTCGACTTCCTGTGCTCACGTGATTCCCACCTCAGCCTCCTGAGTAGCTGAGACTACAGGTGCATGCCACCATGCCCAGCTAATTTACATATATATATATTTGTACAGATGGGGGTCTCACTATTTTTCCCAGGTTGTTCTCCAACTCCTAAGCTCAAGCAGTCCTCTGGCCTTGGCCTCCCAAAGTGTTGGGATTACAGGTGTGGCGACCTTGTTTATTGTCTTAATATTAGAATGCTCACATCCATGACAGCAGAGGTTTCTGTCTGTTCTGTTTGCTGCTGTAACCTCCCACCTCCACAACCCCCACCCTGTGCCTAACTAAACAGCACCTATGCTTTGGTCTGAACCTTTGTGCCCCATTCCCATTCATATGTTGAAATCCTAACCCACAGTGATAGGAGGTGGGGGCCTTTTAAAGGAGATTAGGTCAAGGGTGGAGTCCTCATGAACAGGATTAGTGTTCTTATAGAAGAGGCCCCAGAGAGCTCCTCCACCTTCTGCCACGTGAGACTAGAGTGAGTCTATGAGAAAGCAGGCCCTCACTGGCCACGGAATCTGCTGGGGCCTTGATCTTGGACTTCCCAGCCTCCAGAACTGTGAGCAGTAAACTTCTGTTAGGCCAGGCATGGTGGCTCATGCCTGTGTAATCCCAACACTTTGGGAGGCTGAAGTGGGTGAATTGCTTGAGCCCAGGAATTTGAGACCAGTCTGGGCAACATGGCAAAATCCTATCTCTATTCAAAAACATAATAATAAATAAGAAATTTCTGTTGTTTCTAAGCCATCCTGTCCATGGCATTTTGTTACTGCAGCTGGAAAAGACTAAGACCATCTGGCACACAGCAGGGGTTCCACAGTGTTTGTGGAATGAATGAATGGGTTAATTAATGAGAAGGGAAACAGACTCCCTTTTCCTGGGTGACTCTGGGTCCCAAATGCCCTGTCTGAAGCCCCCTCAGAGCCACGATTGTGGGAGGGGTCCTGTGGCTCTCTGACCCTTTGAACATTCCCAGTATCTGCTCAGATCTCGGGGGGAATGGTTCTTGGCGTAATCTCATACTCAGCACCCCTGCTTTCTTTTTTTTTTTTTTGAGACGGAGTCTTGCTCTGTCACCAGTCTGGAGTGCAGTGGTGCAATCTTGGCTCACTACAACCTCCGCCTCCTGGGTTCAAACAATTCTTCCGCCTCAGCCTCCCGAGTAGCTAGGACCACAGGTGCGTGCCACCATGCCCAGCTAATTTTTTTGTATTTTTAATAGAGACGGGGTTTCACTGTGTTGGCCAGGATGGTCTTGATCTCTTGACCTCGTGATCCGCCCGCCTCGGCCTCCCAAAGTGCTGGGATTACAGGCATGAGCCACTGCGCCCGGCCACCCCTGCTTTCATTCACGCAGTCAGGTGTTCAGCTTGGAGGTTCTTTTTTTTTTTTGAGACAGAGTCTCACTCTGTTGCACAGGCAGTACAGTGGCCTGATCTTAGCTCACTGCAATCTCTGCCTCCCGGGTTCAAGCAATTCTCCTGCCTCAGCCTCCTGAGTAGCTAGGATTACAGGCGTAATCCTAGCCTGTAATTACCACCACACCCAGCTAATTTTTACATTCTTAGTAGAAATGGGGTTTCACTACATTAGCCAGGCTGGTCTCAAACTCCTGACCTCATGATCCGCCCACCTCAGCCTCCCAAATGCTGGAATTACAGGGGTGCGCCACCGCACCTGGCCCTTGGCTTGGAGGTTCTTAGTGCCCCTCAGCATCCCCCATCCCTCTCACGACCCCCAGGTCTCCTCACCCCATTCCCTGTGCCCTCTGTGCCCTGGCCTGAGATAAACAGCTCCTGACATAGGTTTGTGTGCCTTGGTGGCTTGAGTGACTGTTTGCCTTTGACAGATGAACAAGCAAGGGCACAGAGAGGTGAATGAACTTTCCTGAGGCCACAGAGCCCAGAATGCTGAGCCAGGATTTCAGCCCAAGTTTGGATCCCCATGAAACCACACTGCCTCTCCACAATCGTCCTTAGATACACTGCAGCAGTACACCCACACCCAGCTCCACAGACATCTAGACCCACGATGAAAGTCCTCCGCACCCTCCCCCCACCACCCGGGGGAGGAAGGCAGGTGGCCAAACTTCTGTTACAAACAGGTCTTTATTAAAGAGGAGGAGGGGCAGGAAAGGGGGGCAGTGCCTCCTCTACCCACTGCCTTTGCCTGCCCAGGGTGAGGGAGCCCCTCTGCTCCACCCATGCCCCCCATGATGGCACATCTGTAATGAGGCTGAGGCATGGGGGGCAGTGTGAAGAACAGGAGCAGGTTCCAAGAAAAAAAAGAAAAAACCCGTCCCACAGCCCTAATAAATAACAGAAGGGTTTGGGATGACCTGGGCACGGGCAAGGGGAGACACAGCACCCTGAACCCCAAAACCTCTGAAGTGGGGCAAGCCCTACTTAAGTAGGGGATTAGGAGGGACTGGGTGAGAGGTGGAGAGGCTGCACACAGGGGAGGGGCTAAGAGGAGAAGGGGTACCCCAAGGACCCTGCCATGGGGGAACCTGCCCCCCACCCTACAGCTGGGCTCGCTGATTCTGAGAGAAGACTCAGTGACAAACAATGACCTCATCTCCCTCCTCTCCTTTGCACATGCTTAGACACGGGCGGTCCCCCATTGACTGGAATCATGCCCACCCACTCTAGAAATTCCGAAAACCAAGGGCTCCTATTGGCTGTTCAAGTCGCTGAACACTGGCTGGAGTTGCCCTCTTGCAGAAGGATTCTAAGAAGTGAGGGGAAGGCTCCCACTGGCTGGAGCCAACTCCTTTTGGTTGAAATTCTGAGTACCGGGGGTTCTCATTAGCCAGGCAATGGCCAATGGGGTCAGGCTTTGGCCCTTAAAAGGACAATAGTAGGGGCAAGGGCCCACCCTGCATTTCTGCCCCATCAGGATGTCTCAGAGGGCCAGAGAGGCAGGTGTCTCCCAAATGTCCTTCCAGCCATCTTGTAATGTCCGAGTCTGGCTAGCTTGGGGGGCAGGGAACTTTGGCACTCACGTGGCACACGCACACACACTCGTGGCAGGAAAGAAGGGACTGGGCAGATTCTGGGTGGGTGGTTGGGCCTCACAGCAGGTGGTCACGGCTGGCAAACAGGTAAGGGCTGAAGTTGTCCCGGTGGAACGGGGAGGGATAGAGTCCACTCAGGGTGTACAGGTCCCGCAGCAGGGGCGTGGGCAGCAGCAGCTTCCGGCCACGTCCACCACCCCCGCCTGGCCCCCCAGGTCCAGGGGAGGAAGGCGAGGGGCCCTGGCTGGGGGTGGGCGCTGGCAGGGGTAGGGGCAGGGGCAAGGGCGTCGGCTCAGACCTCAACCGAGGGCGGGGCACACGGGGCGACGAACACATGGCTGGGGCCCTGGAGGACACACAGCTGGGGATCAGGTGGCCACGGCGGGCGCAGTTCTGCGACTCTAGTGATCAGAAGTCAGAGATTGGGGGATCAGAAAACTTGGGAGGTGACATAAAATCATAGGTGAGACCTCTGGGGCAGTGGCTGCCCACCTGGAAGTCCTCCTGTTTATCCCCACACTTCCCCTATACTCACTGGATGGGGTGAGCCGTGCCGGTGTCGAATGCGGCCTGCAGACCTCGGGTTCCTGAGACAAAGAGACAGAGGGAAGGGGCTAGTGGCCCCCTGGGCCCTACCGGCCACAGTCACAAGGAGCTCATCAGGTGAAGAGCCCCATGGAAAAGACAACCACAGTTCCCATGATTAACCGGGTCCCCATGGGAAGAAGACAGGGGTGCACCCTTTCATTCTTTGAGGCTGTTCCCCCAGGACCATTTCCACAGAGATGGGCGATCCCTCCACTTCCTCATGGTTCTGAGACCCCGCCACCTCTTGCCTGACTCCCTTCCTGCCTCCTTGGGCCTCCTCCACCCACCACCCTCTCCAGCCGGGAGCAGTCCCCGGCCCCCCTTACCTGGGCCACACTTAACTTTTCGAGGGGGCTGTCCATGGTGGGAGCTTGGCCCAGGTCCTCCCAGGGAGAGAGCCTTCTGCCAGAGGGTGGCCGGCTCTGAAAGTTGTGCACAACGCAAGTGACCTGGAACAGAGGGAGAGGAGCGTGTTGAGGCCTGGGGTCAGTCACATAGGAGCTATGTAAATACCATCCCCACTTTTCAGATAAGGAAACTGAGGCTCAGGTTTTCAAAAACAGCTAATGCATACTATGTGTCAGGCACTGCTCATTCCACTTTACTATGAAGTTGGTGCAATTATTATTTATCCCACAGAGCCCGGAGTAGGGTAAAGCAAGTAAGACCAAGTTGTGCGGGGGCAGGATTTCATTTCTTTCTTTCTTTCTTTTCTTTTTGGAGACAGAGTCTCACTTTGTCACCAAGGCTAGAGTACAATGGCATGATCTCAGCTCACCGCAACCTCCACCTCCCGTGTTCAAGTGATTCTCCTGCCTCTGCCTCCCAAGTAGGTGGGACTATAGGTGTGCCCCATGATACCTGGCTTTTTTTTTTTTTTTTGAGACAGAGTCTCACTTTCACCCAGGCTGGAGTGAAGTGGCACGATCTTGGCTCACTGCAACCTCCCCCCGACAGGTTCAAGCAATTCTTCTGCCTCAGCCTTTCAAGCAGCTGGGGCTACAGGTGTGCACCACCATGCCCAGCTAATTTTTGTATTTTTAATAGAGATGGGGTTTTGCCAGGTTGACCAGGCTGGTCTCAAACTCCTGGCCTCAAGGGATCCACCCACCTTGGCCTCTCAGAATGCTGGGATTACCGGCATGAGCTACCGTACCCAGCTTTGATTCGTCTTTATTTAGAATTTTTGTATTCTGTATATTGTGATAGTTTTGTATTCACTTTGATTTTTAAAAATGTTTTGTTAAAACATTATTAATCTTGATTTCTGCGTGTTTGGGCACCCTCTTAAAATTTGCATTCAAGGCCTTGATCTTTGTATGTCATTTCACAGATGAGAATATCCAGGAAGGGTCAGGCTAAGGGACTGGCCCAAGGTCACATAGAATCCACACCCTTCTCCATCATGTCTTCCTGACTCTTGGGTTAGAGAACTGATGAAGGTCTTTTTTTTTTTTTTTTGAGACAGAGTCTCACTCTGTTGCCCAGGCTGGAGTGTAGTGGTGCAATCTCGGCTCACTGCAACCTCTGCCTCCCGGGTTCAAGCAATTCTTCTGCCTCAGCCTCCCGAGTAGCTGGGATTACAGGCGTGAGCCACCGCACCCGGCTAATTTTTATATTTTTAGTAGAGACAGGGTTTCACCATCTTGGCCAGGCTGGTGTAGAACTCCTGACCTCGTGATCTACCTGCCTCAGCCTCCCAAAGTGCTGGGATTACAGGTGTGAGCCACCGCGCCCAGCTAATGAGGGTCTTTTATGCTTGGAAGGTTGGGGAGGGGACTCACCAAAAAGGTGGCGATGGCCGCCCCTGTCAGGAAGCCAGCCAGCACGTCGGACCAGTGGTTTCGGTACTCAGCCACACGGACCACGCCCACCAGGAAGGCCGGGCACAGCAGGGCCAGGCAGAGCGAGGGTTTGACCAGGCGGGAGCCCTTCACGCGGAACACGAGAGTCACGTACATCTGCGGGGAGCCGGACTGGTCAGGGGACAAGCAGAGGCAAGTCGTCGAACCCAAGAGGAGGCTCCTTTCTGAGCTAGGGTGCATGGTCAGAGCGTTGGGGGGCTGGAACCAGGGGCTCCAGGGATGGAGTCATAGACCCTCAGTGGGCTTTTCCAGAAGCGTGACCAAAACGTTAAAGACGGGGGTCAGGGACTGAGGATGTAGCCTGCAGGGCTAGAAGGTGTGGCCAGAGCTCCCAAGGGCAGAGGACAAGGTCTGGGGCCTAGGTGACCCTGGTCCGGAGTCACAGATGGGAACAGACTCTTGCTAGGTTAGAGCGTGGCCACAGAACCAGAAGGTGGAGTCAGGGCTAAGGGGGCAGGTACAGGAGCTCTAGGAGGTGGAGCCCCTAACCCCCAGGGGACCACTAACAGGGTGGGAGCATAAACCCGAATGCCAGAAAAAAGTTGAAGCAACAGGGGATGTGACTAGGAAAAAGCAGGAGACAGAGTTAGAAATCCCAGAGCAGTCAAGAGCAAGGAGCCTGGCCAGAGCTACATGGGGCAGGAACAAAGCCCCCAGGAGAGGGGCAAGGACTCCAGGGGGCCGTCCCATCCACCTAGTCTCCCAGCTAATATATCTAGCGCCTGTAGCATCCGGGGGGCTTGGCTAGGCTCTAGGAGTTCCGAGTCTTGCACATCAGGGACAATGTCTCGATCCCATAGGGTAGGGACAACAGCCTCCCTCACGAGCGTATTATTGGCTCAGGAGGCGGGACCAGCAAGCAAGGGGCGGAGTCAATAGACTGGCTGGGGCGTGGCTAAGATCTGGGAGGAGGAGGAGAGAGTTTTCAACAGGTCGGCTCCCGCCAGGGGGCGTGGAGGAACACAGGCTCCAGCCCTGGGGGCTTCCTGGCCCCCGGTCGCCGTCCAGCCCGCACCCCCATTTCCGACCCCGAAGCTCCCAAGGCTCACCGCCGTGTAGGTGACCGCGTAGGCGCAGAGGGCCGCGTCCTTGCAGGGGAAGGCGCGGCGAGCAGCGGCCACGAGGCTGGGGCTGCCAGCGCAGGCACCCTGGTCAGTGACAAAGCGATCGGGACCTGGGCGATCCGGCGAAGGTGGCAGGCAGCCCAGGGCCGTGTAGTTGGGGCGGCACACGGACAGGAAGTGTGGCGTGGGGTTGCCGGTCACCACCTGCCCAGCGTTGGCGAAGATGGTTGTGGTGAAGAGGCCGAAGGAGTAGACCCCTGGGGGTGGGATAGTGGAAGGGTTTATGCGCCGGGCCCTGATGCCCCCACTGGTTCCATTGGACCTCTTATCTCCCTTTTCTTGTAACTGCCATGAAAGCACACTTGGGATCCCGTAGCTAGGCCAACGTCCCCCTTCCTTTAGGACCACCAGGAAGGCACTCTGAGGCCTCCTTCCCCCAGGTACCCTCATTATCTGGCCCCTGTCTTTCTATGATTACGACTACGTCAGGGGCGGGTCTTCCCTTGGAGCCCCATTATAGCTGGGCTTGGACCTCCCCGCCAACACCATTACATCAGGATCCAGCCCATGCCCGGGACGGCCGGGGAAAACCCTAATGGCATATCTGGGCCTCTTCCTGCCTGCCCCTAAACTGGCTACTACTGAGTTCATCACTCACCTCCTGGGGCCACTAAGAAGTTAGAGCTGGGTCCCCCACCCTCTGCCCCTGAGACCACAATTATAGGTAAGCTCTGCCCCTCCCCCTTTCCCACAGCCACCATTTGTGTTTGGGACCTCATTTAAAGCAGTCAGAGTATCATTTCCCTACCCAGGGGCCCCAGGGTATTTGTCTCTCTTTTGTGCCTGAGACTCTCCTTGTGGCATTTTGGGACCCTCTTCCCACAGTTGCCATCATGGTTGGGTTGGGCCCCACCCCCAGCACCACCCCCACGCCCACCCCCACCCATGTCCCTAGAACCTCCATTACATCTGGCCTGAGCCTAAGTCCCTCATGGCTTCCTGACATCTCCATCACGGCAATTCTAGGTCCTCTTCCTTCCCCCCTGGAATTCCTTTTTTTTTAAGAGGTGGGGTCTTGCTCAGTCTCCCAAGTAACTGGGACTCCCAAGCAGCTGAGTCTGCACCTCAGCCTCCCAAGTAGCTGGGACTACAGGCATGTGCCCCCATGCCCAGCTTTTCCCTGGAATTTTTTTTTCTTTTTCTTTTTGAGGTAGAGTTTCGTTCTTGTTGCCCAGGTTAAAGTACAATGGTGCGATCTTGGCTCACTGCAACTTCCACCTCCCAGGTTCAAGGATTACAGGCGCCCGCCACCATGTGCAGCTAATTTTTTGTGTTTTTATTAGAGACAGGATTTCACCATGTTGGCCAGGTTGGTCTCGAACTCCTGACCTCAGGTGATCACCTGCTTTGGCCTCCCAAAGTGCTGAGATTACAGGCATGAGCCACTGCACCTGGCCTGGAATTATGACTGTCAGGCCCACAACTCTTTGCTTCTATACCCACCTCCCACCATTACCATGGGGCTGACCCCAGGCTGTGTCTCTCACCCAGGAAGCGAACCAGCCTCCGCAGTGGGGGGCTGAAACGGCAGCAGGCTCCAGACACGATGGTGCTCTCCCCGATGACTGGGACCGCTGAAGGTGGTGTGGGGAAATAGGCACGTGCCAGCTCCCCCAGCAGGATCTGTGGGCAAGATCAAAGTGGAGTCTTCCTGGCCTTCCAGCCCATCCCCTCATCCACCCTAACCTGGCCCACCTGCCTCCTAGGAGGTCACTGTCTCACCGTGAGGGTGGGCCCGGCAGTGACCAGTGCGTAGATGAGAGAAGGAGGCACTCGGCTGGCAGCCTCAGGCCCTGGGTAGGGCTTGGCATAGGTACTGTCATAGCAGAAGAATCCCTGGGTGTGCACGGGGAAGGTGTCCGTGAACTCCAGGCGGTAAGCAAGCAGGATCACAATGCCCAGCAGCACCGACTGCCACCGAGCCAGGGCAGGGAGAGGCAGCAGAGAGAGAAGAGAGAGGATCAGGGCCCCAGCTGAGGCCACAGAGGCAGAGATACGAAGATGGAGAGACATGGGTTAGAGACAGAAAGTGGAAGACGGAGAGAGATGGAGACAAGGGGGAGAGAGACTGAAAGAGTTGGGGAAAGGAGGTGAGAGAATGGTCAGGGTTTAGGAGAAACAGAAAGAGGAGGAGGCAGAAACAGAGAGAGGCCATGTGCAGCGGCTTGTGCCTGTAATCCCAGCACTTTGGGAGGCTGAGGCGGGATGATCGCTTGAGCTCAGGAGTTTGAGATCAGCCTGGGCAACATAGCGTGACCTCATCTCTGCACATCTATAGTCCCAACTAGTTGAGAGGCTGAGGAAGGAAGACTGCTTCAGCCCAGAAGGTTAAAGCTGCAGTGAGCCATGATGGCACCACTGCACTCCAGCCTGGGTGACAGAGGGGGACCCTGTCTCAGAAAAAAGAAAGAAAGAAAAAGGAATGAAGAAAGAAAGAAAGAAAAGAAAAGAAATAGGTGGCTCATGCCTATCCTCCCAGGACTTTGGGAGGTTGAGGCAGGTGGATCACCTGAGGTCAGGAGTTTGAGACCAGCCTGGCCAATATGACAAAACCCTGTCTCTACTAAAGATACAACAATTAGCCAGGCATGGTGGTAGATGCCTGTAATTCCAGCTACTCGGGAGGCTGAGGCAGGAGAATCACTTGAACCCAGGAGGCAGAGGTTGCAGTGAGATCATGCCACTACACTCCAGCCTGGATGAAAGAGTGAGACTCTGTCTCAAAAGAAAGGAAGAAACAGAGAGAGAGAAAGGGAAGTGAGGGAAGGAGGGGAGAAGCGGAGAAAAAAAGCAAGAGAAGAGAGAAGGAAAAGGAGAAGGGAAGGGAATTGTAGAGAGAGGGAGAGAAGAGATGGGCATGGGGAGAGAGAATAGGGCCAAGGCTCAGATGAGAGACAGACAGACAGCAGGTGGTGGAGAGACTCTCCCACAAGGAAAGAAATCAGAGCTTAGTAGGAGTACTAGCAGCTACCACAGGTCTAACCCTAACTGTGGGCAGGGGGGTCATACCAAGCCTTGTCCATGAATTAATACATTTTACCTTTACAATAGCCCTAGGAGGCCGAGTGCAGTGGCTCACACCTGTAATCCCAGCACTTTGGGAGGCTGAGGTGGGAGGATCACTTGAGGCCAGGAGTTCTAGACCATCCTGGCCAACATGTTGAAATCCCATCTCTACCAAAAAATATAAAATTAGCCGGGCGTGGTGGTGCACACCTATAGTCTCAGCTACTCAGGAGGCTAAGGTGGGAGAATTGCTTGAACTTGGGAGGCAGAGGTTGCAGTAAGCCTAGATTATGCCAGTGCACCCCAGCCTGGGTGACAGAGTGAGAGCCTATCTCAGAAAAAAAAAAAAAAAAGCCCTAGGAGATGGGACACTGGTGATGCCCATTTTATGAATGAGGAAACCGAGGCTCAGGAGGGTACCTGCGGTGTCCAGCACCCTGCAGTGTCGATAGGGCAGAAGGGGATTGGACCCTGGGGAGTGGCACTTCTGAATCCAGGCTCATAACCACTTCTCAAGAGAAAGGGGACAGCAAGGGAGATCCCAGAGATGGAAAGTGGGTACAGATAGGAAGACAGAGGTTGGACAGAGACAGAGATAGGCACGCCCTCTCTGGGAGAGGAATGGAGGTCCTCACCTCCACGAAGACAAAGCAGGGGATGATGGAGAAACTCCTCTTCAGATGCGGTCTCCCTCCCGCCATGGTGAAGGCCAGGCCTGCAGAGTGAGGAGGCAGTGGGAGTCCCAGGGCTGTGCCTAGGGGAAGGCTCAGGTCACTGGGACTCTGGCCCCATCCCTGAGTCCTTTGGCCACACCCCTGCCCCTGAAGATGGGTCTGGGGGAAGCCCTGACTCCACCCCTTGAGCCTTCTGGCCATGCCTCTGCAATCCAGGTCCCACCCTCTTGGTCCCAACCCTATTGGGGACACCCACCTCCCCTGACACCACTCCCTGAGATTCTGGAGATTCTATAAGGGTCCCCTTCGTCTACAGCTGACAAGGGAGACTCTGACCCAGTGCCTTTTAGGAGATGGTCCTTGAGAAGAGACTCTCCAGCCTCATGGGAACCCCTCCCACATGGCATTTAGAAGGGCCCCCAAGGCCAGGTACGATGGCTCACACCTGTAATCCCAGCACTTTGGGAGGCCAAGGCAGGTGGATTACCTGAGGTCAGGAGTTTAAGACCAGCCTGGCCAACATGGTGAAACCCCCTCTCTACTAAAAATACAAAATTAGCTGGGCTTGGTGACAGGCACGTGTAATCGCAGCTCCTTGGGAGGCTGAGGCAGGAGAATCACTTGAGCCCAGGAGGCAGAGGTTGCAGTGAGCCAAGATTGTGCCACTGCACTCCAGCCTGGGCAACAGAGCAAGACTCTGTCTCTTAAAAAAAAAAAAAAGAGTCCCCACTAGTTTTTAGGTAACCCCATCCTCTTTCCCAAGGGGCCCCCATCCCTGCCAGGCCCTTCCCTTGAGTCCTTTCCTCCATGGCTCCACAGGGACTCCTCTCTCTGTCCCCATGGTGGTGTTGGTGTCTGATTGGGCTGATAGCCAAGCCCTCCTTCTCTGCCAACTGCTTCTCCCTCCTTCCCCCTCTTCCCAGCCGGTCTGCCTCCCAGTTCTCCTCTTCCCTCCCCGAAGGCTACCCCCAGTCCCCAGCACTTCAGGGTTCAACACAGTCACACCTGCTTACACCCATTCTTCCAGCCCCATCTCACCTGTGAAAGCGCCCTATGGCTTCCCCCAGGCTGCATCCACACCCGCAGACTCACAGCTGCTCCTGGTGGCCAGCAGGGCAGGGATGGTCACCTCCATTGTGCAGATGGGGAAACTGAGGCCCAGGCAGGTGAGGGTAGGCACTCTGGGTCCAGCGCCCCAACCACGACGCTCATTCTGTAGTGTGATATGGGGTGATGGTCACCAGAAGTCCTAGAAACCCAGAGTCACCCATGCTGGCACCCCTAGGAAGCACAACCCAGCCACAGCCTCCATCCTACCCCCCCAACCCCCCCCCACCACAGCACAGCATTCATCCATCCCACGGTAAAGACTGGGCACTAGCCGACTTCCAGGCACTGTGCTGGACGCCACTTTGCAGTGAAAAAGACGGGGCCGCTCGTTCAGACAGGTGTCCAACACACACAACAAACGTCACTGCATACTCACACACAGTGGGCACACAGCCTGTCAGAGACACCCAAACAAGTCCCCACCCCCCACCCTGGGCCAAACAGAGAAACACATCAGGAGACCCTACACACATCACAGTCCCACACAAGCCCTCACCCCGTCACAGTCAGGGACACAGAGGCCTGCAACACACTTAAGAGTCACAGCAAAGAAAGAGTCACTGCACACAATGGGGGTCACAGAATCCATCACAGCGTCACACCCCCAATTACAAGGCACTCAGTGACAGCCACACACACACTAACAGTCTCTTATTCACACCGACAGTCATAGGGGAGAGACACGGTGCCATCCACAACCACAGCCACATGGCCACGTCCATGGACCATGGCACAGACTCACAACGCAAGAAAGGCGCACGGCGCACAGCCACAGCCACACACACACACACACATACACAGACACACCATCAGAATAAGCACACAGCAGTAGCCACACAATGACAGTCTTACTGTCATTGCACACAACCACACAGACGCCAAGACAGTCACACACAGAGACAGCAGCCACACGGGGGGCTAATGCCAGCCACAGCACAGCCACACACACACCATCCGAGTGACACCCACAACGACAGCAGCACAATGACAGTGACACACACCCGCGGACCTCCCGAAGCCACACAATCCCAGTCGTGCAGCCACACGATGTCAGTTACACAACCACACACAGACACACAATGACAACCACACAATCACAGTTACCCACGGCCACTCTCACCACGGGCGCTGGGCTCCTCCGCCCGGGGTCTCCTCCCCCAGCTCCGTCCCCTCCCCCACCCTCGCCGCCTCCCCTCCCCCGCCCCTCCCCGCGCTGGACCCAGAGGCGCCCGACCCTCAGGAACCGGGGAACGACGCCGGGGGTGGGAAGCCCACCAGAGGGGATGAGGGGCGCCCCCAGCCCCTCTCCTCACCGCGTCGAGGCCGCAGTCGCCTGAGACCCCGCTCCGCCTAGATGGCCCCGGCGCGGCGAGATGGACAGGCGGCCGGCCCGGCTGGCAAGCGCCGAGACCGAGATGCGGTCGGCCGGGCCGGGCAGCGCCGCGCAGACTCCGAGGTGGAGGGAGGGGCGGGGCCTCCGGGCGCCTCCTTTGCATAGACCCCCGTAGGGCGGGGCCTCATTAGCGGGATGGGGCGGGGGCTCTGTGCTCTTGGGGGCGGGGCGTGTTAGCATCAATTGTGGGAAGGAACCAAGAATGGATGTACAGAGGGAAGACCCTGGGGTTGGGGAGGGCTCCAAGGGTAATAGCAGGGAAGGGCTTCAGAGCATGTCCGTGCCCCTTGCTCTCTGGGCCTCAGTTTCCCCATTCACCAGGGCCCCCCAGAAAGGAAGGTTCTATGGCCAGCGTGGAAGTCTGTCTGGCCGCTCGTATCTGGACAGAATGACTCCTTGCCTTGTCATATATTAAATCTGGCTTCACCATGTCCCCTGATTCCAAGCCCACACATCCCAAAAGACCTCTGGGGTCTCTACACGCCTCCCCCGCAACACCGAAGAGTAAATTGGGAAGGCAGGGGGATTCCTAGCACAGGAAGCAGCAAGACTAACAGTCCAGGGTGAGAAGAGGGTCTCGGCTAGTTTATTTTCTCTCTGGAGGGGTCTTCAGGGAGAGCAGTCCCGGCTGCTCAACCTGTGGAGAGAGAGGGTGGGTCAGGGCCTGACCAGGTCCGGGGGACTCCAGGGCTGCAGGGCAGGGACCGAATGTCCAGATCGGGATCTGGGGCTGTCCTGAGGGTCTAGACTGGGAGTCCAGGGCCGGTCAGGAGGGGAATGGGTGGGGGGGTGGGGGGAAGAATATGTACCGTGTGGGAAGGAACGACGACTCTTGCTGAAAGGTTGAAAGGTGGCTGAGAGAGGTCCTGGTCAGAGTCAGAGTCAGAGTCACAGGAGGGGAGTGGACGGCTCAGGTGCCGGTGCCCCTTGTGGCCTGTAGGAGGGACAGGTACCCTGAATAGAACCCTCAAGTAACCTCCAAATATATGCCCTGTGTCCCTTCATAGTATACCTCACTGATACTTAAACCACGACCCCCAAGTCCCTTGAATGTGATTCATTGTGACACCAAATTATGACTTCAGTGACCCTTGAATTTTACCCGACTGACATCTTTTTTTTTGTGAGATGAGGTCTCGCTCTGTTGCCCAGGCTGGAGTGCAGTGGAATGATCATGGCTCACTGCAGCCCCAACCTCCCAGGCTCAAGAGATCCTCCTGCCTCAGCCTCCTGAGTAGCTAAGACTGCAGGTGTGCACCATCACCCAGTTAATTTTTAGATTTTTTGTAAAGATGGGGTCTCAGTATGTTTCTCAGGCTGGTCTCAAACTCCTGCACTCAAGCAATCCTCCCACCTCGGCCTCCCAAAATATTAGGATTATAGGCATGAGCCACTGCATGGGGTCCCCATGGACTCATATAAGATCCAAGTGACAGGGCCAGGCACGGTGGCTCACACCTGTAATCCCATCACTTTGGGAGGCTGAGGCGGGCAGATCACGAGGTCAGGAGATCGACACTATCCTGGCTAACACGGTGAAACCCTGTCTCTACTAAAAATACAAAAAAATTAGTTGGGTGTGCTGGTACACACCTGTAGTCCCAGCTACTCGGGAGGCTGAGGCAGGAGAATCATTTGAACCCGGGAGGCAGAGGTTGCAGTGAGCCGAGATTGTGCCACTGCACTCCAGCCTGGGTGACAGAGTGAGACTCTGTCTCAAAAAAAAAAAAAAAGATCCAAGTGACTCCTTAATGTGACTATCAGAATAACACCCAACAGATGGATGTCACTCCCAAGTAGGCTCTCTGAACATAGCCCCCCCGAGTGAAGCTAGACAATGACCTCCCACCCCTGGACAATTCTCAGCCTCCCTCACCCCTTGAGGCCTTGGGACGAGCCCCTGAAGACATGATGAGGCCGTTGATGGAGTTCTGCAGCACGTGCACAGCAGACCTGCAGGAAGATGAGGAGCTGGGGGTCCTGGGAGACTCCAGACTGCTCAGGGAGTGGACAGCAGTAGGATTAAGGTTGGGGGCCATGGTGGGGGTGAGTCCTAGGGGCAAGGGAGCTGTGGACTCAGGTGGGCTCCAGGTTCTGGAAGTCATTGCCAGATCCCGTTTGGGAAAGGGGTTCACATGAGGGTCAGGGTCAGACTGAGGGCTGGGCATCACCATATGTCACTCAGTTCCTTCTGGAGGTCATCCTTCCAGCAGCCGTCGGCTCCCTGCGGTATCTCCTCAGTCTCCGGCCAGGCAGATGTCTCATAACCCTGCTGCTTCATCTTGGTCAGGATCTGAGGTGGGGAGGGATGAGAGAATAGCAATCATAATAATAGTGACAACAGTAAAAGGTGACTGTTACACAGCACTTATTTTATGCCAGGCTGCATTCAAGTGCTTAATACTCAGCTGACACAGACACCTGATCAGGTAGGGATGAGTGTTTGTTGTTGTTATCGTTTGTTTTTTGAGACAGGGTCTCACTCTGTCACCCAGGCTGGAGTGCAGTGGTGCTATCAGGGCTCACTGCAGCCTCAACCTCCCAGGCTTAAGTGATCCCCCCATCTCAGCCTTCTGAGTAGCTGGGTCTACAGGCACATGCCAACACACCCAGCCATTTTTTTTTTTTTTTTTTTTTTTTGTAGAGACAGGGTTTCACCATGTTGCCCAGGCTGGTCTTGAACTCCTGGGCTCAAGCCGTCCACCCACCTCAGCCTCCCAAAGTGCTGAGATAACAGGCATGAGCCACCGTGCTCAACAGGATGAGGGTTTTTTTTGATAATGGAGTTTTGCTCTTGTCACCCAGGCTGGAGTGCAATGGGGCAATCTCAGCTCACTGCAACCTCCACCTCCTGGGTTCAAGCAATTCTCCAGCCTCAGGTTCCTGAGTAGCTGGGATTACATGTGCCTGCCACCACACCCAGCTAATTTTTGTATTTTTAGTAGAGACAGGGTTTCACCATGTTGGCCAGGCTGGTCTTGAACTCCTGACCTCAGGTGATCTGCCCACCTTGGCCTCCCAAAGTCCTGGGATTACAGGCGTCGGCCAGGATGAGTTATTATTATACCCATTATACAGATGAGGAAACAGGCTCAGAGAGGTTGAGTGACGCCCACAGTAACACAGCAGTGAGGGACAGAGCTCAGATTTGAACCCAATCTTCAATCTGATGGGGAGGCTGACCAAAATCCCCATCCCTCCCTCTCCCATCTCCTCCACTCACTTTGCGGCATTTCACCTGCGTTTTCTGCATTTTCTGAATGTTCACCAGGTTCTCTGAGATCTCATCCTCCTGGGCCTCTGTGGAGGGAGGGGGCTCAAGGGGACAGGGGCTAAAGAAGGACCCCCCTCCCCCACCCCTGGCTGTGGCTCCAGGCACTCACGGAGCTTCTGATAGATGCAGGTCGCCTCTTCCCAAACCAGTTCCAGCTCCTCCCACAGGAACTTCTTGCTGAGGGGACAGTGCAGCCTAGACCTACACTCACTGCCTGGCTCCTGACCACCCATCCCCCCAACTCTGTCCCCTCCCCACACCTTCCTGTCCATTTCCCCCGCTTTCTACAACCCCGCTACCCTCATCCCCATCCTTTCCTTCTGATCCCCAGCCTCCCATTCTTTCAGCCTCTCCCAACTCACTCAGCCTCCTATCACCTGGCCTCCACCTCCCCACCTCCTGTCCCCGGACTTTCTACACCCCCAGCCTCCTGTCCTCTCAGCCTTCCCTGCCACCCCCGCTTTCTGATCCCCTGGCCTCCTTTTCGATCCCACCTCCAGCTTTCTGTCTTCCCTGCCTTCTGGCCTCTCAGTCTCCCATTCCCCAACCCCCACCAGCCACCTGTCTCCCCTGAGCCTCTCATCCTCTCCTCTTTTATTTATTTATTTTTTTTGAGGCATAGTCTCACTCTGCCACCCAGGATGGAGTGCAGTGGCGCGATCTCGGCTCACTGCAACCTCTGCCTCCCGGGTTCCAGTGGTTCTCCTGCCTCAGCTTCCCCAGTAGCTGGGATTACAGACACCGGCCACCATACCCGACTAATTTTTGTATTTTTAGTAGACGTAGGCTTTCACCATGTTGTCCAGGCTGGTCTCAGGTGACCCGCCCATCTTGGCCTTCCAAAGTGCTGGGATTACAGCCATGAGTCACCGCACCAGGCCTCATTCCCTCTTGTTGTCCCTCAGGCTTTCCATCATCCCCCAGTCTTCCTCACCCAGGCCTCTGACATTTCCCTGATCCTGCCTCGGTTCCCCAGTTCCTGATCTCTCTTCCCTCCCGTGGACTCCTGCCTGCCCTCCCACCATCAGCCACCTGTCATGGATCTCCTGGGCCAGCAGCTGCAGGCAGTGAATGGTGCGGGCATGCTGCACCTCCTCACTGTTATGCAGGGTCTTCTCCAGCCCCTGCAGGCCTTGGGCCAGGGCCCCATAAAGCTCCTGCTGGACCTGCTCCAAAGAGGGGCCTGACTTGTGCCCCTCCTTCTCTCCCTGGCGGCCTGTGGGGCTCAGCACCTCTGCAGAGAGTGTGGGACCTAGACTGAGCCCTGATCCCACCCTGAACCCAGCTTATCCTAATCTTGACCCAGAACCCAGACTCTCCCAAGACTCTCCCAATTTCTCTCACCCTGGCCTGGTCCAGCTGATTCCAACAGGACCAGCTTCCAGCCTGATTTTTTTTTTTTTTTTTTGAGACAGAGTCTCACTTTGTTGTCCAGGCTGGAGTGCAGTAGTGTGGTATCGGCTCACTGCAACTTCTGCCTCCTGGGTTCAAGCAATTCTCCTTTCTCAGCCTCCTGAGTAGCTGGGACTACAGGCGCATACCACCATGCCTCAGCTAATATTTGTATTTTTAGTAGAGATGGGGTTTCACCATATTGGTCAGGCTGGTCTCAATCTCCTGACCTCAGGTGATCCACCTGCCTTGGCCTCCCAATGTGCTGAGATTACAGACATGAGCCTCCGAGCCCGGCCTTTTTTTTTTTTTTTTTCAGTAGAGATGGAATTTCACCATGTTGTGCCCAGGTTGGTCTCGAACTCCTGACCTCAAGTGATCCACCCTCTTTCGGCCTCCCAAAATGCTGGCTTTTTTTTTTCTTTTGAGATGGAGTTTAGTAACCCAGGCTGGAGTGCAGTGGCACAATCTCAGTTCACTGCAACCTCCACCTCCCAGGTCCTAGTTCAAGCAATTCTCCTGCCTCGGCCTCCTGAGTAGATGGAATTACAGGATCGCACCAACATGCCCAGGTAATTTTGGTATTTTTAGTAGAGATGGGGCTTCACCATTTTGGCCAGGCTGGTCTTGAACTCCTGACCTCGTGATCCATCCGCCTTGGCCTGGGATTACAGGCATGAGCCACCGTGCCTGGCCTTGCCTGACCTTGCCTGACCTTCATCTCTGGCCAGTCCTAACCTTCAAGCTGCTGAATCTTGATTTGCTGCAAGCAGCTCTCCTTCTCCAACACGGTCACTGAGTGGTTCAGGAACTCAAAAGCCTGGGGGAAAGAGGTCAACCTTGGGGTGACAGGAAGGAGGGGAGGGCAAGGAGAAACAGAGGTTGCTGGCAACAGGGCCAAGGTGGTTCACCTTGGTCTGGGCCTGTAGCTGGCTCTTGAGTGACTCAAGTTCACATCGCAGGAGCTTCTGGGAGTCAGGAATCATCACAATGGTTTTGGCTGTGGGCAGAGGAGAGGGTGGTGAACCAGGACTGGGAGGGGTGGGGTCTGGGGCAAGGGCAGGGCAGAGGTCAGCAAAGGCTCAGAGTAGCAGTAGGGACAGGGGGTAAGATTTAGAACAGGGGCCCAGTGAGCCTTGAGCAGGAGTGAATGGGTGACCTTGGCAGAGGGTCAGCTGTTGCTGGGGCAGAGGGTAGAGGTAAGAACCAGCAGGTCTTCCCCACACAGTCTCATTGGGAAGAAGCTTTCTCACCTTTGACTTTGGAAGAGCTGGTCTCCAAGGGCTTCTAAGGAAGAGAAACAAGAGGGGAGTAGAAATTTGCCCCTGAGCTGCCTCCTTGTTCACCCCAACCCAGTTTGGAGGGCTGGACAAGAGTTGAATCTCCTCAGTTCTCAGTGTCCCAAACCACAAGTGCATGCAAAGCTGCACTCCAGGCATATTCATGCACCTCCCCCTTGGGCTACACATGTTCAGAAATCCCCATGGAAGACACACAACCACACTCTTTGCTTCCATTCATTCCATCATCCCTTCATTTAAGACTTGCCGGGCGCGGTGGCTCAAGCCTGTAATCCCAGCACTTTGAGAGGCCGAGGCGGGTGGATCACGAGGTCAAGAGATCGAGAACATCCTGGTCAACGTGGTGAAACCCCGTCTCTACTAAAAATACAAAAAATTAGCTGGGCATGGTGGCGCGTGCCTGTAATCCCAGCTACTCAGGAGGCTGAGGCAGGAGAATTGCCTGAACGCAGGAGGCGGGGCGGAGGTTGCGGTGAGCCGAGATCGCGCCATTGCACTCCAGCCTGGGTAACAAGAGTGAAACTCCGTCTCAAAAAAAAAAAAAAAAAAAAAAGACTTGTTTAATGAGGGCCTGCTGAGTGCTAGGCGCTGTTCTAGGTGCTGAAGACACACACAGTGGGCGTGTTCATGGGAGTCCCTCTGCCTTACAGCCCCTTCCCTAAGCCCCACAGCAGTAGATTGCAGTGGTTTTCTGCATTGAAAGGGTTTCTTGGGTTGGGGTGACCTTAGCTACGTTGTGATGCCTCTTCAAAACGTCCTGGTTATTACGGCACTCCTTCTTCAGGTCTGGGTTGGGGAAAGGGGAGCCCCTTGTGGTGGAGGCCCCAAGCCCACCACTGGCATCCAGTCTACACTCCTCACTACGTCCCCAGAAGCAGGGCATCCCAAGGTCTCCCGCTGTGGGGTCCTGGACCAGTGAGCTGTACACTCGAGAGCCTTGTCCAAGGAAGAGCCTAGGAGTGAGGGCTTCCTTGAGGGACAGTGCAGAGCACCCCTTGCATTCCCAGCCCCTCCCAGCATCCCCAGCCCTACAGCAGTGCCCCCCACCCCCTATGAATCCCAGTACTTCTCACACTTCGTGTTAGCAGGCAAACACATGCTGGAGGGTGAGGGAGGTGAGTAGAGGCAGGACACAGAGTAGTCAGGGTCCTGGGGTAGGCCAGCCAAAAGAGGGTTGCTGTGAGTAGGGAAGCAGTGGCTGCTTTGAGATAAGTCCCCATGTCCCCACTGCGCCCAGACCCTCCCTGACATTCCAGAGATGTCTCAGCCCTAAACTCAAGGCTTCTCTGTTATGGTAGAAGCCAAAGCTGGATGAAACATGGTCCCAAAGTCAGGTATGGCCAGGCACGATGGCTCACATCTGTAATCCCAGCACTTTATGAGGCTAAGGCGGGAGGATCATTTGAGGTTGGGAGTTCAAGACTAGCCTGGCCAACATGATGAAACCCTGTTTCTACTAAAAATACAAAAATTAGCCAGGCTTGCTGGTGGGTGTCTGTAATCCCAGCTACTTGGGCGGCTGAAGCAGGAAAATTGCTTGAACCTAGGAGTCAGAGGTTGCAGTGAGCCGAGATTACACCACTGTACTTCAGCCTGGGCAACAGAGCGCGAGACTTGGTCTCCAAAAAAAAAGATGATCCCAGCCCCAAGATTTGGGCAGGGCAGTGAGAAGGACCCAGAAGACCCCAAAGTAAAATATCAGGCCTCAGAAGAGCCCAAAGAAAACAGGGACATTGACACTGGCTTAAAGGAAGGGCTTTCTTGGCAGGGAACAGCATGTGCAAAAGCTTGGAGGTGTGGAATCACATGCTCTATGCTGTTACATTTGTGATGGCTGAATCAGGGTCCAAGAGGAAGCAGCAAGAGGTTAGCAGAGCAGCTCAAGGAAGGCATTGACGGCGAAGCCAGGAGCTTGGACCTGGCCCCACAGGTAAATGCCAGCCATAGAGTGTGAGCAAGAGAGGCCAGGCATATCTATTCAATAAATGTTAGCTGAATTGGGGCCCAGGGCTGTGCTAGGAAAGAGGCCTGGAAAAAACAGGAAAGAGCCGAGCTCTGGGTCTCATATCCAGCTCCCCTCCCTCTCCAGTATAGTCAGGGATGGCACAGATGGAGATAACTGGGGCAGGTCTGTCTGGAGAAACTTCTAGGTGAAAGACACCTTGCCCTGAGTCACACTCAGCCTGTTCCCCCAAATCCTCTAGAACTTTCTCTTTTGTCTCCCATGCCAGGCCTTCTGCCTGGTGTCCTTTTCCTGATTCAGTCTGCCTGGAAGACTCCTACACGTCCTTCAAAACCCTACTCAGGCTGGGCGTGGTGGCTCACGTCTGTAATCTCAGCACTTTGGGAGGTCGAGGTGGGCAGATCACCTGAGGTCAGGAGTTTGAGATCAGCCTGACCAACATGGTGAAACCCCATCTCTACTAAAAATACAAAATTAGCCAGGCGTGATGGCACACGCCTGTAATCCCAGCTACTTGGGAGGCTGAGGCAGGAGAATCACTTGAACCTGGGAGGCGGAGGTTGCAGTGAACTGAGATCACGCCATTGCCTCCAGCCTGGGAAACAAGAGCGAAAATCTGTCTCAAACAAACAAACAAAAACTACTCAGCATATCTTCGGTAAAATCTTCCCTAATTCTTTTTTAGGCTCCTATTTTCTGAGCACCTAATTGAGTTCTGGGCATCCCTAAGCACTCACTGGATCTTCACACCCACCCTGTGATGTACACATTTTTCTTCTGCCTGAAATGTCCTAATCTGCCCCTCCAAGAGTCATTGCCTCAGGGAGGTCCTCACTTCCAGGGGCAGCAGAACATAATGGTTAAGCAAGAAAACTCTCCAGCTAGATGGCCTGGGTTCAAATCCTAGCTCTGTCCCTTCCAGCTGTGTAATGCTGGTGGCGTTCCTGAAACTCTCCATGCCTCAGTGTCCCCAACTATAAAAACGGGATGTTGGGGCCTGGTGCAGTGGCTCACGCCTGTAATCCCAGCACTTTGGGAGGCTGAGGCGGGCGGATCACGAGGTCAACAGATCGAGACCATCTTGGCCATCATGGTGAAACCCCCTCTCTACTAAAAATACAAAAATTATCTGGGCGTGTTGGCGGACTGTTGTAGTCCCAGCTACTCGGGAGGTTGAGGCAGGAGAATCGCTTGAACCCGGGAGGCAGAGGTTGCAGTGAGCCGAGATCGTGCCACTGCACTCCAGCCTGGCGACAGAGCGAGACTCCGTCTCAAAAAAAAAAAAAAAAGGGATGTCATAATATCCACCTTACTGGGCTGTTGTGATTAAATGAATTAATCCATGCCAGTGCGTGGTATACAGTAATGGGAATCTGTGTTTGCTCTGAAATGTCACGCTGAGAACCTGGGACTTAGGGACCGTAGGAAGCCTGGGAGGCTTGGAGTCGAAAAGGAGAGGCATTTGAGAACCAGCTCAGGTCCCCAATCGTGTCTCCTCTCTCCCCGCCCACCCCGGTTTTGCTTCCGCGTCCCTCTAGGGAAAATTATTTAGGGAAAGGGGCGGGGTCATCAACCTGGCCCCGCCCCCTGGATTGTGAATTCTGCACCCTCCGGGCTATAGACGCCCACCTACCACATACCACCTGTTCATGATCTCCCATCAGGGACCGCGAAGCCAGGCCTCAGCTGTGACGCTGAAATTTGATCCCGCGGGGACACCATCGTATTAAAAAGCTCAAAGGCTGAAGGAGTCACAGAGAAGGGTGTGGCCAGCATTTTAGTTCCGCCCCGTCGGAGTAGCCAAAGGCCTCATTGACGCCGTCACTCTTAGTAGTCGCGGTGTAATTGGATAAAAGCCCGTGGAGGGGGCGGGATCCCAGGTGAGTTTCTACCAATCGATTAGTCAGTCCCCAAGAGGGCGGGACAGAAAGCTACAGATTTACGATCCGATTGGTTTCGGGCTCAGCTGGGAGGCGGGACGAATTCTTGGTTGGGGGAAACCCACCAGGGGACACGGTGGAGGAGGGGTCACTGTCCACCCGGGGGCGCTGGAGTGAGGTACCGAATTCAGCCCGTTTGGCCCCGGCGCCTCTGTTCTCGGAATCCGGGCGCTGTGGGTTGAGGTCCCGGTTCCTAACGGTGGGATCGGTGTCCTCGGGATGAGATTTGGGGTTTCCTCGGGGGCTTTGGGGAGCTTGACCTTACTTACATCTGGGATTCTGTTATGAGAGGGGTGGTCTTGGCTGTCGGACCTGGATCCCTGCGGTGATATTTGGGAGTTAGTGGGGTGGTCTCTGAAAACCTAAGGCTATGAGCTGGAGCTGCTGGGGCTGAAATTTGGGGGACTCTGAAGTGGCATGGAGATTGAGGTCCAGACAGCCTGAGATCTTGAGCGCTGACTGGAGAGATGGGGTCGAGGGTTGTCTTTGGGCCCTGACTGCTTTGGGCCTTTCTCACTCTCATTCCTGGGCTGCTTTGCCAGAATCTCTGACGGATTGGCCCTTACCCTGTCCCCGAGCGGGTTCACAGGGTCTGAAGGCCACGCACGAGGCAAAGGTAAAGTTCTGAGCCACCTGGTGCCTCCTTCCCAGGGCTGCAAGATGGAGGAAGGCGGGAACCTGGGAGGCCTGATTAAGATGGTCCATCTACTGGTCTTGTCAGGTGCCTGGGGCATGCAAATGTGGGTGACCTTCGTCTCAGGTAGGGACCCTCAGCTTGGACGTCATGAGTACCTGGAGTGGGGATGGAAATAAGAGGGGAACCTGGAAGTGCCCTAACATCCCTATGGCCCCCATATCCTGCAGGCTTCCTGCTTTTCCGAGGCCTTCCCCGACATACCTTCGGCCTAGTGCAGAGCAAACTCTTCCCTTTCTACTTCCACATCTCCATGGGCTCTGCCTTCATCAACCTCTGCATCTTGGCTCCACAGCACGCCTGGGCTCAGCTCACATTCTGGGAGGCCAGCCAGGTACGTGGGCTTGAGCGCCACTACCCTCTGGAGACTTGTTCTCAAGACCCCAGTGAGCACCTATGGCTACACCTTTTCCAGAAAAAAAAAAAAAAGTGCCCCTTCTTCCTGGTGGATACAAAGCTGGGCTCTTGATACCTTTGAGCAGTGCACAGCCTGTACAACAGTCCCCATTAGCCCTGTCTGTCCCCCTCAGCATCTCTCTACTAGCTGCTGTTCCCTCTCTTCCTGCTGGCTGGGCCTGCTGCCAATCTGTGGTGACTCAGCTGAGCTGGGATAGTGACCCCAGCTTATTGTTTAAAAACCAGCCCGACTGGGAATTTATAGTTTCCTACCCCCTTCCACACATTTTTCTGGCCACAAGGCAAGAAACGATCTCTGCATCTCAGATTTCTCGACTCTAGCCTTCCCCTGCCTGCATTATGTTCCACAGATGTGGGCAAGTGAGACCTGATAGGTCTTTCAAGAATAATCTCATAGAGACAGGAGGGGATTATAGGTAACTAGAACTTCACAGACTGTTTTTTTCTTTCTTTTAATTATTTTAATGAAACAGGCGCAGAAGGTATTCAAAGATTTAACAAAATAGAGATGGGGTTATAGCAACGTGAGAATGGCAAAAACATTTTTCTTAATTATGAAAATAGAGATGAGAGTCTTGCTGTGTTGTTCAGGTTGGTCTTGAACTCCTGGCCTCAAGTCATGCTTCCACCTTTATCTCTGAAAGCACCAGGATTACAGATTATAGGCATGAGCCACTATGCCTGCCTTCAAATACTTTTTGGGTTTTTTTGGTTTGTTTGTTTGTTTGTTTGAGTCAGGGTCTTGCTCTGTCTCCCAGGCTGGAATGCAGTGGTGTGATCTTGGCTCACTGCAACCTCCGCCTCCTGGGTTCAAGCAATTCTCGTACCTCAGCCCACTGAGTAGCTGGGATTAGAGGCAGGAGCCACCACGCCCAGCTAATTTTTGTATTTTTAGTAGAGACAGGGTTTTGCCATGTTGGCCAGGCTGGTCTCGAACTCTTGACCTCAAGTGATCCACCCACCTCAGCCAAAGTGCTGGGACTATAGGCATTGAGCCACCATGCCAAGCCACTCAAAGACTTTTTATTCACTCTCTGTGGGTCCAATGTCAGCTTCTGGGGTCTGGGCTGTGGCCATTGAGGCAAGAGATCCTACCCTGGGGACTTCCAGTCTCAGTATCAGAGGAGAGGAGGCTTGGGAGGTTTTGGGGGGGATGGAGGAGGTGGGGATGGAGCCTTTCCTTCAGAGCTGCAAGTTTCAGAGTAGGAGAGCTGGAGCTCTGCTTTGGGGCCCTCAGTCTGGGTTCAAGGAAAGACAGGGAGGCAGGCTTTTGATCCAGTGCTGTCCCCACCCCAACCCCTGTGCCGTTGAGAAGGGCCCTCCTTAGGGCCCCTCTGGCCTCCCAGGCATGGCTTACCTTCTCCTCTGCTGTCCCTGCCAGCTTTACCTGCTGTTCCTGAGCCTTACGCTGGCCACTGTCAACGCCCGCTGGCTGGAGCCCCGCACCACAGCTGCCATGCGGGCCCTGCAAACCGTGGAGAAGGAGCGGGGCCTGGGCGGGGAGGTACCAGGCAGCCACCAGGGCCCCGATCCCTACCGCCAGCTGCGAGACAAGGACCCCAAGTACAGTGCTCTCCGCCAGAATTTCTTCCGCTACCATGGCCTGTCCTCTCTCTGCAATCTGGGCTGCGTCCTGAGCAATGGGCTCTGTCTCGCCGGCCTGGCCCTGGAAATAAGGAGCCTCTAGCATGGACCCTGCATGCCAATAAATGCTTCTTTGGAAATGGCTGCTGTCTTTTTTTTCCCCCGCCCATGAGAAGCGGGGGGAGGGGCAGGCAAGGGTAGAGCTGAGGGCTTCAGTTTCCCCATTCATGAAGCATGATGATTTGGAGTATCAGGCATTGTAGCCTGTAAGCCTCTCCTATAGTGATGCCCATTTATTGAGCACATGCTGTATACCAGACATGTTGTTAACCACTGATATGTCATGTATTATTTGTTTTATCTTTTTTTTTTTTTTGAGACGCAATTTCGCTCTTGTTACCCAGGCTGGAGTGCAATGGCGCAATCTCGGCTCACTGCAACCTCCGCCTCCTGGGTTCAGGCAATTCTCCTGCCTCAGCCTCCTGAGTAGAGCTGGGATTACAGGCACGCGCCACCATGCCCAGCTAAGTTTTTGTATTTTTAGTAGAGACGGGGTTTCACCATGTTGACCAGGATGGTCTCGATCTCTTGACCTCGTGATCCACCTGCCTCGGCCTCCCAAAGTGCTGGGATTACAGGCTTGAGCCACCGCGCCAGGCCTACTTTTTAATTATTAATTTTTTTTGAGACAGAGTCTCGCTCTGTCGTCCAGGCTGGAGTGCAGTGGCACGATCTCAGCTCACTTTAACCTCCACCTCCCGGGCTCAAGCAATTCCCCTGCCTTAGCCTCCTAAGTAGCTGGGATTACAGGCACGCACCACCATGTCCGGCTAATTTTGTATTTTTTATTTTGTAGAGTTGGTGTTTTTCTATGTTGGCTAGGGTGGTCTTGAACTCTTGAACTCAAGTGGTCCACCCGTCTCGGCCTCCCAAAGTGCTGGGATTGCAGGCATAAACCACTGAGCCCGGCTCTCATTTATTTTTATTTATTTATTTGAAACAGGGTCTTGCTCTGTTGCCAAGGCTGGAGTGCTGTGGCTTAATTAAGGCTCACTGCAGCCTCAATCTCTTCAGCTCAAGGAATCCTCCCATCTCAGCCTCCCAAGTAGCTGGGGTTACAGTCACACACCACCACACCTAGCTAATTTTTGTTATTTTTAGTAGAAATGAGGTCTCCTTATGATGCCTAGGCTAGTCACAAACTCCTGGCCTCAAGTGATTCTCCTGCCTCGTCCTTCCAAACTGCTGATGTTACAGGCCACTGCGCCTGGCCTAGCCTACTTTAGGGCCTGCATTGCACTTGACAAACACTAACTCAGATCATAATCCTCCCACAACTCTGTGAGGTTGGGTACTCTTGCTATGAGCTATTTGACGGACGGGGAAACTAACGCTCTTCAAAGAGGTCAAGTAACGCCTCCAAAGTCACAAGATTACAAAGTGGTGGAACAGGGACTCGAACTAGGTCCCAGACTCCATACTTTTAACAGCCGTGGGCATAGAAGGAGCTCTCCACACGCCGTTGGGAAATAGGAGATGTTGCTTGGCCAGGGCGGGCTCTAGACGCTCGGTGCAGCTTCCAGCCCCGCCCACCCGCTTTCTGCAAGCCCCGCCCAAGACTCGGCCCCGCTCGGTCCTCCCCCATCCCCCGCTCCGGGAACTGCCCCTCCTCTGCCTCCTGGGCGGAGCCCGCACGGGATCCGGGTGGCTGCAGGCTGCGGGCTTCTGCGGCTGCGGGGCGGGGGTCTCGGCCAACGCCAGGCCGCAGCGAGTTCACCGGCTGATCTCCTGCGGGCGGCGCCCCATACGCGAGGCGACCCCTGGGAAGGAGCGCAGCCCGCCCCGCCCCTCTGCATTCGAGCAGGTCTGTGGGGTACAGGGGTTTGGGGGGAAGGGCGGGGGGCCTGGAGAACAAAGGCGGGGCTGCGGGGAACGCCTCTGCCCTCGCCCCCACCCAGCTGGGCACTTGGGAAGCGCTGATGGGGCGCGGGCGGGGCAGAGAGCCCAGCTGGGGACAGGCGTTGGGACCATATGGTGATGGGGGAAGTTCCCGAGCCACCTGCACTGGCTGGGGCGCCCCAAATCTAATGAAGGGGGAGAGAGGCGAGCTCCCCGGGGCTAGGCTTGAGGGAGGGTCGGCAGACGGTTAGAATGAGGCGGGACCGACTGACACAGGGGAGCTGAGGCTGGGGGAGGTGGGGGCCCCAGGCTTGAGGCCCTGCCCTGCGTGGGAAAAGGTTTCCTGCCTCTTGCCTTCCTCAAACTCGTTCTCCTGGAACACGGGGTGGGGCCGATTAGGTCCTCGTTTAAAGTGGAAAAAAGCCCCAAAGGCTGTTGAGAAATAGCTTTGCCTGGGTTTTCTCATCCTCTGCCCAGCCTCTCTATGGGGTTCCCGCAGCCGCCATAGACAACTGGGGAAACTGATGCCTGGGAGAGGTTATGAGGGTTGAGGGAGCACCCTGGACCCGGATGAAGCAGCATGTTGGAGTGTGGGCAGATTCAAGCAGCCCAGGCCTGGGAGAGATTGACTGGAAAGACCAGCGGTGGGCAGTAGTGGTCGTGGTGGTGGGGTTGTTAATGAGGGGGCTGGGATGGTTTCCCTGGATATAGGACTCTCATTCCTGCCTCCGTGGACTGGGGCTGGAGTGAGTCAGCCTTGGGCAGAAGGAGACAGGTCCAGCCCCTTTGACAAATAGAAAATGGCAGTACCCATTGAGAGGGTAGAACTGGCCTTGAAACCTGGGCTGTGTGCATAGAAAACCCCTTCCCCCTGGAACTGAGAGGAGGGGTTATATTTGGCATGAGTTGGGGGAGGGCAGGTGCCCCAGTGGCTGACACCTGCCAAAGTCAACACCTAAGCCTTAATCAGGGGCTCTATCCAGCTTATCCAGTTGGCAGGTCCTCCCCCCACCCCACTCCACCCCAGCTTACACCTGGGCCACACCAGCTGCACACGCTGGGGCGAAGTCCACACCTGCGCCTTCTCCAGAGTGTAGTTCTGCAGCGACCAGAGCCCCTTACCCTTGGCCCTGAACTTGAACCCTTTGCCAGGCCTCTGGGTCTCCAGACAGGAAGGGTCTCCCCACCCTCCAGCCCAGTAAAGACTCAATTATGCCATAGAGTGTGAAGATTAAACAGCAGTCACATTTTTGGTGCCCCAGCTGTATACCAGGCACTGTCTAATGACCGTTATGTGTGTTAATATCTTCCCACTGGAAGGAACATGACCGCCCGAGGGTGGACTTTTTCTTGTCACAGCTGCATCTCCACGGAGAACAGGACCTGGCACAAAGTAAGCATTTGTTGAATGAATAAAGAAACGCATTTTAGATCGGGTGTGGTGGCTCGTGCCTGTAATACCAGCACATTGGAAGGCTGCGGCCCAAGGATTGCTTGAGCAGAGGAGTTTGAAACCAGCGTGGGCAACATAGTGAGACCCCATCTCTACAAAAAATATTTTTTAAGCTGAGTGTGGTGGGTCACACCTGTAATCCCAGCACTTTGGGAGGCCGAGGTGGGTGGATCACAAGGTCAGGAATTCGAGACCAGCCTGACCAACATGGTGAAGCCCATCTCTACTAAAAATACAAAAATTAGCTGGGCGTGGTGGCAGGCACCTGCAATCCCAGCTACTCAGGAGTCTGAGGCAGGAGAATTGCTTGAATCTGGGAGGCGGAGGCTGCTGTGAGCCAAGATCGTGCCACTGCACTCCAGCCTGGTGACAGAGCAAGACTCTATCTCAAAACAAAACAAAACTATATATATATATATATATTTCATGGATCATAGGAAACTATATATATATATATATATATATATATTTTAATTAGCCTGCTGTGGTGGCATGCCTGTATTCCCAGCTAATTGGGAAGCTGAGACAGGAATATTGCTTGAGCCCAGGAGGTCAAGGCTGCAGTGAGCTATGATAATGCCAGTGCCCTTCAGTCTCAGGCAACAGAGCGAGACCTTGTCTCTAAAAAAAAAAAGAAGAAAGAAACTCATTTTAGGCTCACAACCAACTACTCTTTCAGGAAGGGACTATGACAGACATCCCATTTTGCAGAAGAGCAAACCGCGGTCCAGAGGGAGCAAGCGATGCATCCAGCATCATGTGGCTTCCAAGTGATTGAGCTGAGATTTGAATCCAGCCCTGGTGCATCCACAGGAGCTATTATTGGTGTTTGATTCCCCTGCAGGACACCCGTCTCCCCTCTCTGAGGATTTCAGGCCTCCCTGTCCTAGGAGGCTCGGGCCAAGATGGCATCAGCTGGAGACCCCCCAGCAGGCCCACGGGATGCAGCAGATCAGAACTTCGACTATATGTTCAAACTGCTGCTGATCGGCAACAGCAGCGTGGGCAAGACGTCCTTCCTGTTCCGCTACGCGGACGACTCCTTCACGCCTGCCTTCGTCAGCACCGTAGGCATCGACTTCAAGGTCAAGACCGTCTACCGCCATGACAAGAGGATCAAGCTGCAGATCTGGGTAGGCCAGGAGGCTGGCTGTGGGTTGGGGGTGGGGTCCATCCAGGGAAGTTCATTGGAGGGTTCTTTTTTTTTTTTTTTTTTCTGGAGGCGGAGTCTCTCTCTGTCGCCCAGGCTGGACTGCAGTGGCGGGATCTTGGCTCACTGCAACCTCTGTCTCCTGGGTTCAAGCAATCCACAGGAGCTATTATCGGTGTAGCCTCCAGTACACCTCCTGCCTCAGCCTCCCGAGTAGCTGGGATAATAGACGTGAGCCACCACACCCAGCTAATTTTTGTATTTTTAGTAGAAATGAGGTTTCACCATGTTGGCCAGGCTGGTCTCGAACTCTGGACCTCAGGTGATCCACCTGCCTCGGCCTCCCAAAGTACTGGGATTACAGGCATGAGCCCCAGCACCTGGACTCACTGGAGAGTTCTTCTGGCTGTGAGGAGGGTTCTCAACTGAGGAGACGTAGCCCCGAGTTGGGATGTACACAGGACAGGTGTGAAGAATGGGGGGAATTATCTACCAGGCGAATTTATCAGGATGAGGGGATATGCTCTGCCCTGGTCGAGGGGACTCTGAGGGAGACAGTATTATTCCTGGGTCTGACTGGGGAGACGATACTAACCTAAAACATGTTTGAGGCCGGGCGCGGTGGCTCATGCCTGTAATCCCAGCACTTTGGGAGGCCAAGGTGGGCGGATGACAAGGTCAAGAGGTCGAGACCAGCCTAGCCAACATGGTCAAACCCGTGTCTCTACTAAAAATACAAAAATTAATTGGGCATGGTGGCACATGGCCATAGTCCCAGCTACTCAGGAGGCTGAGACAGGAGAATCGTTTGAACACAGGAGGCGGAGGTTGTAGTGAGCTGAGATCGCACCACTGCACTCCAGCCTAGTGACAGAGCAAGACTCTGTCTTAAAAAAAATGTTCGAATTGCTGGTGATACTACGCATGGTGGCTCACGCCTGTAATCCCAACACTTGGGAGGCCCAGGTGGAGGATCACTTGAGCCCAGGAGTTCCAGACCAGCCTCATAGTGAGACACAGTGAGATCTCATCTCTACAAAAAATGTAAAAGTTAGCCCAGCATGGTAGCTCCTGCCTGTAGTCCCAGCTACTCAGGAGGCTGACATGGGAGGATTGCTTGAGCCCAGGAGTTGAGGCTGCAGTGAGCTATGATTGCACCACTGCACTCCAGCCTGGGTGATAGAGCAAGACCCCATTTATTAAAATAAAAAAAAGAAAGAGCCGGGCACAGTGGCTCACACCTGTAGTCCCAGCACTTTGGGAGGCTGAGGCGGGTGGATCATGAGGTCAGGAGTTTGAGACCAGCCTGGTCAATGTGGTGAAGCCCCGTCTCTACTAAAAATATAAAAATTAGCCAGGCATGGTGGCATGCACCTATAGTCCCAGCTATTCATGAGGCTGAGGCAGAAGAATCGCTTGAACCTGGGAGATGGAGGTTGTAGTGAGCAGAGATCATGCCACTGCACTCCCGCCTGGGTGACAGAGTGAGACTCCATCTCAAAAAAAAAAAAATTCCCAGGTGCTGGTGACCAATGGGAAGGAGTTTTGGGTACCATCTTAGAGGGGACTCCTGGGATCCCCATTGAACCAGCCTGGTCTGCAGAGCTACACCCAGCCCCCTCTCCCAACTCAGTTGCTGGTAACAATCATGGTAGCAAGAGTACCAAGGTGTCCTATCAAGATGGTACCGTCTGGCCCAGGGGTTCTTACTTGCAGTTGTTAAGTTGGTTTTTCTTTGGAGATGAAGTCTCACTCTGTCACCCAGGCTGGAGTGCAGTGGCATGATCTAGGCTGATTGCAACCTCCCGGGTTCAACTAATTCCCCTGCCTCAGACTCCCGAGTAGCTGAGACTACAGGTGCCCACCACCACACCTGGCTAATTTTTGTATTTTTTTAGCAGAGACGGAACTTCACCATATTGGCCAGGCTGGTCTCGAATTCTGACCTTGTGATCTGCCCGCCACAGCCTCCCAAAGTGCTGGGATTACAGGCATGAGCCACCACACCTGGCTGAAGTTGGTTCTTAGAGATGAGGTCAAAGGGACTTATAGACCCCTGAGACTTGGAACCCCTCAAGGGCAAGTCCATCAGACTGGGGAGGTCCCTTGAGAATGAATCCATGCCTCCCCCATCAGACTGGGGCTATGAGGGCAGGGTCTGTGTATTCTCCATCAGACCGGAGGTTGCACAAGCAGGTCTGTGTCTCCCCCATAAGACAGGGCTGTGAGCACAGGGCAGTGCCTCTCTCAGACAGGGGTGGACAGGGAAACAGGTTCCCAGCCAACTGTCACTGCCGTTTGTCCAGGACACGGCAGGCCAGGAGCGCTACCGTACCATCACCACAGCCTACTACCGGGGAGCCATGGGCTTCCTGCTCATGTATGATGTCGCCAACCAGGAATCCTTTGCCGCCGTGCAGGACTGGTGAGTGCTTGCTGACCACAGACCCCTGATCTTTGCCCTCTCGTCTGACCCCTAACCCCCCCGGGCTCATGGCTCACGACTGGCAACTCTGCAGGGCCACGCAAATCAAGACCTACTCCTGGGACAACGCCCAGGTCATCCTGGTGGGGAACAAGTGTGACCTGGAGGACGAACGTGTTGTGCCTGCTGAGGATGGCCGGAGGCTCGCCGACGACCTCGGTTAGTGTCCAGCCTGGGCCACAGGCCCTGGGTCTCCCAGAACCAAACGCTCATCCCCATCCTCAGATTCAGGGTCCAACCCAGTCACTGACCCTTTGAGGATCTGCCCAGGAAAATACTCATGTGTACGCCACCTTTGCTGTTTAATTTCAGGGGATCCATGCACAGGAACTCCCACTACCCCACTGCCTATGCCCGGGGAACCCAGCAAAGCCATTTCTGGAAACTGATCCTATAGATATCCTCACTCATGTGGGATGTAGTGTGTATAGCGTGGCAGAAGTGTTAGTAAAAGTGAAATCAGCCAGGCACAGTGGCTTACACCTATAATCCCAGCACTTTGGGAGGCTGAGGCGGGTGGATCACCTGAGGCCGGGAGTTCGAGACCAGCCTGGCCAACATGGTGAAACCCCATCTCTACTAAAAATACAAAAAAAAATAAAAATAAAAAAGGTAGTAAAAGTGAAACCTGTGATCCCTCCCCAGATGTCTCACAGTTGGGGAACCAAGTGGACATAAAGCATATTCACATAGTGGAATACTATGCAGCCGTGGAAAAGGACGAGGATGTTCTTTATTTTTATATTTTGTAGAGACAGGGTCTTACTATGTTGCGCAGCCTCCTGGCCTCGAACGCCACATGGCCTCAAGTGATCCTCCCTCCTCGGCCTCCCAAAGTGCTGGGATTGCGAGGCGAGCCGCCACACCTGGCCGAGGGAATGTTCCTCATGGTGGCTGTTGTTGTTGTTGAGATGGAGTCTCACTCTTGAATATCTGGAATTACAGGTGCACGCATCATGCCTGACTAATTTTTGTATTTTCAGTAGAAATCGGGTTTTGCCATGTTGGCCAGGCTGGTCTCGAACTCCTGACAGGTGATCCACTCACCTTGGCCTCCCAAAGTTGGGATTATAGGCACGAGCCACCATACCTGGTCATTCTTTATGTTTTGATATGGTAATGTCTCTGGCTAAGCAGAAAAACCAAACAGCAAAATAGTGGATACGACTGCTTCCTTTAGTCCAGAGGTCAGCAAACCTTTTCTTAAAGGGCCAAATAGTAAATATTTCTGGCCATATGCTCTCTGTGGCAACTACTCAACTCTGCTTGAGAGCAGCCACAGACGGTGCATAAATGAATGGGTGTGACTGTTTGCCAATAAAACTTTATTTTATTTTATTTATTTATTTTTTTAACCCCCACACCCACCAATAAAACTTTAATTGTGGCCAGGTGTGGTGGCTCACACCTGTAATCCCAACACTTTGGGAGTCTGAGGCAGGTGGATCACCTGACTTCAGGAGTCGAGACCAGCTTGGCCAACATGGCAAAACTCTGTCTCTACTAAAAATACAAAAAACTTAGCTGGGCATGGTGGCAGATGCCTGTAATCCCAGCTACTTGAGAGGCTGTGGCAGGAGAATCACTTGAACCTGGGAGGTGGAGGTTGCGGTGAGCCGAGATTGCGCCATTGTACTCTAGCCTGGGCAACAAGAGCGAAACTCTGTCTCCAAAAAAAAAAAAAAACAGGTCAGGCATGGTGGCTCATGCCTGTAATCCCAGCACTTTGGGAGGCTGAGGCGGGTGGATCACAAGGTCAGGAGTTCAAGACCAGACTGGCCAACTTGGTGAAACCCGTCTCTACTAAAAAATGCAAAAATTAGCTGGGTGTGGTGGCTCGTGCCCGTAATCTCAACTACTTGGGAGGCTGAGGTAGGAGAATTGCTTGAACCGGGACCTGGGAGGTGGAGGTTGCAGTGAGCTGAGATTGAGCCACTGCACTCCAGCCTGGGCTACAGAGCGAGACTCCATCTGAAAAAAAAAAAAATGTTCAAATACATTCACAAGTAGAAAGGAACATATAATACACTTCCGTAAAGCCTTATTCAGTTTAATTAAATCTCAACATTTAATCAATCTGGAATCATCTATTCCTTCAAAATATTTTTCCTTTTTTTCCTAGAGCATTGAGAAACAAACCCTTGACATCAGCCCTTTGTCTATAATCACTTCGCTGTGTTACTCCAGCTGTTTTGTTGTTATTGTTGTTGAAATAATAGAGACAGAGCTTCACTCTCTCACCCAGGCTGGAGTACAGTGGTATGATCCCACCACTTTGGGAGTCTGAGGAGGGAGGATTGCTTGAGCCTGGGAGTTGGAGACCAGCCTGGGCAACATAGTGAGACCCCAACTCTACAGAATAAGTTCAAGGCTCCCTGCAGCCTTGGACTCCTGGGTTCAAGCGATCCTGTTGCCTCAGCCTCCCAAGTAGCTGCGACTACTACTATAAGCCAGCACACCAGCTAATTTTTAATTTTTTTGTAGAGACAAGGTCTGGCTATGTTGGCACTGGCGGCTCGTGAACTCCTGGGCTCAAGCAATTGGCCCACCTCAGCCTCCCAAAGTGTTGGGATTACAGGCATCAGCCACTGCACCTGGTTGGTTTTTGCTTTTTTTTTTTGAGACAGAGCTAGCTGTGTCACCCAGGCTGGAATGCAATGACTGGATCTCGGCTCACTGCAACCTCTGCCTCCCAGGTTCAAGTGATTCTCCTGCCTCAGCCTCCTGAGTAGCTGGGATTGCAGGCATCTGCCACCACGCCTGGCTAATTTCTTGTATCTTTAGTAGATATGGGTTTCAACATGTTGGCCAGGCTGATCTCAAACTCCTGACCTGGGCCTCCCAAAGTGCTGGGATTACAGGTATGAGCCACCACACCCGGCCCGGTTTTTACATTTTTAAGTGGTTGAAAAAAATATATATCTTATGACATGTGAAACTTATATGAAATTCAAATTTGTATCTATAAATGAAGTTTTTCTGAGACACAGCCATACCATTTACTTTTTTAAGTTATTGTTTATGTTTTTGAGACAAGGTCTCTCTGGTGCTCAGGCTGGACTGCAGTGGTACAATTATAGCTCAATGCAGCCTCCAACTCCTGGGTTCAAGCAACCCTCCCACCTCAGCCTCCCCAGTAGTTGGGACTACAGGTGTACTCCACACACTTGCCTAATTAAAAAAACAAAATTGGCTGGGCGTGATGGCTCACACCTGTAATCCCAGCACTTTGCGAGGCCGAGGTGGGTGGATCACCTGAGTTCAGGAGTTGGAGACCAGCCTGGCCAACATGGAAAAACCTCTCTCTACTAAAAATACAAAAATATTAGGCAGGCGTTGTGGTGGTCACCTGTAATCCCAGCTACTCAGGAGGCTGAGGCAAGAAAATTGCTTAAACCTGGGAGTCGGAGGTTGCAGTGAGCCAAGATTTCATCATGCACTCTAGCCTGGGCAACAGAGAGGAACTCCATCTCAAAAAAAAAAAAAAAAAATTGGCCAGGCATGGTGGCTCATGCCTATAATCCCAGCACTTTGGGAGGCCGAGGCGGGTGGATCATTTCAGAAGATCAACATCACCCTGGCCAACATGGTAAAACCCGCCTCTACTAAAAATACAAAAAATATTAGCCAGGAGTGGTGGGGAATGCCTGTAATCCCAGCTAGTCAGGAGGCTGAGGCAGGAGAATGGTTTGAGCCCTGGAGACAGAGGTTGCAGTGAGCTGAGATCGTGACATTGCACTGGGCAACAGAGTGAGATTCCGTCTCAAAAAAAATGTTTTTAAGAGATAGGTCTTGCCATGTTCCTGGGCTGATCTTGAATTCTTGGTCTTAAGCAATCCTCCCACCTTGGCCTCCCAAAGTGCTGGGATCACAGGAGTGAGCTCACGCCCGCTCCCAGCTGATGCCTATTTATTGATGCATGGTCTGTGGTTGCTTTTGTGCTTCAAGTGCAGAACTGAGTAATTGAGACAGAGACCGTATGACCCAGAAAGCCTAAAATATTTATGATCTGGCCCTTGACAGAGGAGGTTTGCTGACCTCTGAGCTATAACCATCCCTTTCCCCTTTTATTCTTGCCATTGCTTTGTTGGAGAAACTGGGTCTTTGTTGTAGAGGGCAGGGCTCTGGTATGCCTGCCACGGGCTGGAACACTTGTAGATGTTTCCCATACCTGCTCGCAGATCATATCTGGGATCTTGGGGTAAGGTGAGATTCTCACTTTCTGTTGATATGTTTAAAACATAATAGTACAGTCTGGGCGCAGCGGCTCACGCCTGTGATCCCAGCACTTTGGGAGGCTGAGGTGGGCAGATCACTTGACCTCAGGAGTTTGAGACCAGTCTGGCCGACAGTGAAACCCTGTCTCTACCAAAAATACAAAGATTAGCTGGGCGTGGTGGCACGTGCCTGTAATCCCAGCTATTTGGAAAGCTGAGGTATGAGAGTCATTTGAACCCGGCAGACAGAGGTTGCAATGAGCTGAGATTGCGCCACTGCACTCCAGCCTGGGTGATGGAGTGAGCCTGTATCACATATCACATACACACAAAAAGAAGATTGGAGTACAAAGCAGGAGACAGAAGTGATTCCATTTTTTTTTTTTTTTGAGATGGAGTTTTGGTCTTGTCACCCAGGCTGGAATGCTGTGGTGCAATCTCGGCTCACTGCAACCTCTACCTCCCAGGTTCAAGCAATTCTGTTCAGCTGGGAATAGCTGGGATTACAGGCATATGCCACCATGCCTGGCTAATTTTTTATTTTCAGTAGAGATGGGGTTTCACCATGTTGGTCAAGCTGGTCTCAAACTTGCAATCTCAGGTGATCCGCCTGCCTTGGCCTCCTAAAGTGCTAGGATTATAGGCATGAGCCACCACGCCTGACCTGATCCCAATTTTGTAGAAAAAAAAAAGCCAGACACACATACATGTGCGCACACACATCCCCTACAAACCTAACCCCACCAGCGACATATTTATATAGAAAAAGACTACAGGCTGGGCATGGTGGCTCTTGCCTGTAATCCAGGTACTTTGGGAGATCAAGGCAGAAGGATCACTTGAGTCTAGGAGTTAGAGACCAGCGTGGGCAACATGGCGAAACTTCGCCCCTATAAAAAATACCAAAAGTTGGCTGTGTGTGGTGACACACCCCTATAGTCCCAGCTACCTGGGAGACTGAGGTGGGAGGATCACTTGAGCCTAAGAATCGAGGCTGCAGTAAGTTATGATCGTGCCACTGCACTCCAGCCTGGGCAACAGAGGGAGGCTCAATCTCAAAAAGAAAAAAAAGGGTGAGAAAAAAAAAGCTTGGTGGCTCATGCCTGTAATCCCAGCACTTTGGGAGGCTGAGGCCGGTGGATCATAAGGGCAAGAGATCGAGATCATCCGAAAATTAGCTGGGTGTGGTGGTGGCACACGCCTGTGGTCCCAGCTTCTCGGAAGACGGAGGCAGGAGAATCGCTTGAATCCAGGATCCAGGGGTGGAGGCTGCAGTGAACTGAGATCGAACCACTGCACTCTAGCCTGGCGACAAAGTGAGACTCCGTCTCAGAAAAAAAAAAAAAAGATGAATAAAGACTAGAAAGCTAAATAGCAAAACACCAATAGTAATTGTTTCCACGTGATAAGACTACAAATGACTTTTATCTCGATCTCTGTACTTTTCTTTGTTTTTTTCTTTTTTTTTTTTTAAAGACGGGGTTTCACCATGTTGGTCAGGCTGGTCTTGAACTCCCGACCTTGTGATTAGCCCACCTTGGCCTCCCAAAGTGCTAGGATTACAGATGTGAGCCACCGCACCAGATACTTTTATTTTTTTGAGACAGAATCTCCTTCTGTCACCCAGGCTGGAGTGCAGTAGCGCAGTCTCTGCTCACTGCAACCTCTGCCTCCCAGGTTCAAGTGATCCTCCTGCTTCAGCCTCTGAAGTAGCTGGGATCACAGGTGTGCACCACCATGCCTAGCTAATTTTTATATTTTTAGTAGAGATGGGGTTTCACTATGTTAGCCAGGTTGGTCTTGAACTCCACACCTCATGCGATCCGCTTGCTTTGGCCTCCCAAGGGATTACAGGCACGAGCCACCATGCCTAACTTAATTTTTATATTTTCTTTATAGACTGGGTCTTGCTATGTTGCCAGGCTAGTCTCGAACTCCTGAGCTCAGGTGATCCACCTGCCTCAGTCTCCCAAAGTACTGGGATTACAGGCTGTCTCATCTCAATACTTCTCTGTAGTTCCTAGTTTCGCCAGTAAATTTCTCTAGTGAATAATATATTTTTTTAAAAATCTTCTCTTTTTCTTTTTAAAATTTTTATTTATTTTAGATACAGAGTCTCCCTCCGTATGTTACCCAGGCTGGTCTTGAACTCCTGGGTTAAAGTGATTCTCCCACCGTGGCCTCCCAAGTAGTTGAGAATACAGGCGCACATCACTGTGCCTGATTAATATCAGAAAAATAAGCGCCGTGGCTCACACCTGTAATCCCGGCACTTTGGGAGGCTGAGGCAGGCGGATCATAAGAGGTCAGGAGTTCAATACCAGCCTGGCAAAAATGGTAAAACCCCGTCTCTACTGAAAATACAAAAATTAGCCTGGCATGGTGGTGTGCTCCCGCAGTCCCAGCTACTTGAGAGGCTGAAGCAGGAGAATCACTTGAACCCAGGAGGCAGAGGTTGCAGTGAGCCGAAATTGCACCAGTGCACTCCAGCCTGGGCAACAACAGTGAAAGCTGGTCTCAAAAAAAAGAAAAATAAAGAACACTGATTGTATGAGACAAGGCCACATATGGATAGGGAAACCACCAAATCTGCCCAGGAAGTCAGTGGGGTGGCTTTGATATCTTTAGGCTCACAGTAGGAGATCTAAGTTCATGCCCTGCCTCTACTATTCATCCATTTATCCATTCATTCATTGAATCATTCAGCAGACAGTTTCTTTTTCTTTCTTTTTTTTTTTTTTTGAGATGGAGCCTCGCTCTGTTGCCCAGGCTGGAGTGCAATGATATAATCTCGGTTCACTGCAACCTCTGCCTCCTGGGTTCAAGCAATTCTCCTGCCTCAGCTTCTGGAGTAGCTGGGATTACAGGCACTCACCACCACGCCTGGATAATTTTTGTATTTTTAGTAGAGATGGGGTTTCACCATGTTGGCCAGGCTGGTCTTGAACTCCTGACCTCGTGATCCACCCACTTTGGCCTCCCAAAGTGCTGGGATTACAGGCATGAGCCACCGTGCCTGGCCTCAGCAGACAGTTTCTAAGCAACCTCTCCATGTCAGGCACTGGGGTGCAGCCATGGACAGAAATCCTGCCTGCCTGGAGCTGGCTTTCTAGTAGCGGAGACAGATCATAAATGGATAATTAAACACCTAATTCATTATGATTCCATTTTTATAGTGCAGCATGACGCACAGGAAAGACAGGCCCACTTACCCTGGGTCACGTGTAATGTGGCAGGTGTTTGTCTGAATTTCTGGCTTACCTTGGTGATGTGGCAGGTGGGGCTGCATGAAGATTCAGGGACAGCTCGTCTCAGGCAGACCCTCAGGCAACCTTAAAAGGATGCAGGGGCTGGGCACAGTGGCTCATGCCTGTAATCCCTGCACTTTGGGAGGCCAAGTCAGGCAGATTGCAAAGTCAGGAGACTGAGACCATCCTGGCTAACACAGTGAAACCCTGTCTCTACTAAAAATACAAAAAAACAAAAACAAAACAATTAGCCAGGCATGGTGGCACATGCCTGTAGTCCCAGCTACTTGGGAGGCTGAGGCAGGAAAATCTCTTGAACCCAGAAGGTGGAGGTTGCAGCGAGCTGAGATCACACCACTGCACTCAGCCTGGGCAACAGAGCAAAACTCCATCTCAAAAAAAAAGGATGCAAAAAGCCCAGTGTGGTGGCTCAAGATCAGCCTGCGCAACATAGTGAGCGAGACCCCCACCTCTGCAAAATAAAAATGTTAAAAATTAGCTGGGCATGGTGGGGCACACCTACAGCCTCAGCTACTCAGAGGCCAAGGCGGGAGGATCACTGGAGCCCAGGAGGCTGAGGCTGCAATGAGCTGTGTTCACACCACTACACTCCGGCCTGGGCAATAGAGACCATTTCTCTTTTTTTTTTCTTTTTTGAGATGGAGTCTCGCTCTGTCGCCAGGCTGGAGTGCAGTGGCGTGATCTCGGCTCGTCTCCTGGGTTCAAGCCATTCTTCTGCCTCAGCCTCCCAAGTAGCTGGGACTACAGGCACGTGCCACCACACCCAGCTAATTTTTGTATTTTTAGTAGAGACGGGGTTTCACCGTGTTGGCCAGGATGGTTTCCATCTCTCGACTTCATGATCCACCTGCCTCGTCCTCCCAAAGTGCTGGGATTACAGGCGTGAGCCACCACCCCCGGCGAGAGATCAACAGTTGCTCTTAAAAAAAGCAGTGAAAAATGTGACTTGATGGGTCTCCTGACCGTGCCTTTCTGTGGAGCAGAAATTGGGTGGAAACTGAGCTGTGGCCACCTGTGAGAACTGCCATGGCCGCTGGGCAGCAGAACTCTTCATGTTCCTCCTACCTAGATTGTTGCAGCCGCTACCTTGTGCCAAAGAGATTCTTAGGATTGTTCAGGCCGTGGCTGCAGCCGCAGGGCTTGGTTTGGTTTTGTTTTTTGAGACAGGGTCTTGCTCCACCGCTCAGGCTGGAGTTTCGTGGTACAGCCGTGGCTCACTGCAGCCTTGACCTCCTGGGCTCAAGCGATTCTTCTGCCTCAACCTCACAAGTAGCTGAGACTGCATGTGAATGCCACCACACCCATCTAATTTTTTTTTTTTTTTGAAACAGAGTCTCATTCTGTCACCCAGGCTGAAGTGTAGTGGCGTGATCTCAGCTCACTGCAACCTCTACCTCCCAGATTCAAGCACTTCTCCTGCCTCAGCCTCCCAAGTAGCTGGGATTACAGACGTGTGCCACCATGCCCAGCTAATTTTTTGTATTTTGAGTAAAGACAGGGTTTCACCACATTGGTCAGGCTGGTCTTAAACTACTAACCTCATATGATCTGCCCTCCTCGGCCTCCTAAAGAGCTGGGGTTATACGCATGAGCCACCGCGCCTGGCTGCCCATCTAATTTTTTAAACAATTTATTGTAGAAACACAGCCTTGCTATGTTGCCCAGGCTGGTCTTGAACTCCTGGCCTCAAGTGATCCTCCCGCCTTAGCTTCCCTTAGTGATAGGATTACAGGCATAAGCCCCTGTACCTGGCTTGTCACAGATTTTTATCATTGGTAGGATCATTGTTCCCATTTTACAGAGGAGCAAACTGAGACTTAGAGTGGCAAAGGCACTCGGCCAAGATCCCACAGCAGGATAAAGGGTAGAATGAGGCTTAGAACCCAGGTTTCTGTGATGCCACAGTGAGACTCTGCCCCTCGGGAGTCTCACAAGTGTCCCCACCTTAACTTTCATCCAGGTTTCGAATTCTTTGAAGCCAGCGCCAAGGAGAACGTCAATGTGAAGCAGGTCTTCGAGCGCCTGGTGGATGTCATCTGTGAGAAGATGAACGAGTCCCTGGAACCCAGCTCCACCTCAGGCAGCAACGGGAAAGGGCCGGCCCTGGGGGATGCTCCCGCACCCCAGCCCAGCAGCTGCAGCTGCTAGAGATGGCCCCAACCCCCCACCCACCCCACTCCTGCCTTGGCAGGGACTGTGATCGAGGCATGAGCCACAGTGGTTATTCTCAAGCTCAGGGCAATCCCTTCCCTCCTGTCAACTGCCCCCCGACTCCTGCATGGCTCGCTCCTTCACTGCGTCACCGTGGCTGCCAGGTTGCTCAGGCAGCCCCAGTGAGAGGCGGCAGACCGTGGGGACTCAGCCTGGCATGGCGGGCAGGGGCCCGGGGACATTGGCATGCTTGAGCTTGCTGCTTTTCGGGGTGCGTTAAGGAGGGTGGCCGGGGGCGACACGTCCCACCCCATCCAACGGAGGGGCATCCATGGTGCCTTCTGGCCTAGAACCATTTTCCAGGTCTGTTCTGGGTTGGGCAGACTGATATTCCCAAGCTGGTGGAGGATGATTCATCTTCTTCCTTGCACAGTGTGGGTTCTTGGAGTCCATCGAGGGAAGGCAGCGCCTCTTTCTCAGGTCCTGCAGGCTGGTCTCTGAGCCTGCCCCACAAACTTTCTGGACTCCACGGCGGGATGGTGATTTTGACCCCTGCATACCCTCTACTTGGAAAAGCAGCATTAAAGCAGCCTTTCCCCATTGTAGAAGGGACAGGGAGGCAGATCCCCTCAACCCCCCATCCCCGGCTTCAGGGACCCCAGAAGTGCCTTCCAAGCTTCCCCCAAGATCCACGTCACCCACAACCCTGCCACTGTTTTGCTGTGTTCACTGCATCGCTGATCCTGAATTGAATTCTGGAACTATGGACCACATTAGATGGGGCAGAGACTCACCCAACCCCTAGCACTCCCGCTCTGGGCTTTCTGCCATAAGTTAATTAACCTCAGAGCCAGCAGCCTGGGCCTTCCCGCCCAGGCCCTGTTTGGCTGGTTTGTGTTTAAGCAAGTTCTTGTCCAATCACTCATCCGGCTAGAAGAGGAAATGAAGCAACGTACCCAGCCACAGCAGGCAGTTGTCGGCGACCTTCTGATACAAGCATCTGGCCTTCTCCCACTTGAGGGGGGCCCTTTGAGACCCGATGACCATTTCCCAATCCTTGTCATCGGCAGGGCTGGGGGATGTGACAATTTTTGCTAATGGAGGAGTCAGTTCTTTTTTTTTTGAGACGGTCTCGCTCGGTCACCCAGGCTGGAGTGCAGTGGTGCAACCATACCTCACTGCAGCCTCAAACTAGGGGTCACCTAGGGGATGCTGGGCGTTGGGCGGAAGGGGTGAGGAGGTAGGGTTGAGTAACCTGCTGTCACTGCTTGTACTTTCGAGACAGCCTGGGAGTGGCAGGCCATTATGTGAATAGGGGCCATGGGCTGTGATCAGTGCCAGGGAGTCCATGAAGCTGGAGTCCTGGAGTCCCCACCTGCGGGGGCTTCTGCTCAGAGGTTATGTGTGCAGTGTGAAGATTCACGTCTTGACCTCCACTTCAGAGACACTTTCTGCCCATCAAATTCCAAAGTCTCTTGGCACAGCACCTTTTTTTTTTGCTCGCAAACACTAACCAACACCCCTTAATAGGACCAGCACTGTGAGGATGGCTGAGCGGAGGTTTTACGTTCCCACCTCCCGGACTTCGTTTCAGAGGCTGTGTCTCTTAGCCAAAATGACTTTCTGCCGCTTTCATGAGCTCAGCCTCTTCCCTGGGGCATGTGTAAGGGGGAAAGCCTGGTTCCAGTTTAGATTTATTTCTAGGGAGCCCCGGTTACTTCATACCAGAGGTGACCCTTAGAACTCTGGAGTGACGGTATCTTGTTTTTCGTTTTTTGGTTTTTGAGACGGAGTTTCACTCTTGTTGCCCAGGCTGGAGTGCAATGGCACGATCTCAGCTCACTGCAACCTCCACCTCCAGGATTCAAGCGATTCTCCTGCCTCAGCCTCCTGAGTAGCTGGAATTACAGGCACGTGCCAGCACACCTAGCTAAATTTTGTATTTTTAGTAAAGAATGTGTTTCACCACGTTGGCGAGGCTGGTTTCAGACTCCTGACTTCAAGTGGTCCACTTGCCTCGGCCTTCCAAAGTGCTCGGTTAGAGGTGTGAGCCATCACACCCAGCAGAGGGTATCTTTTTATACCAACAAATTAGATGACTGAGGTGAAACGGACAAATCCTATAAACACACAAAGTGAGGGTATCTGAGAATGTGGGCGGGAGACAAAAATTTTTGGTTGCTTTAACACTAAAGTCACACTAAAGCAGCTTTAAAAAGACTTTTTAAGATGCAATATGGACTGTTGACGTTTTTTTGTTCTTTTTTTTTTTTTTTTTTTGAGATGGAGTCTTGCTCTGTCGCCCAGGCAGGAGTGCTGTGGCGTGATCTCGGCTCACTGCATCCTCCACCTCCTGGGTTCAAGCAATTCTTCTGTCTCCATCTCCTGAGTATCTGGGACTACAGGCACCTGCCGCCACGCCCGGCTAATTTTTGTATTTTTATTGGAGATAGGGTTTCACCATGTTGGCCAGGCTGGTTTTGTTGGCCAATTGTCTAAACTGCTGTCAAAAAAAAAAAAAAAAAGTGGATCAGATTGTCTTGAATAGGGCAGAGCTGACCTATCATCTCCTGCCTGATAAGAAACAGTTTGGGCTGCATCTTGCTCCTGACCTGGCCTCAGCTTTCTGTTTACATAAGATTTTTTCAAGAGTTCCACTTCAAGTGGATTCTCACAAAGACTGGGAGTCATATGGGAACATTTGTTTCTTTTAAAAATAAGGCAAATGTTACACTGAATGACTTTGGGAGTGAGGTTTAATTGGAGATGGTCTCTAGGTGAAATTGATGCTTTTGCAGATTACCTCTGGGGAATGGAGGTTTGTTGACTTTACAGACACATTAAACCAAAGGCCGTGGGAAAATCCCTCTCCAGCTCCAGGGATTGAAGTCAGGACCGTCCACCTACCAGTGCCTTCCTTCTTAACACTCACTTTTAGCAGCTTGTGTTTCCATGGGCAGATTTGGTGGGAAATTGCCATGACCACAGCGATTTGGCGTTCTGTTTTTTTCCTTTTTTTTTGGGAGGACTGGGGGAAATTCCTCCCAAGATCACGTTCTAGCATCTTTCTCTCCTACTCCATTTAGAAAAAACAAGTAAAAGGTAAAATGTGGTCTCAGTGTTAAAGCGATAATTCCCCTACTGGCTCCTCCCTGACAATTCTGAAATACACTACTGCGCAAGCTCGGGCTGGTCATTTCTGTCCTGGATGTGGTTCTTCTGTGTAGCAACTCCTTGATGTCCACTTTGGGAAGATGTGCTCTTTTCTCCACAAGAAAACATTAAATTCGTCATGCCCAAATGCAGTCGTGCTTTTATTTCCGTTAGTGAAATGCATTTCTGGGACTGGGGGTTGATTTGCAACTAAGCAGATATCAGTCAAGGGCTGTTCAAGACATAGTGGAGCCGGGCGCGGTGGCTCACGCCTGTAATCCCAGCACTTTGGGAGGCCGAGGCGGGTGGATCACGAGGTCAAGAGATCAAGACCATCCTGGTCAACAAGGTGAAACCCCGTCTCTACTAAAAATACAAAAATTAGCTGGGCATGGTGGTGCGCGCCTGTAGTCCCAGCTACTCAGGAGGCTGAGGCAGGAGAATTGCCTGAACCCAGGAGGCGGAGGTTGCAGTGAGCCGAGATCGTGCCATTGCACTCCAGCCTGGGCAGCAAGAGCGAAACTCCGTCTCAAAAAAAAAAAAAAAAAAAAAGACATAGCGGAAATGCACCGGGCCTGGAGCTGCCTCTCACTAGGTCCCATGCCCATCACGTTGACCTTGGAAAGCTCTGCTATATGGGAAGTAGGGAGGACACTGTTTCCCTCAACTACGTCTAGTAAAAAGGTCAGTTCTCCCCACAGCAGCAAGAGGGCACCTGTGAACGCCTGAGTCAGAGTACCTCTCTCCTCCGCCTAGAACCTTCAATGGCTCCCACCTTACTTGGAGTAAATGCCGAAGTCCTTCCTGTGGCCCCCATGACCCTGCATGATCTGACCCATCGTGTCCCCACTTGCCTCCCACACCTGCTCTCTTCCAGCCACGCTGGCCTATTTGCTGCTATCTGAACATACCAGTTTCCTCCCCCAAGGCTTGCACAAGTTCTTCCCTCTGCCTCTGCCTGGATGGCCCTGACCCCAGTAGTCACGATTGATAAGGTGAGGTTTTGTGTCTCCATCCAAATCTCATCTTGAATTATAATCTCCATGATCCCCACGTGTCAAGGGAGAGACCAGGTGGAGGTCATTGAATGGTGGCGGCCATTCCCCCGTGCTGCTCTCCTGATAGCAAGTGAGTTCTCACGAGATCTGATGGTTTTATGAGGGGTTCTTCCGCCTTCTCGCGGCTCTTCGTCTTCCTGCCACCCTGTGAAGGAGCTGTCTTGCTTCCCCTTTGCCTTCCGTCATAATTGTAAGTTTTCTGAGGCCTCCCCGGCTATGCTGAACTGTGAGTCAATTAAACCACCTCTTTCCTTTTTTTCTTTTTTTAGAGTCATGCTCTGTCACCCAGGCCCGAGTGCAGTGGCAAGATCTTGGCTCACTGCAACCTCCACCTCCCAGGTTTGAGTGATTCTCCTGCCTCAGCCTCCTGAGTAGCTGGGATTACAGGCACACGCCACCACGCCTGGCTAGTTTTTGTATTTTTAGTAGACATGGGGTTTCACCATGTTGACTAGGCTGGTCTTGAACTCCTGACCCCGTGATATGCCCACCTCAGGCTCCCAAAATGCTGGATTACAGGCGTGAGCCACTGTGCCTGGCCAAACCTCTTTCCTTTATAAATTGCCCAGTCTCAGGCAGTTCTTTCTAGCAGTAGAAAAACAGACTAATGCAGCAATGCTCCCCTCACCTAACTTCCTCTTTTGGGCTGCTGTGCAAATCTCACTTTCTCACCGCCCCCTCCCGTGATTTTGTTCTGCAACCTCCCTCCTGAGCATTCTCTTTTCTTTTTTTTGGAGACAGGTTCTTGCTGTGTTGCCCTGGCTGGAGTACAGTGATACAGTCATGGCTCACTGCAGCCTGGAACTCCTGGGCTCAAAGGATCCTCTCACTTCAGCCTCCTGAGTTACTGGGACTACAGGCATGCGCCACCATGCCCGGCTGATTGATTGAGTGATTGAGAGATGGGATCTTGCTATGTTGCCCAGGTTGGTCATGAACTCCCGGCTTCCAGCCATCCTCCCACCTTGGCCTCCCAAAGTGCTGGGATTGGCCAGATGTGGTGGCTCACTGTCACGCCAGCACTTTGGGAGGCTGAGGCGGGCGGATCATTTGAGGTCAGAAGTTTGAGACTAACCTGGCCAACATGGCAAAACCCTGTCTCTACTAAAAATATAAAAATTAGCTGGACATGTTGGCACATGCCTGTAATCCCAGCTACTCTGGAGGCTGAGGCAGGAGAATTGCTTGAATGTTGGGGGCAAAGGTTGCAGTGAGCCAAGATCGTGCCATTGCTCTCCAGACTGGGTGACAAGAGTGAAACTCGGTCTCAAAAAAAAAAAAAAAAAAAAAAATCCTAAATGAGAGTAGGTTTGAAGAGTTTTTTGTTGTTTTTTTTTGAAACAGTTTCACAGTTTTACCCTTGTCGATCTCGGCTTACCACAACCTCCAGCCCCGTGTTCAAGCGATTCTCCTGCCTCAGCCTCCCGAGTAGCTAGGATTACAGGCATGTGCCACCACGCCTGGCTATTTGTTATATTTTTAGTAGAGACGAGGTTTCACCATGTTGGCCAGGCTGGTCTCAAACTCCTTACCTCAAGTGATCCACCAGCCTCAGACTCCCAAAGTGCTGGGATTACAGGCATCAGCCACGAAGCCCGGGGTTTGGTTTTCTTTTGTTTTTTGTTTTGAGAGCGCCAGGCTAGAGTGCAGTGGCACGAGTCCAGCTCACTGCAACCTCCCAGGTTCAAGTGATTCTCCTGCCTCAGCCTCCTGAGCAGCTGGGACTACAGGCACACACCACCACACTCAGCTAATTTTTGTATTTTTAGTAGAGATGGGGTTTTGCCATGTAGGTCAGGCTGGTCTTGAACTCCTGACCTCAAGTGATCTTCCCGCCCCAGCCTCCCAAAGTGCTGGGATTACAGGTGTGAGCCACTGCGCCCAGCCCGTGATTATATCTTAAAAACCACTTGGATCATCCCCAAGCTCAAGTCACAGCCCAGTTCAATTAAATTAGAACAGGATCTGTGGTTCAGGATTAGGTAGTTTGTTAAAGCTTCCAGGTGATTCTAATCTACAGCCGGTGCTGGTAACTCATGCTTTTCAGGAAATATAGGAGCAAGAGGAACAGGGTAAATAAATGAAACCACAAAGAAAGCAGTAAACCCAGAACCTGTGGCACTCCTCAAGCATTTCACTCTCTCTCTCTCTCTTTTTTTTTTTTTTTTGAGATGGAGTCTCACTCTGTCGCCCAGGCTGGAGTGCAGTGGCGTGATCTCAGGTCACTGCAACCTCTGCCTCCCGGGTTCAAGCAATTTTCCTTCCTCAGCCTCCAGCGTAGCTGGGATTACAGACGTGTGCCACCACACCTAATTTTTTTTTTTTTTTTTTGAGTCGGAGTCTTGCTCTCTCGCCAGGCTAGAGTGCAATGGCGCAATCTTGGCTCACTGTAACCTCTGCCTCCTGGGTTCAAGCGATTCTCCTGCCTCAGCCTCCCAAGTAGCTGGGATTACAGTCGCTAGCCACCACGCCCAGCTAATTTTTTTTTTTTTTTTTTTAAACGAGGTTTCACTATGTTGGCCAGGCTGGTCTTGAACTCTTGACCTCGTGATCCATCTGACTCTGCCTCCCAAAGTGCTGGGATTACAGGCATGAGCCACCAAGCCTGGCAGCATTTCACACTCTTTCTGCAACTAGTCAAAGGAAGATGAGGTTAGCCAGGCAGGGTGGCTCACACCTGTAATCCCTGCACTTTGGGAGGCCGAGGCAGGTAGATCACCTGAGGTCAGGAGTTTGAGACTAGCCTGGCCAACATGGTGAAACTCTCTCTCTACTAAAAATACAAAAATTAGTCAGGCGTGGTGGCGGGCCCCTGCAATCCCAGCTACTCAGGAGGCTGAGGCAGAATTGCTTGAACCCAGAAGGTGGAAGTTGCAGTGAACTGAGATCATGCCACTGCACTCCAGCCTGGGCAACACAGCAAGACTCTCTCTTAAAAACAAAAAACAAAAAACAAAAACCATGCACACACCAAGAGTAATTTACTAAACAGGAAAGTTGTATGAGAAAGACATAGCATCTCATTCAGGTATTTTGAGGTAAAATCATTGACAAAAATAAAAGGAGAAGGAGTCAGGCTGGACAGGGGTTTCCTGGGTCTTTTATTAACAATCTCCCTCCAGAAGCAGTGGGTTCCACAGAGAAATAAAACTGAGACCGAATCTCCAGCAGCCAGGTGGGCCCAGGTGTCCCATCCTCTCCAGCCCTGGGTGTCAGCCCAGCTTGATAAACAGCAGCAAAGTGGCAAGAATTCCTCGCAACTGAAATGGGTAAAGAAGAAAACATGGATCCAACGCTAGAGACCTCCAAACCAGAATCATAGTGGGGTTATGGGGGCAGGAGGAGCATCCTGCTCCAGAAACGTGAGGGGCAGGGTTTACAGATGGCCGAAGAACCATCTGGGCTAAGCTGGAGCCACTGTAGTTCAGTTAACAGAGTAAACAAAGTGCATCCATGTCCACTTCTTTTTTTGAGGATTCTCGTTCTGTTGCCCAGGCTGGAGTGCAGTGGACCGATCTCAGCTGACTGCAACATCCACCTTCCAGGTTCAAACAATTCTCCTGCCTCAGCCTCCCCAGTAGCTGGGATCACAGGCGCCCACCACCACACCTGGCTAATTTTGTGTGTGTGTGTGTGATAGTCTCACACTGTTGCCCCAGCTGGAGTGCAGTGGCACAATCTCAGCTCACTGCATTCCGGGTTCAAGAGATTCTCCTGCCTCAGCCTCCCGAGTAGCTGGGATTACAGGCGCCCGCCACCATGCCCAGCTTATTTTTTGTATTTTTAGTAGAGATGGGGTTTCACCATGTTGGCCAGGTTGGTCTCAAACTCCTCACCTCGTGATTCGCCCACCTCAGTCTCCCAGAAGGCTGGGATTACAGGCATGAGCCACTGCACCTGGCCTAATTTTTATATTTTTAATAGAGACAGGGTTTCACCATGTTGGTCTGGTCTTGAACTCCTGACCACGATATGCCCCACCTCGGCCTCCCAAAGTGCTGGGATTACAGGCATAAGCCACTGCGCCCAGACAAGGATATACATTTTCTTTTTCCATTCGTCAGTTGATGTACATTGGGTTTTATCTACTTTTTTATTATGAATAATCCTGCTGTGAGCATTCACATAAAGTTTTTTGTGTGGATACATGTCTTCAATCATCTTGGATATAAACATGGGAGAGAAATTGCTGGGACAAATAATTCTACGTTTAACATTTTAGGAAGTGGCTTTACCATGTTACAATCTCACCAACAATGTGTAAGCGTTCTAATATCTCCACATCCTTGTCAACACTTGTTATTGTCTTTCTTCCTTTAGCCACCTAGTGGGAATGTTTTTATTTGCACTTCCCTAATGATTAATGGTGGTAGAGCATTTTTGTGATTATTGGCCAGCTGTATCCCTTCTTTCGATAAAATCAAATCCTTTGTCCATTTTAGTTGGGCTGTCTTTTTATTATTAAGATATAATAATTCTTTATATAGTCTGGATACAAGTCCCATATAGTTCACCGAGATACAAATTTTTTTCCCAAGCCATGATTTGTCTTTTTGCTTTCTTCATAATGTCCTTTGAAACACGTTTTTCATTTTGACAATGTCCATTTATCGATATTTTGTTTTGTCACTTGTCCTTTTTGATATCAAGTTGAGGCAATTCCCTTCTATTCCTAGATTTTTGAGGGTTTTTTTTTTTTTAATCACGAAATGGTAAAGATTCTGTCAAATACTCTGCACTTATTGAGAGGACCATATGGTTTTTGTCCTTCATTCTATTAATATTGTATATTATATTAATATTCATATCTTTAACCAGCCTTTCCTTTCTGCGATACATCCCACTTGATCTTTTTATATATTGCTGGATTTAATCTGCTAGTATTTTGTTGAGGATTTTTGCATCTATATTCAAAAGAGACACTGGGCTGGGCTCGGTGGCTCACATCTGTAATCCCAGCACTTTGGGAGGCTGAGGGAGGCAGATCATTTGAGGTCAGGAGTTCCAGATCAGCCTGGCCAACAAGGCAAAACCCTGTCTCTACTAAAAATACAAAAATTAGCTGGTGAATGCCTGTAGTCCTAGCTGTGGAGACTGAGGTAGGGGAATCGTGTGACCCCAGGAGGCGGAGGTTGCAGTGAGCCACGGTTGCACCACTGCACTCTAGCCTGGATGACAGAGCGAGACTCCATCTCAAAAAAAAAAAAAAAAGAGATACATTGATCTGTAGTTTTACTTTCTTATGTCACTGCAATATCTTGTAATGGCATCATAGAATAAATTGGGAAATGTGTCTTCCTTTTTATTGGCAGAGTTTGTGGGTGAAACAATGGTGTTAATTCTTCTCTCAAAGTTTGGTAGTATTTCCAGTGAGGATGTCTGGATCTGATCTTTTCTTCATGGGAAGTTTTTGGTTACTAATTTAATCTAATTACTTGTTGTAGATTATTTAGAGATTCTGTTTCTTCTTGAGTCAGTTTTGGTCGTTTGTGTTTATCTAGGAATTTGTCTATTTCACCTAGGTTACCTAATTTATCGCATACAGTTTCACACTATTCCCGGATATTTGCATTCTTTCTGTGAGATCAGTAGTGATGTCTCTCTTTCATTCCCTATTTTAGTAATTTGAGTAATCTTTCCCTTTTTTCCCCTTCAGTCTAAAGTTCTGTCAATTTTGTTTTGTGTATCTTTTTTTGAGACATCACTCTGTCATTCAGGATGGAGTGCAGTGACACAATCATGCCTCACTGGCCTTGATATCCCAGGCTCAAGTGATCCCTCTCCCTCATCCTCCCAAATAGCTGGGACTACTAGCATGTGCCACCACACCTGGATGATTTTCTTATTTTCGTTTTTGTAGAGACAGGGGTCTCACTATGTTGCCCAGGCCGATTTCGAACTCCCGGGCTCAAGCAATCCTCCTTCCTCAGCCTCTCAAAGTGCTAGAATTATAGGCTGAGCCATTACACCCAACCTTTTTTATCTTTTCAAAGAATCAAATTTTGGTCTTCCTGTTTTTCTCCATTTTATTTCTTTTCACTCTGATCTTTAGTATCTTCCTTCTGCTTGCTTGGGGTTTAGTTTGCTCTTCTTTGTTTAGTTTCTTTCTTTTTCTTTTCTTTTTTGTTTAGTGTTGTATTCTGTTCGCTGCTACGTCCCAGTGACCAAAACAGTATTTGTCAGGTGCTTTTTTTTTTTTTTTTTAATTGACAGTGTTCACTCTTGTTGCCCAGTCTGGCATGCAATGGTGCAATCTCGGCTCTTCGCAACTTCTGCCTCCTGGGTTCAAGCAATTCTTCAACCTCCGCCTCCTGAGTAGCTGGGACTACAGGCATGTGCTGCCACTCCCAGGTAAGTTTGTATTTTTCATAGACACAGGGTTTCTCCAGGTTAGTCAGGCTGGTCTTGAACTCCTGACCTCAGTTGATCCACCTGCTTCAGCCTCCCGAAGTGCTGGGATTACAGGTGTGAGCCACCGCATCTGGACAGTCAGTGCTTAATAAAACGGCTCGATGTGCCCTAGGGAGGCTGAGTCTTACCTGTATCACTGCAGCTCCCAGACAGCCCCCACTCAGGGTGAAGCTCTGAGTCTTGGTGATTTTCAGGAGTTTCTGGAAACAGCCCTGTTGAAAGAAACACCAAAACAAGCAGGAGCTGGTTCAGGGCTCATGGACTGCAAGTTGTCATCAACCCAACTCACTAGGCCACTCAGATGCCTCTCAGATCCTTTGAGGAGAAGGGGACAGAGCCATGAGGGCCTTTGCTCCATCTCACTGGACTGCCACCTACTCCTGCCACGTAGCATCTTCCCTGTCCTCGTTCCCGCAATAGAACGTGCCGATGACTCCCTTCTGTTTGTCTGTGCTAAGGTTCCAGTGTAGCAATTAAGTGTGCTTGGACACCCCCGATTATTACTAGCTGTGTGACCTTGGGGAAGTCACTATACCTCTCTGAACACCATTTTCCCATCTATAAATGCTACTCCTTGGATCTATCTGCTTTACAAGAATTTTGAGAGGAGTAAAAGAATCAAAGGCCAGGCATGGCGGCTAATGTCTATAATCCCAGCACTTTGGGAAGCCAAGACAGGAGGATCACTTGAGCCCAGGAGTTCAAGACCAGCAGCCTGGGTAACATAGTGAGACTCCATCTCTATAAAAAAATTTAAATATTAGCCTGGCATGCAGCTGTAGTCCCAGCTACTTGGAGACTAAGGCAGGCGAATCGCTTGAGCCCGGCCAGTTGAGGGTGCAGTGAGAGCCATGATCATGTCACTGCACTCCTGCCTAGGGGACAGAGGAAGACCCTGTCTCAAAAATAAATAAATAGGCTGGGTGCGGTGGCTCATGCCTGTAATCCCAGCACTTTGGGAGGTGAGGCAGGTGAATCACGAGGTCAAGACATCGAGACCATACTGGCCAACATGGTGAAACCCTGTCTCTACTAAAAATATAAAAATTATCTGGGCATGGTGGTGTGCACCTGCAATCCCAGCTACTAGGGAGGCTGAGGCAGGAGAATCACTTGAACCCAGGAGTCAGAGGTTGCAGTGAGCCAAGATTGCACCACTGCACTCTAGCCTGGTGACAGATCGAGACTCCATCTCTAAATGAATAAATAAAGCTGGGCAAGATGGATGCCTGTAATCTCAGCACTTTGAGAGGCTGAGGCTGGCAGATTCCCTGAGCCCAGGAGTTCAAGATCAGCCTGGAAAACATGGCAAAACCCCGTCTCTACAAAAAATACAAAAATTAGCCAGGTGTGATGGTGTGCACCTGTAGTCCCAGATACTTGGGGGGCTGAGACGGAAGGATCGTTTAAGGCCAGGAGTTCAAGACCAGCCTGGGCAACATAGCAAGGCCCTGTCTCTTCAATAAATTGTCTAAAAAATTAGATGAGCAGTCAGGCGCGGTGGCTCATGCCTGTAATTTCAGTACTTTGGGAGGTCAAGGTGGGTGGATCACCTGAACTTAAAGACCAACCTGATCCACATGGTGAAACCCCATCTCTACTAAAAATAAAAAATTAGCCGGGTGTGGTGGTGCATGCCTGTGACCCCAGCTACTTGGGAGGCTGAGGCAGGAGAATCACTTGAACCTGGGAGGCGGCGGTTGCAGTGAGCCGAGATCATGCCATTGTACTCCAGCCTGGGCAACAAGAGTGAAACTCCGTCTCAAAACAATAAAATAAGAAAAGTCACCAGCCCTCGGGGGTCTGTCAAGGCAACACACAAAATCTCCAGTTACCTTCTGGTGGATGACGTATGTGGTGGACACGTTGCGTCCGTCACAGGCTACGGTTCCGATGGTTTTACAGCAACCCCTGGGATAAGTGTGGCCCATTGTCATTTCGAAGGAAGAGCCAGAAAAATCTGTGTAGTTCTTTACCCCACAGCACTTTAGCTATAGAGAGGAGAAGAAATACTTAGAGAGTCCCTTTCAAATAACAAAATAATGAAAACAGCAGAAATCATGGTTGCCATGGCTACTGTCTAGTGTGGTTACAATATTCCAGAGACTGCTAAACATCCCCTCATACCCATCCCAGCCCAGCTCAGAACCCTTCCTGGCTCCCATCTCACTCAGGGTAAAAGCTGAACTCCTAGCCTGGGAAACAGAGTGAGACCCCCATCTCAGCAAAAAATTTAAAATTCAGCCAGGCATGGTGGCAGACTCCTGTAGTCCCAGCTACTTGGGAGGCTGAGGCTGGAGGATCGCCGGAGCCCAGGAGATCAAGGCTGTAGTGAGCTATGATCACACCGCTGCATTCCAGCCTGGACAACACAGCAAGACCCTGTCTCTAAAAAGAAAAGAAGAAAAAAAAAGCTGAACTCCTCAGTGGTCCATAAGCTGAACTCCTGTGCAATCGGCCTCTGTCACCTCCTGCCCTTACGTGCTCCCAGTCCTCCCCTTTATTCATTCAGCTCCAGCCACGTTTGTCCCTTTGCTGTCCACAAACACAGCTCACTCCTGGCTCAGAGCCTTTGCATGGGCTGTTTCCTCTTTCTGCAATGTTCTTCTAAATATCTGCATGGTTTTCTCCCTTATTTCATTCAGGTCTCTATCCAAATGTCCCTCCCCAGAAAGGCCTTCCATGAACCCCCTTTTCTTTTCAACGGAGTCTCGCTCCGTCGCCCAGGCTGGAGTGTAGTGGCACAATCTCAGCTCACTGCAGCCTCCGCCTCCGCCTCCCAGGTTCAAGCGAATCTCCTGCCTCAGCCTCCCAAGTAGCTGGGACTACAGGGGCCTGCCATCACGCCAGTTAATTTTTGTATTTTTAGTAGCGACCAGGTTTTACCATGTTGGCCAGGTTGGTCTCGCACTGCTGACCTCAAGTCATCCACCGCCTCGGCCTTGCAAAGTGCTGGGATTACAGGCGTGAGCCACTGTTCCCGGCCACCGTGAACTCTCTTCCTACATTAGCCACAGCTGGGGATGTAGGAAAAAGAAACAGGTTAGCCACAATCCCTGTATCAGCCAGGCTGGGCTAAGTTATGCAGAAGTAACAAACAGCTCCTCAATCTCAGTAGTTTGTTTGTTTGTTTGTTTGTTTTGAGACAGAGTTTCACTCTTACCCAGGCTGGAGTACAGTGGCGAGATCTTGACTCACTGCAACCTCCGCCTCCCAGGTTCAAGCGATTCTCCTGCCTCAGCCTCCCGAGTAGCTGGGATTACAGGTACCTGCCACCACACGCAGCTAATTTTTGTATTTTTGGTAGAGACAGGCTTTCATCATGTTGGCCAGGATGGTCTCAAACTCCTGACCTCGGGTAATCTGCCTGCCTCGGCCTCCTAAGTGCTGGGATTAAAGGTGTTAGCCACCGCGCCTGGCCGTTTTTTTTGTTTGTTTGTTTTTGTTTTTTTGAGATGGAGTCTCACTTTGTTGCCCAGACTGGAATGCAGTGGCCACAACCTAGTCTCACTGCAGCCTCTGCCTCCCAGGTTCAAGTGATTCTCCTGCCTCCACCTCCCAAGCAGCTGAAATTTCCAGCACACACCCCCACACTTGGCTAATTTTTGTATTTTTAGTAGAAACGGGTTTTCGCCATGTTGGCCAGTCTGGTCTCAAACTCCCAAACCTCAGGTGATCCACCTGCCTCGGCCTCCCAAAGCACTGGGATTACAGGTGTGAACCACCACGGCCGGCCCTCATTATGTATCTTTTATCACTATTTTTTTTTCTTTGGAAGCAAGTCTCACCTTCTCCATGACCAAATTCCACTATGTAGAGTAGTCGTCTGGCTCACTGTAACCTCTGTAGTCCTTCGTCAGGGTCACGAAGCTGTGCTCCAAGGCCACATCTCGAACCTCACAGATGGGACAGGAAGTGATCAGTGCCCCAACTAGCAAGAGTGGCGCCAGTTCATTGGCCAGGGTGCTCGAGGAGAGCGTGGGGAGGTGGGGGCTTCCCTTGTGCTGCCTTCGTTTTTCTTACCCTCAGCTCATGGGTCTGTGCTAGAGGAAGACACTCGGAGGCTACTGTGCCCCTCAAGAGAGGGAAACAGGGAGACGCGTGGGTCTGGAGCCAAGGGTATCTCTCTGTACCCATCACACATGAATTCGAATCATCTGCTCTTTGGAATCGCCCACAGCCTGCTGCACCCACGATGGAGCTGAAACTCCATTAAATAATTGAATATCATCTTCCACGGAATCTCTCTCTGCACAAAAGGAGCACATTTAATTTTCTGTTTTTTAAACAAAGGTTTAAAAAAACCCTTTCGCAAAGCGATGGTAGAGGCACGTGGTTCGAAATTGACAATGCACAGAAGGGCAGACCATGAAAAGTCTCTCTCCCACCCCTTCCTCCCAGCCAAAAAATTTCCTCCCTCCCACTCCATGCCAATGACTGGTAACTGTTTCCTGTGCCCCCAAACAGATGTTCCATGTGTGTCAAAGCAAAGCATATTTTCACGATTTTTCCTCTTTGGTTTATGCTGCAGTCGTGTTTTCTGCGTCTGGCTGCTCTTGACAAGAGTAGCAGGGGCTCTTCGTGGCCCGTAACCCTGTGGCCCTTGTCAGTTCTGTGCCTGCTGCCCTGGCTCCCTAGTGCCAGCAAGTGAGGATTCTCTGGCCTCTGAGCCCACGTGCCCCCTGGGAGCAGCCCTCGAGCTACTGTTGGATCAATACCCCAGCTCCCTCTCCACTGGGGCGGAGTAACTTAAGTGCCTGTTCTGTGCTGTGCCCAGGGTCCCCTGTTGTGGGCTTTCTTCCCTTACCTGCCTCATTTCCATGTCCCCTGCAGGTGCTTTCTGGGATCACCTCCCAAATAAACCACATGCCTTGGAATTCTTGTTTCAGGGTCAGCCTCTGGGGAGTGAGGACAGCACTCTACGCTGGAGAGCATTCCATCTGGTGCCCAGAGAGCTGCCTCCTTCCCTGTACCTGGGTGTTCAGGACTCCACTGTGTGGATGTATTTTAACGTGCCTAAACCCTTGTTCATAGTTTCATACTCGCTAGGTCTTTGCAGTCTTTTCTCTCTCTCTCTTTCTGGACAGATGGATGGATGGACGGATGGACAGATGGATGGATGGACAGACGGACAGATGGATGAATGGACGAATGGATGGATGGATGGACGGACGGACAAATGGATGGAGTTCTGCTCTCGTTGCCCAGGCTGGAGTGCAGTGGTGCAATCTCAGCTCACTGCAACCTCTGCCTCCTGGCTTCAAGCGATTATCCTGCCTCAGCCTCCCGAGTAGCTCAGATTACAGGCATATGCCACCAAGCCCAGCTAATTGTTTTTGTATTTTTAGTAGAGACGGGGTTTCGCCATGTTGGCCAAGCTGGTGTCGAACTCCCGACTTCAGGTGATTCACTCGCCTCAGCCTCCCAAAGTGCCAGGATTATGGGTGAGAGCCACCATGTCCGGCCCTCTTTGCAATCTTTCACATGCCCTGGCATTCAAGGATGCTGGCAGTGAGGTATTCTAGGAAGCTACTAGCTGGGCCCAACATGGTGAAACCTCATCTCTACTAAAAATACAGAAATCAGCCAGTCATGGTGGTGTGCACCTGTAATCTCAGCTACTCAGGAGGCTGAGGCAGGAGAACCGATTTTTTTTTTTTTTTTGAAAGAAAGAAAGAAAGAAAAAGAATAAAGAAGAGGAGGAAAAGGGAAGAGAAAGAGAGAGAGAGAATGGGAGTATTGCTTTCTTGCCCAGGCTAGAATGCAGTTTGGTAATGGGTATTGAAAACCTCTTTTATACCAGTAATTATACTTGATGTAAACAGGAAGGAATAAGGGAAGAAAATAACAAACGAGCAGCCAACCAATATTTCATTTAAACCTATGAAATGCTATGCGATTACTGAGTAGTGATTTACTTCCAATTATGTAGTCACTTATGGAATAGGTGTGAGGTGGTAATGTATGTTTTATGTATTTGAAGTGGAGAGTTCTAGAAATGTTTACTTGTTCCGGGTCTGAGTTTAAGTCCTGGATGTCCTTGTTAATTTTCTGTCTCGTTGATCTATAGAATCGTTAGCTCTTCTTGTTACATTGATCCTTTTGCCATTATGTAATGTCCTTCTTTGCCTCTTTTGCTCTTTGTTGCTTTAAAGTCTACTTTATCAGAGGCGAGAATTGCATCTCCTGCTTTTTATTTGTTTATTTTTACTCTCTGATTGGTTGATACATCTTCCTCCTTCTCTGTTTTGAGTCTTTGTGTATCGTTGCATGTGAGATGGGTCTGGATGCAGCATAGCAATGGGTTTTGGCTTTTTATCCAATTAGAATATATATAACTTTAATACTAGCATTTGATGCTAGTTGGCTGTTTTGCCCATTAGTTAGTGTAAATTTTTCGTTGTGTTAATGTTCTTTTCTTTTTGATATATTTTTGGAAAGGCTGATAGTGGTTGTTCCTTTATATGTATAGTGCTTCTTTCAGAAGCTCTCGTAAAGTAGGCCTGGTGGTGGTGAACTCTCTAAGTACTTGTTTGTTTGCAAAGGATTTAATTTTTCCTTCGATTATAAAGCTTAGTTTATTATAAAGCTGGATAGGAAATTCTGGGTTGAAAGTTCTTTTCTTTAAGGATGTTAAATATTGGTCCCCACTCTTTTCTGGCTTGTAGGGTTTCTGCTGAGAGATCTGCTGTAAGTCTGATAGGTTTCTGTTTGTGGGTAGCCTGACCTTTCTCTCTGGCTGCCCTTAGTATTTTCTCCTTCATTTCAACCCTAATAAATCTGGCGATTATGTGCCTTGGGGTTGGTCTTCTTGAAGAATATCTTTGTGGTGTTCTCTGTATTACCTGGAGTTGAATATTACCCTGCCTTGCCAGGTTGGGAAAATTTTCCTGAATGATATCCTGAAGAGTATTTTCCAACTTGGATTCATTCTCTTCATCACATTCAGGTACACCTATCCAACGTAAATTAGGTCTTTTCACATAGTCCCATATTTCTTGGAGACTTTGCTCATTCCTTTTCATCCTTTTTTCTCCAATCGTGTCTTCTCGTTTCATTTCACTGAGCTGGTTCTCGACTTCTGATGTCCTTTCTTCTACTTGATCAATTCGACTGTTAAAACTTGTGCATGCTTCGAAGTTCTCCTGTTGTGTTTTTCAGCTCCATCAATTCACTTATATTCCTCTCTAAATTGTCCATTCTCGTTAACATTTCGTCAAACCTTTTTTCAAGGTTCTTAGTTTCTTTGCATTGAGTTAGAACAAGTTCTTTTAATTCACAGAAGTTTCTTATCACCCACGTTTTGAAGCCTGCTTCTGTTATTGGAACACACTCGTAATCTATTAAGCCTTGTTCCGTTACTGATGAGGAATTGCAATCCCCTGTAGAGGGAGAGGCATTCTGATTTTGAGTATTCTCTGCCTTTTTACGCTGATTTCTTCCCTTCATTATATATTTATCGGTCTGTTGTCTTTGTAATTACCGACTTTCTAACTAGGTCTCTGAGCAGATGTCCAACTTGTTGATTCCCAGCGCCGAAATCTGAGCAATCCACTGAGCCGGCCACAATAGCGGTGTTAAGATTGATGGTGCTTTTCTGCCCGGGAATCTCCGGACTCTGCACCAAAAACTGGCGCGCTAAGGCACCAGCAAAACCGCCGCGCCGGCCGCAAGAGTCGCCCTGGCAACCCATGGGGCTCCTCTGCTGGGAATCTCCTGGTCCATGAGCCACAAATATTCGTCTGAAAGTGTGGCGTCCTCTCTCTGCACTTTCACTGGGAGCTAGGAGCCCGAGCTGCTAGTGATCAGCCATCTTGGATCAGGAGAATCGATTAAACCTGGGAGGCAGAGATTGCAGGGAGCTAAGATCATGCCACTGCACTCCAGCCTGGACAACAGAGCAAGACTCTATCTAAAAATAAATATAAAATAAAATAAAATGATGTCATGGGACAGGGCTTAGCAAATTTTTTTTTCTGAAAAACCTAGATATCATGGCCTCCGCAGGCCTTAAGGTATCTGTTGAAACTATGCAGTTCTGTTGGTGTAGCTCAAAAGCAGCTGTTCATAATCTGCAAGAAAGTGGGCACAGCCACTTGCATGTAACACTTTATTTTTTTTTTTCAAATAGGGTTGGGGTTCTCGCTATATTGCCACGCTGGTCTCGAACTCGAGGCTCAAGGAATCCACCTGCCTCAGCCTTCCAAAGTGCTGGGATTACAGGTATGAGCCACTGCACCCAGCCTTAATTCTTTTTAAAATATTACAAGTGAAGAGACAAGGAATGATGTTTCATTTCCTTCTCTTTCCTGGCAGCTTTTCCTTAGACTATGCTACAATGAAGACAATTACTTCTTCTTTTTTTTAAGTGAGACAGAGTCTCACTCTGTCATCCAGGCTAGAGTGCAATGGGCCTGATCTCAGCTTACTGCCAAACTTTGCTGCCTGGGTTCAAGCAATTCTCATGCCTCAGCCTCCCAAGTAGCTGGGATTACAGGCACCCATCACCACATCCAGCCAATTTTTTTTTTTTTTTTGTATTTCTAGTAGAGACGGGGTTTCACCATCTTGGCCAGGCTGGTCTTGAACTCCTGACTTCATGATCCCACAAGCCTCGGCCTCCCAAAGTGCTGGGATTATAGGCGTGAGCCACCGCGCCGGGCCTGACAATTCTTTAGCAATGTACATTTCGGGTTACTTTTATGGTAAGGAAAAAAAGAGTCTTGACAGATTTAAAAGATCAAGAAAGTATCCCTTCCTTCTGACCTTCCTGAACAACTTTATCTGCTCCAGGATTTGTCTTAGAGCCAAGCTCTTCCATCCCCCACCCGGGCTCCCCCAGATCACACTCCTTTGCGCTGGATTTCACCAGTTCTGGGTTGATGGGAGGTCCCAGCGCTTCCTGCTCCTCCTCCGTCTGCCCTACATCCCTCCTGCTTCTCTAGGGAACCACAGATCTCAATGCCAATTTGGATCAACTTATTTCTGTCTTTCAGGGAGCCGACCGTGGAGGAAGGGCTGCAACATACCAGGGGCCTGGATTGTGACATACTTACAGCCACGAAGCCATTGAGTAAAGGTAACAGTTTCTTCAAGGAAGAATAGGGAGTGTGGATTTCAGCCATGCTGGACAGACTGGGGCGCCCTGGACATTTAACTTAGCATCTTCCTGAACCTCGGGGCTACTGTTTCACAAGATGATAGGGATCTGAGATGGGGCACCAATGCTGACTGGCTCTGCCCCTCTCTGTCCTGGCTGCCTGTGGTTGGCCAAGGCTGCCCAGCAGCTGCCCCCTGCCCTAGTTGTAAGCCTTTTATCACATCACAATTGGGTAGTGGAGCAAGGCCCAGGGTCCAGGGAACCAGGTGCCCCAAACCTCCCTCCCGTTGGCTCCTCATCCTTCAAACAGGCCACACCAGGGAAAGAGAAAAGGCACAGGATGCTGCCCTGGTACCCTCCAGATGCCACCAGGATCCCGTGGGCATAGTGCCCAGCGCTGACCACTTGCACAGTTGACATTTTCTAGTAGACTGGAGGACCCAAGGTGGAACTTGGGCTGTCCTATTAACAACTGTGCCCCCTGCTGGGCGCAGTGGCTCACACTTGTAATCCCAGCACTTTGGGAGGCCAAGGCGGGCAAATCACCTGAGGTCAGGAGTTCGAGTCCAGCCTGGCCAACATGTTGAAAAACCGTCTCTACTAAAAATACAAAATTATCCAGGCATTGTGGTATGCGCCTATAATCCCTCGGGATACTGAGGCAGGAGAATCGCTTGAACACAGGAGGTGGAGGTGGCAGTGAGCCAAGATCGTGCCATTGCACTCCAGTGTAGGCGACAGAGTGAGACTCTTTCTCAAAAAAAAAAAATACAGCTGTGCCCCCAAAGCCTGGCACTGCAGTACTTAAGAAACCCATTCATACCTGTAATCCCAGCACTTTGGGAGGCTGAGGCGGGCAGATCACAAGGTCAGGAGTTCAAGACCAGCCTGGCCAATATGGTGAAACCCTGTCTCTACTGAAAATACAAAAAACATGCTATCCAAATGTCACATAAAAAAAAAAAAAATCAGCCAGGCATAGTGGCATGCGCCTGTAGTCCCAGCTACGTGGGAGGCTGAGGCAGAAGAATTGCTTGAACCCAGGAGGCAGAAGTTGCAGTGAGCTGTCATTGTGCCACTGCACTCCAGCCCGGGCAACAGAGCGAGACTCCATCTCAAGAAAAAAAAAAGAAAGAAACCCGTGGAGAATGAATTAATGGATCCGGAGGCTCTGTGATGCAGGAATCTAGCTACAAGCCACCAGGCCCCTCAGTCCCCAGCCCCTAGTTGACCCATCCTTGAGACAGGGTTCAGAGAGGCCAAGGGACCTGCCTGAGGCCACACAGGAAGCAAGGCCAAGGTCAGGCTTTGAAGCCCCAAGAGTAACATGAGGGCAGGAATCTGTGAGGCAGAGAGTCCTGGAGCTGGTGCCGTTGGTCACTGGGCTTTTCTTTTGAGACAGGATCTTGCTCCATTGCGCAGGCTGGAGTGCAGTGGTGCAATGACTCAGTGCAGCCACGACCTCCCTGGCTCAAGTGATCTTCCCACCTTAGCCTCCCAAGTAGCAGGTCACTGGGCTTTTCTCCATGATGATAGATGTAGTTAGCATTTCAGGACCAAAAGCCTGTATGTGGGCACTGAAGACCTCCAGGCCCAGATCCCACAGTCCGTAGCCCACGCTGTCCCACTCTCACCTCATGAGGGCCACACTGCCCCACCGCATCCCCTCTGTGTCCAGCCCTGGGCCAGGGCGTGTCTGGGTTCAGATCCTTCATGGATTGGGGGAAGGGGGGTGGCTCAAATGGGAAAAGTAGATTACACTTTAATTAATTTAGTGAATGTTTGTCAAATCACCTGCTTACCGGAACACGTGGAACTGAGCACGATGTTCACAGAGGTGTGCCGTCCCCTCCCGGGCCACAGGCGCCCTTCACAGCCAGGAGTGTGTTGTTCCACAGCTTTCTTTTTTCCTTTTCTTTTTCTTTCTTTTTTTTTTTTTTTGAGATGGAGTCTTGCACTGTCACCTGGGCTGGACTGCAATGGCAAGATCTCAGTTCACTGCATCCTCCGCCTCCCGATTCTCCTGCCTCAGCCTCCTGAGTAGCTGGGACTACAGGCATGCATCACCACATCTGGCTAATTTTTGTATTTTTAGTAGAGACGGGGTTTCACTGTGTTAGTCAGGCTGGTCTCGAACTCTTGACCTCGTGATCCACCTACCTCGGCCTCCCAAAGTGCTAGGATTACAGGCGTGAGCCCCAGCCTCCACAGCTTTCTTTAAGAGGTCATCTGAGGCCGGGCTCAGCGGCTCATGCCTGTAATCCCAGCACTTTGGGAGGCCGAGAAGGGCAGATCATCCAAGGTCAGGAGTTCAAGACCAGACTGATCAACATGGAGAAACCCAGTCTTACTAAAAATACAAAATTAGCCAGGCATGGTGGCGCATGCCTGTAATCCCAGCTACTTGGGAGGCTGGGGCAGGAGAATCACTTGAACCCGGGAGGCAGAGGTTGCAGTGAGCCGTGAGCCGAGATCACGCCACTGCACCGCAGCCTGGGCAGAAAGAGCAAAACTCCGTTTCAAAAAACAAAAAAGAGGTCATTTGAAATAAGGAGCCTCAGAGCCAGGGGCTGAGGGCCTGGAAATGGGGGCACAAAAGAGGGTGATAAATAGGTATACAAGAGAGCGTGGGAAATTGCAGGGTGCAAAGGAGGGCTGGGAAATGTGGGCTCAAAGCAAGGCAGGAAATGGGGATGCAAAGGAGGGTGCAGGAAAGGGGGACGCTAAGGATGCGAGATGAAAACTTGGCTGCAAATGAGCATGGGAAAATAGGCTTAACCGATGGTGGGAAAATAACGCTCAGCTACAAGACCGCGGGGTGAGTAGCAGAGGGCGCTGTAGACTTGGGAGCAGCTCCTGGAAGGACCTGGCCAGAAAGGAATCTGGGCTGGCTGCACGCGGCCACGCCCCTCGACCGCCCCGCCCCTCGACCCTCCGGGCTTCACTCGAAAGCCGCATCTGCAGCCTCGCGCGTCCCCTGGCGGCGGCCTGTGGAAGCGCGGCCCTACGTGCCGGGGCTGGGCCAGGACTCTCCCAGCCAAACACGTCCAAAGGTGCCCCGGTACCCCAGGGACCCCGCCGCCCAGCCCGTCAGCGTCAGGAAATGAAGCAGAAATAGCTCCCCCTGCCCCAAATCCCTCCATCACACACGCACAGAATCGATGCGAAGAGACAGAATTGTGCAGGAAACCGACGAATTTCAAATGCAAGATACTTGCGCTTTGTTTGCTGTTGTTGAGACGCGGTCTCGCTACGTTGCCTAGGCTGACCTCTAACTCCTGGGTTCAAGCAATCCTCCTGCCTCGGCCTCCCCAAATGCTGGGATTACAGTGATGAACCACTGCGCCCGGCCAAGAGGAGATTTAATATCACTGTCAAAATAACAGAAGGGCCATTCCAATATATTCTTATCGTGTGTTGAGACATTTATTTCTCTACATGCTTGGTCTCCTTTCTTATTTTTAGGGGATTACAATTTTTTAATTTTTAATTTTGTGGGCACCCAGTAGGTGTATATATTTACCAGGATGACATATAGTTTTTAAAAGCACAATTAACCAAAAAATGGAATGTGTTGAATACAATCACACACAGAATATTTATGTCAACGACCCATATTAGTCCATGAACTCTCCTTTTCTTTTTTTCCTTAACTTTGAGATGGAGTCTTGCTCTGTCGCCCAGGCTGGAGTGCAGTGGCGCGATCTCGGCTCACTGCAACCTCTGTCACCCAGGCTCAAGCAATTCTCCCGCCTCAGCCTCCCAGGTAACTGGGATTTCAGGCACAACGTCACCATGCCCGGTTTATTTTTGTATTTTTAGTAGAGACGGGTTTCACCATGTTGGCCAGGCTGGACTTGAACTCCAGACCTCGTAATCCACCCGCCTCAGCCTCCCAAAGTGCTGGGATTACAGGGGTGAGCCACCCCATCCGGCTTGAACTCTCCTTAAATTCACGTGTTTGTTGTCAAGTGCAACAATTGGGTAGGTGTTGGGAGCACTGAGCAACAAATAGCAAATGAACAAGACCTCAGCTCTGACCTCCCTTAAGGTCAGAGAGGAGCTCAGCCATAGGCTCACCTGGTCGCTCGTTTATGTAAAATTTGCAGCAGAGATGTATTTGTTTACGCCTCACAAAACCAGGATCCATCCTTGACAAAGGGGCATTTTATGGTTTAGGGTATTTTAGTAGCAACTGTTGGGGAAAGAGGCCAATCAGAATCCACCACCCAACAAAAAAGTCTGGGGCGCACAAAAGAAAGGCGCCAGTCCTTGCAGAGGCCGGTCCACACCCTTGGCATCAGTCACCCATTCTGGGAGTTCCCAGGTCGTGGACCTCAGCCCTCACTGGGGACGAACGCAGAAATGTCACCAAGTTTCGGCATCAGGGGCTGACACTGTGGAAGTAGAGGATCACAGTGGTAATCATTGCTACCAAATGAAAACAGCATTTCCACCATTAGGGACTATTTTTAACGTTTATTTGTTTCCTCATGTTCACATTCTGCCTTATGGTTCAAGCTTTGTGCTCTGTACGGTGGGTCGGGAGACACTGAAGAGTGAGCTGAAGACCTTTGTCAGGCTGGGTGCCATGGCTCACGTCTGTAATCCCCGCACTTTGGGAGGCTGAGGCTGTGGATCACTTGAGGTCAGGAGTTCGAGACCAGCCTGACCAACATGGCGAAACCCCATCTCTACTAAAAAAAAATACAAAATTAGCCAGGCACGGTGGCTCACACCTATAATCCCAACACTTTGGGAGGCCAAGGCGGGCAGATCACGAGGAGATCGAGACCATCCTGGCCAACATGGTGAAACCCTCTCTACTAAAAATACAAAAATTAGCTGGGTGTGGTGGTGCATGCCTGTAATCCTAGCTACTTGTGAGGCTGAAGCAGGAGAATCGCTTCAACCAGGAAGTCGGAGGTTGCGATGAGTGGAGATCACGACACTGCACTCCAGTCTGGACAACAGAGTGAGACTCAGTCTCAAAAAAAATAAAAATTAAAAAATTAGCTGGGCGTGGTGATGGGCACCTGTAGTCCCAGCTACTTGGGAGGCTGAGGCAGGAGAATCGCTTGAACCCAGGAAGCAGAGGTTGCAGTTGCAGTGAGCTGAGGTTGTGCCTCTGCACTCCAGCCTGGGTGACACAGTGAGACTGTCTCAAAAAAAAAAAAGAAAAGCTCATAAATAGCTTTTGGAGATTTTATTACAGGCAGACCTGTAACAACCGCAAATGGACTTTTAAAACCTTCTGGGGAATGTTTTTCCTTCTAGGAATTCCTACTACAGATTTATTCAATTGCACATAGGCCAAGAGTTGGCAGCTTTTTCTGGAAAGAGCCAGAGAGTAAATATTTTCCGCTTTGCAGACCATACCATCTCTGTTGGGACTCTGCTATTGTAGCCATGGAAAATATGTAAATGGACAATATGTAAATATATGTAAATGAACAAGTGAGACTGTGTCAAAATAAAATGTTATTTATAATATGAAATGGTTTTGTTATTTACAAAAAACGGGCAGCAGAATGTAGTGTTGCTAACGCCTGCTCTTAAGCCTAGCTTGACTTGTGAGTAATTGGAAACAACTTAAATGCCCTTTTTGTTTTTTTGGTTTTGGGGGTTTTTTTTGAGACGGAGTCCCACTCCGTCACCCAGGCTGAGTGCAGTGGCTCGATCTCAGCTCGCTACAACCTCCGCCTCCTGCATTCAAGCGATTCTTCTGCCTCAGCCTCCCCAGTAATTGGGACTACAGGCATGCCCCACCACACCCAGCTAATTTTTGTATTTTTGGTAAAGACATGGTTTCACCATGTTGGCCAGGCTGGTCTCGAACTCCTGACATCAGGTGATCCGCCCGCCTTGGCCTCCCAAAATGCTGGGGTTACAGGTGTGAGCCACCGCACCCAAACTTAAATGCTCTTTGAATGTATTAATAGCTGATTAAGATTGTCCAACTAGAAAAAACGCTAAAAAGCTGAAAAAATGAATGCAGAATTCTTTTTTGTTTTTTTGGGGACAGAATCTCACGGTGTTGCTCAGGCTGGAGTGCAGCAATGTGGTCATGGTTCACTGTAGCTTCAAACTCCAGGGCTCCAGTGATCCTCCCACCTCCTGAGTAGCTGAGACTATAGGCACACACCACCCTGCCAGCCTATTGCTTTTTCTTTTTTGGTAGAGACAGGCTCTAGCAATGGTCTTGAACTCCTGGGCTGGTCTTGAACCCCTGGACTCAAGTGATGTGCCTGCCTGGGCCTCCCAAAATGCTGGAATTACAGGAATGAGCCACCACACCTGCTCAAATTCCTTTTTTTTTTTTTTTTTGAGATGGAGTTTCGCTCTTGTTAGCCAGGCTGGAGTGCAATGGTGTGATCTTGGCTCACCACAACCTCTGTCTCCTGGGTTCAAGCAATTCTCCTGCCTCAGCCTCCTGAGTAGCTGGGATTACAGGTGCGTGCCACCATGCCCAGCTAATTTTTTTTTTTTTTTTTTTTTTTAGTAGAGATGGGGTTTCACCATGTTGACCAGGATGGTCTCGATCTCTTGACCTCGTGATCCACCCGCCTCGGCCTCCCAAAGTGCTGGGATTACAGGCGTGAGCCACCGCACCCGGCCCTCAAATTCTTAACTAAAAGCATTGACAACAAGGGTCGGGCATGGTGGATCATGCCTGTAATCCCAGCACTTTGGGAGGCCAAGGTGGGCAGATCACCTGAGATCGGGTGTTCGAGACCAGCCTGGCCAACATGGTGAAACCCTGTCTCCACTAAAAATCCAAAAATCAGCCGGGTGTGGTGGCGCAGGCCTGTAATCCTAGCTACTCAGGAGGCTAAGGCAGAAGACTTGCTTGAACCTGGGAGGTGGAGGTTGCAGTGACCTGAGATTGCACCACTGCACTCCAGCCTGGGCGACAGAGGGAGACACTGTCTCAAAAAAAGAATAAATTCTGGTTTTAAGCCAGCAAGCTGGTGGTGATTTGTTATGGCAGCTCCCAAGAATCTAACACAGACAGGAAGCAGTGGGTGGGCGATGACATATTTCAGCTGCCTGTGGGGGCTGAGGAACACAGCACAAGATTCGGGAAAAGGGTCCACATCCGGCGAAGGAAAACTTTTCTTCCTTCTTTTTAAAAATTATTTATTATTATTTTTTGAAAAGGTCTCACTCTGTTGCCCAGGCTGGAGTACAGGGGCGCCATCACAGCTCACTGCACCCTCCAGCTCCTGGGTTCAAGGGATCCTCCCAGCTCAGCCTCCCTAGAAGGTGGGACCACAACCGTGCACCACCACACCCGGCTAATTTTTTTTTTTTTTTTTTTTTTTGAGACAGAGTTTAGCTCTTGTTGCTCAGGCTGGAGTGCAGTGGCACGATCTCAGCTCACCACAACCTCTGCCTCCCAGGTTCAAGTGATTCTCCTGCCTCAGCCTACAGAGTAACTGGGATTACAGGCATGTGCCACTGCATCCAGCTAATTTTGTATTTTTAGTAGAGACGGGGTTTCTCCATGTTGGTCAGGCTGGTCTTGAACTCCCGACCTCAGGTGATCTGCCCACTTCGGCCTCCCAAAGTGGTGGTATTACAGGCATGAGCCACTGTGCCCATCTTAATTTTTTTATTATTATTTGTAGAGACAGGGTCTCCCTATGTTGCCTAAGCCACCGCCCCGGTCCCTTTCTTCCTTAAGAAGAGAGATAATGTTCAGATCTTGCTGGTGACTTTGATTTTAAAAAACTCAAGGCATGGGCCGGGCGCGGTGGCTCACGCCTGTAATCCCAGCACTTTGGGAGGCCGAGGCAGGTGGATCACGAGGTCAACAGATCGAGACCATCCTGGTCAACATGGTGAAACCCCATCTCTACTAAAAATACAAAAAATTAGCTGGGCATGGCGGCACGTGCCTGTAATCCCAGCTACTCAGGAGGCTGAGGCAAGAGAATTGCCTGAACCCAGGAGGTGGAGATTGCGGTGAGCCGAGATCGCGCCATTGCACTCCAGCCTGGGTAACAAGAGCGAAACTCCGTCTCAAAAACAAAACAAAACAAAACAAAATTCAAGGCACAAGGCCAGGAGCAGAGGCTCACACCTGTAATCTCAGCACTTTTGAAGGCCAAGGTGGGAGGATCACTTGAGGCCAAGAGTTTGAGACCAGCCTGGCCAACATGGTAAAACCCTGTCTCTACTAAAAATACAAAAATTAGCCAGGCCTTGTGGCAGGTGCCTGTAGTCCCAACTATTTGGGGGACTGAGGCAGGAGAATTGCTTGAACTCAGGAGGTGGAGGTTGCGGTGAGTCGAGATCACGCCATTGCACTCCAGCATGGACAACATTGAGATGCGGCCTCAATAAATAAATGAATAAAAATAAACTGTGACGTTTGAACAATGTTATGCTCATTTTATAGATGGGAAAGCTGAGGCCACAGCCTCTAGATAAACACTTTTTTTTTCTTTTTTTGAGACAGAGTTTTGCTCTTGTTGCCCAGGCTACAGTGCAATGATGCAATCTCTGCTCACTGCAACCTCTGCCTCCTGGGTTCAAGTAATTCTCCTGCCTCAGCCTCCCAAGTAGCTGGGATTACAGGTACCCACCACCACCCCCATCTAATTTTTTGTATTTTTAGTAGAGACAGGGTTTCACCATGTTGGCCAGGATGGTCTCGATCTCCTAACCTCAGGCGATCCACCTGCCTTGGCCTCTCAAGGTGTTGGGATTACAGGCATGAGTCACCACGCCTGGCTAACAAAGACATTTTTATCATGCAGAACCGTTTAGGAGCATGTAAAATCTCTTCCCGGGAGCTCAAGGCAAAGGCCAAATAATTCTTTTTTTGTTTTTTTTTTGAGTTGGAGTCTCTCCCTGTCACCCAGGCTAGACTGCGGTGGCGTGATCTCGGCTCACTGCAACCTCCATCTCCTGGGTTCAAGCAATTCTCCTGCCTCAGCCTCCTGAGTAACTGGAACTACAGGTGAACGCCACCATGCCCAGCTAATTTTTATTTTTTTCTTTCTTCTTTTATTTTTATTTTTATTTTTATTTTTTTAAGACAGGGTTTCACTATGTTGGTTAGGGTGGTCTTGAACTCCCGACCTCAGGTGATCTGCCTGCCTTGGCCTCCAAAGTGCTTGGATTACAGGCGTGAGCCACCACGCCTGGCCTAATTTTTGTATTTTTAGTAGAGACTGGGTTTCACCATGTTGACCAGGATGGTCTTGATCTCTTGACCTCGTGATCCACCTGCCTCGGCCTCCTAAAGTGCTGGGATTATAGGCGTGAGCCACCGCGCCTGGCCCAAGATGGGTTTTTGTAAGGTTGCCAGGCTGGTCTTGAACTCCTGGCCTCAAGTGATCTGCCCACTTCGGCCTCCCAAAGTGCTGGGATTACACTCGTGAACCACCACGCCCGACCCAAATTAATTCCTTATTGCCTAGTGCTGGGCACCAGGCCCTGGAGGCTGAGAGCCCAAGATTAAGCCAAATCAGCTCAGTAGTGATCCCAGGTGAGGACCCTACCCCAGCCCAGAAGACCAGTCACCATGAGATTAGCGAAAATGCAGATACATGCAGGCGGTGCTGCTTGGTGCTGTGTTATTCAATCTATATCCCCAAAGAGAAAGGCCCAGAAGGTTGCATTCTTCAGTGATTTATGGTTCCACGCTAACAACAATAATAGTAATAATGGGCCCCATGCACTGGCTCAGGCCTGTAATCCCAGCACTTTGGAGGCTGAGGCGGGCGGATCACGAGGTCAAGCATTGGAGACCAGCCTGGCCGACATAGTGAAACCCCGTCTCTGCTAAAAATACAAAAAAATTAGCTGAGGGTGGTGGCAGGTGCCTGTAATCCCAGCTACTTCGGAGGCTGAGGCAGGAGAATTGCTTAAACCTGGGAGGCGGAGGTTGCAGTGAGCCAAGATCGTGCCACCACACTGCAGCCTGGACGACAGAGCGAGACTCCATCTAAAAAATAACAGTAATTATGAAGGTAGGTACGGTGGCTCATACCTGTAAATCCCAACCCTTTAGGAGGCCAAGGAGGGCAGATTCCTTGAGGCCAGCAGTTCCAGACCAGCATGGCCAACATGAGGAAACATTGTCTCTACTAAAATTACAAAAAAAATTAGCCAGGCATGGTGACAAACTCCTGTAATCCCAGCTACGTCGGTAGGCTGAGGCATGAGAATTCCTTGAACCTAGGAAACAGAGGTTGCAATGACCCGAGATCACACCACTGCACTCCAGTCTGGGCAACAGAGCAAGACTGTCTCAAAAATAAAAATAATAGTAGCTTCCTTTCCAGCCCTGGTCCCTGCAGCCGCCAAGATGTTGATGCCTAACAAGAACCAGACTGTCATTTATGAACAACCTTTTTTTTTCTTTTTTTCGAGACAAAGTCTGGCTCTGTTGCCAGGCTGCAGTGGCACAATCTCAGCTCACTGCAACCTCCGCCTCCCGGTTCAAGCAATTCTCCTGCCTCAGCCTTCCGAGCTGGGACTACAGGCAAGTGCCACCACGCCCAGCTAATTTTTGTATTTTTTAGTAGAGACAGGGTTTCACCATGTTGGTCAGGATGGTCTCGATTTCCTGACCTTGTGATCCTCCCACCTCGGCCTCCCAATAACTTTTTTTTTTTTTTGAGACAGAGTCTCCAGCCTCTGTTGCCAGGCTGGAGTGCAGGGACAGTATCTCAGCTCACTGCAACTTCCGTGTCCGGGGTTCAAGCAATTCTCCTGCCTCAGCCTTGAGTAGCTGGGACTACAGGCATGCGCCACCACGCCCGGCTAAGTTTTTGTATTTTAGTAGAGATAAGGTTTCACCCTATTGGCCAGGATGGTCTCAATCTCCTGACCTCATGATTCACCTGCCTCGGCCTCCCAAAGTGCTGGGATTACAGGCGTGAGCCACCGCACCCGGCCTCGTGAGCTCCTTTTAAGGAGGGAGTCATGGTGGCCAGCAGGGATGTCCACGTGCCTAAGCACCCGGAGCTGGCAGACAAGAACGTGCCCAACCTTCATGACATGAAGGCCGTGCAGTCTCTCAAGTTCCGAGGCTACGTGAAGGAACCATTTTCCTGGGGACGTGTCTGCTGGTGCCTTACCAATGAGGACATCCAGTATCTCCGTGATTACCTTCATCTGCCCCTGGAGATCGTGCCTGCAGCACGTCCAGAGACTGGCAGGCCTCGGCCTAAAGGTCTGGAGGTGAGTGACCTGCAAGACTCAAGAGGGGAAGCCGACAGAGATACCCACAGGCAGAGTGCCATGCCCCCTGGAGCCCACAAGAAAGACGAGGCTGGGGCTGAGTCAGCAACCGAATTCCAGTTTAGAGGCGGATTTGGTTATGGACGAGGTCAGCCACCTCAATAAAATTGGAGAGGATATTTTGCATTAAACTTATAGCCAAAAATAATCATAATAGTAATAACGGCACAGGCTGGGCATGGTGGCTCATGCCTGTAATCCCAGCACTTTGGAAAGCCGAGGTGGAAGGATCACTTGAGCTCAGGTATTCAAGACGAGCCTGGGCAACATAGCAAGACCCGGTCTCTACAAAAAAGACAATTAGCTGGGTATCATGGCATGCACCTATATAGTCTCGGCTACTTGAGAGTCTGAAGTAGGAGGATCACTTGAGCCCAGGAGGTGGAGGCAGCAATGAGCCCTGTTTGTACCACCGTACTCCAGGCCGGGCGCGGTGGCTCACGCCTGTAATCCCAGCACTTTGGAAGGCCGAGGCAGGTGGATCATTTGAGGTTGGGAGTTCAAGACCAGCCTGACCAACATGGAGAAACCGTGTCTCTACTAAAAATACAAAATTAGCCGGGTACCAAGACCAGTTGGCTGTACAGACCCCCACCCAGGTGGCGCTGAAGGTATTAAGGAGCAGACACCCAGATAGAACAGCAAAGTGGGACTGTCCGGGGACAAACAGCCTTCTGAGCTGAGAACCTCAGGGCTGACAGCATTCCGGGCTGAGGGCCTGGAGCAGACACTGACCCATGTAGCTACTCTCTCTGAACAGGTGATTATTATCAACAACAGGTGTCCTGTGTTTGCTCATAGAACCAAGATCAACCAGGAAGGCAGCGGGTGCCTGCTTACCACAGATCAAGGACAAACTAGGGAGTATTCTCCACAAGGGAGCCCGGGCGCAGGGTCACCTATCCTGTGCTTAAAGAATTGTTTTAACCCGTGTGTGATATACATACACCGTTTTGCTACTTTAGAATGCCCCAAGCAGTGTTCCACTTGACAGGGGGCGGGGGCTGGAGGGCGGCCAGGTTTTCCTTGCCATCGTTCTTCTCAGAAAACAATATAATTTTATCATACAGTCAGCATTTCTCAACAGCCGGGAGTGGTGGTGTGCACCTGTAATCCCAGCCACTCAAGAGGCTGAGGCAGGAGAATCGCTTGAACCTGGGAGGCGGAGGTTGCAGTGAGCCGAGATCCCACCACTGCACTCCAGCCTGGGAGACACAGTGAGACTCTGTCTCAAAAACAAATAAAAAAGAAAGAAAGAAAGAAAAGAAAATCCAAAGTCAGAGACAGCAAGGCGTAGAGGCAACATTTGAACTCAGGGCCTCAGTCTTAAACACCGTATTTTGGGACACACCTGTCTTGTCTTTTCCCTCATAGCATTTATGTACAATCACATTGTGAATCCACCGCAGCCCTGGACGTTCAATGGTGTGGAAAAGCCGTCCCAATGTGGTGCTGGTGGACACGGCAATTCCCAGTGTTGTGCATTCAGTACAATTCCATCTCTTCTAAAAACTCACACAGGTACCTGTTCTAAAGAGAACAATGGCAAGAAGATAATCCACAAAAGTGCCAGCATTGGTGGGCAATGCTGTAATCCCAGCTACTCGGGAGACTGAGGCAGGAAAATCGCCTGAACCCAGGAGGCGGAGGTTGCAGTGAGCCGAGATTGCGCCATTGCACTCCAGCCTGGGCGACAGAATAAGACTCCTGACTCGGAAAAAAAAAAAAAAAAAAGACTGATTTTGGCCTTTGCTTTGAGCTTTTTCTTTTCCCTGTTTTTTTTTTTTTTTTTTTTTTTTGACACAGCGTCTCTCTACGTCTCCCAGGCTGAAGTGCAGTTGTGCAGTCATAGTTCACTGCAGGCTCAAACTCCCAGAGTTTTTAATAGAGACAGTGTTTCACCACGTTGGCCAGGCTGGTCTCAAACTCCCAGACTCAAGCGATCCACCCATCTTGGCCACCACACCCGGACTCTGCATCCTTCGGAGGGTTTACCTGCTGTCTCAGCAGATGCCCCTTGCTGAGCCTGGCGGGAAGGGTGGGAGGACACTGGGAACCAGGATCTCAACTTGGACCAGGGCAAATGAGAGATAATTTGGGGGAAAGAAAACAGCTCTGACCTGAAACTTAGCCAGGCCCTCATGGTTCACGGAAAACAACCCACCCAGCTCAGGAATTCTCGCAGGCCGGGTCCACGCTATGTTCTGTGCTTCTCTTTCTCTTTTAGAAGATCTGGAAGAGTTGGTGTATGAATTTCTTCTTTTTTGAAACAGTCTCGCTCTGTCGCCCAGGCTGGAGTGCAGTAGCATGATCTCGGCTCACCTCTGCCACAACCTCTGCCTCCCAGATTCAAGTGATTCTCCTGCCTCAGCCTCCCAAGTAGCTGGGATTACAGGCATGTGCCACCACACCCGGCTAATTTTGTATTTTTGGTAGACACGGGGGTTTCTCCATGTTGGTCAGGCTGGTCTCGAACTCCCAACCTCAGGTGATCTGTCTACCTCTTTTTTTTTTTTTTTTTTTCTTTTTATTTAGGCAGGGTCTCAGTGTGTTGCTGAGGCTGGAATGCAGTGGCGTGATCCTGGCTCACTACAGCCTCAACCTCCCCAGGCTCAAGTGATCCTCCCACCTCAGCCTCCTGAGTAGCTGGGACTACAGGCATGTGCCACCATGCCCAGCTAATTTTTAGAGGTTTTTTGTTTGTTTGTTTTGTTTTGTAAAGATGGGGTGTCACCATGTTTCCCAGACTCACCATGAGTCTGACATATTCTCAAACTCCTGGGCTCCAGCGATCATCCCGCCTTGACCTCCCAAAGTGCTGGGATTATAGGTGCATGCCACTGCACTGGGAATTGGCCTTTTATTATTATTATTTAAGCAATCTGAGTCTTTTCTACATTGATTTGTTCACTGTGTGTCTTCAGTGCTTCGTATGTAATAGGAGCTCAGTAAAGACCCATAAAGTCTTCATTAAAGCCTCAATGAAATGAGGAAATCCTGATGTCTGGAGTCTGAAGTCTAAAGTCCTGAGTACCTGCCCCAGCTCTGCGTCTCAGTAGCTGTGCCACCTTGGGCCTGTCACTGAGCCTTATAGGTAAAATTGGTTCAAGAAGTGTTTTCACACAAGGACACAAAAAAATCAGAATTACCCCGCTGGTAGGAATGTCAACTGGGGTAGCAGCTTTGGAAAACAGTCTGACAGCTTCTCAAGAGGTTACACATACGGCTGGGTGCAGTGGCTCACGCCTGTAATCCCAGCACTTTGGGAGGCCAAAGTGGATGGATCACCTGAGGTCAGGAGTTTGAGACCAGACTGGCCAACATGGTGAAACCCCATCTCTACTAAAAATACAAAATTAGCTGGGCATGGTGGCGCATGCCTGTAATCCCAGCTACTCAGGAGGCCGAGGCAGGAGAATCCCTTGAACCCGGGAGGCAGAGGTTGCGGTGAGCTGAGATTGCGCCACTGTATTCCAGCCTGGGCAACAAGAGCAAAACTCCATCTCAAAAAAAAAAAGAGAGAACCTGGCCAATCTCAATGGCTCACACCTGTAATCCTAGCACTTTGGGAGGCTGAGGTGGTGGATCACCTGAGATCAGGAGTTCATGATCAGCCTCACCAAGATGGAGAAACCCTGTCTCTACTAAAAAAAAATACAAAATTAGCCAGGGGTGGTGGCACATGCCTGTAATCCCAGCTGCTCAGGAGTCTGAGGCAAGAGAATTGCTTAAACCTGGGAGGCAGAGGTTGCAGTGAGCTCAGATGGAACCATTGCACTCCAGCCTGGGCAACAAGAGTGAAACTCTGTCTCAAAAAAAAAAAAAAGAAAAAAGAAAAGTAAACCTGGAGGCCAGGTGCGGTGGCTCATGCCTATAATCCCAGCACTTTGGGAGTGAATCACTTGAGGTGGGTGGATCACTTGAGGTCAGGAGTTCAAGACCAGCCCGGCCAATAGGGTGAAACCTTGTCTCTATTAAAAATACAAAAAAAATTAGCTGGGCGTGGTGGCACATGCCTGTAGTCCCAGCTACTTGGGAGGCTGAGGCAAGAGAATCACTTGAACCCAGGAGGCAGAGGTTGCAGTGAGCCGAGATCGTGCCACTGCACTCTAGCCTGGGTGACAAGAGCAATACTCCATCTCAAAAAAAAACAAGGAAAAAGTAAACCTTGGCCGGTTGTATTGGAAGCAATATGATTGTTTGAGGCCAGAAGTTCAAGACCAGTCTGGGCAACATAGCAAGACTCCATATATATAAAAAAATTTTTAATTAGTGAGGCAGGGTGGTGGACACCTGTAGTCCCAGCTGCTCAGGAGGCTGAAGCAGGAGGATCATTTGAACCCAGGATCTCAAGGGTACAGTGAGCTATAATCATACCACTGCGTCCAGCCTAGGCGACAGAGCAGACCCCAGATAAATTATTTTTAGAAAGAGTAAACTTGGACCAGGTGCGGTGACTCACATTTGTAATCCCAGCATTTTGGGAGGCCAAGATGGACGAATCACTTGAGGTCAGGAGTTTGAGACCAGCCTGGCCAACATGGTGAAACCCCATCTCTACTAAAAATACAAAAATTAGCTGGGTGTGGTGGCGTGGGCCTGTAATCCCAGCTACTCAGGAGGCTGAGGCAGGAGAATCACTTGAACCTGGGAGACAGAGGTTGCAGCAAGCCGAGATCATGCCATTGTACTCCTGGCTGGGTGACAGAGCGAGACTCTGTCTCAAAAATAAAAATAAATAATTAACCAGGTGTGGTGGCACATATCTGTAGTCCCTGCTACTTGAGAGGCTGAGGAGGGAGGATCGCTTGAGCCCAGGAGTTTGAGGCTGCAGTGAGCTATGATTATGCCACTGCTCTCCAGCCTGGGGGACAGAGTAAGACCCTATCTCTAAGACAATAGCAACAAAAATGCTGAATGAAATACAGCAAGCATGCTTATAAGTGACCAGCTAAGTTTACAAAAAAGTTAGAGAAATCTCCAAGGGACACAGCGGAAGGGAAGTTTCTGAGGCTCTGACTCCCCTTAGGGGATCTTCTGGGAACTCCATTCTAGGAAATCAAATGAAAGTAGTCCCTGGGATTCCTGGAAGAAGTAAGAGCGAATCTTCCCTGAAAAAACAGACCCTCAGTCAGGGCCCTCAGGATTCTTGACTGTTTGATCACAGTCAAAATCATAAAACATACAAGAACATAGGCCACCATGAGTGAGAATCAGCAGAAAAAACAAACAGTAGAATTAGGTCCCCCCAAGACATCTGGCATTGGAACTAATAGTGATACATTATTTTAAATATTTTCAATGGTTCTTCTCTCTCTCTCTCTTTTTTTTTTTTTTTTTTTTGACAGAGTCTTACTCTGTCGCCCAGGCTGGAGCACTGTGGTACGATCTTGGCTCTTTGCAACCTACCTCCTGGGTTCAAGTGATTCTCATGCCTCAGTCTCCCGAGTAGTTGAGATTACAGGCGCATGCCACCACACCTGGCTAATTTTTTTTTATTTTTCTGTAGAGATGGGGTTTCACCATGTTGGCCAGGCTGGTCTTGAACACCTGACCTCAAATGACCCACCTGCCTTGGCCTCTCAAAGTGCTGGGATTACAGGCCTGAGCCACTGCACCCGGCCAGGTCTACCTACTTATAAAGGGCAACCTGCTTACTCACAGTCTTACTGATTTAGACCAGGCACAGTGACTCACGCCTGTAATCCCAATGCTTTAGGAGGCTGAGATGGGAGGACTTCTTGGGACCAGGAGGTTAAGACCAGCCTGAGCAACATAGCAAGATCCTGTCTCTATTTTGTAAAAAAGAAAAAAATAATGTTATCTAGCCAGGTGTGTTTTTTTATGCCTGTGGTCCCAGCTATGTAGGAGGCTGAGATGGGAGGATCACTTGAAACCAGGAGTTTAAGACCAGCATGGGCCACATAGCAAGACCCCATTTCTTTTCTTTGCTTTCCTTTCTTTTTTTTTTTTTTTTTTAGGCACAGTCTTGCTCTCTCACCCAAGCTGGAGTGCAGTTGCATGATCTAGGCTCGCTGCAACCTATGCCTCCCAGGTTCAAATGATTCTCCTGCCTTAGCCTCCACCTCCCAGGTTCAAGCCATTCTCCTGCCTCAGCCTCCCAAGTAGCTGGGACTACAGGAACATGCCACCATGCCCTGCTAATTTTTGTATTTTTGGTAGAGACAAGGTTTCCCCATGTTGGCCAGGCTGGTCTTGAACTTCTGACCTAAGATGATCCGCCCACCTCAGCCTCCTAAAGTGCCGGGATCACAGGTGTGAGCCACTGTGCCTGGCCACAATACCCCATTTCTACAAAAAATTTAAAAATTAGCCAGATGTCGTGGCATGCACCTGTGGTCCCAGCTAGTCAGGAGGCTGAGGTGGGAGGATTGCTTGACCCTAGGAGAGAAAGGCTGCAGTGAGCCATGTTCACACTACTGCACTACAGCCTGGACAACAGAGCAAGATCCTGTCTCAAAAAAAAAAAACAAAAAACAAAAAAACCCTCATCTCAAAAAAAAAAAAAAATTAAAAATCAGCCTGGCTGGGCACAGTAGCTGGGCACAGTGTCTCAGGACTGCAATCCCAGCACTTTGGGAGGCTGAGGCAGGTGGATCACTTGAGGTCAGGAGTTCGAGACCAGCCTGGCCAGTGTAGTGAAACCCCATCTCTACTACAAATACAAAAATTAACTGGGCATGGTGGCACATGCCTGTATCCCAGCTATTCGGGAGGCTGAGGCATGAGAATTGTTTGAACCTGGAAGGCAGAGGTTGCAGTGAACGGAGATTGTGCCACTGCACTCCAGTCTGTGTGACAGAGGAAGACTCTGTCTCCAAAACAAACAAAAAACACAAAGGCTGGGCACAGTGGCTCACACCAGTAATCCCAGCACTTTGGGAGGCCAAGGTGAGTGGATCAACTGAGGATGAGAGTTTGAGACCAGCCTGACCAACACGGAGAAACCCCTGTTTCTAGTAAACATACAAAATTAGCTGGGTGTGGTGGTGCATGCCTGTTATCCCTGCTACTTGGGAGGCTGAGGCAGGAGAATTGCTTGAACCTGGGAAGCGGAGGTTGTGGTGAGCCGAGATCATGCCATTTCACTCCAGCCTGGGCAACAAGAGTGAAACTCCATCTCAAAAAAACAAAGAGAGGGCCGGGCGCAGTGGCTCACGCCTGTAATCCCAGCACTTTGGGAGGCCGAGGCGGGTGGGTCATGAGGTCAACAGATCGAGACCATCCTGGTCAACATGGTGAAACCCCGTCTCTACTAAAAATACAAAAAATTAGCTGGGCATGGTGGTGCGTGCCTGTAATCCCAGCTACTCGGGAGGCTGAGACAGGAGAATTGCTTGAACCCAGGAGGTGGAGGTTGCGGTGAGCCGAGATCACGCCATTGCACTCCAGCCTGGGTAACAAGAGCGAAACTCCATCTCAAAAGAAAAAAAAAACAAAGAGAAAAGATGAGGAGGTATGGGCACAGAGACAGGCATGAAAGGAATACTGTGTGAAGACACAGTAACAAGGCAACTAACTGGCTCTGAGCCAAGGAGAGAGACCTCAGAAAGAACCGCCCAGCTGACACCTTGTTGTTGTAGATCCACCCTCCAGAACTGTGCGACGCCCTGTCGTATAAGCTGCCCTGGCTGTGGTGCTTGGACCTGACAGCCTTAGCAAACTCACACACATCCCCTCTTCCCAACTGGTACTTCCCGGCATCACCACCTCCCAAAGTGCTTTTACTAAATCCTTGTCTCAGTGATGGCTTCCAGGGAACCCAAACTAAGACAAGGCCACCCCAGGGTGCAAAAGGTGGCATGGGGAAAGAAGAGAGTCTCAGGGGAGCACTGTCATGCAGAGAAAGGAGAGGAGAGGTCTCGAGGGAAGTAGAGCCAGACCTCAGTGACCGAAGCTACCGTATTTGCTCCCAGAACCCATGAGAAAAACTTAACAGTGTGGTGGTGGTGGGGAACCCCACAATAGGAACCTTTTCTGTGGTTTTGAGCCACAAAAGAAAGTTGTAGCTCATTGGTTCACAGCCACAAAGGAAATGGTTTCCTCTGTGGAAACCAGTTGGGTGATGGTTTTCTTTTGTTGCTGGGGAGGATCTAACCACAACGTTCCTGCTGCATCCTGGGCAATGGGCTCCTGCTGGCATGTTCTCTCTCCTGTTTTCAAGTTTACTTTTTTTTGTCTTTTTTTTTTGAGATGGAGTCTAGCTCTGTCACCCAGGCTGGAGTGTTGTGGCACAATCCCAGCCTCACTGCAACCTCCACCTCCTGGGTCCAAGTGATTCTCATGCCTCAGCCTCCTGAGTAGCTGGGATTACAGGCACGTGCCACCACACTTGGCCTATTTATTTTTTTATAGATGAGATCTCAGTATGTTGCCCAGGCTGGTCTCAAACTCCTGACCTCAAGCCATTCCTCCAGCCTCACCCTCTTGAGGCACTGGGATTACAGGTGTGAGCAACCACACTCAGCCTTGCTTAGCTCACGTATAGGCTTTTTGTGGTTTTTGCTTATTTGTTTGTTTGTTTTTGAGACACAGTCTGGCTCTGTCGCCCAGACTGGAGTGCGCACAGTCTGGCTCTGTCGCCCCGGCTGGAGTGCACACAGTCTGGCTCTGTCGCCCCGGCTGGAGTGCGCACAGTCTGGCTCTGTCGCCCAGGCTGGAGTTCGCACAGTCTGGCTCTGTCGCCCCGGCTGGAGTGCGGTGGTGCCACCTCAGCTCAGTACAACCTCCACCTCTCAGGTTCAATTCAGATGAATTCTGAATGTGCAGCCTGGGCTGGGCAGAGCACAATCTAGAAATTTCATGCACAATCTGGAAGAGTTAGGGAGAGAAGGAGGGGAGAAAGGAGGGGGCATGCGGAAACTGGAAGATTCAGCGATTAACAATTGCCCACGCCTCCCTCGGAATGCTTTCTGCTTCTCCCAGTCATTCGCTCAGAAAGCACTTACTGAGCACGTACTGTGCTCCAGGCTGTGTGCAGGGCACTAGAGATAGAGTGAGGCACAAGAAGCCACATAGCCAGCCGGGTGCAGTGGCTCACGCCCATAATCCCAACATTTTAGGAGGCTGATGCATGAGGATCACTTAAGTCCAGGAGTTTGAAACCTGCCTGGGCAACATAGTAAGACTGTGGCCTCAACAACAACAACAACAAAACGAAAAATAATAAAATTAGCCAGATGTGCTAGCATGCCTATAGTCCCAGATACTTGGCAGTTTGAAGCAAGAGGATTGCTTGAGCCTGGGAGTTTGAGACCAGCCTGGGCAACATAGCAAGACCCCATCTCTATAAAAATAAAAATAAATTAGCTGGTCATGTGATGTGCATCTGTAGTCCCAGCTACTTGGGAGGCTGAGGTGGGCTGATTATTTGAGGTCAGGAGTTCGAGACCAGCCTGGCTAACATTGTAAAACCCCATCTCTACTAAAAATACAAAAATTAGCCGGGAGTGGTGGCGTGCGCCTGTAACCCCAGTGGCTCACGCCTGTAATCCCAGCTACTAGGGAGGTTGAGGCAGGAGAATCACTTGAACTCAAGAGGCAGAGGTTATGGCTAGCCAAGATCGTGCCACTGCACTCCAGCCTGGGTGACAGAGCAAGACCCCATCAAAGAAAGAAAGAAAGAGACAGAGAGAGAGAGAGAAGGGAGGGAGGGAGGGAGGGAGGGAGGAACTTTGCAAAGTGGGCTGGCTGCAGTTTGTGCAGTGGGTCACCCTATTGTCTCAGCAGGAATGACTGGGATTTACAAGGATAAATAACCACATTCCCAGATTCTCACAGACCCATTTCCCCTGCAAATGTCTGTCTCTCTATATAAATACAGCAAAATTTCCTTCCGGAGAGGTGGACAGTTCTATGAACTTTAACACCTGTCCAGATTCATGGAGCCACCAGGGCCATCAGACACAGCTGCCGCATCCCCCCGAAGCTCCCTGGAGCTGCCCCTCTGTCATCAGCCCCTCCCCCCGGCCGCAGGCAGGCACGAATCCGTCTGCTGTCTCACACTGTAGTTTTGCCTTGTGAGAATGTGATATAACTGGAATCATACACTATGGGGACTTTTGAGTCTGGCCTCTTTCAGGCAGCATCATGCATTTGAGACTCATCCGAGTACTTGCCTGTCTCAATAGTATGCTCATTTCTGTTGCTGAAGAATATTCCATTGTAGGGAAAGACCCTGGTTTGTTTCACATTCACACACTGAGGGACAACTCCATTGTTTTAAGCCATGGGTGATGATGAATAAAGCTGCTATCAACATTCATGCACAGGCTTTTCTTCTATTTCACTTTTTATTTTTTTAGAGACAGGGTCTCACTCTGTCACCCAGGCTGGAGGGCAGTTGGTGTGATTATAGCTCACTGCAGCCTTGAACTCCAGGCTCAAGGGAGCCTCCTCCCTTGGCCTTCCAAAGCTCTAAGATTACAGGCGTGAAGCACTATTTTGAGGCTTTCAAATTACTAATTTATTTTTTAGAGATGAGGTCTTGCTATGTTGCCCAGGTTGGAGTACAGTGGTGCAATCATAACTCACGTAACCTTGAACTCCCGGCCTCAAGTGATCCTCCCACCTCAACCTCCCAAATAGCCATGCCCAACTCATGTACAGATTTTTTTGCTTGTTTGCTTCTTTGCTTTTGAGACAGAGTCTTGCTCTGTAGCCCAGGCTGTAGTGCAGTGGCACCATCTCAGCTCACTACAACCTCCACTTCTTGGGTTCAAGCTATTCTCATGCCTCAACCTCCTGAGTAGCTGGGACTACAGGCACCCGCCACCACTCCCATCTAATTTTTGGTTTTTTAGTAGAGATAAGGTTTCACCATGTTGGCCAGGCTGGTCTCAAACTCCTGGCCACAAGTGATCCACTCACCTCAGCCTCCCAAAGTGCATGTGCCACCACCGCACCCAGCCACATACAGGTTTTTGTGAATATCCATTTTCTTTTTTCTTTTTTCTTTTTTTTTTTTTGTTGTTGTTGTGAATATCCATTTTTATTTCTCTTAGGTCAATACCCAGGAGTGGAGTTGCTGGATCATAGAGTGCTTGCATGGTGAGTGTTTCAAGAACCACCGTTTTCTTAAACCCTTAGGGGGTCGGGGTTTCGTACAAAAAAAAAAAAAAAAAACAACCGTTTTCCAGGCTGGGTGTGGTGACTCACACCTATAATCCCAGCACTTTAGGAGGCTGAGGCGGGCAGATCATGAGGTCAGGAGTTGAGACCAGCCTGGCCAACATAGTAAAACCTTGTCTCTACCAAAAATACAAAAATCAGCCAGGTATGGTGGAGCACGCCTGTACTCCCAGCCACTTTGGAGGCTGACACAGGAGAATCGCTTGAACCTTGGAGGCAGAGGCTGTGGTGAGCCAAGATAGCGCCACTGCACTCCAGCCCGGGCAACAGAGCAAGACTCTGTCTCAAAAAAAAAAAAAAAAAAAAAAAAAACTACCATTTTCCAAAGCCCGCTGCACCATTTTGCATCCCCACCAGCAGTGTATGAGGGTCCAGTTTCCCTGAATCTTCCTCAGCACTTGGTGTTGTTGGTATTTTTCATTCGGCCATTCTAATAGGTGTGAAGCAACAGTCTATTAAAACTGGCCTTGTGAGCTGAGGTGCAGGATTTGAACTTGAGTCCCTGGGCATCTAACCACTGTATGGTGTCACCTCCTTTCCTTTGCAGAGCTGCTGGGCTAGGAAAATGTGGTCCATCTAAAAGGTGGAGCTTTGTCAAAGTCATTGCCACCTGCTCTGAACGGTTGTGCTGAGAAGGAAATATAGGCCGGGCATGGTGTCACACCTGTAATCCCAGCACTTTGGGAGGTCGAGGCGGGCAGATCACCTGAGGTCAGGAGTTTGAGACTAGCCTGGCCAACATGGTGAAACCCCGTCTCTACTACAAATACAAAAATTAGCCAGGTGTGATGGCAGTTGCCTGTAATCCCACCTACTCAGTAAGCTGAGGCAGGAGAATCGCTTGAACCCGGAAGGCAGAGGTGTTGCAGTGAGCCAAGATCGCGCCACTGCACTCCAGCCTGGGCAACAGAGCAAGACTCTGACAGAAAACAAAAAAGATATGCACTTGTCAAAAACCACAGTAGTATGTACAACATGAACAGTACATAGAAATGTAAACTATATGAATAAGAATGTATTGGCTGGGTGCAGCGGCTCACGCCTGTAATCCCAGCACTTTGGGAGACCGAGGAGGGCAGATCACCTGAGTTCAGGAGTTCAAGACCAGCCTGGCCAACATGGTGAAACCCCGTCTCAACTAAAAAATACAAAAATTAGCCTGGTGTGGTGGCACGCACCTGTAATCCCAGCTACTCAGGAGGCTGAGGCAGGAGAATCGCTTGAACCTGGGAGGTGGAGGTTGCAGTGAGCAAGATCGCACCACTGCACTCCAGCCTGGGAAACAGAGCAAGACTCTCTCTCAAAAAAAAAAAGAATGTATCAAGATTGGATCATCAATTATAACAAATGTTCAGCAGGACGCAAGGTGTTAATAGGAGAAATTGTTGGAAGGGTGGAAACCCTCCACCATCTGCCCTATCTGCTGTCATTTATACTACTCTAAGCAATAACTCTATGAGTTAAAAAAAGAAGAGCATCCCTCCTGCTCGTCCCCCAGTCCCACCAGTTTCTTGGAAGACTGAAGAGAATGTCTGGAAAATCAAGGAAATACAGATATATACATTTTTCCAAATATTTTACACAAAACGTGGCCTCAGCCAGGTGTGATGGTTCACGCCTGTAATCCCAGCATTTTGGGAGGCTGAGGCAGGAGAATCGCTTGAGGCCAGGAGTTTGAGATCAGGCTGGGAAACAAAGTGAGACACCATCTCTAAAAATAAAATATTTTAAAATGAAGTGAGGTCCTGGGACAATGTACATGTCAAGCGTCCGGTGGCTGGGCCATCTGTTCAAAGAAAAACAGGAAGCCTGTGGCCTGCCCCTCTGGCCTGTCTAGGCCCAGCTTTTGTCTTTGTGACTTAACTTTCAAAGGCGGGCCTGGACACCCTGGGTTGGCCTCCAGCTTCCTTCCCTGGCTCCAGAAACTGCAGGAAAAAAAACAATTCAACATGTCAGCATCTCCCCCAGTTCTGTGCTCTGCAGACGCCACCTCACTGGCCCCATCACCGCCCTGTTAGTGCAGCACTGAGGTTACTGCACCCACTTTGCAGATGAGGAAACTGAGGCCCAGAGGGGTCCAGGTGACGCGGTCCAGCTGTGTGGCCAAGTCAGAACTTGAATCCAGGTCTCTCTGGACTCCAAATCCTGCTCATGACTGTTCCTACTATGAGTTCATCACCGATTGCAAGACACCCATTCATTCACTCATCCATTCATTCATTCAAGTAATTCACCAATTGCCAAGATGCATCTGAAAAACCAGGGGAGAGATTCCCTGATGTGGGTTTGAGTCCTACAACTCCAGTGTTGTGTGATGTTTTTTGTTTTTGTTTTTGTTTTTGTTTTGAGATGGAGTCTTGCTCTATCACCCAGGCTGGAGTGCAGTGGCGCGATCACGGCTCACTGCAGCCTCCACCTCCCAGGTTCAAGCAATTATCCTGCCTCAGCCTCCCAAGTAGCTGGGACTACAGGCGCCCACCACCATGCCTGGCTACTTTTGTATTTTTAGCTAATTCTGTACAAAGGGTTTCACCATATTGGCCAGGCTGGTTTCAAAGTCCTGATCTCAGGTGATCCACCTGCCTCGGCCTCCCAAAGTGCTGGGGTTACAGGCGTGAGCCACCGCGCCTGGCTCACCAGTGTTGTGTGATTTGAGGCTGGTGGCTGCTCTTCTCTCAGCCTCAGTTTCCTGCACCTGCAGGATGGTGACTCGGGATGATGATTCCACCTCCCGGGGTGAGTCGGCGCCTGCAGATGGTAGATGCTTCGTGGATGCCTGTTGCGTGGATGCCTGTTGCGTGGAAGCCTGTTGCGTGGATGCCTGTTGCGTGGATGCCTCTTGCGTGGAAGCCTGTTGCGTGGATGTCCTTTGTATGTTATTCCCCCCAACCAGCCTGACCTGCTTGTTTCGCTCCTCAATTCGCCACGTAGCAGCAGGGTCCTCTGCCTATGGGCAGGATGGGGCAAGTGTCCTGGGCTGGCTGGGCCCACCATTCCCACCACAGGCACCAGGGGCCAGTGGGCAGCCTCACTCAATCTCCCTCTTTCCTGTCCCCACAGCACCTCTCAGTTTGGGAGGCCCAGGCAGACTCACTCTCCATGAGGCAGACTCTCCTTTCCCTGCCGTGGGACTGGTTGCTCCCGCCACAGTGATGGTATCAACAGTGGACACCAGGGGACAGAGAAGCACTGAGGTCCTCTGGCCAGTGGGGCCCTGTACTACTCTGGCTCACTCTTTCTCTTATTGAGTACCTATAGTATGCACAGCCCTGTCCTGGGTGCTGGGGACACAGCAGTGAATAAGGCAGAGAGGCCAGGCACAGTGGTGGCTCATGCCCGCAATTCCAGCACTTTGGGAGGCTAAGGTGGGAGGATTGCTTGAGTCCAGGAGTTCGAGGCTGCAGTGAGCTGTGATCATGTCATGGTACTCCAGCCTGGGTGACAGAGCAAGAGCCTGTCTCAAAAAAAAAAAAAAAAGCTCGGGCAACATATCGAGACCCCATCTCCACAAACAATTTTAAAACTACCTGAGCAAGGTGGCATGATGCCCCTGTGGTCCCAGCTACTCAGGAGGCTGAGGCAGGAGGATCCCCTGAGCCCAGGAGATCAAGGTTGCAATGAGCTATGATTGCATCACGACACTCCAGCCTGAGCGACAGAGCAAGACTTCATCTCAAAAAACAAACAAACAAAAAGAGCAAAACCCAAAAGATATTTATGGAGTACCTACTAAATGTCAGGTGCTAGGAACCCCACAGGGACAGGCAGCCCAGCAACTGGGATATGACGCGGGCCTCCATGGGGGAGGCAGCGGGCAGAGGCAGGGATGTCCAAGCCGAGATTTAAGGGACAAAGAAGGGTGCAGGCAGATGAGCAGTGGGTGGCACAGTATTCCAGGTGGAGCGGGCAGCATTGGGCAGCAGCGTGGGTGAGGGAGATGGTTTTCGGTCCCTCTCTTACTCTCACGTGCAGATGGACTCCCTGTTCATCCACCAGTCAGTCCATCTGCCCAGAACCCACCGACTTCTCGCCTCCCCGGTATCCTCACCCCATCCAGGCCTACCATCCCTCCTCCCTGGTCCACCAGCTCCAGCCTCATGCCCAGAACACGTTCGCTGTGCAGCAGAGCAGAGGAGGCCAAAGTCCCCCGCCGCCACGCTCAGCCTCTATTTGAGCAGCTGTCAGGGGCACCCCAGCCGCACCCAGCTGAGTCAGGGCTGCTGGTGCCCTGGAGAGAAATATTCTCCCCAGTCAGGTCTGGCAGGCACTGGGGCGGGGACTGGGCTCAAGGCAGCTGGGGTAGAGCCTTTGATCGGAGGGATCTTTAAAGCAGCGTTTCCACCAAGGCAGGGCATGGAGTCACTGAGCTCAAAGCCCCCTTGGGCTTAGAGAGGAGATCAGCCCGACAAGGGCCTGAAGTTTGCTGCTCCAGGGTTCAACCTACCTCGCAATGTCTGTGTCTCAAGCTGTGACCGACCATGAACTCTCATGGAGCCAACAAGGAAACTGGGGCTCAGAGAAGTTGCGCAATTTACCCCGGGTCACACAGCCAGAACCAACGGAGACCCAGTGAGACTTCAGAGATAACTGCTTTGGGGTCAGGCTCCCTGGATCCAAATCTCGGATCTGACACTGATTCACTAGGCTAAATTAGGGCGAGTCCCCTCTCTGGGTGTTCCTCAGTTTCCTTATCTGTAAAAGGGGGCTAATGGCAGCACCCATATATGGGAAAGGGAACAGGACATGCAAAGGTCCTTGGGTGGAGCTGTGTCCTGGTATTTAGAGGAGCATCCAGGAGGCCGGGGCGGCTGGAGTGGAGCGAAAGAGGGAAAAAAGGGAGGAGGCGAGGCAGGGAGGAGACAGGGCTGACGGTGCGGGGCCTTGTGGGTTGTGGAAGGACGTCGTTATTTTTTGTTTGTTGGTTGGTTTGTTGTTTTGTTGCTGTTGTTGTTTTGAGACAGTCTCGCTCTGTCGCCCAGGCTAGAGCGTGGTGGTGCGATCTCGGCTCACTACAACCTCTGTCGCCCAGGTTCAAGCAGTTCCCTGCCTCAGCTTCCCGAGTAGCTGAGACTATAGGCAAGCCCACCACACCTGGCTAATTTTTGTATTTTTAGTAGAGATGGGGTCTCACCATGTTGGCGAGGCTGGTCTCAAACTCCTGAGCTTGTGATCCACCCGCCTCGGCCTTCCATAGTGCTGGGATTACAGGCGCGAGCCACCACGGCTTGTTGTTGTCGTTTTGAGAGAGCGTCTCACTCTTTTGCCCAGGGCAGCGGCACAATCTCAGCTCACTGAAACCTCCGCCTCCCAGGTTTAAGCAATTCTGATGCCTCAGCCTCCCTCGCAGCTGAGATTACAGGTGCATGCCACCGTACCTGGCTAATTTTTGTATTTTTAGTAGAGATGGGGGTTTCACCATGATGGCCAGGCTGGTCTTGAAATCCTGACCTCAAGTAATTCACCAGCCTTGGCCTCCCAAAGCGCTGGGATTACAGGCGTGAGCCACCGCGCCCGGCTGGGTTGTAAGAGGATTTAGGCTTTGACCCTGAGTGAGGTGGGAGCCACGGAAGGTTCTGAACAGAGGGGGGACCTGATATACAGGTGTTCCCAGGCTCTTTCTGGCCACTGATGCAGGAATAAGCTGCGGGGAAGATGAGCAAGGGAGCTGGGAGACCAGATATAAAGGGGGCTGTACTGGAACTGGGCTGAGAAATATGCAAATCTTCACTCATCTGCGTGTTTCCTGCCCAGCCCAGCTCACAGCAGCCTGAGAGGCAAGGCCGGGACTTTAGCCGAGAGACTTCAGGGTGACGCTGGGTGGGGCACAGCAGGGAGTGATGGGCGGAGTTCCACCCGGTGTCTCCCAGGCCAAAGTGGCTGGACCACTCCGGGCAGGCACATGGGCTGTGTGCGCAGGTCACATGCCAGGCGGTGAGCAGCCCCACTGCAGCCTGACTAGCAGGATGCTCTCCTGGGTCTGAGTGGCAGGGTTTGGGGATTCCCCTACAATCCAGGCCTCCTTCCTGTGGGTTCGAGGACTGACATGGATTCATTGGGCAGCAAGGCAAGAAACTGTGTCTCAGGGCGGGCGAGGTGGCTCACACCTGTAATCCCAGCACTTCGGGAGGCCAAGGCAGGTGGATCACTTGAGGTCAGGAGTTCAAGACCATCCTGGCCAACATGGTGAAACCCCGCCTCTACTAAAAATGCAAAAATTAGCCAGGCGTGTTGGCGGGCACCTGTAATCCCAGCTACTTGGGAGACTGAGGCAGGCAAATCGCTTGAACCCAGGAGACAGAGGTTGCAGTGAGCTGAGATCGCACCATTGCATTCCAGCCTGGGAGACAGAGTGAGACTCTGTCTCAAAAAAAAAAAAAAAAAACCAACCAACCAAACAAACAAACAACCCCCCCCCCCCCACAAAACTCTGTCTCTCTGGGCCTCAGTTTCCTAATCTGTAAATAGAGGATATAAATCGGCCAGGCTCAGTGGCTCATGTCTATAACCTCAGCACTTTGGGAGGCCGAGGTGGGTGGATCACCTGAGGTCAACATGATAAAACCCAGTCTCTACTAAAAATACAAAAAGTTAGTCAGGTGTGGTGGCAGGAACCTGTAATCCCAGCTACTTGGGAGGCTGAGGCAGAAGAATCACTTGAACCCAGGAGGCGGAGGTTGCAGTAAGCCAAGATTACACTATTGCACTCCTGCCTGGGCAACAAGAACGAACCTCTGTCTCAAAAAAAAAAAAAAAAAAAAAAAGGCTGTGCATGGTGGCTCACGCCCGTAATCACAGCACTTTGGGAGGCCGAGGCGGGTGGATCACAAGGTGAAGAGATCAAGACTATCCTGGCCAACATGGTGAAACCCCATCTCTACTAAAAATACAAAAATTAGCTGGGCGTGGTGGCGCATGCCTGTTAGTCACAGCTACTCAGGAGGCTGAGGCAGGAGAATCGCTTGAACCCGGGAGGCAGAGACTGCAGTGAGCCAAGATCTTGCCATTGTACTCCAGCCTGGGCAACAAGAGCAAAACTCCGCCTCAAACAAACAAAGCAAAAAACAAAAATAGAGGTTATAATGCCAGCAACCCATAGACGGGAAGGAGAACAGCACACGCAGAGACCCTGAGGTGGAGCCACGGCCTGGTGTGATTCAGCCTCGAATTCTTCCTGGGGCATTTGCCGAGCAGGGAAGGAAGGGCTGTCCAGAAGGACCTGGCGGTGCAGAGGCATCCAGGTGGGAAAAGGGTGAGCCCCTCCAGAGGGTCGTGTGGGCTGGACAATTCTCTAAAAATGCCACACGGGTGCCAGGAGAGAGGCCAGTGGGGAGAGATTTGAGACCACAGATTAACCAAGACACCCCCACCTCTTCCTCTTGGTGGAGGCAGCCCGGCCAGTCCAGACTCCCAGACTGGCTCACTCAGGTCCCACCGCCCGGACCTGGGTCACATCTCCTGGCACCCCAGTGCCTAGCCACGCTCCTCTGCCTCCCATGCTGTAGACTGGGAATATGGCCAATGCATGCCCCAGAGACCCCTGTGAGTCACTCTGAGCAAGCACCCGAACACCTCTGTGCCTCAGTTTACTCATCTGTAAAATGGAGGGAAAACGATAATTTCTTCTGCATGTGTGAACTGCAGGCTAGACGCAATGACACCTTTTTTTTTTTTTTTTTTTTGAGACAGGATCTCGCTCTGTCACCCAGGCACAATCACAGCTCACTGCAGCCTCGACCTCTCAGGCTCAAGCAATCCTCCCGCCTCGGTCTCCCGAGTAGCTGGGATTACAGGCACACAGCACCATGACTGGTTACTTCTTGTATTTTTTGTGGACACGGGGTCTCATTATGTTGCCCAGGCTGGTCTCCAACTCCTGGGCTCAAACAATCCTCCTGCCTTGGCCTCCCAAAGTGCTGGGATTACAGGGGTGGGCCACCACCCACGGCCACGATTATACTTACAGGTATGATTATGAGATACGCAAATGTCGTTATTGTTTTCCAGCCAGGAGTCAGACAGCTAAAGAGCACCCCCACCAGATCCCGGGAACCTAGAGCCCACTCAGCCTGGGTCCCAGGGCCTCCCCTCCCTCCCTCCCTCCTTAGCCTCAGTTTCCCCAGCCCTGTTCCTGGGGTGAAGAGAGCGACCCCCCTTAAACCCCGGGAGCCTGGGTCTCAGCGCCTCCCTTCCCTCCCTCCCGCCTCAGGCTCAGTTTCTCCAGCCCAGCTCCTGGGGTGAAAAGAGCACCCCCGCCAGCCTGGGAGTCCGGGGCCCACCCAGTCTGGGTTCCTGCACCTCCTCTTCCCCACTTCCCTCCTCAGCCTCAGTTTCCCTAGTCCTTCTCCCAGGGTGGAAAGAGAGTCCCTCCCCACCCAGTCCGGGAGCGACCCACCCAGCCTGGGTCCCAGGGCCTCCCGTCCGTCCCCAGCCTCAGTTTCCTCAGCCCCAAGGACTCCAGGCGACCCCTCCGCCCGGCAGGGGCAGCACGGAGCGGCCCGGGCCACCCGGAAGGGCCCCGCCCCCGCGCCGGCCCCGCCCCGCCCGGGCTGCCCAGAACCGGGAGACGGCGGCGGCTGCGAGGCCCGGGCGCGCGGGGCGGAGGCGGCGGCGGGACGCGGGGACCATGGCGGCTGCTGAGCGCCGCGCCTTCGCGCACAAGATCAACAGGTAGCGGGGCCGCGGGGCCCCCTCCCGCCTCCCCCACGTGGCCCGGCCCCGCCCCGGGGCGGTGCGACCCTCCCTGCCGGGGCGCCCCCCGTTCAACCCCTTTCCGCCTGGGCCCGTGTCCCGCCCGCTTCCTCCGGCCGGGCCTGGGGCTGGAGAAGGCGGGGAGGGCGGCGGGGGTCCCGGCAGGGGAACCCCAGCTGGGAGTCGCGTCGGAGCCGGGAGCGCGATGGCGGCTGCCGTTCAGCCTCCCAGACGCGCGGGGGCGTGTCCGGAGGGCTTCGCGGAGGAGGCGGCTCGGGGATGCGGGTGCCGGGCGCTCCCTGCACTCCTTGCGCGCCCGGTCCGCGTCTCTTGGCCCCTCACTGTCCCCGCGCCCTCTGAGATCAGGGTGGGCCGGACTTTCTGTTCCCTTCTCAGTGCCTGGTTTGGGGCAGGGCAGCTCCAGGCTCTGAGATTTCGGGACAGAAATGGGCTTCTCGTTGGCTTTTGAAACCCTTCGAGGAGTTTCCTGTGCCCTTCCCCCCCCCCAGGGTCCGGTGCCCAGCTGTCGGGGGGGAAGGGGGACAGCTGTGGACGCCCCCCCCACTCAGTGCTTCAGGCTCTCCCAGCACGGCCTGGACCGCGCTGGGGATGGATGGGTGATTGAATAGAGGGAGTGGGGGCTGGGGACAGAACCAGCTGGTGGGCAGACGGGGGAGGGGACAGACGCCAGGCGCTGGGGGATCCATTTTCGTGGCCACTGGTGATTGTGAGAGCTACAGCCTGGGAGGGGGATGTCAGACTCTCTGGGGCTGAAAAACCTCGTCTTCATTATCGGGGAGGGGGGTCTTTGCACAACGGTGGGTTCAGAAACTCAGATATCCTCTCCCCCGAGACATGTCCTGACTGCCCCCAGGTGAAAGAGCCGCCCTGTGGGTTGGGCCCTGGTGTCCCATAGACGACCCAGTCTTGGGATGTAGTGTCAGAGAGAGAGAGACCAGAAGCCTCATCAAATAGATTACCTGTCACTGCTAAGTGCTGTGGAGACAAGAAGACAGGGAAGGGCGATGGGGCACGCGGGCTGCTTGAGATGTGGGAGGTGGGTCAGGAGGCCCTGGATGAGCAGGTGCTTTTGAGCAAAGACCTCAAGGAGATGAGGAAGGGATCAGGGCCTGTTTGTGGGGGTTTGTGCAAAGGCCCTGAGGCAGGAACAGAGAGCTGGAGGGAGCAGTAGTAGTAGAATGTGCAGGGTCCTGTGAGCTGTGCAAGGGACTTTGACTTTTGACCCCAAGTGAGGTGGGAGCCATGGAGAGTTCTCGGCAGAGGAGAGATGTGGTGGCTGGGGCATAATGGCTGGGCAATTTTTATGTTCTATCATTATCTTTGTCTGTAAATTGGCTCTCTGCCTTAGACCTTTGGCGTCTTTGAGGCTGCAAACATTATTAGTTTCTTTTTCTTTTTCGTTTTTTTTGAGACGGAGTCTCGCTCTGTTACCCAGGCTGGAGTGCAATGGTGCAATCTCGGCTCACTGCAACCTCCGCCTCCCAGGTTCAAGCAATTCCTGTGCTTCAGCCTCCTGAGTAGCTGGAATTACAGGCACCCGCCACCATGCCCAGCTGCTTTTTGTATTTCTAGTAGAGACGGGGTTTCACCGTGTTGGCCAGGCTGGTCACAAACTCCTGACCTCAGGTGAGCCATCTGCCTTGGCCTCCCAGAGTGCTGGGATTACAGGCGTGAGCCGCCGCGCCCAGCCTTCTTCTTCTTTTGAAAGAGTGTTTTGCTCTGTCACCCAGGCTGGAGTGCGGTGGTGATATCTTGCTTGGCTCACTGCAGCCTCAACCTCCCAGCTCAAGTGATCCACCTACCTCAGCCTTCCAAGTAACTGGGACTACGTACAGGTGTATGCTGCAACACTTGGCTAACTTTTTAATCTTTTGTAGAAACAGGATCTCACTATGCTGCCCAGGCTGGCTTCAAACTCCTGGATCAAGCGATCCTCCTGCCTCGGCTTCCCAAATGCTGGGATTATAGGTGTGAGCCATTGGGTCTAGCCTGCTGTTTCTTTGCATTTCAATCCCTGTGTCCTTGGGTCCTGGGTTTTACTCAAGTGAGAAAGAGGGGTTTGGGGTACTGTAGAGCTCAGGGTAAGAGCAGAGAATGATCCTGGGGCCCTAGTGAGCTGTGAGCAAATGGCCCAGGCCTTCCAAAGCAGGCACCCAGGTATCTGCATACTCAGAGCTGTTTCTATATTCATCTGGTCATCCATTCAGTCATTCATTCCACAAATGCCAAATTAACCTGAATATTAGGCAGTCCAGATTTCTAATGAAAAGATTCTTTATTTGTTTGTTTGTTTTTTGAGATGGAGTTTCACTCTTGTTGCCGAGGCTGGAGTGCAATGGCACGATCTCAGCTCACCGCAACCTCCGCCTCCCGGACTCAAGCAATTATCCTGCCTCAGCCTCCTAAGTAGCTGGGATTACAGGCATGCGCCAGCACACCCAGCTAATTTTGTATTTTTAGTAGAGACAGGGTTACTGAATCTAAGGGGTACTTTTTTTTGCTTTTTGTTTTATTTTTGAGATGGAGTCTCGCTCCGTCGCCAGGCTAGAGTGCAATGGTATGGTCTCGGCTCACTGCAATCTCTGCCTCCCAGGTTCAAGCAATTCTCCTGCCTCAGCCTCCTGAGTAGCTGGGACTACAGGTGTGCGCCACCATGCCCAGCTAATTTTTCTATTTTTTGTAGAGACGAGGTTTCACCATGTTGGCCAGGATGGTCTCGATCTCTTGACCTCGTGATCTGCCTGGCTTTTCCTCCCAAAGTGCTGGGATTACAGGCGTGAGCCACTGTACCCTGCCCTGAAACTGAGGTTTAAAGTGGTTGTCACTCTCGACCAGGCACAGTGGCTTACACCTGTAATCCTAGCATTTTGAGAGGCTGAGGCGTGCGGATCACCTGAGGTCAGGAATTCAACACCAGCCTGAACAACATGATGAAACCCCGTCTCTACTAAAAATACAAAAATTAGCCAGGAGTGGTGGCACATGCCTGTAATCCCAGCTACTTGGAAGGCTGAGGCAGGAGGATCACTTGAACCCGGGAGGTGGAGGTTGCAGTGAGCCAAGATTGGGCCATTGCACTCCAGCCTGGGCGATAGAGCAAGACCCATCTCAAAAAAAAAAATGGTTGTCACTCTTGAAAGTATCCAAGGGGAAGTGAACCAAGAACAATTTTGGAAACGTTTTTGTGAAGATGGGATCTTACTGTGTTACCCAGGCTGGTCTCAAACTCCTGGCCTCAAGGGATTCTCCCACTTGGGCCTCCAAAGTGTTGAAATTCCCGCTCTCAAATATCCCCCAGCATCTTTATTCGACTTCTTCCTGGGCCTCTCTGACAGTGACATCTTCATTTTCAGCTTCAGATGTCTGATGTGAGCCGGTTTACGTTTTACATTTAAAGAAGTAATGGCCGGCTGGGCGCAGTGGCTCACATCTGTAATCCCAGCACTATGGGAGGCCGAGGTGGGCGGATCAGGAGGTCAGGAGTTCAGACACCAGCCTGGCCAATATGGTGAAACCCGGTCTCTACTAAAAATATAAAAATTAGCCGGCGTGGTGGCATGCGCCTGTAGTCCCAGCTTCTCGGGAGGCTGAGGCAGAAGAATCGCTTGAACCTGGGAGGCAGAGGTTGCAGTGAGCCAAGATCACACAACTGCACTCCAGCCTGGGCAACAAAGCAAGACTCTGTCTCAAAAAAATTAATTAATTAATTAAATGAATATTTTTAAACAATTAAAAAATTTAACAAAACAAAACAAGGTCAGAAACCCAGCTGCCTAGAACTGTCTTTGAGGACAAGATGGTGGCAGCAAGCCTTAATTGAGCACTTACTGTGTGCAAAGCCTTAACTCAGAACAGCGCAAGAAGGTGAGCAGTGTCCTGAGCGCCGAGGCTGAGAGGCTGACGGTCACTCCTCTGTGCTCCATGGCTCCTCATGCAGAGCCCTGTGATGCAGTCAGCTGACTCCGTGGCCGTGCTATTGCAGACCCAGCCTTTTCCACTGCAGCGGCCTCTTTCCAAGGCCAAGGGGAAAATGAAGCTGGAGGCCCTGCCGTCCCTCGTCCCCTCTCCCTCCTCTGGAGCAGCAGCTGCAGAACAGCTGGGACCAGCACACAGCTTTGTCCCCTGTCCCAGCATCTTTTGTAAATTATCCCCGATCCCCTGTGTGCCCAGGGTTCTGGAGGCAGCGGCCCAACTTTGGGAATTTGAAGACAAAAGCCCTAATTTTTCACATCCTTTGAATTTCCCACAAGTGCCGTTCTCACCCCCGTCAGTAGAAGCAAGACTCTTAAGAGACTGTTAAGAGCAAAAATAGACGGACTATGGGGATGGAGGAGGGAGGCCGGGGTCTCAGACTAGAGGCCTCCACATTGTATGAAGGTCATGATCAAGTTTTATTTTTGACCCATATGATTTTTTTTTCTTTTTTGAGACAGAGTCTAGCTCCGTCGCCCAGGCTTGGAGTGCAGTGGTGCGATCTTGGCTCACTGCAACCTCCACCTCCTGAGTGCAAGCGATTCTCATGCCTCAGCCACCCAAGTAGCCGGGATTACAGGCGCATGCCACCATAGCTAGCTAATTTTTTGTATTTTTAGTAGAGATGAGGTTTCATCATATTGACCAGGCTGGTCTCGAATAGCTGACCTCGAGTGGTCTGCCTGCCTCAGCTTCCCAAAGAGCTGGGTTTTACAGGCATGAGCCACTGCACCCAATCAATTTTTTGTTTTGTTTTGAGACAGGGTATTGCTCTGTCATCCAGGCTGGAGTGCAGTGGCACAATCATGGCTCACTGCAGCCTCTACCTCCCAGGCTCAAGCGATCCTCCCACCTCAGCCTCCTGAGTAGCTGGGACTACAAACACCTACCACCATGCCTGACTAATTTTTTAATTTTTTGTAGATTGGGTCTCTCTGTGTTGCCCAGGCTGGTCTCAAACTCCTGGGTTCAAGGAATCCTCTTCCCTCGGCCTCCCAAAGTGCTGTAATAACAGGCGTAAGCCATTATGCCCAGCCAGACCCATATAGATTTTAACTGAGAGGCCTCCAGGCTGGGTGCGTTGGCTCACGCCTGTAATCCCAGCACTTTGGGAGGCCGAGGCGGGTGGATCATGAGGTCAGGAGTTTGAGACCAGCCTGACCAACATGGTGAAACCCCATCTCTACTGAAAATACAAAAAATTAGCCAGTGTAGTGGCGGGCACCTATAATCCCAGCTACTTGGGAGGCTGAGGCAGGAGAATCACTTGAATCCGGGAGATGGGGGTTGCAGTGAGCCAAGATCACGCCACTGCACTCCAACCGGGGGGACAGTGCGAGACTCTGTCTCCAAAAAAAAAAGATACCTCCAGACAGGGCTGAGACTCCCAGTCTGGAGGCCTTAGTCTGCCCCGCCCCCATCCTGTCCTTAGAGACTTCTCTGTACCTGCCACACATTCATCTCATTGATGGCCCCTGGGCCATGGGGTTTGCAGTAATCGGCATTGCACTTTTTTTGAGCACAACTGTTTTGTTGGTGTTTTGCCCTGTCACCAAAGCTGGAGTGTAGTGATGCAATCGTGGCTCACTGCAGCCTCAAACTCCTGGGCTCCAGCGATCCTCCCACCTAAGCCTCCAGAGTAGCTGGGACTACAGGCACGCACCACCATGCCCAGCTAATTTTTAAATGTTTTATAGAAATGGGTCTTGCTACAACTTTGTCCCCACCTGGGGAGGCTTGTGGGTAACCCAGCTCCCTGGTGAGTGCTAGGTCCGTGAGCGGCTGAGAGATGTTTATTTCTTCAATGTTTTTCAGGGTTCAATTTACTCAGTGGCATGTGCAGGCTGGTCTTGAACTCCTGGCCTCAAGCGATCCTCTTGCTTCAGCCTCCCAAAGTACTTGGGATTAGAGGCATGAGCCACTGTGTCTGGCTGAGCACAGCTGTTTTTTTTTTGTTGTTTGTTTTTTGAGATGGAGTTTCACTGTTGTTGCCCAGGCTGGAGTGCAGTGGTACGATCTCGGCTCACCACAACCTCCGCCTCCTGGGTTCAAGCAATTCTCTTGCCTCAGCCTCCCGAGTAGCTGGGATTACAGGCATGCACCACCACACCCAGCTAATTTTGTATTTTTAGTAGACACAGGGTTTCTCCATGTTGGTCAGGCTGGTCTCGAACTCCCGACCTCAGGTGACCCGCCCACCTTGGCCTCCCAAAGTGCTGGGATTACAGGCGTGAGCCACCATACCTGGCCCAAGCACAACTTTTTATTGTGAAAATTTACTGATCACTCCACTGCATACCTTGTTGTCTCAGGAAAAAAAAATTACAAGCACACAGGAAACTGGGACGCAGAAGGGAGTCAGGCCTGAACACCCAGGCAATCAGCTTCTCTATTTTAAGAGGGACTGAGGCCCAGAGAGGGTATCCTACCTGCCCAGAGCCACACAGCTAGAAGACCTGGGCTTCCCCTCATGCAGCAGATTTGGGCAGGTCGTAGAAGAAGACTGGGAGGGCCACATTCATTCTATCAAAAAAAGTAGGAGGTGGGCAGATTGCTTGAGGTCAGGAGTTCAAGACCAGTCTGGGCAACATGGCAAAACTCTGGCTCTACTAAAAATAGAAAACTTAGCCAGGCGGGGTGATGCAGACCTTTAATCCCAGCTTCTCTAGAGACTGAGGTGGGAGGAGGATCACTTGAGCCTGGGAGGCAGAGGTTGCAGTGAGCTGATATCATGCAGCTACACTCCAGCCTGGGTGACAGATCAACCCTGCCTCAAAACAAAACAAAAAAACATATGCCAGGAGTGGTGGCTCACTCCTATAATCCCAGCTCTTTGGGAGGCCAAAGCAGATGTAGCACATGAGGTCAGGAGTTTGAGACCAGCCTGGCCAACATGGTGAAAACTTGTCTCTGCGAAAAACATAAAAAATCAGCTGGGCATGGTGGTGGGCACCTGTAATCCGAGCTACTCGGGCATGGTGGTGGGCACCTGTAATCCGAGCTACTTGGGAGGCTGAGGCAGGAGAATCGCTTGAACCTGGGAGGTGGAGCTTGCAGTGAGCCAGGATCACAGCCATTGCACTCCAGCCTGGGCAACAAGAGCAAAACTCCATCTAAAAGAAAAAAACAAGCTGGGCACTGTGACTCACATCTGTAATCCCAGCACTTTGGGAGGCCGAGGCGGGCAGATCACGAGGTCTGGAGTTAGAAACCAGCCTGGCCAACATAGTGAAACCCCATCTCTACTGAAAAATACAAAAAAATTAGCCGAGTGTGGTGGCAGACACCTGTAATCCCAGCCACTCGGGAGACTGAGGCAGGAGAATCACTTGAACCCTGGAGGCGGAGGTTGTAGTGAGCTGAGCTTGTGCCATTACACTCCAGCCCAGGCAACAGTGCGGGACTTGGTGTCAAAAAAAAAAAAAAAAAGTAGTGAGCGCCTAGTATGCTCAAGGCCCTCTCTGGGGGTGACACAGCTCTAGTTCCTGTCTTCACAGAGACCCCAGGGAGCAGGAGTCTCCACACTCAAAGCTCGGAGCCTCATCTCAAGGCCTTTCCACTTGCTGTGACCCTGTCCAGCATCCTCCCCCACCACCCCACCATAACTGCATGGCTCTCTCTCCCTCCCCTCCTTAGCTCAGCCAGAGGAGCTGGAGGCCTGAGCCATCCCTGTCCCCACTGGCTCTGCTCCACATTCCTGCACAGTCCCCTCTGCTACGAGTGTTGCCCCTCCACCCTCGTCCTCCCTGATTTTGTTTTGTTTTGTTTTGTTTTGTTTTGTTTTGTTTTGTTTTGTTTTGTTTTGTTTTGAGACAGAGTCTTGCTCTGTCACCCAGGTTGGGGTTCAGTGGCACGATCTCGGCTCACTGCAACCTGCGCCTCCTGGGTGCAAGCGATTCTCCTGCCTCAGCTTCCTGAGTAGCTGGGACTACGGGCGTTCGGCTAATTTTTGTATTTTCAGTAGAGACGAGGTTTCCCCATGTTGGCCAGGCCCGTCTTGACCTTCTGATCTCAGGTGATCTGCCCACCTCAGCCTCCCAAAGTGCTGGGATTATAGCTGTGAGCTACTGCACACGGCCATCCTCCCTGATTTTGAAGGCCTGCTCAAGTGGCCCAGGAAGACCCCAGGGCCCACCTTGGTTGCATGGGTTTACTTAAAAGGCCTCCCAGCTCTGGGCCCCACAGGCCAGGTTGACCTCTAACACAACGGCCTCATCTCAGGATCTCTGCAACTTCAGGCCAGGCCCCAGGCTCCGCTCTGCCCAGCAGCCCTCTGAAGTCAGGACAGTAGCTACAGATGGGGAAACTGAGGCTCAGAGGTAGAAATGCTTTATCCCAGGCCTCATAGCAAGGATGGAAAGGGATGTGTGATCTGGATGGGGTCCAGGGGGCAGGGCTGGGTGTTTTGGGGAACAGCAGGATGGACAGAGGTCCCCCAGATGAGGGAGCAGAGGCCAGGGACCCGTGGGCCTCCCTCCAGATCTGGAAGGCCACAGGCCCAGCTGGAAGGGGAAGGAGAGTCTCTGAGTCTCTGATAGCTTCAGACCCCACTGTGGCAGCATTCCCATCTCCTGATCTGTGCTTGGTGGGGAAGGGGTTGGGAGGGCCCAAGGCCCATCTCTGGGGAAACTGGGGAGCTCTGGGCCCCCAAAGCCTCAGCAGTCCTGGTTCTCTTGGCCCTCAGCCTATTTATTCCATTCCACAATCTGGATTTTCCTCATAGAAAGAATCTGTTGGCAGGCTGGGCCACAGTATCTCACGCCTGTAATCACAGCTCTTTGGGAGGCCGTGGTGGGCTGATCACAAGGCCAGGAGTTCGAGACGAGCCTGGCCACCATGGTGAAACCCCGTGTCTACTAAAAATGCAAAAATTAGCTGGGCGCAGTGGGACGTGACTGTAGTCCCAGCTACGCGGGAGGCTGTGGCAGGAGAATGGCTAGAACTTGGGAAGCAGAGGTTGCAGTGAGCCGAGACTACACCACTGCACTCCAGCCTGGTGACAGAGCGAAACTCCATCTCAAGAAAAAAATAAAAAAGAATCTGTTGGCCCGAAGCCTGGGTTCTCAGGGCCCCGCTGCCTGAGTTTTCCTGCTCCCAACGGGCCCCTCCCTGTTTTTCCAGGACGGTGGCCGCAGAGGTGCGGAAGCAGGTGTCCCGGGAACGCAGTGGCTCCCCGCACTCCAGCAGGCGCTGCAGCAGCTCCCTGGGGGTAAGTATTTGGGGGTCCACCCCCAGTCCCCAGCCCCCTGCCCTCTCTCAGACAGAGGTACAGGCTTCCTTGTCTTAGGTCCTAACCCACCCCTCCCTCCTATGCCCTGGCCTGTGGGGAAACAGAGAGGGACCCAGCAGTGTCAGGGGAGGGAGTCCCTGTCCTGGTCTCAGTACTGTCACCAATTCCTGTGACCACTCTCCCTGCAGCTGCTTGTCACCTTGTGGGTGGTCGCAGGGAGTGGCTCCCTCCTGATGTGGCCCACCTCCTGACGCTTAGACCACCCAGATGGGAATAGAGGAGGCGGATGTTGGGGGAGGGGAGTGACTGTCACCTGAGGGGGGCGTGGCCATCGTGCGCACGGGGTTGGGGGGCTTTAGAAATTGTCTCTTGCCTGGCCCCTGTCAATGTTTCTTTCCTTCCAACATTAGTTCCTGCCCTTTCAGGCATGGGGTGTGGTTTCCTTCCTGGAGCCCCTGGAGGGAGGGGCCGGGCAGGGAAAGCTGAGCTGGGAGTGGAGAGTCTGCGGTCACCGTCCTCCTTGGCTCCTCCATAGCTCCAACACCTCCGTGGCTCCCACCACCCTCCTGTTTGAGTTTGAAGCCGGCACGCACCCACTCCCACCTCACGCCCCGCACCCTCAGCCTCCTGGGCAGTGCGACCACAGCCACTCTGCTCCAATCCAGGTCCCGCTGACTGAAGTTGTCGAGCCGCTGGACTTTGAGGATGTACTTCAGAGCCGGCCACCAGAAGCTGAGCCTGGGCCCCTCAGGGACCTGGTAGAATTCCCGGCTGACGACTTGGAGCTGCTGCTGCAGCCCCGGGAATGCCGGACCACGGAGCCCGGGATCCCCGAGGATGAGTGGGTTCAGCCTCACCCTCTCTACCTATGATTCCACTCTGTCTTGCCCCTCCCATAACAGCCCGAGTTCAGCTCCTGGCTCGGCAGTGACCTTGTACAAGCCATGCTTTTTCTCCGAGCCTCCCTCTCCCCTTGTCTGGAGTAGGCAGGACAGTACCAGCCTCACAGTCCAGTGGGAGGATTCACAGAGGCCCTGACTCTGTTTACCCTGATTTTCTTTTCTTTTCTTTTTTTTTTTTTTTTTTGAGATAGAGTTTCATTCTTATTGCCCAGGCTGGAGTGCAATGACACAATCTTGACTCACTGCAGCCTCTGCCTCCCGGGTTCAAGCGATCCTCCTGCCTCAGCCTCCCTTGTAGCTGGGATTACAGGCGCCCACCACCATGCCCAGCTAATTTTATATTTTTAGTAGAGACAGGGTTTCTCCACGTTAGTCAGGTTGGTCTTGAACTCCCGACCTCAGGTGATCCGCCCAACTTGGTCTCCCAAAATGTTGGGATTATAGGTGTGAGCCACCGCGCCCGGGCTTTTTTTTTTTTCTTTTAAGGTGGAGTTTCGCTGTTGTTGCCCAGGCTGGAGTGCAGTGGCACAATCTCTGATCACCGTAACCTCTGCCTCCCAGGTTCAAGTGATTCTCCTGCCGCAGCCTCCCAAGTAGCTGGGATTACAGGGATGCACCACCACGCCCGGCTAATTTAATATTTTTAGCAGAGATGGGGTTTCTCCATGTTGGTCAGCCTGGTCTTGAACTCCCAACCTCAGGTGATCCGCACGCCTCAGCCTCCCAAAGTGCTGGAATGACAGGCGTGAGCCACCGCACCCGGCTACCCTGATTTTCTTTTGCTGCAGAAAACTGGATGCCCAGGTGAGGGCTGCGGTGGAGATGTATGTCGAAGACTGGGTCATCATCCACAGAAGGTGGGTCTGACTTGGGGGGCAGATCAGAGGGTTCGGAATCCAAAAGGGCTGAGCTGCTGTCTGCAGCCGGTCCTGCTGTGTATCTGCCCACTACCCCTACAAGAGCAGGCAGACTCGTCTGGTGGAGCACAAGGAGGGTGGCCACACAGGCACCGTGGTGTGGGTGTGTCGGAGCACACTGGGGAGCCCCGGGGGGCCCTCAGCCCTCCCTGCCTGCCCAGCCCCGTTTCCTGCTAGATACCAGTACCTGAGCACTGCATACAGCCCCATCACCACGGAGACGCAGCGAGAGCGACAGAAGGGCCTCCCTCGCCAGGTCTTTGAGCAGGACACTTCTGGAGACGAGAGGTCCGGCCCTGAGGACTTGGTAAGGAAACCCCTGGCTGGGGTTACTGCGGGGGTTTGTGTGTAGGCTCCGGCCTCAGCTTTTGGTGACATGTGACAAGAAATGACCCAAACAGCCTTGAGCTCAAAAGGAATTACATCAGTCCCCATGAGTAAAAAGTTAGGGGTAGGCCAGGCGTGGTGGCTCAAGCCTGTAATCCCAGCACTTTGGGAGGCTGAGGTGGGCAGAGCACGAGGTCAGGAGATCCAGACCATCCTGGCCAACATGGTGAAACCCTGTCTCTACTAAAAATACAAAAATTAGCCGGGTGTGGTGGTGGGTACCTGTAATCCCAGCTACTCAGGAGGCTGAGGCAGGAGAATCGCTTGAGCCAGGGAGTCAGAGGTTTCAGTGAGCCGAAATGGCGCCACTTCACTCCAGCCTGGCAACAGAGAGAGAGTCTATCTCAAAAAAAAAAAAAAAAAAAAAGACTGAGATCGGTGGCTCACGCCTGTAATCCCAGCACTTTGGGAGGGCAAGGTGGGCGGATCACAATGTCAGGAGTTCGAAACCACCCTGGCCAACATGGTGAAACCCTGTCTCTACTAAAGACAAAAAATATTAGCTGGGCGTGATGGCGCATGCCTGTAATCCCAGCTACTTAGGAGGCTGAGGCAGGAGAATCGCTTGAGCTGGGGAGTCAGAGGTTTCAGTAAGCCAAGATCATGCCATTGCACTCCAGCCTGGGCAACAGGGGGAGACTCCGTCTCGGAAAAAAAAAGAATACTTAGGGGTAATAATTATAAGCATTTATTATTGAGTGTTTAGTATGTACTAAAGGTTTTTTTTTTTTTTTTAAAAAGAGAAAGAGAGAATAGGAAGGAGGAAAAAGGAAGAGAAAGAGAGAGAGAGAATGGGGAGGAGGGAGAAGGAAAAGAAAGAGGGAGAGAGAATGGGAGTATTGCTTTCTTGCCCAGGCTAGAATGCAATTTAGTAATGGGTATTGAAAACCTCTTTTATACTGATAATTATACTTAATGATGTAGTCAGGAAGGAATAAGGGAAGAAGATAACAAGCAAACAGCCAACCAATATTTAATTTAAACCTATGAAATGCTATGCGATTACTGAGGAGTGATTTACTTCCAATTATATAGTCACCTTTGGAATAGGTGTGAGGTGGTAATGTATGTTTTGTGTATTTGAAGTGGAGAGTTCTATAAATGTTTATTAAGTTTACTTGTTCCGGGTCTGAGTTCAAGTTCTGAATATCCTTGTTAATTTTCTATCTCGTTGATCTATAGAATCGTTAGCTCTTCTTGTTGCATTGATCCTTTTGCCATTATGTAATGTCATTCCTCGCCTCTTTTGATCTTTGTTGCTTTAAAGTCTACTTTATCAGAGGCGAGAATTGCATCTCCTGCTTTTTGTTTATTAGTTTATTTTTACTCTCTGTTTGGTTGGTAAATCTTCCTCCTTCTCTCTGAGTCTTTGTGTATTGTTGCATGTAAGATGGGCCCGGATGCAGCATACCGATGGGTTTTGGCTTTTTATCCAATTAAAATATATATAAGTTTAATACCGGCGTTTGATGCTAGCTGGCTGTTTTGCCCATTAGTTGATGTAAATTTTTTATTGTGTTAAAGTTCTTTGCTTTTTGATATATTTTTGGAAAGGCTGATATTGGTTGTTCCTTTATATGTATAGTGCTTCTTTCAGAAGCTCTTGTAAAACAGGCCTGGTGGTGGTGAACTCTCTAAGTACTTGTTTGTTCGCAAAAGATTTAATTTTTCCTTCGCTCATAAAGCTTAGTTTGGCTGGATAGGAAATTCTGGGTTGAAAGTTCTTTTCTTTAAGGATGTTAAATATTGGTCCCCACTCTTTTCTGGCTTGTAGGGTTTCTGCTGAGAGATCTGCTGTAAGTCTGATAGGTTTCCCTTTATGGGTAACCTGACCTTTCTCTCTGGCTGCCCTTAGTATTTTCTCCTTCATTTCAACCCTAATAAATCTGGCGATTATGTGCCTTGGGGTTGGTCTTCTTGAAGAATATCTTTGTGGTGTTCTCTGTATTACCTGGAGTTGAATATTACCCTGCCTTGCCAGGTTGGGAAGGTTTTCCTGAATGATATCCTGAAGAGTATTTTCCAACTTGGATTCATTCTCTTCATCACATTCAGGTACACCTATCAAACGTAAATTAGGTCTTTTCACATAGTCCCATATTTCCTGGAGACTTTGCTCATTCCTTTTCATCCTTTTTTCTGCATTCTTGTCTTCTTGTTTCATTTCACTGAGCTGGTCCTCGACTTCTGATATCCTTCCTTCTGCTTGATCAATTCGACTGTTTAAACTTGTGCATGCTTCGCGAAGTTCTTGTGTTGTGTTTTTCAGCTCCATCAATTCACTTATATTCTTCTCTAAATTGTCCATTCTCGTTAACATTTCGTCAAACCTTTTTTCAAGGTTCTTAGTTTCTTTGCATTGGGTTAGAACAAGTTCTTTTAATTCACAGAAGTTTCTTGTCACCCACGTTTTGAAACCTGCTTCTGTTATTGGAACACACGTGTAATCTATTAAGCCTTGTTCCGTTACTGATGAGGAATTGCAATCCCCTGTAGAGGGAGAGGCATTCTGAATTTGAGTATTCTCTACCTTTTTACGCTGGTTTCTTCCCTTCATTATATATTTGTCCGTCTGTCGTCTTTATAATTACCGACTTTCTAACTGGGTCTCTGACGTCCAACTTGTTGATTCCCTGCGCCGAAATCTGAGCAATCCACTGAGCCGGCCAAAACAGCGGTGTTAAGATTGATGGTGCTTTTCTGCCCGGGAATCTCCGGACTCTGCACCAAGAACTGGCGTGCTAAGGCACCAGCAAAACCGCCACGCCGGCCACAAGAGTCGCCCTGGCGACCCGTGGAGCTCCTCCACTGGGAATCTCCTGGTCCGTGAGCAACTAATATTCGTCTGAAAGTGTGGCATCCTCTCGTTCTTTGCGCTTTCACTGGGAGGTACGTGCCCGAGCTGCTAATCATCAGCCATCTTGGATCTCTCCGTACTAAAGGTTTTATATGTGTCCTTTCCTTTCATCCTGTGAGTCAGAGCAGCCATTACACCCAGGTAAAGAAACTGAGGCACAGCAAGGTTCTTAGAGGCCCTGAGCCTATATCTTGTCAATCAACATTTACTGAGCACCTACTGTATACCAGCCATAATTATTCCAAGGATTATTGTTTTCATTATTATTATTTTGAGATGGAGTCTCACACTATCACCCAGGCTGACTTGCAGTGGTGCAATCTCAGCTCACTGCAACCTCCACCTCCCAGGTTCAAGCAATCCTCCCACCTCAGCCTCCTTAGTAGCTGGGATTACAGGCATGCGCCACCATGCCTGACTAATTTTGTTATTATTTTTAGATGTAGATAGGGAAACTGAGGCCCTTAGAGCTGGGGGTCAGAGACCCAGTGTCACAGAGCTGAGCTGGGATTTGATCCAGCACAGGAAGGTCAGGAAGAACTCTCCCCTCCCCTGGCAACAGTGAACAGAGTCCCAGGGAAGGCTCTCATTGGCCCAGCCCCAGTGAACAGAGTCCCAGGGAAGGCTCTCATTGGCCTAGCCCAGGCCCTTGGAGCCAATCCCTAGGGTGAGTAGATGTGTTCTGATTAGCCAAATAAGGATCACCTGAAGCCCCAAGTGTGGGATAAGGAGGAGCCTCCCCCAACAATGGTAAAAGTTAGGGGGCTTGGTCAGGCACAGTGGCTCACGCCTATAATCCCAGCACTTTGGAGGCCGAGGTGGGCAGATCACCAGGTCAAGAGATCGAGACCATCTTGGCCAACATGGTGAAACGCCATCTCTACTAAAAATATAAAACTTAGCTGAATGTGGTAGTGGGTGCCTGTAGTCCCAACCACTCGAGACACTGAGGCAGGAGAATCACTTGAACCCGGGAGGCAAAGCTTGCAGGGAGCCAAGATTGTGCCACTGTACTCCAGCACTTTGGACTGGTGACTGGGCAAGACTCTGTCTCAAAAAAAAAGTTGGGGTGCTCTGTAAAGTTTCTTGAAAGAGGGTAAGCAAAACCCCCAGGTAACCCTTACAGTGATGACCATCACCTCCTGGCCCTCTATTTCCCCATCTCTAGAATGAGAATGAGGACACTCTCACCAGAGTGGGGGTGAGGGTGTATACAGTTGGCACTCAGTGCTTGTGACTTCTCCACTGGCAGGATGACTCCCGGCGCGGCTCGGGCTCCCCAGAAGACACCCCTCGAAGCAGCGGAGCCTCTAGCATCTTCGACCTGAGGAACCTGACAGCCGACTCACTGCTGCCCTCACTGCTGGAGCGAGCGGCCCCGGAAGATGTGGACCGGCGCAATGAGGCCCTACGTCGGCAGCACCGGCCCCCAGCCCTGCTCACCCTCTACCTGGCGCCTGACGAGGTGGGTGCCCCTTCCCAGATATCAGCCAGCCAGAATTAACTGGGTGCCTATTGTATACTTTATGTTCATTCAATAGCTTCTACAGATGGACATCTACTATATACCCCTATAATAATCCAATCAGCATTTATTGGGCACCTACTGTATATTCTGTTTATTCAATAGCTTCTATATGTGGACACCTATATACCCCTATATTTATCCAACCAGCATTTATTGGGTGCCTACTGTATACCCTACGCTTATTCAAGGACTTCTAGGCTGGACATGGTGGCTCATACCTGTAATCCCAGCACTTTGGGAGGATGAGGTGGGCAGATTGCTTGAGGCCAGGAGTTCAAGACCAGCCAATATGGTGAAACCCCATCTCTACTAAAAATGACAAATGTTAGCCAGGCATGGTGGCAGGTCCCTGTAATCCCAGCTACTTGGGAGGCTGAGGCATGAGAATCACCTAAACCCAGGAGGTGAAGGCTGCAGTGAACCGAAACCACCCTCACTGCACTCCAGCCTGGGTGACAGAGCAAAACTCTGTCTCAAAAAAATATATACCTTCTGGCTGGGTGTGGTGGCTCATGCCTGTAATCCCAGCACTTTGGTAGGCCAAGAAAATACAAAAATTAGCCAAGTGTGATAGTGGGCACCTGTAATCCCAGCTACTCCAGAGGCTGAAGCAGGAGAATCACTTGAACCCAGGAGGCAGAGATTGTAGTGAGTCAAGATCACACCACTGCACTCCAGCCTGGGCAACAGAGCGAGACTCCGGCTCAAAAAAAAAAATAGCTTCTATATATGGACACCTACTTTATACCTCTATAGTTAGCTAACCAGCATTTATTGGGCACCTACTGTATCCCCTATGTTTATTCAGTAGCTTTTATATGTGGACACCTACTATATACTCCTACATTTATCCAATCATCAACACCACAGGAAATGTAAAAAATAGAAAATAAATTTTTAAACATTATTTATCCAACAAGCATTTATTGGATACCAACTCTATATCCCTATATTTATTCAATACACAAATGCCTACTGTATAGTTCTCTATTTAACCAACCAATATTTATTGAGCACCTACCACATATGCCTTTATTTATCCAACCAACATTTATTTGGTACCTAGTATATACTCACACCTGTGTTTGTATTTAGCCATTTATTGAGCACTTACTATATACGCCCATATTTATTCAATCAGTACTTATTGAGTGCCTTATTGGGTATATATCCCTATATATCTCTTATCAACATTTATTGAATGCTTTCTGTATATGCTTATGTTCATCCAACCAACTTTTAGTAGGCATCTATTGTATACCTCTGTAATTATTCGACTAACATGTTTGGGTACCCACTGCATTGTTGGCACTGGGGATATAGCCATGAATAGAGAGACCCAGTCCCTACCTTCAGAGTTTACTAGTGGAGGAGAGACCCATCTTCTAGGAAATGATAACCCAGACAGAGCAGCGCCATGATGAGGTGCTGGTCATCATCCTTCACATGGTCCCCAGTGTCCCAGCCACCATGGCTCATTACACCAGGACACTGTGGGCACCTGGACAAGGTGCCTGTCCAGACCTCAGGGGTCAGGGACGACTTTCTGGAGGAAGTGTTGGTTGAGCTGAGACCTGAACAATGCGCAGACATTGGCCAGACCAGGAGGAGCGGGAGAGGAAAGGCACTCCAGGCAGGGGAACAGCATGTTTGTAAAGGCTCAGAGGCAGGGGCGGAAAGCAGCTTAGTCAGGCTGGGGCAGAGCTGGTCTGAGGCTGGGCACTCCACGCCCTTCCTGGAGGATGTCCCAGCTGCTCCTCCCTAGCCCCCACCCCCCACTCTCGGCAGGATGAAGCCGTGGAACGCTGCAGCCGTCCAGAGCCACCCCGCGAGCACTTTGGACAGCGGATCTTGGTCAAGTGTCTGTCGCTCAAGTGAGTGTACTGAGGTGTCCCTCTTCTGAGAGACGTGAAAGGACCACATGGGTTCCAGTGGGGTACACACTACATGAGCAGTGCCATTGCCATGTGCGGCCCTGTCACCTACGAGGCCACCTATGGCCACCACATATGCCTATATTTATCCAACCAACATTTGCTTGGTACCCAGTGTATACCTCTGTGTTTGTATTTAGCCATTTATAGGGGGGAGTAAGACTTCCTTTTTCATTATCCCAAGTTGCCAGTCCTTAAGTGCCAGTTGTATGCCAGGATCAGCTCTCAGCCTCTCCTATATATGAACCCATCTAATCTTCACCACAACCTCGTGAAGTGGGCACAGGTGGGGAAACTGAGGCACAGAGTGGTAACATTATCATGCCAAGATCGTACGACTTGTGAGGCTGGAGTCTGGCGCTTGCCTACTCTGCTGCTGGGATCCGGAGTTTGGTGGGGAGGCTTTGGGGCGGGTGCTAGTGACCCTAGGCCTGGCTGTCAGCTGCCCAGGGCCCCCTCCACACCAGCCCCCGGGGAGCAGCAGAAGTGCGTGGGAACAGAGCTGAACAGGATGTGGACTTGGACCTGAGCCTGGCCCTGCCTCTCCCCACCCCGAGTTCCTGCCTGGATCGGGGCAGGAAAGGGAGGCTCCATTCTGGCCTAAGGCCTGGGTGGGCCTCTTGCCCTAAACACAAGGATTGGAAACTGGCTCTGTGGGCTCATCCAGTCATTCAACAAACACCTATTGGCCTGGCGCGGTGGCTCACGCCTGTAATCCTAACACTTTGGGAAGCCGAGGCGGGCGGATCACCTGAGGTCAGGAGTGCAAGACCAGCCTGACCAACATGGCGAAACCCTATCTCTACTAAAAAAACAAAAATTAGCCAGGCGAGGAGCAGGCATCTGTAATCTCAGCTACTCGGGAGACTGAGGCAGGAGAATCGCTTGACCAGGGAGGCGGAGGTTGCACTCAGCCAAAATCGTGCCACTGCACTCCAGCCTCAAAAAATAAAAATAAAAATAAAAAACACTTATGAAGTCCCTACTGTATACAGGACACATAACCATGTGATGACCACACAGAGCCGGGATAAGACATGCTCAAAGTGCCTAGAGTCCTGGAGGAGGCTCCTGAACCAGCTTGAGGGGTGGAAGGGGGTATCTGGGACAGCTTCCCTCGTAGGGGGATGTATACATGGAGACCCGATGAGGAAGAGGAGCTGGCTGAATAGAGGGGATAGAAGGGATGTAAGGGGCACACCACACACAAAAGTGGGGAAAGCTGTTTAGGCACCCCTTCCTTCTAAGAGATGGTGGAGTATGAGACCAAGCGTGGGGTGGGGCGGGGCAGGGCGGGGCCACCAGGATTTTGTGCTGGGCCCTGCTGGGGAAGCCGGGAGTGCCCAGTGTTTCAGTTTGGAGGTGTGTGGTGAGCGGGGGCCAGCAAGGTAGAGTGAGACAGAGAAGCAGGTATGGTGGCCGTTCAGGTGAGCGAGATGGGAACTCCGTGCAAAGTGACAGTGGCGGCAGGTGACACCCCAGAAAGGAGGGACGGGAAAGCCCAGAAGTTGAGAATTTCAAGATACGGGTATTGTTGAGCCCAGAACTGCTCCATACCAACTGAACAAGGGCTGTGGTTGCAGGGAGGAGGAGCACTGTATGAGTTACTTACTGATGGTGTAGGGAAGGGGGAAAAAAAACTTCAGTGCCTCAGTTTCCCCTTTGCAAAATGAGAGGTACCTTTTCTGTAAGCCCTTAGTGGTGGTTCCATGCGGCCCAGTGGGAGTCAGTGCCCCCCACGTTGGGTCTCAAGAGGGAGTGGGGTGTGTGGATGGCGGGGGGTGTCAAGGAGAGCCCCCTCCCTCCCATTTACTTCCAGGTTCGAGATTGAAATTGAGCCCATCTTTGGGATCTTGGCTCTGTACGACGTGCGGGAGAAAAAGAAGGTAGGAACCCCTTTTTTCTCTTTCCTCCCCTTCCTCCTCCTTGTTGGGGGGCTGTGGGCTTCCTAGAGGTGGTGGCCCAGCTGCTTCTGGTGTCCCCAGATCTCAGAGAACTTCTACTTCGACCTGAACTCGGACTCCATGAAAGGGCTGCTTCGGGCTCATGGCACCCACCCCGCCATCTCCACCCTGGCCCGCTCCGCCATCTTCTCCGTGACCTACCCCTCGCCTGACATCTTCCTGGTCATCAAGGTGCCTGTTGGGGCTGGGCAAGGGGGTGGTAATGGTGAATGTCACTGGTTCAGTCCCTGGCTTCACAGAATGAGACAGATACATCACCAAGAAGGGTAATCAGGGCTGGTTGTGGGAGAAGCACAGGCAGGGAGGAGGCCCCTGACCCAAATCAGGTGCGGAGAAATCACCGACGGCTTCCAGGGAGAGGCAGCAGTTGAGCCGAGAACCATAAGTGGGCAGCCTGGGGAGAAAAGCAATCCCTGGGCACACTTGACAGCTTGGGGGTCCTCAGAGGCGGGTGAGACACCGTTGGGAAGTTTGTGGACAGATGAAAGACCTAATTGGCACCCTCACTTGAGATTCTCTATTTCTGGGAGTGAGGTCCAGTTTCTTTTCTCAAAATCTTCAATTAGGTAGCAATGATGAAATGAATTCAGTATTCACAGGCAGGTGCTGCTACCGTCACGCTTCACAGGAATTCCTCCTTCAGTCCTCACTGCAGGCCCCAAGGTGGAGGGGTGCATGGCTCCCATTTTCCCGATGGGGAAACTGAGGCACAGAGTAGGTAGGGTCCCATAGCCCTTGAATTGTCAGGCTCAGAGCCATGCCCAGAGTGGCCTCTATTTACACTAACAAAAAAAAAAAATTCAGGAAGGCCAGGCATGGTGGCTCATGACTGTAATCCCAGCACCTTGGGAGGCTGAGGTGAGAGGATCTCTTTAGCCCAGGAGTTAGAGACCAACCTGGCCAACATGGTGAAACCCAGTCTCTACTAAAAACACAGAAATTGGCCAGGCGTGGTGGCTTGTGTCCGTAATCGCAGCTACCCAGGAGGCAGGAGAATAGCTTGAACCCAGGAAGTGAAGGTTGCAGTAAGCTGAGATCCCACCATGTACTTCACCCTGGGTGACAGAGGGAGACTCTGTCTCAAAAAAAAAAAAAAAAAAAAAATTAGGGCAAGCCTGGGGGCATGATGGTTCATGCCTTGAATCCCAGCACTTTGGGAGGCAGAGGCGGGGGGATCACTTGAGCCCAGGAGTTTGAGACCAGCCTGTGCAACATAGCAAGACCCCTGTCTCTGTATAATAAATACATACATACATAAATGTAAATAAATGAGTAAATGTAGGGAAAATATCACCAGCTATAGGTGGGCTTGGAGTTTGCGGGTGGATCTGAAGAATGGGAGGGAGTAGCCACCAGGAAGGCCAAGCACTAACCCTTGATCCCAAGGACAGTGGGAGCCATGAGAGGTGTTGGAGCAAAGGCCTTCATATGATAGGAGTGTCTGAGGGCCCATGAGGGGTCCAGGAGGCTGGGGAGCCGCGAGGAGGGGACAGAGGGTTTGGGCAGTGCCTCACTGGAATCATTCATCGCCCTGCAGCTGGAGAAGGTGCTTCAGCAAGGGGACATCAGTGAGTGCTGTGAGCCTTACATGGTGATGAAAGAAGTGGACGCCGCCAAGGTAAGCGTGTGGAGGCCGAACTAGGGGCTGGGCAGATCCCTGACTCAGCAGTCCTGGGATGCTGAGTTGGCAGGGGACGGGGATCTCCCCACAGAACAAAGAGAAGCTAGAGAAGCTGCGCCTGGCGGCCGAGCAGTTCTGCACCCGCCTGGGCCGCTACCGCATGCCCTTCGCTTGGACGGCCGTGCACTTGGCCAACATCGTGAGCAGCGCTGGGCAGCTGGACCGGGACTCGGACTCGGAGGGCGGTGAGGAGGCGGGGCTAGGGGCGGGGCTAAAGGGTGGGGCTGACGGGCCTGGGGCGGGGCTACCGGGCCAGGGGGTGCGCCCTCTGCTGGCCGAACTGTGCCGCCCCTGAGTCTCCCACTTTCATCTCGGTCCCCCTTTTGTCATTGTCACTGTCTCCTCTAGAGCGCCGGCCAGCCTGGACGGACCGCCGCCGTCGGGGACCCCAGGACCGGGCGAGCAGCGGGGACGATGCCTGCAGCTTCTCTGGCTTCCGTCCGGCCACACTAACTGTCACAAACTTCTTTAAGCAGGTGTCCTACCCCGGGGCCAGGGACTCCCCCATTCCCCGCTGGCCACATCATCCCTGGGGACCCCCAGCCCCCTGGCCCAGTTTGACGGCAGCGGGTCCCATGTAGGAGGCTGAACGACTCAGCGACGAGGACCTCTTCAAGTTCCTGGCTGACATGAGGCGACCATCGTCCCTGCTGCGGCGACTGCGTCCTGTGACTGGTGCGTGGCACACCCCGTCCGTTCCCAAGATGTGTACACTCTCACTCAGTCACTCAACAAACCTACACCAATAGCACCTACTGTGCCAGGCACCAGAAACCCAACGATGACCATGATAGACAAATCCCTGACCTCAGGGGCTGGCTGCACCTGCTAATGGGGACTACAGACAAGAAGCAGAATAAATAAGATGGATATCCCGTCAGTGAGGGGCTAATAGCAGGGGACAGGCAGGGGTCCTGGGGACAGAGCTGATCAAATGTAGAGGTAAGGCCGGGGTGCAGTGGCTCAAGCCTGTAACCCCAACCCTTTGGGAGGCTGAGACAGGAGGAGAATCATTTGAGCCCAGGAGTTCAAGACCAGCCTGGGGGCCAGGTGCAATGGTTCATGCCTGTAATCCCAGCACTTTGGGAGGCCGAGGCGGGTGGATCACCTGAGGTCAGGAGTTTGAGACCAGCCTGGCCAACATGGTGAAACCCCTTCTCTACTAAAAATATAAAAATTAGCTGGGTGTGGTGGCTCACACCTGTAATCCCAGCTACCTGGGAGGCTGAGGCAGGAGAATAACTTGAATCTGGGAGGCAGAGGTTACAGTGAGCCGAGATCTCCAGTCAGGCAGAGGTTGCAGTGAGCACTCCAGCCTGGGCAACAGAGAGCGACTCTGCCTCAAAAACAAAACAAACAAACAAAAAAAGACAGAAAAATGTAGGGCGAGAGGCAGCAGAGTTGAGGGCAATTTCTGTCCCTGGCATCTGAGGGACACAGCCCCAGTCCCCAGAGAACATCATGGGAGACTCTGCCCAGACTCCACCGCCCAGAGAGGGTGGGCTGGGCCAGGAGGCTCCCAGGCAGGTGCAAACCGGTTCTTCCCTCCCCAGCCCAGCTCAAGATTGACATTTCTCCAGCTCCTGAAAATCCCCACTTCTGCCTGTCCCCTGAGCTGCTTCATATCAAGCCCTACCCGGACCCCAGGGGCCGGCCCACCAAGGAGATCCTGGAGTTCCCTGCCCGAGAAGTCTACTCCCCCCATACCAGCTACAGGTACGGCCTCCAGGGCCCAGCTGGGCACTTAATGGTGGGTATTCCTGCATCATGCTGGGTGGGGTCTCCCTAAGCTAAGGACACACATAGACACCCCGAGTGAGATGCCAAGACTCTGCTTTAATGAGGGGTGTATAGGCATGAAAGGGTACACATCCTTCCTCCACCCCTCCGCAATGGGACTACGTCCTCCGCCTTTGTCCCCACCCACGTCCGTCTCTGCTCGGTGCTCGGAAGTGGGGCCCGGCGCCCTGGCTGATCGCAGTGGACAGGCAGCTCCTCCCTGCAGAGGGGCCTCATGGGGCACGACAGTGTCCATTGCAGCATGACTGGTCCTCAGTTCCATCCAGGCAGGTTCAGGCTGGGAGCGCTGCTGTGTGGAGCCTGGGGAGGGAGATGTGGCTCAGCCCAGGTGAGGGGGCCCGTTTCCAGCTGCCCTGTGTGCCCCCCATCCAGCTGCCCCTCCTGCCAAACCCCCACCAGGCTCACCTCTCCTGGATCTGTCGCAGCCGGTGCTGCTGTGCCACCATCTCCCGCCTCTGCCGCTGCATGTGGCCTGCGAGCGCCCACAGAATGTGGCTCTGCTTGTCAGCGTGAGCCTGTGGGGGTCAGAATGCAAACCTCAGCTGGCGGCCACCTCACTTCCCATCCCCTGGCCCCCTTCCCAGGCCCCCCTATTATATGTGTGACCCAGCAAGTCATCAGTGCTCTTTGGCCTCAGTTTCCCTATCTGTAAAATGGGGATTAAATAGGACTTCATGGGGTGGTGATAAACATCGTGTGGATTATTAAAGGGCATAGAACAGTGCTGGGTACTTATTGGGTACTCACAAAATGTTACCAGTTTCTCTAGTAGTAAGAATTTATTGGCTGGGCACAGTGGCTTACGCCTGTAATCCTAGCACTTTGGGAAGCCGAGGCGGGCAGATCCTTTGAGGTCAGGAGTTCGAGACCAGCCTGGCCAACATGGTGAAATCCTGTCTCTACTAAAAAATACAAAAATTAGTTGGGCGTGATGGTAAACGCCTGTAATTCCAGCTACTCGGTAGGCTGAGGAAGGGGAATCACTTGAACACAGGAGGTGGACGTTGCAGTGAGCCAAGATTGCTCCACTGAACTCCAGCCTGAGTGACAGAGTGAGATTCCGTCTCAAAAAAAAAAAAAAAAAAGAATTGACCAGGCATGGTGGCTCACGCTGGTAAACCTAGCACTTTGGGAGGCTGAGGTGGGAGGATTATGAGGTCAGGAGATCAAGACCATCCTGGCTAACAGCGTGAAACCCCATCTCTACTAAAAATACAAAAAATTAGCTGGTCATGGTGGTGTGTGCCTGTAGTTCCAGCTACTTGGGAGACTGAGGCAGGAGAATCTCTTGAACCCAGGAGGTGGAGGTTGCAGTGAGCTGAGATCGTGCCACTGCACTCCAGCCTGGGCGACAGAGCGAGACTCCATCTAAAAAAAAAAATTTATTGAGCACCAACTGTGCCCGCCCCATGCTGGATATTTTACCTGCATCAAGTGCCTGGCTCTACTGGCAGATATCAGGTGTTGCCCTTATTTGCAAATGGGGAAACTGAGGCACACAAAAGGACATGGGTTTTATCTGGGGATATGCGGGGTAGGGGCCACGGAGCTGAGAGGCTGATCTGGGAGGTCTTTGGGACTCAAGGTGCAGAAGCGAGTTCTGGCCAGGAATCAGGGTCTCAGCCCACTAGGGCTGGGGGAGCCCCTTACTTTTAAGGCCTCCAGTTCTTCGTAGGCATGCCCCAGCCAGGCGCTCCTCAGCTGGACTTCTAGTTGCCGCACGCTGTCTTGTAGAACCTTCTGTGCCTGGGCCACCTCCCCCAGCACCTCAGCTGTGGCCTCTGCATGCAGCTGCAGAATATCCTCCTCCTTCTGCTTAATAAACAGTGGGTCACTAGTAGGATGACCAACTCATCTCTGTGTACCCAAGACCTGCCTGATTTTATCACTGAAAATCTTGTATCCCGGGAATCCCCTCAGTCCTGGGCAAACCAGGATGACTGGTTACCCTAGACATAAACTCCACTTTGGAGTCCTGGCCACCCCGCAGTGTCCCAGCTATGGTGCCCACCTGAGTCTCCAACAGGCTTGCTCGAAGTTCCTGGGCTGCCTCCCGGCCCTGGCTGACCTCCTGCCCCAGGAGTTCCACTGTGCGGCCATAGAGACCCAGGTTGCTCCTGGCCTTGGCCAGCCGTGTCTCCGTGGTCCTGTACACACCATTGAGGGCCTGGCCCAGCTGCAGGGTCCCGTGGAAGAGCAGGGTCAGCTCCTCATGGCGTGCCAGTTCTGTGCCGCCCCCAGGGGCCACTGAGGCAGGCCGGGCTACCATTGCCAGGGCCCACAGGAGGCACAGAGCGAGCACTGGCATGACGGAGGGTCTGAGTTTGTAGCCACAGCACTGCCACCGATGCCTTTTATGCCCCACACCCCGCCAATCCCCAGTCAATCGTTAACTGGCCAGCCGGGTGCCCCGCATTGCACAAGGGCCTGGCGGTGGTGCGATAGTTGCATCAGGCGAATGTCCGGCTGGGCCATGCTGGGATCACGCTTCCTGGGGCTCAGGGCCAGGTGTGGGTGAGGAGCATTGGGAGAGGACGGGCCCCAGACCCTGCCGGGAGTTCCTGAGACTCACCACGCTGAGCCTGTCTCTCCATCTATGAATAGGCATCGCAATGACGACGGTCCTAACGGTAAAGAATTTACAAGTACTGATGGTTTGCCCAGAGCTGTTCCAACTGCCATTACAATATCTGCCCTTGTTCCCCTCCCACACATTTGCCACACTGGGGGTGCTTTTACTTGCCTGGTTTGTGGCCAAGGGAACAGGTGCAGGTGGCAGAGACTTTCCCAAGGTCACACAGCCTGATCCAAACCCTGCATATGCCTGGATCACCACTGACTGCCATTTTACTCCCTGGGTGGCTGTGCAAGTACCTCAGTTTCCCTGCTTGTAAAATGGTGGTGATGTTTGTCCTGCCTCATGAGCTACTTGTAAATGGGTTATTTCATGTTGAGTGCTTAGAACGGAGCCTGGCACACAGTAGGTGCAATTACTGTATTGTAGTAGTAGTGTTTGGTGCAATTATTGTCATTGTTGTTATTTTATCATCATCAGTACCATTACACAGGCTCAGCTGTGTATAATGGAGTGCCCATTATACACACAGGGAAACTGAGGCCCAGAGAGGGGCCAAGGCTTGTACAGAGTTGCCCCTGAGGGAAGGAGGCAGGACTCTGGCTCTGGCCTCAGTTTCCCCACCTGAGAAATAGGACTCATGACTCTAGTGACCTCCTGAGGGAAGGGCAGTCAGGCCCCTGGGTGCGGCTTAGGCTTGACCACTGGCCACGTGAGCGACCTTGGAACTCTGGCCCTGAGTGCCTTGCTGTTCTCTGCCTTCTGTGTATCACTGTGCCCCATGAGTGCCTCCAATGTGCCTCTGTCCCCTCCCTCCACCACGCTGTCCCCAATCTGTGCTTTGAGGGTGCTCACTTGTCCCCCACCCTCTGCCCTCTGTCCTGTCTCCAGCCTGATGCCTGTATTGCTTCCTGCCTGGCCCTCAATGCCCCAGCCTCATGACCCACTCTCCCAGCCAGACTTGTTCCATCAGCCCAGCCTTGTTTGTGTGCACCTTCAGGGTCCCCGTCCCTCTGACGCCCCCGTCCTGTCCCCCACAGGAACCTGCTGTATGTGTACCCACACAGCCTCAATTTCAGCAGCCGCCAGGGCTCCGTGCGCAACCTCGCCGTGCGAGTGCAGTACATGGCAGGCGAGGACCCCAGCCAGGCCCTGCCGGTCAGTGGCTGCGCCCCAGGGAAGCGGGCCAGGGCATCCCCCGTGGGTCCCTCATGCATCCACTCCCCCAGGTCATCTTTGGCAAGTCCAGCTGCAGTGAATTTACCCGTGAGGCCTTCACACCGGTGGTCTACCATAACAAGTATGTAGGGGGACACATGAGGACCTTGGGGGCACCCATGGGGGTAGGAAGATGTTCCTTATATATACACATAGGGCAGCACTGATGGGAATACAGGACGAAGGGAGGAGGAGGCTCCCAGAGTGCTAATGAGGGAAACTGAGGCAGAGAGCAGGAACAGTGGAGCCCACAGCAATGAGGGGGTGGCGCAGCAGAGGCAGCGGGGCAGACAGTGGGGACCCCAGCCCCCAGCAGATCCCCCAGCCCGATTCCACCAGGTCCCCCGAGTTCTACGAGGAGTTCAAGCTCCGTCTTCCAGCCTGCGTGACGGGGAACCATCACCTGCTGTTCACCTTCTACCACGTCAGCTGCCAGCCCCGGCCGGGCACTGCCCTGGAGACGCCCGTGGGCTTTACTGTGAGCTGTCCCCTCCTTCCCTCCCCCGGAGCCCCCCTCGTCCCCAAGCCTGGCCACAGACCTGACCCCCAGCCTCTCCCCAGTGGATCCCACTGCTGCAGCACGGCCGCCTGAGGACCGGCCCCTTCTGTCTCCCAGTGTCTGTGGACCAGCCGCCACCCAGCTATTCCGTGCTCACACCCGACGTACGTGCCCCGGAGCTCCTGCCTGCCAATGCACAGTCCCGAGAAGCACTCCCAAGTCACCTGCCTTCCTTCCTGTCCATCCCGAGAGGCTGGCTGTCCTCTACTGCATAGCTCATCATCCCCCTGTTAATGCCTCGCTGTGTCCTACCTGTCCACGAAGATTCCCATCGCCTCCCTGCTCCATTCCCACTTTAGCCACCTGATCGCTGTCCCCGGCCCCCTTAATACTTATCATTCCCCACGAGTGCACCATCGTTAACGCCCCAAGGCCGTGAATCCTCCTATGCCATTTCCTGACCTACACAATGATTATTCATTCACCTTGTGTCTCCATTCTCTGTCCCCCTCCTTGGCATGTGGGTTTCCAGCCTGCCCAGTGGACCCCCTCAGTCTCCTGGGACCAGGGCTGGGGCCGGGGGTGCTTGGCTGCACCCCCACCCCCAGCCTGGGCTACACTCTGGCCGCAGTGTTGCAATGGCTGGGGCTGCTGGGTGACCTGATCAGTTGGGGAGGGTGACCAGTGCCCACCCGGTGCCTCCCTCCCACAGGTGGCGCTGCCGGGCATGCGCTGGGTGGACGGTCACAAGGGCGTGTTCAGTGTGGAGCTCACGGCCATGTCCTCTGTGCACCCCCAGGTACGGGGTGGGACGGGAACCCAGGAGTCCTGCCCTGCTCCCCTCTTGCCTGTCCTAGGATTGAGTAACAGTTGCCAGTGGCGAGGTCTGGCCTCACACCGTGGACGTGACTTTGGTCAGCTGGTCCCAGCTTACGGGAAATCTGCTGATTCAGGCGGGGGGTGATCTTCGTCCCCTGGGGCCCCACTCTGCTCACCCCACATCCCTACCCAGGACCCCCACCTGGACAAGTTCTTCACTCTGGTGCACGTCCTGGAGGAGGGGGCCTTCCCATTCCGGCTCAAGGATGCTGTGCTGAGCGAGGGTAACGTGGAACAGGAGCTGCGGGCCAGTCTTGCGGCCCTGCGCCTGGCCAGCCCTGAACCCCTCGTGGCCTTCTCCCACCACGTGCTGGACAAGCTCGTGCGTCTGGTCGTCAGGCCCCCGATCATCAGTGGCCAGATTGGTGAGCAACTTTGGCCCCAGATCTGTCTCTCCTTCCAGCACATGGCTTCTCCGTGCTGAGGAGACCTTCTGTAAGCCCGTTTACCTCTCTGGCCATTTTCCTTACCTGAGAAGTGACCCCCAGCCCCCTGCACCCAGAGAAGGTCTTCTGTGACCCTTTAATGGGTCATGATCCCTTGAATCCTGATGTCTCTATATTTGGAAAGTGGGCGGGGAGGGGAGAGGCCTTGGGCCCTGGAACTTGACCTCTGCTTGCCCCACAGTGAACCTGGGCCGTGGAGCCTTTGAAGCAATGGCCCATGTAGTCAGCCTTGTCCACCGGAGCCTGGAGGCAGCCCAGGATGCCCGCGGCCACTGCCCACAGCTGGCTGCCTACATTCACTATGCCTTTCGACTGCCTGGCACTGAGCCCAGCCTCCCGAGTGGTGAGTGTTTGTAGAAAACCCTGGGAGACAAGAACTATCTGGGAGAAGAGGCCAGGCGTGGTGGTTCACGCCTGTAATCCCAGGACTTTAGGAAGCTGAGGTGGATGGATCATTTGAGGTCAGGAGTTCAAGATCAACCTGGCCAACATGGTGAAACCCTGTCTACTAAAAATACAAAAATTAGCCAGGGCCAGGCATAGTGGCTCATGCCTGTAATCCCAGCACTTTGGAAGGCTGAGGCAGGTGGATCACTTGAGGAGTCAGGAGTTTGAGACCAGCCTGGCTAACATGGTGAAACCCTGTCTCTACAAAAAATATAAAAATTAGCTGGTCGTGGTGGTGGGTGCCTGTAATCCCAGCTACTAGGGAGACTGAATCACTTGAACCCAGGAGGCGGACATTGCAGTGAGCCGAGATCATGCAGCTGCACTCCAGCCTGGGTGACAAAGCGAGACTCCATCTCAAAAAAAAAAAAAAAATTAGTCAAGCAGGGTAGCACACATCTGTAGTCTCAGCTACTCAGGAGGCTGAGGCAGAAGAATCACTTTTACCTGGGAAATGGAGGTTGCACTGAGCTGAGATTGCGCCACTCCACTCCAGCCTGGGTGACAGAGTGAGACCCTGTTTCAGAAAAAGAATGAAAGAGACATCTGGGAGAAGAGCATCCAGGTAGTGAGAATAACATGTGCAAAGGCCCTGAGGTCTCACAGGCCTTAGCTGGTTTGGGCAACTTGAAAGAGAGATAATGTCTTGCCCACTTTTACCCCGTCCCTGGGGTGGGGTCCCTGTTTGTTTGGCTGGAAAATGATTCAGACAGTCAGCAAGCCTCTTCAGTAGCTGGAGTAGGGGCTGCAGCTGAGCTGCCCGGATGTGAATCCTGGCTCTGCTGCCTACAATCTCTATAACCTTGAGCAAGTGACGTCACTTCTCTGAACCTGGTTTTCCTTTTGTAAAATAGGGATTATAACAGTGCCCACCTCATTATATGAGGACACTGTAAGAGTAAATGACATAGTAATGCACACAAAATGCTTAGTACATAGTGAGCACTCAGTTCTGCTGGATTTTTTTTTTAATTTCCCAAAAACAAAAACAAACAAACAAACAAACAAAAAACCTACCTCCTATGTGTCAGGCATTATTCTCAGGATATTTTTTCTTTTTTCTTTTTTTTTTTTTTAAGAGGCAGGGTCAGCCGGGCGCGGTGGCTCACGGCTATAATCCCAGCACTTTGGGAGGCTAAGGCGAGTAGATCACCTGAGGTCAGGAGTTTGAGACCAGCCTGGCCAACATGGTGAAACCCTTCCTCTGCTAGAAATACAAAAGCTGGGCATGGTAGTGCGTGCCTGTAATCCCAGCTACTCAGGAGGCTGAGGCAGGAGAATTGCTTGAACCTGGGAGGCAGAGGTTGCGGTGAGCCGAGATCACACCACTGCACTCCAGCTTGGATGACAAGAGCGAAACTCTTGTCTCAACACAAAAAAAGAGTCAGGGTCTTACTCCGTTGGCCAGGCTGAAGTGCTAGAGTGCAGTGTCATGATCATAGCTCACTGCTGCCTTAGACTCCTGGGCTCAAGTAATACTGTTGCCTCAGCCTCTCCAAGTAGCTGGAACCACAGGCATGCACTGCCATGCCTGGATAATTTTTTCATTAATTTTTTGTAGGGATAGAATCTCGCTATATTGGCTGGGCTGGGCTTGAACTCTTGGGCTCAAGCAATCCTCCCGGCTCGGCCTCCCAAAGTGCTGAGATTGTAGGCATGAGCCGCTGTACAAGGCCTGTCCTCAGTTTTTCAATACCCCCCACATCTCTGTGAGGCAGCAGGTATTATATCCATTTTATAGATGAGGAACTTGGAGGCTCAGAGAAGAAAAGTGATTTTGCAAAGATTAGCTGAGTAGGAAGGGACTGAGACGCGTCACATCAGGTGGGTGGGTGGCTGACCCTATTCATTCCATCCTCAGGGGCCCCTCCAGTGACAGTACAGGCTGCCACACTGGCCCGTGGCTCTGGTCGCCCCACAAGCCTCTACCTGGCCCGTTCCAAGAGCATCAGCAGCAGTAACCCTGACCTCGCCGTGGCCCCTGGCTCTGTGGATGATGAGGTTTCCTGCATCCTGGCCAGCAAGGTAGGGCAACGGGGGCCCTGGAATCTCCAGCCTCAGTGGTTGTGGCTGCTACCTGGGTGGGCGAAGAATCTCTGTTGATGAAGCATGGGAAACAACAGAGACGGTAACATTGATGAAGGCTTAACTCTGGGCGGTAGAGTTGGGCTGGGCTGTCACAGGCTGTGGGGTATGGGTCAGACTTTGTACTGAATTCTGTACTTCATGACTGACCCGAGGATGGGTGGTGGAACTTGGCGTGGCCGAACAAAGAGCAGCGTGTACCTAGTGTAGCAGGTGCATATACACATTCACCCCAGGCATGTGCCTGCACAGGTGCGTATACGCATTCACCCCACGCATATGCCTGCACAGGCGCGTATACACATCACCCCACGCATGTGCCTGCACAGGTGCGTATACACATTCACCCCACGCATGTGCCTGCACAGATGAGTATACGCATTCACCCCACGCATATGCCTGCACAGGCGCGTATACGCATTCACCCCACGCATATGCCTGCACAGGCGCGTATACGCATTCACCCCACGCATATGCCTGCACAGGCGCGTATACACCACCCCACACATGTGCCTGCACAGGCGCGTATACGCATTCACCCCACGCATGTGCCTGCACAGGCGCGTATACGCATTCACCCCACGCATGTGCCTGCACAGGCGCGTATACGCATTCACCCCACGCATGTGCCTGCACAGGCGCGTATACGCATTCACCCCACGCATGTGCCTGCACAGGCGCGTATACGCATTCACCCCACGCATGTGCCTGCACAGGCGCGTATACGCATTCACCCCACGCATGTGCCTGCACAGGCGCGTATACGCATTCACCCCACGCATGTGCCTGCACAGGCGAGTATACGCATTCACCCCACGCATGTGCCTGCACAGGCGCGTATACGCATTCACCCCACGCATATGCCTGCACAGGCGCATATACGCATCACCCCACGCATATGCCTGCACAGGCGCATATACGCATTCACCCCACGCATATGCCTGCACAGGCGCGTATACGCATTCATCCCAGGCATGTGCCTGCACAGGCGCATATACACATCACCCCACGCATGTGCCTGCACAGGCGCGTACGCACATTCACCCTATACTTGTATGTACATGGGTCCATGTACACATTCACCTCATGCATATACATATACAGGTGTGTATACACATGCATCCCATGAGCAGACGTACAAGGGTGTGTATGCGTGTGCACACATGCACACATATACACGGGTATGTATAGGCATGCACCTGATGTACCCACATACATATGTACATTTTTCAGGATTTTATGTGGGTGCACACGTGGGCACATGTATGGTCCAGAACTGTGTTCACGCGTGGTGTTTCATGCTGCTTTCCCTGCCCTCCACTGGGGATGCTACCACTTCTCTGTGTATCTCCAGGGCATCGATCGCTCACACTCCTGGGTGAACTCTGCTTATGCTCCAGGAGGCAGTAAGGCTGTGCTGCGGCGGGCGCCCCCTTATTGTGGGGCCGACCCCAGACAGGTGCCCTTCCTACCTGTTCCTGCACTCATGTGACACCACCTCAGCATGAGCTCCTCCCACCTTTTTGGCTGCATCTGACTAACCTCGGGGGGCTGCCTGAAGGAAGTGGCAGACCCATCTCCTGCCTTGTTTGGGGCTGAGAAGTCTGTGTTTAGACTGACTGGGTCATCTTAACTGGCCTTTTGCTGCCACATAGGCCACAGTCTCAGGTAGAGACAGAAGTCACAGGGGTGGTATGCAAATAGCATGCAAATGAACTGCAAATCCAGTCACCCATCACCTCACTGCCCTGCATGGCCTGTTCACCTCCCTTTAATCCACCCCATTCATGGGACTCTCCAAGGGCTAGAATTGAGCCTCTTGGCTTCCCTATCCCATTTTAGACAAAGAGCTCCCCTTACCCGGCCTTTTTCCAGTTACCTGGTGTGGTGGGGGGTGGGCTTTGCCTTCAAACAGACCTGGGTTCAAGTCCTAGCTCTGCTATGAGCTCACCTTATGCTCTGAGCAATTGGATGCATCTTCCTGAGCCTCAGTTTCCTCATTTGTAAAATGAAAATAACACTCAAATTTTCAGATGCAGTTTGGGCTCACTGAAGTGTTCCCCCAGCAGTCCTGAGCCTATGCTTGAGTCAGGGCTGAGGACACTGCCAGCGGGATTTTGTTGGGATGATAGATTCTTGGTCTGGCCTTGACCCTGAGCTTCTAGCTAGCTGGAGAAAAAGACATGGATCAAACAAATGGATAAGTGTATAATCACACAGCATGGAAAGGAAGCAAATAGCACCCGAGTGCCAGCTTCCCTCTGCATAGTCTTGGGGGCCTCTTCACGGGGGAGACATTTTTTGCTGGGACCTGAAGGGCGAGATAGAGTCAGCTAGGGAAGGGTGGGTGGGTGTGGGCATTCCAGGCAGAAGGAAAGACACATACAAATATTGGGACCAAGGTCAGAGGGCCGTAGGCAGGGAGAGGAGGCCACAGGGCTTGCTTCCTTACACACTTGGCCCTAGGGCCTATTCCAGCTCTGCGCCCATCACCAAGGCGACCTGTACCCTATGACAGGCCCAGGGGACCATCAGCAGAGCAGGCAGGGGGGTCTTAGAGCAGTCATTTCCTTGGATTGCTGGGAATCTGGAAATCTGGGTGACATGGAGGCTGGGCCTTTTCAATGGAAGGCCCTCCTGGTGCACACTGAGCAGTCAGGGCATGGCTGGGGCTGGGGTAGCTGGAGAGAGCCCTCAAGTGTCAGAGTAGGTCCCAGGGCTGGGTCAGCTCCGTCATCAGACCTCTTCTTCCTGCGAGCAGCCTCACCTCCCAGCCAGCGAAGGAGGAAACAAGAGTGGAGCTTGAACAACTCCGCCCAAACCCATTTCACGGATGGACACTGAGGCTCAAGCCAGGCTCGGCCAGGCTCGGACAGGGCCAGGCTTAGAACCTTGGGCTCTCTCTGCTTTTCGTGGCACCTCATCCACATCTCACCTCCTCCGTCCTCATCTTCCTGCATCATCTTTCTCTTCCTTCCTCATCTTGTGTTTAACCCTCTGTCTCCACACACCCTCCTCCACCTCTGCGCCCTCCTCTCTGTCCACTATGCTCACTAACTCGGTCACACTCTGCCCCTCATCCACACTCACCCTCACCTCCTCTGGCCACACACATTCTTGCTATCTACAGTGATTTCATCTCCTCTGCCTTCACCCCACCTGCCATGCACCCATTCCCAGCCTTCATGTGTTCTCAGTCCTGCTCCATCCACACTCCTCCTGCCTGTTTTGGTCACACTGCTTTGTCACTCACCACCTTACTGTGTTTTCATTCTTATTCTCACCTCCTCCGTCACATTTTTTTTTTGTGAGATGGAGCCTTGCTCTGTCACCCAAGCTAGAGTGCAGTGATACAGTCATAGCTCGCTGCAACCTCCCAGTCCCAGGGTCAAACAATCCTCCTGCCTTGGCCTCTTGAGTAGCTGGGACTACAGGCACATGCCACCAGCATTTTTTTTTTTTTTTTTTTGAGCTGGAGTTTCCCTCTCGTTGACCAGGCTGGAGTGCAATGCACAATCTCGGCTCACCACAACGTCCGCCTCCCAGGTGCAAGTGATTCTCCTGCCTCAGCCTCCTGAGTAGCTGGGATTACAGGCATGCGCCACCACGCCCAGCTAATTTTTTGTATTTTTAGTAGAGACGGGGTTTCTCCATACTGATCAGGCTGGTCCCGAACTCCCGACCTCAGGTGATCCACCCGCCTCAGCCTCCCAAAGTGCTGGGATTACAGGCATAAGCCACGGCGCCCAGCCTATTTTTATTTATATATGCATATATATATATTTAGTAGAGTCAGTGTCTCACTGTGTTGTCCAGGCTGGTCTTAAACTCCTGGGTTCAAGCAGTCCTCCTGCCTCAGCTTCCCAAAGTGCTGGGATGACAGGTATCGAGCCACCCTCCCAGCCTCGCATTCCTCTCCCACACCCACACACCTTGATCTTGACTCCTCAGCTGTCTCCAGCTCCTCTTCTGTTTGTCCCTGCCCCCACTGCCCTGTCTACTCCCACAGCACCCTGGCCATGTCAAGCAGCCTCCCATACCCACACACGTCCGCCCATCTCATTCCTGCCTGCCCTCACTGCCTATCCGTGGCCCCATCCCATCCTTGTGGAAGCATTTCTTTCTCTCTTTTCACACTGACCCACCCCCTTTCCCCAGTCCCCGTATGCGTGGACACATCTCTCCTCCAGCCACGTAGCCCTTCCCCTCATCCACACTAACCCTCTCCTCGCCATCACATCCCATCGTAGGCCATCGACCGCATCTCTAGCCGAGCCTCCTCCTACCTCGAGGGCTCCTCCTCGGCCCCACCAGCCACCCAACCGAGACCCACTGTGCAGAAGGTAGTGGGGGGAGGGGTGGATGACTCCATTTGTGTCCCAGCCCCCAGCAAAGGGGTCCAGTGTTCCTCCCCCATCCAGAGCCCAGCGGGGTCCGGCGAGCCCAGGGAAAGGGCACGTCCACTCCTCTTGCCCCTCTCCTCCTGCGTCACTCCTGCTGCACTAACCCAAGCCCGGCAGCTGCATCCTACCCTGGCATGCCGTCCAGAGGGGGTACGGGAGGGGGTGGTGCCTGGCGCTCTGTGACCCCTGCCTCTGTCCCCAGCTGCTTCACGAGGAGCTGGCTCTGCAGTGGGTGGTGAGCAGCAGTGTGGTGCGCGAGGCCATCCTCCAGCATGCCTGGTTCTTCTTCCAGCTCATGGTGAGACCCCCTTCTCCCTGCCTGGTGGCAAGATCCCCACAACAAGAGCCCCTTCCTTTTTTTTTTCCTTTGAGACGGGGTCTCGCTATGTTGCCCAGGCTGGAATGCAGTGGCTATTCACAGGCGCAATCCCACTATTGATCAGCATTGATCAGCACGGGAGTTTTGACCTGCTCCGTTTCTGACCTGGGTGGGTTCACCCCTCCTTAGGCAACCTGGTGGTCTCCTGCTCCCAGGAGGTCACCATATTGATGCCAAACTTAGTGAAAACACGCGATTGGCATAGCGCACTACAGCCCGGAACTCCTGGGCTCAAGCGATCCTCCAGCCTCAGCCTCCCGAGTAGCTGGGACTACAGGCACGTGCCACTGCCCCGGCACCCCTTCCTTTTTTAAGAGAGAAGCCCCCTGAGATTGCAGCTGAGATAGTTGAGAAATGGCCCCAAGAGACCCCTTCCCACTCCTAGAGAGATGAGAGCTACTTAAGGTGGTGTCTCCCTGGAGAGACTGTACCTGAAACCCCCTTCAGCGAGAGAGAGCCCCGCTTCCCTATGAGACTCTTTAGGGACAGAAACCATTAAGAGACCCTCACCCAGACAGGAGACCTCCATCCTGCAAGAGATATTCCTGGATAGAAAGGGAAATCTGTGCCGGGCATGGTGGCTCATGCCTGTAATCCCAGCACTTTGGGAGGCTGAGGTAGGTGGATCACCTGAGATCAGGAGTTCAAGACCATCCTGGCCAACACAGTGAAACTCTATCTCTGCTAAAAATACAAAAGTTAGCTGGGCATGGTAGCATGTGTCCATAATCCCAGCTACATGGGAGACTGCAGCAGGAGAATCGCTTAAACCCAGGAGGCAGAGGTTGCAGTGAGTCAAGATCATGCCACTGCATTCCAGCCTGGACAACAGAGTGAGACTCCGTCTCAACAACAACAAAAATGAAAGCTTTCCTATTTTTTTTTTGAGATGGAGTCTTGCTCTGTTGCCCAGTCTGTAGTGCAGTGGCACGGTCTCAGCTCACTGCAGCCTCCACCTCCGAGGTTCAAGCAATCCTCCTGCCTCAGCCCCTCTAGTAACTGGGATTACAGGCACGTGTCACCTTGCCTGGCGAATTTTTGTATTTTGTTATTTCTTTCTTTCTTTTTTTTTTTTTTATCCTGTCCCTCTAGAGAAAAGTTTTATATTTTTAGTAGAGACTGTATGTCACCATGTTGGCCAGGCTGGTCTCAAACTCCTGACCTCAGGTGATCCACCCACCTAGGCCTCCCAAAGTGCTGAGATTATAGGCATGAGCCACCACGCCCTTCCCAAGGGAAAGCTTTCTGATCAAGGTAGAGACATCCCTAAAACTCTTCAATAGGTGCATTGAATGCCCCTTTCCCAGGGCCTGCTGGCCATATCCCCTCTGGGCCTCCAATAAAGCTCCCTTCAAGTCCTGTGCCTCTAGCCCCACCCTTTGTCCCACCTCTGGACTTTGCCCTGGTGAGACCTGCATAAGCCCCTCCCATACCCTCTCAGCCTTCCCACTCCCTATACTCCTGGGATGCTCATAGGATTGGCCCATGGCTTTGTCAAGCCCCAGCCACCTCAGGCCCTCAGGCCTCAACTTCCGCCTGCAGCTATGGGGCTCAACCCTACCTTCAGCCCACCTCCCTTGCTACTAAAGCCCCGCCCCTTCTGTCAAGCCTCCTCCACCCACAGACCTTCAAGCCCCACCCACAGCCCTCTCACCTCACCTCCAGGTGAAGAGTATGGCGCTGCACCTGCTTCTTGGCCAGCGACTGGACACGCCCCGCAAGCTGCGCTTCCCTGGGCGCTTCCTGGACGACATCACTGCCTTGGTGGGCTCTGTGGGCCTGGAGATCATCACCCGTGTCCACAAGGTGGGAGATGCAGGGTTTCAATGTGGGAAGTAACCTCAGGGAGGACACCACAGCCAGGTGTGGGCACCAAGCCTGCCCGGTGCCTCCTGGCTGTAAGACTAAGAATCCACTTTGCCAGGGGGGTCCTGTTTCTTGAGTGCCTGTGCTGTGCACAGCCCAGTGCTGGGTGTAGCAACATAACAATAAACAAAACACCCAAGCCGGGCGTGGTAGCTCACGCCTGTAATTCCAGCACTTTGGGAGGCCGAAGCGGGTGGATCACGAGGTCAAGAGATCGAGACCATCCTGGTCAACATGGTGAAACCTCGTCTCTACTAAAAAATACAAAAAATTTTAGCTGGGCATGGTGGCGCGTGCCTGTAATCCCAGCTACTCGGGAGGCTGAGGCAGGAGAATTGCTTGAACCCAGGAGGCGGAGGTCACGGCGAGCTGAGATCGCGCCATTGCACTCCAGCCTGGGTAACAAGAGCAAAACTCCGTCTCAAAAAAAAAAAAACAAAACACCCAAATCCTTACCCTCATGGAGATTTCAAGGGGTGAGCTGAAGAAAGTGAGAGATCATTCCATGTGATATCTGGGAAAAGACCAATCCAAGCAGGAGGAATAGCAGATGCAAAGGCCCTGAGGCAGGACTGTGTTTGACGAATAGATGGCTAGACTGCCGTGGATGAGGAGGGAAATGGGGTTGGTGGGAGCAAGGAAGTGACAGGGTAGACCCATTAGCCCTTAGAACAGTCAGAGTATACAGCAAGTGCTCAATAAATGGATGTTGATGTTCTGAGACCCTGACAATGGACTTGTTCAGGCCCTGGATTACCAGTTCCAATGCCCTTGAGGGCTAGGCAGGCAACGCTAATCATAATAGTAATAATATTGAGCTTTTTTATTTTTTAATTTTTAAAAGCCAGTCAAATTTAGCAGTGGGGGGTTGTATACCAACTTTAGTGACACTGATGTTAAGAAGTTCTAATAACCCACTACCATCGGACCAGCCAATATTGAGCATTTATTGAGCACTTACTGTGTATCTAAGCATTTTATATGGATCGTGTCATCGAATTCTCACAACCTCGTGAAGTTAGTATTGTTGTTATCGCCATTTTACTGATGGGGAAACTGAGGCATCGAATGGGTGAGGAGCTTAACCTTGTATTGCATGACTGAGAAGGGCCAGAATGAGGTTTTGAATGTGAGCCACCAGCTCCAGAGCCCTTGCTGTCAATACGAGTTTCAGTTGGGAAAGTGGGGCCTTATGGTGGACTAGACAGCAGATGTCCCAGCTAACAGGGGTGACCATCACTCAATCCAGTCAAGAGAAACCCTGCAGGAATGCGGCTCAGCTCTGGCCAGATTGGCTGTTTTTGTTTTTTGTTTTGAGATAAGGTCTCTTTGCTCTGTCGCCCAGGCTGGAGTGCAGTGGCGTGATCATACTTCACTGCAGCCTCAACCTCCTAGGCTCAAGGGATCCTCCCTCCTCAGCCTTCCAAGTAGCTGTGACCGGAGGCACAAGCCACCATACTCAGCTATTTGTTTTTTATTTTTATTTTTTTGTAGAGTCAGGGTCTCACTATGTTGCCCAGACTGGTCTCCAACCCCTGAGCTCAAGGAATCCTCCCACCTTGGCTTCCCAAAGTGCCGGGATTACAAGCCCGAGCCACCATGCCTGGCCAGATTGTCTGGGGTTTCTGTGGGTGTGGTTTTGTTTTTGTTTTTATATTTGTTTTTGAGACAGGGTCTCGCTTTGTTGTCTAGACTAGAGTGTGGTGGTGTGATCATGGCTCACTGCAGCCTCAAACTCCTGGGCTGAAGCAGTCCCCCCACCTGAGCCTCCAGAGTAGCTGGGGCTACAGGTGCATGCTACCATACCCAGCTAATTCTTTTTCTTTCTTTCTTTCTTTCTTTCTTTTTTTTTTTTTTTTGTAGCGACAGGGTCTTGCTATGTTACCCATGCTAGGAGATGGTCTGGTTTCTAAAGTGAAATGGGACCTCTGGATTTGATGGGAACTTTCCAGATTTTTGAAATGGCATTCTGGCCCAGGCCAACCCTTGCACAATCCCACATGACCTCCAAGCTGGTCTCAAAGGTTTTGACCTTGTCTCACTGGAGCCGTCCCAAAGACTGACATTCCCAGGGGCTGATCCAGATGGTGAGGAAATTAGCCCAAGAAAGAGATCCAGGGAAGAACAATGCCCTTGAGAATCCACCTTTTTTTTTTTTTTGAGATGGAGTTTTGCTCTGTTGCCCAGGCTGGATTGCAGTGGTGCCATCTCAGCTCACTGCAACCTACACCTTCCGGGTTCAAGCAGTTCTCCTGCCTCAGCCTCCTGAGTAGCTGGGACTACAGGCGTGCGCCACCATGCCCGGCTAATTTTTTTATTTTTAGTAGAGATGGAGTTTCACCGTCTTGGCCAGGCTGGTCTCGAACTCCCGACCAAGATCGTACCATTGCATTTCAACCTGGGCGACAAGAGCAAGACTCATCTCAAAATAAATAATAAAACAAAATAAGTCGGGTGCGGTGGCTCATGCCTGTAATCCTAGCACTTTGGGAGGCTGAGGTGGGTGGATCACCAGAGGTCAGGAGTTCAAGACCAGCCTGGCCATCATGGTGAAACCCCATCTTTAAAAAAAATAGTAATAATAATAAAATAAAATAAAAATAAAAATAAAAAATAAATGATGCTGAGAGCGGATCAGTTAGGGCAGAGGCTAATTTGCTTCAACAGTCACAAGTGATTTAAATAACCAAAGCTTATTTCTGAGCATTAAGTAGGTTGTGGAGGTGTCACGGTGTGGGCCTGGCCCTGGCAGTTCACCGGCACCCAGGTGTTTCTGCCGTATAAGAGGCTGCCTCACTTTCCCCTCAAATCCCATTGGCCAGAATTGTTCATGTGGTTCCACTGCAAGGGAGGCTCGGAAATGTAGTCTCTCCCCAGCTCTGAGCTCTGGACTAGAGAGGGCAGAGGATCTTGCAGTAAGAGCCAAGGCCCTGTGGGGGCTGAGGTTTCGGGAGGAGGTGTGGATGTGTGAGTTGACAGGTCCCTGTGTCCCCAGGATGTGGAGCTGGCCGAGCGCCTTAACGCCAGCCTGGCCTTCTTCCTCAGTGACCTTCTGTCCCTGGTGGACCGCGGCTTCATCTTCAACCTGGTCCGGGGCCACTACAAGCAGGTAGGAGTGGGCGGGGCAAGGCGGGGTGGGTGTGGCGCGGATGGTGGGTGGAGCGATGTTGACATCACTGCTGCCCGCCCCTCTCCTACAGGTGGCCACGCGGCTCCAGTCATCCCCCAATCCAGCCGCTCTGCTGACCCTGCGCATGGAATTCACCCGCATCCTGTGCAGCCACGAGCACTACGTCACCCTCAACCTCCCCTGCTGCCCCCTGTCGCCCCCAGCCTCGCCCTCCCCCTCTGTGTCCTCTACCACCTCCCAGGTAGGCTGGCGCCTTTGACCTACCACCTCTCACCTTCAGTCCATCTCATAGGGTTCCCTCATTTCTGTCCCTTTCACAGTGGGCCATTGCCCAAGTTAACTGATTCCTTATGTTTGACTTTTTTTTTTTTCTTTTTTTTGAAATGGAGTCTCACTCTGTCACCAGGCTGGAGTGCAGTGGCGTGATCTCGGCTCACTGCAACCTCCACCTCCTAGGCTCAAGCAATTTTCCTGCTCAGCCTCCCGAGTAGCTGGGACCACAGGCACGTGCCACCACACCCAGCTAATTTTTGTATTTTTAGTAGAGATGGGGTTTCACTCTATTGGCCAGGATGGTCTCCAACTCCTGACCTTGTGATCCACCTGCCTTGGCCTCCCAAAGTGCTGGGATTACGGGCGTGAGCCAATGCGCCAGGCCCATGTTTGACTTTTTACCTCTAACCCTTCACCTCTCCTGTCATTCTCAGCAATTTCCCAGAAGGACTTCTTTTTTTTTTTCTCTCTTCTAATTAAAAGAACCAGAAGGACTAACTTCTGATTTCTCTCCTCTAACTCCCAGCCTAACTCCCAGCCCAGTGGTTGATCTGCTATTTCTAAGTCCTCTGACTTTTGACCCCATTCCCTATTAAACCTCAGCCTCTCACCTCTGGCCTTGAAACCCATATCCACTGTCATCTCCAGATGACTTGATCTCAGCTTCTTATCTGTGGCTACTGGCACCATGATTTCTGTCACCTCTCAGATGGCTTTAATGGTGACCTCTCACCTCTGACCCTTGACTGTTGGCATCCCCCATTTTCCCCCCACTCTCTACAGAGCTCCACCTTCTCCAGCCAAGCCCCGGACCCCAAGGTGACCAGCATGTTCGAACTGAGTGGACCATTCCGGCAGCAGCACTTCCTAGCTGGGCTCCTGCTGACAGAGCTGGCGCTGGCCCTTGACCCCGAGGCTGAGGGGTGAGCAGAGGCCCTGTCTAGACTCAGGGAAGGTGGGACAGTCCAGGAGCCATGTCCATCCTGTCCTGAGCACCCCATTATCCCATAGGGCATCCCTGTTGCACAAGAAGGCCATCAGTGCTGTGCACAGCCTGCTATGCAGCCATGACACTGACCCCCGCTACGCTGAGGCCACCGTGAAGGCTCGTGTGGCTGAGCTGTACCTGCCACTGCTATCAATTGCACGGGACACCTTGCCACGGCTGCATGACTTTGCCGGTCAGTGGGCCAGGGGAGAATGTGGTCACATGATCCAGGGACTTGGTCACAGAAGGCACAGGATAGGAAAGGTGGGAGAACACAGTCAGGGGTACGAGTGTAGGCATTAGCATTAGCAGAGAAGTTTAAAGTGCTGTGACAGACTAGTCAAGTCATAACCTCTCTGAGCTTTAGGTTTCTCCCCTGTAATGGGAACAGTAATAACACCAACCACTTCATAAGGTTATATGAAAATGTGGGGGGCTGTAGTACTGATATATTGTCATCCTACAATAGATGGGAGATATTATTGTACCATTTATTATTTTCTAAGAGCAGAAAGTGGGGAACATCCAGGTGAGAAAATGATTGGAGTTAATTGATTCACTCATTTTCTTTCTTTTTTTTTTTTTTTTTGAGACGGAGTTTCGCTCTCGTTACCCAGGCTGGAGTGCAATGGTGCGATCTCAGCTCACCGCAACCTCTGCCTCCTGGGTTCAAGCAATTCTCCTGCCTCAGCCTCTCGAGTAGCTGGGACTACAGGCGTGCGCCACCATGCCCAGCTAATTTTTTGTATTTGTTAGTAGAGACGGGGTTTCACCTTGTTGACCAGGATGGTCTTGATCTCTTGACCTCGTGATCCACCCGCCTTGGCCTCCCAAAGTGCTGGGATTATAGGCGTGAGCCACCGCACCCGGCCCCCGATTCACTCATTTTCAACAAACACTTACAGGCATTGTTGGTGCAGTATAATAGTAGTTGGAAGCACAAAATTGGGATTTGTGGGTTGATGCCTTTCATCAGTTTGGGGAAATTCTCAGCTATTCTCTCTTGAATTTTTTTCTGCCTCATTTTCACTCTTCTCTCCTGGGACTCCAATTACATGTATATTAGGCCTTTTGATCACATCACACATCTGCTATACCCTGCTCTGTTTTTTTTTCATTCTTTCCTCTCTGTAATTTAATAGGGAAATTTTTCATTCACTACGAGTTCACCACTTATGGCTTCTGTTGTGCTGAGTGTCCTGTTGACCCCATCCACTGAGTTATTTTTTATTATTATTATTATTTTAGATGGAGTTTCACTCTTGTTGCCCAGGCTGGAGTGCACTGGCGCGATCTCAGGTCACCACAACCTCCACCTCCTGGATTTAAGCAATTCTCCTGCCTCAGCCTCCCAAGTAGCTGGCATTACAGGCATGCACCACCATGCCTGGCTAATTTTTTTGTATTTTTAATAGAGACAGGGTTTCTTCATGTTGGTCAGGCTAGTTTCAAACTCCCAACCTCAGGTGATCCACTCACCTCGGCCTCCCAAAGTGCTGGGATTACAGGCGTGAGCCACCGCACCCAGCCCATTGAGTTCTTAATTTCAGATATTGGGGTTTTTTTTCATTGTAAAATATCCATTTGATTTTTTGGTAGATCTCAGTTCCCTGTCGAAATTCTCCATCTTTTGTCTCTCATTTTTGCTCAACTTTTCTTCTAATTTTAAAAGTTTCTGTTTGCTGACTTCCAGATTTGATCATCTATGTATCTGCTTCTGTTCTTTTTCTCTTTTATCCATCACATTTTCCTGCCTCATCACTTGTAGTTTTTTATATTATATTCTGGACATTGTAAAGAAAAGAACCATAGGGATGAAGCAATGTCATCTTTCAGTGAGAAGTCTCCTTTTCCTCTCTTAGGCAGATAGGATAATGGGCTGATCACCTCAGTTCAATCAGGAATTGAGCTAGGCTGGACTGGGCTAGAGCTTTATTTAGACTCAGTCTACCTTTTGTTTCAGGAGACTCTAGGGCAAGATCTGCTATATATTTGTTGGCAACTTCTCTCTCTGTTGAGACTTTTTAGGAGAGAAAATGGGGGTTACCTTGTTAAGAGCATAGATTTCAGAACCAGACTGTTGAGGATAAAATTGTAACTTCTGGGCTGGGCACAGGTGGCTCACGCTTGTAATCCCAGCACTTTGGGAGGCCAAGGCAGGTGGATTGCTTGAGGTCAAAAGTTCAAGACCAGCGTGGCCAACATAGAGAAATCCTGTCTCTACTAAAAATACAAAAAAAATTAGCTGGGCGTGATGGCGGGCACCTGTAATCCCATCTACTTAGGAGGCTGAGACAGGAGACTCGCTTGAACCCAGGAGGCAGTGAGCTGAGATCACGCCATTGCACTCCAGTCTGGGCAACAAGAGAGAGACTCCATCTCAAAAAACACAAAACAACAAAAACAAACAAACAAAAAAAAACAATAAGCATTAGCTGGGCGTGGTGGTGGGCACCTGTAATCCCAGCTACTTAGGAGGCCAAGGCAGGAGAATTGCTTGAACCTGGAAGATGGAAGTCGCAGTGAGCCAAGATCATGCCATCACACTCCAGCCTGGGTGGTGAGAGCAAAACTCTGCCTCAAAAAAAAAAGCATTGTAGCTCTTCTATTTACCTGCTGTCTGACCCTGGGCCCTGGGCAAGTAAGTTAACCTCTCTGTACCTCAGTTTCTTCATCCGTAATGTGGGACTAATGAAAGTACTTATCTCCATAGGGTTGTTTTAATGATTAAGAGTTATTTTTTAGGCTGGGCACAGTGGCTCACGCCTGTAATCCCAGCACTTTGGGAGGCCAAGGTGGGTGGGTCACAAGGTCAGGAGTTCGAGACCAGCCTAACCAACATGGTGAAACCCCGTCTCTACCAAAAATACAAAAAAAAATTAGCCGGGCATGGTGGTGGGCGCCTGTAATCCCAGCTACTCAGGAGGCTGAGGCAGAATAATCACTTGATCCGGGGAGGCGGAGGTTGCAGTGAGATCACGCCACTGCACTCCAGCCTGGGCGACAGAACAAGACTCTGTCTTAAAAAAAAAAAAAAAAAAAAAAAAGTAATTTTTGTTTTTCTCGAGCTGCCATCCATGATTTGGAGGAGTGAATATTTTTAAGGTCCCTAGAACAGCACCTGGCACATAGGAGAGGCTGTTATCAGTGCTGACTGATGCTATAGGAATGGCGTCAAGGCTGGGTGCGGTGGTTCACGCCTATAATCCCAGCACTTTGGGAGGCCGAGGTGGGTGGATTGCTTGAGTACAGGAGTTGAGGACCAGCCTAGACAACCTAGTGAGACCATGTCTCTATAACAAATACAAAAACTGACTGGGCATGGCAGCACACCCCTGCAGTTCCAGCTACTCGGGAGGCTGAGGTGGGAGGATCACTTGAGTTTTGAGTTCAGGAGGCTGAGGCTGCAGTAAGCCAAGATTGCACCACTGCACTCCAGCCTGGGTGACACAGCGAGATCCTGTCCGAAAAAGATAAAATAAAATTGGCCAGATGCAGTGGCTCACACCTGTAATCCTAACACTTTGGGATGCCGAGGCAGGCAGATCATTCGAGGTCAGGAGTTTGAAACCCATCTGGTTAATGTGGTGAAACCCCATCTCTACTAAAAATACAAAAATTAGTCAGGTATGGTGGCGTGTACCTGTAATCCCAGCTACTTAGAAGACTGAGGCATGAGAATTGCTTGAACCTGGGAGGCACAGATCACAGTGGGCCAAGATGGCGCCTCTGCACTCTGGCCTAGGCGACAGAGCAAGACTGTATCTAAAAAAAATAAGTAAAATAAGCGAGTTCCAGGAGCAGACAACCAGAGACCCACTCTTGGGACTGTTGTGTGGGAAAACTTTTTTTTTTCCCCCAAGACAAAGTCTCACTCTGTTGCCCAGACTAGAGTGCAACGGCGCAATCTTGGCTCACTGTAACCCCCACCTCCTGGGTTGAAGCAGTTCTTCCGCCTCAGCCTCCCATGTAGCTGGGATTACAGGCGCCAAAACTATGCCTGGCTAATTTTTTGTATTTTTAGTAGAGACAGGATTTCACCATGCTGGCCAGACTGGTCTCAAACTCCCGACCTCAGGTGATCCACCTGCCTCGGCCTCCCAAAGTGTTGGAATTACAGACATGAGCCACTGTGCCTGGCTGTGAGGGAAGACTTCTGAAATCTGAGATAGGGACAGCACTTACCAAGGCTTTATCTTTCTCTCCCTCTGTCCTTCTCTGACAGAGGTCCCAGGTCAGCGGTCAAGACTGGCCTCAATGCTTGACTCAGACACAGAAGGTGAAGCGGACATTTCGGGCACCATCAACCCCTCTGTGGCCATGGCCATTGCTGGTGGCCCCCTAGCCCCTGGCTCCCGGGCCAGCATCTCCCAGGCACCACCAACGGTGAGTAGGGAGGCTTGTCCCCATAGATGTCATTCATTTTGAATGAGAGAAGCCATGTATCAAGATACAGATTGGACCGGGCGTGGTGGCTCACATCCGTAATCCCAGCACTTTGGGAGGCCAAGGCGGGTAGATCATGAGGTCAAGAGATCAAGATCATCCTGGCCAACATGGTAAATCACTGTCTCTACTAAAAATACAAAATTAGCTGGGCGTGGTGGCACATGCCTGTAGTCCCAGCTACTCGGGAGGCTGAGGCTGGAGAATCATTTGAACCTGGGAGGTGGAGGTTGCAGCGAGCCAAGATGGCACCACTGTACTCCAGCCTGGCAACAGAGCGAGACTCCACCTCAAAAAAAATAAATAAATAAAGATACCGATTGGCCAGGATTCATCTCACATGGAGAAAATGAAAACTGACTTTGATTCCTCTCCAGCCCCAGGCTTCTCGGGCAGGCTGTGCCCTCTCTGCTGAGTCAAGCCGGACCTTGCTGGCGTGTGTGCTGTGGGTGCTAAAAAACGCAGAGCCAGCGCTCCTGCAGCGCTGGGCCACTGACCTGACGCTCCCCCAGCTGGGACGTCTCTTGGACTTGCTGTACCTCTGCCTGGCTGCCTTCGAGTACAAGGTTCGAGGGTGTGGGCAGGAGATGATGGAGGAGGCAGGCTAAGGATGTACTCAGCGCCCAGGGTGCTGCAGGCTGTGTGGAAAGGGGTGGACTGTCTTTGTGCAGAGGACTCTGTGGGACTGAGAGTAAAGGGGTGGACTGTCTTCGTGCAGAGGACTCTGTGGGACTGAGAGTAAAGGGGTGGACTGTCTTTGTGCAGAGGACTCTGTGGGACTGAGAGTAAAGGGGTGGACTGTCTTTGTGCAGAGGACTCTGTGGGACTGAGAGTAAAGGGGTGGACTGTCTTCGTGCAGAGGACTCTGTGGGACTGAGAGTAAAGGGGTGGACTGTTTCTGTGCTGAGCCAAGGAATGAAGTGAGAAATGCCTTTGTGAATAGAATTTGGAATGTGGAGGCCAGGTATGGTGGCTCACGCCTGTAATCCCAGCACTCTGGGAGGCCGAGGCGGGTGGATCACTTGAGGTCAGGAGTTCAAGACCAGCCTGGCCAACATGGTGAAACCCTGTCTCTACTAAAAATATAAAAACATAGCCAGGCATGGTGGTGCATGCCTGTAGTCCCAGCTACTTGGGAGGCTGAGGCAGGAGAATCACTTGAACCCAGGAGGCAGAGGTTGTAGTAAGCCAAGATCGCACCACTGCACTCCAACCTGGGCAACAGAGTGAGACTCCATCTCAAAAAAAAAAAAAAAAAGATTTTTTTTTAAGGGCCTGGTACAGTGGCTCATGCCTGTAATCTCAGCACTTGAGGATGCCAAGGCTGGCGAACTGCTTGAGCCCACAAATTTGAGACCAGCCTGGACAGCATAGTGAAACCCCATCTCTACAAAAAATACAAAAGTTAGCTGAGCATGGTGGTGCATGCCTGTAGTCCCAGCTGCGGAGGTGGCTGAGGTGCATCGCTCGAGCCTGGGAGGTGGAGGTTGCAGTGAGCCAACATCGCACCACTGTTCTTCAGGCTGGGCAACAGAGTGAGAAAGACTCTGTCTTAAAGAAAAAAAAAAAACTAGTAATTGCTAAAAATTTAGAGGAAAGGGTCAAACTGTGTTTAGGCACAGGGGCCCGGAGGTGAGAAAGAGCACAAAGAAAAAGATGGGGCCAGGCCGAGCATGGTGGCTCATGCGTGTAATCCCAGCACTTTGGGAAGCTGAGGTGGGTGGATCACGAGGTCAGGAGACCATCCTGGCCAACATGGTGAAACCCCCTCTCTACTAAAAATACAAAAATTAGCTGAGCGTGGTAGCACCACGCCTGTAATCCCAGTTACTCGGCAGGCTGAGGCAGGAGAATCACTTGAACCCAGGAGTCGGAGGTTGTACTGAGCTGAGATCGCACCACTGCACTCCAGCCTGGCAACGGAGCGAGATTCTGTCTTAAAAAAAAAAAGGAAAAAAAAAGGGCCAGCTCAGGTCCCACCAAAAAGAGCAGAGTCGACCTTGAACCCCAGTTCTCTGCCCTCCCAGGGGAAAAAAGCCTTTGAACGCATCAACAGCCTCACATTCAAAAAATCACTGGATATGAAGGCGCGACTAGAGGAAGCCATCCTAGGCACCATCGGAGCTCGACAAGAAATGGTTCGGCGAAGTCGTGGTAAGAGGGTGACACAGCCACGTGTCCCCATCCCACCAGCTGCTCCCACCTTGTGTCAAGGGACCCCATGAATGGGGCCGTCCCTCGCTTACTTTCTGCCTCACTTTTCCCGGAGAGAAGTCCAGGCGTCATCACCGTACACATGGGCCTGTGCGTCCCCATCTGTCACTCGTGTCTGCCCGTGTGTGTCCACCCAGCAGGCTTCTGCCCCACCCAGTGTCCTCACGGGTCAGCCCACCCGAATATCTTCATGCCTGTGCGTTTCTCCTGGTGTTCACATGTGCCCTGTGTTTTTATGCATCTGTGATCATGCGCCCACGCGCCTCAGAGAGGAGCCCATTTGGGAATCCGGAGAACGTGCGCTGGCGGAAGAGCATCACACATTGGAAGCAAACCTCAGACCGCGTGGACAAGTGGGTGTGGGTGGGAGGGAGTTTGCTGGGTTCAGAACAGTTCAGGCTGAGGAGGGAGGATCGCTTGAGTCCAGGAGTTCGAGACCAGCCTGGGCAACATAGTGAGACCCTGTCTTTACAAAAAATTTAAAAATTAGCCAGGTGCTGGGTGCAGTGGCTCACACCTGTAATCCCAGCACTTTTGGGAGGCCAAGGCGGATGGATCACAAGGTCAGGAGTTCAAGACCAGCCTGGCCAATATGGTGAAACCCCATCTCTACTAAAAATATAAAAGTAAGCCGAATGTGGTGGTGGGTGCCTGTAATCCTAGCTACTTGGGAGGCTGAGGCAGAGAATTGCTTCAACCCAGAAGGAGGATGGAGATTGCAGTGAGCCAAGATTGCACCACTGTACTCCAGCTTGGGCGATGGAGTGAGACTCCATCTCAAAAAAAAAAAAGTAGCCAGGAATGGTGGCATGTGCTTGTGGTCCCAGCCACTCGTGAGGCTGAGATAAGAGGATGATTTGAGCCTGGGAGGTTGAGGCTGCAGTGAGCTGTGATCACACCACTGCACTCCAGCCGGGGCAACAGAGTGACACCCTCTCTCAGAAAACAAACAAACAAAAAAAACATACATACAAAAAAAAAAAAACAGAACAGCTTCGAGGGAGCCAGCACCCCAGGACTACCAGGGGAAGGAGAGAGCTTAGCCATGGAATAGGATCTCACCCTGAGTGGGGCCCCAAGACCTCGCTTCCCCTTCCAGGACCAAGGAGGAAATGGAACACGAGGCCTTGGTGGAAGGGAACCTGGCAACCGAGGCAAGCCTAGTGGTTCTGGACACACTGGAGATCATCGTGCAGGTAGGGCTTGATCCAGCATCTGCCTTGCGCTCTGAGCCCAACTGCAGTGCTCTGTGATCTCTGACCCCATAATCCCTCTCCTTCCCTGTCCCCATAACCACCCTAGGCTCTAACACCAGGATTTCTGACTCCCTCCCTTCCAGACAGTGATGCTGTCAGAAGCCCGGGAGAGCGTCTTAGGGGCAGTGCTGAAGGTTGTGCTATACAGCCTGGGCAGTGCCCAGAGTGCCCTCTTCTTGCAGCATGGCCTGGCCACCCAGCGGGCCCTTGTGTCCAAGGTGAGCACCACTCAACAACCATGATTCTTAGAAAGCAACAGAAGCTCTAGGCTGGTGCGGTGACTCACGCCTATATCCCAGCACTTTGGGAGGCCAAAGTGGGAGGATCGCTTGAGGCCAGGAGTTTGAGACCAGCCTGGGCAACACAGCAAAGCCCCTATCTCTACCAAAAATTTAAAAAATTACCTGGGACTAGGCATGGTGGCTCACATCTGTAATCCCAGCACTTTGGGAGGCTGAGTCGGGAAGATCATGTGAGCCTAGGGTTGGAGACCAGCCTGGGCAACATGGTGAGACCCCATCTCTACAAAAAATCAACCAAGTGTGGTGGCATGCACCTGTGGTCATAGCTGCTAGGAAGGCTGATGGTTGCTTGAGCCCAGAAGGTCAAGGTTGCAGCGAGCCATGATCATGCCACTGCACTTCAGCCTGGGCAACAGCGTGAGACCCTGTCTCAAAAAAAAAAAAAAAAAAGTACCTCAATCATTCAATCATTGAGCACTTACTGTGTGCTCTGCAACTCCATGGAGCAGACTGCTTTGCCACAGTTTGCAGTGGAAGGCAGGCAGGATCAGAGTGGCCAAGTCACTTGCCCAGGGTCACACAGCAAGGCGCTTAAACCCAGGTCTGACTCCGAACCCAGTGGCACTTGGCCAAAGAGGACAGAACACAAACAGACATCTCTGCCCAAGCAGTCCTCATTTGGGCCACTTCCCTTGTGAGCCAGAATGGGGAAGGGCTGGACAGTGTCTGTCTGGGTCCTGGGGGGCAGTTTCCGGAGCTGCTGTTCGAGGAGGACACGGAGCTGTGTGCCGACCTGTGCCTGAGGCTCCTACGACACTGTGGCAGCCGCATCAGCACCATCCGCACACACGCCAGCGCCTCGCTGTACCTGCTCATGCGACAGAACTTCGAGATCGGCCATGTGAGTGGGGCAAGGAGGCGTGGTCCACACAGGGCTCTGGTCAGTGGCCAGTGGGGTCTTGGGGCCATAGAGGGAGTGAGAGATGGGGAGGCAGTCACTGAGCATGACGGGCAAGAGGAGGGCTCAGAACACAATTGGGGGTCAGGTGCCCTGGCTCATTCCTGTAATCCCAGCATTTTGGGAGGCTGAAGTGGGAGGATCACTTGAGACCAGGAGTTTGAGGCTGCAGTGGGCCGTGATTGCACCACTGCACTCCAGCCTGAGCAACAGATACAAAGGCGGGCTGGGCGGTGGCTCACGCCTGTAACCCCAGCACTATGGGAGGCTGAGGCGGGTGGGTCATTTGAGGTCAGGAGTTCAAGACCAGTCTGGTCAACACAGTGAAACCCTGTCTCTACCAAATATACAAAAATTAGCCAGCCGTGGTGGCATGCACCTGCAATCCCAGCTACTCAGGAGGCTGAGGCAGGAGAATCGCCTGAACTCAGGAGACAGAGGTTGCAGTGAGCTAAGATCACACCACTGCACTCCAGCCTGGGCAACAAGAGTGAGACTCCATCTAGAAAAAAAAAAGAAAGAAAGAGCTGGGTGCAGTGGCTCACGCCTGTAATCCCAGCACTTTGGTTTTGGAGGCTGAGGTGGGTGGACCACCTGAGATCAGGAGTTCGAGACCATCCTGGCCAACATAGTAAAACCATGTGTCTACTAAACACAAAAAATTAGCTGGGCATGGTGGTGGGTGCCTGTAATCCCAGCTACTTGAGAGGCTGAGGCAGGAGAATCACTTGAACCCAGGAGGCAAAGGTTGCAGTGAGCTGAGATTGTGCCATTGCACTCCAGCCTGGGAACGAGAGTGAAACTCTGTCTCAAAAAAAAAAAAAAAAGAATGCAAGGGCCATGTGGGCAGGTTGAGCAGGCCCTGAGGTGGGGTCTGGAGTCTGAGACTGCCAGCTCCACTCTCCCTCCCCTGTCCATGCAGAACTTTGCCCGCGTGAAGATGCAGGTGACCATGTCGCTTTCATCCCTGGTGGGAACAACGCAGAACTTCAGTGAAGAGCACCTGCGACGTTCACTCAAAACCATCCTCACCTATGCTGAGGAGGACGTGGGGCTGCGGGACAGCACCTTTGCAGAGCAGGTGACACCTGCTGGGCCCCCTCCCCGCCTCCCCCAGTCCCACCACGTTGGCTCCCTTCACTTCCTAGCGCTCTCACTGGCCCCTGCACATTCCCCCACTCCAGGTCCAGGACCTGATGTTCAACCTGCACATGATCCTGACAGACACGGTGAAGATGAAGGAACACCAGGAGGACCCTGAGATGCTCATCGACCTCATGTACAGGTGAGGCGGGCCAGCCCGTACCTTCAGCCACGCCCACACCCCAACAGGTACAGAGAGAGCAGGGATGAGAGTCGATGTCTGAGGAGGTGAGGAGGGAGCAGGGGAGCGAACAGTCCCTAACAGAGGCAGGTGAGGGGGACAGGTGAGCAGACAGGTGAGGGGGACAGGTGAGGGGGTAGACAGGTGAGGGAATAGACAGGTGAGGGGTGGACAGGTAAGGGAGTGGACAGGTGAGGGTTAGACAAGTGAGGGGGTGGACAGGTGAGGGGATAGACAGGTGAGGGGACAGACAGGTGGGATAGACAGGTGAGGGGGTGGACAGGTGAGGGGCTGGACAGGTGAGGGGGTAGACAGGTGAGGGGTAGACAGGTGAGGGGGTGGACAGGTGAGGGGATGGACAGGTGAGGGGGTAGACAGGTGAGGGGTAGACAGGTGAGGGGGTAGACAGGTGAGGGGTAGACAGGTGAGGGGGTGGACAGGTGAGGGGCTGGACAGGTGAGGGGTGGACAGGTGAGGGGTAGACAGGTGAGGGGGTGGACAGGTGAGGGGTAGACAGGTGAGGGGGTGGACAGGTGAGGGGCTGGACAGGTGAGGGGTGGACAGGTGAGGGGTAGACAGGTGAGGGGGTGGACAGGTGAGGGGTAGACAGGTGAGGGGGTGGACAGGTGAGGGGTAGACAGGTGAGGGGGTGGACAGGTGAGGGGCTGGACAGGTGAGGGGGTAGACAGGTGAGGGGTAGACAGGTGAGGGGGTGGACAGGTGAGGGGCTGGACAGGTGAGGGGGTAGACAGGTGAGGGGTGGACAGGTGAGGGGGTAGACAGGTGAGGGGTAGACAAGTGAGGAGGTGGACAGGTGAGGGGTAGACAAGTGAGGGGACAGACAGGTGAGGGCTAGACAGGTGAGGGGCTGGACAGGTGAGGGGATAGACAGGTGAGGGGTAGACAAGTGAGGGGGTGGACAGGTGAGGGGGTGGACAGGTAAGGGGTGGACAGGTGAGGGGTAGACAGGTGAGGGGGTGGACAGGTGAGGCGCTGGACAGGTGAGGGGGTAGACAGGTGAGGGGTAGACAAGTAAGGGGGTGGACAGGTGAGGGGTAGACAAGTGAGGGGATAGACAGGTGAGGGGTAGACAGGTGAGGGGCTGGACAGGTGAGGGGGTAGACAGGTGAGGGGTAGACAAATGAGGGGGTGGACAGGTAAGGGGGTGGACAGGTGAGGGGGTGGACAGGTAAGGGGTGGACAGGTGAGGGGGTGGACAGGTGAGGGGTAGACAAGTGAGGGGGTGGACAGGTGAGGGGCTGGACAGGTGAGGGGCTGGACAGGTCAGTAGGGTACAGGTGAGGAGACTGGCTGGTCAGTGGGAGACAGCAGGACAAGTGAGGAGGAAGATGACTAGAGGAATATGTAAGGTAGGAAGGTCAAGAGATGACTGGCCGGCAGGTGAGAAAACAGGTGAAGGGAAGACAGGTGGGGAGACAGGTGAGGGAATGAGTGAGGTGATGGCGTACAGGTGAGGAGATTGGCTGGTGCTTGGGGCAGACCTGGGGGTAACCAGTGAAGGGGATGGACAATTGGGAAGCAGGTCCCCTCCTCACATCCCCCCATCACCTCACCTCGACTCCAGAATTGCCCGGGGCTACCAGGGCTCGCCGGACCTGCGGCTGACCTGGCTACAGAACATGGCCGGGAAGCACGCGGAACTGGGCAACCACGCCGAGGCCGCCCAGTGCATGGTGCACGCAGCCGCCCTCGTGGCCGAGTACCTCGCCCTGCTCGAGGACCACCGCCACCTGCCCGTAGGCTGCGTTTCCTTCCAGGTGAGCAGTGAGAGAGTGGGGGGTGGCAGGCGGCACACGTGCAGTGGGGACTATGGTCTGACGCCACCTCTCCTGCACCAGAACATCTCATCCAACGTGCTAGAGGAGTCTGCCATCTCCGACGACATTCTGTCACCCGACGAGGAGGGCTTCTGTTCTGGGAAGCACTTCACTGAGCTGGGGCTGGTCGGGTTGCTGGAAGAGGCAGCCGCCTACTTCACCATGGTGAGACTGTGGGGACTCCTGGGGGCAGGAGAGGGGGCTCAGGCCAGGGAGGCATCATCGGATCTGCTTCCTAGACTCTTCCAGCAGGGGGCTTAGAAAGGAGAATTGGCTGGGCACTGTGGCTCACATCTGTAATCTGAGCACTTTGGGAGGCTGGGGCAGGCGGATCACGAGGTCAGGAGTTTGAGAGCAGCCTGGCCAACATGGCGAAACCCTGTCTCTACGTGGTGGCAGGTGCCTGTAATCACGGCTACTTGGGAGGCTGAGGCAGGAAAATCGCTTGACCTCGGAAGGCAGAGGTTGTGGTGACCCGGGATCACACCACTGCACTCCAGCCTGGGTGACAGTGAGACTGTGTATCGACAAAAACAAAAGAAGAATTGGATTCTCAGAGGCCCTGTTATCTGCCCGTGCCTCCACGAGGCCCTGATGCAGGCCTGATACAGCAAGCCTTCCATACATTGGAGATCCTTTCAATTTTCCTTTCTTTTTTTTTCTTTGGACAGAGTCTCACCCTTTTGCCCAGACTGGCGTACAACCTGGTGGTGCAATGGTAGCTCACTGCAGCCTTGAACTCCAGGCTAAAGCAATCCTCCTGCCTCAGCCTCCCAAGTAGCTGGGACTACAGGCATGTGCCACCATGCCCGGCCAATTTTTAAATTATTATATAATTTTTTCTTTGTAATATTGTGTGAGACAGGGCCTCCGCTCTGTCACCCAGGCTGTAGTGCAGTGGCGTGATCATGACTCACTGCAACCTTGGTCTTCAGGACTCAGGTGATTCTCCTACCCTGGTCTCCTGAGTAGCTGGGACTACAGGCACACATCACCATGCCCAGCTAATTTTTTATATTTTTTTGTAGAGATGGGGTTTTGCCATATTTCCCAGGCTGGTCTGGAACTTCTGAGCTCAAATGGTTTGCCTGCCTCAACCTCCCAAAGTGATGGATTACAGGCATGTGCCACCACACTCTGCCAATTTTTAAATTTTTTATAGAGAGAGAGTCTTATTATGTTGCCCAGGCTGGTCTCAAACTCCTGGCCTCACTCGATCCTCCCGCCTAAGCCTCCCAAGTAGCTGGGACACCGAGCAATGCTTGAAACTTTCTATACTAAAATAAAAATGGGTCGGGTGCAGTGGGTCATGCCTGTAATCACAGCACTTTGGGAGGCTGAGGCAGGAGGACTGCTTGAGGCCAGGAGTTTGAGACCAGCCTGGGCTAGATGGCAAAACCCTGTCTCTACGAAAAATACAAGAAATTAGCTGGGTTGGTGGCACGTACCTGTAGTCCCAGCTACTCAGGAAGCCTGAGGCAGAAGGATCGTTGGAGCCCAGGAGGTTGAGGCTGCAATGAATTGTAATCGTGCCACTGTACTCCAACCTATGTGAAAGAGTGAGACCTTGTGTCAAAAACTAAATAAAGAATTTGGATATTCACATGCATCTTAGAGAAGCTCCAGCTTAAAGCAAATCCCAGGCTGAGCACAAAGGCTCACTCCTGTAATCCCAGCACTTTGGGAGGCACAGGCAGGCAGATCACCTGAGGTCAGGAGTTCAAGACCACCCTGGCCAACATGACGAAACCCCTTGTCTACTAAAAATACAAAAATTGCCGGGCGCGATGGCTCACGCCTGTAATCCCAGCACTTTGGGAGGCCAAGGCGGGCAGATCACGAGGGCAAGAGATCGAGACCATCCTGGCCATGGTGAAACCCCATCTCTACTAAAAATAAAAAAAATTAGCTGGGCACGGTGGCACGTGCCTGTAATCCCAGTTACTCGGGAGGCTGAGGCAGGAGAATTGCCTGAACCCAGGAGGCAGAGGTTGCGGTGAGCCGAGATCACGCCATTGCACTCCAGCCTGGGTAACAAAAGCGAAACTCCATCTCAAAAAAAAAACAAATACAAAAATAAGCCGGGCGTGGTGGTGCGTGCCTGTAGTCCCAGCTACTCAGGAGGCTAAGGCATGAGAATCGCTTGATCCTGGGAGGCAGAGGTTGCAGTGAGCCGAGATCGTGCCACTGCACTCCAGCCTGAGGGATAGAGCAAGACTCTGTCTCAAAAAAAATATATACATAGCAAATCTCAGCAATTTTCCCATCACTCCCACAAGTACCCCCTGTGCAACCCTTTCTGATAAAGACCCTTTTACAAAACTCTTATCATAGCCAAGTTAATGGTCATCCTTTGATATCATTAATGTCATTTCATTGCGGTCTATACTTAGATGTCCTGGGTCTTGTCCAATGTATCTTTTTTGGGATTACTTGGTTTGAATCAGGATCCCATAAGGGCCCACAATGACTGTGGCTGATCTATGTCCTAAGTTTCTTTTTCCTTCTGTTTTTTGAGACAGGGTCTTGCTTTCTTACCCAGGCTGGAGTGCAGTGGCTCAATCATGGCTCACTGCAGCCTTGACCGCCTGGGTTCAGGTGATCCTCCCACCTCAACCTCCTGAGTAGCTAGGATTATAGGTGTGCACTGCCATACCCAGCTAATTTTTTTTTCTTTGTTAATTGTTTGGGGTTTTTTTTTTTTTTTTTTTGAGAGATGGGGTCTTGCTATGTTGTCCAGGCTGGGCTCAAACACCTGGACTCATGCAATCCTCTCACCTCAGCCTCCCAAAGTGCTGGGATTACGGGCGTGAGCCAGCGTGCCCAGCAACTGATTTTCCACTGTTGTAAAGGGGTTTTCTTCTCTAGTTTGCTTGTTTGTATGAGGGCAGTTGGTGGCTTCTGCATTTGACTTGCAGGAGCCCTGGGGCCTTTGCTCCGTGTGTTTTTCTGGTTTGTGTGAGGCTGGCTGTGTCCATGTGATGTCACTTTACCTGCTTCTCAGTTCCTCGCATTTCTGGGGAACTGGCAGTTTCATCTGAGAGCCCAGTGAGATTCAAGGTCACACTTGAAGTCAGGTGTTCCACTGAGATTTTTTTCTGTGGTGCTGGCCCTTTAGTGACATTGTATTCATTATTGTCACTTTGCTAGATTCTTGGAGACAAAGGCCTTAGGGGTCGGGAGTTCAAGAGCAGCCTGGGCAACATGGAGAAATCCCGCCACTACTAAAAAAAAAAATATATATATATATATATATGGAGGGGGTGTTGGGTGGAGGAAAAAAAATTAGCTGGGCGTGGGCGCAGTGGCTTATGACGATAATCCCAGCACTTTGGGAGGCCAAGGCAGGCAGATCATAAGGTCAGGAGTTTGAGACCAGCTTGGCCAACATAGTGAAACCCCATCTCTACTAAAAATACAAAAATTAGCCTGGTATGATGGCAGGCACCTGTAGTCCCAGCTACTTGGGAGGCTGAGGCAGAAGAATTGCTTGAACCTGGGAGGCAGAGGTTGCAGTGAGCCAAGATCGCGCCACTGCACTCCAGCCTGGGCAACAGAGTGAGATTCCATCTCAAAAAAAAACAACGCCGGGCGCGGTGGCTCACGCCTCTAATCCCAGCACTTTGGGAGGCTGAGGCAGGCGGATTACCTGAGGTCGGGAGTTCGAGAGCAGCCTGACCAACATGATGAAACCCTGTCTCTTAAAAAAAATTAAAATGAAAATGAAAAATAAATAAATAAATAAATAAAAATTAAAAAGCCATGCTCGCACAAAGGCCTCAGGGAAGAAGCCAGGGAGTGGACACAGACCTTCTGACAGCAAATCTCACAGGGCGCCTGTTTTGAGCCAGGCTTGATGCCAGCACCCTCTGGGGGTGAGGGGCATATTACCACATGCCAAGAGGTAGTTGGGCATAGAGGTCATGGGCCCAGGGCCAGATGGGCTAGTGTTTGGGTCTTGGCCCTGAGGAACACCTCCATATGTCTGAGACTCAGTTTCTCCTTTGAGGAGTAGGGGGTAAAAAAAAACTCTGCTTCTCCCATCAATGAGGGAACACAGAGGGGTGAAGTGCAGATGTACATCATACCTGTCCCATAGAATATTCTTGTTAAAAGTGGCAAAGGGGCCAGGCGCGGTGGCTCACGCCTGTAATCCCAGTACTTTGGGAGGCCGAGGCGGGCAGATCACAAGGTCAGGAGTTCAAGACCAGCCTGACCAATATGGTGAGCACCTGTCTCTGAAAAAGTGGTGAAAGGCTGTAATCCCAGCTAATTGAGAGGCCAAGGCAGGAGGATCACTTGAGCCCAGGAGTTCAGACCACCTGGAGCAATATAGTGACAACCTGACTCTATAAAAACTAAAATAAACTTAGCTGGGCATGGTGGCATGTGCCTGTAGTTCCAGGAACTTAGGAGGCTACGGTGGAAAGATCTCTCGAGCCCAGGAGTTGGAGGCTGCAATGAGCTCTGATTGTAGCACACCACTACACTCCAGCCTGGGTGATGGAGTGAGACCCTATCTCAAAAAAAAACAAAAAACAGAAGAAGTGATGAAGACCATGGAGCCCTCTGTAGGAGCTGAGTGGAAAGGCTCAGCCACCATCTGGGATGGGGGTGGTCAGGGTGGACTTCCTGGAAGAGGTGATGGAGGGTGGGTAGGAACACAGAGGATCAAGGAGGAGATGGGTAGACAGGAGCACAGTGGAGAGGGGCAGACAGTTTGGGGAATCCTGACCACACCTCACCCTCAGGGCGGGCTCTATGAGGCAGTGAATGAGGTCTACAAGAACCTTATCCCCATCCTGGAAGCCCACCGTGACTACAAGCGGCTGGCTGTGGTACATGGCAAACTGCAGGAGGCCTTCACCAAGATCATGCACCAGGTGGACCCAGGCCCGCCCCCCAGGCCCCACCCTCAGCCCCACTCCTCATCCCCAGGGCTGCTGACCTTGGCCCTTCTCTCCCCAACAGAGTTCCGGCTGGGAGGTGAGTCAACCTTGGTGGACAGCCACCTGCCTCTGGGACCCCCATGATGAGTGGCCAGCAGCCGTCAGTGAACACCAGGGGGCGCCAGAGGAGCATGGCCGCTGGCCGCTGGGGCTGGGGCTTAGTGGCCAGGACGCACCCACCCCATCACTTCCCTCCCTTCCCCAAAAATGCTCCCCCCGCCCCAGATCTTGAGGGCAGCTTGTGACTCACTCAGCTGGGAGCTCTCCAGAGACACCCCTCCCTCTGCCAGGGCCAGCTTGGTCACTGCAGGGGGGTGGCGGGGTGGCTCTGACTCCCTCATGATCTCTTTCTTATCTCTCCGGGTCTCTCACGTGGCTTTCCCTATCTTGCTATCTCTCCATCTCTGTGTCTCTTGGTCTCTGTCCCTCCCAGCCTCCCCCATTTCTGGTTAATGTGTCCCCCGCTCCACCCCTACCCCAACCCTGCTTCTTGCCTGCTTAGGTCTATTTTTAGGCATCTCCTAGTTTGGGGAGAATTTTCTGGCCAAAGATGGCAGAAACCCCGAGCGCAGGCAGGCGTGCTGGATGGGAGCCGGGTGGGGTGGGCAGGTCCTGTCCCTCCCCAGTCTCTGATCTCTCTCCCGATGGAGTGATTCTTACGGGGCTGTGTTAACTAGGACCCTGGGGGTTGAGGGCACTTTGACCTCTGACCTCTCCCATGACATTGTCTCTCTGTCCCCCACACTTCTGGCCCCACCATGTCTGCACCACCCTTCCCGGATCTGCCTTGGTAAGTGAATGTGCAGCCATCCCACTAACTTTCCAGTCACGGGGCGGTGTTCTTGGGGTGGCGGGGAGGGGGTTCCTTCTTCCAAACTTAGGGCTGGGGACAGGAGGAGGGGAATGCCATGGAACAAAAGAGCCAGAGCCTCTGTCCCAGAGTGAGAAGCAACCATCCCTTCCCTCAGCCATTCAAGCATTTATTGGGCACCTACTGTATACCCAGTTTTGTGGGCAAATCAAGGCAGGGAAGGGAAATGCGCTGGAACAAAGGAGTCAGAACTCCGTCCCAGAGTGAAAGACAGCCATCCCTTCCCGCAGCCATTCAGGCATTTATTGGGCACCTACTGTATACCCAGTTTGTGGGCAAATCAGGGGAGGGGAAAGGGAATGTACTGGAACAAAGGAGTCAGAGCCTCTGTCCCAGAGTGGGAGACAGCCATCCCTTCCCTCAGCCATCCAAGCATTTATTGGGCACCTTTTGTATACCCTGGACGCACCTGTAAGCAATACAGCCCCATTCCTAATTTCATATTGCGATCCATGCCCCGATGTGTTCAGGGTCCCCTGCCTGTGCCCAAGCCCTGATGGTCTCAGAGTCCTCACACTCCCATCCTGATACTCAAGGAGACCTGTCTCTGGGGCGGGGAGACCTCCAGCAGGGGCCTCCCAGACAACCACACCCCTTCTCACAGCCCCAGCGAGTGTTCGGGACATATTTCCGCGTGGGCTTCTACGGCGCCCGCTTCGGCGACCTGGATGAGCAGGAGTTTGTGTACAAGGAGCCATCGATCACGAAGCTGGCGGAGATCTCACACCGGCTGGAGGCACGTCCTTGTGGTGGGGGGTGGAATGGGGTGTGGGGCTACCTTGGGGATGGAGGAGGGGCTGTTCCCGGGTGGCCCCGAGTCAGCCCTGTGTCCCCAGGAGTTCTACACGGAGAGATTTGGTGATGACGTGATTGAAATTATCAAAGACTCTAACCCTGTGGACAAGTCCAAGCTCGACTCACAGAAGGTGCGTCCCCCGACTGTTTCCCCAAAACCCTACATTCACAGAGACTCCAAGTACTATTTCCTAGGGACCCTCAAATCCTCTTTCTCTGGGAAACCCCAATCATATTTCACGAGGGACCCCAAAACCTATTCCTCAGGGGATTCCCAAACATCCAGACATAAGACAACCTAGAAATCCCAAAGTCCCCAGATGCAGGGATGCTCAGATCCCTCTCCAGGAGCAGGGTCTGGACTGTGCGTGCTGCGGCCTTGGGACCCTCACACCCGACCCTGCGCGCAGGCCTACATCCAGATCACGTACGTGGAACCATACTTTGATACCTACGAGCTCAAAGACCGGGTGACCTACTTTGACCGCAACTATGGGCTTCGCACGTTCCTGTTCTGCACGCCCTTCACGCCGGACGGGCGCGCACACGGGGAGCTTCCGGAGCAGCACAAGCGTAAGACGCTGCTCAGCACTGACCACGCCTTCCCCTACATCAAGACTCGCATCCGTGTGTGCCACCGGGAGGAGGTGGGTGGGGACCCTGCGCCCAGGGTGGGGAGGTGGGGGGACATCAGACCCTGGGAGGGGAGGGGAGGGGAGGGGAGGGAAGACACAGGGACCCAGACTCAAGGTGGCCCACGGATCTCAGACCCAGAGAGGGGTGGCACAGCGACCCTAGACCAGATTCCCAGGGAGGGGAGGGGAGGAGACATCAGAGCCAGGGGGACCTGGGAGGCAGGATGGAGGGACCCCAGATCCAGGGTAGCCCCAGGGATTCCAGACCCAGAACAAGGAGGCACAGGGAGCCCAGATCTAGGAAGGCCCAGGGAGGAGAGGTGTGGCCCCGGTACCCCAGCACTGGGCTGAGAAGATATGGGGACCGTGAATTTCAATCTCTAAACTGAAACCTCTATCTCCAGACGCAGGGATTCTAGACCCACAAAGGGGAGGCACAGGGACCCCAAATCTAAGAAGGCCCAGGGAAGAGAACTCCAGGGGTCCCAGATCCGGGGAGGAGAGATGTGGATACGCTAGACCAAAAAATTGGCTCTTGTACCCCAGAACCAGGCTGGGGACCCCAAACTCCAACTTCCAGGCGCAAACCTCTACCTCCAGACCCAAGGAAGTCTGGAGACCCCAGATGTCAAGCCCCTGGACTCCAGGGCAACACACCCAGCAGACCCCAGGCTGGAACCCCCAGAATCAGACCCAGGAAGCCCCCCAGGTTCTGTTCATTGCCTGGGTTCCAGGACCCCCTCTTGCTCCCAGCGGGGTGTGAGCTGCCCCCAACTGGCTTCGATCAGGACACCTTCAGTCCCAGCAAGAGCACGCCCCTCCCCTCACCCCACAGACAGTGCTGACGCCGGTGGAGGTGGCCATTGAGGACATGCAGAAGAAGACACGGGAGCTGGCCTTTGCCACCGAGCAGGACCCACCAGATGCTAAGATGCTGCAGATGGTGCTTCAGGGCTCCGTGGGGCCCACCGTGAACCAGGCATGGCTGGCGGAAGGGGGATGCAGGCCCCACGGGGGACTCCAGGCACCATGCAGCCTGGCTCACCAGTCCCTCTCACCCCACAGGGTCCCCTGGAGGTGGCCCAGGTGTTTTTAGCAGAGATCCCAGAAGACCCCAAGCTCTTCCGGCATCACAACAAATTGCGGCTCTGCTTCAAGGACTTCTGCAAGAAGTAGGCACAAAACCCTCCAAGAGGGGCCTCGTGCCTGCCTGACCTCCGTATCATAGCTCCCTGCCTACCTGATCTCTGCCCGGCTCCCCCATCTCCTTGATTCCCATTAAGTCCGCTCTCCCTACCTGACTGCCTATTGCAGGTCTTTCTGCATGTCTGGCCCCGCCTTACGGATGCCCCTACCCCTAGTCCTGCTTCCAGTCCCGTGTGCCAGTCTCTGAGCATCTCTCGCCCTCTGGCCCTCAGATGTGAGGACGCGCTGCGGAAAAATAAGGCCCTGATTGGGCAGGACCAGAAGGAGTACCACCGCGAGCTGGAGCGCAACTACTGCCGCCTGCGGGAGGCTCTGCAGCCCATGCTCACCCAGCGCCTGCCCCAGCTGCTGGCACCCACCCCACCTGGCCTCAGGTGCCTGCCCTGCTGCCCCCATCCTAGAGACTGGAGAGGGGACACAGAGGCAGGCCGGGACAGATGCAGGATGGGGGCCGTCCTACACGTACACAGCAACATGCTCCATGGTAGCTTGGACTTTGTTTTGTTTCTGGATTTTTTTTTTTTTTTTTTTTGAGACAATATCTCACTTTGCCGCCCAGGCTGGAGTGCAGTGGCGCGATCCTGGCTCACTGCAACCTCCACCTCTCAGGTTTCAGCGATTCCCCTGCCTCAGCCTCCTGAGTAGCTGGGATTACAGGTGTCCACCACCACACCCAGCTAATTTGTTGGGGTTTTTTTTATTTTTTAAAGACGGGGTTTCACCATGTTGGTCAGGCTGGTCTTGAACTCCCAACCTCAGGTGATCTGCCCGCCTTGGCCTCCAAAGTGCTTGGATTACAGGCATAAGCCACCACGCTCGGCCATTAGTTGTATTTTTAGTAAAGACGGGGTTTCACCATGTTGGCCAGGCTAGTCTCGAACTCCTGACTTCAGGTGATCCACCTGCCTTGGCCTCCCAAAGTGCTGGGATTACAGTATGAGCTGCCACCACACCCAGCTTCAGTAGCTTCAGCTTTGTGTCAGCATCTGAGTATGTCATCCAGGTGTACAAAGGCAGGGCAGGTTCTGAGCCGTCATTTCCCTGCTATATGAATTCATCTTTCTGAGCCTCAGTTTCTACATCTGTAAAATGGGGATGATTCATATCTTCCGTGGTGGGCTGCAAGAGAGAATCTGAGAATCCCATAGCCAGATCAGGGGCAGGAGAGACGCCAGAAAGATCCTCCGAGGAGGACGAGGAGAACAAAGAAGATACGGGCTGGGGTGGTCTATGGAGTTGGGGGCCCCACGGCCATGCTGACACACCTTCCTTCCTTTCCCAGGAACTCCTTGAACAGAGCAAGTTTCCGAAAGGCAGACCTCTGAGCCCGCAGGGACCAAAGCTGCACCTAGAGGAACGGGCACCCAGGCCTCAGCTGTCTGTGCTGGGAGGAGAGTCTCCCCTGGTGCCCACTGGGCTGTGGGGCGACCACATTGTACTCGGGGCTGGGCCCTCTGTCCCTGTGTCCCCATCTGTGTGCGCACTGATGCTTCCTCCTCCCTTTTTTAATTTAAAATGGTTTTTATAAGCAACCTGTGCAGTGTGGTGCGGTAACCAGGGGCTGGGTCACATGCTCATCACATGCTCACAGCCCTCACTGCCCCATATCCACACATCCTGCATCATCGATGGAGACACCAAGAACCTACTGGGTGCCAGGGACATCATAACAACAGACACAAATGTCACATGCTTAATGGGAATAATAATGCCTGGTTTTTTGGTTTTTGGGTTTCTTTAAGAGACAGGGTCTCCACTCAGTCCTCCAGGCTGGAATGCAGTGTCACAGTCATAGCTCACTGCAGCATCAAACTCTGGGGCTCCAGCCTCCTAAGTGGCAGGAATTATAGGCACGTGCCACTGTGCCTGGCTTTTTTTTTTTTTTTTTTTTTTTTTTTGAGATGGAATCTTGATCTGTCACCAGGCTAGAGTGCAGTGGTGCAACCTCAGCTCACTGCAACCTCCACCTCCCGGGTTCAAGAAATTCTCTTGCCTCAGCCTCCCAAGTAGCTGGGACTACAGGCTCATGCCACCAAGCCTGACTAATTTTCGTATTTTTAGTATACAGGGTTTCACCACATTGGCCAGGATTGTCTCGATATCCTGACCTCCTGATCTGCCTGCCTCAGCCTCCCAAAGTCCTGGGATTACAGGCGTGAGCCACCACACCAGGCCCACTTTTTTTTTTTTTTTTTAAGAGACAGAGTCTTGCTCTGTTGCACAGGCTGGAGTGCAGTGGCATAATCATGGCTCACTGCAGACTCGCCCTCCCAGGCTCAAGCAATCCTCCTGCCTCAGCCTCCAGAGTAGCTGGGACTACAAGTGCACACCACCATGTCCAGCTGATTTTTTTTTTTTAGATGGAGTTTTGCTGTCACCCAGGCTGGAGTGCAGTGGTGTGATCTTGGCTTACGGCAACCTCTGCCTCCTGGGTTCAAGCAATTCTCGTGCCTCAGGCTCCCGAGTAGCTGGGATTACAGATGTGCACCACCATGTCCCCTAATTTTTGTATTTTTAATAGAGGCAGGATTTTATGTTGGCCAGACTGGTCTTGAACCATGGACCTTAGGTGATCCACCTGCCTCAGCCTCCCGAAGTGCTGGGATTACAGGCGTGAGCTGCTTCTCAGCCCTAGCTGACGTTTTTTTGTTTTTTTTTTATTTTTTATTTTTTGTAGAGATGGAGTCTTACCATATTGCCAAAGCTGGTCTCCAACTCCTGGGCTCAAATGATCGACCCACCTCGGCCTCCCAAAGTGCTGGGATTACTAATAGGCATGAGCCACTGCACCTGGCTTAATTTTTTTTCACTTAAAATTTTTTTTGTAGAGACAGGGTCTTGCTATGTTGCCCAGGCTGGTCTCAAACTCCTGAGTTCAGGGAGTCCTCCTGCCTCAGTCTTCTTAAGCACAGAGATTACAGGTGTGAGCCACCTTGTCGACCTAATATTTATTAAATCCTTACTGAGTGGCTGGCTGTGTACTAAAGGGCTCCCAGAAAGATCTCTGCAAAAGTAGGCCACTCACTTGTGAGCCTTTTTAACTCGAGGGACCTCCTTCCTAATGGTGAGGCCCCTTCCTAATGGTTAGTGAATTTTCTCAACACTCCTATCAGGTAGCTAACATGATTATCTCCATTTTACAGATGGGTAAACTGAGGCACAGAGCAGCAAAATTTGGTGGGTCTGGGATGAGAGTCCAGGTCTGGCCGGCTCCGGCGCCCGGGCTTGTGCAGCCTCCCCTCTGGCGCGGCGGTCACGCCACCGTGTGCCAAGGCTGCGCTGGGCCTCTTCCAGCCCTGGGCCGCCTGGGGGAGGGGTGACCTCCCGCCGCCGCGCCCGCCCCTAGCTGGGCCCCTGCCAGCCCCACCCCCTCCCGCCGCCGAGCCGTTCCGCCCCCCGCAGCGGCCCAGGGACAGCGGGCGGTTGGGGGAGGCTGGCGGTGGGGGAACCCTACCTCGGGGACTTAGGGAGGAAGGAAGGACAAAGCCGGACACCCCGGCGCGCACACACACCTGCTGTCCAGGTGAGATCCAGTCTCCAACCAGCGCCTTTGCACCCCCACCCCCTACCGCGGCAGGGCGGCTGGAGGGGGCGGGGCCTGCTGGAGGGCGGGGCCAGTGGGAGGGGCGGGGCGGGGCGGGGCGGAGCCACCCCTGAGGGCCGGGCGCCCAGGCGGCGGCGCGCGAGTACGCACGGGCGGCGGGACGCACGGACGGCGGCGGCCGGAGCGCGCCAGGCGAGTAGCACCCGGGGCTGGGTCGGGGTTCAAGTCTGGTTCGGGGATCGAGTGTGCACCCCCTCCACCTGCTGTCCTACCCCCCACCTCCGACCCTGAGACACGACCTCGCTGGTCTCAACGAGCCGCTGCCTCCAACTCCACCTTCTGTGTCCAGACTCTCCGGACTTGGAGTGTCCCTGTCCCCGCGTCCCTGCCCCCTCCCCATCTTTGACCCCTTACCCCCATCGATTCTTGGTGCCCTGCCCGTTTCCCCAGTCGTCGTCCCCTCTCCCCACTCTCCACTGCCTCTGTCCCCTCCCCGCACTGTCCCCCCTCGCTCTCCTCCGCGGCCGTGCCCCAGGCGAAGGGAAGACTGCCGGGCGTCCGGCCGGGCTGGGCCTGGGCTTGGGCTTGGCGGCTGGGCCGGCGTGGGGAGCGGCAGCTGTTTGCCATTAGCCCGGGATCCCACAGGCCCCACCCGCTCCCTGCACGGGGCGGGGTCCTTCTCACTCCCCCAAGTTTGGGGCAGGAAGAGGGCCGGGAAGACCCCTGAGATGTGCAGGCCAGTCTGGGGTAGTGGGCTGGGGAGACCCGCGCCCCTTCCCTGAGCTCCCTACCTGTCCCCTCTGGTAGGCTCCAGTCTTTCCATCTCTGTCTTTTCTTGTCTCCCGCTCCCCAGGGGTCCCATAGCGAGAGAAGGGTCTCAGCCACAGACATCTATCTTCCCCATCACACCCTCTCATCTCCTTTCTCTTCTTCTGGTCCTCATCGAGGGCAGTCAGATGACTGAGGACCCTCAGACCTCAGTCTCCATATCTGGGAAATGGGTAGAGATATCTGATGTGGAGTCTGGGAGTGGTGGCTTGGTGGGCAGTGGGGGGATCCACCAGGCTTAGGTTCACCTTCAGGCCCAGCCACTTCCCCATGGCCCCAGTGACCCGAGGCAAGTCACTGTACCTTTCTGTGTCCTCTGCATCGCCTTGTCTGTGAAACGGGATGATAACTGCCCATCTCATAGAACTGCCATGACAAAAGAGTTGATGTAAGGCAGAGCATGGTGGCTCACACCTGTAATCCCAGCACTGTGGGAGGCCAGGGCATGTGGATCATGACGTCAAGAGGTCGAGACTATCCTGGCCAACATGGTGAAACCCCACCTCTACTAAACTGGGTGTAGTGGGGTGTGCCTGTAGTCCCAGTTATTTGGGAGGCTGAGGCAGGAGATAGGAGGCGGAGGTTGCAGTGAGCTGAGATCCCACCACTGCATTCCAGCCTGGGACAGAGGGAGACTCCACCTCAAAAAAAAAAAAGAGTTGATGTTATTATTACTGTTACTATTTGCCCAGGAGCACCCTCACTTCCCCCAGCTATTCTAATCCCGCTCTCTCCCTGCTTCTCCATCTCTCTTTGGTCGCCAGAAAATATTTTTGATCAACTTCCTGTTGCTCTGGGGTGAGCCTCCAGGCAAATGGAAAAACGAATTTCCTGCAATTGGTGACCTGTGTTCCAGGTGTTGAAAGACAGAGAAGCGAAGACAGGCGAGGAAAGACAGGGAGAGAGAGAGAGACGCGGAAGGACAGAGACGTGGAGACAAACAGAGAGAGACTTGGAAAGAGAAAAGGCAAGACGGGACAGGAGAACAAGGACCAGCTCAGCTGCCCCTGGAGCCCCAGCCCTGCCTTCATGCCCAGCAGGTGCCCTACCTGGCCCATCCTCCCAAGGTACCTGCTGCCCTGGCACCCAGAAAGGATCCACTCTGATGGTGGGATGGGTTGGGACCTCTGCAGCATGATGGCTGGAGGTCAGATAACAGAAAGGACCAGCCAAGTTCAGGCTGGTTATATTGGGGACAAAAGAGCCCTGGCCAGCCTCCAGGGCTGAGGGGGGTTTAGTGAGAGGCTGTCATTGTCCCTCCCTTTTGCAGCCTCCAGGCGCCCCCTTACTTCCTCCCCTCCACCCCCATGACTTCCCGGGGCCGCCGGCCCTCTATCCCTACTGCGCCCCTAAGCCCAGACGCATCCTAGGCGGGCAGGAAGTTCTGTGTAGCCCGGCAGTGAAACTGTTTATTTTTAGAGAAAATTGTTTCCATAAAGGGGAAAGGCTTCACTCCTAGCTGCCTCCCCAACTTTCCCTCCCCTGCCTCTACTGCCCCAGTCCAGGCCTGACCGAGCTCTCAGCTTTGGGGTCACTGGGTATCCCCTTTGCCATGCTTGGCCTCTCTTTGTCCCCATGTCTCTGTCTCCTCAGATCTTTGCCAAAAGAGGAGGTTCCCCTCTTCCCCTACCCGTTAGCGCCTCAACCCCCATCTTTCCCTGTGGCCAGCTCTGGGCCTGGGCTGAGGGGAGGGGGTGCAGGAAGGGTGGGGCCTATTAGGCTTAGGGGGCCCCCAGCCCGAGGGCCATGTGGAGGCCAGGCTGTGGGAACAGCTGGAGCCTGTCCAGAGGCTGGACAGATGTGCAGGCAGGCAGTGAAGTTTGATTTCTTTGTTCCAGACCTGCAGTGGGGGAGGGGGTGGGGAGCCCGCCCCTCCTTCCGCAGCCAGGCTAGGTTTGCGCCTATGAGTGGGTCCCAGACCTGGGTGGAGGGCCAGGTGGGCCAGCTGTGGAGGGGGCTGGCCTCATTTCCTCCCCTCCCCCTACAGACTCCTAACTCCCCTTGCCGCGGTTCCCTTTCCCCAGGTAAGCCTCAGCCAGTGCTGCAGGCAATCTGACTCGCAGTCCCTCAAGTGACTTCCGAGGAGCATCTGCAGACAAGAGGATGGCCCAGGTCCTGCACGTGCCTGCCCCCTTCCCAGGTCAGGGGACTCGGGGAAGAGGGCCCTGCCCTGGGGAGCTTCAGTCCTGGAAGCCTGAGGGACAGGGGACCCTGCCTTGGGGGCTTTGAGGGTGGGACACACAGCCCAGCAATTAGAGGTCTAAGGAAGGAGTCAGAGTCCTGCCCTGGGAGGGTCTGAGGAGAGTGGCAGAGTCTTACCAGAAAAAGGGGGTTGTCTAAGTGGGGAGATAGGGCCCTGTCCTGGGGGCTTTTGGGAGAGGACATGGCCTAGCACCCGGAGTCTGATGGGGAGGGAGAGCCCTGCCCGGGGAGGTCTGAGAGCAGACACAGTCGAGCACCAGGTGGGCTCCCATCTCTTGGGCAAATGAACCCCACCTCTCCCCGGGCATCAGTCTTTGCCCTAAGAATGGGGACAGCAGGATTCAACGGTTCTGGTGTTTCTCCCACCCCAGGGACCCCCGGCCCAGCCTCCCCACCGGCCTTCCCTCCCAAGGAGCCCGACCCACCCTACTCCGTGGAGACCCCCTATGGCTACCGCCTGGACCTGGACTTCCTCAAGTACGTGGACGACATCGAGAAGGGCCACACGCTGCGTCGTGTGGCAGTGCAGCGCCGCCCCCGCCTGGGCTCTCTGCCTCGCGGCCCCGGCTCCTGGTGGACATCCACCGAGTCACTGTGCTCCAACGCCAGTGGGGACAGCCGGCACTCAGCTTACTCCTACTGCGGCCGCGGCTTCTACTCTCAGTATGGTGCTCTGGAGACCCGCGGTGGCTTCAATCCGAGGGTGGAGCGCACACTGCTGGACGCCCGTCGCCGTCTTGAGGACCAGGCGGCCACACCCGCCGGCCTGGGCTCCCTGACCCCCAGTGCGGCCGGCTCGACGGGCTCCCTGGTAGGCGTGGGGTTGCCACCCCCAACGCCACGGAGTTCGGGACTGTCCACGCCAGTGCCTCCCAGCGCTGGTCACCTGGCCCACGTGCGGGAGCAGATGGCGGGCGCCCTGCGGAAGCTTCGACAGTTGGAGGAGCAGGTGAAGCTGATCCCTGTGCTCCAGGTGAAGTTGTCGGTGCTCCAGGAGGAAAAGCGGCAGCTCACAGTGCAACTCAAGAGCCAGAAGTTCCTGGGCCACCCCGCGGGGGGCCGGGGCCGCAGCGAGCTCTGCCTGGACCTCCCCGATCCCCCAGAGGACCCAGTAGCACCCGAGACCCGGAGTGTGGGCACCTGGGTCCGAGAACGGGACTTGGGCGTGCCTGACGGGGAGGCCGCCCTTGCCGCCAAGGTCGCTGTGCTGGAGACCCAGCTCAAGAAGGCACGGCAGGAGCTGCAGGCAGCTCAGGCCCGGCAGGCCCACCCCCAGCCCCAGGCCTGGCCACCGCCAGACAGCCCGGTCCGTGCGGACACTGTCCGGGTGGTGGAAGGGCCGCGGGAGGTAGAGGTGGTGGCCAGCACAGCTGCTGGCGCCCCTGCACAGCGGGCCCAGAGTCTGGAGCCTTACGGGGCAGGGCTGAGGGCCCTGGCAATGCCTGGTGGGCCCGAGAGCCCCCCTGTGTTCTGCAGCCAGGAGGTGGTGGAGACGATGTGCCCAGCGCCCACTGTGGCCACCAGCAACGTCCACGTGGTGAAGAAGATTAGCATCACAGAGCGCAGCTGTGATGGACCGGCAGGTAAGCAGCTGCAGGCAGGGGAGAACGGCTGGGGGAAACAGTAGGGGGCTCTTTCTTCCCATGGCTCAGCCTGGACCCTCAGAATGCCAGGGTCCAGGCGGGGCGTGGTGATGCATACCTGTAATCCCAGCAATTTGGGAGGCCGAGGTGGGCGGATCACTTGAGCTCAGGAGTTCAAGACCAGCCTGACCAACATGGTGAAACTCATGTCTACTAAAAATGCGAAACAGCCAGGTGTGGTAGTGCGTGCCTGTAATCTCAGCTACTCAGGAGGCTGAGGCAGGAGACTAGCTTGAGCCTGGGAGGCAGAGGTTGCAGTGAGCCGAGATTATACCACTGCACTCCAGCCTGGGCAACAGGAGACTCTGTCTCAAAAAAAAAAAAAAAAAAAAAAAAGAATGCCAAGGTCCGGCCCCAGCACTGGCCTTCCACCAGACACATCACTCCAACTCTTAGAGTCTCTGTCTTGTCATCAACAAAACGGGGAGAATCGTGCAGTCACCCTTAGGGCCGTAGCAACCATACAGAGAAATTAGGTGACTGCCACTTTGTCAGTATCCAGAAAGCGGGAGGTGTTTGGGGGAAAGTTCCTCAAGGCTGTTGGTTTGCAAGGCAGGAATCAATCTCAGACCAGTTTAAGTGGTGAAAAGGAAATGTGTTGTCATGTACGTATGACAGCTTTAGGCATGGCTGGATCCAGGTGCACGAACATCTTGTTGTTGTTGTTGTTGTTAAGAGATAGAGTCTCGGCGGGGTGCAGTGGCTCATGCCTGTAATCCCAGCACTTTGGGAGGCTGAGGTGGGCGGATGACGAGGTCAGGAGATCGAGACCATCCTGGCCAACATGGTAAAACCCCGTCTCTACTAAAAATACAAAAATTAGCTGGGTGTGGTGATACGTGCCTGTAATCCCAGCTACTCGAGAGGCTGAGGCAGAAGAATCACTTGAACTCAGGAGGCGGAGGTTGCAGTGAGCCGAGATTGTGCCACTGCACTCCAGCCTGGCGACAGAGCAAGACTCCGTCTCAAAAAACAAACAAAAAAAAGAGAGAATCTTGCTCTGTTTCCCAGGCTGGAGTGCAGTGGTACGATCTTGGCTCACTGCAGCCTGGACCTCCTGGGTTCAAGCAGTCCTCCCACCTGAGCCTCCTGAGTAGCTGGGACCACAGGCACACACCACTGTGCCTCACTAATTTTTTTTACTTTTTGTAGAGACAACGTCTTGTTATGTTGCGCAGGCTGGTCTCAAACTTCTGGGCTCAAATGATCCTCCTGTCTTGGCCTCCCAGAGTGCTGGGATTATAAGCGTGAGCCACCACTCTGGCCTCAGTGCTCAGATATCATCAGGAATCTAACTTGGTGTCTTTCTCTTCTTGTTTACCATGGGGGGTTTCCCTTTCAGGCAGTCAAAGGAAGGTGACCTCACTGCTCCAGGCATCTCCATGTCCAATTTAGTGGAGTGGGAGCTCCTTAGTCCAAAGAGGACCAGTAAAAATCCCAGAGGTGGCCCTCATTGGCTGGCCTGGGTCACATGCCCATTGCTGAGCCAATCACGGTGTCCCTGGCTGCCCAGCTATGGATGCTGGGGGTGGGGGTAGGGGAGCCCCACCCAAGCCCTGTGGCCTTTGAGGGAGGAAGGGGGTGCTTCCCAGAGGAAGTACTGAGTCCTCATGCCAGGAAAGGGGGTTCCGGCAGTGCAGAATGTCAGCTGCCGTGTTGTCCTGAGGTCCCTGGGAGAAGCCACCCAAATGATTCATAATAATGACAGCTGGGCCGGGTGCAGTTGCTCACGCCTGTAATCTCAGAACTTTGGGAGGCTGACGCAGGTGGATCACTTGAGGTCAGGATCACTCAGGAGTTCAAGACCAGCCTGGCCAACACAATGAAACCCTGTCTCTACTAAAAATACAAAAATGATCTGGGTGTGGTGGTACGCACCTGTAATCCCAGTTACACCGGAGGCTGAGGCAGGAGAATCGCTTGAATATGGGAGGTAGGGATTGCAGTGAGCTGAGATGGCAACACTCCTCCAGCCTGGGCAACAGACTGACTGTGTCTCAAAATAATAATAGTGACAGCTAGCTGGGCATGGTGGCTCACGCCTGTAATTCCAGTACTTTGAGCGGCAAAGGCAGACCACTTGAGGACAGGAGTTCAAGACCAGCCTGGCCAACATGGTGAAACCCTGTCTCTACTAAAATACAAAAATTAGCTGGACATGGAGACACACACCTGGATTCCTAGCTACTTGGGAGACTGAGGCAGGAGAATCACTTCAACCCGGGAGCTAGAGGTTGCAGCGAGCTGAGATCACACCACTGCACTCCAGCCTGGGTGACACAGTGAAACTCTGTCTCAAAATAATAATGATAATAATAATGACAGCTGTTCTTGAAACATGGTCGGGGGGCTCTGCCAGGTGCACTCGGATTCACGCTGTGTGATACTGGGTGAGCAGCAGCACCTCTCTAGGCCTACACATTCCTCTAGAGAGGTGGAGAATTGATGAATTAATGCACACAGTTAAGTGCCGGTTGCTGCTTCTGCTGATAATGTTCTGTCAACCCTGTTGGTTGGTTGGTTGGTTGGTTGGTTGGTTATTTATTTATTTATTTATTTATTCATTTAGAGACAGTCTTGGCCGGACGTGGTGGCTCACGCCTGTAATCCAAGCACTTTGGAGGCCAAGGCGGGTGGATCACCTGAGGTCGGGAGTTCAAGACCAGCCTGACCAACATGGCGAAACCCCGTCTTTATAAAAAAAAAAAGAGAGAGAGACAGGGTCTTGCTCTGTCGCCAGGCTGGAGTGCAGTGGTGCTATCTCGGCTCACTGCGACCTCCACCTCCCAGGTTCAAGCAGTTCTCCTGCCTGAGCCTCCACAGGTTCTTGCCACCACACCCCGCTAATTTTGTATTTTTAGTAGAGACCGGGTTTCACCATGTTGGCCAGGATGGTCTCGATCTCTGGTCAACCCTGTTTATACCTGGGGAAACTGAGGCTTAAGGAGAGGATTCATTTGTCCTGTGCCACAGCCAGGAAGTGGCTGAACTGAGCCAGGATCTAAACCGAGGACATCAAGCCTGTAATCGTAGCACTTTGGGAGGCCAAGGTGGGTGGATCACCTGAGATCAGGAGATCGAGACCAGCATGGCCAACGTGGCAAAACCCCGTCGCTACTAAAAATATAAAAATTAGCTGGGTGTGGTGGCACACGCCTGTAATCCCAGCTACTTGGGAGGCTGAGGCAGGAGAATCGCTTGAACCCAGGAGGCAGAGGTTGTAATAAGCCAAGATTGCGCCACTGCACTCCAGCCTGGGTGACAGAGTGAGACTCCATCTCAAAAAATAATAATAATAATGATTATAAATAAATAAACCCAGGACAGCTTGAACCTGTAGCAGGTCTCGAAGGTAGGGCCCAGGTTCTCATCCCAGCCTCAAACACCAGGTGGCCGGAGCCTCTACCGGCAGACTGGAGGGCACAGGCTGGAGGGCAGGGACCCAGCTGTGTTTTCTTGCTGGCCCGTGTTGTTCCTGGCCAGCTCTGGACACCACCCGCCTGTTCTATGTCTATCCCAAACACCCGGCCCTGCGGTTCTGGCCCCCTCCCAGAGGCCCCGCCTGGCCCAGCCTCCAAATCTCTGAAAGGCAACCACCATTCCAGACGTGCCTCACAGAGCAGCCAGAGGCCTTCTGCCTGCAGGACAAAAGGACAAACAGACATAGCGATCTCCACCTTCTTTGCATGCGAGCTGCTGTCCTAAAAGTTCTTCTGGAGTCTCATTTTATTCCCTCTTGCTGTAGCCAGCCCCAATTTCTGCTTTGCTTGGGCCAAGCTGGAATGTCTTAATTCATTTCTATATCTTCCTTTTTTGTTGTTTTTTTTGAGACTGAGTCTCACTCTGTCATCCAGGCTGGAGTGCAGTGACACAGTCTCAGCTTACTGCAACCTCCACCCCCTGGGTTCAATTCAAGCAATTCTCCTGCCTCAGCCTCCCAAGTAGCTGGGACTACAGGCATGCACCACCATGCCCAGCTAATTTTTGTATTTTTAATAGAGACAAGGTTTCACCATGTTGTTGGCCAGGCTGGTTTCGAACTCCTGACCTCAGATGATCTGCCCGCCTTGGCCTCCAAAAGTGCTGGGATTATAGGTGTGAGCCACCGCACCCAGCCCTTAATTCATTTCTGTATCTTCTCATTCAGTGTTTACCAAGTGCCTACTATGTTCCAGATTCTTCTGTGCACTGAGGACAAACCAGTGTACAACACAGACACAAAAACCACTGCAGTATCAGCCAACACGGTGACACAGTCCTGTGGTCCCAGCTACTTGGGAGGCTGAAGGTGGGAGGATGGCTTGAGCCCAGCCATTCAAGACTACAGTGAGCCACGATGGTGCCATTGCACTCCAGCTTGGGTGACAGTGAGACCCTGTCTCTAAAAAAAAAAAGCCACTGCAATAAATAAACAAGAGAGTGCAATAGATGAAGGATGAATTATCATTGCAGAGAATGTGTGGGAAGCAGATAGGATAGGCATGGGGTTGATTCCAATTCTGTTTTCCCTACTCCTTAGCTCTGTATCTTTGAGCAAGCGATTTTTTTTTTGAAATGGAGTCTCGCTCTGTCACCCAGGCTGGAGTGCAGTGGTACAATCTCAGCTCACTGCAACCTTCACCTTCCTGGTTCAAGAGATTCTCCTGCCTCAGCCTCCCAGATAGCTGGAATTACAGGTGCCTACCACCACACCTGACTAATTTTTGTATTTTCAGTAGAGATGGGGTTTCACCATGTAGGCCAGGCTGCTCTCAAACGCCTGACCTCAAGTGATCCACCCACCTCAGCCTTTGAGCAAGTGATTTAATCTCTCTGTGCCTCAGTTTCCTCATTTGCAAATTGGGAGTCCTGGTAGCACAATATCACTGGAATAATGTGTTCATTTGTCCAGGCGCAGTGGCTTATGCCTGTGAACTCTGGGAGGCCGAGGGAGGAGGATTGCTTAGGCCCAGGGAGTCGAGGCTACAGTGAGTCATGACCACGCCACTGCATTCCACCCTAGGCAAGACCAATCTTGTTGGAGGGGTAGGAGAAAAAGAATCAGTTCATGTCAAGTATTCATCATGGTACCAGGCACATGTCGATATTTGGTGCCTAAGGTCAGCTCTTGGCTCTATAGCCTCTCCAGGGAGCATCTTTGAACGAAGACGTGAAAAGAAGGAAGTCGGCCGGGTGAGGTGGCTCACGCCTGTAGTCCCAGCACTTTGGGAGGCCGAGATGGGCAGATCACCTGAGGTCAAAAGTTCAAGACCAGCCTGGTCAACATGGCGAAACCCCATCTGTACTAAAAAAATATAGAAATTTAGCTGGGCATGATGGCGCATGCCTGTAATCCCAGCTACTAGGGAGGCTGAGGCTGAAGAATCGCTTGAACCCAAGAGGAAATGGTTGTGGTGAGCCGAGATCCTGCCACTGCACTCCAGCCTGGGTAACAAGAGCAAAACTCCATCTCAAAAAAAGAAAAGAAAGAAAGAAGTCAGGGAAAACAATGTTCCAGGGAGGGGCACAGCAGGGACAAAGACCCTGAGATAAGCGGAGGCTCGGGCGTGTCGAGGGGGTTGAACAAACTGGAATGTGATGAGATACACAACGTACAGGGTAGTCTGATCACTGGGGGTGAGTCCTTCAGAGCTCCTGGGCTGTGAGGAGGAGCATTGTGGGAAATGAGATGACCCAGGGCAAGGAGTTGACAAGTGCTCAGATGACCCACTTGTCACTTAGATGGGTCAGCTTGGTGGGTAAATCAGGGAGGGCTCCTTGGAGGAGGAGGCACAGAGGGGCCCAACCTCTTTTTTTTTTTTTTTTTGTAAAACAATATCTTCATAACAGCTGGGTACCATGGCTCATGCCTGTAATCCTTTGAGGGGCTGAGGCAAGTGAATCGCTTGAGCCCCGGAGTTTGAGACCAGCCTGGCCAACATGGCAAAATGCCGTCACTACTAAAAATACAAAAATTAGCTGGGTGTGGGCCGGGCGCGGTGGCTCCCGCCTGTAATCCCAGCACTTTGGGAGGCCAAGGCGGGTGGATCACGAAGTCAAGACATGGAGACCATCCTGGTCAACATGGTGAAACCCCATCTCTACTAAAAATACAAAAAATTAGCTGGGCATGGTGGCACGTGCCTGTAATCCCAGCTACTCAGGAGGCTGAGGCAGGAGAATTGCCTGAACCCAGGAGGCGGAGGTTGCGGTGAACCGAGATCACGCCATTGCACTCCAGCCTGGGTAACAAGAACGAAACTCCGACTCAAAAAAAAAAAAATTAGCTGGGTGTGGTGGTGCATGCCTGTAATCTCAGTTGCTCAGGAGGCTGAGGCGGGAGGATCACCTGAGCTCAGCAAGGTTGAGGCTGTAGTAAGCCATGATTGTACCACTGCACTCCAGAGTGAGACTCTCTCAGAAAACAAAATATATAAAATATTTTTATAACATTCGGAGGCCCAACCTCTCTGCTTTCTACTGAGGCCACTGTTTTTGTTTTATTTTTAGTAGAGTAGAAATCCATGCACTGTAGCCGAAGGGCAGGGGAGATGGGAGGCAGGCTTCCCCTCAGGCTGGTGAAGGTGGATGAGGCAGGCAAAGGCCAGGAGATCCCACAAAATCCCGCCACTCCCACCCCCACCTGGCAGAGCCACCACAGGGGTGTCCATGAACAAAGGAGAAACCTGGTGCTGGGGGGGTTCTCCTCGCAGCTTTGACATTCCTCTACTCTTGTTCAAAGTGTATTCCAATGAAAGCAGTTTATATTCTTTGTGAAAGGTTTGGAAAGTACAGAAAAATCTAGAACAGGCTGGGCTCGGTGGCTCACGCCTATAATCCCAGCACTTTGGGAGGCTGAGGCAGGTGGATCACCTGAGGTCAGGAGTTCGAGACTAGATTGACCAATATGGTGAAACCCCATCTCTACTAAAAATATCAAAATGAGCCGGGCATGGTGGTATGTGCCTGTAGTCCCAGTACTAGGGAGGCCGAGACAGGAGAACTGCTTGAACTCAGAAGGCGGAGGTTGCAGTGAGCCAAGATCGCACGAGTGCACTCCAGCCTGGCTGACAGAGCTAGACTCCATCTCAAAAAACAAAGAAAAATCTAGAACAAATGAAACCCTTGTAAACCCACCACTGCCCAAGTATAGCTGCCATCAAAGCTGCTGCTTTGCTTCTGATTTTTTTTTTTCAAGAGATAGAGTCTTTCTTTGTTCAGGCGGATCTTGAATTCCCAGTGTCATATGATCTTCCTGCCTCAGCTTCCCAAAGTACCAGATTTTTTTTTTTTTTTTTGAGACAGGTTTTTGCCTTGTCACCCAGGCTGGAGTGCAGTGGTGCAATCACAGCTCACTGCAGCCTCGACACCCCTGGCCTCAGATGATCCTCCCACCTCCCACCTCAGCCTCCCAAGTAACCACAGGTGCACACAACCACGCCTGGCTCATTTTTGTATTTTAGTAGAGACCATGTTTTGCCATGTTGGCCAGGCTGGTCTCAAGCTTCTGGCCTCAAGTGATCCGCTCACCTCAGCCTCCCAAAGTGCTGGGATTACAAATGTGAGCTACCACACCCAGGCTAAATTTTAAAAATAAACGTATGTTAGGCCGGGCATGGTGGCTCACGCCTGTAATCCCAGCACTTTGGGAGGCTAAGGCGGGGAGATCTCCCCACTTTATTATTTTTATTCTTTTTACTAAGATGGGGTCTCACTGTGTTGTCCAGGCTGTTCTCAAACTCCTGGACTCAAGTTATCCTTCCACCTCAGCCTCCTGAGTAGCTGGGGTTACAGGCGTGTACCTCCACACCCAACATTTTCTGGTTTTATTGAAGTATACTTAATATGCAAAAAAATGCACACATTTAATGTACACATTTTTGAGTCTGGTGCTTCAGTTCCTTCATTTGGAGTTGCAAAAGCAGCCATAGACAATATGGAAATGAACGAGGATGGCCGAGTTCCAATAAAACTTTATTTGCAGACCCTGAAATTTCGATTTCACATACTTTTCATGAGTCCCAAATTAAATTATTCTTTCCCATCCGTTAAAAAATGTAAAAGCGGCACCCACAGGCTGAAGCTCCCCACCCTGTGCTCTCCACTGTCAGTGCCACCCCCACCCCGTCTAATACCATTCCTTGCAATCCACCTTCCAGAAACTCAGAAACTTATTTAGACATTGGAGTGTCCTTGAAAAATATGCCTTGTGCATGTTTAATCTCCTTAAATGGTATTGTGCTTCAGAGAAACAAAAATCTCTTTCTGTTTCTTATTTTTTCCCCTCCGTACACTATTTTTGAACACTCCACGCTGATGTTTGTAAATCTGGTTTGTCACTTTTTATTTTCTTCCCTTTTTTTTTCTTTTTCTTTTTTGAGACCCAGGCTGGAGTGCAGTGGCACAATCTCGGCTCACCGCAACCTCCACCTCCTGGGTTCAAGCAATTCTCCTGCCCCAGCCTCCTGAGTAGCTGGGATTAGAGGCACTTGCCACCACCCCCAGCTACTTTTTGTATTTTTAGTAGACACGGGGTTTCACCATATTGGCCAGACTGGTCAGGAACTCCTGACCTCATGATCTGCCTGCCTCAGCTTCCCAAAGTGCTGGGATTACAGGCGTGAGCCACAGCACCCGCTTACTGTCTTACCTAATCCCCTCATGGTGGGTACCTGGCTACTTTCAATTTCTGGCCACCATGAACAATGCTGGAGTCATCCTCACGCATCCCCTCCTGTGGGACTGCCTGTTCCTAGAGGATGTGCAGCTTCAAGTTCTGTCTCATCCTCTCCAAAAAAAGCTCTCCCTGTCCACACTACTAACACCGTGCTCAGATTCAAGGCGTCCATTTTCTCATATCCTCATCATATCCTCACCAACATATGGCTTTATCTGTCTTTCTAATTTTTCTTTTTTTTTTTTTTTTTTCTTATTTGAGACAGAGTCTCGTTCTGTTGCCCAGGCTGGAGTGCAGTGGCACCATCTCGGCTCACTGCAACCTCCACCTCCCGGGTTCAAGCGATTCCTCCTGCCTGAGCCTTTCCAGTAGCTGGGATTACAGGTGTCCACCACCTCACCTGGCTAATTGTATTTTTAGTAGAGACGGGGTGTCACCATGTTGGCGAGGCTGGTCTCGAACTCTTGACCTCGTGATCTTCCCTCCTCGGCCTCCCAAACGGCTGCAATTACAGGTGTGAGCTACTGAGCCCGGCCCCATCTTTCTAATTTTTTTTTAACCTATCTGATAGCTGCTACGTAATGGTATCTCCTTACTGTTATGTTTGTTTTATGAGACAGGGTCTCATCGTGTCACCCAGGCTGGAGTGCAGTGGCACAGTCATGGTTCACTGCAGCCCCAACCTCCTGGGCTCAGGTGATCCTCCCACCTCAGCCTCCTTAGTAGCTAAGTCTAAAGGCCTGCATCACCACATTTGGGTAATTTTTTGTAGAGACGGGGTCTTGCTGTGTTGCCCAGGTTGGTCTTGAATTCTTGAGTTGAAGTGATGCACCTCAGCCTTCCTAAGTGCTGGGATTACAGACATGGGTCTCGGAACTCAGCCCTCCTTGCTGTTTTCATTGGCATGTCTCTGACAGGCAGTGAGATGCGGCTCTGCGTGTGAGCCCAGGAAGCTTCCTCTGTACGTCATTTACTTGTAGCCTTTTGTCCATTTTTTCTCTGAGCGGTTTTTAGAAGTTCCTGGTATCTTGCAGAATCAAGACGGGCAAACTATGGCCTATGGGCCAGATACAGCCTGACACCTGTTTTTCTACCACCCACAGCTAAGAATGATTTTTATATTTTTTTAAATGGTCGAACGATTTTAGAAGTGTATTTTGGGCCAAGTGCAGTGGCTCACACCTGTAATGCCAGCACTTTGGGAGGCCAAGGCAGAAGGATCGCCTGAGGCCAGGAGTTTGAGACCAGTCTGGGCAATATAGTGAGACCCCATCTCTACAAAAAAATTAAAAATTAGCTTGGCATGGTGGCACACATGTGTAGTCCCAGCTACTCATGCTGAGGCAGGAGGGTTTCTTGAGCCCAGAATTTTGTGTGTGTGTGTGTGTGTGTGTGTGTGTGTGTGTGTGTGTGTGTAAAGATAGGATTCCACCATGTTTCCCAGGATTTCGAGGCTGCATCAAGCTATGCTCGAACTCCAGCCTGGGCAACGGAAGTTGCCTAAAGTAGACCGGGCACAGTGACTCCCCCTTGTAATCCCAGCGCTTTGGAAGGCCCAGGTGGGCGGATCACCTGAGGTCAGGAGTTTGAGACCAGCCTGGCCAACATGGTGAAACCTGTCTCTACAACAATACAAAAATTAGCCGGGCATGGTGGTGTGTGCCTGTAATCCCAGCTACTCAGGAGGCTGAGGCAGGAGAATTGCTTGAACCCAGGAGGTGGAGGTTGCGGTGAGCCGAGATCGTACCATTGCACTCCAGCCCGGGTAACAAGAGAAAAACTCTGTCTCAAAAAAAAAAAAAAAAATAGAAACAGAGTCTCACCCTGTCTCAAAAAAAAAATGTCTTGACATGAACAAGATTATATGAAATTCAGACCTATTGGATACAGCCACATGGAATCATTTACATACTGTCTATGGCTGGTTTTGCATTAGAACTGTGCCGGAGTTGAGCAGTTACAACCAAGTCCTTACTACGTTTGACGTAACCAAGAATGTTTGCTGTAACCAAGAATGTTTGCTATCTAGCCCTTTCCAGAAAGTTTGTTCAGACCCTGTTCTAGAAGATTATCCCTTGCCTGTGCAAATCTTTGGCACCACCCTCCACACCCATGAGGATCTTAAAGGTCTTCATTTTTATTTTTGTTTTTGTTTTTGTTTTTGAGATGGAGCCTTGTTCTGTCATCCAGGCTGGAGTGCAATGGCACAATCTCAGCTCACTGCAACCTCCGCCTTCCAGGTTCCAGCGATTCTCCTGCCTCACCCTCCCAAGTAGCTGGCATTACAGATGCCCGCCACCACACCTGGCTAATTTTTGTATTTTCAGTAGAGACTGGGTTTCACCGTGTTGGCCAGGCTGGTCTCGAACTCCTTACCTCAGGTGATTCGCCCACTTTGGCCTCCCAAAGTGCTGCGATTACAGGCGTGAGCCACCGCGCCCAGCCAGAAGTCTTCATTTTGGACATAGTTAAGACCATTGTGTTCTGCATTTATGGATTATGCTTGGAGGAATTTTTAAAAGAATCTTAACTAGGCATATTGACTCATACCTGTAATCTCAGCACTTTGGTGGGAAAATTGCTTGAGTCTAGGAGTTCAGGGCCAGCCTACGCAACATAGTAAGACCCTCATCTCTACAAAATACAAAAGTTAGCCAGGAATGATGTTGCGTGCCTGTAATCCCAGCTACTTGGGAGGCTGAAGTGGGCGGATTGCTTGAGCCCAGGAGTTGGAAGCTGTAGTGAGCTGTGATCATGGTGCTGCACTCCAGCCTGGACAACAGAGTGAGACCCTGTCACTGAATGAATGAATATGAATGAATGAAGGATTGAACATGAATGAATGAATGAATCTTTCCCCTTCCTGAGTCCCTGATACTCTGCTACATTATACCCTTTAGCTTTGTAGTTGTACTTTCATCTTAATCCTTCACAATTTTTTTTTTTGAGACAGAGTCTCCCTCTTTTGCCAGGATAGAATACTGTGGTGCGATCTTGGCTCACTGCAAACTTCGACTCCCAGGTTCAAGCGATTCTCCTGCCTCAGCCTCTCGAGTAGCTGGGATTACAGATACACGCAACCATGCCCAGCTAATTTTTATATTTTTAGTCGAGATGGGGTTTCACCATGTTGGCCAGGATGGTCTTGATCTCCTGAACCTTGTGATCTGCCCGCCTCAGCCTCCCAAAGTGCTGGGATTACAGCTGTGAGCCATCACGCCCGGCCCACAATTTCTTTCTTGTGTATAATATGAGTTAGAGATCCAGCTTGACTTTTCTCATGGAAAGTAAGCTGCTTCTCCCAAAACCACACCATGGAATCCACCCTTTCCCACTGACTTGTGGAAACCCCCTCTGTCTTACCCTCAGTGCCCAAAGATTGGAGCCTGTGCTGGGCTGTCTTCTCTGTCCCATTGGTCCATTTGTTAATGCAAAAATGCCCTGCTGTTCTGATGGTTGTGACTTTGAAATATGTTTTACTCTCTCACAGACTGACTACTCCCTTGCTCTTGTTTTGCAGAATTGTCTTAGCTCATCACTGGACTTTAGTTCTTTTGTGTAAATTTTGGTGTCAGCTGGCCCCATTCCCCAGTGGGATAACAATAATAAGTATGATCAATTTTATTATTACTTGTTGTTATTCTAGCATTCCATGTCTAACCTTGAACTCCTTAGACTGGAAGGAGCCATCCCAAGCTTTGAAGTCACTTCCTGCATTTCTGTTGGGGCAGAATGGGCTTTAGTTTTACTCTAGTTTCTTTGGTTTTATTTTTTTCACTTTTCTTTTTTTTTGAGATGGAGTCTCACTCTTTCACCCAGGCTGGAGTGCAGTGGTGTGATCTTGGCTCACTGTAACCTCTACCTCCTGGGTTCAAGCAATTCTCCTGCCTCAGCCTCCCTAGTAGCTGGGATTACAGGCACACGCCACCACACCCAGCTAATTTTTGTATTTTTAGTAGAACCAAGGTTTCACCATGTTGACCAGGCTGGTCTCAAACCCTGAGCTCAGGTGATCCGCCCGCCTCTGCCTCCCAAAGTGCTGGGATTACAGGTATGAATCACCGCACCCGGCCCCCTTTTTTTTTTTAAAACAGGGGTTTCACTCAGTCACCCAGGCTGGAGTACAGCAGTGTTATCATAGCTCAGTGTAACCTCAAACTCTCGAGCTTAAGTGATCCTCTCATCTCAGCCGTGTATAGTCCCAAGTAGCTGTAGGCACACTCCACTACACCTGGCTAATCTTTAAATTTTTTGTAGAGATGGAGCCTCGCTATGTTGCCTAGGCTGGTCTTGAACTCCTAGCCTCAAGTGATCCTCCTGCCTCAGCCTCTCAAATTTTTTCACTTTTTAAACTATTGTGGTAACATACATACAACATAAAATTTACCCTCTGGCTGGGCATGGTGGCTCACGCCTGTAATCCCAACACTTTGGGAGGCCGAAGTGGGTGGATCACTGGAGGTGAGGAGTTCGAGACCAGCCTGGCCAACATGGCAAAACCCCATCTCTACTAAAAATACAAAATTAGCCTGGTGTGGTGGCACACACCTGTAATCCCAGCTACTCTGGAGGCTGAGGCAGGAGAATCGCTTGAACTCAGGGGGCTGAGGTTGCGGTGAGCCGAGATCACGCCGTTGCACTCCAGCCTGGGCAGTAGAGCAAAACTCCATCTCAAAAAAAAAAAAAACAACTTACCCTGTTAGCCATTTTTGGATATATCATTCAGTGACATTAAGTACATTTGCGTCATTTTGTTTTGTTTTGTTTTTCTTATGTTTTTTAGGAACAGGATCTCCTTATGTTGCCCAAGCTGGTCTCACCCTCCTGGGCTCAAGTGATCCTTCCACCTCAGCCTCCCAAAGTCCTGGGATTATAGGTGTGAGCCACTGCGTCCGGCCCATTCACACTATTGTGCAACCGTCACCACCATCCATCTTTAGAACTTACTTATCTTTCCAAACTGAAACTCTGGCCCCATTAAACACTCACTTCCCATTCCCCTTCCCCAGTCCCTGGCACCCACTGTTCTATTTTCTGTCTGTTTAAATCTGACCACTCTAGGGCCAGGCGCGGTGGTTCACACCTGTAACCCCAGCACTTTGGGAGGCTGAGGCAGGCAGATCACCTGAGGTCAGGAGTTCGAGATCAGCCTGGCCAACGTGGTAAAACCCTGTCTCTACTACAAATACAAAATTTATTTTTTATGCTGGGCACCTAAAATCCCAGCTATTCAGGAGACTGAGGCAGGAGAATCACTTGAACCCAGGAGGCAGAGTTTGCAGTGAGCCGAGATCGCACCACTGCACTCCAGCCTGATCAATGGAATGAGAGTCTGTAGCAAATAATAATGATAATAAATCTTGACAACTCTAGGGACCTCGTGTGAGTGGAATCATGCAATGTTTTTGTCTCTTTTGCATCTGGCTTCTTTCACTTAGTATAATGCTCCACCTCATTTTATGGCTTCCCAGGATTTCTTTTTTTTTTTTTTTTTAAGACAGAGTTTCACCATGTTGGCCAGGCTGGTCTTGAACTCCTGACCTCAGGTGATCCGCCCACCTCGGCCTCCCAAAGTGCTGAGATTACAGGCGTGAGCCACCACGCCTGGCCTCTTTTTTTTTTTTTATTGGTGACAGAGTCTTGCTCTGTCCCCCAGGCTGGATGGAGTGCAGTGGCATGATCTCGGCTCACTGCAACCTCACCTCCCAGGTTCAAGCGAATCTCACACCTCAGCCTCCTGAGTCACTGGAATTACAAATGCCCACCACCACGCCCAGCTGATTTTTATATTTTTAGTAGAGACGGCATTTCACCATGTTGACTAGGCTGGTCTTGAACTCCTGACCTTGTGATCCGCCCACCATGGCCTCTGAAAGTGCTGGGATTACAGGCATGAGCCTGGCAGCCAAGACATGTTTTTATCTGATTTTTTTTTAATTTTTTTTTTTTTTTTTTTTTTTTTTTTTTTTTTTTGAGACGGAGTTTCACTCTTGATACCCAGGCTGGAGCGCAATGGCGCGATCTCGGCTCACCGCAATCTCCGCCTCCTGGGTTCAGGCAATTCTCCTGCCTCAGCCTCCTGAGTAGCTGGGATTACAGGCACGCGCCACCGTGCCCAGCTAATTTTTTGTATTAGTAGAGACGGGGTTTCACCATGTTGACCAGGATGGTCTCGATCTCTTGACCTCGTGATCCACCCGCCTCGGCCTCCCAAAGTGCTGGGATTACAGGCTTGAGCCACCGCGTCCGGCCCCTAATTTTTTTTTTTAAAGACAGGGTTTCACCATGTTGGTCAGGCTAGTCTTGAACTCCCAACCTCAGGTGATCCGCCCGCCTTAGCCTCCAAAGTGCTTGGATTACAGGCGTGAGCCACCACTCCTGGCCCATCTGATTTTTTTAAAGAGGCAGGGTCTTGCTCTGTTGCTAGGCTGAATTGCAGTGGCGTGATCTCTGCTCACTGCAACCTCCGCCTCCAGGGTTCAAGTAATTCTCCTGCCTCAGCCTCCCGCGTAGCTGGGACTATAGGTGTTCGCCACCATGCCCAGCTAATTTTTGTATTTTTAGTAGAGACAGGATTTCACCAGGTTGGCCAGGCTGGTCTGGAACTACTGATCTCAGGTGATCCACCCGCCTTGGCCTCCCAAATTGCTGTAATGACAGGCGTGAGCCACCGCGCCTGGTCAGAGCTTACGTTTAGAGCTCACTCAGGCTGAAGCCAGGAATATCCACAGGGTTGTCCCTGTCCCTGACTAGCTGCTGGGCAGGCACCAAACCGCTGTTGGAAGTGGATTCTGCCACCTGCTCAAGGGGTGACCTTGGCAGCTCTGTGCCTCAGTTTCCTCATTCATAATAATCCAGCTTCCCTCTGAGGTCCAGGAAGACTGGATGTGGTAACACGAAAATCAGCCCTTGGACAGCACCCAGCCTGGGGTCTGTGACCCACAGTGTGGTTGTTTGGCTTTTAGCAGACACCTCATTTCCTGTCCCTCCAGGCCTCCCACAAGTTCCTGTTGAATCATCCTCGTCACCCCCAGGGTCCGAGGTAGCCTCCCTGACAGAGCCTGAGAAGACCCCAGGCTGGGTGCCCACCCAGGACACCACCCACAGGGAGCCCACCAGACAAGCAGCCTCCCGAGAGTCTGAGGAGGCCAGGGGCGCCGGTAAGTGGTGGGTGGCCACCAAGAGGGATGGGGCACCTGAATGACTTCAACTCGGAGTCTAGCCTTGAAGGGTTCTCACAACACCGCTTCTGTCCTCCCCTCCAGGCGGGCCTCCGGCAGGCGTGCAATCTATCATGAAACGGAAAGAGGAGATTGCAGACCCCACGACCCACCAGAGGAGCCTCCAGTTCGTGGGGGTCAATGGCGGGTGAGAGGAGAAGACCCCCCCCACTCCACACTTCCCGCCCCTTCCTCCATTCATACACACACAAGAGCCTCCTAATTTCCTCGTTCCGAGCCCCTTGCTTTGGTTAATTTGTTTAATCAAACCACAATGGAGAGATGAGGAAACTGAGGAATGAGGAGGCTGAGCGCGTTGCTGGAGCTCACTCAGTGTCCCAGGAGTTGGCCCTGGGTGGCCTGGCTCAACTGCTCAGGGTGTAACCACTGCACTGCACTACCCCACGGAAGGTGCCAGACTCCACTTCCTGCCCTGATAGAGCTCCTGGTCCAGTGCGGAGCTGGGCGCTGATGGATAGTTGGAGCCACTTATCAGGTTGTGGTTGGAGCCGTGAGGGGGACGACACTCAGGTGGTACGGGGGCCTCAAGAAAGACACAGGTGGCCTTAGGGGGGTTCCAGAAGGAGGAGACGCAGGTGCTGCAGGAGAAGTGGAAGCCAGCAAGGCAAAGAGAGGGCAATGGGGGGGGGGCTCTCCTGGCAGGGGCACAGTGTGGGTAAAGGCTCAGAGGCGAGAAAGCAGAGTGATGTGAGAAGCAGGAGGTGCAGGGAGTGATGATTGGTTTGGGGCCTTGAGTGCCGAGCCTAGAAGCTTGATTAGGTTTTTGTCCAGAGGCAGCAAGAAACACGAGAGAGCGCTGTTTGCCGTGGGATGAGAGTGTGAATCACCTGTGTTAAAAGGGCTAGAGGACGCCGGGCGCGGTGGCTCACGCCTATAATCCCAGCACTTTGGGAGGCCGAGGCGGATGGATCACTTGAGCTCAGGAGTTCAAGACCAGCCTGGCCAACATCATGAAACCCCATCTCTACTAAAAATACAAAAAAAAAAAATAGCTGGGTGTGGTGGGCACAGTTCCAGCTACTTGGGAGGCTGAGGCAGGAGAATCGCTTAACCCAGGAGGCAGAGGTTGCAGTGAACCTAGATCTCACTATTGCACTCTAGCCTGGGCAACAGAGCGAGACTCCATCTCAAAAAAAAAAAAAAAAAAGACTAGAGGTTGCGTGCAATGACTCACGCCTGTAATCCCAGCACTCAGGGGGGCTAAGGCAGGTGGATCACCTGAGCTCAGGAGTTTGAGACCAGTCTGGCCAACGTAGCAAAACACTGTCTCTACTAAAAAATACAAAAATTAGCTGAGCACAGTGGTATAAGCGGTCATCCCAGCTACTCTGGAGGCTGAAGCAGGAGAATTGCTTGAACCCAGGAGGCAGAGGTTGCAGTGAGCCGAGATTGCACCACTGGGCGATAGCCTGGGCTACAGAGTCAGACCCGATCTTAAAAAGTCGGGGGTGGGTGGCCGGGCGTCGTGGCTCATGCCTGTAATCCCAGCACTCTGGGAGGCTGAGGTGGGTGGATCACTTGAGGTCAGGAGTTTGAGACCAGCCTGACCAAATAATGAAACCCTGTCTCTATTAAAAATAAAAACATTAGCTGTGCGTGGTGGTGGACGCCTGTAATCCCAGCTACCCAGGAGGTTGAAGCAGGAGAATTGCTTGAATCCAGGAGATGGAGGTTGCAGTGAGCCGAGATTGCGCCACTGGACTCCAGCCTGGGCAACAGAGTGAGACTCCATCTCAAAAAAAAAAAAAAAAAAAAAAAAAAAAAACGGGGCGGTATGCTAGAAATGTCAAAGAGCAGCAAGTGAAAAGCAGTGCCCCTCGCCCCAAGCATGCTCACAACCACTGCTGATGCTCCTGAGCACTTACTGTGTGCCCGTTGCTGTAGACCACATCCCCGCAGCCCTGAAATGCCAATACTGCCATTGAACAGAAGGGGAAGCTGACGTCCACAGAGGTCAGGTAGCCAGATCCTTGCCTTCTTTTCCCGCCACTTCTCATCCCATCTGCAGCATCTCCCCCGCCCTGCTCGTTCCTCCCCAGGTATGAGTCGTCATCCGAGGACTCCAGCACAACAGAGAACATCTCAGACAATGACAGCACAGAGAACGAGGCCCCAGAGCCGGGGGAGAGGATTCCGAGTGTGGCTGAAGCCCCCCAGCTCAGGCCTGCAGGGACGGCAGTGGCCAAGACCAGCCGGCAGGAATGCCAACTGTCTCGAGAATCTCAGCACATACCCACAGCAGAGGGGGCATCAGGATCAAACACAGACGAGGAGATCAGGTCAGTTTTGTGGGTGGGAGGGATTTAAGCAGGGCCAGGGGTGGATGACCCACACCTCAAACCCCACCATCCAAGCCCTTTGAAGGACCCTCCTATCAGTCATGCTCACTTTAGTCTGAATTAGCAAATCACTTGCTCCTTCTGGGCATCTGCAGTTCTGGAGGCTTTGCTAAAGGCCCTGGTGGAAGTATTTTGGGTTGTCAGGGTTAGGATTTAGGGGGCCAGCCAAAGTTTCTCCTGAAGTTACCCACCTACTTTGGGATGTTCCCTCTACCTGCCTGTTCTGTTTATGTCTCTTTCTTATATCCCTGGTGAAAAAAATTGCCCTTGGGAAATATTTTCTATCTGCCAGTGGGCAATTAGAATAAACTTTGTCTTCTGTGTCCATTCTCCCTTGGGGTTCTGTGTGTTCCCCACATCTGCCTTTTGGGGTGCAATGTAAATGTGTGTCTCGGGTGAAGGAGGGTCTGAGATGCCACCATTCAGGTGACCCTAGTGTGGGTGACATGGTGCAGAATGTCAAGTCCCTTCCCAGGCACCAGAGTGGGATATGAGGATTTGAAGGGAGAACACAGGGGGCTGGGGGTTACTTAGTCCTCTGCTTGTCTGTTCCTGGCAGGATGGAGCTAAGCCCTGACCTCATCTCAGCCTGCTTGGCCCTGGAAAAGTACCTGGACAATCCCAACGCCCTCACAGAGCGGGAGCTGGTACGGTCTCGCCCTGGGCCCCCCCGGACCCCTACTCCCACCACACCTGTGGCCTCTCATCCTCAGTGACTTCCTGCTCCTGCCTAGTGGGGACTCTAAGACCCAAGCCTGAAGCTTGGGGGTGGGTGGTGCTCGAGTCATGGGCCTCGGAGAGAGGCCAGGGAGATAGGGAGAGGCTGGAGGATGACCCTTCACTGGCCAAGCCTGGCCTGGGGTTCCTGTTCTTACTGGGAGCTTCCGGGGAAGGACATCCAGATTTCCCTTTTTGGGCATCTACACTTGACTTTGGAGATTATAACCAGGGCCGGGCGCAGTCCCTGTCATCCCAGTGCTTTGGGAGGTCACGGCAGGAGGATTGCTTGAGGCCAGGAGCTCAAGACCAGCCTGGGCAACATAGTGAGACCCCATTTCTACAAACAAATTCTTTTTGTTTTTTGTGACGAAGTCTCACTCTGTCGCCCAGGCTGGAGTGCAGTGGCACGATCTCAGCTCACTGCAACCTCTGTCTCCCAGGTTCAAGCAAGTCTCCTGCCTCAGCCTCCCAAGTAGCTGGGACTACTAGCACACCTGGCTAATTTTTTGAATTTTGAGTAGAGATGGGGTTTTACCATGTTGTCCAGGCTGGTCTCCAACTCGTGACCTCAAGTGATCTGCCCACTGCAGCCTCCCAAAGTGCTGGGATTACAGGCGTGAACCACTGCACCCAACCTCTACAAATTTTTTTAAAAATTAGCCAGGCATAGTGGTGCTTGCCTGTAGTCCCAGCTACTTGGAGGTAGAGATGAGAAGATGGCTTGAGCCTAGGAGGGTGAGGCTGCCATGAGCCCTGATCATGTCACTGCACTCCAGCCTGGGCAACAGAGTAGACCCCACCATTTAAAAAAAAAAAAAAAAAAAAAGAGGCCAGGCACAGTGGCTTATGCCTGTAATCCCAGCACTTTGGGAGACCGAGGCTGGTGGATCACCTGAGGTCAAGAGTTCAAGACCAGCCTGGCCAAAACATGACAAAATTCTGTCTCTACTGAACATACAAAAATTAGCTGGGCGTGGTGGCAGTTGCGTGTAATCCGAGCTACTTAGTAAACTGAGGCAGGAGAATTGCTTGAACCCAAGATGGAGGTTGCAGTGAGCTGAGATCATACCACTGTACTCCAGCCCTGGCAGCAAGAGCAAAACTCTGTCTCAAAAAAAAAAAAAAAGCCGGGCACGGTGGCTCATCCTTGTAATCCCAGCACTTTGGGAGGCTGAGGTGGGTAGATTACTAGGTCAGGAGACCAAGACCATCCTGGCCAACATGGTGAAACTCCATCTCTATTAAAAATACAAAAAAGGGGCCGGGCGCGGTGGCTCACGCCTGTAATCCCAGCACTTTGGGAGGCTGAGGCGGGTGGATCACGAGGTCAACAGATCGAGACCATCCTGGTCAACATGATGAAATCCTGTCTCTACTAAAAATACAGAAAGTTAGCTGGGCACGGTGGTGCGTGCCTGTAATCCCACCTACTCAGGAGGCTGAGGCAGGAGAATTGCCTGAACCCGGGAGGCGGAGGTTGCGGTGAACTGAGATCGCGCCATTGCACTCCAGCCTGGGTAATAAGAGTGAAACTCCGTCTCAAAAAAAAAAAAAAATACAAAAAAGTAGCTGGGTGTGGTGGTGGGAACCTGTAATCTCAGCTACTCAAGAAGCTGAGGCAGGAGAATCGCGTGAATTTAAACCAGGAGGCAGAGGTTGCAGTGAGCTGAGATCGCGCCACTGCATTCCAGCCTGGTGACGGAGTGAGACTCCATCTCAAAAAAGAGAGAGAGAGAAATTATATCCAGGGTGGAGGTGCTCACACCTCCCTCGGGGGAACGTGTTGGGGATTACAGAGTCCGCACCCCACTCCTAGGGTCGTATTGTGACAGGGATGTCTGCACTTCCCTTGAGAGCCTTTTCCAGGACAAGGGCACCACACTTTGCTCCAGGGGGCCCGTTGGGGTTGGGGGGTGTCCCAGTGAGCCTCCCCGCCCTCACACCCTTCCCCCCGACTCGCATGCAGAAAGTGGCCTACACCACGGTGCTGCAGGAGTGGCTGCGCCTGGCCTGCCGCAGCGACGCACACCCCGAGCTTGTGCGGCGGCACCTGGTCACGTTCCGGGCCATGTCTGGGCGGTTGCTGGACTACGTGGTCAACATCGCCGACAGCAACGGCAACACGGCGCTGCACTACTCCGTGTCTCACGCCAACTTCCCGGTGGTGCAGCAGCTGCTGGACAGCGGTGAGCCCTATGGGGAGGACGAGGCTCCAAACCAGCTGCTGTCCGCCATCCCCAGCCTGATAGGGAAGACACTGCCCTCCCTGTCTGATGGAGGAGGAAGATGATGGGGGAGGTGTGGCCTTCTCAGTATAATAGAGGGAACACCTCTCTCCCAGTCTGACATGGGAGATGTCACCTTCCAATCGGATGTAGAGGGACACCTGTTTTCCAGTCTGATAGAGGAGACACTATCTTCCCAGTTCCATGAGGGGATATATGATGGCCCTCCCAGTCTGATGGAGGAGATGCTGCCTTCCCAGTTTGATGGGGGAGATGTGACTTTCCCAGTTTGATATGGGAGATGCCACCTTGCAAGTCTGATGGCGGGGACACCACCCTCCCAGGCTGATGGAGGAGACAGACACACCTGCCTAGCCTAATGAAGGAGATATCATCTTCCCAGTTCATTGTTGGGGGGAGGTGGCCCTCCCAGTCTGATAGAGGAGATGCTGTCTTCCCTGTCTAATGGTGGAGACCCCGCCCTCCCAGTCTAATGAGTGAGACATCACCTTCCCAGTCTAGCAAGGGAGACATGACTCTTCCTAGTCTGATAGCAGAGACTCCACCCTCCTCGTCTTATGGGAGAGATGCTGTCCTCCCAGTCTGATGGAGGAGACACTGCCTTCGCAGTCTGGTGGGGGAGGCACAGGTCCTACCTTTAGCCAGCGTAATGGAAACGGCAGAAGTGATCTTAGGGAAAACACGTGGCCCTCCAGCATCCCCAGACACGCCTGCAGGATGGAGGTGACATCCCTGGAGCCCTGGTCTAAGAGAAGGATGTGACCTCAAGTCTGGGGCTTGGAAGGAAGACGTGGTCCTCAGTTAGGCAGGAAGAAACTTGCCCTGCTATTGGGGAGACAGCCTCCCAGGCTGATGAAGGACACAGGGCCCACAGTCTGATGGGGGAGACATGGGCCAATCTGAGGGTGAATGGCTGTTCCAAATTAATGAGGGAGACCCAGTTTCTGTTCTCAGCCCTAAATACAGATGCCCAGCATCAGGGGCCCCAAATCTGATGGAGGGGGGACCGTCTCCAACTTTAGGAGCCCCTGGTCTAGTGGGGTGACCCAGTGGAGATGGAGGCCTCTGGGCAGAGTGGGGTCCTCTGTCTGAGAAAAGGGAGGGATGGGGGCATGCTAGACTGATGGAGGAGACGTGATACCCACGTTCCTTGGGGTGGTCCACCAGCAGAGATGCCTGGTCTGAGGGTTCACACCACCCCTCTAGGTGTCTGCAAGGTGGATAAACAGAACCGTGCTGGCTACAGCCCGATTATGCTCACCGCCCTGGCCACCCTGAAGACCCAGGACGACATCGAGACTGTCCTTCAGCTCTTCCGGCTTGGCGACGTCAATGCCAAAGCCAGCCAGGTAGGGTCCCTCGGCTGCAGACCCAGGCGGCTCTTCCTGCTTTATGGCATCCCAGCTGGGTGCCAGGCCCAAACCTGGGTGGTCTAGCTCCAGAGCCCTGCTCTTCATGGCCAGGCTGCCTCTGACACAGGCCCTTCTTGTGGAAACTGGAAGGAGTGGAGGATATGGGGGCCCTTACCTTTCTTAATTTGACCCTGTCCTACATCCTTCTAGACAGTTCATTGAGCAGCAACTGGGTTCCCCGGACTGGACACTGGGGACTCAAATGGCGAATAAGCAGGCATGGTCTCTGAAACTCACTAACTAGCTAGTGCTTTGAGACATATGCATTTCAGGGAGCACCAGGACTCAAGCCAGTATGGACTCAAGGGCTACAGGAAGCCACCAGGGGAGTTTAAGCAGGGAAGTGGCATGGGCTGATCCCTGGTTTGAGAGCTCCCTTCGGCTCTGTGTTGGAAAGCAGGAACAGATGACTGTGGAGGTGACTGGAGCCTATGGACAGGTGTCTGGGCAAAAGAGCAAGGAAGGCCAGGTGCAGTAGCTCATGCCTGTAATTTCAGCACTTTGGGAGGACAAGGCAGGCGGATCACCTGAGGTCAGGAGTTCGAGACTAGCCTGACCAACAAAGAGAAACCCCATCTCTACTAAAAATACAAAATTAGCCAGACGTGGTGGCACTTGCCTGTAATCCCAGCTACTCAGGAGGCTGAGGCAGGAGAATCACTTGAACCCGGGAGGTAGAGGTTGCGGTGAGCTGAGAGCATGCCATGGCACTCCAGCCTGGGCAACAAGAGTGAAACTCCTCCATCTCAAACATAAAGAAAATTAAAAAAAGAGCAGGGAAGCGGGGACCCGGTGGGGACAGTGAGGAGGAGAAGGATTGGCAACAGCCTGAAGACAGCAAAGGAACAAAACAGGGAGCTGTGATGAGCCATAACAGGCATGACCTGCTTTATCTTTATTGATTTAATTTTGCTCTAATTTCTAAGAAATTTTTTTTATTGGCTTCATTTTCAAAAAATGAAGGCCAGGCGCCATGGCTCATGCCTGTAATCACAGCACTGTGGGAGGCTGAGTTGGGCAGATCACTTGAGGTCAGGAGTTCAAGACCAGCCTGGCCAACATGGTGAAACCCTGTCTTTACTAAAAAAAAAATTAGCCAGGCATGGTGGCTCATGCCCGTAATCCCAGCTACTCAGGAGGCGGCAGGAAAATCGCTTGAACCTGGGAGGTGGAGGTTTCAGTGAGCTGAGATCACACCACTGCACCGCAACCTGGGCAACAGAGTGAGATTCTGTCTCAAAAAAAAAAATTAAGGTGAGGCTTGGCAAGGTGACTAATGTTTGTAATCCCAGCAGTTTGGCAGAACAAGGCAGGAGAATTACTTGAGCTCAGGAGTTCGAAACCAGCCTGGGCAGCATAGGGAGACCCCTCCCACCCTCCTCTATTAAAAAAGAAAGAAAAGAAGGTGAAATTCACAAAACATAAGATTAACCCCTTTATTTCTAACTTTTTTTTTTTTTGAGACAGGGTCTCACCTTGTCACCCAGGCTGGGGTGCAGGGCGTCATCACACCTCACTGTAGCCTTGACCTGTGCTCAAGCCGTCCCCCCACCTCGACCTCCCAAAGTGCTAGGATTACTGGCCTGAGCCCCAGCACCCAAAACTAACCCTTTTAAAGTGAACAGTTTGCCTGGGCAACATGGAAAACCCTATCTATACAAAAACTACAAAAATCAGCCAGGCACTGTGGCTCATGCCTATAATCCCAGCTGCTCAGGAGGGCGAGGTGGGAGGATCACCTGAGCCTGGGGAGGTCGAGGCTGCCGTGAGCTGCGATGGTGCCACTGCACTCCAACCTGGGCAACAGAGCAAGACCCTGTCTCTAAAACAAAACAATACTAAAAGCACTGCTGGCATAAAATACATTCACCCTGTTGTGCAACCAACACCTCTGTCTAATTCCAGAACGTTCTCATCACCCCCAAAGGAAACCTGTATCCATTAGTAGCCATTCAGTATTTCTCCCCCTGCCCCCGCTTCTCCTAGCCCCTCACAACTACTCATCTGCTTTCCGTCTCTATGGATTTATTACTCCCCCAGTGGTGAGAAGGGTTGTTTGAGATTCAGAAGGAGACCAGCAAGTTGAGGGTACATTTCACCATCAGAGTATGTGGGAGCCACAGCAGGTTCTAGAGCAAGGGTGTCCTGCCCTGGGGCCTGCATGAGCCATAATCCTGTTCCTTGCCCTCCCCAGGCCGGACAGACGGCCCTGATGCTGGCAGTCAGCCACGGGCGGGTGGACGTGGTCAAAGCCCTGCTGGCCTGCGAGGCGGACGTCAACGTGCAAGACGATGACGGCTCCACGGCCCTCATGTGCGCCTGTGAGCACGGCCACAAGGAGATCGCGGGGCTGCTGCTGGCTGTGCCCAGCTGTGACATCTCACTCACAGATCGCGTGAGTCTCCAACCAGGTGCACCCCGGGGAGGGCGGGAGCACAGCGTGGGGACGTCATTCATAGCACCGATACTTTGCAGGACGGGAGCACAGCTCTGATGGTGGCCTTGGACGCGGGGCAGAGTGAGATTGCGTCCATGCTGTATTCCCGCATGAACATCAAGTGCTCGGTGAGTCTCAACCCGGCAGGGTGGGCGCGCGGCAGGCGGGGCTCTGAGAGGAGACAGATTTGTTTTTATTTTTGTTTTTGTTTTGTTTTGAGACAGGGTCTTTTTTTTTGAGACGGAGTTTTGCTCTTGTGGCCCAGCTGGAGTGCAATGGCATGATCTCTGCTCACCGCAACCTCCGCCTCCCTAGTTCAAACGATTCTCCTGCCTCAGCCTCCCGAGTAGCTGGGATTACAGACAGGCGCCACCACACCTGGCTAATTTTGTACTTTTAGTAGAGGCGGGTTTCTCCATCAGGCTGGTCTCAAACTCCCAACCTCAGGTGATCCCCCCACTTCAGCCTCCCAAAGTGCTGGGATTACAGGTGTGAGCCACTGCGCCCAGCAAGACAGGGTCTTACTCCATCACCCAGGCTGGAATGTGGCGGCACAATTATAGTTCACTGCAGCCTCCGCTTCCTGGGCTCAAGTGATCCTCCCACCTCGGCCTCCTGAGTAGCTGGGACTACAGGCGCATGCCACTATACCTGGCTGAGTTCTGTTTTGTTTTCAGACAGAGTTGCTCTATCACTCAGGCTGGAGTGCAGTGGTGCAGTCTCTGCCCACTGCAGCCTGTATCCCCAGGTTCAAGCGATTCTCCTGCCTCAGCCTCCAGAATAGCTGGGATTATAGGTGCGCACCACCACACCTGGCTAATTTTTGTATTTTTAGTAAAGATAGGGTTTCACCAGGCTGATGTTAGCCGGGCTGGTCTTGAACTCCTGAGCTCAAATGATCTGCCCACCTCTACCTCCCAAAGTGCTGGGATTACAGGCGTGAGCCACCGTGCCTGGCCATTTTTTTCTATCTTTTGTAGAGATGGGCGTCTCACTATGTTGCCCAGGCTGGGCTTGAACTCCTGGGCTTAAACCATGCTTCCTCCTCCACCTCTGAAAGCACTGGAATTACAGGGGTCGGCCACTGTCCCTGGCCAGAGGGGACGGAAGCTTATGAAGAGCTGATTGTGCATGGGGTTCACGCTGAGGGCTTCATGGTCAGCTGCTTGCTGAACCCTCGTGGTGCCCCAGTGAGGAAATTAGTCACAGAGAAGCTGCACAGTCATGGGTGGCATAACAGTTTTTGCGCCTGGGTCTGTCTGGTTCCAAATGCACGTCTTAGTCACCATTCACTCATTTGAAAAGTATTTATTGAGCACCCGCTATGTGTTAGACCCAGTTCTAGGCAGTCCCCAGGGGTCACAGCACTGATCAAAACAGAAAACAGTATCCACCCATATGGAGGGGGCATTCTGGTAAGAGACACAATCAGGCCGGGCACGGTGGCTCACGCCTGTCATCCCAACAGTTTGGGGGGCCGTGCACCTGTAGTCCCAGCTACTCTGGAGGCTGAGGCGGGAGAATCGCTTGATCCCTGGAGGCGGAGGTTGCAGTAAGCAAGAGATTATGCCACTGCACTGCAGCCTGGGCAACACAGAGAGACTCTGTCTCAAAAAAAACAAGGGACGTGGGATGGTAAGTGATGGGGAAGCTGTCGGAGGTCCTCAGAGAAGAGATGACATTTGAGTCAGCACCTGGAGGAGTCAACGAGTGAATCACGTGGTCTTCCAGGCAGCAGGAGCAGGCAGTGCAAAGGCCCTGAGGCAGGAATGTGCCTGTTGTGTTTAAGGAGCATTCAGGCCAGATGCAGTGGCTCACGCCTGTAATCCCAGCACTTTGGGAGGCCAAGGCAGGTGGATCACCTGAGGCCAGGAGTTCAAGACCAGCCTGGCCAACACGGTGAAACACTATCTCTACTAAAAATACAAAACTTAGTTGGGCGTGGTGGCGGGCACCTGTAATCCCAGCTACTTGGGAGGCTGAGGCATGAGAATTGCTTGAACCCGGGAGGTGGAGGTTGCAGTGAGCCGAGATCACACCACTGCACTCCAGCCTGGGTGACAGAACAAGACTGTCTTAAAAAAAAGAAAATTAGCCGGACTTGGTGGTACATGCCTATAGTCCCAGCTACTCAGGAGGTTAAGGCAGGAGGATTGCCTGAGCCCAGGTGGTTGAGGCTGCAGTGAGCTATGATTGGACCACTACACTCCAGCCTTGCGAAAGAGCAAGACCCTGTCTTTAAAAAAAAAAAAAAAAAAGGCCAGGCGCAGTGGCTCATGCCTGTAATCCCAGCACTTTGGGAGGCCAGGCAGGCGGATCACCTGAGGTCAGGAGTTTGAGACCAGCCTGACCAACATAGCAAAACCCCGTCTCTACTAAAAATACAAAAAATCAGCCAGGCATGTGACAGGCGCCTGTAATCCCAGCTACTCAGGAGGCTGAGGCAGGAAAATAACTTGAACCCAGGATGTGGAGGTTGCAGTGAGCCAAGATTGCACCATTGTACTCCAGCCTGGGCAACAAGAGTGAAAGTCCACCTAAAAAAGAAAAGAAAAAAAAAAAAAAAGCCAACGTCCTCTCCAAAACCCACCAAGCCCTATACAACCACCCTCACCTTCCCCACTCCTGCTTCTCTCCCCCTCCACCCACACTGGCCTTCTTGCCACTCCCGCTCTGCGCTTAGCCCAGGACCTTTGCACGTGCTGTTTCGGCTGCCTGGAATTCCCTTCCCCGCTGGCTGGCCCCTCGATGCCGTTCACAGCCAGCTGAGACTTCCCCCTCCCTGACCAGCCACTGTCCACTCTCATTCCCTTCCATCCCTCACCCCCATGAAACTCCTTGGCCCCAGTCATGAGTTTGCCTCTTCAAAACGGTGCCCCTAGATCGCCGCCTCCTTGGGGCCAGGGGCCATGCCTCCCTCCCACTCACCCACCACATCTACCAGGCCAGCCACCACATCGGCGCCTTGGGGGATTGGCAAGGATCCCAAACGAAAAGAACGCTGCTTCTCCTTTCAGTTTGCCCCGATGTCGGATGACGAGAGCCCTGCATCGTCCTCGGCAGAAGAGTAGCCGTGAGGGAGGCCACACGCGGACCTCCCCTGGGGGGCCAACCGTCCCCTGTCCCCGTCTCCTCCTTGTTCCCGTTCATCCCTGACCCACCCCACTTCCGCTCCCCAGGGCCCACGGCTCAAAGGCAAGCACGTTTTCCCTCTGCTTCCCTGGGGGAGCCCGACGGCCACAGGACTCCAGCTCCAAGCGGGTTTTCTTGGCTCCCCAGTTCAAAGCAGCCGCAGCGCAGACTGAAGCGAAGTTCTTGTATACATTGGCGCCAGGGCCGATGCTGGGGTGTGGGTTTTATGAAGAACATTGAGAACAATCAGCTGGTAATTATGGATGGAGGAAGAGGGAATAGAAAAAAATATTGTATTTTTGAATCATTGTTGCAGAAGGGGGGCAGGAGTCTTATGATTTGTTGCCAGATTTGAAAGTCACTGGAACTTGCATCTTTTCATTTTAATGCTAAGTGTTATTTCACACCAGTTGGGGCTCACCCTTCATCCCTCACATTTAATTGTCTGATGTAGACTAGTGTTATGTCCACTGCCTCCCAGACAGCTTTCTTAGGGGAATTTTCTTCTGGTTGTGTCACAAGACAGATTCTGTCCTTGTCACCTCTGTCTTTTTACCCTCATTCAAATGAAGGGACTCAGGACAGGCTCTGTGACTTTACAGGGAACCAATTCACAATGAGAAATTACGGGCCAGGCATGGTGGCTCGCGTCTGTAATCCCAGCACTTTGGGAAGCCAAGGCAGGAGCTTGAGCTTGAGCCCAGAAGTTCAAGACCAGCCTGAGCAACACAGCAAGACCCATTTCTACAAGAAATTTACAAGTTAGCCGGGTGTGGTGGTGCGCGCCTGTAGTCCCAGCAATTTGGGAGGCTGAGCCCCGAGGTCAAGGCTGCAGTGAGCTCTGATCACACCACTGCATTTCAGCCTGGGCCACATGGCGAGATCCTGTCTCAAGGGGTTAAAAAAAGGAAAGAAAAAGGGAGAACAAGAGAGAAATTACTCAGAAACCCATCCCTTCCCCACATGGAAGCCTTGGCAAAGGTTACTTTTCCTAGAAAATCCTTCAGACCTGGAGATGCAGGAAAGGGATCTGGCTCTCAGGTTGGCTTCTGCATCCCGCCACCCTGCCAGGCCCCAGACTACGGTCACAGGGCCATCCTGTTCCTCCCCGGGGCTCCAGAATTTCTCTCCTGAAAGGAAAGAAAACAGGGCATGCGCTTGTTGGCAAAGCGCAGGGCCAGCTCCCAAAAACCCCATGTGTGCACGATTAAAAGTTGGCCGTCCCCAGGCCTCCCAGCGCAAACTTAAAGAGACAGGGCTTTGCTGAAAACCAAACATGGGCCAGCTGGGTTTTTTAACAACCCAGAGACTTTCCGGAGCTGCCTGGACCAGAGCCTGCGGGAAACGGGGCTTGCCAGAGACACTCACAATTTCCTTCGTGGCCTGCTCTGTCCCCCAAGAATCTCCACATCATTTTCTTTCTTGTGCCTTTTCCTTGGTGAGCAAGAGAAAGGGAAGGGTTCCAAGCCTCTAAAAATGTGCCTTGTGATCAGGAGTGTGCTCCAAACCAAATATGTGTGCTGCCCTTTGGAGGCCAGTGAGCTCAGCCTCCATGGCTTTAAAGCCAAATTTCAGCAAGAGAGTGCAGAGAGCTCGCAGGTTCATGAAAGAAAGCAAAGCACTGGTTTCTCTCCTTAGAAAAGTAGGTTTCTTGGCTCAATGTAGATTGGCTTGCTTTGATTTTTAGTGACGGGAATGTACGTAAAACAAAATAGGGCTTGGCTGGTCAAAAGAGACAAGCAGGATGGCAGGATGGATGGATGGATGGATGGAGGGTGGATGGATGGATGGAGGGTGGATGGATGGATGGAGGGTGGATGGATGGATGGAGGGTGGATGGATGGATGGATGGAGGGTGGATGGATGGATGGAGGGTGGATGGATGGATGGATGGAGCATGGATGGATGAATGGATGGATGGAGGATGGATGGATGGAGGGTGGATGGATGGATGGATGGTGGATGGATGAATGGAGGATGAATGGATGGAGCATGGATGGATGAATGGATGGATGGAGGATGGATGGATGGAGCATGGATGAATGGATGGAGCATGGATGAATGGATAGAGAATGAATGGATGGATGGATGGAGGATGGATGGACGGACAGTTGGATGGTGTTTGCATGTAAATTGCAGAGAAAACAAAACCAAAGCTGATTGGGAACCAATGCTGGTGTCTGAAGGGGAAGGGGCAGCTTTGAGAAGCGGTACAAGAGTCCTGTGCCTGTGCGTCCAGCCCTGGAGCCAGCCAGCACATTTATTTTAAGCTCCTAGAAGCAACTCCTGGGCCCAGAAATGTGTGACTCCTGAGATGGGTCCATGCGTCTCTCTGCACTTCCTTCTCTCAGTGGGCTACAGGGATCCTGCCCGTGTGGCCGTTCTCTTCTCACGCATCTCCATGAGCTTTAATTTCACTTTCTGATCACGGTACGTCCATAAAGCCAGTATTACACTTACATGAAGTATTCTTTTTTGTAATCGTTTTTTTAGAAAGTAAACAAATTTAATAAACCTACCAATAATGATGATTCTGTGTCTTTTTTCACTGTGCTCCCTTTTAAGCTTTAAAATAGATACATTTTTCTTTCTTTCTTTTTTTTTTTCTTTTTTTGAGACGGAGTCTTGCTCTGTCACCCAGGCTGGAGTGCAATGGCGCAATCTTGGCTCACTGCAACCTCCGCCTCCTAGATTAAAGTGATTCTTCTGCCTCAGCCTTCTGAGTAGCTGGGACTACAGGCACCTGCCACCACGCCCAGCTAATTTTTGTATTTTTAGTAGAGATGGGGTTTCACCATGTTGGCCAGGATGGTCTCAAACTCCTGACGTCAGATGATCCCCCCACCTCAGCCTCCCAAAGTGCTGGGACTACAGGCATGAGCCACCGCGCCTGGCTTGGTTTTTTTGTTTTGTTTTGTTTTTTTGTTTTTTTTGGCGACAGAGTCTCACTCTGTCTCCTAGGTTGGAGTGCAGTGGTGCGAATCATAGCTCACTGGAGTCTCCACCTCCAGGGCTCAAGTGATCCTCCCACCTCAACCACCTGAGTAGCTGGGGGGTACAGGCATGTAACACGACCGCTATTTTTTTTTTTTTTTTTTTGAGACAGAGTCTCGCTCTGTTGCCCAGGCTGGAGTGCAGTGGTGCGATCTCGGCTCACTGAAACCTCGCTTCCTGGGTTTAAGTGATTTTCCTGCCTCAACCTCCTCCCTAGTTGCTGGGATTACAGGCATCCACCACCATGCCTGGCTAATTTTTGTATTTTTAGTAGAGACAGGGTTTCACCATGTTGGCCAGGCTGGTCTTGATCTCCTGACCTCAAGTGATCCGCCCACCTCTCAGCTTCCCAAAGTGCTGCGATTACAGGCGTAAGCCACCGTCCTGGCCTAATTTTTAAATTTTTTGTAGAAACAGGGTTTCGCTATGTCTCCCAAGCCAGTCTCAAACTTCTAGACTCAAGTCATCCTCCCGCCTCAGCCTCCCTAAGTGCTGGGATTACACAGAGGAGCCACCGCAAATCTCTTTTTCAAAATGGACTTATTTTGGAAAATATTCAAAGCCACAGAACAATTCAGGAACGTCACAGTAAACACCTTCATGCTCTGTCCTAGACCAGCACCCAACAATAGTGCAGCCACTAGCCACATGTGGCTATTTTCATTTAAAGGTAAATGAGGCTCATGCCTGTGATTCCAGCACTTTGGGAGGCCGAGGTGCGTGGATCACCTGAGGTGAGAAGTTCGAGACCAGCCTGACCAACATCGTGAAACCCTGTCTCTACTAAAAATACAAAAAAAACTAGCTGGGTATGGTGGTGGGCACCTGTAGTCCCAGCTACTTGGGAGGCCGAGGCAAGAGAATCGCTTGAATCCGAGAGACAGAGGTTGCGGTGAGCTGAGATTCATCCCACTGCACCCCAGCCTGGGCAACAGAGCTAGGCTCCAGCTCTAAATAAATAAATAAATAAAGGTAATTATAATTAGTAGGATTGATGGCTTGTTTCTGTAGGCCCAGCTACTCAGGAGGCTGAGGTGGGTGGCACATCACTCAAGGCCAGGAGTTCGAGGCTGCAATGAGTGAACATTGTCCCACTACCCTCCAGTCTCGGTGACAGAGTCAGACCTTGTCTCTAAAAAAAAATTTTTTAAGTAAATGAATTATGCCAGGCACAGTGGCTAATGCCTATACTCCCAACACTTTGAAAGGCTGAGGTAGGCGGATCATTTGTGTTCGAGACCAGCCTGGCCAACCATGGAAACCCCATCTCTACTTAAAATACAAAAAAATTAACTGGGCATGGTGGTACATGCATGTAATCCCAGCTACTGGAGGCTGAGGCATGAGAATCGCTTGACCTTGGGAGACAGAGGTTGCAATGAGCCGAGATTGCAGCACTGTACCCCAGCCTGGGCGACAGAGTGAGGCTCCGACTCAAAAATAAATACATACATAAAGTAAGTGAATTATAATTCATTCTCAATAGCTTTACATGGTTGGTCGCTACTGTATTAATTTGCAGAGACACTGAATATTGCCATCGTCATTAAGTTTTGTTGAACACCCACTGTCGACACTTCGATCTTTTTTTTTTTTTTTGAGACAGGGTCTCGGCCGGGTGCAGTGGCTCTCAGCCAGGCGCGGTGGCTCACACCTGTAATCAAAGCACTTTGGAGGCCAAGGCGGGTGGATCACCTGAAGTTGGGAGTTCAAGACCAGCCTGACCAACAGGGTGAAACCCTGTCTTTAAAAAAAAAAAAAAAGAGACAGGGTCTCACTCTGACACCCAGGGTAGAGTGCAGTGGTGCAATCATAGCTCACTGCAGCCTCGACCTCCAGGGCTCAATGAATCCTCCCAACTCAGCCTCCAGAGTGGTTAGGACTCCAAGTGTCTAAATTCAAACAATACGGCAGTGTTTGTTGCTTGCAGGGTGCCATATCCCACTTGATAGAAATACCATTGTCGACAGTTTAGTGTTTCCTATCAAATCTTTTTCTAATATGTTTGGTCTTAATTTTTCTTTACAGGGCCGGGCGCGGCGGCTCACGCCTGTAATCCCAGCACTTTGGGAGGCCGAGGCGGGTGGATCACGAGGTCAAGAGATCGAGACCATCCCGGTCAACATGGTGAAACCCCGTTTCTACTAAAAATACAAAAAATTAGCTGGGCATGGTGGCGCATGCCTGTAGTCCCAGCTACTCAGGAGGCTGAGGCAGAATTGCCTGAACCCAGGAGGCGGAGGTTGCAGTGAGCCGAGATCGCGCCATTGCACTCCAGCCTGGGTAACGAGCAAAACTCTGTCTCAAAAAAAGAAAAAAAAAATTTTTCTTTACAATACTTTTTTCTGGAGGTATAAAATGCATATATTTTGTGTACAAATGGTGCACAAAAGTGTACAGCTCCATCTATGCCTTTTTTTTTTGTTTTTTGAGACAGAGTCTTGCTTTGTCGCTGGGACTGGAGTGCAGTGGTGCGATCTCGGCTCACTGCAACCTCCACCTCCCACGTTCAAGCGATTCTCCTGCCTCAGCTTCCTGAGTAGCTGGGATTACAGGTGCCCACCACCACCACACCCGGCTAATCTTTTTGTATTTTTAGTAGAGACGGGATTTTACTATGTTGGCCGTGCTGGTCTTGAACTCCTGACCTCTTGATCTGCCCGCCTCAGCTTCCCAAAGTGCTGGGATTACAGACATGAGCCACCGTGCCCCGCAACATCCATGGCTTTTTTTGTAAACAGCACTTCTGGAGTCACCGGCACCAGTATAGGAAAAGGACTATCTTGGTCCCAGCAGCCTGGGCCCTCCCCCTCAGATCTCCCAGAGACGGTCATATCTCCCAGCTTCTCATTTCCTCTGTTTATCCCCTAGGCTGTTCAGCCAGGAGATAACAGAAGGTTTTGGAAGCCCCAGAAATATTATGCTGAGTGTATTTCTAGGCAGAAGATCCATTGCTTTTGTCAATTTCCTCTGGATTTGCCAGCCAAGAAGGGATTTTAGGAAAGAAACTTTCTCACAATGCAACTGCCAGGCCCATTTGTCATGATCTTATTTCTTTTGTTCAGCTCACCCTTGAGACCCCATTCCTCCCACCCTCCCCTCACAGAGTCTCTTGCTTTGCTTTTTTTTAGTTTATTTTAAATTGTAATTGTGGTAAAGTATACATGGCATGAAATGTACCATTTTAACCATTTTAAAGCGCAGAGGTCAGTGGTATTAAGTACATTCACACTGTTGTGCAACCATCACCACCCTCCAGCTCCAGAACTTTCTCAGTTTGCAAAACTGAAACTGTCCCCATGAAACACTCACTCCGAATCCTCCTCCCCAGCCCCTAGCACCCACCATTCTACTTTCTGCCTTTATTAATCTGATAACTCTAGGGACCCTATGTAAGTGGAATTACACAGTGTTTGTCTTTTTGTGTCTGGCTTTTTGAGACGGAGTCTCACTCTGTCACCAGGCTGGAGTGCAGTAGTGCAATCTCAGCTCACTGCAACCTCTGCCTCCTGGGTTCACGTGATTCTCCTGCCTCAGCCTCCCTAGTAGCTAGGATTACAGGCACGTGCCACCACAGCCAGCTAATTTTTGTATTTTAGTAGAGACAGGGTTTCAACGTGTTGGCCAAAATGGTCTTGATCTCCTGATCTCGTGATCCGCCCACCTCTGGGATTACAGGTGTGAGCCACTGTGCCTGGCCCTGCCTGTTTCTGGCTTATTTCACAAACACATCTTCATCCACCTTGTAGCATGTGTCAGAATTTCCTTTCTTTCTTTCTTTTTTTTTTTTTTTTGAGATTAAGTTTTGCTCTTGTTGTCCAGGCTGGAGTGCAGTAGTGCCACCTCAGCTCACTGTAACCTCTGCCTCCCAAGTTCAAGTGATTCTTCTGCCTCAGCCTTCCAAGTAGTAGGGATTATAGGCACACACCACCACGACTGGCTAAGTTTTGTATTTTTAGTAGAGATGGTGTTTCACTATGTTGGCCAGGCTGGTCTGGAACTCCTGATCTCAGGTAATCCACCCACCTAGGCCTCCCAAAGTGCTGAGATTACAGGTGTGAGCCACCGCACCCAGTCAGAATTTTCTTCCTTTTTAAGGCCTATAATCCCAGCATTTTGCGAGGCTGAGGCAAGAGAATCATTTGAGCCCAGGAGTTTCAGACTAGCCTAGGTAATATAGTGAGACCCCCATCTCTAGAAAAAAAAAATTTTCACACCTGTAATCCCAGCACTTTGGGAGGCTGAGGCGGACAAATCACGAGGTCAAGAGATCAAGACCATCCTGGCCAACATGGTGAAACCCCGTCTCTACTAAAAATACAAAAAAAAATTAGCCAGGTATGGTGGTGCGCCCCTATAATCCCAGCTACTCAAGAGGCTGAGGTGGAAGAATTGCTTGAACTGGGAGGCGGAGGTTGCAGTGAGCTGAGATTGTGCCACTGCACTCCAGCCTGGAGACAGAGCAAGACTCCATCTCACAAAAACAAAAACAAAAAAATTGGCTGGGTGTAGTGGCATGTGCCTGTAGTCCCAGCTATTTGGGAGACTAAAATGGGAAGATTGCTTGAGCCCAGGAGGTCGAGGCTGTAGTGAGCCAAGATCACATACATCACTACTGCACTCCAGCCTGGCAGACAGACAGAGATCCTGTCTCAAAAAAAAAAAAAAAAAAAAAAAAATTGCGGCATGGGCATGGTGGCTCACACCTATAATCCCCACACTTTGAGAGGCCTAGGTGGGTGGATCGTCTGAGGTCACGCGTTCGAGACCAGCCTGGCCAACATGGTGAAACCCTGTCTCTACTAAAAAGTTAAAAATTAAGCGGGGCGCGGTGGCTCACACCTGTAATCCCAGCACTTTGGGAGGCCGAGGCGGGTGGATCACGAGGTCAAGAGATCAAGACCATCCTGGTCAACATGGTGAAACCCCGTCTCTACTAATACAAAAAATTAGCTGGGCATGGTGGCACGTGCCTGTAATCCAGCTACTCAGGAGGCTGAGGCAAGAGAATTGCTTGAACCCAGGAGGCGGAGGTTGCGGTGAGCCGAGATTGCGCCATTGCACTCCAGCCTGGGTAACAAGAGCGAAACTCCGTCTCAAAAAAAAAAAAAAAAGAAAAAGTTAAAAATTAGCTGGGTGTGGTGGTGGGCACCTGTAATCCCAGCTACTCAGGAGCCTGAGGCAGGAGAATCGCTTGAACCCAGGAGACAGAGGTTACAGTGAGCGGAAGTCGCACCACTGCACTCCAGCCTAGGGGACAGAGCGAGACTCCATCTCAAAAATAAAAAGTTGGGTTGTACGATGGACCACGTTTTGTTTATTAATTCTTCTATCTAAGAACACTTGTGCTGTTTTCACTCTTTATCTATTGTGAATAATGGCTGCTATGAATATGTATGGGCAAATATCTGTTCTAGAATCTGCTTTCAATTCTTTTTTTTTTTTTTTTTTTTGAGATAGAGTTTCGCTTTTATTGCCCAGCCTGTAGTGCAATGTCACGATCTTGGCTCACTGCAACCTCCGTCTCCTGGGTTCAAGCGATTCTCCTGCCTCAGCCTCCCGAGTAGCTGGGATTACAGGCATGCGCCACCACACCTGGCTAATTTTGTATCTTTAGTAGAGATGGGGTTTTCCATGTTGGTCAGGCTGGTCTCAAACTCCCGAACTCAGGTGATCCACCCACCTCGGCCTCCCAAAGTGCTGGGATTACAGGCGTGAGCCACTGCGCCTGGCCCTGCTTTCAGTTATTTTGGGGATATACCCAGGAGTGGAATTGCTGATATAGGAATACTATTTTTAATTTTTGAGGAACTGCCACACTGTTTCCCGCAGCAGCTGCACCGTTTTACATTCTCAGCAAGGGTACACAAGGATTCCAATTTCTCTACGTCTTGGTCGACACTTGTTATTTTCCAGGTTGGTTGGCTGGTTGGTTGGTTTTGGACAGTAGCCATCCTCATGGCTGCGAAGTGGTTCTCGCTTTGCTTTTTTGGAAGGGAGGTGGGTGGGCGGCGTTTTTTCCGCAGGAGCCTTTGCACCTATCAGGCTTGCCTGGCTTATCTCTGGGACACCTCCTGGCAGCTGATAAGAGAGGGCTATCTTTAGCCACTGTGGTTTAGGAAGGTTAGGAGCCTGACAAGGTCACAGGTAAGCTGCAGCATCAGAAATGGAACCTGAGGCCTTATCCCCTCTTGATTTCACTGTGCATCTTTGCTACTCGCTGCCTTTAGCCACAGCAAAGGTGAGTCCTGTGACAAGATCACACAGCTGGTTATAGAAGGCATGGTCGCCGGGCGCGGTGGCTCATGCCTGTAATCCCAACACTTTGGGAGGCCGAGGCGGGCGAACCAGGTCAGGAGTTCAAGACCACCCTGGCCAACATAGTGAAACCCTGTCTCTACTAAAAATACAAAAAATTAGGTATTTTTTTGTCGTGTGTGCCTGTAATCCCAGCTACTTGGGAGGCTGATGTAGGAGAATCACTTGAACCCGGAAGGCAGAGGTTGCAGTGAGCCAAGGTGGCACCACTGCACTGATCTTTTTTTGTTTGTTTTGTTTCTTCTGAGATAGGCTGGTCTCAAACTCCAGGGCTCAAGCAATCCTCCTGCCTTAGCCTCCCAAAGACCTGAAACTACAGGTGTGAGCTACTGCATCCAGCTGCATGCTAGGATTCTGTGTTTCATTAAACAACTATATAGCACCTGCTGAATACCAGGCACTATCTTCATTTAATCCTCATGCCAGGTGGGCTAGGTGGCTTATGCCTGCAATCCCAGCATTTTGGAAGGCGAAGATGGAAGGATTGCTGGAGGCCAGGAGGTTGAGGCTACAATGAGCTATGATTGTGCCACTGTACTTCAGCCTGGACCACAGAGCAATACCCTGCCCCCCCCGCAAAAAAAAAGTTATAAGAAGAATCCTCACGGCAACCCTGACATAGGAACTAGTATGACCTTGTCTTCCTAAGGAGGAAAGTACCGAACAGAGGGGTGAAGTCTGCCTAGGATAACACAGCTAGTAGGTGGCAACGCTGGGATTCGAACCCAGTAAATCTGGCTGCAGACGCCATTCTGCTATGCAGCCTGTCATAGAATCTACTCATTCTCTATGCTTATTGTGTGTATCCCACGCACAAACTGTAGGATGTAAGTTCCAGGAGAAGCTCCTCTCTGTTTTGCCCTTAGAACCCCGCCCTCTACAGAGACGGCGCTCGACCTAAGGAGAAATAAACAGCATCAACGGAGACTCCCCCTTCTTGCACCGATTGGTCATCTCGGATGACTGACGGATGACTGGGCGCAGGCGCAGCAGGCCAGACCCAAGGCAGCTTCCCTCATTCTGAGACGCCTTTCCCTATGCCTATTGGCCATTGCTTACGACTGACGTAGAAAAAAGCCAATGGAAAGCAATCTCTTTGGTAAGAGGGCGGGCCCCTCGGGCAGTCAAATTTGCGCGGGTTGGGGACTGCGGTAGTCATGGCCGCCTTCCGCGACATGGAGGAGGTGAGCCAGGGGCTGCTCAGCCTGCTGGGCACCAATCGCGCCGAGGCTCAGCAGCGACGGCTGTTGCGGCACCACGAGCAGGTGGTGGAGCGGCTACTGGAGACGCAAGACGGTGCCGAGAAGCAGCTGCATGGTGAGGGCCGGAGCGCGGGCGCGGGCCGACGGGGGACAGGGCCCGGGTGCTGGGAGGGGGCGACCAGGCCGACCTCAAAACCCCTTCTCTCCTGGACTCTCCCATCTCCTGCCCTATTCCCCTGGGACGGCCCCCTCTGAGCCTTAGTTTCCCCCTCTGAGAAATCGGCTTTATGAAGCATAAAGCCCCCCCAGGAGTTTAGTGGTAAATATATCATCCCCCGCCCCCCGGGGGTTTAGTGGTAAATATAGGAGCCCGGAGGGGTTGGTCCCTTCTGAGCGCTCTGTGAGCAGGAGCTGGGGGTCTCAGGGTTTGAACTGGGGCTTAGGAGTCAAAGCGCCGGGTTTGAATCCCAGCACCCATCCCCACCGCCTCTGTGAGACTTGAGGTGAGTTTCTTAACTTCTCTGTGCCTCAGCTTCCTTCCCTGTCAAATGGTTGTGAAAGTAGCCCACCCCTTCTTCCTGAGAAGAATGCACTAGCATTGAGATGTTTTATGGAGCACCTGCTGCCACCAGGCCCTGGGTGGCGGCAGGGAACAAAACAGACAACATTTTTGCCTTAGGGGACTGACGTGCATGCTAGTGCCTGGGAGAGGGAGCAAGATTAACAAGAGAAATCCATTTGTCGGTCTCGCGCGATGGCTCACACCTGCAATCCCAGCACTTTGGGAGGCTGAGGCAGGTGGATCACAAGGAGGAAAACCAGGTTGTGTAGGCGGAGTGGTGAAGTTTTGGGGAAAGCCTTCTGTGAAGATGATGTTTGAGCAGAAGCCTGAAGGAGGCCTCACACCTGTAACTCCAGCACTTTGGGAGGAAAGGTAGGAGGATTGTTTCAGACCAGGAGTTGGAGACCAGCCTGGGCAACTTGCTGATAGCTCATCTCTACTGAAAATAAAAAAGTATTATCCCTGCATGGTGGTTCCCACTTGTAATCCCAGCTACTTGGGAGGCTGCGGTGCGAGAATCATTTGAGCCCAGAAGTTGGAGATTGTAATGAGCTGCACTCCACCACCAGCCTTGGCAACAGAGCAAGATAATGTCTCTTAAAAAGAAACCTGGGGCCGGGTGTCATGGCTCACGCCTGTAATCCCAGCATTTTGGGAGGCCGAGGTGGGTGGATCACCTGAGGTCAGGAGTTCAAGATCAGCCTGGCCAATATGGCGAAACCCCATCTCTACTAAAAATACAAAAATTAGCGGGATGTGGTGGTGGGCACCTGCAATCCCAGCTACTTGGGAGGCTGAGGCAGGAGAATCACTTGAACCGGGAGGTGGAGGTCTTAGTGAGCTGAGATCATGCCATTGCACTACAGACTGGGCGACAAGAGCGAAATTCTATCTCAAAAAAAAAAAAAGGGACCATTTTCATGCGTCCAAGATGCCATTGAATGTTAAGACTTACTTTATATTAAAGGAGGATTCATTTAAAAAAAAAAAGACTTACTTTAAAGAGGAAAAAAAAAATCTGGGCTAACAAATATCTTTGTGCGTGTGTGTGTTTTTTTGTTTGTTTGTTTGTTTTGTTTTTTGAGACAGTTTCCCTCAGTCGCCAGGCTGGAGTGCAGTGGCACAATCTCGGCTCACTGCACCTTCCGCCTCCCAGGTTCAAGTGATTCTCCTGCCTCAGCTTCCCAAGTAGCTGGGACTATAGGCACGCGCCACCACAGCCAGCTATATTTTTTGTATTTTTAGTAGAGACGGGGTTTCACCATGTTGGCCAAGATGATGTCTATCTCCTGACCTCAGCCTGCCAAACTGCTGGGACTACAGGCGTGAGCCACCGTGCCCAACCCATCTTCACCATTTTTTTTTTTTTTTTTTTTTTTTTTTTTTTTTTTTTGAGACGGAGTTTCGCTCTTGATACCCAGGCTGGAGCGCAATGGCGCGATCTCGGCTCACCGCAATCTCCGCCTCCTGGGTTCAGGCAATTCTCCTGCCTCAGCCTCCTGAGTAGCTGGGATTACAGGCACGCGCCACCATGCCCAGCTAATTTTTTGTATTAGTAGAGACGGGGTTTCACCATGTTGACCAGGATGGTCTCGATCTCTTGACCTCGTGATCCACCCGCCTCGGCCTCCCAAAGTGCTGGGATTACAGGCTTGAGCCACCGCGCCCGGCCCATCTTCACCATTTTTAAGTGCGCCATTCAGTGGCATTAAGCACGTTCTCACTGTTGTGCAGCCATCACCACTATCCATCTCCAGAACTTCCTCATCTTTACAAACCAAAGCTCTCTCCCCATGAAACACTCACTCCCCATCCCCTTCGCAGACCGGCACCCACCTGCTGCTTACTCTGTCTCAAATTTGACTCCCTAATATCTACCCTTCATAGTGGAATCATACAATACCCTTTTGCATCTGGCTTATTTCACTGAGCCTAAGGTCGTCTACGTTCATCCATGTTCTAGCCTGCGTTCCTGGCAGTGTGGATTGCAAATGCAAAGGTCAGGAGGTGAGAATGAACTCGGCCATTAGAAGGGAGTGTTAGAAGATGAGCTCAGCCGCCGCATGACTGCCAGGCCTGGGGAGCGCCCGGGAGGAGTTTGAATGTTATCCTGAGTGTGATGTCCCGGGCAGCCTCTTCCCTCCTCCTCCTTCCACCCCTCCGTTGGAAAAGATGGCCAGGGGCAGAACTGTGTTACTTATAGTTAAATGATTACAAGCTTGCTTTGATTTTTTACACTGAGATTTGTTCCACGGATCAAATATTGAATTAAGAAAACTCCAAACTATGGTGCAGTAAAATAAAAGCAGAGATCAAGCGGTAACAGGGGTCCTATAGTAAAGACCATCTGGGAGCGCTATAACTGCGGAAGCTGCGGTGTGGCTGCAGAGCAGGGAAAACTGCTTTGGTCCCACGTCTCTTCCCAACATAGAGTCTGCGTGAGGGTCTCGTAAAGAGGGCTTGTGCGGCCGGACGCGGTGGCTCAAGCCTGTAATCCCAGCACTTTGGGAGGCTGAGGCGGGTGGATCACGAGGTCAACAGATCGAGACCATCCTGGTCAACATGGTGAAACCCCATCTCTACTAAAAATAAAAAAATTAGCTGGGCATGGTGGCGCGTGCCTGTAATCCCAGCTACTCAGGAGGCTGAGGCAGGAGAATTGCCTGAACCCAGGAGGTGGAGGTTGCGGTGAGCCGAGATCGCGCCATTGCACTCCAGCCTGGGTAACAAGAGTGAAACTCCGTCTCAAAAAAAAAAAAAAAAAAGAAGGCTTGTGCAAGAACTCTGGGAAGGAATGCAATCTGTGCTCTCCAGACTCGGAGGGTCTTTGCAGATGGGAGCTTGCGAGGCCGGAAGGCCTTGCAGGGCGGAGATAACCGGAACTCCACAGGCTCTGCCTATGTTCTCGGAATGTGGAGCAATTCTGATTGCTCTGTGTCCACCATGCTTGGGACATAAAAGCCCCTGGATGCATTGCGTGTGCTCAGACCTTATGGTGCCTTATCGGCTATGTCTCTTTTGCCAGCGCACCTGGATAGGCAATGGGTGGTAGAAACTCAGTGTCCTTAGTTAGCATTTCTTAGAAGAACCACATTTGTTATTGAATGCTGCAGACACATGCTTCTCCCCACCATCCCCCAATCTTCCTTCTCAACCCCCTCCCCCGAGCCTGCAAGATTAACAAGATAATGCACCCAAACCCGCGTGAGAGTGCCTGGGACCCCTAGACCCATGCTGTGAACTTTTGTCTCTGTCTTAATTTTTTTTTTTTTTTTTTTTTTTTTGAGACGGAGTTTTGCTCTTGTTACCCAGGCTGGAGTGCAATGGCGCGATCTCGGCTCACCGCAACCTCCGCCTCCTGGGTTCAGGCAATTCTCCTGCCTCAGCCTCCTGAGTAGCTGGGACTACAGGCGTGCGCCACCATGCCCAGCTAATTTTTTTGTATTTTTAGTAGAGACGGGGTTTCACCATGTTGACCAGGATGGTCTCGATCTGTTGACCTCGTGATCCACCCGCCTCAGCCTCCCAAAGTGCTGGGATTACAGGCGTGAGCCACCGCGCCCGGCCTTGTCTTAATTCTTTTCTCACTCCCTTGTCACCACCAGGACATGGGGCACCCACCTACAGAGTTGGGCTGGTTCCCAGCAAACTCCCCCTCCTCTGATGGCCTAGGAGAACAGTGTGACTCAGCCAGCCTGGCCTTTAGCGGAATGGATGAATCTGGGGCCAAGGAAACAGAGTCCAGGCCCAGGATCCTGGACTTTGAGTCAAACAGATGCAGTTCACATCCTAGGTCTGGAGCTGCGTACCTGTGAGCGACTCACTAAACTTCTCTGGACCGTTTTTTTCATGTCCAAGATATGGGGCAGAGGAGTTAAAGTACCCCCACAGGCCGGGCAGAGCGGCTCACGCCTGTTATCCCAGCACTTTGGGAGGCCAAGGTGGTGGATAACTTGAGGCCAGGAGTTCAAGACCAACCTGGCCAACATGGTCAAACATGTTCTCTACTAAAAATACAAAAATTAGCTGGCCATTGCGGCACGTGCCTGTGATTCCAGCTACTTCAGAGGCTGAGACAGGAGAATTGCTTGAACCTGGGAGATGGAGGTTGCAATGAGCTAAGATCATGCCACTGCACTCCAGACTGGGTGACAAAGCAAGGCTGTTTTTAAAAAATAGGCCAGGTGCAGTGGCTGACGCCTGTAATCCCATTACTTTGGGAGGCCAAGGCAGGTAAATCACCTGAGGTCAGGAGTTTGAGGCCAGCCTGGCCAACTTGGTGAAACCCCAGCTCTGCTAAAAATACAAGAATTCCCTGGGCTTGGTGGCACATGCCTGTAATTCCACCTACTCTGAAGGCGGAGACTCGAGTATCGCTTGAATCTGGGAGGTGGAGGTTGTAGTGAGCTGAGATTGCGCCACTGCATTCCAGCCTGGGCAACAGAGGGAGACAGTATCTCAATAATAATAAAATTAAATAAAAAGTACCCCCTCAGAGAGTTGTGTGAGAATATGTCAAGTAGGAGCACCTTATAATGAACAGCTGTGGGGTAGAGATTACTACTCAGGGAAGACTCCAGAAAAGACTTGGTTGTCTTTGGGAGGGCGAACAGATATCGGGTGGGAAGGCTGTGTGAGCCGGCTGGAGCCTCAGCTGTCCCAACAGGAAATCGGCAGGCACCGTCCGAACCAGACCTATCAAGAAATAGCAGCATAAGCAAGTTGTTTAGAAATGTGGAGGCCAGTGCCAGAGAAAACAGCTACAACTTGAAAGTGACTGCTCTGGAGGGTGGAGAGGCTTGGAGAAGGGTGTGTGCATCTGTGTTTATGTTTTCAGAACCATGTACATGTCATACTGTGATTCAAAATAACATAAACCCCCCACTGCTAAATTTGACTGGCTTTTTAAAAAAATAATGTAAGTTTCTAAAAACTCAAACATGGGCCCTTTGGGAAGCATTTAATCTGCCTTCTCTGAGTTGGCAGGTTTCTAGGAAGGAACCAGTAGCCTTCTTTTTTTTTGTTAGTGGTTTGGTTTGGGTTTTTGGGATAGAGTCTCGTGCTGTCGCCCAGGCTGGCATGTAGTGGCACAATTACGACGATTATGTCTCACTGTAGCCTCGACCTCCCTGGTTCAGACAATCCTCCCACCTCAGCCTCCCATGTAGCTAGGGCTACAGGCGCACACCACAACGCCCAGCTAATCTTACATTTTTAGTAGAGATGGGGTTTTGCCACATCGCCCAGGGTGGTCTCAGACTCCTGGGCTCAAGGGATCCTCCTGCCTTGGCCTCTCAAAGTGCTGGATTGCAGGCAGAAGCCACCACACCCAGCCAACTATATTGTTATAAACCATTTCGGGTGTGTGAAGAAGGACCAGGTTTTATTTTTGGTGTATTTCAATGTGTTTTGGTGAACTGGTAGTTGTACAAGTTGCCATTAGAACTCTCTGGACTCAGGGCTGCAGGCAAGAAGGGGCATGTTTCTTGCCAGTAGAGGTGGCGACCCACCTTCTCTCTGCCCTCCTTGGGGAAGGACAGACCCTAGGGAGCCTGCTTCTCTCCACCCTGCAGAGATCCTCACCATGGAGAAGGAAGTGGCCGAGAGCCTTCTCAACGCGAAGGAGCAGGTGCACCAGGGTGGTGTGGATCTGCAGCAGCTGGAAGCCGGGCTTCAGGAGGCCAGGGAGGAGGACGCCCAGCTGAAGGCCAGCCTCCTATATCCTTATCTACAAACAAGTCAGCCTTGGTGGAAAACATGCATTGGGTGAGGCACGGTGGCTCACGCCTGTCATCCCAGTACTTTGGGAGGCCAAGGCGGGCGGATCATGAGGTCAGGAGATAAGAGACTATCTTGGCTAACACAGTGAAACCCTGTCTCTACTAGAAATGCAAAAAATTAGCCAGACATGGTGGCGGGCGCCTGTAGTCCCAGCTACTCAGGAGACTGAGGCAGGAGAGTAACTTGAACCCAGGAGGCAGAGGTTGCAGTGAGCTGAGGTGGTGCCACTGCACTCCAGCCTGGGCAAGAAAGTGAGACCTTGTCTCAAAAAAACATGCATTGGGCCAGGTTCAGTTGCTCACACCTGTAATCCCGGCATTTGGGAAGCCTTGGAGTTGACCAGTCTGGGAAACAGAGACCCTGTGTCTACAAAAGTAAAAAATTGGCGGGGTGTGGCGGTGAGTGCCTATAGTCTCAGCTATTTGAGAGGCCGAGGTGGGAGGATTGCTTGGGCCTGGGAGATCAAGGCTGTACTCCAGTCTGGACGACAGAGCCAGACCCTGTCTCAAAAACAAAGAAAGACTGGGCGAGGTGGCTTACGCCTGTAATCCCAGCAATTTTGGAGGCTGAGATGGGTGGATCACTTGAGGTCAGGAGTTCGAGACCAGCCTGGCCAACATGGTGACACCCCCCTCTCTACAAAAAATACAAAAATTAGCCAGGCATGGTGGTGGGTGCCTGTAATCCCAGCTACTCGGGAGGTGGGGGCTGGAGAATTGCTTGAACCCGGGAGGCGGAGGTTGCAGTGAGCCGAGATCCCACCACTGTACTCCAGCCTGGGCGACAGAGCAAGACTCTGACTCAGAGAAGAAAGTGCGTCGATAGAGCCGAGGCCCCGGCCTCCTGGCTGCAGTGAATGCAGGGGCAGCCCCCTCTCAAAAGCTGGGGTCCTTAACTACCTGCCCTACGCAGCTCACCAGAGAGCTGGAGGAGCTCAAGGAGATCGAGGCGGATCTGGAACGACAGAAGAAGGAGGTCGACGAGGATACGACAGTCACAATCCCCTCAGCCGTGTAGGTTCCGCCAGAGCGTGCGCCCGCCTGTGCCTCCTCGTTCATTTGTTCAGTCCAGCTCTTGGTTGAAGTCGGTGCTGGGTAACTTTCTTTTTTTTTTGTTTTTGGCTTCTTGTATAGGTACGTGGCTCAACTTTACCAGCAAATTAGTAAAATTGAGTGGGATTACGAGTGTGAGCCAGGGATGATCAAAGGCAGTATCCTTTTTGGGAGACATTGTAACCCTTATCCACTGTAGGTAGGGAGGTAAAATGGAGCATAGCAAGACCCTGTAAAAATTAGCCAGGTGTTGGGCTGGGTGCAGTGGCCACCCCTGCAATCCCAGCACTATGGGAAGCCGAGGTGAGCAGATCACAAGGTCAGGAGTTCAAGACCAGCCTGACCAATATGGTGAAATGCTGTCTACTGAAAATACAAAAATTAGCTAGGCGTGGTGGTGCATGCCTGTAATCCCAGCTACTCGGGAAGCTGAGGCATGAGAATTGCTTAACCCCAGGAGGTGGAGGTTGCAGTGAGCTGAGATTGCACCACTGCACTCCAGCCTGGGCAACAGAATGACTTTGTCTAAAAAAAAAACCTGGGCGCGGTGGCTCACTCCAGTAATCCCAGCACATTCGGAGGCTGAAGCGGGCAGATCATCTGAGGCTGAGAGTTCAAGACCAGCCTGACCAATATAGAAAGACCCCATCTCTACTAAAAATATAAAATTAGCCAGGCGTGGTGGCGCATGCCAGTAATCCCAGCTACTCTGGGAGGCTGAGGCAGGAGAATCACTTCAACCTGGGAGGCCAAAGTTGCAGTGAGCCGAGATGGCACCATTGCACTCCAGCCTGGCCAACAAGAAGGAAGCTCTGCCTCAAAAATAAAAAGTAAAGGCAGTGTCCTTTTCCCCGTGGGGTTGTGTGAGGGGCTGTGTCCTGAGCTTTCCTTACATCTGTGCCTCAGTCCATCATGGCCCGAGTGTGGCCCAGCCCATCCACCTGGACAGCACCCAGCTCTCCAAGAAATTCATCAGCGACTACCTCTGGAGCCTGGTGGACACCAAGTGGTAGCCAGGAGCCTCTTGGCTGCGTCTTGCACCCAGCGGGCATCTGCCACCATCAGATCCATTTCAACTCCCACAGGTGTTAGAGACGGAGGAAGCAGGGTACCCGAGAGGAGCTGGGAGTTAAGCAAGGGACAGGGCTGTGACGGGTGGGACGTAATTGAAGAGACAGGAGCTCAACCATGGCCATCTTTCCCTGTGACCTGTTGGCGTGGTAGATACCACCCGTCTGCGCTCAGGCTTTCCTCTGGGGACTCGCGGGGCCCGTGGCTTGCATAGGAGCCCATCTCTGGCTCCAGGGTGGACTCTGTGTCAGAGACCACGAGATGTGTCTTTTATCGCTCGTTCTCCCCTCCCTCCTTCATAAAGGGAGTCCTTTTAGATGCCCCGTTAAAACAACACATCCCAGCACCCTTGTAGTTAATGTCCAGCCAGTGAAATGTACGTGGAACTGTTAAATGACACTTCTAGAAGGATTTTTTTTTTTTTTTTAATGAGAGGGGCTTTCACCATGGTGACCCAGCTGGTCTCAAACCCCTGACCTCAGGTAATCCACCCGTCTCAGCCTCCCAAAGTGCTGAGATTACAGGTGCACACCACCAGGCCTGGCTAATTTTTATTTTTAGTAGAGTCGGTTTCATCATGTTGGCCAGGATGGTCTCAATCTCTTGACATCATTATCCGCCCACCTTGGCCTCCCAAAGTGCTGGGCACGCCCCCACCCGGCTGTAGTTCATTTTTAATCAGAGATGGGCGTTTTTAGGCAGAGGGAACAGCTTTAACAGCATCTGCGTACATCAGGCGAACACTGAAATGGTTCATTCAGGTGAGCCTGGGAGGTCTTGGGTGAGAATGCTGAACTGGTGGCCTCTAGGGAGATCAACCTAGAAAAGAGGGATCAGGGCCCAGTGTGTGGCTCACGCCTGTAATCCCAGCACTTTGGGAGGCCGAGGCGGGCAGATCACAAGGTCAAGAAATTGAGACCAGCCTGGCCAACATGGTGAAAGCCGTCTCTACTAAAAATACAAAAATTAGCTGGGTGTGGTGGCGCATACCTGTAATCCCAACCACTCGGGAGGCTGAGGCAGGAGAATTGCTTGAACCAGGACCCAGGAGGCAGAGGTTGCAGTGAGCCGAGGTCGCGCCACTGCACTCCATTCTGGGCCATAGAGCGAGACTCTGTCTCAAAGGAAAAACCTCTTGCGTGCCTGGAAGCCCCAGGCAGGGACCAGTCTGCAAGTCAGGTATCAGGGTTGGCTGAGCGCTGCTGTCACCACCTTGGTCATTCCTTCCCACATACAGGACAGGAGATGCTACCACCAGCTGGTTCACCGGATGGGCCCAGCCCACAGCTGGGAGTCCTGGGGTTGAGGGGATGGGAACATTTCCCTCTGGTCCTGCAAACTGCAGCTCCGAGTGCCCTGGAGAGAAAGCAGGCGTCGGGGCAGGGGGCCACTGTGGTGAGGACTCTGGGAGCTGGGGCTTATCTGTACCCCTGGCCCAGTGCCCACACCTCCTGTACCCTGGGGTTGGGGCTCCCTCCCACAGGAATGGCCTGGCTCTGTTCCCAGAGGGAGCCAAGGAGCCATTGACCTGCTCTGTCACTCCCTATCCTCTCCATCCCAGCAGTCTGGACCTCAGTTTCCCCAAGGAAGAGATGGTCTCATCACAGAGCCTGTGCTGGGGCTCAAAGGGGTCCTGCCCACCACCCACATCCCCATCCCCGTTCCCGCCAGGCAGGCACAGGGTCCCCTCTATGGGTCGAGTGAGTTGGAGAGGAACTCGGCCTGGTGGGGACCCAGCAGGCGGGTTCCGGGAGGTGCCTGATCTCCGGGCCGGGAGAGGCCCCACTCCGCATGCTTGGTCCCTGACTCACTGCCGGCGCTGGCTGGATGCCCAGGACAGTCTGAAGCCTGTGGCCTCCAGCTCCACCCCCGCCCCCGTTTGTCCTCCCTCTGAGAGCTGCCCCTTTGGCCACCGGCTCTTTCTTGAATGACGGAGACAGGCCAGAGGCTTGCTGACGGCTCGGCCCAGCCCTGCTGAGGTGGGATAAGGTTCCAGTCCCCAGGACCATCCATTTTACATATGGAGAAACTGAGGCACGCGTGATAAGGACCACCCTGGAGTCTGAACTTCAGCAGTGAAGCCCCCAAACCCTCCCTAGGCTTAGGGTGGTCTCGCTCAGGACCAGGTGCAGTACATGTATCAGTAGCCCCTGGAGGATCATCCTGGCTTCTCCAATGAGAAGCAGCCCCTCCTGAGGAGTCTGCCCTGTGTCCGAAGCACCTGCACCTGCTCGAGCCCCAGAGGGCAGTGATGGGGCAGCCCAAGGAGCTAGCCACTTAGTCATTATTGGCAGGCGGTGTGTAGGTCACGAATTCACACCACGGCCGGCCCTCTGCTGGTGTTTCTGGGGAAGGGAGCCCAGGGGCTATGGAGGTAGTAGGCTCCTTACTCGGGCCCTACTGCTCACTGAGCGGCTTCCCCTGAGGACTAGACTTGTGTATCTTCCCCAGGACTCCCCAAGCCCTGGCGGGGATGAAGTGCATCCTCGGGCCAGTGATGGAGGCCACCCAGAGGGGCAGGCAGCTGGGAACAGCTTGGGATGGCTGAGGCTAGAGTGCAGTGGCGCCATCACAGCTCACTGTAGCCTCGAATTCATCAGCTCAAACAATCCTCCTGCCTCAGCCTTCTGAGTCGCTGGGGCTTAGCTTTTCATGGAACCCCCCTCTGACTGGCATTCAGTGCCCCTTCCCTGATAGTTCTGGTCTAAGACGTTCTCAGAGTTCTTCCCAGTTTACGGTTAAAAGAAACAGATTGCCCGGGTGCGGTGGCTTACACCGGTAATCCCAGTACTTTGGGAGGCCGAGGCCGGTGGATCACAAGGTCAGAAGTTCGAGACCAGTCGGCCAACATGGTAAAACCCGTCTTTACTAAAAACACAAAAATTAGCTGGGCGTGGTGGCACTCACCTGTAATCCCAGCTACTGGGGAGCCTGAGGCAGGGGAATCGCTTGAACCCGGGAGGTAGAGGTTGCAGTGAGCCAAGATCGCACCACTGCACTCCAGCCTGGCAACAGAGTGAGACTCCGTCTCAAAAATTAAAAAAAAAAAAAAAAAAATCCGTTTTCAGGCCTTGTTAAAAAAACAGATCGTGATGGGGCTTGCCTGTGCACAGAAAGCAAGTTTCCAAGGCTGGATTTGAACCCAGGGTTGTTGGATCTGAAACCTGAGTCTCCCTTCTGGGCTGGACAGGATGGGAGAGGCCAGGAAGACTGGTTTTGTGTCATTGGATGACAGTGCTAGGGTTCCCAGGGGACCCACCTGAGGTCTGGGACTGCAGCCTCCAGGCAACTCACCTAAGTATGTGGGCCACCCTGGTTTGCTCTCAGAGTGGCCCCACAATCTCTGGTGTCCCCCCCTTTTTTTTTTTAAGACGGAGTCTCACTCTGTCGCCCAGGCTGGAGTGCCATGGCGCAGTCTCAGCTCACTAGAACCTCCACCTCCCAGGTTCAAGTGATTCTAATGCCTCAGCCTCCCAAGTAGCTGGGATTACAGGCGCCTGCCATCACACCTGGCTAATTTTTGTATTTTTTTAGTAGAGACAGGGTTTCACCATCTTGGCTGGGCTGGGCTGGGCTGGAACTCCTGACCTCAAATGATAGACCCACCTTAGCCTCCCAAAGTGCTGGGATTACAGGTGTGAGCCACTGTGCCCAGCCCGCCTCCCATATTTACTCAGAAATGTGGACTGGGCCAGGCGATGTGGCTCACGCCTGTCATCCCAACACTTTGGGAGTCCAGGGCAGGAGCATTGCTTGAGCTGAGAAGTTCAAGACCAGCCTGGATAACACGGTGAGACCTCTGTCTCTACAAAAAAACTGAAAAATTAGCCACGCATGGTGTGTGCACCCATCGTCCTGGCTACTTGGGAGGCTGAGGTGGGAGGATCGCTTCAACCCTGGGAGGTTAAGGCTGCAGTGAGCTAGGATCGAACCACTGCCCTCAAGCCTGGGTGACAGAGTGAGACCCTGTCTCAAAAAAAAAAAAGAGGTGGGGAAGGGAAGGGAAAAGGAAAGAAGGGGAGGGGAGGGGACGGTGGTGGGGGTGGGTATACAGAGGCCAGTGTGTTGGCTCATGCCGGTAATCCTAACACTTTGGGAGGCCATGGCCGATGGATCACTTGAGGTCAGGAGTTCAAGACCAGCCCAGCCAATATGGTGAAACCCCATATTTACTAAAAATGCAAAGACTCATCAGGCATGGCAGTGCGTGCCTGTAATCCCAGGTCCCCTGGGGGCTGAGGCAGGAGAATTGCTTGAACCCAGGAGGCAGCTGTAAGCTGAGATCACACCACTGAACTCTTGCCTGGGCGACAGAGCAAGACTCTGTCTCGAAAAAAAAAAAAAAGAAAGGAGAGAGGGTGGGGAAGAGAGAGAGAACAAAAAGAGAGAGAAAAGGAAGGAGGGGAAGGAAGGGAGGGAGGGAGGGAAAAATGTGTACCGTAAGCCTGACCCGACAGGCCCTCCTTCATAGAGCCACACCCCAGTAGAGGCCACCAGGAGGACAGGGCAGTGCTGTGTGCCTGGGTCTGTATTACCTTACAATTGTGGAAACCGAGGCACAGAAGTTTAAGCTATTTGTGTCAGCTTTTCTGCAGGTGGGTGGCAGACCAGCGCTTTAACCCGAGCTGTGTGTGTTCAGAGCTTGTGCTCTTAATCCCGACTGACAAATGAGATCATTTCAGAAAGCAATGAATGAACTGAAGAAAATAAAATGCTATGGGTTGGTGCAGCGGGGACACTGTGGCTCTGTGGGAGGCCCAGGGAGGAGGTGTCATTTGTCATAGACGTAAGGGGATAAAAGTGTGGAGACTGTGAGCCAGACAGGGGAAACAGCAAGGCTGGTGTGGAGGAGACCGAGGGGGGCAGCAGGAGTGCAGGGGTCCTTGATCACGCCAGACCTGCAGTCCATAGGGCAATGTGCAGAGGATTTTCCGATTCCAAGACAAGCCCCAGCTCTGGGAGAAGAAAACCTGATCCCTTGACACACAGGCCCCGCCTGTCTAGGAGGCTGATGTCACTATTTACCCCCAGCTCCCTGCTCCCTATCCTAGGAACAGCCCCAGAGCCGCCCAGCCCAGGGGAGGGACAGCTCCGGATGGAGCAGAAAGTCATCAGGAAGCTCAAGCGGCTCTGCTCAGTGGGGTGATGGGGTCCGGGGACTCCCACTAAGTGGCTTTTTTATTCCTTTGTCATCATGGAAAATCACTGCCTAAAAGGGAGGCGGTTGCTGACCCTAGACTGGGGGGGTGTGGGGGAACTAGGCTGGGGCCAGCTGCAGGGCTGGGCAGCCCGCACCCCTCTCCCCGCCTCCCTCCTGCAGCCCCAGCTCAGCCCAACGGGCTCCAGACTGACTCACTGCAGACAGCTGTGGTCTGGGATGCCTCGGGCTGCTGGAAGGAGACCGGCCTGGGGATGGGAACGGTGGGGAGGGGCAGCAGGAGGCACTAGCTGTGGGTGTCATTGATGGGGGGCGGGAGGGGTGGGACAGATTCCTCTCATCATCCACCCTGTCCTGGCCAGAGCTCTTGAGCCTGCAGGGACAAGACAGGACCACTGCCTCTCACCCCGTCTGCAGGGTTGCTGGTCCCCAAGCTGCAGGCTGCCCCCTAGCCCTGCAGGACAAGCACCTTTGGGTGGGTGGGTGGGTGCTGAGCCTGCAGACCAGGGAGCTGGCAGTGTTTTTTACCAGGGCCCCGTTCTGAGCAGCCCAAGAGGACCAGAATCCAGCCACAGTGACCTGAGCCTCCAGTTCCTCTCTGTAAAATGGGCAGCTGTCATCACCTGCGGTCAGGAGTTTGAGACCAGCCTGACAAACATGGAGAAACCCCGTCTCTACTAAAAATACAAAATTAGCCTGGGGTAGTGGTGCATGCCTGTAATCCCAGCTGTTCAGGAGGCTGAGGCAGGAGAATCGTTTGAATCCGGGAGATGGAGGTTGCGGTGAGCTGAGATAGCGCCATTGCACTGAGCAACAAGAGCAAAACTCTGCCTCAAAAAAAAAAGGGCAGCTGTAACCCTCTCTTGCTTCAGCGACCATCAGGAGCAGAACAGTCGATTGTCAGGAAACGCTGAATGCCTGCATGTCCATGTCACCCTCAAAGCCCTGGTACAGGCCCCCAATGCAGCAGCCAAGGCCGATGCCAGAACCTTATATCACCCCTGGCCTCTCCTCTGGGCTGTGCCCCACCCGTGCTGTGCTCCGGTGCCCACCCTGCCTGCGGATGCACCCTAGTCCTGCCCAGCTTCCCAGCTCAGACTCAGCATGCTCCAGCTGCCGCCTCCCAGGCCCTCCCGTTTTCCCGGCCACCCGAGCCTGCTTATCCTGTTTGCCACTCGGTTGAGCACTGATTTCGACAATCGAGCAATTATTGAGCGCCTGTGTGCCGGCCGGGGGCCGCTTCCTGTGTGGCCTGCTCAGTTTTCCCTCCCAGGGGCGTTTTGGAAGCTTCCCAAAACAAAAGGCGGAAGGCAGGAAGGAAGTGCCACCCTGTGGACAGGGGAAAGATGACAGGCCCTGCCTTTGTCTCCGGGAGCCTGCGCAGCCCCCATCCCGCCCCACTTCCAGAGCCCCTGGGGAGGGGGAGGTCAGCTTTGTCTCCATTGTCAGGTGGGGAAACTGAGGCTCTCAGGTGCCTGTCACCCAGCTAGTCAGTGGCAGAACCGGGATATGAACCCAGATGGCCCGGCCAGTCTGCTCTTTTTGGTTTCTTCAGGGATTTTGTTTTTGAGATGGATTTTTGCCCCTCTCGCCCAGGCTGGAGTGCGGTGGCATGATCTCGGCTCACCACAACCTCCACCTCCCGGGTTCACGTGATTCTCCTGCCTCAGCCTCCAGAGTAGCTGAGATTACAGGCATGCGCCACCACGCCCAGCATATTTCGTACTTTTAGTAGAGACGGGGTTTCTCCTTGTTGGTCAGGCTGGTCTCGATCTCCCGACCTCAGGTGATTTGCCCGCCTTGGCCTCCTAAAGTGCTGGTATTACGGGTGTGAGCCACCGCGACCAGCTAATCTTGAACATTTTTAATGATTTTATTTGTGGTCCATTACACGTCATATAAAATCGGCCATGTTAACTGTTAAAAACGCACGCGTTGAATGAAGAGACCCCTCGCCCAAAACAGGCTTTGTGTGAGCAACATGGCTGTTTGTTGACCTGGGTGCAGGTGGGCTAAGGCCGAAAAGGGCGTTAGGGAAGGGCGGTGGGATAGGAGTTGGTTTTATAGGTTTGAGGTGGGCAGTGGAAAGTTGCGGAGTAAGGTGAGCTACGGTGGTGGGGGGAGGGCAGGGAGTATACATCACCATCATCAGTTCAGTGACACTGGCAGGTGGGGTAAGGCATGAGAGCAGTTACCATGGCAGGGGTGCGGGGAAGCTTATGTGCTGGGGGGGAAGCTCCGCTGGGGATAACAGCGAAGGCAGGTGGGGGGTGGGGGGTGATCAGCTAAGGCAGGCAGGACTTCAGACTTCCTGGGTCTGGGCTTGCACAAGAAGGCCTGACATACCTGTCTTTTTGTATATAGAGAGAAGAGGGGGTGATAACAGGTTGTTGGGGGGTAGGGGGCAAAGTTTCTCAAGGCTTTTTCGAGTGGACTTGGGGCTGGCACAGAATGGTTAAGAATTTAGACTGCTGGGAGATTTCAGGGAAAGGGGTGATATTGTGGGGCTGGTTATTGCTTGTATACGATTTTGTAGGAATTGAGAGATTACTTGGAAAAACACAGTGTCCAATGAGAGACGGAGAAAGATAGGATCAGAGGCCTAAGGACTGGAAGAAGCCGTGACCCCCAGGTAGGGTCCAGCCAGTCCAGCCAGGTCCAGGACAACCGTTTGCCTGATGAGTGAGCTTTTGGCTCTGTCTCTTAATTTATTGATGGTGTCATATATGAGGCCAGGCTGGTTTGCATAAAAACAACGTTTTTCACTTAGGAATAGGCAAAGACCTTTCTCAGCAGTTAGGAAATGAAGACCTCTGCGGTTTTTGAGGACAGCTGCAGCTAGGGCGTTTACTTGAGCTTGAAGAAGGGGTAATGATTGAGTTAATTGTGCAGCGCTGGCAGAGAAATCACTAGAGAGGCCACGGAAGGTGCCGACTGAGGTGGTCGGGCCTGTGCCGAGCGCAGTAGTGATTCCTAACCCCGCAAGGAAGGGGATTAATGGAAGGACCCGCTTGTGTCTTGTTGGGATCACAAGGAGAACAGGAAGGCTTTCGTCCCCATTGGCGAACTGAACTTTGGGAGTAAGGAGAACTGGGGTCCAAGTGCCTGTGCAGTCGGTAGGAAGGCAGATGTGAGAACCACAGGAAACAAGTGCTGGGCTTAGAACCGGAAGTGTAAAGTGAAAAGGTGAGAAAGTGTCCTGAGGCGGCTGGGGCTTTGGACCCGAATGCCAAGGGAACCGGCAAGGGCCGGGGCTGTGAAGGGGGGCTCGGTAGGGTAACTGGAGGGAGAGCTTTTGTTCTCATGGTGGATGAAGAAGCGTGTGGTATCTATAAGGAACCACTCACTTTCATTAACAAGATTGGGTATGAGCGGAGAACAGGACCCAGATTCAGAGTGAAATACCAGCTGTCATCGCCTGGAGGACACGTGGAAACCCGCAACTTAAACAAAACAGGGCATGTGAGAGTAAAGGAGTCCAGGGAATCTGAAACAGAGACTTTTCAAGGGGCGACTGCATCAAGCTGGAGAAGGCGAGCAGCTGAAAGTAAGCGTGTGAGGTGTGAAGAGAAAAGGCTGTGAGAGCTGGAGGGTAAGCGGGGCATCACCTGTGACTGAGGGATTTTAAGAGCATTAGGGCAGCAGCTGCTGCCGCGCGTAGTCATGAGGGCCAGCCCAGGACTGTGAGGTTAGGATAAAAAGGCTACAGGCTCTTTGGGAGGCCGAGGCACGTGGATCATGAGGTCAAGAGATCGAGACCATCCTGGTCAACGAGGTGAAACCCCGCCTCTACTAAAAATACAAAAATTAGCTGGGCACGGTGGCGCGTGCCTGTAATCCCAGCTACTCGGGAGGCTGAGGCAGGAGAATTGCTTGAACCCAGGAGGCGGAGGTTGCAGTGAGCCGAGATCGCGCCATTGCACTCCAGCCTGAGTAACAAGAGCGAAACTCCATCTGAAAAAAACAAAAAAAAAGCTACAGGCTGCGGGCCTGGCTGCTGCGTAAGAATTCTGATGGCACAGCCTGTGATTTCCGCTGTGTGGATAGAGAAGGTTGACAGGAGTTGGGAGCGCTAGGGTGGGGGCTGTTTCTAAGGACTTCCTTAGCGACCGAAAGGAAGAATGGGGGAAAAGTTTTGGTTTATGGGGTTAGCTAAGTTTCCCGTCGTAGGTTCATAAAGTGGTTTAGTTACGGGGACAAAACCTGGCATCCAGAGGTGAAAGTACCTTAACAACACCCGGGAAGGAGAGAAGCTGTTGTTTAGTGGACGGGGCTGGGGTTTGGGAAATTCACTGGACACGGTTGGCAGGGAGAGCGCGTGTACGCTGGCGAAACATTATAACAGATGGGGAAAGAAATTTGGGCTTTAAAAAAAGCGTTTTTGAGGTCAAGAACAGAATAGTGAGCTGTGGAAGGGGGTATGGAAGATAGGAGGGTGTAGGGGTTTGGTGCAGCCAGGTGGGTGGGAACTACGATCAGACTGTGAGGCGGAGGTCTTCGACTAGCCTGTAGAATCTGTCTGGCTTTTTGGACAGCTGGGTTAGGGGAAGAAATTTGGGCTTTGGGAGGGTAAACATGATACCCCTTTGAGTATAGATGCTGAAGAAGCAGGAGGGTGAATTAAAAGTCCATGTTGCAATAGACGGGTGATAACAGGCTTTACTTTTAAAGCCTGTTGTGGGATGGGGTACTGGGGCTGGGCAGGGTAAGGGTGGTTAGGTTTTTTGGGTTTTTTTTGTTTTTTTTTTTTAAGACGGGGTTTCACCATGTTGGTCAGGCTGGTCTTGAACTCCCGACCTCAGGTGATCCGCCCGCCTTGGCCTCCAAAGTGCTTGGATTACAGGCGTGAGCCACCGCGCCTGGCCGGGTGGTTAGGTTTTAAGGCGATGATGAGGGGTGAGTGACTTGTAGGAACAGATGGGAAGACGGTGTTTTACACCTAGGGTTAAGGTTGGGGACATAAGGGGAGCTATTGAGGGAGGTGGCGGGTTCGCAGAGGAGGACGGCAATGAGCTGTGGCTGTGGCCCAGGAATAGTTAAGGAGGCAGATGATTTTGCGAGGATATCTCGGTTTAAACGGGAACTGGACAAGTGGGGATGATTAGGAAAGAATGTGGAAAGGAGTGCTGGCCTAATTGACACCAGGCTTGGGGAGTTTTGAGAGGCCCGGAGGCCTTGCCGTCAATCCCCACAACAGTTATGGAGGCCAAGGAGACAGGTCCTTGAAAAGAAGGCAGCGTGGAGCGGGTGACCTCGTGTTGAGTAAGAAGGGGATGGACTTACCCCCCACCGTAAGAGTTACCCGAAGTTTGGCGTCCATGATGGTCCAGGGGGCTTCCAAGATGCCCCGGCAGCGTTAGTCTTCAGCCGCCAAGCCGAGGATTGGAGCTTCAGGAGCTCTGGAAGCAGCCACGTGAGTCGGACAGTCAACTTTCTGTGGGGACCCGCACAGACGGGGCAGGGCTTAGGAGGAATCCCGGGCTGCGAGCATTTCCCGGGCTGCGGGCATTTCTTGGCCCAGTGGCCAGGTTTCCGACACTTGAAGCAAGGTCCGGGAGGGGCGGCTGGACGCTGCATTCTGGGCGCTTTGAAATCTTTGTGAGCCATGGTGTGTCTGGGGTTTGTCTTATGGAAGAGGCAAGCATCTGTAGTTCTGAGATGTGCCGCCGGGCAGATTCTTCCCTGTTACTGAACACCTTGAAGGTGAGGTTGCTTAATTCCTGTTGTGGGGTTTGAGGGCCAGATTTTAATTTCTGTGCCTTTTTGTCACGTTGGGTTTGCTTGGGTGATAAAATGCATATTAAGCGTTTTTTAGGGGTGAGAATAAGGATGACATTTAAGTTCCTCCAGGTGAGACTGTAGGACTGGGTTAAGTACTGGAGGATTTGATGAAAAGGAGCCTAACCTGTGGCCAATTTGGAAAGGTTGGATAAAGGGAAAGGAACGTGCACCCTAACTATGCCTTTGGGTGTAGCCACCTCTGGAAGGGGCGATTGTTGGGAGGGGCAGAGGAGGTAGCCGTGGGACTAAACGGTAAGCCGGGCTGCATATGAGGTGGGGAGGTGGCAGAAGGGGCATAAGGAGGTGGGTTGTGGGCAGAGGAAGAGGAGGCGGCTCTGGGGGGTGGGGTTAGGTCCTGGATTAGGGCCTCGTTCACAGGCGGGGAGGAGAAAGGTCGGAAGGGTTGATGGACAAAGAGGATTCTGGCTTACTGGCAGAGGAAGAGACAGAAGGGAAGAGAAGGAGTAGAGATTAGGGAGGGATTGGTGTGTAAAAAAATGCCTGGATGTCGGGAATTTCAGACCATTTGCTCATGTTGCGACAAAAATTCTATAAAATGGAGAGGTTGAAGGTGCCATTTTTTGGCCAGTTGGAGCCGTTGTTAACTTGTGGCCATGCAGCGTTACAGAAGAAGATGAGATGTTTGGGTTTTAGGTCAGGAGACAGTTGAAGAGGCTTGAGGTTTTTTAGAACACAGGCCAGCGGAGAGGAGGGAGGCTTCCGGTTCTGGAAAGGCAGCAGAGACTAGGAGAAGAGGCACGCAACCCAGCTGCTTAACAGGCATCCCTAGTTGAGCCTGGGCTGAACCTCCTCATTAGTGTGTGGCCAAAGAGAGCGTCCTCTACATTGACCTGCCACCAATATTGGCCATGAGCCTGGTGGGCGAGTGACTGGGGTGAACGTCTCCACGAAAGTCAAACCCCTGGGGAAACTGGGTCCCCGGATTTGTGACCTATGTAGGATTTTTTTCTGGTCCTGAACCTCACGGAAGAACCTGGTTTACCTGATTTTCCTTGTCTTTGAGGTGGAAAAAGGATGAAACCGAAAGGGGGAGGAGGTGGAAAGGAAAAGACAAGAGAATGGGAAAGCAGAAAAGAGAGACTGCTTACCGAGACGGCGGCGGTGTGCGTCTGTGGGCTGGTCCGATGACCCCAGGTCGCTGGGTAGCTCTCTTCTTGGAGGGAGCACAAGAACAGGGACGGGGGTTTGGTCTTCCTTAGGAGTTCCCCCGACCCGGATTTCGGCACCAAATGTTAAAAATGTCTGCATTGAATGAAGAGACCCCTCCCCCCAAACAGGCTTTGTGTGAGCAACATGGCTGTTTATTCACCTGGGTGCAGGTGGGCTAAGGCCGAAAAGGGCGTTAGGGAAGGGCGGTGGGATAGGAGTTGGTTTTATAGGTTTGGGTGGGCAGTGGAAAGTTAGAGCAATCCCAGCTACTCGGGAGGCTGAGGCAGGAGAATGCCTTAAACCTGGGAGGCGGAGGTTGCAGTGAGCTGAGATTGTGCCACTGAACTCCAGCCTGGTGACAGAGCAAGATTCTGTCTCACACACACAAAAAAAGACACCCAGCCTTTGTCTCCTCCCCTCCATTCCCTCGAAAACTAAACATAAAAAAATATAAAAGAAAGACAAATGAGCAAACAGAAGAAAGTGCATCAACAAACTGGTCCATCTGAGAAATTTAATTGATCACAGTAAGACATTCAGGCTACAAATTCTTCTATACAGCAGTTTAAAAAGTGACACCCATCCCCCAGAAGCCACTCATACATACCACGGGGACATCATTCTCCCGAAAGGTGTCGCACACAGTCCAATTTGTGCAAATAATCTTTGTACATAAAGAAGAAGCTACCAAATAAAACACTTGAAAAAAGAAAAAAAAAAAAAAAGAAGAAGAGGCATTTCAGAGACAATAACCCCCTATTCAGGGCCCGAGGATAGTCACTGAGCAAATGCAGCAACGGGGTTTGCAAAAATAAATAGATTTATATACATAGAAGTGATAACAGTGTCGACCAACATACAAAGTGCAAACGTAATAAAAAACCCTGCGACCCGTACAGGGATGCGTGTACACGTTCTGAAACCAGAAAAGCTTGTCACGGTTCCCTGCAGTGGGAGGCCGGGGGTGGGGCCACAGTGTTTCATCCCTTGCGGCGTCAGCAGGCAGGAATCTGAGGGAGGCTGCCGCTGTCTCTCAGGACATCAGTGCAACAGTAACATTTAGGGCAATTACAGAAAGAATCTGAAGTCCCGTGAAACAATCCAGACTGGAGGATTTATTTTTTAAAATAGTTTATTTATTTATTTATGAGATAGGGTCTTGATCTGTTGCCCAGGCTGAGGTGCAGTGGCGTGATCACAACTCACTGCAACCTCCACCTCTTGGCCTCAAGTGATCCTCCTGCCTCAGCCTCCCGAGTACCTGGGATCGCAGGCATGCACCACCACACCTGACTGATTTTTTAATTTTTGTAGAGACGGGATCTCACTTTGTTGTTCAGGCCTGGTCTCCAGCTCCTGAGCTCAAGTGATCCTCCCGACTCAGCCTCCCAAAGTGCTGGGATTACAGGCGTGAGCCACCTGTGTCTGGCCAACTTCATGGCCAGACTGGAGTGCAGTGGCATCATCATAGCTCACTGCAGCCTCAAACTCCTGCGCTCAAACAATCCTCCCATCTCAGCCTCGCCATGCCTGGCCAGAGGCCACGGGGTGCTCATACACCATGCATGGTTTTTGTGTTTTTTTTTGAGACAGAGTTTCATTCTTGTTGCCCAGGCTGGAGTGCAATGGTGTGATCTCAGCTCACTGCAACCTCCACCTCCTGGGTTCAAGCGATTCTCCGGCCTCAGTCTCTAGAGTAGCTGGGATTACAGGTATGGGCCACCACGCCCAGCTAATTTTTGTGTTTTTAGTAGAGACGGAGTTTCACCATACTGGTATGGCTGGTCTTGAACTCCTGACCTCGTGCCCATCTCGGCCTCCCGAGTACCGGGATTACAGGCGTGAGCCATCGTGCCCGGCCTCACCATGCATGTTTTCAATGCATGCCCATCAACGACAAGATCGGGGAAGTGAATGGCTTGGAGGCATCTGCACAGAAAGGGAGGCACTGGGTGGGCAGATGTAAAAAGACAAAGGCAGTTCTCCGTATTCAGGACCTCAGCTTAGCAGTCCCGGTCACCCTGCCCTCTCTGTCTCTGGCATTCATTGATATGGGCCTTCCCTGGCCTGGGATCCCACCACAATGCACATGACAGAAAACAGTGCAAAATCATAACAGCAATGCTGGATTTACACAGTGTACAACTCTGAACGGAGAAAGTGCACAGGGACCAGGGGAAGGGAAGTGGGGAGGGGTGAGGTGGACGGACACGAGGCCGGTGTCCTCACGGGCAAGGCAACCAGGTGTCTCAGGCACTTAATAAATATTAAGAGTGACCAGTAACCCCGGCTCTCCCTGTGACAAGTGGCATCATTTGGTGAATGAGTGGTTTTTTTCTTTTTTTTTTTGAGATGGAGTTTCGCCCTCGTTGCCCAGGCTGGACTGCAATGGTGCAATCTCGGCTCACTGCAACTTCCGCCTTCTGGGTTCAAACGATTCTCCTGCCTCAGCCTCCCAAGTAGCTGGGATCACAGGCATGTGACACCACACCTGGCTAATTTTGTATTTTTAGTAGAGACGGGGTTTCTCCATGTTGGTCAGTCTGATCTCGGACTCCTGACCTCTGGTGATCCGCCCGCCTCAGCCTCCCAAAGTGCTGGGATTACAGGCGTGAACCACCGCGCCTGGCCAGATGAGTTTGGTCTCAATTGGTGTCACCACCTCTGGCACCCAGGATTCAGCCAGATCAGTACCAACGCCATGAATCCCTTTCCTGGCTGAAGGAAGGTACAAACCCAGCTTGAAAGGCACTGGGTGGGTCATGATTCGGGGGTGACGGGTTAAGGCTACCTTGGCTGTCTAGCAAGGCTTGCACAGAAGAGGTAAATGCTTGGACTCCTGAGTTTAGGGGCTCGGCTTAGAGACTGGTGGACAAGGCAGGGCCCGGGGTCCCATCGGTGCCATCTGCTGTCGTGTGTTGAAAGCCACTGACTTCTCTGGGCCTGCATCCCCTTCCCTTTCATCCTCCATCTTTGGAGATTGCGTCACGATGGAGAGAAACTCACAACTTCCCAGAGAGAAATGGAGGCGTCATCCTGGTGGCCCCCTGGGCCCGTTTCTCTTCTCCTTCATAAGGAAATAAAGAAACCAAAAATCCCAACCCAAGCCATTCCATGGGCACCGTCCGAAGCCTGTTCTGCCTCCCAGATGAATAAATATATAAAACAAAGCTCTGGCAGGCAAGACGTTGGTCTTCTCTGTCTCTGAATAAAACAGAAGTCCGGTGAGATCTCAGGAAGGGTTGTGGGCAGGAACGGGACGCCAGGCAGATGTTCACGCCACGTCATCCTCCAGGCTGACCATCTGTCTCTGCCAACACATGGTAAACAGCGGAAACTATCAGTCCAGCACTCAGGAAACGCAGCCCTAGTCCACCCACTTCTCACCTCCTGGACCTGGCAGCCTCCCCCATCCTGATCCCCAAGTATGTTCCCCCAGGGGCCACCAGGGGCGTCGGGGAGTACCTGATTCAGAAGACACCCTGTCTGGTCCCCTCCTGCCTTTTTTTTTTTTTTTGAGATGGAGTTTCGCTCTTGTTGCCCAGGCTGGAGTGCAATGGCACGATTTCGGCTCACCACAACCTCCGCCTCCCAGGTTCAAGTGATTCTCCTGCCTCAGCCTCCCAAGTAGCTGGGATTACAGGCATGCACCACCATGCCTGGCTAATTTTTTTTTTTTTTGTATTTTAGTAGCGATGTTATTTTATTATTTCACCATGTTGGCCAGGATGGTCTTGATCTCCTGACCTCATGATCCCCCTGCCTCGGCCTCCCTAAGTACTGGGATTATAGGTGTGAGCCACTGCACCCGGCCCCCTCCTTCCTTTTTACCCCTCTATCTCTTTGCTCCAGCCACAACAGCCTCAAACCCAACAGGCACAGTCCAGCCGCAGGGCCTTTGCACAGGCTGTTCCCTGGCTCAGAGAAGCCTACCTCCCCTCAACCTTTTGTCTAAAAATCAAGGCGTGCACCGTGGCTCACGCCTGCAATCCCAGCACAGGGGAAGGCTGATGGAGGTGAATCACTTGAGGTCAGGAGTCCAAGACCAGTCTGGGCAACATGGCGAAACCCCATCTCTACGAAAAAATACAAAAATTAGCTGTGCATAGTGCTGTATTCCCAGCTACTCAGGAGACTGAGGCATGAGGCATGAGAATTGCTTGAACCCAGGAGGCAGAAGTTGCAGTGAGCCAAGACCACACCACTGCACTCCAGCCTGCATGACAGAGCAAGACTCTGTCTCAAAAAACAAAGCAAAACAAAAAAAACACCTTTTTTTCCTTCCTCCTGACCCTCTGGAAACACTTCTTTGGATTTTTTGTTATTTTTTAAGAGACAGGGTCTTGCTCTGTCACCCAGGCTGGAGTGCAGTGGTGCAATCTTGGCTCAAGCAATCCTCCTGCCTTAGCCTCGCTAGTAGCTGGAACTATAGGCACTCATCACCACACCGGGCTAAACATTTACTTTCTATAGAGATGGGGTCTTGCTGTGTTGCCCAGGCTGGTCTCCAGCTCTCAGCTCAGGTGATCCCCCTGCCTCAGCCTCCCAAAGTTCTGGGATCACATGTGTGAGCCACTGCGCCTGGCCTCTGAACTCCGTTTTTTTTTTTTCTTTTTTTTAAGACAGAGTTTCACTCTTGTCAACCAGGCTGGGTGCAGTGGCGTGATCTCAGCTCACTGCAAACTCCACCTCCCGGGTTCAAGCGATTCTCCTGCCTCAGCCTCCCAAGTAGCTGGGGTTATAGGTGCCCACCACCACGCCTGGCTAATTTTTTGTATTTTTAGTAGAGATGTGGTTTCGCCCTGTTGGCCAGGCTAGTCTTGAACTCCTGACCTCAGGTGATCTGCCCAGTGCTGGGATTCCAGGCATGAGCCACCAAGCCCGGCCTCTGAACCTCTTTTGACTTTCTTTGCTCCGTTACCATCGGACAGAGCTCTCTGTGCTAATCCAACATTCCTCTACAACACCAAGGCCACTATCCGCTGACAGAAACATTCACCCAGTGCTGCCCTTGATCTAGAGGCTGGGGAAGCCTTGGCCTGGTCCCTCGAGGATCTTATGCCCCCAGCCAGGAGGGGGCTGCCATGGGCTCTGGCCTCCTCGAGGGGTCACTCACCGAGGGGTAGCTGTAGCCGTCCTGGTTGCGGCAAATGTGGACCTCATCCTCCGTGGTCTTTTGGTAGACGGGGTTGTCAAAGTTGATGCTGTTGATGCTCTTAAGCCGCCAGTTCCTCCAGAGGAGGAAGGCCCCGACGCAGAGGAAGACAAGGAGCACTGTAGGGAGATGCGCGCTCGGTCACACAGCTGCCCCCAAGACCAGAGACCCAGCTCCGTGGCTGGAGTGAAAACATGGGGAATGTACCGTGCCCTGGACTCCTGGTCTTTTATGTTTGCCTGTGTCCCAGGCTGGAGTGCAGCGGCACCATCATAGTTCACTGCAGCCTCGATCTCCTGGCCTCAAGCGATCCTCCCAACTCAGCCTCCTGAATAGCTGGGACTGTAGGCATGCACCACCATGCCTGGCTGATTTTTTTTTTGTGTGGGGGAAGGTGGTTTTACTTGATAACGTTTTTGTTCTGAACTTAATGTAGTACTTACTTATTATAAAAAAGAAATCTATCTCATGCATGTAATCCCAGCACTTTGGGAGGCCAAGGTGGGAGGACTGCTTAAGCTCAGGAGTTCAAGACCAGCCTGGGCAACATGGCAAAAACCTGTCTCTACACAAAAATGCCGAATAAATAAATAAATAAAAATAGCGGAGTGTGGTAGCACATGCCAGTGGTCCCAGCTACTCGGGAGGCCGAGGCTGCAGTGAGCCGAGAGTGTGCCACTGCACTCCAACCTGGGCAATAAGAGCTAAACTCCATCTCAAAAAAAAAAAAAAAAAATCTAAAGCGCACTGGGCGCGCCACGCCCCAGAAGCAGCTGACTTCTTCCAGATTTCTGCCCAGGATTAGCCACGCACAGGGCTGTGGCTTCTTCTTTTTTTTTTTTTTTTTTTTTGAGATGGAATTTCACTCTGCTGCCAGGCTGGAGTGCAGTGGCACCATCTTGGCTCACTGCAACCTCCGACTCCCTGGTTCAAGTGATTCTCCTGCCTCAGCCTCTTGAGTAGCTGAGGTTACAGGCACGTGCCACCATGCCCAGCTAATTTTTGTGTTTTTGGTAGATATGGGGTTTCATCTCCACGCTGGCCAGGATGGTCTCAATCTGACCTCGTTATCCGCCCGCCTTGGCCTCCCAAAGTGCTGGGATTACAGGCTTGAGCCACCACTCCTGGCCCAGGCTGCGGCTTTTTAAGAAATGGGAACGGGGGTACAGTGGCTGGCACTAGCTACTCGGGAGGCCGAGGTGGGAGGATCACTTGAGCGCAGACAGTGAGGCCGTGGTGAGGTATGATCATGCCGCTGCACTCCAGCCTGGGCAACAGAGGAAGACCTTGTCTCTAAAAAAATTAATTTTTTTTCTTAAAATTTAAGAAAAAAAGGAAAAAGAGGCGTGAAGGTAACTGGGTTAGGATTAGCATGGGTGAAGCTGGGAGAGTGGGCCTCTCTACACAGCCTCCTGCAAGAGAACCCATTCCCCAAAAGACACTCAAGTCTCAGTGAGGCCATTTCCGCAGCACGGGACCCACTCCATGTCCTCCATCTGACCCCTTAGCTGTCTGATCTTGTCACTGTCAGCCTCAAGTGGGGAGAGGCCGTGGGGTGAAAAAGGACACCAGTGGGGCTGTTCCCTGCCGGGAGAAAAAGTGAGCAGGCCCTACTGGCCAGGCATAAGGTTACACTGCAGGCGGCTGTGACCTGGGGGACACTGGGGGACTGGCCTACACTTACCGATGGGGAGGATGATGGACAGCGCCCCCACACTCCTGGGCTTCTTCTCAGTTCCTCGGCCAGCAACGTCACCCAAGGCTGCAAGAGAGAAGCAAGAATGAGGCCCAGGTGTAAAGGGAAGGTCACCAAGAAATGCAGCAGGCAGAAGGCGGTGGTCACAGGCAGGACAGCGCCCGGCACGTCTTCCTGGGCACTTGGAGAATTTCCCAAGTCTGCAAGAGGTCACATGGGCTTATTTGTGAGTTATCGAGGTTGTGGAACTCAATTCGGGTTAAGGAAGGTTTTTTTTTGTTTTGTTTTGTTTTGTTTTTGAGATGGAGTCTTGCTCTGTTGCCAGGCTGGAGTGCAGTGGCATGATCTCAGCTCACTACAACCTCTGCCTCCCGGGTTCAAGCAATTCTCCTGTCTCAGCCTCCTGAGTAGACGGGACTACAGGCATGTGCCAACACGCCCTGCTAATTTTTATATTTTTAGTAGAGATGAAGTTTCACCATGTTGGCCAGGATGGTCTCGATCTCTTGACTTCATGGTCTGCCCGCCTCAGCTCCCCAAAGTGCTGGGATTACATGCATGAGCCACTGCGCTCGGCCAGAAGGTTCTTTTTAAATTAGCTGAGTGTTGTGGCACACGCCTGTAGTCTCAGCTAATGGAGAGGCTGAGGCAGAAGAATCGTTTGAACCCGGGAGGCAGAGGTTGCAGTGAGCTGAGATTTAAAAAAAAAAAAAAAAGTTGTGTCCACAGCAACCTTGGTTTGTATCCAAGTCACGGCACCAAAAAAAAAAAAAGGTTCTGTTTTTTCAGGGCTAGAAACGGGGGTCTGGCTATGTATCTTGCCCAGGCTGGTCTTGAATTCCTGGCCTAAAGTGATCCTCCTGCCTCAGCCTTCCAAAGTGCAGGGATTACAGGCATGAGCCACCGAGCTCAGCCCAAGAAGGTTCTTGAGCCTCACATTAACGAGGCTTTAGTGGAGAGTCATAGAGGAATTCATGTGAGGTGGTTGACGAGGTTGCGTGTGGAATTTTTGTCAACCTACTTCTGCATTTCATTAAAATGAGCATATTTTGGGCCGGCTGTGGTGGCTCACACCTGTAATCACAACACTTTGGGAAGCAGAGGTGGGCGGATCACCTGAGGTCAGGAGTTCAAGAACAGCCTGGCCAATATGGTGAAAGCCTGTCTCTACTAAAATACAAAAATTAGCCAGGTACTATTGCATATGCCCGTAACCCCAGCTACTCGGGAGGCTGCGGCAGAAGAATCACTTGAACTTAGGAGGCGGAGATTGAGGTGAGCTGAGATTGTGCCACTGCACTCCAGCCTGGGCGACAGAGTGAGACTCTGTCTCAAAATGAAAAAAAAAAAAAAAAAAAAAAGAGGCTGGGCACGGTGGCTCATACCTGTAATCCCAGCACTTTGGGACGCTGAGGTGGGCAGGTCGCCTGAGGTCAGGAGTTCAAGAACAGCCTGGCCAACATGGTGAAACTCTGTCTCAACTAAAAATACCAAACTTAGCCAGGTTTGGTAGCGCATGCCTGTAATCCCAGCTACTTGAGAGGCTAAAGCAGGAGAATCACTTGAACCCGGGAGGTAGAGAGGTTACAGTGAACCGAGATTATGCCACTGCACTGCAGCCTGGGCAACAGAACAAGACTCTATTTTTAAAAAAAAAGTATATTTTGAAGGGCACGGGGAGTCACCTTCTGACCCCACAATGCCCAGCATGCTCAGTGCTGAGGTTGAAGGGCACGAAAGCTGACTGTCCTGCGTCAACTGTCCCAGGCATTATGGGATGGGAGTAACCTTGATACAGAAACACGGGAGTGGACCTGGGCCACTCAACATAAAGGCCCGGGGCAAGCCAACATTCCAAGTCCACTAGAGCTGGGCACGGTGGCTCACGCCTATAATCTGAGCACATTGGGAGGCCAAGGCAGGAGGATCACTTGAGGCCAGGAATTTGAGACCAGTCTGGGCAACACAGCCAGACCCCCCCTCGATTCTACATGAAATGAAGGAATGAAGGAATGAATGAATGAATGACTTCTTTGCCAAGTTTGAGGAGTTCTGGATGGACCTGGCTGTGAATCGATCATTCTAGCAGTGCCCACCTCCCCCACGCAAGGTTTCCCAGTCTCCCCCCGGGCAGTTTCCATTTTATCTTGCTTGTAACTGAACAAAGGTTTCAGCTACTCTGGGGAGAGGAAAAAAGAGTGATCTGGAGTCTGCTGATGTGCCATTTTTTTGTATGCTAGAAGTCTACCAGCACAATTTCCCAGCAGCGCAAAGGAGGTTGGGCGCCCTCTGGTGGACAAACGAATGAGGTCTTGACCCACGTCTGGGTCTCATCACATCCAGGGAGGACAGTGAGGCCAGGTATTATAGGGTCAAGACAGCCAGGTGCTCACCCCAGCCCCCAGTCTAAATAGGGAGCCAAAAAGCTTAGGAATCTAGGAGTCCAATAATACTCCTTTTTTTTTTTTGAGACAGAGTTTTGCTCCTGTCACCCAGGCTGGAGTACAGTGGTGCGATCTCGGCTCACTACGACCTCTGCCTCCCGGGTTCAGGCAATTCTCCTGCCTCAGCCTCCCAAGTAGCTGGGATTACAGGCATGCACCACCACACCCGGCTAATTTTTGTATTTTTTGTAGAGACAGGGTTTCACCACGTTGGCCAGGCTGGTCTCGAACTCCTGACCTCATGATCCACCTGCCTCAGCCTCCCAAAGTACTGAGATTACACGCATGAGCCACCACACCCAGCAAAATAGTTGGGGTTTAAAGTAAAAAATAAATATTATTTTGTTTATTATTTATTTCTATTTATTTTGTAGTAGAGATGTGGTCTTCCTGTGTTGCCCAGGCTGGACTTCAACTCCTTGACTCAAGCGATTCTCCCACCTTGGCTGCCCAAAGTGCTGGGATTACAGGTGTGAGTCACCAAAAAATAAATTGTAGGCCCGGCACAGTGGCTCATGCCTTTAATCCCAGCACTTTGGGAGGCTGAGGCGGGCAGATCACTTGAGGTCAGGTGTTTGAGACCAGCCTAGCCAACATGGTGAAACCCCATCTCTACCAAAAACACAAAAATTAGCCGGGTGTGGTGGTGCATGCTTATAATCCCAGCTACTGTACTCGGGAGGCTGAGGCAGGAGAATCACTTGAACCCGGGAAGCGGAGGTTGCAGTGAGTCGAGATCACGCTACTGCACTCTGGCCTGGGCGATAGAGCGAGACTCTGTCTCAAAACAAACACACAAACAACAAAAAAAGTAAAATTGTGTTAAAATGTTACTGGGTTCCTGACCATTTTGGAGCCTGTGAAAGGCTATGTACTGGGGAATGCCTTGCCTTTGTCCTGGCCATTTTGGGCAGATGCCTGAAACTGAGGCAGTGAATGGGCCTTGATAAGATTTCGGGGCCCAAACTGTTGGGAACCAGGAGCCTGAAGGACCAGGGCCCCTCATATGATTTGGCCCATTTAATTCTTGCAAAGAGGGCAAGAGGTGTTATTAGGCCCACTTTACAGATAGAAAAACTAACGCTTCAGAGACACACGGCCCAAGTGAGAGAGGGTCAGCCAGAGAGTGAGGATGCCACCCAGACTCCATCACATCACCAAATGTTTGTGGCCACTCAAGGGACCCATATTCCAGCGAACAGGGGCCCAGGGAGGGCCCAGCCTTTACCTTGGTGAGACATTGTCACTATCTCTGCCGTGGTGAGCTCAGGGGTGGCCCCAGGCAGCCGGGAGGTGTCAGGAACAGGCTGGGTGGTCATGTGCTGGGTCCCTGCAGCTGTGGGGCTGATCATTTGCCTGATGGTGGACGTCTCCTGGGTGGCCACTGTGGGCTCAGCCTCTGAAAGAATAAAGAAGCATCTCCTGAGTGCCACGGGCCTGCGAGCCCCGCTCATAACTGTGCACCTAATGACAAGCAGGCTGAAATGACCTTGGAAGGCCATGGCAGGAGAATCGGTTGAGTCCAGGAGTTGAAGACCAGTCTGATCAACATAGCAAAACCCCATTTCTACTAAAAATACAAAAAATAATAATAAAAAAAAGCAGCCAGGTGTGGTGGTGCATGCCTGTACTCCCAGCTACTCAGGAGGCTGAGGTGGGAGGATTGCTTGAGACCAGGAGGTAGAGGCCACAGCGAGCTATGATCTCGCCACTGCACTCCGGCCTGGTCGACAGAATGATACACTGTCTGAAAAAAAAAGAAACCGGCGGGGTGCGGTGGCCCACCTGAGGTCGGGAGTTCAAGACCAGCCTGACCAACATGGTGAAACCCCGTCTTTAAAAAAAAAAAAATTTGAAAAACTAAAAGAAAAAAAAAAAAGAAAAGAAAAAAAGTCCAAAATGAGGCCAGGTGTGGTGGCTCACGCCTGTAGTCCCAACACTTTGGGAGGCTGAGGCAGATGGATCACTTGAGGTCAGGAGTGTGAGAACAGCCTGGCCAGGCGCAGTAGCTCACACCTGTAATCCTGGCACTTTGGGAGGCCGAGGTGGGTGGATCACCTGAGGTCAGGAGTTCAAGACCAGCCTGGCCGTCATGGTGAAACCCCGTCTCTACTAAAAAATACAAAAATTGGCCGGGCGCGGTGGCTCACGCCTGTAATCCCAGCACTTAGGGAGGCTGAGGCGGGTGGATCACGAGGTCAACAGATCGAGACCATCCTGGTCAACATGGTGAAACCCCGTCTCTACTAAAAATACAAAAAATTAGCTGGGCATGGTGGCGCGTGCCTGTAATCCCAGCTACTCAGGAGGCTGAGGCAGGAGAATTGCCTGAACCCAGGAGGCGGAGGTTGCGATGAGCCGAGATCGCGCCATTGCAATCCAGCCTGGGCAATAAGAGCGAAACTCCATCTCAAAAAAAAAAAAAAAAATACAAAAATTAACTGGGCATAGTGGCGTGCATCTGTAATCCCAGCTACTAGGGAGGCTGAGGCAGGAGAATTGCTTGAACCCAGGAGGCAGAGATTGCAGTGAGCCGAGATTGAGCCACTGTACTCCAGCCTGGCGCCTGGCGACAGAGCAAGACTCTGTCTTTAAAAAAAAAAAAATGTAAAAATTAGGCGTGGTGGCGCATGCCTGTAGTCCGAGCTACTCGGGAGGCTGAGGCAGGAGAATTGTGTGAACCTGGAAGGTGGAGGTTGCAGTGAGTTGAGATCTTCCCATTGCACTCCAGCCTGGGCAACTGAGAGAAACTCTGTCTCAAAACCAAAACCAAACAAAGTGGGTACAATCAGCTCTCAAGAAATAACGTTAAAAGGCTAGGCGCAGTGGCTCATGCCTGCAATCCCAGCACTTTGGGAGGCAGAGGGGGGTGGATCACCTGAGGTCAGGAGTTCGAAACCAGCCTGGCCACGATGGAGAAACCCTGCCTATACTAAAAATACAAAAATTAGCCATGCGTGGTGGCAGGTGCCTATAATCCCAGCTACTTGGGAGGGTGAGGCACGAGAATTGCTTGAACCCTGGGGCAGAAGTAACAGTGAGCTGAGATGGCACTGCTGCACTCCAGCCTGGGTGACAGAGCAAATCTAAAAACATGAAAAGTCAACAAAGGGGACCATTTCCTCCCCCAGGGCCCCTGTCAGAAATCAGATCACCTCTCCAGGGGACCAGGAAAGAAGAAACCAGACATCAAAGGGGAACTGGGTAAATGTCCAGCCTCGTGCTAATGTGCCCATCCAAGAGAAGTAAGGTTATCCCGACTCACCAGTCCTTACAACAACCTTGAGGTACCCATTTGACAGATGAGCAGAGAGAGGCTGGCGGGGGGCGGGGAGTGGAGGACACAGGAAGCAGAAACAAGGCATGCGTCGCACCTGTGAGGCAGCTCCTCATGTCCCCAGCCAGCAGCATGCCGTCGGGGCAGGTGCAGGTAAACTTGGGTGAGCGGGGGTTGATCTGGGGGGCGGGGAGACACAGGTACTGGCATCCGCCGTTGCTCAGGGCGGTCCTCTCACACCAGTTCACTCCTGGGGCAGAAGAAGTGGAGTCAGGGCAAGAACGAGATCAGCTAGACCAGAGCATTCCAGAGTTTCCACAAGGAAGTTTCAACGTGTGTGGGGGCTGTGGCTGACCCACCCTTACCACTTGGCTGGGTGAGGTTGTGGAAGAGGACCATATCCTCTGGGGACAGCAGGTTTTCTGCCAATAAATGGACATCGGAGCCTGTGAGGCGGTTGGCGCTGAAAATGGCTTCATTGATGATATCTGTCCAAAATACTTTGTCCTAAATGGGCAGCAAGGAAGATGAAATCCTGTAAAACACTGAGATGAGACACAGACCACCCTCTCTCCACAGCTAGATTTTATTTATTTATTTTTGAGACAGTCTCACTGTTGTTGCCCAGGCCAGAGTGCAGTGGCCTGATCTCAGCTCACTGCAGCCTCAGCCTCCCAGGTTCAAAGAATTCTCCTGCCTCAGCCTCCTGAGAAGCTGGGATTACAGGTATCCACCACCACACACGGCTAATTTTTGTATTTTTAGTAGAGACATCGTTTCGCCATGTTGGCCAGGCTGGTCTCAAACTCCTGACCTCAGATCATCCACCCGCCTCGGTCTCCCAAAGTGCTGGGATTACAGGCATGACCCACCGTGCCCGGCCCACAGCTCGTTTTTAATTGTGGTAAAATACACATAACATAAAATGTGCCATCTCAGCTGTTGGTTAAGTGCTCAGTTCAGTGGTCTTAAGTACCTTCACACTGTTGTGCAAGTATCACCATCCCCACCATCCATTTCCAGAACTCTTTTTTTTTTTGAGACAGAGTCTCACTCTTATCCCCCAGACTGTAGTGCAACGGCATGGTATCGGTTCACTGTGACCCCCACCCCCCCGGGTTCGAGTGATTCTCCTTCCTCAGCCCCTGAGTAGCTGGGATTACAGATGGGTACCACCACGCCTGGCTACTTTTGTATTTTTAGTAGAGACTGAGGTGGGAAGATCAATAGAGGCCAGGAGTTCGAGACCAGCCTGGGCAACATAGGAGACCCCATCTCTACCAAAAAATACAAAAATTAGCCAGGTGTGTTGGTGCACATGGGGTTTCACCATGTTGGCCAGGCTGGTCTCAAACTCCAGACCTCAGGTGATCCGCCCACCTCAGCCTCCCACAGTGCTGAGATTACAGGCGTGAGCCACTGTGCCCAGCCTAGAACTTTTTTTTTTTTTTTCCAGACAGAGTCCTGCTCTGCCACCCAGGCTGGAGTGCAGTGGCATGATCTTGGCTCCCTGCAGCCTCCACCTCCTGGGATCAAGCAGTTCTCCTGCCTCGGTCTCTTGGGTACCTGGGATTACAGGCATCCACCCCACACTGGCTACTTTTGTATTTTTTGTAGAGACAGGGTTTCGTCATGTTGGCCAGGCTGGTCTCAAACTCCTAGACTCAAGTGATCCTCCTGCCTCAGCCTCCTAAAGTGCTGGGATTATAGGCGTGAGCTGCCGTTGCCCACCTTAAGCCTCTTTTCTTTACAAATTACCCGGCCTCAGCTGCTCCTCTATTGCAATGCAAATGGACGCGTACACTTGGGGGGTTCCACTTTTGGTTGTTGGCAATCACGCTGCCATGAACGTGGGGTTACGAAATAGCGCCGTTTCCTGAGAACAGGGTTTCCCTACCGCGGCTCTAGCTGCTACTTCTCCGTTCTGGGCGTTCAGGAGCGTCGCCAGCCTCTACCCACTTGATGCCAACAGTCTTCCCCATCGACTTGTGACAACCAAAAAGTCTCTAGAAATTGCCAAATGTAAGCCAGGCGCGGTGGCTCATACCTGTTCTCCCAGCACTTTGGGAGGCCGAGGCGGGCGGATCACGAGGTCAGGAGATCGAGACCAGCCTGGCCAACATGGTGGAACCCCATCTCTACTAAAAATACAAAAAGTTAGCCAGGCATGGTGGTGGGTGCCTGTAATCCCAGCTACTTGGGAGGCTGAGGCAGGAGAATCTCTTGAACCCAGGAGGCAGAGATTGCAGTGAGCCGAGATCGTGCCACTGGACTCCAGCCTGGACCACAGAGCAAGACTCCGTCTCAAAAAAAAAAAAGCAAATATCCCGTGAGAGCCAAGATCATATGTGACCAAAGATCACTGCCTGTCACAACTTTCTGTAAAAAGCAAACAAACTGGCCGCGGTGGCTCATGCCTGTAATCCCAGCCCTTTGGGAGACTGAGGTGGGAAGATCGCTTGAGGCCAGGAGCAACATAGTGAGACCCCATCTCTACAAAAATATACAAAAACTAGCCAGGTATAGTGGTGCACATGCCTGTAATCCCAAGTACTCAGGAGGCTGAGACAGGAGAATTGCTTGAACCTTGGAGGCAGAGGTTGCAGTGAGCAGAGATCACACCACTGTACTCCAGCTGGGATGAGAGAATGAGACTGTCTCAAAAAAAAAAAAAAAGCTGGGCACAGTGGCTCACACCTGTAATCCCAGCACTTTTGGGAGGCCGAGGCAGGCGGATCACCTGAGGTCAGGAGTTCGAGACCAGCCTGACCAACATAGAGAAATCCCATCTCTACTAAAAAAAAATACAAAACTAGCTAGTATGGTGACACATGCCTGTAATCCTAGCTACTGTGGAGGCTGAGGCAGGAGAATTGCTTCAACCCAGGAGGTAGAGGTTGCAGTGAGCCAAGATCGTGCCATTGCACTCCAGCCTGGGAAACAAGAGCAAAACTCCACCTCAAAAATAAAAAATTGGGCATGGTGGTGTGTGCCTGTAGTCCCAGCTGTTCAGGAGGCTGGGGTGGGAGGATCACTTGAGCCCAGGAGGTTGAGGCTGCAGTAAGATATAATTGCAGCACTGCACTCCAGCCTGGGCGACAGAGCGAGATCCTATCTCTTTCAAAAAAAAAAAAAAAAAGGAAAAAAAACAGAAATAACTCAGGTCTAAGACTGCCTCCCAGTCACGGCCAATTTTCCACGTTCGTCTTGGCTTGAGTGATCTACAGTCTGTGTCTATCCGCCCCCTAAGCACTTGCATCTCACACGGAAGTCGCTCTCAGTCAACAACAGTAAGCCCGGATTTCACTCAAGCTCCCAAGCTGCACCTCAAAGATGGCCAAGGAGAAGGGGTGGGCCAGCCTGTCCTCGTCCTCCAGGATGGTCTTCCGGTTGCCCCCATTGACGTCGATGCTTGAGATGGAGTGAAGTTTGGAGTCAACCCAGTAGAGGCGGCCCCTGGGAAGATCTAGAACGCACAAGCGGGTAAGGAGCGGTCACATGCTGGTGTCAGTCCCAGAGGGGCCTGCAGGCCTGGCCACACTGCCCCGGGCAGGAAGAGCCCCCCAGGGACCCGGCAGAGAAGCACCTGGAGAGGCAGCTCCAACCACCTGTGAGCCTGAACCCCTCCCCTGTGACGCCCAATCCAATGGGCAGGTAGGGAGCTGGAGGAGAGAAAAGCTTCGGGGAGGCTGGGTGCGGTGGCTCACGGCAGTTTGGAAGGCTGAGGCAGGGGGATCACCCAGGAGTTTGAGATCAGCCCGGTCAACACAACGAGACTTTGTCTCTTCCCAAAAATAAAATAAAATTAGTCTGACGTGGTGGCACGTCTATAGTCTCTGCTACTCAGGAGGCTGAAGCAGGAGGATCACGTGAGCCTGGAAGGTGGAGGCTGCAGTGAGCTATGATTGCACCACTGCACTCCAGCTTGGGTGGCAGAGCAAGACCTCATCTCAAAAAAAGAAAAAACTGGCTGGGCACTGTGGCTCACGCCTGTAATCCCAGCACTTTGGGAGGCTGAGATGGGTGGATCACAAGGTCAAGAGATCAAGACCATCCTGGCCAACGTAGTGAAACCCCATCTCTACTAAAATATAAAAATTAGCTGGCCATGGTGGCATGTGCCCGTAATCCCAGCTACTCAGGAGGCTGAGGCAGGAGAATCGCTTGAACATGGGAGGCAGAGATTACAGTGAGCCAAGATTGTGACACTGCACTCCAGCCTGGTGACAGAGTGAGACTCCATTGCAAAAAAAAAAAAAAAGAAAAAGAAAAAACAGTCTGGCCGTGGTGGCGCATGCCTGTAATCCCAGCACTTTGGGAGGCCGAGGTGGGCGGATCACCTGAGGTCAGTTTGAGACCAGCCTGACCAACATGGAGAAACCACGTAGTTGGTCTACTAAAAATACAAAATTAGCTGGGCATGGTGGCGCATGCCTGTAATCCCAGCTACTCAGGAGGCTGAGGCAGGAGAATCGTTTGAACCCAGGAGGCGGAGGTTGCAGTGAGCCGAGATTTCGCCATTGCACTCCAGCCTGGGTAACAAGAGCGAAACTTCATCTCAAAAAAGGATAAAAGAAAAGAAGAAAATCTTCAGGGAGCAGCTGGCGACCACCCTCTGTTCTCCGGCCTGTGCCCAACCCTGGCTGGGACGGCCGTCCCGCGAACATACCTAGGGTGATGCCATTGGGCCACTGGATGTCGTCAGTCACCAGCGAATAGACGTCCACGCCGTTCAGGCCCCCTTTCTCGATCTTGGCAGAGACGCCCCAGTCAGTCCAGTACATGAAGCTGGCGGGAGGACAGAGAATAGCTGTGAGGCTGAGGGGCGGGGGAGGATTCCAGCCAACATGTGAGTTCTAGCAGAATCAGCCAGTCCCAGACTCGGGAAAAAGCCCTGCTAGGAACTCCAAACTCCAAATGTGGTGGTTTTTTTAATTTGAGACAGAGTCTCACTTTGTTGCTCAGCCTGGAGTGCAGTGGCGTGATCTTGGCTCACTGCAACCTCCACCTTCCTCTGGAGTAGCTGGGATTACAGGTGCCCCTCACCACACCTGGCTAATTTTTTTTTTTTTTTTGAGACAGTCTCACTCAGTTGCCAGGCTGGAATGCAGTAGCGCAATCTCGGCTCACTGCAACCTTCACGCCCAAGGGTTCAAGCGATTCTCCTGCCTCAGTCTCCCGAGTAGCTGGGATTACAGGCGTGCACCACACGCCCAGCTAATTTCTGTTTTTTTGGTAGAGCTCCTGACTGTAGCTTCAAGGACACTGTGTGTCCTGGGTTGTCAGCACCACACTGAAACTGTGAAATGCCACCCCTCACGTGCTCAGGTGGCAGGGGTTGCCTGGCAGGTACAGAGTATGCCCGGCAGGCGACGGGGGCGATGTTTCCTGCCAGGGGACTTGGGTCGGAGTTTCTGGACTCAGGAGCTGCTGAGTCAGCCACGGGCTTGGAAGATACCATCCTGGGGCCCAGCCACTAACCAGTTTTTTTTTGAGCTGGAGTCTTGCTCTGTCACCAGGCTGGACGGCACTGGAGCAATCTCAGCTCACTGCAACCTCCGCCTCCCGGGTTCAAGGGATTCTCCTGCCTCAGTCTCCTGAGTAACCGGGACTGCAGGCACGTGCCACCATGCCCGGCTATTTTTGTATTTTTATTAGAGACGGGGTTTCACCATGTTGGCCAGGATGGTCTTGACCTTGTGATCCTCCCACCTTGGCCTCCCAAAGTGCTGGTTACCGGCATGAGACACCATGCCCAGCCAACTAACCAGTTCTTGAAGCCCCTTCCTGCGTTCCCTCTGCACCCCTCGGCATGGTGGATACGCACCCATGAACAGGATCCACCACGATGGCCCTGGGCTTGGAGCCAGTCTCCCTGAAGAGCGTCTTCCTCTTCACACCCCTGGTATCTGCAACGGAGACGGTGCCCAGGACAGAGTCGGTCCAGTAGATGTTGCTGTGGATCCAGTCCACGGCCAGCCCGTCGGGGGCCTGGAGGTCCTTGCTGATGACGGTGTTGTAGGAGGAAAAGCCGTGGGCTCCATCAAGCTGGGTGCTGAGGCAGGAGGAGAGGAGGGCCGTCAGGGCCGGGAGCCCTCATCTCACCCTAGGGCCGGAGCTCCAGGCAGGAGCGACGCTCACCTGTAGATCATTCTCTGGGACAGGTCAGACCAGTAGATGCGGTTGCTGGCCACCTCCATGTCCAGAGCGACCACGTTCCGCAGGTTGGGGATGAGGCTGGTGTACTCGCTCCGGTCCAGCGTCATCTTCCTGACCTCGTGCCGGTTGGTGAAGATGAGATAGGCGATGGAGCCTGGGGACCCGGGAAGCAAGGTCAGGGGGTAGAGGGGACCCGTCGATGGAACTGAGAGTGCCTCCCCATTCCCTCGTGTCACCCCGCAGCGTGCAGCTGAGCCAGGAGGCACCCAGAAAAACGGGGTGGAAAAGACCTCCCGATGGGAACAGGCACAGTGGCACCCGCCTGTGATCCCAGCATTTTGGGAGGCCAAGGCAGGAGGATCACTTGAGGCTAGGAGTTCAAGACCAGCCTGGGCAACAAAATGGACCCTATTACCACAAATAAATTAAAAAAAAAAAAAAAAAGGCAGAGGTGTGGTGGCTCATGCCTGTAATCTCAGTACTTTCGGAGGCTGAGGCGGGTGAATCACTTTAGGTCAGCAGTTCGAGACCAGCCTGACCAACATGATGAAACCCTGTCTCTACTAAACGTACAAAAACTAGCTGGGAGTGGCGGTGGGCACCTGTAATCCCAACTACTTGGAAGGCTGAGGCAGGAGAATTGCTTGAACCTGGGAGGTGGAGGCCGCTGATAAGCCAAGATGGCGCCACTGCACTCCAGCATGGGCAACAGAGTGAGACTGTCTCAAATAAACAAAAAATTAGCCAGTCATGGTGGCACATGCCAGTAGTCCCAGCTACTCCAGAGGTTGCACTGTGCTACGGGCTGGAAGACAGAGCAAGACCCTGTCTCTAAAAAATAATAGATGGTTGCAGTGTTTGTAATCCCAGCACTTTGGGAGGCCAAGGCAGGAGGATCACTTGAGTCCAAGAGTTCAAGACTAGCCTGGCCAACACGGTAAAACCCTGTCTTACCTCTACTAAAACTACAAAACTTACTGGGCATGGTGGCATGCATCTGAGCTTCTGGCTACTCTGGAGGCTGAGGTGGGAGGATCAAGCAATCCTCCTGGCCTCAGGTGATCCTCCCGCCTCAGCCTCCGGAATACCCTGGACCACAGGTGTGTGGCACTACACCTTGCAAACTTTGTTTCTTTAACCCCTTGAAGTCACTCGCCAGATTGTGGCAGAAAGGAAAGCCAGTTCCTGTTCCACCAGCAAGGCTGGGGGTTCTGTTAACTGGATTTTTTTTTTTTTTGAGATGGAGTCTTGCTCTGTTGCCCAGGCTAGACTACAGTGGCATGATCTCAACTCACTGCAACCTCTGCCTCCTGGGTTCAAGCGATTCTCCTGCCTTAGTCTCCCGAGTAGCTGGGATTACAGGCGTGTGCCACCGTGCCCAGCTAATTTTTGTATTGTTAGTAGGGCGGGGTCAGGCTGGTCTCAAACTCCTGACCTCGTGATCCGCCCGCCTCGGCCTCTCAGATTGCTGGGATTACAGATGTGAGCCACCTCACCCGGCTGCCTTTAACCAGATATTTCTATTTTTTATTTTTTATTTATTTATTTTAAGACGGGGTTTCACCATGTTGGTCAGCCTGGTCTTGAACTCCCGACCTCAGGTGATCCACCCGCCTCAGCCTCCCGGAGTGCTGGGATTACAGGCTTGAGCCACCGCGCCCGACTTTTTTTTTTCTTGTTTTTATTTTATTTTTTAACTGGATATTTCTAAAACCTAGGACACATGCAGGCATCCCCCTGACTTGGAAGCCCAAGTCCTCACAGGGCAGCAAACTCCCCTGCCAGAGCCCTCGGGAGCAGACAGCCTCCTGGTCAGGGGATGTGAATCTGTGCAAAGTTCAGGTGATGAAACTCCCCACCACATCAGCCTGCAAGGGTTGAGGCCGACCTCACCCGCTGCCACCTCCCCGTGCTCACCCACAGCCTTGCAGGCCTTGGTGTGGGGGTCCAGCTGGAAGCCTTCCTCACACTGGCACTTGTAGCCACCCTCCAGGTTCACGCAGAGCTGGCTGCAGGTGTCAGGGTCCTGACACTCGTCAATATCTGGGAGATAGAGAAAGAGGCTTGGTAGCGGGGCGGGCTCTTCTCCAACGGCTGGAGACAGATCGATGGGACCCAGGCCGAAACCCACACCTTCAAAGGGAGCCAGGGGACAGCCCAGCCCCTCTGGGTGATGTAATCAAAGAAACAGCCAGGTGCCATCCCCAGCCGGATGCGACCTCACCGGTGATTCACCTGGGAGCCCAGCCAAGAGTGTGAAGCTGTGTCAAAGGCAAGAACCTCTGGGCAGCCAATGCTAGTTTTCCATGCCGGTGGAATCTCATGAAACCCTCATAACTGCTTTCACGCCCACTTAACAGATGGGGAAACTGAGGCACAAGGCGTTTGGTCGCCATGTCAGGAAGTACCGAGACGGCCCAGGGCTCGGTCCCACCCGGGAATCACCTTCACATCTTCGCTGGGCCACCAGCTGGAAGCCGTCGGGGCAGAGGCACTCGTGGCCAATCTTAAGGTCGTTGCAGATGTGGGAGCAGCCGCCGTTGTTATCCAAGCATTCGTTGGTCCCTGTGCAGCGGCAGGGGACACAGACTGGTCACTCTCGGGCCTCCACCCATCCCTTCCCAGCCAACCTGTTATGTCAGCAACTGTATCCCACTCGAGGTAACTCAGAGGCTGGGTAGCAGCAGAACTCATTAGAGGATTTCAATAACCATGTCACCTGCCAGGCCACCCAGGAACCCTGAGGACATTTTGGGTTTTTTTTTGTTTGTTTGTTTGTTTTTCCCAAGACGGAGTCTCGCTCTGTCGCCCAGGCTGAGTGTAGTGGTGTGATCTCGGCCCACTGCAACCTTCACTTCCTGGGTCCAAGTGATTCTCCTGCTTCAGCCTCCTGAGTAGCTGAGACTACAGGCATGAGTTTTTTGTACTTTTAGCAGAGATGGGGTTTCACCATGTTGGTCAGGCTGGTCTCAAACTCCTGACCTCAAATGATCTGCCCACCTTGGCCTCCCAAAGTGCTAGGATTATCGGTGTGAGCCACCGCCTCCGGCCACGTGTGTGTTTTTTTGTTTTGTTTTTTTTAAGAGACAGGATTTTGCCATGTTGCCTAGGCTGGTCTCATATTCCTGAGGTCAAGCAATCTGCCCACCTTGGCCTCCCAAAGCACTAGGATTACAGGCATGAGCCACCACGCTTGGCTCAGTGAAATAAGCCAGTCAAAAAAGGGAAATGCCGTCTGATTCCACTAAAAGGAGGTCCCTAGAGTCATCACATTCATAGGGACAGAAAGTGCCAGGGGTTAGGGAGGGGGATGGGGAGTGAGTGTTTCATGTGGACAGAGCTTGAGTTTGGGAAGATAAAAGAGTTCTGGGGCCGGGCACGGTGGCTCATGCTGGTATTCCCAGCACTTTAGGAGGCCGAGGTGGGAGGATCACTTGAGGTCAGGAGTTCGAGACCAGCCAGGCCAACATAATGAAACCTGGTTGGTCTCTACTAAAAATACAAAAATTAGGTGGGCATGATAGTGGGCTCCTATAATCCCAGCTACTCAGGAGGCTGAGAAGGAAAAACACTTGAACCTGGGAGGTGGAGGTTGCAGTGAGTGCAGTGGTGCTACCTCAGCTCACTACAACCTCAATGGTGAAACCTCGTCTCTACAAAAATACAAAAATTAGCTGGGCATGGTGGCGCATGCCTGTAGTCCCAGCTACTCGGGAGGCTAAGGCAGGAGAATTGCTTGAACCCAGGAAGTGGAGGTTGTGGTGAGCCGAGATCGCGCCATTGCACTCCAGCCTGGGTAACAAGAGCAAAACTCCGTCTCAAAAAAAAAAAAAAAAAAAGAATTCATACATTTTAGAATCTGCTTTTTTTTTTTTTTTTTTTTTTTTTTTGCGGCTTTGCCTTTTGCGACTGGGCACAATGGCTCACGCCTGTAATCCCAGCACTTTGGGAGGCAGAGGTGGGTGGATCACGATGTCAGGACATCAAGACCATCCTGGCTAACATGGTGAAACCCTGTCTCTACTAAAAATACAAAAATTAGCCGGGCATGGTGGCAGGCGCCTATAATTCAAGCTACTCAGGAGGCTGTGGCAAGAGAATCACCTGAACCCGGAGGCAGAGGCTGCAGTGAGCCGAGATCACGCCATTGCGCTCCGGGCCAGGCAATAAAAAAAAAAAAAAAAGAAAAAAGGAGTCCTTTGCACAGGGTGGGCAGAGTGGAGACCCCAGAATCCTACAACACTCACGTCTCAGTCCCATTCCTGGCCCCCACAAGCTCCGCAGGCCGCCTGCACCCGAGGCTCACCGCACTCCTTGAGGGGTTCATCCGACCAGTCCCGGCAGTCTCTAGCTGAGTTGCAGACTTTGTCCAGGGTGATGCATTCGCCGCTATGACACTTGAACTTGTTGGGCCCCTCGCACAATGTCACTGTGAGAGCCAGAGAGAGGAAGGAGGAAGGTCAGGTGCGTCTGAGCTGCAGTCTGCTTAGCACTCATTCATACAATAGTTCATTCACACAGGAACGCATGCAAATGGATTCATTAAGAAAACATGGCACGTTGTGGTGGCTCACGCCTGTAATCCCAGCACTTTGGGAGGCTGAGGTGGGAGGATCACCTGAGGTCAGGAGTTCAAGACCAGCCTGACCAACAAGGTGAAACCCCGTATCTACTAAATATACAAAAATTAACCAGTCTTGGTTGGGGGGCACATGTAGTCCCAGCTGCTCGGGAGGCTGAGACAGGAGAATTGCTTGAACCCGGGAGGTAGAGGTTGCAGTGAGCCAAGATTCCACCACTGCACTTTAGCCTGGGTGACACAGCAAGATTCAGTCTTAAAAAAAAAAAAAGGCCAGGTGCGATGGCTCACGCCTGTAATCCCAGCACTTCAGAAGGCCCAGGTGAGCAGATCACTTAAAGTCAGGAGTTCGAGACCAGCCTAACCAACATGGTGAAACCCCTGTCTCTAGGGTAGAATGGGCTGGTGTATTTTGTATTTTTGTAAAAATACAAAAATTAGCTGGGTGTGGTAGTGGGCACCTGTAATCCTAGCTACTCAGGAAGCTGAGGCAGGATAATTGATTGAACCCAGGGGGTGGAGTTTGCAGTGAGCTGAGATTATGCCATTGCACTCCACCCTGTGTGACAGAGTAAGACTCCATCTCAAAAAAAAAAAATTAATTCTACACTGATGAACCTCTGGTTGCTATAGACTTTGCCAGTAGATGCTACTGTGCAAGCTGAAACGCTGGTCTCTGCTTCTCAGATGCAGTTGTCTCTCCTGGGTACAATTATCTCCTGCCTACATTCCCAAAGGTGGCGCTGCTGCTTTGGGAATTTGGGAAAATGCTTTATGTTGCATTGTGTACATCAAAGACACAAACTCTGCACACAGCAATCTCATGAAATCTCACAGTCCTGGACACTGTGCTATCATTATGCACATTTTTTAGATGAATAGAAGTGACCTGTGATCCCAGCAGTTTGGGAGGCCGGGGCCAACAGATCACGTGAGGTCAGGAGTTTGAGACCAGCCTGGGCAACATGATAAAACCCCACATCTACTAAAAATACAAAAATTAGCAGGGCATGGTGGTGGGCTCCTGTAATCCCAGCTACTCAGGAGGCTGAGACAGGAGAATTGCTTGAACCCAGGAGGCGGAGGCTGCCGTAGGCTGAGATCATGCCACTGCACATCAGCCTGGGCGACAGAGCAATCTCCAACCCAAAAAAAAAAAAAAAGTGAGGCTCTGGGAAGTCAAATCACTTGTCAGGGATACACAGCTGGTACAGAGCTGACCTGGGAAGTGCCCTCCGACTTCACAAATCATTTGCGAATAGCAAGGCATGGAGAATGGGGGGATGGGAAACCAGATGGCCGGCGCTCACCGTTAACACAGCCAACTTCATCGCTCATGTCCTTGCAGTCGGTCTCCTGGTCACACTGGCGGCTGCCGTGGATGCAGTTTCCATCAGAACACTGGAACTCGTCAGGGCGGCAGGTGGCCACAGCTGGAAAACAGGACAGAGTATTGATTTTCTCAAGAAGAGACACCAGAGAAAAAGGATCAGGGACTTTAGCTGGGCAGTGGCTCATGCCTGTAATCCCAGCACTTTGGGAGGCCAAGGCAGGAGGATCACTTGAGGTCGGGAGTTGGAGACCAGCCTGGCCAATATAGTGAAACCCCGTCTCTACTAAAAATAGAAAAATTAGCTGAGCACGGTGGCAGGAGCCTGTAGTCCCAGCTACATGGGGGACTGAGGCAGGAGAATAGCTTGAACCTGGGAGGTGGAGGTTGCAGTGAGCCAAGATTGTGCTATTGCACTCCAGCCTGGGTGACAGAGCAAGACTCCATCTCAAAAAAAAGACTAACTAGGCATTAAAGACAAAGTCTGCTGTGGGGGTTGCCCCCTCTTCAATGTTATCAGAAAGACTGAAAAAGACATAAAATGGACCAGGCATGGTGGCACACGCCTACAGTCTCAGCGGCTTTGGAGGCTAAGGAGGGAGAATCACTTGACCCCAGGAGGTCAAGGCTGCAGTGAGCCATAATTGCTGCTGCACTGCAGCCTGGGCAACAGAGCGAGACCCTGTCTCAAAAAGAAAAAGAAAGAGGCCAGGTGTGGTGGCTCACTCCTGTAATCCCAGCATTTTGGGAGGCCAAGGTGGGCAGATCACCTGAGGTCAGGAGTTCAAGACCAACCTGGCTGGCTAACATGGTGAAATCCATCTCTACTAAAAATACAAAAATTAGTCGGGTGTGGTGGCGGGCGCCTGTAATCCCAGCTGCTTGGGAGGCTGAGGCAGGAGAATTGCTTGAACCCAGGAGGTGGGGAGGTTGCAATGAGCCAAGATCACACCACTGTACTCCAGCCTGGGCAAAAGAGCAACACTACACCTCAAAAAACAAACAAACAAAAGAAACAAACATGAAATGGGAATGCTTTCTTGGCATGTGGTTCAAAATCCACTTCAGCACCTAAGTCACTGTCTGTCCCACACCTGCGGAAGCCTGGGGACAGGTGATGGGGCGTCCCACCCCCGCCCGGCCCCTCCCTGCCCCCAGCTGCGCCCATACTGCAGTTCTCCTCGTCAGACTTGTCCTTGCAGTCGGGGTCACCATCACAGTGCCAGCCGGAGTGGATGCACTCGCCACTGCGACACTGGAACTCAAAGGCCGAGCAGGGGCCATCATTCTGTTGGGACGTGTCAAGACCCTCACAGCGCTCCGGCCACTCATCTGAGCCATCTTCACAATCGGGGTCGTTGTCGCAGGCCCACAGCTGAGGGATGCAAGTGGAGCTGTTGCAACGGAAGCTGGCGGGGCCGCAGGTGACCACCGGGCAGGAGACCTCATCTGAGCTGTCCAAGCAATCTGGTTCTGAGTCACAGAGGAACTGCTTGGAGATGCATTTTCCATCGTGGCAGCGAAATTCGTCCTGGGAGCACGTCTTGGGGACTGCAGGGAAGGAGGGGCCGAGACCACTGTCACCGTGAAGTCCTCCTGACACCAGCCCATTTTACAGCCGAGGTTGCTGCCACAGAGAGGCCAGGGCCCTGGAGAGGCGGGCTGGGAAGCAGTCAGAGGCCCTGCACTCTGATGAACCACTGCCCTCTCTGTGCCTCAGTTTCCCCATCTGTACACATCTCCCAGCACTGCTACCAGGACAGGTGCGTTAATAGGCACAAAACTGTTCAACTGAGATCTCAAGATGGCAGCACCATTTATTTATAGGATTGCTGCCATTATTTGGGGTTGAGTATCCCTTCTCTGAAACGCTTGGAAACAGAAGCATTTTGGATTTTCATTTTTATTTTGGAATATTTTCAGATTTGGAATATTTTTCTGGATTTTGGAATGTTTTGAATGTGGAATGTCTTTAATGTTGTGAGTGAGTACTGACTATCTGGACCAGTGGTGTGGGGGTAACAAGAATTTACCAAGACAGTTGTAGGTAGGTACAGCTGGGCTCAGTGGCTCACTCCTGTAATCCCAGCACTTTGGGAGGCTGAGGCGGGCAGATCACTTGAGGTCAGGAGTTCAAGACTAGCCTGGCCAACATGGTGAAACCCCATCTCTATTAAAAATACAAAAATGGCTGGGCGTGGTGGCTCACGCCTGTAATCCAAGCACTTTGGAGGCCAAGGCGGGCGGATCACCTGAGGTCGGGAGTTCAAGACCAGCCTGACCGTGAAACCCCGTCTTTTTTAAAAAATAAAAATACGCTGGGCACGGTGGCTCACGCCTGTAATCCCAGCACTTTGGAGGCTGAGGCGGGTGGATCACGAGGTCAAGAGATCGAGACCATCCTGGTCAACATGGTGAAACCCCGTCTCTACTAAAAATACAAAAATTAGCTGGGCATGGTGGCGCATGCCTGTAGTCCCAGCTACTCAGGAGGCTAAGGCAGGATAATTGCTTGAACCCAGGAGGCGGAGGTTGCGGTGAGCCGAGATCGCGCCATTGCACTCCAGCCTGGGTAACAAGAGCGAAACTCCGTCTTAAAAAAAGAAAAATAAATAAATAAAACAAAAATACGAAAATTATCCTGCATGGTGGTGCATGCCTATAATCCCAGCTGCTCAGAAGTCTAAGGCAGGAGAATCGCTCGAACCCAGGATGTGGAGGTTGCAGTGAGCCGGGATTGCACTACAGCACTCCAGCCTGGGTAACAGAGTGAGACTCTGTTTAAAAAGAAAAAAAAAAAAGTCTGGGCATGGTGGTGCAGCCCTGTAATCCCAGCAACTTGGGAGGCTGAGGCAGGAGAATCGCTAAAACCCAGGAGGTGGAGGTTGCAGTCAGCCGACATTATACCACTGCACTCCAGCCTGGGCAGCAGAGACTCCATCTCAAAAGAGAAGAAGAAAAAAAGGGCAGTTGTAGGTCAAGAAAGATTTATTCCAGAAAGTAGGAAAATACATTGCAAGGAAGCAACGGGCAGGTCAGCAAGAGAGGAGCTGCCTGCCAGGAGACAGAGGCTTGCTGGGGGTTTTGTAGAACGGTGCTTATGCTGTGAGCTGAAGAGGGCTTTGCGCAGTTCTGACAATTCCACGGTTGTGGTGAGCTAACTTGCAGTTTTCTATCAGCTGAGGTGTCTGGTGATAGCTGGGCACAGGAAGATGGGGAGTTATTTACCCAGGAGGGCTGTCTGTTCTGGACCATGAAGAAAGGCTACAGTACAGGGCATGACCTCGGCTCACGGAAACCTCCGCCTCCTGGGTTCAAGTGACTCTCCTGTCTCAGCCTCCCAAGTAGCTGGGATTACAGGCATGCACGACCACACCCGGCTAGTTTTTGTATTTGTAGTAGAGACGGGGTTTTACCATGTTGGCCAGGTTGGTCTCGAACTCCTGACCTCAGGTGATCCACCGCCTCGGCCTCCCAAAGTGCTGGGATTACAGGCGTGAGCCACTGCGCCCGGCCCTGGCTGCCTTCTTTTATATCTTTCCCTTGGTTTGGCCAGCCTGACTTCCTTTTCCTAATTACGACTCCACACTAAATAGTGGTTGAATACCTGAAATCCTAAAATCCAAAATCCAAAATGCTCCAATAAGCATTTCCTTCTAAATGTCAGTGCTCAAGAAGTTTCAGATTTTGGAGGAGCACTTTGGATTTGGGGTTTTTGGATTTAGGATGTGCCAATTGTATTAAGACAGCCACGAAGACGCCCAGCTTCAAAGCCCATTTCTGTTCATGATTCTTGACCTTGCTCCTTGGCAGAACCTTCTAGCTTTTTTTCCCCTTCGTGGTTACGTGGGTCACTGAGGCGTGGCTAGCAAGTGTCACTATGTGTTCAGCCTCAAGGGGCGACCAGCCAGCGGGAATCACAGTGGCTTGCCAGTATGTGTGCCAGGTGGCCAGCCCTGGGCAGGGACAGCTTCCCTGACTGTGCTTGACACCCCAGAGAGGTGGCACCATCCCCGCTCTGTAATGCCTCCTGGTCAAGGGAGGGTTCGAGGGGCAGAAGAGGCTTGGTACGAGCCCCCAAGGGATGGAGCCCAGGGTGGGGCAGCTGGCCTGCAGCTTGAGCAGGACCATGTAGAGACAAAGTCAGACCACCCTCCAGGACCCAGATGGGCTCGATAGCAAAGGCAGGGCCACACTTACGGCAGCCTTGCTCGTCCGAGCCGTTCTCACAGTCCACTTGGCCATCGCACCTCCAGAACTGAGGAATGCAGCGGCTGACACGGCCCCCACAGCTGAAGTCCTCGGATCTGCAGCTGACAGACGCTATAGGAGACACAGGATTGAGTTGTCACTCAAAGAAAAGACCCACTGAGGCCGGGTGCGGTGGCTCATGCCAATCATCCTAGCACTTTGGGAGGTCGAGGTGGGTGGATCACCTGTCAGGCTGGATCACATGAGGTCAGCCTGGCCAACATGGCAAAACCCCATCTCTACTAAAAATACAAAAATTAGCTGGGTGTGGTGGCAGGTGTCTGTAGTTCCAGCTACTCGAGAGGCTGAGGCAGGAGAATTACCTGAACCCAGGAGGTGGAGGTGCAGGGAGCCAAGATTGTGCCATTGCACTCCAGCCTAAGTGACAGGGTGAGACTCCATCTCAAAAAAAAAAGACCACCGGCCTCGGCAATCCTGTCTTGGCAAAGGAAAACCCCAGAACTTTCAAGAGAATGTCAATCCCCCCTTTTTTTTTTTTTTTTTAGTAGAGATGAAGTTTCACCATGTTGGCCAGGCTGGTCTCGAACTCACGGCCTCAAGTGACGCACCCACCTCAGCCTCCCAAAGTGCTGGAATTATAGGCATGAGCCACTACTCCTGGCCTCCAATTTTTTTTTTGAGACAGAGTCTCCCACTGTCACCCGGGCTGGAGTCTGGAGTGCAGTGGCTTGATCTCAGCTCACTGCAGCTTCCACTTCTTGGATTCAAGCAATTTTCCTGCCTCAGACTCCCAAGTAGCTAGGATTACATGCACCCACCCCCATACCTGGCTAATTTTTTGTATTTTTTTCTTTTAGTAGAGATGGGGTTTCACTATGTTGGCCAGGCTGTTCTCGAACTCCTGACTTCATGATCCGCCCACCTCGGCCTCCCAAAGTGCTGGGATTACAAGTGTGAGCCACCTTGCCAGGCCTCCATTCTTTTTTAAAAGAAAAAAATATGTATTTATAATTTATTTTTTAGAGATGGGGTCTAGCCATGTCACCCAAGTGGCCCTCAAACTCCTCGGCAAAAGCGAAGAGCTGCCTCAGCCTCCAAGGTAGCTGGGACTACAGACACGAGCCATTGTGCCCGGCCAACTCTACCCTTTTCTGAGTCAAAACAGAGGGCACTGGCAGGGCACGGTGCCTCACGCCTGTAATCCCAGCACTTTGGGAGGCTGAGGCGGGTGGATTGCTTGAGGTCAGGAGTGACCAACATGGTAAAACCCCGTCTCTAAAAAAAAAACAACAAAAAACAAAAAAAACCAGAGGGCATTTAATGAAGCTTGTTAAAAATTGGACATTAGGCTGAGTGCAGTGGCTCACGCCTATAATACTTTGGGAGGCTGAGGCAAGAGGATCGCTTGAGCCCAACAGATCAAGGCTGCAGTGAGCTATGATTATGCCACTGCACTCCAGCCTGGGCAACAGAATCAGACTCCATCTCAAAAAAAAAAAAAAAAATAGGCCGGGTGCGGTGGCTCACGCCTGTAATCCTAGCACTTTGGGAGGCCGAGGCGGGCAAATCACGAGGTCAGGAGATCGAGACCAGCCTGGCCATCATGGTGAAACCCCATCTTAAAAAAAAAAAAATAGACATTAGGTTATGCAAAGTTTTGGAACGAGATAGAGGTGGTGGACACATACCATTGCAAATGTATTAATGCCACTGAGCTAGTTAATTTCATGTTATGTGAATTTCACATCAATTGAAAAAACAATAAATTCATTTAATCACTTTAAGGAAAGCTCCAGTAATTCCTTCTCTCCCCACCTTCCAACTCATGAATGAATACATCAAAATCCACTGGCCACTTTTCCAGCTGCCATCATCAAAAAAGGGGTTAAGAATGGTGTCACAGGCCAGCATGGTGCCTGTAATCCCAGCACTTGGGGAGGCTGTGGCCAGTGGATCACTTGAGACCAGAAGTTCAAGACCCGCCAGGCCAACATAGCGAAACCCCATCTCTATTTGTTTTTTTTTTTTGAGACGGAGTCTCCCTCTGTCGCCAGGCTGGAATGCAGTGGCGCGATCTCGGCTCACTGCAACCTCTGCCTCCTGGGTTCCACCGATTCTCCTGCCTCAGCCTTCTGAATAGCTGGGACTACAGGCATACACCACCACATCCAGCTAAGTTTTTTTTTTGTATTTTAGTAGAGACAGGGTTTCACCATGTTGGCCAGGATGGTCTCAATCTCCTGACCTCGTGATCCGCCAGCCTTGGCCTCCCAAAATGCTGGGATTACAGGTGTGAACCACCGCGCCCAGCCAAAACCCCATCTCTATTACAAAAAAAAAAAGAAGAAATGCGTCACTCCCAAAGGGGACTCACAGCACGTCTCCTGGGATTCATCAGAGCCATCCTGGCACTCCGGGCGCCCATCACAGACCCACTTGTAGGAGATGCATTTCCCATCTTGGCACTGGAACTCATTTCTTTCACATCTGTTGCCCACTGAGAGGGAGAGAAAGGAGAAAGGGTTACTCAACACCAGAATCAGAAACTGACCAGTTTCCTGTGTCTATTTCCTGCCAACTAAAAAATTAGCCAGAAATGTCATCCTATCAGGAGCAGTCTGATTCCCAGGAAATTAACCAAGTGAAACAAATAAAACTTTATGAACCCCAAAATACAGTGGAGGATGCAAAGAAGAAACCCAAGAGAGACACTTGTCAACAAAGGCTGATGTTGATTCCAGAATATGGAGTCTTTCGGGTATGGGAAAAAAACATTAGAACTTCCATGCACATTAATAAAGAAAGGAAGAGTATTTGGCATATTAAAAACCTGTACTACCCAGGAGAGGTAGCTCATGCCCGTAATCCCAGCACTTTGGAAGGCAGGGGTGGGTGGATTGCTTGAGCCCAGGAGTATGAGACCAGCCTGGACAACATAGTGAGACCCTTTATTTATTATAATTTTATTTATTTATTTTTTCTTCTTTTTTGGAGACAGAGTTTTGCTCTTGTTACCCAGGCTGGAGTGCAATGGCACGATCTTGGCTCACCGCAACCTCCGCCTCCTGGGCTCAAGCAATTCTCCTGCCTCAGCCTCCTGAGTAGCTGGGATTACAGGTACGTGCCACCATGCCCAGCTACTTTTTGTATTTTTAGTAGAGACGGGGTTTCACCATGTTGACCAGGATGGTCTCGATCTCTTGGCCTCATGATCCACCTGCCTTGGCCTCCCAAAGTGCTGGGATTATAGGCGTGAGCCACCGCGCCCGGCCTTTATTATGATTAAAAAAAAATTAAAACAAAACAAAACCTGTACTGTTCTATCCACCTGACCATTAAAAAAACAACAATCTTGTACTGTAAGCAGTCAGGAAGAAAACTAACAGACACAGCATAATCATTAATGTGGAAGAAACATGACTTTAGTAGGTAGGGAAGAAATACTTAGATAAAGAATTATGAGAGCCGAGAGCGGTGGCTGATGCAGGCGGATCACTTGGGGTCAGGAGTTCGAGACCAGCCTGACCAACATGGAGAAACCCTATCTCTACTAAAAATACAAAATTAGCTGCACATGGTGGTGCATGCCTGTAATCCCAGCTACTTGGGGGGCTGAGGCAGAAGAATCACTTGAAACCGGGAAGGTGAGGTTGCGGTGAGCTGAGATACCATTTCAAGAGAAAAAAGATAGAAAAAAAAAGAATTTAAAAAAAAAAAGCTGGGTGCAGTGGCTCACGCCTGTAATCCTAGCATTTTGGGAGGCCGAGGTGGGTGGATCACTTGAGGTCAGGAGTTCAAGACCAGCCTGGCCATCATGGAGAAACCCCATCTTTAAAAAAAAAAAAATTAAAAAAATAAATAAAAAGAATTATGAGACATTATAAATGTAGAGGCCAGAGAACACAGATTTAGCAGTGAAGACAATCATGTATCTGAAGATCAGATCAAAAGAAATGGGACAGAAACATTAACAAACGATATAATAAGAGAAAACTTTTCCTTGGAAAGCGAAGACTTGGATTATTACATTAAAATGAGAACAAAATAAGTGTTTGGGAAATTTCCCAAACTATATTATATTTACACCTTGGAAAAGAGATAAAAATCTTATTGAATATGTTTAGTTTTCATTCCTTTTCTTTTTGTTTTCAGACAGGGTCTCACTCTAGAGCCCAGGCTGGAGTGCAGCGTGGTCATGGCTCACTGCAGCCTCAAACTCTGAGGTTCAAGCAATCTTTCCATCTCAGCCCCCTAAGTGTTTGAGACTAAAAGTGCTCACCACCAGGCCCAGCTAACTTTTTTACCTTTTGTAGAGATGGGGTCTCACTGTGTTACCTAGGCTGGTCTTCAACTCTTGGGCTCAAGCAATCCCCTCACCTCAGCCTCCCAAAGTGTTGTGATTATAGGCATAAGCCATCACACTTGGCCTGTATAGTTTTATATGTTAAATTTGGATTTAGAATATACATTTTTTTTTTCTTTTTTTGAGACAGCTTCACTCTGTCACCCAAACTGGAGTGCAGTGGGAGGATCATGGCTTACTGCAACCTGGATTGGACCTCCTGGGCTCAAGTGATCCTCCTGCCTCCGCCTCCCATATAAATGGGACTACAAACACATGCCACCACGCCCCAATAATTTCAGAATTTTTTGTAGAGACACGGTCTCACTATGTTGCCCAGGCTGATCTCGAACTCCTAAAGTGATCCTCCCTCCTCAGCCTCCCGATATGCTGGGTATACAGGCATGAGCCACCACATCACACAGAGCCCTCCAATGCCTTTGTTTTTGAGACGAAGCCTTGCTCTGTTGCCCAGGCTGGAGTGCAGTGGCACGATTTCAGCCCACCGCAACCTCCGCCTCCCAGGTTCAAGCGATTCTCCTGCTTCAGCCTGCCGAGTAGCTGGGATTACAGGCACACGCCACCACATGCCTGGCTACATATATGTACATCAGTAAGTTTTGAATGATGGTCGAAAACCATAGCTGGGCATGGTAGTGCCTGCCTGTAACCCCAGCTACTCGGGAGGCTGAGGCAGGAGCATCACGTGAACCTGGGAGGCGGAGGTTGCAGTGAGTCGAGATTACGCCATTGCACTCCAGCCCAGACAACGAGAGTGAGACGAGGCTCCATCTCAAAAAAAAAAAAAAAAATAGAGAAAGAAAAAAAAGAATATATGACCACATATTCTGTGATAATCTTTTCAGAAGGTAGAGCCTAATTCCTCTCCCCTGGAGTGGCACTGGACTTTAATGACTTGCTTCTATTTTTTTTTTTCAAATGAAACGGAGTTTTGCTCTTGTTACCCAGACTAAAGTGCAATGGCTCGATCTCGGCTCACCGCAACCTCCGCCTCCTGGGTTCAGGCAATTCTCTTGCCTCAGCCTCCCGAGTAGCTGGGATTACAGGCACGTGCCACCATGCCCAGCTAATTTTTGTATTTTTTAGTAGAGACAGGGTTTCACCATGTTGACCAGGATGGTCTCGATCTCTTGACCTCGTGATCCACCTGCCTCAGGCTCCCAAAGTGCTGGGATTATAGGCGTGAGCCACCGCACCCAGCCAATGACTTGCTTCTAATAGGAAAATGTGGAGGTGACACGGAGTGGCTTCTGAGCCTAGTTCATGGCCATGCTCATTGTTGGATCGGCTGCTCCAGGGGCAGCCAGCTGCCTGTCATGAGTCCACTCAAGCAGCTGGATGGAGTGCTCCATGCAGCAGGGAACTGAAGCCTCCAGACAAGAGCCATTGAGTGCACCATCTTGGAAGTGGATCCTTCAGCCCCAGCCAAGCCTTCCTATGCCTGCAGCTTCTGCAAACATGATCTTCTCTCCTGCCAATATTTTCATTGCAACTTCATGAGAGACCCTGAGCTGGAACCATCTAGCCGTGCTGCTTCCAAATTCCCGACACACAAAAACTGCGAAATCAGAAATGTGTTGTTTTCAGCCACTACGTTTTGGGCTAATTTGATACGTAGCAGGAACTGAGTCATTTCCTCCTGTAAGCACAGTGGAAACTGAGCTGTAGATAATTAACATACAACCTAACTTCAAAAGGTATGTCTTTTTTCTTTTTCTTTCGGACACAGGGTCTCACTCTGTCAGTGAAGTGCAGTGGCATGACTGAGGCTCACTGCAGCCTCCACCTCCCAGGTTCAAGAGATCCTCCTGCCTCAGCCTCCTGAGCAGTTGCTACTAGGGGCATGCACCATCACGCTGAGGTAACTATGTATTTATGTATGTATTTATTTATTTATTTAAGACAGCGTTTCACTCTAGTTTCCCAGGCTGGAGTGCAATGGCACGATCTCGGCTCACTGCAACCTCTGCCTCCCAGGTTCAGGCGATTCTCCTGCTTCAGCCTGCCGAGTAGCTGGGATTACAGGTATACACCGCCACACCCAGCTAATTTTATATTTTTAGTAGAGATGAGGTTACTCCACGTTGGTCAGGCTGGTCTCAAACTCCTGACCTCAGGTGATCCGCCCACCTCAGCCTCCCAAAGTGCTGGGATTACGGGTTTGAGCCACTGCACCCGGCAACTTTTTATTTTTATTTTTTTGCAGAGACGGGGGTCTCACTATGTTGCCCAAGCTGGTCTCAGACTCCTGGGCTCAGGTGATCCACCTACCCACCTTGGCCTCCCAAAGTGCTAGGATTACAGGCTTGAGCCATCAAATCCAGTCCCCTTTATCCACTTCTACTTGGATGGTTGACCCAGCATATTCATGTAGAGTCCCTCAAAGACAGAGTAAGGGGGTTAGACAGATATTCCTGGGCTTCAGTGGCTTTCCAGGCCATTTAACTAGAATGACTTGGGTAACTGATTTAATCCTTCTGGGACTCAGTTTCCTGATCTGTAAAATGGGGGAGAATAGCAGTCTGTATCTCCTAGAGAGTGTTTTGAGAATTAAAGAACAGAACAGGCTAGGCCCAGTGACTCACGTCTGTTATCTCAGCACTTTGGGAGGCTGAGGTGGGCAGATCACCTGAGGTCAGGAGTTCGAGACCAGCCTGGCCAACATGGTGAAACCCTGTCTCTATTAAAAATACAAAAAATTAGCTGAGCTAGGCAGCGAATGCCTATAATCCCAGCTATTATGGAGGCTGAAGCACAAGAATTATTTGAACCCAGGAGGCAGAGGCTGCAGTGAGCCCATATTATGCCACTGTACTCCAGCCTGGATAACACAGAGGGAGACTCTGTCTCAAAAAAAAAGAAAAAGTCCAGGTGTGGTGGCTCACACCTGTAATCCCAGCACTTTGGGACCAAGGCAGGTGTATAACCTAAGTTCAGGAGTTCGAGACTAGTCTGTCCAACATGTCGAAACACCGCCTCCACTAAAAATACAAAAAAAAAAAAAAATTAGCCGGGCATTGTGGCAGATGCCTGTAATTCCAGCTACTCAGGAGGCTGAGGCAGAAGAATGGCATGAACCCGGGAGGCGGAGGTTTCGATGAGCCGAGATTGTGACATTGCACTCCAGCCTGGGCAACAAGAGTGAAACTCTGTCTCAAAGAAAAGAAAGAAAAGGAAAGGAAAGGAAAAAGGAAAAGGAAAGGAAAGGAGGAAAACAGGGAAGAAGAGAAGCAAATGAGTTGAGCTTTGGAATCTGCTGTGGTCAGGAACTCTGCTAATTCTCTGGCCCAGCTACAGATCTGTCTAGGATGTCTCCATTGAAGGTGCTTTGGCAATATCGTTCACACCCCACTGACTCACAGCTCAATTTCAAATGTGCTTAAAGGAGGAAATGACTCATTTCTTGTGCTGACGAACCGGGTGGGCCAAAAGCAATTGAGATTCCAGGAGGCTTGCGATAAATGGAAAGTTGGGGCCAGAAGCATTGGCAATAAAGATCTTAAGGGAGGAGTCTGATCACCCCACTAGGTGACGGCAGCTTTGGTGACCACTAATCCAATGCTGTCACCTCCCTACCTCTGCAAAAGGGCCCAGTTTACAAACTAAATGTGTCACTGGGAAAGTGAATAACACCTGAAGGTCCTTTAAGGAGGGATAAAGAACAATAAAAGGCTGGGTGCAGTGGCTCATGCCTGTAATCCCAGTGCTTTGAGAGGCCAAGGCAGGTGGATCACCTGAGGTCAGGAGTTCGAGACCAGCCTGACCAACATGGTGAAACTCCATCTCTACTAAAAAATATATATATACAAAAAATTAACCGGGTGTGGTGGCATTGCCTGTAATCCCAGCTACTTGGGAGGCTGAGGCAGGAGAATCGCTTGAAGCCAGGAGGCTGAGGTTGCAGAGAGCTGTGATCATGCCATTGCACTCCAACCTTGGTGACAAGAGCAAAACTCCATCTCAAAAAATAAAAAAAAAAAACAGCCAGGCGCGGTGGCTCACGCCTGTAATCCCAGCGCTTTGGGAGGCTGAGGCGGGTGGATCACGAGATCAAGAGATCGAGACCATCCCGGTCAACATGGTGAAACCCCGTCTCTACTAAAAATACAAAAAATTAGCTGGGCATGGTGGCGCGTGCCTGTAATCCCGGCTACTCAGGAGGCTGAGGCAGGAGAATTGCCTGAACCCAGGAGGCGGAGGTTGCGGTGAGCTGAGATCGCGCCATTGCACTCCAGCCTGGGTAACAAGAGTGAAAATCCGTCTCAAAAAAAAAAACAATAAAAACCTTTCCCTGAAGAAAAACAAAACCTTTCCCTGGACCTCAAGCTCTCCTGATTATTATTCTGCAAATATTTGCTGGCCACAGATGGCTCAAGACTGGACCGGTGGGGGGACCCCACGATGACCTATTTCTGTGATCTAACACCTGGCCAACTCTCCAGACAGTATTTCAAAAGTGGATTTCCCCAGCACTTTGGGAGGCTGAGGAGGGAGGATTGATTAAGCCCAGGAGTTCAAGACCAGCCTGGGCAAATAGCGAGTCCCCCATCTCTACAAAAAATACAAAACTTAGCCAGGCATGGTGGCACACACGTATAATCCCAGCTGCTTGGGAGGCTGAGTCGGGAGGATGGCTTGAGCCTGGGAGGGTGAGGCTGCAGTAAACTGATCGTGCCACTGCACTCCAGCCTGCACTGGAGACCCTGTCTCAAAAAATAAAAACAAACAAACAAACAAAAAATTAAACTTAGCTGGGAGTGGTGCCATGTGCCTGTAGTCCCAGCTACTCGGAAGGCTGAGAGAGGAGGATCGGTTGAGTGCAGAAGCTGGAGGCTGCAGTGAGATATGGATGCATAGTTCACTCCAGCCTGGGCGACAGGGCAAGACCCTGCCTCCAGAAAAAAAAAAAGGGGGGGGATTTAGCAACAGGTGCAGCCAGACAGCAGTTGCCTGCAAAATGAGCTCCATTGGCCTGGCTAGCAGGGACAGGGTTTAGGAACAGAATAGAATTGAGTGACAGTTCTATTCTGAGTGACGTCGGGGAGGTGTCCTCACAGTTGCTGCCCTTCCTGAGCTGAGGCAGGAGAATCGCTTAAAGCTGGGAGGCAGAGGTTGCAGTGAGCCGAGATCGCACCACTGCCCTCCAGCCTGGATGACGGGTGAGACTCCTTCTCAAGAAAACAAAAACAGAAACCATCCTCTATAAATTCTAGCCCTCTGGCCCTCCAATCTCCCAAGTCACGAATGACAAGTCAGGAACAAGGTTATCAAAACAGAAATAGAGAATACACATTTCTGCTTTTTCCCCCAGCACACAAATGAGGTGGTGAACACTTTGGATGTTTTCTTGCCCGATGCTACTGAAGACAGTTGTATGAGGAAATCAAAACTGTAGCTAGAAGGCCGGGCACGGTGGCTCAAGCCTGTAATCCCAGCACTTTGGGAGGCCGAGGCGGGTGGATCACGAGGTCAAGAGATCGAGACCATCCTGGTCAACATGGTGAAACCCCGTCTCTACTAAAATACAAAAAATTAGCTGGGCATGGTGGCGTGTGCCTGTAATCCCAGCTACTCAGGAGGCTGAGGCAGGAGAATTGCCTGAAACCAGGAGGCGGAGGTTGCGGTGAGCCGAGATCGCGCCATTGCACTCCAGCCTGGGTAACAAGAGCGAAACTCCGTCTCAAAAAAAAAAAACAAAAACAAACAAAAACAAACAAACAAAAAACTGTAGCTAGAATCGTTTCCTTGAAGGCGAAACAAACAAACAAAAAATCCCCTGGCTGGAGGGAACAGAGCCAGCTGAAAATGAATGAGAAATCAATTCATCAGCCGGGCACAGTGGCTTAAGCTTGTAATCCCAGCACTTTGGGAGACCGAAGTGGGCGGCTTATGAGGTCAGGAGTTTGAGACCAGCCTGGCCAACATGGTGAAACTCTGTCTCTACTAAAAATACAAAAATTAGTGGGGCGTGGTGGCATGCACCTGTAGTCCCAGCTACTTGGGAAGGCTAAGGCAGGAGAATTGCTTGAACCTGGGAGGTGGAGGTTGCAGTGAGCCGAGATCATGCCATTGCGACAGAACGAGACTAATAAATAAATAAATAAATAAATTGATCAGTGCTTCTTCCAAACAAGGTGGGTATTTTCCCGAGGGTGATCTCAGCGATAGATTTTGTTTCCTGCTGCTAAGAGAGAATGCCAGACTCTGTCACTGTTTGCTGCTGGTTAGTTACATCTGCAGTCCCTTAGCAACAAAAAGCTATTTGCTTGACAGTTGGTACACAGTGTGGAAGGCAATAGAGACATCAAAAAGCCCACCCCCCCCCCAAAAAAAAAGCCCATCAAAGCACCGACAGAAGCAAGCAGCAACAGACCATCTCCAATTGGATCTTATCTGGAAGGAAGTCTACGATAAGAGCAGGAATAAGGAACAGCATTTCCTCCTGAAATACCACAGGGGAAGAAAGAAAGGAAAAGAAAAAGGAACAGAATACCCCTACAGGTTTTCTGTCTCAACAAAGCTCACCCTATTTTTTCCCAGTGTTCCCTGAAGATAGGCACTTCAGGAAATGACAAGGGAATCGTCCCGGGACTCGCTAAAGCAGACACAACTCCCTTATTCAAGGTTGGGTGAGCCGTTAACATGTTTGACGATGAGCTCACCACTGATGCCTGATTTTGATCTAAATGAACGCCTGTGGTTCAGATTTCAACAACAACGTCCCTTCCTAAAGAAAACGGACAAGAAACTCCCCCCTGGATATGCCTTGAAGCCAGCTAGAGCCAGTGGTGGCGCAGCTAGGAGTGCTAGAAACACACATCACCCAGCTCTCAGAAGTCTGGAGGAAAACATCAGGGGTGTAGCCTCCTTGACAACAGAAGAAATGTCACATTCTCAGTCATCCCGTGAGAGAGAAAACAAAAGTGATGTACAAACAAGGTCTTGCTTAAGACTTCCTTAGCAACATTTTCTCTTAAGAAAGAGGTTGATTGGTGAGTGAAATACAAGTTACTCCAGTGTCTCTTTATTTTATAAAATTGGGTGGCAGACTTTGGGAGGCCGCAGTAGGAGAATTGCTTTAGGCTAGGAGTTCAAGACCGACCTGAGCAACAAAGTGAGACCTCATCTCTACAAAACGTTAAAAAATAAATGAATAAATAAATATAAGAACAATCATCCGTATTTCACTGCATCCTCCCTCCCTCTCTGGCCTCCCAGAGGAAACCGGTGTGTTAGTTACCATGTGAATTTCAAGACAGTTCAAAGCTCTCCCTCCAATCAAGGCCAACCCCTTGCCAATGAAAAAAAAAGTTTCCTGCCATCCTTGTGTTCATCAGGCAATCTCAGTCCTTTTCCAGGCTGGGCTGGTTTTCAGGAGGGAAAGGGCCATGTAGCTATAGTCTAGGGCGAGGCTGTCTCTCTGCAACTCATTTAAAGCTACCTAAAAACCTCTAACTCAGGATCATGTACCAACCAGCCTCTGTCGAAATCTAAAATCGAATCAATTTCCCCCAAAGGAAAAATCGCCACTTGGACAGCAGAACCGAAGCCATTCACAGCCTCTGAAGAGGCAAGGCCACCCCAAGGGGTCGGTCCCAGGGGGTCACTGCCCCACCGTGGCTGAAGTTCTCGGCTGCAGACCAAGGAGGGGCGGGGAGATTCTGAGGCAACGTTTCAGCCTCGGAAGAAACCGAGACCTTGAGGGTGGCCGGGGTTCCCTCTGTGAACTTGACCGGAGCTGGCGGGGTGAGGGCGGCCCCCAGGACAAGGTGGGGATGGAGGTCTCGCCATAGAGCACGGGGGAAACCGGGGCCTTCACTGGCAGGGCCCGATCGAACCGAGGGCGCCTCCTGTATGTCGTGGAGGCGGCTCTGGGGTCCCGGGAGTTGTCGCCGCCTTTCTGACAGGAATCGCACAGCGACACGGAGCCTCCCGGCATCCGCCTCACCCCGGACAAGGTGCGGCTCAGACTTCCGCGCCAGCCCCGCCCAGCTCGTGCGCAAGCCCCGCCCACCAGACGCCCGCCTCTGCCTCCGCCGCTTCCCATTGGACGAGGGGAGTGGCTCGAGGCTCGCCTGTTCGGATTGCGACCAATGGGATCCGGGAGGCGGACCAAAGGGGTGGAGGCAGGGGCGGGTGGGCCCCAGCCCAGAGCACGCGGCGGAATCGGAGGGTGCACCCAAAGCCGATCGAGACCCCTGCGCCCCTGCCCGCGGGGGCCTCCAGGCAGGGCATCCGGGCCTCCAGTCGCCCTCGCCCCCAGAAGGACTTAAGGAGGGGGTGGTCCCTCCTTTTGGGACTGGAGGTCCCCATACGCCGCTCTGAGTTAGAAAAGGGGGTCCCGGCCGGGCGCGGTGGCTCGCGCCTGTAATCCCAGCACTTTGGGAGCCCAAAGCTGGTGGATCAACTGAGGTCAGGAGTTCGGGACGAGCCTGACTGACACGGTGAAACCGGCGTCTCTACTAAAAGTACAAAAATTAGCCGGGCTTGGCGGCGTGCGCCTGGAGTTCCAGCTACTCGGGAGACTGAGGCAGGAGAATCGCTTGAACCCGGGAGGCGGACGTTGCAGTGAGCCACTGCACTCCAGCCTGGGCGACAGAGCTAGACTCCGTCTCAAAAAAAAGAGGGTGGCCCCTTACCCGGTGGGGACTTGGGGGAGCCGTGCCCCGTTTCCCCGAAGTCCCTCAGACTCCCTCCAGCCGTTTGGGAAGGACCTCGTGCCATTATCCCACAAGTCTCCCACGGATGGAGTGATTATTTTTACAAAATAAATAAATTCCCAAGGGCCTCCCAACCCCGGGGGCTCCCTCTCGCCCTAAGTGGGCGCCTGGAGCAAGCCTTACCTGCAGCCCCCGCCGCGGCGAGGAGCAGGGCGACGGTCCAGCGCAGTTCCCAGCCCCGGGGCCTCATGCTCGAAGCCTGTCCCAGGCAGTGTCCCAACCCGGATCACGGCCCGCTGTGTCCTCACTGGAAACCCCGACTTCCCGCGACTGCACCCAGGGCTGGCGTCATTTACAGCATTTCAAAGTGAGGTTCCTACCAGGGGGAGGAGTTTGCAGTGGGGTGATTTTCAACTGTCTTCACCTCACAGCGAGAGGAGGAGTTTCGAACGGCCGATGTGACATCGCCTTTTTAACCCCTGAAGCTCTGATGATCACTCCAGTCCATGGAAACTGTCGCCAGGGCAGGCGGCTTGAGTTGCTGTGTTTGGGTCTCTGGTGAAGAGCTGAGTCCCCCCAAAATTGGAAATGCATCTTCTGAAAGATCCTCCTGACATTTCCCGATTTTTAACTGTTAACGTTTCTTTTTGTTGTCCACAGAAGGGCAATAACAGCCTTTCAAAATCCTCTAATAGCCTAATGCTAATCTCTCTGCCTCAAAAGGAAAACACCGGAAATGGTGGAAACTTCCGCCACTCTCTACATTTGCCTTTCCCTTTCTAGGAATTGTGTATAGCTGTTTAGCTTACCTTCGCTGTATATTGTTTTTACATGGTTATTCCAAATCGCCTTATAACCAGTCATCAATAAGGAATTTAAATAAAATCTTCACAAAAGTGCAGTAAATATGTGTATTTTGTTTTGTGGGATCCCGCCTTTGGATGAATTATGAGGATAAACATCTGAAAAATCAATTGTACAGATACCTGGAATCTGGACATGAATATTGATTTCTCCTTTTAGGAGAAGGAGTTGAACAAACAGAAGGGTGGCTTCCTCTTCCTCAAAGCAAAATCAAAACAAAACAGGGCTTTCACAGTTGAACTTGACCCCCTAGGCCACAGAGAGCTGGTGGAGACCAGCTTTTAGAATTGAGTCTCCTTGGGGATTTATGGGGTTGCCGGAGGCCTCTTGCCAAAAAGGCACGTTTGAAAAACTTGCCTGAACCCCACGCAGGGCCAGGCAGTCTTGGCAGTTTCCCCCAGGAATGAGGTGGATTTCTCCTGGGTTTTGCAAACTGACTTTGGCAGGGAGTGGTAACCTCTCAGCATGATTTTAGGGAAACCTAGGAGAGGAAGTAGAAAATGGACAAATTGAACTCTCAGAAGGAAAAAAAATAATTAATCGCGGAGAATAATTGTTTGAATTATTTTTATCTTTTTTTTTTTGAGACGGAGTCTCTCTCTGTCACCAGGCTGGAGTGCAGTGGCGCAATCTTGACTCACTGCAACTTCTGCATCCCCTGTTCAAGTGATTCTCCTGCCTCAGCCTCCTGAGTAGCTGGGACTACAGATGCATGCCACCATACCCAGCTAATTTTTGTATTTTTAGTAGAGATGGGGTTTCACCATGTTGGCCAGGATGGTCTCCAACTCCTGACCTTGTGATCTGCCCACCTCAACCTCCTAAAGTGCTGGAATTACAGGCGTGAGCCACCGTGCCCAGCCATATCATTATGTTTTATTATTATTTGTTTATCATTATTTCCACCCAGGCTGGAATGCAGTGGTGTGATCATAGCTTTCTGCAGTGTCAACCCTGGGCTCAAGGGATCCTACTACCTCAGCCTCCCGAATAGCTGGGACCACGGGATTGCACCACCATAACTAGCTAATTAAAAAAAAAATTTATAGATGGGGTCTCACTATGATGCCCAGGCTGGTCCTGAACTCCTAGCCTCTCGCAATCCTCTTCCTCTTGCCTCAGCCTCCCAAACTGCTGGCATTATAGGCATGAGCCACTGTGCCCAAACCAGAAGAAAAATATGATAAGAATTTGTGTCAGTGAAGACTCAGTTTCAGAATTTGGCCTTGGACACATAAATTAGCTTTCCCAACCTGTAAAGGGGCCATCAAAATGCTTGAACCTACTTGACAGTGTCAAGGATAAATTGAAATAATTCACAATCATCTAGGAAAGTTTACAAGGATAGGCAAGTTCTAGGAGATGCTGCAGCATTTATAAATGTGTCCCCATTGAATCCCATTCCTTATGTCATTTGTTGCATTAAACAAAAAAAGTGAAGGCTGGGTGCAGTGGCTCATGCCTGACATCCCAGCACTTTGGGAGGGTGAGGCGGGAGGATCACTTGAGCCCAGGAGTTCAAAACCAGCCCAAGCAACACAGCAGAACCCCATCTCTACAAAAACAGAAAATCAAGCTAGACATGGTTGTGTGTGCCCGTAGTCCCAGCTACGTGGGAGGCTGAGGTGGGAGGATGGCTTGACCCGGGAGTGAGCTGTGGTTGTGTCACTGCACTCCAGCCTGGGTGACAGAGTGAGACTATGTCTCAAAAATAAAGATAAGGCCGGGCGCGGTGGCTCAAGCCTGTAATCCCAGCACTTTGGGAGGCCGAGGCGGGTGGATCATGAGGTCAAGAGATCGAGACCATCCTGGTCGACATGGTGAAACCCCGTCTCTAATACAAAAAATTAGCTGGGCATGGTGGCGCGTGCCTGTAATCCCAGCTACTCAGGAGGCTGAGGCAGGAGAATTGCCTGAACCCAGGAGGCGGAGGTTGCGGTGAGCCGAGATCGCGCCATTGCACTCCAGCCTGGGTAACAAGAGCTAAACTCTGTCTCAAAAAAAAAATAAAAATAAAAAATAAATATAAATTTAAAAATGCAACTTAAAGCAAAAAATAAGTAAATAAAATTTTAAAAAATCAGTGTCAGGCCAGGCACATTGGCTCACACTTGTAATCCCAGCACTTTGGGAGGCTGAGGAGGACGGATCACAAGGTCAGGAGATCGAGACCATTGTGGACAACATGGTGAAGCCCCATCCTACTAAAAAAGAAACAAAAAATAACCCAAAAATTAGCAGGGCATGGTGGCATGTGCCTGTAATCCCAGCAACTTGGGAGACTCAGGCAGGAGACTCTCTTGAACCAGGGAGTCGGAGGTTACAGTGAGCCGAGATTGTGCCATTGCACTCCAGCCTGGCGACAGAGTGAGACTCCGTCTCAAAAAAAAAAAAAAAAGTCAGTATCTCTGGGTTTTTTGTTTGTTTTTGAGACAGAGTCTCGCTCTGTCACCCAGGCTGGAGTGCAGTGGCATGATCTCAGCTCACTGCAATCTCTTCCTCCCAGGTTCAAGCACCATTACACTCCAGCCTGGGTGACAGAGTGAAACTCCGTCTTAAAAAAAAAAAAATTATAAGACATAGGCTCAGTGTGTGCCATGAGTCCACACCTGGTGGTAGACAAGTCCAGAAAGAGTTTTCAGGAGAGGGACTCCCTTCCCAGAAGGCACTTGGCTTAAATAGTCCCCAGAGCTAGAGGTCAGCGCAGGTCTGGAAAAGAGCCACAAAAACTCTGAAAAGCACATTCCTGGGGTGCCAAGGCCTGGCCAAGGTTTCCAGAACAGCAATCGCCAGGCCCCTGACATGCCTGCGAAAATCTCAGGGCCTCTTTCCTGCCTGCCACGCACGGACACTGTCATACACGGCCCTGAGAACTGAGTCATGCTGATATGATAAATTTTTCTGTTTCTTGGTTTCCATTTGTGCTCTGTAACTAGCTCATAGGGCTCTTGCAAGGATTAAATTAACATATATAAAGTGATGGCCAGGTGCCGTGGATCACGCCTGTAATCCCAGCACTTTGGGAGGCCAAGGCGGGCGGATCATCAGAGGTCAGGAGTCTGAGACTAACCTGGCCAACATGGCAAAACCCCATCTCTACTAAAAATACAAAAACCAGCCAGGCATGGTGGCAGGCGCCTGTGATCCCAGCTACTCAGGAGGTTGAGGCAGGAGAATCACTTGAACCAGGGAAGCGGAAGGTTGCAGTGAGCTGAGATCATGCCACTGCACTTCAGCCTGGGGTACGAGAGTGAGATTTCGTCTCAAAAAATATATATATATTTATATATGATATATAAATAAATATAATAAATATAAATAAACATAAATATATAAATTTATATATATTTAAACATAAAATATATATAAGTATAAATATATGTTATCTATAAATATATATATATATGTGATTCAAGGCCAGGCAAGGTGGCTTAATCGCCAGCATTTTGGGAGGCAGGGATGGGAGGATTGCTTGAGCCCAGGAGTTGGAAACCAGCCTGGGCCACATAGTGAGACCCTGTCTCTACAAAAAATAAAACAATTAGCCAGTCATGGTGGCTCACACCTGTGGTCCCATCTACTCAGGAGGCTGAGGTAGGAGGATCACTTGGGCCCAGGAGGTTGAGGCTGCAGTGAGCTACAATCAAGCCATTGCACTCAAGCCCACCCAACAGAGCTAGGCTGTCTCTCAATTAAAAAAAAAAAAGTGGGCTGGGCGTGGTGGCTTACGCCTGTAATCCCAGCACTTTGGGAGGCTGAGGCGGGTGGATTGCTTGAGGTCAGGAGCTCGAGACCAACTTGGCCAACATGGTAAAACCCTGTCTCTATTAAAAAAAAAAAAGTGATTAGAGCCACACTTGGTGCATAATAAATACCATATATGGGTTTTCTTTATTCTGTGGTTGCTTTTGTGTTGCAACTGCATTTTTTTTTTAAATCTCTTTAGGGAAGACCTGCCTGTTCCTACCTTCTTTCTATGAGGGAGTCAGTAAGTAATTCTGCTGTGGAATCCACTTTAATTGTAAAGTTCCTGAACTCCCAAAGTTTATCTACTACAACCCAGGGTGGGTGATTTCCTCGTTGTAATAGCCCGCCTGCCCTCGTCCTCACATTTTCTTCCTCTCTAATTCACCAGGAGGATCCGACCAGAATAGGTCTCCGCCTCAACCAGCCTGGCTTTGTGACAGAGCTGAGCCATGGCAGCTGTGGCCTGGCCTTAAACCCATCGGTCCACAGAGAAACCATAAGTAACAGCAGAGACCTCGGTGCCTGCGAGTGGGTGGAATCAGGAAACTGGTTTGGCTCAGTTCGCATCAGTTCTCTTCACAAGATGCCCATAAGCCACTTGAGGACAGACCCCACAGCTTGCTGGAATACAGCAATATTAAAATACCACAGTGGAGTCCGGGCGAGGTGGCTCACGCCTGTAATCCCAACACTTAGGGAGGCTGAGGCGGGTGGATCACCTGAGGTCATGAGCTCAAGACCAGCCTGTCCAACATGGTGAAACCCTGTCTCTACTAAAAATACAAAATTAGCCAGGTGTGTGGAGTGCGCCTGTAATCCCAGATACTCATGAGGCTGAGGCAGGAGAATTGCTGGAACGCGGGAGGCAGTCCAAGATTGCACCACTGCACTCCAGTCTGGGTGACAGAGCAAGACTCCGTCTCAAAAAAAATAAAAATAAAAATAAAAATAAATAAATAAAATTCCACAGTGCCTCCTGAAATACAGCAATAGTAAAAGATGCATAAATATGTGAAAATAAGCCCAGGCATGGTGGCTCATGCCTGTAATCCCAGAACTTTAGGAGGCTGAGGTGGGCGGATCACTTGAGATCAGGAGTTCAAGACTAGCATGGGCAACATGGCAAGACCCTGTCTCTACTGAAAAAGAAAATAAAGGGGGCAGGGGACGGCTAGGGGAGGGATAGCATTAGGAGAAATACCTAATGTAGATGACAGGTTGATGGGTGCAGCAAACCACCATGGCATGTCTATACCTCGGTAACAAAGCTGCACTTTCTGCACATGTATCCGAGAACTTAAAAGAAAAAAAAAAAAAGGCTGGTGGGGTGGCTCATGACTGTAATCCCAGCACTTTGGGAGGCCAAGGTTCGTGGATCACCTGAGGTCAGGAGTTGGAGACCAACCTGATCAACATGGTGAAACCCCATCTCTACCAAAAATACAAAATTAGCTGGGCATGGTGGTGCATGCCTGTAATCCCAGCTACTCAGGAGGCTGAGGCAATAGAATTGCTTGAACCCAGGAGGTGGAGGTTGCAATGGGCTGAGATCACACCATTGCACTCCAGCCTGGGCAACAAGAGCAAAACTGCATCTCAAAAAAAATGGAAAAGAAAAAGAAAATAATTAGCTGGGCATGGTGGCACACACCTGTAGTCCCAGCTACTGGAGAGGCTGAGGCAAGAGAATAACTTGAACCCAGGAGGCAGAGGTTTCAGTGAGCAGAGATCACACCATTGCACTCCAGCCTGAGTGACAAGAGCTAGAGTCTGTCTCAAAAAAAAAAAGAATTACCTTTTAATTTAGAAATTCCACATCTGAAATATGCCCAAAAGCACTGAAAGCAGAGCCCCAAAGAAGTATTTGTATACCATGTTCATAGAAGCATTATTCAAGATGGTGAAAGATGGAATCAACCCAAGTGTCCATCAGGATAAACAAAATCTGACGGTAATATAATAGACTATCATTCAGCCTTAAAAAGCAAGGAAATTCACGGTCGGGCGCGGTGGCTCGCGCCTGTAATCCCAGCACTTTGGGAGGCCGAGGTGGGTGGATCAGGAGGTCAGCTGATCAAGACCATCATGGCCAACATGGTGAAACCCCGCCTCTACTGAAATACAAAAAATTAGCCGGGTGTGGTGGCTCATTACTCAGGAGGCTGAGGCAGGGGAATCTCTTGAACCTGGGTGGAGGAGGTTGCAGTGAGCCTAGATCCCACCACTGCACTCCAGCTTGGCGACAGAGCAAGACTCCGTCTCCAAAAAAAAAAAAAAAAGGGCAAGGATATTCAGACATACTCCAACACGGATAAACCTGGAGGACATAAGGCTATGTGAAATGAGCCAGTCACAAAAGGACAGATAGATTTGACTCCACTTCTATTAGGTCCTAGAACAGGCAAATTCATACAGGTAGAATAATGATTAGACCAGGGGCTGATGAGGGCAAGAACGGGGGAACTGGGTATGGGGTTTTCGTTGTGGAAGATGAAACGCTTCTGTAGGTGAGTGGTGGTGATGCTTGCACAGTGTGAGTGCACTTTAATGCCTCTGAACTTGAAGACCGTTAATAAGGTATATTTGAGGGGGGCTGTCGGGTCGGTCTCTGCCCGCAGCTGTGGCGGTGCCGGCGGCTCCAGCCTTGGCGGTTCCTCCCGGGGCGGCGGCCGCCCGGCCGACGCCTCCTCTGCCAGCTGAGCCCGCGGGAGCCCGGGACGCCGCTTCCCCGCCCATCCCCACCCATCCCCGCCCCCGAGGCCGGCCGCCTGGTCTTGGCGCCGCCGGGCCCGGCTTCCCAGCGTGACGGTGAGGCGTCGCGGGATGACCTCAGGGCGGGCAGCGGGGAGCGCGTACGCAGGCCCTGGGGGTGACCCCGCCGTACAGAGGCGGGAGCGTGCGGGAGGCGGGAGCGTGCGGAGGCGGGAGCGTGCGGGAGGCGGGAGCGTGCGGAGGCGGGAGCGTGCGGGAGGCGGGAGCGTGCGGAGGCGGGAGCGTGCGGGAGGCGGGAGCGTGCGGAGGCGGGAGCGTGCGGGCTGCGGCGCAGTTGCCTCGGCGGCCGTAGCTGGGGAGGGGGCGGGAGGCGCCGGCGCTGCGCTTGCGGGAGGACGCAGGGAAGGGCGTGGCGTGGGGGCGTGTGGGGAGGGAGTGGTTCCGGGTAGCGGGGGATGGGCACGTGGGTTCTGCCCGTGGGGGAGGATGGAAATCGGGAACAGGTGCTATAATCGTTAAAGGAAAAAAATCTTTGCTTAGGGAGTGAGCCCTCCCGCCATTCCAATCCTTACTGTAGAGCTCTTTGCATCCGTTTATGTGACGCGAAACTAGTTGGGTACAGTAACTGGATTTAGAAGCATTCCCCGAGTGGCAGTGTGGCTTAATGGTAAGTGTTGGGGCCTGGGAGTCTAAAGGACCTGGTTTCTTTCTTTTTTCCTTCCTTCTTTTCTTTTCTTTCCTTTGTTTCTTTTTTTCTTTTTTTTTTTTTGAGACAGAGTCTTGCTTCGTGGCCAAGCTGGAGTGCAGTGGCACGATCTCGGCTCACCGCAACCTCCGCCTCCTGGGTTCAAGCAGTTCTCCTGCCTCAGCCTCCCGAGTAGCTGGGACTACAGGTGTGCGCCACCACGCCCAGCTAATTTTTGTATTTTTTTTTTTTAGTAGAGACGGGGTTTCACCTAGTTGGCCAGAATGGTCTCGGACCTCGTGATCCGCCCGCCTTCGCCTCCCAAAGTGCTGGGATTGCAGGCGTGAGCCACCGCACCCGGCCAGGACCTGGTTTCTTAACCGGTAAGCTCAGGATTCATTTCTTAGCTTCCTTAAGCCTCAGTATTTTCACCCACGAATTAATCAAGAGGTTAATTCATGCCTTTGTATTTTATCTCTAAAAATAGCAACATGAATGTGTATATAAAATGATAGTATTATTATGGAGTATTAGGAACAAGAATGGTATTTGAGAATGCTGAGGCCTACTTGCACTACTTGATGATTGTGGAACTAAAAGAAAAGCGAAGTCGAAGAAATACGTCATTTATGGTATTTGTATTCTTAGAAGTAAAAAAGGGCCCCGTCCTAAATAATCAAAGTTGGTTGTCAGAGCCCTTCATGACCTTCTGGGAAATTGTACCAAGCTGTGCCTCGCAGATTTGACTGATTGACTGTATCGTTCCAGGTTTTACCACCTAAACTTGATGTTTGGAAACAATGGGCTTGGTCTTTAACAAGATCCTGCTGTATCTAGTTGTGAAAGTTCTTTCTGGTATATTCTATAATCAGCGTGTGTGCTTAGCGTCTGTAAGTGTGAGTGGAGTAGAATGTTGGGAAAAGGTGCTTGGTACGGAGTAGGTACTTTAAAACTTGCCTTTGCTTGGGGTTGTCTCAAAATAACCTTTCATGAAACCCTTACTCTTTATTCTTGCCTTTGGGGAACTTGAAACCATGTTATCAGATTTGAAGGTTCTGGCCGCTCTCTGGGAAGTGTGCTCCAGAGCCCGGTAGCCTGTAGTTTTGGGTGATGTTAGTTGCCTAAGGGGAGATGTCCAGTAGGCACTTGGACTTTTATAAGAACCTGCTTGCTCTTTTCTAGTAGAATGGAAGGGAAGCAGTTTTGGTGGGCTGTCAGAGGAAACTGGGATGTTTTCAGGCTGCATTTTAATGATCACCTTTTGCATTTGGTGTCAGATAAGAAAACTGTTCTTCCACAAACCCACTTTGCCTCTGCACACAGAGGCAGGATACAGGGTGAGCTTGTGGTTCTTATCGGGAGTGGTAGGTACGCATAGTTGGCTGCTGCCTTCTTTTGAGTTGAATAGAAACAAACGTCCGGGCGGCTCAGGTGACATGACAATGTGGAATCAGAATTCCCTGCCTCTTTCAAGATGTGAAATGGTCTTCCTTGTAAATAGGCAGAAGTCACTAAGCACTTGAAAGCGGCTAGGGGAAATTAGCTTTAGGAAATCTTGTATTCTTCCTATTTTAGTTCTGGTTTATTTGCTGTTTTTCAAATCTTGTGACTCTAGGATGAGATTTAGTTTGCGTATATTGCAATTTTTATTTTAAATTAACGTAGGTAGCCATGGCTACATCTTACAGTAGGAGAGAGATAATTTGGTACATTTCATTGCTGTGTCAATGTCTTAGAAGTTCATCCTGGGGATTTTAATTTTTTTTTTTTTTTTTTTTTTTTTGAGACAGTATCTCACTCTGTTGCCCAGGCTGGAGTGCAGTGGCACTATCTTGGCTCACTGCAGCCTCAACCTCCTGGGGTCAAAGCAGTCCTCCCACCTCAGCCTTCCGTGTAGCTGTGACTACAGGTGCCCAGCTAATTTTTGTAAATACGACGTTTTGCCATGTTGCCCAGGCTGGTCTCTAACTCCCGAACTCAAGGGATACACCTGCTTAGGCCTCCCAAAGTTCTACGATTATAGGTTTCAGCCCCTGAGCCTGGCCTTTGGGGATTTAATTTTTATCTGTAGCTGAATTCATGTAGACCACTTTAGCTTTGGGCACATTTGAATTTCCTAGTCTTGCTGATTTAAAAAAAAAAAAAAAAAAAAAAAATCGAGGCCGGGCGAGGTGGTTCACGCCTGTAATCCCAGCACTTTGGGAGGCCGAGGCGGGTGGATCACGAGGTCAAGAGATCAAGACCATCCTGCCCAACATGGTGAAACCCCATCTCTACTAAAAATACAAAAATTAGGCACGGTGGCGCGTGACTGTAATCCCAGCTCCTCTAGAGGCTGAGGCAGGAGAATTGCTTGAACCCGGGAGGCGGAGGGTGCAGTGAGCCGAGATCGCGCCATTGCACTCCAGCCTGGGTAACAAGAGTGAAACTGTCGCAAAAAAAAAAAAAGGCCGGGCGCGGTGGCTCACGCCTATAATCCCAGTACTTTGGGAGGCTGAGGCGGGTGGATCACGAGGTCAAGAGATCGAGACCATTCTGGTCAACAAGGTGAAACCCCGTCTCTACTAAAAAATACAAAAATTAGCTGGGCATGGTGGCACGTGCCTGTAATCCCAGCTACTCGGGAGGCTGAGGCAGGAGAGTTGCTTGAACCCAGGAGGCGGAGGTTGCGGTGAGCCGAGATCGCGCCATTGCACTCTAGCCTGGGTAACAAGAGTGAAACTCTGTCTCAAAAAAAAAAAAAAAAAAAAAAAATTGCCTGAATTATTTCATGTCAAAATGGTGGTGAAAGATAACTAACTGCTTAGTCTTTGACTTTATCTCGTTTTATCCTGTTTCAGAAGCGACTGACTTTTATGACTTTTCTTTTAAAAAGTATCTTGTCTGTTTTTCATGGCCATATGGTAGATTAAGAAAATAGATTTGCGTGTAAATTGAAAGGATGAAATTTAATAATTTTGTTCATTTTACTTACTTATTTTGTAAATTTAAAAAGCTTTGTTTTTCTGATACTGCATCTTAGTTTACTTGGAATACAGGTAATTTTAATAGTCAAAGAAATTTCAATTGATCTATTTTCCCTTGAGAATTAAAAAATGTGAACACTTTCAGATTTTAATATTTATTTTAGGCCAGGCACGGTGGTTCACACCTGTAATCCCAGCACTTTGGGAGGCTGAGGTGGGCAGATCACCTGAGGTCAGGAGTTTGAGACCAGACTGGCCAACATGGTGAAAACCTGTCTCTACTAAAAATACAAAAATTAGCCAGGGATGGTTGGTGGTGGGTGCCTGTGATCCCAGCTACTCAGGAGGCTGAGGCGGGAGAATCGCTTGAACCTGGGAGGCTGAGGTTGCAGTGAGCCGAGATCGTGCCATTGCACTCCAGCCTGGGTAATGAGTGAAACTCCATCTCAAAAAAAAAAAAAAAAGGAAAAATTTACTTTAAGTTCAACTATATCTTTGAGTATCTTTAAAGCATTTGCTCTGATTTTCTTTTTTTTCTTTTCTTTTCTTTTGTAGAGAGGGTGTCACCTTGTTGCCCAGTCTGGTCTTGAACTCCTGGGCTCAAGTAATTCTCCCATCTTGGCCTCCAAGTGTTGGGATTACGGGCATGAGCAGTTGCACCCAGCCTATTTTGTTTTATTCTTGCCATGTTGACCAGGCTGGATTCCTGACTCTTCCCTGTTACTTACAGGCATGCTACCTTTTACCCCTGAAAGACATGCTTTACATACATAGGTCTGCAACTCTCCGATCTCACTTAATAAATGTTAGCTATCATATTATATACTCATACATGGTCATATGGCCATGTAATGTTCTGTAAACACTATAGGCATTATCTTAGGAGATCTTCATAGCAATGAGGTGGGTACTATTGAAATCGCTTCTTTTTTTTTTTTTTTTTTGAGACGGAGTTTCGCTCTTGTTACCCAGGCTGGAGTGCAATGGCACGATCTCGGCTCACCGCAACCTCTGTCTCCTGGGTTCAGGCAATTCTCCTGCCTCAGCCTCCTGAGTAGCTGGGATTACAGGCAAGTGTCACCATGCCCAGCTAATTTTTTGTATTTTTAGTAGAGACGGGGTTTCACCATGTTGACCAGGATGGTCTCGATCTCTTGACCTCGTGATCCACCCGCCTCGGCCTCCCAAAGTGCTGGGATTACAGGCGTGAGCCACCGCGCCCGGCCGAAATAGTATTGCTTCTAATTTATTGATGAGGAAACTGAAGCACAGAGAAGTTAAAGAAACATGCCTGGTGTTACACAGCTCCTAAGTGGGGGAGCAGCATTCAAATCCAGGCCGTCTGGCTTATGTACTAATCATGGACTACTTTCCCGGTCAGTGCTGTAGGCTTCCTCATGCTTGTTGAAGACGATCTCATCATGTGCATGTGTCATGCATGATTTATTGCCCGTTTCCCTATTGTGGGGCAAGTAGATTGTTTCCAGTTTTTCATTATGTTATAAGCGGTGTTATAATGGATGTCCTTGTGCGTATTTCTTTAGGTACTCTTTTACTTCTGTGAGACTAGTGAATTAAAGGGCACGAGTTCTCAGTGGTTTAAATTTTAATACCTGTTGCTAGCTTCCTCTCAAAGGGATCAATTTCTGTACCTGCCAACAATATGTGGCAGGTGGATTTTCCCTGTAATCTTACAAGCTCTGGATGATGTCATTGGTTTTAAATTTGTGTCTTTTGATACATTTTAAAAAAATGGTATTGTTCGACCAGGCACGGTGGCTCACGCCTGTAATCCCGGCACTTTGGGAGGCTGAGGTGGGTGGATCACAAGATCAGGAGTTCGAGACCAGCCTGGCCAACGTGGTGAAGCCCCGTTTCTACTAAAAATACAAAAATTAGCTGGGTGTGGTGGTGTGTGCCTGTAGTCCCAGCTACTCAGGAGGCCAAGGCAGAAGAATCGCTTGAACCCGGGAAGTGGAAGTTGCAGTGAGCCGAGGTCGTGCCACTGCAGTCCAGCCTGATCCACAGCGATACTCCATCTCAAAAAAAAAAAAAAAAAAGGGGGTATTGTTCAATTGACAAGTATTTGTGTGCCTATTCTATGCCAAATCCTATGCTAGGATCTAGGAAATTCGATGATGAATAAAACCAGACCCAGTCCCTATGCCTAGGTAGTGAATCATTCAGCCATTAATTAGATAATCCTACAGACAAATACAAAATTATTTAATTAAATAATATGAATGTATGCTATTTGTCAGGCACAGTTCTAGGCATTTGGGATACATCAATAGACGACATAGATAATAACCCTGCCCTAGTGTGGAAGAAACAGATACTAACAAATGTAAGCAAATGATACAGGTTGCTAGATGGTAAGTGCAGTGGAAAAAAGAGTAGGATAGGCTGGGCGCGGTGGCTCACGCCTGTAATCCCAGCACTTTGGGAGGCCGAGATGGGTGGATCACGAGGTCAAGAGATCGAGACCATCCTGGTCAACATGGTGAAACCCCGTCTCTACTAAAAATACAAAAAAAATTAGCTGGGCATGGTGGCGTACGCCTGTAGTCCCAGCTACTCAGGAGGCTGAGGCAGGAGAATTGCTTGAACCCAGGAGGCGGAGGTTGCGGTGAGCCGAGATCATGCCATTGCACTCCAGCCTGGGTAACAAGAGCGAAACTTCGACTCAAAAAAAAAAAAAAAAAAAAAAGAGTAGGATAAAGGAACAGGGTGGGACTGGTTTTAAATGGACTGCTCGGGCGGCTTTACTGAGAAGATGATACTTGTGCAAAGACTTGAAGTAGAGGAGTTAGACTTGAGGCTCTCTGGTGGCAGGTGTTCTAGACGGGGGCAGGTTTCTGCATGTGCCTTCAGGGAGGAAGCATGTCTGGCATCTGTGAGGAATGGCATGGAGGTCAGTGTGGCTGGAATGATGTTAGGGCCCTGGGGGAAGAGTGTGCTAGGATTTGAGGTCTGAGAGGTAATGAGGTGGAGGCAGATCTTGGTGGGCTCTAGAAGCATTGCAAGGATTGGCTTTCACTATGGGGAACCATTGAAAAGCTTTGAACGATGTGATCTGACTTATGTTTTTAAAAAAAAATCACTCTGGTCTGGGTGTGGTGGCTCACATCTGTAATCCCAGCACTTTGGGAGGTGGAGGCAGGCAGATCACCTGAGGTCGCGAGTTCTAGACCAGTCTGGCCAACGTGGTGAAACCCAGTCTCTACTAAAGATACAAAAATTAGCCAGGTGTGGTGGCAGGTACCTGTAATCTTAGCTACTTGGGAGGCTGAGGTAGGAGAATTGCTTGAACCTGGGAGGCAGAGTTTGCAGTGAGCTGAGATCAGGACACTGTGATCCAGCCTGGGCAACGGAGAGATTATCTTAAAAAAAAAAAAGAAAGAAAAATATGGTAAATTTTAGGGCTGAGTGCTGTGGCTTGGGCCTGTAACTGCAACACTTTGTGAGGCAGAGTGGGGCAGAACACTTGAGGTCAGGAGTTTGAGATAGCGTGGCCAACTTGGCGAAACCCTGCCTCTACTAAAAATACAAAATTAGTTGGTTATGGCGGCCTGTACCTGTTATCACAGCTACTTGGGAAGCTGAGGCAGGAGAACCCGAAAGGTAGAGGTTGCAGTGAGCCAATATCATGCATGCCACTGTACTCCAGCCTGGGCAACAGAGCGAAACCCTGTCTCAAAAAATAAATAATAAATAAAATTTATATCTATTTTACTACAATAAAAAGATTTACAAAAAAAAGCAAAAGCGTTCAAAAAGATAGACATATGGAAAAACCTCCATCCCACCCAGGTTCCCTCCCCTCTGACAATTATGACTGCTAACCTTTTTTTCATTTTTTTTGAGACAGAGTCTTGCTCTGTCCCCCAGGCTGGAGTGCAGTGATGCAATCTCAGCTCACTGCAACCTCTGCTTCCTGGGATCAAGTGATTCTCCTGCCTCAGCCTCCCAAGTAGTTGGGATTACAGGCGTGCGCCACCACACCTGGCTAATTTTTGTATTTGTAGTATAGGCAGGATTTCACTATGTTGACCAGGCTGATCTCAAACTCCTGACCTTGTACTCCATCCTCGTCGGCCTCCCAAAGTGCTGGGATTACAGGTATAAGCCACCACGCCTGGCCAGGACTGCTGACATTTTAAGCGTATTTTTCTAGAACATCCTAAGCATATACAAGGAAGAAAGTACATCATATTCCCCTCCATTTCCCCCTGTAGATTGTAGTACCCATTCATACTGTTCTATATCCCCGGTTTCACTTATTGATGTATCTTAAAGAAGGTTCTGGAAAATAAAGAATGTTCCATCTCAAAAAACAAAATAAAAAGTTGTAGTGGCTTGAAAATCTTTAGAAATAAAGACGCCCAGGAAAGGGGAAATCTGTGTATTTTTATTTTTATTTATTTATTTATTTATTTATTTATTTTTTTGAGATGGAGTCTCATTCGATCACCCAGGTTGGAGGGCAGTGGTTCGTCCTTGGCTCATTGCAATCTCCACCTCCCAGGTTCAAGCGAGTCTCCTGCCTCAGCCTACTGAGTAACTGGGACTACAGGTGCCCACCAACACACCTGGCTAATTTTTGTATTTTTAGTAGAGATGGGTTTCACCATGTTGGCCAGGCTGGTTTCGAACTACTGACCTCAAGTGATCCGACTGCCTTGGCCTCCCTAAGTGCTGGGTTTACAGGCCTGAGCCACCACACCCACCCTGTGTATTTTTATGCTAAATTTGATGACTTGGATACTTGTGAAGTTCGATTGGACAAAGGCAGTATGATCTAATAGTGATAAACTAAGGGAAAGCCAGGGTTTGTGGCTCACGATGGTCATCCCAGCACTTTGGGAGGCCAAGGCGGGAGGATCTCTTGGGACCAGGGGTTCGAGACCAGCCTGAGCAACATAGAGAGACACTCCCCCACCTCCACCCTTCTCTACTAAAAAATCAAAAACTTGGCCAGGCATGGTAGTGCATGCCTGTAGTCCCAGCTACTTGGGAGGCTGATGTGGGGGGAAAAAAACTAAAGGTAAAGCTGAGGGAAGGGTGCTGAGGGCAGAGGAGAGAGCAGATGTGAGGTCCCTGAGATGGAAATAAGGTTGGAACATTCCCCTGGGGAAGGGAAGCCAGCGTGGCTGGAGCGGGGGGAGTGGGAGGCTGTGGGGGCGGGGACGTGACAAAGCAGAGCAGGCAGAGCCTTCGGGGGTGCGGGCAGAACTTTGGCTTCCACCCCAAGCAGGGGCCATAGAGGGTTCTGAGCAGAGGAGGGACGTGCCCTGACTCGGGTGCTCACAGGCATCCTCAGTGGCCGTCAGGAAAGGTTAGATTCTGTGTTTGTTTGTTTCTGTCACCCAGGCTGCAGTGCAATGGCGCGATCTCAGCTCACTGCAACCTCCGCCTCCCAGGTTCAAGTGATTCTCCTGCCTCAGCCTCCTAAGTAGCTGGGATGACAGGCGCCTGCCACCACGCCTGGCTAATTTTTCTATTTTTAGTAGAAACAGGGTTTTACCATATTGGTCAGGCTGCTCTCGAAATCCTGACGTCATGATGCCCCGCCTCAGCCTTCCAAAGTGCTGGGATTATAGGCGTGAGCCACCAAGCCTTGCCTTGCCCAGCTAATTTTTGTATTTTTGGTAGAGACTGGGTTTCACCATGTTGGCCAGGCTGGTCTTGATCTCTTGACCTCGTGATCCGCCTGGCTCGGCCTCCCAAAGTGCTGTGATTACAGGCATGAACCAGCGTGCCTGGTTCTAGATTCTGTTTGTATTTTGGCTGAGATGCCCTGGAGGTTCCAAAGGCCAAGGTCAGGTGTTTGTTGACCACAGTCTACTGGTGGTCTACAAAGGCCTGGGCTGCGAGGTCTTCCATTTCCCAGTGGTGAGCACATCAGTTGTGGTTGCTGGGGAACAGACTCTTTGTTACCTGGCATCTGGGTGACTGTGGAAGAACCAAGACTGAAGGAAAGATGTTGGCGGGAGCCAAGATGGGCCAGAGTCCAGGACTCCACCCTGACTGAGACTGAATGTCAGCTACACATGCAGCAAGTGGCTACAACCTTGAAAACTGCCCAGCTGTGGGTCCTCATCTGGAGATGGGGACGGGGGCAGTGGGTGTTTCTCACTCGTGTCTCATATGTTGGACCTCATTACGTGAGTGTTGTATTGGCCGGCACAGTGGCTCACACCTGTAATCCCAGCACTTCGGGAGGCTGAGGCAGGAGGGTCACTTGAAGCCAGGAGTTCAAGACCAGCCTTACCAACATGGTGAAACCCGTCTCTACCAAAAATACAAAATTTTCCCGGGCTCATGCCTATAATCCCATCACTTTGGGAGGCTGAGGCCGGCAGATGACAAGGTCAGGAGTTTGAGACCAGCCTGACCAACATAATGAAACCCCATCTCTACTAAAAAAAAAAAAAAAAAAGAAAAACACAAAAATTAGCTGGGCATGGTGGTGCGCATCTGTAATCCCAGCTACTCAGAAAGCTTAGGCAGGAAAATTGCTTGAACCTGGAAGGCAGAGGTTACAGTGAGCTGAGATTGCACCTTTGCACTCCAGCGTGGGCTACAGAGACTCCATCTCAAAAAAAAAAAAAAAAAAAAAAAAATGCTTAAGAGGGTTGGGCGTGGTGGCTCATGCCTGTAATCCCAGCACTTGGGGAGGCTAAGGCAGGTGGATCACCTGGGGTCAGGAGTTCGAGACCAGCCTTACCAACATGCCAAAACCCTCTCTGCTAAAAATACAAAAATTAGTCAGGTGTGGTGGCGGGTGCCTGTAATTCCAGCTATGCAGGAGGCTGAGGTAGGAGAATTGCTTGAACCTGGAAGGCAGAGGTTGCCATGAGCCAAGATTGTGCCATTGCACTCCAGCCTGGGCGACAGAGCGAGACTCTGTCTCAAAAAAAAAAAAAAAAAGATTAAGAGGTACAGATTAATTGTAGCAGTTTCGTCAAAGAAACCTCAGATTCCTCAAAATGCGAGGCCCTATTTTTAAAAAATGGTTAAGATAGTAAATGTTATATTACATGTATTTCACCATAATTAGAAACAGAAAGAAAGAGAAGGGGAGAGAAAGAGAGAGAGAGAAAGGTCAGGCATGGTGGTTCGTGCCTGCAATCCCAGCACTTTGGGATGCTGGAGCAGGAGGATCTCTTGAGGACAGGAGTTTGAGAACAGCCTGGGCAACACAGCAAGACTCCATCTCTACAAAAAATAAAAAATTCGTTGGGTGTGGTGGTGCGTTCCTGTGGTCCCAGCTACTAAGGAGGCTGAGGCAAGAGGACTGCTTGAACCCAGAAGGTTGAGGCTGAAGTGAGCTGGGATTGTGCCACTGCCCTCTAGTAAGGGCAACAGAGCAAGACCCTGTCTAAAAACTAATAATACTGGCTGGGCTCAGTGGCTCACGCCTGTAATCCCAGCACTTAGGGAGGTCGAGGCAGGCGGATCACCTGAGGTCAGGAGTTCAAGACCAGCCTGGTGAACATGGTGAAACCCCATCTCTACTAAGAATACAAACGTTAGCCGGGCATGGTGGCACATGCCTGTAGTCCCAGCTACTCAGGAGGCTGGGGCAGGAGAATCACTTGAACCCGGGAGGCAGAGGATGCAGTGAGCCAAGATCACGCAACTGCACTCCAGCCTGGGCAACAAGAGAAAAACTCCAACTCAAAATAATAATAATAATTCAAAAAGATAAGAAAACAAAGAAATGAAGGGAGAAAAAAGGAAGGGGAGAGAGGAGGAAAAAAAAGGAAGGTAGGAAACAAGGGCAGAGGGATGGAAAGAGAAAGAAAAGGGAAGATTGTTGAAAGCTCCTCCAAGTCATCTAATTAACCTTGGCTTCCCCAGCTTCTGTGCGTCAGCAGTGACAAACTCCTGCCCTCCAGCTCAATGTCAAGGGTGCTGCGGCCTCATGCGTCTCTCTTGCCAGCTGACCTAACTCTGCTGCCAAGAATCGACGGGAATCCAGGGAGAAAAAGCTGGTGAGAACCCTCTGCAGGGGCCCCCAGGCCTTCGGTGTCTGCTTTTCTCAATCTGCATCTTAGTTCACAAGGCGACACTGTCGCCCTGTCTGGAATTGATTGGGGCTCCGTCCTGGGTTGAATTGGTTGGAACTGGTGGTCTTAAGGAAGAGACCTCATCCCTGTCTCAGTGCGCTGGACAGGGCTAGGCGCCTGCCACAAGAACATTCTCCTTTTCTTTCCTTTTTAAATTAAGAAAACCTGTTTGTATTTGTTTGTAGACAGGGTCTCATTCTGTCACCTAGGCTGGAGTGCAATCATGACTCACTGCAACCTCTGCCTCCCAGGTTCGTTATTCTCCTGCCTCAGCCTCCAAAGTAGCTGGGACTACAGCTGCGTATGACCGTGTCTAGCTAATTTTTATATTTTTAGTAGAGACAGGTTTTGCCACGTTGGCCACACTGGTCGCAAACTCTTGACCTTGCGTGATCCAACCACCTCAGCTTCCCAAAGTGCTGGCATTGCAGGCACGAGCCACCGAGCCGAGCCTAATTTTTTTTTTTTTTGAGACAGAGTCTTGTTCTGTCACCCAGGCTGGAGTTCAGTGACTTGATCTCATCGGCTCACTGCAACCTCCATCTCCTAGGTTCAAGTGATTCTCCTGCCTCAGCCTCCCAAGTAGCTGGGATTACAGGCATGCGCCACCACGCCTGGCTAATTTTTGTATTTTTAGTAGAGACGGGGTTTCACCATGTTGGTCAAGATGGTCTTTTTTTTTTTTTTTTTTTTTTTTTTGAGACGGAGTCTCGCTCTTGTTACCCAGGCTGGAGTGCAATGGCACGATCTCGGCTCACCGCAACCTCCGCCTCCTGGGTTCAGGCAATTCTCCTGCCTCAGCCTCCTGAGTAGCTGGGATTACAGGCACGCGCCACCGTGCCCAGCTAATTTTTTTGTATTAATAGAGACGGGGTTTCACAATGTTGACCAGGATGGTCTCGATCTCTCGACCTCGTGATCCACCCGCCTCGGCCTCCCAAAGTGCTGGGATTACAGGCTTGAGCCACCGCGCCCGGCCAAGATGGTCTTGATCTGAACTCATGATCTACCCACCTTGGCCTCCCAAAGTGCTGGGATTACAGGCGTGAGCCACCATGCTCGGCCCGTCTTAACCACTTTTAACTGCACGGTACAGTGGCATTGAGCACATTCACACAGTTGGGCAACCACCAGCACCACCATCCATCTCCAGAACTTTCTCATCTTCCCAAACGGAAACTCTGGCCACCCTGCTCCCAGCCCACGGCACCCGCCATTCCACAATTCTAAGGACCTCTTATGAGTGCAGTCAGACAGTATTTGTCTTTTGTGTCTGGCTTATTTCACTGAGCATAACATGCTCAAGGTTCATCGGAGTTGGAGTCTGTGTCAGAACTTCCTTCTTTTTTTTTTTTTCTTTTGAGACAGAGTCTCGCTGTGTCACCAGGCTGGAGGGCAGTGATGGGATCATAGCTCACTGCAGCCTCACACCCCTCAACTTAAGTGATGCTCTCACCTCACCCTCCTGAGTAGATGGGACTCCAGGCAGACATCACCATGCCTGGCTGATTTTTTTTTTTTTTTTTTTGAGACCAAGTTTCGCTCTTGTTACCCAGGCTGGAGTGCAATGGCGCGATCTCGGCTCACTGCAACCTCCGCCTCCTGGGTTCAGGCAATTCTCCTGCCTCAGCCTCCCGAGTAGCTGGGATTACAGGCACGCACCACCATGCCCAGCTAATTTTTTGTATTAGTAGAGACAGGGTTTCACCATGTTGACCAGGATGGTCTTGATCTCTTGACCTCGTGATTCACCCGCCTCGGCCTCCCAAAGTGCTGGGATTACAGGCTTGAGCCACCGCGCCCGGCTGATTTTTTTTTTTTTTTCTCTTGTAGAGACAGTGTCTTTCTATATTACCCAGGCTGGTGTCAAACTCCTGGGCTCAAGTGATCATCCTGTCTCAGCCTCCCAATGTGCTGAGATTACAGGTGTGAGCTACCATGCCTAGGCTCCTTCTCAACTTCTCAAAGTGCTTATTTATTCAGCATACACGCTAGCATTTTCTTTTCTGTTTTCACCATTTTTTTTTTGAGATGGAGTCTCAGCCGGGCGTAGTGGCTCACGCCTGTAATCCAAGCACTTTGGAGGCCAATGTGGGTAGATCACCTGAGGTCGGGAGTTCAAGACCAGCCTGACCAACATGGTGAAACCCCGTCTTTATAAAAAAGAAAAAAAAAAAAAAAAGATGGCGTCTCACTCTTGTTGTCCAGGCTGGAATGCAATGGTGCAATCTCGGCTCATTGCACCTTCCACCTCCCAGGTTCAAGCAATTCTTTTGCCTCAGCCTCCCGAGTAGCTGGGATTACAGACATGCGCCACCATGCCTGGCCAATTTTTGTGTTTTTAGTGCAGACGGGGCTTCTCCATTTTGGTCAAGTTGGTCTTGAACTCTTAACCTCAGGTGATCCACCTGCCTTGGCCTCCCAGTGCTGGGATTATAAGCATGGGCCACCTCGCCTGGCCTCTTTATTACTGAGAATGTCTCTGTTCCCCAGGCTGGAGTGCAGTGGTACAATCTCGGCTCACTGCAACCTCTCTGCCTTCCAGTTTCAAGCAATTCTCCTGCCTCAGCCTCCCAAATAGCTGGGATTACAGGCGTGTGTCACCATACCTGGCTAGAAATATGCTTTGAAAATTGACTTTCATAGGATTTTCTTAAGAAGAAACTGCAAGTGTTTATCGTTTTTTGAATTTTTAAGTTTTAAGTTTGTTTGTAGAGCCTAGGCTGCTTTTGAACTTCTGGGCTCAAGCGATCCTCCTACCTCAGCATCCCAAAGTGCTGGGATTACAGGCATGAGCCACTGTGCTGGGCCCCAAGTACTTCCTGCTCCAGATTACCAAGGAAGGCAAGAAGAGGCAGGAACTGATGTCCGAGAGCTCAGAGGGAGATTGGCCACATGAGGGGCTGCAGCCACGGGCCCCTGTCTAGAAGTATGTGGTGTAGAATTTTGGCTGAGGCTTGGAGAAGGCTGGGCAGGCAGCCAGGCTCAGGGGACTAGGGCCCTTGTGCATCGAGGAGCTGTGAGAGTTTAGAACCTTCTGGCCATGTGGAGTGCAGGGAGGGTGGAAGCAGAGAAACCAAGGAGTTGACTATGCTGGTCTAGGCCAGCCACGGGGCTGGGGCTAGAGCAGGTGAAGGCCAAGGGTAGAGAGAGAGGTGTGTGGGTTGACGAGATATTTAGGAAGGAGAATGAGTGAGGAGGGTGGGGATTGGCTGGTGTGGCCTGATGGAAAGGGATGGCAGCTGACATAGACTCTGTGGAGGCCAGTGGCCACTTGTGATGTGCAGACATAGAAACAGAATCAGACATGGGTCAGTCGGGAGTAGCTGGGCTCTGGACACCTCATTTATGTTAACACTCCAGCAGAGTCTCACTCTGTCACCCAGGCTGGAGTGCAGTGGTGCAGACTCGGCTCACCACAACCTCCACCTCTCAGGTTCAAACTATTCTCCTGCCTCAGCCTCCTGAGTAGGTGGGATTACAGGCATGTGCCACCACACCTGGCTAATTTTTTGTATTTTTAGTAGAGATGGAGTTTCACCATGTTAGCCAGGCTGGTCTTGGCCTCCCAAAGTGCTGGGATTACAGGCATGAGCCACTGCACCCAGCCCAAAAAGTGGTTCTTAAAACAGCTAGTGGGCTAGGTGCGGTGGCTCACACTTGTCATCTCAGCACTTTGGGAGGCCAAGGCAGGTGGATCACCTGAGGTCAGGAGTTTGAGACCAGTCTGGCCAACATGGCAAAAACCTGTCTCTACAGAAAATATAAAAATTAGCTGGGCATGGTGGCAGGTGCCCATAATCCCAGCTATGTGGGAAGCTGAGGCAGGAGAATGAATCACTTGAACCTGGGGGGCTGAGGTTGCAGTGAACTGAAATGGTGCCACCTCATTCCAGCCTGGGCAAAAAAAAGAATGAAACTCCAACTCAAAAATAAAACTGCCAGGTGACCTCACCACCTTGGGGAATCTCTTAACTCCACTCTTCCCTCCCCCACTGCCAAGGGTAATAGCAGCAGTTCGGGGTGTTGTGTTTTGGGGGTGTGTCCTGACACAGCTTTCTCTAAATGTGATGTAGAAGCGACATGGTCCACAATACATATCCAGGATCCAGTGTGTGTCCAAACTGGCATCTAGCTGGACATCTGCTTCACTGTGCAGCACTCCTAAGGAATCCATCTCAGCTGCCATCCCTTTCTCTATCCTCAACAACATTCTCAAGATCTTTCCATGTTTAATTAGATCCCTGTCATTTAAAAAAATTGTTTTATGATGTTCCAGTGACTAGTTGCCTAACAAATCATCCTAACAGCTTTGTGGCTTCAAACAATGGGTTTATTTGCTCTCGTGGTTTTATCGGTCAGGAGTGTGGGAAGGGCTCAGCGTGGCAGTATGGGCTCAGGGTCTTTGATACAGCTCATGACAGCTGAGGGCCAGGGCTGGGGCAGCCATTGCTCTCTGTTCCTATGGTCTTGGTGGTCTTATAGCATGGGCTTGGTTAGGCTTCCTCACAAAAGGGCAGGCTCCAGGAAGTCAGGCTGTTATATGGCAACTGGTGATTGAAGAGTGAGCGAGCAAGCGAGGCGGAAGCTGGGGTGCTTTCCGTGACCTGCTGTTAGTAGTTGCATGATGTCAATTCTGTTGAACTCTGTTGGCTACCAGTGAGTCCCAAGTCCACACAAACTCAAGGGAAGGAAAATAAGACTCCATGATGGGAGCAAGACTCTAGGAGAGGCCAGGTACAGTGGCTCACGCCTGTAATCCCAGCACTTTGGGAGGATGAGGCAGGCAGATCACCTGAGGTCAGGAGTTCAAGACCAGCACCTCTCCTAAAAATACAGAAATTGCTGGGCGTGGTGGCTCATGCCTATAATCCCAGCACTTTGGGAGGCCAAGGTGGGCAGATCACCTGAGGTCGGGAGTTCGAGACCAGCCTGCCCAACATGGAGAAACCCCGACTCTACTAAAAATACAAAAAAAAAAAATTAGCCAGGTGTGGTGGCACATGCCTGTAATCCCAGCTAGTTGGGAGACAGAGGCAGGAGAATCACTTGAACCTGGGAGGTCGAGGTTGCTGTGAGCCAAGATTGCACCATTGCACTCCAGCCTGGGCCACAAGAGTAAGACTGCATCTCAAAAAACAAAAAACCCACAAAAATTAACTGAGCGTGGGTGTATGCCTGTAGTCTCAGCTACTTGGGAGGCTATGGCACCACTGTACTGCATCCTGGGCGACAAGGCAGGACTCTGTTTCAAAAAAAAACTCTAGGAGAGCGTGTGGGATGGGAAAGAACGTGGCCACCTGCCAGGTGTGACGTCCCTATTCTTCCTGCTGCCCCTCCTAGTCCAGGCCGTGTCAGGGCACCCAAGGGCTCCCATCATGCCTTGACCTTCGGTGCTTTAGCTTTAAGGTCCTGCTCAGTCGTGTCTCATGCAAGCCTCTCCTGACTCCTGGGGACACACCCACCTGTCCCCCATTGTGTAGTCAACCACTCGGTTCCAGGAGACCATTTAACCTTGAAGTCTTAGTGTCCCTGTCTTCAGACCCCAGAGCAGGTGGCAGCCCCTGAGGACGCTCATGCCCCCCAAAACCAGAGCTCAGATCTGTGTAGCCTTAGGTCAGCGGTTCAACCTCCCTGAGCCCCACTTGCGTCATGTGGGAAACAGGAATGAAGTCCCGCAGCCCTGGGAGTTGTTGGGAGAAAGGCACTGGGCAGCAGGACTGAGAGAGAAAGAGCTGCCAGAGGGGCAGGTGTGGAGAGCAAAGGGCAGGAAGGGCAGCAGCCAGCTGGCAGCTGTCACCAGGTCACGTGGGTGAAGGAGGCCCCTGGCTTGGGCTCACTATCCACATAGGGACCAAGGTGGTTCCAGGCCAAGGTCGATGTCAGATCTGGGCCAGTCAGGGCTGCAGCCCGGCCCACTCACCTGCACCATAGCTAACGTGTCCCCGGGACCCCACGAATGGGCTTCGCACAGGTGGTCAGACAAAGTTCTTTCTGTAGGCTCCCCTCATTTTTTCTCTTAAAAATTATTTTCCTTAAAAAAAATTTTTTTTGGGCCAGGTAATCACAGCACATTGGGAGCCTGAGGTGGGTGGATCATGAGGTCAACAGATCCAGACTATCCAGGCCAACATGGTGAAACCCCGTCTCTACTAAAAAATCTAAAAATTAGCTGGGTGTGGTGGCACATGCCTGTAGTCCCAGCTACTCGGGAGGCTGAGGCAGGAGAATTGCTTGAACCCAGGAGGCAGAGGTTGCAGTGAGCTGAGATCGTGCCACTGCACTCCAGCCTGGTGACAGTCCAACATTCTTGTCTCAAAAAAAAATTTTTTTTGTTTTTTTTTGCCAGGCACGGTGGCTTACGCCGGTAATCCCAGCACTTGGGGAGGCCAAGGCGGGCGGATCACCTGAGGTCGCTCCAAAGAGAGCCTGATGCACGTCTCTACCCAGCAGAGCTCAAGTGCACACCAAGAGGAACCACGGGCAGAAAGCAAAGGTAGGGCCAGCCTGCAAACTGCCTGGGCAGAGCCACTAACTCAGCGTTTGGACGAAAGTTCTGACTAATCACCAACTGACGTCTCAGCTCAGCTGACCCAGGGGTGACTCCTTCAAAAGAAAAACAAGAGCAGCTGAGTGCAGTGTAATCCCAGCACTTGGGGAGGCCGAGGCAGGTGGATCATGAGGTCAAGAGCTCAAGACCACCCTGGCCAACATGTCGGACTTAAAGACTTCAAGGCAGCTATTAAAATTAGGTGCCAGCTGGGCTTGGCACACTTCTGTGGACCCAGATACTGTGGAGGCTGCAGAGGGAGGATTATCTGAGCTCTGTATTGAGGCTGTAGTGAGCTGTGACTGCGCTGCTGCACTCCAGCCTGGGCAACAGAGCAATACTCTGTCTTGATTTAAAAAACAGGGTGAGGTAGGAGGATCGCCTGAGCTCAGGAGTTCGAGACCAGCCTAGGTAACATGATGACACCCCGCCTCTACTAAAAACACAAAAATTAATGGCCAGGCTATTCTCTGCACTTTGGGAGGCCAAGGCGGGTGGATCACCTAAAGTCAGGAGTTTCAGACCAGCCTGGCCAACATGATGAAAGCCTGTCTCTACTAAAAATACAAAAAAATTAGCTGGGCATGGTGACCTGTAATGCCAGCTCCTCAGGAGGCTGAGGCAGGATAATGGCTTGAACCTGGGAGGCAGAGGTTGCAGTGAGCCGAGATCATGCCTCTACATTCTAGCCTGGGCGACACAGACTTCGTCTCAAAAAAAAAAAAAAAAAAAAAAAAAAACCTGAAATTATTTTCTGGATTTAGAAACCCTCCCTGACCACCAGGACTCCCATGATGCCCTGAGCTTCCTGCGTCATGGACCTGACCAAGAGCTCTATGTGAAGTCTGCCCATTTCTGTGAGGGTCTCCCCAACCCAGCCTTGGCCAAAGGCAGGGAAGGGACTGAGCCGCCTGCTCCCCACACCATAGGACCCAGGTGAACACATGATGGAGAGCTGCAGCAGCAAAGGCCACCTGCGTAGCCAGGCAAGTCCTTTTCCCCTGCCATGTCTTCAGGATCCTCCTCTGTGAAACGGCCCCCACGGGTTCTGGTGCTGGGAGGAGGACAGGGACCTGGACACGAGGTGGCCCCACCACTACTGCTGGCAGAAACCCCGGGAGCCAGGCATGAGTCCACCTGCAGGCTGTGCGTTTTGTTGTTGGTTTAATTTATTACTGATTTGACATCCAGTGACACTGACATACCCTCGCCGGGTCCTGGCGAGTCTGACCTGTCCAGTAAAATACAGTACGAGGAGTGGACGGTGACGCACATGCATCCACGCTGAACTACAGTGACTCCAAACTGCGGCGCGACAGTACTGCCGGGAAAGGAAAAGAGAAACAGGTATCGTGTGTTCCCCCATTCAGAATTCTCTCTCTCTCTCTCTCTCTCTCTAGACAGTTAATGCTGTTACAAACGCTACTGATGCCAGGACAGGGCCAGTCACAAACAAACAGTCCTACAAGCTCTCTGCCGTATAAATATGGAAGATTCTTTTGTTTATGCAGTTTTATCCCAAGTCTGAAACTACGTCTGTTGCTACCCGTTACTGCTAAGGCCTACGCTGTCTCGGCTCTGGAACGAGGGGCTCGGGGTCGAGACTGGAATGTCGGGGTTCAGTCTTCCTCGCTGCCACTTCCTGAGCGGTCCTGGAGAAGAGACAGGAGAGAGTGTATGTTGGTTGCCCCTGCCAGGGAACTTTGACGGGCCTGCCAGGCATTAAATAAACTTGCTCAAGAAAACACTGATGCCGGCCACAGAAGCTGCTGCAGCCGCGGCCACACCCCAACTTCATGTTTCTCTAGAGGAGCAGTCCCTGTGCCCACACTCGACTCTCAGGACCCATGAGGCTCCATGTGCCTTCCCTGCTCCATCCCATGTCACTTGCCTGGCCTTGGGCCCCTGACCTACAGCTTCCAAAACAGTCTGGCTCTTCCTGACTGTGAAAGATCTTTGCACATTCATATAATTTTTTTTTTTTTGAGACGGAGTGCAGTGGTGCGATCTTGGCTCACTACAACCTCCGCCTCCTGGGTTCAAGCAATTCTCCTGCCTCAGCCTCCTGAGTAGCTGGGATTACAGGCGCACGCCACCACACCTGGTTAATTTTTGTATTTTTAGTAGAGAGGGTTTCACGACGTAGTTCAAGCTGGTTCTGAATTCCTGACCTTGTGATTCACCCACCTTGGCCTCCCAAAGTGTTGGGATTACAAGCATGAGCCACCGTGCCCAGTCCTTTTATTTTTATTAAAAAAAAAATTTTTTTTTAGATAGATAGGGTCTTTCTCTGTTGCCCAGGCTGAAATGTAGTAGTGCGATTACGGCTCTCTACAGCCCAGGCTCAAGTAATCCTCCTGCCTCAGCTTCCCAAAGTGCTGGGATTAACAGGTGTGAGCCACCAGGCCTAGCCTCATAAAGCCTTTTTAAACAGCCTGGCATGGGTCATAAAACACACTGCTCTGGGTTGGGCAAGAGAGATACCATCACAGCCCAGACCCTCCTGTCTGACACACGGGCCTCCCTTCCCCATGAGGACTTCTTCATGAATGAATGTCCTCAAAGGTCACATGCCTGTTTTGTCAGACTAATTCCCAGGCACAGAAATTTCCTGCTTCTATAATGACAAAATGGCATTCATCAGGCTTCAGTGGGAGCCAGGCCCCAAGCGGGGGCAGCCCATAATCCATGCAGCCTCCTTGCTTTGCTGAGAGGAAACTGAAGCTTTCAGAAGCAAAGTGACCTGCCAGATCCCATAGCCAGGAAGGGCCAGAGACAGATGATGTAGCTTATTTACAGCTAGCAAGTGGGCCGGGCCCGGTGGCTCATCCTGTAATCCCAGCACTTTGGGAGGCCGAGGTGGGTGGATCACGATGTCAGGAGATCGAGACCAGCCTGGCCAAATGGTGAAACCCCATCTCTACTAAAATACAAAAAAAATCATGGGGCATGGTGGTGTGTGCCTGTAGTCACAGCTACTTGGGAGGCTGAGGCAGGAGAATCGCTTGAAGCCAGGAGGTAGAGGTTGCAGTGAGCTGAAATGATGCCACTGCATGCCAGCCTGGCAACAGAGCAAGACTCCATCTCAAAAACCAGTAAATGTATCTGTTCAGGCTCCCCCACTGCCCCTCAGAAACTTTCCACTGTGCACCACTAAGGAGATGGGGCACTGCCTGGTGGGTCCCCAATCCTGGCACCTCCCACCTGACCCCAATCAAGCCCTGGCCTGCACAGCCTCAGCCCAGAAGCCCTGGTGCCCTGGGCCCACCTCCTGCCTTTCCTGAGACCTCAGATCCCCCAGTCCCCAGACACCCACAGGTACTGGTTTTTAGGGTCACACGGGCCTGGGCTTGAGTGGCAGCTCTGCCATGTACTTGCTGTGTGACCAGGGGCCAGCCATGGAAGGTGAAGCCTCAGTTTCCCCATCTGCAGAATGGGAGTATCACCCTGCAGGGCCATCCTGTCAGGGCCCTGGGCTGCCTCCCACTGCCCGCCAGCCCTGCCTGCCCTGAGGCCCGGCCTCACCTCCTCTTGTTCCTCCTCACTGTCGTCGTCACTTACGACTGGCTTGGCTCGGGACCCTCGGCTTGGCCGCCGCCGGCTGCCCTTCAGCCGGTCCTGTGCCTTCTCCTTCCGGCCAAGCTTGATCTTCACTTTGACAGATCGAGCTGGAGAGGACCAGGAGGGAAAGGGAGCCGTGAGCTCTGGGAACACAGCAGCCCCACAGCAAGGGACATCTGGGAGCTGGGAGGGTTGTGAACAGCTAGGGCCTTGGGGGCTCTCAGACCGGCGTGAACCCTGGCATCCTGAACCCCCCCCGGGACTCACACTCAGATTCGGAGCCTTCCTCCTCGCCCTCTTCCTCCTCCTCACTCTCCTCGCCTTCGCTGTCGTCCTCCTTCTCAATTTTCTGCCGTACGCTGGTGAAGACCGACTGCAGGACGATGGAGTCTTCATAGATCTGGGTGGAGACACCAGGGGCTTTAGTGGATGGGCCCGATGGGAGGGCTGCCTGACCGGCCCCATCACCAGCCCTGTCTTGCCCCTGGACAGCTGATCAGTGGCCAGTACGAGTCGCAGTGGGCCAGGGCTTCAGCCCACCCAGGGTGGAGGGCCCTCTTCATAATCGTCCTGCACAGGTACCCCAGCGAGCATCAGGCTTCTGCAGTGCCCCAGGATGAACGGTCAGGCACACTGGTTTGGGACCAGCTGCAGGTGCCTTCCTCCTCCTGCAGAAGCTCTGAGAAGGTGTGCAATAATATTAGAAAAGCATGCCCCTAGGGCTGGGCTAGGTGGCCCATGCCTGTAATCCCAGCCCAGGCGGGAGGATCAGGAGGTCAAGAGATCAAGAGCATCCTGGCTAACATGGTAAAACCCCATCTCTACTAAAAATGCAAAAATTAGCTGGGTGTGGTAGCAGGCACCTGTAGTCCCAGCTACTCAGGAGGCTGAGGCAGGAGAATCGCTTGAACCTAGGAGGCTGAGGTTGCAGTGAGCCGAGATCATGCCACTGCACTCCAGCCTGGGTGACAGAGTAAGACTCCGTGTAAAAAAAAAAAAAATGCAAGCTCCGTGTGGAAGCCAGCATCTTCCCCAAACTCATCAAAGTCAAATCTTTTTTTCTGAGGGGTATCGATCCCAAACACACTAAGAAAACTTTGCCAAGCTGAGGCTGTGTGTGTGTGCGTCGATTCCATCACGGGAAAGAACACATCCATAGCATTCCTTTGAAGACAGTATGCCCCAAGGAATTTAAAATAAAATTCCAACAGACAGAGGACTCTGAGTCTACTTCTGTTGTGCCTATCTTTATTTTCTTCAGTAAATACTCATTGTTTCTGTAATTACTAAAATATCCCAAGTTGTTTGAAATTAAAAAAAAATTTGAGACAGGGTCTTGCTATGTTTCCCAGACTGGTCTTGAACTCCTGGTCTCGTGATCCTCCCGCCTCAGACTCCCAAAGTGCGGGGATTACAGGCATGAACCACCACACCTAGCAGGAATTGTGTGGTTCTTTTTTTTGGTGGTTGTTTTTTTGTTCTGTTTTGAGACCGGGTTTCACTCTTGTTGCCCAGGCTAGAGTTCAATAGCATGACCTTGGCTCACCGCAACTTCCGCCTCCGGGACTCAAGCAATTCTCCTGCCTCAGCCTCCCAAGCAGTTGGGATTACAGGTGCCTGCCACCATGCCCAGCTAATTTTTGTATTTTTAGTAGAGATGGGGTTTCACCATGTTGGCCAAGTTGGTCTTGAACTCCTAACCTCAGGTGATCCACCTGCCTTGACCTCCCAAAGTGCTGGGATTACAGGTGTGTGCCACCATGCCTGGCCAGGGAATTGTTTTTAACCCGTCAATTCAGAAGGGACAGAGTGGTGGGTTGGTTCAAAGCCCAGCTGTGGGAGTGGTCCATCCCCACCCCCAAGCAGTGCCCTTACCAGGGAGCCCTCCAGGTTGAAGGTCTGCGCGTTCTGGCACAGCAGCATGACGTCCTTCTCTAGGTCGTTGAGGCTGCGGTACTTGTGGTTGCGGATGCGCTCCTGCAAGGGGTGAGAAGAGCAGGCCTTACCTCTGGACCCCACCTCCCCTGCCTGCAGGACCCGCTGTGTGCTGGGAACCCCGAGGGCTAGGATTCCTCACGCCTATGAGTACGTGGCTGAAGCCCGAGCCTCGGTAACCTGGCTCACCAGATACAGGAATTGCATGACCGAGGCACAGCACTGAGTGAGTGTGACCTCAAAGGAGCAGCCAACACCAACGGCCCACTGACGTCCCTCGGGACACTCCCAACCCCCAAGGAACCCCAAAAGCCCATGAACAGGTCCCTAACCGGGTAGCCCAAGGCCCTGCCCAGGTGGTTTCCGGTCATTCTTCCCCTACACCACCTCGCTCAGATGGGGGTGCCCCTGCGTTAGACTCCTCCCTGGGCAGAAGCACGTCAAGGTTACCTTTATCTTCTTGAAGTCCACGGGCTTGCGGATGAGCTCATAGTACTCGGGCAGCTCCTTTCGAGAGGGCAGCTGGATGAAGACCTCGCTCAGCTGCCGTCCACTGCTGCTGCAAGGCAGAACCAGCGGGCGTCACCTCCAGGCCTGCACACCCAGGGGCCCCCACCCCACCTCAGCAGGACCCCACACTGAGAACAGAGAGGATGAGAAATTCAAACTTGGCTCAGGAGTTATTTCTTGCATACGTGCTTTCTGTGGCTTCTGGAACATTCCCCAGAGACAACCACACACAAAGGCCCGTGATGCATTTGTTTTTGAGACAGGGTCGTGCTCTGTTGCTCAGGCTGGAGTGCAGTGGCGCAGTTGTGGATCACTGCAGCCTCAACCTCCTGGGCTCAAGCGAGCTTCCTAGCACAGCCTCTTGAGTAGCCGGGACCATCACACACAGCTAAAATTTTTTTGTATAAGCAGGGGTCTCACTATTTTGCCGGGGCTGGTCTCAAACCTCCAGCCTCAAGCAATCCTCCCTCCTAAGCCTTCGAAGGTGCTGGGATTACAGGCAGGAGCCACCGCACCCGGCCTGGGATACATCTGGATCTCTGCTCTGTCCTCGCTGAAGACTGATCTAACTCCCTCAGCCCCACAGGAAATGCCCTGGTGCACTCAGCACAGCGGGTGGTGATGAGATGCTGCCAGGCCTCATGCACCTGCTCCCAGCTCTTACCAGGTTATGCCCATACTTGAGCCTGGCTCAGGAGGACACGGTGGGTGGGGACAGAAGCTCTGAGAGCTGACCTTGTTCTGATGGAACCCAGTCTGCAGGCTGGGAAAATGAGAACGCATGGCAAATGCACTCTCCTCTCTGCTTTGGCCCAGAGGAAGGGCCTAGCCAGGGAATGTCCCCAGGCAGGGAGCCAGCAGGTGGATGAAGCCTGAAAGCGGCCAGTGGGACCAATGGGAAGGGGGAGCTGAGCTTGGGTCCTGACCGCCCCGGCTGCCTTATCAGCACCGCTTCTTTCCTTATGTTCTCTTGTTGCCCAGACTGGACTGCAATGGCCTCATCTCGGCTCTCTGCAACCTCTGCCTCCCGGGTTCAAGTGATTCTCCTGCCTCAGCCTTCTGAGTAGCTGGGATTACAGACCTGTGCCACCATGCAAGGCTAATTTTGTGTTTTTAGTACAGACGGGGTTTCTCCACGTTGGTCAGGTTGTTCTCAAACTCCTGAGTTCAGGTGATTCACCCGCCTTGGCCTCCCTAAGTGCTGGGATTATGAGCCACCACACTCTGCCCTCCTCATGTTCTCTTCTACAGATGCACCTGCCGCTCTGTGGCCCTGGAGAAAGATGTGAATCCCCTTTGAGTCAGGAAACGTGTGTCCGACCTGCAGCTAAGGCAGAGCAGGCCTGTACCTACCTCTTCCCTCTCCTAAGCCGGCGTGTCCTATTCTCCGCTCCGCGGAATTTCTAAGCAAACAGCTCTCCCCTCTCCATGATAGCTGTATCCACCTTACACCTGTTACACCATAAAGCACAGCAAGAGCTGCCTCTACGCTGTGAAGAGGGACACACAGCATAGGCAAGAGCGACACGAGGGCCCCAACACGATCGCCTCTTCTGTGAAAAACAGTGCACTATGCAATTTTATTTTAGAAATGCCAGTTGTAGGCCAGGTGTGGTGGCCTATGCCTGAAATCTCAGCACTCTGGAAGGCCAAAGCAGGAGGACTGCTTGAGCCCAGGAGTTTGAGACCACCCTGGGCAATGTGGCAAAACACCATTTCTATTTCATTGGAGAAAAAAAAAAGCCACTTTTGTGATCCACTCAATTCTCCAAGTGGCAGCTAACAGTGCAGACTCTTGGCTTGAAACGCCCTGCCCTGGAGCCATGAAGGGCTTGCTGCATACTGTGGCCCTTGCCCTGGAGGGCAGCTCCTTATGCAGGAAGTGAGACCCCAGGGCTGTGATACAGAAGGCTTTATAATAGCACCCTGCCACCTTCAACCCCCACCTCCATCAGGCTAATGAGAAACAGCTACACGCAGAAAAAACAAGGTGCCCCGGATGCAGTTGCTCATGCCTGTAATCCCAGTACTTCGAGAGGCCAAGGTGGGTGGATCATAAGGACTGGAGTTCAATACCAGCCTGTCCAACATGGTGAAACCACGTCTCTCTTAAAAATAACAAAAATTAGCTGGGTGTGGTGGCAGGAGCCTGTAATCCCAGGTACTCTGGAAGTGGAGGCAGGAGAATCACTTGAATCCAGGCGGCAGGGGTTGCAGTGAGCTGAGATCGCACCCAGCCTGGGTGACAGAGTGAGACTTTGTCTCAAACCACCCACAAAAAACAAAACCAAGATGCAAGAGCACCCCCTTCCTGACCTCTAGGAGAAATTACATTCTAGATGAATAAAGACCACCCAGCCGCCCATCCCAGGATTCTGCTCTGGTACAGAGTGCCCTGAAGGCCTTGTCCTCAGGCTTTGCTATAGCAGGAGGGGTGCTGAGGGCCTCCTTCACCTCTATATTAAAGAGGGACACGCTGCAGCCTCCCCTCAGTTGGAATGAAACCCGGAGTCCTCCGGATAGGCGCCCATCACCTCTGATGTCAGAGCCCCTACCTCTGCTCCCATGCTCGTATCAGGTCCCACAAAGGGGATGTCCCTCCATGGGAACTTCAGTGCAAGGCTAAAGATCTGCTCCTGTCATGCTTCCCCTAGGGGTGACCCTGGGCCGAGGTTGGCTGCTTCCTGAACTTGGTGATGTTGAAGCACACAGGGGACCCCCCATGCCTGGCCTGGCCTGAGCCCTCCTTGCTGTCCCTGTTGCCAAGTGCAGCAGCAGGTCCCGAGGTGCACGCACCAGCCGTGCCCAGTTCCCACTGCTGGGCATGTGGGCTGTGCACACTCAGGAACACGTGTTTGGTTTGCAGTTCTTCTGGGAATTTATCTGGGAGAAGAAACTCTGGGTCACAGGGTGGGGACATGCTCTGCTTGTTAGATACTGAGCCAGCGTGAGCAGTCCCTGTCCTTCCAGCCATTCTACAATGTGGCACTAAGCACGTTTCCTTGTTGTGAAGAGAAGCCAAGCACCGTTTCACGGGCTCTTCCAAACAGCTCCTGTTCCCATCTTTTGCCCATTTCCCTCCCTGGGGCATCCTTTGTTGGACACGTTATTGCAAACACCTGCTCCAGTCTAGGAACTGTTTTTTTCTCTCTTTTGAGATGGACTCTTGCTCTATTGCCAGGCTGGAGTGCAGTGGCATGATCTTGGCTCACTGCAACCTCTGCCTCCTGGGTTTAAGGGATTCTCCTGCCTGAGCCTCCTGAGTAGCTGGGAATACAGGCACATGCCACCATGTCCAGCTAATTTTTATATTTTTAGTAGAGTTGGGGTTTCACTGTGTTAGCCAGGATGGTCTCAAACTCCTGACCTTGTGATCTACCCACCTCAGCCTCCCAAAGTGCTGGGATAACAGGTGTGAGCCACCGTTCCGGCCCTTTTTCTCTCTTTTTACAGACACAGCCTTACCGTCACCCAGGCTGGAGAGCAGTGGTGCCATCCTAGTTCACTGTAGCCTCCAATTCCTAGGCTCAAGAGATCCTACTGCCTTAGCCTCCCAAGTAGCTAGGCCCACAGGCACATGCCACAATGCTTGGTTAATTTTAAAAATATTTGGTAGAGATGGAGTCTCACTATGTTGCCCAGGCTGGTCTCAAACTCCTGGGGTCAAGGGATCCTCCCACATCAGCCTCCCAAAGCATTGGGATTACAGGTGTGAGTCACTGCGCTCAGCCCAGTGTAAATATGTTGCAACTGCTCAGTTCTGCCGCTGTTCCATGAAAGGAACCACAGACAATGCAGAAATCGGTGGGCTGTGGCTGCATGCCAACAAAACTTCATTTATCAACACTGAGATAAGATATGAACTATATTTTCTTTTTCTTTTTTTTTTTTGAGACAGAGTCTCACTCTGTCACACAGGCTGGAGTGCAATGGTGTGATCTTGGCTCATTGCAACCTCCACCTCCCGAGTAGCTGGGACTACAGGCACCCGCCACCACGCCTGGCTAATTTTTGTATTTTTAGTAGAAACGGGATTTCGCCATGTTGGCCAGGCTGGTCTGGAACTCCTGGGTTCAAGCGATCGCCTGCCTTGGCCTCCCAAAGTGTTGGGATTACAGGCGTGAGCCACTGCGCCTGTAATCCCAACACTTTGGGAGGCCAAGGCAGGCAGCTCGCTCAGCAAAACTCAGATCTTTACCGCTCTGAAGTCCCTCCTACAGTAACCACAGGGCTGCTGCCTCCAGGTAGTGCGGAGTGGCAATGGGGCCCGTCCAGTGGGGCCAGAGCCCTTGTGAGGCTTATCTACAGCAGCCTGGACCTGTCACTGTCTTTCTGAGCCGCCTGAACATAAACTGCAGTCACGTGCCTCTCTAGCACTGAAGCCGTGTGCACATCTCTCATGACCTCAGCACAGGCATCAAGTTCAAATTCAACACCACTATCTACCACACGGTCCTTTTTATTTTTGAGACGGAGTCTTGCTGTTACTGCACAGGCTAGAGTGCAGTGGCATGATCTTGGCTCACTGCAACCTCTGCCTCTCAGGTTCAAGTGTTTCTCTTGCCTCAGCCTCCTGAGTAGCTGGAATTACAGGTGTATGCAACCACGCTGGGCTAAGTTTTATATTTTAATAGAGACGGGGTTTTGCCACATTGGGCAGGCTGTTCTGAAACTTCTGACCTCAAATGATCTGCCCGCCTTGGCCTCCCAAAGTGCTGGGATTATAGGTGTGAGCCACCGCACCTGGCCCACATGGTCTTTAGCATAGCAGCATCTGCCCTATCACTCTCGCAGGTAGGCTGACGGCCGGCGGGGTGCACTTCTGCAGCCTGCCTGCTGAGACTGCATGTTCCAGCAGATACCCTTCTGTGAGTCATTACAAAGCATACCAAGGGGGGTGCCCCCGACACACATGCGGCCTTGACACTTGGAGAGAATGCCCCAAATGCCTCAGCCACCAACTGCCAGCTGCTATAAAGAACCCAGGAAAGAAGGTACTAACAGGCAATGCACAGCCCCACAAGGCCAAACCTAGCCCGGAGCCCACAGCAAACATTTCTGCACTTTCTGATTTTAAAGTAACATTTCCGACTTGCAACTTAGTTGCTTCATTCTGGTTTCGATTTTTGGCAGGTTCCTCCATGTGGTTTGAGATTTCATACCACTAAAGAGAAACGCCCTTGGCCGAGGGCAGGTGTGCGGCCCAGGGCCCCTGTGAGGTCCATGGTGCTGGCGCAGCCCTGCTCAAGCCCCCAACCTCCCTCCAGCCTCCCAGCCTCTGCATGCACTGTCCTCTCCTCCCAGGGGACACTACTCACACCTCCTGTTCTGCTTATGTGGCTTTTCACACTAGAGCCACTCCAAGTCCCTGGACCACCAGGGCAGCACTCCCCACATGGTACCACAGAGCACTCCAGCCTGTTCCCACTGCAGCCCTGAGGAGGACGCGCGTGTCACTGCACTCCGCGTACACAACGGAAAGCACTGTGGCTGTGACGGCCAGCAGTGCCACACTCCGGGGCCTTGGGAGGAGGGGCCTCGTGGCTGTGAATCTGAGTGCAGAGGGACAGAGTAAAATATTCCCAGACAAGACAACTGTCCACGTATGATAAGGTCAACACAGAGGGTAGGTCAAACACAATCCCGCCAGTATAAAGTAAAACCTAGGGGGTCGTGAGTATCTCCAATGACCAAAGGCAGTACTTGAAAAGATCCACCTGACGGGAAGGGCGCCCCTGCCTCTCCAAAAGGGTCTGGCCCCAACACCACAGTAGGTGCCCAGCTTAGCCACTTCTATCCTCAGGTGTTGCCACCTAGAGGGACAATGTGGCTCCCACCTGCAGTCATCTCTCCAGCTCGGTGAGGCAGGCTCCCGACTCCTAATCCAGAGGACAATGTCCCGTGTTCACTCTTTGAATCGTTACAACTCAGGTCTACACAGACAATCATCTCTTTTCAGGCTCCAAATTTACTCAATTTCCCAAACTGAGCTGAACTATTTAGGGGGTTCCAGAAGGCAAGTTAGAAAACAAAAATTCCAGCCGGGCATGGTGGTGGTACACGCCTGTAATCCCAGCTAGTTGGGAGGCTGAGGCAGGAGAATCACGTGAATCTGGAAGGCAGAGGTTGCAGGGAGCTGAGAGTGTGCCACTGCACTCCAGCCTGGATGACAGAGCAAGACTCCATCTCAAAAAAAAAAAATTACAGTTAAAAGAAATTTCTTTTCTTTTCTTGGAAAGGAGCAATTGAAAGTTGGAGACCAAAAAGTGAGCTGTTCTGCTGTCTGACGTTACTCCACTCAAGGTCTTCTTAGCCTGGTGCAGCTGTGTGGGGCCAAGGAAGGGCCAAGTGACATAAGCACCACCTGCCTGCCACACAGTCAGTGGTGTGGAACCTTCCAGGGGTCTGACAGATGTGTCATAAAGAATGTAACTTCTAAGGCCGGGTGTGGTGGCTCACACCTGTAATCCCAGTATTTTGGGAGGCCAACAGGGATGGATCACCTGAGGTCAGAAGTTCGAGATCAGTCTGGTCAACATGATGAGACTCCGTCTCTACTAAAAATACAAAAAATTAGCTGGATGCAGTGGCACATGCCTGTAGTTCCAGCTGCTCGGGAGGCTGAGGCAGGAGAATCACTTGAACCTGGGAGGCGGAGGTTGCGGTGAGCTGAGATCACGCCATTGCACTCCAGCCTGGGTAACAAGAGTGACACTCCGTCTCAAAAAAAAAAAAAAAAAACTGACAACACATAACACTTTCAAATCTAACACTGAACTTGAATAGATCTCCTTTCATTCATCATCTGTTTTTCTTGCAATAATAATAAAACCTTTTTAAGCAGTACTTTTTTTTTGTTTTTAGATCTTGCTCTGTCACCCAGGCTGGAGGCAGTGGTGTGATCTTGGCTCCCAGCAACCTCCGCTTCCTGGGTTCAAGTGATTCTCCTGCTTCAGCCTCAAGTAGCTGGGATTACAGGCATGAACCACCATGCCCAGATAATTTTTTTTTATATTTTTAGTAAAGATGGGTTTTCACCATGTTGCCCAGGCTAGTCTTGAACTCCTGACCTCAAGTGATCCTTCTGCCTCAGCCTCCCAAAATGCTGGGATTACAGCTACCACACCTGGCCTTATGTGGTAATTTTTACCCATTAATTTAGTCACTACAATTGTTACCATCCTCTAAAATTTCATGCTTGGTAAGATTCTCTCCAAAGGATACATGTGGGTTCCCACTACTTTCCCCTCCAACAGATACAATTCCCCAACGCTTGGCTTCATGACTAGCAGCAAACTGTTACTTTAAAATCCAGCAGCACAATCCTCCCATCATGCGGCCAGTCGTAGCGGCCAGTGTGTACCAGGAAGTGGAATAAGACCTTGGCGAGTAGAAGACGGCGCCAGTCCTAGGCCAGGCATGGGCCTCACACCCCTCACTGGCTCCTGCCCAGCTCTGTGACCTGCCCTGGGCTGCTAGAAGGCGCACACGTCTCCCTGGGGAGCGACTCAGAACCATTCCTTTCTTAAATGGCACTGATATACAGTGGCTCACAGAAAAGAATATTAGTGAATAAAAAAATATATAAACGGCACTCATGATCCACCAATGCGTTATGATCCACCACTGGACTGTGGCCACAGCTGGAAGCACATGCTACCTCGGATACAGGACATGTCTATGAGGACAGGGAATTCCAGACCCAGAGCAGGGCCTAGCAGAGGGCAGGAGTGTGGCCACCATCTCAGTAACACAGAGATGGCGCTGGTATCCCGGAAGGGTGCAAGGACAGGAGAGGGCTGCCACTTTCTCTGCTCTAGACACACCAGACTCTTATCCCCGTCCCCCTGGCTGCACAGGCACACTGGATCCCCTCATCCCGCCTCGCCCCTTGAGGCCACTAGGCCTCAGCTTTGGCAGAGCCATGCTGCCATGGATCCCCTCATCCTGCCTAACCCCTTGAGGCCACCAAGCCTCAGCTTTGGCAGAGCCTCTCTGCCTGCTGTGGCCTCTGCTCGTGGACTCTCCCCAACCTCCCGTCTCTCAAGGCTCTGCTCCAATGTCCCCTTCCCTGAGACCCACACCTCTGCCTCTCCTCCCGACCCCATGTGACATTCCCTCTCAACACGGATAATACATGTGTGCTTCCGTTCCAGAAAGCATGTTCTCAGGGCCAGGCTCAAAGACACAGAGATTCCAGTCAGTGTTTGTGAATGAGTGAAAGAGTGACTGGCCCCCAGCCTGAGTGTGCAGAGTCAGAGTGCAGAGGCCAGGCCTGCTCCCACAAGGACCCCCGTGGTCCCCACCCGCCCTACCTCCTCGCTTACCTGTCCTTGTACTTGATCACGGCATCCACGATCTTCTTCATCTTCTTGGTGAGGTTGGGCGGGTTCGGGGAGAGCTTCTCAGCGGGAGGCCGCCCGCGCTTCTTCTGCTTCTTGCTCTCATCGTCCTTGTCACGGCTGCGGGTGCTGGTGGTCGGGGTGGAGGAGCCGGCATCACTGTCTCGCTTGCGCTTCCGTGACGATTTCTTCTGCCGGACCTCCTCTTCGATCTCCTCCAGCGTGCCCTCCTCGATGGCCTTCAGGGTCAATAGTAGTAAAATAGGACAGCCAGCACCCAAGTCGACAAGCAGAGGGCGCGACGCAATCCCAGGGGCCGGGCTGGGACACGGAGGAGGGCCCCTGTACCCATTCTCCCTCCAGCGTGGCTGGCTTGGGGCGTAACACATACTGGGACTCTTGCAGGGTCCCTGGGCTGCAGTGAAAGACCAGCACTGCCCCCAGCAGGCACCCCACCCAAGCTTGTCCTTAAAAAACTAACAGTTGAATTTCTTGACCAAAAAAAGACATTATCTTCTCTGTACAGAGAAGAATGTGATCCTGAAATCCCTTCACCCAGAGGTGATGTTATGAACACATCTGTTCCACTCTCTCCCCATCTATTTCTTTTAATTATTTATTTTTAGAGACAGGGTCTAGCTCTGTTGTCTAGGCTGGAGTGCAGTGGCACCATCATAGCTCACTGAAGCCTTGAACTCCCAGGGCTCAAGAGATCCTTCCACCTCGGCCTCCTAAGTAGCTGAGCCTACAAGCACATGTCACCACACCCAGCTAATTTAAAAAAAATTTTTGTAGCTATTGGGTCTCATTATGTTGCCCAGGCTGGTCTTGAACTTCTGGTCTTGAACTTCTGGTCTCAAGCAATGCTCCCATCTTAGCCTCCCCAAAGTGCTAGGATTACAGGTGTGAGCCACCGTGCCTGGCCTCCATCTATTTCTTCTTCTCATGAATTTTTATTTTTTTTTGAGACAGAGTCTTGATCTGCTGCTAGGCTGGAGTACAGTGGCGTGATCTCAGCTCACTGCAACCTCCACTTCCTGAGTTCACGTAATACTCCTGCCTCAGCCTCCCGAGTAGCTGGGACTACAGGCGTGCGCCACCACGCCCATCTAATTTTTGTATTTTTAGGTAGAGACGGGGTTTGACTATGTTTGGCCAGGATGGTCTCGATATCTTGACCTCATGGTCCACCTGCCTTAGCCTCTCAAAGTGCTGAGATTACAGGCATAAGCCAATGCTCCCGGCGTTTTAAGATATTTTAAACATTATTTTTATTTTTTTGAGACGGAGTTTTGCTCTTGTCACCCAGGTTGGAGTACAGTGGTATGATCTTGGCTCACTGCAATCTCCACCTCCCAGGTTCAAGTGATTCTCCTGCCTCAGTATCCTAAGTAGCTGGAATTACAGGTGCCCGCCACCACAACCAGCTAATATTTGTATTGAAAATTATTTTTAAATGTTCTTAGACATGGGGTCTTGCTACATTGCCCTGGTTGAACTTAAACTCCTGGGTTCAAGCAATCCTCCCATCTCAGCCTCCTGAGTGGTTGGGCATTTTTAATTAAAAAAAATTTTTTGAGACAGAGTCTTGCTCTGTTGCCCAGGCTGGAGTGCACTGGTGTGATCTTGGCTCACTGCAACCTCTGCCTCCTGAGTTCAAGTGAATCTCCTGCCTCAGTCTCCCAAGTAGCTGGGATTACAGGTGCGTAACACCGTGCATGTTTCACCATGGCCAGGCTGGTCTGAAACTCTGGACCTCGAGATCCAGCCACCTTTAGCCTTTCAAAGTGCTGGGATAACAGGCACGAGCTACCGCGCCCGGCCTGGGCATTTTAAAAAAAATTATGAGAAATCATATGTAAGATAGAATTTACCATGGTAGTCAGGTTTTAGTACCTAGTTCAGGGCATCAGGCACGTCCCCAGTGTTGTGCAGCCCTCAGCGCCACCCACCTCCAGAACTCTCCCCACCTTTGACGCACGTGTGCAGAACTGAAGGCCACGCTGGAATTGTAGCCCCCGTGCCGCACTGCTGGCTGTGTCATGGATATCTTTTCCTGTCATTTTCTACAACAAAATGTTTTAATGTCTGTTTAGTGTTTCCGTGCACAACGTGCCCTAATTGAGCCTCCCCTTGTTCTTGGGCATTTGGGTCATTTCCCTTTTTTTCTGAGACAGGGTCTCAATTCTGTCACCCAGGCTGGAGTGCAATGGCATGATCTAGGCTCACCGCAAACTCCGCCTCCCAGGTTCAAATGATCCTTGTGTTTCAGCCTCCCGAGTAGCTGAGATTACAGGCGCCCGCCACCACACCCGGCTAATTTTTGTATTATTAGTAGAGATGGGGTCAGGATCGTCTTGAGCTCCTGACCTCAGGTGATCCACCCACCTCGGCCTCCCAAAGTGCTAGGATTACAGGCATATGCCACTGTGCCCAGCCTTTTTTTTTTTTTTTTTTTAATAGAGACAAAGGTATTGCTATTTTGGCCAGGAAGGTCTCAAACTCCCAAGCTGAAATGATCCTCCTGCTTTGGCTTCTCCAAGTGCTAGGATTACAGGCGTGAGCTGCTAGGTCTGACCGCTTTTTTAAAAAATTGTTGTTGCTATTTTAAGTAATGCTATTGACAACTGACTTTTTTTTTTTTTTTTTGACACGTAGTCTCACTCTGTCACCAGGCTAGAGTGCAGTGGCGTGATCTCAACAAACTGCAACCTCCACCTCCCAGGTTCAAGCGATTCTCCAGCTTCAGCCTCCCGAGTAGCTGGGACTACAGGTGCCCGCCACCATGCCCAGCTAATTTTTTGTTTTTTTAGTGGAGATGGGGTTTCACTGTGTTAGCCAGGATGGTCTCGATCTCCTGACCTCACGATCTGCCTGCCTTGGCCACCCAAAGTGCTAGGATTACAAGCATGAGCCACCACACCCAGCCGACAACTGACATTGTTTAAGATGGATTCCTTATGGTAACATTGCTGAGAAGGACATGAATATGAACAATATTAGTTTTACAAGAATCCCTATGTATTAATTTTCAATGGCAATAATTAATAACTTATCCCAATGGTAAAAAATACAGTCATGGGAGCCAGGTGTCCAAGGAATCTTGGAATTGGAAAAGTAAGGAGGGCCTGGACCCAAAAGCTGGCTGCTCCTCTCACGCTGTGGCTGTGCCTGGCTCTGAGCACACAGCAGTGACTCGAACCCTTACTCCTGGCCCTTTCCCCCACCCCTGGAAGGGAGATGGCGATCAGATGGCAATATCCCACGAGTGGGGTGGCAAATGTGTCAGGTGCCAGGAAAGAGGGAAGAGAGATTCCAGAAAGATAAAGCAGATATGTCTTAGAGGAGGTGGGGAGCTGAGAGCCTGAGGGGACTGGGAGGAGGTTAAGGCATCCGTGCCAGAAGATGCAGCAGGCAGGAGGCACTGGGAGAAGGCCCTCTGCAGACCCAGGGAGGAGTGGTAGGTCCTCCCAAATTCATGTCTACCTGGAACCTTGGAATGGGACCTTTTTTGCAAATGAAGTTTTTACATTTAGGATTACGGTTGGTTTTTTTTTTTTGGAGACAGTCTCAGCTGGAGTGCAATGGCATGATCTCGGCTCACTGCAACCTCCACCTCCGAAGTTCAAGCAATTCTCATGCCTCAGCCTCCTGAGTAGCTGGGATTACAGGTGCCTGCCACCACGTCCAGGTAATTTTTGTATTTTTGTAGAGACAGGGTTTCACCATGTTGATCAGGCTGGTCTCGAACCCCTGATCTTGTGATCCACCCACCTCGGCTTTCCAAAGTGCTGGGATAACAGGTGTAAGCCACCGCACCTGGCAGGGATTAAGTTTTAAAAAATGTTCTTAGAGATCGAGACCATCCTGGTCAACATGGTGAAACCCCATCTCTACTAAAAATACAAAAATTTGCTGGGCATGGTGGCGCACGCCTGTAGTCCCAGCTACTCGGGAGGCTGAGGCAGGAGAATTGCTTGAACCCAGGAGACGGAGGTTGCGGTGAGCCGAGATCGCGCCATTGCACTCCAGCCTGGGTAACAAGAGCAAAACTCCGTCTCGAAAAAAAAAAAAGGCCAGGCGCGGTGGCTCACGCCTGTAATCCCAGCATTTTGGGAGGCAGAGGCGGGTGGATCACAAGGTCAAGAGATCGAGACCATCCTGGTCAACATGGTGAAACCCCGTCTCTACTAAAAATACAAAAAATTAGCTGGGCATGGTGGCACATGCCTGTAATCCCAGCTACTTGGGAGGCCGAGGCAGGAGAATTGCCTGAACCCAGGAGGCGGAGGTTGCAGTGAGCTGAGATCGTGCCACTGCACTCCAGCCTGGGTAACAAGAGCGAAACTCCATCTCAAAAATAAATAAATAAATAAATAAATAAATGTTCTTAAAAGCGACAGAAGGGGACACAGAGGAGAAGTCCCCATGCAGACAGAGGCAGAGACGGGATGACGGTGCACCAAGCCAGGAGGCTTCTGGAGCCATCAGGAGCTAGAAAAGCCAAGGAGGGGTCCTCCCGTAGGCCCTGGAAGGGAACACAGCCCTGCTCACACCACGGATTCAGACACCATATATTGAGAATGGAAGAAAAATAGTACTGTTGCTTTAGGCTGCCACTGTCATGGCCATTTCGATGGCAGCCACAGGAAATGAATATACAGGGTCAGCCCACGAGGACAAGGGCCAGGAGCATTTTGAAGGCTTTGAGTTCACTTGGCCACAGACTGGCTGCCAGCAAAGTGGTGCCAATGACATGGTGGGGAGAGCCTGTTTTATATAATATTTTTCACAACTGTGAATTTGAATATAACATGGAATAAGATGAGCTCACTGGGAAAAAATAGTCTCTTCAACAAATGCTGCTGGGACAACTGGATTTCTACATACAAAAGGATAAGGTTGGACCCTGACCTCATATCATGTATAAAATTCAACCCAAAATGGATCTTACATGGATCTAGATGGAAGAGCTCAATGCATAACCCTCCTAGAAGAAAACACAGGGGCAAGTCCTCGTGACCTTGGATATGGCAATGGTTTCTTAGATACAACACCAAGGCACAAGTGAAAAAGAAAAATAAATAAACTGTAAGTACAATGAAAAACTTCCTGCTTCAGTGGATATCAAGGAAGTGAAAAGAGAACATGCAGAATGGAACAAAATATTTACAAATGGTATCTGATAAGGCACCTGTAAATAACTTAAAATTTGGTATTAAGATAAATGTATTTTAAATTTGGGTCAAGGATGTGAATAGACATCTCTTTACAGAAGGTATACAAATGGCCAATAAGCACATGGAAAGATACTCCACGCTGTTCGCCATCAGGGAAAAGCAAATGGAAGCCACACTAAGCTGGCACTTCCTACCTGCTGGGATGGCAGCAAGGGCTGCTGAGGATGTAGAGAAACAGCAAAACTGGTACACAGCTAGGGGACTGTGAACTGGCACAGCCACCCAGGAAACCAGTCTGGGGGTCCCTCCGAAGGTTAAACAGAGAATTAACAGTGCTCCAGCAACTCTATGTCTAGGCATATATTGAAGAGAAATTAGAACATGCGCACACAAAAACCTGTACGTGAATGTTCCCTGTAGTATTATTTGTAATAGTCCGAAAGCGGAAACAACCCAAGTGGCCATCAAGAATGGACAGAAAACCAAAATGTGACATATCTGTACGAGGCAGGATTATTTCACCATCAAAGAATGAAGCACCGTCACCTGCTGCATCATGGGTAAATATGTTACATCGTGAGAAAATAAGTCTGACACCAAAGAACCCCACACTATAGGACTCCACTGACGGGAAATGCCCAAAACAGGCAAAACCATACGGACAGAAAGAGCATCAGCGGCTGCCTGGGGCTAGGGAGAATCCTTGCATTAACAGGAAATGAAAAATTGGGGCAGGGCTTCTTTTGGGGGTGATGAAAATCTTCTAAAATTGACTGTAGTGATAGATGCACAACTCTTGGATACACTAAAGATGACTGTATCATGCACCTTAAAAGGGTGAACTGTATGGTATGTAAATTACACCTAGAAAAAAATGTACATAGAATATCCACATATGAACTAATCTTAAATTTAAAAGGCACTCACTGCCTCACGTGTGCAGGGCTGAGCCAGGTGCAGTAGCTCATGCGTGTATTCCCAGCTACTCTGGAGGCTGAGGCAGGCACATGGCTTGAGCTCAGGAGTTTCAGACCAGCCTAGGCGACACAGTGAGATCCTGTCTTTACAAAAAAATTTAAATGAGCCAGGCCACGGTGGTGCGTGCCTGTAGTCCCAGCTACTCAGGAGGCTGAGGTGTGAGGATCATTTGAGGCCCCCAGGAACTAGAGGCCAGCCTGGGTAACACAGCAAGACTTTGTCTCTATTAAAAAAAAAATGCAGGGCTGGTGACACTCATATGGCAGCCAAACAGCTCTGCTGCCACACAGGTCTTCATGGCCCACACTCCCTCGTCAGGATTTCTCTTCTCACCTGGGCGCCTGATGCATTTCAATAGCGCCCTCTGGTGCACAGCTTGGCAGGCAAGCTCATGAGTGTGGGCTGCTCTGAGGTTGGAGGAGGCGGCCAGGGCTGCTTGGCCACATGGGCTGAGCCACATGGCTCATTCCTGGGTGTGGCACTTTTCGTTGCATAGCCAAAAGCTGCCACCTGCCTTCTCGGAATTTTTGTTTCAGGGACATTTTAATGATACAACTTCAGGGATGGATTCTGAATCATCATCTCTGTAACACAGAACTCACAGCCCCTGAGCTGGGAAGGGGTCTGATTTGTCACTGTAACCCCAGTGAGGACATCAGTGCCAGGCACCTGTCACAGTGTACCCTGGGGCTGGGAAGGGTCGGGGGGAGGCCCCAGGAGCATCACACAACTGACTCAGACATCTGCAGCTGCTATGGCAGGGCCAGGTGCCATCTGCTGAGAACGAGCTTCACGCCAGCTCCACAAGCAGCTGCCAGCCCCAGGCAGCGCCTGCCAGGTTCAGAGGCCCTCGAGGGCTTGCCCCTCCTTCCTCTCCATGACCAAGTCTCCCCAGCTCGTGCGGGGGGACTTGCCCAGACTGAGGCTGCCCTGCAGGACACCTTAATAGCCCACGATTCGCCCTTGTGCCTCCTTCTGGCAGGTACTGGGAACCCACAGAGATCAGCAACGTCATTTCCACCCTCGGGAAGAGGTAAACCCTCGACCTCAAAGACCAACCACACCCAGCAGCAGGTCAAGCTGTGCAGGGACTGTGGGCCCTTCCTGCATTCCGAGGTGGAGCCAGGAGGACCTGACCATCCCCAGTCCACATCGAAAAGCTCTGGGCTGTTCACAGAGCCTGACCAGAAGTGGCCCTAGGGAAGTGTTTTGGACCCAGGCCCAAGTCCTGGCTGCGGGCCCCCTGTCTTTCCAGCCCTGCCTGGTGCCGGCCTGCGGGGGCTGCCGGGCCTCTCCGGCATGTACCTTGAGCCACTGCTTCTCCGTCAGTGAGTCGCTGTAGTCCACCTCCTTGCGGTGGCGGGAGCCACGGCCAAACATCTTCTCCTCCTCCTCCTCGCAGGTCAGCCGCTCCACCTCTGCGTCGTCCTTGATGATCCATGAGGGGAGCTCGTCCTCCTCCATGAGGCGCGGCTTCCGCTTGGGGTTGCGGGCCTCCTCACGCCTGCGGTCCAGGTCCATGCGCTGGTGGGCGGGGAGGCAGAGGGAGAGGCATCAGCATGTGGGCGCCAGGGGCACGCTTGAGCCAGGATGCTGGGGACTCAGGAGGGCCTTTCTCTGTCTGTGGGGACCCACGTTGCTGTGGGAGTTAAATGTCAGCTCTTGATTTTTTTGGTGGCAGACCTCACCTGGCTACGTCAGCCCCTGACTAGGAGCTTTGCCTTGAGAGGCAGCGGAGACTTGAAAGGACGGAAGGCTGCATAAGATGAACCGGAGACCCAGCAGAGGGGCGGCAGCTACACGGCACGGTGGCGCTGGAGGCATAAGGCCTGTGAGTCTAGAGGTCCTGCTCCAGTGGCTTCCTGTTTCCCGCCCAGGGGCAAGGGGGCTCTTCAACTGAAGCCGTGGTCAGTTGTTGGACTTGGACAGGGAGAACTCCCTCTGAAAGGGAGTACATGAAGCCCTAAAGAGCCAGTTAGAAAGCATAGCTGGCCGGGCAGGACTAGGGCCACATGCAGAATGGCTGGGTGTACATCTTACTCTCCAATGTCATGCTCAGAAGGCTGGGGTGGAAGATGGGTCAGTCTGGAGACATGAGTGGGCTACACTGTGAGCTGAGCTATCCCTGGCTCCCTGACCTGCTGGGGACACCACCATGGGCACGGGCACTAAGACCTCTGCTTTGCTCCTGGCGGCGGCAGAGCGGGATGCCTGAACCGCACTGTGCAGCCTGCGGTGCTTACCATGAACAGGTCAAACTCCTCCTCGTGCCGGGCGATCATCTGGTTGACAGTCTCATCGTCGGGCACCTCATCTTCCTCCTACAAGATTGCAAACTGTCAGTGCCGCTGCGGAAGGGCCGGGGTGGGCGGCAGCCGAGCTCAGTGGTGAGCGGCGGCGTCCGTGGGAATGAGCTGGTGGTCCCGGCGCGGCTGCGGTGGATGGGGACCCACACGGCAGCGAGAGGCATACACACGCACACGCACACGCACGCTCCGTGGGACCAGGGCCCTTGCTGGCCGTCTCAGCCGAGAAGCCGAGGATTGAATGGGCATGGAGACTGAACTACCCCTCTCACCTTTAGAGGTGGCTCCTCCAAGTCGGGGTTGACGCCCGCTGGCGGAGGGGCAGTGTGGGCGAAGCTGGCACTGCCGCTGCCCGTGCTGCAGTGTCTACTCTGTGGATAAATAGAGGACTTCAGTCTCCAGGGCTGTCAATCCGGCGTCTTTCACCAGCAGTTTAGAAAAAAAACCACTTGAAAGAAAAAGCAAGTACTCATCCTCTTTCCGTTCAGCCCACACTCCCTTTACTCCAAAGGGATGCAAAAAAAATAAGAGTGCAAAAAAGGTAAAAAAACAAAAATGAAAGCCGCTCATGCGTCCACCACTCACGCTGGGGGGGGTCGGGGCTGGCGCTGGGCTCACCTCGTCCTGCTCCTCGTGCTCCAGGATGGCCTGTAGGAAGGCGCGCCGCTCGTGGCTGGAGGACTTCTGGTCGAACATGCCAGCCTGGATCACCTTCTGGTCCACATTGAGCTTGTACTTGGCCGCGGCCAGGATCTTCTCCTCCACACTGTTGACCGTGCAGAGGCGGAGCACGCGCACCTCGTTTTGCTGCCCGATGCGGTGGGCTCGGTCCTGCGCTTGCAGGTCCTGTAGGAAGAGGTGCCAGTCAGTCCCAGAGGAGCTCAGAAGGGAGAAGGCAGCCTCCGACATGAGCTGGAGAGGTGTGGTGTGAATGCCACCCTCGGCCTGGCAATTCTGTCCAGCCCGACCTGCAGCCACACAAGCTGGGAACCTGGGTCGCCATATGTCCCTGGGGGTAAGGGGGCTCTCATCACGTTCCTCCAGAACTGCCACCTTCTACCTTACTGGGACCTGACAGATACTTGGGAAATCACCAACCCCCAAGGGGTTATATTCTCAAGCAGCTCCTGTGGCAGCTGCATAGCTCCCCAGCGTGGCCTCACACAGCTGAGCACCGTTTACAGGATAGGGTCGAAGCCCAGCTGCGCTCTGGCGGTGCTTGGTTTGGCTGCGGGCCCTGCCATCCTCTCACTGTGCACACAAAACTGGAACCAGGTTTCACCTTTGTGAGCCTCAAAACTCCCTCTACTGACATTGGGCCCACCCCGTGGCTACTATGTGGCCTATATGAGTCAATAAACACCTGAAGCATGGCCCAGAGACTGGTGCAGTCAGGTCCCAACAACGTGGGTGCATGGCTGGGCTGTTAGTTTTTTTTAGGGGGGCAAGGTCTCGCTCTGTCACCCAGGCTGAAGTGCAGTGGCATGTTCTCAGCTCACTGCAACCTCTGTCTCCCGAAGTTCAAGCAATTCTCCTGCCTCAGCTTCCTGAGTAGCTGGGACTACAGGTGCACACCATAATGCCCGGCAAATTTTTGTATTTTTAGTAGAGATGGGGTTTCACCATGTGCTCGGCTTCCCAAAATGCTGAGATTATAGGCGTGAGCCATTGCACCTGGCCTGGGCTGTTACTTTTATCATCACCCCCAGCACAGAGCAAGGAGGCTCCCATGAAATCCTGTCTCTGCGCCCAGGAGCCGCAGGGACAGGCTAAGCACCAGTGATACTCCTAAACTCAAGACTGGCACCCATGTTGTGGCAAAGGCCACAGCTGGTGGGGTCCAGGAGTGCCTTGTGTCTGCCACTCAGGCCTCCTGTCCTATCAGCACGCTTCCCGGTAGGGCCAGTCTTCCCTAATGTGCCCCTGGCTCTGGGGTGCAGCCTCCGCCCACTGCTGGCCTGCCAACAGGGAGGCACAACCCCACCACCTCTCAGGACACTGACCAGTCACCAGGGTCTGGGCAGAAACTACACCCCAGCCTGATCACAGGAGAGGACACCAGTGACCACCAGGGCATTCACCCATCAGACGAGTGACAATTTAGACACAGAGAACGCTGGTGCCCCCAAGCTGCAGGGAAGGGCAGGAAATGTTCACACCCCAGCGGTGGGAGTGAAATTGCTTTGGTAGAAGCAACCAGCACATGAAGGGGACAATGCTGGGGGTGGAACGACCCCACGTCTGAGGGCTAAGAAGACTTTAGGGTATTGGCACAAGATGTCCTGGGGCAACCACCTGCTGGGACCCCTGGTGGCCGATTAGACGGCCAGGGAGCTTGCGATGTGCACTTGGCGGTTGACACCCACTGCTCGGTGGAAGAGGCACTTGCCAGGCCACGCCACCTCTGTTAATCTCAGTACACACGTTCACGAAGGCAGACGGGCTGGCAGAGACTTGGGACAGAACAGGGTTGGAGAGGAAGGGAAAAGGGACTCCTGACCATGTGTCACTGATGTTTGCGTATTAAAAATAACAAGAATGTATTAGCTTTATAATGAAACAGAGAGAAAAGTTTTGTGCACTTTGAAATTCTTGTAGCTACGTAACAGCATGACCTGGTATCCAGCGACACCGAGGTCCATGAGGAGTACATGGTTATGGAATAAGAGGAGGAAGTAAACAAGGGGCATGGAGTTCACCCTCAATTCTGTCTGAACAAGAGCCAGAGTGTGCACGCATACGGCATGCCTGCGGGGGCCGGCCCACAGTGACGGCACGAGATTGATTAGGGTACCTTCCACCTCCTTCTCATTGGGGCCATTCCAAGATTTAAGAAAAACCAAACCAAAAGATGGCTTCTACACTGCTTTCCCAATCAGAGAGAAAGGCTGTTTGTATTTTGGGAAACAGGACCCCTTCTCTGCTGTGCCGATGACCTATGGAGATATGGGTGTGGCTCTTCTGGCTACTGGAGGCCAGGACAATGTGGAGGAGGCTGGAGGACCCTCAAGCCAGGGTCGGTGTTGAGGTTTCGCAGGCACCCCCTTCTTTCTCCCCAACCTGTGCTCAGCCCGCTTTTACCTGGTGAGGATTCCAGTCGCTGTCGAAAATGATCACAGTGTCAGCCGACTGGAGGTTCAGGCCGAGCCCCCCGGCCCGGGTGCTGAGCAGGAAGATGAAGTACTCGGAGCCGGGCTCGTTGAAGGTTTTCAGCAGCATGCCCCGGTCCTCCGCCTTTGTGGTTCCTGACAGGCACAGAGGAGAACAGGGTCAGTGGGGTGACCTCAGGGGTGGGGAGGGGGTGCCAGGGAAAACCTGCTTCTGATGCCGGAACAGAACTGGTGCCCACCAGCATCCCTAGATCCATGGCTCTGCACTCTCCACACAGGCCTGTGGGCCACTGGTGAGTACCCAGATTTCCAGTTTTACCACCCAAAGCCTCTCCACCCATCTCAGAGATTAAAACAGGCCTTCGTGGGAGAACTAGAGGAGGCGGGCCTGGGGCGCAGAGCCTGGCACCTGACTCAGCCACGCCACAGGGTCAGCATGGCCGCCGCCACCACAGCCCTGGACTCTCCCCTACTCTGCCCTGTGCCATTCCATGGGGAGCAGAGACACAGCGGCCAATGCTGGCAACACCGCCGCCCAAAACACAAAGGACCTGGGTGTGGGCGGACAGTGACTGCGGGTGCACCTGCCTTCAGCCCTGTCTCAAAAGGTTTTGTGATTCACAAAGAAAATCCTCTACAGGTAACAGCATGGGACTCATGTCCCTTCTGGCGGGATCAGTGTCCCCATGCCCCAGAAAACCCAAGTCAAGGAGCCAGCACAGCGCTCCTGGGTGACATGCCCTCAGTGTTTTGGGCATTAAGGCAACGTCAACACTCCCTGGGCTGCTGGGAGTTCGGATGGAGGTGCCCTTGGAACACTGAAGTCATTTTGGTGATGAAATAAAAACTGGCCACTTCCTGACACCGGCCTACACGTGCCCAGGCACAGTGTGGAAGCCCACAGGAGCCTGGCCATCACCCTGCCATCCCGCCCTCTCTCAGGCTCCAGATGTGCTCCTAGCACCCCAGCTTGGAGGAGGGGCTGAGGAGAGGGGCCGCCCAATTCCCAGACGCCAGCCCACAGGTGGGAGATGCAGTCTCAGGAGACTCCCTGAGCTCCTGCCCCTCCTCCACTCTCAATGGATTATCTGTCTCTGTGGCCATGACCACATCACAGGCAGAGAGCACAGCTGTGGTTGAACTGACCCAAGTCCTTGTCCTTATGGAGTAGCCATAGGGCACTGGGATGGGTGGGACTCAGGGACATGACATAGACAGAGGCTGGCCCTCAGGAAGCCCTGTCCTGCCCAAGGACGGGAGAAACCACTGGAGAGACCGAAGAAGAGCAAAAGGTGGGGGTGGCCCTGAAGGGTTTTGGTTTTCAGCCTCAAAGCAGTGGGAAGCCCCCAAGAAAGAAGGCAAGCTGGGGAGACCCCTGCAACAGACTTGTGTCTGTAGAGTGGGCCTGGACAGAACCCCGGGGGAGCTGCGGGCTGGAGGGCCACACAGGGCACACTTCGGGTGGTGCCTGCGCAGGTCGGCCCAGAAAGCACAGGTCCGAGTGATCAGTGGGAAGGGTGTTCAGAGGTCTGCAGTGTCCTACCGAGAGACAGAGCTTGCGGAGGAGCTTCAACAGAGGTTCTGGGAGGTCGTGTAGGGAGCAACGGACCAGCTGAGCCGTGTCTGTCCCTGCAGTTCACGCTCGTGTTTCTAGCAAGCCCCGTTCTAGTAACTCTAGTTCTCTAGCAGAGAACTCACTCCAGGGCCTCCCTGACCCACTGGGACTGCGAGACCACATGTCCCTCGCTCTATTGGTGCCTCAGCCTCTTCCTCCCGGACCTCCCGTGTGCTGGGGCAGGCGGGCACAGAAATACACACGGCTCTATGGCAGCTGGACCACAGGGCAGGGGGCCGGGCCGAGAGCCTCTCTACAGCAGCTGCTGCTCCTGCCCGGCAGTGCTTGCTTCCCTCCCTCCGTGCTCGCCAGAGTCTGATTCCCGCTCCAGGCCTGACCTGTGGCAAGGTGGCAGCTACTGGGCTGCTACAAATGGCCCAGGGATGGGCATGTGGCTCACAGCAGCTAAATGAGCGCCAGCCTGGGACCTGCCTTTGCTGGGGACACTGAGCAGATGGAAGGGAAGTCAAGATGGAAGAAGGCAGAGCCAAGAGCTGGAGAAAAGTCTCTCCAACATCACCTGTGCACCTGGATCCAGCTGTGCCTGAAGCATGTTTAACCCCTGGGGTTAGAGCTATGTGAGCCTATCGGTGCTTTGTTCCCCTATGTCCACATGGTATGGAATTCTGTCACTTCCAGCTAAAACAGTGTAGGGCACCCATTCCCCAGTGTGCCCAGCATTGCAGTCTGTCAATCCGGGAGTCAAGACATCCGGCATCTGATCCAGCCCCGATGCCTTCAGGGCCCCTTCCAGTGCCGAGTGCCCGAGATGCTCAGCCATAGGCTGAGCCCACTTTGGCCGAGAGACCCAGAGCGACTGGGCCTCACCCTGCCTCACAGGAGGGCATGCCAGCAAGAAGCTTCCGTGGCAGCCGCAATGACAAATCCTACAACTAACGTCTCACTTGCTCATACTCACCATCAAGCCTGAGGTATTTAAAGCCGCGATACGCAAAGTAATCTTCCATGATGGTCATGAGGGAGGTCATTTGGCAGAACAGCAGCACTTTGTGGTTGGTTGCTCGGAGTTTGGGAAGAATTCTATCGAGAAGTTCAAATTTACCCGAGGCTCGGTACAGGTCCAGCCTGGAGTGTGGAGGGAGGCGGGAGAGAAGGCGCAGGATGTTAAACTCGGCACCCTGCAGGCGGGCAAGGCAGGAAATGCATCACCCGCCTCCAGGCCGGGCGCCAGGTTCAAGGGCACAGAGGGGGCTTCCAAAGCAGACGCCACCCAAAGCTTCAGCAAAGCCGTTTCCCCTAACTGAAATAAGCCCAGCCACCCTCACTGGAAGGCGCATCACCAGGGTGGCACATGTATTTCTCACCTAACCCAGACACTCATGAGGATGAAAGGAGGCGCTGTGAGTCACGTGGCCGGGGCAACATGGGGGTGGGAACAGGGCTGCTCTGGGAAGCCAGATCTTATCCTCTCACCCAATAAAGAAGCCCAAGGAGCAAATGCCACACTGGAGGTACCCATGCCCTGCCAGGCCTGGGAGGAAGGGCCATCTTGGCTCCTCACATTCCCTCCAGCCAACAGCCCCTGGTTTATAGATGTAGAAACTGAGGCTGGCAGAGGAACAACGTGAAATGGCTGATCACATGCCCAAGCCAGGCCTCCAGCCTCCAACCCAGGTGTACAGGACCCTGCTACACAACTCAGTATAAAAAAACACATCAAAAAGAATTTGTTGGCTAGGCGGCGGTGGCTCATGTCTGTAATCCCAGCACATTAGGAGGCTGAGGCAGGCAGGCAGATCACAGGATCAGGAGATCGACACCATCCTGGCCAACATGGTAAAACCCCGTCTCTACTAAAAATACAAAAATCAGCTGGGCGTGGTAGTGCATGCTTATAATCCCAGCTACTCAGGAGGCTGAGGCAGGAGAATCGCTTGAACCAAGGTACTGGAGGTTGCAGTCAGCCGAGATCGTGCCACTGCACCCCAGTTTGTCCAGCCTGGCGACAGAGCAAGACTTTGTCTCAAAAAAAAAAAAAGTGTTATGTTTTCATTAAGTGCCTCTCTTCTTGCAAATGGCTTAATGCCCCAGGAGAATTTAATGGAGGCTTCAGCGTAAGAATGTTTTTAGCAAGGTTCTTTGTAATGGTGAAACTCCAGAGACAGCATCCACATCCATTAAGGGCTTAAAGGAGTCTGGGCTGCACCTTACAGGGCATGCTATAGAAAACACTCACACAGTGTAAAGAGTGCCTCTATACCAGTGAACAGAGTTTGGGCTCAGAGAGGTTAGGAAAGCTGTCTAGAGTCAGAACTTGGAGGCAGTAGAGTGGAAGCTGTAAGCCAGGTCTGCCTCAGAAATCCTGTCTCTTGGGGTAATAGTGGTCAGCACTCTGAGCACTAAAGATCTGTGTTCTAGCTGGGTGCGGTAGCTCACACCTGTAATCCCAGCACTATGGGAGGCTGAAGCCAGTGGATCACTTGAGGTCAGGAGTTCGAGACCATCCTGGCCAAAATGGTGAAACCCTGCCTCTACTAAAAATACAAAAAAAATTAGCCGGGTATGATGGCAGGAGCCTGTAATCCCAACTGCTCGGGAGGCTGAGGCAGAAATGCTTGAACCCTGGAGGCGGAGGTTGTGATAAGCCAAGATCACAACATTGCACTCCAGCCTGAGCAACAAGAATGAAACTCCATCTCAAAAAAAAAAAAAAAGGTTTGTATTCTTTGCTTTGGATTCTTCTGTATTTTTTAAATTTTCTGCTTTTGAAGTTGGACAAACATAACAGCAACAATAAAGCCAACAAAACGACAGAAAACCTCTGTGTGGACCACCTGCCCACCCCACCCAGTTGGGAAGCTTCTCACCCTTGGACGATGCCACCAGTGAACCCCAAGTGCTCAGAAAAGGACTCCTGAAAGGGAAGGAGAGAGGGGTCAGTGCCAGACAGGAACGAGTCACCGGGCCCCACTGCGGTCCGCACACACCTCTGGTGCTCAGAAGTCAGAGCCCCCGCACCATGCGCTCAGCATTCACCTGCTGCAGCTCTGAGGCCACACCTGGATGCCAAAACCGTCTTTCTCAGTCCACTGACAACCTTTCCCTCATGCCCCTCCAGTGAAGGAAAGGACATCGCAGTACAGCACTCCTCACACCATGAACACACAAGGACAGCATGGGGCCACGGCCACGCTCAGGGTGCTCAAACTGCCCAGAGGGCTCTCCTGGTGGGTATCACAGGGTCTCCAACGACCCCAACACTTTACACCAAGAAACACGAACACATACATGCTTCTAAGAACCCAGATTCTCAAAGGCACCATGACCCAAAAGAGTTCACTGAAGAGGATGGTGACTCTTGACGCCCTGCAATGTGAAAAAAGCCAGTGTGCCAAAAAGACGCAGCAGGACCCCACTGGGGTTGAGGGGACACGTCCCCAGAGAAGTCTCCAAATGCTCCTGTTCTCTGAGGGTGAGCTTTCAGGGCCTTGCATTCCTATTGCACCTTGCGCCCTAACTGCTGGGATTCTTTCTGTAAGTACTGGCGAAGTGAAGACCAAACAACAAACAGATGTCCAGGCATTACCTAATGAAAAGGTTCAAGTCTACTGCAAAGAGCTCTCCGGGAGGAGCAAGCCAGCTCTGCGCGGGAGCCCCAAGGAAGCAGGCCCTGAGGTCCCGGCTGCGGTGGGCTCACCTCGATATGCTGGAACATGTAGGGGTGGTTGCAGATCTTCCGCAGCTGCATGATGGTATTCATCAGGGTCTTGGTGCCACCTTTGCCCTGGGAGGCAGATGAGAGGGTCCCAAATGGGGTCTTGCCCTCCTGGGGCAGGGCAGGGCAGGGTGGGGTGGGTTTGGTGGATGGGTAGGTGCTGGGAGAAGGGCCATGAGGATCAGTGGCTTTTGGCACAGCAATTAAGAGTGAGGAAATGGCTGGCTGGAGGCCTGGAGGCCCCTAACAAGCCCGGGGAAACACAGGACTGCCTGGCACAACAGAGGGCAGACGGACAGGACAGAAACAAGACTGGCAAAATGCTGAGGTAGAGTACCCGATGCTGTGTTATGCCAGCTTTGTCCTGGGCATTGTGGAGGTCCCTAGAGAGTTTCAGCTAGGTGAGCCATGACTCAGGAGGCTCCCTGGGCTCCAGGGTGAGGAAGGAGGCGGGGGTCGGGGGGTGCGTGATTTGGGCTGGGAATGGAATAGGGAATACACTACTGCTCAGCTCAGGGTAGGAGGGGCCCAGACACAACGTCTTAGCCAAAGTCAATGCCAGGCCGAAGTCAAGGCCTTGGGGACAGAATCAAGGGGTCTGGTGCATTCCCTTGGAGGACAATTTCACTTGTGGTGAGGAGAGCCCGGCAGGTGGGGCCTGGGATTCTCACACAGGCCCTGAAGGCGACAGCCTGTTCCTTTGCTTCACTTAATAACAGAGAGAAGGGGTTCAGAGCCTCGGCTGCAAAGGCTGCTCTTCCTAGCTGGGAAGGGGGGCATTCTAGAACGCTCTAACCCTGCTGGGGTTAGTGTGGGGCCCAGGTTGCCAACTGCAGGAGGAGCCAGTTTCATAAGCAAAGGGAAAGCCACCAGCAGCTGAGTCAGTATGTCCGGACCCGGGCCACCAGCCATCATAACCAGGGCTGACCAGACGCCCTGGGGATCACGACCAGGTCAGGCCTCAACGAGAACGAGGAGGCAAATGGCCCTGCTGGTCAGAGTGCGTTCTGCCCTGCCTGTCAAGCTGCTCGCCTGGACACCCGGAGGGGAATGCAGTTGGGGGACTCCAGAGCCCACCTTCTTGTCCTTCTCGGAGCCATCAGTCAGCAGCACGCCCTTGGCCTGCATGTGGCGGTAGAGCACTCGTTGCAGCGCAGACATGTCGCACTTGATGACGTACTCCACCTGCAGGGGACATGCGATGCTCATGAGGACCCAAGCTGGCCTGAGGCCTGACCCCCACCCAGACGCAGCCCTGATCCCCTGGCCCTGTTACATGAGCTCTGACCAGGGCATATAGGGGTGAGAGTTAGAAGCCCCCAAGGTGGGGAGAAGAGGTAAGATCTGGACAAGGCAGAGACACCAGGGGGATCCTGGGCCAGAAAAGGCTCCTTGGCCACCTTCCGGGGCCTCTCCACAGCTGTCCAGGAAAGAAAGGGCAAGAGGGGCAACTGCGGCCAGGGACCCTGAGTCCATGGGTCTTACTGTGAGGACTGGGCCCCAGGGTGTGGCTGCAGCAGGCCTTGAGAACCCAGAGCCATGACAGGGAGCCGGGGGCCCCTGTCAATGTGGCCAGGAAAGCACATGCAGGCACCTGGCCCCCGACAGGAAGTGGGACTGTGTGCTCTCACCTATCATGAGCTATGTGAGCCTATGAGTGCTTTTTCACCCCTACGGCAGAACAGCAGCATAGGGCTTTACAGACCCAGTAGCGCCATCGCCACCACCAAGCTGGATTGACCGGGACGGGCCCAGAACTGTGGGAAGAGGGCCTGAGCACGCCCAGCCCTGGGGAAAGCCCCCACGTGAGGCTGCTTCCCCGGTGGCTCCCCTCGAAACTCCGTTACCTTTTCGGGCAACTGGGCCTCGACTTCCTTCTTGAGCCGTCGGAGCAGGAAGGGCCGCAGCACTTTGTGGAGACGCCGGATGATGAGAATGGTTTCCTCCTCATTCAGGTCCACCTGGAGTCCCCCAAGACAGGAGAAACACGTGTTACCTCCAAAGGAGGGCGACAGAGGTCTCACTAGAAGGTGCGGATGCAGGGACAGAGTAGACAGGGTCCCGTGGGTGACCCTGCCGTCAGCACGTGGCTCTTCAGACTGCCTTATGCTTTCTAGGGGCCCAGCAGGGCATCCTCTTCCTTAGGAAACTGTGAGGATCTGATTCCCTCCACAGAATTCTTGGGACATGGAACCGCAGTACCCAGGGCACCCTGCTCCCTGTGCCTCACCAGAAAGACCCCCGGCAGCAGGCGTGCTGCCTCTCCACGAGTGACACACACTGGAGTGTCCGCAAAACCCACCCCATGCCCAGCTCACGCCGGGAGCACAGCAGGGGCCAGGCTGACCACGTGGGGCTTACAGAAGGTGATTCACAGGGAGGGCTCTACCATTGGGATCCTGCAGGGACTTTCATTCAGCCTGGGTGGAACCAGGTGAAAGAAACCCTGACTTCCCACGACACCTACCCCTCTACTAAGAAATTTAACTTTTAAGTGTGTTTTAATTTAAAAAGTTAAAGGAAAGTGAGGTGATGCCTGAACTTTCCTTCTGATATGGTTTCCCAGGTAATCTCCTGGCAGAGCTTTTGCTCAGCTCAGAAAGTGACAAAACTGCAGCATGTGATCTTGGCCTTTAGTGTGGGGTTCTCAAGAGTCTAAAAACTGGGGACTCCCTTATCATGAGGATTTGGGGAAAGCCTTGGTTTCTCCGTCACAAAGGTCTCTGCCTTGACCAGCAGCCGAGAGGGCAGAGAACTCATGGAGTTGAGGCCAATGAGGCCCTAGCTGCCCTGGACCTAAGGTGGGAAGAAAGGGGTGGGCCCAGCCATCCCAGGCAGGACACTTTGAGGTAATCTCTGTAGTTCTGCCCACACTTCAGTGTCTGGCTACTTAAAGCCCTCAGCAGGAAACACAGCCCATCTCCCGTTTCAATCTCCAACAGCAAGGGGGGCTCTAGGCTCAGGGATCAGTGCTGGTGTGGGACTGCTCATCAATGAAGCTGCCGGGTCACAGTCTGGCTGATGGTGCCACCCAGACACTGAGACAGACCAGCCACAGCACTCTATGAAAACAACCTAAGACAGAACCTGACCATGTGGCCCCGTTAACCGCCATCTTCCAACCTTCCCACTGCCGTAAGGGTGAGTTCTGAGGGCTTCACTGCCCTGAGGGTGAGTTCTGAGGGCACCTAAAGGGGCTTACAGGATGCTGTGCCTCCAGCTGTGCTCTTCACACCCTTGCTGGACCCACAGCTGCCTCAGGGTCATATTCCTCACTGTACCCTCTCTGCACCTGGAGCACAGGGTCAAAGACGCCCCAAGCATACTCAGGTTCATTGTCATGACCTCTGCCCTGCTGCCCTGGGGCCCTTGTGGCTGCCCAGCCTTGGGTGCCGGGGCTCCCCTGCTCCATGCAGGTATGGACTCTCGCCAGGTACCCAGCACAGGCCCAGCCAGCTGTAGCAGGTGCTCAACGCGCTCTGATGCACTCTGACCACCAGAGTCGGCTACACCCAGAACCGTAAGCGTGAGCACAGCTGGGCTCACCCACCTTTTCCCCGGTCATGGCAAATGGTGCATTGAACCACTGCTCAAAGGTGCTGCAGCTCTTGAAGATGGTGGGCAGCAGGAAGTTCAGCAGCGCCCAGAGCTCAGGGAGCTTGTTCTGCAGCGGCGTGCCTGTCAGCAGCAGGCGGCGGGGCGCCACGTAGTGCGTGTTGAGCACCTGCGTCAGCTTGCAGTGGTGGTTCTTCATGCGGTGACCTTCGTCCACGATCATGTACTTCCAACGGATCTGAGGGCCCCAGAGCAGGCAATCAGGAGACAGGGCAGCAGGTGGTCCAGCACAGGGGGAGACTCGCCCACCCTGTGCCCAGGAGCCAGGAAGGCTCCAGGTAGAAGAGCACAGCTGGTTGGAGAGCACAGGCCTAGCGCCCCCCGGGGCTGACTCGCCAAGTTCAAGCCACACAACGAAGCCTCAGGAAGCCTGGGTAGAGACAGGCCCATGACCCCTGACTATGTCAGGGGAACAAAGTGAGGTGCAAAAAGTCCTCTGCTTCCCCCAGAATCATGCATATTAATCTACAGCACAGAAAAATGGGCAGTACATTCTGGCATAAGATACATCTTGCTGACTGGGGTTTGTCCTGCTGGTGTGGAGGGTCTCAGGGAGACTGGGTTGGTGACAGGTACATTTCCAACGAGCAGGCTGTGATTCAGAATGTGTGATCCACGGGGTAGGGGCCACGCCACAACATACAGGGTCATGCGGGTCGGGAGGGGGTGCAGTGGCCGCACTCAAGGAGCACTCCCACTACAGGGCGATGACATCAACTAAGCCATGGGCAGGAGGCACGGGGATTCCAGACCCTGGTTCTTGGGCCTGTGAAGGGCCTGGCTTTGTACAGTCAGCAGGGGTGAGTTGCAGAGGAGTACCTGCAGCACAGGCCTGAGGGAAGAGCCTGTACATGGGATACCCAGCACCCTGGGCCTCAGTTTCCTCCCTTGTTGGCTCAGGGATAAAGCACCCATTCCTTGGAAGGCAGAGGCAAGAGAATCGCTTGAACCTGGGAGGCAGAGGTTGCTGCAGTGAGCTGAGATTGCTCCACTGCACTCCAGCTTGGGTGACAGCCATGAGACTCTGTCCCAAAAAAAAAGAGAAAGCCCCAGCATTGTCACTGTAGCCAAGCACTGAGAGGCAGGGTGACCCGTAAACAGCTCCTCCATCTCTCCATCCTTGGGTCAAGAACTCTACTATTAGGCCGGGCACAGTTGTCTCTTTGTGAGGCCAAGGTGAGAGGACTGCTAGAGACCAGAAGTTTTGAGACCAGCCTGGGCAGCACAAGCAAGACCCTCATCTCCACAAAAAAAATTTAAAAAATTAGTTGGGTGTGGTGGCATGCACCTGGATATAGTTCCAGCTATTCAGGAGGGTGAGATGGCAGGATCACCTGAGGCCAGGAAATCAAGCCTGCAGTGAGCCATAATCGCACCACTGCACTCCAGCATAGGCAACAGAGTGAGATTTGGTCTCAAGAAAAAAAAAACCAAAACCCAAAAAATTCTCTACTGTTCAACACTCACTTAGCTGGATGTTTAGGGATGAGACGAGGTACATCTTTATGGGCAACCCCTTCTCAAATGAGGAGCACGAGTTTTGAAGGCAGAGGACTATGTTTTCTATCCAGGGCATATTCTCAGTCATTACTGATGGCCACGCTAGGATTCCCTTCACAGTTTCATCCCAGAAGAGGCTCCCAGGCCAGTAGGACACTCACAGAACAGCCCGACCCAGCTGCCCAAGGCCAACAGGCAGTCATGATGCTGGGCCTTCAAGCTCTCCTCCACATGCTGAATCTCAGCCCACAGCCTGTGGTGAGAAGCCAGGGCCACAGGGAGGGATGGCCAAGGTGATGAGAAACAGCAGGACACAAGGCCAGCCTGGCCAAGACCCCACGGGGACCCTGCAGGTGGATCAGGAGGTGACGTGGTGCTGAGGCTCTCTGGGCAGAAGCCCCGAGAGAAGGCAGAGCACCCCAGCTTCTACAACCCGGCTTCTACGCCCTGGCTTCTGTGTAGACGGTCCCAGATTCTGGGCCTGACACAGGCCAGGCTGGAGATAGTTAGGGACGTAAACCCTAGGTCGCCCCACCTGGGCCCTTCCCCTACATGGACAGTTGTCTTCACGTGCATGCAGGTGGCACTCCAGGAAGTTATTGTAAGGGCTTTGGAGAAGATGGGCAGCGTGACACACATGTAAGCATCGTGGTCAGGCGGCAGCCCCTGAAGCACGTGACCCATGGCCTGGGGTTTCCCATGAGGACACGCTACCTTGGCGAGGATGTGCTTGTCTTTGATGATGTACTCATACGTCGTCAGCAAGACGTTAAACTTCCCGCTCCGGAGCTGGGGGACAAAGGCCCGTCTTGCGGCAGGGGATCCCTGCAAGTGAAGCAGGATACACAGTTCAGCTTTTGGGGCCGGGTGGCCAGGTGGAGAGGCACAGGCACCCCCTGCAGCTGTCCAGTGACATGGTGGGAAGGCTCATCCTCACCAGAGGTAATGAGGAAAGGTGCTGGCAGGGCCGCTGGCCCATCCCAGACCTCACCATACAGAACATGCACCGCAGGAAGAAGAGGAAGCAGCACAGGCCAGCGGCGGCCGGGGCCTGGGGGAACAACAGGGCATGCATCGCCATCCGCGCATTCTTGGTGGCTGACAGGCTCCTCTCTTGCCAAGTCCCCATCTCAGTCTCCCAAGCTGGCCTCTGAGTGCTGGCCACCACACTCACTCCTGCCTCCTCCCCCAATGAGCGCTTTGTCCCTGCCCAGTCCCAAATCCCAGACCTATGAGACTGGAGTTCCAGGCTGTGGACCCAGCATTCTCCCCAGGTTCACCATCCAGAGGTATGTGTGGACTTCCCACCCGCCACCACCTGCACCTCCGTGCTCCTGCCCCGCCTACGCCATGCACCGCAGCAAGAGAGAGGAAACCTCTGCGGCTGTGACCTACCTTGTAGGACACCTTCACCACGGAGGGGGCCCACTTGTCGAACTCGTACGCCCAGTTGGACAGCGTTCTGACGGGACAAGGAAGTGAGAGTCAAGCGCTAGTCTCTCATCAATGGCTCACTGTGCAAACCCACAGCCACTGACTGCCAGGGGCAAGGCCAACACCGCCACAGCCGTGGTGAAGGCTGGGGACAGCTCTTGAAAGAGCGTGGCGAGCAGGGGACTCAGCAGCCATGCGTTTCCGCTGCCCTTTGCCCTGCCCACTCTGCTGGAACCTGGATGAGGCAAGGGAGGCAGTGCAGTCTTCTTGTAACTACAAGGTAAAGAGCCTGAGGGCTGGAGTCACCCAAGAAAGACTGGACAGAAACCTGGGGGAGGCTGGGTCCCCAATGGCATCTTGGAGCTACTGGGCCTGACCCCGCACTTCCACTGACTTAGGAACAGCAAAACCTCCCTGGAGTGATGGGGACAGTCAGGACACCGAGGGAGAAGCCGGAGGTATGGGGAGTATCTGTAGTGGAGGGAGAAGAGCCAGGAGCAAGGGTCAGGAGGGAACTGAGTCGGAGACGGAGGTCCAAACAGAGGCAGGACAAGCAGCTCATGGCAGGAAGCGGCAAGTCCCAGTAAGAGGTCTGACATGACCAGAAGCCTGTACACTGTAAACATTCCCTAGGGCGCGGGCCCTCTTCTGGCACACAGGAGCTGACGCTCCACAGTGTGGACACCTGCCCAGGTGGGGTGCAATGTGAAAAGACTGCAGGCGCACCCACGACACAACCTCACTGAAGCAGGGGAAGGAGCTGACCTCCATCCCCCTGGAAATGGAGTCTGACTGAAATCTGGAGGCCTGAAGACACAAGGAACTGGCCCCAAAGCCTGCACCCTAGTGGGTCAAGATGCTTCTTGGGGGTATGGGCTCACTACTCTGAAAGTACTGTCCAGAATGCTGAGAATGGGCAGACACAGGGTGGAAGTGTGAGAAGGAACCAGTGGTCCTCACTCAGAGCCACAGACAGTAGCATGAACTCATGTTCAGCTTAACACAGAAACAGATGACGAGGCAGAGAACACCTTTTAGATGGGTGTGCACATAGCATCAGCATGCAGGCAGCAGACACGAATCTCCTAGAGCTGACCACTGAGAGAGCCCGGGAGCAATGACACCCCAGAAGCAACGGGCCCATCCAGGACCCAGGTCTTGGTTCCCAATAAGAGGGGAAACCAGGGCTCCTTGGAGAAATGGCTGACTCCAGGGAGAGGGCAGGAAATGGACTACATGAGCGTGCAGCATCTCTTGGTGCCAAAAAGCAAGAAAGTCCTTGAAATTCACCACAATGCTGGGGGCGTGTCACAGGACAGAGGAGCAAACTGAAAGAGTTCCCAGAGACCAAAGCTGGATGAATTTGAGCCAGAAAATGAAAAACCCAGCACTGGTGCAAAGCCTGGAGTATAAAATAAATATCAATGGGTCCATACTCATATTAAGAAATGACAGAATAAATTCATAGAGGAAACACTATTCTTCCAGGGAGAATTCTCCCAGGCCAGATCTGAAACAAGTGAAGCAATGAAATACATGTTTGTGCCTGTGAGTCCACACTCCTATAATAATTACCCAAACAAGCACATGGGGAAGAAGGGACAGCTCTTCCTAACAGTGGAATTCCAATTAATTTGTAGAGAAGGGCGGATAGAAACAGGTAACCATGTATTTGGCAAATCCTATTACTTTATCAGGCAAAACTTATCCAACATTTGCTGCTATAGTTTGGGTATTTGGCGCCTCCAAACCTCAGGCTGAAATCTGATTTGGAGGTGGGGCCTTGTAGGAGGCATCTAGGTCATGGGGACAGAACCCTCATGAATGGCCTGTACTGTACTGGGGACTGGGGGATGAATGAGATCTTGCTGTATGAGCTCCTGTGAGAGCTATTGTTAAAAAGAGACTGGAACTCCCATCTCCCTCACCTCTCCCCCCACGGGATCTCTCCCCACTGGTGCCCCTTTGCCTTCTACCAGGAGTAGAATCTGCCTGAAGCCCGCACCAGATGCTCAGTCTTCCAGCCAGCAGAATCATGAGCCAAATAAACCTTTTTTTTTTTTTGACAAAGAGTTTCACTCTTGTTGCCCAGGCTGGAGTGCAATGGCACGATCTTGGCTCACTGCAACCTCTGCCTCCTTGGTTCAAGTGACTCTCCTGTCTCAGCCTCCTGAGTAGCTGCGATTACAGGCATGCGCCACCACACCCGGCTAATTTTTTTTGGATTTTTAGTAGAGACAGGGTTTCACCATGTTCATCAGGCTGGTCTCGAACTCCTGACCTCAGGTGATCTACCTGCCTCGGCCTCCCAAAGTGCTGGAATTATAGGCGTGAGCCACTGCACCCGGCTAAAGCTCTTTTCTTTAACATCTAGCCTCAGGTATTCCTTTATAGCAACACAAAATATAGTAGGACAGATGCTAAAATTATTGGAGAAACTAGGAACAGAAATGGGATATTCACATAAAGTTGAAGTGCGTTCCCAAGCGATAGTTATTAATGACAAAGTGTAAATCCTCGGTTTACAGCGGGAAACCCAGCAGGTACCTGGCATGAGAGACCGAGGCCTCAACATCACATGCCTTCCCCAAAGGCACATCAAGCAGGGCGTGACATCACTCCCTGGGATCGTGTCAGACAAACCCAAACTGAAGGAAAGTCTACCAAAGGTCCAACAATAGTGTCAAGCTTGAGAAGGACAAAGAGGAAATGAGGAACTGCCACAGACATGACCGTGTGGAGTCCTGGACCAGAACAAGGCCACTCACGCAAAAACTGACAAGATTGGTAAATAAGGCCTCTGGTTTGCTAATAGAATTATGTCTATGTTATTTTCCTGGTTTTCATAATTGTCCTGGGGTTATGAAAAAATTGGGAAGATGGGTGAAGGGTGCATAGCAATTCTTTACAGAAACTCTACAATGTTTTATATGAATGAGATCATTTTGGTCGGACATGGTGGCTCACTCCTGTAATCTCAGCACTTTGGGAGGCCGAGGTGAGTGGAACACGAGGTCAGGAGTTCGAGATCAGCCACCTAACCGAAAATGGTGAATGGTGAAACTCCAACTCTACTAAAAATACAAAAATCAAAAATAAATAAATAAATAAAATAAAATAAAATAAAAATACAAAACTTGTTGGGCATGGTGGCACATGCCTGTATCCCAGCTACTCAGGAGGCTGAGGAGAATCACTTGAACCTGGGTGGCGGAGGTTGTAGTGAGACGAGATCATGCCATTGCCCTCCAACCTGGGCGACAGTGCGAGACTCTATCTCAAAAAAAAAAAAAAAAAAAAAAGAATGAGATCATTTCAAAATGAAAAGTTTAAAAAAAATTTCTTCTGTAAGTAGATAACAAAGAAAACAAAATTTAAAGCAAAACAATTAGCAACTAAAACCCAAGGCTGCAGAACAGCACCCTGGAGAGCGCCATTCCAGTAGACAGTGATCTGAGACTTCTGAAAAGGACGGCACCCATCAGCCTCTGGGGGAAGAGGGGCAAAGGCAGAGCTGGGAGTGAGGTGGGTGGAGCTGTAAGGAACAGCATCCAGACACAGACAAGGGACAGAGCTCAGGGAGGTGCAGCGAGAGGGAACTCTACAGCAGTCTGAGTCTAAGCAAGAGGGGAGGTGAGGCCACCTGCAGCACTGTGGCCAGGACGCCCTGCTCCTCCAGGGCAGTCTGTTTCATGCCATGTGGGAAGCCAGGGAACAAAACAAAGAAATGGCTCCATGGTAAACCTAGGAGGGTTCTGGGGTCCCTCGCCTTTCCTCTAGTCTTCCCTGCAATGGTCAGGAGTCAGGCCCACCCTATGGAAGTGGGACCCATGGGGCCCAGAGGTCTTACAGGCATAAGGCCATTTTGCCATGAGCTTGGGGCATGGACATGCAGCTTGCCAGCCTGCTGCAGATGGGGGTGCGCTGCTGACGTGCAGCAGCACTGGTCCCAGTGAGTGCCTGGTTGGAGTTAGGGGCTGTGCTCTAAGGCCAGACCAAGTGCCGTGCTGAGGTCTGGCCAATCACAGCAGACTAATCCCCAGGCCAGTGACTGTTTGCGTGCTGGACATGTGACCTGAACTGGACCAGTAAAAGCCAGCCCTGGACTTTCTGGGAAAACCCTAGGCAGTTCCCCCTTTTGGTGCAGGCACTGAGCTGCGTAGAGGGACGTCCAGAGAGGTGGGTGGGGGTGAGCTCTCGGTTTGCTGGGAGAGAAAGGCCAGAGGAGCCAGGCAGTGGCAAGTGACAGCCTCTTAGGGTGTCCAGATCCCACCAAGTCCCAGCACCTGGGCCAAGCTGGGATGTGCCCAAGCACTCTGGTGCCCTGCACATAGAAACTGCTTGTTCAGTGGAGTCTAAATGGCCTCACCCTACTTTTCTAGTGTGACATTCTTGTCCCCTGCGACTCCCCTATGTGGACTTTGCTGGTTGTGGGACTTGAAAAGGACACCAAGGACATCCCAGGAGAGGGACCCCACGTCTCCCCAGGCGTGGAAGGGACTCTCAGTCATGCCCTCACTTGCTCCTGGATCCAGAGGCAGGCTGTGACAGGTGGAGCTGTGCACACCCCGGAGGCTGGTGTAGCAGTCCTCACCCCCAGTAGCTCAGGATGACACTGTGCTTGGAGACTGGGCCATTACAGAGGCAGTAAAGGTAAAACAGGCCATTAGGGTGTGCCCTCATCCAATCTCACCAGTGTCCTTATAAGAAGAGATGAGGACACAGACACGCACAGAAGGAGGACCACGTGAAGACACAGGGAAGGCAGCCTCTGCAAGCCAGGGAGAGAGGCCTCAGGTGGAAGCAATGCTGTTGACACTTTGAACCTGGACTTCTGACCTCCAGGAAAATAAATTTCTGTCATTAAGCCACCTCGTTTGTGGTATTCTACTGTGGCAAACTAACGAACACAGGAGCATGTGAGTGGCCTATGGGGTGCTGCTGGCGCCAGGTACTCACGAGAGAGGCACGATGATGAGGAAGGGCCCATTGATGCGTTTGTGCTCCATGAGGTACGTGATGAGCGCAATGGTCTGGATGGTCTTCCCCAGGCCCATCTCGTCGGCCAGGATGCCGTTTAGGTTGTTGTTGTACAGGGACACCAGCCACTCCAAGCCTTTGATCTGCAAGGACAGACACGGCCACGCCAGGACTGAAGGCTGAGTTGGACACCAGAGGGTTCCCCACACTTCAGAGACTCAGACAACACCACCAACCACGAGTTCTGCCCGAGCCACATCCCACCCACGACTGCCTTTACCGAGTGTATTTCCTCTGAACCAACCCCATCCTTTATCGATTAGCCTCATCCTTAGCAATAACGTCTATGAAACTGCAGAGTGACTGTGCTAATGATGGGTGTGTGTAACATTTCTGGTGCACATCTGAACAGCTCATTCCAACTGTTACACTGTCCGCCTGTTCCTGCTTGACAATGACCCACACAGCACACAGGAGAAACCTGCCCACACCACAGGACACTTGCACTCAGGAAACCATGAGGGCTTCAGGGTGACTTAGTGAGGAATTCACGGACTAACCATCATTTCATGATTAAGGGAGAAAATTTCCAAAGCCTGGGAGCTTCCTGAAATACAGGTATCAAATAGAAGACTATTTGCTAACTGAATATAATGTTAGGAAGGAAAATTTGGAAATTTTCATAATGGCTTGAGGAAGTAAGTTCTGGTCAAGTTCTAATTATTTTTTTTTTTGAGACGGAGTCTCACTCTGTCACTCAGGCTGGAAGACAGTGGTGCGATCTCGGCTCACTGCAACCTCCGCCTCCCAGGTTCAAGCGATTATCCTGCCTCAGCCTCCCAAATAGCTGGGATTACAGGCATGTACGACCACATCCAGCTAATCTTTTGTATTTTTAGTAGAGTTAGGGTCTCACCAAGTTGGCCAGCCTGGTCTCGAACTCCTGACCTTAGGTCATCCACCCAACCTCAGTCTTCCAAAGTGCAGTGAGCCACTGCACCCAGCCAAGTTCTAATTCTTCTAATTGCATGGGACTCTTGGAAAACTCCACTGACCATGAGATTTGCCTTCGTTTCATTGTTGTTTTACAGAGATGGGGTCTCGCTATGCTGCCCAGACTGGAGTGCAGTGGCTATTAACAAGGACTATCTCACTACGGATCAGCATATCAGTTTTGACTAATTTTTAAAATACTTTTGTAGAGGCAAGATCTCACTATGTTGCTCAGGCCCATCTTCAACTCCTGGGCTCAAGTCATCCTCCCATTTCAGTTTCATAAGTAGCTGGAACTATAGGCACATGCGTAGATTGCATGTTGATATTAGCACAAAAGGTTGGAGAGTTCTCTTTAAGAAAGTTGGAGCCAGGTGCGGTGGCTCACGCCTGTAATCCCAGCACTTTGGGAGGCCAAGGCGGGCTGATAACCTGAGGTCAGGAGTTTGAGACCAGCCTGGCCAACATGGTGAAACTCCATCTCTAATAAAATTACAAAAATTAGGTGGGCGTGGTGGCATGTACTTGCAGTCTCGGCTAGTTGGGAGGCTGAGGCAGGAAAATCACTTGAACCCAGGAGGAGGAGGTCACAGTAATGCCATTGCACTCCAGCCTTGGCAACAGAGAGAGAGACTCTTGTTTAAAAAAAAAAAAAGAAGGCTGGGCGCGGTGGCTCACGCCTGTAATCCCAGCACTTTGGGAGGCCGAGGCGGGTGGATCACGAGGTCAAGAGATCGAGACCATCCTGGTCAACATGGTGAAACCCCGTCTCTACTAAAAATACAAAAAATTAGCTGGGCATGGTGGCGTGCGCCTGTAATCCCAGCTACTCAGGAGGCTGAGGCAGGAGAATTGCCTGAACCCAGGAGGTGGAGGTTGCGGTGAGCTGAGATCACGCCATTGCACTCCAGCCTGGGTAACAAGAGCGAAACTCCGTCTCAAAAAAAAAAAAAGGAAAGAAAGCTGGGAAACAGGGATTCCCAACCTGTTCTTTTGTTGGAATTATACTGGTTGTCTTGTGGGGCCTTGTAAATGAGCTCGGGAGGTAGGCCACATTAAGAGGCATTACTCCACGAATAGCTCTGTTTCTTGACTGTTCCAAGTCAGGACCAGGTGAAAAGCTTCAGATGCACTGTCTTTACACCCTCACACAGGACTTCACCCCAGAAGAAAGAGCTGAGTCCAGGGCTGCCAGCTCCTAGTGCTAACCTCCTGCCACTCGCCGTTTCACACCACACAGAGCTCAGGTAACCTGTCCTGAGCATGCAGATGCCCAGACCTTGGCTCCAGCCCTGGATGAGCCCTACGCGCGGTGTGATGCTAAGGAGCTGCTGCACCTCTCTGCACCTCAGGTGGCCCCATCTCTGCGGCCCCTGCCATGTAAATGGCTCCCACTCTGCCTGGCCCATCAGGCACCCAGTAGACACTGACTTTCTGCAGTTTCACTTCCTCCTGGCAGCTAACCTACCAGACCACATCTCTGCTTTACACATGGGGAAACTGAGGCTCAGAGAGGAAGAGTGCATTGCCCACAGACAAAGAGCAGAAGGCAAACTCAGGTCTGCCTGAAGTCCGCACCCCCCACCACCTGGTAACACCTGCACCGAGGCAGCTATGTGGTGGCGGCCTCCCCACCCCACACCTCACCTGATACTGTTTGAGGACACCATTGACCATAAGTGCCGACTGCTTGTCCACTCTCTCGGTGACAGCGTGGGCCACAGCATAGTAGGACTGCAGTCCACGCGCAAGGGCCTGGGACACGCCGTACTCATCATCGACATCTTGCTTGGCATTCCTGGGAGTGAGATGGAAGCGGCAGGTGAGGACTCACGTTCCCACCTGTGACAACATACTCGTTCCTGACATAAACTCTGTGGAGTAACCCTTTCTGCCGAATGACCTGTGGCCTGCACTGTAACATACACACAGGTGCAGCCAGACAGTGTGAGACCAGACAGGACAGCCCACGCTAAGCCTGAGGGACCCAGACTGGACTCCTGGGAGCTCTGGGTCCCGACTGCACACCACAGAACTAGGATTCTGTCACTCAGATGGGCACAGTGGCTCACACCTGTAATCCCAGCACATTGGAAGGCTGAGGCGGTAGATCACTTGAGGCCAGGAGTTCGGGACCATCCTGACCAACATGGTGAAACCCCATCTCTACTACTACAAAAAAAAACACAAAAATTAGCTGGATATGGTGGTGCATGCCTGTAATCCCTGCTACTCAGGAGGCTGAGGTACAAGAAGCACTTGAGCCCGGGAGGCAGAGGCTGCAGTAAGCTGAGATCGAGCCACTGTACTCCAGCCTGGATGAAAGAGCAAGATTCTGTCTCAAAAAAAAAAATGCTGTCACTCGCCACAGCACAGAAAGAGACGCTGCATCTAGCCAGATGCTTATCATATAACCCACCTTTCTAATAACAATTCACGAGACTAAAGGTGAAAAGAAACACAGGCTGAGCAGATACATACAAAACCAGAATTGTTAAATGTTGGCAATTCTGTGGTCTAAACTGAACATTTTTCTTTTCTTTTATTATTTTTTTTAAAAGATGGGGTTTCACCACGTTGGTCAGGCTGGTCTTGAACTCCTGACCTCAGGTGATCCGCCCGCCTTGGCCTCCAAAGTGCTTGGATTACAGGTGTGAACCACCACACCTGGCCACATTTTTCCTTTAAAAAGTGACTTTGGCCAAGCGAGGTGGCTCACACCTGTAATCCCTGCACTTTGGAAGGTAGAGGCAGGCAGATCATGAGGTTAAGAGATTGAGACCATCATGGCCAACATAGTGAAACCCCATCTCTACTAAAAATACAAAAATTAGCTGGGCATGGTGGCACATGCCTATAGTTCCAGCTCCTCGGGAGGCTAAGGCAGGAGAATCTCCTGAAGCCGGGAGGCAGAGGTTACAGTGAGCCAAGATCGCACCACAGCACTCCAATCTGGTGGCAGAGTGAAACTCTGTCTCAAAAAAACAAAAAAAGTGACTTTTGACTACCTAAATTTATTGCTATGTTAGATATGTATGATCTAACTTTTATCTTTTATTTTATGCCATGCTTTCTGTTATTATCTCTTACAAACCGTTCATAGTGGGTTCTGTTTTCTTAGCTTAGTGGGTTGTTCCCCTGTATGTTTCTTCTGTTGATTTCCAAGTATTCTATCTTCGTTCTGGTGTTTGCCTTCATATCTATAGTGTATGTAATACCCTCGATCGTCTCTTGCTTTTTTTTTTTTCAGACAGACTCTCTGTCTGTTGCCCAGGCTAGAGTGCAATGGTGTGAACTAGGCTCACTGCAGCCTTGTCCTCCCCTGTTTAAGCAATTCTCCTGACTCAGCCTACCGAATAGCTGGGATTACAGGTGCCCACCACCACACCTGGCTAATTTTTGGACTTATATTAGAGATGGGGTTTCACCATGTTGGCCACTGGTCTACATGTTGGCCACTCCTGATCTCAAGTGATCCGCCTGCATCAGCCTCCAAAAATGCTGGGATTATAGGCGTGAGCCACTGCACCCAGCCCACTCCTGCTTTTGAATAAAATCCATTAATTCCTTCCCATAAGCAATAATGAGATTAGTGTGTTAACTGTGATATGTTACAAGAGCAAAAGATGAGAACAATAAGCTAAATGCCTGCCACCAAAGGACAGGCTAAGAAAATGTGAACATAACATAACGCTGTAAGACTCTGCCAACTGAAGACCAGACTGGGAGCACTCTGCACGAACACAGGATTAACTCTGAGAGGGAAGGTTCAGTGAAAATAGCAAGGTGCACACCAGTGTACACTTGAGACATGTATGTAAATGAAAACACAAAAATGGCTGGGCGCGGTGGCTCACGCCTGTAATCCCAGCACTTTAGGAGGCCAAGGCAGGCAGATCATGAGGTCAGGAGATCAAAACCATCCTGGGCAACACATTGAAACCCCATCTCTACTAAAAATACAAAAAATGGACGGGCACAGTGGCTCACACCTGTAATCCCAGCACTTTGGGAGGCTGATGTGGGCGGATCACAAGGTCAAGAGATCAAGATTATCCTGGCTAACACAGTGAAACCCCATCTCTACTAAAAATACAAAAAATTGCCAGGCGTGGTAGCCCACGCCTGTAATCCCAGCACTTTGGGAGGCTGAGGCAGGCAGATGACGAGGTCAAAAAGATCAAGACCATCCTTGCAACATGGTGACACCCCATTTCTACTAAAAATACAAAAATTAGCTGGGTGTGGTAGCGCACACATGTAGTCCCAGCTACTCGGGAGGCTGAGGCAGGAGAATCGCTTCAACCTGGGAGGCAGAGGTTAGAGTGAGCCAAGATCGCGCCACTGCATAACAGCCTGAAAACAGAGAAGACTCTATTTCAAAAAAAAAATAATAATACAAAAACTTAGCTGGGTGGTCAGGCGCGGTGACTCATGCCTGTAATCCCAGCACTTTGGGAGGTTGAGGCGGGCAGATCACCTGGGATCAGGAGTTGGAGACTACCCTGACCAACATGGAGAAACCGCATCTCTACTAAAAATACAAAATTAGCCAGGCATGGAGGTGCATGCCTGTAATCCCAGCTATTCAGGAGGCTGAGGCAGGAGAATCACTTGAACCTGGGAGGCAGAGGTTACAGTGAGCCATGATCATGCTATTGCACTCCAGACTGGGCAACAAGAGCGAAACTCCATTTAAAAAAAAAAAAAATTAGCTGGGTGTGATGGCGCATACCTGTAATCCCATCTACTCGGTATGCTGAGGCAGGAGAATTACTTGAACCTCTGGAGGTTGCAGTGAGCCGAGATTGTGCCACTGCACTCCAGCTTGGGCAACAGAATGAGACCTCGTCTCAAAAAAAAAATAAAGATAAAAAATAAAGACAAAAGGCCAGGCGCGGTGGCTCACGCGTTTAATCCCAGCACTTTGGGAGGTCGAGGCGGGTGGATCACGAGGTCAAGAGATCGAGACCATCCTGGTCAACATAGTGAAACCCCGTCTCTACTAAAAATACAAAAAATTAGCTGGGTATGGTGGTGCGTGCCTGTAATCACAGCTACTCAGGAGGCTGAGGCAGGAGAATTGCCTGAACCCAGGAGGTGGAGGCTGCGGTGAGCCGAGATCGCGCCATTGCACTCCAGCCTGGGTAACAAAAGCGAAACTCCGTCTCAAAAAAAAAAATAAGATACTTTGGGAGGCCGAGGCGGGTGGATCACGAGGTCAAGAGAACGAGACCATCCTGGTCAACATGGTGAAACCCCGTCTCTATTACAAATACAAAAAATTAGCTGGGCATGGTGGCGCGTGCCTGTAATCGCAGCTACTCAGGAGGCTGAGGCAGGAGAATTGCCTGAACCCAGGAGGCGGAGGTTGCGGTGAGCCGAGATCGCGCCATTGCACTCCAGCCTGGGTAACAAGAGCGAAACTCCGTCTCAAAAAAAATAAATAAAAAAAAAAAAAAAAAAAAAAAAAAAGATAAATAAATAAATAAATAAATAAAGACAAAAATATGCACATTTTGCTTGCTAATGCATAGAGCATCTCTGGAAGATGACACACAAGGCTCGAAAGTTTCCCCAGAAAGGGTAGTGGACAGGGAGGGAACTGGGGGGTGGGGAGGGTTTCTGCCGCACACCCAACTGTACCTCATAAGCATGTGGTGAACCTGTGAATGCATTTGTTCTATTAAATTCCTATCAAATATATAAAATGTGAAGTAAACAAATTTGGTCTCTGTGGTTCCACAGTGGCAGCTGGCTGGACAGTGCTGAATGTCATCTCGTGACAGGCTGGGATTCTAGCTACTCCCACCAGCGTCACCTCACAGGAAGCTGGCACACAACAGTGCATGTTGGGACTCCTTACTCAATGATGTGCCGCGCGTCCACCTCAGAGACGTCGTCGCTGTCTGGATCTGGAATCTTCTTCTTCTCCTCCACGGGCAGGGTGGGAGGCTGCGCTGCCTGTGGCTGCTCCTCCTCCTCCTCCTACCAAGAGACAAGCCCGTGTCATTTCAGGTCATCCCCCACAAAGGGGGGATGGGGCTCCCATGGAAAGAATGTCATTTTAGAAGTAAGTGATCTTCTAGCAGCCCTCGCCTCCTCTACCTATCCTGGAATCTGTGATGTTTGTTATTTACATCTTCCTTTTAAATTATTTATTATTATTTTTTAATATACGGGAGTCTCGCTATGTTGCCCAGACGGCTTCAAACTCCTGGGTTCAAGTGATCCTCCTGCCTCAGCCTCCCCAGTAGCTAGAAATACAGATATGCTCCACCATACCCAACTCAAATTTTAAAAATTTTTGTAGATATGGGGTCTTGCTATGTTGTCCGGGCTCAAACTCCTGGCTCAAGCAATCCTCTTGCCTCTCCCAGTAGCTGGGACTACAGGTAAATGCCACCACACCAGCTATATCTTTTAATGTTCAGTAAATCATTTTTTGTTGTTGTTGTTGTTTTGGGGGGCACACAGGGTCTTGCTGTCACTCAGGCTGGAGTGTAGTGGCGCTATCTCAGCTCACTGCCACCTCCACCACCGGGACTCAAGCCATTCTCCCACCTCAGCCTCTCGAGTAGCTGGGACCACAAGCGTGCAACACCACACTCAGCTAAATGTTTTTATATTTTTGGTAAAGGCAGGGACTCGCTACGTTGCCCAGGCTGGTCTCAAATTCCTGAGCTCAAGAATCTGTCTGCCTCGACCTCCCAAACTGCTGGGATTATAGGTGTGAGGTACCGCACCCCACCCCAACACTTCTTTGTAAGGCTATCTCAGGGTATTTTGTACTTTTATTACTAATTAGAAGTAGATTCTATATCCCTCCTAACCCCCTATTACACAATGAACGTTACAGATTTATTCTCTGCTAATCTACTAAAGCAGTTTTTCAGTTAATTCTCTTGGATTTCCTACATATTAAATATCTTAGAGCCTGCCACCATGCCCAGTTAATTTTTGTATTTTTTAGTAGAGATAGGGTTTCATGATGTTGGCAGGCTGGTCTCGAACTCCTGACCTCAGGTAATCAACCTGTCTCAGCCTCCCCAAGTGCCAGAATTACAGGCATGAGCCACCACGCCCAACCTTAAATGTCTTAGAGCCAACTTTCAATATTTATTGCTTGTAATTTACTTCCAGCTTTACGGACAAGTCTCAACCATCTACGATATGTCTAATAATACTGGCGAAAATAAGTTTCTCATTTCACTGAAAGTTATCTATGAACTTGTTTAAGCATTAATGTTGTGCCACGTATGGCTTTCCAGCCTTCACTGGGATTTTGCATAACACACATTGATAAAATACACATGAATGAATTTCCTTACCTTAAGCTATTTTTATATCCCCATTTAAATCATACAAATACACCACAGTGGATTGTTCCCTCATCTGTAATGGAACTGCTACAAAGCTTTACAAATATTATCTATAATTAATCTGTTATATCATTCCAGTGAAAAGCCAATGGAATGTCCCTTGGATCACAAAAAATGATTTTATAGATCACTTGGAATAAACACGTGGTAATCACACCGACATTTTAGGCAAGAAACCAGAGCTGGTAGATATCCTGGAATTAAAAGAGGAGGGAGACTTCTGGCTAAAGCCAAATCAGGAAGTGGGCAAATTTCCTCCCCAAAAAGCAACTTTAAAGCTGGACAAATTGACAAGTGACCATTTCAGAGCTCAGGGAGTTGACCAAAGGTCTAATAGTATTAGTAAACCTTGAAAAACTGAACTTGTGGTAGGAAGAGTGGGAGTCTGTAGCTCTTTTACTGGGGGCCACATTCACCTCTTCTACCTCATAGCTCCAGATACGTGAAGGTCTTATGGCAGGCTGGAGAAGGAGGCAGGCTATGAGGCTTGGCAGTGAGGTGGAAGGGGCTCAGTCACTTGTAGAAGGAAGCAATGCCCATGCCCAATGGCACTGCCAACAGAGGTGAGATCAGCCATAGAGAAAAGCATATCATTGGCTGAGTCTGTGCCCTTGCAGAGATACCAAAGGATCCAGTAGAGCACAAGTGCCAGGGAGAACCCGGCAATGGCCCAAATGTAAAATGCACCTCCTCAGACAACTGAACCATTAGCAGGAGAAGGCAGGTGTCTGAGCATAAACTGTGCCCAATCTTCAGATGACCACAAAGTGACGAAGAAACACTGCCTGCCCCTAATGATCCAGGGAAAAAAAAAAGGAAGAGACAATCAAAAAATGTTTAAAAGAAACATATACAAATCCTCATTAGTATAGCAATAAGAAAAAAAAGAAAAAGAAAAAGAATTGAGCAAATACAGCAGAGGCCACACACACTGTATGGGAACCAGATTTCACAGATTTAGCCCCAGGAAATTACTAAACAGACTAGATGTCACCACAACCTCTCGGGGGTAAAAGTCAGACTCAGGGTAGCTAAAGTAGGCTTCAACTAAACATGAAGAAGAGGTAAGCAAAAAAAAAAAAAGAGAGGTCGGGCGTGATGGCTCACGCCTATAATCCCAGCACTCTGGGAGGTCAAGGTGGGGGGATCACCTGAGGTCAGGAGTTCGAGACCAGCCTGACTAATATGGTGAAACCCTGTCTCTACTAAAAATATAAAAAATTACCCGGGCGTGGTGGCGGGTGCTTGTAATCCCAGCTACTTGGGAGGCTGAGGTAGGAGAATCGCTTGAACCTGGGAAGCAGAGGGTGCAGTGAGCTGAGATCACGCCACTGCACTACAGCTTGGAAAACAGAGCAAGACTCTGTTTCAAAAAAAAAAAGGAGAGTATGATATATACTCAAGAGGAAAAAAACCGGTATACTGTCCCTGTTCTCAGATGTTGGAATTCACATACAAATTGGTCTTTTGAAGCAGCTAGGATTCTAAATATATTCAGAGTAATCGTAAATACATTCATAGAACTAAAGGAAACGTTGATTAATTTAAGCACAATGAACTGACAAATATAAAATTTCAATAGACGACTGAAATCATAAGCTTCCCGAATTTGATGAAAAACTTAACTACCCGTAAAAGAAGCTGAACAAACCCCAAAGAGAATAAATACAATATATTTCACAGTCAAACCACTACAAGCCAAGAAAAAGAAAATCTGAAGAGCAGAAAGAGAAAAAGAAATCATCATCAAATAAAGAGGGGCAACAATACAATTAATGGCTAAATTCTAAACTGAAACAAGATCAGAAAGTAGCAGAATGACATGTTCAAAGTGCTAAAAGGAAAACCAAAAACAGCCTCTCAAATGAGAATTCTATGTTCAGCAAACCTACCGTTCCCAAAATGAAGGCTAAAGAGATCCATTCCAAGATATAAATGGATTGACAGAAAGTATTGCTAGCAGATATGCCTTATGAAAAAATATTATCCCAGCACTTTGGGAGGCCGAGGCAGGCAGATCACCTGAAGCCAGATGCTGGAGACCAGCCTGGCCAACATGGTGACACCCCGTATCTACTAAAAATACACAAATTAGCCAGGCATGGAGGTATACACCTATAATCTCAGCTACTTGTGAGGCTGAGGTAAGAGAATCACTTGAACCCAGGAGGCGGAGATTGTAGTGAGCTGAGACCTCGCCACTGCCCTCCAGCCTGAGAGACAGAGCAAGACTCCATCCCAAAAAAGAAAAAATATTATTATAAGAAATCTTCTAAGTTAAAAAAGGGCACAATAGTAGACAACAGTGCAAACTACAGGAAGAAATAAAAAACACTGAAAATTATAACTACAGTATAGGAGATTCTTTTTTTTGAGATGGAGTTTTGCTCTTGTTGCCCAGGCTGGAGTACAACGGCGTGATCTCGGCTCACCGCAACCTTCGCCTCCTGGGTTCAAGCAATTCTCCTGCCTCAGCCTCCCAAGTAGCTGGGACTACAAGCATGTGCCACCATGCCCAGCTAATTTTTTTGTATTTTTATTCACCATATTGACCAGGATGGTCTCAATCTCTTGACCTTGTGATCCACCCGCCTCGGCCTCCCAAAGTGCTGGGATTATAAGAGTGAGCCACCGTGCCCGGCCCAGTATAGGAGATTCTCTAACTGTATCTTCCCTTATTTCTTCTCTACTAACATCTTTAAAATCAACAGATTGTGTAAAACGCTGACTGTAAGACTGTACTGCAGGGTTTATTCTATACAGAGAGGTAAAGCTATGACCATAACAGCACAAAGGAAAGGGGAGAGAATGGAGTCACACTGGAGCAAAATTTATTTTACTTGAATCAAGTTAGCATTAATCTGATGTACACTGTGGTAAGTTAAGATGCATACCACAGGCCTGGCGTAGTGGCTCATGCCTGTAATCCCAGCACTTTGGGAGGCCAAGGCAGGTGCATCACCTCAGGTCAGGAGTTCAAGATCAGCTTGGCCAACATTGTGAAACCCTGTATCTACAAAAATACAAAAATCAGCATGATGGTAGGTGCCTGTAATCCCAACTACTGGCAAGGCTGAGCAAGAGAATCGCTTGAACCCAGGAGGTAGAGGTTGCAGTGACCCAAGATCACACCATTGCACTCCAGCCTAGGTGACAGAGAGAGACTCCATCTTAGAAAAAAAAGAAAAGGATGTACACTGTAATCCCTAGAGCAACTACAAAGAAATTAAAAAGGCACTGTAAAGGCCAGGTGCGGTGGCTCACACCTGTAATCCCAGCACTTTGGGAGGCCAAGGCAGGCGGATCAAGAGCTCAGGAGGAGATGGAGACCATCCTGGCCAACACAGTGAAATCCCATCTCTATTAAAAACACCAAAAAAATTAGCCGGGTGTGGTGGCATGAACCTGTAGTCCCAGCTACTCAGGAGGCTGAGGCAAGAGAATCACTTGAACCTGGGAGGTGGAGGTTGCAGTGACCCAAGATTGCACGACTGCACTCCAGCCTGGGCAACAGACTGAGATTCAGTATCAAAGAAAAAAAAAAAAAAAAGGCACTGTAAAAATAAGAATTCACTTTGGGAGGCCGAGGCGGGTGGATCACGAGGTCAAGAGATCGAGACCATCCTGGTCAACATGGTGAAACCCCATCTCTACTAAAAATACAAAAAATTAGCTGGGCATGGTGGAACGTGCCTGTAATCCCAGCTACTCAGGAGGCTGAGGCAGGAGAATTGCCTGAACCCAGGAGGCGGAGGTTGCGGTGAGCTGAGATCACGCCATTGCACTCCAGCCTGGGTAACAAGAGCGAAACTCCGTCTCAAAAAAAAATAAGAAGAAGAAGAAGAAGAATTCAAAAAAACAAAACGGTACACTAAAAATAATATTAAGCACAAAAGAAAGCAGTAAAGGAGAAACAAAAACAGGAGATACATAGAAAAGAAACAGGAAATGTAAGCCCAATCACATCAGAAATTACAGTATATATAAATGGTCTTAGAAACTCAGTCAAAAAGCAGTCACTATCATACTAGCTGAAAATGCAAAATCCATATGCTGTTTTAGAGTCAAAGAAACAGGCTGAAAGTAAAAGAACAGGAAAAGACGTACCATGCAAACAATAACCACAAGAAGCTGGAGTGACGAAGATAGAACAGACTTTAAAACAAGAAATAACACTGGAGGCCAGGCACGCTGGCTCACACCTGTAATCCCAATACTTTGGGAGGCCCAGATGGGTGGATAACCTGAGGTCAGCAGTTAGACACCAGCCTAGCCAACCTGGTGGAACCCTATCTCTACTAAAAATATTTTGAAAATGAGACAGGTGGGTGAATCACCTGAGGTCAGGAGTTCGAGACTAGCCTGACCAACATGGAGAAACCCCGTCTCTACTAAAAATACAAAATTAGCCAGGCGTGGTGGTGCATGCCTGTAATCCCAGCTACTCAGGAGGCTGAGGCAGGAGAATCACTTGAACCTGGGAGGCGGAGGTTGCAGTGAGCCAAGATCGCACCACTGCGCTCCAGGCCAAGTCTCAATTAAAAAAAAAAAAAGTTGGCTCACACCTGCAATTCCAGCATTTTGAGAGGCCGAGGCGGGCGGATCACAAGGTTAGGAGATCAAAACCATCCTGGCTAACATGGTGAAACCCTGTCTCTACTAAAAATACAAAAAAAAATTAGCTGGGCGTTTTTTTTTTAATGTAATGCAAATGATTTAATTTAAAATGGAAACAGTGACATGTCACCAAAAGCTGCCCTATTGGATAGCTGCTGCCCTATTGGATAGCACAGCTCTAAAGCACCAACTTCAGCCAGGACTGGGTCTCAGCTGTTCCCTGCCCCGCAAGACGCCCAGCCAGGGCAGAAGAGGGTCACAGCACACAGGGTGGAAGTCACTGCAAGTGGGCACTGGGAGCTTTGAAAGAGCCAGGATATGCACTCTTACCTCTTCCTCTTCTTCTGAGCCACTTTCTTCACTATCAGACCTCGGAGCTACCTCATACCTAGAAAAAATATAAGGGCTTTCACATAAATCTGCTCAGACCCAGCAGAATTCACTTTTCCTAGCAAACCAGCCAGGGATCCAAATAAAAGTAAAATCACCCCTAGCTGCCACCTCCCTGAATAAGGCCCACTGAGGACTCGGGATCCCAACTGCATCTGGAATGAAAGGCCCAACTCACCCCGGATTCATTTCCAGCCAGGCCTCCAGCTGCCCAGCTTTGGGGGCGTCTGTGCCCGTGAGGATCTTCCCGCTCTCCACGTGGATCACTTTCACCGGGAGGTCGCTCATCTGGCTGGTCTCATCCAGAGGCTAAAAAAAGAGTCATCCATGTGACACAGAGGTTGCAGGCCCTCCAGATCAAAGGTTTACAGAGGTCAGGGTGGGAACTGCCCACTCAACTGTATACACTTATCTCTATATACATGCAAACATGGCCAGTGGCGGTGACAATGGACAAACTGTATATTGAGTAACTCAGTAAAAATATATAACCCATGAATCCTGACTAAGCGACACTTGTTTCTTTAAGGTAGCTGACACATACATGGTAATTTTCAAACAGTCCAGACAGTCACACAGTTGAAAATTCAGGCCGGGCTGGTCTCAAACTCCTGGCTTCATGTGATCCACGTGCCTTGGCTTCCCAAAGTGTTGGGATTCCAGGCATGACCACTATGCCCGGCCCATTTTTTTTTTTTTAACGAAAACTGAAGAGCATAATGTGGGTGCTCCCCCTTCTCCTGTTCTCCAGCCTAAGTTTTGTCTTCAGAGGCGTCCACTGGTATCCGATTCCTGTACATCCTTCCAGATCAATTCCATGGATAAGAAACAAGGACTTAGACGTTTCCACTTTCTCCCTGTTTTTTACACTTACGGCTATACTAATTCACATTCTTTGGATCTTGATTTTTTTTACCCAACTTATGCTCTATTTGTAGATTTCATCAGGGGTCCTCATTCTTTTTTGTTAAAAAGCTAACTGGAATATTTCAAAAATAAGTTCCTTTTAGCAACAAATATGAAACTCCAACTGTTGAGATTCAATGGATAAACATTTCCTCCTTCATTGATTCTTTTATATTTCCTAGAGAAAACTTCCCAGAATGAGGACAACGTTCTTGGTTTAAATTCTGGTTTTTATCTTCCAGAAATTTATAACTACCTGCAAAACTGCTACACTCACTGTCAAAGCCATCCACACAGTGGAGGGATATCGATCAGTCTCTACACGTTAAAGGTCACTCTCAGAGTGGTCACCACGGAGGGTCACAGCAACCCCTTACCCCAACAATGGGCTCTGCAGGCTGCCTCAACTGGGGACTTCTACTCTGCATTCTCTCTGGGATCACTAGGGGAAGCAGTCAAAGACGTTGATTGAGAAATGCTTCCCCCACACCCAAAACTCTGATTGAAATGCTCTGGAGTGAGGCTTGGGCATCCTTGCTATTTTTAAATTTTTAATTTACTTTATATTTTTTGGAGATGGATCTCACTATATTACACAGGCTCTGTATACTGGTCATTCACAGGTGTAATCATAGTCTCAAAGCCCCAGGCTCAACTGATCCTCTTACCTCTGGCTCCCAAGCAGCTGAGACCACAAGTACACACCACGATGCCCAGGAAATTATTTTATTTTTTGTAGAGACAGAGTCTCCCTATGTTGTCCAGGCTGGCCTTGAATTCCTAGACTCTAGCAATCCTCCCACCTCAGCCTCCTGAGCAGCTGCCAACTACATGCACATGACTTCACACCCCGCTACTACTTAGAAAAAGCTCCCTGGAGGATCACTTGAGCCCAGGATGTCGAGGCTTCTGTGAACCATGACCTCACCACTGGACTCCAGCGTGGGCAACAGAGAGAGAGAAAGACACCCTGTCTCAAATAATAGTAATAATAATAATAGAGAGCTCCCCAGGTGACTAGAACATACAACAGAGGCTGAGTACCACTGGCTGAGAACAAGGCAAATCCACCACCAGAGCAGCAAGTGCCGGTGCCTGTTATCAACACTAACAGGACGAGCAGCCACAGCAGGACTGAGCATGAAGTTCCTGAGCTGCACTTTCCCACTTCATGACATTTTTCTTGAGTCCTCCAGATGGCTCTAGAACTATGAGACAGAACTGGCTGACAGAGACCCTGTCTGAAGTAATAATAACAAAAAGCTCCCCAGGCTGGAATGCAGTAATACAAATGCAATGCACTGCAGCCTGGACCTCCTGGGCTCAAGTGATCCTCCCACCTCAGCCTTTCAAGTAGCTGGAATGACAGGTGTATGCCACTAAGCCTAGCTAATTTTTTGTAGAGATAAGGTTTCACTACATTGCTCAGGCTGGTTTCAAACTCCTGGGGGGCTCAAGCGATCCACCCACCTCAGCATCCCAAACTGCTGGGATTACAGGTGTGAGCCACCATGCCTGGCCCCAAGGAACTTCTTTTTTTGAGACAGAATCTGTCTCTGTCACCCAAGCTAGAGTGTAGTGGCTGTGAACCTGACTCACTGTAACCTCCACCTCCCAGGTTCAAGTGATTCTCCTGCCTCAGCCTCCCAAGTAGCTGGGAGTACAGGTGTCCATCACTATGCTCGGCTAATTTTTTGTATCTTTAGTAGAGATGGGATTTCACTATGTTGGCCAGTCTGGTCTTGAACTCTTGACCTCAGGTGATCCACCCTCCTTGGCCTCCCAAAGTGCTGAGATTACAGGCGTGAGCCACCACATGCAGCCCCAAAAACTTCTGAACACAGTATTTGGAACACATACCCTGGGGTGGAGGAACTCTATAAATACTGGACTCTAGATAGGAGGCTTCTGCATAGAGGTAGGTACCCATTAGCACTGTGGAATGCACTTTCTACGTATTCTACGATGGAGCAGATAAGTAACCCTATTGCTGCTAATGGAAATCAGGTTCCTGATTTTAGAATTATGGAAAGGGGGAAAGGATAAAATTAACCATGTGCTGTTGGATTAAAATTGGGAGGTGTCAGTATAACCTCAAGACTTTTTTTTTTTTTTTTGAGACAGGGTCTCACTGTCTTGACCAGGAAGGAGTGCAATGGTGAGATCACAGCTCACTGCAGCCTCAAACTCTTGGACTCAAGTGATCCTCCCACCTCAGCCTCCCGAATAGGTAGGACGACAAGTACATGCCACTACACCCAGCTAAACCAACATTTTTTAAATTTTGGTTTTGTTTTGTTTTTTTGAGACAGAGTTTCAACCTTGTTTCCCAGGCTGGAGTGCAATGGTGCAATCTCGGCTCACCACAACCTCCACTTCCCAGGTTCAAGCAAATTCTCCTGCATCAGCCTCCCAAGTAGCTGGGATACAGGCATGCACCACCATGCCCAGCTAATATATATATATATATATATATATTTTTTTTTTTTTTTTTTTGAGACGGAGTTTCGCTCGTTACCCAGGCTGGAGTGCAATGGCGCGAGCTCGGCTCACCGCAACCTCCGCCTCCTGGGTTCAGGCAATTCTCCTGCCTCAGCCTCCTGAGTAGCTAGAATTACAGGCACGCACCACTATGCCCAGCTAATTTTTTATATTTTTAGTAGAGACGGGGTTTCACCATGTTGACCAGGATGGTCTCGATCTCTTGACCTCATGATCTACCCGCCTCGGTCTCCCAAAGTGCTGGGATTACAGGCTTGAGCCACCGCGCCCGGCCCTAATTTTTTATATTTTTAGTAGAGATGGGGTTTCTCCATGTTGGTCAGGCTGGTCTCAAACTCCCAACCTCAGGTGATCTGCCTGCCCTGGCCTCTCAAAGTGCTGGGATTACAGGTATGAGCCACTATGCCTGGCCTTTAAAATTTTTTACAGAGACAAGGTTTTGCCATATTATCTATGCTGGTCTCAAACTGCTGGGCTCAAGTGAGGAGCCCACTTTGGCCTCTCAAAGTACTGGGAATACAGGCATGAGCCACCATGCTCAGACAAGAGTTTTAATATATACAAGGAATAATGCAGATACTCATCTATTTCCCAGATCTGGCTGCTGAGCAGGCCCAGAAGCAGTGATAGCCCACTAGAAGCGGGCACCCTCAAAGTCAGATCTTGGCATCTAAATATTATTCTGTAATAAAAGGATATATAGCTGGCACAGTGGCTCAACCCTGCAATCCTAGCACTTTGGAAAGGCCAAGGCAGGCAGATTGCTTGAGCTCAGGAGTTTGAGACCAGCATGGGCAACATGCCAAAACCCTGTCTCTACAAAAATACAGAAAACATAGCCAGGCATGCTGGCATGCGCCTGTAGCCACAGCTATTCAGAAGGCTGAGGTGGGAGGATCACTTCAGTCCAGGAGGTTGAGGCTACAGTGAGCCATGATCGCACCAGCCGCACACTCCAGCCTAGGTGACACAAGGAGACCGTGTCTTGGAAGGAAAAAAAAAAAAAAGGCCGGTCGTGGTGGCTTCTGCCTGTAATCCCAGTACTTTGGGAGGCCAAGGTGGGCAGATCACAAGGTCAAGAGATTAAGATCATCCTGGCCAACATGATGAAACCCTGTCTCTACTAAAAATACAAAATTAGCTAGGCATGGTGGCGCACACCTGTAGTCCCAGCTAGAATGGCTCGAACCCGAAGGCAGAGGTTGCAGTGAGCCGAGATCATGCCACTGCACTCCAGCCTGGCAATGCAGCGAGACTCCGTCTCAAAAAAAAAAAAAGGGGGAACCAGGACTCCCTGGAGAAAGGGCTGGCTCCAGGGGGCTCAGCAGGGAAAGCAGAAGCCAAGACTGGTGAGGAAGTAAGTGCTGCAGGAATGGTGGGCACATGCCAAAAGCAAACAGGGGCCAATGTCAAGAAGCAACTATTGGCTAAACCTAAATCACCAAAAGAAATCATTTTAAAGGATTAGAATCCATTCATTTAACTAAACAAGAATCCATGAGTCTACACCAGGGGTTGGCAGACCATGGCCCACAGGTCAAACAGGAGTAAAGAGAAAACCTTTCCTACTATAGAAAAACAAATACATCAATGCAGAAGGAACAATGGAACTAAAAATCATCATACTAAAACAAACACAGCAAAAACTAATACAGGCAAAAAAAAAAAAAGATACTAAAACGGGGATTAGCTCGAATTTTGAGGAGTTACAACATAGTTACAAAGTCTCAATTATCTCCCTACTTACAAAAGAAAAAAACAGTAACTGGACAGTGGTGGATCTCTTGGCAGATACCAAGGATTCAAAGTCAGCATCACCAGTGACCTTGCTTATGAACCTATGCCATGCACTCCCAATGTGATGCCCTGAAAGGGATCCAGGGCCATGGTAGAGGTCTGCCTGCCAGAGACACATAACCTGAATCTAATCACAAGGAACATCAGAGAAACCACAATCTAGAGCCACTGGGTGACACAGCTGGCCTGAAGGCAAGCATGGTGGCTCACACCTGTAACCACAGCCTTTGGAAGACCATTGTGGGAGAATCACTTGAGCCCAGAAGTTCAAGACCAGCCTGGAAAACATGGCGAGACCCCATCTATGCAAACCTCTGCACCCTTCCCCCCACCACACACACAAGGAGCTATTGAAGATCGAAGCTGGCAGGGCATGGTGGCTTATGCCTGTAATCCCAGCACTTTGGGAGGCCGAGGCGGACAGAACACGAGGTCAGGAGTTCAAGACCAGCCCAGCCAACAATGTGAAACCCTGTCTCTACTAAAAATATAAAAATCAGCCAGGCATGGTGGTGGATGCCTATAATCCCAGCTACTCAGGAGGCTGAGGCAAGAGAATTGCTTGCACTTCGGGGATGGAGGTTGCAGAAAGCCAAGATTTCGCCACTTCACTCTAGCATGTGCAAAAGAGCAAAACTCCATCTCAAAAACAAAACAAAACAAAAAGCTGGGTGTGGTGGGGCATGCCGATAGTCCCAGCTACTCGGAAGGTTAGGATCACTTGAGCCCAGGAGGTCGAGGCTGTGAGCCACTGCAGTCCAACCTGGGTGACAGAAAGACTCTGTCTCAAAGAAACAAAACAAAACACAAATAAGAAATAAGAATAAAAAGAAAAAAAAAACCACACACAAAACGTGAAAATGGAAACCCTGGGTAAAGAACACACAGGACATCTCTGGATGGTTCTTGTGACTCTCCTGCAGGTCAGACATTTAGTAAAGTAAAACCTGAAAGATGAATAATGCATCAAATGCATAGAAAAAGGCCTTAGAGAAAGAAAACACAGCATGTGGGATGGAGGGGTGGGTGGGATGGGAGTCAGAGGACATGCTGGGTTTCTTGCCACCATCATATATTATTGTTCGTCATTTTAAAAGAATACAGGTTTTAAAGTTTGAAATAGACCAAAGCCTCGGGGTTGGGTTGGTACTTCCACAAGAAATCCTGCTTCCTCACCTCACCATCCGGCCCAATAGCAGGCGTCTGCCCTTCTGCGTTTTCTGCCTTCTGGAAATAGAGAGACACGATCAGGCCCTGACCCGCCAGGTCGAGGCTACACAGGCAAAGATGGCTGCCCCCATCCCACTCTGCAGCAGGCGCCATGCCAGGCCCAGCACACCTTCTTTTTCTTTTTCTTCTTTTTCTCCTTGGCCACCTGGGCGGCCTTGTGCTGCCGCACCAGCTCTGTGAGGTTAGCCACATACTCGTCCGTCTGCTGCAAGAGGTAGGCCAGGCGCTTGTCCTTCTTCTGGTCGATGAGCTTGCGGTACCCCTCCTCATCTTCAGCCTACAGAAGCGTGGGGTTATGGCAATGTGGTGGTGCAACGTGCAGGTCTGTGAACACTCACAGCTGGCAAACCCCGAGGGGCACTGAAGGCAGCGTGGCTCACGCAGGTGCCATACCGCCAGCCCTCCACACAGCAATCGACTCCCCATTCAGGAACCATTTCCTCAAAACCTACCAAGGGCTAGGTTCCAAAGGCACCTGCTAGGCAGACAGTCCCACCAGGAGCCATTTACAAAGGCCATGAGCCAGTCCTGTCCTCTCTGCCCACGAAACACACCCCGAATCCAAAGCCTTCTCTCCATCAAGTCCAAGGCACATCCTTCTCAGTAACGCACACAGCAAGCCCCCAACTTTCTAAGAATACATCAGATCACGTCATCCCACGGCCAAATCCATCCCGGGTGGGGCTCCCCTTCATGATCAGAATTCAATCCAGAGTCCTCCCAATGGTCTGAAAGGTTCCACATCCCACCTGACCCTGTGAGCTCTGACCTCACTTCCTCCAACATGACGCTGTTCTGGGAGCCCAGGGTTACCGGCTGTCCCTGGTACATGGCTTGCCTGCCACCTCGGCCTTTGTTCCCCGCTGGCTGGGGCTCCTCTCCTGGATCTCTGCGTTTGTGCATCAGGGCCACCCTTCGGGCCTCTGTTCTGAGGCCTTCACTTACTACCCTGTCCCTCTCCATCATCTGCTTCACCCTCCTCACTTCAGCTGTCACCATCCACTACTCTGTTTCATTTGAGTATCTCCCCATCGAGCTTAAGCAGGAGCCTTGACAAGGGCAGGAAAGTATCCTGTTCCCTTCTGTGTCCCCCCCACACACAGTAGTGCCTTCCCCAGAGCACGCTGCCAATATCTGTCCAACCAGCGACTTGGCCACAAATACTCAGAGATGTTTATCCTAGGAGTGAGGGAGCTGGATCACACCACCTGTAGCTTTCACAGAACCAGGGGAGGGGGCATCACTTGCATTTTCCAGAGAAGGCAGAGGAGCTGGCTAAGTGGCCTGAGGTTGCAGTCACTCTGATGGTCAGAGGGATCAGCAAAGCTAAAAAGATCCAAGGCCAGGACTGACTCCCAAGCCCGCACCTGCTCTTTCCCTCTGCCCACCTCTAACTCCAAGCTGTGAAATGCCTTGAGGTAACCCTGGGTGAGCAATCCCTGGAGCCCATAGCACCAGGTACACATGTAGAAGGACACACATCAAGAAGGTGGACCATACCATTAGCCTCCGCATGCGCTCCTTCTCGATCCGCTCGTTCTCTTTCTTCTGCTCCCGCTCTGTGTTGGCGTGGTAAGTGGCCACTGCCTTGGTGAGCTTCTGGATTTTGCCTGTGACCGATCTGTGATATTCTTTGAAATCCTTGGCATGCTGGAGAATGCTATTGAGGTATTCCTGCAGGAACGCACGAAAGAGAAGGCTGACCACTCAGCAGCAAGGGGAACATGTCTCCCCACAAGGCTTGTTTAAAACTAGAATATCACTTTGGGAGGCCGAGGCAGGCAGAATGACTGAGGTCAGGAGTTTGAGACCAGTCTGGCCAACATGGGAAAACCTTGTCTCTACTAAAAATACAAAAATTAGCCAGGTGTGGTGGCATGCAAATGTAATCCCAGGTACTCGGAGGCTGAGGCAGGAGAATCACTTGAACCAGGGCAGAGGTTGCAGTGGGCTGAGATTGCGCCATTGCACCGTAATCCTAGCACTTTGAGAGGCCAAGGCAGACGAATCAATTGAGGTCAGGAGTGCAAAACCAGCCTGACCAACATGGTGAAAGCCCATCTCTATTAAAAATACAAAAAAAAAGCTGCAGCGAGCCAAGACTGCACCACTGCACTTCAACCTGGGTAACAGAGCAATACTCCATCTCAAAAAAAACAAAAAACACAAATGTTAACAGAGATTGCTGTGTTGATTTTCTAGATTATTTTACAGTATACTAGTAACAGATATTAATTGTAGAAAATCTTTATAAAATAGATAAATGACCAAAATAAGCACCATCATGCCCAAATCCTTAACTGATTTTAGATTTCAAGACTTTCATCTCATCAATTTATCTTGTGAAACCCTGAGTCACATCAGTCCCTGCACTGCCCAGAACCCTCTGTGGCTCCCACTGCACTCAGAGTGAAAGCGCCCTGCAGCTCACAAGGCCCTGCATCACCTGCCCATCACCTCCCTGCCCTCCTGTCCTCCAGCTCTCCCTGCTACTCAATCTACTCTGGCTACACACGGGTCCTCGCTTTCCATAAAAGACACAGGCATGTTCGAGCCCAGGGCCCTTGCACCTTTCCCTTTTCCCGGAAAGCTCTTTGCCCACACGTGTGCAGCTCCCTCCCTTGGGGCTCTGCCCAGATGTTACCTCCAAAAGAGAGAATTCCCCCAACATCATGTCTACAACAGCCCTTTCCTTTTCTCTATCCTGGCTTGACTTTTCTTTGCACCCTATCACCTTCCAGATGTGCTAAGCATGGATTTGATCACTGTCTGTCTTCTCCCTACCATTGGGTTTTTACACCAATACGCTCTCAGTGCCTAGAATACTGTTACGATGAGCAAAAGGAGAGGCAAGCAGCATGTTTAGGAACAAAGCGAACACAGCCCCAGGGCAACCTCTGGGACAAGCCAGGTGGCCAGGTGGCCAGGTGGCCAGGTGGGCGGGCTGCAGGGCCTTGGGGCTGCCGGGGCGTACCTGGTGCTTCTGCCGGCGCTTGCGCTCCTGCTCTATCTTCTGCTGCTTCTCCAGCTTCTCGGTGATGCGGGCCTCACGCAGGGACTGGCGCTTGCTGCGCTTGTAGGCCTTGGCATTGAGGGCCGTCTCGAGCGCCGTGTCCCTCCGCATGCACACCACCACTTCCTGGCGCAGCTGTAGGAGGGAAGAGGCCAAGCTTGCTCTCTACACAGCTCTGTGGCACCCACAATGATGAACACACATGGTGACATCACACACTACATCACTAAAGGAGTCTTGGAAGTGCCTTACACACCCAGTCCGTGTGTGCAGGGGACGTCTAGTAGGTGCCCCCAGGCAGGGTGAGCACAGGACAGAAGGTGATCATTTCTGGACACCCAGCCAGGGGATCCTCTCGGACCGCCAGCTTGCCTCCCCTCCACCCCACACACAGCCTCTTAGGAGTCATTCAGAAGTACAGCACTCTTGGCTGGGCATGGTGGCTTAACACCAGTAATCCCAACACTTTGGAAGGCCAAGGTGGGAGGATCGCTCGAGCAGGAGTTTGAGATCAACCCGGACAATATAGAGAGACCTTGTCTCTACAAAAACAAAAAAAAAAATTAACCAGGTGGCCAGGAGCAGTGGCTCATACCTGTAATCCCAGCACTTTGGGAGGCAGAGGTAGGTGGACGGCTTGAGCTCAGGAGTTTGAGACCAGCCTGGGCAACATGACAAAACTCTGTCTCTGCTAAAAATACAAAAATTAGCCAGGCATGGTGGTACATGCCTGTAATCCCAGCTACGTGGGAGGCTGAGGGGGCAGAATCACTTGAACTCGAAAGACAGAGGTTGCAGAGACCCAAGATCGTACCACTGCACTTCAGCCTGGGTGACAGAGTAAGACTCTCTCAAAAAAAAAAAAAAAAAAAAAATCAGCCTGGCATGGTGCCCCACTCCTGCAGTCCCAGATACTTGGTGGCTGAAACAGGAAAATCACTTGAACCTTGGAGGAGAAACTGCAGTGAACTGAGATAGTACCACTGCATTCCACCCTGGGCGGCAGAGTGAGATCCTGTTTCAAAAAAAAAAAAAGAAAATTAGCCAGGTGTAATGGTGCATGCCTATAGGCCCAGCTACTCGGGAGGCTGAGGCGAGACGATGACCTGAGCCTGGGAGATTGAGTGTGCAGTGAGATGTGATCTCTCCACTGCACTCCAACCTGAGCTAGATTGAGACCCTATCTCAAAAAAAAAAAAAAATATGTATAGCATCCTCAAAAATAGACCCGTGCAGGGCCCAGCGCAGTGGCTCATGCCTGTAATCCCACCACTTTGCGGGGCTAAGGAAGGCAGATCACTTGAGTTCAGGCATTTGAGAAAAGCCAGCCCACTGGTCACTCAGCAGCATACATCTGTGATTTTTGCAACCTCTTCCCCCTACACCACCTCCTACTCCAAGACAGGGCACAAACGGCTTCCTTCTCTTGAGTCAACCAGGGGCCAACATGGTAAAACTCCATCTGGACTCACGCCTGTACTCCCACAACTTTGGGGGGCCAAGTCAGGCAGATCACTTGAGTTCAGGAGTGTTGACCAGCCTAGTCAACATGGTAAAACTCCATCTCTACTAAAAATATAAAAATCAGCCGGGCATGGTGGCACACATTTGTAATCCTAGCTGCTTGGGAGACTGAGGCAGGAGAACTGCTTGATCCTGGGAGGCGGAGGCTGCAGTGAGTCGAGATCCTATCATTGCACTCCAGCCTGGGCGACAGAGTGAGACTGTCTCAAAAAAAAAAAGAAAAGAAAAAGACCCATGCGAGTCTCCTGGTTCAAGGAAGCAAGTGCTTTAGGGTAGCGAGGTCCACGCCCCCACCACTGTGCAGGCCACGAGAGGAAGGCTGTGCGGTGAGTGAACGCCGATGGGTGGCCACAGCTGCTTTTCACAGCCCAGGTACATGTAATACTGGTCAGGCAAGTCGAACTTGGAGCCTTAGCAGCAGTGCTGGTAACAAGGGCCCTTTTCTGAAAGCCGCAGCTGTGCCGGCACCCACCTGCCTCTGGAAGTTCAGCAGCCTGAGGGCTTTGAGCTCAATGGTCGCTTTGGTTCGCAAATCCCCGGCCAGGGACCCGGGAAGGTTTTCAAGTTCCTGAATTCGGTGTGCGATGCGAGCCTGCAGCCTGGGAGCAGGGACGAGAAGGAGCACAGGCAGTGATAGGATTGCCAGGGCACCCGGTTACAGCTGGGGCTGCAGGGGCCCATCTCTCGAGGGGAAGCAGGCGCTGGTCACAAGGCAAGAGAGGCCTCAGATGAGGATGCTGGCTGTAGGGCAGAGCGGAGAGGGAGGCAACCCAGGGGACTCCTCAGGACTGGGGCTCCAGGGGCAGCAAACAAGATTCCTGATAAGGGCGGCCAGGTCATGGCTTTTCAGTGGTGTGAGCCAGGCCCTGCATCAAGTGGGCCAGGGTTTCCACCCAGCCCTGGCATGATGAGACACGGGGCCGTGGGCACCTACTTCACCTGCGCACCTCAGTGTTCTCATCTCAAAACTCAGGAGACCCTTCGGAGTGACCTTACAGGCTCGGTCTGAAGGTCACAAAGGTTACATGGGAAGGTTATGAGGGAGGATCCTCTTAATCAGTCTTTCTGCACATATTCATTGAGCACCAACTGTATGCCAGGGACCATTTTGAGTGCAGGGCCACTAAACAAGACCAATAAGGCTGTTTGTTGCTCTAGAGGAACTCTCAGCCTCATTAGAAAAATCAAGCCATAAAGGAGATTAAAAAAATAAAATATCCACTGCAATTCCAGAGAGTGGCTGGAAGTGACAGGAAGGCCTCTATGAAGAGGGAACCCCAGCAATGAGGCCTGAATGGGCAGAAGGAGCCATGCATAGCCTGTGCAAAGGTCCTGGGGCAGGAACAAGCCTAACTTGTTAATTAAATGAAAAGAAGAACAGAGAGAGTGGGGTGGGTGAGGAAGGATGCTGGGCAGGAATGGACATTAAGGGAAAGCTTACTGGACAGATAATCGGAGGCTACAGGCAAGTTTGAATCCAGGGAGTAGACCTGATGTTCATCAATTATAAAAAGAGAAATCAAACTGCTGTGTGGGAAACAGACTGCAGGCAAGGTGGGAGCAGGGAGGTGAGGAAAGAGGTACAGGCCAAGTGGCAGTGGTAGGCACAGGGCACTATTTCCCAGGGTTGGGGAGGAAGTTGAGTGGCTTCCCTAGGGGTACATGGGGGACAGAAGGAAGTGACCTTGGGAAGTGGGGCTGCACCCTCACCTGTACTCGCGCTCCTGCAGGATCTCCACGGGGTCAAGGCCCCGAGGCTTCTGGATGGGGGTGATGCGGCTCTGCTTCTGGTGGAGCGGCACCATGGGCGCAGGCTGGGCTGGCTGCCCGGGGGACTGGGTCTGGGGTGGCATCACAGGCGAGGCGGCAGGTGGGACGGCAGGGGGCGCAGGGGAAGGGCGGCCTGTTGGCTGAGGGGGGATCAGCTTCTGGGGGGTGCTCGTGGGGGCAGCAGCATTTGCCATGGGTCCTGGGAGGAAGCAAGAAGCCAGGGTATCATGTTGTGCTCTGGGGCCCATCCTGGGCTGGAAACGGAAAGCTGCTGGTTGCTCCAGGCCCCACCCCACCCATCTCCCACCTCTCATGCAGGGGTGTCCCTCATACCTGCCTTGGGCTCCAACCTCCTCCAGATCTCAGCCTCACCCTTCACACCCTCCACTGTGCCCAGCCCCACGCCCCCAAGGCTTTTTTGTTCTGTCTGTGGACCTACAGCAGCATTTCCTGTCACCTCCTCCTAGTGCCAGCTAAATCCAATGGAAGCAACTTGCCTTCAAAGCCCATCGCTAAACCTCAGGCTCCAAGAGGGCAGGTAATGAGTACCACTGCCTCTGAGCCCAATCAATGGGAGCCTGCAGTACTTACTGAGCAACTACATTGACAAGGCTCAGGGACTCAGGGAAGGCCACCAACTGTCAGAGGAGGGAATGAAACGAAAGCCTCTGGGCACTCATTGGGTACAGGGGAGACTCAGGGATGGCCACAAGAAAAGTACAGGCTGCAGTTCGGCCTGACCACCCTCGACCCTTTCTCTCTGCCGGGGCTCAACTCAAGGCCTGTGTCACCCAAGCTTGTGATAGGGAATCAGGGCATGGATGCACCACTAGAGAGGAGGGAGCTCACCTTCAGGCCAGGGTTTGGGGGGCCCTCCAGGAGGCTGGCCCGGCATCCCAGGGGGCACACCTGAGGGTCCTGGTGGGGGCATGTTGGGCCCTCCCATACCTACACATAGGGAGAAACAAACAAAAGAGAAAACAGTGCATCCCAGGTTTATGCCCACGTCCAGCCCTGGTGGGCAGCCCTGGGTCCAGGAGACACAGCAGATACCTATCAACAAGCTCCCCCAGGAGAAAGGGGAGCTGAGAAAGCAGCATGTAGCAGGACAGCCGCCACACCCTGCACCCAAGCATCCGAAGTGCAGCACGGGCCCCATGCAATCCCAAAGCGGGGAAGCCAGTTGGCAGCAGAGCCCAGGTCTGTCCACCCTGCCACCCATGCCCCAGCCATTCGCTCTCAGACACCCGAGGGCCAGGACAGCCAGCCTTACCATGAGGCCTGCTGTAATTTGGTGGTGCCGGGCCAGGACCCGGGCCGGGGCCAGGGCCGGGGCCAGGGCCAGGTCCTGTAGCGGACACCGAGGGTGGAGGTAGCGTTGGCATCTGCTGCTGCATCCCAGGCATCGGCCGCTTGCCCTGCACGGCCATCTGCAGGTGGTCAGGCAGGGGTTGCCCCCTGGCCAGCATCTTGTAGGCCATGATCTGAGCTCTGAGCTGGTGCAGCTGGTTCTGGTTAAATGGGGTTGGGCCCCGGTTCTGCTGCCCCAAGGCCTGGGGGTCAGCACCATCCAGTGGGGCCCCTCCTGGGCCGGAAGACATCTGGGGACCTGAAGATGGGCCACTGGCTGGAACTGGACTAGAGGCATGCTCAGAGCCACCCAGGGGCGAGGGGTAACCTGCAGAGAAAGGCCAGCCCACTGGTCACTCGGCAGCATACGTCTGTGATTTTTACAACCTCTTCCCCCTACACCAGCTCCTACTCTGAGACAGGGCACAGTCAAATGGCTTCCTTCTCGAGTCAACCAGGGGCACCCTGAGGGCATGCGCTGGAGGCCCAGCACCTGCATGGTGGGTTTGGTTTGGCCCACATCTCAGTAAAGGGCTGCTGGTTAATGCCAAGAACCTGAACATGAAATCAGGGCTCTCTCCCGGCTTCCGCCTGCCTGCACACAGACAGGGTGCACACCCTCAGGCCCACCCCCAACACTTCCACTCCCAGTGGAGCCCCTGAGCTTCCCACCCGATGACAACAAGGGCTTGGCAAGTCACCTACCATATCACTTCTCAACTGCCCTCGTAGAGAAAAGGCACCTACTGGACTCACGAAACAGAGCCGCAGGCCCAGGAATCTGTATTTCCAGTAAGCACCCGGGTGGCAAAGGCTGCTGCTCTGCACAACCCTTCTCTATCCCCCATGCTGAACATGGTCTGCCCCACAACCAGCATTTGCCCTTCTGGGCCTGCTCCAACACAAGGTGGCCAGAACAGAGCACCAGCCATACCACGCCAGACAGCCCTCTGTGACGGGCCACCCACCAACTACATCAGCCTAGGCACTCCCTGAATCCATCTATGGGAACCCAGGGGAGGAAAATGATCTGAGGACTCTGGTGTGTGGCAAACACAAGACAGGAAGGGACGCAATTGGGTACCTTGGGAGTGCTGGTCCATGGGGCTGGGCGGGGGTCCCATCCCAGCATGGCCGCCCGACCGCATCCCCATTCCTTTCATCTGGTTGTAGCGTGGGTCGTCCGACATGCCCTTCTCATGCATGGACTCCATGGGCTGTGAGAGGGACAATGACAAGGCAGGGTCAACATGTGGAACAGGAGGTGGTGGCTCAGCTAAGCCACCTGACAACAGAGTGCATCTCCCCCATCCCCAGCATGACTAAGTAGCTTGGCTCCAAGATAATGTTGCCCAGTGAAGCGTGAGCACCTGAGAGTCTGTGGTCAAGCAATCCTCATCTTCTACCACCCAGGACCTCCTGTGGCCCCTTAAAGCGACTTCTCCGACTCGCTGGCTGAAGGCCCCGCTCAGCCCCAGTGAGTGGTAAGGAGAGTGGCTGAGGGACACACCTTGGGGCAAAAGGTACCAACTGCTCGGCTCTGCGAGCTGCACAGGTGAGCCCAACAGCCAGAACGTGGGAGACGACATGTCTAAAACCCTTTTTAGGAATTTGGATGTTGTTCTTCATTACCAAAATAAAACTCTGGAGTGCTATTTCCAAATTTCCCACGCAGAAAGCAAGGGAGCGGGAAATGATGGGGCAAGTACCCTTGGGGGCCAGGATGTGCTGCTCAGGCCCAGAACATGTGCCAGCACAGGATGGGGGTCCGACGAGCTGACCCCTCTGTTCACGACAGTGGGTACTGGGGTGGGGGCTGAGCCAAGGCAGGCCACATCCAACAAGAAGGCTTCCCCGCTGGCCTCCAAGTAAGGGCCTCGGTCCAGAGGCTGCCTGCAGCCCTAGGGGGCAGGGGTCGTAGGCGCAAGGGGCAGAGGGCTCCCTACCTTGTGCATCTGGTGTATGTTGTCCTGAGGGTACCCTCCAGGCCCCTGGGTAGGGATGGGGTGTCCTGCTGAGGGGGGCCCTGGGCTGGGCCCCATCATGCTGTGGGCGGAGCCCGGTGAGGGACCCGGGCTAGGGCCCAGCATGGCTCCAGGGGAAGGGCCAGGGCCTGGGGAAGGACCCGGCCGAGGAGTTCCGCCCAGGGGTGGGTCTGGAGTAGACATCTTCACGGGAGCAGCAGATAGTGACCTCCTGCTGGAATAAAGTCCCCGTCAGTCTGGGGATCACTACCAAGGGCGAGGCAGCACCGGGATAGCAAGGGACAACCACACGGTCACATCAGAATCTCCATCCAACAGGAAGCCAGCACCTTCCACCCCAACTGCCCGAACCTTTTCTCCATGACCACTCTCAGAGGAAGTGCTACATCTCAGGCACACAAGATCAGACAGTCTATATTGACTTGAAACTGTCTCAAAAAAAAAGAGAAACTTTGTATTTTTTGTTTGTTTGTTTTGAGATGGAATTTTGCTCTTATTGTCCAGGCTGGAGAGCTATGGCGTGATCTCAGCTCATTGCAACCTCTGTCTCCCAGGTTCAAGCCATTCTCCAGCCTCAGCCTCCTGAGTAGCTACGATTACAGGCACACACCGCCACGCCCAGCTAATTTTTGTATTTTTAGTAGTGACTGGGTTTCACCATGTAGATCAGACTGGTCTCCCAACCTCAGGTGATCCACCCACCTCGGCCTCCCAAAGTGCTGGGATTAGAGGCACCGTGCCCAACCCAGACAAAGTTTTAATCGCCCAGGCTGGAGTACAGTCGCACGATCTCGGCTCACTGCAACCTCCGCCTCCCAGGTTCAAGAGATTCTCCTGCCTCAGCCTCAGTAGCTGGGACTACAGGCGTGCACCACCACACCCAGCTAATTTTTTTATATTTTAGAAGAGATGGAGTTTCACCACATTGGCCAGGCTAGTCTTGAACTCCTGACTTCATAATCTGCCCACCTCGGCCTCCCAAAGTGCTGGGATTACAGGCATGAGCCACCACACTCAGCTGCCTGGCTAATTTTTCTTAATTTTTTTTGTAGAGACAGGGGTATCTCCATGTGGCCCAGGCTGGTCTCAAACTCTTGCTGATGCTGGCTCAAGGGATTCTCCAGCCTGGACTTCCCAAAGTGCTGGAATTACAGGTGTGAGATACCGCGCTCTGCTGTAGAGATATATTCTTAAGACAAGAGATCAAAAACTCAAAATGACCTCATTCCACTTTCATGGCTAACAGCAGGAGAGAAGACCAAGAAACTCAGCAGAGAAGGAACCGGTAGCTGGCACTCCAGCCAATCCTGAAAAGACGGACCCCGACATGAACAAACCTAAATGTGTTACTGCAAGAAGATTCATCTGGAGGCAAAATCTGACCTGATTCTGCTCCGTGGCGGTATTCACACATTCGGCTACAGAAATAGGACCTGTCTGACTCTGAGACGCCACCCTGGCCTCTGCCATGTGACAACAGTCTAGACCTTGTGTTTACGTTACTAAGATGCTGATTCTGGAGCCTGAAGCCTCTGGTCCGCAGGTGTGTCTGCAGGTAGGATGCACCTGCAGTTACCTCTACAGTGGGAAGCCCAGCACCGTGGGCACGGCCAGGGCAGGGGGAGGCACTGGCTCCTGGACAGTTGCTCCAGGCCTTTCATCCCCACCATCCTCTCAGCCCACAGAGTGTTGCAATGAGGTAGAAAAAGGGACAATAGGACTGCCACATACTTAACAGACCCTGTGATATTCAGGGACCTATAGCTTCTTCCTCATCTGAACGTCTTCTTTCTAAGTCAAACAAGCTGAAACTCACAGCAAAATACAATCCAGCATGCCTATAATCCCAGCACTTCAGAAGGCCAAGACAGGAGAATGGTCTGAAACAAGAAGTTCAAGATCAGCCTGGAAAAACCTCATCTCTACAAAAAATACAAAAATTAGCCACACTTGCATGCCTGTAGCCCCAGCTACTCAGGAGGCTGAGGTGGGAGAGTTATCTGAGCCCAAGAAGTTGAGGCTGCAGTAAACTATGACTGTGCCACTGCACTCTAGCCTGAGCAGAAGAGCAAGACCCTGTCTCAATGAAAAAAGAAAAAAATATCCAGGTCATTGAAGGCAAACCATCTTTTCCCTCTCTAAAGGTGGGCAAGCCAACCAGCGTACACTGGGAAGTGACTGAAATTAAGGCTCTCCTCATTGTACCTTTTTTTTTTGAGACAGTCTCAAAAAAAAACTCTGTTGCCCAGGCTGGAGTACAGTGAGTGACGTGATCTCTGCTCACTGCAACCTCTGCCCCTGTGGTTCAAGCGATTCTCATGCCTCACCTTCCTGAGTAGCTGAGATTACAGATATGTGCCACCACAACTGGATCTCCTAATCACACTTTACAGTCAGTATTAGCACTCCTTCCCTCTCCCTTCCATCAAACCATCAAACCGTGGGATGCCGTCACAGCCTCCAGGAATGCTCCAACACACAGCAGCGCTAACTGCATCACACAGAATGCATTGATGATGCTGCCTCAAAAAAACATTTTGGGCCAGGTGCAGTGGCTCACGCCGGTAATCCCAGCACTCTGGAAGGCCGAGACAGGGGGATCACAAGGTCAGAAGCTAGAGACCAACTTGACTCTTGACTAACACGATGAAACCCCATCTATACTAAAAATACAAAACGTTAGCCAGGCGTGGGACCTATAGTCCCAGCTACTCAGGACACTGAGGCAGGAGAATTGCTTGAACCCAGGAGGCGGAGGTTACAGTAAGCTGAGATAGCACCAGTACATTCCAGCCTGGACGACAGAGCGAGACTCCATCTCAAAAAAAAAAAAAAAAAAAAAAAAAGCTGTACTTGAATATGGCAAGTTTGCTAATTAGAAGCACAGAGTTTCACGAGAGGCTTTTTAGAATGGCCTTGGCTCCTGAAAATCCTGCCTCTAAACAGTCAGGCTACAGTGAAGTAGGAATGCAGGTGCCACCACCATCCGCAAATTCATTTCTGGATAGAAAGCTCAGACACGTGCAGAGTGACAGTAAAGGGGATCCAAACAGCCTGGCATGACACAAAGCCATCCCCAGCAGCGTGATGCAAAGCCATCCCCAACGCCAAAGCACTCGATGAAGTTGCTGTTGCCTGCGCTTGAACAAGCACTGGCCGACCAGCAGCACTGCAGTGTACAGCTGTGGAGTAACTTGATGACCTCAGCTCAGTACTGAGGGGAACAGCATGTGATTCTATTTACTCTCGCTGACTTGTACGTGCCCTGATCACGGAATCATAGGTGAACAGCTTGCTGTATCAGACACACCCTTCCTGACATTCCAGAAGGCACTCTTAGTGGTACTGACTAGGGCCCCTCCTAGTCACTCTCCCAGGGAAATCACTATACTGACTGTCACTGTAGCTTCCTTTCACTTGTTACTGAACTTCCAATAAAATGATGGGTGCGGTGGGTCATGCCTACTATATATTATGTGATATATAATAATGTAATGTTGGGTGCAGCGGGTCACACCTATAATCCCAGCACTTCGGGAGGCAGAGGCAGGGGGATCGCTTGAGCCCAGGAGTTCAAGACCAGCCTAGGCAACATAGCAAGACCCCGTCTCTACACAGTTGTGTTTTGTTTTTTAATTAGCTAGTACAGGGGAGGCTGAGGGGGGGAGAACTGCTTGGGCCCAGGAGATCAAGGCTGCAGTGAGTCATGATCTTGGTTAACAGAGAAAGACCTGGTTCCAAAAAAAAAAAAAAAATGACAATCACACAGAGTCACCATGTCTAGGAGAGGCATCCATTCTTTTAATCTGAGCATTCTCATAGACGCTGTACTCTACCAGGTTCTGGCCAGCATAAATCCAGCTGCTATGACGGTCGTTTGGTGGACACAGGCATTGGTTTTCCCTGGGTGTCCAAGAATGAAATTGGTGGTCATAAGGGAAGCATAAGCTTAGCTTTGCTAGTTTTCCAAACTAGCTGTATAATCTACACACACGGTCCCACCTCCCAAACAGGGACAGCATTCCAGTTGCTCTTCAACAACCCAACACTTGCTGCTGTCAGTCCTTACAACTTTTAACATTCTGGTGAATGTCCAATCACATCTTCTTATGGTCTTCATTTGCATGTCCCTCACAACTAACAGCACTGAGCACCTTTCCATATACTTACTGGCCATTGAGATATCTATTTATTTACTTATTTAGAGACAGAGTCTCATTCCATCACCCAAGCTGGAGTACAGTGACATGATCTCAACTCACCGCAACCTTCCCCTCCTAGGTTCAGGCAACTATTGTGCCTCAGTTTCCCAAGTAGCTGGTATTACAGGCATACATCACAATACCTGGCTTACCTGGCATTTTTTTTTTTTTTTAAGCAGAGATGGGGTTTTCCCATGTTGGCCAGGCTGGTCTCAAACTCCTGACCTTGTGATCTGCCCACCTCGGCCTCCCAAAGTGCTGAGATTACAGGTATGAGCCAACACACCTGGCTGACACTTACATTTTAAAAGTGGACACTGGCCACATGGTGGCTCATGCCTATAATCCCAGCAGTTTGGGAGGCCAAAGCAGGTGGATCACTTGAGGTGAGAAGTTCAACACCAGCCTGGCCAGTATGGTTGAAACCACGTCTCTACTGAAGAAAACAACAAAATTAGCCAGGTATGGTGGTGCATACCTGTAATCCCAGCTACTCAGCAGTCTGAGGCAGGAGAATTGATTGAACCTGGGAGGTAGAAGTTGCAGTGAGCCAAGATCACACCACTCACCACTGCATTCCAGCCTGGGCGACAGAGCAAGACTCCATCTCAAAAAAAAGGAGGAAAAAAAAAAAAAAAAAGATGAACCATGAAATGAATGACACTCCTGAGGGCTCATGTTCTAAATCAGCCTCCCCCAGCACACTGCAGTCATGTGGGAGCCAGTAACACTCCTGCCCCGCAGCATTCAGGAACAAAAGACTGGCTTTCCCTCTTGGGGACCTACCAGGCAGAAGCAGCTGGCTGGAGTGCATCACACCCCTAGGTGCAATCGAGGGCCTGCTGTCATCCATGACGCACCCACCCTGGCAATCAATGCCCACAGATTTCAGCAGCTGCCTACACTTTGTTTGTTTTGGAGACGGAGAGCTGCTCTGTCACCCAGGCCGGAGGGCAGTGGTGCGATCTTGGCTCACTGCAACCTCCGCCTCCTGGGTTCAAGTGATTCTCCTACATCAGCCTCCCAAGTAGCTGGGACTACAGCCGCACACCACCACAAGGTTTCACCGTGTTGCCCAGGCTGGTCTCAAACTCCCGAGCTCAAGCAATCCGCCTGCCTTGGCCTCCCAAAGTGCTAAGATTACAGGCGTGAGCTACCATGCTCAGCCCACCTTCTTTTTTTTTTTTTGAGACAGGGTCTCGCTCTGTCCCCCAGGCTGGAGTACTATGGCACCATCACACCTCACTGCAGTCTTGAACTCCTGGGCTCAAGTGATCCTCCTACCTCAACCTCCAAGTAGCTGGGACTACAGGCTCGTGCCACTATGCCAGCTAAGTTTTGTATTTCTTTGTAGAAATGAGGTCTCGCCATGTTGCCCAAGCTGGTCTCAAACACCTGGGCTCAAGCGATTCACCCACCTCAACCTCCCAAAGTGCTGAGATTACAGGCATGAGCCACCGCACCTGGCCTAAGCCACTGTGCCCGAGCCGCAAACATCTCTTATCCTTTCTTGCTCCCACAGCCATAAGCCTGATACTGGTCTCAGCCCTCAAACTCCTCCTGGCCAGCTGACCCTTCCTAAAAGGCTGGGTAAGCCCAGACCTGTAGAGAGCTGGATGGGGTGTGGGGCCAGGTGTCATCGTGCTCCAGCAAGATGTCTACACAGGAAGGCTGAACAAGCATGGCCAGGAAAGGGGTCTAAGGACAAGGAACACCCCTCTCTCCACCCCTCCTTCCCCCATCACCAATCATCCCTACCTTTCTATACAGGCACTAAGGATTTCGCATTTTCAGCCAAGTCCTTGGGTCCCCAAAGATTATCCCTAAGGTGTCTTACACAGTGCCGCTTAGACTCTTGCAAAGGGCCCTCAATGGTAAGTCACTAGCAGGGGAAATTCACGCAGCATTGAAATCCATCGCAGACCAGGAGGCCACACCTACTCAGGCGGAAAAAGCAAAGGACAAGGGGATTCAGGGGCTGAAAGGGCAAGAATAGTTAGTACATGTGTGTGGGAGCCAAATCCAGATGTGTGCGGCCCTTGGATATGGCGCTGCCGGGGCCTCCACAAGGGAAAAACAGAGCCTGGGAATCCAGGGCGGTAGCCAGAAGGAATGACCGGAAGTAAAACTACTCTGGCACAAGAATCTAAAAGTTTAAAGCTAAAACAGTCAAACCCGTCCAGGAGGACAAGAGATGAAAATAAGGTCTCTGGTTCCCTGGCCCAAAGAGTCTGGAAGTGGCATGGCTATATTACCTCAATTTCTCTTGAGAAGCTCCTCAAGTAGCCAGCAATCAGAACCCCCACACAATCCATGCTGCAGAAGTCTTGGCACCATTAAAAAAGAATTGAGACTGGGTGTGCTGGCTACTACTTATAATCCCAGCACTTTGGGAGGCTGAGGCAGGCAGATCACTTGAGGCCAAGAGTTCGAGACTGGCTTGGCCAATGTAGTGAAACCCCATGTCTACTAAAAATACAAAAATTAGCCAGGCATAGTGGTGCACGCCTATAGTCCCAGCTACTGGGAGGCTGAGACACAAGAACTGCTTGAACTATGAGGCAGAGGTTGCAGTGACCTGAGATCATGCCACTGCATTCCAACCTGAGCGACATAGTGAGACCCTGTCTCAAAAAAAAAAGAAAGAATAACAACATATGCATGTTGGCTGGAAGTGGTGGTTCACAGCTATAATCCCAGCACTTTCAGAGGCTGAGGCAAGCGGATCACCTGAGTCCAGGAGTTTGGGAGCAGCCTGGCCAAAATGGTGAAACCCCATCTCTACAAAAACAAAAAAATCAGCTGGGCACTGTGGTGTACACTGGTAACCACAGCTGTTTGGGAGGCGGAGGCAGGAGAATCACTTGAACCCAAGAGACAGAGGTTGTAATGAGCCAAGCTCGTACCACAGCTCTCCAGCATGGGCGATAGAACAAGACTCTGTCCCCCCAAAAAATATATATATATATATACACACACACACATATATACACACACACGTATATATGTGCACGTTAATCCATGCATAGAAGTTACCCCAAAGAAAACATGCACCAAACCACTGTCAGCACACCCAGTAGCTCTCTCTGATGGCATGTGATGAGGAACTTACACTTTCCACATCACAGATGTCTGGTGCTTTTTGTTTTTATTTATTTTTTACAATAGCCATCTATTACTTTTTATATCCAGATTTTTAAAGAAAAACTTGTAAGGAAAAAAAAAGCCTAAATCAGAAAAATACTCATGAAATAAATACCCACAAGAGATGCCCAGGAAGTGTCTGTGGAAAAAAAAGAGAAACATCAAAGGATGTGAGGACTACCGTATTCTCATTACTTTCAACTTCATCAAAATTATCACTAAAATAGAAACATCTGTTGACATTCAAATGTGGAACCAGACTACTTGAAGAGAAGAGGTCTGGTCTCTTCTTTCATGCCACCCCTAGCTTTTGTCTTATGAATCAAAAGCACTGCGGCGACCAGCCCCAGGCAGGGCAGGTTGCTAAGCCGAGATGGGATCCCTTCAAAATCTGTTTATTGGAATTATGGTGGTGTTTTTCCATCTTGCCTGAGAAGCCAGCATTGTATTTACATTTGGCCCCAGGATAGCTGCTATTTTGTTTTTGGGGGCTTGGGGAAATTTGTTCATGGACACATTTCAGCAGCAGATATAACATGAGAATCAGGCTATGGTGGGGGTCTCGGTGGATCAGTTGCAACGGGCAGGATGGCTTCTGCAGAACCAGCCCATTTACTATGCGTGAACTACAAAACAAAATGTTCTCCTCAACGGTCTATAAGAAAACCTTCTCCATCTGACTTGATGGTGCAGGGCACTCATCTGTGAACCCCAAAATTACGTATGCGGTGGGATATCTGTGGTCTTAGAGAACCGGTAGAAATGCGTTACTCCTGACAGCGACTGCACTTCTCCAAAGCTGACTGCTCTGTGGCCATTTTACTTGGAATATAATTAAGTAGCAAAGCCTTGCCCTACATTTAAAAGGGAATACATTTCAGAAACCAAATCATAATATGGTGAAAAGTTACAATGTCTTCTCCGTTCCACCTATAAGGCACAAGTGACAAATTGTTACAAAGTATTACTCTTAGCAATGGAAATTATGTATCATTTTATTGGCTGAAATTTCCCCCTTTTTATTTTCATTCACTTGAAAACCACTTAAAAGCACCTACCCAAATGACCTAAAGGCATCCAGGACAGTTCTCTGCCTTAAGGGAGTGCCCTCTAACCCCTCGGGGACGTGTGGTGTCTACACTGCAAGCTTGCAAATGCTATCCTATCCATTAGATGGATGTTTTTCAAGCTCTTCTGACCACAACTACATGTAACAATGTGACCCAGCAGAAACACACATCAAGTAACTGCATCAAGTGTCACAAGTCGTCCTGATCCATGCTCCTTCTGGAACACCAGTAGCCCCACTCTTTCTTTTAGGCTGGCCAAGGCCTACCGGATGGATGTCCTGCGTCACCACCAGGTCTGCTGTGTTATCAGCTAGATACGCAACGCAACTCTGATCATGATGAGTGACACTGTGTGGAGAGGGCAAGAGGATCCCCATGACAGGGGCATGCAAAGGCCAAGAGTGGGCAGGGAGATGCAGAATCCATACCTGCCCAGTGTCACTCACAACAGGCCCTCCCCACTGCCACAGCTAGGACTTACTGATGACTACCCCCGAATACTAACAGCGCTGACTTCACCAAAGAGTTTCCAAATGCCGAGCATCTGGCAGAGAAAAACATAGTTCCTTCCTGGTAGAGCAGACAGCAGAGTGACAGAAACAACTACGATACAATGTCACACAGAAAGTGGAAGTGTTATAAACAAGTATTCAGGGCCGGGCACAGTGGCTCATGCCTGTAATCCTAGCACTTTGGGAGGCCAAGGCAGGTGGATCGCCTGAAGTCAGGAATTAGAGACCAGCCTGGCCAACATGGGGAAACCCCATCTCAGCCAAGCGCAGTGGCTCATGTCTGTAATCCCAACACTTTGGGAGGCCAAGGCAGGCGGATTATGAGCTCAGGAGTTCAAGACCAGCCTGACAAACCTGGTGAAACCCCATCTTTACTGAAAATACAAAATATGCCAGGCGCGGTGGCTCACGCCTGTAATTCCAGCACTTTGGGAGGCCAAGGCGGGTGGATCACGAGGTCAAGAGATCGAGACCATCCTGGTCAACGTGGTGAAACCTTGTCTCTACTAAAAATACAAAAAATTAGCTGGGCATGGTGGTGCGTGCCTGTAATCCCAGCTACTCAGGAGGCTGAGGCAGGAGAATTGCCTGAACCCAGGAGGTGGAGGTTGCGGTGAGCCAAGATCGTGCCATTGCACTCCAGCCTGGGTAACAAGAGCGAAACTCCGTCTCAAAAAAAAAAAAAGAAAGAGAAAAAAAGAAAATACAAAATATTAGCCAAGCATGATGGCACCCACTTGTAGTCTCAGCTACTTGGGACGGTGAAGCAGGAGAATCACTTGAACCCAGGAGGCAGAGGTTGTAGTGAGCAGAGATTGTGCCATTGCACTCCAACCTGGGCAACAGAGCAAGATTCCACCTCAAAAAAAAAAAAAGAAACCCCATCTCTACTAAAATACAAAAATTAGCCAGGCATGCTGGTGGGCGCCTATAATCCTAGCTACTCAGGAGGCTGAGAGGCAGCAGAATCGCTTGAATCCAGGAGGCGGAAGTTGCAGTGAGCCAAGATCACATCATTGGACTCCAGCCTGAACAACAAGAGCAAAACTCCGGCCCCCGCAAAAAAATAAAGTATTCAGGGTGGGCACGGTGGCTCACGTCTGTAATCCCAGCACTTTAGGAGGTTGAAGCAGGTGAATCACTTGAGGCCAGGAATTCGACGCCTGTCTGGGCAACATGGCAAAACCCTGTCTCTACTAAAACTACAAAAATTAGCTGGCATGCGGCTGTAGTCCCAGCTACTTGGGAGGCTGAGGTGGGAGGATCGTTTGAGCCCAGGAGGTCAAGGCTGCCATAAGCTATGATTGCACCACTGCACTCACCACTGGGTGACAGAGCAAGACTCTCTTTTAAAAAAGACAGAATGTCACGTAGAAGGTGGAAGTGCTATAAAACGAATCAAGCAGAGTTCACAGGGTTAACAGATGAGAGGCATCTTTCAACGGTGGCCTGGGACCATCTCAGCGATGGAGACATCTGAACAGAGATCTGCAGTGACATGGGCACCATGTGGTTGCTTACCACAGAGGAACAGCAAGGGCAAAGGCCCTGGGGTGGGACTGGGCTTGGCATATTCCAAGGCACACCAAGTCAGCCAGTGTGACTAGAGCAGGGAGGGTGGGAAAACACACTCCGTTTCTCTACACTCTCACACAGCACTTTTGACACCAACTCAGATAAAACCAGTTTTCTTCTACTATACTCTCATAACAGAGGGCACTTCTGTGACCAGATGCACGGGTCTTTCCCAAGCAATTCTCGAAGTCTCCAAACACCAGCTGGGTGTCCTACAATTTAACCCAATTCAGACTCTATCTCCCACAAGTTAAGAACGTTATCGGCCAGGCTCAGTGGGCTCACATCTGTAACCATAGCACTTTAGGGGAGGCCAAGGTGGGAGTACTGCCTGAAGTCAAGAGTTTGAAAGCAGCCTCGGAAGCACAGCACCCGTCTCTACAAAAAATGTAAAAATTAGCTAAGCCTTGCAGTGGTGCGCACCTGTAATCCCAGCTACTCGGGAGGATGGCATGAGTCCAGGAGCTGGAGGGTTCAGTGAGCTATGACTGCACCACTGCACTCCCAGCCTGGGTGAGAGAGTGAGACTCTGTCTCTAAAGGAAAAAGAAGAGCTCTCTCACAAGACTGCTCCCACTGCAAATGCCATGTGCACATCCCAGCCTCCAGTACTTCTGCCCAGCCAGCTATGAATCAGGAATTCCCACAACCCCCTCTTCAGTTTGACTGACTTGCTAAAGCAGCTCACAGAACTAAGGCAGGCACTTCACTTCCCATTAATGGCTTATTATAAGGGATACGACTCGGGGTCTACCAGATGGAAGAGATGCAGAGGGCAGGGTACTGGGGCAGAAGGCAGTGCACAGAGCTTCAATGCCCCTTCTGCATACACCACCCTCTAAACACTTGGTCGTTCTGGTGACCAGCCCCATCCTGGGCTATCTAGGGGCCCCACTCTAAATCACCTCACAAGCATAGAACTCATCTGTGATCGAAAGGGGCACATTATGAATTTTAAAAGATACACCTATCGGGCCAGGCATGGGGGCTCAGGCCCATAATCCCAGCACTTTGGGAGGCTGAGGCAGGTGGATCACCTGAGGTCAGGAGTTTGAGACCAGCATGGCCAACCCCCTCTACTAAAAATACAAAAATTAGCCAGGCATGGTGGCAGGTGCCTGTAATCCCAGCTATTCAGGAGGCTGAGGCAGGAGAATTGCTTCAGCCTGGGAAGCAGTGATCAAGCCACTGCACTCCAGTCTAGCAGACAAGAGCAAGAATGAGTGTTTAAAACAAAAAAAGCTGGGTGTGGTGGCTCATGCCTGTAATCCCAGTACTTTGGGAGGCCGAGGTTGGCAGATCACCTGAGGTTGGGAGTTTGAAACCAGCCTGACTAACACGGAGAAACCCCATCTCTACTAAAAATACAAAATTAGCTGGGCATAGTGGTGCATGCCTGTAATCCCAGCTATTCAGGAGGCTGAGGCAGGGGAATTGCTTGAACCTGGGAGGCGGAGGTTGTGATGAGCCGAGATCGTGCCACTGCACTCCAGCCTGGGCAACAAGAGCGAAACTCCATCTCAAATTAAAAAAAAAAAAAAAAAAAAGGCCCAGTGCAGTGGCTCACACCTGTAATCCCAGCACTTTGGGAGGCTGAGGTGGTCAGATCACGAGGTCAGGCATTCAAGACCAGGCTGGCCAACATGGTGAAACCCCGTCTTTACCAAAAAATACAAAAATTAGGTGGGTGTGGTGGCTCGTGCCTGTAATCCCAGTTACTTGGGAGGCCGAAGTAGGAGAACTGCTTGAACGAGGACCCGGGAGGCAGAGGTTGCAGTGAGCCAAGATCTCACCACTGCACTCCACCCTGGGCTATGAGACTCCATCTCAAAAAAAAAAAAGATACACCTATGACTCCTACAACACGTGGCACAAAGACCAAATATACTCCATATCATACCTCAGAGGGTAAGTGGATGCTGCCGCAGGTGGGGTTTACGGGAGAAGTCACAGGCCTTGAGGGCCACAGTGAAGGGGCTCTAGGAGTATCCGGTACAGTGGGGAACTGCTGGAAGGTTCCAGGCATGGGTGTGCATGGTCTGATAATGACTCTAATTTCTCTGGACGTGCTGATGAAATGGATGTCCAGGTGAGGGCAAGAGAAGCGTCAAGGATGATCAAGGTGACCAGCAGGGTCTTGGCTGGGACATGCTTTTAGAATATAAAAAGGAGACTGGGTGCTGTGGCTCACGCCTGTAATCCCAGCACTTTGGGAGGCCGATGCAGGTGGATCACCTGAGGTCGGGAGATCAAGACCAGCCTGACCAAACGGAAAAACTCCGTCTCTACTAAAAATACAAAGTTGGCCAGGCGCAGTGGCGAATGCCTGTAATCCCAGCTACTTGGGAGCAGAGGCAGAAGAATCGCTTGAACCCAGGAGGCGGAGGTTGTAGTGAGGCAAGATTGCGCCACTGTGCTCCAGCCTGGGTAACAAGAGTGAAACTCCGTCTCAAAAAAAAAAAAAAAAAAGAAAGAAATACAAAAAGGGGGCCAGGCACAGTGGTTCACGCCCATAATCCCAGTACTCTTGGAGGCTAAAGTAGGCAGATTACTTGAGCCAAGAGGTTCAAGACCAGCCTGGGAGATAGCAAGACTTCCATCTCTAAGAAAGCAAAACATAAAACAAAAATTTTTAATAAACATAAAAAGGCCACCTTCCTCAAGGCTGACCAAGCCCTAGAGCAAGCAGGGCTGCGTTTCAGCCCCTGGCACCTGGGGTTTGCGGGGAGGCCAGGGAGATTCTGGGAGGAAAATGGAATTCTGATTTCAGAGAGGTTAAGTCATGCAGAATAGAGTCCTGCCTCAAGTCTCTGACTCCAGGGCCTGAGTAAGTGATTCAGGCTGAGGATCAAAAGGAATAGGATGAAAACCTTGAAGGTCGCGGAAGGGCAGAGCCAAGAGGAAGGGCAAGCAGAGCCACTCCCACAGGCGGGACGGGACCACCCAGGAGATGCCTCCAGGAGGCAGGCAAGACCTTCAGGTGCCCAGCCAGTCCGGGTTGTCCACAATCACATTTGATCATCACAGGGCCAGTTTCAGCTCCCTGGGCACAGTGAGACATCCACTGTGCCCCTTTACTGGGACTTTCAGGACAAGCCAGGGTCGCATGCAGCACATCCTCCCCCTTAAGTCTCCCACTGGAACAGGTGAGCAGCAACCGTCTCATCAGCCACCTGTTTCCTGAGCCAGTGGGGCGTGACTTACCAGCTTCAAAGAAAGAACTTAAAAATCCCCCAAGAGGCCGGGCGCGGTGGCTCAAGCCTGTAATCCCAGCACTTTGGGAGGCCAAGGCGGGTGGATCACGAGGTCAAGAGATCGAGACCATCCTGGTCACCATGGTGAAACCCTGTCTCTACAAATACAAAAAATTAGCTGGGCATGGTGGCACGTGCCTGTAATCCTAGCTACTCAGGAGGCTGAGGCAGGAGAATTGCCTGAACCCAGGAGGCAGAGGTTGCGGTGAGCCGAGATAGCGCCATTGCACTCTAGCCTGGGTAACAAGAGTGAAACTCCATCTCAAAAAAAAAAAAAAAAAAAATCCCCCAAGAGCTAGCACAGTGGATCATGCCTATAATTACAGCTGGTCAGGAAGTGGAGACCGGAGGATCACTTGAGTCCAGGAGTTCAAGACCAGCCTGGGCAACACAGCGAGTCTCCATCTCTAAAAAAATAAAAAGTGGCCGGGCGGGGTGGCTCACGCCTGTAACCCCAGCACTTTGAGAGGCTGAGGCAGGTGGATCACCAGAGGTTAGGAGTTTGAGACCAGCCTGACCAATATGGTGAAACCCCGTCTTGGAAAAAAAAAGAAAAAAAAAAGAAAAAGTGGAAAAAAAACCCACCTCAAAGAACCATTTTTAAATCGACCACTATTAAAAACAGGGCCCGTGCTCCTCTATTACATTCACAGCTGGCTGCACAAAGCGCAAAACGGTTCCCAGTGACCAGTGTCTACAATCACAAATGAACCTATACTCCTTTAATAAGCAAAGCTATGGAAACCAGTCTGGGACCTAAGAAACATTTGAAAGGGGCCAGGGCTGGTTTACGCCCTGCTAACATTTACCTGTTTTCTAAAGAAAGCCTCCTTCACTGAGGGAATTGGAGCGAAATTGATGCATCCCTTCTCTCTGTCCTGTAAAGTTCTATCTCCCAGCAAACCCAGCTACACCTAGCACTTCCATACAGGCCCTTTTCGATATATGAAGAAGAGTTGGGGCCACAATTCATATGCCTGTCAATTCCTGAAAAATCAACGAATTTTTCAGGAATAAATTAATAAAAATTAATCAATTCCTGAAAAATTAATGTCCTCAGGAAGCAGTTAACAAAAAACTTTCATCAAGATATCACTGGGCATACTAATGAGCCCAGTATGTCTCCTTAAGGATGACACCTATGAGGCTGGCAGCAACTGAAGCTCGATTCAGCCTCAGACTTGATTCTGACCCTTCTGACTCGTTCCCTCTCATAACGTTCCCCCAGTATTCCAGCAGTTGTTGTCCTTCCCACTCTCCCCGCTTTTTAAAGATAGGGTCTTGTTCTGTCACCCAGGCTGGAGTGCACTGGTGTGATCACAGCTTACTGCAGCCTCCACCTCCTGAGTTTGATCACCTCAACCTCCCAAGTAGCTGAGACTACAGGCGTGCAACATCACACCTGGCTAATTTTTTAATTTTTTGTAGAAATGGGGCTTCGCCATGCTGCCCAAGCTGGTCTTGGACTCCTGGGATCAAGTCATTCACCCTGCTCAGCCTCACAAAGTGTGGGGATTACAGGCATGAGCCACTGCACTCGGCTGAACATTTGATATTTTAAAAAACCCATTAACCCACACCACTAAGCACACTCTCCCCTTTCCAATGCCTTATGGTGAAATTTCAAAGCACGGTTGTTTTTTTTTTGAGACGGAGTTTCGCTCTTGTTGCCCAGGCTGGAGTGCAATGGCACGATTTCGGCTCACCGCAACCTCCGCCTCCTGGGTTCAGGCAATTCTCCTGCCTCAGCCTCCTGAGTAGCTAGGATTACAGGCACGCGCCACGGTGCCCAGCTAATTTTTTGTATTTTTAGTAGAGACAGGGTTTCACCATGTTGACCAGGATGGTCTCGATCTCTTGACCTCGTGATCCACCCGCCTTGGCCTTCCAAAGTGCTGGGATTACAGGCGTGAGCCACAGCGCCCGGCCAGTCCCATTATATTATACCTTCCTCCTTGAATTGACTAATTAGAAAAAAATTTTAAAGATCATAATACTTTATTTTTCAGCCGGGTGCAGTGGCTCATGCCTGTAATCCTAGCACTTTGGGAGGCCGAGGCGGGTGGATCACGAGGTCAGAAGTTCAAGACCAGCCTGGCCAAGATGGTGAAACCCTGTCTCTACTAAAAATACAAAAAAAAAAAAAAAAAATAGCCAGGTACAGTGGCAGGCACCAGAGGCTGAGGCAGGAGAATTGCTTGAACCTGGTGACAGAGGTTACAGTGAGCTGAGATCGCACTACTGCACTCCAGCCTGGGCGACAGAATGAGACTCTGTCTCAAAAAATATATATACTATATTTTTCCCATACGTTTTCTATGTTTAGATATACTTAGATACACAAATACCCACCATCAGGTCACAGTGGCCTACAGTCGGTACAGTGACATGCTGTACAGGTTTATAGCCTGGGAGCAAGAGGCTATCCCACAAAGCCTATGCATGGACTAGGCTCCACATCTAGATGTGTGTAAGCACACTCTATGATCTTCACACAACCACAACATCATCTCGCAACGCATTTCTCAGAAAGTATCCCTATTGTTAAGCAATGTGTGACCATTAAGGACAAAATGCAGGAGCTGATTCCTTTGCTACCACTTTGAAACACACAGAACTTATTACAAGAGGAAAAAACTTATTATCTGTGTTGTCCCACCAGGCCGTTTCGGGAATCCTAATAAATGAGGATAGCTAACAACTTTGGAGCACGACGTGTCAGGCACCACTGTGAGCACTTCGCATTTGTCCCTGGTTGTTGAGCACTTGCAGCAATCCTACAAGGATACTAGCACTGTCCCCTTTGCAAATTAAGAGTGGGATGTGAGTTACTGAGAACAGGACTCTTGTCTGCCCATTCCCCACAGAATCCCCAGCTCCCCGGCAATATCTGCCACATGGCAGGCACTCAATGCACGCTTGTTCGCCACATAAAAGGGGAAGAGTAGCTGGGTCATCTCTTGCACAACTCCAGGGGGTGCCATTCACATTGTATTCTGTCTATAGGAACCATGAATGGGTTCCTCTGTGCCATGGCAGCCCTGATGACTGAGGGATGCAAAAAGGCAAACCCAGGAGTCAACCCCAGGAAGCTGACTTAAGAGCCCTTGAAGAAAGAAAATAACCCTTCGCCGGGCGTGATGGCTCACGCTTGTAATCCAAGCACTTTGGAGGCCAAGGTGGGCGGATCACCTGAGGTCAGGAGTTCAAAACCAGCCTGACCAACATGGTGAAACCCCGTCTTAAAAAAAAAAAAAAAGAAAGAAAAGAAAAGAACCCTGGGCCTGTTTCCTCACTGATAGAAAGTTCCACCAAGCTGGCAGGGTGCAGTAGCTCACGCCTATAATCCCAGCACTTTGGGAGGCTGTCACAGGAGGCCAGGAGTTCGAGACCAGCCTGACCAACATGGTGAAATCTCGTCTCTACTAAAAATACAAAAATTAGCTGGGCGTGGCGGCATGCACCTGTAGTCCCAGCTACTCGGGAGGCTGCGACATGAGAATCATTTGAACCCAGGAGGCGGAGGTTGCAGTGAGCGGCACTCCAGCCTGGGCAACGGAATGACGTCGTCTCAAAAAAAAAAAAAAGAGGCCGGTAGAGGTGGCTCCCGCCTGTAAACCCAGCACTTTGGGAGGCTGAGCCAGATGGATCGGTTGAGGTCAGGAGTTTGAGAACAGCCTGCTCAACATGGTGAAACCCCATCTCTACTAAAAATGCAAAAATTAGCTGGGTGTGGTAGCACACGCCTGTGATCCCAGCTACTCAGGAGGCTAAGTAAGGAGAATCACTTGAACTCAGGAGGCGGAGGTTGCAGTGAGCCGAGATCACACCAGTGCACTCCAGCCTGGGCAACAAGGGGAGACTCCATCTCAAAAAAAAAGTTCCACCAGACATCTGCCCTAAACCCTAGTCCTTCCCATGCTCCTACTTCCCACAAACAACCAAGACATGGATTTGATCTAAGGTTATCTCCTGGTGCTTTGAGGGTCCCCAAGGAGAAGCAAAGGTATGCAAATAAATTGTAAATAAATAGAAACATGTTTGGGTGCTCCTCACTGACAGAAAGTTTGGAGATCACTGCACCGCCCTCTATCACAATTCTGATGACATCACCTCCCCTTCCCAAAAGCCTACACAATCAACACTTATGTCTCCTAAAGGGCTGAACACAAAATAATTTTAGGTGTCCCATGAAAACCATTTATTACTTTCCTAACTATGCGTGCATTAATTTTCATTTTTTAGATGGGGTCTCGCTTTGTCACCCAGGCTGGAGTGCAGTGGTTCAATCATGGCTCACTGCAGCCTGGACCTCCTGCCCTCAAGGAGCTTGGGACCACAGCGGTACTGCATTCCAGCCTGGTGGACAGAGGGAGACTCCAGCTCACAGGAAAAAAAAAAGGCCGGGTGCAGTGGCTCATGCCTGTAATCCCAGCACTCTGGAAGGCCGAGGCCGGTAGATCATGAGGTTAGGAGATTGAGACCATCCTGGCTAACACAGCGAAACCCCGTCTCTAACAAAAATACAAAAAATCAGCTGGGCATGGTGGCACGTGCCTGTAGTCCCAGCTACTCAGGAGGCTGAGGCAGGAGAATTGCTTAAACCCCGGGAGGTGGAGGTTGTAGTGAGCCAAGATCATGCCACTGTACTCCAGCCTGGGCAACAGACTGAGACTCCGTCACAAAAAAAAAAAAAATCGAGTGCACACTATGCATCGGGTGCCCAGTGTGTTAGCAGCTTCCCACGTGACCTCATTCAACCCTCACAAGAAGCCTGTGAAGTTTCAGGCATCCTCGTCCTACCTGTTTCACAACTGGGGGGCCCTAGTGCTAAGCATCTCGCTTGAGGTTAAGCTAGGATTTAGAGAACCAGGTGTGAATTCAGGAGGTCAGATTACAGAATCACTCCTTACGGGAGAGAAGGACAACTGAGGTTTGGGAAAACAATGACTTGGAAAGTTCGAAAACAAACAACTAATGTGTATCCCTTATAACCGATCCCCAGTCCTGCACCAAGCTTTTTCTTTTCTTTTCTTTTTAAGACAGTCTTACTCTGGTGCCCAGGCTGGAATGCAGGAGCCGGAGAATGGCTCACTGCAGCCTCTACCTCTTTGGCTCAAGCAATCCTCCCACCCCTGCCTCCTAAGTAGCTGGAACCCCCAGTGCATGCCACCACACTAAGCTAATTTTTGTATTTTTTGGAGAGATGAGGTCTCTCTACGTTGCCCAGGTTAGTCTCAAACTCCTGGTCTCAAGCAATTCTCCTACCTCAGCCTCCCCAAGTGCTGGGATTGCCCAAAGCCACTGCACCCAATCCTGCACCAGGCCTTGAACAAAGATGCTCATGCGATCTTCCACAGGACTCTTTCCTTCAATCCACAGATGTTCACTAAAGACCTACTATGCGCCGAGCACGGTGGCTCACGCCTGTAATTCCAGCACTTTGGGAGGCTGAGGTGGGTGGATCACGAGGTCAAGAGATTGAGACCATCCTGGTCAACATGGTGAAACCCCGTCTCTACTAAAAATACAAAAAATTAGCTGGGCATGGTGGCGCCTGCCTGTAATCTCAGCTACCCAGGAGGCTGAGGCAGGAGAATTGCCTGAACCCAGGAGGCGGAGGTTGCGGTGAGCCGAGATCGCACCATTGCACTCCAGCCTGGGTAGCAAGAGCGAAACTCCGTCTCAAAAAAAAAAAAAAAAAAAGACCTACTATGCGTCAGGCCCAGGGCACTCTGGGGCTAGCAAGGTAGACACAGTCCCAACTCTCACCGTGCTGGTGGTGACAGATACACGAGAAAGGACCAAGGTGATGTGTGAGCGTAACTGAGGGGAACAATGGCTAGTCCAAGGTGGCCAGGGAAAGTCAAAACACAATCCTGGTCGGGTGAGGTGGCTCACATATGTAATCCCAGCACTTTGGGAGGCGGAGATGGGTGGATCGCCTGAGATCAGAAGTGTGAGACCAGCCTGGCCAAAACGGGGAAACCCCATCTCTACTAAAAATACAAAATAAAAAAAATTAGCCAGTCACGGTGGTGGGCACCTGTAGTCCCAGCTACTTGGGAGGCTGAGGCAGGAGAATCGCTTGAACGCAGAAGGCAGAGGCTGCAGTGAGCCAAGATCAGGATACTGCACTCCAGCCTAGGCAACAGACGAGACTCCACCTCAAAAAAAAAAAAAATCCTACATATCCTCCCTGATTTTGAGGCCGTCTCTTCCAGGCAGCACCCATGATCTCCAGCTACCAGCCATCCCTTGCATGTCTGCTGCATCCCTCTCACAGTGCAGGTTACAAGCATTAAATGACAGGCCAGGAGGGTCTGTTCCCACATTTACCACCTGCTCCCCTCCAAGACTGCAGAGACTCCAGGAGCCAATCCGTGACCATCCAACACTCAGTAGGGCCTCAACAAGTATTTGCTGAACAATGAGGGACACTGGATCAGACAATAACAATATTGCTTCCCACTTGCCAGGAACCATTTCACAGGCGTTCACCAATTCCATTTGTGAGATTACCCCCTTTCATAAAGGAGGAAAACTAAGAGGTTCAGAGAGGTTAAGCCACTTCCCTAAAGTGACAGTGTGCTAAGTGACTGACAGCACCAGGAATCAAACTTGAATGCAGCCTATCAATCCAAACTGAAAACTTATTTCAAATTCTTGCGAAGTGTCTTTTCCACTTACTCACTTTGCACTTTCCCCAAGTAGTCACTGACCAAAAGAAAAAAAAATCAAGACTGGTGTCTTCAAAATAGGGACAAAACACTCGCCTAAAAGGTCCACGTTGGAAAAAAAAAAAAAAAAAAAAAAAGCCTTCACCTGAAAAACCAATTGGGAAGGAGGAAAAAGGATGCAAAAGCAAAGCACTGCTTTTATACAGCAAACTGGTCCCCTACTTGCAGCCGACCCCATCCCCAAACTTCCCCAACCCCAATTCGGGCAAACATTCTGAAGTCGCTAATTCCAAGGGATTGGAGGAGTCCTTTACCTTTCCTTGAAAATCTGGAATGACGCGTTTTTAAGACAATTTGAGGTCGGCTAGCCCAAGGGGGCCGCTAATGCCCGTGTCCGGTCGACCCCGGACATATCTGGAGGTTTGGCTACTGAGCCCCAATCGCAGCTTCGCCAAAAAGGCAACATTCGGGTCTGACCCGTCACCACGCAGCCAGAAAAGCCCCAACGCCTGCCTATTGTTGCAAGCGCTGAAATTGGGAGGGCGACTGTGGGGGTGCCGGGCGAGGGGGGAGAGCTTTGTCCCGCGACCCCGGCGAGAGCGCGCGCGGAGGGGATCGCGCGGCCTCCACGCGGCCCGGGTCCCCCAACCAGCCCCGCCGCTCCGTGGGACCGTCTCTGCCGCGGCCTCGCGACGCTGTAGCCTTCCCCACCCGCGCGGCTGCCGGCCGGGCTTCTTGACCCTCAGGCGCCGCCGTACCCCGGCCCCGCACAGGGCGCGCCGGTGGCCCCCTCCCCCCTCAGCGCCCCGGCTCCATTCAAACCGCCCTCCCCAGCCCCGCGCCGTGCTGCCCCCGCGGCCCGCGTTCCTTACCGGGAGCGGCCGGCGCCGTCGCCTTCCCGGCGCCGCCCCTGCCCCTCTACGCGGGGCCGGGGTCAGAGTGAGCGTCTCTCCTCTCCTCACGAAACAAAGAAGCCGCCGCCGCCGCCGCCAGGCGAGGGGAAGCCTCACGCGCGCACCCGCCTGCCTAGGCCACCGCCCCCCCTTCTCTCACTCACTCACACACACACACACACACACACACACACACACGCCCCCGCTGCGCGCGCGCTCGCTGTCTCCCCTCCCCCCAAACACCGCGGACGGCCTCTTCAACTTCCGCCGCCCGCTCGGCCTCGTGCGCGCGCCAGTCCGCCCTTCCGCTCCCTTCGCGCGTGCGCTCCCGCCCCTAGGCTGCCAGAGGTGGGCGTGTCCAGGAGGAAGCACGCGCGCCCAACGCACCGCCCCACTCGGGCCGCTACAGCCCCGCGCCTGCGCACGGGTAGCTTTGCCCTCCGCACGCCGCGCGTCCTGACGCCCCGGAGCATGCGCACAGCGGGCGTCACTGCGGTGGCGGCTACGACAGTGGCGGGGCAATTGGGGGATGGGACTCCGGTGGCCGTGGGGTCCGTGGGGAAGGGAGGTCCCTGAGGCTCGAAAATAGGAGTCCTGAACCGTAGGATGGGCTAGCTGGGCCAAGACCGGGCAGTGGTTTCCCGCGGGCCAAGGGAGAACCGCTTTGATCCCTGGCCTGCGGCGGCGGGGCCTGTTTGGCGAGGCGGGGTGGGGCCCGACCGTGGCCGCCTTCTCTGCAAAACCTCCCGAGTGCCATTAATTAGCTTAGCACATGTTTATTGATCTGCTGCTGTGTCCAAGCCGCCGTGGATCCCACGGTCTAGCTGGGGAGGAGGACAAGAAGCAAGATTAATGAGCAAAATAGTGCAGTGTGAGAGGCCAGACTTGGTGGCTCACGCCTGTAATCCCAGCACTTTGGGGTGCTGTGGTGGGGGGGGGGGGCAGATCACCTGAGGTCAGGAGTTCGAGACCACCCTGGCCAACATAGCAAAACACTGTCTCTACTAAAAAAAACAATTAGGCCGGACGCGGTGGCTCAAGCCTGTAATCCCAGCACTTTGGGAGGCCGAGGCGGGTGGATCACGAGGTCAACAGATCGAGACCATCCTGGTCAACATGGTGAAACCCCGTCTCTACTAAAAATACAAAAAAATTAGCTGGGCATGGTGGCGCATGCCTGTAATCCCAGCTACTCGGGAGGCTGAGGCAGAAGAATTGCCTGAACCCAGGAGGCAGAGGTTGCAGTGAGCCGAGATCGCGCCATTGCACTCCAGCCTGGGTAACAAGAACGAAACTCGGTCTCGAATAAATAAATAATTAATTAATTAATTAGCTGGGAGTGGTGGCACACGACTGAAATTCCAGCTACTCGGGAGGCTGAGGCAGGAGAATCGCTTGAACCTGGGACGTGGAGGTGGTAGTGAGCCGAGATCGCGCCATTGCACTCCAGCCTAGGCAGTAAGAGTGAAACTCCAGACTGGGAGGATCGTGGACATTTTAAATAGGGCAGCCAGGGAAGCCGTCATTGCAAAGAACACATTTGAATAGCCGGGCGCGGTGGCTCACGCCTGTAATCCCAGCACTTTGGGAGCCCGAGGCGGGTGGATCACGAAGTCAAGAGATCGAGACCATCCTGGTCAACATGGTGAAACCCCGTCTCTACTAAAAATACAAAAAATTAGCTGGGCATGGTGGCGCATGCCTGTAATCCCAGCTACTCAGGAGGCTGAGGCAGGAGAATTGCCCGAACCCAGGAGGCGGAGGTTGCGGTGAGCCCAGATTGTGCCATTGCACTCCGGCCTGGGTAACAAGAGCGAAACTCCGTCTCAAAAAAAAAAAAAAAGAACACATTTGAGTGCAGACATGCCGGCAGTGAGGAAGAGAAGCCGTCCGAGAGTGAAGGCCCTGAGCCTCTTGGCCTCCTCTCTGTGTTTTTGTTTTGTTTTGTTTGTTTGTTTTTGAGACGGAGTCTCGCTCTGTCACCCAGGCTGCAGTGCAGTGGCGATCTCAGCTCACTGCAACCTACACTTCACAGATTGAAGCAATTCTCCTGCCTCAGCCTCCCAAGTAGCTGGGATTACAGGCGCCGGCCACTACACCCGGCTAATTTTTTGTATTTTTTAGAAGAGATGGGGTTTCACCATGTTGGCTAGGCTGGTCTTGAACACCTGACCTCAGGTGATCCACCCCTTGGTTTCCCAAAGTGCTGGGATTACAGGTGTGAGCCACCAGGCCTGGCCTCCTGTGTTTTTAAAATACGTGGTCTTTGTTAAGCATGCTCTGAATGAAGAGACCACCTAAACAGGCTTTGTGTGAGCAACAAGGCTGTTTATTCACTCAGGTGTGAGCAGGCTGAGTTGAAAAAGAGAGTCCAAAGAGGGTGGTGGGACAGGAGCTGGTTTTATAGGTTTGAGGTAGACAGTGGAAAGTTACAGGTCAGGGTGGTTTTTCCAAGCTGGGGGGGTTGTCAAGGGTGAAAGTCACAAGGTTGGCTTATCGGTTGAGGAAGGAACAATGGCAGAATGTCAAAAGGTCCGTCATCAGGCACCGCAGGAGCTAGATATTCTTCTCCTTTTGCGGGTTTTCTGTTACCTCGGACTTTCTGGCTCCAGGGGGCCATCTGGAGGTGTTCATGTGGGTCACAGGGGTCACCATGGCTCAACTATGGTGTAATCCATAGTGCAGTCAGTTCAAAGAACCTTGCAGTCTTCCAATTGGACATGCCATCCCCCAAGTCAGATCCTAGAGCCCGGGATCTCTCAACCCCAACAGGCCTCACCCCTGCTTCTCTCAGTCCTTCTCTTCCTGGTTTTTCAGGGCTCAGCTGACTCACCACTTCACCCCTGCCACCTTTTTTTTTTTTTTTTTTTTTTTGAGAAGGAGTCTCACTGTCACCCAGGCTGGAGTGCAGTGGTGCAATCTTGTCTCACTGCAACCTCCACCTCCCGGGTTCAAGTGATTCTGCTGCCTCAGCCTCCTGAGAGGCTGGGATTACAGGCATGTGCTACCACAACTGCCTAATTTTTTATTTTTAGTAGAGACAGATTTCTCCATGTTGGTCAGGCCAGTCTCAAATTCCCGACCTCAGGTGATCTGCCCGCCTCAGCCTCCCAAAGTGCTGAGATTACAGGCGTGAGCCACCTTGCCAAGGCAGGTTTTTGTTTGTTTATTAGAGACAAGGTCTTGCTCTGTAACCCAGCCTGGAGTGCCATGATGTGATCACAGCTCACTGCAGCCTCAAACCCCTGGGCTCAAGGAATCCACCTCAGCCTCTGAAATAGCTGTGACTACAGGTACATGCCACCAGGCCTAGAATTTTGTTTTTCTTCTGTTCTGTAGAGCTGAGGTCTGCTGTGTTGCCCAAGCTGGTCTCAAACTACTGGGCTCAAGCAATCCTCCTGCCTCAGCCTCCCAAAGTGCTGGGATTACAGGCGTGAGCCACCGTGCCTGGCCCCAGAAGGACCTAGGTTTAAAACGTGACTCTATTACTACTACCTGGGTGATGTCTGGGTAATAACAACGACGTTTACCAGACCCATCTACACCTCACTTTCTTCACCTGTAAAACAGAAACAATAGGGTCAGGCACAGTGGCTCACGCCTGTAATCCCAACACTTTGGGAAACTGAGGAAGGCGGATCACCAGAGGTCAGCAGTTCAAGACCAGCCTGGCCAACATCGTGAAACCCTGTCTCTACTAAAAATACAAAAATCAGCAAGGTGTGGTGGTGGGTGCCTACAATCCCAGCTACTCTGGAGGCTGAGGCAGGAGAATTGCTTGAACCCAGGAAGTGGAGGTTGCAGTGAGCCAAGATCATGCCATTGTACTCCAGCCTGGGCAACAGTGAAACTCTGTCTCAAAAAAAAAAAAAAAATGGCCAGGCTCAGTGGCTCACGCCTGTAATCCAAGCACTTTGGAGGCCAAGGTGGGCAGATCATGAGGTCAGGAGTTTGAGACCAGCCTGACCAACATGGTGAAACCCCATCTCTACTAAAAATAAAAAAATCAGCTGGGTGTGGTGGCACCCGCCTGTAATCCCAGCTACTCGGGAGGCTGAGGCAGGAGAATCACTTGAACACAGGAGGTGGAGGCTGCAGTCAGCCGCGATTGTGCTACCGCACTCCAGCCAGGGCAATGGAGCTAGACTCCATCAAAAAAAAGAGAGAGAGGAGAGAGAATGAGAATGACCTATTGCCTTCAGATCTGGGCCTCAAAAAAAGATGATTTCCGTAAACCCAGCAGTGAGATGTATAGTGCAGAAAATAATTCTTCTAAGACAGAAACCCAGGGCAACAGCTTTATTTTAGCTGGTAGCTGTGGTTTTAACACAATTCAGGAAATAAACAGCATTTCACATTATGTTTATACTAAGCATGCCACTTCTACCAACTACATAAGGAAACCTGACTGCCCACACTTGATGGAAATTTTGTAGGTGTTTTATTTTAGCTATATTGTTTTATTTTAAGTTGAATTTATTAAGCTCTTCTAAGATTATGGCTCTGAATTATGGCACTTTCAGTCTCCATCAGGAGTAATCAACAGACTGGGTGCAGTGGCTCACACCTATAATTCCAGCACTTTGGGAGGCCAAGGTAGGAGGATCGCCTGAGCCCAGGAGTTTGAGACCAGACTTGCCAACATAGAGAGACTATATCTCTAGAAAACTTTTAACAATGAGTCAGGCATGGTGGCACATGCCTAGAGTCCTAGCTACTCCGAAGGTTGAGGAGAGAGAATCACTTGAGGCCAGGAGATCAAGGCTGCAGTGAGTCATGATCACTGCACTCCTGCCAGGGCCGCAGAGCAAGACCCAGTCTCAAAAAAATAAATACAAAGGAATAAACTAGGCCAGCCGCGATGGCTCACGCCTGTAATCCCAGCACTTTGTGAACCTGGGTTGGGCAGATCATGAGGTCAAGAGATGGAGACCATCCTGGCCAACAAGGTGAAACCTTGTTTCTACTAAAAATACAAAAAATAGCTGGATGTGGTGGCACATGCCTGTAGTCCCAGTTACTGAGGAGGCTGAAGCAGGAGAATCGCTTAAACTCAGGAGACCGAGGTTGCAGTGAGCCGAGATCACACCACTGCACTCCAGCCGGGTGGCAGAGCCAGAATCCATCTGAAGAAAAAAAGGAATAAGCTTGAAATGCACAACAGCTGAGATGAATGAATCTCTAGGGAATTATGCTTTGGGTGGGTGGGTAGGCGGAAGGCAATCTCAAAAATGTTACATACTATCTGATTCTTTTCTTTTCTTTTGTTTTGAGAGGGAGTCTCCCTCTGTCACCCAGGCTGGAGTGCATTGGTGCAATCTCAGCTCACTGCAACCTCCGCTTCCTGGGTTCAAGTGATTCTCCTGCCTCAGCCTCCCAAGTAGCTGGGATTACAGACGTGCAACATCACACCGGCTAATTTTTGTATTTTTAGTAGAGACAGGGTTTCACCATGTTGGCCAGGCTGGTCTAAAACTCCTGACCTCAAGTGAACCACTTGCCTCAGCCCTGATCAGTATTTTAAATGTGGGCGTGAATATGCAAACCTTCATAGGAAAGCAAATCATATAAAATTTACTACACACACACACAAATAAGCACAAGTAAATGGAGAAAATCTGCGTAAGATCACGTTGGATCAGGAGCTCGAGACCAGCCTGGCCAATATAGTGCAACCTGTCTTTACTAAAAATACAAAAATTAGCTGGACATAGTGGCGGGCACCTGTGGTCCCAGTTACTCGGGAGGTTGAAGTAGGAGACTCTCTTGAATCTGGGAGGTGGAGGTTACGGTGAGCGAGATCGTGCCACTGCACTCCAGCCTGGGTGACAGAGCAAGACTTCGTCTAAAAATAAATAAACCGGGCCGGGCGCGGTGGCTTAAGCCTGTAATCCCAGCACTTTGGGAGGCCCAGGCGGGCGGATCACGAGGTCAAGAGATTGAGACCATCCTGGTCAACATGGTGAAACCCCGTCTCTACTAAAAATACAAAAACTAGCTGGGCGTGGTGGCGCGCGCCTGTAGTCCCAGCTACTCGGGAGCCTGAGGCAGGAGAATTGCTTGAACCCGAGAGGCGGAGGTTGCAGTGAGCCGAGATTGTGCCACTGCACTCCAGCCTGGCGCCTGGCAACAAAGTGAGACTTGGTCTTAAAAAAATAAATAAATAAATAAATAAACCTACGAGTGGCATCCACCAGACAATGGCAGAACAGGTTTTCCAGCTCTGAACTGGAGCTACCAGAGGCCATCTCTCCTTTTTCTTTCTTTTTTTTTTTGAGATGCAGTCTTGCTCTGTTGCCCAGGCTGGAGTGCAGTGGCACAGTCTCAGCTCACTGCAACCTCCACCTCCTGGGTTCCAGCAATTCTCCTGCCTTAGCCTCCTGAGTAGCTGGAATTACAGGCATGTACCACCAGATCCGGCTAATTTTGTATTTTTAGTAGAGACAGAGTTTCAACACGTTAGCCAGGTTGGTCTCAAACTCTTGGCCTCAACTGATCTCCCTGCCAGGAAGGTCTTGAAAAGTGCTGAGATTACAGGCATGAGTCACCACACCCGGCCCCAGGCTGGTCTTGAGCTCCTAGGCTCAAGCCATCTTTCTTTCTCCACCTCCCAAAGCACTGAAATTAGAGATATGAGCCAATGTGCCCAGTCAAGATTTTTCTTTATACTTAAAATATCCAACACAATGGAGTGAAAGAAGTCATAAATTCTTCTTTCCTTCCTTTCTTCCTTCCTTCCTTCTTTCTTACTTTCTCTTTTTTTGACAAGGAGTCTCACTCTGTAGCCTAGGGTGGAGTGTGGAGTGCAGTGGCGATCTTGGCTCACTGCAACCTCTGCTTCCTGGGTTTAAGCGATTCTCCTGCCTCAGCCTCCCGAGTAGCTGGGACTATAGGCGCGCACAACTGCTCCCAGCTAAATTTTAAATTTTTTTTAGAGATGGAGTTTCACCATGTTGTCAGGTTGCTCTTGAACCCCTGACCTCGTGATCCGCCCACCTCAGCTTCCCAAAGTGTTGGGATTACAGGTGTGAACCACTGTGCCTGGCCCGCATAAATTATTTTTCTGGTGCAAGGTGAAGACAGCATTTCTTGCTTTTGAAATCAGACCCTCTGGAATTTTCTTGGGCCAGCAGCCACAGTGACCTAAGCTAGAAATCCCTACCAGGGCCCAGAAGGTCCCCACCCTGCCCTCCCCTAGTCCCCATTCACTCTGGCCACACTGGTCTCATTGTTCTTCCAGCCTGCCAGGCATGGTCCAGCCATGGGGCCTTTGCACCTGCTGTTCGCTCTGTCTGAAGCGTTATTTCTCCCAGATGCCCACATGGCTCCTTCTTCCTGTCTGTCCTTCAGACATCTGTTCCCATCTCACCTTCTCCTGTCACCTTATTCAGTAGGACAGCCTGTCTCTCTCGCAGCACTAAGCTCTCCTAATAGCTTCTTACTCTACATTCTTTCTTTTGAGACAGAGTTTTGCTCTTGTTGTCCAGGCTGGGGTGCAATGGCGCAATCTCAGCTCACCACAACCTCTGCCTTCTGGGTTCAAGTGACTTCCCAAGTAGCTGGGATTACAGGCGTGCGCCACCATGTCCAGCTAATTTTGTACTTTTAGTAGAGACAAGGTTTCTCCATGTTGGCCAGGCTGGTCTCGAACTCCCGACCTCAGATGATCCACCTGCCTCGACCTCCCAATGTGCTGGGATTACAGGTGCAAGCCACCACACCCGGCCTTATTTATTTTATTTATTTATTTATTTTGAGATGGAGTCTCGCTCTGTCGCCCAGCTGGAGTGCAGTGGTGCGATCTCAGCTCACTGCAACCTCCGCCTTCGGGGTTCAGGCAATCCTCCCACCTCAGACTCCCGAGTGGCTAGGACTACAGGCTCTACCTACCATGCCCAGCTAATTTTTGTATTTTTTTGCAGAGAGGGTCTCGTTATGTTGCCCACAGAGGTCTTGAACTCCTGGGCTCAAGCAATCTGTCTGCCTTGGCCTTCCAAAGTGTTGGGATTATAGGCGTGAGCCACCATGCCCAGCTTTGCTTTCTTGTGTTTTTTAATCTTTTTTTTTTTTTTTAAGATAGGGTTTCACCATGATGGGCAGGCTGGTCTTGAACTCCTGACCTCAGGTGATCCACCCACCTCAGCCTCCCAAAGTGCTAGGATTACAGGCGTGAGCCACCATGCCCGGCTTCTTGTGTTTTTTAAATTTTTAAAAATTTATATTTATTTATTTATTTATTTTGAGATGGAGTTTCGCTCTTGTTGCCCAGGCTGGAGTGCAATGGCGCGATCTCGGCTCACCACAACCTCCGCCTCCTGGGTTCAGGCAATTCTCCTGCCTCAGCCTCCTGAGTAGCTGGGATTACAGGCACGCGCCACCATGCCCAGCTAATTTTTTGTATTTTTAGTAGAGACAGGGTTTCACCATGTTGACGAGGATGGTCTCGATCTCTTGACCTCGTGATCCACCGCCTCGGCCTCCGTAAGTGCTGGGATCACAGGCGTGAGCCACCACGCCCAGCTTATATATATTTTTTAGTAGAGACAGAGACTTTTTTTTTTTTTAGTAGAGATCTCCTGACTTCAGGCGATCCACCCGCCTTGGCCTCCCAAAGTGCTGGGATTACAAGCATGAGCCACCATGCCTAGCCAATTTTTTTTCATTTTTTTGAGACGAAGTCTTGCTCTTGTTACCCAGGCTGGAGTGCGATGGCAAGATCTTGGCTCACCGCAACCTCTGCCTTCCGGGTTTCAGCGATTCTCCTGCCTCAGCCTCCTGAGTAGCTGGGACTATAGGCGCATGCCACCATGCCCAGCAAATTTTTGTATTTTTAGTAGAGATGGGGTTTCTCCATGTTGGCCTGGATGGCCTTGAACTCCTAACCTCATGATCTGCCCACCTCGGCGTCCCGAAGTGCTGGGATTACAGGCGTGAGCCATTGCGCCTGGCCTTATTTTGATTTCTAATGATGAAGATTTTTGTTTGTTTGATTGAATATCTGATAGCAAACCAGGTTATGTCGTCTACCTTCCTGCTGAAAACTAGAAGAGCTATTCCAGGAATTTTAATTTTGGCATTTTAGGCATTTTGGCTTAGTTACTTCTTGGTTGTGGGGGGATTTCCTGTACATGGTAGAATGTTTAGCAGCTCATTAGATTCCAGTAACACCCCTCCTCCACTCCAATTCTGACAACTAGAAATGTCACCAGATATTGTGAAATATTTCAGGGGGTCAGAAATATTTCCCCTGTTGAGAAAGTCGACAAAACAAGATGTTTAATTTCTTTTTCTTTTTTTTTTTTTGAGACAGTCTTGCTCTGTTGCCCTGGCTGGAGTGCAGTGGCATGACCTTGGCTCACTGCAACCTCTGCCTCCCGGGTTCAAACGATTCTCCTGCCTCAGCCTCCTGAGTAGCTGGAACTACAGGCATCCACCACCACACCCAGCTAATTTTTTGTATTTTTAGTAGAGATGGGGTTTCACCATATCGGCCAGGGTGGTCTTGAATGCCTGACCTTGTGATCTGCCCGCCTCAGTGTCCCAAAGTGCTGGGATTACAGGCATGAGCCACCATGCCGGGCCTTTTTTCTCTTTTCTTTTTTTTTTTTTGAGACCAAGTCTTGCTCTGTTGCCCCAGCTGGAGTGCAGTGGTGCAATCTCGGCTCACTGCAACCTCTGCCTCCCAGGTTCTAGAGATTCTCCTGCCTAAGCCTCCCAAGTAGCTGGGATTACAGGCACTTGCCACCATACCCCCAAAATTTTTCCTATTTTTAGTAAAGATGGAGTTTTATCATGTTGGCCAGGCTGGTCTCGAACTCCTGACTCAAGTAATCTGCCCCCACTGGCCTCCCAAAGTGCTGGGATTACAGGTGTGAGCCACCAAACCTGGCACATTTTCTTTTGTAGAGATGGGTCTTACTATGCTGCCCAAGCTGGTCTTGAACTCCTGGCCTCAAGTAATCTTCCCACCCTGACCTTCCAAAACACTGGAATTATGGGGGTGAGCCACCATGCCCACCTCACTTTTTTTTTTTTCTGAGATGGAGTCTCATTCTGTCACCCAGGCAGGAGTGCAGTGGTGCAATCTTAGCTCATTACAACCTCAGTGTCCTGGGTTCAAGCAATTCTCATGCTTCAGCCTCTGGAGTACCTGGAAATACAGGTGTGCACTACCATGACTGGCTAATTTTTGTATATTTAGTAGAGAAGTGGTTACATCATGTTGACTAGGATGGTCTAGAACTCCTGACCTCAAGTGATTCACCAGCCTTGGCCTCCCAAAGTGCTGGGATTACAGGCGTGAGCCACCATGCCCAGCCTTCACCTTAAAATATTTTTGAAGGCATCAGAGAAATAAAGCAATGAAAATTTGTGAAATCCAGGGCAGGCCATGGCAATTCATACCTGTAATCCCAGCACTTCGGGAGGCCAAGGTGGGGGGAATTACCTGAAGTCCGGAGTTGGAGACCAGCCTGGCCAACATGGTGAAACCCCTTCTCTACCAAAAATACAAAAATTAGTCCGGGTGTGGTGGCTCATGCCTGTAATCCCAGCACTTTGGGAGGCCGAGGCGGGTGGATCAACTGAGGTCAGGAGTTCGAGACCACCCTGACCAATATGGTAAAACCCTGTCTCTACTAAAAAATACAAAAAATAGCTGGGTGTGGTGGCATGTGCCTGTAATCCCAGCTACTTGGGAGGCTGAGGCAGGAGAATCACTTGAACCTGGGAGGCAGAGGTTGCAGTGAGTGGAGATCATGCCATTGCACTCCAGCCTGGGCGACCGAGTGAGACTCGGTCTCAAAAAAAAGAATTAGTCAGGCTTGGTGGCATGTGCCTGTAATCCCAGCTACTCAGGAGGCTGAGTCAGGATAATTGCTTGAACCCAGGAGGCAGAGATTGCAATGAGCCAAGATCACACCACTGCACTACAGCCTGGATGACAGAGCAAGATTCCACCTCAAAAAAAAAAAAAAAAAGAATTTCTAAGTAAGAAATCTTTTCTCAGCAGCACTTATCATTAGGGAAATGCACATCAAGACCACAATGAGATACCACTTCCCACCCAAACAAAACACAACAGAAAAAACAAGCACCGCTGAGAATGTGGAAACACTGGAGCCTGTGCAATATGGTTGGTAGGAATGTTGAATGGTGCAGCCACTGTGGAAAGCAGTATGGCACAAATAGAAAAAGACAGACACAAATGACCATCAGCTGACAGCAGACATCTGCACTGAAGGAAGCTATTCTCTTTTTTTTGGAGGGTCTCCAAAAACACACAAAAAAGCTCACCACAGCCTCAACTTCCTGGGCTTAAGTGCTTCTCCCTCTTCAGCCTCCCAAGTAGCTGGGACCACAGGCATGAGCCACCACACCTAGTGAATTAAAAAAATTTTTTTGGCTGGGCGCGATGGCTCATACCTGTAATCCCAGCACTTTGGGAGGACAAGAGGGGGTGGATCACCTGAGGTCAGGAGTTCAAGACCAGCCTGGCCAACATGGTGAAACCTCGTCTCTACTAAAAATACAGAAACTAGGCCAGGTGCAGTGGCTCATGCCGGTAATCCCAGCACTTTGGGAGGCCAAGTTGGGCAGATCACTTGAGGTCAGGAGTTTGAGACCAGCCTGGCAAACATGGTGAAACCCTGCCTCTACTAAAAATACAAAAAAAGGGCCAGGAGCGGTGGCTCACGCCTGTGATCCCAGCACTTTGGGAGGCCGAGGCGGGTGGATCACGAGGTCAAGAGATCCAGACCATCCTGGTCAACATGGTGAAACCCCGTCTCTACTAAAAATACAAAAAATTAGCTGGGCATGGTGGCACGTGCCTGTAATCCCAGCTACGCAGGAGAATTGTCTGAACCCAGGAGGCGGAGGTTGCGGTGAGCCGAGATTGCACCATTGCGCTCCAGCCTGGGTAACAAGAGCGAAACTCCGTCTCAAAAAAAAAAAAAAAAATACAGACGGGCACGGTGGCTCACGCCTGTAATCCCAGAACTTTGGGAGGCCGAGGCGGGTGGATCACGAGGTCAAGAGATCGAGACCATCCTGGTCAACATGGTGAAACCCCGTCTCTACTAATACAAAAAATTAGCTGGGCACGGTGGCGCATGCCTGTAATCCCAGCTACTCAGGAGGCTGAGGCAGGAGAATTGCCTGAACCCAGGAGGCGGAGGTTGCGGTGAGCCGAGATCATGCCATTGCACTCCAGCCTGGGTAACAAGAGCGAAACTCCGTCTCAAAAAAAAAAAAGAAAAGAAAAAAGAAAAAAGAAATACAAAAATTAGCCAGATGGGGTGATGTATGCCTGTAATCCCAGCTACTCAGGAGGCTGAAGCATGAGAATTGCTTGAACCTGGGAGGTGAAGGTTGCAGTGAGCTGATATCATGCCACTGCACTCCAGCCTGGGTGACACAGTGACACTCTGTCTCAAAAAGAAAAGAAAAAAAAAACTAGCCAGACATGGTGGCACACGTCTGTAATCCCAGCTACTTGGAGGGCTGAAGCACGAGAATTGCCTCAATCCACAAGGCAGGAGTTGCAGTGAGCGGAGATGGTGCCACTGCACTCCAGCCTGGGTCACAGAGCAAGACTTCATCTCAAGAAAAAAAAAATTGTTTTTTAGAGATAGGGTCTCACTCTGTCTCCCAGGATGGTCTCCAACTCCTGGGCTCCAGCAATCCTCCTCCCTTGGCCTCCCAAAGTGCTGGGATTACAGGTGTGAGTCACAACACCCAGCCTTGTTTTGTTTTACTAGCTGGGTGTGACATGTTATCTCTCCCTCTTTTTTTTTTTTTTGAGACAGGGTCTCACTTTCTTCACCCAGGCTGGAGTGCAGTGAGATGATAATGCCTCACTGTGGCATCAACCTCCTAGGCTCAGGTGACCCTCCACTCAGCCTCCCAAGTAGCTGGGACTACAGAAGCACACTACCTCACTCAGCTAATTTTTTAATATTTATATATTTTATTTATTTATTGAGACAGAGTCTCACTCTGTTGCCAGGCTGAAGTGCAGTGGCACCATCTCGGCTCACTGCAACCTTTGACTCTTTGGTTCAAGCAATTCTCCTGCTTCAGCCTCCCAAGTAGCTGGGATTATAGTCATGCACCACCACGTACGGCTAATTTTTGTATTTTTAGTAGAGACGGGGTTTCACCATGTTGGCCAGGCTGGTCTCAAACTGCTGACCTCGTGATCCGTCCACCTCGGCTTCCCAAAGTGCTGGGATTACAGACTCAAGCCACCATGCCGGCCAGGAGTCTTTTCAAAGCATCACCACCTCAGCAAGGTCACAGATTGGAGCCCCCAGCTGGGAGGAAACAGAGCTGTCAACATCAGATGTGCCTCAACAAAGACCAGTGCAGTCCCTGCAGGGGATGATGAAAACTTTTCAGAGCCCACTGTCCCACAAGTAAAGTTTAAACCAATTGTCCAAGCACAGAGCCTACACTTATAAGCAGTGACGTCATGGCAGAACTCAAACAGTGGAAAACCCTGCAAGTTCTAGCCTGAATAACATCCAGAAGAGCTGGGTTACTAGAGCAGAGCACCTCTCCCTGGTTTTGATTCAAAGGACTTGCCAGAACTTAAATTAATTATTTTTTCGTGTAATTATTTGCTACAAAGAGTTAGAACCAACTATGAAGTTAGAGGGCACACTCCCCCCAAACTCATTGTTTGTATCAGTTTTTCTTTTTTCTTTTTTTTTGAGACAGAGTCTTGCTCTGTTGCCAGGTGCCAGGCTGGAGTGCGGTGGCGTGATCTCGGCTCACTGCAACCTCCGTCTCCCGGGTTCAAGCAATTCTCCTGCCTCATCCTCCTGAGTAGCTGGGACCACAGGTACAAGCCACCACGTCCAGCTAATTTTTTTATTTTTTAGTAGAGACGGGGTTTCACCATGGTCTCGATCTCTTGACCTCATGATCCGCCCGCCTCGGCCTCCCAAAGTGCTGGAATTACAAGCGTGAGCCACCATGCCAGGCCTCTTTTTTTTTTTTTTTGAGACAGAGTTTCACTCTTGTTACCCAGGTTGGAGTGCAATGGCGCAATCTCAGCTCACCACAACCTCTGCCTCCCGGGTTCAAGTGATTCTCCTGCCTCAGCCTCCCGAGTAGCTGGGACTACAGGCGCGTGCCACCATGCCCAGCTAATTTTTGTATTTTTAGTAGAGATGGGATTTCACCTTGTTGACCAGGATGGTCTCGATCTCTTGACCTCGTGATCCACCCGCCTTGGCCTCCCAAAGTGCTGGGATTACAGGTGTGAGCCACCGTGCCAGGCCTCTTTCTTTTTTTTAAAAAAAAACAGCATCTCACTCTGTCACCCAGGCTGGAGTGCAGTTGAGCAATCTTGGCTCATGCAACCTGCACCTCTGAGGCTCAGATGATTCTCCTGCCTCAGCCTCCCAAGTAGCTGGGATTACAGGCATGCACCACCATGCCCAGCTAAATTTTTGTTGGTGTTTTTAGTAGAGATGGGGTTTTGCCATGTTGGCCAGGTAGGTCTCAAACTCCTGACCTCAGAATCTACCCAACTGGGCCTTCCAAAGTGCTGGGATTACAGGTGTGAGCCACTGCACCTGGCCCTGGCATTTTATTTATCTTTTGGGGACGAAGTCTGGTTCTGGCGCTGAAGCTGGAGTGCAGCGGCAAGATATCAGCTCACTACAACCTCTGCTTTCCAAGTTCAAGCAATTCTCCTGCCTCTACCTCCCCAGTAACTGGGATTACAGGAATGTGCCACCATGCACAGCTAATTTTTTTTTTTTTTTTTTTTTTTGTATTTTTAGTGGAGACAGGGTTTTGCCATGCTGGCCAGTCTGGTCTCGAACTCCTGACATCAGGTGATCTGCCTGCCCAGGTCTCCCAAAGTGCTGGAATTACAGGCATGAGCCAGTGTGCCCAGCCCCTGCACTGTATTTCAATGGAAGGAAGTCTAACTTAATTTTCCCACAAATGGTTTCCAGATCAACTCTCACTCCGGACAAACACCAGATCAGGCCTCTCTGCAAGGAACCACAAATTAGTGCAGGTGGGAAAGGGGTAATACCCACCTGGTAGAGAAAGGGGGTTCACGCGCCCTCTAGTGTTCACCACAAGCTACAGGCACCCTGCTGTGCTCTGCAAGGGGACCAGTAATAATTACGTACCAGGTTAGCTTTGAAGTAACTAAGATGTCGATAAGTAAGTGGGTGAATAAACCAACTGGGGTCCATGCAGACAATGAAATATGCTCTGCGAAATAATATATTCCACTAGAAAAGCAAAGAACTAGCTGCTCAGGAGGCTGAGGTTGGAGGATCACTTGAGCCCAGGGGTTCAGAACAGACCAGCATGAGACCCCATCTCCATGGAAAAAAAAATTAGCTGAAAGTGGTGGCACCTGCCTGTAGTCCAAGCTACTCAGAAGGCTAAGACAGGAGGATCACTATGGTCCAGGAGTTTGAGGCAGCGGTGAACTATGATCTCACCACTGCACTCCAGCCTGGGCAACAGAGCAAAACCCTATCTTAAAAAAATAAAAAATTGAGCTGGGCACGATGGCTCACATCTGTAATCCCAGTGCTTTGGGAAGCAGAAGTGGGCAGATCACTTGAGGCCAGGAGTTCGAGACCAGCCTAGCCAACATAGCAAAACCTTGTCTCTATTAAAAATACAAAAAATTAGCCAGTCATGGTGGTGAACACCTGTAGTCCCAGCTACTTGGGAGGCTGAGGTGGGAGACTCCCTTGAACCCAGGAGGCAGAATTTGCAGTGAGCCAAGATTGTACCACTGCACTCCAGCCTAGCAACAGAGCGAGTCTCAAAAATAAAATAATAATAATAAATTAAAAAGTCTCCATAGGTAGCTACTCTGTGTCCACTTTATCTCATGAAAAGTGACAATTCACTGGGCCCAGATGAATACCTAATTGACTATCCCCCTACCTGCTCCTTTTCTCTAGGAATATGTAAATTACAGATGGATACATTGTGGATACATTACATGTGTGGATTATATTACATATGGATACATTATGATACATTACTCTCCCTCTTTCCCCTCCAGCCCGCTTTTCCCCTTTAAATACTGAAGCCCTCAAAATAATCTTTGGAGAAAGACACAGATCATGAACTGTTTCTGTGATTTTGTGTTTAGTTCTTTCTTTTCTTTTCCCTTCCTTCCTTCCTTCCCTTTCTTTTCTTTGCCTTTCTTGCTTGCTTGACAGGGTCTCCCTCTGTTACCCAAGCTGTGGTACACTGGTGTGATTTTGGCTTGCTGCAACCTCCATCTCCTGGGTTCAATTGATTCTCCTGCCTCAGCCTCCTGAGTAACTGAGATTGCAGGCACCTGCCATCACACCTGGCTAATATTTTATATTTTTAGTAGAGATGGAGTTTCACCATGTTGGCCAGGCTGGTCTCGAACTCCTGACCTCAGGTTATCTGCTCACCTCGGCTTCCCAAAGTGCTGGGATTACAGGTGTAAGCCACTGCACCTGGCCCTGTGTTTATTTCTTCTGGGCATGTCCTAAACCTTGGCAAAATGAACTTCTAATTTGATTGAGACCTGTCTCAGATAGTAATCATTCTTAAATAATGAATTGCTATTCATCACCGTCGTTGCGCCTGCCACAGCATGGAAAAGGACACAGTATCCTTGTGGCTGCCCCGAGGGAAGCCTCAAAAGGCCAGTCCAAGATGTCTTCTATGGATGGCTGTGAACTGTGAATTCCCCAGAAACTCCTTCTGGTAGGACATGGTTGTGAACCAATGTTCTCTGAAAAGGAATTTGGAAAAAAAAAAAAAAGAAAGAAAAAAGAAAAAAAGAACAACAACAAAAAAGGAATTTGGAGGAAATAGATTGTATTCCAGTCAACAGTTTGCAAACTGGGGAGATGCAATGTTTGGTGTAAAATGAGGGTACATTCCAGAGAACAAAGGGAGGGTTCAGGTGTTTTTTTTTTTTTTTTGACAGAGTTTGGCTCTGTCAGCCAGACTGGAGTGCAGTGGTGCAATCTCGACTCACTGTAACCTCTGCCTCCTGGGTTCAAGCAGTTCTCCTGCCTCAGCCTGCCAAGGGTTCAGGTTTTATAGCAAAAATTCCATCCCAGGTTCCCAATCAAGTCTGTTGATGCAAATGAGGGAGTCAAACTCACCTGGTTCTGATTGGGCAACACATTTGAGTTCTGACTGTTTCAGGAGATCTCTGAACCTCCCAGAGTTAAAATAGAGGTGTGAGTTTTGGGGGAACTTAGAGTACACGTGTGATCTCTATTCAGCAACTGGCCGCTTGGGTCTATGTAAAATTGAAGCTCAGTCAGCCACACCAGATCCATCTTGAAGGACTGGCTCTTTCAGGTTTGTATTTGTTCACATGGTGAATCAGTAACAGCATATGTGAGATGCCTGTGGCTCTCCAGCTCCAAATAAGATTGCAAGAACAAAAGAACTGGCTTCATTGCACAGCCGCTAATAAAACGATTGACCTCTGCACCCATCAGAAATGATAAAAATCGGGCTGGGCAGAGTGGCTCACTCCTGTAATCCCAGCACTTTGGGAGGGTGAAGCGGGCGGATCACTTGAGGTCAGGAGGTTGAGACTAGCCTGGCTAACATGGTGAAACCCTGTCTCTCATAAAAATACAAAAATTAGCCAGGTGTGGTGGTGGGCTTCTATAATCCCAGCTACTTGGGAGGCTGAGGCAGAAGAATCACTTGAACTCAGGAGGGGGAGGTTGTGGTGAGCTGAGATCATGCCACTGCACTGCAGCATGGGTGACAGTGAGACTCCATCTCAAAAAAAAAAAAGTGTTTTTTTGTAACACATCAAAGGTGTGTGCCTAGGATGCACTCTTCTAGGTTAAAAGAGACTTAAGACCGGGCGCGGTGGCTCACACCTGTAATCCCAGCACTTTGTCTGGGATTTGCTTTAAAATACTTCGGTTGTCAGTGGTAATGTTTGAGACTAAAAAGAAAACAAACAAACAAAAACTTCTGATGCCTGTGTGTGGTGGTTCACGTCTACAATCCCACCACTTTGAGAGGCTGGCGGGAACGTTGCTTAGGCCTGGAGTTCAAGATGAACATGGGTGACCTCTGCCTCAACTTCTCAGTTCAGGTGATCCTCCCACCTCAGCCTCCCAAGTAGCTGTGACTACAGGCACGTGGCACCCCATCTGGCTAATTTGTGTATTTTTTGTAGAGACAGAGTCTCGCTATGTTGCCCAGGCTGGTCTTGAATTTCTAGGCTCAAGCAGTCCACCTGCCTCAGCCTCACAAAGTGCTGGGATTACAGGTGTGAGCCAGGGCGAGCCCAGTCCATCTTACACATATTGACTGATGTCTCATGTCTCCCTAAAATGCATAAAAATGAACTGTGCCCCAACCACCCTGGGCATATGTTCTCGGGATCTCCTTAGGGCTGTGTCACACACAGGCTGTTGCTTACTCGTATTTGGCTGAGAATAAATCTATTCAAATATTTTCAGAGTTTAACTCTTCTTATGGACATAACTAGGTAAAAGTGCAGGTTCCAGGGATGAAGTTGGCCCTTTCCTGGAGCCCTGACTTCTGCCATCATCTACCCAGTTCCAAGGAGCAGTAAACCAGTGCTAGTGGCAGCTGCACGACTTCCACTTGCTGCAGCACGCTGATGAAAGGAAGCTGTGTTAGTCATTCCCACCCGGCTAAGGCAAGGCGGAGCCAGCCGTGTTCTGTCTCTGAACTGAGTCTCTAATGCCCTCTGCTGGTCTTTCTAATCACAACAGTGGGAAAAATACCTTTATTTATTTATTTATTTTTGAGACGGACTCTTGCTCTTGTCGCCCAGGCTGGAGTCCGATGGCACGGTCTTGTTCACAACCTCCGCCTCCTGGGTTCAGGTGATTCTCCTGCCTCAGCCTCCCAAGTAGCTGAGATTACAGGCATGTGCCACCACACCCGGTTAATTTTGTATTTTTAGTAGAGATGGGGTTTCTACATGTTGGTCAGGCTGGTCTTGAACTCCCGAGCTCAGGTGATCCGCCCACCCGGGCCTCCCAAAGTGCTGGGATTACAGGCATGAGTCACTGCGCCCAGTCTTTATTTTATTATTATTTGAGACGGTGTTTTGCTCTTGTTGCCCAGGCTGGAGTGCAACGGCACGATCTTGGCTCACTGCAACCTCCATCTCCCAGGTTCAAGTGATTTTCCTGCCTCAGCCTCCTGAGTAGCTGGGATTACAGGTACCTGCCACCACGCTCAGCTAAATTTTTATATTTTTAGGAGACATTCACCACATTGGCCAGGCTGGTCTTGAACTCCTGACTTCAGGTGATCCACCTGCCTCAGTCTCTCGAAGTGCTGGGATTACAGGTATGAGCCATCGTGCCCAGTCTATTCTTATTTTGAGTAGTGAGACAAGGTACTGCTATGTTATCCAGGCCGTGTCTTTTGCTTCCATTGCATTTCTTTTTTATATATGTGTTTCGATATCCAATTTTTATGTACGGCAAGTGATAGCAGTACTGACAATTTCTGGCAAGAATTATTAGGATCAAAGGTAGTCCACAAGTTTTAGGATTAAGTCACAGAGTTGGGAGTTACAGAGTTTGAATCTTGGTTCTGCCCCAGCCTTGGAAAAATAAATTTTCTGAACCTCAACTTTTCCTCTGGAAAATTGAGATGCTGACTTAAACTAACTTGTGTTCAACCCACTCATTAGGAATGCAAGGGTCAAATACCAAAACTTGAAAGTAGCAACCCCACAAACATCACAAGAAAGATGGTTGTTTTGTCACCCGGTTTTATTAACTTGTCACAAGTCACTGAGGTAGCCTCACTCCCTTAATACTTTAATTTTTTCATTAACTTTGAGACAGGGGCTGGCTTGCTCTGTTACCCAGGCTGGAGTGCAATGGTGCAATCCCGGCTCACTGCAGCCTCAGTCTCCCAGCCTCAAGCCATTCTCCCACCTCAGTCTCCTGCGTAGTTGGTACTACAAGAGTACATCATCATACCTGGTTAATTTTTGTATATTTTGTAGAGACAGGGTTTCACCATGTCGCCTAGGCTGGTCTTGAACTCCTGGACTCAAGTGATCCTCCCACCTCAGCCTCCCAAAGTGCTAGGGTTACAGGTGTGCACCACTGCACCCAGTTGTAAATCATACTTTTTAAAAAAAGTATTGGCTAGGCGCAGTGGTTCATGCCTGTAATCCCAGCATGTTGGGAGGCCGAGGTGAAAGGATCTCTTGAGGTCAGGAGTTTGAGACCAGCCTGGCCAACATGAAGAAACCCTGTCTCCACTAAAAATACAAAATTAGCCAGGGATCACTGCACATGCCTGTAATCCCAGCTACCCAGGAGACTGAGGAAGAAGAATCGTTTGAACCTAGGAGGCAGAGATTGCAGTGAGCTGAGGTCGTGCCACTGCACTCCAGCCTGGGTGTCAGAGTAAGACTCTGTCTCAACAACAGTAACAACAAAAATGCAATTTACCATAACCTAGCTAAGCACCAGCTGTGTACACTAACATTTCTTTTCAGAGAATTGTGTTTCAAGGTTACTGAAGTACAACATAACCAGAATCTATGATTCCATATAGGTTTCCAGACCGGAAAATGCTTTATCCTTCCAAGCCACCTCCAGTAACTTACAATACTCATCTGGTAAAACCAGGTTGTTTTTGCAGAAAATTTCCCTGTAACATCCCCACAGTCACGACACTGTCAATTTCCTGGTTTATATTAGTTATGTCAGATGTTACCATTGGGGGCAAGTTGGGCAAAGGATATACAATATGCCTCTATTATTTTTCCAATTTTGAGACTATACTTAAAAATTAAAAACTTCAAACAAAAAAGCAAAACAAAAATGTTACTTACTTTACTTTTTGAGGTAGGGTCTCAATCTGTTGCCCAGGCTGGAGTGTGGTGCCACAATCATGGCTCACTGCAGCGTTGACCTCCCAGGCTTAGGTGATCCTCCCACCTCAGCCTTCCGAATAGGTAGGGCTACAGACATGGGCCACCACGCCTGGCTAATTTTTCTATGTATATATATTTTCAATACTCATTCAACGCCTTTGGTATATATATGTATTTTTGTAGAGACGGGGTTTCACCATGTTGCCCAGCCTGCTGTTGAACTAGGCTCAAGTTATCCACCTGCTTCACCCTTCCAAGTATTTTAGTTTTTGAGAAAGGTCTCACTATATTGCCTAAACTGGTTCTGAACTCCTGATCTCAAGCAATCCTCCTACCTCAGCCTCCCAAAGAGCTGGGAAAGGCGAAAATGTTACTTATTGAAATGAAAGGCCGGGTGTGGTGGCTCATACCTGTAATCCCAGCACTTTGGGAGGGTGAGGCAGGCGTTCACCTGCCTGACCTGAAGTCAGGCATTCAAGACCAGCCTGGCCAACATGGTAAAACCCTGTGCCTATTAAAAATACAACAGTTATCGCTTCTCGGCCTTTTGGCTAAGATCAAGTGTAGTATCTGTTCTTATCAGTTAAAAAAAAAAATACAACAGTTAGCTGGGTGTGTTGGCACACATCTATAATTCCAGCTGCTCAGGGGGCTGAGGCAGGAGAATCGCTTGAACCCGGGAGACAGAGGTTGCATCGAGCCAAGATTGTGCCACTGCGCTCCAGCCTGGGAGACAGAGAGAGACCTTGTCTCAATAAATAAATAAATACAAGAGACAATAAGTAATATAATAAAAACATTACAACTCAAATTTTATTAATTAATATTATTCTTTTTTTGTAGCGTCGGAGTCTTGTTACATTACTCCGGCTGCTCTCAAACTCCTGGCCTCAAGCGATCCTCTTGCATCAGTTTGCAAAATGCTGGGATTACAGACATGCACCACCACACCAGGCCACGATTCAAAAATCTAAATGGTCTTAGGAGAGTTTGCAAGTCACCTGACCAATGCGGTACCTCCCTGAGGAGGGACTCTGAGGCCCAATAAAAAAGGCTTATATAAAAGGCTCAGGACCAGCTCTGGCAGTGATGAACATGGGTCAAGTCATTCTGCTGTCCCAACTCCTGGACCAAGGTGGCTTTGAATTAGCTTCAGCTGATAAAGAACAACGACGGAGAGCAGAAAGGCTCCCCAAACTTGAGCAAACCCAGTGAGAAAACACTTTCCACACCATCTGTCTCGGTCGTTCTGGAGTTGAGGCGCATCACAACTGCACCACCCAGGCAAGCAGTTTACCAGGACTCGGGGCCTCTGGATTTCATCTCCGGGCCTCCGACTGTATCAGCGAGCGCGCCTGGCTCAGGGCGAGCCTATCCTTCTTCTCCTTCTGCAAGACCTGCTCCTCCCACAGCGCCTGGTCCACCTGATCGTCGGTGAGCACGACAGGCTTGTACTTCTCATGGAAAAGCCGCTCGTTGGTCTCGGAATGTAGCTGGTGGGTCCCGACCACCCGCAAATGCGCCGGCAAGTGCAGAAATTCGTCGTCGTTGATGTCGCAGTCGCGCATCCGGGCACCCAGCACCCACCAGCGGCCCACGAAGCCCACGTCCAGGATCCGGCCGGGGAAGTCGGTCCAGCGGGGTTGCAGGTAGCGACAGCGCGCCTGGTAGAGGCTGGCCTGGGCGTCGAAGGGCGCCTCGTACACCAGCGAACAGAGCCCCAGGTTCACGTGACGCAGCCGGCCACGGCCCCGAAGCCAGAGCAGCCGCTGCACGAAGGCTTCGGACTCGCGGTTGCGCGTGGCCGGCGCCAGCAGCAGGAGGGTCCCCGACGCCTCCAGCAACGCCTCCTCGAAGGCACCCTCGCCCGGCGCCAGCGTGCAGCAGGCCGCCGCGCCGCCCAACAGCCCCACGTACACGGCCGCGCGCCCCGGCCGGGCACGAGCCTCCGCCGCCGCGTCCCTGCAGGCCTCGGCGTAGTCCCGGAGCAGCGCGCGGGCCCAGGAGCCTGAGGGAGGAGGAGCGTGATAAGAGTATTCCGGCGGCGGCGGACACCCACCCTACCGCCTTCGGCTGCTACTCACCCAGCCGCGCCCACACTCCGGGCTTCGCCGCTACAGCGTCGCCCACCTCTGCGCGGCGCCGGGACCAAAGTCTCCTCAGAGCTGCCGCGGCCATCCTCTTCTGGCTTGGGGGGTCCGTGTTCGGAGAAGCAGCTCCTGATATCCGGAGAACCCGGGACTCTCTTCTGCGCAAGCGCCAACTTTACCGGAAGTGGCTTCCCAACGGGAGAGTATAGAAAGAGGACCGGCGCCGGATGTTGCTGTCGTGTCCGAGTCGGGTAGATCTGACCGGCAGGCAGGCCGCGCAGGCGCAGAGAGCCCCAGCCACGCCGACCCAGGTGGCTTCAGGTGAGGGGGGCGGAGCGCACCTTTGGAGACTGGGCGACGAGTTCAAGCCTCCGTGGGTGCTGTTGGCCGCCAGGTAGGACTGGGGGCCGAGGGACCGGCTCGGGGGCACGGGGGAAGCAGACCTGATCGGCCTGTGTCCTCAGCAAGGGATGCGGAGACGCCCCTGAACGACCATGGCAGCGGCCGACGAGCTGACCTTTCACGGTGAGTGCTGCCCAGACATGGCGGGATGTCCTACTCCCGCCCCTCGCCAGTACCTCCCCGCCTATGCGGCTTCCAGCTTCTCTACCCCGAATCCCAGGCTGCTGTGAACTCTGACTCAGGAGTGAGACCCATCCCTGACTCGAACCCCGCTCCCGCCGTGAACTCAGACCTCAAACTCGAGCCTCTAGTCCCCAGACCCTGACCTCATCCTAGGGCCAATCCTAACTTGCAGTTCCACGTTAGGAGGAAGGGAACAGGTGTCTTCCGGATGCCTCCAAACCGAGGAAGTTGGGCCCCTGCCTTGGGGGTGATCAGTGGCCCAGCAGAGCCTTCGCCCCCAGAGGAGCATCGGCTTGGCTTGGGCCCAGTCGAATTCTTTCCACCCCCGCAAAGTGCATGTGTCCCATATCCCCCCTCCACAGAATTCGAGGAGGCCACTAATCTTCTGGCTGAGACCCCAGATGCAGCCACCACCAGCAGAAGTGATCAGCCAACCTCACAGGGGCACGTGGCTGTGGCTGTGGGCTCAGGTGACAGCTATGGAGCCGAGGATGAGGTGGAGGAGGAGAGTGACAAGGCTGCGGTGAGTCCCTGTCCTGCCTCCTGCCTCCTGCCTCCGTGCAGCCCGCTGCTGACCCAGGCTGTTGGGGCAGGCACTGAATGTCCACGCTGTGTCTAGCTCCTGCAGGAGAAGCAACACCAGCAGCAGCAGCCCGGATTCTGGACCTTTAGCTACTATCAGAGCTTCTTTGATGTGGACACCTCACAGGTCGGGCCCGGGGAGGCAGGTGGGATGGGACTCAGGGTGCTGGTGAAGGAACCAGAGTGCCCTGGAATGGTTATGGTGGGACTGGTTATGGATCGGGGCTGTGGGAACACAGGGAATGCACACAATCTGGTGGGTTAGAGGAAGGCCTCCTGGAGAAGGTGAGGAATTGGCTGAGACCTAAAGGAGAAGGAAGGCAGAGTGGAGGGGAGCAGAATTATGTTCCAGGCACAGGGAACAGCATATGCAGAAGACCAAAGGTGGGCCAGGCGCAGTGGCTCATGTAATCCCACTAGCACTTTGGGAGGCTGAGGTGGGTGGATCACCTGAGCTCAGGAGTTTAAGACCAGCCTGGCCTACATGGTGAAACCCTATCTCTACTAAAAAGACAAAAATTAGCCAGGTGCAGTGACAGGCGCCTGTAATCCTAGCACTTTGGGATGCTGAGGTGGGTGGATCACTTGAGGTCAGGAGCTTGTGACCAGCATGGTCAACATGGTAAACCCCATCTCTACTAAAAATACAAAAATTAGCCAGGCATGGTGGTGCACGCCTGTAGTCCCAGCTACTTGGAAGGCTGAGGCATGAGAATTGCTTGAACCCGAGAGGCAGAGGTTGTACTGAGCCAAGATTGTGCCACTACGCTCCAGCCTGGAAGAGTGTGAGATTCCATCTCAAAAAGTAAAGGAGGGAAGGGCTAAGTTCTTTCAGGTGGGGCACAGAGAGAGGAGGGTGGAGGTCAGCGGGGAAGGAGCCTTTCAGGACGAGAATCTCCTGGCAGGCCTCCATCCTTGACCTTGGCCTTGCCCCCAGGTCCTGGACCGGATCAAAGGTTCGCTGCTGCCCCGGCCTGGCCACAACTTCGTGCGGCACTATCTGCGGAATCGGCCGGATCTGTATGGTGAGTGAGGTCGCGCATTCGGTTCCTTTCATCGATCACTCCACAATTGTGGCCCGAGTTGCAGACCCCAGTGTGCAGCTGAGGACAAATGATTCACTCAAAGAGTGTGACTTACCTTCTGTTCAGGGAGACGGGGACATGAAGGACTGCAGAGGGTGGTGGGTAGAAAGCAGCAGAGTGGAGAGGAGGAATGGCCTTGCTGTTTTGCAGGGTGCGGCAGGGCAGGCCTGCCTGAGGAGGGTGAGGGAATGAGCCTTGCTGGCAATGGGAGGGGTGGGGGAGACCTAGGAAAAGATGGTTCCAGAAAGGGCATAAGCTCTATGGCAGGAACTTGCATGAACTGCAGGGCGGCATTGCCACTGGAGCGAGTGAGCTGCAGGAAAGGGATGGATCACACAGGCCTCCCATGCTGTGGCGAGAAGGGATCTTTTGGTTTTTTTTTTTTGAGATAAGAGTCTTGTTCTGTCACCCAGGCTGGAGTGCAGTGATGTGATCTCAGCTCACTGCAATCTCCGCCTCCTGGGTTCAAGCAATTCTCCTGCCTCAGCCTCCTGAGGAGCTGGGATTACAGGCATGCACCACCATGCCCAGCTAATTTTTGTATTTTTAGTAGAGACAGAGTTTCACCATGTTGGCCAGGCTGGTCTCGAACTCCTGACCTCAGGTGATCCACCCATCTCAGCCTCCCTAAGTGCTGGGATTACAGGCATGAGCCACTGCACCTGGCTAAGAAGGAATCTTAGTTACGTGTTCTCGGGTCCCTCTCATCATCATGGGGGGCGAGGGCAGAAGCCAGGAGGCTGGGGTGCAGGCGGCCACATGGTGGGGACTGTGGATGTAGAGAGTGGTGCTGGATTCTGGAACATGCTGTGGAAGTAGAAGCAACTGGCTTTGCTACTAGACAGGCGGGGGTGGGAGGAGTGGGAGGGTAGGAGCTGAGGCAGGCTCTAGGGATGTCTGCCTGGACTACAGGATGGATGGAGTTGCCACTTATCCAGGGACCAGCTGGGCATTGAGGGCAGACGGCAAGGGCGCTGGGTGAAGCCGGAGATGCCCACCTGGGAGCATGAACTGGAGGCTGCAGTTCTCAGGGCAGAGCCTCAGGCTCTAGAGGAGGCGCAAGGGCCTGGGCTTGGAGGAGGTCACACCAGGAGTGAACACAGACATGGAAGGGGCCAAGGACTGGGTCCAGCTGCTTCCCATGGCTGAAGGGGTCAGAGAGTCAAAGAGGAGGTGACAGGGATTGAGGAACTGGCACCAATGAGGCGAGACATAGGCTGACGGTGTGCAGTCCTGAGTGTTTCCAGCAGGGGATGGGCTGAGAGCCGGCACTGGGCTTAGCCACTGGGAGGCCCCCGGTGACCTAGTGAGTCAGGCAGGGTGCTTAGGAAGAGGCTGGGGTCTCAGCATACTTGAGTCAGGAAACATCTGTCTGGTTGTCCTGGGAGCACAGGATCCGGGACCCTGACTGTGCCCCCTACCCCCAGGCCCCTTCTGGATCTGCGCCACACTAGCCTTCGTCCTAGCTGTCACTGGCAACCTGACACTGGTGCTGGCCCAGAGGAGGGACCCCTCCATCCACTACAGCCCCCAATTCCACAAGGGTAAGCAGGCGGGCAGGCCCAATGCCTGGCAGGGCCCCGGGGGACAGGGGGTGACTGTGCTCGCCTTGCCCCCAGTGACTGTGGCAGGTATCAGCATCTACTGCTACGCATGGCTGGTGCCGCTGGCCCTGTGGGGCTTCCTGCGGTGGCGCAAGGGTGTCCGGGAGCGCGTGGGGCCCTACACATTCCTGGAGACTGTGTGCGTCTACGGCTACTCCCTCTTTGTCTTCATCCCCATGGTGGTGAGTGTGGCCTGGCGTGCAGTGGGTGGTGGCTGTGTGGGGCCCCCTGGCATGGTCACCTGCTGCCTGTGTCACTCCCAGGTCCTGTGGCTCATCCCTGTGCCTTGGCTGCAGTGGCTCTTTGGGGCACTGGCTCTGGGCCTGTCAGCTGCGGGGCTGGTATTCACCCTGTGGCCCGTGGTCCGTGAGGACACCAGGCTGGTGGCTGCAGCGCTGCTGTCTACGGTCGTGCTGCTCCACGCCCTCTTGGCCATGGGCTGTAAGGTACGGGGCTGGGGTGGCCACGGGTGGGCTGAGGGGCTGGGGCGGGTCGGCTGGCCCTGCCTCTGACCCCGGGGATCTTGTGCAGTTGTACTTCTTCCAGTCGCTGCCTCCGGAGCATGTGGCTCCTCCACACCAAGCCGCATCTCTGCCCACAAACATCCCACTGTCCCCTACCCTGCCTCGGTCCATGGCTCCCTCCTAGGAAGGCCTGAGTCCCACAGGTAAGGGGCTGTTCCCAGCTGGGCTGAGGGGGCTGCCCTTCCACCCCCCGTGAAGGTGAGAGGTCCTGGGGCCATTCTCAGGCAGTTCTCTCTTTTAGGCAGTACCTAAGTGGACCAACCCCTCTGCCTGTCCTGCCCCCCAGACAGTGACTGAACGCTCCCCTGACACCTTGAGATGACTCTGCTACTTTCCAGACTTTTCTTACAAAGCAAACACTTTTATTTTCTATGCAAAGGTGATTCAGAGAATTTATATAAAGGCGGGCGAAGGGCAGCCGAGCAGGGAGCTTTGGGACAGGGCCGGGGCCCCGATATCCCCTGGGGCTGCCTGCTTTTCCCCCTACGGCTCCCCTGGCACAGGAGGGAGAGCCAAGGGGGCACCCCAGCCTGGACAGTGCCTGCTCTGCCTGGGCACACACACGGCGGGCCAGAGCTCCAGCATCTGAACTTGGGGGTGTCAGAAACAGGGGAGCAGAAGGAGAAGAAACTGCCTGTGCTGCAACACATGTCCTCATTTATTTTTTCTTTCTTTCTTTTTTGGAGGGAGAGGTCCCTGCAAGGCCCCTTCCCAGGCGGGGGAGGGACGGAAATGCCGTCACAGTAGTAGGGACTGGAGCGTCTACAAAGACGGAGGGGAGATACTCAGGCCTAATGGTAGCTACAAGGAAAGAGGACACCTTCCATGACACATCTTTGAGGTGTCTGTGTCTGCCCCAAGCGGCTGGCAGTGGCCTTCCCTCCAGGCCGAGGGCCTGCAGCCACCTGCTCTAACTCTGGGTAGGGGAGGTGGGGGGACCTGCAGGGGCTCAGGGACAGGACAGCAGCAAGAGGCAGGGGCTGAGGACGGAGGCCTTCCCAACAGCGGGGTGGGTTGTACATTCAAGTGTGAGGTGAACCCTTTGGTGGGGAGGGGGCCCCTGAAGCCTCAGCGGGGCCACCCCTCCCCGCGGTGCCTCTGAGTCTGGGGAGAGGGGCTGCTGGCTCGGCCCTGCCGGCCTGGCTTCTCAGAGGGTCTGTGGATTGACACTGGTTCTTTTCATAAAAAAATAAAATTAAAAAAAGCAGCATGTCACGTCCGTTGTGACCGAGGCCTGGTCGTCGAAGGGAGGCCCTGGCTGGCCAGGCCACCTTCCCACTGGAGTCAGACAAGGGGACAGGTGCCAAGGGTCCTGGCAGGCAGGGTGAGGCAGCCTGGGCTACATGGCAGCTGCTCCCTCCCCGCAGCCAGTTCCAGCAAATGACAAGCCCAGGTCGGGGTGGAGCGGGCAGGAAGGGGGACGAGGGCTCCCACAACATGATCTTGTGTAAAATATGGCAGCGACACGCGCTCAGGGCCGGGAGGTGGAGGTGGGGGTGAGGGTGGGGATGGCGGCAACGTCGTGTAAAAAAGTGTCCCAGTTCCCATAGCAAAGAGGGCTGTGACCGGGTGTTCGGGCTTCTCCAGTACAAGGGGGAAAGCCGCCCGGCGGGGGGCGGGCGGGAACATCATTTGGTTTCCTGGTGCTGTCAGTCCTCGGGGCGGGCCCCTAGCTCCCATAGTGCATGGTGTTGGTCGGGATGGACATGGGCGACGCCATGGAGATGGCAGGGCCGCCCATGGTGAACTGGCTGTTGACTGCATAGTGGGCACTCGAGCCGCTACCACCGCTGCCCTGGGCGCCGGAGGACCCTGTGGGGCGGGCAATGGCACTGAGGGGCTGCCCTGCCCTGCCCAGCCCCCAGGCAGAGTCACAGAGAGAGAAAGGGTAGGCGAGAGGGCAGGCGGGCGGCCGGACAGAGGATGGCGACTCACACGCTAGCTTGGCCCCCATGGGCCCTGCCCGTGCCACCCGCATTACCTTGGACAATCCCCGTGCTCATTATGGAGCCCATCCGGGAGTGGGTGTGATTGACAATCCCCGTGTTGGCTGCGCAGCAAGAGGGAGGAAAGAAGGAAGGGAGACGGCGTCACCGCCCCCAGCCACCCAGCCCATGTGCAGTGGCGGGCTGCAGAGCGAGGCACAGAGGATGGAGGGCCTCGGCCGAGAGCCCCCAGGAAGAGGAAAAGGCGAAAGGACCAAGCACAGGCCGACCTGGTCGCCAGAGGCCCTTCCTGGCCCCCTGGCAGTCCTGGGCACGGCTCCCTGCTGCCCCTGCCCCTGGGGAACACTCACCTAAAGGAATCAGGTTGTTGTGGCCCACACTGGAGCCGCCAGCGATAACACTGCTCAGGTCGTAGGCGGTCGGCATCCCTGTGCCCAGAGAGGGAGACGTCAGGGCTGGGGGCAGAGAGGCCAGGCCTGTGGGCGGCCTCCCGGGTTGGCTAGGCGTCGGGGCGGGCCCTCCTCACCTGCCACGGCCATCCCGCTGCTGAGGTTGTAGGTGCTGCCCGTGTTCCACATGTTTTCAGAGGGAGATGTGTAGTGGGAGCCAGGTGGGGGCGAGGGCGTCGTGCCCGTGTATCTGTGGCAGAGACTGAGCTATGGGCAGGGGCAAGGGGGCTGCAGGCCTGGGGCGCCCCCCTTGCAGGCTGGGGGCCCCTCTTACCTGAAGAAAGGGTTTTTCAGATCCAGGAGGTTACTGGATTTGGAGCCGGTCTGGTCCACCTGTGCCACAATACTGATGTCGTAGCTCTGTCTGCAGAGAGGGTGCGGGCAGCGGCATGAGTGGCGGGCAGATGGACCCCTGCCCCCCCGGGCCTGGGCAGCAGTCGCACCTTTTGTTGGCAATAAGCAGACATGTCCCTGAGAGCGTGTCCCCTGCCTTGGCGAACAGTGGTGATTGGAACAGGCACCGCACCTGGTACCAGTGGGTCAGGGGCTCTGTCGGGGCTGTGGACAGCCACACGGTCATTCTGTGGAGCAGGAACAGGCACAGACTTGAATGGGCCACCACCACCACTGGGGCCACCATCCTGTATGCCTTGAGCCCTCCCTGGGCACCTGCCCCCTCTGTCAGGGACCGCTGGGACCCTGGAGCAGGGACGGGCTAGCCCCGCCGGCAGTCCCAAACACACACATGAGCACGCACACATGTGCATACGAGGGACCCCCCCAGCCACGAGATGCCTACTTACCCTGACATGTGCCGAGAGACGGACACAGGCCTATGAGGGACAGACACTGGGAATGTGGGATGGACACACACACACATACACACACACACACACACACACACACACGCGCGCGCGCGCACACCCGCACCCAGTCTCTTGCTCTGAGATAGGCTCTCACTCCCACTAGAAGGGATGGTGGAACCTGGAGCCATGTTCCACCCTCCTAGCCCCCAGCCAGGTCGTAGCTGCAGAAAGCCCTGGGTGGGTCGGGGGGCAGCATGGGCTGCTCTGCTCTGCGGCACTCACATGGAGCCGATGAAAGCAACGTCAAACCAGAAAGCCAGGCCGTGGACCAGCCCTGAATGCAGCATGTGGAATTTGAATGGGATTTCTATCCTGGAAGGCAAAGGGCAGTGGCTGCTGGGGAAGCCAGGCAGGTGCTGCCGAGAGAGAAGAGGGGGTGCCAGGTGCAGAGGCCCGGGGCCCCCGCCCACCACCTGCCCTGGGACGGCAGGATGCCGGTGGGAGCCAGGGGTGGCCCTGACCTTTGGCCTGAGCCAGACCTGGGAGGATGGAGTGTAGGTGCCGGTACCTGTGCAAATCTCCTTCTTTGGCTTCTAAGAAGTTCACCGTGTACTTGACGGACTTGGCCATCAGGATCCGGATGTCAAATGTGTCCTGGGAGAGACCACAGGTGTGACCATCTGGCGCCAGGGCCAGCGTGGAAGAAGAGAGCCCTGCCCCTTACCCCAGGTCTGGCCACCAGCCTCTAGGCTGTGCAGCTAAAACTAGCTTGTCCTTCTCAGACACACTGTGAGGACAGTAAACTGGCACAACGCCACCGAGGGCAATTAGGTGGCAGCTCTCAAAATAACAAGTGTTTATTCACATACAAGATTTGGCACTATAGGAGTTTAACTTCCAGATACATGAACACATCAACAAACTTACATGGATAATTACAGACTGTCCGTGGCAGTGACACACTGGAAACCATCTAATTAAACCAATGATGGCCCACCCATCAAAGACCATGCGGATGTGAGAAAGAATGAAGAGGCTCTTTATGAACAGGTGGGGAAAGATCACCAAGCTAAATCATTAAGCCAGTTAACAAAAAAAGCAAGTTAAAGAACTAGTTGCTACCAGCTGTGGTGCTGCGTGCTTGTAACTCCAGCTACTCAGGAGGCTGAGGCAGGATGATCGCTTAAGCCCAAGAGTGTGAATCAAACCTGGGAAACATAGGGAGACCCTGTCTCTTAAAAAAAACAACACTGGTGCTGATGTCCACTCCCAGCGATGTTTATATCTGACTAATGCACCTGCTGTGAACTATGTGAACCAAATAAAATACAAAGAAAAGAATAAACCAGTTGTTGGAATCACCAAGGACCAACCAGAGCAGCTAGGACTTTGGGGATCAAGCTTCTGGAAAGGAAGGAAATGCCCTTTCTGGCCTCTGCCTTTTTCCCATGGGGAGGGCAGAAAATGGCCACCTCGATGTTTCAGCAGCTTCCCTGGGTGGGGAAAGCAAAATGGGAGCTCATGGTTATCAAGGCAGCTCAGACTCAAGGGGCTGCAATGTCAAAGCAAAGGGAAATAAGTGCAGGAGGGCGAGGTGGGCGGTGTGCACTCAGTGCACCTGTGAAATTGGCCAACTCCTGAGCTTTGAGCGGGGCGGGGCATCAGAGGATAAGACACCAAGCTGAAGGCTGCCAGTAAGAGGCTCAAGGCCAGGCGTGGTGGCTTACGCCTGTAATCCCAGCACTTTGGAAGGCCGAGGGGGGCGGATCACCTGAGGTCAGGAGTTCAAGACTAGCCTGGGTAACATAGTGAGAGCCCATGTCTACAAAAAATAAAATTAGCTGGGCATGGTGGTGCACTCCTGTAGTTCCAGCTACTTGGGAGGCTGAGGCAGGAGGATCACTTGCGTCTGGGAGGTCAAGGCTGCAGTAAGCCATGGCGTGATTGAGCTACTGCACTCCAGCCTGGGCAATAGAGTGAGACCCTGGTTCAAAAAAAAATACAAAAAAAAGCTAAGGGGAGGTTCAGAAGCATATTGGTGATGAGGCTAACCACTGGACTTGCATTAAGATTACTGAAGGCAGTAGGCCAAGCGTGGTGGCTCATGCCTGTAATCCCAGTACTTTGAGAGACTGAGGCAGGTGGATCACAAGGGTCAGGAGTTTGAGACCAGCCTGGCCAAAATTGTGAAACCCCATCTCTACTAAAAATACAAAAATTTGCCAGGCATGGTAGGGGGTGCTTGTAGTCCCAGCTATTCAGGAGGCTGAGGCAGAAGAATCACTTGAACCGGGGAGGCAGAGGTTGCAGTAAGCTGAGATTGCACCATTGCACTCCAATCTTGGCGAAAGAGCGAGACTCTGTCTCAAAAAAAAAAAAAAAAATTACCGAAGGTCATACCCTAAAGTGACAGTTTCTCAAATTGTGGTCCCTTCCAGGGCACCCTCTTAATAATACAACATTTTCATAATAACACCAAAATAGCCGGACGCGGTGGCTCAAGCCTGTAATCCCAGCACTTTGGGAGGCCGAGGCGGGTGGATCACGAGGTCAAGAGATCAAGACCATCCTGGTCAACATGGTGAACTCCCGTCTCTACTAAAAATACAAAAATTAGCTGGGCACGGTGGCGCGTGCCTGTAATCCCAGCTACTCAAGAGGCTGAGGCAGGAGAATTGCCTGAACCCAGGAGGCGGAGGTTGCGGTGAGCCGAGATCGCGCCATTGCACTCCAGCCTGGGTAACAAGAGCAAAACTCCGTCTTGAAAAAAAAAAAATAATAACACCAAAATATTTCCAGCTTTTTTCATTCATTCACTCCATAAGGCGGATGGATCACCTGAGGTTAGGAATTCACGACCAGCCTGGCCAACATAGTGAAACCCCGTCTATTAAAAACACAAAAATTCGCTGGGTGTGGTGGTGGGCACCTGTAATCCCAGCTACTTGGGAGGCTGAGGTGGAAGAATCACTTTAACCCAGGAGGCGGAGGTTGCAGTGAGCTGAGATCACATCACTGTACTCCACGCCGGGCAACAGAGCAAGACTCCATCTTAAAAAAAAAAAAAAAGGAAAAAACCAAAAGCTCAATAGGATCCTCAACGTTTGAGTGTGTAAAGGGGTCCTGAGACCAAAATGTTTGACAACAGTTGCCATACGGGGAATCCAGGAAAGAGATCAGCCACTGGAGTCTGAAAAGCAGCCTCAAAGTATCTCAAGTGCCTGACAGGACCAAGGTGACCTCTCCATTTGTGACGTGCCTGAAGAAAACAAATCCTTGGAAGGAAAAGCATCATTCAGTCCCTGCATGATTTTTCATTCTGGCATCCAATGATCAGGCACAGCAAGAGACAAGAACAAAGGACCAGTGCCCAAAACCACGAGACTAAACAGATGAAAACATACCTACCACTCTTGATAGTGAAAGTCGCCGGAGACTTAGAACTAGTATGTACAAAATAATAGTTTAAAAAAAAAAGAAAAATTTCATACAGAACTGCCTGGATGCAGTGGCTCACACCTATAATCCCAGCACTTTGGGAGGCCAAGGCGGGCAGATCACCTGAGGTCGGGAGTTTAAGACCAGCCTGGTCAACATAGTAGAGATGGTGAAACTGCACTCTAGCCTCGGCAACAGAGAACAGAGGAAGACTCTGTCTCAAAAAAAAAAAAAAAATGCTGGGCGTAGTGGTTCACCTGTAATCCCAGCACTTCGGGAGGCCAAGGCGGGCAGATCACCTGAGGTTGGGAGTTTGAGACCATCCTGACCAACATGGAGAAACCTCATCTCTTAAAAAAAAAAAAAACCACGCCATTGTAGCTCAATCACTATCAGAAAAAAACAGATTTTAAGGCAAGAAATCTTTGCTAGATAGATCTAGAGATAAAAAGACCTTTTTATCTCTACTACAGTACTAGAGATACTTTACTAGAGGTAAGAGACATTTCATAACAACAAAAGTATCAGTCCAACAGGAGGAGACAATAACCCCAACCCTGTAGTACACCTGATGATACAATACAAAATACATAAAGCAAAAACTATCAAAATGGAAAAATCAGCACATCTATACTCGATGATAGGAAAAATAGGAAAAAAAATAAGTAATGATGGAGATACGACCAACGTGATGAACAGGTGGCCTAACTGATGTTGATGTAACACTGTACTCAGCACATGAGTAGTATATTTTCCAAAGGCATACAGAACATTAACCAAAAGAGGCCATATCCTGGACTTACAACTCTGGACAAGTTTCAGAGGAATGAAATCATACAGTGTATGTTCTTTGAGCAAAGAGAAATCAGGACAGAACAGTATGCTGATTATGCTATATTTTGTGAGGAAAAAGGTTAAATAATATGTGTATTTGTGTAGGTATGTTTAGCAGTAATACCTCCGGAAAGATAAGAAACATTGTTTGCTTATAGAAAACTGAACTGTGCAGCTGGGACAGAGGTAGGGAAGCTTTTTTCTTCTATACGCTTTTGATTTTTTCTTTTTGTTTTTTTTTCAACTTGAGTATCACAGGAATTTTTTTCCTTTTGAATCCTTTTGAATTCTAAACCATGGATCTTGTATCAAAAATCTCAAGTAAAATCAATCAATAAATCACATCAGCTCACCAAAAATAAATTCATCTAGTAACGGTTATTTATTTTTATTATTTATTTATTTATTTTAATTTTTAGAAAGCGATGAGGTCTCTGTGTTGCCCAGGCTGGTCTTGAACTCCTGGGCCTGTGTGACCCTCCTGCCTTGGCCTCATCTAATAATGGTCTGCATGTATTGCACGTCTGTGTGCTAAGTATCTACATACATTGACTTTTTGCCCCCAAATCTCTGTGAGAGAGCTCTGTTCAGGGCAGAGGAGAGGGCTCAGAGAGGGGCAGTAGCTTCTCTAGGGGTGCACAGCTGCAGAGCAATGCCACGTGATAACTGCAGTGGGGCCCTGGAGGCCCTACTCACCACCACAGGCTGCCGGAAATACTCATCCACTGCAGCGCCTCGGAGGGCCGACAGGTCCACTCCGTGGAAGGATGGCTGGTACCTGTGGACAAGCCCCACCCACACAGCAAGGTCGGTGCTGCAGAAGAGGCAGGTGGGATAGCCCTGTCTTCTCCCTCAGTCAGCCCTCATCTAGCCCAAGTCTTTCAGAAAAAGAGGAGTGGGGGCCCCATGGGGAGCTGGGGGTTGTTCCTGAGAAGGCAGGCTGTGGGGCCCAGGCGGGATACCCAGAACACACTCACCAGAAGTTGGCCTTGGTGAACTGCTCCATGTAGAGTTGTTCATCCGTGAAGGGTGCAAGGTGGACGTCACCAATGGTAGGGAACATGTTTCCTGGGAGTGGGGGCAGGGAAGGGTGCTGGCATCAGGTGACACATCCCACACTGCCTGGCAGAGCTTCCAAAGGACCCCAAGACCCCCAACTTTGAGTGTTTCCGGCCTCTGATTCATTCGATCCTGCACTCCTGCACGGGAGCACCCAGCGCCTATTCTGATGAGTGTTTCATCGCCACCGCAGATACTGACTCCAGCTGAGACTGGGAGGCCAGTGGCTCATCTTTATGTCCCATTACTAGACCTGGGAGGTATGAGGGGACCTGTCAAGGCCTCACAGAGAAGTGAGCAGTGCCCGGGAGCCTGGGATGCGGCCAGACGCTGCCTCTCAGGCCTTGCTGTCTGTGCACATGTGCAGCCAGCAAAGCAAAGCAAAGTTGCTCTGGACAGAGGGAGGGTAGGCCCCACGCCACGCCACCGCCACTGGGGGCCTCAGATGAGGCCGAGAGCTGGGTGGGGGAAGCTGAATCCACACCACAGGGACTGCTGAGGTTCTGGCACAGGCGCCTGGCTGGCAGGGTAAGCCGCCTGGCCTCCCTGGTCTGGGCACACAGCCTGAGAGGGAAGGGCAGGGCCTCCCTCTGTGACTCAAAGGTAGATGCATGAGTCAGGGCCAGCGGCAGGGAGGGCCAGGGCCCCATAGCCCCGCCTCCCCCTCCCCCAGGAGCACCTGGCCTCCAGATGTGGGCCCCTCCCAGCCTTGCAAGCCGGTGGGGGAGGCCCTGAGGTACCAGTGGGATGCTTCCTCCTCCTTACGCCACCAGGCTGAACCTGAGGCAGGAGATGCTGGAATGAGGAGGGAAATATACATGCTGCGGCCTGTGCCCCGGGGGACCTGGGGGCACCATAGAAAGTGACCCAGCCCAGAAGGCACCTCTGGCTCCTGCTGGTCAGGAGGCATGTGACTTGAGGAGGGAGGGCCGCCTTTAACCCCCTGGAAGTGCTTCCTGAGCTGGACAGGGAACCCACTCAGCCTCCCGCTTCCCTGAAAGCAGGCTGCTGGGCCAGGGGAGGCTCGCGCAGCTGCCCATCTGGCCACACCCCTGTAGCCCGTCAGGAGGGGCCCCCCTGTGCTGGGGCTGTCCCTACCCCCATCCCCACCATCAGGGCTGAATGGGAGGAGGGTGGAGCCCACAGCCCCTGGAGCAGCCTTGCCTCCCACACTCACACTAGAGACATGGGACACAGCTGGGGGAAGCCACCTCCCACCTCCAGGAGCAGAGCCAGGCAGGACTCTAGGGCCTGGATCCAGGGAGGCCAGAGGACATGAGTGGGAACTTCCTCCAGCCCCTGCCTGCACAGGCCCCACCAGCCTGCTACTGCCCATGCTCCATCCCACAGCTGCTACCCTGGCTGGGGACTCCTGTTCTCCACGCACAGCTGCTTGCCTGTACAGAAATGCTCAGACACGCATGTACCCAGCATGAGAAGAGCCACAGACACGCCTCAGGCGTCAGGGCTGCACAGACCTCTGAGACAGATGGGCAGATAAAGAGTCACACAGGCAAGGCACAGTGACTCATGCCTATAATCCCAGCACTTTGGGAGGCCAAGGCGAGCAGATCACGAGGTCGAGTTCATGACCAGCCTGACCAACATGGTGAAACCCCATCTCTACTAAAAATACAAAACTTAGCTGGGTCTGGTGGCACATGCCTGTAATCCCAGCTACTTGGGAGGCTGAGGCACGAGAATCGCTTGAACCCACGAGGCGGAGGTTGCAGTGAGCTGAGATCCCGCCACTGCACTCCAGCCTGGGCAACAAGAGCGAAACTCCATCTCAAAAAAAGAAACAGACACCCAGTGACCAGAGGCACAGATGGAAGGTGATGGATGGGCTCGACACACAGCTACCTCACCCCTCACACACGTACACACGCATCCACAACCCTGCATTTGTACGCATACTTGCTCCCCTCACCTCCTGGACTCTGAGAGCAGGGCTTGTTGGGGAACTGCTGACCACAGAACCTGTCCCAATCCCCACTCCCAGCCAGAGGCTGTCCCGCAGGAGCAGAAGATGGGATGGCAGAGGTGCCAGGAGCTCCTCTGGACCCTGTCTGGGTGGATGGGCAGCTGGCTGTCTGGCCATGTTTGGGGCCTGGGGCTCCAGAAGGCACAGCTGGCAGGAGTGGGGTTGGGGTGGGAGTGGGGGAAAGGCCTAGGCTTCCCAGCACCCTGGGCCACCGACAGCAAGCAGGGAGCTGAAGCACTGACGGCCTGGCTCAGCGGCTCCACCAAGGGGCCCGGCCTGTGTCCCCCCAAGCTTACCGCTGGGCTTCAGATACTTCTTGGCGTGGAGGTAGCTCTCCAGCATGCGCTCGTTGAAGAGCATGTAGCCCATGGGCTCCGAGATGATGATGTCCACCTGCTCGGGGAGCGACACCTCCTCCACCTTGCCCGGGATAACCACGATGCGGTCCGTCAGGTTGTTACTCTTCACCAAGACCTGCAGGTGGGCGGGGCCACGTGGGCTTCCCTGTGCCTTCCTGCTGCGGGGCCCTCCCCAGTCCTCCTCTCAAGGGATGGCCTCCTTCCGCACATGGCCACCGAGTCCCCCTCTGCCTCCTTCGCTGGGGCCCCAACCATGGCTGCCATTGGCCCAGCCTGTTAAGAGCTCACTGTGGGCCGGGTGCGGTGGCTCACACCTGTAATCCCAGCACTTTGGGAGGCCGAGGCAGGAAGATTGCTTGAGCTCAGGAGTTGGAGACCAGCCTGGCCAACATGGCGAAACCCCCACTCTACTAAAAATACAAAAATAATTTTTTTTGAGACAGATTCTCACTCTGTTCCCCAGGCTGGAGGTAGTGGCACCATCTTGGCTCACTGTAACCTCTGCCTCCCAGGTTCTAGTGATTCTCCCACCTCAGCCTCCCAAGCAGCTGGGACTACAGGTGTCTTCCACCACACCCAGCTAATTCCTTGCATTTTTAGTAGAGATGGAGTTTCACCATCCAGGCTGGTCTCAACCTCAAGTTATCCGCTGACCTCAGCCTCCCAAATTGCTGGGATTACAACAAGCGTGAGCCACCGCACCCAGCCTAAAAATACAAAACTTGGCAGGTTGCGGTGGTGGACGCCTGTAGTCCCAGCTACTCAGGAAGCTAAGGCAGGAGAATTGCTTGAACCAGGGAGGTGCAGGTTGTAATGAGCCAGGATTGCACCACTCCACTCAAGCCTTTGCAACAGAGTGAGACTCCAAAAAAAAACAAGAGTTCACTGTGACCCCAGCCCTGCCTCAGGGCCCTCTCCTACTGCGGCCTTCTAGGCCCCCACCCTGCATCGACAACTGCAGGTGGCCACAGAGAGGAGGATACGCTGACATCACAACCGCCAGCAAAGCTAAAACTGGAAGCACCCCCAACCCTGTGATTCCAGGGCTAGGATGTGTCCTACAGATACAACCACACATGGGAAAGGGGCTCGGGACAGCAGTGTTGGCCATGTGAAGACCTGGAAGGAGTCTGAGTGTCACTGTGGGTGCAAGGCAGCTAAAGCAACAGCAGCCCAACTAGGCATGGGGGTGCTCTGCGGCTGCAAGAGATGCAGAGCCAAGGATGGCCCCTCCATAACCCCGGCGACCCCAGATCCAGGGGAGAGGCAGAGCAGGGAGTGGAGGGTGCAGCCTCTGCTGGTGCGAGAGGATGCTTGCATCTATAGCCACGGAACAGCTCTGCTCAGAGTTCGTGGCCCCTCTCTCATGATGGGGCTAGTGGGTGAGAGCTAGGGGGCAAGGAGAGCATGCTATTTGCTCTTTTTTAGTTTTTACATTTTGAACCTTGTGAGTGAAGGTTTCAGTGCAAAAAAGGGAAAGACGGGAGATGACACGTGCCCCTGACTGCCAGTCATGAGGGGAATCATCTCAGGCCCCGAAGCCGTCCCCACAATGACTGTTTTGGGGACAACAAAGAGAGTGAAACACAGAAGGAACGTTCCCCAGGCCCCTTGGTCCCAGGCTTCTCTAGGCTGGGGCTGGCATGGCACTCAGGGGCGAGGATGAGGCTAGGTGGGCACCAGCAGGACACTGACCTCGGCATGCTGGGCCATGGTGCTGGCCTCCACCGCATAGATTTTCCGTGCTCCAGCTTGGGCGGCGAAAAACGACAGGATCCCCGAGCCACAGCCAACATCAAGAACGATCTGAGGAAGGAGTGGGAGGTAAGAGCGAGACACAGGAGGTGAGGATGACTGGGAGTTGACAGTGATCATAAGGGATGTACACATCATGAGGCATCAACACCTGGGTCTGTCTTCACTCTCAATGTCTGCCCTTCATGGGCTCTGGGTCAAGATGAAGGGAGAACTAAAGATGAGCCATGGGCCAGGCCTCTGGGAAGAGAAGCCCTGGGGAAGCTCCCACTTTGGCCCCAACCCTGTGGCCTGCAGGCCTCTGGATTGTCTGGGGTGAGAGGCACGGGCTTCCCCTGGAAGCTCACTGGTAGCTCAGAATCATCTTTCTGGGGCCTCCATAGTTCTTGCATGGAGGAAAGGGGCCTGGGTGTTGGTGGCAGCGTCCCCCAGGTCCACGCTGACTCGTGCCTGGAGAAGCAGCCCGTCTTGGCTGGGGCTGGTGAGCTGGGCCAGCTAGGCTCCCTGTAGGGATACTGGCCCCCGTGATGGTCACTCATGGCAGAGTCCAGGCCAGGGTCTGGAAGAACACACCACACATTCTGGATTTGTGGGATTGCTTCCACATGAGTAGACCAAGGGTAGACATTCCTGGTGGTGACAGGCATGAGCTTTCAAAGGACAAATGCTCTGGGTGCAGTGAGTGCCTGCAGGGGAAGCTGGTGTCAGGTGGGAAGGCCTCGGGGTACTGCTCAGAGCTCCAGATGAACTAGGAAATGGATCTCCATCCTCGAGGAGTGAGAAGGGACTTTGCCAATGGAGGACACCCTTCCCAGACCCCAGTGGCCCGGCCAGGAGGCTCAGGATGGCCCGGCCGGAGCAGACGCTCCTGTGTCAGGACAACTCCTCCCCAGGGCCCAGGGCCCAGCATCCTCTTGGACAGTCATTGATGCTAGGGAGGCATGACCCAGGCTCTGGATGAGACAGCTCCAAGCAGATCCACGTGGAGAGAGCCCCAAAATACTCGGAGGAAAAAAACAAGCTCCCATTTGATTCAAAAGAGAAAACAGGCTCGGTGCGGTGGCTCACACCTGTAATCCCAACACTTTGGGAGCCTGAGGTGGACAAATTGCTTGAGGCCAGAAGTTCGAGACCAGCCTAGGTAACATGGCAAAACCCCATCTCTACTAAAAATACAAAAATTAGCTGAGTGTGGTGGGGCACAAACGTAATCCCAGCTACTCGGTTGACTGAGGCACAAGAATTGCTTGAATCCAGGAGGCGGAGGCTATAGTGAGCTGAGATTGTGTCACTGCACTCCAGCCTGGGTGACAGAGCGAGAATCTGTCCCCCAAAAACAAAAAGAGGAAACAAAAACTCTGGCTGGCAGGGCATGGTGGCTCATGCCTGTAATCCCAGCACTTTGGGAAGCCGAGGCAGGAGGATCACGAGGTCAAGAGATCGAGAGCATCCTGGCCAACATGGTGAAACTCTATCAAAAATACAAAAATTAGCTGTGCGTGGTGGCACAAACCTGTAGTCCCCGCTACTTGGGAGGCTGAGGCAGAAGAATCACTTGAACTTGGGAGGTGGAAGTTGCAGTGAGCTGAGATGGCATCACTGCATCCAGCCTAGGCAACAGAATGAGACTCCATCTCAGGAAAAAAAAAAAAGGTGGGGGCAGACACCAAAAACTCTGGGTGGTAGGATGAGAAAGGAATATATTTCTACCTTTTTTTTTTTTTTTGAGATGGAGTCTTGCTCTGTTGCCCAGGTTAGAGTGCAGTGGCGCGATCTCAGCTCACTGCAACCTCCGCCTCCCAGGTTCGATGGATTCTCCTGCCTCAGCCTCCTGAGTACCTGGGATTACAGGCACCCACTACCACACTTGGCTAGTTTTTATATTTTATTTTAGTAGAGATGGGCTTTCACCATGTTGGCCAGGGTGGTCTCGAACTGCAGACCTCAAGTGATCCACCTGCTTGAGTTACAGCCTCCAAAAGTGCTGGGATTACAGGCATGAGCCACCATGCCCAGCCGATTTCTACTTTTGAATACAGACACTCTGCTCTGCTCTCGCTCTCTTTAATCATGAGTAGACATCATTTGGTAATATTAAAAAGCTTATTTATTATTTCGTGATTTTTTGAGGCAGGGTCTTGCTCTGTGGCTCAGGCTGGAGAGCAGTGGCACAATCACAGCTCACTGTACCTTTGACCTCCTGGGCTCAAATGATCCTCCTCCCTCGGCCTCCCAAAGTGCTGGGATTACAGACAGGTGTGAGCCACTCTGCCCAGCTCAATAAAATAATTATAAAATACAGGCTGATGTCTGCATGGGGAAAAACCTGGAAGAAGAGATCTCATACTGAAAGGGCAGCAGCTGTCTTGGAGGGAACTGATAGAGGCCTGGCAAGCCTATAATGTACATGCTGTGTTAAGTTTATAAATTAAATGCATTTTTCTGTTTTTTTAAATTTTTTTTAAAGAGACAGAGTCTTGCTCTGTCGCCCAGGCTGGAGTGCAGTTGTGCAATCATAGCTTACTGCAGCCTCAAACTCCTGGGCTGAAGCAATCCTCCTGCCTCAGCCTTCTGAGTAGCTGGGAAAAATGCATTTCTAATCTGAGAAAATTAAAGACTAAATTAATGAGCAAAGAAAAACATAAAAACAGAGGCAGAAGCAGAGAGGTGGATACATGCGCGGGCGGGCTCACCTTGTCCTTGAAGTCGGTGTGGTTCTGCAGGATGGCACGCTGGTAGGTGCCCGTCCGCACGTAGTCCTGCATCATATTCTGCTGCTGGGACAGGTAGCCATAAAACTGGAACAGAGACACACCAATGGCACAGGGCACGTGGCAGCATGAGGCAGCCAAGGCCCTGGCCAGCCCTGTGACAGAGCAAGGAGCCATCTCGGGCACAAAACTCCCTCAGGAGGCTGTGCATCCTCTGCCTGGGCCCCACTGGCACCTCCAGGAGAGGGAGCAGGAAGCTGGAGGGCAGCCCCCGAGGACACCGCCACTATCACTGCAGCCGATGGCAACAGCTGGATGCCACCTGGACCTGGAAGCCGCCCAGGAGAACTCAAGATTTGCCACAGGCAGGGTCCTGGCATCCGGGGCCACCTGCCCCATCTTGAGGGCCCCAAAGAAGAAGAGAAGCAGATCGAACAGAGCCCTAGAACTCAGAGCGCCAGGCAGGTGAGGTGTGGTATCTCTCTGTAAGACAACGGGCGATCGGGAGGCAGCGTGGCACCTGGGCAGGGGCACAGGCTTTGGCATCAGGCAGACCTGGCTTCCCATCTCGGCTCTGTTGCATAATAGCTGTGTGACTTGGAGCAAGTCACTTAACCTCTCTGAGCCTCAGTTTTCTCATCTGTAAAATGGGGACAATAATAGCACTTACCTCCTAGCGTTGTTGGGAGGGTCCAAGTGCTTCTGTGCATGTGACAGCGCTCAGACCAGGGCCTGGCATGCAGGGAGTGCTCAGGGCATGGCAACTGCTCTACCATTATTCACAACGCCTGTGGCCCTGAGCTCCACCTCTGCTCAGATCCTTCCAGCAACCCTCTCAGGCAGGCACCTGCATCTCCACTTCACAGATGAGGAAACTGAGGCCCAGCCAGCAGAGAAAACCTGCCCAAGGCTACATGGCCAGTAAGGGACAGAGCCAGGACAGGAACCTGGGTGGGCCTTCCCTGTGCTGTGTGGCCTCCTGCGGGCAGGTGGCAGGGTGGCTGCCGGGGGGAGGTGGCCTGGCTGAGGGCGAGCGCAACCCACCTGGAAGTACTGCACGGCAGAAGACTCTTCCGTCCGCTCGCTGAACACAGACCGCTCCAGGGTGTGGCCCCGGCAGGTTTTCAGGATGTTGTAGAAGGAACAGAAATCTGGAACGGGGAAGCCAGGTCACCAGGGGGCGGTCAGCAACCCGGCATGTGGCCATCTGGGAGGGAAGGTTCTGGATGGCTGTATGCCCTGACGTTTCTCCCTTCAACATATGGGGCTGGTTATTTCTCTTCCCGGAAAAACGATTTTCAAAGTTCAAAGAAAAGATGAAGGGCAGCTGTGCCTGTAACCTATGACTGATGTGAGGATGACAGGTGTCCTGCATGCGGGGCTTGTGTCTGGTGGGAGTGGGCCTGGACATTCACCAAAGGGCAGCTTAGTGCAGTTCTCTCAAGCACATGCCCACTGGCCCAGGAGTCAAAGCTCTGGCAAATAAGCCCAACTCCCCCCAGAAGCTCAGGGCAGCATCTATGTGGGGGTGGCAGACACTGCAATGTCCAGTAAGAGGGGACTGGACAAACCCCAGGGGCACAGAAAAGCATAGCAGAGGCCAAATGCAGTGGCCCACACCTGTAATCCCAGCACTTTGGGAGGCTGAAGTGGGCAGATCAGTTGTCAGGAGTTCGAGACCAGCCTGGGCAACATAATAAGACCCTGGCTCGTTAAAATAAATAAATAAATACATAAATAAAATTTAAGAAAAGCACAGCAGAGAATCACCAATCACCACCCTGCTCTGAAATGCCATGGTATATGGCCCTTTAAAACAGGCTCTATTTGGCTGAGCACAGTGGCTCTCAACTGTAATCCCAGCACATTGGGAGGCTGAGGCGGGTGGACTGCTTGAGCCCAGGAGTTTGAGACCAACCTGGGGAACATAGCAAGACCCTGTCTCTACAAGAAATAAATAAACTGGGTGTGGTGTAATCCCAGCACTTGGAGAGGCCGAGGTGGGCTGATCAACTGAGGTCAGGAGTTCGAGACCAGCCTGGTCAAAATGGTGAAACTCTGTCTCTACTAAAAATACAAAAATTAGGCGGAGGTGGTGGTGGGTGCCTGTAATCCCAGCTACTCAGGAGGCTGAGGCGGGAGAATCGCTTGGAACCCAGGAGGCAGAGGTTGCAGTGAGCCGAGATTGTGCCACTGCACTCCAGCCTGGGCAATGGAGTGAGACTCCATCTAAAAAATAAAAAATAAAAATAAATAAATAAATAAATAAATAAATGCTACATTTATTAACATAGAATAATGGCCAGTAAATTATATCAAGTAAAAAACAAAACAATATTTAAAAGACAATCTCTTTAAAAATTAAAAGACACAACCAGGCGCAGTGGCACACACCTGTAATCCCAGCACTTTGGGAGGCCGAGGTGGGCGGATCACCTGAGGTTGGGGGTTCAGGACCAGCTTGACCAACACAGAGAAACCCTGTCTCTACTAAAAATACAAAATTAGCCAGGCGTGATGGCACATGCCTATAATCCCAGCTACTTGGAAGGCTGAGGCAGGAGAATCTCTTGAACCTGGGAGGCAGAGGTTGCAACATTGCACTCCAGCCTGGGCAACAAGAGGGAAACTCCGTCTCAAAAGAAAAATGAAAAGACACAGTTCGGGATGATGAGCAAGTTCTGGAGATGAATGATAGTGACACTTGAACAACACTGTGAATGTGCTGAATGCTACCAAACTACACACTTTAACAGGGCTAAAGTGACCAGACTTTGTTATAGAAATTTTAGCACAACTTTTAAAAACTGACAGAACTGAAATAAAAATTATTAAAATATAAATAGTCTTACAAGTGGGAAGGGCTGGGTCCGGTGGCTCATGCCTATAATCCCAGCACTTTGGGAAGCCAAGGCAGGTGGATCATTTGAGGCCAGGGGTTTGAGACCAGCCCGGGCAATATGGAGAAACTCCATCTCTACTATAATAAAAATACAAAAATTAGCCAGGCGTGGTGGCACACACATGTAGTCCCAGCTACCTGGGAGGCTGAGGCTGAGAATTGCTTGAACCCAGGAGGTAGAGGTTGCCGTGAGCCAACGTCTTGCCACTGCACTCCAGTCTGAGCGACAGAGTGACACTCTGTCTCTAAAAAAAAAAAAAGGGCCAGGCACGGTGGGAGGCCAAGGCAGGCAGACTGCCTGAGCCCAGGAGTTCGAGACCAGCCTGCACAACACGGTGAAACCCAATATCTACTAAAATATAAAAAATTAGCCAGGCATGGCAGCTTCACACAGGTGGCCCCGAGGGTCAGGCTGCCCAAGGTACATCTAGGTCATTGCACAGCCCCCTGATAAGAGGGAAGGAAGCCGGCCGTAGTGATGGGCAGGCAGCCTCCCCACCTCCAGCTGTCCTGCACCAGCCCCTGTGTCAACCACTGGGCTCACTTCAGCTCTCTGGTAACCAAGCCTGTGGCGGGACCTTCAGATAGTTTTTAGCCCTGGGCGTTCCTTGACACCTCCACGGCTTCCCGCACCTTCAAACCCCAGCTGCACTCGCCTGGGGTTCCCCTACCCCTAGTCAGGAATCTTGTATCGACCTGTGCCCCCAAGGTGGTCTGGTTAGGCCCCTCTGGTGGCTTCTCTGCGCGCTGAGCAAACTCTTCCTGCCTCTAGGACTTTGTCTGACTCTATCCCCTAAACTCCATCCACAGCTGGCCCAGGGCAGGCCACTGTGGGAAGACTGGGCCCAGGCAGTCAGGATGGGCTTCTTGGAGGTGGGGACATAGGAGCCAAGCCCCTAAAGACCCAAAGGAGCTGGTAAGGGAGGGTCTGGGATCCAGTGTTTGCCCAGGCAGTGGAGTGTATTCTGTACATATCTGTATGTGGGAATGCGGTTTTCAGGGCAGGGGGCCAATCTCAGGGATACATGGGCCACCCCTTAGCCAGGCTCCACACCCCTGCCCACCAGGGCTCTGGGCGCTCTGGGCTCATGTCACCGAAATGGAAGAAGGGCCACGTACCATTGGGTGTGGCGAACTGGATGAGGACGCTGTTGCAGCCCAGGGTGATGATGAAGGACTGTTTGCCCACACGGCTGCACTCTGTCTCTCGGGACACTGAGCACTTAAAGACACACACATCTTCATCTACAAGAGAACACAGGCTGGGGTGAGCGGTGGAGCCCTATCAGCTGCCTTCTTTTGAGCAATGTCCCTGTCGCCCTCCTGCTGCCTCCCCTCGGTACCCCCAGATTCTTCCAGAGTACCACAAAACCACCTTGGCGGCACTGCTGGGTGCCCTGCCTGCCCAGCCCATGCTGAAGACAAGGGAGCGGCTCATCAGGCAGCAGGGGCACAGCCTGTGTCCTCAGGACGACCAGGGGTGAGACAGGGGCACAGTGAAGGCTGAGGTGGTCAGACGGGGCCACCAGGCATGGTGTCGGCCCACAGGGCCTCAGAGCCAGAGCTGCCTCTGCTCCACTTGGCTGAACCATTCTGTTCTTGGATGTGTGCAGTGCAGTGACCGAAGTGGCCGGTGGAGCCAGACCGCCAGGTTCACACCCTACCCACACCTTCTGTTCACTGGGACACAGGCAGGTCCCTCAGCCTCTCTAGAACTCGGGTTCTCACCATCAGATGGGGCTGATGGCAGGGCAGTGGACTAGTGAGTTATGACACTGTCTTGCTGTACCCATCAAGACAGCTGTTACTAGTCATTCATTCCACAAACCTGCAGCCACTCCACCCAAGTCAAACGTGAAATTTAGCAACAGTGGCAACAGGCCAGCCCAACTGGGCACTGTGCCCCTGCACGCCATACTGCAATGAAATGGGTGCATCATCTGTAGTATTCCTGGGCAAAAATGTTTGCCCTAGTCCCATCTTCAAGGGACAACAAAGGGACAGGTCATGGGGCAGGCTACCAGACAACCAGCCTGGTCTCCTCAACTGGCCATTGTCAGGAAAGAACAAAATGGCGGGAGCTATTCCAGAGTGCAGGAGTGCTCACGCCTGTAATTGCAGCACTCTGGAAGGGTGAGGTGGGTGGATCACAAGGTCAGGCATTCGAGACCAGCCTGACGCACATGGTGACACCCCATCTCTACTAAAAATACAAAAATTAGCTGGACGTGGTGACATATGCCTGTAGTCTCAACTACTGGGGAGGCTGAGGCAGGAGAATTGCTTCAATCTGGGAGGCAGAGGCCACAGGAGCTGAGATTGTGTCACTGCACTCCAGCCTGAGCGACAGAACAAGACTCTGTCTCAAAAAAAAAAAAAAAAAAAAAAAAAAAAAAAAAAAAAGGTGAGCACACAATGCAATTCAAAGTGGGACCCTGGGCTAAAGCCAAATGAAAAACGTTTTAAAAAGTTATAAAGGTCTCTGGGCGTGGTAGCTCATGCCTGTAATCCCAGAAATTTGGTAGGCCGAGGCAGGTGAATCACCTGAGGTCAGGAGTTTCAGACCAGCCTGACAAACATGGAGAAACCCCATCTCTACTAAAAATACAAAATTAGCTGGGTGTGGTGGCACATGCCTGTAATTCCAGCTACTCGGGAGGCTGAGGGAGAATTGCTTGAACCCAGGAGGCCGGAGGTTGTCGTGGGCTGAGATCGTGCCATTGCACTCCAGTCTGGGCGACAAGAGCGAAACTCCATCTCAAAAAAAAAAACAAAAAAGTTATAAAGGACAACTTGGGAGGCCGTGCTCACACCTCTAATCCCAGCATTTTGGGAGACCAAGGCAGGAGGATCACTTGAACCCAGGAGTTGGAGATCAGCCTGGGCAGCATAGCAAGACCCTGTCTCTACAAAAAAATTTAAAAATTAGGCAGGCATGGTGACCATGTGCCTATTGTCTTAGGGACTCATGAGGCCGAGGTAGGAGGATCACTTGAGACTGGGAGGTCCAGGCTGCAGTGAGCCATGACTGCGCCACTTCATTCCATCCAGCCTGGGTGACAGAGCAAGACCCTGTCTCAGAAAAAATAAAGGACAACTGGGGAGCTGGATGGAGTGCTCACACCTGTGGTCCCAGCTACTTGGGAGGCTGAGGTAGATCGCTTGAGCCCAGGAGGTTGAGGCTGCAGTGAGCTATGATGGTGCCACTGCACTCTAGTCTGGACAACAGAAGTGAGATACTATCTTAAAAAAAAAAGCTAGGTGTGGTGGCTCACGCCTGTAATCCCTGCACTTTGGGAGGCCGAGGTGGGCAGATCACGAGGTCAGGAGTTTGAGACCAGCCTAACCAACATGGTGAAACCCTGTCTCTACTAAAAATACAAAAATTGGGCTGGGCGCGGTGGCTCACGCCTGTAATCCCAGCACTTTGGGAGGCTGAGGCAGGTACATCACGAGGTCAAGAGATCGAGACCATCCTGGTCAACATGGTGAAACCCCGTCTCTACTAAAAAAATACAAAAATTTAGCTGGGCATGGTGGCACGTGCCTGTAATCCCAGCTACTCAGGAGGCCGAGGTTGCGGCGAGCCAAGATCGTGCCATTGCACTCCAGCCTGGGTAACAAGAGCGAAACTCCATCTCAAAAAAAAAAAAAAAAAAAAAAAATTAGCTGGGTGTGGTGGCACACACCTGTAATCCCAGCTACTCAGGAGTCTGAGGCAGGAGAATCACTTGAACCCAGGAGGTGGAAGTTGCAGTGAGCCGAGATCTGGCCAATGCACTACAGCCTAGGTGACAGAGTGAGACTCTGTCTCCAAAAAAAAAAAAAGACGACTGGGGAAATGTGAGTGTGGACTACTATGCTATAATTTTAAGTTACTTCGATATGACAATGGCATTGTGGTTCTGTAGAGAAATGCCTGTGTTCTTAGAAAACATATGCAGAAGTATTTATGGCAAATTCCCATGAAGTCAGTAGCCTGCTATTTATGGTAAATTCCTATGAATTCAGTAGCCTGCTTTTGAATGGCCCATCACAACAACAAAATCAATGTAGAGAGAGAAGTATGAGTGCAAATATGGCAAAAGTGTTCCCAGTCACTCTGAATAGCCAGAACAATCTTGAAAAAGAACAAAGCTGGAGGATGTCTCAATTTCAAATTTTACTACAAAGGTACAGTAATAAAAACAGTGTCGTGGTTCTGGCAAAAGAATGGAAACACAGATCAATGGAACAGAATCAGAGTCCAGAAATAAACCCTTACACTTATGCTCGATTGACTTTTGACAAGGATGCCAAGTACATTCACTGGGGAAAGAATTGTGTCTTCAACAAACACTCTGAGAAAACTGGATAACCACATGAAAAAGAACAAAGTTAAACCCCTACCTCACACCATATACAAACAAAACATAACTCAAATGGAACAATGACCATATAACAGCTAAAACTAGAAAACTCTTAGGAGAACTATTTGCAAATCGCCTTATTGTTTAGTGTCCAGAATATACGAAGAACTCTTTTAAGGTCAGGCACGGTGGCTCACACTTGTAATCCTATTACTTTGGGAGGCTGAAGTGGGCAGATCACTAGAACCCAGAAGTTTGAGACCAGCCTGGGCAACATGGCGAAACCCCATCTCTACTGAAAATACAATATAGTCAGGTATAGTAGCGTGCACCTATAGTCCCAGCTACTTGGGAGGCTGAGGTGGGAGAATCACCTGAGCCCAGGAAGTTGACACTGCAGTGAGCCAAGATGACACTACTGCACTCTAGCCTGGGCAACAAGAGTAAGACCCTATCTAAAAGAAAAAAAAGAAAGAAAGAAGGACGGGAGGGGAGGGAGGAAGAAAGAAACGAACAATTATTTTATTTATTATTATTATTATGAGATGGAGTCTCACTCTGTCGTCCAGACTGCAGTGCAGTGGCACAATCTTGGCTCACTGCAAAATCCTTCTCCCAGGTTCAAGTGATTCTCTGGTCTCAGCCTCCCGAGCAGCTGGGATTACAGTCGCCCGCCACCATGCCTGGCTAATTTTTGTGTTTTTAGTAGAGATGGGGTTTTGTCATATTGGCCAGGCTGGTCTCGAACTCCTCACCTTGTGATCCGCCTACCTTGGCCTCAAAGTGCTGGGATTACAGGCATGAGCTACCGTGCCCAGCTTATTTTATTTTTTGAGATGGAGTCTCAAAAATAATGGCTCGCTGCAACTTCCACCTACAGGATTCTAGAGATTCCTGCCTTAGCCTCCTGAGTAGCTGGGACTACAGGTGTATGCCACCACACCAGGGTAATTTTTGTATTTTCAGTAGAGATGGGGTTTCATGATGTTGGTCAGGCTGGTCTCGAACTCCTCAGCCAAGTGATCTGCCTGCCTCGGCATCCTGAAGTGCTAGGATTATAGGCGTGAGTCACCGCATCCAGCTTTTTTTAAGTCAGATTCTTGCTCTGTTGCCCAGGCTGGAGTGCAGTGGCACTATCCTGGCTCACTGCAACCTCCACCTCCTGAGTAGCTGGGTTCAAGTGATTCTTGTGAGTCAGTCTACTTAGAGTAGCTGGGATTACAGACATGTATCACCATGCCCAGCTAATTTTTATATTTTTAGTAGAGGTGGGGTTTTACCATGTTGGCCAGGATGGTCTCGAACTCCTGACCTCATGATCTGCCTGCCTCTGCCTCCCAAAGTGCTGGGATTACAGGCATGAGCCACCATGTCCAGCCAACAAAAAAGAGATAGCCAGGGCCAGGCACAGGCTCATGTCTATAATCCTAGCACTTTAGAAGACCAAGATGGGAGGATAACTTGAGGTCAGGAGCTCAAGGCCAGCCTGGGCAACATAGTGAGACCCCCATCTCTACAGAAAAGATAAACAAAATTAGTCGGGCACGGTGGCGCATGCCTGAGGTCCCAGCTACTCAGGAGGCTGAGGTGAGAGGATTGCTTGAGCCCGGGAGTTCAAGGCTGCAGTGAGCCATGACTCCCTGTGAACAGCCACTGCACTCCAGCCTGGGCAACATAGCAAACTCCATCTCTTAAATAAAAAAACAAACAAACAGCTGGCTAAGCACGGTGGCTCATGCCTGTAATCCCAGCACTTTGGGAGGCCGAGGTGGGCAGATCACCTGAGGTCAGGAGTTTGAGAACAGCCTGGGCCAACATGGTGAAATCCCATCTCCACTAAAAACACAAAAATTAGGCCGGGTGCAGTGATCACCCCTGTAATCCCAGCACTTTGGGAGGCCAAGATGGGCGGATCACAAGGTTAGGGGATCAAGACCAACCTGGCCAACATGGTGAAACCCTGTCTCTACTAAAAATACAAAAATTAGCCGGGCATGGTGGCGCATGCCTGTAGTCCCAGCTACTCGGGAGGCTGAGGCAGGAGAATCGCTTGAACCTGGGAGACGGAGGTTGCAGTGAGCTGAGACTGCGCCATTGCACTCGAGCCTGGGCAACAAGAGTGAAACTCCATCTCAAAAAAAAAAAAAGAAAGAAAGAAATATTCACAGAAGACACATTGGTGGTGGCTGAGAGCTGGGAGAAGGCAGGAATTGGGAGCAACTGATTAATGAATGTGGGGTCTCCTTTTATGGTGATGAATATATTTTGGGAGTAGACAGGGTGATTGTTATGGAACATTGTAAAAGGGGTGATTTCATGTTATAACATACAGCTGTCGACCTCCCAAGCTCAAGCTATCCTCCCACCCCAGCCTCCCAAGTAGCTGGAACCTCACATGCATGCCTGGGTGATTTTGTTTATCACCCCTAGCTAATTTTGTTTACTTTTTTGGTGGAGATAAGAGTCTCACCATGTTGCCCAGGCTGGTCTAAAACTCAGGGGCTCAAGCGATCTTCCCACCTTGGCCTCCCTAAGTGCTGGGATTACAAGTGTGAATTTTGCTTCAATAGAAAAAGAAAAATGGGCCAGGAGTGGCGGCTCACACCTGTAATCCCAGCACTCTGGGAGGCTAAGGTGGGCAGATCACTTGAACCCAGGAGTTTGAAGCCAGCCTATCCAACATGGTAAAACCCCGTCTCTACTAAAAATACAAAAATTACCAAGGCATGGTGGTACCTGCCTGTAATCCTAGCTATTAGGGAGGCTGAGGCACAAGAATCCCTTGAACCCAGCAGGCGGAAGTTGCAGCAAGCCGAGATTGCACCACTGTACTCCAGCCTGGACGACAGAGGCAGACTCCAACTCAAAAAAAAAAAAGGCCAGGCGCAGTGGCTTATGCCTGTAATCCCAGCACTTTGGGAGTCCGAGGTGGGCAGATCATGAGGTTAGGAGCTCAAGACCAGCCTGACCAACATGGTGAAACCAGGTCTCTACTAAAAATACAAAAATTAGCCAGGCATGGTGGCACGTGTCTGTAATCCCAGGTACTTGGGAGGCTGAGGTTGCAGTGAGCTGAGATGGCACCACTGCATTTCAGCCTGGGTGACAGCAAGACTCCATCTCAAAAAAAAAAGAAAAAGGAAACTATTCCTAACTGAAGAGTCCAGATATGAGAGCCTACAGATATGAGACCTGTAGGGCAGCTCCTGGGCCACACCCATCCAGCCCTGCCAGACTCTCCCACCCCAGGAGCCAGGTGCCGACCTCCTGAGGGGCAGGGCATGGAGGAACCTGCTGAGCCCAGACTCTCAGCCTCACCACATCCACGGGGGCCCTAAGACAAGGTGCTCCCAGCTTTAAGTGGGTCCCAGGAACTGACACCCAACCTTGGCATGGTGCCCACACTCACACCCGTCCTGGGGCAGGAGATACCGTTGATCTGTCGGCCACGCCTGGGCAACAGCAAGCAGACCCAGGGAGGCCATTTACCAAGCAGCCTGGCAACCCAACCAGTTGCCTGAGGCGCCCCTCTCCAACCTGGCACTGGGTGGGCAACACAGGACCTGGGGCCGAGTGAAGCCCGCTGTGCTCAGTCGGGGCTGGGGCTGGGCTTGGGCCAAGGATGCTGGGGCTGAGGGCAAGTGGATCGCTTCATCACAGCAGCAGCTGCCAAAGCCCGCGGAGCCAGCAGCTTCTGAAAGTCACAGTTCTAGCCTCAAGTTAGTCCCTGGCACACAGAAGACACCTGGGAAATACTGACAAACCAATAAAAAAGAAAAACAACAAGCTAGACCACGCTCCTCCCATTGTTCAGGAGACACCCAAGCCTCTGAGCTCTGTACCCATCATTCCTCACGGGTCTCCCTGCCTTGGCCCCCTCCCCATGGCCACACTCAACCCTCTAGCCCCTATATGGGCCAGGCCCCGGGCCTCTGCAGATGCTGTTCCCGCTTTCTCCCATCCCCTCCCCTCCCTCTGCTACTATGGGCTCAGTGAACCATGGCACATCTGGCCCAGGGTCACCTGTGAGCAGGTGGAGAATGCACAGCCTGCCTCCTAGCTTGTGAATAGCACCCCAGGAGGGAGCCTTGGGACCCCGGAACCACAGCCATCTGGATCCAGCAGTGGCGATTCAGTGCTCCCCACAGATGCAACCCTGTCTGCAGGAAACTGACTGTGGCATCCTCTCACGGCCAGCAACCACCTCCTAAGGTGTCCATTCAGCTAGTGAGGGAGCAGTATGGTGCCTTGGAAGGGGGCAGGACCCCAGGATTCAGAAAGGCCCTCTGTGTCAGCCTCTAGATACTAATCCAAAAAGCACCACTGTCACCGCATCACCCGGGGCATGTTGGGGACCGTGTGTGCACGTGGTCCGGAGAGGCGGGGACAGGATACAGGGCTGGCAGGCAAGGGCAACCAAGAAGCAGACTCTGGAGCCAGGAGGCTGTGCTGGGTTCAGGGCAATTGAGGCCAGGCCAGAGCTGGGATATCTTTTTTTTGTTTTGTTTTGAGACGGAGTCTTGCTCTGTCACCCAGGCTGGAGTGCACTGGTACAATCTCAGCTCACTGCAACCTCCACCTCCCGGGTTCCAGCGATTTTCCTGCCTCAGCCTCCTAAGTAGCTGGGATTACAGGCACTCGCCACCACACCCAGCTACTTTTTGGTATTTTTAGTAGAGATGGGGTTTCACCATGTTGGCCAGGCTCGTCTCGAACTCCTGACCTCAGGTGATTCGCCCACCTCGGCCTCCCAAAGTGCTAGGATCACACAAAGTGCTAGGTGTGAGCCAGCATGCCCAGCCTAGAGCTGTGATTTCTTTACCCTGCAGTAAAAAGAACAGGACTGGGATCTCCAGGTGGAGTCTCAAACGGGGAATGTGAAGAACATGAACACAGACTGAGTGTTATGCTTCGGCCACCCCGGGACCCAGCCTGGGCTGCTCACTGGCTGACACACTGCAGTTGGCCGTGCTGAAGATCTGGGGCAAAGGGAGGAGGCACTGGAATCATAGGGAAGCGGGTAGAAAAATTAACCCATCTTTGAGCCTGACTTCTCCCCAGGAAGCAGGCCCCCACCATGTGAATCCAAGTCACAAACCCCTAGTTGCCATGAGCCAGGGCTGCCCACATTCTGTGGAGGCTGGGATGTCACATGACATAGGAGTGACAACACTCTAAGGGCCAAGCTGTGTTTCAGTGCCTTATGTCGACCCCGTTTCCTCTTCTCATCACCCCTGGGAGCATCTATTGTCATTACTCTCTCATTTGCTCAGAGAGGTTAAGTATCTTGCTCAAGGTCACAGAGTGAGAATGGCCAAGGCGACTGGGACCGCATCCCCGCTCCTCACCAATGCACCACCTGATGTCTCTGTGCTTCCTAGAGCAGAGCTAGGATGACTTTCTCTGTAAAGGACCAGACAGTAAATATTGTGCTTCCTGGGAATCTGATCTCTTGCTAGGGAATCTTATCTCTGCTACAATGATTCTATTCTGCCTTGCAGCAGACAATATGTAAACAAATGAGCATAGCTGTGCGCCCATAAGCTTTATTTGCAAAACCCCACAGGATTACAGGTGCAGAGCAGAGGCTGGACCCTCAGTGCCACTGCCACCCACTTCCTTATTTGCTCACCAGGCGCTGGGCAATGGAGACACAGTTCCCATTCCAGAGGCGGCAAGGACAGCTGAGTGGCAGACTGACAGGGATCCCCAGGTGGTGGTGCCTAGCTGTAGGTGCCTACAGGTAGCACCTGACCCAGCCTAGGAAGGAGCCTGGGGACAGATCTGCCAGTGAGGGAACAGCACAGGGAAGGCAGGGAAATAGGGGTGGCCAAGACAGTGCAGTGAGCCCTGGGAGGCTGCTGGAACAGACCCCCAAGCAAGGTGGGTTGATGTGGTGGGGGCGCTGTGGAGAGACTGCAAGAGGCCCCGGTGGACTGGTGGCTCGGCCTTGAGCAGCACTGGGAGGGAGGTGGGGAGAGACGTGCCGTCACACGGGACAGGGCAGGAGCCAAGGGCTATGGCTGGGTCAGGCAGGAGGCAATGGGGGTGGGGAAGAGGGCAGCTTTTGGGGGACAGGCTGCTTTTCCCCACTTGCCTTACAATCAGCACCCTGTACATCCCCTTATTGGCACCCCAGGGCATTAGAATCTGGAGGACTCTAAGGTACAAGGACTCCCTAGCCCCAGACTTGAAGAAAGCACGCTAGAGAATGGTGAGCCCCCGGGGCAGCAGAAGCTGCACCAAAGCCCTGGGTCCCAGCATGCAGGTGGGTCTTGGAAGAACAGGGAGACGTCTCTTAAGGGTCTCACTGAGCAGATGGTCCTGGGGACGTAGTACCACACCTCAGTCACCTCTCAGTCCAGCCTTCAAGCCGCACGGTGTCTAACGTGCCAGCCTGCTGTGTTCTCTTGCTTGCTTCACACCGCCCCATGGTTCCCTAGCGCCTTCTGGAATGAGCCCCCTGCCAGTGTCTGCTGCCTCACTGCAGCTCCCTGGGTCACTCCAGACACACCCTGCAGGACTTCATCACTCCTTCCTGGTCAAGATCATGGGCAGAGGTTCTCTCTGGCCTCTGATGCTCCTTAGAGGGGCTCACCCTCCCCTCTTCCCCTGCTTCCTTGTCACCTCCTCCTAGAGGTCCTCCAGCATTTCCCAGACAAGCCCTCACTGCTTTGCAGCTCCTTATTTAACGCCTGCCTGGCAACCCCATGAAGCACAGATCCAGGGCTCTGGGCATGACCCACAGTACCCAGCACACAAGGGGAACTCATGGGTACTGACCAGAATGCCCTCCCTGGGATATGGGGAGGGGCAGCCCAGCCTCTTCCCTAAGCACAGGAGGCAGTGGGTGCAGGGGTCCAGGTGTCCAAGTCCAAATGCTAGCCTGCCCTCACCATGAGGATGGCCTTGGTTTGGGAAGTGGCTTCACCATGTTGACATGTTTAGCATCAGGTGGACGCACAACAGCACTACCTGCTATTACTGTTCACCTCCTTCCCCTCCCCCTTGCTTCCAGAAAGCAATGGAACAAGCAGGGGGTTCTTGGGCCCCTGAGGTTGGTTAGACCTGGGTCAGGGGACCTGAATTTGAACTCTCTCCTCCCTCTGAACCTCCTATCCCTAGGCCAGGCACAGCGGCTCACACCTGCAATCCCAGAACTTTGGGAGGCCAAGGCAGGCAGATCGCTTGAGGCCAGGAGTTTGAGACTATCCTGGCCAACATGGTGAAACCCCATCTCTACCAAAACTACAAAAATTAGTCAGGAGTGGTGGTGCATGCCTGTAATCCCAGCTACTTGGGAAGCTGAGGCACAAGAATAGATTCAAACTAGGTGGAGGTGGAAGCTGCAGTGAGCAGAAATCACACCACTGCACTCCAGTCTGGGTGACAGACCAAGACTTTATCTCCAAAAGAAAAAAAAGGGAAAAAGAAAAAAAAAAAGAGAACCTCCCATCCCATCACAACCTAAGGGCCATTCTTTGGCAGACAGAGAACAAGGAGACCGGCTGGGAACAGAGGCTTATGTCTGTAATCCTAGCACTTTGGGAAGCTGAGGCAGGAGGATCACCTGAGCCACGAATTTGAGATCAGCCTGTGCAACATAGTGAGACCCCAACTTCTACAAATAATAATTTAAAAAATTAGCTGAGCATGGTGATACGCACCTGTAGTCCCAACCACGTGGGAAGCTGTGGCAGGAAAATCCCTTGAGCCTGAGAGGTCAAGGCTGTGGTGAGCTGAGATTGTGTCACTGCACTACAGCCTGGGCAACAGAGTGAGATCCCATCTCAAGAAAAAAAGAACAAAGAAGGCAGGGCGTGGGGGCTCACACCTGTAATCTCAGCACTTTGGGAGGCCAAGGTGGGCGGATCACAAGGTCAAGAGATCGAGACCATCCTGACCAACACGGTGAAACCCCGTCTCGATTAAAAAATACAAAAATTAGCCAGGTATGATGGCACGTGCCTGTAGTCCCAGCTTTTCGGGAGGCTGAGGCGAAGAATCACTTGAACCGGGAGGCAGAGGTTGTAGTGAGCTGAGATTGCGCCACTGCACTCTAGTGTCAGAGTGAGACTCTGTCTCAAAAAAAAAAAAAGAGAGAGAGGGAGAACACAAGGAGGTGGAGGGCAAGAAGAAAAGCAGCACCAGCTCAAGGAGGGAAGGCCACATTTCAAGCTCTTGCATCTCCAGGAAGAATATAACTGTAGCCAGCAAATGGAGGCATAATTAAAGGTATTTATCTCGGCAGACTTGGGGAGGGGGAGCAGCTGGTGGCTGTTGAAACTGTTGTCCAAATGGTACATCTTTCATTAAATCACCTCCTACTACCAAAGACAACATGGTCTCTTCACCTTCCAGAGGAAAATATCCCCCAGCAAAGGAGGACAGTCAGGTAAAAAGAGGGAGACCCGCTGCCAGCCAACTCCCATCCCACTGGCAAGGAAAAAAACGCACTTCCTGAAGCCCACTCAGCTGGATCTCTCTGCTCAGCCTGCTCCACCCAGACCACGTGTGGGCACAGAGGATATGGCGGTGAACCAGAGAGCCAACTCCAACCCTACCATGCTGTGAGTCCACAGTGGGAGGCAGACAGCATCCAGCAGGGCAGTGAGCAGCGCCTCTTGTGTTCAAGGGATTCTCCTGCTTCAGCCTCCTGAATAGCTGGAACTACAGGCACCTGGCACAAAGCCCGGCTAATTTTTTGTATTTTTAGTAGAGATGGGGTTTCACCGTGTTAGGCCAGGATGGTGTCGATCTCCTGACCTCGTGATCCGCCTGCCTCAGCCTCCCAAAGTGCTGGGATTACAGGCGTGAGCCACCGCGCCTGTACAACAGGAGCTGGCAGTGAGTGCCAAAAGGAAGGAAAGCACGGACGCTGATGCATGCAGATCGGGCACGATTCAGAGTCCGGGCAGACTCGGGAGGAGGCGACACCTGAGCCAGGCCCCACTGCCCTGGCAGCGGTGACCTTGTTTCTAGACTGTGGACACCAGAAGCTTCCCCACGTTCCTGTGTGGCTTGGCGCCCATGTGCCCAAGAGGCAGCAGAGATGACCCTGGGATCACCCAGCAGAGAGGGAGCTGGAAGGGTGGGCTTTGGCATCAAGGAGGACCTGGGTTCAGGGCCAAACCTGCTGTTCTCCAACCCTGGCCCTGGCTTTCTCATCTGTCCCATGGCCACCCTGACACATTCCAAAGGGTGAGGTGATATAACCCACGTGGAGGGCTGGCAGCCCAGCCCCAGGGCACCATCCTGGAACTTCGCTAGGTCACAGCCCATGCGCAGCAGAGCCTGGCAGGGCTCTGATCCCCTAAACTATCACCTGCCTTCACCCCTGGACTCAGGCGCCCCATCTATAAAATGGGCACAATGACCGGGCGAGGTGACTCATGCCTGTAATCCCACGCTTGGGAGACCAAGGCGGGTGGATCACTTGAGCTCAAGGTGGTGAAACCCCGTCTCTACTAAAAATAAAAAAATTAGCCAGGCACGATGGCATATGCATGTAATCTCAGCTACTTGGGAGGGTGAGGCAGGAGAATTGCTTGAACCCGGGAGGCAGAGGTTGTGGTGAGCCAAGATCGCACCATTGCACTCCAGCCTGGGCAACAAGAGCAAAACTCTGTCTCAAAATAAATTTTAAAAACATAAAAAATAAAATAAATAAAATGGGTGCAACAGCCAGGTGCGGTGGCTCACACCTATAATCCTAGCACTTTGGGAGGCTGAGGCAGGCAGATCATGAGGTCACTGAGACCATCCTGGCTAATAGGGTGAAACCCCATCTCTACTAAAAATACAAAAAAATTAGCTGGGTGTGGTGGCATGAGCATGTAATCCCATCTACTCAGGAGGCTGAGGCAGGAGAATTGCTTGAACCCAGGAGGCAGAGGTTGTAGTGAGCCAAGATCATGCCACTGCACTCCAGCCTGGGCAACAAGAGCAAAACTCTGCCTCAAAAAATAAAATAAAATAAAATGGGCACAAAATGGGGATGAAAACCCCTCCCTGCAGGGAAGACTCCTAGGTAATGGAGAGAGCGGTAGGTGTTAAGTACTTCATAAACAAGAGCAGCTGCTGTTAACCATCATTAGCAACAGATCAACCCCAGCCTCCCAGCGAAGAGAATCCCAAACCCCTGAACCCTAACCCGGCCTGGCCTCCCTCTCCTGCCGTAACTTGAGTCGGATTCTTTAGAAAAGCTCTGGAGCAGCTGTTCCACGGTGCTGCCCAGCCCTGGGTATCTGAGGACCATGAGGTCACCCTGGGCTCCTCTGGCCCAGCCCTGGCCTCTGGGCGAATCCCAACCCCCCTCCAGCACCAGAGCTGGGTGTCCAGGAGCCCTGCAGCCATGGCTCTGAACAGGCACTGCCCCAGCACATAGAAGCTGTTTAGCAACCTAAGTCTGAGCAACTGATCAAAAACTTCCAGTCCAGAAATCCCTTTGCAGAGCCTTATGCAAGCTACAAGCTCTACTCAAAAAGATATACCTAGATCTGGCTGGGTGTGGCTCACACCTATAATCCCAGCACTTTGGGAGGGCGGATCACAAGGCGGGTGGATCACAAGGTCAGGAGATCGAGAACATTTTGGCAAACATGGTGAAACCCTGTCTCTGCTAAAAATACAAAAATTAGCTGGGTGTAGTGGTGCATGCCTGTAATCCCAGCTACTTGGGAGGCTGAGGCAGGAGAATTGCTTGAACCTGGGAGGCAGAGGTTGCAGTGAGCCGAGATTACACCACTGCACTCCAGCCTAGGCGACAGATCGAGGCTCCGTCTCAAAAAAAAAGAAGATATACCTAGACCCAAACTTGCCCAAAGCAGAAAACCAAAATACCCACTGAATTAATGAAAGAATGAATAAATGAAGATGTGGCAAATTAAAAGAAATCGACTTCCATCTGTACACAATGACGTCAAATGACCAAGCCACTAGGTAAGGGACAGAGTGGTGTAAAATCTATGCACCACAGGTGTACAGAAGAGGGAGGAAGGGGCAGAGGGAGGAGGGGCTGTGCACACTGCATTCATGGGGCTTGTCTTGCTGCCTCTGGGAAGCAAGTCATACTTTTCAACCCGCACCCTCCTCTGCCATTGTGTGAACGTGCATAACTTGAAGCCCAGCGGGTTTGAGGAGAGATTTATGCATGCACGCTTGTATGTGCCTGGAAAACCGAAGGTCACGGGCAGTGCGGAGGGAAAGAGAGACTGACTTTTCATGTTACACCCTCCTGAGTGGTTTGAATTTCTCCCTTGTACATGAAAGATAGCCAGACAAAAGGCAAGGGCGAAGGCTGGGGGTGGGAGGGCTGGTATCTACGAAAATTGTCTGGGCCCCTTCCTAGAGTGTGCAGAATGGACTGCGGACCACCCCCCAACACCCTTTTGGACCCTGCTGGCTGGGGGAGGGGAGTGGAAACAGGCCCTGAGCCTCTTCCATGACCCAGCTGGAGGCTGACAGACAACCCTGCTTTCCTCGGCTTGGAATCTCTCAGTGCAAGCCCTGCACCCACCCCAAGGCCCTCAGTGGGTGTGATGGAGGTGCCACGGTCAGCCCAAGGGTGGCGGGGCTTCCTGACCTGCAATGCAGCAAGGGAGGCCTCCCAAACAAACTAGGTGCAGTAAGATCCAGGTTTCTACCTGGGCTCTGCCACCTGCAAGCAAGGGACCAACACCTTCTGACACCTCGGCTTTAGTGTCTAGAGAAATAAAATAACACGTGGCTCAGTGTGTAGCCATGAGGATAAACCCATCCACGTCCGGCCCAAGACCCATGGGCACACCGTAGCGTGGCATTGGCACAAAACACCAGTCTTGGTCCCTGTGTCCCCAGAGTGCTCCAACTCAAGGCAAAGGGTCAAGAGAAGGAGTAAGAGAGTTCTGGACACGAGGCCGTGTTGGACCCGGAACAAGTGTCTGGCCCTGTCCCCCAGTGCCCACACCTGTGACCCAACCCACCTGGCATGTGGCTGACAGGGGATCAGCTTCACGCACTGCTTGGGAACACTCCTCATTTTTGGTCTCCCTGTCACTCAGGCTGGAGTGCAATGGCCTGGTCATAGCACACTGCAGCCTCCATCTCCTGGGCTCAAGAAGCAATCCTCCCACCTCAACCTCCTAAGTAGCTGGAACTTCAGGTGGGATAGAGCTATACCAGGAAAAGAAAAAAAAAATGCGCGCGCGCGCACACACACACACACACGTAAATATAACAGAGTCGCTGGGATCACAGGTATGCATTACCACACAAAACTAATTTTTAGGCAGGGTGCAGTGGCTCACGCCTGTAATCTCAGCACTTTGGGAGGCCAGGACAGGCGGATCACCTGAGGGCAGGAGCTCGAGACCAGCCTGGCCAACATGGTGAAACGTTGTGTCTACTAAAAATACAAAAATTGGCCAGGCGTGGTGGCTCATGCCTGTAATCCCAATACTTTGGGAGGCTGAGGCAGGCGGATCACCTGAGGTCAGGAGTTCGAGACTAGTCTACCAACACGGCAAAACCCCATCTCTACTAAAGTACAAAAAATTAGCTGGGCATGGTGGCACATGCCTGTAATCCCAGCTACTTGGGAGACTGAGGAAGGAGAACTGCTTGAACTTGGAGGCAGAGGTTGTGGTAAGCCAAGATCGTGTGACTGCACTCTAGCCTGGGCAACAAGAACGAAACTCTGTCTCAAAAAAAAAAAAAAAAAAACTTAGCGGAGGGTGGTGCCACACACCTGTAATCTCAGCTACTCAGGAGGCTGAGACAGGAGAATCACTTGAACCTGGGAGGCGGGGGTTGCAGTGAGCCGAGATCACACCACTGCACTCCAGCCTGGGCAACAAAGAGTGAAAATCTGTCTCAAAAAAAAAAAAAAGAAAAGAAAACCTAATTTTTAAAGTTTTGTAGAGCCAGGGTCTCCCTAGGTTGCCCAGACTGGTCTCCAACTCCTGGGCTCGAGTAATCCTCCCGCCTCAGCCTCCTGAGCACCTGGAACCCCAGGCTCGCATGCACCACTACGCAAGGCTAATTCTTAATTTTTTTTATAGAGATGAGGTCTCACTATGTTGCCCAGGCTGGTCTCAAACTCCCAGCCTCAGGTGATCCTCCCGCCTCAACATTTACATCTCACCTGTAAAGCTCATGTTAAGCTTTAAAGGTTACAGGTGAGCTTTTCAGGCCATTTCCAAATGGCCCCTCCAAAAGCTGACCACCAGAGTCAGTGTAAGGCTGTTCCCGGGGAGGAGACTGGATGGGGGGCATCACTCCATGGGCAAGGTTTCCTTAAAATGGGCGTGGGAAGTGCAGAGGTGTTGGCTGCATTTGCCTTTATTCCTTCAAAAATATTTCATGAGAAAAAACAGCCACTTCTGCTGGCCTCAAAAGGCTTACTTTAGGATCTGGGTTGGAAATACATAGGGTAACTCCAAAGTTAAAGTGTTGCGTCTACTTCAGGAGTCCCCAGGAATGTAGGATTCCAGAAGGTAGCAAACGACTCTGAAATCACGCAGTGACAGGGCACTGGGAGGCGTGTGGGCACGGCTGAGAGGCCTGGTGGAGAGAGGTGTCTGTGGGTGTCCTGCTGGTATCTCAAGTAGGCCAAGGCCTCTGTGGTGTCCCCACGCACTACTTGGGGCAGCTGCCCTTTCCCCTGCCCTCAACTGCCAGGTCAGATCTCAGGAGTCAGGGCACTCAATGTGGGCCCCATCCAAATAGGCTCTGGAGAAAACCCCCTGAACTGCGGACACCCAGACCTCATAAATCAGTGTGTAGCTTCTTAAGTCAGAGGACTAGGGGGCACTCGGCAGGGGGTTCCCTCTCAGGGCTGGTCCCCAAGCTCTACCTTCAAGGGTTGACAGCTTCCCCTGTAGTCCTAGCCTGCGGGTGACAGTCTACTCAGTTGTGGGGTGTGCAAAGGGCAACCCCTAGAAGGCCAAGACAAAGAAAGAGCTTGGCATGTCTGAAAAGGACACGGGGCACCCCCTTCATTGGGAGCTATTACATGCAAATGTCTCCCGCATCCATGCTAATCAGCTGCCACCGCCTGGGGCTTTGTGCACTACAAAAGAGGCAGCAGATGTGAGCTGGGGTTCCGCAGTCCCAGAAAGCGCAGGAGCTTAGTGGATAATTATGAAAAGCGGCGGTGGGGGGTGGAGGGGTTCACGCAAAGCCACAAAACCGGCCTGCACCAGCCCCCTCGCTCCATGCTCTGGCGGCTGAGCCGGCTCTCCCCGCCTTTCTTCTCCCGCTGGCCAAGACTTTGAAGCTGTGATTTATGGAGCCCCAGGAAGCACTCTTATGTGCTGGCTCTGCAGGGCCTAGGTTAGTGCTCAAATCACCCTCCAGGTCACCCTTAGTCCTATTTTTAAGAGGGGAAACCAAGAAACAGAGTGATGACAGGCTCCAAGTGGCTCAGCTGGGGCCCAGCAGCTGGCCCAAAGACAACCAAACTCCATCCCAGCCTCCAGGGGTGAAGGAGAATCCAACCGGGAGGCAGTGGGGGCCACACTCAGGGGACCAGGTTCCACCTGCGCTCTGGACCTGGGCAATGCCAGGCCAGGCTAGTTAACCCTGAGCCTCACCACTACAAGGAGGCCATCAAGCCTGCCTCCTGGTGCTAAAGAGAGTTAGTCACATTGAGACACATGGCAGGAGCTGGGCGCAGTTCCCTAGGGGGACTAGGCCAGCAAGAGAAGCTCTTTGCAGAGGGGACACCTACAGTGACCTGGAAGGTGGGGTTGAATGAGGCACATAATGAAGCAGCAAAAAGACCCCAGGCTGCCGAGGGGGACCATCTCCCAGAGTGACTGGGACCCTCCACACTCTGGCTCTCATTGCCAAGGACAGCGAGTTCAGTGCAGCAAGCTGGGCTGAGACCTGCCTTCAGGCTGGCTAAAGGGCCTCATCCAGAGGAGGCGGGTGCGGGGGGCGCTCCAGAGAAGCTGGGGCAGAGGCAGCCTCCGCGGAGAATAGCCAACAGAGGGAAAACAGGGAAATAGCAGTTGGGTCAGGGAGAAACTGCCCTGGGGCTGAGGCCCACTTGAAGTCCCTGCCTAGTGCACATCTTAAAATGTTTTGAGGCAGAGCACACTGGCACATGACTGTGATCCCAGTGCTTCGGCAGGCCAAGGCAGAGAGAGCTTGCGGCCACGAGTTTGAGACCAGCCTGGGTGATAAGGCAGGAACCCATTTCTACAAAAACTAAAACATTAAAAAAATAGAGAAGAAGAAAAGGTTTTGACCATCAGCCAGAGAAACAGGATGTCCTGGCCACAAAGCTGCAGGAAGGGGCTCTGCCAGGTCCCAGAGCACTCCAGGAGCCCTTCTAGCCCCACTCAGGCTCCGAGTATGTTTGGGTTAGGAACGCTGCCTTCCAACCCGGGACCTGCAAGCTGCTTTACCAGATGTGATTCCAGATGTGGTACAGGCGAGGGAGGCAGACACCAGGGCCACAAAGAAACTGGACACAAGGCAGGAACCAGGGGAGATGGGAGACTGGCTTTAGTGAGCTCTGAAAGAGGTAGCCATGGCCAACATGGTGACACAGGACAAGGACCAGGAGCAGCAGGGGTGAGCCTTGGGCGGGCACTTCCTCCACAGCCTTGTGCTGCCCTGTGAAGGAGTCAGGGACTGGGAGAAGTGGCAGGAGGGGCTGCAGGGCTGGGGGCTGAGTGAAAGGCTCAGGGCCAAACCTGGGTTCACATCCCAACTCTGCCCCTGAACTTTTAGTGCCTCAGTTTCCTCTTATAAAAATTAGGGAGTGAGCCAGGCATGGTGGTGCCCGCCTGCAGTGCCACCTCCTCAGGACGCTGAAGCAGGAGTCCCAGCTACTCAGGAGTCTGAGGCAGGAGGATCACTTGAGGCCAGAAGTTGGAGACCAGCCTGGGGAAAATATTGAGACATCTCTTAAAAAAAAAAAAAGAGATAAAAAATAAAAATGAGGGAGCAGGCAGAGCGTGGTGACTCACGCCTGTAATCCCAGCACTTTGGGTGGTTGAGGTAGGAGGACCGCTTGAGCCCAGGGGCCACGAGCTTGAGACCAGCCTGGTCCTTGAGGACAGACATTCCAGAGAATTCGCCACATTCCTACTTGAGCCCAGGAGTTGGAGAGCATCCTAGGCCACACAGTGAGACCCCGTCTCTACAAAAATTAGCCAAGTATGGGGGCGCCTGCCGTCCCAGCTACTCGGGAGGCTGAGGCAGGAGGATCAACTGAGGAGCCTGGGAGGTCGAGGTTGCAATGAGCTGTGTTCACACTACTGCATTCCAGCCTGGGCAACACAGCAAGAAATGAGGGAGTGAGCTGTGGCTGCTGGGGCTCCCTATCGGGGAGCTGTCCTGATAGTGAGAGCAGTCGATGAACATGAAGCTCTTGGAACCAGGCCTGCCTGGCATGTCATTCCTGCTCAGCAAACATTAGCTATGGCAGTGCCTGGCAGCACTGATGAGCAGAGCTTGGGGTGTGTGACGGGGAGTAAGGCTGGGCATCCCATCACCCCACATCTAGGGGCTCCAGGGCTCAGAGGCAGAGGCAGGCTCCTCCTTGAGGGCACAGGATGGACATCTGGAAGCTCCAGCCTGTCTTCAGCTTCCCCTCCCACTCAAGGAAGAATGTGGCGAATTCTCTGGACTGTCCTTCCTCAATCTTTGATGATTTATTAACTTGCCCCCTGCCCAGGATGGGTAACAAGAGATTCCCTCTTTCGTGAGAGCACTGATCGGCCAGGGGCTTCTCAGTCCTCACCAGGAGTAACACCCATGCCTGCACCGCCGAGCAGGTTTTCTATACATAAAACCACTACGCTCGCACATGTGTAACTCATCCGGCAAAAATGAACCCCAGCTCTGAGAAGACAATTAGCGGGAGAAAGACCTGCCAACAACTTAAAGAAAAACAGCTCAGACCCACGCCTGCCAAGGCTAATGAATCGATTTAAAGAGACAGACAAAAAAGAATAAAACGGGGCTCTCCTGGCAGGGGTGGCGGGGGACAGAGTTCCCCAAACCAGTTTGGAACTGTTTATAAGAATGCCCTACCTGGCAGCAGGGGACAAACGACGAGAGGAACAGACAGGGAATGAGGGGCTATCCCACTGAACAAAACCTACCCAGAGGGGTGTCCATAATGGTCAAAAGCATCAAACAGAACAACTAAGGCCTGGGCATCTGTGTGTGCTGACTAAACAACAATTAAAGTGGCCACGCCTGTAATCCCAGCACTCTAGGAGGCCGAGGTGGGTGGATCACCTGAGGTCAGGAGTTTGAGACCAGCCTGGCCAACATGGTGAAACTCCGTGTCTACTAAAAGCACAAAGATTAGTCGGGCATGGTGGTGTGTGCCAGTAATCCCAGCTACTCAGGAGGCCAAGGCAGGAGAATCACTTGAACCTGGGGGACAGAGGTTGCAGTGAGCTGAGATCACACTACTGCACTCCAGCCTAGGCAACAGAGCGAGACTCTGCCTCAAAAAAAAATAATAATAATTAATTAAAATAAAAAAATAAAGAAGGCCGGACGCGGTGGCTCAGGCCTGTAATCCCAGCACTTTGGGAGGCCGAGGCAGGCGGATCACAAGGTCAAGAGAGCAAGACCGGCCGGGCGCGGTGGCTCAAGCCTGTAATCCCAGCACTTTGGGAGGCCGAGGCGGGTGGATCACGAGGTCGAGAGATCGAGACCATCCTGGTCAACATTGTGAAACCCCGTCTCTATTAATACAAAAAAAAAATTAGCTGGGCACGGTGGCGCGTGCCTGTAATCCCAGCTACTCAGGAGGCTGAGGCAGGAGAATTGCCTGAACCCAGGAGGCGGAGGTTGCGGTGAGCCGAGATCGCGCCATTGCACTCCAGCCTGGGTAACAAGAGCGAGACTCCGTCTCAAAAAAAAAAAAAAAAAGAAGCAAAATATTGGCCGGGCGCGGTGGCTCAAGCCTGTAATCCCAGCACTTTGGGAGGCCGAGGCGGGTGGATCACGAGGTCAAGAGATCGAGACCATCCTGGTCAACATAGTGAAACCCCGTCTCTACTAATACAAAAAATTAGCTGGGCACGGTGGCGCGTGCCTGTAATCCCAGTTACTCAGGAGGCTGAGGCAGGAGAATTGCCTGAACCCAGGAGGCGGAGGTTGCAGTGAGCCGAGATCGCGCCATTGCACTCCAGCCTGGGTATCAAGAGCGAAACTCCGTCTCAAAAAAAAAAAAAAAAAAAGAGCAAGACCATCCTGGCCAAGATGGTGAAACCCTGTCTCTACTAAGAAATACAAAAATTAGCCGAGCGTGGTGGCGCACGCCTGTAGTCCCAGCTACTCGGGAGGCTGAGGCAGGAGAAATGCTTGAACCCGGGAGGCGGAGGTTGTAGTGAGCCTGGATCATGCCACTGCACTCCAGCCTGGCGCCTGGTGACAGCGAGACTCTGTCTCCAAAAAAGAGGGAGGGAGGGAGGGAGGAAGGAAGGAAGGAAGGAAGGAAGGAAAGAAGCGATGCAGAGAATCAACACCAGAGGAAACACAGGAGGGGCCCAAAATCTCCAGACCCAACTCCTTCGGCCCTGTGTTAGGCCTGGTCTCCATTTCCTTCATGTAACTGGTTTTCAGGTAATAAAGGCAGTTACAGGGGAAGGGGGGACAACAGGGGACTCCAGATTCTTCAACCAAAAGTCAGAGTTGTGTAGTGTCAAAGCAGCAGGGTGGGCTGGGCACAGTGACTCAGGCCTGTAATCCAGGCCCTTTGGGAGGCCAAGGAGGGGAGGATTGCTTGAGGCCAGGAGTTTGAGACCAGCTGGACAACATATTGAGACCCCATCTCTACATTTAAAAACAAATAAACAACAACAAAAAAAGAGTCTTGCTCTATCACCCAGGCTGGAGTGCAGTGGCATGATCTTGGCTGACTACAACCTCTGGGATTACATGTATGAGCCACCACACCAAGCCAATCTTTTTTTAATTAGCCGGGCATGGCGATGCATGCCTATAGTCCCAACTACTTGGGAGGCTGAGGCAGGACTGCTTGAGCCCAGGAGTTCAAGGTTAACAGCTATGATTGCACCACTGCACTCCAGCATGGGCAACACAGCGAGACCCCGAATCTTAAACCAAACAAAAAAGTGGCAGGGCAGGCACCACGGTTTCTTCAGGTGGATCTGGAGGCTGCTGAGGGTCCTCCCTGCGTGATTCCTGAGACTAAATCCTGAAGCTCCCCAAGCAGGCCCAGAAGGTGCTGTAGAAGGCCCCTGGGACAGATAAATCACACTGGGAAAGGGACTCCTCCTCAGTCACTGGGGATGAGGGGGTCTTGGGCAGGATTCCCAAGGCTCCTGTGTCCTGTCTGCCCCCACACCTGGCTGCCCTGGGATACATCTTATCTTCCAGGCCACACAGCAGGCTTAGGGGACCAAGGATTCACCTATGCTGGGTGTCGGCCAATCCTCGAAAGCCCCCTCCATTTGACGGGAGGAAACTGGAGGGAGAACCACAGTTCCCTGGGCAAGGCTGCAAAGTCAAGCCAAGGTGAGGTTCCCATGTATGCTAATCAGGACCACCTGCAGCCTCTAACCCAGAGAGTGCTGGGGGGCAGAGGCGGGGAGCGGGGATGGCATTCCAGCCAGGAAAGGCAGAGAGCAGCAGGGCTGACCAGAGATCCTGTGGACGCCTGGGTCCCCCTCCTTTGCAGCTCACATCTCTCTGGCCAGGCCAGCCTCTCCTCTACCTCTTCTTAGCTCTTTAGCTGCCATTCTCTTCAAGGTGCTCCCTGGGCCACTTCCCCAGCAGAAGAGATGGGGTTCTTTGTCTGCTGTCTCTCTGCTCCCCAAGACTGAAGTTGGGCGAGGTGGCTCACACCTGTAATCCCAGCAGTTTGGGAGGCCAAGGTGGGGGGATCACTTGAGGTCAGGAGTTCAAGACCAGCCTGGCCAACATGGTAAAGCCCCATCTCTACTAAAAATACAAAAAAATTAGCCAGGCATGGTGTCACACACCTGTAGTCCCAGCTACTCAAGAGGCTAAGGCATGAGAATCGCTTGAACCCAGGAGGCAGAGGTTGCAGTTAGCAGAAACTGCACCACTGTACTCCAGCCTGGGTGACAGAGTGAGACCCTGTCTCAAAAAAAAAAAGAAAAAGCTGGGCACGGTGGCTCATGCCTGTAATCCCAGCTACTCAGGAGGCTGAGGCAGGAGAATTGCCTGAACCCAGGAGGCGGAGGTTGCAGTGAGCCGAGATTGCGCCATTGCACTCCAGCCTGGGTAACAAGAGCGAAACTCCGTCTCAAAAAAAAAAAAAAAAAAAAAGAGTGCACTGGAGATGGGGGCTGTGTCTGACTTGGGCAGGGCTGTGTACACTGTCCAGGCACAGATGTCCACCCTGGCCAAGGCCACCAGAATTCCACCAGGGAAGCTGCTCACCGAATCCTCCCATCAATAAAGAAGCTGAGGTTCGGGGACACTGAGGCATTTGCCCTGCCTCACCCTGCCAGGAAAGCACGTGGCCCAGAGCTGGGCAGGAGCTGGCCTCCATCACAGGCGTCCCTTGCCTCCTACCCCTCCCCCTGCATGCCCAGGCTGCCCTTGGCCATGCCAGGCCCGCAAGTTCATTCCCAGAGCAGGTCTTCCCTCCTGCAGTGCCAGACGCTATTTTAAGCACTTTACTTCTATCAACTCGCCACTCACAACCCTCTAAGGCAGACGCTGTCAAGATCCACAAATGACGGCCAAGGAAACTGAGGCACAAAGTGGTCACTGGGATGCTAAGGAGTAGTGTCAGGACTTGCCAGCTGGCCCATGCTAGGGCTATTACCGCAAGCGCCACTCTGCCCTCAGCCTCCCTCTCAGCAGAGCCCCTCCTCCAGCATCCAGAAGCCCCTCAGCTCATTTTAAGTAATTGCTGATTTAGCACTGGTCACACAATGTCCCCAGGCCCTCAAATGTGGGACCTTGTGTTTATCTCGGGTGTCACCACATCCCCGGGCTCCTACAACAGTAACTGGTGCACAGCAGATGCTTGGTGAATTTCTGCTGACCACTTAAAGCAGGCTGGATGGGAGCTACCGCACCGTGGAGACAGCGAGTCCGCTCTCGCTGCGTGTTTCTGACTGAATGAATGGAAGGGTGGGTCTCAGTGGGCTGGGAAAGGTCGGTGTCCCCCCGCCGGCTTTCTCTGCAGCTCCACTGTCACCTCCCCCAAGACCTGCCATCTGGTGGCCCCTCCCCGCCAGCTCGCCAGGGGGCTGCTCTCTGAGGTCGCCTGTGACCTCCTGATTAGAAATCCAGTGACTGCCCCTTGGCTCCCACTCTGACCTCTCACAGCATCTGACATTGCTGACCTCTCCTTCCTGTCCTTTCAAAGCTTCTCTCCTGTCCCTGGAGAGGTGTCCCGACCCTGTGCAGAGAGCCTCCCAATCCCTTACCATCTGGGATTACCACTCCCCAGTCTGGTGCTGTCCTCCAGGGACTGGTACCTTTTCTCAGTCACCGATCCCTTTGAGAAGCTGACCGAAATCAGGGGAGGCTCTGCACAGAAAAATGTGCAGAGAATCCCCAGCTACACCACGGCCAGTTATGGAACGCTTACTTGGGGCCAGGCACAAAGGACAAAGCTTTTCTTTTTTTTTTCCTTTCATTTTTACCATACCACAAGTCATCAAGCAAGAAGCATTTTTTTTTTTTTTTTTAGAGATAAGGTCTTGCTCTGTTTCCCAGACTGGAGTGCAGTGGTGTGATTATTCCTCACCGTAGCCTCAAGCTCCTGGGCTCAAGCAATCCTCCCGCCTCAGCCTCTGGAGTAGCTGAGACTACAGGCATGTGCCACCATGCTGGCTAATTACTTTTTAAGAGATACAATTTCAGGCCGGGCGCAGTGGCTCATGCCTGTAATCCTAGCACTTTGGGAGGCCAAGGTGGACGGATCACAAGGTCAGGAATTCGAGAGCAGCCTGACCAACATGGTGAAACCTGTCTCTACTAAAAATACAAAAATTAGCCAGGTGTGGTGGTATGCACCTATAATACCAGCTACTCAAGAAGCTGAGGCAGGAGAATCGCTTGAATCCAGGCAGAGGTTGCAGTGAGCTGAGATCATGCCACTGCACTCCACCCTGGGTGACAGAGGGAGACTCTGTCTCAAAAAAAATAAAATAAACGAGAGATACAGTTTCACTGTGTTGCCTGGGCTGGTTGTGAATTCCTGGTCTGAAACCACCCTCCTGCCTTAGTCTCCCAAAGCCTGGGATTACAGGCATGAGCTACTGCACTCAACCGGGGTGAACCACTTTACATGTGTTTCCTCCCCTCCACAAAAACCTCTAAGGAGGTGCCACTGTCACCCTCTTTCAGGGAGGGAAAGTGAAGCTCAGAGGCTTGTCCAAGGTCACAGCCACCGATTCTTGTCCTTTTACCCCTTTGCAGAACTGTGTCCAATTGCGAGGGGCTCATGGGACCACCCCCAGGGGCCATCCACAGATCAGATTAAGAATCTAAGCTCTGGGCTGGGTGCGGTGGCTCATGCCTGTAATCCCAGCACTTTGGGAGGCGGAGGCAGGTGGATCACTTGAGTTCAAGACCAGCCTGGCCAACATGAAGAAACCCTGTCTCAAAAAAAAAAAAAAAAAAAAAAAAAAAAAAAATCTGAGCTCTGGCCAGGCATGGTGGCTTACGCCTGTAATCCCAGCACTTTCGGAGGCCAAGGAGGGCGGATCACAAGGTTAGGAGTTCGAGATCAGCCTGGTCAATATGGTGAAATTCCGTCTCTACTAAAAAATACAAAAATCAACCAGGTGTGGTGGCGTGCACCTGTAATCCCAGCTACTCAGGACAGTGAGGCAGGAGAACAGCTTGAACCCATGAGGCGGAGATTGCAGTGAGCCGAGATTGTGCTGTTGCACTCCAGCCTGGGAGACAGGTCGAGACTCCATCTCAAAACAAAACAAAACAAAACACCTAGCTCTGAGCTGAAGGAACTGACGGAAGCGCCTCTCAGCCTCAACTCTCCACCTCAAGCAGCCAGGTGTGGCCCAGATGGGCCCCTCCATTCTGCCCTTGCTTAAGTGGCTGCTTCCCCAGATGTCCCTGCAAACTCACCACCTCCCATGTTCTCCAGTAGATCCTAGAAGCAGAGCAGGTTTCCATAGAAAGGAGACACACTTGCCACGGAGGTGTTCTTGAGCCTCCCCACCTGCTAAATCCAACCTGGCCTGAGGTGCGTGAGGCCTAGCATCTCAAAGTCATTAGCAAGTTCGCACCCCACTCCAGCTTCTGTTGAAAGGCCTTGCCCACCCGTCTCATCCAGACACCTCCACACAGAAGGCCAGTGCTTGGTGACCAGGAGCTACTCACAGCACTGGCCACTTTCCATTAAGATCTTACCTGAGGCCAAAAGCGGTGGCTCATGCCTGTAATTCAAGCACTTTGGGAGGCCAAGACGGGCAGATCACTTGAGGTCAGGAGTTCAAGACTAGCCTGGCCAACATAGTGAGACTCCATCTCTACTAAAAATACAAAAATTATCTGAGTGTGGTTGCCCACACCTTTAATCCCAGCTACTCGGGAGGCTGAGGCTTGGCTCACTACAACCCAGGAGGCAGAGGTTGCAGTGAGCCAAGATTGAGCCGCTGCACCCCAGTCTGGGCGACAGAGCAAGACTCCATCTTAAAAAAAAAAATCCTCGATTCTGACCGGGTCCTGCTTCCATGTTTAGCCCCTCCACTCCTCACAGGGGACCCTGTGCTCCAAGACAGGTAGCTGTCTCCAGCCCTGGCCCACCTGAGCTCCTCTCTATAGCCCAGAAATGTCCTTCCCAACATTCTGGCCAGGTCCAGATCCTACCCACTGTGGCCAACGTGACTCTCTGTATGTTTTCCCTTTGTCCATGGAAATTGGAGCCCTATATTCAGCTGAGCACATGGCCGCTCAAACTGAAGACTACATCTCCCAGCGTCCCTTACAGCTAGCAGTAATCATGTGACTACATTCTAGCCAAAAAAATGAAAGCAGAAGCACCTTACATCAGCTACTGGGAACCTTTCTTAACAAACACCTGGATGTGACCTTTGCACCCTTTCTCCTTTGTCCCTTCCTTTGTCCTGCTGCCTGGAAGCCAGGGTGTAATGGCAGGACTCCAGCAGCCATGCTGAAACATGAGGACAAGCCCTCACCTTAAGAATGGTGGAGGGCTGGGCATGGTGGCGCACGCCTGTAGTCCCAGCTATTTGGGAGGCTGAGGCTGGAGGATCTCTTGAGTGCAGGAGTTCTGGGCTGTAGTGTGCTATGCTGATTGGGTGTCTGCACTAAGTTTAGCATCAATATGGTGACCTCCTGGGAGTGGGGGACCACCAGGTTACCTAAGCAGGGGTGAACCGGCCCAGGTCAGAAAAGGAGCAGGTCAAAACTGCCGTGCTGATCAGTAGTGGGATCGTGCCTGTGAATAGCCACTGCACTCCAGCCTGGGCTACATAGCGAGACCCCGTCTCTATTTAAAAAAAAAAAAAATGGTGGAGGATTGGCTGGGCGCAGTGGCTCATGCCTGTAATCCCAGCACTTTGGGAGGTTGAGGCGGGTGGATCACCTGTCAGGAGTTTGAGACCAGCCTGGCCAACATGGCGAAACCCTATCTCTACTAAAAATACAAAAATTAGCCAGGCATGGTGGCACGTGCCTGTAGTCTCAGCTACTCAAGTGTGAGGCAGGAGAATCACTTGAACCCAAAAGGCAGAGGTTGCAGTAAGCCAGATCACGCCACTGCACTGCAGCCTGGGTGACAGAGTGAGACTCTGTTTCTCAAAAAAAACAAAGAAAGGATTTTTTGTTTTCTCTAAAGTTGGCTGGGGCCAAGTTCCGCACAGACCCCAACTCCTGCCTGCCAGGGGTCTACAAGCTTTTCCTACCTCGGTCCAGTGAGTAAATATTTCAGGTTTTGTAGGACACTATGGTCTCAACTGAATATCCCCGTTTGTTGATTGGGTTTTAGTTTTTCTCCCTAATCAATCTTTCAAAAAAATGTAAAAGCCTCTCTTAGCTTTGTCTATATAAAAATAGGCCACACCAGGCGCAGTGGTTTGTGACTATAACCCCAGCTACTTGTGAGGTTCAAGCAGGAGGATGCTTTGAGGTCAGGGGTTTGGGGCCAGCCTGGGTAAAACAGCAAGACCCTGTCTCTTTTTTATTTTCTATTTTTTATTTTTATTTTTATTTTTTCTTATAGAGATGGGGTTTCATCGTGTTGGCCAGGATGGCCTGGATCTCTTGACCTCGTTATCCGCCCGCCTCAGCCTCCCAAAGTGCTGGGATTACAGGCGTGAGCCACCATGCCCGCCAGCAAGACCCTGTCTCTAAAAAAATTATTTAAATTAGCCAAGGATGGTGACGTGTGCTTGTAGTCCCAACTACTTGGGAGGCTGGCCAGATCACTTGACCCCAGGAGTTGGAGGCTGCAGTGAACTAAGATCATGCCACTGTACTCCAGTCTGGGTGACAGAGGGAGACCCCATCTCTAAAAAAATAATTAAATGGCCAGGTGCAGTGGCTTACGCCTGTAATCCTAGCACTTTGGGAGACTGAGGCCGGTGGACTGCCTGAGCTCAGGAGTTCAAGACTAGCCTGGGCAACACAGTGAAACCCCATCTTTACTAAATTATAAAAGCATTAGCTGGGCATGGCTGCGTGTGCCTGTAATCCCAGCTACTTGGGAGGCTGACATAGGAAAATCGCTTGACCCTGGGAGGTAGAGGTTGCAGTGAGCTGAGATGGCGCCATTGCACTCCAGCCTGGGCAACAGAGTGAGACTTCATCTCAATAAATGAATGAATGAATGAATGAATGAATGAATACAGGCCAGGAACAGTGGCTCACACCTGTAATCCCAGCATTTTGGGAGGCTGAGGCAGGCAGATCACTCGAGGTCAGGAGTTTGAGACCAGCCTGGCCAACGTGGTGAAACCCCGTTTCTATAAAAAGATACAAAAATTAGCCAGGTATGGTGGTGCATGCCTGTAATCCCAGTTACTCGGGAGGCTGAGGCAGGAGAATCACTTGAACCTGGGAGGTGGAGGTTGCAGTGAGCCAAGATCATGCCACTGTACTTCAGCCTGGGTGACAGAGTGAGACTCTGTCTCCTAAATAAATAAATAAATAAATAACAATGAAATACAGATAAAAATAAGCTACAGACTCACTTTGGCCCACAGGCCGAGTTTATACCACTACCCTTTCCCTAGCTGCCCCCAAGGTCAAGCATTTTGAGTGAACACAAGCTTATGCACAGCCTGCTATGTAGGAAATGCTCAATAAAGGACATTATACATTAGCAACATGCAGGCACCACTGAGACACCAACGCCTTTCTGGGGTTACTAACTTTCCCTATTGTCACTCCAGCGTGACACCGAGATGTCCTAAAGATGGCACACATGACAAGCTTTTCTGTACCCCTGCCCCAGCTGTCAGGGGGATCCCAGGAGTGTAACTGAAGGAAGTCACAAGGACCCCTGATTCGGTGACAACAGGCCATTTTTTGCCTGCTTTGGACAAAGGGTTTTTCTCTGAACTTTCCACCCCGTGGCATACCCTCCACAAACTGAAGTTTAGCCCCGACAGAGCCCACCCTACTGTATGCCCCTTCCTAGCCAAGGGCATGGGAGAGTCTAGAGAACAGGCCACATGGACTCGCGCTGACCAAGAAAGAAAAGTGACACAGTCATCTCCAGAAAGGGCGCCACAGGGCTGGGGAAGTGAGAGTTTCTTCTGTTCTCTTTCCCGGACACCCCTCCCAGAGAAACTGACTCCTTTCCAAGGGAGGGCAGCCTATGCCCAGGAACTCCAGACGCCATGCCAAACCTTCCTCAAGGGCCAGGAACCCCACGCCAAGGGGCCTCCCCCTCTGCCCAGGAAAAATGGATTGGTTTTGGTAGCTGCCATTTGGCCAATCTCATGGACGTAGGCCGGGGTGACTTAAGATGGCAAATGGGATGGGGAGGGTTACTGTTCACTACAGAGTGATTGAGACAGTCCCTTCTGCAGCTGTCATCCTTCCCCTGGAGGGTGCTGACGTCAAGAAACGAGGCTGGAAGTCCTCCTCCCGACATGCCTCTCCCGGCCCTCCTGTATTAGGCACAGGTCATGGCCCATGAGTCCCTCCCATGGCCGGTGAACCAAGACGGGGGGCAGCCCTGGAGCACAGGGGACTCTTCCTAGAAAAGCCAGTTCATTCCTATGCAACACCAATGGACACTGCTGTCAGTAACATGGACACAAATATTTACTGGCCAGGTGCAGTGGCTCAAGTCTATAATCCCAGCACTTTGAGAGGCCAAGGTGGAAGGACTGCTTGAGCCCAGCAGTTCAAGACCAGCCTGGCAAAACAGTGAGACCCCCATTGCTAGAAAAAACTTAACAATTAGCCATGTGTGGTGGTGTGCACCTGCAGTCTCAGCTACTTGGGAAGCTGAGGTGGGAGGATCACTCGAGCCCAGGAGGTTGAGGCTGCAGTGACCCATGACCGTACCACTGCACTCCAGCCCAGGTAACAGAGCGAGACCATGTCTCAAAAAAATAAAAATAATTTTAAAAAATATTTTTTAATGGCCAGGCACGGTGGCTCACACGGTCAGTTCACAAGGCCAGACTGGCCAACATAGCAAAACACCATCTCTATGAAAAACACACAAAAAAATTAGCGGAGCGTAGTGGAGGGTGCCTGTAATCCCATCTATTTGGGAGACTGAGGCAGGAGAATCGCTTGAACCCAGGAAGCTGAGGTTGCAGTGAGCCGAGATCGTGCCACTGCACTCCAGCCTGGGCAACAAGAATGAAACTCTGTCTCCCCCAAAAAATTCTAATTTACTGTTTTCTGAATGCCTGCTCCATGTCAGAAACCCTGCCTGACATCCTGGTCAACTTTACCCACATCCCTGGACCCCAAATGGCATTATTCCTGCTGCAGAGGGGAAACTGAGACTGTGTGCAGCTAAGTGCTGCTGCAGGTGAGGACGCAAGGCTCAGGGAGGCAGAACGGCTAGTTCAAGGGCACGGAGCTGCTGAACAGCAGCTATCAGACTCCACGTTCAGGACCCTCGCCAGCACCCAAGGAAGACTCCGGGGGAGCTGTGTGGGTGCCCTGGCCGGCTCTCCCTATGTCTCCACCCGCACATAGATCCGGCTCCGTGTGTGGGTGGAGAAGCATAAGCGGTTCCCTGCATCCGACCTCATGACAAACATATGAGCATCAGGGATCCTGACACCCTCTCTCGGCCAAAGTGCTCAGGTCTTGGAAGGGTCCAGATGGGAAAATGGGGAAGCCAGGGAGAGACGACGACTCCAAGAGAAGGCCTAAAGCTGATAGCAGCTGGTTCACCCCCAAACGATAAAGCCAAGAGAGCTCCCCTTTGGTTGGCTCAACTACCACACCCCTACCGCTTTCCCCAACAGCTGGACCATCTCAGATCTTTCCCAGGGAACTGTAGGCCGGCACCCCACACCCAGCAGGCTGGCCCTGCTCTCCAGTCTGGGCCCATGCAGCCTCACCGCCCAGCCCCGGGACTCTGCCCTCACCCAGTCCATTTCAGAGCAATTCCTCCCTATGTGCCCACTCCAGAACAAGTGCTCCCTTACCCCACGCAGTAACCCAGCCAACTCTGAGGCCACTGCCAGCCTGTTATGGGAGCAGGTGCTACCCTCAAGGAGATGCTCTGTTCGTATTTAGCACTAGATTTATTGTGCTGTGGTGGGGAGGTGGGGATAGTAAACAGGTACAAAAAAATAAGAAGAATGAATAAGACCATAGTATCTGACAGTCTTCCTTGGGTGCTGGCGAGAATCCTGAACATAGAGTCTGACAGGTGCTGTTCAGCAGCTCCATGCCCTTCAACTAGCCATTCTGCTCCTCTCAGCCATGTGTCCTCACCTGCAACAGCACTTAGCTACATGCTGTCTCAGTTTCCCCTCTGCAACAGGAACAGTATTTAACAAAGTGACTACAGTCAATAATTAATTATAGGCCGGGTGCGGTGGCTCAGGCCTGTAATCCCAGCACTTTGGGAGGCTGAGGCGGGCAGATCACCTGAGGCCAGGAGTTTGAGATCAGCCTGGCCAACATGGTGAAACCCAGTGTCTACTAAAAACACAAAAATTAGCTAAGCATGGTGGCAAATGTCTGTAAGCCCAGCTACTTGGGAGGCTGAGGCAGGAGAATCGCTTGGATCTGGGAGGTGGAAGTTACAGTGAGCTGAGACCTCGCCACTGTGTTCCAATACGGGCAAAAAGAGTAAAACTCTGTCCAAAAAAGAAAGAAAGAAAGACAGACAGATATGCAAGTTGTAATGCAGATAAGGATCTTGGGATGACATCATCCTAGATATAAAGTGGGCCCTAAATCCAATGCCCAGTGTCCTTATAAGAAAAGAACAGCTGAGGCGGGAGGGTCACTTGAGCCTAGGAGTTCGAGATCAGCCTATAACAGAGCAAGACTCAGCGGGGCACGGTGGCTCACGCCTGTAATCCCAGCACTTTGGGAGGCCAAGGCGGGTGGATCACGAGGTCAAGAGATCGAGACCATCCTGGTCAACATGGTGAAACTCCGTCTCTAATACAAAAATTAGCTGGGCATGGTGGCGCGTGCCTGTAATCCCAGCTACTCAGGAGGCTGAGGCAGGAGAATTGCCTGAACCCAGGAGGCGGAGGTTGCGGTGAGCCAAGATCGCGCCATTGCACTCCAGCCTGGGTAACAAGAACGAAACTCCGTCTCAAAAAAACAAAACAAAACAAAACAAAACAAAACAAAACAAAACAGAGCAAGACTCCATCTCACTTTAAAAAAAAAAAAAAAAAAAGTCTGGGCATGATGGCTCTCCTCTGTAATCCTAGCACTTTGGAAGACTGAGGCGGGTAGATCACTTGAGGTCAGGAGTTCGAAACCAGCCTGGCCAACATGGTGAAACCCCATCTCTATAAAAAAAATTTTTAAATAAAATAAAATAAAAAATTTTTAAAAAAAAAAAAAAGGAAAGAAGAGGACACAAGACATAGGGGTGAAGACAGAGGCATAGACCAGGGCTTTGCTGCCACAAATCAAGCAACAGCTGGAGCCACTGGAATCTGGAAGACGCAAGGACTTTCCCCTAGGACCTCCCCAGGGAGTATCACCCTGCCAGCATCGTGATTTCAGACTTCTGACCATGAACTGAGAGAGAATCCATTCCTGTTGTCTTAAACCATGAATTTGTCATAATTTGTTACAGCAGCCATGGGAAATTAATACACCCAGTATTGATCACCTCCAACTCCAGAACCCATGATTTTTTTTTTTTTGGTGGGGGGAAGGGTCTCACTCTGTCACCCAGGCTGGCATGCAGTGGTGCAATCTCAGCTCACTGCAACCTCTGCTTCCCCAGTTCAAGCAATCCTCCTACCTCAGCTGGGACTACAGGCACATGCATCACTACACCCAGCTAATTATTATTATTATTGAGATGAAGTCTCGTACTACTGCCCAGGCTGGAGTGCAGTGGTGCCATCTCGGCTCACTGCAACCTCCACCTCTCAGGTTTGAACGCTTCTCCTTAAGTAGCTGGGACTACAGGTGCCTGCCACCACACTCAGCTAATTTTTTGTATTTTTAGTAGAGAGGGGGTTTCACTATGCTGGTCTTGAATGAATGTCCTTGTGATCCGCCAACCTCAGCCTCCCAAAGTGCTGGGATTACAGGCATGAGCCACCATGCTCGACCCTAAGTTTTGCATTTTTAATAGAGACAAGGTTTCACCATGTTGGCCAGGCTGGTATCAACCTCCTGACCTCAAGTGGTTCACTTTCCTTGACCTCCCAAAGTGCTGGGATTACAGGTGTGAGTCACCGCACCCGGCCAAGAACCCATGCTTTTTATCTCCAAGCCAAAGTTACTTAAGGATAAAGAGGGCCAGTGTGGGGGCTCACACCTATAATTCCAAGACTACCCAGGAGGCCAAGGAGGAAGGATCACTTGAGCCCAGGAGTTAGAGATGAGCCTGGGCAACACAGTAACATAGTGAAAACTAGTTTCTAATGATAAAAAATGTTAGCTGGGCATGGTGGCACGTGCCTGTAATCCCAGCTACTCAGGAGGCTGAGGCAGGAGAATTGCCTGAACCCAGGAGGCGGACGTTGCAGTGAGCCGAGATCTCGCCATTGCACTCCAACCTGGGTAACAAGAGCGAAACTCCGTCTCAAAAAAAAAAAAAAGAAAAAAAAATGTTTTCGTTTTAATTACCTCTCAAAGAGAAGTTCTGTCTTAATAACAAGCAATACTTTCCAGAGTAACAACAAAACAAAAAAACACAAAAGGTTACTCTGCCAGACCTATGTTTCCAATATATCTATAAAACTAAAACTGTTCTAAAAGGTTTTTTTTGTTGTTTTTTGAGACAGAGTCTGGCTCTGTCTCCCAGGCTGGAGTGCAATGGCTCAGCTCACTGCAACCTCTGCCTCCCAGGTTCAGGTGATTCTCCTGCCTCTGCCTCCCTAGTAGCTGGGACTACAGGCACATGCCTCCATGCCCGGCTAATTTTTGTATTTTTGTTGAGACAACAGGGTTTCACCATGTTAGTCAGGCTGGTCTCAAACTCCTGACCTCAAGTGATCCTTCCACCTTGGCCTCCGAAAGTGTTGACCCACGGCGCCTGGTCCTAAAAAAAAAAAATTTAAGGTTTATTTAAAAATCATAGCCAGGGCTGGGCACAGTGGCTCACACCTGTAATCCCAGCACTTTAGGAGGCTGAGGCGGGCAGTTCATGAGGTGAGAAGTTCGAGACCAGCCTGGCCAGCACATTGAAACCCCATCTCTACTAAAAAAAAAAAAAAAAAAAAAAAAAAAAAATTAGCCGAGCGTGGTGGCGTAGGCCTGTAATCCCAGCTACTCAGGAGGCTGAGGTAGGAAAATTGCTTGAACCCAGGAGGCGGAGGTTGCAGTTAGCCGAGATAGCACCACTGCATTCCAGCCTGGGAGACAGAGTGAGAATCTTTCTCAAAAAACAAAACAAAACAAAAAGATAGCCAGCTCTCCTGGAACTCCTTTGAGGATAAGCTCCGGGACCCTAGTTTTAGAAATGCTCCCCCACTTTGTTCTGTGCAGGACAGATCTACCAATGCTTACCCAATGAATAGGTTTTGCTTATGATCTGGGGTTCTACTGAGCTGAGTGTCTGCCTTGAACTCTGAAAGCCCACCTGAAATATCCTCCTTTCCCTCTCCTCATCTGGTTTAAGAAGACCCAGGCTCTGCCCCAGCAAAAAGAGATGGCACCCTTGGGCAGCAGACACAGCTCCTTTAGTCCACGTTTTCAAAGTCGAGGTTCAGGGAAAACCCAGTGTAAACCGACTGCTCCTCGGGATTTCCGTTAATCGGCCCATTCCCAAAGTGGCAAAAAATTCGCACGGGACCCAAGCCAGCTAGAGGCCTCCTGAGGGGCTCACCAGGGCATCAGTGCCAGAAGCCCAGCGAGACAAAGCCAAATGACACAAAATAGCAAAATGTGAACCAGGAATCAAAGAGAAGAGATAAGAAGAGTAACAAGAAGAATGAACTACAAAGACTGGGGGCGGTGGGGGCGAGGGCAAACACATTTGTGATTTTCTCCCCCCACCACCAGCCCGTGAAATGTCAGTTTTGAAAGCAGCTTCAGAAAATGTAACCAGCGTCTCACATCCCCAAAAAGAAGATGGGAGGGAGCTGTGTTACCTCTTACTTCGAAGCCAGGCATCAGGAAGGGGCCCTGGCAGTCCACGTTTCCACCAGGAGCTCATCATGCGGCTCCCACCGTCCACGCATGGGCCCTATCCCCAGATCCTGAAGTTTCCCTCTCGGGGGTCCTAAACACCATGCCTTTCACAGGGGTGGAACTCGGTCCTCCCGGGCAAGCAAACACTTTCCGACCGTCCTGAGCTGTCCAGGGGTCCCCAGAGAGAATCCCGGGCCACCCACGCCCCACCCTGCTCCCTGCAGAGGCGGCCACGCCCGCCCCCGAGACGCCCACCTCTCCCGCACCCCAGGCCTCCCTACCCCACGCTTAAGCCCCTCACGCCCGGCTTCCTTCAAATTCCCCTTCCACTCAGGGCCCCCCACTTCCTGCCCACCCTCCCCTCCCAAATCTCAGGCCCCTCACTCCCCATTTCCCGCTTCCTTGCTCACTCTGGGCACCTCGCCCCTCCGGCCACCACGCACGCCCTCTTTTCTCTGTCTGATCCCTGGCACCCGCCCTCCACGCGCCCTCCCTGCCGGCCACCGGCTCGGCCCCTGGGACCCCACGCCAGGGCCCCACGCTCAGGGCCCCTTCTCGCCGGCCCCCGCACCGGGCCGGCCTCGTGCGCAGCCCCGGCCCTGCACCTTCCCCGGGGCCCCGTACTCACGGCTGTAGAGGGCGATGCCCGCCGCGTCCGGGCCAGCGCGCACCTCGAGGCGCAGCGCCTGCTGCTCCGCGTGCCGCTGGATCTCGCCGTTCGCGTCGCCGATGGTGAGGAGGCGGGCGCCGGGGAACACGGACACTGCCGCGCAGGGCCCCGCGCCGCCCGGACCCGCCGCCCCCGCGCCGCCCGCGCCCGGTCCCACCGCTGCCGTCGCCGCCGCTGCCATCTTAGATCCGGCTCCAGGCCCCGCCGCCGCCGCTGCGCCCGGGCCCAGGTCGCCGCCGCCGCCGCCGCCGCCGCCGTGCAGGCCGAGGCCGAGGCCGAGCCGGGCAGCGCCGCCTGCCGGCCACGTTCCGCCTCGCCGCCGCCGCCGCCGCGGCCCGGCCGCGTGGCGCAGCGCCCCCTGCCGGCCGCCCTGGGCGCGGGGAGCGAGCGAGCGAGCGAGCGAGCGAGAGCGCGCGGAGCGGGACCGCCCCGCCCCGCGAGAACGGTCGCCGCTTTGTGAGGTGGCTCCACCGCCCGGAACGGCGGGGCGGGAGTGTGCGTCGGGGGCAGTGCTCGGGCGGGCGGACACACCCCCCGGAGGCCTGGGCCCCGCCCCCAAGCCGGCGCCTCCTTAACGGCTGCGTTGGGTGAGGCGGCGCGGAGGCGCGGAGACGGCGAGGCTTTGCTCGGTCGCGCGGACACGCCCTGGACCCCGCCCCGGACCCCGCCCCGCATGAGCGGCCGCCCTTTGTGATGCTGCTTCCCGGCCCCAACCTGGACACGCCCCTGAGACCGGGCCCCGCCCCCCGGGCCCGCCCGGCTTTGTGAGGCAGCTCGCAGGGAGGCGGGGCCCGGCCGCTACGACGCCCCGTACCTGCCCGCGCCCTCCCAACCGGACTCGCTTTGTGAGGCGCCCCGCTCTGGGGACGGGCGGGGGTCGGGGTGCGGCGTGGTCAGCACTCGGGGCACGCCCCCACGCTGTGGCCCCGCCCCCTGGTCTCCCCAACACCGACCGTTCCCGAAGGGCCTCCTCCTCCCAGCGCAACGTAAGCCTGGTTGAAAGGACCTCTTCCCGTCTCTCGACCGCCCCTCCTCCCTTCCTTATCATCTCTGCCCCCCCACACTCCCTTCTTCATCCTTAAAGTTTAACTCGTTTCGCACAAGATATCCTTGACCCGCTCCTCTCTGAGCCCCTCCTCCAACGATGCTAAGTCCAGCCCAGCCCGGCGCTGGCACCCTCTCCCGCAACACAAACCTCTGTCTCTCTGCATCCCCCCTCACTTTGGGGGGCCCCATCCCTTTTGGCCCACCCAGTAGGCCTGGGCCACTTCCCAGCACCCAAGCTTTAACTCTTCACGAAACCTCATTTACGCCTCATTCCTTTTTTTTTTTTTTTTTAAACAAAGTCTCACTCTGTGGCCAGGCTGGAGTGCAGTGGTGCGATCTCGGCTCACTGCAACCTCCGCCTCCCTGGTTCAAGCGATTCCCCTGCCTCAGCCTCCCGAGTAGCTGGGACTACAGGCGCACACCACCACGCCAACTTTTGTTGTTGTATTTTAGTAGAGACGGGGTTTCAGCATGTTGGCCAGGATGGTCTCAAACTCCCGACCTCAGGTGGTCTGCCTGCCTCAGCCTCCCAAAGTGCTGGGATTATAGTTGTGAGCCACTGCGAGGGGTCCTTATTCTACATGCCCCTCTGCCCCTACGTGCCCATCATTCCACCTGCTAAACCCCCTAATTCAAGGACCGTTGCAGAGACCCCGGCATGGCACTGCTGCACTCCCCACACCCCCAGGAGCCTCCTCATACACCACCCTGACTGCCCTTGGCGGGTGCTTCAAATGCAGTGAATTCAGGTACGTCCCACCCCCCAGCCATCCTGCCATGGGATCCAGAGGTCCCCAGTTTGAAGGATTCCACTCTATAGAGGCTTGGGAACACCTTGACACGTGTTATAATTAATAGGTAAGCCATCAGGCAGACACACTCAACACACCCAAGGGCACCCTATGCTCAAAAACCCAGCGGGGAAGGGAGGAACTCCAGGGGTGTGCAGAGACCTGGGACCCCTTATGTCCCAGGTAGGGGACCAGAAAGGGTCCTGCTGTCTCCTTCTCTGGTGGTCCTGAGGAGCTGAAGGTCGAGAGGGGAACTTCTTTTGCCTGTCCAGTGCCAGGCCCATGCCTGTGCCCTCTCTTCCACTCCTCTGTGATGAAAATCCTAAGGCCAGGGTTCCCCTTCGTTTCCTGTCCAATTCCCTGAGAACGCAGTCAACAGAGCCCCCCCCACCCCAGAAGTGGCTGGAGGGACCTCAGGCCCCGAATGCCTGGAGACAGAGGGAGCCCCCAGTCCTCAGCCTCACTGGCAGGCCCGGAAAGTGCTGAACTCAGGGAGCTCAGGTGAGGAGGATGTGGAAGTGGGCCTCTTCCGGGTCCTGGAGTTGCCGGAGGTGGCGGTGGTCCCTGAGTGGTCATCCAAGCTGGCTGGGTCTTCTTCTGGCGTCATTTTCTTTGTCCATGGAAGAAGACACAGAGAAGCGGGTGATTTGGGTTTCAGGATCTAGGGATTCTCTGTGTTCTGAACTGAGACTGTGCCAGGCCAGCAAGTCTCATCTCATCCTGCCCCCACCCACACCTACCTGTCCTTGTCTTCCCTTCTCCTGCCTTCCTCTCTGCTAAATAGGGGACCAAAAAGCCTGGATTCAAACCCCAGTTCCATCACTTCATAGCACTGTAACCTCACTTGAGTGGCTTAACCCCTCTAGGCCTCAGTTTCTCCTTCTGCAAAATGGGGAGAATGCTAGTATTCACCACTTCCTAGGGCTGCTATGAGGCTTAAAGGAGTAAAACTGATAAATCGAAGAGCAGGTCATAAGCTCTTATTATCTCCTCTGTTGGGCTTGGTGACTCACACCTGTAATCCCAGCACTTTGGGAGGCAAAGGCAGGTGGGTCACCTGAGGTCAGGAGTTTGAGACCAGCCTGGCCAATACACTGAAAGCCAGACTCTAAGAAAAATACAAAAATTGGCCAGGGGCAGTGGCTCACACCTGTAATCCCAGCACTTTGGGAGGCCAAGGTGGGAAGATCACAAGGTCAGGAGTTCAAGACCAGCCTGGCCAACATGGCGAAACCCCATCTCTATTAAAATACAAAAATTAGCCAGGCATGGTGACAGGCACCTGCAATCTCAGCTACTTGGGAGGCTGAGGCAGGAGAATCGCTTGAACCCAGGAGGCAGAGGCTGAAGTGAGCCAAGATCACATCACTGCACTCCAGCCTGGGTGATAAGCACAAGATTCTGTCTCAAACGAAAGCAAAAAGAAAAGAAAAGAAAAATACAAAAATTAGCCGGGTGTGGTAGTCCATGCCTATAATCCCAGTTACTCAGGATGCTGAGGTAGGAGAATCAATTGAATCTGGGAGGTGAAGATTGCAGTGAGCCAAGACCCTGCCACTGCAGTCCAGCCTGGGCAACAGAGTGAGACTGTGTCTCAATAAATAAATAAATAATAAATATATGAATACTGTTATCTCCTCCTCTGCTTCCATTCTGGGCAAATCATTCCTCAAAGGTCTAAATTCCTCCTCTGCCTTGAGCCTCCTGACCCTGATCCTAGTCAGGGTCTAGAACTTGCTAGAACTGGAGCCAGTCAGCTGACAGCAGGATGGGGGTTCCACTCACAATCCTGTCCCTCCCAAGCTGGGTGACTCTAGGCCCATTATCAGCCTCAGTGTCCTTGTTTATAAAAAAAAAATAGTTGATCTCACCTCAAAAGGTGTTATAAAATTGCATCATCAGGCCCTCAGCAAGGTAACGGGGAAAGCCAGAAACAGGTCAGCTGCTGCCTTATCATTTCAGCCAACAACAAAGCTGTATAAGGCTTGGAAAGGAAACTAGAAGTGAAAGCAGAGACGCCAAAAGAAATTTGCCTACCCATGGTCGAGGCAGGGTTCTGCACAACAGCCAAAAGGTGGAGACAACCCAAGTGTCCATCAACAGATGAATGGATCAACAAACTTGGTGTATTCATACCATAGACTATGATTCAGCCTTAAAAAGGAAGGACATTCTGACACAGGCTATTCCATGGGTGAACCTTGAGGACATCAAGCTCAGTGAAACAGGCCAGTTACAAAAGGAAAAGTATCGTGTAATCTCCTTTCTCTCTCTCTCTCTCTCTCTCTGTTTTGTTTTTTGAGACAGAGTTTTGCTCTTGTTTCCCAGGCTGGAGTGCAATGGCACAATCTCGGCTCACTGCAACCTCTGCCTCCTGGGTTCAAGTAATTCTCAGGCCTCAGCCTCCCAAGTAGCTGGGATTAAAGTAGCTGGGATTATAGGCGTGCACCACCACACCCAACTAATTTTGTATTTTTAGTAGAGATAGGGTTTCTCCATGTTGGTCAGGCTGGTCTTGAACTCCTGACCTGAGGTGATCTGCCTGCTTCGGCCTCCCAAAGTGCTGGGTTAACAGGCATGAGCCACTGTGCCTGGCTTTTTTTTTTTTTAGACTGAGTCTTACTCTATTGCCCAAGCTGGAGTGCAGTGGCACAATCTCGGCTCACCGCAACCTCCACGTTCCTGGCTTTAAGCGATTCTTGTGCCTCAGCCTCCCGAATATCAGGGATTACAGGCACCCACCATCATGCCCAGCTAATTTTTATATTGTTAGCAGAGACGGGGTTTTACCATGTCAGCCAGGCTGGTCTCCAACTCCTGATTTCAAGTGATCCACCCACCTTGGCCTCTCAAAGTGCTGGGATTACAGGCATAAGCCACTGTGCCCAGCCTATGATCTCATTTCTATGAGATGTCCAGAATAGGCAAATCCACAGAGACAGGAGAATGGTGGGTGCCACGGGCTGGGGGAGGGAGAATGGGGAATGGGTATTTCAAGGGGAGAAGTTTAGGAGGATGATAAATTTCTAGGCTGGGCGCAATGGTTCACGCCTGTAACCCCAGCATTTTGGGAGGCTGAGGCAGGCAGATCACTTGAGGTCAGGAGTTTGAGACCAGCCTTGCCAACTTGGTGAAACCCCGTCTCTACTTTAAAAAATATAAAAATTAGCTAGGTGTAGTGGCTCACGCCTATAATCCCGATATTTTTGGAGGCCAAAGCAGGTGGATCACATAAGTTCAGGAGTTCAAAACCCGCCAGGTCAAAATGGTGAAACCCTGTTATCTACTAAAAATACAAAACTTAGCCAGGTGTGTCAGACACCTATAATCCCAGCTACTTGGAAGGCTCGGAGGAGAGAATTGCTTCAACCAGGAGATGGAGGCTACAGAGTCAAGATTCTGCCACTGCACTCCAGCCTGAGTGACAACCGTGATACTCCGTCTCCAAAATAATAATAATAATAAAAAAATTAGCTGGGCATCGGGCATCAGGGTGGCATATGCCTGTGATCCCAGCTATTCGGGAGCCTGAAGCATGAGAAATGCTTGAACCCAGGAGGCAGAGGTTGCACCAAGCCAAGATCACACCACTGCACTCCACCCTGGGCAACAGAGTAAAATGTGTCTTTGAAAAAAGAGATGCCATGTGACATGCAAACAAAAGAAGAAATACTAAAAAGAAAAACTAAAAAGAAAGAAAAAAAGGAAAAAAGAGAGGTCCAGCGTGGTGGCTTATACCTGTAATCACAGCACTTTGGGAAACCAGGGTGGGTGGACTGAGATCAGGAGTTTGAGACCAGGCTGACCAACATGGTGAACCCCGTCTATATTAAAAATACAAAAAAAAAAAAAAAAAAAAAAAGCCAGGCATGGTGGCAGGCACTTATTATCCCAGCTACTTGGGAGGCTGAGGCAGGAGAATCGCTTGAACCCTGAGGGCGGAGGTTGCAGTGAGCAGAGATCATGCCACCCTTTACTCCAGCCTGGGTGAAAGGACGAAATTCTGTCTCAAAAAATTAATAAATAGAGCTGGGTGCAGTGGCTCACGCCTGTAATCCCAGCACTTTGGGAGGCCAAGGCAGATGGATCACAGGAGTTCGAGACCAGCCTGGCGTTGCAAACTAGTGAACCCCCATCTCTACTAAACAAAAAATTAGCAGGGCAGGGTGGCAGACTCCTGTAATTCCAGCTACTTGGGAAGCTGAGGCACGAGAATCACTTGAACCCAGGAGGTGGAGGTTGCAGTGAGCAGAGATCATGCCACTGCACTCCAGCCTGGTCAACAAGAGCAAAACTCCATCTCAAAAAACAAAAAAAATTGGCCGGGTGAGGAGGCTCATGCTGTAATCCCACCACTTTGGGAGGCTGAGGCGGGCGGATCACCTGAGGTCAGGAGTTTGAGATTATCCGGAGAATGGCTTGAACCTGAGAGGCGGAGGTTGCAGTGAACTGAGAACGGGCCATTTGTAGTCTAGCCTGGGTGACAGAGCAAGACTCTGTCTCAAAAAAAAAAAAAAAAATTAATAAATAACATTTAAAAACAAATAAAAATTAGCCAGGCATGGTGGTGCATGCCTGTGGTCCCGGCTACTCAGGAGGCTGAGGCTGGAGGATCTCTTGAGCCCAGGTGATCAAGGCTGCAGCGAGGTATGATGGTGCCACTGCCCTCCAGCCTGGGAGACAAAGCAAGAGCATGTCTCAAAAAAAAAAAAAAAAAAATTGATGGATGTGGTGGGTGAAGGTATAGATCCACCTCTGTGTGTATTTGTCACGTGCAGCTGCAAGCAGTGGTTGCCTGTATGTCTGTAGTAAGAAATTCCAATGGGTGAAGGGTGGCTCAGTAAGAAAACTTTATTGTATATATGAATTTCATATATATATATTGTATATATATATGAAAAACGGGAATGTTTTTCATATTGAAATTTTTTGTTTGTTTGAGACAGTCTGTCTCTGTCACCCAGGCTGGAGTGCCGTGATGCAATTACAGCTCACTGCAGACACTACCTCCCAGGCTCAAGCAATCCTCCCACCTTGGCCTCTTAAAGTGCTGGAATTACAGGCAAGAGCCACCACACCTGGCCCTTAATTTAAGAAGAAAGAAAGAAAGAAAGAAAGAAAGAAAGAAAAACAAAATAACTGGCACAGTGCCTCATTCCTGAAATCCCAGCACTTTGGGAGGCTGAGGTGGGTGGATCACCTGAGGTCGGGAGTTCGAGACCAGCCTGGCCAGCATGGTGAAACCCCCATCTCTACTAAAAATACATAAATTAGCCAGGCGTGGTGGCAGGTGCCTGTAATCCCAGCTACTTGGGAAGCTGAGGCAGGAGAATCGCTTGAACCCGGGAGGAAGAGGTTGCACTGAGATGAGATCACGCCACTACACTCCAGCCTGGGTGATAAATACTCCATCTCAAATAAACAAAAAATAAAAACAAACTGCCTCAAAAAGTGCAAAGGGGGGCTGGTGTTCTGAGCGGTGTGGATTCTCATGGAAATGTTTAGATCGTGCCCTGCCTGCCGGGTTTTTATGGCCTCAGGATTTATTCTGGAAGCGGAGGAGACCTCAGAGGGCTGCACAGGCCCGTGCCAAGCCCCCTTCCTTCCCACCATCTGTAACCCAGGCACTCCTAGTCTATCTCTAGAACTGACCTCTCTCCGGAACTGCAGTCTCCCCTCTCCATCTGCTCCCAGGCACCACAGGCTGCAGTGGCCGACTCCGCCCTCCTGACCCTCCAAGCCTCGCCCACCTTGGCCTCCCTCTACTCCCTTGGCCCACTCATCAATCAAAAACCAGCCCTGCGTTTTCTATCCCCTGTATCTACCCTAAGCTGCATCTGATCGCTTCTTCAAACTCCATGGACTAAACCACCAACCCCTCGGTGCACGCTTGGCCCCGCACAGAAACCTGCTCTTCGGTCTCCAGGCTCCTGCCTTCCCCAATCCCCTTTCCCCAAATCTGTCCTCCCTGTAGAAGCCACCAGAGGGCGCCTGTGTGCAACTGAATCCGGTCCCCTCCCTCCTATACTGGGAACGCTCCCTGGCTCCCAGCTCAAAAGGGGAAAAGTCAAAGTTCTCCACGGGTCCCCTTGGACTCCTCACTCCATCCCAGCTTACTAGGCTGTGCCAAAAATGTGTCCTTAGCCTGGATCAAACATGCTTGTCACCCATCTCAGACTTTCCTGATCTCCTGTATAAAACAGCTTCCGCAGCCAGCCAGCGTGGTGGCGCACGCCTGTAATCCCAGCACTTTGGGAGGCTGAAGTGGGTGGATTATCTGAAGTCAAAAGTTTGAGACCAGTTTGACCAACATGGTGAAACCTCGTCTCTACTAAAAATAAAAAAATCAACTGGGTGTGGTGGCATGAGCCTGTAATCCCTGCTACCCAGGAGACTGAGGCATGAGAATTGCTTAAAACTGGGAGGTGGAGGTTTTGTGAGCCACGATCACTCCACTGCACTCCAGCCTAGGTGACAGAGCAAGACTCTGTTTCAATAAAAGGAAAAAAAGCCGGGCGCGGTGGCTCACGCCTGTAATCCTAGCACTTTGGGAGGCCGAGGTGGGTGGATCACCTGAGGTCAGGAGTTCAAGACCAGCCTGGCCATCATGGTGAAACCCCATCTTTAAAAAAAAAAAAAGGAAAAAAAAAATCCCCCTCTCTGCTTTTGAGGGGTATTGTTTCCCAATGTCACACAGTGTCAGGGCTGGATTTAAACCTAGGTCCATGGGACTCTGCACAGCTGCATTTTGGGGTAGCCTAGGCATTTGTAGTTTTAAATTTGTATTTATTTATTTATCTTTCTGAGACAGAGTCTCACTCTGTCACCCAGGCTGGAGTGTAGCAGCGTGATCTCTGCTCACTCACTGAAACTTCCGCCTCCTAGAGATTCAAGCAATTCTCTTGCCTCAGCTTCCTAAGTAGCTAGGATTACAGGTGTGCGCCACCATGACTGGCTAAGCTTTGTATTTTCAGTAGAGACAGGGTTTCACCATGTTGGCTGGGCTGGTCTCGATCTCCTTAACTCGTGATCTGCCCGCCTTGGCCTCCCAAAGTGTTGGGACGACAGCATGAGCCACTGTGCCCCGCAACTTCAGGCTTTTCTTCATACCTAGAGGGGACCGACCATACCGTGCGCTGGATTGCCACGCGGCTCCGTGAATAACCTCAGAGAGGCCACCAGGTCACCCTGAATCCTCTGTCACCATTCTGAGGGGCTGTCACAACTGAGACCAAAGGCAGCATGGGCCAGGCCAGGACATAACCCGGAGGGGCCTGCCTGCGGCCACATGACAGCCCAACAAGGTTGCCACCTTCAATGCCCACACCCCTGGGGATTTTTCAGAGCCAACTCTTGGTTCACTAATGAGTTCCTGTTCAGTAATTCTGGGCTTCTCCCAGCCCTCTACAGCTCAGAGATGGCAGGTCAACTTAGCCTCCCGGTGCCCCCTGAGCCCATCCCATCCATCCAGGTAGGATGGTCAGCAGAAAATGCTTCCAAGAAAAAGAACCACTCACCGGGGAGATGGTAAACAGGGAGTTATCGAAGGACATGTCTGAAACAGAAAGAGAAAGAAAACCCAGGACTGGGGACTAGTTGTAACTTCCCTGCTCCCTGCTGTCCCCATGCCTCCCCGCCAGCCCACAGGGAAGCAATTGGGGTTCATCTCCCAGCATCTTCTCTGGCACCCTTCCAACCCATTCTGTATGGTGAACTGTTCACAGCTACAAACTAAACCACGTCAGCCAGGTGTGGTGACTCACGCCTGTAATCCCAGCACTTTGGGAGGCCAAGGTGGGTAGATCACCTGAGGTTGGGAGTTTGAGACCAGCCTGACCAACATGGAAAAACCTCATCTCTACTAAAAATACAAAATCATGGCTCACGCCTGTAATCCCAGCACTTTGGGAGGCTGAGGCGGGTAGATCACGAGGTCAAGAGATCGAGACCATCCTGTCAACATGGTGAAACCCCGTCTCTACTAAAAATACAAAAAATTAGCTGGGCATGGTGGTGCGTGCCTGTAATCCCAGCTACTCAGGAGGCTGAGGCAGGAGAATTGCCTGAACTCAGGAGGTGGAGTTTGCGGTGAGCCGAGATTGCGCCATTGCGCTCCAGCCTGGGTAACAAGAGCAAAGCTCCGTCTCAAAAAAAAAAATAAAATAAAAAAAATAACAATACAAAATCAGCCAGGCACGATGGCGCATGCCTTTAGTCCCAGCTACTAGGGAGGCTGAGGCAGAAGAATCACTTGAATCCAGGAGGCAGAGGTTGCAGTGAGCTGAGATTGCACTTTTGCACTCCAGCCTGGGCAACATGAGTGAAACTATGCCTCAAAAAAACAAACAAACAAACAAACTGAACCATGTCCTTCTACACAAAGCCTTCCTAAGGGGATCTCTCATGGCCTTGGGAAAATGAGTGTCTTATCTCAACTCAGGCCTTCCAGAAGGAGCACCTGCCAGCCCCTCCACCTCCTCCCCACCCCAATCTTCTCCAATTGCTCCATCACCCATTTTTTTTCTTGTTTTTGAGACACGGAGTCTCCCACTGTTGCCCAGGCTGGAGTGCAATGGCACAACGTCAGCTCACTGCAACCTCTGTCTCCCGGGTTCAAGAGATTCTCCTGCCTTGGCATCCCAATAGATGAGATTACAGGCATAAGCTACCAGGACCAGCTAATTTTTGTATTTTTAGTAGAGACGGGGTTTCATCCTGTTGACCAGGCTGGTATCAAACTCCTGTCTCAAGAGATCTGCCTACCTCAGCCTCCCAAAGTATTGGGATTACAGGTGTGAGCCACCACGCCAGGAGTCCATCACCCATTCTTGTAGGTCTCTGCTTAATCATCACTTCTAGTCAGGTGAGATGGCTCACGCCTGTAATCCCAATGCTTTGGAAGGCCAAGGAGGGAGGACTACAACATAATTTTTTGTCTCTACAAAAAAAAAATTTAAAAATTAGCTGAGTGTGGTGGTGTGTGCCTGTGGTCCCAGCTACTCAGGAGGCTGAGAGGGGAGAATCACTTGATCCTAGGAGGTCAAGGCTGCAGTTAACTATGATTGTGCCACTGCACTCCTTTCTGGGTGACAGAGCAAGACTCTGTCTCAAAAAAAAAAAAAAAGGCCAGGCGAGGTGGCTCATGCCTGTAATCCTAGAACTTTGGGAGGCTGACACGGGTGGATCACATGAAGTCAGGAAATTGAGACCAGCCTGGCCAACATGGTGAAAACTTGCCTCTACTAAAAATGCAAAAATTAGCCAGGCATGGTGATGTGTGCCTGTAAGCCCAGCTATTTGGGAGGCTGGGGCAGGAGAATCGATTGAACCCGGGAATGGAAGGTTGCAGTGAGCTGAGATCATGCCACTGCACTCCAACCTGGGCGATAGAGCAAGACTCCATCTCAAAAAAAAAAAAAAAAAAAAAAAAAAAAGCGCATTACTTCCTCTGGGGACCAGACAGTCTGGTGTCACCCTGGGGTGTTTCCCACTGGAGAATGGGCTTGTGGGCAGAGAGCACATCTGTCTTAGTTATGACAGGACCCTCCCAGGTCTTAGCACATAGTAAGTGCCCAGTAAGTATGTTGGACCAGGAAGCAAATACAGAGAATACGTTTCTCTGCTTGGGGTGCCTTCAAGAGAGCATCCTACATGACAGACTGGCTGCCTTTCTCCCCCTTGGGGAAGCTGGCAGAATGACATGTTCTGGAAGGCAAGTGGGGCCCAGGAGGCCCCAAGATAGACAGCCCAGGAGTTCCCGATATAAACATGGTCCTTTCCCCATGGAGCTGGCCATCCAGCAGAGGAAATGAGCATCAAACATACAAGCACCCAATGATCACTTAATTCTTTTTCATTTTTGTTTCTTTCTTCCTTTTTTTAAGACAGGGTCTCACAGAGTAGCTGGTATTACAATTACAGCTTGCACCACTACACCTGGCTAATGTTTAAGACTTTTTTGTAGAGACAGGATTTCTATCATGCCACGTTGCCCAAGCTTGTCTCAAACTCCTGGGCTCCAGCGATCCTCCCACCTTGGCCTCCCAAAGTACTGGGATTATAGGTGTGAGCCACTAAATCAGCCTAATTGGATTTCTACCAAAGTGTAGGAAGAATGGTGGGTCCTAGGGTCATATAAGTGCAACCACAGACCCTGTCTAGGGAGTCAAGGAAGGCTTCCCAGAGGAGGTGATCTTTAGGTTAAGTCAAAGGAGAGAAGGTGAGAACCCAGGAGAAGAGGTGGCAAGGGTGTGTTTTGACCCTCAAGGGAACAAGCAATCACAGAAGAAGTTTGATTGGCATGTGATGAGGCCTGATGGCATTTGGAGGTGTAATCCTGTCCCCACCAGGGTCAAGAGTGTGGAGGTACACACCTGTGGTGTCGAAGTTAATCTGGGCCCAGCAGGATTCTCCATCTCTGCAAAGGAATTCAGGAGAAAGTGACAGAGGCCAGGGCTGGCCCTTGAGTCAGGAGGCTTGATTGGGAAATCCCTGGTCCCAGACCACACCTAAAACATCGCTTTTGCTCCCCACCCACTGACCCACAGGTCTTCCCCAAGGAAAGCGGTGACATCCTGGTATCTGGAGCTGCCACACTGTGGGACCACCCCTTGGCTGGGGAAAGAAAAAAACAAGAAAATTCTCTTGGGTCCCACGCAGTGGTTCACGCCTGTAATCCCAGCACTTTGGGAGGCCAAGGCGGGTGGGTCACTTGAGGTCAGGAGTTTGAGACCAGCCTGGACAACATGGTGAAACCCTGTCTCTACTAAAAATACAAAAATCACTCAGGTGTGGTGCCACGTGCCTGTAGTCCCAGCTACTCAGGAGGCTGAGGCAGGAGAATTGCTTGAACCCAGGAGGCAGAGGTTGCAGTAAGCCGAGATAGTGCCATTGTACTCCAGCCTGGGCAACAGAGAGAGATTCCGTCTAAAAAAAAAATTGTCACCGAGCGTGGTGGCTCACGCCTGTAATCCTAGCACTTTGGGAGGCCGAGGCGGGTGGATCACAAGGTCAGGAGTTCAAGACCAGCCTGGCCAAGATGGTGAAACCCTGTCTTTAATAAAAACAGAAAAATTATCCAGGCACGGTGGCTCATGCCTGTAATCCTAGCACCTTGGGAGGCTGAGGCAGGCAGATCACGAGGTCGAGAGATCGAGCCCATCCTGGCCAACATGGTGAAACCCCATCTCTACTAAAAATACAAAAAAATTAGCTGAGTGTGGTGGCGTGTGCCTGCAGTCCCAGCTACTCAGGAGGCTGAGGCAGGAGAATCGCTTGAACCCGGGAGGCGGAGGTTGCAGTGAGCTGAGATGGCGCCATTACACTCCAGCCTGGTGACAGAGCGAGACTCTGTCTCAAAAACCCCATCTCTACTAAAATACAAAAAAATTAGCCGAGCACAGTGGCAGGCATCTGTAATCCCGGCTACTCGGGAGGCTGAGGCAGAAGAATCGCTTGAACCTGGAAGGCAGAGGTTTCAGTGAGCCAAGATCACACCACTGCACTCCAGCCTGTGCAACAGACCAAGACTCTGCCTAAAAATAGTAACAATAATAAAAATTCTCTTGGGTAGGCGGCCCACAGCCAGGTAAAGATGGATTCGATCCCCAGAGCAGGTCTTCACCACCAGGCAGCAGGGTGAAGAATAGAGAACGCACTCTCAGAGGAGAGAAACTAAGGTCGGGGCCAGTTAGGACATCCTGGCGCCCAGGAACCTGGGCCACTGCCTACAGTGTCACCGGGCACCGCACAACCCCAGGGACATTCATCAGAAATTGACTGTGGGTATCTAGAGTGACTATGACCGTTTTCTCGCAGCTGGAGGTAAAGGGGTGTGGGGAAGGGCCTCTCCCTGGGCAAACTGCTCACTCTGTGACCAAATACTGAGCCTCAGTCCTCTCGTCTGTAAAATGGGGCTGTTCATAGTGCCTGTTTCCAGGGTTGCCATGAGGACAAGGAGCTCCAGCTTCAGAGTCCTAGCACAGTCCTCCAGCACCCAATAGGCACTTAATACATGGCACCTGTGCCTATTATGCAGCATGGCCACGAGGAGGTGCTGTTTAAGGGGGGGGCGTGGAGTGCCCACTCTGCCAGGAAAGTGTCCTTCTGTCCCCAAACCACACTCAGAAGGTCTCCAGGGATGGTCTCACCTTTTCTTCTGTAAATTTTTGAGTTTAACTGGAACAAAAAAGAAAAGCGCATGTGTTAGATTTTGGTCCTAATTGCATCTGGCAATGTCTGGGTTTTTTGTTTTTTTGAGACAGTCTCACTCTGTCACCCAGGCTGGAGTGCAGTGGCAAGATCTTGGCTCACTGCAACCTCTGCCCCCTGGATTTAAGAGATTCTCCTGTGTCAGCCTCCCAAGTAGCTGGGGTAGCTGGGATTGTAAACACAAACCATCATGCCTGGCAAATTTTTATATTTTTACTGGAGACAGGGTTTTGCCATGTTGGCCAGACTGGTCTTGCCGTCCTGACCTCAAGTGACCCACCCACCTCAACCTTCCAAAGTGCTGGAATTACAGGCGTGAGCCACCACACCTGGCCTGGAAGGCCTCAGATGTCTTTCTTTTTTTCTCTTTTTTATGAGATGGAGTCTCGGTCTGTCACTGCAACCTCCACCTCCCAGGTTCAAGCAATTCTTCTGCCTCACCCTCCCAAGTACCTGGGACTATAGGTGTGCACCACAACACCCAGCTAATTTCTGTATTTTAAGTAGAGATGGGGTTTCACCATATAGGCCAGGCTGGTTTGGAACTCCTGACCTCGTGATCTGCCTGCCTCGTCCTCTCAAAGTGCTTGGATTACAGGTGTGAGCCACAGTGCATGGCAAGGCCTCAGATTTATAAACCCACCCCCACTCTATTTATTTGCAACCCAGATTTGCCTCTCCTCAGGCAAATTTGCACCCAACACAAGAACTACTGCAAACATTTATTTTTATCTTTATTTTTTTTTCAAAGGTACTGCAAATTAAAACATTCCTTTTTTTTTATATGTGCAGGTTTGTTATATAAGTAAAAAAATAAAAATAAAAATTTCCTTTTCAATTACAAGAGTAATAGGTGTCAGTAAAAACATCAAACAAGGGGCAAGCGTGTAAAATTGGTTTTCTTTTTTTTTTTTTTTTTTGAGACGGAGTTTCGCTCTTGATACCCAGGCTGGAGTGCAATGGCGCGATCTCGGCTCACCGCAACCTCCGCCTCCTGGGTTCAGGCAATTCTCCTGCCTCAGCCTCCTGAGTAGCTGGGATTACAGGCATGCGCCACCATGCCCAGCTAATTTTGTGTATTAGTAGAGACGGGGTTTCACTATGTTGACCAGGATGGTCTCGATCTCTTGACCTCGTGATCCACCCGCCTCGGCCTCCCAAAGTGCTGGGATTACAGGCTTGAGCCACCGCGCCCGGCCTAAAATTGGTTTTCTTTAAAAATATTAATTTCAGGCCAGGCGCGGTGGCTCACACCTGTAATCCCAGCACTTTGGGAGGCTGAGGCGGGTGGGTCATGAGGTCAAGAGATCGAGACCATCCTAGTCAACATGGTGAAACCCCGTCTTTACTAAAAATACAAAAAATTAGCTGGGCATGGTGGCACGCACCTGTAATCCCAGCTACTCGGGAGGCTGAGGCAGGAGAATTGCCTGAACCCAGGAGGCGGAGGCTGCGGTGAGCCGAGATCGCGCCATTGCACTCTAGCCTTGGTAACAAGAGCGAAACTCCGTCTCAAAAAAAAAAAAAAAAAAAATTAGCTAGGGTCGGGCATGGTGGCTCATGCCTGTAATCCAAGCACTTTGGAGGCCAAGGTGGGCAGATCACCTGAGGTCAGGAGTTCAAGACTAGCCTGACCAACATGGTGAAACCCCATCTTAAAAAAGAAAGAAAAATAAATAAAAATTAGCTAGATGTGGTGGTGTACTCCTGTGGTCCCAGCACTTTCAGGAGGCTGAGGTGGGAGAATTGCTTGAGCCCAGGAGTTGCCCAGCCCGGGTAACATAGCAAGACTCTGTTTGTAAAAAAATAAAAATAAATAAAATAAATAATAAGCTGGGTGTGGTGGCATGCACTTGTGGTCCCAGCTACTTGGGAAGCTGAGGCAGGAGAACTGCTTGAGCCCAGGAGGTCAAGGATGCAGTGGGCTATGATCCTGCCACTGCACTCCAGCTTGGGTGACAGAGTGAGTCTCCACATAAAAAATTTTAAGGCCAGACACTGTGGCTCATGCCTGTATTCCCAGCACTTTGGGAAGCCGATGCAGGTGAATCACCTAAGGTCAGGAGTTCGAGACCAGCCTGGTCAACATGGCGAAACCCCATCTCTATTAAAAATACAAAAAATGGGCCGGGCGTGGTGGCTCACACCTGTAATCCCAGCACTTTGGGAGGCCGAGGCGGGTGGATCACGAGGTCAAGAGATCGAGACCATCCTGGTCAACATGGTGAAACCCCGTCTCTACTAAAAATACAAAAAATTAGCTGGGCACGGTGGCGCGTGCCTGTAATCCCAGCTACTCAGGAGGCTGAGGCAGGAGAATTGCCTGAACCCAGGAGGCGGAGATTGCGGTGAGCCGAGATCGCGCCATTGCGCTCCAGCCTGGGTATCAAGAGCGAAACTCCGTCTCAAAAAAAAAAAAAAAAAATTATCCAGGCATGGTGCACATGCCAGTAATCCCAGCTACTCGGGAGGCTGAGGCAGGAGAATTGCCTGAACCTTGAAGGTGGAGGTTGCAGTGAGCCGAGATCGTGCCACTGCACTCCAGCCTGTGTGACAGAGCGAGACTTCATCAAAAATAATAAATGAATAAATAAATAATTTTAAAATGGGTGTGATGGACAAACTACTGAACCTGAAAACAAAATGGTGTAAGTGTATGAATGTAAGCACATTTTCACGTTCCAGAAGTTGCAACCTGGCAATTGGTATGCCGTGTGTGTGTGTGTGTGTGGTTTTTTTTAAGATGAAGTTTTTGCTCTTGTTGCCCAGGCTAGAGTGCAATGGTGAGATCTCGGCTCACTGCAACCTCCGCCTCCCGGGTTCAAGTGATTCTCCTGCCTCAGCTTCCCGAGTAGCTGGGATTACAGGCACCTGCTACCATGCCTAGCTAATTTTGTATTTTTAGTAGAGACGGGGTTTCTCCATATTGGTCAGGCTGATCTCGAACTCCCGGCCTCAGGTGATCCACCCGCCTCGGCCTCCCAAAGTGCTGGGAATACAGGCATGAACCATCCCACCCAGCCCAGGCTGTGCCATGCTTTCTTTGCATGCTGTTACCTTTTCTGACCACGAGGGCAACAGCCACCAGCCCAGCGAGGAGGAAGGCACCAGCCAGGCTCAGGGAGAGTGCCAAGATCCAAGTGGGCACTGGAGAAAAATCAGAAAAGAGAGTACGGAGGTCAGTGTCGTCTCTCCAGGTTACCTTTGCGTAGCTAGCCCTTACCCCATATCCGCCAACAAGGAACATGAATGCAGTTGGACCCCAGAGATTTAGCAAACTTTGTGTCTGGCCAATTAGTATATCCCCTCCTCCTGGCTACTGTGATTGGGTCAGGATGAGCATGTAACCCCAGTGGGCCCAATGAGAGCTAACTCTGAGACTTTGGCAAGACCACTGGGAAAAGAGGTTTACTGCTCAGGCTAGCATTGCATTCCTAGGATAGATACCTTAGGCCAGGGGTGTGATTCATGCCTGTTATCCAACGCTTTGGGAGGCTTGGTGGAGGGGGTATCACTTGGGAGCAGGCGCTCAAGACCAGCCCAGTCAATACAAGGAAATTCCATCTCTAACAAAAATATAAATAATTGGTGGGACTCGGTGGGTCACGCCTGTAATCCCAGCACTTTGGGAGGCCGAGGCAGGCAGATCACAAGGTCAGGAGATAGAGACTATCCTGGCTAACACGGTCAAACCCCGTCTCTACTAAAAATACAAAAAATTAGCCGGGCATGGTGGTGCATGCCTGTAGTCCCAGCTGCTAAGGAGGCTGAGGCAGGAGAATCTCTTGAACCTGAGAGGCAGAGGTTGCAGTGAGCTGAGATTGCTCCACTGCACTGCAGTCTGGGCGACAGAGCCAAACTCTGTTTAAAAAAAAAAAAAAAAAAAAAAAATAGAATATATATCTGAAGCTGCAGCGCACAATCTTCCCACCGTGTAGGGGAGAAACTACCTGAGAGTAAGACAGAAAAAAGAGGAGCTGAGAGGACAGATGCTTTTTGTCATTTTTCATCACCTACATCCAGCCATATCTGAAGTCAGCTCAGTGAACCAACAAATCCCCTCTTGTTAGTAGAGCCAGTTTGAGTCAGGTTTTTCATTACTTGCAGTCCAGGTGCCAGTGGTCAGATGACATCCACCCCTAGCCCAACGGTAGACCCTGAGATCCACCCAGAAGCCAGCCACACAGGCATGGGAGTGGCAGTTCCAGAGTCACCTTCTCAGCAAAGGACTTGGCTTCCCCTTCCCGGAGAGAGAGGAGATACACCGACCCCAGGGGAGGCCAGGAGCTAAGCCAGGAGCAGGAAGAAGACAGGCGCTTGGTATTCTCACAATGTCAGGCCTTGTTCACTGATTCGTCTGGGGCAGAAGGGGTGTTGTCAGCTCCCACTCCGAGACCACAAGGCCAAGGTGAGAGAAGGGGCCTTTGATGGAGGAGCCAGCAGCATGGAAGGACAGAGAACTGCTCTGTCATCACCGCATGTAGGCCCTGGCTGGCAACAAGATACTTTTTTGTTTTTGAGATGGAGTCTCACTCTGTTGCCATGCTGGAGTGCAGTGGTGCGATCTTGGCTCACTGCAACCTCCGCTTCCTGGGTGGAAGCAATTCTCCTGCCTCAGCCTCCCTACAGATGTGAGCCATGCACCCAGCTGATTTTTGTATTTTTAGTAGAGATGGGGTTTCACCATGTTGGCGAGGACGGTCTTGATCTCTTGACCTCGTGATCAACCTGCCTCAACCTCTCAAAGTGTTGGGATTACAGGCATAAGCCACTGTGCCTGGCCCAAGATTCTTTATTGCAGTGAGAAAGTTCTTTTTATTTTATATTTTTAGAGACAGGGTTTCACTTCACTGTGTTAGCCAGGATGGTCTCGATCTCCTGACCTTGTGATCTGCCCGCCTCAGCTTCCCAAAGTGCTGGGATTATAGGCATGAGCCACTACGCCCGGTCTGAGAAAGTTCTTTTTTTTTTTTTTTTTTTTTTTTATAGAGATGGGGTTTCACCATCTTGGCCAGGCTGGTCTTGAACTCCTGACCTCATGATCCACCCATCTTGGCCTCCCAAAGTGCTGGGATTACAGGCTTGAGCCACCGCGCCCGGCCTGAGAAAGTTCTTTTTAAAAATTTTTTGGCCAAAAAATTAGCTCACTATATCCTCTACATCCCCGGCTTAAGTGATCCTCTTCCTCAGCCTACTGGCACATGCCACCAAACCCCGCTAATTAAAAAAAAATGTGGAGGAGCCAGGCACAGTGGCTCATGCCTGTAATTCCAGTAGTTTGGGAGGCTAAAGTGAGCAGATCACCTGAGGTAAAGAGTTTCAGACCAGCCTGGCCAACATGGTGAAACCCTATCTCTACTAAAATACAAAAATTAGCTGGGCATGGTGGCGCACACCTGTAATCCCAGCTACTCGGGAGGCTGAGACAGGAGAATCACTTGAACCCTGGAGGTGGAGATTGCACTGAGCCAAGATCGAACCACTGTACTCCATCCTGAACAACAGAGCAAGATTCAGTCTCAAAAAAAAAAATTGGTGGAGAGCCAGGTGCGGTGGTTCATGCCTGTAATTCCAGTATTCTGGGAAGCTGAGTGGCAGGATCACTTGAGCCGAGTTCTAGACCAACCTGGACAACATAGTAAGACTCTGTCTTTATAAAAAATAGAAATATTAGCCAGGCATGGTTGTACATGGCTGCAGTCCCAGCTATTAGGGAGGCTGAGAGGGGAGGACTGATGGAACCCAGGAAGTGGAGGCTGCAGTGAGCTGTGATTGCACCACTGCACTCTAGCCTGGTCAACAGAGCAAGATCCCCATCTAAAAAAAATTAAAAAGGGCCAGGTGCTGTGGCTCACACCTGTAATTCCAGCTCTTTGGGAGGCCAAGGCAGGTGGATCACTTGAGGTCAAGAGTTTGAGACCAGCCTGACCAACATGCTGAAACCCCATCATTTGTACGAAAAATACAAAATTAGCCAGGCATGGCAGTGTAGGCCTGTAATCTCAGTGACTTGGGAGGCTGAGACAGGAGAATTGCTTGAATCCAGCGGGCAGAGGTTACGTGAGCTGCGATCATGCCATTGCACTCCAGCCTAGACAACAGAGCGAGACTCCATCTCTAAATAAATAAAATAAAATAAGTAATTCTTTTTTTTTTCTTGGAGACAGGGTCTCACTATGTTGCCTAAGCTAATCTTGAACTCCTTGGCTCAAGCAATCCTCCCTCCTCAGCCTCCCAAAGTCCTGGGCTTATAGGTGTGAGCCACTGTACACCTGGCCAGGAAAGCTGTGACTGATGGTGACACAGAAGGCCACCGGGGGCTCCTTCCTTCTAATTCTTGACCCATAACCCATGCCCGGCCTCCTCACTTAAAGACCAGAAGAGGACTTCAGCCCTGCCAAGGCTCCCATCTCACTTGGATGAAAAGCTAAACCTTGCTGTGGTCTACGAGGCCCCCCTCGATCCTCCCAGTGGCCTCCCTGGCCTGCCTCTCCCCATTTTCCCCCTTGTTCGCCATCCTACAGCCATACTAGGCTCCTCAGACACACCAGGGAAGCTCCAGCCTCAGGACCTTTGCACAGCCTGTATCCTCTGCCTGCAGCACGTACCCTGGATATCCACATGGTTGGCTGCTACTCATCATTCAGTTCTTTGCTCAAATGCCACCTCCTCAGAGAGGGCTTCCCTGATTGCTCTATTCTACTTCAGAGTCCAGAGTGCTGACCATTACAACACGGGGCCAGTTGCCCTACTCTACTTCAAATGACATCCTCACCCAGGTGGATTTTATCTGGTGCCCTGCCGGCAGGTTGAATATATATTGGATTTCATGTTTATCATCTGTCCTCATCCACCTGGAATGTCAGCTGCAGGAAGACAGGCCCAAGGGCAGTCCCTGGTGCATAGTAATTGCTCAAATATCTTATGTGACTGGTGCTGGGCATGGTGGCTCGAATCCGTAATCCTAGCTACTCTGGAGGCCAAGGTGGGAGGATCACTTGAGGCTGAGTTTAAGACTAGCCTGGGCAACATCTTTTCTTTCTTTTTTTTTTTTTTTGAGACAGAGTCTTGTGTTGTCGCCAGGCGCCAGGCTGGAGTGCAGTGGCATGATTGCGGCTCAATGCAACCTCCGCCTCCCCAGTTAAAGCAATTTTCCTGCCTCAGCCTCCCGAGTAGCTGGGACTACAGGTTCGTGCTACCACGCCCAGCTAATTTTTAAATTTTTTTTTTTTTGAGACGGAGTTTCGCTCTTTTTACCCAGGCTGGAGTGCAATGGCGCGATCTCGGCTCACCACAACCTCCGCCTCCTGGGTTCAGGCAATTCTCCTGCCTCAGCCTCCAGAGTAGCTGGGATTACAGGCACGCGCCACGATGCCCAGCTAATTTTTTGTATTTTTAGTAGAGACGAGGTTTCAGCATGTTGACCAGGATGGTCTCGATCTCTTGACCTCGTGATCCACCCACCTCAGCCTCCCAAAGTGCTGGAATTACAGGCGTGAGCCACCACGCCCGGCTTTTTTTTTTTTTTTTTTTTTTTAAAGACAGGGTTTCACCATGTTGGTCAGGCAGGTATTGAACTCCCAATCTCAGGTGATCCGCCCGCCTTGGCCTCCAAAGTGCTTGGATTACAGGAATGAGCCACTACGCCTGGCCAATTTTTAAATTTTTTTTAGTAGAGATGGGGTTTCACCATGTTGGCCAGGATGGTCTCGATCTCTTGACCTCGTGATCTGCCCGCCTTAGTCTCCCAAAGTGCTGGGATTACAGGCGTAAGCTACTGCGCCCAGCCTTTTTCTTTAAGATAAGAGTCTTGGGGCCGGGCGTGGTGGCTCACGCCTGTAATCCCAACACTTTGGGAGGCTGAGGCAGGTGGATCACGAGGTCAAGAGATCGAGACCATCCTGGTCAACATGCTGAAACCACGTCTCTACTAAAAATACAAAAAATTAGCTGGGCATGGTGGTGCGTGCCTATAATCCCAGCTACTCAGGAGGCTGAGGCAGGAGAATTGCCTGAACCCAGGAGGCGGAGGTTGCGGTGAGCCGAGATCGCGCCATTGCACTCCAGCCTGGGTAATAAGAGCGAAACTCTGTCTCAAAAAGAAAAGATAAGAGTCTTGCTCTGTTGCCCAGGCTGGAGTGGAGAGGCACCATCTTGGCTCACTGTAATCTTTGCCTCCCGGGTTAAAACGATCCTCCTGCCTCAGCCTCCCCAGTAGCTGGGATTACACATGTATGCCACCACGCCTGGCTAATTTTTGTATTTTTAGAAGAGATGGGGTTTCACCGTGTTGGCCAGGCTGGTCTCAAACTCCTGACCTCAGGTGATCCACCTGCCTCGGCCTCCCAAAGTGCTGGGGTTATAAGCATAAGCCACTATGTCTGGCCCTGGTCAACATCTTGAGAGCCTCATCTCTAAAATAATTTTTTAAATCACCTGGGCATGATGGTGCACACCTACAGTCCCAACTACTCAGGAGACTGAGGTGGGAGGATCGATTCAGCAAGCCAGGAATTTGAGGATGCAGTGAGCTATGTTTGTACCATTGCCCTCTAGTCTGGACAACCTTGTCTCATTAAAAAAACAACAAAAAAAGTATGTGGCCAAGAGGGGAAGTAATGTGTATCACGGAGGTACAATTCGTGGTTTTTGGAAGGCAATGGCATTCCAGATTGGCTCCCTTTTACCTGTGTACAAGGTGTACCTCCTGTGCCTCATTTTCCTTATCTGCAAAATGGGAAGAATCACAGCACCAATTTTGCTACCAGGAGGGAGATGAACTGACTGACAATAAGACAGAGAAGAATGTGGAGTGGAGATGGGGCAAATGGTTCTTGACAGCTTTTAGCACCTGGATCTAGCCATACCTGAAGTCAGCCTTGTGAACTGACTTCAGCTCAGTGAAACAACAAATCCACTTTTGGGCTGGCTGAGAATATGGAAAAGAAGAGACGAGTAAGTGCTGGCAGGGTATAAGCCCGACTCTTTTTGGGAAGGCCTCCAAGCCAACAGTACATACAAGAGGTCCGTGTGAGGAAATGAAGCTCCTGGCAGTGAGATCCCACAGGAGGACCTTACCTGGGAAGGAGATGTTCACGGGCTCGCTGAGGTCTGACAGCTGGGGCTGGTTGTGCTCGCCTATCACTCCATACTGGCAGTGGAAGGGTCCCCCGGGAGCCTCACTGCTGCCGCCACTCAGGTTGAACGTCACTCCGCGCTGGTTCGCGGGGGCCTGCAGGAGCTGGACCACCTGCCCAGCTCGATACAGTGTGAAATTAGCTCCCGGGAAGTCCCCGGGGGCCACGCATGAGATGTAGATGGGATCCTCTTGGCTGCTTGGGTGCGGGGGCACCAGCCGGATGGATGGTGGTGGGATCGCCAAGGAGCCTGCGGTGCAGAGGGTAAGAAGGTGGGTGGGTGCGTGATGAGAGTGGAGGCTGACCTGGCTGTGTGGCCTTGGGCAAGCAGATCACCGTCTCTAGTTCTTGTGTCTTCTACATGTTGGGAGGCTAGTGACCCTACCCCGCACTGCCTGGAACATGGTGAGGGCTCCCTGCAGTTGAATCATTTTTCTTTTTTTTTTGAGTCAGAGTGTCACTCTGGTGCCCAGGATGGAATGCAGTGGCGTGATCTTGGCTCACTGCAACCGCCACCTCCTGGGTTCTAGTGATTCTGCAGCCTCCCAGGTAGTTGGGAATACAGGCATGTGCCAATGCACCTGGCCAATTTATATATATATATACACACACACACACATACACACACACACAGAGACACACACATATATATACTTATATATACACACACATATATATGTGTATATATATATATAATTTTTTGAGATGAAGTCTCTGTCACCTAGGCTGGAGTGCAGAGGTGCAATCTTGGCTCACTGCAACCTCCGTCTCCCAGGTTCAAGTGATTCTCCTGCCTCAGTTTCCTGAGTATCTGGGATTACAGGCACTAGCCACCATGCCTGGCTAATTTTTGTATTTTTAGTAGAGACAGGGTTTCCCCATGTTGGTCAGGCTGGTCTTGAACTCCTAACCTCAAATAATCCACCTGCCTCGGCCTCCCAAAGTGCTGGGATTACAGGTGTGACCTACCACGCCTGACCCCAATTTTTATATTTTTAGTAGAGATGGTGTTTCACCATATTGGCCAAGCCGGTCTCAAACTCCTGACCTCAGGTGATCCACCCACATTGGCCTCCCAAATTGCTGGGATTACAGGGTGAGCTACCACACCTGGTCATAAATTTTCAATAATAGTAATGGTTATTACACAGCAATACGACTACACTCTTTACTTATTTAGAGACGGATTCTTGCTTTGTCACCCAGGCTGGAGTACAGTGGCCTCAGCCTGCTGAGTACCTCGGACTATGTGCCATCATGCCTGGCTAATTTTTGTATTTTTAGTAGAGACAGGGTTTCACCATGTTGGTCAGGCTGGTGAAACTGGCTAATTTCGCTTATTTTCTGTAGAGATGAGATCTCACCATGTTGCCCAGACTCTTCACCTCAAGCGATCCTCCCACCTTGGCCTCCCATGAGCTGAGTCCTGAGTGGTGAGGAAGGACCCATTTGGAGAGATGGGGAAGGGCATTCCAGTAGAGGGGACAGCATAGGCAAAGGTCCAGGGGATAGAAGGGGCATGGGGGTATTTTTCAGACGGAGTCTCACTCTGCTGCCAGGCTGGAGTGCAATGACACGATCTTGGTTCACGGAAACCTCTGCCTCCTGGGTTCAAGCGACTCTCCTGCCTCAGCCTCCCAAGTAGCTGGGACGACAGGCGTGTGCCACCACATCTGGCTAATTTTTGTATTTTTTAGTAGAGATGGAGTTTCACCATGTTGGATGGTCTCGATCTCTTGACCTCGTGATCCACCCACTGTGGCCTCCCAAAGTGCTGGGATTACAAGCATGAGCCACCATGCCCGGCCCGAGGGGGGTGTTTAAGGAGCAGCCTAGGCCGGATGCGGTGGCTCACGCCTGTAATCCCAGCACACTCGGAGCCTAAGACGGGAGGACTGCCTGAGCCCAGGAGTTTGAGACTAGCCTGGGCAACAGAGTGAGACCCCATCTCTATTAAAAAATAAAAATAAATATAAAAAATGGAGCAGCAAGGCGGCCATCATGGCAGGAGGGAGGGGGTGAGGGAACCGGAGGGCAGGAGAAGGAAGGGCAAAGGACTTTTATCTCCTTTCCCAAGCTGGGGTGAGGAATATGGATGCTGGAGCATAGCTTCCTGCGGGATGAAGTCTCCTGGGGACCCCCCTCTCGCCTGACTGCCCACAGGCTTCTGAGCGGAGTGTCTGGCCAGGTGATGTCTACACAAGCCTTCCCTTGTCCAGCCTCCAACCCTTACCCACCCCTGCCACACTGATATCCCCCTAGGTAGACCCTCCTGCTGCCCCAGCCCTCAAAGAGCCTTCAGAGACCAAGCCGGGCTGAGTCATGGGGTATGGGCACGGCTGACTCCAGAGGGGTAGAATTTCTGATATTCCTGAACTTGGGGGTAATCAGGAGCCTAACAAGAAAAAAGCAACACTGCTGGAGAGTTTCCGAGGCTCATGGGCAAACCCATCTGCTCAGGACTCAGCCTCCTCGATGCCCTGGAAGGGACAGCCCCTGCACTGGTTTCTGCCTCCAGAGCGGCAAGGTGGACAGGGGATGCGGTAAGGGGTGTGGGGGAACTGAAAGGGGGGCTTCAGACTCACCAGCTGCAAACAGCAAGATGGTCCAGGGCATCTCTCCCCGGCGTTTGGCTGGGAAATCCGGCTGAGGCCAGAGTGGCCCAAGGCTCCCCGCCAACTCCTCCTGTGAGGCCAGATCGGGGAAAGGAGAACCAGGGCTGATTCTCGAGCTGAGTTTCCTCACTGGCAGGAAGTTGCACACACAGGCTTGGGCAGTGAAAGGGGCTCTCTACTCTCCCCGCCTCTTCCCCAAACGCACATCAGACCCGCGCACCTCTCTGACTGTGGTTCTTCAGATTAGAGGGGAAAAAAATGGATGAGATGGTTAGGTGGTTTTCACATTTTTTTCTCTCCCACTTTTTTTTTTGAGACGGAGTCTCATTCTGTTACCAGGCTGGACTGCAGTGGCACGATCTCAGCTCACTGCAACCTCTGCCTCCCAGGTTCAAGCCATTCTCCTGCCTCAGCCTCCCGAGTAGCTGGGACTATAGGCATGTGCCACCATGCCCAGCTAATTTTTGTATTTTTAGTAAAGACGGGGTTTCACAATGTTAGCCAGGATGGTCTCGATCTCTTGACCTCATGATCCACCCGCCTCGGCCTCCCAAAGTGCTGGGATTACAAGCGTGAGCTACCACGCCCAGCCTTTTCTCTTTCCTAAAAGACCTCCAGGGAATGAGACAGGGTGACAGCAGTGGAGTGTTAGTGAAACCCACGCCCAAGACACAAACCACAGCCTAACCAGCACCAACATTTAAACAAATATGGGCAGGAGTGAGAGGGTATGGTAGGTAGGGCTTGGCCTCTGTGACCTCAGGCATGGCTTGCCTTCTTTGAGGCCTCAGTATACTGCTCTGCAGAATGAGGCTAAGAGTAGCATACATTAGGCCGAGAGCAGTGGCTCACTCCTGTAATCCCAGCACTTTGGGAGGCCGAGGCAGGTGGATCACCTGAGGTCAGGAGTTTGAGACCAGCCTAACATGGTGAAACCCTGTTTCTACTAAATACAAAAAAATGAGCTGGGCATGGTAGCACATGCCTGTAATCCCAGCTACTCGGGAGGTTGAGGCAGGAGAATCACTTGAACCCGGGAGGCAGAGGTTGTGGTGAGCTGAGATTGCGCCATTGCACTCCAGCCTGGGTAACAAGAGTGAAACTCCGTCTCAGAAAAAAAGGGAAGGTGTGGTGGTTCACACCTGTAATCCCCATACTTTGGGAAGCTGAAGCAAGTGGATCATGAGATCAGGAGATCGAGACCATCCTGGCCAGCATGGTGAAACCCCATCTCTACTAAAAATGCAAAAATTAGCTGGACGTGGTGGCGGATGCCTGTAATTCCAGCTATTCAGAAGGCTGAAGCAGAATAGCTTGAACTTGGGAGGCGGAGGTTGCAGTGAGCTGAGATTGCACCACTGCACTCCAGCCTGGACAACAGAGCAAGACTCTGTCTCAAAAAAAAAAAAAAAAAAAAAAAGAGTAGTGGAGATTAGATTGAAAGAACTTGTAGTATGAAATGCAATGCCTAGTGGGTAGTGAGTACTCATAAGGAAAGTTACATGGAGGAAAAAGGCTCAGAAGTTTGATCAGCCACCTGAAAGGGAATACTAGTTCCAGATCAATTCCGGATATACTTTGTGATATAGTTCGCAGGATAAACTGCCTCCTGTTTCAGCCCAGAAACTTCCATGTTTCTCTTACTACTGGGTTTGCATTTATCTTTTCTGTTTAAGCTAAGCAGTTCTGCTTGGAGGTTTGGACCCAGCAAGGATGTGGCATGTGGTCATCAAACACCAAAAAGTGTCATCAGAGTGAAGTTTCTTCTTTGGACACAGAAGGCTCATTCCAACCTCAGGGCCTTTGCACACACTATTTCCCCAGCCTGGAATACAAATCTATCAACCTGGGCAAATCCTACTTCTCCTACAGGTCTCGGTTTAAAAGTATCACTTCTAGGAAAACTTTCCAGACCCTCTGGACTTAGAACAATCCCCTAGCTAATTCTCCTACAGTGCCCTGTACTATTGCTTTACTCCAGTTGGCATGCTTGTATCTTCAAGGAATTTGCTCATTTCATCAAAGTTGTCAAACGTATTGGTGTAAAGTTGTTCATATCTCCTTACTGTCCTTTTAATCTCTGTAGGGTCTGTAGTGATGTTCCTTCTTTCACTCCTGACAACAGAAATTGGTGAAGTCTATCTCCTTGTCTCTTAACGGTCTTGCTAGAAGCTAATCATTGCTACTGACCTTTCCGAAGTGTCACAGTTTGACTCTGTTGTTTTATTTTCTGTTTTTTATTTTATTGCCTTTTGGCATGACTTTGTTCTTTTTTTTTGGTTCCCTTATGTTCAATTAGCTCTTCTTTTCCTAGCTCACTTTTAATTAATTTAAACTTCACAAGTAGGCATTTGTATTAATAGTTTTTTTTTTTTTTTTTTTTTTAAAGATGGGGTTTCACCATGTTGGCCAGGCTGGTCTTGAACTCCTGACCTCAGGTGATCCACCCACCTTGGCCTCCAAAGTGCTTGGATTACAGGTGTGAGCCACCACACCCGGCCATTAATAGCTTCTTAAGATAGATGCTTTAAAAAGTGTGTGCTGAAGAAAAGAAAAGAGAAAAAAAAGACCAAGTTTTTTTTTTTTGGAGACAGAATTTCGCTCTTGCTGCCCAGGCTGGAGTGCAATGGCGCGATCTTGGCTCATTGCGACCTTCACCTCCCAGGTTCAAGTGATTCTCCTGCCTCGGCCTCCTGAGTAGTTGGGATTACAGGCATGCACCACCATACCTGGCTAATTTTGTATTTTCAGTAGTGATGGGGTTTCTCCATGTTGGTCAGGCTGGTCTTGAACTCCTGACTTCAGGTAATCCACCTGCCTCAGCCTCCCAAAGTGCTGAGATTACAGGTTTGAGCCACTGCACCCAGCCAACTCTTTTGAAATTTTTTTGTTTGTTTGTTTTCACCTGGGTGCAGGTGAGCTAAGGCCGAAAAGGGCCTGTTTGTTTTTTAGATGGGGTTTTGCTCTTTTGCCCAGGCTGGAGTGCAGTAGCATGATCTCTTGGCTCACTGTAACTTCTGCCTCCCAAGTTTGAGTGATTCTCCTGCCTCAGTCTCTGGAGTAGCTCGGATTACTGGTACCTACTACCATGCCCTGATAATGTTTTGTATTTTTAGTAGAGATGGAATTTCATCATGTTGGCCAGGATTGTCTCCATCTCTAGACATTGTGATCTGCCCACCTTGGCCTCCCAAAGTGCTAGGATTCCAGGCGTGAGTCACTTTCAAGATTTCTTTCTTTTTTAAAATAGAGATGGGGACTTGATATGTTGTCCAGGCTGGTCATGAACTCCTGAACTCAAGCAATCCTCTTACCTTGGCCTCCCAAAGTGTTGGGATTACAAGCGTGAGCCACTATGCCTGGCCTTTGTAATTTTTTCTTTACTTTTTTTTTTTGAGACAGGGTCTCACTTTGTTGCCCAGGCTGGAGCGCAGTGGCGTGATCTCAGCGTGCTGCAACATCCACCTTCCGGGTTTAAGCAATTCACCTGCCTCAGCCTCATGAGTAGCTGGAATTACAGGTGTGCGCCACTATGGCTGGCTAAGTTTGTATTTTTAGTCAAGACAGTCGAATTTTGTATTTCAACATGTTGGCCAGGCTGATTTTGAACTCCTAACCTCAAATGATCCGCCGACCTCCTGAAGTCCTAGGATTACAGGCATGAGCCACCATGCCTGGCCTCCATGATTTCTTAACACAGCTTTCCTCTCCTCCGGCAGCACAGGGATGCGGTCTGTGTCGTCACCTGCGGTGTCCCCAGTGTCTCTCACCGTGCTAGGCACATCATAAATATTTCTCCGTCATCTGACCTGACAGTGAAAAAAACATCCATTCAAGCCACTTTCATGCCTGTATGCTGGGTGCATAGGAGATGGAGTTAAAAGAGATTCCTGGCTTATTTTTCCCCCCAATTGAGTACTGAGCATCATAATGTTCCCAGAATTGTGCCAGAGACGTCAGGATGAATGCAAATAGCTCCTGCCCTCAAGGAGCTCAGAGTTCAAGAAGAGCCAGACAAGAAGATAAGGAGAATCCAGTGGTGAAATGCAGCAACAGAGGCAGTGGCTGAGGGGGCCCAACCCAGCTACAGCAGGGTCAGGGAAGGCTTGTGATTGACATTGATAGAGGCAGGAGGCCAATGCCTAGGCACATAGGGGCAGGTCCCCGGTTGAAACCCCATCTCCAAGGCAAAGACAGTTTAAAGCCCAAAAGTCAAGCTACAAGTCAAATCCAGGCACTGGACTGAGAACCTGTCTTCCCGTTTGGCACGCTTTCTTCTGATTGATCCCCAGCCTTCACCTATTGTACGTGTACCTACACCTTCCTAATTGGTTTTCTTTTTTTTTTTTTTTTGAGACAGAGTCTTGCTCCGTCACCAGGCGCCAGGCTGGAGTGCAGTGGTGTAATCTTGGCTCACTGCAACCTCCGCCTCCTGGGTTCAAGCAATTCTCCTGCCTCAGCCTCCCGAGTACCTGGGACTACAGGTGTGCACCACCACGCCCAGCTAATTTTTGTATTTTTAGTAGAGACGGGGTTTCAACATGTTGGCCAGGATGGTCTCGATCTCTTGACCTCGTGATCCGCCCGCCTCGGCCTCCCAAAGTGCTGTGATTACAGGCGTGAGCCACCGCGCCCGGCCCCTAATTGATTTTCTATACTGATGTGCCCACTTTGGAGTGGTGTCTTTGCTTTAATCTCTTTTGCATACTCACAAACCAATCAGCACACACTCCGCAGTGTGAGTCCATAACAAGCCTTGGACCCAGCCACACTGAGAGAGAAACCACACCCCCACAACCCCCACATCTCCTCTATGCTGAGAGCTGTCGTTTCGCTCAAAACGATTCTTCTCCCATCCTCACCCTTCAGTTGACAGTGTTTCCTCCTTCTTCTTGGATGCAGGACAAGAGCTCGGGAACCACTGACTGCAGGTACAAGCTATAACACAGGAAGGCTGAGTGGGCAGGGTGCCTCAGTGGCAGGCCTTCCTGGGTGTGTGTGTGTGGGAGGCATCACCCACCGTAGGTGTCCCTGGTTGGCAAAGTGGCTGAGAAAAATCCTGAGTCAATATGGTGCAGGAATCTACAACCTGGAATTCTGGGTTTTGTTTTTTTTGAGACAGGGTCTCTCTCTTGTTGCACAGGCTGGAGTGCAGTAGGGCAATCATGGCTCACTGAAGCCTCAACCTCCTGGGCTCAAGCGATCCTCCTGCCTCAGGTTCTTGTGTTGCTGGAACTACAGGTGCGTGCCACCATGCCCAGCTAATTAAAAAAATTTTTTTTTGTAGAGATGGGATCTCACTCTGTTGCCCAGGCTGGTCTTGAACTCCTGGGCTCAAGCAATCGTCCAAACTTGGCCTCCCAAAGTGCTAGGATTACAGGCGTGAACCACTGCATCTGGCTTGGACGGTATCTGTTTTATTGACTGTCAGATGCCCGGTGAATAATTAGGGAGGAGAGTTTTTGGTTTTGTTTACTCAAGGGGTATGAATCGCCCATTCATACTCCAGAGGTCAGTGAGAATAGTGGAGTGGAGTGCTCCAGGCACCCAACCTTGCACAGAAACATTGAAAAAACAGGCAAAAAAAAAAAGAAAAAAAAAAAAAGACCTGTCAGAATTGACTTTATCTGAGCTCTAGTGTTAAGTAAAAATGACTGGAGGACATTGTTTTAGATTGTTTCTACATTGAGCCCCAACAGAGAAGACTAAAAATCAAAATGGAGTCACTCATGCTAAAGCTCTACATCACCAAACTGAAACTGAGCTGTTTTCTGATCTTCCTCATGATTGCTGCCTGATTCTAGTCTATGATCACAAATAAAGCCAACTGAGATATTTAATTGAATTAGTTGTAATTAATTGTAATTTTGGCTGGGCGCGGTGGCTCACGCCTGTAATCCCAGCACTTTGGGAGGCCGAGGCGGGTGGATCACGAGGTCAAGAGATCGAGACCATCCTGGTCAACATGGTGAAACCCCGTCTCTACTAAAAATACAAAAAATTAGCTGGGCATGGTGGCGCGTATCTGTAATCCCAGCTACTCAGGAGGTTGAGGCAGGAGAATTGCCTGAACCCAGGAGGCGAAGGTTGCGGTGAGCCGAGATCGAGCCATTGCACTCCAGCCTGGGTAAAAAGAGCGAAACTCCGTCTCAAAAAAAAAAAAAAAAAATTGTAATTTTGTCCTTTGACACTGGAGAATCAAGGTTTTTTTGTTTTTGTTTTGAGACGGAATCTTGCTTTGCTGCATCTCAGCCAGAGGGCAATAGCATGATCTCGGCTCACTGCAACCTCCGCCTCTTGGGTTCAGGTGATTCTCGTCTCAGCCTCCTGAGTAGCTGGAATTACAGGTAGGTGTGCGCCACCATACTCGGCTAATTTTTGTATTTTTAGTAGAGATGTGGTTTCACCATGTTGGCCAGACAGGTCTTGAACTCCTGACCTCAGGTGATCTTCCCTCCTCAGCCTCCTAAAGAGCTGGGATTACAGGCATCAGCCAGGGAGCACAGCTGGGAAAATCAAGGTTTGTGCCAACCGAACGAAAACTGAATTGTGAAAAAGGCACCTTGACTGGAAGGAAAGCTCCATGGTGTTTTCACCTGCCCTTGACCCATGTCCTTCGCCAGCACTGCAGAAGTCTTGAAGTCAGGCCAGGCACAGTGGCTCACGCCTGTAATCCCAGCACTTTGGGAGGCTGAGATGGGTGGATCACGAGGTCAGGAGATCGAGACCATCCTGGCCAACATAGTGAAACCCCATTTCTACTAAAAATACAAAAATTAGCTGGGGGTGGTGGTGTGTGCCTATAATCTCAGCTACCTGGGAGGCTGAGGCAGAAGAACTGCTTGAATCAGGGAGTCAGAGGTTGCAGTGAGCGAGATTGTGCCACTGCACTCCAGCCTGGTGACAGAGCAAGACTCTCTCAAAAAAAAAGAAAAGAAGTCTTGAAGACAGCGGCCTGTGTTCCCAGTCCTGGCTCCTTCGAGAGCAGAGCAGTCCCCATTCGCAAAGTAGTCACATGTCATATGATGACAATTCCATCAGCGGTGCATCACACAGACAGTGTTGTTCTCATAGATGACCTTGCCATATTTTTACTGTATCATTTTATGTTTAGATATACAAATACATTAAGTGTTATAGTTACCTACAAACTTCAGTACAGGAACATGCTAGAGGTTTGAATCCTAGAATCAATAGGCCATGCCTTATAGGAGTGTAGTCGGCTACCCCATCAACATTAGGTAGGTACAGTCCGTGATGTTCGCACAATGATGAAATTGCTTAATGATGTATTTCTCAGGAAAAAAAAAAAAAAAAAAAAAATATATATATATATATATATATATATATATATATATATATATATATTTGAGACACGGTCTCGCTCTGTCACCCAGGTAGGAGTGCTATGGTGTGATTATAGCTCACGGCAGCCAGGACTCCTTGGGCTCAGGTGATCCTCCCACCTCAGCCTTCCTAGTAGCTGGGATGACAGATGTGCATCACCATGCCCAGATAATTTTTGTAGCTTTTGTAGTCTCGTGGTTTCGCCATATTGCCCAGGCTGGTCTCAATTCCTGGACTCAAGTGATCTGCCTGCCTCAGCCTCCCAAAGTGGTATTAATCTTCAACTCAGAGAGCCCGGGGTGAAAAGCTACAGTGAGTTTCTTTGGGCAGGCCGGGTACAGTGGCTCATGCTGGTAATCCCAATGTGAGCCACCATGCCTGCCCGCCCACCCCCCCTTTTTTTTTTTTTTGAGACAGTTTTGCTCTTGTTGCCCAGGCTGGAGCGCAATGGCATGATCTCAGCTCACCGCAACATTCACCTCCTGGGTTCAAGCGATTCTCCTACCTCAGCCTCTCCAGTAGCTGGGATTACAGGCATGTGCCACCAAGCCTGGCTAATTTCATTTTTTTTTTTTTTGAGACAGAGCCTCGCTCTGTTGCCCAGGCTGGAATGCAGTGGCATGATCTCAACTCACTGCAACTTCTGCTACCTGGGTTCAAGAGATTCTCCTGTCTCAGCCTCCTGAGTAGCTGGGATTACAGGTGCGTGACACCACACCCAGCTAATTTTTGTATTATTAGTAGAGACAGTCTCACCATGTTGGCCAGACTGGTCTCGAACTCCTTACTTCAGGTGATCCGCCCACCTCTGCCTCCCAAAGTGCCAGGATTACAGGCATGAGCCACTGTGCCTGACCTAATTTTGTAGTTTTAGTAGAGTTGGGATTTCTCCATGTTGGTAAGGCTAGTTTCAATCTCCCAACCTCAGGTGACCTGCCCGCCTCAGCCTCCCAAAGTGTTGGGATTATAGGCATGAGCCACTGCACCTGGCCTTTTTTTCTTTTTAAAAGTATCCCCATTGTTAAGCCAGGCATGACTATATCGCGTTGGTCTGTTCTAATATGTCTGGAAGCTACAGAAGGATTGACTCAAGGTGCCTGTCTTCAATTCAGAATGCATTCCTTGAAAACACTGTAGGGGACCGGGCGCGGTGGCTCACGCCTGTAATCCCAGCACTTTGGGAGGCTGAGGTGGGTGGATCACGAGGTCAAGAGATCAAGACCATCCTGGTCAACATGGTGAAACCCATCTCTACTAAAAATACAAAAAATTAGCTGGGCATGGTGGTGCGTGCCTGTAATCCCAGCTACTCAGGAGGCTGAGGCAGGAGAACTGCCTGAATCCAGGAGGTGGAGGTTGCGGTGAGCCGAGATCGCGCCATTGCACTCCAGCCTCGGTAACAAGAGCGAAACTCTGTCTCAAAAAAAAAAAAAAAAAAAAGAAAACATGGTAGGGGGAAGGAAGAACCCACATCCGCCTGGGACAAAAGATTATGATGGAAGAAAACCACAGATGAGCCAAAGCCTGGGATGAAATGCTGCAGTGAAAGTTTCTTTGGGCAATGAGAGCCTTCTAAAGGCACCTATATATACTGAATTATTTATTTATTTATTTTAGATGGAGTCTCGCTCTGTCACCCAGGCTGGAGTGCAGTGGCGCAGTCTTGGCTCACTGCAACCTCCACCTCTCGGGTTCAAGCGATTCTCCTGCCTCAGCCTCCCTAGCTAGGATTACAGGCACCCATGTAACGGCACCAAGCCCAGCTAATTTTTGCATTTTTAGTAGAGATGGGGTTTCACTATGTTGGCCAGGCTGGTCTCTAACTTCTGACCTCAGGTGATCCACCCACCTTGGCCTCCCAAAGTGCTGGGATTACAGGCATGAGGCACTGCGCCTGGCCTATACTGAAGAATTTAGAATGCAATGTGCATGCCCCCTGAAGTCCCTAAACTGTCACCTCTGGTGGATCACCAGGCTCAGCATAAGCAGGAAGTAAAGGCTGAAGCGGAGTTGTCAGCATCCTGCTTAAGCCCTGGAGTATCCCCTCATAGATCTGCAGACAGTGGGAAAGGGTATTTTGTGTGTGTGTTCATGAGACAGGACCTCACTGTTACCAAGGGTGGAGTGCAGTGGTTCCATCATGGCTCACTGCAGCCTTGAACTTCTGGGCTCAAGTGAACCTCCTGCCTCTGCCTCTGGAGTAGCTAGGACTATAGGTGCACGCCACCATACCTGGTTAATTTTTTATTATTTTGTAGAGATGGTGGGGCGGGGGCAAGAGAGTCTGTCTATGTTGCCAAGGCTGGTCTCAAATCGCTCAAGTGATTCTCTTACTTCAGCCTCCCAAAGTGCTGGGATTACAAGCATGAGCGCCCAGCTAGAAGTTTTTTCATTTTGCTATCTTTTCCTCTCTGTAACATAAAATAAAAAAACTCCTACAACAAAAAGACAAACAACCTAATTTTTAAATGGGCAAAAGACATTAACAGATTTCTTTCCAAAGAAGATATACACATGACCAAGAAGCAGATAAAAAGATGCTTAACCTTACTATTCATTAGGGAAATGCACATACACTAGGTTGGCTATTAAAAACAAAACAAAACAAAAAAAAACAGGGCTGGGCGTGGTGGTCATGCTTGTAATCCCAGCACTTCGGGAGGCTGAGGTGGGCAGATCACTTGAGGCCAGGAGTTCGAGACCAACTTGGGCAACATGGGATAAACCCTGTCTCTATTATAAATACAAAAATTAACTTGGCGTGGTGCTGCGAGTCTGTAATCCCAGCTACTTGGGAGGCTGAGGCATGAGAATCACTTGAACTTGGGAGATGGAGGTTGCAGTTACTGCACTCCAGCCTAAGTGAACGAGTGAGACTCTGTTGCAAAAAAAAAAAAAAAAAGAAAAGAAACAAAACAGAAAGTAACAAGTATTGGTGAGGATGTGGAGAAACTGGAACCCTCACACATGGTTGGTGGGAATGGAAAACAGCACAGCTGCTGGGAAAAACACTTTGGTTCCTCAAAAAGTTAAACATAGAAATACTATAGGGTCCAGCAATTCCACCACTAGATCTATACCCCAAAGAACTGAAAGCAGGTAATGAAAATACACATACATACATGTTAACAGCAGCTGTACTCACAATAGCTAAAAGGTTGAAATAACCCTACTGTCCATCAGTAATGAATGGCTAAAGAAATTGTGGGGCCAGGCACAGTGGCTCACACCTTACAGTGCTTTGGGCAGTGAGCCACGAGAATCACTTAAGCCCAGGAGTTAAAGACCAGCCTGGGTAACATACGGAGGCTGGTATGTCGCTATAAAAAATAATTAGGCAGGTGTAGTCTCAGCTACTTGGGAGGCTGAGGTGGATCACTTGAGCTGGGGAAATGGAGGGTGCGGTGAGCTGTGATCATACCACTGCACTCCAGCTTGAGTGACAGTGAGACTGTGTCTCAAAAAAAGAAAGAAAAAGAAAAAGAAAAATTGAAATTGTGGTATGTGCATACAATAGAATACTACTCAGCCATAAAAAGGAATTAAATATTGATACATGGACTAACCCTAGAAACATGCTAAACAAAAGACGTTAAATACAAATGGTGACACATTGTCTGCTTCCATACATATGACATTTAGAGACCGAAAGCAGATTGCTGATTGCCAGAGGCTGGGGGCGAAGTGGAATGAGGAGTTGATACAGGAGGTGGGAAGAAATTATTTAGGCAGATAGTGAGGGCAAAGAGTGCTCAGCAGAATTTCTTTTCTTTCTTTTTATTTTTTTTCTTGAGACAGAGTCTCATTCTGTTGCCAGGTGCTAGGCTGGAGTGCAATGGCGCAATCTTGGCTCACTGCAACCTCCGCCTTCCAGGTTCAAGCAATTCTCCCACCTTAGCCTCCCGAGTAGATGGGACTAGAGGCGCACACCACCATGCCCAGCTAATTTTTGTATTTTAGTAGAGATGGGGTTTCACTATGTTAGCCAGGATGGTCTCGATCTCTTAACCTCGTGATCCACCCACCTCGACCTTCCAAAATGCTGGGATTACAGGCGTCAGCCACCGAGACTGGCCCAGAATTTCTTTTCTAACAGAAAGTAGCCCCACCTCGGCCAGGCACGGGGCCTCATGACTGTAATCCCTGCACTTTGGAAGGCCGAGGCGGGCGGATCACGAGGTCAGGAGTTTGAGACCAGCCTGGCCAATATGGTGAAACCTTGTCTGTACTAAAAATACAAAAATTAGGCAGGCATGGTGGTGTGCGCCTGTAGTCCCAGCTACTCGGGAGGCCGAGGCAGAAGAATCGCTTGAACCTGGGAGGCGGAGGCTGCAGTGAGCCGAGATCGCACCACTGCACTCCAGCCTGGGTGACAGAGCGAGACTCTTGTCTCAAAAAATAAAATAAAAATCCATTAAAGGCCGGGCGCGGTGGCTCACGCCTGTAATCCCAGCACTTTGGGAGGCCGAGGCGGGTGGATCACGAGGTCAAGAGATCGAGACCATCCTGGTCAACATAGTGAAACCCCATCTCTATTAAAAACACCAAAAAAATTAGCCGGGCGTGGTGGCGCGTGCCTGTAGTCCCAGCTACTCAGGAGGCTGAGGCAGGAGAATTGCCTGAACCCAGGAGGCGGAGGTTGCGGTGAGCCGATATCGCGCCATTGCACTCCAGCCTGGGTAACAAGAGCGAAACTCCGTCTCCAAAAAAAAAAAAAAAAAAAAAAAAAAAAAAAAAAAAAAAAATCCATTAAAAAAGAATCACCCTTAAAGTGCTTATAGTGCAGGTAGAAAAAATAAAAATTAAAAAAAAAAAAAGGAATCACCCATTCTCCACTATTACTTCAAAATGTCCAAGCAGCGAGGAAAATGATAGAAAAACTTGGGAGTGAAAAGGAATACCAAACCGATATTACAAAGAGCTGCCACTTCCCCAAATTTTCTAAAAGTAGGAAAGTGCCAACAACAACCAGTTGTATTTGAGGAGTGTTTGTCATCACCTGCCAACTTTTTCTGGGTCTATCTTTGAAGACTAAACATTTCCATGTACACTGTTTATGTTTCGACGGGAATCAAATAACAGATTATTATTTACTGAGGGCCTACGATGTGCGACGCATTGAGGAAGTAAGCACTCAACAGGCATTTCACCTATCCCACGACAGCCCAGTGGGGTAGGCCTATTATCCCCACTTTGCAGAAGAGGAAACTGAGGCTCAAATAATGGGTAGGGTGGGAGCTGAACCAGGCAAAGTGGCTCCCATTCCCACACTCTCCTCACCTCTTCCTACCTGGGCTGTCGTTTTTCTGACCCGCGGCTACTGTAATGACTCTGTTTACCTGCTGGCCCTTGAGTTTTGAGACCGTTGGGGTACAAAGTGTGGCCACACCCCTCCCCTGTCTATAAGCCAGGAAAGCCAACCGCTCAATAGGAACCGAGCCTCATCTCAATGCTCACAGCCGCTCTATAGGGTGGTCGTTCCAGCACTCCCAACTTACTAGTAAACTGATACACTGATGCTCCTAATACGCAAAAGGCGTCGAAACGGGCCACGCTCCCAGACCAACCAAAACACCACGCCACAGGTATCTCTGCCCCACCCCAGCTGAGCCTTTTTATAAGCGAGCCCTACGGGTCGCGTACAGGGCCACGCCCAGTCGCTATTTTTTTGGTCCACTGTACCCCGTGGATCCAGCCAAAGGTTGTCATGCGCGGCGCACTCTGGGAAAACTGCGGGGAGATGCCTAAGAGGATCCTGCCGCCTCTAACTTTAGTTGTCTTAGCTATTGCCTACAAAAGATGCACTATCATGGCACTTATTTTTGTCATTTTCCTCCACCAGCGGCCGAGACCAGAGCCGAACCCTTTGAGAAAAATGTTTCAAGACAGTTGAGTGTCTCCGGGCGCCTCAGGCATTCATTCGGACAGCCTGCCTCTCTCGGGGTCCTTCACTTTTGGCACTGCTGGTTACAGACAACCGACAGAAGCGGCTGCCAATGAACTCAGCCGAGTAGGACGGAGGCAGGGCTAGCGCTTAAAGGAGCCGTGACCCCTTTGCAGACCAGAGGGTGACCCGGATGATGGCGGCCGACGCGGCCCTAGCCCTGGCGTTATGGCTACTAATGCCACCAGTAGTGGTGGCAGGGGCGGGACCTCCGCCAATCCAGGACGGTGAGTTCACGTTCCTGTTGCCGGCGGGGAGGAAGCAGTGTTTCTACCAGTCTGCGCCGGCCAACGCAAGCCTTGAGACCGAGTACCAGGTAGAGGGTCGAGGGCTAGGCAGCCAGCGGAGTCAGGGAGAGGGGGCGTGGCCACGCAGCTGAGGCGAGGCGCGCTTTAGGGGGAAGAGGGAGGAGTCCGTGCGTGGGAGCGCGGGGGCGGGGCTGGAAAGAGATGGACAGATGGGGCGGGGACGGCGTGTGGGAGCGGAAGGGGAGGGAGTAATAAAGAAGGTGGGGCTAGAGTGATACATCCAGAGGGGGCGGGGCCAACGAGAAGTATAGGTAGCCTCTGAGAGGACAGGACTCTCGCTGCTGGGCGTGGCGATAATGCTGATAGGTCGACGACGGGGGCGTTGCTGACAAGCCTTTCTCGGGGGGTTAGACTAAGGAAAAAGGCAGGGCCTATCGTCTTTTGGAGGCGGAGCTAACCGGGGGCGTGGCCAGGTAAACGTCCTTCAAGGACTTTTGATAGGTGCGTGGTCAGCTGAGCTCGAAGTATGGATCCCAAGCTGTCATATCAATGAGGGTGGAGGCAAGGGGCGCAGCCATTGGGACAGGTTGGGGTGGGACCGGTTGTGGGTGTGCCGGCATTCAGGTAAGCCCTTGGTGGTCTGTATGGGTCAGTGTGTGGTTCAGCCATAGCCCTCTTTGGCAGGCGCCCTTGGCCTACCGATAGCCCTTCACCCGCTCTTACCTGTCCCCCAGGTGATTGGAGGTGCTGGGCTGGACGTGGACTTCACTCTGGAGAGCCCTCAGGGCGTGCTGTTGGTCAGCGAGTCCCGCAAGGCTGATGGGGTACACACGTGAGTTCAGTCCGGCTGCCTGCCTAGGTTCAGTTACAGCCCTGCGCCTCCCAGGTGGCCTCAGGTTACCGCCCTGACTGCCCCACTGAGTTGGCTGGCTGGCCACCCTGGGTCATGTTTGTGGGTCTGTCTGTCTGCCCAGGGTGGAGCCAACGGAGGCCGGGGACTACAAGCTGTGCTTTGACAACTCCTTCAGCACCATCTCCGAGAAGCTGGTGTTCTTTGAACTGATCTTTGACAGCCTTCAGGATGACGAGGAGGTCGAAGGATGGGCAGAGGCTGTGGAGCCCGAGGAGATGCTGGATGTTAAAATGGAGGACATCAAGGTATGTCCAGGCTGCGCTGGGGCCACTCCTTCCAGATCTCTTAGGATTCAGCTGGGGTGCCCCTCATTGGCCTGACCCACCCTCCCGTCTGTACTGGTGCCCTCAACTGAACTATAGTAACAGTAGCAGCAATTAAAATAGTTCATTTCAGGCCATGCATGGTGGCTCACACCTGTAATCCCAGCACTTTGGGAGGCTGAGGCGAGTGGATCACCTGAGATCAGGAGTTCAAGACCAGCCTGGCCAACATGGTGAAACGCCATCTCTCCTAAAAATACAAAATATTAGCCAGGTGTGATGGCAGGCACCTATAATCCCAGCTATTTGGCAGCCTGAGGCAGGAGAATCACTTGAACCCAGGAGGCAGAGGTTGCAGCGAGCCAAAATCGCACCATTGCACTCCAGCCTGGGGAATGAGAAAGAAACTCTGTCTCAAAAAAACAAAAAACAAAAAAAACCCGGCAGTTCATTTCTAGGTATAAACCTGATTTGAAGGTTTAAGGAACTCGTATCATAAATAACTCATACCGTAAATCTCCATAACCATCTTGTGAAGTAGACCTTGTGGTCAAATTATACCCATTTTACAGGTGGGAAAAGTGAGATACAGGATGGCTGAGCAACTCAAGGGTACACAGACCAACTAGCAGAGCTGGCACTGAACCCAGACTAGTTTCAGCAACTGTGCTCTTAACCACAAGCAAATATGTTCTGTACATTTATTACTGTTTTAATTAACTATTGTTTTATTTTCTTTAGACAGATCTCTCTTGGTTACCCAGGCTGGATTGCAGTGGTGCGATCTCAGCTCACTGCAATCTCTACCTCTCAGGTTCAAGTGATTCTCCTGCCTCAGCCTCCTAAGTAGCTGTGCTACCATGCCCAGCTAAGTTTTGTATTTTTAGTAGAGACAGGGTTTCACCATGTTGGCCAGGTTGGTCTCGAACTCTTGATCTCAGGGGATCTGCCCACCTCAGCCTCTCAAAGTTCTGGGATTACAGATGTGAGCCATAGCGAGGCAGGGTCTTGCTCTGTCACTCAGGGCAGAGTGCAGTGGTGTGATCATAGCCCATTGCAGCTTCAAGCTCCTGGGCTCAAGCAATCCTGCCACCTCAGTGGCACTGCAGATGTACACTACCATGCCTGGATAATTTTTCATTTTCTGTAGAGATGAGGTTTCGCCATGTTGCCCAGGGTGGTCTTGAACTCTTGGGTTTAAGTGATCCTCCTGTCTTGGTCTCTTAGTGTTTTGATTACAGGTGTAATCTTGCCTCAGCCTCCTGAGTAGCTGGGATTACAGTTGCACACCACCACCCATCTAATTTTTTGTATAGTTTGTAGAGATGGGGTTTTGCTATGTAGACCAGGCTGGTCTCAAACTCCTCGGCTCAAGTGATCCTCCCACCTCAGTGTCCCAAAGTGCTGGGATTACAGGCGTGAGCCACCTTGCTCGTCCTTGTACATTTATTTAGGCATTAAATTTTCACAGTAATTTGGAAGCTTATAGAAGAGGAAACAGGCTCAGAGAAGTTAAGTTGCTCACAGTCACACAGCCAGTGAGTGGCAGAGTGAGGACTTGAACTTAGCCTGAACAAGTCTGTGTTTGCAGTTGTACCTCCCTGGGCTAACACAGCCTCCCTCCATATCACCAGGTTTTTTGGGTCTCTGGTCCCCAACGGGTGGCCTGACCCTTCCACTCCCTCTGCCCTGTAGGAGTCCATTGAGACTATGCGGACCCGGCTGGAACGCAGCATCCAGATGCTGACGCTGCTGAGGGCCTTCGAGGCACGTGACCGCAACCTGCAAGAGGGGAACCTGGAGCGGGTCAACTTCTGGTCGGCTGTCAGCGTGGCAGTGCTGCTGCTGGTGGCCGTGCTGCAGGTCTGCACGCTCAAGCGCTTCTTCCAGGACAAGCGCCCAGTGCCCACGTAGCCCCTGCCGCAGAAGGAACAGGGGACGAAGGAGGGGCAATGGGGTGTGCGCATGTGAGACTTGGGGGTCCCTCCCCAATTTTAGGTTCCTGCCAAAGCAGGAGTGTGCAGTCAGGGCCCGAGGTCTGGCCCTGTGAGTCTCCTTCCATCCTCAGCGGGCAGGGAACGCCTCTGGCTTGCAGAAGGGGCGGCTCAGCGGCTGCATTGACGTTTCTGGAAATCTCGCAGGATGGGCACTGCAGTGTTGGAATGGGAGCCTCGGGTTTCCTGGCCCCTTTACTGTAAATGTGCCTTAATCTAAGCCTTCCATCTTGTATGAGCATTGCCTGGTGTGGGGCAGGGCATAACAAGGACACCTGGGTCCTCCAAGCCAAGTTGAGGATAGAACACCAGGAAAGGGCCTGTAAGACCACCTGCCCCGCCCCCTCTCCCTGTAGGGGCTCCACACAGGCATGAGTGGTGGCCCCACCAACGTCTAGGCAGAAGCCTCCTGGAACAAAGGGTGGTGTGGCCTGGGCATCGGAGTCAATAAATTATGGTCAGAAAATCACAGAGCCTGCTGACTGGGGCTCAGGGACACCAGCCGGGACAGACTGGCCCCGAAAGGGCAGCCAGACAGGCGGGAGGGGCCTCCCACGAAGCTCAGAAGAAAGGTCGTGCGGGAGCCGATGGAGGTGGTCGCCTGGCACAAGAGAAAAATCAGAAAGCAAAGTTTAACTGAGCCCTGGCTGAGCCACGAGGCCTGGGCTTCCCCATGACAGGGTGAGAAGCAGGGACTGAGGGTAGGAAGGGGGTGAAGTGCTGGGGTCCCTGCTCCACCAGGCAGCAAGCAGCCAGGCCTGTGTGCATGGGGGTGTGTGGGGGAGGGGAGAAGATCTGCTCGCACTCCTGATGCGCTAAAGTAAAAGCTCTTCGTGTATCGAGTGGCTTCCTCTGAAAGGTGACCCCCCTGAAAGCAGAGCCCTCAGGGAGTGAGGTGTGAGGCGCTTATGGCTGTAGGGACGTGGGCGTCCTTGTGGGAGGCCTGATGGGGGAGGTGGTGCCCACGTCCCCAGCCTGAACACCAACACAAGAGGCCCACACAGCAGCCACCAGCAGCGTCTTCCCTTTATTTTAGTTTATTAATAGGATACAGAGTGCAGGCACTTACAGTGGTCAAACTGAGCGAGGAGTGGGTGAGGTCTGCTCAGAGGCCGCCCGGGGCCCACCCTGTCAGAGTGGCATGGGCGGGAGCTGAGAGGCCCCCAAGGTCCCCCCTGCCACCACCATCCACATAGCCCCAAGCCCAGCCACCCTGGGGGACCCGGGAGGAGGAGGAGGAGAGAGGAGTAGAGCGAGGCTGGCCCGGGCCAATGGCTCCGGGCCTGGCAAAGGCACCTCTGGTAGCCGAGGCTGGGCCGGGCTCAGGCTGTGTGGTTAATATGGCCAAGAAGGACTATGTACAACTCAGGCCTGGCAGCTGGGCACTGCTGAGCCCACGGGGCCAGGCTCACCACTGGGGAGCTCCTGCTGATGGGAAGCTGACGTGCCCCTGTGCCCCAGCAAGGCCTGGGGACACAGGCGCCCTTGGTGCCCCCACTTCTAGAAGGCCCCTGCCCTACGTGGGCTTTCCCAGGCCAAGAAGACCCTGGCAGAGTCCCCCAGGCTGGACCCCTCATTCAAGATGGTGTCGAGGGTGCAGGTCCCCCCTCTGTCACCCTGAGACCCCATCCTCCAAAGTGCAACACCCAGCGCCCCCTGCCTGGAGCTCCAGGGCCCTTTCTTGCAGTGTGGTGTCCAGCCAGGCACAGGGGCCGGCCCTGGACCCGGGCCAGGGTTAGGGAAGAGGCCAGGGCTGCCCATGGGAGCCTGGTCCCAGCATAGGGGCGGCGGAGGGCCCCAGACCACCGAAGCTCCTGCACCATGGGTGCGTGAGGCCCCCCAAGAGCATGCCCCCACTCGAGGCCTAGTCGAGCAGGGATGGCTCGGCTGGGCGGATAATGGTGGGCCGGCTGGGCGCAGCAGGGGGTCTTCTGCTGCAAAGAGAATAAAGACAGGTGGGGAGGGGGAGACGGCAGTGAGGCCGTGAGCCAGAGGCAGGCCTGGTCGAGGACCCAGCCCCCACCCACACGCCACCCAGGGGTGCTCCCCAGGCTGACGGCTCTGCAAGCCACCAGGGTGCTGGGGAGAAGTTTGCTGAACCCAGGCATCGATTCACCTACTGTTTGACCCTTGGTGAGTTTCCTGCCCTCCCTGGGCCTCAGCTTCCCCACTGGATAAGTAGAGAGAATAAAGCCCGGCCCACAGGGTAAGGTGAGGCAGGCAGAGGCAGGAAGAAGAAGGTAAACAGTGAGAGAAGGTGCCCAGCCTGAGGGATCCCAGCTGCCTGGTAGCGCACCCCAGTGGGCAGTCACCGGGCTCCCCTACTCTATGACTCCAAACAAGCCTCTTGGCCTCTCTGGGCCTGCTTCTCGGCCAGCCAAACGGGGATGAGGACAATTCCTCCATTCCAGCAGCTGGGCACGTGCAGAGAGCTCACTGGGAGGCAGTGAGGCTGGAGGAGAGACCCCAGGGTGCAGGCATTTGGGGTGGAGGGTGGGGGGTTGGCCTTACCTGGGCACTCCTGGGGGGATCCCTGGGGGGATCCGAACTGGCCGCGATGGGATCTGAGGTGGGGCCGGGAAGAGGTCATTGTTGGCAAACACGCTCTGGGGTCCAGGCCGGTACGGGATTGGGGGTGGTAAGGAGGAGGTTGCTGTCCCCACGGGCAGAGGAATCATGGGGGGCCCTGGAGTGGGACCCCTCACTGCTGGGGGCCGGCCTGGGGGGTGCACGCTGGACACAGGTCGGCGCTGTGGAGTAGGGCTGTGAGGAAGGAGAGGGTGTGAGCTACAGATGGAGTGGGAATCCCAGCCATGCCAATTGTGGCTGCCAGAGCCCAAGGCGGGGGCAGGCTGGGGGGACAGTGCAGGCACAGGGGTATCCTCCCACCCCAACCTGAGTGCCAGACCCACCTTCCCTTGCCCCCGGCCCCCAAGGGCTTCTGTTGCCTTCTGACCTCATCCCCACAACCCCCACGTGGCCAGGCACTTCCCACTCACAGGGCTCCCTCAGGTCTCCGGCCCTGGGATCCACCCTCACAGCCAGACACTTCCAGAGTCCTCCAGATCAAGCCTTAAAGCCTTCAGGGGCCATGGAACACACAAGCCCTTCCCAGACACCCAGGTTCCCTCCTGGGCCCCAGCACCTGCCGCCTGCAGGCCTAGGTGCAATGTACTCCCCCTAGGGAACACCATGGCTCCCCGAGGGCTCTGTAGGGCGCCCCCCTGTGACTGCCTCAATGGCCTACACTCCATCTGACAGCTCGGGGGCGGGGCAGCTCTGGCCACACCTTCTGTTTGCCCCACCAGAGCCTCCCACCAGCCCTTCTCTGTGCTCCAGGAGGCTCATCTTCGTTCTGTGGCTGCTGCCCCTTGAGCCTCTTACCCTGGCTTCCATTTGGGCAGTGCCGATGGAAGGCACCAGCAGAGGGCAGACGGGGTGTATTTATTCACGGCTTCCAGCCCTAGAGCTCCAAGGCTGGCTGGCCCCCGTTCCCCCTCTCTCCCTTCTCAGGCCTCAGCAGGGCAGCATCTCCCACTGTGCCCAGCCTGGGGGCTGCCCCTTCTCCTGCCCACCCTTAGGCTGTGTCCCGTTTCCTGCCAGGACCCTGCAGGACACGAGGGGAGGACAGGAACCCGCAGGCTGCACGCTTGTGGGTAGGGGAACCAGGCTCCCGGACCTGTGGCTGCTGGGGCTCTGGAGCCAGGTGTCATCGACGGGCGGGGGCACGGGCGTGGACACGGTGCTGGTGCTGATGTCGCCGATGATGTTCAGTGCCTCCTTGAGGGCGTGGTACATGCGCAGCATGTCGTCCCGCCGCTGCGCCTGGTCGGCTGACTCCTCCATGAGGCTGCTCTGGTCTGCCGAGGAGTACAGGTAGGCCAGCAGCTCATGGTGGATGAAGGCCTTTGTCTGCGGACAGGGGTTGGGGAGGCTCAGGCTTCTGTATCACCCCAACCCAGAACCCATAGTGACTGCTGGAAATACATCTCCCACAGGGCAAGGCCACCTCCAGACTTCTTTGAGAAATCTTGCTCTGTCGCCCAGGCTGGAGTATAGTGGCTCAATCTTGGCTCGCTGCAACCTCTGCCTCCCAGGTTCAAGCAATTCTGCTGCCTCAGCCTCCCGAGTAGCTGAGACCACAGGCACACACCACCATGTTTGGCTAATTTTTGTAGCGATGGGGTTTTACCATGTGGCCCAGGCTATTAATGAGATTCTTATTCAACTTACTCCTAGTATCTTGTCTCTTCTATTGACATCTTTTCTCCTGTCTTAGCTTCTTATTTATTTCCTTAACCTTGGCAGAATAATCCTGTTATATTTTTATTTGTTTATGTTTTTGTGACAGTCTCACTCTATCACCCAGGCTGCAGTGCAATCTCGGCTCACTGCAACCTGCATCTCCTGGGTTCAAGCAATTCTTGTGCCTCAACCTCCCAAGTAGCTGGGACTATAGGTGTGCGCCACCACCCCCATCTAATTTTTGTATTTTTAGTAGAGACAGGGTTTCACCATGTTGGTCAGGCTGGTCTCCAACTCCCAACCTCAGATGATCCACCCGCCTTGGCCTCCCAAAGTGCTGGGATTACAGGCATGAGCCACTGCTCCAGCCCCAAAGCTGGTTTATAAAGCTTTCTGAGTGGCTAGTACCACGCCAAAGGCATGACCCACAAATGTCCTGAACCCTCCAGCAGCCTGAGCTGGAGATCGTATCAACACAGCTGCATTTCACAGAAAAGGAGCTCAAAGCCCTGAGAGTCTCCAGGGAACCTGGGGCCAGGCAGGTGACGCCCATGAGGAAGACAGGCTGTGCACCCAGTCCATCAGGACACAGCAGCTGCCCAACACGACCTGAAGGCATGGTTGCAACCAGAGTGAACGTGGGTTTGAATCCTAAGGGACTTGGGGCAGGTTACTTTATCTCTCGGGCCTCCAGTTTTCTGTCTGTGAAATGGAGTGCAGTGGCATTACCATAGCTCACTGCAGCCTCAACCTCCTGGGCTCAAGCGATCCTTCTGCCTCAGCCTCCCAAAGTGCCAGGACTACAAACTGGTGTGAGCCAGGGTGCCTGGCTTCCTTCTCATTTTTTTTTTTTTTTGAGATGGAGTGTCACTCTGTTGCCCAAGCTGGAGTGCAGTGGCATGATCTCGGCTCACTGCAACCTCTGCCTCCCAGGTTCGAGCCACTGTCCTGCCTTAGCTTCCTGAGTAGATGGATTACAGGTGCCCACCACCACAGAGAAGACAGCATTTCTCCCTCGTGCAGTTAGTCTGAGGCCGGCATAAAGTAATTGAGAGAAGGTGCACATCTGCGGTGTTTGTTCCAGTTAGTGGACTCGATGGGACCATGGACCCAGTATGGCTTGGAAGCCCTAGGGTTTCCCAAAGAGATTGGCCATACAGATTTCGGTGTTTAAAGGGTGGTGACTTGTTCTAATTTGTTGTTGTTACTGTTGTTGGAAACAAGGTCTTGCTCTGTCGCTCGGGCTGGAGTGCAGTGGCATGACCACAGCTTACTGCAGCCTCAACCTCCTGGGCTCAAGTGATCCTCTCACCTCAGCCTCCCAAAGTGCTACAAACAGGTGTGAGCCAGGATGCCTGACCTCCTTCTCATTTTTTTGAGATGGAGTCTCACTCTATTGCCTAGGCTGGAATGCAATGGCACGATTTCAGTTCATGGCAACCTCCACCTCCCGGGTTCAAGTGATTCTCCTGCCTCAGCTTCCCAAGTAGCTGAGATTACAGGCATGTGCCACCATGCCTGGCTAATTTTTGTATTTTTAGTACAGATGGGGTTTTGCCATGCTGGTCAGGCTGGTTTCAAACTGACCTCAAGTGATCCACCCGCCTCGGCATCCCAAAGTGCTGGGATTAAGTGTGAGCCCCCGCGCCCGGCCGCCTCCGTCTCATTTTCAGTGCTCCACTCACATTGTTGATCATGAGGTGCATGATGGTCTTTGGCATGAGGTCACGGATGGACTTGTTGATGATGGCCACGTACGAGTCCACCAGGTTGCGAATGGTCTCCACCTGCCGCTCCAGCTGGGGGTCCATGGAGAAGGTGTTCTCCTGGGCCCCGTCCTCGTTTTCTGCCTGCAAGTGGGAGGTGAGGTGCTTAGGGGTGACCTTGGCCTGGGGCGAGTCCTGGTTCTCTGGTAACCATCTGCCCTACTGTCCCATCAATAACCAACCTCAGGCTGGCCCCTGACAGCCCCACTGGTACTAGGCAGGCTTGCTTGCCCCGGGCCAGAGCTGCCCAAACAATGGGGTGATCCTGGCTGATGCTGGGGTGAATCCCCTCACCTGGGTATTGGAACATGGTTTTTTTTGTTGTTGTTTTTGATACAGTCTTTCTATGTCACCCAGGCTGCAGTGCAGTGGCACAAACACAGCTCACTGCAGCCTCAACCTCCTAGGGGCGCTCAAGTGATCCTCACACCTTAGCCCCCTGGAGTAGCTGGGATTACAGAGGTGTGCCGCCATGCCTGGGTATGCTTTGTATTTTTTGGAGAGACAGGGTTTTGCAACATTGCCCACCCAGGCTGTTCTTGAACTCCTGGGCTCAAACGATCTGCCCGTGTCAGTCTCCCACAGTGCTGGGATTACAGGTGTGAGCCACCGTGCCCGACCTTGGGACATTTTATTTTATTTTTGAGATGAAGTCCTGCTCTGTCGCCCAGGCTGGAGTGCAATGGCGTTATCTCAGCTCACTGCAACCTCCGCCTCCTAGGTACGAGTGATTCTCCTGCCTCAGCCTCCCGAGTAACTAGGATTACAGGCATGTACCACCATGCCTAATTTTTGTAGTTTTAGTAGAGTTGGGGTTTCACCATGTTGGTCAGGGCGATCTCAAACTCTTGAGCTCAAGTGATCTGCTCGCTTCGGCCTCCCAAAGTGCTGGGACTACAGGCGTGAGCCACCCACTGTGCCCGGCTGAGACATTTTAATGTTGGGGCCAAGTGTGGCCATGTTCACTCTACCTCAAGGATGGAAGGGGAAAAGAGAGAACAAAGCAGGTGGAACCCCATCCCCTGCATGCCCCGGTCATTGGCTTCAGCGAGAGAACTTTCTGGTCCTGATGACAAAGTGCCCCAATTTCTCCTTTGCTTGCTCAAGTGGGCATCTGCTACATGACTTCAGAGACTCCTGGCTAACGTGGCCTGGAAATGATCTGTCCTGGGGAAAGCCAGCTCTGTTTCCTCTCCTGGGAGGGGGCTGCCGGGCCTGAGGTATGCCAGCTGCGCAGGGCAGCTCCTCACCTGGTCCTTCTCGGGGTAGACGCCGGCTCGGAGGAAGGAGGCCTTCCAGCTGTCGACGTCCTCCTGGGAGTCACAGGCCAGCTCGATCTGCCGCAGGTCCTTGTAGACATTTCTGCGGGGGTGAGGGGGCATGCTTGACCCTGACCATGGGCCTGGCAGACCACCCAGAGGCATGGGCTCTGGGGGTCCTTCTAACTGATTAGGAACCCAATCCTAACCCAGGTTTCACCAGGTCATGCCGAGGGGTCGCTGTGAGTGATGCCTACAGCACACAGAAGAGTGCTGAGCACAAGCTCACCAAGTGTCTACGTTTGTTTCTGTTGGATCAGCCGACTCCTCTCCTTTCCTGGTGCCCTAGAGGTGGGCATGTGTCTCCCGACACCCACTGTGGCTGGGGAGCTCCAACTGGGGCATTTGCACGAAAGCCCAAAGCAGCGCTGTCCACCAGAACTTTATTTGCATTTTTGTGTTTTTTAAAAAAAAGTTGGCCAGGCACGGTGGCTCACACCTGTAATCCCAACACTTTGGGAGGCCGAGGTGGATGGATCACCTGAAGTCAGGAGTTGAGACCAGGCTGGCCAATATGGTAAAACCCCGTCAATACTAAAACACAAAAAATTAGCTGGGCATGGTGGCAGGCGCCTGTAATCCCAGCTACTCAGGAGGCTGAGGCAGAAGAATTGCTTGAACCTGGGAGGTGGAGGTTGCAGTGAGGTAAGATCACACCCTGCTCTCCAGCCTGGGCAACAGAGTGAGACTGTCTCAAAAACAAAACAATTTTTTAAGGGTTAGGCGTGGTGGCTCACACTTGTAATCCCAGCACTTTGGGAGGCTGAGGCAGGGGAATCGCTTGAGCTCAGGAGTTAGAAACCAGCCTGAGCAACACATCAAGACCCTGTCTCTACAGAAAATACAAAAATTAGCTGGGCGTGGTGACGTGCGCCTATAGTCCCAGCTACTTGGGAGGGTGAGGTGGGAGGATCACTTGAGCATGGGAGGTGGAGGCTGCAGTGAGCCAAGAACACGCTGTGCACTCCAGCCTGGGTGCTAGAGCGAAACCCTGTCTCCCTCGTCCTCAATTTTTTTTTTTTTTAGACAGAGTCTCGCTCTGTTGCCAGGCTGGAGTGCAGTGGTGCGATCTCGGATCACTGCAACCTCCGACTCCATGGTTCAGGTGATTCTCCTGCCTCAGCCTCCTGAATAGCTGGATTACAGGCACACGCCACCAAACCCAGCTAATTTTTTGTATTTTTAGTAGAGATGGGGGTTTCACCATAGTGGCCAGGCTGGTCTCAAACTCTTGACCTCGTGATCCGCCTGCCTCAGCCTCCCAAAGTGCTGGGATTACAAATGTGAGCCACCACACCCAGCCCCTAATTCTTCTTTTTTTTAATAGAGATGGAATCTTACTTTGTTGTCTTGAATTCCTGGCTTCAAGTGATCCTTCCACTTTGGCTTCTCAAAGTGTTGGGATTACAGGCATGAGCTATTGTGCCCAGACCCAAACTTTCTTTTCTTTTTTTTTTTTTTGAGACGGAATCTTACTCTGTCACTCAGGCTGCAGTGCAGTGGTGCCATCTCAGCCCAGTGCAACCTCCCTCTTCCAGGTTCAAATGATTCTCTTCCTAAGCCTTCTGAGAGGCTGAGACCACAGGCACGCAGCACCACGCCTGGCTAAATTTTTCAGTGTTGCAGAGGCTGGTCACGAACTCTTGAGCTCTGGCAATCCGCCCACCTTGGCCTCCCAAAGTGCTATGATTACAGGCGTAAGCCACCGTGCCTGGCCCAAATTTTTTTTTTTTTTTGAGACAGAGTCTTGCTCTGTCACCAGGCTGGAGTGCAGTGGCGCAATCTTGGCTCACTGCACCCTCTGCCTCCTGGGTTCATGTGATTCTTCCGCCTCAGCCTCCCGAGTAGCTGGGACCACAGGTGCATGCCACCACGCCTGGCTAATTTTTGTATTTTTAGTAGAGACGGGTTTCACCATGTTGGCCAGGATGGTCTCGATCTCTTGACCTTGTGATCCGCCTGCCTCAGTCTCCCAAAGTGCTGGGATTACAGGTGTGAGCCACCGCGCCTGGACCCAAATTTTCTTTAGTAGTAGAAATACTGTCTACCTGCATCATCCATTGAGGTAGCCCCAAGCCACAGATGGCTTCTGAGCCCTAGGAATGGGGCCAGAGTGATAGAGGAGGTAAGTTTCAACTTTTATTTGAAGTCAATTAATTTATATTAAGTAGCCACACGTTAGCAGCTACTGCATTGCACATCAAATGTCTAGATGTGCTGAATTCCTGGGGGCAGGTGGGGAGGGCGAGTATCTGGGGACGGGCTTGGGACCTCCAGCAAAAGCTTATGAAATGCTGAGCACATGTGGGTCCCTGAGTGGAAGAAAGAATCAGGGTTTCAAAGCTGGAATGGATGGTAAGTAATGCTTGCAGATGGTGGTCTACAGGCCAGGCGCTGTGCTACACACCACACACGCTTTCCTGTCCCATGTCCAGGTGGGGTTGAGACAGCCAAGCTGTCCCCAAAGCCCTCAAGTGAGACTTGGGTTTGTGGTCAGCACGTGGCTGTCCTGAACGACTTCTGGATGGAGTTGTGAAGGGAGGGGCATGCCCTTGTTGCTCCACTCTCCTCCTTCCTGCTGCTGCCTGGAACATCATCACAATGGCTGGAGTTTGGGCAGCCATTTTGGACAAAGAGATAGAAGTCAGGGTTTCACAGCAGCCTGTCCCACTGCAGAGCTCAGGTTCTGCACACCAGGAGGAAGGCTAAGGAAGAGGAGGGCCTGAACCCTGATGCCTGTGGAGCTGCTCCACTTTGCCTAGGACACTTAAGGCCAGACTTGATTTACACAAAAAATCTTCAACCATCTATTTTGTTTTTGCAGCCATGACTCTGGGTTTCCTGAACCTGCTCCTAAAAGATGTATCAGGAAATATCATCATCTCCCCCTGCACAGGGGTCACAGGGCTCAGGGACCTGGGACAGCTGCCAGGTATCAATGGCCAGGGGCAAACCTCAGAGAGCTACAGAGGTTTTCAGACACAGCTGGTGGACAAATGGGTCTCGGAGCTTTAGGCCAGCCAAAGCAAAGCAGGAGGGAACCAGGAGAATCAGCTGGAGTTGGTGGATGCAGCCAACCAGTAGGCAAGGAGGTTCCAGGGCCAGCAGGGAGGATGTCAGCTCCTGCCTATGCGTCTCAGGGTACCCCCAGGCCTCTGCCAACAGCCAAGCCCTGACTTGGATAGGCTCTGCTTCCTGGATGAGCGTGAGTGTGTGGGCATGGGAGGAGCCCTCCTGCCAGCTGCGTCTCTTCCTGAGAGCAGCGTCTCTGCTAAAGTCTGCAGCCAATGCCTCATGGGAGACATGTACTGAGAGCTTCCTGCGGCTTCTCCTTTCTTTTCCAGCTTCACTCTTCTGGGAGCTCATCTGGGCTCGTCACTTGAAATACCGTCCATGCAGTGGCGACTGACCAGTTCACATGCTAGCCTAGAGCTCGTTCCTGGACATCACACTCCTGGACCTACCCAGGTGCCTCCCTGATGTGCCCTCTCCCTTGGCCTGGCCTGAACTGACCCCCAGGCTGTCCCCAGGCCTAGCCTGCCACTGTCTTCCCCCACTTGGCCAATGGCAACAGCCGGGCAGTGCAGGAGCTCAGGCCCAGGTACTCAGGGTCACCATCAGCCTTTCTCTCTCATATCCATACCCACCAGGACTCTGCCTGACTCCTCCACCCAGCATCTGCACCCTCCTCCCGTGTCCTTATCCCCACCAGGGTCTGGCCCCATCATCGCCCACCTGGACAAGGCAGTAGCCTTTGCCCTGGTCCCCCGTCTCCCACCCCCTCAGCCACCAGAGGGCGCCTGCGAGCACCTGAGCCAGGTCCTGGTCCCCCTCTGCTCAGAACTCTCCGTGGCTCCCACCTGACTTCATCCCCGTCTCTGCCCAGAGAGGTTGTCTCTGACCCAGCACTGGAAGCATCTCTGGGTGCAGATGCTGGATGGAGGAGTTTCTCACTCGACTCCCCTTCTAGCAGGTGGAACCCCAGGGCAGGGACTGCTGAGAGCAGGTGCTCAGTGAAGGCTGTGGAGTGTGAATGAAGCCATCGTCTTCACCCTGAGCCCTCCCTGGGGCCCAAGGCCCCTCACCTCTGCTCCGTGTTGAAGATGGCGAAGACGTGCTTGTTGGACATGAAGCCCTTCTCCACATCACGGATCTTGAGGTTGTCCAGAGGCAGCATGTACTTCTTCTCTTTCTCCTGAGGGCGGAGGGAAAGGACTCACCCCAAGCTGTCCACATGACAACTCAGGATGCCCCAGGCCAGAACGTGCCGCATTGGCCATCACCAGCTGGGGGCTTCACATGCTGGTCGCTGCTGCAGATGAGCTCATTTGACACCCCCTCCCCATCCCTCCCTCTCTCCCGGCCATGCTGCCGTCCGTGACGACCCCTGAATATCCCAGGTGGGTTCCTACCCCAGGGCCTTTGCATGCCCCAGGCCACTGTCTGATCCTGACACTGGCATGGCTCCCTCCTGCCCTAACTCCACTCGCACCCTCCCCATCTTTTCCCTCACATAACACATCATGTACCCTGCGCTTATTGACCTGGGTGCCCGACTGCCACTGGACTGACTCAGTTTCTCCAGGGCAGGGACTCCTTTTCAGTTCACTGCTGACATGTGGCTGACTGTACGCACAACACAACCGCTCCTCCCCTTATGTGGAGTGAATGGAACCTTTAACTGGGCTTCATCTTTGAAACAAGCCTAGGAGTGAGTTGCCTCTGTGATGCCATTTTACAGAGGGGAAGACTGAGGCAGAGAAAAGCAGGGCTGGGTTTTAAACCTTGGCTGCCTCAGGACATCTCAGGGCTGGATAGCTGACGCCTGGGCCAGGTGCTGCAGAAGCCTCACCCTCCTTTCTTTATTATCATTCTTCTTATTATTTTAATACAAATGAGGTCTCACTATGTTGCCCAGGCTGGTTTTTGTTTTTTTGAGACAGAGTCTCTCTCTTGTCGCCCAGGCTGAAGTGCAGTGGCAAGATCTCAGTTCACTGCAACCTCTGTCTCCCTCATTCAAGCAATTCTTCTGCCTTGGCCTCCTGAGAAACCAGGACTACAGGCGCACGCCACCACGCCTGGCTAATTTTTTTGTATTTTTAGTAAAGACGGGGTTTCACCATATTGGCCAGAATGGTCTTGAACTCCTGACCTCGTGATCCGCCCACCTCAGCCTCCCTATCATTTGCTTTCTAAGGGTGGCCCTGTTCAGGAAGCACCAACCCAGTGCCAGGCATGGCTGTCCCAAATGCAGGGGAGGCAGCTTGGAGGAGGTGGGCCCCTCGGCCAGGGACAAAGGGCTAGTGAGTCATGAAGCTGGGGGTGGCACACTGGAACCTCACACTCACCCAGTGATGTATATGCCCACCATGCCACAGCAGCAGCAGCAGCAGCTCTTGGGGACCCATGCCAAGCACTGCTCAGCCTCAGTTCATGGATCCCTCCCAGCTCAGAGAGGGAAGCTGGCTGCCCAAGACCACACAGCAGGCCATACAAGCCACAGCAGGACTTTGGAGGCCAGGCCCCCATGACCCAAAGCCCGGTCCTCTCCACAGTGCCCCTGGTCCTTCTTTTTCCTGGCCCATCTCGGGAAACTTCTCAGGTACCCTCACTGGGCTGCCCCAGCACAAAACCTAACCTGGTTGCTGCCTCCAAATTGAAGCGCAGCCACAGTGACTGTGGAGGAGGAGGCTGGGGCTCCCTGGCGAGTGGGGATCGGCTGAGTGTCAGGACTTTGTGAGGGGAGCCAGGGTGGAGCAGTGGGCTTGGCACATGGGCTCAGGGAGTTAGGAGCTTAGCATGGTTGAGCTGATGCCAGCCCTGCCCCTTCCTGGCCGTATGCCCCTGGGCAAGTCACTTCCCCCCCACCCCTCATCTGCACCTCGGTTTCCTCGTCTGTCCAAGGAGGACGGAGGAGCTTGGTGCCCACTGAAGAGCTGGTGCCCAGGAGCACCAGGGATTTTCTCTGGCTGCTCTTGTGAGCAGCTCCGGGGTCAGCCTGCCAGGCTCTAGGCAAGGAAGAAGCAGGGAAGAAGCAGGGCAGAGTGTAGGAACAGGGGATGGTGGCCATGGAGGGAAGATGCCGCTGTGGACCAAAGGGAGGGAGGGTGGTGAAGAAAGCCCACACCCCTCATCCCAGGCAAGGCTGGGTAACACAGGGCCAGGGTCCCTCCAACCTCTCAGGGAAGAGTTTTGGGGGCTTTAAAAGGGGTCGGGGAGGGGGCTCTGCTGGAGCCCTGCCCCCCACCCCGACATTTGCCCAAGGGCCTTTGCTGCCCTGACCCTATCGTGTAATGAGGCCGGAAGCTTCCAGTCAGTGGGGCCAAGTAACTGAGTCACAGCCCTTTCTGGCTCATGCCACATCTGGAACTGTTTATAGTAGGATTCCTCCCAGAAAGCGGCGGCCGCCTCCCTGGTGCTGCCGGCACGCACACTCTTGAGCGCTCGCGCGCGCACACACACACACACACACACACACAGACACAAACACACGAAGACACTGAGGCATGTGTGCGCCCCTCCTCCCCACCCCCGACCCCCAAAGAGTCAGACTTTCTCCTGAGCCCAGAAGCCACGATCCCAAACCCTGCCTCCTGCCTCCACCTCCCCCACTCTTTAGGATTTCCTGAAAACCCAGAACTTTCTCCAGATGCAAGCCGGCCCCAGCCTTGCCACGTCAGAAGGGACAGAGCGGATCGTCTCTCAGGAGGAGCGGGGGCTTCCCTGGCTGCTCAGAGGTGCTGAGGCACGGCCTGGCCTGGTGGCCCCGGCGTCTGCCTGGGGGCGCCTGCAGGATGGACAGCCGGCCCCGCCAACCCAGTGTTCAGACTACCTGTTCAGGAGGCTGTCAATGTGTACAGTAGTCTGCACATTGGTTAGGCTGGGCTTGGGCAAGCGGCGCGTCGAGACAGGCCCCCCAAACTCGCCAGCATCCTTGGAGTAAGGCAGGTCTGGAGGTGAGTGTCATTTTCCACCACCCCGTTTCCCACTGCGGTGGAGCCTTGCATAGAAGGTTCGAGGGCGTGGGTGGGAGAAGAGGTGCTGGGGAAAGGCAGAGGGAGCCCCGAGACTGGCTGAGGGGTTGGGGGCCCTGGCCCTATGAGTCCACCATCCCCAGCCCATGGCTGTAAATGTCTCCTCATTTTTTAAATAAAGAGATACTGATGTCTTGCGTGTCACTGAGGCGTCTCTAAGAGGGTGGCCTGCTCCTTGGGGGTGGCTGCCACGTGTGTGACTCCAAGGGTCCCTGTGGTGGCAGGGGTCAGATTCCACGGCTGCCCCCTCCCGACTGGAGCCTGCTTTGTGTCTGGGGCACACATAGGGCCTCTTTCACAGGTCTGCAGCTTCTCATTATGGCCGGCACCTGGCCCTTCTCCCACTGCTGCTCCACACTCCGATCGGGGGGCCCCAGGGGAGGGTTGGGGGCTCTGGCTTTCAACCCCCAGATTAGCGTGAAAGAAGAGGCAGTCTGAAAACTACACCTGCAATACTGCTAGGCAGAGAGCCACCAGGCTGAGGTTCAGGACCAGAGGTCCCTCCAGGGCTCGCTGCCCCAGGCCTAGCACTCCCACCCAGGGGACCCTGGAAGGCCCCCACAGCCCTGAGCTGGAAGGCAGGGGACCAGCCCTTAGCCTGCCTGACAGCTCACACACAGGAGCGCAGGCTGGTTTCTGACTGCAAGGCGGAAAGAGGGGAGAAAAAGCGAAAGGGTACCCCACCCCACCCTACCCTGGCCATTTTGAGGAGCCATCGGATCTGGACATGTGAGTTCCTAGAGGATCCTGAGGCAGGGAGGAGGCTGCAGACCACGCCTGGCCCCACGCTCCTCCCACATCCCAATCCCATGAGGTTTGCTGGATCTGAGGTTCTGGAAGTTTCCACAGGGATCCCAGAAATGCTTGTATGGTGGCTCGGCAGACTCCACCACCCTGGGTTTAGAAACAGTGCCCCAGGCCAGGTGTGGTGGCTCATGCCTGTAATCCCAGCACTTTGGGAGGCCGAGGTGAGTGGATCACTTGAGGCCAGGAGTTCAAGACCAGCCTGGCCAATATGGTGAAACCCCATCTCTTAAAAAAAAAAAAGGAAACAGTACCCTAAACTGAGTGCTACAGAGGCCTCAGGGATCCTGAGGCTCCACAAACATTCCAGAGATGAGCCTCTGGCCTCGTGTGGAGTGGGATGATCGCCTTTCACTCCAACGCCCTTGGTCAAGGGGACATCAGGCCTGGGTTGCAGTGGAGGTGTCTGGATGTGGGGCTGGGGTGCCCCTCAGGTCAGGGGGCACAGGCCCGCAGACGTGCACTGGGGAAACATCCCCCCATGGGGGACCCTCTACTGGTCCCCGACGTGGGTCAAGTCACCACTCAGAGCCATAGTTTCTGTACCTGGCAGACTATACAGCCACCCCAGTGGCAAGTGTGAGGATTTCCTCATGGGGAGCAGGGTTCGCCCTAGGTGTGGCCTCAGTGGGCTCTCTCAGCCGATGAGCCCAGCACAGACCAGGGGTTCACAGCCACAAGCCTCACCCATCGCTCCTCCCTGGGGCCAGTTGGGGTCCCCCAACCTGCCTTCTCTCTAACCCTGGGACTTCCAAGCCCAGTCCTGCCTGTCCTGGGCTGGGTTGGCTGCCAGCAAGCCCCCAGTGGGAGGCACTCCTACAGGGCATCCCCCCAAACCCAAGGGGAGGAGAGCCAGGCAGGGCAGCTCCAGGGGCCTCAGGCAACCCCGGCCTCTCCACTGAGGTTGCCTGGACTGAGTTGGTGGCTGTGCCATCCCAGGGACCATGGGGACTGGCGGCTGGCCCTGCACCTGACACAGCCCACGCTCAAGGTCATGGATAGCCTTGGAGCCAGCCCTGGGCCCACAGCAGGATCTGGCACAAAAGTGCATCTCTGAGCCTCCAGCTCCTCCTCTGTGCACTGGGAGTAGGTGGGTAGGTTCCCTCCTACAGAGAGGAGCTGGGAGGACTTGATGGTGGTGACCACCAGGAAAAAACCTTGGACACATGCTGTGAGCCAGGCACAGTGCTGGCTCAAGTACCAGACCTTCCCTGCTGGCTCCCACAGTCCAGAGGGGAAGGCCACAGTCCTGACTTTATAGGTAGGGAGACAAGACATGAAAGGTTAATGCCATGCAACCAATATCCTGGTGAATCCTGGTGTCAAGCCCTAGCTGTCACGCTCAGAAACAACCAATACCCACTTCTTTCTTAGATAGCGCTAGAACTGTTAGCTGGGTGCACAGTTCTCACACACAGGGGCCCTTCTTTCCTTTCTTTGGGCTGCTAGAGGCTACATGGTGATGGGCATGGGGCAGCCATTTTAAACTATGAAGGGAACCCTATGTTAAGTTGGCAACAGGGGAGGTGGAGCCAGGCCCTGGACAGTCTCGCAGCACAGTGCCACCAAGCTCACTGAGACATGAGCAAGAAACAGACTTCATCTCTTTAAGTGCCTTCATTTTGGGACTGTGTTACAGATGCATATCCATAGCCCACATAGCACAGCCATGGCTCACGGGACAACCTGCGGTCTTCTCCCAGAGTAACCAAGACAATGAGAGAAACATAGTTCCCTTTGCCAGGGACCCTTGAAAGTCAACCTGGACCGCATCAGAGTAGCAACAAGCTGTCACACAGAAGTGGCTTCCTTCCCAGGCCACTAAGCCATGGTTACGTTAAGAGAATTAAGCAAGAAACGGGTTGATCAGGGCCATAAAAAAGAAAGATCCCGTCATTTGCAGCAACATGAATGGAACTGGAGGTCATTATGTTAAGTGAAATAAGCCAGGCACAGAAAGACAAATCTTGCATGTTCTCATTACGTGGGAGCTAAAAAAGGTAGAAGAAGAGATCTCACAGAGCTGGAGAGTAGAAAGATACTAGAGGATGGAAAATGTAGGGATAGGCAGGGGGTAAAGAGAGGTGGGTTAATGGGTACAAATACACAGCCAGAGAAAAAGCATTAAGTTCTACTGTTCAACAGCAGAGCAGGGTGACTGTAGTTAAGAATATAGTTAACAACAATTGTCTGGTTTTTTTTTTTTTTTTTTTCTCAGATGGAGTCTCACTCTGTCGCCCAGGCTGGAGTACAGTGGTGTGATCTTGGCTCACTGCAACCTCCGCCTCCCGGGTTCAAGTGATTCTCCTGCCTCAGTCTCCCAAGCAGCTAAGATTACAGGCACCCACCAGCACATATCCAGCTAATTTTTATATTTTTAGTAGAGATGGGGCTTCACCATGTTGCTCAGGCTGGTCTTGAACACCTGACCCACCTCAGCCTCCCAGAGTGCTGGGATTACAGGCATGAGCCACTGCGCCTGGCCAACAATGTATTGTCTATTTCTTCTTCTTCTTTTTTTTTTTGAGACAGGGTCTCGCTCTATGGCCCAGGCTGTAGTGCAGTAGTGAGATCATAGCTTACTACAGCCTCTATCTCCTGGGCTCAAGTGATCCTCCCACCTCAGTCTCCTGAGTAGCTGGGACTACAGGCACACGCCATCATCCCCAGCTACTTTTTTTTTAAGTTTTTGTAGAAACGGGGTAATGCTATATTGCTCAAACTGGTCTTGAATGTCTGAACTCAGGCCATCCTCCCACTTCGGCCTCCCAAAGTGCTAGGATTACAGGCCTGAGCCACCATGCCTGGCCTCGTATATTTCAAAGTAGTTAGAAAAGAGGACCTCAACTGTTCTGAACACAGAGAAATGAGGAACACCAAGGTGACAGACACCACAAACACCCTGCTACGATCATTACATATTCTGTGCATCTAATAAAACATCACAGGGACCCCATAAAAACGTCAAACATTATCTTTTTTTTTTTTACATGGGACAATCAGGAGGGATGCTGGATCAGCGTGGACAGCAGGGGCTGGTCGGCAGCGTCCCTGCTCAAGGCTGCCCTCCCACTCACAGTGAACGAGTCCCTCCCATGACTCAGCACTCAACACTGCTCCCTGAAGTCATCACCCAGGGGCCTCTCCATTTCCTTCCTATAACGACAAGCATGTAGGGATCATTCTGCACAGTGGCCAAGCACCGCACAGTGGGCAGGGACCGTCCTAGCCCACTTTGCAGATAGAAAAACTGAGGCCCAGAGAGGCGAAGGGCCTGGCTGAGCCTGTAGGTGATGGAACTCCAGCACCCCTGCAGCCTGGCCGCATGCCTGAGCCCCTGACCCATGGGCATGGGCACTTCTCTTGACCATGGGGCAGTGAGGGCCTGTTTCTAGTCTGCTGGTGACTCTGTCACCCACTATCTTCCTTTTGGATTCTAGGAGCTGACCCCATGGGGGATGGGCACAATTTGAGCCTCCTGGCACATGGTGGCTGCTCTCCAGCCCTGGGTGACGGTTCTCATGATGACTCTGAGGCAAAGTGGTGCAGTGACTGAATGAGTGCTGCCCAGAGGGAGCGCCCATCCGCTCTTCCCCGTCTGTCCCACCACCCACAGCAGCCCCACTCCAGCCTGCCACTCACCTCCTCATCCTTGTACCAGGACAGCGACTCGGCAGTCAGCACAAACCAGTACTCCTTGGAGCCTCCCTTCATCAGGCTGATGTTGTTGATGGTCAGCCAACCCCTGCGGATCACCTGAGGGGAAGCACGAAGCTTAGCGGGGAACCCTGCTCCGCAGCCCCGGCCACCCCCAGTGCAGTGGCCTCGCCCACAGCTCAGTGGGAAACTGGAAATCGCGACAGAGATACTTCCAGCCCGAAGCCCAGGAAACCCAGTTCCACCGTGCCCCAAGCATTTCCAGCTGGAAACCAACATGGGTGCCACCTGGGCAGGTGGGCGGATAGACTCACTGGGACAGGGCCTGATGGGGGACAGGGACATGGAGGCCTGACGGAAAGGGTCCTGGGGATGGAGGAGTCCCCAGGGCTTGTGTGGGGGGCTGTGGCACATGAAATGTGACATCTGAGGAACTGCACTTATTTGAGTGAGACAGGGTTCCAAGGGGTGCTGTCCAGACAGAGAGCCTGGGTCAAAGATGTGAGCCCAGGGGCCCTGCCTAAGGACACTAAAGGAGCGGGGCTCATGTCCCAAGCTGGCTACAAGCCTGGTGGTCGCCCTTTTGACCGACACATCAGGGTTCTGGGCTGGGAGATCCCATGGATGGAGCTCGTGTGGCTGTGGCTATTGTCTGAGTGGGGTCAGAACTCAGGCCTGCGCAGGGGACTCACCTGACAGCTAAAGGCAGGCGGCCTGGGGGCTGTGCTCCCACACTCCCTGGCCGCTGGAGGTGTGTGTGGGCCGAAGCCCCCCACCCTACTCGGGACTGGGGCCCTGGGAGCTGCAGGAAGCACACAGAGGCACGCGCAGGGCGGCCTGGGACCCAGGCACTGACAGACTTGGCCAAGCTACAAAGGGTGGGCTGAGCATGGCCATGGACAGCTGCGAAGGGCTGGCCTGCACCCCCCCATGGCAGGGCATGGCGGGGCATGGCACGGCATGGCAGGAGCACCAGAGATGGGGCCTCCAGGAATCCATCTGTGGCCCAGATGCTGTCCTAGTTGGGGGCAGCCCTCTCTCTGGAGGGGCTTCACCTGGACTACCCAGACCCACCCCAGGCCTGTCGATCTGAACAGGGCCACCAGCCCACAGCTCCAGCAGCTCCTTGGTGGCTGGATGTGAATTCTAAGCCCCAGGAGGCCAAGAAGATGGAGGTGGCTAAAGAGTGCCCAGGGACCCCTGGGACAGGCAGAAGTCACTGCCCAGGCTGGGGACAGTATGAGATGCCACTTGGCACACCTTGTTAAGGCCAAGGGTACAGACTTCTCCCTCCCTGGGATGAGCAGACAGGACTCTCTCAGTTGTTTGGAGCAGGCAGTGACCCCTGGCATCTGGCCATTCACGGGCTGCCTGGTGGTGGGTGAAGGGGCCGAGGCTAGCAGCCCCTGTGAGGTCACAGCATCCCCTCCAGGAACTCAGTGACGAGCTCTCCCTGGTCTGCCCAGTATGTCCTGGTGTTAGCACCAAAGGCCTGGTGTTCTCAGAATGCCTTCATTCACCCAGGGGGAGCGGGGCAGGGGCACTGCCTTGTCTCAGCCCAGGGTTGGGCACAGGGTGAATACTTACTAGACCCTGGTTCAGTGACTGAATGACAACGAGGTGACAGAAAACAGAGGGACAGGCTGTCAGTACTCCCCCAGAAAAATGTGGGGCCTCTGTACTCCTAGGCCTGGCCCAGTTCCTAAGGAGAGAGATGTGCCCGTGCACCTCTCAGTGGCCTGGCTCTCCTGCCTCCAGCCAGCTGGGGTTAGTATCGGTCAGAGCTGGAGGACAGGGCCCATGCTATGCTTTGGGGTACATGGCCACAGGGCCAGGGCACTGATCAAGTCACAGCCTAGCCTCGGGGGCGGGAGGTCTGGCAGAAGCCCTGAGGTGCCCTTCTCCATGTGGGTTCAGAGAAAAAAGCCCAACCCAGGGAGCTGCAAGCTGTAGGTAGCAAACATAGGCACTGTTAGCCACCCACAACTTGTGACCCAGAGAAAAGGGAGGAGCCAGGCCACAGCAGAAAGTCAGATTTGCATTCAAGGGACACCTCCCAAGGAGACTGGGCTTAGAAGGAAGTGGGGGTGGGAGAAACAGAAAAGGTGGCAAGGCATCACGGGCTGGGGTGCACAGTGACAGGCAGGCAGGCACATGGGGCAGCACGAGTGGCAGGGCAGGCAGGGGACGGAGGGCGGGGATCCCCTGGCAGGCTGGTCCAGCCTCTTTCCCGGGTAAGGGTCCTGGCTCAAGTCTCCCGGGGAGAGATAGAAATCATAGCTGGGAGATGCAGAGGCCACGGCCACACTCATGGCAGCACTGGGCTATGTGGCCTCTGGTAGGAAAAAATGAACTCCTAAACCTCTGGGGGTACAAGGGAAAAGGCAGGTTCCTGGCCTTGGCCTGGCAAATTCAAGGGGACTGGGGGGAACACGTGAGGAACCTGAAAAACCACAAGCCCGAGGCCAATTAATTCCTCCCGACACTGCCCCTGCCCACAGCCCTATCTGCACCACCCAGGCCCTGGGAGCAGCGAGGCCCTGGCATAAGATCGGCTCAGCTACAAGAAAGATCTCAGGATTGCCAGAAGATTCCTGCCAGAGGGCAGTGGCAGGGGTGACCAATGCCTTGGTGGCTGGCAGTGGGAGAATGTCCTGGAGAAGGGAGCCCCTGCTAGGACTGGAGGCCCAGGCTGTGCTGTCCAAGTGTGAGAGCCAGGCTGAGGCCAGTTGCCTAGAGGCGAGCTCCTTGAACTGGGCTCAGCTCTCAGATATGAGCAGCAGCTGCTTCCCACTGGGCTGGGCTGGGCTTCACACCCATCTCATGCCCCATACCAGGCCCCAGCCGAGGGCTGTGCACAAAGGAAGGAGGTGTTACCCACAGCAGGGACAGACAGCAAATATGATTCACCTTGGGGGCCATGTCAATCGATTGGTACGAGATACCTGGAGCACTGTGGTGAGAATTCTGGGCGTGGCAGGAAACGGTGCTAGGATCAATTAGTGTTGCCCGTCACAGGCAAAGGACAGGAGAAAGGGACAAGTGGAACAGAAGAGCCTTGTCTATTTTATCTGGAGGACAAGAGGCAGCATCTAGGAAAGGGGGTCCTGATAGATTAGTCATGCCTGCCATGCATACAGGAAAGGGTATCATATGAGGAAAAAAATAAATACCTTGATCACTTAGCCACATCTGCTATAGAACACCCATGCTGGCATGCTTATTTGGAAAGAATGCCAGGATTGATTAGCAATGTCTGCCAGGGGCATGTGCTAGAAGACAGCACAAGGCAAAGAATGCTAGATCAACTAGCCATGTCTGCCATGGGCACAAGAGGGGAAGATTTCTGCCATGTGGAAAAATAAGCTCTGATCCATGAGTGACATCTGCACAGGAGACAGAAGGAAGACGGGCAGTGCCAAGAATGATTTCTGGTCCGGCTTAAGTGAGATCTTCCATGGCCATAGATGTGAGGGGAGGCAGGGGTGGTGTGTAAGTATTTGCCATCCCTAACCTACAGTAAACCATAAAAACCTGTGAGGAACTGGCTGCAGAAGTGCGCCTTCAAGGGTGGCGTTCCAGTTAGTGCCTGCGTGAGTCAACTCACACCCGGGGCAATGTGAAGTCTAGCACCAGCTGTGGCATGGGGTTTCCAGGTTAGCTCAATTTTTAGTATTTTTGTTATTTGGAGGGGTGGGGAACAGGAAATGTTAGGGGAGGGTGGGGTCTCCATCACCACTAGATTCTCTAAAGTTTGCTACCACACTAAGTATGTACTTACCAGGATCTCCCCCTTTGAATATGCAAAGTTAGGATTGTGGGTAAATCAGGGAAGAACAGGTAGAGGAAAAGAGATGGAAGGGACATGAAGGGGACAAAGAAAAAGCAGGAAAAGCACAAAAACAGGAGAAGAGAAGAGCAGGGGAAAAAACAGCAAAAGAAAAAAAATTACATGCTATTAATCATATTCATGGTGTTAATATTTAATTCATTATCATCTCTTGAAACAAAAAAGCAATAACATATATATTACCTATGGCAAGCGCAAAAATAAATCATGCAATGGTTACGTTTCTCCTTCCCGCGGGTTCTATGATCCTGCAAGGTACACAGCGGAGTCCCCGCCCCCACCCTTGCCCAACAGGGAGAAGGGAGAGACATAGGCGGAAATTTTGCAAAGATTATGGGTTTTCTATTCTTTCTTCTTTTTTTTTTTTAAGACAGAGTCTTGCTCAGTTGCCCAGGCTGGAGAGCAGTGGTATGATCTTGCCTCCCTGCAACCACCATCTCCCGGGATCAAGCAATTCTGTCTCAACCTCCTGAGTAGCTGGGATTACAGGCACCCACCATCACACCAGGCTAATTTTTTTGTATTTTAGTAGAGATGGGGTTTCACCATGTTGGCCAGGATGGTCATAAACTCCAGACTTCAGGTAATTCTCCCACCTTGGCCTCCCAAAGTGCTAGGATTACTGGCGTGAGCTACTGTGCCTGGCCGGGTTTTCTTAAAAATTAATAATAAAGGCTGGGTATGGTGGCTCAGGCCTGTAATCCCAGCACTTTGGGAGGCTGAGGCGGGTGGACGGCATGAGGTCAGGAGTTCAAGACCTGCCTGGCCAATATGGTGAAACCCCGTCTCCACTAAAAATACAAAAATTAGCCAGTTGTGGTGGTGGGTGCCTGTAACCCCAGCTACTTGGGAGACTGAGGCAGGAGAATCACACGAAGCCAGGAGGTGGAGGTTGTGGTGAGCCAAGACCATGCCACTGCACTCCAACCCCAGCGGCAGAGTGAGACTCTGTCTCAAAAAAATTAATATAATAATAATAATAATAGAAAGGCACTGAAGGCAGGCACTGATAAAGCCATTCATATTTTACAAGGCTTCTACCTGGGTTAAGATGTTAGGGTACAACCCTTTGTGGCTCAGAGCTTCTCCAGGTGTGGGGCTCCAACTATCCTAGGCTCCCTTGAGCTGCTGGTGACAATGTAGTTTCCAGCGGCTATCACCTATGGGCTCCTAATCCCAAGGGCTTTGTTGGAAAGCCCAAAGAGGTCACAGATCCCTGCTCAAGGGAAAAAGTTCTTCTTTTTTTTTATTATTTATTTATTTATTATTATTATTTTTTAATTTTTATTTTTTTTTAGAGACAGGGTTTCACCATGTTGGCCAAGCTGGTCTCGAACTCCTGGCCTCAAGTAATCCACCCACCTCGGCCTCCCAAAGTGCTGGGATCACAGACGTGAGCCACCGCACCTGGCCCTTTCTTTCTTTTTTTTTTCTTAAGGGACAGGGTTTCTCCATGTTGGTCAAGCTGGTCTTGAACTCCTGACCTCAGGTGATCCACCAGCCTCGGCTGCCCAAAGTGCTGGGATTACAGGCATGAGCCACCAAGCCTGGCCCTAAATTCTTATTTCTTTATTATTATTATTATTATTATTATTGTTGGAGACAGGGTCTTTTGCTCTGTCACCCAGACTGGAGTGCAGTGGCGCAATTCTGGCTCACTACAACATCTGACTCCCAGGTTCAAGCGATCTTCCTGCCTCAGCCTCCCGAGTAGCCGGGATTACAGGCATGTGCCACCACACCCAGCTAATTTTTTGTATTTTTAGTAAAGATGGGGTTCTGCCATGTTGCCCAGCCTAGGCTGGTCTCAAGTTCCTGAGCTCAGGCAACACGCCTGCCTTGGCCTCCTTAAGAGCTAGAATTACAGGCCTGAGCCACTGTGCCTGGCCTGATAATATTTTTTAAGACAAGGAGGTCTCACTGTATTGTCCAGGATGGTCTTGAATTCCTGGGCTCAAGTGATCCTCCTGCTTTGGCCACCCAATTAGCCGGGATGACAGGCATGAGCCACCATGCCCAGCTAATTTTTAAAAACTATTTGTAGAGACAGGGTCTTTATATATTGCCCAGACTGATCTCAAAGTCCTAGCCTCAAGTGATCCTCCCACCTCCGCTTCCCAAAATGTTGGGATTACAGGCAAGAGCTACTGTGCCTAGACAAGAGTCAAGTTCTAACCCTGGCCTTGGATATCACATAGGGCCTTCCGGGTGGGTAAAATTTGCCCACTAGGCCCTGTCAGAGTGTTGGTTCTCAGACCATCTCCCAGAAATGTCAACATCTAAGTGGCATCTAGAGGCCGAGAGCAGATGGCCTGGTACTGAGGCTGTCGGGGGGGCATTCCACTGGTCGAGCTCCATCACCGGGGCTTGCTGCCACTCAGCATTCTCCCGCCCCCAGGGTGGAGCGGCAGGCTGCAGAGGGGTGCGCTACCTGATTGGGGATGGCCCTCTTCTTGTTCAGCTGCGTGCTCCTCTGCTGGGCACTGAAACCAAAGAACAGACAGGATTCATGTAGACAAGATGCTGGCGGGGAAGAAGGGCAAGAGGTGCGTGTGGCTGTTCTCTCCCTGGGGACCAAGTGAGCAGCTACAGGCAGAGGCAGAGAGAAGCCCTCTGCACACAAAGAGCTGCACAAGGGAGACAGCCTGGGCACACTGAACAAGAAATGTATCTGGTTCAATTGAGGCTTCTAGGCCCTCATCTCACCTGACTTACTAAAGTGTTGCTTATTTTCAGACGTCACTAGAATCCTGGAGTTTCTAAGAGGAAGTATGAGAAGGTGTTGCCTAAGCTGCGTGCAGTGGCGTGATCACAGCTCACTGCAGCCTTGACCTCCTGGGCTCAAGTAATTCTCCTGCCTCAGTCTCCTGAGTAGCTGGAACCACAGGTGCACACCATGCTTAGCTACTTTTTGATGTTTTTGTAGAGAAGGGGTTTCACTATGTTGCCCAGGCTGGTCTTAAATTCCTGGACTCAAGGGATCCGCCTGGCTCTACCTCCCAAAATGCTGGAATTAAAGGCGTTCTGAACCACTGTGCCCGGCCCTTCTTCCTACTCTTCCCATCTCTTGATCCCAACACCAGCCTATAAGTGGCATCAGAATGTGGGACAGCTACTGGCCATGAAATGACACTCAACTTGCACAACTCCTGACCCAAATTTAGAGGACATCCAAGGTCGACAGGGCGTGTTTCTATAAGGTTCCTTATTCATCCACAATCTGAAATCTCTTTTCTTGTTTATCCATCTTACTTCCTGGCTAGTTCATGCTGGCACAGACAAATCCCACTATATTTTACATGTGGACACCTACTCCACCACCTTACGGTTCTAATATATTTTCTACTCTGATAATCATATCACCGCTTGCAAACAGCACATATCTCTGTTACTTATCTGTCATCTTTTCTTATCTTATTGCTTTGGCTGGAACTTTCGGAACAATATGGAAAAGCAAGTCAGCCTGGTCACCTTCCTTTCCTGACTACCTTGGGGGTTTTGTTTTAAAGTCCAAGTTGGCTGTAGGATAAGGGACAAGTAGGCTTCCATTTCCGGATCAGTAAAGGCTGGAAAACTTAGAACAAAGGCAGAATTTTATCCAGTGATATTCCCAACATTCAGTAAGTTTATTACAGGGCTTCTTATCTGGGCTATTTATTTACTTATTTATTTTTGAAACAGAATCTCACTCTGTCACCCAGGCTGGAGTGCCCTGTCGTGATCATGGCTTACTGCAGCCTTAACTTCCCTGGCTCAGGTGATTCTCCGACCTCAGCCTTCCGAGTAGTTGGGATTACGCCCCACCACCATACCCAGCTAATTTTTGTATTTTTTGTAGAGACAGGATTTCACCATGTTGCCCAGGCTGGTCTCAAACTCCTGGGCTCCAGCAATCCACCCACCTTGGCCTCTCCCAAAGTGCTAGGATTACAGGTATGAGCCACTGTGCCAGGCCTGGGCCCTGTTTATAAAATACATTTGGAGGGCAATGGAAGCCTGGAATATCCAAGCACAAGAAGGATTCTGATCAAGAGCATCTGAAGGAGGTGGCACTGAGCTAAGCCAACCTTCTCAGTGATGGCTGGGTGACAGCGAGGCCCCAGCGTTGCTATTTCTTAAGGGCCTCTTGGCTCCCACCTTTGCCAGGCCTCCCTAAAATAGCAGCCCACACAGTGGACCCTCTCCTGAGCCTGGACCTCATCAGAAGCATCCTGGTGTCTTGGGGCAAAATCCAAAATCCTCCCCTGGATCTGCAGGGCCCTCCTGGCAATGGGGCCTGGCCTCTTGCTCTCTTACCTCCACCTGCCTGGTCTTGTAGCCTTCCTTCCTGGGGTCCAATTCTCTGGGGTCCCCCCCCATCACCTGACTTCTTCAGGAAGATCTCTCCAGGCCACGTCCCTGGCTCCCCTTTCCCACAGCCTCTCCCCTACCCTCTCTTCCTACTCTCATCATCCTTGTGACAATTTGTTGAAGGATTCCGTCCCCTAGCCCATGGTCTCTGAAACAGCAGGGGCTGCCGCTGGTGCGGTCAAAGTCCTGAGTCTGGCTCTGAGGGAGTGCCCTGTAGCTCTTCAGTGGGCCCCAGGGACGTCCCACCCAGGGCTGGGGCCACCCAGCCAGGGCGTACCCGTTCACACACCAGGGCAAAGGCACACAGCAGGCAATACCCACCAGGTCACCAGCTGCTCAGTATAGTAACAGCTGGCGTAAGTGGGAATGCCCAGGAATCCAGAGCAAAGAGTGGAGTGGTCAAAGGAAAAACAGGAGAGATTATGAGAAGGAACTGTGGATGAAGTGTGACAAGCAGAGACATCAAGGTGAGGAAAACAGCAGCAAACCAGAGATGGGGACCAGTGCTGCGAGCCCACACACCCGGTGGCCGGGAGAACAGAGCCAGGGGCTGCGTCCCACAGGCAGCCCACTACCTGCAGGGCACAGGGCCCTTGGATCATCTCTAGGAGGGGTTCTGATGAGGCCCTCATTCGTTCCTTCCTTCCCCTCACCTACCTGGTGGCCAGCACAGAACAGATCCTCAATTAGCTTTGTCAGGTGCACCGATAAATGTTCTATCTGGTGACTACACAGCCTGAGATTTGGCCCGCCTGGGCCCTCAAAAGGCAAGCCCCAAAGACCACCCTCTGGCCTCCCACGGGCCCTGCATACCCCGTCGAGCGCTAAGCACACTATATCTTAAAGGCTTGGGTGCCTGTGGGTTCCCTGCATAGGGCCTTTCTCTGAGGGTGAGGAGCTAGGAGTGGGTTTGCCCACTGCTCTGTCACAGGGCCCATCGAGGGGGCATACCAGTGGCAACATCCGACCAGCCTCGGGCAGGAAGGCCTGCGTGAGCCACCCCAACAATCTGAGTGAGGCCCAGGTGTGCCAAGGGGCTGGATGCAAACAGCAGGTGATGCCCGAGACTACCAGCACTGATATCGCCATCCTGCTGAAATCAAAGCTCCCCACTCTGGGCCCTCATCTGGGTGCCACTGAAGGTTCTGGTTTAAATCTACAGTGTATGCCTCGAAGCTAGGGAGACCCCAGGTAGCACTTCCCAAGGAGCAGCTTCCGGAGCCCTGAGCCCATGAGATGCTGTCCAGGAAGGGGCAGAATCTGGGAAAAGCTGCACATGGGTCGATAAAGGCTCTGAGAAGTCCTGCAGGAGGGGAGGTGCAGCAGCTTCGCCTCTCCCTGCAGGTCTGGCCATAGCACTGCCCTCTCCCTAAACTAACCACTAGGAGGCCTCAGAAGGTATGTTTGTTGGGGACAGTGGAGCTGGGGGCCACTATCAGCCCAAGAGAGCTTCCAGATATTCTCAGGTGGCTCTGCTTTCACACCAGGAACCCCCGACAGAGAGTGACCCCTGCCCTCTCAGAGAATCCCAACTCAATCACCTCCTTGGATCTGGGAGTGAGGACTGGTGCCGCCCGACCAGCCACTGTTTCCAAAAGTACCTACTTGGCAAAGCCGATGAAGTCCTCGTGGTTCGTGTTGATGTACGACTGCTCGATGTCGATCAGCAGAAGAATCTGGGGGAAAGTAGGGGTTGCTGTGAGTACAGGGGAAAGCCTGGCAAGTGGGGGCTGCGGCAGAAGCATTTCCCAGACTTGCCAGCAGGGAAGGCGTGGGAACCAGGAGGCTTCCCAGACAGGAGAACAGGGGGCTGTTGTTGCACTCCCTACAGCCTCACAGGCAAGAGAGCCTGGGACAGCAGAGCACAGCCAGGTAGCCCAAGGTGTCAATCACAGGCAGAGCCGCTGTCCATCCCCCAGGTCTGGAGTCTTGATTGAGCCACTAACTGGCCATGTGATCCTGGGCCTCATGTTACTGAGCTGTGGAATGGAGGGACAGGAGGCTCAACTGCCAAGAGTTTAATAATGTGCTGTCAGGTTGTTTTTTTGTTTTTGTTTTTGTTTTTGTTTTTGAGAAAATGACTTATTCTGTCTCCCAGGCTGAAGTACAGTAGAACAATCATAGCCTCAAACTCCTGGGCTCAAGCAACCTCTCTGCCTCAGCTTCCCAAGATGCTGGGATCGCAGCCGCCATGTGCCACCACACCCAGCTGATTCTCTTTTTTTTTTTTTTTGGTAGAGATGGGGTGTTACTATGTTGCCCAGGCTGGTCTTGAACTACTGGACTCAAGTGATCCTCCTGCCTTGACCTCCCAAAGTGCTGGGATTGCAGGTGTGAGCCACTGCCTTGTAAAATCTTTTTTTTGGAGACAGTCTCGCTCTGTCACCTAGGCTGGAGTGCAATGGCATGATCTTAGCTCACTGCAACCTCTGCCTCCCGGGTTCAAGCAATTCTCCTGCCTCAGCCTCCTGAGTAGCTGGGATTACAGGCACATGGCACACTGCCTGGCTAATTTTTTGTATTTTTAGTAGACAGGTTTTCACCGTGTTGCCCAGACTGGTCTCAAACTCCTGAGCTCAGACAATCCACCCACCTTGGCCTCCCAAAGTGCTAGGATTAGAGGCATGAGCACCTGTGCCTGGCCTGTAAAGTCTTTAGTGCCTGCCGTGTTCAAAGTGCTGCATTAAAACTGCAAAGCTAATTTGGCCAAGTATGAACACTAAAATAAAACACACACACGTGCACACACACATACAGTCTCAAGCTAGAAAGGTAAAGTCTCAGGTAAGGAGCAGAGCTTGTGAGTCCACTGCACTTGCTGAAACTCTCCCTCCCTCATCTTTCTTGTCCTATTTTGCCTAGGATAAGTTGGTCTATGGGAACCATGGATCCAGGCAGCTCACTGACTTGGTTTCCATTCATAACAGGCCAGGCTGCTGGAAGGAGGGGCTCAGATGCCCCTCACTAGATTCTCCTGGCCCTGGGCCAGTCACTTCCCCTTGCTGTACCTCCAAGTTCCTGAGAATAAAGTAGGGCAAAGTACTCGGACCTGTGGGCCTGCTAGAAAATGCCAGCATGCTCCATCCGTGGGAGCAACCGTGGCTAGTTTAGTAAAGCCTGAGTCTCCTCAACCCAGCACTCTCAGATCCAGTCTGGCAGCATGGTGGGTGGGGCACCAGGGGCTGTGGAAGGGCTGGCAGCATTCTTGCCAACAGTAACAACAAAAAGAATCAGACTCTTCCAGGCTTTTGATATAATTTCCAAGCTCCAGCAGCTACGAGGCATAGGCAGACCGGTACCCTGAGGGTGCAATTGGCCAAATCAAAACTGGGCACCTCTCTGCAGGATAAATGAGCCGATTTCATCGCATCAATGGCAAGGGGGGAGAGACCATTCTTAACAAAGTGACGTAACAAGCAAGGGCTTAATTCAGCTCTGGTTTCAACAAACAGTTGTAAAAAGACCACAGAGAACAACTGAGAGAAAGTCACTCAAAACAGATCTGGGTGCAGTGGCTCAGGCCTGTAATCCCAGCAGTTTGGGAGGCCGAGGCGGGTGGATTACTTGAGCTCAGGAGTTCAAAAGCAGCCTGGCCAATATGGTGAAACCCCATCTCTACTAAAAATACAAAAATTAGCAAGGCATGGTGGCTTACACCTGTAGTCCCAGGCAGTTGGGAGGGTGAGGCTGCAGGAGAGTCTAAGGATGGCCCAGTGCTTAGCGGGTGACAGTCTTAGCTGCAGGGGGAGGCAGCGACTTGGGATATGTGCTTGCATGCCTTTCCAAGGAAGTGTTAAATGCTAAAACAGGAAAAGCAGGTCGGGCGCAGTGGCTCATGCCTATAATCCCAGTACTTTGGGAGACTGAGGCAGGTGGATCACCTGAGGTCAGGAGTTCAAGACCAGGCTGGCCAACATGGTAAAAACTTGTCTCCACTAAAAATACAAAAATTAGCTGGGTGTAGTGGCATGCGCCTGCCTGGCTACTTGGGAAGCTAAGGCACGAGAATCGCTTGAACCTGGGAGGTGGAGGTTGCAGTGAGCCGAGATCACGCCACTGCATTCCAGCCTGGGCAACAGAGAAAGACTCTGTCTTGGAAAAAAAACACACACACACACAAAACAAAAAGCACTCCAAACACCTTCCAGCAGGCAAGGGGAAGCCCATGCTGTGCTCCATCTACTCCCTGGAAGACCGCTTAGTTATCAAAGCAGCAAACTACAGATACAACCGACAACACTCTTGGCTCCCAAATGCACGACACCAAGGGCAGGAAGGAAGGAAGTCAAGAGTCAACGGGCCTCACACTGTGGGAGTCCACTCGAAAGACTGTGGGACGGGGGCAGACTGGTGGTGACCAGGGCCTGGGGATTTCCTTTTCTTTTTTTTTTTTTTAGATGGAGTCTTGCTCTGTCGCCCAGGCTGGAGTGCAGTGGCACAATCTTGGCTTACTACAACCTCCGCCTCCCGGGTTCAAGCAATTGTCCTGCCTCAGCCTCCCGAGTAGCTGGGATTACAGGCACGCACCACCACGCCCAGCTAATTTTTGTATTTTTAGTAGCGACAGGATTTCACCATGTTGGTCAGGCTGGTCTCTAACTCCTGACCTCGTGATCCACCTGTCTTAGCCTCCCAAAGTGCTGGGATTACAGGCGTGAGCCAACGCACCTGGCCCTTTTTTTTTTTTTTTTTTTAAAGAGACGGGATCTTGCTCTTTCGCCCAGGCTGGAGGGTGATGACATGACCATAACTTTCTGAAGCCCTGATTTTCTGGGCTCAAGTGGTCCTCCCACCTTAGCCTCCCAAGTAGCTGGGAACACCACACCTGGTTAATTTTTTTATGCTTTTGTAGAGACAAGATTTTGCTATGTTGCCTAGGTTAGTCTCGAACTCCTGGGCTCAAGGAATTCTCCTGCCTGAGCCTCCCTAAGTGCTGGGATTATAGTCATGAGCTACCACACCCAGCCTGGCCTGTGGGTTTTTGAGGGGTTGACTACAAAAAGGCATAGGGACAGAGATTTTAGGGGGTGGTAGAACTGCTCTGTATCTTGAGGTGAGGGTTACTTTGCCATATGCAGTTGTTAGCGCTCACAGAACAGTACACTCGACATTTACTGCATGTAAATGATACCAAATAAAGAAGACAAAAGGCCAGTACCTGGTCCTTGGTTCTCCCCTCCCGTTCCCGGATGTAGGTGGTGACGATTCGCTCTGTCTCCTCTCGCAACCGAGGGTAGGAGCTGAGCTGGGGGAGCAAACGGAGAGGCCGCATTGGTGGAGTCCTCATGGCATGGGAAGCAACGTGAACCACACAGGTGGAAAATGTGGAGCGGGGAGGGGAATGAGATATGAGGCGGCCCACTGAGCCCCCACCTTAGTCCTGGCTCCCAGCGAGTCCAGCTGGGAGCTAAGAGCAGAAGAGTGGGGGCGCCGTGGACCAGAGAGAGCAAAAGAGCAGAGCTGCTTTTCCAGCCAGCAACCAGGAGGCAGGAGGTGGCATGAAAGCAGAAAAGCAGGGGCATGTTTGCCATCCAGGGCTTCAGGGCATCCCCCTCCTGCCCAGCACTGGGTGAGAGCAGGAACCCTGAAGGCCCACAGCAGTGTGAGTAGCGTCTGTTCTAGAATGGTAAGGGTGGCATCTGGGCCATCAGCCTCGGTGGGAACTCCTTGCAGAAAGCCACTCCTGATCTGTGGAACCCACTCCCCAAGTGCCCCCGCCTTCATCTGCAGCACTAACTTAACCAGACCTCACGTGCGGGGGAGTCCCATCTTCTGCAGTCTGGGTCAAGTCCTTGAGTTGGGGAAAAGGGAATGGTTAGTCTCGTGTGGCCTAGACTGTGAGAACACGCAGGGCTACACACTGATGATGTATTTCCTGTCTTTTGCTGCTTTGGTGCTGGCTGGGAAACCCTTTTCTCTAGGGGTTCCAAGAAAGGGTACTGCTTAGTAAATGTGATGCGTTTGGCAACATCAAAGGCTGACCGCCCCCACGGGCAGCCACAACCCGCGTGCCATGCCACTCTCCCCATTCCATTTGCCAACGCAAGGCGGAGACATCTCTAAGTGACAACTGGTACATGGAAGGGGTTTCCTGCCGAGGCTGAATGTTCCAGATGCTCGGGTTGAGACTAACACATGGAGGGGGAAGACGGGGACAAAGGCGGAGATGAGAAGAACGAAACCTGTTACCTTCTCGGCACACTTTTTAATGACTGTGGCCAGCTCTGAGACCACGAGATCAACACACTTCAAACTTGGCTCTTTGAGTTTTACAATCTGTTTTTTCACAATGGCTTCAAAGGCCATGTCGGGGGTGAAGAGCCCCGTCCTGGGTCATGCGGAGGGCGGGACGAGGCAGAAAGACACCCAGGGACAGTGCAGGCCACACACGCGAGACAGGAGACAGAGAGAAGAGAAGAAACGAGAGTCATCTGATTAGTCCGTGCACGGGGGAGCCTGTGCCCGCATTTGCCCCGGAAGCTGCTTCGGATCAAAGAGGTCTGGGGTTTGGGGGTGTGGGCTCAGACCGGGGTGTAGTTACAGAAGGGCCATGGGTGGTTGTCACTGCATGGACAGACAGCCAAGGTGTGTGGAGGCCTCTAACGTTCATGTCAGTGACACCTGGCTCTGGGATGAACGTTTCCAACCTGTATGGGCTGTTTTCCCCCTCCCTTTTCAAATCGAAGAAGCTTAAGCAGCAAATGTGGGCTTTTCCAGACTGCGAACAGAGGGGCTCAAGCAGAAATTCCCTGGCAACTGGAGCACTGGGGACACTGTGGTAGCGCAAGCACAGACTGCCCACCAGGAGGCATTTCAGCTGCTTGGCCAAAGCGTGCTGCCCTGGGAACCAGGGCCTCAGCGTTGGAGCGGGTTGGGGGAGCCCGGCACATCCTGCCGAGTGGAGGCAGTGGCTCGTTGAGGGTGCATAGAGGCACTGTGACTGAGTGGATCCAAAAATGGGCTGCCCCCGGGGGACCACATGGGGTGCAGGGGGTGGGCAGGGACACTTAGGAGCCCTGCTGGCCCTCATGATGCTGCTGACATTCAGGCCTTTCCCAGAGCCGAGGGACAGAGAAGACGGTGGCTCCAGGGAAGTCAAGAAGGGGTGACAGTCAGGGAACTTCAAGGAGCTTGGCCTCCAGCAGGTGACGCGGGGTCCCTCTCTGCTTCCCAGGAGGCAGCAAAGCAACAGCCCAGTGAAACCCCAATTTCATCAGACACATGCTAGGCTTGGTATCAGGGTCCCAGGGACAACTGTCCAACCATCTGGCCAGTCCAGGAGGCCCGGCACATCCCTGTTGGGTCCAGGCTGACATGCTCCCGCCCCAGCCTCTGGGGAGAGGCCACGTTCATGGACACAAGGCGATATGAGGAGAAAAGGCACCCGTGGGGGCCAATGAGGCGCTGGGAGCCTGATACCAAACCCCCGTACCCCCGTTTCCACAAGGCCAGGAGTCACCCTGCCAAGGGAGCAATACCTTACTGGTACACTGCCTAACTGTATTGATTAGCTCCTGGATAACCAGGTCAACACATTTCAGACAGGGCTCTTTCAGCTTGACGACCTGCTTTTTCACAATGGCCTCGAATGCCAAATCCGGGGTGAAGAGCCCGGTCCTGAAACCGTCCAGACCCGGGGGCAGGGGAGATAAGTCAGAGAGAAACAAAGCATGGTCAGCAATTTCATCGGCCCCGGCCAGGTCCCCAACAAGGAACGAAGGCTGCGTCATGTGTGGGGTCGGATGCCTGAGTCCACTGCTTGGAAACCCTCAGGGTGACCCGAGGACCCCATGGCAATGCAAGGCCAGACATGTGGAGTGACTACCTTTGTTAGAATAAGAAGGGGACCCAAGAGGCTCACGAGGGACCTGTGATGGGGACTCATGCTGGCTTCCCGGAACCCTGACTCAGCTCCACCCCACCCCTCCCCAGGCAAATCTGTAGTGAGCTTTCTTAGTTTACCATGAGGTTCATGCCAACCAATAGGGCAGGAACCCAGCCCTGTTTGATCAGAAGCTGTGGAAAGCCCCAAAGCCTACGACAGATGCAGGACTAAGACACATCCACCCTCACGTGCCCCTGGAGACCCACAGGGAAGGGCTCACGGCTACTAAAAACTCCCTGAGAGCCCTCTTCAGGCCTAACAATTAGGGGGCTCAGAGGTTTGGGGGACCCAATTAGCTAGGGGGTGACACCGCGGAGAGGAAGGGACAGTGGTTAACTCTCCTCGTGGAACTTGCCTGACTCCGTGGATGTTCTTAATAGCGTAGCTGATCTCCCGTCTTAAGTCCTTCTCATCAAACTCCATCTGAGAAGAGACAAACCATGCACATGCATGGAGGTACCTGGGGCACCGCCATGGCAGGCGTGCATCTGGGAAACATCATCTCCCATGCGTGGCTGTATTCACAAGGCAGAATATTTAACTAGTCAAAATTTTATAAAAAATTGAAATCTGGCCAGATACAGTGGCTCACACCTGTAATCTCAGCACTTTGGGAGGCCAATGCAGGCAGATGGCTTGAGCCCAGGAGTTTGAGACCAGCCTGGGCAACAGAGCGAGACCCCCATCTCTATTAAAAATATAAAATATAAATAGTCACATATGCTGGTGCACGCCTACAGTCCCAGCTACTCGGGAGGCTGAGGTGGGAGGATCAACTGAGCCCAGCAGGTTGAAGCTGCAGTGAGCTGTGATTGCACCACTGCACTTCAGCCTGGGTGAAAGTGCGAGACCCTGTCTCAAAAATAAAATAAAATAATTAATTAAAACCCAGTTCCAGAAAGCATGACATGAAACCAACACTCTCATTATGTTGGTGGGATATAAATTAATGTAAACTTAAATTTTTCAGACTATTGGCATGCACCACCACATCTGGCTATTATTATTTTTTTTGAGATGGAGTTTCGCACTGTTACCCAGGCTGGAGTGCAGTAGCATGATCTCAGCTCACTGCAACCTCTACCTCCTGGGTTCAAGTGATTCTCCTGCCTCAGCGTCCTGAGTAGTTGGGACTGTAGGCATGCGCCACCTCACTGGCTAATTTTTTTTTGTATTTTTAGTCGAGATGGGGTTTCACTATGTTGGCCAGGCTGCTCTTGAACTCCTGACCTCATGATCTGCCCTCCTTGGTCTCCCAAAGTGCTGGGATTACAGGTTTGAGCCACCACACCCAGTCTTTTTTTTTTTTTTGAGGTAGGGTCTGGCTCTGTCGATGAGGCTTAAGTGTGGTGGTGTAATCTTGGCTCACTGCTGCATCCTCCGCCTCCTAGGCTCAAGCAATTCTCCTGCCTCAGCCTCCCAAGTAGCTGGGACTACAAGCACATGTCACCACACTCAGCTAATTTTTGTATTTTTAGTAGAGATTGGGTTTCACTATGTTGGCCAGGCTGGTCTTGAAATTCTGGGCTCAAGTGATCAGCCCACCTTGGCCTCCCAAAGTGCTGGGATTACAGGTATGAGCAACTGCACTTGGCCTTGCTCCTTTGATTTTAAAAAACTCCTGTTTTTTTTTTAAATAAAAATGCTATGTGCTCATTGTAAACAGTATAAAACTTCAACCAAGTCACAAAAAAAGGGAAAAGTCCCAGATCCTAGCACCCAGAGCTGACGTTTTGGCAAACATCCTTGCAAATACAAAGAAACACTTGTAAACATCTGTGTTCAGTTTCATACATAAGGATGTTGTATATATCAGCTCAGTGCTACGTTGCACATGCTGGCTCCAATGCCTATTTTTCCCTTCCCTTTTTTTCTTTTTTTTGAGATGGAGTCTAGCTCTGTTGCCCAGGCTGGAGTGTAGTGGCACAATCTTGGCTCATTGCAACCTTCCACCCTCCCGGGTTCAGGCGATTCTCCTGCCTCAGCCTCCCGAGTAGCTGGGATTACAGGTACCAACCACCACGCCTGGCTAATTTTTGTATTTTTAGTAGAGACAGGGTTTCACTGTGTTGGCCAGGCTAGTCTCAAACTCCTGACGTTGTGATCCACCCGTCTCGGCCCCCTCAAAGTGATGGGATTATAAGCGTGAGCCACTGCACCCGGCCTAATTTTTCCTTCCTTCAATGACATGCTAGAGACATTTTTTCATGTGAATTTATCTATATTTTCTGTGTATTTTGCAAAGAATGTATATTGGCTTTTGTCAGAGGAAAAACACAAGAGTTTTCATATTGTTCTGCCCAAAACCTCAAACCTGAGTGTCTGGGAAGGCAGGCCAGGGGGACACCTCATCCAGACCACGCCCTGCCCACCACAGGTTTAGGCTTAGAGGTAGGAGCTTGAGACCGTATTGCCTGGGAGAAGGCCTGGCTCAAGGCCAGGAGGAGGGAGCCTGACCAGAGATGGGAGGGCCCAGCCCCAGGGGCGCTACCTTCACCAGCTCAAAAGGGAACCTCTCGTGGAAGATGCGATTGATTCGGGCGCCCCCGGAGAGCTCCAGTGTGTCCACCTGATCTCCTGAGCCCTCGATCCTCTTCTCAAAATCCACCCCAAACTGCTGGACCATCCTATGAGGAAAAGGAAAAAGCTAGTGTCAAAGCAAGGTTTCCACGCTGCTCTGGAATGACGTTCCAAGTCAAGCCAGGACTTACTGTCCTTTTTCCATTTGTCAGCAGCAAAATATCTTCTGTCTATGTTAAAACAAATAAACCAAAGTCAAGAGCTCCTGATGGCAAATGCTGGCTATGAGTCAGGCTCAGGCTAAGTCTGTTCCAATTATTCACCCATTCGATCCCAGAAGAGCCTCTTATTCCTCCCACTTTGCAGAAGACAAGAGTGAAGTTCAGGGGTCAAAGTTCAGCAACCTCTGCCCTGAAGCTCAACTTGATTTGCAGGATGGTGGGAAAGAAAGGCAGCCACCTCCGCACAATTCAGGTGGCTTCCGCAGGTGCCTGCCTCCTCCTAGCCTGCTGGAGTTGGTCCTCCTTCATTGACGGGATGTAAGGGTGTGGACAGGACTTTGCCCCTCTGAGCCTCCGATTCCTCATTTACAAAACCGGTAGAGGGTACAATGTCTACCTCCTTCATGGGGTCATTGTGAGCCCATGATGTTTCTAGATCTCATCACCTCCACGAAGTCACTGATCCTAAGATGCACTATTATTTTGTGTGCCCACAAAAAAAGAAAAAAAGCTGCCATTAATGGTAATTCAGCAAAGATGCCTGGTTTCAGACAGGTTAAAATGTTCTCTTAGCTGGGTGCAGTGCCTCACGCCTGAAATCCTAGCACTTCAGGATGCTGTGGTGAGAGGATTGCTTGAGTTTGGGAGTTCGAGACCAGCCTGGGCAACAGTGATACTTCATCTTATTTAAAAAACAAAAGAAACAACAACAACAAAAAAAACTGCTGGGCATGTTGGTTCATGCCTATAATCCCAGTACTTTGGGAGGCTGAGGCAGGCAGATCACCTGAGCCCAGGAGTCTGAGACCAGCCTGGACAAGATGGCAAAACTCCATCTCTACTAAAAATACGAAAATTAGCTGGGTATGGTAGTGTGCACCTCTACTTCCAGCTAATTAGGACGCTGAGGCAGGAGAATTATTTGAACATAGGTGGCAGATGTTGCAGTGAGCTGAAATCACACCACTACACTCCAGCCTGGGCAACAGAGTGAAACCTTGCCTCAGAAAAAAAAAAGGAAAAAAAATTTTTTCTTAGTAAAAAATTGCTCATATAATGGACAGAAAGAGGTAGTAACAGGTGTGGCCCCTTAGCACGGGCCTGGCCCTTAGAAAGAGTCTCTCAGCATTGCTTATTGGCACTGTGAACAGTAAACAAGATGATCTTTTTCGTGTTTTAGTTTTCCTAAGCATTTCTAATTGCTCTCCCTAGTGTCTTGGGGTGTCTCCCTTCATCAATGTCACCCCCGAAATTCATGATCTACTGAAGTACCTGGGGACTTGCCCCTAAAGGTTAGCTGCTTGAATGGTGACCACTGCCAGGGTGATCAAGCCTGCACTGCCAAAGAAAGGGGAGTCTCCTTTCATACCCCAAGTTGGAAAGGCAAGCACAAGCTGCCCAGATCCCCAATATCTCTTTCCTTGCATGAAGCAAAGGGTGTGCACATTTAATTTCCTTCCAGGAGACACACAAACACCTGTGTTAATGCTTCACCTGGAATGTTTTTTTTTTTTTTTGAGACGGAATCTCGCCCTGTCGCCCAGACTGGAGTGCAGTGGCGTAATCTCAGCTCATGGCAACCCCCACTTCCCAGTGAGCCACCACACCCAGTAAAATAAATAAAAATTTAAAAGACAGGGCCGGGCACGGTGGTTCATGTCTGCAATCTCATAGTTGGAAAGCCCAGGCAGGCGGTTTGCTTGAGGTCAGGAGTTTAAGATCAGCCTGGGTAACAGTGAGACCTCGTCTCTACAAAAAATACAAAAATTAGCCAGGCATGGTGGTGCACACCTGTATTATTCCAGCTACTCTGGAGGCTGAGGAGGGAGGTTCACCTGAGCCCAGGTGATTGAGGCTGGAATGAGCTGGGATCGCACCACTGCACTTGAGCCTGGGCAACAAGGTGGAGACCCTGTTTCAAAAACAAATACATAAGGGCAAGGCATGGTGGCTCACGACTGTAATCCCAGCGCTTTGGGAGGTCAAGGCAGGCGGATCACAAAGTCAAGAGATCGAGATCATCCTGGCCAACATGGTGAAACCTCGTGTCTACTAAAAACACAAAAATTAGCTGGGCATGTTGGTGCACACCTGTAGAACCAGCTGCACGGGAGGGTGAGGAAGGAGAATCGCTTGAACCCAGGAGGTTGCAGTAAGCCGAGATCATGCCACTGTGCTTCAGCCTGGGTGACAGAGCGAGACTCCATCTCACAATAAATAAATAAAATGAATCGAAAAATAAAAAACCAATTTTAAACATGTACATTTCTTAACCCAAGATCCCTCTGCTGGGGTTTCTGTCCTGCAGAAATCCTCACTTGTATAGTCACAGATGAACATACAAGCATCTGGGTGTCCCCCGATTTAGGCACTGGGATACATTTACAGTCTATGGGCTGAGCCAGGTGGAAACAGAAGGCTCCAGGCTTTGCTTTAATGAGAAGGGAAAAGCCAAGTGCAGAATTCAAGCTGGGTAACGTCTATGACCATAATTCCCATTCACTTGTAAGGCGCGAACCTAGAAAGACAGCCCTTGTCTGCATGAGGACCTTGGACCCTCAGATGAAATGCTAAGAAAGAAGGCCCAGCTCTTGAGGGGCTGCAGTGGTGCTTCTCCATGGTGATGCCAACACCACCTGGGCAGGGAGGGCCCTGCAAGGCACTGGTTACAAATGTCGTAACGTGCTAAGCCCTGGGGGTCAGGGACTGTTTGTGAAGGGCATCCCCTGGCCCAGTCTTGCCATGGGCTTAACAAGTAGCATTTAAATTTATTTATTTATTTATTTTTGAGATGGAGTCTCGCTCTGTCTACCCGGGCTGGAGTGCAGTGGTGTGATCCTGGCTCATTGCAACCTCTGCCTTCCAGGTTCAAGTGATCCTTCCTGCCTTAGCCTCCCAAGTAGCTGGGATTAAAGGCATCCGCCATCATGCCTGGCTAATTTTTGTATGTTTTAATAGAGACAGGGTTTCACCATGTTGGTCAGGCTGGTCTTGAACTCCTGACCTCAAGTGATCCACCCACTGAGGCCTCCCAAAGTGCTAGGAATACAGGCGTGAACCATCGTGTCCTGCCTAATTTTTTTTTTTTTAATTTCATAGAGACAGGGTCTAGCTTTGTTGCTCAGGGTGGTCTCAAACTAGCTTCAAGTAATCCTCCTGCCTTGGTATCCCCACATGCTGGGATTACAGGCACCTTGTAATTTGCCAGTTGTCCTCATGGCCATGTGAGATGACAGCTGCTGCGACCCTCACCTTAGAGGTGCAGAAAGTGAGGCTCAGAGCGTTCCAGTCGCCTGCCTGTGGTCACCCAGCAGGCCCAGGTTAACCCTCAGGCTGAATCCTCCACAGCAAAACTTCCTTCAGGCCAGTAGGCTGAATCTCTTTCCTTTTTTTTGAGACACAGTCTTGCTCTGTCAACCAGGCTGGAGTGCAGGGATATGATCTTGGCTCACTGCAACATCCACCTCCCAGGCTCAAGCAATTTTTCTTTCTGCCTCAGCCTCCCAAGTAGCTAGGATTACAGGGGCACACCACCATGCCTGGCTATGAATCTCCTCTTGAAGCCTGCAAAGGGCCAGTATCCGCTCTGTAGCAAGCGTTTTGGAACACAGTCGAGGATGTCTGAGCATAAAGGCACTCTGGCCCCTTAGCCGACAACCACACACTGCTGCCTGGCAGAGGGGGTGGGGGAGTGTCAGGGATGTCACGGCCAGAGGAGGCAGTGTTCTCCTGGTGTCCCTGTGAGAAATGCCTCAAGCATGGCACTGTCTGTGGTAAGAACCACCCAGGAGTCCCTGTCACCTGCTCTGGCCCAGCTGTTCCAGTGCCTTAGGGTCCCTTGCAGGCCGAAAGCCAAGAGGTCAGACACAGAAGAGACCCTGAGTAAGAATTTGAGGTTGGGGGGCACACCTGCTCCCCAACCTCACACCTGGGCAGCTGCACCAACTCAGAGTCACAGGGCGGATCTTAAGAGCCCAAGCCGGAGAGGGACCTAACCCAGGCTCTGGCTCCCCTCCTCTCTCCCATGTTCTCTTCTCCCACTGCGGCCAGGGGAGCCTGTGAGCACCTGAGTCAGTCCATGAACCGCTCAGAACTGTCCATGGCTCTCACCTCACTCACAGCAAAAGCCAACGTCCTCCCTGAGGCCCCACAAGGCCCCACACATCCTGCTCTATCACCTCCTCCCACTCCCCTCACTCACTCCATCCAGCCACCCAGTCCTCCTCTCACATCTGGGGCATGGTCCTGCCCCAGGCCTTTTGCAGGCCAGACTCCATCCCACACGGCTCCCTGCCTCACCTGCCTCAGGTCTTCAACTGACACTCAATTTATTTTATTTGTTTATTTTTTTGAAACGAAGTCTCACTCTGTCACCCAGGTTGGAGTGCAACGACATGTTCTCAGCTCACTGCAACCTCCACCTCCCAGGTTCAAGCAATTTTCTGCCTCAGCCTCCCATGTAGCTGGGATTCCAGGCACCTGCCACCACGTCCAGCTAATTTTTGTATTTTTAGTAGAGACAGTATTTCACCATGTTGGCCAGGATGCTCTTGAACTCCGGACCTCAAGTGATCCTCCCACCTCAGCCTCCCAAAGTGTTGGGATGACAGGCGTGAGACTGTGCCCAGCTACGTTCAGCTTCTAAGGGAGGCTGTTCCTGATGACTCCCTCACTAGCACCCTTGAGCCCCTTCCCTACTTTCCTATTCCGGCATGTAACACACTATCCATTTTCTTTCTTATTTTTTGTTCCATTCATCCCATGTTCCCCAATTCTGAGCACCCCAGGGGGCAGGGATGGGCACCTGTCCCCTCCACAGCAGCGACTGCAGTGCTTAGGATGAAGCCTGGCATGCAAGAGGCTTGCAGCGAATGTCTGCTGAATGAATGAGTGGACGAGTGACAAGTGGTGCCCAGTCTAGGGGGCCCTGTGGCTGGTGGAAGGCAGGAGCCAGGCTGGCGGCAGGGGCAGGCACCGGGGTACGTACTGCAACAGGGCTTTGGTTTTGCGAGTGGGGTCGTCGGGCCGGAAGTTCTTGTACTCCTCCACCTCCTTCTCCAGGGACAGCAGCTGGCTCTGGAGCTTGCTGCGCAGCGCTGGCAGCGACTCTCGGATGTGGTTGGTCAGTTGCTGCAGGCAAGAGGTCAGAGATCAGGAAGAGTGGCATGGGCAGGAGGCCAGGGCATGGCAGACACACTCCCCACTACCTAGGGCCCATGCCAGGGTGCCACACCACACAGGCTTGAGAGACAGCAGCAGACACATCGAGCCACAGACACACTCATGTCTGGGAAAGGAGACGGGATGGAGCTGCCCATAAGTGTGATAAGTTACAAACGGCCCATGGGGCGGACATCAAGCACCGGACAAATCAACTGAGTGTCCATGCCGCAGAGGAGGACATGCAACTGCTTGCAAGGACAGTCCATCGGACCATGGAACATGGGGTCCAATGCACATACAGGGACAGGCCCTACAAACTAAGATGGAAAGATCTCCCCTGAAAAGGTACAGAACGCACTCAAGACGGGCTCCCTGGCTGCAGCTGCATCCACAGAGAGAAGCAAGAAAGATTCAAAATAGACAAATGTGGGCTGGGCATGGTGGCACATGCCTATAATCCCAGCACTTTGGGAGGCTGAGGCAGAAGGATCACTTTAGATCAAGAATTTGAGACCAGCGTGGCCAACACAATGAAACCCCATCTCTACCAAAAAATACTAAAATTATCTGGGTGTGGTGGTGGGTGCCTGTAGTCTCAGCTACATGGGAGGCTGAGAAAGGACAGTCGCTTGAACCCAAGAGGTGGAGGTTGCAGTGTGCCGAGATCACACCATGGCACTTCAGCCTGGGTGACAGAGCAAGACTCTGTCTCAAAAAAATAAACAAACAGGACAGGTGCGGTGGCCCATGCCTGTAATCCCAGCACTTTGGGAGGCCAAAGCAAGTGACTCACAAGGTCAGGAGTTCAAGACCAGCCTGGCCAACATAGTGAAACCCCATCTCTACTAAAAATGCAAAACAATTAGCCAGGTGTGGTGACGGATGCCTATAATTCCAGCTACTCAGGAGGCTGAGACAGAGAACTGTCTGAACCCAGGAGGTGGAAGTAGCAGTGAGCCAAGATCATGCCACTGCACTCCAGCCTGGGTGACAGAGCAAGACTTCATCTCAAAAATAAATAAATAAATAAATAACTTTAAATTAAAAAAAAAAAGAAGGAAAAAGCCATAAAATCAACCTATACTTTCAAAGTATAAAGCACAGTTTTCTTATCTGTCCTACAATACAGAAGAATTTAAAAAGTGTTCATCAAGGCTGGGTGCAGTGGCTCACCCCTGTAATCCCAGCACCTGGGGAGGTTGAGACTGATCACTCAAGGACAGGAGTTTGAGACCAACCCAGACAACATGGCCTGACCTTCTCTCTACATAAAATAAAAAGCTTTTACAAATTAGCTGGGTGTGGCAGCACACACCTATAATCCCAGCTACTCAGGAGGCTAAGGCAAAAGGATTGCTTGAGTACAGCAGGTTGAAGCTGCAATGAGCTATGTCTGTGCCACTGCAATCCAGCCTGGACAACACAGTAAGACCTTGTCTTAAAATCATCAAAAAGCCCAGGCACAGTGGCTCATGCTTATAATCCAGAATTTCAGGAGACTGAGGCGGGCGGATCAGCCTTGCCAACATGGTGAAACCCCATCTCTGCTAAAAATACAAAAGTTAGTTGGGCATGGTGGTGCACACCTGTAATCCCAACTACTTGGGAGGCTAAGGCAGGAGAATCACTTGAACCTGGGAGGCGGAGGTTGCAGTGAGCTGAGATCATGCCACTGCACTCCAGCCTAAACAACCGAGCGAGACTCTATCTAAAAAAAAAAAAAAAAATTTTAAATAAAAATAAAAAGTGTCCAGCGAGCTAAAAAAGAGGCATGAAGGAACCTCACATCTATGGCATGGAGCTAGTGGAGTGCCCCAAAGACTTCCGTGACCAGGGGCACACAGGACCCTGTCTGCGTGGGCTGCCTAGAAAGGCAGGGAGCTACACTGGCCTTCCCTTGGTCTGTGACAGGATCCTAGAGCACTTAAGTTGAGCAAATGGAAAGGAAGGGGCACTACTGTTCTGGGAAGCACCCCATGTGGAAGGAGGCTGAGCCCCTCCAGGCTCCCTGGAGGCCAGCTGGCTCTCTGCTGCTGGCTCTCAGGAGGCCCCAGTTGGCTGTGGAGTTTTACTTCCCTTCCTCTCCCTACTCCTGTTCGCCGGCAGACTCCAGCTTCCTCTCCTGGAGAGCCCCTCCCTCTAGATACTGAATTCCCGCTTTGCTCTCCTGGGCTGCTGTCTCTGGGCCGCTCTTTTCCTGGCCCCCGCCCCTACTGGATTCAGGATCCTGCATTTATCTGGTGGTTTGTTTGGTGTCAGTCTCCCCCATTAGAATTATGCCTTCCATAAGGACAGGGACCTGCTCGCACATGCACATTGTGTCCCCCTGATACATGCATGAAAGGATGACCCTGGAGTGCTGCTAAGACCCTGCTGCCAACCTGGAAGGTGCCAGAAAGCAGCGAGGAGGAATGTCTTGCCCCTGCTACCAGGCACTGCAAAGGCAGGCCCAGCCAGGCAAGCCACTGTCACAGCTAACAATGGGCAATGCCTGTTAGGGAGTCGCCACCTAATCCTAGAGCAGAGACACCACCCCCTCAGAGAAGCCTGCACACATGCAAAATGATGCTATTAACGGCAGCCTTTTGTTGACTAGGATTAGAAAGCAGCCCTGCCAAAGAGACCAGTTAAACAGACCAGACTCAGGGCACAGGGCCTACCACAGAGCTATAGAGGAGAGCAAGGACAGGCTCTCTGCTGTGGGAACAAAGCTCCACGACACTGCTGGGCGGACAAAAGCAGGTACAGGGGAGATCCATGACACTGTCATTTACGGTAAGAAAGGCTGAAATGTGGCTCTCAGGCAGGATAAGGACAATAATGACAGTGGTGCCTGTAGGGGTGGAGGGGAAGATGGGGCGCATCACTGTAAATAAACCTTTATTCCCTCCCTGAGATAGGGCCTCGGCCTGTCGCCCAGGCTGGATTTCAGTGGTGCAATCACAACTCAATGAAGCCTGGAAATACTGGGTCCAAGTGTCCTCCTGCCTCAGCCTCCCAAGTAGCTGGGACTACGGGCGTGTGCCACCATGCTTAGCTAATTTTTTCTAGAGATGGGGTCTCCATGTGTTGCTCAGACTGGTCTTGAACTTCTAGGCTCAAGTGATCCTCCTGCCTTGGCCTTCCAAAGTGCTGGGATTACAGGCATGAGCCACTGCGCCTAGCCAAGTACATTCATTACAGCAAAAATAAATGTGGACTGAACTCATTTTGCTAAAACAAGTGCTGCTCTACCTGAAACAAATGCCGGTGAGGACTGCAGCTGTTGTGCAGTACACAGCCTATGCACTGCACATGGCTGTGCAAACCCTTGCAGTACCTGATTCAGCGTCTTCTGCAGATGCGGCGTGCCCATGCGGTCGGCCATGTGCCGGTAGGCTGGGTGGGAGAGGAAGAACTTCCTCTCAGCTGCCAGTGCTGCACGGATGTCCTTCTTGCCCTCAATATCCTTCTGGCTGCGGTTCACCACGCCAATGTAGCCTGTTGGGAGAGGGAGTCAGGGCAGGGGCAAAGCCAGGTGAATCAAGTGGACCTGGCATGGGGATGGGCAAGGTTCAGGTATAGAGATGGATCCTATCCCACAAGGCACTCACAGACTATGTTACAGCACGTTACTCAGAAACAACACAGAGGGTGCGAACGCACAGGGCAGCCATGAAGAGCAACAGAAGTATTTTGGGAAAGGAGAGATTACATCCAGCCTGGGACAAAAAAAAAAAGCATTGGGGCAGATGAAATCTACAAGCTGAGAATCAAAGAGAGGTAAGAAAAGGCAGTAGTGGCTCACGCCTGTAATCCCAGCACTTTGGGAGGCCAAGACAGGTGGATCACAAGTCAGGAGTACGAGGCCAGCCTGGTCAGCATAGTGAAACCCCATCTCTACTAAAAATACAAAAAAATTAGCCAGGCATGGTAGCATGTGACTGTAGTCCCAGCTACTCAGGAGGCTGAGGCAGGAGAATTCTTGAACTCAGCAGGCGGAGGTTGCAGTGAGCCAAGACCACACCACTACACTCCAGCCTGGGCAACAGAGCAAGACTCCATCTCAAAAAGAAAACCTTCAAGGCCAGGTGCAGTGGCTCACACCTGTAATTCCAACACTTTGGGAGGCTGAGGCGGGTGGATCGCTTAAGACTGAGAATTTAAGACCAGCCTGGTTAACACGGCAAATCCTCATCTCTACAAAAAAATACAAAAATTAGTGAGGCGTGGTGGCATATATATATAGTCCCATCTACTTGGGAGGCTAAGATGGGAGGATCACCTCAGCCTGAGAGTTCAAGGTTGCAGCAAGCTGTAATCACCCCACTGCACTCCAGCCTGGGCAACAGAGCGAGGCCTTGTCTCAAAAGAAAAAAAAAGAAATAACATCTCAAAAACGAGAGCAATGGGGAAGAGCTAAAATCCACTATCAAGCAAGTATATTTTAAACAGTTGGGTACATCAGGGTATTCATGCCCAGAGAGATAAATGGAACTGAAAAGAAAGTCTAAAAATACACTGAGAAGGAGGCAGAACTGAAAGTCAACACTTCAATCTATGGGGGAGAAAAGCTGGAGGAAGATTCAATGCATGCCACTGGCAAAGAATACAAGTGGAATATCTACCAAAGTTAATTTTCAAGGCATCACAGACTTAGAAAACATGAATCTAAAAAAGAACCTGATGAAAAAATGAATGATTTTTTTTTTTTTTTTTAGAGACAGGGTTTCACCATGTGGCCAGGATGGTCTCGATCTCCTGACCTTGTGATCCGCCTGCCTTGGCCTCCCGAAGTGCTGAGATTACAGGTGTGAGCCACCACGCCCAGTCTGATTTTTTTTTTTTTTTAAAGACGGAGTCTTGCTCTGTCGCCCAGGTTGGAGTGCAATGGCACAATCTCGGCTCACTGCAACCTCTGCCTCCTGGGTTCAAGTGATTCTCCTGCCTCAGCCTCCCGAGTAGCTGGGATTACAGGCATACACCACACATGCCCAGCTAATTTTTTTATTTTTAGTAGACACGGGGTTTCACCATGTTGGCCAGGCTGGTCTTGAACTCCTGACTTCAGGTGATCCACCTGCCTCGGCCTCCCAAAGTGCTGGGATTACAGGTGTGAGTCACTGCACCCAGCCTGAAAACATGGATGATTTTTTTTTAAATGACAGTACTTACATTAAAATTTTCTGGAGCAAAACACAAGCAGCAGTGAGTGGAGGAGAAATGGAACTGAGGGCAGGGAACTGGGAGAGACTCTCCTCGATTTATAGCCTTCAGTATCATTTAAAATTGTTGTGTGTGTGTGTGAAACAAAGTCTCACCAAGGCTAGAGCACAGTGCTGTGATCTCAGCTCACAAAAGCCTCAACCTCCCAGGCTCTAGCGATCCTCCTAACTCAACCTCCCAAGTAGCTGGGACTACAGGTGCATAACCACCATGCCTAGCTAATTTTTCTAGACATGGGCTTTCCCACATTGCCCAGGCTGGTATTGAACGCCTGGGCTCAAGTGATCGTTCTGCCTCAGCCTCCCAAAGTGCTGGGATTACAGGCAGGGGCCACTGCACCTGGCCCATTTTTGAATTTTCTAATCAAGGAAAACTACTACTTTTAGAGTTAAAATACTAGTTTGAAGAAAATACTTATGACATTTGAACATAAAGAAATTGGGAAGGTGAAGGGTAGGGAGATGGCATTCAAAAAGCCAGAGTGGGCCGGGCGCGGTGGCTCATGCCTCTAATCGCAGCACTTTGGGAGGCGGAGGCGGGTGGATCACGAGGTCAGGAGATCGAGACCATCCTGGCCATTGTGATACCCCATCTCTACTCTAAAAAAAAAAGCCAGAACGGAAAGCCAGGCACACTGGCATGCGCCTGTAGTACCAGGTACTCAGGAGGCTGAGGCAGGAGGATCACTTGAGGCCAGGACTTGAAGGCCAGCCTGTGAGACCCTGTCTTCAAAAATTATAAAAATAAGTGAATATTTTTCTAGAAAAGAACAAAACACCAGAGCAGCCAGGAGCCCCTAAGCATGGACATGAGGCACCCAATAATATGTGTGCACAAATGGGTAACATGGGAAAGAAAGACCGTAGCCAGGTGCCAGATAAACGGTAATTGCTTAATAAATAGATGCAGTTATTGCTATTCACTGTTTTTGTTTTGTTTTGTTTTTATGAGACAGAGTCTAGTGCTATAGCCCATCTGTAGCCTAGGCTGGAGTGTAGTGGTATAATCTCAGGTCACTGCAACCTCTGCCTCCAGGGTCCCAGTTCAAGCAATTCTCCTGCCTCAGCCCCTGAATAGCTGGGATATAGGCTTGAGCCACCTCGCCTGGCCTATTATTGTTATTAACATAAACAAGGATGGAAAAGTAGGTTGGGGGTAAGTGGCAAGAAGTCGGAAGTGAAAAACGTGTATTTATGCTCCGTTTTCTTTCTTTTTTTTTTTTTGAGACAGAGTCTCACTCTGTAGACCAGGCTGGAGTGCAGTGACATGATCTCGGCTCACTGCAACCTCTGTCTCCCAGGTTCAAGTGATTCTCCTGCCTCAGTCTCCTGAATAGCTGGGATTATAGGCATGTGCCTCCAAACCTGGCTAACTTTGGTATTTTTAGTAGAGACGGGGTTTCAACATACTGCACAAGCTGGTCTTGAACTCCTGACCTCGTGATCCGCCCACATCGGCCTCCCGAAGTGCTGAGATTACAGGTATGAGCCACCGTGCCCAGCCTATGCTACATTTTCTTTGCAATGGGGTTGTACATGTTTCTCTGGAGAAAAAGGGGAGAGGTTCCTGTCATCTATCCTGCAGGGTCTTGACTGCTCTTCATCCTTTCCAGATCTCCCTTGGATCCAAGAGGGAGGAGGGAAATGGAAGCATGTCAAAAGGTGAGGTGACAGTAGGAGACCCAAGATCTGAACCCAGATCCCTGTGAAGCCAAAGTCACTATCACCTGTGTGACAGCACGAAGAAGGAAACAGCAGGGGTCAGCGAAAAGCATCTGGCTTGGATTTGGGTTGATTTACTTATTTAAAAGATGAAGTCTCACTCTGCTGCCCACTCTGTATTGCAGTGGCATGAACACAGCTTACTAGTCTTGAACTCCTGGGCTCAAGGCATCCTCCAGGCTCAGCCTCCTGCGCAGCTGGGAGTACAGGCTCATGCAACATCACACAAGGATAATTTTTTTTTTTTTTTGAGACAGAATCTCACTCTGTCACCCAGGCTGGAGTACATACAGTGGTGCAGTCCCAGCTCACTGCAACCTCCACCTCCCAGGTTCAAGCGATTCTTGTGTCTCAGCCTCTCAAGTAGCTGGGATTATAGGCATGTGCCACCATGCACAGCTAATCCTTTTTTATATTTTTAGTAGATACAGAGTTTCACTATTTTGGTCAGGCTGGTCTCAAACTCCTGACCTCAAGTGATTTGCCCACCTCAGCCTCCCAAAGTGCTGGGATTACAGGTGTGAGCCACTGTGCCTAGCCTGGGTAATTTTTTAAAGAGAGAGATGGGGTCTTGCTGTGTTGCCCAGGCTGGTCTCAAACTCTGGGCCTCAAGCCATCCTCCCAACTGAGCTTACCAAAGTCCTGAAGTTAAAGGCATGAGCCACAGTGCCTAGCCTGGGTTCCCATAAAGGACAGGAGTTGTGAGTGATTAGCATGCCAGGAAAAAGGGTCCAGCGGGAGGGCTTCTAAAGCCTGAGGTCACAAGACAGGAGCAGGCTTACAAGTGAGCTGAGAGCAGAAGTGCCTTCATTCTTGGAAACAGGAAGGAAGGCAAAGAAGGGCAGCCATGGATATCAGTGAGTCAGGAGGAAGGGGAAGAGGCCCATATCACCAAATACTCAGCCCAGCTAGTGCCCACAGACCTCAAAGTCCCTCAGGATCCAAGGTAGAGGCCTAACCATGTCCAAGAGCAGCCAGATCGGGGTGGCTATAGGAGGGTGTAGGGGTGGGTAGGTTCTGCTTTCCTCTTTAGCACGAGCAAATCCTCCCCAAACCTCAGCCAGCCACAGATTCGCTTCTCAGACCTGGATCTTCACAGCCAAACAGGTTTTTGAATTTAGCCCCAACTACATACCCCTGGGATCTGGGGTCACCTCACCCAATGTCTCAGCAGTGCTGGGGGATGGTGGCAACCAAGGTCGGAACTTTTCCCCACGTCTATCTCAGACATCGAAGTGGGAAACCAGAAGTAAAAGAAATGGTCCAAGTGACTGTAGCTAAGCACGAAAGGAAAGGCCAGGAGGTGTTAGCAGATTACAGTTGATCCCAGAGGGCAGGAATGGCTTTTAAAAAACACAAAACAGGCCGGGTGCGGTACCTCATCCCTATCATCCCAGAACTTTGGGAGGCCGAGGCAGGAGGATCACAAGATCAGGAGTTCGAGACCAGCCTGACCAACATGGTAAAACCCCATCTCTACTAAAAATACAAAAATTAGCCAGGCATGGTGGCACATGCCTGTAATTCCAACTACTTGGGAAGCTAAGGCAGGAGAATTGCTTCAATTCCAGGGGGTGGAGATTGCAGTGAGCCGAGATTGAGCCACTGCACTCCAGCCTGGGCAACAGAGTGAGACTCCATCTCAAAACAAACACACACACACATACAAACACACACCCCCCAAGGCCAGGCACGGTGGCTCACGCCTTTAATCCTAGCTCTTTGGGAGGCCGAGGTGGGTGGATCACCCAAGGTAAGGAGTTCGAGACCAGCTTGGCCAATATGGTGAAACCCCAACTCTACTAAAAACACAAAAATTAGCTGGGTGTGGTGGTGAGCACCTATAATCCCAGCTACTCAGAAGGTGGAGGTTGCGGTGAGCTGCGATCGCACCACTGCACTCCAGCCTGGGCAACGAGAGCAAAACTCGGTCTCAAAAAAAAAAAACACAAAACCACCAAGCAAAAATCTAGCCAGGAGCAATTGCACATGCCTGTAATCCCAGATACTTGGGAGGTTGAGCTGGGAGGATCACTTGAGCCTGGGAGTTTAAGGCTACAGTGAACTATGATCACCCTAGTGCACTCCAGCTTAGGTGACAGAATAAGACATCGTCTCAAAAAAAAAAAAGAAGAGAAAAACTTTTTGTTGAGACAGAGTCTCAATCTGTCTCCAGGCTGGAGTACAGTGGCACAATCTCGGCTCACTGCAACCTCCAACTCCTGGGTTCAAGTGATTCTCCTGCCTCAGCCTCTCAAGTAGCTGGGACTACAGGCACTCACCACCACCATGCTCAGCTAATTTTTGTATTTTTAGGAGAGACAGGGTTTCACCATGTTGGCCAGGATGGTCTCAATCTCTTAACCTCGTGATCCACCCGTCTCAGCCTCCCAAAGTGCTGGGATTACAGGCGTGAGCCACTGCGCCCAGCCTGAAAAGAGAAGAACTTCTAACAGCAAGAGTGATCCCTAACGTAAACCATGCACGTGGGGTGGTGACGATGGGTCAATGTAGACTCATCAGTTCTAACAAATGCACTGCTCTGCTAAGCATGTTGATAGTAGGGGAGGTTATAGATGTCTGGGGCTACAGGGCTTATGGGAAATCTATCGCCCTCTCAATTTGGCTATGAACCTAAAACTGCTGCTCTGATAAAATAAAATAGTTAAAATATTTTTAAAATAAAAAATATCTAGGTTACTCCTAACAAAAGGTCTGAACCTAAACTTGAACCTGAACCTGATGAGGCCTCTGTCTCGATCTAATTACCAACTAACAGGGAACAGTCATTGGCCAAATCTCCAATGTGGAATGTGATCTGGTTTCTTCCACAAATGAATGGTACAGAAAAAAACAAAGGGGGCCGGCACGGTGGCTCATGACTGCAATCCCAGCACTTTGGGAGGCCAAGGCGGGCGGATCACCTGAGGTCAGGAGTTCAAGACCAGCCTGACCAACATGGTAAAAGCCTGTCTCTACTAAAAATACAAAAATTAGCTAGGCGTAGTGACGGGCACCTGTAATCCCAGCTACTTGGGAGCCTGAGGCAGGAAAATTGCTTGAATCCAGGAGGCGGAGGTTTCAGTGAGCAGAGACTGCGCCACTGAATTGCACTCCAGCCTGGGTGACAAAGTAAGACTCCATCTCAAAAAAAAACCCCAAAAACAAAACGGGGATGCCAAGGAGAGGTCTAGGTATTTATGTGTAAAATGCTACAATGCCTAGGATTTGTAGAATTTTTTTTTTTAGAGGTGGGATCTTGCTCTGTTTGTGCAGGCTGGTATGCAGTGGTATGATCACAGCTCAATGTAGCTTCGAACTCCTGGGCTCAAGCAATCTTCCCACCTCAGCCTCCTAACTAGGTGGGACTACAGGTGTACACCACCGTGCCCGGCTTATTTTTTAATTTTTAGTAGAGATGAGACTTGATATATTGCCCAGGCTAGTCTTGAACTCCTAGCCTCAAGGGATCCTCCTGCCTCAGCCTCCCAAAGCACTGGATTACAGGCGTGAGCCACCTCAAACAGCCAATGCCTAAGACTTGTTTTAAAATCTTCATGGAAGAAAATAATAATAGCAAGTGAGGATATTTGGGATAATCACTATTAGCCAGATATTAGTAACTGGAAGCTTAGGAAGCCATCCATAAGGGCTCTTTGAACATTTTTCTGTACTTCTGGGAATGTTTGAAAATGCTCATAATAGGCTGGGTGTGGTGGCTCACACCTGTAATCCCAGCACTTTGAGAGGCCAAGGAGGACATATCACCTGAGGTAAGGAGTTTGAAACCAGCCTGCCCAACATGGTGAAACCCCATCTGTACTAAAAATACAGAAATTAGCCGGGTGTGGTGGCATGTGCTTGTAATCCCAGCAACTCGGAAGACTGAGGCAGAAGAATCTCTTGAACCCAGGAGGCGGAAGTTGCAGTGAGCCGAGATTGTGCCACTGCACTCCAGCCTGGGTAACAAGAGCAAAAACTCTGTCTTAAAAAATAAAAAATTTAAAAAAAAAGCTTATAATAGAAAGTAATTAAAAAATTAATTAAAGTTATAAACCCCAGGGAGCTGGGAGCCGAGGAAGAGTAACTGGTGGCTGTCTGGGGGAAGTGTGGCTGCGGGTGAGTTTAGTTTCCTCTTTCTATATGCTTGTTTTCTAATGTTCCAGAAACCAGCAGGTGTTAACTGTGCACTTGAAAACCGAACGCATACAAATCAGAAGAAAAAGATACATATGTTCAAAGGGAAAAGAAAGAAGGAATTACGGTGAAATGGAGAAGCAGCGACTTCCGGGCAGGCAGGGAACAGGTGCCAGGGTTTCAGTAATGATAAGGACATGCCACTAGACCCCACCCGTCCTCCTGCCTCGCCAGCACCCCCAAAGCCACACCTCGTCTCAATGGGAGCAACTTGTTCTCCAAGACATCCCTGGCGTCGGTGCCCTCGTCCATCAGGTCGAGCTTGGTGATGACACCAATGGTCCGCAGGCCTGAAAGAGCCCGGAGGTCAGAGGTCAGAGCCTGCCACCAGGAAAGAGCATCAGCTGGCAGCTGCAAGCCACCTGGGGTCCAATCGGCCCTGAAACTTCCAGGTCACATCACCTGGCAAAGCTGTAACGTCACTGGCCTGGACCCCAATTTCCCATGTGTTAAATGGAGATGGTCACAGCCCTGATCTCAGAAGGTGGTCATGAGGGTGAGTCTGGCACATGGCAAATAATAAATGCTGGCCCTTATTCTCACTTGTGTTATCAAGGACAACCTCTGCTGCTGCAGGCTTAGGGACACCTCACGGAAACATGATTCCTGGGCCAGATTTTGATGCTGGACTCTCCAAATGGCAGCAAAGTCCCCAGGTAACATTTGAGCCTGAAGCGACTGTTTCTAGGGCTACCTCTTGCCCTGAATGGCTAAAATTCCACTCTGAAAACGATCCCATCCAATTCCACCTCTCTATAAGTCATTCCAGAGTTAAGGACGTCCTCCTAGCAAAGCCTCACATGTGCAGATCCACCGCTCCTCCACGGGGGCTGAGGACTGAGGCTCTGTGCTAACCCTGTGTGTTATATGTGTGGCATGTGCATGAGACACTGGAGATAGATGAAAGCCAGAGCGAAGATCTCTGGTGGGTGCCAACTTGGGCATCATGGGAGCCACAGCTATGCCCTCCCTGGGGCCCCTTCCTGCTCACATTCTGCAGTGAGGGTTGAGTAGAGGGATCTGAATAGAGGGACCCAGGGACATCAACTCGAATGGAAATAGATGATCTCACCATGCAGAAGACCAGAAACAACCCAAATGTTCAAAAGTCCTCACATCAGCAATCTGAGTTAGGACTGAAATACCCGTTCTGACTAAGAGGGGACCATGCCTCAAGGAGTGGAGTAACATCTAGATGGGACCTGAGGAGTGCTGGGCTCTTCCTCCAGCCCTAGACCAGCTTCCCGCCCTGGCAACATGGGCACTGCCATGTCCAAGGAGAAGGAGTGTCCAGCTGCCACACAGTGACTTCCCAGAGATGCCCCCCAGCACTGCTGGTTCTTGGAGAAAGTGCTATGTTCCAGGAGGTCTTTTCCTAAAGCAGCCATGTATCAAAGAGAACACCAGTGACTTGGAACCAAGGATGCTGGACAAGTCCCATGCTCACAGGCACCTCGAAGAGGAGGCTGCTGCCCTGGGCTCAGGGTTACCTTGGGGATCGACCTCCTTGGCCAGCTTGAGGGCGTCTGAATTAGCCAGGTCCATGTTGGCAGGCGTGACGGCCAGGATGAGGCTGCTCTCCCGGCTGATGAACTGCAGGATCATGTCCTTGATCTGGTACTCAATGTCTGGAGGCTGGTCTCCCACAGGTACCTTGGTGATACCCGGGAGGTCGATGAGGGTCAAGTTCAACACTGAGGGAAACCAGTGGGAAAGGCAGTCTGAGTTAGGAGAGGGAAGACACACACAGGCCTGGAGTCACCCAGCTGAGTACCAAAGTTCCTGGGTGGGGCTCAGACCTGAGGATGTCACCTGACACGCCACCTGAACCACACCTCTGATTTAGTAACTCCCCTTCTAGCATCTCATCCTACAGATACCTCTACCTACTCCATTTCAATGACACAGTTCTAAATCAGCACAGTTCAGAACGGAATAGATCTAAATGACCAAGTAAGTTTCAGCCTATCCATTCAGCTAATACCAAAGAACCATTACGGACAAACAGATTGAGGCTGGGCATGGTGGCTCACATCTGTAATCCTAGCATTTTGGGAGGCCAAGGCAGGCAGATCACGAGGTCAAGGGATCGAGACCATCCTGGCCAACATGGTGAAATCCCATCTCTACTAAAAATACAAAACTTAGCTGGGTGTAGTCCCAGCTACTCATGAGGCTGAGGCAGGAGAATCACTTGAACCCAGGAGGTGGAGGCTGCAGTGAGCTGAGATCACGCCACTGCATTCCAGTCTAGTGACAAAGTGAGACTCTGTCTCAAAAAAAAATAAAAGAAAAAGTAGCTGGGTGGGCTAGGCATGGTAGCTCACGCCTATAATCCTAGCACTTTGGGAGACCGAGCAGGGCTGATTGCCTAAGCTCAGGAGTTCGAGACCAGCCTGGGCAATATGGCAAAATGCCATCTCTACTAAAAATACAACAACAATAACAAAAATTAGCCAGGTGGGGTGTTGCACACCTGTAATCCCAGCTACTTGGGAGGCTAAGGCAGAAGAATTGCTTGAACCCAGGAAGCAGAGGTCGCAGTGAGCAGAGATCATCCACTACACCCCAGCATGGGTAACAAAGTGAGACACTGTCTCAAAAATAAATAAATAAATAAATAATAAATTAGCTGGGTGTATTAGCGCCAACCTGTGATCCCAGCTATTTGGGAGGGTGAGGCACAAGAACTGCTTGAACCCAGGAGGTAGAGGTTGCAGTGAGTAGAAATCACGCCACTGCACCCCAACCTGGGCAACAGAGCGAGACATGTGTCTCCAAAAAAGAGAATCAGGATATTTTACAAAAGTCTGGTTCTGGCCTCTCTTGATGCACCAACAGATCTGGCTGCCTTGAGCCAAGTAGTGGCTGCCCTTGGTAAAAGGGGCAAACGGCTGCAATCCCCCATGACTCCAAATATCTTCCTGGCATGCTCTGTCTTCCTTTGAGCTGAGACAGAGGTCTGGGTACTATAAACCTAGCACAAGTGGGACGATACAGAGCCGGGGGCTATGTGCGTGTGAATATCAACTGTTTGTGAATGGACACGTGCTAACCATGAGCGGAAGCACACAGTCTCACCATAGCATTGTCCACGAATGACCAGAAACAGTCAGTGATGCGTCCCCACCCGTGCTGCCTACCGTGTGGCGAGTAGACCCGAAGGTTGATGGGCACTGGGGAGATGCCTTTGTTGGTCCCCGTGACCCTGTCTGTCTCTGCTTCAATCTCCTGCCGGACTTCATCGAAGTCTGTAAACTTTTTGGACTTGCAGTGCAAAAACTCGGCATATTCTGGAAAGGGAAGAGAGATGCTGAAAATGAGAAAGCACTGTGAGCGGGGCACACACAGACTGCGGGGAGAAATGCTTTGTTGAGTGAAAGTAATGATCCAGTCATCGTCACTCTAGGAATGGGGAAGTGACAGATTCATTCTTATGACAAGTGTTCTGCAGGGGGGTGGGGGGGGTTCCTATAGACTGAATAGACTGAGCCCTTTCCAGATCCTGAGGAGGACATTCCCACGTGGCACCTTGCAAACTATTAATACATGTCATGACATATTATGAATTAAAAAAAAAATCAACAGGTAGACATGACCAATCACCAATGTTTCTTTGGTTTTTTTGTTTTGTTTTTTACAGGCGGGACCTCACTGTGTCACCCAGGCTGGCGTGCAGTGGTGTGATCATAGATCACTGTAGCCTTGAACTCCTGGGCTCAAGTAATCCCCTGCCTCAGCCTCCTAAAGCACTGGGATTACAGGCATGTGCCACCATGCCCAGCCGTTTATTTGTTGATTTTTTTTTTTTTTGAGACAGAGTCTCACTCTGTTGCTCAGGCTGGAGGGCAGTGGCACAATCTTGGCTCACTATGACCTACACCTCCTGGGTTCAAGCAATTCTCCCATCTCAGCCTCCCAAGTAGCTGGGATTACAGGCACCTGCCATCAGGCCTGGCTAATTTTTCTAGAGGCAGGGTTTCACCATGTTGGCCAAGCTGGTCTTAAACTCCTGAGCTCAGGTGATCCACCCGCCTCAGCCTCCCAAAGTGCTGGGATTACAGGCATGAGCCACCACATCTGGCCTATTTGTTGACTGACTGACGAACAGAAGAGGAAGTATCGGGATGCATCACCCAGAGAGAAGGTGAGTCCATATGATTAAGGTGATGCCGCAGAACCTCCCTTGCTGTGAGTCCTAATCAAGGGAGTCCGATGCCCATGTCCTTATGGGATCGTGGGGCCACCAGCACATTCCAGCTCCATAAAACCCCAAGGTTATTTCCCACGGCATTCACTTGTCCTTCTTCCCCAAAGAACCCGCAAGGTATAGGGAATGGTTGTATTGCATCTTTCTTTCTCCCCCTGGCTATTCAAGGGTGTCCCCTACCTAGGCACACACCCCTCAGGAGAAATGCTTTCTGGGCATGACCCTGAGTATACGTAAGACCTGGGGGTGTCTGAAGTCACAGCAAGACTGAGATGAAGGGAAACAAGGTAAGTAACTGACAAGGAGTGTGGGCCCTCCAGGAAACCAGAGAAATCCAGTCCTGAATCACAGATTCAGGACAAAGCAATTATAAAGCATGTTCATCACAGAAGGTGGCTGCCAAGCACACAGGTATCCACTGTACAAAGCCTTGACGTTTCCAGATCTTTGCTTTTTCACAGTAAAATGTTGGGGAGGAGAGATCCCCAAAGCTCAGAGATCACAGCTACTGTAGTGATGCTAAAAATAAGGGAGAAATGTCTGGGCACGGTGGCTTGCACCTGTTATCCAGCACTTTGGGAGGTCGAGGGTGGATCACTTGAGCCAGGGGGTTCAAGACCAGCCTGGGTGACACAGCAAGACCCCACCTCTAAAATTTAAAACATTCGCTAGGTGTGCTGACACGCGCCTGTAGTTCCAGTCATTTGGGAGGCTGATATGGTTTGGCTGTGTCCCCATCCAAATCTCATCTTGTAGCTCCCATGATTCCCAAGTGTTGTGAGAAGGACCCAGTGGGAGATAACTGAATCATGGGGGCAGGTCTTTCCCTGTACTGTTCTCCTGATAGCGAGTAAGTCACATGAGATATGATGGTTTTAAAAATGTGTTTCTGGCCAGGCATGATGGCTCACACCTGTAATCCCAGCACTTTGGAAGACTGAGGCAGGCGGATCACTTGAGGTCAGGAGTTCGAGACCAGCCTGACCAACATGGTGAAACCCTATCTCTACTAAAAATACAAAAAATTAGCCAGGCATGGTAGTGCACACCTATAATCCCAGCTACTCAAGAGGCTGAGGCAGGAGAATGGCTTGAACCCAGGAGGCGGAGGCTGCAATGAGCTGAGATCTGCCAGTGCATTCCATCCTGGGTAATAAGAGTGAGACTTCGTCTCAAAAAAAAGAAAAACATGCAGTTTCCCTGTAGAAGCTCTCTCACTCTCTTTGCCTGCTGCCGTCCATGTAAGATGTGTCTTGCTTCTCCTTGCCTTCTGCCATGATTGTGAGGCTTCCCCAGCCCAGCTGCGTGGAACTGTTAAGTCCATTAAATGTCTTTCTTTTGTAAATTGCCCAGTCTCAAGTACGTCTTCGTCAGTAGCGTGAAAATGGACTAACAACAGAGGTTGAGGTGGGAGGATCACTTGAGCCCAGGAGTTGGAAGTTGCAGTGAGCTATGATCTATGATCGCACCACTGCACTCCAAGCTGGGCGACAGAGCAAGACGCTGTCTCAAAAAGAAAAAGAAAAAAAGAAAGGGATAATAAGTCACACTGGCAAATAAGTCAGAGACCTGACCCACCACAGAGATGCATTAAAAATGTGCATTGCCTTGTCATTTCTAAGAGTAAAAAACTGAAAATAGCCTCAATGTCCACCAGGAGGAGACCTGGTGACGTGAATAACACAGCCATGCCACAAACTGCCTCAAGCAAAGGCAAAGAGAGAGATGAACCCCTGGCCAAGTGTAGAATCAAAGCAGAAAGCAGAGTGTGAGGAGGTTCGCCATCCCATCATAGCGACCTAAGAAGCTACGGCACCCTGGCCAGGCCCTGCGTGTGATCTGGTTGCACCTCACAAGTCCCTTGACAGGTAGGCATCTCTAAGATCCTCATTTCAAAGATGAGGAAACTGAGGCCCAGAGGGGTTAAGGGCCTTAACCCAAGTTCTGTGATGGAGCTGGGACTGGGAACTCATAAATTCGGCTCCAGGTAGTGGCTCCCAAGCCAGACGGCCTTTATGAGGCCACTGGAAGGATCGTCGCCTCTCTGCAGGGTCAGGGACAGACTCAGTGGGTTCTGATGACTGAGGACCGTGGCCAGAACAGGCACTGGCCACCCATATCGGGACAATGAGGACATCTGATGGAGGATTCAGGATCCCCACCCCCACCCCCAGCCCTGCTATCAGCTGGCCCAGTTCCCAAGGACAGTCACACTCCAGCCTTCTGAAGAGACAAGAGGAAACACTCGGCCGCTCTTCCTGTAGCAGCCACTAAAAATGGAACAGCTCCCAACCCCCCACAGCAAATATGAGTTCTCTTCTGGCTCCAGGACCCCAGCTTAGCCCTGAAAGAGACCCATCTCCCTTCAAAGAGTGCAGGGGGACACGGCATGGAAGACGGGCTCGGGGGAAGGACACGGGCCCTCTCTCCAATAGGCCTCTGCCCCGCCAAGTGTGGTGTCTGCAAGGCCCAGCCCCACCTCCTCCTATTCCCGGGCTTGCCTGGCTGCCGCCTCTCCCAGGCAGGCTTTCCCGAGTGGGGCATCTTGGTCCCCTTCCCCATCAGAGCCAGCTCACTTTGGACTATAATGATGGAGCCAGGACCTGTGGCTGCAGCACCCCAGAGCCCAGCTGCGCGCAGTAATGAGCTCAGTCTGCAGTCAGAGGGCCCGCCCAGGTCTCAGTCTACTGATCTATAAAATGGGCATTATAACACGCCGTGTGGAGACTTAAGAGTCGACACCTGCACAAGAAGAGCAGAGCCAGCACAGCCACCATCTGAGCAGCTGGTGGGCAGAAGGCCCCAAGGAGTGATGTGGCAAAGAGAGCACCCGGGCAGTGGGCCGTCGTTCCCCGGCATGCACAGGTGGGAGCCCAGAGAGGGCAAGCGGCTCTCTCAAGTCACATAGCATCCCCACCTCCTGCAGGTCTCTCTCCCCACAGCGACTACTTAACCCAGCCCCCTTCTCCCCTGCCTTTGTTTCCCCATAACACTTACTACCATCTGACAAAGTCTAATATAGAGGTTTGCCTTGAATGTCCATGCCACCAGGGCAGGGACGCCCATCTGCCTTGGTCGCTGCTGTGTCCCAGGGGCACACTCGTGCATATTAGGTGGGAAAATGGAGGCTCTGCCTGCCCAGCTGCCATAGGCTTCGGGGGCATTTACAACTCCCCACCCCCAACAAGCCAAATTTAGGTGTCTGAGCTAAAAAGATTCCACTGGAACCTCAGGCCATCCCCCAAGGCAGGGACTGGGAAACGCCCAGGAAGGACCACCTGCCTGACCCAAGTCTGCAAGGTCAGGGGCAGCCACGAGGAGGAGCTGGAACCCAGGGGCCGGACCCACACACTGGGCTTAGGAGCACAGTGCCTTCCCTGGTTGTCACATGCAGGCTGCGAACTGACAGCGGATCAGAGAAGGCAGGGCCCTGATCTTTGTGATCTCCCCTCCTAGATCCTTCTGCTGTCTGCCAACCCCTTCATGTGGGCGAAGGAAGTGGAGAGCAGGTGCCAGAAAACCGTGGTTTCTTCCCTAGTGGGTCAGTAAGCAACAGAACCACACCTGAGAAAAAGGCCCAGCCATTGACCAGGTCTGTCCAGCTGCTTGCCCTTCTTCACAGGGTTCCTTGGCATGGTGGAAGTAAATGCTGGATGCCAGGTCAATAGAGGTTTTTTTTTTTTTCTTTTTGAGACTGAGTCACTCTGTCCCCTAGGCTGGAGGGCAGTGGCACAGTCTCAGCCCACTGCAACCTCTGCCTCCCAGGTTCAAGCTATTCTCATACCTCAGCCTCCCCAGTAGCTGGAATTACAGGCACATGCCACCACGCCCAGCTAATTTTTGTATTTTTAGTAGAGACGAGGTTTCACCATGTTGGCCAAGTTGGTCTTGAACTCCTGACCTCAGGTGATCCACCGACCTCGGCCTCCCAAAGTGCTGGGATTACAGGTGTGAGCCACAATGCCCGGCCCAACAGAGGTTTAAAAGCTTCCACCAGGCTGGGCACAGTGGCTCACACCTGAAACTCCAGCACTTTCAGAGGCTGAGGTGGGAGAATCATTGGAGGCCGGCCTACGCAACATCGCAAGATCCTATCTACAAAAAAATTAAAAAGTTAGGGTGGGCACGGTGGCTCACGCCTGTAATACCAGCAACTGGGAGGTCAAGGCAGGCGGATCACCTGAGGTTGGGAATTCAAGACCAGCCTGACCAAGATGGAGAAACCCCATCTCTACTAAAAATACAAAAAATTAGCCGGGCATGGTGATACATGCCTGTAATCCCAGCTACTCAGGAGGCTGAGGCAGGAGAATCGCTTGAACCTGGGAGCTGGAGGATGCGGTGAGCCGAGACGGCGCCATTGCACTCCAGCCTGGGCAACAAGAGTGAAACTCCATCTCGAAAAAAAAAGTTAAGGGGGTATGGTGATGCAAGCCTGTAGTCCCAGCTACACGGGTGGCTGAGGCAGGAGAATCACTTGATCCGGGAGGTTGAGGCTGCAGTGAGCTGTGATCATGCCACTGCACACCAGCCTGAGTGACAGGGGGAGACCCTGTCTCAAAACAACGACAAAAAGAGAAAGAGAGCAGAGGGCCTAGCCTGGGGCTCTGGAGCGCTGCATGTGCTCAAGTGCTGGAGATGAAATAATTTTTTTTTTAAAGAATCCACTGACCCAAACAATCAGTCAGAGGCCTTAACACCGAGCTCCCTGTCAACACGTCTCCAGCAGCCAAGGCCAAGTCACCAAGCCACTGAGGCACCCCTGGCTCTGCCTGTCCTGGTCCCTGCCATCAAGCCATACCACACAGCCACCCTCCGCAGACACGGCATTTCCAGATACCAAAGCCTGTTCCTCCAGTTCCTGGGCAAACAGCAAAGCGTTCTGACAGCTCCACACACACCCCCACCATCGCCAGGCACCCTGAGCCAGGAGGGCTCCCTGGGAGGAGGGTCAGCCTGGGCCCCCTCTGAGAGGCTTGCAGCTGGCATGTGACCAGGCCCTGGGGACTCTGAGGGACCCAGTCTGGTGCACAGCAGGAATAAATGAATAAACCAGGTGGTCGTCCAGCAATCACGCTGCCAAGGCCAGGGAGTCAGCCGTCCTCACCCACCGCAGGGCCTCCTAACTGTGGGCCCAGTGGCTGCACTTGGGGGTTTTTCCAGAGAGAGGTTCTGCCTCCCTCTAAGCCTGTGTCCTGCTACTGACACTGGAGCTCTGAGAGAGCAGGGACTTGGTGTGAATCACGGTTCCCCTAGCATCTCAGATACAGTAGCTGCTTAATTAAAATCCATTAAACAAAGCATATGTGCTCTAACCTAGGACATCACCCCCCAGGAACCCCCACTGGGGCCCCAGTCAATCCCCCACCTCAGGCTTTTTGAGAGGTGTCCCCAGAAGGGAGCCGAGCCACAAGTGCAAGCTGCCACCTTCTCAGGGTCAGGGGGCCTAGAACAGGAAGAAGCAGCCCTTGCCAGAGGCCACAGTCACCTATCTCTACAAAAAAATTAAAAAGTTAGGCTGAGTGTGGTGGCTGATGCCTGTAATCCCAGCAATTTGGGAGGCCGAGGTGGGCAGATCACCTGAGGTTGGGAGTTCAAGACCAGCCTGACCAACATGGAGAAACCCCATCTCTATGGTGGCGCATATCTGTAATCCCAGCTACTCAGGAGGCTGAGGCAGGGACCCTAACCCTTCAGGGTGGAGGTAGTGGTGAGCCAAGATCGCGCCACTGCACTCCAGCCTGGGCAACAGAGCAAGGCTCCTAGTGATCCTGGAGGTCTTTGGAGCCTCTGGTTTCAAAGGAGCTTGTGGAAGCCCAGAGTGACTGAAGGCTGTTGGTCAGAAGATGGCCCTCCCAAACTTCAAAGCACACCAATCATGTGCCTGCTTGCATTGGTAAAGAATTTTGAAATGCCCAGGTCCTGCTGGGAAGACCTGCCTTCAGCCAGACAGGCAAGACAGCAGGGTTTGGGGAGGTGATGAGAGGGAGAGAGGGAGGAGAGTTTTCGGGCTACCTCAGGGCTTCACAGCCTAGCCATACCCAGCTCCGGGTTCTTACCCTTCTCTAAGCACCTGTTTCCCCAAAATACAATGACACAGAACCCAGTGCCGAGGATCCCATAAGACTGTGATCAAGCAGGGCGCAGTGGCTCATGCCTGTAATCCCAGCACTTTGGGAGGCTGAGGCAGGTGGATCACCTGAGGTTGGGAGTTGGAGACCAGCCTGACCAACATGGAGGAAACTCATCTCTACTAAAATTACAAAATTAGCTGGGTGTTGTAGTGGGCTCCTGTAATCCCAGCTACTTGGGAGGCTGAGGTAGGAGAATTGCTTGAACCTGGGAGGTGGGGGTTGCAGTGAGCCAAGACTATGCCACTGCACTCTAGCCTGGGCAACAAGAGTGAAACTCCATCTCAAAAAAAAAAAAAAAAAAGACTGTGATTAAATCCCACTGGGAGCTCACAGGCGGCTAAGCTGTTAGTCTCAGGGAATCTTAAGGGGCCGGGCTAGGGTCCCAGTGCTTTGCACACTTGGGCTGGCCCTGGATCTTCTCATCGTCCCCCTAGCAAAGAACACAATGACCAGGCTGTCCCTGAAGGCAAGGAGAGGAGATCTGCCTTTCCCAAACCTGGCGTATGCAGGCATGACTGGGAGGAACAACTTGGGGCTCAGCCACCATCAGGAGACCCTGGCTACCCTGGCTACGCCAGCAGGCAGGATCCACTCACTCAAGACTTTTCCGAGCCTTCAGCGGGCACAGCACACAGCACTTCCCACGCCCATTTAGCCCTTGAGCTCTCTGATCCGAGACAACAGGCAAGCATCTCCAGGTCCAGGACACATTGCCACAGGAAAGGTGACAGCCTGGGCTGGCATCCCAGCCAGCCCATAGCCTGACGCATGCCAGCTTGGTTTGCTCTCCAGACACAAGGCTGCAGATGGAATGGCAGAGTGATGGGCAGGGCTCACTAGGGGAAGGAACTTGGTAAAGGAACTCCGTCACTTCCCACCCAGTAGGCAAGAAGGGGTATAGGTGGGCAGGGCACAGTGGATCACACCGGTAATCACAGCACTTTGGGAGGCTGAGGCGGGGGGATCACCTGAGGTCAGGAGTTCGAGACCAGACTGACCAAAAACGGAGTAACCCCGCCTCTACTAAAAATATAAAATTAGCCAGTCGTGGTGGCACATGCCTGTAATCCCAGCTACTCGGGAGACTGAGGCAGGAGAATTGCTTGAACCTGGGACACGGAAGTTGCGGTGACCTGAGATCACGCCATTGTACTCCAGCCTGAGCAACAAGAGCAAAACTGTGTCTCAAAAAAAAAAAAAACAACAACCAAAAAAGGAGCACTGCACCAACTTTTTAAGCTCTCTCACTTGGCCCGTGCCTGCAGAGCACCTGCTCAGTGCCAGGCCCTGTGCTGGACAGAGCCGACTGCTGTGCCTGCCCTTGTGGAGCTGGCGCAGAGAAAGACCTGAAGACAGGAGTTTGAGACCAGCCTGACCAACATAGTAAAACCCCATCTCTATTAAAAATACAAAATCAGCCAGGAGTGATGGCGCATGTCTGCAATCCCAGCTACTCAGGAGGCTGAGGCAGAAGAATTGCTTGAACCCAGGAAGGCGGAGGTTGCAGTGAGCCGAGATCAGGCCACTACACTCCAGAGTGGACAACAGAGTGAAACTCCATCTCAAAAAGAAAAAGAAAAAACAACAGCATAACTTGTGCTGCAGGGTACGAAGGTGGCAAGTGACTGAGTAGGGGTGAGCGGCAGAGACAGCGGCACACAGCGCACTGTGCGTTCTGGGTATGCAGCACAGTGAGCACAGAGGCCCGGCAGTGGGAACCAGCAAGCTGGGCTTGAGAATCAGCGGGGAGATGGATCTTGGCAGCAGCTGGGGATCAGGAGGAGGTGAGGTTCCCAGAGACTGGCAAGGGCCACAAGGCCTGGAGCCAGGTCCTGACATCTCTCCCCTGGTTCCCATGAGCAGACCAAAGTCCAGTTCAAGGCCAAGGGCAGTGGGGAGGGGTGGCTCACAGGGCCTTGCCATGCACATTCCACACAGGAACAGTCCCAGGCACCCAGAGTTTATGGGGCTCCTTCCCAATGAGGGCAGGGTTCACCTGTGGGCCACCAAACTTCCTGGTGGCTGTGGTCTTAAGTAATGTTTAAAATTCTACCGCTAGAAGTCATGATTCACTGGGAATGGTCAGAATGAGGGCAACCTGGGCCACACCAGGCATCGCCGGAATCAGAAGGGGACGAAAGCCAAGCTGCAGGGGCCTTGTCTTTGGACATCAGACCCCACAGGAGGAGACAGCCACACCAAAGCCAGTGGGGTGCCACGGCCACAATGGCAGCACCACCATCACCCTCCTTTTACAGATGAAGCCACCAAGGCATAGAGAGGGAAGTCACTTTAACAAGTCTCAGGCCAGTAAAGGGTGGCAGCCTTGCTCTGAGTGTGGTCATGGAGAGTCAGCTTCCAATCCCTAGGAACCACGTGGTCCAGGGTATCCCCAAGAAGACCCCACAGGCCCCAGCAATCACCCAGAAATGAAATGTGTTCATTTTCCTCTCCTGTTAGTAGGGCATCCTACGTCCCACCCACCTCCTCCAGCCGGGCGCCTATGCTGCTTAATACTTGGCCTGGAGGACACTCTAGACTGCCCGTCATCTGCCAGCACCACCTCTTGCCTCGCACCATGCCAGTCTCCCCCACTTGCATTCTGCTCCCTGCCTGTCCCTCCTGAACATAGCAGCCAGTGGTCTCCTACCATCAGCTCCCGATGCCTGAATCCTCAAAATGCCCGCCAGTCCCAGTCCTTCCTGCCTCCTGGCCCCTCCCCAACCTCAAGCCACCCCTCACTGCTTTGCTAATACTGTTTCCCTACCTAGAATGTTCTCTCTGGGCCCCCAACCCAAAGGTGAATCCAACAGACACTCACAGGCTGAGGCTCGGGGGCTGAGACCATGTCAGGTGCTCACACTGCCTCCCTGGCGATCAACTGAGGCCCAGCACAGAGTGGGCACCTACTTGGAGCAATACAAGACTGGAGCCTGGCCACGCACAGTGGCTCACCTGTCATCCCAGCATTTTGGGGGGCCAAAATGGGAGAATCGCCTGAGCCCAGTAGTTTGAGACCAGTCTGGTCAACATAGCAAGACCTCATCTCAATTTAAAAATTTGCGGGGCACAGTGGCTCACACCTTTAATCCCAGCCCTTTGGGAGGCCAAGGTGGGGGGATCACTTGAGGCCAGGAGTTTGAGACCAGCCTGGCCAACATGGTGAAACCCCCATCTCTACTAAAAATACAAAAATTAGCCAGGCTGGGTGGTGTGCGCCTATAGTCCCAGCTATTTGGGAGGCTGAGGCAGAAGAATTGCTTGAACCTGGGAGGCAGAGCTTGCAGGGAGCCGAGATCGTGCCACTGTACTCCAGCCTGGGTAACAGAGCAGGACCCTGCTTCAAAAAAACAAAACAAAAAAAGAGACTGAAACTGCCATGATCAGGCAGGGATGGGGGTGCAAGCTGGGAGGCAGGAAAGGGCCCCACATACGTGGGACACCCCTGGAACTCCCTTTTCCTGCATCCCCTCAACCAGCCCAACAGGATGCAACCACGTCTCCATCGCTACCACAGCTGCCACATCCAACCCCCCAGCCCTCCCAGCACCTACTCCTGCCTCCTCCAGGGCACCGCCCCAGCAGTGGCCCCAGCAAGTGGCCCTGTGGTCCCTTTTCTTCTGACAGCCACAGGGATCTGGTCAAGCCACACCTCGGCCTAAGGCTACATTCCCCAAGAGTAGGCTCAAGGGTGGGCTTTAGAGACAATGCTCCCATGTGCCCAAAGGCAAGTGGTCAGGAAGCCTCAGCTCCCTCCTCTGTAAAGTGGGGACAGACGTCAGGAAGCCATCATCTGTTCATCCAGGTCAGGCACTGGTCAGGTCTGCCCTGAATGCTCCCGCCTGGCCAAGGCTCTTTGCTTCTTCTCTCCCCTCCTCCCCAACATGTATTACATAATGTGTTCTTCAAGGCTAACAATAAGGTGATGTTATTATCTTCACTGCCCAGACAGGAAACACAGCGGCAGTCCCTCCCTAGGAGCCGGGATTGGAACCTGGACAGTCTCTGCTCCAAGCCTCCACCTAGCAGGTCAGGTTCTCCCAGTGGTGTGGCCAGGGACTAGCAGCATCACCAGGGACTCATTAAAAATGCAGTTTGTGGCCAGGGACAGTGGCTCACGCCTGTAATCCCAGCACTTTGGGAGGCCGAGGTGAGCGGATCACTTGAGCTCAGGAGTTCCAGACCAGCCTGGCCACATGGTGAAACCCCGTCTCTACTAAAAACAAAAAAAAATTAGCCAGGTGTGGTGGCTCATGCCTGTGGTCCCAGATGCTCAAGAAGCTGAGGCACGAGAAACGCTTGAACCTGGAAGGCAGAGGTTGCAGTGAGCCAAGATCATGCCACTGCATTCCAGCCTGGGTGACAGAGACTCCATCTCAAAAAAAAAAAAAAAATGCAGTTTGCTCATCTGTCAGCACTTTGGGAGGTCGACGTGGGCAGATCACAAAGTCAAGAGATGGAGACCATCCTGGCCAGCACGGTAAAACCCAGTCTATACTAAAAATACAAAAATTAGTCGGGCATGGTGGCACACGCCTGTAGTTCCAGCTACTCGGGAGGCTAAGGCAGGAGAATCACTTGAACCCGGGAGGCAGAGGTTTCAGTGAGCCGAGATCACAGCACTGCACTCCAGACTGGTGACAGAGTGAGACTCTATCTCATAATAAATAAATACAATAAAAAATAAAAAGCAATAGTCAAGGGCTAGCATGATGGTTCATGCCTATAATCCCAGCACTGTGGGAAACTGAGGCAGGAGGACTGCTTGAGGCCAGGAGTTCAAGACCTACCTGGGTAACATAGTGAGATCCCATCTCTACAAAAAAAAATCAACTGGGTGTGATGTTGGGTGCTCCCGTAGTCTTAGCTACCAAAGAAGCTGAGGTGGGAGGATTGCTTGAGCCCAGGAGGTCCAGGCTGCAGTGAGCTATGACTGCACCACTGCATGGCCTGCAGAACAGAGTGAGACCCTGTCTCTTAAAAAGGAAAAAAAAAAAAAAAAAAAAAAAAAACGCCAGGCGCATTGGCTCACACCTGTAATCCCAGCATTTTGGGAGGCCAAGGTGGGCGGATCACGAGGTCAAGAGATCGAGACCATCCTGGTCAACATGGTGAAACCCCGTCTCTACTAAAAATACAAAAAATTAGCTGGGCATGGTGGTGCACACCTGTAGTCCCAGCTACTCGGAAGGCTGAGGCAGGAGAATTGCTTGAACCCAGGAGGCGGAGGTTGCAGTGAGCCGAGATCATCCCACTGCACTCCAGCCTGGCGCCTTGCGACGAAGTGAGACTCTTGTCTCAAAAAAAAAAAGGAGCCTGTTTTAATGAAAAGAGAAGAAGACATAACAAAAGAGTATAGCATAGGATTGAGCAGAGCAGCTGCAAAACCAGCCAGATATCTGGGGACAACTGGAGACATGCTAAGTAGGGACTAGGATGTGGATGACCTGCAGGAATGGCTCCTTCTCTGGGGCATGGTGCTGAGACTCTGTAGACAGGTGTTTTACTGCATGGGGAGGTGTACTAGGGTGGGAAGGATGGATGTGTCACAGTGTCTGCTACTGATTTTGAAAGGGTTCAGCAACATTGGATTACTATGTCATATTGAAAGCACACATGGGGCCAGGTGCAGTGGCTCACATGTGTAATCCCAGCACTTTGGGAGGCCGAGGTGGGATGATCATTTTGAGGTCAGGAGTTCAATACCAGTCTGGCCAACAAGGTGAAACCCTGTCTCCATTAAAAATACAAAAAATTAGGCTGGGCGTGGTGGCTCCCACCTAAAATCCCAGCACTTTGGGAGGCCGAGGCGAGTGGATCACGAGGTCAAGAGATCGAGACCATCCTAGTCAACATGATGAAACCCTGTCTCTACTAAAAATACAAAAATTAGCTGGCCATGGTGACGCGCGCCTGTAGTCCCAGCTACTCAGGAGGCTGAGGCAGGAGAATTGCTTGAACCCGGGAGGCGGAGGTTGTGGTGAGCCAAGATTACGCCATTGCACTCCAGCCTGGGTAACAAGAGCGAAACTCCATCTCAAAAAAAAAAAAAAAATACAGCCGGGCGCGGTGGCTCACGCCTGTAATCCCAGCACTTTGGGAGGCCGAGGTGGGTGGATCACAAGGTCAAGAGATCGAGACCATCCTGGTCAACATGGTGAAACCCCGTCTCTACTAAAGATACAAAAAATTAGCTGGGCACGGTGGTGCATGCCTGTAATCCCAGCTACTCAGGAGGCTGAGGCAGGAGAATTGCCTGAACCCAGGAGGCGGAGGTTGCGGTGAGCCGAGATCACGCCATTGCACTCCAGTCTGGGTAACAAGAGCGAAACTCCGTCTCAAAAAAAAAAAAAAAAAAAAAAAATACAAAAAATTAGCCGGATTATAGTGCTCACCTATAATCCCCACTACTTGGGAGGCTGGGGCAGGAGAATTGCTTGAACCTAGGAGGCAGAGGTTGCAGTAAACTGAGATTGCACCACTGTACTCTAGCCTGGGAGACAGAGCGAGTCTCTGTCTCAAAAAAAAAAAAAAAAAAACAAAAACAGAAAGCACCTGGCATGCTGGTCACAGCTGAGGGTTTGCAGTGTGGGTGTTTAAGTGTTCACAGAGCCGTTTTGCAACTTCCTCATAGACGTGGAACACGTGAATTCAATGTCCAATGACAGCCCGGGACCCAAGTTCCACCCTCCATCTCTGGCTCCTCCTGGTCACCACACCTACATTCACTTCCTGCTGAACCTCAGGCCAGCCCACCTTACCTGTTTTTGAGAAGATGAGCTGCAGAATGAGAGGCCGCCGAGTGACGATTCCTGACCCACGGGGAAGGAAGTCCCTGTGAGAGGGGAAAGGGACAGAAATTACTCATTCATCCGGATCAAGGGACAGGAAGTGTGACAACACGTGGTAAAGCAACTCTGTCTTGCAATTTGGGCGACCTCAGCAAAGACACCAACCCCAGCTGGGCCCTGGGGAATGCTCTGGTCTTGGAGGGTCCTGAGGCGTGAGGAGCTCAGAAGGGTCTGCATCAAAAGTCATGGTGACCAGAACCATTTTCCTCTGGCAGGCTGTGCCCCACCCCCAGCACTCCCAGGGGGCCCATTCCCTGACATGTATTTGTTAAATTTCCCCCATACTCAAGAGATCAATGCATTTCCTACCTGTTTTAAATCAACATAATGCCACATGTATACACGTAAAATACAAGGAAAGTTACTGATGACAAAATAGTTTGTTTCATGTCAAGACGGATCAGTGGACACCTGGAAGTGGGAATAGGGAGTGACTGCCAATGGAGGGAAGGAGCTTTCTGGGGTGATGAAATGTTCTAAATCTGGACTATGGTGATGTTTACTAAAATTAACTGTAAAAACCTGGACAAGAGAGTAAGATCCCATCTCTACAAAAAATAAAATGAAATAAAATAAAATTAGCTGGGTATGGTGGCCCATGCCCATGGTCCTGGCTACTTGGGAGGCTGAGAAAGGAGGATGGCATGAGCCCAGGAGGCTGAAGCTGTATTGAGCCATGACTGCACCACTACACTCCAGCCTGGGCAACAGGGCAAGACTCTGTGTCAAAAAAAAAAAAAAAAAATTACTATAAAATGACTAAAGACCACTAATTCTGAAATGGATCAATTTCGCACAATGTAAATTACCACTCAATAGAGCTGTTTAAGAAAAATACATAACCTGGCGGGGGACAGTGGCTCACAACTGTAATCCCAGCACTTTGGGAAGCAGAGGTGGGCAGATCACTTGAGGTCAGGAGTTTGAGACCAGCCTGGCCAACATGGTGAAACCCCATCTCTACTAAAAAATACAAAAATTAGCCAGCTGTGGTGCCAGGAGCCGTAATCCCAGCTACTCCAGGGCTGAGACAAGAGAATCGCTTGAACTCGGGAGGCGGAGGTTGCAGTGAGCCAATACCAGGCCACTGCACTCCAGCCTGGGCAACAGAGCAAGACTCTATCACCAAAAAAATAATTTAAAAAAGAAAAATACATACCCTATGTCTTTCACAATGGAAAAGTGTCAGGCACAACCACCCCAGAAGATGTAAGGAAGTAGCCTGCACTGACTTACAGTGAATACACCAGGATTCCAACAGGAAGGAAGACAGGACGTCACCTGTACCCTCAGAAAGGAAAATGAAAGCTTCCAGTTGGCACTGAAGTAGGAACAGTAGGCTCAGAGTACATTAAAGGCTCAAAAGGAATTCTGCTGTTTCACATAAAATGGTGAAAGGTTCTAGGCAATTTCTTTCTTTCTTTCTTTTTTTTTTTTTTGAGACGGAGTTTCGCTCTTGTTACCCAGGCTGGAGTGCAATGGCACAATCTTGGCTCACCGCAACCTCTGCCTCCTGGGTTCAGGCAATTCTCCTGTCTCAGCCTCCTGAGTAGCTGGGATTACAGGCACGCGCCACCGTGCCCAGCTAATTTTTTGTATTTTTAGTAGAAACAGCGTTTCATCATGTTGACCAGGATGGTCTCGATCTCTTGACCTCATGATCCACCCACCTCGGCCTCCCAAAGTGCTGGGATTACAGGCGTGAGCCACCGCGCCCGGCCCTTTTTTGTCTTTTTGAGACAGAGCTTCCCTCTTGTTGCCCAGGCTTAAGTGCAGTAGCACAATCTTGGCTCACTCCAACCTCTGCCTCTGGGGTTCAAGCAATTCTCCTGCCTCAGCCTCCCGAAGAGCTGGAATTACAGGCACGTGCCACTATGCCCAGCTAATTCTTTTGTATTTTTAGCAGAGACGGGGTTTCACCATGTTGGCCAGGCTGGTCTTCAACTCAACCTCAAGTAATCAACCCGTTTTGGCCTCCCAAATTGCTAGGTTTACAGGTGTGAACCACCACACTCAGCTGGCACAGAGAAATTCAAACAGGTTTTATACCAAGATGAATGTCTGCATTGTTAACAATTTATACAGGACACAGGACCATTGGTACTGTACAGCTGTGTCCTGTATAGAATGAGACAGTTCCAGGGTCCTGGACCAAGCATCCTGAGTCCCTGACCAAGTGTCACTAATACTACAATCATTCCCAGCTGGCGGGTGGCCCTACCCATGCTGGGAACCCCTGAACGGGGTGCTGGAGGGTTCCAGGAGAACTGTTTCTCAGCCAGGGCTGGGCACTGGAAATTCCTGGGGATGTATTACCCAGTGGGTGGAGTCGGGGGAAATGATGTTCTCTTGCCACACACCCTGAACGATGGGTTCCAGCCCCGTCAGCTGGGAGGCCGTTCCACCTCTTCTGAAGCACTTCCTCTGGCTGGGTGCAAAGACACAGCAGTGACCACAAAACAGGTCAGTCCAAGCACTCAGGGAGCTTGCAGCCTGGACTGCATGAAAAAAGAGATCTTGACGGGCAACAGAGTTATGAAGACCCCCATGGGGCGCTGCTGGGAGAGCAGGGCAGTGAAGTATTAGAAGCAGCCTCCAGTGGTCAGCACTGGGGGTTGGGGGGAGGCGGTGCTGGGGATTACGATGAGGAGGCTGGTCATCACTGTTACAGCAAGGCCACCAGCTGGGATTCAGGGATGGATTATAACAAATGTAAGCTTTGGCCATATTATTAACAAATGTAAGCTTTGAAAATCCCCCTCTGGCTGCTGCAGGGAAGAGGATGGGAGCAGGAAGCAGGTGGGGGGACCGCTGTAGTTCAGGTGAGTGACATCAGGGGCAAGACCAGGGATATGGCAGGCAGGGGCACGGAGGGCAGTAGACAGGCCCTAGGCAGATCCAAGGGTGGTTTGGGAGGTGGATGGCCACTACCTGGGAATAGACCAGACGGAGAAGTGCCAGGAGGGTAGAAGGAGGCAAGACAGAGGGGAGACCCTGGGGGACAAACCCTGGCCTTTGCATCCTGTCTTTGCAGCCACAGGCAGCACAGTCCACTCTCCAGGCCTGGGATGCTACCTGTCCTCAAGCCGCACTCCTGAGCATGACAAAAAGCCCGAGGGCCCTGCCTGTCACGCAACACGCCCAGTTAACGCTGATGCCTGAGCTGTACTCTCCTCCCGTCAGCCTCCCATTTGGCTGATGAGGAGCCTGAGGCACAAAGAGGATACGAGACTTGGACAAGGTCACAGCTCGAGGCTTGCATGAGAAGAAGCAAATCTCTGTCACTGGCTCCTGAGCACTTGGGAGGTGCTGGTGACACTGGCACCAACATTCTGATGGGGTGGGTGCAAGGAAGACACACCTCGGGGTAAGAAGGGTTGGGGGCTTGGATAACTGGAGAGAGCTCTCTGAGCAGGGGGATGGAGGGAACAAGCTACGTCAATCAGAAGGTGGAGTGACTGCAGCGAGGCAAACAGTATGAGGGGACTCCCCAGTACAGGTCGCAGAACCCAAAGTCATCTCTCAGCACGGGCCCTTGCCTCCCCTTCACAGCAGACACAGTAGACACCAGGCCCTCCCAGGGGACTAACTCTATAAGCAGCACACAGAGCCCTGGCCCTCCCAGAACCCAGGCCACCTAGCTCACAGGTAGGGACCTGAGAGGCAGGGACACTTGGCACCTTGCACATCAGAGATGCAGCGCCTCAGGCTCATGGTGGCTCATGGTGGCTCATGCCTGTAATCCCAGCACTTTGGGAGGTCAAGGCAGATGGATCACCTCAGGCTCATGGTGGCTCATGCCTGTAATCCCAGCACTTTGGGAGGCCAAGGCAGGTGGATCACCTGAGGTCAGGAGTTCGGGACCAGCCTGGCCAACATGGTGAAATCCTGTCTCTACTAAAAACACAACAATTAGCTGGGTGTAGTGGTGGGCGCATGTAATCCCAGCTACTTGGGAGGGTGAGGCACAAGAATTGCTTGAACAAGAGTGGGTGGGTAGGTTGCAGTGAGCCAAGATCACGCCACTGTACTCCAGCATGGGTGACAGAGTGAGACTCTGTTTCAAAACAAAAACAATACAAAATACAAAAAAAAAAGAAAACTCTAGGTGGGCATGTAACCACAACCACTTAGGAGGCTGAGGCAGGAGAATTGCTTGAAGCTGGAAGGCAGAGGCTACGGTGAGCCGAGATCGTGCCACTGCACTCCAGCCTGGGCGACAGAGTGACATTCCAAAAAAAAAAAAAAAAGACAAATGCAGCGTGTCAGAAACCATGGGGCGCTGGCTAGACACAGAATCACCAGCAGCAGCAGTGACGGCATGTGCCCCTCGAAACAGTGCCCCAGCTCCACCCTTTCAATGACTATTTCTGAAGTGTGCAAATGGAAGATGTCAACGATAAAACAACATGGGAGCAGCGTGTGATAAAATCACATCCTGTCTGTCCAGTGGGTCTGACGTTCATTCCTTTTCATGGTCAAAACTGTCCATTGCACCAATGGACTACAGTTTGCTTGTCTATTCACCACTTGATGGACATTTGGGGTCTTCCTAGCTTAAATTTATTACAAATGAAGCTGTTCTGAGCATTCTCATATGTGCCTTTTGTAGACACACGTCCTTGTTTCCCTTGCTGAGTCACAGGGTGGACCTGAACTTGAACTGGCAAAGCTCGTCTCTGGAGATAGAAATCAGGGCAGTGGTTCCCTTTTGGGAAATGGACTGGAAGGGGCATGAGAAACTTCTGAGACTAGGAAGAAGTCCTGCATCTTGATCTAGCCAGTAGGTCCCAAGGCACAATCATTTATTAGAAAATCAAAACTTGGGCCAGGCACCGTGGCTCACGCCTGTAAATCTCAGCACTTTGGGAGACCAAGGTGGGCAGATCACTAGGTCAGGAGTTTGAGACCAGCCTGGCCAATATGGTGAAACCCCATTTCTACTAAAAATACAAAAATTAGCTGGGTGTGGTGGTGCGCACCTGTAATCCTGTAATCCTCAGGAAGGCTGAGGCAGGAGAATCGCTTGAACCTGGGAGCAGAGGTTGAAGTGAGCCAAGATTGCGCCACTGCACTCCAGCCTGGGCGACAGAGCAAAACTCTGTCTCAAAACAAAAAAAAAGAAAGAAAAGAAAAGAAAAAAGAAAATCAAAACTTGGAGCAGTGGCTCATACCTGTAATCCCAGCACTTTGGGAGGCCAAGGTGGGTGAGGTCAGGAGTTCGAGATCAGCATGGGCAACATAATGAGCCCCTGTCTCTATCAAAAGTAATTCACTGCGCATGGTGGCATTCCCCTGTAGTGTCAGCTACTCAGGAGCTGATACAGGAGGATCACTTGAGCCCAGGAGACTGAGGCCGCAGGAGACTGAGGCCATGACTGCACCACTGCACTCAGCCTGGGAAACAGAGAGAGACCCTGTCACCAAAAAAAAAAAGAAAGAGAAGAAAAAATCAAGATATACATTTAAGATTTATGCGATTAACTATATCTAACTAAAATCTTAGGAAGAGGTCACAAGTCGAGGAGAACCTGTACATGAAGATTAAGATACAAAAGTACAGGGTAGACATTCCATTAAAATTTGCCCACAGATTTGTTACAATCATGTTAGTTTCCCAGTAAGATGAAAAATTCCGCTCTCAAAGAATTGTAAAGCCCAGAAAAGGGGAACTAGTTAAATATAAACTACATTCAACCTAAGGAAGCTGATTGAAAATATATTTTTTCAGTCAGCTTATATATAAGATATATGGCTGGGCGTAATGGCTCACACCTGTAATCCCAGCACTTTGGGAGGCCGAGGTGGGTGAATTACTTGAAAGCCCGTCTCTATAAAACTATAAAAATTAGCCAGGCCTGGTGGCAAGTGCCTACTGTCAGCTACTCAGGAGGCTGAGGCAGGACAATCACTTGAACTAGGAAGGTGGACGTTCCAGTGACCCAAGATCACGCCACTGCACTCCAGCCTGTGCAACAGAGTGAGACTCTGTCTCAAAAAAATAAAAATTAAAATTAAAAAATGTTTATTTATATATAAATTATGGTCTATCCATGCAAGTATGCAGCAATAGACACACAAAAAGAAAGAGCCTGTCTTTACTAGACATGTAATTCCCTTATGGGTGTACTAAGTGAGAAAAAAAGAAAAGGTTGATACTGATCAGTTTTACGGCAGAAAGAAAAAAGAAAGAAAAGGAAAGGAAGAAGGAAAGGAAAGGAGGAAGGGAGGGAGGGAAGGGAGGCAGGGAGAGAGGATGGGAGGATGGAGGGAGAGAGGGAGGGGGGAAGGAGAGAGGGAGGGAGGGAGGAAGAAAGGAAGCAAGGAAGGAAGGAAGGGAGCGAGGGAGGAAGGTAGGAAGGAGAAAAGGTATAAAAGAAAGTCTGTACTCTGTGACTAAGACAACCAAAGAGAAACAAAACTGGACCCGAGGAGGCTGGGGCCTGGTGGAGAGGGAGCCACTCCACGTTCTCCGACATCTTTGAATTCTGCATCATACGCATTACTGAGTCCAAAAAAGCTTAGAGTAGCTAATAGCTATTCAACACTGACTATGCCAAGCAAGGCACTGAGAACCTTTCATGGATTATTAGCCTTTTCGTGTTGTTTTTAAATAGAGACAGGGTCTCACTCTGTTGACCTGGCTGGAGTGCAGTGGTAAGTAAGGTCATGGCTCACTACAGCCTCCAACTCTATGGCTCAAGTGATCCTCCCACTTCAGCCTCCCAAGTAGCTGGAACCACAGGTACCTACCACCACCTTAAGTTTTTGTTTTTGTTCTTGTTTGTAAACAGACAGAGTTGGTCGGGTGCGGTGGCTCACACCTGTAATTCCAGCACTTTGGGAGGCCAAGGTGGGTGGATCACAAAGTCAAGAGATTGAGACCATCCTGGCCAACATGGTGAAATCTCGTCTCTAATAAAAATACAAAAAGTTGCTGGGCTTGGTGGTGTGTGCCTATAGTCCCAGCTACTCAGAAGGCTGAGGCAGGAGAATCGCTTTAACCCGGGAGGCGGAGGTTGCAGTGAGCGGAGATTGCACCACTGCACTCAAGCCTGGTGCTAGTGACAGAGTGAGACTGTGTCTCAAAAAAAAAAAAAAAAAAAAAGAGACAGAGTCTCGCTGTCGCCCAGGCTGGAGTGCAAGAGCACAATCTTGGCACACTGCAACCTCCACCTCCCAGGCTCAAGCAATTCTTTTACCTCAGCCTCCCAAGTAGCTGGGATTATAGGTGCCCACCATCACGCCCACATAATTTTTTTATTTTTGATAGAGATGGGCTTTCACTATGTTGGCCAGGCTGGTCTTGAACTCCTGACCTCAAGTGATCCACCCGCCTCAGCCTCTCAAAGTGCTGTGATTGCAGGCATGAGCCACCGCACCCAGCCTACTTTAAAAGTTTTTTGTAGAGGTGAGGTCTCACTATATTGCCTAGGCTGGTCTTGAACTCACTGCACCTGCCTATTAACCCATTTAACCATGACCAGATCCATTAAGATGTGCCTGTTGGTTCCATTTTGAGCACCACCCAGACTGGGTGCTCATTAAGAACCTCATAGATCCAAAAGAGGCCCAGAGGGTGGGGACCTGCCCAAGGTCACACAGCATCTAGGGGTGGCCTGAGCTGTCTAACCACCAGACCACCTGGCCTTCTGAGTGAGCATGTCTTAAGCAGACTCTCCAGTAACTCCCAGCCAGGGCCCAGCTTTGAACCTCTGGTGTTTGCCTGTGCTGTCCTGTGACTCTGCTTTGGTTGTGTCTGAGGCACCAGGCACGGTGAGGACAATGGTGATGCCCCAGACACCACCAGTGCCCAGCACAGACAAGGGACAATCGCAGCTTCAGAAGAACTCTCTCTTGGGTGGGAGTGAAGCCCAAGAGAGTACACAGAGCTGTGGGCACAGGCAGGAGAAGGCAACTTTCTGCGCCTGGGGTACTGTAATGAGCCGGGCGCAGGAGGGCACAGCCTGGGCGACGGAGATGCAGCTCTCAGGGGAGAGTCTGAGGACGGGGCAGGGCATGTGCAGAGGGCCTTGCATGCCAGGCTGAGAGCGCCAGGAGCCCTGGGCCTCATCCAATTTTGCTTCTAAAAGTTCCCAGACTGCTGCGTGCAAAGGGCAGCAACATTCACCACCAGCCTGGACTGTATCCAAAAAGAGCCCCCCAGAAATCTCCTAGGAGCTTGGTGAGGAGGGCCTGGGCTTTCTGGGACACAGCAAGCAGGAGTACTCTGAGCCTTTCAAACACCGCCTCCGAACCGCCTCTGCCCAGAACACTGACCAGCCTCTTAGCTGGAAGTGACGTTCTAGCCTCTGTCATCTACTTCCTCTTCCCTGATCCCAACCACATCTGAAAGGACTGAAGGCTGCCTACCCCTCTGCTCTCTCCTTGCTGCTGCTACAATGCCCTCTATGTACCCTAGCTGCCCTGTGTTCCAGTCCCTGTTCAGCCACCTCTGTGCTGTGTGACCCTGGGCAGGCTGCCTTGTCTCTCTGGTCTTAGGTTTCCTGGTCCGTAAGACAAGGTGACCTCGCCAAGCTCAGAGTGATCCCGCTCGAATGACATTTTCTTAGAAACTTGTCTCACCCCCATCCACAACTCTGCCTCCTTCTCCCCGCATGCCTCATTGTTCTCTGTAGAACTAACATACATGCTAAATGTCACTTAGCAGTGTTTTGTTCTGACTCAAACACAGACCCCACACCCATATCTCAGCTCTCCAAGGCAGGATCCTCCAACACTGTATCCCAAAGCATACGGTAGGGCTGGCACATAGGAGATGCACAATTAACCATGCATTTTATTAACTTTTTTTGTGTGAAATGGAGTCTCATTCTGCCACCCAGGCTGGAGTGCAGTGGTGCAATCTCAGCTCACTTCTGCCTCAGCCTCCCGAGTAGCTGGGATTACAGGCGCCCAAAACCACACCTGGCTAATTTCTTTCCATTTTTAGTAGAGACAGGGTTTTGCCATGTTGGCCAGGCTGGTCTCGAACTCCTGGTCTCAGGTGATCCGCCTGCCTCAGCCTCCCAAAGCGCTGAGATTACAGGCGTGAGCCACTGTGCCTGGCCTTATTTATTTATTTTAGAGGCAGGGTCTCACTCTGTGCCCAGGCTGGATCAGCAGCACAGTCACAGCTTACTGCAGCCTAAAACTCCAGGACACAAGCAAGCCTCAGTCTCGGTCTCCTGAGTAGCTATCACTACAGGCAGGTGTCACCACACCTGGCTAATTTTTTTTTTTTTTTTTTTAGAGATAGGGTCTTGCTATATTGTCCAGTCTAAAGTGCAGTAGCATAATCATAGCTCACTGTAGCCTTTAACTCCTGGACTCTAGTGATCCTCCCACCTCAGCCTCCCAAGTAACTAGGACTATAGGCATTCATGACCATGCCTAGCTAATTTTTTTATTTTTTGCAGAGACAGGGTCTTTCTAAGTTGCTCAGACTGGTCTCAAACTTCTGGCTTCAAGCAACGTTCCTTCATGGGCCTCCCAAAGCACCGAGATTACAGGTGTGAGCCACCGCACCTAGCTTAGTACTATTATATCATTTCAGTACCTGGCCTCTTATCCATGGGCCCAGGCTGGACTCCAGAGTCCTGGCCCATCCTCCCACCTTCCCCAGTGACCTTTCTTTTTTTTTTTTTAGATGAAGTCTTGCATTGTCGCCCAGGCTGGAATACAGTGGCATGATCTCGGCTCACTGCAACCTCTGCCTCCTGGGTTCAAACAATTCTCTGCCTCAGCCTCCCAGGTAGTTTGGATTACAGGTGCCTGCCACCATGGCCGGCTAATTTTTGTATTTTTAGTAGAGATGGGGTTTCACCATCTGGGTCAGGCTGGTCTTGAACTCGTGATCTCGTGATCCACCCGCCTCAGCCTCCCTAAGTGCTGGGACCCAGTGACCTTTCTAAAACGAAGATCCTGCCTCCAAGCCTCCCTCTTGCAGAAGCCAAGTGACCGGTCCTAGTCCGACCTGTTCAGTCCTACTCCCTGTGTTGACTGGGTTCCCCAGCCCCACCCCCTGCACCTGACTCCTCTGAGTTCTCTGGCACTGCTGGCCTTCAAGCCTTTGCAGGGGCTATTCTCTCTGCCTTCCCCATAGGCCCTGCTACCTGGCCATGGGCAGGTGTGATGGGTTTCGCCCCTCCCTCCCAAATGCACATCCCTTCCCACTCAGCAACATGGCCTCTGATGGAGGTCTAGTCCTGTGACACGGCAGGACCTTTGCACTTAGCTGGTCACTGCTAGATCCCCAGTACCTAGAACAGTGCCTGGTAGACAGTGGGTGCTCATTAAGTGTTTGTTGAATGGGTGGGAAGGATCCAGACTGTGGAGCCAGGCAGCCTGGGTTCAAAGTCCACCTTGGTCCCTTCTGGGCTGTGTCGCCCTGGACAGGTCTCCACCCTCTGTGGGCATTGACTTGGCCATCCATGATATGGGAGGACACTTCCTGTCTGCCACAGAGGGCCCCACCACCTGCCTGACCTGGCTCAAGTCACTTCAACCCACCAGAGTGGGTTTCTGAGCTCTAAAATGGGCCACCTCTCCCTGGAAGGGGATAAGGGCTCCAGGAAGGCAGTAGGGGACAAGCAGGGAAGGATGCAGGTGGGAGGTGGCACCCAGCAGTGATGGGAGAGGTGCCAGGTCGAGTCCAACAGATCAGAAGCCCAGGCTGTTTATTTACCGTCTTTTGAACAGACCACAAGGCTCCACCAGGCGCCTTTTGACTTCCAGCCCCCATGAGGGTGGGGACGGCTACGTGCAGGAACGATGCAGGCTCAAACCCCGAGTCTTCCCATGGGAGGGAGAATCAACAGATAAGCCCACAGAGGTGAGTCAGCATCGTGGCCCAGAGCCAGCGCCCCAGGGCCAGCCACCCCTCACCTGTGCAGCCTGGTGCTGGCAGGGCCTGGCCAGGACCCTGGGCTGAGATCCCTTCCTTGTCTCTTCAAGTCAGAATGTGGCTGGGAGGTCTCACGTAACACCACAGCCAGCCATTAGCATGGTGCTGGCCACAGGAAGAGCCATCAGTAGAAGCCCACACTCCAGGGCCCATTCGCACCCTGACCTCTCAGGACTCTGGTAAGAGCCACACAAGGAACGCTGGCCTCCCGACAGGCTGCCTCTAACCCGTCTTGGGCAAGATTGCAGCAAATTCTCTGACAAACACAGCGGTGTTGGAATTCTGTCACAAAAATGCCAGGGCCAAAAGCCCCATTTCACAGATGGGTAGACTGAGGCTCAGGGTCTTGGGACTTGCCCAGGATGCTCAGCAAGGGAGGAGCAGAGCCAGGATGTGAACGTGGGTGGGACACCAATGAGGCAGACTTGCAGTCACCTGCATCCACCTCCGGAGCTTCTCTGTGGCACCACTGGAGCAGAAGTGGGGATCCACGCCCAGCCTCCTGTGCCCACCTCGGTACCTGCCTCATCCTTCCAACGATAGCCATCAATCGCCCAGCAAGGATACCCAAGCCTTATAGCGCCCGGCCCACACAGTGTCTGCAGGTAGGCACCACTGCATCCTTGTGGTCACCCCGAAGGACAGGGAGGGGACACACCCCTCTCGAGGCTGCAGACCTGGGGCTCCCCATGACCCTCACCCCCACCTCGTCCAGCCTCGAGTCCTGCCAGCTTCACCTCCACATCAAGCCTGATTCTGCTCAATTCCCTCCACATTCAAGGCTGTTGGCGTGTCCACTGTCACCTGCCTACACCAGTGCAGTCGTGCCCTTGGTCCCCACAATCTGCCTCCCACAAAGCAGCCACAAGGTGTCTGTGCACATAGTGTCATTGTAAACCCCTTCTTTTTTAAGAGCCCTCCCCAGGGTCCGGCTTCACTTGGAATAAAAGCCAAACTTGGGCCCGGCGCAGTGTCTCACGCCTATAATCCCAGCACTTTGGGAGGCCGAGGTGGGCGGATCACTTCAGGAGTTCAAGACCAGCCTGACCAACATAGTGAAACCCTGTCTCTACTAAAAATGCAAAAAAAAAAAAAAAAATTAGCCAAGTGTGGTGGCTCGTGCCTGTAATCCCAGTTACTCAGAAGGCTGAGGAAAGAGAATCACTGGAACCCGGGAGGCAGAGGTTGCAGTGATCGGAGATCGCATCACTGCACTCCAGCATGGTGACAGAGCGAGACTCTCCGTCTCAAAAAAAAAGCCAAACGTTTCCCTTCGGCCCCCCCCAGGCATCTGTCCCATCAACTCCCTGCTCTCACCTCCCCACCCCACTCTGTCTTGCTGGCTTTGCTCCAGCCACAACTGCCTCCTCCATGTTCTCCAAACACACCCGGCACTGTCCTGTCCCAGGGCCTTTGCATGGGCGGCTCCCTCAGCCTGGAACCTTCTTCCTGCAGCATTCACAGAGCAGGCGGGCAGCTCCGAGCAAACTGCAGCCTCTCTTGCCCCCCCATAGGAAGCTGCTCCCCTTCTTTCATACACCAACCCGCTCAACATGCAGTGCCACTCAGCTGGCATCTTCCGGGCTCCTGATGTGTTCAGCCAGCTGCACTCTGTCCCTGCCCCCACCTCAACATCCTATTAGAGAGGCAGCCACGTGGGGGCACAGTCCTGTAACTGGCCCATTCTCTGCTCTCTCCCAGTACCCAACCAACAGTCAGGCAGGAGGCAGATGACCGATGCTTGCAGAACAATGGGCCAAATCTGCCATTTCGCAGATGAGGAGACTGAGGCTCAGGCAGCAGCTTCTTGTCTTCCACAATCCACTCCTGGCCTCACTCCTCCTCCATTCCCAGCCCAGCAGCCCGTCCCTGCTCAGGAATCCTGTAGCTCCTGGCCCGCCCTTGGCACTCAAGCCATGGCATCATCACCTGCTCCCTGGTCTCACCCCAGGGACACGCCAAGCTGGAAGCAAAACCAGGAGGCGACCTGTGGCAATTCGTGGTGGTGGCTCTGGGACTCTCCAGACCCTGGCTGGAATCCAGTGTTTCCTTTCTGGACAAGATGGGCAGGGCAGGTCACCTCTTGGTGCCTCCATTTCCTGATCTGTTATGTGGGGATGATACCACCTGCCTCAGAGAGGAGGTGGAAAGGTATGTGAAGCTCTTACCACGATATCCAAAAGAGAACCCAACCAATCAAAGTAAAACTCAGGCTGGGCGCAGTGGTTCATGCCTATAATCCTAGCACCTTGGTAGGCAATCTCTTGAGCCCAAGAGTTTGAAACCAGCCTGGGCAACATGATAAGACCCTGTCTCTAGTATTTTTTTTTTTTTTAAAAAGGAAAACTCAATACAATCTAAGAGCATGACCCTTCTCTGCTCATAATCTTCGAGAGTTCCCAAGTGCTCCCCATGGCCCTGTCACCTCTGTGCCCACCTCCCCTACTACCTCTTCACTCCCTCCCTCCAGCCACATTGGTGGTCAAGAAACAGCAAAAAGGCTGGGCGAGGTGGCTCATACCTGTAATCCCAGCACTTTGGGAGGTTGAGGCAGGTAGATCACCTGAGGTCAGGAGTTCAAGACCAGCTTGACTAACATGGTGAAATCCCATCTCTACTACAAATACAGAAAAATTAGCAGGCTATGGTGGCATGTACTTGTATTCTTAGCTACTTAGGAGGCTGAGGTACGAGAATCGTTTGAACCTGGGAGGGGGAGGTTGCAGTGAGCCGAGATCGCGCCACTGCACTCCAGCCTGGGCGACAGAGTGAGACTCCATCTCAAAAAATAAAAAAGAAACAGCAAGGAGGCCAGACATTCCTGTCACAGGGCCTTTGCACATGCTTGGAATGACCATCTCATCTCCTCCAAGTATTTCCACAATCCTGGCTACCACTGGTCACCGAGGACTCAACTCAGATGTCACCTCCTCAGAGAGCCCTGTCCCCTTCTGACGCTGCTTCCTCCTCGTGTTGCCCTGTTTTCCTTCTGCACACAGCACTGCCCACGAGCTGGTACTTTTTTGGTCTATTTGCACTTTTTTTCAGACAGGATCTCACTCCGTCATCCAGGCTGGAGTGCAATGATGCAATCATAGCTCACTGCGGCCACAAACTCCTGGGTTGAAGCCATCCTCCTACCTCAGCCCCCCGAATAGCTGCGAGTACAAGAACTTATTTTATTTTATTTTTTGAGACGGAGTCTCGCTCTGTCGCCAGGCTGGAATGTAGTCGTTCGATCTCAGCTCACTGCAACCTCCACCTCCCGGGTTCAAGTAATTCCCCTGCCTCAGCCTCCCGAGTAGCTGGGACTACAGGCGCGCACCACCATGCCCAGCTAATTCTATGTATTTTAGTAGAGACGGGGTTTCACCATGTTGGCCAGGATGGTATTGATCTCTTGACCTTGTTATCTGCCCACTTCGGCCTCCCAAAGTGCTGGGATTACAGGTATGAGCCCCTGGGCCTGGCCATGGTTTTTTTTTTAGTGATATGTTGCCTAAGCCATCCTCCCACCTCAGCCTCCCAAAGCCCTGGGATTTCAGGAGTGCCCAGCCTAACTGCTTATTTATCTGACAGTCCCAACTAGAATATCAACACTTTGAGGGGAGGGGTCTTAAGTGCCCTTTCCCCAGTACCCAGAAACATATAGTGCGTGGTTTTGCAAAGACAGCCAACTCCCTGAGGGCAGTACTTTGTGGAATGAAAACCAATAATGACCTAAATGTCCACTGGCAGGGAATTGTCTCAGTCAATCTCGGGAGCTAGTCCGGGAAGCAATGCAGGCTGTAGTGCTGAAGGTCAAGTGCAATGCAGGGACCGGATCATACATGGAGGATGATGTCCTCCACTTCGGGTTTTTTTTCTGCACATCCCCATTTCCTGGGTATGGACAGCAGGCTTGAGGTCACATGAGGCGTGCAAATGAAAACTTGCTGTTTTAAAGTCTCCAACGTGATCTGAATGTCAGGGTTTTATAACTTTTTTATAACTGTGATCACAGGCCAGTGTTGACCTTGTGACTTTCACCTGTACTCAGAAGGCCCCAAAAAACTGGCCGGCCAAGCAGCACTTCAGGACTGTCAGGGAAACTGCTCAAATGTGGGGTCCTGGAGCTCACAACTCCGCCCTCCTAGGGGTACCCTCGGTGTCATCCTAACTGCTCCCCACTGCAGTGGGTGACCTGAGCTCCCCAGGCAGCCTGGCGCATGCCAGCTGTGGGACCTTGTCAGCAAAGTCTCTCCCATCTTGTGACAGGTGTCCTGCTCTGTCAAATGGGGTGTGGTGAGGACTGGAGGAGACAGTTCTAGACGCCAGGGCACAGTGAACGGTCACTGTGTCTCTGCAGCCCTGGAAGGGTGGTCAGCCATGTGTGGATTTCCAGCTCTGTAGCACCCTGAGGGCCCAAGTGAACTGGATGCAGGCAGGCAGGCACCGCCCACAGTCTGCATTCCACAGCCAGCCTCCTGGAGGCCCCTTCCTTAGAGGGGAGTAGGTAGTGACCTCCAGGCAAACACGTTCCAGTTCTCTCCAACCCTGAGACTCTCCCAGCATGATGGCGAGCCAGGCCATAAGGAACTATCCAGGCAGACACAGTCCACAATGTTGCATGTGACAGGAACAGCCCCGTCCCCCTTCTTGGGGTCTCTGTGCTACTCCTACAGCACATCTCTAGGCATATCCCGCCTTGGACACCCAGACCCATCCCCTCCACCTCTGTTTCATCCTAATGTCCTGAGGCCAAGTCTCCTGCCTCAGGGCAAAGCCTTCCCCCAGGCTCCCTGCCCCCATCCCTGCCCCATGGGCTTGGAAAACTGCAAGTCAGACCACACTGTGTGCCTGATATTTAAAGAATTTTTTGGCCGGGCACAGTGGCTCACACCTGTAATCTCAGCACTTTGGGAGGCTGAGGCAGGCGGATCACCTGAGGTCAGGAGTTACAGATCAGCCTATATAACATGGCGAAACCCTGTCTCTACTAAAAATACAAAAATTAGCCAGGCATGCTGAAGTACACCTGGAGTCCCAGCTACTTGGGAGGCGGAGGCACGAGAATCACTTGAACCCAGGAGGTTGCAGTGAGCAGAGACTGCACCACTGCACTGGAGCCTGGGCGACAGAGCAAGACTCCGGCTTAAAAAAGAAGCCAAACAAATAGGTGAAGGAATGACAGGAATGACAAGTGCTTCCAAGAAAAATTAAGCAGGGGAAGAGGACAGAGAGAACAGGGTGAGGCGTTTTAGCAGAGTGGCAGAGGGGGTGGGGGTAGGGGAGAAGAGCCTCTTGAGGAGGCTTGAGGGCAGAGGCCTTAGAGTACAGATGAAATGAACCATAGGGTTACTGGGCAGCGGGAAGAGCAGGGCAGGCAGTGGAAGCAGCTTGTGAAAAAGCCCTGAGGTGGGACTGAGGCTCACCTGCTTGAGAACATCATGGAGCCTCAGGGAGGACTTTATTTTTACCCTGAGGGAACTAGGAGCCAAGCAGAGGAAGGATATAGGGTCTCCCAGGCTGGAATGCAGTGACAGGATCACAGCTCACTCCAGCCTCCAATTCCTGAGTTCAGGTAATCCTCCCACCTCAGCCTCCTGAGTAGCTGGGACTATAAGTATGCACCGCCACGCCTTCCTAATTTTTAAATCTTTTGTGGAGATGGGGGTCTTGCTATGTTGCCCAGGCTGGTCTCATATTCCTGGACTCAAGGGATCCTTCCACCTAGCACCCAGCTAGGAAAGATATTTTCTTTTTTTTTTGAGACAGAGTCTTGCTCTGTCACCAGGTTGGAGTGCAGTGGCACGATCTTGGCTCACTGCAACCTCTGCCTCCCAGGTTCAAGCGATTCCCCTGCCTCAGCCTCACAAGTAGCTGGGACTACAGGCAAGCGCCATCATGCCTGGCTAGTTTTGTTTATTTTAGTAGGGACAAGGTTTCACCATGTTGGCCAGGATGGTCTCGATCTCCTAACCTCGTCATCTACCTGCCTCGGCCTCCCAAAGTGCTGGGATTACAGGCGTGAGTCACCATGCCCAGCAGGAAGGACATTCTTAACAGGGTCCCTCTGTCCACTGTAGGGAAAACAGCCTGGGGGTTGAGGACACTGAGGTTAAAGGTGCAAGACTGAGGAGGCAGAAACTGCACTGGTCCTGGGGGTAGTGACAGTGGACGGAATAATACACAATTATAAAAACTAGTACCAGCTAGGCACAGCGGTTCACGCCCGTAATCCCAACACCACTTGCACACCAGCCTGGGTGATACAGACTCTGTCTCAAAAAAAAAAAAAACAAAAACACGAATACGGCAGCTTTCCACTTACTGATACACAATGATCTTTTCTATGAAATCAACAAGCTGATTCTAAAATATATATGTGGAGGCAAAAGAACTAGACTAGACAAAACAATTTTGAGAAACAAGAACAAAGAGAACTCACATGGCCTAATTTCAAGTCTTATCATAACGCTATAGCAATAAAGAAATGAGTGGGCGTGGTGGCTCATGCCTGTAACACCAGCACTGTGGAAGGCTGAGGTGGGAGAATCACTTGAGCCCAGGAGTTTGAAACCAGCCTGGGCAACATAGCGAGACCCCATCTCTAGTTTTTTGTTTTTTTTTTTTTGTTTTCAGACAGAGTTTCACTCTGTCGCCCAGGCTGAAGTGCAGTGGAGCGATCTCGGCTCACTGCAACCTCCACCTCCGAGTTTAAGAGATTCTCCTGCCTCAGGATCCCAAGTAGCTGGAATTACAGGGGACTGCCACCACACCCGGCTAATTTTTTTGTATTTTTAGTAGAGACGGGGTTTCACCATGTTGGCCAGGCTGGTTTCGAACTTGTGACCTCAAGTGATCCACCTGCCTCAGCCTCCCAAAGTTCTGGGATTATAGGCATGAGCCACTGCACCCAGCCCCCATCTCCATTTACAAAGAAAAAGAAGTCTGTAATCCCAGCACTTTGGGCGGGTGGATCACGAGGTCAAGAGATCAAGACCATCCTGGTCAACATGGTGAAACCCCGTCTCTACTAATACAAAAAATTAGCTGGGCATGGTGGCGCATGCCTGTAATCCCAGCTACTCAGGAGGCTGAGGCAGGAGAATTGCCTGAACCCAGGAGGCGGAGGTTGCGGTGAGCCGAGATCGTGCCATTGCACTCCAGCCTGGGTAACAAGAGCGAAACTCCGTCTCAAAAAAAAAAAGAAAAAGAAAGAAATGTGGTTTTGGCAAAAGGACAGAGCCACACATCAATGTTAGAGAACGGAGAGTTCAGGATGGACCCACACAAATATGGCCCAACTAAATTCAGACAAAAGCAACTTTAAGGAGAAAGGATGGTCTTTTCAATAGTGTCAAAAAAGGCCAGGCATGGTGGGTCATGCCTGTAATCCCAGCACTTTCGGAGCCTGAGGCAAAAGGATTACATGAGCCCAGGAATTTGAGACTAGCCTGGGCAACATGGTGAGACCCCATCTCTTAAAAATAAAAAAAAATGAGCCAGGTGTGGTGGTGAGCACCTGTAGTCTCAGCTGCTCAGGAGGCTGAGCCAGGAGAATCCCTTGAACCCAGGAGGCGGAGGTTGCGGTGAGCCAAGATCACACCACTGTACTCCAGCCTGGTTGACAGAGTGAGACTCTATCTCAAAAAAAAAAAAAAAAAAAAATTATCCAGGCCTGGTGCGGATCGCACCTGTAATCCCAGCACTTTGGGAGGCCGAGGTAGGTGGAGCACCTGAGGTCAAGTATTCAAGACCAGCCTGACTAACATGGAGAAACCTTGTCTCTACTAAAAATACAAAATTAGGCATGGTGGTACACGCCTGTAATCCCAGCTACTCAGGAGGCCAAAACAGAAGAATCAATCCCTTGAACCTGGGAAGCAGAGATTGCGGTAAGCTGAGATTGTACCATTGCATTCTAGCCTGGCCAACAAGAGCGAGACTCCATCTCAAATAAATGAATGAATGAATGAATGAATGAATGAATGAATAAATAAATAAATAAATAAATAAATTTCTCCATGATCCCAAAAGGATAAAGTATGAAAAGAACAAACATATAGTAACTTTCCAGTGGGAAAACCTAGCAAGCCTACCTCAGCCAAGAGATCAAGGTCAACATCACCAGTTATCACTGTCAATAATTTATCAAACTTGTTGGTATCACGTACTTCTTCTGATAAGACTCACAGAGGAGGAGCGCACCTCACCAATGTGGCCTTCTTCCCCAAAACTCACAACCCCAGGCTAACCATGAGAAAACACCAGATAAGCCCTAATTGAGGGACATTCCATGACTTCCCAAGATCATAGAAAACAAGGAAGGGCTGAGGTGCTTCCCAGACCAGAAAAAGGCTTAAGGAGCTCTTACAACTAAATGTGATGTATGATTCTGAGGCAGGAAAAGGCGTCATTTTCTTTGAAAATTAAAATTTCTCACTGTATATACTTCCAGAGAGCAAGATCCCATCTACACAAAAATTTTTTTTTTTTTAAATTAGTCCCACGTGGGAAAAAATGAAGAAATCTAAATATTCTGGCTTTTTTTTTTTTTTGAGACAGGGTCTGGCTTTGTTGCCCAGGCTGGTGTGCAATGGTGCAATCATCACTCACTGCAGCCTCAACCTCCAGGGCTCAAGTGATCCTCCTGCCTCAGCCTCCAGAGGAGCTGGGACTCCAGGCAAGCACCACCAAGCCAAGCTAATTTCTTTTTTAACACATGAGGTCTCACTATGTTGCCCAGGCTGGTCTAAAACTCCTAGGTTCAAGCAATCCTCCCACCTCTGCCCCGCAAAGTGCTGGGATTACAGGTGTGAGACACTGTACCTGGCCTCCCTTTCTTTTTCTTTTTTTGAGACAGTCTTGCTCTGTCACCCAAACTAGAGTGCAATGGCTTGATCTCGGCTCACTGCAACCTCCACCTCTCAGGTTCAAGCAATTCTCCTATCTCAGCCTCCAGAGTAGCTGGAACTACAGGTATATACTACCACACTCAGATAATTTTTTACATTTTTAGTAGAGATGGGGTTTTGATATGTTGACCAGGCTGGTCTCAAACTCCTGGTCTCAATGATCCGCCCACCTTGGCCTCCCAAAGTGCTGGGATTACAGGTGTGAGCCACCACACCTGGCCAACACCTGGCCAGGCCTCATGTTTTTAATAGTAGTATACCAAGGTTACTTTCATTCATTCATTTTTTTTTTAATTCTACAGAATCTAGCTTTGTTGTCCAGGCTGGAGTACAGTGAGGTGATCTCAGCTCACTGCAGCCTCTGCCTCCCAGTTTCAAGTGATTCTCCTGCCTCAGCCTTCCGGGTAGCTGGGATTACAGGCACATGTTACCATGCCCAGCTAATTTTTTGTATTTTTAGTGGAGACGGGGTTTGCTATGTGGGCCAGGCTGGTCTTGAACTCCTGATCTCAGTTGATCCACCTGCCTCAGCCTCCCAAAGTGCTGGGATTACAGGCGTGAGCCACCATGTCTGGCCTCATTCATTTACTTTTAGATGTTATGTTGCCCAGCCTGGACTTTAACTCCGGGACTCAAGCAATCTTCCCGCCTCAGCCTCCCGAGTGGCCAGGAAGTTAATTTCTTGGTTCTAAGAAATGTACAGTTAGAGGACACCAGTGAAGGATGTACAGGAGCTCTCTGTATTATCTTTGCACTTTCTGTAAATCTGAAGCTTATTTTCTCTAAATTTAAAATTATTTCTAGGCAGAGCATGGTGGCTCATGCTTATAGTCACAGCACTTTGGGAGGCTGAGGCAGGTGGATCAACTGAGATCAGGAGTTCAAGACCAGCCTGGGCAACATGGCAAAACCATGTCTCTACCAAAAATACAAAAAATTAGCCGGCCATTGTGGTGCGTACTTGTGGTCCCAGCTACTTGGGAAGCTGTGGTGGAAGGATCACTTGAGCCCAGGAGGTGGAGGTTGCAGTGAGCCAACATCACGCCACTGCACTCCAACCTGGGTGACAGAGTGGGACCCCATCTCCAAAAAAAAAAAAAAAAATTTTTTTTCAAAATGAAAAGTTTATTAAAAACAAAAAGGCTAACCACAGTGGCTCACACTTATAATCCCAGCACTTTGGGAGGATGAAGTGGACAGATTACCTGAGCTCAAGAGTTTGAGACCAGTCTGGGTAACATGGAGAAACCCCAATTCTACTAAAAATACAAAATTGGCTGGGTATGGTGGCAGGTGCCTGTAATCCCAGCTATTCAGGAGGCTGATTCAGGAAAATCATTTGAACGTGGGAGATGGAGGTTGCAGTGAGCCAACATCACACCACTAAGCTCCAACCTGGATGACAGAGTGGGACCCCAACTCCAAAAAAAAAAAAAAATCCAAAATAAAAAGTTTATTAAAAGCAAAGGCCGGGCGCGGTGGCTCACGCTTGTAATCCCAGCACTTTGGGAGGGTGAGGCAGGTGGATCACAAGGTCAGGAGCTCGAAACCAGCCTGGCCAACATGGAAACCCCACTCCCATCTCTACTAAAAGTACAAAATTAGCTGGGCATGGTGGCGGGTGCCTATAATCCTAGCTACTTAGGAGGCTGAGGCAGGAAAACTGCTTGAACCTGGGAGGTGGAGGTTGCAGTGAGCCAAGATAGCCCCATTGCACTCCAGCCTGGGCAACAAGAGCGAAACTTCATCTCACAACAACAACAAAAAAACAAACAAAAAACCCCACAAAAGCCAAACACACTTGGAGGCACTAAATACAGCAGGGACGTGGTGCAAGACAGTCACATTCTGTAGAGACTTTGGACTGTGGAGAGGGAGCGTGTTTTGCTAGACTTACAGGCTCACTGGGTAGATGAGTAGGGGGTATTCACACCTAGAAATATATTTAAAAAACAAAACAAAACTAGCAAGAGCCACACACTGATAGAGGTCGTTCCCATGCAAAGGACACTCAGCCTTACTCTGTGCACTTCCAGACAGAATGGATTTTTTTTTTAAACAATGAGTAAACAGTTAAATAAAGGCTTTAACAGAAAAGAGTTTAAAAATTAAGCTGGTGCGCCAGGTGCAGTGGCTTACACCTGTAATCCCAGTACTTTGGGAGGCCAAGGCGGACAGATCACGAGGTCAGGAGATTGAGACCAGCCTGGCCAACATCGTGAAACGCTGCCTCTACTAAAAATACAAAAATTAGCCGGGCATGGTGGCACCCACCTGTAATCCCAGCTACTCAGGAAGCTGAGGCAAGACACTGTTTAAAAAAAAAAAAAAAAAGATCAAGCCAGTGCATCAATTTTCACCCAGTGCTGGGAGCAGATTCCAGGTGGGGTCTCCTCACCTCAGAAAGCAGCCTGCCCTGAGCTTCCCAGTAACCTGTGCCAGGCGCTGCCACCAGGGCAGGCACTGCAGAGGCTGGGCTTCTGTCTGACTGGCTTCCGCCCAGACGATAGGGAACTCAATGTTGCAAGACAGGGAGATATATCAGCCTAAACCACAGGAAGCCTTCCTCAACCTGAGCCAGTGGCTTGTGGCCTCTCAGTCACTGTCCCCTGCTGTTGATGGAGCTCTCCAATGCCCCAGCAGGTAGAAAAGAACAACGTACAAAGGCACTGTCCTGGTGGCCGAAGGATCCTGGCTGTGCGGCCAGCTGGGAGGCCTCCCAGGCGTGGAGGCTGCGACCCTCTAGAAGGACCCTGTGTATCCACACAGAAGACAGAGGTCTCATGGCCAGGACAGCTGTGTCCCTCCCTGATGTGCCCTGGGGGCTTCCTCCAGGGCCGGCCTGGTTGTGCCAGGGCGTATCACCCGGCAGGCGGGGTCACGCCAGCTGCGGTTGCTCCTGCCCGCTTGACTCGCCTGCCAGGATTGCAGCCCTGAAAGACTGTCATAGCTTCGATGAAAGTGTGTCACAAGGCAGGCTCCAAGTCGCCTGCTCTTCCTTCATCTGGGTGTGGAGGTGTCACCAGGGCCTGGGACAGCTCTGCTGGCCTCTTGTCTACCACCCCATAAGTCTGCAGTGGGAGTGGGTTCAGACCTCCTTTGGAGGTCTCTTGTAACAGAAAGAGCAGTGGTGCCCGCCCCTGCCAGGGCCACTGAGCAGCCACGCAGGAAGCGGAAGTCAGAGGGGCATTCCAAGGGTTGCCATACAGGGCCTCCCTCTCACCTGGGAGGGGACACTGCTGGCCCCATCTTACAGCCTTCAAAGCCAGCCCAGAGAGACACCCACACTGCCCAACCTCAGGGTCTCAGCCTGTTACTGTTAGCATTCTTTGTATAGACAGGAACAAATCTCCACTTGCTACCCTCCTCCAAAGGAAGATGTCCTTGCTTCAGGGTCCCTGCACTCCCAGGCAGGCTGTGAGTCCCCAAAAGCAAGACCCAGGACTGTCCTCTGACGTGCAAAGGCACTGTCCCGGTGGCTGCAGGATCCTGGCTGCTCATCCCCCTTTGTGACTGTGCAGTGAAATTCATTCAAATCTGGGTTTTAGCTACTTTTTTTTTTTTTTTTTCCCCGAGACGGAGTTTCGCTCTTGTTACCCAGGCTGGAGTGCAATGGCACGATCTCGGCTCACCACAACCTCCGCCTCCTGGGTTCAGGCAATTCTCCTGCCTCAGCCTCCTGAGTAGCTGGGATTACAGGCACGCGCCACCATGCCCAGCTAATTTTTTGTATTAGTAGAGACGGGGTTTCACCATGTTGACCAGGATGGTCTCGATTTCTTGACCTCGTGATCCACCCGCCTCGGCCTCCCAAAGTGCTGGGATTACAGGCTTGAGCCACCGCGCCCGGCCTACTTTTTTTTTTTAAGACAAGGTCTTGCTCTGTCACCCATGCTGGAGTGCAATGGCGCAATCTGGGCTCACTGCAACCTCCACCCCTACCCCAGCTCAAGCGATCCTCCCACTTCAGCCTCCCAAGTAGCTGGGAGTACAGGCATGCTAATTTTTGTATTTTTGGTAGAGACAAGGTCTCGCCATGTTGTTCAGGCATGTCTCGAACTCCTGAGTTCAAGCCATATCATTTCGGCCTCCCGTATAGTACTGGGATTACAGGTGTGAGCCACCACTTCTGGCCTTTAGCTACTTTCACACAACAAATATATGCATGTGGCTGGGTGAGGTGGCTCATGTCTGTAATCCCAGCACTTTGGGGGGTCAAAGTGGAAGGATGGCTTGAGCCCAGGAGTTTGAGACCAGCCTTGGCAACACAAGAGAAACCCCATCTGTACAAAAGATTATAAACATTAGTTGGTCATGGTGGCATGCGCTTTTGCCCCACGTACTCAGGAGACTGAGATAGGAGGACTGCTTGAGCCCAAGATGCTGAGGCTGCAGTGAGCCCTAACTGTGAAACTGCATTCCAGCCTGGGTGACAGAGTAAGACCTGTTTAAAAAAAAAAAAACCACCCGTAAAGGTGCCATGTATTCTCCATAGGTACCAGCAAGTACCTAAGTACAGAAATATCAGAGAGGTCTGGCTAGATATTCCCTAAAGTAACAGTGGTGTTCCCAGGAGGAGCTGGGAGGAAGGGACGGGGTGGGCGGTGTGCTCTTCCTCATCCGTAATGGTTTCCCTTTTTCCAAGAACACGCTCTACTTGCGCAATTAAAATTTAGAAAAGTTGGCATTCCACAGGCAGTGTCCTCTCATGTGCCTACTGGTTCTTTGCAGTCCGCAGGGGGCACTCAGCTGGCCGGGTGTGTACGGGGCCTCTGCACCTGCTGCTCCCTTGGCTTTCGATGCTGTTCCCCCAAGTCCTGGCGGGGCTATTCCACTGCAGGATGCCATCCCAGCAAGCCCCATGTGAAGCAGTCCCTACAGCCATTCCCCGACTCAGTGCAGTGCACAGCAAATCACTTCCCACTCTTCAGAATATTTTTTCTTTTTTTTTTTTGAGACAGAGTCTTGCTCTTTTGCCAGGCTGGAGTGCAGTGGCATGATCTCAGCTCACTGCAACCTCCGTCTCCTGGATTCAAGCGATTCCCCTGCCTCAGCCTCCGGAGTAGCTAGGATTACAGGTGCCTACCACCACGCCCGGCTAATTTTTTGTACTTTTAGTAGAGACAAGGTTTCGCCATGTTGGCCAGGCTGCTCTCAAACTCCCACCTCAGCCTCCCAAAGTGATGGGATTACAGGCGTGAACCACCGTGTCCAGCCTTTGTTTTTTTTTTGAGACAGGGTCTTGCTGTCACCCAGGCTGGAGTACAGTGGTGCAATCATAGCTCAATGCAACCTCGAAGTCATGGGCTCAAGAGATCCTCCCACCTCAACCTGCTAAGTAGCTGGGATGACAGACACTTACCACCATGCTCAGCTAATTTTTGTATTTTTTGGTAGAGAGGAGGTTTCACCATGCCAGCCAGGCTGCTCTCAGCCTCCCAAAGTGCTGGGATTACAGGCGTGAGCCCCTGCGCCTGACCCAGAATGTTCTTGCTCATTTAAGTGTTCACCTGTCCCGTCCGTCCCAGTCCTGGCTGGGTGCCCAGCAACTGGTACAGAGTAGGAGCTGCTTACAACATGCCAGTTGGGGCTGGGTGGGGTGGCTCATGCCTGTAATCCCAGCACTTTGGGAGGCCAGGAGGTGGATCACCTGAGGTCAGGAGTTCAAGACCAGCCTGGCCAACATGGTAAAACCCTGTCTCTTAAAAAAAAAAATGCCGGTTGGGCACACAACCAACAACCTTGATGCATCCCCAAAGCCCCAAAGCCACGAGTTGTTTGCTCCCTCTATACAAATGCCATGGTATCCACCATTCAGCCCTGCTCTCAAGAGCCAGGCCCACATCTTCTCACCCCCGAGGCACCCAGATGTTTGGCCCTAGAGGACTCACATCCCTAGGTGGGATGTTCAAGCTCCCACTCCTGTGTCTGCCTCCCTGTGTGACTTCAGGCCAGTCTCCCTCTCTGGCCTCAGTTTCTCTACCTATAAAGCAGGGATGCTAAAAGCAGCAGCTGCCACCCCTGGACAGAGAAGACATTGGTCAGGTTTTGCACACGTGGCACATGGTGATTCTCCATAAACACTGGCTTTTTTTTTTTTTTACAATAGAGTCTCTCTTTGTCGCCCAGGCTGGAGTGCAATAGAGCAACCTCAGCTCACCACAACCTCCACCTCCCAGGTTCCAGCAATTCTCCTGCCTCAGCCTCCCGAGTAGCTGGGACTACAGGCCTGCACCACCACACACAGCTAATTTTTGTATTTTTTTTTTTTTTTTTTTGTAGAGACAAGGTTTTACCATATTGGCCAGGCTGGTCTCGAACTCCTGACCTTGTGACCTGACCGCCTGAGCCTCTCAAAGTGCTGGAATTACAGACATGAGTCACCGCGCTTGGGCTAACATTGGCTCTTAACATCATAAACATCAAGCAGCAGATGAAACTGAAACAGTCATCCAGCTCCCGGTTCAAGCTACAGGTGATGCCACAGGGGAAAACTCCCCACGACCCAGCAGGTATCTAGTTGCCAATATTCAGAGAAACCCAAAATGCAGCTGGAATCAGTCGCCTTTCCTCTCTTTGCCATCCTGCTTCAGAGGTAGGACCACATTTTCCCTTTATTCAGATCGTAGCTAATGCCCTATAAATATCTCATTATTGGCCTGGATTTTTCCAAAGCTTTAACACAATAAGGGCTTAATTACAGCATGTAGTTGGCAACCCCAGTAAATTATGGTTTAGATGATGTTCTCACTTTTTTTCAGCAGTCAAGGAGCCTATAATTTCAGCACTTTCATTCAAATCAGGCAGAAGTTTGGCCGATGTGGCTGTGAGCCAAATGTAAACGCTGAGAGAGAGCGCGAAAGCGAGACAGGCTTCCATTCAATGGCCAGCCAGCCTCTACCTCCTAAACCAACTCTGAAATCTCTAAATCTAATATAAGTCGGGCGCAGTGGCTCATGCCTATAATCGCGGCACTTTGAGAGGCCGAGGCAGGAGAATCACTTGAGCCCAGGAGTTTGAGACCAGCCCTGGGCAAAAAATAGTGAGACCCTACCTCTATGAAAAATTTCTTACAATTAGCTGGGGATGGTGGTGCACATCTGTGGTCCCAGCTACTTAGGAAGCTGAAGTGGGAGGATCATTTGAGCCCGGGAAGTTGAGGCTACATTAAGTTGTGATTACACCACTGCATTTCAGCCTGGGCGACAGAGTGAGACCCCGTCTCTAAAAAAAGAAAAAAGAAAGGTAGGCCAGGCGTGGTGGCTCATGCCTGTAATGCCAACACTTTGGGATGCCAAGGTGGGCGGATCACGAGGTCAGGAGATCGAGACTATCCTGGCCAACATGGTGAAACCCTGTCTCTAAAAAAAAAAAAAGGAAAGAAAAGAAAAAAAAAGAAAACCTCTCTAAATCTAGAACTGTCCACAAGGCCATCTTCCACCCTCATCCAGAAACAATCCAGCTTATCACCAGGGGATTTCAATGTTATGAACCTAGCAAGGGCCATTATCCCTCAATAAATAACTCTGAAAAAGCACTTGGACAGCCTAGAGCGAAGCTTTGGAGAAATCTGTCTTCCTGGTTATAAACCTAATCCCCAAACCAGCAAAAACAAACCAAGAATCACATGGGGAGACAATTCACATGTGGGGTGAGAGCAGAGTATGTCTTTCCAGTCTTTTCACTGAGCAAATACAATTGTTTTAAACAAGATGGGATCCCACAGCCCATTTCATCTGGTACCTAACAGGTCTTGTGCAGCTTTCTGGGTCATTAAAGATTCTTTTAGATCCCTCTGGGTAGCCAGTTGATAGCTGGTTGTCTCAGCACGCTCATCCAGCCAAATCTCCTATCTTTGGGCTGTTTTCTGGGGAGACAGAGTCTCAATCTGACACCCAGGTGGGAGTGCAATGGCACAATCTTGGCTCAACGAAGCCTCCTGGGTTCACATGATTCTCCTGCCTCAGACTCCCAAGTAGCTGAGATTGTTACAGGTGCCCACCACTATGCCCAGCTAATTTTTGTATTTTTAGCAGAGACGGGGTTTCACAATGTTGGCCAGGTTGGTCTCGAACTCCTGACCTAAGGTGATCCACCTGCCTTGGCATCCCAAAGTGCTGGTACAGGTGCCCACTGCCACACCCAGCTAATTTTGGTATTTTTAGTAGAGACGAGGTTTCACCATGTTGGCCAGGCTGGTATCGAACTCCTGACCTTAAATGATCCAATGCTGGGCATTTTTTCTCCCAATTTCTCACCACCATACACAAAATGGATGTAGATAACTCTTCACGGACAATTATTTGTTTGCAGCCATGATTCCTGAGTAGAAAGGAACCAGGAACAGCCTCTGGTCAACATTTCAGGATATGGGGAACAGGGCGTGGCTGCATGTCCTGGTCCTGGCGGTATCCCCAGAGCTAGAACATTGCCTGCACTGACAGACACTCCATTTATATAAACAGAGTAATGATGAATTCCTTCTCTTTACGGGAAAAGAAACTAAAGCCGGGTTTGGTGGCTCACATCTGTAATCCCACTACTTTGAGAGGCCAAGGCAGGAGGATCGCTTGGGCCCAGGAGTTTGAGACCAGACTAAGTAACGAAGTAAAACCTTGTCTCTACAAAAAAAAAAAAAAATTAATTAGCCAGGCACGGTGGGTGGCACACACCTGTAGTCCCAGCTACTCAAGAGACTCAGGTGAGAGGATCACTTGAGCCCAGGAGTTGGAGGCTACAGTGAACCATGATTATGCCACTGTACTCCAGCCTGCGGGACAGAGCAAGAAAAAAGAAACCAACAACTGTCATCAGAGTCCTAATCCCAGATAAAAGGAGACAAGAACCAACCAATAAGACCACATATACTACCTGTTTCACAAGGATTTCCTATATGATTCTCAGTCCACTCCCAGGAGGCAGAGACCACCATGCTCCCATTTTCCAGATGAGGAAACTGAGGCCCAGAGAAATGAGGTCACTCTTTTGGTGTGTGGCAGCATCAAGACTTCCATATTCCCACAGATGCCTCTGAACTGTCCCAATTCCAGCAGGCCCAGTACCAAAGACCACCCTGGTCAAGCCTTGCATGGCCTTCTCTTTTCTCTTTTCTTTTTTGAGATGGAGTCTCACTCTGTCACCCAGGTTGGAATGCAGTGGCACAATCTCAGCTCACTGCAATTTCCACCTCCCAGGTTCAAGCGATTCTCTTGCCTCAGCCTCCTGAGTAGCTGGGCCTACAGACATGTACCACCACGCCCGGCTAATTTTTGCATTTTTATTTATTTATTTATTTTGAGATGGAGTCTTGCTCTGTCAGCAGGCTGGAGTGCAGTGATGCAATCTCCACTCACTGCAACCTCCACCTCCCAGGTTCAAGCAATTCTCCTGACTCAACCACCTGAGTAGCTGGGACTACATGGGCATGCCACCACGCCCAGCTAATTTTTGTATTTTTCATAGAGCTGGGGTTTCACCATGTAGGCCAGGATGGTCTCAATCTCTTGACCTCGTGACCTGCCCGCCGCAGCCTCCCTCCCAAAGTGCTGGGATTACAAGCGTGAGCCACCGCGCCCAGTCAATTTTTTGTATTTTTAGTAGAGATGGGGATTCACTACATTGGCCAGGCTGGTCTCAAACTCCAAACCTCATGATCTGCCCACCTCGGCCTCCCAAAGTGCTGAGATTACAGGTGTGAGCCATTGCAGTTGGACATGCATGGCCTTTTCAAGACGCAATTTGTCATTGCCCAGAAGGAAAGTCAGTGGAAACAGAAGTTGTCATTTCCAAGTGGCTCTAAACTAATAAGATTCGTTAAGGGACAAACCAGCTCAAGGAGCACAACACATGCCCCTCCATCTGACAGGGACAGGAGAAAAGGGGCATCCGATGTATACCAGTGCAGCACCCACCCACCGAGGCAGCAGCAGCGCCCAGGCATCTCATCCACATCTCCCTGGAGAGACTCATCCCCAAAGGCCAAATAAAAATACAGCTGGAAATGCCAGCATCCCTGGCACAGCTACTTCTTATTAAAAGTAAAATGGTGTGGGGCAACTACACATGTTGGGAGTTGGCTCACTGAGAAAATCGAGTGGAAGCTGGAAATCAAAGGGGAGAGCCCTCAGCCTGACCAGGTGCAGAGGGACAGTAACAGAGCCACCAGCTCTCCCTCTGCTCAGACAGCCTCCCTGCCCACAAGGTTCGTGGCCTGGTCCCACCCTAATGCCTCCCAGATCTCATCTCCCTCCACAGGCCTGCAAAGCTGGCCTCCAGGCATCCTCCCACATCAGGACCTTTGCACTAGATGTTCTTCCCCAGTCTCCAGGCATTCCTTCCTCACCTCCTTCAAGGCTCTGCTAAAACGTCACCAACTTCCCTGTTTAAAATGTGCCCCCTGCAACTGTGTTCTCTCCCTCATCCAGCTCCTTGATCCTTTTTTCCATCATAGTTATCATCTTCAACCATGCTTCTCCTTTCTCACTCTTTCGCCCAGGCTGGAATGCAGTAGCGTGATCACAGCTCACTGCAGCCTTGAAATCCCAGGCTCAAGCGATCCTCTGGCCTCAGTCTCCTGAGTAGCTGGGACAGGAGCCATGGAGCTGGGCATCACCATGCCCACCTGATGTTTTTTATTTTTTTTGTAGAGACAGGGTCTCACTATGTTGCTCAGGCAGGTCTCCAACTCCTGAGCTCAAGCAGTCCTCCCGCCTGGATGCCGAAGAACTGGGACTGCAGGCCTGAGACACAGCGTGGTCCGTTTTTCTCCTTTATCTGCTTCCTGCTGAAAGCCCAGATCCTCCAGGGCAGGGGTTCTGGTAACTTGCTCCCGAGGCAACTGGCCACGTCCCCAGGCACACAGTGAAAGTGCTCAGGAAACATTTTTCAATGAACAAATGAACAACACCTAATGTTTTAAGCACTTCTTCTATGCCAAGCCCTCTAAACTGGCTCATTTAATCCCTATTCAAGAAAGGGAAAGAAGTGCTATTATAACTCATATTTTAAAGAAGTGAGGGCTGGGCATGGTGGCTCAAGCCTGTAATCCCAACACCTTTGGAGGCCCAGGCAGGAGGATCACCTGAGTTCAGGAGTTTGTTACCAGCCTGGCCAACATGGTGCAAAACCCATCTCTATTAAAAAGACAAAAATTGCCAGCTGCAATGGCTCACATCTGTAATCCCAGCACCTTGGGAGACTGAGGCAGGAGGATCACTTGAGGTCAGGAGGTCAAGACCAGCCTGAGCAACACAACAAGACCCTGTATCTATAAAAAATGAAAAATTAGGGGCCGGGTGCGGTGGCTCACACCTATAATCCCAGCACTTTGGGAGGCTGAGGTGGGTGGATCACGAGGTCAAGAGATCGAGACCATCCTGGTCAACAAGGTGAAACCCCGTCTCTACTAAAAAATAAAAAAAAAATTAGCTGGGCATGGTGGCGCATGCCTGTAATCCCAGCTACTCGGGAGGCTGAGGCAAGAGAATTGCTTGAACCCAGGAGGCGGAGGTTGCGGTGAGCCGAGATCGCGCCATTGCACTCCAGCCTGGGTAACAAGAGCGAAACTCCGTCTCAAAAAAAAAAAAAAAGAAAAAAGAAAAATTAGCCAAGCTCGGTGGCATGTGCCTGTAGTCCCAGCTACTTGGGAGGCTGAGAGGTGGGAGAATCACTTGAGCCCTGGAGGTCAAGGCTGCAGTGAGCAGAGATCGTGCCACTGCACTGTAGCCTGGGTGACACTGTAAAATAAAAATAAAGTAGAGGGATTGAATCCCCTGCCCAAGGTCTCACAAGTATCAAATGACTGGCACCAGGTGACTTTACCTGCCCTATGAGTTGAAACAGATAAATCAGGTCTATCAGCAGCCCCATTTCCTAGCTGAGGGAACTGAGGCTTGCAGAGGTAAACCTCACGGGACCAGGCCCATACTGTGCAACTGAAGCTGGAGGCCTCAGCCTCTTCCTGCTCTCGCTAGGGTGAGGGAATGCCCAAGGCCTTCCCTCTGGCCAGCTCCTAAGGCTGAATGACAAGGGTCAAGAGGGAGCAATGCCCTCCTTTGTCCTTAGGGCCACAGTTCTATCTGCTGGTGCAGGGCAGACAAGCCAGGGGTCTCAAACTCATTACTATTACTAATAATAGTAATGCTGCCCTCATAAGGCTTAAGTGTGTCACTTGAAAGCACTTTCATTCTGGTTAGCTTTCATCGATAGGAAAGGAACCAGCCAGATAAACAGCAACAGCCCTATCCATGTAGACCTACTGTATGCCAGGCACTGCAATAGGTAAGCACTTTCTTTTCTTTTCTTTTTTTGAAACAGGATCTAGTTCTGTCACCCAGGCTGGACAGTAATGGTGTGATCACGGCTCACTGCAGTCTGGACCTCCTGGGCTCAAGCAATCCTCCCAGGACCAGCCTCCTGAGTTGCTGGGACTACAGGTGTGAAACTATTACCCTACCCGACTAATTTTTTTATTTTTTGTAGAATGGGGTCTTGTCATGGTATCCAGACTGGTCTTGAACTCCTGGGGCTGAACGCGGTGGCTCATGCCTGTAATCTCAGCACTTTAGGAGGCCAAGGCAGGCAGATCACCTGAGGTCAGGCGTTCGAGATCAGCCTGACCAACATGGTGAAACCCTGTCTCAACTAAAAATATAAAAATTAGCTGGGTGTGGTGGTGCATGCATGCCTCTAATCCCAGCTACTTGGGAGGCTGAAGCAGGAGAATCACTTGAACCAGGGAGGCAGAGGTTGCAGCGAGCCGAGATTGTGCCACTGCACTCCAGCCTGGACGACAGAGTGAGATTCTGTCTCAAAAAAAAAAAAATTTTTTTAGGAGAGTAAACCAAGACTTAGGCCAAGATAACTGTGCTAGGTCACAAGGCAAATGAAAGAGATAGAGCTTTGCAAACACCCCCAGCAGAAGCCTGGGCAGGCAGGAAGATGGTCACTCAGTCCCGCCGAGATCAGGCCAGCCCCAGCTGGCTGCCAAGTCCACACCTTTCCACCATGGTAGACAGAAGGCAATGCGCCAGAGACAAGGCAGCAAAGGAGGAAATTCTTGCTGCTGGGAGCAAAGCCCCAAGGCTCTGCGATAATAGACACAGAGCCTTACCAGCCAGGTGGCCTTGGGTGAACAGAGTCCCTTTTGAGCCTCCCAGCTCAGCTAAGGTGGGGATGACAACAGAGCCTCCACCCCATTCTCACTTGGGATTCAAGACATTGAATCCAGAAAGAACATTATCCCTTGACACTGATAACAACAATAACAATGACAATAATGACAGGAGGAGGATGTTATCATTTGGCAGCCACACCACCGAAAATTAGTAGTTCCTGGAATGGTGAAGTGGCCGCCCATCTGCGAGACAAGAAAGGCAGAGGGCTGGTGGGAGGGAGAGGTGGCTGCACGGACTGTTCCCATTCATTTGCTTCCTGAATCCTGGAAACAGCCCAAAGAGTGGAGTTTGCCCACTGGGCAGATTGGCACACCGTGGCTTCTCAGGGCTGTCCAGAGAAGGCTACATCCCAGCGCTAGTCGCTGAGGCCTGATCAGGCAAGAAGCCCCTTCCCAGGCTCCAAAGGAGGACCCCCAATTTGCAGGCTGTAACTAGGAGGTGGGCCCCAGTGTTCTAGTGCCCTGGAAGGAATTCTGAAGTAAGGTACCCCCAGGGTCCTCCTTCCAACTGAGAAGAGAAGTGGGGTTCAAACCTCATCCTTCAGCTCCATTCTCCCCTGTACCCTCCCGCCACCCACTTACAGAGGCGTTGGGCCAGACACTCGGGGTAGTCATGAGCAGACTAGAAGATGGACAGACAGACAGAAGAATTCACTTGGAAGAGAGAAGGCTGCGCTAGCCAGGAACGAAGCTATAAGAGTCAGCCTGAGAGAACCAGACAACAAGGTCCCCTAGGAGTCAGCTAACCAGTCAGACAGTGGAGGTCAGCTGGTATCACCCAACAGAGAGACTGCTCAGTATTAAAGTCTGTGAGGGACACGGATGGGCGGCCAGACAGCAGAGGTCACCATGGACAGCTAGCCAGACAGCAGGGGGCTGCCAGGTGGGACTGGACAGATGGACAACCAAATGGTGGTGGCAGGGAGGCTTGCCCAGGACAGAGAGACAGCCAACCAGACAGCGGGGGCAGCTCCAGATACAAGAACAAGCCAGCCTGACCGCAGGGGTCGCCCCAATAGATATCTAGATGGCCGGTTTCACCTCTGATAAACGGACGGCCCGAAAGAACAGAAGGGGGATCTACCTCAAAAGCACGGGCAACCAAATGGCAGAGTTCACCCACGAAAGCTGGGACCAGATGGACCCCAGGGATCCACCACACCTCCGGTCCTACGGCTCTCCGACCCATGACACCGCCCCTGGGGCCCCGGCCCGCTCTCCAGACCCTGCAGGGAGACCTCCGCCCAGGGCGTCCCACAGGGCCCGCCTTCCCGTCCCAGTCCCCGCCGCGGGCACGCAAGCGCCGCAGTTACGCCGGCGGCGCAGGGCGCGCCATTCCCGGTCAGCCCTCCGCGCCCTAGGCCGCCGCCCGCCCGCGGTCCCCGCTGCGCCCGCTCACCGGCCCACGAAGTTCTCCAGCACCGAGCTCTTGCCGGCGCTCTGGCCTCCTACCACGGCGATCTGCGGTAGGTCCAGGTGGCAGCTCTGGCCGATGGAGCTGAAGGCGTCCTGCAGCTTGTTGACCAGCGGAATCAGCTCTTCCATCCCGCGGTTGCCCATAGTGCCGGCGGCCCCCGGCCCGAGCGCCCTGCGCTCCCTGCCCGCCGACGACCCTCAACGACCTGTCCCCGCGGCGTCTGTACCGTTGCTCCCCGCCTGCCCGGGCCTCGGCGCGACGCCCGCTCCCGGCTCGGCCTCAGGGTCGCCGCCTCATCCGGTTCTCAGGCGACACCCGACCCGAGCGACCTCCCGCCCCGGCCCCGGGGCTGCGCCCAAAGCACTCTTTCCGCACGCAATTGGTCCGCTGCGTTGCCACTCGAGCACACGAGCCAATGAAAACGAGGCACGGGCCTATGGGTGAGTAAACCTTCCCCCTGGGGACCGTCTTGCAGGCTTATTGGACAAGAGAACCGTCACTCACTGTTGTTCAAGAGCCAATAGCGGCAGAAAGCAAGTTGTCAAGAGAGGAAGGAGGTGTTTCAGAAAAAATGCACGTTGGCTCCGCCCATTGACAAAGTTACACCATCTTACTGGCAGGGAGAGATGTCAGTCGACAAAGTGGACCAATGGTGTTAGGAACTGAGCTACTACCTAGTTCCCTAAGAATTTTCCATTGGTTCACATAAATATCACTCCGTTGCTCCAGCCATCCAGGCAGAAGAGGGCGGGCTTTAAAAATCCGAATCTTGACTCTAATTGAGAACCATACGTGTCAATCAGAAAAACTCAGGTTCTTCCTTGTGATTGTTGGATATCTCCAACAGTCTTCTGAAGTACAGGATAGGTCCCACCGTACTCGCTCAAGGGTGACACCTCGTGGTGGGATCCGGTGTTCTGATTTTGAGTTTCCGGTCACTGGGGAAAACTACCAGTCCCAGAACTCATCTCAGTGCCTAGCCTTCAAACCAGCTCTGGGAGCAGGGTCCCAATGCGCTCTGTAGATGGGCGAGGCGAAGCCAATGCTTCCTAGGGAGAGAACGCAATAAAGTCACGCCTCCACGCCTTTGCAAATGCTGTGCCCTTTCTGCTTTGTTTACGCCCCATCTTGACGCCGCTAACACTCCAACTTTGTTTTTCTTTTGAAACAGAGTCTCTGTCACCAGGCTGGAGTGCAGTGGCGCGATCTCGGCTCACTGCAACCTCCGCCTCCCAGATTCAAGCGATTCTCCTGCCTCAGCCTCCTCACTAGCTGAGACTACAGATGTGTGCCACCACGCCCGGCTAATTTTTGTATTTTTAATAGAGACGGGGTTTCACCATGTTGGCCAAGATGGTGTCATCTCTTGAACTCGTGATCCGCCCACCTCGGCCTCCCAAAGTGCAGGAATTACAGGCGTGAGCGACTCCAGCGTTTTCCCCCCGCTTCTTCAACTTTAGCACAGCAAGGATCTTTTTTTTTTTTTTTTTTGAGACAGAGTCTCACTCTGTCGCCCAGGCTGAAGTGCAGTGCCGCGATCTTGGCTCACTGCAAACTCCACCTCTCAGGTTCATGCAATTCTCCTGCCTCAGCCTCCCGAAGAGCTGGGATTACTGGTGCGCGCCACCACATCCAGCTAACTTTTTTTTTTTTTTTTTTTTGAGACAGAGTTTCGCTCTTGTTACCCAGGCTGGAGTGCAATGGCGCGATCTCGGCTCACCGCAACCTCCGCCTTCTGGGTTCAGGCAATTCTCCTGCCTCAGCCTCCTGAGTAGCTGGGATTACAGGCACGCGCCACCATGCCCAGCTAATTTTTTGTATTTTTAGTAGAGACGGAGTTTCACCATGTTGACCAGGATGGTCTCGATCTATTGACCTCGTGATCCACCCACCTCGGCCTCCCAAAGTGCTGGGATTACAGGATGGTCTTGATCTCTTGATCTCATGATCGCCTGCCTCAGCCTCCCAAAGTGCTGGGATTACAGGCGTGAGCTATCGCGCCTGGCCAAGATACCATTTATTTGATGGTGATGACCTTGGGCAAGTTACCTCCCTTCCCTGGGCCTGTTTCCTCAGCTGTGAAAATAGAGAGGCCTCCATGGTGTCTGGGGGGCCTGGGTCCCAGGAACCAGGCTGCTGCTCCCACTCTGGGGCACCCCCTACACGATGGGCACTGGCAGGTGATTTCCAGCTATCAGCTGCTGCCATGGTGATGTGTTATGATTGGTCAGAAGGGGAGATATTCAACCACAGTGACGCTCAGACCAGAACGGGGACCTAGACAGGTCACCTCCCCAAGAAGACACAGACACACTCTGTAAGTCACAATTAAAAAAAAAGACAAACTTCCAAAAAGAAATCCTTCAGGATCTTCTAACACCTCCCTCCCTCCCTCCCCCAATGCCAGGTCAGCCCAGTGTGATTCCCACGGAGGCCAGGGCATCAGTGGCCCAGGTGGGACAGAGGGTGGGGTCCCCGTACATGGTGCCCATGAAGTCCCGCACGAAGTCCGGGAAGCGCTTCTCCACGATGCTGGTGCGAACGGCGCTCATGAGCTGCAGCTGCAGGGAGGGGAGGTCAGCGTGGGGCGTGGGTGCCTGGGACACAACCCCGCCAGCTCTGCCCCGGGCACTGGCTCACCTGGTAAGCGATGTTGTGCACCGTGAGGTGGTGCAGCGCGGCGGTGTTGTCGCTGTGCAGGAGTGCGTGCAGGAAGGCGCGGCTGTGACTGTAGAGCGTCAGGGGACAGCTCAGCACAGCCGCCCCGTCCCCTCTGCGCCCCACCCCAGATCCCCATCCTGCCTACTTCTGGCACGTAGGGCAGGTGCACTCCGGGTCTATGGGGCCGAAGTCCTTCTCGAACATCTTCTTCCTCAACTGCAGGTTCCCGGTGGGCACCAGGGCAGAGCCAAAGCGCTGCGGGAGAGGAAGTGTGAGGGAAGGGGCGGTGTCACACAGAGCTTCATTCTCCTGGGCCCTCCCACCCCCAGGCTTGCCTCCCCAGTCCCGCACCGGTCCCCTGCCCTGACCGCCTTCTGCCAGAGCCTCACCGCTGTCCGTGTAGGGAAGACACAGTCGAACATGTCACATCCAAGAGCCACGCAGACTACCAGATCGGTGGCATAGCTGGGGTTGCAGCCATGGTGGGAGGGGGGCAGAGAACCTCAGGGGCTTCCCAGGGCCCCTCCCACCCCTCGCATGGTCCAGACTGGGCCACATTCCCTCAGAACAGCCTTCAAGGGACAGCCACGTCCTCCTAGTTCCCCCAGATCAGAGCTGTGTCCGTTTCCCCCAAATGCCGGCCCCCAAGCAGGGCAGGGGGTCCCCAGGAATCCACTCCCCACAGGTAGGGTTCTGGCTCCCCTATCCACAACATACCCAACCCCCATCAGATATCGGGGCTTGTCCTTAGGCAGTCGAGAGGTGCTCAACGCCACCATCCGCCAGAACTGTGCCTTGCTCTCACCCCCGCTCAGGCCCCCGATGGCGAAACCAGGCACGTCTCGCTTGGTCATCTCTGAGGGTACAGGGTAAGGTGAGGGCAACCACAGAAGAGGAAATGCAGCTGCTCTTCAATCCCAGAACAGACCCTGCCTAGACTTCCAGAGTCCCTCAGGGAGAGAGACAGAGAAACACACAGAGACAGAGACAAAGACAGAGATGGGCTGGGCGTGGTGCCACACACCCGTAATCCCAGCACTTTGGGAGGCTGAGGCCGGTAATCACCTGAGGTCGGGAGTTCGAGACCAGCCCGGCCAACACAGTGAAAATACTTAAAATACAAAAATTAGCTGGGTGTGGTGGAACATGCCTGTAATCCCAGCTACTTGATAGGCTGAAGCAGGAGAATCGCTTGAACCCGGGAGGCGGAGGTTGCAGTGAGCCAAGATCGCCACTGCACTCCAGCCTGGGTGACAAGAACGAAACTCCGTCTCAAAAAATAAATAAATAAAAAACAAAGGCAGAGATGGAGAGGGAGAGGGACAGGGAGACAGAGGAGAGGGTCTATCAGTCTGTCTGTCTGTCTAGGGGCTGGTGCTGCTGCTGATCTCAGTGAACATTTATTGAGTGCATGCTGTATGCAAGACCGTTTCCTTCAATCCTCAGAAGAGGCACAGCCCACAGTCCCTTAGCTGAAACTGTTGGAGCCAGATGTGTTTCAGAAATCAGAATTTTCCAAATTTGAGAACAGTAAACATCCCATATGCTGAGTTACAACAGCCTGTCAGGTAAGGCGCGGTGGCTCACACCTGTAATCCCAGCACTTTGGGAGGCCGAGGCAAGCAGATCACTTGAAGTCTGGCATTCAAGATCAGTCTGGCCAACATGGTGAAACCCTGTCTCTACTAAAAATACAAAAAGTAGCCAGGCTTGGGTGCACGCCTGTGGTCCCAGCTACTCAGAGGCTGAGGCAGGAGAATCTCTTTTGTTTGAGACAGAATCTTGCTTTGTCGCCAGGCGCCAAGCTGGAGTGCAGTGGCACAATCTCGGCTCACTGCAACCTCTGCTTCCTGGGTTCAAGCAATTCTCCTGCCTCAGACTCCTGAGTAGCTGGGACCACAGGCATGTGCCACCACACCCAGCTAATTTCTATATTTTAGTAGAGACAGGGTTTCACCATGTTGGTCAGGATGGTCTCGATCTCTTGACCTCCTGAACCGCCCGCCTCAGCCTCCCAGAGTGCTGGGATTACAGGCGTGAGCCACCGCGCCCAGCCAGAAGAATCTCTTGAACCTGGGAGGTGGAGGTTGCAGTGAGCCAAGATCACACCACTGCAATCCAGCCTGGGGGACAGAGCAAGATTTTCTCTCAAAAAGCACCCAATAGGCTGGGCGCGGTGGCTCACGCTTATAATCCCAGCACTTTGGGAGGCTGAGGCAGGTGGATCATGAGGTCAAGAGATCAAGACCATCCTGGTCAACATGGTGAAACCCCATCTCTACTGAAAAAAATACAAAAATTAGCCGGGCCTGGTGGCACACACCTGTAGTCCCAGCTACTCAGGAGGCTGAGACAGGAGAATTGTTTGAACCCAGGAGGCGGAGGTTGCGGTGAGCCAAGATCGCACCATTGCACTCCAGCCTGGGTAACAAAAGCGAAACTCCGTCTCAAAAAAAAAAAAAAAAAACCAATAGCCTGTCATCAAACACTGTAACATTTCTGCCACAAAATATGTGAAGACTTCCGGGGGTAAGGAGCAAGGGTAGCAAGAGCATTAGGACAAATACCTAATGCGTGTGGGGCTTAAAACCTAATGACAGGTTGGCAGCTGCAGCAAACCACTATGGCAAATGTATAAGCTACGTAAGAAACCTGCACATTCTGCACGTGTGTCCCAGAACTTAAAGTAAACATTGTTTTTTTTGAGATGGAGTTTCACTCTTGTCATCCAGGCTGGAGTGCAATGGCATGATCTCAGCTCACTGCAAGCTCTGCTTTCCAGGTTCCAGCGCTTCTCCTGCCTCAGCCTCTGGAGTAGCTGGGATTACAGGTGCCCAACTGATTTTTTCTATTTTTAGTAGACACAGGGTTTCTCCATGATGGGTAGGCTGGTCTCAAACTCCTGATCTCATGTGATCTGCCGGCCTCAGCCTGTATGCCCGGCCAAAGTAAAATTTAAAAAATATAAATAAAAATATGTGAAGACTTATAACAACTGGGATAAAAATGAGAGATCCAGGTTAGCCATGAAATGAGCTGGCTGGGCGCGGTGGCTCACACCTGTAACCCCAGCACTTTGGGAGGCCAAGGCAGGCGGATCACCTGAGGTCAGGAGTTCAAGACTTGAGGTCAGGAGTTCATTACCCTGGCCAACATGGTGAAACCTCATCTCTACAAAAAATACAAAAATTAGCCGGGCATGATGGCGGGTACCTGTAATCCCAGCTACTTAGAAGGCTGAGACAGGAGAATCGCTTAAACCCGGGAGGTGGAGGTTGCAGTAAGCAGAGATAGCACCAATGTACTACAGCCTGGGCTTCGCAGTGCAACTCCGTTTCAAAAAAAAATACTGGAAGACCGTGAGCTACTGAAATTACAGCCATTGTCTTAATACAGTCTACTACTGCACATGGCCTGAGAGCCTTTGCTTCGGCTGTTTTTTCCACCGCTGTGCCCTTCCACCCATTAACAATCGAGTGCCGCCACGTGCCAGGCCCATGTGGAGACCTCCGCAATGGTCAGGCCCTGGGCCTGACAGTGCCCAGCTCTACCTTCAAGGCAGGTGGCCCGGAGATCTGCGTCCAGCCCCCCTTGGATGATGGCGAAGAGGTTCTGCTTGTCCGGCCGCTGATGGGCTGCAATGCACCGGTCTAGCCAGCGGATTGACCTGCAAGGGGGCCCCACACACAAGCCTCAGGAGCCTGGTGAGGCGATGGGAGACAAGGCTACAGGACCAGGATCCCCATGCCCCACATGCCCCACATATGCACAGAGCATGCACACACCTGTACATGGCCTCCTCCACGCGTGGCCCGGTCACGGTGCTGCTGACCACGTCATCCAACTGCATGATGATATCTGAGCCTGACAGTGAGACAGGGGCAGCATCACTGGGAAAGCCCCCAGTGCTTGAAGAAAGCCTCCTATCACATGGGGACAAGTGAGGCTTCCCCAAGAGCACCCCCCATCCCCAGTCTTGCTACCTCCCACACAGCTGTCCCAATCTGTTTATGCAGGAGCCAGAAGGAGCCCTACAAAATGTGCCTTTGATCCTGCCTCTGCCCAGCTTAAAATCCCATGGTGTTACACAGAACAAAAATCCTAAAATGTACAAAGGGATTCCTTAGTGCGTGATGTGCCACATTAAGAGTGGGAAACCAAACTTCCATCAGTAGGGCTCAGCTGGCCAGGCATGGCGGTTCATGCCTGTAATCCCAGAACTTTGGGAGGCCAAAGTGGGCAGATCATCTGAGGTCGGGAATTTGAGGCGAGCCTGGCGTGGTGGCAGGTGCCTGTAATCCCAGCTACTTGAGAGGCTGAGACAGGAGAATCGCTTGAACCCAGAAAGAGGTTGCAGTGAGCCGAGATCGCGTCACTGCACTCCAGCCTGGGCAACAGAGCAACAGAGAAAGACTCCACCTCAAAAAAATTAATAAATAACTAGAGCTTTGAACACTGGCCAGATATTTGATGATGTTAATGAATTACTGTCAACTGTTTTTAGATGGGGTGATAGTATTGTGGCGATTGTATATATATATATATATATATATTTTTTTTTTTTAATAGAGATGAGATTTCATCATGTTGGCCAGGATGGTCTCGATCTCCTGAACTTGTGATCCACCCACCTTGGCCTCCCAAAGTGCTGGGATTAAAGGTGTGAGCCACCATGCCCAGCCTCTACGGCTGTGTTTTTTATTTAAAAAAACAACTCTTATGTTTTAGAGATAGGGAATTTGCTGCAATATACTACAGATGATCTAAGATTATGAAATCAACCAAAGGATGGGTGCAATGGCCGATGCCTGTAATCTTAGCACTTTGAAGCTGAGGTAGACAGATCACTTGAGGCCAGGAGTTCGAGACCAGCCTGGGCAACAAGGCAAAACTCTGTCTCTTCAAAAAAAATACAAAAATTAGCCAGGCGTGGTGGTGTACACCTGTAGTCGCAGCTACTTGGGAGGCTGAGGTAGGAGAATCACTTGAGCCCAGGAGGCAAAAGTTGAGGTGAGTGAGATAATACCACTGTACCAACCAGCCTGGTTGACAGAATGACACCTTGTCTCAGGGAAAAAAAAAAAAAAAGCATGAGATATCACTGCAGATCTTATGAAATCAAGAAGATAAGAAGAGAAATATATATACTTTATTTTTTTTAAAGAGACAGGGCCTTTCTCTGTCACCCAGAAAGGACTGTAGTGGGGGAATCATAGCTCAATGTAACCTGCAACTCCTGGGTCTCAAACAGTTCCTTAGTCTCAGCCTCTGGAGTAGCTGGACTATGGCTGCCTGCTACCATGCCTAGCTAATTGTTTTAATTTTGTAGAGACGGGGTGTCATCATGTTGCCCAAACTGGTCTCAAACTCTTTTTTTTTTTTTTTTTGTGATGAAGTCTCATTCTGTCTACAGGCTGGAGTGCAGTGGCTCAATCTTGGCTCACTGCAACCTCCACCTCCCAGGTTCAAGTGATTCCCCTGCCTCAGCCTCCCAAGTAGCTGGGACTATAGGCGCGCATCACCATATCCGGCTAATTTTTGTATTTTAGTAGAGATGAGGTTTCACCATGTTGGCCAGGATGGTCTTGATCTCCTGGCGTGATCCGCCTGCCTCAGCCTCCCGAAGTGCTGAGATTACAGGCATGAGGCTGCCTGTGCTTTTTCCCCCCAATTGTAACATTTTCACCAATACCTGTCTCTCTTGTGGACTGTAAGCTCCAAAAACGGTCTATCACCAGCCCAAAGTCCCACAGGGAGTAGAGGCCACGGAATCCCTAAGTAGAGGGGCCTAAGGACAACAACAGGTTCAGGACATGCCGCCCCAGGAAGGTCAGTCTTACTTTCCCTTCTTCCTTGAAGCAGGACATAAAACTAGAAAGAGGCTGGGAGCGGTGGCTCAGGTCTGTAATCCCAGTACTTTGGGAGGCTGAGGGGGGTGGATCATGAGGTCAGGAGTTCACGACCAGCCTGGCCAACATGGTGAAACCCTGTCTCCACTAAAAAAAAAAAAAAAAAAAGGCCGGGCACGGTGGCTTACGCCTGTAATCCCAGCACTTTGGGAGGCCGAGGCGGGTGGATCACGAGGTCAAGAGATCAAGATCATCCTGATCAACATGGTAAAACCCCATCTCTAGTAAAAATACAAAAAATTAGCTGGGCATGGTGGCACACGCCTGTAGTCCCAGCTACTTGGGAGGCTGAGGCAGGAGAATTGCTTGAACTCAGGAGGCGGAGGAGGTTGCGGTGAGCCGAGATTGCGCCATTGTACTCCAGCCTGGGTAACAAGAGCGAAACTCCATCTCAAAAAAAAAAAAAAAAAAAAATTAGCTAAGCATGGTGGCCAGCACCTATAATCCCAGCTACTCGGGAGGCTGAGGCAGGAGAATTGCTTGAACCCAGGAGACAGAGGTAGTGGCAAGCCGAGATCACAGCACTGCACTCCAGCCTGGGTGACAGAGTAAGAGTCCATCTCAGAAAAACAAAAAAAACCTAGAAAGAATTCTGTGACCTTCTCCTGAAGGAGGCTATAAAACCTAGCTGAGGCCAGGCGCGGTAGTTCATGCCTGTAATTCCAGTACTTTGGGAGACAGACAGGCGGATCAAAGGTCAGGAGTTCAAGTCCAGCCTGACCAACATGGTGAAACCTGTCTCTATTAAAAATACAAAAATTGGCCAGGCACGGTGGCTCAAGCCTGTAATCCCAGCACTTTGGGAGGCCGAGGCGGGTGGATCACGAGGTCAAGAGCTCGAGACCATCCTGGTCAACATGGTGAAACCCCGTCTCTACTAATACAAAAAATTAGCTGGGCATGGTGGCGCGTGCCTGTAATCCCAGCTACTCAGGAGGCTGAGGCAGGAGAATTGCCTGAACCCAGGAGGCGGAGGTTGTGGTGAGCTGAGATCGCGCCATTGTACTCCAGCCTGGGTAACAAGAGCGAAACTCCGCCTCAAAAAAAAAAAAAAATTAGCTGGGGGTGGTGGCGTACACCTGTAATTTCAGCTACTCAGGAGGCTGAGGCAGGAGAATCACTTGAACCCGGGAGGTGGAGGTTGCAGTGAGCCGAGATCATGCCACTGTACTCCAGCGTGGGTGACAGAGCAAGATTCTATCTCAAAAAAAAAAAAAAAATAGCTGATCTCATCATAGATGATCATAAGACCCTCATGGCAGAGGTACCCATCTTAGTCCTGACCTCAAGGAACAAATGTCCTTATTTTTGAATACACAGTTCCCCCAAGCTTATCACAATTAGCTCATATTCACTTTGTCCAATCACATTTCTTCACAACTAGCCACTTCTTCATCAAACACAAAAACATAAAGGGGTGAGGCACAGTGGCTCATGGTTTTTTTTGTTTTGAGACAGAGTCTTACTCTGTCACCAGGCTGGAGTGCAGTGGCGAAATCTTGGCTCACTACAACCTCCACCTCAAGCGATCCTGCTGCCTCAGCCTCTTGAGTAGCTGGGACTGCAGGCACATGCCACCATGCCCAGCTAATTTTTTGTATTTTAGTAGAGATGGGGTTTCACCATGTTGGACAGGATGGTCTCGATCTTTTGACCCTGTGATATGCCTGCCTCGGCCTCCCAAAGTGCTGGGATTACAGGTGTGAGCCACCGTGCCCAGCCTCATGCTTGTAATACAAGCACTTTGAGTGGTAAGGGCAAAGGATTGCTTGAAGCCAAGAGTTCAAGACTAGCCTAGGTAACGCAGTGAGACCCTCATCTCTACAAAAATTTTTTTATGGCTGGGTGCGGTGGCTCACGCCTGTAATCCCAGCACTTTGGGAGGCCGAGGCGGGTGGATCATGAGGTCAAGAGATCGAGACCATCCTGGTCAACATGGTGAAACCCTGTCTCTACCAAAAATACAAAAAATTAGCTGGGCACTGTGGCACGTGCCTGTAATCCCAGCTACTCAGGAGGCTGAGGCAGGAGAATTGCCTGAACCCAGGAGGTGGAGGTTGCGGTGAGCCGAGATCGCGCCATTGCACTCCGGCTTGGGTAACAAGAGCCAAACTCCATCTCAAAAAAAGAAAAAAAATTTTTTTCAATTGGCTGGGAGTGGTGCTGTGCACCTGTAATCCCAGGTACTCTGGAGGTTGAAGTGGGAGAATCACTTGAGTCCAGGAAGTCAAGGCTGCAGTGAGCTGAGATCACATCACTACACTCCAGCCTGGGTGACACACAGATCCTACGTACAAAAACAAAAACAAACAGGCTGGGTGCAGTGGCTCACGCCTGTAATCCCAGCACTGTGGGAGGCAGAGGGTGGCAGATCACCTGAGGCCAGGAGTTTTAGACCAGCCTGTCCAACATGGTGAAACCCCATCTTTACTAAAAATTAGCCAGGCATGGTGGCACGCATCACATATAATCCCAGCAACTTGGAAGGCTGAGACAGGAAAATTTCTTGAACACGGGAGGCAGTGGTAGCAGTGAGGCAAGATCACACCATTCCACTCCAGCCTGGGTGACAGAGCAAGACCCTGTCTCAAAAAAAAAACACAACAAAACAAACAAACAAAAAAAACCCCATATATATATGGGTCTTCCTGCATCTTTGGGTCTTCACTTCTAAAGATGCCTGTGTTACATAAAACTTGGGGCCGGGCGCGGTGGCTCACGCTTATAATCCCAGTGCTTTGGGAGGCCGAGGCGGGTGGATCACGAGGTCGAGAGATCAAGACCATCCTGGTCAACAAGGTGAAACCCCGTCTCTACTAAAAATACAAAAAAAATTAGCTGGGCATGGTGGCGCGTGCCTGTAGTCCCAGCAACTCGGGAGGCTGAGGCAGGAGAATTGCTTGAACTCAGGAGGTGGAGGTTGCGGTGAGCCGAGATCGTGCCATTGCACTCCAGCCTGGGTAGCAAGAGCAAAACTTCATCTCAAAAAAAAATAATAATAAATAAATAAATAAACTTGAGCCAGGTGCAGTGGCTCACACCTGTAATCCCAGCATTTTAGTAGGCCAAGGCAGCCAGATCACATGAGATCAGGAGTTCGAGACCAGCCTGGCCAACATGCAAAACCCCATCTCTACTAAAAATATAAAAAACTAGCTAGGCGTGGTCGTGTGTGCCTGTAATCCCAATTACTCGGGAGGCTGAGGTGGGAGAATTGCTTGAACCCAGGAGGTGGAGGTTGCAGTGAGCCAAGATTGTGCCACTGCACTCCAGCCTGGGCAACAGAGCAAGACTCCATCGGCTAGGTGCAGTGGCTCACGCCTGTAATCCAAGCACTTTGGAGGCCAAGGCGGGTGGATCACCTGAGGTGGGGAGTTCACAACCAGCCTGACCAACATGGTGAAATCCCGTCTTTAAAAAAAAAACAAAAAAAGACTCCATCACAAAAATAAACAAACAAACAAACAAACAAAGTTGTAGAGAAGTAAGGTCAGGGCTCTAAAATCAGTAAAAAATTGTAGTAATAAATAGTCAAATTAATTTGTAGGCTTTTCTCCTGTTATTGAGGCTTTTTTGTTATAGGTGCTTCTTTGTTATAGAGGCTTCAGCCATAAATCTAAGATAACAAAAAAAAAAATAAATTCTTCCACCCTACAGTGTCGATCTATTAGGATGATGAGGGGAAGAGGGGTGTTGACCCTGTATTTCCATGGTTCTTTACAAGGTTCAGAAAATGTTAATTCTCTTTGTCAAGAAATGGGGATATTGGGTCGGGCACAGTGGCTCACACCTATAACCCGAGCACTTTGGGAAGCAGAGGCAGGTGGATCACCTGAGGTCAGGAGTTTGAGACCAGCCTGACCAACAAGATGAAACCTCGTCTCTACTAAAAATATAAAAAATTAGCCTGTAATCCCTGCTACTTGGGAAGCTGAGGCAGGAGAATGGCTTGAACCCAGAAGGTGGAAGTTGCAGTGAGCTGAGATCGTACCACTGCACTCCAGCCTGGGCAATGGAGAGAGTCCCCGTCTCAAAAATAAGTAAATAAATAAATACATAAAATAAAAATTGCAGTAATAATACTTAATCTACTACACGGCCAGCGTAGAGATTCACTGACATCATCTCATATGCACTTGTCAACGATCCTACCAAAGACCTGCTATTATGTATCCCCGCTTTCAGTTGGCCCAACTGAAGCTCAGGGAGGAGTGACCTGCTCAAAGCCACACAACAGCCAAAGAACAGGACCTGTGTGACCTTCACCCCCTGACAGACAGGGTAAGGGGAGGCTCCCCGGGGTCCTCTCACCCAGCGCGTTCTGGATCTGCACGGATTTCTCCGGGCTCAGCAGGGTCTCATTGCCGTCGTAGGGGGAGCGGAAGCGGACGCCTTCCTCCGTCACCTCGGACAGAGACACCAGCGACACCATCTGGAAACCGCCGCTGTCCTAAGGGAAACCCCACCGCAAGGCTGTCAGCGGGTGGAGATGGGGGACCCCTCACTCCAGAGAAGTACTCTGGGACGCCGGCTCTCTCCTCAGCTCACCGTTAGCAGATTATGAGGCCAATTCATGAAGCCGTGGAGACCGTTGGCTTTCTGGATCAGCTCGTGGCCCTGGGTTGACGGAATAAAGTGTCAGATTAGGGGTGAACGCATTCCTGGGGGCTCTTGTTGGGGGACAGAGCTGACCAGCTTTAGTCCCTGCTGCTCTTTCACGCCCATTCCAAGGCCCAGTCATGGGGGGCGCTCAATACGGCTGATCGATTGACTTTGGGAGGAGTGTCCGGGTCTGGGGGACGTTCCATGGCTCCCCAGGCCTCGCTGCTTCCCCACGAGCCGCAGACCCCACCCACCGGCCTTAGACCCAGATGGTAGGTATTGCCCAGACAGATGCGGCAACCCAGAGCGTCCAGCTGCTCGGTCGTGATGCCCTTCATGGTGGCCTGCGTGCCCACTGGCATGAACACAGGAGTGGCCACTGTCCCATGAGGCAGCCGCAGCTCGCCTGCGCGGGCCCTGGAGAGGCTGCATTCGGCCACCAGCCTCATGATCCTTGGGGCCGACTCCAGAGAAGCCTGGGTGGCCGCTCCCGCCATCTTGACTGCCGGAACCACGTGGGCAGTACCACACAGTGGGCGGCGCCATGTTGGCTGCTGTCACGTGACCGCGCGATGCTTTCTGGAGCCCGGGAAAGCGTCGGGGGACCATGGCAACGGATTTGAACCGTTGGTCCTGGCTGCGTGCCCACTTAACTCCTACCCGCAGCACGCTAAAGTGAAGAATCAAAATTGAGTTGGGAACGAATCCCATCCTTAGCGCTTTCGAGCTACAATCAGAGACTCTTTTAGCCATAATTTTATCTTGCATAAAATGCGACGAATTACAGCATGTCAGCATAAAGACGTTGTAAATATTGAATCAGGATGTTGTATAGATCTTTACACAGTGGTTGGCCCAAGTTGCAGTGAGCTGTTGATGGCGCTTTTGTTGCATCTTGTTCGTTGCTTTGTACCAAAAGATCAGTACAGGATCTAGCACATAGTAAGGACTCTGTTAGCATTAGTTTATTCAAAGAAGGAGGCTGTGCGCAGTGACTCTCGCCTGTAAATCCCATCTATTTGGGAGGCCAAGGCGGTAAATCAGTTGAGCCCAGGAGTTGGAGACCAGCCTGGGCAACATAATGAGACCTCGTCTCTACAAACAAAACAAAACAAAACAAATTTAGCCAGGCATGCTGGCGCTTCCTGTAATCCCAGCTACTTGGAAGGGTGAAGCGAGAGGACCATGTGAGCCCAACAGACAGAGGCTACAGTGAGCTGTGATCACTCCAGTGCACTGAAGCCTGAGAGACACAGTGAGACCTCGTCTCAAAAAATACAAACATTAAATAAGGAATCCTAGATTTATAGAAAAGGGTAAGGCTCACAATCTGGCCACAATTACTCCTTCATTCATTCAGTGTACACCTATATATACATACCCGACTAGTGTCAGACTCCATGCAAGCAAGGGGAGGAAGGGTCACAGATATATTGAGTGCCAGTGTGTTCCATTTATAATAATAACAAAGCCTGGCACAGTGGTTCTTGCCTGTAATTGCAGCATTTTGGGAGGCCCAGGATGGTGGGTCATTTGAGGCGAGGAGTTTGAGACCACCCTGGGCAACACAGTGAGATCCCTTCTCTACAAAAGTAACAAAATATTAGCCCAGTGTAGTGCTGCGAACCTGTAGTCCCCACTACTTGGGAGGCTGATACTGGAGGATCACTTAGGCCTGGAAGGTTGAGGCTGATGAGGCTGCAGTGAGCTGTAATATTGCCACTGCATTCCAGCCTGGGTGACAGAGTGAGACCTTGTCTCAAAAACAAAACAAAATCTAATGTAATATATAACTATGTAACCCCTGGCAGGTGCAGTGACTCAAACCTGTATCCCAGCACTTTGAGAGACCAAGGCAGGAATTTCACTTAAGGCCAGGAGACTGATAGCAAAACCCTGTCTGTAGAAAAAATTTAAAACATTGGCCAGGCGCAGTGGCTTATGCCTGTAATTCCAGCACTTTGGGAGGCTGAGGTGGGTGGATCATTTGAGGTCAGGAGTTCGAGACCAGCCTGGTCAATTTGGTGAAACCCTGTCTCTACTAAAAATACAAAAATTAGGTGGGGCGTGGTGGCTCATGCTTGTAATCCCAACACTTTGGGAGGCCGAGGCAGGCAGATCACAAGGTCAGGAGTTCAAGACCAGCTTGACCAATATGGTGAAACCTCATCTCTACTAAAAATACAAAACATTAGCTGGGCATGGTGGCACACACCTGTAATCCCAGCTGCTCAAGAGGCTGAGGCAGGAGAATTGACTCAAATTCACAGCCGCTCCGGGAGGCGGAGGTTGCAGTGAGTCGAGATTGAGCCACTGAATCCTAGCCAGGGCGACAGAACAAGACTCCATCTGAAAAAAAAAAAAAATTTGCCAGGCATGATGGTGTCTGCCTGTAGTCCCAGCTACTTGGGAGGCTGAGGCAGGAGAATTGCTTGAACCCGGGAGGCAGAGTTTACAGTGAGCCAAGGCCAGGCACGGTAGCTCATGCCTATAATCCCAGCACTTTGGGAGGCTGAGGCAGGCAGATCATGAGGTCAGGAGTTCGAGACCAGCCTGGCCAACATGGTGAAACTCCCATCTCTACTAAAAATACAAAACTTAGCCAGGCATGGTAGCGGATGCCTGGAATCTCAGCTACTCGGGAGGCTGAGGCAGGAGAATTGCTTGAACCTGGGAAGCAAAAGTTGCAGTGAGTTGAGATAATGCCACTGCACTGCAGCCTGGGTAATAGAGCAAGACTCCGTCTTGAAAAAAAAAATTAAAAAATTAACAGGGTGTGGTGGCATGCACCTGTAGTCTTAGCTACTGGAGAAGGTGTGAGGCAGGAAGGTCACTTGAGCTGCAGAGTTGAAGGCTGCAATGAGCTATGATCCGGCTACGGTACTCCAGGTTGGGCAACAGAGTGAGACCCAAACCTCCCAAAAAGAATAATAATGTATGATGTTATGTAGTAATTCTTTTTTTTTTCTTTCTTTTTTTTTTCGTTACATAGTAATTCTTATCATTACAACTGGAACTGGCCAGTAGAGAGTGCTGTTGTCCCAGAAGATGTCCTCTCAGATTGCAATTGCCTTAAACTGGGCTATTCTGGCCAAGAGGGTGTTTCTGGGAGCCTTAAGCCTCCTAATCTGTAAGAAAGGCTAAGGATGCCAGTTTCCCAGAGGGTGGGGCATCCTTAGTAAGGCCACACCTGGAAAACACCCCTGTCCACCAGCAAGGCAGCCTCTGGGCCTTTGCACCTGCCTTTTTCTACAACATTCATTCTACAACATTCATTCTTTTTCTTTTCTTTCTTTCTCTCTCTCTCTTTTTTTTTTTTTTTTTTGAGATAGAGTCTCACTGTCTTGCCCAGGCTGCAGTGTAGTGGCCAGGTCTCAGCTCACTGTAACCACTGCCTCCCAGGTTCAAGCAATTCTCCTGCCTTAGCCTCCCAAGTAGCTGGAATTACAGGAGGCTGCCACTACGCCCAGCTAATTTTTTGTGTTTTTAGTAGAGACAGGGTTTCACCATGTTGGCCAGACTGGGCTCAAACTCCTGACCTCAGATGATCCACCCACCGCGGCCTCCCAAATTGCTAGGATTACAGGCATGAGCCACTGTGCCCGGGTGATCATCTCTTAAAAAAAAAAAAAAAAATCCATGGGAAATAAAAAAACAATAAATAAATAAATAAATAAAAAGACAAAAAAAAAAATCTATGGGAATGAGACTCAGTCATCAGTATTGTTTTGTTTTTTTAAGCCTCAGGGGATTTCCGTGTGCAGCCAATGTTGCCTCTCAGTCGTTTAGGTTCCAAAAACAGCATTTAATTATCTAATCCAATGTGAGTCTCTTTCCTTTCTGGGCGACCTTCTCTTGGAGCTCTGACCTGACTGCAATTCTTGGTTATCCAAAGCTTCCGGACTGTTGGAGGGAATCCTCTGGGTTTTAGAATGCAATCACCATGATTGGATGAATGGCTAATTGGATTAGGGGACGCCTGGATTTGCTGTTCTGAAGCTAGTATAGCCCCTGCTTTTCTTGGCAACCTAACACCTGACCCCCCTAGTACTCCCCTGCTTTGAGGGAAATGTCATATCTGTTAAGGCTAAGCCTGCCTTTCTATAGGAGTTATAATTGACAGTTACTTTCCCAGCCTGCCCTGCAGTCAGTCTGCACAAGGCTCAGGTTCTGCCAATCACAATCTGGATCAAAGCCAGTGATAAGGAGAAACAGGCCCTTGAGCTAGAATCCACTAGGGACAGGGGTTGGTGGCAGCTACATCCATGCTACAGAAATTCATGAAAATAAGAACAGTGTATGTCAAAACTGAAGCCACACTCAAGAGATTTATAGATGGTTGCACATCTGGTGTCCAGCCACAGTAATCCCTGTAGCATCAACTACAGTGTCTGTACTTAGTCACTGTGACAGAGGCTTCTTCACTAGGTTGTGTCTGGGGTGGGCATTGGGGTATCATCACTGGCTGTGTAGCCCCCAATGCTGGTTCTCTGCCCCTCCTGGAGATCACTGTGCCACCCGACATTCTTTATTACAGACTTTCCATACATAGGACAAATGTACAGAGAACTGTATAGTTACCACATTGTAACCAATGACCCAGTTTCAACAATTATCAACAAAGGGCTTAATCCATCCACTTAAAAAATATATTCTAACCATTGGATCACTGATGTTCTCTGGGGGGGGCGGAATATATATATATATGTGTGTGCGTATATATATATAAATATATTCTAGGCTGGGTGGACTGGCTCATGTCTGTAATTCCAACATTTTGGGAGGCTGAGGCAGGTAGCTCACGTGAACCCAGGAGTTGGAGACCAGCCTGGGTAACATGGTAAAAACTCCATCTCTACTAAAAATACAAAAATTATATGGGCACAAGGCTACACACCTGTAGTCCCAGCTACTTGGGAGGTTGTGACAGGAGGATCACTTAAGCCCAGGAGGTGGAGGCTGCAGTGAGCTATGATTGCATCACTGCACTCCAGCCTGGGCGACAGAGGAAGACCCTGTCTCGAAAAAAAATAAAATAAAATTAAATACACACATACATATATAGAGAGGTCAATGTGTTCAGTAGGACAGGACAGTCAGGGCTGGGCTCACTGAGAAGGTGGGATTTGAGTTAAGGTCTGAAAGTTGGGCAGAGTCATCACTCCGAACCTGAAAGAGCATTCCAGGACGCGGGAACAGTTAAGAGCAAAGGCCTGGAGGTGGGAATGTATCTGGATTGTTTGCTGTGCAGCGCGCAGGTCAGTGTGGCTGGAGGGGAGCAGAGGAGGGTGTGGAGGTGACGGCATGAGTTCGTGGGAAGCCTCAGGCTTTCCTCTGAGTTGGATGGGACGGTGGGGCTTTCTCACCGTGGAGAGAAGTGGGCTCTACCTATCACCAAGAGGCAAACTGGGGACAGGGCGCAGCAGAGGCTTGATGGCCCCTGCTTTAGGGTGTTGGCGCCGCCCGCTTAGGAGAGCCTGGGGCGCCGCGAGCCTGCAACTTGAGGCTGCGATCGGTGTGCGGCTTCAGCACAGCGGACAGCGCCGTTAGCGTTGCCTGGAGACAAGGAAAGCAGCCGCTCAGGGGTCGGAGCCTGCGCAAACGCCCTATGAGAAGCTGTGCGCTCCACGCTGTGGCGCCCTCCGTGGGGGCGGGACCTGAGAGCGCGTCCAATTAGAAGAGTTTGTTGTCAAGCGCAGTGGCTCACGCCTGTAGTAATCCCAACACCTTGGGAGGCTGAGGCGGGCGGATCACGAGGTCAGGACCATCCTGGCCAACATGGTGAAACCCCGTCTCTACTAAGAATACAAAAATTAACTGGGCGTGGTGGCGAGTCCCTGTAATACCAGGTACTGGGGAGGCTGAGGCTGGAGTATTGCTTGAACCAGGGAGTCGACTTTGCAGTGAGCCGAGATCGCGCCTTTGCACGCCAGCCTGGCGACAGAGCGAGATTCGACTCCGTTTCAAAAAAAAAAGTTTTGCCGGGCGCGGTGGCTCACGCCTGAAATCCCAGCACTTTGGGAGGCCGAGGCGAGCGGATCACCTGAGGTCGGGAGTTCAACACCAGCCTGGCCAACATGGAGAAACCCTCTTAAAAAAAAAAAAGTTTGATGGCCCTGGGACAACGGGAGCTTACACACAGGGAAGGGGTACCCGGGGCGGGGCCTGAGAAATCCCATCCGGAGGCGAGGCTTGTTGATTGCCCAAGGAAGGGGCGACAGGCAACTCGGAGCCTAGAGGCCGGCAGGAAGTTTGGAAGTGGTGGTTTGCAGCGGCTGGTCCTGGGGCGATTTCCGCGCTCTTCACGTGGAAGCTTGCGCAGCATCCCGGCTGCGTGACTTGGGCTATCGGATCCCCAACCTTGCCTTCTCTGGGATCGCCCGCAGCTGCTCAGGGGAGCTCCCAAACGGGGGACTATGTGGTTGGCCTTAGGGAGCGGGTGCTGAGGTCCTGGGACCCACATAGGCAGGATACGGACTTCTGAGCACTGACAGGAATACAGAACCACTAGGATTAGAGTTAGGGGTTTTGCTTAAATAGAGGTCCTTGGAGCAAACCCCGAGTTCAGGTGATCGTCTCGGTAGCCTGGAGGATTTCTCCAGTTTATTCATCAGACATGTGGGGACTGGCCCTCTGTGACACTGCCACCCACCTAGTGGCCCGTTGCCAAGCAAGATTACTTGAGGCACCAAGTCTTTCGAGAAGACAAATGCACTGCCTCAAGACTTGGGAGTTCATGGACTTCTTCGCTACCCAGTGGAGAGAATGCTGGTCTCCCTGAGTATGAGAAGGATGGACCCCCTTATTCTTGGACATACCGTTTTTAATCCTCGAGTCTAGGAGCTGTTCCCTTATCAAGACCAGTGGACTCAGCCGCGGAAATCACTCTAAACCTCAGCTCTGATGTTCCAGAACTCAAGCCTCTTTTGTCTCTAGGGTCCCAATCTCACCTCTCCCACAAACCTAGTTGGCTTAAGCAATCTAAACAACCGTCCCAAGGTGCGGTGGCTCACAACTGCAATTCCAACACTGTGAAGTTGAAGAGACAGTTGCCTGAGGCCAGGAATTGGACACCAACCTAAGACTCTGCCTCTATGAAAAAAAAAGGAAACATTAACCAGGCAGTGTGGCCTGTAGTCCTAGGTACCCAGAATGACTGAGCCACGATAGCAACACTGCACTCCAGCTTGGGCAGCAGACTGAAACCCTGTCTGAAAACACTGTTGTGAAACCTGAATTGGCCTGAGGTCTTCCCAGGTCAGAATCCATCCATGGCTCCCCACTGTCCTTAGAAAGGCACCAAGAACTCCTGCACTTGGGGGCCCTACAAGATCCTAATGACTTCCAGTCTCACTTCCCACCATTCCTTCATTTTGCATCTGAAATGCCCCACCCACCTGATTTCAGCTTCTTGAAGCGCGTTCTCATCCCCCAGCTGAATTTCTGCCCAAGCTATTCCCTCTGCCTGGCCTAACCTTCCTTATTCCTTCCTAACACTCCTTCTGGGTCCAACTCACCTACCCTTTCTCACCTGAGGGGAAGCCTTGACAGGCACTCCCTGTCCAGCTGGGGACACAGCCCTCTACATGCCAGGAAGCTCCATGAGGGTTGGGAGCAGGTTCACCACTGCTTTTCCAGCAACCAGCACCAGACCTAACACATAAGCACCACCCAGTAATAAACATGACAGCAAGGCGCACTGGTGCTGCCTGTCACCCCAGCCACTAGGGAGGCTGAGGCAGAGGCTGGGTTGCTTAAGGCCAGAAGTTCAAGACTAGGCTACGTGACTCACTTCTACAAGAAAATTAGTCAGGTATGGAGGCACACCCCTGTAGTCCCAGCTACTCCCAGAGGCTGTGGGGGCAGGATTGCTTGAGCTCTCACTACTGTACTTCAGCCTGGGTGACAGAGCAAGACCCTGTCTCAAACAATGAACGAACGCATGTTGAGTGAATGAAACAATGAACACGTGAAGTCTCCGTTTATTCTGGGATGGGTTAGAGCGAGCATCTGACCTGCCATCAGGCTGGCTGAGTTGTTACCCAACATTGTGTCCAGTGGTCTCAGGCCATGCAGTGCACAGCCAGAGTGGGGCTCACAGCTGCTGATGGAGTCAAGGCCAGGCCTGGAGGTCCGGGAACATGTAGTGAGTCCCTGGGGCAGGGCCAGCCCTGCTGACTACACAAGGAAGGTTGGTGCTGAGACAAGAGGTCTACATTTCCTGCCAGAACAGAGGGCCACACACAGGTGGGTGGCGACCCTTGGAGCTGACTGCATCCCTGCCCAATGACAACCAGGGCCCAGTGGCTCTGCTAAATCCAGGGTGGTGGAAATCCTGGATGTGCCCCTTGTTATGGCTCAGAGGCCCCCTTTCATCCTAGATCATCAAGCCCCACTACTTCCTCCCTGGGATCAGTGCCAATCCCCTGTAAGACCCTGCCCCTCCCACCAACATCATCCCAGCCAACCACACATGTCCAATCATATGGTCTGTTGCCCTTCTTTCCCTCCTGGGGCATCCTGAGCCCTCTGGGATGGTATGGGCCCAGTCCCCAGTCACGGACCCCCACAGCCCATCCACCAAGCACCCCATCCTATGAATTTATCATGTAAGGGTGTGGGCCCCCGCCCCACTCACGGATGCTCCTGGTGGTCTCCACTGAACATGTAGGACACCATCCACCCAAACCAACCACATTGGTTGACATGTCTCATCACAAGCCAGCTGTTGCCCAGCTAAATTTTTGCTGGGCCCATGAGTAGGCCCTCCTGCAGGTCGGTTTCCTTGGTTTGGAAAGCCGTCGGTCAGCCCTCAAGGTGACAGCCACAGCTTCCGGAACCCAGTGTCCTGGTATAGCCAGAATACTGTCATAGGCCAGCGGCATGACGGCATCAGCAGCACTGGCAAGGCCCCTGGAGTGGAGTGAGGGCTCTCAGGAGCTTTCTCTCCAGACACACACCTGCTGTGTTGCAGATCTGCAGCAGGACAGGCGGGTGGAATCCGTCCCTTGTGGTGGGTCTGCATTCAGAAACTTGAACGTGGTGGTGGTGGTCACTCATCAGGAAACTGTAAAGAGAGGCCTGTGTTGAGAATGCGGATGCCCGCCTGGAGTCTGGAGGCATTTAGCAGGTAGGGCCTGAAGTGTCCCCCTCCGTGGGTGTTGCAGGCTGGTATCCTCTCCTCAAGCACGTCTGCTGATCTCACAGGGGTCTCTTCTTGTCCCAACCCCTTAATGTGTCAAGGAGCCTCATCCCTCAACTGTGTGCGCTGCTGGGATCCCAGGGTGCTTCAGGCCACCTCTTCTCCCAGCCTTTCCTGGGAGGGGCCACGTGGTATCTGGGACCTCCTCTGCTCTAACACAAACAAGAATTCCTCCAAAGTTTTCTAGCACAGAACTCGTTCTTTCACCTCTCCAAGAAAGCAAATTTGCATCCTTTGAAAGCACACTTGATTTTCTACATTAGCTGGATGATTCTGAGTCAAAAATGGTCCTTGCTTCTCCCAGTGGCCATGGTTACCCAAGCACAGGAGGCGAAGGCCTGGGGCGAAGGCCAGTAGAGCAGGGTCTCTGTAGACGTGTGGTCCCAGGCCTAGGAAGTGCAGCTCTTCCCGGACAGCTGCCATGGAAGGAGCCTGGGGAAAGGCAATCCCAGCACTGCCCTGAAACCAGGGTTCCTCCTCCCTCCCCAGGCAGGGTAGAGCTGAGAAGGGCTGCTCTGGTGTTGGGTGTCCACTTCCGCACACCTGCTATTTTGATAAGGCAGGTCCCTGTTATCGGACACTGTTCTGGGCAGCATAGTATGCCTGGCAGCATCCTTGGTCTGTGTCCACTAGATACCAGAGCACCCGCTAGCTGTGACAACATCCTCCAAACACTGCAAAATTTCCCCTAGGAGGTGAGATTGTCTCAGACGGGAGAATCACGCTCTAGGGAAATCTGCTGGTGTGAGAACCCCAACTCCCTACACTCCGTGAGCCTCCAGACGACGAGCAGGCCGAAGCTGCAGTACAGACATGAAGCTCCCTCCAGCTAGTAGGGAGTCCGTGGCTGCGGTTACCCAGGTCTCACCTGCCCATTCTGTTCTAAATGGATTATGTGTTCCACCACAGGCCTATCCCTACAGAGGACTGGTGTACTTAGAACTACACCAGAATCAGGGAGCAGAAAAAGCCTGCCTGTTTTGTCATGGGTTCCCCAAGAATGGGCACTGTGAGCCCCTCTGTAGATGGTGGGAGCCTGGAGCCTGGTGGGCCACTGGGTCTACACAGCCCAGGGGACCAGGAACCGGCCTTTGCTGAGCATGAGTAAAGCGTCTATAAGCCTGGAACTGGACCCTCTCTAGGGACCAGGGACCATCCTGATGGCCCACCCTGCTTTCCCAAGAGTGGGAACAGAGCAGGGGAACCTGCCCATCGCACTGCTGGTGGGTCAGACACCCAGGCCTAAGACGGGCGCAGTTTTGTTTTTCTTTATTTGTCTACATTCAGCTTAGTTCAGATGTACTGCCTGAATGACCCAGACATAAAAAGAAACCCCCCACTCTTTCCCACTGGTTTTTAAAATAAAATCTTCACTTATAAAACTGAAACACTAAAGCATTAAAATACAGAAAGCTCGTTTAACTCACTTCACAAAAGCATTAACAGATGACGTATCCCTTCCGTAACTATTTAAAGACAAACTGAGTTACCACTAACACCAAGTGTGAATAGACAGAGGGATACTGAACTGCAAGAACTCAAAAACTCTACCCAGACAAAGTTGTAATGGCAACTAACAAACCATTGAAGACATGGAGTCCCAAACACGGCTAAATATGGGTCACAGGACAGGCCACCGGGTGACCTGCTGCACCTCACGACACAGCAACGTGGACGGGTTGGGGGCGGGAGCCTGGAGGGCCAGCTGACATGTTAACTGTGATGCATAAAACTCGATCTTCCGATGGGGAGTAAGTGCAGAAGGTAGAAATCTCCGCCCCTCGGGGGCTTATCTGTATTGGTAGTTCATGCTGTGGTCTGCGTTTCTGCCATAGCCGCCTTGTGAGGACTGGTAGGAGCTGGCAGGGCCACTGTAGTTCTGGCCAGACCCGGGGGAGTTGTAGTTGGACTGTGAGTAGCCTCCTAGGAGAGAGAGTGGTGAGTTAGAGCCGAGGGGCCCAGCCACCAGCGGGGCTCAGGGAGGCAGCCCAATCCCAAGCCTCAGCCAGGATGCAGGTGGGCAAGACACGTGGGCTCCTGTGCGGCTCTGCCTGCCTGCCACACATCGCTGGATCAGGCTGATACAAAGACTCTGAGAGGTGGGACCACTGTGACCCTCATTTCTGGGGAAAGCTACCTGAGCCCACGGCTAAGCTACTGGCCAGAACCAGGGGGAACAGCTATTTGGCCTCGGTGTCACCCACATTTCATGCAGGTACCAGGGGTTAAGAGTGGGAACACTGCTGGCTCACTGGCCGCTCCCAAAAGCCTTAGCAGCTGCCAGTGCACGCGAGTGTGTGTTCTCACAGGGCCCACCTGCCGCTGCAGCCCTGCCTGTGCCGCTGTCTGCTCCCACCAGGTCCACAGCCCGCTTCACTGCAGCTGCCGGGCCCCCCATGCTGTGCCACCTGGGGCTCCAAGCCCACCTTGTTTGCCTTGGTATGAGGAGCCGCCCCCAGAACCTCCGCCGTAGCCCCCGTGTGACCCTGGGTTGTAGGATGCCCCGCCTGAGCCGTAGCTGTTCCCGCCGCTTCGGCCTCCACTACCACTGTAGTCTGGGGGAGAGAAGACAGGGGTGGTTAAGGGGCCCCAGGAAAGACAAGACTGGGGCGGCCCAGGGGCCTTGTGGTGCACCTTGGATGCAACCGGCCCCTAGCTCAGACCCTGGGCCTCTATCCCTCTCCGTGCCTGCTTCAATGTCACACATCAGCCCAACAGACAAGTGCTAGGCATCAGCTGGAGCCCTGCAGGGTCACCTGGCCCTCGGCTGGGCTGGTCACCAAGCTCCAAAGCCCTGCTCTGGATTACGTTCCCATCTGCTCCTGCAGCCCAAGCTTCCCAGCAGCAGCTGAGGAAGCACACAAGACCCCAGCAGCCACCTCTCCTCAGCCAGCAGCATCAGACACACAGCACCCCCTTCTGACCCACGTACCCAGCGCAGCCTCTGTCAACTCCCCGGCCTGCTGCTGATAGCTGCTGGGTCCCAAGGACACACCTACTCAGCCCCACCAGGCCACTGGTGCAGCCCCGGCCTGCTGGGTCTGCGCATGAGGAAGAGGGACAGGCGGTAGCAGAGAGGTCAGGCTCTTTCAGGGGCTGGATGCAAAACTCTCTAAAGCCAGTTCCAGACCACCTCGAGGCCTCACCCACAGCCAGGGCCTCGGCACAGAGGCCTCAGCTAACTCTGCCTTCGGAGAACACCAGAGGGAGTGGGGGAGATGGCACCACAGGGATATGCCCGATCTTCCTAGCACCCGCCCGCAGCCAATACCACTTGTCCTCTGCCTAGTAACTAGGCCAGAGGTCTGGGCAGTGCCGAGCTTCCACCACTCCATGGGCTGCCCTGCTGGGGCCTGGATCCCAGCCTGGCCGAGGGGCTCTGGAAGCCAACTCACTGAATTTGCTCTCGTAGTTGTAGTCCGATCCGCCCCCGCCCCCGGGAGAGTTGTAGGAGTTCGAGTAGGAGGAGTAGTTGCCTTGTCCATGGTTATAGCCCTTCTGCTTGCCCTGTGGGGGGCCATAGTTGCTGTAGGGGCTCTGGCTGTAGGACTGCTGCTGGCCCTGGTGGGACTGGTAGCCTGAGCCGTAGGAGGGTTTCTGTTGGCCCCCGTGCGGCTGCTTCTTCCCAACGTGTTTTGGGGGCACTGGTGAGTTGTAGTTGTCACCTTGGTAGTAGGAGCCGTAGCCGGAGGAGCCACCACCGCCCCCGCCGCCACCGCCACCAGCATTCCCAGAATGCCCTCCGTTGCTGTAGAACTGACCTAAACAGGGAGGCAGTGGGTCAGGCGGAGGATGGGAAAGGGCAGGGGGAAGGGAGGGAAGGGCAGGTGGCAGCCATGGGCCCTGAAGGCTGACCCGCAAGCCTGGGTCAGAGGCAGCAGGACGAGGAGGGAGAGGAGCAGTGGCTCCCGTCCTTAGTGCAGCTGTTCGGGCCGGCCCAGCCTTCAGCTCCACTCACCCAGCAGCTGATGACAACAATGGGGCTTTGCCAAGCAGCACGCGCCAGCAGCTTTTGCAGCGGATGTCAACATTACAATGAGATGGACTCCGAGCGTGAGACGACATTCACGGCTAGCTGACGGCTACCCAGAGGTCCCCAATGGTGACAGAAAAAGCAAAGCCCCAGAGAAGCAGTGGCCACCCCCCTCCTCCCTGCTGTGCTGGGAACAGGCTCCATAGGCACAGGCCTGGAGGCCCCCAGGAGATGCTGTTTAAAGAGGCCCCTGGACCATCATCATCCTGGGAAGACCAACTGGTCTGAGCTGGTTTGGTTCTTGGAAGACAAATCGAGACTCAATCAATGGTGCAGGCACCTCCCTTGCGACACTTGTGCAAGCCTGTGACTCCAGATGTTAGCGAGCCCCAGACTGGCAGTGGGGGTAGTGTGTATGTGTTGGGGGGTGGGAGGGGAGCCTGGCCATGGCTGGGGCCAGGACAGCTGAGTGAGGCCTAGACCTACAGCCCTGGTGACCCCTGAGGCCCCTTTCTTGTCCTCAGCACAGCTGCTAGGCACAGATGGGACTGAGCGGCAGGGCTGAGAGCATGCAGTGCAGCCACCATTCTCAGCCACAAGCTGAAAATGTAGCAGCAAGACTCCGCTTCTGGTCACTAGGTTTGTCAATACATGGCCCCTCCAGAGGCTCAGGTGGAGCAAAGGGGATGGCACCGGCTGAGGAAATGCTGCATCCCAAGCCTTGCAAGGGAGCCCCACACAGGGGGTCTCCACAGTGGGTGTGGGAAGGCTCAGAGGGTGGGTGAGGCTGGAGGCCAGGCCATGGTGGTGGATCTCCAGCCCAGCTGGGCAACACTCAAGCACTCAGCAGGTGCAGCTGAGCTCTTGGGCTCTCAGAGCTGGTTTGTGAATGCAGCCACCTTTGCCCAGACAGCCAGGGTACCTGGACCGCTGGGTCCAGGTTGGGTGGGAGGGAAGGGGAGGCTCCCACACAGCCTGTCCTTCCTTCCCAGATTGAGGACACCAAGGATCCACTGACTCCTGGGTGGGGTAACTGGGAGTCCTCACATGCCTCCACCCATGGGAGATGTGTACCCCACGCTGATGTGGTGGGCTGCCTGCATGACAATGTGGACAGAACTATCTGCAACCTTCGGTCTTCATTTTTTTTTTAATTTTTATTTTTTGAGACCGAGTCTTACTCTGTTGCGTAGGCTGGAATGCAGTGGCCCAAACTTGGCTCATTTCAACCTCTGCCTCCCAGGTTCAAGCGATTCTCCTGCCTCAGCCTCCTGAGTAGCTAGAATCACAGGCACACGCCACCATGACTGGCTAATTTTTATATTTTAGTAGAGACGGGGTTTCACCTGGTTGGAGGCTGGTCTTGAACCCCTTACCTCGTGATCTGCCTGCCTCGGCCTCCCAAAGTGCTGGGATTACAGGTGTGAGCCACTGCGCCCGGCCAGTTTGTGTTTTACAGGCAGGCCTCCTCCCTCACCCCCCATCAGAAAGCCAAGACACCAAGGGGGAGGACGTGTCCCACAATGCCAGAAAGCGAACATGCGGCAGCTGAGCGAGGAGACTGGGAGGATGGGATCTTCAGAAACCCCCCACCGGGACCTGTACCCACATAGCCCACAGTCCCAGCTTCCCCAGTGTCCTGCACTGAGCACACCACCTCGCCCCGCCTGAAGCCGGGAATGAATGAAGACGCAAGGGCCGAGGGCTTGTTACTTTCACATGTATTGATTAAAAAAAAATAAAGGGGAGGGGGAGTTTTCAATGTCATTCAGGATAACTATTTCCTGGTATAAAAAAGACATTATTCTCAAACAATAACTTTCTAAAAAAAAAAATACATCATGCAATGAAAGTTTTAAAAAGTTTCACTGAATGTTTCAAACCTCTGGGAACAAATCACGTAGTAACCATTTTGACCAATTTTTGCCCAAATAAACGCAAAATCTTGCAAGTCAACACAGAGGCAGGCTTTGCTGCAAAAAGAACAACTGAACAGAGCCAAAACCAGTTTCCAAGGAGGGCACCTGCTAGGAAACAGGGGCCTCAGTCAATGACTCCATGTGTGTTTGCAAAGACAGAAACTTCTATGCCTTTGGAGTCTGTGGCAGCTTCGGACCCACCAGCACCAGCTCTGCCCAAGCAAAAGCCAGCCCTTTACTGGAGAAGCAGGGAACATCATGGTTCTTTCTCCTTGATTACTTTTAACGTCCCATTAAACTAAAAACAAAAAAATTCAGAATCCCATGCATCTGCAGCTGTAATTGGACTTGCAAAATTTCACGTCTTCTACCCCTTAAAGCCTGTCTGTTTCTTGAACTAATAATGGAAGCACAGTTTTGATACCTTTGAGAGTTCACTCTCTAGCTAAACCAGCCACAAAATATTGCATTCCCAAACAAGAACCCACCAGGGCATTACAAGAGGCGGGAGAAGTTAACTCAGCGCAATATACAATTCCCCACACGTTCCCAATGTTTTAACATGCTCATAAGAAATAAGAAAAAAAGCCGGTTTCTCTGGATTCAGATGTGGTGAAATCGTTTTCATCACTGTCAAAGGCATCAACCAGATTTGGGAGTTTGTTAAAAGGTTAAAAATTCATACAAAACCTGCTGTAAATTAAGACAAAGGTAGATTAAAATGCGTCATTGTCTGTCTCTTTAAATAAAGTAATGCTTTCCATAAAAAGCAAAGGTGGGCTTTTGCCTTGATGCCGAACAACGCTGTCTCTAGAATTCTGTGCAATTCTGCACAAAAATACATTCTCTGAAAAAACTGTTTTCCACTTATTGTGAACTTCAATAGGACCAAGTTCAAAGGCAAATCACGATAAAAACTGCCATTGTCTTAAATTCTGCAGGCTAAGAGTTTCAGACAAGCTGCGGTGAAAAGCCACGGTTGAGAAACCCAGTGAAGCACAGGGACACAGCACGGACACTTTGGGTTTTGGAGTTGGAGGAAATTGGAGTAAAAAGTTGATTTTGTGTGCAATACTTTTAGACGCTCTAGGAAGACCCAAAATCATGATAGCCGTAGCAGTCTGTGAAAAAGTCACCTACAAAAGGGGGAGACAGAGCAGAGAGAAGAAATTAGAATTCTTTTGAAAAAGGGCACAGAGCGCCACATTTGAAATTCATGTTTTAGATTTCTCTGCTCCTGTAACCCCCCAATGAAGGCTCCTTCTCAAGACAAGAGCTGTGCACTGGCCGGAAAAGCATATTCATAAGATTGGTGCTTCGCATGGCTTAAAGCAGAGAAATTTAAAATGCTAACTTTTAAGGAACTTTGTAGTCACACGAGTTCGTGTGTTAATACAGAATCAATCCCACTGTGGGACAGGGGGCTCAAGGGCCATCTGACCTAATCACCGCAAAAAGGTTGTGTGCCCCCCTAAAGCCTCCACGAGGCTACTCTAGCCGCCCTGTGCTAACTCAGGCCCAGAAGCTACACTGCAGCTGCTTCCCACGTCAGACAGAGAGAAACGCACACTTACTGTAGCCCGCTGTTGCCGAGTTGCCTCCATACCCGTAGCTTCCATACCCAGCGCCTGGAAGGGGACAGACAGGATTACTGGGGACCAGTGGTGTCTCAGGCCCACCCCAGGGGCTCCACAGGCTTATTCCCAGAGCATGCATGTGGGGGAACGCAGGTCAGTGCAGTACAAGGGCCCTTACCGGCATTCATGTAGCCTCCATGGTTGGCGCCACCAAATCCTCGCCCGCGCCCTCGCCCCCGGATGTTCCCGCCTCTTCCCCGACCTCGAAGGTTGGGGGGTGGGGGCACTTCATTGTGCATGGGGCCTCCCATGCCAAAGCCAGGATTATGTGGCTAAGAGGAGAGAACACAGGGAAGAGACAGTCCCTTCATGCTCAAGTTGCAGGAGAACCTATGCCCAAGGCCAGGAGGTTCAAGGGTCACTGCTCACCTTAGCAGCAAATTTCGGACCTCCTCTGACGGGTACTGGGGCTCTCTTCTTTTTATTGGCATCAAGGGCGAGAGGGGTGTCAGGAAAAAGCTTTTCTAGGGCAGCAAGGGCAGCGTAGGCCTTTGCCACCTTTTTGTTGGAACCAGCACCTTGGAACTTCTGTCCATCAACTTCAACCTGCAAAGTGCAGACGGAAGGGGTGACCCAGTGCCTTCCTCCAGGGGCAGGGGAACCCCAGGCCTCCCCACGGGATCACCCCAGCGGACAGCTCCAGGCCGCGCACCTCCATGACGAAACGCTTGTCATGGCTGCCCCCGGTCTCAGAGATGAGCTCGTACTTGAGCCCACGTCTCTTCTCATTCAGCTCCATGACTGGGTTCTTGCCGTGCTTTGTCAGGATCGGCCCCTGCTGTTTTACGTTCTCAGGGAAAACAGAAAAGAAAACCAACAAACTCAGCTACGGGCTTTCCAGCCACACAGGAGGAGTGGCAGCACCAAGGCAGAGCCTCTGCTCCTTGTACCTTGCCAGCCCTTGCCAGTCTCCACTGACTCTAGTGAGGGCTTCTGACCAGCCCCAGCAATGCGCCCCCTGCACTTGCCTCCCCTTTGAACAGAAAGTTCTCAACCCAGGGCCACCCCGGAATAGCCTAGGATGCTGGGAAAACATCCACAGGCCCTCCCAAACATGGTTCGGAGGACAGCACTGTGGGCTCCTGGCCTGAAGGAGTGGCTTCTTGGGGGAAATTAACAAGGACCAGTAACCACCTTGCTGATGGGACACAGGGCTGCCTGCTCTGTCCTGGCAGTCACTCCCAGCGCCCACCATGTGCTCACCTCGGCAGTGGCATCTGAGGGAAAGGCAGCGCTGGGGGTTGAGACAGCTTCTACCACTGGGGCAGGGGCCACCACTGCTGGCTTCGCCTCAGTCTCCTCGGCTGAGTCTTCCCCCTTGCTCGAGTCCCTGCCTTCGGCACCCGTCGGTAAGCCCATGTCCTGTAACACCTGCAGAGGTGGCCAGACCCCCAAGGTCCCCATCAAGAAGGGCTCAGCCTGGGAGCCATGCACACAGGGCCTCCTTATACCCAACAGGCACCTGGCAAGCCATCTGGAGGGCTTTTTCCTTTGAGCTCCTGCCCCCAGGAGGCCATAATGCCCAACTATGATTGGGCACCCCTCTGCCTGCCAGCCACAGTGCGGAAGGTGTTCCAGCCACATGTGACTTGGCAAATATGCACCCTGATCTAAGCATTTGTTTTTTAGGATCTACATGCCCTCCCTGAGAGACAATGGCTCAGAAGGGGCCCAAAACAAAGACCATGGTTCTGCTCCTAGAAGACAGTGATGCTGGCCATACTCACCTTAACAGCCACGTGCAGCTTGGCCGTCTTTTTGGAGGGCCCAGAGGCCTCAAATGAATTGCCATCAACTTCCACAGACATGGTAAAGATGGGGGCATGAACAGGCCCAGTCTGGGACACCAGCTTGTACTGCAGCCCTGGCTTCAGCTGATTCAACCGCATCAGGGCGTTCATAGCTTGGGGGGCCTCTGCCTTCTCCTCTACGGAGAGAATAGCAAGGTGGTTCTGATGAGTATGATAGCAGGTCTCCATGAGAGACAGCTCTGTCAATCCTAATCCCCAGAGCTGCCTCTGTAGGGTAACACAGTGGGTGGGGCAGCAAGGCACACTGAGCCCAGCTTGCACCTCTCCTGGGTCCTCCAGCTGTGGCACCACCATCCTACTCATCTTCCATATCCCCATCACGCTTAATCATTGCTAGAAGAACTTAGAAATCACAGCTGAGAAAAATAACGAAAAAGCAGGCGCCCCACAGCTGCAGGGTGAGCCTTCACAGGACCAGATGGATAAAGCAGGAGCACTAGCGGAGGTCTGTACCTTCCATTCTGTTTTTTATCTATTTAGCTTTTATAATTTTTCAACACTGATTTTAAGCAAGGTCTCACTCTGTTGCCCCGGATGGAGTGCAGTGGTGCCAGATCGGCTCACAGCAACCTCCGCTTCCAAGGCTCAAGCCATCCTCCCATCTCAGCCTCCCAAAAGTAGGTGGCACTACAGGTACGCCACCACACCCGGCTAATTTTTGTATTTTTGGTAGAGACGGGGTTTCGCTATGTTGCCCAGGCTCGGCTCAAACTCCTGAGCTCAAGCGATTCTCCCGCCTCGGCCTCCCAAAGTGCTGGGATTACAGGCGTGAGCCACCGCGCCCGGCCTGTACCTTTCTTCTGAATCTTCTTCTTCTTTTTGCTGGGAGACTTCTCCTCCCCGTCCTCCTCCATTGGGCGTTTCATGGGCGTAATGGCATAGGTGGTGCTAGGTGGGATCTGAACTGCAAGGAGAGAGCAGGGCATAGCTGAGGGATATAAGTGACCACTCTTCCTGGAGCCCCAGCCATCAGGCAACCGCCACGAGCTTACCGGTGTAGTCCACTGGGTTTTCATTCTTTGGTTTCTTGGGCATCTTGGAGGGCAGAGGGTCCATGCCCAGGACTTTATGGAGCTGGCCGAAGGCAGCGAGCCGCAGTGCGTGCTGGAGAAGGGGAAGAGGCTCTGACTCAGCTGCCCTGTGCTCCCGGCCACGGAGTGTGCACTCACTACTGCCTTCTCAGGAGGGGTGGAGCTCAAGGGCTGCTAATGGTCTCCCCTATGACAGCATGGGGTTCCCCAAGAGCCAGGGGAGAGCCTGACTGCTCAAGTTCAGCCTTGCTGTGGGGGAAGGCCAGTCTGTGACCATCCCCACTTCCAGAGGAATACAGGAGACCCCAACCTGGGGACTGGTTGCCACACGGAGCCATGTGGTGGCCTGCAGGGGAAGGTCCCCAGAGCAGTCCGCACAGCAAACACATCTCCCAGCACCACTTGGTGTCCGAAAATGGCACTCAAGCAGGCCAAGGGAGGGGGCAGACGACAACCACGCATGGCACCAGGGGAAAGAAGCAGCCCAGATTGGGGCGCCCTGTATCAGACACGATCCCTTTGCCTTCAGTCCCCAACCTGAGCCTATGAGTCCAGGGGCTACCCTGGGAATACCCAGTAATGGAACTGGAAGCCAGTGATTACAGACTGGGTAAGGGTGCACGTTGGCAATGGCGATGACTATACCTGCGCACTCTGTGTGATATCTTCCCGTTGCTGTCTGTCTAGATGCCCAATAGCATCAGTGGCTTCTTTTTCACAAGGGTCATAAATGCCAGAACCATCTGAAGGCAGGAAACAAGGAAGATATGCAGAGGATTATCTTTTAGCATCTCGGAAGAGGTGTGCTGGCAGAGGGAACTAGGTGTGTTACCCCCCGCGCCCCATCCACACCCAGCTCTGGAAAACACGCCGAGCTCGGTGACCCACTCGGTGTCCAGCCCTTGACAGAAATAATTCACAAGTGTCTCAGAGCAAGAAATTCACGTGGGAGTGGGTCACCACTGCCCCGGATCCGCCCTCTGAATGACAGCTGCGGACCCGGTCAGGGCTGGATATGATGGTGCCAGAGGGTAGTCACATGCTTCAGCTCTAGGGAATGGACACGGGGCTGCTGCTGCCCTAACCCAGTCAGTGTACCCGCCAAGAGGCGGCCTGGAACCCTGTCCTTTCCCTGCAACCTGCAAAGCACAAGGTCCCCAACCTGGCATCACGATGCCCGACGCCAGGCACTCCAGCACTCTCCGCAAGGCCTCGCCAGCACCCATCGGTCTGTTGGCCGTGCCAATGGATTTCTCACACAGGAGCTCGAGAGGCTGAAAGGGAAGAGGAACAGTGAGCCAAGCGTCTACAGGATGGGGCTGGCCATCACTAGAGAGTTGTCACTGCATGAATGGATGGGGACACACACACAAGTCACAGCTGTCCAGCTGGGTAAAGTCAAAGCCTTGGGGCTAAGCATGAGCCAGGGCACCTAGGGCAGGGGCCTTCAAGGACCAGACATGACACCGTTCAGGCTGTGTGTGCTCAGAGACCAAGCTGAGGCTATAATGTAGTCCCTCATACTTAAAACCTAACCATTTACAAATATGAAAAACACCTCAACTGTATGCTTTAAAAAAAAAAAAAAAAAAAGCAGGGGTGGGGGAAGCTGGCCAGAACTGGCCCTGTGCAAGAGCATCTGCAAACCTTTCCAGAGGGATCATTCCCACCTCCTGGCCAGCCTCCTCCTGGGATTGAGCTGTGTAACCTCCACAGAGGGCCTTGACCCACACTGCCCCAACCCAAACCCCAGGTGTGGAGTGCAGGAGTTTGTGCACCCTTCACGTGTGTCTGGTGTGTACCCTTCAGTGCTCCACAGGCAGCTCTGAAGGGTACACACCAGACACACGTGAAGGGGCCACTCCTGCGCCGTGACCATCAAGTATTCTGGGATATCAGTCTCTGCACACACCACCCCTAGTAGCCATAGCAATATGCCTTACCCAGCCTCGGAGGGGACCCCAGGTGGGCACGCGAGTGCACAGGTCCCTCAAGACCCGGATCACAATGACACACGACTTCAGCCCATTGGCTCTGGCCTAGAGGAAGAAAACACAGCCTTTTCAGTCTGAAGCACTGCCTGGAACAAAGGTCAACATGAACACCACAAGAGTCACAGTGCTGCTTTGCCAAGGGTAAACATCAACACTGGCGACCACCAAGAGTGTGGCCAGCCGGATCTCACCACGTGTACAAGGGTGTTACTCTTAACACAAAGCAGCAGCAGCAGCACCCCACCGACTCGCTCTCAGCCTCTTTTGGGGTTGAATTTGTTGAGGTGCACTCCTTTAGGACCTGCACAGCCGCAGGTGCTAAGTTTGGCACGGCTATCGTCAATGTTAAGGAATCTTTATGGTGACAGTTAGCCAAGTTAAAACTTAGGAATTCTCTACCAAAAGACAAATAGAAGAACAAAATGCAAACCTGGAACCACTTGGCGTGTCGGAGGGACGCCAGGGCAGCAAGGCATTTCTGCCTGTCCAGAACGTCCGGGGGGTCGTTGACTGATAGCGTTTCTATTCATGGATGGAATAAGAAGACAAGGCACAGTTTGACCAAGGGGTTTCTGTCAGGTGGAAAGGGGATGTGGCAGCTTTCTAAAGGGCAGCTGAGTTTCCCAGAAGCTGAATTCATCTCCACCCTGGACCAGGGAAGGAGAAACTAGAGCGCATTGAACTCTGCCCTGTGAGGAAATAGTAAAAATTGGAGGCCCCCTCCAAAAATAAAAAAGAAAAAGAAAAAAAGAAAAAAAGAAAACAAACACAAAAACAAAAGTGGGGAGTTATTCTAAAAGGAATAATCTCATGAGGGAGGGGAGAGATAGGTGAAGCCTATCTTCTAAGTTCTCTTCCCTTGCCTCCTCCCCATGTTCTCCCAATAAATTAGCTATGCTAAAATGTTCAATAGGAAAAAAATTAAAAAGGTCGGGGGAGAGGAAATGAACTCCCTCTCTGCATTCCACAATAGCCAACCCAGGGCATCTGAGCAAAGGGGACCAACTCCGCCCACCAGGCGGGACTGCCCTAGCCCCAGCCCTTGACAGAGAGTGTCCTGTTGGTCAAAGGTCCAGCGTCCCTACGTTGATCAACTAGAAGGGCTTTGGTAGTCGGAATCAGCTATGAGAACCAAAGGTAAACAGCAACAAGGGCACTACAGCAGCCTATGCTTGGGTCAAGCTGAGCGTTTGAGTTCTCTGCCATTTGCATGCCAGGGATTTGGATAAGACCTGAAGAGAGGCACACAAGGGGCGGGCCATGGACTGTGAGCACATTATTAGTGCAAGATCCAATGATGTGGTCTGAAAATTGGACAACTGTTTAAAACTTTATCCAAAACTCTGTATCAGCTCTTTGTGCTTCTGTCACTTTAGATGATAAAAGAGCCATGGCAGAGAACAAACAAAGAGGCCCAGCTGCAACACAGGTTGTTGGTAAATTCCAACCTGATGCTCATGCAGAAACCATCTGCTTGTCTCTAGTCACCTTTAAAACCAGAAAATCACCAGCGACACACTTCTGCACAGCCAGAAAATGGCTTCATGAAAAAACAACTTCCACATTCACATTTGAAAACATTCAAGGATGAAGATAAAGGAAAATGGTGCAGTCCCCTCTGAAAAGTGCTACTCACTTTTAGTGCGACCGTTTTGTCAAACTCCCAAGTACTCAAAGCCAACGGGAGATGTGATCTCAGAGTAAAGGTGATCAATCTACACCGTAGCCTTTTACCAAAGCAGTCTAAAACTGAATAGCACATTTGAATAGTAAGGGAACACCACGTTTTCAAAGTCCTGCCGGCCTGTCTTGGCCTCCCTACCTCCAGCTAATACTTTCTCCATTTCTTCTCTGACAACAGGGGATGTCAGGTGGATGGTCAGTGACAACGGAGGCTCTTTTGTGTTTTTTATCAGAATTGCAGCATCGTCGACGGATTGCAGTATTTCATACTTGTCTTCTGTTACAGCCTAAAATATAAAACGCAACTTTCAAAACACTTTCTCCTCAAAGCGATCAACAGTTCTATCTGGCTCCACCCACTCCTGCAGCAGAAAGGCCAACTTCTTGTGTGCGATATCCCGGAACTGCCTTCACCTGGGATGTCAGCATCTCTCTAACTGGCCAGGCCTTTGGCCATGTTTTGGGTACTCAAGGGAGGGAGGCAGCTAGTGAAAGAAATGATTTCCACAAGGTGCTAAAAAATGCAATGTTAGGCTAGGTGCGATGGCTCACACCTGTAATCCCAGCACTTTAGGAGGCTGAGATGGGTGGATCATCTAAGGTCAGGAGTTCAAGACCAACCTGGCTAACATGGCGAGACCTCATCCCTACAAAAATGCAAAAATTAGCCAGGTGCAGTGGCAGACACCTGTAGTCCCAGCTACTCAGAAGGCTGAGGCAGGAGAATCACTTACACCTGGGAGGCAGAAGCTGCAGTGAGCCAAGATCATGCCACTACAGTCCAGACTGGGTGACAGAGTGAGACTACATCTCAAAAAAAAGCAATAGCAAAGAGTTTAGGATCCAGGAGGAGGAAATCCTCCTTTTGTCCCTTAGTAGGTGATTAACTTTGGATAAATCACTCTCATTTAGACTGAGGGGTCTAATTTGTATAATGGACTTAACAACACGAGCTATACCACAAGGCTGCTGGAAGCCTCAACCAGACACCGCATAGAAAGCAAGCAGTGTCCACTGCAGAGCTGGCCAAGACTGTGAAACCCTGTCTCTACTAAAAATATAAAAAATAGCTAGGCATGGTGGCAGGTGTCTGTAGTCCTAGCTAACCAGAAGGTTGAGGCAGGAGAATTGCTTGAACACAGGTGGTGGAGGCTGCAGTGAACTGAGACTGCACCATTGCACTCCAGCCTGGGCAAGAGTGAAACTCCATCTCAAAAAAAAAAAGAAAAAGAAAAAGAAAAAGAAAACTCAAGCTTTTAATACTTCTGCTAAAGGAAGCTAAGTAAATATGTTGGGAGGAAGTCAAACACATTGAAATATCTCAATTAGGATTTCTCAACCTCAGCACAACTGACCTCTGGGCTGGCTAATTCTTATTTGAGGAGGGATACTCTGCGCATGATAAGGTGTTTAGTAGCATCTCTGGTCTTCATCCATCAGTTGTTGACAGCACCCCACCACTCCACAACCAACCATGCCGTTAACAACAGACACTGCCAAATGTTGTCAGGGGAGGGGGTTAGTCAACCCTCTTAGGGAACCACGGAAAATGAGAAAAATACCCATTATTTTCATCTTTAAGAACTACTTCTTGGCCGGGCTCAGTGGCTCACGCCTGTAATCCCAGCACTTTGGGAGCCTGAGGCGACTGAAGAGCTTGAGGCCAGGAGTTCAAAACCAGCCCCAGACAACACAGTGAAACCCCGTATCTACAAAAAAATCTTTTAAAAATTAGCCAGACATGGTGGCAATATGCTTGTGGTCCCAGCAACTCAGGAGGTTGAGGTGGGAGGACTGTTTGAGCTCAGGAGGTCAAGGCTGTAGTGAGCTATGATTGCGCCACTATATCGGAGTCTGGGCAACAAAGCAAGAGACCCTGTCTCCTTTAAAAAAAGAGAAAAAAGAAATAAAGTTTTCCACAAATGTAGGTTTTACTCTAGAAATGTTTATACCAATCTGCTTCACTTAATATCCTTGTTAGAGACAAGAATGAAGTTAATTAAAGAATTGCCACTATGAGTCTAGGTGCCGTGGCTCATGCCTGAAATCCCAGCACTTTGGAAGGCCGAGGTGGGCAGATCACGAGGTCAAGAGATCAAGACCATCCTGGCCAACATAGTGAAACCCCATCTTTACTAAAACACAAAAATGAGCTGGGCATGGTGGCGCACACCTGTAATCCTAGCTACTGGGGAGGCTGAGGCAAAAGAATTGCTTGAAGCTGGGAGGCGGAGATTGCAGTGAGCTGAGATCGTGCCACTGAACTCCAGCCTAGCGTCTGGCAAAAGAACGAGACTGTCTTTAAAAACAAAAAAAAAATGCCACTATGGTCCGGGGGCAGTGGTTTACACCTGTAATCCCAGCACTTTGGGAAGCCAAGGTGGGTGGATCACCTGAGATCAGTTCAACCTGGCCAACATGGTGAAACCCTGACTCTACTAAAAATACAAAAAAAAAAAAAAAAAAAAAAGTAGGCTGGGTGCAGTGGCTCACATCTGTAATTTCAGCACTTCGGGAGGCTGAGGCAGGCAGATCACCTGAAGTAGGGAGTCCAAGACCAGCCTCACCAACATGGTGAAACCCCGCCTCCATTTAAAATACAAAATTAGGGGGCTGGGCGCGGTGGCTCACGCCTATAATCCCAGCACTTTGGGAGGCCAAGGCGGGTGGATCACGAGGTCAAGAGATCTAGACCATCCTGGTCAACAAGGTGAAACCTCGTCTCTACTAAAAAATACAAAAATTAGCTGGGCATGGTGGCGCATGCCTGTAGTCCCAGCTACTCGGGAGGATGAGGCAGGAGAATTGCTTGAACCCAGGAGACGGAGGTTGCGGTGAGCCGAGATCGCACCATTGCACTCCAGCCTGGGTAACAAGAGTGAAACTCTGTCTCAAAAAAAAAAAAAAAATTAGCCATAGTGGTGCATGCCTGTAATCTCAGCTACTCAGGAGGCTGAGGCTGGAGAATTGCTTGAACCTGGGAGGCAGAGGTAGAGACTGCATTGAGTCGAGATTGCACCATTGTACTCCAGCCTGGGCACGAAGAGAAAAACTCTGTCTCAAAAAATAAAATTACCACTATGGGCAGGGGTGCTGGCTCATGCCTTTTAATCCCAGCACTTCTCAAGGCGGAGGAGGGCAGATTAACTGAGGTCAGGACTTTGAGACCAGCCTGGCCAAAATGGTCTCTACTAAAAATACAAACATTAGCTGGGCATGGTGGCGGGTGCTTGTAATCCCAGCTACTCAGGAGGCTGAGGCAGGAGAATCGCTTGAACCTAGGAGGCTGAGGTTGCAGTAAGCCGAGATCATTCCATTGTACTCCAGCCTGGGTGACAGAGCAAGACTGTCTCAAAAAAGAAAAAGGAAAGGGGAAAAACAAAAAAAACCCAAAAACCCACTATCCTGATGTACCTTTAAAAAAGGAAAAAAATAAACGTACTACCACTAGAAAAATTTCACAGCTTCGTGTTCGGTAGCTCCTCAGAAGTATCTAATGCATTACATTAGCTCTATATTTTAATTCTTATCTTTGTCCTGAACGAACCTGCACTGTGAAAGTAAATCAGGTTTTTCTTTCTAAGGAATAAGATTCAAATGCTGTGGTGGCTCAGGCCTGTGATTAAGAGTTCAAGAACAGTCTAGCCTGGGTAACATGGCACGTCTACACACACGCACCCACATACACACAAATACAAAAAATAACTGGGTGTGGTGGCATGCGCCTGTAGTCCCAGCTACTCAGGAAGCTGAGGTGGGAGGAACGCTCAAACCAGGGAGGCAAAGGTTGCAACGAGCGAAGATCTTGCCACTGCACTCCAGCCTGGATGACAGAGCAAGACTGTCAAAGATTCAAAGATCCTTGTACATGTCTTTTTCGCTTATCCTATACATAAATACAGGGAGGGCTGTGTCCTTAGGAGGTAACACCTGGCAGAGGTTCTGATGCCTCCAAACACCCAGCCGTGGGTCTTGGGGTCCATTCCTCGCTGCCCTGCAGCTCTGCCACATAATCTGTCACACTTAATTGAAGGATGAAATAACAAACATAAAGAGCATATCTGGCTGAGGGCCTGACTTCAGCAAACACTCAATAAACACCATAGGCCATTATTTATACAATAGTTTCACAAACATATATATACATATATATTTATATTTATTTATTTTAAGATTTTTTAGCTGGAGGTGGTAGCATATGACTGTAGTCCTAGCTACTCAGCAGGCTGCAATGGGAGGATCAGCTGCACCCTGGAAGTAGAGGCCACAGTGAACTATAACTGCAATACCACACTCCAGCCTGGGCAACAGAGTGAGACTTCATCTAAAAAAAAAAAAATTTTTTTTGACTGGACATGTTGGCTCACACATGTTATTCCAACACTTTGGGAGGCAATGGTGGGTCAATCACTTGAGGTCAGGAGTTCCAGACAAGCCTGGCCAACAAAGCAAAACCCCATCTCTACTATCTACTAAAAATACAAAACTTAGCTGGACGTGGTAGCACGTGTCTGTAATCCCAGCTACTCAACAGGAAGAGGCAGGAGAATCAGTCACCTGAACCCAGGAGTGCGCCACTGCACTCCAAGCTGGGCAACAGAGTAAGACTCCATCTCAAAAAAAATAATAATGATAATAATTGTGTGTGGTGGCTCATACTTCGAATCCTAGCACTGAGGGAAGCCAGGGGCAGTACTGCTTAAGGGCAAGAGTTTGAACTCTGCCAGGGCGATACAGTAAAATCCTGTTTCTATTTATAAAAATAAATATATAAAAAAGATTTTTGGCCAGGCGCCATGGCTCATACCTGTAACCCCAACCCAGCATTTTGGGAGGCTGAGGCAGGTGGATCACTTGAGGTCAGGAGTTCAAGACCACCCTGGCCAATATGGTGAAACACCATCTCCACTAAAAATACAAATATTAGCTGGGAGTGGTGGCAGGCACCTGTAGTCCCAGCTAATTGGGAGCACGAGGCTGAAGCAGGAGAATCACCTGAACTCAAGAGGTGGGAGTTGCAGTGAGCAGAGATCAAGCCACTGTATTCTAGTCTGGCAACAGAGCAAGACACTGTCTCAAAAAAATAAAAAAAAATAAAAAAAGATTTTCTTTCCACTTTGGATCCAATGGAAGAGATAGTAACTCTGCTATCTATCTAGCTATCCATCCAATGGAGCCTAAATGTTGAAGTTCATGCCCAATGACTTCGGGCTGGTGCAGTATGGCACACAATAGGCACAGGGTCCTTATGACTGCCACAGCATCTGGGCAGCCCTGAAGCCAGGTTCCACAGAAGCTCAGTGGTTAGGTGGTGCCCTGCTCATCACCTACTTCGAAGGTGCCTGCACATCAAGGGCAAGGACAAGTCTGGCATGTGCTTCCTGAAACACGACCTAGTTGGACACATCTTCCTGGGTGCCACATCCTTGACCAGCAGGCTCACCCCTGACCCCTGCTCGAGCAGTGGTGGCCACACTTACAGCAAGTTGGATGGCCAGGTTGTCGGCCACCTTGTCCAGGAGGGCGGTAGTGGGCTTCTCCTTACATAGCAGCACCAGCTCCAGATCCAAGTCCCCTTTGAGTAGGAGACCCTTTGCCACAAGGCCCACCCGCATCACTCCCCGCAGGGTTCTGGTCATGTGCTCCGTCTTCTGTTCCCTGAGGGACAGACCAACATCCAGCTAAGTGAGAAATTCAGTCTGACCAGGACCTAGAAGCTCCAAGAGAGACTGGAGTTTCTTAGAAAAACAGATGTAGGGCCGGGCGCGATGGCTCACGCCTGTAATCCCAGCACTTTGGGAGGCCGAGGCGGGTGGATCATGAGGTCAAGAGATCGAGACCATGCTGGTCAACATGGTGAAACCCCATCTCTACTAAATATACAAAAAATTAGCTGGGCACGGTGACACGTGCCTGTAATCCCAGCTACTCAGGAGGCTGAGGCAGGAGAATTGCCTGAACCCAGGAGGCGGAGGTTGCGGTGAGCTGAGATCGCGCCATTGCAATCCAGCCTGGGTAACAAGAGTGAAACTCCGTCTCAAAAAAAAAAAAAAACAGATGTCGACCCCTACCCTGGCTACCCTCTCTATAAGAAAGAAAACAACAGAAACCGGGCGTGGTGGCTCACGCCTGTAATCCCAGCACTTTGGGAGGCCGAGGCAGGTGGATCACGAGGTCAAGAGATCGAGGCCATCCTGGTCAAAATGGTGAAATTCCATCTCTACTAAAAATACAAAAAATTAGCTGGGCATGGTGGCGCGTGCCTGTAATCCCAGCTACTCAGGAGGCTGAGGCAGGAGAATTGCCTGAACCCAGGAGGCGGAGGTTGCGGTAAGCCGAGATCGCGCCATTGCATTCCAGCCTGGGTAACAAGAGTGAAATTCTGTCTCAAAAAAAAAAAAAAGGAAGAAAAAAGAAGGAAAAAAAAAAAAAAGAAAACAACAACAGAAAAACATCACTTACCCAGCCCCCTCTTTACTGTCGTCCTCCGGGGGTACATCCATATTATCAGACTCTGCTTGCTCGCTGCTACCCTTTTCCTGCTCATCTATCCAGTCGGACACAGCTTTGAGCGCCCGCTCTGTGTGGGACACCATGTTCTGGACTGCCTCCAGTTCCTCTTGCGTTGGATAAACGGAAGAATGCTTTGCCATCACATGGCGGTCATCATTCACAAAAATTCGCATCGGACGCTAGGGATGTGAGAACTAAGTTAAAAATCATGTAAAGAGAGCAAGCAGCCCAACGTTGAGCTTTTAAGCTGCACAATTCAGAATGATGCTATATCACTCGTGTAAAAACCAAGCCTGCACAAGCACAACTGAAGGACTGAGGAGGGGACAAGAAAACTGAACAGCTGTTGTCTCTGGGCAGTGACAGCAATGGGGAACTGACTTTGTTTCTATACTATCAGAAGGGAATATGGAATAGATAATAATATTTTATAATCCAAAAGGACCAACAGAAATGGTAATGGAATCAAATGCTTTGGAAAAGGCTACAAACATCTCTGTACATGAATAAGAAACAGTATCCGTGATCAAAAACAAACTTACCATTTTTACTTCTTCTGTAGTGTCTGGAAATCAAACTTTTGCTTATCTTTTCAAATTGTGATAGATTTCCTTGGTGTTGTCAATACTTCAACTCTATAAGATCAGAAAATCTTTTTAGTTTCAAATAATTTATAGTTGGATTCATTTCAGCAGCCAGGTACTCAGCAGTGAGAATGACATGTGTGCTGCCTCACAAAGGGCCTGTTGACACAGCAGGACACATCTTTACTTCCAAGTAACCATTGCTAAGCCAAGACATTAACTGTGTAACACACTAAAAAACAAAACAGATGGTTTCTAGAACCCAGATCTGACTTCAGGCCCATAGCCACTTAGATGGTATTTTACTTTCTTTTTTTATCTTCCTTTACATAAATATGACCATTTTTACAAGTACGAAAATATTAACAGGTCTCCAAAAAACACTACAGATAGAAATGTTCACATCAGGTTGTGCAGAGGCTCATGCCTGTAATCCTGGCACCTTGGGAGGCCGAGGCGGGTGGATCACTTGAGGTCAGGAGTTCAAGACCAGCCTGGCCAACATGGTCAAACCCCAGCTCTGCTAAAAATACAAAAATTAGCCAGGCATGGTGGTGGACACCCACAGTCCCAGCTACTTAGGAGGCTGAGGCACAAGTATCACTTGAGCCCAGGAGGTGGAGGTTGCAGTGAGCCAGATGGCGCCACTGCACTCCAGCCTTGGTGACAGAGCGAGACTCCATCTCAAATAAAGATGTTCATATCAAAATCTTGATGCTTGGAGAAGGAAAAGAGAGGGAAGGAGCTCTGACCCGTTGGTCATGAAGACATGGAAGAAAGGCATGAGACAAAGGGCCCCAAAAGGTTTCTGTAAAATCAAAGACAAGAAAGAACCTCCTAAACAGTGAACATTTAAAATATCAGGTGGATGATGACAACCAAATCAGCTTCAACTCTGAAGAGGCTGAGACAACTGAAGTGCACAACAGAATCCTTCAGGACAAACGAAGCCATAATTACTATTTCAGTCTCTAAATATCATGCCGACTCCAACCTACTCAATTCTCACTCTACACAAACAGTCTGGTCCATACTGAAATCTTCCAAATGCGTAAACAACCAAAAAACCCCATCAGCATAATATACACCAGATGAACCTACCCCGCACAGGCAAGTGCCAAGCCCTTCCAACTACACTAGTTCCGAGCCAGCCCGAAAAGGCTCAAGCATCAAGCATCATTACAGTGAGTCGAGATAGTGCCACTGCATTTTGACATGCTGGCCAAAACAAGAACTTCCCAAAATACTCAGGACTACCTATACCTAGCAAATCTAACTGCAAATTTAAACATCCCAAAGTTAAACTTTAAAACTTAAGGGTGTGGCTGGGCACAGCGGCTAACATCTATAATCCCAGCACTTTGGGAGGCCGAGGTGGGCAGATCATGAGGTCAGGAGGTGAAACCCCGTCTCTACTAAAAACAAAAAAATCAGCAGGGTGTGGTGGCATGCGCCTGTAATCCCAGCTACTCAGGAGGCTGAGGCAGGAGAATTGCTTGAACCTGGAAGGGAAGGCAGAGGTTGTAGTGAGCCGAGATCATGCCACTGCACTCCAGCCTGGGTTTGACAGGAAGACTCCATCTCAAAAAAAAAAAAATTATATATATATATATATTAGCCAAGCATGGTGCCAGGCGCCTCTAATCCCAGCTACATGAGAGGCTGTGACAGGAGAATCACTTGAACCTGGGAGGCAGAGGTTGCAGTGAGTGGAGATCACACCACTGCACTCCAGCCTGGACGACAAGAGCAAGACTTCATCTCAAGAAAACAAACAAAAAACCTAAGGGTGCTTGGGCAGGTGGCTCATGCCTGTGATCCCAACACTTTGGGAGGCAGAAGTGGGTGGCTCACTTGAGGTCAGGAGTTCGAGACCAGCTTAGCCAACATGTTGAAAAACCATCTCTACTAAAAATACAAAAATCAGCCAGGCATAGTGGCACACACTTGTCATCCCAGCTACTCAGGAGGTTCAGGCAGGAGAATGACTTGAATTCAAGAGGCAGAGGTTGCAATGAGCTGAGATTGCACCACTGCACTCCAGCCTGACCAACAGAGCAAGACTCCATCTCGAAATACATAAATGAATGAATAAAACCTAGGGGTCACAGGGCAAGGTGGCTCATGTCTATAATCCTAGTACTTTGGGAGGCCAAGGCAAGCGGATCACCTGAGGTTAGGAGTTCAAGATCAGCCTGGCCAAAACATGGTGAAACCCTGTCTCTACGAAAAATACAAAAAATTAGTCAGGCATGATAGTGCATACTGTTAATCCCAGCTACTCAGGAGGCAGAGGCAGGAGAATTGCTTTAACCTGGGAGGTGGAGGTTACAGTGAGTCAAGATTGTACCACTGCACTCCAGCCTGGGAAACAAGAGGGAAACTGTCTCAAAAAAACCAAAAACAAAAAAACCTAGAGGTCAAATGGCAAGTAATGACCCTGCAGAGCCCAGCAACAGGACATGATGGGGGCAAAGGCTTCCTGACAGGGGAGGGAAGCAGAAGGGAAGGAGTCTGAGGGAACATGGGATGAAAAGGGTGAAAAGCTAGTCCCTGGACTCAGTGGCTTAACGTGCCTGGGACTCACACCATTGGGTGAACCACTCGATAGATCACTCAGGGAAAGCTTCTACAGTCTTCGGCCTGCAAATCTGTTTGCCTAGCCACTAGCTTCCTCTCTACCTGGGCGGGAGGACTATGAAAATGAAACAAGTCAACCTACTTGAGGCATGCAGCACATATCCCACAGACCTCACAAGTGGTGCCAGCCTCCCCAGGCTGCAGTGAGGGCCAGGGGTGAGTGATGTGTGGGCAAAGGGCATCCTCCCCTCCGTCCGCCATGTCTCTTCACTAAGCCAGAGTAGAGTCAAGCTCCACAGGGTCTCCTTTCCCCACTGATTCTGCCAAGCCTGTTCCCTTGGCTGTAGTTTCCCTGGATAGCCGTAAGGACACTGGGAATCTTGTTCTGAAGGGAATCCTTATGAAGGAATTACAGTTAATTCACTTAGGAGAATAATACTGTGGCTGTGTTGAAAAGAACCACCTTTAGCCAGGCGCGTGGCTCAAGCCTGTAATCCCAGCACTTTGGGAGGCCGAGGCAGGTGGATCACGAGGTCAAGAGATCGAGGCCATCCTGGTCAACATGGTGAAACCCCGTCCCTACTAAAAATACAAAAAATTAGCTGGGCATGGTGGCATGTGCCTGTAATCCCAGCTACTCAGGAGGATGAGGCAGGAGAATTGCCTGAACCCAGGAGGTGGAGGTTGCGGTGAGCCGAGATCGCGCCATTGCACTCCAGCCTGGGTAACAAGAGCGAAACTCCGACTCAAAAAAACAAAAAGAAAAAAAGAACCACCTTTATCTGTTCCACACATATTTAAGACAAACTTATGGGTGAAATTATATACCTGGTATTTGCTCTGAAATATACCAGGGAGGAGAAAGTAGAGAAGGATGAAACAAGACTGCAAAACACTGACAGCTGTTGAAGCTGAGTGATGTACTAGAATTCTTTTGTGCATGTTTTAGAAGTTCCATAATAGATTTAAAAAAAACATATTTGTAGAGATGTGGTCTCACCATGTGGCGTGGGCTGGTCTCAAACTCCTGACCACAAGTGATCCTCCCACCACAGTCTCCCAAAATGCTGGGATTACAGGCATGAGCCACCATGCATGACCAACAGTTTTTGGAGTTTTCTTTTTTTCTGAGACAGTCTCTCACTCTGTTGCCCAGGCTGGAGTGTACTGGTGCAATCTAGGCTTACAGTAATCTCCACCTCCCAGGCTCAGACAATTCTGCCTCAGTCTGCCAAGTAGCTGGGACTATGGGTGTGTACCACCATGCTCGGCTGATTTTTGTATTTTTAGTAGGGACAGGGTTTCACTATGTTGGCCAGGCTGGTCTTGAACTCTTGAACCTCCCTGAAGCAGGGAGGTGGAGACTGCCATGAGCCGAGATTGTGCCAATGCACTCCAGCCTATGCGACAGAGCGAGAGAATGTCTCAAAATAAAGAAATAAACAAATAGCCGGGCGCGGTGGCTCAAGCCTGTAATCCCAGCACTTTGGGAGGCCGAGGCGGGTGGATCACGAGGTCAAGAGATCGAGACTATCCTGGTCAACATGGTGAAACCCCGTCTCTACTAATACAAAAAATTAGCTGGGCATGGTGGCGCGTGCCTGTAATCCCAACTACTCAGGAGGTTGAGGCAGGAGAATTGCCTGAACCCAGGAGGCGGAGGTTGCGGTGAGCCGAGATAGTGCCATTGCACTCCAGCCTGGGTAACAAGAGCGAAACTCTGTCCAGAAAAAAAAAAAAGAAATAAATAAACAAATAAAAATAAAACAACAACAAAAACCTATTGAACAAAGCTCCTGGGAGAAGTTGATTTGTAATCTGCAGCAAAGGGGTGAGCCTAGATCCTACTGGAGCACCAGAAAACAATGAACGAAGCGCTGGTGACTACAGCAGTCTTGTCCTGAAGACATGGGAGCTGACTTGTGCGGGGTCCCACTGGCTACATTTGGGACAACCCTAATCCAAGAAGAATCATGCTTCCACTTATATGAAGTTCTAGAATAAGCAAAATTAATCGGTGACAGGATCGCTTCTAGGGGACAGTGGCAGGGATCACATGGGAAGGGGCCCTCCCAAGCTTTCTGGGGTGAAGGTCACTCTCCCTCCTAACAAGGGTTGGCAATATGCAACTCACTGGTATACCAAAGATTTGCATTATTTAAAAAGTAAAAGAGGCAGGGCATGGTGGCTTATCATATTGGGAGGAGCAGTAGCTCATGCCTCTAATCCCAGCACTTTGGGAGGCTGAGGCGAGCAGATCACTTGAAGTCTGGTGTTCAAGACCAGTCTGGCCAACATGGTGAGACCCTGTCTCTACCAAACACTTTGGGAGGCTGAGACACGAGGACTGCTTAAGCCCAGGAATTTGAGACAGCACTAAGTTATGACTGTACCACAGCACTCCAGCCTGGACAACAAAATGTGACCCTGTCTCTAATCAATCAATAAAGTGACTGAAGAGTGCAGAGAATATAGGTGGATAGACAAATATGTGAAACACAAGCAGTTAAATGCCCACAGCACAACCTAGGCTGTGTTATTTTTTTGAGACAAAGTTCCATTTTTGTTGCCCAGGCTGGAGTGCAATGGCATGATCTCACCTCACTGCAGCCTCCACCTCCCAAGTTCAAGCGATTCTCCTGCCTCAGCCTCCCAAGTAGCTGGGACTATAGGCATGCGCCACCATGCTTGGCTAATTTTTTTTGTATTTTTAGTACAGACAGAGATTCACCAAGTTGGTCAGGCAGGTCTCAAACGCCTGACCTCCAGTGATCCACCCACCTTGGCATCCCAAAGTACTGGGATTACAGGAGTAAGCCACCGCGCCCGGCCTAAATTTTTTATTTTTTGAGACAAAGTCTCATTTTGTCGCCTAGGCTGGAGTGCAATAGCGCCGTATCAGCTCATTGCAACCTCCATCTTCTGTGCTCAAGCGATTCTCCTGCCTCAGCTTCCCAAGTAACTGGGATTACAGGCACCTGCCACCACACTTGGCGAATTTTTATATTTTTAGTAGAGACAAGGTTTCACCATGTTGACCAAGCTGGTCTTGAATTCCTGACCTCAAATGATCTGCCTGCCTCAGCCTCCCAAAGTGCTGGGATTACAGGAGTGATCCACTGTGCCCGGCCTAGGTGGTCATAAAATTATATCACCCTTTTTTGTATGTTTGAACATTTTCAAAAGATATTAAAACAAGCTCAACGCATTAAATTTATATATATCCACAAGCCCATAAAGACACGTAAAAAAAAAATTTCCCACATTATAGGTGTTGATATTCAAACTTCATACTCTGAAAATTGTTAAAAGACTAAGGTTCACCCCCAGTTGATATAGACAATCTCTAATAGAAACACGTGTGACTATAATTTCCCTTAGCAAGTTAGAGGTATAAAACCACCCCATCAACCACTGGGGAACAAGAAATCACTGGGTCAAAATATCATCCCATCCAAAATGCCTCAAAGGACACACACGCCCCCAACACACCTGTCTTCAGCAAACGTCCTGCATGTGGCTTTCCATCTGCTCTCTTCACTGTTCAACGAGAGACGTGGGTGTGCCCTTGCTATAATGGCTGCCTCACTTCATCTTCCCCTGCTCCCAGAGGCAGACCCTTGAAAAGAACCATGAAGGGCCTTGCTGGCCTCCAGCTGCTCTGACCACAACTGGCCGGCATGCAGTCTGTTACATGTCTGGGTCCTCCTCCCCTAGACCAGGCAATGGCAGCAATGCTTTCTGACCCGCATGGACAAAGTAAGAGTAGTACTTATCTGAACCAAAACAAATGTTTAAAAACTGGCGTTATCACTTCTTTGCAGGGCAACAAAACCCATTTCTCTATATAAGCCCAAGACCAATTTGACATCCAAGCCAGCTTCTTGGAATTTGTCTCATTAACCGATCCAGGAATCTATAGGGTGAGCAGAAACTTCCCTTTCAAGAGGATTTTTAGTGAGGCACACTGCTGGCAAGAAGCCGACAGCACCCACCCACATGCAACACTCCACTGCCCCTACCGATCTAACTTTAAACGAAAGCTGCGAAACGATGAACAATGCGGCTCTTGCAACCATGTTTATTCAAACCTGGCACCAGCAAAGCCTATTCTTACAATTTTTATGATTCAATTCTGGGCACAAGCAACATGCAGCTTCTCTGGAAACAAACCCAAGGCAGGATCAAGCGGTAAGTGGTTTGGGATGGTTTAACGCACAGGGATCGGTTTCTTTCTTTTGTTCCTGAATTCAGCCCACCCATGGCATGCACAAAAAAACATTATGCTTGTGGCTCAGTGGCCATCTTTCTGACCTCTAATTACACTATGAAGTTCATGGCACTTGTTGTTGGAAAAGAAACATGCCCAAGTTAGTTGAGCACGAGTAGATTAACAGATGTTTGTAGAATGGACAGGTACAGTGGCAACACCCTCACAGACAAGGTTTCACCGTGTTGACCAGGCTGGTCTTGGAACTCCTGACCTCAAATGATCTGCCTGCCTCAGCCTCTGAAGGCCAGCTTCTTGGACTTTGTCTCATTAACTGATCCAGGAATCTCCACCTGTCTTTAGGGTATTTCATAAATTCTACAGCCTTCCCAGCAACTCTTTGGAATGGTCCTGAAGTGGACATTCACCTTAGAGAGACCAAATTAGGCTTTAAATTTACAGACTCAACCCAGCTACTGGTTTCCTGACCTCTGGAGCGGGTCTATCTTGGGCTGTGAGGTGAAATGAGACCCTTGAGCTAAGAGTCTTGGTGACTCCTTGAACTTTGAAAGATTCACACCATCAAGGGCACGTTGAAAATTCTTAAAAAGCAACCTAACCAGATGATGCCAGTCTAAAATCTGGCTATCATAGCCATTCTGAAATATTTAAGAATCTGAAGTCCAGTGCAATGGTTCACAGTTTTGACTCCCAACAGTGGAATAAGGTTTTTATTTTGTTTTTTTTTTTTTTTGAGATGGAGTCTTAGGCTGTCAAGGTTGGAGTGCAGTGGTGTGATCCTGGCTCACTGCAACCTCCGCCTCCTGGGTTCAAGCAATTCTCCTGCCTTAGTGTCCCAAGTAGCAGGGATTACAGGCATGCACCACCATGCCTGGCTAAGTTTTTTATTTTCAGTAGAGATGGGATTTCATCGTGTTGGCCAGGATGGTCTCGAACTCCTGACCTCAAGTGAGCCGCCTGCCTCGGCCTCCCAAAGTGTTGGGATTACAGGCATGAGCCACCACGCCTAGTCAGGAATAAAGATTTTAATAAATGTTTTCAACTTAAGGAACTGTCCTTTATTTTATTCCTATAGTTTTGGTGATAAAGACAATCTTGCTACTTATGAAAAACAAAAATGGGCCGGGCGCGGTGGCTCAAGCCTGTAATCCCAGCACTTTGGGAGGCCGAGGCAGGTGGATCATGAGGTCAACAGATCGAGACCATCCTGGTCAACATGGTGAAACCCCGTCTCTACTAATACAAAAAATTAGCTGGGCATGGTGGCTCGTGCCTGTAATCCCAACTACTCAGGAGGCTGAGGCAGGAGAATTGCCTGAACCCAGGAGGCGGAGGTTACGGTGAGCCGAGATCGCGCCATTGCACTCCAGCCTGGGTAACAAGAGCGAAACTCCGTCTCAAAAAAAAAAAAGAAAAGAAAAACAAAAACAAAAATGGTGCATGATCACCAATTTAAAAGATATTTTCCTTGACAAAATTACAAGTTGGCAAATACAAGTTGTTCCCCAAATGCTTCTGGAGACCCAGGACTCCAGGCTCACTAGTGTTGTAGAGTGCCACAAGTCCTAGAGTCACAAGCCTGGGGTTTACCCCTGGGGTCCCCAACCTGGCAGCTGTAGGACCTCCAGCAAATAAATCACTTAAACCTTTCTGAAGCTGGGTGAAAATGAGGATGAAAATATCACCTGCCTCAGGCTGCAGACAGCAAGGATTAAAGGTGGCACTATGGGAAAATGTTCTGTGAACCATAATACTACAAATGCAATGTACAAAAAGGATTAAATAGGGTACAAACGTGCATGCCGGTAGTACCAGCTACTCGGGAGGCCGAGGCAGGAAGATTCGTTGAGCCCAAGAGTTCAAAACTGGCCTGGGCAACATAGTGAGAGCCAGTCCTTAAGGAACAAAAACTGCTCTTGGATGAACCAACAGAAATGCTTTAAAATCTGCCATCACAGAAAAACATTCAACATGACTTCATGTGGGGATTATCAAACCCTCTTTCCAGCATGCTCTCAGGCAGTAAGGAGGTGAGGGAAGCACAGCTGGGAGATACTCCTGTATCTGGCTGGAGGCAGAGGCAACCCCTCCCAGTGGATTCCCAGAGTGAAGCTTTGGATTTTTTTTTTTTTTTGGAGATGGAGTTTCACTCTTGTTGTCCAGGCTGGAGTCCAATGACACCATCCCAGCTCACAGCAACCTTTGCCTTCCGGGTTCAAGTGATTCTCCTGCCACAGCCTCCGAGTAGCTGGGATTACAGGCATATGCCACCATGCCTGGCTACTTTTGCATTTTTAGTAGAGACAGGGTTTCTCCATGTTGCTCAGGCTGGTCTTGAACGTTCAACCTCAAGTGCAGCCTGGCCAATTTGTGGTGGCTCATGCCTGTACTACCAACACTTTGAGCCCTTTGAGAGGCTGAGGCGGGGCAGATCACTTGAGACCAGTTCAAGATTAGCCTAGCCAACACAGTGAAACTCAGTCTCTACTAAAAATACAAAAATTAGGCTGGGTGTTGTGGCTCACACCTGTAATCCCTGCACTTTGGGAGACTGAGGCAGTGGGTCATTTGAGGTGAGGGGTTCAAAACTAGCCTGGGCAACATAGTGAAACCCCATCTCTACTAAAAATACAAAAAATTGCGCCGGGCGCAGTGGCTCACGCCTGTAATCCCAACACTTTGGGAGGCTGAGGCGGGTGGATCATGAGGTCAAGAGATCGAGACCATCGTGGTCAACACGGTGAAATTCCATCTCTACTAAAAATACAAAAAATTAGCTGGGCATGGTGGCACGTGCCTGTAATCCCAGCTACTCAGGAGGCTGAGGCAGAAGAATTGCCTGGACCCAGGAGGCAGAGATTGCAGTGAGCCGAGATCGCGCCATTGCACTCCAGCCTGGATAACAAGAGCAAAACTCTGTCTCAAAAAAAAAATTAATTAATTAAAAAAAAATACAAAAAATTAGCCAACCGTGGTGGCAGATGCCTCTAATCCCAGCTACTCGGGAGGCTGAGGCAAGAGAATCACTTGAACCTGGGAGGTGGAAGCTGCAGTGAGCCAAGACTGTGCCACTGCACTACAGCCTGGGTGACAGAGTGAGACTCTGTCTCAAAAAAAACCCAAACAAACAAAAACAAACCACATTCTGATATGAGAAAGTAGTTTTATAGGCAAGTAGCAGAAAAGCAAGTGGCCTGGAAGACTGATTCATCTCCAAGACCTTTTATCTTTATCTAAGACCTTAACCTTGAACCAAAATCTTAAAGATAATGTAGGGCATGTTCAAGGAAAATTATTTACTTCTCACTGCCCAGCAGAACTTTTCACTGTCACTTAAAATTATAAAAATAATTTAGAGCAAATTTACATACTGTAATAGAATACACATTCAACTGTATGATTAAATGATCCATAATGATCATATATTCCTCAAGAGAATGGCCTTTAGACAGTAAACACGTTTTCACCTTAAAACTAGTGCCAGGGGTCAAAGTGGCTCACATCTATAAATCCTAGCACTTTGAAAGGTTGCAGCAGGAGGATCACTTGAGCCCAGGAATTTGAGACCAGCCTGGGCAACATACTGAGACCCTGTCTCTACAAAAAGATAAAATTAGATTAAAAATTTTTTTTAGATAATAACCTAGTAGCTACATTGGCAGTTTATTCACTATGTAGACATTTAATGAGAAGATAAAAAAAATTAAAATTCTGGCCAGGAGTGATGGCTTACTCCTGTAACTCCAGGTTTTGGAGTCAAGCAGATTGCCTGAGTCAAGGAGTTTGAGACCAGCCTGGGCAATGTGGAAAGATCTGTCTCTACAAAAAAATTCAAAACATTAGCCGGGTGTGGTGGCATGCACCTGTGGTCCCAGCTACTTGGGAGGCTGAGGTGGGAAGATTACTTCTTGAGCCTGGGAGGTGGAGGTTGCACTGAGCCGAGATCACACGACTGCACTCCAGCCTGGGTGACAAAGGGAGACCCTATCTCAAAAAAATAAATAAATAAAAATATTAAACTTTAACTGGACATCACTTTTACTAGACGCCTGAATGTATTTGATGCTAAAAGTATGTGAATTTTTTTTTTTTTTTTTTTTTTTGAGACAGAGTTTCGCTCTTGTTACCCAGGCTCGAGTGCAATGGCGCGATCTTGGCTCACCGCAACCTCCGCCTCCTGGGTTCAGGCAATTCTCCTGCCTCAGCCTCCTGAGTAGCTGGGATTACAGGCACACGCCACCATGCCCAGCTAATTTTTTGTATTTTTAGTAGAGACGAGGTTTCACCATGTTGACCAGGATGGTCTCGATCTCTTGACCTCGTGATCCACCTGCCTCAGCCTCCCAAAGTGCTGGGATTATAGGCGTGAGCCACCGCGCCCGGCAAAGTATGTGAATTTTTAACTGCTATTTATAACGGAATCACCTGTGAAGTATTCTCATGGAAAAGTCTCACAAGTATTTAACAGATCATAAATATAAAAATTTCTTCAAAATCAGCACACTACCAAAAAAAAAAAAAAAATCAGCACACCAATGAGGTTCCTGACTATCCTGCTTTCACAATCATTTCGATACCAACTTACTCTATATAACAGACGGGCAACCTACTTGTTTCACGTGAAATGGACAAATGCTTCAGCAGGAAATTAAAGTTTGCCACATGCCTCTCAGGCCCCAAATCTTTTCTTTTTTTGTGAGATGGAGTTTCACCCTTTTTTTGCCCAGGCTGGAGAGCAACGGCATCATCTCAGCTCACTGCAACCTCCGCCTCCACGGTTCAAGCAATTCTCCTGCCTGAGCCTCCTGAGTAGCTGGGATTACAGGTGCCCACCACCATGCCCGGCTCATTTCTGTATTTTTAGTAGAGATGGGGTTTCACCATGTCCGCCAGTCTGGTCTCGAACTCCTGACCTCAGGAGATCTGCCCACTTCAGCCTCCCAAAATGCTGAGGTTACAGGCATCAGCCACCAAGCCCGGGAGAAAATATCTTTACTTATTGTGTGAAGATGCCACTCAAATCCACTATCTGCCTCTGATTCCAAACCTCCCAAATCAAATCTTTCAAGGACATGACACTAGTAAGGACAAGGCACTGAAATCTGCCAGTACTTTGCTAAGATAGAAAGCATCCAAGGCCGGAGTGGTGGCTGGCGCCTGTAATCCCAGCACTTTGGGAGGCTGAGGCGGGCAGATCACAAGGTCAGGAGTTCAAGACCAGCCTGGCCAACACAGGGTGAAACCCCATCTCTACTAAAAATACAAAAATTAGCTGGCCGTGGACGCAGGCACCTGTAATCCCAGCTACTAAGGAGGCTGAGGCAGGAGAATCACTTGAACCTGGGAAGCTGAGGTTGCCGTGAGACGAGATCGTGCCATTGTACTCCAGGCCTGGACAACAAGAGTGAAACTCCATCTCAAAAGAAACAAACAAAAAACACAACTCCACAAGGTGAATTAACTTGCTGACAAAATGTAGCAGGATGGCAAGTCCAAGAGGTATAAATGAGTGAAGGAATCACTCCTCTGGGGCCATGAAAGCTAATCAAAAGAAACTGAGAAAGAGGATGAAAGCGGTCCATAAAGAGAAGGGGCCCCAGCCCAAAGAACACTGACTAAACACTTCTAACCTCCACATCCTGCTACAGCCTGTGAGATAAATAAGGTGGTCTACTGTCTACTTAAAGGCAAGGAACTGACTTATGGAAGACTCCTTCCCCATCACTGATTCTACCTTCCCCTACCTGAGGCCTTAACCAGGGAGCACTGTATACATCTATGTGATCAAAATATTAGCATCTGTCCTTCAATGTCGTATTTAACAAGAATTTAGGAAAAACAAGAAGCAGAGTTAAGATTCCTCATGCTCAGGAATATGGACCTCCAAGATTCTAAGAATACTAGAAAGAGCAAAAGGAATTTTTTGCCTAGAGGCACCAAACAAGTTCAATCAGGAAAAAAAAAAAAAAAAAAAACGAAAACAATTAGGCACCTCTCCTACAGGAAGAGGTGGCCCAGCTCCAGGAAGATAGGGATACGGATAAATACTGCCCGGGGGCCGCAAGGCCAAGCCTGGCAGTCATCACAGACCCTAATCTGAACTACGGTCTATTCTAAACAACACTGGGGACTCCACAGATTCCATTCACAAATCCCAGGGACCAGGAGCCACCCACATAGGCAAGAAGCCCTGGCACCACCGGACAGGGAGAGAAGCACCTGCCAGTGTCGTGCGGCCTCCCCGTTTTCCAGCTGTGAATGAGGCCCTGGTTCCCACACTTCATTCACAATCTGGGCGGCTGCTGTAACTACATCCCATGAGACCACACACAAAGCATCACGCACAGGCATAGTGGCAGCACTCTCAGCAATCCATGGACATTCCCAACCACAAATACCTGAGGAAAACAGAGCTTCAAGTCCTAAATTTGAATCCTAACTTCGGATGGCGCCTTGCGATTCCACGTGGACCACAAATATGCCATCACACCACTCATTTAAGAGAGCAAAACCTTGAAAGAGATTCAGCATCACTGAAATACCAGAGTCCAGAAAAGGAGGCCACTGAAACTGACGCTTCGTTGTTGATCCATGTCACCTAAGCAGCAACTTGCAGTCAATGTTGGAAATGTGAAGAGATCCCTTACTCTCCCCAAATTTGGCCACTGAACTGAGGGAGAGCATGGAGATTGCCGTACAATCAAATTCACTCAGGCAGTGGATTAACTGGGGCAGAACCTTGAGAATCACAATCACTCAACTATGTGAGGAAGTAAAAGGTAGAAAGGGGTTTTAAGTACCCACGTTTCGGGGCTCACGCTTGCACTCAAATATCGCACTAGGATGCCGTTCCAGGGGAGACAAATACTAGCAATCTGGAACAACATTCAACAACGAAAATAAGTTAAAGGAAAGCTGAAACCCTTCCAAGTTTGAACCCTGATCTGGGAAAGGCATGGCTGACCAGAGATTTGGGAACCGACGAACCCACAAAGGCTTCCTCTGCAATCCGCGTGGGAAGGGGCTTCCAAGGAGGGGATCCGCCTCTCCGCGCCCAATGAGGACAAAGGAGGCGACGTTTCCCGCCTCGGGAACCTGGGACTCTCCCGCAACCGGGGGCGGGACCGGGACAAAGAGGAGGAGGGAGTAGGGAGGGGATGAGGAAAGGGGGTCGCCCCGCCGTGATGCTTAGGGTCGGAGGGGGTGTGTGCTCCCCGCACGTGCGCGCGTCTCCCGGAAACCGCAACAGACAAAGCCCGGCCCGGGGGAGGCGGCGGCCCGGAGCCCGGTGCGCGCGCACCCCCCGCGCGTGGCGCCGCCGCCGGCCGAGGGGCCGCGTGGGGGGGAAGCGGCTGCGCGCGCACCGAGTCCTCGCCGCCGCCGTCGCCGCCATTTTGTTTCCTCCGCACAATGGGGGAGAGTTAACGGCCGAGCGCGGGAGCGAGGCCGGCGAGGGAGGAACGGCCAGGCGCCGGGGCGAGAGCACCGGGCGGAGGCGGCGAGCGCGGGACCCCTCCAACCTTGTCACCGCGAACCCTCAGCAAGGAGCTCGCTGAAGAGGGCGGCCGGGGGGAGGGGCAGAGGCGGGAGCGGGCCCGGCCGCCGCCGCACTGACGCTTACCTTGTCGGCGTCCCCTTCTCCGACCGACCGCAGCCGCCGCCACCGCCCTCCTGCCACAGCCCGCCGGGGTCTTCCCCCAAAAGCCACGCGGTACGCGCCCGGCTGCTGAGTCCAACTGCAATGGCGAGAAGAGGAGGAGGAGTCCGGGCCGGGGGCGAGCGGGCGGGCTGGCGGGCGCGCGACGGGGAGGTGCGGGAACACGTGACCTGCCGAGGCCCCGCCCCCTTGACGCCGCGCTGCGCCTCGACGCAGGCCCATCCCAAATAAGAGGGAGAGGCGGAAAAAGATAAAGGAGGGGCGGGGGGGGGGTGGCGTGCGTTATCACGTGATGCAAGCTTGGTTGTTTGCGTGTGATCACGTGACGTCTTCACCTTTCCCTCCGCTTTCGATCGGTTGCTCGATCATGTGACAGTGGCGAAGTAAGCGGCTTCCTTCGCCATCTGACAAGGATTTCTGGCGCCTTCCCTTTGCCGTATTGGGAGTCCTCAGTCACGTGACGAGCTCTTGCTCTAATTTTCGCTAAGGCGGTTTTAGAGCGGCCATTACCACGTGATGGAAGACCAGGGTGAGGGGCGGAGCCCCCTTCACGCCTGCTACATTCCGCGCCTGCGCAGCCGCCATCTTACTCCCGTCGCCCTGAGTACGTTGGCGGAAATGGCTTTGAGAGGCTTTAGCACATGTGTCCCTTTTTAGCGGCAGGATCTCCGCCGGAGACTTTCGGGCTCCTGCGGAGGTGGCTACGTACCCCGCATCGCCCCTGAGACGCAAAGAAGGTCAGAGATGTGTGCGAGGAATGGCCAGGTCCAGCGCCTCCTCGTTGCTGCCTGGAATCGGCGCCACCGAGCCTCCGGGTTCTTCCGTCCCGCAGATTTGCCTTGGTGTAGCCTCCCCAGGCCGTAGCTTCTGAAGACCACAACTGAACTGGTCGGGATCCTCCAGCCCCTTTCCCCCTTCCCCATTGACGGAGAAACTTGAGGCCAGGCAGAGAAAGATCTCACCAGAGAGTTGACGGCCAGTTCCTGGGAAAGCCAGGGCTGAGACTCAACGGACCCTCGGCCAACAACAGCGCGGAGCTCCGAAGTAAAGGCGCCCGTGGCCGAGTGCCTTGTCCTTATAAGCGTGGTGTTCTTGAATATTCCCAGGCGCCTTGTGAGGTCCCTGATGTACAATCGGTGCTTAAACTAAACCCCATTCTGCCAGGGTCAGGTTGGCGCTCCGCAGGCGTAGTAGGTAGGCAGGTTTGACAGATGACCGCCTGTTGGTTCAGACGTTGCCAGGATTTGGAGCAAGAAGAGCAAGATGCTTCAAGGCTTAGCTTTCTTCCAGAAAAGAAAGAAAGAAAAAAAAAAGAGCAAGGAGATGTTGAAAATGGGTTTCCTGGCCGAGCGAGGTGGCTCACGCCGGTAATCCCAGCACTTTGGGAAGCCGAGGCGGGCGAATCACTTGAGTTCAGGAGTTGGAGACCAGCCTGGCCAACATGGTGAAACACGGTCTCTACTAAGAATACAAAAAATTAGCCGGACGTGGTGGCAGTCGCCTGTAATCCCAGCTACTCGGGAGGCTGAAGCAGGAGAATCGCTTGAACCCGGGAGGTGGAGGTTGCAGTGAACCAAGACTGTGCCACAGCACTCCAGCCTGGGCAACAGAGCGAGACTCCCGTCTCAAAAAAAAATAAAAAGTGAAAAAGAAATGAGTGTATGCTGTACCTTCTGCTTTTTTATTTTAGTTACATTTTACTGTGGATTTTAAATAGGTAGAATAGTCACATAATATGTCAAATGTGCCAAAGACATGAAAGCACAAAATCAGTCTCCCTCAGACACCCAGTTCTCTCCCTCTTAGGAACCATTGTACAGTTTTTTGTGTAACTCTACAGAGTTGTTTTATTTTCAGAGATGCATAATTGTATTCTTGTTTTTCACAAACCTTGATAAGTTATTCTGCACCTGGCTTTTTAACTATCTCACAAATAGGGCTGGAAATTGACGAAAAGTTTGGTAAGATGATTGGGGCATGCATACTGATAAAATTGGCTAAAATAGCTGGGCATGATGGCGCACATCTGTAGTCTCAGCTACTCAGGAGGCTGAGGTGGGGGGATCACTTGAGTCCAGGAAGTGGAGGCTGCAGTGAGCGGAGATTGTGCTACTGCTTTTTAGCCTAGGGAAGACAAAAGTGAGGCCCTGTCTCAACAAAAACAAACAATTGGTTAAAGTCAGTTTAAATTGTTCAAGGTCACTGTGATAATAATGAATGCTAATAACAGCCTAGACTGGCTTTTTTTGGAACGGGTCAGTGGTGTAGTGGCTCGTTTGAGCTAACAGCGCTGCCAAGTGGCAGAACAAGGATGGTTACTAGTTTTCTAACTTCAACTCCCGAGATCCCAAGATTACTTAAAATGCTTTTGAAGCTCCATTCCATTAAGGCGTTTCCTGCCCCAGGGACCCTAAACACAGTAAAGGACTGATAGGGTCATGATGACAAGCACAATCTTTGGCTCAAACCCAAACCTCCTAGGTTTTGACTTGAAGGAGGACTGATCAGAGTTACTCAACCTCAAGGGGTTGCTTCAGCACCTGGCATGGAGTTCAAGCTTCAGAAACAGTCAAGGTTGTGATTGTTACCTCTTGAACTGGTGCCCCATCCAACCAGAACTTCCTTAAAAGTGCTATCTTGGCCGGGCACGGTGGCTCATGCCTGTAATCCTACACTTTGGGAGGCTGAGGCAGGAGATGAGCCTAGGAGTTCAAGACCAGCCTGGGCAACATAGTGAGAGCCCATCTCTATATTTATTTTTGAGACAGTCATGTTCTGTTGCCCCAGCTGGAGTGCAGTGATACGCTCTCAGTTCACTGCAGCCTCCACCTCCTGGTTCAAGTGATTCTCCTGACTCAGCCTCCCAAGTCACTGGGTTTGCAGGTGTGCCCCACCACACCCAGCTAATTTTTGTGTTTTTAGTAGAGACTGGGTTTTGCCATGTTGGCCAGGCTGGTCTTGAACTCCTGACCTCAAGTTATCCACCAGCCTTGGCCTCCCAAAGTGCTGGGATTACTACTGCACCTGGCCCAATCTCCACATTTAAAAGAAAAAGTTTTCAAGAATAACAAAAAAAATTTTTTTTTTTCAGATGGAGTCTTGCTCTGTTGCCCAGGTTGGAGTGCAATGGTATGCTCCCAGCTCACTGCAGCCTCTGCCTCCAGGGTTGAAGTGATCTCCTGCTTCAGCCTCCCAAGTAGCTGGGATTACAGGTGCGCGCCACCATGCCTGGTTAATTTTTGTATTTTTAAGTAGAGACGGGTTTCACTGTGTTGGTCAGGCTGGTCTCAAACCCCTGACCTTGTGATCCACTCTCTTCAGCCTCCCAAAGTGCTGAGATTACAGGTGTGAGCCACTGTGCCCACCTAAAAAAAATTTTAATAAAAAGTTTTCAGCCCAACTTTTGGGTTGGATGGATGGTAAGCCCTATCCATCATACTCCTTGTCCTTAGTCACCATCAAGGATGGAGAACACAAGATGCCATCTGCCCTAACAGCTATCCTGACCCAACCTCCCACCTCTACCCTTGCCGTTCCACCACTCAGTGCTCAAAAACCCTCTATGCAACACCATTCTCCCCTCCTTGCCTTCATGACATCATCTGTCATCTGGCTGTTCCTCCTCCTCTCTTCCCTCCATCCCACTCATTGGTTGAAGATTTAGGAATCTTCAACCAATGAGAATCTCTGTCTAGACAGAGAATCTCTCTGGAATCTATCTAGACAGGTCCTGTCACTCTCAGGGGCTCTCCTGTCCTCTCAGCCTCTCTATTCACTGTCTTCCTCATCTTCAGCGATTCCACCCACTCTCCCAATCACACCCTGTTAACTTCGCTCCTTAAAAGCTTTTTGTCCTATGTCTGTACCCTTCCTGCCCTCTCAGCGTGGACATGGATGACCACTCTGGGATGGACACTGTGGGATGACCATGGTCGTTGGGGAACCATTCCTCTCTCAATGAAACTGTAGTCTAGATGGCAGGTTCCTGCTGCCTGACTCCAAAACTAGACCCATCCTTTGACTGCAGTGATTGATTCAATGATTTACAATAAGTAAATGACCAAAATCAGGCTGGTAAGAGCCAGTGAGCTCCAGGCTTGGCACTTAGGAGCAAGACTACGCTGGGCCAGACACAGTGGCTTTCACCTTTAATCCCAGCACTTTCGGAGGCCGAGGCGGGTGGATCACGAGATCAGGAGTTCAAGACCAGCCTGGCCAAGATGGTGAAATCCCATCTCTACTAAAAATACAAAAATTAGCCAGGTGTGGTGGTGGGTGCCTGTAATCCTAGCTACTCAGGAGGCTGAGGCAGAGAATTGCTTGAACCAGGAGGTGGAGGTTGCAGTGAGCCCAGATCTCACCACTGCACTCCAGCCTGGGTGACAGAGTGAGACTCTATCTCAAAAAAAAACAAAAAAAAAAAGACTTCTCTGATCTTAAAACCAGAAAAATGTATGGTGTGTGTTATTATTAGGGATCTCCAGAAAGAGCTAATAGGAGGTAGGTAGATAAGAGGAGATTTATTAGGATAATTGGCTCACTTGATTATGGAGGCTGAGACATCCTACCGCACACACCGACTGCAAGCTGGAAACCCCGAAAAGCCAGTAGCGAGGCTCAGTCAGAATCTGAAAGATTCAGAGCCAGGGACACCAATGGTGTAATTCCCAGTCCAAGGCTGAAGGCCTGAGAACCTGGAATCAGTGGTATAAGTCTTGGAGTGTCAAGACAGGAGGAGGAGAGTGTCCCAGCTCTGGACAGGAAGATTCTTTCCCTCCTTTTTTCTTTTCTTTTTCTTTTTTTTTTTTTTTTGAGACAGAGTCTCAGTCTGTTACCCAGATTGGAGTACAGTGGTGCAATCTTGGCTCATTGCAACCTCTGCCTCCTAGGTTCAAGCGATTCTCATGCCTCAGCCTCCCGAGTAGCTGGGATTCCAGTCATGTGCCACCACACCTAGCTAATTTTTATATTTTTAGTAGAGACAGCGTTTCACCATGTTGGCCAGGCTGGTCTCAAACTCCTGACCTCATGATCTGCCCACCTTGGCCTCCCAAAGTGCTGGGATTACAGGCGTGAGCTACCGCGCCCGGCCCTTTCTCTCCTTTTTCTGTTTTATTGGAGCCCCAGCAGATTGGATGGTAATACTTTATCAGACAGAGTGTTGCTCCGTCGCCCAGGCTGGAGTACAGTAGTGCGATCTCAGCCCACTGCACCCTCAGCCTCCTGGGCTTAAGTGACCATCTCGATTCATCTTCCTAAGTAGCTGGGACAACATGCACACGACCACCACACCCTACTAATTTTCATTTTTTTGGTTGAGACAAGGTTTCCACATGTTGCCCAGGCTGGTCTTAAGCTCAAGTGATCTGCCCACCTCAGCCTCCGAAAGTGCTGACTGTAGACCTGAGCCACCGCACCCAGCCACTTTGTTGTTTTTTCTTTGTCTTATTTTTACCACATCACAGCTCAAATCTGGGTATTTTCTAATCCAGCCAAGTTCACACCTAAAATTAACCATCACAGTATAGTGTGGTTGGAGGCAGGGAATATACCCAGATAAAGGAACTTGGCAGAGAATGAAGCCAACCCAGAAGAAAGTGGAGGCAAAGCATGAAGCCAGAAAACACTTTGGTGGTTCCTCAAAAAATTAAACATAAGCCAGGCACAGTGGAGAGTGCCTGTCATTCCAGCTACTTGGGAGGCTGGGAAGGGATGAAACCTTCAGTCCAGTAGTTCGAGCCAGCCTGGGTAACATAGCGAGACCCAGTTGCTTAATAAGAAAGAGATGGATATGGCAAATTTTATGCTATGTGTATTGCACCACAATTCTGGGTTGTTGTTTTTTTCTGAGACAGAGTCTCACTCTGTTGCCTATGCTCAAGTGCAATGGCGCAATCTCAGCTCACTGCAGCCTCCACCTCCCAGGTTCAAGGGATCCTCCTGCCTCAGCTTCCTGAGTAGCTGGGATTACAGGCACCTGCCACCATACCTGGCTAATTTTCTTTTTTTTTTTTAGTGGTGATGGGGTTTCACTATGCTGGCCAGGCTGGTCTCAAACTCCTGACCTCAGGCCTTGGCCTCCTAAAGTACTGGGGTTATAGACGTGAGCCACCACAGTTATTTAAATTTTTAAAAATGGCCAGACGCAATGGCTCACATCTGTAATCCCAGGACTTTGGGAGGCTGAGGTGGGCAAATCACTTGAGGCCAGGAGTTCAAGACCAACCTGGCCAACATGGCGAAACCCTGTGTCTACTACATATACAAAAGTTAGCCAGGCATTGTGGCTCACGCCTGTAATCCCAGCTACTCAAGTGGCTGAGGCAGGAGGATTGCTTGAACCCGGAAGACAAAAAAAAAAAATTATGGAGTGAAAGTGAGACCAAATTGTAGCCACATCATTTAAGCCCCAGGACGTTGAGACGTGTGGCAAACAATTCCCAGGACCATGCACACTGATGCCAATATTTGGGACACATGTAGGACCTTGACCTCCTTATATTTACCTTCACCTCTCCAGGACCTCCCTGGGGCCCTGAAGTCCCTCTGGCCACTTCTCCTCCATCTTTTATTACTATTATTACTTTGTTTTTTGAGACTGTCACCCAGTCTAGAGTGCAGTCGCAGGATCTTGGCTCACTTCAACCTCTGCCTCCCGGGTTCAAGCCATTCTCCTGCCTCAGCCTCTCAAGTAGCTGGGATTACAGGCATGCACCTGTAATCCGTCTCATCCAGCCTGATGACTGGCTCGGAGATGGCATCTCACCAAAATAGATGGCAAGAGAGGCACCTCTAGACCTTGCCTCTCATCATCTGAGAATATAGGATCTTTCTTTTGGAAGCAACTGGGCTGGCAGGCTGTACTCCCAGGACATATGTTCAACTTCATGTGTCCTTTCACACTATGCTCCATTCATTAGTTCATCCATTCATTAATTCATCCAAAGACCCTCTCCATTTTTTGTTTTTGTTTTAAGATGAGATCTCACTCTGTCGCCCAGGCTGGAGTGCAGTGGTGTGATCTTGGCTCACTGCAGCCTCCACCTCTCGAGTTCAAGCAATTCTCCTGCCTCAGCCTTCTAAGTAGCTGGGATTACAGGTGGGCACCATCATGCCTGCTAATTTTTTGTATTTTTAGTAGAGATGGGTTTTCACCATGTTAGTCAGGATGGTCTCTATCTCCTGACCTCGTGATCTGCCTGCCTCAGCCTCCCAAAGTGCTGGCATTACAGGCATGAGCCACTGTACCTGCCCCCCTCTTTTTTTTTTGAGATAGAGCGTCGCCCCTTTGCCCAGGCTGGAGTGCAGTGGCGCAACCTCCTCTGCCTCCCGGGTTCAAGTGATTTTCCTGCCTCAGCCTCCTGAGTAGCTGGGATTACAGGCGTGCACCACCACACCTGGCTAATTTTTGTATTTTTTGTAGAAACAGAGACTGAGTTTCTCCATGTTGGCCAGACTGGTCTGGAACTCCTGACCTCATGATTCGCCCACCTCTGCCTCCCAAAGTGCTGGGATTACAGGTGTGAGTCATGGCAGCTGGCCCTTCTCTGTTTTTGTTTGTTTGTTTGTTTGTTTGTTTGAGATAGAGCCTCTCTCTGTCGCCCAGGCTGCAGTGCAGTGGTGCAGTCTCAGCTAACTACAACCTCTGCCTCCTGAGTTCAAGCGACTCTCCTGCCTCAGCCTTCCGAGTGGCTAGGATTACAGGCGTGCACCACTATGCCCGGCTAATTTTAGTATTTTCAGTAGAGATGGATTTTCACCATGTTGGCCAGGCCGGTCTTGAATTCCTGACTTCAGGTGATCTGGCCACCTCAGCCTTTCAAAGTGCTGGGATTACAGGCATGAGTCACTCTGCCTGGCCTCCATCTTTAAATCATATTTAAAATTGAAACACTTTTCTTTATCTTCACTATGGTTGCCTGAGTGCAATACACCATCAGCACTTACCTGGTTTGGTGCAGTACCCTGTCAATGGTCTCTCTGCCTCTATACTTGCATTGTAAGAGCTTTTCCCACACAACAGTCAGAAGGCTTTGGGTACATAAATAAGGGTGAGATCTGGGCGGGGCATGGTGGCTCACACCTGTAATCCCAGAATTTTGAGAGGCTGAGGCAGGAAGAAAAGCTCTTGAGGCCAGGAGGCTAGGAGTTCAAGACCAGCCTGGGCAATATAGCCAGACTCCATCTCTATAGAGAATTTAAAAATTAGCTGGGTGTGGTGGCACCTGCCAGTAGTCTCAGCTACTTGGGAAGCTGAGGTCGGAGGATTACTTGAGCCCAGGAATTCCAGGCTGCAGTGAACTATGATTGCACCACAACACCCCACCCTGGGTGACAGAGTGAGACCTTATCTCTCTCTCTCTCTTTTTTTTTTTTTAGATGGAGTCTTGCTCTTGTTGCCCAGGCTGGAGTGCAATGGCGCGATCTCAGCTCACTGCAACCTCCACCTCACAGGTTCAAGCAATTCTCCTGCCTCAGCCTCCTGAGTAGCTAGAATTACAGGCATGTGCCACCATGCCTAGCTAATTTTGTATTTTTAGTAGAGACAAGGTTTCTCCATATCAGTCAGGCTGGTCTTGAACTCCTGACCTCAAGTGATCTGTCTGCCTTGGCCTCCCGAAGTGCTGGGATTACAGGTGTGAGCCACTGAGCCCGGCTGAGACTTTATCTCTTAAAAAAAAAAAAAAAAAAAAATCCAAGCACGGTGGCTCATGCCTGTAATCCCAATGCTTTGGGAGGCCAAGGCAGAGCACTTGAGGTCAGGAGTTTGAGACCAGCCTGGCCAACATGGTGAGTGGTGAAACCCTGTATCTACTAAAGATACAAAATTAGCTGGTTTTAATGGTGCACACCTGTAATCCTAGCTACCCGGGAGGTTAAGGCAGGAGAATTGTTTGAACCTGGGAGGCAGAGGCTGCCGTGAGCTGAGATTGTTCCACCGCACTCCAGCCTGGATAACAAAGTAAGACTCTGTCTCAAAGAAAAAAAAAAAACCACTAAATAAATAAGAAGACTTGGGGCCCAGGCTTGGTGGCTCACGTCTGTAATCCCAGCGCTTTGAGAGGCCAAGGCGGGGGTATCACGACGTCAGGAGTTCCAGACCAGCCTGGCCAACATGGTGAAACCCGTCTCCACTAAAAACAAAAATTAGCCAGGTGTGGTGGTACACGCCTGTAATTCCAGCTATTCAGGAGGCTGAGGCAGGGGAATAGCTTGAACCTGGGAGGTGGAGATTTCAGTGAGCTGAAATCACACCACTATACTCCAGCCTGGGACAGAGTGAGACTTTGTCTCAAAAAAAACGAAACAAAACAAAAAGACTGGGAGCTTAGAGGCAGGTATCACTAATGCGTAACAATCGCTAACACTACGCACTTCCTCCCGGTGTCAGGCAGGTTAAACCCTTAACATCAGGCCAAGAGTAGTGGCTCATGCCTGTAATCCCAGCACTTTGGGAGACTGAGGAGGGCAAATTGCTTGAGCCCAGGAGTCTGAGATCAACCTGGGGAACATGGTAAGACTCCCATTTACAAAAAATACAAATATTAGCCGTACGTGCGTTGGTGGATGCCTGTAGTCCCAGCTGCTGGAGAGGCTGAGGCAGGAGGATCACGTGAGCCTGGAGGTGGAGGTTGCAGTGAGCCAGGATTACTCCACTGCACTTCAGCCTAGGTAACAGAGCAAGACCCTGTCTCTAAATAAATAAATAAACCCTTATTATTCATTCAGCTCTTCCATGTGCATGTCCGGTATGTCTGCTGTGTACCAGGCACTCTGGCTCACCCTGGGATAAGGTGGTAAACAAAAGACAAGGTCTGTGTCTTCTCTGAACTGCCATTCTGGTTGGGGAGGCTGACAGTAAGTGAAAAGACACATAAGTTATATAATTACAGATGGTGGCAAGTGCTAAGGAGAAAAAGATTGTCACCCAGAGAGCCAACTTTAGGTGAGCAGGGTAAGCTTCCTGGAGGAGGTGATCCCCAAGCTGGAAGTAGAAGGATGCAAAGAGGTGAAAGAAAAATGGAAGGCATTTCAGGCATCAGTGCTGGGATCTGAGTGGCTGGAGGGCTGGAGTGCGTGGGAGAGTGAAGGGAGATAAAGGTGGGAGGTGACAGAGCAGATGGTGCTGGGCCTGTGGGCTGCAGGGAGGACTTGGGATTTGACGTGGGTAAAGTGGGAACCGTGGAAGGTTCTTGAGCAGAGGAGGGGCGTGGCCTCACTCTGATGTTTGCAAGTGTCTCCCTGTCCCTACTGGGGGAATGGGAATAGGAGCTGGGCACCAAGGAGGCAGGGTGGCACTCCCTCAGCTCAGTGATGATGGGGTCTGGGAACCAATAATGTGGACAGAAACAAGTGGGGTTTGGGAGCTGTTTTTTTTTTTTGACGGAGTTTTGCTTTGTCACCCAAACTGGAATGTATTGGCTGTCTCAGCTCACTGCAACCTCCACCTCCTGGGTTCGAGTGATTCTTGTGCCTCCTGGCCAAGTCAGGAGTTATTTTTTGGTTGGAAGGGAGCTGGGGCTAAAGAAAATGCCAGACTCAAAGGATCCAGGGGAACAAAGGCATCGATGAAGAGGTCAGTGCCGGTGTAGGGTAGAACTTGGGGGCTCTGGAGCCAAGACCTGGGTTCAAATGCCTTCGTGGAAACAAACAAAATGCAGGCCAGGTGCAGTGGCTCACGCCTGTAATCCCAGCACTTTGGGAGGCCGACGCAGGTGGATCACATGAGGTCGGGATTTTGAGACCAGCTTGGCCAACAAGGTGAAACGCCATCTCAATGAAAAATACAAAAATTAGCTGGATGTGGTGGCTCACACCTGTAATCCCAGCTACTCAGGAGGCTGAGGCACAAGATTCGCTTGAAGCTGGGAGGTTGCAGTGAGCTGAGATCATGCCACTGCACTCCAGCCTGGGCCACGGGGGGAGACTCCGTCTCATGAAAAAAAAGAAGAAAAAAGCCTTCTTAGCCCCTTTCCTGTTGGGCAATCTATAGATAGCACTTTCGGAGGCCGAGGCAGGCGGATAACTGGAGCCCAGGAATTTTAGACCAGCATGGGCAATATGGTAAAACCCCATCTCTACAAAAAAATACAAAAATTAGGTGTGGTGGTGTGCACCTGTAGTCCCAGCTACTTGGGAGGCTGAGGTGGGAGGATCACCCGAGCCTGGGAAGGTTCAGGCTGCAGTGAGCCATGACTGCACCACTGCACTCCAGCCTGGGCCATAGAGACCCTGTCTCAAAAAAAAAAAAAAAAAAAAAAAAAGGCTAGGAGTGGTGGCTCACACCTTTAATCCCAGCACTTTGGGGGGCCCAGGTGAGTGGATGAACTGAAGTCAGGAGTTCGAGACCAGCCTGGCCAATATGGTGAAACCCCGTCTCTACAGTAAAAATACAAAAATCAGCCAAATGTGGTGGTGTGCACCTGTAATCCCAGCTACTCGGGAGGCTGAGGCAGGAGAATCGCTTGAACCCAGGAGGTGGAGGTTGCAGTGCGCCAAGATTGCACCACTGCACTCCAACCTGGGTGACAGGCCAAGACTGTCTCAAAAAAAAAAAAAAAGTGCTATTGAAGAAAAATTCCGAGAGGGGAGGGTGGAGATAGTTAAAATCTTGGGGCAGATTGCCTGGAGGCAACTGACACAGGCAGCTGGCACCAGGGGGCAGCAGCGAGCCTACGGGCAGCAGGGTCCATCCCACGGGCCATCCCTTCACAGATCCAAAGTATCTGGTGAGCACAGTGACTGCAGGACCTCAGGTGCCTGGGCCCTGGGAGAGAGCAGGCCTGGGGGAGGGGTGTCCAGGAGGGGTGATGGGGGAGGTGGACAGGCTGCTTGTGCCTTCTGGAGTCCAGGGATTAGGGCCTAATCAGGGGAAATCTGAGCTGCCTGAAGTTTGGAATTCAGGCAGAGCCGCCAGCAGCCAGTGGGTTTCCTGCCCCCTCCTCCTTCCTTTTGAGAGAATTGCCCCAGCTCAGAGAATTCAAGAGTCTTGGAAGCTGGGGTCCCCCCACCAGCCGCCCACTGGCTCACTGCCCCCCACAAACACGCCAGGCCTGGACCTGTACAATAGGCACTTTATTAGTGGTTGGAATGCAGTTACACGCAGGGTTGTGCAGACGCAGTGGGGGCAGGGCTGGCGCAGGTACAGGAAACGGGAGACCCCCCCCTTTCTCCGGGGGCCGGGGTTCTCCCTCTCCAGGATCCTGGGACAGTGCTGATGAGCAGAGATGTTAAGTCTCAGGGGGCCTTGGAATATGGCAAAGGGGCCACTGGGAAGCCAGGTCCCCCAAGTTCAACAAGTTTGGCAAAAAGATCATCAAGTGAGGTGCGTGGGCAGAGGGGCCCGGTTTGCCCCGGGCATCTGCCCTCTACCTCTCCCCCTGAAATCATCCCTTGGGTGGGTTCAGTTTCTTTCCTCTCTTACAAAGAGAGCTGTGTCAATAACTGGCAGAGGAAGTCGGGAAATTCAGCCTCCCTCCCTCCAGCCCAGCAGGTTTCCATTAAACAGCTATTAGCGATCTCCTCTCCAGCCTGCTCCCCACTGCCAACCACCTCTGTAAAAACCTCCCTCCCTCTCCCTCCTTCCCAGCCAGGAGACACCCCCACCTGGGCACACACACTCCCACCCCAGCCACGCCCAGCTAGGAGGGAGCAAAAGAAAGGCACTCCTTGGCGGCCCCATCTCAGCTGTTGAGACAGATTGGAAAAAAAAAAAGCTAATAGACCCTTTAATGCACGTCCAGGTTAAAAAATAATAATAATAAAGAAATGCTTCTGGTGGCTCTTACGCCAACTGTTCAGGTGTGGAGAAGGGGTTCAGTCCTGGCTGGAGCAGGCAGGAATAAACGTGGGTGTTCACTGTGGCCAGCAGCTCCCTCAGACGCAAACACTATCCTTCCTGTGGTCTGGCCTGTTGTCATGTAAGCGGGAACCAGAAGCATGAGGGAGCTTGCGGCGGTCGGACAACATCCTGGACATCAAGAGGTCCCACTGGATTTGAACTCATTTCTCGCAGTCTTGGGGGGCAGCTGTGAAAACTCCAAGCGCCCCCTTGGCATAAGAAGGAGATGCCCCAGATGCTCCACGTCCAGAAACTGGTGGGATCTGGATCATGGGGATGGGCCGAGCGGCAGTGATAGGACTTCGGGTGAGCCCAAGGGGTTGGGGGAACAGACCCCGCTACTGAGCACCCTGTGGCATGAGGCTCCTCGAGAAGTGGGGAGCACGGGGCCTTCAGGACTCCGCTACCTTCTTGTTGGTCTTGTTCAAGAGTTTCTTGAGGGTGGAAGACATGAAGTAAGGCCTCTCGGCCGAGCCATCATTCCTCTCCAGGTCCTCCACTGTGGAGAGAGGTCCCAGAGCAGGAGGCGTGAGGGGAGCTCACGGGCAGGGGCCACTGGGGACAGGGAGGGTGGACGAGGGTCACAGAGAAGCCTCAGAGGGTTAGAAAGCAGACACACTGGGACCAGAGAGGGGCGGACTGTGACGGGCTCCGAGGGACACACAGGATCCCCACACTCCCAGGCCAGAAAGCCCCCCGCTTCATGCACCCCCAATCTACACGGAGGAAACCTGGCCCCCACGCCAGCCTCCCTCACTGTCTACTCCTCATCTTCTGCCCGCTTCCCCTCCTCCGCACTCCCCTTCAACAGGATGTCTCTCAGCTCGGGCGACATGAAGTAGGGTCGCTCCTGAGAGCCGTCATTCCTTTCCAGGTCCTCACCTGGGCTCCCCCCGGGAACCGGCAGGGGGAAAATGGGGTGGTCAGGAAGGGAGGGAAAGAGAGAGGCAGGGAAGAACAGGGAAGCCAGCAGGCATGGAGAAGAGGAAGAGAGAAGAAAAAACAAAACAAAACAAAAACAGATGGAGAGACCAGAGTTAGTGGCAGCCACAGATCCACCCCCCATCAAAGCCAGAAACTGCGAAGCGAGGGCTTGAGGCCAGCATCTGGGCTGCAGCCTGGGTCAGTGGACAGGAGGTCAAAGCCGCTTCTAAGTGCAAAAGGAAACCAAGAAGACGGGCTGGGGACCCAGGACGAGGGACAGCCAAGCCCTGGGGAAGCTGGGGGCAGGCAATCATGTTGCCCCGTTGGAGGGGGATGTGATGCCCAGTGGAAAGGAGGGTTTCGGGGCCCCGCAAGATTTGGGGTGAGGGGTCACTCACAGAAGCAGAGGAACAGCGTGTCCACACACATGCCATAGACGCTGAAGAAACCGTGTGCAATCAGGTAGGAGCCGATGATCACCGTCTGGGCGAGGAGAAACAAGCTGTCCTTGCTCCGTGTCCTTCCCAGAGCAACCCCCACCCACTGTGTCCTTCCTCTACTGAGAAACCCTCTTTGGAATAACGACATCTTAACCCCTCACCCATGCCAGCCGGGCCCCACCATCCACACAGCCCTCTTCTCTCCCTCTCTCTCTTTCTTTCTCTTCTTTTTTTGGAGACGGAGTCTCACTCTGTCACCCAGTCTGGAGTGCAATGGCGCGATCTCAGCTCACTGTAACCTCCGCCTCCCGGGTTCAAGTGATTCACCTGCCTTAGCCTCTCTAGTAGCTGGGATTACAGGCACCCACCACCACATCCGGCTAATTTTTGTATTTTTAGTAGAAATGGGGTTTCACCATGTTGGCCAGGCTAGTCTCAAACTCCTGACCTCAAGTGATCTGCCCGCCTCAGCCTCCCAAAGTGTTGGGATGACAGGCATGAGCCACTGCGCCCAGCCTAATGCACACATCCTCACTATGCCCAGTCCCATTTACTGCTACATCCCTAGCAATCTGGAGACTCCCAGGGCTTCGGTAGCTGCTTGATAAACATTTGTCAACGTAAGTCAGTGGAGCTGGCCAGGCGTAATGGCTCATGCCTGTAGTCCTTGCACTTTGGGAGGCTGAGGCAGGAGGATCCCTTGAGCCCAGGAGTTCGAGACCAGCCTGGGCAATATAGGGAGACCCTGCCTCTATTATTATTATTATTATTATTATAGTAGAGCGTGAGCCACCAGACCCAGCCTATCTCTGTTATTTTAAAGTAAAAATTTTAAGAAATAAAGCCATGGCCAGGCAGGGTGGCTCACTCCTGTAATCCCAGCACTTTGGGAGGCCAACGTGGGTGGATCACCTGGCCAATAGTTCAAGACTAGCCTAGCCAATAGGGTGAAACCCTGTCTCTACTAAAAATATAAAAATTAGCTGGGCAGAGTGGTGCATGCCATGAGTTCGAGACCAGCCTAGCCAACAGGGTAAAGCCCTATCTCTATTAAAAATTCAGAATTAGCCGGGCATGGCTGTAATCCCAGTTACTCGGAAAGCTGAGGAAGAATTGCCTGAACACAGGAGGCGGAGGTTGCAGTAAGCCGAGATCACACCATTGCACTCCAGCCTGGGCAAGAGCGAAACTCCATCTCAAAATAAAAAGAACTAGCAAATAGAGGAACTAAGATAAGAAACTGGGTCACTGGGCTTCAAGACCTGTACTGAGATACAATACTGCCCTTGCAATGAAGGCTTATTCCCTCCACAGCCTCATTACCTCCTTTTTTTTTTGAGACAGAGTCTCACTCTATTACCCAGGCTGGAGTGCGGTAGCATGATCTTGGCTCACTGCAATCTCTGCCTCCTGAGTTCAAGCAATTCTCCTGACTCAGCCTCCTGAGTACCTGGGATTACAGGCACCTGCTACCATGCCTGGCTAATTTTTGAATTTTTAGTAGAGATGGGGTTTCGCCATGTTAGTCTCGAACTCCTGACCTTAAGTGATCCACCCACCTCAGCCTTCCAAAGTGCTGGGATTAGAGGAGTGAGCCACCATGCCCAGCCCTTATCTCCACTTGTTTAGTCCCTCCACATGCCCCACTGCTCTCTTTACTGTTCCTGGCACAGTCCCACCCCAGGGCCGCTGTACTTGCCATTCCCTCTGCCTGGATACTGTCTACAGCTTCAGATCTCAGATCCAACATCACCAGCATGGTGACACCACCTGGACTCCCACACCTGCCACAGGTCCAAATAGTTCCCTGTGCTATACAGACATACAGACATACTAATGGCATGTCCCAGTTTGCAATCATACATTCACCAATATCATTATGGAGGAATATCTGTATACCCCCAAACTGTAAGGCCTCGAGAGGAAAGCCCTCCCTCTCAATGCCTGATACACAATAGGTGCTTGATAACGTTTGTGGTCTGAGGTCGGGCATGGTGGCTCAAGCCTGTGGGAGGCTAAGGTGCGCAGATGACTTGAGGTCAGGAGTTTCAGACCAGCCGAGACAACACAGTGAAACCCTGTCTCTATTAAATACACAAAAATGAGCTGGGTGTGGTGGTTCGTGCCTGTAATCCCACACTTTGAGAGGCCAAGGCAGGTGGATCACCTGAGGTCGGGAGTTTGAGACCAGCCTAGCCAACGTGGTGAAACCCCGTCTCTACTCAAAATAAAAAAATAAAAAATAGGCCTGGTAAGGTGGCTTATGCCTGTAACCCCAGCACTTTGGGAGGCTCAGGCAGGCAGATCACCTGAGGTTAGGAGTTCAAGACCAGCCTGACCAACATGAATAAACCCCGTCTCTATTAAAAATACAGAATTAGCCAGGCATGGTGGCGTATGCCTGTAATCCCAGCTACTCAGGAGGCTGAGGCAGGAGAATCACTTGAACGTGGGAGGTGGAGGTTACAGTGAGCCGAGATTGTGCCATGGCACTCCAGCCTGGGCAACAAGAGCAAAACTCTATCTCAAAAAAAAAAAAAAAAAAAAAATTAGCCAGGTGTGGTAGCATCTGCCTGTAATCCCAGCTACTCAGGAGGCTGAGGCACAAGAATCACTTGAACTAGGGAGGTGGAGGTTGCTGTGAGCCAAGATTGCTTCACTCCACTACAACTTGGGCAACAGAGTGAGACTCTGTCTCTAAATAAATAAATAAAATGAAAATTAAAAAATAAATAAATATACAAAAATTAGCCAGGTGTGGTGGCAGGCACCTGTAATCCCAGCTACTCGGGAAGCAGAAGCTGGAGAATTTGCTTGAACCCGGGAGGCAGAGGTTGCAGTGAGCTGAGATCTCACCACTGCACTCCAGCCTGGGTGACAGGGCAAGACTCTGATTCAAAATCAAACAAACAAAGTCTGCAGTCTGAATAAATAATCATTTCCCCACTTCTGACCTCTATCCCCATTTATCTAGTCAAAGAAGACCAGCAAAACATCTCTTCCCAAACCCCCATCTCTCCCCAGCGGTCCATACCAGTATAGGAACCCAGTAATAATTGAGGGGTGGTGCTGTATCCTGCACAATCCTAATACGGTGAGTGAAGAAGAAGAAAGCCAGGATCCCTGGAAAAAGGAGAGGAAAGCAAGATGCTGAAGGGTTCTGGGTATAGGAAACAGCTTCCCAACAAGATGACACCCATCACAGAAGACGGAAATCAGGCTCCCACACCCTGAGAGGCTAGGTGGGCAGCACTCACCCACACTACCCACGATCAGAAGTTTGCCCAACAGAAAGAGGAAGTCGGTAACTTTGTCCAGGACAGCCACTCTGCAGGGGACAATGAGGGGCAGGTGTGAATGTTGGCTTCAGGGACTAGGGGAAGAGGTGGGGTGGCAGGAGGAAGATGTCTTCCCTGACCTGATGATGTTTCTCATGAGCAGAAAGAAGGCATTCCTGGCCGAGGTGCAGAAATTGGTGCCGTAGATGGCAATCTGGAGGAGAGTGTGAGGGAGAGATCAGACTCACTGAGTGGGCATGGTGGCGGGGGGGGGCTGTCACCCTGCAGGAGCTGTTGGGTTGGTTGGGGGTCCCAGGCCCACTCACCATGATGTAGGCATTCCTGTTGAGGAATTTGATGAATTTCTCCAGGCACCAGAAGCAGCATTTGAGACAGGTCATGAGGTACTTGGCAAACCTGTTCTCCGCAGCTGGAAAAGAAGGGAAGGGATGTGGAAGTGAGGGGGACACCCGGCCTGGCCTAGAAGGGATCCCCTCTTCTCTATCACACAGATTTGCCACCGTCCAGGTCTCCTGAGTCCATGCTGTCAAAGAGACAGGGACTTGAGCCCAGGATTTTGAGGCTCCAGTGAGCTATGGTGGTGCCACTGTACTCCAGCCTGGGCAACAGAAAGATCTTGTCTCTAAAACAAAGTGTGACCAATCCCAGCCCCACAGCCCCTCTTGTGCTTTTTTTTTTTTTTTTTTTTTTTTTTTTTTTTTAACGGAGTCTCGATCTGTTCCAGGCTGGAATGCAGTGGCTCGATCTTGGCTTACTGCAACCTGCACCTCCCAGGTTCGACCAATTCTCCTGCCTCAGCCTCCCAAGTAGCTGAGATTACAGGCATGCGCCACTACGCTCGGCTAATTTTTATATTTTTAGTAGAGACGGGGTTTCACCATGTTGGCCAGGCTGGTCTTGAACTCCTAATCTCCGCTTTGGCCTCCCAAAGTGCTGGGATTACAGGCATGAGCACTGCATAAACCCATAAACCAGTTTTATTCCTGCTCTCTTGAACGCAAATAGATCTCACTCCTACTCGCTCTAGTAATAACCAGTGGTGGGCCAGGCCTCATGAGCCTGCCTCCTCCGGTAGGCTCTCTGGGCTGCTTCTCCATCGCAGGACCCAATCACGCGAACTCCCGAACGCCACCGTCACAGACAGAAACCAATGACTCCCCTATTCTCTTGTCCCCGCCCACCTCCAAGCAAGAACCAATCCTGGTTTGCTATTCAGCCTCACCCCCCCCCCCCGCCCCCCAGCAGGAGCCAATGCCAGCCGTCGGTGGGCCGTACCTTTCAGCCGCTGATCCAGGTACTCAAGGATCACTCGGATGATCTGCACAATGGCCAGGATGAGCGCGCCAAAGGCCAGGGAGCCTGTGTGGTACCTGCGGGCCGAAGGGGTGGTCGGTGGCCGGGCCAGGCCTCGTCCTCCACCCCATCCTGCCCGCAACGCCAGCCCACCTGAGCGCCCGACCAAAGGCAGAGAAGAGCGGGAAGGCCGGCAGGTCGTCTGGCTTGCGCAGGGCCCAGTAGTAGGAGGCAAAGGCCCCGGCCAGCGTGACTTGGCCCAGCGCCAGCACGAAGTTGGCCAACCAGAAGAACATGAAGGCATTGAAGATCTGCAGGCCCAGCAGGGCTCGGTGGTAGCCCGACTCACCACCGTAGAAGGCGAACTGGCAGCGGGCATTGGGGCATAGGCGGGACTCATTGGAGGAGGGGAAGGTCTGTGGGAGAGAAGGGAGAACGGAGTCCAAAAAGAGGCGCCAGGAGTTCAGAGTGGGCTCTGAGCATCAGATGTGGGGCCAGGGAAACTAGGATAGGAGACATGGGGATCAGAGTTAAGTGAAGGAATTAAGGGTTCCGAATACGGGCTTGTGCAAAAAAAGGGATTCTAGAAACAAGAAGTGGCCAGCACCAGGGTCAAGAAGAAGGCATGGAGACAGGAAATGAAGTGGGGAAAATGAGTGATTTAGCAGCTGGGGTGAAGGCCAGGTCAAGTTGGAGAAGTCGGCCTGTCTCGGGAAGTTGTTTGATCCTCCCCTGCTCCCCCTCGCCACACACACCCAGCACAGGGCATGCAACAGGGGACAGTTGCTTGCTGAATAATCTTCAAGTGGACATGAGAGGTTTCAAATCATCTGGGGCCTGCTGGGGCAATACCTGCCCTCCCCACCCCAGGGACGCCTACCTCTGGGTTGCAGGTTTTCGAAGTAAGTGGGCAGGGGCCATCATCAAAGATCTTATAGACCGCTTCGTTGGAAGTGGACAGGAAGCTAGAGGCTCGTTAAGGAAGTGGAGGTCTAGGACTGAGGACCCCAGGGACTTGTGGGAAAGAATCCATTCTCCCACCAGTTTCCAGCCCTGTTCCTAAGCTGCATGTTACTTCTGGGCAAAGTTGGTCTTTTTCTTTTTTTTTTTTTTGAGACAGAGTTTCGCTCTTGTTACCCAGGCTGGAGTGCAATGGCGCGATCTCGGCTCACCGCAACCTCCGCCTCCTGGGTTCAGGCAATTCTCCTGCCTCAGCCTCCTGAGTAGCTGCGATTACAGGCACGCGCCACCATGCCCAGCTAATTTTTTGTATTAGTAGAGACGGGGTTTCACCATGTTGACCAGGATGGTCTCGATCTCTTGACCTCGTGATCCACCCGCCTCGGCCTCCCAAAGTGCTGGGATTACAGGCTTGAGCCACCGCGCCCGGCCTCAAAGTTGGTCTTTAGCCATCCCTAGGGTCAGAGATTGGTGTCTGGGGGTGGATACACAGCAGTGCTGGCCCAGTAGGCAATGCAGAGGCACAGCAGGAAGAAGGTGACCAGTGGGTAGAGCATGGAGCACATGACGTATCCCACAGCCCTAGGAAGGAACAGAGACACAAGCATCAGGGCAAAAGACATGACTCTAGGGATAGGTCCATCCTGGCCCCTGATGCCCCAGCCCCTACCTGCTGGCTTCTTTGATGAGTGCGATCGCGATGAGAATCCTCTTCCGGAGAAAGATGAGCAGTAAGATGATAATGACTTCAAGGATACTCAGAATGATCACTGCAAAGGGCAAAGGCTGAGCCGCCTGGGCTCCCCACTCCCTCCAAGGCCTCATGTAGGGGCAGGATTGGGAGACTGGGACTCACTAAAGGCCAACCAGGTCTGCCGTAAATGCAGGTACACCCGGAAATCCGTCTGAAAGCCGAGGTCCACCAGAGAGACATCAGAGCCAGCCTCACCACGCAGTCGGGAGTACTCCATGTAGCAGTGAAATATGCCTGCATGGAGGAACCACAAGCTCAGTCCACCAGTGCCTCCTGTAACTTTGCAAAGCAGCTACAACTGCCCCCACTTAACAGAAGCAAACGCCGGGCGCGGTGGCTCACGCCTGTAATCCTAGCACTTTGGGAGGCCGAGGTGGGTGGATCACCTGAGGTCAGGAGTTCAAGACCAGCCTGGCCATCATGGAGAAACCCCATCTTTAAAAAAAAATAATAATAATAAAAATAATAATAAAAAAATAACAGAAGCAAACACTGGCCAGGCTCGGAGGCTCACACCTTAAACCCAGCACTTTGGGAGGCCGAGGTGGGCAGATCACCTGAGGTCAGGAGTTTGAGACCAGCCTGGCCAACATGGTGAAACCCCATCTCAACTGAAAATATAAAAAGTTAGCCAGGCATGGTGGTGGGTGCCTGCAGTCCCAGCTACTCGGGAGGCTAAGGCAGGTGAATTGCTTGAACCCAGGAGGTGGAGATTGCAGTGAGCTGAGATTGCGCCATTGCACTGTAGCCTGGGCAACAGAGCAAGATTCTGTCTCAAAACAAAACAAAACAAAAAAACATAAGCAAACATTGAGGCTGAGAGGCTGCCTTTTTTTTTTTTTAAATGGAGTTTCGCTCTTGTTATCCAGTCTGGAGTGCAATGGCGTGATCTCAGCTCATCGAAACCTTTGCCTCCCAGGCTCAAGTGATTCTCCTGCCTCAGCCTCCCCAGTAGATGGGATTACAGGCAAGTGCCATCATGCCCAGCTAATTTTGTATTTTTAGTAGAGACGGGGTTTCTCCATGTTGGTCAGGCTGGTCTCGAACTCCTGACTCAGTTGATCTGCCTGCCTCAACCTCCCAAAATGCTGGGATTACAGGCGTGAGCCAGCATGCCCGGCAGAGGCTGCCTTTCCTTGCCCCTGCCTCAGGGACTTTACACTTGCAGTTCCCACTGCCAGGCACTTTCTCTCCCCATGGCTGGATCCCACACATCCTTAGGTCTCTGCTAAAGGGTCATCTTCACGGGAGACTTTCCAGAACACTTTCCCCCTACTTGGAATCATAATGATACTGCCATGCTCTAACTTCTCTCTCTTTTTTTTTTGAGGCATCTCACTCTGTCGCCCAGGCTGGAGTGCAATGGCATGATCTTGGCTCACTGCAACCTCCGCCTCCCAGGTTCAAGAGAGTCTCCCTGCCTCAGCCTCCAGAATAGCTGGGATTACAGGCGCCTGCTACAACGTCTGACTAATTTTTGTATATTTTAGTAGAGACAGGGTTTTGCCATGTTGGCCAGGCTGGTCTCAAATTCCTGACCTCAGGTGATTTGCCCACCTCGGCCTCCCAAAGTGTTGGGATTACAGGCGTGAGCCACCAAACTTGGCCGAGTCATTTTTTTTTTCCACCTTTGCTCTCCTCCACTTTTTTCTTTTTTTTTCTTTTTTAAAGACAATGTCTTTCTCTGCTGCCCAGGCTGGAGTGCAGTGGCAGGATCACAGCTTATCGCAGCCTCAAACTCCCAGGCTCAGGCAATCCTCCCACCTCAGCATCCCCAGTAGCTGGGACTACAGGCTTATACCACTACACCCAGCTAATGTTTACATTTTTGGTAAAGATGCGGTCTCATTATGTTGCCCAGGCTCGCCCAAAACTCTTGGGCCTCCCAAAGTACTGGGAGATTACAGGCATGAGCTACTGTGCCTGACCCAAGTAGCTTTCTTGAGAATGCCTTTTGCTGTTGATAAAAGTATAGACCTCGACCTGGATTGGAGGGCAGTGGTGAGCCTGGCCCAGGCCCCACTGAAGGATGCTGAGGCTGTTATCACAGGAATGTGCTCTTGGCCTGTAACCCCAGCACTTTCAGAGGCCAAGGTGAGAGGATCACTTGAGGTCAGGAGTTTAAGACCAGCCTGGCCAACATGGTGAAACGCTGTCTCTACTAAAATACAAAAATTTGGCCGAGCATGGTGGCTCATGCCTGTAATCCCAGCACTTTGGGAGGCTGAGGTGGGCAGATCACCTGAGGTTAGGAGATCTAGACGAGCCTGGCCAACATGGTAAAACCCCTTCTCTACTAAAAATACAAAAATTAGCCAGTTGTGGTGGTGCATGCCTGTAATCTCAGCTACTGGGGAGGCTGAGGCAGGAGAATCACTTGAACCTGGGAGGTGGAGGTTGCAGTGAGCCAAGATCAACCCACTGCACTCCAGCCTGGACGACAGAGCAAGACTTTGTCTTAAAAAAAAAAAAAAAACAGAGCCAGGCTGGGTGACTCATGCTTGTAATCCCAGCACTTTGGTAGGCCGAGGTGGGTGGATCACCTGAGATAGGGAGTTCAATATCAGCCTGACCAACATGGAGAAACCCCATCTCTACCAAAAATACAAAATTAGCTAGGTGTGGTGACCCATGCCTGTAACCCCAGCTACTCAGGAGGCTGAGGCAGGAGAATCGTTTGAACCTGGGAGGGGGAGGTTGTGGTGAGCCGAGATCGCGCCATTGCACTCCAGCCTGGGCAATAAGATGAAACAAAAGAAAACTCTGTTTCAGAAAATGAAACAAAAGAAAACAAATAAAAAAGAATCTGGTCTTCTCAACAACACCAAGATGAACATTTTCACAAATATGTCAAGTAAGTGATGAAGAATGTCTGATGGCTTAGGATAAATTTCCTGATGGGCCATTTCCATGGGAAGGGGAAGGGCGGAGTACAGACTCAGGAAAGACGTGTCTCGGGAGGGGGTGACGCACCATAGCCCAGCACCAGAATCACCATGATGATCATCACCCAGACCATAATACCAGCCAGGAAGCGCAGCAGGATGATGAACAGGAGGCTCATCACCATGGCAATGACCAGGCCTCTGGGGAAAAGAAAAGGGTCATGAACAGATGCCACTCCCGGTCAGGCATAGAGGGGGCAGCCAGGGGAGAAGCCCCTTCCCTCCCGACTTACATGATAATCCAGTACCAAGACACGGTGTAATCTTCAAATATGCGCATGGCAAGTTGCCGCGCCTCGAGGACCCCATTAGCTTTCCTGGGGGAAGGAGAATGAGGCTCAGATCAGACCCTTTTCTGTGATCAGGCCAACCCCAGGGGATGCCTGTCCCACCCAGGAAAGCGCGACCCCAGCATGGTGCGCCAACATCCTCACTTAGCGCCCTCCACCAGGTCTGTGATGTTTTTCCGGGAGCCGTGCCCATCCTCATAGGTCGTCTCATTGCCCACCATCAGGACACCCTTGTGGGCGTGGATGGCGGGGAAGCATCTCCGGGCCACTGCATGGAGCAGAGGATAGGACCAGTCAGGCTGAGTCTCTGCACAGCCTCCCTGTCCCCACCTGAGCCTCCTGGGATCCCCTGACTCACAGGGTTTGCTGGGGATGAGGACAGCGGGGCAGTCACCATCTCGAAGCACCTCAGCGACTCCCTGCCGAGAGAGAGGGAGGGAGGTGAGTCCCTGAGGCAAGCACCCTGCCACTACCTGTGCCTGGGCTCCTGGGGCAGGCTACAACTCACTTTATTGTTCTTAAAGCCAGGAACACAGAACTGCTTATAGTACTCAAAGTCCCGGGAGCTGCGCGCATTCAGGTATGTGAGGTAACGGTCGGGGCATTTTTCCACGCAGATCTGGGAGGGGAGAAGGAAGGGACTGGGTGGGGTTGGGACAGACTGCTCAGGACAGAGGTCCCAGCCCACCTTTACGGGGGAAAAGGATGGAAAGCAGGGAGGGAAAAAGGGGAACAGTGTGGACAGGTTACCTGGGGAGTAGGACATTGGAATTCCAGCAAAACCAGGGGGCTGGCACACTTCACAATGTTGAAATAAAACAGGAAGGGTTTGTTCCTGGAGTTGGAGAAGGGAGAATGGAAACTGTCAAGACTTCTTAACCACCCAACAGAAAACTTCTTTGCTTCTTTTTTCCTTTTTATTTTTTTTCTCTCTCTTTTTTTTTTTTTTGAGACGGACTCTTGCTCTGTTACGCAGGCTGGAGTACAGTGGTGAGATGTGGACTCACTGCAACCTCCACCTCCCGGGTTCAAGTGATTCTCTTGCCTCAGCCTCCCGAATAGTTGGGACCACAGGCACCCGCCACCATGCCCAGCTAATTTTTTTTTTTTTTTTTTTTGAGACGGAGTTTCGCTCTTGTTACCCAGGCTAGAGTGCAATGGCGTGATCTCAGCTCACCGCAACCTCCACCTCCTGGGTTCAGGCAATTCTCCTGCCTCAGCCTCCTGAGTAGCTGGAATTACAGGCACGTGCCACCATGCCCAGCTAATATTTGTATTTTTAGTAGAGACGGGGTTTCACCATGTTGACCAGGATGGTCTCGATCTCTTGACCTCGTGATCCACCCGCCTCGGCCTACCAAAGTGCTGGGATTACAGGCATGAGCCACCGCGCTTGGCTAATTTTTGTATTTTTAGTAGGGATGGGATTTCGCCATATGTGCAAACTGGTCTTGAACTCCTGCCCTCAGGTGATCCTCCCACCTTGGCCTCCTAAACTGTTGGGATTACAGGAGTGAGTCACTGTGCCTGGCCTCTTTTTTGTTGCTGTTTTTCAGAGACACAGTCTTTCTCTGTTGCCCAGGATGGAGAGCAGTGGCACAGTCTTGGCTTGCCACAGCCTCAACCTGGGCTCAGGTGATCCTCCACTTCATCCTCCTGAGCAGCTGGGATGACAGGCATGCACAACCACACCTGGCTAATTTTTTGTAGTGACAGTGCTTGAACCCAGGTGGCGGAGGTTGCAGTGAGCCAAGATCGCACCATTGCACTCCAATCTGGGCGACAGAGCGAGACTCTCTCTCTCTCAAAAAAAAAGATATTTTATATAGCGCCAGGCAGGGTGGCTCAGGCCTGTCTTATGCCAGCACTTTGGAAGGCCAGGTGGGAAGATCACTTGAGCCCAATTCCAGGTTGTAGTGAGCTATGATCCTGCTACTGGCTGACAGCGAGACACCACCTCAAAATAATAACAATAAAACTGCAGCAGCAGGAACTCTATGGCAGGTGCCACTCTAAGCTCTACACAGGTACTGGCGCATCTAACCATCAAAATGGCCCCATGAGGGTGGGACTGTCATGATCCTCATTTTAGAGATGAGGAAAATGAGGCCCAGAGAGATTGAGACACCTGTCCTAGGTCACAGAGCCAGGAAGTGACGCCACTCACACTGTACTTGCTCTGCTGTCTCACCTGCTCATCACCACCTGACGTCTGCTCCAGGACCGTCCCCTCTCTGTCTCTCCTGCCCTTAAAATGTGAGCTGCCAAAGAACAGGACACTTACTATCTCATTTAGAGCTGTGTGTCCCCAAGGCCTAGAATAGTGGCTGAGGCTGGTGAGGCTTTTATCAGTACTTGCCTTCTTTTGTTGTTTGTTTTGTTGAGACCAGGGTTCGCTCTGTCGCCCTGGCTGGAGTGCAGTGGTACCACCACACCTTACTGCAGCCTTGATCTCCCAGCTCAAGCGATCCTCCCACCTCAGCCTCCCGGGTAGCTGGGACTAGAGGTGCACCCCACCATGTCCAACTAATTTTTTTGTTTGTTTCTTTTGAGACAGAGTGTCACTCTGTCACCCGGGCTAAAGTGCAATGGCACGATCTCGGGTCACTGCAACCTCTGCCTCCCAGGTTCCAGTGACTCTCCTGCCTCAGCCTCCCGAGCAGCTGGGATTACAGGCATCTGCCACCACGCCTGGCTAATTTTTGTATTTTTAGTAGAGACAGGGTTTCACCCTGTTGGCCAAGCTGGTCTCAAACTCCTGACCTCAAGCGATATTCCTGCCTCGGCCTCCCAAAGTGTTGGGATTTCGGGTGTGAGTCACTGTGCCTGGCCCTGTAAACACTTTTTTTTTTTTTTTAATTCATTTTATTATTATTATTATTTTTAAAATTTTAAATAGAGATGGGGGTTTCACCATGTTGGCCAGGATGGTCTCGATCTCTTGACCTCATGATCCGCCCGCCTCGGCCTCCCAAAGTGCTGGGATTACAGGCATGAGCCACAGCGCCCAGCCTCGTAAACACTCGTTAACTGGACTTAAGGAGATGGGGAACGCCTAGAATCTTCTGCCCACTCCTCCCCAGCCCCACCAGGCCCCAGGGAGGACTCACTCGTTTTTGGTGCCCTTCTGCCCACAGAACTCGCCCCGGCTATCCGTGGGGTAGATGACCTTTCGAGGGTCTCCATGAGTCCAGGCTGTGGAAAGATCCGGGGATACTGAGACGCTGCCACTCCTCAGAACCAGCCCTGTTCCCACTGCAGAGGCTGGGGCTGTGTGGCTGCCCCCTCCTATCCTGGAACCCCGGGTACCATCTCATTCTCTACTCACCTATAATGCCCACAGCCACGTAGCCCACAATGGCCAGGAGCAGAAACACACAGCAAATGACGTCTGTGCAGCCCCTGGGGAGCAGAGGGGCAGTGTTGAGGGGAGTCTTGGTGCCGTGTGCACCACGGGCACATCTGCACTCTGCAAACACCCGCATCCAACACCCGCATCCCTGTGTTATTTGGACAAATTTTCCTGAGTCGTTTGAATGCCGTACCAACCGGCACATGCATTTTAATTTTTATTTCATTTCACTTTTATACTGGCTACTTTTTTTTTTTTTTGAGACGAAGTTTTGCTCTTGTTGTCCAGGCTGGAGTGCAATGGCACGATCTCGGCTCACCACAACCTCCGCCTCCCAGATTCAAGTGGTTCTCCTGCCTCAGCCTCCTGAGTAGCTGGGATTATAGGAATGTGCCACCACACCCAGCTAATTTTGTACTTTTAGTAGAGGCCAGGTTTCTCCATGTTAGTCAGGCTGTTCTTGAACTCCTGACCTCAGGTGATCCATCTGCCTCGGCCTCCCGAAGTGCTGGAATTACAGGCATGAGACACCGCACCTGGCTTTTTATTTTTTATTTTATATTTTTGAGAGCAACTCTCGCTCTGTTGCTCAGGCTGGAGTGCAACCTGGCGCCTCCCAGGTTCAAGTGATTCTCCTGTTTCAGCCTCCCAAGTAGCTGGGATTACAAGCACCCGCCACCACACTGGGCTAAGTTTTGTATTTTTAGTAGAGACAGGATTTCACCATGTTGGCCAGGCTGGTCTTGAACTCCTGGTCTCAAGTGATCCACCTGCTTTGCCCTCCCAAAATGCTGGGATTACATGTGTGAGCCACCGTGCCCGGCTGCATTTGATTTTTTGATATTATTTTTTTGAGACAGAGTCTCACTCTTGTCATTTAGACTGGAGTGCAGTGGCGCCATCTCGGCTTACTGCAACTTCTGATTCCCAGGTTCAAGGGATTCTCCTGCCTCAGCCTCCCTAGTAGCCTCCAAGTAGTCACAGCTGCTCTGGAGGCTGAGGCAAGAGACTCGTTTGAACCGGGAGGGGTAGGCTGAAGTGAGCTGTGAGACTGGGCCACTCCAGCCTGGGTAACAGATGGAGACTCCATCTCAAAAATAAATAAATAAATAAGAGCATGGTAAAAATTAAGTGCAGGCTGGGTATGGTGACTCACACCTGTGATCCCCAGCACTTTGGGAGGCCAAGGCAGGTGGATCACTTGAGTCCAGGAGTTCAAAACCAGTGCTTTGCACTCAGGAGGTCGAGACCAGCATGGGCAACACAGCAAAACCTGTCTCTGCTAAAAATACAAAAAAAAAAAAAAAAAAAAAAAGAAAAGAAAAAAAATTAGCCAGGCATGGTGACTTGTGCTTGTAACCGTAGCTACTCGGGAGGCTGACTTGGGAGCATTGCTTGAACCCGGGAGGTGGAGGTTGCAGCCACTGCACTCCACCCTGGGCAACAGAGCAAGACTCCGTCTCAAAAAAAAAAAAAAAAAAAAAGAACAGTTGCAAATATTTGTCACCAGTCTGTTAGAGAACAGATGGGAGCGGGTGTGAAGAGACAGGGATTGGAGTGGTATTATCTGGGAGAACCCCCCAAAACCCAGAGCCCTTACCTGTTGTAAATGGGTCCTTTGAAAGTGGGATCATACTTCTGTGGCGTTCCTGAAAGTGGACAAAATTAAGATGGATGGGGTTGGAAACCCGAACCAAGACAGCGCTGGGAGAGCACCTCTCCCAAAAGCCCCTCGGGGTGTCTTTGCCTTGGCAAGAATAAAATTCAGAGACCTGTGGAATTTCTGCCCCACCCACCTCCAGGTGACCACACCCAAGCCCCCAGCCCGGGCAGGCCAGGGCCGGGGGGAGGGATCACTAATTGTGAACAAATTCATTAAGTGGCGGCCACCTACTGGGAAAGAGCTGAAATGGTGGCCACCCCGGAACCAGGTGGCGACGGGGAAGGTCTGAAGTGGGATAGGGGGAAGAGGGAGCCGGCACCAGTGCCAGGCAGAGGGGAACAGGGGCAGGTCCTTCGGGTGGGGGAAAGTAAGGAGGGTCGTCTGCGAGGCTCTGGGGGACAAGTGGAGTGAAGGGGGCTGGGTGACGGTGGGGGGCTCCAGGCGCAGATTTGCAACTGCGCTCCCCCTCCAGCCCCCTTCCCTGCGCCCCAGCTCCTCGAGAGGCCCCTTCCGAGGGGCCGAGGGGTCGGCCCGGGGCTGCAGGCGGGGGTCGCTGCTTACCGTGTTTCCCGTAGTAGTGGGGCCGCTCGTTCCCCATTCTGCAGGCGCCCAGCCCCGGCGGCCGCCTGCGCTCTCTCCCGCGCCCCCTCGGCCCTCCGGAGTCTGGAGGGAGGCACTGACCGCGCGGCTGGCGGCGGCTCCTCCCAGAACAGCGCCAGGCGGGGCGGCCCAAACCGGTCAGGCCGGCCCGAGCTGGACGGCTGCCCAGACGGAGGGACCCGGGAGGGCGCGGGCGGGGCGCAGCTGCTCCCGCCACTCACCGGCCGACCGGATTTAGCCCTCCCCGCCCCCATGGGGGAACCCTGCGGATTCACCCCGGGGCCACGCTGCCACCGGGCAACGCCACCTAGAACCCCTGGACACCCTCAAAGGGCGCTATTGTGGCTCCGTTTTGCAGGTGTGGAAACTGAGGCACGGGGAGGGAAAACGGCCCACGGCCCAAGCCCAGACAACCAACTGTGGAGTGTTGCGGCTGAAAACTCCTCAAACCTGTGCATGAGTTTTCTGTCTGCTGCTTTTTTTTTTTTTTTTTTGAGACTGGATCTCCCTCTGTTGCCCAGGCTGGAGTGCAGTGGTGCAATCACAGCTCATAGCAGTCAGGCCATTCTCCTGACTCAGCCTCCCGAGTAGCTGGGACTACAGGTGCTCTACTGCACTCGGCTAATTTTTAATTTCTTTGTAGAGATGGGATCTCGCTATGTTGCCCAGGCTCATCTTTAACTCCGGGACTCATGGGCTCTTCCCACCGTGGCCCCTCAAAGTGCTGCGATTACAGGCATGTACTACTGGGCCTGGCCTTAGAACAAGTATTTATTCAGCCCTTACAGGGTGCAGGCCTTGGACTGGGCACTGCATACAGTGAGGAATAAGAGACCCAATCTCGCCGGTAATCCCAGTGGCTCACACCTGTAATCCCAGCACTTTGGGAGGCCGAGGCGGGTGGATCACGAGGCCAAGAGATTGAGACCATCCTGGCCAACATGGTGAAACCCCATCTCTATTAAAAAAAAAAAAAAAAGGTGGGGGGGACCCGATCTCCAGCCTTGTAGAGCCCACATCCTCCTGGGTCACCCTGAATTTAAATGCTCCTTCTGCGCCCTCTGGACTAGATGATACTTAACAAAGGCCTTATCTTCCCTGAGCCTCAGTTTCCTCAACTGCAAAATGCGGCTTAAGTATGAAACCAAAAGTGACCTCAAAGAGCTGGCATAGGCTGGGCATGGTGGCTCACACCTGTAATCCCTGCACTCTGGGAGGCTGATGTGGGCAGATCACCAGCGATCGGGAGCTCGAGACCAGCCTGACCAACATGATGAAACCTCATCACTACTAAAAATACAGAAATTAGTCAGTGTGGTGGCACGTGCCTGTAATCCCAGCTACTTGGGAGGCTGAAGCTGGAGAATCACTTAAATCTAGGAGATGGGGCCATGCCTGATCTAGCCAGTGTTTTTCTTTTTTAAAAAATTTATTGTCTTTTTTTTTTGTGATGGAGTCTCACTCTGTCCTCCAGGTTGGAGTGCAGAGAGGTCCAGTGACTCACACCTGTAATCTCAGCACTTTGGGAGGCTAAGGTGGGCAAATCACCTGCGATCAAGAGTTCAAGACCAGCCTGGCCAACATGGCGAAACCCAGTCTCTAAAAATTAGCCAGGCATGGTGGTGGGCACCTGTAATCCCAGCTACTCTGGAGGCTGAAGTAGGAGAATTGTTTGAAACTGGCAGGTAGAGGCTGCAGTGAGCCAAGACTGTGCCACTGCACTCCAGCCTGAGTGAAAGAGTAAGACTCTGTCTCAAAAAAATAAAATAAAACAAAAATAGAGACAGGGTCTCACTGTGTTACCCAGGATGGTCTCAAACTCCCTGTCTTAAGCAGTCCTCCCACCTTGACCTCCCAAAGTGCTGGGATTGCAGGCATGAGCCACTGCACCACAACCTGACCCTACTTGTATATTTATACATAATTATAAATATAAGTGCAGCTGATTACTTGGTTAACATGGCATTATACAGGTGGCATGGAGGTGTCCTCAGCAGAAATATACATTTAGTGTGGAGGGGGTACACAGACAGCCTGGGGTTATACAGTCAGTGTGACCATATGCAGTTGGTGTCCAATAATTATAGCTGCTGTCTTAGACTCTAGGACTCACAGGCAGGGCTCTGGTCACTAACTCAGCTTATCCTTAAAGAAATCCCCTCTCGGCTGGGCAAGGTGGCTCACGCCTGTAATCCCAGCACTTTGGGAGGCCGAGATGGGTGGATCACGAGGTCAGGAGTTTGAGACCAGCCTGACCAACATGGTGAAACCCCGTCTCTACTAAAAATACAATTAGCCGGGTATGGTGGCTTGCGCATGCCTGTAATCCCAGCTACTAGAGGGGGCTGAGGCAGGAGGATCGCTTGAACCTGGAAGGTGGAGGTTGCAGTGAGCCAGGATCATGCCACTGCACTCCAGGGAAACAGTGGGAGACTCTATCTCAAAAAAAAAAAAAAAAAAAAAAGCTCCCTCTCCTATTAGTAGCCTCCAGCAGAGAGGAGGCTCCATCTAAACACCTGGAACACAGGCGAGGCCCGAGGCACCAAGTCATGCCCTTGGATGACCCAGACTCCCAAAGAAGCCCTGTGGTTCTTTCTGGAAGTCTCTGCCAGCCCAAAGGCTGGCTGGTCCCACCCTACCCATTCCAAGTAGTGGAGAGAGAGCAGGACACAGGCCTCTTCTCTTCCCAACTACACTGGGTGCCCTGGGGACATTTGGGTTTATTCGTGCCCCACCCACCAGCTCCACACTGAGGAATCCCAGAAGTTGAGCCCTCAGGAAGCCGTTGTCTCTGAACTGCACACCCATGTGACATCTGTTTTCCCCCAACACACGTGGGCATCTCATACTCAGTGTGGCGGCATCCAAGCTTTTTTTGAAACAAAGTTTCGCTCTTGTTGCCCAGGCTGGAGTGCAATGGCAGGATCTCGGCTCACTGCAGCCTCCGCCTCCTGGGTTCAAGCGATTCTCCTGCCTCAGCCTCCCAAGTAGCTGAGATTACAGGTGCCCACCAGCACGCCCAGCTAATTTTGTATTTTTTTTAAAATAGAGATGGGGTTTCATGATGTTGGCCAGGCTGGTCTTGAAATCCTGACCTCAGGTGATCCACCCGACTCGGCCTCCCAAAGTGCTGTGATTATAGGCGTAAGCCACCACACCTGACCTAATTTTCTATTTTTTTTTTTTTTTTTTTACAAAATACGTGTTGGTCAGGCTGAGCCACTGTGCCCGGTCAGCTTTTTTGTTTTTGAGACAGGGTCTCACTCTGTCACCCAGGCTGGAGTGCAGTTGCACAATCACAAGTCACTGTAGCTTTGACCTCCTGGGCTCAAGCGATCCTCCCACCTTAGCCTCCTGAGTAGCTGGGACCACAGGCATGCACCACCACACTCAGCTAATTTTTTGTATTTTTAGTAGAGATGGGGTTTTGCAACATCACCCAGGCTGGTCTCAAACTCCCAGCCTCAGGGATCCTCCCACCTCAGCCTCCCAAAGTGCTGGGATTATAGGTGTGAGCCACCGCACCTGGCCCAGCCAAGCTTCTGATTATCCCATGACTCAGGAACAGCAGCTCCATCCTCCCACATGCTCAGGCCAGGAACCTGGGGCTACTTCTCTGCTTCAGATCAGTTTTGCCTTCAGAGCTATCCAGAATTCAACCTCGTTTCACCTGTTCCTCAAGCACTCACCCTTTCTTTTTCTTTTTTTTTTTCTTGCTCAGCCACCCAGGCTGGAGTACAGTGGCTGGATCTCAGCTCACTCCAATAACCATCTCCTGGGTTCAAGAGATTTTCCCATCTCAGCCTCCCAAGTAGCTGGCATTACAGGCGCCTGTCATCATGCCCAGCTAAGTTTTGTATTTTTAGTAGAGATAGGGTTTCACAATGTTGGCCAGGCTGGTCTTGAACTCCTGACTCAGACGATCCGCCCACCTTGGCCTCCCAAAGTGATAGAATTATAGGCGTGAGCCACCACCCCCGGCCAGCACCCGGCCTTTTCACACAGCCCTGTCATCTCCTCTCTGGACAAACACAGGTACCTTCTATCTTCCCTATAGCGGTCAACATGGTGAAACCCTGTCTCTACTAAAAAACAAAACAAACAAACAAAAAACAAAAATTAGCCGGATATAGTGGTGCATGCCTGTAATCTCTGCTACTCGGGAGGCTGAGGCAGGAGAGTTGCTTAAACCTGAGAGGCAGAGGTTGCAGCGAGCCACGATCGCACCCACGCCATTGCACTCCAGCCTGGGTGACAAGAGCGAAACTCTATCTTAAAAAAAAAAAATTCCACATGGATTAATCATGCAAACATATAAAACTCAAAACTATTACAAGTATGAAGGGAAAGCTTAAGAGAATACTTCTACCATCAGATAGGCAGTAAGACTGGTAAAGCCAGAAGGCAGAGATAAGGGAGTACCAGAAGTTTCTGGTGTTAGCTAGAATGGCAGAGGGTGAGCGGCCACATAGAAACAGCCAGTGCTGAGCAAAGACAACTTGCTACCTTTCAGATCCTCCCCACCACACTGGAGGCCATTTCATCAACCTATTTTATAGCAGAGGGAATGGAGGCTAAGGGAAGGGAAGGGGCTTTGCTAGTCAACTGAGTGATCTGTCTCCAGTCCAGGCTTGATGGGTAAGTGGGAGCCATGGAGGGTGTTTGGGCAGGAGCATGACAGGGCCGCGCTGGGGAGGGGAGAACACATGGGGGAGTCTCAGCTGTCTCGGGAAAAGACTGGGGAGCCTGAGGGTTTGGTGCCATGAGTGGGACAGCTAGGCCATGCCTGGCTGTGTGAACTTGAGTTACTCCTCAGTGAGATGGAATTAAAAATGCAGAGAGAGGTGCCTGGCATACACTTGGCTCAAGGCCTGGCTTTGTGGGCTCTCAGGAAAAAGGGAACATTGGTATCATCTTGTGATGGTTTCCAAGTTAGCTGGGTGGGGACGAAGGGAGGGGAACAGCAAATACTAATGGTTTCTGCTCTGAAGATCGGAACTTGCTGTATCTCTGCAGCAACACTGCAAGACAATAATAAGCACAGGCTGGGCGTGGTGGCCAGTGGCTGGTGTCCGTATTCCCGGCTACCAGGGAGACTGGGGCAGGAGGATGATTTGAGCCCAGGAGTTACAGGCAGCAGTGAGCTGTGATGGCACCATTGCACTACAGCCTTGGCCACAGAACAAGACCCTGTCTCTAAAAATAAAAGTAAAATAGAGACCAAGCATGGTGGCTCAATACTGTGATCCTAGCACTTTAGGAGGCTGAGGTGGGTGGATGGCTTGCGTCCCGGAGATCAAGACCAGCCTGGGCAACATGGCGAAACCTTGTCTCTACAACAACAACAAAAAAATTAACTGGGCGTAGTGGCATGCCTTTGTAGTCCCAGCTACTTGGGAAGCTGAGGTGAGAGAATCTTTGAGCCCAGGGAGATAGAGGTTGCAGAGAACTGAGATTGCGCCACTGCCCTCCAGCCCAGAAACAGAATGAGACCCTGTCTTTTTCACTATGTGTATGGAAACAGAGTTTCACTCTGTTTCGATAAATAAATAAACATAGTAATAAAATGTTACACAGTTCGCCTCATTTCATCCTTGCTTTTTTTTTTCTTTTAAGACAGGGTCTTACTGTCACCCAGGCTGGAATGCAGTGGCACTAGCTTGGCTCACTGCAGCCTCGAGCTCCCAGGCTCAAGTGATTCTTCACTTCATCTGGGACTACAGGCACATGCCCCCATGCTTGGCTAACTGTATTTTTGGTAGAGACAGGGTTTTGCTATGCTGCCCAGGCTGGTCTCCAAATCCTGAGCTCAGGCGATCCTGCATTGGCCGTCTAAAGTGCTGGGATCACAGGCGTGAGCCACCATGTCCAGCCCGCCTCGTTTCATCTTTACAGCCACTCCTGTCATTATCCCCATCTGAGACAGAGCAACTGAGGCCTAGAGAGAAATAGGTGCCCACGGTGTGAAAGATTTCAATGAGCAGACCCAGGCTGTCCAGCTCCTGAGTCAACATTTAGACAGTTAACCTTTGAACAACACAGGTTTGAACTTCACGGGTCCCCTTAAACACCAATTTTCTTCCGCCTCTGTTACCCCTGACACAGCAAGACCAACCCTTCCCCTTCCTTCCTCTTCCTCCTCAGCTCACTCAGTGTGAAGACCTTTTTTTTTTTTTTTTTTTTTGAGATGGAGTCTTGCTCTGTCGCCCAGGCTGGAGTACACTGGTGCGGTCTCCGCTCACTGCAACCTCAGCCTCCCAGGTTCAAGCGATTCTCATGCCTCAGCTTCCTGAGTGAGTAGCTGGGACTACAGGTGTGAGCCACCACGCCCAGCCAATTTTTGTATTTTTAGTAGAGATGGGGTTTCACCAGCCTTGGCAGCCTCTGAGGTGGGAGGATGACTTGAACCCAGGAGTTACAGGCAGCAGTGAGCTATGATGGCACCACTGCACTACAGCCTTGGCAACAGAGCAGGACCCTGTCCCTAAAAACAAAAGTGAAATAGAGAGCGAGCATGGTGGCTCAATCCTGTAATCCTAGCGCTTTAGGAGGCTGAGGTGGGCGCCCCTCCTGTGGCTGCCCTGGAACCTGGGAGGGAGGCTGCTGTGAAGGGCAGTACAGGGAACAGGAGACCCATCTGAGGCTCAGCCCTAGCTGTCAGCCCAGCTGCGGGGAAGTTTACTGCCTGGAGACCCCCCTTGCCCATGCCTCCTGCTACAAAACAATTCAATTGCTTTTTTTGTTTGTCCAAAATAAAACCTCAGCTAGCTCTACCAAAAGGAAAAAAAAAAAAAAAAAAAAGAAATGGTGTTTCACCATGTTGGCTGGGCTGGTTTCAAATTCCTGACCTCAAGTGATCTGCCCACCTCGGCCTCCCAAAATGCTGGGATTACAGGTGTGAGCCACTGTTCCTGGCCCCTAATTTTTATTTTTAGTACAGACAGGGTTTTTGCTATGTTGACCAGGCTGCTCTTGAACTCCTGACCTCAAGTGATCCACCTGCCTTGGCCTCCCAAAGTGCTGGGACTACAGGTGTGAGCCACCGCACCCAGCCTCTGAAAACCTTTGTGATGATCCACTTCCACTTAATGAATAATAAACATATTTTCTTTTCCTTATGTTTTAATAGTTTTTGCCATTAAAAGGAACGGCAAAAACTGCAATCACTTTTGACTTTTGCACCAAACCTATAATATTTTCTTTTGCTTTGTTTTGTTTTCTTTCTTTCTTTCTTTCTTTTTTTGAGATGGAGTCTCACTCTGTCACCCAGGCTGGAGTGCAATGGCACAATCTCGGATCACCGCAACATTTGCCTCTCAGGTTCAAGCCATTCTCCCGCCTCAGCCTCCCGAGTCGCTGGGATTACAGGCACACGCCACCACACCCAGCTAATTTTTGTATTTTTAGTAGAGATGGGGTTTCGTCATGTTGTCCAGGCTGGTCTCAAACTCCTGACCTCAAGTGATCCCACCCATCTCCACCTCCCAAAGTGCTGGGATCACAGGCGTGAGCCACCTCCACCTCCCAAAGTGCTGGGATCACAGGCGTGAGCCACCTCCACCTCCCAGAGTGCTGGGATCACAGGCGTGAGCCACCGCACCCGGCCTTCTTCAGCTTGCTTTCTTGTAAGAATGAGATATACATAATACATAGACACAATACATATACATTGGCTGTTATGTTATCAGTAAGGCCAAGGGTCAATAGTGGGTATCACTAGTTAAGTTTCTGAGGAGTTATATGCAGGCTGAATGTGGTGGCTCACACCTGTAATGCCAGCAATTTTGGAAGCTGAGGTGGGAGGATCGCTTGAGCCCAGGAGTTTGAAACCAGCGCGATCAACACATCACAACCCTGTCTCTACAGAAACTTAAGGCACAGGCAGATTTCTAATTGCACGGGGGTCGGTGCTCCTCATACCCATGTTGTTTGAGGGTCAATTACATTATTTCCTATGGTTGCTGTAACAGGACACCAATGCCGTCTGGCTTAAAAAACACAAATTTGGCCGGTGCGGTGGCTCACGCTTGTAATCTCAGAACTTTGGGAGGCTGAGGTGGGCAGATCATGAGGTCAGGAGTTCGAGACCAGCCTGGCCAACATAGTGAAACCCGGTTTCTACTAGAATTACAAAAATTAGCTGGGCATGGTGGTGTGTGCCTGTAGTCCCAGCTACTTGGGAGGCTGAGGCAGGAGAATCACTTGAACCCAGCAGGCGAAGGTTGCAGTGAGCCGAGATCGCACCACTGCACTCCAGCATGAGTGACAGAGTGAGATTTCATTTCAAAAAAAAAAAAAACAAACCAAAAAAACACAAATTTATTACCTCACAGCTCAGGAGGGCAGAAGTACAAAATGCATCTCACTAGGCTTCAATCCAGGTGTAGGCAGTGCTGTGTTTCTTTCGGAGATTCTAGAGGAAAATCTGTTTCCTTGCCTGTTTCACGTTCTAGAGGCTGCCCACGTTCCTTGGCTCCTGGCCTCTTCTTCCATTTTTAAAGCCAGCAATCACATCAAACCCACCATGCTTCCGTTGTTTCATGTCCTCCTCTGACTCCGCTATCTCCCTCTTCCATTTTTTTTAAAGAGACAGGGTCTTACTATGTTGCCCAGGCTGGTCTCAAACTCCTCGGCTCAAGCAATCCTCCCACCTTGGCCTCCTAAAGTGCTTGAACTACAGGCATGAGCCACTACACCCAGCCAAAGTCTTCAATTTGGTCAGGTGCAGTGGCTTACGCCTGTAATTCCAGCACTTTGGGAAGCCAAGGAGGGCAGATCACTTGAGGTCAGGAGTTCGAGACCAGCCTGGCCAACATGATGAAACCCAGTCTCTACTAAAAATGCAAAAAAAAAAAAAAAAAATAGGCCGGGCGCAGTGGCTCACGCCTGTAATCCCAGCACTTTGGGAGGCCGAGGCGGGTGGATCACGAGGTCAAGAGATCGAGACCATCCTGGTCAACATGGTGAAACCCCGTCTCAACTAAAAATACAAAAAATTAGCTGAGCATGGTGGCGCAGCCTGTAATCCCAGCTACTCAGGAGGCTGAGGCAGGAGAATTGCCTGAACCCAGGAGGCGGAGGTTGCGGTGAGCCGAGATCGCGCCATTGCACTCCAGCCTGGGTAACAAGAGTGAAATTCCGTCTCAAAAAATAAAAAATAAAAAATAAAAAAATAACCGGGCGTGCTAGCAGGCACCTGTAGTCCCAGCTACTTGGGAAGTTGAGGTAGGAGAATCACTAGAACCCAGGAGGCAGAGGTTGCAGTGAGCCAAGACTGTGCCACTGCACTCCAGCCTGGGCAACAGAGCAAGACTCCATCTCAAAATAAAACAAAAAAAAAGAAAGGAAAAGAAAAGAAAAAATAACTATATTAGCTAAGTGTGGTGGTACATGCCTGTGGTCCCAGTTCACAGCTCACTGTAGCCTACCACTAGGGAGGCTGAGGTGGGAGGATCACTTGAGCCCAGGAGGCAGAGGCTACAGTGAGCTGTGATCACACCACTGCACTCCAGACTGGATGACAGAAACCCTGTCTCTAAAAAAAAAAAAAGCAAACAAATAAAAATAACAAAACAAAAACAACCCCTCCCATCCCCACTAACCATTAGTGTGATCCCACTTCACAACAGGCACACTGAGGCTGCTTGGTCAGACCACACAGCTGGTGAGAGACACAGCCAGGAATCAAACCAGGCCCTGCTGGAGCCAACCCAGGCCTTTCCTTGGCAGGTACTGGAAGAAGCAGAGATAATGTTGCGGCAATGGTGGGGAAGAACAATTGGGAAAATTGGGCTGTTGGACAAGGCCAGGATTGAGGGAGGCAGCCTTCAGGTTCCAGCCTTGCTGGTGGTAACAGCTGACCCACCCAGTGTAGTGGGCGTAGGCGATAAGAGAACAGCCACAGCCTGCCCAGTCACAGTGCTGGTGCCAGGACATCAAATGCCACCCAGCCCCCACAGCTTCCGGACACTGGCCAAGTCCCCAAGAGCTGCAGTGGCCCAAGGCCTCACCCACACAGCCAGCCACTGGCCTCTGCCTTCCCAGAAGTCTGTGCCTGCGGAATGAGCATCACCAGCTGCCCAGCACCTCCTTTTGACAAAGGATTTGAGGACAGCATCTAGGTGGGAGGCGCAGAAGGGTTAAGGGCAAAAGATAAGAGTGCCTACTGTATGCACAGAGCTCCTACTGTGTGCTGGACTGTGCTAGGCACCAAACCAGACTTTGCTTTTAAAAACAGTTAAGATTTTTTTTTTTAAAGACAGGATCTCCTTTCTTTTTTTTTTTTTTTTGAGATGGAGTCTCACTCTGTTACCAGGCTGGAGTGCAGTGGCGCAATCTCAGCTCACTGCAATCTCCGTCTCCTGGGTTCAAGCGATTCTCCTGCCTCAGCCTCCCAAGTAGCTGGGATTACACTACAGGTGCGTGCAGCCACACCCAGCTAATTTTTGTGTTTTTTAAATTAGAGATGGAGTTTCACCATGTTGGCCAGGATGGTCCTGATCTCTTGACCTCATAATCTGCCCTCCTCAGCCTCCTAAAGAGGGAGGCTCACCATGCCCAGCCGAGACTCCCATTCATAAATAAATAAATTTTTAAAAATCATGCTCTCAGGCCGGGCGCGGTGGCTCACGCCTATAATCCTAGCACTTTGGGAGGCTGAGGCGGGTGGATCACGAGGTCAAGAGATTGAGATCATCCTGGTCAACAAGGTGAAACCCCGTCTCTACTAAAAATACAAAAATTACTTGGTCGTGGTGGCGCACGCCTGTAATCCCAGCTACTCAGGAGGCTGAGGCAGAAGAACTGCTTGAACTCAGGAGGCGGAGGTTGCGGTGAGCCGAGATCGCACCATTGCACTCCAGTCTGGGTAACAACAGTGAAACTCCGCCTCAAAAAAAAAAAAAAAAAAATCATGCTCTCTTGGGGATTGATTGGGAAATGGCAAAAAAGTCTCGGCGGGGTATGGTGGTTTACGCCTGTAATCCCAGAACATTGAGAGGCTGAGGCGGGCAGATCACCTGAGGTCGGGAGTTACAGACCAGCCTGGCCAACAAGGTGAAACCCAGTCTCTGTTAAAAATACAAATATTAGCCAGGCGTGGTGGCTCACGCCTGTAATCTCAGCGACTCGGGGCGCTGAGGCAGGAGAATCGCTCGAACCCAGGAAGCAGAGGTTGCAGTGAGTCGAGATAATGCCACTGCACTCCAGCTTGGGCAATAAAAGTGAAACTCCATCTCAAAAAAAAAAAAAAAAAAAAAAAAGGGAAAAAGAAAAGCAAAGTCTCTAGGGAGAATTCTTTACCAGGGCTCTGCAAATGTTTTCTGTTAAAGACTAGATATTAAAGATTTTAAGCTTTGTGGTTCACATATCATCTCTGTCATATATTTTTTTCTTTTTTTACAACCATTTAAAAATATAGCAGCCATTCTTAGCCCACTAGCCTAACAAAAACAGGCCACCACCCAGCAATCTAAATATAAGTAACATTAGCCATGTTCGGTGGCTCACGCCTGTAATCCTGGCACTTTGGGAAGCCAAGGTGGGTGGATCACTGGAGGTCAGGAGTTCAAGACCAGCCTGGCCAGCAAGGTGAAACCCCGTCTCTATTAAAAATACAAAAATTAGCTGGGCGTGGTGTCTTGTGCCTGTAATCGCAGCCACTGGGGAAGCTGAGGCATGAGACTCACTTGAACCCAGGAGGCAGAGGCTGCAATGAGCTGACATGGTGCCCCTGCCTTCCAGCCTGGGCAACAGAGGGAGACTCCGTCTCAATAAATAAATAAATAAGAGTAACATAGATCTGCACATTTTAAAAGAGTTATGGGCTGGGCGTGGTGGCTCACATCTGTAATCTCAGTACTTTGAGAGGCCAAGGTAGGAGGATCACTTGAGCCCAGGAGTTCAAGACCAGCCTGGGCAACATGACAAAACATGGTCTCTTCAAAAAATACAAAAATTAACCGAGCATGGTAACTGGAACCCTGTAGTCCCAGCTCCTTGGGAGGCTGAGGCAGGAGAATTGCTTAAACCCAGGAGCGGAAGTTGCAGTGAGCCAAGATTGAACTATTGCACTTCACCCTGGGTGACAGAGTGAGACCTGTCACACACAAAAAAAGTATATACTAATAAAATAATAATAATACAGATTGGCCCTCCTTGGGCATGACAGGGCCCGTGCTGGCTAGATGAGGTGTTCACCTTGTGAAAACACCTTCAGCCTCATATATTTAGGATCTATGCCCTTTTATGTATGTATTTCCTACTTCAAAAAAAAGTTTAAAATAAATATTCACTTTGATTGGTTAAATAACAGACGGTCCATCCACAAATGTGCTATTCTATGCTACTGTGCAAAAAGGTTGTGCTGGGCACCGTGGCACATACCTGTAATCAGTGCCAGCTACTCAGGAGGCTGAGGTGGGAGGCTCCTTTCAACCCAGGAGTTCCAGGCTAGCCAAGGCAACATAGCAAGACCCTATGTCTTTTCTTTTTATTTTAACCCTCTCTTAAAATAATAATAATAAATGATTGAGGAAGCTTTGGAGGTGTTGACATGAGACCATCTCTAATATATATTAGGTAAAAAAAACAAAAAAACACTAGGTGCAGTGGCTCATGCCTATAATCCCAGCACTTTGGGAGGCCAGTACAGGAGTATTGCTTGAGCCCAGTAGTTCACAACCAGACTGGGCAACAGGGTAAGACCCCCACCTCTTAAAAAAAAAATTAGTTGACTATCATGGTGCACACCTGTAGTCTCAACTACATGGGAGGCAGAAGCAGGAGGATCACTTGAGCCTAGGAGTTGGAGGCTGCAGTGAGCTATGATCATCCCACTGCACTCTAGGCTAGCCTAGTGATAGAGTGAAACCCTGTGTATAAACAACAAAAATAACAACAAAGAATAAAGTATTGTCCAGGGTGACAGAGCAAGAGGGAAACTTTCATCATAAAGCCATAACATCTTTTGTATCTTTTAAATTTAAAGCATGTGAATGTATTATCCCTTTCAAAGAAAACAGTCACAAGTAACAACCTTTCATACATACATACATATATATGTGTATGTGTGTATATATATTTCAATATTACACATATACATATATATATATATATATATATATATTTTGAGACGGAGTTTCGCTCTTGTTACCCAGGCTGGAGTGCAATGGCGCTATCTCGGCTCACCGCAACCTCCACCTCCTGGGTTCAGGCAATTCTCCTGCCTCAGCCTCCTGAGTAGCTGGGATTACAGGCGTGCGCCACCACGCCCAGCTAATTTTTTGTATTTTTAGTAGAGACGGGGTTTCACCATGTTGACCAGGATGGTCTCGATCTCTTGACCTCGTGATCCACCCGCCTCGGCCTCCCAAAGTGCTGGGATTACAGGCGTGAGCCACCGCGCCCGGCCATATTTTTTTTGAGATGGAATTTTGAGCTTGTGGCCCAGGCTGGAGTGCAATGGCATGATCTCAGCTCATTGCAATGTCCACCTTCTGGGTTCAAGCAATTCTCACTCAGCCTCCCAACTAGCTGGGACTACGGGTGCACATCACCACACCCAGCTAATTTATTTATTTATTATTTTTTTTGGGACGGAGTCTGTCGTCGCCCAGGCTGGAGTGCAACGGCGTGATCTCGGCTCACTGCAACCTCTGCCTCCTGGGTTCAAGTGATTCTCCTGCCTCAGCCTCCTAAGTAGTTGGGATTACAGGTGCGCATCACCATGCCCGGCTAATTTTTGTATTTTTAGTAGAGACAGGGTTTCACCATGTTGGTCAGGCTGCTCTCGAACTCCTGACCTTGGGATCCACCCGCCTCAGCCTCCTAAAGTGCTGGGATTGCAGGCTTTAGCCACCACGTCCGGCCCTAATTTTTGTATTTTTAGTAGAGACGGGGTTTCACCATGTTGGCCAGGCTGGCCTCGAACTCCTGACCTCAAGTGACCCACCCACCTCAGCCTCCCAAAATGTTAGGATTATAGGCGTGAGCTCACACCTGTAATGCACGCCTGGCCAAGACTGTTTTAAATAAGCATCACTACTGTCCCCTCCGACCCCAGTTTTATTTCTCCCTAGTCAGAGTCTATTGTTTTGGATCCAGAATCTTTTTCTACACTGCTCTTACCAAGGGGGGGTTGGCTGGAAAGGATGGCAGTGCCCATTGCTGACATCCTCCGGGGGCCCAGAGCCATTTCCCCATTTCCCCTGGAACTGCTGCTTTCCTCTAGATATGATCTCTGCTGAGGAACGCGCTTCCTGCCCGACCTGGTCTCGCCCAAGTCAATGCCTTGGGTTGCTTCTCCATTAGCTCGTGGGAAAGCCATGTCCACAGTAACACCAGCCCTGGTGGCCTCTTGGCACACTGAGTTTGCCAGCCTATGCAAAATGCTTCCTCCACCAGTGAGTGTGGTCAGCTGAACCCTACAGACAAAGACACAGAGCATCAGAGAGGTCACGGACTCACCCAGGGCCACACGGCTCCTAAGTGTCAGAGCCAGGATTTGGTCCTGGGTTTGTCTGACGTCAGTCCCTAAACTTCTGCGGGATGGGAAGCCATTAGGACAAGGGGGTAGGTTATGTGAGCCACTCTTCCACACCATCCCCAGGAGAAAGTTCCCTTCATCCATCAGAGACTTCATGGGGCAGTCCAAGGCCCCCAGGTTTTTGGTTCTGAAGTGAAGCTTGCTTTTCCAAGCTAAGCAAAACCCCTACTTCAAGCAATCAAACCAGATGGCCCCTCTGGCCCCAAGGCAAAATATAATTAAGTAACTATGTGGTTTGTTTGCTGTTCTTTCTTCCTGAAGCACACTTCCCCTAAATCTTCCCACGGCTGGCTCAACCTCCAGCCCTTAGTAACCTAAAATAATCACTGATGTTTCTGCCACACAAGATCATACGATGTCCTGTTCTTTGCTTCACAATTTACAGCAACCTAAAATTACACATTCCTTCCCTTGACTACTCCCTGCGGTCAAAGATTTCGCTGCTGTATTCACTGCTGGGTTCCCAGGGTCTAGACCCCTGCCTAAATTGTGCTCAATAAATATTTGTTGATTGAAGGTACTCCCTTGAGCACAGCACAAGGTCTGTCTGGCGGGGTCCCCGTCTCATGTGTGGGCCTGGGAGATCTGCCTAGCTCCGCCCATGGCTCAGTTCCATCCTTTGGCCAAATTCAAGGCTGGGTGAATCCTATCATTGTCTACTCTGCCCCAGCCAAACCTCATAGAGACCCAATACCCCTCAGATGCTGCCCACAAGCAGGCAAGACCTGGCTGGAACCCCAGACTTAGACTCTGAGGTCAGAGACAGCCTGTCACACCCAAGGGACACACAGCACCCGCAGCCACTGGAGCTGGGGTTTGAGCCCAAATCAAGACCAAGGGGGTCCCTCCAGGGGACTGGGCTGGCAGCTTCAGTTGGGGAGGGGGTGCTGGGAGCCGGCCAGGTCCTGCTGCCTCCCTTGGCTAGGCTCTGCAGGGAAGGTCCCAGCCTCCCCCATCTATCTCTCCTGAAGCCTCCTGAGGCCACAGTCCCTGGGGGCAGGAAGGCACAGCTCTAGCCAACTTGTTTGTCTTGAATATTTTAGAGCAGTTTCCGGCCCCCTCCCCAAGGCCCTTCAGTGTCACTGTTTCCAGGAAGTTCTTGTCACACACAGAGGGGCGATATATGGTGCCTCTTTGCCTCCAGGGTAGTACCACGTGGGGCTGGGGCTGAATTGGGTCTTGGGGACCCAAAATGGAGAAGAGAAAGGAGAAACTGAGGATGGCAACTCTCCCCACCGTGGGAATCCAGGGGAGGGCGGCACCACACGGCGCTAGGGATGGAGAAGCCCATATCCTGGCCCCATCCCCGGGGCCAACTGACTCAGGCCGCCCCCAGAGGTTCGCGGGAGGGAGTTCCAGTCGCCAGCACCTCTCGAAACGGGAGGTGGGTGTCCCCATCCCCTTGCACAGGGCGGGGAAAGTTTCTCAATTGTTTCCTGCTTCCTTCCTGCCCCCTTGTCAGAGACGCCCTTCTTTCCGCCGTTTCCAGGCGGCTGGCCAGACCCGGTGGGCTCCCACCTTGGGTATTCGGTCTGCCCAGTCTTGCCTCAGTTTCCCCATTTGGCTAACAGCCCTGGAGGGCTACTTCTGGCGGTAAGGTGCAGGAGGAAGAAGTGGACAAAGGGGTTCGAGAGAGGAAGGGGATTTGGGGAGGTCGGGGCCCTGTCTCTTTTCCGAGCCCGCAGCGCCGCGCCTCCCCTCCCCCGCCCGCCATCTGAGCCGCCCAGATAACGGGACCTCCCCGGGCGGAGCATGCGCCGTGCACCCCGGCCCATCAGCCGGAGGGGGAGCTGGGGCTCCCGGGGAGGGGATGCGGGGCGACCCGGGTGGAGCAGGGGGCGTGGGATCCGCGCAGTGTGGGATGCGGGGGCCCGAGCGCGGAGGGCCCTCCAGCGGCAGCGCGGGTGCCTAGGGTCTCAGATGTCCCCCTGGCTCAACGTCCCCCCACCCCCAGGTCAGCAGAGGCGGCCCCTGACCGGAGGCGGCTCCTACCGTAGGCTCCGTTTTTCCGCTCGTCCTCCATGGCCGCGGCGGGCGGGAGGCGAAGTCCAAGCCAGCGCGACCCCAGCCCGGGCGGGCGGGAGGCTCCGCGGGCTGCAGCGCCCCGCCCCGGGCTCCGGCCACGCCCCGCCCGCCGGACCCGCCCCCGCGCGGCTCCTCCAATGGGAGCCTCAAGCGGGCGAGGGCGGTGCCCAGAGGCGGGACCTGGCGTGGGAGGGGTGGAGCCCCAACCTTTGTTTCTAGTCTCGGCTCTCAAGTAATCCTCTGGAGGGTGTGCACCGTGGGCAAAGAGAGGTCTGTCATTCATTCATTCATTCATTCATTTATTCATTCATCTATGCATTTCATCGTCAAGGAGATATTGAGACTGGGTGTGGCGGCGCGGGCCTGTAATCCCAGCCACTCTGGAGGCTGAGGCAGGAGGATCACTTGGGCCAAAGAGTTCCAGGCCAGCCTGGACAACATAGTGAGATCTGGTCTCTAAAACGTACATTGACCGGGCGCGGTGGTTCACACCTGTAATCCCAGCACTTTGGGAGGCCTAGGTGGGAGGCTCGCATGAACCCAGGAGTTTGAGACCAGCCCGGGCAACATAGGAAGACCCTCGTCTGTAGAAAAAAATGTAAAAAATTGCCGGGCGCGGTGGCGCGTGCCTGCAGTCCCAGCTACTCGGGAGGCTGAGGTGGGAGGATCGCTTGAGCCCAGGAGTTCTGGGCTGTAGTGCGCTATGCCGATCGGGTGTCCGCACTAAGTTCGGCATCAATATGGTGACCTCCCGGGAGCGGGGGACCACCAGGTTGCCTAAGGAGGGGTGAACCGGCCCAGGTCGGAAACGGAGCAGGTCAAAACTCCCATGCTGATCAGCAGTGGGATCGCGCCTGTAAATAGCCACTGCACTCCAGCCTGAGCAACGTAGCGAGACCCGGTCTCTTAAAAAAAAAAGAAAAAGAAAAGGCCAGGTGCGGTGGCTCACGCCTGTAATCCCAGCACTTTGGGAGGCCGAGGGGGGTGGATCACGAGGTCAAGAGATCGAGACCATCCTGGTCAACCACCCCGTCTCTACTAAAAATACAAAAAATTAGCTGGGCATGGTGGCGCGTGCCTGTAATCCCAGCTACACAGGAGGCTGAGGCAGGAGAATTGCCTGAACCCAGGAGGCGGAGGTTGCGGTGAGCCGAGATCGCGCCATTGCACTCCAGCCTGGGTAACAAGAGCGAAACTCCGTCTCAAAAAAAAAATAAAAAATAAAAAAATTAACCGTGCTTGGTGATGCACACTTGTAATTCAGCTACTCTGGAGGCTGAGGTAGAAGGATCACTTGAGTCCAGGAGTTTGAGGCTACAGTGAGCTATGATTGTGCCACTGCATTCCAGCCTGGGCAACCCTGTCTCAAAATAATAGTAATCATAACTAACAGTAATAATAACAAAAGATGAATAGATAAATAATTGATAGGTAACTATTGATCACCTAGTACCACTGAACATACCAAAAGATGCCATTTTCTTTTCTTTATTTTATTTTATTTTTTGGAGATGGAATCTTGCTCTGTCTCCCAGGCAGGAGTGCAGTGGCACAATCTTGGCTCACTGCAACCTCTGCCTCCTGGGTTCAGGCAATTCTCTTGTCTCAGCCTCCGGAGTAGCTGGGATTACAGGGGTCCGCCACCACGCCCAGCTAATTTTTTGTATTTTAGTAGAGACGGGATTTCACCGTGTTGCTCAGGCTGGTCTCAAACTCCTGATCTCATGATCAGCCCACCTCGGCCTCTCAAAGTGCTGGGATTACAGGCTCCGCGTGAGCCACCGTGCCCAGCCAAGATGCCATTTTCATTCATTAGATTAGTAAGAATTTTAGAGTTTGATAACATGAAATCAGGTGAGTGACTGCTTTAAAGCAGAAGGTTTTCTGGCAGAAAGAGTAAATCCAAGTCATGTTCACCTGGCACCATTCCTGCCTGGCACTGACCAGTGTGTGTGCATGGAATGGAGTAACCAAGGGGTGTTCCCTGCAGCCTTGACAGTTATTGTGAAAAATGGGTGAAAACATCACTACACTCCAGCCTGGGTGACAGAGTGAGACCCTATCTCAAAAAAGTAAAAAAAAAATGAATAAAGCATAAAGCACGAAGTCATCAGGGACATGTAAATTAAAGCCTCGATGAGATACCATTGCACACCCACCTGAGTGGCTAAAATTAAAAAGTCTGGTCGAACCAAGTGTTGAGGAAGATGGGAAGCATATGGGTGCTCTCCTACTCTGTTGGTGAGAATGTAAAACGGCACAACCACTTGGAAAATAATCTGACAGTTTCTTCTTTCTTTCTTTCTTTCTCCATGTTGGTCAGGCTGGTCTCAAACTCTCGACCTCAGGTGATCCACCTGCCTCTGCCTCCCAAAGTGCTGGGATTACAGGCATGAGCCACCGCACCTGGCCTGATCTGGCAGTTTCTTGCAAAGTTAATGCCCTAGAAATTGCACTCCTAGGTATATACCCAAGAAAAGTATAAGTGAAGAAAAGAAAAAACCCACAGAGACTTTCATATAAATGTTCATGGCAGCTTTATAGTATCCTTATTCACAACGGCAAAAAAAAAAAAACAAAAAACTAGTGGCCTGGTGCAGTGGCTCACGCCTGTAATCCTAGCACTTTGGGAGGCTGAGGCTGGCAGATCACAAGATCAGGAGTTCGAGACCAGCCTGACCAACATGGTGAAACCCCATCTCTACTAAAAATACAAAAATTAGCTGGGCATGGTGGCACCCGCCTGTAATCCCAGCTACTTGGGGGGCTGAGGCAGGAGAATCGCTTGAACCCAGGAGGCAGAAGTTGCAGTGAGCCGAGATTTTGCAACTGCACTCCAGCCTGGGCAACAGAGTGAGACTCTGTCTCAAACAAACAATCAAACAAATGAACAATCAAAAAACTAGGAGCAACCTAAATTCCCATTAATGGTTCAGTGGTGAAGCAAACAATTGTGGGTTTCACCCATACCATGGGATTCTCCTTAGCGATGAGAAATGCATGTTTTATTTTTCTTCTTCTACTTCTTCTTCTTCTTCTTCTTTTTTTAGGGACAGGATCTTTCTCTGTTGCCCAGGCTGGAGTGCAGCGGTGCAGTCATAGCTGACTGAAGCTCTGACCTCCTCAGCTCAAGCAATCCTCCTGCCTCAGCCTCCCAAGTTGCAGGGACTACAGAAAAACAACACCACGCCCGGCTAATTTTTTAAGTTTTTGGAGAGATGGGGCTCTCCCTAATAGATGCCCAGTCTGGTCTCAAGTGATCCTTCTGCCTCAGTCTCCTAAAGTGCTGAAATTACAGGTGTGAGCCACAGTGCCCAGTCCAGGAATAAACTATTGATACAGGCAAAAATAAGGATGAATCTCCCCAAAAAGCATAATGTTGTGTGAAAGAAGCCACACACATTTTTTCTGAAATTCTAGAACAGGCATAGCTAATCAACCTATAGTAACAGAACATAGATAGTAACAGAACATAGATCATTGGTTGACTTTTGGGACAGTAGTAACTGCTAGGATGACAGGAGCAGCTTCTGGGAACTGGAAACAGGATTGTAGTGATGTAGCTTAGTTCAGTTTGTGAATACTTCATATTTGATCTTTCCCCTTCCACCTCCCCAACTCCTTTTTCTTTCTTTTTTTTTTTTTGAGACAGTCTTGTTCTGTCGCCAGGCGCCAGGCTGGAGTGCAGTGGCACAATCTTGGCTCGCTGCAACCTCTGCCTCCTGGGTTGAAGCAATTCTCCTGCCTCAGCCTCCTGGGTAGCTGGGACTACAGGCATGCGCCACCATGCCCGCTGATTTTTTTTGTATTTTTAGTAGAGACGGGGTTTCACCATGTTGGCCAGCGTGGTCTCAATCTCTTTTTTTTTTTTTTTTTTGAGACGGAGTTTCGCTCTTGTTACCCAGGCTGGAGTGCAATGGCACGATCTTGGCTCACCGCAACCTCCACCTCCTGGGTTCAGGCAATTCTCCTGCCTCAGCCTCCTGAGTAGCTGGGATTACAGGCATGTGCCACCGTGCCCAGCTAATTTTTTTTGTATTTTTAGTAGAGATGGAGTTTCACCATGTTGACCAGGATGGTCTCGATCTCTTGACCTTGTGATCCACCCGCCTCAGCCTCCCAAAGTGCTGGGATTACAGGCGTGAGCCACCACACCTGGCATGCTTTTTCTTTTCTTTTCTTTTTTTTTTTTTCTGAGACAGAATCTTGCTCTGTTGCCCAAGCTGGAGTGCAGTGGCAATTTTTGTATTTTTACGAGACACGCAGTTTCACCATGCTGCCCAGTATGGTCTCAAACTCCTGACCTCAAGAGATCCACCCACCTCAGCCTCCCAAAGTGCTGAGATTACAGGTGTGAGCCACCACGTCTGACCTCGACTTCTGCCCTTTAAAAATATGTTGCTCAGCTGAGCGTGGTGGCTCATGCCTGTAATCCCAGCACTTTGGAAGGCTGAGGCGGGAGAATCACCTGAGGTCGGGAGTTCGACACCAGCCTGACCAACATGGAGAAACCCCATCTCTACTAAAAATGCAAAAAAATTAGCCAGGCGTGGTGGCACAGGCCTGTAATTCCAGCTACTCAGGAGGCTGAGGCAGAAGAATCGCTTGAACCCGGGAGGTGGAGGTTGTGGTGAGCTGAGATTGCACCATTGCACTCCAGCCTGGGTAACAAAAGCGAAACGCCTAAAAAAATTAAATAAATAAATACATAAAATATGTTGCTCTTCCCAGTCCAGTCGCCAGCATCATGCTCTTTTATTCCTTTTTCAAGTCCCTCGTGGGCAAGAATGTGGTCATGGAACTCAAGAATGATGTGGGCCGGGCGCGGTGGCTCACGCCTGTAACCCCAGCACTTTGGGAGGCCGAGGCGGGTGGATCACAAGGTCAAGAGATCGAGGCCATCCTGGTCAACACGGTGAAACCCCGTCTCTACTAAAAATACAAAAAATTAGCTGGGCATGGTGGCACGTGCCTGTAATCCCAGCTACTCAGGAGGCTGAGGCAGGAGAATTGCCTGAACCCAGGAGGCGGAGGTTGCAGTGAGCCGAGATCACGCCATTGCACTCCAGCCTGGGTAACAAGAGCGAAACTCTGTCTCAAGAAAAAAAAAAAAATAAAAGAATGGTGGCACCCTTCATTCAGTAGATCAGTATCTCAACATCAAACGAGCTGACACAAGTGTCATACACCTTGAGAAATATCCTCACAAGTTATCAGTGAAGAACTGCTAGGCTGAGCTTGATGGCTCACACCTGTAATCCCAGCACTTTGGGAGGCTAAGGCAGGTGGATCACCTGAGAGCAGGAATTCAAGACCAGCCTTGCCAACATGGCAAAATCCCATCTCTACTAAAATACAAAACTTAGTCCAGGGCAGTGGCAGGTGGACCACCTGAGGTCAGGAGTTCGAGACCAGCCTTGCCAACGTGGCAAAATCCCATCTCTACTAAAATACAAAACTTAGCCCAGGGCAGTGGCAGGTGCCTGTAATCCCAGCTACTCAGGAGGCTGAGGCAGGAGAATTAGTGGAACCTGGGAGGTGGAGGTTGCAGTGAGCTGAAATCACGCCACTGCACTCCAGCCTGAGCAACAGAGCAAGACTCTGTCTCAAAGGAAAAAAAAACAAGGACTGCTTCATTCTGGGCTTAGTGGTCCCATACAGACAGTTCCCAGCAGAGGAGGTGGACACACATTGTCACAGCGTACAGCAAGGAAGAAAGCCCAGCAGCAGTAAGTGACAACCCCTCCTTCTCCTCCCCTCCCTCTTCCTTGGTGACCCGTAACCCCAATCCCCAGCCCAGGACCCCTAACTCCCAATACTTGAAGATTTTGTTTTTTTGTTTTTTACTAATGATGGTTTTGTGAGTTTTTTTTTTTTAAAAAAAGGGATGATCGGATAAGAGGAATAATAGGGAACAGGTATCCTTTCTGAGCAGGGGAGAAGAGGTAGGCTGGGAAATTTCAAAGCCTTCCCAATCCCCAGTACCTGCCTTTCTCACTACCTCCCTGGAGATGGTGGGAGGGAGGGCTTCCTAGGTCTTTCCAGGGCAGCATGTGAATCACTTGGGGGGATGGAAGGAATCTGTCCCACGTCAGGAATAAAATTTATGATGCAAATATATATATATACACACACACAGACACATACACACACAAGCATATATATATATATACACACACTATATATATAAAATGTAACACACACACACATACATATAACATATATATAAGCCAAACGTGGTAGCTGATGCCTGTAATCCCAGGACTTTGATCCCAGGGCGGATCGCCTGAGGTCGGGAGTTCGAGACCGACTTCACCAACATGGAGAAACCCTGTATCTACTAGAAATACAAAATTAGCTGGGCATGGTGGCGCATGTGTGTAATCCCAGCTACTCAGGAGGCTGATGCAGAAGAGTCACTTGAACCTGGGAGGTGGAGGTTGTGGTGAGCCGAGATTGTGCCATTGCACTCCAGCCTGGGCAACAAGAGTGAAATTCTGTCTAAAATAAATAAATAAATAAATAAATAAATGTGTGTCTGTGTGTGTGCTACATGTTACTGGGTGCAGTGTCTCACACATATTGGGAGGCTAAGGCAGGAGGATTGCTTGAGCCCAGAGGTTCCAGATCAGCTTGGCTAATCAAGTGAGACCTCATCTTTAATTAAAAAAAATAATAAATACGTCGGGCATGGTAGCTCACACCTGTAATCCAAGCACTTTGGAGGCCATGGCAGGCGGATCACCTGAGGTCAAGAGTTCAAGACCAGCCTGACCAACATGGTGAAACCCTGTCTTTTTTTTTTTTTTTTTGAGACGGAGTTTGGCTCTTGTTACCCAGGCTGGAGTGCAATGGCGCGATCTCGGCTCACCGCAACCTCCGCCTCCTGGGTTCAGACAATTCTCCTGCCTCACTCTCTTGAGTAGCTGGGATCACATGCACGCGCCAACATGCCCAGCTAATTTTTGTATTTTTAGTAGAGACGGAGTTTCACCATGTTGACCAGGATGGTCTCGATCTCTTGACCTCATGATCCACCCGCCTCGGCCTCCCAAAGTGCTGGGATTACAGGCGTGAGCCACCGCGCCTGGCCTGAAACCCTGTCTTTAAAAAATAAAAATAAATGGGCCGGGCGCGGTGGTTCATGCCTGTAATCCAAGCACTTTGGAGGCCAAGGCGGGTGGATCACCTGAGGTCGGGAGTTCAAGACCAGCTTGACCAACATGGTGAAACCCCGTCTTTAAAAAATAAAAATAAAAACAAAGATCTCGAAGAGATATTTGTAATAAATAAATAAATAAATAAAAATAAAAACATAAGCCGGGCGCGGTGGCTGACGCCTGTAATCCCAGCACTTTGGGAGGCCGAGGCAAGTGGATCATGAGGTCAAGAGATCGAGACCATCCTGGTCAACATGGTGAAACCCCGTCTCTACTAAAAATACAAAAAATTAGCTGGGCATGGTGGCGCGTGCCTGTAATCCCAGCTACTCAGGAGGCTGAGGCAGGAGAATTGCCTGAACCCAAGAGGTGGAGGTTGCGGTGAGCCGAGATCGCGCCATTGCACTTCAGCCTGGGTAATGAGCGAAACTCCGTCTCAAAAAAAAGTAAAAATAGAAATAAAAATAAAAGTAAAATAAAAAATAATAAACAAATAAATAGCAATATGTTACATTTTGGCCGGGCGAGATGGCTCACGCCTGTAATCCCAGGACTTTGGGAAGCCAAGGCAGGTGGATCATGAGGTCAGGAGTTCAAGACCAGACTGGCCAACATGGTGAAACCCCGTCTCTACTAAAATACACAAAAATTACCTGGGCATGGTGGCTCGTGGCTGTAATCCCAGCTACTTGGGAGGCTGAGATAGGAGAATTGCTTGAACCGGGACCTGGGAGGCAGAGGTTGCAGTGAGCCCAGATCACACCACTGCACTCCAGCCTGGACTATAGAGCCAGAATCTATCTAAAAAAAAAAAAAAGGTTATATTTTTATTGGTCAGATGGTGGAAGAAAAAAAAATAAAAAGAAAAAATACGTTGTATTTGGAAATGGGAATTTTATTTTATTATTTATTTATTTATTTATATTTTAAGATGGGGTTTCACCGTGTTGACCAGGCTGGTCTTGAACTCCTGATCTCAGGTGATCCGCCCTCCTCGGCCTCCCAAAGAGCTGAGATTACGGGCGTGAGCCACTGCGCCCGGCCAGAAATGGGTATTTCAAAAAATAGTTTAAGAAAGGAGGTGGCTCTGCAGATTATAACAAGAGTCAATGTTACAGCCAGGTCAGGTGGCTCACACATGTAAACCCAGCACTTTGGGAGGCAGGATGGTCACTTGAGGTCAGGAGTTCAAGACTAGCCTGGATAACATGGTGAAGCCCTGCCTCTACTTTAAAAGAAAAAAAATAGCTGGGTGTGGTGGCATGCGCCTGTAATCCCAGGCAGTTGGGAGGCTGAGGCAGGAGAGCTGCTTGAACCCTGTAGGCTGAGGTTGCTGTGAGCCAAGATCGCACCACTGCACTCCAGCCTGGGTGACAGAGTGAGACTCTGTCTCAAAAAAAAAAAAAAAAAAAAATTAGCCAGGTGTGGTGGTGCACACCTCTAATCCCAGTTACTGGGGAGGCTGAAGCAGGAGAATCACTTTAACCTGGGAGGCAGAGGTTGCAGTGAGTTAAGGTTGCACCACTGCACATGCCAATCTGGGCAATGAAATGAGACTTGGTCTCAAAATAAAAGAAAAAGAGTGAATGTTTATATAAAGCTTAGTCAGTGTTAGACAAGGCATTAAGTGCTTTATATTTATTATTATCATTTTATTTATTTATTTTTCAGATGGAGTTTCACTCTTGTCTCCCAGGTTTGAGTACAATGGTGCCACCTCGGCTCATCACAACCTCCGCCTTCTGGGTTCAAGCGATTCTCCTGCTTCAGCCTCCAGAGGGATTACAGGTGCCCGCAACCACGCCCGGCGAATTTTTTGTATTTTTAGTAGAGATGGGGTTTCACCATGTTGTCCAGGCTGGTCTCAAACTCCTGACCTTAGGCGATCCACCTGCCTCGGCCTCCCAGAGTGCTGGGATTACAGGTGTGAGCCACCAAACCCCGCCTCCATCTAAATTTTTATTTTTAGTAGAGATGGGGTTTCACCATGTTGGCCAGGCTGGTCTTGAACCCCTGACCTCAGGTGATCTGCCCACCTTGGCCTCTCAAAGTGCTGGGATTACAAGTGTTAGCCACCATGCCCAGCCCACCTTTTATTTATTTATTTATTTATTTATTTATTTTGAGCCGAGGTCTGGCTCCGTTGCCCAGGCTGGAGGGCAGTGGCACCATCTTGGATCATCCGGTCAAGCACTCTATATTAAATCATTATAACCATTTTCCAACTGGGGAAAGTGACATGGAAAGGTGAAGTAATTTACCCACAGTAACACAGTGAGCACCTCACCGTGCAAGAATCTGCACCCGGAGAGTTTGGCTTTACACCGCAGACACACTTCCTTCCCCTTCAACCACATGCTTTCCAGAGCAGCCTCCGGGTCATATTGTTGAGTAATAATAGCAAGTTGTATTTATTTTTATTTAAGACAGAGTCTCGCCGGGCACGGTGGCTCACACCTGTAATCTCAGCACTTTGGGAGGCCGAGTTAGGCGGATCACCTGAGGTTGGGAGTTCAAGACCAGCCTGGCCAACATGGTGAAACCCAGTCTCTACCAAAAATACAAAAATTAGCCTGGCGTGATGGCAGATGCCTGTAGTCCCAGCTACTCAGGAGGCTGAGGCAGGAGAATCGCTTGAACTGGGAGGCAGAGGAGGTTGCAGTGAGCCAAGATCGAGTTGCGGCACTCCAGCCTGGGCAATCTATCTCAAAAAAGAAAAAAAAAGAAAAAAGTCCAGGCAAGGTGGCTCACTCCTGTAATCCCAGCACTTTGGGAAGCCAAGGCGGGTGGATTATGAAGTTGGGAGTTCAAGACAAGCCTGGCCAATGTGGTGAAATCCCATCTCTACTGAAAATAGGAAAATTAGGCAGGCATGGTGGCACACACCTGTAATCCCAGCTACTCGGGACGCTGAGGCAGAAGAATCACTTGAACCTGGGAGGCAGAGGTTGTGTGAGCTAAGATCACACCCTTGCACCTCAGCCTGGGTGACAGAGCAAGATTCTGTCTCAAAAAAAAAAAAAAAAAAAAGAATAAGGAGAAGAATGGTGGGTGCCAGGGGCTGGTAGTGGCAGTGGGAGTGTTTCATGGGGACAGATGAGAAAGCTCTGGAGATGGATGGTGGTGATGCCTGCACCACAACGTTGATGTGCTTAATGATGCTGAACTGTGCACTTCAAGATGGCTAAGGTGGCCAGGTGGCGTGGCATATATCTGTAGTCTCGGCTACTTGGGAGGCTGAGGTGGGAGGATGGCTTGAGAGAACCAGGAAGGGAACTGAAATTTGGGGCAGCAGGTTCAGTGATTTCCTGTGGCAAAGGTCCGCAGGTGTCTGACTGTGCCAGGTGCGGTGGTTGAGGGGCAATGGGGAGCCACAGAGGATGTGAGAGTGAGTGAGAGTCAAAAAGTCACAGAGAGTTTCAGAGAGATCCCTTTAGTGGTATGGAGAAAGGATTGAAGACAGGGCCTAGAGCCATGGTCCCTGGGAGAGGCTGCGGGAGGCTCCAGGCATCCAGAAGAATTAGGACAAGGCCATGGCCTCAGGGGGACGGGGGAGGTCACCACTGAGGCGGGGCAGGCTGGGCAGAGCCAGGGCACAGAGAGCTGCTCTGTTCTCTGACCCCATGGAAGCTTTTGGGCTCATGAATTTTTCATGCCAAACAGGCCTGCAGTTTCAGATTCCAGGGCGCTGGGCCCAGGCTTTTTGCTTCTGTTTACTGCCTCAAAACATCTCAGGGCCCCAGGAGACGAGTTATTTATTTATTTATTTGAGGCGGAGTCACTCTATTGCCCAGCTAATTTTTTGTATTTTTAGTAGAGATGGGGTTTCACTATGTTGATCAGGATGGTCTCAAACTCCTGACCTTAGGCAATCCACCTGCTGGAGTGCAGTGGCGTGACTCTGGCTCACTGCAACCTCTGCCTCCCAGATTCAAGTGATTCTCCTGCCTCAGCCTCTCAAGTAGCTGGGATTACAGGCATGCGTGACCACGCCTGGCTAATTTTATATTTTTAGTACAGACAGGGTTTCACCATGTTGGCCAGGCTGGTCTCAGACTCCTAACCTCAGGTGATCCACCTGCCTTGACCTCCCAAAGTGCTGGGATTATAGGCGTGAGCCACCAACCCACCAGGAGACAGTTCTTTTGAGGTTCAGCAATGCCTAGGCTGGGGTGAGGGCCTGGCAGTGGCTGTATCCCCCCAGGTGACCTTCTCGGCAGGCAGCTGCTGAGAGCCTGAAGGACACCCCGTCTCCTTTGGGCAGAGGCAACATAAAGTCTTGGGCTCTAGGCCAGGCGAGATGGCTCATGCCTGTAATCCCAGCATTTTGGGAGGCCAAGTGGGGGCGGACCACTTGAGCCCGGGAGTTCGAGACCAGCCTGGGCGACATGGTGAAACCCGTCTGTACCAAAAAACATAAAAATTAGCTGGGTGTGGGTGTGGTGGCTCATGCCTGTAATCCTAGCACTTTGGGAGACTGAAGCGGTGGATCACCTGAGGTCAGGAGTTCAAGACCAGCCTGGCCAACACGGTGAAACCCTGTTGTGTTTGCTTCGGCAGCACATATACTAAAATTGGAACGATACAGAGAAGATTAGCATGGCCCCTGCGCAAGGATGACACGCAAATTCTTGAAGCGGTCCATATTTTAAAAAAAAGAAAAAAAAGAAACCCTGTCTTTACTAAAAACACAAACATTAGCTTGGTGTGGTGGTGGGCACCTATAATCTCAGCTACTCAGGAGACTGAAGCAGGAGAATTGCTGGAACCTGGGAGGTGGAGGCTGCAGTGAGCCGAGATCGTGCCATTGCACTCATTCCAGCCCGGGCCGACAACAGCAAGACTTTGTCTCAAGAAATAATAATAATAGGCCGGGTGTGGTGGCTCACACCTGTAATCCCAGCACTTTGGGAAGCCGAGGTGGGTGGATCACCTGAGGTCAGGAGTTCGAGACCAGCCTGACCAACATGGAGAAACCCTATCTTTAAAAAAAAATAGTAATAATAATAATAAATAAAATGAGAAATAAAAAATTATCATCTTGCATAGGTCTCCTTCGTGTCATCTTATAAAGGCAGAAGCAGGGACACAGAGAGGTAAAGGCCCTTGCTAAAGACCACAGTGACACAGCCAGGAGGCAGTTAACCCAGAATTCCAATCTTAGTCCTGGGATTTGAAAGTCTGGTCCCTTGGTGAAAAAAAAAAAAAAAAAAAAAAGAGTCTGGTCCCTCCCACTCCTGTGTGTAGTTTGGAAAAGAACAAAGAAAAGGAAAAAAGAGTCTGGTCCCAGCCTGCTTCCACCTGCTTTGCTGTATTGCTGGATGCAAATACTGCTATTAGTAACATTAACTCTGGCTTGACTGGTGTTCAGTGTAAGTGAGGGTGGCCCTAAATGTCTCCCATGCAGGAATCCTCAAGACAACCCCTTGAATTAGAGAACCCTTTTATTTATTTATTTATTTATTTATTTGAGATAGAAACTTGCTTTATCATCCAGGCTGCAGTGCAGTGGTGCAGTCAAGGCTCACTGAAGCCTCAACCTTCTGAACTCAAGAGATCCTCCCATCTAGGCCTCTTCAGTAGCTGGGACTACAGGTGAGCACCACCACTCCCGGCTAATTTTAAAATTTTTTGTAGGCCAGGCACGGTGGCTCATGCCTGTAATCCCAGCACTTTGGGAGGCCGAGGTGGGCAGATCACGAGGTCAAGAGATCGAGACCATCCTGGCCAACATGGTGAAACCCTGTCTCTACTAAAAATACAAAAATTAGCCGGGTGTGGTGGCATGAGCCTGTGGTCCCAGCTACTCGGGAGGCTGAGGTGGAAGAATTGCTTGAACCCAGGAGGTGGAGGTTGCAGTGAGCCGAGATTGTGCCACTGCACTCCAGCCTGGTGACAGAGCAAGACTCCATCTCAAAAAAAAATAAAAATAAAAATATTTTTTTGTAAAGACAGTGTCTTGCTACTTGCTCAAGCTGGTCTTGAACTCCTGGTCTCAAACCGTCCTCCCACCTCAGCTTTCCAAAACACTGGGATTGGCCAGGCAAGGTGGCTCATGCCTATAATCTCAGCACTTTGGGAGGCTGAGGCAGGTGGATCACCTGAGGTCAGGAGTTTGAGGCCAGCCTGGTCAACATGGCGAAACCCCGTCTCTACTAAAAAAAACAAAACAAAAACAAAAAAAAAACAAAAAAAAACCCAGGTGTGGTGGCGCATGCCTGTAATCCCAGCTACTTGGGATGCTGAGGCAGGAGACTCGTTTGAACCTGGGAGGTGGAGGTTTGATAAACCGAGATTGTGCCATTGCACTTCAGCCTGGGCAACAAGAGTGAAACTCTGTCTCAAAAAAAAAAAATTAGCAAAATTTGCTAGGTGTGGCAGTTTGTGCCTGTAGTCCCAGTTACTAGGGAGGCTGAGGCAGGAGGATGGATGGAGCCCAGGAGGTTGAGGCTGCAGTGAGCCATGACTGCATCACTGCACTCCAGTCTGGGGTACAGAGTGAGACCCTGTCTCTGCAAAATGTTTTTTTGGCTGGGTGCAGTGGCTCATGCCTGTAATCTCAGTACTTTGGGAAGCTGAGGCAGGTGAATCACCTGAGGTCAGGAGTTCAAGACCAGCCTGGCCAACACAACGAAACTTCATCCCTACTAAAAATACAAAAATTAGCTGGACATGGTGGTGGGTGCCTGGAATCCCAGTTACTAGGGGTGCTGAGGCAGGAGGATCGCTTGAACCTGGAAGGCGGAGGTTGCAGTGAGCTGAGATCATGCCACTGAACTGCATCCTGGGCAACAGAGCAAGAATCCATCTTTAAAAAAACAAAGCTTTTGGGCCGGGCGCGGTGGCTCACACCTGTAATCCCAGCGCTTTGGGAGGCCGAGAGATCGAGACCATCCTGGTCAACACGGTGAAACCCCGTCTCTACTAAAAATACAAAAAATTAGCTGGGCATGGTGGCGCGTGCCTGTAATCCCAGCTACTCAGGAGGCTGAGGCAGGAGAATTGCCTGAACCCAGGAGGCGGAGGTTGTGGTGAGCCGAGATTGTGCCATTGCACTCCAGCCTGGGTAACAAGAGCGAAACTCCGTCTCCAAAAAAAAAAAAAAAGCTTTTTTTTTTTTTTTTTAATGAATAGAGTAAATTGGTAAGAATAATAAAAGCTACATTTGTCCTGCTCGGAATGATATTCACAGTTCCCGTTACTGAGTGAATGAATATTTCAAATTCACTCAGTAAAATTTATTTATTTATCTAGAAACAGCAATGGTGCGATCTTGGCTCACCGCAACCTCCACCTCCTGGTTCCAGTGATTCTCCTGCCTCAGCCTTCCAATTAGCTGGGATTATAGGCATGGGCCACCATGCCAGGCTATTTTTTTTTTTTTTTTTTTTTGTATTTTTCGTAGAGATGAGGTTTCTCCATGTTGGTCAGGATGATCTTGAACTCCCGACCTCAGGTGATTCACCCCCTTCGGCCTTCCAAAGTGCTGGGATTGCAGGTATGAGCCACCACGTCCGGCCCACCAATAAAAATTATTATATGAAACAGTGAATGAATGAATTGGACAAATTTTGAGCACCCAGTGCTGAGCACTGGGGATATAAACATGAACAAGACAAAGTCCTTGCTGTATTGGCGCTGACATGTGTGGGAGAGACAAGATGAATGGATAGATGAATTAACGAGAGAATGAATGAATGGATGGATAGATGGGTGGATGGATAGATAGGTGAATAAATTAATGAGTGCAAGAATGGATGAATGGATGGATGGATGGACCAATGGATGGATGGATACATGAATAAATTAACGAATGCAAGAATGGATGAATGGAGCCAGGGATGGTGGCTCATGCCTATAATCCCAGCACTTTGGGAGGCTGAGGCAAGTGGACCACGAGGTCAGGTGTTCAAGACCAGCCTATCCATATGGTGAAACCCCGCCTCTACTAAAAATACAAATATTAGCCCCTTATAATCCCAGCTACTCAGGAGGCTGAGGCAGAAGAATTGCTCCAGCCTGGAGGGCAGAGGTTGCAGTGAGCCAAGATTGTGCCACTGCACTCCAGCCTGGGTGACAGAGTGAGACTCCGTCTCAAAAAAAAAAAAAAAAAGAATGGGTGAATGGATGGATGAGTGGAATGATGGATGGATAGATGAATAAAATGATGAATGCAAGAATGGATAAATGGATGGATAGATAGATAAATTGATGAATGTAAGAATGGATGAATGAATGGGTGGATGGATGGATGGATGGATGGATAAATAAATTGATGAATGCAATAATGGATGAATGGATGGATGGATGAATGGATGAATGATGGATGGATGGATGAATAAATTAATGAATGCAAGAATGGATGAATGGATGGATGGATGAATGATGGATGGACAGATGGATGGATGAACAAATTAATGAATGCAAGAATGGATGGATGGATGGATAGATAAATTGACGAATGTAAGGATGGATGGATGGACAGATGAATAAATTGACAAATATAAGAATGGATGAATGGATGAATAGATGGATGAATGGAAAGATGAATAATGAATGTAAGAGTGGATGAATGAATGAATGGATGGATGGATAATGGATAGATGAATAAATAAATAAATGCAAAAATGGATGAATGGATGACGAATGGATGGATGGAGGGATGAATCTATGGAACATGGATTAATGAATGGCCGAATTAGTGGATGCATGGATGGATTAATGAATGCAAGAATGAATGAATGGATGGATGGATGGAGAGAGGAATGTAAGGAAGGATGAATGAATGGGTGGAAGGCTGGATGATTTGTCTGGGGTCTCCACCCATCAGTACTCCTGGGGGGGTAAGGAAAGTGAAGCGGGGCAGCAGACCCATCCGAAGCCGCAGTACCTCTCCGAGCCCCGCAGCCGTCTTCGCGTCTGCCGACAGCGCTGCTCACCTGGCGGCCTCCCCTTTAAGACGCACACACCTGGGCGCTCACCTGGGCGCAGGCGCTTCCGCAGGAAGAAGGAAGCGGCACTGCCGTCGCCTCCCCGCGCTCCCTCCCCGCCTCCTAGGTCCCTCGGCCGCCACCATGTCCGCCTCGGCCGTCTTCATTCTCGACGTCAAGGGCAAGGTGAGGCTGGGCATGAGGAGTTGGGAGACTGACTGGTGAGGTCTCGCTCCCGGGGATTCAGGGAAGACTCTACTCTGCGCAGGCCAGGGAGGGAGGCCCCAGAAAGGGGCCTGGGAACACCCCCTCCCCACGCAGTCCCTGGGAATCCGGGGCCAAATCCCACCTCCAGCATTCACTCACCTTGTGCCAGAGGCCAAGGCCTTCGCCTCTCAGGGCCTCAGTTTCTCTGTATGTAAAAATGGGAGCAACAGAGTTCCCCACCCAATGAGAATTAATACAACTCGCTGCATGTAAACTACTTAGCACAGTGGCCTTTCTGCAAATATTAGGAACTCAGCAAATTGAAATTATCTCCATCACCATCGGCATCCACAGTGTTAATACCTGGGGAAGGCGGCTGAGGCAGGGGCCTCTAACTCCGCTCTGTGGCTGTCTTGTGTCTTTCTGAAGTCCTTTCATTCCTCTTGCCTTTTTAAATTTTCGAGACAGGGTCTTTTGCTGTCACCCAGGCTGGAGTGCAGTGATGCCATCATAGCTCACTGCAGCCTGGAATTCCTGGGTTCAAGGGATCCTCAGCCTCCAGAGGAGCTGTGAAAACACAGGTGCAGGCCACCACGCCTGGCTAATTCTTGAAATTTTTTTGTCGCGAGATCCCGCTATGTTGCCAAAGCTGGTGTCAAACTCCTGAGTAACTGGGGCTGTGGGCTGACTCCACCCTCCACTATGCCTGGCTATTTTTAATTATTATTATTTTTTTTTTAGATGGAATCTCACTCTGTCACCCAGGCTATGATTCTCCTGCCTCAGCCTCCTGAGTAGCTGAGACTACAGGCGCCTGCCACCATGCCCAGCCAATTTTTGTATTTTTAGTAGAAGCAGGGTTTCACCATCATGGCCAGGCTGGTTTTGAACTCCTGACCTCAAGTGGTCCACCCACCTTGGCCTCCCAAAGTGCTGGGATTACAGGCATGAGCCACTGCACCCAGCCTTTTTTTTTTTTTTTTTTTTTTTGTGGAGATGGGGTCTTACTATGTTGCCTAGGATAGTCTTGAACTCCTGGGCTCCAGTAATCCTCCTGCTCAAAGTGCTGGGATGACAGGTGTGAGCCACTGCAGCTGGCCTGTCTTGTTGTTTAATAGCCAAAATAACAGTGGTAAAAATAAGATTCCTGTTAATATTAATAGTGAGAGCTAAGATACTTGAGAACCTGCCAAGGGTCCTCCCTGTTCAGACGCTGGACAAAACAATCTTAAGAAGTGATTCTGGGCCAGGCGCGGTGGCTCACGCCTGTAATCCCAGAACTTTGGGGGGGGCCGAGGCAGGTGGATCACGAGGTCAAGAGATCGAGACCATCCTGGTCAACATGGTGAAACCCTGTCTCTACTAAAAATACAAAAAATTAGCTGGGCATGGTGGCGTGTGCCTATAATCCCAGCTACTCAGGAGGCTGAGGCAGGAGAATTGCCTGAACCCAGGAGGCAAAGGTTGCGGTGAGCCAAGATCGCGCCATTGCACTCCAGCCTGGGTAACAAGAGCGAAACTCCGTCTCAAAAAAAAAAAAAAGAAGTGGTTACTATTATGGGCGGCTTCCTGACTACAGACACAATCATATGAGCTTCTTCCTTTCTTAATTTCTTCCTTTTTTCGTTCATTCCTTCCTTCGTTTCCTTTCTTCTTTCCTTCTTCTTCTTTTTTTTTTTTTTTTGAGACAGAGTTTCACCATGTTGATCAGACTGGTCTCAAACTCCTGATTTCAGGTAATCCACCCGCCTCGGCCTCCCAAAGTGCTGGGATTACAGGCATGAGCCACCGTGCCCGGCCTTTCTTTCTTTCTTTCTTGTCACCCAGGCTGGAGTGCAGTCATGTGATCACAGCTCACTGCAGCCTCGACCTCCTAGGCTCAAGCGATCCTCCTGCCTCAGCCCCCAGAGTAGCTGTGACTACACAGGTGCAGGCCACCATGCCCAGCTAATTCTTAACATTTTTTTGTAGAGGAATCCGGCAATGTTGCCAAAGCTGGTCTGAAACTCCTGGCCTCAAGCGATCCTCATGCCTCGGTCTTCCAAAGCAGTGGGATTGGATTACATGCCTGAGTGATTGCACCATTGCACCTGGCCTCTTCTTTGCTTTTTTTTTTCAATAATCCCACTTTGGTGCAAATGAAGTCTGGGACAGCAGCAGGGATTCTGGACTCAGGATGCCTTAGATCGACCCCCAGTTTCCATGCTGCCAATGGACACGGTTTCTAACCTCACTTCTCCTGTGTAAAATGAAGATGATGATAATGTCTACCCCACGGGGTTGTGGCAAGAACTAATAAGTTAGCAAACATCTACTCTTTCTTTTTCTTTTCATAGTTTCTTTATTTTTCTTTCTTTCCTCTCTCTCTTTCTTTATTATTATTTTTTTTTGAGATGGAGTCTTGCTCTGTCGCCCAGGCTGGAGTGCAGTGGTGCGATCTCACTGCTGTCTCCCAGGTTCAAGCAATTCTCCTACCTCAGCCTAGCTGAGATTACAGGCGCACGTCACCATGCCTGGCTAATTTTTGTATTTTTAGTAGAGACGGGGTTTTGCCATGTTGGCCAGGCTGGTCTCCAACTCCTGACCTCAAAGTGTGGGGATTACACACATGAGCCACCACACCCTCCTTCCCTCCCTCCCTCTCTCCCTTGCTTCCTCCCTTCCTCCCTTCTTCCTTCCTTCCTTTCTCCCTCCCTCCCTCCCTCCTTCCCTCTTTCTCTCTTTCTTTCTGGAGTCCTGCTCTGTCGCCCAGGCTGGAGTGCAGTGGTGTGGTCTCGGCTCACTGCAACCTCCACCTCCCGGGTTTAAGCAGTTCTCCTGCCTCAGCCTCCTGCTTGCCACCATGCCTGGCTAATTTTTCGTATTGTAGTAGAGATGGGGGTTCACCACATGGGTCAGAATGGTCTTGATCTCCTGACCTCATGATCTGCCCACCTTGGCCTCCCAAAGTGTTGGGATTACAGGTGTGAGCCACCATGTCCGGCTTCTTTTCTTTTTTTTCTTTGAGAGGGAGTCTCACTCTGTCACCCAGGCTGGAGTGCAGTGGCGTGATCTCAGCTCACCGGAGTCTCAAATTCCTGGTCTCAAGTGATTCTCCCACCTCAGCCTCCCAAATAGCTGGGACTATAGGCACACACCAACATGCCTGTCTAATTTCTGTTGTTTTTTTAATGGCGTGATCTCGGCTCACCACAACCTCCGCCTCCTGGGTTCAGGCAATTCTCCTGCCTCAGCCTCCTGAGTAGCTGGGATTACAGGCACACGCCACCATGCCCAGCTAATTTTTTGTATTTTTAGTAGAGACGGGGTGGATGACCAGGATGGTCTCGATCCACCCGCCTCGGCCTCCCAAAGTGCTGGGATTACAGGCGTGAGACACCGCGCCCGGCAATTTCTGTATTTTTTTATAGACACAAGGTCTTGCTATGTTGCCTGCCGACAATCACTTTTTTTAATGTTTAAGTTCAGGGATACTTGTGCAAGTTTGTTTTATAGGTAAATGTGTATCATGGGAGGTGGTTTTACAGATTATTTCATCATCCAGGTATTAAGCCTAGTATCCATTAGTAATTTTAGAAAATTTAAAAAAATTTTTTTTTTTTTAAATAATAGAGATGGGGTTTCACCATCTTAGCTGGGCTGGTCTTGAACTCCTGACTTCATGATCCATCCGCCTCTGCCTCCCAAAGTGCTGGGATTACAGGCGTGAGCCACCGCGCCCGGCCTCCATTAGTAATTTTTGCTGATCCTTTCCCTCTTTCCACCCTCCACCCTCCAAAGGCCCCGGCGTCTGTCCCCCTCTGTGTGTCCATGTGTTCTCATCACGTAGCTCCCTCTTATAAGTGAGAACATGCAGTATTTGGTTTTCTATTCCCGTGTTAGAGGATAACGGCCTCCAGCTCCATCCATGTCCCTGTGAAAGACGTCATCTCTTTCTTTTATGGCTGCAAACACCTACCCTTTTTCTTTTTCTCTTTTCTTCTTTTTTTTGATTCAGTCGCCGTAGAGACTTCCAAAAATTGCCAATGCCGACTGTATTTCTAGTCGTCATGGCGGGGTATTGGGAAAAGTTTTCAATTAGCAATAATCAAGCCTCAGATAAATCTCATTGGCTATGATAATGCCGCTGCGCAAAGCTCCCTTTTTATTTTTTTCAAGACAGAATCTTGCTCTGTGGCTCAGGCTAGAGTGCAGTGACAAGATCTCCACTCACTGCAATCTCTACTTCCCAGGTTCAAGCGATTCTCCTGCCTCGGCCTCCTGAGTAGCTGGGATTATAGGTGCCTGCCACCATGCCTGGCTAATTTTTTTTTTAAGGTAGAATTTCACTCTTGTTATCCAGGCTGGAGTGCAATGGCACGATCTCTGCTCACCACAACCTCTGCCTCCCAGGTTTAAGCGATTCTCCTGCCTCAGCCTCCCATGTAACTGGGACCACAGGCACGTGCCACCACACTTGGCTAATTTTTTTGTATTTTTAGTAGAGATGGGGTTTCACTGTGTTAGCCTGGATAGTCTCAATCTCCTGAGCTCGTGATCTGCCCACCTCAGCCTCCCAAAGTGCTGGGATTACAGGCATGAGCCACCACGCCTGGTCTAATTTTTGTATTTTTAGTAAAGACAGTGTTTCACCATGTTGGCCATGCTGGTCTCGAACTTCTGACCTCAGGTGATCTGCCTGCCTCATCCTCTCAAAATGCTGGGATTACAGGTGTGAGCCACTGCCCCTGGCTGTCACCTACTCTTCTTTTTTCTTTTTTTTTCTTTTTTTTTTTTGAGACAGTCTCAATCTGTCGCCCAGGCTGGAGTGCAGTGGTGCCATCTAGGTCCAGCTCACTGCAAACTCCGCTACCCGGGTTCAAGCGATTCTCCTGCTTCAGCCTTCTGAGTAGCTGAGATTACAGGTGCGCACCACCACGCCTGGCTAATTTTTTTGTATTTTTAGTAGAGACAGGGTTTCGCTATGTTGGTCAGGCTGGTCTCGAACTCCTGACCTCAGGTGATCTGCCCACCTTATCCTCTCAAAGTGCTAGGGTTACAGGTGTGAGCCACCGCACCCACCCATCACCTACTCTTAACTAGAACACGGCCTGGCACTTAGTGAAGACCCTAGACCCATTAGCTATTGTCAGTCCTCACACTCCCATTTTACAGAGCGGGAAACTGAGGCACAAGGAGGCAGAGCCTTGCCCAGGTCCCTTAGCTAGGAAGTAGGGTCAGAACCGGGCACTGTGCCCCCACAGTGTGGTAGGTTCCTGGATGCTGGTGGTGACCAGGTCCTTTCCTCACACCCTCAGCCCCTGATCAGCCGCAACTACAAGGGCGATGTGCCCATGAGCAAGATTGAGCACTTCATGCCTCTGCTGGTGCAGCGGGAGGAGGAGGGCGCCCTCACCCCGCTGCTGAGCTACGGCGAGGTCCACTTCCTATGGATCAAACACAGCAACCTCTACCGTATCCACCCCACGTGGCGTCCCTGGAGGCGGGTGTGTAGGGGTGGCGGCGACGGTAGCGGCTTAGGCCGAGAGGGTGGCTTGAAGACCGGAGTTGCACAGCACATCTGTGTGGCTCAGGCTGGGGGGCAGGGGCAGGGGCAGGTAGAGATGGGGGTGGTGGCAAGGGACAGGGTGGAGGTTCAGGGTCTGTGCTCCATTTACGCCTCCATAAATGGCACCTTTTCCTGAACCTTGCTGCCCCCAGTGGTGGCCACCACACTGAAGAACGCCAATGCCTCACTGGTGTACTCCTTCCTGTATAAGACAGTAGAGGTAGGTACTGGCCTCCCATTGGCCGACCGGTCTATCCATCTACCCCTCTTGCCCGCCTCTTTTGAGATCTCTTTCCTTCTTTCTTTCCTTCTTTCCTTCCCTCCTTCCCTCCTTTCTTCCTTTCTTTTTCTACAGTTTTGCTCTGTCGCCAGGCTGGAGTACCATGGTGTGGTCTTGGCTCACTGCAACCTCCGCCTCCCAGGTTCAAGCAGTTCTCCCAAGTAACTGGGATTACAGGCGTCTGCCACCACACCCGGCTAATTTTTGTATTTTTAGTAGAAACAAGGTTTCACCATGTTGGTCAGGCTGGTCTCGAACTCCTGACCTCGTGCTCCACCTGCCTCGGCCTCCCAAAGTGCTGGGATTACTGGCGTGAGTCACCACACCTGGCCTTGAGATCTTTTTCTGATAGGAAGACCCCACCAGCTCTCCCTAGGCCTTCTTTTTTTTTTTTTTTTTGGTAGAGACAGGATCTTGCTATATTACTCAGGTTGGTCTAGAACTCCTGAATTGAAGCAATCTTCCTGCCTCAGCCTCCCAAATTGCTGTGATTACAGACATGAGCCGCCACACTCAGTCCTTCGCTGGGGCCTTGCCTGAGTCCCTGTGCATCAAAGCCCCATCACGCTGCATCTCATCAGCTGCTTATGACGTCCTCTCTCCCTAAAGGGCAGGAACCAAGAATGTCTCAGAGAGTGTACAGCTCAGCTAAGCCCAAGAACTTGCATTCAGTCCCAGCTTCCGTATTTCCTCACTGTGTGACCTGGAGCAAGTGACTTCTCATCTCTGTGTTTAAAAAAAAAAAAAAAAGAGTCTGGAAATTATTTTTTTTTGTTTTATTTTATTTTTGAGACAGGGTCTCATTCTGTCACCCAGGCTGGAGTACAGTGGCGCAATCTTGGCTCACTGCAACCTCCGCCTCCTGGGTTCAAGTGATTCTCCCGCATAGCTGGGATTACAGGCGCCCGCCACCATGCCCGGCTAATTTTTCTATTTTTAGTAGAAACAGGGTTTCACCATATTGGTCAGGCTGCTCTCAAAATCCTGACCTCATGATGCCTCCACCTCAGACTTCCAAAGTGCTGGGATTACAGGTATGAGCCACCAAGCCTGCCTTGCCCAGCTAATTTTTGTATTTTTAGTAGAGACAGGGTTTCACCATGTTGGCTAGGCTGGTCTCGAACTCCTGACCTCAAGTAATCCACCTGCCTCAGCCTCCAAAAATGCTGGGATTACAGGTGTGAGGCACCGCACCCAGCCTCATCTCTGTGCTTCTAAACTCGGGGTTATAACAAGCCCTGCCTCAGGGTTGTACAAATAAATTAATACCTGTCAAGTGCCTAGAACATTGCTCAGTGTATAGTAAGTGCTCAACAAAGGTTTACCGCTATTAGATTATCACAAATATTATAGTAATCACATAATAATGTATTGAATATTTATAATATGCCACTGGTTTTTGTTTGTGTGTGTGTTTTTTGAGACGGAGTTTTGCTCTTCTTGCCCAGGGTGGAGTGCAGTGGTGCGATCTCGGCTCACCGCAACCTCTGCCTCCTGGGTTCAAGTCATGCTCCCGTCTCAGCCTCCTGAATAGCTGGGATTACAGGCATCTACCACCACGCCCGGCTACTTTTGTATTTTTTACTAGAGACGGGGTTTCTCCATTTTGGCCAGGCTGGTGTTGAATTCCGGACCTCAGGTGATCCACCCACCTTGGCCTCCCAAAGTGCTGGGATTACAGACATGAGCCACCGCGCCCGGCCTTTTTTTTGTTTGTTTGTTTTTTTGAGACAGGGTCTTGCTCTGTAACCCAGACTGGAGGGCAGTGACGCAATCTCAACATGCTAGAGCCTTGATCTTCCTTTTTAAATTAAATCAAATTAAATTAAATTAAATTAAATTAAATTTTTTTGAGATAGAGTGTCTCTGTTGCCCAGGCTGGAGCGCAATGGCACAATCTCAGCTCACTGCAACCTCTACCTCCCGGGTTCAAGTGATTCTCTTGCCTCAGCCTCCCAAGTAGCTGCGACTACAGGTCCATGTCACCACGCTAGGCTAATTTTTGTATTTGTGTTTTTATTTTTTGAGAAGGAGTCTCACTCTGTCTCCAAGGCTAGGGTGCAGTGGTATAATCTCAGCTCACTGCAACCTCCTCCTACCAGGTTCAAACGATTGTCAGACCTCAGCCTCCTGAGTAGCCGGGACTACAGGTGCACGCCACCATGCCCAGCTAATTTTTATATTTTTAGTAGACATGGGGTTTCTCCATGTTGGCCAGGCTGGTCTCAAACTCCCAACCTAAGGTGATCCACCTGCCTCAGCCTCCCAAAGTGCTGGGATTACAGGCGTGAGCCACTGTGCCCGGCCAGTTTTTGGTATTTTTTGTAGAGACAGAGTCTCTCCATGTTACCAGCCGGGGATTATATGTGTGAGTGAGTCACTGCACCCTGCCTATAAATACTCTTCCACGAACAAGAAATATTTATTGATTTGCCTTCTCTCTCTCTCTTTTTTTTTTTTGAGACCAAGTCTCGCTCTTGTCGCCCAGGCTGGAGTGCAGTGGCGTGATCTCAGCTCACTGCAACCTCCACCTCCCGGGTTCAAGTGATTCTCCTGCCTCAGCCTCCCAAGTAGCTGGGATTAAAGGCACGTCACCACACTTGGCGTGTTTTGTATTTTCAGTAGAGACGGGGTTTCACCATGTTGGTTGGGCTGGTCTTGAACTCCTGACCTCAGGTGGGCCACCTGCCTTGGCCTCCCAAAGTGCTGGGATGACAGCTGTGAGCCACCGTGCCCGGCCTGATTTGCCTTCTCTTTGCAAAATGGGGATACACAGCTATGGACGTAGTAGGCAGAGTCCTGGTCCCATTGTTCACTGATGCTAACAGAGGGAATGAGACAGTACACTGTGGAGTTAAAGGGCATTAAGGAGGCCGGGCATGGTGGCTCACGCCTGTAATCCCAGCACGTTGGGAGGCTGAGGCAGGTGGATCACGAGGTCAGGAGTTTGAGACCATCCTGGCCAACATGGTGAAACCCCGTCTCCACTAAAAATACAAAAAATTAGCTGGGCATGGTGTAATCCCAGCTACTCAGGAGGCTGAGGCAGGAGAATTGCCTGAACCCAGGAGGCGGAGGTTGCGGTGAGCTGAGATCGCGCCATTGCACTCCAGCCTGGGTAACAAGAGCAAAACTCCGTCTCAAAAAAAAAAAAAAAATTAGCCAGGTGTGGTGGTGCGCACCTGTAGTCCCAGCTACTTGGGAGGCTGAGGCAGAAGAATCACTTGAACTTGGGAGGTGGAGGTTGAAGTGAGATGAGATTAAGCCACTGCAACCCAGCATGGGCAACAGCATCAATTCTTCTAAAAAAAAGTGGGGAGGGGCATTAAGGAGATTAAACAGAGGATTGTGTTAACCCATGACTTTAGTGCTGATCTCAAGGGAGGGAGGGCTTTGCCAAAGAAGGGACATTGGACAAGGTTTGAATGACAAGGACCCCACTGTGAGGTGAGCTGGGGAAAAGTGTCGAATGAGTGATAGTTTCTCCGCTGAGGTCATACATAAGTGTTCTCACGGGATCTTAACTTGGTGCTAGCTCCAGATTCACAGGGCCAGTGGATCAAATTTAGAATGTTCATGAACTTGGATGTTTCTTTCTTTTCTTTTTTGAGACTGAGCTTCACACTTGTCACCCAGGTTGGTGCGATCTCTGCTCAACCTCTGCCTCCCAGGTTCAAGCGATTCTCTTGCTTCAGCCTCCTGAGTAGCTGGGATTACAGGCACCTGCCATCATGCCCTTCTTTTTTTTATTTTTAGTAGAGACGGATTTCACCATTAGGCTGGTCTCAAACTCCTGAGCTCAAGCCATCCGACTGCCTTGGCCTCTCAAAGTGCTGGGATTACAGTCAGGAATCACCATGCCTGGCCTTTTTTCTTTTTGAGACAGGGTCTTATTCTGTTGCCCAGGCTGGAGTGCAGCACATTATCATGGCTCACTGCAGCCTCTATCTCCTGGGCTCAAGCGATCCTCTTGACTCAGCCTCCTGAGTAGCTGGGACTACCGGCATCCACCATCATGCCAAGCTAACAAAATTTTTTTTTTTTTTTTGGTAGAAATAGGGGCTTACTATGTTGCCCAGGCTGGTCTTGAACTCGTGACCTCAAGTGATCCTTGTGCCTTGGCCTTCCACGGTGCTGGGGTTACAGTCATGAGCTACTGTGCCCAGCCCATAGCCACACTTTGTGAGTATCTGTCTCCCCCAACCCCCAGGTATTCTGTGAATACTTCAAGGAGCTGGAGGAGGAGAGCATCCGGGACAACTTTGTCATCGTCTATGAGTTGCTGGACGAGCTCATGGACTTTGGCTTCCCGCAGACCACCGACAGCAAGATCCTGCAGGAGTGAGTGGAGCCCTGGGGTGGCCATGGGCTGGACCATGGGTGTAGGGAACTGGAGGAGGTCCAGGGAGGTGTCCCTGGGTCCAGCTGCTTGTTTCTGCCACCCTCCTGCCAGGTACATCACTCAGCAGAGCAACAAGCTGGAGACGGGCAAGTCACGAGTGCCACCCACTGTCACCAACGCTGTGTCCTGGCGCTCCGAGGGTATCAAGTATAAGAAGAACGAGGTCTTCATTGATGTCATAGAGTCCGTCAACCTGCTGGTGAGCCCACACACCTCCCCCGGACCCTTTCCAGGGCCTGGCTGCAGTAGAGGGAGCTGGATGCCTGCTGACCACCCCCCAACGTCCACCCTCAGGTCAATGCCAATGGCAGCGTCCTGCTGAGCGAGATCGTTGGTACCATCAAGCTCAAGGTGTTTCTGTCGGGAATGCCTGAGCTGCGGCTGGGCCTCAATGACCGTGTGCTCTTTGAGCTCACTGGCCGTAAGTATTTAGGGGACCTCTCTTCTGGGAAGTGCACAGGGGAGCCGTGAACCCATCCCACGTGAGGACCTAGAGAACGGCAGCCAGTTTTGAAATAAGCGCTTGCTCACCCTCTGCTGGTCACGGCCAGTATTGCAGCCATTGGTTGACTGGAAAGGCTGTTTCATGATGGAGCGACTATTGGGTGCCAGGTGCAGTTTTAGGGTCTGAGGACACAGCAGAGAAGAAAAAGACAAACCCATGTTTTTACGGAGCTGAGATCCTGCTGAAAGGAGGAGACAGAATAGTATCATATGTATTCATTTATTTTGGGACGGGGTCTCCCTCTGTCGCCCAGGCTGCAGTGTAGTTTGTGATTGTAGCTCATTGCAGCCGTGACTTCCGAGGCTCAATTGATCCTCCTACCTCAGCGTCTCGAGCAGCTGGGACCACAGGCAAGGACCATCTAATTTTTAAATTTTTTTATAGAGACAGGAATCTCATTATATCGCCCAGGTTGGTCTAAGCTCCTGGCCTCAAGCGATCCTCCTGCCTTGGCCTCCCGAAGTGCTAGGATTGCAGGTGTGAGCTACTGTGCCTGGCTTAGCATTGTATTTAAAAGCTAGATGACTGGGCACAGTGTCTCACACCTGTAATCCCAATACTTTGGGAGGCTGAGGGGGGAGGGTCACAAGGTCAGGCATTTAAGACCAGCCTGGCCAACAAAGTGAAACCCCATCTCTACTAAAAATACAAAAAATTAGCTGGGTGTGGTGGTGGGTGACTGTAATTCTAGCTACTTGGGAAGCTGAGGCAGGAGAATCACTTGAACCTGGGAGGCGGAGGTGATAGTGAGCCGAGATCACGTCCCTGCACTCCAGCCCAGGTGATAGTATGAGACTCCTGTCTCAAAAAAAAAAAAAAGCCAAGGTTCGGAATCCAGCTCTACCCTGCTGGTTTTTATGCACCCTCTCTGGGCCTTGGTTTCCCCATATGGGGTGATAGTGGTGGGCAGGGAACGTGGGGATAGGAATTCTTCCCTGGCCCCCAGGGTCACTCCGCACTCTCCACTCTGAGTTTCAGGCGGCAAGAACAAATCGGTAGAGCTAGAGGATGTGAAATTCCACCAGTGCGTGCGGCTCTCACGCTTTGACAACGACCGCACCATCTCCTTCATCCCGCCTGATGGTGACTTTGAGCTCATGTCCTACCGCCTCAGCACCCAGGTGAGGTAGGGTCCAGCCCCACGTGGGTGGGGTAGGATGGGGTAGGCTGAAGAGTAGCCCTGAGCTAGGCGCGGTGTTTCATGCCTATAATCCCAGCGCCTTGGGAGGCCGAGGCGGGTGGATCACTTGAGGTCAAGAGTTTGAGACCGGCCTGGCCAACAGGGTGAAACCTCATCTCTACTAAAAATATAAAAATTAGCTGGGCGTGGTAGCACATGCCTGTAATCCCAGCTCCCGGGGAGGGTGAGGCAGGAGAATTGCTTGAACCTGGTAGGCGAAGGTTGCAGAGAGCTGAGATCACACCATTGTACTCCAGCCTGGGTGAAGAAGCCAGACTCTGTCTCAAAAAAAAAAAAAAAAAGGGCTGGTCTTGGTGGCTTATGCCTATAATCCAGCACTTTGAAAGGCCAAGGTGGGTGAATCACGAATTCAAGAGATCAAGACCAGCCTGGCCAACATGGTGAAACCTCATCTCTATTAAAAATACAAAAATTAGGCCAGGCGCAGTGGCTCACACCTATAATCCCAGCACTTTGGGAGGCCGAGGCGGGTGGATTACGAGATCAAGAGATTGAGACCATCCTGGTCAACATGGTGAAACCCCGTCTCTACTAAAATACAAAAATTAGCTGGGCATGGTGGCGCAAACCTCTAGTCCCAGCTACTTGGGAGGCTGAGGCAGGAGAATTGCTTGAACCCAGGAGGCGGAGGTTGCGGTGAGCTGAGATCGCGCCACTGCGCTCCAGCCTGGGTAACAAGAGCGAAACTCTGTCTCAAAAAAAAAAAAAAAAAAAAAAATTACCTGGGTGTGTTGGCACACACCTGTGGTCCCAGCTACTCAGGAGGCTGAGGCAGCAGAATTACTTGAACCCAGGAGGCGGAGGTTGCAGTGAGCTGAGATCGCGCCACTGCGCTCCAGCCTGGGTGACAGAGCCAGACTCTGTCTCAAAAAAAAAATAAATAAATAAATAAGAGTGACCCTTGAGTCCCCAACAACTGCTCCCATCTTTTGCCCACAGGTGAAGCCACTGATCTGGATTGAGTCTGTCATTGAGAAGTTCTCCCACAGCCGTGTGGAGATCATGGTCAAGGTGGGTCTTGGGAGAATGCTTATTAACAATGCATGATCTCAGGTGGGTGCAGTGGCTCTTGCCTGTAATCCCAGCACTTTGGGAGTCTGGAGCAGGCAGATCACTTAAGCCCAGAACTTTGAGACCAACCTGGGCAACATGGTGAAACCCCGTTTCTATAAAAAAATACAACAATTAGTCTGGCATAGTGGTGAGTCCTTGTAATCCCAGTTACTTGAGAGGCTGAGGTGGGAGGATTGCTTGAGCCCAGGAGGAGGAGGTGGTTGCAGTGAGCCAAGGACTCTAACCTGGATGACAGAGCTAGAACCCATCTCCCAAAAAAAGTCAGTTACCAAATAAAAACCACTGGGAGTGTTGGCTCACACCTGTAATCCCAGCACTTTTGGAGGCTGAGGTGGGCAGATCACCTGAGGTCAGAAGTTCAAGACCAGCCTGGCCAACGTGGTGAAACCCTGTCTCTACTAAAAATACAAAAATTAGCCAGGTGTGGTGGCGCTCACCTTAATCCCAGTCACTCAGGGGGCTGAGGCAAGAGAATCGCTTGAACCCCAAGGTGGAGTTTGTGGTGAGCCGAGAGCACGCCATTGCACTCTAGTCTGGGCAATAAGAGTGAAACTTCATATCTAAAACAACAACAACAAAACAGGCCGGGCGCGGTGGCTCACGTCTGTAATCCCAGCACTTTGGGAGGCTAAGGCGGGTGAATCACGAAGTCAGGAGTTCGAGACTAGCCTGACCAACATGGTGAAACCCCATCTCTAGAAAAATGCAAAAATTAGCCAGGCGTGGTGCTGCGCGCCTGTAATCCCAGCTACTTGGGAGGCTGAGGCAGGAGAATTACTTAAACCTGGGAGGTGGAGATTGTGGTGAGCTGAGATTGTGCCACTGCACTCCAGCCTGGGCGACAGAGTGAGACTCTGTCTCAAAAAACAAACAAAACCAAAACAAAACAAAAAACAACTCTTCTGTGATGGACTGAAGGGTTTTTTTGTTTGTTTGTTTGTTTTGAGGCAGAATCTCCCGCTGTTGCCCAGGCTGGAGTGCAGTAGCACATTCTCAGCTCACTGCAACCTCTGCCTCCTGAGTTCAAGTGATTCGCCTGCCTCAGCCTCTGGAGTAGCTGGGATTATAGGTGAGTGCCCCCATGCCCAGCTAATTTTTGTATTTTTAGTAGAACTCCTGCCCTCAGGGGATCTGCCTGCCTCACCCTCGGCCTCCCAAAATGCTAGGATTGCAGCCATGAACCACTACGGCCGGCCAGAAGGGGTCATTTTGAATCAGGCAAAGGTGTATGGTGCTGTCCAAATGAAAGGCACCAAGAGCGGGGCTTCTGGGGGCTCACGGTTGTGGCCCTGGCTCTACCACTTGTTGGCTGTGTTATCTGCAGGGAAATGCCTTAACTTCCCTGTGCCTCAGTTTCCTCATCTGCAAAATGGACAGAATAGCCAGGCATGGTACTCGTTCCTGCAATCCCAGCACTTTGGGAGGCTGAGGCAGGTGCATCACAGGGTCAGGAGATTGAGACCAGCCTGGCTAATATGGTGAAACCCCGTCTCTACTAAAAATACAAAACAATTAGCTGGGCATGGTGGCATGTACCTGTAGTCCCAGTTACTCAGAGAGGCGGGGGCACTGAGGCAGGAGAATCTCTTGAACCCAGGAGGCAGAGGTTGCAGTGAGCTGAGATTGTGCTGCTACACTCCAGCCTGGGCAACAGAGCGAGACTCTGTCTCAAAAAACAAACAAAAACTGGACAGGATAATGTCGCCACTTTAGAATTGTGGAGCCCTGGCTGAGATGGCATAGGAAAGGGCTTGGCGAATATTTGCAGGATGTGCAATCGAATTCTTCATGCTCCATGCTCTCTCTTCTGATAGGCCAAGGGGCAGTTTAAGAAACAGTCAGTGGCCAACGGTGTGGAGATATCTGTGCCTGTGCCCAGTGATGCCGACTCCCCCAGATTCAAGACCAGTGTGGGCAGTGCCAAGTATGTGCCAGAGAAAAACGTTGTGATTTGGAGTATTAAGTCTTTCCCGGTAAGCGCTGGGGACTGGTGGGGCATCTGGGGGTAGGGGTAGCTGCAGTAGCGTCAGGGCTGGCCAGGACGCATGAGAACAAGGCAGAGAAGAAATCAGAGATGCAGTCAGGTGTGGTGGCTCATGCCTGGAATCCCGGGACTTTGGGAGCCTGACATGGGCAGATTGCTTGAACCCAGGAGTTGGAGACCTGCCTGGGCAACACAGTGAGACCTTGCCTCTATAAAAAGATTCAGAGAGGCTGGGTGCGGTGGCTCACGCCTGTAATCCCAGCACTTTGGGAGGCTGAGGTAGGTGGATCAAGAGGTCAAGAGATTGAGACCATCCTGGCCAACATGGTGAAACCCCATCTCCACTAAAAATGCAAAAATTAGCTGGGCATGGTGGCGTGCACCTGTAGTCCCAGCTACTCTGGAGGCTGAGGCAGGAGAATTGCTTGAGACCGGGAGGCAGACGTTTCAGTGAGCTGAGATCATGCCACTGCACTCCAGCCCGGGCAACAGAGCGAGAGGACTCCATCTAAAAAAAAAAAAAAATTAAGACACCAGGCGCGGTAGCTCACACCTGTAATCCCAGCACTTTGGGAGGCTGAGGTGGGTGGATCACCTAAGGTCAGGAGATCAAGACCAGCCTGGCCAACATGGTGAAACCCTGTCTCTACTAAAAATATAAAAATTAGCTGGGCATGATAGTGTATGCCTATAAACCCAACTGCTTGGGAGACTGAGGCAGGAGAATTACTTGTACCTGGGAGGTGGAGGTTGCAGTGAGCTGAGATCGAGCTACCTTAAGCCTGGGTGATGGAGGAGTGAGACTCCATCTCAAAAAAAAAAAAAAAAAAAGATTAAGAAGAAAGAGGCCGGGTGCAGTGGCTCACACCTGTAATCCCAGCATTTTGGGAGGCCGAGGTGGGTGGATCACAAGAGGTCCAGAGATCGAGACCATCCTGGCCAAAATGGTGAAACCCCCTCTCTACTGAAAATACAAAAATTAGCTGAGCGTGGTGGCATGCACCTGTAATCCCAGCTACTTGGGAGGCTGAGGCAGGAGAATCACTTGCACCTGGGAGGCAGAGGTTGCGGTGAGCCGAGATTGCACCACTGCACTCTAGACTATCAACAGAGTGAGACTCCATCTCAAAAAAAAAAAAAAAGTAAAGAAATAAAAATAGCCGGGCGTGGTGGCTCACGCCTGTAATCCCAGCACTCTGGGAGGCCGAGGTGGGTGGATCATGAGGTCAAGAGATCGAGACCATCCCTGGTCAAGATGGTGAAACCCCGTCTCTACTAAAAATACAAAAATTAGCTGGGCATGGTGGCGCACGCCTGTAGTCCCAGCTACTCGGGAGGCTGAGGCAGGAGAATTGCTTGAACCCAGGAGGCAGAGGTTGCGGTGAGCTGAGATCGAGCCATTGCACTCCAGCCTGGGTAACAAGAGCGAAACTCCGTCTCAAAAAAAAAAAAAAGAAAGAAATAAAAATAAATCAGACAACAGATGCTGGAGAGGATGTGGAGAAATAGGAACACTTTTACTCTGTTGGTGGGAGTGTAAATTAGTTCAACCATTGTGGAAGACAGTGTGGCGATTCCTCAACGACCTAGAAATAGAAATTCCATTTGACCCAGCAATCCCATTACTGGGCATATATCCAAAGGATTATAAATCGTTCTACTATAAGAACACATGCACATGAATGTTCACTGCAGCACTGTTTACAATAGCAAAGACCTGGAACCAACCCAAATGCCCATCGATGATAGACTGGACAGGGAAAATGTGGCACACATACACCATGGAATATTATGTAGCCATCAAAAACGATGAGTTCGTGTCCTTTGTAGGGACATGGATGAACCTGGAAACCATCATTCTCAGCAAACTGACACAAGAACAGAAAATCAAACACCGCATGTTCTCACTCATAGGTGGATGTTGAACAATGAGAACACATGGACACAGGGAGGGGGGCATCACTGGGGTCTGTTGGGGGGAAATAGTGGGGGGCGGGGAGTTGGGGAGAGATAGCATGGGGAGAAATGCCAGATATAGGTAATGGGGAGGAAGGCAGCAAATCACACTGCCATGTGTGTACCTATGCAACAATCTTGCATGTTCTTCACATGTACCCCAAAACCTAAAATGCAATAAATAAATAAATAAATAAATAAATCAGGGAGGTACATATGCAGATGATGATTCTTTGAGAGTGATCAAGCTGGAAACCAGGCCAGGCTATTTCACAGAGGTACACTAAGCCTCCATGATGGGAAGTGGGTTTAAGTGTCCCCCTGCGAAGGTCTCGAGGAAACTGGCCCTGGGTTCAGCTTCCTCACCCTTGCTTTGCTGAGCTGGGTGGGCTTGGGAAATGCATTTCCCCTCAGGGAGGCTCAGTTTGCCCGTCTGTGAAATCCCTGGGCTGCTAGAGGTTTTGGCTCGTCCCTGTAAAACAGGACATGGTAGTTTAAAAAAAAAAATTGGGTTTTGCAGTCAGAATCTCTGCTGGTGAATTTCTGTCACCCAAGCTGGAGTGCAGTGGTGTGATCACAGCTCGCCACAGCCTCAAACTCCCAGGCTCAAGGGATCTTCCTGCCTCAGCCTCCCAAGTAGCTGAAACTACAGGCGTGTTCCACTGCACCCAGCTAAATTTTTTTTTTTTTTTTGAGACGGAGTTTCGCTCTTGTTGCCCAGGTTGGAGTGCAATGGTTTGATCTCGGCTGACCGCAACCTCCACCTCCTGGGTTCAGGCTATTATCCTGCCTCAGCCTCCCAAGTAGCTGGGATTACAGGAATGCACCACCATGCCTAATTTTTTTGTGTATTTTTAGTAAAGACAGGGTTTTCCATGTTGGTCAGGTTGGTCTCGAGCTCCTGACCTCAGGTGATCACCTACCTGGGCCTCCCAAAGTGCTGGGATTACAGGCGTGAGCCACCGTGCCCGGCTTTAATTTTTAAATTTTTTGTAGAGATGGGATCTCACTCTGTTGCCCAGGCTAAGGAGCTGTTATTTTCCTGTCTGTGAAATGTGCTGTGAGCACATCTTGCTCCCGGGGTTGCTATAAGGAAGGTCTGGGAAAGGGTAGAGGGACCCTGGTGTGTGTGATGCCCCGTGTTCCCTCAGGGGGGCAAGGAGTACTTGATGCGAGCCCACTTTGGTCTACCCAGCGTGGAGAAGGAGGAGGTGGAGGGCCGGCCCCCTATCGGGGTCAAGTTTGAGATCCCCTACTTCACCGTCTCTGGGATCCAGGTGAGAGAAGCCGTGGGGAGGCTCCTCCCCTTGACTTCGGTGTGTTCCTTTCTCTCCTGTCCCTTGGCTCAAGTCACCTCAGTCCCCCGGCCTATGTCCACTCCTCTGATGGCTTCCTGGCCTTTCCCGAGAACAATGTTACCTCTACCTGCTTGCGGCCTGGGCCTCCACTCCCCCAGCCTGTGCCACCGCGTTCCCCACTGGCTTGTTCATTCTCTCTCTTCTCCAAGCCATTCACCACTCCCTTGCCTGTGCCACCTCATCCCCCAAGACCATGTCACGTTCCCTCAGTGATCCCAGCCTGTGCCACATAGCCTCTTGGCCTAAGCCATCTCTTTCTCCCTGGCCCTGGCCACCTCCCTCCTGCAATCCTGGACCACCTCTTTTCATTCCCTTCCAGGTCCGATACATGAAGATCATTGAGAAAAGTGGTTACCAGGCCCTGCCCTGGGTTCGCTACATCACCCAGAGTGGCGGTAAGGCAGCCCGGCTTGCAGGGACAGTGGGGTAAGGGAAGGGCAGTGGGTAGGAACTCAGGGCTTTCACCACATTCTGGTTCAGAAAACTCAAGAAGGCAGCCGGACAAGGTGGCTGACACCTGTAATCCCAGCACTTAGGGAGTCCGAGGCAGGTGGATCACCTGAGATCAGGAGTTCAAGACCAGCCTGGCCATCATTGCGAAACCCCGTCTCTACTAAAAAAGGCAAAAAATTATCTGGGCATGGTGGCACATGCCTGTAATCCCAGCTACTTGGGAGGCTGAGGCAGGAGAATTGCTTGAACCCAGAAGGCGGAGGTTGCAGTGAGCTGAGATTGTGCCATTGCACTCCAGCCTGGGCAACAGAGACCCTGTCTCAAAAAAAAAAAAAAAAAAAAAAAGAATTGCTGCTTCTTGTCATGGCACTGTGAGCCTTGGTTTGCCCATCTTTAAAATGGGGGCAGTTGACCCAGGTGTGGTGGCTCACATCTGTAATTCCAACACTTTGGGAGGCTGAGGTGGTAGGACTGCTTGAGCTCAGGAGTTCTAGACCAGCCTTGGCAACACAGGAAAACTACTTCTTTACAAAAAATATAAAAATTAGCCAGGTATGATGCGTATACCTGTAGTCCCAGCAACTCACCAGGCTGAGGTGGGAGGATTGCCTGAGCCCAGGAGGTCGAGGCTGCAGTAAGCCATGATCGTGCCACTGCACTCCAGCCTGGGCAAGAGTGAGACCCTGGCTTGGGAAAAAAAAAAGAAAGAAAAATTGGGGCAATTGACAGCTCTAGGGTGGTCATGATTTGGAGAAGGGGCTGAACATATAGAATCCCCATCTGCTGCCTGGACACCAGCTTGTTGCTGTGGTTACAGTACCTGTCTTTAGCCCCAGTCTTTTTGTTGTTGTTGTTCTTATGACAGAGTCTGGCTTTGTCACTCAGGCTGAGTGCAATGGCATGATCTCAGCTCACGGCAACTTCTGCCTCCCAGGTTCAAGCAATTTTCCCTGCCTCGGCCTCCTGAGTAGCTGGGATTCAGATGCCTGCCACCACGCCTGGCTAATTTTTGTATTTTTAGTAGAGATGGGGTTTTGCCATGTTGGCCACGCTGGTCTCAAACTCCTAACCTCAGATGATCCTCCTGCCTCAGCCTCCCAAAGTGCTGGGATTACAGGCGTGAGCCACCGTGCCCGGCCTATTAGCCCCATTCTTAGCCTTGTCGATCATGAGCGCTGAGGTCAGGGATAAATTGAAGTGGCATGGGAGGCCGTCCCTCTTCCTTCCCCCCTCATTTCTTTTCTTTTTTGAGATGGTAGTCTCGCTCTATCGCCCAGGCTGGAGTGCAGAGCCACGATCTCAGCTCACTGCAACCTCTGCCTCCTGGGTTCAAGTGCTTCTTCTGCCTCAGCCTCCGGAGTAGCTAGGATTACAGGTGTGCGCCACCGTGTCCAGCTAATTTTTGTAGAGACGAGGTTTCACCACGTTGGCCAGGCTGGTCTAGAAATCTTGACCTCAACTGATCCGCCCACCTCGGCCTCCCGAAGTGCTGGGATTACAGGTGTGAACCACCACGTCCGACTCCCCTCTTCCCATTTCTGAGACGGCCCCTGCTCATTCTTTCTCTGCAGATTACCAACTTCGTACCAGCTAGAAGGGAGAAGAGATGGGGGCTTGAACAGGAGGCTTCCTTACAGCCCCGGCTGCAGACTTTAGGAGGGAAGGTGCGGGCTTTGCGTGTCTGCGTGAGGGCAGGCCTGGACTTGGCAGTGTCTCGCTCCCAGCATCGGCCCCTTCCTCACCTCTTCCTTACTCCATAGGCTGGGAGAGAAACTCTCTCTGCTTCCCTCGCCCTTGGAGCTTTCCCTGTCCCCCTGATTTTATATGAAGAAATAGAAAAGGGGCTTGAAGTCCCCGTCGCGAGTGCCTTTTTGCAATGACCTGCCTTAGCGGGTTTTGCGGGTCCCTCCTCCTTCACAGCCGCTGAGCCCAGAGGCCTGGCTGGCCCCTCCTCTGAATTTTACGACGTCATTAAAAAGATGAATCTAGCCGCTATCTATGTGCTTTTTGGATGGAGACATTGCTCAAGTGCTGCAGTGGGAGTGGCAACCGTCCCTGGTCATCGCTCGCTTGGGACCGGGGCAGTCAGTCTCCCTGGTCCCCTGCGGCTGCCTTCGCTTCCCACCTCCAGTCTGTTCCCCCAATAGCCGCTAGAGGGCGCCCGTTAGCTTCCCTTCTTTCTTTTTTTGAGACGGTCTCACTGTTGCCCAGGCTAGAGTGCAGTGGTGCAGTCTTGGCTCACTGCAACCTGTGCTTCCCGGGTTCAAGTGATTCTCCTGCCTCAGCCTCCTACCTAGCTGGGACTACAGGCGCCCGCCACCACGCTTGGCTAATGTGTGTGTGTGTGTGTGTGTGTGTGTGTGTGTTTGAGGCGGAGTTTCGCTCTGTCACACAGGCTGGAGTGCAGTGGTGTGATCTCGGCTCACTGCAACCTCCGCCTCCTGGGTTCAAGCAATTTTCCTGCCTCAGCGTCCCGAGTAGGTGGAACTACAGGTGCCTGCCACCATGCCTGGCTAATTTTTTTTTTTTTTTTGTATTTTTAGTAGAGATGGGGTTTCACCGTGTTAGCCAGGATGCTGTTGATCTCCTGACCTCGTGAGCTGCTCGCCTCGGCCTCCCAAAGTGCTGGGATTACTGGCGTGAGCCACTGCATGCGGCATTCCTATCTTATTAAAGCCATAGCCTGGGCTGGGTACAGTGGCTCATGCCTGTAATCCCAGCGCTTTGGGAAACTGAGGCAGGGGGATCACTTGGGGTCAGGAGTTCAAGACCAGCTTGGCCAGCATGGTGAAATCCTGTCTCTACTAAAAAATACAAAAATTGGCCGACCGTGGTACTGGGTGCTTGTAATCCCAGCTACTCAGGAGGCTGTGGCACAAGAATCGCTTGAACTGGCGAGGTGGAGGTTGCAGTGAGCTGAGATCGGGCCACTGCACTCCAGCGTGGGTGACAGAGCGAGACTCTGACTCGAAAAAAAAAAAAAAAAAAAAAAAAAAAAGCCATGGCTTGATCTGCACAATGCCACCTCCATCCCCCACCTACCTGCTCTACCCTCCTCTGTACAGGCACACTCTCACCTCTGGGCCTTAGCATCTGCTGTGTTTCCCAGCTGGTGTGCTTTTCCCCTTATAACAAGTCTCGCTCCCTCACCGTTATGTCTCAAATCAAATGTCACCTCATTAGGGAGGCCCTCTCTACCTTTCCATTTCAACGGCTCATCTGATCAGTCGCCTCTACCACTCTGAAAAGATTTAACTATTGGCCGAGTGTAGGGTCCCATGCCTGTAATCCAGCACTTCGGGAGGCGGAGGCAGAAGGGTCCGTTGAGCCCAGGAATTCGAGGCCAGCCTGGAAAACATAGCAAGAACCCCAAGATTAAAAAAATATATATCTGGGCTGGGAGCGGTGGCTTATGCCTGTAATCCTAGCACTCTGGGAGACTGAGGCTTGCAGATCACGAGGTCAGGAGATGGAGACCATGCTGGCTAACACGGTGAAACTCTGTCTCTACTAAAAATACAAAAAAAATTAGCCAGGTGTGGTGCTATGCACCTCTAGTGTCAGCTACTCGGGAGACTGAGGCAGGAGCATTGCTTGAACCCAGGAGGCGGAGGTTGTAGTGAGCCGAGATCACGCTACTGCACTCCAGCCTGGGCGACAGGGCGAGACTCTGTCTCAAACAACAACAAAAATCTGTATTTAAAAACAAAAAACAAACCAACCAAAAACACCAGCCTGGGCAACATGGTGAAACCCAATCTCAACTAAAAATACAAATTAGCTGGGCGTGGTGGTGCGTCCTTAGTCACAGCTACTCTGGAGGCTGAGGCGGTTGGATCACTTGAGCCCGGGAAGTCAAGGCTGCAGTTAGCTGTGATCTCACCACTGCACTCCAGCCTGGGTGATGGGAGTGAGACCCTGTCTCAAAAATAAATAAAAATTAACTATTGTCTCCGGCCCCAAACCATAGGTGTCCCTACAACAGGGGCTGCCTGGCGTGCTCTCCACTCGGGCACCTCTAGGAGGTGCCAAATAAATCTTTGAGCGAAGACTTCTGAGTCCCTGTCTGGCTGCGACTCTGTCCTCCCAGGCCGTCCCACGTGGCAGCTGCAGGCTCCTTTCCTCCTGGCTCAGTCTGAGCCAGGCAGGGTGATCCCTTCCTCATCTACCCCGTCTCCCCATTTCCCTTTCTTCACAGTGCTTTACGCTATCTAATATTATTTAGTTGCTTGAATGTGCGCGTGCAGAGCCCAGAACGCTCCCTGCACACAGGGAAAGATGAATGAATGAAATAAAGCGCCCAGCGTGTAATAAGGGCCAATTAATGTCTATTAGTAGTGGAGCCCTGGATTGGGTGGCCCCAGCCCTGCCTCCCTTCCCCCAGGAGGCGCCGAGGTCCCGGAGCAGCCCGTACTACCCTGTCCTTGACCTTTCTCCCTGGGTCAGTTAAACCGGCCGTCTTTCCCGCCCGCCGAGTACATTTGAAAACCGAAAACCCCTCCATTGGTGGCGGGCCACCGGTTGCCGCGCTCTGACCAAACAGGAGCGACGCCTTTCACCCCGAGCCCGAAATTACCCCGGCGACGCGCATCCATTGGTTACGCAGGCCTTGTGGGCGGGGCGCCGTAAGGTCGCGCCACAGGCAAAGCGCCATCGTTACACAGTAGCGAATTTGTAAGAAAACAAATCCCCGGCGTTCGGGGCGGGGCCGGGAGCACGTTGGCTCCGCCCCCTGGCGGCTGTCTGGCTGCGGCGGCGGCGCAGGCTCAGAGCAGACCCCGCCCGGCGAGGAGGAGGGAGGGTGAGTTGAGGGGAGACCCGGCCCCCAAGGGGCGGGCGCCGGGCAGGGCCCCGCGGGCGGCCGAGGGCTGGGCCGGGCTCCAGGCCCCTCACCGCGGGCCGGCTGACAGGGGGAGGAGCCCGCTGGGAGGGCCGGGGTCTCGGGCTGGGGAGCCGGGCCGGGAGTGCAGCGCAGCCAGGCGCACCGCGGCCGCGCCCCGGGAGGGCTGTTCGGGCCAGCGCCCGCCGGCTCCTCGGTGCTGACGGCGCCGGGCTGGGGCGGGGTGGGGGACTTCGCAGGCCGTCAGTATCGACATGCTGCTGGAGGAGGTCTGCGCCGGCGACCGGCTGAGTGGGGCCGCGGCCCGGGGCGACGTGCAGGAGGTGCGCCGTCTTCTGCACCGCGAGCTGGTGCATCCCGACGCCCTCAACCGCTTTGGCAAGACGGCGCTGCAGGTGAGGCCGGGCTGGCTCAGGTCAGGGTCGGGGCGGCTCAGCGAGGTGAGTATCGAGACCCCGGAGCCCCTCTCTTCTGGTCTCTTGGCCCTGGTGATGACCCACTGGGGACCGGTCCTTCTTCTCTAGGCTTTCATTGTTCCCCCACGGTCCCCTTTCGAAGGTGGGTGGTGAGTGAGGCTAGGTTGGAGGGGGAGGGGATAGCTTTCCAGATTCTTCTCTGGGAGGATTCCTGGTTCTCTGAGTGCAGAGGATTCTTTTTCCCTGGGGAGGGTCTTTCTATTCCGTGAGTGGGGGTTCAGCTGCTTTGGATGCCTTTTCCCTGGGGACGGCTCACATTTTTGGGGGCTTCTATGGGGAGATGGGATCTCTGGAAGGAGAGGTCTGGTCTCCAGGGGTTCCTCATTTTGTAGGGGCTCTCTGAGACATATTTGGTTACTTGGGGGTGGTGTCTTAATTCCCAAAGTTTATGCAGATCTTTGGTATAGTGTGGGGGCCCCGGAGGAGAAACTGTGTCAGATTGTAAGAGTCTCTATATGCCCTTGGGAGACATGTTACAGAGAAGTCTCCTTTCTCTTCTCTTATTACTTTTGGAATCCTCCTTTCTTTCTTTCTTTTTTTTTTTAATGGAAGCTGGAGTGCAGTGGCACGATCTTGGCTCACTGCAGCCTCCACCTCCCGGGTTCAAGTGATTCTCCACCCTCAGCCTCCCGAGTAGCTGGGATTACAGGCCCCCCGCCACCACGCCCGGCTAATTTTTGTATTTTTAGTAGAGGCGGGGTTTCGCCAAGTTGGCCAGGCTGATCCACCCGCTTCGGCCTCCCAAAGTGCTAGGATTACAGGCATGAGCCCTGCACTGGTCAGAATCCTGTTTTCCTGTTTTTTGAAAGAAACTCTCAGGTACCCTGAAGTGACATCATCATTATATAGGAGGAGGCTATTTCCTGGAGAATGGCGGGGGGGTTCACTTTACTTTGGCATCTTTTTTTCCTTTTGAGGACTGTCAAGTTCTTTGGGGGTAGTTCTCAGTCTCTTGGGGCCCATTTCCTGGAGGGGATTTTATATTTCCTGGTGATTGCCCATATCTGGGGTGTCTTTGGTCCCTTGGAGGAGAGTCTTAGGTTCCTTGAAAGTTTCCATGGGGGCTGTTCTCTGGGTTGGGGGTCTCATATTATTCTTAAAGGAGTGACCAGTTTCTGGCGCGGGGGGTTGGGGTGAGGGCAGGCGGGTGGGGGGGAGGGGGCAGGAAAGGGTTCTCTATTTCCAGGAGAACTTTTTCTCTGCGTTCTCAAACAGTTCCCTGGGGGCTTATGCAGCTTCCCCATTCACTAGAGGACCCCTCCTCTGGCATATCCTATTCCTAGGAGATGCCTCTTTCTGGATGACCCTTCTCTCTCCAGTGACCCCTTTTTCGGAACCCCCTCCCTTGAAGACCTCCTGATCCTCTGTCCCTCACACAGGTCATGATGTTTGGCAGCACCACCATCGCCCTGGAGCTGCTGAAGCAAGGTGCCAGCCCCAATGTCCAGGACACCTTCGGTACCAGTCCAGTCCATGACGCAGCCCGCACTGGATTCCTGGACACCCTGAAGGTCCTAGTGGAGCATGGGGCTGATGTCAACGCGCCTGATGGCACCGGGGCACTTCCCATTCATCTGGCGGTGCAAGAAGGTCACACTGCTGTAGTCAACTTTCTGGCAGCTGAATCTGATCTCCATCGCAGGGATGCCAGGGGGCTCACACCCCTGGAGCTGGCACTGCAGAGAGGGGCTCAGGACCTCGTGGACATCCTGCAGGGGCACATGGTGGCCCCGCTGTGATATGGGGTCACTCTAGCAAGAGGACCCCGTGGGGTTATTATAGATCAAGAGAGAGGGGAAGAAACACTTTCTCTTCTTGTTTCTCCTGCCCACTGCCGCAGTAGGGGAGGAGCACCAGTTTGTGGCTTATAGGTGTTGGTTTTGGGGGTGTGTGTGTGTTTGGGGGACGTTTCTCATTTGTTTTTCTCACCGCTTTTGGTGTGTTGGACAGAGAAGGGCTCCTGCAGGCCACAGCCACCTAAACGGTTCAGTTTCTTCTGTGCTTCAGACAAGACCCAAGGGCCGAGCATTTAAGAGTGAGGTCGTCACCTCCAGAGCTCCTGGAACCTGGTGACCTTGGCCGGCTGTGCTCAGAGACCTGAAGTGATGTTGCTTCGGGCATGGGGGGTGGGAGAGCGTCCCAAATCAGTAAGAAGGTAGCATGAGTTCATATTCTGTTGGAAGCTTGTTTTCCAGTCTCTTGTACAGCGTTTTAAAAGAAATAGATTCTATTTATTATGCTTTATTGGAAAAAATGTTGTGTGTAATAATTTAATGTTTTTACCCATTAAATTAAGACTTGTGCATGATCACAGCGCGGGTGGCTTCTGATGTTTGAGTTTGGGATGGGGAGTCACACATCTTGGATGTTGATGGGGATGAGGACGAAGGTCGAGGATCGTGGATGCCGTGGGTGAGGGGAGAGAATAGTAATTCCCAGGGCGCCAGGGTGAGTGAGCTGGGTGGGGCAGCGGTTTTCTCTGTCGGAACGGAAGGGAAGCAGGAAACCGCGAGTGGAGAAAGGGCCCCCAGATGTCAGCTGGGTGCCCGGAGCCCCGGGGGTGGGGCGGGTGGGCGGTGGCCGCGGTCCTTTCCCTCAGGGGCGTAGCCGTGGGTGGTGACTGCGGTCACGAGGCGAAAGAGATCCCGGAAAAGCCAGGGGCGGGGTTAGGCGCGGTCCGCCTCTTTTAAAGGTTGATGTGGGCGGGGCTGAGGGTGGCTCCGCCCCTCCTGGACGTCCTCAATGCGCGTGCGCAGTGGCCACAGAGCCGCCATGCCGGAACCGCGCGGGTCGTCGCAGCTGCGGGTGAACGCGGCGTTTGCCGCGCGGTACAATCGCTACCGGGAGCGCGAGGAACTGCAGCGGCGTGAGTGTGGAGCGCACACGCGCGCGCTGGACGGTTGGGAAGTGGGGAGTCGAGCTGGCCTCGCCGGCTGACCTGGGGGGCATTCCGTCTGTGCCCCGCAGTGAAGGATCGCTACGGGGACCGGGACAGCGGCGGAGACTCTAGCTCCGAGTCGGACTCCAGTGACGAGCGCGTGGTGCGTGTCCCCTTCCCTCCTGGGCATGCAGAGGAGTCCAAGCCCCCCTACCGACCCCGACGTAGACGCGGAGCTTAACCCTCAACCCCAGAGCGCTCTGCGGGAGCGTCCATCCCCCGCCCCCATCCCGTGAGGGACGGAAAGCTCCCTTCCTCTGCCCAGGGGAGCCAAATTCCCCCCTATTTTCTCTCCCCTGCCACGATCCACCTGCCCACTTTGATTTTGGGGCGACTCCTCTGTCCCCCAAGAACCCCCTTCCCCTTTCATCCTCGAGTCTAGCCATTTTTCAGTGTACCCCTTGTGTCACGTGGGGCGCCCAACTTCTGCCCACATCAACCATGATCTTGGTCTCACTGTGCGGCCTGGCCCAGCCCCTCCCCGCTGTCTCCCTTGCGCCCTCAGCCCACCTGCTCCTTGTCAAGTCCTTGTTTTCCCCAGGAATTACCTTCTTACCCCTCGCCTTCCTTTACCCATATCCTGTACACCTGTGGCCTGCCCTTGCCCACCCCAAGAGGGCCCCTCCCTCCTGCTGTTTGACCACCTGCCTGTCTCCCCAGCCAGATCCCTCCCTCCCTCCATCCTAATCGCTACGCTGAGCTCACCTGCTGGTGCCAGGGCTCTTACTACCTGCCTTCTGAAGTCCCCAACCCTTTTCCTGCCCTAGGAATTTGACCCCCATCAGGAGCGGGACTTTTACAGAACGCTCTCCTTGTTGAAGAAGAAAGACCCCCGCATTTATCAGAAAGATGCCACCTTCTATCAGAGAACAGGTCTGGGGGCATGCCTGTCAACCTCTCCTTCATTCCTCAGGAATGGAATCCGGGGTTCCTCCTGTGTGGATTCAGAGAAGTGACTTGAATTCTCTCAGCGTCTTTTCCTGTCTGTAAAGTATATCTAATGGTACCATCTACCCTCAGGGCTGTTTTAAGGCTACATTGGAATTTACCCAGTTTACACAATTCATCTGTTGTGATTATTGAATGAATTGCTTCACAAGTCCTTAGCAAGAGCCTAGGTTATTACCTGGTGGTGGGGTTAATGACTGTGTGCTTGGCACTGTTCATGGTGGGAGTTGCTGACTGAGTGATTCCAACTCCACTGGGCTGGGCAGATGGTTCAAACCTCTGATCCCAGCACTTTGGGAGGCTGAGGTAGGAGGGTCACTTGAGGCCAGGAGTTTGAGACCAGTGTGGGCAAGATAGCAAGACCCCATTTTTTTTTTCCCTTGGAGACAGAGTCTTGCTCTGTCACCCAGGCTGGAATGCAGTGGTGCAATCTCGGCTCACTGCAGTGTCCACTCCCAGGTTCACACAATTCTCCTGCCTCAGCCTCCCGAGTAGCTGGGATTACAAGCGCACGCCACCAAACCTGGCTAGTTTTTCTATTTTTAGTAGAGACGGGGTTTTACAATGTTGGCTAGGCTGGTCTTAAACTCCTGACCTTGTGATCCGCCCACCTCAGCCTCCCAAAGTGTTAGGATTACAGGTATGAGCCACTGCACCTGGCTGCAAGACCCCATTTTTACAAAAGATACAGAACTTAGCTGGACATGCTGGCATGTGCCTAGCGTCCCAGGTATTTGGGAGGCTGAGGTGGGAGGATTGCTTGAGCCCATGAGTTTGAGGCTGCAGTGAGCTGTGAGTTAGGATCTTGACACTGCACTCCAGCCTGAGCAACAGACTGAGACCCCTACTCTCAAAAAACTAATTACAATAATCAGGCTGAGCGTGGTGGTTCATGCCTGTAATCCTAGCACTTTGGGAGGCTGAGGTGGGAGGATCACTTGAAGTCAGGAGTTGGAGATCAGCCTGGCCAACATGGTAAAACCCTGTCTCTACTAAAAATACAAAAATTAGCTGGGTGTGGTTTTGCACACCTGTAATCCCAGCTACTCGGGAGGCTGAGGCAGGATAATTGCTTGAACCTGGGATTCAGAGGATGCAGTGAGCCGAGATCACACCATGCACTCCAGCCTGGGCAACATAGTGAGGCTGTCTCAGAAAAATAATAATACTCAAAGCAGGAATTGCTGACTGAATGGCCCTAACCCCACCAGATGGTGACAAGCACAGTACTCTTAGACAGCTGGGAATTGGATTGGGGATTTGAATCCTCTGTCTAACCCTGGCCCTGCCTTTTGGGATTCTCTGCCAGGGGAAAGAAGGGGGTTGTGGGTGATGGCAGGTGTCTTGCTGGGTTAACAGCATCATCATCAGACAGCGAGGAGGAGCCAGCAGCTTCGGAGAAGCAGAAAAAAGTACGGCCCATGTACCTGAAGGACTACGAGAGGAAGGTCATCCTGGAGAAGGAAGGGTATGGAGAAGGCCCACATCTCCACCCCCTGGTCCCCAGCCCTCTCAGGTTTATGGGGGTCTTGGGGCAGGAGAGGAAAAAAGCTGGCAACCTGGGCCAGGCATGGTGCCTCATGCCTGTAATCCTAGCACTTTGGTAGGCCAAGGCAATAGGATTGCTTGAGGATAGGAGCTCGAGACCAGACTGGGCAACATACTTGTCTCTACAACAACATTAAAAATTAGCTGGGCATGATGATGGGTCTCTGTACAGTCTCAGCTCTTCAGGAGGCTGAGGCAGGAGGATTGCTTGAGCCCAGGAGATGGAGGCTGCAGTGAACTATAATCAGGCCACTGCACTCCAGCCTAAGCAACAAAGCAAGAACTGTTTCCAAAAAAAAAAAAAAAAGGTAGCCTGGCACGGTGGCTCATGCCTGTAATCCCAGCACTTTGGGAGGCCAAGTGGATAACCTGAGGTCAGGAGACCAGCCTGGCCAACATGGCAAAACCCCATTTCTACTAAAAATACAAAAAGGTGGAAACTCAGCAGAATTGCAGATACCCTGAGCACAGGAGCCTCAGTGACTCCATAAGCCTCCCAGGACCCCCACCAGCTGTTGCTTGGAACAGCTGCCTTGCATGGGCATGGGGACAGGCGGGCCCTGGAAGATACTTTCTGAAGACCTCACTTTTCCTGTACAGCAAATATGTTGACGAAGAGAACTCAGATGGGGAGACTTCCAATCACAGACTCCAGGTGTGTGGGGTGGAGACTGGGTCCGGGGGTGCCGGGCCCGGGGCTGGCCTGAGACCCACGACCCTCTCTCCTCTGCAGCGGACCTCGTCACAAAGTTATGTGGAGGAACAGAAACAGCTCAAGGAAAGGTGAGACTGGGCCATCAGGAGTGGCCAGTGGAGGAAAGTTGAGGCTCAGGAATTGGACAGGCAGGTGTTCAAATTGAGCTCTGTCACTTTCTGTCTACCTACTTCTGTTTCCTCATCACTTAAACGAGGTTAATGACATCACAGCACGACTCTGAGCTTGTTGAGAGGAGAGGTCAGGGCTTAGTAAATGGGGTTCATCTTGGGGTGGCCAGTCGGGTGAGGTGGCTCATGCCTGTAATCCCAGGGCTTTGGGAGGCAGAAGAGGGAGGATCACTTGAGCCCAGGAGTTCAAGACCAGCCTGGGCAACATAGGGAGACCCCATCTCTACAAAATAAAATAAATGTTGGGGCAGCAGACAGGGACCAGCCTACCTGTCCTGAGGCTTTTCTCTGATGGGCAGCTTCCGGGCATTTGTGGAGGACAGTGAGGACGAGGACAGCGCTGGGGAGGGCGGCTCTGGTTTGCTGCAGAAACGTGCCAAAACCAGGCAGGAGAAGGTGGGTATTGGGGCCTGGCTGTACCACCAGGGGGCAGGGTGGCGGGTGGCTGAGTGTCTGCAGATGCTCAGTGCTGGCCTTCCCCCAGGCCCAGGAGGAGGCCGACTACATTGAGTGGCTGAAGGGACAGAAAGAGATTCGGAACCCAGAGTCCCTGAAGGAACTGGTGAGTTCTCACATGTGGTCACGGATGGAGTAGACCGCGTGTTCTGCCTCCATCCAGCTATTTACAGAAGGTAACCCACTCAAAATGAGATGTGTGCATCTGTGGGCCTCATTTCCCACATCTCATAATACGGGGATAGGCTGGGCGCTGTGGCTCACACCTGTAATCCCAGTGCTTTGGGAGGTCAAGGTGGGAGGATTGCTTGAGGCCAGGAGTTTGAGACCAGCTTGGGCAACACAGCAAAACCTCTCTACAAAAAAATGAAAAAATTAGCCAGGCATGGTGGCATGTGCCTGTAGTCTCAGGTACTGGCTATGAGGTCCACGTGGTTACCATGCCTGTCCTCCTTCCCTGTCCTCCATTGACTGAGGTCCTGTCTTCTGTCACCCCCAGAACCATCTCAAGGAATACTGGAACGACCCTGAGTTGGATGAAGGGGAGCAGTTCCTGCGGGATTACATCCTCAACAAACGCTACGAGGAGGAGGAAGATGAGGAAGAGGAGGGGTGAGCCGCTGTGCCTCTCCAGGGCCTAGATTTAGGGTGTTCTTCCTGAAATATCCCCAGGCGGCACCGGCCAGGAGGCAGAGGGCACCATGTGTGTATTTTCTTCACAGATGGTGGCAGAGTTAGTCTTCCGCAAGACAGAGCCACAGAGTGTGGGCTCAGGAGCCAGGTGGCACTGCCTCAAATCCTGGTTCTGCTGTGAGACTTCCATGCCTCAGTTTCCCCATATGTAAAATGAGGACAATGGCAGAGTGCACCTTGTAGGGTTGTGAGGATTAAATGCGTTCATACATTTTGTACCCAGGCGTGCAGGAAATGTGGGCTCAACCTCCTTTGGCTGGCCCCCCAGCCTCACTGCATCTTGTCCCTCAGGGTCCCCGGTCCCCCAGTCCAGCTGGCTGTGGACGACTCCTCAGACGAGGGGGAGCTGTTTCTTAAGAAGCAGGAAGACTTTGAACACAAGTACAATTTCCGTTTTGAGGAGCCGGACTCGGCATCGGTGTGTGGCTGGGGAGGACTCGGTCCCCGGGGTCCATGCCCCAGAGAGCCCCACATCATCTCTGGGGCCCTTCTGGACTTTTCTGCTCCCCCCTAGGTCAAGACCTACCCGCGCAGCATTGCGTCCTCCGTGCGCCGTAAGGATGAGCGCAGGAAGGAGAAGAGGGAAGAGACTCGGGAGCGCAAGAAGAGAGTGAGTGTGGGGGTGGCCAGCTGGGGAGGACCCCTCAGCCCTTCAGGAAAGCCCATGCCCTCCCTCCCTCTGCCTGGGCCTGCAGGAAAAAGCAAAGAAGCAAGAAGAGCTCAAGCAGCTGAAGAACCTGAAGAGGAAGGAGATTCTGGCCAAGCTGGAGAAGCTGCGGAAAGTCACGGGCAACGAGACGCTGGGGCTTGAGGAGAGGGACCTTGAGGACGACTTCGACCCAGCCCAGCACGACCAGCTCATGGAGGTACGGCCCCTCATCCCATGACACTGACCTCACACAAACATGGCTCTCGCTGGGCACAGTGCCTCATGCCTATAATCCCAGGACTTTGGGAGGCTGAGGCAGGTGGATCACTTAAGGTCGGGAGTTTGAGATCAGCCTGACCAACATGGTGAAACCCCATCTGTACTAAAAAATACAAAAATTAGCCAGGTATAGTGGTGGGCACCTGTAATCCCAGCTACTTGGGAGGCTAAGACAGAATTGCTTCAACCCGGGAGGCAGAGATTGTGCCACTGCATTCCAGCCTGGGTGACAGAGCAAGACTATTTAAAAATAAAAAGACTTAGGCTGGGCGCGGTGGTTCATGCCTGTAATCCCAGCACTTTGAGAGGCCGAGGCGGGCAGATCACCTTAGGTCAGGAGTTTGAGATCAGCCTGGCCAACGTGGTGACACCCCATCTGTACTAAAAATACAAAAATTAGCCAGGCGTGGTAGTGGGTGCCTGTAATCCCAGCAGGCTGAGGCAGGAGAATCGCTTGAACCTGGGAGGTGGTGGTTGCAGTGAGCCGAGATCACACCATTGCACTCCAGCCTGGGGAACAAGAGCAAGACTTCATCTCAAAAAAAAGACCCGGGGCCTGAGTAGTGCAGTGGGTGTGGGCACCGCAGGGGCAAAGGCCTGTAGGAAGGCAAAGAACTGGATCTGTGGAACTGAATAGTGGCCAGTACATCATAGGGTAGAGAGCAGGGGAGTTGGCAGAGGAGCCTGGACATGCAGGGGCCCCCCACCTCAGGAGCTAGGTCCTGGGAGGGCTCCCCAGAGCCCTGCACCACGAGGTGCAGGACTAATGCTGCCACAGAGGGGTCATTGGCAGTATTGTTGGGGACTCAGCTCCTCCGCCTTGAGTGGGCCCTGGTGACTCAGCCCTGACCCTCCAGAAGTGCTTCGGGGACGAGTACTACGGGGCGGTGGAGGAGGAGAAGCCGCAATTTGAGGAAGAGGAAGGGCTTGAAGGTGAGATCAGCTGGGGTACCAGGCTGGGGCTGGGGGACTGGGGACTGGGCCTGAAGCCCGAGGTCCTGCCCTGACCCCACCTCTCTGTTCTGTCTGCATCATCCAGATGACTGGAACTGGGACACGTGGGATGGGCCTGAGCAGGATGGAGACTGGAGCCAGTGGGAGCTGCATTGTGAAGACCCCGACTTCAACGTAGGTGTCACGGGTCGGGGGAGTCCCAGGGGCCTTGACTGAGGGCTGGCAGGATCTGACCTGTGCGTCCTGGCAGATGGATGCCGACTACGACCCCAGCCAGCCGAGGAAGAAAAAGCACAAGGCCCCCTTGACGGGCAAGAAGCAGCGCAAGTCACCCTTCGCTGCAGCCGTGGGGCAGGAGAAGCCCGTGTTTGAACCCGGTGAGGCCCAGGTGGGCAGGCTGTGGGTGGGGAAGGGGCTCCACAGGACCTGGCACGGTCCGGCAACCTGGCTGTCTTGAACAGGGGACAAGACATTCGAGGAATACTTGGATGAGTATTATCGGCTGGACTACGAGGACATCATTGACGACCTGCCCTGTCGCTTCAAGTACCGCACCGTGGTGCCCTGCGACTTTGGCCTCAGCACTGAAGAGGTAGGGCCTAGGCAGGCAGGGACACTGCAGAGGGTACCAGGTATGCCGGAGGGGCAGGAAGCTGGCCCTGAGCCCTGATCTCTGTTGCTCAGAAATGGTACAACACGGCGCCCTGTTTCTTCATCTTGAAAATGAAGGGCCAGGCGCAGTGGCTTATGCCTGTGATCCCAACACTTTGGGAGGCCAAAGGCGGGCGGATCACAAGGTCAAGAGATCAAGACCATCCTGGCCAACACGGTGAAACCCCATCTCTACTAAAATACAAAAATTAACCAGGCATGGCAGCACACGCCTGTAGTTCCAGCTACTTGGGAGGCTGACACAGGAGAGTCACTTAAGCCGGGAGGCAAAGGTTGCAGTGAGCCAAGATCACGCCACTGCACTCCAGCTTGGGCGACAGAGCAGAACTCCATCTCAAAAAAAAAAAAAAAAAAAAAAAATGCAGGGTGGCTCATGTCTGTAATCCCAGCACTTTGGGAGGCCGAGGTGGGCGGATCACCTGAGGTCAGGAGTTCGAGACCAGCCTGACCAACATGGTAGAACCCCCATCTCTACTAAAAATACAAAAAAAAATTACCCAGGTGTGGTGGGAGGCTCCTGTAGTCCCAGCTGCTTGGGAGGCTGAGGCAGGAGAATCACTTGAACCTGGGAGGTAGAGGTTGCAGTGAGCCTCTGTCTGTACTGTCATGTGGCCTATCTTTTTTGTCCTTCTGAGACAGAGTCTCACTGGGCAACAGAGTGAGACTGTCTCAGAAAAAAAAAATAGTCCAAACGACAGTACTAATAATATTACCTTGCCTCAAAGGTAGTATTACTACCTTCTACACGGTGGGGCCTCAAAACAGTGTCTCACCCATGGCATGCTATGCCCTGTAAATATTACTTTTCTTGAGACAGAGTCTTGCTCTGTTCCCCAGGCTGGAGTGCAGTGGTGCCAACCTCCTGGGCTCAGATGATCCTCCCAAGCAGCTAGGACTACAGGCATGTGCCATCATGCCCAATTTTCATATTTTTAGTAGAGGCAAGGTTTCACCATGTTGGCTAGGCTGATCTGGAATTCCTGGCCTCGTGTGATCTGCCATCCTCAGCCCCCCAAAGTGCTGGGATTACAGATGTGAGACAGCATGCCCAGCTAATATTATGCTTTTAATTCTGTCAATATGTATCAGCAGCAGTCTGGCTGGTAAGACTTGGTAGCAGGACTGGGCACACTGGCTCACACCTGTAATCCCAGTACTCTGGGAGGCTGAGGCAGGAGGATCACTTGAACCCAGGAGTTCTGAGACTAGCCTGGGCAACATAGGGAGATATAGTCCTAGTTACCTGGGAGGCTGAGGCAGGAGGGTTGCTTGAGTCCAGGAGGTTGAGGCTGCCGTGAGCATGCCACTGCACTCCAGCCTGGGCAAGAGTGAGACCCTGTCTCAAAAAAAGGTTTCATATCCCCTGGAACTAGGGGGCCCAGGTGGGTTCAAGCCCTGGCTTGGCTATTCGCCAGCTGTGTCTCTGGACAAGTGATTCCCCCATCTGTGCCTCAACTCCCATCTGTTAAATGGGACAATAATTGATAACACCCCAACTTCGGTGACTTGGAAGGAACAGGCATAAGATCAAATGTGTGTGGCACATGGCAGGCTGTGGGCACCTACTCTTCCCCACTTACGACAGCTGAAGGTGCGTGACTGTTTGCATGGTCAGTAAAAATAGCCAATTTGTACTGAGCTGGTACCATCAGCACTCACTCACTTCCTTTTTCTGATGGCCTTCCACTAGGTTTGGAAACTGAGGCCCAGAGACTGGGAATGAGAGCCTCACATGTAATTAGGAAGCCTGGCGGTTGGGAGCGACCCATGCCTGTTTTGAGGCTTTGGGGATAACTGGGAATGGGTAACAACTCAAGAGCTCTGGGGCTCAAACTGAAATCAGTTCAGCCAACTTCCTAGCCATGTGGCCTAGGGCAAGGATCCATTCTCTGAGCCTCAATTTCCCCGTCTTCTGGCCTCTGTAGAAATCAGTCTCTGGCCATGATGGCAGCCCTGCTTGGCCCCCTATGGGGACTATCACAGCAGGTCCCCGCCCTCCCTTCCCACGCAGATCCTCGCTGCTGATGATAGGGAGCTCAACCGGTGGTGCTCTCTGAAGAAGACCTGCATGTACAGGTGACGCAGTGGGGCGGGGCCAAGTGCGCAGGGGTGGGCAGCCCAGGGCACTTCCCAGAGCACCCAACAACAGGCCCCTCTGTCTGCGTGCAGGTCGGAGCAGGAGGAGCTGCGGGACAAGCGGGCATACAGCCAGAAGGCTCAGAACTCACGGAAAAAGCAGCAGATCTTCAAGTCACTCTGCCGGGAAGAGTAAGCAGTGCTGGCTGGGGAAGTGTGGGTCGGGAGCCCGCCAGGCTCAGGCTTGAGTCTTGGCTCTGTCAGCCTCTTGTTGCATGAGTCTGGGAATACAGCGCCTCTCCCTGCCTCTCCCCTGTCTCCTCCCCATCCCCCCGCTCTGAGACCCGGGTTCTAATCCTGGGTGCCATTGCTGTGACCTTGGGCAAGTCGTTGCCCCTCTCTGGGTCTGCTTCTCATTTATAAGCTGGAGATAGAGATGGTTCTGCCTCATAAGGTTGCTGAGGATGAAGAGATGGTAAATGCCTGATAGGTCTCAGCTGTTATTATGAGGATTGTTTTCGCCCAGTCTATAAGGCAGGGGTGATATTTACTTACTTAAAGCTAAAAAGAGGCCCTGTGCGTGCTCCAGCCTCTAATTCCAGCACTTTGGAAGACTTGGGCGGGCAAAAAGATCGCTTGAGCCCAGGAGCTGGAGGCTGCCGTGAGCTATGATCACGCCACTGCACTCTAGCCTGGGTGAAAAAGCAAGACCCTGTCTCTAAGGCAAAAAAAAAAAAAAAAAAAAAAAAAAAAAAAAAGCTAAAATGAGTTAACTGATATGAATAGCTTAGGGCAGGCCCAGGCCCAGGCACAAATATCAGAATCCTTGGCCTCACAATCTAGCCTTTGGGTTCAGCAGAAAAGCCACAGACTGGCTTTGGCATGAGACCCAGTTCTGAATCCCAGACAGGCCCTCGGTCACTGTGTGGCCGCTTCACTATGCCCCTCCTTTCCCCGCCTGTAAAATGGGGCACACATGCTCGGGAATGGGCCTGATCTTGACAGGCCTGGACTGAGCCCCGACTTTTCTCCTTCAGGACAGAGACGCCCGCGGAAGCCACAAGGAAGCCACAGAGAGATGAAGCTGGCCCACAGAAGCAGCTGCCAGCGCTTGATGGGGCTGGTGGGAAGCGGCCCTGGCCAGAGTGTCTCCCAGCACAGGAAGAGGAGGCCCCTATGTTACCCCCAGAGAAGCTAGCCCTGCAGAGGCGGAGGAGGGCAAAGAAGGCGCGGCTGCTGGGCCCCACTGTGACGCTTGGTGGACATGAGTTCAGCCGCCAGAGACTGCAGGCCTTTGGCCTCAACCCCAAACGGCTGCACTTCCGCCAGCTGGGCCGGCAGCGGAGGAAACAGCAGGGGCCCAAGAGCAGCTCCTGAGCCCCAGGGAGCAGGCAGGGGTCTCTGGCTCCTCCCCTCCAGTCAAGCCCTGGACAGGTTTTGCACCCACAAGTACTATCTGCTATAGAGAACCTCACACCTATGGCCAGCCATGCAGCTCACGCCTGTAATCCCAGCACTTTGGGAGGCCGAGGTGAAAGGATCACTTGAGCCCAGGAATTTGAGACAAGCCTGGACAACATATCGAGACTCCACCTCTACAAAATGGTGGCATATGCCTGTAGTCCTAGCTACTCAGGAGGCTGGGGAAGGAGGATCACTTGAGGCCAGGAGTTTGAGGCTACAGTGAGCTGTATGATTGCACCACTGCACTCCAGCCTGGGCAACAAAGCCAAGACCCTGTCTGTCTCTTAAAGAAGCACGTATAGCTGCGGGTAAGGAAGTTGTCCCATTTTATGGATGTGGAAACTGAGGCTGACTTACACTTCTCAAGTGACTTGGAACTCTCACCTTGAGATACTTCCCAGACCTCACATCCCCTCAGAATGCTGCGCCCAGCCACAGCCATGATCTAGTTACATAGCTTTATTGGCCTCCAGCAGCCAGTTTCCCTACGGTGGCTTTGGGACAGGGAGGGCCCGGGCGTCCAGTGCAAACTACAGTACTTGAGTCAGGCCCTGAGGGGGGTGCCCGGGGTCCTCCCACTGGTGGGAGACAGGTGCATGGGCTCTGTCCCTGACTGGTCACAGCTGGGCTTGAGGGGGTGAGAACAGGAAGTACCATCATTGCCAGAGCTCAAGATCCCACACTTGACATGACATAAATAAAAAAATAAATAGTGTTACATCTTTCCCCCCAATCCCCTCCCTTTATAAAAACACAAAGTCCTCGGAGCTGGGCCGTTTGGCTCTGAGGAGCCGCCCTGTGCGAGGGAGCCGGAGTGTGGGCTGGGAGAGCTGGGAGCAGAGGTCATCCAGGCTGTGGTCCTGAGCGTGGCCCTCGGCCAGAGTGAACATGGGGTACCGCTCCGTGGCCGAGGAGGAGCTGAGGACCTGGCGGGAGGAGGGGGACGCTCAGCCACAAACAGTGCCAAGCCATATTCCTTAGCCCTGGTTTACTTAGCAGGTGCTTCTCAGGACTGCCTCTCCAGGGCAGGCTGGCCAATCAGCACCTTCCATCCCCTGGCCACAGGTGGCTCAACCATAAGCATGTGACTCAGCTCAGCCACTCAGCCAAACACTGGGATTTTTGCTGCAAAAACGGAATTCCCCTTCCAGTGACTACAGAGTAGGTGCCCAGAAGGGCTGGTGGCCATCTTTCTTTTGCCACCAGGAAGTTAAAGCCCTAGTCAGACAGCAAAGACACAAGGAGGGTTTTCCCCACCTGACTGCCTGGATACAGCTGCCTCCAAGGCATGACACCCTCAATTTGCAGGACAGCAAGTTGACAGACAGGTGGCCTTGGCCTCCCCTCACATTTTCAGGGGTGGACGTTCTTCACATTTCCCAGATTAGGACACCCAGCCTGGAAGCAGCACTCCAGCTCTACTGGACTCCAGGCCTCTGTTCCTGTTTCACCCCCAGCCCTGCCTGCCCACCCACCCTCCCTCCCCTCCAGCTTTCCTCTTGCTCACCCTGGTCAGCTCTGAGCAGAGTGTCTCAAACTCCTTCTTGTCTCCAGCGTAGAAGCCCACAGTACAGCTTGGGTCCATCTTGGCGAAGGCCATCTTGCGGGGCGAGGTGCAGTGGAAGGACTGGGGCAGACAGATGAGGGAGGATCAGAGGCCCTGGCTGCCCACCCACCATGGTCCCAACCACACACTGGGGCTCCCACTCACCTCCAGGGGAAAGTTGGCCTGGCTGACGTCCACAGTGGGCTGGCAGTAGTGAGGGTCCAGGTACAGCAGGAAGTCATCTGCAGGGGCGCAGGTGTGAGTGGGGATGGGGTGAGGGTTGGGGATTGAGGAGGGGTTGGGCCTACCTTGGTAGCCAATGAAGTACAGCGAGTGCCGCGGTTTCCCGCCCATGATGCCCAGGCACAGCTCACAACGCAGGAGTTCCTGCAGGGAGAGGGTGCGCAGGTGCTGTGAGGCAGCCACTTAACAAACATTTAGCAAACGCCTCCTTAGTGAGAACCCAGCCTCTGGAGGGCAGCAGTGATCAAAACCACAAAACCCTGCCCTCAGGAGTTAACATCCTAGTGTGGGAGATGATTATTTTCTTTACAAGGAAGATGATTAAATGGTGTTTTTTTTTTTTTTTTTTTTGAGATAGAGTCTCACTCTGTCACACAGGCTGGAGTGCAGTGGCATGATCACGGCTCACCGCAACCTCTGCCTCCCGGGTTCAAGTGATTCTCTTGCCTCAGCCTCCTGAATATCTAGGATTACAAGTGCCCGCCACCACGCCTGGCTAATTTTGGTATTTTTAGTAGGGACGAGGTTTCACCATGTTGGTCAGGCTGGTATCAAACTCCTCAGCCTCCCAAAGTGCTGGGATTACAGGTGGAGATCCACCGGCCGCAGCCTCCCAAAGTGCTGGGATTACAGGTGGAGATCCACCGGCCTCAGCATCCCAAAGTGCTGGGATTACAGGCGGAGCTGATTACATGATTTATCTCATGTGTTAGAGGTGATAACTTTATGGAAAAGAATAAAGGAGGGAAGGGAACCTTGTGATTTTAAGTAAGGAGGTCAAACATTACAGCTCCTTTAGAATTTGTCTCATAGGTTTTCTGATTCTCACTGGAAAATCTCCCAATGCAAAAAATATTTTAAAACAGAGGCCAAACAGTGGCTCATGTCTCTAATCTCAGTACTGTGCGAGGCCGAAGTGGGAGGATCGCTTGAGCCCAGGAGTTCAAGACCAGCCTGGGCAACATAGTGAAAAAAAAAAAAAAGAGCTGAGTGTGGTGGTGAGTGTGCCTGTAGTCCCAGATATTCAGGAGGCTGAGGTGAGAGGATCATTTGAGCCCGGGAGGTTGAGGCTGCAGTGAGCTGAGACCACATCACTGCACTCCAGCCTTAGTAACAGAGTGAGACTCTGAATCGATCAATCATAAATAAATGAGAGTCAGGATAGGCCCTATTGAGAGATGATGAAAATAACTGAAGGATTTCTTTTGATGGTTAGTGTTAGTAAAATAACAAATTTTTAAATAAATAGAGCTGACTGTGGTGGTGCCTGCACCTGCAGTCCCAGCTACTCAGGAGCCATATGCATTACAGCTGAAAGAGCGCTCCAAGCAGCAGGAGCCGGAAGCACAAAGGCCCTGGGGCAGGAGTGTTCTGCAATCAGGGAGGAGGCCCCTGTGGCTGTAGCAGCATGTGGGAGGAGGATATGAGGTCAAGGCGGGAGATGACCTCCAGACGGTGATTGCCGGGGACATTTGGCTTTTATTCTGATGCAAATACATAGGGGCCTTTCCAGTCTCAGGGCCTCTGTCTTGCTGTTCCTTTTGCACTCCTCCTCTGGCTCCTCATTTGCCTGGTGGCTGCAGAGGGCCTTTTCTAGGCTCTCCTGCTACCCTCATCATCTGCTACCCTTTAGGAGGCTGAGGCAGGCGGATCACCCGAGGTCAGGAGTTCAAGACCAGCCTGACCAACATGGAGAAACCTGATCTCTACTAAAAATACAAAATTAGCCAGGCGTGGTGGTGCATGCCTGTAATCCCAACTACTTAGGAGGCTGAGGCAGGAGAAGCACTTGAACCCAGGAGGCAGAGGTTGCAGTGAGCTGAGATCACGTTACTGCACTCCATCCAGTCTGGGCAACAAGAGTGAAACTGTCTCAAAAAAAAAAAAGGCTGGTAGCTCACACCCGTAATCCCAGCACTTTGGGAGGCTGAAGCAGGTGGATCACCTGCGGTCAGAAGTTCGAGACCAGCCTGGCCAACACGACGAAACCCGTCTCTACTTAAAATACAAAACTTAGCTGGGCATGGTGGCAGAAACCTGTAATCCCAGCTACTTGGGAGGCTGAGGCAGGAGAATCGCTTGAATCTGGGAGGCAGAAGTTGCAGTGAGCTGAGATTGCACCACTGCACTCCAGCCTGGGCGACAAGAGCGAAACTCCGTCTCAAAAAAAAAAAAAAAAAGGGATGAGGGACACAACATAAACAGCAGCCCTAACCCAAGCTAAACAAGTCTGGAGGGCTCCCGGGTGGAGGTGTCCTGGAACTCGGCTGAACCTACCTTCACGCAGGGCACATACACGGGGTTGAGAGTCTCGCCACCCAGTCGCACGGGCACCAGGATGACTACAGACTTCCACTCAGCTGTGGGGTCTGGCCTGGCCACCAGGCGTGCCACATCTGCCTTGTACACTGGAGGGACAAGACAGCGGCAGGTCACCTTCTTGGCAACCCTTCAAGCCCCAGAGTGTGGCCCTCTAACCCCAGGAGCCCCACCTCAACCTTGCAATTTCTCAATGGGCAGCACTGTCACCAGCCAAAAACATTGTTCTAGTGTCCCTCAGACACCCCCAGAAAATCCCAGGACCTCCAGGCAGGTGTGGACATCCCCATTTTACAGAGTGGGCAACTGAGGCCCTGGGAGGTAGACTGAAAGTATATACAGTTGGGAGAGGTGGAGACTGTTCTCTCAGGCTCCTCCCCAGCCCCAGGCCTGACGAGTCCTCACTGACTCCATGCCTTGGTTTGCCAATACAGAAATAGAAGCACTGGGCGCTCGGTCCTTGAACCAAACACCCCGGGTGTGTCCCTCCTCCTCCAGTCCCATTTACTTGGGCCCATTCTCCTCCCCCTACCTTGCAGCGACATAAGCCCATTTCGCACTCCTAGAGAAGTAGACCAGTTTTGGAGATATGATTCTCTGAAAATCAAATCTTGTCCCAAACACCTACAATTTTTCATTAAAAAATTACAGGGTTTGGGCACAGTGTCTCATGCCTGTAATCACAGCACTTTGGGAGGTTGAGGTGGCTGGATCACCTGAGGTCAGGAGTTCAAGACCTTCCCGACATAGTGAAACCCTGTCTCTACTAAAATACAAAAATTAGCCGGGCACGGTGGTGCGCACCTGTATCCCAGCTACTTAGGAGGCTGAGACACAAGAATCACCTGAACCTGGGAGGCAGAGGTTGCAATTAGCCGAGATCATGCCACTGCACTCCAGTCTGGGTGACAGAGTGACCTGACCTCAGGTGATCCACCTGCCTCGGCCTCCCAAGGTGCTGGGATTACAGGCATGAGCCACTGCACCTGGCCTCTTTATTTTTTTAAGACAGGATCCTACTCTGTCACCCAGGCTGGTGTACAGTGGCAAAATCACAGCTCACTGTAACCTCGAACTCCCAGGCTTAATCAAGCAATCCTCCCACCTCAGCCTCCTGAGTAGCTGGGACTACAGTATGTGCCACCACACCTGGCCTCTATTCTATCACTCAAGGTGTGGTGGCACTATCACCCCGACGTTTCTTCTCCCAGTTCTAGAGGGAGAGGAGAAGAGGGACTGTCTCCCACTACACAGGACTTGCGTCCTTCCTCAGTATCCCTCTGCCCCAGAACTTGTTCCAGCCTCTGAGGAAGGTGCATTCTAAGAAGCAGGTGAGGCAGAGTCTGGCTCAGGGTGGGACCCCCATGATCTCAGCTCCCAGCCCCTTACCTGTGCAGTCCTGAGAAACATACACCACCAGGCGGGTGACCTCAGAGGAGCTCTCCACGGCTTTCCTGGGGGCAGGAGGGAAGGCCTTAGTGCCTGCGGGTACCCAGCAGCTCCCGGGATCCCTGCAGCGGCCCTTACCTGAGGATGTGTGCCACCAGCGATGGCCCATACCAGTCACCTGCCTTCTTGCCTGAGCTCTGCCCCAGCTCCACCAGCCGGTGTAGGCCAAAGGGGGCCTGGGGGTGGTCGGCGAACCAGGACACAATCTGCCGGTGCCGGCGTTCCTGCTCCAGCTCAGGGGCACCCTGGGCCCAGCATGGGGGCATCCAGCGGGCAGGGCCATGGTACCGGCTGGGAGAGGCTGGCCCTGACAGCTCAGGAGGGCCCAGGCCTGTGCCCTCAGCCCATGTCCAGTCTGGTGGAATGGAGCACACAGTCAAACAGTGCTAGTGTGTGGGGGGCAGAGGTCCCATCTACACATGTACCACATACAATGCTAATAATACCCCTGAACCTGGTGATTCAACAGAATTTACATACTCCTGAAACTTATTATTTATTTATTTACTTTTCGTTACTTAAAGACAGGATCTCAGCTGGATGTGGTGGCTCAAGCCTGTAATCCTAACACTTTGGGAGGCTTAGGCAGGGGGAGGGGGAGTGGGGATCACGAAGTCAGGAGATCGAGACTGCCTGGCCAATGTGGTGAAACCTCATCTCTAATAAAACAAAAATACAGCTGGGCGCAGTGGCTCATGCCTATAATCCCAGCACTTTGGGAGGCCGAGGCAGGTGGATCACGAGGTCAAGAGATCGAGACCATACTGGTCAACAAGGTGAAACCCCTGTCTCTACTAAAAATACAAAAATTAGCCGGGCATGGTGGCGCGGGCCTGTAGTCCCAGCTACTCGGGAGGCTGAGGCAGGAGAATTGCTTAAAACCCAGGAGGCGGAGGTTGCGGTGAGCCGAGATCATGCCATTGCACTCCAGCCTGGGTAACAAGAGCGAAACTCCGTCTCGGAAAAAAAAAAAAAAAAAAAAATATATATATATATATATACACACACACACACACACACACACATACACAAAAAGCAGACAGGCATAGTGGCAGCCACCTGAAATCTCAGCTACTCAGGAGGCTGAGGCAGGAAAATTGCTTGAACCAGGAGCAGGGGTTGCAGTGAACCAAGAATGCTGTACTGCACTTCAGCCTGGACGATGGAGCAAGACTTGGTCTCAAAAACAATAATAATAATAAATACTATAATCCCAGCACTTTGGGAGGCCGAGATGGGCGGATCACAAGGTCAAGAGATCGAGACCATTCTGGTCAACATGGTGAAACCCCGTCTCTACTAAAAATACAAAAATTAGCTGGGCATGGTGGCGCACGCCTGTAGTCCCAGCTACTCGGGAGGTTGAGGTAGGAGAATTGCTTGAACCCAGGAGATGGAGGTTGCGGTGAGCCAAGACTGTGCCATTGCACTCCAGCCTGGGTAACAAGAGCAAAACTGTCTCAAAAATAAATAAATAAATAAATAAATAAATACATAAAGACAAGATCTCACTGTCAGCCAGACTGGAATGCAGTGGCATGCTCACAACTCACCACAGCCTCTAAATCCTGGGCTTCACAGATTCTCCTGCCTCGGCCTCTTGAGTAGTTGGAATCACAGGCACATGCCACCACACTTGGCTAATTTTTAAAATTTTGTAGAGACAGGAGTCTCATCATGTTGCCCAGGCTGGTGCCGAATGCCTATGTTCAAGCCATCCTCCTGCCTCAGCCTCCCAATGTGCTGGGATTACAGGTGTGAGCCACCACACTTGACCTGTGGATGTTGCTGGAGTCTCATTCTGTCACCCAGGTTGGAGTGCAGTGGCAGGATCATAGTTCACTGTAGCCTTGAACACCTGGGCACAAGTGATCCTCCCTCCTCAGCCTCCCAGGTAGCTGGGATTACAAGCATGCACCACAGGGCCCAGCCAAAACTCTTTTTATTTAATTAATTTACTTATGTTTATTTAGAGACAGACTCTCGCTCTGTCACCAGGCGCCAGGCTGGAGTGCAGTGGCACGATCTCACCTCACTGCAACCTCTGCCTCCCGGGTTCAAGCAATTTTCCTGCCTCAGCCTCCCGAGTAGCTGGGACTACAGGTGCAAGCCACCATGCCCAGATAATTTTTGTATTTTTTTTAGTAGAGATGGGGTTTCACCATGTTCGCCAGGATGGTCTTGATCTCTTGACCTCATGATCCGCCTGCCTCAGCCTCCCAAAGTGCTGGGATTACAGGCGTGAGCCACAGCGCCCAACCTATTTTTTTACTTTTAATTTTTTGACACAGAGTCTTACTCTGTTGCCCAGGCTGGAGTATAGTAGTGTGATCTCGGCTCACTGCAACCTCCAACTCCTGGGTTCAAGTGATTCTCCTGCCTCAGCCTCTGGAGTAGCTGTGTTACAGGCATGTGCCACCACACCCAGCTAATTTTTGTATTTTTAGTAGAGATGGGGTTTCATCATATTGGCCAGACTGGTCTTGAACTCCTGACCCCAAGGGATCCACCTGCCTAGGCCTCCCAAAGTGCTAGGATTATAGGCATGAGCCACCACACCCAGCCCCAGCTGAAACTCTTACAAACAACTCATCTCTCCAAAATTTACTTGACATTCAAGTCCAACGTGACTTCGAACTCTTAGTAGTTTGCAAGTAATTCTAATACTGCTGATACGGCGATTGACCCTGTACTCCTAGTCCACCCCTTCCCCCGCTCCCATCCCTGGGGCTCACCTCTAGGCAGAAAATGCAGCAGTAGGCCCTGTGCCAGCATCATCTGGCCGCTGCGTAACATGCACCCCCAGCCACAGTCCGAGGTCAGGCAGCCCCCAGGAAGGGGTGGGAAGTCCCGGCGGTATGTGAGCCACAGGCGGGACACAAAGTCACGCTGGAAACGCTGGATATCACCTACAAGAGTGGGTCTGTCAGCTGCCACCAGGGACACTGGGACAGGCATAGAGAGGTCTCCCCCAACCCTGGTCCCAACCACCAGCTCACCCTCGCCCTCGAAACGGTAGCGGCGGCCACAGAGGTGGATGCTGGAGATCTTGCTAAAGCTGGTCCGGCTTTTAACCGCCCAACCTGGGGAGACGTGGGGGCAGCGCCCAGCGAGATGAAGCACTCGCATGACAGCAACAGCTATTCCATTCCCCCATCTGTGAAATGGGCACGATCCTAGTTCCTATCTCCGAGGTGGCTCTGGGGACTCCGTGCAATAGCCCTCTCAGTCGGAGGTGGGGCCCCGGTGACAGCTACAGGAGTGTCCACCATCAATTGAGGATGAAGGAAGGCAGCTCTGATTATTGTACCCATTTTACAGAGAGAAGTAAAAACAGAGGCGCCAGGAAGCAAAGGATTTTGCCCAAGGTCAGACAGGGGAATGGGCGGAGCTTGAAAACACTGCCTATTGGACCTGCCACAGGTCCACCCTGGGCCGGGCAGGGTGGGGGACCCACAGGTGACTCATGACGGGAACAAGGTCTGACAGGGCCGAGGTCGGGGCCTGGCAGAGCCGAGGTCTGGTTTTCCTCGACGGCCCCCCCACACCCCAAGATCTCCAAGCCCCCTCCTCACCATACTTCACGTTGTTCCAGGCTGTCAGGAACTTGGCTTTGAACTTGTCCACTTCGTCCGGCTCACTCGGGCCAGCCCCGGGAGAGCCAAGAGCGGGGCCGCTGGCTCCGGAGGGCCCCAGGCCGTTGGGGTCTAGGCCTCGGGAACCCCGCGGCCTGCGGGCCTCGGGCCGGCGGCGCGCGTCCTCCGGGCTGCTGCTCCGGTACTGCGCAGCGGCCGGCGACACCGAGTTCATGGACGCGCCGGGAGGGCAGACCGAGGGCCCAGGTGGGGGGCTGCGGACGCTGCTCCCCCAGGTGCCCCGCGGCCGATTCACGGGGCCCGGGGCAGGCGCTACTCGACCCCCGTCCCCAAGCTCCCGGGCCCGGCAGCAGCAGCCGCAGCAGCTGCCGTACCCAACGCCATCTTAGCGGCCCAGGACCCCGGATGACGGCGGGCGTGGCCAGGCCCGACGCCCCGCCCTCTCCCCGCCCCAGACGCGTTTCTAGCCCGGATCCCAGGTCGCCAGGCGGGGACCTCAAACCTGGACACCTCCCCGCGGCCTCCCCACGCCCTCCTTATCACACTGCCAGGGGCGCGACAGTCCCTGCAAGTCCTTATCGGAGGCCGCAGAGCTGGGGAACACCCGCCCCTGGCCCCGCCCCTAGTCCTGCCCCCCAGGGCCCAGGATTGACCTCTTAGCAGGCGCCCAGGTGTGACTGACTGCGCACCTGCCACGCCTGCCCCACCACCCCAGCGCACGTGCGCGGGCTGCGGACTCAGAACCGGCCCTCACCTGCGACCAGATCGACTAGTGTGACCTCCGGGGCAAGCCACGCCTCTCTATGCCTCAGTTTCCTCATGTGCAAAATAGATCTGAATACACGCAACAACATAGAGGAATCTTCATGTGAATTATGCTCAGGGAAAAAAATCCAGACTTCCCGCCTCCAAAAAGAAAAATATATACCCTATGGTCCCATTTATTAAAAAAACTCCAAAAATGCAACCTTTTCTATAGTAACCTAAACCAGACCAGGGGTTGGTTGCTGGGGGGTGAGAGTGGGCAAGCGCGGGAGGGAGGGATGAATAAAGTGAACCAGGAAAGTTTTTTTCAGTGTCTGTTCTGTTTTTTCAGGATATGGCTCTGTTGTCAGACTGCAGTGCAGTGATACTGTATAGCTCACTGCAGCCTCCAACTCCGATCATCCAGCCTCAGCCTCCAGAGTAGCTGGGATCACACACGGGAGCCACCACGCCTGGTTAAATAAAAAAAAAAAAAACTTTTTGTAGATAGAGTCTTGCTATGTTGTCCAGTCTGGTCTCAAACTCCTGGCTTCATGAGTTCCTCCCGCCTCAGCCTCTCAAAATGCTGGGATTACAGGCATGAGCCACCACCTCAGGCAGAAGGAAATTTTTTGGAGCTGTGGATAAATTCTGTACCTTGACTGTAATAGTGGCTTCATAGGTGTGAAAACTCATCAGACTGTATGCTTAAAATGTGCATTTTTTATGTCTATACCTCAATAAGGCTGTAAAAAAAAACCTTTTATTTTAAAAAGCAGTCAATTAACTTTTTAGAGAGACAGGGTCTATGTTGCCCAAGCTGGCCTGAAACTCCTTAGCTCAAGTGATCCTCCTGCCTCAGCCTCCCAAAGTAGCTCAGCCTACAGGAAAATGTTTTGATTTTTAATTTTTTTTCTCGAAACTTACAAGGCCCAAACGGATTTTTATTGTTGTTGAGACAGGGTCTTGCTCTGTCAATCCCAGCCGCCCGAGTAGTTAGGATTAGAGGTGACTGCCACCATGTCCAGCTAATCTTTTTTTTCCCCCCCGAGATGGAGTCTCGGTCTGTCACCCAGGCTGGAGTGTAGTGGCTCGATCTCAGCTCACTGCGACCTCCACCTCCTGGTTGAAGCAATTCTCCTGCCTCAGCCCCCCAAGTAGCTGGGATTACAGGCACCAGCTGCCACGCTGGTGCTAATTTTTGTATTTTTAGTAGCGTCTAATCACGGTTCACTACAGTCTCAACTGCCCAAGCTTAAGCAAGTCTCCTGCCCCAGCCACCTGAGTAGCCAGGAATACTGGCACGCGCTACACCTGGCTTTTTTTTTTCCCCCGAGATGGAGTTTTGCTCTTGTTGCCCAGGCTGGAGTGAAATGGCATAGACCTTGACTCACCGCAACCTCCGCCTCCCAGGTTCAAGCAATTCTCCTACCTCAGCCTCCCAAGTAGCTGGGATTACAGGCACATGCCACCATGGTTGTAAGGCTTGTTCTTGGGTTCTTGCCGAGTTTAAAAGGAAGAAACTGAGGCCAACACAAGATCCAACATGAAGGGTTTATTCAGGCTCACTGGGCAAGGTTCTGCGGTCTGACAGAAAGGGCCAAAGAAGTCGCAGAGACGCCTTGCAGAAGTGGGGTTTTATAGGGAGTGAAGGAGGTCGATTGGTTGTGGGAGAGCAGGACTACTATTGGGTAAGGTTACAAGCCTTTGTTTGCATACAGGACTCGGCTGCTATTGGCTAGAAAAACTCGGCTGCCATTGGCTAGAAAGACTCAGCTACTCAGCTGCTATTGGCTAGAAAGACTTGGCTGCTATTGGCTAGAATCACAAGACCCTGCTTGCATACTGGGTTCTTTAAGGGAAGGCCAGGCTGTGCAAGAAGGGGAGGAGGGAACATGTCCGAGCATGTCCGAGCTTTCGGACAAAGTGCGGGGGTGGGGGGGGCGTGTGCGTCTGAGCTTCCGGCGAGGCAACCGGCCTTACAATGCTCAGCTAATTTTTTGTATTTTTAGTAGAGACAGGGTTTCACCATGTTAGCCAGGACGGTCTCAATCTCCTGACCTCATAATCAGCCCGCCTCAGCCTCCCAAAGTACTGGGATTACAGGCATGAGCCACCACGCCCGGCCTACACACCTGGCTAATTTTAAACATTTTTCTGTAGAGACATGGTCTCCCTGTGTTGCTCAGGCTGGTCTTGAACTCCTGGTCTGAAGCTATCCTCCTCGGCTTCCCAAAGTGCTGGGATTACAGATATGAGCCACTGCACCAAGCCAGGGACAATTTATTTATCTTGAGATGGAGTTTCACTCTTGTTGCCCAATGCAGTAGCCCAATCTGAGCTCATTGCAACCACCACTTCTCAGGTTCAAGCTATTTTCCTGCCTCAGTCTCCTGAGTAGCTGGGATTACAGGTGCACACCACCATGCCCAGCTAATTTTTGTATTTTTAGTAGAGACAGGGTTCCACCATGTCGGCCAGGCTGGTCTCAAACTCCTGACCTCAGGTGATCTGCCCATCTCGGCCTCCCAAAATGCTAGGATTACAGGCATGAACCACCTCACCCAGCCAGGAAAAATGTTTAAATATATCTAACTCATAAAGATGTGTGGGAGTGAGCTGAACTTAACAATGTAAAGTGCTTAGAGTGGTGTTTCAGGGACAGCTGGGGCTCAGTGAGGCAATTACATGATGACAGTGCAGTGACCCTGTGAGCCATGGAGAGGGCGGCCTCTAGCGGCCAGCCCCGGGCTCTATCCAGCTCTCTGGAGGAAGTAAGAGAAAGATTTGAATGAGGGTGTGGTCCAAGAAGGAGAAAGCACAAAAGGGGCAGTCACCTCCCTGACTTTCCATTTTTCCCCTCTCCTTTCAGTCCCCTTAAAGCACAATTGACCCCTTTCTCTCTCTCTCTCTCTCTTTTTTTTTGAGACAGAGTCTTGCTCTGTCACCCAGGCTGGAGTGCAATGGCGAAATCTAGGCTCACTGAAACCTGCACCTCCCAGGTTCAGGCCCTTCTCCTGCCTCAGCCTCCTGAGAAGCTGGGATTACAGACGCGCAACACTACACCTGGCTAATTTTTGTATTTTTAATAGAGACGGGGGTATCACCATGTTGGTCAGGCTGGTCTCAAACTGCTGACCTTGTGATTTCCCTGCCTTGGCCTCTCAAAGTGTTGAGATTACAGGCACGAGCCACGGCGCTCAGCCAACCCCTTTCTCTTTCATTAATTTATTAATTTATTGATTCATTGATAGCGTTCTTTTTCTTGAGATGGAGTCTCACTTTGTCACCAGGCCGGAGTGCAGTGGCGCGATCTCGGCTCACTGCAACTTCTGCCTCCTGGGTTCAAGTGATTCTCCTGCCTCAGTGACCTGAGTAGCTGGGATTACAGGTGCCTGCCACCATGCCCAGCTAATTTTTGTATTTTTATTAGAGATATACTCCTAGAGACATCCAGTGATTCTCCTGCCTTGACCTCCTGAGTAGCTGGGACTACAGGTGCATGCTACCAAGCCCAGCTAATTTTTTGTATTTTAGTAGAGATGAGGTTTCACCATTTGTCCAGGATGGTCTCAATCTCCTGACCTCGTTATCTGCCCACCTTGGCCTCCCAAAGTGCTTGGATTATAGGCATGAGCCCCTATGCCCAGCCGTGTATATATATAGAGATGGAATTTCACTTTGTTGCCCAGGCTGGAGTGCAGTGGTGCAATCTCAGCTCAGTGCAACCTCTGCCTCCCAGGTTCAAGCAATTCTCCTGACTCAGCCTCTGGAGTAGCTGGGATTACAGGTGTGAGCCACCACACTTGGCTAATTTTGGTATGTTTAGTAGAAAAGGGGTTTTGCCATGTTGGCCAGGCTGGTCTCGAACTCCTGACCTCAGGTGATCTGCCTTCCTCAGCTTCCCAATGTGCTGGGATTACAGGTGTGAGCCACTGCATACAGCCAAGTGTGCCCTTTCTCAAACTCAACAATCCGGTGCCACCTCAAAGTCTTTGCACTTGCTGTTCCCTCTGCCTGGACCTTGTTTCTCACCATGGCTCCCCCTCACCTCCTTTGGGTCTTTTTTTTTTTTTTGACAGGGTCTCACTTTGTTGCCCAGGCTGGGGTGCAGTAGCGTGATCATAGCTCACTGCAACCACGACCTCCTGGCCACCAGTGATCCTCCTGCCTCCCGAGTACCTAGGATTACAAGCATGTGCCACCACACCCAGCTAATTTTTATATTTTTAGTAGAGACAGGGTTTCACCATGTTGGCCAGGCCAGTCTTGAACTCCTGACCTCAGGTGATCCACCCACCTTGGCCTCCCAAAGTGCTGGGATGCAATGTCCTCCCAGGTTCAAGTGATCCTACTGCCTCAGCCTCTGGAGTAGCTGGGATTACAGGTTTAAGCCACTACATCTGGCTAATTTTTGTATTTTTATTAGAGACGGGGTTTTACCATGTTGGCCAGGCTGGTCTCGAACTCCTGATTTCAGGTGATCTGCCTGCCTCGGCTTCCCAATGTGCTAGGATTACAGGTGTTAGCCACTGCTCCTGGCCATGGCATTGATGACTTTGAGCTCAGTGTATGGGCCAGGGGTCTTCAGCTTCTGCAGTCAATCTGATGAGCCTGATCCAGGTCTCTCAACAATTTCTTCCCTTCCTCATCTGTCTTCCTCCTCCAGCTCCTGCAAGGTCCATCCCCTTAAACCAGTCACCAGTCACCTGCACCCCGGGAACCTCCTGACTGGGCTGTCCCAGGCTTTCCAAGATCAAACTCGTGGCCACACCTTGGATACCAAATAACTGTGACTGTCACAGGTCAGCTTGTATTGTGGGTTGAATTCTCTGTCCTCCAAAGATTCGTGTGGAAGTCTTAATCCCTTCCTACCTGTGGGTGTGCCTTTATTTGGAAATAGGGTCTTTGCAGATTGACTGATGGATTTTTAGAGACTGGATCTCGCTCTGCGGCCCAGGAGTGACTGGTGCAATCACAGCTCATTGCAGTCTCCAACTGCCAGGATCAAGCTATCCTCCTGCCTCAGCCTCCCGAAGAGCTGGGTGACAGGTGCACACCACCACGCCCAGCTAATTAAAATTTTTTTTTTGTCAAATGGGCCAGGCACGGTGGCTCATGCCTGTAATCCCAGTACTTTGGAAGGCCAAGGTAGGCAGATCACTTGAGGCCAGGGTTTCAAGACCAGCCTGGCCAACATGGCAAAACCCGGTCTCTACTAAAAATACAAAAAAATTAGCCTGGCATGGTGGTGCACACCTGTGGTCCCAGCTACTCGGGAGGTTGAGGCAGGCAGGAGAATCGCTTGAACCCTGCAGGCAGAGGTTGCAGTGAGCTGAGATCACGCTATTACACTCCAGCCTGGTGACAGAGCAAGACTCTGTCTGTCTCAAAAACGGAAAACAAAAAACAAAACACGGCAAGTTAGGAAGGACCCAAGTACGAATTCCCCTCTAGAGCCTTCAGATAGGGCAAAGCTCTGCCACCACCTTGACTTCGGACTTCTAGCTTCTCTAGCTGTGAGAGAATACATGTCTGTTTTAAACACCCAGTTTGGGCTAATGAATTTCTGCCACCTGGGAAATGAATGCAGTCAGTTTCTCCCTCTTCTCCAGCAGGCCTCGGCTTGCCCACCCACAACTCAGAGGCCTGTCCTCACCAACAGCTTGAGCAAGTCCCCTGTGTGTGTTCTCAGTCCCACCTGATCACGCATGCCGTCATTCCTAATCAGCCGTGTCATTGCCTGTGAATCCCTAAATCGGCCAAAAGAACAAAACTCTCAGCCAGGCGTGGGGGCTGACGCCTATAATCCCAGGACTTTGGAAGGCTGGGGCAGGAGGATCACTTGAGCCAAGAAGTCTGAGACCAGCATGGGTGATACAGTGAGGCCATGGTCTCTACAAAAAAAAAAAAAAAAAAAAAAAGCTGGGCAGGGTAGCACTCATCTGTAGTCCTAGCTACTCAGGAGACTGAGGTGGGAGGATTAATTGAACCCAGGGGGTGGAGGCTGCAGTGAGCTGTGAGTGCACCACTGCACTCCAGCCTGGGTGACAGATAGAGATCCTGTCCCAAAAAAAAGAATATTCAGTCCGGCACAGTGGCACATGCCTGTAATCCCAGCACTTTGTGAGGCCAAGTGGGCGGATCACCTGAGGTCATCAGTTCGAGACCAGCATGACCAACATGGACAAACCCTGTCTCTACTAAAAATGCAAAATTAGCCCGGCATAGTGTCATGAGCTTGTAATCCCAGCTACTCGGGAGGCTGAGGCAGGAGAATCACCTGAACCCAAGAGGCGGAGGTTGTGGTGAGCTGAGATTGCATCACTGCTCTCCAGTCTGAGCAATAAGAGTGAAACACCATCCCCCCAAAAAAAATAATACCCATGTGGCCAGGCACAGTGGCTCATGCCTGTAATCCCAGCACTTTGGGATGCTGAGGCAGGAAGATTGCTTGAGTCCAGGAGTTCGAGTTTGAGACCAACTTGGGCAATATGCGGAGACTCTGTCTCTACAAAAGTGAAAAATAAAAAATAACCGGGCTTGGTGGCACATGTCTGTAGTCTTAGTTACTTGTGAGGCTGAGGTGGGAGGATCGCTTGAGCCCAGGAGCCGGTGGTTGTGATGAGCCAAGATCATGCCACTAACTCCAGCCTGGGTGACACAGCCAGACCTTGTCTCTATTTAAAAAAAAAAAAAGGCTGGGCACCGTAGCTCACACCTGTAATCCCAGAACTTTGGGAGGCTGAGGTGGGAGGATTGCTTGAGGGCAGGAGTTGAAGACCAGCCTGGGCAGCATAGTGAAACTCTCTCTCTACAAAAAGGAAAAAAATTGTACTTGATGGTTCTTTGGAAACAAAGAAACAAACAAAACAACAACAAAAAAAAACCCACAAAAAAAAAAAACAAAAACAAAAAAAACAAAGAATCTGAACATCATTATCCATCGGGGAAATTCAAAATAACGTGAAAATCAGATACCGCCCAAAATCCTTCAGAACCTCTAAAATGAAAAACACGGACCCTAACAAGTATTGGAGAAGATGTATGGGAACTAGACTATTTTATTTTATTATTTTATTTATTGATTTTGAGACAGAGTCTCACGCTGCCACCCAGGCTGGAGGGTAGTGGTACAATCTCAGCTCACTGCAACCTCCACCTCCCCGGTTCAAGTGATTCTCCCAATTCTTCTGCCTCAGCCTCCTCCAGTAGCTGGGATTACAGACATGCACCACCACACTCAGCTAATTTATTTTATTTTCGTTATCGCCTCACTCTGTCACCCAGGCTGGAGTGCAATGGTGCTATCACAGCTCATTGCAGCCTCAAACTCCTGGACTCAAGCGATCCTCCCTCCTTAGCCTCCCAAGTAGTGTATGAGATTATAGGCACATACCCCCACATTCTGATATAGAATTTTTTTTTTTTGGAGACAGAGTCTCGCTCTGTCACCCAGGCTGGAGTGCAATGGCCCACTCTGGGCTCACTGAAACCTCTGCCTCCCGGGTTCAAGGGATTCTCCTGCCTCAGCCTCCGGAGTAGCTGGGATTACAGGCGCGCAGCACCACGCCCAGCTAATTTTGTATCTTTAGTAGAGACGAGGTTTCACCATGTTGGTCAGGCTGGTCTCGAACTCCTGAGCTGGTGATCCACCCGCCTCAGCCTCCTGAAGTGCTGGGATTACAGGCATGAGCCACCGTGCCCGGCCAGTATGTGCAGCTTATTACATGTCCAGTATTCCTTAATAGAGTTGAGAAAACAAATCATATGGTGGCATTAGGTCACTGACTCACAGCTGCCCTTGAGTAGAACCCGGTAAGGTAACATTTCCTCCTACTGACTGCGTTGTGGCGTCTGTGCAGGAATTTTGTCCTGAGCCTCTCAACAATTCAAAAAATGTTTCCGTGCATCTCCACCCAGTTCCCATGCCTCTTAGTGAAATAAATCATGCCGGAAATCCCTCCCAGGCAGAGCAGTTGCTGGAATAAATTACAGTCTTGAAGAAAACATAACTATGTGGACAGGCACTTTCTCACGATAGATCATGTTCCTTGTCAAACTTCCTCTGTTTCTTGGGGCCATCCGGTCCTGTCTCTCATGCATCCATTACCCCGTGGGCTACATGAATGATGCTCTAGAAATGAGTTCTGTTAATTGCTGCCTTTTTTTTTTTTTTTTTTTGAGATGTAGTCTCACTCTGTTGCCCAGGCTGGAGTGCAGTGGCAGGATCTCGGTTCACTGCAACCTCCACCTCCAGGGTTCAAGAGATTCTCCTGGCCGGGCGCAGTGGCTCAAGCCTGTAATCCCAGCACTTTGGGAGGCGGAGGTGGGTGGATCACGAGGTCAAGAAATCGAGATCATCCTGGTCAACATGGTGAAACCCCGTCTCTACTAAAAAAATACAAAAAATTAGCTGGGCATGGTGGCACGTGCCTGTAATCCCAACTACTCAGGAGGCTGAGGCAGGAGAATTACCTGAACCCAGGAGGCAGAGGTTGCAGTGAGCTGAGATCGCGCCATTGCACTCCAGCCTGGGTAACAAGAGCGAAACTCCATCTCAAAAAAAAAAAAAAAAAAAAAAAAAGAGATTCTCCTGCCTCAGCCTCCTGAGTAGCGGGGATTACAGGCTTACATCACCACTCCTGGACTAATTTTTGTACCATTAGCAGAGACAGAATTTCACCATATTGGCCAGGCTGGTCTTGAACTCCTGAACTCAGATGATTGGCCCGCCTTGACCTCCCAAATGCTGGGATTACAGGCATGAGCCACTGTGCCTGGCCTTGCTGCCTCTTTGGCTGAAAGGATTCAAAACTGTTTCATTCAACAAATGTATCCTGAATACCTACTTTGCACCAGACACTATTTTGAGTCCGGGCTGCAGTAATGGAAAATCCACACTGTTGTCTCCCCTGTGGGTTTTGGAGATGGGGTGGAGCAGACAGATGAGGAATTTATTACACAAATAATTACACAGTTATGATTGCAGTAATGATCAGGTAGGAATATACAAGCTTACAATAGGGGGAAGAAACTGAATCTGGGGCTGTGATCCAGGAGGACGTCTCTGAGGAAGCCACATTTAGGTTGGGTTCTGTATTAGTCAGAATAGTCCAAGATTTGCTGCAGTAACAAATAAGCCCAAAGCTTAGTGGTTTAACACAATCAAAGTTGATTTCTCCCTTGGGCTATGTATCCTATACGGGCTGGCAGGGGCTCGGCTCCACACAGTCATTCAGGAGTCCAGACTGACAAGTCTCCCATCATCTTATGACTGCACTATCTGAAACTCACTGCTTCAGTTATCACAGAAGAGCAAGAGGGAGACAGGAGAGGCATGTATGAGTTTTTGGATGCCTCTGTTCAGAAGTGACTGACATCCAGAATAATGTATGACACCTCTACTCCCACTTCAATGGCCAGAATTAGTCAAGAGAGCCAGCTATCTGGAAAGCACAGCTTTTCATTCAATGGATTGTTATCTACACTAAAAATGTCTATCATGGAATCTAATGGATGAGTAGGCATTAGCCAAAAAGAGAGAGGAAGGAAATGTATTCCCGGTAGGACAAACAGCATGTTCACAGACACTGGAGGCTGGGTGTGGTGGCTCATGCCTGTAATCCCAGCACTTTGGGAGGCCAAGGTGGGCAGATCACTTGAAGTCAGGAGTTCGAGACCAGCCTGGCCAACATGGTGAAATCCTGTCTCTTCTAAAAATACAAAATTAGCTGGGTCTGGTGGCAGGCACCTGTAGTCCAAGCTACTCGGGAGGCTGAGGCAGAAGGATCGCTTGAGCCCAGGAGGAGGAGGTTGCAGTGAGGTGAGATTACGCCACTATACTTTAGTCTGGGTGACAGAGTGAGACTGTCTCAAAATAAAAAGCTAAGAAAGTCAAGTAAAGAAAAAAAAAACAAACAGCTGGGCGCAGTGGCTCATGCCTGCAATCCCAGCACTTTGGGAGGCCGAGATGGGTGGATCACAAGGTCAGGAGTTCAAGACCAGCCTGGCCAAGATGGTGAAACCCGATCCCTAAAAAAAAAAAAAAGAAAGAAAAAAAAAAGAAATAAAAAAAAACAATTACCTGTAGGTGGAGAAATTATACATCATAGTAATTGTACTTCTCAATTGTATCTTTCAAAGGGAAATGAAATTCCGTTGTTATAAAAGCAATAAAAAGAGGCCAGGCTCAGTGGCTCATGCCTGTAATCACAGCACTTTGGGAGGCTGAGGTGGGCAGATCATAAGGTCAAGAGATCAAGACCATCCTGGCTAACACAGTGAAACCGTGTCTCTACTAAAAAATACAAAAAATTGGCCGGGCATGTTGGCACACATCTGTAGTCCCAGCTACTCAGAAGGCTGAGGCAGGAGAATTGCTTGAACCTGGGAGGCAGAGGTTGCAGTGAGCCGAGATTGCTCCACTGCACTCCAGCCTGGCAACAGAGAGAGACTCCATCTTAAAAAAAAAAAAAAAAAAGCAATAAAAAGAATGTGTACTGTTTGCCAGGCATAATAGTTCACACCTGTAACTCAACATTCTGGGAGGCTGAGGTTGGAGGATCCCTCGAAGTCAGGAATTCAAGACCAGCCTGGGTAACATAGAGATCTCAGGCCTGTAATCCCAACACTTTCGGAGGCCAAGGTAGGTGAATTACTTGAGCCAAGGAGATTGAGACCAGCCTAGGTAACATGTGGAGACCCCATCTCTACAAAAAATAAAAATAAAAAAAGTATCTGACCATGGTGGTACATGCCTGTAATCCCAGCTACTTGGGAGGCTAAGGGAGGAGGATCACTTGAGCCCAGAGGGTAAAGACTGCCATAAGCTGTGTTCCACTGCACTCTAGCCTGGGTGACAGAGACCTTATCTCAAAAAAAGAAAGAAAGAAAGAAAGAAAGAAAGAGAGAGAGAAAGAAAGAGAGAAAGAAAGAAAGAGAAAGAAAGAAAGATGGACTGCACTGTGGGTGGTGTGATTAATAGAGACTTGTCCAGGCTGGAGTGCAATGGCGCAATCTCAGCTCACTGCAAACTCTGCCTCCTGGGTTCAAGCAATTCTCCTGCCTCGGCCTACCAAGTATCTAGGATTACAGGCATGCACCACCACACCCACTTACTTTTGTATTTTTAGTAGAGACAAGGGTTTTACCATGTTGGTCAGGCTGGTTTTAAACTCCTGACTTCAGGTGATCCACACACCTTGGTCTCCCAAAGTGCTGGGATTGCAGGCATGAGCCGCCGCCCCCAGCCCGTTTCTAATTTTTTTGGAGACAGAGTCTCTTTCTTGTTGCACAGGCTGGAGTGCAGTGGCATGATCTTGGTTCACTGCAACCTCTGCCTCCCATGTTCATGTGAGTCTCCTGCATCAGCCTCCTCAGTAGCTGGGACTACAGGCACACGCTGCCACACCCAGCTAATTTTTTTTATTTTAGTAGAAACCAGGTTTCACCGTGTTGCCCAGGCTGGTCTCGAACTCCTGAGCTCAGGCAATCGCCTGCCCAGCTTCCCAAAGTGCTAAGATTACCGGCATAAGCCACTGCGCCCCTCCCTGTTCCTTTTTATTTTGAGACGGAGTTTCACTCATGTTCCCCAGGCTGGAGTGCAATGGCACGATCTCAGCTCACTGCAACCTCCGCCTCCTGGGTTCAGGCAATTTTCCTGCCTCAGCCTCCTGAGTAGCTGGGATTACAGGCACGTGCCAGCATGCCCAGCCAATTTTTTATATTATTTTAGTAGAGACGGAGTTTCACCATGTTGACCAAAATGGTCTCGATCTCTTGACCTCCTGATCCACCCGCCTCGGCCTCCCAAAGTGCTGGGATTACAGGCTTGAGCCACCACGCCCGACTCTCCTCTTTTCTTAAGACAGGATCTCACTCTGTCGCCCAGCTGGAGTGCAGTGACGCGATCTCCGCTCGCTGCAACATATGCCTCCTGGGTTCAAGCAATACTCCTTCCTCAGCCTCCCAAGTAGCTGAGATTACGGGTGCCCACCACCACGCCTGGCTAGTTTTTGTATTTTTAGTAGAGATGGGGTTTCACCATATTTGTCAGGCTGGTCTTGATCTCCTGTCCTCAAGTGATCCACCTGCCTCAGCCTCTCGAAGTGCTGGGATTACAGGCGTTGAGTCACCACACCTGGCTTTATTTTATTTTTGAGATAGAGTCTCAATCTGTCACCCAGGCTGCAGTACACTGGCATGATCTCAGCTCAATGCAACCTCCGCGTCCCAGGTTTGAGCAATTCTCCTGCCTCAGCCTTCAGAGTAGCTGGGACTACAGGCATGCACTGCCACACACAGCCAATTTTTGTATTTTTAGTAGAGACGTGGTTTCACCATGTTGGCCAGGATGGTCTTGATCTCTTGACCTCGTGATCTACCTGCCTCCGCCTCTCAAAGTGCTGGGATTACAGGCATGAGCCACTGCACCTGGCTTTATTATTTTTTTAAAATGAGTTTCTTCCTTCTTATTCTTTTTTTTTTTTTTTTTTAGAAACAAGGTCTCTTCCTGTTGCACAGCCTGGAGTGCAGTGGTGTGATCATGGCTCACTATAACCCTGAACTCCTGGGTTTAAGTGATCCTTCCACATCAGCTTCCTCAGTAGCTGTGACTGCAGGTGCACATTACTGTAAGGTTTGTTCTTGGGTTCTTGCCGAGTTTAAAAAGAAGAAACTGATGCCAACACAAGAAGATCCAATGTGAAGGAATTTATTCAGGCTCCCGGGCAAGGTTCTGCGGTCGGACAGGAGGGGCCAGAGAAGTCGCACGGACTCCTCTCAGACGTGGGGTTTTATAGGGAGTGGAAGGGCTCGATTGGTTGTGGGAGAGCAGGACTACTATTGGGTAAGGTTACAAGCCTTTGTTTGCATACAGGACTTGGCTGCTATTGGTTAGAATTACTCGGCTGCTATTGGCTAGAAAGACTCGGCTGCTATTGGCTAGAAAGACTCGGCTGCTATTGGCTAGAATCACAAGACCCCGCTTGCATACTGGGTTCTTTAAGGGAAAGCCAGGCTGTGCGAGAAAGGGAGAAGGGAACATGCCCGAGCTTGTCCGAGCTTTCAGAAAAAAGGAGGGGGGCTGGAATGTGCGTCTGAGCTCCTGGCGAGGCAGCCGGCCTTACAATTACCATGGCTAACTTTTTATTTTTTGCAGAGATGGGGGTCTCGCTATGTTGCTAAGGCTGTTCTAGAGCTGCTGGGCGCAAGTGCTCCTCCCACATCAGCCTCTGAGAGCTCTATGTTATAGGCATGGACCACCATGCCTGGCCAGTGGTGGCATTACTTTAGAAAACAGTCTAGGCTGGGTGCAGTGGTTCTTACATGAACCACTTTGGGAGGCTGGGGCAGGTGGATCAACTGAGCTCAGGTGTTCGAGACCAGCCTAGCCAACATGGTGAAACCCTGTCTCTACAAAAAAATAGAAAAAAATTAGCCAAGTGTAGTGGCACATGCCTGTAGTTCCAGCTAATTGGGAGGCTGAGGTGGGAGGATCACTTGAACCCAGAAGTTTGGGGTTACAGTGAGCCATGACGATACCACCACTGCACTCTAATCTGTACAACAGAACAAGACCCTGTCTCAAAAAAAAAAAAAAAAAAAAAAAAGAGCTGGGTGTGGTGGCTCACACCTGCAATCTCAGCACTTTGGGAGGCCGAGGTGGGTGGATCACGAGGTCAGGAGTTCAAGACCAGCCTGGTCAAGATAGTGAAACCCCATCTCTACTAAAAATACAAAAATTAGTTGGGTGTGGTGGCACCCGACTGTAGTCCCAGCTACTCTGGAGGCTGTGGCAGGAGAATCGCTTGAACCGTCGAGGCGGAGTTTGCAGTGAGCTGAGATCGAGCTACTGCACTCCAATCCGGTGACAGAGCAAGACTCTGTCTCAAAAAAAAAAAAAAAGGCCCTTTCCTTCTCACTTGATTTTGTGGGTGAGAATGTAACATGGTGTAGAAAGTTCAGCACATTGCCCAGCCTTCAAACAACCACTTGATAAATGTCAAATATTTTTTAACAGCTTTATTGAGGTATAATTCAGATCCCATCAAATTCACACACTCAAAGTATACAACTCTGGTTTTTAGCGTGTTTTACAGAGTGGTGCAACCATTACCACATTCTAATTTTAAATTCTTTTTTCTTTTTTTGAGATGGAGTCTCACTCTGTAGCCAGGCTTGAGTGCAGTGGCACCATCTCGGTTCACTGCAACCTCCGACTCCCTGGTTCAAACGATTTTCCTGCCTCAGCCTCCGGAGTGGCTGGGATTACAGGCACATGTCACCATGCCCAACTAATTTTTGCATTTTTTTTTTTTTTTTTTTAGACAGTCTCGTTCTGTCGCCAGGCGCCAGGCTGGAGTGCAGTAGCACGATCTCTGCTCACTGCAACCTCTGCCTCCCGGGTTCAAGCAATTCTTCTGCCTCAGCCTCCCAAGTAGCTGGAACTACAGACGCGCGCCACCATGCCCAGCTAATTTTTTATATTTTAGTAGAGATGGGGTTTCACTGTGTCGGCCAGGATGGTCTTGATCTCTTGACCTCGTGATCTGCCCACCTCAGCCTCCCAAAGTGCTGGGATTACAGGCGTGAGCCACCGCACCCGGCCTAATTTTTGTATTTTTAGTAGAGACAAAAATGTTTGTATTATTGGGGGTTACACCATGTTGACCAGGATGATCTCGATCTCCTGATCTCCTGATCCATCCACCTCGGTCTCCCAAAGGGTTGGGATTACAGGTGTGAGCCACCTTGCCTGGCCAATTTTTTTGGAGAATTCAATCTCTGTCACCAAAGCTGGAGTGCATTAGGAGATCTCTGCTCATGATCTCTGCTCACTGCAACCTCCGCCTCACAGGTTCAAGTGATTCTCCTGCCTCAGACTCCTGAGTACCTGGGATTACACGTGCCCACCACCAGGCCCAGCTGATATTTGTACTTCTAGTAGAGATGAGGTTTCACCATGTTGACCACGCTGGTCTCAAACTCCTGACCTCAGATGATCCACCTGCCTCAACCTTCCAAAGTGTTGGGATTACAGGCACGAGTGACTGCACCTGGCCATATTCTGGCGTTCTATTGGTGATTTTGTGTCTTCATCATTCATTCAACATTTATTTACTTATTTATTTAATGTATTTATTTGAGACAGGGTGTTGCACTGTCACCCGGGCTGGAGAGCAGTGGCATGATCATGGCTCACTGTAGCCTTGAACTCCTGGGCTCAAGCAATCCTCCTACCTCAGCTTCCTGAGTAGCTGGGACCACAGGCACGTGCCACCACACCTGGCTAATTTTTAAATTTTTTGTAGAGATGGACTTTTGCTATGTTCGTCAGGCTGGTCTTTTTTTTTTTTAACCAAGTTTTGCTCTGTCACCCAGGCTGGAGTGCAGTGGTGTGGTCTCAGCTCACTGCAACCTCCACCTCCTGGGTTGAAATGATTCTCCTGCCTCAGCCTCCAAGCTAGCTAGGATTATAGGTGTGCACTACCATGCTCAGCTAATTTTTGTATTTTTAGTAGAGACAGGGTTTCACCATGTTGGTCAGGATGGTCTTGATCTCCTGACTTTGTGATCTGCCTGCCTCAGCCTCCCGAAGTGCTGGGATTACAGGTGTGAGCCACCACCCTGCCTCTCTGGTCTCTGGCCATGGGAAAGTTGCCACATTTAAGTCTCAGGCCTGTAAAAAAGGGAGCATGGGCCGGGTGCGGTGGCTCATGCCTGTAATCCCAGCAATTCGGGAGGCCGAGGCAGCAGGATCATTTGAGCCCAGTAGTTTGAGACCAGTCTGGGCAACATGGCTAAATGTCATCTCTACAAAAATAGAAAAAAAAGTAGCTGGGCATAGTGGGGCACACTACTTGGGAGGCTGTGGTGGAAGAATCCCTTGAACTCAGGGGCAGAGGTTGCACTGAGCCAAGATCACGCCATTGTACTCCAGCCTGGGTGGCAGAGCCAGATCTGCCTCAAAAAAAAGAAAAAAAAAAAGGCCAGGCACGGTGGCTCTTGCCTGTAATGCTGGCACTTTGGGAGGCCGAGGCGGGTGGATCACAAGGTCAGGAGTTTGATACCAGTCTGACCAATCTGATGAAACCCCGTCTCTACTAAAAATACAAAAATTAGCTGGGCATGGTGGTGGGCACCTGTAATCCCAGCTACTCAGGAGGCTGAGGCAGGAGAATCCCTTGAACCCAGGAGGCTGTGGTTGTAGTGAGCCGAGATTGTGCCACTGCACTCCACAGAAAATACAGAGTGAAACTGTCTCAAAAAAAAATTAGTGGGGAGAGTGGGGAAGGTGGGAATGGGAAACGGAGACCATGGGAGGCAGTCTGCCCTCTCGAAGGCGCAGACCCAGCTCTGCAAGAGTGGGCGCTGGGTGGAGCTGCCCCTGTGGGCGACTGTGCTGGCAGCAGAACCGGCCAGGCAGGTGCGCTGGTCTAGACATGCTTCAGGCAGGCGGGCTGCTGCGAGGTACAGCGGGAACACAGAGGCCAGGGGTGCCCTGCGCCCGGGAAGAGACAGTTTCGCCTGCGGCGTGTGGGAGGAGGGATGGGGTGGGGTCAGGTGGTGGCAATGCCTGGGGCTGATTCCTTGTGAGCCCATTGCCCTAATTCTTCTTTGGGGATACAGTGGTGACCAGTAATACCTGCAGTAACGTTGGTGGAGCTCTCACTGTATGCCCTGGCTCTGTTCCAGCTGTTCATTTCATCTTCAACAACAGCCTTGGAGTGGGTGAGGTTATCTCAAATTTTTTTATTTTTTATTTTTTTATACAGAGTCCCACTTTGTCACCCAGCTTGGAGTGCAGTGGCGTGATCTTGGCTCACTACAACTTGCGCCTGCCACGTTCAAGTGATTCTCCTGCCTCAGCCACCGGAGTAGCTGAGATTACAGGCATGAGCCACCATGCCCAGTTAATTTCTGTATTTTTAGTAGAGACAGGGTTTCACCATGTTGGGCAGGTTGGTCTTGAACTCCTGACCTCAGGTGATCTGCCCGCCTCAGCCTTCCAAAGTGCTCGGATTACAGGCGTGAGCCACCGCACCTGACCTATTATCTCAATTTTACAGGTAAGTCCACTGAGGCTCAGAATGGGCATCACTTGCCTGCCTCCAGACCTTGAGTCCTATCTCATTCCTGTAATGCCAGCACTTTAGGAGGCCGAGGCGGGAGGATTGCTTGAGCCCAGGAGTTCAAGGTCAGCCTGGGTAACATGGCAAGAACTTGTCTCTACAAAGAATTTTAAAAAGCAGCCAGGTGCAGTGGTGGCACCAGCTACTCAGGAGGCTGGGGCAGGAGGATTGCTTGAGCTTGGAAAGTTGAGGCTGCAGGGAGCTGTGATCACAGCACTGCACTCCAACCTGGGTGACAGAGTGAGGCACTGTCTCAGAAAAGAAAGAAAAAAAAGTGTGAGCCCTTAACCTTTAGGAATCTGGGCAGAGGGACAGACAGGGGCCCTGCTTTCCTGGAGCGGAGGCTGTAGGTCAGAGATACACATTAGGGCAGATGAATAAATAAATGAACAAAGTGGCTGGGTGTGGTGGCTCATGCCTGTAATCCCAGCACTTTGGGAGGTGGAGGTGGGCGTGGTTTACCTGAGGTCAGGAGTTGGAGACGGCCTGGCTAATATGGTGAAACACGATCTCTACTAAAAATACAAAAAATTAGCCAAGCGTGGTGGCAGGTGCCTGTAATCCCAGCTACTCAAGAGGCTGAGGCAGGAGAATCGCTTGAACCTGGGAGGCAGGGAGGTTTCAGGGGCGGAGGAGTTTGCAGTGAGCCCAAATAATGCCACTGCACTCCAGCCTGGGCAATAGAGCAAGAGTCTTGTCTTAAAAAAAAAAAAGGCCAGGTGCGGTGGGTCATGCCGGTAATCCCAGCACTTTGGGAGGCCAAGGCAGGAGGATCATGAGTTCAGAAGATGGAGACCATCCTGGCTAACACAGTGCAACCCCGTCTCTACTAAAAATACACACACACAAAAAAATAGCCAGGCATGGTGGCACATGCCTTGTGGTACCAGCTACTGGGGAGGCTGAGGCAGGAAAATCATTTGAACCTGAAATGTGGAGGTTGCAGTGAGCCGAGATCATGCCATTCACTCCAGCCTGGGCGACAAGAGTGAAACTCCGTCTCAAAAAAACAAAAGAACAAGGTGATTTCAGATAATGCCAACTGCCATTTGAGATGAGGGACAGATCACTGAAGGCCTCTCTGAGGAGGTGACCAGGTGACTAGCTGGGAAGGGGTGGGGAGAAGGGTGCCCCAGGCCACCTGGCCCCCAAGTTCAAAGGTCTTTTTTTTCCTTTATTTAATTTTTTTATTTTACGTTTTTAATTTTTTTTTTTTTTTAGAGACAGTATCTCGCTATGTTGCCCAGCCTGGAGTGCAGTGCCTATTCACAGGCGCGATCCCACTACTGATCAGCATGGGAGTTTTGACCACTTCGTTTCCGACCTGGGTCGGTTCACCCCTCCTTAGGCAACCTGGTGGTCTCCCGCTCCTGGGAGGTCACCATATTGATGCTGAACTTAGTGCGGACACCCGATTGGCATAGTGCACTACAGCCCAGAACTCCTAGGTTCAAGTGATCCTCCCACCTCAGCCTCCCGAATAGCTGGGACTGCAGGCACGCGCCTCCACGCCCAGCTCAAAGGTCTTGAAGTGTATGTGCAACTCGGAGGAGCCCGGCAGCCAGAAGCAGAGTGGAGCAGAGAGAGACACAGAAGTAACAGCAAAAGATAGATCGGGACTGCGTATGGCCTTATCCTTGGGGTGGGGAGGTCCTCGCTGAGGACTTGATCACTTACTCTGAGAGACACAGGGAACCTTGGGAGGGTTGGAGCAGGAGAGAAAATGTGATCTGAGTTTTAAGAATGGTGGCCAGCGGGCTGCGGTGGCTCATGCCTGCAATCCCAGCGCTTTGGGAGGCCGAGGCAGGCGGATCACGAAGTGAGGAGACGGAGACCATCATGCTTAACAAGGTGAAACCCCGTCTCTACCAAAAATACAATTAGCCAGCTGTGATGGTGGGCACCGGTAGTCCCAGCTACTCCTGAGGCTGAGGCAGGAGAATCACTTGAACCCAGGAGGCAGAGGTTGTAGTGAGCTGAGATCGTGCCACTGCACTCCAGCCTGGACCACAAAGTGAGACTCCATCTCAAAAACAAAACAAACAAACAAAAATAACAACAGAACATGGTCGGGAGTGCAGAGTGGCAGTTAGGGATGGGACTCCCGACATGTGTCCAGATCCTGGAGCCTGAGTCCCCAGAGTCCCAATTCGTGGGAAACAAGTGCAGGGAGGCGGCGGGAGCGGCGAGTTGCCAGGCCGGCCGGGGACGCGCAGCCGGAAAAGCTCCATTTCCTGAGAGGTGAGATTGGCGCGTGGGAGGTGTGAAGGGGCCACCTTCCCACTCTGGGGCGTGGCTTCCCCTTTATAGAAGGAGGTCATTTATTGAGCGCCTACTGGGTGCCAAGCACAGCCATGCTGGGAGATCTTCAGGGCTCATCCCAGCGGGCACCATTGGAGTGGACTTAATCCACAGTACTGTGGCAGACCTGGCACCGAAGGGTTAACACCATCCCACCCTGCGGGTCCCGTTGGCTGTGTCTTTGAGCAGTGTAGGAAAGAAAGGTTCTGCCCACCCAGGGAACAGCGGGGACAGGAGGGCCGGACCCCCAAGGGGCTACATGGGGGCGTGACCCAGCTTGAACGTCCCCGGAGTTTCCTCCCACGAGGGCACCCCCGATCCACGCTTATTCTCAGCCTTTGCTCATCTCTCCTGGGGCGCTCTCACCCCACCCGCGGCCAGCAGGGCCTGAAGCATCAGGGGCAAAGGGCACAGTCCTGGAGAAGGTCGCAGCAGGGGGACCCAGACCCCCCTTCCTGAGTCTGAGGGTGAAAGAGTTGAGACCGTCTGGAAGCTCCTGGGAAGTGAGGGTGGAGGCATCTCGGGGCCTGCAGAGCGGGTCGGTTGGAGGAGCAGTGGCCTGGGAGAGGCATGGGAGAGTGATACAGACAGCAACAAAGAGACACGCAGAGATAAAGAGACACGCAGGCAAGAGACTCTAAGATCCTCCTGAGAGAGACACAGAGGACGTGAGGGAGACACTCATTCTTTCCTTCATTCATTCATGCAGCAGACACTTACTGGGCACTGGCTGTGTCCTGGCAGTGCCCACAATAGACTCAAATCCCTACCCCGATGGACGGGCCACGGTGGCTCACACCTGTAATCCCAGCACTTTAGGAGCTTGAAGTGGGAAGATCACTTGAGTTCAGGAGTTCAAGACCAGTCTGGGCAACATAGCGAGACCCTGTCTCTGTTTTTAAAAAATTATCTGGGCCGGGCGCGGTGGCTCAGGCCTGTAATCCCAGCACTTTGGGAGGCCGAGATGGGTGGATCACGAGGTCGAGAGATTGAGACCATCCTGGTCAACATGGTGAAACCCCGTCTCTACTAAAAATACAAAAAATTAGCTGGGCATGGTGGCGCGTGCCTGTAATCCTAGCTACTCAGGAGGCTGAGGCAGGAGAATTGCCTGAACCCAGGAGGTGGAGGTTGCGGTGAGCCGAGATCGCGCCATTGCACTCCAGCCTGGGTAACAAGAGCGAAACTCCGTCTCAAAAATAAATAAATAAATAAATAAATAAATAAATAAAATTATCTGGACATGGTGGCAAGCGACTGGAGTCCCGGCAGCTACGTTCAGGGGGCTGAGCTGGGAGGATGGCTTGAGCCCTGCTGGTCGCAGCTGCAGTGAGTTATGATGGTGTCACTGCTCTCCACTCTGGGTGACTGAGCGAGATCCTGTCTGGGACAGAAAAAAAAAAAAAAAACTTAGGTCGGTGAGGTTTACTGTTACTGGCACAGTCCAGAAACACCATGAATGAGTAAATCACTTCGTCCTCAGCGATAAGAGTGGGAGACAACCGGTCGGGGGAACGCGGAATCCAGGGGGTGGGACAGGACAGACCCTCCTTATCTAAGGAGCGGTAACTTCCCAGAACAATCCCGCCCGTCCCTGTCTCACCCCCACTCGCCCTGAGCCGGGGGCGGGAGCGGGAAATTGGGAGGGGCTGTGCCCGGGAGCAGCAGGGACCTATCTGCCGGTTTGATCGGACTCAGGCTAAGGTGGCCCCCGCTGAAGACTCCTGCTAAGCAAGCACTAAAGACCCCTCCGAACCATCGACGGGGCGTCCTTGGGGTGCAGCCCAGGAAGCTCAGTTCACAGGTGCGTGGGCAATGGGGAGGGCGCAGTGCCTGGACACCCAGGACAGAGGAGACCCCACCGCTGGGGAGAAGAGGCTCAGGCTGCGACCGTCCTGCCGCAGAACCCTCCCTTTCCCGCCTCCTCTCCGAGTCCTCCCATCGCGACGGAGCGTCCCTGGGAGGGGGCAGCCAAGGCCTGGAGCGGGGAGCTGAGGGTTCGCCTGTGCCAGTCGCCGCCGGGGCGCGTTCCGGTGCCGCGGCGGGTGGCACAGGCTGGCAGCCACGGGCTGAGTGCCCGGGACCCGAGGGGAGGGGCAACTGCTGGCGACCGCCGGCCCTTTGCGTCGCTGGCCCGCCCTCGCCTGCGCCGGCGAGGCTCCAGCCCCGCCCCTGGAGCGGCTTCGGCTCACTCGGCTCAAGGCAGCGCGACTGCGGGGGGCGCACGACCAGGGCGCAGGGTGAGTGGAGCGCACTGGACCCTTGGGGGCGCAGGGCTGGGCCTGATCCGGAGGGGGTCGCCCTGGCGGCCACTTTCCCTGTCTAAAAAGGCGCACCGCCCGTTGCAGGGGGTTCCCTGATCTTTTCCTGGAGGCCTCTGGGGAGGGGGAAGCTGGGGACTCACCGGCTGGGTGCAGGGCCTGGGATACGGTGTGAAGGTGGCTGGAATCACCCTGGCCTCACCCCCTCCTGGCTGGGCCACTGCAAGTTTCCACACTTCAGTCCTGTTGCTGGGCAGGCTGGGCCGATGGGGGTGGCCTCCCATCAGAGCATGTGTAAACCTTTTCTCCCTCAATTTGGGCTCCCCACCTCCAGCCTGGGGGAGCCAGAGACTTCCTGTCTGTCTATATTTGCCCGCCTCGGTTCTCTGTGTGTGACCGAAGCTCTCTGGGGGCAAACACATCTCTACCTTGTGCAAAAAAGGTCCATTCCCCTCCCTAGGCCTTGGTTTTCTCATCTGAACTTGCATGGGGACCGTTTCTGCATGGATGTTTGTGTGGGAGCGTGGAAACCTTTGTGCCTGCTTTGATACGAAGCATTTCTTTTGAGCCTCAGTTTTCTCACCTGTACATTGGGACTAAAGGAAGCGGGGATTGATAAGGGCACAGAGGTCAGGGTGCAGTCCCTCAAGCCTGTAATCCCAGCACTTTGGGAGGCTGAGGCGGGCTGATCACGGGATCAAGAGATAGAGACCATCCTGGCCAACATGGTGAAACCCGTCTCTACTAAAAATACAAAAATTAGCTGGGCATGGTGGAGCATGCCTGTAGTCCCAGCTACTTGGAAGGCTGAGGCAGGAGAATCGCTTGAACCTGGGAGGTGAGGGTTGCAGTGAGCCGAGATCACACCAGTGGCACTTCAGCCTGGTGACTGAGCGAGACTTCATCTCAAAAAAAAAATAAATAAAAATAAAAAACAAGGACACAGAGGCAGGTGAGGAGTGTTATTATACTTTAATGACACGTTTGCCCCTCTGCAAGAGCCTGTGCCCCTTGTGGAGTCTCTCTCCTGTCCTCAGGCTCTGCCTTAGTAAAATGAATGAATAGGATCAATTTTCCTTTTTTTGAGACTGAGTTTCATTCTTGTCGCCCAGGCTGGAGTTCAGGGGTGCGATCATGGCTCACTGCAGCATCTACCTCTCAGGCTCAAGTGATCCTTCCACCTCAGCCTCTTGAGTAGCTGGGATATAGGCACTGTCACCACACCTGGCTAATTTTTAAAGTTTTTGTAGAGATGGAGTCTTACTATGTTGCTCAGGCTGGTGTCAAACTCCTGGGCCCAAGTGATCATCCCAGCTCAGCCTCCCAAAGTGCTGGGATTACAGGAGAAAGCCACTGTGCCTGGCCAAGGAGCAACTTTCTCATGGGGTTTTTGGGTGGATGAGGGGGTTTTGGCAGGAAAATGCTTTGTGTGCAGTGAGACGAGTGTGGAGTTTGGTGTCGTGGGCCCCAGGCTAGTGTGAGTGGAGTTGTGAAATTGTGGCCTGTGCCACTGGGTGGGAGAACCCGTATTCATGTGACTGATTTTTTGTTTTTTGTTTTTTGAGACAGAGTCTTATTCTGTTGCCCAGGCTGGAGGGCAGTGGCGCAATCTTGGCTCACTGAAATCTCTGCCTCCTGGGTTCAAGCGATTCTCCTCCCTCAGCCTCCCGAGTAGCTGGGATTACAGGCATGCACCACCATGCCTGGCTAATTTTATATTTTTAGTAGAGACTGGGTTTCTCCATGTTGGTCAGGTTAGTCTCGAACTCCTGACCTCAGGCGATCCACCCACCTTGGCCTCCCAAATGGCTGGAATTATACGATACACACCCTATAATCTTATTTTTTATTTTTTAAAGACAGGGTCTTGCTCTGTTGCCCTGGCTGGAGTACAGTTGCACAATCAAGGCTCACTGCAGCCTTGACCTCTGGGGCTCAAGTGGTCCTCCCACCTCAGCCTTCTGAGTAGCTGGGACTACAGGTGCACACCACCATGCCCGGCCAATTTTTGTATTTTTTTGTAGAAACAGGGTCCTCCTATGTTGCCCAGGGTAATCTCCAACTCCTGGGCCTCAAGCAATCCGCCAGCCTCTGCCTCCCAAAGTGCTGGGATTACAGGAGTAAGCTACCACACCCAGACGTGTGTGTGTGTGTATTTGTTTTTTGAGACAGTCTTGCTCTGTCACCTAGGCTGGAGTGCACTGGTGCAATCTCAACTCACTACAACCTTCCTCTCAAATGATTTTCTGCCTCAGCCTCCTGAGTAGCTGGGATTACAGGCATGCACCACCACGCCCAGCTAATTTTTGTGTTTTTAGTAGCGATGGGGTTTTGCCATGTTGGCCAGGATAGTCTCCAACATCTGACCTTAGGTAATCCACCTACCTCGGCCTCCCAAAGTGTTGGGATTACAGGCGTCGGCCACCGCGTCCAGCCATGCGTGTGTTATAATGTCCCTTTTTTTCGAGACTGTATGTCACCTTGTCCCCTTGTGATATTATTTGTGTGTCCGTCTGTCTCCACGGACCTATTCCTCTATCCTGAACTCCCCTTGGGCCCCATGTGTTGGGGGGTGATGGTCAGGGAGTAGGACCCCTTTCCCACGGCTTAGCCGGCTGCCGCGACCGTGCTCACGGGGACGGTGGGCTGACACCGTGTCCTGCCTCTCCACAGCCTTGGGGCGCGCGGCCCATGGAGTCCGGGCTGCTGTGGCCGGCGCCGGTGAGCGAGGTCATCGTCCTGCATTACAACTACACCGGCAAGCTCCGAGGTGCACGCTACCAGCCCGGGGCTGGCCTGCGCGCCGACGCCGTGGTGTGCCTAGCGGTGTGCGCCTTCATCGTGCTAGAGAATCTGGCTGTGCTGTTGGTGCTCGGACGCCACCCACGCTTCCACGCGCCCATGTTCCTGCTCCTGGGCAGCCTCACATTGTCGGATCTGCTGGCTGGCGCCGCCTACGCCGCCAACATCCTGCTGTCGGGGCCGCTCACGCTGCGACTGTCGCCCGCGCTCTGGTTCGCGCGGGAGGGAGGCGTCTTCGTGGCACTCGCGGCGTCCGTGCTGAGCCTCCTGGCCATCGCGCTGGAGCGTAGCCTCACCATGGCGCGCAGGGGGCCGGCGCCCGCCGCCAGTCGGGGACGCACGCTGGCTATGGCAGCCACGACCTGGGGCATGTCGCTGCTCCTCGGGCTCCTGCCGGCGCTGGGCTGGAACTGCCTGGGTCGCCTGGACGCCTGCTCCACTGTCCTGCCGCTCTACGCCAAGGCCTACGTGCTCTTCTGCGTGCTGGCCTTCGTGGGCATCCTGGGCGCGATCTGTGCGCTCTACGCGCGGATCTACTGCCAGGTGCGCGCTAACGCGCGGCGCCTGCGGGCCCGGCCGGGAACTGCTGGGGCCACCTCGATCCGGGCGCGTCGCACGCCGCGCTCGCTGGCCCTACTCCGCACGCTCAGCGTGGTGCTCCTGGCCTTTGTGGCGTGTTGGGGCCCCCTCTTCCTGCTGCTGTTGCTCGACGTGGCGTGTCCCGCGCGCGCCTGTCCTGTGCTCCTGCAGGCCGATCCCTTCCTGGGATTGGCTATGGCCAACTCACTTCTGAACCCCATCATCTACACTCTCACCAACCGCGACCTGCGTCACGCCCTCCTATGCCTCTTCTGCTGCGGCCGCCACCCCTGCGGCCGAGGCCCGGGTGGCTCCCGGCACTCTGGGAGCGCCGCTGAGGCTTCCGGGGGCCTGCGCCGCTTCCTGCCTCCGGGCCTGGATGGGAGCTTCAGTCGCTCGGAGCGCTCGTCGCCTCAGCGCGACGGGCTGGACACCAGCGGCTCCACAGGCAGCCCCGGTGCGCCCACAGCCACCCGGACCCTGGTACCAGAACCGGCTGCAGACTGACACCCGCGGCCCACGACTGTCCTCCCAAGTTTTACAGACATTTTCTTTTTATATAAAGGAACGTGTAGGAAATGCAGCCGAAGGTGCAGTCGGAAAAGACGCAGGGGAAATGTGTTGGTGGAGCGACACCCCGCATCAGTGAACAAGCAAACAAACATCTGTGCCCTCGCGGAACTGACGTTCTGCTTGGGAACACAGAAAATAACTCGGTGGTGAAATAATGGAGATAATGCCAGTGACCACACCGAGATGGCGATGGTGGTCAGGGAAGGCCTCTCTGTAGCGGTGGTGACTTGTGATGTGAGCTGAGACCTCTGTCCTGGGAGGACCAAAAGAAAAGGCATTTCTGAGCCGGGCGCGGTGGCTCACCCCTGTAATCCCAGCACTTTGGGAAGCTGAGGCGGGCGGATCACCTGAGGTCGGAAGTTAGAGACCAGCCTGACCAACAAGGAGAAACCCCGTCTCTACTAAAAAGACATAAAATAAGCCAGGCGTGGTGGCGCATGCCTGTAATCCCAGCTACTCAGGAGGCTGAGGCAGGAGAATCCCTTGAACCCAGCAGGCGGAGGCTGCGGTGAGCAGAGATCCCGCCATTGCACTCCAGCCTGGGCAACAAGAGAGAAACTCCGTTTAAAAAAAAAGAAAGAAAGAAAAAGCATTTCCAGAAGAGGGAATGGCATTCACAAAGGCCCTGAGGCTAAAATGCCTCCTGTGTTCTAAGAAATGCAGGGATGCCGGTGTGCCTGGGGCAGGGGTGGAGGGGAGAATGGGCGGAGACAAGGAGCTGAAGGAGTGGTTCCCAAAGGGCCTTGTGAGTGACACAGAGGACTTCCCTTTTGCTCTGAGTGAGGTGGGAGCCATAGACGTTTCTAAGCAGAGGAGGGACTTGCGCCGATTCAGGTGATGAAAGGTGTCTTGTGGCCTCCATGGGAGGATGGAAGCCAGAGAAGCTGAAGAGGGGCTGCACTGAGCCACAGGAACAATGATGGAGATTCCAGTTATGCCCAGACCCCGAGGATTCCAGATAGATTTTGGAGGCGGCAGACAGAATTACTGAGGAATTGAGTGTAAGAGGGGGATAAAGTTGTCAAAGACAATGCCAAGGGCGGGACACCCCCAAATCTGACTCTGGGAGATTCAGCCAAATCCTATCTGGTAATAAAATTTCTTTTTTCTTTTTTTTTTTTTTTTTTTGAGTCAAGGTCTTGTGCTCTGTCACCCAGGCTGGAGTGCAATGGCACAATTATTGCCCACTGCAGCCTGGAACTCCTGGGATCAAGCCTGGAGTTCCTGCTTCAGTCTCCCTAGTAGCTGAGACTACAGGTATGCACCACCATGGCCAGGCTGGTCTTGAACTCCTGACCTCATGATCCATCCTCCTTGGCCCCCCAAAGTGCTGGGATTACAGGTGTGAGCCACCAGGCCCAGCCTTTTTTTTTTTTTTTTTTTTTTTTTGAGATGGAATTTCGCTCTTGTTGCCCAGGCTGGAGTGCAGTGGCATGATCTCGGCTCACTGCAACCTCCACCTTCCGGGTTCAAGCGATTCTCCTCCCTCAGCCTTCCGAGTAGGCATGTGCCACCATGCCTGGCTAATTTTTATATCCTTAGTAGAGATAGGGTTTTACCATATTGGTCAGGCTGGTCTTCAACTCCTGACCTTGCGATCTGCCCACCTTGGCCTCCCAAAGTATTGGGATTACAGGCGTGAGCCACCGCGCCCACCCCTTTTTTGGTTTCTTTTTGAGACAGGATCTTGCTCTGTTGCCCAGGCTGGAGTGCACTGGGATAATCGCATCTCACTGCAGCCTTAAACACCTGGGTTCAAGTGATCCTCTTGCTTCAGGCCCCCCAGTAGCTGGGGTACCACACCAAACTAATGTTTTGAATTTTTTCCTAGAGATGATTTCTCACTATGTTGCTCAGGCTGATCTCAAACTCCTGGGCTCAAGCAACTTGCCTTGGTCTCCCAAAGTGCTGGGATACAGGCCGGGCATGGTGGCTCACACCTGTAATCCCAGCACTTTGGGAGGCCGAGGCAGGCAGATCTCTAGAGGTCAAGAGTTTGAGACCAGCCTGGCCAACATGGTGAAACTCCGCCTCTACTTAAAAAAAGAAAATTAGCTGGGCATGGAGGCGCACACCTGTAGTACCAGTTACTCAGGAGTCTGAGGCAGGAGAATCACTTGAACCCGGGAGGCTGGAGATTGCAGTAAGTTGAGATTGCGCCACTGCACTCCAGCCTGGGCCACAGAGCAAGAATACGACTCAGAAAACAGAAACAACAAAACCACAGTGCTAGGATGCAGGTGTTAGCCTCCACACCTGGCCTAAAATAAGAATTCATTTTGCCTGGCTAGTCCTCTGCACAGGTCTGGGACACACCTATTTTTCAGCCTTAGAGCAACCTTGCAAGGTAGGTTTCTTAATCCCCATTAGAGAGATGAGGAAATTCCAGACAGTGAGTACCTTGTCCCAGTGTCTAAGCCAGGACATTAGCCTAAGCTTCAGGCCCCAGGAGGCCTTGGCCTGATATCTGGCCCCTCCAGATGTGTCTGGCTAGGCCCACAGTCCCTCCCACGGGGGTCTGCATTCTTGATTGGAACGATGCCAGGGCGACGTTTGTGCCCATAAAAGGCTCCAGACGCACTGGCCCCAGCCCCGGGCGTGTCCCCAGGGACATTCTTGACCCCTGCACGGCTGGATGGGTCCCGGGCCCTAGTCGGGGGCGTCTGGCTTCGGGTCCCAACTGCAGCGCTCCACCTTCCGGGAGACCTCGGAACTGCAGGCAGCCGCGAAACCCGGTGTTTTGAGGACCCCTGACCCAGACTGGAATAACCCCAAATCCCTGCTGGCCACGCTCAAAGTGCGCCTGGAGGCCACACACACATGGAAAACCAACCAGTTGGAACACAGGCACACTCGATTATTAACTTTCTACAAAATGTTAAAAGCACCCAGTTTGGGCAGGCGCAATGGCTCACGCCTGTAATCCCAGCACTTTGGGAGGCTGAGGCGGGTGGATCACTTGAGTTCAGGAGTTTGAGACCAGCCTGGCCAACAGGTGAAACCCCGTCTCTTCTTAAAATAACATTAGCCGGGCATGGTGGCGTGCCACTTGTAATTCCAGCTACTTGGGAGGCTTAGGCAGGAGAATCACTTAAACCTGGGAGGCAGAGATTGCAGTGAGCCGAGATTGCACTAGGCCTCCAGCCTGGGCAAAAAAACTCTTTTTGCCCAGGCTGGAGACCTACTGCATCTCAAAAAAAAAAGCACCCAGTTTCCCTTCCCTGTGGCGATCATAGTGGGATTCCTGGGGGCCTTCCAGAGCTAGTCTGTGGATTCACCTTGCCAAAATGAAATGTAAATATGCCTCCTGTCTTTTTGCACAAATTGATCGCTGTTCTGCATGTTATTTTGTTGACTTAATAATATATCTTGATTGGACATGTCGGCTCATGCCTGTAATCCCAGCATTTTTGGGGGCCGAGGCAAGGAGGATCGTTTAAGCCCAGCACTTGGAGACCAGCCTGAACAACATAGGGAGACCCAGTCCCTAGAAACGATTTAAAAATCATCCAGGCGGCTGGGCGAGGTGGCTCATGCCTATAATCCCAGCACTTTGGGAGGCCGAGGCTGGAGGACGACTTGAGGCCAGGAGTTAGAGACCAGCCTGGCGAACACTGTGAAATTCTGTCTCCACTAAAAATGCAAAAAATAGGCAGGGCCTGGTGGCTTACACCTGTAATCCCAACACTCTGGGAGGCTGAGGCCGGTGGATCACTTGAGGTCAGGAGTTCGAGACTAGCCTGACCAACATGGTGAAACCCTGCCTCTACTAAAAAACTACAAAATTAGCCAGGCGTGGTGGCGCATGCCTGTAATCCCAGCTACATGGGAGACTGAGGCAGGAGAATTGCTTAAACCCAAGAGGTGGAGGTTGTGGTGAGCCAAGATCACGCCATTGCACTCTAGCCTGGGCAACAAGAGCAAAACTCAATCTAAAAAAAAAAAAAATGCAAAAAATATTTAGGCATTGTGGCGGGTGCCTGTGGTCCCAGCTACTCATGAGGCTGAGGCATGATAACTGCATGAATCCAGGAGGCAGAGGTTGCAGTGAGCCGAGATCATTTCACTGCACTGCAGTCTGGGTAACAGATCGAGACTCTGTCTCAAAAAAAAAAAAAAAAAAAAATCACCCAGGTGTGGTGGCACATGCCTAGGGTCCCCGCTACTGGGGAGGCTGGAGTGGGAAGATCACCTGAGCCTGGGAGGTAGAGGTTGCAGTGAGCTATGATTGCACAACTGCACTCCAGCCTGGGTGACACAGCAAAACCTGTCTCAAAAAATATTATATCTTGGAAAATATAGTACACCCACACATTTTCTTGTTTGTTTGAGACAGGATCTTCCTGTGTTGCCCAGGTTGGAGTGCAGTGGTACAATTATGGCCCACTTCAGCCTCCACCTCCTGGGGTCAAGCAATACTCCTCCTGCCTCAGCCTCCCCAGTAGCTGGGACCACAGGTCCCACACCACACCCGGCTCACAACCACAGAGCTCACCGCCACGACACAGCTCACAAACACACCCGGCTAATTAAACAATTTTTTTGTGGAGACAAGGTATCCCTTCGTTGCTGAGGCTGGTCTCAAACTCCTGAATTCAAGTGATCCACCTGCCTCAGCCTCCCAAGTGCTGAGATTACAGACATAAGCCACAGCGCCCAGCAATACCCACACATTGTGCTCTTGGTTGGCTTGGGCTGCATAACAAATACATGGGGTGGCTTCAGTCCCAGTAATTACTTTTGCCTAGTTCTGGAGAGTAGGAAGTCCAACATCAGAATACCAGCATGGGGCCGGGCACAGTGGCTCACGCCTGTAATCCCAGCACTTTGGGAGGCTCAGATGGGCAAATCACCTGAGGTCAGGAGTTTGAGACCAGCCTGGCCAACATGGGGAAACCCCATCTCTACCAAAAAAAAAAAAAAAAAAAATTAGCCAGGCGTGGTGGCAGGCACCTGTAATCCCCAGCTACTGGGGAGGCTGAGGCAGGAGAATTGCTCGAACCTGGGAGGCGGAGATTGCTGTGAGCTGAGATTGCGCCACTGCACTCCAGCCTGAGCCTGGGTAGCAGAGCAAGACTCCGTCTCAAAAAAAAAAAGAATGTGAGCATGGTTGGGTTCTAGTGAGGGCTCTCTTCTGAGCTTGCAGACAGCTGCCTTCTCACTGTGTTCCCACATGTTGGGGAAAGAAAGAGAGAGCAGGCTGGTTGAGGTGGCTCATGCCTGTAATTCCAACACTTTGGGAGGCTGAGGCATGTGGATCCACTGAGGTCAGGAGTTCAAGACCCACTTGGCCAACATGGTGAAACCCCGTCTCTACTACAAATACAAAAAAACAGCCAATCCCGTCATGAGGGCCCCATCTTCATGACCTCATCTAGACCTAATCACCTTCCAAAGGCCCATCTCCCAATAGCATTCCTTGAGAGTTAAGGCTGCAACAAGTGAAAACGGGGTGGGGTGAACAATTCAGTCCATAGCACTTGTTCTTTTTTTACATTTAAAAAATGGGCCGGGCGCGGTGGCTCACGCCTGTAATCCCAGAACTTTGGGAGGCCGAGGCAGGTGGATCACAAGGTCAAGAGATCGAGACCATCCTGGTCAACATGGTGAAACCCCGTCTCTACTAATCCAAAAAATTAGCTGGGCATGGTGGCGCGTGCCTGTAATCGCAGCTACTCAGGAGGCTGAGGCAGGAGAATTGCCTGAACCCAGGAGGCGGAGGTTGCGGTGAGCCGAGATCGCGCCACTGTACTCCAGCCTGGGTAACAAGAGCGAAACTCCGTCTCAAAAATAAATAAATAAATAAATAAATAATAAATAATAAAAAATGGAGGCCTGGAGGCAGGGTGCGGTGGCTCTGGCCTGTAATCGTCGCACTATGGGAGGCCAAGGCAGGCGGATCACAAGGTCAGGAGATGGAGACCATCCTGGCTAACACAGTGAAACCCCATCTCTACCAGAAATACAAGAAATTAGCCAGGCATGGTGACACGCGCCTGTAGTCCCAGCTACTTGGGAGGCTGAGGCAGAAGAGTAACTTGAATCTGGGAGGCGGAGGTTGCAGTGAGCCAAGATCACGCCACTGCACTCCAGCCTGGGCCACAGAGCGAGACTCTATCTCAAAAAAAAAAAAAAAAAAATGGAGGCCTGGGCCAGGCATGGTGGCTCACTCCTATAATCTCAGCACTTTGGGAGGCCAAGGCAGGTGGATCACCTGAGGTCAGGAAACCGAGACCAGCCTAACAATCATGGTGAAACCCTGTCTCTACTAAAAATACAAAAAAACAGCTAGGTGTGGTGGTAGGCACTTGTAATCTCAGCTACTCGGGTGGCTGACGCAGGAGAATTGTTTGAACCTGGGAGGTGGAGGTTGCAGTGAGCTGAGATTGTGCCATTGCACTCCAGCCTGGGGAACATGAGTGAAACTCCGTCTCAAAAAAAAAAGGAGACCTGGCCAGGTACAGTCATTCGTGCCTGTAATCCCAGCACTTTGCAAGGCTGAAGCAGGAGGATCAATTGAGCCCAGGAGTTTGAGATCAACCCAGGAAACACAGTGAGACAAAAAAAAGAAAAAGCTCAGCTGGGTGTGGTGGCACACACTTGTGGTCCCAGCTACTCAGGAGGCTGAGGCAGGAGAATTGCTTGAACCTGGGAGCCAAGATTGCGCCACTGCACTCCAGCTTGGGTGGCAGAACGAGACTTCATCTCAAAAACAAAAAAAAGTCAGCTAGGTGCGGTAGTGAGTGACTGTAGGCCTAGCTACTTGGGAGGCAGAGGCAGGAGGATCACTTGAGCTCAGGAGGTCAAGGCTGTAGTGAGCTATCATTGTGCCACCGCACTCCAGCCTGGGTGACAGAGCAAGACCCTGTCTCAAAAAAAGAAAAATAAATAAATAAAATGAAAAAAGAAAAAGAAAAGAAAAAAATAGAAGATCTAGGTACATATCCATACAGTAAATGTGTTTCTCCTTTTAACTGGCTGCATAGTATTTCTCAGCAAGGATGTGCCACCACTGATTAAGCCAGGGCTCTACAGAGGGACTTGTGAATGGGATCCAGTCCTTTTGCCATGATATGCACTACAATGCAATAAATGTGTGTGCACATGCTTCCTTCCTCCTGTATGTGTGCGAGTGCACCTTGGGTAAATCTCTACAAGCACCTGGCTCACCGCACCTGTAGGTTTGATTGTGAGAGATGAAGAGGTTGTCTTCCACCACGTGCCAGGAGGGTGCTGGTTACAACCTCAGGCACTCAGCTTATTCATGGGCTATCTAGGGCGCCCCATCGGGAGCTGTCTGGAACTGCAGCTACCCGCAACAAGGATCTGGGGTAGCCGGGGAAAGGCCACACCGTAGCCCTACACGTGATTCCTTCCAGACCCTAAGCCAGAACGTTGAATCTTTCAAATTCACCGCGGAGGCTCCAGGGGCCTAGCCTTTCCATTTATTATTCACTTACTTTAAATTTAGCAGGCCTCTGGCTGGAAGCAGTAGCTCGTGCCTGTAATCGCAGACCTTCAGAGGGCGAGGTTGGCCAATCCCTTGAACTCACGAGTTCGAGGCCAACCTGGGCAACATGGCACATGGCGAAACCCCGTCTATCTTTTTTTTTTTTCCTTTTGAGGTGGAGTCTTGCTCTGTCGCCCAGCTCACCACCACACCTGGCTAATTTTTTGTATTTAGTTAAGACAGTGTTTCACCGTTTTGGTCAGGCTGGTCTCGAACTCCTAACCTCAAGTGATCCACCCGTCTTGGCCTCTCAAAATGTTAGGATTACAGGTGTGAGCCACCGCACCCGGCCTCTCTATCTTTTTAAAGTATTAACAACTTAGATGAATTATTTAAAATAAACGTACATACATTTATTTAAAGGGTAACGTCACATCATAAACGGTGTACATGACAAATCAGTATCCCTAGCCATGAAAAATAGCAATCGTGGGTGCCTCACACATGCAATCTCAGCACATTGGAAGGCCGAGGCAGGCGGATCATCTGAGGTCTCGAGTTTGAGACCAGCCTGACCAACGTGGTGAAACCCTGTCTCTACTGAAAATACAAAATTAGCCGGGCATGGTGCCACATGCCTGTAATCTCAACTACTCGGGAGGCCGGGGCAGGAGAATCGCTTGAACCCGGGAAGTGGAGGTTGTAGTGAGCCGAGATGGTGCCATTGCACTCCAGCCTGGGCAACAAGAGCAAAACTCTATCTGAAACTAGCGTTCGCATTTAGTCTTAGTGATAATCTGGCAGACAGATGTCATTATATTATTGCTTTTACAGAGAGGAAACTGAACCATAGAGAGTTAAGGAAACGCCCCCCCCCCCCCGGCAGAGTCGGTAATAGGAAGATCCAGGGTTTGAACCCCCCAAAAGCAGGTGCCACATGCCTCTTGATAGGAGGTAAATCGAATATAAAGACAAGGCAGGCCGGGCACAGTGGCTCACACCTGTAATCCCAACACTTTGGGAGGCTGAGGCGGGCAAATCACGAAGTCAGGAGTTCGAGACCAGCCTGACCAACATGGTGAAACCCAGTCTCCACTAAAAATACAAAAAATTAGCTGGGCGTGGTGGCGGGCGCCTGTAATCCCAGCCACTCAGGAGGCTGAGGCAGGAGAATCTCTTGAACCCGGGAGGCGGAGTTAGCAGTGAGCTGAGATCACCCCACTGTACTCCAGCCTGAGGAACAGTGCAAGACTCTTGTCTTAATTAAAAAACAAAACAAAACACAAAACCAAGGAAAACCTGGGGCCTCACACCTTTATTCCCAGAATTTTGGGAGGCTGAGGAGAGGGGAATCTCTTAAGCCCAGGTGTTCAACACCAGCCTGGGCAACATCACGAGACCCCTGTCTCTACAGAAAAAAAAACAAAAACAGGAGAGAGATCCAAGATGGCTGATCACTAGCAGCTCGGGATTGTAGCTCCCAGAGAAAACGCACAGAATGAGAGGACGCCACACTTTCAGACGAATTTTTGTTACCCACGGACCGGAAGATTCCCAGCGGAGGAGCCCCACGGGTCGCCAGGGCGACTCTTGTGGCCAGCGTCGCGGTTTTGCCGGCACCCTGGTGCGGCAGTTCTTGGTGCAGAGTAAACGGGACTGACCGATGTTTGGAGCTCCGGGAAGGCAGAGTCGCCCATTTACCTGATTGAAGAAGGGACTCAAGAGGGAGGCCAGACTGGAGATTCCCGGGCAGAAAAGCACCACGAATCTTGATGCCGCTGTTTTGGCCGGGCGCAGTGGGTTGCTCAGATTTCAGCGCTGGGAATCAACAAGTTGGACGTCCACTTAGAGACCTAATTTGAAAGTAGGCAATTACAAAGACGACAGGTGGATGAACTCACAATGAAGGGAAGAAACCAGCGTAAAAAGGCTGAGAATACCCAAGATCAGAATGCCTCTCTTTCCACAGGTGATCACAGTTCCTCATCAACAAGAGAACAAGGCCTGATGGAGAACGAGTGCGTTCCATTAGCAGATTTAGGCTTCAGAAAGTGGATAAGGAACTTTAGTGAGCTAAAAGAACATGTTCTAGCCCAATGTAAAGAAACTAAGAACGTTGAAAAAAGGTTTGACGAAATCCTAACGAGAATAGACAATTTAGAGAGGAATATAAGTGAATTAATGGAACTGAAGAATACAATACGAGAACTCCATGAAGTACGCACAGGTTTTAACAGTCGAATTGATCAAGCAGAAGAAAGGATATCAGAGGTCGAAGACCAACTTAATGAAATGAAATGAAATGAGAAGACAAGATTAGAGAAGAAAGAGTAAAAAGGAATGAGCAAGATCTCAAAGAAATATGGGACTATGTGAAAAGATGTAATTTACGATTGATAGGTGTACCTGAATGTCATGAAGAGAATGAATCCAAGTTGGAAAATATTATTCAGAATATTATTCAGGAAAACTTTCCTAATCTAGTAAGGCAGGACAATACTCAACTCCAGCTAATCCAGAGAACACGACAAAGATATTTCTGAAGTAGAGCAACTCCAAGACACATAATCACTAGATTCACTAGGGTTGAAATAAAGGAGAAAATTCTAAGGGCAGCTAAAGAGAAAGGTCACGTTACCCATAAAGGGAAGCCTATCAGACTCACAGCAGACCTCTCACCAGAAACCCTACAAACTAGAAGAGAGTGGGGGTCAATATTCAATATCCTCAAAGAAAAGAATTTTCAACCCAGAATCTCATATCCCGCCAAACTAAGCTTTATAAGTGAAGGAAAAAAATTTTTGAACAAGCAGGCACTCAGCGATTTCATCACCACCAGGCCTGCTTTACAAGAGCTTCTGAAAGAAGTACTACAAACAGAAAGGAACAACCAGTATCAGTCATCCCAAAAACTTACCAAAACGTAAAGAGTATCTCCATAATGAAGAATCTACATCAACTAATGGGCAAAATAGCCAGCTAGCATTAAATGACAATATTGAACTCACAAATATTAATTCTAAATTTAAATGGATTAAATGCCCCAATCAAAGACACAGACAGGTAAATTGAATAAAAAGTCAAAAGCCATCGGTACGCTGTATCCAGATCTATTTTACAAGCAACGACATACAAAGACTCAAAACAAAGGGATGGTGGAAGACTCACCAATTAAAAGGAGAGCAAAAAGAAAAAAAAAAACCAAACAGGAGTTGTAACTTTCGTCACTCACAAAATAGACTTTAAGAGTAACAAAGACTAAAAGAAACAAAGGACATTTCAATACAGGAGCACCCAGATACATAAGACAAGTTCTTAATGACTTATAAAGAGACCTGGACTCCCGCACAATAATAGTGGGAGACTCTGACACCACATTGTTAATATTCAACGGATCAACGACATAGAAAATTAATAGGGACATATATGATTTGAACTTAGACCTGGAATAAGTAAACTTAGTGAATATTTGTAGAATTCTCCACTCCAGGTCCACAGAACATACATTTTTCTCAGTATCACATTACACCTATTTTGAAAGTGACCACATAATTGGAAAATTGGAAGTAAATCACTCTTCAGCATTTGCATAGCATTTCACAGACTTAATGAAATACTGGTTGGCTGTTTGTTATTTTCTTCCCTTATTGTTTCCTGTCGCCGTTGTTAAGCACAATTATCGGCATAAAAGAAGTTTTTAATACCTATTTTTAGATTGCATTCCAGCCCGGGCAATAGAGCAAGAATCCTGTTCTCTCTCCCCCTTTTTCTTTCTCTCATTAAAAAAAAAAATTAAAAAAACAAACAAACAAACAAAAAAAACTAGCCGGGCGTGGTGGCGAGTGTCTGTGGTCCCAGCTACTCAGGAGGCTGAGGTGGGAGGATCGATTGGGGCCAGGAGCTCCAGGCTGTATCGAGCCGTGATTGCGCCACTGCACTCCAGCCTGGGCGTGCAGACCAGAGCGAGACCTTGTTTCTAAAGGGGAAAAAAAGAAAAAAACCCAAGGAGGTAGACAATTTTCCCTAGATCCTGCGGCCGCCGGACCACGAGGCCTGCGCTGTGCGGTGTTAAAGGGAGAATAGCAGGTGGTGGCGCGCAGCCCCGCGAGTAAACGCCCGGCGACGAAACCGGGAGATGGAAGGAACAGAGAGAGAGAGAGGGGCCTGGCTGTGCGCCCCCGCCCATTGCCCCTCGCCGACGGGCGCCAGGCACCTGCGGGAAGGGCGGGGGAATCGCCGTTCCTTCCCCGCCGCGCCCTCTCCGCCTTCTCCCCGCCTCCTTTTCGGGAGTCCGGAGGCCGCTCCCCAATCGACGACAGAGACCCCGCAGGCCACGCAACCCTGGAGCCGAGGCCCCCCGACGGCAGAGGCGTCCGCGGGTCCCCTACGGCCAAGTTTAGGCAGGAATCGCTCGGACCGGGCCGCGGCCCCCGGGCTTCCCGGAAGCGCAGTGCGCGGGTGGCACCACAGTGCCTGGAACTGTTGCACGCCCCGGGCGTCCCCACCCCAGGGACCCCCTACGGAGGCGACCCGAGGGCTCAGGTGAGCGTTCGGGCAGCAGTGGCGAGGAGGGGCGTCTACCCCATCCCCGGTGCGGGCCGGGGCACGCAGGCCTGGAACTCGGGGTTCAGACTCCCGGCGACTCGGACCACGCGGCTCAGCGCGCCCAGCGCCGCGTTCCCCCACCCCGCCGCCACGCCAAGCGCCGTGGTGGCCGCGCTGGGGCCGCGCAGCTCGGCGACAGCAGGCGTGGGCGGGGGGTGGGGAGCGGCCCCTCCGCGGTCCCTACCGCCCGAGGCCAGGGCCCGGGGACTTTTATTGTGACAGGGCGGGCGCCCGGCTCTGCTTAGTCATGGTGACCTGCGCGCGTTCCGCGCCTCCCCCACGCGCAGCGATGGAGGCGCCGGGGCTTGGGCGGCGGAGGCGGAGCCGGAGCGCGGCCATGGCGGGGTGAGTGAGGCGGGCTGTGCCCGGGCTGCGGGCGTCGCGGGCCGCGAGCGCCCCTGCGGTCAAACCCGGGGACCTGGAAACTGGGCGCCACGGCCCGGGGCGCTTTTGAGTTCCCGGCCCGGACTCGGAGGGCCAGGAGAGCGCGGCCTGGGTCCGATCTTTTTGTTGGACGGCGCGAGTGTCGGGGTGGCCGAGCGAGAGAACCCAGGAGGCGCGGCGCAGACGGAGGCTCGGGGGCTCCGGGGCGTGGGGCGGGGGGCGGGGACTTGACCTGCGTTCTGGGGTTGGCAGCCGAGCGGCCGCGGCGGGGTCACTTCCTCGCTTCTCTGGGCCTGCTGGCGGCTCAGGAGGGGCATGCGCAGTCGCCCACTTGTCGCTTTGTAGGGTGGGGGAAGTGTCTGGTGCCCAAGGGGCATCGTTGACCGATTGGCCAAAGACCAACAGGCAAGCGCAGGGCCTTGGCACCGGAGTGGGGCCGAGTGGCACCCAGGGAGTGTGGAGGAGGGCGCTCTGGCAGGCCCGATGGCGCGGGCAGTTAGCCAGCCACCGGTTTACTGACCCCTTCGCAGTGCCAGGCCCCAGGCGTGAGGCACAAGAGAGGGTTGGCCCGACGCCGACCTACATAGGGCTCCGTGCCATTTGAGGCGCTGGGGTTGGGGACGAGAGACAGTCGATCAACAAACAAGCAAAGGAGGTCATTTCAGTTCCTGACAAGCCCAGTGATGGCAATTTAACAGGCAAGAGGAGACTTTGAATTGAGCCCCAGAAAGAGGGGAGCGAGAACTTGCAGATCCGCTTGAGGGGCCACTTGGAGATCCCCCATACCTTTCAAAACATAACTCACGTCTGGGCACAGCGGCCTGTGCCTGTAATCCCAGCACTTTGGGAGGCCGAGGAGGGGGATCACTTGAGGCCAGGAGTTCGAGACCAGCCTGCCCAACATGGTGAAACCCCGTCTCTACTAAAAATACAAAAAAATTAGCCCATCCTGGTGGCCGGTGCCTGTAATCCCAGCTACTCAGGAGGCCGAGGTATGAGAATAGTTTGAACCTGGGAGGCAGAGGTTGCAGTAAGCCAGGATCATGCCACTGCACTCCAGCCTGTGCAACAGAGCAAGACTCTGTCTTGAACAAAGCAAAACACAAAACACATAACTCATCTCCTGGTCCGCCAGGCTCCAGGGGTTTGCATGAAACCCTTCCTTAAGTCCTTAGCTCTCACTGCACTCCTTCCCAATTCTCCAGATTGGCGGTCTCAGCCTCTGAGCCACTGCACTTGCTGTTCCCTCTGCCTGGAAGACTGCTCCCTGGCCTCCCACTTTATAATTTTCATCCTTGTCTCAGCTCCAACCTCAGCTTCTCGAAGAGGCTTGCTCTGCTTGATTTTAAAAAAAACTGCACCCGAGGCCAGACCTGTAGTCCTAGCACTTTGGGAGGCCGAGGCAGGTGGATCACTTGAGGTCAGGAGTTCAAGACCAGCCTGGCCAACATGGTGAAACTCTGTCTCTACTAAAAATACAACAATTAGCCAGGCATGGTGGCGTACTCTTGTAATCCAAGCTACTTGGGAGGCTGAGGCAGGAGGATTGCTTCAATCCAGGAGGCAGAGATTGCGGTGAACCAAGATCATGTCATTGCACTCCAGCCTGGGTGACAGAGTGAGACTCTGTCTCAAAAAAAAAAAAAAGAAAAGAAAAAAACTGCACCCGATTCTCAGCTCGTTGTGGTGGCTAGTGCCTGTAATCGCAGCTACTCCAGCTACTCAGGAGACTGAGGTATGAGAATAGCTTGAATAGCTTGTCACAATTCCATTGTAATTTTCTTTATGAAGCTAGATTTTGCTTAATTTACGATTGTTCCTCCCGGCAGTTGTCAGCTCCAGGAGGGTAGGATTTTTGTGTGTTTTGCTCACGGCTGTGTCTTCAGCACCTAGATCAGTGCCTGGCATACAGTAAATGCCCAATAAATGGTGAGGCAAATGAAGGAATGAGCTTGACATGCTCTAGAAAGGGAAAGGCCACCAGATCACTGAAACAGAATGAGCAAAGGGAAGAGGTGGCAGGGGCCAATTACATAAGGTCTTTGCAGGCTGTTGAGGAGTTCTATTTTACTAGGTACTGTGGGAGATGTTGGAGGATCCAGAGCAGGGGAGAGACATGATCTCACCTGTGTTTTAAGATGAGCTCTTGGGCTGGTCCGGTCAGGGGGAAGTTTGCAAGTTTGCAAATGGACTCTGCTTCACCTACTTTGCAGGAAAACTGACCTAGGTATTGCTTTCTCTTACAAAAAGAGGCCCAGCAGGTGCTGGCCCAGCCCCAACCCCTGCCCCCTGCCCTGTGCTCTCTCCCGTCCAGGCCCCTGAGTGCCAGAGGTGGTGGTGTTGCTTATCTGCTGGAACCCCATGCAGCCAGAACCCAGGCCTAGCGGGGCTGGGGCCTGCAGCAGATTCCTGCCCCTGCGGTCGCAGTGCCCCGAGGCGGGAGGGGACGCAGTGATGTACGCCTCCACGGAGTGCAAGGCGGAGGTGACGCCCTCCCAGCATGGCAACCGCACCTTCAGCTACACCCTGGAGGATCATACCAAGCAGGCCTTCGGCATCATGAACGAGCTGCGGCTCAGCCAGCAGCTGTGCGACGTCACCCTGCAGGTCAAGTACCAGGACGCGCCAGCCGCTCAGTTCATGGCCCACAAGGTGGTGCTGGCCTCTTCCAGCCCCGTCTTCAAGGCCATGTTCACCAACGGGCTGCGGGAACAGGGCATGGAGGTGGTGTCCATCGAGGGCATCCACCCCAAGGTCATGGAGCGCCTCATCGAATTCGCCTACACGGCCTCCATCTCCATGGGCGAGAAATGTGTCCTCCACGTCATGAATGGTGCTGTCATGTACCAGATCGACAGCGTTGTCCGTGCCTGTAGTGACTTCCTGGTGCAGCAGCTGGACCCCAGCAACGCCATCGGCATTGCCAACTTCGCTGAACAGATTGGCTGTGTGGAGTTGCACCAGCGCGCCCGGGAGTACATCTACATGCATTTCGGGGAGGTGAGCGGGGGGCGGGGCTGGGGGTAGTGTCAGGTGAAGGACCAGGGATGGAGGAATGCTCATCACCATCTCCCCTTGAGATGTGAAAGGTCACTGTCTCCCACTGAGATATGAAGGCAGGAAACTGGAGAAAAAGGAGGTTCTGGGCTGGGCGTGGTGGCTCACGTCCGCAGTCCCCATACTTTGGGAGGCTGAGGTGGGAGGATCGCTTGAGGCCAAGAGTTCAAGACCAGCTTGGGCAACATAATGAGACCCTGTCTGTAAACAAACAAACAAACAAGAAACAACAGGGGCTGGGCACAGTGGCTCACGCCTGTAATCCCAACACTTTGGGAGGCTGAGGCGGGTAGATCACCTGAGGTCAGGAGTTCAAGACCAGCCTGGCCAACATGGCGAAAACCCATCTCTACTGAAAATACAAAAATTAGCTGGGCGTAATGGTGTGCCTGTAGTCCCAGCTGCTTGGGAGGCTGAGGCAGGAGAATCTCTTAAACCTGGGAGGCGGAGGTTGCAGTGAGCCGACATCGAGCCACTACACTCCAGTTTGGGTGACAGAGTGAGACTCAGTCTCAGAGAAAAAAAAATTTAAAAAACAACTGGAGTTCTGAGTTGTCTACACATGTGGGGAGACTCGTGAACAGCTGGGGGAGGTGAGGTCTTCTTGGGTCTCTAGGCTCCCTGGTTTCTCTGGGGTCAAAGGTAGGGCCGGAGTGCAGTGAAAAGCAGCCAAATCTTGGGGCAGCCCAGCCTTTTGGGCAGTCAGCAAATGTTTATTAGGCACCCATGAGAGGCTGCAAGCTGCAAGTCTGAATCTTAGTCATGTTTTCTTTGGTGCACGAAATTTCCTTACACTGTTTTTGGTTTCATTTTCATTTCTCAGTGAAGGAAATTATAGAAATTGAAAAGAGAGGGCGAGGCACTGTGGCTCAGGTCTGTAATCTCAACACTTTGGGAGACTGGGGCAGGTGGATCACCTGAGGTCAGGAGTTTGAGACCAGCCTGACCAATATGGTAAAACACCATTTCTACCAAAAATACAAAAAAGGAAAATTAGCCAGGCATATTGGCATGTGACTGTAGTCCCTGCTACTCGGGAAGCTGAGACAGGAGAATCCCTTGAACCTGGGAGGTGGACGTTGCAGTGAGCCAAGATCGCACCATGGCACCCAAGCCTGGGCGACAGAGTGAGATTCTGTCTCAAAAAAAATAAAAATAAAAATAAACTCAGAAAAAATAAGTAACATATTCTTTATTTATTTTTATTTTTTATTTTTTAAAGATGGGGTTTTCACCATGATGGCCAGGCTGATCTTGAACTCCTGACCTCAGGTGATCCACCCACCTTGGCCTCCCAAAGTGCTAGGATTACAGGTGTGAGCCACCGCGCCTGGCCCTAGAAGTAACATATTCTTAGAGTTCAAAAACCAAGCCAGGTATGGTGACGCACACCTGTAATTCCACCTACTCAGGAGGCTGAGGTAGGAGAATCATTTGAGTTTAAGAGTTCGAGACCAGCCCAGGCAACAAAGTGAGATCCCACATCAAAAAAACAACAAGGCTGGGTGCGGTGGCTCCTGTCTGTAATCCCAGCAGTTTGAGAGGTCAAGGCAGGTGGATCACTTGAGGTCAGGAGTTCAAGACCAGCCTGGCCAACATGGTGAAACCCTATCTCTACCATAAAAATACAAAAATTAGCTGGGTGTTGTAGCACATACCTGTAGTCCCAGTGACTCGGGAGGCTGAGGTGGGAAGATCGTTTGAGCCCAGAAATTTAATGCTGCAGTGAGCTATAATCGTGCCACTGCACTCTAGCCTGAGCAACGAAGCAAAACCCTGTCTTAAAAGCAAAAACAGGTCGGGTGCGGTAGCTCACACACCTGTAATCCCAGAACTGTGGGAGGCTGAGATGGGCGGATCATGTAAGGTCAAGAGTTTGAGACCAGCTTGGCCAACATGGAGAAACCTCATCTGTACTAACAATACAAAAATTCCAGCCTGACCAACATAGTGAAACCCCGTCTCTACTAAAAATAAATACAAGGCCAGGCGCAGTGGCTCACGCCTGTAATCCCAGCACTTTGGGAGGCGAAGGCGGGAGGATCATCTGAAGTTAGGAGTTTGAAACCAGCCTGGCCAACATGGAGAAACTCCATCTCTACTAAAAATACAAAAAAATTAGCCAGGCATGATGGCAGGTGCCTGTAATCCCAGCTACTGGGGAGGCTGAGGCAGGAGAATCACTTAAACCCGGGAGGCAGAGTTTGCAGTGAGCCAAGATCATGCCACTGGACTTCAGTCTGGGTGACAGAGTGAGACTCTGTCTCAAAATAAATAAATAAATACAAAAAAAATTATCTGGGTGTGGTGGCACACTCCTGTAATCCTAGCTACTTGGGAGTCTGAGGCAGGAGAATTGCTTGAACCTGGGAGGCGGAGGTTGCAATGAAGCAAGATTGCACCACTGCACTCCAGCTTGGGCGACAGAGCGAGACTCTGTATCAAAAAAAAAGTAAAAGAAAGAAAGAAAATTAGGCGGGCATGTTGGTGGGTGCCTGTAATCCCAGCTACTCAGGTGGCTGAGGTGGGAGAAAATTTTGAACCTGGGAGGCGGAGATTGCAGTGAGCCGAGATAGTGCCACTGCCCTGCAGCTTGGGTGACAGAGTGAGACTCCGTCTCAAAAAACAAACAAAAACAAAAAACAAATGATACTGCAGGGTACACCATCTATTGAGTCTTTGCCCATTTCCCTGAGTCCTGATGACATGTCTGGCACGTAGTATTAACTCATTTAATGGTCACAATGTATGCGGTTCCTATTATTCAGATCCCCATTTAGCAGACGAGGAAGCTGAGATTCTCAGTGGCAGTGGTGAGCTACTTGTCCCCTGGGTCCTGCTTGGTGAGGGGTGGGGGCGACTTGGGGGTCAGCCTTCCCACTGTCGCCCTCTGCAGGTGGCCAAGCAAGAGGAGTTCTTCAATCTGTCCCACTGCCAACTGGTGACCCTCATCAGCAGGGACGACCTTAACGTGCGCTGCGAGTCCGAAGTCTTCCATGCCTGCATCAACTGGGTCAAGTACGACTGCGAGCAGCGGCGCTTCTATGTCCAGGCGCTGCTGCGGGCCGTGCGCTGCCACTCGCTGACGCCGAACTTCCTGCAGATGCAGCTGCAAAAGTGTGAGATCCTGCAGTCGGACTCCCGCTGCAAGGACTACCTGGTCAAGATCTTTGAGGAGCTCACCCTGCACAAGCCCACGCAGATGATGCCCTGCCGGGCGCCCAAGGTGGGCCGCCTGATCTACACCGCGGGCGGCTACTTCCGACAGTCGCTCAGCTATCTGGAGGCTTACAACCCTAGTGACGGCACCTGGCTCCGGTTGGCGGACCTGCAGGTGCCACGGAGTGGCCTGGCCGGCTGCGTGGTGGGCGGGCTGTTGTATGCTGTGGGCGGCCGGAACAACTCCCCCGACGGCAACACCGACTCCAGCGCCCTGGACTGCTACAACCCCATGACCAATCAGTGGTCGCCCTGCGCTCCCATGAGCGTGCCCCGCAATCGCATCGGGGTGGGGGTCATCGATGGGCACATCTATGCCGTCGGTGGCTCCCACGGCTGCATCCACCACAACAGCGTGGAGAGGTGAGTGGCAGGGCCCGGAGTGGGCTCTGAGGCTCCTGCTCCTGGCAGGTCCCAAGATGCTGAGACCCGGGGATTCTTCCTGAGGCTGAGTGCCTGTCTCCTCTTTTTGTCTGCAGGGAGTGGAGGCCTCAGGATGAAGCTAAGTTCCTGAGAGAGTTCTAGTCAGTGACCTCGGATTCTGTGCCTGGGGCTGGGAAATGCGTAGGGGACTGATTGTCACAAACGCATCTGGTTTCCTTTGTGTAGATCTGGAAAAAGTTCCATCAGTTTGAAATAGTTGAGCCAGGCATCGTGGTTCATACCTGTAATCCAGGACTTTGGGAGGCTGAGGTGGGAGGATTGCTTGAGCCCAGGAGACTAGCCTGGGCAATATAGTGAGACCTTGTCTCTGCCAAAAAAAAAAAAATTTTTTTTTTTTTTTTAAGACAGTGTCTTGCTTTGCTACTCAGGCTGGAGTGTACTGGTGCCATCTTGGGTCACTGCAGCCTCCACCTTCCAGGTTCAAGTGACTCTCCTGCCTCAGTCCGCGCCCCCCCAACCCCCGAGTAGCTGGGACTACAGGTACCTGCCACCATGCCTGGCTAATTTTTGTATTTTTTGTAGAGATGGGGTTTTGCCATGTTGGCCAGGCTGTCCTCAAGGGATTCTCCCACCTCGGCCTCCCAAAGTGCTGGGATTACTGGTATGAGCCACTAGGCCGGACCTAAAGGACTCTGTGAGCATCAACGAGTGATGCTGAATGTGCCATTTCTCCTTTCTGAGATGTTATTTTATCATCTGTGAAGTGGGGGATCTGGCTGAGCCCTTAGGGGGTCCATCAGATATGTTTTTGAACTTGAGGAGTTGATGGCTAGGAGGCTCAGTTTCCTCATGTGGAAAATGGAGCTGCTGATACCAGTCCTTGGAGAATGACTGCAGGCATTGGTGTCTAAGGGTAGGTGGGCACAGTGGCGTGCACCTGTAGTCCCAGCTACTTAGGAGGCTGAGCCAGGAAGATCCCTGGAGCCCAAGAGTTTGAAGCTGCAGGCTGAGTGTGGTGGCTCATGCCTGTAATCCCAGCACTTTGGGAGGCTGAGGCAGGTGGACCACTTGAAGTTAGGAGTTTGAGACCAGCCTGGCCAACATGGCAAAACCCCATTTCTACAAAAAATACAAAAATCAGGCCAGGCGCAGTGGCTCACACTTGTAATCCCAGCACTTTGGGAGGCCAAGGCAGGTGGATCATAAAGTCAGGAGATCAAGACCCGCCTGGCTAACACAGTGAAACCCCATCTCTACTAAAAATATAAAATTAGCTGGGCATTGTGGTGGACACCTCTAATCCCAGCTACTTGGAGGCTGAGGCAGAAGAATCACTTGAACCCGGGAGGTGGAGGTTGCAGTAAGCCAAGATCGTGCTACTGCGCTCCAGCACCTGGGTGATAGAGCTAGTCTCTATCTCATAAAAAAAAAAATTAGCCGGGCAGGTGGTGGGTGCCTGTAATCCCAGCTACTCGGGAGGCTGAGGCTAGAGATTCACTTGAACCCAGGAGGCGGAGGTCACAGTGAGCTGAGATTGCGCTGTTGCACTGCAGCCTGGGTGGCGAGTGAAAACTCCATTTCAAAAAAAAAAAGAAGAGTCTGAAGTTTCATTGAGCTGTGATGGTGCCACTGCACTCCAGCCTGGACAACAGAACAAGACCCTGTCTACTTAAGAGAAACAAAAAGAACGAGCAGGGTATCGGGCCCTTACTTAAGTATTCCACAAAGGTCAGCTATAATGGCCATTGTCATCATTGTTCTCACGCCCTTGCAGGTATGAGCCAGAGCGAGACGAGTGGCACTTGGTGGCCCCAATGCTGACACGAAGGATCGGGGTGGGCGTGGCCGTCCTGAATCGTCTGCTTTATGCCGTCGGGGGATTTGATGGGACAAACCGCCTTAATTCAGCTGAGTGCTACTACCTAGAGAGGAACGAGTGGCGAATGATCACACCCATGAACACCATCCGGAGTGGGGCAGGTGCGTGAGGACTGCAGGGAGGGGTGTCCAGGAACACCACCCCCTCATCATCCTGGGGTGACACTGAGCCAGGCCTGGGACAGACCCCCTGTTGTCACCCTCACCCTGGGGTACCCACAGAAGCACTGGATTCTGATGGAGTCCAAGCTTCTCTCTCCCCGCTTCATTTCTGAGGGTGAGAAGGTAGAGGAGAGAGGAAAAGTCTCCCTCAAGGAGGTGATGGCTGGGGTTCCCGAAGCCAGACCCTAGAATCACCTTCTGTGCACGGTGTCCTTTAGGCGTCTGCGTCCTGCACAACTGTATCTACGCGGCCGGGGGCTATGATGGTCAGGATCAGCTGAACAGTGTGGAGCGGTATGATGTGGAAACAGAGACGTGGACGTTCGTAGCCCCCATGAAGCACCGGCGAAGTGCCCTGGGGATCACTGTGCACCAGGGGAGAATCTACGTCCTTGGTGAGGCCCTGAGGGCAGGGAAGAGTCCTGACTAGCCTCATTTGTGGACAGGTGGCTGCTTTTTCTTTTCTTTTCTTTTTTTTTTTTAGAAACAGTGTCTCATGGCTGGGTACGGTGGCTCACACCTGTAATCCCAGCACTTTGGGAAGCCAAGGCAGGTGGATCACAAGGTCAAAAGATCGAGACCATCCTGGCCAACATGGTGAAACCCCATCTCTAAAAAAAAAAAAAAAAGTAAAAAGTAAAAAGAAAAGAAACAGGGTCTCGCTCTGTTGCCCAGGCTGGAGTGCAGTGGTGTGATCACAGCTCACTGCAGCCTTAACCTCCTGGGCTCCAGCCATCCTCCTGTCTCGGCCTCCCACGTATCGGGGACCACAGGCATGCACCCACCACACCTGGCTAATCTTATTTATTTTGTTTTGTTTTGTTAAGGAGTTTCACTCTGTTACATAGGCTGGAGTGCAGTAGTGCGATCTCAGCTCACTGCAACCTCCACCTCCCGGGTTCAACCAATTCTCCTGTCTCAGCCTCCCGAGTAGCTGGGACTACAGGTGCACGTCACCACACCTGGCTAATTTTGTATTTTTAGTAGAGATGGGGTTTCTCCATGTTGGCCAAGCTAGTCTCAAACTCCTGACCTCAGGTGATCCACCTGCTTCGGCCTCCCAAAATGTTGGGATTACAGACGTGAGCCACTGTGCCCAGCCTTTATTTTATTTAGAATTTTTATCTATTTACTACTTTTGAGAGAAAGTCTCACTCTGTTGCCCACACTGTAGTGCCGTGGTGCAACATTGGCTCATTGCAATCTCCTCCTCCCTGGTTTAAACGATTCTCCTATCTCTACCTCCCAAGTAGCTGGGATTATAGGCATGCGACACCAAGCCCAGCTAATTTTTGTACATTTTGTACATACGAGGTTTCACTATGTTGTCCAGGATAGTCTCGAACTCAGGTGATCTGCCCGCCTCAGCCTCCGAAGTGCTGGGATTGCAGTCATGAGCCACCATGAGTGGCCTATTTTTATTTATTTATTTTGAGACAGGGTCTTACTCTGTCGCCCAGGCTAGAGTACAGTGGCGCAATCTCTGCTCACTGCAACCTCGGCGTCCCAGGCTCAACTGTTCCTCCCCACCTCAGCCTCCCTACTAGCTGGGACTACAGGTGAGCACCACCATGCCTGGCTAAATTTTTGTCTTTTTCTGTAGAGACAGAGCTTCACCATGTTGCCCAGGCTGGTCTTAAACTCCTGGACTCAAGTGATCCACCTGCCTCAGCCTCCCAAAGTGCTGGGATTACAGGCCTGAGCTACCATGCCTGGCCTTTTTTTTTTAGTAAGAGACTAGTGTTTTGCTATGTTGCCCTGGCTGGCCTCGAACTCCTGGTCTCAAGCAATCCTCCCGCCTCAGCCCTGCAAAGTGCTGGGATTATAGGTGTGAGCCACCACGCCCGGCCTGCTTTTGTATTTTGCAGCTGCTTCTCCCTCTTTCTGTCCCCTGCTCTTGGATGTGGCATGACAGGTGGTGACCGTCCCTTCTGTTCTCCCTGTAGGAGGCTATGATGGTCACACGTTCCTGGACAGTGTGGAGTGTTATGACCCAGACACAGACACCTGGAGCGAGGTGACCCGAATGACATCGGGCCGGAGCGGGGTGGGCGTGGCTGTCACCATGGAGCCCTGTCGGAAGCAGATCGACCAGCAGAACTGTACCTGTTGAGGCACTTTTGTTTCTTGGACGAAAACACAATCCAATGGGGAATATCGTTGTTTTTGTACAAAAACCGGGACTAAAAGAAAAGAAGGCACTGCAAATAACCCATCCTCCGGGAAGGGAGGCCGGGACGCCTCAGTGTTAAAATGACATCTCAAAAGAAGTCCAAAGCAGGAACCATGTGCCCCTCAGCAGAACCCCAGGAGTGTCCAAGACAGCCTGGCTGGGAAAGGGGGTGTGGGAAGAGCAGGCTTCCAGGAGAGAGGCCCCCAAACCCTCTGCCCAGCAGTAGGCCTGGGTCCGACCCACTCCAGCAGCCATCACCTTGTGATTTGTTCTTGGATACCTGGGAGCTTGCCAAGGGGGGCCTCAGGGGGAGGCCCCCTCTGGAAATACGGTTCCCAGGGATGGACCTGTACATAGAAGCCACCAAATGGCACTTCCCTGGACAGTTATTTTGTTGATAAGTAACCCTGTAATTTTCCAAGGAAAATAAAGAACAGACTAACTAGTGTCTTTCACCCTGGCTCTCGGCTGAAGGTCTGACACCCGGAGACAGAAAGGGCTCTTCTCCTGAAATACACTTCTCTTTGACTTAGGGCTGGTAATTGAAACCAGTTTGGAATCTTTACCCATCGCATTTTGATATGTAGGGCATCTTTCTCCCCATCAGCAAGCCACACAGTTGTCCTTCAGTTTCAGCTGCCTTGGGAGACAAAGGAGCTAATTCCTTGTGACATCTCCACATCTCCTAGGGCTCCCCAAGGTCAATTTCTTTTTTTTTTGAGACAGAGTTTCACGCTTGTTGCCCAGGCTGGAGTGCAACGGCTCAATCTTGGCTCACTGCAACCTCCGCCTCCTGGGTTCAAGCGATTCTCCTGCCTCAGCCTCCCAAGTAGCTGGGATTACAGGCACCCAACACCATACCCAGCTAATTTTGTATTTTTAGTAGAGACAGGGTTTCTCCATGTTGGTCAGGCTGGTCTCGAACTCCTGACCTCAGGTGATCTGCCCACCTCAGCCTCCCAAAGTGCTGGGATTACAGGCATGAGCCACCATGCTTGGCCATTTTCATATTTTTAGTAGAGACGAGGTTTTGCCATGTTGGCCACGCTGGTCTCAAACTACTGACCTCAGGTGATCTGCCTGACTCAGCTCACAAAGTGCTGTGCCTGGCAGAGACCTTGTTTTTAAAAAAAAAAAAAAAAGTTTAGCCAATTCAATTAAGCAATTTTGGTATCAGCTGTGGTTTTTTTTTTTTTTTTTTTGAGACCGTCTCATCTGTCACTCAGGCTGGAGTGTAGTGGGGTGGTCACGGTTCACTGCAGCCTCAACTTACTGCAATGAGGAAATCCTCCCAGCTCAGCCTCTTGAATAGCTAGGACCACCATGCCCCGCTAATTTATTTTTTTGTAGAGATGAGGTTTTGCCATGTTGTCCAGACTACACTCACTTTCCAACTCCACAAAAACCAACTCCTTTTGAGTCCCTATTCTGCTGGGCTTTGGGGAGATGGTGGTGAACAAACCTGCAGTGATGCCTGCCCTCAGGCGGGGTGACCCATTTATCCAAGTTTGCCTGGGACTTTCCCAGTTTGAGCATAGAAAGGCTGGCAGCCCCCAAACCCATGGGTTCACATAAACCAGGACTTGGCCACACCACAGGTAAGCCAGATGCTGCAGCTGAGAGACTACAAATGTGCCGAGGGACCAGCAGGTGGGGTTCTGGTGAAGTCACATTTTGATTGATTAATTTTGAGACTGAGTTCCCCCCTGTCAGTCAGGCTGGAGTGCAGTAGCTCAATCTCAGCTCACTGCAACCTCTGCCTCCCAGGTTCAAGCAATTCTTGTGCCTCAGACTCCCAGGTAGCTGGGACTCCAGGTGTCTGCAACCGTGCCTGGCTAATCGTAAAATAGCAAATCTTACTCTCTCTCCATTCCAGCCCCACTCTAATCTTAAGACAGACAAACAAAAAAACTTTGCAGTAATGTTCTGTTCCTTTACATAAATGGATGATGCTGCCTATATTCTGCAACTTGCCTTTTTTCCTTCAGATCTTCTAGATCTATCTGTGGTGTCACATTCCTTTAACCAGCTGCCTGGTGTTCTATCTCTTCCATTAGGGACAGATGGTTAAGTTGTTTCTGTTTTCTCAGGATTATACACAAAGGCTACAATGCCGTTTTGTAGTTGTGTCTCTGTAGGCACAACTGTGTGTTTTCTCAAGGTGGATGCTAAGAGGTGGAATTTACTAGATCATCAGAGAGGCACAGCCTTAGCAGATGCTGCCAGATTCTCCACCAAAGCACTTGACACATTACATTCCTGCTGTTTTCCTGGGAGTTCTTCATAAATTAATTTATTTAATTATTATTTTTTCATTTTTTTTTTTTTTGAGATGGAGTCGCTCTGTTGCCCAGGCTGGAGTGCAGTGGTGCAATCTCAGCTCACTGCAACCTCTGCCTCCTGGGTTCAAGCGATTCTCCTGCCCCAACCTTCCCAGTAGCTGGGATTACAGGCTACTATTCCTGGCTAATTTTTGTTATTATTATTTTATCTATTTATTTATTTATTTATTTTTAAGAGACAGAGTTTCACCATGTTGGTCAGGCTGGTCTCAAACTCCTGCCCTCAAGTGATCCACCCACTTTGGCCTTCCGAAGTGCTGGTATTACAGGTGTGAGCTACCACACCTGGACCAGCCTGTGAATTTTAAATTATACAGCTAAGGTGCTCCGGTGTTAAATGTTATCATGATGATTCTAACTTCAACAATCTTGACAATTCTGCCTAATTTCAGCATTTCAGGTTTCCAGTACTTACCTCATTCCTAAGTAAATATTACATTACTAGGCAAGGTTACTCACACCTGTAATCCCAGCACTTCGGGAGAATGAGTCAGGGGATCCCTTGAGCCCAGGAGTTCAAGACCAGCCTGGGAAATAAAGCAAAAGATCATGTCACTGCACTCCAACCTGGGTAACACAGAGTAAGACTCTCAAAAATAAAAATAAAAATAAAAATCACAGGCTGTCCGGGTACAATGGCTCATGCCGATAATCCCAGCACTTTGGGAGGCTGAGGTAGGAGGATCACTTGAGCCCAGGAGTTTGAGGCTGCATTGAGCTATGATTGCACTACTGTACTCTAGCCTGGGTGACACAGCGATATACCAACTCTCTAAAATAAAATAAGGCCAGATGCAGTGGCTCACACCTGTAATCCCAGCACTTTGGGAGGCCGAGGTGGGCGGATCATGAGGTCAGGAGTTCAAGACCAGACTGGCAAACATGGCGAAACCGTGTCTCTACTAAAAATAAAAAAATTTTAGGCGGGTGCAGTGGCACAAGCCTGCAATCCCAGCTACTCGGGAGGCTAAGGCAGGAGAATCACTTGAACCTGGGAGGCAGAGGTTGCAGTGAGCCAAGATTGCACCACTGTACTCCAGCCTGGGTGACAGAGCAAGACTTAAATGAATAAATAGGCTGGACTCTGGCTCACACCTGTAATCCTGGCACTTTGGGAGGCCGAGGCAGGTGGATCACTTGAGGTCAGGAATTTGAGACCAGTCTGGCCAACATGGCAAAGCCCTGTCTTTACTAAAAATACAAAAAGTAGCCGGGTGAGGTGGTGCGTGCCTGTAATCCCAGCTACTCTGAATGTATAGCTCTGTGATGAATATCCTCAGGGCTGATTCAGGAAGTTCCATCCAAAAGGCAGATAGCACCCTCTTGTGGGCCTCTGGGTGAAAGAGGAACTATTTCCAGAGAAGGAAAGTTAGAAAAGGAACAAGACTGATTGAGTTCCTGGCTTGTTCCTATTTTTAAAAGTAGCATTCTTAAGGCCAGGAACGATGGCTCATGCCTATGATCCCAGCACTTTGGGAAGCCATGGCAGGCAGATCACTTGAGGTCAGGAGTTCAAGATCAGCCTGGCCAACATGGTGAAACACAGTCTCAGGGCCGGGTGCGGTGGCTCAAGCCTGTAATCCCAGCACTTTGGGAGGCCGAGGCGGGTGGATCACGAGGTCAAGAGATCGAGACCATCCTGGGCAACATGGTGAAACCCCGTCTCTACTAATACAAAAAATTAGCTGGGCATGGTGGCGCGTGCCTGTAATCCCAGCTACTCAGGAGGCTGAGGCAGGAGAATTGCCTGAACCCAGGAGGCGGAGGTTGTGGTGAGCCGAGATCACGCCATTGCACTCCAGCCTGGGTAACAAGAGCGAAACTCTGTCTCAAAAAAAAATAAATAAATAAAAGAAAAGAAACACAGTCTCTACTAAAAATACAAATATTAGCCGGGCATGGTGGCAGGTGGCTGTAATCCCAACTACCCAGGAGGCTGAGGCAGTAGAATCGCTTGAACCCAGGAAGCAGAGGTTGCAGTGAGCCAACAGCCTACCATTGCACTCCAGCCTGGGCAACAAAAGTAGCATTTGTCAAAACTTTCGAATAAGTGATATTTCTTATAAATAAAAAAAAACTGCACGTGCTTTGAGGAAGTGCCCTATTTAAAGGACCCGCCTTCCTGTGAGCACCAACACCATATCCACTGCTCAGGGTTGTAACTGATTTTATGGTGCCACTTTTTTTTTCTTTTTTTTTTGACGGAGTCTTGCTCTGTCACCCAGGCTGGAGTGCAGTGGCACAATATTGGCTCACTGCAACCTCCACCTCCCAGGTTCAAGCAATTCTCCTGCCCCAGCCTCCAGAGTAGCTGGGACTACAGACAAGCCCATGCTCAACTAATTTTTTTTTTTTTTTTTAATTCGCGGAGCCCGGCCGGGAGATATTTTTTTTTTTTCCAGCTAATTTTTTTTTTTTTCTTTAAGACACAGTCTAGCTCTGTCACCAGGCTGGAGTGCAGTGGCGCAATCTTGGCTCATTGCAACCTCCGACTCCCAGGTTCAAGTGATTCTCCTGCCTCAGCCTCCGGAGTAGCTGGGATTGCAGGCACCACCACCACGTGTGACATAGTGAATTTCTTTATCAGCTGGTTTTGGTTCCCCGCCCCCCCCCCGGTCTTCTCGGGGTGAGCTGAGTCTTGCCTTCCCGTCTGCTCAACTGGGGGCAAGGAAGCACAGAGAAGGGGGTCTTTGGGCCTTCTCCCATCTATGGGTCCACTGAAGTCTTTGCTTTAAACTGGAAGGGAGGAAGGGACTGATCTCAGAAAAAGGGGGGATGACAGATCCCTTCTGAGTGTGGGGAGGACAATGACAGGAAACACTCTGGAAACGGGGGAACAGCACCAGGCTCCTTCTCAGGAAGGAGGAACAACGCTGGGAAGCCTTGAGGGAGGGGGGACGGCTCCGGGGTCCCCTCAGGAAGGGATAATGGCATGAGGGGCCCTCCAGGAAGAGGGGATGATGCCCGGGTTTCCCGCGGGAGGAAAGGACAATGCGGTGCCGGCCATCACGACAGGGGACTGACAGCAGGGCCCCCTCAAGAAGGGGGATGACGCCAGGATTCCCCTCAGGAAGTGAGGACGACTCAAAAAGGGATGACGCCAAGCATCCCCTTCAGGAACGGGCGACTGATTACAGGATATTCTCAGGAAAAGGAGGACGATGCTGGGGTCTGCCAAAGAGAGTAGGAACGACGCTGGGGCCACTCTCAAGACGGAGTGACACGAGGGTCCCCTCACCCGCCTCGGGGTCCGTGGCTCCCGCTGTCGCCCGAGCGCCTTGGGTTCCGCCGCACCTCACTTCGCTCAGCCCTCGGCTTCCAAGGGCGAAGCGGCCGCGCTTCTCATTGGCTGCCTTTTCAAGGGATGACAATTACACCAGCCAATCGTAGTGGGGGAAAAAACTCCCGCTAGTTCTCGCCACGCCTCCCAACCGTTCTGCGTTTGCGCTGCATCCCAATTCTGCTGTAGCTCCCCAGCTCTACTCCAGGGGGCGCGCATGGTCTCGGACTCCCTGCCCTGCCTCCCTCCCTGCCTATGCCTGTGACCCATTTTATAATAAGAGCACCTACTTAATAGGGCTGTTGTGAGCATTCAGCCCAATGATTAACGTAAAACAAACTGCCTGGCACATAACAACCTCAGTAAACCTGAGCTATGGTTATTTGGATTTTACAATGAGGGAAACTGAGGTACGGTTTCCTCTATTGGCCAGTAACCTGCCCAGACTAACTCAGCCATTAACTTGGCTGAGTTGAAGCCAAAATCCAGGAAAGCTGGATCTAGAATCTGTGTGCTTATCCACACGTTTTTGTGCCTCTCAGATAACAAATACCAAATGTTTCTTATTTCCCCTGATTATAAAATAAGTTTCTGATTATACAAAGTAATATAGACTGGGTGCAGTGCCTCACGCCTGTAATCCCAACACTGAGGTAGGAGGATCGCTTGAGCCCAGGAGTTTGAGACCAGCTTGGGCGACATAGTGAGATCCCCATCTTCAAAAAAAATTTAAGTAGCTGGGGGCAGTGGCAGGTGCCTGTCAGCTATTCAGGAGGCTGAGGTGGGAGGATTGCTTGAGCTCAAGAAGTCGAGACTGCAGCGAGCTGTGATTGCATCACTCCACTCCAGTCTGGGTGACAAATGAGACCCTGTCCCAATCAATCAGTCATCAATCAGTCAATGTAATATACTCTCATTGCAAAATGTTCAGAAAATGTCAAAGACCTCAGAACAGAAAACACAGATCTCTTTTAATCCCACCACTGGAAACACTGTTAATATTTGGATGGGTACTGCCTTTTCTCTGCATGTTACTTGTCAGTAGGATCATAAAATACAGAACGTTTTGAAACCTGTTGTTCTGATTATGAACATCTCTGGTCATTTCATAAACATAGATCCACCTGAATTTTTTTTCTTTTCTGTTTTTCTTTTTTTTGAGACAGAGTCTTGGTCTGTTGCCCAGGCTGTAGTGCAGTGGCATGATCTCAGCTCACTGCAACCCCCGCCTCCCAGGTTCAAGCAATTCTCCTGCCTCAGACTCCTGAGTAGCTGAGTCTACAGGCACATGCTGCATGCCCAGCTAACTTTTTGTATTTTAATAGAGATGGGGTTTCACCATGTTGCCCAGGCTGATCTTAAACTCCTGAGCTTAGGCAATCTGCCTGTCTTGGCCTCCCTAAGTGTTAGGATTATAGGTGTGAGCCACTAAACTGGGCGCAGTCGACCATTTTTAATGGTTGCATATTATTCCACCATATAGGTGAAGTGTAATTTAATAACTCTCTAATAGTGGACAGTGCTGGCTTCTTAATAATTCTTCACTCTTCTGACCAATGAGAGTAGAGACTTTTTTTGCTTCAGGTACTTAAGCATTTACATCTTTAAAAAAATATTTTTTGGCCACGTGTGGTGGCTCACGCCTGTAATCCCAGCACTTTGGAGGCTGAGGTGAGTGGATCACCTGAGGCCAGGAGTTCAAGACCAGCCTGGCCAACATGGTGAAACCCCCTCTCTACTAAAAATACAAAAATTAGCTGGGCATGGTGGTGAGCGCCTGTAATCCCAGCTACTTGGGAGGATCACCTGAGCTTGAGCCTATGTGGTCACGTTGCAGTGAGCCACCTTGGTGCCACTGCACTCCAGCCTGGAACCTGGATAACAGAGTGAGATCCTGTCTCAAAGGAAAAAAGAAAGAAAGAAAAAAGACATGTCTCACTATGTCACCCAGGCTAGCTTTGAATTCCTGGGCTCAAATGATCCTCCCACCCCAGCCTCCAAAAGTGCTGGGATTACAGATGTGAGCCACCACGCCCAGCTGGTTATGTTTTTGATAAATATTGTCAGACCATTCCTGGAAAGCTGTATGTTCTAGATTCCATGAACAGAAATGAGCTGTAAAAGTGTTTTGCCTGTCTGAAAGATGGTCCATCTTTCCATTATTTACTACTAGATGAAAATAAATGTGTCCTTGCACAATGACAGATAGGCAAAAGAAAATAAAAAAATAAATGTCTTATTTTGATTTGCATTGACTTTCTTTTTGAGATGGAGTTTTGCTCTGTTGCTCAGGCTGGAGTGCAGTGGCACGATCTCAGCTCACTGCAACCTCCACCTCCCGGATTCAATCAATTCTCCTGCCTCAGCCTCCCAAGTAGCTGGAATTACTGGCATGCACCACCACACCCGGCTAATTTTTGTATTTTTAGTGGAGATGGGGTTTCACTTTGTTAGTCAGGCTGGTCTCAAACTCCTGACCTCAGGTGATCCACCTGCCTTGGCCTCCCAATGTGCTGGGATTACAGGCGTGAGCCACCTCGCCTGGCCTGCACTGTCATGTTTTTATGCTGTTAGAGAGAAATGTTACCCACATCTCAAGATTTCGTGCACCTGAAATAAAAGTATGGGGAAGGCTGTCACTGTTGAACAGGCACTGGGTGAGGTGAGGTCCTCATCTTGTTTCCTCAAATTTTCTCCATATTGTGCAATCTCACGCCAGCCCTCGGTTTCTTCAACTGCAAAACGGAACCAGTGATAGTCCATATCTCAAGAACAGCTGGAGAGTCAATGAGATAATCTTCTTAAAAAGCTTAGCACGGGACAGAGCCCTCTAAAGGCTGGAAGAGGCGGAGCCATTTGCCCAAGATCACTACAGGGAAGCCTGTAAGCCTTGACGTCAATATCAGAGAATGGGCCGACTCCACCCCTTCCCTAGATCCGCCTGGCCTCCTTCAGATTACGTGACCTCCGTGCTGTGCCCCACTGCCCTGGTTCACCTTTGCCTGGAGAAAGGTGAACTCCCCGCCCCGGAGAATTTTAAAGAGCCAGCTGACGGTCACATGTCACTACCATTTTTGACCCACATTTTCGGTCTGTCCCAGGCTGGAGTGCAGTGGTGCGATCTCAGTGCATTGCAACCTCCACTTCCCCGGGGTTCCAGCGATTCTTCTGCCTCAGTCTCCCAAGTAGCTGGGATTACAGATGCCCGCCGCCATGCCCGGCTAATTTTTGTATTTTTAGCAGAAACGGGGTTTCACCATGTCAGTCAGGCTGGTCTTCAACTCCTGACCTCAGGTGATCCACCCACCTCGGTCTCCCGAAGTGCTGGGATTACAGGCGTGATCCACCACGCCTGGCCTTTTTTTTTTTTTTTTTTTTTCTTTCTTGAGATAGAGTCTCACTTTGTCACCCAGGCTGGAGTGCAGTGGCATGATCTCAGCTCACTACAACCTCTGCCTCCCAGGTTCAAACGATTCTCCTGCCTCAGCCTCCTGAGTAGCTGGGACTACAGACATGTGCCACCACATCCAGTGAAGCTTTTTGTATTTTTAGTGGAGTTGGCGTTTCACCATGTTGGTTGGGCTGGTCTGGAACTCCTGACCTCAAGCGATCTGCCCACCTCGGCCTCCCAAAGTGCTGGATTACAGGCGTGAGCCACTGCACCAGCCCACCCTTTTACACTTGGGGAAACTGAGGCCTGGAAGAAGTCTCACCTAGGGTCACCCATAGTTCACTGCAGGCTAGAATTGGTGCTGTCACCTCCTGACCCTCAGCCCAAAGCCCTTTCCTCGACTCTGCCTCCCTTTGAAAGCCCCTGGGGAAAATTTCTGTGTCTCTTTTTTGCTTCTTGCACAAAGTTCAGATTCCCTGAAAACTTCTACCTAGTTTTTGAGCTCTGCTTCTCCTCTCCCAGTTTTCTAGGCTGTATCTACTGTGACTCTTTACAGCTGTTGTCAAACAACTCCTTGTATAACCTAAATCCTTTCCATTAACTCTGGCTGAAGTTTTATAACTTAAGTCTAATACAGTAGCCCCTGGCCGCCACTGCGGCTCAAAACTAAAACTTGCCACATTTCAAGGGCACAATAGCCACATGTGGACTAGTAGCTGACTTGTTGGATAGCACAGATACAGAATATTCTCATTACCACAGAAAGTTTCACTGAGGCCAGGTGCGATGGCTCACGCCTGTGATCCCAGCATTTTGGGAGGCCAAGGCAGGTGGATCACAAGGTGAGGAGTTTGAGACCAGCCTGACTGACATGGTGAAACCCCATCTCTATTTAAAAATACAAAAATTAGCCAGGTGTGGTGGTGCGTGCCTGTAATCTCAGCTACTTGGGAGGCTGAAGCAGGAGGATTGCTTGAACCCAGGAGGCGGAGGTTGCGGTGAGTCGAGATTGTGCCACATGTCACTGCATTCCAGCCTGGTGACAGAGCGAGACTCCGTCTCAAAAAAAAAAAAAAAATCTCAGAGTCCCTGGACTAGAAACAAATGGCAGAGTAGGCAGGTGGACTTTCCCTGGACCCAGACTAGATGCCCTTGTTTCAGAACATGCATGGTATAAATATATAGGTCTAGTGCCCCCTTGTGTCTACCTACTCAAGCACTATGAATTCATGTGTATCCTCGTTTAAGTACCAGAGGCAGCCAGTGTTCTTTTTTTTTAGACGGAGTCTCACTCAGTCGCCCAGTCTAGAGTGCAGTGGTGCGATCTCCGCTCACTGCAACCTCTAGCTCCTGGATTCAAGCGATTCACCTGTCTCAACTTCCCCAGTAGCTGGGACTACACAGTGTGTGCCACCACGCCTGGCTAATTTTTGTGTTTTTAGCAGAGATGGGGTTTCACCATGTTGGTCAGGCTGGTCTCGAACTCCTGACTTCAGGTGATCTTGAAGGAGATCAGACCTGCTTTGGCCTCCCAAAGGACTGGGATTAAATGTGTGAGCCACCACACCCAGCCAAGGCCGCCAGTATTCTAATCAAGGTCTATATCACGAACATTTCCACTATCCATATCTTTATCTATATCCAGAAGTTTTGCTCATTAGTATAATGAATATCAGAAACCTTCCATTGGTGAAACCAGGAGCTTGTTAATAGGCCTAATAGGGCTGGGTGTGGTTCACCCCTGTAATCCCAGCACTTTAGGAGGCCAAGGTGGGAGGATTGCTTAAGCCCAGGAGTTTGAGATCAGCCTGAGCAACAAAGCCAGACTCTGTCTCTACAAAATAAAAAATGAATTAGCCGGGTATGGTGGTGCCCACCTGTGGTCCCAGCTACACGGGAGGCTGAGGCAGGAAGATCACTCGAGTCCAGAAGGTCTACCAAAGTGCTGGGATTACAGACGTGAGCAGTATAGTCTTTTTTTAATGTACTATGAAAAATTGCATCACCAACATGAAAAAAATGCTGGAAATTCATGGAACTTATAGGTGTAAATTCTTCTGTGGCTGTTAAGGTTAATATCTGCTTGGCAGAATCTGGCCTGGTAGCTAGCTAGAGGGCAGAGGCACCATCCATCAGGCTCTCTCAATGTTTCCAGGATTAGGTATCAGAAAACCTGAGTTCTATCAGACATGCTCCAAGTGGCAGAAGCAAGGCTTCTTTTGACTTAGAGACAAGGTCTCACTTCGTCACCCAGGCTGTAGTGCAGTGGCATGAGCATGGCTCACTGCAGCCTCTACCTCCCAGGTTCAAGCGATTCTCCTGCTTTAGCCTCCCAAGTGCCTGGGACCACAGGCGTGGGCCACCGCCACTGGCTAATTTATTTTTTGAATTTATTTTATTTTTTTAGACATAGTCTTGCTCTGTCGCCAGGCGCCAGGCTGGAGTGCAGTGGCGCAATCTCAGCTCACTGCAATCTCCGCCACCTGAGTTTAAGCAATTCTCCTGCTTCAGCCTCCCGAGTAGCTGGGACTACAGGCGCATGCCACCACATCCAGATAAATTTTGTATTTTTTTAGTAGAGATGGGATTTCACCATGTTGGCCAGGATGGTCTCAATCTCTTGACCTCATGATCTGCCTGCCTCGGCCTCCCAAAGTGCTGGGATTAAAGGCATGAGCCACCGCACCTGGCCTAATTTTTAAAATTTGTAATAGAGACAGGGTCTCACTATGTTGCCCAGGCTCGTCTTGAACTCCTGGGCTCAAGTTCAAGTGGTCCTCCCACTTCAGCCTCTTAACATGCTGGGATTACAGGCGTGAGCCTCTGTGCTGGGTAGTCTTTTGCCTTTTAAATACTGCTTGGGGCCAGGCGAGGTGGCTCACGCCTGTAATCCCAGCACTTTGGGAGGCCAAGGCAGGTGGATCACCTGAGGTCAGGAGTTCGAGACCCGCCTGGCTAACATGGTGAAACCTCATCTTTCTCTTCTTTTTTTTTTTTTTTCTGTAGAGACGAAATTTCCTTCTGTTACCCAGGCTGGAGTGCAGTGGCTATTCACAGGCACGATCCCACTACTGATCAGCATGGGAGTTTTGACCTGCTCCGTTTCCAACCTGGGCCGGTTCACCCTTCCTTAGGCAACCTGGTGGTCCCCCGTTCCCGGGAGGTCACCATATTGATGCTGAACTTAGCGAGGACACCCGATCGGCATAGCACACTATAGCCCAGAAATCCTGGGCTCAAGCAATCCTCCCACCTCAGCCTCCAGAGTAGCTGGGACTACAGGCACGCGACACCGCTCTCAGTGAAACCCCATCTCTACTAAAAATACAAAAAACTAGCTGGGTGTGGTGGCAGGCGCCTATAATCTCAGCTACTTGGGAGGCTGAGGCAGGAGAATCGCTTGAACCCGGGAGGCAGAGGTTGCAGTGAGCCAAGGTTGGGCCACTGCACTCCAGCCTGAGCGACAGAGTGGGACTCCGTCTCAAAAAAAAATATATATATATATATATATATACCCTGCATGGTTTGAATTTAACCCGACTCAGACTTGGGGACTGTCTTTGGCTGAGCTCTACTTCACAATTCCATCTGCTGGAGAAGGAGTAGGGACAGAAACTCCCTCCCCAACCCAGGCAGATGGTGCAGCGGGGGAGACGCCTCAACTGATAACATGGGGAATGAAGCCACATCAACCAGGAAAATCAGTGAAAGCCTCGTTTTAATTGGAGACAAGATCGAAGATTGATTATTGATCAATGGACCAAATGACTGATCGTCAAAGTGGACAAGACACAAGCAGCTTACAGAGGTCCTGTGCCCACCCTGGGGAGAGGAGCCCTGCTTGGGGGTGGGGTCTGTCTCGCCGGTCACCCCGTGGCTCCTGGGGAAGGGGGAGGGGACAGGCTTTACCCAGCCCCCACCTCTAGGATGACACGACTTCCCATAAAACAACAGCGGTGAGTCCACCCTTTTCCCGGGACTATGGTACAGTTTGTATAATACAGCAGGAACGGAGACTCTCCCAATGGGAGGCCCCCTTCCCTACCTTCCTGACTGGATCAGCCAGGGAAGGACAAGTTTTTATTTTCCCTTTTTGCCTCTGTAGAATAATTTACAAACCAACCTTACAGTATGTACAAAAAAAAAAAAAAAAAAAGAATGAACAAAAAGAAAAGAAAGAAAAGGCCCACTCCGATCGCCGGCTGGGACAGAAACAACTTTCGCTACAAAATATGAACCCTGTACAGACAGCATCAAGGGAGTGCGTGTGGGGGGTTACTTCCCCCTGGGGTGGACAGACGGATGGAAGGCTAGGGAGGAACTGGGGGCTACAGTACCGTGTGCTCAGAACTGGGTGGGGGGCAGGTGATGAAAGAGATCAGCCCAGCTGCAGAACCAGGCTGAGGGGCGAGGGAGGAGGGAGAGAGGGGGTCTTTCCTTTCAAACAGTCTCCCATGGCTTGGAGAAAAATGGCCTTGTATCTGTCTGCCATATTGCTCAGGGACTAGCTGGGGGAGAGGGAGAGGCCTGGCAAGGTAGGGAAGGAGGAGAAATTATTTTGGTGCCGGGGTGGAAGGAAGGGTTGCCCAGGACTGAGAATGAGGGTATACACCATTATTGCTTCCTCCTAGGGCAAAAGGATGGGGGCTGTGGTCAGAGTGTGGAAGGTGGGATCTGGAGGACACTGGAAAGGTGGGTGTGGGCAGGATGGGGGTTCTGGGCGCCTGGCCCTGCCTCACCCCAAGGTGCAGGCAGAAGCCACTGCAACCCCTTCTGCTGTGGCTGTGGGAATCATTAAGGCAGAAACAAGAGGAGAAGCAGCTAGAAGTGGGGTAGTGGGGGGAGCTGGGTGTGAATCAGAGCCACCGCCCCCCAAAATGGAGAAAATTCAAAGTGAACCCAAAGTGGAAGGGAGAGGGGATGGAGAGTGGAGGAGGTCTAGGACCCCCCTCAAATCCCAGGCCTGAGGCTGGCGGTGTGCACGCCCCCTTCCACATCACCCCCTGAATCCTAAGTGAACAACTAACTCCCTGGCTCCCTGACTCCCTAGCCAGGATTGCCGGGATTGTGCAAAATCAGGCGGAAGACTTTTTTTAGGGGTGAAAGGAGGCAGCAAACCAGAGGGGGGCTGGAGCTGGGACCTCCCACAGTGACTGCCCCTCACCCAGCCCCAGCCCCACCTAGAATGGCTATTCCTGACCGGGTTCCAGAAACCCTCTAAAATTCAGAAGAAAAGCCCAGAAGAAGACCCCATGCCTGCCTGGGCCCAGGTAGAGATGCCCAGGCGGTTGGAAGACTAAGCCTGGAACTTGGGGGGCAATGAGGGGAGGGGAGGGGTTTGGAGGTGGAAAGAGGGAACCAGGAACAGGAGCATCTACAGTTGCTGTGTTTCTTTTTTTTTTTTTTTTTTTTGTTCTTTTTCTAAAAATGTTACAATTAAAATTCAAAAAAATAAAATCCCTTCTGGGACCTCAGCCCCTCGTTCCCCAGCCCCCACCTCCAAAAAAAGTCCCCGTGGGTGGGGGCGGGGGGGAAAGGGGAAAAAAAGAAAAGAGAAAAAAAACCCCACTTTTCTGTTTTCTTTTTTCTCAGGAGGGCCAAGAGTCTTTGAGGCAGCAGAGGAGGTGATGGGGGGAGGAGAGGAAGAGCGGAGGGGAACAGGGACGGAGGTATGAGGATCAGGTAGGGTCTCCACCTGACCCCCACCCACCAGGAGCTGGGAGTGCTGTTTCCTCCCCAGATGTCCCCGCGCAGGCACTGCAAGCCCTCTTGGCAGCCTGGTGCTCTCGTTGGGCCTCCACCTCGGCCGCCGTGGAGGGGAGGCCCGGGAGGCCCGGGGCGTCCTCTGAAACAGACAGGGTCCTCCAGGCAGGGAGAAGGGGGCTTTGAAGAGACAGGGCAGAGGGACTGCCATGGCTTACAGCAACCACGGATTCCTCCCGGGATGAGAACTCATCCCGAGCCACAGGTGCACTGCCCGTGGACTCTGCCTGCTGCGTCAAATCCACTTCCTCCAGCTCCGCCTCCAGGGGCGTGTCCTGTGCCATGACTTCCAATGACTCCTTGGCTGGGGATGTGGCCATGGTTGCATCCAGAGCGCCCTCGGCTGCCGACAATCCCTGCGAGGTCAATGCCTCCTGGGCCACTGATGTTTCTTCCTCTTCTTCCTCCTCCAGCGTCAGCTCAAACTGAAATTTGTCAGGCGGGGGTGGGTGGCCAAGCCCCCTTGACTCCCCCTCGGGTGGCGGCGATGGGCTCTGCCGGATGGCACTGTAGTACCAGTCCCGGTTGTCCTCCAACGTGTCCAGGATCTCCTGGGCATCTGGGTGGACGAGGTCCGCCCAGGTCTCCCACAATGGGTGCACGATGTAGTCAATAAAACCCACCTGGTAAAGGGGAAGAACGTAAGAACGGGTGGTCTACAGGGTGGATGGTACCACCACGTTGCGGGAGCTAATGAAATGAAAAACATGCTCATGGGCCAGACGCGATGGCTCACGCCTGTAGTCCCAGCACTTTGGGAGGCCGAGGCAGGCGGATCATTTGAGGTCAGGAGTTCGAGACCAGCCTGGCCAGCATGGTGAAATAGCGTTTCTACTAAAAATACAAAAATTAGCTGGAAATCATTTGAACCTGGGAGGTGGAGGTTGCAGTGAACCAAGGAGATGGTGCCACTACACTCCAGCCTGGGGGGAAAGAGCAAGACTGTCTCAAAATAAATAATAAAAAGAAAACCATGTTTATGTCATTTGACCCAGCCATTTTCTTTTTTTATTGACACTGAGTCTTGCTCTGTTGCCCAGGCTGAAGTGCAGTGGTATGATCTCAGCTCACTGCAACCTCCGCCTCCTGGGTTCAAATGATTTTCCTGCTTCAGCCTCCAGAGTAGCTGAGATTACAGGCACCCGCACCACGCCTAGCTAATTTTTGTATTTCTAGTAGAGACACGGTTTCGCCATGTTCACCCAGGCTGGTCTCAAACTCCTGACCTCAAGTGATCCACCTGCGTCAGCCTTCCAAAGTGCTGGGATTACAGGTGTGAACCACCGCACCTGGCCTATTTTTTAATAAGCTAAATCCAATTCCAGCTATTCGGGAAGCTGAGGCAGAATTGATTGAACCCAGGAGGTGGAGGTTGCAGTGAGCTGAGATTGGGCCACTGCAAAAGAGCAAGACTCTGTCTCAAAAAAAAAAGCTCAATCCACAAACTATTGCTGTGAAGTTGCCCATAAACATAATAACTACATTATAAAGAGTATAAAATTGGTTTTCCACGGGTGTGTGTGTGAGAGAGTGATTCTGCGCTCCCAGGGGACATCAGGCAATGTCTGGAGACATTTTTGGTCTTTACAAATGAGTGGGGGTGATGCTTCTGGCATCTAGTGGGTGGAGACCAGAGATTCTGCTAAAAACCCTATAATACCCAGGGCAGCTCCTAGCACAAAAAATAATCCACCCTGCCGTGCCTGGTGGCTCATGCCTGTAATCCCAGCATTTTTTGGAGGCCAACGTGGGCGGATCATCTGAGGTGGGGAGTTCAAGACCAGCCTGACCAACATGGAGAAACTCCGTCTCTACTAAAAATACAAAATTAGGCTAGGCATGGTGGCTCATGCCTGTAATCTCAGCACTTTGGGAGGACAAGGTGGGTGGATCATGAGATTAGGAGATCGAGACCATCCTGGTTAACACAGTGAAACCCTGTCTGTACTAAAAATACAAAAAATTAGCCAGGCATGGTGGCACATGCCTGTAGTACCAGATACTTGGGAGGCTGAGGCAGGAGAATCACTTGAACCTGGGAGGTAGAGGTTGCATGAGATGAGATCTTGCCACTGCACTCCAGCCTGGGCGACAGAGTGAGACTCCATCTCAAAAATTAAGAAAGAAAGAAAGAAAAGAAAATAAATTAGCCGGGCATGGTGGCACATGCTTGTAATCCCAGTTACTTGGGAGGTTGAGCCAGGAGAATCACTTGAATCTAGGAGGCAGAGGTTGCGGAGAGCCAAGATCATGCCATTGCACTCCAGCCTGGGCAACAAGAGCAAAACTCCATCTCAAACAAACAAACAAAAAAATCCACCCAAATGTCAACATTTGGTGAGGCCTAGAAACCCAGGTCTGGAAGAGCCAAGTCATCAAACTCAGATGGTTGGGTTTCACCAGGGAGGATATAAACTGGAGAAGGGTAGGGCAAGGTGGCTCATGCCTGTAATCCCAGCTCTTTGGGAGGCTGAGGTGGGTGGATCATGAGGTCAGGAGTTCAAGATCAGACGGCAAAAATTAGCCAAGTACAGTGGCACGAGCCTGTAATTCCAGCTACTCGAAGGCTGAGGCAGGAGAATCACCTGAACCCGGGAGGTGGAGGTTGCAGTGAGCTGAGATCGCACCATTGCACTCCAGCCTGGGCAACAGAGTGAAATTCCGTCTCAAATTAAAAAAAGGAAAGAAAAACAAACAGGAAAACTTGGCATTGTGGAGAGGCGCAGGAGGGGCTCCTGGACCTCCAAACTTCAGGCCAAGATGGGCTGGGGAGACCTGCCCTGTCCGCATCCATCTGTCAATGCCCTGAGCCTGTACCTGAGACTTCTCCACGGAGGCTGTGTGCTTGTCGCACATGGGGCTGATTTCCATGCCACGCTCCCGCTCGCGGTCACCCTGCTGGAAGAACTCGGCCATGATTCGGTCTGTCCACTGGCGGTACAGCTCCAGTGGCTTGGTGGGGTTGCTGAGGTCTGCACAGTGGACCATGTTCCGGAGGACCTGCAGGGGGTCAGTGGACAGGGGAACCTTCAGAGCTTGTGCCTGTGTCCCAGGCTGAGACCTCAGGCATTCTTTCTTTCTTAAGAAATGGGGGCCTGGGTGACAAAGCAAGACTTCATCTCAAAAAAAGAAAAAAAGAAAGAAATGGGGCCAGGCGGAGGTGCATGCCTGTAATGCCAGCACTTTGAAAGGCCAAGGCAGGTGGATCATGAGGTCAGGAGTTCAAGACCAGCCTGGCTAACATGGTGAAACCCTGTCTCTACTTAAAATACAAAAATTAGCTCAGCCTGGTGGCACATTCCTATATTCTCAGCTACTCCAGAGGCTAAGGTAGGAGAATTGCTTGAACTCAGGAGGCAGAGGTTGCAGTGAGGCGAGATTGCACCACTGCACTCCAGCCTGGGCAACAGAGCAAGACTCTGTCTCAGGAGAAAAAAAAAAAAGAAATGGGGCCTCCTGGCACAGTGGCTCAAGCCTGTAATTCCAGCACTTTGGGAAGCCGAGGTGGGTAAATCACGTGAGGTCAGGCGTTCAAGATCAGCCTTGCTAACATAGCGAAACCCCATCTCTACTAAAAATACAAAAATCAGCCAGGTCTGGTGGTGGGTGCCTGCAATCCCAGCTACTCCAGAGGCTGAAGCAGGAGAATTGCTTGAGCCCAGGAGGCAGAGGTTGCAGAGATCCGAGATCCCTCCACTCCAGGCTGGGTAACAGAGAGAAACCAGGTCTAAGAAAGAAAAGAAAGAAAGAAGAAAGAAAGAAAGAAAGAAAGAAAGAAATGGGACCTTGCAAGGTCGCTCTAGCTGGACTCAAACTACTGGCCTCAAACAGTCCTCCTGCCTCAGGCTCAGTAGTTGAGATTTTTTTTTTTTTTTTTTTTAGATGGAGTTTCGCTCTTGTTACCCAGGCTGGAGTGCAATGGTGCGATCTTGGCTCACCGCAACCTCTGCCTCCTGGGTTCAGGCAATTCTCCTGCCTCAGCCTCCTGAGTAGCTGGGATTACAGGCACGCGCCACAGTGCCCAGCTAATTTTTTGTATTTTTAGTAGAGACAGGGTTTCACCATGTTGACCAGGATGGTCTCGATCTCTTGACCTCATGATCCACCTGCCTCGGCCTCCCAAAGTGCTGGGATTACAGGCATGAGCCACCGCGCCCGGCCCGTAGTAGTTGAGATTATAGGTGTGAGCCACCAAACCTAACTCTCAGGCTTTCTTAGCTCCCACCTGGGGAGGGTGTGGGGAGTGGGGAGTGGGGAGAGGAGGTGGGGACAAGAAAGAATAGAGGAGGTAGCAGGGAGAGGTGTGCGGGAGATGGAGAAAATATGGGGGGGTGACAAGAGGCGGGTGAGGGAAGAGAAGATGGTGAAGGAGAGGGACAGGGGACCTGGAAGGAGTTGATGAGAAGAAAGGAGGAATTGGGAGAAATGGGAGGGAATGGTGCGGGAGATGGGAAGAAGAGATGGGATGGGAAAGTGAAGATGAGGAAGGGACAGACAGAAAGAAAGAGGTCAGATGCGGTGGCTCATGCCAGCTATCCCAGCACTTTGCAAGGCCAAGACGAGGGGATCACTTCAGCTCAGGAGTTTGAGACCAGCCTGGGCGACAAAGAGAGACCCCAGCTCTCCTTTAATCATACAAAGTAAATAAAAATAAATTTTATAAAAAGAAAGAGATAGGAAGATGGGCCCCATTGAAGAAAGAGGCCGAGGAAGGGGCAGCTAGCTACCCAGACCTAAAGGTGTGGTGGAGGGAGTGTCCTGCCTCCTTCGATGATGGGGCATGGGGGCACCTGGATGCGGTCAGAATAGTTATCCAGCAGGAGGACCCCCGAGCTGGTCACTTTCTTGGTCTCCACCATGGTCTTCAGGTCAGCCAGGAGGGTCATGTGCTTGGACATGTCCGTGGCCAGCACCTGCAGGGCAAGGTGGCGTCACTGGGGCCGCTGACGCCCGCCCCCCAGACTGACCCAGGCCTCTGAAGTTTTCACCAGGTAGAAGCCTCCCGCTCTGTACAGGTTGAGGGTTCCTCTGGGACTCGGACCCATTCCTCCCAAAGCCCTCAACTCCAAGGCTTCCTTTCCCGCTCCGACCCGCCCCAGCCCCGCCCACCATGTCGATGACCATCTTGCGTAGGCTCTGCCGCTGGCGCTTGCTGAGGTTCTGGAAGATGTCGCAGTTGTCCTCCTGCAGCAGCTTGAAACCCACGGCCAGGTGGTGATTCTCGAGCACCGACTCATCGTTGTACATGAGTGCCAGCTCCGAATCTGCAGCCCGGCCCGGAGGTCAGGGGAGGGCCCACGTGTGCAGCCCCAGCCGCAGGAGGGCCAGCTCCACCCGCAACTAGCTAACCCCTCCCCAGCTCGGCCAACCCCGCCTACAGCCCAGCCAGCTGTTCCCCAGCCTGGCCGGCCCCGCCTCCAGCCCAGCCAGCCCCGCCTCCAGCCCCGCCTCCAACTCAGCCAGCCCCGCCTCCAACTCAGCCAGCCCCGCCCCTGGCGAGGGCCACTCACTGGTGTTGATGAGGAACTGGTTGGAGACCCCAGGGTGATCCACATCGTGGATGGCAGCTGCGAAGAGGGCAGCGAGAATCTCCAGGTCCGTGAACACTGCCTGGGAGCAGAGAGACAGACGTTAGAATAACAGAGTTGAAGCCATGCATGGCAGTGAGTGCCTGTAGTCTCAGCTGCTTAGGAGGCTGAGGCGGGAGGATCGCTTGAGTCTAGGACTCTAAGGCCAGAAGTTCGAGGCCATCCTGCCCAGCCCAAAAATGTTTTAAATTTAATTTTAAGTTACGAGATACATGTGCAGGACGTGCAGGTTTGTTACATAGGTGTGCCATGTTGGTTTGCTACACCTATCAACCCATCACCTAGGGGTTAAGCCCTGCATACAGTAGCTATTTATCCTGATGCTCTCCCTCCCCTCTGGCCTCAGACAGGCCCCAGTGTGTGTTGTTCCCTTCCCTGTGTCCATGTGTTCTCATTGTTCAGCTCCCACTTATAAGTGAGAACATGTGGTGTTTGGTTTTCTATTCCTGCGTTAGTTTGCTGAGGATAACAGCTTCCAGCTCCATCCATGTCCCTGCAAAGGACAGGATCTTGTTCCTTTTTAGGCTGCATAGTATTCTATGGTGTATATGTACTATACTTCCTAAACCTTTTTTTTTCCAGCCTGTCTTGCAGGCTGGAGTGCAGTGGTGTGATCTTGGCTCACTGCAACCTCCACCTCCTGGGTTCCAGCGATTCTCCTGCCTCAGCCTCCCAAGTAGCTGGGATTACAGGCATGTGCCACCACACCCAGCTATTTTTTGTATTTTTAGTAGAGACAGCGTTTCACCCTGTTAGCCAGGCTGGTCTTGAACTCCTGACCTCAGGTAATCCACCTGCCTTGGCCTCCCAAAGTGCTGGGATTACAGGTGTGAGCCATCGCACCCAGCCTAAAACATTTTTTTTTAAATAAATGAGATTTTTAAAAAGAAGAATGATGGAGATAAAAGAGATAGGGTAAAGGATGACGGGGGGATACAAGGAAGATTAGGGGGTTGGAGTTAGGACGGAAAGATGAGGATTAAAGAGAAGAATGGGGCTGAGCATGGTGGCTCATGCCTATCATCCCAGCACTTTGGGAGGCAGAGGCAGGCAGATCACGAGGTCAGGAGTTCAAGACCAGCCTGACCAACATGGTGAAACCCTGTCTCTACTAAAAATACAAAAATTAGCCAGGCATGGTGGCGTGCACCTGTAATCCCAGCTACCCAGGAGGCTGAGGCAGGAGAATTGCTTGAACCTGGGAGGCGGAGGTTGCAGTGAGCCAAGATCGTGCCACTATACTCCAGCCTAGGTAACAGAATGAGACCCTGTCTCAAAAAAAAAAAAAAAAAAAATTAGCTGGGTGTGGTGGTAGGCACCAGTAGCTCCAGGCTGAGGCAGAAGAATCACTAGAACCTGAGAGGTGAAGGTTGCAGAGATTGTGCCACTGCACTCCAACCTGGGCAGCAGAGTGAGACTCCCTCTCAAAAAAAAAAAAAAAAAAAAAAAGGAGAGGGGCCAGGTGTGGTGGCTCACGCCTATAATCCCAGCACTTTGGGAGGCCGAAGCAGGTGGATCACGAGGTCAAGAGATCGAGACTGTCCTGGTCAACACGGTGAAACCCCATCTCTACTAAAAAACTACAAAAATTAGCTGGGCATGGTGGCGCGTGCCTGTAGTCCCAGGTACTTGCAAAGGCTGAGGCAGGAGAATTGCTTGAACCCAGGAGGCAGAGGTTGCAGTGAGTCGAGATCACGCCAGTGCACTCCAGCCTGGGTAACAAGAGCGAAATTCTGTCTCAAAAAAAAAAAAAAAGGAGAGAAATGGGGGCAAAAAGAGATAGAAGTCAGAGACACGGGGTCAGAGAGACACACAGAAGTCTGAAGAGACAGTCACAAAGAGAGACGGGGACCTGGAGACAGGACAGACACTAACATCTAGGGCAGGCGTGGCCAGCAGTACGTGGGTGGACTGCAGCACGTCGGCTGCATGCAGGCTGTTGTGGTAGGCTACGTCAGCGTGGTAGTGATCCTCCAGCGTCAGCATGTATGTTACCATCGTGTCCACAGGGATGCGGAATTTCTTCAGCAGGTCCCGCTCCTGAAGCAGGCAGGGGCAGGGTGGTGACCTCCGCCGGCCCCCAACGCCCAGCTCTGAGCCCCTCTCACCCGGGCCCACTCCCGGCTGTCCCCATCACCTGGAATATCATGTACATGATGCAGGTGAGAGAGCGCCCTCCGGCGTAATCCGACACACAAAAGATGTTCAGGCCCCATTTGTTCAGGTTCTCCAGTTCCTGGTGGAGACGGAGGCCAGAGGTCAGGAGCCTGTAAGGCCCAGGGCTCTGGAGAACATTTCCTAGGAGTTTGAGCCTTGGTCTGAAGGGAAGCACCATTAGTGCTCACCCAGTAGGTGACAGGTTCAACAGTACAGAATGTACTGCCCTCGTCCTACTGGGCTGCAAAATAACAAAAGCAATCATAGCCACTGTCTTTTGAGCACTTATGGTCTGCCAAGTATTGCTCTTAGCACTTGATCTCATTTGGCAGGTGAAGGAACCAAGCCTCAGAGAAGCGATGTGACTTCTCCAAGATCGTGCAGCTCATAAGTGGCAAAGCCAGGATGGAAACCCAGCACAACTGGCCCTAGCACAGCTGTTTCTTAGCTAAGCTGTTCACAAGCCCCAAGGGAGAAAAGAAGAGGGGCTTATTTTCCATGTTGCTCCAGAATCCAAAAAAGGGCTAGCACATAGTAGCTGCTTAATAAACAACAGTTGGCTGGGTGTGGTGGCTCACACCTGTAATCCCAGCACTTTGGGAGGCTGAGGTGGGTGGATCACTTGAGGCCAGGAGTTCAAGACCAGGCTGGTTAATATGGTGAAACCCCATTTCTACTAAAAATACAAAAATTAAGCCGGGTGTGGTGGCTCACACCTGTAATCCCAGCACTTTGGAAAGCTGAGGCAGGAGAATCGCTTGAACCCAGGAGGTGGAGGTTGCGGTGAGCCGAGAGCACGCCATTGCACTCCAGCCTGGGCAACGGAGCGAGACTCCGTCTCAAAATAAATAAATAAATAACTGTCAGGTGACTGAATGGAAGATTCACTGGAGGAGGTGGCTCAAAGAGGGTTACAATAAGTCTCAGCTGAGTGAGCCACCAAAGATTAATCACTTCCACTGTCCCCTGGAAGAGCTAGGAGTGAAACCCAGGTCTGGACTGTTGTGGACACTATGGGGGCGCAGTCTGGATCAGTGTCACTGGTCTGTACACCAATTCCTCTGCAGCTCGAAGTGTTGCCTGCTAAGGCTCACGGCTGGCCGCTTTTCTAGAAGACTCTAACCCTAACAGGAGCTACACAGAAGAGGTGATACATCTACCCCTGGGGACAGCCCCCAGGCAATGGATGATACAGAGGTACAAAGAGCCAGCATGCTTGCCTCAAGATGGGCTCAAATCCTCATCTCAGGCTCTGCTTCTAGGAAACTTGGCTTAAGACATAACCCAATGCCCAGTTTTTTCGGGGTCCCAGGAGACCATCCCCTCCAGCCCTGCCCCTACTGAACCCCCACCCACTTGGGCCAGGAGCTCTTCTTGATCAGTCTTCACCCCAAATCGGGGAATGTTAGAGTTGTTCAGGCTGTTACTATGCATCAACTTTTTCACCCCTGTGATTTGGGACATGGGCTGTAAGTGTGGTACAGGGGGCGGGGGCGGCTGGGAGGGTCTTGGTCTTGGCACTTGCTGTTTTTCTCGTTCCTTCATCGTGGGTGATGGGATCTCCACTTCATTCTGTTTGTCTGCAGAAGATGGGGTCGGGAACAAGTGTGAACAGTCCCTCCACCCCTGGAGGCTCCCTAATCCCTCAGCCCTCTACCGCCTACCGGGAAGGCTCAACCCTTCTGGCATGTGGGCCAAGTGTGCTGATGGGGCGGGGGACATCACCAGGAAGAGAAAGGGAAGGGCGGTCTCTGGCTCCACATCCCCGCCCCCCTGCCCATCTCGGCACAGCCTGCCTGGGGGACAGCCCCAGGAGCCCTTTTCCTGAGCTTTCAGGGGCTTCCAGAGCTCAGCCAAGGCCACCCATTGACTGAGCTAGCTAGTCAATGACCCGGCCTAATCGGGGTCATTTGCATGCTATGCTCCCATTGGCTGGATTCTCAGAACACAAAGACACACCCCACCCTCACTGATGGGAGCACTGGAAATTCCCAACACTTTTTTTTTTTTTTGAGACAGAGTCCCGTTCTGTCACTCCCGTTCTGGAGTGCAGTGGCAAGATCTCTGGTTCACTGCAGCCTCTGCCTCCCGGGTTCAATGATTTTCCTTCCTCAACCTCCCAAGTAGCTGGGATTACAGGTGTGTGCCACCATGCCAGCAAATTTTTGTATTTTAGTAGAGACAGGGTTTCACCATTTTGGCCAGGCTGATCTTGAACTCCTGACCTCAAGTGATCCGTTCACCTCGGTTTTCCAAAGTGCTGGAATTACAGGCGTGAGCCATCATACCCGGCCCCAACACTTTTCTTGAGCTTGTCTGGGCAGCTCCTGAATTTGGGGGCCTTTGGGGTATGATGACAAACTGTAAGGATAAAATTATCCTGAGTTTGGGGGGACATCTTCAGCTAGAGGGTTTTGAGGTACCCGTGAGCTTAAGGGTTCTAATGAATCTGGAGTATTCTGGTGCATTTGGGGTTCCACTGAATTAGGAATCTTACAGGTTTTTGTTTGTTTTTTTGAGACAGGATCTCAGCTCTGTCACCCAGGCTGGAGGGCAGTGAAGCAATCATGTCTCACTGCAGCCTGTTCCTCCTGGCCTCAGGTAATCCTCCTGCCTAGACTCCCAAGTAGCTGGGACCACAGGCACATGCCACCATGCCCAACTAGTTTTTTTATTTGTTTGTAGAGACAGGGTCTCACTATGTTGCCCAGGCTGGTCTTGAACTCCTGGGCTCAAGCAATCTTCTTGCCTCAGCTTCCCAAAGTGCTGGGATTACAGGCATGAGCCGCCTCTTTCTGCCTCTTAGAGGTTCTTAAGCTTGAGAACCTTCTAGAGATTAGGGTTCTCACATTTTGGGAGTCTACTGAATTGGGGGAGTCATACCAACTTTGGGGATCCTACTGAATTTGGGGGTTTTTCAGTTTGGAGGTTTGCTAAAGTTTGGGGGCCTTTATGGACTTGGAAGCACAGCACTTCCCTTACGTTTGAGCACTCTACTGACTTCGGGCATCTCTCTTGAATTTGGGGGGTCTACTGAGTTTGGAGGGAAGACAATCCAAGTTTGGAAAGTCTATTGAATGTGGGGTTCTACTCAGTTCAGGAGGCTTTTCAGCTTGGAGGTTTTTTTTTTCTTATCTTTTTTTTTTTGGAGACGGAGTTTCGCTCTTGTTACCCAGGCTGGAGTGCAATGGCGCGATCTCGGCTCACTGCAACCTCTGCCTCCTGGGTTCAGGCAATTCTCCTGCCTCAGCCTCCTGAGTAGCTGGGATTACAGGCACGTGCTACCATGCCCAGCTAATTTTTGTATTTTCAGTAGAGACAGGGTTTCACCATGTTGACCAGGATGGTCTCGATCTCTTGACCTCGTGATCCACCCGCCTCGGCCTCCCAAAGTGCTGGGATTACAGGCGTGAGCCACCGCGCCCGGCTTTTCTTATCTTTTGAGACAGAGTCTGGCTATGTCACCCAGGCTGGAGTGCAGTGGTGAGATCTCGGCTCACTGCAACCTCTGCCTCCTGGATTCAAGTCAGCACTTAAGACACAGAGGTTTTTTGTTTGCTTGTCTTGTTTGTTTGTTTGTTTTTGAGACGGAGTCCTACTCTATTTCCCAGGCCAGAGTGCAATGGCGAGGTCTCGGCTCACTGCAACCTTCGCCCCCCCCCGGGTTCATGCAATTCTCCTGCCTCAGCCTCCCGAATAGCTGGGATTACAGGCACACACCACCACACTCAGCTAATTTTTTGTATTTTTAGTAGAGATGGGGTCTCACCATGTTGGCCAGGCTTGTCTTGAACTCCAGACCTCAGGTGATCCACCTACCTCGGCCTCCCAAAGTGTTGGGATCACAGGCATGAGCCACTGCGCCCAGCCAATTTTTTTATTTTTAGTAGAGACCAGGTTTCACCATGCTATCCAGGCAGGTCTCAAACTCCTGATCTCAAGTGATCTGCCAGCCTCTGCCTCCCAAAGTTTTGAGATTACAGGCATGAGACACCATGCCTAGCCCCTGGAGGCTTTTTAAAGTTTAGAAGGGTTTTAAGTTCACAGATGATTTCAAATGTTGGGTTCTATAGAAGTTGGGGGTTTCACAGAGTTTGGGGGCATCAGGAGTGAGGGGCACTTGGATAGAGTGACTTTGACCTTTGGGGAGTTGAGGGTCAGAGTCCCTGGAAAAACGTGAGCAACAGGACCCAAGGTCAGGGGCAGCCCCCTCTCTACCCCAGGGGTCCCCCCCACCAATCCCACCTGCTGCCCCTCACTCACCCAGGAATGTTGTGGAAATGTACTCTGAGACCTGGTTTCCTGACCTGCTCATTTCTGACAGGTGTGTGAGTTCACGGTTCAACATCCTCTTGAACTAAGGTGAAGGAGTCAACAAGGAAGAAATGATGGGGGAAGCACAGTGGTGGGGAGGGTGTCAGTCTTTCCCGAGAATGCCTGAAGACCCCATGAGTCCCTCCTACTCCTATTTTTCTGCTCAGCCAACAGAGCCCCTGTGAGGCTACTAGGGGGGTGGGGTCAGCCCTTCCTCTCCTCCCAGCTCTGGATGGAGGTCCCCAGGTTTGGGGAGTCATGATCAGCACAACCCTTCCTGCCTGAGGAAAGAGGGGCTCCCCTCCCCATTCCCCCCAAGGAGGAGCCAGAGGGGCACCTGTGGAAGGGAGGGGCTCCTGCCTAACAGGGAGCCAATGGGGAAGCAGGAGAATCCCGTTGCCATGGCGATGGGAGTCTCCTTAGCAACTCCCCTTCCAACCAGCTGCTGGGCTGGGGAAAAGGGGGGCAAGCGAAGGCCCCTTAACCCCTGCCTTCCCAGAGCTGCACCTGATGCAAGTCTTCCCAGACACGGACCCCATTCCTGGGGGTCCTGGGTCCTGGCCCGCAGCTCAGTTTGGGAAAAGGGAACATAGTACCCAAACTCTGGGGTATAAAAAGCTTTGGCCAGGGCAGGGGAGAATGGTGAGCTAAGGAAATCCCAGTTTGATCATTCAGGGGAGGGGGAGGGGTGTTGCCATCATAGCCCCCTCTCCCCCAACCCCAGAGAGGTAGACAGATGTACAGATGAACGGAATATACCCAAAACCTGGCTTGGAGGCCCCTCCTGGTCCCCCCATGTTACTCTGCACAGGCCTCTGCTGTGACATTGTACACAGAGGAGAAAGGGCATTGGCGCCCCACCCCCAAGCTCTGCCACAGCACCCCAAAAGCAAGAGCAGACTCTGTCTAGGGAGGCACAAGGGACACTTGGCAGGAGGGGTGAGCCTGCATGGCTCATGCTGGGACAGGGCACACCCTCCTCCCGGTGCCACCCAGAGACCCTGAGTACAGAGACACACATCCACACAAGATGGACCCACAAAATCTCACATAACCACACACACAGTCATAGGCTTTCAGTCCTACACAGCGTCACACAGCCCAGACACACAGATCAAAGGGTATGCAAAATAAGGTAGTCACTGACATTTGGGGTCACATGTCCCCGAAATATCAGGCAGCTCTGGGCTCAGACACACAGCCCAACACACGACACCATGGTCCAAGCCAGATGATCTCAGACGGGGCCACACGGTGACCCAGGCAAACAAACCTACAGTCAGGCAGACACACACACACATCCAGGCACTGACACAGTCACACCCAGTGAGGGACCCACAGTCCCCCCCCAGGGAGAGTCACACACCCCCAGTCACCCGCCATCCACGCCCAGCCCTGGCCACACACAGAGACTGTCACAAGGCTTCATCTCCAGGCCACACACGTGCACAGCTACACACACAAGCCCACACCAGGGGCCCAGCTGGCCGGGATGCCTGCACACCCACTACCCTGCACTCTCCTACCTGGTCCCACCAGCCCACCAGCCACGGCTTGGAGCAGGTCTCGCAGAAGAAATCCACCAAGGGCATCTTGGAGACTTAGCCCACCTGGGGCTGCTGCACACAGAGGCTGGGCTTGGGGAGTCCCAGGGTTGACGACCACCCGGGAGGGGGTGCCGGGCAGGTGGGTAGTGGAAGGGGGAGCCGCGGAGGGGCCTGGGCCGGCCCAGCAGGGCTGGGGGCTCCCTTCCCCTCCGCGCTCCCGGCGGCAGCCCTGGTTACATGGTCCGCCAGCCCTGGGCCCCAGTAGGCCCCCACGCAGCGGTGGGTGGAGGCGGTGGGGGGTCCGTGCCCATGGGAGGGAGGAGGGCAAGGGTCCCAGGAGGAGGAGGCTGCAGAGCTCCTTGTGTGCACCCGTGTGCGTGCGTGTGTGCTCACTGCAGCACTGGCAGGCTGCATGGGATGTCAGGTGGTGCTGGGGGTGGGGGGGCATTAAAGGGGCATCAGAGCCCCACGGGCCTCAGCCAGACCCAGGTGGGCTGTCCCTGTGAGGACTCATCCCTTCCATGGACAAACCCAGAGACAGAAACACACACCCACTGTACACTCACAGACGTACAAACACCCTGAGACACACCTTCCAGGGACACCCACACACATCCAGGCACTTGACATTCGAATACACACAGATACCCAAATGTGTTGTACACTTACTTAGCATACACACACACCCGAGGCAGTGACAACTCAGATGTCCAACACATTTATAGGTCCACAGCTGAGCATATAGCAGATGCCTCCAGACACGCCCCATCCAAGGGCACAGACCCACATCTAGGGACAGACGCTGATGCCAGCCACACTTACAGACACACACTAGGCACACCCACAGACACACTTTTCAACCATTGCGAATACCCATTGCCCTTGGACACAAACATACCCTGACAAATCCATAAGCATATACACTCACAGATGCAAAAATTCACACACACACACACTCACTCACACACCATTCACTCACGCAGAAACACCCTTAGACCCACACCCAGAGACACAGCCACATTTCAGATGCTTGGCCCACCCTCAGGGACACAATCGTCCTCGGACTGGTATGTTCCCATACAAGCCTCCACCCACCAATGTAAGCACCCCCCCCAACAAAGACACTCCCACCTCCAGATCATGTCTTGATACACACCCACCCACAAGGGCTGCTACCACTCTCTCCAACTCCAGGAAGCATCACTCACACGCATCACTCACACATACTGCCTGTTTTCTGAATGGTGTCCCCTGGGGTTGTGCAGTGCACAGTCTGCACAACTGTACATGGGGGCCGTGCACTCACCCCTGCAGCCCTGCAAACACACACACATTCACAAACACACAGAGCTACACACTCAGATTCCCATCTGGTCCAACTCTCCTCTGCAGACATGCGCATCCCTCTGGTACAGCCCCACATACCTACAGCCCTGCATAATCACCGTGCACACCCATACACCTTCCACAGGTACACAATGGCGTGCCACTCCTTAGAGTCCACTCCCAAAACACCAGCACTGCAGATGCGTAGCCAATAGACCAGCAGCTACACAGACCCACAGCCACAGATACACCCCCACAGACCATAAAAGCATAAAACCCCCCAACGGAATCGGTCACCTACTGACATCTGTACAACCCGGCAGACACACCCCCCAACACACACTAGGCTCCTCCAGCCCTGGGGAAAGTCGGAATCTACAGGAGCTTCAAGGCTTGAAGCTGCCGCCCAAGGATTGGCCCCACCCAGAGACTGACCTCACCCAGGGACTGACCCCATCCCATAGCCCCTACCCAGAGATTGACCCCGCCCTCATGAGCCATGCCCAATAGTTGGCCTCGCCTACAGGCCCAACCTAGTGGTTGGCTGCACCCATAAGGCCGATCCCCACCAGCCCCATCCAGAGATTGGCCCTGCCCTAATCAGCCACGCCCAGTAGCTATCTCTGCCCACAGGTCCAGCCTAGTGGCTGGCTCCATCCGCAGGCCGCGCCCACTGGTCCCATCCAGTGGTTGGCTCCACCCACTGGCCCCGCCCCCACCGGCTGCACCCAGTGGTTCCGCCCACCACCCGCGCACCTTGTGCGAGGCCATCTCGCTGACAGAGCGATAGGTCTGCATGGTCTCCAGCTGCTCCAGACACCAGTCCAGCTCCTCCAGCGTCTCCCGGGCCAACTGTTGACACGTTTCTTCTAAGGAAGGAGCAGCCAGGATAGTGACTAAGAAGGTCTATAGGCAGAAGCCCAGAGGCCTCAGCCCGCGGTGACAGGGTTCACCAGATGAATGGACTTCTGGGTGGGGAAGGGGCTGAGGGACCCCCACTGGGGCAGCAAGAGGGGACCCTTCCCACCCCTCTGGGCTTAGCTACCTGACAGCGTGGCCTTGCAGACAGGGGTGGGGCCGCCCAGCGGAGACCGCCTGCAAAAAAAATGGGGCTGCAACATCAGCCTGGGTCCCCTCACCAGGTCCCACCCTCCCCCTTTCCATGAACAGTGCCAATTTTCATTTTTCTGTTTTTTTTGTCTCGCTCTTGTTGCCCAGGCTGGAGTGCAATAGCATGATCTCGGCTCACCGCAACCTCCGCCTCCTGGGTTCAAGCGATTGTCCTGTCTCAGCCTCCCGCGTAGCTGGGATTACAGGCATGCCCCATCACACCTGGATAACTTTGTATTTTTAGTAGAGACAGGATTTCTCCATGTTGGGCAGGCTGGTCTCGAACTCCTGACCTCAGGCGATCCGCCCATCTCGGCCTCCCTGCAATGCTGGGATTACAAGTGTGAGCCACTTCGCCCAGCCAATTATCATTTTTCTGAATGCTTACTCTGTCTTAGGGATGCTGCCGTGTACTCTGCCTGCAGCCTCAATGAGTCCCAGAAAAATCCATTACAGATGTGGAAACTGAGGCTCAAGGAGGTGAAACAGCTTCTTCAAGACCACGTGGCTGATCTGCCTTAAGGTCAGGTCCTGGGTTTCGAAGGTCTCTCCTGACTAACTCCCTACAAATCCTCCAAGCCCCAAGGATGTCTATGTCCCCTACCCCCAGAAGGACTGGCAGCTCTCAGCCACACCTCTTGCCCTAAAACAAAATAAGAACCACTCCTGTGTATTGAGCACTTACTATGTGTAGGATGATATTCTAGCACATTCTAGACATCATCTCTCCTCACAGCAGTTATCTAAGGGAGGCATTATTGTCATCCCCACTTTATTATTCTATTTATTTTTGAGCCAGGGTCTTGCTCTGTCACCAGGCTGGAGTGCAGTGGTGGGAACACAGCTCACGGCAGCCTCAATCTCCTAGGCTCAAATGATCCATCTGTCTCAGCCTACTGTGTAAATGGGAACCACAGGCACATGCCACCATGCTGGGCTAAATTTTTTTTTTTTTTTTTTTTTGTAGAGAGAGGGTCTCACTTTGTTTCCCCCAAGCTGGTCTCGAACTCCTAGATTCAAGTGATCCTACTGCCTTGGTCTCCCAACGTGCTGGGATTACAGGTATGAGCTGGCATGCTTGCCTGTGATCACCACTTTACAGAGGGGCAACAGAAGCCGCATGGAATGCCATCTGCCCAGCAACTTGGTGTCAAGGCCCAGGGTGGCCCTGGGGACTGTGGCTGTGGCCTTACCACCATGCATCCAGACCCCCAAATATTTATAAAAACCTCTGGGCAGGGCACAGTGGCTCACACCTGGAATCCCAGCACTTTGGGAGGCCGAGGAGGGTGGATCACCTGAGGTCAGGAGTTGGAGACCAGCCTGGCCAACATGGTGAAACCCCATCTCTTCTAAAAATATAAAAATTAGTCGGGTATGGTAGCGCATGCATGTAATCCTAGCTACCCAGGAGGCTGAGGCAGGAGGATCACTTGAATCCGGGAGGCAGAGGTTGCAGGGAGCTGAGATCGTGCCACTGCACTGCAGCCTGGGTGACAGAGTAAGACCTCATCTCAAGAAAAAACGAAAACAAAAGAACAAAACCTGTGTCTTAGGTGCTTGAGCTACGATGGTTCTCTGGCTCTCTGGGAGCTGTTGTCTGAACAGAGGTTCAGAGAGGTCACCTGCCTGCCCGAGGTCACACAGCAGGGCTGAGAGCAGAAAGCGGGAAAGCGTCCCCTTATGATCACAGCTATTGCAGCTCAGCCTTCACTTACTTGTTACTGGGAACGGGCACATTGGTCAGGAGTGAGAAGTTGCTACGGACGCTCCGGAGGCTGGCCAGCACCTGGGATGGGAAGTGGCAGTGAGGAGGGGGGTCCCCCTAGACCGGCAGCAGGGCTGGGCCCTGCCCCCAAGTATGGTGGAATGTTGGAGCCTCTTTTCTCCTTAACCATTTGGGGAGGGGGTCTCACCTGAGCAAATGGTGTTACGATGAGGTCTTCAGCGTGCCTGTGATTGAGGACAGAGGCAGGTCAGGGTCGGCAGAGAAGCAACTCTCTGGGGTGGATGCTCTGTGAGGCTGGACCCAGGGAGGCTGAGAAGGAGGGAGGGGGCTTTGTGGGGCCCAGGGAGAGGACACTTATACTGCATAAGGGTGGACATGTGTCCAGGGCTGATCATGGAAGAAATGGCAGTTAAGGAGTGTGGCTCAGATGGGTCGGAGGGGAAGAGAGAAAGTGGTGAAAGGGAGAGAGACGAGAGGTGAAAACGGCTTTTTTTTGTTTTTTTGTTTTTTTTAGACAGAGTCTTGCTCTGTCACCCAGTCTGGAGTGCAGTGGTGTGAACTCGGCTCACTGTAACCTCCGCCTCCCTGGTTCAAGCAATTCTCCTGCCTCAACCTCCCAAGAAACTGGGATTACAGGCACGTGCCACCTCGCCCCACTAATTTTCGTATTTATTTATTTATTTATTTATTTTACCTCCCCGCCCCCTCCTAATTTTTGTATTTTTAGTAGAGACAGGGTTTCGCCATGTTAGCCAGGCTAATCTCAAACTCCTGGCCTGGAAAAACCTACCCACCTTGGCCTCCCAAAGTGCCGAGATTACAGGTGTGAGCCACTGTGCCCAGCCTCCACTATTTTAATATATTTTTTTATAAAAGAACTGAGGCCGGGCACGGTGGCTCACGCCTGTAATCCCAGCAGTTTGGGAGGCCAAGGTGAGCAGATCACCTGAGTTCAGGAATTTGAGACCAGCCTGGCCAGCCTGGCAAAACCCCATCTCTACTAAAAATACAAAATTAGCCCATGTGGGTGGTGGGCGCCTATAGTCCCAGCTATTTGGGAAACTGAGGCAGGAGAATCGCTTGAACCCAGGAGGCGGAGGTTGCAGTGAGCTGAGATCGTGCCACTGTATTCCAGCCTGGGCGACAGAGTGAGACTCCGTCTCAAAAAAAAGAAAAAAGAACTGAGGCCTTTAGAGAAGGGACAGGGGGTGCTTACCCTTCAATGGGGAGGACAGGTTGGGGGTTGCTGAGCAGGATGGGGGTGAGTGCCCCCTACTCCTTGCTGGGAAGGGCAGCTTGCAGCAGGACCAGGCCTGGGGGAACTGGGATGTGGGGAGGGGCATGCTCACGCCTCGCTGGTGACCGATGAGTTCCGGGACATGGTCTTGGGTGACATGTCATAGTCACTGTCTGAGCGGTACAGGAAGGATTCCCGACGCTGGCTGGTGGCCGCCCCAGCATGGAGCACAAGTCCTGGGCTCGCCTGCGAGTCCAGGGGGCTTCGGCCGGGAGATGGTGTCGGCCCATTCTCTGCATCGAAGCTGCAGGGGATGGGCGAGAAGAGGGGTCAGGAGGCTGAAACGGTGTTAAGGAGGTCAAGAGGAATGAGGAGGCCAGGCGAGGTGGCTCACATCTGTAACGCCTGTAATCCCAACCCTTTGAGAGGCTAAGGTGGGTGGATCACTTGAGGTCAGGAGTTCGAGACCAGCTTGGCCAACGTGATGAAACCCCATCTCTACTAAAAATACAAAAAATTAGCTGGGCATGGTGGTGCGTGCCTGTAATCCCAGTTACTTGAGAGGCTGAGGCAGGAGAATTGCTTGAACCCTGGAAGTGGAGGTTGCAGTGAGCTGAGATTGCAGCACTGCACTCCAGCCTGGGCGACACAGCAAGACTCCATCTCAAAAAGAAAAAAAGAAGAAGAAAGAAGAAACCAAGGAAATTCCTGGCAGAGATTCAGGTGGAGAATTTTTTTTTTTTTTTTTATACATGGTCTCTCTCTGTGGCCCAGGCTGGAGTAGTGCAGTATGATGTCGGCTCACTGCAACCTCCGCCTCCTGGATTCAAATGATTCTTGTGCCTCAGCCTCCTGAGTAGCTGGGATTACAGACATGCACCCTACCATGCCTGGCTAATTTTTGTATTTTTAGTCGAGTCAGGATTTCACCATGCTGGCCAGGGTGGTCTTAAACTCCTGGCCTCATGTGATCCACCTGCCTCAGCCTCCCAAACTGCTGGGATTACAGATGTGAGCCACCACGCCTGGCCAAGTGGAGGATGTTAAGGAAAGACAGATAGGAGGCGGCAGCAACGCGGAGGAAATGGGAGTGAATCGAGAGCTTAGTGACCAACATGAGCCTCCTCAACAAGCCCAAGAGTGAGATGACCCCAGAGGAGCTGCAGACGTGAGAGGAGCAGAAATTTAACACGGGGCCAATCTCTGTGCTCACTCAGTCCGTCAAGAACAACACCCAAGTGCTCAATTGCCGCAACAATAGGAAACTCCTGGGCCACGTGAAGGCCTTCGACAGGCGCTGCAGCATGGTGCTGGAGAACGTGAAGGAGATGTGGACGGAGGTACCCAAGAGCGGCAAGGGCAAGAAGTCCAAGCCAGTCAACGAAGACCGCTACATCTCCAAGATGTTCCTGCGCAGGGACTCAGTCATCGTGATCCTGCGGAACCCGCTCATCACCGGCAAGTAGGAGCCACCTATCCCTATCGGTCAACAGAACTCACTCCCCTGTCCTATGGAGACCGCTGCTGCTGGTGTTGAGAATAATAAAGCTCTGTGTTTTTTTCTAAAAAAAAAAAAAAAAAAGAAAAAAAGAAAGAAAAAAGAAACACAGACATCCTAAAAGTGATGGGAGACACAGAAGTGCAAAGATGGAACACTTGTTGAGCACCGGGGTGCACCCGTCCCCACTGCTGTGCTGGGGACACCAGGGCCAAAATGTGTGGGATCATTCACTCTTTCCTTTGCACCTCAAATCAGCCTTGCTGCCAACACTTATTCAGAATGTGTCTACTTCTCACCCACTCCTTGGCCAGCTCCCCTCATTCCCAGCCAGGACTGGCTGCATTCACCTCTGCCCTGGTCCCTCCTCCTGTTTTCAAGCCCAGTCTTCCTTCAACGGCCACCAGGGGGAGCTTGGGAACACCTAAATGAGGTCCAGTCCTCCCTCTGCTCAGAACCTTCTATGGATCCCACCTTACTCGGCAAAATCCAAAGTCCTCACTGCAGCTCACAGGTCCTGTCCCATGCTTCCCCATTCCCCCACATTCATTCCACTCCAGCCATAATGGCTTCCTCACTGTTCCCTAAAAATCTGAGACACAGGCCAGCACTTTAGGAGGCTGAGGCAGGTGGATCACTGGAGGTCAGGAGATCTCCACCAGCCTGGCCAACATGGTAAAACTCCGTCTCTACTAAAAATACAAAAATTAGCCAGGCATAGTGGTAGGTGCCTGAAATCCCAGCTACTTGGGAGGCTGAGGGAGGAGAATCACTTAAGCCCAGGAGTCGGAGGTTGCAGTGGGCTGAGATCTCGCCACTGCACTCCAGCCTAGGCAACAGAGGTAGACTCCATCTAAAAAAAAAAAAAAAAAAAAAAAAAACTCAGACACAGTCCTGCCTCAGTGCCTTTGCACAGGCTGTTTCTCCAGCCCAGATTGGCAGCGGCTCCTCCTTCCCTCCTTCAGGCCTCTGCTCAAATGTCACCACCACAGAGAAACCTCCCCTGATCAACTCAGCCAAAATTTCAAATTTCAACCTTAACACTTTTTTTTTTTTTGAGATGAGGTTTTGCCCAGGCTGGAGTGCAATGGGGCCATCTTGGCTCACTGCAACCTCTGCCTCCCAGGTTCAAGTGATTCTCCTGCCTCAGCCTTCCAAGTAGCTGTGATTACAGGCACCTGCCACCATGCCGATCTAATTTTGCATTTATTCATTTATTTATTTATTGAGACAGAATCTCGCTCTGTTGCCAGGTGCCAGGCTGGAGTACAGTGGTGTGATCTCGGCTCACAGCAACCTCCACCTCCTGGGTTCAAGAGATTCTCCTGCCTTAGCCTCCTGAGTAGCTGGGACTACAGGCGTGCGCCACCACACCCAGCTGATTTTTTATATTTTTAGTAGAGATGGTTTCACCATGTTGGCCAGGATGGTCTTGATCTCCTGATCTTGTGATCCACCCGCCTCAGCCTCCCAAAGTGCTGGGATTACAGGTATAAGCCACCACACTCGGCCTTATTTATTTATATTTTAGGAGGGAGCCTCACTCTGTCACCCAGGCTGGAGTAGAGTGGCGCGATCTTGGCTCATTGCAACTTCTGCCTCCTGGGTTCAAGGGATTCTCCTGCCTCAGCCGCCCAAGTAGCTGTGATTAGAGGTACGTGCCACCATGCCTGGCAAATTTTTGCATTTTTTATAGTAATGGGGTCTCCCTATGTTGTCAAGGATAGTCTGTAACTCCTAGCTTAAGAGATCCTCCCACTTTGGCCTCCCAAAATGCTGAGATTACAGACAAGAGCCACTATGCCTGACTGGAAGCTTGTCTTCTTACATTTTTGTTTTGCTTTGTTTTGTTTTTGAGACAGGGTCTCACTCTGTTGCCTAAGCTGGAGTGCAGTGGCGTGACCGTGCTTCACTGCAACTTCTGCCTCCAGGGTTCAAGCAATTAATTCTCCTGCCTCAGCCTCCCGGGTAGCTAGGACTACAGGCGCCCACCATCAAGCCCGGCTAATTTTTTGTAGTTTTAGTAGAGACAGGGTTTCACCATGCTGGCCAGGCTGGTCTCAAACTCCTGGCCTCAAGTGATCCACCCACCTCAGACTCCCAAAGTACTGGGATTACGGGCGCTTGGCAGGCCTAGCAGATTTCAAACTTATCTCTTAGTCAAGAGACTAAGAAAAGTCTTATGCTGACTCTCCACAAGCTGACCTAAAGAGGGGAGCAGGGGGCTCCTATCCTCTCTCCCTCTCCACTTGCACCCAGTCAGAGCAGAGCCTGAAATCTACCCACCAGTCTAACCCCAAAGACTATTCAATGGAGAAAGAACTGTCTTTTCAAAACGATGGTGCTGGGAAAACTGAAGGAGCTGCATACAAAAATTAACTCAAGGCCAGGCAGTGTGGCTCACACCTATAAATCCTAGCACTTTGTGAGGCCATGGCAGGTGGTTCACTTGAGGTCAGGAGTTCGAGACCAGTTTGACCTACATAGTGAAACCCTATGTCTACTGAAATACAAAAATTAGCTGAGTGTGGTGATGGGCACCTGTAATCCCAGCTCCTCGGTAGGCTGAGGCAAGAGAATCGCTTGAACCCAGGAGGTGGAGGTTGCAGTGAGCCAAGATGGTGCCACTGTACTCCAGCCTGGGCGACAGAGCAAGACTCCCTTTCAGAAAAATAAAAAATAATTAACTCAAGATGAATCAAATACCTAAACATAAGAGCCAAAACTATAAAACTCTTAGCAGCTTCACAACCTTAGATTTGACAATGATTTCTGGGCTTTGACACCAAAGCAACAATAACAAGTGGACTTCATCAAAATGAAAGACTTTTGTGTATCAACAGGCACTATTCTGGCCATGTCTAGAATCCCGGTGATTTGGGAGGCCGAGGTGGGAGGATGGCTTGAGGCCAGGAGCTTGCTGCCAGCCTGGGCAATATAGGGAGACCCCATCTCTTTAAAAACCTTTTTTAATTAGCCAGGCATGGCAGTGTGTGCCTGTAGTCCCAGATACTGGGAGGCTAAGGCTGGAGGATCACTTGAACCTGGGAAGTTTGAGGCTATAGTAAGCTGTAATCACACCACTGCACTCCAGCCTGGACGACAAAGGGAGATCTTGTTTCAAAAATAAATAGGCCAGGCGCAGTGGCTCATGCCTGTAATTCCAGCACTTTGGGAGGCCGAGGTGGACAGATCACTCTAGTCTAGAAGTTTGAAACCAGCCTGGGCATCATGGTAAAACCCCATCTCAACCAAAAAATACAACAAAAAAATTAGCCAGGCATGGTGGTTCACGCCTGTAATCCCAGCTACTAGGGAGGCTGAGGTGGGAGAATCACTTAAACCTGTGAGGCAGAGATTGCAGTGAGCCAAGATCGCACCACTGCACACTAGCCTGGGTGACAGAGTGAAACCCTGGCTCAAAAAAAAAAAAACCCTCGCAGGTTCAAGCAATTCTCCTGCCTCAGCCTCCCGAGTAGCTGAGATTACAGGTGCGTGCCACCACACCCAGCTAATTTTTGTATTTTTTAGTAGAGACGGGGTTTCACCATATTGGCCAGGCTGGTCTCAATCTCCTGACTTTGTGATCCGCCCACCTGGGCCTCCCAAAGTGCTGGGATTACAGGTGTGAGCCACTGCGCCCGGCCATAACTGGCCTTTACCCGTGTCCTGTTTCCCAATTGCTCTCCCTTCCAGACAGCTGGTCTCTTCACTCCAAGAGAAGGGACTATGCAGCCAGGGGGCACTCCTACCTCCATCCACCCATCTGTCAGTCTCTGACCTGCCTCCTGGGCCTCAGATTGGAGCTCTAGAGAGACGCCTTGTTGAGGGCCTGGACTCTTCGCATCCCTGAGGTGACATCACCTTCTCTCCCACCTGCTGCACTCTCTGCTCTGCTGAGTAGGTCTCTCTGCTGCTCCGATTCCTCTCAACTCAGAAACAATCCATTCCTACCTGGTGTTGAGAGAACAACTGTAACACCAATCAAAAATGTCTGTAGGCCAGGGGCAGTGGCTCACGCCTGTAATCCCAGCACTTTGGGAGGCTGAGGCAGGCGGATCACGAGGTCAGGAGTTTGAGACCAGCTTGGCCAACATGGTGAAACCCTATCTCTACTAAAAATACAAAAATTAGTGCTCGCTTCGGCAACACATATACTAAAATTGGAACGATACAGAGAAGATTAGCATGGCCCCTGCGCAAGGATGACACGCAAATTCGTGAAGCGTTCCATAAAAAAAAAAAAAAATACAAAAATTAGCCAGGTGTGGTGGCATGTGCCTGTAGTCCCAGCTACTCGGGAGGCTGAGGCAGGAGAATTGCTTGGGCCTGGGAGATGGAGGTTGCATTGAGCTGAGATTGTGCCACTGCACTCGACCCTAGCCGACAGAGCAAGACTCTGTCTCAAAAAAGAAACAAACAAAAAACCCTTAAAACAAACAAACATATAGAATTACCATACAACCCAGCAATCACATTCTTACGTCTATCCCCAAAAGTATTGAAAGCAGGGATCTCAAACAGATACATGGACACCCGTGTTCACAGCGGCATAATTCATAATGGCCAAAAGGTAAAAGCGACCGATGTGTCCATCAACAGATGAATGAATCAATAAAATGTGTTACATCCATTCAATGAAATATAATTCCGCCTTTAAAAGGGAAAAATGGCTGAGCGAGGTGGCTCACACCTGTAATCCCAGCACTTTGGGAGGCTGAGGCAGGCAGATCACCTGAGGTCGGGGGTTTGAGACCAGCCTGACCAACATGGAGAAACCCCATCTCTACTAAAATTACAAAATTAGCCGGGTGTGGTGGTGCATGCCTGTAATCCCAGCTACTCAGGACACCGAAGCAGGAGAATTGCTTGAACCTGGGAGGTGGAGGTCGTGGTGAGCCGATATCACGCCATTGTACTTCAGCCTGGGCAACAAGAGCAAAACTCCGTCTCAAAAAAAAAAAAAAAAAAAAAAGGAAGAAAATTCTGACACAGGCTGCACCATGGATGAACCTTGAAAACCTTATGCTCAGTGAAATAAGCCAGTCAGAAAAAGATAAATGGTGAAATAGTGCACAGGAAATTCCACTTATATGAATCCCTGGAGTACTTAAACTCAGAGACAAAGAAGAGTAGGCGCCAGGGGCTGGGGAGATACAGAAATGCTGTGTTTGTGCTTAAAGTTTCAGTCTGAGAACATTAAAAAGTCCTGGCTGGGCGTGGTGGCTCACGCCTGTAATCCCAGCACTTTGGGAGGCTGAGGCGGGTGGATCACGAGGTCAGGAGTTGGAGACCATCCTGGCCAACATGGTGAAACTCTGTCTCTACTAAAAATACAAAAATTAGCTGGGTGTGGTGGTGCATGCCTGTAATCCCAGCTATTCGGGAGGCTGAGGCACAAGAATCACTTGAACCCAGGAGGCAGAGTTTGCAGTGAGCTGAGATCGTGCCACTATACTCCAGCCTGGATTAATACAGTGAGACCCTATCTAAAAAAAAAAAAATGAAAACAATGGGTAAAATGGTAAATCTTGTGATGTATATTTTACCACAAACAAAGAACTTCATAGAATGTAAACTTAAAGGGGTAGGTTTTACTATACGTTAATTTTTTCAAGTAAATTTTAAAAAACACTCTTGGCTGGGCATGGTGGCTCATGCCTGTAATCCCAGCACTTTGGGAGGCCAAGGCAGGCTGATCACAAGGTCAGGAGATTGAGACTAGCCTGACCAACATGGTAAAATCCCGTCTCTACTAAAGATACAAAAATTAGGGCATGGTCGCATGCACCTGTAATCCCAGCTACTTGGGAGGCTGAGGCAAGAGAATTGCTTGAATTAAATCTGGGAGGCAGAGGTTGCAGTGAGCCAAGATCACACCACTGCATTCTAGCCTGGGCGACAGAGCAAGACTCCATCTCAAAAAACATAAAACAAAAAAAACACTCTTAAGGTGAGATACTCATAGATCATCAGCTTGAGCCTTTGATGATAATGTCCATTTATTTATTTATTTATTTATTTTTGAGACAGACTATCGCTCTGTCATATAGGCTAGAGTGCAGTGATGTGATCTCAGCTCACTGCAACCTCTGCCTCCCAGGCTCAAGCAATTCTCTTGCCTTAGTCTCTCAAGTAGCTGGGGCTACAGGTGCATGCCACCACGCCCGGTTAATTTTCGTACTTTTAGCAGAAATGGGTTTCACCATGTTGACCAGGATGGTCTCGATCTCTTGACCTCAGGTGATCTACCTGCCTCAGCCTCCGAAAGTGCTGGGATTATAGGCTTGAGCCACCGCACCCAGCCGATAATGTTCATTTATTTTTTTATTTTTATTTTTGAGATGCAGTTTCACTGTGTTGCCCAGGCTGGAGTGCAATGGTGCAATCTTGACTCATTGCAACTTCCGCCTCCCAGGTTGAAGCAATTCTCTGCCTCAGCCTCCCATGTAGCTGGGATTACAGGCACACACCACCATGCCCTGCTAATTTTGTATTTTTAGTAGAGACGGGGTTTCACTGTCTTGGCCAGGCTGGTCTTGAACTCCTGACCTTGAGATCCACCCACCTCGACCTCCCAAAGTGCTAGGATTACAGGCATGAGTCACCACACCTGGCCGATGATGTCCATTTATTGAGCACCTGCTGTGTCCTGGATGCCAGATTAGATCCTTTCAGGCATAAAGTAATAATAACAAGACATTATATTGAGTGCTTGCTGTGTGCCTGGCACTATGAAAGTGGTTTATACACATTAACCCTTAGAGGGCTCCAACCCACTCTATAAATTAACATATAGTAGGTCCTCTTAACATTCCCATGCCTAAGGAGACAAGGGGTTGGTGGCTTCACTGTCTGAGAACCATGTGCTGTCTCTAAGGCCCAGGGTAGATTTTTTTCAGCTCCAGAGAAGGGGAGAAGAACATAGCTACACATAGAGGATGCCTCACCTCCAACTCCCCGGCCCAGGAATTTAAGCCGCAGTTTAGGAAGGTGAGACCCTGTTCCCAACCGGGTACCCTGCTAGCATCCCAGCAGATCCACCAGCCCCAAGGGACTCAGCTCACGTCATCAGGAGCCCAGAGGCCTGGATGGGAAGAGGACGCTCCCTGGGGCCCTGCTGTTTGTGCTGTTTGTGCTTCAGGAGCCGATGTCCCCTGGGCTGTGAAAGGACAGAGGGGAGGAGACAGGACTACAGAACTGCTGCCTCAGAGATAGTGGGGATCGGGAGAGCCAGGGCCTGCTATGCCCCAGAATCAGACCCCTGAGCCATGGACAGTCACCCTCCCTGGCTTGCCACTGACTGCTCAGGGTGGACCAAAGTTAGGCCAGAGGCCACTCCAGCGACATCTCCATGGGCTCCAAGGCTGGAACCCAGAAACAGGGGTAGCTGGCAGCCTTACATCACAGCCACATGCCCAGACACTCCACTGGAGGTGAAATGACCTGCTAAGACTCCCCCTTAGGAAGGCTAATCATTTGTGTGTGGGGTGTGTGTGTGTGTGTGTGTGTGTGTGTGTGTGTGTGGTGTGTGTGTTGATACAGGGTCTTGCTCTGTCACCCAGGCTGCAGTGCAGCCATGCAATCATGGCTCACTGCAGCCTCCACCTCCCAGGCTCAAGGTATCCTCCCACCTCAGCCTCCCGAATAGCTGGGACCACAGGCGCACACCACCACACCCAGCTAGTTTTTTTATTTTTTTTTAGCAGAGACAGGGTTTCACCATGTTGCCCAAGCTGGTCTTGAACTCCTAGACTCAAGAAATCTGCCTCCCAAAGTCTCACCCTCCCAAAGTGCTGGGATTATAGGCGTGACCACTGCACCTGGCCTCAGGCTGACCATTTGTTGACGCTTTTTTTTTTTTTCTGAGACACAGTCTCGCTCTGTCACCTGGGCTGGAGTGCAGTGGCACAATCTCAGCTCACTGCAACCTCTGCCTCCTGGGTTCAAGCGATTCTCCTGCCTCAGCCGCCTGAATAGCTGGGATTACAGGCATCCACCCTCATGCCCAGCTAATTTTTGCATTTTTAGTAGAGACGGGGTTTCACCAGGTGATGCTCTCATATGAAGTTGCTACCTGATTCCCCCTCTAAGCGGCCCCTAGGCCTGCCCACCAGGGCTCTGGGGAGCATGAAATTGGGCCTGTTGAGGACTGTGCAGTCCAGGGACAGTCTAGGCCTTGGGGATGGCTACTGCAGGGACTGATGGGAAACAAACAAGTTGGGAGGGGGGCAGGGGAAAGAAACACATTGGTACAGATTATAATAACAGGAACTATGGCCAGGCTCAGTGGCTCATGCCTGTTGGAGGATCGCTTGAGCCTGGGAAGCAGAGATTGCAGTGAGCAGAGATGGTACCACTGCACCCTAGCCTAGGTGATAGATGGGGACTTTGTCTTAAAAAAAAAAAAAAAAAAGGAAGGCCGGGCACAGTGGCTCACACCTCTAATCCCAGCACTTTGGTAGGAGGCAGAGGCAGGCAGAGCACTTGAGGTCAGGAGTTCAAGACCAGCCTGACCAACATGGAGAAACCCCATCTCTACTAAAAATACAAAAATTAGCCAGGCATGGTGTTGGGCACCTGCAATCCCAGCTACTCGGGAGGCTGAGGCATGAGAATTGCTTGAACCCAAGAGGCAGAAGTCGCAGTGAGCCGAGATCGTGACACGGCACTCCAGCCTGGGTGACAGAGTGAGACTCCGTCTCAAAAAAAAACCACTTAAGTGAAGGCCACACACTAGGCATTGTGCTATACTATAACATGCATTCACGATCCATTTTCCAGACAAAGAAACTGAGGCTGGGTGCAGTGGCTCACGCCTGTAACCCCAGCACTTTGGGAGACTGAGGCAGGTGGATCACTTGGGCCCAGGAGTTCGAGATCAGCCTGGCCACCATAGAGATACCTCATCTCTACTAAAAATACAAAAAAATTAGCTGGGCCATGGTGGCGTACACCTGTAATCCCACCTATTTGGGAGGCTGAAGCACGAGAATTGCTTGAACCTGAGAGGCAGAGGTTGCAGTGAGGCAAGATTTTTCCACAGAGCTCCAGCCTGGGTGACACAGTGAGACCCTGTCTCAAAAAAAAAAAGGAAAGAAACTCAGGCTCAGAAAGGATGAATACCATGGTTATTAGTAGTAGAGAATGGATTTCTTTTAAAATTTATTTATTTTGTAGAGACTGGGGTTTTGCCATGTTGCCCAGGTTGGTCTCGAACTCCTGGGCTCAAGCCAAAAACATTCTCCTGCCTCAGCCTCCCTAAGTGTTGGGATTACAGGCGTGAGCCACTACACCAAGACTAGAACGTGGATTTGAACCCGAGCAGCTGAGCTACAAAGTTGCGTCGAGAGTCTTCCCACGGGGTACACACAGCAGGCAGGCCTGGTGTCTACGCTGCTCCCTGAGCTTTTCCACCTGACTCACTTGTAGGTGGTGCCAGGCAGCCTTTATGGAAAGACCTGGCATTTGCTTTGTGAAGGTCACACAGAGGTTGAAGGCGGGTGCTGGTGTATGTCTCCCAGGCAGGCACATGGTGCCAGGTGACACAGCTGTCTGGGGGGCTGAGTTTGCAAGAAGGGATGGGGTATGTAAGAGTCTGGGGGAGGGGAAGGTCTGTGTGCCCCGGGCACTGCACATAGACATCTCTGTGGCATCGCACGTCTGCGTGTGTGAGCAGGGGCTGGGTGTTCATGGGTGTCTGTCTGCATCTCTGTGTATTTCTGAGTCTGGGTGACTTCATGAGACTGTCGCACTAATACTGTGACAGTCCCTGACCCCTGTGTGGGCATGAGGTGCGTTCCTGTGTGTATCTGGTGCAGGTGGGAGTCCAGCTTGCAGGAACATGCGTGAGCTCTGGGTGTGTATTTTGGCGAGAGTGTGTCTCACTCTCACCCCTCACTGTGGGGGAACGCAGTGTAGACACAGATGTGCAAGGGGTGGGCCAGGGTTGCTGTGGTCTGTGTGCCACCTGTGTATGGCCATGAGTCAACTGCAGGGTCCTCCTGGTGCGGCCAGGAGACCCACATTTAATACAGTAAACACCAGGTGACCCGGATTGCCCCATGTGTGGCCGTGTGTGTGTGTGTGTGTGTGTGTGTGTGTGTGTGTGTGTGTTAGAGACCATGGAGCAGGAGAGAGCAAGAACAAGGCTAGGAACCCCCGAGAATTCTGAGAACTTAAAGACCACCCACAGGCCCAGCTCAGTCCAGATTCTCAACACCCTCCAGGCTCCCAGAATCTGCCCTCCCCACCCCCATCCCAGCTTAGTTTTCAGCCTGGCCGCCCCAGCAGGAGAGGGGGTGGGGAAGGTAAGGCTGGAGACACTGAGCCAGGCAGGGACTTAGGGACCTGGTTCTAGGCCAGTGGCCTGGGAGTGGAGCCCAGGTGACGCTGGACACCCGTATTTGCAGCCAAAGTGAATGCTGGAAGCCCTGGTTTAGGGGCACAAAGAGGGTGCCGGGTCCTACCTTAGATAGGCAGGAATGGAGAAAGGACCTAGCACCCACTTTGGGGGCTGCCACCTTCAAGAGGCCCTCAGCAGCACCCCGGGCCTTTGGGGACAGGAAAGGCGGTAGGGCCCCAGCCAGATCCTGGACGCCACTTAGAGGACTCCCCCAAGTAGACTCAGCACCCCACCCCCAACCCCCAGCACAGCCAGTGCCCTCCGGTATTAAAAGGACTGACTGGCCATGGGCCACCCACCTGACAGTTCTGCCCAGAGGGTGCCGACGGGTGTCCTCATCGCTGAAGGAGAAGTGGGTCAGGGACTCGGGGCCCGTGGGGGGCAGTGCCAGGGCAGGGGGCCGGGGTCGGCCCCGGGGCGCTGCACCGGAGCGCATGCGAGCCAAGCGTCGTCGTCTGGGCTCGCATGGGGACGGCGGCAGGGCGGTGAGGCGCGCACTGCTGGCCAGGCCCAAGGTGTCTGCGGCCTCCACTGCCGGCACCGCCTCCACTACTCTGGTGACCTCCCCCTGGGACAAACTTGGGGGGTCAGGCGTTCCCGCGTCTGCACGGGGGAGGGGGGGCGCACAGGCACTCTGTACGTCTTCCCCTGCAGGGGTCCTGCGGAACTGGGCGCACACTCCCCCTCGCCCCCCTCCCCCCGTCCCCTCCCTCCCAGGCCTCTGGGGTGCCCCGGGGCTCCAGTTTCCCGGCTCCGGGCCCGCCCTCCTGCCACCGCCTCCGGCCCCGCCTTTTCCCCCCCTCCCTGCCCTGACGTGGAGCTGGGCCCGCGAGGTCTCTGATCGCCGTGCGCCCCCGGGTGACATAAACCCAGGGGAGGGGAAGGTGCAGCTGTGGAGAAGTGAGACAAAACAGAGACAGAATCTGAGACAGAAGTGGAGACAGAGACTCAGGACGTAGAGAGAGAGAGACCCGGAGAGAGGCAACAATTTCCCTACACACATCCTGCGGACCCCACGCGGGGCTCCCAAAGGCCCCAGCCCCTCCTCCTCTTCTGTCCCCGCCCCATTTTGTTCCCAGGGCCAGTCGCTGGGCCGGGTCCGGCCCCGCCATGCCCTCCTTCAGTCTGTGCCTCAAGTGCACAGAGAAAGTAGGTGGAAGACGGAAAGGCAGAGGACCCTGAGAAGCGCCCGTGCCCAACTCCGGGCTGCCAACCTCTGCCTCCAAGATACACCGACATTAGAAAGCCAGACCGGATGTGGCCTCGGGGCCTGTCACCCCCAGACTTCCCGCCCCCACAGCCCACCGCCCGTCTGCCCAGAAGGGAACTTCCATTTGCCCTCCGTGGCCCGGTGCAAGCAATGACACCGAGCCTCACCGCAAGGCCACCCCCAGAGGGCACGGCTGTCCCCATTTCACAGGCCCGTAGACTGAGGCTAACAGAACTGAACACATGACCCCAGGATGAACACAAGACCTGGACAGCAACTCGCCCTCACTCCTCCAAAGCGTGACCACAGCTTCAGGTTTGCACAGGAAGTGGGAGGGATGCAACATTTATTAAACGTCTAATGCATGCCCTATCAGAGGTCTCCACGGCAACCCTGGCGGGCAAAGATGACTTTGATTTCCGCTACGTGACAGAAGAGGAAAGTGAGGCTGGAGAGAGCGAGCCAAGAACCGCAGACCCCGGCGGTGGCCAGGGGTGACTCGAACCCACAGCCACTAGTGCTGCACTTACCCAGCCCCAGCCCATGCGTGGCGGCCCAAATCCTGGAAGCTGCGGAGAAGTCGAAGGCGCCTGCGGAAAGTTGGGGACGGGTTGGCGAAGAAAACGGGCGAGGAGGGCGGTGAACGCGGGCGGCGGGACGCGCGCGGGGCCAGGGGCTCGGGCAGGAACGCCTCATCCTCTGCCGCCACCACCGCCGGGAAGGCCACCAGCTGCAGCTCCGGGATGCGGCCTAGGCCGCGCGGCCCCGCCATGGCCGCGGGGCAGCCCCGCCTCGGCGGGCGCTGGGGAGCTGCGCCGCCCACCCTGCGAGGCCCACAAAGGCCGCCCGCCCAGCCCCGGGCCCGCGGGCCCCACCCCGCCCCGTCGCCTCGGCCCTTCCGGCTTCGCGCTGGGGCCGCCCCCAGGGCGGGGCGGGTCTGGGGCGCCCGCAAGGCTTCGGCGGGGACTCCCCTGCATTCCCCGCAGACCCCAAGGCCGCCCCGCATTGGCTCTGATGTCCTCACAATCGCCGGTCGCGTCCCCACAAACATCAGGGACACCTCCAAATCTCTGGGGACACTCCTGCAAACTCCCCGTGGAGTTGACAGGTCCCTCAAGCTCAGGAGCAGCCCCACAGTCCCTCAGAATGCTAAGCAGCACCCTCACTGTCCCTGAGACATCCACACACAAGAAGTCTAGGGGTACCCCCCAAATCCCTGGGCTTCTCAACACAACTTAGAGGTGTTCTGAGATGGCCTCATAGACCCTGGGGCACTCCTATAGCTCCCCAGATGTCCCCATATCCTACCAGTGTCTTCAATGTTTCTGAGACATGCCAAAGCCCCAGGACCCCAAGAATCCAGGGTGCACCCACAAATGCCAGGAACACCTCTGAATCTCTGGGGGTGCTCCTACAAACTCCCTGCCAGTGGTGCTCTGAGGGCCAGGGGGACCCTTCAGATCCCAGGCCCCCCGCCACAGTTCCTCAGATTCCTCCAGGGCCCCCCATCATCCCCGACTCTCATCATCCCATTGTGCATAGACCCTCCCAGAGCACCCCCAGCATCCCCCACACCCAGAGGGCCATTTTCATAGACCAAATATAGGTCCCCCCAAATCCTAGAGTCTTTCACAGACCCCAGGAACACCTCCACAGTCCCTCTGATGTCCTGTAATCCCTGAATGGCTCTATAGCATCCCTGAGATGCCCCTACAAGTGCTGAGACCCTAAGACAACCTCAGGAGCGCCATCAGACTCAGGGGATGCCCCAGTAATCATGGAGATGCCACCAAAATCTAGTGTGCCCCAACAGACCCCAGGGGCACAAATAGATAGATTCCTCTCCAGCTCCTAAGACAGTCTCAAACCCTAGGACAGACTCCCAAGATGTACCCACAGTCCTTGTGGATAACCTAGAATGCCACCCACAGTTCCTGAGATGTTTCTTAAAACTCTTAAAACACCCTTAGAAACTGGGCGTGGTGGCTCATGCCTGTAATCCCAGCACTTTGGGACGCAAAGGCAGAAGAATCACTTGAGCCTAGGAGTTCCAGACCAGCCTGGGCAACATGGTGAGACCCTCATCTCTACAAAAAATTACAAAAATTAGCCGGGCATAATGGCATGAGCCTGTGGTCCAGGCTACTCTGGAGGTTGAGGTGGGAGGATCACCTGAGCCAAGAGGTTGAGATTGCAGTGAGTTATGATGGTGCCACTGCACCATCTTTGAGACAGTGAGACCCTGTCTCAAGAAAACAAGAAAAAAAGAGGTGAATCTCTATTTTATTTCTTTTCTTTTCTTTCCTTTCCTTTTTTTTTTTTTTTTTTTTTTGAGATAGAGTCTCACTCTGTCGCCCAGGCTGGAGTGCAGTGGCATGATCTCAGCTTACTGCAACCTCCGCCTTCCAGGTTCAAGCGATTTTCCTGCCTCAGCCTCCTGAGTAACTGGGACCACAGGCACGTGCCACCACACCTGTCTAATTTTTTGTATTTTTAGTAGAGATGGGGTTTCACTGTTAGCCAGGATGGTCTCGATGTTCTGACCTTGGGATCCACCCACCTCAGCCTCCCAAAGTGTTGGGATTACAGGTGTGAGCCACTACACCTGGCTTCCTTTTTTTTTTTTTTTTTTTTGAGACAGTCTTGAACTGTCACCCAGACTGGAGTGCAGTAGCACAATCTTGGCTCACTGCAACCTCTGGTTCTGAGGTTCAAAGGATTCTTGTGCCTCAGCCTCCCGAGTAGCTGGGATTACAGGTGTGTGCCACAATGCCTAGCTAACTTTTTTGTATTTTTAATAGAAATAGGGGTTTCACCATGTTGGCCAGGCTGGTCTCGAACTCCTCAAGTGATCAACCTGTGTGAGCCATGGCACCCAGCCGTGATTCTCTATTTCCTGAGTTCACCTCTGTGAAGTATTTGTCTTTCTCTAGCACTGGCTCTGATGCCATGGGCCCTGGTCCTCACCGGGCTTCCGTGTGGCCTCTGGCACTTCTTAGCCATTTCATCTTGGGCTAGTCACTTTATTTCATTGAGCCTCAGTTTCTCCAGTTGTAAAATGGGTATAATACTACCACTCACCCCATGGATGGACACATAAAAGGCTCAAAAAAGTGTCTGAACCTAGTAAGCACTTACTTAATATGAGTTACAGTTATTATTTGACAAACATTTACTTAGGACTTATAATACACAAGCCACTATACTAGCCAGAGGTTACAGATGATGATGATAATGACGATGATGGTGATGATAGCAACTAACCCTTTAGAAAGCCTCCTGTGCGCCAGTGCCTCTAGCTATGATCGATCTCTCTCTCTCTGTCTCTCCCTCTTTTTGAGACAGGATCTCACTCTGTTATCCAGGCTGTAGTGCAGTGGCATAATCATAGCTCACTGCAGTCACAGCCTCCTGGAGTCAAGTGATCCTTCAACTTCAGCTTCCTGAGTAGCTGAGTAGCTGAGTAGCATGTGCGCCACCATGCTCGGCTTATTTTTGTTTGTTTGTTTGTTTTGGGTGGCAGTTTCACTCTTGTCGCCCAGGCTGAAGTGCAATGATGCGATCTCAGGTCACTGCAACCTCTGCCTCCCGGGTTCAAAGAATTCTCCTGCCTCAGGCTCCTGAGTAGCTGGGATTATAGGCACCTGCCACCACACCTAGCTCAGTTTTATATTTTTAGTAGAGATGGGGTTTTGTCATGTTGGCCAGGCTGGAACTCCAGACCTCAGGTGATCCGCCCACCTTGGCCTCCCAAAGTGCTAGGATTACAGGCATGAGCCACTACGCCCAGCCTGTGTGTATGTGTGTGTGTGTGTGTATTTTTTCTAGAGATGGGGCTTTCCCATGTTACCCAGAATGGTCTTGAACTCCTGGGCTCAAGCAATCCGCCTGCCTTGGCCTCCCAAAGTACTGGGATTACAGGCATGAGCCACCTAACCTGGTCTTATGATCTCATTTAATCCTTACAAAATAGATATCAAATACCTACCAGGTGATACTATTTTTTTTTTTTTTTTTTGTATTTTTGTTTTGGCAGGGTGTCAGTCTGTCACCCAGGCTGGAGTACAGTGGCATGATCATAGCTCACTGCAACCTCGACCTCCTGGTTCAAGTCATCCTCTGACGTCAGCCCCCCAAGTAGCTGAGACTACAGGTGCGTGCTATAACACCTGCCTAATTTTAAAACTTTTGTAGAAATGGGGACTTTGTATGTTGCCCAGTCTGGTCTCAAACTCCTGGCTTCAAGGGATCTTTCCACTTTGACATCTCAAAGTGTGGGATTATAGGCATGAGCCACCGCACCTGGCCCCAGTTGATATTATTGTCCCTATTGTTTTTTTTTTTAAAGACAGGGTCTCACTCTGTCACCCAGGCTGCAGTGCAGTGACATGATAGTGGTTCACTGCAACCTCCACCTCCCAGGCTCAAGTGATTTGCCCCCTCTCAGCCTCCCATAGTGTGCTGGGCATGAGCCGCTGTACCCGTCCCAGAGTTGCAGTTCTGTTCACTGACCAGCTAAGGCTTCAATGCCCTTAGCTTCCCTGAATTGTTCTGCCAATTCATCACATCAGCCCTTAGGAATATGGTTCTTACTAGGCCCATTTCAAAGGAGGGGAAGCTGAGGCCCAGAGAGAAGAAGTGACTTGGCCAAGGTCTCCCAGCCTAGGAAGATCAGAGTTGGATTATGGACCCAGCTTGTTGGCTTCAGAGACAGGAATTTTAGCCATGAGGCTACACAAGCCCTTCATGGATGAGTTCCCTTCCTAGGAAGCCAGATGTAAACTGAGGCCTAAAGCCAACCTTGATCATGGCCTCATGATCTAGTAGGCCTTACATGAGCTGCCTGTCACCTCCCTGCCTCCTTTTCTTCCACTCCCTCCTCGCTCTCTGCCTCAGGCACACTTGCCTCCAACGTATCAGACACATTCCCACCATAGGACCTCTGCACTGACTCTTCCCTCTGGTTGGCACCCTTTTCCATCAGACGCCCACATAGCATCCTCCCTCATTTTATTTGGGTCGCTGTTCAAATGTCACCTCCTCAGAGAGGTCTTCCCTGACCTCAGGATCCCTCTTTTTTTTCATATCCTGTGTGATCATCTTAAATTATCATACAGCTTTACTTACTATTTTTTTTTTTTATATATAGTCTCGCTCTGTCACCCAGGGTGGACGCAGTGGTGTGATCTCAGCTCACTGCAACCTCTGCTTCCTGGGTTCATGCAATCCTCCCATCTCAGCCTCCCAAGTAGCTTGGATTGCAGGTGTGTGTCCAGTTAATTTTTGTATTTTTAGTAGAGACAGGGTTTTGCATTGTGTCGGCCAGGCTGGTCTCGAAATTCTGGCCTCAAGTGATCCACCGGCCTCGGCCTCCTAAAGTGCTGGGATTACAGGCGTGAGCCACCACGCCCAGCCCCCCGCCCCCTTTTTTTTTTAAGACAGGGTCTTACTCTCTCACCTGGACTGAAGTGCAGTTGCTGGACCTCGGCTCACTCCAACCTCAGCCTCCCAGGCTGAAGCGATTCTCCTGACTCAGCCTCCCAAGTAGCTGGGATCACAGGCGCCCACCACCACGTCCGGCCAATTTTTGTATTTTTAGTAGAGATAGGGTTTCACCATGTTGGCCAGGCTGGTCTCGATCTCCTGACCTCAAATGATCCACCTGCCTCGGCTTCCCAAAGTGCTGGGAGCACAGGCATGAACCCAAGCCGGGCAGATTTGAACTCTTCATACTCTACAGTGAAGAGTGGGCTCAGATGCCCTCAAAATTCTGTCCTCACCCTGCCAGACTGTGGCTCTCCCAGGCCCAAAGCCCCAGTTTCTCTAAAGTCGTAAGAACCTGCAGTCAATCTGTTACCAATAAAATATGGACACCCTCCCCACCATCCGGGTTTGCGGTTTGGGGGATGCCCCCTTTCTCTCTGCTGATGTCATTTGAGGAAGGACTTTCTCAGAACACCAGCTCCCGGCTGCCCAGCGCCTACGTCAAACATATCAGCCTCACCACAGCCCTGGGGGTGGGCAGTTCTTATTTTTCAGCCTGACTTGACTGATGAGGAAACGAAGGCTCAGAGAGGTACAATCGCTGGCCCCAAGTCACACAGCGAGTCAGCGGCCATGTGAATGTCACCGAGCAGTCTGGAGTGGAGGAGATCTGATTTTTAACTCCTATTCTGCCCTTCCTCGCTGTGTGACCTTGGGCAAGTACTATGGTCTCTGTTTCCCGGGCAAACGTGCAAAGCCAAGGATGCTACGGTTCCTCGGCCTGCCAGGCAAGCGAGCGGAGGTGGGACGGGAACTCCACGGACGCAACTTTTCAGCCTGGTTCCTCCCTGTCCTCCAGGCGGCAGTCCCTGCAGCGCGTGGCAGCGGGTGGCACCTGAGGACAGCGGCCTGGTCCCAAGCCCGGGAGGATGAGGACCCCACTCGCAGCCTGCGGTCAGCCGGCCTGGCGCCTGCCCTCCACGATGCTCAATAAACATGAAATAATAATACGGGGTGCCGCGACGGCGGCGGCGACTTTGCTCTGCTCCGGGACTGGCATCTCTGGGGCAGGTCCGCGCTCGGAGCGCACACTTAGGCTGTGCCTTCCCCGTTGTCCGGCAGAGGGCGCGCGGGAAGACCCGCTCCCAACCCACATCCAGGTACTTGGGACCGTCAGGGACAAGGGGGAGGCGAGGACCCAAGTGGAGACAGAAACTAGAGACCAAAGACCCTAGCTGTCTGCCTCCACCTGCTCCTGGGGCCACGCTGTGGCCCCACCTTGATGGGGAGAGTTTTAGGGCCCAGGGCAGGGGAACGCGGGGCCTGTATGTTGGCCCCATCCCCGGTTCAGACAGTTCCCCACCCCCCATCACCAAAGTCCTCCTCTTCCTCCCTCTCCATCTGCCTCTTGACAGATCGTGGCTGTGCCGTGACTCAGCCGTCTCATACATCCTCAGGTCTGGAAGGGAGGTTTGGATGACATCTCGGATAGTGGGGGGGCAGTGCCCTCTCTCTGGGGATTCCTTTGACCCAAATGGGGGAGCTGGCTGGACTCTTTTTGTGGTAGCTGGATGGACACCAATGTGGGGAGCACTGAATCCTGTGTGTGCCCTGGTAAAACCCCCTTTCTGAAGAAATGCTCATTCTGAGCATTGAGTTTGCCATCAGAGACCTTCCTCCTTCTCTCTGGGGGTGGGGGAGGACCCTGGAACCGACGCCAGCCACACCCACCCACCAGTCCCAGCTGAGGACCTCAGCACAGACACTGAAGGTTGCGCAGACCCACAGTGAAACAGAAACCCCAGTCTATGTGGGGATGTGGTTAAGGTTCCTGTTTGTCCTTGTCACCCTGGAGAAATGGGGTCTACTCAGGCCCCTCTGCCTTAGTCCAGGTCCCTGAGTGAAGATCTACTTATGTTTAGTCCTTTACACACATCCCCAAGCTCACAGAACCCTCAAACTGACCCCCACACGGCAGTGCCAACAACAGCTCCACTTTACAAACTGGAAAATTGAGGCTCAGGGAGGGCAAGAGACTTATACAAAGATGCACAGGAGGCTGGGCGCAGTGGCTCATGCCTGTAATCTTAGCACTTTGGGAGGCCGAGGCGGGTGGATCACCTGAGGTCAGTAGTTCAAGACCAGCCTGACCAACATGGTGAAACCCTGTCTCTACTAAAAATACAAAATTAGCCAGTTGTGGTGGTGCAGGCCTGTAATCCCAGCTACTTGGGAGGCTGAGGCAGGAGAATCACTTGAACCCAGGAGGCAGAGGTTGCAGTGAGCTGAGATCACGCCATTGCACTCCAGCCTGGGCAACAAGAGTGAAACTCTGTCTCAAAAAAAAAAAAAAAAAAAGATGCACAGGAATCAAGTGGACCTGCCTTGCAATTACAGCTCTGCTATCTCCTGGCTGTGTGAGCTTGGGTAAGAAAGAAAAAGGTTTTTGTCTCTGGGCCTCAGTTTCCCCATATGCCGGCAGGAATACCCTGCTGCAATACCCAGGGCACTGGGGATGAGGATGCATGGAAAAGTCCCTGTCATGGAGCCAGTGGGTGAACCATTGCAAAATGGATACCACTAAAATAATAATGATTATTACCACTCAGTCACGTCCCCTAAGACTCAGTGCCCAGAGACCAGCAGAGGAGGAGTCCCTGGAGACTTGCATAGGAATGGGGCCCGGATCCTACTGCATTTCACCTGTCCCTTGGTGTCTTTTTTTTTTTTTTTTTTTTTTTATAAGACAGAGTTTTGCTCTTGTTGTCCAGGCTGGAGTGCAATGGTGTGATCTCAGCTCACCGCAACCTCCGCCTCCTAGGTTCATTCTCCTGCCTCAGCCTCCCGAGTAGCTGGGATTACAGGCATGCAGCACCACACTTAGCTAATTTTGTATTTTTAGTAGAGACAGGGTTTCTCCATGTTGATCAGGCTGGTCTCGAACTCTTGACTTCAAGTGATCCGCCCACCTCGGCCTCCCAAAGTGCTGAGATTACAGGCGTGAACCACCGCGCCCGGCCCCTTGGTGTCTTAGGACAGTGACCTGTGCCAGTTTGGCTCCCTGCCCCTGTTTTTAGCATTTTCTGTTGATTCCAGCTTTCTCTTCCTTCAGCCTCTCTCCAGTTCACTTTGGGAAATATCAGCCCATGTGTGCTGGGCCCCAGACACTTGCTTCCTGGTAGGGACGAGGGTGCAGGGTCCTGAGGCTGGGGGTGACCAGAACAGAGGCAGGGTGGCCTGGAGGGCTTCAATGACTGCTGAAGACCCCCAAAGAGCTACTTAGGAAGAGTAGGGCTACATCTTAGAGGGGCCTCACTCAGAAGCTCCAGGGATAAGAAGCCCGAATCTGATCGTCTTGGTGATATCCCCAGCAGTGGGGCATCCGTGGGCATCAGGTAGAGCACACGGGCAAAGCTGTCAGTTGCACACATCACTGCAGCACACACCATCAGACCCTGGAGCACCATCAGAGTGGGAGCAGTAACTAAGAACGCCAGGTGGTTAGAGGACACCAGTTCTTAGGATAAACCAGGCAGAGGGAACACACAGACCACATGTCAGAGCACCAACTCTCAGACGTGAGCACCTGGCGAAGAGGAACGCACAGCCAGTGTTTCAATCACAACGTCCAGGGAGCACAGACTGTTCCACTGACTCGATCACAGTGTTCCCCGAGTGTAGACATCCTAGTGCCACAATCACCGCATGTCAGAAATGCACACTGACACAATCACATTGTCCCTAGAGCACCAATACCATTGCACAATCACTGTCCTAGGAGCAGACACAGTCACTGTCCCAGTCACAGCATCCCATGAGGCCCCATAGTCACCCTGTGACAGTCACAGCATTCCTGGAGCACACACAGTCACTGTCACAAACACTGTCCCAGAAGCACACAGTCACACTGCCCTGTCACACTGTCACGATTACACTGTCCCTGGAGGGCACATAGTCACTGTGTCACCATCACGAGACCCCAGAAACTCATGCAGAACACACAACTAAGGCAGCCACAGCTGGTCATACCCAGACCGCTGGAGCAAACGCAGGACTGTCAGAAGAGACCCTCGGAAGAGACCAGGCTCAGCATGCACACCCTCACTGTACTGTCACCTCTGCAGTCCGGGACTCCTTCCCTCTGCGCTGGGACTGTGCCCCCTTCCACTGTTTCCTGCCTCTGAGCAGCTACTGAACCCTAACACTCCTGCCCTGAGAGGAGAACTCCAACCTAACAGAAGCCTCCCAAAACAGTGCTCCCCCAAGAGACACCCTCTGGATTTCTGACCCCAGCTGCTGCAGGAAGAGTCCGCTAACATCCCTGCAATAGAGTCCTCCACCCCCTAGAAGGAACCTGAGAGCAGCCCAGCCTAAACTCAAGATCCTGGTCCCAGCAGGCACCCCCTTACCGAGTGCCCCAAGAGTACCCAACACTGCGAATCTAGCCCTCAGCATAGTGCCCCCAGGAAGGTCCCTCCAAGTGGTTCCCAGATTAGCCGCTGTCCTGTATTGTCACCAAGAATACGGACCCCTAAAGATGCAGCCCCCTTCCCCAACCCAGACTTTGTTAACACCACGAGCAGCATGGCGCCCCCTAAATGGACCCCAAGATGGGCTTCAGCAGGAAGCCTCCCGTAGCGCGCACAACCTGGGGCCAGGTCCCGGATGCCCCCGCAGCTGAACTCCCTCTTCCGCCCCCGCCAGTCACACCGACCCCACCCGCATCCTAGCGCCCCCTGCGGCCGGCGGCTCGAGTTGCCTCCTCCCTGCGCGCCCATCCGCTCCGCGCGCAACCGCCGCGGGGAGTCTTACCGCCTGCTGCTGCCTCCGCCCGCGCCACCGCTGCCGGTACCAGTGCCATGGAAGGACGAGGGCCAGGACATGCGGGTCGTGCGCAGGCCGGGCCGGTCGCTGGTGTCCATGGCATCGGCGCGCTCTATGGGCCGGTGCGGCGGCCGCTCCGGCTCGGCGCGCTCCGCGCTGTCGGAGTAGCCACGCTGCTGGATACGGATGGGGGTCCGAGGCTGCCGCCACAGGTGCTGGGGGGGAGGCTTCAGGGTGGCCTGGCCCTCCCGGGGCCCGGGCAGTGACAGAGACAGGCTTCTTTCTGAAGGGACGGTCGGGGGCTCCATGGCGCCGGCCCTCACTTGTGCCCCGGGGGGCCTGGCCTTTCCAACCTACACCCCGCTCAGCTGCGCTCAAGCAAACAAGCCCAGGGCCCCGCGGGTGCGCCCGGCCGCAGTAGGGCCATGGCGCCCCGGGGACAGACCCGGGGGCGCTGCGGGCCAATCGCCCCCGGGCCGGGCTCTGAGGCTTCCTCTCAGCGCTTGGAGCTGTGCTCCGTGCCGGGCGGCGCTCTCCGCGCTCCGCGCCCCGCTCGGCGCCAGCCCCGGCTCCCCCGCCCCGTCCCGCCCCTCCCCGGCCTCCGCCCGCCGAGGCTGTCAGCGCCGCCCCCCTCCTCCTTCGTCCGGGCCAGTGGGGGGCAGCCACCTAAGGAGGGGGGCCCTTCCCGCCCACGCAGAGCCCCGCTCCGGGCGGGGAGGGGGCGCTGGAACTCCGCTCTCTCCAAAGCACCCTGCTTGGCTGCGGCGCGCACGGGCACGAAGGAGTTAAACGGTTAATCCGATCTGGAAGAAGACACCGGACTGGTTGCCAGAGTGTCAGTCAGTCGGTCCATCATGGCGAGGGCGGAGTCCGGTGCTGGCTTGTCCTCGCCGCTACCCCTGGCCTGGGGGAGCTTTTGGGGAGTGGTCCCGGTGCCAACGGCGCGGTGCCTGCAGCGGGCGGCGGCAGAGTGTGTGGGATCTCCTGTCTGTGCGTCGGAGGATAGTGATGGTGCGGGCCCGGGGCGGGATGTGCGCGCACGTGGCCTCTTCCGAGGGTTGTCTGTGTTTTCAGTGCCTGCTGGAAGTGTGTGTGCGCACGTGGTTGGCTGCTGTTGTCTGCCCGTTTCTCTGGATTTGGCTGTGTGTATATCTGTGTGTGTCTGTGGGTGAAGGATGTGTGGGCACATGTGCTACCTATTTGGATGATGTGCATCCCTACGGGGTCTTTTTTCAGGTGGCCTGGGGACTGTGAATGTGTTCTCAAGCGCTTGGATGCGTTTGTGGTCTGTGCGTGCTTGCGGAGTTGTGCACGCGATTCTGCCTCTGTCGTCTGACTGTAGTGTCCGAGGGCGTCTATGTATGTTAGTGTGTGTGCATGTGTGTGTGGTCGGCCTGGGGCCTCTTTGGGGTGTTTCTGGGGTGTGTCCCACTGATTCCCTTGTGGCTCCAGGAGGACACCCTGTGGCGGATACCCCGGCTGCCCGCCCACCGCTCTATACATCGCTGCCTCTTCTAAAGCGCTTCTGCGGGAGGTAAACTGAGGAAGGTCCCGGGTAGCCGCGGAGTGCACCCCCGTGCCCTTTTCAGGCGAGTAAACAGGCGAGCCTCCTCCCGGCGGCCCCCGCCGGCAGAGCCCCCCTTCCGGCACCTAAATCGGGAGTCGCCGTGACTCACGCTCCCGCCTCCCCCAGCGCCGCGCCGAGCGAGCGAGCAGAGAGCGAGCGGGATCCGAGTGCGCCCCCATCCCCCTCAACCCCCCCAAGGCTGGCTGCTGGGCGGGGGGAGTGCACGCACCCCCGTGTCCCGCCCCCACCACGCCCATAAGAGCTTAAACGCGAAACTGCTCTGCTGCGCGACCCAAGGACCAGGCCCCCGCCCCAGTGCGCCCCCTCTCACGGGCTCCCCAGGGCAGGCGATGCTGTCTGCCACCGCCCTACCCCCTCGCCCTTCGCCTTATTAAAAAAAAGACTGCCCGTCTTTTCAACCCCCACAGCCACTTTCCTCCCCGCCAGAGGGGGCTCCCGGCGTGGGCGAACGCCGAGCAAAAACCGGTCCCCTCCAGCAGTCGCGGGGTATCCCAGGGGCCAGCACTGTGTCCCCCACTTCTCTCAGGAACACCCCCCTCAGTACACACTCAAACGGCTTCTAGGGAATTTGCAGGGGCTGCGAGTTCTCCCCGGATCATATTTGAAAGTCCTGGGCTGGGCCAAATTCTGGGGGGGGAGGGGTGCTGTAACGTTGGTTAGAGATCTGGAAGGGGGTGTGGGTGAGTAATGTGAGGTGGGTGGGGGTGTCAAGCCACAGCTGGGGTTGTAGAAGAAAGAGGAAACGAGGAGCAGTGGGGTGAGCGGGGGATAAACCGACTGGACCTGAGGCTCCTGGGATGGGCAAGGGGAGGTATAATTAAGCAGCTCAAGGGGCGAGTGACAGTCACTCGCTCTCCCTATCTGGAAATGAACCATTGGACCATGACGGAAACAGAGACCCTAGAACACTCCAGTTGAGTAGATGGGGGTGGGGGTGGATTGGAACTGCAGAGAGCAGAGAACAGAGGAGGGCATGGGGGCAGGGTGCAGGGGCCGGCCAGAAGCCAGGACCAGCTCAGCTGTCTGACTTTACTGCTCATTCTTGATCCAAGAGGGGGGTTGATTACCCTGGGAAACTGGTTGGGTACCTGGTAGGTCCCCAGATGAGGATCAGCAAGAGATGCTGTGTGAACCCAGAGCTCAAAGATATTTCTCACATCTCCCCAGGAGAAAGAAAAATGCCAGTTCAGACCCCTTACAAGACCCCACCATCCCCTTCAAGGCGGGGAAGAAACCTGATCCTCCCAGCAGGGGACACGGAGGCGGGTGCACAGCCGCCTGATCAACCTGCTCCAGCTCTGTGAACATGGGGGCATCTTGGGGGTTGGAGACATGACACCTCTTTCCTCAGTCCTGCCCCTTGCTGACTCAGGCAGCTGGACAATGAAAGAAAGGGTTCCTAGAGCCCGCAAAGGGTGCCTTGGGGGAGGGGTGTCACAGCCCGCCACAGGACAAGTTTCAGCTAGTTTCGCAAACCGCAGGAGCATGGAGATCGGGAAGCGCTGGTGGCTGGACCTAGCCCAGCTGGCACGGTGACTCCCCAGCCCACCTCCCACTCTGCTCCCTCTCCTACCTACCTGTCGTTCTCTGCCCTGGTGATGGAAATCCGCGGTGGGATCAGCAGCGGCAGCGTGGTGGGCCGTGGCGGCAGAGGGACTCCAGGGTCCGAGGGCTCAGGTTGGGCCCAGCCCAGGCCAGGACCGGACGAGAGGCGGCGGCGAGGGCGACGCAGGTCGGCCCCCAGCATACTGGCACGGCCGGGTTCGAGGGTGTCCCTCGGTCTCTGGGGAGGGACAAAGTGGAATGGGGGCGTGGCCTGGCTCGGAAGCTGTGAGCCCCTCTCCCCAAGAACACCCCTACCTATCTAAGGGAGTACCTAATGGGGGTATAGGCGCCCTTCTTGTGTGAACCACTCGCTGACCCCTCCCACAGAGGGTTCCCTAACCATCCTTATGGCTGCCCCTTCTCAGTCATAATTTTGGTGGGGTCCCGCCTCGATGCCCTAGCCTTTGGGTTTGTCACATCTTTACATTCTATCTCACGTGTGAGACCTCTCAAACACATCACCTTTTTAGGGTCTCTTCCCACCCTCCACGTCTAAGAGGCCCCCTCTTGGTCTTAATGTCAATGGCCCCCTCCCATCTCCTCGCCAAAATCCTCTCCTCATTTTTCCCTGAGCCGGCTGAGAGCCTCTTAATCTGGGCAGCAGGAGAAAAATGGCATCAAGGGGGTAAACTGAGGCACAAGGGGACCAAATTCCTTGCTGCTTGGAAGTAGTGAAGCCACGTTCAGGAAATAGCCATAGTCACTAGAGGGCGATAGTCTCCCAGGGGAGCGAAGCCCCGCCCCCAGCCCAAGCCCCTCCCCTCGCACCTCGTCCCCGGACCCGGCCACGGTCAGGGCACTGCGACTCCTCTTCATTTTGCCAACCTAGCGCGCCGTTGGGGATGCGGGGGCCATGTCGGCAGGGCCAGGGCCTCCTGCAGGACCAAGCCAAACGGATCTGCCATCAATGCCCCACGGCTCCCCCTGCCGGCCGGGCCTAGAACCCGCCCCCGCCCCTTGCCTATTGCCTCTCCTGGGGCATGACGTCAGCGGGTGGCTGACGCACCACCAATGGGTGACGTCGCCCGCCCGTTGCCAGGGCGACAGCTGACGCACGGCTGGACTCCTGACGGCGTCAATGCTCGGGTTGGCCACTGGGGGGCCTAGAGCCTCCGGGCCCGGGTCGCCCCAGCCCCCACCCTTCCTCCCGCGGGGGCTTCCCCGGCTCGGGGATCCCGCAGAAAAAACTGGGAGCTCCCAGAGCTGGCCGCGTGCGGCGCGTGGTCCGAGCCGGGGGCCGGAGGAAGCGTCTCCTCCGAGCTGTTGGGCTTTTAAGCCTTAAACCCAAAATAGCTCCGATGTGCGGGGGCCGGGCGCAGAGAGACGGCGGCTTGGGCACAGATGGGGGACGCACAGGCAGAGGCGCGTGGAGACAGACAGGGACGTGTGGAAATAGAAACAGACAGACAGGGACACAGACGCCGTTCCCGAAGACGGGTGCGCTCTGCAGCCACCGATCCTTGTCTGAAATGCTTGGGGGAGGGAGAGGCTGGCTTACTTTACCTTGGCACCCAGGCGCTGAAGATTATTGCTGTGTGGCCGTGGGTCAATGTCTTAAACCCTCTGAGCCTCAGTTTCTCTTCTGTGAAATGGAATGATATTCCCTATAGGGTTCATGTGAGAATGAAATGAGATCAAACCATATTGAACAGAATAGTGTCTGGTACTCAGTAAATATTTAATAAATGCTAACATCTGACCCTGTGGGAGCCTGTTAGAACTCGATTCAGATCATGACCTTCCTCTACCCAGAGCCCTCAATGGTTCTTACCTCACTCAGAGGAAGAGTCAGAGTCCTAACGTGGCCCACACAGTCCTGCCCGATATGCCCAGTCACCTACCTGCCCTCAGCTCCGGCCACACTGGTCTAGCTGTTTCTGGACACAGCAAGCATGCTGGTTCCTCAGGCCCTTTGCGCTTCCAATTCTCTCCACCTGGAACTCTTCCCTCAAATATCCGCAGGTTGGCCAGGCGCAGTGGCTCAGGCTTGTGATCCCAGCACTTTGGGAGGCCAAGGCAGGTGTATCACCTGAGGTCAGGAGTTTGAGACCAGCCTGGCCAACATGGTGAAATCCCACCTCTACTAAAAATACAATTAGCCGGGCATGGTGGCGGGCACTTGTAATTCTAGCTACTCAGGAGGGTTAGGCAGGAGAATCACTTGGGCCCGGGAGGTGGTGGTTTCAGGGAGCCAAGATCTGGTCACTGCACTCCATCCTGGACAACAGAGGGAGACTCTGTCTAAAAGAAAAAAAAAAAAATCCACAGGTCCCTTACCTCTTTTGGGACTTTGTTTATATCTCATCCTTTCAGGCATTTCTTTCTTTCTTACCCCACCCCATTTAAAATTATAATACAACCTCTCGGGACTTCTGGTTCCCCTTTCCCGATCTTCCCCCCTCATACCACACTATGTAATTTATTTATTACATTTATTGTGGCTGGGCGAGGTGGCTCACACCTGTAATCCCAGCACTTTGGGAGGCCGAGGCGGGCGGATCACCTGAGGTCAGGAGTTCAAGACCAGCCTGGCCAACATAGTGAAACCCCGTCTCTACTAAAAATACAAAAATTAGCTGAGTGTGGTGGTTTGTGTCTCCTCACACTGGAATATTAGCTGCAGGAGGGCATGAAAACTTGTTTGATTTTTTTTTTTTTTTTTTTCTGAAATGGAGTATTGCTCTGTCGCCCAGGCTGGAGTGCAGGGCGCGATCTTGACTCACTGCAATCTCCGCCTCCCGGGTTCAAGCAATTCTCTGCCTCAGCCTCCCGAGTAGCTGGGATTATAGGTACCCGCCACCATGCCCAGCTAATTTTTGTATTTTTAGTAGTGATAGAGTTTCATCATCTTGGCCATGCTGGTCTCGAACTCCTGACCTCAGGTGATCCACCCACCTCAGCCTCCCAAATTGCTGGGATTACAGGTGTGAGCCACTGCACCCCACCTGTTCTTGTTTATTAAATAGAGAAGAGGGTCTTTCTATGGTGCCCAGGCTGATCTCGAACTCCTGAGCTCAAACTAAAACTCAAACTCAAAGTGCTGGAATTACAGATGTGAGCCATCACACTCAGCCTGGTTCTTTTTTTTTTTTTGAGACAGGGTCTCACACTGTTGTCCAGGCTGGAATGCAGTGGTACCATTGCACAGCTCACTGCAGTCTCTATCTCCCAGGCTCAAGCTATCCTCCCACCTCAGCCTCTAGAGTAGCAGCTGGTACGACAGGCACATGCATCATGCCTGGCTAATTTTTATTGTTGTTTTGTAGAGATGGGGTCTTGCCATGTTGTCCAGGCTGGTCTCAAACCCCTGGGCTGAAGCGCTCCTCTCACCTCAGCCTCTCAAAGTGTTGGGATTACAGGCATGAGCCACTGCACCCAGTCTGGTTCTTACTTCTTTTTCTTCCCTTATTGCCTTAGCTAGCACTTCAAATCAATGTCACTTAATGGAAACGAATGTAAACATCATCTCTTCAACCTAGCCTTTAGCACTGGTGGGCCCTCAACAGACATTTGTTGAACAAATGGATGAATGTATAAAGATAGCTTAAAGGTCACCTCCATTTTTCAGCCAGACTCCCCTAGTCCTTACTCTGGGCCCCCACTGCAGGTTTTCTACCTCCATTAAAGCACTCACCACTCTGACTATAACCTGTATTCTCCAGCAAACAGAGCAAGAAATGGTACCCATTCACGTGGCCCCCAGCCTCGACCTCCTGGGCTAAAGCCATCCTCCCACCTCAGCCTCCTTAGTAGCTGGGATTACAGGCACACACCACCATGCCCAGCTAATTTTTGTGTTTTTTTAAATAAAGATGGAGATTCACTATGTTGCCTAAGCTGGTCTGAAAATCCTGGGCTCAAGCAAACCTCCCACCTCAACCTCTCAAATTGCCGGGATTACAGGCATGGTACACTGTGACTAGCCTAAAAAATCGCAATTTTTTTTTTGAGATGGAGTCTCGCTCTGTAGCCAGGCTGGAGTGCAGTGGCATGATCTCGACTCACTGCAATCTCTGCCTCCCAGGTTAAAGCTATTCTCCTGCCTCAGCCTCCCGAGTAACTGGGACTACAGGTGTGCGCCACCACGCCCAGCTAATTTTTGTATTTTTAGTAGAGACAGGGTTTCACTATGTTGGCCAGGATGGTCTCAATCCCTTGACCTCGTGATCTGTCTGCCTCAGCCTCTCAAAGCGTTGGGATTACAGGTGTGAGCCACTGTGCCTGGCTGTAAAAGTGTTTTCATAAGAAAAGTTAAAAAAAAAAAGCAGCTGCAGCAAGTTACCCAGAAGATTTAGCTAAAATCACCAATGTAGGTGGCTACAATCAACCACAAATTGTTCAGTGTAGACAAAATAGTTTTTTTTTCTTTTTTGAGACAGTCAGGGGGATGGGAAGAGCCTGTTGCCCAGGCAGGAGTGCAGTGGTGCGATCTCAGCTCACTGCAGCCTCCACCTCCCAAGTCAAGCGATTCTCGTGCCTCAGCCTCCGGGGTAGTTGAATTACAGGCTCGCACCACACACCCAGCTAATTTTTTGTGTTTTTATAGAGAAGGGGTTTTGCCATGTTGCCCAGGCTGGTCTCAAACTCCTGAGCTCAAGCAATCCTCCTGGCTCCGCCTCCCAAAGTGCTAGGGTTACAGGTGTGAACCACGGCGCCCACCCAACAAAATCGTCTTCTATTGGAAGTAGATGCCAGCTAGGACTTTCCCCCTAGAGAGAAGTCAATGCCTGGCTTCAAAGCTTCAAAGGCCAGGCTGACTCTCTTGTTAAAGGTTCATGCAGCTGGTGTCTTTCAGTTGAAGCCAACACTCATTTACTATTCTGAAAATCCTGGGGACCTTAAGAATGACGTTGAGTGTGCTTGGCCTCTGCACTATAAATAGAACAACAAAGCCTGACGACAGCACATCTGTTTACTGAATATTTTAAGCTGACAGTTGAGACTTCCCGCGCAGAAAAAAAGATTCATCTCAAAATACGACTGCTCATTGTCAATGCAACTGGTCACCCAAGAGCTCTGATGGAGAGGTACAAGGAGAGGTTTTCATGCCTGCTAACACAGCATCCGTTCTGCAGCCCATCGATCAAGGAGGACATCTGACTTTCAAGAATGATTAGTATTATCTTATTTATTTATTTATTTTGAGACAAGTCTCGCTCTGTCACTCAGGCTGGAGTGCAGTGGTACCATCTCAGCTCACTGCAACCTCTGCCTCCCAGGTTCAAGCAGTTCTGCCTCAGCCTCTCAAGTCGCTGGGATTACAGGTGCCCACCACCACACCAGGCTAATTTTTGTATTTGTAGTAGAGACAGGGTTTTACCGTGTTGACCAGGCTGGCCTCGAACTCCTGACTTCAAGTGATCCACCTGCCTTGGCCTCCCAAAGTGCTGGGATTACAAGTGTGAGTCACCGCACCCAGCCTGTTTTCCTATTTTTAAAAATTGCCACAACCACCCCAGTCTTCAGCAACCACCACCCTGATGAATTGGAAGCCATCAACATTGAGGCACGTCCCTCCACCAGCAAAAAGATTACTGCAACCTCTGCCTCCCAGGTTCAAGAGATTCTCCTGCCTCAGCCTCCTGAGTAGCTGGGACTACAGGCGCCTGACACCACACCCAGCTAATATTTTGTAGTTTTAGTAGAGACAGAGTTTTACTGTGTTAGCCAGGATGGTCTCGATCACCTGACCTTGTGATCCGCCCGCCTTGGCCTCCCAAAGTGCTGGAATTACAGGCGTGAGCCACTGCACCCAGAGATAGTTACCTTTTTTTTTTTTTTTTTTAGCAATAAAAGTTTCTTTGTTTTTGTTTTTTGTTTTGTTTTTAATTTTTGGGTTTTTTTTTTTTGTTTTTTGAGACAGGGTCTCACTCTGTCACCCAGGCTGGAGTGCAGTGGCATGATCTCAGCTCACTGTAGCCTCCACCTCCTGGGTTCAAGCGATTCTCCTCTTCAGCCTCCAGAGTAACTGGAACTACAGGCATGCACCACCACACCTGGCTAATTTTTGGATTTTTTGATAGAAACGGGTTCCAGCATGTTGGTCAGGCTGGTCTTGAACTCTTGGGCTCAAGCAATCCACTGGCCTCGGCCTCCCAAAGTGCTGGGATTAGAGGTGTGAGTCACCAACCCCAGGCAGCAATAAAGTTTTTAAGTTTTTTCCTCTTCTTCTTTTTTTTTTTTTTAGATGGAGTCTCCTATGTTGCCCAGACTGGAGTGCAGTGGTGCAATCTTGGCTCACTGCAACCTCTGCCTCTGAGGTTCAAGCCATTCTCCTGCCTCAGCTTCCCAAGTAGCTGGGACTACAGGCATGTGCTGCCACACCCAGCGAAATTTTGTATTTTTAGTAAAGACAGGTTTTCACCATGTTGTACAGGCTGGTCTCGAACTCCTGACCTTGTGATCCACCTGCCTTGGCCTCCCAAAGTGCTGGGATTATAGGTGTGAGCCACTGCGCCCTGCCAAGTTTTTTTTGTTTTGTTTTTGAGACAGGGTCTCACTCCGTTGCCCAGGCTGGAGTGCAGTGATGCGTTCATAGCTCAGGGCAGCCTTGAACGCCTGGGCTCAAGTGATCCTCTCGCTTCGGTCTTCAAAGTAACTGGGACCACAGGCGAGTACCACCATGGCCTGCTAATTTTTAAATTTTTTGTAGAGAGGGGGTCTTGCCACGTTGCCCAGGATGGTCTGGAACTCCTTGGCTCAGGTGATCCTCCCACCTCAACCTCCCAAAGTGCTGGGATTACAGGCGTGAGCCACTGTGTCTGGCCAAGCCACCAGCCTCTTTGCTGTTCATCAAACACCTAGATAATATTCAGACCTCAGATATCCATCGCCCTGACTCTAATTTTTGTGTTAACTTACTTTCATTTTTAAAAAAAGTTTTTTTGAGATGGAGTCTTGCTTTGTCACCCAAGCTAGAGTGTAGTGGTGCAATCTCAGTTCACTGCAACCTCCGCCTCCCAGGTTCAAGTGATTCTCCTGCCTCAGCCTCCCTTATAGCTGGGACTACAGGTGCATGCCGCCACACCCAGCTAATTTTTTGTATTTTTAGTAGATACAGGGTTTCACTGTGTTAGCCAGGATGGTCTTGATCAATTAACCTCGTGATCCACCTGCGTTGGCCTCCCAAAGTGCTGGGATTACCGGTTTGAGCCACTGCACCCAGCTTGATTTTTCTTTTCTTTTTCTTTTTCTTTTTTTTTTGAGATGGAGTCTGGCTCTGTTGCCCAGGTTGGAGTGCAGTGGCACGATCTCGGCTCACTACAACTTTCGCCTCCCAGGTTCAAGCAATTCTTCTGCCTCAGCCTCCCAAGTACCTGGGATTACAGGCGCACGCCACCATGCCTGGCTAATTTTTTGTATTTTTAGTAGAGACGGAGTTTTGACCATGCTTGACAGGCTGGTCTCAAACTCCTGACCTCGTGATCCACCCGCCTCAGCCTCCCAAAGTGCTGGGATTACAGGCGTGAGCCACCACGCCTGTCCTAATTTTAAAATTTTCTGGTAGAGATAGGGTCTCGCTATGTTGCTCAGACTGGTGGGCTGGAACACCTGGGCTCCAGTGATCCTCCCACCTCAGCCTTCCAAAGTGCTGGGGCCGCACCTGGCCATCAAATATCTCTTGAATGAATGAGTGAATGAATGACTCTGCTTGACTCCCTTACCTCTTTCAGGCTCCTGCTCAAAGTCTCGTCCCTCCAGAAGCCTTCCCTGAGATAGATGCCTCCCCACTGCACTGTTACCCTCAACCTCTCATTCGGCCCCTTTATTTTTCTTCTCAATTCTCACTGCCCCTGACATTCTCCCTCTCCCCAGACCCTCTGTTCCACCAGGGCAGGAGTTTTTCTTATTCTAAGCTGTATCCAGGGCCAGCTTCATGTATCTGCAACCTGTTCCACACTCCCAGATTTAACGTACTGATGTCATTGTCTTGAAATTATTATTTTGAGACAGAGTCTTGCTCTGTCACCCAGGCTGGAGTGCAATGGCACAATCTCGGCTCACTGCAGCCTCCACTTTGCCAGTCCTGGTTCAAGCAATTCTCTTGCCTCAGCCTCCCAGTAGCTGGGACTACAGGCGCACACTACCACACCCAGCTAATTTTTATATTTTTAGTAAAGACTGGGTTTCACCGTGTTGGCCAGGATGGTCTTGAACTCCTGACCTCGTGATCTGCCCATCTTGGCCCCCAAAGTGCTGGGATTACAGGCGTGAGGCTCAGTGCCCAGCTGAAATTATTTTCTTAATTAATTGATTAATTTATTTATTTATTAGAGACAGGGTTTTTCTCTGTCACCCAGGCTGAAGTGCAGTGGCACAAACAGCTCACTGCAGCCTCAAACTCCTGTGCTGAAATGGTCCTCCCAGTTCAGCCTCCCAAGTAACCTGCTAGTCTTGAATTCCTGGGCTCCAGAGATCCTCCCGCCTCCACCTCCCAAAGTGCTGGGACTGCAGGCCTGTGCCAGCAAGCCTTGCTAAATTTTTTTATTTTTTGTAGAGATGGGGTCTCCCTGTGTTGCCCAGGCTGGTCTCAAACTTCTGGCCTCAAGCAATTCCCCTGCCTTGGCTTCCCAAAGTGTTGGGATTACAGGCGTGAGCCACTGCGCCCGGCCTATTCTTTGTAATTTTGTTTATTTATTTATTTATGTATTTTCTTTGAGATGGAATCTCACTCTGTCACCCAGGCTGGAGTGCAGTGGCGCGATCTCAACTCACTGCAACCTCCACTTCCTGGGTTCAAGCGATTCTCCTGCTTCAGCCTCCTGAGTAGCTGGGACTACAGGTGCGTGCCACCATGCCTGGCTGATTTTTTGTATTTTTAGTAGAGACGGGGTTTCACCGTGTTAGCCAGGATGGTCTCGATCTCCTGACCTCAAATTGTCTGCCAGCCTCGGCCTCCCAGTGTTCCCAAAGTACAGGCGTGAGCCACCTCGCCCAACCTAGTCTTTGTAATTCTGAAGAGGAACCCTGCCTGCGCTCTTTCCCTAGGCTCTGCAAATTCTGTTGCCAGCCTCAAGGATTTGTGAAGTGAAGAAAGTAATGAAGAAGGCGATGTTGGAGGAGTCCAGCAGGGCAGGGGAGAGAGGCAGAGACATGCCCCTTCCTGCTGTCAGGACACAAATGCACATTGGCAGCCATCAGCCCTGGCTGCAGCCCAGGCGCGGGAGGCAGGCCCAGGAGTGCTGAGTGTGGAGGGATGCCTGTAAGCCTGCCTTCTCCTCCCCTGGACAGCAGGCCACTGGGGAGGGGGTCCAGATGGCAGCACAGGCTGCTCTGGACAGCTGGCATCAGGCTCAGGCTGCAAGAGTCCTCTTCCCCCACCCATCTTGTCAGCGACCCAGAGAGCCACTGCCCTGGTCTGGCCTAGGACTGATGTCACCCAGTCCAACATCCTGGCCACTCCCCACTTCCCTCAACAGAAGGATATGCGGATGTGCAGCCAATACCAGAAAAGTGAGAATCAAAGCCCCTGCCCACGCCAGGGCCCTGAATATTGACAGCTGCCCCAGCTCCACGCTCAAAGCTGACAAAAAGGTCTTGGAAAGATTGTGAAGGGCTCCAGGCATGTGTGCACATGAGTGTAAATACATGCATGTATGTGCATGAACTTCACACATGGGTGTGTGTGCCCTGGGCTGGTGGTACTTTCTATGAGTCTAAGTGTTGCAGAGTTGAGACCAAATCATACCTGCAGGAATCTATGTGTCAGGGCAATACATCAATCTATCAGAATAAGAAAGAGGTTGGGCTGGGCGCGGTGGCTCACGCCTGTAATCTCAGCACTTTGGGATGCTGAGGCGGGCAGATCACAAGGTCAAGAGATCAAAACCATCCTGGCCAACATGGTGAAACCCCGTCTCTACTAAAAATACAAAAATTAGCTTGGTGTGGTGATGTGTGCCTGTAGTCCCAGCTACTGGGAGGCTGAGGCAAGAGAATCACTTGAACCCAGGAGGCGGAGGTTGCAGTGAACCGAGATTGAGCCACTGCACTCCAGCCTGGCGACAGAGTGAGACTCCATCTCAAAATAAACCAAAAAAACAAAAACAATGAAAGAGGTTGCTGTGCCTGTGTGACTGTGATATGAATGTGTAGGTGTGTGGGGGGGGTGTCCTGTGTATAGGTGCAGTGGGAAACCATATTTCACAGTGCCTAGAAATGTAGTTCTGGAGGCTGGGTGCAGTGGTTCATGCCTATATTCCCAGCACTTTGGGAGGCCGAGGCAGGGGAATTGCAAGGCCAGCAATTTGAGACCAGCGTGGGGAACATAGCAACACCCCACTTTTTTTTTTCTTTTTTGAGGTAGAGTCTCCTGCTGTCACCCAGGTTGGTATGCAGAGGTGCAATCATAGCTCACTGCAGCCTCCAACTCTTGGAGATCCCATCTTTAAAGTAAAATGAAAAAAAAAAAAAATAGCCAGGCATGGTGGTGCGTGCCTGTAATCCCAGCTACTCAGCAGGCTGAGACAGGAGGATTGCTTGAGCCCAGGAGTTTGAGGCTGCAAATGAGCTGTGATTGCCACTGCACTCCAGCCTGGGTGACAGAACAAGATCTAGTCTTTAAAAAGAAAGGAAAAGTGAGAGCAGTGGCTCATGCCTGCAATCCCAGCATTTAGGGAGGCCGAGGTGGTTGGATCACCTGAGATTGGGAGTTCTCGACCAGCCTGGCCAATGTGGTGAAACCCTGTCTCTACTAAAAATACAAAAAATCAGCTGGGCATAGTGGTGCACGCCTGTAATCCCAGCTATTCAGGAGACTGAGTCGAGAAAATCACTTGAACCCGGGAGGCGGAAGTTGCAGTGAGCCAAGATAGAGCCACCCTACTCCAGCAAGAGCATGACAGAGCGAGGCTCTGTCTCAAAAAATAAAAATAAAAGAAATGCAGGTTCCAGGTTTAAATCTCTGCTCAGTCACTCAGTACCCATGGGGCCTCAGGGCATTGTTCAGACTCTTCAACGGCTGCTCCTCCGTGATGAGTGTCAGTGGGACTATGTTTGTCTGGGTCTGAGTGTGTATGCGCTGAATTCAACTCCTCCAGGTTGTCTTTTCTTGAACTCCTGACCTCAGGTGATCCACCACCTCGGCCTCCCAAAATGCTAGGATTACAGGCGTGAGCCACCATGCCCGGCCAGGCTGTCTTTCTAAATACCAGCCACGCTCTCTATCTCCATCAGTATCCTAGTCACAGTGTGTCGCTCTATCTTTTTGATCATGGTATTTCATTTCAGTTTCCTCCACTAAAAGTCAGCTCCACTGGGGCAAGGGGTTTTGTTCTGTTTGTTTGTTGCTGTGTCCCTGGCACCTGGTACATAGTAGGTGCTGAATAAATATTGAATAGATGAATGCAGTGCTGTGTCTATATGCTATGTGGGGAAAGGTGGGCACTGGCAGGACACCATGAGTTCCTAGAGGGCCGAGTGCTCAGTTCTGGTCTCTGTCCCCAGCTATGCACAACCCTTGCTTTCACCATCTTCTTTTTTTTTTTGGTGAGACAAGAGTCTCACTCTGTCTCCCAGGCTGAAGTGCAGTGATGTGACCATGGCTCCCTGCAGCCCCCATTTCCTAGACTCAAGCGATGCTCCCACCTCAGCCTCCCAAACATCTGGGATTACAGACGTGAGCCACTGTGCAGGGCCCATCTTTGATTTTGTAGAAATGTTGACATTCTGAGACTCACTGTCTCTTGTATCAAATTCAAGGGGGAGGTGGTGGTGGACTGGTTTATACTAAGCCTTCTTCCTAATCTACAGTTCTAGAATCTAGTCTTACATCTAATCCCCTCTTTAATTCATTTAAGTTTTTTTTTTTTTTTTTTTTTTTTGAGATGGAGTTTCGTTCTTGTCACCCAGACTGGAGTGCAATGGCACTATCTCGGCTCATTGCAACCTCTGACTCCCAGGTTCAAGCAATTCTGAGGAGCTGGGACTACAGGTGTGTGCCACCATACCCAGCTAAGGGTTTTTTTTTTTTTTAGAGACAGGTGTTGCTGGGATCCTCCAGTCAGCCTCCTGAGTAGCTGGGACTACAGGCTCACACTACAGTGCCAGGCTCATTCAACATTTATTGAGCACCTACTGTGTGCCAGGCACTATTCTAGACCTGACCCTGCCCTCGTGGAGCTCAGACCCAAGAAGGAAGGCAGGCAGAATCCAGAAAGCTCATTTAATGTTGTCTGTCTTTCTTTCCTTCCTTCCTTCCTTCCTTCCTTCCTTCCTCCCTCCCTCCCTCCCTTTCTCTCTCTTTCTTTTTGAGACAGAGTCTTGCTCTGTCACCCAAGCTGGAGTGCAGTGGCATGATTTTGGCTCACTGCAACCTCCTCCTCCCCAGTTTAAGCGATTCTCCTGCCTCAGCCTCCTGGGTAGCTGGAATTACAGGGGCGCACCACCACGCCCACCTAATTTTTGTATTTTCGGTAGAGATGGGATTTTACCATATTGGCCAGGCTGGTCTCCAACTCCTGACCTCAAGTGATCTGCTCGCCTCAGTCTCCCAAAGTGCTGGGATTACAGGTGTGAGCCACCGTGGCCTGCCCCTCCTTTAATCTTGAGTGCCTTTCTCCCTAGTCTCTCTGAGTCCTAGGACAGAATTTTAGTCTTCACAGTCTGAAATCACCCTCGGGGATCTGTCTGTTTATACAGGGATCCTGCTCCCTCACCAGCCAGGAGCAGGGACCCCTGCTGGGTTTGTAGGTTGCTGCTGCCCCAAAGCCTGGCCACAGTGCCCAGCACATAGTAGGCACTTGGAAAACAGATGTAAAACGAGCTAATAAATAAAATGATGGCGCAAAAGCAGGCTCTGCGCGCAAGAGATCTCGGAATCCTAGGTGTGTGTCATTACCCACTTTGCAGATGAGGAAACTGAGACTCAGGAAGGCAAAGCCGCCTGCAGCTCAGTGGTGCGTGGCTATGGGATGTAGCAGAAGCAGCAAGGGTGGCCCCAAAAAGCGTTCCCAATTCCCCCTACCCCCCACCCCACAGGGAGGAGAGACACAGCAGGGTTTGCACAGATGGGGGTGGGTAGGGACCGGGAACAGAGGGACAGTGCAAAGCAACTTAGGGATGTCTCTCCTTCTCAGTCCCCAGGACTGGAGGTGCTGTGCCTGCAAATTAGGAAATGCTTGGCGTTGATGGGGACGCTTCCGGCGCCCTGTCCCCAGTTCTGGAAGCTGAGGCACCGGGGACCCTGTTTTGCTGAAGCTGGGCAGCTCCAGGCTCCAAAGCCGGGAAGAGAGACCCCGCGCATATCCGGGAATCCCCGACATCTGGGATTCTCTCCAAACACCCACAGCCTGAGGACCGGGCCGAAGCCCTACAGGGCGTACGGTGGGGGTGGGGGTACGGCTTTCCTGGGGAGCCGGGGAACCACGTACCGTCCTGGCCCCCTCCCTCCATGGCACTGGGTCCCCCTCCCCACCGCAGCTCGCAGCCCCAAGCTTACCTTGCGGGGGGGCTGGGGAGGGGATGCCCTGCCCTCTCCGGCCTGGGGGGCGGGAGGGGACGGGGGTGTCCAGACCCTTTGTTTGCTGATGTGTGAGTGTGTATGTGTGTGTGCGATTGTGAGAGCCGCCGGGGTGTGGGTCCGTGCGCGCGCGTGCTCGGGCTGTGACGGACTCTGATGTGCTGGACTGCCAGAGTGGAGAGGAAGAGGGAGGGGGAGGAGAGGGGGACTCCCCCGCCACTGCCCGCCCACTCGCGGGTTTGAATGAAGCGCGAGGGGGAGGGGCTGCGGCGGGAGGGCGTTTTTGTCCGATGGCCCCTCCCACTCAATGCACCGGGAAATCCTCCCCCATCTGGAGACCTTCGCTCGCTCTCTCCAGGCCGCGCCTCCAACGTCTGCTCCAGGGGAGACTAGGAAGAGGCGCCTCTCACCCGGGTGGCTGGAGCTCCTCCTATCCAGCCTGCCCCACGACGGAGCACCCGTTAATCTGAGATAATCCTGGCCCGAGGCTGCAACAAGACCTATCATCCTGGTATCAAAGCGTGCATTGGGATGCATGAAGTGTGAGGCTGGGGCCCAGCATGCTTAGAGTAATGGAGTCCTTAGAGCTCCGGCGAAGGAAGGAGACCCCCAGACGAACGGGGAGGGTCTACGCGTGGCCCTAGACTGTGACGACAAGGAAAGCCCCCTTCCACCCCTCCACGATCCCCCCACCAAGCGCGGGGCCAGGAGTACGCGCTGCGGGCTAGACTCTAGCGACACCCAGCGGCCATGCGGGAAGGAGCGCCGAGACCCGCTGGGGGTCTCCTGGTGATTGAGTGTGTGTGTGTGCGCGCGCGCGCGCGCGTGCGCGCGCGAGTCCTCGCTGCGAATGGCAGGAGCTGGAGGACAAGGTGAAGGCTGTTCTTCGAGGGGGGGAACCCCAGCTCCCCAGGCAGGGCCACAATCTCCACTCCATGTTTAACCCCGCAAAGGGAGGACCATACCGCCCTCGATTTAGACACCCCCAGGGCAGGTCAGTCCTCCTCGAACTGAGAAAGTCAGAGTCATCAAGCGCCCCTCTCAAGAGCAGGCTTAGGTCCCCGTTTACGAGGGGCGGGGGGATAGCCTTCCCCCATGTCCCTACTCCTTGCAGACGTCACTGCGGCGTGGCTGAGGGGACAGTCCTCTCTGCCTCATCAACCGTCCCCTCGCTGCCGCCCCAAACGCCCACCGCGGGGCGGCGGGAGATGAGGGGGGCTTGGAGTTGTAGCGCCCACATGTATGCCCCCAACAAGGAGGCCTAGCTGAGACCCGGCGCCCAAAGAAGTAGTATCTGCGGGAACTCCAGGGGTCCGGAAAACTTGCGCGGGGCCCTTTAAGGCAGGCTCGGTAGCCAGTGCCGCTGCCTCGGTTACTAAGGATGTGACGTCACGGGAGGGCGGGGTTTCCCGCAATCGGGCGGAAGCGGAAGGGGCGGGGCTCCGCTCACCGAGTCTCCAGCGCTGCCGCCGCCGCCGCCGCCGCCACCCGAGCCAGAGCGGGCTGGGCCGCCGAGGCAAGATGGTGGACTACAGCGTGTGGGACCACATTGAGGTGTCTGATGATGAAGATGAGACGCACCCCAACATCGACACGGCCAGCCTCTTCCGTTGGCGGCACCAGGTAAGGCGTGCATGCCCATCCCTTTCCCCACTCCGGGGGAAGTTGTGATCCCCAGAGTTGTGATCCCCGATACTGCCCAGGGATCCCGCTGTTCACACCTAGGATTCTCACCCCCACAGTCTGGACTTTCAGAAGCCTCGATTAAATTCCGGGACCCCAGTACCACGGGGACCCTGAGTCCCTGCCCGGGATCTCCACCACCCCTCACCCCCACGCTCCGATTTTTTCGTCGGATTCCCTATTCACCCCATAGAAGTTCTTCATAGTCTAGACTCCCCTAGACCAGTCTTGGGGGGAATCTCCCTAATTCTATCTGGGACCTAACATTTACACCCAGAACTCTGCCTCGAGGTTTGGACCCCAAATTATTCTGGATGATCCTGATCCTATTCGGGTATCCACTTCCTATATGGAATCTCCCATCGCCCCCTCCCCCACCTCTATAGTTTGGAACTCCAATACTTTGGTCTGTCCTGGGATCTGTTTTCTGGGATCTCGATCCCAGGTTCCCATTCAGATCCGGAGTTACCACTCCTTTTCTAAACAGAACAAGGAACTCTGTGCTACGCTGATATTCTTGTTCCTGACTTGGGACTCCTGCCCACACCCAGGACCCCCTTCCTAGAGTGTAGACCCTTGCCCTCTTAGGGTCCTTAGTCTCACCGAGGACTTGGGTTTTGGAACCTGGTTGCCCTCTGGATCTAACTACCAGCTCCACCCCGATGGAACCTCACATTCCAGCCTCTCCTTTGGCCTCTGGTAGAGGCATTTCCCATTATACCAGGAAATCCTGCCCACGTGGTTTCCGGTCCAGCCAGAGCCCCTGCCCCTACTTGGTATTGCCGACTCTGTCACCACCCACCTCCCAGACTGGCTTCCTGCATGAGCTTCGGCCAGCATTGGAAACTTTCCCCTAACTCAAGCCCAGGATCCCAAACCCACCCCACCTTGTGTCCCCAGCCTGATGAGCTACTCTCTGATATCTAAATTGTCCCTGCTCTTATCCAGGGAGTCTCCTGGTCTGATTCTAAATTCACTAACCCTTCTTCTGTCTGTCTGCCCACAACAGAACCCCCAAATCCAGACCCCAGAATCCCTGGTGATCCATATTCTACCACCCCCTCAGTGCTCACAAGCCAATGAGGTGACTAAGACTTAAAGGTTTAACCTCTTGCTCCTCCAAATCAGAGCGCCTGCATCCATTTACCAGTGTCTGTTGTACTCTTTTTTTTTTTTTTTTTTTTGAGACGGTGTTTCTCTCTTGTTACCCAGGCTGGAGTGCAATGGCGCTGTCTTGGCTCACTGCATCCTCTGCCTCCCAGGTTCAAGCGATTCTCCTGCCTCAGTCTCTTGAGTAGCTGGGATTACAGGCATGTGCCACCATGAGAGGCTTATTTTGTATTTTTAATAGAGATGGGGTTTCTCTATGTTGGTCAGGCTGATCTTGAACTCTCTACCTCAGGTGATCCACCTGCCTCGGCCTCCCAAAGTACTGGGATTACAGGTGTAAGCCACTGCGCCCAGCCATGTTGTACTCTTAAACTAGAGGCATATACCTCTCAGAACCTTCTGGTGAGGATCTCTTACCCCATCCTCCCATAGGCCAACTCCCCATCATTTATCCAGAAACAACTAGAAGGTCCCTTCTCCGTCCTTCCAGAGTACACCAGAATACGACATTAGTTTCTTCATCTGGCTCCCAGTCCCACCTCCAGACCTATTCCTTAAATCCTGAGTCTCCTGGGTAGTGTACCTGCCAAGCGAGCCACTGGAGTGTGGGAAGAAAGTTCTAGCGCTTCTATTTCTTGCCGTGTGTAACATTTTATTATGAAATATTTAAAACTTCTGCAAAGCTCCAAAGACTATTCTTGGGAAGACCTATTTCTGTCACATAAAGAGGTTAATCTTTACTACTGTGGAGAATGGTTTGGTCCTGCCGGGTGGGAGGGCCCCCTCCTGCAGCGCAGTGTACCTGCCACACCCTCCTCCCTCTGGCACAGAGCTTTCTTTCCCTGTCCTGCCGCTGAGAACCCGGTGGCTGTAGTGGTGCGTAAGCGAGGCAGGGGGCTTCAGCGTCTCCAGCACAGGTTCAAGGACAGGCAGGCTTGGGTTCCAATCCCAGCCCTGCCCCTTGCTGCTTATTTCTTTGATGCGGCAAGACTCAAAAGAAACCCCTTTGAAACGTGGGATAATATGGCCCCTCCTCTTGTGAGATCTTTGTTAAGAATAAATTAAGACTGGGTCAGGAAAACTTGGGGCAGGTCTGGAAGGAAGCATTGTGGAGGGGAAGGAGAGACCGTTGTGGTTCTGAGCACAGGCCTGACTAGGTTCAAATTTTGGCTCTGTCTGTATCACTCACATGCTGGTGACTGCCAGGGAATTGTTTGATCACTGTGCCTCAGTTTCCCCACCTGAGAATCTGAATGATGTCCACCTCACAGGGTTGTTGTAAGGGTTCCCTTATTCATTTAATATCTGTAATACTTTTGGGGCAGTAGCTATTATCATCATTTAAATAATTCTTGCTTGTCATTAAAAAAAAAATTCTGTAGTCCAATGTGGTGTCGCATGCCTATAGTCCCAGCTACTCAGGAGGCTGAGGCAGAAGGATCACTGGAACCCAGAATTTCGAGTCCATCCTGAGCAACATAGCAAGGCCTTGTCTTTTTTTTTTTTCAATTTTTTTCCTTTCCCCCGAGACAGGGTCTTGCTGTGTCACCCAGGCTAGAGTGCAGTGGCACCATCTTGGCCCACGGCAACTTCCACCTCCCAGGCTCAAGTGATCCTCCTACCTCTGCCTCCTGAGTAGCTGGGACCACAGGTGCACACCACCATGCTCGGCTAATTTTTGTATGTTTCGATAGAGACAGGGTTTCATCATGTTGCCCAGGCTGGTTTCAAATTCCTGAGCTCAGGCAGTCCACCCGCCTCAGCCTCACAAAGTGCTGGGAATATAGGTGTGAGCCACCGAACCCAGCCTAAGACCTTGTCTCTTAAAAAAAAAATTCCAGAGGTTCCAGAAGGGGACAAATGAGTCCTTTTTCCCAGCCCCAGCCAGCCAACTCTCCTGCCCAGAGACAGCTGCTGTTAGTGTTTTCTTCTAATGAGTTGTATGACATTGAGATTCTGTGAACCTCAGTTTCCCTAACTGTAAGGCAGGAGGGTAGTGACACCTGTGGTCCCTGCTTACTGGGGTGGCTTCTCCCCTGCCCAGCCTGCTACAGCCTCTCCCGGATGGGAGGTGTAAAGCCAGGCTGGGCAGGCTGCCGCCCTCACCAACTCCAAGAGGCCTTTTTTAGCTGCGGCCTCCCTGGCGGCTGCTCAGAGGACACTGGGGAGAGTGGTGGCTGCCCAGCAGTGGCTTGCAGGGTGGCGGGCAGGCTCCAGGATGACATAGGCCCATCATGGAGAAAGGGAGGTGCAGAGGCCACAAGCTGCTTTTTTTTTTGAGATGGAGGCTTGCTCTGTTGCCCAGGCTGAATTACAGTGGTGCCATCTCAGCTGACTGCAACCTCCGCCTCCCGGGTTCAAGCCATTCTCCTGCCTCAGCCTACCAAGTAGCTGGGAATACAGGCGCACGCCACTATGCCTCGCTAATTTTTGTGGGTTTGTTTTGTTTTGTTTTGAGACAGAGTCTCGCTCTGTCGCCTGGCTGGAGTTCAGTGGTGCAATCTCAGCTCACTGCAACCTCCACCTCCTGGGTTCAAGCGATTATTCTGCCTCAGCCTCCCGAGTAGCTGAGATTACTGGTGCATGCCACCACACCCAGCTAATTTTTGTATTTTTAGTAGAGACAGGGTTTCACCATGTTGGCCAGGATGATCTCGATCCCTTGACCTTGTGATCTGCCTGCCTCGGCCTCCCACAGTGCTGGGATTACAGGCGTGAGCCATTGCACTGAGCAACTTTTTTTTTTTTTTTTTTTTTTTTTTAAGAGCTGGAGTCTCACTATGTTGCCCAGGCTGTTCTCAAATTCCTGAGCTCAAGAGGTCTTCCCACTTCGGCCTCCCAAGTCCTGGGATTAGAGGCATGTGCCACTGTGCCCGGCCTGCAGCTGCTCTTTCTTATCTCATGAGGTGTAACCCCCTTTTTTTTGAGACAGGGTCTCACTGTCGCCCAGGCTGGAGTGCAGTGGCGTGATCTTGGCTCACTACTACTTCTGCTTCTGGGATTCAAACAATTCTCCTGCCTCAGCAGCTGGAGTGGCTGGGATTGCAGGCACTCGCCACCATGCTCAGCTAATTTTTGTATTTTTAGTAGAGATGGGGTTTCGCCATGTTGACCAGGCTGGTTTCAAACTCCTGATGTTAGGTGATCCACTTGCCTCAGCCTCCCTAAGTCCTGGGATTATAGGCGTGAGCCACCACTCCCAGTCACGTAGGCCTTCTTTTTTTTTTTTTCAAGGCAACAAATGGGGTTCACCTTCAATTTTTTTTCTTTTTTTCTTTTTCAAGCATGTAGGCCTTCTTGACCCCTTATCCTTATGGGGGAAATTGAGGCTCATGCTGACTGTGTCAGTCCCCTTTGGTATTAGAATAGGGGCCAGCTCTGCCTGGCCCTGCCCTAGAACCTGGGGACACAGCTTCATACAAGGCACAGAAATGAGTCAGCAGACCATTCAGGTGGCAGTGACAAGGACGGAGATGGTAACAGTGGGACTCACCTACCGAGGGCTGTGTTGGAAGCATCTTCCATAGAGTTACTCATTAGTTCTCACAGCAATCCTGGGAGACTCCATTTCACAGAGGGGAAGACCCAGGCCAGGAAAGGTTTCAGTGACATTGCCAAAGTTCCATCTCCCATTACTGGCAGAGCTGGGTGCTGTGACCTCGTAGTAACAACCACTCCCTGTTATTGAGCATGTACTCTGGGCCAGAAATCAAGTAAGCATTTGAAGGACATTTCCTTTTTTAAGCACCAGAATAGTCCCCAGAGAGAAGGAGAGAAAGAGAGGAAAGAGAGAGAGAGAGGAGAGAGACACAGAGAGAGATTGTCTCTTTGCACAGATGGTAATGACCCTGGCCAGCACAGGAAGAGTGTGTGCCCAGGGCCCGCATGGCTCTGGACATTTGACTTTAATGATCTCCTTTGTTTCTTCCAATACAAGCTTGTGCCGTCAGCATTGTTGACCGTGTTTGACAGATGAGGAAACTGATGTTCCAGAAGGTTAGGAGATGGCCCAGGGACACTGAGCCAGTACATCGTGGCTGTGGGCTAGGACCCCAGGGCCGGTGCCCCAAGGCTGTCCTCCAGAACCCTCACCACATCACCAGATGGTCACAGTTGGTCCTTTGGGGGATCAGTGGTGCCCCAGCCAGGGGGCATTTGGGGAAGGTTCTGTCGAAGCTGAGGTTTGGGTGCAAAGCAGGTAAGGGGACTGCAGAGGCCAAGAGGCAAGAGAGAGCCTGTGCTTTCGGGGAACCATGAGGGCCAGCATCTGCCTGGGACCCAGGACCAGGATGCGGGGATCAGGGGTCCCATCCCCCCCAAGGCGTGGTAGTGGGGAGGGCTGTGGTGATGCACGGGCTTCACAGGCCTCTCTGGCGGCAGCTGTGCCTGGATTGGGGAAGGGCAGTGATCGAAGGTGGTGGCACATTTCAGGGTTTGATTAGTGGCTCTGGACAGAGCAGGCCCCACTGAGAGTCAGGAGAGATGATGGTGGAGCACGCAGGGGTCTCAGGAGAAGACTGAACAATCCGCTGGGCTGGAGACAGAGCCAAGGGGTCCTTGACAGTGATCCTGGGGCAAGGCTATGGGTGGGCCAAAGAAACATCTAGAAGGGGGCCCAGTGCCTTCTAGATGCCTGTAATCATGCCTGTAATCCCAACACTTTGGGAGGCCCAGGTGGGTGGATCACTTGAGGTCAGGAGTTCAAGACCAGCCTGACCAACGTGGTGAAACCTCATCTCTACTAAAAATACAAAATTAGCTGGGAGTAGTGGCACAGGCCTGTAATCTCAGCTACTTGGGAGGCTGAGGCAGGAGAATCGCTTGAATCCGGAGGCGGAGGTTACAGTCAGCCGAGATGGCGCCATTGCACTTGAGCCTGGGAAACAAGAGCGAAACTCTGTCTCAAAAAAAAAAAAAAAAGAAGAAGAAGAAAGGGAAGAGAGGCAGGACCTTTGTTGAGGGAGAATACCACAGAAGACCTGGTCTGGGGAGGAAAGATGGTGAGTTCGGTTTTGGGCATGGAGTTAGAGATGCCTGCAGGGACACCAGGCAGAAGCAGCTTGATGGGGGTGGGGGGTGGGGGGAGGAGCAGGGAAGGGGACCAAGTGTGGGTGAGGGCGGCTCCAGGTTGGAGGGGAAGGCTGACAGCTGGAGACAGTGTTTAGGCCTCCACTGCCAGGCACAGTGGCTCATGCCTATAATTTCAGCACTTTGGGAGGCCGAGGCAGGTGGATGGCTTGAGCACAGGAGTTTGAGACCAGCCTGGGCCACATGGCAAAACACCATCTCTACAAAAAATAAAAAATTAGCCAGGCAGGGTGGTGTGCACCTGTAGTCCCACCTACTTGGGAGGTTGAGGCAGGAGGATTGCTTGAGCCTAGGAGCTCGAGGCTGCAGTGAGCCATGGTCGCACCCTGCACTCTAGTCTGCATGATGACGAGACGTTGTTCAAACAAAACCGAACCAAACAAAAACAAAAAAACAAAAAAACAAGCATCTGCTGAGTCCCTGCTTTGCACCAGGCCAAGTTCCTAGCTCTGGGGACAAAGTGGTGAACACATTCCCACATGTATAGAGCAGGGCTTGGAGGGAGGCAGTACGCAGAACATGATAAACAATTGTCATATGATGTTAGTGGTGGCTGGTGCTGAGGAGGCAGGGAATGCCAGGCAGGGGTGGGGGGAGGTTGCCATCATCAGAAAGGTGGTTGGGAAAGGGGTCCTCGCAAAGGCAACATGGAGCCCAGATGGCTCGGGTGCCATGGAGTCAGCTGTGGCGGGATCTGAGGGAACAGCCAGTGGGAAGGCCTTAAGGTTCAAGAAGTCGGCTCCGCAGAATGCAGTGGCTCCTGCCTGTAGTCCCACCACTTTGGGAGGCCAAGGTAGAAGGGTTGCTTGAATCCAGGACTTCAAGACCAGGCTGGGCAACGTGGTGAAACCCCGTCTTTACTGAAAATACAAAAATTAGCTGTGTGTGGTGATGCATACCTGTAGTCCCAGCTACTCAGGAGGCTGAGGTGGGAGGATCGCCTGAACCCAGGGAGGTCGAGGCTGCAGTGAGTCATCTTCCAGCCACTGCACTCCAACCTGGACGACAGAGCGAGACCCTATCTTTAAAAAAAGGGCTCAAGAAAAGATGAGAAAAGTGAGGGGCCAGTGTAGATGGAAGGAGGAGTGACAGGGCAGATTGTGCAGGCCCACATAGGCTGTAGTGACGACTTGGGCTCTGCTCTGAGTGAAATGGGAGCCTCCAGGGTTTTCAGCAGAGGATGGAGGAACCTGACCCCACTTGGGTGTGCACTGGCACCTGTCGGGGCAAGGACGGAAGTTGGGAGACCAGGACACTGGAGGTGGACGCAGACTTTTTCCCGGGGCTATCTCAGGTGCAGGGGTTGAGTATGGGGCCGGGGGTAAGGGACAGGCCGCTCCCCAGAATGACAGGCCGTTCCTGCCCGCAGGCCCGGGTGGAGCGCATGGAGCAGTTCCAGAAGGAGAAGGAGGAACTGGACAGGGGCTGCCGGGAGTGCAAGCGCAGGGTGGCCGAGTGCCAGAGGAAGCTGAAGGAGCTGGAGGTGGCCGAGGGCGGCAAGGCAGAGCTGGAGCGGCTGCAGGCTGAAGCGCAGCAGCTGCGCAAGGAGGAGCGAAGCTGGGAGCAGAAGCTGGAGGAGATGCGCAAGAAGGAGAAGAGCATGCCCTGGAACGTGGACACGCTCAGCAAAGATGGCTTCAGCAAGGTGTGCGGGGCAGGCGGGGTGGGCAGTGCGCATGCGCAGCCAGCGAGCGTGCGGGCAGTGCGCATGCGCACCCAGTGCCAAGTCAGGGGAGGACCCCGGTGGTGAAATTGAAGAGTGTGGTGTGGGGGTTGGGGGATGGACAGGGGCTACGTGGGGAGGGGGGACAGGCTTTGGGGGCTGGGCGGATGAAACACCCCACCGGTCCCCTCCTCTGATCTGCCCCAAGGCCCATGCCCACGCTCCCGCCACCTTGATGCTCATGGCTTCGTCACCACCTCCACCGTGGATGGGATGGGCGCTGCGGCCACGGCCCGCCCGGCCGCGCTCGAGGCGCTCCGCAGCCTTGCCCCAGCCCACTCCCGTTCTCACCCTACCACAGAGCATGGTCAATACCAAGCCTGAGAAGGCAGAGGAGGACTCAGAGGAGGTGAGGGAGCAGAAACACAAGACCTTCGTGGAAAAGTATGAGAAACAGATCAAGCACTTTGGTGAGTGGGGCGTGTGGGTTATGGGGGAGCCAGGTCAGGGCAGGCCCTTTGTCTCCAGGGCCCTCCAGCACCTTGCCAGCATCTTCCCACAGGCATGCTCCGCCGCTGGGATGATAGTCAAAAGTACCTGTCAGACAATGTCCACCTGGTGTGTGAGGAGACAGCCAATTACCTGGTCATCTGGTGCATTGACCTAGAGGTGGAAGAGGTGAGCGGAGCTTTCCCCAGGACTGTGAAAAGGCGCTGCCATGTGCCGCCACTTGGTGACACTGCCTGTTGTCCCTGGCAGAAATGTGCGCTCATGGAGCAGGTGGCCCACCAGACAATCGTCATGCAGTTTATACTGGAGCTGGCCAAGAGCCTGAAGGTGGACCCCCGGGCCTGCTTCCGGCAGTTCTTCACTAAGATTAAGGTAGGGGCCCTGAGCTGCCAGGTGGCCGGAGGCCCCCTCCTCAGGGGACCAGCCCACAGTGCTCTGGGCAAGGCTGACTCCTGTCCACAGAGATTCAAACCCCTCCAATCACAGCATCCTAGTTAGGAGACAGCGGGGGCAGGGAGGGGAGAGAGGTGGGCCGATCCTGCCAGACTTTAAAAGTGGACGTCAGGCCAGGCTTGGTGGCTGAGTACTGTAGTCTCGGCTGTTTGGGAGCCTGAGGCAGAGGACCACTTGAGCTCAGGAGTTTGTGAGCTATAGTGCCACTGCATTCCAGCCTGAGTGACAGAGCAAGACCGCATTTTTAAAAAAAAGAAAAAATGGAGACTGGGTACAGCGGCTCATGCCTGTCATCCCAGCACTTTGGGAGGCCGAGGCGAGCAGATCACCTGAGCTTGGGAGTTCACGACCAGCCTGACCAACATGGAGAAACCCCGTCTCTACTAAAAATACAAAATTAGCTGGGCATGGTGGTGCATACCTATAATCCCAGCTACTCAGGAGGCTGAGGCAGGAGAATCGCTTGAACCTGGGAGGCAGAGGTTGCAGTGAGCTGAGATTGCGCCATTGCACTCCAGCCTGGGCCACAAGAGCAAAACTGTCTCAAAAAAAAAAAAAAGTGGGGGCAGTAGGATGTGCTGAAGGTCCCCATGTGGATATGGGGGTAATATGGGTGTCTCTAGGGTTTTGAGGTTTTTTTTTTGAGACAGACTCTTGCTCTGTCACCCAGGCTGGAATGCAGTTGCTCGATCTCAGCTCAGTGCAACCTCTGCCTCCCCGGTTCAAGTGATTCTCATGCCTCCACCTTCCAAGTAGCTGGGATTACAGGCACCTGCCAGCCTCTAGAGTTTTTAACCTGCGCACCTGCAGGAACAGGGCTACTCTTACCGAGACTGGGGAGACCAAGGACAAGGCAGGCTGGAGGGACACTCGGAGGCTGGGAGGTGGCTATGTTAAGTTAGAGGCGCCTAAGCAGGGACACTGAGGATGTGAGTGTCGCACATTTGCAGTAGAGCAGGGCTCCCAAGCAGGTGGTCTTTAGCAAATGCCAGATGAAGTCCCTGGCTGGAGGAGCCGAAGCCTTAGGGACCCCCCTCATGTAGGTCAGGAACAGACTTGGGATGCCTCTGAGGCGCCTCTGAGGAGCTGCGGCTGGAGGGTCCTGGGCTCCCCAGTCCCTTCTGAGCATTGGGCTGGGTCCAGTGAGCACTGCCCAACCCCCATAGACAGCCGATCGCCAGTACATGGAGGGCTTCAACGACGAGCTGGAAGCCTTCAAGGAGCGTGTGCGGGGCCGTGCCAAGCTGCGCATTGAGAAGGCCATGAAGGAGTACGAGGAGGAGGAGCGCAAGAAGCGACTCGGCCCCGGTGGCCTGGACCCCGTTGAGGTCTACGAGTCCCTCCCTGAGGTGCGGTTCCCCGGGCCAGGCGGGCAGCAGGAGGGCCCTGAGCAAGACCCCCAGGGCCACAGGGACCCAGCCCCTGACCCCAGCTCCTCTGCACTCCCAGGAACTCCAGAAGTGCTTCGACGTGAAGGATGTGCAGATGCTGCAAGACGCCATCAGCAAAATGGACCCCACCGTGAGTAACCCTCGCCTTCCATGCCTTTTCAGCAGGCCATGTGTCTCCCCCAGCCCTGCATCCCAAGTCTCTGAAGCCGGCTGGTGAAAGTGCTCCTCCGAGGCTTCTCCAAGGAGTCAGGGAGGTCGTGTCACCTTGGCATACACCCACATTTATTGAGCACCTACTGTATCCCAACATCCAGCAGATGATTGCTGAGCTTTCAGCTCGTGTCCCTCGTGACTGACAGTCACTGTTACTGTGACAGCGTCCAGCCTCAGTTTCCTTATCCAAACCACATTTTGTCTCAATATCAGCCTACAAAATGTTTGGGGAAGGGAGCTGAGCACATGGCAGGTACTGGTAAATGCTGGATGTTGATTGGATTTTGACTGTTTGTTTTTGTTGATTGGATTTTGACTGTTTGTTTTTGAGAGACAGGGTCTTCCTCTCATCCTGGCTGCAACTTTGACCTCCCAGGCTCAAGTGATCCTCCCACTTCAGCCTCTCCAAGTAGCTGGGGTTATAGGTTGACACTATGACATCTGGCTCATTTTTTAAACAAATATGTTTTTATAGAGACAGGGTCTCACTGGCTGTATTTTTGGAAGTGGTAATAGAGTTTGAATCTAAGTAGGACACACTTTAACCCTGTTCCTACCACTTGGCTCACTGGTTGGCCACACTGGTTTTCTCATCTGTAAAATGGGTCTAGTTGTAGGACTGGCCCTGAAGTTCTAGAAGCTTCTATGGACATAGCCATCTAGACCAGGTCCTGCACACCGCAGCTCACGGACTCACTGCCTATCTTTTACAATAAAGTTTTATTGGAACAAAGCAGCCACGCTCAATTGTTTCCCTGTCACCTACAACCGATCTTGCTCTACCGCAGCAGAGTTGAGTCGTGATGGAGACCATATGGCTCGCGGAAACAGAAATATTTAGTCTGTCCCTTTACCAAAAAAATTTGCTGGCTTTTTTTCTAGATTGCACTATCTAAATTTAAATTAAAGTTAAATAAAATTTAAAGTTCCAGCTGGGCAGCACTTTGGGAGGCTGAGGCGGGCAGATCACCTGAGGTCAGGAGTTCGAGAGCAGCCTGGCCAACGTGGCAAAACCCTATCTCTACTAAAAGTATAAAAATTAGCCAGGCGTGGTGACAGGCGCTTGTAATCCCAGCTACTCGGGGGGCTGGGGCAGGAGAATTGCTTGAACCTGGGAGGCAGAGGTTGCAGTGAGCCGAGATCACACCACTACATTCCAATCTGGAAGACAGAGCGAGACTGTCTCTAAATAAATAAATTAGTAAAATAAAATGAGCAGGAAGCCAGCTTGGGGATGTGCAGGGGACAGCAGGGTGGCCACCAGGTGGCAGCCCTGCCTCACCTGCCTGCTGTTCTCCTTGCAGGACGCAAAGTACCACATGCAGCGTTGCATTGACTCCGGCCTCTGGGTCCCCAACTCTAAGGCCAGCGAGGCCAAGGAGGGAGAGGAGGCGGGTCCCAGGGACCCGCTGCTGGAAGCTGTTCCCAAGACAGGCGATGAGAAGGATGTCAGCGTGTGACCTGCCCCAGCTGCCACCACCATCTGCTTGCAGGCCCCTATGCGCCCCTTTTCAGCAAACAGATAGATGCCATCTCCCCTGCTCCTGGCCTCCTCTACTTGCGCTGCTCGGCCCAGCCTGGGGGGCCCGCCCAGCCCTCCCTGCCCTCCCCACTGTCCCCACTCTCCAGTGCCCATTCAAGTCTCTGCTTTGAGTCAAGGGGTCTCACTGCCTGCAGCCCCCCATCAGCATTATGCCAAAGGCCCGGGGGTCCGGGGAGGGGCAGAGGTCGCCAGGCTGGTCCATCAGGTAGCAGGGGAGGGTCCCCAGCCAAGGGGCCGGCTCTGGTCACTGGGCTCTGTTTTCACTGTTTGTCTGCTGTCTGTGTCTTTTATTTGGCAAACAGCAGTGATGTTCCAATAAAGGATTTCAGATGCTCTCTGGGCTGCTGTGAGGGCTGTTCAGGCAGCCCGTCTCTTATGGGTGGGAGGGAAACCTGGTGGAATATTGGAAGCTGAGTCTTGGTACTCTAGTCCTTTGCCCTCCAGCCATTGTGGGTACTTGCCTTGCACATGCTGTTCCACCGCTTGGAACAATCTTCCTCCAGAGGCCCCAGAAGCCCACAACCTTCAGTCTCACCCACCCACTCCCCTGTCCCTACTTCGGACCTCCACAATGCAGGGTTGCCCAAGCTGATCACCGCCAGAGGGCAGTAGTGATCTGTAAACCAAGTCATGTTTTCTAGGGTTTTGCAGATTTTTCCTGCCCTCGCCCACCTGTGCCCCCTGCCGCCCCCTTCCAGCTTCCTACCACCATTTGGGGCAGCATCCTGGGCTACATCTCTCTGCCCTGTGGCCAGTGCTGCCCCTACACTGTTTTGTTGTTGAGACAGTCTAGCTGTTGCCCAGGCTGGAGTGCAGTGGTGTGATCTCTGATCACTACAACCTCCACCTCCCTTATCCTGCCTCAACCTCCCGAGTAGCTGGAGTTACAGTTTCCCGCCACCACACCTAGCTAATGTTTGTATTTTGGCAGAGATGGGGTTTCATCATATTGGTCTCAAACTCCTGACCTCAGGTGATCCACCCACCTTGGCCTCCCAAAACGCTGGGATTAGAAGTGTGAACCACTGCACCTGGCCCCCCACAAACAGATCTTGATTCTGACCGCTGCCTTTTATCCCCATGGCCTCCAGGTCCCCATCCCCTCTGGCTCTAATACCTGCCCCAGCCTCTTTCCCATTGCCCACTCCAAGCCAGCCCGCCCAATAGGCAGCAGCCAGAGGGCACCTGTGAACACAGGGATCAGGCCAGGTCCCACCTCTGCTCAAAAGCCTCACAGGACTCCCCTCCCTAGGAGCAGAAGCTAAAGTCCTCCCTGCAGCTGGCCAGGCCCCAGCACCATCTGCCTATTACCTCCCTGCCCTGTTGTCCCCAACCCCATACTGGCCCTTGAGCACTTGAAATTTCTCTTCTTGGTGTGTGGCCTTGGGTGATATACTGAGCCTCAGTGTCCCTGCTCTTAGTGATGGCTAACATCATCACACTAGTGTCCTCCTCAGGCTGTAGTGAGGGGAAAAGTGAGGTAATAGTTCAGACAACAAGCACCTGGCACTCAGATCCTTTGAATGTGGACCTTGGCACTTGGTGTCCCTCTGCAAAAGTCACAAATATTTCTGCTGTAGGAAAAGGCTTTTAAAGAAGAGTGCATGGCCAGGTGCAGTGGCTCACGCCTGTAATCCCAACACTTTGAGAGGCCAAGGTGGGAGGATCACTTGAGCTCGGGAATTCAAGACCAGCCTGGCTACCGTGGCAAAACCCAGTCTGTACTAAGAACACAAAAATTAGCCAGGCATGGTGACGTGTGCCTGTGGTCCCAGCTACTCAGGAAGCTGAGGCAGGAGAATTGATTGAACCCAGGATGTGGAGGTTGCAGTGAGCCGAGATCACACCACTGCACTCCAGTGTGGGTGATAGAGTCTCCATCTCAAAAAAAAAGTGCAGCGCTGGGCGAACAGGGGCACACCTATAGTTACAGTTACTTGGGAGGCTGAGGCAGGAGGATTGCTTGAGTCTGGAAGGTCGAGTCTGGAGTGAGCTACAATCAAAGTACAATAAACACCCAGGTACACAACAGTTTAAGACATGAAATATCGGCTGGGTGGGGTGGTGGCTCACACCTGTAATCCCAGCATTTTGGGAAGCTGAGGCGGGAGGATCACAAGGTCAGGAGATGGAGACAGACCATTGTGGCTAGCAAGGTGAAACCCCGTCTCTACTAAAAATGCAAAAAATTAGCCAGACATGGTGGTGCACGCCTGCAGCCCCAGCGACTCGGGAGGCTGAGGTGGGAGAATTGCTTGAACCCAGGTGGCAGAGGTTGCGGTGAGCCGAGATTGCGCCACTGCACGCCAGCCTGGGTGACAGAGACTGTATATATATATATATATATAAAGACACGAAATATCTCAGATCCAGTAGATACTTCTGCCCACCTCTCCTGGAGGACATCACCTCTGAGGGGACTGCTTGTCACTCAGACCACAGATCAATGCCACTTCTCTGAGGCCCTCCTTGACCTACTTGAATTGCCTTCATGCTCGGTCATCAAACCTGCCTCACATGCCCTGCTTTGCACCGACCTGTGTATTGTCACCTCCCATGTACTGTGCGTGCCACAAAAGCATGCACCTTTTCTTGCAACATCCACAGCGCCGGAAAGGGTACTTTCCGGAAACATTTGCAAAAACACTGGATAAAAACCCCTGGAAAGCTGTTGCGCCCAAGCCGATCACCACCAGGGGGCAGGAGTGAGCTGCAAATCTAGTAACTTTCCTTAGTGCTTTGTACATTCAGGTAGAACGGCAGGTTGGGGGCTGTAGGGGGACTCCTGGAGCCTTGAATGAGCCTCACACATCGTCCAAGATCTTTTTATCTTATTTATTTTTAAGAATCAGTGTGCCGGGCGCGATGGCTCACGCCTGTAATCCCAGCACTTTGGGAGGCCGAGGCGGGTGGATCACGAGGTCAAGAGATCGAGACCATCCTGGTCAACATGGTGAAACCCCGTCTCTACTAATACAAAAAAATTAGCTGGGCATGGTGGCGTGCGCCTGTAATTCCTGCTACTCAGGAGGCTGAAGCAGGAGAATTGCCTGAACCCAGGAGGCGGAGGTTGCGGTGAGCCGAGATTGCGCCATTGCACTCACCTGGGTAACAAAAGGGAAACTCCGTCTCAAAAAAAAAAAAAAAAAAAAAAATGGTGGATTTGAACTGAGCTCAAGCAGTCTGCCAGACTCAGCCTCCCAAAGTGTTGGGATTACAGGCTAGTGTGCCCTGCCAAGTTAACATTTTAATTTTTGTTCATCATAGACATTTTGGTGTTAATTTCGGTTTTTCAAAATATTGCATTCCTGGTTACTGAAGGTTTTGTTTGTTTGTCTTTTGTGAGACGTCCATCACCCAGGCTGGAGTGCAGTGGTGTGATCTCGGGCTCAGTGCAACCTCTTACTGCCTCCCAGGTTCAAGCGATTCTCCTACCTCAGCCTCCCAAGTAGCTGGGATTACAGGCACCTGCCCACCATGCCTGGCTAATTTTTGTATTTTTTGTAGAGATGGGTTTCACCATGTTGGCCAGGCTGGTCTCGAACTCCTGACCTCAAGTGATCTGCCTGCTTTAGCCTCCCAAAGTGCTGGGATTACAGGGGTGAGCCACCGCATACAGCAGCTGGTTATTGAAGTTCCTGGCACCCTTTTTACTTTTGTACCTCACCTTAGCACTGGCACTGGTCCTGGTAGAGACACAGGGATCAAGATGTCAGATTTTATCAGGAGGTAGAGTGGCACAAACTCATCATCCTCCCTGCCCATCCATCCACCCAGTTCCCTGCCACTCCTTTCAGAGTTTAGTTTTGGAAAATTGTATATATTCTTATCCATTCCCCTCCTCCATTTTTTTTTTCCAAACAATATCTCATTCTGTCACCTAGGCTGGACTGCAGTGGTGGGATCATAGCCCACTGAAACCTCCACCTCTCAGGCTCGGGTTGCCCTCCCATCTCAGCCTTTGAGCATCTGGGACTACAGGCGAGTGCCACCACACCTAGCTAATGGTTAACTTTTTTGTAGAGACATGGTTTTATTATGTTGCCCAGGCTGGTCTCAAGCTCCTGGGCTCAAGGGATCCTCCTGCCTTGGCCTCCCAAAGTGCTGGAATTACAGGCATGAGCCACCTTCCCCAGCCTACTTTTTTAAAGATGGGATCTCCCTCTGTCACCCAGGTTGGAGTGTAGTGGCACAATCATAGCTCACTGCAGCCTCTAACTTCTAGGCTCAAGTGATTCTCCTGCCGCAATCTCCTGCGTAGCTCAAATTACAGCCAAGAGACACTGCATCTGGCTATCCACCACCAGTCCTTTTTTTTTTTTTTTTTAGATGGAGACCTGCTCTGTTGCCCAGGCTGAAGTGCAGTGGCACTATCTTGGCTCACTGCAACCTCAACCTCCCAGGTTCAAGCGATTCTCCTGCCTCAGCCTCACATACAAGCATGCACCACCACACCCAGCTTATGAAGTGTATTAACTCATTTGATGCCCCTGATATGCCTCTGGGTTTGGGACTCTAAATAACCACATCTTGCAGAGGAGGAAACTGAGGCACAGTTAAGGGACCACCCAGGAGCACACAGTGATGGAGCTGGGACTTGAACTCAGCCCATCTGGTGCCAGTCTTCATGTGTGTAAGTCACTTCTCTGTATCTCTTCAGGCCAACACTGAGTATCCCATTTGGGGCTGCTCCGGAGAATTTTCTAGAGAACACAGGTTCGCACACGTGCCTAAAGGAGCATAGAATTTTTGTGGAAAGATTCCCAGGAGACCAGCACAGTGGCTCAGGACTGTAATCCCAGCACTTTGGGAGGCCAAGGAGGGCAGATCACCTGAGGTCAGGAGTTTGAAATTGGCCTGGCCAAGATGGCAAAACCCCATCTCTACTTAAAACACAAAAATTAGCTGGGCATGATGGTGGGTGCCTGTAATCCCAGCTACTCGGGAAGCTGAGGCAGGATAATCCTTTGAACCCAAGAGGTGGAGGTTGCAGTAAGCTGATATCATGCCATTGCATTCCAGCCTGGAACTCCATCTCAAAAAAAAAAAAAAAGATTCCCAGGAAACCCATCGCACTGAGGAGGAGACTGGCTGTTCCCTGAACTCTCGCATTCATCAAAACACAAAGCGATTTTACTTTTAATTCATAAATTCTTGGCTTTTCCCAGGTCCTGTGGGGGCTCTAAGGAGGCCCCTCCCTGCAGCCCCCGAAGGACCAAAGGAAGCCCCCAGCTTTTGTTCCTTCCTGAAAACCTACCATAGTGGTGTGGCCAACTATCCTGGCTTGCCCAGGACTGCCCCAGTGCTGGCATGGAAAGCCCCCCATTGGGGAACCCCCTCAGTCCTGGGAAACCCCAGCCTGTTAGTCACGTGTGAGGTCTGGGGCCTCCCTTATGGGCCAGGTCTGGGATGTGGGAATTTGGGAAGGAGGCCCCAGGCCTTGGCAGAATAGCCTCCTTAGCCTCTCATCTTCAGTTGTCGAGTGGGGGTGCTGATGCCACTCAAAAAGAATCTGAGAAGGTCCAGGGATTGCTAAATACCCGCCCTAGGCCCAGTGTCCAGGCTGGAAAAATGTCAGCTATTCCATTTATTTATTTATTTATTTGACAAGGTCTTGCTCAGTTGCCCAGGTTGGAGTGCAGTGACGCAATCATAGCTCATTGCAACCTCAACCTCTGGACCCAAGCGATCCTCTCACCCCAGCCTCCCTGGTAGCTGGGACTACAGGCCTGTATCACCATGCCCTGCTAATTTTTAAATTTTCTGTAGACACGGGGTTTCACTGTGTTGCCCAGGCTGGTCTGGAACTCCTGGGCTCAAGCGATCCTCTTGCCTCTGTCTCTCAAAGTGCTGGGATTACAGGCACCAGCCACCACACCCAGCTTATTGTTAGAATGTATTATTACTGGGAGTATGACTAGCATTGTTATTAGTAGTCGGCCCACGTGGCATTTCCTGCTAGTTCCCTCAGGAGTGGGGAATACCAGGACCCAGGCCCACCCGGCTCGCCGTGGTCTAGTGTCTAATTGCAAAGCCTCGCCCCGGACAGCTGTTCAATAATCTGGCACTCTCAGCTTCCTGATGCTGTACCCAGGCGGCAACAGAGAGGAAGCTCACGGCAGCCCTCTGGCAGCAGGCTGTACAACAGCCAGGGATTGCTGGCTCCCAGGCCATTCATTCCCCCCAGTGCTGGCTTCTTAAGCCATCTACTGGGCTCGAGGCACAACCGCAGGTGCTGAGGGCACAGCGGACAACCAGACAGACCTCTTTCTGGTAGGGCTGATGTCCTAGAACCACAGACAGGCGATAGAACTGGTGCTCAGAGAAACTTCCCGAGGCCAGGCGAGGTGGCTCACACCTCTGGGCATTTGAGAGGTCAGCAGTTTGGGAGGTCAAGGAAGGAGGATCACTTGAGTCCAGCAGTTTGAAACCAGCCTGAGCAACATGGTGAAAACCCATTTCTATAAAAAATACACACACACACACACACAAATTAGCCAGGCATGGTAATGCACATCTGTAGTCCCAGCCACTCAGGAGGCTGACGTGGGAGGATTGTGAACGCTAAACCTGGGAGGCTGAGACTGCAGTGAATTGAGATCATAGCACTGCACTCCAGCCTGGGCAACAGAGCGAGACTCTGTCTCAAACAAAGAAAAGAAAAGGGCTGGATGCAGTGGTTCACACCTGTAATACCAGCACTTTGGGAGGCCGAGGCGGGAGGGGGTCACCTGAGGTCGGGAGTTCAAGACTAGCCTGACCAATATGGAGAAACCCTGTCTCTACTAAAAAAATACAAAATTAGCCCGGGCATGGTGCTGTATGCCTGTAATCCCAGCTACTCAAGAGGCTGAGGCAGGAGAATCGCTTGAACCTGGGAGGCAGAGGTTGTGTGAGCCCAGATCATGCCACTGCACTCCAGCCTGGGCAACAAGAGCAAAACTCTGTCTCTAAATAAATAAATAAATGAAAGAAATGAAAAGAAAAGAGAAAGAGAAACCTCCCGGCTGGGAGCGATGACTCACATCTGTAATCCCAGCACTTTGGGAGGCAGGTGAATCACCTGAGGTCTGGAGTTCCAGACGAGTCTGGCCAACATGGTGAAATCCCATTCCTACTAAAAATATAAAAATTAGGCAGAAGTGGTGGATGCCTGCAATCCCGGCTACCAGGGATGCTGAGGCAGGAGAATTGCTTGAACCTGGCAGAGGTGGAGGTTGCAGTGAACCAAGACTGCTCCACTGCACTCCAGCCTGAACAACAGAGTGAGACTCTGTCTCAAAAAAAAAAAAAAAAAAAGAGCTGGGCGCGGTGGCTCACGCCTGTAATCCCAGCACTTTGGGAGGCCGAGGCGGGTGGATCACGAGGTCAAGAGATCGAGACCATCCTGGTCAACATGGTGAAACCCCGTCTCTACTAAAAATACAAAAAATTAGCTGGGCACGGTGGCGCGTGCCTGTAATCCCAGCTACTCAGGAGGCTGAGGCAGGAGAATTGCTTGAACCCAGGAGGCGGAGGTTGCGGTGAGCCGAGATTGCGCCATTGCACTCCAGACTGGGTAACAAGAGCGAAAGTCCGTCTCAAAAAAAAAAAAAGAAAGAAAAAAAAAAAGAAAAAGAAAGAAAGAAAAGAAACTTTCCATGAAATTTCAGGTTGCAATAAGGACTCTGAAGAAAATACAGCAGAGCCCCGGAGGTCAAGTTGCCCGGGCTCAAGCAATCCTCCCACCTCAGCCTCCGGAGTAGCTGGGACTACAGGCACATGCCACCATGCCAAACTTTTTTTTTTTTTTTTTTTTTTTTGAGACGGAGTCTCACTCTGTAGCCCAAGCTGGAGTGCAGTGGCACGATCTCGGCTCACTGCAACCTCCACCTCCCGGGCTCAAGTGATTCTTGTGCCTCAGGCTCAGATTAACTTTTCTATTTTGTGTAGACACAAGGTCTTGCTATATTGCCCAGGATGGTCTCCAACTGGGCTCAGACTATCCTCCTGCCTCAGCTTCCTAAAGTGCTGGGATTATAGGGATGAACCACGGCGCCCAGCCAGGTCAAGTCTCTATCACCATTTTCTTTCTTTTCTTTTTTATGAGACACAGCGGAGATTTGAACTCACATTGGGTGGGATGTCCAAGCTGCTATCCTGACCGCTAGGGAGCTTTAGGGGGCAGGGCTGCAGGTGATCAGGAAGAGGACAGGAGCAGGTGGGCCAGGAAAGCCTCTTAGGAGTGAAGGAGGGGGAATTCCAGCCAGCAAGGTGGAGTCGGCCAGGTAGAAACGAGGGAAGGGGTATGGGACGGGATGGAACCGGGAAGCCACAGGGCAGAGCGTCGGAGGGTTGAATAGTGGCCGCTGCAGCCTTGAACGCCGAGGTGAGTCTGACCCAATTCCACAGCACGGAGGGGAACTCCAGGATCCCGCCGCATTGCCCACACATTTCGCTCTCCCGCCCGCCCCTCGCAGGCCCCTCCCACGTCTCCGTTCACCGCGTGACAGCCAATAGCAGAAGCGAAAGCTCATCCGGGTGCCGAAGCAGCCAATCGTGGCTGAGCGACGAGTGAGCCCGAGAACCAATCAGAGCGCCGTCGCCGTGGCAAAAAAAAAACAAACCAAAAAACTTCCAATGGTGACTGCGGGAAGAACAGGGCAGCTGCCAATGGGCGTACGCGTTTCAGGCGGCCAATGGGAGGAGGCGTCTCAGTGGGCAACAAGTAGAGGCTGCCCGCGGGGGCTGGCGGGGTCCGGGTTCGTGCCTGAGTGCCCCCGGAAGGGTGAATCCGGACGCGAGCGCGGAAGGGGCGCGGCCTGAGGTCCCCAGGAAGGAGACGCGGGTACTGGCAGCGCTTGACAGGCTGAACTTGGATGGGAGCACCTGGTGCCTCGGGACTGCTCCGATGCCCGGTAGGTGTACACCCAGTTCCTGCCCCTGCCTGCCGGGTTTAGAGGTTTTGGCGGGAGGATGTGAGGGGTGCAGCCTTCCCAGGTGCAAACCTCACCCCGACCCCGTCTTCAAAGCTGGGTCCGGGTCCAGTGGAGATGAGCAAGGAGGAAGTAGGCTTCCGGAAAGCCCCATCCCCAGGATCTCACCTGAAACATGAATAGGTATTAATGGCAAAAGTTAGTTAAGGGCTTACTGTGTGCCAGACACTTTCCCTGCCTCCTCGCGTTGAATCCTCCCGGCAACCCTTTGAGGTAGAGACTGTTACCCGCCCATTTTCCAGAGGAGGGTGCAATCAGCAACATGGGTAGAACTGACAGCCCCTCCACTTCCATACTGGCGCCCTCAGGAGGCTCAGGCGCTGGACTAGGGAGATGGAGCTGGACATAAACTCTCCTAGGCTTGAGGGAGTCAACAGGGACTGGGGTCACTCAGCGGGGTACATGTGGGGGATGAGAACTGTGGCCTGAAAGAGAAACGCCATCACCACGATGAAACGAGTGACAATGCTGTTATTCTTGTTTTAGTCACATTTGTTATTTTTGTGTGTGCCTGTATCAAGGTCTGCGCTGAATGTGGAATATGTGGAACTACATTGAAACATCACAACCGTCTTTTGATGGCAGCACCCTGAGGACCTCCCTTTTCCAGATGGGGAAACTGAGGCCCAGAATCGCTAAGTGGCTTGCTTGAGTTGACACAGGGAGCTCCAGGACTCACCCTCAGGTCTGTTTGACCACAGCTGCCTGTCCGGTTGTTCTGGGGAGGTGTGTTAAGAGTAGATTTTTATTTTACTTTTTATTCGTTTTTATTATTCATTTATTTATTTATATTTTTAGAGACAGGGTCTTACTTTGTCACCCAGGCTGGAATGCAGTGGTGTGATCACTACTTACTGCAGCGTCCAACTCCTAGGCTCAGGAGATCCTCCCACCTTGGCCTCCTGAGTAGCTTGAATACAAGTGTGTGCCACCACAGCTGGCTAAATTTTAAAAATTTCTTGTAGAGACCGGGCATGGTGGTTGACGCCTGTAATCCCAGGACTTTGGGAGTCCGAGGCGGGCGGATCACCTGAGGTCAGAGATTCAAGACCAGCCTGGCCAACATGGCAAAACCCCATCTCTATTAAAAATACAAAAATTAGCTGGGCATGGTGGCGAATGCCTGTAATCTCAGCTACTCGGGAGGCTGAGGCAGGAGAATTGCTTGAACCAGGGAGGCGGAGGTTTCAAGCCGAGATCGCACCATTGCACTCCAGCCTGGGCAATAAGAGCAAAACTCCGTCTCAAACAAACAAACAAAACTTCTTGTAGAAACAGGGTCTTGCTATATGGCCTAGGCTGGTCTCCAGCTTCTGGGCTCAAATGATCCTCCTGACTCAACCTCCCAAAGTCCTGGGATTACAGGCGGGAGCCACTGTACCTGGCTAGAGCAGATTTTTATATCAGTGTCAATTGTGGAAAGAGGGGAGGGGTCAGTGTTATTGTTGATGAGAGATCTGCTAGGTGGGGATGCATACCCCAACCCCGTCCAACAAATGTGGAAACTGAGGCTCAGAGAGGGAATTGAGTCCTTAATGTCACACCAAGATTGGAGCCCAGGATCTTCCCCTCAGGCCTCAGCTGGGGTGGGTGGAAGGTTGAGGCGCTAATGGTGAGGGGCCTCTGGACTGAGAGTTGAGAGCTGATAGATTGTCCCCTTTCTAGCTGAGCCACCTGCTGGGAACATGCCTCTGCGCCATCGGGGAACAGCCAGGGGCGGCAAGCCTGTTGGGGATGGAGCCCAGCCCATGGCTACCATGGGAGGCCTGAAGGTGCTTCTGCACTGGGCTGGTCCACGCGGTGGGGAGCCCTGGGTCACCTTCAGTGAGTCATCGCTGACAGCTGAGGAAGTCTGCATTCACATCGCACATAAACTTGGTGAGTCTGGGGTGCTGGCACCATGAGGATGCATGGGCGTCCAGGCAGCAGCTGGGCCCCATCCATCTGTCCGTCCACCCACCCACCCTCCCACCCATCCATCCATCCATCCAACCATCCATCTACCCACTCACCCATCTATCCACCCACTCATCCATCCCCACATCCATCCATCCACTCACCCATGTACCCATATACCCATCCACCCACCCATCTACCCACCCACTCATCCACCCACCCACACATCCATCCATCCATCCACCGACCCACACACCCAGCCACCCACCCATCTATCCATCCATCTACCCACCCAGCCACCCACCCAGCCACCCACACATCCATCTATCCACCCACGTACCCACCCACTCCTCCACCCAAGCACCCATCCATCCATCCACCCATGTACCCACCCACTCCTCCACCCACCTACCCACTCATCCATCCACCCACCCACCCATTCACCCATCTACCCATTCATTCATACATCCACCCACCCCACAACCATCCATCCATCTACCCACTCACCCATCCACCCACCCATCTATCCATCCATCCATTCATCCACCTATGCGCCCATCAACCCACTTACCCACACACCCACCCACTCCTCCACCCACCCACCCATTTATCCATCCACCCATCCACTCATCCATCCATCCATCCATGCACCCATTCATATAGCGAACGTTTTGTGAGCATCTACTGTGTGGCAGCTGCAAATCACTGCTTTTGTAGAGCTGAAATTTTAGGAAGATAGCAAGAAATATAATAAATCAGAAAACTTGCCCAGGTGCAGTAGCTGACACCTGTAATCCCAGCACTTGAGGAGGCCCAGGCAGGAGGATTGCTTGATACCAGTAGTTGGAGACCAGCCTGGGCAACATAGGGAGACCCTATCTCAACAAAACAATTTTAGAAATTAGCCAGGCGTGGTGGTGCATGTCTGTAGTCCCAGCTACTTGAGAGGCTGAGGCAAGAGGATCGCTTGAGGCCAGGAGTTCAAGCCTGCAATGAGCTATGGTTGCATCACTGCATCCCAGCGTGGGGGACAGAGTGAGACCCTGTGTCATTAAAAAAAGTCTGTAGTCTGCAGTAGATGTATTTGGAAGTGCAGTTTCCTCTGCTGGAGATCTTTCCTTCCCCCCTTTCCCCTTTCCCCTTTCCCCTTTCCCCTTTCCCCTTTTTCCCCTTTTTCCCCTTTTTCCCCTTTTTCCCCTTTTTCCCCTTTTCTTTCTTTCTTTCTTGACGGAGTCTTGCTCTGTCATCCAGGCTGGAGTGCAGTAGTGTAATCTCAGCTCACTGCAATGTCCATGTCCCAGGTTCCAGCGATTCTCCTGCCTCAGTCACCTGAGTAGCTAGGATTACAGGCACACACCACCACGCCAGTTAGTTTTGTTTTGTTTTTGTTGAGATGGAGTCTTGCTCTGTCACCAAGCTAGAGGCTGGAGTGCAGTGGCGTGATCTCAGCTTACTGCAACCTTCGCCTCCCTGGTTCAAGCGATTCTCCTGCCTCAGCCTCCTGAGTAGCTGGGACTACAGGCAGGCACCACCATGCCCAGGTAATTTTTGTATTTTCAGTAGAGACAGGTTTCACCATGTTGGCCAGGATGGTCTCGATCTCTTGACCTCGTGATCCACCTGCCTCAGGCTCTCAAAGTGCTGGGATTACAGGCGTGAGCCACTGTGCCCAGCCGTTAGTTTTTGTATTTTTAGTAGAGATGGAGTTTTGCCATGTTGGCCAGGCTGGTCTTGAACACCTGACCTCAAGTGATCCACCTGCCTCAGCCTCCCAAAGTGCTGGGATTACAGGCATGAGCCACCATGCCCGGCCAAGGGAAGGCCTTTCTAAGGTGACTTTGGTTACATATACCTTCCTTCAGAAACTCCTTTTACCTCCCCTATTCCCAGCTTTCCATGACTGGATGGGGGCACTGCAGTAAATTTCTATACCACCTCCTACTTCCCCATCCATAGCTGAGTCTTTTTTTCATTTTCTTTTTTCTTTTGCAGAGACAAAGTCTCTCTCTGTTGCCCAGGCTGAAGTGCAGTGGTGCTGTCACGATGCACTGCAGCCTCTACCTGCCAGGCTCAAGTGATTCTCCTGCCTCAGCCTCCCGAATAGCTGAGACTACAGGCACAGGTCACCACACGTGGCTAATTTTTATATTTTCTGTAGAGATGGGGCCTCGCCATGTTGCCCAGGCTGGTCTCAAACTCCTGGGCTCAAGTGATCCGCCCACCTCGGTCTCCCAAAGTGTAGGGAGGCATGAGCCATCCCACTTGGCCATGACTGATTCTTCTTTTTTATTTATTTATTTTTTTCTTTTTTGAGATGGAGTCTTGCTCTGTTGCCAGGCTGTAGTGCAGTGGCATAAAATTGGCTCACTGCAACCTCCGCCTCCTAGATTCAAGCAATTCTCCTACCTCAGCCTCCCGAGTAGCTGGGACTACAGGCACGTGCCACCATGCCCAGCTAATTTTTGTATTTTTAGTAGAGACAGGGTTTTACCATGTTGACCAGGATAGTCTCGATCTCTTGACTGTGTAATAAAGGTCACGCCTGGCCAGCTCTATTTTTTTTGAGATGGAGTTTCACTCTTGTTGACCAGGCTGGAATGCAATGGCATGATCTTGGCTCAGTGCAACCTCTGCCTCCCAGGTTCAAGCAATTCTTCTGCCTCAGCCTCCTGAGTAGCTGGGATTACAGGCGCCCACCACCATGCCCAGCTACTTTTTGTATTTTTAGTAGAAACGAGGTTTCACCATGTTGGCCAGGCTGATCTCGAACTCCTGACCTCAAGTGATCTTCGCGGCATGGCTGATTCTTAAAGGACTCAGACAGGTGTGTGGGGGGGATGTGAAACACGCTCAGCAGAGGGAGCAGCACGCACGGAAGCCCTGAAAGCTTGATCTGTTTGAGGAAGGAAAAGTCCTTCAGAGTGACTCAGGTATCAATTTTGAGAGTTTAGAAGGGGAAGTAACAATTGAAACCAGGGCACAGCAGGCAAAAGCCAGGGTGGGGGTGCTTAGAGTCAAGGGGTTGGGCATTCTCTGGGAGCAATGGGGAGCCATGGAAGGATTAAGCCAGAGAGTGTAGTAGTCTAACTAGTTTTTTTACTTTTTACTTTATTTTTGTTTTGTATTCTTTTTTTTTTTTTTTTTTTTTTTGAGACAGAGTCTCCCTCTGTTGCCCAGGCTGGAGTACAGTGGCGCCATCTCAGCTTACTGCAACCTCTGCCTCCTGGATTCAAGTGATTCTCCTGCCTCAGCAGCTTCCCAAGTAGCTGGGATTACAGGTGCACCAGCAGCCCAGCTGATTTTTTTTGTTTTTTGCATTTTTAGTAGAGACAGGGTTTAACAGTATTAGCCAGGATGGTTTCAATCTTCTGACATTATGATCTGCCTGCCTCAGCCTCCCAAAGTCCTGGGATTACAGGTGTGAACCACCACACCCAGTTTTTTTCTTTTTTAAGATGGAATTTTACTCTGTTGCCCAAGCTGGAATATAATGGTGCAATCTCGGCTCACTGCAACCTCCGCTTCCCGGGTTCAAGTGATTCTCCTGCCTCAGCCTCCCGAGTAGCTGGGATTACAGACATATGCCACCATGCTTGGCTAACTTTTTGTATTTTTAGTAGAAATGGGATTTCACCATGTTGGTCAGGCTGGTCTTGAACTCTTGACCTCAGGTGATCTGCCCACCTCAGCCTCCCAAAGCCGCCGCGCCTGGCCCACAGATAGAATTTTTAAATGATGTGAATAGAAAGAAAGATGCACTGGGTGGCTGGCGGGAAATGACGGCAAGTCTGCAGACTGGATTGGGATTGGGCTTTGCATTTGAAGATTGTGGATGGATCCCCAGGACATGGAGGGTGCAGGAAGAGCAGGTCGTGATGACCAGTCTATCATGGAGCGAGTGGAGAAGTTGAAGATAACAACCAAGTTCCTGGTTTGAAGAAATGGGCAGAAGCCACACACAGTGGCTCATACCCATAATCCCATCAACTCCAGAGACTGAGATGGAAGGATCTCTTGAGCCCTGGAGGTTGAGGCTGCAGTGAGCCAGGATTGCACCACTGCACTGCAGCCTGGGTGGCAAAGAAAGACCCTGACTCTTTAAAAACCAAAATCAAAACAAAAAAACAGGCTGGGTGCGGTGGCTCACACCTGTAATCCCAGCACTTTAAGAGGCCAAGGCAGATGGATCACGAGGTCAAGAGATCGAGATCATCCAGGCCAACATGGTGAAAACTGTCTCTATTAAAAATACAAAAAAAAAAAAATAGCTAGGCATGGTGGTGCATGCTGGTAGTCCCAGCTACTTGGGAGGCTAAGGCAGGAGAATTGCTTGAGCCCAGGAGGCAGAGGTTGCAGTGAGCTGAGATCATGCTACTGCACTCCAGCCTGGGCAACAGAGCGAGACTCCGTCTCAAAAAAAAAAAAAAAACTGCTCAGAGGAGGGGAGGTTTGGGGTTTGGGGGCCACAGATAAGATGTGTTGTTTGGAACACGGCACATCTAAGGGGGGTCTGTGATGTCCAGGGGAAGACAGCCTGGAGGTGATTTGATGTTTCTTTGGGGCTGGAGTTCAGGGAGATGCTAGGTAATTCCAGCAGTTTGTAGAGTTATGTTGGTCCAGCTAGGAAAAGTTTTGATGCAGAAATAAACCCCCAAATCTTAAGACAATCAAGGTTTACCTAAAATCGGCCAAGCACGGTGGCTCATGCCTGTAATTCCAGCACTTTGGGAGGCTGAGGTGGGCAGATCACCTGAGGTCAGGCGTTTAAGACCAGCCTGGCCAACATGGCAAAACCTCATCTCTTCTAAAAATACAAAAATTAGCCGGGCGTGGTGGTAAGCACCTGTAATTCCAGCTGCTTGGGAGGCTGAGACAGGAGAATCACTTGAACCCAGAAGGTAGTGAGCCGAGATCAAGCCACTGCACTCCAGTCTGGGCAACAGAGAGCAAGACTGCATCTCAAAAAAAAAAAGGTAGCCTTTGCGGTGACTCACACCTGTAATCCCAGCACTTTGGGAGGCCAAGGCGGGCAGATCACGAGGTCAGGAGTTTGAGACCAGCCTGACCAACATGGTGAAATTCTGTCTCTACTAAAAATACAAAAAAATAGCCGGGCATGGTGGCACACACCTAGTAATCCCAGCTACTCAGGAGGCTGAGGCAGAGAATCGCTTGAACCCAGGAGGCACAGGTTGCAGTGAGCCAGTATCACACCACTGCACTCTAGCCTGGGTGACAGAACGAGACTGCATCAAAAAAAAAAAAAAGGTTTACCTAAAATTAAGTGCAGGTTGGATGGTTTACCTCTATCTTATAGCTTCACCACTTGTCACAAGAAGCCTTCAGCATACCTTGGGTGGTGAAGGTGGCAAGAGGATTTATTTCCAGGCTTGGAAATGTGCCCATCCCTTTGACCAGAAACCAGTGCACTGGCCCCACCCTAGCTGCAAGGGAGGCTGGGAAATGTAGTCCTCCTGTGAGCCACAGCATGGTCAACATATGCACTGTAGTCTCCCCAGGGGCAACATGAGACTGAAGCTGCAGGTGGGGGAGGGGGGCCTCAGAGGGAGTGTGAAGGCAGACATTGGGTCTGGGGGATCTTCAGGCTGACGGTAGCACATGACGTGACTCCTGACCTCGTTTCTCCCCTGTTCCAGGTATCACTCCTCCCTGTTTCAATCTCTTCGCCCTCTTCGATGCCCAGGCCCAAGTCTGGTTGCCCCCAAACCACATCCTAGAGATCCCCAGAGACGCAGGCCTGATGCTGTATTTCCGCATGAGGTGGGTGGAGACCCCTTTGCAAAGCTCGTCCCCTCCTGTGGTGGAGCTGGTCTCTGTGCTAAGCCCCAGCTGTGTCCCTCCCTTTCTGCAGGTTTTATTTCCGGAATTGGCATGGCATGAATCCTCAGGAGCCAGCTGTGTACCGCTGTGGGCCCCCAGGAGCTGAGGCATCCTCAGAGACAGCACAGGGGATGCAACTCCTGGACCCAGCCTCATTTGAATACCTCTTTGAGCAGGTATGAGCAGGGCTTGGGGGAGGATCATTTGTGGGAGACTTAGGGGCAGTTGAGGAGCCCCCACTTCTTTCCCTGGTTCAGTATAGTTAATAGGTTTCAACTCATGCCATCTGGGGATCTTTTTTTTTTTTTTTAAATGGAGTTTTGCTCTGTCCCTCAGGCTGGAGTGCAGTGGTGTGATCTCAGCTCACTGCAACCTCCAACTCCCAAGTTGAAGCGATTCGCCCACCTCAGCCTCCTGAGTTGCTGGGATTACAGGTGCCTGCCACCACGCCCGGCTAATTTTTGTATTTTTAGTAGAGACGGGGTTTCACCATTTTGGCCACGCTGATCTCAAACTCCTGACCTCAAGTGATTTGCCTGCCTCGGCCTCCAAAAGTCCTGGGATTACAGGTGTGAGCCACCATCCCTGGCTCAGGTTGAAGGGGAAAAAGTGCTGTGATTGATTAGTGATGTCTGCCACAGGCACAAGATTGAGAAGAGGAGGGTTATATGCTGTGTATTTGGCCTTTCTAAGAAATGCTAGTCTCTGTCCTCAAGGTGATGAGATGCAGGAAATTAGGGTTACCTGGCTAGAGCAAGTTTGTCCATCTCATTGCCTGCATGGTGCATGCTGCCCAGGATGGCTTTGAATGTGGCCCAATACAAATTCCTAAACTATCTTAAAATATTATGAGATTTTGCTGAAAAAAAAATTTTTGAGACTGAGTTTTGGTCTTGTTGCCCAGGCTAGAGTGCAGTCACGATCTCAGCTCACTGCAACCTCTGCCTCCTGGGTTCAAGCGATTCTCCTGCCTCAACCTCCCGAGTAGCTGGGATTACAGGCATGTGCCACCATGCCCGGCTAATTTTGTATTTTTAGTAGAGGCGGGGTTTCTCCATGTTTGGTTAGGCTGGTCTCAAACTCCTGACCTCAGGTGATCCACCGGCCACAGCCTCCCAAAGTGCTGGGATTACACATGTGAGCCACCATGCCTGACCTGCGATTTTTTTTTGTTTTTAAAGCTCATCAGCTATCATTAGTGTTGGTGTATTTTATGTGTGGCCCAAGACAGTTCTTTCAGTATGGTCCAGGGAAGCCAGAAGATTGGATACTTCTGGGCTAGAGCGTGAACGAATTCCCACACCTCCCTTTCTGCTTAATTTCCCATTCCCAGGGCAAGCATGAGTTTGTGAATGACGTGGCATCACTGTGGGAGCTGTCCAGCGAGGAGGAGATCCACCACTTTAAGAATGAGAGCCTGGGCATGGCCTTTCTGCACCTCTGTCACCTCGCTCTCCACCATGGCATCCCCCTGGAGGAGGTGGCCAAGAAGACCAGGTATCTGGGAATGGGGTGGGGATGCTGTGTAGGCAGGGGGAAGTGCCCCGAGCATCTGGGATCCAGGGTAAACTTCACATATTGCCATGCCTCTATTTTTTTTTTTTTTTTGAGCCAGAATCTTGCTCTGTCTCCCAGGCTGGAGTGCAGTGGTGCGATTTCAGCTCACTGCAACCTCTACCTCCTGGGTCGAAGAGATTCTCCTGCCTCAGCCTCCTGAGTAGCTGGGATTACAGGCCCCTGCCACCATGCCTGGCTAATTTTTGTATTTAGTAGAGATGAGGTTTCATCATGTTGACCAGGCTGGTCTCAAACTCCTGACCTTGTGATCCTCCTGCCTCAGCCTCCCACAGTGCTAGGATTATAGGCGTGAGCCACCGTACCTGTCTGAAACACATTTTTTCCATCATTCTGAAGGGTTAGGGCTGTGGCGGTGAAATCTAGGGTACGGGGAAGCCCGGAGGTGGCGGCCTGTCTAGCCTGTACATCAGAGTGCTTCTCCACTTGACTTTGTGACACCTTCTCAGCAGAGGAAACAGTGTCATACAAAGCCCCCGGGGCAGAAGGCAGCAGAGGCCTCTTTCCAGGGGAAGTGAATGTGGAATTTATTTTATTTTTTATTTTTATGTATGTATGTATCTATCTATTTTTCTGAGACGGAATCTCACTCTGTCACCAGGTTGGAGTACAGTGGCGCAATACTGGCTCACTGCAACCTCCACCTCCTGGGTTCAATTGATTCTCCTGCCTCAGCCTCCTGAGTAGCTGGGAATACAGGCGCATGCCACCATGTCCAGCTAATTTTTATATTTTTAGTTGAGTAAGGGTTTCACCATGTTGGCCATGATGGTCTCCGATCTCTTGACCTAGTGATCCGCCTGCCTTGGTCTCCCAAAGTGCTGGGATTACAGGCGTGAGCCACTGTTCCAGGCCCTAAATGTGGAATTTGATTGCCTGAGTGCAGGAGTCAGCCAGGCATGTGTAGGGATCTTATTCCTGGGCTTTTCCAAGGCAAGCCTTGGAAAGCCTGGATGTGGGAGCAAGGAGCAATTGGAACCTCAAACTTTAGAGTCCCTCTGGGCAAGGGGTGACAGAGAGAGGCTTGGAAGTAGAAATTGAGTTGGGGAAACCTGGGATCTAGGTGCACCATCCTGGCCATTGGCTGCAGGCAGGTCATGGGGTGAAGGAGATGGACTGGGGAGGGCAGAGGGGCAGGACTTTGTGAGAAGCACAGACCTATGCCTCTTAGTGTTTTTTTGTTTGTTTTGAGATGGGGTCTCATTCTGTTGCCCAGGCTGGCATGCAGTGCTACAGTCTCAACTCATTGCAACCTCCACCTCTCAGGTTCAAGTGATCCTCTGGCCTCAGCCTCCTGAGTAGCTGGGACTACAGGCATGCACTATGCCCAGCTAATTTTTAAATTTTTTTGGAGAAAGGGTCTTGCTATGTTGCCCAGGCTAGTCTTGAACTCCTGGCCTCAAGCGATCCGCCCTCCTTAGCCTCCCAAAGTGCTGGGATTACAGATGTGAGCCACCACATCTGGTCTCTTTATCTCTTTTCTTTCTTTTTTTTTTTGAGACAGGGTCTCACTCTGTTGCCCAGGCTGGAGTGTGATGGTGCGATCATAGCTCAGGGCAGCCTTGGGTACCTGGGTTCAAGCTGTCCTCCTGCCTCAGCCTCCTGAATAGCTGTGATTATAGACAGGCATGTACCACCAACTTGGCTAATTAGTTTTTAAACATTTTTTGTAGAGGTAGGGTCGTGGCATGTTTTTCAGGCTGGTCTTGAACTCCTGGCCTCAAGCGATCCTTCTGCCTTGGCCTCCCAAGTAGCTGAGACTACAGGCTTATGTTACCACACCTGGCTGGTGTGCCTGTTTTCTAGATGAGGCAGCTGAGGCTCAGAGAGGTTAAGCCACTTGCCCTGTGTCACCCAGCTGGGCCTGCAACCCAGGTCCCTGACTGGCTCCTCCCTGTGGTCCCCCCAGCTTCAAGGACTGCATCCCGCGCTCCTTCCGTCGGCAGATCCAGCAGCACAACGCCCTGACCCGGCTGCGCCTTCGGAACGTCTTCCGCAGGTTCCTGCGGGATTTCCAGCCAGGCCGCCTCTCCCAGCAGATGGTCATGGTCAAATACCTGGCCACACTCGAGCGGCTGGCACCCCGCTTTGGCACAGAGCGTATACCCGTGTGCCACCTGAGGCTGCTGGCCCAGGCTGAGGGGGAGCCCTGCTACATACGGGACAGTGGGGAGGCCCCTACAGACCCTGGCCCTGAGTCTGCTGCTGGGACCCCCACCCACGAGGTGCTGGTGACAGGCACTGGTGGCATCCAGTGGTGGCCAGTACAGGAGGAGGTGAGCCAGGTGCCTTTTCTGTCCTGGGGGTCCAGGTTGGGCTGGGGTGGGGGTCTCTGCTCATCCTTGGCCCTAGACTCTGAGGGTGGCTGACCTGAGCTCTCTCCCAACATGGCTCTGAGGTATCTGTCCACTGGGGTTAGTTTCTTGGAGAGGGTCTTCCATCTGCTTGCCCCCTGGGGACCTGAATTCTGGGGTCTGCACCTCCAGGGAAGCCCTTCGTCTGGGGACTGGCACCTGGTGTGAGGGAGTCATGATTCTGCCCTCTGCCCTCCCTGAGGGTTAGGCTTCCAGCATGTGTATGTTTTGGGGGTGGGTCCCCATCCCACCTGTGACACTGGGACTTGGGAGGTCGACCTAGGGTGGTGCCTGGGCCCTCTGTCTCCATCCTCTGCTCCACTTGCTGGGTGTCCAGGGTTCAATCAGGGGCAGCAGCAGGAATCTCCAAGCCAGCCTGTCTAGGAAGAAAGCCAAGGCTCACGAGGCAATCGCCCAGCCGGCAGACAAGCCGAGGGAGCCACCTCGGGTCTACTTCTGTGACTTCCGGGACATCACCCACGTGGTGCTGAAAGAGCGCCGTGTCAGCATCCACCGGCAGGACAACAAGTGCCTGGTGAGGCCCGGGGTGGGGGCTGGGCTAGGGGCCAGCATAGCCTTCGAGGACGCCTGCCTGATGCGCCCCTGGCCGGCAGGAGCTGAGCCTGCCTTCTCGGGCTATGGCGCTGTCCTTCGTGTCACTGGTGGACGGCTATTTCCGCCTGACAGCCGACTCCAGCCACTACCTGTGCCACGAGGTGGCTCCCCCACGGCTGGTGATGAGCATCCAGGACGGGATCCACGGACCCCTGCTGTGAGTGCTGGGTGGGGGGCCCCGGGGGCACCACCAAGGCTGCCAACTAGACTGTGAGCCCTAGATGTGTGTGTGTGGGGGGGGGGTGCAGGGTGTGTGTGTGGGGGGGTACATGTCTTATTTTATTTTATTTTTTGTCACCCAGGCTGGAGTGCAGTGGCACAATCTCAGTTCACTGCAGCCTCCACCTTCCAGGTTCAAGCAATTCTCCAGCCTCAGCCTCTTGAGTAGCTGGGACTACAGGTGCCTGCCACCACGCCTGGCTAATTTTTTTCTCTTTTTCTTTTCTTTCTTTCTTTTTTTTTTTTTAAGACGGAGTTTCACTCTTGTTGCCCAGGCTAGAGTGCAGTGGCGTGATCTCAGTGCACTGCAACCTCTGCCTCCCAGGTTCAAGCAATTCACCTGTCTCAACCTCCCAAATAGCTGGGATTACAGGCATGAGCCACCATGCCCAGCTAATTTTTTATTTTTAGTAGAGATGGGGTTTCACCGTATTGGTCAGACTGGTCTCGAACTCCTGACCTTGTGATCCGCCCACCTCAGCCTCCCAAAGTGCTGGGATTACAGGCATGAGCCACCGTGCCCAGCGAGGTTCAGGCACCACGTCTGTGTGTCAGCCACTGCACATGTAGGTTTCTGGGCCTATGTAGCCATGACACCTGCTAGTGCATGTTTGTGTCACCTATGCATCTGGGGTGCCCAGTCCCCCGTGTGGCCCTGTCACACCGGGCAGCATCTGTGATTGTTGTCCTTCACATGTGTGACTGGCTAGCCATCGTGTGTCACCCTTGTGAGTGGTGGTGGCTGAAGTTGGGTGTGTGCCCATCCAGCTCCTGATGGCTGTTTCCTATCTTAGAGTGTGTGTCACCTTGTCAGGGTGTCAAGTACAAAAGCAGGGATAGGCTGGGTGTGGTGGCTTATGCCTATAATCCTAGCGTTTTGGGAGGCCGAGGTGGGAGAATCACTTGAGCCCAGGATTTCAAGAGCAGCCTGGGCAACATAGCAAGGCCTTGTAACTACTGAAAGTATAAAAATTAACCGGGCGCACCTGTAATTCCAGCTCCTCAGGAGGCTGAGGTGGGAGAATTGCTTAAGCCTGGGAGGTCCAGGCTGAAGTGAGCTGAGATCATGCCACTGCACTCCAGCTTGGGCAACAGAGCAAGACCCTGTCTCAGAAAAAAAAAAAAAAAGAGAGAGAGAGCAGGTAGCCAGGCATGGTGGCTCACACCTGTAATCCCAGCACTTTGGGAGGCTGAGGTGGGCGGATCATTTGAGGTCAGGAGTTTGAGAATGGCTAACATGGTGAGACCCCCTCTCTACTAAAAATAAAAAAATTAGCTGGGCTTGGTGGCGGGCGCCTGTAATCCCAGCACTTTGGGAGGCTGAGGCGGGCGGATCATTTGAGGTCAGGAGTTTGAGAGTGGCTAACATGGTGAGACCCCCTCTCTACTAAAAATAAAAAAATTAGCTGGGCATGGTGGTGGGCGCCTGTAATCCCAGCTACTCGGGAGGCTGAGGCAAGAGAATCTCTTGAACCCAGGAGGCAGAGGTTGCAGTGAGCTGAGATTGCGCCATTGCACTCCAGCCTGAGTGACATAGTGAGATTCTGTCTCAAAAAGAGTGGCTGTGTCTGACAATTATCCTAGCTGTGTGTGTGCCCTCTAAGCAGGTAATGAGTATCATTGTTCCCGGGTATGGGTTCAGCAGTGGCCCCAGGTGGCCTGATGGTCCCTCTGGACCCCCCTCCAGGGAGCCATTTGTGCAGGCCAAGCTGCGGCCCGAGGATGGCCTGTACCTCATTCACTGGAGCACCAGCCACCCCTATCGCCTGATCCTCACGGTGGCCCAGCACAGCCAGGTGGGCCCAGGGCTGGGGTCCAGGGCTGGGGCTGGTCACGCTCCCATGCCTGGAGCCCTGCTCACCGCTTCCACCTCTGCCACCTCCTGCCAGGCACCAGATGGCACGCAGAGTTTGCAGCTCCGGAAGTTCCCCATTGAGCAGCAGGCTGGGGCCTTCATGCTGGAGGGCTGGGGCCGGTCCTTCTCCAGCGTTCGGGAACTTGGGGCTGCTTTGCGGGGCTGCTCACTGAAAGCGGGGGACGACTGCTTCTCTCTGCGTCGCTGTTGCCTGCCCCAACCGGGAGGTATGACGATGGGGGGACCTCTGGGTGGGGTGTGGCATCCCTTTCCCAGCCCAGCCCTCCATGACTTCACACCTGCCCCCAGAAACCTCCAACCTCATCATCATGCGGGGGGCTCTGGCCAGCACCAGGCCACTCAACCTCAGCCAGCTCAGCTTCCACCGGGTCGACCAGAAGGAGATCACCCAGGTGGGGGCAAGGAAGGGGCCGGGGCAAGGGCAGGGCCCCTGGCGATGTGGGTGCTGGGGGCCCTGGGAGATTAGCTGCCAACTGCTGCCACAACCGTGTTCTGTGCCACACGGTCCCGCAGCTGTCCCACTTGGGCCAGGGCACAAGGACCAATGTGTATGAGGGCCGCCTGCGAGTGGAGGGCAGTGGGGGCCCTGAGGAGGGCAAGATGGACGACGAGGTCCCCCTCGGGCCCGGCAGGGACTGTGGGCAGGAGCTGCGAGTGGTCCTCAAAGTGCTGGATCCAAGTCACCATGACATTGCCCTGGTGAGTGGCCAGGGCCAGGCCTGGGTGTGTCTGTGGAGGAGGTGGCCGGTTGGGATGGGAGGAATCAGCTTTGCACCCACTTGACCTGCTTGGTCCCCACAGGCCTTCTATGAGACAGCCAGCCTCATGAGCCAGGTCTCCCACGTGCACCTGGCCTTCGTGCATGGTGTCTGTGTGCGCGGCCCTGAAAGTGAGTGGGTCCCGCCATGCCCACCCTCCTCGGGAGGCCACCCCCCACTTATACCCACTCCCTGATCTGTACCCCAACCCTTGACCTGTACCCCAACTGATGCCTATTTCTCGATTCTCACCTATACTCTGATCCCGGGCTACACCTTGACCTTCAACCTAGACCCCAACCTCTGACAATATTCCAGCCCATAACTTACATCCCAACACCTCGACCCTCATTTGCCCTCAGTCTCAACCCACTCCCTGATTCCCAACTATGTTCCCATTTCCATCTATCTCCCAAACAACCTCTACAATCCAGCCTCCATCTGCCCCTGGCCCCATCAGCACGATGGCCCCAGCCAGACTCCAACACTGATGTGTCCTGATTCTCCCAGGCCTCAGCCCCTGCACATCCAACTCTGCCTAACCCCACCTCTTCCTTTCCTCTGCTGGTAGCTCAAAACTCCTAGTATAGGCCGGGTGCAGTGGCTCATACCTGTAATCTCAGCACTTTGGGAGGCTGAGGTGGGAGGATCGGTTAAACCCAGGAGTTTAAGACCAGCCTGGGTAACATGGCCAGACACTGTCTTTACAGAAAATTTAAAAATTAGGGCCAGGCATGGTGACATGTGCCTGTAGTCCTAGCTACTTGGGAGGCTGAAATGGGAAGATTGCTTGAGCCCAGGAGTTCAAGGCTGCAGTGAGCCATAATTGCACCACTACGCTCAAAAATAATAATAGTAATACATAAAAAATAATAAAGCCCCATACAGAACAACCCTAGACTCACCCATCCCTTAACCCCTTGTGTGTGTGTGTGTCTCCCTCAGCTTCCCCCAGACCCTGGCTGACACCCTGACCCATATTTCCCTGACTACCCTGACTGCATCACTTACACCCCAACCTCAAGCCCCCAGCCTCTGCTTATCCATGCCCATCCCCCCATTGCTAGTTGCTCACTTTCTAGGCTCACCTTTATTTCTTTTATTGTGAGATGGGGTCTCTTTCTGTTGCCCAGGCTGCAATGCAGTGGCGCCATCATGGCTCACTGAAGCCTTGACCTCCTGGCTCAAGCAATCCTCCTACCTCAGCCTCTTAAGCACCTGGGATCACAGGCATGTGCTACCACACCCAGCTGATTTTTAAAAAAATTTTTAAATAGGGTCTTAATATGTTGCCTAGGCTGGTCACTCCTAGGCTCAAGGGATATTCCTGCCTGAGCCTCTCAAAGTGACGGGATTACAGGTGTGAGCCATTGTACCCTGCCACCTTTATCTCTTTTTTAAATTTTTTTTGAGACGGAGTCTCACACTGTCTCTGTCACCCATGCTGGAGTGTAATGTGTGATCTCGGCTCACTGCAACCTCCGTCTCGCAGGTTCAAGCGGTTTTTCTGCCTTAGCCTCCTTAGTAGCTCAGATTACAGGTGTGCGCCACCACGCCCAGCTAATTTTTTTGTATTTTTTTTTTTTAGTAGAGATTGGGTTTCATCATGTTGGCCAGGCTGCTCTTGAACTCCTGACCTCAGGTGATCCTCCTGCCTCTTCCTCCCAAAGTGGTGGGATTACAGGTGTGAGCCACCACGCCCGGCCTACCTTTCTGTCTTGAACTTTGACTTCCTCCTTGCCTCACCCTACCTGGACCCCAATGCCCTCATCTTCTGCTGCCTGTGCTGCATTCTGCATTTCTCCTCTCCCCAAACTCACTTTCAACCCAGAACTCCACCCACACCTCTGCCCTGACACTTCCACAGCCATATGCACCCAGCCACATGCCAGTCCCTCCCTGGCCCCTCCCCCCATCCAGAGGGCAGGAGCAGGCAGGTCGTCCCAGAGCAGCTGTGTCTTTGCAGATATCATGGTGACAGAGTATGTGGAGCACGGGCCCCTGGACGTGTGGCTGCGGAGGGAGCGGGGCTGTGTGCCCATGGCTTGGAAGATGGTGGTGGCCCAGCAGCTGGCCAGCGCCCTCAGCTACCTGGTGTGTAGCCTATGTGCGGGGCCTGGGTCATTCAGGGAGGGCCAGGAGCCCAGGAGTTCGAGACCAGCCCAGGGAACATGCCGAGACCCCATCTTTAAAAAATAAATAAATATGGTGTTGAAGGAATTAAAGAAAATTAAAAATTAAAAAAAGATATTTAAAATCTAAAAAAGAAAAAAAAGAATTAAAAAGAAAAAATAAATATCCAGGCATGGTGGCTCACTCCTGTAATCCCAGCAGTTTGAGAGGCTAAGGTGGGCGATCACCTGAGGTCAAGAGTTTGAGACCAGCCTGGCCAATATAGCGAAACCCTGTCTCTACTAAAAATACAGAAAAATGGCCAGGCACAGTGTCTAAAGCCTGTAATAATCCCAGCACTTTGGAAGGCCAAGGCAGGCAAATCACCTGAGGTTGGGAGTTCAAGACCAGCCTGGCCAGCATGGAGAAACCCCATCTCTACTAAAAATACAAAAATTAGCTGGGCGTGATGGTGCATGCCTATAATCCCAGCTATTTGGGAGGCTGAGGAAGGAGAATTGCTTGAACCTGGGAGGTGGAGGTTGTGATGAGCTGAGATCGCACCATTGCACTCCAGCCTGGGCAACAAGAGTGAAACTCCATCTCAAAACGAACCATACACACACACATGCACAGCAAAATTAGCTGATGTGATAACTTGCACCTGTAGGCCCAATTACTCAGGAGGCTGAGGTGGGAGGATTGCTTGAGCCCGGGAAGTTGGGGCTGTAGTGAACTATGATCACACCACTGTACTCCAGCCTGGGCAGCAGCATAGCAAGACCCTATCTCTACCAGAAGTTTAAGAATTAGCCAGCCGCGGTAGTGTGCACCTGCAATTCTAGCTACTTGGAGGCTTGAGGCCAGGAGTTTGAGGCTGTAGTGAGCTATGTTCTTGCCACCATACTCCAGCCTGGGAGACAGAATAAGACCCTGTTTCAAAAAGAAAAAAATAATGCCCCCCTCCCAAAAAAAACCCAGTGATGGTCACAGTTGTCCTTTTCACATTGGCTGTCCCATGGGGGCCAGGTTTGGGGTTGGCATCTGTGTCCCTCCTGATGGCCTCGCCCCCTCTCCTACCCACCCCAGGAGAACAAGAACCTGGTTCACGGTAATGTGTGTGGCCGGAACATCCTGCTGGCACGTCTGGGGCTGGAGGAGGGCACCAGCCCTTTCATCAAGCTGAGTGATCCCGGCGTGGGCCTGGGCGCCCTCTCCAGGGAGGGTGAGTACTTGAGGGGACCTGGGCACAGTGGGGGCTTCCCCTGTTCCTTTCACCCTTGGTGACTTCTGACCTCGGCCCCCAGAGCGCGTGGAACGGATCCCCTGGATGGCCCCCGAGTGCTTGCCAGGCGGGCCCAACAGCCTAGGCACCGCCACGGACAAGTGGGGCTTTGGTGCCACCCTCCTCGAGATCTGCTTTGATGGAGAGGCCCCCCTCCAGAGCCGCAGCCCCTCCGAGGTATGTCTAGGGGACCCCTGGGCCCTCCCCACAAAGGGGGCCCTTCCAAGGAGTCCAGAGGACAGAATCAGAGCTCAGAGCTGCCTCCCCTCTGGCTGCGTGACTAAGTCTCTATGGGCCACCTGCAGGCGGTCCACTCGGGGCTCACTGTCATCCCAGCATTTTTTTTTTTTTTTTTTTTTAGATGAAGTCTCCCTTTGTCACCCAGGCAATCTCAACTCACTGCAACCTCCGCGTCCTGGGTTCAAGCAATTCTGCCCTAGCCTTCCGAGTAGCTGGGACTATAGGCGTTTGCCAGCATGCCTGGCTAATTTTTGTATTTTTAGTAGAGATGGGGTTTCCCCATGTTGGCCAGGCTGGTCTCAAACTCCTGACCTCAGGTGATCCACCCGACTCAGCCTCCCAAAGTGCTGGGATTACAGGCGTGAGCCATTGTACCTGGTCAGTCCCAGCCTTTGTGGAAGTCACTTGTACCTGGCACACAGAAGGCAAGTAAGAAACTTGGCTTCAGTTTTAGGCAGAGAGACCAGAGCAGTGATGGGAGACACCCAGGCTGCAGAGAGGGGAAGAGGGACGGAGGATGTCCCTCACCCAGCACTGGGGTCAGATAAGGCTTCCCAGAGGAGGTTTGTGTGTTGTTTTTGTTTTTGTTTTTTTGAGACGGAGTCTCACTCTGTCCCCCAGGCTAGAGTGCAGTGGCATGGTCTCTGCTCACTACAACCTCCACTTCCCAGGTTCAAGCAATTCTCCTGCCTTAGCCTTCTGAGTAGCTGGGATTATAGGGACCCACCATCATGCACAGCTAGTTTTTGTATTTTTAGTAGAGATGGGGTTTCCCCAGGGTCCCAGCACTGGGATGGATCTCAGTGTGGGGCTGCAGCCGGGTGCACAGCTAAATGTTGACCAGGCTGGTCTCAAACTCCTGACCTTGAGTGATCCACCCTCCTTGGCCTCCCAAAGTGCTGGGATTACAGGCGTGAGCCGCTGCACCCGGCCCTGGAGGAGGTTTTATCTAAATGTAAAATTATGCCAATGAGCCTGGCTAGGAAGGGCAGCTTAGGCAGAGTGCATGTGCTGTGCAAAGGCTGAGGCTTTGGTGTATGGAGGAGCTGTGGTCTATAGGAGGGGCGGGAGGGAACTCCAGGCGGGAGGCTGAGTGTGACACTCCAGCGCTGCATCATCACTGAACCTGGGTCCCAGTTCTGGCTCTGCAACTGTGAGCACATCCTCCCATTTTGCAGAGCCTCAGTTGCCTCATCTGTAAAATGGGACTGACAAGAGCGGGCACCTGGCCAGTCCAGCCCTGCCGCTCTGGAGGCTTGACTCTGCCTCTTGGGGAAGGGGTGGGGCAGGGGAAGGATGTTGACTCCTCTGGGTCCCTTCCCCAACAGAAAGAGCATTTCTACCAGAGGCAGCACCGGCTGCCCCAGCCCTCCTGCCCAGAGCTGGCCACACTCACTAGCCAGTGTCTGACCTATGAGCCAACCCAGAGGCCGTCATTCCGCACCATCCTGCGTGACCTCACCCGGCTACAACCCCACAGTGAGTTCCATCCCAGCGCTGGGACCCTGGGGAAGCAGGACGGGGCTGGGATCCCTGCTCTATTTCTGTAGTGCATGTGAGGTCTCTGCACTGTATTTCAGGGTGTGTGCCAGTTTCTTGCAGTGGCATTCACAAGCATGCCCTGCCTGGCTGCCCTGAGCTCTCCTTAATGTATTTATGTATTTATTTGTTTAATGTAATGGAATCTTGTTCTGTCGCCCAGGCTGGAGCACAGTGGTGCTATCTTGGCTCATTGTAACTTCCACCTCCTAGGTTCAAGCTATCCTCCCATCTTAGCCTCCCAAGTAGCTGGGATTACAAGCATGTGCCACCATGCTCAGCTAATTTTTTGTATTTTTAGTAGAAATGGGGTTTTGCCATGTTGGCCAGGCTGGTCTCAAACTTTTTTTTTTTTTTTTCCTGAGATGGAGTTTTGCTCTTGTTGCTCAGGGTGGAGTGCAATGGTGCAATCTTGGCTCACTGCAACCTCTGCCTTCTGGGTTCAAGCAATTCTCCTGCCTCAGCCTCCTGAGTAGCTGGGATTACAGGCACATGCCACCACATCTGGCTAATTTTTGTATTTTTAGTAGAGATGGGGTTCCGCCATGTTGGCCAGGCTAGTCTTGAACTCCTGACCTTGTGCACCACCCACCTTGGCTTCCCAAAGTGCTGGGATTATAGGCTTGAGCCACTGTGCCTGGCTTCCTTAATGTTTTGTTTGGGGAGAGATATAACTTCTTTGGATTAATTAGAGAATTAGACCATTGCAGTTTTTTCTTTTTAAAAAAATTTTTGTATTCTTAAAAAAATTAATATGGTATTTTCAACTGGCCATATCACATTTTTCTGTTTTTTGTTTTAAAGACTAGGTCTTGCTGTGTTGCCCAGGCAGGAGTGTGGTGGCTATTCACAGGCATGATCATGGCTGACTGCAGCCTGGAACTCCTGGGCTCTAGGGATCCTCCCACCTGGGTCTCCCAAAGTGCTGGGATTACAGGGGTGAGCCACCATGCCTGGCCGGTTTTCCCCTTTTCTCTATGAAACATCTGTGTCCTCTATCCAATCTCAGAACATCCAGATGTCAGGTTTGTTTTTTATTTTTAAGAGACAGTCTCTCTCTGTGGCTCAGGCTTACTGCAGCCTCAAACTCCTAGGCTCAAATGATCCTCCTACCTCAGCCTCCCAAGTAGCTGGGACCACAGGTACACGCCACCACACCTGGGTAATTTTTTTTAAGCTTTTTTTTTTTTTTCAGAGATGGGGTTTTGCCATGTTGTTCTGGCTGGTCTTGAACTCCTGGGCTTAAACGATCCTCCCACCTCAGCCTCCCAAACAGGTGTCAGTTTTGATGCAGCCGACTGCATCATTTTGGACAGAAAGTGGACTCTTAGCTGTTGCTGAAAAAGTCTTCTTACCTCTGGGATCAGAGGCTGGGGTAGCTGTGGCCAGCTTTGTGACTCCCAAGTGTGGGCCTGCTGGGAAAGGGTCAGGGTCAGGCCTTACCCACCGCAGCTCTTCCAGATCTTGCTGATGTCTTGACTGTGAACCTGGACTCACCTGCGTCAGACCCTACTGTTTTCCACAAGCGCTATTTGAAAAAGATCCGAGATCTGGGCGAGGTGAGGCGAGGGCCTGGGCTGCCTGCCTGGTAGGGGAGGAGTTTGGGGATTGAGGATAAATTCCTACCTAAGGTGACTCTCAGGAGATCTAGGTGCCAAGGAGCCATAAGAGCTTGGAGTAGTTTGAGCCTGGGTTATTCCAAATGGATCTGCCTGGAGGAGTGGCCTGGGAAATCGGGAGCTTGGGAGGGGTGCCGGGATTGGGGAGGTGGAGCTGATCCTCGTGGGCGCCCGATCAGGGCCACTTCGGTAAGGTCAGCTTGTACTGCTACGATCCGACCAACGACGGCACTGGCGAGATGGTGGCGGTGAAAGCCCTCAAGGCAGACTGCGGCCCCCAGCACCGCTCAGGCTGGAAGCAGGAGATTGACATTCTGCGCACGCTCTACCACGAGCACATCGTCAAGTACAAGGGCTGCAGCGAGGACCAAGGTGGGCGGGACCCCTCGAGCCCCAGAGACCCGAGGGGGCGTGGTTACAGCGTGGGTGTGGCGTTGTGGGCGGGGCCGGTTTGGCCCAACCAATTTGAGCCTCGACCTCAAGCTGCTGGACGCGGTTCTTGGCAGCTGGGTGGGCATGGCTAGGCTGCCTCTTTCCCTTCTGAGGGTCGCTACCTGCTGGGACCAGGATGGGTGGGAGCCACTAGCAGCTCCCTTAAGTTAGAATGGGGTGGTGCATGAGTCCATCCCACCTGAGGAATGGGTTTAGTGTGCGCGGGTCTTGGCCCTCGCTCCCGACCTTGGAGGGCCACTGCTGGGCTCAGGGTAGGCGGTCCCCGGCCCTCCCTCTATCGTCCCCCACCGGGGCCGCCCCTCTCCGCGGCAGGCGAGAAGTCGGTGCAGCTGGTCATGGAGTACGTGCCACTGGGCAGCCTCCGAGACTACCTGCCCCGGCACAGCGTCGGGCTGGCCCAGCTGCTGCTCTTCGCCCAGCAGATCTGCGAGGTGGGTCGGCCCCGCCCTTGCTTCTGGAGCTTGCCCTTTCCTCTTCAGCCTGGGCTGGCCTGAGCTGTCCGGTCCCGTCTGCTCTCACACCCCGCCCCTGCTCATTTGCCCAGGCCCGCTTGTCCTTGCGCTGACCTCCCAATTGGCCGGCTCACTTGGCCACACCCCTCCCAAGGGACCACGCGCGGCAGGCTGTGCCCTCCCAACTCGCCCTCCAACCCAGCGTTGCTCTCCAATCCCGCCCCTGCTTTCTGGCTCAGATTTCTTTTGCTTGGTGCCGCCTGCTGTCCGGCCCTCTACAGCGGCCGGGTCGCCACAGGCCTGACCTGACTGTCCCCCAGCCATCCTGGCTGCTCAGGTCCTGCCGCCGCCCCCGGCGGAACCCAGCCTCATTGAAACTCACGAGCCCCGCCCCGCCCCCCAGGGCATGGCCTATCTGCACGCGCAGCACTACATCCACCGAGACCTAGCCGCGCGCAACGTGCTGCTGGACAACGACAGGCTGGTCAAGATCGGGGACTTTGGCCTAGCCAAGGCCGTGCCCGAAGGCCACGAGTACTACCGTGTGCGCGAGGATGGGGACAGCCCCGTGTTCTGGTGACCAGACGGGGTGCAGTCTGAGGGGGTGTTGGGGAGTAGAAGGATGCTGGGTCTCATGACAGGGCGTGGTCCCAGTGAAGGGGGGCGGGGCTTAGTCGTGCGGGGGCGGGGCCTATGGTTGCAAGGAGCGGGGCATAGAGTGCGGCTTGGCTTGGTGGGCGGGGTTAACCCGGCCTAGCCTATAAGCGCCTCACCCCGCTCAGGTTGCCCTGTTAAGGGTGGGTCCCAACAGAGCCCAGAAAAATCCCTGAGTCCCAGGTGAGGGCTTCAGCCTGGTGTGACCCCCAAACCCTCCGTGCAGCACATCCTCAGTACAGCCTCCCCAGGCCTAAGTGTCCTTCTCCCCCTAGGTATGCCCCAGAGTGCCTGAAGGAGTATAAATTCTACTATGCGTCCGATGTCTGGTCCTTCGGGGTGACCCTGTATGAGCTGCTGACGCACTGTGCCTCCAGCCAGAGCCCCCCCACGGTGAGAGCCAGGCCTGCAGCCTCACCTGGAGTTTGCTAGAGGAACTAGAAAGGCATGCAGTTTCCCTAGTCCATAGCAAGTGTTAAAAAAAAAAAAAAAAAAAACCGCTGGGCGCGGTGACTTAGGCCTGTAATCCCGGCACTTTGGGAGGCCGAGGTGGGCAGATCACTTGAGGTCAGTAGTTCGAGAACCTGCCTGACCAACATGGTGAAACCCCGTCTTTATTAAAAATACAGAAATTAGGCTGATGCCCTTTTCGGCCTCAGCCCGCCCACACCTGGGTGAATAAAAAAAAAAAAAAAAAATACAAAACTTAGCTGGGCGTGATGCGGGTGCCTGTAATCCCAGCTACTCGGGAGGCTGAGGCAGGATAATTACTTGAACTCGGGAGGCAGAGGTTGCAGTGAACCTAGACCGCCCCACTGCACTCCAACCTGGGCAACAAGAGTGAAACTACATTTCAAAACCAAAAAAATTGAAAACCGAGCATTCACATCCCAACTCATCACTCTTGCGAGTGCTCACTCACTGAAGCTCACAGTTCTGATCTGTAAATGGCCCACCTACAGTGCAGGGAGCCACAGACTGTGACAGAAACCCTTAAACGGAGGTAGGCAAAATAGAAACAGTTTATTCTGCTATTTGCACGCTCCATGGATGGGGAGGGCCGGGGGCTTCAACCTGGACTCTCAGATGTCATCAGGAATCCTATTTTCTCCATCAGATCTACTGTTTGTGGTGGCATTTGTCAGGGAAGATTTCCCTCTGTGTGGCAACAACAGTGCCCCCTAACCCTCAAGGAACCCATACCTCTGGCTTAGGGTCCCAGTGGTCCTTTTACCTGCTTTTCTCAGAACTTGCTCCGCTTGGTCCAGCCTGGTTCCTGTGTGCTCCTCCGAGCCAATCACTGTGTAGTCACGGACCACAGGGATTGGCCAGTCCTGACCTTGGGGGAGGAGCCAAGAGTGTGTTGGGGCTTATTCTATTTTTTTTTTTTTTTTAACCAGAACAAGCAGTCAGAAGGGTGATGTTGGGGCTTATTCTAAAGCGCCTTTATGAGATGGGAAAAAAAGGCTGGGACGGTAGCTCACTCCTGTAATCCCAACACTTTGGGAAGTCGAGGCGGGAGCATCGCTTGAACCCAGGAATTCGAGACCAGCCTGGGCAATATAGTGAGATTTAGTTTGTTTTTCTTTTCTTTTTTTCTTTCTTTCTTTCTTTCTTTTTTTTTTTTTTTTGAGACAGAGTCTCGCTCTGTCCCCATGCTGGGGTGCAGTGGCACCATCTTGGCTCACTGCAACCTCCGCCTGCGGGGTTCAAGTGATTCTCCTGCCTCAGCCTCCTGAGTAGCTGGGATTACAGGCATGTGCCACCACACCCGGCTAATTTTTTTATTTTCAGTAGAGACGGAGTTTCACCATATTGACCAGGATGGTTTCGATCTCCAGACCTTGTGATCTGCCTGCCTCGGCCTCCGAAAGAGCTGAGATTACAGGCCCGAGCCACCGCACCCAGCCTTTTTGTTTGTTTGTTTTTGAGACGGAGTCTCGCTCTGTTGCCCAGGCTGGAGAGCAGTGGTGCGATCTGTGCTCACTGCAACTTCCCCTCCCGAGTGCAATTCTCGTGCCTCAGCTTCCTAAGACCTCGTATCTTAAAAAAAGAAAAAAAAAAAAATCAGCTGAGCATGGTGGTGGGCGCCTGTAATCACAACTACTTGGGAGGCTGAGGTAGGAGAATTGCTTAAACCTGGGAGGCGGAGATTGTAGTGAGCGGAGATCGTGCCACTGCACTCCAGCCTGAGCAACAGAGCGAGACTCCATCTCAAAAATAACAACAACAACAAAAACACCTGGTGTGCTGGCTCACGCCTGTAATCCCAGCACTTTGGGAGGCTGAGGTGGGCGGATCATCTGAGATAAGGAGTTAAAGACCAGCTGGGCAAACATGGTGAAACCCTGTCTGTACTAAAAAAAAAAAAAAATATATATATATATATATATATATATACACACAAAATATACAGTGGCCGCAGAGGGGGCCTCCTGCTCCCTAACCCAGGAGGAAACCAAGAGGGAGAAGTCAGTCTCACCCACACCCTGTGACTTACTCCTATCTGGAGACCCCACCTCTTTAAACCTATTTTTCTTCCATGGCCGTTGTGGCGGGTGCCTGTAATCCCAGCTACTCAGGAAGCTGAGGCAGGGAGAATTGCTTGAAACCAGGAGTTGGAGGTTGCAGTGAGCAGAGATCATGCCACTGCACTCCAGCCTGGGTGATAGAGCAAGACTGTCTCAAGAAAAAAAAAAAAAATTCTGGATGATAAAAACAACCTGCTGTAAGGCTTAATAACAGCAAACACCTGACTCAGGCTTGCTCCATAACTACTACTTCAACATTCACAGTCATCCCAGGTGGCAGATGTTATCCTATTTTAGGAATGAGAAAATTGAGGCCCAGAGAAGTGAACTCAAAGTCACACGGCCGAAAAGTGTAGGAGGTGGGATTAGAACCCATGCAGTCAACTTCATGAAGTTGCAGAGTGATTTTTGTTTTTTGAAATGAAGTTTCACTCGTTGCCCAGGCTGGAGTGTAACGATACAATCTCGGCTCACCACAACCTCTGCCTCCCAGATTCAAGCAATTATTTTGTCTCAGCCGCCCCAGTAGCTGGGATTAAAGGCATGCAACACTACACCTGGCTAATTTTGTATTTTTAGTAAAGATGGGGTTTCTCCATGTTGGTCAGGCTGGTCTCTAACTCCGGACCTCAGGTGATCCGCCCGCCTTGGCCTCCCAAAGTGCTGGGATTACAGGCATGAGCCACCACATCTGACCTTTTTTTTTTTTTTTTTTTTGAGATGGAGTTTTGCACTTGTTGCCCAGGCTGGAGTGCAATGGTGCAGTGTCGGCTCACTGCAACCTCCACTTCACAAGTTCAAGCGATTCTCTTGCCTCAGCCTCCCAAGTAGCTGGGATTACAGGTGCCTGCCACCATGCCCAGCTAATTTTTGTATTTTTAGTAGAGATAGGGTTTCACCATATTGGCCAGGCTGGTCTCGAACTCTTGACCTCAGGTTATCCACCTGCCTCAGCCTCCCAAAGTCCTGGGATTACAGGCATGAGCCACCTTGCCTGGCCTTCATTGCCTCTTGAAAAGAGCTTGTCTTGTTTCTGCTGTAGAAATTCCTTGAGCTCATAGGCATCACCCAGGGTCAGGTGACAGTGCTGAGACTCACTGAGTTGCTGGAACGAGGGGAGAGGCTGCCACGGCCCGACAAATGTCCCTGTGAGGTGAGACTTCCTTTGTTTTTTGCTGTCCCTGCCATCCTGCTGTGGGAGGGCAACTCCCACCTGCTCTGGTTTTTCCTTCTAGGTGTATCACCTCATGAAGAACTGCTGGGAGACGGAGGCATCCTTCCGTCCAACCTTCCAGAACCTCATACCCGTCCTGAAGACAGTCCATGAGAAGTACCAAAGCCAGGCCCCTTCGGTGTTCAGCGTGTGCTGAGTCACAGTGGCAGCCCTGCCTGGGAGGATTGGGCCAGGCAGCGGCCGCAGAGGGGGCCTCCTGCTCCTTACCCCAGGAGGAAGCCAGGAGGGCGAAGTCATCATCCACACCCTGTGCCTCACTCCTATCTGGAAACCCCACCTCTGTGAACCGACTTTTCTTCCATGGCCGTAAGCCTAACCATGATCTTGAGGGACCCAAGATGTGTGGGGCACTAATCCAGCCCCTGAATCCCCAGCTCCCAAACTTGAGCCCACCATTTCCACCATCTGGTAATAAACTCCTATTTCCTCTGCTGGAGCCCGTGATTCTTGGAGCCCTGTTTCAGCAAGGGGGGTTAGCTGGGGGTCTGGTCTCCTGTGGGCTGCAGCTAGCATGAGACACTGAAGAGGTAGTTGGATTCAACTATTTATTTATTTTTTGAGACAGAGTTTTGCTCTTGTTGCCTAGGCTGGAGGGCAATGGCATGATCTCTCGGCTCACTGCAACCTCCACCTCCTGGGTTCAAGCTATTCTCCTGCCCCAGCCTCCCGAGTAGCTGGGATTATAGGCACTGGCCACCACGCCCAGCTAATTTTTTGTACTTTTAGTAGAGACAGGGTTTAACCATGTTGGTCAGGCTGGTCTTGAACTCCTAACCTCAGGTGATCCACCCGCCTCGGTCTCCCGAAGTGTTGGGATTACAGGCCTGAGTCACTGTATCAGCCAGGATACAACAATTTAATTTTTTTTTTTTTTTTTTTCTGGACAGGGTCTGGTTCTGTCACCAAGGCTTAGAGTGGAGTGGCTCGATCTCACTCACTGCAACCTCTGCTTCTTGGGCTCAAGTGATCCTCCAGCCTCAACCTCCCCAGTAGCTGGGACCACAGGCATGCGCCACCACACCAGGCTAATTTTTTTCTGGTACTTTTGTAGAGACTGGGTTTTGCCATGTTGTTACAGGCTGGTCTCAAAATCCTGAGCTCAAGCCATGCATCCATCTCAGCATCCCAAAGTGCTAGGATTACACAGTGGTGAGCCACCGCACCAGGCCTCAACTATTACACTTTTACCTACTCCCAGACCAACAGCCAGTCCAGTACCTGGTACACAGAAGTCACTCAATAACTACTTGTTTGTTTTGAGATGGAATCTTGCTTGTAGCCCTGGCTGGAGTGCAATGGCACAATCTCGGCTCACTGCAACCTCCACCTCCTGGGTTCAAGAGATTCTCCTGCCTCAGCTTCCTGAGTAGCTGGGATCACAGGTGCCCACCACCATGCCCAGCTAAGTTTTGTATTTTTAGTAAAGATGAGATTTCACTACATTGGCCAGGCTGGTCTCGAACTCGTGACCTCAGGTGATCCACCTGCCTCGGCCTCCCGAAGTGCTGGGATTACAGGCGTGAGCCACCATGCCCGGCCAATAACTAGTTGCTGAATGCACAAAGTATTTGGTTGGGGCAGTCACGTGCTACATAGATTGAACTGCCAGTTTCACCCTTTCACATTTCTGTGTGACTTCAGGCAAATGGTTTCACCTCTCTGGGCCTTAGTCCTCCATTATGGGACCTTCACACTTGTTACTTCATAGAATTTATGTAAAGAGCTCATGAGGTGGTGTCTGTAAAATGCTTAGCAGAAAGACATGCAAACAAGTGCTTAACAGTCAATATTATAGTTGGCTGGACACAGTGAGTCATGTCTATAATGTCAGCACTTTGGGAGGCTGAGGCAGGAAGATTCCTTGAGCCCAAGAGTTCAAGACCAGCCTGGGCAATATATAAGAAGACCTGATCTGTATTATTTTTAAATGAAAAATTTTAAAATGAGGTTGGTTGGCTATAGTGTCTCACGCCTGTAATCCCAGCACTTTGGAAAGCCAAGGTGGGCAGATCAGTTAAGGTCAGGAGTTTGAGACCAGCCTGGCCAACATGGAGAAACCCCGTCTCTACTAAAAATACAAAAATTGGTGGGGCACAGTGGCTCACACCTGTAATCTCAGCACTTTGGGAGGCCAAGGCAGGTGGATCACCTGAGGTCAGGAGTTCGAGACCAGCCTGGCCAACATGGTGAAATCCCTTCTCTACTAAAAATACAAAAATTAGCTAGGCATGATGGTGGGTGCCTGTAATCCCAGCTACTTGGGAGGCTGAGGCAGGAGAATCACTTGAACCCAGGAGGTGGAGGTTGCAGTGAGCCGAGAGCATGCCATTGCCCTCCAGCCTGGGCAACAAGAGCAAAACTCCAACTGAAAAAAAAACATTTAGCCAGGTATGGTGGCATGTGCTTGTAATCTCAGCTACTGGAGAGGCTGAGGCAGAATTGCTTGAACTGGAAGGCAGAGTGCAGTGAGCTGAGGTCACACCACTGCACTCCAGCCTGGGCAAGAGAGCAAGACTCTCTCAAAAAAGAAAAAAAAAAGTATTGGCCAGGCATGGTGGCTCACGCCTGTAATCCCAGTACTTTGGGAGACCGAGGTGGGTGGGTCACGAGGTCAGGAGATGGAGACCATCCTGGTCAAGATGGTGAAACCCCATCTCTACTAAAATACAAAAAAATTAGCCAGGCGTGGTAGAGTGTGCTTGTAGTCCCAGCCACTTGGGATGCTGAGGCAGGGGAAGTGCTTGAACCCAGGAGGCAGAATTGCAGTGAGCCAAGATCATGCCACCGCCCTGCAGCCTGGCGAAAGAGGAAGACTTCGTCTCACCAAAAAAAAAAAAAGTATTATTGTTATTCTGGTGTTTGGCAAAGTGTTTCTACTTAACCTGTGTGACCTGAGATGGTGAGATAGATTATAAGTCAGACACATTTGTGAAAGGCAGTTAAATATCCCCCAAAAATTTGTATGGGGGTGGGGACTGAGTCTCACCCTGTCACTCACACTGGAGTGTAGTGGTGCTATTACAGCTCACTGCAACCTTGTCTTCCCGGCCTCAACTGATCTTCCCACCTCAGCCTCCCTAGGAGCTGGGACTATAGGCTCCCTCGGAGTCTGGCTCTGTCACCCAGGCTGGAGTGCAGTGGTATGATCTCGGCTTACTGCAACCTCAGCCTCCTGGGTTCAAGCAATTCTTCTGCCTCAGCCTCCTGAGTAGCTGGGATTACAGGCACACATCACCACGCCTGGCTAATTTTTGTATTTTTAGGAGAGACGGGGTTTCACCATATTGGCCAGGCTGGTCTCGAACTCCTGACCTCAGGTGATCCACCCACCTCAGCTTCCAAAAGTGCTGGGATTACAGGTGTGAGCCACTGTGCCCGGCCATCTGGCTAATTTTTAAATTTTTTGTAGACAGGGTCTGACTCTGCTGCCCAGCAAACTGCTGGACTCAAGTGATCCTCCCACCTTAGCCTCTTGAATAGTGGGATAACAGCTCAATTTGTTTAGAGCAGTTTTAGGTTTATAGCAAAGCTGAGTGGAAAATACAGAGTTCTCCTATACTCCCTCCCCCTCTACCCCCCTGCACAACCTCCCTTGCTGTCTACATCCTGTGCCACAGTGATACATTTGTTAGAATCTATGAACCTCTGCAGTCACAGTGGCTCACGCCTGTAATCCCAGCACTTTGGGAGGCCAAGGAGGGTGAATCATTTGAGGTCAAAAGTTCGAGGCCAGACTGGGCAACATGGTGAAACCCCATCTCTACTAAAAATACAAAAATTAGCCAGGCATGGTGGCGGACACCTATAATCCCAGCTATTCAGGAGGCTGAGGCAGGAGAATCACTTGAACCTGGCAGGTGGAGGTGGAGGTTGCAGTGAACCGAGATAGCTCCACTGCACTCCAGCCTGGGCGACAGAGCGAGACTCTCTCACAAAAAAAAAATATGAACTTACATTTACATATCATTTTCCCCCGAAATCTGTACATGAGGGTTCGCTCTTGCTGTTGTACATTCTGTGGGGTTGGACAAACGTGTAAGGCATGAACCCACCATTATAGTATCACGTGGAGTAGTTTCACTGCCCTAAAAGTCATTCATGCTCTGCCTATTCATCCCTCCCTTCTCACTAATCCCTGGCAACCACTGAGCTGTTATTTACCGTCCCCATAATTTTGAAACAGAGTCTTGTTCTATTGCCCAGGCTGCAGTGCAGTGAGGCAATCTCTGCTCACTGCAACCTCTGCCTCCCACGCTCAAGCTAATTTCTGTATTTTTTGTAGAGGCAAAATTTCGCCATCTTACCCAGGCTGGTCTCAAAGTCCTGGGTTTAAATGATCCTCCTACCTTGGCCTCCCAAAGTTCTGGGCTTTCAGGCATGAGCCACCACGCCCAGCCAATAGATCATTTCTTTTCAGTATTGAATAAAAAATAAATAAAAATACAAACAAGGTCCCCAATTGCATTTGGTTGAGGCCAGTTTTCTGTAAATCTCTCTTTTTTTTTTTTTTTTTTTTTGAGACAGAATCTCACTCTGTTGCCCAGGCTGGAGTGTAGTGGCACAACCTCAGTTCACTGAAACCTCTGCCTCCCCGGTTCAAGTGATTCTCCTGCCTCAGCCTCCCGAGTAGCTGGGATTACAGGTGCCTGCCACCACACCCAGCTAATTTTTGCATTTTTAGTAGAGATAGGGTTTTACTATGTTTCCCAAGCTGGTCTCCAACTCCGGACCTCAAGCGATCCACCCGCCTGTCTTCCCAAAGTACTGGGATTACAGGCGTGATTCACCATGCCTCGCCTGTAAGTCTCTTTTAGTTCTAAAAAAAGAAAATGGAATAAAAAAATAAAAATACAGGCCAGGGATGGTGGCTTACACCTGTAATCCCAGCATTTTGGGAGGCTGAGGCAGGAGGATCATCTGAGGTCGAGAGTTCAAGACCAGCCTGACCAACATGGAGAAACCCCGTCTTTACTAAAAACACAAAATTAGGCCGGGCATGGTGGCTCACGCCTGTAATCCAAGCACTTTGGAGGCCAAGGTGGGCGGATCACCTGAGGTGGGGAGTTCAAGACCAGCCTGAGCAACATGGTGAAACCCTGTCTTTATTTAAAAAAAAAATAAAAAAATAAAAACACAAAATTAGCTGATCTGGTGGCACATGCCAATAATCTCAGCAACTCAGGAGGCTGAGACAGGAGAATCGCTTGACCCCGGGAGACAGAGGTTGCCATGAGTTGAGATCGTAGCCATTGCACTTAAGCCGGGGCAACAAGAGTGAAACTCTGTCTCAAAAAAAAAAAAAAAAGGGGGATTCTGTCTCTTGGCTTTGGAGCCCCCCTCCCTCTGGCTCTGTACAGGGGAGCTGCTTCTTTCTTTCTTCCCCCTTCTTTCTTGCCTATTAAACTTCCTGCTCCTTAAAACTAATTAATTAATTAATAATAAAAATATAAACAAGGTCCCCAGTTGCATTGGTGGAGGCCAGTTCTCTCTAAGTCTCTTTTGGTCCGTGGGTTCCTCTTTCTGTCTTTTGCCCCCTTGCAACATATTTGTTGATGAAACTATGTTTTTTTGTCCTATTGACTTTCTTTTTTTTTTTTTTGAGACAGAATCTTGCTCTGTCACCCAGGCTGGAGTGCTGTGGCACGGTCTCGGCTCACTGCAACCTCCACCTCCTGGGTTCAAGCACTTCTCCTGTCTCAGCCTCCCGAGTAGATAGGATTACAGGTGTGGGGCCAGCATACCTGGCTAATATTTATATTTTTAATAGAGATGGGGTTTCACCATGTCGGCCAGGGTGGTCTCGAACTCCTAACCTCAGGTGATCCATCTGCCTCTGCTTCCCAAAGTGCTGGGATTACATGGATGAGCCACTGCACCTGGCCTATACTGTTGACTTCGCCAATATGATGTCATCTTCATGGTATGGAGTAATGTGTTCTCTGTCAGCTGAACTTGACTTGCTGGAAACTGTTAGATTCACTTTGGATTTGTCGGTGAGATTGCTTCCTGGAAGGCATCCATGCTTTCAGTGGAAGCACACAAGTTCTGCTTGTTCTTCCTTCTGTGACATGAGTCACCACCACCCAGATCCATCAAAGATGCAGTTTGTATTTTCCTTTTTTTTTTTTTTTTTTTTTTTTTTTTTTGAGATCGAGTTTTCTCGATTTATCGCCCAGGGTGGAGTGCAGTGGCACAATCTCGGCTCACTGCAACTTCTGCCTCCCAGGTTGAAGCAGTTCTCCTGTCTTAGCCTCCCGAGTAGCTACGACTACAGGCAGTTGCCACCATGCGTGGCTAATTTTTGTATTTTTAGTAGAGATGGGGTTTCACCATATTGGTCAGGCTGGTCATACGTGGTGGCGAGTGCCTGTAATCATAGCTACTCAGGGAGGCTTAGGCAGGAGAATCACTTGAACCTGGGAGGTGGAGGCTGTAGTGAGCTAAGGTCTCGCCACTGCACTCCAACCTGGGAAACAAATCAAGACTCCATCTCAGAAAAAAAAAAATCTTTCAACATGTACATAGCCGAATGTGTCCCATGTTTTTATTGAGGATTCCCAAAAGGCTTTTAGAGGGTTTTTTCTTTTTTCTTAATTTTTTTTTTTTAAATAATAGAGGCAGGGGTCTCCTTATGTTGCCCAGGCTGGTCTCGAACTCCTGGGCTCAAGCGATCCTCCCAAAGTGCTGGGATTATAGGTGTGAGCCATCATGCCCAGCCAAGTTTAATTTTTTCACAATAAAGGAAAGGAACAGTGTTAATCTATGATTGTCAGAACAGCAATTTAATAAGATCATCTTCAGCTGGGCCTACTGGCGCATACCTATAATCCTAGCACTTTAAGAGGCTGAAGCAGGAGAATCACCTGAGGTCAGGAGTTCAAGGCCAGACTGGGCAACATGGTGAAACCCCACCTCTATTAAAAATACAAAAATTAGCCAGACATGGTGGCAGGCGCCTGTAATCTCAGCTACTTAGGAGGCTGAGGCAGGAGAATTGCTTGAACCTAGGAGGCAGAGGATGCAGTCAGCCACTATCACACCGCTGCACTCCAGCCTGGGCAACAAAGTGAGAACCTAGCTCAAAAAATAATGATAATAATAAGATCATCTTCAGAGCTCAGTTCCTGGTGCATGAAGAAACTCAATACAGCCCTCTCGCTCTCAGTTCTTAGAAGAATATGAAAGAGATAAGATCAATAACTACCTTCATTGTTTAATAGCCGAAGAGTGAAAGCCAGGCACAGTGGTTCACCCCTTTAATCCCAGCACTTTGGGAGGCTGAGGTGGGAGGATTGCTTGAGCCCAGGAGTTCCAGACCAGCCTGGCCAATATGTCAAAAGCTCATCTCTAAAAATTAGCCAAGTGTGCTGGCATGCACCTATAGTCCCAGCTACTAGTGGGGCTGAGGTGAAAGGATCACCTGAGCCTGGGAGGTCAGGGCTGCAGTGAGCCGTGATCACGCTTCTGCACTCCAGCCTGAGCAACACAGCCAGACCCTGTCTCAGGAAAAAAAAAAAAAAAAAAAAAAGAAGCCATATCTTTTCATCCCAGGATATCTGAAAAGGACAGATTCTATACAGTATGGATGCAGAAAAGGAGTTATTCCTACCAGAAAAAAAAAAAATGAATTGTGGACACAGCCACTCAAGATCAGAGAATCAACCAATGAAAGCAATTAGCTTCAATTTCATTGTCACCAGGAGGGCACACACCAGAGAACCTGGGAGAAAGCCTGGGCTAGAGTCCTTAGCATTCTCAGTGTTACTGGTGCTGTGGTTCAACAACCTCTGTGGGAATGAGGAGAACCAGAGACAATTGCCATCAGGTGGAGAAAGGATACTACAGCAACAATGTGGCTGTCAAAAATCAGCTGGAGGCCAGGTGTGGTAGCTCATGCCTGTAATCCTAGCACTTTGGGAGGCCAACGCAGGCAGATCACTTGAGGTCAGGAGTTCAAGACCAGCCTGGTCAACATGGTCAAACCCGTCTCTACTAGAAATACAAAAAGTTAGCCAGGTGTGATGGTGGGCACCTGTAATCCTAGCTACTTGGGAAGCTGAGGCGGGAGAATTGCTTGAACCTGGGAGGCAGAGGTTGCAGTAAGCCCAGATAGTGCCACTACACTACAGCCTGGGCAACAAGTGAGAGTGCAAAAGCAGATCTCGGCTCACTGAAACCTCCACCTCCTGGGTTCAAGCAATTCTCCTGCCTCAGCCTCCTGAGTAGCTGGGATAACAGGGGCGTACCACCATGCCTGGCTAATTTTTGTATTTTTAGTAGAGACGGGGTTTCACCATGTTGGTCAGGGGTGGTCTCAAAACTCCTGACCTCGTAATCCGCCCGCCTCAGCCTCCCAAAGTGCTGGGATTACAGGCATGAGCCACCGCGCCGGGCCACAGAGGCTCCTTAAACATGTATGTGTAGGTGACCTTTCTCTGTCACCCAGGCTGGAGTGCAGGGGTGCAATCTCAGCTAACTGCAACCTCGATCTCCCCGGCTCAAGCAATCCTCCTGTTGCAGCTTCCTGAGTAGCAGGGACTACAGGTGTGTGCCATCACTCATGGCTGATTTTTTTGTATTTTTAGTAGAGACAGGGTTTTGCCATGCTGCCCAGGCTGGTCTCAAACTCCCAACCTCAAGGGATCTGCCCACCTTGGCTTCCCAAAGTGCTAGGATTACAGGCATAAGCCACCATGCCCAGCCCAGAAATAGTTCTTTATCAGAAATGCTACTGGTGGGTGCAGCTGCAGTGGGGCATACCTATAATGCCAGCACTTTGGAAGGTCAAGGCAGGCAGGTCCCTTGAGCTTAGGAGTTCCAGACCAGTCTGGGAAAAATGGTAAAAGCTGTCTCTACAAAAAATTAGCCAGGCACAGTGATGTGCACCTGTGCTCCCAGCTCTTAGGGAGGCTGGGCTGGGAGGATTGCTTGAACCTGGGAGGCGGAGGCTGCAGTTAGCTGAGATTGCATCCCTGTACTCCAGCCTGGGGTACACAGTGAGAACCTGTTTCAAATTAAAAAAAAAAAAAAAAAAGAAATATAATTTAATTTAATTTTTATTTTTTTGAGACAGGATCTCACTCTGTCACCCAGACTGGAGTGCAGTGGTGTGATTTCAGCTCATTGCAACCTCTGCCTCCCAGGCTCAAGCAATTTCCTGCCTCAGCCTCCCGAGTAGCTGGGATTACAGGTGCACACCACCATGCCTGGCTAATTTTTTTTGTATTTTTAGTAGAGATAGGGTTTCACCATGTTGGCCAGGCTGGTCTCCAACTCCTGACCTCAAATGATCAACCCACCTCGGCCTCCCAAAGTGCTGGGATTACAGGTGTGAACCACCCGGCCAGAAATATGATTTATTGACAAATATTTCTTTCTTTTTTATTTTTATAGACAGGGTCTCACTATTATATAAATATTATAATTATTTAAAAATAGAGTCTTGCTCTGTTGCCTAGGCAAGAGTGCAGTGGTGCAATCTCAGCTCACTGCAACCTCCACCTCCCGGGTTCAAGCAATTCTTGTGCTGCAGCCTCCTGAGTAGCTGGGATTATAGGTGCAAGCCACCACGCCCAGCTAATTTTTGTATTTTTAGTAGAGACGGGGTTTCATCATGTTGTCCAGGCTGATCTAGAACTCCTGACCTCAAATGAGCTGCCCGCCTCCACCTCCCAAAGTGCTGGGATTACAGGCATGAGCCACCGAGCCCGGCATCTTTGTTTTTTGGAAACAGGGTCTCACTGTATCGCCCAGGCTGGAGTGCACAGGTGCAATCTCGGCTCATTGCAGCATCAACTCCCAGGCTCTGATCCTCTCACCTCAGCCTCCCAAGGAGCTGGGACTACAGGTGCCAGGCCCATGATACTGGGCCCTGCTATTTACAAATACTTCAGACTTGGATTTAGTTGCTTTCTCAACACCAGGTGGGAGATAGAATGTCAGGAAGGCAGAGCAATAGAGGAGGGACCTCGTTAGGAAGGCAGGGGAGCTCCAGATGAGAGAGGAGGTGCTGTGACCTCAAGGTCTGGGGAATGTGGGTGAATACAGAGCCCCATCAAGGCCCTCAACAAGGTCCCTCTCTGGAGCTCAGATGTGAGGCCCAGGAGGCAGATCAGAGGCGGGAGTCCCGCCTCCCCTCATTGGTGCCTCCCCTTGGAATGAAGTGACCAGCTGCCTGGAGGGGTGAGCAAGGGGGCAACAGGATGGAGTAAAGGCCAGTTACAAATAGAATTCTGGAAGGCAGGGTGAGGTGGCTCAGGCGTGTAATCCCAGGACTTTGGAGGCCGAGGCAGGTGGATCACTTGGGGTTAGGAGTTCAAGACCAGCCAGGCCAACATGGTGAAATCCCATCTCTACCAAAAAGTGCAAAAATTAGCCGGGCATAGTGGTGCACACCTGTAGTCCCAGCTACTCGGGAGGCTGAGGCAGGAGAATCGCTTGAACCCGGGAGGCGGAGGCTGCAGTGAGTCAACATCCCACCACTGCACTCCAGCCTGGGTGACAGAGTGAGACCCTGTCTCAAAACAAAACAAAAACCAAGTAGAATCCTGGAGCAACAGTGGCTCAGGGACTCAGCTGTCCCCAAAACATCTGCCTCTTCTTTGTGCAGGGGATGGGGGGTCCCCAGATCTTCAAAGATAGGGAGGTGTCCTCAAGATCTTCAAAGGTGGCCAGGCGAGGTGGCTCAAGCCTGTAATCCCAACACTTTTTGGGGTCAAGATGGGAGGATCAGCCATGCGCAGTGGCTCATGCCTGTAATCCCAGCACCTTGGGAGGCCAAGGCAGGCAGATTACTTGAGGTCAGGAGTTCGAGACCAGTCTGGCCAACATGGTGAAACCCTGTCTCTACTTAAAAAAAAAAAATTAGCTAGGTGTGGTGGTGCATGCCTGTAAACCCAGCTACTCAGGAGGCTGAGGCAGGAGAATCACTTGAACCAGGAGATGAAGGCTGCAGTGAGCCAAGGTTGCATCACTGCACTTCAGCCTGGGCAACAGAGAAAGACTCTGTCTCAAAAAAAAAAAAAAAAAAAAAATGGGAGGATCACTTGAGGCCAGGAGTTCAAGACCAGTCGGGGCAAAATTGCAATACCCTGTTTCTGTGTGTTTTGTTTTTGTTTTTGTTTTTTGATGTTGCCTCAAAATCCCGCCTTATCGCCTAAACAATGGTGCTGGCAGGTTTCCCCTTTAATTTCCTCTCTGGGGACCACATATTCCCCTCCCAACATAAGTTCAACCGGAAGGAGGTGTCTCATCCCCTCTCTACCCCAGGCTCCCCAGTGCTGAGAACATAGGAAGCCAGTTTAGTTAGCATTTCCTGTGAATTGAACGGGGCCAAAAGTGCAACTGAGGCCAGCCCTGTCCCTGGGAGCGACTCAGCAGTGCTGGCCACTTTGCTGGGCCCCGTCTGGGTCCCCCACCCTAGCCTTCCGGGCCACAGCATCCCCTTCCACCCGCAGGCCTGGGCAAGGTGCAGCCCCCAGACTTCTGTAATCTTAACCGCTGTGCTTCCTCTCGCGGTGGGAGCCCCGCCTCCCCCCCACCCCGCCCCTGCTTGCCCTTCGGCACCTCAAGAAGGCACCTTCCTCTGTCAGAATGGCCACCATGATACCTGCCGTGTCGTGGCTCCAGGCCTGCTGGACTCTGCTGGTCTGCTGTCTGCTGACCCCAGGTGAGGCCAGTCAAGCCAGGGAGGGCTGGAGAGGGCTGGGTTTTGGGGATCAGTAGAGGGTGGAGGAAGAGAAAGCAACCCTCTTCGCATCCTGCCACACTGCGCCCTGGCTGCTGGCACTGTATCTTCGGAAGAAAGTTCCGGTTCCTTAGTTCAGCCTTCAGATGGTCAGTCCCCAGCATGCGGCTTGTCCGCCACCCCTCTCCCCCAACACACACACACACCCCCACGCTTCCTGCTCCATCTGAACTCCAGACATTTGCCCTTTGTGTATGTGGTTCCCTCTGCCAGGATCACCCTTTCCTTTCACTTGGTAACTCCTACTTAGCCTTCAGTTTCAGGCTGGCATGGTCCCCCTCCTCCAGGAAGCCTTCCCTGACTCACCTCCTCCTATGCCGGATCAGAGCCTCTTCTGGCCTCCTTCTGAGTTCTCCCCGGTCCCCGATGGATCCTGCCTTTCCCACTGGACCATGAGGGCAGGAACCCTTCTATCTCGGCACAAGGAAAGAGGTGTTAAATGGTGGGATCTGCTGGTGCTTGGGTTGGGGGGCAAGGAAACAAGCACCAGGACTTCTTCGTGTTCCTGAAGGTGTCCAGGGGCAGGAGTTCCTGTTGCGGGTGGAGCCCCAGAACCCGGTGCTTCCTGCTGGAGGTTCCCTGTTGGTGAACTGCAGTACTGATTGTCCCAGCGCTAAGCAAGTCACCTTGGAGACGTCCCTATCAAAGCAGCTGGTGGACAATGGCACAGGCTGGTTAGCCTTCTGGGTCAGCAACGTGACTGGCAACAGCCGGATCCTCTGCTCAGGGTACTGCAATGGTTCGCAGATAATAGGCTCCACTGGCATCACCGTCTACAGTGAGTCCATGTGTCCAGAGGTGGGACTGTTCTCCGGCAGTGGTGCAGGCAGGAGGCCAATGGCTTGGGAGAGTGGGGACCCTGAGTGTGCAAAGAATGGACTAGGGCTCTGACCCAGAGCTCAGACCTGGACATTTCTGTGTGAGATACAAAGATAGACAGAAGGCTGGGTGCAGTGGCTCACGCCTGTAATCCCAGCACTTTGGGAGGCTGAGACGGGTGTATCACAAGGTTATGAGTTCAAGACCAACCTGGCCAAGATGGTAGAACCCCATTTCTACTAAAAATACAAAAAAATTAGCTGGGCATGGTGACAGGTGCCTGTAATCTCATCTACTTGGGAGGGTGAGGCAGAGAATAACTTGAACTTGGGAGGGTGAGGCAGAGAATCACTTGAACCCGGGAGGCAAAGGTTGCAGTGAGCCAGATCCTGCCACTGCCCTCCAGCCTGGGCAACAGAGCAAGACTCCATCTCAGACAAACAAAGAACAACAAAAAAGCAAAGAGAGAGACACACAGAGACATAGAGACACATTTTAATCTCATGCCAAGGCAGCAGTTGTGAAATCAATTAACTTCTGCCCCAACAAGTTTTTTTTTTTTTTTGAGATGGAGTTTGACTCTTTTTGCCCAGGCTGGAGTGCAGTGGGGCAATCTTGGCTCACTGCAACCTCCGCCTCCTGGGTTCAAGTGATTCTCCTACCTCAGCCTCCCATGTAGCTGGGATTACAGGTGCACGCCCCCACACCCAGCTAATTTTGTATTTTTAGTAGAGATGGTGTTTCACCATATTGGCCAGGCTGGTCCTGAACTCCTGACCTCAGGTGATCCACCCGACTCAGCCTCCCAACATGCTGGGATTACAGGCATAAGCCGCATTGCCCAGCATCCCAACAAGCATTTTCGGTATGTGCTGGCCAGGTGCAGTAGCTCATGCCTATAATCCCAACACTTTGGGAGGCCAAGGTGGAAGCACTGCTTGAGCCCAGGAATTTAAGACCAGCCTGAGCAACACAGGGACACCTTGTCTCTACAGAAATAAATTAAAAATAATTAGCTGGGCATGGTGCACATGTCTGAAATCCCAGCTACTTGGGAGGCCAAGGTGGGAGGATTGCTTGAGCCCAGGAGTTTGAGGCTACAGTGAGGTATGATTGCACCACTGCACTCCAGCCTGTACGAAAAAGCAAGACCCTGTGTCTTAAGCCAAAAAAGGGGGTACCCCTCTCAGCCAGCAGGTGAGTGGAGGTTTTTACATTTATGCTTTTTTACACTTTTATTTTAGAGACAGGATCTCCTATGTTGCCTAAGTTGGTCTCAAACTCATGGGCTCAGGCAGTCCTCTCACTTCGGTCTCTCCAGTAGCTGGGATTACTGTCCCTGGCTATCTATTTATTTATTTTTAGAGATGGAGTCTCACTCTGTTGCCCAGGTGGGGGTGCACTGGCATGATCTTGGCTCACTGCAACCTCTACCTCCCGAGTTCAAGAGATTCTCCTGCTTCAGCCTGCTCAGTAGCTGGGACTACGGGTGTGCATCACCCTACCCAGCTAATTTTTGTATGTTTAGTAGAGACAAGGTTTCACCATGTTGCCCAGGCTGGTATCGAACTCTTGGCCTTAAGTGATCTGCCCGCCTTGGCCTCCCAAAGTGCTGGGATTACAAGCATGAGCCACCATGCTTGGCCTACTTTTTGATTTTTTTTTTTGAGACAGTCTCGCTCTTGTCGCCCAGGCTGGAGTGCAGTAGCATGATCTCAGCCCACTGCAGCCTCCGCCTACCAGGTTCAAGCGATTCTCCTGCCTTAGCCCCCTGAGTAGCTGGGATTACAGGCATGTGCCACCACGCCCGACTAATTTTTGTGTTTTTAGTAGTGAGTTTTGCCATGTTGGCCAGCCTGGTCTCAAACTCTTGATCTCAAGTGATCCGCCCACCTCAGCCTCCCAAAGTGCTGGGATTACAGGCATGAGCCACCTCGCCTGGCCTTGTTTTTTTGTTTTGTTTTGTTTTTTTGAGACAGAGTCTCACTCTGTCACCAGGCTGGAATGCAGTGGCACTATCTCAGCTCACTGCAGCCTCCGCCTCCTGGGTTCAAGCGATTCTCATGCCTCAGCCTCTGAGTAGCTGGGATTACAGGCACAGACCACCATGCCTGGCTAGTTTTTGTATTTTTAGTAGAGATGGGGTTTCACCATGTTGGCAAGGCTGGTCTTCAACTCCTGGCCTCAAGTGATCCATCCGCCTTGGCCTTTGAAAGTGCTGGGATTATAAGCATTAGCCACCATGCCTGGTCTGAGGCCAGGGTTTTGTAGGTGTACCTGGGAGGGCACCCAGCCTGGGGGTCAAGTCTCCTGTGACTGTGCTAGAGTATCCTCAGAGGCTGCCACAGGGCTGGTGAGCCAGGTAAGCCCTGAGTGCCCGAATCTGATTGGACAGAACTGAACTGATCTCTGGTAGAGGCCAAAGCAGCTGTTCGGGCCAGAGGCTAGCAGGAGAGGCCCACGGAGTCCCTAGACATGACATCCAGGAGGCCTGTCTGTGGGTTGGGAGACCCACATTCTAGCCTGGGATCTGCCACTTACTGATTGTGTGTCCTTAAGCAATTCACCTTCCCTCTCTGGGCCATATATTTCTCCATCCATAAAAGAGAAAAAGGCCAGGTGCAGTGGCTCATGCCTGTAATCCCAGCACTTCAGGAGGCTAGATGGGTGAATGACTTGAGGCCAGGAGTTTGAGACCAGCCTGGCCAACACAGTGAAACCTCATCTCTACTGAAAATACAAAAATAGGCCGGGCGTGGTGGCTCAGGCCTGTAATCCCAGCACTTTGGGAGGCTAAGGCAGGCAGATCACCTGAGGTCAGGAGTTCAAGACCAGCCTGACCAACATGGTGAAACCCCGACTCTACTAAAAAAAAAAAATGCAAAATTAGCCAGGAGTGATGGTGGGCGCCTATAACCCCAGCTACCTGGGAGGCTGAGGTGGGTGAATCGCTTGAACCCAGGAGGTGGAGGTTGCAGTGAGCCGAGATCGTGCCACTGTACTCCAGCCTAGGCAACAAGAGAGAGACTCTGTCTCAAAAAAAAAAAAGAGAGAGAGAAAGGGCTGGGCACAGTGGCTCACGCCTATAATCCCAGTACTTTGGGAGGCCGAGATGGGTGGATCACCTGAACTCAGGAGTTCAAGACCAGCCTGGGCAACATGGTGAAATTCCGTCTCTACTAAAAAAAAAAAAAGACCAGGCCTGTGGCTCACCCCTGTAATCCCAGCACTTTGGGAGGCTGAGGAGGGCAGATCACAAGGTCAAGAGATCAAGACCATCCTTGCTAATATGCTGAAACCCCCATCTCTACTAAAAATACAAAAGTTAGCTTGGCGTGGTGGTTCAAGATCTTAGTCTCGGCTACTCGGGAGGCTGAGGCAGGAGAATCGCTTGAACCTGGGAGGTGGAGGTTGCAGTGGGCCGATATGGCGCCATTGCACTCCAGCCTGGCAACAGAGGGAGACTCTGTCTCAAAAAATAAAGAGAGAATAGAGAAGATTTCACTAGGTTGTTGTGTGCATGAAGGTGGATGACCCCTTAAAGGTCTAAGGAAAGATATCAACAGGAACTTTTAATGTTAATATCTTAGTCATAAACGTTAATCCCTTCCTTCCTCATTTTGTTTTTTAATTAACTGTGACATCCTTGAGAACAGAAAATTTTGTTTAGCACCTGGCAAGGTGTCTGACAACATAGGAAATGATAATCACAGCACTAATGATAATAGCAGACACCTCGACTGGCCCAGTTCTAAGCCCTCTAAGTTTATTAACTCAAAGCTGAAAGTTCTCAGCAGGGCCGCCCTGTCTCCACCCCCACTCCTGGGGGATGGGTTGCGGGACCCACTAAGTGCCATCCTCCCTTCCTCCTTCAGGGCTCCCGAAGCGGGTGGAGCTGGCACCCCTCCCACCTTGGCAGCCAGTGGGTGAGAACCTTACCCTGAACTGCCAAGTGGAGGGTGGGTCGCCCCGGACCAGCCTCACGGTGGTGCTGCTCCGCTGGGAGGAGGAGCTGAGCCGGCAGCCCGCAGTGGAAGAGCTCACGGAGGTCACTGCCACTGTGCTGGCCAGCAGAAGTGACCACGGAGCCCATTTCTCATGCCGCACAGAACTGGACCTGCGGCCCCAAGGGCTGAGACTGCTAGTGAACACCTCAGCCCCCCGCCGGCTCCGAACTTTTGGTGAGAGAAGGGGCTTCAGACCGTGGGTGATGAGCTGAGCCACGGTAGAGGGTGCCCTGGCTTTGGGATTCCTAAGAGTGGGGTGCCCTGGACCTCACAGGCTTCTGGGAAGGAAAGCCCCAGGCTACTGGGCAGGGTGGCCCCAGAAGGGAGGCCCGAGCCATCGGATCTTTGGAGAAAGCCGTTTTCAAGGCTGTGTGGGTGTGTCCTGGAAAGAATGGGTGACCCAGTCAGCAAAATATCCTGATTGGGGGTGATGAGGGTGTCCTGGGGGAAGGCACAGTCCTACGGGCTGTGCTGATGCCTACCTTTCTCCCCAGCTCTGCCGGTGACACCACCGCGCCTCGTGGTTCCCCGGTTCTTGGAGGTGGAAACCTCGTGGCCGGTGGACTGCACCCTAGACGGGCTTTTTCCGGCCTCAGAGGCCCAGGTCCATCTGGCGCTGGGGGACCAGGTGCTGAATGCGACAGTCACGAACCACGGGGACATGTTAACGGCCACAGCCACAGCCACGGCGCGCGCAGATCAGGAGGGTGCCCGACAGATCACCTGCAACGTTACCCTAGGGGGCGAGAGACTCGAGGCCCGGGAGAACTTGACGGTCTTTAGTAAGAGGGGGCGTGGAAAGGGGGCGCGGCCTCAGCAGTCTGGGGGCGTGTCAGAGGGGGCGGAGACTAGACGAAAAGTTGGGGCCTGACTTGCCCCAGTAGTAGTTGCAACGTGGGCAGGGCCCGAGTGCCCGAAATTGGACAAAGGCCACAAAGAGGGCGAGGCTTGAAATGCCGAAAGCGTGGCTCGGATATCCCGAGAGAAAAGGGGAGGGCGGAGGGCTCGGCTAGATCCATAGGAAGGTCCTGTTCATTAAGCTCCTGGGCAATGCCCCGCCTTTAGGTTTCCTAGGACCCATTCTGAACCTGAGCGAGCCCAGTGCCCCCGAGGGGTCCACAGTGATCGTGAGTTGCATGGCTGGGGCTCGAGTCCAGGTCACGCTGGACGGAGTTCCGGCCGCGGCCCCAGGGCAGCCAGCTCAACTTCAGCTAAATACTACCGAGAATGACGACGGACGCAGCTTCTTCTGCAGTGCCACTCTCGAGGTGGACGGCGAGTTCTTGCACAGGAACAGTAGTGTCCAGCTGCGTGTCCTGTGTGAGTCGGTCACCCTGACCTTTTAATCCCTCCGCCCCTGCCCTGGAAAGATTAGATGCTCCTCTGCCCCACTGTGCCTTGGGTGTGTTGGGTGTCTGATCACACATGGTGGTTCCACAGATGGTCCCAGAATTGACCGAGCCAAATGTCCCCAGCACTTGAAGTGGAAAGATAAAACGAGACAGGTCCTGCAGTGCCAAGCCCGGGGCAACCCGTCCCCGCAGCTGCGGTGTTTGAAGGAAGGCTCCAGCCAGGAGGTGCCGGTGGGGATCCCATTCTTGGTCAATGTAACACATAATGGCACTTATCAATGCCAAGCGGTCAGCTCACGGGGCAAATATACCCTGGTCGTGGTGATAAACATTGAGGGTGAGCTAACACGGGGCCACGGGGCTGGACTGGCAAGCCCGGGAGGCGGGGGGGTGTTAGAGACAGGGGGGACGCATATTGACTTCGCGCTTTCTCTGCACAGCTTGGAACTCCCACTTTGTCCCCGTCTTATTGGCGGTGTTAACGACCTTGGGCGTGGTGACTGTCGTAGTGGCCTTAATGTACGTCTTCTGGGTGCGGAAACAGAGAGGCTTGTACCATGTTAGGCAGGAGAGCCCCTCTCTGCCCCTCACGTCTATGCCCACAGAGGCAATGAGGGAAGAACCGTCCAGAGTTGAGTGACGCTGGGATCTTGGGCCAAAGTTGGCGGGGGCTTGGCTGTACCCTCAGATTCCCCACCAATAAAGCCTTCAAATTCCCTAATCCGTGGTTTGATTCCACCCGCGCTGCACGGCTCTCCCACTCAGGTGCACATCTACTGAGTGGCGTCGCTGCTGCGGAAGGGGGCAGGATCTGTGGCGCGCAGACGCAGCTTGAACTCTTGAGAAGCGGGCGGGGGTTTAGCCAATGGGCTGAGGGGGGAGGGAAGGAGGTGGGGCTTTTCCCAGCCAATCGCCGGGCGCGCCCTCGTTGCCGCTCTATGCCGCTCCGCCCCGGCTCGCTGGTCCCAGAAGGCGCCGGGTTTCCCAAGATGGCGGCGGACGTGTCCGTTACTCACCGGGCCCCGCTGAGCCCGGAGTCTGGGGCCGAGGTCGTAGCTGGGGATGCTGCGGAGCGCCGGGCGCCCGAAGAAGAGCTACCGCCCCTAGATCCAGAAGAGATCCGGAAACGCCTGGAACACACCGAGCGCCAGTTCCGTAACCGCCGCAAGATACTGATCCGGGGCCTCCCGGGGGACGTGACCAACCAGGTATGGGGGGGGCGGTGTGGGATCGTGGCGGGAAATACCACGGTGCGCGTGCGCGGGGGTGAAGTGGGCGACACCAACACTGAAGTGCGCGGGGGTCGTTGACCGGGGCGTCCAAGCAGCCGATCCACGCGGGATCGGGAGAGACCAAGAGCGGGATGTGGGGGGGGCGGTGATGAAAGGGGAAACTGTGATGTGAGGGAGGGCGTTGCTAGGGGCGACCACAGGCTTGGGCGACACCAAGTGATGGAAGGGGGCGGGGAATGGAAGGGGGCAGACAGCTTTGGCCTTGTTGGGGAATTGTGAATGGGCCAGTACATTGGGCCACCTTTGCCCCCTGCTTGGATGGTGCTTTTCTGCACCCATTCTAGCACAGGGTGGCGGGACCTCAAATCTAGAAGTTTCAGGACTACTGAGAGTATGCCCCTTCATATCACGCGTGTATTCACTGCTCTCAGATAAATCCGGAAGTTACAGCAGTCTCTGGGTCTCGGCCCCCAAAACCTCAGGATTAATTTGGGAAAATGGGGTCTCCTGTCACCAGCCTACAGACCTACAGGAAGGAAGTGAGGCCTGTGTTCTGTGGAGCCCCTCGTGGCTAATCTTCCTGCTTGGAGTGCCTTTTTCATGGGGCCAGCATGGGGCAGCGTTTCCCATTGCTCTTTGGACCCAGGGAAACGGCATCTATACTGCCCTGCCCTACGGCAGTGAAGTAGCTTCTCGCTTCCTGCTGCTGAGATTCCCTGCTCTCTGGGCCATCAGCACACCTGCCACTGGCCCTCCCTGCCCATTGGTGGGCATGTGGCTAGTGGGACCCCAGGATTTTGGGAGGGGCTGAATTTGGGGACAGATGGGGCAGGCATCATTAAGGATGGTCAGGTTTCTTTCTGGGTCTTCCTCCCAGTGTCTACAGTCTCTCAGCTGGGAACACATTTTGTTTCTCCTGCAAGATGCACAGTGTGTCTGGCCCCAGCACTTTGCCTTCAAAGCTGGCTTGAGAGGATGGGCACGGTGGCTCATGCCTTTAATCCCAGCACTTTGAGAGGCTGAGGCAAGTGGCCCTCTGGAGCCCAAGGGTTTGAGACTAGCCTGGGTAGCATAGTGAAACCCCTACTCTACAAAAAATTTAAAAAATTAGCCAGGCATGGTAGTGTGTGCTTGTAGTCCCAGCTACTCAGGAGGCTGAGGTGGGAGGATTGCTTGAGCCTAGGAGGTTGAGGCTGCAGTGTGCTATGTTCGTGCCACTGCACTTTAGCCTAGGCAATAGAACAAGACCCTATCTGTAAAAAAAAGGAAGAAAACTAAATGAGCTGGCTTGCAAGAGCAAAGCCTTGTCAGCAGGAGGAAATTGGGAGGCATGTGCATCCACACAATGTGGAGCTAAGTATGTGGGCTCTATAGTCAGGTACCCGTGGGCGGCATCCGGCCGCTGTGCTGCCCCCACTGTGCTGCCCAAATGCAGGGCTCCAGCAGGTCTCTTCACTTGGCCTAGCCTCAGTTTTCTCATGTACAAAATGACTTTGTTAGTATCACTTACACAGTTGTTGGAAACAGTGAATCTTACAAAAGGAGGTTCATGAGGGTTAAATGACTTCCCTAAAGGCATACTCTTGCTTTTCTTTTGAGGCAGTGTCTCTCTTTGTTGCTCAGGCTAGAGCGCAGTGGCGTACTGCAACCTCCGCCTCCCAGGTTCAAGCAATTCTCCCATGTCAGCCTCCCTAGTAGCTAGGATTACAGGTGTGTGCCACCATGCCTGGCTAATTTTTGTATTTTTATTTTTAATTAATTAATTAATTATTTTGAGATAAGAGTCTTGCTCTGTCCCAGGCTGGAGTGCAGTGGCGCCATTCGGCTCACTGCAACCTCCGCCTCCCAGGTTCAAGGTATTCTCCTGCCTCAGCCTCCTGAGTAGGTGCTAATTTTTATATTTTTTTCACTTTTTTTTCTTTTTATTTTAGAAAAAAAATAGCTCCCGATCAGGAGTTGTAGTCGGCACCGCTGCTGGCAGAGGCAGGACACTAACCACCTGCATAATTTTTATATTTTTATTAGAGATGGGGTTTCACCATGTTGGCCAGGCTGGTGTTGAACTCTGACCTCTTGATCCACCCCCGCCCCCTGGCCTCCCAAAGTGCTGGGATTATAGGCATGAGTGACCACGCCCGGCCTAATTTTTGTATTTTTAGTAGAGACCGGGTTTCATCATGTTGGCCAGGGTGGTCTCGAACTCCTGACCTCAGGTGATCTACCTGCCTCAGCCTCCCAAAGTGCTGAGATTACAGGCATAAGCCAGCTAAAGGAATTCCCTCTAAGAGCATGTTGTACTGGGTAATAGCACACTCTGTAGCCAGGTTCTGAATCCCAGCTCTGCCAGGTATGGGCAGAATGACCTTGGCCAAATTATTACATTGAGCCTCAATTTCCTCATTGGTAAAATGGGGGGTGGTAATTGACCTGCCTTCAGAGCTGGTGGCAGCTATGAAGGCAGCGCTGGGTTGCCCTCTTCCATCTCTAGTAACTGTCTTTTCTCTTCTGTTTCCACAGGAAGTGCATGACCTGCTCCGTGCCTATGAACTCAAGTACTGTTTTGTGGACAAATATAAAGGGACAGGTTTGTGGGGCCATGGGGTGGGCCAGGGCAGGGGTGACTGTCCCTGAAGATGGAGGGCCCTGGCCCGGTGTCTGCTGCCCTGAACTGTCGACATTGCTGCAGGCCCAGTATTGCCCCCCAGTCCAGCATGGCTGGTTGCCCCATCTGCCTGTCATCCTGGGTGCCTGTCTTGGGACAGCCTTCATGTTCTCCTGGAGAACATTGGGCTGATTCTTTTCCTACTCCACTTGCTTGGCATTGAATGAATAATTAACAACGCTTGGCCTTGGGCTCATTCTCTTCCTGTCCCTCTTGGCTCAGCCAGTCACCCAGTTACCTCCACCTGTATAGTCTTTTTTTTGAGACAGAGTCTCACTCTGTCGCCCAGGCTGGAATGCAGTGGCACAATCTCAGCTCACTGCATCCTCTGCCTCCTGGGTTCAAGCCATTCTCCTGCCTCAGCCTGCTGAATAGCTGGGATTACAGGTGTGTACGACCATACCCAGCTAATTGTATTTTTAGTAGAGATGGGGTTTCACCATGTTGGCCAGGCCGGTTTCGAACTCCTGACCTCAAGTGATCCGCCCGCCTTGGCCTCCCAAAGTGCTGGGATTACAGGGATGAGCCAGCATGCTCGGCCCTGTGTGGTCTTTTTTAAATGCTCTATTCCTTTGGCTTCCACCTGGGCCGTGCCCCTCCATCTCTGCCTAAATGGCTGCCTTCCCCTGACCACCATGATTTCATGTTGCTACTTGTTCTCTCCCAGGTAGCAAGCTCCAGTCTTACTGCCAGTCTGATCAAACCTACTCCTAACCTTGATCATTCTTTTCTTCTCAGAATCTGAGGCTCCTCCTCACGCTGCCTTGGGAGGATGTGCTTCAGCCTTGCCATCGTCTTCTTGGGTGCCCATGAGGTTCTGGGCCGTTCACTCTGCCACTGTTCTTTGCTGTCCTCTCTTCTATCCAGGCTGCACCCACGTGGGGTTGGGCAGCTCCCCGTTATAGCACTGAGCAGGCTGGGCTGTTGTTGCTGGCCCGCCCACCTGCCTCCTCTACGGAGTGGTCAGCTGCATGAGAATGGGGACAGGTCTTGTCAGCCGTGGTTCCCCCAAGTGGGAGGCCCTCAGTGCCTCAGTGGGTGTCTGTGTCCGCCAGGCATTGTGCCAGGCGTTAGACCTCCCAGGGCCTTTGCTTGCAGCCTGTAACATGTGTGGGAAAGAGCGAAGGGCAGGTGTCCCTCAGAGACCTACCTGGCAGGCTAGGGTAGTGATTAAAATCTTGGGCCCTGAAGGCAAAAAGACCTCGAGTTTGAATCCTGGTCTGTGGCTGTGGGCAAGTGATTTACCCTTCCTTGGGCTCAGTTTTCTCACCAACAAAGTAAGCATGACCGTAATGTGTCTCCTAACATGACCTGCCTGAGTTGGCCATGGAACCAAATACATTAAAATGCCTAAAAGGCCGGGCACAGTGGCTAATGCCTGTAATCCCAGCACTTTGGGAGGCCAAGGCAGGTGGATCATGAGGTCAAGAGATCGAGACCATTCTGGCCAACATGGTGAAACCTCATTTCTACTAAAAATACAAAAAAAAAAAAAAAATTAGCTGGGCGTGGTGGCGCACGCCTGTAGTCCCAGCTGCTCGGAAGGCTGAGGCAGCAGAATTGTGTGATCCCGGGAGGTGGAAGTTGCAGTGACCTGAGATTGTGTCATTGCATTCCAGTCTGGAGACAGAGTGAGACTCTGTCTCAAAAAAAAAAGCCTAAAACACTGGGATTCCAGCACATAGTAGTAGGCACTTGGTAAACAGTGGCAGGGTCAACAAGTCAAATGTTTGCTGAGCACCTAGTATGCTCTGGCACCAGGGATCCAGATGTCGAGTGACACTTTTGTTCGCATAGTCTTTCAACATGTATTTATTGAGCACTTACTATGTGCCAGGTGCAGGGGACATAGATCTGAACCAGACAGAGACAGTCTGTTCTTGGGAGGAGGATGTTATTCAAACAACTGCAAATATGAAGGTGAAATGGTCCTTTGGGACCAAAAGCTACAGGGCACAGTGGGGGCACAAAGCTGGGATCTGACACAGGAGCAGTCCGGGTAGGCTTTATGGGAGAAGTGACATTTGAGGTCTGATCTGTGGATGGGTACAGGTTAACAGGTGAGGAGGTGGAGCTCAGTGTTCCACGCTCAGGGAACAGCAGCTACAAAGGCCTCTCTGGAGCTTGCCTGGCGTGGTCGGGGGAGCAATGGTGAGATGAGGGGAGGTCAGCGAGCCCATGTAGGCTGCCCTGCACCCTGCAGCTAGAAGCCACCAGATAGGTGTGGAGTGATTGGGTTATCGTTTTGAAAAAAGCTTCCTGCAGCTGCTGGGTGGATCGCAAATCCACGGCAGCAGGTGGCCTCAGGGTTGAGGGGCACTGGTGGCCTGGAAAGGTGGCAGGGGTGAGCAGTTTGTAGAGTGGGGCTCTGGAGCCTGGAGCCTGGCTGCCTGGGTTCAAGTCCAGGCTCCCCTACTCAGGCACAGGGGTGCTGCTCTGGGTCCGTTTCCTTGCTGTCAAAATGTTGGTTGTGATGATTAAGTTATATCCATTTGACAGATGAGGAAACTGATACCCCCAAAGCCACCTGGGGCTTGGGGCTTAACTCCAGGCTCCAATGAGCATGGGCTTAACCACCGCCCTTGATATCACCTGAGTGATCCATGGCATTCTTAGGACAGAGCCAGGCCCACAGTTGGTGGGTGCTGCTGTGGGTGCAGGTGGATGCAGGGCTGGGAGAGGGAGCAGGCTTCGTGGAGTCCAGAGTCAGTGGCAGGCTCACTTGCCTGTGTGAGTCACCAAGGCTGGCACCTGTTCAGATCACAGGTACCCGAGATGCCCAGCATTTGCAGGTCCCACCTGGTTTGGAGGGTGGCGGGTGGAGGGGCAGGCCTTTGGGGCTCCACTGACCTGGAGCTGCTCTCCTCCCACCGCAGCCTTTGTGACCCTGCTGAATGGGGAGCAGGCCGAGGCCGCCATCCGCGCTTTTCACCAGAGCCGCCTGCGGGAGCGCGAGCTGTCGGTGCAACTGCAGCCCACGGATGCCCTGCTGTGCGTGGCCAACCTGCCCCCCAGCTTCACGCAGCAGCAGTTTGAGGAGCTGGTGCGGCCCTTCGGCAGCCTGGAGCGCTGCTTCCTGGTCTACAGTGAGCGCACCGGCCACTCCAAGGGCTACGGCTTTGCTGAGTACATGAAGAAGGACTCAGCCGCCCGCGCCAAGTCGGACCTGCTAGGCAAGCCGCTGGGCCCGCGCACCCTCTACGTGCACTGGACGGATGCCGGGCAGCTGACGCCTGCCCTTCTCCACTCCCGCTGCCTCTGTGTGGACCACCTGCCACCTGGCTTCAACGATGTGGACGCTCTGCGCCGGGCGCTGTCGGCTGTCCACACCCCCACCTTCTGCCAGGTGAGCTCTGTGGAAAGCACTGGGGAGCAGGCACCAGGCCGGAGCACTGGAAGGAGTCATCTGCTTTTTCTTTTTCTTTTTTTTTTTTTGAGATAGAATCTCACTTTGTTGCCCAGGCTGGAGTGCAGTGATGCAATCTCATTTCACTGCAACCTCTGCCTCCTGGGTTAAAGCAATTCTCCTGCCTCAGTCTCCCGAGTAGCTGGGATTACAGGTGCCCGCCACCACACCTGGCTGATTTTTATATTTTTAGTAGAGATGGGATTTTGCCATGTTGGCCAGGCTAGTCTTGAACTCCTGACCTCAGGTGATCCACCTGCCTTGGCCTTCCAAAGTGCAGGGATTATAGGCGTAAGCCACTGCACCCAGCTTCATCTGCCTTTCCTAATCTCCTAGATCCTTTTGCAGTAAGGCACTGGTGACATCATACAGCTTTGAATGAGGTTCTTGCTAGAGAGGCCACGTGGTGCAGTTGATGAGAGTCCTGGGATTTGTTTTTGGTTTGTTTGTTTGTTTGTTTTTGAGACAGAGTCTTGTTCTGTCGCCCAGACTGGAGTGCAGTGGCGTGATCTCGGCTCACCGCAACCTCCACCTCCCGGCTTCAAGCGATTCTCCTGCCTCGGCCTCCTGAGTAGCTGGGATTACAGGCACGTGCCACCATACCTGGCTAATTTTTGTATTTTTAGTAGAGATGGGGTTTCACCATGTTGGTCAGTCTGGACTCGAACTCCTGACCTTGTGATCCACCCGCCTTGGCCTCCCAAAGTGTTGGGATTACAGGCATGAGCCCTGTGCCCGGCCACTTGTTTTGTTTTTTGAGACACAGTCTTGTTCTGTCGCCCAAGATGGCATGCAGTGGCCCAATCCTGGCTAACTGCAACCTCTGCTTCCCGGGTTCAAGTGATTCTTCTGCCTCAGCCTCCTGAGTAGCTGGGATTACAGGTGCCAGCCACCATGCCCAGCTAATTTTTGAATTTTTTGTAGAGACAGCGTTTTGCCTTGTTGACCAGGCTGGTCTTAAACTCCTGACCTCAGGTGATCCGCCTGCCTTGGCCTCGCAAAGTGCTGGGATTACAGGCGTGAGCCACTGTGCCTGGCCAAGGGATTTGAATCCCTGTGCAACCTCCGGCCTTACTGTCCCTCTGTCAGATGCAGAGGAGGTCACCCTTGTAACTGTGGATCTCAAGGCTTGCTCACCAGTCACCTCCTCATTCACTAGTACCCTCATCAGACCTCCCATGGGGTCCCTGACCCAGGCCAGGCATTGAGGAGGTTGCAGAGGAGCCCACAGTCTATTTGAGCCTTGAAGTCAGAGACTGAGTCTTCACCAGATCCCAGCCCTGCCCTCTAGCTCAGGTCAGTCACTGGTTCTCTGATCTGCAGTTTCCCTTCTCCGTAAGCAGGGACTCAGTACTTGCACAATGGGTTGGCAAAACAGTCCCTCGTTCATTCAGGCCGCACATGCCAGACACTTCTGTGTGTGTGCCTCGCCCTGAGACAGGCGCAGTGGGGCAAGAATAGGCCAGACTCACTCTGTAAGAGCCCCCAAAAGGTCTTGATCCCCAGAGATCCCAAAGGGGTCATTCCTCCAGCATGTGCTGTGGATTCTGAGTATGTAACCTTCAGTTGCTTCATCCTATGTCAACCCTGAGAGGCAGGTAGCTCATTTCTCATTTTCAGGTGAGGATACCAAGGCACAGAGGGGTCAAGTAACTTGCCCAGGGTTTAATAGACAGGGTCTGGCAGAGCTGGGATCTGAATGCTGCAGCCTAGCTCCAGAGCCTGGGCCAGCCAAGAGAAGGCCAGTGTAGAGGCTTAGAAGGGATAGTCCTGGCTGGTCAGAGTGACTCAATGCCTGTAACACCAACACTTTGGGAGGTTGAGGTGGACGATCCCTTGAGCTCAGGAGTTCGAGACCAGCCTGGGCAATATGGTAAAATCCTGTCTGTACAAAAATTATTCAGATGTGATGGCACACCTGTGGTCCCAGCTACCCAGGAGGCTGAGGTGGGAGGATCGCTTGATCCTGGAAGTCCAAGGCTGCAGTGAGTCGTACCACAGCACCATGGCACTACAGCCTGGGCAACAGAGCTAGGCCTCCATCTCAAAGAAAAAGAGAGACCTGGGCTCAGACCCTCACCTCTGTGGCTTTGAGTGGGTCCCTCTCGTGTAAGTGGGGTATTGGTGCCCCATTTAAACTAGGTATCTGTTGGGAGCCTGAGGCAGGAGGATCGCTTGAGACCAGGAGTTCAAGACTAGCCTGGGTGAGATAGTGGGACCCCATCTCTATATTTAAAAAACGTAACAGGCTGGGTGTGGTGGCTCATGCCTGTAATCCCAGCACTTTGGGAGGCCATGGTGGGTGGCCCACTTGAGATCAGGGGTTTAAGGTCAGCCTGGCCAACATGGTGATACCCTGTTTCTACTAAAAATACAAAAAAATTAGCTGCATGTGGTGACGCAGGCCTGTAATCCCAGCTACTCTGGAGGCTGAGGCAGGAGAATAGCTTGAACCTGAGAGGCAGAGTTTGCAGTGATCCAAGATTGCGCCACTACACTCTAGCTTGGGAGACAGAGTGAGACTCCATCTCAAGAAAAGAAAAAAAGGCCAGGAGTGGTGGCTCACACCTATAATCCCAGCACTTTGGGAGGCCAAGGCGGGTAAATCACCTAAGAATAAGAGTTGGAGACTAGCCTGACCAACATGGTGAAACCCTGTCCCAAAAAATAAATAAATAAATCAACAAGAAGAAAAACAGCAGGGCGCGGTGGTCAAAAAACTCGAGACCAGCCTGGCTAACATGAACCCCATCTCTACTAAAATAAAAAATAAAAAAAAAAGTAGCCAGGTATGGTGGTGTACGCCTGTAATCCCCGCTACCAAGAGGCTGAGGCACGAGAATCACTTGAACCCAGGAGGTGGTGGTTACAGTGAGTCCTTCGCATCACTGCCCTCCAGCTTGGGTGACAGTGCTAAACTTTGTCTCAAAAAAAAAAAAATGGATATGATTATGGGAGATCCATGCCTAGATCTTGGCACAGAGCATGGGCAGAGGTGAAGGGGTGCTCCCTATACCTTCCCTACCCCTTGCTGATTATCTTTTTTTTTTTTTTTTTTGAGACAGAGTCTCACTCTGTCGACCACACTGGAGTGCAGTGGCTCGATCTCGGCTCACTGCAACCTCCGCCTCCCGGATTCAAGTGATTCCCCTGCCTCAGCTTCCCGAGTAGCTGGGACTACAGGCGCATGCCACCACACCTAGCTAATTTTTTGTATTTTTAGTAGAGACAGGGTTTCACCATACTAGTCAGGATGGTCTCAATCGCCTGACCTCCTGATTCGCCCGCCTTGGCTTCCCAAAGTGATGGGATTAGAGGCATGAGTCACCTCGCCTGGCCTTCTTTTTTTTTTTTTTTTTAAGCAACAGGGTCTTGCTCTGTCCTTGGAGTGCAGTGGCTCAATCATAGCTCGCTATAACCCTGAATTCCTGGGCTTAAGCAGTACTCCCGCCCCAGCTGGATCTGTAGCCCGGCGCCACCTCATCCAGCTGTAGCACTGTTTCTTGGGACAGCCATCACCACCACACTGATATGGCCGGTCCCATGAAGGCCATCAGTCTGACCTTGTCTGATCCCAGCTCTAGACTGTGGCCTGGACAAGGGTCTATCCGTCTCTGAGTCCCAGTTTTCTCTCCTACAAAGTAGGGGTGCTGACAGTGCCTGCCCTTTTTCTTTTTTTTTTTTTGAGATGGAGTCTCTGTTGCCTAGGCTGGAGTGCAGCGGTGTGATCTCGGCTTGCTGCAACCTCCGCCTCCTGAGTTCAAGTGATTCTCCTGCCTCAGCCTCCCAAGGAGCTGGGATTACAGGCATGCACTACCACACCCGGCTAATTTTTTATTTTTAGTAGAGATGGGGTTTCGCCACGTTGGTCAGGCTGGTCTTGAACTCCGACCTCAAATGACCTGCCCACCTTGGCCTCCCAAAGTGCTGGGATTACAGACAGCCTGGAACCCAAGCTCGGAAGCCACCTGCTTCAGTCACAGGCTGGGCTTCTCCCCTCCCGGCCCCAGCCACAGCGTCCTTGGCCTGAGGCTGGTCGTCGGGCGGCACCCCAAAGCCACGTGCCTCTTCCCGCACTTTGCACCTTGGTGTACTCTGAAGTCCCAAGTCCCTCTGTGGCCTTGGCTTTGGTGGTGAGGTGGCTCCCAGCTCTGCCCTCCGTCCAGCTGCGTGGCCTTGGGTGCGCTGACCTCTCTGTGCCTCATTCGCCTTCTCTGAGAAATGGGTATGATGCAGCCTCCCAGGGTCGTTGGGAAGATCAGATGAGCTGATGCAGGAACGAGGGACAGGACAGAGCCTGGCGTGGAGTTCACCCCCCACATCTCGTTACAGTTGTCACTTCCTGGGGTGGTGCAGTCACTGCTGCCCAGGTGCTCGTGACCGTCTGCCTTCCCCCCGCAGCTGGCGTGCGGCCAGGACGGGCAGCTGAAGGGCTTTGCGGTGCTGGAGTATGAAACGGCTGAGATGGCGGAGGAGGCGCAGCAGCGGGCGGACGGCCTGGCCCTGGGGGGCAGCCACCTTCGAGTCTCCTTCTGCGCCCCTGGGCCCCCCGGCCGCAGCATGCTGGCCGCGCTCATCGCTGCCCAGGCCACGGTGAGCGTGTGTGGGTAGGAGTGGCAGTGGGGATGGGCACCCCGTGGGGATGTGAGGGCCCCAGCGGCGCGCTGAGCTGGTTCTGCCCCTTCCTGCAGGCCCTCAATCGGGGGAAGGGGCTCCTCCCTGAGCCCAACATCCTGCAGCTGCTCAACAACCTGGGCCCGTCCGCCTCCCTCCAGCTGCTGCTCAACCCCCTGCTCCACGGCAGCACGGGGGGGAAGCAGGGTAAGTCGGGGCTGGGCAGGGGCCCAGTGTGCAGAACACGGGCTTCAGCCCTGTCCCTGGCACTCCCCAATACTGCTCATCTCGGCCCCAGTGACTGAAGCCCCAGGAGTAGGGCTGAGGGGGAGAGTGGAGTCGTGGGGGGAGCTGCTGCTGTCCACAGCTGGAGGCCAGGACCAGGGCCACACAGCAGCCTGCAGTGAGGTGGGTGCTGGCGAGAGGGGGCCACCCTTTACCGGAGTAGCCACTGCCCGTTCTAGGCCCTTCCTTTGGGCAAGTCCACTGCCCACCCCACCCATGCCTCAGAGCGTCAGTTTCCTGCCCTATCAATGGGTTCATCAGAGCTATGTGTCATGAGGCAGGAGGGAGGACACAGGCACCCCTGCCCATGCCCCTGTGTCTCCCTCCAGGCCTCCTGGGTGCCCCCCCTGCCATGCCGCTGCTCAATGGACCAGCCCTGTCCACAGCGCTGTTGCAACTTGCCCTGCAGACCCAGAGCCAGAAGGTAACACACGTGTCCCCCTCACCCACTGCTCCACAGCCCCTCCACACTCTTTGCAACACAGCTGGCGTGATCGGTGGAGTGGGGGGGACCTCTGGCTGTGCCCTGGGGGCCCAGAACCAGGGTGAGGCTGACTCCCCCCAGCCCCTGCCTTTTCCACCCACATCCCCAAACCCTCCGGCAATCGCTCATGACAGGGTTTGCCTTCTTTCCCTCCATTCTGGAGAGGGCCCCTGGCCTTGGTGCCTGGGGTGGGGTCAGAGGACCTGGACACGCCCATTTACAGCCTGTAACTAGGTGTGGGCCGGGAGAGCCGCTTTAGGGCACTGGGTTGTAAATAGACTCTGCTTGGAAGCTCCCCTGTGGAAGAGCCACCTGGAGAAGAAAGTCCAGGCCCACCCCCTCAGTGCGCACGCATGCACACACACACACGTCACATACACACACAACAGGTATACACAGACTCACAAAGATGCTATACACACACAGAGACATAGACACACAAAGACATGTAGACGCAGACACACACAGAGACGCAAGACAGATTCACAGACACATAGAAACAAAGACAGATCTACACACACAGACACACACACAGATCCACAAACAGACACTCATGCTCCGCCTTGTCTGGTGTCTGGATTCTATAAGTCAGTAGCATTGGTGTGTCTGTGTCTGGTGGTAACTGACAGTATATGAGCCTGTGGGTCTGGCCTTCTGTGACTAAAAGTGGCTGAAATCCTGTGTGGCTGTCCCACTCCATATGGCTGCAGTTGATACTGTGCTGTGATCATCAGCCAGGGTGCTGGGGCCGGATGCTCAGGAGACCCTCGGTCACCATGGCTGATGGGATGAGTGATGGGGGTGGAGGGTGGTGGGCAGTGGGGAACCCCATGCCTGTCTGCCCAGCACTGGCTGTGCCCTGGAGTCCGGGTGTGTCTGCCAAGACTCTGGGCCACACCTGTCTGCTTCCCTGGGCCACCCTGTCCCCATCTGCAGCTATCTGTGCTCTGTCCCTAGAAGCCTGGCATCCTGGGAGACTCACCCCTGGGCGCCCTCCAATCTGGGGCCCAGCCGGCCAACCCCCTCCTTGGGGAGCTGCCTCCAGGTAATGCAGACCCCGCCCACAGTGTCCCCTACACCCTTCCCCTTCCTTCCCTGCTATGTGGCCTTGGGCGAGTGATCCAACCTTGTGGGTCCCAGCGCCTTGGTCCCGTCAGTTGGGTGTCCCCCACCCCAGGCCCAGGCATGAGCTCTGTTCAGTGGCCAGCATGGATTTGTCCCTTGAGCACTGGGCCCTGGTCCAGGTGGGAGCTGGAGAGCCCTAGGGAGAGGGGTCCTGTGTGCCTGGGACCCTGAAATCCTCCTTCCCTCCCTAGGAGGGGGCCTGCCCCCGGAGCTGCCACCCCGGCGAGGGAAGCCACCACCCCTGCTGCCATCCGTGCTTGGCCCTGCTGGGGGTGACCGGGAGTCCCTGGGCCTGGGTCCCCCAGCGGCCCGGCTCACTCCTCCCCCTGCCCCCGTGGGGCTCCGAGGCTCTGGCCTCAGAGGCCTCCAGAAAGACAGTGTGCCTCTGCCGACACCCCCTGGGGTAAGGCCCTGCCCTGCGCGCGGCACCACACAAGCCTCTTGTTCCTCAGGGACCCCTCTCCTGGGGGCCTTCTCGAATCCAGCCCTCCCGCTGCAGGTCTCACTGCTGGGGGAGCCCCCCAAGGACTACCGGATTCCCCTGAATCCCTACCTGAACCTACACAGCCTGCTCCCGGCCAGCAACATGGCGGGTAAGGAGGTCCGGGGCTGGGGAGGCGCTGGGAGAAGCCGCCACCCAGCTGAGGGCCCCCCACCTAACCCCCCAGCCCCCGGAGGTGGCAGCAGCAGCAGCAGCAAAGCCTTCCAGCTCAAGTCCCGCCTGCTCAGCCCCCTCAGCAGCACCCGCCTGCCCCCTGAACCAGGGCTCTCTGACAGCTGCGGCTTCGACTACCCCTCGGTGAGTGCCTGGCTGTGGCTCTCTGTCCCCTGAGGCCAAATCATTTTCCAAATTGATATTTTTCTACAACTGACTGGGCTAGGCCACATGCTAGAGAAGCAGCAGGGAACGTGCCGGATACGGTCTCTTTTCTTTTTAGAGACAGGGTCTCCCTCTGTTGCCTGGGCTGGAGGGGAGTGGTGTGATGATAGCTCACTGCAGCCTCAACCTCCTGGGCTCAAGCAGTCCTCGCACCCCAGCCTCCCAAGGAGCTGGGACCACAGGCATGCACCACCATGCCCAGCTAATTTTTTAATTTTTGGTAGAGACGGAATCTCACTGTGTTGTCCAGGCTGGTCTCAAACTACTGACCTCAAGTGAGCTGCCCGCCTCAGCCTCCCAAAGTGCTGGGATTACAGGCGAGAGCCACCGCGCCCAGCCTCATGCCCTTAGTTTCCCATTTCTGCACATCAGCCCCTGCTTCCTGTCCATTCCCAAGACCTGGAGGATCTTTCATCTCAGTCTGTCTGTCATCCTGCATCTGTTTGTCAATCTTTCTCTTCTGAGAGGCCATAGTGTCTCTCCCCAGATATAGGGCTTGCCCTTTCTTTCCTTCTCTCCCACCTTTGATTCCTGTCTGTACCCCTGGGGATTTGGTCCTTCTATGATGCCAACCTCCTTCGCAGGTCAGAAATTGCAAACTGGCCACCCACATGCCACCTGGGTTATGTTTGGTTCCTGCTGGGTTTCAAACAAATAACCAAAATTAATGCCACCACAGGAAAACCACAAGAATCCACACAGCTCGAATTACCATCTTGCCTGGAAAACTCCAAACACCTAGGCCCATGGGGGGTACCCCCCTGTACAGCAGCCATCCCTGGCTAGAGCCAAGCTGCATCCAGTCCCAAATTTGCCCCCTCCTAGTCCCAGAGTGGTATCTCCCTGACAGCTCTGCATGGAGTTCAGCCAGGGTGAGGCTGGGACATACCCCAACCCAATGTGCTTCTCCCGCTTTCATTCAGGACATGGGACCTCGGCGGCTCTTCTCCCACCCACGGGAACCAGCCCTTGGGCCTCATGGACCCAGTCGACACAAGGTAAGGACCATCCTGGTATGGCATGTGTAGCAATCAGCTTTTACTGCATGACAAGCCAGCTGTTCCATGACTTAGTAGCCTAGAAGAGCAGACCTTGTATTTTGTGTGTTCTTTGTGGGTTATTTTGAGACAGGATCTCACTGTGTTGCCCAGACTGGAGTGCAGTGGTTCCATCGTAGCTCACTGTGGCCTCAGACTCCTCTCAAGCGATCCTCTCACCTCAGCCTCCTGAGTAGCTGGGGCCATAGAGACTCACCACCATGATGACTAATCTTTGTGCTTTTTGTGGAGATGAAGTCTCCCTATGTTGCCCAGGCTGGTCTGGACCTCCTAGGATCACATGAGCCACCATGCCATGCCAGGCGTTGTATTACTTCTTGCTACTCTGCAGGGCAGTGGGCGGTCCCCTCCACTCTCCCGGGCCTCAGTGAGCTACGCGGCCTCACATATTTGGCATCCATAGGCTGCACAGTGTCTCTGTGCCCATTCGTGCAGTGTTGATCCCTGGGTTCCTGGAGGAGGAAGAGGAGGCGGGCACCCACATGCCAGCTCTCTTCACTCCTATTAGCCAAAGCTAGTCTTTGCAGAGCCCAGAATCATTTGGGAGGATCCTGTGCAAAGGGCTGGGCCCTACAGTTGTCTGCTTCACTCCACCGACCCTTGTTCTGCAGATGTCCCCCCCGCCCAGTGGCTTCAGCGAACGGAGCAGTGGTGGGAGTGGCGGGGGGCCCCTGTCTCACTTCTATTCAGGCTCGCCCACTTCCTACTTCACCAGCGGCCTGCAGGCTGGCCTCAAGCAGAGCCACCTTAGCAAGGTGAGGAGCCTCTCTGGCTGAGCAGGGCCCCCTGGGACAGCCAGGATTTGGGGGTGCCTGCTACCGGGGCTCTGTGACCCTCAGTGCCCAGGCCAAAGCTGGGGTGGTGGCAGGGGTTGGTCTTGCTCAGGGTAGAGTAGAAACAGCCTGTCGTCCTCCATCCACCCCTGTGCATCAAGCACCCAGCACTGCCAGCCTTCCAGGCTTTCTGGTACTTCCTCCCTCTACAGCCCGGGCTGTGGGTGCTATTGGCCCCATTTGACAGATGAGAAAACTGAGGCTCAGATAAAATGGAGCAACAGCCCCAGGTCTCATAGCTAGAAAGTAGCAGAAGCAAAATTTGAACCCGAAACCCCTTGAACCCCTCGCTTTTCCTTGGGCAGAGGGTTGCTTCCTCCGGCCCCCAGGGAGTGACCTGTCCCCTCTCTCTCCATTTCTCCCAGGCAATCGGCTCTTCCCCGATGGGCTCCGGAGAAGGGCTTCTGGGCCTCGGCCCTGGGCCTAATGGTCACAGCCACCTGCTGAAGGTACGGGCAAGGGGTGGGGACATGCAGGGCTGGGGAGCCCCAGCCTCCCAGCAGCCCCTGACCCACCCTGCCCTGCCCTCTGTCTCCAGACCCCACTGGGTGGCCAGAAACGCAGCTTTGCCCACCTGCTGCCCTCCCCTGAGCCCAGCCCAGAAGGCAGCTACGTGGGCCAGCACTCCCAGGGCCTCGGCGGCCACTACGCAGACTCCTACCTGAAGCGGAAGAGGATTTTCTAAGTGGCTGGTGCCAGAGATAACTCAAGGGCCTGCACCAAATCGCTTTTGGGTTTTCTGGTGTTTTGTTTTGTGTTTTTTTAAACCATCTTCTCTCTTTCGGTAATAGAAAAATCTCTGAAAGACTTTACTGACCAACCAGCTGGAGCCCCAGGAGCCCAAGGGGTATGGGGGAGTCTGGAGGCTTCACTGTGCCTCTGGCCTGCTCCCACGCCGAAACCCTGCAGCCTTAAGAGAGAGGGGCCCCGGCCTGCTCTCCCCTCCCCTCATCTCCTCCTCTGCTGTGCCCGTCTCTCCGGAGACCTCCTGCCTCCGTTGCTCCTGTAATTTTGGCCTTTCGAGTGCCTTGGAGGTTTCCCTCACCTCCTGTGAGGATACAGAGACTGTCTCCTTTTTTTAACTTTGACAGCTGACTTCTGTTTCCTTTTCTAATTTTTATTCTTCAGACCACCCAGGACAACCCCCAGCTCTGATTCTTTCAAGGTCCGGCCTGTCCGGGCCACCATTCCACACTTTACGGTTCAAAACAGCTCTTTTTCCCACATCTGCTGCAGGCATGCTGTCTCCTGTCCCTGCCTGCCCATCTGGCCTGTACCCCAGCCCCGGGGTCCCTGCCGCAACCCGCTCCCCTTCTGATGCCTTAAAAGCTGGGCCCCAGGCCCTGCTAGCCAGAGCCACAGATGTGGAGCTCTGGGAGCTTGACTATGGACCAAACAGCCCTGGCCTAGGTATTGGGCCACCCTACCCAGGGTCTCCACCCTGGGGACAGTAGAAGGCCAAAGGCTTCATCTTGGTGAACCAGCTCCATCACCCCTTCCTGCCCGGGACTCGGCGCAGAGATGGGCTTTCTCTGCCAGTCCCCCTGACGGCTGTCTGTGGAATTCCAGCATTGTACCCATCTCTCGGAGCCTCTGCTGTCACCCCCTTGTTGAAGATGAATTCTTGAAATCTGCCTGCCTGCCCCAGGCCAGAGCCCTGGAGCTGGCCTCCTTTCAGCCCAGTGCCAGAAACCAGCACTCCATGCAGATAAGCTCTGGGCCTGTCCACCAGCAGGACCTGTCGACCTGAGGTGACCCGGGGCCCTGCCGCAGGCCAACTGGGCCACCAGCTTCCCTCCCCTGACTCTGGGGACCCACATCCACTCCACGGGGATTTTTTTCCCCCCCAGCCCCAATCTCCCCACATGGACCTTTGCTGAATTAAAGTTTGTAAGTAAATGGTTTTAAAGAAATCAAAGCTGGCTGGTTCTTGGAACAAACAGTGGGTTTGAGTGGGAGGTTTGGGATGGCCCCGCAGGATTACCTGCGTTGTATCTCGCTCTGCTCTTCCCTTACGGTGACCGCAGGCATTAAGCAAACAGCTGCGCTTATATTCTGGTAATTAGGAGCCCTTTGCTCGCGTGTCCGGTAGGGCGCATGCTCAGTCGCCGGGTCACGTGACGCATGTCATGGCCGCCTCCATGGCCCGGGGCGGCGTGAGAACCAGGGTTCTGCAGGCTGCTAGAGGCACCTGGTGGAATAGACCTGGGGGCACTTCGGGGTCTGGGGATGCGGTGGCGCCGGCAACAACCAGAAAATTTCAGGCGACAGGTACTTGGGGCGCCCGGAGCGGGCGGCATTAACCCATCAGATGCCGGCGGGGTGGGGCTCGGTGCAGCCGCTCACCCAACCGTGTTTTCCAGGCTCCCGCCCGGCAGGAGAGGAGGCAAGCTGCCCCGAGCGTCCCGGGGACGTGTGAGTGTAGGGGGCCAAGTCCCTCATTCGTCATTCCACGAAACTCCTCCGGTCCCCATCTTGCCCTGTAGCTTCATCTCGAGGTCCCCCTTCTACTTCGCCCTATTCAGTCCCTGTCCGTCAAGCCTCAACCCCGACTTCCTAACTCTCCCATCATCCAGTTCGGCATTTGCACCTCCATCTGTCCCCAGGGTGAACGTGGTGTTCGTAGACCGCTCAGGCCAGCGAATCCCAGTGAGCGGCAGAGTCGGGGACAATGTTCTCCACCTGGCCCAGCGCCACGGGGTGGACCTGGAAGGTAGGAACCGGGCACGGGAAATTAAGGAGGTCTTTATCCATTTGTCCAAAAAAACACAAATCAGGTGTGTCTCTTCATGGCTTTTCCGACCAAATATGGACTAAAATCCAAACCTCTCCCTGCGGCCTCATCCGTTGCCCATCTTATTTATTTATTTATTTATTTATTCATTTATTTGAGATGGCGTCTCGCTCCGTCGCCCGTGCTGGAGTGCAATGGCGCGATCTGAGCTCACTGCAACCTCTGCCTCTGAATGGAGTGCTGGTTTCTGGCACTGGGCTGAAAGGAGGCCAGCTCCAGGGCTCTGGCCTGGTGCAGGCAGGCAGATTTCAAGAATTCATCTTCAACAAGGGGGTGACAGGCCGGGCCTGATGGCTCACGCCTGTAATCCAAACACTTTGGAGGCCAAGGCAGGCGGATCACCAGAGGTCGGGAGTTCAAGACCAGCCTGACCAACATGGTGAAACCCCGTCTTAAAAATAATAAAAAATAGAAACAAGGGGGTGACAGCAGAGGCTCTGGGAGTTCAAGCGATTCTCCTGCCTCAGCCTCCTGAGTAGCCCAGCTCTTATTTATTAAGCATTTATTAGAGGTCACTAGGACGCCTCCCTGGAATTTGTGTTCTCTTGCCCCTGCCTCCCTGTATTCTAGCTACATTGACTTTCTTTTTGTTGTTGTTTTTTTGTTGTTTTGAGATGGAGTTTCACTCTTGTTGCCCAGGCTGGAGTGTGATGGCTCACAGCACCTCAGCTCACAGCAACCTCCACCTCCCAGGTTAAGCGATTCTCCTGCCTCAGCCTCCCGAGTAGCTGGGATTACAGGCACCCACCACCAAACCCCACTAATTTTTGTACTTTTAGTAGAGATGGAGTTTCACCATGTTGTGGTCTCAAACTCCTGACAGGTGATCCACTCGCCTTGGCCTCCCAAAGTGCTGGGATTACAGGCGTGAGCTACCGCACCCGGCCCACACTGGCTTTCTTATAGTTCAAACAGCCAAGCTCATTCCTGCCTCAGGGCCTTTGGATTTGCTGTTCCTGCTGTCTAAAGTGCTTTCCCAGCAAACATTCTGGCTCTTTCTCATCCTTTAGACCTCAGTGTAAGTGCCATGTCCCTAACAATCCCATTCCCCTCAGCCCAGCTGAAGTACCCATGCCCCCCAGTCACTCTGTCTTATCAGTGTGATATGATATACAGCACCTCTCACTTTTTTTTTTTTTTGAGATGGATTCCTGCTCTGTCACCCAGACTGGAGTGCAGTGGCGTGATCTCAGCTCACTACAACCTACGCCTCTTGGGTTCAAGCAATTCTCCTGTCTCAGCCTCCCAAGTAGCTGGGACTATAGGCACACAACACCACACCCAGCTAATTTTTGTATTTTTAGTAGAGATGAGGTGTTGGGCGCGGTGGCTCACGCCTGTAATCCCAGCACTTTGGGAGGCAGAGGCAGGCGGATCACAAGGTCAAAAGATCGAGACTATCCTGGCCAACATGATGAAACCCTGTCTCTACTAAAAATACAAAAAATTAGCTGGGCATGGTGGCACGCACCTGTAGTCCCAGCTACTCGGCAGGCTGAGGCGGAAGAATCGCTTGAACCCAGGAGGCAGAGGCTGCAGTGAGCCGAGATTGCGCCACCGCACTCCAGCCTGGCAACAGAGCAAGACTCCATCTCAAAAAGGAAAAAAAAAAGAGGGACGAGATGTCACCACATTGGCCAGGATGGTCTCAATCTCTTGACCTGCCCACCTCGGCCTCCCAGAGTGTTGGGATTACAGGCGTGAGCCACCTCACCCAGCCAACTGTTTTGAGACAGAGCCTTCTGGAGGCTGAGGCAGGAGAATCACTTGAACTTGGAAGGCGAAGGTTGCAGTGAGCCAAGATTGCACCACTGCATTCCAGCCTGGCAACAGAGTGAGACTCTATCTCCAAAACAAAAAGAGAGAGAGAGAGTCAGAGCCTTGCTGTGTCACCAAGGCTCACTGCAGCCTTGAACTCCTGGGTTCAAGCGATCCTCCCAAGTAGTTGGGATTACAGGCACAAGCCACAATGCCAGGCTGTTTTCTTTCCTTCTTTGTCATCTGTTCCCTAGTGAGACTGGAGACCCATGTTCTTGTTCATGCTTATCTGTAGCCTGTCGGGATGTAACAGGTGTTTGATCATTCATTGAGAGAAAAATAATAATAAAAATTTATTGTCGGCCGGGCGCGGTGGCTCAAGCCTGTAATCCCAGCACTTTGGGAGGCCGAGGCGGGTGGATCACGAGGTCAAGAGATCGAGACCATCCTGGTCAACATAGTGAAACCCCGTCTCTACTAATACAAAAAATTAGCTGGGCATGGTGGCGTGTGCCTGTAATCCCAGCTACTCAGGAGGCTGAGGCAGGAGAATTGCCTGAACCCAGGAGGCAGAGGTTGCGGTGAGCCGAGATCGCGCCATTGCACTCGCCTGGGTAACAAGAGCGAAACTCCGTCTCAAAAAAAAAAAAAAAAAAAAAAAAATTTATTGTCCAGGCACAGTGGCTCATGCCTGTAATCCCAATACTTTGGGAGGCCAAGGCAGGTGAATCACTTGAGGACAGGAGTTCGAGACCAGCCGGCCAACATGGTGAAACCCTGTCCCTACGAAAAACACAAAAGTTAGCTTGGCGTGGTGTCACATGCATATAATCCCAGCTACTCAGGCATGAGAATCACTTGAACTTGGGAGGCGGAGGTTGCAGTGAGCCAAGATGGCACCACTGCACTCCAGGCTGGACGACAGAGCAAGACTGTCTCAAAAAAATATATATGTGTTTCTTTAAGCATGTTAATGCATATTCACTGATTGAATCTTCATGACAACTTTATTCAGTAGTAGAGACTGTTATTCCATATTATAGATGAGGAAACTAAACCCCAGGTTAAGTAGACCTGGTCTAAGGTCAAGTGAGTGACAATACTAGGTTCACCCGCCCATTTTAGCCACTCATCTGTGCTGCCTTTCTATGAATACCTACTTGGCGTCAGGCAGCAGGCCTCTGTCATCTCACACCAATTTCAGCCTAATAGGGACAAAAATTCCACAGGTAAATAGATAATTATGTCATGAGCAACTTGGGAAGCGTGGTCTGGAAGAAAATATACAGGGTTTGCTTTTAGGGTGAATATATCAGGGACCTTTATTTTATCATTAAAGGGGAAGAGATGTTGGGAGGGGTTATGAAAGGCCTACCTAAAGTTCTGTTCTGGAATCTAGTGGCCTGCAGTCTAGGACAGAGATTGGAATGTGAGATTGATTGATTGATTGATTTGAGACAGAGTCTTGCTCTGTCCCCCAGGCTGGAGTGCAATGGCATAATCTTAGCTCACTGCAACCTCCACCTCCTGGGTTCAAGTGATTCTCCTGCCTTAGTCTTCCGAGTAGCTGGGATTACAGGCTCCCGTCACCACACCTGGCTAATTTTTTTTGTAGTTTTAATACAGACAGGGTTTTGCCATGTTGCCTAGGCAGGTCTCAAACTCCTGACCTCAGGTAATCTGCCTGCCTCAGCCTCCCAAAGTGTTGGGATTACAGGCATGAACCACCGTGCCTGGCCAGAATGTGAGTTTTGGAGGTAAATGGCCTGCTCAGGCATGAATTACTCATGCCTGTAATTCCAGCACTTTGGGAGGTGGAGATGCTCAGATCACCTGAGGTCAAGACCAGGCTGGTCAAAATGGTGAAATCCTGTCGCTACTAAAAATACAAGTATTAGCTGGGTATAGTGGCGCACGCCTGTAATTGCAGCTTGGGAGGCTGAAGCAGGACAATCACTTGGGCTGGGAAAGCAGAGGTTGCAGCGAGCCAAGATTGTACCACTGAACTTCAGCCTGGTTGACACAGTGAGACTGTCTCAAAAAAAAAAAAAAGAGGTAAGTGGCTTGTGTTCAAAGTTTGCCTCTTACCAGATACATAACACTGAGAAAGGGACTTAGCCTCTTTGGGCCTCTGTCTCCTCGTCTGTACAATTGGATAATTTAATTCCGATCTCACTGGGTTGCTGTGAAGATTAAACAGTGTCTAGTAGTTTTTAGTAGCTGGCATGAAGTCAGTGTGAAGTGAGTGAGTGGTTGGAATTACTAGATTAGATTATCTCAATCTCATGTGATGAGGATGCTAACGAGGTGGGTAACAGGGCTGACGAGACATGCAGGGACTGACTGGAGTTTCAAGGTCCAGACAGTTTCTCTCCGAGCGATAGAGACGGGGCAGATTAGTCACAGAGTCCTAGCAGTGACAGTTGAAGCAAACAGGGAGGCGATGCCAGGTCAGGAGGCTGCCGTCCAGATCCACCCTCATTGTCTGACAAGTCTAGAAAGAGGAGGAAAATTCTTAGTTTAACATCTTCCTGTGGACTGAGGACAAATGTTTTTTTCTTTTTCTTCTTTTTTTTTTGAGTGTGTGTTTTTTTTATTTAAGCTCTCCCTCTATTTCCCAGACTGGAGTGCAGCGGCACAGTCACGACGTACAGCCTCGAACTCCCAGGCTCAAGCAATCCTGCTGCCTCAGCCTCCCAAGTAGCTGGGACCACAGGCATGCACCACCATGACCAGCTAATTTTTTTGTAGAGACAGGACCTCCCTGGTCTTGAACTCCTGGCCTCGAACTCCTGACCTCAAGTGTGATCTTCCCGTCTCAGCCTCCCAAAGTGCTGGGATTGTAGTCATGAGCCACCATGCCCAGCTGATAAATGCTGCTTTTTGTTGCTGTTTTTTGAGACGGGGTCCCTGTGCTGCCTGGGCTGGGGTGCAGTGGTGTAAACATGACTCACTGCAGCCTCGACCTTCCCGGGCCCTGCCACGTAGCTGAGACTGCAGGCGCATACCACAACGCCTGGCATTAGCAAGATGCTAATTATTTTGTATTTTTCGTAGAGACGGGGTTTCAATATATGGCCCAGACTGATCTCAAGTTCCTGGGCTCAAGCGATCCATCCGTCTGGGCCTCCCAAAGTGCTGGGATGACAGGTGTGGGTTGGGATGACAGGCATCCAGCCTGACACATGTTCCTTGCGTATCTGTAACATGCCAGGCTGAGTGCAGACAGAGAAGGGCAGGTTGATGGGGAGCAGGTCATCGGAGAGGAAGCCAGAGAGGAAGACGGTTACTTCTGACTGATAAATGCAGAAAGTAAAAGGGAGAGGGACAAGACACGGGAGATGTGGGAATCAGGACAGGTGAGTGGAGTTCCTGAAGACAAGAAGGGTTCAGCCAAGGAAAGAGCCAGGTGTGGTGGTGGGCGTGGTCTCCACTTCTCAGGAGACTGACGCAGGAAGAGTGCTTGAGAGATGGAGGCCAGCCTGGGCAACATAGCAAGACCCTATCTCCAAAAAAAAAAAAAGAATAAAAAAGAACCGAAACAGGCCAGGATCAAAGCCTGTAAGCCCAGCACTTTGGGAAGCTGAGGTAGGCAGATCACATAAAGTCAGGAGTTCAAGAGCAGCCTGGACAACATGGTGAAACCCTGTCTCTACTAAAAACACAAAACAATCAGCAAGGCAGGGTGGCGGGTGCCTGTAATCCCAGCTACTCAGGAAGCTGAGGCAGGAGAATTGCTTGAACCCAGGAGGTGAAGGTTGCAGTGAGCTGAGATCACGCCACTGCACTCCAGCCTGGGTGACAGAGCATGACTCCCTCTCAACAATTTACAAAAAAAAAAATGGAAACAAAAAGTAGAAAGGAAGGTCCTCCAGGCCAGGGATACCGTCAGTGCAAAGGCCCTGTGGTGGGGGTGAGCTTGGTGGGTTCCAATTGCATCAAGGAGTGAATTGTACAGTTCATGCAAAGCAGGAAAACAGAAAAAGCAAAACAAGGCCGGGTGCAATGACTCATGCCTGTAATCCCAGCACTTTGGGAGGCCAAGGCGGGCAGATCACCTGAGGTCAGGAGTTCAAGACCAGCCTGGCCAACATGGTGAAATCCCGTCTGTACTAAAAAATACAAAAATTAGCTGGTCATGGTGGTGGGAGTCTGTAATCCCAGCTACGTGGGAGGCCGAGGCAGGATAATCGCTTGAATCCGGAAGGCGGAGGTTGCAGTGAGTGGAGATCATGCCACTGCACTTCAGCCCAGGTGACAGTGAGACTGTGTCTCAAAAACAACAACAAAAACAGAACAAAAAAACTAAAAGGTAAAAAAGAAAAGGAATGAATGAGGGAGATGGGGGAGATGAAGGACTAAGTGGAGGAGTTTGGATTTGATTCTGGGTATGAAAACCTTTTGGAAGGTTTTAGGCTGTGATGCAGAACCATTAAGGAGTGTGGACTTGGCTGCCAGGGAGCTGCGAGGGGAAGGCCAGGCAGGCTCCCAGCAGCCTGTGAGCCCTGGCTGTGACCCTGTCACTGCTGGGCAAAATTAGCCAGGCATGGTGGTGTGGTGTGCACCTGGAGTCCCAGCTACTCAGGAGGCTGGGGTGGGAGGACTGCTTGCGCCAGGAGATCGAGGCAGTAAGCTGTGATGGAGCCAGAGCACCCTAGCCTGGGCAACACAGTGAGACCCTGTCTCAGAAAAAGTCCTAATCCCTGACTCCTTCCCCCACCACACTGACTGCTGAGTAGCTGGTCCATCCTCCAAGAGCAGCCTCCCGGGGAGTCCCCGGGAAATGGGGCACCCTCCTGGGTATCCCTTTGTAAACCCTATACAAAGCTGGGGAACGGCTAGCCGTGGGGCTGCAGGCCCAGGAGGGAGATTTGAGGCACGTGGTGGAAGAGAGGGCTTCTCTTTGCCCTTCCCTTCACGGAGCGGCCCCCTCCTGACTGTGCCACTCACCTGCACCCCCTTCACTTCCCGCCCCTAGGGGCCTGCGAAGCCTCCCTGGCTTGCTCCACCTGCCATGTGTATGTGAGTGAAGACCACCTGGATCTCCTGCCTCCTCCCGAGGAGAGGTGAGTAGAGCAGCCCTGCCTGGCTGGGAGCTGCAGCTTGGACTTCTGGAGAGCCCCCACTGTCCTCCCCACTTCCAGCTCCTGGAAGAGGAGCTGCCTCCCCCACCATCGCCCCCTGCGCTCAGTCAGCCTCTCCCACCCCGCCCCGCCCCACCCCACAACCAGCATGCCTTCGGCTAACACTGCCCGTGTCACCACCCCAGGGAAGACGACATGCTAGACATGGCCCCCCTCCTCCAGGAGAACTCACGGCTGGGCTGCCAGATCGTGCTAACGCGGGAGCTGGAAGGAGCGGAATTCACCCTGCCCAAGATCACCAGGAACTTCTATGTGGATGGCCATGTCCCCAAGCCCCACTGACATGGGTGCCTGGACCTTTCGACGTTGCCAAGGCCTCAGGGCCCAGACTGAGGGAATAGCCACGTGCCAGCCCCGCTCAGAGCTCGGACAGGTCCCAGGAGAGATGTGGAAGCCCCCGAGAAGGACAACACCCCTGCTTGGGAGAGGTTCCCATGGCCAGGCTCTGGTGGGGACAGGGTGCCTTGTTGGGTGGCCTTCCCCAAGCCCCTGAGAATCGGGGTGTGAGTAGGAGTGGACTCAGATTGGAGCTGCAATAAATCAGTATCACAGGCCCCAGCATGTTGAGTGTCCTTGGGGGACAGATCTGGGGTCTACACATGGCTCACACCTGTAATCCCAGCACTTTGGGAGGCCAAGGCGGGAGGATCACTTGAGGCCAGGAGCTTAAGACCATCCAGGACGACATGGTGCGACCCTGTCTCTATAAAAAAGTAAAAATTGGCGTGGAGTGGTGGTAAGTGCTTGTGGTCCTAGCTACTCGGGAGATTGAAATGGAAGGATCACTTAAGCCCAGGAGATTTAGGCTGCAGTGGAGCAGTGATCAGGCCATTGCACTCCAGCCTGGGCGACAGAGTGAGGCTCTGTCTGAAAACGAAAACCAAAAAACACACACTTGCATCTGCTGTGCTGGGACCCCGGCTCTCCTCTCTCTGGGATCTGAGATCCCACTGGGGATCTGAGGCAGAGGCCTGGGAGCCCCCACTTCCGAGGGGGAGGGCCAGTGTGGGAGGCCCCGCCCCCGCAGTTGCGGAGGGATTTGGTGGGGTCCAGGCCGCTCTTGGCACGCAGATGACCTGAAGCCAGAAAAAGGAAAGGCGCCGCCAAGCCTGGTCGCTCTCAGCTGGAACTCATCACATCCTCAGTCAGGAGCGTCCACACCTCGCAGGTCCCGCCCCTCCCAGGTGGGTTTCATCGGGTGGGCTCAGCGGGGCGGGGCCGAGTGAAATTAGGGAAGGGCCTGGGCTGGGGCATAATGGAGGCCAAACCAGCGCCAAACTCCTTAATGGCAGCGAAGCTGCTGGCGTCGCCCAGTCTGGACCTGGAGCCTCTGGGAGAATCTCCCTCCCAGGAGAGGCCGAGGACCCCAGGATGCGGGAAAACCGGTGGGAGGTGCGTAAGGCCAAACCCCTTCCTCGGACCTTTCACCACCTGGCCCAGTGATCGGGGGGTCATGACCTCTTGTTGCTGGGGTGATAGAAAAGTGGCAATTTTATAATAGTTATTGAAACTTACAAAGAGGTTCTGGTCCCCAGAAACACTTGGGGTCATCTCCGGGATCAGAGGCCATGCAATTCCATGTCTCTGGGGCTGATGTAGGCACTCCCCAGGAGTCATCCAGGGGTTATGGAGGGCAACGCAATAAGAATGAAAATGATAATAATCGTAATCATATAGCAAGCCTGCCGGCGTGGTGGTGCGTGCCTGTAAGTCCCAGCTACTCGGGAGGCTGAGGCGGAAGGATCGCTCGAGCCCAGGAATTCTAGGCTGCACTGAGTCTTGCTCACGCCTCTGCACTCCAGCCGGGGCTACAGAGTGAGGCTCGGTCTCTAAAAGAAACACAAATTAAAAAAGTAACCTTTTTCTCAATCGTGCAGCCAGAGGCTTGAAACCCTGCCTCGGTCACCCAGGGCGGTCCCGGCCTGGGTGATCTACAGGTGCCGTAAGGGGTTGATTGATGTGGAGGGCTGAGAATGTGCCTGGCCGGCCCACAGTTGGCCAGGTGAGTTGCAGTTACTTTGCAACTTGTAAACCTTCCACCCAAAGTTAGAAATGATTGAGCCTCAGGTGGGGTGTGTAGCCTGCCCAGGAGTACACAGCTAGCAAAGAGCCAGATCCTAGCCGGCTGAACCCAGGAGTCCCCCAAGAGTGACCCCACTACCCTTGTCCCCAGGTCCCTCTGGCCTGCATGCCAGAACTCCATCACCGCTCTGCGCTTCCTCCAAGAGACAGTGGAGGGGCTGGATCAGTCCCCTGCTCTGGACACCCAGGTCCTGGGGCCTTGCTGGGAGCTGATGGCTCTGGGGACTCAGGGCCCCCTGCCCCTGGACAGGGGTTCCAAGGACACACAGACCCGGATCAGCCAGAAGGGCTGCTGCCTGCAGCCCTCGGGTACTCCCCCTGCCCCACCCCAGAGAAGGCCCCGGAAGCAGCTGAACCCCTGCCGGGGCACCGAGAAAGTGGACCCCGGGTTCGAGGGGGTGACTCTGAGATTTCAGATAAAGCCAGACGCCAGCCTGCTGATCATCCCCTCGTACAGGTAGGGGCTGACTGAGGCCAGGGCACCCTTTCTCCCTGTAACAACACAAACACGAGTGTGGGAGTCAGGGGTGCTCTCTGGCGTCAGTGTGGACCCTCACACGTGCCCTGCGTTACACGTGGCCCAGTCTCTGGTTGACACCTTGAGCTGGTGCCAGATCCAGGCCTGCTGCTTCTGACTCAGCCATCTGTCCCCACTCCCTGCTTCCCCAGTGTGAGACCCGGTGTCTCTTTATGAATCAGGCAGGCCTGGCCCTGCTTAGGCTACAGCTGCGGCTGCGCTGATTTTTCCCAATAATGCTAACAGCTACAATTTGTTGGTAATGACAATAAGAGGTAGGCCGGGCACGGTGGCTCACGCCTGTAACCCCAGCATTTTCGGAGGCCAAGGTGGGTGGACCACCTGGGGTCAGGAGTTTGAGACCAGCCTGGCCAACATGGTGAAACCCCATCTCTACTAAAAATACAAAAATTAGCTGGGCGTGGTCGCATGCACCTGTAATCCCAACTACTCGGGAGGCTGAGGCAAGAGAATCGCTTGAATCTGGGAGGTGGAGGCTTCAGCGAGCTGAGACAGCACCACTGCACTCCAGCCTGGGCGACAGAGCGAGAATCCATGTCAAAAAAAAAAAAAGCCTTGGGGAGCTGGGCGTGGTGGCTCAGGCCTGTAATCCCAACACTGTGAGAGGCTAAGGTGGGAAGATTGTAGGAGCCCAGCCTAGGCAACATCGCGAGACCCCTCTAATTTTTATTTACTGATTATCATTATAAAAATTATCATTATTTACAACCCGAGAAAATTTTTATGCACTAAAAAAAGAATTATAATTATGACTCTTTAAATCATGCCACCAAAACAAGTTCAAATTTTTTTTTTTAATTTTTTTCTTTTTTTTTTTTCAAAGATGGGGTTTCTCCATGATGGCCAGGCCGGACTTGAACTCCTGACCTCAGGTGATCCACCCATCTCGGCCTCCCAAAGTGCTAGGATTACAGGTGTGAGCCACCACGCCCAGCCTAAGTTCAAATATTTTTATTTTTGAGATCAAGTTGCACTATGTCGCTTAGGCTGGAGTGCAATGGCACAGTCTCGGCTCACTGCAACATCTGCCTCCCGGATTCAAGCAATTCTCCTGCCTCAGCCTCCTTAGTAGCTGGGATTACAGGTGCCCACTACCACGCCTGGCTAATTTTTGTACTTTTAGTAGAGACAGGGTTTCACCATGTTGGCCAGGCTGGTCTTGAACTCTTTTTTTTTTTTTTGAGATGGAGTTTCACTCTTGTTACCCAGGCTGGAGTGCAATGGCACGATCTCAGCTCACCGCAACCTCCGCCTCCTGGGTTCAGGCAATTCTCCTGCCTCAGCCTCCTGAGTAGCTGGGATTACAGGCACGCGCCACCATGCCCAGCTAATTTTTTGTATTTTTAGTAGAGACGGGGTTTCGCCATTTTGACCAGGATGGTCTCTATCTCTTGACCTCATGATCCACCCGCCTCAGCCTCCCAAAGTGCTGGGATTACAGGCGTGAGCCACCATGCCTGCCTGGCCTTTTCTTTTTTTTTTTTTTTTTTGAGACAGGGTCTCACTCTGTCACCCTGGCTAGAGTGCAGTGGCACAATCATGGCTCACTGCAGCCTTGACCTCCCTGGCCCAAGACATCCTCCCACTTCAGCCTCCCAAGTAACTGGGAGCAGAGGGCGGAGGCCTGCCCCGCCACCCCTGGCTAATTTTTTATGTTTGTAGAGATTGGGGTCTCCTGTGTTGCCCAGGCTCCCATCTCTTTTTAAAAATCAATCAATAAATTTTTCAAAGGAAAAAAAAAACCATTGGGAAGCCAAGGAAACTGAGGCAGTCTTTGGAGTGGGAGGTAACGTGTCCAGACTCACACAGCAAGGACACGGAGAACTGGGGTTGGAAGCTGGCAGGCTGTCCTGTGCCTACTATTTTTCAAATAATAATAATAATTAGGTTGGGCGCAGTAGCTTATGCCTGTAATCCCAGCACTTTGGGAGGCTGAGGCGGGTGGATCACTAGAGGTCAGGAGTTTGAGACCAGCCTGGCCAACATGGCGAAACCCCGTCTCTACTAAAAATACAACAATTAGCCGGGTGTGGTGTCGCGCACCTGTAGTCCCAGCTACTTGGGAGGCTGAGGCACAAGAATTGCTTGAACCTGGGAGGCGGAGGTGGCAGTGAGCTGAGATGGCGCCCCTGCACTCCAGCCTGGGACAGAGCGAGCCTCCATCTCCGATAATAATAATAATGTTAATATTACAAATGAGGGGCCAAACCAGGCCGTTCAGATGTCAGTTGCTTCCTTGGGGGATGCCTGATACCTTGATACTAAGTCTTCGTTTTGGGGGGCTATCAGGGGCAAGCTGTGGACCCCCCGACGCTGATACCTTGTCTGCCCCACAGCCTTCCCTGTAGTAGCCGCTCTCAGGAACCCCCTGCAGACGCTGTTCAGGGCCCCGCAGCCCACCCAGGAGACACGGAGGCCCTGGGTGAGTCCTGAAAGCCTAAGAGCTATAAATATTTTGGGGGGCCAATTTCCTGCCTTCCCTGCTTTTCTCCCTGCCCCCCGTTCTCCATCTTGCTTCCGCATTTAGAGGCCTCCGGGAGGAGTCGCAGCGCCCCCTCCACTCGGGCTGAGTCACCCCCACCCCCAGCTTCCTCCTCTGCGGAGCACTGCCATCTGTCTCCCTTCCTGGCTTTTGCTGTAGCTTAGAGCTGGCAACTCCCAGGGCTGGCTGAGAGCCAGGTGGGGCCTTGACAGAGACCCCCACAAAATGCCTCTCCCCACACAGGCCTCCTGAGCTCACGTGTGTCACCTCTGACCCCTGCCCTTTCACCTCTCACCCTTCAGGGCTCCGGCGCTGTGCTTCCTGTCGGACCCAGAGGACCCCGCTCTGGAGAGATGCTGAAGATGGGACCCCTCTCTGCAACGCCTGTGGGATCAGGTCCTTAGAATGGTGGAGGGAGAGGTGGAGGTCCCCAAGTCAGTCCATGTGTCATCAGCGTGGAGTTTGGGGAAAGCAAAAAGCAAAACTCCTACCTCTGGCCAGGCGAGGTTTTCATGCCTGTGATCCCAGCACTCTGGGAGGCCGAGGCGGGTGGATCACAAGGTCAGGAGTTCGAGCAGCCTGGCCAACATGGTGAAACCCTGTCTCTACTAAAAATACAAAAAATTAGCCAGGTATGGTGGCAGGTGCCTATAGTCCCAGCTACTTGGGAGGTGGAGGCAGGAGAATCGCTTGAACCTGGGAGGCGGAGGTTGCAGTGAGCTGAGACCATGCCATGGCACTCCAGCCTGGGCAACAGGGCGAGACTCCGTCTCAAAAAAGACAAACAAAAACAAAACAAAACAAAAAAACACCTACCTCTTGGGAAAGGTGGTTTCCTGCAGTGGTTTCTGGGCCCCCACTGCATCTTAAATGGCAGTTTCTTGTCCCCCAACCCTAGGTACAAGAAATATGGCACTCGCTGCTCCAGCTGCTGGCTGGTGCCCAGGAAAAATGTCCAGCCCAAGAAGCTATGTGGCAGATGTGGAGTGTCCCTGGACCCCATTCAGGAAGGTTAAACTTGCCTTCCCCCTGCTGAGCCGCTTCTTCTGCCTCAGTTTCACCAGTGGGAGAATGGGCAGAAGCAGCAATCCTAGGAGGACCGGGGAAGGAGCTGGCCTGCCTCCTCTCTGCCATCTCCAGATTCAGGGACCCCGGGGGAAGACCCAGGCCTCGGGCAGCAGAGCCTGCTAGGGGTCACTGGCCCCCTTTCTCCAGTCAGCCTCGGCCGAGGCCCCCTCAGGAGACGTTTTCAGGAATGATGAGCATTGTTACAGCAGGGACAATAAAGTACAGAGAGATACTCAGAAAGAGCCTGTGATTCGGAATCCCACCTCCTGTGCCCCTCCGCCAGCCGGGAAGGTGGACAGGTGTCTGCTCGTTTGGGTTGTGAGGGGCACACACACATACACACGCACAGACACACAGTCTTTTTTGTTCTAGCTGGGACTACAGGCGCATCCCACCATGCCTGGGTAATTTTTGTATTTTTTTAGTAGAGATGGGTTTTCGCCATATTGGCCAGGCTGGTCTTCAACTCCTGACCTTGCGATCTGCCCTCCTCAGCCTCCCAAAGTGCTGGGATTACAGGTTTGAGACACCATGTGCTGCCAAGACACAGTCTTCTACACAGGCAGCAGCCCCCCACACAGGGAATTAGCCACATTCACCACAACCTCCCATGCAGGGAAACAGCTGATACCCCCAGAGACATACAGCAGACACAGAAAAACACACACAAGTCAGGTGTGGTGGCTCATGCCTGTAATCCCAACACTTTGGGAGGCCGAGGTGGGCAGATCACATGAGGTTGGGAGTTTGAGCCCAGCCTGGCCAACATGGTGAAACCCTGTCTCTACTAAAGATACAAAAATCAGCCAGGTGTGGTGGCATGGGCCTGTAATCCCAGCTACTTGGGAGGCTGAGGCAGGAGAATTGCTTGAACCTGGGAAGCGGAGGTTGCAGTGAGCCGAGATCATGCCACTGCACTCCAGCCTGGGTGACAGAGTGAGACTCTGTCTCAAAAAAAAAAAAAAAAAAGACACATGCAAGACAGACATTTGCAGACAGAGCCATGCATGCTGACAAACACATCAGCAGACACATCGACAGGGATGTGCTGACACGTGGCTGAGTCATACACAGATACAGACAGCCTACACAGGACACACCCACAACACACACGTGACACACATAACCTATAATCCCAGCACTTTGGGAGGCTGAGGCGGGTGGATCATGAGGTCAGGAGTTCAAGACCAGCCTGGCCAAGATGGTGAAACCCCGTCTCTACTAAAAATACAAAAATCAGCAGGGCATGGTGGCATGCACCTGTAATCCCACCTACTCAGGAGGCTGAGGCAGGGAATTGCTTGAACCCGGGAGGTGGAGGTTGCAGGGAGCCAAGATTGTGCTACTGCACTCCAGCCTGGGTGACAGAGCGAGACTCCATCTCAAAACAAACAAACAAACAAAAAAAACCCCACACACATAGATGCCACACACTGGCAGTGTACATGAGTGGGTCCTTCATCTCTCACCCAACCCCTGCCTGCAGTATGTCACTCTCCTTATTCAGTCCCCGCTGTGTCCCCCACCCGCTTTAAGATCTCCCTAACCCAGCCAAAGCGTGTCTCCTAGGCCTGAAGTCAAAAGCCACAAGTCAGAGGCAGCCCGGAGCAGGCAGGACACACAGGCCACCAGCACTTGGAGGGAGGGAGGAGAGTCAAGACTGGGTGGCGGGCCAGGCGCAGTGGCTCATGCCTGTAATCCCAACACTTCAGAAGGCTGAGGCAGGAGGACTGCTTGAGCCTAGGAGTTCGAGACCAGCCTGGGTAACATAGTGAGACCCCGTCTCTACCAAGTGTCAACTACTCAGGATGCTGAGGTGGGAGGGTCTCTTGAGCCCTGGAGGTCAAGACTGCAGTGAAATGTGATCATACCACTGCACTCCAGCCTGGGTAACAGAGGGAGACACAGACTCAAAAAACAAAAAGAAAGGGTGGGTAGGATGGGCATGGTCCCTGCTGTGGGCATGAGTGAGCCACAAAGTCACATACCCTTATGAGATCCTCTGTGTCTCTCCTGGGAAGCCCTGAATGGGAGGCCTGGAGTCCAGATTCCTCTGCCTTTAAATCCCTGAATTACTTGATCTTACCCTTCCTTGGCCTGGAATACCCTCCCTCCACATCTCCCCATGGCAGACACTTTCCAATCACTTGGGGAGGCCTGGCCCCAACATCACCTCTTCAGAGAAGCCTTCCTTGACCACTCAGTCCAAAATAGACACTTCCCCCTGCTTAGGCCAGGTATAGTGGCTCATACCTGTAATCCCAGCACTCTGGGAGGCTGAGGTGTAAGGATCACTTAAACTCAGGAGTTCGAGGCTAGGTGTGGTGGCTGATGCCTATAGTCCCAGTGCTTTGGGAGGCTGAGGCAGGCCGATCCCCTGAGGTCAGGAGTTCGAGACCAGCCTGGCTAACATGGTGAAACCCATCTCTACTAAAAATACAAAACTTAGCCAGGTATGGTGGCGAGTGCCTGTAGTCCCAAGTACTTGGGAGGCTGAGGGAGGAGAATCGCTTGAACCCAGAAGGAGGAGGTTGCAGTGAGCCGAGATCTAGCCACTGAACTCCAGCCTCAGCCACACAGACTCCATCTAAAATAATAATAATAATAAACTAGGGACCAGGCACAGGGGCTCATGCCTGTAATGCCAGCACTTTGGGAAGTCAAGGCGGGTGGATCATGAGATCAAGAGATCGAGACCATCCTGACCAACATGGTGAAATTCCGTCTCTACTAAAAATACAAAAAAAAAAAAAGCTGGGCATGGCGGTGCGTGCCTGTAGTCCCAGCTGCTCGGGAGGCTCAGGCAGGAGAATCACTTGAACCCAGGAGGTGGAAATTGCAGTGAGCTGAGATCACGCCACTGCACTCCAGCCTGGTGACAGAGCGAGACTCCATCTCAAAATAAAATAGGCCGGGTGTGGTTTCTCACACCTACAATTCAAGCACTTTGAGAGGCCAAGGCAGGGGGATCACCTGAACCCAGGAGTTCAAGACCAGCCTGGGCCACATGGTGAGAACCTGTCTCTACCAAAAATACACAAATTAGCCAGGTGTGGTGGTGAGCACCTATAGTCCCAGCTACTTGGGAGGCTGAGGTGGGAGGATCACTTGAGCCAGGGAAGTTGAGCCTGCAGTGAGCCGTGATCATGCCACTGCACTCCAGCCTGAGCAACAGAGTGAGACCCTGTCTTAAAAGAAATAAAAAATAAAATAGACATTCCCACTCTCACCGTATGTCAGGCTCTAGTTCAGCTCCTTGCTGGCCTCCCTCTTAGAACCTACCAGAATTTCCATTCTCTACATTCTCTATCTGGCTCATGGTTACATTATTCACAGCCATCTCCCCTACCGTCGCAGGAGTTCTCAGGTCTGAGGTCATCACAGCTACCTCCTTGCCCGTGACAGGCCTCTCCAGTGCCAAGCGGAGAGAAGCTCTCTGCAGGGACATACCTTCAACACAGGTCTGCAAGCTCGTGGCTGTCCTTACACATTTATTCAACATTTACTGAGCGTCTGTGTGTGCTCGGCCCCAACGAGGACACTCAGTGGCTCTACTGGGGCTGATATTCTAGAAGACAGTAAAAAAAATAAGAATACTCAGAGGCCAGGCACGGTGGCTCACGCCTGTAATCCTAGCACTTTGGGAGGCCAAGGTGGGTGAATTGCCTGAGCTCAGGAGTTCAAGACCAGCTGGGCAACAAGGCAGTCTCTATTAAAAATAGAAAAAAAAATAGCTGGGCGTGGTGGCGCACACCTGTAGTCTCAGTTACTCAGGAGGCTGAGGCAGGAGAATCACTTGAACCCGGGCCCGGAAGGCAGAGGTTGCAGTGAGAATCACTTGAACCCGGGAGGCAGAGCTGAGAATGGGCCACTGCATTCCAACCTGGGCGAAAGAATGAGACTCCATCTCAAAAAAAAAAAAAAAAGTACTCAAAGGCCGGGCAAGGTGGCTAACCCCTGTAATCCTAGCACTTTGGAAGGCCAAGGTGGGTGAATTGCCTGAGCTCAGGAGTTCAAGACCAGCCTGGGCAACACAGTGACACTCTTGTCTCTACTAAAATACAAAAAATTAGCCAGGCATGGTGGTATGTACCTTTAGTCTCAGCTACTCAGGAGGCTAAGGCAGGAAAATTGCTTGAACCCGGGCGGCGGAGGTTGCAGTGAGCTGAGATTGCCCCATTGCACTCCAGCCTGGGTGACAGAGTGAGACTCTGTCTCAAAGAAAAAACAAACAAAAAAACTCAGGTATATGTCTACTAAGATGTTAAATTGTGACTGGGCCACAGAGAAAAAGTGTGCAAGGAGATAAAAGAATTAAGTAGGTCGGACATGGTGGCTCATGCCTATAATCCCAGCACTTTGGGAGGCCGAGGTGGGCAAATCACTTGAGGTCAGGAGTTTGAGACCAGCCTGGCCAACATAGTGAAACCCCTTCTCTACTAAAAATACAAAAATTAGCCAGACGTTATGGTGGGCGCCTGTAATCCCAGCTACTCAGGAGGCTGAGGTGGGAGAATCTCTTGAACCCAGGAGGCGGAGGCTGCAATGAGATCGAGCCGTTGCACTCCAGCCTGGGCAACAAAACGAGACTCCGTCTCAGAAAAAAAAAAAAAGTTGGGTGCCGTGGCTCATGCCTGCCTGTAATCCCGCACTTGGGGAAGCTGAGGTGGGTGGATCAGGAATTCGAGACCAGCCTGGCCAACATGGTGAAACCCCATCTCCACTAAAGATACAAAAATTAGCCAAGCATAGTGGTGACTGCCTGTAATCTCACTGGGAGGCTGAGGCAGGAGAATCGCTTGAACCCTGGAGGCAGAGGCAGCAGTGAGCCAAGATCATGCCACTGCACTCCAGCCTGGGCCATAGAGTGGGGCTCCATCCCCCCTCCCAAAAAAAAAGAAAAGAAAGAAAAGAAAAAGAAGTAATTGCAGTTTTTGCCATTACTTTATCCCCCACCACCAACCCCATGCTGCCACCAGACAGAGTCTCACTCTGTGGTCCAGGCTGGAGTGCAGTGGCTCAATCTCAGCTCACTGCAAACTCCGCCTCCAGGGTTCAAGCAATTCTCCTGCCTCAGCCTCCCAAGTAGCTGGGATTACAGGTGTGTGCCACCATGCCCAGCTAATTTTTTCTGTACTATTAGTAGAGACAGGGTTTCACCATGTTATCCAGGCTTGTCTCGAACTCCTGACCTTGTGAACTGCCCGCCTCAGCCTCCCAAAGTGTTGGGATTACAGCGATAAGCCACCAAGCCTGGCCTTTGCCATTACTTTCAATGGCAAAAACAGCAATTACTTTTGCGCCAACCTAATAAAATCAATATCTCATCTGAAGGCTCTGAAAGAGACCTTGAAGGCAGCAGGAGTGGAGAGAGATCATTGAGCAGGGTCGGGGGGGCACAGGCAGAAAAGTTGAGGTGGCGTGAGTGGCAGGGCTGCCCCTGGCTGGTGCCTTTTTGGCTTCTTTTCGGCTCCAGCACCCAGCACTGGCCTGCCCTCTTGTGTCATTTCTCTGTCTCATCTTCGCTCATTACATGTTTGCATGGGGCTGGCTTCCTTCTCTAGGGCTCTGCGTTCCTACTTTTGAGGGAGGAGGGGGAGAGAAGGAGGCCGGGGGGAAGGAGGCCCAGCTGTTGTGCCTTATGCTGTTGGGGGTGAGGCGGATGGTGCCGTGTGATGGGGGTGCAGCGGATACCCTTCGTGTGTCTGTTCTGAATCATGATGGGCCGAGTGGAAAGGCAGGGTGGTGGTAAACTGAGGCACCGTGGGTGGACACAGGATGAAGGATGCTTTGAGGGTGGGGCAGGGGTGCACCCTTTAACAGGGGTGACATCGTGAGGGCTGACACCCATAGCATCAGCCACCGCCCACCCAGGGAGGTCTCACCGAGGTCTCAGGGCAGGCGGGCGATGGAGAGGGGCTCCACCCATCTTGGCAAGGCGGCCTCAGCTCTGCCGGTAACCAGGCCTGGGGAAAGCACCTAGCTCCCATCTTCTAGAGTGACCCGGACCAGAGGGCAGTGCTGGGCGGAAGAGATAAGTGGCAGGGAGGAGGAGGGAGGAGTTAGGCCCCCACCCCTCCCCAGGAGTTCAAATAGAGCAGGAAACAGGCGCCGAGAGATGATAAGCTCTAGGTCATGCTGCAAAAAGAGCTTGGATTGTGCCTGACATATAGTAGGTGTTTGGGAGGCTGAGGCAGGCAGATTATGAGGTCAGGAGTTCAAGACCAGCCTGACCAATATGGTGAGACCCTGTCTCTACCAAAAATGCAAAAAGAAAATTAGCCAGGTGTGGTGGCGGGCACCTGTAATCCCAGCTACTCGGGAGGCTGAGGCAGGAGAATCGCTTGAATCCAGGAGACAGAGGTTGCAGTGAGCTGAGATTGTGCCACTGCACTCCAGCCTGGCGACAGAGCAAGACTCCATCTCAAAAAAAATAGTTGTTTTTTTTTGTTGTTGTTGTAGTTTGTTTGTTTTTAGAGACAGGGTCCTGCTCTGTCACCTGGGCTGGAGTGCAATGGCGATATCATAGCTAGCAGTGGCTTCAACCTCCTGGGCTCAAAGGATCCTCCTGCCTCAGCCTCCCAAGTAGCTGGGACTACAGGCATGCACCACCATGTCTGGCTAATTTTTGAAAAATAGGCTGGACACAGTGGCTCACACCTGTAATCCCAGTGATTTGGGAGGCCGAGACAGGTGGATCACCTCGGGTCAGGAGTTCGAGACCAGCCTGGCCCACATGGTGAAATCTTATCTCTACTAAAAATACAACAATTAGCCCTGTCTCTACTAAAAATACAAATATTATGCCTATAGTCCCAGCTACTTGTGAGGTCAAGGCAAGAGAATTGCTTAAACTTGGGAGGCGGAGGTTGCAGTGAGCTGAGATTATACCACTGCAATCCAGCCTGGGTGACAGAGTGAGAGTCCATCTCAAAAAAAATTTTTTTTGCAAACATTTTTTGTAGGGTCTCACTATGTTGCCCAGGCTGGTCTGAAACTTGTGGGTGCAAGGGTTCCTCCCACCTGGGCCTCCCAAAAGTCCTGGGATTACAGGCCTGAGCCACCATGCCTGGCTCCCTCAAAAAACACTTTTTTTTTTAGATGAAGTTTTGATCTTGTTGCCCAGGCTGGAGTGCAATAGCATGATCTCGGCTCACCGCAACCTCCACCTGCCAGGTTCAAGGGACTGTCCTGCCTCAGGCTCCTGAGTAGCTGGGATTACAGGCACCCCCCACCACGTCCAGCTAATTTTTTGTATTTTTTGTAGAGACGGGGTTTCTCCGTGTTGGTCAGGCTGATCTCGAACTCCCGACTTCAGGTGATACACCCGCCTAGGCTTCCCAAAGTGCTGGGATTGATTGCAGGCGTGAGCCACTGCACCCGACTCACTTTTTTTTTTTTTTTTTCCTGAGACAGAGTCTAGTTCTGTCGCCCAGGCTGGAGTGGCAAGATCTCCACCTGCCGGGTTCTAGCAATTCTCCTGCCTCAGCCTCCTGAGTAGCTGGGATTACAGGCACTTCCTGTAATCCCAGGTGTGCCACTACCGCCCAGCTTTTTTTTTTTTTTTTTTTTTTTTTTTTGAGATGAAGTCTGGCTCTGTAGCCAGGCTGGAGTGCAGTGTCATGATCTCAGTTCACTGCAATCTCCGCCTCCCAGGTTGAGCCATTCTGCCTCAGCCTCCCAAGTAGCTGGTATTACAGGTTCGCACCACCACACCCAACTAATTTTTGTATTTTTAGTACAGAAGGGGTTTCACCATGTTGGACAGGGTGGTCTCGAACTCCTGACCTCAAGTGACCACCGTCTTGGCCTCCCTAAGTGCTGGGATTACAAGCGAGAGCCACCATACCCGGGCCTGGCTAATTTTTGAAAAACATCTTTTTTAGGTTCTCCCTATGTTGCCCAGGCTTGTCTGAAACTCTTAGGTGCAAGGGATCCTCCCACCTGGGTCTCGCGCAAGTCCTGGGATTACAGGCGTGAGCTACTACGCCTGGCCTCCTCAAAAATCGCTTTTTGAATGAATAACTCGGGAGGTCACATTGGAACCCTGGGCTTGTTCCACCTTGCAGAAACAGAAGCGGAGGCAGGGAATTCCTTTATAAAAACTTTATTGGGGGGATGGGTAGAAAATAGGGGTGACGCCCTTGGAGTTAAATACATAAATAAATAAGTAAATAAATAAAGCAATAAATAAGCCCCCGTGTGTGTCTGGGGGGCGTCCCCCGGCCCGCGGGGAGAGGGGAGCGGGCTCACGCCGAGGTCAGCTGAATGGCGAAGACCTCGCCCTCCGCCGGCGACTCGGCCGCGCCCCCCGCTGCCTCGGGTCCGCCCTCCGCGCCCGCCGCCCCGCCGGCGCCGCCGCCCGCGCCGTTGAGACACACGGCCTCGCCCGAGCTTTCGGCCTCCTGCACGTTGTACTCTCCCTTCTTGCAGGCGGTGGACTGCACGTAGAAGGCCAGGCCAGCCCCCGCGGCCAGAAGCGCCGCGCCCCCAGCTGCGCCACCCACGGCGACCCACAGCCACGGACCTGCGGGGTGGAGACCCTCGCGGAGGGTGGCCAAGCTCCGGGGGGCTTCCCCCACCGCCCCCTGCACCCTCACAGGCACGAGGTGAGTCCTCAGGCTGGGGGGAACCCACTGTCTGGCCTTGGGAGAAGGGAGGGACCCCACGCACGCACTAAGGCCACACCCAGTGCCAGGGCGACCCCAGACCCAATTTACATCGCACTTAAGCCCATGGGGATATAAATCCGTAACCACACTTAGCCCCCTAGAGACAAGTCAACTCTCCCCATCCCCCCAAAAATGAGGGTCAGCAGGACCAGGTCAGGTTCCCCCCACCCCAGAGAGACCCCAGCCCCAGGAGCTTCAAGAAATGAGAAGGCGATCTTGTCCCCTCCCACGCAGAACCCACCCCAAGTTTTTAAGTCCTTTCCTGCAGCAATGACAGCCCTGGAGGGTCCTCTCCTTGAATTCAGTTCTCCCCACCTCCATCTCCCACCCCTCAACGTGCGATCAACAGCTGCACCCGCTCAGGCAACTTTGATTTCTACTCCGTCCCACTTCCGTCTCAACTACCGGGACTGAGAAGCAGGCAGGCGGGATCCGCCGCCCCCAGACCCAGGTCACGCCCCCTTGCTGATCCCTCGCCCCGCCCCTCCCCAGCTGCTACTTACCCGCCACGCGCACCGTAATGCGCCGCGCGTGGCGCCCGTGCGCGTTGGTGGCTGCGCACTCGTATTCGCCGCCGTGGCTTCCCATGGCGCCCGCCACGCTCAGTGTGCTGTTGTTGCTCGACAGGCCGATGTTGAGGGCCCCCGGGGGCGCGCGCCAGCTGATCTGGGCTGGAGGCCAGGCCTCTGCGCGGCAGGTCAGGGTGAAGTTGCCACCTGGGCGCACGCCTCCGGGTGGCGAGGCAGCAAGTTCGGCCACCACCGGCCTGTCTGAAGGGCACAGAAGGTGCAGGGGGGCTTAGCGCCGGCCAGCCGCTGATCAAATGCCCTGCTCCGGCCCACCACGATCGATGAGAGACCACCCCGCCTCTAATGGGCAGAAGAGGATCCTGCCTCCTGTCAGAAAGCCTCCTCCCCCGACAATCAGGCTGTTGTTGGGACTAAAATTCCGCGCCCTTCTTCACTGAATTGGAGGTGAAGCCCAGGCCAGTGTTCTAATCCAGGATTTGAGGAGGGCTGTGCTCCTATTCCCTAGAATTTTCTTTTTAAATAATTAATTAATTAATCATGTTTTTGAGATGGAGTCTCACTCTGTCGCTTAGGATGGATTGCAGTGGCGCGATCTCGGCTCATTGTAACCTCCGCCTTCTGGGTTCAAGAGATTCTCCTTACTGGCTCCTGCCACTAAACCTGGCTAATTTTTTTTTTTTTTTTTTTTTTTTTTTTTTTTTTTTGAGACGGAGTTTCGCTCTTGTTACCCAGGTTGGAGTGTAATGGCGCGATCTCGGCTCACCGCAACCTCCGCCTCCTGGGTTCAGGCAATTCTCTTGCCTCAGCCTCCTGAGTAGCTGGGATTACAGGCACGCACCACCATGCCCAGCTAATTTTTTGTGTTAGTAGAGACGAGGTTTCACCATGTTGACCAGGATGGTCTCGATCTCTTGACCTTGTGATCCACCCGCCTCGGCCTCCCAAAGTGCTGGGATTACAGGCTTGAGCCACCGCGCCCGGTTTTTTTTTGGTATTTTTAGTAGAGAGAGGATTTCACCATGTTGGTCAGGATGGTCTCGAGCTCCTGACCTTGTGATCCACCCGCCTCTGCCTCCCAAAATGCTGGGATTACAGGTGTGAGCCACAGCACCCAGCCTTATTTTCTTTTTTTTAAAAAAAATTGTTCTTTTTGTTTTGTTTTGTTTTTTATTGGTTATATCTAAAGAAAGATATATATATATATTTTGAGATAATTTTCTTTTTTCAAAGAAAGACTCTCATTCTGTCGCCCAGCTGGAGTGCAGTGGCGGGATCTCGACTCACTGCAATCTCACCTCCCAGGCTCAAGCGATTCTCTTGCCTCGGCCTCCCAAGTAGCTGGGACCACAGGCACCTGCCACCACGACCAGCTAATTTTTGTATGTTTTGTAGAGACGAATTTTCACCATGTTGGCCAGGCTGGTCTCGAACTCCTGTCCTCAAGTGATTCAACCTTCCAAAGTGTTGGGAATTACAGGCCTGAGCCACCACCCCTGGCTAAAATTTTCATTACCCCCTGGTTTAGGCTGGAATTCCCTGTCCCAGAGAATGAGACCGGAAAGTTGCCCTTGAACACTCCCACCGCTGTGAGCCATTCTTGCGAGGACCGTGTCCCCTCCATGCAGTGCTGCCCCCACTCACATTCCACGCCCACAGTGACGGTCCGGGAGTCCGTGCCATGCGCATTGGTGGCCACACAGTGGTAGATGCCTGCATCCTCTCGGGACACGCGCTGCTGCTCAGGCCATGGAGTGCCTTCCCGAGAGCAGTGCACTCCTGGGGAAGGGCGACCCCGGGCGGCGCAGGCCAGCGCGGCAGCCTCAGTCCCTTCCAGCCACGTCTGGTGACTTGGGCAGGTAGATTCATCCATCTCCGGCGGCGCTGCAAAGCAGTCATGGGGGGTGTCAGGGAGGTGCCTAGACTGTGGGATACCCCTGCTCCCCGCCCACCTGGGCCTCGCTCACACTCCGCGCTCACGATGACTGTTTTGGCCGCGGAGCCGTGGCGGTTGGTGGCGTTGCAGATGTAGGTGCCGGGTGCCAGGTCACTAGGGATGCTGGGGGCTCTGAGACTAGGGTCTGGGGGTGCCAGCGGCAGCAGCACCCCCTCAGTGGCGCCCCCAGAGCCCACGCACTCCACGCTTGGTTGTGGTTTCCCATCGACCTCGCAGGAAAATAGGCGCCCAGATCCTTCCACCCATGTCCAATTGCTGGGGCAGTTCGGCTCCTCAAACCTGGGGCCATCTGGGGAACAGGATTACGGGGGTTCACCCGGGGGCCAGGAAGTCCAGCCGGAGTTGTCCCACAGATCCCTGGCTAACCCCACGCTGCCCCTACTCACATTCCACCGTGATGATCACATTTTTGGCAGCAGATCCCCGAGGGTTGGTGGCTTCGCAGCGGTAAGTGCCCGCATGCTCCGGAGCCACAATCAACAGCCCCTCGAGGAAGACCCCGAGCTCCCCAGAGCGCACGCAGCTCACATCAGGCGGCGGGACCCCGTGAGCCACACAGATCAGCGAGGCTTCTGTTCCCTCCACCCAAGTAATGCGTTCTGGGCAGCCCACGCTATCCAGCGCTGGTGCATCTAGAGGAGGAGTGTATTGTTGGCTCTGGGGTCTGGGGGCCATTCTAACGTCCCTAGACTTACTCTTTGGAGTTTCAAGGCTTCCACAAAGGGTTGTCCCTGCACAACCCTTGGACGCGGATCCAGGAGGGTGTCACGCTAATCGAGCCAGGCACTCTGGGAGCTCCCTGAGCCACCAGGGGCGCCTTTTTTGGTCTAAAAATTTCAACACTCTGGACGTCCTGCCTTTCCAAGACTCCGCCCAAATACCACGCCCCGGCCTACGGACACGCCCACCTGGTCTCTTCATCCTCCAAGATCTTTCCCCAACCCCACCCAAAGGGACAACTCACACCCTACTACTCTTCTCTGTAGGCCGGCCAGCCCCCAGACCTTGAACCAGACAGAGATGCACCCTGCGCACCCCGACTCACACTCCACTATCAGCGTCACGACCTTGACCGCCTCGCCCTGATCATTGGCAGCCTTGCAGCGGTAAGTGCCTGAGAGATCCCGAGTGACCGGACCCAGCAGGCCCAGAGCCAGTACGGCTCTGCCGTCGGAGCGCGTGCAGTGCACCGAGGGTTCTGGGTTCCCGCGGGCCTTGCAGCGCAGCGTCTGCTCTGGGCCCTCGGGCCACGTCCAGCTCCTGGGGCAGTCCGAATCATCCAGCCGGGGGGCGTCTGTGGGCAGGCCGTGGGGTTACACAGGCTTAGACGTGGACCGAGAGAAATGGCCCCGCCTCCACGACACGGCCAGGGATCAGGCGGGTCCTTGGAAGTTACCAGTAGAGAGGGTGAGGGGTTATCACCAACTCACATAGGACGCGAAGCTCTGCGCTCCTGTTCTTGATCAGGGTCTCCCCGTCCACGTCAAGGGTGGCGTTGCAGAAGAAGCTGCGCCTGTCGTCATTCTCGGTGGCATTTAGCTGAAGCTGGACGGGCTGCCCCGGAACCGTGGCTGGAACTCCCTCCAATGTGACCAGGGCTTCGGCTCCGGCTGTGCAGGTTACTGTCACCATCTGCCCCTCGGAGATGCTGGGTTCACTCAGGGTCAGCAGTGGTGCCGGGAAGCCTGGGGCGGAGCATTGGTCGGAGTATACTGACCAAACCCCTCCCGCCGGTCAAGGCCCCCCCTCCCCTTATCTGCCCGAACCCTCGGGGTGCTGAGGCCAAACTAGGGTACCGCGCCCAGCCTCCAGGCTGCACAGGCTCCTCCCCACCAGTGGTTACATCTCCGCCCCCACATGCTCCGCCCACCACATGCCCCGCCTTTTTGGGGACACTCGGGCCACGCCTGTCCCGCTACTGAGGTCCCGCCCACTCGTCGCCCCGCCTTCGCGTTCCTCTGGCCCAGTCTCTGAACTGCGGAGACCCCGCTTCCCTCCTTACTGTAGATGGTCACGTTCTCCCGGGTCTCCCGGTTTTCGCCCGCCAGGGTGACGTTGCAGACCAGCTGCCTGGCACCCTCCTGCTCTGCGCTAGCTGTGGCTGTGGCAGTGGCCACGAGTGCGTCCCCGTCGAGGGTGACATCAGGACTCAGATTCTGGTCTCCCAGCGCGAGGTAGACCCTGGCCTCTGTGGCTGGAAATAGTCTGTCCAGGGCGCAGCTCACGGGCCTTTCCGAGCCAACTTCCAAGAATCGGGGAGCAGCGAGGCGCGGGGGATCCGGAGACAGGGCTAGGGGTGGAAGACCCAAGTTTGAACGAACTTGTGTTCCGAGAGCTCAGTATGTTCTAAGCACTTGACATGCACTATCTTAACGTGTAATCATCCTCAAGGCACAGAGAGGGAAACAGCTCAGCTCGTGGGGGTTGAAGTCAGGATCAGCATTCAGATGTATCTGCCTCTAAACCTCATAAACACCGACCTGACCCCACTTGGTCCCATCTCCGCACACCCTACTCACAGAAGGTTCGGAGCTCTCTGGGGGCGGAGCTGTTTTCAAACAGTCCCAGGCCGTGTGGCCGCAGGTCCAGCTCCGCGCGACACGAGAAATTGGCCCCATGGTCCTCCCTCCGGGCCAGTACCGTGGCTGTGAGCACCGCGCCCCGCGCTCGGGGTGGTTCGCCGGCGAAGCTGCGGCGGATCAGCTCCTGGGCGCCCCGCAGCAGGGTCAACGTGAGGCTCGCACGGGGCCCAGCACCCGGGACCCTACAGCTCAGGGTGAAGTTCTGGCCCACCGGCTGCCAGGGAGGCAGCTGCACCAGCTCTACGCGATCTGGTCGCTCTGCAAATGGGAAGAGTCCGCGGCTCTTGGAACGCCAGAACTTGGAACCCAGGGGAGGGGGTGGGGACACAGAGGGTGGGGCCTGAAAGGGAGGACCCTGGGACCCAGAGGGCGGTGCCTGGGAGGGAGGAAAAGTAGTGGAGTACGCGGGAGGCCACCCAGAACTCACGGAAAGTGCGAATGAGCCCACGCGCCTGTAGTGTGCGCCGCGCGCAGCGGAAGAAGCAGACGGGCTGGGTCTCCGGCTCGCGAATATCCACCAGCTGCCGCGCCAACCAACGCAAACCCCTCTGGGTCCCGTTTCGGCGCAGCGAGGTCTCCAGGCCACCGCGTTCCGGCCGAGGGCAGTTGGTGCTGCAATTCAGCCACAGCGAGCCCCCGCGCTCCACGAACGCCACGCGGGGTTGCAGGTCCGCCCAGAAGGGCTCCTGCGAGACCGCTGCCCAGGGAAACGCGGGCTCAGCCTGGGAAGCCAACTCCCTGACATGTTAGCGCCCTTATGTCGAGTCAAGGGTTCTCGGAGGGCGGGGAGGAGGAGAGGCTGCAGCCAGGGAAAGAACCCAGGCGTCCTGCGTCCTGCCCAGGCCTCGAGTTTAAAGGCGCGCTCCCAGAGTCTAAACCTCGAGGGTGTCTCTGGGACGTGGTACCAGAGATCCCTGGTCTCCAAAGCGCCGATGGAGCGGCGGGAAAACATGGGAGGGGGGAGGGGATAGAGGAAAGGAAAGATGGGGTCTTCGATGCACACAGCAAGGCTGAGAGCAGGGGACCCCAGGTGGGGGATGGGGGATAAACCGGTTCTCAGGGTCCTGGTAGAATCCCGAGATATGGGGAGAGTGCGTTTGCCGCAAGGGCAAAGGAGAGATGGGCTCCAGATAGGTGGGTCAAGGATCAGGAAGGACCCTACACCCGGTGAAGAACACGGAACCAGGACGCAGGGCTGGGCTCATGGAAGGAACCGCGGGAACAGCCGAGGTGCCCGGTTGCCAGGGCTCCGGGCAGAGCGGGAACAGCGTTTCTGAGTCACGGTAGTTGGAGAGATGGAGTCTTCGCGGACCGCGAGTGGGGAAGATCCCAGTCCGTGGACCATGGTGCACAGCAGAGCGTGAGGAGGTACCCGGGGAGGGGACAGGAGAGACTCCGGGTCTCCAGGGCGCAGGGCTGGGTGCGGAAGAGCACCTAGGAGCTCGAAATGGGTAGGGGCGATCGAGGGGTCAGGAAGCTGGGGCTCGGGTGTGTATTTGGGAGGAGGGGGAAGGGAAGAAGACTCAGGCTCGAGGTGGGGGCAGAGGCGTGGGAGAGAGGCGAGGGCGGAGCCGGGAGGGACAGGAGGCCGCTTCTCAGTCCGGGAACTCCGCCCCCGCCCTGTCCACCCCGAGCCAGAGCGGGGCTCTTACCTGAGAGGTCGAAGAGCCCCAGGCCCAGAGCAGCCCAGAGGCCGAGTAGCGCCCGGCGCAGCCCTGGCGAAGGCCCTGGCATCGCCGCGGCGGGGAAAGCGCAGGAGGCGAGGGGAGCGCGAGCCGAGGAGCTGGGCTAGAGGACGGCTCGGCGCGGCGCGGCGGGTGGGGTGTGGGGGAGGCAGAGTTGCGCTCGGGGATTGGTTTAACGTTGGTAACTTGGTTTCCAAGGAGGGGGCGGCGGCAGAGGCGGCGGGGGGGCGGGAGGCGAGCGTGCGCTAAGCTCCTGGCCTTGGTGAAGGCGAGCTGGCAGGAGCGAGGGACCCCCGGGGTCTACGTGGAGGCCGGCATGATGGCCCAGAGCCTTCTGGGGGAGACCACGCTCTCCCGCGTCATCCTCGGCCGCGACTCTGGGATCGGGGGATGCTGGCTTGCCCTTCCCAAACCCCTACCCCAGCCCTGGCTGAGATGCTGTGATAATGAGCTGGACTCCGAGCTCCGCCCCCACATGTAGCTCCTCCCACCAGCGCCCCTTAGGGCGGGGAGGCATTTGGGGACTGAGAGGTTTGGGAGGCACTGGATGGGGAAAGGACAGTTCTAGGGAAGGATGTGGGGATGCCTCTCTCACCCGTCCTTCTCCTTTTGACCCCGCGGAGCCACACCCCTAAGCCCCCCCTCCCGCTCAGCCCCGGCTCGCGACAGAGGGGGCGGGACGAAAATGCCAGCGAGCCGGGGACACGTGTGCGTGCGCGCAGCGTTCGCGGGCGTCTAAATTAGAATCCGCTCGGCTCCGGGTCTGTATTTACCCAGCGTGCAGCGGGCACGTGTCTACTCAGCGTGTGTGAGCGCCAGCCGCCCAGGAGCGCCCGAGTCCGCCTTCTGCTCGGTGTGCTGGGGCCCTGGCCCTCCACGCGAGAACGAGTAACAAGGGGTGATTCTTTTGATTCCGCATCCGGGCCCCAAGCTTTGACAACCCCCCCCCCCCCGCAACTCCATGTGCTCATCTGGCCGGGTGTCTACCAGAACATCGTCAGAATTCGAATTTGTGGACCATCTGCTCACCCCTTCCCGGCCGCATGGGTACCTCTTTTGCGTATCCATGGGACCCTTCCCTCTCTACCCTTCATGGTCTCACCCTAGCCCGGTGAGCTATTTTGGAGATGAGTTCTCGCTCCACAGTTGTTTGTTCTCCAGGAAAGCACAGGTTCTGAAGGTGGGGCTAGGATAGGAAACTTAACATCCAATCAGAGCTGCCGCGCGGTGGCGGCGGCGCCAATCAGGAAAGCCAGACCTTGAACCCCGCCCTGCCCCTGTCCGTGGCCCTCCTGGACCGCGCTGATCCCATCTGCACAGCCTCGATAATGCCAGCAGGAGAGGTTTCTGCGACACCCGCTGGGGATACACAAAGTCTGCGGCTTCGGGACCTCAGGTGGGCCCTGAGTGAGGAAACCTCAAGTGCCCTCAGGGAGTCAAGGAACTTGGAGAAAGTGATCGCAAAAAAAAAAAAAAAAAAAAGTTCCTCCGAAGAAGGGCAGTAATGGGATCCCTTAGGTCACAGGACAGAGGCTGGTTAAGGAAGCCTTTATTGATTTCTGGAGGGTTCCCCCGCCAATATTTATTTTTATTTTTGAGACAGGATCTCTCTCTGTCGCCCAGGCTGGAGTGCAGTGGCACGATCAAGGCTCACTGCAACCTCGACCTTCAGGGCTCAAGCAATCCTCCCACTCAGCCTCCCGAGTAGCTGGGCCCACAGACGTGCAGCACCAAGCCCGGCTAATTTTTGTTATTTGTTGCATAGATGGAGTCTCACCATGTTGTCCACGCTGGTCTCAAACTCCTGGGCTCACGCAGTCCTGCTGCCTTGGCATCCCTAAGTGCTGGGATTACAGGCGTCAGCCACAGTGTTCGGGGGATTCCCCAAATTGCTCCAGATTCCTCTTTTGTCTCGCTCAGCCGGCATAGAATACCCCGCTTTACTCCGGAGACTTCATCGCTAGGTACTTGTACAGGTACACAGCGCCCACGGCGAGGAGGATCCCCACAAGGGCAGCGATGGAACAGGAGGCCAAGGCTGTGGGCACGGGGCTCCAAGCTGGGAGCAGGAGGCGAGAATTAGGAAGGGGACAGAGGGAGGTCTGTCGACCCGCGTGAAACTCACGCTTGGTCTGTGCGCCTTCTTGGGGTTATAAACCTCTCCGCCCCCTTCCTCGTCCCCAGGATTACAGGGGTGCCTCACCGATCATCAGTGTAATGGGTGCAGAGCTGCTGCGGACCACCAGGCCGTCGAGATTGAGGCGCGCGTGGCAGATCACGGGCTGCCAGAAATCGCGGGGTCCAGCGGGAAACTCGTAGGTCAAGGTCACGTTGGCCAGATCCAGGCCGGTGAAGCGCTCCAGGCTTTCGGAATAGATGATCCGACCGCCGCACCTCAGGGTCACCACCAAGTAGCCCACGGGGAACACGTGTGTCACGTGGCAGCGCAAAGTGTATTTCCTGCCCTCTAAGACCGGAGGCTCCAAAATCACGCTGTGGGGAGGTTCTAAGGCAAGGGGGACCCTCTGAGTGAGGTCCGCGGGCGCCCCCTATAGAGCGACTGTCAACTACCCTCCCCCCATCTCTTCCAGCCCCCTCCCTTCACCCCAGCCGGACCGAGCCCCTATCCCTCACTGTAGGCGGTGATCCTGGCGGTGGCCCAGCGCGTTTTTCCTGCGCAGGTGACAAAGCAGTGCGCCTGGGAGCTCCAGGCCCTCACGTCGAGCAGCTGGTAAAGCACCCAACCCGGCCCTCTGAGCGTCTTGCCCTGCTGCAGCCGGGTGCGGAGGCTGGAACTCTGTGGCTGGGGACAGCTGTTGCTGCAATTGAGCCACACTGACCCTCCCGGCGGCACAGCCACGAACTCTGGGTTCACGCGCACCCAGAAGGGCACTGAGGTCCCCGAGGGCGTGGGAGAGCTACCCTTGGAGCCTCGTGCCCGCTCAGTCCCGCGTCCCAGCGCACTCCCAACTCCCAGGTAAGCGGCCGCCAAAAAAAGCAGCAGCGACAGGGGAAACAGAGACCCCATGGCAAAAAGCCCGGACTGAGGGGCTCCGCGCCAGACAGCCAGGGCTGGCTCTGGAGATAAGGAGGCCCTCAGCCCCGCCTCCTCAACTCCGCCCTGGAGAGGGAGGGGAGGCCCCATTAGAGGGCCCAGGAGTCCCGCAAAAAGAGATTCTTCTCCCCGGGTCAAGAATGGGATTCCAGACCGGGCGCGGTGGCTCAAGTCTGTAATCCCAGCACTTTGGGAGGCCGAGGCGGGCGTATCACGAGGTCAGGGGTTTGTGACCAGCCTGACCAACATGGTGAAACCCCTCTCTACTAAAAATACAAAAAATAGCCAGGTGTGGTGGTGCCTGCCTGTAATCCCAGGTACTCAGGAGACTGAGCAGGATTATTGCTTGAACCCAGGAAGCAGAGGTTGCAGTGAGCCGAGATCGCCCACTGCACTCCAGCCTGGGCCACCAAGCAAGACTCCATCTCAAAAAAAAAAAAAAAAAGGCGGTGGGGGGGATTCCAGGCCTCATTGGAAACCAAATTTTTTTTTCTGGAGTCTTCAGTTTTCACTACAGACCCAGAAGGTCATAAATAGTCCTAGATTTGGACCAGAACCTCAAGGTATGGCCATGAGTTCACAATGTTTTTCTTGGGGGAGGAAGTGGGAGGATGGGACTGTGGCTGCTTAGAAAGGACTCCAGCTGGATGTGAAACCTCCCCTCAACTCACACAAGGCTGAGGCAGATGAGAAAAGCTTTATTAGCACAAAGGAAGTCTGGGCAATGTCGTGACACCCTGTCTCCACAAAAAAGTCCAATTTCCCAGGTGTGGTGGCGTGCATCTGTGGCCCCAGCTACTCAGGAGGCTGAGGTGGGAGGATCACTTGAGCTCAGGAGGTCAAGGCTGTAGTGAACTATGATTGCACCACTGTACTCCAGCCTGGGTGACAGAGTGAGACCTTATCTACAAACACACACACACACACACACACACACACACACACACACGGAAGAGGCTGCCAGAGCTGGGATGGAGTGCTCCATTACCTTGGCCCCCTCACATACATACACACACACACACACACACACACACACACACGAAAGAGGCTTCTAGAGCTGGGGAGTCCTCCAATACCTTGGCCCCCTGCCCCCTGCTTGCAGGGCTCTGATCACTGCGGGAAGTTGGAGCTGTGTAGTGCGAGGTCCCACTGAATTGCAAACAGAAAAAGGCAGAGGTCGGGCATATTCCCTGGGCACTCTCCAGGCATTACCACCGTCACTGGGAACGCTGGCAGGAATGTATGTGGGTGGGGAGTGGCTAACGAAGGCGTCGTTTTTGAGGGAAGGGAGGAGTAAGGCCTCACTGGGTCGCTCCAGTTCTGAACCTGTAACCATTACTAGTCCACATAGTGCTTTCGTGCCAAATAGAAAAATCACTCCTTCTGGGGAAAGGCAGGTTGGTCAACGAGAAGTCCCAGCCCCATTTGATCTTTTTGCCAGGCACTCTTGTGCAGTGTACAACCTGTACAACTGTACCTGGTGACCCTGAATGTGACTGTGGCTGGGAGCTCCGTGAAGCTAGAGACCTATGTTCATCTTGTTCGCCATCCTAGCCTACATAAAAAGCACTCAATAAATAGCTGGTAAAAAAAAAAATGAATAAATACGTATCAAGGGTTGGGGACAGTCAATAGACAGCAGCGCCCAAGCTGGCCTCTGTCAAGAAGTGCAGGCATTTATGTTTTGATGCGACACATGTCTGTGCAGGGCCACTTCTTCCGTAGGGCTGTGGGGCGTTAGCATACCCCATGGCCAGCGAATTTCAGTATTTCCTGGCTGTGTGTCCTTATGGTAGGGGTATGTTTCCCCGACCCGTTCCCCTCTCACCAGGCTAGACTTTGACGTCCATCACAGTCACATCTTGAGTCTTGCCCCTTCCTCTTGGCTTAGTCACGTGACTGCAGATCACATGCCTGGCCTAGTGTTTTCGGTGTGCAGCAGGCGCCATGGCCCCAAATGCCATCTGCATCTGACTGAGACCAATGCCCTGCCCTCTGGCATCCCAGGGCCAGTGGGTGTAGCTGTATGGCATACGTCTGTCACTCTGTTCTGTGTGGCACCACTACCACCAGATGGGAGGGCCGAGGAAGAGGCCCCGTCTTGGGGTAGGTTCAGGGAGGCGTGGCTTGTGTGATGGGTTTCATGGGGGTCCCGTTTTGAGCCTGTTGGAGTCTGTATTTCCTGATCTTCCTCTGGCGGTTATAGAGGTACACGGTGATGCCTGCGGCGCCCAGGATGGCTGCAGTCACCACTAGAGCGATGATGGCCACCTCATATGTGGGGGCTGTGGGGAGGATACAAGGGGTGGTGAGGATTGCAAGGGTCCCATGGCCCCTGCCCCACCCAGCCCTGCAGGCGGGATCACTCACAGCCCCACCCAGCCCTGCAGGCGGGATCACTCACAGCCCCACCCAGTCCTGCAGGCGGGATCACTCACAGCCCCACCCAGTCCTGCAGGCGGGATCACTCACAGCCCCACCCAGTCCTGCAGGCAGGATCACTCACAGGGTGCATTCACCACGTTCACAGTCACCTGGCAGGTGACCTCCCCTCGAGTGCTCGTGGCCCGACAGAGGTAGGTGCCCGCAAGATCCCGTGTGACATTCACTGATTTCCCGATGGGCAGTGACAAAATGCCATCTTTTAGACACTCAAGCTGGGGTAAGGGATTTCCCCAAGCCTGGCATGTCACAGTCTGCTGGGAGTTTTCTGGCCACGTCCAGTTTCTCGGACAATCCTTCTCGTCCAGTTGGGGGCCATCTGGAAAAACACAAGATGAGATGAAGGTTGGGGACCAGGACACCCCTCCCCATCTAGGACTGCAGGACTTCAGGGAGGGCTCCCTTTATGAGTGGGGTTGGGCCTTGGGGGGACAGGGGTCTTTGTCCAGCAGCCTCACTCACACAGCACACGGAGCTCCCGGGTCTGGTTCTTGTGTACAACCTGTCCGGCCACCTCTAGGGTTGCAGAGCAGGAGAAGTTGCGTCCATCGTCCTCGGGCCTGGCCTTCAGCCGTAATTGGGCGCTCGGGCCCGGTGTCTGGGCTGGGGCCCCATTCAGCATCACCGTGGCTCTGGGGTGGGCCTCACACTTCACAATCACCTCGGTTCCTTCTGAGACCTCAGGCTCCGTCAAAATCACTTTGGGTGCCGGAAAGCCTGAGGGTGGGCACACGGTGAGCCCCATTCCCGGTTCAGTTCACACCCCCAGGAAGCCCTGATCTGTCCCCTGCCCATTCTTACTGTAGACGGTCACTGTCTTCCGCGTCTCCCGGCTCTGGTTCCCTAGTATTACTGCACACAACAGCCGCTGGGTGCCCTCTTCCTCTGCGGTCCCCTTGACTGAGGCCTTGGCCGAGAGGGAGTCGATGCCATAGGTGACTGTGTGGTTCAGCTTCTGGTCCCCCAGCGCCAGGTGGACCTGGGCCTCCGAGACTGGGAACAGCCCATCCAGGGAACAGACCACGGTCCCCTGCGTGTCCACCTCCAGGACCCAGGGGCTGAGAAGTTGTGGGGGAGTCGCTGGCAGGACTGGGGAGAGAGGGTAAGTGTGAGTAGACAGGGATGGATGCCCCAGAGCCCTTCTCAGGGCATTTCATTCCCCTCCTGCAAGATCTTCTTCCAGGGCGACTCAGCAGCCTAGGCCACATATGCCTAGAACACATGCACCCTTCAGCTGGGTCCACACCTTTTTTTTTTTTTTTTTTTTTGAGATAGAATTTCGTTCTTGTTGCCCGGGCTGGAGTGCAATGACATAATCTTGGCTCACCGCAATCTCCATCTCCTGGGTTCAAGCGATTCTCCTACCTCAGCCTCCCAAGTAGCTGGGATTACAGGCATGCGCCACCACACCTGGCTAATTTTATATTTTATTCCATGTTAGTCAGGCTGGTCTCGAACTCCCGACCTCAGGTGATCCACCCACCTCAGCCTCCCAAAGTGCTGGGATTACAGGTGTGAGCCACTGAGTTCAGCAGGCCACACCCTTGTCAGAAGATCCTGAGGCCAGGGGCACCCCATTCCAGGATACTCTACCCTCTCCCTGCCGGCTTCTTCAATCCTCACCAAAGGTTTGGAGCTGGTGGGGGGCCGAGGTGTTCTCAAACAGCCCCAGCCCTTGGGACCGCAGGTCCAATTCAGTGCGGCATGAGAAATTGGCTCTGTGATCATCTCTGCCTGCCAGCACCGTGACCGTGACCTCGGCGGGCTCCCCGACCACTGGCTGCCGGCTCAGCTCCTCTTCCCCACGGAGCAGCACCACAGTGAGGTTGGACCGGGGTGCCCCGCCCTCCACCTGGCAGCGTAGGGTAAGGTTCTCACCCACCGGCTGCCAAGCAGGGAGGGGTGCCAGCTCCACCCGTTCTGGAGTCCCTGCAGGAAAACAGAGGCGGGGGTGTCTGGTGAACTGGACCTTGCTGCCTGCCCAGCACATGAACCACACCTGCCTGGGAGCCCCAGCTCTTCAGTATCTCCCCCACACACGCCCAAACACCTCAGCAGATAGGAATGTCAAGATCTTCAGGGAAAGCTGGTAAGAGGGCCCCAGGTGTTTGTGAAGGGGATCAAAAAATTCCTTATTCGTGACAGCAGCATCTTAGAGTGAAAAGTGGAAAAGAACTCTTTTTTTTTTTTTTGAGATGGAATGTCACTGTTGCCAGGCTGGAGTGCAGTGGCACGATCTCGGCTCACTGCGACCTCCGCCTCCCAGGTTCAAATGATTCTCCTGCCTCAGCCTCCCGAGTAGTTGGGACTACAGGCACTTGCCACCGTGCCCAACTAATTTTTATACTTTTAGTAGAGATGGAGTTTCACCATGCTGGCCAGGATGGTCTCAATCTCCTGACTTTGTGATCCACCCACCTCGGCCTCCCAAAGTGCTGGGTTTATATAGGCGTGAGCCACTGCTCCCGGCCTGTGAACTTCACAGTCTATTGCTAGGGGTCTGGTCAAATAAGTTCAGCAGCCCAGTGCACTAAACTGAGTGAACAGCGGTGTGATCTCAGCTCACTGCAACCTCCGCCACGGGGTTCAGCCGATTCACCTGTCCCGGCCTCCTGAGTAGCTTGAATTATAGGCACACACCACTGCACCTGATTAATTTTTTTATTTTTATTTTATTTATTTGTTAGACTGAGTGTCCTTCAGTCGCCCAGGCTGGAGGGCAATGGCTCAATCTCAGCTCACTGCAACCTCTGCCTCCTGGGTTCAAGTGATTCTCCTGCCTCAGCCTCCCTAGTGGCTGGGATTACAGGCACGCACCACCATGCCCAGCTACTTTTTGTATTTTTAGTAGAAATGGGGTTTTCAGCATGTTGCCCAGGCTTGTCTTGAATTCCTGATCTCAAGTGATCTTCCCATCTCAGCCTCCCAAATTGCTGGGATTACAGGTGTGAGCAAACACACTAGGCCTAGACATTCTTTAAAAAACAAAAACAAACAGTCCACACCTTTAATCCCAACAACACTTTGGGAGACGGAGGTGGGCGGATCACAAAGTCAGGAGATCGAGACCATCCTGAGGCCAGGAGTTCAAGACTGGTTGGGCAACATTGTGAGACCCCATTTCTGGGAGGAAAAAAAAAAAAAGCACATTTAAAAACAAGCCAGGCTTCGGCCAGGCATGGTGGCTCATGCCTGTAGAGGCCGAGGTGGATGGATCACCTGAAGTCAGGAGTTCGAGACCAGCCTGACCAACATGGCAAAACCCTGTCTCTACTAAAAAAAATTAAAAAATTAGGCTGGGCATGGTGGTTCACACCTGCAATCCCAGCACTTTGAGACGCCGATGCGGGCAGATCACAAGGTCAGGAGTTGAAGATCAGCCTGGCCAACATAGTGAAACCGTGTCTCTACTAAAAAAAACAAAAATTAGCCAGGCATCATGGCACATGCCGGTAGTCCCAGCTTCTCAGGCAGGAGGATGGCTTGAACCCAGGAGGTGGAGGTTGCGGCGAGCCGAGACTGCACCACTGCACTCCTTCTTGGGCAACGGAGTGAGACTTCATCTCAAAAAAAAAAACAACCAAAAAAAAAACCAAGAAAACAAAAATTAGCTGGGTGTGGTGGTAGATGCCAGTAATCCTAGTTACATGGGAGACCGAGGCAGGGAGAATCACTTGAACCCGGGAGGTGGAGGTTGCAGTGAGCTAAGATTGTGCCCCTGCACTCCAGCCTGGGCAAGAGAGAGAGACTCTGTCTCCAAAAAACAAGCTGGGCTTGGTGACTCACACCTGTAGTCCCAGCTACTCAGGAGGCTGAGGGTGGGAGGAAGATTTCTTGAGTCTGGGAGTTTGAGGCTGCAGTGAGCTACGATTCTGCCACTGCACTCCAGCCTGGGCGACAAAGTGAGACTCTGTGTCTAAAAATAAAACAGAAAGCTGTTAAGCTGTTAAACAATATATACATAAGGTCAAGGAAACTCTGACCTCCAGCTCTTACCTCTCACCATCTCCTACAAACTCTTGCAGAATTTGAGGTGGCCTCGAGCCTCAGCCCCTAGAGGAAACCCAGCTCGGCTGCCTGGTGGTGGGGTTGGGGGAATGTCTCTTCTGCTCTCAGCTCTTCTTGACCCTGATCTTCAGTCCTTTTCCAAATCCTGGTCACTGAACTATTCAAATATTTGCCTGTCCTTCCCTTGTTGGATATGGTCACGGCCCACAGCGTGGGCCGCCTGGACAAGGGCCATAGCCAGCTGCTCTGTGGTTTCCTGTAAATCTAGCCTTCAGCTTATCTAACCCTGGCCTGCTCACAAACCCTCCACGACACCCCGAGGAGGAGAAAGTTCCGGCTCCTCCACTTGGCATTCAAGGCCCTGCCAACCTCGCCCCGCCTCCCATCAATCTTTTTTTTTTTTTTTTTTTTTTTTTAGAGGCAGGGTCTCGCTCTGTCACCCTGGCTGGAATGCAGTGGCACAATCATAGCTGACTGTAACCTCCAATTCCTGGGCTTGACCAGGCTCAGTGTCACGCCTGTAATCCCAGCACTTTGGGAAGCCAAGGTGGTGGATCACTTGAGGTCAGGTATTCAAGACACCGTCTCTACTAAAAATACAAAAATAATTTAGCTGGACATGGTGGTGAGCACCTGTAATCCCAGCAACTCGGGAGGCTGAGGCAGGAGAATCGCTTGAACCCAGGAGGCAGAGGCTGCAGTGAGCCAAGATGGCACCATTGCACGCCAGCCTGGGCCACAGATGGAGACTTCATCTCAAAAAATAAAAATAAAAAAATTTCTGGGCTCAAGTGATCCTCCCACTTAAGCCTCCAGAGTAGTTGAGACTACAAGCATATGCCACCATGCCAGGCTATTTTTTTTATTTTCTTAGAGACAGGGTCTCCCTGTGTTGCCCAGGCTGGTCTCGAACTCCCGGGCTGAAGCAATCCTCTTGCTTCGGCCTCCCAAAGTGCCAGGATTACAGGCATGAGCCACCGTGCCCGGCCCACACCAACTTACTGCTGTTGGGCTCCTCCTGCCCCCATCAAGATTTCTCCCTGCTCCAAACTTTTGCCCAGGCTGTTCCCCTGCCCAGAATGCCTGTCTTTATGAACTCCTACACATCCTTTAAAGCCCAGCTGGTGGTCACCTCCTCTAGGAATTACACTAACCTTTTTGGAAAAGACTAAGCCATCCAGGGAGGCTTCTTTCTGTTTACAGCACGGGTGGGGCAAGACCAAGCTAGAGCCTCTCTCAAGTGACACACGCCCACACACCGTTAACTCCTTTGCTACCTGTGCCGGCCGTCTGCTCCCTTTCACAGAAGTAAGAACTGAGGCAAAGTGGGGCACCCAGAGTCACAGAGGAAGAAACGTGGCAGAACCAGGAGTCGAACCTGGAGTTGTACGCTTTCAACTACCAGGCAGAGCCGGGCACGGTGTGCTATGCCTGTGATCCCAGCACTTTGGGAGGCTGAGGTGGGTGTATCACCAGGGGTCAGGAGTTTGAGACCAGCCTGGCCAATGTGGTGAAACCCTGTCTCTACTAAAAATTCAAAAATTAGCCAGACTTGGTGGCAGGTGCCTGTAATCTCAGCTACTCGGGAGGCAGGATGAGGCAGGAGAATTGCTTGAACTTGGGAGGCTGAAGTTGCAGTGAGCGGAGATTGCACCACTGCACTCCAGCCTGGGCGACAGAGTGAGACTCTGTCTCAAATAAATAAATAAATAAATAAAGCCTATCAGGCAGAGATGCAGAAAAGTCCTTCAAAGAGCTTTCTCTGGGGTTTTTAGAGGCCACTGGGAATGTTTGGGGACTTCCCTCACCTGGGAAGGTCAGCATCTGCTCACCTACCCTTCAAATCAGAAGCAAAGCCAATCATTTACCCAGAGGCTTCCTTGCCCTGGCACAATGACAGCAGAATGTCCTTTCTCCCTCACTGTGTCATTTTACCCATCAGAGGAGGTCTCACCTGATCGCAAAGTAAACCCAGAAGCCACATCTCCAAGCTATTAAGGGTCTTGTTGGGGCTGGGACCCAAGGCTAGTCTCAAAGCTACTTGGCCAGTTTTTATTTTTCAGAGACAGGGTCTTGCTGTGTCACCCAGGCTGGAGTGCAGTGGTGTCATCACGGCTCATTGCAGCCTCGACCTCCTGGTCTCAGGCGATCCTCTCACCTCAGCCTCCTGAGTAGCTGGGATTATAGGTATACCACCATGCTTGGCTAGTTTTCTTATTTTTTGTAGATATGGGGTCTTGCTGTGTTGACCAGGCTGGTGTCCAGCTCCCAGTCCTCCTGCTTTGGCCTCCTAAATCACGGTGATTATAGGCATGAGCCACTGCGCCTAGCCTGCCCAATTCTCTTCTGTTTTTCCTTCTTTGATTTTGTTTTGTTTTCATTTGAATCTCTTTTTTGCCTTGGTAACTCATTCCCACAATTCAAAGTCTCCAAAGTAGGAAGAAAACAGAGAGAATTGCTGGCCAGGTACGGTGGCTCACAACTGTAATCCCAGCACTTAGGGAGGCTGAGGCGGGTGGATCACCTGAGGTGAGGAGTTCGAGACCAGCCTGGCCAACATGGTGAAACCCCTTTTCTACTAAAAATATAAAAATTTGCTAGGGATGGTATTGGGTGCCTGTAATCCCAGATACTTGGGAGGCTGAGGCATGTCGATCACCTGAGGTTGGGAGTTCGAGACCAGCCTGACCAACACGGAGAAACCCCGTCTCTGCTAAAAGTACAAAATTAGCCAGGCGTGGTAATGCATGTCTGTAATCCCAGGTCCTCAGGAGGCTAAGGCAGGAGAATCCCTTGAACCTGGGAGGCGGAAGTTGCGGTGAGCTGAGATCGTGCCATTGCACTCTAGCCTGGGCAACAAGAGCGAAACTCCATCTTACACACACACACACACACACACACACACACGCACGCACACACAAAGAATTCTCCACCTCAAGCCCTCTCTCAGAGCCTCCCAGCCTCTCTTCTCATCGCCAACTAATATTCTCCTTTCTCCCACTTCCTTTTAGGGCTATTTTATACACAAATACAGCCTCCTGAAACTGCCCCCTGCCACTCCCTAACGTGAGGGTGGCATGCCACTCATATTCAACATACTTTCTTTCATTTTGACTTTACAATACACCCCAGAGCTGACTCTCTTTCAGTTCGCCGGAACTTCCTGATTCTTCTACACGGTCACATGCTATTCTGTGTAATGGACAAGCCACAGTTTCCCGCTCTAGCCTTTCCCATTTGAGTGGTTTGCAAGCGTTTGCCCTTCATACAAAGTGACAAAGTGTCAGTGAAAGATGCCATAGGCCTCACCATCTCCCTTGTAGGCAGCGACGCCTATAGACCACTTTCCAGGACTGGGTTTTCTTTTCTTTTTTGAGACAGGATCTCACTCTGTCTCCCATGCTGGAGTGCAGTGGCATGATCATAGGCTCACTACAGCCTCCAAATCCCTGGACTCAGCTGATCCTCCCACCTCAGTCTCATGAGTATCTGGGATTACAGGCTCATGCCAGCATGCCCGGCTAATTCTTATAATTCTTTTTTTTTTTTTTGAGACAGAGTCTCATTCTGTCACCCAAGGCTGGAGTGCAGTGGCATGATCTCAGCTCACTGCAACCTCTGCTTCCCAGGTTCAAGTGATTCTCCTGCCTCAGCCTCCCTAGTAGCTGGGACTACAGACATGCTCCACCACGCATGGCTAATTGTATTTTTAGTAGATGGGGTTTCGCCATGTTTGCCAGGCTGGTCTCAAACTCCTGACCTCAAGCGATCCACTCGCCTTGGCCTCCCAGAGAGCTGAGATTACAGGAATAAGCCACCTTGACTGGCCAGGATTGGGGTTTGCCACAGGATACACACATGTGGCATTAAAAAAAAAATAGAATGGGGGCCGGGTGCGGTGGCTCATGCCTGCAATCCCAGCACTTTGGGAGGCTGAGGTGGGTGGATCACAAGGTCAGGAGTTCAAGACCAACCTCACCAATATGGTGAAACCCCGTCCTTACTAAAAATACAAAAATTTAGCCGGGCGTGGTGGTGGCGCGCCTATAATCCCAGCTACTCTGGAGGCTGAGACAAGACAGTAACTTGAACCCGGGAGGCGGAGATTGCAGTGAACCGAGATCACACCACTGCACTCCATCCTGGCTGATAGAGCAAGACTCCATCTCAAAAATATATATATATATATAGAATGGGGCTGGGTGTGGTGGCTCACTCCTGTAATCCCAGCACTTTGGGAGGCTGAGGCAGATGGATCACTTGAGGTCAGGAGTTCAAGACCAGCCTGGCCAACATGGTGAATCTTCGTCTCTACTAAAAATACAAAAATCAGCTAGGCCGGGTGGCAGGCACCTGTAATCTCAGCTGCTCTGGAGCCTGAAGCATGAGAATCGCTTGAGCCTCGGAAGTGGAGGTTGAAGTGAGCCGAGATGGCACCACTGCACTCCAACCTGGGCAACAGAGAGAGACTCTCTCACAAAAACAAACAAACAAACAAACAAACAAACAAACAATCAAACTTTGGGAGGCCAAGGCGGGTGAATCAGTTGAGGTCAGGAGTTCGAGACCAGCCTGGACAACGTGGTGAAACCCTGTCTCTACTAAAAATACAAAAATGAGCTGGGCATGGTGATGGGCGCCTGTGATCCCAGCTACTTGGGAGGCTGAGGCAGGAAAATCAAATGAACTTGGAAGGCAGAGGTTGCAGTGAGCCAAGATAGCGCCAATGCACTCCAGCCTTGACAACAGAGGGAGACTCCATCACATTAAAAAAAAAAAAAAAAAGGATTCCACTATGTTGCCCAGACCGGTCTTGAACTCCTGGCCTCAGAGGACCCTCCCACCTCAGCCTCCCAAAGTACTGGGATTATAGGCATAAATCACCACGCCCAGCCCGTAACATTTTGAGAACTGATGCCCAATTTCCCACCACAGGGTTGGGCTTATTTACGACCCCACAGCAGTGTCCTAGCAGTGAACAAACCGCCTGTGTTCCCCAGCCTTGCCAGCACAGCTGTTAGCAATTCTGTCCACTGTTGCCAATATGTGAAAAATGCCATCCAGGGCTAGTTTTAACTCATATTTTTTTAAATAAAAATGTTTTTATTAAAACATTTAATAAAATGGTTTTGCTATGTTGCCCAGGCTGGATTCGAACTCCTAGGATTCAAACCCCTGGGTTCAAGCAATCCTCCCACCAAAGCCTCGGGAGTAGCTGAGATTACAGGTGCACGCCATGATGCCCAGCTAAATTATTTATTTACTTATTTTTTTTCTGGTAGAAACAGGGTCTCGCTATGTTTCCCAGGCCAGTCTCAAACTCCTGGACTCAAGCCATCCTTCAGCCTTAGCCTCTGGAGTAGCTGGGATTATAGGTACAAATCACCACACCTGGCTTAATTTGCTTTTTTTTTTTTTTTTTTGAGACTGAGTCTCGCTCTGTTGCCAGGGTGGAGTACAGTGGCACAATCTCGGCTCACTGCAACCTCCGCCTCCCAGATTCAAGCGATTCTCCTGCCTCAGCCTCCTGAGTAACTGGGACTACAGGCATGCGCCACCGTGCCCAGCTAATTTTTATATTTTTTAGTAGAGATGGGGTTTCACCATGTTGGGCAGGATGGTCTCGATCTCGTGACCTTGTGGTCTTCCCACCTCGGCCTCCCAAAGTGCTGGGATTACAAGTGTGAGCCACCATGCCCAGCCACTTTGCATCTTTTATTAAAGTGTCCAATCCGAGACCTTGTCATATGTTCAAAGAGTGAGGCATAGAGAGATGGCATTCTCAAATGTCCTGAATTCCTGTTGATATCTTGTTTTTTTTTTTTGAGACAGAGTCTTACTCTGTCACCCAGACTGGAGTGCAGTGGCACAATTGTGGCTCATTGCAATCTCCGTCTCCCAGGTTCAAGCAATTTTCCTGCCTAAGCCTCCGGAGTAGCTGGGATTACAGGCGCCTGCCACCACGCTGGGCTGATTTTTGTATTTTTAGTAGAGACGGGGTTTCACTGTGTTGGCAAAACTGAAACTCCTGGTCTTAAACTCCTGATCTCAGGTGATCCTTCAGCCTCACCCTCCCAAAGTGCTGGGATTACCGGTGTGAGCCACTGCGCCCCGCCTGTAGATACTTTAATTATACCCAAAGAGATTCACAAAGGGGCTTTCCAAGGATGTCCCCACCTGCCCTTCAAGGAGCCCCTCCTTGACCCTACCAGCAAGTGACAAAGATTCTTCCAGCCCACTGCAGGTGTCCCTGTGCGTCTGCTCTACCCCGTCTGCCTAGCCCAGCCCCCTGGGCTCAGTCACTTACAGTACACGGTGAGGAAGGTTTTAGCTGTTGACTGTCTACCACCGCAGTTTGAAAAGCATATTGGCTGGCTGTCTTCTTGCACATTGCTCAGTTCAAACATCTTCCAGTTGTTCCCACCTGGGAGCACCTCCCTTTTAGTCAACGGAGTCTCCAGGCCCAAGAAGGGGCTCTGATCACAGGAGCTGCTGCAGTTCACTAGCACGGAGCCACCCCGGGGCAGGATGATCCCTCGGGGGAACACAGATGTCTGGGCATCGCCAGGTCCTGGAACAAAAGAGGGAAGATGCGACAGGCATTACAAATCGGGTTCATTAGGCCGGGTGCAGTGGCTCACTCCTGTAATCCCAGCACTTTGGGAGGCCGAGGTGGGCAGATCACGAGATTAGGAGTTCAAGACGAGCCTGGCCAGCATGGTGAAACCCCATCTCTACTAAAAATATAAAAATTAGCTGGGCATGGTGCTGCATGTCTGTAATCCCAGCTACTCGGGAGGCTGAGGCAGGAGAATCGCTTGAACTGGGACCTGGGCGGCGGAGACTGCCATAAGCCGAGATCGCACCACAGCACTCCAGCCTGGGCTACAGAGTGAGACTCCATCTCAAAACAAAACAAACGAAAACCAAATCAGGTTCATCAATGGGAATGTGCACTCAGCCTGTGCTGGGTGCTGGAGGCCCAGCTTAACAAGACAAAACATTGCCTTCAATGTGGAAGTTAAAGAGAAAATTCATAAGCATGGTGGCTCACACCTGTAATCTCAGCACTTTGGGAGGCCAAGACAGGCAGATCACCTGAGGTCAGGAATTTGAGACCAGCCTGACCAACATGGTGAAACCCCATGTTCACTAAAAATGCAAAAGTTAGCCGGGCATGATGGCACGTGCCTTTAATCCCAGCTATTTTGGAGGCTGAGGCATAAGAATCACTTGAACCTGGGAGGCGGAGGTTGCAGTGAGCTGCGGTCGTGCCACTGTACTCCAGCCTGAGCAACAGAGAGAGACTCTGTCTCAAAAAGAAATAAAAAAAATTCATGAGCAAACAAGATAATTAATAACTGATGTTAATAAGAGCTTTGACAAAAACAAAACAGGGTGATAGAACAGACAGTGCCTTGGTGACAAGTTAATGTTTGAGCAGAGATCTGAATGACCAGAAAGGGCTGGCTGTCAGGAGGAAAGGGAAGTGAATTCCAGGCAAGTACAAACCTCCTGGGGCAAGGTGGCTGGAGCTGGGTGAGCAAGGAGGAAGAGCGGGGAGATTAATTCAGGAAGATCCTGTGAGCACTGAAGGCCATGCTCAAGATGTGTTCTTTTTTTTTTTTTGAGATGGAGTCTCACTCTGTTACCCACACTGGAGTGCAGTGGCACCATCTCCGCTCACTGCAACTTCTGCCTCCTGGGTTCAAGCGATTCTCCTGCCTCCACCTCTCAAGTATCTGGGACTACAGGTAGGTGCCCCCCACCACACCCAGCTAATTTTGGTATTTTTTGTACTTTTAGTAGAGACGAGGTTTCGCCATTTTGGCCAGGCTGGCCTCGAACTTCTGACCTCAAGTGATCTGCCTGTCTCTGCCTCCCAAAGTGCTGTGATTACAGGCATGAGCATCCTTGCCCAGCCAGATGTATTCTTTATTCTGAGGGCAATAGGGAGCCATGGGAGGATTTTAGCTATCACTTTTTTTTGTTTAAGGGACAGGTCGGGGCTGGGTGTGGTGGCTCACGCCTATAATCCCAGCACTTTGGGAGGCCAAGGCAGGCAGATCACAGGTCAGGAGATCGAGACTATCCTGGTCAACATGTTGAAACCCCCATCTCTACTAAAAAATAAAAATAAAATAAAAAAATACAAAAATTAGCTGGGCATGGTGGTACGTACCTGTAATCCCAGCTACTCAGGAGGCTGAGGCAGGAGAATCGCTTGAACCAGGTAGTCGGAGGTTACAGTGAGCCAAGATTGCACCACTGCACTCCAGCCTGTTGACAGCGCAAGACTCCATCTCAAAAAAAAAAAAATAATTCTCCCTCTGTCACCCAGGCTGGAATGCAGTGGTGCAATCACAGCTCACTGTAACCTTGAACTCCTGGGCTCAAGTGATCCTCCCATCTCAGCTGCCCAAGTAGCTGTAACTACAGGACACCACCACATCCAGCTAATTTCTGAAAAACATTTTTGTAGAGATGGGGTCTCACTATGTCACTAAGCCTGGTCTCAAACTCTGGCCTCAAGCGATCCTCCCACCTTAGACTCCCAAAGTGCCCTGATTACAGGTGTGAGTCACTGTGTCCAACCAGATTTTAACGTGAAATCGGTGCCTTCGTCCCTCTCAAGAAGTCAGGTGGAGAGAGTCAGCTCTCCAGGAATCAGACTGGGTCCTCACTCCCTGAGACAAGTACCTTCCCCCTCTTTGGGCCTCAGTTTCCCCATCTGTAAGGTGGGTGAGTATAGCCACCCCATCCCTTGCTAATACAAGTAACTCAGCACAGGGTGGGCAGCAACTGGCTACCTTGCAGGTAAGTGCAGGTAAGAAAGAAGGGGCTTATGGGGTGGGCACTGTGGCTCACACCTGTAATCCCAGCACTTTGGGAGGCTGAGGCAGGTGGATCAATTGAGGTCAGGAGTTGGAGACCAACCTGGCCAACACGGTGAAACCTGTCTCTACTAAAAAAACAAACATTAGCCGGGTGTGGTGGTGGGCGCCTATAGTCCCAGCTACTCAGGAGGCTGAGGCAGGAGAACTGCTTGAACCTGGGAGGTGTAGGTTGCAGTGAGCCCAGATTGCACCACTGCACTCCAGCCTGGGCAAAAGAGCGAGACTCCATCTAAAAAACAAAAACAAAAACAAAAAAGAAAAGAAAGAAGGGGCTTATTTGGATTAAGTCCCTTAGATTCTGCTGCCTCCAAAGGTGGGAAAAAAATGTCTGAGTCCAGCACTGCCCACTTCAAAGATTCCTGTTCTCAGATTTATTCTATCTGGGATGGGGATGTGAGACCATCGGCTCCATACATTTTCCAAGGCAGAGTCTGGGATCATTCCCATTTCACAGAGGGAAACAATTACTCAGCTAGAAAGCAGTGGGATCTGGGTCTGGGTCCAGATCAGAACGCCTTTTTTTTTTTTTGAGATGGAATCTCGCTCTGTTGCCCAGGCTGGAGTGCAGTGGCACAATCTCGGCTCGCTGCAACCTGCACCTCGAAGGTTCAAGGGACTTTCCTGCCTCAGCCTCCCGAGTAGCTGGGATGACAGGCGCCTGCCGCTACGCATGGCTTGGATCAGAGGCTTCGTTGAGCTGTTCACCAAGCTCTCAATCTCCCACCCTCTGCTTCCCAAAACTCACACCACCATGAGACCCTCTGACCCCTTCCCTCTTCCCTAGCTGGGCTAGAGCTGGGGGAGGGTGTGCTGGGGCGTCCCACTTCTCAGCTTTGGGCTACGGATAAGTCAGCCCTGGAATTCCCCTGAGCAGAAGCAGCCCTGGACTTCCCCAGGGGAAGAGAGGATGAGGAACAGAATATACATCTTGACGGGGGTGGGAGTCCCTTAAGCCTTGATGCATTGGCACAGGGCCAAGTTCCCAAACCATCATGATCGGGTCCCGGGGCCAGGTGCTGTGCTGGGCCAAGATACACCTGGCAGGTGGCCGCTGTAGAGTTTCCTGTTTTACAGCTGAGAAACTGAAGAGACCCAATTTAGCAGAGCAAGGCAGTGGCTCACACCTGTTATCCCAGCTATTCCTGAAGCTGAGGCAGGAGGAATGCCAGACCCCAGGACTGCAAGACCAGCCTGGGCAACAATACGAGGCCCGCCTCTCCTCTCCATCTCCAATCCCTCACCCGTTTTATTTGTTTTGTTTTGTTTTTATAAAGACAGGGTTTCACCATGTTGGTCAGGCTGGTCTTGAACTCCCGACCTCAGGTGATCCGCCCGCCTTGGCCTCCAAAGTGCTTGGATTACAGGGGTGAACCACCACGCTCGGCCTCCCTCACCCGTTTTTAAAGCTGCAATCCACAGCCCGAAGCCACACGTGGAGGTGATTCAGGGGCTGGATACAAGGCTGTTGCCTTTCAATCGCTGTCTCTAATCCCACCTTCCCATAAACAGCTAACTAGTTATGCATGACCTGATCTCCGGCGAGCTGGGAATCGGTCCTCCCGGGGATTCGGGTAGTTGGACCGACGGCAATCTCCACCCCCGACTTACCTGGGAGCAGAGCCGCGAGCAGGACCAGAAGCGCAGGCAGCGCGGGCCGGGGGCCGCTGGGAGCCATAGCAAGGCAGAGGTTGTAGCCCCGAGGCGCAGAGGAGCTCAGCGCCGACTGGGATGCAGTGAGGCGCGCGGTCCTTTATAAACGCTGGCCACCTAGGGGCCAAGGGGCGGCGCTGCTTTCCGGGAAACCTCGCGCTTTCCCCTCCGGAACGAGGGCTGAGGTATTTCCGGACTGAGAGGGTGCCTGGCCCGAGCAGGGTCTTAGTCCTCGCTGGCCGCTCCAGCTCCGGAATTTCCAAGCTAAAGCAATGGGGCGGCTGTGGCGGACTGACGACCCCGGGGGCTGCTCCCGGCCCCCGAGCGTCCCGTTCCCCGGCCAGGCTAAGCTTGCATCACTGTCTACACCGCCCTAAGCGGTTTATTAAGTACTATTAAGTATTGCCAACTTCCCCGGACAGTGGGGACTGTTACTGTGTTCATTTCACAAAGCGGCAAAGTGAGGCTCCGAGCTGCGAAGGGATCCGAGCTCAAGTCCTCCCGCCCCAACACACGCAGGCCTCTCTTCGATCCAGGGGATGAGCCCCTTGCCTGGGTGGGGGCCCAGGAATCCTCCCGGGCTCCCTCCACTGAAGGGTGCCCCTCCCACTTAGGGTCATGTACCCGCCAAGCTGACACGGACTTTTCTCGAAAAGCGGCCGGAGCAGAGCCAGGCACCTCCCGGGGCCCGCGAACCGTGTGAGTGACGATGCGCGTCTCACCACGTCCGGGGGAATCGGCGTCCTCTCTCCATACCCGAGGGCGCTGACACCCCCGCGGCCTCCTCGCTTCCCCTTTCGGCCTTGGCCGCGGGGCCGTCTTTACAGCTCCCAGAAAAAGGAAGGAAGCTGCGCGATGCCCACGCGCTGAGCCCCTCCGCCGGCGTCCGAGGCTCCGCGGGGAAAATGAGGCAGTTAGCCTGGACCTTGACCAGGGAGGGGAGAGGGGGCGCTTGAAACCCCTGCCTGCAGCTGGGAAACTTAGCCCCCAGGCGCCGAGGCAAGGCGGGGAGAGGGGGCGCTGGGACCCCTTGCCCTCCGCGGGAGGCTCCTCGAATTTAGGCGTGCACTAAATATGGGCGGGTGTTTGCCCACCGCCTGTGCGTGTGACCCCAAGATTCGTCATCCACCACGTCGAGGCTGTGGACTCTGAAGTCTCCGAGCGCCGAGCCGCGCCGCCTACGGCTTTCCTGTTGTGGGACGCGGGCGGCGTCGCCATGGGGATCTCGGAGGGGCCAGATAGGTCGCGCAGCAGAAAGGGGAAGGGAAGGGTCCCGGGACGCGCAGGCCCTTCCTATCTGGGAAAGGGGCTACGAGTCACTGGCCATCCAGAGACGCATATTTCCCCCGCCTCGGTCATTCCCAAGGAATTTCCACGGGGATGTTTTTTTCTTGGGGAGTTGAGGGGTACTGAGTCCCTGCCCCGGAACGGCCTGGGCAAAGTCACAGAGTGGGACCGGGGACGCCCCTGCTCCGCAGACGGCCTGGGAAAATCCTGCGCCACGGGTTTTTCTCGGGCGTGTTCCACCGAGCGCTTGTCCCGGCCCGAGGTGCGCGGCCAGCGAGCTCCCCCGCGCGGCCCAAGTCCCATTTGCAGCCACAATGACGCCATTCTTTTCTCGACACGTGACTCCGTGTTTATTAAGCGCCTACTGGGTGCTGGGCATCCTTCCAGGTACTGGGGACACAGCAATGAACAGAGTCAGACAAAAATCCAGCTGGGAGTGGTGGATCCCGCCTGTAATCCCAGGATTTTGGGAGGATCACTTGATCCCAGGAGTTCAAGACCAGCCTGGGCAACCTAGGGAGACCCCATATCTACAAAAAAAATGCAAAAATTAGCCGGGTGTGGTGGTGCACGCCTGTAATTCCACCTACTTGGGAGGTTGAGGCAGGAGAATCTCTTGAACCCGGCACGTGGAGGGGGCAGTGAGCCAAGATGGAGGCACTGCACTCCAGCCTCGAAGTGAGACTGTCTCAAAAAAATAAAACAAAACAAAAAACGGAACAGCCAGGAGACCAATGTGGCTGGAGCAGGCTTAGCAAAGGAGAGATTGGAGGAGAGGAGCGGGCAGGGAAATGACAGGGCAGATAGGTGCAGGTGCCTGTCACCTGGGGAGGACTTTGTTGTTTTGTTTGATTTTTCTGAGACCCAGTCTCGCTCTGTCACCCAGGCTGGAGTGCAGTGGCACGATCTCGGCTCGCTGCAACCACTGCCTCCTAGGTTCAAGCGATTCTAGTAGCTGGGATTACAGGCGCACACCACCACACCTGCCTAATTTTTGTATTTTTTAGTAGAGACAGGGTTTCGCCATGTTGGTCTCAAACTCCTGACCTCTGGGGATTCGCCCAAAGTGCTGGGATTGGTCTCAAACTCCTGACCTCTGGGGATTCGCCAAAGTGCTTGGCCTCCCAAAGTGCTGGGATTACAGGCATGAGCCACCATGCCCTGCCAGGACTTTGGTTTTTATGCCCAATGAGGTGGGAGCTATAGAGGGTTCTGAGTGGAGGAAGGACCTTGCTCCAACTCAAGTGTTCACAGGGGCCCAGTTGAGGCTGCAAGAGCTGCAGACAGGAGATAGGAGAGGAGGTGAGTGTTCTGGTCCAGGTGAATGATGATGGGTCCTCGCCTGGGCAGCGTCCTTGTAGAAGGGGCTGAATTTGACATTCATCTTAGAGGCTGGGCCAACTGGAGGTACTGGGACAAGGGGGTGACTCCTTGATCAGGGTCTGAGCCTTTTGGAGGTTGGAGGGACACTTTCTTTTTCTTTCTTTTTGAGATGGGGTCTTGCTCTGTCATCCAGGCTGGAGTACAGTGGCATGATCTCAGTTCACTGCAACCTCCGCCTCCCAGGTTCAAGCAATTCTGCTTCAGCCTCCTGAGCAGCTGGGACTACAGGTGCATGCCACCATGCCCGGCTAATTTTTTGTATTTTTAGTAGAGACGGAACTTCACCATATTGACCAGGCTGGTCTCGAATTCCTGACCTCATTATGCACCTGCCTCAGGCTCCCAAAGTGCTGGGATTACAGGCATGAGCCACTGTGCCCGGACTTTTTTTTTTTTTTTTTTTGAGACGGAGTTTCCCTCTTGTTACCCAGGCAAGTGCAATGGCGCGATCTCGGCTCACCGCAACCTCCGCCTCCTGGGTTCAGGCAATTCTCCTGCCTCAGCCTCCTGAGTAGCTGGGATTACAGGCACGCGCCACCACGCCCAGCTAATTTTTTGTATTTTTAGTAGAGACGGGGTTTCACCATGTTGACCAGGATGGTCTCGATCTCTTGACCTCGTGATCCACCTGCCTCGGCCTCCCAAAGTGCTGGGATTACAGGCGTGAGCCACCGCGCCCGGCCCTTTTTCTTTTTTCTTTTCTTTTTTTTTTTTTGAGTCAGAGTCTCGCTCTATCACCCAGGCTGGAGGGCAGTGGTGCGATCTCGGCTCACTGCAACTTCCGCCTCCTGGGTTCAAACGATTATCCTGCCTCAGCCTCCCGAGTAGCTGGGATTACAGGCGCGCGTACCCAGCTAATGTTTTGTATTTTTGGTAGAGATGGGGTTTCACCATGTTGGTCAGGCTGGTCTCGACTCCTAACCTTGTGATCTGCCCACCTTGGCCTCCCAAAGTGCTGGGATTACAGGTGCGAGCCACCACTTGCGGCCAGAGGGACATTTTCTGAGATGGAGATGGGGCGGCCATGGTGGGGCAGGCTGGCAGAGGGAGGAGGCAGCTCCCAGTCCTCCGCTCCTTTAATCATTTTCTCAAGGAAAAGGGAAGCAGATCTTCCCCAGCCCTTTGCTGGTAACTCCAGGAAGGGCATGGCTTCCTCCCAGGCAGGCCAAAGAATGGCCTCAGACCAGAGGCTGCCAATCTGGGGCAGAAGCCAACAAACCCCATCCCATGGTATCCCATGCAGCCATCTTGCAGCTCCCGTAGCCTGGAACGCTCTTCCCTTCATCTCCAACGAGGCTGGCTCCTCTTTTCTTGTGGCCTGACTTTCTCCTACGAATGTCCCCACTGCTCCATCCTGGGCCACGCCCTGGGCACTCCTCGTCACCTGCCTTCATATTAGAATTCCTGAACTCATCACTTGGTGAATTGCTTTTTTATTTTTTTGAGACAGAGTCTTGCTCTGTCACCCAGGCTAGAGTGCAGTGGCATGATCTTGGCTCACTGAAACCTCTACCTCCTGGGTTTAAGCAATTCTCCTACCTCAGCCTCCCTAGTAGCTGGGATTACAGGTATGCGCCACCAGGCCCGGTTAATTTTGGTATTTTTAGTAGAGATGGGGTTACACCATGTTGGCCAGGCTGATCTGGAACTCCTGACCTCAAGCGATCTGCCTGCCTTGGCCTCCCAAACTGCTGGAATTACAGGTATGAGCTACTGTGCCCGGCCTATTTATTTATTTATTCTTTTTGAGACTGAGTCTCGCTCCTGTCACCCAGACTGGAGTGCAGTGACACGATCTTGGTTCACTACAACTCCTCCTCCCGGGTTCAGGTGATTCTCCTGCCTCAACCTCCTTATTTTTTTTTTATTTTTTTAATTTTTTGAGACGAAGTCTCACTCTGTTGCCCAGGCTGGAGAGCAGAGGCTTGATCTCAGCTCACTGCAACCTGTTTCCCAGGTTCAAGAGATTCTTCTGCCTCAGTCTCCCAAGGAGCTGGGATTAGAAGTACCCACCACCATACCTGGCTAACTTTTGCATTTTTATTTTACTTTTTATTTTAATTGTGGTTTTTTTTTTTTTGAGATGGAGTCTTGTTCTGTCACCCAGGCTGGAGTGCAGTGGTGCAATCTCAGCTCACTGCAACCTCCACTTCCCAGGTTCAAGCAATTCTCCTGCCTCAGCCTCCCAAGTAGCTGAGATTACAGGTACCCGCCACTACACCCAGCTAATTTTTGTATTTTTAGTAGAGACGAGGTTTTTTTTGTTTTGTTTTGTTTTTTGAGGTAAGAGACGAGGTTTTACCATGTTGGCCTGACTGGTGATCTACCCACCTCAGCCTCCCAAAGCGCTGAGATTACAGGCGTGAGCCACTGCCCCGGCAGAGCTTATCTTTGATTACAGACATCATCTGGGGAATAGCTGAGTTTGTGGTTTTGTTTTTCAAAACTGCTTCAGCAAAGACGTGGAGAAAAAAAAAAAAAAAAGGCTACAGAAACTCATCTGATTTCAGTTATGATGATGGAAGACAGCCAGCAGGAAACCCTCCCAGAAGAACGGGTCAGGTCATCTCCATGATCCCAGTCCTCCCCCAATGCCCTGTGGATTAGTTAAGTAAATATCTGTTCTAAGAAGCAGAGAACTGGACATGCACATCCAAAGCAGAAGAAAACCATCAAGAAGTAGAGGGAAGATGGGGTGCAGTGGCTCACCCCTGTCATCCCAGCCCTTTGGGAGACCAAGGTGGGAAGACTACTTGAGTTCAGGAGTTCAAGACCAGCCTGGGCAACACAGTGAGAGCCCGTCTCTACAAAAAAACAAAATAAAATTTAAGGCCAGATGCTGTGGCTCACGTCTGTAATTCTAACACTTTGGGAGGCCGAGGCGGGTGGATCACGAGGTCAGAAGTTCGAGACAAGCCTGGCCAACATGGTGAAACCTCATCTCTACTAAAAATACAAAAATTAGTCACCCATCACATGGTGGTGGGCACCTGTGATCCCAGCTATTTGGGAGGCTGAGGCAGGAGAGTCGCTTGAACTGGGGAAGTGGAGGTTACAGTAAGCCAAGGTCACAGGCTACTGCACTCCATCCTGGGCGACAGGGGAGAGTTTGTCTAAAAAAAAAAAAAGTGTATGTCTAAACAACAGGCAGGGTGACTCACACCTGTAATCCCAACACTTTGGGAGGCTGAGGTGGGTAGATCACTTTGGCCAGGCTGGAGTTTGAGACCAGCCTGGCCAAACTGGTGAAACCCTGTCTTTAGTAAAAATATGAAAATTAGCCATGCGTGGAGGCACACACCTGTAATCCCAGCTACTCAGGAGGCTAAGGCAGGGGAATCTCTTGAACCCGGAAGGCGGAGGTTGCAGTGAGCTGATTGCGCCACTGCACTCCAGTCTGGGTGACAGAGCGAGACTCCATCTAAAAAAAAAAAAAAGTACAAGGATTGCTGTGTCTCACAAATGAATGAGGTCATGCTGTGAATTCCCTTTGCAGGGACTGGCCTGACCGACAGGCAGTTCCCTAAGTAAATGCAAGTTTATCTCATTATCTTTTTTGAAGATGAGATTTACTGAAGCATTAGCATAGTTTTAATAAATATTTTTGGTTGCATAACTGACTCATCTTTATATAATGAAAGAATTTTGAATTTGAAAAACACAAATCAAAATCTGTGTATTCAGTAGTCTTAGTGTCACCTTCTCCAAATTCTGAAATACAGCTCATTATTTATTTATTTTTGAGACAGAGTCTCGCTCTGTCGCCAGGCTGGAGTGCAGTGCTGCAATCTCAGCTGGCTACAACCTCTACCTCTAGGCTTTAAGCAATTCTCCTGACTCTGCCTCCTGAGTAGCTGGGATTACAGGCACGTACTACCATGTCTGGCTAATTTTTTTGTATTTTTAGTAGAGATGGGGTTTTACCATGTTGGGCAGGTTGATCTCAAACGCTTGACCTCAATGTGCACTGTGCCAAGCCTCCCAATGTGCACTGTGCCAGGCCTACAGCTCATTATTAATTCATTCTCATTTATAAATAAATCTCATTGTATTTATTTCAGTAGGTTTGCAAAAACCAAAACATTTTAAAAATAAAAAGGAGAGGCCCAGGCGCAGTGGTTCACACCTGTAATCTCAGCACTTTGGGAGGCTGAGGCAGGCAGATCATCTGAGGTTGGGAGTTCAAGACCTGCCTGACCAACATGGAGAAACCCCGTCTTTACTAAAAATACAAAACTAGCCAGGTGTGGTGATACATGCCTGTAATCCCAGCTATTCGGGAGGCTGAGGCAGGAGAATCGCTTGAACCTGGGAGGCAGAAGTTGTGGTGAGCCAAGATCACACCAGTGTACTCCAGCCTGAGCAACAAGAGCAAAACTCCGTCTCAAAAAACTAAAGAGGAGAAATTTGGACACAGAAACAGACACACACCCATAGGGACGACATCACATGAAAATGAAGGGGGAGACTGAAGCAATGTGGCTACAAGCCAAGGAATGTCAAAGATTGCCAGCAAAGCAAACTGCCAGAAGCTTGGAGAGGGGTCTGGAACAGACGATCCCTGGGAAGCTAACCCTGTCCTTGATCTTGGACTTCCAGCCTCCAGAAACAGAAGAGAATAAATTTCTGTTGACTAACTCCTCAGCCCCACAGTTTACGGCATTCCTACAGCTGCCCTAACAAACTCATATACCCCAACTTACTTATTTTTTGAGATGGAGTCTCACTCTGTCACCCGGACTGGAGTGCAGTAGCACGATCTTGACTTGCTACAACCTCTGCCTCTTGGGTTCAAACAATTCTCCTGCCTCAGCCTCTCAACTAGCTGGGACTACAGGCACGTACCACCACGCCCAGCTAATTTTTGTATTTTTAGTAGAGACGAGGTTTCACCATATTGGTCAGGCTGATCTTGAACTCCTGACCTCATCCTCCCACCTCAGTCTTCCAAAGTGCTGGGATTACTGGCGTGAGCCACCGAGCCTGGCCTATTTATTTTTGAGACCGAGTCTTGCTCTGTCACCTGGGCTAGAGTTCAGTGGTGTGGTCTCGGCTCACTGCAAACTCCATCTCTTGGATTCAAGTGATTCTCCTGCCTCAGCCTCCCGAGTAGCTGGGATTACAGGTGCCCACCACCAAGCCTGGCCAGTTTTTGTATTTTTAGTAGAGACAGGGTTTCACCATGTTGGCCAGGCTTTCTCAAACTCCTGTACTATAGTGATCTGCCCACCTTGGCCTCTCAAAGTGCTGGGATTCCAGGCATGAGCCACCTGGCCTGTTTTTTGTAGAGATGAGGTCTTGCTATGTTGCCCAGGCTGGATTCAAACTCCTGGCCGCAATCTTCCAAGTAACTGGGACTGTAGGTGCGTGCCACCATGCCCAACTATGTCAATTATTTTAAAGCACATTCTAGACAGTGTATCATATCTTTTTCTTTTTTTTTCTTGAGACAAGGTCTTGATCTGTTACCCAGGTTGGATTGCAGTGGCACAATCTCAGCTCACTGCAGCCTGAACCCCCAGGGTTCAAGCAATCCTCCCACCTCAGCCTCCAGAGTAGCTGGGACCACAGGTGCACCACCATGCCCGGCTAATTATTCTATTTTTAGTAGAGATGGGGTCTTGTTATGTTGCACAGGCTGGTCTCAAACTCCTGTGTTCAAGCGATCCTCCTGCCTCAGCCTTCCAAAGTGTTGGGATTATAAGCATGAGCCACCAGGCCCAGCTGTATAATTTTTTCTGATGCCTGTGAAATTCTCAGTCTGGCTGAAGGACTCCAGCGTGGAGGAATACGTTCTGACCCATTTCTTTTGAAAATCCATCTGGGCAGCAGTTGGTCTCACCATGTTTCCTCATAGGTAAGACGCAGACTGATCCACATTTATACTCCTGACTGCAACTCTCCAGGCTGGGCCAGGCACTATCAGGCCAACAGCTGGGTGTGACTCTAGGCGTCGGTGCCCCCACAGGACTGGCAAGAGGAGCGGTGGCGAGGCGGCATTTTCTGCAGAGCTTTGGCACGCCTTTAACTGGTTTTAATAGCTTTTTGTTTTTTACTTTGTCAAATCTGCTGCTTCAAGGATCAAAGTCTGTGTCCTCTAAGGATGTTTGGAGAATGTGTTGCAATCTCTGAAGGCAACCCCGATAGAGGCATTCCAGAGGTGTTTTCAGCTAGGGTTGGCCCAGCAGGTAGGGATGGTTGTGGGATGTTTGTGTGACTGCTTAGCCTGGCCAGGTCCACACACGCAGAAAGCAGTCCCGATTGACCCTCCTCCCTTCCTCCTTTCCTTTTCATTCTGTTTCTCCTTCCTTCCTTTTTCTTTTTCTTTCTCCCTCCCTCCCTCCCTCTCTTTTCTATTTCCTTCTTTCTCTTTCTTTTTATTTCTTTTCTTTCGGCCAAAGTCACTGCAACTCGAGTTCAAGTGATTCTTCTGCCTCAGCTTCCCGAGTAGCTGGGATTACAGGTGCCCGTGACCACTCCTGGCTTGGCCAGGCTGGTCTCAAACTCCTGATCTCTGGTGATCTACCTACCTTGACCTCCCAAAGTCCTGGGCTTACAGGCGTGAGCCACTGTGCCCGGCTGGTTGACTTTAAATACGTCGGTCACATTGTCTTATAGTCTGCTATGGCTATTAAGAACAATTAACTTGGCAGGCAAACAACCTCAGCAAACTCAAGAATTGGGATACTGGGTTTTTGTTTTTAAGACAGTATCTCACTCTGTCACCCAGGCCAGAGTGTAGTGGCTCAATCTCAGCTCACTGCAATCTCTGCTTCCTGGGCTCAGGTAATCCACCTCAGCCTCCCAAGTAGCTGGGACCCCAGGTGGACACCACCACGCCCAGCAAATTTTTGTATTTTTTGCAGAGATGGGGTTTCACCATGTTGCCCAGGCTGGTCTCGAACCCCTAGGCTCAAGCGATCCTCCCACCTTGACCTCCAAAGTGCTAGGGTTACAGGTGGGAGTCACCATGCCCAGGTGTTTTCCTTTCCCAGGTGTTTTTCAGCAGGTGCTTATCCGCTCACTTACAGCAAACATTTACTTTTCTGACTCTGTGCTTACAGGAAGTCATCGCGATGAAAAGTCAAGTTTGCGCATGACATCTACTTGTACAATCACGCAGGCACTCTCAGGCTTCATGAAGTACGGTCGCAGACAGGACTGCAAACCCTCTCAGGGACGGAACGCCCAGTGGCGGTACTCAGGAGGCAGACCTGCCAGGAGTCAGCTTCTAGGAAGTGCGGGCGCCCACGCACCTGTGAGGTCCTAGAGTCTGACTCACCAGCTAAGTGAATTCTTGTAATTTCCACAGATAGCACTGGGGTTCCCTTAAACCAGATCCCCAGTTGTGCCCAGAACCCAGGAGGGAGCCCAGCGTGCCCAACACAGTTATTAGAAATGACACTGTCTGTTTTTCCTCCTTTATTTAAAAATCCAATTTATTTTAAAAACAAAAAGAGAATGGAGGTAGGAGCCTGTCTGGGCTCTCCGTGGAGTTGCCCCTTCCCAATGGTGATGGCCACTCCACATGGCCTCAGCTTCCTCCCTGGGATGAGGGGGTCTGGGTGGCACCTCCCTCAAAGGGTGGGCGTGGGTGTGAGGCTCCCAAGTCGGCCAGGGGCTCGGCCTGGCTCAGAACAGGCGCTTCATGTCGACAGTGGTGTGGGGTCAGGGAAAGTCGCTGTAGGGCAGGCTGAGGGGGTACAGCAGCCTGTAGCGCACGTCCTGCCAGAGCAGCTTGTCCTCCAGGAAGGCAACGGTGGGCAGCGTCAGGACCAGGGTCTGGTGCTTGAGCATGCTGTACACATTTAGGCCTGGGGGGTTGGGGGATGGTCAGGACGGGACTGCCTCTCCCACCCCACCCACATCAGAGTCCCTCCGTGCTCAGAGACCCTCACTGTGCTCTAGTGTGACTTTGTGAGCCCAGCAGCCTGGGCCAGACCCTGCCTGTTCGCTTGTTGCCTGTAAGCCTCTGGCCAAGGAGCTGTTCTCAGCTCACCACCTGCTGACCGAGAGCCCCCCAAGTGCAAGGCTCAGCCTCTGCCTGGGCAGGACTCCTGGCTTCCATTCTCATAGGGGAGACCCAGGGAAAATGAGAGGGCAGGGAGGTGATGGGGCTGGTCGTGCAGGGCCTGGCATGGCACCCTGAGGACTTAAGCTTTCATCTTGAGGGAGGTGGGAGCCAGTGAGGGCTGTGGGTTGAGGAGGGACAGGACCTGACTCAGGCTCATGGGCGCCATCTGGTGGCTGTGGAGGGAACAGACTGTGGCGTTGGCAGAGGTGACCTTGGAGCTTTTTTGGAGGGGGACAGAGTCTCACTGTCACCAGGCTTGAGTGCAGTGGCAGGATCTCCACTGACTGCAACCTCCGACTCCCCTACCTGAGCCCCACCCCTGAGCAGCTGGGACTATACGCACACGCCACCACGCCCAGCTAATTTTTTGTATTTTTAGTAGAGACAGGGTTTCACCCTGTTGGCCAGGATGGTCTTGATCTCTTGACTTCGTGATCCGCCTGCCTCAGCCTCCCAAAGTGCTGGGATTACAGGTGTGAGCCACCGTGCCCGACCTCTTTTTTTTTTTTGAGACAGAATCTCGCTCTCTCCGCTAGGTTTGGGTGCAGTGGTGCGATCATGACTCACTCCAGTTTTTGGTCCCCTGAGCTCAAGGTATCCACTTGCCTCAGCCCCTGAGTAGCTGGGACTACAGGTGCACACCACCACGCCTGGCTCATTTTTTGATTTTTAGTACAGATGGGAGCCTCACTATATTGCCCAGACTGGCCTCAAACTCTAGGCCTCAAGCAAATCTCCTGCCTTGGCCTCCCAAAGCACTGGGATTGCAGACACGAGCCACCACACCCAGCCAAGCACTTCTTTAGGAAAGGTTATTGCTTTGGGCAAGCTGAGGGCTGGGTCCGGGACACTGCCCAAGGCCAGAGACCAGATGCAGGATTCGAACTGCCCTGTGATTCTAACAGCAGAGCCTGCTCATGCATGCTCTAGGGGCCTGGGAGGTGGGCTGGGCCCTTTGCTCACCAACAGCTGGGATCAGGGTGAAGGTCTTGAGCCTAGAGACAGCCTCCACGATGCTCTGTGGCATCTCCTCATGTGTCCTGTAAGAGAGAACGGGGAGTGGGGCTTGAACCCTCATGGTATAGAGCTCAGGGCCCCCTGCCCCTGCTCTGCCCGGCGCCCTCACAAGTTCACGAAGAGCACGGAGTCCCCCCAGCGGCGGTAGCGGGCCAGGTCTGTCAGGTACTGGGGGTCTGGAGTCGGCAGCTCTAAGGAGTCCACAATGTGCAGGTCGTCCTGGTGGGAGGAAAGGATGATGTGAGCCCTGGGTCTGGAGCAGCCCTACCTCCAGCAGCCATCTGGGCCCCCATGGCTATACCTGGGCCAGCTTGACGGTCAGTGCCACTTTGAGGCCCAGGGCCCGCACCTTCATAGGCAGCATGTAGTAGTAACTCGTGGGGCCCCGGGGGCCGTGGGCAACGCCTCCTGCAGGGACAGAGGCATGTGAGCTGGTGGGGGCCGCGGCAGAGCTTGGAGGTCAGCAGTCTGCTACCATGACGGGTATGGGGTGATAGGACAGAGGGGGTGCTGCCAGGAACCAGGCAGAGAGGGCAGGGCCTCAGAGGATGCTGGATCAGGGACAGCTTGGGACCAGTGACTTTGCTTCACTCGGCTTCAGTTTCCCCAGCTGTCACACTCTGGGACAGGGCTGGCCACGGTGGCTCACACCAGCACGTTGGGAGGCTGAGGCTGGAGGATCACTTGAGCCCAGGAGCTCAAGGCTGCAGTGAGCTATGACTGGGCCACTGCACTACAGCCTAAGCAACAGCGAGATCCTGTCTCAAAAGCAAACAATCAAAAAACAAACCACCCTGAGAGCAGACAGTTGCCGCCTCACAGGACACCACGCGTTATGGTGTGGATTCCGTAGAGTGGCATAGTGTGTGAACTTAAGCACAGCTGTTCATGCTGAAATCATCACGAGGTTCTAACTTTCCGGTCTAGAGAGACAGGCAGGCATCAGGCACACACTCCGATGGAGCAAGCAGTGTGATCTGGGAGCAACAGCACTCGGGGAGATGCCCTAGCAAGCCCCTCATGTTGGTGTCCGCCCTCACCTGGTCCTTCGAAATGCAACAGAGAAGACAGTGGACACGGTCGCTGCCCTCACGCCGTTCACATTCCGGTAAGGTCAGAAAACAGGCTCAACTGCAGAGGGAATCAGGCTAGCCCGAGGGGATGCGGAGGCAAAGGAGGTCAAGGAGGGCTGCTTGGAGGAGGTGTGGCCTAGAACCCTGAAAGGTGAGGAGAGCTGGCAGGGTAAACAGCTGTCAGGGCGGCTGGCACCACCCTGAGTCATCTTGTTAGCATCCAAGAAAATAAGAGGTTAAAAACAAGGCCGGGTGCGGTGGCTCACGCCTATAATCCCAGCACTTTGGGAGGCCGAGGTGGGTGGATCACCTGAGGTCAGGAGTTCAAGACCAGCCTGGCCATTATGGTGAAACCCCATCTTTAAAAAAAAAAAAAAAAGAAAAAAAAAGAGGTTAAAAACAAACCAACAAGTACAACCAAAAAAAAAAAAAGAGCCATCTCTGCCTGGTCAGAGAGGGAATGGAGGGGACGAGGGGGAAAGGTGTGCAGCCACCAGGGACCTCGATGACGACGTCAGGAGTTCACGTTCCACACAAAGGCCAAGGGAGGTGAGAGATTTAGGAAGAGCTCTCTGGGTGTGTGGGAAGTGCGGGTCAGGAGAGGGAGACGCGTGGTGGGGTCAAGAGGGGCTGCGGCCATGAGCTGAAGGGAGGGCATTTGAGAGTGAGGAGTGGATGGCTCCCAGGTCATTTGTGTCCCCCTACATGGGCCGCCAGGTCCGAGGGCCTCAGTCCCCATGTCATCAACCCAGGTGGTCCCATGAGGTGGAAGGAAAAGAGCAGACATGATACCATGCCAGATGTGGGCAGCTGTGTGAACACCCAGGCCCTTCCCTGGCCCCCCCACCCCTCCCCGCCCCGTCCACCCCTCCCCATCCCCTCCATCCTGTCTCCAGTTACCTCCTCGCCAGAGCGGAGAGCGGATGCTGCCATGCCGGGCCCGCCCGCTGCCTTTCTGCGGCCAGGGCTTCCGGCCACCGCCCCGCACCTCAGCCCTCGTCTTGGTCTTGGCATAGCTCTGGAGGCACAAAGTGAGGAGGGGGTCAGGTCCACAAGGCAGGTGTCAGGGAGCCAAGAAGACCAGTCCTGCCACAGGGGAGCCAGGCAGGACACACCATGATGAGGGGCTCTCTTGGGCCAAGCACAGAGTGCTTGGCGAGTGTAAAGAAGCCAGAGCTCCTGCCCCATGCCAGCCTCACAAAGGCAGGGGCCCTGCCGCTGGGCACGCAGCAGGTGCTTGGTATTTTTTGAACAATTAATTTTTTTCTTTGAGACAGTCTCACTGTATCACCCAGGCTGGAGTGAAAGTGGCGCGATCTCGGCTCACTGCAACCTCTGATTTCTGGTTCAAGCGATTCTCCTGCCTCAGCCTCCCAAGTAGCTCAGATTACAGGTGTCCATCACCATGCTCAGCTAATTTTTTTTTTTTAAAGGAGTCTTGCTCTTGTCACCCAGGCTGAAGTGCAATGGCATGATCTTGGCTCACTGCAACCTCTGCCTCCCGGGTTCAAGCGATTCTCTTGCCTCAGCCTCTCGAGTAGCTGGGATTACAGGCGCCTGCCATCATGCCCAGCTAATTTTTGTATTTTTTTAGTAGAGACGAGGTTTCACCATGTTGGCCAGGCTGGTCTCAAATGCCTGATCTCATGATTTGCCCACCTTGGCCACCCAAAGTGCTGGGATTACAGGCATGAGCCACCACGCCCAACCTAATTTTTTTTTTTTTTTTTTTCGAGACAGAGTTTTGCTCTGTCACCAGGCTGGAGTGCAGTGGCACCATCTCAGCTCACTACAACCTCCGCCTCCTGGGTTCAAGCAATTGTCCTGTCTCAGCCTCCAGAGTAGCCAGGACTACAGGCACCTGCCACCACATCCGGCTAATTTTTGTATTTCTGGTAGAGATAGGGTTTCACCGTATTGGTTAGGCTGGTCTTGAGTTCCTGACCTCGTTCGTGATTCACCCACCTTGGCCTCCCAAAGTGCTGGGATTACAGGTGTGAGCCACCGTGCCTGGCCTATATTTTGGACAATTTTAATGTGGCTGTTAACTGCCCATTTCCCGTGGTGGGAAATGACGTGAACTGGAAGAACCCAGGAAGAGGAGCGGGGCAAGGAGATCAGGAAGGGTTCAGAATAGCAGACCGATGACTTTATTCCTAGCGTGACGGGGAGCCAGGGAGAGCGTGAGCAGGAGAAGGACTGGCTAGACCACGGGGGTTGGCGGATGAGACCCTGACTGGTAATGGATTCTTCAATGTTCTTGGCATAAAACCCAGACCCCTCCCCACTGTTCCCATTGGCCTCTATGGCAACGCTGGGCTCGTTATGGTCCCTGCCACAGGGTCTTTGCACGCCTTATTCCTGTTATCTCCACCCCAGCTCCGCTGTGTCCTAGATCTCCTTACCTTCTACAGTAGACCTGAGGTTAAACGTCCCATTCTCTGGGACAACTTCTTATAATTACACATATATGGCCAGGCACGGTGCCTCACGCCTGTAATCCCAGCACTTAGAAGGCCGAGGTGGGCGGATCACGAGGTCAGGAGTTCAAGACCAGCCTGGCCAACATGGTGAAACCCCATCTCTACTCAAAAACTACAAAAATTAGCTGGCTGTGGTGGCACACGCCTGTAATCCCAGCTACTCGGGAGGCTGAGGCAGGAGAATTGCTTGAACTGGGAGGTGGAGGTTGCAGTGAGCCAAGATTGGCCCCACTGCACTCCAGCCTGGACAACAAGAGCAAAACTCTGTCTCCAAAAATAATAATAATAATTACACATTTATAGGCATGACTATCTGACTCGCCTTCACTTCTCCCATGAGACTGTGACCTTCATTAGGATAGGACTTTGCCCATCTTTTTTGGCGGTGGGTGGAAAGGGAAGGGGCAGAGATTGGGTCTTGCTGTTTCCCAGGCTGGTTGCGAGCTCTTGGCCCTAAGAAACCTACACACCTCGGCCTCCCAGTGCTGGGATCACAGGCCTGAGCCACTGCACCCGGCCTGACCTTGCCTATTTTGTCCACTGCTATATCCTTTCACCCACCACAATGCCTACATCAGTGAGTAATCAGAAAATAACTGAAAATGAGCCAGGCGCGGTGGCTCATGCCTGTAATCCCAGCACTCTAGGAGGCCAAGGCAGGTGGATCACTTCAAGTCAGCAGTTTGAGACCACCCTGGCCAACATGGTTAAACTCCATCTCTACTAAAAATACAAAAATTAGTTGGATGGTGGCGCATGCCTGTAGTCCCAGGTACTCAGGAGGCAGAGGCAGGAAAATCGCCGGGAAGTGGAGGTTGCAGTGAACCAAGATTGCGCCACTGTACTCCAGCCTGGGGGACAGAGTGAGACTCCATCTCCATCTCAAAAAAAAAAAAAAAGAAAGAAAACTAAAAAATGGACTCATCAGTGAATGGTTCAGGAGACAGATAAGGCCCCAGCTGAGCAGTCCAAAGAAAACCCAGCCATGGGCTTCCTCTGGCCCCCACCCCCAACCTCCCCAGGAAGCTCCTTCACTCCACCTTGCTCCATTAGGCACTCACAATTCTCTTGAAGTTCTTCTGCCATATGGCAACCTGGTGCAGGATATCCAGCCTGGGGGGAGGAGGGACGAATGAGAAGCCCATCTCTACTTCAAATGCTCCCACCTCACTACAGGGAAACCCAGGATTCTCCCTTCCGCCTCCGGGGGCCCGTGCGATTTGCTATTCCCTCTGCCTGAAACAGTCTTCCTCTGGATGGTTCCTTCTCAGCCTACAAGTGTCAGCTCCAATAATTGCTGAAAGGAGCTCCTAGCTAACGAAAGAGACACACTGGCCAGGCGCGGTGGCTCACGCCTGTAATCCCAGCACTTTGGGAGGCCAAGGCAGGGGGATCGCTTGAGGCCAGGAGTTTAAGACAAGCCGAGCAACATGAGGAAACCCTGTCTCTACAAAAAATACAAAAATTAGCTCCGTGTGGTGGTACATGTCTGTCATTCTAGCTACTTGGCAAGCTGAGGCATGAGAATTGCTAGAACCTAGGAGGCAGAGGTTGAAGTGCGCCAAGCTTGTGCCACTGCACTCTAGCCTGAGCAACAGATCAACACTCTATCTCAAAAAAAAAAAAAAAAGCCACCCCTTCGTCCTTGTTTTTTCTACCATGATTTTTTTCTTGCTATTACAGTTCAGTTACTGCCACCTTCTTTGGGAACTGGTTTGCCTCTCTAGTTCTGTACCACTCCACACAGTCACATACTCAACACCTGAAACATGGCCAGTGCCCCATGCTAAAATGTGATTTCAGTATAGTTTTAAACACAGGTTAAATACATTATTGAAATTAATTTCACCTATTTTTTCTTTTTGAGACGAGTCTTGTTGTGTTGCCCAGACTGGAGTGCAGTGGCAGGATCTCGGCTCACTGCAACCTCCGACTCCTGGGTTTAAGCAGATTCTCCTGCCTCAGCCTCCCAAGCAGCTGGGACTACAGGCGCCCACCACCACACCCAGCTAATTTTTTTATTTTTAGAAGAGACGGGGTTTCTTCACTATGATGACCAGGCTGGTCTTGAACTCCTGGCCTCGTGATCCACCTGCCTCAGCCTCCCAAAGTGCTGGGTACAGGCTTTAGCCACCACGCCCAGCCTCCTTTTTTTCTTTTTTGAGATGGAGTGTCGCTCTGTTGCTCAGGCTGGAGTGCGGTGGTACAATCTTGGCTCACTGCAACCTTTGCCTCCTGGGTTCAAGCAATTCTCATGCCTCAGCCTCCTGAGTAGCTGGAATTACAGGCGCGCCACCATGCCTGGCTAATTTTTGTATTTTTAGTAGAGACAGGATTTTGCCATGTTGGCCAGGCTGGTCTTGACCTCAAGTGATCCACCCACCTCAGCCTCCCAAAGTGCTGGGATTACAGGTATGAGCTACCGCACCCAGCCTTTTTTTTTTTTTTTTTTGAGATGGAGTCTGGCTGTATCACCCAGGCTGCAGTGCAGTAGTGCAATCATAGCTCATTGCAGCCTCCAACTCCTGGGTTCAAGTGATCCTCCTGCCTCAGCCTCCTAAATAGCTGGGACTACAGGTGTGAGCCACCGGGCTCAACCTAATAACACATTATTTGCCAGAAATGGCACGCACAAAGTATGTTACCTTTTGAGGAAGTTACATGAGTTCCTCCATTTATCTACAAAATAAGGATAACCCAGCCGGGGACAGTGGTTCATGCCTGTAACCCCAGCACTTTGGGAGGTCAAGGTGGGTAGATCGCTTGAAGTCAGGAGTTCAAGCCAGCCTGGCCAACATGGTGGCAAAATCCTGTCTCCAGTAAAAACAAAAATCAGCTGGGTGTGGTGGTACACCCAGTAATCCCAGCAACTCAGGAGGATGAGGCAGAAGAATCATTTTAACCTGGGAGGCAGAGGTTGCAGTGAGCCCAGAACTCCATCCTGGGTGACAGAGCCAGACTCCATCTCAAAAAAAAAAAAAAAAAAAGTAACCCTAATTTTCTTTTCTTTTTTTTTTGAGACAGAGCCTCACTCTATTGCCCAGGCTGGAGTGCAGTGGTGCGATCTCGGCTCACTGCAACCTCTACCTCGCACGTGCAAGCGATTCTCATGCCTCAGGCTCCCAAGTATCTGGGACTACAGGTTTGCACCACCACACCTGGCTAATTTTTGCATTTTTAGTAGAGACAGCATTTCACCATGTTGGCCAGGCTTCAAGTGATCCCCCGGCCCTGGCCTCCCAAAGTGCTGGGATTACAGATGTGAGCCACAGCACGCAGCCCCTACATTTTCTTAGAGATGTTATGAACAGTCAGTTAACTAAAATACAAACAGCCTCTTCCAGGCACCTAGGAATGGTTTAGTCTTCCTTAGTGCTCTTGTTTGCAAAAACCAGTTAACAAATGATTATGAACTTTTCTATAGAACTTATTATGTGCCAGAATCAAGTCATTTACTCATCACAGCAACCTCCTGAGCGCTGACAAAACAGAACACTGAGGCACAAGAGGCACAGGATTTGAACCTAATCAGTAGGGCTCCAGAGTTCTGTCTCCCTAACCCCTAGAGAATGTCACTTCCCAGACTTCAATCTCACACAGCGTTACATCAGGAGAAACTATTATCATGCCCCTTTGACAAATAGAGAAACAGAGGCTGTGGAAATCGAGCACTTTCCCAAAGGCACAAGCCCAAAGTCATCTGACTCCTGAACTCCCGCTCTTCATCCCTCTGCCACTCAGTTCAGCATTACAGCCCCAGCTCACCTGGGCGCGGTGGCGAAAACATCGGGGTGCAGGTCGGCCAGGCCCACGCGCTCCTGCTCGAAGCCCCGCAGGGACTCGACCCAGGCCTGCACCGGGCGTCGAAGAGCGGGTACCGGCAACTCGACTTTGCGCAGCACGGGCTCCGGGAGACCTGGAGCGATTGCGGGGGTCAGGGGTTAGGGTCAAGGGGCAGACCTCTCCGTCGCCGCCCCTCCTGGGGCGACCCCCAGCTGCCTCACCCTCGCTCGCCACTTGCTCCGGCTTCTCGGTCGAAGGCGCTGCCTCTTCCGCCAGCGAACTCAGGGCCTGCAAGGGGTGGGCGAAAATGAGAGACGACCCCTGGACACCCCCACATTTCATCCTTCGACCACGTCTCCAGCCCCTGGCCTCACCCGGCAGCCCGTAGGGCGAAGCCAGGCCCGCGCCCCAGCCCGGACCAACTGCAGCATCGCCGCGAAGCCTCCCACGCCACGGGAGGTCAAGGCCACTGGAGTCGCGCGCGGCGCCGCCGGCTGACGTCACACACGAGACGCCGCTCGACCCGCTGCGACTCCACGCTGGAAAGCGAGGTATACAAAACCGGATGGGGGTGTCCGACCCAGCTTGCCCCAACCTCCGCCCCAGGACTAATCCCCAGACCCCAACTTTCACTCCTGGCTTAAGGACCCTCTGCAACACTGGGTAACGCGACCTCACAGCAACAAGCTCCAGCTTCCGTAGGTCTCGCCTACTTCAGGTCCCGCCCCCGGCGAGCTCAGCCAATGAGACTTCTCCGGCCCAATTCAGCCAGTGAGTGTTAACACTGAAGTAGTGTCCCCGCCCATAATTGGGCAGTTCTGGGGCGAGCAACTAAGGAATACAGCCAATAACACTTAAGCTTTTGCTGTTGGTCACGTCCAGCGGGCCACGCCCTCATTTCGCCTCCAAGGCTCTCGGAGGTGGTTTTTTCTTAATCTAATTATGTGGTTTTGTTTTTTTTTATTTGTTTAAAGACAGGGCCTAGTAAGCCTGTCCCACAGAAGCCTTCAGAGTTGGGCCTGCCAGACCATGCCTCCCACTTTAGGTTCCCCAGGGCAGTGCTATGTCCTCCTGAAACCCCTCTGATTAGGTCTGTGTGTCCCCCCACCCACTAGACCAGGGTCCTGTCCCCACTCAGACCTTCTAGGGCTCTCCCAGGACAGAACAAAGTGGGATTCTGGACTTCCTCCCTTGTCACCCCCTAACAAATCTGAACGCTCATTTTAGTTTCTTTATTTTGGTTTTTAGAGACAAGGCCTTGCTCTGTCGCCCAGGCTGGAGTGCATTGGGCAAGATCATGACTTGTTGCAGCCTCAAGCTCCTGAGCTCAAGGGATCCTCCTGTCTCAGTCTCCCGAGTAGCTGGTAACTACAGGCGTGCATGCTCGGTTGTTTGTATTGTGCTTTTTAATTTTGTATTTGTATTTCGAGAAGGAGTTTCGCTCTGTCACCCGGGCCTGAGAGCAGTGGTGCGATCTTGACTTACTGCATCCTCCGCCTCCCAGGTTCAAGCGAGTCTCTGCCTCAGCTTCCCGAGTAGTTGGGATTACAGGCACCCGTCACCAGCTCATTTTTGTATTTTTAGTAGAGACGGGTTTCACCATGTTGGCCAGGCTGGTCTCGAACTCGTGACATCAGGTGATCCACCTGCCTTGGCCTCCCAAAGTGCTGGGATTACAGGCCTGAGCCAGCGCGCCTGGTCTAATTTTTTTTTTTTTTTTTTTTTTTTTTTGTAGAGACGGAGGCAGGTGTCTCCCAGTGTTGCCCAGGCTGGTTTGGAACTTCTGGGTTCCAGCGATTCTCCCCCATTAGCCCCCCAAAGTGCTGGGATTACAAGCGTGAGCCACCGGGGCCCACTCATTTTTAGGTTCTTTACCATATTCCCGATAGACCTCCAGGGGGCGCCACCGGACCATAGCAGACTCTCTTACTGGTCCAGGGCTGTCTGCTTGGAGGCCAGTGCATTCTGGACAGAGCACAGTTGCTAACAACGTGGTCTGTGAATCAACCTCATTTTCCTTTGCTGGAAAAAGGAGAGGTTATGAGAGTTCAATGATATAATGGAGGCAAAGCGTACTATGCTTGGTAAAAGGTGAAAACTCAATAAATAGAATTATTATTATTTTTTGAGAGAGTCTCGCCCTGTTACCCAGGATGGAGTGTAGTGGCGCAGTCTTGGCTCACTGCATCCTCCACCTCCCCAGTTCAAGCGATTCTCCTACCTTAGCCTCCCAAGTAGCTGGATCATAGGCATGTGCCACCACGACTGGCTAATTTTTTGTATTTTTACTACAGACAGGATTTCACCATGTTGGCCAGGCTGGTCTTAAACTCCTGACCTCATGATCCACCCACCGCCGTCTCCCAAAGTGCTAGGATTACAGGCATGAGCCACAGAGACTGGCCTATTATTATTATTATTATTTTGAGATGGAGTCTTGCTCTGTCGCCCAGGTTAGAGTGCAGTGGCATGATCTCGGCTCACTGCAACCTCCACCTCCCCGGATCAAGCAATTCTCCTGCCTCAGCCTCCCGAGTAGCTGGGATTACAGGTGCTCGCTACCTCACCTGGCTAATTTTTGAATTTTTAGTAGAGAAGGGGTTTCACCATCTTGGCAGGCTGATCTCAAACTTCTGACCTTGTGATCCACCTGCCTCAGCCTCCCAAAGTGCTGGGATTACAGGCGTGAGCCACTGTGCCTCATCACAATATTATTATTATTTTCTTTTTCGAGATGGAGTCTCGCTGTGTCGTTCATGCTGGAGTGCAGTGGCGCGATCTTGGCTCACTGCAATCTCCGCCTCCCAGGTTCAAGTGATTCTCCTGCCTCAGCCTCCTGAGTAGCTGGGATTACAGGCATGCACCACCATGCCCGGTTAATTTTTGTATATTTAGTACAGACAGGGTTTCACCATGTTGGTCAGGCTGGTATTGAACTCTTGACCTTGTTATCTGCCCGCCTCAGTCTCCCAAAGTGCTGGGATTACAGGCATGAGCCACTGCACTTGGTCACATTATTATTATTATTATTATTATTGTTATCAGAGACAAACAAGGGCCAAGACAAGAGTGAGTGGGGGCAGAGACTGGAGGACTTGAACACTGCGCTAAAGATATGGGTTCTCTCTTGGTATCTGGTATATAATATTTTAGAAACATTTTTGTGAAGTACTTACGAAAATTTTGCTGGGTGCTGTGGCTCACACCTGTAATCCCAACACTGAGAGGCAGAGATGAGAGGATCGTTTGAGCCCAGCCTAGGCAGTGTGCCAACACCCTGTTTCTACCAAAAATTTTTAAATTAGCTAAATAGTGGTATATGCCTGTGGTCCCAGCTACTGGGGAGGCTAAGGCAGAAGGATCACTTGAACCCAAGAGATTCAGGCTATGGTGAGCCATGTTCATGCCACTACATTCCAGCCTGAGTGACAGAGTGAGATCCTATCTCAAAAAAAGAAAAAAAAAAAAAAAAAAAAAAAAAAAGTGGCCAGGCTCAGTGGCTGACGCCTGTAATCCCAGCACTTTGGGAGGCTGACGCAGGCCAGTCACGAGGTCAGGAGTTTGAGATCAGCCTGGCCAACATGGTGAAAATCCATCCCTACTAAAAATACAAAAAATTAGCTGGGCATAGTGGCGGGCGCCTGTAATCCCAGCTGTTCAGGAGGATGAGGCAGGAGAATTGCTTGAACCCGGGAGGCGGAAGTTGCACTGAACCGAAATTGTGCCCCTGCACTCTAGCCCAGGTGACAGACTGAGACTACATCTCAAAAAAAAAAAAGTATAGCATATTGTATATTTTATCCTTGCAAGAGTAACTGTGGTTGCATGTTTAGGACTCCATGTATTTTGCAACTTTAAAAGTTCTTTTAATCGTTTTGTTCCTGTTGTTTTTGAGACAGGATCTCACCCTGTTACTAGCATGTAGTGCAGTGGCAAGATTATAGTTCACTGTAGTCTTGAATGCCTGTGCTCACATGATCCTCTGCCTCAGCCTCCCATGTAGCATGTAGCTAGGACTACAGGCCTATGTCACCATGCCTAGCAATTTTTTTTTTTTTTTGAGATGGAGTCTTGCTCTGTTGCCAGGCTGGAGTGCAGTAGCTCAATCTCAGCTCACTGCAACATCCACCTCCCAGGTTCAAGTGATTCCCCAGCCTCAGCCTCCTCAGTAGCTGGAATTATAGGCGTGTGTCACCACACCCAGCTAATTTTTTGTGTTTCAGTTTTTAGCAGAGATGAGGTTTCACCATGTTGTCCAGACTGCTCTCAAATTCTTGACCTCAAATGATCTGCCTGCCTCAGCCTTCCAAAGTGTTGGGATTATAGGCGTGAGCCACCACACCTGGCCACCTGGCTTAATTGCTTAGTGATTTATTAGGCACCTACTGTGCACCACTGGAACACCAGCAAATCCAGCAGACACTTTTGAGATATTCACAGTCCAAAGGACTGAAGGATCAGAGTTCAGGAGGGGAGTCTATAGGGTCTGTGGGCGGCCATAGGAGGAATTCCCAACCACAGGGGCAGGGTCTTGGAGTGGTCTTGTGAAGCTATAGCCTGAGAGCTAAGGCTTGAGGACTTTGTCCAGAGGAGCAAGTGTGTTTCAGGTTGAGAGAACAGCAGTTGCAAAGGCCAGGAGTGAGGAAAGACTGACGGGGTAGAGGTGGCTGAACCTTTCCGACTACTTGCCGCATAGTTCCTTTGTTTTTCTTCTTCTTGTGGCTTCTGAGACAGCGTCTTACTCTGTCACCCAGGCTGGAGTGCAGTGGTGTGATCTTGGCTCACTGCAACCTCCGCCTCCCAGGTTCAAGTGATCCTCCCATCTCAGCCTCCCGAGTAGCTGGGACTATAGGCGCACACCACCATGTGCAGCTAATTTTTGTATTCTTACTAGAGACAGCGTTCTGCCATGTTGCCCAGGCTGGTCTTGAACTCCTGACTTCAGGTGATCCCCACAGCTTCTGTGATTATCCTATTTAAAATAGCAAATCGGCTGGGCTCTATGGCTCATGCCTGTAATCCCAGCACTTTGGGAGGCTGAAGCGGGCGGATCACCTGAGATCAGAAGTTCAAGACCAGCCTGACTAATATGGTGAAAACCCATCTCTACTAAGAATACAAAAATTAGTCAGGTGTGGTGGTGTGCGCCTGTAGTCCCAGCTACTCAGGAGGCTGAGATGGGAGGATCGCTTGAACCCAGGAGGTGAAGGTTGCAGTAAGCCGAGATTACTCCACTGCACTCCAGGCCGGGTGACAGATTGAGACTCCGTCTCAACAAATTAAAAAAAAAAAAAGGCAAATCTTCACCCCTGACCCTTCTGACCCATTGTCTTGCCCTACTTTTTTCTATTAATATTTATCTTTTTTTTTTTTTTGAGACAGTGTCCCACTCTGTCACCCAGGCTGGAGTGCAATGTCTCAATCTCGGCTCACTGCAACCTCTGCCTCTGGGGCTCAAGTGATCCTCCCACTTCAGCCTCTTGAGTAGCTGGAACTACCTATGTGTGCCACCACACCCGGCTATTTAAAAACATATTTGTTTTGTAGACACAGGGTCTCACCACATTGCCCAGGCTGGTCTCAGACTCCTTGGCTCAAGCAGTCCTCCCACCATAGCCTCCCAAAGTGCTGGGATTACAGACGTGAGCCACCACATCTGGCCTAACGGTTATCTTTTTCTTCTTCTTCTTTTTTGTTTTTTGAGATGGAGTTTTGCTCTGTTGCCCAGGCTGGAGTGCAATGGCACGATGTCAGCTCACTGCAAACTCTGCCTCCCGAGTTAAAGCCATTTTCCTGCCTCCGCCTCCCAAGTAGCTGGGATTACAGGTGCCTGCCACCATGGCCAGCTAATTTTTTGTATTGTTAGTAGAGACGAGGTTTCACTATGTTGGCCAGGCTGGTCTCAAACTCCTGGCCTCAAGTGATCTGCCCACCTCGGCGTCCCAAAAGTCTGGGATTACAGATTTGAGTCATCTCACCCAGCCCTAAGGTTTATCTTCTAACATCCTATATAATTTCCTGGGGTGCATGTTAAAAATGCTTTTTGTCTGCCTCTCCCATGAAAGTGTAAACTCCCCCACGGCTGGAATTTCCCTCTATCCTATTCCCTGCTGTAGCCTCACCACTCGGTGTAGTGCCTCAACCACAGTACATGCTCAATAAATGTTTCTTTCTTTCTTTTTTCTTTTTAGAGACAAGGTCTCACTCTGTCACTTAGGCTGGAGTGCAGTGATATGATCATAGCTCACTACAGCCTCCAACTCTTGGGCTCAAGTGATCCTCCTGCCTCAACCTCCCAAGTAGCTTTGACCACAGGCATGCACAACCACACCCAGCTAATAAATGTTTCTTGAGTGAATTCCTTCGTTCATCCCTTTGCAGAGATATTGCTAAAAACAGAGGACTTTCTGTGTATGTCCCTGGGTCTCAGGTCTCTGTCCGCCTGAGGTCACTGGGCACATTAGGTGCCCATACATGAATCACTCAGTAACACTGGTTGGAATCCAGGCGCTGCCACTGATTGGCTGGATGCCTTTGGGAAAGTGGTGTGCTCTTTTGGAGCTGTGGCCTCCTAATGCGTAAGTGGAACACACACAAACCCTTCCCTATTGGGCTGTGTTGAGGACAAATTCTTCCTTCCAGTCTCACTCCTCATCATCTGTTACCCACCCCTTAGACGTAAGCTGTGAACACGTGAGTCAGGTCATGTTCCTCCTCTGCTCAGGACCCTCAGTGCCTTCCACTGCAGTTAGCGCTGAAGCCAGAGTTCTCATCCGTCCCTCAAGGCTCCACGGGACCTGCCCTCACCTTCCATTCTCCTGTTGCATTACTCCATGGCTTCAGCCGCTCTGGCCTCCTCAGCAGAACCCAGAACCCACCGATCACTTTCCATTTCCCCCTGAATATCTGTTTTTTTTTTTTTTTTTTTTTTTTAAGAGATGAGGTTTCACCATGTTGGCCAGGCTGGTCTTGAACTCCCGATCTCAAGTGATCCACTCGCCTCTGCCTCCCAAAGTGCCGGGATTACAGGTGTGAGCCACCATGCCCGGCCTGTTTTTGTTTTTTTATTATTATTTTTTCTTTTTAAAAACATGATGGGGGCCAGGCATGGTGACTCATGCCTATAATCCCAGTACTTAGAGAGGCCAAGGTGGGCCGATGACTTGAGGTCAGGAATTCGAGACCAGCCTGGCCAACATGGTGAAACCTCCTCTCTAAAAATACAAAAATTAGCCAGGCGTGGTGGTGGGTGCCTGTAATCCCAGCTACTTGGGAGACTGAGGTAGGAGAATCGCTTGAACCCGGGAGGCGGAGTTTGCAGTGAGCTGTGATTTCACCACTGCACTCCGGGGTCTCACTTTGCGGCCCAGGCTGGTCTCCAACTCCTGGCCTCCAGTGATCCACCACTTCAGCCTCTCGAAGTGCTGAGATTACAGGTGTGAGTCACCACGCCTGGCCTCCCCTGAATATTTGTGTGTCTCACTCTTTCATCTACTTTGACTCTTTGCTGAAATGCCACCTTCTCAGGTGACAGTGCATCTAAACTCATCCTTTCCTTCCTACTCCAGTTTTTTATTTTTTATCTTTTATAGGCAGAGTCTCCATCTGTCACCCAGGTTGTAGTGCAGTGGCAGAATCATAGGTCATTGCAGCCTTCACCTCCTGGGCTCACGTCGTCCTCACACTCAGCCTCCTGGGTAGCTGGGACTACAGGCGCTGCCACACTGGGCCAACTTTTTTTATTTTTGGTAGAGACGGAGATCCATGAGACTGCTCAGGCTAGTCTCAAATTTCTGACCTCAAGCTGTCCTTCTGCCTCGGCCTCCCAAAGTGCTGGAATTACAGGCATGAGCCACTGCACCTGGTCTTTACCCCAGTTTACACAGAGCTCCCCAACCAGTATATTGATTATGAGTCTTTTTTTTTTTCTGAGATGGAGTTTTGCTCTTGTTGCCCAGGCTGGAGTGCAGTGGCACGGTCTCGGCTTACTGCAATCCCCACCTCCCAGATTGAAGCGATTCTCCTGCCTCAGCCTCCCAAGGAGGTGGGACTACAGGCGCCTACCACCACGCCCAGCTAATTTTTGTATTTTTAGTAGAGACGGGGTTTCATCATATTGGCAAGGATGGCCTCGATCTCTTGACCCCGTGATCCGCCTGCCTCGGCCTCCCAAAGTGCTGGGAATACTGGCATGAGCCACCGCACCTGACCCCCAATTATGAGTCTTAACAGAAGGGCAGTGACAATCAGGAGACCTGCACACCAAAAGGCTCAAAGTTCGAACATTTTGAGCCAAACCTGGGGACAGGTCAAAGGTTGATGCAACCAGCCCTCTCCTGTGGATCGAAGGCTCAATTGCAGGTGATCTCTGTTACTGGTAGTGTGGGACCGGCATCAACTCTGCAGCCCGGAGAGGGTCTTTGCTGGTTGTGGGTATCACAGCAATTTAGGGGGCACACATCAGATGTCGGATGGCCCCTCAACATCTGGACTTGTCTTTTTCTCCTTTACTGAAGAGGGGTTCTCATGAAGGCCAGGGTTCAGAGCTGCAATACTGGGAGGCAGCCCCCCAAAAAGAAGGTACAGGGCATGAGGTTGGCGGCTCAAGTGATCCACTCACCTCAGCCTCCCAAAGTGTTGGAATTACAGGAGCGAGCCACTGCGCCCAGTCAATTTTCCTCATCTTTAAAATGGGATTGGCCGGGCATGGCGACTCACGCTTGTAATCCCAGCACTTTGGAAGACCGAGGCAGGTGCATCACTTGAAGTGAGGAGTGGTTCGAGACCAACCTGGCCAGTATGGTGAAACCCCATCCCTATTGAAAATAGAAAAATTAGCTGGGCATGGTGGCGGGTGCCTGTAATTCCAGCTACTCAGGAGGCTGAGGCAGGAGAATCACTTGAATCCGGGAGGCAGAGGTTGCAGTGAGCCAAGATCATGCCACTGCCCTCCAGCCTGGGTGACAGAGCGAAACTCCATCTCAAAAAAAAAAAAAGGTACAGGGCATGGATGGATGATGTAGATCTGTCGCAGGGGGTGAGGGATGGTCTCGTATACTGGTGAGAACGGCCTAAAGCTCCCCTCGCCCGTTAACTGTCTAAACATCTGCTGTGTGTTTGTTTTCAGCTCAGCGTGTGTGTAACTGCCAAGCCCCGTGAGGGGGTGGAGCCTCCTACAGAGGGCCCCCCACCCTGCCGCCCCACAGTGGGGCTGATTTGCATGTTTATTTTCATTTCCTTCAGTTCCCTGAGCAACCAGGACAGGGGTTGCCACAACTAGCCCTCCAGGCAGGTGTGCTCGAGAACCAGAGGGTCCAAACGCCTTGAGGGCTTGAGCCCCTGGGCAGGTCACTGGCTCTCCAGGCCTCAGTTTCCTCCTCTGTAAAAAAAGAGGGTATAATCGCCCCTACCCACATGGTTCGCGCAGGGCTTGAGCCTGCGTGCCTTGGCATCATACACTCCCTGTGCTATTCTCCCTGCATGGCTAGGGGCTGACCTCTGCACACGACATCTCCCTTGCCCACTGGCTTCTGGCCACAGTTAGTCAATGGGAGACGCTGGGAGCAGATTGTCGGAGAGGAAGGTGGGAGAAGACAAGATATTCTTTTCATCTTTTGCTTTTTTTTTTTTTTTTTTTTTGACATGGAGTCTTGGTCTTCACCCAGGCTGGAGTGCAGTGGCTCGGTCTTGGCTCACTGCAGACTTCGCCTCTCAGGTTCAAGTGATTCTCCTGCCTCAGCCTCCCAAGTTGCTGGGATAACAGGCACCCATCACCACACCTGGCTAATTTTTGTACTTATTTATTTATTTATTTTTGAGACAGAGTCTCGTTCTGTCGCCCAGGCTGGAGTGCAGTGGCACGATCTCGGCTCACTGCAACCTCTGTCTCCCAGGGTCAAGCGATTCTCCTGCCTCAGCCTCCTGAGTAGCTGGGATTACAGGCGCATGCCACCACACTTGGCTAATTTTTGTATTTTTAGTAGAGACAAGATTTCACCATGTTGGTCAATCTGGTCTCGAACTCGTTATATACACGGCTTGGCCTCCCAAAGTGCTGGGATTACAGGCATGAGCCACCATGCCTGGCCCCTAATTTTTGTATTTTTAGTAGAGACAGGGTTTCACCATGTTGGCCAGGCTGGTCTCAAACTCATGACCTTGTGATCCACTTGCGTTGGCCTCCCAAAGTGCTGGGATTACAGACGTGAGCCGCTGCTCTCGGGCTCTGTGTTTTTTTCTAAAGGTAGGGTCTCGCTCTGTCACTCAGGCTGTAGTGCAGTGGCACAATCACGGCTCACTGCAGCCTTGACCTCCTAGACTGACGTGATCCTTTTGCCTCAACCTTCTGGGTAGCTGGACCCACAGGTGTGTGCCACCATGCATGAATACTTTTTTTACAATTTTAAAAATAGAGATGGGGGTCTTCTATATTACCCAGGCTGGTCTCAGACACCTGTCTTCAAGTGATCCTCCCACCTTGGCTTCTCAAAGTGCTGGGATTACAGTTGTGAACCACTGTACCCAGCCCACGACATTTCTCCCCATACGCCCTTGGTAGTACCTCCCATTAGACATCGTCTCCCTATGTGTTTTTTTTTTTTTTTTTGAGACACAGTCTCACTGTGTTGCCAGGCTGGAGTGCAGTGGTGCAATCTCAGCTCACTGCAACCTCTGCCTCCTGGGTCTGAGTGATTTTCCTGCCCCAGCCTTCTGAATAGCTGGGATTACAGGTGCACACCACCACATCCAGCTAATTTTTGTATTTTTAGTAGAGACAGGGTTTCACCATGTTGGCCGGATGGTCTTGATCTCCTGACCTCATGATCTGCCCACCTTGGCCTCCCAAAGTGCTGGGATTACAGGCGTGAGCCACCACGCCCAGCCCTATATCGTAATCTTTGTTTAAAATTTTTTACATGATCTGCCTTTATTTTTATTATTTTATTTTTTATTATTTTATTTTTATTATTTTATTTTATTTTTTAAGAGATGAGGTTTGGCTACATTGCCCAGGCTGGACTCCAACTCTTGGGCTCAAGCCATCCTCCTCTCTCAGCCTCCTGAGAGGGACTACATGAGTACACTGCCATGACTGGTTTATGCAAATTTAAAATAATCTCTCACCTTTTTTTTTTTTTTTTTTTTTGAGACAGAGTCTTACTCTGTCGCCTGGGTTGGAGTGCAGTGGCACCATTTTAGCTCACTGCAAACTCCCCTCCTGGGTTCAAGCAATTGTCCTGCCTCAGCCTCTGGAGTAGCTGGGAATACAGGCGCCCACCACTACGCCCAGTTAATTTTTTGTATTTTTAGTAGAGACAGTGTTTCACCATGTTGGCCAGGCTGGTCTCAAACTCCTGACCTCGTGATTTGCCCTCCTTGGCCTCCCAAAGTGCTGGGATTACAGGCAAGAGCCATCACACCCAGCCATCCTTTTTTTTTTTTTTTTTTTAAATCTGTGTATTAAATGGACCCCTGTATTAAATCCCCTCCATTGGAGACACTTCTGTTTTCCGGCTTAGACCAGGTCAATGTAAAGCTACTGTCAGGAGGCCAGGCACAGTGGTTCGTGCCTGTAATCTCAGTGCCCTGGGAGCCAAGGTGAGAGGATCACTTGAGCCCAGGAGTTCAAGTCCAGCCTGGGCAACATAATGACACCCACCTAACTCTCTTCAAAAAATTTAAAAGTTAGCTGTGGGCATGGTGGCTTGGGCCTGTAGTCCGAGCTGCTGGGTAGGCTGAAGTGGGCAGATTGCTTGAGCTCACAAGCTTGAGACTACGGTGAGCTATGATTGCACCACTGCACTCCAGCCTGGGTAACAGAGCAAGACCTTATCTTTAAAGATAAAAAGTAGGCCGGGAACCGTGGCTCACACTTGTAATCCCAGCACTTTGGGAGGCCAAGGCGGGAGGATACTTGAGGTCGGGAGTTCGAGACCAGCCTGACCAACACGGTGAAACCCTGTGTCTCGTAAAAAATACAAAATTAGCTGGGCATGGTGGCCCATGTCTGTAATCCCAGCTACTCAGGAGGCTGAGGCAAGAGAATCGCTTGAACCTGGGAGGCAGAGGTTGTGGTGAGCTGAGATCGCGCCATTGCACTCCAGCCTGGGCAACAGAAGCAAAACTCTGCCAAAAAATTAAAATAGGCCAGGTGTGGTGGCTCATGCCTATAATCCAAGCACTTTGGGAGGCCAAGGCAGGTGGATCACCTGAGATTGAGTGTTCAAGACCAACCTGACCAACATGGAGAAACCCCGTTTCTACTGAAAATGCAAAAAAACTTGCCGGGCGTGGTGGTGGGCGCCTGTAATCCCAGCTACCTGGGAGGTGGAGGTTTTGGTGAGCTGAGATCACACCATTGCACTCCAGCCTGGGCAAAAAGAGCAAAACTCCCGTCTCAAAAAATAAAATTAAAATAAATAAATCGCTTCTAGGCCTTTTGGCTAAGATCAAGAAAATAAATAAATAAATGAATAATAAGCTGCTGTGAGGATTCTTTTTTTTTTTTTTTTTTTTTTTTTTTTGAGACAGAGTTTCGCTCTTGTTACCCAGGCTGGAGTGCAATGGCACAATCTTGGCTCACCGCAACCTCCGCCTCCTGGGTTCAGGCAATTCTCCTGCCTCAGCCTCCTGAGTAGCTGGGATTACAGGCATGCACCATCATGCCCAGCTAATTTTTTGTATTTTTAGTAGAGACGGGGTTTCACCATGTTGACCAGGATGGTCTCGATCTCTTGACCTCGTGATCCACCTGCCTCGGCCTCCCAAAGTGCTGGGATTACAGGCGTGAGCCACCGCGCCCGGCCCCTTCTTTTTTTAAAGTATTGGGTTTTTTGTACAATTTAGATACAATACAATCTTCCCGGCTAGGCACGGTGGCTCACGCCTGTAATCCCAGCACACTGGGAGGCCGAGGTGCATGTATCATGAAGTCAGGAGTTTGAGACCAGCCTGGCCAAGATGGTGAAATGCTGTCTCTACTCAAAATACAAAAATTAGCCAGGCGTGACGGCAGGCACCTGTAATCCCAGCTACTCGGGAGGCTGAGGCAGGAGAATCGCTTGAACCCAGGAGGTGGAGGTTGCAGTGAACCGAGATGGCACCGCTGCACTCCAGCCTGGGCGACAGAGCGAGACTTCGTCTCAAAAAAAAAAAAAAAAATTCCCTTTTTAACATACAGTTGTGCAAATTTCAACCAACATATATAGTCACGTAACCAAAACCACAATCAAGATGCAGAATGGTTCCATCACTAAAAAAAAAAAGAATTCCCTCGTGTCTCTCTCTGTCTCTCTCTCTCTCTTTTTAAAGACATTGTCTTGCTCTGTTGCTCAGGCTGGAGTGCAATGGTGCAATCATATCTCACAGTAGTGAGAGCTCAGGGGATCCTTCTGCCTCAGCCTCCAGAAGAGCTAGTACAGGCGTGTGCCTCTGCACCTGGCTCATTTTTTTTATTTTTTGTAGAGACGGGGTCTCACTCTGTTGCCCAGGCTGGTTTCTGACTCCTGGATTCAAGCGATTCTCTCACCTCGGCCTCTGAAAGTCCTGGGATTACAGGCGTGAGCTGCTGCACCCTGACCCACCATGACCTTTTGCAGTCAACCTCTTGTCCCAATATTTCACTGTACCTATAGTTTTTCTTCTCCTAGAACATTATAGAAATAGAATCAGGGCTGGTCGAGGTGGCTTACGCCTGTAATCCCACCACTTTGGGAGGCTGAGGTGGGAGGATCACGAGGTCAGGAGATCGAGACCATCCTGGCTAACATGATGAAACCCCGTCTCTACTAAAAATACAAAAAATTAGCCAGGCGTGATGGCATGCGCCTATAGTTCCAGATACTGGGGAGGCTGGGGCAGGAGAATCACTTGAACCTGGGAGGCGGAGGTTTCAGTGAGCCAAGATCACGCCACAGCATTCCATCCAGCCTGAGTGACAGAAGGAGACTCCGTCTCAAAAAGTAAATAAATAAATAGAATCACATAGTATGTGACCTTTGCGTTCACCTTCTTTCCCTCATCCTAATGCGTTGAGAGTTCTCCATGTGGCTAGGTATGTAGGTTTCACTACTTCCTTCTTCTTTCTGATTTTGATGTAGTCTTTTTTTTTTTTTTTTTGAGATGGAGTTTCATTTGTTCTTGTCGCCCAGTCTGGAGTGCAATGGCACAAATCTTGGCTCACTGCAACCTCCACCTCCTGGGTTCAAGCGATTCTTCTGCCTCAGCCAGGAGAATATAACATTTTTGTTTTTAGTGGAGATCGGGTTTCGCCATGTTGGCCAGGCTAGTTTCGAACTCTTGACCTCAGATGATCTGCCTGCCTCAGCCTCCCAAAGTGCTGGGATTACAGGCATGGTGTTCTGTCGTGAGGATGGACTGCAGCTTGTCTCTCCTTTCTCTAGCTGAGGGAGCTGCTGTGAGCTGTTGAGGGTGAGTCAACATTTGTAAAGCGCTCAGGGCAGTAACTGGCACGTTATACACGTCAGCTGTCATGACCATGCTGGGGTGGGAGGGGCTTGCTGAGAAGTTGGCCTTTTTGGGGTTCCCCTGTGCCCTAATTGTCCATACTTTCTTCAGCTGGAAGAGAGAGAGCCCAACCTTCCCCAGCTCAAAGGACCGAGACTGCTTCTGGTGCAGACGTGGCAGAGGCTGGCCTCCAGCGGGAGCCTCCCCACCCCACTGCTGAAGCTGAAAGTGGGCCCTGAGCCCGTGGTGGAGATGAGGCGTCTGCAGTTCCCTTGCCTGCCAAGATCAGCATCTGGGAAGCTTCTCTGTAGCCTGGGGCCCCTTCCCCCAGCGCTGGGGCGATGATGAGAAAGTTGGGATCCATCTCAGACAATTCCCAGGCAGTTCCTCCTGCCAGAGTTGAGAGTCAGGGGGTGGGGAGACAGTGGAGGCCCAGAGAGGGTGGAGAACAGGCCTGGGCTGCTTGTGGATTTGGGAGCCTTGGGGCCAACCACAAGATCTGGGGTGAAGGGCTGGGCCTTCTGGATTTGGGGGAGTTCACAATATCTGGGGTGAAGGTGGGAATGGGGGTTGGAGGACATCCCTTCGTCTGTTCCTACCCACTGGGGCAGAGATGGGGGTGGCTGCATGGGGACTGGGGTGGAGAATGAATGAATAAGAGGACAGAGAGCCAGGGCTGCTGTACTGAGAGGAGCCAGATGACTCCAGTTCAGATCTCACCCCTCCTGTGTGCCTCAGTTTTCCATTTTTTTTTTTTTTTTTTTTTGAGACAGAGTCTTGCTCTGTCACCCAGGCTGGAGTGCAATGGCTCACTGCAACCTCTGCCTCCCGGGATCAAGCGATTCTTCTGCCTCAGCCTCTCAGGTAGCTGAGGTTACAGGCACACATCGCCGTTGCCTGGCTGGTTTTTGTATTTTTAGTAGACACGGGGTTTCGCCATGTTGGCTGGACTGGTCGAACTCCTGACCTCAGGTGATCCACATGCCTTGGTCTCCCGAAGTGCTGGATTACAGGCATGAGCCACGGCACCCAGTCATTTTTCTCATCTTTAAAATGGGATTGGCGGGGTGCAATGGCTCACACCTGTAATCCCAGCACTTTGGGAGGCTGAGGCGCATGGACCACTTCAGGTCAGGAGTTTGAGACCAGCCTGGCCAACATGGTGAAACCCCATCTCTACTAAACATACAAAAATTAGCTGGGCATGGTGGCATGCATCTGTAATCCCAGCTACTCAGGAAGCTGAGGCAGGAGAATCGCTTGAACCGGGGAGGTGGAGGTTGCAGTGAGCCAAGATCACGCCACTGCACTCCAGCCTGGGAGACAGAGTGAGACTCCATCTCAAAAAAAAAAAAAAAGAGATGATGGTTATCATAATCATACCCATTTCCTCGGATTGTGAGGACTCACAGCGCCACACCTAGCACACAGTCGGTGGCTCCGAGTGTTAGCCATTATTGTCACTGACCCTATAATTAGTGGAAGCTAGTTCAAGCCTCTTCCTTCTCCTCTATTTCCCCTGCTGGGAGTTCTCCAAGAAAAGGGCCCTGTTTCCTTCCTCCTCCACTGTTCTCTCACTCAGGGGCCCCCTGAGGGTCAGCCAAGCTCTCCTCCTGACCACCCCCCGAAGACCATCAGGAAGCCCAGGCCTCCAGCGTTTCCCAGTCCTCTGCGCCGCTCCCTTGGCTGACCTGGTGAAGACATTGTGTTGACCTAGAAGTGGGAGGGAGGCGGAAGTTGCATGTCGGTGTGTCTGTGTGTCCCTGGGGATATCACCTTTGTCTGGGAGCCACGGTTCCCCTGGCAGAGGGCCGGATATGTCTGTGGCCTTGACATCACCCCCGGCCAACCCCCCAGTCCCAGGGGAGACTGCAAATTGCTGAGCCAGCCCAGGCACTTCCTCCCCAGCCTTCAGGTCCCCACATAGGCTGAGATTTCCGCTCCGATAGCTCTCCGACGACAAGCAGAAAACCTAATTTTCTTGGTGCCTCCTCCTTTGCGGGTTGAACACCTGGTTTCTAGAGTGTCCAGGCAACACTTCTCACTTGGTAGAGGAGGCGGTGAGGTTTTGCCGAGGTCCAAGTGAACCCAAAGATCTCACCCAGAGCCCCGGAGACCCTGAAATTGAACTCAGGAAAAGGAGCAAAGTCTAGAATGACTAGTCACTTTCTGACTTTCTTTTTCTTTTTCTTTTCTTTTCTTTTTTTTGAGACAGATTCTCACTCTGTCACCCAGGCTGGAGTGCGGTGGCGCGATCTTGGCTCACTGCAATCTCTGCCTCCTGGGTTCAAGCCATTCTCCTGCCTCAGCCTCCTCACTAGTTGGGATTACAGGCACGCGCCACCATGCCCAGCTAATTTTTGTATTTTTAGTAGAGACAGGGTTTCACCCATGTTGGACAGGATGGTCTCAATCTCTTGACCTCGTGATCTGCCTGCCTCAGCCTCCCAAAGTGCTGGGATTACAGGTGTGAGCCACTGAGCCTGGCCCACTTTTTGACTTTCTTTGTATTCCCGGCTCAAAGCTCCATCACCCTGTGTTAGAATTGTCTGGTTTCGGTCGGGCCCCATGGCTCATGCCGGTAATCGCAGCGTTTTGGGAGGCTGAGGCGGGTGGATTGTCTGAGGTCAGGAGTTCGAGACCAGCCTGGCCAACATTGTGAAACCCCCATCTCCAGTAAGAATACAAAAATTAGCCAGGTGTGGTGGCTTGTGCCTGTAATCCCAGCTACTTGGGAGGCTGAGGCAGGAGAATGGCTTGAAGCCAGGAGGCAGAGGTTGCAGTGAGCGGAGATCTTGCCAATGCACTCTAGCCTGGGTGAGAGAGCGAGACTCTGTCTAAAGAAATAAATAAATAAAAATAATTGTCTGGTTTCTACTCTTTCTCCTCCATCAGACTGTCAGGTTTGTACAGCAGCAACCAACTAGGCATCACCAGGCTTAGCACAGAGCATTACACGTTGTGTTATATGTGGCATGCCTATATGTAGCATTAATGTGTTGATTTTTTTTAATGGGGTCTTACTATATTGCCCAGGCTGGTCTCAAATTCCTGGCCTCAAGCAATCCTCCCACCTCTGCCTTCCAAAATGCTAGGATTACAGTTGTGAGTCATCGCGCTTGGCCTGTTGATTCTTCATTTATTTTTTCAGACAGTGTCTTGCTGTGTCACCTAGGCTGGAGTGCAGCGGTGTGATTTCAGCTAACTGCAACCTCCACTTCCCAAGCTCAAGTGAACCTCCCACTTCAGCTTCTTGAGTAGCAGGAACTACAGGCACACACCACCATGCTTGGCTAATGTTTAATTTTTTGTTTTTTTCTTTTGTAGAGACGAGGTCTCACTATATTGCGCAGAGTCATCTCACACTCCTGAGCACAACTGGTCTTCCCACCTTGGCCTCTCAAAGTGCTGGGATTACAGGCATGAGCCACTATGCATGACTGATTTTTAAAATTTTTTAATATATTTTTTGAGATGGGAGTTTCACTCTGTTGCCCAGGCTAGAGTGTAGTGGCATGATCTTGGCTCACTTCAACCTCTGCCTCCCAGGTTTAAGTGATTCTCCTGCCTCAGCCTCCCGAGTAGTTGGGACTACAGGTGTGCACCACTGTGCCCAGCTAATTTTTTTATTTTTAGTAGAGACCCGGTTTCACCATGTTGGCCAGGCTGGTCTTGAACTTCTGACCTCAGGATCCACCTACCTCAGCCTCCCAATAATTTTTGTATTTTTAATAGAGATGGGGTTTCACCATATTGATCAGGCTGGTCTCGCACTGCTGACTTCAGGTGACCCACTCGCCTTGATCTCTTTGTACATTTTTTTTGAATTAGTAATTAGTAATAGAAGCTAATTATTTCAAACAGCTGGCTGGGGCTCATGCCTGTAATCTCAGCACTTTGTGAAGCAGAGGCGGGCGGATCACCTGAGGTCAGGAGTTTGAGTCCAGCCTGGCCAATATGATGAAACCATCTTTACTAAAAATACAAAAAATTAGCTGGGCGTGGTGGCATGCTCCTGTAATCCTAGCTACTCAGGAGGCTGAGGCAGGAGAATCGCTTGAACCTGGGAGGGGGAGCTTGCAGTGAGCCGAGATCGCGCCACTGTACGTCACCCGGGGCAACAGAGTGAGACTCCATCTCAAAAGAAAAAAAAAATTCAAACAGCCCTCCAGGGTATACTATGAAAAGCTGTCCCTTCTTACCTCATTTCCCCGCACCCTGGTTCCTCTCCCTAAGAGTAACCACTGTGACTAGGGTCTGGTGCCTTCTCCCGGAGATGGCCCGCGTGTCACAGGCAAATGTGTGTATATTTATACAGTTCTTATTAATACACCCAGAAATGCAATGCATACTGGTCTACACTGTACTTTTTCGACTTAATATGTTGAAGACCATTTCCCATCAGTACACACAAGACTACCCCATTTATTTATTTATTTTTATTTTTATTTATTTATTTGAAATGCAGTATTGCTCTGCTGCCCAGGCTGCATTGCAATGGTGGGATCTCAGTTTACTGCAACCTCTACCTCCAGGGATCAAGCAGTTCTCCTGCCTCAGCCTCCCAAGTCGCTGGGATTCCAGGCACATGCTACCATTCCCAGCTAATTTTTGTACTTTTAGTAGAGATGTGGTTTGTCATGTTGGCCAGCCTGGTCTTGAACTCCTGACCTCAGGCGAGCCACCTGTCTTGGCCTCCCGAAGTGCTGAGATTACAGGCATGAGCCATCACACCTGGCCTCTTTATTTTTATTTTATTTTTTGAGACAGAGTTTTGCTCTTGTTGCCCAGGCTGAAGTGCAATGGGGCCATCTTGGCTCACTGCAACCTCCACCTCCCAGTTTCAAGCGATTCTCCTAACTCAGCCTCCCGAGTAGCTGGGATTACAGGCGCCCACCACCAAGTCCAGTAATACTTTGTATTTTTAGTAGAGATGGAGTTTTGCCATATTGGCCAGGCTGTTCTCAAACTCCTGACCTCAAGTGATCCACCCACCTCAGAGTCCCAGAGTGCTGGGATTACAGGTGTGAGCTACCATGTCCAGCCAATTTTTGTATTTTTTTTGTAGAGATGGGGTTTTACCATGTTGCCCAGGCTGATCTAGAACTAATGGGCTCAAGCAATCCACACTCCTTGGCCTCCCAAAGTGTTGGGATTACAGTCATGAGCCACTGTGCCTGGCCACCGTGCCTGGCCAGATTATAACATATGATGTGTATGTTTTCACAAACGGCACTCTCATAAAACACCATGTCTCCCACCTGAACATAAGGTCACTGGGTCAGGGAGTTTTTCTTTTTTCTCTTTTGTTCACTGCTGTTCCCAGTAGGTGCATCAGAAATATTTGTTGCCAGGCAGGGGGGCTCATGCCTGTAATCCCAGCACTTTGAGAGGCCAAGATGGGTGGATCTCTTGAGGTCAGGAGTTCGAGACCAGCCTGGCCAACATGGCAAAACCTTGTCTTTACTAAAAATGCAAAAAAAAAACAAAAACAAAAACAAAAAAGAACACCAGCCAGGTGTGGTGGCATGTGCCTGTATTCCCAGCTACTCAGGAGGCTGAGGCACAAGAATCCCTTGAACCTGGGAGGCGGAGGTTGCCGTGAGCTGAGATTGCACCACTGCACTTCACCCTGCGGGGGAGACAAAGTGAGACTCTGTCTCAAACAAACCAAAAAGTTTGTTGAGAGAATGAGGGGCTCCCCTATCCTGTTGTCGAGCTGCTGGTTACACACACACACACACACGTGTACACACACATGCGTACAGAAATATCTTTCAATGAAGGTGTATATCATTTGTGCAGGCAAGCACACAGAAACGCCCAGGAAAGAGTGAAAATTGGAAAACTGAATAGAAGACTGGGCCCGATGCTGCAAGGCAGGAAGAAACTGGGCCTTGCTGGTTCCCCCTATCAGAGGGGACAGCGATCTACAGAGGCAGGGTAGACTGTGGAGTGTCCCCAGTCCCCTAAGGGAGAGAGGGCAGCAGCTGAATTCTGGAGTCTTATCAAGGCAGAGATCTGCTGGGTGCAGTGGCTCACGCCTGTCATTCCACCTCTTTGGGAGGCCGAGGTGGGAGGATTGCTTGAATGCAACAGCTCAAGACTAGCCTGGGCAACACAGCAAGCCCCCATCTCTACAAAAAATTTCAAAAAACTGGCCAGACATGGTGGTATATCTGTAGTCCCAGCTACTCTGGAGGCTGAGGCAGGAGGTTGAGGCTCCGGTGAGCTATGATTGCGCCACCGCACTCTGGCCTGGATGACAGAGCAAGACCCTGTCTCAAAAAAAGAAAAGAAAAAGGGAGAGACCAATTTTGTCTTTGGGACAGGGTATTGCACTTAGTAGGAATTTCATTATTTGTTGGTTGGACATACAGTAGTCACTTTTTTTATCTTTTTTTTTTTTTTGAGGTGAAGTTTTGCTCTTATTGCCTAGGCTGGAGTGCAATGGCTCGATCTTGGCTCCTGGCAACCTCCACCTCCCGGGTTTAAGCGATTCTCCTGCCCCAGCCTCCCAAGTAGCTGGAATTACAGGCATGCGCCACCATGCTTGGCTAATTTTTGAGGGGGTTTCTCCATGTTGGCCAGGCTGGTCTTGAACTCCCAACCTCAAGTGATAGACCCGCCTCAGCCTCCCAAAATGCTGGCATTACAGGCATGAGCCACACAGCTGGGCCCACAGTAGGCACTTAATGACTAATTGCAGCGTTGACACCTAGTAGGTACTTCCAAGGCTCTTGTTGAGTAAATAAAGGTAACCTCGTGTTTTCTTCCAAGTCCAGGGTCCCAGGGGTGAGCCCAGAGTTAATCTAGAGTTGAAGATAGTTGTTTCAGGTTGAGGCCACCTGATCAGGAACACTGTGATGTCACTAGGCCAGCGTTACGTCTCGCGCGGGCCGGTTCTCACGGGTGGGGGCTGGGAGGGGCAGACCGAGAGGTGGGGGGGCGGACAAAGGGGCCCTCGGTGCAGCTCCTGCCAGTCCCCGCGTGCGCCCGGGCCAGCCGGCCGGCCACATCTGGAATTCATTGCAGCCGCAGCCGGAAAGAGGAGAGGAGGGCGGGGCGAGCGGGGGGCAGAAGCGGTGGCTTTCCCCGCCCCCACCTCTGTCCCTGGTCCCAGCCCCGGGACGCTGCCGAGCCCGGCGGGCAGCCCCAGCCCCAGCCGCGGCCGCCCCGGGGACGCAGACGCCAAGGCCCCTCCGGCCAGGGCAGGGAGCCGGGCCGGCCTAGCCAGGTGAGCGCGCGTGGGGAGGAGGAGGCAGAAAGGGCGGGCCCCGGTCCCCGCTGAAGTCTCGGGATCCGAGCTGCGGGGCCCGATTTGGGGGGCTGGGGCGCGCACGCGCCGCGCGGGTTCCTGCTGCACGGAGCGGGTGGTCACGGTGCGCCCTCTCCACGACTCCCGGCAGCCCCCACTGTCTCGGCCGCGAACCCCCAGACTCCGCTCCCCGCCTTTCTCAGCGGCAGGAAGTTGGCGCTGGGGAGAAGGCAGAATCCGAGCGCTTTCGACTGGAGTCTTTGGGAGACAGGACGCTGTGCCCGGCGACTAGGGTTTTGGGGAGCGCGTTTGGGGGAGGGGTGCAGCACCCCTCCTGGCTGACTCCGGCTATTGCGAGGGTAAAAGGAGGTGCGTGCTGGGGAGCCTTCAAGCCAAGGGGCGGGACCCCCCGGGGAGGGCGGTCGCTCTTCGGGCTTTCTGCCTCGGTTTCCCCAAGTTGTTTGCCTTCCCCAGACTCCCGCGGGGGCGTGGCTTTCTTTTGGAAGGAAAAGGAAAGTCACTGTGTGGCTCAGACGCCTCCTATTTCAATTCCGGCTCAGGGATGGGGCGTGGGTGAAGGCGTGCGTGGCGCGGACCCCGCGTGTCCCCGGGCCCGGCGGAGAATCGGAACTCGCCCCCTTCTCCGGCACGGGTTGACTCACCCGGGGATTTCCACCCCCTCCTCTGTCTCTGCCCTTGTCTGAAGCTCCGGGCACCACGCGCTGAGCCCACGGTCCCCGGCGTGGGGCCACTCGGGCAGGCGCGGAACTCGGGGTGCAGCTGCTGCTGGGATCTGGTCCCCCACCCCCAGTCTTCCCAGAATCTCGAGGCGGGACCCCTGGAGGGACGGAGAGGAATCCCTCCAGTCCAACCTGGAGACGTGGGGGTCCCGCGCCTGTGGCGGTCTGGGGTCGGGGGAGAGGAGGCGTGGCTCCAGCGCGAGCTAGTGTGGATACCGCGCATTCCTAGGCCAGATAAGGAGGCCGAGAGTGCGGGCCAGCGCGGGGGCGGGTCTTGCTGTCGTCTCCATGGAGACACGCTGGGCTTTGCCTGGTTGTTGTTGGTGGTGGTGGTGGTGGTGGTGGTGGGGCGCTGCCCAGGGACCAGAGGTGTCTCCAGGCTCCTTTGTTGTTGTTTGGGTCTGGGCTGAGCTTAGGAGCTTACACCCTTGGGAACACACTAGGGGTCTCCTTTGTTGGTTGGTTCATTCATTCATTCATTTGCCCATTCCACACGTTTTCTGAGGGCTTTCTTTGTGCCAGGCATCCCTGTAGGGGCTGATAACGGACTTGCTTCTTGGCCTTCTGCATTGACATTCTAGGTGGAAAGCCAGACAGAAAAGGAGAAATACCATGATAGTTTCTGATAGTGGCAAGTGCTGTGCAGATAATAAAACAAAATTCTGCGGTTAGGAAAGGCTCCGAGATGGCTGCTACAGTAGACTGAGAGTCAGGGGAGTCCCCTCTGAGGAAGTGACCTTTAAATAGAAACCTGAAAGATGGGGAGACAGTCATTCAAAGATTTGGGGAACGGTCAGGGGTGGTGGCTCACACTAATCCCAGCATTTTCAGAGGCCGGGGCAGGTAAATCACCTGAGATCAGGAGTTCCAAACCAACCTGGCCAACGTGGTGAAACACTCTCTCTACTAAAAATACTAGCTGGGTGTGGTGGTGCGCACCTATAATCCCAGTTACTTGGGAGGCTGAGGCAGGAGAATCGCTTGAACTCAGGAGGCAGAGGTTGCGGTGAGCTGAGATCACGCCACTCACTCCAGCCTGGGCAACACAGTGAGACTGTATCTCAAAACAACAAAAAAACAAAACAAAAGCTCTGGGGAGGGCCAGGCGAGGTGGCTCATGCCTGTAATCCCAGCACTTTGGGAGGCCAAGATGGGCGGATCTCTTGAGGTCAGGAGTTCGAGACCAGCCTGGCCAACATGGCAAAACCTTGTCTTTACTAAAAATGCAAAAAAAAAACAAAAACAAAAACAAAAAAGAACACCAGCCAAGTGTGGTGGCATGTGCCTGTATTCCCAGCTACTCAGGAGGCTGAGGCAGGTGAATTGCTTGAACCAGGGAGGCAGAGGTTGCAGTGAGCCAAGACTGTGTCATTGCACTCCATCCTGGGCAACAGAGACAGACTCCGTCTCAAAAAAAAAAAAAAAAAAAAAGATTTTGGGGAAGGGTGTGCCCCAAGAAGAATAGCAAGGGCAAAGGCTTGGAGGTAGGGGTGGGCGTGGCATGGAGGAAGCTTCGAGTGGTTGGAGTGGAATGGCTCTGGGGGAGAGTGGGAGGAGGCTTTGTGGGCAGGGGCCATGCTACTTGGGGTATAGGGAGCCATGGAAGAATTTGGAGTCATGGGGTGACATGGAGTTATAAGGTTTTTTTTATTTTTATTTTTGGAGTTACAAGTTTAAAAGCTCCCCCTGGCTGCTTGGTGGGGAACGGCAGGGTAGGGGATCCTGACAGCCACAGGGAAACCAAAAGGTAGGCTGGCTGCCAGGCACGGTGGCTCACACCTGTAATCCGAGCACTTTGGGAGGCTGAGATGGGCGGGTCGCCTCGAGATCAGCCTGACCAACATGGAGAAACTTGTCTCTCCTAAAAATACAAAGTTAGCCTGGCATGGTGGCACATGCGAAAATCGCTTGAACCTGGGAGGCAGAGGTTGCGGTGAGCCGAGATGGCGCCACTGTACTCCAGCCTGGGTGACAGAGCGAAACTCTTCTGGGGGACCAGGGGGAAACTGTAACCACAGGGCCTGCCTCTCTGGAACTGGGGAGGGGGTGGAGAGGAGCTCGGAAGCCACTGAGGCTTCCTCTAGCCTTCCCCTCTCCTAATCTCCAGCCAAACACTCGTCTGAGTCTATCTCTCTTCCCTTCCTTCCAAAGCCAGTCGCTTGTCCCTCCTGTTCCATTTGAGTCAGGATGGCCTTGGTAAAGGTGACCAGGAGACAGGCCCTGTCTCCTTCTCAAAACCTGGTAGTCTGACACAGGGAAGGGACACAGGCCAGGCCACCATCCACCTAGAGGGTGACTCTTCCGCCAGCTCCAACCTCAGCGCCTGCTTCCTCTTTCTGGGAAGTGTCAACCGCCTAAGTACTTGCCTCAGTAAAGTCCTAGTGGTTAAAATGAGGCTTGGATAGAATGTGACCTCCGTTTCCCCTTCTCTAGGAGAGCTGCTTCTCCCTCTGGATGCCTTAGCCTCCTGGGGCTGCATAAGGTGAGAGTGCAGCACCCCTAGTTTTCCTCTCAGGGAAGAAGACAGACTTTTAGGTCAGTCCCTGGGGTGTAAGAGCTGAACACATTTATTTGTTTTGAGACAGAGTCCTGCTCTGTTGCCCAGGCTGGAGTGCAGTGGCATGATCTCAGCTCACTGCAACCTCTGCCTCCCGGCTTTAAGCAATTATCCTGCCTGAGTCTCCCGAGTAGCTGGAATTACAGGCGTGCACCACCATGTCTGGCTTTTTTTTTTTTTTTTTTTTAATATATATATATATATTTTTTTTTAGTAGAGGCGGGGGGGTTTCACCATGTTAGCCAGGCTGGTCTCGAATTCATGACCTCGGGTGATCTGCCCACCTCGGCCTCCCAGAGTGCTGGGATTACAGCCGTGAGCCACCGCGCCCGGCCTGAATACATTTCTTATTTCTCCAGGAAGCCGCAGTAAATCTTTTGGTGAGCGGCAGAGGCAGCGGCTGCACTGGCGAGTGTGCTTCCCAGGCCTGCAAAGGGACCTTGATTCTCACTTATGAACTCCAGGAGGGGCTCAGCCCGCCAGGGCAGCCTGGGGGCGTCTGGGCGGGGTGACCCAGCGGTCAGGCCCAGTTCAAACTGCCCCTAGGGACGTCCACACAGCATTAACTCTATCCTTGGAAAGCGCCGAGCTCCCGTTGCCTTTAAAGGACCCCATAAGTAGGGCTGGCCGTAGAGCGCCCTCAACTGGACCAATCAGAGGCCGAAGATGGAAAGCACGGGCCAATAGGCAAGTCGCTCAGTGCCCTGGGATTGAAAATGAGCCAATCAGGGCGTGGGCTGTTTCCGGTCCGACGGCCGCGGCTGATCTGGCTGCAGTCTTGGCGCAAGCCTGCCTGGGCCTGGCTGCAGCGTGCAGAGGGCATCAAGATGCCCGGGGCTACGTCCAGCAAGGGAACAAGGGGCCTCTGTGTGGCGATCTGGGAGGGGCAGCAGTCCCCGGGGACGTGCACAAGCTCTTGTCTGTTCCCAAACTAGGACGGATGTCCCTCCGCCCTTGGGAGAGCAGCTGCCTCTGTCCAGCCAGGGGCCAGAATGCCCCTTGGAGGGGGCGACCAGGGACTGCGATGGCTGGGTGACTCCGGAAGCCCCCATCACTCCTGGGCTCAGGAAAACTGGCCTAACCAGAATTTTCTGGAAGGGTGCACATACTCCTTGCCAGATGTGTTTCTAGGGACCTGGGGAGGACTCCCCCATTCTCTCCGCTCCCTGCCATTTGGCTACGGGCTGGAACTTCCTCCCTCTCCCTTCATGAAAGGCGGCTCTTCTGACGCCCCCCAACCCAACCCCCAAGCTGGGGGAAGGCCATGGTGTCTGCCTCTCATCCTCTCTGGCCAAAAGCGCCTCTTCCCGCCCTTTCCCTGCCCCTCCCCCCACAGCTCAGTTTTCCTTGGTGGTGGTGGTGGGGGTGACTCAGGCTTTCATGGAACAAATGTCTTACCCCCTCCGAGCGAGGCTGCACGCCCCTTCACGGCTCACATGACTTCAGCAAATCTGCCCCATCCTCCCAGCCAGGACCTCACAGTTTGGGTCTCTCCCATCTTAACTCTCCCCTCCCCGCACCCCCATCTGGCCTTCCTCACACCGGATGTGACTGCAGAGTGAGGACTCCGCCCTCTTTGTTCGGGAGGCCTCACATCTGGATTTCATCCTGGCTGGGGAGGGGGTGCCAGGGCCCTGCCCATCCTCATGGGACCTTCTGTCCCAGGGCAGAGCAAGATGGTGCTGATGAGAACAGGCTGTTGGAGATTGCGCCTGGTTGGCTTACATCCCTTCTCTTCCCAAAGGATTGGAGGGAAGAGGGGAACTAATAACATTAGCCAGTATTTGTTGAGTGCTTACTATGAGCTAAACGTGCCTCATGCGTCATTTAAAAGGATTTTCCCAACACCCCACAAAGTGGGCTTTCTTCTCTCCATTGCACAGACGAGGACATTCAGGCTGACACAGCGTCTAGGGACTTGGCCAGTGTTTCAGAGGTGAAATGGGAGCAAACTCTGGATTGCTTCCGAGGTCTCTGTCCTTGAAGATGCTGTGACCTCTGGGATGTTTGAACCTCAGGGCCGCCCTGGTGTCTCCCCAAGACCTTATCTTGGGAGCACCTGTGGCCTCAAGGCTTAGACTCAGCCTGAAATCCAGGGTTAGTGGGTGGTAATGAATGAGCAGGGGTAGGAGCTATCAGTGGTGACCCAGGTCAGCGTGAGGCCCCAGGTGCCTGTGTGTTCCAGAAAAGAGATCATCCAGGCCCTACCTAGGGCTTGCTCTCTGGGTAGCTGGGCAAGGTTTCTGGAAGTCCACATATTTTTCTTTTATCTTTTTTTTTTTTTTGAGACGGAGTTTCGCTTTTGTTGCCCAGGCTGGAGTGCAATGGCCTGATCTCGGCTCAATGCAGCCTCCACCTCCCGGGTTCAAGCAATGCTCCTGCCTCAGCCTCCTGAGTAGCTGGAATTATAGGCATGCGCCACCATGCCCAGCTAATTTTTGTATTTTTAGTAGAGACTGGGTTTCACCATGTTGGCCAGGCTGGTCTCGAACTCCTGACCTCGTGATCCACCCACCTTGGGCTCCCAAAGTGCTGGAATTACAGGCGGGAGCCATCGCGCCCGGTCCCACATTATATTTTTCATGCAATTTGGGGCAACTTCTGTCCCTTTGAAAACGTGTAGCTACTCGGGAGGCTGAGGCGGGAGGATCACTTGAGGCCACGAGTTGAGTCAACTGTGAGCTATGATCATGCCACTGCACTCCAGCCTGGGTGACAGAGCAAGACCCTATCTCTAGAAAATAATAATGAAAATTAAAATAGGCAAGGCGTCATGGCTCATGCCTGTAATCTCATTGCTTTGAGAAGCCAAGGAGAATTGCCTGAGGCCAGGGGTTCAGGACCAGCCTGGACAACACAGCGAGACCCAATCACTAAAAACACAAAAATCAGCTAAGTGTGGTGGCATGTGCTTGTAGCTGAAGCTGAGGTGGGAGGCTGAGGTGAGAGGATCATTTGATCCCAGGAGTTTAAGGCTGCAGGTAGCTATGACTGTGCCACAGCACTCCAGCCTCAATGACAGAGCAAGACCTTGTCTCGAAAAAATAGATAAATAGAATAAATAAGAAAGCGTGTAGCCTAGGGCTTACAGAGGCTGCAGAGCCAGTCTCTCTGGCCCTGCCGCCAGTTAGATTTGAGACTTTAGGAAAGTGAATTAACTTCCCTGGCTTTCCTGTCTGTAAGTGGGGATGATGATGATTCTGAATTTCTGTGGCCATGCTGTGAGGATTAACAGAATGGGAAACTGAGTCTCAGCCCATCCGAGGCCAGAGCCCAGGGACAGCCACAACTCTGACCTGTTGTCTGTCTGTCTGTCTTCTCTGCAGTTCTGACAGCCCCATGGCCCCAGCGGGCCTCTGAGCCCCACCATGGGCAGCTTGTACTCGGAGTACCTGAACCCCAACAAGGTCCAGGAACACTATAATTACACCAAGGAGACGCTGGAAACGCAGCAGACGAGCTCCCGCCAGGTGGCCTCGGCCTTCATCGTCATCCTCTGTTGTGCCATCGTGGTGGAAAACCTGCTGGTGCTCATCGCGGTGGCCCGTAACAGCAAGTTCCACTCGGCCATGTACCTGTTCCTGGGGAACCTGGCTGCCTCCGATCTGCTGGCGGGCGTGGCCTTCGTAGCCAATACCCTGCTCTCCGGCTCTGTCACACTGAGGCTGACGCCTGTGCAGTGGTTTGCGCGGGAGGGCTCCGCTTTCATCACGCTCTCCGCCTCCGTCTTCAGCCTCCTGGCCATCGCCATCGAGCGCCACGTGGCCATTGCCAAGGTCAAGCTGTACGGCAGTGACAAGAGCTGCCGCATGCTGCTGCTCATCGGGGCCTCATGGCTCATCTCGCTGGTCCTCGGTGGCCTGCCCATCCTTGGCTGGAACTGCCTGGGCCACCTCGAGGCCTGCTCCACTGTCCTGCCTCTCTACGCCAAGCATTACGTGCTGTGCGTGGTGACCATCTTCTCCATCATTCTGTTGGCCATCGTGGCGCTGTATGTGCGCATCTACTGCGTGGTCCGCTCAAGCCACGCTGACGTGGCCGGCCCACAGACGCTAGCCCTGCTCAAGACAGTCACCATCGTGCTGGGCGTCTTTATCGTCTGCTGGCTGCCTGCCTTCAGCATCCTCCTCCTGGACTATGCCTGTCCCATCCGCTCCTGCACAATCCTCTATAAAGCCCACTACTTTTTCGCCTTCGCCACCCTGAATTCGCTGCTCAACCCCGTCATCTACACGTGGCGCAGCCGGGACCTTCGGCGGGAGGTGCTTCGGCCACTGCAGTGCTGGCGGCGGGGGGCAGGGGTGCAAGGACGTAGGCGGGCCGGGACCCCAGGACACCGCCTCCTGCCACTCCGCAGCTCCAGCTCCCTGGAGAGAGGCATGCAGATGCCCACATCGCCCACGTTTCTGGAGGGCAACACGGGGGTCTGAGGGGCGGGTGGAACAACAACCAGGCCAGGGCACAGAGGGGTTCATGGAGAGGCCACTGGGTGACCCCAGACGGAGACGAGGGGCTGCTGAGCCAGATGCCCAACCCCACAGACCTGGGTGATGTTACAAGTATTTCACACCTGGAAAGGCCAGATAAGGCACTCACTAGTCACATATCAGTGAGGTCCTGAAGGCCAGTGTGGTGGCAAATGTGACTCCTTTAGAACTGGATCCTGGGGAGGCCAGGGCAGGGCACCTGTGAAGAGCTAGGGTGACGGCAGGTAGACTTTAGGGGAGCTCAGGGCAGGAGCACTTTACTATCTGGTACAAATGATTTCTCCTTTCTTTTCTCCTTCCTTCCTTCCTTCCTTCCTTCTTCCCTCCCTCCCTCCCTCCCTCTCTCTCTCTCTCTTTCTTTCTTATCTTGCTATGTTGCCCAGGCTGGAACTCAGCGGAGAGGTCTCAGCTCACTGCAACCTCTGCCTCCCGGGTTCAAGCGATTCTTCTGCCTCCGCTTCCCAAGTAGCTGGGATTACAGGCACCCGCCACCATGCCCAGCAAATTTTTTTTTGTATTTTTAATAGAGACAGGGTTTCACCATGTTGGCCAGGCTGGTCTCAAACTCCTGACCTCGTGATCTGCCTGCCTTGGCCTGCCAGAGTGCTGGGATTACAGGCATGAGCCACCACGCCTGGGGGTACAAAGAATTACCACGTTTTCCTTTCTGGCCCCCAGCCCTGCACTGATGTCTCCTCTTCGAATGTATCCCTCCTGTCACCTTCTCTGGGTAATTTCATGCCACTTCAGAACCACTGTCCCGAAGAGCCAGAGGCCTTCTCTCTGACCCTCCGCAGCCCAAATCCACAGCTTCCCCAAATTTCATCAGCTTCCATTTCGGACTTCTTCCCTTCTCTCTAAGTCTCAGAAACCACAGCTAGAAGTGGAAAGGGGATGGCAGCTGAGGCCCATTCCTCATTCTCAGACCTCATTGGTCGATTGCACTATTTGGGGCACAGAGGAATCACCAAAGATGGGAAAATCAGTTTGGGGGTGCTGTGGAGGGCTTTGGGACTTTGATGTGGGGCAGGGTGCAACTTGAGAAAATTCTGAGGGGTCAATGTTTGCACAGACATCCCCCTTTGAAAAACAGCCACCCTTAAGCTATTCTCAGCTCCACACCTGCAGCCTCAGCTGAAGTAGCCGGTCTCCCAAGCAAGGCAGAGTGAAGTCTTGAGCCTGAACCCCGCTGTGTCTTCTTTCGAGATTTTTTTTTTGAGACAGTTTCAAGATTTTTGTTTTGTTTTGTTTATTTGAGACAGAATCTCACTGTTGCCCAGGCTAGAGTGTAACGGCACGATCTCAGCTCACTGCAACCTCTGCCTCCCAGGTTCAGGCAATTCTCCTGCCTCAACCTCCTGAATACCTGGGACTACAGGCGCCTGTCACCACACATGGCTAATTATTGTATTTTTAGTAGAAACAGGGTTTCACTATGTTGGCCAGGCTGGTCTCAGACTCCTGACCTCAAGTGATCCGCCCGCCTCAGCCTCCCAAAGTGCTGGGATTACAGACGTTAGCCACCACGCCCAACCTTCTTCTTTCAAGTTATATTGAATGGAGCATGGGAGTGGTGGTGGCTAGGGACATTTGCTGGGACACTCTCCCCTAATCTGCCCCGAAGGACTTCACTAAACCCTGTGGATAATGGAAGGTTTGTTACGGTACAAACGTATATTTATGTGTGTCTGTGTGTGTGCATAGGTGTGATGTTTGACCCCCTCTCCCCATCACGTTTCCCCTGGAATGAATGCTGTCGGGTCTTCTCAAGTTCGTGTTGAAGCTGCCAAAGTCAGGGGGGATCTGGTCCTGCCCAAACCCCTTTGGAATTGCTGGCCCATCCCCCTGCAGAAGAGCTGGGGTGCAGCTCACCTTGCGGGAAGAAAACCTCATGCCTCAAAGTAATTTCTTGTGAATGCAAAGGCTGGGGGAGCAGGTCTTTGGGGGGCAAGGAGCCAGTCAGGGGCTTGTCTCCCCTCATAGAGCTCCCCAGACGCACCCCCGTACCCCAATGCCTGAGAACCAGATCTAGGCTGAGAACCAGATCTAGGCTAATAAACGGTTCAGTTTCTCTTTCTGGTGGTTGGTGTGTCTTTTCAGGCTTAAGGGAACAATTTCTCCCAGGAGTGCCCCATGGCTGGGCTGGATGGAATGGGAAGGGGGTGGCTGCCCGGGTAACTCATTCGTTGCCAACCTTCCCTTTCTGTGCCCCCGACACCCTTAACGCAGCCTGAGCCAGGAGAAAACAGAGGTCAACCGGGATCTTTCCCAGGGGCTGCTCTCTTGCCCCTCCCGGGAATTAACTAGACCTGGGATCTCCCTGCTTTCCCTGAAAGAGGCAGCCTGGCGGCTGGTGGGAGGCTCCTTCTTCCTCCCAATTTTATGTGCCTACTAAGGGAGCTGGAGAGATGGTTTGAGGGGGATGCAAACAACCCAGATACCCACCCTGAGACTCAGTGTTCCCAAAAGTAATGGCTGATCTTCACCAAGCACTTTCTAGGCATGAAGACCTGACTGCTCAGGAGGTGGAAGTTATTATAAACTCTTATGGAGGTGTGAGTTCAGAGACATCAAGCAAACTGCTCAGAGTCACACAGCGCTAATTGGGGCAACACCTGTCTGGATTTGAACCCAAGCAGGTGACTCCAGAGCACACTAGACCTACCACTGGGATAGAGAGAGGCCACTCAGCCGAGTGTGGTGGCTCATGCCTATTATCCCAGCACTTTGGGAGGCTGAGGTGGGCGGATCACTTTAGGTCAGGAGTTTGAGATCAGCCTGGCCAACATGGTGAAACCTCGTCGCTGCAAAAAATACAAAAATTAGCTGGGTGTGGTGGTGGGTGCCTGTAGTCCCAGCTATTTGGGAGACTGAGCAGGAGAATCGCTTGAACCTGGGAGGTTGAGCTGGGATTGCGCCACTGCACTCCAGTCTGGGTGACAGAGCCAGACTCTGCCTCAAAAAAAAAAAGGGAGAGAGAGAGAGGCCACTCAGCCCCCTCTTTGCAATGGAAGGAGGAGCCACGAGGTTCATCAGGAACCAGGAGAAGCCAAGATGGGATGCAGCTGGTGGCGGGTCCCCGAGTGGCTCCCTACACTCTTTTGTCTGCAGGCAGATGGCTCAGTGGCTCCTTTGAAGACAGGTCTGGAGTTTTTTTTTTTTTTTTTTGAGACAGGGTCTTGCTCTGTCACATAGGCTGTAGTGCAGTTGGTGCCATCATGGCTTACTTCAGCCTCCGAAGTAGCTGGGACCACAGACGGGCACCACCATGCCTGGCTAATTTTTATGTATATATATTTTTGTTTTGTTTTGTTTTGTTTGTTTGTTTGTTTTTTGTATCTAGAGGGGTCTCTAACTCCTGGGCTCAAGCGATCCTCTCACCTCCACCTTGGTCTCCCAGAATGCTGGGATTTCAGGCATGAACCCTTTGGTGGAGGACCCTAGGCCCCCAAGCTGGAGCCCTACACAGCAACACCAGCTCAAAGACTAGGACGGCCAGTGGGAGAGAAGGCAGATGGCAGAGGCTGAGGGCCTGCAACCCCCATCGGAATTCCCCTTCTCTAGCAGTTGAGAAAACAACCTCTGTTTGGAAACCTGAACCCTTGATGGGACGGAGGGGGGGCGGGGGGGGGGGAAAGAGGCACAGGCCAGGCCAGGGCCAGTAGATTTTCCTCAAGTACCCACAGGCTTCTCCATTTCTGCCTTCAGTACTCTGCTCAAATGCCACCTCCTCAGAGAGGTCCTCCCTGGCCACCCCCTCTTATCGCCTGGCGGTATAGTATTACGTTGGTGCAAAAGTCATTGCGGTTTTTGCCATTACTTTTAATGGCAAAAAACAGTAACTTTTTTTTTTTTTGAGACAGAGTTTCACTCCTCTCGCCCAGGCTGGAGTGCAACAGCGCCATCTCAGCTCACCACAACCTCCGCCTCCCAGGTTCAAGTGCTTCTCCTGCCTCAGCCTCCCAAACAGCTGGGATTAAAGGCACCTGCCACCACTCCTGGTTAATTTTATTTTATTTTTTATTTTTATTTTTTTTTTGAGACGGAGTTTCGCTCTTGTTACCCAGGCTGGAGTGCAATGGCGTGATCTCAGCTCACCGCAACCGCCGCCTCCTGGGTTCAGGCAATTCTCCTGCCTCAGCCTCCTGAGTAGCTGGGATTACAGGCACGCGTCACCATGCCCAGCTAATTTTTTTTGTATTTTTAGTAGAGACGGGGTTTCATCATGTTGACCAGGATGGTCTCGATCTCTTGACCTCGTGATCCACCCGCCTCGGCCTCCCAAAGTGCTGGGATGACAGGCGTGAGCCACTGCACCCGGCCAATTTTATATTTTTAGTAGAAATGAGGTTTCTCCATGTTGGTCACGTTGGTCTCGAACTCCAACCTCAGGTGATCTGCCTGCCTCAGCCTCCCAAAGTACTGGGATTACAGGCACGAGCCACCACACCCGGAGAAAAAACCAGTCACTTTTAATGGCAAAAACCACAATGACTTTAGCACCAACCTAATATAAATCAATTTATCTGTTTCTACCTTCATTAAAATACAGGCACCATGAAGATAAGACTGCACCTGCCTTGTTTACTAATGGATCTCTAGCATTTTTTATTTTTAAGACAAGGTCTCACTCTGTTACCCAGAGGCTGGAGTGCAGTGGTGCAATCACAGCTCACTACAGCGTCAACCTTCTGGGCTCAGGTGATCCTTCCACCTCAGCCTTCCTAGTAGCTGGGACTATAGGCTTGCTAATTTTCTTTTTTTGTAGACACAGGGTTCTGCCATGTTGCCCAGGCTGGTCTTGAACTCCTGGGTTTAAGAGATCCACCCGCCTCAACCTCCCAAAGTGCTGAGATTAGAAATTAAGGTGTGAGCCACCACCTTGCCTGGCTATCTATAGCTCTCTCACATTTTTTTTTTTTTTTTTTTTTTTTTGATACAGGGTCTGGCTCTGTCACGCAGACTGGAGAGCAGTGGCATAATCACAGCTTACTGCAGCCTTGACGTCCTGGGCTCAAGCCATCCTCCTACCTCAGTCTCCCAAGTAGGTGGAACTACAGGCATGTGCCAACACTCTGGGCTAGTTTTTTGTTTTTTTTTGAGATGGGCTCTCGTTCAGTCGTCTAGGCTGGAGTGCAGTGGCGCAATCTTGGGTCACTGCAAACTCCACCTCTCAGGTTCAAGTGATTCTCCTCCCTCAGCCTCTGAGTAGCTGGGACTACAGGCACATGCCACCATGCCCAGCTAATTTTTGTATTTTTAGTAGAGACGGGGTTTCACCATATTGTCCAGGCTGGTCTCAAACTCCTGATTTTGTGATCCACCTGGCCTCCCAAAGTGCTGGGATTACAGGTGTGAGTCACTGTGGCCAGACACTTTTTTTTTTTTTTTTTTGAGACAGAGTCTTGCTCCATTGCAAGGTGCCAGGCTGGAATGCAGTGGTGCGATCTCAGCTCACTGCAACCTCCGCCTCCCAAGTTCAAGCAATTCTCCTGCCTCAGTCGCCTGAGTGGCTGGGACTACAGGCGTGCGCCACCACGCCCAGCTAATTTTTTTTTGCATTTTTAGTAGAGATGGGGTTTCACCATGTTGGCCAAGATGGTCTCGATCTCTTGACCTCGTGATCCGCCGGCCTCAGCCTCCCAAAGTGCTGATATTACAGGCATGAGCCACTGTGCCCAGCCCCAGCTACTTTTTGTATTTTTTTGTAGCGACAGGGTTTCACTGTATTGCTCAGGCTGATCTGACTCCTGGCCTTGAGTGCTCTCCCACCGTAGCCTCCCAGAGTGTTGTGATTACGGGCATGAGCCACCGCACCCAGCTATCTCTAGCATCTTAAACATTACTTGGCATGTTCCCACCCCAGGGCCTTTGCACCTGCTGTTCCCTCTGCCTGGAATGCCTACACACAGTAGGTGCTCAATAAATGTTTGTGGAATAAATAAAGCAAAAGCAAATGATGGTCATTTTAGTGAGTGTTAAGTGCTAGGAAGAAAATAGAATAGGGCCAGGCATGGTGGTTCACACTTGTAATCCCAGCACTTTGGGAGGCCGAGGCAGGAGGATCACCTGAGGTCAGGAGTTTGAAACCAGCCTGGCCAGCATGGTGAAACCCTGTCTCTACTAAAAATAGAAAATTAGCTGGGCGTGGTGGCGGGTGCCTGTAATCACAGCTACTTGGGAGGCTGAGGCTGGAAAATTGCTTGAACCTGGGAGGCAGAAGTTGCAGTGAGCCGAGATCGCACCATTGCACTCCGGCCTGGGCAAAAAGAGCAAAACTCCGTCTCAAAAAACAAAAGAAAGAAAGAAAAGAAAAGAAAATAGGGCCAGGCATGGTGGCTCATGCCTGTAATCGTAGCCCTTTTGGAGGCCAAGGCAGGAGAATCACTTGGGTCCAGGAGTTTGAGATGAGCCTGGGCAACACAGTGAGACCCCATCTCTAAAAATAAGTAAATACATAATTACCCTGGTGTGGTGGTACATGTCTATAGTCCTGGCCACTCTGGAGGCTGAGGTGTGAGGATCCTTTGACCCCATGAGATCAAGCTACAGTGAGCTGTGGACGTGCCACTGCACTCCAGCCTGGGCAACAGAGTGAGACCCTATTCCAAAGGATAAAAAATCCAGTGTATGCTCATGTGCCGGGCACTGTTGCAATCGCTTGACATCTGTGAACTTCTGGAATTCTCGTAATAACCCAATAGAGTAGGTGCTATTATCGGCTTTTTGACAGATAAGGAAACCAAGGCACGGAGAGGTTAAGTAATCTACCCAAGGTCAAGTAGCACGGGAGTTAAGGGGCCAGGATTGGAACCCAGGCAGTCATTGAAGAGCACTATCATATCTTTTTACAAAATTTTCGGCCGAGAGTGGTGGCTCACGCCGTAATCCCTGCACTTTGGGAGGCTGAGGCAGGTGGATCACCTGAGGTCAGGAGTTCAAGGCCAGCCTGGTCAACATGATAAAACACCATCTCTACTAAAAATACAAAAAATTAGCCAGGCATGGTGGTGCACCCTTGTAATCCCAGCTACTCAGGAGGCTGAGGCAGGAGAATCACTTGAACCTCGGAGGCAGAGGTGGCAGTAAGCCAAGACCACACTACTGCACTCCAGCCTGGGCAATAAGAGCAAAACTCTGTCTCAAATAAAACAAAGAAAAATTTTTTTTCATGTATTTATTTATTTTTGGAGATGGAGTCTTAACTCTGTCACTCAGGCTGGAGTGCAGTGGCGTGATCTGGGCTCACTGCAACCTCCACCTCCCAGGTTCAAGTGCTTCTGCCTCAGCTTCCCTAGTAGTTTTGATTACAGGCACGCGCCACCATGCCCAGCTAATATATATATTTTTTTGATACACAGTTTTGCTCTTGTTGCCCAGGCTGGAGAGCAGTGGTGCAGTCTTGGCTCACTGCAGCCTCCACTTCCCAGGTTCAAATGCTTCTCCTGCCTCATTCTCCCGAGTAGCTGGGATTTCAGGCGCCACGACGCCTGGCTAATTTTTTTTGTATTTTTAGTAGAGACGGGGTTTCACCATGTTGGCCAGGCTAATCTCGAACTCCTGACCTCAGGTGATCCACCCGCCTCGGCTTCCCAAAGTGCTGGGATTACAGGCGTGAGCCACCGCGCCTGGCCCACGATCATAGCTGATCTTCCTCAATATCTGGGTCTGAAGATCTTTTGTTGATATCTCTCAAATCTTGGAGTCCAGATTAGAGTGATCCTTCTGGCAGGAAACACAAGATGACTTTCGCCTCCTTCTTCCCCTAGGGAAGCTGTTGTCTATTAGCGAGCAACAAAGGAATGAACTGGAAGAACCTGCTCAAATGCGAATTCTCAAGCTCTGTAGTCAGAGATTCTGACTAAGTAGGTCTGGAATGAATCTAGAAATGTGTTTCTCACCAGGAACCCCTGGTAGTTAAACAGTATGTATTCCTTGCACTATATTCTGTTTTGTTGTTGTTTTGGAGACAGGGTCTCACTCTGTCACCCAGGCTGGAGTGCAGTGGCACCATTTCAGCTCACTGCAGCCGCAACCTCCCAGGCTCAAGTGATTCTCTTGCCTCAGACTCCTGAGAAGCTGGGAAATACAGGTGCTCACCACCAAGCCTGACTACTTTTTAAATCTTTTATTTGTAGTGATGGGCTTTTGCCATGTTCCCTAAACTGGCCTCAAACTCTTGGGCTCAAGCAATCCTCCTTCCTCGGCTTCCCAAAGTGCTGGGATTACAGGCGTGAGCCACCGTGCCCAGCCCTTGAACTATATTCTAAGAAGCATTCTAGGCTGGGCACGGTGGTGAGCGCCTGTAATCCCAGCACTTTGGGAAGCCAAGGCGGGCAGATCACGAGGTCAAGAGATCGAGACTATCCTGGCCAACATGGTGAAAATCCGTCTCTACTAAAAATACAAAAATTAGCTGGGCATGGTGGCATATGCGTTCCAGCTACTTAGGAGGCTGAGGCAGGAGAATCGCTTGAGCCCGAGATGCAGAGGTTGCAGTGAGCTGAGATCGCACCACTGCACTCCAACCTGGTGACAGAGCAAGATTCCATCTTAACAAAAAAAAAAGAAGCAGCAGCATTCTAGACTCCATAATTCAGAGCAGCACTGTCTATGAGCACTACAAATATGACTAATGTGAGCCAGGGACTGAATTTTACATACTATTGAATTTTAATTAACAGAAATCTAAATAGCTACATGTGATCATTAGCTACAGTACTGGGCAGTGCAATTCTAGATTTCGTATTTCTAGTTTCTGCAGCCTCTGAGCAACTGGGCTCCTTTGGCTACCATCTCAATACCTTTTTTTTTTTTTTTTGAGACAGAGTTTTGCTCTTACTTCCCAGGCTAGAGTGCAATGGCACAGTCTTGGCTCACTACAACCTCTGTCTCCTAAGTTCAAGTGATTCTCCTGCCTCAGCCTCCCAAGTAACTGGGATTACAGGCGCATGCCATTACGCCTGGCTAATTTTTGTATTTTTAGTAGAGATGGGGTTTCACCACATTGGCCAGGCTGGTCTCAAACTCCTGACCTCAGGTGATCCCACTGCCTCGGCCTCCCAAAGTGCTGGGATTACAGGTGTGAGCCACCACATAGGTCCAACTTTTTTTTTAGAGATGAGGTCTTGCTATGTTGCCCAGGCTGGTCTGGGAGTCCTGGGCTCAAGCGATCCTCCTGCTTCAGCCTCTCGATTCACCTGCTACAGGCGCACTACTGAGCCCAGCTACAAACATTCTTAATTCCTACCGCCATTACTATTATTAACGATATTGTAACTTTCACATATTTCTTCCTAAGTTTTGGAATATTTCTTTCTTTTTTTGAGATGGAGTTTTGGTCTTGTTTCCCAGGCTGGAGTGCAATGGCACAATCTTGGCTCACCGAAACCTCCATCTCCCGGGTTCGAGCAATTCTCCTGCCTCAGCCTCCCAAATAGCTGGGATTACAAGAATGTGCCACCATGCCCAGCTAATTTTGTATTTTTAGTAGAGAGGGGGTTTCTCCATGTTGATCAGGCAGGTCTCAAACTCCCGACCTCAGGTGATCTGCCTGCCTTGGCCTCCCAAAGTGCTGGGATTACAGATGTGAGCCACTGTGCTTGGCTGGAATATTTCTTTTAATAATACCAAGATTAGACTCAGCTGGAAATGACAATAAATACATTAGTGACTTAAATGAGAGATAAATTGATGATTAGTGAGTTAAATGAGAGAAAAGGACAAATGCCTGCCTCACCAGTCCCGTATAGGTTCCTATCTATCCATCCTTCCACCCATTTAAATACTTTACTGAGTTTCCTATTAACAAGGCATTCTCTCTCTCTCTCTTTTTTTTTTTTTTTTTTTTTGAGACAGAGTCTCGCTCTGTTGTCCAGGCTGGAGTGCAATGGCAAGATCTCAGCTCCTGGGTTCAAGCAATTCTCCTGTCTCAGCCTCCTGAGTAGCCTGGGACTACAGGCATGTGCCACCATGTCCAGCTAATTTTTGTATTTTTAGTAGAGACAGGGTTTCATTATGTTGGCCAGGCTGGTCTTGAACCCTTAACCTCAGGTGATCCATCTGCCTCAACCTCCCAAAGTGCTGGGATTACAGGTGTGAGCCACTGCACTTGGCCAGAACATGGCATTCTCTAAACATAACCTCAGTAAAATGATGAAAAGCAGGAAATCTGGAAACCTAATCAGATTTCACCTCTCATCACATCACTGACCTTTACGGCAAAAGAAAATCCAGGGTCACTTGTTGCTTCCAATTGTCTTTTCACTAAGATCAATTTCTGAGCCTTTTTGTCTTTTGTAACCTTGATGTTTTAACAAAGTGTAGGTCAGTTATTAGGCAGAATGTCTTTCAACTTGGGTTTGTCTGCTGTTTCCTTTTTTTTTTTTTTTTTTTTTGAGATGGAGTTTCGCTCTTGTTACCCAGGCTGGAGTGCAATGGCGCGATCTTGGCTCACCGCAACCTCCGCCTCCTGGGTTCAGGCAATTCTCCTGCCTCAGCCTCCTGAGTAGCTGGGATTACAGGCACGCGCCACTATGCTCAGCTAATTTTTTGTATTTTTAGTAGAGACGGGGTTTCACCATGTTGACCAGGATGGTCTCGATCTCTTGACCTCATGATCCACCCGCCTCGGCCTCCCAAAGTGCTGGGATTACAGGTGTGAGCCACCGCACCTGGCCTGTCTTTCCATTTTACTGATAACTAAGAATGATCCATGCGGAGGTTCAGATGCCATCTGCCTGACCCTGCCTTTGTAAATTCCCCATTTGTCATTTCCCTAAGGGTTTGATCAACCGTGGATAACCATTGCCTGGACCCATTGTTTCATTAGCAGTCTTCAAAGGGTTTCTGGCTGGGCGTGGTGCGGTCCACGTCTATAATCCCACGGCTCCGGAAGGCTGAAGTGGGAAGATCGTTTGAGCCCAGGAATTCGAGACTAGCCTGGGCAACACTGTGAGACACCCCCAGCTCTACGAAAAACTTTAAAAATTAGTTGGGTGTGGTATCATGCACCTGTAGTCCCAGCTACTTGGGAGGCCAAAGCAGGAGGATTGCTTGAACCCAGGAGTTGGAGGATGCCGTGAGCTATGATGGCACCACTGCACTCCAGCCTGGGCAACAGAGTGAGACTGCCTCTCTAAAAACAAACAAACAAACAAAAACCTACAAATGGTTTCTAAACCATCTCTCCATCCTCATATCTAGCCATTTGTTCCCATTTGTCTACAAAGCTGACATACTTGCCCAAAATTCAGACACCCAGTACCACCATCTTCCCCACTTTTTTGGACAGATTTAACTATTCCTGGATAAGACATTCAAAAAACCCAATACCACCTCCTTTCCTTGAATGCCTTATCCAGGAATAGTCAAATTTGTCCAAAAAACAAAGGGAAATGAAGTGAGTCAGATGTGATTCATTTTTGTCGGCAATTGTGGTGGCATAACTCTTAAAAGTGCATGCTATCAAGTTAGGAAAAGCAGATGTGAATCTTACATCCAACACTCAACAACCCGTGTAGACTTCAGGCATGGCACATGACAACCGTCAGCTGGCTTCCTCATCTGTAAAATGAGTATGTTACTTTTTTTTTTGAGGTGGGGATGGAATCCTTACTCTGTCTCCCAGGCTGGAGTGCAGTGGCACAATCTTGGCTCACTGAAACCTCCGCCTTCCAGATTCAAGCGATTCTGCAGCCTCAGCCTCCCAAGTAGCTGAGATTGCAGGCACCTGCCACCACGCCCAGCTAATTTTTGTATTTTTAGTAGAGATGGGGTTTCATTATGTAGCCAGGCTGGTCTCAAACTCCTGGCTTCAAATGATCCACCTGCCTCGGCCTCCCAAAGTGCTGGGATTACAGGTGTGAGCCACTGCACCCAGCTCATGACTTTTAATAGCAAAGACTGCAATTACCTTTGCACCGGCTAATGATCCCCAAGTTGCCAATTGCTTTTGGAGAATCAGCTGTGGGTGATTGGTGGTCTTTTCCGGGAAGGAGCCTCCTCACGTGAGATCCCTCTGGTTTAATTTAAGGCCGGGGCAGGCTTAGCTTTTTTTCCTGCTCACCGTGGTGGTGTAGAGAGAGAAACTTTCTCTGCGATTCAGGAGCAGACACTGTGTTTTCACATCGTTCTTCAGAAGGTGGGCAAGTCTCCGGGCTGTGACTGGCGTTTTTCTCTAGGGCTTGTGGCTGTCATGGACAGTGGCCATGTCAATGTCCCCTTCCCCCGCGGGCTGTAGGGGGCTGGGAAGAACTGAGGGAGGAAAGCAGGGTGTAAGTGGCCTGGAAAGAAGGAAGGAAGGAGGCCCAATTTTGGAGTGGACGAGAGAAGTGAAGATGAGTGCCTTGGCAATTTCTATAAACAGAATTACCCAGTATGTATTCTCCTATGACTGGTTTCTTTAATGCAGTGTAATGTTTTTGAAATTCATCTTTTTTTCTGACATAGGGTCTTGCTCTGTTGTCCAGGCTGGAGTACAGTGGCATAATCATAGCTCACTGCAGCCTTGACCTCCAGGGCTCAAGCGATCCTCCCACCTCAGCTTCCCAAGTAGCTGAGACCTCAGGTGTGTCCCACTATGCCCAGGTAGCCTAATTTTTATGTTTATTTTTTGCTGGGCATAGTGGTTGATGTCTGTAACCTCAACACTTTGGGATGACTAAAAAAAAAAAAATTAGCTGTTTGTGGTGGTACATGCCTGTAGTCTCAGCTATTACTTGGGAACCTGAGACAGGGGGATTGCTGAAGCCTGGGAGGTTGAGGCTGCAATGAGCTGTGATCACGCCACACACAGCAGCCCGGGTGACAGAGCAAGACTCTATCTCTAAAAAAGAAAGTCTATGGGCTGGGCATGGTGGCTCACACCTATAATCCCAGCACTTTGGGAAGCCGAGGCGGGTGGATCACTTGAGGTAAGGAGTTTGAAACCAGCCGGGCCAACGTGGTGAAACCCAGTTTCTACTAAAAATACAAAATTAGCCAGGCGTGGTGGTGCATGCCTGTAACTCCAGCTACTTAGGAGGCTGATGCCGGAGAATCGCCTGAACCCAGGAGGCGGAGGTTGCGGTGAGCCAAGATTGCGCCATTGCACTCCAGCCCGGGCAACAAAAGAGAAACTCTGTCTCAAAAAAGAAAAGAAAAAGAAAGTCCATGGCCCCTATGTATGTATCCCATGTGAATAAGTAACTATTCTATTACTGTGTTTTCGGTTTTCAGCTATTGTGAGTAAACTACTGTGAACATTTCTTGTTCATGTTACTTGGTAAATATATGCACTCATTCCAGGCATGGGATGGGTGGGTCCCGTGCCCCAGTAAAATTAGCTTTAATAAATGTTGACTAATCATTTTCCAAAGCGGCTATACCATTTGAGACTTCCTCCAGCAACGTAGACTTCTGGTTTTGCCAACACTTGAAAAAATGTTTCTTCATCGGTGCGTGTGAGGGTGATACTGTACTGAGGTTTTAGTTTGTATATTTCCCTAATGACTAATGAAGTTGAGCAGCTTCCCATGTTAGCATTGGCCATCTGGGCTTCTTTTGTGAAGTGCGTATTTAGCTCTTTTAGCCACTTAGTAAAAAAGTGATTGTCTTTTATTAAATTGAAAGAGTTCTCTATGTATTATAGATATGAGTCTTTTGTCAGACATATGTCTGTGGCTTTTTTTTTTCTTTTTGAGTTGGAGTCTCACTCTGTTGCCCAGGCTAGAGTGCAGTGGCGCTATCTCGGCTCACTGCAACTTCCAGTCTCTGGGGTTCAAGCGATTCTCCTGCCTCAGCCTCCCGAGTAGCTGGGATTACAGGCACCTGCCACTACGCTTGGCTAATTTTTGTATTTTAAGTAGTGATGGGGTTTCACTATATTGGCCAGGCTGGTCTCGAACTCCTGACTTTGTAATTCGCCCACCTTGGCCTCCCAAAGTGCTGGGATTACAGGCGTGAGCCACCGTGCCCAGCCCATGGCTTCCTTTTTAATTGCATCTTTTGATGAACCAAAACTCATTTTCAGCTGGGTGCGGTAGCTCACACCTGTAATCTCAGCACTTTGGGAGGCCAAGGTGGAAGGGTCACTAGAGGCCAGAAGGTCAAGACCAGCCTTGGCAACATAATGAGACCCTGTGTTGACCAAAAAAAAAATATATATATATATATAGGTGGTCGTGGGTGGTGCATGTTTATAGCCCCAGCTACTCTGGAGGCTGAGGTGGGAAGATCACTTGAGTCCAGGAGTTCAAGACTGCAGTAAGCTGTGATTGCAACACTACACTCCAGCCTGGGAGACAGAGTGAGCCCCTCTCTCAAAAACAACAAAAACCAAATACTTACTTTCTTTTTTAACTAGGTGGGTGGGTGAGGACGGCAGCAGGGTAGGTTGGTGGAGGTGGCCTTTTTTTTTTCTTTTTTTTTTAATCAAAACTCATTTTCATAGAGTCCGGCATATTTTTCTTTATGACTGATGGGCTTTGTGTCCTCTTAAACACTTCACTGTCCACATGTCACATATTCTATGTTTTATTTCAAAAGCTTTCTTGACTTTGCTTTCTTATTAAGATAAGCAAGTTGTGTGTTTTGTTTTGAGACAGGGTCTCACCCAGGTAGGAGCACAGTGGTACGATCACACTCAATGTAGCTTCAACCCCTTTGGGCTCAAGTGATCCTCCCACCTCTGCCTCCAGAGTAGCTGGGACTAGAGGCACCTGCCACCATGTCCAGCTAATTTTTTTTTTTTGAGACAGAGATTCCCTCTTGTTTTCCAGGCTGGAGTGCAATGGCACAGTCTCGGCTCACTGCAACCTGTGCCTCCCAGGTTCAAGTAATTCTCCTACCCCAGCCTCCCAAGTAGTTGGGATTACAGGTATGCGCCACCATGCCTGGCTAATTTTGTATTTTTAGTAGAGAAGGGGTTTCATCATGTTGGTCAGGCTGGTCTTGAACTCCTGATCTCAGAAGATCAACCCTCCTTGGTCTCCCAAAGTGTTGGGATTACAGGTGTGAGCCACCACACCTGGCCTGTTGGTAGTTTTGAAGAATATTTGTAAACTGAGTATTTAGTGTGGGGAGAACAGGTGTCATATCTTCTCCATCTTTGTAGGGCTCCATAACTCTTTATTGGGTATTAACTACATCCTGGGTGCTTTGCTAGGCACTGGGAATAGGTCAGGTTATGGCTGATGTAAATCTCAAAATATATGATCACCAGCTGGGGTAAAGGCTCTGCAGGAAAGGGCTTTGCTTCTGAAACACCTGAAAGGGCTAGGGGAGGTCAGGCAAGGCTCCCTGAAGGAGGTCGTGGTTGAGCCACAGTAGGGAGAATAACTGGAGATTATCCAAGCAGGAGAACTGGGCATGTAGAATAGAAGGACTTTCCGGGCTAAGGAAACAGCACATGCAGAAGCCTTGCAATAGATATCTATGGCTGCATTAATGACAAGCCTCAAAGCCTAGTGGCTTAGAACAACACCCGTGTGTTATATCTTGTGGTTTCTGTGGGCTGGAAATTTGGGAGCAGCTCTGTTAGGGGTCTCTCATGAGGTTACAGTCAGAGTTCCACTCATCCAGTCTGGTGAGAGCTAGAGCAGCCACTTCTAGTGCGGCTCACTCACCTGGCTGGTAAGTTGGTTTCTCTCTTATAGGCCTCCCTGCAGGGCTGCTTGAGCACCCTTACAATATGGTGGCTGGTTTCCCAGGGAACTCAAGGTGGTGCTGCAATGCCTTTTATGATCTAGCTTTGGAAGTCACTCACCTCTTAGCCACATAAACTGGCCCTGACTATGGAAGAAAGCTTCACAGGGCATGAATACCAAGAGGCAAGGGACATTGGGGGCCTTCTTGAAGGCCGGCCGCCACAGGTCTTCGGCAGAAAGAGGCTGGGACTATCCATGATGCAGCTCAACTGCAGTGGGCTGATAGGTGAGTGGCAGGAGCTGAATGGACAGGGCTGGGCACTGAGGTCTTGAGGGCAGCAGTGGTTGGCAGAGGGGGGAGTTTATCCTAAGAGCCCTGGGAAGCCATTCAGGGGCATTCAATGAGGTAGGGTGGAGCTAACATCAGATTTGGGCTCTGACGGGCTTCCTCCATGGTGAATGGGATGGTGAGAGGGCCAAGTAACTGCCCAGGAATGAGGCTGGGCAGGCATCCAGGAGAAAGGTGAGGGTGACCTGGGGTAGGGGCCCGGGAGGAGCAGATCAGCTGACTCAAGGGCTCTTTGAAGGAAAAACCCACAGGGCTTGGCAAAAAGCCTCTTGTGATCTCCAACAGAGAGCTGGCTGCTCGCTCAAAGGCCCCACAAGGAGTAGGCGGCTCTATCCAGCACACATTACAGGACTTGGGTTTCTGCAGAATTCAGTTCCCGGCTTGGGCAAGTCACTTCACCCTGGAGAGAGTGCTTCTGAAGCCCTTCCGGGTGAGGGTGGTAAAGTGTCCCCATTGCAACTGAGGGCTGCCGTTCCTGCCCAGAGCCTCTGCTGGGATGACTCAGCTTCGGCCTTCTGAGTGACCATGGCTCAGACACGTGGCCAGCTCTCTACCAGCCCTCGTGCTGTTTGGACTGTTGGACTGATCTCTAGGACTCTCTTGGCCTCCCTGGAATGTGGCCTGGGAAGCAGGGAGCTATGGCCTGACATATCTTTCCTTTTCTTTTCTTTTTTTTTTTTGACAGAGTCTTGCTCTGTTGCCCGGGCTGGAGTGCAATGGCACGATCTCGGCTCACTGCAACTTCTGCCTCCCGGTTCAAGCAACTCTTACCAGGTTAGGAGTTTAAGACCACCTGGCCAACATGGTGAAACCCTGTCTTTACTAAAAATACAAAAATTAGCCAGGTGCAATGGTACGTGCCTCTAATCCCAGCATCCCAGCTTCTCGGGAGACCGAGGCAGAATTGCTTAAATCCGGGAGGTGGAGTTTGCAGTGAGCCAAGATTGTGCCGCTGTATTCCAGCATGGGCAACAGAGTAAGACTCCGTCTCAAAAATAAAGTTTTCTAGCCGCAGCATTTGGAAAGGATTTTCCAGGGCAGCTGGGAGGTCAGGGAGGAGGCTTCTAGAATGAAGTCCAGGTGTGATGATGGCTGGGGAAGCAGGTAAGTGCATAAGCAGAGAGACTTGGATTGCATTTTAGAGGAAAACATCAGAGCTTGCTGATGTTTTGCATCTGAGTCAAGGAGAGGCACGAAAGGAGATGCCTAGGTTTTTTGCCCAAACAACTTGGAAGCAGATTCCAACTTGCAGGGTGCCCTTAAGGCAAATCGTTTCCATATCTCTGAGCTTTTTTTCCCCTATCTGGGAGATGGGTCAAGCCATCTCTTCCTGACAAGGTTGACAACGCCTTTGCAAAGGAAATCTAGCCAACAGGAAGTCCCCAATGAATGCAGCTGGTCTTCTTGTGTTCAAGTCCCTGAATAGGAGGTCTGTTCATCCGTATCTTCTGATCCCTTCCCCTGGCTCTAAGGTGGGTCGGGGCCTTGATCATGGGTTCTGACAGGTTTATGGGTCACTCTGGTGAGATTGTCCTCTGTCATTCCCTTTCTGATCCTACCCTACTCCAGCTTCCTTCAAGTGCTAATCCCTTTGGTTTCCCATGGCCTGGACAGCTGGTCATCCCTGGGGCCACTGTTTTGCCTTCCGGTTCTGGATGAAAGACAGCTGAATTCATGATCCTTACTGCTGAGTGAGACTATGGTCTTGGGGAAGTGGCCTCTGAGAGTCCTGTGTAACGAATATTTCAGGCCATGGGAAACAGGGTCCTGCTACCTCCCTTTATGGTTGTTAAGGATTAAGTGAAATAATTCCCAGCCTGGGCAACATGGGAAAGCCTGTCTCTACAAAAAATGAGCCAAGCCTAGTGGTGTGTGCCTGTGGGTCCCAGCTACTTGGGAGGCTGAGATGGGAAGCTTGCTTGAGCCTGGGATTCTGATGTTGCAGTGAATGGTGATCATCCCACTGCATTCCAGCCTGGGTAGAGTGAGACCCTGTCTCAAAAAAATAAGACAAAAAAAATCGCAGCACTTTGGGAGGGCGAGGCAGGAGGATGGCTTGAGCTCAGGAGTTTGAGACCAGCCTGGCCAACATGGCGAAATACTCTCTACTAAAATACAAAAAAATAGGTGGCTGTGGTGGCAGGCGCCTGTCGTCCCAGGTACTTGGGAGGCTGAGGCAGGAGAATTGCTTGAACCTGGGAGGCGGAGGTTGCAGTGAGTCGAGATTGCGCCACTGCAAGCCAGCCTGGGAGACAGACGCTGTCTCACGAAGATAAAAACACAACAAAAAAAACCTTAGCCCTGTTTACTAATAGTATTTTATTTACCATCTTAACAATTTTTCAGTGTACAGTTCAGTATGTGCACATTGTTGTGCAACAGATCTCTGGAATCTTCATTTTGTAAAACAGAAACTCTATACTTTGAATAATAACTCCTTTTCCTCCTTCCCACAGTCCTTGGTAACCACTATTCTACTTTCTGTTTCAAACATTTTGATTACTTTAAATACTTTGTAAGTGGAATCATACAGTTTGTCTTTGTGTGATTAAGTTCTCTCATTGAGCATAATATCCTCGAGATCCATGTTGTAGCCTAATATATTTTTTCTTTTTCTTTTTTGAGACAGAGGCTCACTCTATTGCCCAGGCTGGAGTGCAGTGGCATGATCTCAGCTCGCCTCATCCTCCACCTCCCGGGTTCAAGCAATTCTCCTGCCTCAGCGTCCCGAGTAGCTGGGATTACAGATGTGTGCCACCACACCTATCTACTTTATGTATTTTTAGTAGAGATCAGGTTTCTCCATGTTGTTCAGGCTGGTCTCTAACTCCTGACCTCAGGTGTTGTGCCTGCCTTGGCCTCCCAAAGTGTTGGAATTAGCGGCATGAGCCACCTTGCCTGGCCATTTTCCCTGTTTCAAAGACTGAATTAGGCTGGGTGTGGTGGCTCATGCCTGTAATCCCAGTGCTTTAGGAGTCCAAGGCTGGCAGATCGCTTGAGCTAGTTCGAGACCAGCCTGGGCAACAAGAAGAAATCCTGCCTCGAGAATTGCCTGAACCCAGAAGGCAGAGGTTGCAGTGAGCCGAGATCGCGCCGTTGCACTCCAGCCTGGGTAATAAGAGCGAAACTGCGTCTCAAAAAAAAGAAATCCTGCCTCTACAAAAAAATATGAAAAATTAGCCCGTTGTGGTGGCACATACCTGTAGTCCCAGCTACTTGAGAAGCTGAGGTGGGAGGATGCCTTGAGCCCAGGAGTTTGAGACCAGCCTGGGCAACATAGCAAGACCTGTCTCTTTAAAAAAAAAAAAAAAAAAAAAAAGACCCTCTTGCTTGTACCTTTTGGCTGTTGTCACTAATGGTGCAATGAAGATGGGTATGCAAATATCTCTTTAAGATCCTCTTTTCAATTCTTTTGAATTTATATCCAAAAATGGGATCGCCAGATCATATGATAATTCTATTTTTAGTTTTTTGAGGAACTTCCACGCTGTTTCTCACATCGGCTCCACCATTTTACTGGATTCTCAACTGTGCACAAGGGTTCCAATTTCTCCACATCCTCACCAACACTTATTTGACAGCGGCCATTCTAAGGGGTGTTAGGGGATATTTCATTGCAGTTTTGATTTGTGTTTGCCTGATGACTAGTGATGTTAAGCATATTTTCATATGCTTATTTTGTATTTGCATATCTTCTTGGGGAAAGTGTGTAGGAAAATCATTTGTGCATTTTAAAATCAAGTTTTTGTTGTTGGATTGTAGTAATTTTTTTTTTTTTTTTTTTTGAGAAGGAGTCTTGCGGCCAGGCGTGGTGGCTCACGACTGTAATCCAAGCACTTTGGAGGCCAAGGCGGGCGGATCATCTGAGGTCGGGAGTTCAAGACCAGCCTGACCAACATGGTGAAACCCATCTTTTAAAAAAAACCAAAAAAAAAAAAAAAAAAAACGAGGAATCTTGCTCTGTCACCAGGCTGGAGTGCAGAGTTGCGATCTTGGCTCGCTGCAACCTTTGCCTCCCGGATTCAAGCAATTGTCCTGCCTCAACCTCCTGAGTAGCTGGGACTACAGGCATGCACCACCACGCCCAGCTAATTTTTGTATTTTTAGTAGAGAGGGGGTTTCACCATGTTGGTTAGGATGGTCTTGATCTCTTGACCTCCTGATCCGCCTGCATTGGCCTCCCAAAGTGCTGGGATTACAGGTGTGAGCCACTGAGCCTGTCTGGCAGTAATTTATTTTTTATATAAAGTTTTTTTGTTTTTTTCTTCCTTTTTGGTAGAGATGAGGTTTTGCCATGTTGCTCAGGCTGATCTGAAACTCCTGGGCTCAAGCGATCTGCCTTCCTGGGCCTCTCAAAGGGCAGGAATCACAGGCATGAGCCACTGTGCCTGGCTGTAATTTTTCATATGTTCTGGATATTAACAATTTACCAGATAACATAGTTTGCAAACTTTTTTTTTCCCCATTCCGTAGGTTGCTTTTTCACTGAATTGGTCATTCCTTTTGCTGTATAGCTATCCTTAAGTTTTATGCAAACCCATTTGTCTATCTCTTCTCTCGTTGCCTATGTTTTGCTGTCATATCCACGAAATCATTGCCAAATCCAATGTCATGAAGCTTTTCCCCACGTTTTCTTCTAGGAGCCCTATATTTTCAGGTCTTACATTTAGGTCTTCAATGAGTTTTTGGCTAGTTTTTGTATAAGGTGTAAGGTAAGGCTCCAACTTCATTCTTTTGTATGTGGCTATACAGTTTTCCCAGAACCATTTGTAGAAGACATAATCTTTCCCCCATGCTCTGGTCCTTTAAAAAAAAAATTCTGCTGGGCGAGGTGGCTCACACCTGTAATCCTAGCACTTTGGGAGGCCGAGGCAGCTGGATCACCAGGTCAGCAGTTCGAGACCAGCCTGGCCAACATGGTGAAACCCCATCTCTACCAAAAGTACAAAAATTAGCCAGGCTTGGTGGTACGTGCCTATGATCCTAGCTACTCAGGAGGCTGAGGCAGGAGAATCACTTCAACCTGGGAGGCAGAGGTTGCACTAAGTCAAGATTGCGCCATTGCACTCCAGCCTGGGCAATAGAGTAAGACTCCATCTCTCAAAAAAATAAAATAATTCCAGCTGGTTGTGGTTGCTCATGCCTATTTAATCCCAGTATTTTGGGAGGCTGAGGTAAGCGGATGCTTGAGGCCAGGAGTGCCAGACTAGCCTGGCCAACATCGTGAAACTCTGTCTCTACCAATAAAAATACAAGATTAGCCAGACTCGGTGGAGTGCACCTGTAATCCCAGCCTTCTAGGGAGGCTGACGCATGAGAATTGCTTGAACCTGGGAGGCGGAGGTTGCAGTGAGCCAAGAGCTCACCACTGCACTCCAGCCTGGATGAGAGTGAGACAGGGTCTTACCCTGTCACCCAGGTGGGAGTCCAGTAGCCCAATCACGTCTCATTGCAGCCTCCACTGCCAGGGCTCAAGCCATCCTCCCACCTCAGCCTCCGGAATAGCTAGGATTACAGGTGTGTGTCACCACACCTGGCTAATCTTGGCATTTTTTGTAGAGATGGGGTATCCCTTTGTTGCTCGGGCTGGTCTTGAACTTCTAACCTCAAGCAATCCTCCCACCTGGGCCTTTTAAAGTACTGGGATTACAGGCATGAGCCACTGCGTCTGGCATGGTGCTTCTTAATATATTTTTACTTTTTATTTTTTTTGAGACAAAGTCTTGCTCTGTCTCCCAGGCTGGAATGCAGTGGTGCAATCATGGCTCACTGCAACCTCTGCCTCTCTGGTTCAAGCAATCTTCCTGCCTTAACCTCTGGAGTAGTTGGGACTACAGGCACACACCACCATGCCTAACTTTTTTTTTTTTTTTTAGAATGGTTTCTCCATGTTACCCAGGCTCCTGGACTCAAGGGATCCTCCAGCCTCGGCCTCCCAAAGTGCTGGGATGACAGGCATGAACCATGTGGTGCTTAAAAAAAAAAAAAAAAAGGGAACAAAAAAACACACTGGCTATAGAAGTGGCACGGGCCTCTATACACTGTGAGATTCTTGGTACTAGCTACAAATTCTGTGCATACTCAAGATTTTCTGGAGTAGGTGTAATTACCCGGTTTTACAGGCAGGGATGCAAAGGCTGAGCCCCAAAGACCTACCCAAGGTCGTATAGCCAGCAAATAGATGGAAGTTGGATTAGAACTGAGGACTTTATTCAAGAACCCTATTCTCACAACCCCATGGGGGCTTCTCGCTGCTTTATTCCCAGCACGCCCGAAAGAATGAATGAATGAATGCCTCGGGCACTGTGCCCACCTCCCAGCAAACTGTGGAGCTTGGACGAGCCCACTGTTTCGCGCGGGGGTGCCTGTCCGCCTTGCGCATGCGTGGTCCATCGGCGTGAACCGCTCCGCTCCAGCCGTCTGCACAGGGTATCGCCTCTCTCTGTTTGGTACATCCCCTCTCCCCCTGCGCTAGGGCCAGGGTGGTACACACCGCCTCCGCTCGTCGCCCCTCCCCATCGGTTTCCGCGCGAAAAGCCCGGGCGCCTGCGCTACCGCAGCTGCTTCTGCTCTAACCTCCAAGATGCCGGCGCGCACCACCCCAGCCCGGGTGCCCACGCTGGCCGCCCCAGCCATTTCGCTGCCCGACCATGTCCGCAGGCGGTAGGTACCGTAGGGGGAGCGCGGACTCTGGGGACCAGGCAGGGCGCTGGGTGGGGGGTCGTTTCCCCTCGGGGTGGCTGCTGGCCGCTGCTGACAGACGGGCGCGCATGCGTGGGGTGGTGCGGCGCGCAGCGGCGGTTGGCGCGGGCAGGGTGGCACTTCCGGTCCCGCGTGCCCGGGCTGTTTGGCGCCAAAATGGGCCGTGGATTCCCCCGTAGCTCCCTGGTGGCTAGAAACTAGGTAGCGGGAGAGGTCTCTTTTGATCCCCAAATCGAGCAAGCTTTGGGTTTGTCTCCAGAGTTCCCTTCTCCACGCAGCGGCGTGCCGGGCTCCTGAGCCTCCAGCCTGGTTGCACAGGAAGTGGGCAGCCCGCGGCCAACGGACACCCCTCGGGCACGGGCACTTCGGCCTCCACTTCCGGTGTCCGGCCGGGTCCCTAGGGGTGCTTCTCTGGAGGGAGGGGGTGCCTCAGTGCCTTTCCCCAAAAGCTGTGCTGTGCATCCCGGTAGCGGCCTCCAGAGACGGACGTCATCGTTCGGGCCCGGCCCGGGCTGGGCTGGCTCCTGTTTGCGAGCCCAGCCTTCCGTCAGCGGGGGACTCATTCTGTTACTTGGGACTGTGTGGTCCTTGCTGCTTGGGAAAGTCGTGTTTTGGCAGGAACTTTAAGCATGCAGTGCAGTGCAGCGCAGGGAAGGGTGAAGGATGCATGGTCGGTCTTTTCTAGTAAATCTGTGCCTTTGAGCCGTGGGCATCAGGGAAGCCTTGCTAATGAGAACTGGCTACACTTTCCTGTGTGTGTGTGTGTATGTGTGTTCATGTTCATGTGTGTGTGTCTAATGTTGGGGGCCCTGGCTATAGCAATTCATACCTCTGTCCAACTTCCGTGCACAAGTATCAGTGGGAGCACTGGTCCCAGCCCCTTGTTCATGAAATTCATGCCTGAGAACTTGTTCAAGTGAGGTGTGCATTAATCATCGGAACCCTCACCAGACCTGGACACTTCCAACTGGATTTGTGAAAGCACTCTTTGCCATTTTTGCTTCCTCGGGCTTGTTAAGTGGCCTGGTTGGTCCAGGCCAGTACTGATTTGGGTCTTTGGGGTGGGATGGATATTTGAGTTGATGCCCTCTTTGTCTTTTTGAAGGCTGGGTGCTGTGGCTCACGCCTGTAATCCCAGTAATTTGGGAGGCAGTGGCGGACGAATCTCTTGAGCCAGGAGTTTGAGACCATCCTGGGCAAGGTGGCAAAACCCCATCTCTACTAAAAATACAAAAATTAGCCAGGAGTGGTGCCATGCGCCCGTAGTCCCAGCTACTGGAGAGACTGAGGTGGGATTATCACTTGAGCCCCAGGGGTTGAGGCTGTAGTGAGCCGAGATTGTCCAACCTGGGTGACAGGGTGAGACCCTGTCTCCAAAACCACTTTTTAATTTTGTTATTTTTAGAGATGGGTGTCTGTTGTCCAGGCTGGAGTACCCTGACACAATTATAACTCACTGTAGCCTTGAACTCCTGGGCTCAAGGGATCCTCAACCTCCTGAGTAGCTGGGACCACAGGCCACTCACCACCATGTCCAGCTGACTTTCTTAGTTTTTGTTTCTGTATACACGAGGTCTCACCATATTGTTCAGACTGGCCTTAAACTCCTGCTGCCCTCAAGCAGTCCTCCTGCCTCTGTGTCCCAAAGGTTAGGATCACAGATGTGAGCCACCCTGCCTTAACCACTCCTTTTTTTTTTTTTTTTTTGAGATGAGTCTCGTTCTGTCGCCCAGGCTGGAATGCAGTGGTGTGATCTCAACTTGCTGCAGCCTCTACCTCCCGGGTTCAAGTGATTCTCCTGCCTCCGCCTCCCAAGAGGCTGGGATTACAGGTGTACACCACCATGCCTGGCTAATTTTTATATTTTCAGTAGAGACAGGGTTTCTCAGTGTTAGCCAGGCTGGTCCCAAAACTCCTGACCTCAAGTGATTCACCTGCCTTGGCCTCCCAAAGTGCTGGGATTATAGTCAAACCACTTCATAACCAGTTAGTGGGGATATATCTTCTTGAATTAGCTGTGCCAGTATCCTCCCAAGATAAAACTTGATTTAAAATGGAAGTGAAATTATAAAAGTGTCTAACTGCATGATGTTAAATCCAATTCAGAGAAGCTTGGCCCCAGTCCTTTTTATTTCCTTTTATTTTGCAGAGATGGGACCTTGCCATGTTGCTCAGGCTGGTCTTTGACTCCTGGCCTCAAGCAATCCTCCTGCCTCGGCCTCTCAAAGTGTTAGGATTATGGATGTGAGCCTGGCCTGCCCAGCCTTCTTGAAAACACAGCCTCCACTTGGAGGACCTTAAACAAGCATATGCCACCTCTATATTCGTAGGCTAGGCATGATGATACGGGTTTTCAGCTGGTATTGGACTAAATGAGAATATGCCTGACTCATAAAGGCTCACATACTCGTGGCCAATTAGCTTACTTTTTTCAGTTTTTGTTTGTTTTTTTAAGAGATAAGGTCTCGCTGTGTCACCTAGGCTGGAATGCAGTGACACAATCATGGCTCACTGCAGTGTCGAACCCCAGAGCTCAAGCCATCCTCCTGCCTCAGCCTCCTGAGTAGCTGGTACATGCCACCATGCCCAGCTAATCCTGAAAAAATTTATTAGAAGTATGAGTCTTTCTTCGTTGCTCAGGCTGGTCATGAACTCCTGACCTCATGATCCACGCATCTTGGCATCCCAAAGTGCTGGGATTACAGGCATGAGCCACTGTGCCCAGCGTTAATTCATTCTTAAGCCTGCTCATAGACAGGTAGGCTTCCCCACAAGAGTGCTGAATTTTGTCAGTGTACCCAGCATGTTGCCATTATAACCCTAAAATTAGTGATTATTTCAGGGTCTGTTATCAGAGTGTGTCTGCTGTATTCACTGTACCTGCAGCTTGGAGCACAGTAGAGTCGAATGCTTGCTTGCCAGCTCTTCCGCTGCACAGCCTGCATTAACACACCAATGCTAGCAGCCTCCTTCACAATTACTACTGCTTTCTTATCTGCTAGTTATTCCGTGATTAGATTAAGCTAGGTCTTGAACTCCTTAAGTCCAGTTCCTTGACTACTACTAAGTACATACTGAATAAGGCAAAATTGACTTAACTCTTTTCGTTTTGTTCCCCCGTGGTAGGATTCTAGAGGTGCAGACTGCTGGGGTTCAAATCCCAGCCTACTTGCCAGCTGTATGGCTCAGTCATCGAACCTCTTGGTGCCTTGGTGTTTCATCCGTAAATACCTAATACCACAGGGGTATAAGGAAGACTGAGCTCATCTGTATAAATGTGTTAAGAGCAGCACCTGTCCACAGGACCGGTTATTACATGGTCCTGTGTGTACAGAGGGCATGCTGTGAGTTAGGTTCCAGACCACCACAGTAAAGTGAATCTAGCAAGAAAGTGAGTGACACACACATTTTGGTTACTCAGTACATGTAAGAGTTATTATTAGACTAGGCCGTGCACAGTGGCTCATGCCTGTAATCCCCAGCACTTTGGGAGGCCGAGGCAGGAGGATCACTTCAGCCCAGGAGTTCAAGACTAGCCTGGGAAACATGGTAAGAACACCCCCATCTCAAACACACACACACACACACACACACACACACACACAGAGCCAAAATTGGTGGCATGCACCTGGGATCCCAGCTACTCAGGAGGCAGAGGTGGGAGGATCGCTTGAACCCAAGAGGTCAAGGCTGCAGTGAGCCGAGATTGTGCCACTGTACTCCAGCCTGGATGACAGAGTGAGACCATGTCTCAAAAAAAAGGCATACTATAGTTTTGACTATGCGGTAGTATTATATCTAAAATATGGTACCTACCTTAATAAAAAAATACTTTTTTGCTTAAAAAATACAGTCATCTAGGCCAGGTACGGTGGCTCATGTCTGTAATTCCAGCACTTTGGGATGCTGAGGTGGGTGGATCACTTGAGGCCAGGAGTTTGAGACCAGCCTGGCCAACATGGTGAAACCTGGTCTCTACTAAAATAGAAAAAATTAACCAGATGTGGTGGTGTGTACCTGTAGTCCCAGCTGTTCAGGAGGCTGGGGCAGAAGAATGACTTGAACCTGGAGGTGGAGGTTGCAGTGAGCCAAGATTGCACCACTGCACTCCAGCCTGGGCATCAGAGTGAAACTCCATCTCAAAAATTATGAGCCTTCAGCAAATCATAATCTTTTTGAGGTGGAGGGTCTTACCTCAAATTTACTGGCTTAAAGAACATAGATTTATTTTGTTACAGTTATGCAGGTCAGAAATCTGATATGGGTCTCACCTGATGAAAATCAAGGTATTGTAGGCTGCATTCCTTTCTGGGGGCTCCAGGGGATAATCTGTTTCCTGTTTTGGGGTGTTGGCAGAAGTTGGTGGTTGTAAGACTCAGGTCCTGGTTTTCTCACTGGCTCTAAGCTGAGGATCGTTCCCTGTTTCTGGAGGCCATCTCATCCCTCAGTCCATGCCCCCTTCCTCTCCCTTTAAAATCAGCAGCCGAGGGTTGCATCTCTCTCTGATCCATCCATCATTATTGCTAGCTCTCAGTGCAGCTAAGAAGGTTCTGTGTTCTTAAGGACTCAAGTGATTAGATTGGACCCACCCAGATAATCCAGGATAATCTCCCCATCTAAAAGACTGTATTCTTAGTTATATCTGCAAAGTAACTTTTGTCACATAAAATAACATTCACAGGTTCCAGGGATTACGGCATGGACATTTTTCGGCGGGTCCGCTTTTTTTTTTTTTGGAGACGGAGTTTTGCTTTTGTTACCCAGGCTGGAGTGCAATGGCACGATCTCAGCTCACTGCAACCTCTGCCTCCTGGGTTCAAGCGATTCTTGTGCCTCAGGCTTTTGGGTAGCTGGGATTACAGGCATGAGCCACCACGCCTGGCTAACTTTTGTATTTTTAGTAGTGGTAGGGTTTTGCCATGTTGCCCAGACTGATCTCGAACTGAGCTCAGGTGATTTGCCTGCCTTGGCCTCCGGAAGTGCTGGGATTATAGGTGTGAGCCACCACACCTGGCACGTCTACTCTTTTGCCTACTGCAGATGGCATCTTGGGCAGCCCTGCTCCAGCTGCCATGCAGCCAGTCTAAAGAAGCTGGGTTAACAGAGACTTGTAACTTGTCTTGCATGGTCCGCTGTATTTTATTTTTAGAGACAAGGTCTTGCTCTGTCACCCAGGCTGGAATGCAGTGACACAATTATAGCTCTCTATGCTCTAGTGATCCTCCTGCCTCAGTCTCCTGAGAAGCTGGGACCTCAGGTATGTGCTACCACACCTGGCTAATTACTATTTTTTGTAGAGGCAGGGTCTCTGCAGTGTTGCCCAGGCTGGTCTTCAATTCCTGGGCTCTAGTGATCCTCCCATCTCAGCCTCCTAAGGAGCCAAGACTATAGGTGCATTCTACCACAGCCAACTAATTACTATTTTCTGTAGAGACAGGGTCTCGTTGTGTTGCCCAGGCTGGTCTCGAATTCCTGGGCTCTAGTGATCCTTCCGCCTCGGCCTCCTGAGCAGCTAGGACTACAGGTACATGCTGTCATACCCAGCTAATTACTATTTTTTGTACAGACAGGGTCTGACTGTGTTGCCCACGCTGGTCTCAAATTCCTGGGCTCTAGCGATCCTTCTGCCTTGGCTTCCCGAGCAGCTAAGACTACAGGTGCATGCTGTCATACCCGGCTAATTACAATTTTTTTTTTTCTTTTGTAGAGACAGGGTCTCACTGTGTTGCCTAGGCTGGTCTCGAATTCCTGGGCTCTAGTGATGCTTCCACTTTGGCCTCCCGAGCAGCTAGGACTATAGGTACATTCCACCATACCCAGCTAATTATTCTTTCTTTTAAGGACAGGGTCTCACTCTGTTGCCCAGGCTGGTCTCGAATTCCTGGGCTCAAGTGATCCTCCTGCCTTGGCTTCCCAAGTGTTGAGATTACAGACATGAGCCACTGTGCCCAGCCGTGATGTGTTGTATTTCAGACCAGCATTTCTGGCATAGAGGTATTGGAGTAATCTAACATTTTTGCAATTTCTTCCTGTCCAATATGTATTAGATACCTCTGCTGGGTTAGTTTTCTTAAAACATGGCTCTGATAAGGGTCGAGTGCGGTGGCTCATGCCTGTAATCCTAGCACTTTGGGAGGCTGAGGTGGGCGGATCACCTGAGGTCAGGAGTTCAAGACCAGCCTGCCCAACATGGCAAAACCCCTGTCTCTATTAATAATACAAAAACCCCACAATTACGGTGGTGGGTGCTTGTAGTCCCAGCTACTCTGGAGGCTGAGGTAGGAGAATCGCTTGAACCCAGGAGGTAGAGGTTGTGCTGAGCCGAGATCGCACCACTGCACTCCAGCCTGGGTGACAAGAGCGAAACTTAGTCTCAGAAAAAAAAAAAAAAAAAAAAAACGGCTCTGATATCATGGGTTTTACTTCCCCTTGACTGGTTTGGTGGTTTGTTAACTCTGGAACAAGATTGATGAGCGTGATTGATGCTCCTGCCCTCGCTCAGAGTGTCGCCAGCCTCCTCTCTGAAGATGCCTTTCTCTCCCTGTGTGTGGCCAGTCTTGAGTTTGTTTCTTAGGTGTTTCCAGAGCCAGCTGTCCCGAGATGGAGTCCCTATTTGAGCAGCTTCCTGTGCCCAGTTCACACAGAGCTCTCAACTCCTTCTTCCTGAGCCTGTTATATCCTTTCCCTTGGGAAGCCTGCAGGCATGAGCTGTATTTGCCTTGTTCCTCCATGGCTGTTTATGTATATCTTATCTTCTCTTTGTGGCAGGCTAATCTCCGAGGGAAACACTAGGAATGAATCATAGGGTCTCAGGCTGGGCCCTAAGCCGGCATTCTCAATCCTGCTAGGTCCTTCACGGCCATCTGCAACCCTGCTGGCTTCAGCAGATGTGATCGGTGTCATCACAGTTTTACCAGGGAAGGGCCGTCTCTAAAGTGACCCTCCCATGGGCTCCTCGGTGCCTGCCTGGGATCCCACCTACCACTCTGGGGCCAGGCAGGTTAAATCAGGTCTTCACTGAATGAGACATCCTAGGGGTTCTGAAGGTTTCTCTCTTCTTCTCTTTGCCAGGCTAAATATCCCAGTTCATAAGAAGGGTTGAAAGAAAGCAGACCCATTCTGCAAAGGACACTTTGGTCTCTGCAGTCAATTGAGCCTTATCCTTCACACCCCAGACAACCTCGGGATCAGGGACTGGCTGGCTGGTCGAGATAGAAGCCAAGTCCTTCCAGTATTCTCAGTGAAGTGACTGAGAAGTCAGGTGTAACGCTGCTGCGACAGCGTGTGTGCCTCTGTCTGGAAGTACCTATTTCTGTAGCCCTCCTGACTTAAGGCTCTCCCTGGACCCCAGTTGCTGCAAGGGTGGAATGACTTTTGCCTGGAAGAGATTCCCTGTTCTGGAAATCCTGATGGTTTTTTCTTTTGAGACAGGGTCATGCCCTATTGTTCAGGCTGGACAGGCTGGAGTGCAGTGGTACCATCATAACTCATTGCAGCCTCAACTTCCCAAGTTGAGCCTCCCAGGCTCAAGCGATCCTCCCACCTCAGCCTCCCAAGTAGATGGTACCACAGATGCACACTACCACACCCGGCTAATTTTTACTTTTTTTTTTTTTTGTAGAGATAGGATCTCTCAATATAGCCCAGGCTGGTCTCAAACTCCTGACCTCAAGTGATCCTCCTGCCCCAGCCTCCCAAAGTGTGGGGATTACACAGTAGCTGGCATGAGCTACTGCGTCTTGCCTTGAGTTCAAGTGATACAGTATATATAATGTATAATATGCAGTCTCTATTACCACTCTGTCTGCAGGGTGCTAAGTATCTCTTCTACAGAGCGGCCTTGCCTGACCACCCAGCAAGTCAGGAAGTCCCTGCCTAGTGGCATCTACATCTAATGACTTAGCTCATTTCCTGGAGCAGGGCCTGCCATTCAGCAGATGCTAAGATGTGAGCAGCACTGGTGGGGAAGCACGACCCGCACGGCCCGGAGCAGCCATTGTATGACATTGGTTCAGCAAAGCATTCCTCACTCTGCTGCCTGCACTGGCCCTCTAGGAAGTCCAGCCTGGAGGAGCCGCTTCTGCCCTTCGGGAAAACGATAACTGAGCACCTGTCTGTGCGGATGCTGGGTGGGAAGGTCCAGAGATGGCAGTGGCCTGGTCTCTGCCTGGGGCACCTTCCTTCCACCAACAGACACTTACCCAGCTGGTTAGACCTGTTCTCACCCCACAGTCTGCAGTTAGCACCCAGGCTGGGAACAATAACCTCTGTGTTCCCCTCTCTTTCCTTGGTGCCTTCTCTTGTTCTTTTATATTTTTTCTGAAGAGATAATCTCCCTATGTTCCCCAGGCTGGACTCAAACTCCTGGCCTCAAGCAGTCCTCCCACCTCAGCCTCCTGAGTAGCTGGGACGACAAGCGTGCACCACTGCACTCAGCTATTGTTCTTTTATTTCTTCCCTCTTTCCCCACAAAAGAGTCAAGCCACTAATTGTCATTAATCAGATCAGACCACAGTTTTCCAGGCAAACTCCTGGCAGTTCTATACTTAGGAATGATTAGTTAGAGACATCCTGAAGACTGTGTTCTTGGAGGAGGCACGAGCCACCTCCTCTAACCTCACCTCTGTCTGCCCTGTGTGTGGGCTTCCATTGCTTCCCTGGATGCCTTGACTCCCCCATTTCATCCTTATTAAAATGCTCCTACCTCCCACAGACCTTTAGGAGCATTAGCTGGCTTCTCCACAGTATCCTGTGGCCCTGGGCTACTCATTCTCACACTGGCCACTCTGTGGCACACCATATTATGGGCTGTCAGCAAATCCAGCTGGAGAAGACCAGCTGTAGGTGATTTCCCTTAGGGAAGGGCACCAACTGTATGACCTGCCCCTCCCCTTTCCTGGTACCTTTTTGAGTCAGGGTCTCACTCTGTTGCCTAGGCTGGCGTGCAGTGATGCAATCATGTCTCACTATGGCCTCGACCTCCCAGGCTCAGGTGATCTTCCTTCCTCAGCCTCCCAAGTAACTAGGACCACAAGTGTGAGTCGCCAAATCCAGATAATTTTTCTTTTTTTTTGAGACAGAGTATTGCTCTTGTTACCCAGGTTGGAGTGCGATGGTGCGATCTTGGCTCACTGCAAGCTCCACCTCCTGGGTTCCAGCTATTCTCCTGCCTCAGCCTCCTGAGTAGCTGGGATTATAGGCCTGTGCCACCACACCTGGCTAATTTTGTATTGTTAGTAGAGATGGGGTTTTTCCATGTTGGTCAGGCTCGTCTCCAACTCCCAACCACAGGTGATCCACTGCCTCGGCCTCCCAAAATGGTAGGATTACAGGAATGAGTCACCATGTGTGCCCAGCTTTTTTTTTTTTTTTGAGACGGAGTTTAACTCTTGTTGCCTAGGCTGGAGTGCAATGGCACAATCGTGGCTTACTGCAACCTCTGCCTCCTCGGTTCAAGCGATTCTTCTGTCTCAGCCTCCTGAGTAGCTGGGATTACAGGCATGTGCCACTATGCCCAGCTAATTTTGTATTTTTAGTAGAGACAGGGTTTCTCTATGTTGGCCAGGCTGGTCTTGAACTCCCAACCTCAGGTGATCTGCCCACAAGTGCTGGGATTACACATACTTATACATAGACATGTATATATGTGTATATATGTATATATTCTGTTACAGAGATGCTGTATAATCTTACCATCAGAAAAATCAACCCCAAAAGGGGAATCTTTTTCAAATCAGATGACTTCTTACCATTAGGCATTTCAGTAGGACACTCTAGACAGTGGTGGAGAGACAAAAGCCAGCTTGTTTTTTTCTGTCAGATTAAACTTCCTTAGAACTGTGATATTCTTACAGGCAAATGAAGTTGCTTAACAAGTGTTTGTGTTTTCTCCCCTATTTTTTTCCCCCCAGGCTCAAAGATTTGGAAAGAGACAGCTTAACAGAAAAGGTAATCTCCACGTTGAAGTTTTTCTTACTACCAAATGTGACTGACATGCTTGCTTTGTGCCTCATAAAAAAAGGTTTGTTTTCTTGAAGTGGATTTGGCACTTTTTCCCATGAAGTTTCAAAGATAATTGGGATAGTCTTGTTAAATGTTGGCACTAATTTACTGCTAATAGTTTTTTTTTTAACCAATCTGTTACTAAACAATCTATTTTGGATTGTAACTTGTCCTGGTAACACTGTTGTATTGTGTTTTTGTTGTTTGTTGTTGTTTTGAGAAAGGGTCTCATTCTGTTGCCTAGGCCGGAGTGCAGTAGCAGTCTCGGCTCAGTGCAACCTTCGCCTCCTAGACTCAAGTGATCCTCCCATTCAGCCTCCCAAGTAGCTTTAACTATGGGCTCAAGCCATCATGCCCAGCTAATTTTTTATATTTTTTGTAAAGATGGGATTTTGTCATGTCACCCAGGCTGCCTTGAACTCTGGGGCTCAAAGCAATCCATTTGCCTTGAGCTCCCAAAGTGCTGGGATTACAGGTGTGAGCTACTGTGCCTGGCCAACACTTTTCAGAGTGCAATATTGTTCTTATAAACCATGATAAGTCTCAATCTCACCTCCAACTTTCCCTTTTTTCACCACTTTGGAGACAGGAGTGAAGTGATCCTAATGGAAATAACCCTGAACATGTTTCATGACTGTTTAGATTTTTGGCCAAGACAGCGTTGCCTGCCATTCAGTCATTGTGATGTGAACAGGCAGCTCAGTAATTTGTGTATTAGTCCATTAGTGAATAGCTTGGGAATGTGGGGACTGCTAACCCTATACTCTTCCCTTAGGAATGTGTGAAGGAGAAATTGAATCTTTTGCACGAATTTCTGCAAACAGAAATAAAGAATCAGTTATGTGACTTGGAAACCAAATTACGTAAAGAAGAATTATCTGAGGTAAGTCAGTTTCCAGCATCTTAGCCTCTAGAAAAACGTCTCCTCCCTGTAACTTTTATGTTACCAGGAGGCAGCTCGATCCCCAGCTGTCCTCGTTGCCTGATGATGATGATGGAAACGAATGTGTTTCCTTGTTCTCTTGACTGCCACTTGTTTACATTCACTGCTGCTTAAATTGTCCTTTCCTGCTGTAGGAGGGCTACCTGGCTAAAGTCAAATCCCTTTTAAATAAAGATTTGTCCTTGGAGAATGGTGCTCATGCTTGCAACCGGGAAGTGAATGGACGTCTAGAAAATGGGACCCAAGTAAGAGGTGAAGACCGTAGAGTGAGAATGGCAGATGCCAACAGCCCCCCCAGACCCGTTTCCAAACCTCGCATGCCCAGGAGGAGCAAGTCTGATGGAGAGACTAAGTGTAAGAGCACGATTCATTTTCCTTTTAATTAGTTTTGAGACGGAGTCTCACTCTGTTGCCCAGGCTGGAGTGAAGTGGCATGATCTCAGCTCAATGCAACCTCCGCCTCTCAGATTCAAGTGATCCTTAGCCTCTCAAGTAACTGGGATTAGAGGCATGTGCTACCACGCCTGCTAGTTTTTATATTTTTAGTAGAGATGGGGTTTCACCATGTTGGCCAGACTGGTCTCAAACTCCTGACCTAAGCCTCCTGATCCTTAGCCTCCCAAGTAACTGGGATTAGAGGCATGTGCTACCACGCCTGCTAGTTTTTATATTTTTAGTAGAGATGGGGTTTCACCATGTTGGCCAGACTGGTCTCAAACTCCTGACCTAAGGTGAGTCACCCGCCTCAGCCTCCCAAAGTGCTGGGATTACAGGTGTGAGCCACCATACCCAGCTCTTTATTTTTATTTAAAAAAATTTTTTTGAGACACAATTTTGCTGTGTTGCCCAGGCTGGAGTGCAGTAGTATGATCTTGGTCACTGCAGCCTCCATCTCCTGGGTTCAAGTGATTCTCCTGCGTCAGCCTCTTGGGTAGCTGGGATTACAGATGTGCACCACCACGCCCAGCTAACTTTTTTGTATTTTAGTAGAGATGGGTTTTTGCCATGTTGCCCAGGCTGGTCTTGAATACCTGAGCTCAGATGATCTTCCCACCTTGGCCGCCCAAAGGATTGGGATTACAGACATGAACCACTGCGCCTGGCCCACTTCATCTTTAGATATTGTAAGGAGAGGTTCTATTTTCTGGCTTTCTTTAGCATTTGGCCCCTCAAATAACTGATGTGATATGGCTCAGCAAACTGGCAGCTGCTAACTGCCAACATTAGCAAGCTCGTTATTGACTAGAATAAAAATGCAAAGATGCTTAGTCCTCAGAACCTGGCTTCCTGCAATAACTTGGTAATGTTTAACTGCATCATTGCTGCGGGGTTTCTATTCATAGTGGCTTTTTGTTTGTTGTTAATGCTTTTTTTTTCTTTAAACAGCTGAACCTTCACCTAGCCCCAGGATTACAAGGCAAAGCACCAGGCAGACCACTATCACATCTCATTTCGCAAAAGGGTCAGTATTCGATAAATTGGCAGCTGACTTTTTTAGGGGCCAGCTGTTTTGGGATGGAACTGGTAGGGTGTCAGGTGGCAATTCTGTCTTCCGTGTTGATAGGTTTTTGCCTTGCAGTTCTGTTTACTAGACATTCATGAATAGCATTTCTGAAAACCTTACCTGTTTTTACTCACATAGGAAAGTTCAAATGTACACAAAAGCATGAGTTTTGTATGATGAACCCTGAAATACCCATCATCTAAAGCTAACAGTTATCCACTTACAGCCATTGTTTTTCTTTTTTTTTTTAAGACAGAGTCTCATTCTGTTGGCAGGTGCCAGGCTGGAGTGCAGTGGCACAATCTCGACTCACTGCAACCTCCGCCTCCTGGGTTCAAGCAATTCTCCTGCCTCAGCCTCCCGAGTAGCTGGGACTACAGGCGTGCGCCACCACGCCCAGCTAGTTTTTGTATTTTTAGTAGAGACGGGGTTTTACCATGTTGACCAGGATGGTCTCTATCTCTTGACCTCGTGATCCACCCGCCTCAGCCTCCCAAAGTGCTGGGATTACAGACTTGAGGCCATTGTTTTATCTATGTCCCTGTGTTGTGTGTCTCCACCTGGATTACTTTGTCCCTAAATATTTCAATATATTTCTAGACAATGGGATACCTTTTGACAACTTTTTTTATATTACTCATATTTTACAATAATTGCTAACATTTAACAGTCTTTTTTTTTTTTTTTTTTTGAGACGGAGTTTCGCTCTTGTTAAACAGTCTTTCTGTTTTTTTGAGGCAGGGTCTGGCTCGGTTAACCAGGCTGGAGTGTAGTGGTGTGATCTTGGCTTTCTGCAGCCTCTGCCAGGCTCAAGCAACCCTCTCACCTCAGCCTTGCAAGTAGCTGGAACCACAGGCATGTGCCACGATGCCTGGCTAATTTTTTGTGTATTTTTGGTAGAGACCGGGTTTCATCATGTTGCCCAGGCTGGTCTTGAACTCCTGAGCTCAAGCACTTCTCCTGCCTCGGCGTGGCAAAGTGCTGGGATTACAGGTGTGAGCCACTATGCCCTTCACAAAGTCTTTTTTTTTTTTTTGAGACTGAGTCTCACTCTGTCGCCCAGGCAGGAATGCAGCGGCACAATCTTGGTTCACTGCAACGCAACCTCTGCCTCCTGGGTTCAAGCGATTCTCCATCCTCAGCTTCCTGAGTAGCTGGGATTACAGGCGTGTGTCAGCATGCCTGGCTATTTTTGTATTTTTAGTAGAGATGGGGTTTCACCATGTTGGGCAGGCTGGTCTTGAAATCCTGACCTCAGGTGATGTGCCCACCTTGGCCTCCCAAAGTGCTGGGAGGAATCAGCCACCACACCCGGCCAAAATAGTCTTTTTAACAAGACAAAGTATAATACTGTTCTGATGCCTTATAAAAATGTAAGAATTTCCTAATATCAAATATATAGTTGGTATTCACATTTCTTCCTTTGTGGTGAACAAGCTTTTGTGGCAAACCAACACCCTTTGGTTGACTTGTTTCTTAAAGTTATAGATTCTTTCCCTCCTATTTTCTTGTAAATTCCTTAATTCCTTCTCTTCTCTTCTTGCTGTTTACTTGAAGAGATTCATTCATTTGGGGCCAGGCACGGTGGCTCACGCCTGTAATCCTAGCACTTTGGGAGGCCGAGGTGGGTGGATCACCTGAGGTCAGGAGTTCAAGACCAGCCTGGTCATCATGGTGAAACCCCATCTTTAAAAAAAAAAAAAAAAAATTCATTCAATAGTTTCTAGATTGTGCTGATTGTATTCTTGTGGTGTTCCACAGGTCCCTTTGTCTTATGTTCCCTATAAACTGATAGAACTACAGGCCTGATCACATTCCAGCTTTTTATTTTTTTATGGGTTGTGTGTGTGTGTGTGTGTGTGTGTGTGTATGTATGTGTGAGTGATGGAGTCTTGCACTGTTGCCCAGGCTGGAGTGCAGTGGCATGATCTCGGCTTACTGCAACCTCCACCTCCTGGGTTCAAGCAGTTCTCCTGCCTCAGCCTCCTGAGTAGATGGGATTATAAGTGCCTGCCACCCTGGCTTATGTTTGTACTTTTGGTAGAGACAGGGTTTTACCATGTTGGCCAGCCTGGTCTGAAACTCCTGAACTCAGGTGATTGGCCTGCCTTGGCCTCCCAAAGTGCTGGGAATACAGGCGTGAGCAACTGTGCCCGGTCTGAGGCTGACTTTATGGATGGTACTGTGTCCCTCCATCAGAGAGGTGTGTAACACCTCTTCTCTGACACCAGCAGCTGTTGGTCAGTTATGAAACCCATGATTTCTTAGGACTTGCAAGATGGCAAGACAGCATTCTAAGCCCATGATTCAGAGAAACATTAAATCTGAAGCCTTGTGCCGGGCGTGGTGGCTGACACCTGTAACCCAGCACTTTGGGAGGCAGAGGCGGATGGATCACCTGAGTCAGAAGTTCCAGACCATCCTGACCAACATGGAGAAACCCTGTCTCTACTAAAAATACAAAATTTGCCGAGAGTGGTGGCACATGTCTGTAATCCCAGCTACTCGGGAGGCTGAGGCAGGAGAATCACTTGAACCTGGGAGGCGGAGGTTGCGGTGAGCCAAGATCACATCTTTCCACTCCAGCCTGGGCAATAAAACCGCAACTGTGTCTGTAAAAAATAAAAAAAAAACAAACTGAAGCATCTTTCAACATCCTGGTGAACCAGGGCCCTTGCTGGGAGAGAAGAAGGCATCCATGCCCTGAACTGTCCCTAAGGGAGTGCATTGAGGAAAGAGGCCTGTCAGTCACTCCAGGCCCGCTGGAGGTCTAGGGTCTTGTTACGCTAATGGTCGGCCTCACTGTGTGTGACAGCCCTGCCAAACGGAAACCTCAGGAAGAGTCTGAAAGAGCCAAATTGGACGAGTCCATCAAGGAAGAAGACAAAGACAAGGTAGGGCTGGCACTTACATTTCCTGACTCTAGCTGAACTTGGTGTATTTGATAATTGTGACCTCATATGTGGTCTGTTCAAGTAAAAACCCTGTCTAGTTCGAGCTCTCCAGAGAGATGGGACCAATCGAGTGTATATGTGTGTATACAGATAGATAGATGTGCTTATACATATGCACGTGTATGTGTGTATGTATATATAATTTTATTGTTTCCTTTTTGTGGGTACATAGTTGGAGTATGTATTTATGAGGAGAGACATGTGTTTTGAGGAAGTGGCTCACAAGATTGTGAAAGCTGGTAAATTTGAAATCCGCGGGGTGAGGTAGAAGCCCGGGGAGAATTGATGTCACAGCTCAAGTCTGAAGGCAGTCTTATATACATATGTGTTATGTACATGTATGTATATGTATTCTGACTTTTTTTTGAGACCAGGTTTTGCTCTTACCACCCAGGTTGGAGTGCAATGGCGTGATCATGGCTCACTGCAACCTCTACTTTTCAGGTTCAAGCAATTCTCCTGCCTCAGTCTCCCGAGTAGCTGGGATTACAGGCACCCACCACCACGCCCAGCTAATGTTTTGTATTTTAGTAGAGATGGGTTTCACCATGTTGCCCAAGTTGGTCTCGATCTGAGCTCAAGTGATCCGCCTACCTCGGCCTCGTAAAGTGCTGGGATTACAGGCATGAGCCACCGTGCCTGGCCAAGTTTTATTCTTTTAAGCTTTTTTTTTTTTTGAGACGGAGTTTCGCTCTTGTTACCCAGGCTGGAGTGCAATGGCGCGATCTCAGCTCACCTCAACCTCCGCTTCCTGGGTTCAGGCAATTCTCCTGCCTCAGCCTCCTGAGTAGCTGGGATTACAGGCACGCGCCACCATGCCCAGCTAATTTTTTGTATTTTTAGTAGAGACGGGGTTTCACCATGTTGACCAGGATAGTCTCGATCTCTTGACCTCGTGATCCACCCGCCTCGGCCTCCCAAAGTACGGGGATTACAGGCGTGAGCCACTGCGCCTGGCCCTTAAGCTTTTTTTTTTTGAGGTGAATTCTCACTCTGTCACTAAGGATGGAGTGCAATGGCATGATCTTGGCTCACTGCACCCTCTGCCTCTCAGGTTCAAATGATTCTCCATCCTCAGCCCTTCTGAGTAGCTGGGACTGCAGGCATGTGCCACCACACCCAGCGAATTTTTATATTTTTAGTAGAGATAAGGTTTCACTGTGTTGACCACGTTGATCCCAAACTCCTGACATCAACTGATCCACCCACCTCGGCCTCCCAAAGTGCGGGAATTATGGGTTTTTTGTTTTTTTTGTTTTTGAGACAGGTCTCACTCTGTCATCCAGGTTGGGGTGCAGTGAAGCAGTCATGGCTCACTACAGCCTCAACCTCCTGGGCTCAAGCAGTCCTCCCACCTCAGCCTTCCGAGCAGCTGGGACTACAGGCGCATGGCACTCAGCTAATTTTTCTATTTTTTGTAGATTTGGAGTTTCCCCATGTTGTCCAGACTGGTCTTTAAATAGATAAACAGATTTCTAACACAAGATGGAGAATCTTTGATTCTCTTATGTCATATCACTAAGCAAACTCTAGTGATGGTCAGTGTGCCTGCCTACTTCTCGGAACTGCCTTTGTTTTGGGGTTCGTAGGGCATTAATACCAGAGTAAGAGTTTCTCAGGTCTTCTCCCCAAGACCTAAGCCCCCTCCTTTTCCACTCTTGTTGTAACTGTGTCAAATATGTTAATATTTCAGTTCACATTGTGGTGTTGATCTTCCCTTGAAACCGTTATTCTTATCTTTTTTGTTCTTCTTCCCTTCCCTCCACACAGGATGAGAAGAGGCGTAGAGTTACATCCAAAGAACGGTAAGAATAGTTACTATACCTTTCTTTTTCTACGAGTTGTATAATCTTGATCACAAAATTACTGTTTCAGAAAGTTTAAGGCTGGGCACAGTGGCTTATGCCTGGAATCTCTGCACTTTGGGGGGACCGAGGCAGGCTAATCATTTGAGGTCAGGAGTTTAAGATCAGGCTGAGCAACATAGTCTTTAGTAGAAACCCTTTCTCTACTAAAAATACAAAAATCAGCTGGGAGTGGTGGTGGGTGCCTGTAATCCCAGCTACTCTGGAGGCTGAAGCAGGAGGACTGCTTGAACCCAGGAGGTAGAGGCTGCAGTGATCCAAGATCATACCACTGCACTGCACTCCAGCCTGGGCAATAGAGCAAGACTCTGTCTCAAAAAAAAAAAAAAAAAGGTTTAAAAAGAGCTTTATCATGAGTTTTCATGGCAACCATATCCTCATTAAGGATGTTGAATTTGGGGTCAGATCAGTAGTGTTTAGATTGAAATTGAATTCTCTTTCCTTGGAAGGAATGAATTGAGGACGGCTGACATTGGAACCATGTGTAAAAATTGTATCAATTACTAAATGTTAAATGAGTATGCATCTGTTAGGGCTCCTGAGATAATGAAGGTTGCTTTTGGGGGAAGGAAAGAGGAGCTTTATAAAAACAGCTTCTGTGGGGAGGCTCTTGGCATTCACACTTGGGGTCTGTTGTTTTGCTTGACAGAGTTGCTAGACCACTTCCTGCAGAAGAACCCGAAAGAGTAAAACCAGGAACATGCACTGAAAAGGAAGAAGAAAGAGATGAAAAAGTAAAGCTCTATCACCTCCAAGTTTGTTAATTCTCCTTTAATTCTATACAGTCCCAGTTTCTTTTCAGAACACAGGGACAGGGTGTGGGGAACGTGGAGGAAGAAGGTGGCTTTTGCCAGTGATCGAAATGGCCTTGACTTTGGCTAAAACACTTTTCAAACTTGTTTTTTGGTGGTTCTCTACATGGAAGGTGGGTTATGAGGTTGTGATAGTGAGGATCTTTACTATTTTTTTGTGGTATTTATTTTATTTTCTGTGTGTGTGTGTGTGTGTGTGTGTGTGTGTGTGTGTGTGTGTGTATGTGGTTTTTTTTTGTTTGTTTTTTTGAGATAGTCTCCTGCTCTGTCACCCAGGCTGGAGTGCAGAGGTGCAATCTCAGCTCACTGCAACCCCCACCTCCCAGTTTCAAGTGATTCTCATGTCTCAGCCTCCTGAGTAACTGGGACTACAGGTGCCCACTGCCACGCCCAGTTTATTTTTGTATTTTTAGTATAGACGGGGATTCACCGTGTTGGCCAGGCTGGTCTCGATCTCCTGACCTCAAATGATCCACCTGCCTCAGCCCCCAAAGTGCTGGGGTTACAGGCATGAGCCACCATACCGACTAACCTTTGCTAGTTTATCAACTAGTCACAGAGCTTCAGTTTGTTAACTCGCCCACTTGCTTCTCTGGCTGACAAGATCTTTGTAAAGATCTAATTTTCAGACATAGAAGGTGCTAATTTTTTTTTTCTTTTTTGAGACAGAGTCTTGCTCTGTCACCTAGGCTGGAGTGCAGTGGTGCGATTTCGGCTCACTGCAACCTCCGCCTCCTGGGTTTAAGTGATTATCTTGCCTCGGCCTCCTGAGTAGCTGGGATTTCAGGTGCCCGCCACCACCCCTGACTAATTTTGTATTTTTAGTAGAGATGGGATTTCACCATTTTGGTCAGGCTGGTTTCAAACTCCTGACTTGAGGTGATATACCCACCTTGGCCTCCCAAAGTGCTGGGATTACAGGCATGAGCCACTATGCCCCACCTAAAACACTTTTCAAACTTGTTTTTTCGTTGTTTTCTACATGGAAGGTGGGTTATGAGGTTGTGATAGTGAGGACCTTTGCTACTTATTTGAAGTATTTTATTTTATGTTACTGTTTTTTTTGAGACAGTCTCCCGCTCTGTCACCCAGGCTGGAGTGCAGAGGTGCGATCTCGGTTCATCACAACCTCTGCCTCCCAGGTTCAAGTGATTCTCGTGTCCTAGCCTTCCGGGTAGATAGGACTATAGGCACCTGCCACCACGCTTGGCTAATTTTTGTATTTTCAATAGAGACGGGGTTTCACCACGTTGGCCAGGCTGGTCTCGAACTCCTGACCTTGAATGATCTGTCTTCCTCAGCCATCAAAGTGCTGGCATTACAGGCATGAGCCACCACACTGGCCAACCTTTGCTGCTTAATCAACTAGTCAGAGTTTCAGTCTGTTACCTCGCCCACTTGCTTCTCTGGCTGATGAGATCTTGGTGAAGATCTAATTTTCAGATGTAGGAGGTGCTAAAATTCTTTAGCATCATCCAGACATAAAATTGCATTTTCCTCTGTGAAGTCAGACCAGCTCTTTCCCCAGTCCTCCATCTTTTTTGTAAAATCTGAGCATCTAAGGTTCTATGTAATACAGATGTTGGATCCTGTATTTTTTTTTTTTTAATACCTAAGGGCCGGGCATGGTGGCTCATGCCTAAATCCTAGCACTTCAGGAGGCCGAGGTGGGTGGATCACTTGAGCTCAGAGTTCAGGACTAGCCTGGACAGTGTAGTGAGACCCTGTCTCTACAAAAAATAAAAAAATTAGCCTGGTGTGGTGGAGTGTGCAGCATGCAACGTGCCTGTAGTTCCAGTGTCTCGGGAGGCAGAGGCAGAAAGATCACTTGAGCTCAGGAGATTGAGGATTCAGTGAGCCATTTTTGCCCTACTGCAATCCAGCCTGGGTGACAAAGGAAGACTGTCTGAAAAAAAAAAAATGACTAGAAGTTACTTACCAACTTGGGTGGGTAGCAAGTGCCTTTCTCAGGAGGTTGGTAAAGGATAGCTGTCCATTGGGGAATCAACTAAGATAATGCAATTTTTTATGTTTGAGACAGTTTTGCTCTTGTTGCTCATGTTGGAGTGCAGTGGTGGGATCTCGGCTCACTGCAACCTCTGCCTCCCAAGTTCAAACTATTCTCCTGCCGCCTTAGCCTCCCGAGTAGTTGGGAATACAGGAGCCTGCCACCACACCTGGCTCATTTTTGTATTTTTAGTAGAGACAGGGTTTCGCCATGTTGGCTAGGCTGGTCTCAAACTCCTGACCTCAGGTTCAGGAGTTCACCCACCTTGGCCTCCCAGAGTCTAGGACTACAGGCATGAGTCACCGCATCCAGCTGAGGTTGGTCTTTCATTGATCACCTTTCCTACCCTGATTCTAGTTAAATTAGACAGCAGTTGCAATCAGTGCATACCTGGAATTCATTTCAGAACAAGCAGTCCTAATGGGCTAGTTCAACCACTATCCTCCAAAGAAGGACCTGGGGCAAGATTGAAATCGCTTGCCTGTAGGCACACTCACAGGATCTCTTTTTGGCAGTAGGAAGTTTTGCAATGTGTGTCTTAATACCAGCAACCTTTGTGATCTCTTCCCAAATTACCACATGGGGAGTTTCTGAGGGTCGGATTTGATTTGCCTGGTTCTTCTATGGCAAGATGTGTCTAGTTTTTTGTTGTTGTTGTTTGTTTGTTTTTGAGACAGTCTTGCTCTGTTACCAGGTTAGAGTGCAGTGGTTCAATCTTGGCTCACTGCAGTTTCCGCCTCCTGGGTTCAAGTGATTCTCCTGCCTCAGCTGCCTGAGTAACTGGGATTACAGGCGCCCGCCACCACACCCAGCTAATTTTCGTATTTTGAATAGAGACAGAGTTTCAGCATGTTGGCCAGGATTGTCTCGATCTCTTGACCTCGTGATCCGCCCGCTTCAGCCTCCCAAAGTGCTGGGTTTAGAGGTGTGGGCCACCATGCTGGGCCATGTCTGGTTCTTTAAATGCAGCCTCAGGCTGGGTGTAGTGGCTCACGCCTGTAATGCCAACACTTTGGGAGGCTGAAGTGAATAGATCACTTGAATTCAAGACTAGTCTGGCCCCATCTCTACCAAAAATAAAAATAGGCTGGGCATGGTGGTGTGCACCTGTAAACTTAGCTACTTGGGATGCCGAGGCAGGAGAATTGCTTGAACCTGGGAGGTAGAGGTTACAGTGAGTCAAGATTGCACCACTGCCCTCCGCCTGGGTGATAGAGCGAGGCTCCGTCTCATAAATAAATAAATGAATAAATGCAGTCTCACTGGATGTGTTGTTGTGTCTCTGCTGGAGCTACTTTCCAGATTGGGCCATCCTACTTCATTCCTTCATATGGAAAGGGGAGATCTGTAATAAGGTTACTTTCTGTGAGGCCATCAACACTTACTGATGACAGGTGGCAGAAGAATTTTGAAGTAAAAATACTTAAATAGCAGTGTTGTAGTATCTCCTTTCTAAAAGTTTCATTTCCCATCTACTTACCCCACTGAAGAAGAAAAGTGCTATCTTGAACAAGTGGGGCACAAGTGATCCTCCCACTTCAGCATCCCAGAGTTCTGAGAGGACAGGTGTGAGCCACTGTGCCCGGCCGGTAGACCATCTTTACTCCCACCAACTGGACTCTAGGATAAGTTCAGGTGTTTTATTTCCATAGGACGCTTTGATAGATCCAAACCAAATCCAAAAAATTAACTTGTCTTTTTTATCCCCAACTTAGGAAGACAAGAGACTCCGGAGTCAAACCAAAGAACTGTAAGTACAGCGAACCTGCCTTTGTGCTTTATGTTGTGAAACTGAATTGCTAGCATAAGTATTCTGGTAAAGTAACGTGTTGGTGTGGAACAGTGGGCACTAATTATACGCCTCTTATGTGGGCAACTTCTACTTGTGAAAGGCGAGACTACCCTGCAGCGAAGGCTGAAGTTAGCTTCTTTAATTTTAATTTTATTTTGAGAAGGAATCTCGCTCTGTCACCCAGGCTGGAGTGCAGTGGCATGATCTTGGCTCACTGCAACCTCTACCTCTCGGGCTCAAGCGATTCTCCTGTCTCAGCCTCCTGAGTAACTGGGACTACAGGCGCTTACCACCATACCCAGCTAATTTTTGTATTCAAAAATACAAAATACAAATTAAAAATAAACACAAATATTTAAAATATTTAATATTTAAAACTATTAAATTAAAAAATGACACTAAAAAATAATAAAAGTACAAAAAAATTAGCCAGGCATGGTGGAGCATGCCTGTGGTCTCATCTACTTGGGAGACTAAGGCAGGAGAATCACTTGAACCTGGGAGGTAGAGATTGCAGTGAGCCAAGATCACACCACTGCACTCCAGCCTGGGCGACATAGTGAGCCTCTATCTCAAAAAGAAAAAACAATTAGCTGCAGCAAATGTTGAGACTGAGCCTGAATCCAGAGACAGCATTTTGCCATATTGGTCAGGCTGATCTTGAACTCCTGACCTCAGGTGACCCTCCCCTTTCAGCCTCCCAAACTGCTGGGATTACAGGGTGACTTTGGCTTCGATTTCTCCTCCTGACCTCTGGGCCCTCTTAAGGGTTGGTCAACAGCTGTGTGTTGTGTGGTAGTGAAAGGCCATCGAGTGAGCAGCTGTGTCAGTTACCTATCGCTGTGAAAATGCTGTGTGACAAATGGCCCCAAGGCCAGAGGCCTAGAACAGTGTGCATTTGTCAAGCTTGCCTGTCTATGGCTTGGTGGCTGTTGGCTGATCTTGAGCTGGCTTAATGGGGGCGGCTGGGCTGACCTACCTCTGCCTTCACTACTTGGCCAGCCTGGATAGACGCTTGTGACTGTGCAAGGGCACGAGGGCAGAAGTGAAAGTAGCACTTCTTCAAACCTCTGTTGAAAAAAAATTGGGCCAGGTGCAATAGCTCACACCTGTAATCCCAGTAGTTAGGGAGACTGAGGCAAGTGGGTCACTTGAGGTCGGGAGTTCAAGATCAGCCTGGCCAACATGGTCTCTATTAAAAATAGAAAAAAATTAGCCAGGCATGGTGGTGCATGGTCCCAGCTACTTGGGAGGCTGAGGCAGGAGAATCACTTGACCCAGGGAGGTGGAGATTGCAGTGAACTGAGATCACACCATTGCACTCCAGCCTGGGCAACAGAGCGAGACTCCATCTCGAAAAAAACAATTAGCTGAAGCAGATGTTGAGACTAAGCCTGAATCCAGTCGTGGGCAGAATACCCAACCTGAGCGGCAGGGCCATGGCAGAGGGAGAGGTGAAGACTCGGACCCGTGTGTAGTCAGCTGTCTACAGTCACTGACTGACAGATCACACATCAGCTCAGCTCTGCTAAACCTGGGCAGGCCAGTCATGAGTCTTCCTCCACTGCAGTCCAGGTTTCCATCAGGCCACAGAAATCAGGGCATTCCCTTGTCTGTTTTTTGCATTAAACCACTAGCTTCTCTGACCAACATTTAGGTGGGGTGTTGATGGTGTTCCTGAGGACCGTGAGTCCTGAAGTAGTAATAAATGCCCTCTGAGTTTCCTGCAGTGAAGAGAGGCCACCTGTCCTCTGAACCTGGAGGGGAGCCTCTGTCAGCCCTGGGAGCCTGTTGGTCCCAGTGCAGGGTCCCCCAGCTGACCAGCCTGTGCGTGTGTTGTCTTCTGTGACAGAACACCCAAACAAAAACTGAAGGAGGAGCCAGACAGAGAAGCCAGGGCAGGCATGTATGCTGATGTGGACGAAGATGGAGAGGAGAAAGTAAGGGCGGGATCTTTGTTTCTGAACTCCCGCTTATTCTTCTGCTCCTGTTTGGTTGGGTGGGAGGGTGCAGGGTGGAGCTCTGGATTCAAGTCCAGCCCTATCCACCCAGGCTCCATGGGGCCGTCCAGACTCTTTTTCTCTGTCTGGGGGCTGGGATTTGTGGCTAGATTCCTGTGCCCAATGCCCAGTGAACACTCAGTTGTCCTCTGTCCTTTGCACTAGAGAGGGTCTATGTGCGCCTGGGCTGAGACGTGTGTGAAGCATACTCTCTTGAGGCCTAATTGCTGAGAACCCTTGATACATGTCAGCTCTGACGCACTTGTCAGCCACACCTCGATTTTTTACCAGCCTCCTACGTTTATCTGAGACTAACTCTCCCCCTGCCAGCCTCCCCAGTCTAGTTCAGCCAAGTGCATACATTTAAACCCTAAAGCATCATGTGGAGCACAGCTAGGCTTCTGTCAAAGTACAGGATGGCCAGGTGGGCTGCAGGCTCTCCTGCCTGATACTGTAGGGAAGGAAGCTAGGTCATTGGTCGGGGGTGGCACGTCCCTATCTGAGAGAGGCTGAAGACCCCAAGAGGGTCTCTGTGGGTTTCTGCCTGTTGTGTTCTAGAGAGTGGAGCCCAAAGTTATGGGCTTGGTGGGTGGTGAGTACCCTCACTTCTAACCTGGCCGCCGATGGGCCTCCACCCTCACCTCGTAGCAGGGGAACCTTTGGTATTGCCTCCAGCCTCCCACTGTGATGCCTTACTGTCCCTCACCTCTTCTGTCCAGATATTGGTCACCTTACTGTCGGTACTTGCCTGGGATCCCTTCAGACTGGAGAAAGCTTAGTGGCTTAATCACATTACTCCTTGCCCTCTATCAGAAACTAGCAGGGGCTTGAGCTCACACCGCCAGCACTTTTGCCTCATGGTAGAAAGGGATGTGAGGGCCAGCATGGTGGCTCATGCCTATAATCCCAGCACCTTGGGAGGCTGAGGCAGGTGTATCACTTAAGGACAGGAGTTCGAGACCAGCCTGGCTAAGATGGTGAAACTTCATTTCTACTAAAAATACAAAATTAGCCGGGCTTGGTGGTGTGTGCCTGTAATCTCAGCTACTTGGGAGACTGAGGTAGGAGAATAGCTTGAACCCAGGAGACAGAGGTTGCAGTAAGCCGAGATCATGCCATTGCTTTCCAGCCTAGGCAACAAAAGCAAAACTCCATCTCAAAAAATATATAAATATTTTTGTAGAGACGGGGGTCTCACTGTGTTGCCCAGGCTGGCCTCGAACTCCTGGCCTCAAGCAATCCTCCCACCTTAACCTCCCAAAGTGCGGGGATTACAGGTGCACGCTACTGCACACAGCCTGTAAATAAAGTTTTATTGGAACAGAGCCATGCTTTTCATTTACATTTTGCCTGTGGGTGCTGTTGTGCTACCGTGGCAGAGTCTATCATCCTGACACAGACCACGTGGTCGGCAAAGCTGAAAATACTTATCCTCTGGCTCTTTCAAAAAGTTTGCCAAGCCCTAGTCTAGGAGGTTGTTTAGTGCCTGCTTGTTTGTATCCAGTAGGAAACTACGTGGGGGAAGTGAAGCCTCATGTGTACCCAGGTAGATCTTCCTAGGCCTGCCTGTCCTCCAGCTCCACAGTGCTGGGATCCGTAACCTGTAATTTTACTGTTTGCATTTTGTCTCACTCTGGCTCAGAAACTAATTTTTTCCCTTCTTTATCTCTCTACCTCCCTTCTATTTTTCCCTCTTAGGATGAGAAGAAGCACAGAAGTCAACCCAAAGATCTGTAAGTGGTTAAAATGCTTGTGCCTTTGTGTCGTCTAAATCAGTAGAAAGCCTGTGCTAGGCTGAGTGTGGAGGCTAACGCCTGTAATCCCAGCACTTGGGGAGGCTGAGGCGTGAATCACCTGAGGTTGGGAGTTCGAGACCAGCCTGGCCAACGTGGTGAAACCCTGTCTCTACTAAAAATACAAAAATTAGCTGGGTGTGGTGGCAGGCGCCTGTAATCTCAGCTACTTGGGAAGCTGAGGCAGGAGAATCGCTTGAAGCCAGGAGGCAGAGGTTGCAGTGAGCCAAGATTGTGCCACTGCACTCTGGCCTGGATGATAAGAGTGAAACTGTTTAAAAAATATATATATGCCTGTTCTAGAAACCTGTGGTGACGTAGACAGGTGCAGGGACCCTGGGGCCTCTGAAGGCCTCATCTCAGGATGACAAGCCGACAGTGTGCCTGTAGGGCTCCCATGGGTATCTTGTTTTCCCATGGGGAGGCATTAGTTTGTCATTTTCTGTGTTAGTTGGCGATGTGGTTAGTGTTTCTAAGCTGCTACTTGCTGTGTATCTGTTAACCTGCAGAGCTGCCAAACGGAGGCCTGAAGAAAAAGAACCTGAAAAAGCAAATCCACAGATTGCTGATGAAAAAGATGAGGATGAAAAGGTAAAGGCCTTAGTTTTCTTTTTCTTTTTTTTCATGATAGGGTTTTGCCATGTTGCCCAGGCTGGTCTTGAACTTCTCGCCTTAAGTGATCCTTCTGCCTTGGCCTCCCAAGGTGCTGGGATTACAGGCATGAGCTGCTTGTGCCCGGCCTGTTTGTTTTTGACATTTTATTTGAATCAGGACCCAAACAAGGTTTATATAATGGATTTGGTTGAGAAGTATCCTAAATGTTTCATCTGTAGTTTTCCCACTCCTTCATATACTTGTAACTTGTGGAAGGTTATCTGTAGTTTCTGGGGTTCTGGACTTTGCCTGCCATGTCTCCCTGTAGCCCTGTCTGCTGCAGGCTGCTTGAGCACATGCCGGTCTTTCTTGTTCTCAATAGAACTTTTGAAATAGTGCTGTATGTGTACTGTATCACACAGGAAGCACAGTTGTCTTTCTTGGTGAAACTGATTGTTGAGCTAATGTACTGTCCGCCTGACCCATCCACAAAGTCCTCTCAGCTTCCCATCTAATGTGCTTTTTTTGGTTGGTTTATTTGTTTTTTTTTTTTTTTGAGACGGAGTCTTGCTCTGCCCTCAGGCTGGAGTGCAGTGGCAGGATCTTGGCTCACTGCAACCTCTGCCTCCTGGGTTCAAGCCATTCTTCTGCCTCAGCCTCTTGAGTGTCTGGGATTGCACGTGTCCGCCACCATGCCTGGCTAATCTTCGTATTTTTAGTAGAGACGTGATTTCGCCCTGTTGGCCAGGCTGGTCTGGAACTTCTGACCTTAAATGATCTGTGTGCTTTGGCCTCCCAAAGTGCTGGGATTACAGGCATGAGCCACCATGCCAGGCCTGGCTATAAGATTTTTGATTATACAAGTTTAGGTGGTGGAGTGAGTGAGAGCACACCTGCTGGTCCTCTCACTGCCTCCCTCCCCATCTGTCTGTTTTATGATAATCACATACACAAAGTTCTTAACGCCAAAGCACTATCTGGGCGTAAAATGCTCTTGTATGCTTTACTCCTCTGTTTTCCCTGCAGGAGGAGAAGAGACGCAAAACGACCCCCAAAGAACCGTAAGTATTTATTCCTGGCATTATCAAAAGCTGATGGTAATGTTAAAATGATGGTTCTAGAAGAAAAGGGAAGGGGTTTTAGTAATTGCCAGAGCAACCTTGGGGAGGAACCTTAGGCTCATTTTGGATTGGGTTGGTGAACATGGGACCAAGATGCGTCAGGCGGGACGGCCTTGTGGTGAAGAGCCACTGTGACCTCGTACCTGGGCCTCGCAGCAGCCAGGGCCTCCCTGTGCCAGGTGCCTCAGGCAGAAACCTCACAGGGGCGATGTTGATATTTTCTGAAACAATTAAACGATCTTGTGCTTTTTCCCCCAGGATGGAGAAAAAAATGGCTCGCGCCAAAACAGTAGTGAGCTCCAAGGTATATGCCTGCCTGGGAATAAAGCTGGTGGCGGCGCTCACGAGGTGGCTGGGAGCGGCTTTCTGAGCGCCGTCATCTGTGTTCCTGCCCCCACAGACCCACCCTCCCAAGTGTATTCAGTGTGGTCAGTACCTGGACGACCCCGACCTCAAATATGGGCAGCACCCACCAGACGCGGTACGTGCAGCTCTCTTCCCAGCCTTCCACTGCCCGTCCCTTGTCCCTCTGCTCACCGGCCCCATGTCCTTCAGGTGGATGAGCCGCAGATGCTGACAAATGAGAAGCTATCCATCTTCGATGCCAACGAGTCCGGCTTTGAGAGTTACGAGGCGCTTCCCCAACACAAACTGACATGCTTCAGGTAACTGCACTTTCGTGTGCACGTTTGCTTTGTGGAAGGAGGCACTTCCCCAGAGGCCCCTACGGGCTTACGATTCTGGTGACATCTTTTAGTGCCTGATCTACAACATGTCTTAAGCTAACACTTCTCGTATAAGAGCCAACGTGGAGGGCTGGGTGCGGTGGCTCACACCTATACCAGCACTTTGGGAGGCTGAGGAGGGCAGATCACTTGAGGTCAGGAGGTAGAGACCAGCCTAGCCAACACAGTGAAACCCTGTCTACTAAAAATACAAAAAGTAGCCGGGTGTGGTGGTGCACACCTGTAATCCCAGTTACTCGGGAGGCTCAGGCAGGGGAATTTCTTGAATTCTGGAGGTGGAGGTTGCAGTGAGCCAAGATGGTGCGACTGCACTCCAGCCTGGGCGACAGAGTGAGACTCTGTCTCAGAGAGCCACTGTCGAAAGCCGGTGAAGTGACTTTGCTGGTTCTTTTTTGTTTTGGTTTGGTTTTTGGGTTTTTATACTACATGTATTACCTTTCCATTCTGGCCATACCCTGAAGGTCACACACTGAGATGAAGGCCTGCTCTGTGCTAGGTACCAGTGATCTAGGTGTTACGGGTGTAGCTGCTCAGGTCCTGCTTCACGGAGCCAGAAACAGGTGGTACCTGTTGGGTAGTCACAGCCACGACAGATTTAAAAAGCCTGGTGCCATGCAGAGAGAATGAGTGGGAGGAAGAAGTTCTGTTAAGACGGGAGAGTCAATGACTTCAGTAAAGGCCTTGGTGACATGCAAGAGAAGCGGCCGAGGGGATGGCAGAGTGGGGCCCCCCAGGTAGAAGGGGGCATGAGTACCAGGGCTCAGAGGGGCCTGTGCCAGCTGTGGAAGGTGAATGGCAAGGCTGGTGTGGTGGTTAGTGGGTTGGGGCCCACATAGGGCTTTAGTGTCCTCTGAGGGAAGGTGCCTGGAGCGTCCGGCCCATACCTTCGCCAAGGCTCACCTCAGCTCTTGAGTGGGCAGAGGCCCAGGGCTCTCAGGCATCCCCAGCCTATTTTTTGCCCTTTCCCTGTGGGTGCAGTTACCCTCCAGGGCTTCACTTTGTTCTTTGCGGGAAATGCCTCAGCTCCAGGAATGGCCCTGCCTCCTTTTAGGCCTGGGTGTTGTTTTCCCTCTCTGTAAACGGGAGGGGGAGTGCCTTGGGGGCCCCTATTGGAAGCACCCCCAAGCAGCAGTTCCTGCACCCACTTGGAAGGCATCCACATGCTCTCTGTGCCTGGCTGATGGCGGTTCCCCTCCCTCTCCTTCTTTGGGATCTTGATCCAGATTGAGATGCTGTTGCGTTTACCAGCAACCACTAGCCCCCCAGGCCTGGCCCAAAGCAGGGCCACACACCTCTTCTTGCTGGTGCGAGTGAGGCGTGCTGTGGTGGGCAGAACTGATAAGCACGCTGTCGGGCCTGCCTCTGGCCTTCGTCAGGACAGAGGCTTGGGGGAGCCTGGGGCTGGGGCTGTCAGAGGCCTGAGTGTCTCAGCTTCCTCCCTGAGTTGAGGTCTGTCATAGATTTATTCCTGGTGGGTGGGATGGTGGCGTGGAGTACACTTCCCAGAAGTCATATTCCTTCTCTCTACTGGAGCTGGACTGCCTGGGTTATTTAGGGACTCTCCGTACTGCTGTACTTGACCTGAAAGTGGCGGATGGAAGCCAGTCATGGGTGGGGTCTGGCCTGGGAACTGGTGGGTCCTGCCCCTGCCTGGGATTTAGAGCTTCTCTTCCCTTTGTGTCTTCTGTATGAAGAGAGCCTCCGGCTCACCTGTGCAGTGGGGAGCAGGATCCCCTCTTCTGTTGGCCCTCCCTTGACCCTCGCTGTCTTTGTCTGTCTGTCTCTTCTTCTGGGTCTTTCATCTAAGGGCAGGGCTGCCATCTCTTCTGTCTGCCATGCCTGGCACACAGTAGGGGAGCTCCACTGGAGGTGTTCGTTTTTTGTTTGAGCATTTCTGGTCTCCAAGGCACGAAGCTGAGTGAGTGTTGTGAGGGGTGTTGTCCAGGCACCTGTGCAGACCCCTACGTAGGGGCTCTGAGGATAACCCAGCACCTTAGACTGGGAAGGGGTGGCTTTTGTATCTAGATAAGCAGGTTCGTGAGCAGAACCCCTAGTTCACATCTTTTTCCTTAAGTTTGACATCTGGTCTCTTTGTCTTCACTAAGGAACGTGCTCCCAAATGTTAAGGGTGCCCCCCTTGTGTTGGAGATTTATGCCCAAAAGGAGACAGAAATCCTTCCCTCCCACATCCCTTTTCCACACTGTTCTGTAACCTGCTTTCTTTTTTATATTGAGATCTAACTCGTATAATATAAAATTAACCACATACAAGGTATCTTAAATAGGAGAATTCATAGGTATAGAAAGCAGATTGGTGGTTACAGGGGGCTGGGGGCCAGGGGCAGTTGGGAGGAGTCTGGAGAGTGATGCTGCTTAATGGGAATGAGGCTTTGTTAACGTCTGAGTGACGGAAATGTCCTGCAGCTGAATAGAGGTGGTGGCTGCGCAGCATAGTGGAAAGTTCTAGAAACCACTATTTCCCACACTGTAAGTCTGATCTCTTGGTGTTGCTCTTGCAAACACACATACTCTTGATGCTTGGGTGGGAGAATAAGGTAGAAACTCCGGGTGATATAACACTGTCTTAATCTAGTGTTCCGCAACCAAAAAATGAGCGTTGGGGCTGGGCACGGTAGCTCACGCCTGTAATCCCAGCACTTTGGGAGGCCAAGGCAGGTGGATCACTGGAGGTCAGGAGTTCGGAACCAGCCTGGCCAACATAGTGAAACCCTGTCACTACTAAAAATACAAAAATTAGCGGGCATGGTGGCATAGGCCTGTAATCCCAGCTACTCAGAAGGCTGAGGCAGGAGAGTTACTTGAACCTAGAAGGTGGAGAGGTTGCAGTGAGCCAAGATCGTGCCACTGCACTCCAGCCTGGGGGACAGAGCAAGACTCCATCTCAAAAACTAACAAAAAGTGTCGGACTTGCATTGTCTCATTGACTGGTACCTGATCTGAACTCTGCGCCGTGACCCGCCTTCAAAGCTTAGCTGGTAAGCGTGTGCTTTGTTTCCTGTCTAGCGTGTACTGTAAGCATGGTCACCTGTGTCCCATCGACACGGGCCTCATCGAGAAGAATATCGAACTCTTCTTTTCTGGTTCAGCAAAACCAATCTATGATGATGACCCATCTCTTGAAGGTAAGTGGAATGGTCCAGGATTGTTTGGGTACACTTTAAAAACAGCCAGCCATGGCAACTCACATCTGAAATTCTAGCATTTCAGGGGTCTGAGGCCAGAGGATCACTTGAGACCAGGAGTTTGAGACCAACCTGGGCAATATAGCAAGAGCCTGCCTGTACAAAAATAATAATAATAATACACATATATATGTATAAATAGAAACATACAAAGCAATATTCAGCTGGAGCTACTGCCTTTTAAAATTAGGGCATGAGACTTTGTGCCAGGAACAGCTGTAAGCCAAGTCACCCTGGCAACTGAGGAGCACTGACCTGGCTGATGGGATGTCTGCCGAGCTGGGCGCTTGGAGGGCCTCTGTACCCTCCTGGGTTTGAGATGTGAGTCAGAGCCCTTAGGCCATTTCCTTTGGGGAAACTTTGTTTTTCTGCTCTAGGTGGCGTTAATGGCAAAAATCTTGGCCCCATAAATGAATGGTGGATCACTGGGTTTGATGGAGGTGAAAAGGCCCTCATCGGCTTCAGCACCTGTAAGTGTATGGCCAATCATAGGCTGACCCGGAGTCTAAAAGGGGGCCTTCGTGTTCTCCTTCCTGGGGTTTGGCTGGGCTCTGGTGGGAATTCTCAACAGGCTTGCAGAATGCCATGTGACTGCCTCTTGTATTAATTATGACTGGCTCTGAAACACTCTCCAGTTGTAAGAGCAGGTCTTGGCTAGGTGCGGTGGCTTACACCTGTAATCCCAGCATTTTGAGAGGCCAAGGTGGGCAGATCATTTGAGGCCAGGAGTTCAAGACCAACCTGGCCAATGTGGTGAAACCCCGTCTTTGTCTCTACTAAAAATACAAAAATTAGCTATATGTGATGATGCACACCTGTAATCCCAGCTGCTTGGGAGGTTAAGGCAGGAGAATCACATGAACCCGGGAGATGGAGGTTGCAGTGAACCGAGATCATGCCACAGCACTCCAGCCTGGGCGACGGAGCAAGACTCTGTTCCCACCTCCTCATTCCCCAAAAAAAGAGCAGGTCTTATTCTTGCAATCCAAACCCAGACTGAATTCCAAAAGCCAGAGTTGAGCTTGTTGAAGGCCTACTCAGCTAGTCTTCATTCTCTGGCTGGCTAAGACAGGCTCCTGCAGAACGCATCAGCTATGATGTGTTGTGCCTGTTTCTGACATTTGGGTACAGGATCACTTTTAGACTGTTGGGTGAGCTTGGTAGACTCCTCCCTGCCCTGTGGCCACCGTAGGTGCCATCAGATTCCAATTCCTTTTTCACAACTCCTCTGTTCACCCCAGCGTTCGCCGAGTACATTCTGATGGATCCCAGCCCTGAGTATGCGCCCATATTTGGGCTGATGCAGGAGAAGATCTACATCAGCAAGATCGTGGTAGAGTTCCTGCAGAGCAATTCTGACTCGACCTACGAGGATCTGATCAATAAGATTGAGGTAAGAGATGGAGGTTCCTCACCATCCAGGATTCCCACTGGAAACTTGCCTTCAGAACCAGCAGACACCGTTTTTCAGCTAGATCTAGGCCAGTTTGGCTTAAGCATGAGAGAAACCTGTTCTCTCTTTCAAGACCACGGTTCCTCCTTCTGGCCTCAACCTGAATCGCTTCACGGAGGACTCCCTCCTGCGACACGCACAGTTTGTGGTGGAGCAGGTAGAGAGTTACGACGAAGCTGGGGACAGCGACGAGCAGCCCATCTTCCTGACGCCCTGCATGCGGGACCTGATCAAGCTGGCTGGGGTCACGCTGGGACAGAGGTAAGGACATGGCGGGGACGAGAGTGAAGACCAGGGACCGGGAGGGTAGAGCATGGCCCACGTCCTCTGTCCCACTCCTCTGAGATGCTGGAACCTCTCCTGTAGGCGAGCCCAGGCGAGGCGGCAGACCATCAGGCATTCTACCAGGGAGAAGGACAGGGGACCCACGAAAGCCACCACCACCAAGCTGGTCTACCAGATCTTCGACACTTTTTTCTCAGAGCAAATTGAAAAGGATGACAGAGAAGACAAGGAGAATGCCTTTAAGCGCCGGCGGTGTGGCGTCTGCGAGGTAACCTTGCCTGTAGGGGCTCCTGCTCCCCTAAAGTGGCCCAGCCTCTGGCCTGATCTGTGGACGGTTCCATCTTTCTCCCTGTGGCTTGAGACTCTGACTGCTCAAATGTGAACCCTGAGACAGAAATTAGTTAGTGGTCTGGGAGGACCCTGCATGCTTCATGGAACATCGATAGGACAAATATCCACAGAGGCATGCTTGGGTGCTTTGCTGATAATTCCACTGGCCTACACTGAAGATCCTGGCTTCTGGGTGGCTCTGCTGTGCCTGCATCTCACTGTTCAAAGGGTCCCATGTGAGGGCTAAGGGGTGTTCACATCTAAGTGGACACTTTGTCCAACTTAGATTTAAGGCCCTTAGGAGGCCTCCCTTTTTATGAGTTTTTAAAATCTATATTTACTTCACTCAGGAGGAACCAACCTAGTCCTATGACCCAGAGACCAGGTATATTTTGATACCTATCACTTGACTTTCTTTTGGATGAACACTGGCTTCAGGCCTTTGCCTTTGATCCCTGTGGCATCCCTTAACAGGAGCCTGCATATCCTCACCATTCTTTCTTTTCTCAGTTAACATATTTTTTTTTTTGAGACAGTCTCGCTCTGTTGCTCAGCTGGAGTGCAGTGGTGTAGTCTCAGCCCCTCCACCTCCCAGGTTCAAGCAGTTCTCTGGCCTCAGCCTTCACCTCCCAAGTAGCTGGGATTACAGGCATGTGCCACCACGCCTGGCTAGTTTTTTTGTATTTTTAGTAGAAATAGGATTTCACCATGTTGGCCAGGCTGGTCTTGAACTCCTGCGCTCAAGTGATCTGCTCACCTCAGCCTCCCAAAGTGCTGGGATTATGGGCGTGAGCCACTGTGCCCGGCCCTTAAATCTTTTGTTTTTAATTATGCAACTGTTATGTGTTGACGCAGGTAGATCTAGTTATTTCATTTTAAGTATTCTGTAGTATTTCATTAAATGAATATCCTAACTTACTCCTCAATAATAGGCACCTCTTCAGGATTATAAATATACAGCAGCATCCTTGAGCAAAGCTTCTCGTGAGTGTATCTGCTTAGAAGTAGTATTGCTGGGCTGTGGGTGTATATTCTTAACTTTGATCAAGAAGATTGCTATCCAAAATGGTTTTACCAACATCATTCAAGCAGTGTGCATTCTTGTTTCCTCACACTGCCCATCTGGCTTCTTAACCTTTGCCCATCTGGAGAATGGGAAGGGAATTTTATTTCTCGCTCACCTATCATACTTCTAATGAGGTTGGATATTGCTTTTTTTTTTTTTTTTGTAGAGACAGCATCCTGCTGTGTTGCCTAATCTCAAATTCCTGGCTTCAAGTGGTCCTCCTGTCTTGGCCTCCTGAACTGCCAGGATTAGAGGCATGAGCCACTGCACCCAACCAAATATGCACATTTTTTAAAGTTTTCTTGTTTTTTTTTTTGTTGTTGTTGTTGAGATAGGTTTTACTCTGTCATCCAGGCTGGAGTGCAGTGGTATGATTGTAGCTCACTGCATCCTCAACCTCCTGGGCTCAAGTGATCCTCCACCTCAGCCTCCCAAGTAGCTGCAACCACAGGTGCACGCCACCATGACCAGATAATTAAAAAAAAAACATTTTGTAGATGGGATTTTGCCGTTTCCTAGGCTGGTCTTTAACACCTGAACTCAAGTAATCCTCCCACCTTAGCATCCCGAGTTGCAGGGACTATAGGAATTTGTCACCACACCTGGCTAATTTTTAATTCTTTTGTAGAGATGGGATCCCAGTATGTTGCCCAGGCTGGTCTTGAACTCTTGGATTCAAGAGATCCATCTGCCTTAGCCTCCCAGTGTACCAGTTCAGACATGAGCCACCATGCCCAACCTATAAGTCTTAATTTACTATTTGTCTCATTGTTTATTGTTACTAAGGGCTGTGTGATTCACCTTTGTTTATCCTTTTTTGAGACGGAGTTTCGCTCCTGTCGTCCAGTCTGGAGTGTGGTGATCTTTGGCTCATGGCAACCTCCACCTCCCAGGTTCAAGCAATTATCCTGCCTCAGCCTCCCAAGTAGCTGAAATTACAGGTGCACCCCACCACACCTGGCTAATTTTTATATTTTTAGAAGAGATGGGGTTTTACCATTTTGCCAGGCTGGTCTGGAACTCCTGACCTTAAGTGATCTGCCTCCTCGGCCTCCCAAAGTGCTAGAATTACAGGCATGAGCCACTGTGCCCAGCCCTGATTTGCCTTTTTAATGCCATTTTTTTCAGGTGTGTCAGCAGCCTGAGTGTGGGAAGTGTAAAGCCTGCAAGGACATGGTTAAATTTGGTGGCAGTGGACGGAGCAAGCAGGCTTGCCAAGAGCGGAGGTAGGTCGGGCCGAGTCCCTCTCCTGTGGCAGAGGACTTGCTGGCTGATGGTGGATGCACCGAGGCAGAAGGGCCCCGCCGTGTGTGGGACAACAGCAGGATTCCTTCGTTAGGCATTGTCTCGAGGCCTGTCCCTGTTAGGAGGAAAACAGCCCCGGTTGGTCTTACTTAGAAAAGTGGCCTTAGGTATAACCAGTGACATTGCAGGTGTCCCAATATGGCCATGAAGGAGGCAGATGACGATGAGGAAGTCGATGATAACATCCCAGAGATGCCATCACCCAAAAAAATGCACCAGGGGAAGAAAAAGAAACAGAACAAGAATCGCATCTCTTGGGTTGGAGAAGCTGTCAAGGTAACCCTTGGAGCCCCTTGGTCAGCTCACTGTCATGCTCCCAATAAGCAGGTTGCCTCCTAGTATCTTGCCAACCTGACCTCTTGGGCAGCCTGAGCCCCGGCACCTGGAAACCTGCCTGTTTATCCCTGAGAGGAGCAGGACTGGCCAAGACCATGTTCCGTGGCTCAGCACCAGCAAAGCATTTTTGTGTGGCCACAAGACTTAGTTCTCCTCGTGTTCCAAAATGGACATTTGACACAGTTCTAGGGGCATCAGGCAGGTGAGCCCTCATAACTTGTTTTTCTGTATTGTTTTGAGAGAGTCTTGCTCTGTCACCCAGTCTGGAGTACGGTGGTGCAATCTCAGCTTGCTGCAACCTCTGCCTTCTAGGTTGAAGCAATTCTCCTGCCCCAGCCTCCTGAGTAGCTGAGATTACAGGCATGCACCACCATGCCAGGCTAATTTTTTTGTATTTTTAGTAGAGACTGGGTTTCATCATGTTGGCCAGACCGTTCTTGAACTCCTGGCCTCAAGTGATCCACCCACCTCAGCCTCCCAAAGTGCTGGGATTACAGGCAGGAGCCACCATGCCTGGCCCCTCGTAGCTTGTTTTCAAGAGAGCCGTTACAGCCCCCTCAGGCCTGGGGTGGGTGTTTTTGGAGTGCCAGCAGATGGCCTCCCATCTGTGGTCATCGGCCTCTCTGAGGGTCAGTTCCTTTACCACAATGTGAGAGAGAGGAGTGAGTATCCTCTGTGTTGCTTCTCTGATGTCCGTAAATTAAAGATGCAATCAGTTCACGTAAGCATGAGGCTTGCCATCTCCTGGTTGCGTGGGCCATGGCTCAGCCCCTGTGGGAGGACAGACATGGGTACTGGTGTATGGCATTTGTGCCCCTTCAGGGTGGGGGCTGGGGAGGAGGCTAGGGCCTTTCAGAGGTGACAACTGGGTTGAGATGGAGAAGGTGGGGTAGGAGCTAGCCACATGAAGACCTGGGAGAACGCTGCACTGAGGTGGCAGTCAGCTGAGCTTGTTGGAGAAAAGGGAGGCCCCTGCAGCTAGAGTGGCCTGAGCCAGGGGGTGACAGGCAGGACAGGGGTCAGGGGTCAGACTGTGGCCTTATAGACCACGGTGAGGTGTTGGGGGCTGTGCTGTTAAAATTGAATGCTGGAACCCGAGTGACAGAGCAGAGGTGGGAGAGTTGGGAGCGCCCTTGACTGCAGCATTCGGCCAAGGAAGGTGGATGTTCTCTGATTTTTTTCTTGTTTATTATCGAAACCTTTGTAGAACAGGGTGCTCTCTGTAGCCACAACTCTTCATTGACTTCTTAATGAGATTGAGTCACGTTCTTATATAAAGTAACAGAGGACCATGCTGGTCAAGCCCAGCAAAGACCCTCAAAATGATCCTCCCTGAACTTATCCTCTCCTTTTCAGACTGATGGGAAGAAGAGTTACTATAAGAAGGTGTGCATTGATGCGGAAACCCTGGAAGTGGGGGACTGTGTCTCTGTTATTCCAGATGATTCATCAAAACCGCTGTATCTAGCAAGGTTTGCATTGTTTGTTTTTTCTTTACTTCTGCGTGCACTTTCTCATCATCAAACCTGTTTTGCCAAAACAGCACCAGCAGCTTTTTGCCCTAGATGAAAACTGATTCCAGGATGAGTTCCCCTGCATAGACTCAGTCACATTCGCCGGCCAACTTAGAACTTTCTCCCCATGCCCGTGTTCCGATTCCAGGGTCACGGCGCTGTGGGAGGACAACAGCAATGGGCAGATGTTTCATGCCCACTGGTTCTGCGCTGGGACAGACACGGTCCTTGGGGCCACGTCGGACCCTCTGGAGCTGTTCCTGGTGGACGAATGTGAGGACATGCAGCTTTCATACATCCACAGCAAAGTGAGGGTCATCTACAAGGCCCCCTCTGAAAACTGGGCCATGGAGGTGAGTGCCTGGTGCCCCTCATGAGCCCCTGCCTTGCCATGCAGGGTCACTGCTGATGTGCATTGTTTTGTTCTGATTTTTTTTTTTTTTTTTTTTTTTTGAGATGGAGTTTCGCTCTTGTTACCCAGGCTGGAGTGCAATGGCGCGATCTTGGCTCACCGCAACCTCCACCTCCTGGGTTCAGGCAATTCTCCTGCCTCAGCCTCCTGAGTAGCTGGGATTACAGGCACGCGCCACTGTGCCCAGCTAATTTTTTGTATTTTTAGTAGAGACGGGGTTTCACCATGTTGACCAGGATGGTCTCGATCTCTTGACCTCGTGATCCACCCGCATTGGCCTCTCAAAGTGCTGGGATTACAGGCTTGAGCCACCGCGCCCGGCCTCTGATTTTTTTTTTTTTTTTTAATTTGAGACGGAGTTTCACTCTTGTTGCCCGGCTGGAGTACAATGACGTGATCTCAGATCACTGCAACTTCCACCTCCCAGGTTCAAGTGATTCTCCTGCCTCAGCCTCCCAAGTAGCTGGGATTACAGGCACCCGCCACCAGGCCTGGCTACCTTTTTTTTTTTATGTATTTTTAGTAGAGAAGGGGTTTCACCATGTTGGCCAGTCTGATCTCGATCTTCTGACCTCAGGTGATCCACCTAGCTCAGCCTCCCACAGAGCTGGGATTACAGATGTGAGCCACTGTGCCCAGCCTGACATGCATTCTTATCTCCCAAGGGAGGCATGGATCCCGAGTCCCTGCTGGAGGGGAACGATGGGAAGACCTACTTCTACCAGCTATGGTACGATCAAGACTACGCGAGATTCGAGTCCCCTCCGAAAACCCAGCCAACAGAGGACAACAAGTTCAAGTGAGCACGGGGTCCGGGCTCGGGGACAGCACGCACTTTGAGCTTGCGTTGCTCCTGTTTCCTGTGCACTTCTGCATGGTTGACTTCCCCCAGGACCCCCCCAGTTAGTGTTTCTTGCTCATCAAAGGCCAGTCTGACTATGGATGATGCTTCAAGTGTGTGGTTGGCCAGGAGTTGCTTTAAGTGTGTAGATGATCTGGTGTTGGCTTTGTAAGAGGTTTCTCTATTCAGGAACAGGGTTCATCTTCCCATTTCCAGACTTCCCATGTGTTCTTAGCACGTGTGCCCCAGCTCTGGCATGTTTTTGACTGTTTCTTATTTTCTTCTGTAAATGAGACCTTTTATTTGATTCTGTTCTAACTGGGTGACTGCTTTGAGGGAGGCCTTTTTTCTTTACATCCAACGCTCCATACCTTCTTTCTAATCTCTGTACCTCACTTGTTTCAACTAACAGCATCAGCCAGCACCCCCAGAGGAGCAGGTGGCAATCAGGGTGACCCGGGGAGGCCAAGAGGGCTTCCTTGGGTACATCTATGCTTCTCCCATAAGCCTTGTGCTGGCTTTGGCTTGATCTCTATTTTTATTTATTTTTTTTGAGATGGAGTTTCACTCTTGTTACCCAGAATCTCAGGTGGCGCGATCTCGGTTCACTGCAACCTCTGCCTCCTTGGTTCAGTTCAGGCGATTCTCCTGCCTCAGCCTCCGAAGTAGCTGGGACTACAAGTGCCTGCCACCATGCCCAGCTAATTTTTGTATTTTTAGTAGAGACTGGGTTTCACCATGTTGGCCAGGCTGGTCTGGAACTACTGACCTCAGGTGATCTGCCCCCTTCAGCCTCCCAAAGTGCTGGGATTACAGGTGTAAGCCACTGCACTCAGCCTCTATTTTTATTTTATTTTTTTATTTATTTAGATATAAGGTCTCTCTCTATCACCCAGGCTGGAGTGCAGTGGTGTGGTCATAGCTCATTGCAGCCTTGACCTGCTGGGCTCAAGTGATCTTCCCACCTTAGCCTCCTGAGTAGCTAGGACTGCAGGCATGCAGCACCCTGCCTGGTTAATTTTTAAAAAATCTTATGTGGAGACGGCATCTCACCGTGTTGGCCAGGCTAGTCTCAAACTCCTAGGCTCAAGTGATCCTCCTGCCTTGGCCTCCCCAAGGGCTGGGATTATGGACATGAGCCACCACGCTGGGCCTTGCTCTCTATTTTTAAGGCCGTCTTCAACTCTCCTTGAAGGGCTTACTAGTCAAGAATAATGTTGAAGGTCCTCAAATACCTGTTGAGCCTTTATAGAGAGAACAGTAGGAGTCTCTGCTGGATTGATTTCCTCACTGAGCCACTTGGGACTTTTGGTCATGGTGTGTTCTTTTTTTTTAATTGCATTTTAGGTTTTGGGGTACATGTGAAGAACATGCAAGATTGTTGCATAGGTACACACATGGCAGTGTGATTTGCTGCCTTCCTCCCCTTCACCTATATCTGGCATTTCTCCCCATGCTATCTCTTCCTAACTCCCCACCCGCCGCTGTCCCTCCCCTATTTCCCCCCATCAGACCCCAGTGTGTGATGCTCCCCTCCCTATGTCCATGTGTTCTCATTGTTCAACACCCACCTATGAGTGAGAACATGCATTGTTTGATTTTCCGTTCTTGGTCAGTTTGCTGAGAATGATGGTTTCCAGGTTCATCCATGTCCCTACGAAGGACGCGAACTCATCGTTTTTGATGGCTGCATAATATTCCATGGTGTATATGTGCCATATTTTCCCTGTCCAGTCTATCATCGATGGGCATTTGGGTTGGTTCCAGGTCTTTACTATTGTAAACAGTGCTGCAATGAACATTCATGTGCATGTGTCCTTATAGTAGAACGATTTATAATCCTTTGGATATATACCCAGTAATGGGATTGCTGGGTCAAATGGAATTTCTATTTCTAGGTCCTTGAGGAATCGCCACACTGTCTTCCACAATGGTTGAACTAATTTACACTCCCACCAACAGCGTAAAAGTGTTCCTATTTCTCCACATCCTCTTCAGCATCTGTTGTCTCCAGATTTTTTAATGATCGCCATTCTAACTGGCATGAGATGATATCTCAATGTAGTTTTGCATGGTGTATTCTTAACCGTATCCTAGATCCTGTTTGTTGATATCTTAGAGTTTTTCTATCGATGACTCAAGTGGGATTGGCTTGATTTTCTTGCTATGTTCTCTTTGGGCTTTGGTCTCAAATCAGTGCCTTCAAAATGTGAACACAAAGCACAAGAAAGCCACTTCCTTCGAGCATCTGCAAATAATTTCTCTTGATCGCCAGAGTCTCTGGATTAAGCTGGCAGTAGCTGCCGCGGCCACGGCCGGCCACCTCAGGGCCTTATGTTTCTGTCCCTTTATTTCCTTCAGGTTCTGTGCGAGCTGTGCTCGTCTGGCTGAGATGAGGCAAAAAGAAATCCCTAGGGTCCTGGAGCAGCTCGAGGACCTGGACAGCCGGGTCCTCTACTACTCAGCCACCAAGAACGGCATCTTGTACCGAGTCGGTGACGGCGTATATCTGCCCCCTGAGGCCTTCACTTTCAAGTGAGTGCCCCCTCAGAGCAGCCGGGGCCAGGGCGCTCCAGGCAGAGTCAGGCTGGCTTTGTGGTGTCCCCCTCCTCACAGACATCCTCCCACTCCTCCACGCCAGCTGTTGTCTCAGCCATCACATTGGCATAGCTGGCAAACATAGAACATAGAGTATAGACTGACGGCGGTGCCATTGCGGAGCAAAGCTGAGTGTCAAAGTCAGAACTCAGTGGTGTGGCTGGGTGTGGTGGCTCACACCTGTGATCCCAGCACTTTGGGAGGCCAACATGGTGGGGCAGGGATCACCTGAGGTCAGGAGTTCGAGACCAGCCTGACCAACATGGTGAAACCCCGTCTCTACTAAATACAAAAATTAGCTGGGCGTGGTGGTGCCTGTAATCCCAGCTACTTGGGAGGCTGAGGCACATGAATCACTTGAACCTGGGAGGCGGGGGTTGCAGTGAGCCAAGATTGCGCCACTGCACTCCAGCCTGGGCAACAGAGCAAAACATAGTCTCAGTAGCTGCTGTCTCGCTCACACGAGGTGCCCATCATGGGTCAGCAGAGGGCTTCACCTGTTGTGTCCCTTGGATATCTGGGCGGCTTGAGTCAGAAGTTGCCAGTCTCCAAGCCCAAGGGAAAGCACACAGGACATTCCCCAGGCAGTGACTTGCTATTAGGTCACTTCTGTTCACTTCACATGCCAGGAAACACAAGATGCCAAGCAGTCGGGAGGCAGGAGACTGGGGTATTTGAGCAGTATCGGCCACCACTATAGCCAGTAATGCGCAGAGGGTGAATGCATGCTTCAAACTTTCAGACTGAATCTCCAGCTAAATTTTTTTTCCCTCAAGACAGAGTCTTAGTCTGTCACTCAGGCTGGAGTGCAGTGGTGCAATCTCAGCTCACTGCAACCTCCGCCTCCCGGGTTCAAGCGATTCTCCTGCCTCAGCCTCCCAAGTAGCTGGGATTACAGGTGTGTACTACCACGCTTGACTAATTTTTGTATTTTTAGTAGAGACGGGGTTTCACCATGTTGGCCAGGCTGGTCTTGAACTTCTGACCTTGTGGTACATCTGCCATGGCCTCCTCCCAAAGTGCTGGGATTACAGGAGTCAGCCACGGCACTCAGGCTAAATCGTTTCTTAGGGTACTCATCTGCCTTAAATCATCAGGTGTTTGACTTTCAGTGGTTATTGTCAGTCAGTCATGCCTAACTGAGCACTGTAAGGTGGAAGGTTCACTGATAGCAAATGGGTGCTTCTCTGCAGCATCAAGCTGTCCAGTCCTGTGAAACGCCCACGGAAGGAGCCCGTGGACGAGGACCTGTACCCAGAGCACTACCGGAAGTACTCCGACTACATCAAAGGCAGCAACCTGGACGCCCCTGAGCCCTACCGAATCGGCCGGATCAAAGAGATCTTCTGTCTCAAGAAGAGCAATGGCAGGCCCAACGAGACTGACATCAAGATCCGGCTCAACAAGTTCTACAGGTCAGCCGAGGCCTCTGCTCTTCCAGAAGGCTCTGCCTGAAGCAGGATTGTGACATAGCACCCACGGTTGTTCTAAGTTAGGTTGAAGTAGCTGTTTTTCCAAGTGTTTCTGATGATCGTTGGACTGACAGTGACTAGAATTCTAGTTCCTAGCCCCCACTTTTAGGTCCTTATTATAATGCTGCAGAGCCCTTTTTCCAAAAGAAATCCTTAAGCTGGCCAGGTGCTATAGCAAAGACTAGCTGGGCGTGGTGGCACACGCCTGTAGTCCCAGCTACTTGGGAGGCAGAGGCTGGAGGGATCACTCAAACCCAGGAATTTTAAGCTGCAGTGAGCTATGATCTCACCACTCACTCTAGCCTAGGTGATAGCCAGACCCTGTCTCAAAAGAAAAAGCAGCGGTAGAGCATCTGGGCACCCCAGAGAACCTGCCAAGCTCCATCTGTGACTGTCCAGGTTCTGTCCCGCTGTCCCCACCTGTTCCCAGGTCCTCCTTTCTGTCTGTGGGATTTTTTCTTTCCCAAGCTTTTGACCTAAGTCCATTTTATTTTTCTAAGACCCAAGTAACTGGCAGTGATTACGCATGAACCTGAAACTAACCTGTACAGAAAGGTATACACGTGCCTCACCTCTTAGCTAACGTAGATCAAAGATTTCCTGAAGCCTTTATAATAACAGGAAAGAAAACAGTTCTGAGTGGTACAGGCAAGAGAAACACACTCTGGAGAGGCTGCTACCGGGAGGTGGGCACAGCAGGGCAGGGCCAGGAGTGCAGAGCAAGCAGCTAAGCTGACCTAATGGAGGGGGGGGTCTTTACCCTGTGGTTCCCTAACTGGGAGGGGTCTGCCCTGCAGTTCCCTAATGTGGGGAGGGGATGTTTTTACCCTGTGGTTCCCTAACTAAGCATGGGGGTGGGGTTCTTTACCTTGTGGTTCCCTAACTGGGAGGTCTTTACCCTGTGGTTCCCTGATTGGGGGGGTCTTTACCTTGCGGTTCGCTAACTGGGGGGTCTTTACCCTGCGGTTCTCTAACTGGGGGGTATTTACTCTGCAGTTCTCTAACTAGGGCATCTTTACCCTGAAGTTCCCTAAATGGGGATTCCTTACCTTGCGGTTCCCTAACCAGGGACTTCTTTACCTTGCAGTTCCCTAACTGGGGGGTTCTTTAACTGGTACCTCCCTAACTAGGGAGGGGGCTCTTTACCCAGCAGTTCCCTGGGCACCCCAGGAACGTGGTGCTGTTTAGTTTGGCATAAGCTCACCACAAAGGAGAGCTTCTAACGAGGCCTCTCCTGCTCGCAGGCCCGAGAACACGCACAAGTCCACCCCGGCGAGCTACCATGCAGACATCAACCTGCTCTACTGGAGCGATGAGGAGGCCGTGGTGGACTTCAAGGCCGTGCAGGGCCGCTGCACCGTGGAGTACGGGGAGGACCTGCCCGAGTGCATCCAGGAGTACTCCATGGGCGGCCCCGACCGCTTCTACTTCCTTGAGGTGGTGCCCCTGCTTGCTAGAGGGAAGGCTTCGGGGTCAAAGTTGGCCAGAAAGGAGTCTGATACTGGGTTATGCACAAGGCAGCTTGGCCGCAGGGTTTAGCTTTTGCAAGAAGTGGGTAGCTGGCTGAGGTGAGGCTGTTCTGCAGGAACTTTGCAGGGGTCTGGGCAGTGCCTGCAAAGCTGCAGTTGTTGCAGGATTCTCCATACAACAGATCTGTGAGATTCAAGTTGTTCCAGCATTTAACACTCCTGGTTTTTAAAAAATGCTTTGTTAGAGAATGTAATGTTTTAGTATCCTGGTGCAACTAAATGTTGAGGACTGTGAGGCAGCCTCCAGCAGCCTGACTGTTGTCTTAGCATGAGTTGAAGAAGGTACCCCTGCACCTGGGTCCCTTGGGCTAGGCACCCACATCCAGGCCCAGCCCACATGACTGCATGTGGCCCTGGTTATGGAGAGGTCCCCGAGTCAGCTTATCAAGCTAATGACTTGTAAATGGTTGGGGCTTGGCCTTTCTGTGTTATCTTAATACAGCTATGTTTCCCTAGGCTCAGATGAGGATAGCCCAGTTGGGCAGCAGACTCTGCATAGCACTTTTTCCTCTTCTAGAACAAGTAGTCCAAGTGCTTACAATTGCAGGCATTTCAGCATCAGTCAGATCAAATGTTAGTATTAATAAAATGGGTTGTTTTAAGTTTCCATTGTAGCAAAATCAGACTCCTCTTATTGGTGGCTAACTGGTCATGGCCCCACTGAGGGAGAAGTTCAGTGACTCTCCAGTTGCTGTCTTACTAGTCTGCGTTAGAGAGGGGACCAGTGTGTTTCCCTCCTGAACGATTGCAGTGCTCTCTTTTTCAGGCCTATAATGCGAGGAGCAAAAGCTTTGAAGATCCTCCCAACCATGCTCGTAGCCCTGGAAACAAAGGGAAGGGCAAGGGAAAAGGTACGTCACTGTTGGGTTTCTTTTCAAGTCATTCTTTTGTAACTTGGAGGCTGCCTTGTGAATCACTCAGTGTAAAACCGCTTCTGGTGTTAACGACTCTGGGACTGCGAGGCTGTCTGAATTCACAAGGCACTGAAAGCAAGGTAGGACTTGGACTCTGACGAGGGTTTAGTCTGGCTTCTCCCCATCCAGGGAAGGGCAAGCCCAAGTCCCAAGCCTGTGAGCCGAGTGAGCCGGAGACCGAGATCAAGCTGCCGAAGTTGCGGACCCTGGACGTGTTTTCTGGCTGCGGGGGGTTGTCAGAGGGATTCCACCAAGCAGGTGAGCGTCCGTAGGCTCCATCTCTGAACACCTGGTGAGCCCAGATCAGGCAGGTGCTACCTGAAACACGTTCTGACCCCTTCCTGACTCAAGAATCTCCTTCTGAGGCTGGGTGTGGTGTCTCACACCTGTAATCTCAGCACGTTGGGAGGCCAAGGCGAGTGGATCACCCGAGGTCAGGAGTTTTTGAGACCAGCCTAGCCAACATGGTAAAACCCTGTCTCTACTAAAAATACAAAAATTAGCTGCGTGTGGTTGTGTGCGCCTGTAATCCCAGCTATTCAGGAGGCTGAGGTGGAAAAATTGCTTGAATCTGGGAGGCGGAGATTGCAGTGAGCCGAGATCATGCCACTGCACTCCAGCCTGGGGGACAGAATGAGATTCCATATCAATAAAAGAAAAAAAAAAGAATCTCCTCCTGGAGAGTTGAAAGCATGCCTTCGTCCTTGGTCTGCCAGGCATCTCTGAGACACTGTGGGCCATCGAGATGTGGGACCCCGCAGCCCAGGCGTTCCGGCTGAACAACCCCGGCTCCACGGTGTTCACAGAGGACTGCAACGTCCTGCTGAAGTTGGTCATGGCTGGGGAGACCACCAACTCCCGTGGCCAGCGGCTGCCCCAGAAGGGAGACGTGGAGATGCTCTGTGGTGGGCCGCCCTGCCAGGGTTTCAGCGGCATGAACCGCTTCAACTCGCGCACCTACTCCAAGTTCAAAAACTCCCTGGTGGTCTCCTTCCTCAGGTAAACGGGTAGAAGCCCCCAGTGTTGCCTGCCCGTGACCAGACAGCCGAGGGCTGTGCCACGTGTCATCAGTGGTCATTTTCACCCTGCACTGAGGCCTCCGCCCCCCAGAAGCTCAGGGCTCAGCTCTCGATAGGGAGAGACTTTGATAACATTCATGAGGGACTTCCAGCACATTGGGTCGCTTCTCCCCTCTGTCTGTGGGGGTGACTCCTGCAGTCTCTCCCACCCACTACAGCTACTGTGACTACTACCGGCCCCGGTTCTTCCTCCTGGAGAACGTCAGGAACTTTGTCTCCTTCAAGCGCTCCATGGTTCTGAAGCTCACCCTCCGCTGCCTGGTCCGCATGGGCTATCAGTGCACCTTTGGCGTGCTGCAGGTGGGCCCCGGGGCTGGGATGGGCAGACAGATGTGGCCACTATGTAACGCGGCCTGCAGCCAACCATCCCTTACTGAAAATGGTTCAATGGCGCAGGCCTGCCATCCAGGCAGCAGAGGCTGGCATGATGCTCTGTCTTGCTGGCTGGGTCAGGGGAGATGCATGCTCAGCCAGCGCCCAACCAGTCCACCTCTAGTGTCTCTATGGCTGTGTTCTCGTACATGCCCAGGAGGGTTGGCTGCAAGGGGCTTCTTGACATGCAGCTCCCGGGCTCCATTTCCTCAATGGGAAGGGCAAGCAGCGCACCACAGAGCACAGCGTAGCATTGAGTCTGCATGGGGGAGGGGAAGCGAGGTGCTCAGAGCCATGTGTAGGCGCAGCTGTTCGATTGGTTTGAAGGACAGTTGTGCTCTAGGTAACCGCGCACACAAACCCCCACAGGAGGCCAAGGGTTGCACTCCAGGTGGCTGTGTCTGCAGGGGCAGGGATGGGGTTGGTCTGTGGGGCCCAGGCCTTATCAGAAAAGCATCCTCAGTCCTCTGTATCAGCTCAGCAATTGAGGGCATAACTAAAAATGAAGCAGCTAGGCCGGATGTGGTGGGTTATGCCTGTAATCCCAGCACTTTGAGAGGTGGAAGCGGGTGGATCACAAGGTTATGAGTTCAAGACCAGCCTGGACAACATGGTGAAACCCTATCTCTACTAAAAATACAAAAATTAGCTGGGCATGGTGGTGCATGCCTGTAATCCTACTACTCGGGAGGCTGAGGCAGGAGAATTGCTAGAACCGAGACCCAGGAGGCAGAGGTTGCAGTGAGCCAAGATTGTGCCACTGCACTCCAGCCTGGGCTACAGAGCGACATTGTCTCAAAAAAAATTAAATTTTTAAGAAGTAAATAAAAATAAAAATGAAGCAGCTACCCAGATGCTAGCATAGGATGTCTACCTGAGTGGGCAGGCACTCGGCTGCCTGCCCCCCAGTTCAGCTCAGGGCAACTCAGGCTCACCAGGCAAGACTTGTTGCAGCTGATTTCTCTGTCCTTGTGACCACAGTCATCAGGGAAGCGGCAGAGATCCTGGTCTTTGATGTCCCATCTCCCCAGATGCTAAGACCTCGGGGCCCTTGCAGTGCTCTCAGAGCTGGCGGCACTTGCCTGCAGGGTTTGCTCCTATCTTCCCCAGTGGCTGCCTCTTGGGCTCAGCTGCTTTTGTTCTTTATCTGCTCTGACCTCCTCTGACCAGGAGCACACCTGCTGGGGTAACGGGATTCTGCAGGTGCGCTCCACACCAGCCACCCACTCGAGTTGGGCTGCTGACCCTAGGCCTGTGTCTGGCCATTCCATTTGGGGGTGTCTCACTGACGATGTGGGCGTCTGTCCTTCCCCCACAGGCCGGTCAGTATGGCGTGGCCCAGACGCGGAGGCGGGCCATCATCCTGGCCGCGGCCCCTGGAGAGAAGCTTCCCCTGTTCCCGGAGCCACTGCATGTGTTTGCGCCCCGGGCCTGCCAGCTGAGCGTGGTGGTGGACGACAAGAAGTTCGTGAGCAACATAACCAGGTAGGTGGCCCCCATCGCTCCTCCATGCGCTGCAGAGCAGGCCTCAGTAGCTCACGGGGCCCGTGAGTGCTCCCTGGTGAGTGAGGCTTGGGGAGGAGAGGATGCTATGGCATCCAGCCTGCCACACGGCACTCTGCCACCCCCAGTTTCCAGTTTTAACCCTGCGTCATCTGCTCCCCGAGTAGATGCTGTGTGCAGAACAGTCGGCCACACACTTGGCTGTGGTTGTCCGCAAAGCCCACACCACAGCCCCATCCCCCTTGCAGATGGCCTCCAGGCACACTGCCACCCATGTGACCTTGGGCAGTGCTGTGAACTCTGGAGAAGGCCATCTGAGCAGGCAGGGGACGGCCCCTGTGATGAGGGGACAGCTGCTCCGTGCGTCCCCAGTGGTGTCAACCTCCTGCTGTGTTGCAGGTTGAGCTCGGGTCCTTTCCGGACCATCACGGTGCGAGACACGATGTCTGACCTGCCGGAGGTGCGGAACGGAGCCTCGGCGCTGGAGATCTCCTACAACGGGGAGCCTCAGTCCTGGTTCCAGAGGCAGCTCCGGGGCACACAGTACCAGCCCATCCTCAGGGACCACATCTGTAAGGTAATGGCACCCCTACAGAGCAGCTCCTCCTTGAGACCCAGCCCAGCAGCCTCAGGGGAACAGTCAGAGCCTGCCCAAGGCTCATCAGGGACATGGAATCTGATCCCACGCTCTTCCTCCTGAGTCCTCAGCCCGTGCATGACCCCTGGCTTCTCTCGCACAGTCATGGGGACTGTCAGAGCTCACAGTCCTGAACTCGGTCTGGAATGGTGTCTAGCCACTGCCCACCCACCACTGCCTCCCCCTTCGCTGCCTCTACCCACATTTTCCCAGGATGCCAAGACCAGCTCTTGACCCTCCCCCACCCTAAAGGCTCAGCTTAGATTCCCATGCTGCCCCACCCCTGCACTGCCCCAGGTCCCTGCCATGGCCTTGAGCTGAGTGCGCCATCCCTGACTGTCTCTTTCCTAATGGGCGTGAGCCCCAGGGGGCTTCCTGGTCACCATGGTGTTCCCAGCAACCAGCCCACCACGGATGCTCGGATGCTGCTAACACAGGGTGACAGCTGGGCCCCCACACTTTCAGGACATGAGTGCATTGGTGGCCGCCCGCATGCGGCACATCCCCTTGGCCCCCGGCTCAGACTGGCGAGATCTGCCCAACATCGAAGTGCGGCTCTCGGACGGTACCATGGCCCGGAAGCTGCGGTACACCCACCACGACAGGAAGAACGGTCGAAGCAGCTCCGGGGCCCTCCGTGGGGTCTGCTCCTGTGTGGAAGGTGCGGTCTGTAGGCTCTGGTTCCCGGTGGGCTCGGGAAGGACAGCAGAGCCCTGGGGCTTTGGCCCATGGTCCTGGAGGCCAGGTCAGGGGACAGACACACCAAGACTGGGTGTCCCAGAGAAGGTAGCTGCTGACTGTTAAGTAATAAAAGCAGGCTAGGCCAGTGGCTCATACCTGTAATCCTAGCACTTTGGGAGGTCAAGGCAGGAGGATCGCTTGAGCCTGGGAGGTTGTGGCTGTGGTGAAATGATTGTGCCATTGTCCTCCCTCCTTGGAGGCTGAGTAAGACCCTGTCTTACTCAGATCTCAGACTGACAAGCACTGGCAGGTCACTGGGGCGGCGCCCGCTGGGTCTGGACAGGAAGGAGGCTTCTGTGCCTGTCACTGGGTGGGGCCGGGGACAGCACAGTCTCTTCTGAGGGAATACCTGCTGGCCACCGGGTATCGCCAGCACTCGAAGTGGGAAGACGGCCCGCAGGAGGGACAGGGTTGAGACGTCTGAGTTGAGGCAGAGATTGAGCCAGAAGGAGCAGGCTACAACCCATGGGGGTGACAGAAAAAAGAAAAAAGTCAATAATAAAAACAGGTCAGGTGTGGTTTAATTCCAGCACTTTGGGAGGCTGAGGCAGGCAGATCATTTGAGGTCAGGAGTGCGAGACCAGAGTGACCAACATAGTGAAACCCTGTCTCTACTAAAATTATAAAAATTAGTGGTGGCACGCACCTGTAATTCCACACTACTTGGGAGGTTGAGGCAGGAGAATTGCTTGAACCCAGGAGGCAGAGGTCGAAGTGAGCCACGATCATGCCATTGCACTCCAGTCTGGCAACAGAGCGAGACTCTGTCTCAAAAAACATATAGTAATAATAATAAAAGCAGTGCCTAGAGAACGAGGATTGTTGGTTGTTCCACCCCAGGGGGCCCCTTGCACAGGAGATGCTGTCTCTGCCTCCCAAAGCACTAAGAGCCACTGTCCCCCATCCCAAGCCTTCACCCAATCCCATAACTGCAGCCTCATCACTGTCCTCTATTCCAGCCGGCAAAGCCTGTGACCCTGCAGCTAGGCAGTTCAACACCCTCATCCCCTGGTGCCTGCCGCACACTGGGAACCGGCACAACCACTGGGCTGGCCTCTATGGAAGGCTCGAGTGGGATGGCTTCTTCAGCACAACCGTCACCAACCCCGAGCCCATGGGCAAGCAGGTAGGTGGGGAGGGGTGTCTATCGGCCTGGGTTAGGCTCTGCACTTGGAGGCCCAGCTGGATGGAGGTGTGGGCTTAGCCCAGTGGGAGACAGCACCCCGGGACCCCAGGCACCTGGCCTCCTCTTCCTCCCACCCGCTTCGTGTCCATGGGACAGGCTGGCAGGCCAAGGCCAAGTCTGAATTCTGCCATGGTGCCATTTCCCTCCCTGTCCCCCATGGTGACCCGGCCTGGGTGCTGCTGCCCTCACCCACTGCTTCTCTCCCCGCAGGGCCGCGTGCTCCACCCCGAGCAACACCGTGTGGTGAGTGTGCGGGAGTGTGCCCGCTCCCAGGGCTTCCCTGACACCTACCGGCTCTTTGGCAACATCCTGGACAAGCACCGGCAGGTCAGTGGGGCGGCGCCTGCCAGGTCTGGACAGGAAGGAGGCTTCTGTGCCTGTCACTGGGTGGGGCCGGGGACAGTACAGTCTCTTCCGAGGGGACACCTGCTGGCCACCGGGTAGTGCCAGTGCTCAAAGTGGGAAGACTGCCCGCAGGAGGCACAGGGTTGAGACGTCTGAGTTGAGGCAGAGATCGAGCCAGAAGGAGCAGGCTACAACCCATGGGGGTGACAGCTCGATTGCTGAAGGTTAAAATGAACCTGTACCTTTGTTCCTACCTACTTCTCAGGTGTGAGGTTCGCTTAATGAGTTAGTCTTAGTTAAGCAGATTTTCATCAACACAGGGCACACACATGGCTTAAAAACCAGTGTCCAGGGTTCTTTGAAAATCACGTTTCACTCCTCCCCGACAAACCTGGTTCTCAGGAATCGGCCACTCTTTTTTTACCTTTTTTTTTTTTTTTTGAGATGAAGTTTTACACTTTCGCTCAGGCTGGAGTGAAGTGGCGAGATCTCAGCTCTCAGCTCACTGCAACCTCCAATCCCTGGGTTCAAGCAATTCTGCCTCAGTCTCCCGAGTAGCTGGGATTACAGATGTATGCCACCACGCCTGGCTAACTTTTGTATTTTTAGTAGAGTCGGGGTTTCACCATGTTGGCCAGGCTGGTCCCAAACTCTTGACCTCAGGTGATCTACCTGCCTTGGCCTCCCAAAGTGCTGGGAGTACAAGCCTAAGCCACTGTGCCCTGCCAGGGAAGCAGCTGGGAGTGAAATGTGTCTAGGTGGCTCATTTGTCTTTTTTTTTTTTTTCCTGAGACAGGGTCTCACTCTGTCGCCCAGGTTGGAGTGCAGTGACATGATTTCTGCTCACTGCAACCTCTGCCTCCCAGGTTCAGACGATTCTCCCACTTCAGCCTCCCGAGTAGCTGGTATTACAGGCACATGCCACCACGCCCAGCTAATTAATTTTTGTATTTTTAGTAGAGACAGGGTTTCACCATGTTGGCCAGGCTGGTCTTGAAATCCCGGCCTCAAGTAATCCACCTGCCTTGGCCTCCCAAAGTGCTGGGATTACAGGTGTGAGAGACTGCACCCAGCCCATGTGTCTTTATCTTGAGTCTTTCTGAAGCTCTTTAAAGTCCCAGTGACATATAGCTGTGGGGTGGGACGATGGGCCAGTTGGAGGGTCCGAGGGCCTTGTGCTGGAAGGGCTTTGGGCCCATGTGAGCAGGACCAGAACCCCTCCCCAAGGTGCACAATGCCCAGGTCGTCCTCCATCGAGTAGGGGCTGGCAGCACACCTGCCCCCGGGCCTGGCTGTCTACATCAGGCGTTGCCCTTCTCCCCTCCCACAGGTGGGCAATGCCGTGCCGCCGCCTCTGGCCAAAGCCATCGGCTTGGAGATCAAGCTCTGTGTGTTGGCCAAAGCCCGAGAGAGTGCCTCAGGTATGGTGGGGTAAGCTGGGCTTCCTCTGGGGCCTGACTGCCCTCTGGTGGTACATGCAGGGGCAGCCACCAGCCACTGCTCTGGGCTCTGGGGTGGCCCCATCTTTCTCAAGGGGCTGCTGTGAGGACTGAGTGAGTTGCCTGTGTTGAGTGCTTAGAGCAGGCGTGCTGCACGCAGCAGGTGTGTAGTCGGGCTGGCTGCTGAACAGGCCCTGGGGCCACGTCCCTCACTCCTGCTCGGTAGGTCTGGCTTGTCAGGCAACTGCCTCAGCTGCTCACTGGCGCTTCTGGGTCTAGGACCCTCAGGGTTTGAGGAGCGTTCAGTCCCCAGGAACTCCTTCAGCCGTGCCATCGCCGCCTGGGCGTTGACCTTTCCCGATGGACCGTGTCTGTTGCACTCACCTGTTAAGTGGTGACACCGTGCATGTTCTCCAGAGTGACTTCTCCTTTTATTTCCCTTCAGCTAAAATAAAGGAGGATGAAGCTGCTAAGGACTAGTTCTGCCCTCCCGTCACCCATGTTTCTGGCACCAGGAATCCCCAACATGCACTGATGTTGTGTTTTTAACATGTCAATCTGTCCGTTCACATGTGTGGTACATGGTGTTTGTGGCCTTGGCTGACATGAAGCTGTTGTGTGAGGTTCGCTTATCGACTAATGATTTAGTGATCAAATTGTGCAGTACTTTGTGCATTCTGGATTTTAAAAGTTTTTTATTATGCATTATATCAAATCTACCACTGTATGAGTGGAAATTAAGACTTTATGTAGTTTTTATATGTTGTAATATTTCTTCAAATAAATCTCTCCTATAAACCACCCTGGGTGGGGACTCGTGATTTGCGTGGGGCTTCTGGCTGAGGCTGGACAGGATCAAACTCCTCCATGCCGAAGGCCACCCGCACGGAGTTTGAAGCTGGCACGTGTTTAAAGCTAGATGCTCCTTGTGTCTCTCTGTGTCTGTTCAGAACAGTCACATGAGTTGATCCCCATGACAAGCAGATGGAACTTGATAGTGTCAGTTCCAGGAAAGCCTTTTCAGGGAACGGTATCGGCCAACCTTAGGCATGGCTGCTGGCCCTCTGGTCTGGAGTGGGTCGTGATGCCTGGCAGTGGAGTAGCCATCCTGTGACCATGAGGACGGCTCTCTGCAGCAACTGGTGGAGCAAGAAGAGGAGTCATCACGGAGCTGCCCTCGGAGCCTCAGCTGCCCTGTCCTCAGGCAAAACCCCTTCTTTAGTTGTTTTTTTCTTTTCAAATATTTATTTTTAGACAGAGTCTTGCTCTGTTGCTCAGGCTGCAGTGCAGTGGGACAGTCTCAGTTCAATGCAACCTCTGCCTCCCAGGTTCAAGAAATTTTCCTGCCTCAGCCTTCTGAGTAGCTGAGATCGCAGGTGCCTATCACCACGTTCAGCTAATTTTTATATTTTTAGTAGAGACGGTATTTTGCCATGTTTGCCAGGCTGGTCTCAAAATCTTAACGTGATCCACCCACCTGAGCCTTCCAAAGTGCTGAGATTATAGATGTGACCCACTGCGCCCAGCCTTCTGTTAGCATTTTGGTTTGGTTTGGTTTGGTTTTTGAGACAGTTTCGCTCTGTCCCCCAGGCTGGAGTGCAGTGGCACAATCTTGGCTCTTCGCAACCTCCGCCTCTCAGGTTCAAGCGATTCTCCTGCCTCAGCCTCCCGAGTAGCTAGGATTATAGGCATGCGCCACCACACCCTGGTGATTTTGTATTTTTAGTAGAGACGGGTTTATCCATGTTGGTCAGGCTGGTCTATTCCCGACCTCGGATGATGCATTCGCCTCAGCCTCCCAAAGTGTTGGGATTACAGGTGTGAGCCACTGCGCCAGGCCAGTGTTTTTTTATAGTGACATAACGCTTTCATGTGTCTGGTGACCACTGGATGTACCCCTTCTCTGTGGAGGCCACATGACTCTTTGCTGGGAGCTCCCTGGGCGTTTGGGATGACTACCCCTGCCCAGTCATCCTGGCTCGTCCTGGCTCTGCCATACAGAGACTTCCCATTTTTAGGAAGTTAATTAATTTATATTTGTCACTCTTGATTTTTGTAGCCTGCTTATTTATTTTTGAGATGGAGTCTTGCCGTGTAACCCAGGCTGGAGTGCAGTGGCATGATCTTGGCTCACTGCAACCTCCGCCTCCCAGGTTCAAGCAGTTTTCCTGCCTCAGTCTCCCAGGTAGTGAGGATTGAGCAGTGGAGATTATAGGCATGCACTACCAGGCCCAGCTAATTTTTGTATATTTAGTAGAGACAGGGTTTTGCCCTGTTGGCCAGGCTGGTCTCAAACTCCTGACCTCAAATGATCCTCCTGCCTCAGCCTCCCAAAGTGCTGGCATTACAGGTATGAGCCACTGTACCCGGCCTTTGTAGCCTATTTAGAAACGCCTTCCCTCCCCTCATCAGTAGATCTTAAACATGTATCTTCTTCCACATTTCTGACATTCTCATTTTAACACGTGAATCACTTTTCTAAGGACTAAAAATGGGAATCTCAGCTTATTTTTTGAAGACTGATAAACGCACACAGCAAGTGCAGCAGCTCAGTTTGACAGATGGTGTAAACTTCCCCCAGCCGAAATATTTTTTAAAATATACTTTTTGCTGCTTTTTTAAGCTAAAAATTCATTTCAAAGCATATAATGAGTATAATGAGTTTTCTTTTTCTGGATTCCCAGGCACCTTGATTAAGGCAACCAAGTCCTTGTCTCCTCACAAGGTCATACCGTATATAAATAGAAGGATAGAGCTCGTGTACCTATTGTCTTTTTTTTACTTCTGTGAGACAGGGTCTTGGTCTGTCACCCAGGCTGGAGTGCAGTGGCCCGATCTCGGCTCATGGCAACCTCCACGATCTGTGTTCAAGTGATGCCCTGCCTCCAAGTACTGGGACTACAGGAGCGTACCAACTGTGTTTATTCTGAGATGGAGTTTTACTCTTGTTGCCCAGACTAGAGTGCAATGATGCAATCTCAGCTCACTGCAGCCTCTAGCTCCTGGGTTCAAGGAGTCTTCCTACCAGCCTCCCAAGTAGCTAGGATTATAGGCATTTGCCCGGCTAATTTTTGTATTTTTGGTAGAGATGGGGTTTCACCATGTTGCCCAGGCTCTTCTCAAACTCCTGACCTTGAGTGATCCGCCCACCTCAGCCTCCCAAAGTGTGGGATTACAGGCATGAGTCACCATACCCAGCCTAATTTTTATTTTTGTAGAGATGCAGTCTCACTATATTGCCCAGTTTGATTTCAAGTGTCCCTCCCACTTAGACTCCCAAAGTGCTTGATTATAGGTGTGAGTCACTACACCTAGCCAATAGTGTCTTTTTTATTTTTTTGAGATGGAGTTTTGCTCTTGTTGCCTAGGCTGGAGTGCAATGGCTTGATCTCGGCTCACTGCAACCTCTGCCTCCTGGGTTCAAGCGATTCTCCTGCCTCAGCCTCCTGAGTAACTGAGATTACAGGTGACTGCCACCACTCCCAGCTAATTTTGCATTTTGTATTTTAGTAGAGATGGAGTTTCACCATGTTAGCTAGGCTGGCCTCAAACTTGACCTCTGGTGATCCACCCGCCTCGGCCTCCCAAAGTGCTGGGAGCCACCATGCCCATCGATAGTGTCTATTAAGACTGCTTTTACAAAAACTTACCAGGGCATGGTGGCGTGTGCCTGTAGTGCCAGCTACTCAAGAGGCTGAAGTGAGAGAATTGCTTGAACTCAGGAGGCGGAGGTTGCAATGAGCAGATACTGTGTCACTGCACTCCAGCCTGGATAACAGAGCGAGACCCTGTCTCAAAAATAAACTGCTTTGCGCCAGGTGCGGTGGTTCACGCCAGTAATTCCAACACTTTGGGATGCCCAGGTGGGTGGATCACCTGAGGTCAGGAGTTCAAGACCACCCTGGCCAACAGCGTGAAACCCTGTCTCTAGTATAAATACAAAAATCAGCCAGGTGTGGTGGTAATGTGCCTGTAGTCCCAGCTACTCAGGAGGTTGAGGCAGAATCACTTGAATCTGGGAGGCGAAAGCTGCAGTGAGCCACCGTTGCGACACTGCGCTCCAGCCTGGGTGACAAAGACTCTGTCTCAAAACATAAATAAACAAACTGACTTGCACTTTGAAGGTTGTCTTACCTAGGAATCTCTCTTGCTCCTCTATTTTAAAAATTGGGGTACAGCCGGGCGCGGTGGCTCACGCCTGTAATCCCAGCACTTTGGGAGGCCGAGGCGGGTGGATCACGAGGTCAAGAGATCGAGACCATCCTGGTCAACATGGTGAAACCCCGTCTCTACTAAAAATACAAAAAAATTAGCTGGGCACGGTGGCGCGTGCCTGTAATCCCAGCTACTCAGGAGGCTGAGGCAGGAGAATTGCCTGAACCCAGGAGGCGGAGGTTGCGGTGAGCCGAGATCGCGCCATTGCACTCCAGCCTGGGTAACAAGAGCGAAACTCCGTCTCAAAAAAAAAAAAAAAAAAAAAAATTGGGGTACAATATGAAATATGCAGGTCCTAAATGTTCGGCTTGAATCTTGAGAAGTGAACACAGCACTGCAGCCCACATGCTTCTCAAGACAGAGAATGTCTGTCACCTCAGGTCACCTCATGGCTCTTCCCACTTGATCTCCCCCTTCCCTGTCACTGGGCAGCTTCACATCCAGTTTTATCTCCATAGGTGACATTTGCCTGTTGAGGCCAGCATAGGCTCTTGAGTTTGGGGTCTTTCTCTCAGCATAATGCCTTAGGGATTCATCCATGCCATTATATGTGTATCAGTTTTGTTCTTTTATTCTTTTGAGATGGAGTCTCACTCTGTCGCCAGGCTGGAGTGCAGTGGCGCAATGTTGCTTCACTACAACCTCCGCCTCCTGGGTTCAAGCGATTCTCCTGCCTCAGCCTCCCGAGTAGCTGGGATTACAGGTGTGCACCATCATGCCTAGCTATTTTTTGTATTTTTAGTAGGGGTTTCACCATGTTGGCAGAGATGGTCTTGATCTCCTGACCTCGTGATATGCCCACCTCGGCCTCCCAAAGTGCTGAGATTAGAGGTTTGAGCCACTGCGCCTAGCCAATTTTTTTTATTTCTGAGACACTCTTACTCTGTCACCAGGCTGGAGTGCAGTGGTGTGATCTCGGCTCACTGGAACCTCCACCTCCCAGGTTCAAGCTATTCTCATGCCTAAACCTCCGAAGTAGCTGGGATTACAGGCCCACCACCTGACCCAGCTAATGTTTGTATTTTTAGTAGAAGCGGGGTTTTGCCATGTTGGGCAGGCTGGTTTCGAACTCTTGGTCTCAAGTGATCTGCCCGCCTCAGCCTCCCAAAGTGCTGGGATTACAGACATGAGCTACCACGCCTTGCCACTGATTATTGTGTTTTTTGTAGAGACAGAGTCTCGTTTTGTTGCCCAGGCTGCTCTCAAACTCCTGGGCTCAAGTGATCTGCCGGCCTTGGCATCCCCAAATGCTGGGAGTTTAGGCATGAGCCACTGGGCCTGGACAAGAATACAACATACTAACTATACTCAGTATGTTATACAATAAATCTCTTAGAATGCCTTTATTTAAACTTTTTTTCTGGCTGGGCACGGTGGCTCATGCTTGTAATCCCAACACTTTGGGTGGCTGAGGCAGGAGGATTACCTGAGCTCAGGAGTTTGAGACCAGCCTGGGCAACACAGTAAAACCTTGTCTCTACTAAAATACAAAAAGTATTTTGGGGCCGGGCGCGGTGGCTCACGCCTGTAATCCCAGCACTTTGGGAGGCCGAGGCAGGCGGATCACGAGGTCAAGAGATCGAGACCATCCTGGCCAACATGGTGAAACCCCGTCTCTACTAAAAATACAAAAATTAGCTGGGCGTGGTGGCGCAGCCTGTAGTCTCAGCTACTTGGGAGGCTGAGGTAGGAGAATTGCTTGAACCCAGGAGGCAGAGGTTGCAGTGAGCCGAGATCGTACCATTGCCCTCCAGCCTGGGTAACAAGAGCGAAACTCCATCTCAAAAAAAAAAAAAAAAAAAAAATACAAAAATTAGCTGAGCATGGCAGTGTACACCTGTAGTCCCAGCTACTTGGGAGGCTGAGATGGGAGGATTGCTTGAGCCTAGCAGGTGGAGGTTGCAGTGAGCCGAAATTGCACTAGCCTGGGTGACAGAGCAAGACTCTATGTCAAAAAGTAATGTACACAGGAGATTGTGTGTAGCCTATATGAAAACACTATGCCATTTTATTTTATTTTTGAGACAGTCTCTGTCACTCAGGCTGGAGTGCAGTGGCACAATCTTGGCTCACTGCAGCCTCTGCCTCCCAGGTTCAAGCAATTCTCCTGCCTCAGCCTCTCGAGCAGTTGGGACTACAGGCATGTGCCACCAAGCCTGGCTAATTTTTTTGGATTTTTAGTAGAGATGGGATTTCACCATGTTAGTCAGGCTGATCTTGAACTCCTGATCTCAAATGATCCACCCACCTCAGCCTCCCAAAGTGCTGGTACAACAGGTGTGAGCCACTGCACCCGTCCTATGCCATTTTATATCAGGAATTTGAACATATTCTGATTTTGGTACCACATGGGTTCCTGGAACTAATCCCCTGGGGACACTGAGGGGTGGCTGCACGTAGATTTGTATACACATGTGTATCCACATCTAGGCTACTTTTCTAGGAGTTGAATGGCTGGGTTGAAACTTTCGAACTGGCACATCCTCTAAAAATCAAGCAGGGGAGACAGTCTCGCTCTGTTGCTCAGGCTGGAGTGCAGTGGTGTGATCTCAGCTCACTGCAACCTCTGCCTCCCAGGTTCCAGCAATTCTCCTGCCTCAGCCTCCCCAGTATCTGGGATTGCATTAACTTTACAGGCTTCTGGAAAAATTGACATGCTAATGACAGGCTTTCCTTTCTGAGAACAGGGGTTGTCCTCCTGTTTATTCAGGAATTCCTTTGTGTCCGTCACAACTTTTCATCCCGATCTTGCAGACTTCGTAACTCGATTTTTTTTTTTTGAAAGAGAGAAAGAGAAAGAGGGAGAGAGAACAGGAGTCTTGCTGTATTGCCCAGGCTGGAATGTAATCTAAAAATAGGTGTTGAAAACCTCTTTTTTGCCGATAATTGTGCTTAACAGTGGAGACAGGAAGGAAAAAGAGAAGAAAATAACAAACAGCCAACCAATATTTCATTAAGTCTGTGAAATGCTATACAAATGCTGAAGAGTGATTTACTTCCAATTATGTGGTTGCTTTCAAAATAGGTGTGATGTGATACTGAGAAAAATGTATGTTCTGTGGACCTGGGGTGGAGAATTCTATAAATATTCACTGAGTTTACTTGTTTCAGGTCTGAGTTCAAATCATAGATGTCCCCGTTAATTATCTATGTTGTTGATCTGTCGAATATTAACAATATAGTGTCAAAGTCTCCCGCTATTATTGTGCGGGAGTCCAGGTCTCTCTATAAGTCATTAAGAACTTGTCTTATATATCTGGGTGTTCCTATATTGGGTGCATATATATTTATGATCATTAACTCCTGTTGTTGCATTGATCCTTTTACCATTATGTAATGTCCTTCTTCGTTTCTTTTAGTCTTTGTTACTGTTAAAGTCTATTTTGTCAGAGACGAAAATCACAACTCCTGGTTGTTGTTGTTTCTTTCTCTCCATTTGATTGGTGAGTCTTCCACCATCCCTTTGTTTTGAGTCTTTGTGTGTCCTTGCTTATGAGATGGATCTGGATACAGCGTACCGATGGGTTTTGACTTTTTATTCATTTTGCCTGTCTGTGTCTTTGGGGCATTTAATCCATTTAAATTTAGGATTAATCTTGATATTTGTGAGTTTAATATTGTCGTTTAATGCTAGCTGACTATTTTGCCCATTAGTTGATGTAGATTCTTCATTATGGAGATACTCTTTACCTTTTGGTAAGTTTTTGGGATGACTGATACTGGTTGTTCCTTTCTGTGTATAGTGCTTCTTTCAGAAGCTCTTGTAAAGCAGGCCTGGTGGTGATGAAATCTCTGAGTGCTTTCTTGTTCACGAAAAATTTTATTTTTCCTTCATTTATGAAGCTTAGTTTGGCTGGATATGAGATTCTGGGTTGAAAATTATTTTCTTTGAGGATATTGAATATTGACCCCCATTCTCTTCTAGTTTGTAGGGTTTCTGCTGAGAGATCTGCTGTGAGTCTGATAGGCTTCCCTTTATGGGTAACCTGACCTTTCTCTCTAGCTGCCCTTAGATTTTTCTCCTTTATTTCAACCCTGGTGAATCTAACGATTATGTGTCTTGGGGTTGCTCTACTTGAGGAATATCTTTGTGGTGGTCTCTGTATTACCTGGAGTTGAGTATTGTCCTGCCTTACTAGGTTGGGAAAGTTTTCCTGAATAATATCCTGAAGAATATTTTCCAGCTTGGATTCATTCTCTTCATGACAATTAGGTATAGCTATCAATCATAAATTAGGTCTTTTCACATAGTCCCATATTTCTTGGAAACCTTGCTCATTCCTTTTTACTCTTTCTTCTCTAATCTTGTCTTCTCGTTTCATTTCATTAAGTTGGTCTTCGACCTCTGATATCCTTTCTTCTGCTTGATCAATTCGACTGTTAAAACCTGTGCATACTTCGCGGAGTTCTCGTATTGTATTCTTCAGTTTTCTCAACCTAACCAAATTGTTGAAAAAAAATTTTTTTTTTTGGAGACAGTCTCGCTTTGTCGCCCAGGCTGTAGTGGTGCAGTGGTATAATCTCCGCTCACTGCAGTCTCCACCTTCAGATTCAAGGGATTCTTCTGCCTCAGCCTCCTGAGTAGCTGGGATTACAGGCACCTGCCACCACGCCCAGCTAGTTTTTGTATTTTTAGTAGAGCCGGGCTTCACCATTTTGGCCAGGCTGTTCTCAAATTCCTAACTTTGGGATGGCCCTCCCAAAGTGCTAGGATTACAGGCGGAGCCACCACATGCCTGGCTGGAATTCCCTTGTTTTTAACGCCATTTTTTTCAGTTGTCACAGTTTCAGGTATGTGATCCTCTACCAAGAACAACTGGAGGATGCACTTTGCTGTTAGAATTAGAAACCATGGTCTTTTCTGTTTAGAGACAGGGTCTTGTTCTGTCACCCAGACTGGAGTGCAGTGGTGCGATCATAGCTCACTGCAGCCTCGAACTCCTTTGCTCCAGAGACCCTCCCGCCTCAGCCTCTGGAGTTGCTAGGACTACAGGCAGGTACCACCATGCCTAACTGATTTTTATTTTCATTTTTAGTAAAGACGAGTTCTTGCTCTGTTGCCCAGGTTGGACTCGAACTCCTGGGCTCCACTGATCTTCCCGCCTCAGCTTCCCAAAGTGCTGGGATTACAGGTGTAAGACACTGTGCCTGGCTTTTTTTTTTTTTTTTTTTTTTTTAATGTATTAATACTTTTTGTAAAGACTGTGTTGCCCAGGCTGGTCTCCAGTAAGTTCAGTTCTTGTAGATATAAAGCAGAAGTGGAAGCGTTGGGTCGTTTGGTAGTTCTGTTTTTAGTTTTTTGAGGAAACGCCATACCATAGTTCGTAGCGGGAGGTTTTTTAAATGAAACGAACACGTAAGGCAAGGCTGAAGCTTGTTTGTGGGCCGCGCAGACACTTCCTACTCCCCTAGAAAACCACAGTAAAGGCGTTGCCGTGTCTCCTTTCTGCCCGTTTCTTGACTGTTACTACATCTGCATGTTCATCAATTTAGTATTTCCTTTTTATTTTTCTTTATTTTTTTTCCTTTTTATTTATTTATTTTTTTTTAGATGGAGTTTCGCTCTTGTTGCCCAGGCTGGAGTGCAATGGCGTCATCTCGGCTCACCGCAACCTCCGCCTCCCGGGTTCAAGCGACTGTCCTGCCTCATCCTCCCGAGTAGCTGGGATTACAGGCATGCGCCCCCATACCCAGCTAATTTTGTGTTTTTAGCAGAGACGGGGTTTCTCCGTATTGGTCACACTGGTCTCAAACTCTTGACCTCAGGTGATCTGCCCGCCTCTGCCTTCCAAAGGGCTGGGATTACAGGCATGAGCCACCGCAACCAGCCTTTTCTTTTTCTTTGTATTTATTTATTATTTATTTATTTTTTAGATGGAGTCTCTGTTGTCCAGGCTGGAGTGCAGTGGTGCAATCTTGGTTCACTGCAACCTCCACCTCCTGAATTCAAGTGATTTTCCTGCCTCAGCCTCCTGAGTAGCTGGGACAGGCGTCCACCCCCATTTTCTTTTTTGGAAACAGAGTTTTGCTCTTGTTGCCCATGCTCGAGGGCAATGGCTCACGCCTGTAATCCCATCAGGTTGGGAGGCCAAGGTGGGTGGATCAGCTGAGGTCAGGAGTTTGAGACCAGCCTGCCCAACATGGTGAAAACCCGTCTCTACTAAAAATAGAAAATTAGCCCCGCATGATGGCAGGCATCTGTAATCCCAGCTACTTGAGAGGCTGAGGCAGGAGAATTGCTTGAACCCCAGAGGCGGATGTTGTGGTGAGCCAACATGGCGCCATTGCCCTCCAGCCTCAGCAACAAGAGCGAAACTCCATGTCAAAAAAGAAGTCTCGCTCCATCCCCCTGTCCTGTTTAATCCCCCAGTCTGTGGTATTTTGTCATGGCAACGTGAGAGAAAGTAACAGTTGTTAAGCCAGGTTTGTTCATTTCTGATTTCCAGCATAATTTCACAAAGCCCCTGACTCCGGGACATATCTCTGCAGCTCTCCAGAAAGAGGCTGTGAAGACAAAACAGGATAGAGCACAGGGCACCCCTGTCTCTTGCCCGAGTCACTATATTCCTCAAATGAATCTGGGTGCGGTAGCTCATGCCTGTGATCCCAGGATTTTGGGTGACCAGGGTGAGAGGATCACCTTAGCCTGGGAAGGTTGGGGCTGCAGTGATCTGTGAACGCGCCACTGCACTCCAGCCTGGGTGATAGAGCAACACCCTGTCTCAAAACAAAACGAAGACCTTGGTCCAGGCCTTTTCCTACATATAAAATAACATCTAACGCGGTTAAGGGATTACGCTTCTGTAGTCTATAACCAGATGTACTCTTGCACCCAAACCTTCATGTGGCCGAGCACGGTGGCTCATGCCTGTAATTGCAGCACTTGGCTCACTGCAGTCTCCACCTCCCGGGCTCCGGCAATTCTCCTGCCTCAGCTTCCTGAGTAGCTGGGATTACAGGCACACGCCACCATGCTCAGCTAATTTTTGTTTTTTTACTAGGATGAGTTTTCACCATGTTTGCCAGGCTGTTCTCAAGCTCCTGACTTGAGGTGATCTGCCCACCTTGGCTCCCCGAAGTGCTGGGATTATAGGCATGAGCCACTGTGCCCAGTCTCCTCCTTTTTTAGAGACAGGGTTTTTGCTCTGTCACCAAACCCAGAGTGTAATGGCACAATCAGAGCTCACTGCAGCCTCAACCTCCTTGGCTCAAGCAGTCCTCCCACCTCAGCATCCCAGGTAGCTGGGACTACAGGCATGCAATACCATACCCAGCTATTTTTTTGTGTGTAGTGATGGGGTCTCATGACATTGCCCAGTCTGGTCTTGAACTCCTGGGCTCAAGAAACACTCCCGCCTTGGCCTCCCACAAGTGCTGGGATTATAGGCATGAGTGACAGTGCCTGGCCAAGAAATAGATGTTACATCTCACATATATTACATAAATCCATATTATATATTCATGTCCAAAAATAATCTTTCCTTTCTTGGTGACTTCTTTCCAAAGCATTCCTCATCAACAAGTTCTTATTCTTTCTTTCCAGGAAATAATTTGCATATTTGCATGTATCTGCATATCTATGTGCTATTATAGATTTACACGAATTGGTTCCTTTAATATATGCCATTTTATATATCACTTCCCTTTTTTTTTTTTTTTTTTTGGAGATGGAGCCTCTCTCTCTGTCGCCCCAGGCTGGAGCGCAGTGGCACGATCTCGTCTCACTGCAACCTCCGCCTCCTGGGTTCAAGGGATTCTCCTGCCTCAGCCTCCTGAGTAGCTGGGATTACAGGTGCCTGCCAGCATGCCTAATTTTTTTTTTTTTTTGTATTTTTAGTAGAGACAGGGTCTCACCCTGTTGGTCAGGGGCTGGTCTTGAACTCCTGACCTCGTGATCCACCCACCTCAGCATACCAAAGTCCTGGGATTATAGATGTGAGCCACTGTACCCAGCCTTTGCTTCCTCTTTTTATCTTGACAGTTGTTTTTTGCATGAGCACAAATGGATCTACCTCCTTAAAGATCAAATAGCGCCAGGCGCGGTGGCTCACGCCTGTAATCCCAGCACTTTGGGAGGCCGAGGCGGGTGGATCACGAGGTCAAGAGATCGAGACCATCCTGGTCAACATGGTGAAACCCCATCTCTACTAAAAATACAAAAAAAAATTAGTTGGGCATGGTGGCGCGTGCCTGTAATCCCAGCTACTCAGGAGGCTGAGGCAGGAGAATTGCCTGAACCCAGGAGATGGAGGTTGCGGTGAGCCGAGATCGCGCCATTGCACTTCAGCCTGGGTAACAAGAGCGAAACTCCGTCTCAAAAAAAAAAAAAAAAAGATCAAATAGCAATTTATAGATTATGGCATAGCATACCTGCCTCTATTCCTATGGATGGGTGGACAAGTATTTCCAGTTTTTGTATCATAAACAATACTGCACGGACATTTTACTTTCATGTCTTTGCATATATTTACAAGTTTATTCACAGCGAGAATTAATAGCTGGTTCAAAGGAAAATTCATACATACTTAAAAAAATTTTTTTGAGATGGAGTCTTGGTCTGTCACCAGACTGGAGTGCAGTGGCACGATCTCAGCTTACTACCACCTCTGCCTCCTGGGTTCAAGCGATTGTCCTGCTCAGCCTCCCAAGTAGCTGGGACTACAAGCACCCACCACTACACTCAGCTAATTTTTGTATTTTTAGTAGAGATGGGGTTTCACCTTGTTGGCCAGGATGGTCTCGATCTCTTGACCTCACGATCCACTTGCCTCGGCCTCCCAAAGTGCTGAGATTACAGGCATGAGCCACTATGCCCAGCCCATATGAGCATTTTAAGTTTTAGTAGATGCAGGCCAGGCAAGGTACCATGTGCCTGTAATCCCAGCACTTGGGGAGGCCAAGGCGGGAGGATTGCTTGAGCCCAGGAGTTCAAGACCAGACTGGGCAATGTCTTGAGACCCCATCGCTACAAGAAATATAAAAGTTAGGCAGGCATGGTGGCACATGCCTGTAGTCCCAGCTATGTGGAAGGCTCCTGTAGGAGGATTGTTTGAACCCAAGAGATGGCGCCTACAGTGAGCTATGATTGCACCATTGCACTCCAGCTTGTGCAACAGAGCCAGACCTGTCTCAAAAAAAGAAAAAGTAAAAAGTTTTATTAGATGTCAAGATTCCATCCAAAAAGCTTGCATGATCTCATGCACTAACATTGTGTGTGAGCATCTGTTTCCCTATAATGTCTTACGTATGTATTTATTTTTGAGATGGAGTTTTGCTCTTGTTGCCCAGGCTGGAGTGCAGTGGTGCAATCTCACCTCACTGCAAACTCCACCTCCAAAGTTCAAGCAATCCTTTTTTTTTTTTTTTGAGACAGACTCTGTCTGCCAGTCTGGAGTGCAGTGGTGTGATCTCAACTCACTGCAACCTCTGCCTCCCAGGTTCAAGTGATTCTCCTGCCTTAGCCTCAGCCTCCCGAGTAGATGGGACTAGAGGCACGCGCCACCACACCTGGCTAATTTTTTGTATTTTTAGTAGAGACGAGGTTTCACCATGTTAGCCAGGATGGTCTCGATCTCCTGACCCCTTGATCCACCCGCCTCAGCCTCCCAAAGTGCTGGGATTACAGGCGTGAGCCACCGCGCCCAGCCTGTGATCCTTCTGACTCAGCCTCCTGAGCAGCTGGGATTACAGGCACCCGCCACCACGCCCAGCTAATTTTTGTACTTTTAGTAGAGATGGAGTTTCACCATGTTGTCCAAGCTGGTCTCGAACTCCTGACCTTAGGTGATTCAGCGGCCTCGGCCTTCTGAAGTGCTGGGATTACAGGCGTGAGCCACCGTGCCTGCCCTGTTTCCCTGTAACATCTTTACTACCACTGGGTGATACCGAATTTTTAAAGCTTTACCCAATCTGCTAGGTTGTTTGGATTTTGTGTTGCTCAGAGTACATTTGACTAAGCTTGTACAAATGTTTATCAACCCTTTGGATCAGCTTCATATTTTCACCGATATAGCCAGGCCACCCTCTTGAAAGGCCGCAGAGGCCTCTCTTTCCTGCTCTCCAGCTACTGTTTTCCCTTCCACTCAGCTCTCTACAGGCTTCTAGAATAATTTTTTTCACAAGAAACACTGGTGATATTCAAAACACTTGAGTGACCTCCTCACTCACACCCCAGAGGATAAAAAGCATAATTTTTTTTCCCTGTCTTATTTATTTTTCTCAAGCCATTCTCTCTTACAAGTTTTTGTTTGTTTTGTGTGTGTTTTTTTTTTTTTTTTTTTTGAGACGGAGTTTCGCTCTTGTTACCCAGGCTGGAGTGCAATGGTGCGATCTCGGCTCACTGCAACCTCCACCTCCTGGGTTCAGGCAATTCTCTTGCCTCAGCTTCCTGAGTAGCTGGGATTACAGGCACGCGCCACCGTGCCCAGCTAATTTTTTGTATTTTTAGTAGAGACAGGGTTTCACCATGTTGACCAGGATGGTCTCGATTTCTTGACCTCGTGATTCACCCGCCTCGGCCTCCCAAAGTGCTGGGATTACAGGCTTGAGCCACCGCGCCCGGCCTTTTTTTTTTTTTTTGAGACAAGATCTCTCTCTGTTGCCCAGGCTGAAGTACAGTGGCATGATCATGGCTCAACCTCTTGGGCTCAAGCTATTCTCCTACCTCAGCCTCCTAAGTAGCTGGGACTGTCACAGGCACATAGAAGTATGACCAGCTAATTCTTAAAAAGTTTTGTTTTAGAGATTGGAGGTCTCACTATGTGTTAGCCAAGCTGATCTTGAACTCCAGGCTCAAGTGATCCTTCTGCTTCAGCCTCCCAAAGTGCTGGGATTACATGCACAGGCCACCACACCCAGCTAATTTTTGTATTTTTAGTAGAGATGGGGTTTTGCCATGTTGCCCAGGCTGGTCTTGAACTCCTGATCTCAAGAGATCTGCCCACTTTGGCCTCTCAAATTGCTGGGATTACAGCCGTGAGTCACTGAGCCCCACATTGTCAGTTTTTTTGGTTCATTATCAACCTCCTTAGGAGAAAACCCAAATTATTCTAAAATTGAATTTAAATCAACTAAATTAATTTCAGTTTAATTACACTTAATATCTCCCTAAAGGCAGAAACTAAATACTTAGGAGTAAGATGGGGCCGGGCGTGATGGCTCATGCCTGTAATCCAAGCACTTTGGAGGCCAAGGCAGGCGGATCACCGGAGGTCAGGAGTTCAAGACCAGCCTGACCAACATGGTGAAACCCCGTTTTTTTTTTAAAAAAAAAAAAAAAAAAAAAGAATAAGATGTTGTCTGATAGAGCTGGCTTTGGAAGACCACAATATCTAAGTTTTTTTTTCCCCCTCCCTGAAAACCAATTTTTGCTCCTGGGGAGTCATCATGAATCACTCCAGCTGAGGATGGTTGTTCTTAGAGCAAGGAGCTCAGCAATAAACAAGTAAATGCACAAAATTATACCGGAGCCAAGAACACTACAAAGAAAAGAAGGGGGAGTGGCTCAGTGGGCCCCTTGACATCTGAATCTGTGGGACTGGGAAGGAAGGCAAGGAACAGTATAAGCAAAAGGATTGTTTTCTCCGAGCCTCGGCTTTCTTTTTGTTTTTCTTTTTTAGAGACGGTGGTGGGTGTGTGTATGGGGTCGGGGAGGTGGTGGTGGTGGTGGGGTTCTCACCATGTTGCCCAGGCTAGTCTCGAACTCCTTGCCTCAAGCAACCCCCATGCCTCAGTCTCTCAAAGTGCGGGGTTACAGGAGTGTGACACCTCACCCAGTCTCAGCCTCAGTTTCTGGAGCTGTAAAATTGCAATAATATCCTCCTCACCGTGCTTCATATACAATAAGCACTCAATCAGTGAACCTTATACCTTGTTATTATTATATCATTTTATTTAACTTATTTTTCTGAGATGGAGTCTCACTCTGTAGCCCAGGCTGGAATGCAGTGATGCGATCTCGCCTCACTGCGACCTCTGCCTCCCGGGTTTAAGCGATCGTCCCGCCTCAGCCTCCGGAGTAGCTAGGACTACAAGCGCATGCTACCACACCCGGTTAATTTTTGTATTTTTACTAGAAACGTGGTTTCACCATATTGGCCAGGATGGTCTCGATCTCGTGACCTCGTAATCTGCCCGCCTCGGCCTCCCAAAGTGCTGGGATTACAGGCTTGAGCCATCGCGCCCGGCCTATTTTAGTTTTTAAAGGTTAGTAGGACCAGCCCTGAAATCAGCCTCTGCGCCCCACCGCCCTTCCGCCCTTCCGCCCTCCCTACTCTGGTACCAGCAGCACCCAGCAGCATACACAGCCGCCTGCGCCTCCACCTCCGTCCGCAAGTGTCGCTGTAGATGTCGCGGCCGGCCCCTCTAGGCGGCGTCGGCGGAACCGGAAGTCTCCTTTTCCACCCACTTCCGCTTTCTATCCCGGGCTTGGGCTGCGTGGAGAGCGTTTTTGCAATGCCTACTGGAGAGTTTGAGTGAGTTGGGGATCACGGAAGCGGGCACGGGAGGCGGTCACGGGGCTCTGGGAAGTATTATGTGGCCTGGGTGCGCCGAGGCCGCGGGGACCGGGCCTGGCTGACTTAATCTCAGCTCCCCGCACACTTGTTTCCGCAGTTCGAAGCCCAGCTGGGCCGACCAGGTGGAAGAGGAGGGAGAGGACGGTAAGTGAATCCGTTTGCCCCAGGTCATCGCGGCCAGGCCCGAGCCGGGTCACTGCTGCCTGTTTCCATCTCCCAGCCTGTCGCCGTGTCCGCCGTCATGGCCAGCCCCTGCCCCGCGCCTTCCTCCTTGGGGCCCGCTTGTTGCCAGCTCCAGATGTTCCTTGGCAGGTCCCTCTTCCTCCCATGCCACTGCGCTAGCCCTCCCAGCTGTTCTCTTACTTCAGGGAGAAAGTTGTAATCTCCTGTCTGCTGTTTCTCTACTGGCGCCTGGATGGCTTCATGGCGTGGCCCCCACCTTCCTACGAGGGATTCCCCCATCCTTGCCACTCCGAGTCCCCACAGGGCCATCCCAGTGTGCTGCCTGGCCAGCCCTCTGCCCTTGGCCTGCCTTTCTCAGCTTTTGCTGTAGGCGTCATCCCAAAGGCCCTTCCATCTCAGCTGGGGAGCTCCTGCCCCTGGAGCTGACCCCTTCTCTCCACGCTGCTTCTCACAGACAAATGTGTCACCAGCGAGCTCCTCAAAGGGATTCCTCTGGCCACCGGCGACACCAGCCCAGAGCCGGAGCTGCTGCCGGGAGGTGAGTGAGGACTGCCACTCCGTGTCCGGGCTGCCTCTCTCCCTCCAGCCATGCCGCTCCTGATGCCTGTGACCCAGGGCTCAGTTTCTTGCTCTTTTTCCCCTTCTCCAGCTCCACTGCCGCCTCCCAAGGAGGTCATCAACGGAAACATAAAAACAGTGACGGAGTACAAGATAGATGAGGATGGCAAGAAGTTCAAGGTGAGGGTGGGAGGGGGCAGGGAGTGAGGGGGACCCTGAGGCCAGAAGGGGTTAGGGTGTGTTGAGGGGGTTGATAAAGGAGCTCCTTTGGTTCCAGGAGCCAGACCCTTCTCCTCTCCCATCCTCAGATTGTCCGCACCTTCAGGATTGAGACCCGGAAGGCTTCAAAGGCTGTCGCAAGGAGGAAGGTGAGATCCTCTTTCCCCAGGGATAACACAGAGGAATTGGAAAACTGTGTTCCCTGGACCTTAGTTTTTAAGAGATGGGACTTAACTCTTTGTACCTGTTGTGAAGCTGAACTGAGCCTTGGGTGCTTGTACTCTCTTGGGGCCTTGGAAAGTTCAGGGCACAGGAGTTGATGATAAATAAATGATGATGATACATAGTAAAAATGTTCGATGATGGGCTGAGTGCAGTGAAAGTAGTCATGTGTGGTGGTGTGCACCTATAATCCCAGCTACGGGGGAGGCTGAGGCAGAAGAATTGCTTGAATCTGGGAGACGGAGTTTGCAGTGAGCCGAGGTTGCACCATTGCACTCCAGCCTGGGTGACAGAGCGAGACTGCATCTCACCCAAAAAAAAAATTGATGATAAATATCAAATGATAGTAATATCATCAAATAAATTCGATTAAAAATATGTTAGATTCTTTTATTTTTTTTTTAAAGACACAGGGTCCGGTCCTGTTGCCCAGTCTTGAGGGCAGTGGCACAATCAGAGCTTACTGCAGCCTTGTACTCCCAGGTTCAGGTTCAAGCCGTCCTCCCACCTCACCCTCCTGAGTAGCTGGGATTACAGGTGTACACTGCCACATTGGGCTAATTTTAATTTTTTGTAGAGGTGGGGTTTCTCTGTGTTGATCAGGCTGGTCTCCAGTTCCTGGGCTCAAGAGATGCTCCCACCTTTACCTCTCAAAGTGCCAGGATTACGGGAGGGAGGCCCTGTGACCAGCCGTGGTTAGATTTTTTATTCCTCTTAGCCTGTCAACAGAGGAATGGAGCCAGGAGGTGGTCACAGCAGTTTCTGGAAGAAGTGATACCAATTAATACACTTGGGACAGTTTGCTGTGCGCTTAATTTGTACCATACCTCATGCCAAGCACCTTGCAGGGTGTTTCTCATTTGATGTCCTTAGAAGCCCAGGGAGGTAGGAAGCTTTTGTGGTTCCCGTTTTACAAGGGAGGAAGCCAAGGCTCAGGCTGTGTAGCTCAAAGGCCTGGAGGTCTGGGTGGACCCCTTCACATCCCTGAATATTGAACCCTAGTGGGAGCTGGTCCGCCAGCATGAACAGGCCCCAGGCTGTGTAGCTGTCACCTGGGGCCCGATGCTGACACCTGCCCTGCCTCCTGGAGCTCGGGCCTGGTGGGGACTCAGGCAATAGGAACTGTCACCAGAACTGTTCAGGGAGTGGTTGACGAGGATGAAAATGAGGTTCAGGGCCCAGACACTGGGGGAGGCTGTAGGTCTGGGGTACTCCACTGTGGAAACCTGCCTGCCCCTGCCCTCAACTGTCCCCCATCCCTCCCTGAGCCCAGAACTGGAAGAAGTTTGGAAACTCAGAGTTTGACCCCCCAGGGCCCAATGTGGCCACCACCACCGTCAGTGACGATGTCTCTATGACGTTCATCACCAGCAAAGAGGTAAGCAGGGCAACCAGACAGGGCTGGTGTCCGGGGGTGGTGGCAAAGGGGGTGCCTCAGCCGCCTGAGTTCCCCCAAACCTGCCCCTGCCCAGGACCTGAACTGCCAGGAGGAGGAGGACCCCATGAACAAACTTAAGGGGCAGAAGATCGTGTCCTGCCGCATCTGCAAGGGCGACCACTGGACCACTCGCTGCCCATACAAGGACACGCTGGGGCCCATGCAGAAGGAGCTGGCCGAGCAGCTGGGCCTGTCCACCGGCGAGAAGGAGAAGCTGCCCGGAGGTGCGCGGGCGTGGTGTGTGGGGCGTCCTTGATCGGTGCCTGTTACCTCCTGCATGACGGCGCAGTGGGTTTCACAGTGCCTGTCTTCCCTTGAGGTGCCTTTTGCCTTCCTAGTTGGCTGCATCTCCTGTAAGGTTGGGAGACAGGCGTCTCCCTTTTATATGCGACTTGGCAGCTGTGACTCTGCTGGTGGCCCTGTGACTGTCCTGATGTGAGCTGCTTGAGCTGCTGTCAGTCCCAGTGTGCTGACCCCTCCATCCCCTTGTGTGTGTGTGGCGTCTGTTTGCACGCCTGTGATTCTACCATCTGAATCCTTTTGTGGGATTAGCTGGTGGTGAGGGGATGTGCACTTGTTGCCTGCCATGTGAGGGGAGCCTGGGCACTGTCCTGTGTGTCCCATGACTGCCATCGCTGTAGATGTGAGGCTGCTCTCCCTGTCACCCCCCGCCCTCTCTGGAGGGGGGTTGGGGCTTTACCATCTCTGCCTTCACCAGTGTTGCTGGCTGGGAGCTCGAATGGTATCAGCTTTCCAGGTGTGACCTTGGTGTCGTCTTGGCCAACCGGCTGCCTGTGGCTTGGCAGACGGTGCCTGCTCTGGGTCAGCACTAGAGCCCCAGCTTCCTGGGGCAGCTCTGTCCCCATGCCTGTGCCAGGGTGAAGTTGAACTCGGCTGTCTGTTGGTCCCCAGAGCTGGAGCCAGTGCAGGCCACCCAGAACAAGACGGGGAAGTACGTGCCACCAAGCCTGCGCGACGGGGCCAGCCGCCGCGGGGAGTCCATGCAGCCGAACCGCAGAGGTGAGGGGTGCCCCGACACCGGGCTGGTGCGTGGGCGCCTCCCGGCACCCCGTCATTATCCCTGAGGTGCACACGAGGGCCAGGCAGGGGCCTCCACTCACAGCCACCTCCCCTCACAGCTGATGACAACGCCACCATCCGCGTCACCAACTTGTCAGAGGACACGCGTGAGACCGACCTCCAGGAGCTCTTCCGGCCCTTTGGCTCCATCTCCCGCATCTACCTAGCCAAGGACAAGACCACTGGCCAGTCCAAGGTAGGTGGGCAGGAATGGCGGGGCTGTGGAGCAGGGGTTTGCCTGTCCCAGCTCTTGCCCCTGATCCCGCCCACACCTCCCCTCTGCAGGGCTTTGCCTTCATCAGCTTCCACCGCCGTGAGGATGCTGCGCGCGCCATCGCTGGAGTGTCTGGCTTCGGCTACGACCACCTCATCCTCAACGTCGAGTGGGCCAAGTAAGATCCAACCCCTGCCCTGCCCCGGGTCCCTGCCTTGTCCCAGGACCACCACTGAGCCTGGGGCCAACCAATAGTCCTATGGCAATTTAATAGTCCCCAGGTTGGTTTTGAGGGGAACCAAAAAGTCAGGCTCAAAAAGTCCTTGTCTTTTTCCAAAACCTGGCAGAGGGGTACTGGGCGGCAGCTCTTGTGCCCAGAGTCCCTGCCAGTCTTTGGGCCAGGTCTTGAGACCGGCCATCTGACTCTGTGCCCCCTTTGTCCTTGTATTACCCCCCCTTTGCTCCGCCCTCGAGGTGCCACTTGGGTGTCAGGAGTCTTGGGGTGCCCCCCAAGGTCTCACACCATGCCACCCTCCTGCCTTCCCCAGGCCATCCACCAACTAAGCCAGCTGCCACGGTGTGCTCGGCCCAGGATCCTTGGCGACAGAAGGCAGCCTCTGAGAGCGCGGGCTCCAAAGGCAATAAAAAGGCTCCTCTCTACCCCGTCCTGTTTATTCTTGCATCTCCAGTCCTGCGGCGGGGCCAGCCCCTCCCCTCCCCTGGGTGTGGGTTTGGTCCCTGACCCTGCGGAGTCCCATGGCCAGCGCTCTGGGTGGGAAAGGTGACTGCTGCCTGGGCTGCAGCAGGCCCAACCTGGCTGCGATCACAGGCGTTGCTTTCTGGGGGAAGTGGCACCTTGGAATGACACGTGGAATAAGGATGGCTTCAGCCAGGACACGTCAGGCTCACCTCATGGGACGGGCTCCGATGGTTCAGGAGTGGCTGTGGCATTGAGGGGCAGGGCTTGGCCGGTGCTCTTGGCATCCTCCGGCCTCCAGCTGTCTCTGTAGCCAGGGCAGTGTTGGCGGCAGCAGCTGAGGCTGGGCACCACGGCCATGTAGAGCAGCGGGTGGATGCAGAAGGCAAGGGGCATGAGGCCTCGCATCGCCTGGTAGCCCACGTAAGGCCCCAACTCTAGGGCCGCTGTGGCCTGTCCCACATCTGCAAAATTTGGGCAGCGGCTGTTCCAGCGTCGCCGAGCCTCCACGTTGAGCACCCGCATGATGTGGTAGGGTACGTAGGAGCTGGCGTAGAGGGCCACACCACTAGCCATCAGCGCTGCCACGCGCAGCTTTTCGGCCACAGTCATGCCTGTGCTGCGTAGCACGGCTGGTCCAAGGGCACCGTAGGCTGCCAGTGTGAGCAGCAGCGGCAGGACACAGCCCAGCCCCGCCAGCACCAGGCTGTATGCTCTGTAGGCCGCCAGCCTATGGCTGTCCGCTGTCCCCAGACACTTGATGCAGGCCTCGGGCCTGGCCACGCTGCAGGTGCCTGCCCCCTGCTGTGGCCTCTTCAGGTGGGAGAAGCTGAGCGTGGGTGCGGCCAGCAGGGCAGCCAGGACCCAGCCTGTGGCACTCATGGCCCAGGCGTGCTTAGGCCGTAGGTAGCTGCGGGTGAAGAAGGGGTGCACGATGCCCATGTAGCGGTTGAGGCTGATGCAGGTGATGAAGATGACGCTGCCCAGCAGGTTGCAGGTGAAGAGGAAGCTCTCCAGACGGCACATGGCCTCCCCGTAGCGCCAGTGCTTGGGGGGATAGAGGTAGGCGGCCAGCGGGGGCAGCGTCAGGGCGCAGAGCAGGTCACTGACTGCCAGCTGGGCTGAGAAGACCACAGTGGGGTGCCACGGGCGCTGTTCCTGGGTGCTGAAGCGGTATAGGGCCAGGCCATTGCTGGCCACGGCCACCAGGAACTCAACCACTAGTATGGGCCACAAGAAGTCCCCCTGGAACGTACTGAGGATGCGGTCGGCAGCCACCAAGAAGTCAACAGGGCAGGCCTTAGCACCTGTGGGCAGAAGGTGTCACCAGCTGAGCCCTCATCTCCCATAAGGCAGCTTCTGCTGCCTCCAGAGCCCACGTCCACCATGGCGTGGATCCTGACACAAGTCCTTTCCCCGTCCTGGAAGGGGACCAGGCTCCACTCCGTTACATGGCCGGGATTGGGACTCAGAGCCAGGGTTCTGCACTGGGCCCCAACGGACCAGCTGGGGCAAGCCAGTGGCCACCCAGCTCCCCCACCACCCTCGTCTACTGGAGTCGCTGGCCCCACTAGAGGCCTCCTCCCTGAAGTCCAGCCCCAGCAAGTCCTGCCAGCTTCACTTCAGATCTCTGCTGCCTAAAGCCGCACTGGGGTCCAGCCCTCACCCGCAGCCTCTTCTCCCCGTGGCCACCAGAGGGCACCTGCGAGTGCTGGAGGCCTGTCCCCACCCCCTCCGCTTCCAGCTCCCTTGGCCAAGGAGTTGCCGCCCAAGAGCCAGACTCACCCAAGATGCCATGGGTGCGCTCCCACCCGCCACACTTCCAGTGCCATCCTCTCTGCTCCATGACTCACTCCCTCATGATAGCCCACTCTAGCTTCCCGGCTGCTCCTGCAGGCTTGTGCCTTAGGACCTTCCTACCCAGACTTTTTTTTTTTTTTTTGAGATGGAGTCTCACTCTGATGCCAGGCTGGAGTGCAGTGGTGCAATCTCGGCTCACTGCAACCTCTGCCTCCCGGGTTCAAGGAATCCTCTTGCCTCAGCCTCCCAAGTAGCTGGGATTACAGGCATGTGCCACCCCGCCTGGCTAATTTTTGTATTTTCAGTAGAGATGGGGATTCCCCACGTTGGTCACTGCTAATAAGGATTTTTAGGGGGCACAAAGGTTGCCTCCAAGGGTTTAATGATTTGCTAAATTTGCATTTACCCCACCCACCTCTAGGATTTTGGAGCTTAATTATCTAGCTCTGGTTTCCTACGCCAAAACCAATGTTTGAACCACTCTGACCTCTGATTTCCTTTTCAGGCTGGTCTCAAACTCCTGACCTCAGGTGATCCACCCGCCTCAGCCTCCCAAAGCACTGGGATTACAGGCATGACCCACCATGCCTGGCCACACCCCGACATTCTTTAGGCTCCCTCCCCGACGTCTGTGGTCCTGCCTGCAGAGGCCCCAAAGCGTGCCTGCAGCCTCATGCCCTCCACTCTCCCTTCCCTGCAGCATTTTCCCCCATATCGTGCCCGGACCTAATGACAAAAAAACCTCCCTCCTCCGGGAGGATGGAGGGCTCTGCTTACCCACCACTAGCACCAGTGCCCACCACAGTGTGCAGGGCACAGCAGCACAGGGGCGCTCACTCCTCGTTCCCCACTCCCGCCTCCGCAGGCTGACAGCCTCCTCTGGAGGTGCCTACCCACTCCCAACCCCAGCCTGCTCACGGAGGAAGTGCCATCTATACCTCGCTTTTTTCTGGAGACACGATCTCGCTCTGTCACTGAGGATGAAGTGCAATCACAGCTCAGTGCAGGCTGGAACTCCTGGGCTCAAGCGATCCTCCTGCCTCAGCCTCCTGAGTAGCTGGGACCACAGGCTCCTGCCACCACAAGCAGCCTCAACCTAGGTTTTACCAATACCCATCCCCCACTGCACCCACCTTCTGACAATCTCCAGGGCTAACTGCAGACCCCTGGATAGGCCATCACGCCTTCTCACCTGAGTGGTTGGCTGCCATGTTCTCGCGCTGTCCGTGCCGAGCCTGAGCCTGCGTCCCAGTTCTACTGTCACTCCTGAGTCTCCTGTGGCCAAGCCCCAGTCCCGCCCAGTTCCGGGGCCAGCCAGCAGAGCAGGCCAGAGCATCCTGTTTCCACCCACGTTTCCTTCCTCATTGTGCCACAGCCAGCCGGGGGTTCAGGCCCATCTGCTTAAAGCGTGACCTCTGTCTGCTTGCAGGGCTCTTGGTGGTACCATGGGGAGGGGCTGCCCATGCCCAATGCTGCCACCAATGACACAACCCAACCCCATGCAGGAAGTGGGAGAGGGACCCAGCTTCCAGGAGCAAACCAGGTGGGAGGGACTCCCAGGCGTCCCCGGCCTCTCTGGGATGCTTTGTAGGGCTCCAGGATCCCCTATCCCAAAAGCTGACGTGGACTCCTGGCCAGTTCAGTCCTTTATTGGAGTGGAAGCGTTGGGGACACAACTCCTTTATGAAAGGAAACCGAGGGCCACGTCTCTCGGGCCCCAATCTGGGGTGTTCAATCTATCCACTGCTCCGGCGTGGCTCGGCCTCATGCTGCTCTCTTCCGTGGCCGGCCCCGGCCCCGTCCACGATGCCAGGAAACCCCCTTGGGCCCCCACCTGCCCTGAGCCCCCTGGGGCTTGTCCTTGGTCAACTTCTGGTCACTAAAGCGACCCTTGCCTCGGTCCGTTTCCCGCATCTTCCAGCCCGGACACTTAGCTGGCTGTTTCTGCTTTGCCTCAGGGAACAGGTCTGTGAGGAAGAGACCATGTCAGGGCCCCAGGAACAAGGACAGGCCCTGGGGACCCCGCTGCAGACCCCACTCCATACCTTCACTGGGCGCCTCGCCCACCGCCTGGCAGAAATACTCGATGTCATCATCTTCCAGGTCATCTTCCTCCAGGTCATCATAATCCAGGTCATCGAACTCCTCACTCAACCCCAGGCTCGCCCTCCTCGGGGTCACTTCGTGACTGCTCCCAACCTGTGCCTTCTTCATGCCCTCCAGGCTCTTCTCCCTGAAGGAGGGATTGGGTGGTGGTCAAGATGGCTGCCCATCCCCAGGACGCCTGGCCTGGCCCTGCCAAGCCCCACCCAGACCTGTGGGCCTCCCGCTGCTCCTGCTTGCGCTGCACATTCTGGGCCTGCTGGGCCCGCCTCTGCGCCTTCAGCTGCAACCTCTTCTCCTTTGCTTCCAGGATGGCCTGCAGCTCCTCCTCCGTCTTGCGCACTGAACAGGGAGACGCGGGTCACCAAGAGTCGGGTGCAGCCCCCCACCCGTGACCCCCCCCCACCCTTGGGCCCCGGCCTCACCAAAACTGTGGAACATCACTTTGCCCTCCCCGATGCCGTCCTGGACCTTGATGAGTTGCAGTGTCATCCTCGGACCGATCTGGGGGAACAAGAGAGAAGTGTCATCCCATTGTTGGGGCTGGGGGTCCCCAAGGGTCACCTGCCCTGGGCCTCACCTCAGTGAGCCGCACGGCGCTCTGTTGAGCCGGCATGTTGCCGCGGCCAGCGATGGCCTGGGGCAGCTCTGTGATGTTATGGTCACCGTCGGGCTCCGCCTCGCTCTCCGACAGCCCTGCACCCCTGTGTGGGGAACACTCGCAGCTCAATGGGGGAGCTCAGACTCTTGGGCCCATTCTGGGGTCCCTGGGCTGCGGGTGGCCTCCCGCCCTGTGCCCTCCTCACGTAGCCAGCAGCTCGCTGATGTCCTGCAGGCGGCTCATGTTGGGGAACTTCTCTTGGAGAAGCTTCTTCATCCCGCGACTCGCACCCACAGGAACAACCTTGATGCTACTGTGGGGACATGAGTGGATGACAAGGGGGTGGTCAGGAGTCTTGGGGCTTGCAGCCCACATCTCGCCCTTCCCACAGTGCATCAGGGCGTTTACTCTGAGACAGAGCAATCAGAGTCTCAGCAGGAGTGCTGTCATCAGCCGCATGCAGAGGCCCCCATCCCGTACCCCCTCATTCCTCGCCTGCCGGGATGCTCACTAGTGGCGGAAGTCCAGCTCCTGGGAGTCGGGGTTGTAGTCAATGAGGAGGCAGCGCTTGATGGTGTTCAGGTTTACCTGGGAGGTGAGGAAGAAAGCATGTTCCAGTAGACTCTCGGCAAAGTTTGGGGAAATGGGGGCTTTAGGGGATACATGCACTGTTACACTGACTGTGGTGCTGGCTAGAATTCCTGCTTCCAGCTTGCACCTGTGGTTTCGGCTATTCTGGAAGCTGAAGTTGGGGGACTGCCTGAGCCCAGGAGTTCAAAACCAGCCCAGGCAACATAAAGAGTGTCCATGTCTACAAAAAGTAGATGTAAAATGAGCTGGACATGGTGGTGCATGCCTGCAGTCTTAGCTACTTAGGAGGCGGAGGCTGCAGGATTGCTTGCACCCAGGAGTTCAAGACCAACATAGGTAAACTCTGTCTCTTAAAAAAAAAAAAAGAAGAAATCCTGGTCCCCACAGCCCATATTAGACTCCCTGGTCCCATCTGAGAGTCACTGGCGACAAGGATTAGGAGCTAGGACTCAGGGGCGAGACAAATTTAAAAATCCAGTCCTGCCCCCTGGAATCTAAACTCAGCATCTCTGCCAGCCTCAGTTTTGCTTTTTTTGGAGACAAGGTCTCGCTTTGTCACCCACGATGGAGTAGAGTGGTATGAACATGACTCACTGTAGCCTCGACCTCCTGGGCTCAGGTGATTCTCCCACCTCAGCCTCCTCAGTAGCTGGTACTACAGGCATGTGCCACCACACGAGACTACTTTTTAAAAATCTACTTTCTGTAGACATGGGGTCTTGCTATGTTGCCCAGGCTGATCTCAAACTCTTGGGCTCAAGTGATCCTCCTTCCTTGCCCTCCCAAAGTACTGGGATTACAGGCCTGAGCCACAGGACCGGGCCCTGCAGCTTTCCTCTGTAAAACAGGGCCATGAGAAGAGATGCTACACTCAACACACACAGAAAATAAAACTCTGTCAGTATGTCTTCCGACCTGCTGGACAAGGTACAACTTGCAGGGTGGGGAGTGCTGGGGGCATCTCTGGACACTTTTGCCCAGCATCACCGGACACATGAGTGGGATTTAACCTCAGGACTCAGCGGACCCAGGAGCTGTCAGCCTCAGCACTAGGAGTCAGTGAGCGAACCACCTGAGGGCCTGTGGCACCTCTACCTGCTGCACCCACCCGTACCTGCCACCTCACTAGGCCAGGCCCACCTTGTGAACATTAATGGAAGGGAACAGGTTCTGGAACATGGTGGCCATGAGCTTCACATGCATGCCATGGGGGCCAAAGCTGTTGAGCACCAGGAGGGGCGGGTGGGCAAACTGCTGCTCGTGCATGCGGTGCCGGCGCAGTGAGGAGACCACGTCACGCACCAGTGAGTACTGCAGGGCAGGAGGAGGGGGTGACCATCAACCACATGTGGTTGGGGCCACCCCCAAGTCCAGCTCCCACCCACATGACTTTGTACCACCTCCCCTCCTCACCTTCTTGACCTGGAAGGTCAAGGTGGGGCCTCCTGGGAGGCGCATCAGCTTCTGCAGGGGAAGAAAAGATCAGTCAGGCTGGAGAGCTCTAGCAGAGGAGCCCGGGAGTAGGCACATTTGCCCCATCTCTCCTTCAGAGCGTTTACTTTGAAGCCAGAAATCACAGCAGCTCAGAGGCATATGTGTTCATCATGAGAGATGGGGAAAGCGGGGGTCTGGGGGAGATGAAGGGGTGAGGGTGTCTACTCACAAAGTAGACACTGGTCTCGGTTTTGCTCAGGATCAGAAAATGTGTGACCCCGAGGGGCCCAGCCACTGCCACGCAGTCCTTCAGTGAGTTCTTCTTACGAACCTAGAAATGACAAAGAGAAAAAAACAGCTTAGCTGGGCGTAGTGGAGTGTGCCTGTAATCCCAGCTACTCGGGAGGCTGAGGCAGGAGAATTACTTGAACCAGGGAGGTGGAGGTTGCAGTGAACCGAGATGTTGCCATTGCATTCCAGCCTGGGCAACAAGAGGGAAACTCTGTCTCAAAAAAAAAAAAAAAGAAAAAGAAAAAACACAGCTATCCCTTATTGCAGTGACTATAAGCTGATGCTGCAAATCCTATTATGGTCTGTCTTGCACCTGACCCTTTCAACAAGCCACACAGCTATCCCTTATTGCAGTGACTATAAGCTGATCCCATTATGGTCTGTCTTGCACCTGACCCTTTCAACAAGCCCACACAGCTATCCCTTATTGCAGTGACTATAAGCTGATCCCATTATGGTCTGTCTTGCACCTGACCCTTTCAACAAGCCCACACAGCTATCCCTTATTGCAGTGACTATAAGCTGATACTGCAGATCCTGTTATGATTTGTCTTGCACCTGACTCTTTCAACAAGTCCAGGTCAACTGGACATGGATTTCAGTTCTAACTCTGTCTCTTGCTCACAGTGCATCTTCCCATTTGACAGATGAGCGAACCGAGGCCCAGCAAGATTAAGTAACTAGCTTCAGGTACTGAGGAAAAGTCAGTTTCCAACCCTGCTTTGCTGTCTCCAGATTCTAGCTTTTTTTTTTTTTTTTTTTTTTTTTTTTTTTTTTGCAACATGGCCTGCCCCTGTCGCCCAGGCTGGAGTGAAGTGGCATGATCCTGATTCACTGCAGCCTTAATTTCATGGGCTCAAGGAATCCTCCAACCTCGGCCTCCCGAGTGACTGGGACTACAGGCATTCACCACCGTATCAGACTAACTTTTCTATTTTTTTGGTAAAGACGCCATACTGCCGAGGGGTGGTCTCGAACTCCTGGGCTCAAATAATCCTCCCGCCTCAGCCTCCCAAAATGCTTACAGGCTGAGCCACCACGCCAGGCTCCAGATTCCAGTCTTTTTTATTTATTTATTTATTTTTTTATATCACTTCTATTTGATGATGGAGAGATCCCAGTCTTAACCGCCACGCTTAGCCTACTATCTATCTCGCAAGCTGTACGCCCTCGCTCCAGCCCCGGAAAGCCCTGAGTCAGAGATGAGACTCCCCATGAGGGTCCCTTTCTCTAGCTGGGGAGACTGAGGCCTCCCATAGGGAGGCATTACTACGGCCGCGAAGACGAACCTCAGGGTGGGTGGAGACGGGCTAGGGGTGAGTTACAGACCTGCAGGCGGCTGGCAGTGAGCGGCTCCATGACCCGCCGCACGTCCAGAGTGAGCTGCCGGAGGTTCTGACCCGCGCAGCCCCGCGTGAACACGAACGAGTGCGGGTTGGCGGCATAGGCCTCGAGGTTGTGGAGCTGCGCCTGGGCGCGCGCACGCTTCTGGTGCCGGGACTACGGAGGCGAAAAACAAACAGTGAGGGCCGCGACCCGGACCAAGACCCCACCTGTACCCCCTGACTCCCCAGCCACCGCGCCTTACCCTCCCTGACCGCCCCATGCTCCTGGGTCCTCCACGAGGGTTCCTCTGTCTGCCGATTCCGGCGCCGCGCAGCTCACTTCCGGCGCCTGAGAGGCCTCACGGAAATCGGCACGGCGTGGTGACGTCATCAGGCGGTCCTGCGCACTAGGTGGCCTCTGGGAGCGGGGAGGGGCAATCAGGTGGAGCGGTTGCTATGGAGACAGGGAGGACTGTTTCTAGGGAGACGGGGCGGGGCTACGCGGCTCCTGGCTGCAGAGAAACTGATCTGACAGTTCGAATCCTGCTTCGGCCCATTTCCTCCAGCTGGGCTAAAACCACTTTCTGCATTCCGAGGCTTCTAAAATATCCCAAAGTGAGGATGACAATGTCCTCCGGGCCCACGAATGAGGAGCGATCATGTATGCACAATGTGGGGCGCTCTGGCGCCAGGTACTTGGGGAGAAGCCACTAGAGGGAATAAGGACTGTGGCAATCATTCATTTTGATCCCGCAGCTCCTCTGGGCCAGCTGTCCTCCCCGGGTACTCCTGTCTGCAGACCCGCTGAGCGATGGAAACTCCACATCACCTTCTGGAAACTCAGGGCAAGGCGGGCGCTTCGTGAATAACTCGCCCCCTCCTTCTTTCCGCTCAAAGCCTCAGTCTTGGCCTCAGGCCTCTGGCTTCTTCCTCAAAACCTTGCAGTTGGGGGAAGGGACACCCCCTCCCTGAGCTGAACATTGCTCTCCCCTCCCCCATCGGCCTCCTCTCCCTCCTGGCTCTCTCTGGCACCCCAATTCTTCCTCCTCTCCCCCATATGTGTCTCTCTTCCCTCTCATCTTCTCCCTGTCTCTGTCTCCTTCTTTAACTTTGTCTCTGTCATCAGTTGTCTCTTTCGTCATTTATAACTAAAGAAGTTTCCTTTCTCTGTGTCTGGCCCCATTCCCGTTTCTTTCTTCTCCTCTGCCTCCCTGTGTCTCTCCCCATCTTCCCATCTCTCCCTATCTCTGCCATCTCCCTATGTCTCTCCCATCTCCATCTGTCCGAGTCTGTCTTCTTCAGCCCTTCTCTGTGACTTATGACGTTTACTCCCTCTCTACTGCCAATGGGGAAGCTAAAGGGGGCTGAGATTGGGGCGGGGCGCGGGGGGGGGGCGAGGGGCCCAGCATGGGGGCCCCAACTTAGGCCCAGAGCCCAGCCTGGCAGCCTCTCTCAAATCTGGGACGACCATTTCCTCTTTCAACCCTGGAGTCCACTCGAGTTACTTGGGAACTCAGGACGGTGCGGACCAGGGAAGGAGGCGGCTCTTCCAGCGTGTGGCCGGTTGTCGGTGGGACCTTCGGACAGGTCTCAGACCCTGGGCCTGGGCTCTGCGGGGCTCTACGTGAGTTTCTTTGTACCCCTGGGAAATGACTGCATGGTTACTTCTCCCAGTTCTGTCCCTGTGTGATTTGACTTGTGTGAAAATATGACCGAGTGTGTGGGAGACTGATGGTGACCTCCGTGGTGTGGTGGATGGGTGTCTGGGTGTCACCTGTGTGTACCTGTTTTGTATCTGTGCATCACAGTGTGATCACAAGAACCAGGGTGTGGACAAGTCTGACACACAGATAAAGACCCACTTAGGGCAAGGCTCGGTGGCTCACGCCCATAATCCCAGCACTGTGGGAGACTGAGGCGGGTGGATTACCTGAGGTCGGGAGTTCGAGACCAGCCTGGCCAACATGGAGAAACCCCGTTTCTACTAAAAGTACAAAAATTAGCTGGGTGTGGTGGCAGGTGCCTATAATCTCACCTACTCTGGAGGCTGGGGCAGGATAGTCACTTGAACCTGGGAGGTGGAGGTTGCAGTGAGCTGAGATCGTGCCATTGCACTCCAGCCTGGGTGAAAAGAGCAAAACTCCCTTTCAAAAAAAAAAAATGGGAAATAAAGAAAGAAAAAGACCCACTCAGCTCACCCCCATTTCCCTTTAAGTTGTGATGTATGTGTGACCGTATTTGGAACACACAGTTGTTGCCTGAAACTGTGTTATGTTTCCAGAAAGGTCTGTGAAGCTGGAACAAAGTAAGCTGTGTCTTTTATTTTTTTATCAGTGGGATATCCTTTATTTATGAAAGCATAATTCCAATGCAAAAGTCAAGCTTTATGGTTACATATTAGGATAGGTTCAGATCCAATATGACAATGTTTAACACTAACTTTAACATGTTAGAGTTCTGATTCCTGAAAATTTTTCTCACTTAATACATTCCCTCTGGCCGGGCACAGTGGCTAACGCCTGTAATCCCAGCACTTTGGGAGGCTCAGGTGGGCGCATCATGAGGTCAGGAGTTTGATACCAGTCTGGCCAACGTGGTGAAACCTCATCACTACTAAAAACATAAAAATTAGCTGGCGTGGTGGCGGGCACCTGTAGTCCCAGCTACTCTGGAGGCTGAGGCAGGAGAATCGCTTGAACCCAGAAGGTGGAGGTTGCGGTGAGCCAAGATCGCACCACTGACTGCAGCCTGGGAGAGAGAGCAAGACTTCGTCTCAAAAAAAAAAAAAAAAAAAGAGGGCTGGGCGGTGGCTCACGTCTATAATCCCAACACTTTGAGAGGCTGAGGTGGACAGATCACAAGGTCAGGAGCTCAAGACCAGCCTGGCCAAAGTAGTGAAACCCTGTCTATACTGAAAAAAAAAATACAAATATTAGCCAGGTGTGGTGGTGGGCGTCTGTAGTCCCAGCCACTCGGGAGGCTGAGGTGGGAGAATTGCTTGAACCTGGGAGGCAGAGGTTGCAGTGAGCTGAGATCCAGCCATTTCACTCCAGCCTGGGCAACAGGGCAACAGGGCAAAAGGGTGAGACTCTATCTCAAAAAAAAGAAAGAAAGAAAAAAGAATATGCTGTGGGCTGGGTGCTGTGGCTCACACCTGTAATCCCAGCACTTTGGGAGGCCAAGGCGGACAGATCACGAGGTCAAGAGATCGAGACCATCCTGGCCAACATGGTGAAACCCCGTCTCTACTAAAATACAAAAATTAGCTGGGCGTGGTGGCGTGCTCCTGTAGTCCCATCTACTCAGGAGGCTGAGGCAGAAGAATTGCTTGAATCTGGGAGGCAGAGGTTGCAGTGAGCCGAGATCGCACCACTGCACTCCAGCCTGGCACCTGGCGACTAAGTGAGACTCTGTCTCAAAAAAAAAAGAAAAAAAAAACACATTTCTTCTACCACAATTTAAAAATTTCCAGCAGGTGGATCACCTGAGGTCAGGAGTTCAAGACCAGCCTGACCAACAGGGAGAAATCCTGTTTCTACTAAAAATGCAAAAATAGCTGGGTGTGGTGGTGCACGCCTATAACCCCAGCTACTTGGGAGGCTGAAGCAAGAGAATTGCTTGAATCCAGGAGGCAGAGGTTGCGGTGAGCTGAGATTGTGCCATTGCACTCCAGCCTGGGCAAAAAGAGTGAAACTTTGTCTCAAAAAATGAATAAAGTAAAAATAAAAATGTCCAACTGTGTCTTTTATACTTATTTTTTATTTTTATTTATTTATTTATTTATTTTAAGATAGGAGTTTCACTCTTGTACCCCAGGCTGGAGTGTGGTGGCGCGATCTCGGCTCACTGCATCCTCTGCCTCCAGGCTTCAAGCGATTCTCCTGCCTCAGCCTTCCGAGTAGTTGGGATTACTGGCCCACACCACTATGCCTGGCTAATTTTTGTATTTTTAGTAAAGACGGAGTTTCACCATGTTGGCCAGGATGGTTTTGAACTCCTGACCTCAAGTGATCCAACTGCCTTGGCCTCCCAAAGTGCTGGGATTACAGGCATGAGCTACTGTACCCGGACTTTTGCTGGGTGTTAATTCGTGTGTGTGTGTGTGTGTCTTTGTGTCTGCTCTGTTATATGCCGATATGTGTATGACTGCTGTGGTATACATGTGTGAGTTTCTGAGTCAAGCTACCTCGGCTGGTTCTCATCCTGGTCTCTTTCCGGCTGTGTGACCACAGGCAAGTCACTCACCCTCTCTGAGCCTGTTTCCCTGCTGTAAAATGAGGCTACATACAGAGAAGCCAGCTCAGGTTGTGAGGATCAAATGACATGAAAGGTGTGGAGAGTTTAGAGCCACACCCTACACACAGTGAGTCCCCAGTGACATTCCTCATTCTATGTGTGGTGTGTGAGTGTCTGGAGCTGGGATCCCGCCTGGCTGCCCCGGGGCCTGCAGCCTCTCACGCTCTGGGCTCTGCAGTGGAGGGTGGCGGGGAAGGGGAGGGATGTCCAGGACACTGACCTGTGTTATCAGGCTCTGGTGGCCTGGGCAGGGGGATCTGGCAACTCTGTCTCATTTCTCATTCGGGAAATGCTAAATATTTATAGTTTGGCCTCCTGGGCCCAGCATCCCAGCTCCACTCCCAGGCTCTGGGGGTTGGGGAGTGGTTACCAAGCCTCCTCTCTCCTGTCCCAGCATCCCCCCGCACACACCCTTCTCTAGCTCAGAGGCTCCACTGGACCCTCGACTCTTTCTTGGACTTGCGCGCCCTGTGAGCTTTGCTGGATTCAGGGTCTTGGGCGTGAGAGGTGAGAGGGTGGGAAGGTAGGTGGAGGTAGATTCTCACTGTCGGAAAACCCCAACCACAGCTTGGCTTGGGGCCCCCAGGCCATCCCGCCACCCCAGGCAGAGAGTGTGAAATGCAGTGTGAAAGGCAGCTGGGGGCAGGGTGGCGGTGGGGGGGAGTGTCAGTGATCAGAGGACAAAGAGAGGACCCCCCCCACCACCCTCCACCTGACTCAGAGTAAAACCCAAGTTCTCCTCTGGGCCCACAAGACTTCACATGTTGCCGTCACCTCTCACCCACTCCTGCTTTCCCTCCTCACTTACTCTGTTCCAGCTTCAGACCTTTCTGTCATTTCTTTTCTTTTTTTTTCAGTCTGTCTTTGTCACCTAGGCTGGAGTACAGTGACGCAATCTCGGCTTACTGCAACCTCTGCCTCCTGAGTTCAAGCAATTCTCCCACTTCAGCCTCCTGAGTAGTATCTGGGATTACAGGTGTCTCCCACCACACCCAGCTAATTTTTGTATTTTTAGTAGAGACAGGGTTTCACCAAGTTGGCCAGGCTGGTCTTGAACTCCTGACCTCAGATGATCCTTCTGCCTTGGCCTCCCACAGTGCTGGGATTACAGGCATGCGCCACCATGCCTGGCCCCTTTCTGCCATTTCTTGGGTCCAACCTCAGGGCCTTTGCACCTGCTGTTCCCTCTGCCTGGAATGTTCATCCTCTTCTCTCTTTTCCTTCAGGTCCTTGCGAAAGTGTCACTTATTCTTAATTTTTATTTTTAGTAGAGATGGGGTTTTGCCATGTTGGCCAGGCTGGTCTCAAACTCCTGGGCTCAAGCAATCCTCCTGCCTTGGTCTTCCAAAGTGCTGGAATTACAGGTGTGAGCCACTGTGCCCGGTCAAGTGTCTCTTCTGTGAGGCCTTTCCTGAATCCTCTATTTTATTTTTATTTTTTTATTTTTTGAGACAGTCTCTCTCTGTTGCCCAGGCTGGAGTGCAGTGGTGCGATCATGACTCACTGCAACCTCTACCTTCCGGGTTCACGTGATTCTTGTGCCTCAACCTCCTGAGTAGCTGGGACTATAGGTGCCTGCCGCCACGCCTGGCTTTTTGTATTTTCAGTAGAAACAGGGTTTCGCCACATTGGCCAAGCTGGTCTCAAACTCCTGACCTCAAGTGATCCTCCTGCCTCGGCCTCCCAAAGTGCTGGGATTACAGGTGTGAGCCACTGCACCTGGCCCTGCCTACTCTATTAAATGTCCCCAAACCCAAGGACTGTCACCTCCCTTCCTGTTCCATTTTTCTCCTAAGCACCATCACGCTCTGACCTACCTACCGGCTGTTTGACTTATTTCTCTGTTCTCTTACCTTGAATTTCAGCTCCACAAGGGCAGACGTTTTGTCTGTTTGGGTTAAGGCTGTGTCCTCATTGCCTAAAACAGCACCTGGCATAAAACAGGCACTTAAGGCATGCGTGGTTGAATGAATAAATGAGGCAATGCGTGTGTGTGATGGAGACCCTCAGGATACGCGCTTGCACAGGCATCAGGAAGTGTACGTTTAGGGCTGGTTGTGGCTGCTCACACCTGTAATTTCAGCACTTTGGGAGGCCAAGGTGGGAGGATCACTTGAGCCTAGGAGTTGGAGACCAGCCTGGGCAACATAGTGAGATCCCATCTCTACAAAAAAGTACCTGGGCATAGTGGTACACACCTGTAGTCCCAGCTACACAGGAGGCTGAGGCAGGAGGACTACTTGAGCACAGGAGTTGGAGGCTGCAGTGAGCTATGATTGCTCCACTGCACTCTAGCCTGGGCAACAGAGCAAGCAAGTCTCTTTTTTTTTTTGAGATGGAGTCTCACTGGGTCTAGGTCGTCCAGGCTATAGGGCAGTGTTGGCCAGGTCTCGATCTCCTGACCTCAGATGATCAGCCCGCCTTGGCCTCCCAAAGTGCTGGGATTACAGGCGTGAACCACCATGAGACCAGCCTGGGAAACATGGTGAAACCCCATCTCTAATGAAAATACAAAAGATTAGCTGGGCGTGGTGGTGCGTGCCTGTAAACCAGCTACTTGGGAGGCTGAGGCAAGAGAATAGCTTGAACCCGAGAGGGGGAGGTTGCAGTGAGCCGAGATCACACCACTCCAGCCTGGCAACAGAGGGAGACTCCATCTCAAAAAAATTCCAGCACTGGGATTAAAAAATCGCAGGGCAGTGGGGAAATCCCATCTCTACTAAAAATAAAAAATTAGCCGGGCGTGGTAGTGCACACCAGTAATCGCAGCTACTTGGGAGGCTGAAGCAGAATTGCTTGCACCCGGGAGGCAGAGGATGTGGTGAGCCGAGATCGCACCCCTGCACTCCAGCCTGGGCGACAGTGAGACTCTGTCGCAAAAAAAAAGAAAAAAAAAAAAAGAGAACAATGTTCCAGACTGCAAAAACAGCAGGTACAAAGGCCCTGAGGCTGAAATGTGCTTGGTGTGAGGAAGGGCGTGGGAGGAAGTGAGGGCAGGAGGGGACATGGCAGACAGCGCAAGTTTTTATGGGCCATGGGAAGATTTGGGCTTTTTCTCTAAAGGAGGTGGGAGCCAAGGAGGATTCTGGGCAGAGGAGGGAAGGAGGGAGGGACGTGAACTGACTCGGATGTTCACCGGCGCCCTCTGGCGGCTGTCGTGGGTAGTAGACCTGGGGTTGAGGAGGAAAATTCAGAGAGCAGGGAGGCAGCTGCTGTCAGGAAATCCAGATGGTGTCTTGAGCTGGGAATTCAGGGAGGGTGTAGGGGGAGAGCGGAACAGCAGGGACGTGGAGGAATTCGGGGTCTAAACAGAAGAGCAGACAGGCCTGGCTGATGGATTGGATCTGCTGGGGTTTTGGTCTGAGGACGTGGAAGATGGAGTTTCCAGTACGCGACGGATAGGAAGACAGTGAGACGTTTCCCTCACTCCTCCTCACCTCCTTGCACCCTGCTCCCTTAGCTTTTTTTTTTTTTTAGATGGAGTTTCGCTCTTGTTGCCCAAGCTGGAGTGCAGTGGTGCGATCTTGGCTCACTGAAACCTCCGCCTCCCTGGTTCAAGCGATTCTTCTGCCTCAGCCTCCCGAGTAGCTGGGACTACAGGCGCGTGCCACCACGCCCGGCTAATTCTTGTATTTCAGTAGAGACGGAGTTTCGCCATGTTGGCCAGTATGCACTCAATCTCTTGATCTCGTGATCCTCCCGCCTCGGCCTCCCCAACTGCTGGGATTACGGGCGTGAGCCACCGCGCCCGGCCTCGCTCGTCGAATGAATGAATGAATGAATGCATGAGACCCGTTATCCTGCGGGGCGCCAGGAGCTCGGTGTTGAAGCCAGAGTGGGATCACACTGGAGCCCTCAGCCGCGGGGGAAATGAGATGGTGACGGGAATTATGGGCCAGGGACACCGCGGGTGTAGACGCACGCATCCCCGCGTGGAAGCGGAGGGGTCTGGCCGGGCCCCAGCACCTGGTTTTCCTCGCGTTCCTTCTCTGCCTGCAGGTCCGCCGCCATGGGGACGCCCTGGCTGCGTGCGCTGCAGCTGCTGCTCCTGCTGGGCGCGTCATGGGCGCGGGCGGGCGCCCCGCGCTGCACCTACACCTTCGTGCTGCCCCCGCAGAAGTTCACGGGCGCCGTGTGCTGGAGCGGCCCAGTGTCCGCGCGGGCGACGTCGGAGGCCGCCAACGCCAGCGAGCTGGCGGCGCTGCGCTTGCGCGTCGGCCGCCACGAGGAGCTGCTGCACGAGCTGCAGAGGCTGGCGGCGGCTGACGGCGCCGTGGCCGGCGAGGTGCGCGCGCTGCGCAAGGAGAGCCGCGGCCTGAGCGCGCGCCTGGGGCAGCTGCGCGCGCAGCTGCAGCACGAGGCGGGGCCCGAGGCGGAGCCCGGGGCGGGCCCGGGGGCGGAGCCTGCCGCGGCGCTGGCGCTGCTCGGGGAGCGCGTGCTCAACGCGTCCGCCGAGGCTCAGCGCGCCGCCGCCCGCTTCCACCAGCTGGACGTCAAGTTCCGCGAGCTGGCGCAGCTCGTCACCCAGCAGAGCGACCTCATCTCCCGCCTGGAGCGCCTGTGCCCGGGGGGCGCGGACGGGCAGCAGCAGGTAACCTGGCAGCCTCCCCGGTTAGCAGCATCGTCTGTGAAATCGGCCTTTTGCAACCCCACGATCTCTTATCCGCGGTTCTGAAATCTGCAAAATCCTGAAAATCGGATTCCTACTCGCCCCCTCTCGTAACATATTTGAGTCAAAAAGTGACTGGTGGCTATTTATAGCCTTTTCTTATCCATTTAATGTGAATAGTCATAGGATCCTATAATTAAGCATATTATCACGTAAAGAGCAAAAACCCCTTTAGGGGTGTTATGTATGTTCCATACACACATGCCTATACATAACCCTCCCTAAATCTAAATCCAGCCGTGTTGTTCTGAATTCTGGAACGCGCCTGGGTCTGGGTTTGGGATAAGAGATTGTTGCTCTGTGACAGTCCCCGCCTTACAGGATGGGTGGGAGGAGTCAGTAAGTTGGCTATTGCAGGATGTGTTCTTACTATCTCTACAGAGAAGGAGGCTGGGGCACAGATCAGTTAAGCCATGAGGACAAAGAGCGGATATTTAAGCCTAGATCTGTCTGCACTTTATTATTTTTGAGATGGAGTCTCGCTCTGTCTCACAGGCTGGAGTGCAGTGGCACGATCTCAGCTCACTGCAACCTCCACCTTTCAGGTTCAAGCAATTCTCCTACCTCAGCCTTCCAAGTAGCTGGGATTACAGGCGCACGCCACCACATCCAGCTAAATTTTTTGTATTTTTGGTAGAGACAGGGTTTCACCATGTTGGTCAGGCTGGTCTCAAACTCCTGACCTCAGGTGATCCGCCCATTTCGGCCTCCCAAAATGCTGAGATTACAGGCGTGAGCCACTTCGGCTGGCCTGTTTGCACTTTAAAGCCAAGTTGTTTAGCCTTTGGAGAGGATCATTCCTAGGGCTGGGACACCACACTGCCAGATGTCAGGTCATTTGGGAACTGGGAGATTTATCCACCATCCCTGCCCCTGAGACCAGGCCTCCTGGCCCGACGGTTAGTGCAATTACACCTGACTTTCTCTGTTACCTTAGATCCTGCCCCCACCACCACTGGTGCCTGTGGTTCCAGTCAGTCTTGTGGGTGGCACCAATGACAGCAGAAGGAGGCTGGACTCAGCCCCAGAGCCCCGGAGAGACCAAATCCTGAGACAGCACCTGGCTTCTCTCATGCCTGCAGTTCACCCTGCTGTCCCTACCAAGCCTGCGGGTAAGTCGACAGTAGGGCTGAGAACTGTGGGTAGAGGGAAATCAAGGAGTCAGGATTTTAGTGGCAGATTTCTCTCATTGTGAGAGGACCGGAATAAATAATACTCTTATTCTGACTTTAAGAAAGACCAAACTTCTTACTAAGGTGTGAAAATAGGAGAAACAAGAAAAGGAAGAAGGACTCTTATTTTAGTGAGGCAATGGTAGATTTAGCACTGCTACTTTGGTAAGAGTTTGAGCTGGTTCAGAGTACTATGTTCAGGACTTATATTCTGGTGAGGAGACCATTAAAAAACCAGGGTTTAAGAATCCCAGACTTGACATTTCCTCTGGTTAGAGACAAGGGACCCAGAGTCTTAGGTAAGGAAATGGCTATTGAGGCTTGGATTCTGGTGAGGAAATGGGAGAGGCAGGCCTCTTATTGTGGTGAGGACATGGGAGAGGCAGGACTCTTTGGTAGAATAGTGGGAGAGGCAGGACTCTTATTCTGGTGAGAGGACTTGTGAGAATCTCAACTCTTGCTCCGGGAAGGGATTGGTCAGCCCAGGCTGTGCCTCCCTATATCGCTGTGCCTACAGGCCCATGGCAGGATTGTGCAGAGGCCCGACAGGCAGGGCATGAACAGAGCGGAGTGTATGAACTGCGAGTGGGCCGGCACGTGGTGTCAGTATGGTGTGAGCAGCAGCTGGAGGGTGGAGGCTGGACTGTGATCCAGCGGAGGCAGGATGGTTCGGTCAACTTCTTCACTACCTGGCAGCACTACAAGGTGGGCACAGGCGGGCAGAGGCAGGGCAGGGAGGGAGCCTGTTCTGGCCTCCTGACTTTCCTGCCCTTCCAGGTGGGCTTTGGGCAGCCAGACGGGGAATACTGGCTGGGCCTTGAACCTGTGTATCAGCTGACCAGCCGTGAAGACCATGAGCTGCTGGTGCTCCTGGAGGACTGGGGAGGCCGTAGAGCACGTGCCCACTATGATGGCTTCTCCCTGGAACCCGAGAGTGACCACTACCGCCTGCGGCTTGGCCAATACCATGGTGATGCTGGAGATTCTCTTTCTTGGCATAATGACAAGCCCTTCAGCACCGTGGATAGGGACCGAGACTCCTATTCTGGTAAGGAGAACTCTTACTCTGGTGGGAGGATAGGGGAGACGGGACTCCTGTTTTGGTGTGGGAATAGAAGGAGATGGGGTAGGTAAGAGGCCCCTCTGTTAAGTATTAGGATAAGCAAGCTTTTATTCTGTCAAGAGAACAAGGGACAGTACTTTTATTCTGGTGAGGGGACAGGGAGCCCAGATTCCTTCTCTGATGAGGCAAAAAAAAAAAACAAAAAAGAATCAAGACTCCTGTTTGGGTGAAGGGCAGAGGGTGAGAGCTAGTACTCTTATTCTAGAAAGGAAGTAGATACTTTATTTTATTTGATAAAGGAATAAGCAGTAGACTCCTAGTTTGCAGAAAGGGTGGGAAATAAGTGACTTGTACTTTGGTAAGGAGATAGGGAAGGAATTAAGGCTATTACTCTGAAGAAAATTGGGGGGCCAGGGCTCCTATTTTGCTGAGGAGATGGAAGATCAGGGCTTGTATTGAATAACAATAGGAGGGGCCAGGGGATGCCTGGCAAAAGCCTTACACTGTGAGGTGCAGATAGAGGCTTTTACTCTGATAAGGGGACATGGACTCTCTCTCTCTCTCCCCCCTCAGGTAACTGTGCCCTGTACCAGCGGGGAGGCTGGTGGTACCATGCCTGCGCCCACTCCAACCTCAATGGTGTGTGGCACCATGGCGGCCACTACCGAAGCCGCTACCAGGATGGTGTCTACTGGGCCGAGTTTCATGGCGGGGCATACTCTCTCAGGAAGGCCGCCATGCTCATCCGGCCCCTGAGGCTGTGACTCTGTTCCTCTGTCCCCTAGGCCCCAGGGGACATTGGTCAGCAAGAGCCCAAGTTGTCCTGGCCACACTTTCTTTGTGGCTCAGTACCAATGGGTCCCACGGAACTTCCCCTCCGTGGATCTGTGACCCTGGGCGCTGCAAATGGGACCCAGGAATCCCCCCCTGCCAATATCTCGGCCCCAGATGGCTCCCCAAGGTCATTCATATCTCGGTTTGAGCTCATATCTTATAATAACACAAAGTAGCCACAGACCGTGTCTGGTTTGTGTCTGCACCTGGCAGGGGTCACTCCCTGGGCCCGCCCTCCTCTTCCTCCACCTCCTCTTCCTCCTCCTCCTCCTCCTCTTTCAGGTCCTCCAGGATGAGGTTGTCCAGGTCTTCCAGGAGGCCCCCCTGGCTCAAGCAGGTGGCCACAGTGGAGCCGCTGCTGATGTGAGGGTTGCTGGGGTGGAGCACTTTGGGCAGGTGGTTCTGCTTCCGGCTCTTGGGGTGAGCACAGGACGTCCCAGGCACGTGGGGCTCTAGGGAGGGAAAGGTGTTGCTGGCATGGGGCTTGAGGTCCTGGGAGAGTCTGAGGAGGAGGGGGCTGAGGCCATTCGGGGCTGTAGGGAGGAGCTGAGGCCACAAGATATGGGGACCAGAGTGACCGGACATTCAGAGGTATTGAAGATACAGGAGATCCAGGGACATGGGGAGTCACCTGAGACTACAGGGGACAAAACAGGGGCCCCAAACCCAGAGACATGGGGACCCTCAGGCATGGGCCACTGGGGTGAAACCTCAGAGCCTTGTGGGCAAGACCACGGAGACTGGGGGGCCACGGAGGCCACCTGGAAGCAGTGGCTGCTGCCGTGGGAGATGAAGTGGACTGAGTGGAGATTTGGGGACTTAAAAGGACAGAAGGGGACGAAGACTGCCCAGGCTGTTAGGGGAGAAGAGCCTCACCTCGCCGGTTGTAGCAGTCAGCAGCAGAGCAGGAGTGAGTGTGGGTGCTGCGGCGATCCGTGTCCCGGTCCCAGCGCGGGGGGAGGATCCGTGTTGGATACACGGGGAAGCCACACCCGTAGCAGGGAGACGGGGACCCCATCTGTGCCCAGCCCCTGGGGGCGGGCAGGGCTGTGAGGGTCCGAGGGCGAGGCTGGGCCAGGGTGGGGCCAGGGCTGGGGAGGGGCAGGGCTGGGGTGGGGCAGGGCTGAAGGGGAGCTGGGGGTCAGCGCCCTCACCGGAAGTTGTGCCGACACTTCGGGCAGTGGAACTCAGCCAGGCCCCACATCTTGTCGGCTGGCACTGGCTCGTAGCGCTTCCGGCATTTCCGGCACCGGGATACCTGGTGGTGGTGGGGAGGGGGGTGTGGAGAGGGGACCAAGGGTTGTTAGAGGGTCAGGGGTAACAGTGTGTTGCAGCGGCTGGCCTCAGCTTGAGCAAGCCAACTCAGTCAGTAACTTTACATCCATAGCCTGATATTGACCATAGTGGGAATATTTACACCACGAAAATTGGCAAACACTACACATCTCAGCTTCCTGCCTCTTTTGCAAGACTTAAGCGTTGAACTGAAGCAAACTACTGGTCAGGAGGTTCAGAGACCAGATTTGGGGCTGTGTTTTTAAGGTCAAATTTGGTTTCTTTTCTTTTTTTTTTTTTTTTTTAGAGATAGAGTCTTGCTCTGTCACCCAGGCTGGGATGCAGTGTTGTGATCATGGCTCACTGCAGTCTCAATCTCCCAGGCTCAAACAAGCCTCCCACCTCAGCCTCCTAAGGAGTTGGGACCACAGGCACATACCACCACTCCCAGCTAATTAAAAAAATTTTTTTGTCAGGTGCAGTGGTTCATGCCTGTAATCCTAGCGCTTTGGGAGACCGAGGCAGTAGATTGCTTGAGCCCAGGAGTTTGAGACCACTTGGGTAACATGGCAAAACCGCATCTCCACACACACACATACAAATATAAAAATTAGCCAAGCATGATGGTGCGTGCCTGTAGTCCCATCTACTTGGGAGGCTGAGGTGGGAGGATCACCTGAGCCCAGGAGGTCGAGGCTGCAGTGAGCTATGATCACACTACTGTACTCCAGCCTGGGTGACAGAGCGAGACTCCATCTCTTTTTTTTTGAGACGGAGTTTCGCTCTTGTTACCCAGGCTGGAGTGCAATGGCGCGATCTCGGCTCACCGCAACCTCCGCCTCCTGGGTTCAGGCAATTCTCCTGCCTCAGCCTCCTGAGTAGCTGGGATTACAGGCACGCGCCACCATGCCCAGCTAATTTTTGTATTTTTAGTAGAGACGGGGTTTCACCATGTTGACCAGGATGGTCTCTATCTCTTGACCTCGTGATCCACCCGCCTCTGCCTCCCAAAGTGCTGGGATTACAGGCGTGAGCCACCGCGCCCGGCCCGAGACTCCATCTCTTAAAAAATTTTTTTTCTTTTCTCACCCTGTCACCCAGGCTGGAGTGTAGTGGCGCAATCTCGGCTCACTGCAACCTTCACCTCGTTTAAGCTCTTCTCCTGCCTCAGCCTTCTGAGTAGCTGGGATTACAGGTGCCCGCCACCAGGCTCAGTTACTTTTTGTATGTTTTAGTAGAGACAGGGTTTCACCATCTTGGCCTGGCGGGTCTTGAACTCCTGACCTTGTGATCCACCACCTTGGTCTCCTAAAGTGCTGGGATTACAGGCGTGAGCCACGGCACCTGGCCCAAAAAAATTTTTCTTTGGAGGCAAGGTCTTGCTCTATCACCCAGGCTGGTCTCAAACTCCTGGGCTCAAGCAATCCTCCCTGCTTAGCCTCCTAAAGCACTGAGATTGCAGCCGCGAGCCGCTGCACCTGGTCAAGTTTGATTTCTGTCGTAGCTGTTCAACTGTGGGGTCAGGGGTCAGGCTCTGGGGTATGGGGTTATTGGGCTTCTCACATTGAAGGTCAGAAGTCCAGTCCTGGGTCAGGGGTTGGGATCCGAGATCAGGGCTGCGCTCTGAGTTTGGAGGTCAGGGATTGGACTCTCAGTGATTGAAGCCCTTAGGTCAGAGCTACAGTCACTGAGGATGGGAGTTGGGAGTGGAGTTCAGGACAGTCAGAGTCAAAATCACCTCCTTCCGCTGGGGCACGCGGCGCCACCAGACGTGGTCGCAGGAGGAGCAGGCGAACTGCCGGTCCACAGCGGGGATAAGGTCGTCCTGGGCCCGTTGAAACATGCGTAGGTTGGCTTCTGTCAGTGGCAGGAGGGAGGTCGCCACTGCCTGTGGAATGGGGCAGGTGGGGATGAGGCAGGGGCGGGGTCACCCTTTTTCCTTCTTCTTTTATTTTTTTTGAGATGGAGTTTCGCTCTGTTGCCAGGCTGGAGTGCAGTGGCGCGATCTCAGCTCACTGTACCCTCCACCTGGGGTCACCCTTCTGTACCAACGTAAACATCAGCCCTTCTCTCCCAACAGAGGGGTCTTCCTCCTGCCCCAGTGACTATCTCCCCTCCTTTCCTAATGGACACGCTTCTGTGCCTGCAGATGTCCTCCTCCCCACTTCCCCATCCCTAGGCACGGCCACCAACTCACCTCAATGTCCCGGTCCTGTTTCATGTCTTCTGGTGGGTCCTGGGTGGAGATAGCAGGGGCAGAAACGGGGGATGGGCTCAGGCCTCTTTCCACCCCTGTTTGCTGGGGTAGGGGCCTGGCTACAAGGAGAATGGGGTGCCCCTGACTCGCCAGGAACTCACGGAGCACTGCCCACTTACTGAGAGCTGGGTGTGTTGCCTGAGTTGTCCTCATAGCAGCCCTGAGGAGTGGGCACACCTGTGACATTATTGCTGCGCTGGGGAAGCTGAGGCTTAGCGGAGGACTTGCATGAGTGAGGCCAGCCTGACCCCCATACTCACTTCCTGCCTGCAATTGCCACATGCTTGTTGGTGTTGTGACACATCACCCCTTTGAGGCCACGCTGTGCCAGGGATAAGTGGTGGGGATCTGGATTGAGAGAGATTCAGGTTTGAATCCTAACTCTATCGCTTCCAGCTGTGGGGACTTGGGCAAGCCACTCCCTGCCCCCTGGGTTCCCACTGACTGACAGGCATGTCAGAGCTCAGGCTCTGACTCCAGGTGGCCAGGGTTCAAATCTCAGTTGCCACCTGCTTGCTGCGTGAACCTGGCAAGTGACTTCAAGTCGCAGTTTCTTTGTCTGTGAAATGGGGATGATAAATAATAGAACCTGTCTCCTGGGTCACTGTGGCGAGGAAATAAATCAATTCCTGGAGTCTCGCCATGTGGGAAGTACTCAGTCAATGCTACCCTCTGCTATTGTTATTATATTTTTGAGACGAAGTTTTGCTCTTGTCGCCCAGGCTGGAGTGCAGTGGCGCGATCTCGGCTCACTGCAACCTCCGCCTCCCGGATTCAAGTGATTCTCCTGCCTTAGCCTCCCAAGTAGCTGGGATTGCAGGCATGCACCACCACGCCTGGCTAATTTTTTGTGTTTTTAGCAGACATGGGGTTTCACCATGTTGGCCAGGCTAATCTCGAACTCTGACCTCAAGTGATCTGCCCGCCTCTACCTCCCAAAGTGCTGGGATTACAGGCATGAGCCACTGAACCCAGCCCCTCTGCTGTATTTTTATCATACTTTTATATGTGTAAATGTAGACTATGATACATATTTTATTATACTCTTTAACAGCCCTACACTGAGCCTTTCAGGCAGGTGAAATCCACAGTGTTCCCATCACCAAAGCTGTCAAAGAAGCAAAGTGCACCTGTGCTTCAAAGCCAGTCATTCATTCATTCATTCACTCACTCAACACAAGGGTTCCATTTCCTCACCTCTCTCTCCTCCCCAAATCCCCCGCTCATCCCAGCCTAATTTTTAGGGACTGCCACTAACAACCCTTCCCCACTTCCAGTCTTTGCTCATACCATTCCCTCCCCCACCCCAAGACCCCTGGCTTCCCCTCCCAGGGCTCACTCCACCCCATCCTTTAAGACTTGGTACCTCCTCCTCCAGGAAGCCTTCTCTGACCTCTGGGGTTCCCCTACCATGGCAATAATCCTGGCTCCTTTCATTGCCTAGTTTCATGGCTCTCTCTCCCCCATTGAATACAATCAGCACATAATGAGCGCCTACTGTTTGCAGTGGTGAAAAAGTGAGTCAGATTGGGCGATGAGCTGCAGACAATGCCTGGTCCCTGCTGTTTCAGAGGAGGGTCACCATGAACGGGTCGGGTCCCCTCTTGCTCTCCCTCCCGTGACCCAGTCCTTTGAGAGGGGAGGGGTTACCTGGGCATCCAGGTCGTTACTCAGTTCTTGGCCATCTTTTTGCTTTACCCCTGCGGGGGAGAGTGCGTATAAGGGAAGGGCCTTTGAAGGGTCTGTGGGAGTTCCAGGCCACCCAGAGCCGCGACGCAGAGCCTCCCCCAAGCTGGGATCTCCGGGGGAGGTGATCTCAACGCCTCTCCCTAGACCACGCCCCCTCGGCGATCCCACGCGCGGTGCCCGCACCAGGCCCGGGACCCCCTCAGCCTCACCGTACACGATGGAGCGCCCCACTCCCGTGTGGTCGCTGCCGAATTTCCTCATCAGAGCCCCCGCCTTCTTGGAGGATACCTTCCCGTGAAACTTCTCCCGGAGGCGCCGGACGCTCTTCTCCAGCTGGGATGGGGACACCGGGGCTCCGGTGGCGGAAGGGGACGCGCGATCTTCCCTCCCCCATCTCTAGGCACCGTTCTCCCGGCCTGAACTTGACCCTTGGTTTTGGCCTCCGCCGCCCCCCCCTCCATCCCTCTACGGCATTTCCTGGAAAAAGCCAAAGTCCCCACAGGGCATTGGGGGAGGGCGCGGACTGGGGCGAGCGTCCCAGCCTAAGGTGGGGGGTCGGCCAGGTTATCTCTGGCCTCTGACCTTTGACCCCGCAGCCCCCGCTTTTCCTCAGGGAGGCCTCATTTCGCTCTGAGGAAACGTGGGAGTCACTTTCCTTTTCAAGGGGGGGCGAGCGCCAGGCAGGGGTAAGGATCTGGGGTTCTAGGATGGGGGTCCCCAGGAACTGCGAAGCCCCTTCTGCGCCTCCTGGCCTCTCCTCGGGGTCTGTCGCGGCTCCCCCCGGGACCAGCCGTAGCCATCTCCTACCTCCACACCTTCCTGAGACATGGTGGCGGCGGCGCAGGTCCCCGCGAGGGTCCGCACTGCGCGGCTCAGCCGCCCCCCTACCTGGGCGCGCCCGTCGGTCCAGCAGCCGCGCAGGGCAGGGGGCGGTGCCTCGGGGCCGGCTCCGCCCTTCCTCCCCGGCCCCTGTTTCGCTTTCGGTTCGGGGGGGACCGGGCGCGCTGGCTCCGCCCTGGCTCCGCCTCTGCTCTTGCGCCCCAAACCCAGGCGGGCGCCCCGGGTCTGCACCCTGCGGCGGAGCGCGCAGACCTCGGGCGGGGGAGGCGGCGCGGCCTCTGCAGTCGGTCACATGTCCCCACGCTGCGCGGGGTCCGCGTCTTCACGTCCCTCGTGGGGGCGGGGCTGCATCGGAAGGCCGCGGCGAGGCCTCGCGCCCCCCCACCCAGCGCGCGCTCCCCCAGTCCATCACCCTCCTCTCTGTCCTCCCTCCTCCCCCGGGAATCTGGAGCTTCTAAGGACCTGGGCCCTTTTCCTGCCCTGAGTCTCTGTCCCGCTATGGTCACCTCTTTGAGCCTCAGTTTACTCCTCTGTGAAATGGGGAGGATCCTGGTGTCTACACCATGGAGTGAAGCCTGTGCCAAGATTCCCGAGTGGATCGCGTAACAGCGCCTGGCTTGCAGTAGGCGCTCAACTAGCATTGGGCCACCAGCTGTGTGCCCTTGATGGGGCAGGCAGTGTGTGTGTGGTGCGGGGAGCGGTGCTTGAGAAAAATACAGATTCTTGGTCTCTAGTAGCTCGGTAGAATCTGGCTGTCTCAGGGATCCAGGGAATCTGCCATGGTTGAGGACGCGGTGGGCCGGGACAATTCGAACCTAGTACAGGACGCATCTGGGAGCCTTAGGGTGGTGGGGCTCTGGCCCAGCCTGGGGACTTCAGAAATGGCTGCTTCACTGGAGGAGGGGATGCTTTGTACAGCGTCACTGGAATTGGAGGTCTAGGGGAGGAACAGAGTTGGGAGATGCAGCAGCCTGCGGAGCCCCCAAAGCAAGACTAAGTCTGGGGCGCTCGGGCAAGAGTTTCTTAAGCCCAGCACGCTTGACATTTTGGGCTGCCTAGTTCTTTGTGTGGGGGACTGTCCTGTTATCGGGGGACATTTAACAGCATCCCTGGGCTCCACCCACTAGATGCCAATGGCTCCCCACTCTCCCCGTGGTGACTACCAAATATGTCTCCAGAGACTGCCAGATACTCTGAGTGGCAAAATAGCATTGTGTTCAACGACTCCAAATTTTTTTCTCCATTGGACACCCCATAGGTAAAACTGTTAAAGCTCCACCCCCAGATGAATATTTATTTATTTATTTATTTATCTTTTGAGACAAGGTCTTGCTCTGTTGCCCAGGCTGGAGTGCAGTGGCTTGATCATGGCTCACTGCAACCTTGAACTCCTAGGCTCAAATGACCCTGCTGCCTCAGCCTCCTAAGTAGCTGAGACTACTGGCTTATGCCACTATTCCTGGCTAATTTTCAATTTTTTTAGTAGAGACGGGGTCTTGCTATGTTGCCCAGGCTGGTCTCAAACTCCTGGCCTCAAAGATGGATATTATTTATAAGTTATATACAAATACAATTATATCAATATATTCTGTAAATTATTATATAACAGTATCTTTATTATAGAAATATATATACATATATATATATATATATTTTTTTTTTGAGATGGAGTCTCTCACTGTCGCCTGAGCTGGAGTGCAATGGTGAGATCTGGGCTCACTGCAACCTCCACCTCCTGGGTTCAAGTGATTCTCCTGCCTCAGCCTCCCAAGTAGTTGGGATTACAGGTGCCTGCTACCACACCTGGCTAATTTTTTGTATTTTTAGTAGAGATGGGGTTTCACTATGTTGGCCAGGCTGGTCTCAAACTCCTGACTTTGTGTTCCTCCCCCTTGGCTTCCCAAATTGCTGGCACTACAGGTGTGAGCCTCTACATTGGCCGAAAGATATGTTCTTTAGTAAACAAAAAACTGGTCCAGGCATGGATCATGAGGTCAAGAGATAGAGACCACGCTGGCCAACATGGTGAAATCCCGTCTGTACTAAAAATACAAAAATTAGCTGGGCGTGAAGGCGTGCGCCTATAATCCCAGCTACTCAAGAGGCTGAGGCAGGAGAATCGCTTGAACCTGGGAAGCAGAGGTTTCAGTAAGCCGAGATCACGCCACTGCACTCCAGCCTGGTGACAGAGCGAGACTATCTCAAAAAAAAAAAAAAAAAAAAAAAAAAAGGCCGACTCGGTGGCTCACACCTGCAATCCCCACACTTCCGGAGGCAGAGGTGGGTGGATCACCTAAGTTGAGGAGTTTGAGACCAGCCTGACCAATATGATGAAACCCCGGCTAAAGAAGTTACCCAGGCATGTTGGCATGCACCTGTAATCCCAGCTACTCAGGAGGCCGAGACAGGAGAATCGCTTGAACCCAGGAGGCGAAGGTTGCAGTGAGCTGAGAGATCACACCATTGCACTCCAGCCTGGGCAACAAGATCGAAACTCTGTCTCAAAAAAAAAAAGAAAGAAAGAAAAGAAAAGAAAACTGTAATCTCAGCTACTTGGGAGACTGAGGCAGGAATATCGCTTGAACCCAGGAGGCGGAGGTTGCAGTGAGCTGAAATCGTGCCATTGCACTCCAGCCTTGGCAACAAGAGCGAAACATCATCTCAAAAAAACCAGAAAACTGCAGATTTAAAACTATACATGAGGGCTGGGCTTGGTGGCTCATGCCTGTATCCCAACACTTTGGGAATCTGAGGCGGGTGGATCATTTGAGGCCAGGAGTTTGAGACCAGCTTGGCCAACATGGGGAAACCCTATCCCTACTAAAAATACAAAAATTAGCTGGGCATGGTGGTGCATGCCTATAATTCCAGCTTCTTGGGAGGCTGAGGTAGGAGAATTGCTTGAATCGGGCAGGAGAGGTTGCAGTGAGCCGAGCTTATGCCACTGCATGCACTCTAGCCTGAGTGACAGAGCAAGACTCTCAAAAAATAGATAGATGAAGCTGGGCATGTAGCACTTTGGGAGGTCAAGGTGGGAGAAGCACTTAAAGCCAGGCATCCAAAAACAGCCTGGGTAACACAGCAAGACCTTGTCTCTTAAAAAAAATAGTTATTTTTAAAAAACTGAAAACAAGCAATAAAACTCCCCAAATCTAGATATTCTAATATTTTCCAGTTGAACTCCAAAGCTTTGTTTACAGGGTGCATGTACTCCACCCTGGAGACTACTATATTTGCAAACTACAAGCAGTTCATGATTCTTCGTGGCTGAATGGTGCAATTCGAGGCACGGACGGGGGCTGTGGACTGCACAGAGGACCTGGGATTTTATCCTGAGGGAAGTGTGGAGGTTTGGAAGGGATCTCCTCCCATCATAGTTGCCAGTTACTAATCTATTTGCCCAGTGTAGGGGGAGGTCATAGCTATGTCCCATCCACTGGTCAGGGTGGGCAGGAAACAGGTAAGAGTCTGATCTAGCCCTGATACAAATCAGATCTACTAGGTTTTATAATTTTTTTTTTTTTTGGACAGAATACGCAGATCAAAGGTCTGTTAGGTTGTAATCATTGTGGCAACCATATAGAGCGTCTACTCTGTTCCAGATGCTGTTCCAGGCACTGTGGACATGACAGCAAACCAAACAAAGATCTCTGCCCTTGTAGAGCTGGCATTTTTTTTTTTTAAAACGGACAGGGTCTCACTGTGTTGCCCAGGCTGGAGTGCAGTGGCACGGTCATAGGTCTGCTGCAGCCTCAATCTCCTGAGCTCAAGCAGTCCTCCCGCCTTGGCCTTCTGAGTAGCTGGGACTGCAGGTGTGTGCCACCACACCTGGCTAATTTGTTTGTTATTTTGTTGTTGTTTGTTTTGTATTTGTTTTGAGACAGAGTCTTGCTCTGCCACCCAGGTTGCAGTGCAGTGGCGCGATCTCGGCTCACTGCAACCTCTGCCTCCCGGGTTCAAGTGATTTTCCTGCCTCAGCCTCCTGAGAAGCTGGGACTACATGCATGTGCCACCACGCTCAGCTAATTTTTATACTTTGTGTAGAGAACAGGGAATCTCGCTATGTTGCCCAGGCTGGTGTTGAACCCCTGGGCTCAAGTGATCCTCCCGCCTTGGCCTCCCATAGTGCTGGGATTTCAGGCATAAGTCACTGCCTGGTCAATCCTTATGATGTTATGTAGTCTTTGTAGCTCAGGCTTGAGAAATGGCTTTGCTGGGCTGTTCTGACTCACGGCCTCTCAGAAGGTTGCAGTTAAGGAGTTGGCCAGGGCTTCCATCATCTGATGATTTGACTGGGGCTGGCGAATCTGCTTCCAAGGCGGCTCACTCCCAGGGCATGCCGATGGCTGCTGTTATTGGTGGAACGCCTCGATTCCTCCCAATGTACTTGAGTGACTTGAGTGTACTCCCAGCGTGGCAGCTGGCCTCCTGAGCACACCAGAGAGCCAGGTGGAAGGTGTATCATCTTATGACCTAGCCTGAAAGTCTCATAGCATCACTTCTGCCACATGTTGTACATTAAAGGTTCATTGGCCAGGCACAGTGGCTCATGCCTATAATCCCAGTACTTTGGGAGGCCAAGGCAGGAGGATCACTTGAGGCCAGGATTTCGAGGCCAGCCTGGGCAACATAGTGAGACCCCATCTCTACAAAAAATTTAAAAATTATTGGCTGGGCGCAGTGGCTCACTCTTGTAACCCCAGCACTTTGGGAGGCCAAGGCGGCTGGATCACCTGAGGTCAGGAATTCGAGACCAGCCTGGCTAACATGGTGAAACCCCCTCTCTACTAAAATTACAAAAATTAGCTGGGTGTGGTGGTTGGTGCCTGTAATCCCAGCTATTTGGGAGGCGGAGGCAGGAGAATCACTTGAACCCAGGAGGTGAAGGTTGCAGCGAGCCAAGATTATGCCACTGCACTCCAGCCTGGGTGAAAGAGTGGGATTCTGTCTCAAAAAAAAAAAAAAAAAAAAAAAGCAACGAATCTTGAACTGGAACTGGACCTTTGGAAACTTTAGCTGAGTAACTGTGTGTTAATTGTGGAGGAAGGCCGGGCACGGTGGCTCACGCCTGTAATCCCAGCACTTTAGGAGGCCAAGGTGGGCAGATCACTTGAGACCAGCAGTTTGAAACCAGCCTGGCCAACATGGCAAAACCCTGTCTCTACTAAAAATACAAAAAGTAGCCGGGTGTGGTGGGGCATGCCTGTAGTCCCAGCTACTTGGGAGGCTGAGGTGGGAGAATTGCTTGAACCTGGGAGGCGGAGGTTGCAGTGAGCTGAGATCGCACCACTATGCTCCAGCCTGGATGACAGAGGCTCTATCTCAAAAAAAAAAAAAAAAAAAAAAAAAATATATATATATATATATATATATAGTGGAGGAAATGGAGACCACTGGAGCATGTGCGTGCTTTTCACAATCTAGTCAATTTCCCACTCCAGTTGAGTCCAATGAAAAATTGATCGGGAATGCACAGAGCTGGAGAAGGTGTAGGGAAATGAGAAATTTCCCAAATCATCGGAGACAACATCCATTGGTGAAACCTTTTGGAAAAGGCACCATGGAAAAATCTGCCACTAAACTATTAAGCATGCTGGATTAGCTGAGTCTCTCATTTTCTGTCACCTTCTTCTTTTTTTTTTTGAGACAGAATTTCACTTTTGTTGCCCGGGCTGTAGTAAAATGGTGTGATCTCGATTCACTGCAACCTCCACCTCCTGGGTTCAAGTGATTCTCCTGCTTCGGCCACCCAAGTAGCTGGGATTACAGGTGCCAGCCACCGTGCCCAACTAATCTTTTGTATTTTTAGTAGAGACAGGGTTTGATCATGTTGGCCAGGCTGGTCTGGAACTCCTGACCTCAGGTGATCCACCCGCCTCGGCTTCCCAAAGTGCCGGGATTACAGGACTGAATCACCATGCCCGACCTTTTTTTTTTTTTTAGATACAGAGTCTCACTCTGCCACCCAGGTTGGTATGCCATGTTGATATCATAGCTCACTGCAGCCTTGAATTCCTGGGCTTGAGTGATCCTCCTGCCTCAGTCTCCCAAGTGGCTGTGATGATAGGTGTGCATCATCGTGTCAGCTAATTTTTTTGTTTTTGACATGGAGTTTCACTCTTGTTGCCCAGGCTGGACTGCAATGGCACGATCTTGGCTCACTGCAACCTCTGCCTCCCAGGTTCAAGTGATTCTCCTGCCTCAGTAGCTGGGGTTACAGGCATGTGCCACCACGCCCAGCTAATTTTGTATTTTTAGTAGAGACAGGGTTTCTCCATGTTGGTCAGGCTGGTCTCCAACTCCCAACCTTAGGTGATCCACCTGCCTTGGCCTCCCAATGTGCTGGGATTACAGATGTGAGCCATTGCTCCCGGCCATTTTTGTTTTTTTTTAATTGTAGAAACAGGGTCTCATTATATTGCTCAGGCCGATCTTGATCTCCCGGGCTCAAGTGACCCTCCCTCCTTGGGCCCCCAAAGCCCTGGAATTACAGGCATGAACCACTGCACCTGGTTTGAATTTTTCTTGCAACAAGCATCTAATCTATCATTTTTATAATGAGAAAAAAAATACCCAATAAGATAAAGCCAATTAATTTTTTAAAATAACATGGATGAAACCCTGGTCACTATCTTTGACAATGAACGCCTAAGACGTAAGAAGTAATTTGGGATTTTATAATTTGAGTAGTTCTCAGTAAATGGAACATCCTTTGTAGCACAGAAGTCTATTGTTTGAGTCTTGTGAAATCAGCTTCATACTTTTCCAAGGATACCTTATGGGCAAAAGCTGAGGAATCTGTTTGGTGGAGCTCTGCTCAAATGAGTTTGGTGAGTGGAGAAATTACAATGGCTAAAAGAAATGCCCCGAGTGTATCTGGGGCTCACTGGGTGTCAGGCTCTCTGCAGGTTACGCCCTCGGCCATAGGATCTTCTGGCTTAGGCATGATTGGCCCTTACAGAGGAAGAAACTGAGCCTCCAAGAGATTAAGCAACTCATGCGGACAGCCAGCTTGTAAGTGGTATAGCCAGGATTTGAACTCAGGCCAACTGACTGCAAACTCCTTCAAGCTGGAATTTAGGTTGATAATTGTAGATATGAAGGGGGCCTGCTTTGGAACCAGACAGTCCTTAACCAACCTCCTTTCCTTCCTCTCTCCTTCCCTCTCTTCCTTCCTTCCTATTTTCTTTCTTTCTCTTTTTTTTTTTTTGAAACAGAGTCGCTTTCGGCCGGAACCGCCATCTTCCAGTAATTCGCCAAAATGACGAACACAAAGGGAAAGAGGAGAGCCCTCGATACATGTTCTCTAGGCCTTTTAGAAAACATGGAGTTGTTCCTATGGCCACGTATATGCGAATCTATAAGAAAGGTGATATTGTAGACATCAAGGGAATGGGTACTGTTCAAAAAGGAATGCCCCACAAATGTTATCATGGCAAAACTGGAAGAGTCTACAATGTTACCCAGCATGCTGTTGGCATTGTTGTAAACAAACAAGTTAAGGGCAAGATTCTTGCCCAGAGAATTAATGTGCGTATTGAGCACATCAAGCACTCTAAGAGCCGAGATAGCTTCCTAAAATGTGTGAAGGAAAATGATCAGAAAAAGAAAGAAGCCAAAGAGAAAGGTACCTGGGTCCAACTGAAGCGCCAGCCTGCTCCACCCAGAGCAGCACACTTTGTGAGAACCAATGGGAAAGAGCCTGAGCTGCCGGAACCTATTCCCTATGAATTCATGGCATAATAGGTGCTAAAAAAAAAATAAAAGACCTCTGGACTGTAAAAAAAAAGAAAGAAACAGTCTTGCTCTGTCACCCAGGCTGTAGTACAGTGGCACGATCTTACATCACTGCTATCTCTGCCTCCTAGGTTCAAGGGATTCTTGTGCCTCAACCTCCCAAGTAGTAGCTGGGATTACAGGCGTGCACCACCATGCCTGGCTAATTTTGTATCTTTAGTAAAGACAGGGTTTTGCCATGTTGGCCAGGCTGGCCTCGAACTCCTGGCCTCAAGAGATACATCTGACTCAGGCTCCCAAAGTGCTGGGATTATAGGCGTGAGCCACCCCATCTGGCCACTTTCTTCCTTTTTGGGGGGATGAGAACTTGCTGCGTCACCAGGCTGGAGTGCAGTGGCACGATCATAGCTCACCACGGCCTTTACCTTCTGGATCAAGTGATCCTCCCACCTCAGCCTCCCAAAGTGCTGGGACTACAGGTGTGAGTCACCACGCCCACCACCTTGGTTTATCTTGTGTTTCCTAAGGCGTGGCCTGTGGGAAACAGTCCTTCACTCCAACTTGCTGCCACATCTCAGCTCCTGACCGCAGAAACATCCATTGTTAATCATTGATCCTACATTCTGGAAGAAAACCAAGGCCAGAAGAAAAGGCAGTTGGTGCAGACACCAGGCCTGTAACTCTGGGATATAGGATGCCCAGACAGCGTCACGTCTTTCTACTTTACATTTTGAAATTTTAAATTTGTGGCTAGCATTCCTTCCCCTCTAAGCACGACCCTCTGCCCTTTTTTCCTTTTCTGATTGCAAAAGCAAAGCATGTTGAACCCCTCCTCCAAACAAGTTAAACATTAAGAAGTGTTTGATTTAGGAGGAGGAAGTCCCTGTGTACGCACGCACGGTAAAAAACGCTGCATACTTCTGTCCGTGGCCACTGAAGTGTTTTCCATGTTGAAGAACAGGAGATGGAGGATGTGCACATTCTGGTTCTGGGGCCTTTCTTTCTTTCTTTCTTTCCTTTCTCTCTTTTCTTTCTTTCCTTTCTTTCTATTTCTTCTTTCTTTCTTTCTCTTTCTTTCTTCTTTTTCTCTCTCTTTCTCTCTCTCTTTCTTTCTCTTCCTTCTTTCCTTCCTTCCTTCCTTTTTTTGAGACAGAGTCTCACTTTATTGCCCAGGCTGGAGTGTAGTGGCGCAGTCTCAGCTCACTGCAACCTCCGCCTCCCAGGTTCAAGGGATTCTTCTGCCTCAGCCTCCCGAGTAACTGGGATTACAGGCACCTGCCACCACGCCTGACTAATTTTTTTGTATTTTTAGTAGAGACAGGGTTTCACCATGTTAGCCAGGCTGGTCTTGAACTCCTGACCTCAGGTGACCTGCCTGCCTTTGCCTCCCAAAGTGCTGGGATTATAGGCATAAGCCACCATTTTAGGCCACTATGGCTGGCCCCAGTTTTCTTTTCTATATGTCTGCCTTTGGGAGAATCTTCTTGTCTTCATGTATCCTAAAAAGATAGTAAGTATAGGCCAGGCTCAGCAGCTGCTGCCTATAGTCCCAGCTCCTCAGGGGCCTGAGGCAGGGGGATCACTTGAGCCCAGGAGTTCAAGGCTGCAGCGAGCCGTGATCATGCCACTGCACTCCAGCCTAGGTGACAGCGTGGAAACCTGTCCATAAAAATGAATAAGAGCTAAAATGTAAAAAGTAAACACATTAGCTAGGTGTAGTGGCTAATGCCTGTAATCTCCGCACTTTGGGAGGCTGAGGAACAGGGAATCACTTGATTCCAGGAATTCGAGACCAGCTTTGGCAACATAGCAAGAACCCATCTAAAAAAAAAAAAAGGAAGAAAGAAAAGAGAAAAATAGTGGAGAGATTTAAAGACTCAATGAAACCAAAAGTTGGTTTTTTAAAAAGATAAAGAAAATTGACAAACCTTTAGCAATACTGACAAAGGAAAAAAGGGTGCAAATAACTAAAATTGTAAATGAAAATAGAGACATTACTACTGACCTTACAGAAATTTAAAGGATTATAAGAGAATGCTATGAACAATTGTTCACTGAGAAATCAGATAATCTATCTAGATGAACAAATTTCTAGAAACACATAAAACTGACTTAAGAAGAAATAGAAAATCTCAACAGACCTGTAATAAGAGGTAGAATTAGTAACCAAAAACCTCCAAACAAGAAAAGGTCATGACCGAATGGTTTAAGTGATGAAGTCTACCAATAATTTAAGTACACATTATTTTCAAATGCTTCCAACAAATAGAAGATAAAGGAACCAACCTTCCTTCCTTCCTTCTTTTCTTCCTTTTTTCCTTCCTTCTCTTTCCTTCTTTTTTTTTTTTTTTTTTTTTTTTTTGAGACAGGGTCTTACTCTGCTGCCCAGGCTGGAGTGCAGTGGTGTGAAAGATTCACTGCAGCCTTGACCTTCTGGGCTCAAGCAATCCTCCTGCCTCCCATGTAGCTGGGACTACAGGCATATGCCACCACATCTGGCTAATTTCTTAATTTTTTGTAGAGACAGGGTCTCACTTTGTTGCCCAGGCTAGTCTCAAATTCCTGGGCTCAAGTTGTCCTCCTGCCTCAGCCTCCCAAATTGTCGGAATTACAGGAGTGAGCCATCACACCTGGTCTCTCTCTCCCTCTCTGTCTCTCTCCCCACCCCACTCTTTTTCTTGGATACACTGTCGCTCAAGCTGGAGTGCAGTTGTGTGATCACAGCTCACTGCAGCCTCAACCTTCCAGGTTCAAGCCATCCTGCCACCTCAGCCTCCAAAGTAGCTGGGACTATAGGCACACACCACCAAGCCTGGCTAATTGTTATATTTTTTTGGTACAGACAGGGTTTTTCCATGTTGCCCAGGCTGGTTTGGAACTCTTGGATTCAAGTGATCTGCCTGACTCAGCCTCCCAAAGTGCTGTGACTACACATGTGGGCCATCATGCCCAGGAGGAGGAGAGAATATTTCTTTTTTTTTTTTTTGAGATGGAGTTTCGCTCTTGTTACCCAGGCTGGAGTGCAATGGTGCAATCTTGGCTCACCGCAACCTCCGCCTCCTGGGTTCAGGCAATTCTCCTGCCTCAGCCTCCTGAGTAGCTAGGATTACAGGCACGTGCCACCATGCCCAGCTAATTTTTTTTTTTTTTTGTATTAGTAGAGATGGGGTTTCACCATGTTGACCAGGATGGTCTCGATCTCTTGACCTCGTGATCCACCTGCCTCGGCCTCCCAAAGTGCTGGGATTACAGGCTTGAGCCACCGCACCCAGCCGAGAATATTTCTTAATATTTTCTTAAATATTAAGAATTCTCTTAATATTTCTAAACACATCTTATGGGGCCAGCATTCCAGACAATGATACCACAAGAAGAGAAAACTACAGACCCACATCCCTTATGAATATAGATGCAAAAATCCTCAACAAAATGTTAACAAACCAAATCCTGCAGCACATTAAATGGACTAGATACCACAGTCAACTAAAATGTATTCCCCTAGTGAACCCTGCCTCCCAGTAGTCGTGCCTTGTGTAGTCTCCACCCATGCTGAACAATACTGGCTTATGTAACCAATAGGATGTTGCAGAAATGATGGTGTGTGACTCCCAAGGCTAGGTCATAAAAGGCACCGTACCTTCCTCTGCTCTTTCTCTTGGAATATTGGCTTTCGGAAAGCCAGCTCCCATATTGTGAGGAAGCTCAAGCAGCTTCCTCTCCATAGCCTCTCCATAGGGCTCTGTGGAGAAATCTACACGGCATGGACCTGAGGCCTCTCACCACCAACCGCCACCAACTTGCCAGTCATGTGAGCGAACTACCTTGGAGGTGGGTCCTCCAGCCCCAGTCAAGCCTTCAGATGACAGCCGCCCCCCACTGATATCTTGACTGTAACCTCAGGAGAGACTCTGAGCCAAACTCTCCAATTAAACCACTCTCTGTGAATTCCTCACAGAAGTGAAATGATAATAATAATAAATATTTATTGTTTTAAGGCTCTATGTTTTTTGCTGGATACAAAAGAAAAAAAAAGCCTCTATGTTTTGAGGTGATTTGATAGATAACAAATGCCCTAACACAGAAGTAGGCATTTTTTTTTTTCTGTAAAGGACAGAATAATAAGTATTTTAGGTTTTCAGGCCACATAGGTTCTCTGTTGCACATTCTTCTTTGTTGTTTGTTTATATTTATTTTTTAGAGACAGGTCTCACTCTGTTGCCCGGACTGGAGTGCAGTGGCGTGATCATAGCTCACTGCAGCCTAAAGCTACTCAAGTGATCCTCCCTCCTCAGCCTCTCAAGTAGTTGGGACTACAGGCGCACACCACCGCCATGCCTGGCTCTTGTCTAGGTGAATCATGGACTCCTGGCCTCAAGTGATCCTCCTACCTCATCCTCCCAAAGTGCTGGGCTTACAGGCAGGAGCCACCGTGCCCAGCCTGTTGTTGATCAATCCTTTAAAAATACATTTTTTAAAAAGGCTGGACGTGGTGGCTCACACCTGTAATCCCAGCACTTTGGGAGGCCAAGGCAGGTGGATCACCTGAGGTCAGGAGTTTGAGACCAGCCTGGCCAGCATGGCAAAAGCTTGTCTTTACCAAAAATAGAAAAATTAGCCAGGTGTGGTGGCGGGTGCCTGTAATCCCAGCTACCGGAGAGGCTGAGGCAGGAAAATCACTTGAACTCAGGAGGCAGAGGTTGTAGATAACTGAGATCACCCATTGCACTCCAGCTTTCCAGCCTGGGGGACGAGAGTGAGACTGTCTCAAATAAATAAATAAAAATAAAAGTTAAAAAAAAAAAGCCCTTAGCTGAGGGCTGTACAGAAACAGGCCATAAGCCAGTTTGCCTGCCCTCTCTCCTTCCTTCCTTTATTCTCTCCCCTCCCCTCCCTTCCTGTATCCTTCTCTCTCTTTTTCTCTCTCTCTCTCCCTCCTTCCCTTTTTCCTTCCCTTCCTTCCTCCTTCCCTCTTCCCATCTCTCTCTCCCTCCATCCTTTTATCTTTCTTTCCTTCCTTCCCTTTCTTCTTTCTCACTCTCTCTTTTACTTCTTCAATCATTCATTGAGCAAAATGAGCAGCTATTATGTGCCAGGCCCTGAGTGTCTGTGATTATAACTGTGGCTGAGACAGGCAGCCTCCCTGCTCTCCTGGGGCTCCCAGCCTAGGAGGGGAAACAGACAGCAAAAACATAGATCAAGGATCTAGTCTCGGTGCAGTGGCTCACGCCTGTAATCCCAGCACTTTGGGAGGCCGAGGCGGGCGGATCACCTGAGGTCAGGAGTTCGAGACCAGCCTGGCCAACATGGTAAAACCCCATCTCTACTAAAAATACACAAAAAGTAGCTGGGCATGGTGGTGGGTGCCTGTAATCCAAGCTACTCAGGCGGCTGAGTGAGGAGTCACTTAAACCCAGGAGGCGGAGGTTGCAGTGAGCCGAGATCACATCACTGCACTCCAGCCTGGGTGACAGAGTGAGACTCCATCTCAAAAAAACAACAGAAAAAAATTAGCTGGGCATGGTGGTGTACCCCTGTAGTCCCAGCTACTTGAGAGGCTGAGGCAGGAGAATCACTTGAACCGGGGAGGCGGAGGTTGCAGTGAGCCAAGATCGCACCACCTCACTACAGCCTCACTTCAGCCTGGGTGACAGAACAAGACTCTGCCTGAAAAAAAAAAAAAAAAGCAGGGTGGGGAGAGGGAGAGTGACAGGAAGGAGTCTATTTTAGGTGTGTTATGAAAGAAGTTACCTTTTTTTTTTTCCTAGAGACAGGATCTTGCTCTGTCACCCAGGCTAGAGTGCAGTGGCATGATAGTAACTCACTGCAGCCTTGAACTCCAGGACTCAAACAATCCTCCAGCCTCAGCCTCCCAAGTAGCTGGGACTACAGGCTTATGCCAACATGACTGGTTAAAAAAAAAAAAAAAATATATATATATATATATATATAGTAAAGATTGGGGTGTCACTATGTTGCCCAGGCTGGTCTCAAACTCTTGGGCTCAAGTGATCTTCCTGCCTCAGCCTCCCAAGTAGCTAGGACTACAGGCGTGCACCACCAGGCCTGGCTAATTTATTTTTATTTTTAGTAGACATGGGGGTCTTGCTTTGTTGCCCAGGCTGGTCTTGAACTCCTGTCCTCAAATGATCCTCCTGCCTCAGCCTCCCAAAGAGCTGGGATTTCAGGTGTGAGCCACCGCACTCTGCCCGAGAAGGTGTCTTTGAAGAGGTGACATACATTTATTTATTTACCTATTTATTTATTTAAGACTTAGTCTTGCTCTGTCGCCCAGGCTGGAGTACAGTGGGACGATCTTGGCTCACTGGAACCACCACCTCCCAGATTCAAGTGATTCTCTTTCCTCAGCCTCCTGAGTAGCTAAGATTACAGCGTGTGCCACCATGCCCAGCTAATGTTTGTATTTTTAGTAGAGACGGTGTTTCACCATGTTGGCCAAGGTGGTCTTGAACTCCTGACTTCAAGTGATCCACCCACCTCAGGCTCCCAAAGTGCTGGGATTACAGGCGTGTGCCACCATGCCCGGCCAGAGGTGACATTTAAACAGAACCCACACAAAGGAACGGTTCAAGCCAAGCCGACTTTGGGGGAGGGGTGCGCCTGGGTGAGGAATAGTGGGTGCAGAAGCCCAGCACTGGGAATCATCTCCCTGCTGAGGTGGGTGTTGGAAGGATGCAAGGGAGGCCAGTGTGATTAGAATAGAGCAAGAAAGGGAGGAGACAGGAGACGGGTCCCCGCCATGCTGGGGCATGCTGTTCAGGTCCCCTGGTGAAAGCTGAAACAGCGACAAGTGTCCAGGGTTTGTGTGTGACATCCTGTGCTCTTTATTTGCGGTTAAACCCAGTGGCCCAGAGCTACCTGGTGACACTTTCCTGAGAGCAGAAGAGGCTCAGGACTCACAGCCGTGGGTGCGCATATATTCTGAAAATTCCTCCAGTTGGCCCCGCCATTCTTCCTTGCTGGCATCTCTGTCTGCTGGCCAAAGCATGAGGAACGTCTCCCTTCCCAGGACGTAGCTGTAACTGTGGGCCAGAGACAGCAAACAGCTGAGGAGAGCCTGGTGCCCTGGAGACACGGGGACCTCCCTGCCCTGCGCTGTCTAACAGCCTCCCAGAGCCTTAGCCTGCAGGGTCCACACCCTAGGGCCCTCTCTGGTCTTCCAGCCTCTTAGCCTAAATCACTGGGAATTAGAAAATGCTTCCCTGGCTGAGTGTGGTGGCTCATGACTGTAACCCCAGCATTTTGGGAGGCTGAGATGGGCAGATCACTTGAGGCCAGGAGTTTGAGACCAGCCTGGACAACATGATGAAAACCTATCTCTACTAAAAGTACAAAAATTAGCCAGGAGTGATGGCATACGCCTGTAATCCCAGTTACTTGGGAGACTGAGGCAGGAGAACCACTTGAACCCAGAGATGGAGGTTGCAGTGAGATGGAGGTTGCACTGTATGAATGGTACTTCCTGGAGTTGTGCAGTGCACAACTTGTACCTCCATTCAGGGCCACCCTGAAATCTGAGATCTCTTGTGGTAGGTCCAGCAAAAATTGTGGAACTGAAAGCTGGGTTGAGGGTAGGGAAGAGAGATCAGTCCTGAGTCCGCAGGACAGGTGGAGCCCCTCACATACCCAGATTTGATTCTCCACAGGTCTGATGTCTGGCCCATGATGAGGTACGATTCCTGTTCTTGCAACCCCAGGGAGTCATGGCAGGTGGTGTGGGAGACAAATTTCTTCATGCTGAGAGGTGTGGCAGGGTCCGTGCCTGGAGAAAACCCAGTGTGTGTGCATGCAGAGGTTGGACCCTCCCACACACTGGGACCCCCAGGGCGGACCTCCAGCATGACTCCACCCTGGATTACTCCTTTGTTACCCGGGACATACCACTCTTAATGATGTCTTCAAGCTGCATGTTGTAATAGACATAAGGGTTGGAGGCAGAGACCTCCACAGATTCCAGCTTTGCCTTGTATACTGCGGAAAGGGGAGGGCAGGAGGGTGTCATGTTGGTGTCTGGCCTGCAGGTGGGCTCTGCCTGTCCCCTGCCGCTCCCCACACTCACCAAAATCCACGCCTGTCTCACATGCTGCTATCTGGAGCTCCTCCTGCCTCAGTTGGACACTGGGCTTCCGCAGGGATGGGCACTGTCCTGCAGGGTCAGGCGGGCGGCTGCTCTGGCTGCACTGGGACAGGGGACTTCCTCCTATTCGCCCCCCTCGCTCTCCCTCCTTTCAGCCCCCAGGCCCGGGACACTTGGGTCTCTGGATCTGGCCTTTCTAGTCTGTGGGGCTCTCTCTCTCTATTTGCTTTTTCCTTCCTTCCTTTGTTCCTTCTTTTTTTTTCTTTTTCTTTCTTTTTATTATTATTTTTAAAGAGATGGGGGCCGGGTGGGGTGGCTCACACCTGTAATCCCAGCACTTTGGGAGGCTGAGGCAGGCAGATCACAAGGTCAAGAGATTGAAACCATCCTGGCCAACATGGTGAAACCCCGTCTCTACTAAAAATACAAAAATTAGCTGGGCATGGTGGCATGTGCCTGTAGTTCCAGCTACTTGGCAGACTGAGGTAGGGAATCACTTCAACCAGGGAGGCAGAGGTTGCAGTGAGCCAAGATCATCTCACTGCACTCCAGCCTGGTGACAGAGCGAGACTCAGTCTCAAAAAAAAAAAAAAAAAAAAGAGTCTCTCTATGTTAGCCAGGTTGGTCTTAAACTCTTGAGCTGAAGCAATCCTCTCATCTCGGCCTCCCAAGGTGTTGGGATGACAGGTATGTGAGCCATCATACTTGCCAATTTATTTATTTTTCTAGACAGAGTCTCACTCTGTCACCTAGGCTTGAGTGCAGTGGTGTGATCTGAGTTCACTGCAATCTCCACTTCCCAGATTCAAGCGATTCTTGTTCCTCAGTCTCCTGAGTAGCTGGGACTACAGGTGTGTGCCACCACGCTCAGCTCATTTTTGTATTGTTAGTAAAGACAGGGTTTCACCATGTTGGCCAGGATGGTCTTGATCTATCAGCCTCATGATTTGCCCGCCTCAGCCTTCCAGAATGCTGGGATTACAGGTGTGAGCCACTGCACCTGGCCTGGTCATTTTAGTTTTATTTTTTTTGAGATGGAGTCTCGCTCTGTTGCCAGGCTGGAGTGCGATGGTGTGATCTCGGCTCACTGCAACCTCTGCCTCCCAGGTTCAAGCGATTCTCCTGCCTCAGCCTCTGGAGTAGCTGAAAGTACAGGTGCTCACTACCACACCCAGCTAATTTTTATATTTTTAGTAGAGACGGGGTTTCACTATGTTGGCCAGGATGGTCTCGATCTCTTAACCTCGTGATCCCCCTGGCTTGGGCTCCCAGAGTGCTGGGATTACAGGCGTGAGCCACCGCGCCCAGCCTTTGGTCACTTTCTTGTCTATTTCTCCCTTCTTCGTCTCTTTGTGTCTTTCTGTCTCCCTGTCATTTGATCTTTGGCAGTGCACGCGTGTGTGTGACAATCTTTGTCTCTCTGTGCCTTGTTTCTGTCTCTCTTTGGCTTTGTCTCTTTCTGTCTAAATTCAGAGCAGACTACAGCCAGGAGGAGGCTTGAAGGGGTCCTGGATCTACCCTCCCCCCACAACCTGACAGCCCCAGCCTGGTGGCATGAAGCTCACTCTCGGTACATCTCACCCTCTGCACATCTGCAGACGTCTTTGTGGCAGATCTTTTGCAGGGAAGACTGCTCTGTGGGCAGGTTGTAGAAAGTGCTGCACCTCCGGGCTGTGGGTGGAGGGTGCAGGGGTTGGGGGAGGGGTCGTTGGGCCAGAGTTCCTGGGGGTTCAGTGTCCACCTCTCCCCTCAGGGCCCTGGCCTTGCCCTCCCCATCCTCCAAAGGGCCGGGTCCAGGCTCCCTCCTGCCCCTCTTTGTCCCTGAGCTGTGCCCTCCAGGTCCTCCCGGACCTTCCCCTCTTCCTGGCCCTGCCTGCTGCAAACCTCACTTTGAAGGGCCGTGACCAGCCACCTCCATCAACAGGCCACGCCCACTCAAAAGAGCCTGCCCCTTCCCCACCCATTCCCTGCAGGCCATGCCCAGTCCCCCTTCAACTTTGCCCCATCTCCTTCCTGGCCCCGCCCACCCGCGTCAATCCCAGAAGGCCACGCCCTTTATGCCCACCCAGGCCCCGCCCCTTTTGGCAAGCCCAGTCTCTCATCCCCTGGCTTCTGGCCCTGTCGTTTGCAGGCCTCCTCCCCCTGCGCGGGGCCCCTCCTTACAAGGCTCGTAGTAGTCGTAGATGGTGATCAGGGCGGCCTGCAGGAACTCCGCCTGCAGCATCCTGTGAACCCGAAAGCCCAGCACTGTGTTTTTCTCATGGGAGAGCTGGAGAGAGCAGAGTCTTGTCTGAGCCGACCAGGGCCACTGACCGTGGGGCACTGACCTTGTGGCACTGACCACGAGGCCTTGGCTGTTGGCATTGGCCATGACCTTGTGGCCTTAATCCTAGGAATTGCAACCAGAGGAGCTAACCTCAGAATTCCAGAATGCTGGGATTACAGGTGTGAGCCACTGCACCTGGCCTGGTCATTTTAGTTTTATTTTTTTTGAGATGGAGTCTCGCATCTGGCTCCCTGCAAAACCCTCCCAGGGGTCTGACCTTGGGTTCTCCAGCCCCCGGGGTGCCCACACGCCTCTGGTGGAGGACACCCGGCCTTCCTCACCTTCTCCAGGTAGAGGACAACGGTGCTGTCGCTGGTACTTGTCTTGGTTTCATACTGAAAGGCGTACCTCTCCACATCACTCGTGAGCTGGGGCAGAGGGCAGACACTGGAGGGTGCTGACAGCCTCCAAGGCCCCCAGCCCTGGAGCTCCACCTTTGTCCAATCAACCCCACTCTTGGGGAAACTGAGGCCCCAGCAGGAAAAAGATTTGGTTGAGGCCACGCAGGGAGTGAACCAGAAGTGACACTGGGGCATTATGACCCCGGAGTCCTGCCTTCAGTAAACACTGCCCCGCACCCACGTGGGAAGTATGGGAATGTTACTCAGGAAGCAGGCAGGTGGGGTCTGCATTACCTGTTTGAGATCATCCTGGTTGGGGTAGAAGCCGGTGAGCAGGGAGACCTCCATGATGGTCATCGTGGCCTCTCGATCATCCTGGAACCTGGGAGTTCACAGCCCCAATCTCTCTCCACTGTCCTCCCCACTGCTACCATCCCTTGCTCGGTCTAGTGCAGTAGCCTCCTCTCAGGTCTCCCCATGTCCCCTTTGCCACGCACAACAGAGCTCTAGCAAGCAGAGATCTGACTATGTCGCCGCCTTGCTTCAATGACCGAAGGCCTTCCCTCAGTCCTGACACCCTTTCACGTCACCTCCTCCCACCTCAGCCTTCGTTTGATCACTGTTAGCCTTGTTCCCTCTCCTGCCACCAGACCTTTGCACATGCTGTTCACCCGACCTGGAAACCTCACTTCCGCCTTTTCATCCTGAAACACCCCTCATGTTTTCCATCTTAGCTGATGCATCACCCCCTCTGGGAAGCCTTCCCCAACCTACACCCCAAGCACACCAGATCATTCGTTCTTCTTTTTGAGACAGGGTCACCCAGGCTGGAGTGCAGTGGCTCAATCATGGCTCACTGCAGCCTCAGCTTCCTGGGCTCAAGCGATCCTCCTGTCTCAGCCTTGTGAGTCTCTGGGACTATAGGCATGCACCACCATGCCTAGCTAATTTTTGAACTTTTTCTTTTTTAGAGGTGGGGTCTTGCTATGTTGCCCAGGCGGGCCTCAAACTCCTGGGCTCAAGTGATCCTCTCGGCTTCCCAAAGTGCTGGGATTACAGCATGAGCCACCGTGCCGGGCCCAGATCATTCTCTGATTTGCTTCCCATGACTCTGTAAACCTCTCCTTTGCCACATGAAAATCATAGTTGCCATTTCATACTGGTTCTGTGTGATTATTTGATGATTGTCTGTCTCTCTTGATAGACTGTGGGCTTCGCCAGGGCAAGGAGAGGCTGCCTTGCTCATAGCTGGGTCCCTAGCTCCAAGAACAGGGCCTGGCACACAGTAGGTGCCCAATAATATTTGTATTTGAAGCAGACCTGGGCAAGGGAGGTATGGGACAGGGCAGGACTAGGGTAGGGGCTGGGGTGCCTGAAAAAGATGAGAACCACAGGGGAGAGCTTCAGGGCTTGGAACCAGCTCCGGGCATCTGAGTCACAGAGCATGTCATCTGAGGACATGCAAACATGGCAGGAGGCAGGGACACAATGGGGAACAGGCACGGAGAAGCAAGCTTGGCTGGTTTCCACCATCCACTCAGCACACAGGGAGGGCCGATAAGGAATCTGGGTAGCAGAAAGTGAGACCCTCCTCCCGCCCAGTCCAAGATCCTCGTGCCCTGACCTTGTTTCCATCCGGAGCCGAAAAGTCTCCTGTCCCTTTTTATTTTCTGCAGAGAGAAGGCAGCATTTTAGAGGCTGGGGAGCACAGTGATCAAGTGCAGTCTCTGGAGCCAGCTTCTTGGGTTCAAATCCTGACTCTGCTGTGTGACTTAAGCAAGTTGCTGAACTTCTCTGTGCTTCAGTTTACTCATCTGTAAGGGGGGATCATAACATTCCCAACCCAACAGGGTTGTTATGAGGATTAAATGAGTTAATATAAGTAAAGCCCCCTGCATGGTGCCTATCAGTGCTTTGTAACTATTATTATTAAGAAATCTGGCAAAAACCGCAGCCTGGGTCATGTTTAGTCCCTAAACATGGGACTGGTGAGGCTTGTTCTCCTTACTTGCACAGTGAGCTCCCAATAGTCCCCTCTCCTTGCTGGTGCCCCAGACTGGGAACTGGGGAATCCAACTATTTCTGTTTTTTGTTTTCTTTTTGTTTTTTCCTTTAAGAGAGGGTCTCACTCTGTTGCCCAGGCTAGAGTGCAATGGTGCAGTCATGACTCACTGCAGCCTCAACCTCCTGGGCTCAAGCGATCCTCCCACCTCACTTCTTGAGTAGCTGGGACCACAGGCACGTACCACCAGGTCCAGCTAATTTTTTTGTAGAGATGGGGTCTCCCTATGTTACCCAGGCTGGTTTTGAACTCCTAAGCTCAAGCGATACTCCTGCCTCCATCTCCTAAAGTATTGGAATAACAGGCATGAGCCACTTCCCAGCCCACTGTTTCTGATAATCTCCAGAGCCCCTAATCTGGCCCGGCCTCCACCATGTCCCGCAGGACCAGTGCAATCACCTCCTTCCTGGTCATCTGGCTCCCACTCTCACCCTCTACAGTCTATTTCCCCCAGAGTGGTCAGATCAGAGGAAGCCTGTGCAAACCTGTGGTAGGTCACGTTCCTTCTCTGTTCGGAACCTTCTATGGCTCCCACCTTACTCAGAACAAAAGCCAAAGTCCTCGCTGTGGCTAACAAGTCCCTACACCATCTTCCCCGGTCAGCTTTCCAACTTCTTCTTCTAAAACTCTACCCTTGCTCCTCCTGTAGCTACACAGTCCTCCTCATTATTTCTCAAACATGATGAGCTCATTTCTGCCCCGGGGCCTTTGCACCTGCTGTTCTGTCTGCCTGGAATGCTCTTCCCTCAGATCCTTCATGGCTGACTCTGTCCCTTCTTTCTTAGCTCATATGCCATATCCTCAGAGGGCTTTTCCCGGATCATCCCAAAGCCTGCATCACCTTTTCCTACTTTATTTATTCTCTTTCTTTTCACTGTCTCCAGTAAAAACTATAAGCAACTACTTTATTTATTTATTTATGATGGAGTCCTGCTCTGTTGCCAAGGCTGGAGTGAAATGGCACCATCTCAGATCACTGCAACCTCCAACTCCCGGGTTCAAGTGATTCCCCTGCCTCAGCCTCCCGAGTAGCTGGGATTACAGGATCCAGGCACTATGCCCAGCTAATTTATGTATCTTTAATAGAGATGGCATTTCACTATGTTGATCAGGCTGATCTTGAACTCCTGACCTCAGGTGATCTACCTGCTTCAGCCTCTCAAAGTGCTGGGATTACAGCTGTGAGCCACTGTGCCTGGCCTTTCTACTTTATTTTTTACGCACTTGTTATCACCTGCTATTATGCTATATACTGATTTTTTTTTTTTTTTTTTTTTGAGATGGGGTCTTACTCCGACACCCAGGCTGGAGTGCAGTGGCGTAACTGGCTCACTGCAACCTCTGCTTCCTGGGTTCAAGCGTTCCTCCTGCCTGAGCTTTCTGAGTAGCTGGGACTACAGGCGCACACCATACCTGCCTAATTTTTTTTTTTTTGAGATGGAGTTTCACTCTTGTTACCCAGGCTGGAGTGCAATGGCTCAATCTCGGCTCACCGCAGCCTCCGCCTCCTGGGTTCAGGCAATTCTCCTGCCTCAGCCTCTTGAGTAGCTGGGATTAGAGGCACGCGCCACCATGCCCAACTAATATTTCGTATTTTTAGTAGAGACAGGGTTTCACCATGTTAGCCAGGATGGTCTCAATCTCCTGACCTCATGATCCGCCTGCCTTGGCCTCCCAAAGTGCTGGGATGACAGGCGTGAGCCACTGTGCCCGGCCTGATTGTTTTTAATATACATGTATTTATTCGTATTTCTTACAGACACGGTCTCACTCTGTGGTTCAGACTGAAGTGCAGTGGTGCAATCATAGCTCACTGCAGCCTCAACCTTCTGGCCTGCAGTCCTCCTGCCTCAGCCTTCTGAGTAGATAAGACTACAGGTCCCCACCACCATGCATGGGTAACAATTTTTTTTATAGAGATGGGATCTTGCTGTGTTGCCCAGGCTGGTTTTGAACTCTTGGCCTTAAGTGACCCTCCTGCCCTGCCCTCGAAAAGTGCTGGGATTACAGGTGTGAGCCATGGTGCCCAGCCTAGATTTATTTATTTGGGTCATAAATAAATAATAGTGTGAGTATAATATGTTACAATTTATCTGTTGTTTGTCTCTCCCCACTAGAATATGGCTTCTTGGAAAAAAAGGAATATTTTTCCTGTTCATGCCTGTGTTGCCGGGGCTCATAAATGACCCAAAACACAGTGAGTGCTCACTGAAGTGTTGTTTCTATTCAAAATCGATTAGAGACAGGGTATTACTCTATCACCTGAGCTGGAGTGCAGTGTGGTGATCATAGCTCACTGCAGCCTCTAACTCCTGGGCTCATGCAATCCTCCTGCCTCACCCCTCCGCAGCTGGGACTACAGGTGCACACCACCACACCCAGCTAACTTAATTTTTTTTGCAGAGATGGGGTCTTGCTAGGTTGCCCAGGCTGGTCTCAGACTCCTGTCCTCAAGTGACACCCCTGCCTTGGCCTCCCAAAGTGTTGGGACTACAGGGGTGCACTACCACATCTGGCTAATTATTTTTTTTTAGAGGTTGGGTCTTGCTGTGTTCCCCAGGCTGGTCTGGAACTCCTGTGCTCAAGTGATCATCCTGCCTTAGCTTCCCAAAGTGCTGGGATTACAGGCATGAGCCACCGTGCCCGTCCTCACTAAATATTTGTTGAATGACTGCATTACATGATAAATGTGCTTAATGAATGATAGTCAAATAAAATAATAGGCTGGGTGCAGTGGCTCACACCTGTAATCCCAGCACTTTGGGAGGCTGAGGCAGGTGGATCACTTGAGGTCAGGAGTTTGAGACCAGCCTGGCCAACATGGTGAAACCCCATCTCTACTAAAAATATAAAAATTAACCGGGCATGCTGGCAGCACCTGTAGTCCCAGCTACTCGTGAGGCTGAGGCACAGGAATCTCTTGAACTCAGGAGGCAGAGGTTGCAGTGAGCTAAGATCATACCGCTGCACTCCAGCCCGGGCGACAGAGCAAGACTCCATCTCAAAAAAAACCCCAAAGACCAAAAAAAAAAAATAACGAAGGACAAGGATTAGTCATTCCTGGGTCCAAGCTCACCTTCTGGAACACTGCGGAGAGTCGCATTCAGTTGGTACAGGTTGCAGTTGTCTTCCCAGGACACTGGGGACTTGTGGTACGTGGTCAGGATCTGCCGGACCGGAAAGGGGGCTGTCAGAGCCCTTCCCCACCCACTGCCTTTGCCCCGCACTCCAATCTTTGACTTCCCAGGTCTCTGGCCATGTGGGGAATTTACTGCAAGAATATCCCCTGTCAATTCCTAGGTGCAGTGGCCACAGCACTGTCTGGAGTCTAGCTCTCCATCTCCTGGGTTCAAGCAGTTCTCCTGCCTCAGCCTGCCAAGTAGCTGGGATTACAGGTGCCTGCCACCGTGCCTGGCTAATTTTTTTGGCATTTTCAGTAGAGACGGGGTTTCACCATGTTGGCCAGGCTGGTCTCGAACTCCTGATCTCAAGTGATCCACCTGCCTCAGCCTCCCAAAGTGCTGGGATTACAGGAGTAAATCACTATGCCCAGCCAGGATTTTTTGTTGTTGTTCGTGTCTATCCTCCTGGGACTGATAAATGACCCAGCACACAGTAAATGCTCACTAAATATTTGTTGAATGGGCCAGGCACAGTGGCTCATGCCTGTAAATCCCAGCACTTTGGGAGGCTGAAGTGGGCGGATCACTTGAGGTGAAGAGTTCAAGACCAGCCTGGACAACATGGTAAAACCTCATCTCTACTAAGAATACAAAAATTAGCTGGGCATGGTGGCATGTGCCTGTAGTCCCAGCTACTTGGGGGGCTGAAGCAGGAGAATCACTTGAACCCGGGAAGCAGAGGTTGCAGTGAGCTGCGATCATGCCACTGCACTTCAGCCTGGGCAACAGAACAAGACTCGGTCTCAAGAAAAAAAAAAATTGTTAAATGACTCTATCCAGCAATAAATGTGCTTAACGAATGATAGTCAAAATAAAACAATAAAGAAGAATTAGACCTCCCTGGGTCCCAATCACTGGCTGAGATTTTGGAGGAAGGGTGGAGTTATCTTCTGGGCCTTGGGAGGCATGCTGGAGGGAAAATCTTCCCTTGGGAGAGACAAGCAAGGGGACGTCTGCTGAGGGACTCAGCATGGTGGGAGGGGCAGAGGGGTCCCAGGACAGCTGGTCCTCTACCTGTCCTGGCTCTTGATTTAGAACAAATGAAGGCCATTCTGATTCTGTCTCTCCAGCTGTAGAATGAACTTACCAACTTCCTAGGTAGCTTTGAGGTGTCCGTAGCTTGATACCTAGCAAATAGCAGTGCCCTAAATGATAGCTAAAATTATTGATGATTTTGATCTTGTTGTGGAATCTAGGGCTTGCCTGTAAGCCCCATCAATTAGGGAAGCCCTGGGCTCCAGCTAAGAATCTCAAGATGGGGCCGGGTGCTGTGGCTCACACCTGTAATCCCAGCACTTTGGGAGGCCGAGGTGGGCGGATCATGAGGTCAGGAGACCGAGACCATCCTGGCTAACACGGTGAAACCCCGTCTCCAATAAAAATACAAAAAGCTGGGCATGATGACACACTGTAGTCCCAGCTACTCAGGAGGCTGAGGCAGGAGAGTACCTTGAATCTGGGAGATGGAGGCTGCAGTGAGCCGAGATCGTGCCACTGCACTCCAGCCTAGGGGACAGAGTGAGACTCCGTCTTAAAAAAAAAAAAAAAAAAAAATCTCAAGATAGGGGGCTATGAGCTGAATGTTTGTGTCTCCTCAGGTTCACATGCTGAAACCTAATCACCAATGTGATGGTATTTGGAAATAGGGTCTTTGGGGAGTGATTACATCACAAGGGTGATGTTCTCCTGCATGGGATTAGGGCTCTTGTAAAAGCAACCCCAAAAAGCTTCCAGGGTCTTGCTGTGTTGCCCAGGCTGGAGTGCAGTGGTACAATTACAGCTCACTGTAGCCTCGATCTCCTGGGGTCAACCAATCCTCCCACCTCAGCCTCCTGAGTAGCTGGGATTACAAGCACATGCCAACACACCTGGCTAATTTTTAATTTTTATTTTTGTAGAGACAAGGACTCACTATGTTGCCCAGGCTGGTCTTGCACTCCTGGCCTTAAATGATCCTCCCGTCTGGGTCTCACAAACTGCTAGGGTTATAGACACGAGCCACCTTGCCTGGCCTTCCTGGCCCCTTCTATCATGTGAGGACATAGCAAGAAGTCACCATCTATGAAACAGAGAGTGTACCGTGTCTTGATCTTGAACTTCCTTGCCTTGAGAACTGTGAGCAATAAATATTTCTTTTTTTTTCCTTCCTTCCTTCCTTCCCTCCTTCCTTCCTTCCTTCCTTCCTTCCTCCCTCCCTCCCTCCCTCTCTCTTTTAAACTTTTTTCTTTGTTTTTATTTTTATTTTTTTCTTTTCTCTCTTTCTTTCTTTGACTGAGTTTCACTCTTGTTGCCCAGACTGGAGTGCAATGTCACAATCTCAGTTCACTGCAACCTCTGTCTCTTGGGTTCAAGCGATTCTCCTGTCTCAGCCTCCTGAGTAGCTGGAATTACAATCCACTACTACGCCCAGCTAATTTTGTATTTTTTACTAGAGACGGGGTTTCTCCATGTTGGTCAGGCTGGTCTTGAACTCCTGACCTCAGGTGATCTGCCCACCTTGGCCTCCCAAAGTGCTGGGTTACAGGCTTGAGCCACTGCACTCGGCCTCTTCTTTTTTCTTTTTTTCTTTTCTTTCCTTTCTCTCTTTTTCCTTTTCTTTCTTTTTTCCTTCCTTCTTTCATATCTTTCTTTCTTCCCTCCCTCCCTTTCTTTCTTCCTTCCTTCCTTCCTTATAGAGTTTCACTCTGTTATCCAGGGTAAAATGCAAGGTCTTAATCACGACTCACTGCAGCTACCACCTCCTGGGCTCAAGCGTCCCTCCCACCTCAGCCTCTTGAGTAGCTGTGACTATAGACACGTGCCACCAAGCCCAGCTAATTTTTCCACTTACTGTAGAGACAGAGTCTCACTCTGTTGCCCCAGTGGGTCTTGAACTCCTGGGCTCAAGCGATTCTCCCACCTGGGCCTCCCAAAATGCTGGAATTGCAGGCATGAGCCACATGCTGGGTCAATTTCTATTGTTTATAAACCACCCAGTCTATTTCGTTGTAGCAGCCGGAACAAACCGACATGGTAGAATACAAGACCTACCGAGATGGTGCCTCTCCCACTGCCACTGGCTTTGATCTCTAGATCGTCCTGGGCAAGGAACTGAAAAGAGCAAAGAGGAAGATTTAAGGCCGGAGGAGGCAGCAAAGTGAGGGTCAAGTGCAGGGGGATGTGGAGCCTGAACAGGCACCAGGGACCTCGGTTATTCCCTAACCTGGGGCCTGGTGATTCATTTTCCATCTCTCTACATGCAGATGGTTTTTCTTTTCCCTCTTCAGAAAGCATTTGTGGTGTCTACACTCTCATAGATCGACTGGAACTGCTCATTTAGCCTATTTTTTTTTTCTTTTTGACACTGGGTCTCAGTCTGTAGCCTAGGCTGGAGTGCAGTGGTGCGATCTCAGCTCACTGCAGCCTCTGCCTTCTGAGCTCAAGCAATCCTCCTGTCTTGGCCTCCCAAGTAGCTGGGACTACAGGCGTATGCCACCACATCTGGCTAATTTTTTTTTGTATTTTTCTGTAGAGACAGGATCTAACTATGTTGCCCAGACTGGTCTTGAACTCCTGGCCTCAAGTGATCCACCCACCTCGGACTTCCAAAAGTGTTGGGATTACAGGTGTGAGTCACTGCGCCCAGCCTTTTTTTTTTTTGAGACAAGACTCTCGCCTTGTCATCCAGGCTGGAGCGCAGTGGCGCAATCCCAGCTCACTGCAGCCTCTGCCTCCCAGGTTTAAGCAATTCTCCTGCCTCAGCCTCCTGAGTAGTTGGGATTACAGGCATGTGCCACCACGCCCAGCTAATTTTGGTATTTTTAGTAGAGCCAGCATTTTACCATGTTGGCCAGCCTGGTCTCGAACTCCCAACCTCAGGTGATCCAGCCACCTCAGCTCAGGCTGTGTCCTAATGTGCATCCCTGGAATCTGTTCTCTTTGTAGCATTTCCAAGGTTCCCTGTGCATGGAGCTCCCATGAGCCCCTTCTCACTGACATCTCTGCACCTCTCTATTTTTCTTTGCCTTTTCAAATTGATGCATAATGGGCCAGGTGCAGTGGCTCATGCCTATAATCCCAGCACTTTGGGAGGCCGAGGTGGGTGGATCACTTGAGGTCAGGAGTTCAAGCAGCCTGGCCAAAATGATGAAACCCTGTCTCTACTAAAATATACAAATATTAGCTGGGTGTGGTGGCAGGTGCCTGTAAATCCTAGCTACTTAGGAGGCTGAGGCAGGAGAATCACTTGACCCCAGAAGGTGGAGGCTGCAGTGAGCTGAGCCTGTGCCATTGCACTCCAGCCTGGGCAACAGAGTGAAACTCCATCTCAAAAAAAAAAAAATTGATGCATAATGGATGTACATAGTTTCAAGGCACGTGTGATAATGAAACTCATTCATATAATGTGTAAAGATCAGATCAGTGTACCTCAGATATCCATCACCTTAAATATTTGTCTTGTCTTTATGCTAAAATCATTCTAATTCTTTTCTTCCAGCTATTTTGAAATACGCAGTAGATTATTGTAAACTACAGTCACCCTACTAATCTTTCAAATGCTCGGTCTTATTTCTTCTATCTAACCATATGTTTGCATCCATTAATCAACTTCTTTTCCTCCCTCCCTTTCTGCCTACACTTCCTATCCTCTGGCAACCACCAATCTAATCTCTATCTTCATCTGCAGCCACTCTTGTTTTCCTCACTGCATCCTTCTTACATCAGCCAGAATAAAATTTTAAAAATTCACAGCCAAGCCAAACGTAGTGGCTCACGTCTGTAATCCCAGCAATGCAGGAGGCCAAGTGGGGAGGATTGCTTGAGCCCAGGAGTTCAAAATATGCCTGGGCAATTTAGCTAGACTTCGCTACAAAAAAAAAAAAAAAAAAAAAAAAAAACCACTAAAAATTGAGTCGGGCAAGGTGGTGCATGTCTGTAGTCCCAGCTACTCAGGAGGCTAAGGCAGGAGGATTGCTTGAGCCCAGGAATTTGAGGCTGCTATGAGCTATGTTTGTGCCACTGTACTCTAGCCTGGGCAACAGAGTGGGACCCTGTCTCTAAAAAACAAAAACAACAACAAAAAAAAAAAAGAAAGAAAGAAAGAAAGAAAGAAATTAAAAAAAAAATCACAGCCAGTCACTCAAATCTCACTGCCTATAGGATAAAGTCCTAATTCTTCCCATGGCCGCGCAGCTCTCACTGCTGAGCCATGCTAGCCTGAAAGCCTCCTGACAGCCTGCTTTATCTGCTGTTCTCCCTTCTGACCACTCCTGTGCCTGACTGGCTCTGGGTCTCCACTCTATGCTGTTCCCTATGTCAGAAACACTTTTCCTCGGCCGGGAACAGTGGTTCATGCCTGTAATCCCAGAACTTTGGGAAGCCAAGGCAGGTGGATCACATGAGGCCAGGAGTTCAAGACCAGCTTGGCCACCATGGTGAAACCCCATCTCTACTAAAAATACAAAACATAGCCAGGCATGGTGGTACATGCCTGTAATCCCAGCTACTGGGGAGGTTGACACAGGAGAACTGCTTGAACCCAGGAGGGTGGAGGCTGCGGTGAGCCAAGATTGTGCCACTGCACTCCAGCCTGGGTGGGTGAGTGAGACTCTGTCTCAAGAAGAAGGAGGAGGAGAAGGAGGAGGAGGAGGGGAGATGGAGGAGGGGGAGGAGGAGGAGGAGCAGTCTTCCTTTCCCTCTGCTTTCTCCATCTTGACAACTATTTGTCCAGGACATCCACTACACAATGCATGACCTCAGACTGGTTGTTTTACTTCTCTTCTTTTTTCGTAGAGATGGGGTCTCGCTATGTTGCCCAAGGTGTCATTTCTTTTTATTTATTTATTTTTATTTTGAGATGAAGTCTCACTCGCAGGTGACTTCAGGTCACTGCAACCTCCGCCTCCTGGGTTCAAGCGATTCTCCTGCCTCAGCCTCCCAAGTAGCTGGAATTGCAGGCATGCCCATGTCCGGTTAATTTTTGTATTTTTAGTAGACACGGAGTTTCACTATGTTGACCAGAGTGGTCTCGAACTTCTGACCTCAGGTGATCCACCCACCTCGGCCTCTGAAAGTACTGGTATCAGACATAAGCCACCGCACCAGGCCCATTTCCTTCTAGATCGTACATTCCATAAGAGCATGGACCACGGATCTTTCATAACATAACCCCAATGCCTAGGAGATTCATTGGTACATAGTAGATGCTCAGGAAATGTTGGTGGAATAAATGAATCAATACATTGACAGTATAGCCACATTTCCAACGCTTATGATATCATCTTGAGGAGGGAGATCGGCAGGGACATGATGTTTGGCCTCATCTCCAATGCCACCTCTGCGTGGACTCTGGCCTGCCCCTCAGTGCCATACCTTTGCGGACCGCTGCTGATAGGCATTGTTGTCATCAATCTGCCAATTCACATTCAAAGCTCTCTTGGGGGCACTGATCTGGACATGGAGATCCTGGACGCCCTCGAAGGGAACATCTTCGCGGAAGCGGGTCAGAGCTTCAAGGGCCACCACCGTGGTCTGGGTGTTGGAATGGGGTGGGGGGGCGGGGAGGGTACGTGGATCAGCACCACAGACAGCACCCGAGAAGCCATTGGGCGGCGCGTCAGGACCAAGGACAGCCCCCCCAACTGCCCCCTTGGGCTGGGCGCGTCAGCACCTTGGCTAGCGACCCCGGCCCTCATCTCCCGGGGGTCCCCATCACCTGGGTGGACCCGAAGCCTCCTCCAAGCTCCCGCTTCTCTAGTAGCCACTTGGCGATGGCGTGTGTCTCATTGCGCCGGCCAAGCTCTAGCTTCTGCATGAGCGCATAGGCCGTGGCCTCAACCGTGTACAGGGGGCCCAGCTTCTGCTCATCTACTGGCCAGTGGGTTTTGTCTAGAAATAGGGACACCCGGCTTGTCACCCAGAGCTGGGCCTGCCCACCTTAACCCGCTCTCTTCTTGTGCCATCTGGCCCAGTTTTCTCTTCTGTCATCTTATTGATCACCTACTTTATTTTTATTTTTGTAGGGGGTGGGGGGTGGGGGTGGTTCTCATTATGTTGTCCAGGCTGGTTTCGAACTCCTGGCCTCAAGCCATTCTCTCACTTTGACCTCTCAAAGTGTTGGGATTACAGGCATGAGCCACCGTGCCCAGCCCTGATCACCTACTTTATGTGAAGCTCTTTGCTGATGAAATGTGGACATTCAATTTTCAGAACGACCCTGGGAGATGGGACTCTATTTACCAATGCGGAAATTGAGTTTAAAAAAAAAAAAAAGTTCCTAGCTGGGCGTGGTGACTCATGCTTATAATCCCAGAACTCTGGGAGGTCGAGGCAGGCAGATCACCTGAGGTCAGGAGTTCCAGACCAGCCTGGCCAACATGGTGAAACCCAGTCTCTACTAAAAATACAAAAAAATTAGTTGGGCGTGGTGGTGAGCACCTATAATCCCAGCTACTCAGGAGGTTGAGGCAGGAGAATCGCTTGAACCCGGGAGGTGGAGGTTGCAGTGAGCCAAGATCATGCCATTGCACTCCAGCCTGGGTGACAAGAGTGAGACTCTGTCACACACATACAAAAAAAAGAAAAGTAAAAGTTCCTTTAGGTCCCTCCAGTCCCACTGCAAGCAAATTTACCTAGCTCCACTTTCCTTGACTTGTGGAATGTAGCAGATGGGATATGGACCCTTGGGGATGAGGTAGAATCAACCAGGGGAAGGTTTTATGACCTCTCCATCCTGCTGGGCTCGGTGGCTCAGACCTGTAATCTCAGCACTTTGGGAGGCTGAGGCAGGCAGATCATAGAGTCAGGAGTTTGAGACCATCCTGGCCAATATGGTGAAACCCCATCTCTGCTAAAAATACAGAAGTTAGCTGGGTGTGGTGGTGGGTGCCTGTAGTCCCAGTTACTCGGGAGGCTGAGGCAGGAGAATTGCTTGAACTCCGGAGGTGGAGGTTGCAGTGAACCGAGATCATGCCATTGCACTCTAGCCTGGGTGACAGAGCGAGAGACACTGTCTCAAAAAAACCAAATTCAAAAACAAAACAAAACAAAGAAAACCCTCTCCATCCTTGACAACACCAAGCACTCTTTCCACCTCAGGGTGTTTGCTTGTGCTGTTCCCTTTGCTTGGAATGTCCATGGTCTTTCATGAAGGTGTACCTTAAAAAAAAGGTTTTTTTGAGACAGTCTCACTCTGTCACTGAGGCTGGAGTAGAGTGGCGAGATCTCAGCTCGTTGCAACCTCTACCTCCCAAGTTCAAGTGATTCTCCTGCCTCAGCCTCCTGAGTAGCTGGGATTACAGGCACGCACCACTATGCCTGGCTAATTTTTATACTTTTAGTAGAGATGGGGTTTCACCATGTTGGTCTCGAACTCCTGACCTTGTGAGCCGCCCGCCTCGACCTCCCAAAGTGCAGGGATTACAGGCATGAGCCACCATGCCCAGCCTTTTTTATTTTTATATAGAGACAGAGTCTTGCTCTGTTGCCCAGGCTTGAGTGCAGTGGGGTGATCACAGCTCACCGCAGCCTTGACCTTCTGGATTCAAGTGATCCTCCTGCCTCAGCCTCCCTAGTAGCTGGGACTACAGGTGCATGCCACCACAGCCAGCTAATCACAAACATTTTTTTTTTAGAGATGGGGTCTCACTATGTTGCCCAGTTTGGTCACAAACTCCTGGCCTCAAGCAATCCTCCTGTCTCAGCCTCCCAAGTGGCTGGGATTACAGACATGAGCCACCACACCTAGCAGGTATGTCTTTCCGTCTTTCATCTCGGCCCCCCAGTCTGTACTCCCCTCCCGTTGCTATCTCTCCTACCCGCCTTGTGTGTTATTATCTCAGTGCTTGTCTCAGTTTGGAATTATTATTATTGTCATTATTATTATTATTTTATTTTATTATTATTTTTTTGAGACGGAGTTTCGCTCTTGTTACCCAGGCTGGAGTGCAATGGTGCGATCTCAGCTCACCGCAACCTCCGCCTCCTGGGTTCAGGCAATTCTCCTGCCTCAGCCTCCTGAGTAGCTGGGATTACAGGCACGCGCCACCATGCCCAGCTAATTTTTGTATTTTCAGTAGAGACGGGGTTTCACCATGTTGACCAGGATGGTCTTGATCTCTTGACCTCATGATCCACCCGCCTCGGCCTCCCAAAGTGCTGGGATTACAGGCATGAGCCACCACGCCTGGCCTTGTCATCATTATTTTGAGACAGAATCTCCTTCTGTCATCCAGGCTGGAGTGCAGTGGTGCAATCTCAGCTCACTGCAACCTCTGCCTCTTAGGTTGAAGTGATTCTCCTGCCTCAGCCTCCTGAATAGCTGGGATTACAGGCAACTGCCACCACGCCTGGCTAATTTTTATATTTTTAGTAGAGACGGGGTTTCACCATGTTGACTAGGCTGGTCTCGAAGTCCTGACCTCAGGTGATCCTACTGCCTCGTCCTCCCAAAGTTCTGGTATTACAAGCATTAGCCACTGCTCCTAGATTCAGTTTGGAATTATATAGTGACCTGTCTGTCTTCTGATTGTCTCTTCCAAGGACTGTAGGACCGTTGAGGGCAGGGACTGTATCAGTGTTGCTTACCTTGGTCTCACAGGGTCTGAGCTCAAGAGTTGACACACAGTGGATGCTCAGGAAACACTAAGTGACGAGTGACACCTTGCTGGGTTTGAGATCACCCTCTCCCTACCCCATGACTGAAGTTGACTAAGAAGTGCCCACACTCACCATGGCTGGCAAAGCTGTCCAGGCGGTCGTTGGCCCGGGGGCTGTTGGCGAGGGCCAGTGCGTAGGATACTGTGGCTATGGCAAATGTTGTCTGAATGTTGGGGAGTTTTCTCTCCAGGAAGCCACGGGCTCGCTCGATGCTGGTCATCAAATTCTAGAGGGTCAGAGGGAGGAGGCCAGAGGGAGATCATCAGAGGAAAGAAGTCTGGGAGTTAGAGGGACCCAGAGGGAGGTGACAGTGGAAGAGCTTTACAGGTGCTGGGACTGGTGGACCCCACAGATCCTGCCCTCCTCTCCGGGATCATACCGGTATCTCCTGGCTGCACAACTCCTTTCCCTCATCCAGGGCTATCATGACAAGAGCTGTGAGGGATATGTTCGCCTCGGAGCCTTGGTAGCCACCCTGTGGATGATGCAGAGTCCCCCATGTGATCCCCTCAGCATCTTGGAGATGCCTTCCTCAGCCTCTCCTGTCTGACCCTGAGAAGCTTCCAGGTACCCAGCTCTGGGCTGGATAATGGTGGAGGTGGGATGAAGACAGAGAGGAGGGGTTTCCCTCCCTGGGGTCTGCCCTACTAACAAAAGCCATCAGCTGGGCGTGGTGGCTCACATCTGCAATCCCAGCATTTGGGAGGCCGCAGCAGTAGGATCACCTGAGGTCAGGAGTTTGAGACCAGCCTGAACAACATGGTGAAACCCTGTCCCTACAAAAATATAAAAATAAGCTGGTCATGATGGTGGGTGCCTGTAAGCCCAGTTGCTGGGGAGGCTGAGGCAAGAGAATTGCTTGAACCTGGGAGGTGGAAGTTGCAGTGAGCCGAGATCGTGCCATTGCACTCTAGGCTGGATGACAGAGAGAAACTCTGTCTCAAAAACAAAACAAGGCCGGGCGTGGTGGCTCATGCTTGTAATCCCAGCAGTTTGGGAGGCCGAGACGGGCGGATCACCTGAAGTCGGGAGTTTGAGACCAGCCCGACCAACATGGTAAAACCCCATCTCTAAAAACAAAACAAAACAAAGAAACAAACAAAAAGCTATCAACTCGAGAGGCTGAGCTCCGTAAACCATCTCAGAGCATTCTGGCAGCAGTCCCATTTTCCTGATGAGAAAACAGGGTCAGAGTGGCAAAGACTTCCCATTTCTAGGAAATGGCCAACTCAGGGTTCACACATCTCCTTCGTAGCCCAGCTTCCACCCTCACCTCCTGTCTGGACTTGAATAGTGTCCCCCAAAATTCATGTTCACGCAGGACCTCAAGATGTGATCTTATTTGGAAATCAGGTCTTTGAGGATGTGATTAAAATTAAGAAGAGGTCATACTGGATTAGAGTAGACCCTGTCTAATGATGAGTGTCCTTATAAGAAGGTCATGTCAGGGCCGGGGGTGATGGCTCACGCCTGTAATCACAGCACTTTGGGAGGCTGAGGCGTGTGGATCACCTGAGGTCAGGAGTTTGAGACCAGCCTGGCCAACATGATGAAACCCTGTCTCTACTAAAACTACAAAAATTAGCAGGTGTGGTGGTGGGCCCCTGTAGTCCCAGCTACTCAGGAGGCTGAGGCAGGAAAATCGCTTGAACCTGGGAGGCAGAAGCTGCAGTGAGCTGAGATCCCACCACTCCAGCCTGGGCAAAAGATCGAGACTCCATCTCAAAAAAAAAAAAAAAAATTAGCCAGGAATGGTGGTGTACACCTGTATTCCCAACCGCTGAGGGGGCTGAGGCAGGAGGATCTCTTGAGCTCAGAAGTTTGAGGCTGTAGTGAGCTATGATTGTACCACTGCATTCCAGCCTGGGTGACAGAACAAGATCCTGTCTCTAAAAATTATAATAATAGGCTGGACACTGTGGCTCATGTCTGTAATGCCAGAACTTTGGGAGGCCGAGGCAGGCAGATCACTTGTGGCCAGGAGTTTGAGACCAGCCTGGACAACAAGACGAAAACCCATGTCTACTAAAACAAAAATGTAAAAATTAGCTGGGCGCAGTGGCACATGCCTGTAATCTCAGCTATTCGGGTGGCCAAGGCATAAGAATCACTTGAACCTGGGAGGTGGAGGTTGCAGTGAGTTGAGATCATGCCACTGCATTGCAGTCTGGGTGACAGAGTGGAACTCTTTCTCAAAATAATTAATAATAATAATAATTTGGCCTGCTGCATGCAGAGAGGACAGCAAAAGCCCTTTTTGGGGGAGTTGGAAGAGCCCATGAATGGTTAAGTGTGCATAGTGAGCAGGGAGTGCTGAGGTGAGGCCTAGGAGGAGATACAGATAAAGGTAGCTGTGAGCCACAGCAGGTGTTTGAGCAGGGGAGAGACCTGCCAGACTGCGTTTGAAAGGCTTCTCTGGATGCTGGTGTAAAGGGACTCTTGGTGGAGATGGGTGTGCAAGCTGGGGAGGACACAGTCTCCAAGGGAGGAGGGCCAGGGCAGGCCACTGCTTGATGTGGGGATGAGGAAGAGACGGGTTCCCAGATGTACCCAGCCTCACCCACATTCTAACAGAGCACGAGGTGGTTCAGACCAGGGCGGGTGTGATCCTTGGCGCTGAGCGTCAGCTCTTTCCTGTTCTCATCTGCCCAAGAATAGATTGGGAGCCTGAAATCCCCCTCTTAGTGCACAGAGCCCTGCGGATGGGTTTGAATGGCCGGGGCAGGGAGGGCTGTGGCCACCTGCATGGACGTCATGACCACAGGGCCCTTCTCCAGGAAGTGCCCGTCCTCCGCCTGCCTGTCGTTGATGATCCAGTTGGCCATGGCACAGAGAGAGGGCAGGTCAAGCACGCTGGTCGTCATCGTAGGGTAGGCCAGGGCAAAGACGCGGAACACATAGTTGGTAAGCCTGTCGGGAGAGAGCGAGGGTGACACCTGTGAACGGCAGCTAAGGGGACTCTGGGACAGGGGAGTCTGCACCATGGGCCATACATCCCCTCCCAGGTGGACCCCTGCCATTCCCCGCTGCCCAGGTCTGCCAGTGCAGAATGCCCCAGGCCCATGCACTGGACACCCCAAGACCCCAAGACTCTGCAGCGTGGATGCTCTTGGGACATCAGGCCCCAGGCTGGCCCCTTGGGCTTTGAGGGTGGCAGTGGCAGGAGAGACACAGTCATCCTCACCAGGTGCTTCCTGGGTTCCCCTTGGAGGTGTGGTAGGTGCCGTCTGAACTCCGGTGGGTCAGCATCTGGGTGTACCCTGGGGAAACAGAGCAGGGCTTGGAGGGACAATCAGTGTTACAGGTAGAACCTGGTGGGCAGGGACTGGAGGTGACATGGGGGTGTCACACCTGGAGGTCATCTAGAAGGGGCAACCTACTGTCCAGGCGTACTCTGGAGGGGGGTTTAGGGCCCGGACATAGGTGAAGGGCAGGGCTCAGGAATGACTTTGAGGGATGCAGGAGGCAGTTGTCTCTGGGTATAACCCAGGTGACTTTCACCTTGAGGACTCTGGGGCAGGGCATGCCAGCCTTGGAGTTGCTGCTGGAAGAAATCATAGAAGGTGTTGTCCCCATGCAACCTGGGGGGGGCACTACCTGGGAGTTTTCCTTTTTCTTTTCTTTCCTTTTCTTTATTATTATTATTTTTTTTTAAAAAAAAGACAGAGTTTCACCATGTTGGTCAGGCTGGTCTTGAACTCCCTACCTCAGGTGATCTGCCCTGCCCGCCTTGGCCTTCAAAGTGCTTGGATTACAGGCGTGAGCCACCATGCCCGGCCCTTTTCTTTATTTTTAATTTTTTTAATTTTTAAAATTTTTGCCCACCTTGTATACAGCTTGGGAAGCAGATTTTTTTTTTTTTTTTTTTTTTTTTTGAGACAGAGTTTTGCTCTGTTGCCCAGGCTGGAGTGCAGTGGTGTGATCTTGGCTCCCTGAAACCTCCAGCTCCCAGGTTCAAGCAATTCTCCTGCCTCAGCCTCCCAAGTAGCTGGGATTACAGGCACCTGCCACTACGCTCAGCTAAATTTTTTTTTGTATTTTTAGTAGAGACAGGGTTTCACCGTGTTGGCCAGGATGGTCTCGATCTCCTGACCTCGTGATCTGCCCACCTCGGCCTCCCAAAGTGCTGGGATTACAGGCGTGAGCCACCGCGCTCAGCAGTTTAGTGTTTGTTTGGAGCATTGGGGTGACAGTATCTGGATGTTACCTGAGGGGTTACTGCTTGAGAAGATCTGGAGGAAAAGCTGGAGTCTGAGGGCAACCTGGGACCAATTAGCTCAGAGGTCTGTGGGTGTTACCAGGGGTGCTCCTCTCTGGTTGCTCCCTGGGGTTATTCTGGGGTTTGCTGCCTGGGTGTCCCCTGGGATTCCCTGGGAGTGGCACTGAGGGATTGTGACCTGGAGCAGGGTCCGAGTTTAACATCCTCTGGCAGGATGGCTTTTTAGGAGAAATCAGGGTGTCTGTCATAAGATTGAAGCCTGGAGGCTGTGTGCAGTGGCTCACATCTGTAATTCTAGCACTTTGGGAAGCCAAGGCAGGTGGATCACCTGAGGTCAGGAGTTCAAGAGCAGCCTGACCAACATGGCAAAACCCCATCTCTACAAAAAATCCAAAAACGAGCCGGCTGTGATGACTGGCACCTGTAATTCCAGCTCTGCAGGGGGCCAAGGCAGGAGAATCAATCGAACTCAGGAGGCAGAGGTTTAAGTGAGCCAAAATCGCACCACTGCACTCCAGTCTGGGTGACAGAGTGAGACTGTATCTCAAAATAAATATTTTAATTAATTAAAATGCAAAAATTAATGGGCATGGTGGCAGGCATCTGTAATCCCAGCTACTCAGGAGGCTGAGGCAGGAGAATGGCTTGAACCCGGGAGGTGGAGGTTGCAGGGAGCTGAGATCACGCCACTGCACCCCAGCCTGGGTGACAGAGTGAGACTCCACTGCCAAAAAACAAAAACAAAAACAAAAAACTGAAGCCTGGGGAAGGGGTCAGGGTGAAGAAGTCCCACAGGTGTGTCACAGGCACGGGATGACCTTGGGGAATTTAGTATCAAGTTGTAGTCTGGAGGAGGAGTCAGTTTGGGTGTTAGTGCCTGAGGCCGGGGGTCGTTCCACGAAGATTTCCCCAGTCTTGGGAGAGCCCCAGTCACCCCCATGGAGGCCCCGGCAGGGTTCCCGCTCTCACCGCTGACAATATTCTTCATCACCTGGTCCCTGTGCTCCACCCCGACCTTGCCCCACTGGCCGGTGGCATCCAAATAGCGGGTCAGGATGACGACAGGCATCAGGGAGCTCAGCGTCTGCTCGGGGCAGCCCGTGGGGACCCGCAGCAGCCGCTGCATCTCTTTGGGTGTCAGGCTGCCCACAATCGTCTCACCAAGGATGTCACCTGTCAGGTGGGTGAGTTGGGTGACCCTGGGAATGGCCTCTGCCTACACCACCATAGTCCACTGATCACCCCACATGGCCACCCCCAGTTCCTCGGGCCCTGATGCCTTGTGGACCTTAGAGGACCCAGCGCCAGCCCTCCCCACATCCCTGTGTCCCCCAGCACCTTGAACGCTGATAAACACTTCTGCCTGCGTGTCGGGTACCATGTTCAAGAACTCCTGTCTTGGTACCAGTTCTGTCTGGGTCCGACCTGAAGAAGCATAACCTTCTGTGACAAGTAGGGTCTGGGGCTGGGGATTCCCACCTGGGCACACCCCCTCATGCCCACTCCCTCCTCCTTCCCAGCATGGCCCCAGGATCTCACATGTGCCCTGCAGAGCTCACAAACCTTGGGGGTTCAGGAGGATGCTACGGGACATTTGCTGAATCTGACCCCCTGCCTGAGGAACGAGAGGAGGATATAAGTCAAAAGCAAAAACAGCAGCCACAGTAATGATGACAATCGCAGTGATGGTGAGAGGAGGCATTGCTGGGCTACGATAAGCACAGACTCTGGAGCCCAAATACCTGGGTTCAAATCCCAGCTCTTCTGCTTCCTAGCTGTGTGTCCTTGGGAAAATTACTTACCCTCTCTCTGCCTCAGTTTTCTCATCTGTAAAAGGGGGATAATAATTGTCCCTACCTCATAGGATTGTTTGGAAGACTGAATTAGTTAATTTTTTTTTTTGAGACAGGTTCTCAAAAAATCCCGTGTTCAAGTGATTCTTGTGCCTCAGCCTCCCGAGTAGCTGGGATTACAGGTGCATACCACCACACCAGGCTAATTTTTGTATTTTTAGTAGAGATGGGGTTAAGCTATGTTGGCCAGGCTGATCTTGAACTCTTGACCTGAAGTGATTCACCTACTTCGGCCTCCCAAAGTTCTGGGACTACAGGCATGAACCACCATGGCTGGCCCAGTTAATGGTTTTTTGTTTGTTTGTTTTGTTGTTTTCAGAGAAGGATTCTCTCTAGGTTGCCCAGGCTAGACTCAAATTTCTATGCTCAAATGATCCTCCCACTTCAGCCTCCCAAATAGTTGGGAATACAGGAGGGTGCCACTACAGCTGACTGAGTGAATATTCTTTTTTTTTTTTTTTGAGACGGAGTTTTGCTCTTGTTACCCAGGCTGGAGTGCAATGGTGCGATCTCGGCTCACCGCAACCTCCGCCTCCGGGGTTCAGGCAATTCTCCTGCCTCAGCCTCCTGAGTAGCTGGGATTACAGGCACGCACCACTATGCCCAGCTAATTTTTTTTTTTTATATATACAAGTCAATACTGTTTTGAACTTAAAAATTATTTGCTTTGAGAGTGTATGTGTGTGTATATGTATAATAAATGATTACAATGTGTGTGTGAGTGAAAATATGTGGTCTTTGGTTATTAACTATATACTGTCTACTTGTGAGATGCAAGGTAAGTGGGTCACAGACTCTCAAATTTATGAAACACTTAGATTTTTCAGGGAAGTTATATTTTTAGTAGAGACAGGGTTTCACCATGTTGACCAGGATGGTCTCGATCTCTCGACCTCGTGATCCACCCGCCTCGGCCTCCCAAAGTGCTGGGATTACAGGCGTGAGCCACCGCGCCCAGCCTGACTGAGTGAATATCCTTAAGTACCTATGTCTTAAGCGTTAAACATGGGTTTGTAAAGTAAATAAAGTTTTTTGTTCGTTCGTTTGTTTTTTGGAGAGAGAGTCTTGCTCTGTCACCCAGGCTGGAGTGCAGTGGCATGCTCTCAGCTTCAGGCTCAATTTCATGGGCTCAAGCAATCCCCTCTCGGCTTTTTGAGTAACTGGGACTACAGGTGCACACCACCACACCAGACTAATTTTTTTTTTTTAATTAGACAGAGTCCTGCACTGTCGCCCAGGCTGGAGTGCAGTGGTGCGATCTTGGCTCACTGCAACCTCCACCTCCCGGGTTCAAGTGAGATTCTCCTGCCTCAGCCTCCCAAGTATCTGAGATTACGGGCACCCACCACCATACCCAGCTAATTTTTTGTATTTTTAGTAGAGATGGGGTTTCAGTATGTTGGCCAGGCTAGTCTTGAACTCCTGACCTCATGATTCACTGCCTTGGCCCCTCAAAGTGCTGGGATTACAGGCATGAGCCACCACACCCAGCCTAATAAAGTATTTCTGATGGGCCATACACTGGTTATTGGTCATTTTCGCAACTCTCTGATTATTCGTGGGTATGATAATAACCCTCATCCTGCAAACAAAGAAATGGAGGCTCAGAACAGAGAAGTTAAGTAAGTTGCCCAAGTTCACAAAGCAGAGACAAGATTTGATCCCAGGCCTGACTCCTTTGAAGTGCAGTCTTATGAGTCCCTCACGTCTGTCCACGGACTAAACTTTTTTCTCTTTCTTTTTTTTTTTTTTTTTTTTTTAAGATGGAGCCTCACTCTGTCACCCAGGCTGGAGTGCAGTGGTGCGATCTTGGCTCACTGCATCCTCCACTTCCCAGGTTCAAGTGATTCTCCTGCCTCAGCCTCCCGAGTAGCTGGGACTACAGGTGTGCACCACCACGCCCAGTTAATTTTGTATTTTTAGTAGAGATGGGGTTTCACCATGTTGGCCAGGCTGGTCTCAAACTCCTGACCTCAGATGATCCACCCGCCTCGGTCTCCAAACTACCGAGATTACTGGTGTAAACGACCGTGCTTGGCCGACCGACTGAACTTTCAGATCCGTTCTCTCTCACCTCACTCCCATCTAGGAGCCCTGTTTATCGATCCTGGGCCCACCTGCCCCATCCACGATCACACAGCCTAGACCTGGTGGAAGCGCCTCTGTCTGCACCAGCAGCTAGGGAGCTGAGGGTGACCATTACCCGGACCAAGAGTGTCTTCTTCACGTGGTCCTGGATCCCGTAGCCCACAGCCTTGACCTCCACGTCCACTTTGCCTATCTCCAGAGGGAGAAGCACAAAGGGTACCATCTTGGAGGAGGTGGGCGGCATGACCACCACCTGGCGGGACGGCGCTCCTGGCTTTGACGCACTGCACAGCGGCTCCTTGTGGGGAAACTCCACTCGGACCTAGGGCAGGATGGGCAAAGGGAGGGGGTATTGATGCATGGCGTGGTCTAGGATCCTAGTGTCACAGTCCCCTCCCTGCCCTGAGATGCCCGCGTAGGTGACAGTGAAGCCTAGTGATGGAGACCACAGACCCAGCCTGAGTCAGAGCCCTATCTGCCATTTATGTGCTGTGTGACTCCAGGCAAGCCCTTTAACCTCTCTGTGCTTCAATTTCCTTATCTCTAAACCAAGAACAATAACAGTACCCATCTGATGGGGTTGTTGTGAGGTTTAAATTAATCCCTCCCTCCCTCCCTTCCTTCCTTCCTCTTTCTCTCTCTTTGTCTTGCTGTGTCACCCGGATTGAGGTGGAGTGGCACGAATATGACTCAGTGCAGCCTGGAACACCTGGGCTCAAGCGATCCTCCTGCTTTAGCTTCCTGAGTAGCTGGGACCACAGGTGCATGCCATCAAGCCTGGCTAACTAACCTTCTTAAAATTACTTTTTGTAGAGACAAGGTCTCATTCTGTCACCCAGGCTGGAGTGCAGTGGCGCAATCACAGCTCACTGCAACCTTAACCTCCTGGGCTCAAGCCAGTCTCCTACCTCAGCCTCTCAAGTACCTGAAATACAGGTGTGTGCCAATATGCCTGGCTAAATAAGAGAATACCTTAGATTTTCCAAAACAGCCTCCACTTCACTGACCCATGGGAATAATAAATACACCCAATTTCCTTTTCTAAAACACACTAACAGGCCGGGCATGGTGGCTCCCGCCTGTAATCCTAACACTTTGGGAGGCCAAGGAGGGTGGATTGCCTGAGCTCAGGAGTTTGAGACCACCCTGGGAAACCAGCAAAATTCTGTCTCTGCTCAAAATACTAAAAATTAGCCAGGCATGGTGGCACACATCTGTGACCCCAGCTACTGGGGAGGCTGAGGCACGAGAATCACTTGAACCTGTGAGGTGGAGGTTGCAGTGAGCCAAGATTGTGCCACTGCACTCTAGCCTGGGCGACAGAGTGAGACTCTGCTTCCAAAAATAAAATAAAATGGGCTGGGTGCAGTGGTTCACACCTGTAATCTCTGCACTTTGGGAGGCTGAGGCGGGTGGATCACTTGAGGTCAGGAGTTTGAGATCAGCCTGGCCAACATGGCAAAACCCTGTCTCTACTAAAAATACAAAAATTAGCCAGGTGTGGTGGCGGGCGCCTGTAGTCCCAGCTACTCAGAGGTTGAGGTAGGGGAATTGCTTGAACCCGGGAGACGGAGGTTGCAGTGAACTGAGATCACACCACTGCACTCCAGCCTGGGTAACAGAAAACTCCATCTCAAAAAATAAATAAATAAAATAGGCTGGGCACAGTGGCTCACCCTGTAACCCCAGCACTTTGGGAGGCTGAGGCGGGCAGATCACTTGAGGTCAGGGGTTCGAGACTAGCCTGGTCGACATGGTGAAACCCTGTCTCTACTAAAAATACAAAAATTAACCAGGCATGGTGGTGCATGCCTGTAGTTCCAGCTACTTGGAAAGCTGAGGTAGGAGAATCACTTGAACCCTGGAGGTGGAGGTTGCAGTGAGCTGAGATCACACCACTACATTCCAGCCTGGGCAACAGAGCAAGGCTCCATCTCAATAAACAAACAAAAATAATTTAAGCATAAAATAAAATACACACTAGCAGAGATTTTGGCAGGAAGTTGAGGGCTCAGGGGCTTCACCTTGGCCTGACGATTCCTGAAATTGTGCAACACGGCTTGGATCTGCACCTGCTCATTCCTGATCACGGAGTGGGGCAACTTAAGGTCCACAAAGAAGGATTTCATAACTGTCAGCTCAAAGGGGTCTGAGACACAGAGACCTACAGCCAGGAGAGCACACTGGGTTTAAGCAGAGGCTGGGTTGGGGAGAGGGGCTGGGTAGGGTCTCCATACCCACATTCCCTTAGCACTGGGCTTGCTGGGGATCACCTTGACCAGCCTTGAGGCTGACTGCCACAAACTGCCACGTGGTGATGGAATCCGGCATGTTCACGGAGATGGGGTAGTGGGAGATGCTGCTGGGAGTGAGGGGACGTCACTGGGTTTGTGCTGCATGGACAGAGTCTCTGGGTCGGGGGTCACCATGCAGGGGTTATGGTCACTATTGAGAATCATCAAGTCATCTCATTAGTGACAGCATCACTAGAGGGTCATCATCTTTTTAGGGAACCTGTTAAGATATTTTCCCCATCGTGGGACTGTCCTGAGGCTCAACGTCACTGCTGGGGTCACTGTCCCTGACCAGCATCCACTGATGATTGCAAGGACCTGGGACCAGATTCTGGCATGGGGGCTGATGTCCTACCCCGAGTCACTCTTCGGCAGAGTAAACTTCCTCCAGAGCCAACTCTCGGGGAACAGGGTCCGTACAGGCATGTCATCCTCAAAGAGATCATCCAAGTCCTCCTCTTCATCCGCTGCAGGGAGCAGGTGTGAAGCGGAGTCTGCATGTTTCTTCCGTGTTCCACCAGAATCCTGGTGGGGTCCTCTTCTCCAATCCCCCACGGCCCATATCACCCCTTAGCCTGTCCTGTGTCACTCTATATCCCTCCACGAAACTCCCACCCTGCATCTCCTGCCACGGCCCCCTCACTTGTCCCCAGAAGCAGCTGATCCTCTCGAGCCTCCCGAGTCAGGGTCTCAGACAGATGGCAGCAGTCCAGGAAAGCAGCCACACAGGCTGGACCGTGGCGGACATGCCAGGTTCTCTCCTCACAGGACAGCCCCACCGGGCTCTCCCGGAGCCCAGCCTTACAGCACTTCTGCTCCAGCTCTGTGTTAAACTTGTTCACTGCGGGTTAGAGGGAAAGAGGAGGGGTTGGGCAGGATCTAAGAAGCTGGGACCCAGTCACCTTGATGCTATGCATGCCTTGCCGCTATTTAGCGATAACTCTCTGGCAGATGCTATGTCTAGTGCCTTACCTGTGTTCTTTCTGAAGCCTCATATTGAACTCACATGGTGAGCTTCTGACAAGGAAGCTGAGCCACAGAGAGGTGAGTCCATTTGCCTAAAGTCAAGCCTTCCAAGTGGCTGAGCTGGGACCAGAATCCATACTGCCCATTTTTTTTTTTTTTTTGAGATGAATTCTTGCGGCCAGGCATGGTGGCTCACACCTGTAATCCTAGCACTTTGGGAGACCGAGGTGGGTGGATCACCTGAGGTCAGAAGTTCAAAACCAGCCTGGCGATCATGGTGAAACCCCATTTAAAAAAAAAAAAGAGAGAGAGAGAGATGAAGTCTTGCTCTGTCACCCAGGCTGGAGTGCAGTGGTGCAATCTCGGATCACTACAACCTCTGCCTCTCAGGTTCAAGCGATTCTCATGCCTAAGCTTCCCATGTAGCTGGGATTACAGGTGCCCACCACCACACCCTGCTCATTTTTGTATTTTTAATAGAGACAGCATTTCACCATGTTGGCCAGGCTGGTCTCGAACTCCTGACCTCAAGTGATCCACCTACCTTGGCCTCCCAAAGTGCTGGGTTTACAGGAGTGAGCCACCATGCCAGCCTCAGATTCCATGCCTCTAACACCACCCAGTGCTGCCTCCCATCTTCCCCTGACTCCAGGCTCAAAGCCCCTTCTTCTGGTCCACACTCTAGTCTTCAGGATGGCAGTTTAGATATTGTCCAATGACACTCAAGACCTCTTTCTCCTTTTGTCTACATTCCTTCCTGTACCACAGAGGCTAGACATCTGAAAACTACATTCCCCATACTCCCTTGCTGCTGGGGTTCTGAATGGGATTAGATGCAGTCACTGAGATGCTCTCAAGAGAGATCTGGGAGATAGAAGAGAAGCAGAAACCATTTTTTCCTGCAGCAGTGGTAGCTGATGGGTGGGCTCCAGTCTGTGTGTATTTTTGTAATGGGTATGATTCCATGTTTCATTATCAACCTACCAGCCTTATGAGACATATTGGTAGCAGTTTCTTGGTATTTCATGGATTGCAAGACTGAAGTGGGGTTATCTTGAGTCCCAGCAAGCAGCCTTCCAGCGTCCACCCCAATAGCCCATCTAATGATTTTGTAAGCACCAAACTCCCCCTATTAGATCCCTCTCTGCTAGAAATACCTAGAGTGGTTTGGGTGTCCTGTTCTAAGCCCTGATGGATACAGTAGGTTGGGGAGATGGAGGGAGACATGCAGCTTTGACACTGACCTGCATTCCTCTTTGTCTCCAGCCTCTTCAGGGAGCGGTGATGGCGGCTGGGAGGAAGGTCCTGGGGGCAGGGCCAGTCTGGGGATCAGAGGGAATGATGATAGAACAATTGCCAAGATCATTATCAACGTTCTTGATTATGTTTATTGGGTGTTTGACGTATGTCCAGTGCTTTATATATATCACTTAATTTCATCTGATAGCCTCCTATATTCAAGACTTGTCGCTTAAAAGCTGGGAGATTTTCAGCAAGTCACTTAACCTCTCTGGGTGCTAATTTCCCCAGTGACATAAAATGGGCATAATCATAGTTCTATCAATGAGATCATGCATATACAAGTACTTAGCACTGAGTCTGGCATGTAATGAATAAGAACTGTTATTAATATTACTATTTATAGCTGAGAGAAGATACTCTTAGTTGTCTCCAAATCCATTACCATCCCTCATCTGTGTCAACTAAGCCTCCATCTTGTATAGATCACTCAGAAAAAGACTACATTTCCCAGCCTCTCTTGCACTTAGGTGGGGCCACGTGACTGAATTCTGTCCAGTGAGATGTGGTAAGTGTCCTCCCCTTCCCACTTCCCTTCACCCTGCTGCTTGGCATGGGTGGACTCCTATAAGGAGTCCGAGGGGCCGGGCGCGGTGGCTCACGCCTGTAATCCCAGCACTTTGGGAGGCCGAGGTGGGTGGATCACGAGGTCAAGAGATCGAGACCATCCTGGTCAACATGGTGAAACCCCATCTCTACTAAAAATACAAAAAATTAGTTGGGCATGGTGGTGCGTGCCTGTAATCCCAGCTACTCTGGAGGCTGAGGCAGGAGAATTGCCTGAACCCAGGAGGCAGAGGTTGTGGTGAGCCGAGATTGCACCATTGCACTCCAGCCTGGGTAACAAGAGTGAAACTCCGTCTCAAAAAAAAAAAAAAAAAAAAAAAAGGCATCCAAGTCCCAGGATGACCTCTCTAGTGTTACTGAATGAGAAATAAACTACCTGTTTAACCTACTGTTAGTTTGTATCTTTGATACACATGGCTAACCCTGTCTTAACCAACACACTGTGAGTTAATTCTATTATTATCTCTATTTTATGGACAAAGAAATCAAGACTCGGAGAGAAATGTGACTGGCCCATGGTAAGTGACAGGATCTGGATTACAGCCCATATCTGTTTGACACTAAACGCCACTAGGCAGCAGTACCCCCATTCCTGCCCTCCTCCTGTCCACCCCTCCAAGCCTGTACCTGAGCTTGCCAGGCTATCCATTCCTGTGCTGATTTTCAGGTCCAGTCCAGCATCCTTGAACACAGCAAATCTGTCTTTCCCACTTCCTGCTGTGCAGCCAATGTCATGTTCTTCCACCACGTCCCAGACCTAGAGAACAAGAGAGGAACCTGGATGTGAGGTGTCTATGACTCCGCCATGAAAGGAGCAGTGGTGTACTGGAATTGCGGGCTTAAATAATAATTCTCATACCATCTCCCATTTTTTGAGCTCTTATCACCTTTCGGTCATTAGACTTTGCACCATCTCCTTGAATCCTTACATTGACGCTGTCCTCTTTATGGCTGAAGAAGCTGAGGCTGCAGCTAGAATATCCTGGCAATATCTTGGCCCAAAGACCACATGCTCTTACCTTCTTCTGAGTGAGCTTGTGTTTGCTGTTCAAGGCATAGACAGCCTTGTCCACAGCCACCAGCCCCACTGTGGCTTCTGCATCACCTGTCACCTTCAGTTCCACTAGGCTGTTGGGCTCCAAAGGCTGGAATAATCCATCATTCTTCAAGCCAACTTTCAGCTGAACCAAGAAAAAGAGAGATGTCAGGAAAAGGTAATCATAGACCATACAAGTCCACTTTCCAGTTTATGTCCCCTGCTGCTCTGATGGAGCGTCTGGGAACGCCACTAGGCTAATCCCAAATCTATATTTACTTACCAGCATCATCGCCATAGTTCGTGTTGAGCTCTTAAGGCCAGATATTCTCCCTCTCTCCCCTGGCTTCCAGTTTGGGAACGCCTAAACTCGTACAGACCCTTTCTGGGGCTTTATGATGCTGATGCACAAACTATAAGGACTTTGTCTTACCGTCCCCATGCATCTGTCATTCACATCGATCCATATGGAATCAGCCACCAGCTCAGGGTTCTGGCTTACTCCTCTGGGAAGTAAATAAAAGGCCAGAATGCGGAAGGAGGGCAGCATCTCTGAAGTCACATCAATAATGGCTGACGTGTAGACACTCCCCTGGGCTTTTAGCTGATGTTTAGCACTTACGATCTGGCCCTTACTCAGGACCTTGGAGACAAGGTTAGACCAAGGATGAGAAGGGTCAGGCAGCTTCAGTCTCTCCCTGAAGCTGTCCCAGCCCACAGTGGAGGCCACAGTCTCTTTGCTTCAGCCTCTTGATCTGAGCCCACTCAAGATTTTCCCATCTTTACATGTTTTTTCATAGTTTCTCCAACCCAGCAAGTCAAGGTTTCTCCAAGGAAAGAATTCCTTGACTCAGATCCTGGCCCTAGTCCCTCACCAGGATGGTGAAGTGAGTAATCCTGTTCTTGGTTTCAGGGTTCTGATGCCTTGTGTTGAGACTCAGCTGGATGCTGCCGCCAACCTCTGTGTCCAGTGTCTTGACTTCGATGTGTAGGAAGTTCCCTGACGAATCCTGAGTCAAGTAAGGCCAAGCTGTCATCCTGGCTGAAGCCTGCTCTTCTGGCCGAAGAGATTCTTCAGTTTTCACCTGGGGAAGGTGATGTGCGAGTAAACCCCAACCCTTCCGACTCACACAGCTGCAACCCCACCCTCCTTGCCTTGTCAAGCTGGTACCTGGACGGGGAGCTTGTCCAGATTCACACCTGTGTTGATGGTCAGAGTGGCCAAACCCTCAGTCGAGGTGTACACTTTCTGGTTTTGGGAGTGGACGAGGACTCTGGAAGCCGGGGATCCATCAGGATTTGAGACGGAGACCTGGGGTGGAATCTGGGGTGAGGTGAAGAAAAAGCCTGGGGTGGCCTGGTGTGAGAGGTGAGACTGGAATGTGATCTGAGTAGGATCGCTTTGTACAACTACGACACCAGGAGCACCATTCATATTCGAGTTTTTATGAATGGCGCCCCCTAGAGCTTTGCGGTGTACAACCACGTGGGTACCCTGGGTGTTTGGGAGCCGATGGTGAGTGGAAAGACAGAGTGGAGAGGGAAGGAGGGCACGCGGAGAGCCTGCAGGAAACGTGGAATAGGACTGATGCCGAAGGATGTTCCTGGCTTTCCTAATGCCCATTCAAATTAACATATGTGAAGAGAACATGCTTTACTGTGCAAATGCAGCCTCTAAATAAACCCTCAAACACCACCTTCCAGCCTGATCGCGGCCTCTAATAGAGGTGATGGAGGTAATTTCTCCATAGAGAAATTCTGGAGCCATCACTGTGCTTTGGGGGTACCTGGGTTAAGGCTCGGGGGGGCTCTGGGATTAGTCTGGGGAATGTGATGAATTCAACTTTCGGATGAGTTGGATGCAGGTGAGTCCAGCGTGGGTTTTTGTCTCCTTGTGGGAGGTCTGTTTTGGGGAGGGAGCCCTGAGTCCCTGGTTGTAGTGAGTCCAGACTCTGACCCGAAAGTGGAAGGGCATTCCTGGCTTGAAATACTGGGGTGTCCTGGTGAACTTGATGTTGTATGGGCTCTGGACGATCTTCACCCCTGAGGTCTCAGCTTGCACCATCTCACCCCCTGTAGAGACAAGGGGACCGTAGAGTTCGTGAGGGGGTTCAATTTCCTGAGTGAGTGGCAGGATTAGTATGGGAGCCCCAACTTGGTGAAGGCAGAGAAAGACAATAATGCCATTTCAGCTCCTTCCACCCCTTCTGGTGTTTTCCCATTTCTCTAATGGCCCAAGGCCACGTGGGTTGAGTGTCTGCCTTGGGCAAGAACACATGTCCTGTCCTCAGTCAGGGGCCTAGGCGAGGGTGGCACCTGAGGAGAACACGGTGACATTGACAAAGATTGAGCCTCCAATGAAGTCCTTTTCTGGGCCTTGGAATGTGGCCATCAGCATGTCCTTCTGGAGAGAGATGTGGCCCAGGCCTTCAGAGATCTGTTTGTAGGATAAGAGAGAGGAAGAGATATGGTTCCTTGGGGAGTGATAGAGGGTGGAGTGGACTGGAGGTCGGGGAGGGGCCGGGATTCAGTCACCTCCACCCTCTGCAGGGAGCTTTGGATAAGGATCCGGCGGGAATCCAACTTCACCCCGAAGATGACCAGAGCATGTCCATCCACCGGCTTGTTAAATATATACCTGGAGGGGATGAAGGATCATTCCACTGTCTCTGAAGCACCCACACACCTCATGTTGCTTCGGAGATGGCTGTGCACAATTGGGAGGGGCAGAGGTGGCCCCTGGAAACCTAGATGGTTTCACTGATGACACACACAACTCTAGGAGCTGAAAAACATATCCCATAATGCCTTGATGGGTTGCAGATGTGGTCTGTGCAATCTCCCAAGATGGTAGAGGTGGACTTAAGACTATATAAAGCCACAAGAAGTCTGGGCAACCTATGAAGTGGCCCGTGCAGCCTCACCAGGGAAACCAGGTGGCCTACGTGGCATGTCAGAGCTGCAGGAATGATTTGTGGACGTTATATGTAATGTCCAGAAATGGCAGACATAGCCTGTACAACCTCTGGTGGACAGCATTGCCTGAACAACCTCACAGAGCGACGCAGATGGTCTGCAAAACACAAGGTAGCAATTGTGTCCTTTGCCATCTCGTAGAGCTGCAGAGACGGTCTGGACAATCTCACGATGGCAAAGGTAGCCTGTACCACCTCGTGGACTTTCAGAGGTGGTCTAAACTGTGAAGTGGCAGGTGAGATGAGACTCAGTATAACTCCATCGGGTAGGCAAGAAGACTTGAAGAAATACGACCTCACAGGTGGCAGACAGGACGACATAGGTGGCCCAGAATATCTCATGGGTGGGGGAAGAGTACGTGTTGCTGCTTCTCTCTCTCTTTTCTTTTTCTTTTTCTTTCTTTTTTTTTTTTTTTTTGAGACAGAGTTTCGCTCTTGTTACCCAGGCTGGAGTGCAATGGCGCGATCTCAGCTCACCTCAACCTCCGCCTCCTGGGTTCAGGCAATTCTCCTGTCTCAGTCTCCTGAGTAGCTGGGATTACAGGCACGCGCCACCGTGCCCAGCTAATTTTTTGTATTTTTAGTAGAGACGGGGTTTCACCATGTTAACCAGGATGGTCTCGATCTCTTGACCTCGTGATCCACCCACCTCGGCCTCCCAAAGTGCTGAGATTACAGGCATGAGCCACCGTGCCCGGCTGCTGATTTTTGTATTTTTTTTGTAGAGAATAAATTTTACCATGTTGTCCGGGCTGGTCTTGAACTCCTGGCCTCAAGTGATCCTCCTGCCTAGATCCCCCAAAGCTCTTGGGTTACAGGTATGAGCTACCACACCTGGCACTTGTTTCTGTATACTCGATTTTTGCATCCCTGGTCCTCTGGCAGGGCTGGGAGGAAGGGGGCTCACCGAGCCTGGATATCAATGCCTAGAGCCTCATCGTTGAGGTAGAAGAAAGTCCTGTTTGGGATCAGCTGGACCTCAAAAGACGGGAGGACTAGGTGGAAAAAAAAAAAAAAAAAATGGGCACCCGCAGTATTGCACCCGCTCCCTCATCCCCTCCCAGTCCTGCTCCTTCCTCGGTGGCTCTGCCAACCCCCAAGGTCTGGAACACCAGCACCCAGTGCTCAGCACCCAGCTCAGGCCCTGGTTCACAGCAGAGGCTCCCCCGAAACCTCCCTTCCATTCCCAGTCCCGTCCCTGGCGTGTTCATCTTGCCCACACCACCCACACCCTTCTCACCATATTCCTTCACATCAAAGGCAGCCTTGAACCTCTGCTTGGGTGCACATTGGTAGTGGGCTTCCATGGTCCAGGTCCCCAAACTGAGGCACAGAAAATTAAGAGAGATGGAGACAGAGAATGATAGCTTCCCTTGACACCCCTCGGGCTCCCAGACCTGACAAGGGCACCTGACAAGCTCTGGGAGGTGAAAGGAGCTGGAAAAGAAGCTGTCCTTGGCCAACACACTCTGGCTAGTCACAGTGATTCCATTCGGGTTCTGTGGAGACAGGGGCTGGCGCTGGTGACTGCCCTCTGGGACGACCCTGGGGGCTCATGCCCCCAGGACTTCAGCACACCGTGTAACCCACGTCCCGGATTCACCCCCCATCGGGAAGGGCCACCTTGATGTCCAGAGTGAATATCCTGGTCACGGGGTCCATCTTGTGGTTCACAGTGAACACTCGGTACTGAACTGGGGGAGAAGGAGGACTCTGGGTATTGGGTAGGGGAAGGGAGAGGGAGAGAGAGAGTTTGGATCTTGGGCTGTGGGGGGACCATTTATGCAGAGAGAAATCTTGGGAGGTGGAGAAGGTTTTAGGGGACGGGAGTATCTCAGACATTGGGAGAGACTAGGGATGAGAGCCAGTGACTGCCCCAGGCCAAGGGCCTCAGGGCTGTACCCAAGTGCTCAGGGGTGTAGATGGTCCTGTCCGTCTGGATGAAGATGTAGCCAGCATGAGGAGCCACCAGCACCACCTTCTCCATGAATGAGGAGACTGAAGTGGGTGCCCAAGTTGTCCGGATGATGACATATTGCTGCCCCGGTTGTGGGGGGTATACCAGGCTCTCAGGAACCTGAGAGAGAGAGAGAGATACCCATACTCCTCAGGCTCTGCTGGGGTCTCCCTGGCTGGCGGTAAAGCCCTGGGACAGATCCTGGAAGGAGCAATTGACCGAAGGTCTTCTGGCTCTGTCTTTGGGAGCTGTGTCGCCACGTGCAGTTGTGCAGGTCGCTCACTATACAAGAGCACCCAGCCAAGGGAAGTATGGAATCCAGCCCATGCTCAGCTTCCCAAGCTACCGACAGAAAGCCCCTTTTATAATTCATGCAGAGGCATCGAACGGACTAATGGAGGGTTCTCAGAGCCCAGGCTTAAGGACATTCGACTTCTAAACGGACAGGGTGTGAGAGGAGCGGTAAGTACTGTGGGGCCTGCGTCTACTCTCCAGACCCAGAGCCTGCCCCTTTCTGCCTTTATTGCTGACCCAGAGCCTCCCTTTGTGGTCACCCATCCCAGCCTGTCACATACCGTCACAGGTGCCTGGCCCATAAAGTTGTTTCCTGGCGAGAGAATGAGCTGGCTCCTTGCCAACACCGTCTTCTTCCTGGGGAAGTCCCACACTGTGAGGTTCACATCGAGGGTCCCTGTGAGGGGCTGCCTGGAGTCCGAATGGGCCTGAATGTGGATGTTCTCCGGGCTGCCGACCCTCAGGACTCGGGGGGTCACCAGGATGTACCTGCCGGTAGATAAACACAGTGGCAGTAAGGGACTTGAGTAGGGAAAGTGACACGGAACAGGAGTTACAAGCTGGAATCACAGACATCGGATGTGCAGGAAGCCGGCTGAGCCCCCTCCATTCCCCAGACTCACAGAGGCTCAGCTTGGGTAAGGGGGCTTCCCAAGAGAAGCAGAATCCACCCCAGGGGCCAGGGCACGTCCATGGTAGCTGGCAGGGTGATGGGTGGCTACAGGCTGCAGATGTCTGTCCTCTCGTCTGCCCCGGCCCTGGCCTGTTTGCCTTGGCTTGTCGTGGCTGAGTTAATATCTAAACAAGTATGGGGCGAGAATTCCTGTAAATCCAGTGAGGTGGAGTCGTGGGTGCTCGTCACTTCCCAGCCAAGCCTCCAAAAGAGGCTTGGGTCAGAATCATTGAGAAGTACCCCAGTCCGTTCCTCAGGGGCCAGAGTGGCAGGAGACTTGCCTGCCCCATGAACCATGAGGGTCTAATCCTTTTTTTTTTTTTTTTTTTGAGATGGAGTCTGGCTCTGTCATCCAGGCTGGAATGCAATGGCGCAATCTCAGCTCACTGCAACCTCTGTCTCCTGGGTTCAAGTGAGTCTCATGCCTCAGCCTCTCAAGTAGCTGAGATTACATGCGTATGACAGCACACCTGACTAATTTTTGTATTTTTAATAGAGACGGGCTTTCACCATGTTGGCCGGGCTGGTCTTGAACTCCTGACCTCAAGTGATCCGCCCGCCTCGGCCTCCTAAAATTCTGGGATTACAGGCGTGAGCCACCATGCCTGGCCATGAAGGTCTTATCCTAAAGCCCTCCCCTCACCCAGCAAGGAACTTTGCACGCCCAGGACACAACGCAGGGTTTGGTTGCGATTGGCTGACAGGAGGAGGGGCAAACATCTTTCTACCCTAGCCTGGATGGATTTTCCCTACCTTTGCCCTTGTGAAATTGGCAAAACAGGACAGCTGCCCAAATTGGGGCACTGCTGGCATTTTTTCCCTATTTCCCAATTCCAGGTGTGAGCAGCCATGTGGCATTTGACCATCTGGCCTCAGGACACACCATAACGGAACCTCCTGAGAAATCCGCAGGTCAAAGTCCTCTTCCCGGGGTTCAAGCCCTTGCACCACATGGATTTCTCCATCCTTGCAGGAGGCAGTTCTGCTTCGTGAATTGTGACCATTGTCTGTTGTTTCCTAAGTCATGCCAGAGTCTCTGGGTTCCTTTTCCAGAAGGCAAATTATACATATTAAACCAGGGAAGAAAACACATCATGCTTGAAGCATTCCTGGAAAAAGGCTTTCTCTGTCCTCGAATAATTCTCACTGTTTAGTGGGCTTATTAAATACAATGTTGAGACGGCTTCGTGGTGTCTGCCTCTAAGAGGCAGCTGGGCTTGATGACGAGTCTGTTTGACTCTACCCCCTATAGTGATGTCAATTCAGCAGCTTGGGAAATTTTGCCTATTGAAGGATTCCTGATCCCCCTACTAAATGATAATATACTTTTTTTTTTTTTTTTTTTAGATAGAGTCTCGCTCTGTTGCCCAGGCTGGAGTGCAGTGGTGCAATCTTGGCTCACTGCACTCTCCACCTCCCAGGTTCAAGCAATTCTCCTGCCTCAGCCTGCTGAGTAGCTGGGATTACAGGTATGCGCCACCACGCCCAGCTAATTTTTGTATTTTTAGTAGAGACAGGATTTCACCATGTTGGTCAGGCTGGTCTCAAATTCCTGACCTCATGATCCACCCACCTTGGCTTCCCAAAGTGCTGGGATTACGGGTGTGAGCCACTGTGCCCAGCCACCTTTTTTTTTTTTGAGACATCTCACTCTGTTGCCCAGGTTGGAGTGCAGGGGTGCACTCTCGGTTCACTGCAACATTCGCCCCTCAGGTTCAAGCCATTCTCCCGCCTCAGCCTCCTGAGTAATTAGGATTACAGGTGTGCATCATCCACACCCAGCTAATTTTTGAATTTTTAGTAGAGGCGGGATTTCGCCATGTTGGCCAGGCTGGTCTTGAACTCCAGACCTCAAGTGATCCACCCACTTCAGCCTGCCAAAGTGCTGGGATTACAGGCGTGAGCCACTGTGTCCAGCAGATAATATACATTTATCCAGCAAAGATTCATTAAGCGTTTACTATGAGCCTGGCCCCTGCTTAGCATGCTGGGGACACAGCAGTGAGCATGACAGACAAAATCCCTGCCTGTGTGGAGTGGACATTTACTGCACACTTACTTACCAAGGGCCTGAGGTGCATTTTCTCCTGAAATCTCAGAGTCTCGCATTAATTGGGCCTTAATGTGTGCCCATTTTCTAGATCCTGCCTTTGTAGAGAGCTGAAACCAAGGGTGTCAGAAGCAAAGAGAGGAGTGGGATCTAGTCATTTATTCCCTGGGCATTTGTTTCCAGACACTGTTCAATGTGCTCTTTGTCCCCTCATAGAAGGTTTGCAGCTGGGCCAGGAGTGGCGGCTCATGCCTGTAATCCCAGCACTTCAGGAAGCTGAGGTAGAAGGACTGCTTGAGGCCAGGAGTTTGAGACCAGCCTGGGCAACATAGTGAGACTCTGTCCCTACAAAAAAAAAAAAAAAAAAAAAAAAGCCAGGTGTGGTAGTGTACACCTGTAGTCCCAGCTACTCAGGACGCTGAGGTGGGAGGATTGCTTGAACCCAGGAGGCTGAGGATGCAGTGAGCAGTGATTGCAACTCTGCACTCCAGCCTGGGCAACACTACCTCAAAAGAAGGAGGAGGAGGGGGAGGGGGGAAAGAGGAGGAGGAGAAGGAGGGGGGAGGGGGAGGAGGGGAGGGGAGGAGGGGGGAAGGGAAGGGGAGGAGGAGGGGAGGGGGAGGAGGGGGAGGAGGGGACTAGGGAGAGGAGGGGGAGGAGGGGGAGGAGGGGAGGGGGAGGAGGGGAGGAGGGGGAGGAGGGGGAGGAGGCGAAGAAGGGGAAGAAGGGGGAGGAGGAGCTGCCTTCCAGCCATGCTGAAGTAATTAGCACACATTTTACAGATAAGGAGACTGAGGCCCCAGGAGGCTAAGCAATTTGTCCCATGTCAGGCAGCTGGGGAGCAGTGAGGCTTCAGCTAATGCTCTTAAGTTGATGTTTTAGGGAGCAAAGACTGAATAGAATCAAATTTAAGTCTGGCTCAGATAAGCAGGTGACACTTAATTTGGAAGGTTCTAGAACATTAGTGTCTATTTACTGTCCCAGGGTTTCAGGGAATCTCCATTGGTTCTGTTCTTTTTTTTTTTTTTTTTGACGGGGTCTCATTCTGTCGCCAGGCTGGAGTACAATGGCGTGATCTCGGCTCCCTGCAACCTCCACCTCCCGGGTTCAAGTGATTCTCCTGCCTCAGCCTCCCCAGTAGCTGGGATTACAGGCGCCTGCCACCACACTCACCTAATTTTTGTACTTTTAGTAGAGACGGGGTTTCACCGTGTTGGCCAGGACGTTCTCAATCTCTTGACCTCGTGATCTGCCCGCCTCGGCCTCCCAAAGTGCTGGAATTACAGGCGTGAGCCACTGTGTCTGGTCTTGTTTTTGTTTTTTAAAATGGAGTCTCGCTCTGTCACCCAGGCTGGAGTGCAGTAGCACAATCTTGGCTCTCTGCAATCTCTGCCTCCCAGGTTCAAGCGATTCTCCTGCCTCAGCCTCATGAGTAGCTGAGATTAAAGATGCCCACCACCACACCCGGCTAATTTTTGTATTTTTAGTAGAGATGGGGTTTCACCATATTGGCCAGGGTGCTCTCAAACTCCTGACCTCAGGTAATCCGCCCAGCTCGGCCTCCCAAAGTACCTGGATTACAGGCGTGAGCCACCGCGCCGGGCCTTCAGTGGTTCTGTTTAAGCTCTGCCTGGGCTAAGAGTTCCCCTTCAGCAGGTGTTCACATTCCCCCTCTGTTGGGGGCAGGGATTGCAGGTGTCTGGGACAGGCAATTGTCCAAAGGCAAGGGGCGTCAGCTGGCTCTCTCCACAGGCCCTTTCTTTTCCTCCAGTCTGGGCCCTGTCTCCCAGTACCAGTGTCTCTATCTACACCATGAGAATTTCCAGGTAGAACAATCTGAGCCATTAAAACAATTTTTTTTAGTTTTTGTTTTTAGAGACAGAGTCTCCCTCTGTCTCCCAGGCTGGAGTGCAGTAGCGCAGTCATAGCTCACTGCAGTCTGGACTTCCTGGGCTCGAGTCATCCTCCCACCTCAGCCTCCTAAGTTGCTTGGACTACAGGCGGGCACCACCATGCCCAGCTAATTTTTTTGTATTTTTTATAGAGACAGGGTCTCTCTATGTTGCCTAGTCTGGTCTTAAACTCCTGAGCTCAAGTCATCCTCCAGCCTTGGCCTCCCAAAGCCCTGGATGACAGGCGTAAGCCACCATGCTCGGCCTAGAGCGTGTATTTTCACTGTAGCCACATTTATATGGACTGTCGCTTTCAATCCTCTCAGCAATCTAATGAATTAAGGATCACCATTGGCCTGTTTTACAGATGAAAAAACTCTTCAGGCTTAGTGGTTGACACCTGGAATTCCAGTGCTTTGGGAGGCAGAGCCGGGAGGATTGCTTGAGACCAGGAGTTCAAGACCAGCCTGGGCAAAATAGCCGACCCTACTCTACATTTTTTTTTTTTAATTAGCTGGGTATAATGGTGTTTGCCTGTAATCCCAACTACTTAGGAGGCTGAGGTGGGAGGATCGCTTGAGCACAGGAGTCAAGGCTGCCGTGAACAGTAATCCGGCCACTGCAGTCTGGCTTGGGTGACAGAGTGAGACCCTGTCCCCAACGTTAAAAAAAAAATAAAGAAAAAGACAGAAAAAGAAAAAAAAACACGGAGGCAACCGGGGGTGGTGGCTCACTCTTGTAATCCCAGCATTTGGGGAGGCCACAGTGGGAGGATTGCTTGAGCTCAGGGGTTTGAGACCAGCCTGGGCAACACAGCAAGGCCCCATCTCTATAATAAATAGATAGAGAAAGAGAAAGAAAGAGAAGAAAGAGGAGAAAGAAAGAAGAAAAAAGAAAGAAAAAGAAAAACAGCGGCACTATAAAGGTGAAGAATCCTGTCCCAAATTGCACAGCTGAGAAGCGTGGCACAGGGAGGTTGAGTGTCTTGCCCAGAGTCACACAGCAAGTTTAGTGATGGAAGCTGAGTTCGTGAACCCGGATGGTAAAGGAACCCCAGAAATGTAGGGGGTGGACCTAGCTCCACCCAGCTCCTCCCGAGCTGCAGACAGTGGCCTGGGACAGACCGGCGGCTCCTGCTCAAGTCCACGTGGCCTCTCGCACTTGGACACCAGAGGGCGCCAGCGAGCCTCCGGCCAGGCGGACAGCTGCTCCCGGCCCCTCCCGCAGGAATGCCGGTGCTGGAGGGAGGGGACCTTGGCCGCCCGCCCGGAGCAGCTGCGCCTGCCGCTCAGATTCCGTCCGCCTTCCCCTCCCTGGGACCCGGAGTTTGCACGGAGGAGGCGCGGGCGGGAGGGGCGGCCTTGCAGGGATGTGTCCTTGCAGAGATGCAGCCTCTGGTTTTACTCCCTCCTCCAGGGCTTTGAGCTCAGAACTTCCCTGGAAAGGCCGGGCAGGACCCAGGAGACCAAGGAATAAGGCTACCATCAACTTAACTATTAAGGGCTCTAATTTATTAGACACCGACTACGTTCCCAGCACTTAGTAGGACTTTGTCCCTGGCAAGCTCCATTTCACAGATGAAGAAACTGAGGGTCAGAGAAGTACCCTGTCTTGTCCAGTAGGAGGTGTCAGGAGCTTCTCAGTGTGGACTCTACTGCCAGGATGTGCCAGCTTGGTCACTTCCAGTCCCCAGCCCAGGCTCCTTGAGTCATTTTTTCACTCCCACAGTGCTGATAATGTGGGTAGAGCAAAGAGACAACAAACAGTCCCCTGCCCGTGGAGCTGACATTCTAGTGGGTGGCGCCGGTAAGAAACAAGCATAGCATAGTAGTATATGCTTGCCAGGCGTGGTGGCTCATGTCTGTAATCCCAGCACTTTGGGAGGCCGAGGTGGGAGGGTCGCTTGAACCCAGGAGTTCAAGAGCAGCCTGCTCAATAAAGCAAGGCCCTTGTTTATATATATATATGTATAAGAAAGAGAAGGAAGGAAAAAGAAAAGAAAAAGAAGGGAAGGAAGGAAGGAAGGGGGGAAGGAAAGAAAAGAGAGCGAACCATGTCAGATGATGGGAAATAAAACAGATAAGAGAATAAAGGGACAGCGTGCTATCTTACGGTGATCCTGGAGGGCTTCATGGAGGAGGTGATATCTGAGCAAATGAAGGAAGTGAAGGAGGGAGCCTTGTGGATATTTGGGGAAAACATTCTATGCAGAGGAAACAGCAAGGGCAAAGGCCTTGAGGTTGGAGTGTTTAAGAAACAGCAAGGAGGCCAGGCATGGCGGCTCACGCCTGTAATACAAGCGCTTTAGGAGGCCGAGGCTGGAGGATCACTCGAGTCCAGGAGTTTGAGGTTGCAGTGAACTATGATTGTGCCACTGCACACCAGCCTGGGTGACAGAGAGAGACCCTGTCTCTAAAAAAGAGGGAAAGACAGACAGACGAAATGGCACAGCAAAGAGGTCAGTGTTGCTGGAATGAGTGGGGGATGGGGAAAAAGTAGGAGATCATTTGAGACAAATATTCAGTGGTCAGATGATGTAGTTTTGATCTGAGTCTAAATAAGAAGGGAAGCATGCCAGGCATGGCGGCTCACACTTGAAATCCCAGCACTTCGGGAGACCAAGGCGGAAGGATTGCTTGAGACCAAGAGTTCAATACCAGCCTGGGCAACATAGTGAGATCCCCCTCTCTACAAAAAGTTTTTTAAAAGTTAGCTAGGCGTGGTGGCATGCACCTGTGGTTCCAGCTACTCAGGAGGCTGAGGTGGGAAGGTCTTCTGAGCCTAGGCTGCACCACTACACTCCAATCTGATGACAGAGCAAGACCCTGTTTCAAAAAAAAAAAAAAAGTCTAAATAAGGGGAGAAGCCACTGGGGAGTTTTGAAAAGAGGATTGACATTATCTTTGTACTTTTTGGTTTTGATTTTTTGTGTGTGTGTGTGTTTGTTTTTGTTTTTTTGAGAAGGACCCTCGCTCTGCCTCCAGGCCGGAGTGCAGTGGTGCTATCTAGGCTCACTATAACCTCTGCCTCCTGGATTCAAGGGATTCTCCCGCCTCAGCCTCTCAAGTAGCTGGGACTACAAGTGCGTGCCACCACACCCAGCTAATTTTTGTATTTTTAGTAGAGACGAGTTTCATCATGTTGGCCAGGATGGTCTTGATCTCTTGACCTCATGTTCTGCCCGCCTCGGCCTCCCAAAGTGCTGGGATTATAGGCGTGAGCCACTGTGCCCGGCCATCTTTGTGTTTTAACAGAATCAGTCTGGGTATGTCCTTTATTTATTTATTTATTTATTTGAGACAGGGTCTGTCCCTCTCAGCAGGCTGAAGTGCAGTGGTGCGGTCATAGTTCACTGCAGCCTCCAACTCCTGGATGCAAGGGATCCTCCCACCTCAACCTCCTGAGTAGCTGAGACTGCAGGGGTGTGCGACCACACCGGGCTACTTTTGAAATGATTTGTAGAGAAGGGGTTTTGCTATGCTGCCCAGGCTGGTCTCAAAATCCTGGCGTCAGTGTTGGGATTACGTGTGTGAACCACTGTGCTATCAGTATGTCCTTTGTTACTGGGTCTTGAAATTTAAAAGTATAATAATAATAATAGTAATTCCACAACATAAGAGTAAGGCTGGGAGGCTGAGGCAGGAGAATCGTTTAAACCTGGGAGGCAGAGGTTGCAGTGAGCTGAGATTGCGCCATTGCACTCCAGCCTGGGTGACAGAACAAGACTCTGGCTAGGAAAATTTTCCAAATTAAATAAATAAATAGAATAAGTCCAAACATTTTTTTTTTTTTGAGATGGAGTTTCGCTTTGTTGCCCAGGCTGGAGTGCACTGGTGTGATCTCGGCTCACTGCAACCTCCGCCTCCCCAAGCAATTCTCCTGCCTCAGCCTCCTGCGTAGCTGGGATTATAGGCATGCACCACCACGCTTGGCTAATTTTTGTATTTTAGTAGAGATGGAGTTTCACCATGTTGGTCAGGCTGGTCTTGAACTCCTGACCTAGTGATTCACCCGCCTCAGCCTCCCAAAGTGCTGGTATTACAGGAGTGAGCCAGTGGGCCCAGCCAGGCCAAACATAACAGATAAGTTAAAAAAAAAATAGCAAACTGGGAATGAAAGATCTGCACTTCATATCACAGATTCCTTAATTTCCTCAATATATAAAGTTTCTAGAAATTAATAATAAAAGCATCAACAATCCAATGGAAAATAAATTGGGCAAAGGTGTGATCAGAATGTTCACCAAAAATGTAACACAAGCCAGGCACGGTGGGTCACGCCTGTAATCCCAGCACTCTGGAAGGCCGAGATGGGTGGATCATGAGGTCAGGAGTTCGAGACCAGTCTGGCCAACATAGTGAAACCCCGTCTCTACTAAAAGTACAAAAAATCAGCTGGATGTAGTGGTGTGTGCCTGTAATCCCAGCTACTCAGGAGGCTGAGACAGGAGAATCGTGTGAACCTGGGAGGTGGAGGCTGCAGTGAGCCAAGATCACACCATTGCACTCCAGCCCAGGCAACGGTGAGAGACTCTGTCTCAAAAAAAAAAAGAAAAAGAAAATAAATACAAAAGGTTCTTTAACATTTGAAAAGATATTCAGCTTCTCTCACAAGAGAAATGCAATTTACAACCACACCGAGATACCAATTTTTATCTATTAGATTTGCATGGACTCAGAAGACAGATGATGCGCCGTGAGCCAAAGCTGCCGCCACGCAGGGAGGCTGACATATGGACATTGGTCCTCCGGGAAGGACGCGAGTTTGATAATGTTCAGGAAAATCATAAATGCATAGATTCTTTGGCCAAATGATGTCATAACGGAAACTCTTGCGCACGTGTGAGAGGATACAAGGCCTGTCACTGCAGTCGTCTGTGTAATAGCAAACATTTGCAGAGACCCAGAGATCTATCAGTAGGGGAAGGGCTGCATGAATTATGTTCATCTACACAGTGGAGTATACTGCAGATCTAAAAAGAGTGAGGATGTCTGCTTGGGCTGATACGGGAAGTCCTCTGGCCGGGCACAGTGGCTCACGCCTGTGATCCCAGCACTTTGGGAGACCGAGGAGGGCGAATCAGTTAGGAACTTGAGACCAGTCTGGCCAACATGGTGCAACCCCATCTCTACTAAAAATACAAATATCAGCCAGGCGTCATGGCAGGTGCCTGTAGTCCTAGTTACTCAGGAGGCTGAAGTAGGAGAATCGCTTGAACCCGGGAAGGCGGAGGTTGCAGTGAGCTGAGATCACGCCACTGCACTCCAGCCTGGGGGACAGAGCGAGACCCTGTCTCAAAAAAGAAAAAAAAAAATCCTCCAAGGTATACACGATGCAAGGTAACAAGTGAAGTTCACATTGATTTATATAGTATGATGCTTTCAGTGAAAAAGTTTTTTTAAAAGTATATATTCAGTTTTTTTGTTTGTGTGTTTTTTGTTTTGAGACAGAGTCTCACTCTGTTACCCAGGCTGGAGTGCAGTGGGGCAATCTCGGCTCACTGCAACCTTCGCCTTCTGGGTTCAAGCAATTCTCCTGCCTCAGCCTCCTGAGTAGCTGGAATTACAGGCACCTACCACCATGCCCAGCTAATTTTTGTATTTTTAGTAGAGATGGGGTTTAGTCATGTTGGCCAGGCTGGTCTCGAACTCCTGACCTCAGTTGATGCACCAGCCTCGGCCTCCCAAAGTGCTGGGATTATAGGCCTGAGTCACCGTGCCTGGCCTATATTCTGTTTGTTTAAACTAAAACTCTCTATGTCTGTTTTAAAAGTGTAAAATACGTGCACTACAAAATTTGCCATTTTTGGCCGGGCTCGGTGGCTTACGCCTGTGACCCCAGCACTTTGGGAGACCAAGGCGGGCAGATCACCCGAGGTTAGGAGTTTGAGACCAGCCTGACCAACATGGAAAAACCCCATCTCTACTAAAAATACAAAAATCAGCTGGGCGTGGTGGCACATGCCTGTATTCCCCAGCCACTCAGGAGGCTGAGGCCGGAGAATCACCTGAACCCGGGAGGCAGAGGTTGCAGTGAGCTGAGATTGTGCCACTGCACTCTAGCCTGGGTGACAGCACGAGACTGTCTCAAAAAAAAAAAAAAAAAGTAACTACCATTTTAACCATTTATAAGTGTACAGATCAGCGGCCTTAGGTACATTCACATTGGGGTGCAACCCTCACCGCTGTCCATCCCCAGAACTTCATCCGCTTCCCAGACCGAAACTCTGTCCCCTTGAAACACAGATTCCCCGTTCCGTCCTCCCTCCGCCCCGGGCGCCCACTGTGTGACTTTCCAGCTCTATGGATTTGACTACTTTAGGCCTCTCAGATAAGTGGAATTTTCTATCTGGTTTATTTCACTCAGCATGGTGTTCTCAGTACTCACCCATGTGTCAGAATTTCCTTCCTTTTTAAGGATATACAAAAGTCTGTTTATCCTTTCATGAGTTTCTGTTTTATTTTTTTCAGACAGAGTCTTGCTCTGCCGCCCCAGCTGGAGTGCAGTGGTGTGATCTTGGCCTCACTGCAACCTCTGCCTCCTGGGTTCAAGTGATTCTCATGCCTCAGCCTCCCTAGTAGCTGGGATTACAGGCGCCTGCCACCACGCCCAGCTGATTTTTGTGTTTTTAGTAGAGAGAGAGTTTCGCTATGTTGGCCAGGCTGATCTCGAACTCCTGGCCTCAAGTGATCTGCCTGCCTCAGCCTCCCAAAGTGCTGGGATTACAGGCGTGAGCCACCGAGCCCGGCTTGCTTGCCGGCTTGCTTTCTCTGTCTTTCTTTCTCTCTCTCTCTTTGGAGCCAGTAGTTCAACTGGCTTTTTAATTTTTTATTTAATTTTAAGAAATTGTGCTTCATTAAATAGTAAATGTAACTATGACTTGTGATTATAAATATATATTTAATGGAAAAAATATACATACATTGCTGGTGTGTGCTCAAATACATTTTGCGGATGGCGTGTGTAACCAGGAGTGTCCCCTTGGTCCACAGAGCTCTGGTGTATGCACGGGGGTGGGGCATGGGAGTTATGAATCATTCCTGTATTCTCAGGCCCAGGATCATGAAGTCATGAGGTTGAATGAGACACGGTATGTCTCATCCTTCAAGGGTCATAACAATGCCTCTTCCTCCAGGAAGCCACCCTTGCTTTCTTTTTTTTTTTTGAGACAGAGTTTCACTCTTGTTACCCAGGCTGGAGTGCAATGGCGCGATCTCGGCTCACCGCAACCTCCGCCTCCTAGGTTCAGGCAATTCTCCTGCCTCAGCCTCCTGAGTAGCTGGGATTACAGGCACGCGCCACCATGCCCAGCTAATTTTTTGTATTTTTAGTAGAGACGGGGTTTCACCATGTTGACCAGGATGGTCTCGATCTCTTGACCTCGTGATCCACCCGCCTCGGCCTCCCAAAGTGCTGGGATTACAGGAGTGAGCCACCGCGCCCGGCCCTAGGTAGGGTTTTTTTGTTTTTGTGCTTTTCTTTTTTGAGACGGAGTTTCACTCGTTGCCCAGGCTGGAGTGCAGTGGTGCAGTCTCGGCTCACTGCAACCTCCGCTTTCCAGGTTCAAGTGATTCTCCTGCCTCAGCCTCCTGAGTAGCTGGGATTAGAGGTGCCTGCTGACATGCCTGGCTAATTTTTTGTATTTTTAGTAGAGACGGGGTTTTGCCATGTTGACCAGGATGGTCTCGATCTCTTGACCTCGTGATCCACCCACCTCGGCCTCCCAAAGTGCTGGGATTACAGGCGTGGGCCACCGCGCCCGGCCTCACCCTTGCTTTCTCAGAGACAGCTGTGGCTTCCTGCTCTGGGCTCCCCAGCCCAAGTTCCCAGGGTCCCTCTCTCTATTCCAACTGTGACCACAGAGGTGTCTATGCATGAAAATTGAGGCCTTTCTGGGGTTCTAGCCACATCCAGGCACTGAGCAGGAGAGGAGGAGTTTGCAGAGTGAATGAACGCATGAAGAGTCTGCCCAGCCTCTGAATTAGACGTGGAATGAAGAGATCTGGTTGTTTAGGGGTGGGGATCGTGGGGCTCTGTTCGGCTCATCTTGGCCGCACCTGGGCTGGGAGGCAGCCGCAGGACAGACATCGGAGGCCGAGGCTGAGGAGGCGCGGACAGCGGAAGAGGAGGCAGTGGGTGGTTCGCACGTACAGGCTGCCGGAGGAGTCCACGGTTTTGAGCATGGTCAGCGGCGAGTAGCGGACGTTGGTCTGTTGGCGCAGGGGTGGTCGAGTCGAGCTGATGACCTTGACAATGGCCTGCAGGGTGGAGCCCCTGAGTGCTGGGACCCAGCGAGGGCCTCTCCCCGACACATATCTGAGCCACATGTTGGGGCTCTGGGCCCCTCACTCACCCGAACCACGTCCTGTGGGCTCTGTCCCACGGAGCGAAACAGCTCCCTGGAGGCTGGGAGGTAGATGTCCCGGAAGTAGTGCAGGGTGTCAGCGTCAGCGCCTGGGAACTCAGCTGTAGTAACCTGTGCCAGAAGCTTCCCCTCAAACTCGGTGACCACGGGGCCTGGCTCCACCAGGGAGATGCTGTGACCGGGCAGGGGTAGTGTGAGTCTGATGGCTCAACCACTCCCTGCCCTATTTTGGCCAATTTTTTTTTTTTTTAAATTGACAAGTCTTACTCTGTTGCCCAGGCCGGAGTGCAGTGGAATGATCATAGCTCACTGCAGCCTCCAGCTCCTGGGCTCAAGTGATCCTCCTCCCTCAGCCTCCCAAGTAGCTGGGACTGCAGGTACACACACCACCACCCTTGGATAATTTTTAAGTTTTTTGTTGAGATGGGGTCTCGCTATGTTGCCCAGGCTGGTCTCAAACTCCTGGCTTCAAGCAATCCTCCCATTTCAGCCTCTCAAAGTGCTGGGATTACAGGTGTGAGCCACTGCACCCAGCTTCATTGCCTTCTCCCCGTTTCGATTCCAACTCCCCAGCACTGCCTCCAACCCCCGCCTGCCCACGTGCCCGCCTCACAAGATGTTGAACTCCAGCAGCTGGATCGCCAAGCTTTCAAAGAATCCCTCCAGGGCGAACTTGGAGGCGGCATAGACATCATTGAAGACGACACCTGTGAGGGTCAGAGGAGGAAACCTCTTTGGGGGTCTGGGAGATGGGCTTTGTGGGTTCAAGTGTGATGGGGTCTTTGGGAGACAGAGCAACGAGGATGTGGGGACCAGGCAGAGCAGATATCTGGTGCCAGGATGATGGCTGTATGGCATTGTGTGATGGGGTCATACGGGGTCAGGACAAGGTTGTTCTCGGGTGCCCCCTCCTTCCAGCTCCACCTGGTCCCAGGAAACTCCCCTATTTCCCTCCATTCTCTAAACCTTTGGGCCACATGGGCATGGAATCCCCTCCATTTTCTCTTCAATGGGATCCTTGTCTTTTTCTCTCTCTCTCTCTTTCTGTCTTTTGTTCTTTCTTTCTTTCTCTCTCTTTCTTTTCCTTCCTTCCTTGTTTGGTGTTGCTCTGTCCTGCAGGCTGGGCTCACAATCACGGCTCACTGCAGCCTTGAACTCCTGGGCTTAAGTGACCCTCCCACTTCAGCCTCCTGAGTAGCTGGACTACAGGCACACACAACCATGCTCGGCTGATTTTTCAGTTTTTTTTTTCTTTTTGGAGACGGAGTCTCGCTCTGTTGTCCAGGCTGGAGTGCAGCTTCCGCCTCCCGAGATCAAGCGATTCTCCTGCCTCAGCCTCCTGAGTAGCTGGGATTACAGGCACGTGCCCACCACATTTGGCTGATTTTTTTGTATTTTAGTAGAAACAGGCTTTCACCATGTTGCCCAGGCTGGTCTCAAACTCCTGAGCTCAGGCAATCCGCCCGTCTCAGCCTCCAAAAATGCTGGGATTATAGGCGTGAACCACCACACCCGGGCTCCAGGCTAATTTAGAATATGATCTAAAACCCACTTGCCATCCTCCCAGTCTGGAGAGGGTCAGACACTGGTGGGATTTCCAGGGGCGGGTCCCCACAGCTCACCCTGCAGCCCCATGACGCTGCTGATGACCACGATGTGGCCCTGCCGCCTCCTCTTCATGCCTGGAAGCACAGCTTTGACCAGACGGACAGATCCGAAAAAGTTGGTGTCAAAGACATTCTGCATGGCATCGAGGCTGAGCCCCTCCAGAGGCCCCACCAGGCCCATTCCGGCATTATTCACTAAGAGAAGAGGCACCAAGGGTTACCTCAAATCCCTCATCCTTCCAGCATCACTTCCAGACACTCCCTGAATCGCCCCATCCCGTACTCCACGTCCACGGTATCTTGCGTGGACAAATATGAAACCTTGGAAACCTCGGTGATCTTTATTTATTTATTTATTGAGACAGAGTCTCGCTTTGTTGCCCAGAGTGAGATGCAATGGCATGATCTTGGCTCACTGCAAACTCCACCTCACGGGTTCAAGCGATTCTCCTGCCTCAGCCTCCCAAGTAGCTGGGGTTACAGGCATGCGCCACCATGCTCGGCTAATTTTTTTGTATTTTTAGTAGAGACAGGGTTTCATCATGTTGGCCAGGCCAGTCTCAAACTTCTGACCTTGTGATCCACCCACCTCAGCCTCCCAAAGTGTTGGGATTACAGGTATGAGCCGCCGCTCCCGGCTGAAACTTTGATGATCTTTAAACACAGTTTAGCATTTGTCATAGGGGATCCTCAGCCCTGGGTGGGAGGAAGGGCTGCTGGGAATAGCATCCCCCTTAATGCATGAACAATTCAATTCCGACCCCAAGTTGCATCAAGACAGCAACACCCACCCTCCTGCGAAGGTTTAGGGACCTTATGACTTATTTCTGCATCATACCGTCTTCCCCGAGTGACTCATCCAAGTAATTTTCCCAACCACGTATGACTTTCTCCGTATGTGAGAATTTCTATTCCATAAAATCAGCCCCACCCAGGCCTCTGTTTGTTACTAGTGTCTCTAATATTTTTATTCTTTAAAAAAATTCATTTTTGGCCAGGTGTGGTGGTACATGCCTGTAATTCCAGCACTCTGGGAGGCCAAGGTGGGCAGATCACTTGAGGTCAGGCGTTTGAGACCAGCCTGGCCAACACAGTGAAACCTCGTCTCTACTAAAAATACAAAAATTAGCTGGACATGGTGGCAGGTGTCTGTAATCTCAGCTACTCTGGAGGTGAGGGAGGAGAATCGCTTGAACCTGAGAGGTGGTAGTTGCAGTGAGCCAAGATCATGCCACTGGACGCAGAGCGAGACTCCGTCTCAAAAAAAAAATTTTGATTTTTGAGACAAGGTCTTGCTCTGTCTCCCAGACTGGTTCTATCATAACTCACTGGAGCCTCAAAGCCCTGGGCTCAAGGGATCCTCCCACCTCGGCCTCCCGAGTAGCTGGGATTAGGCAGGCACCACTATGCCTGGCTAAGTTTTAATTTTTTTTTGTAGAGTCAGAGTCTCATTATTTCGCTCAGGCTGTTCTTGAACTCCTGGGCTCAAGCAATCCTCCTATCTTAGTCTCCCAAAGTGCTAGGGTTACAGGTGTGAGCCACTGCACCCAGCCCCTAATAAATCAATCGCTAGGACCACCTGGTCTACCCCTTCTGTCCGGGTTTAGAGACTGCTGAGGAAGCCAGAGAGCTGGTGCTCAGACCTGGCCATACTGAGGGTCTATACTCAGACCAGGATGGGGCTGTGACTCTCACCCAGCACGTCCACTTCTCCCTGGATGCAGCTGAGACACTGGGCCACCGACTCATCGCTGCACACGTCCAGCTGGGCCACGGTGAGGGTCTGCCCCAGAGCCTCCCCAGCAGCAGCCTCCAGTGTCCCCTTCTTCCTCAGGTCCCTCATGGTGGCCACCACTGGGGGCAGAGAGTAGAGCAGGGACAGACGCTGAGCTCCTCTCCCCTGGGCGAGGGTTTGCGCATTTGTGATCTTGCATGAGAAATCACAGTTTACACACCTACATTTATCACTCAGCCAACAAATGCACACTCACGTACACGCATCTCCACATACCTACATCCATCCTGCCGACCATGAGTTCAACAGACATTTATTGAGCATCTACTATACACTATGCCCTATTCTAGGTGCTGAGGCTATGGCATGAAATAAGCTAAAGTCAGCCGGGCACGGTGGCTCACGCCTGGAATCCCAAAACTTTGGGAGGGCAAGGTGGGAGGGTGGCTCAACTCCAGGAGTTCGAGACCAGCCTGGGCAAGTATAGCGAGATCCCATCTCTACAAAAAATATATATACAAATTAGCCAGGTGTGGTGGGTGGCCCCCACCTGTAGTCCAGGCTACTTGGGAGGCTGCAATGGAAGGATCGCTTGAGCCCAGGAGGTTGAGGGTGCAGTGAGCCAAGATGGAGCCACTGCACTCCAGCCTGGGTGACAGAGTGAGATCCTGACTCAAAAAATGAAAGAATAAGTCCAGGCAAGATGGCTCACGCCTGTAATCCCAGCTCTTTGGGAGGCCTGGGCAGGTGGATCACAAGGTCAAGAAATTGAGACCATCCTGACCAACATGGTGAAACTCCATCTCTACTAAAAATACAAAACTTTGCTAGGTGTGGTGGCATGTGCCTGTAATCCCAGCTACTCGGGAGACTGAGGCAGGCATCCACCCACCACTGGGGGAGGATGAGGCAGGCAGATCATCTGAGGTTCAAGACCAGCCTGACCAATATGGTGAAACTCTATCTCTACTAAAAATACAAAAAAATTAGCTGGGCATGGTGGCAGGCGCCTGTAATCCCAGCTACTCAGGAGGCAGAGGCAGGAGAATTGCTTGAAGCTGGAGGTGGCAGTTGTAGTGAGCCAAGATCATGCCACTGCACTTCAGCCTGGCAACAGAGTGAGACTCGGTCTCAAAAATCAATCAATAAATAAAGTGTCTGCCTTCATGGAATTTATAGCCTAGTAGGTAAGACAATAAAATATATAAACATAAAACAGATTGCCACGAAAAAAATGCATACACACCTATAGCCAACACATGTACATATATAAACACTCAAGTGAATAGCCACAGTTTTTTTAAAAGGAGATTCACTCTTTCACTCTTGTTTCCCAGGCTGGAGTGCAATGGTGCTATCTCGGCTCACTGCAACCTCCGTCTCCCAGGTTCAAGCGATTCCCCTGCCTCACCCTCCTGAGTAGCTGGGATTACAGGCCCCCCCCCACCACACCCAGCTAATTTTTCATATTTTTAATAGAGAGAGGGTTTCACCATATTGGTCAGGCTGGTCTTGAACCTCAGATGATCTGCCCATCTCATTCTCCTCAAGTGCTGGGATTGCAGGCATGAGGGGCCAGAGAACCACAGTGCCTGGCTAAGCTTATGCTCTCTCTCTTTTTTTTTTTAAGACAGAATCTAGCTCTTGTTGCCCAGGCTGGGCAGTGGCACAATCTCAGCTCACTGCAACCTCTGCCTCCCGGTTTAAGCCATTCTCCTGCCTTACCCTCCCAAATAACTGGGATTACAGGCATGTGCCACTATGCCTGGCTAATTTTTGTATTTTTAGTAGAGAAGGGGTTTCACGATGTTGGCCAGGCTGGTCTTGAACTCCTGACCTCAGGTGATCCATCTGCCTCAGCCTCCCAAAGTGCTGGGATTTTAGGAGTGAACCACTGCACCTGGTCTCAAGCTTATGCTCTTAAGTGGGACCTCAGAATATGTACTCTGCACTTACCCCAGCATACATGTCTGATATCCCCCCACGTGTGCACCCATAATCACCCATGAACACTCCTGGGGGCATCTGCATCTTGTCTTTGGGCCAGTGTGATTCGTGGGTAGCAGCCACATGAATGAGGCCACTTGCATCTACATGCGATATAGTGGCAAACATGGATGCAAGGGGTGGGTTCAAATCCTGAGTTCAAATCCCAGCTCTGCCACTTTGCAGCTGAGAGACCTTGAGTTAAGATCTTTGACAGTCTGCGCCTCAGTTTCCTCACTTCTAAAATGGAGCAGGTGGGCACGGTGGCTCATGCCTGTAATCCCAGCACTTCGGGAGGCTGAGGCGGGCAGATCAACTGAAGCCAGGAGTTCGAGACTGGTCTGGCCAACATGGTGAAATCCCATCTACTAAAAATACAAAAAATTAGCCGGGCTTGGTGGCCTGTGCCGGTAGTCCCAGATACTCAGGAGGCTTAGGCATCAAAATCACTTGAGCCTGGGCGGTGGAGGGTGCAGTGAGCCGAGATCACACCACTGCACTCAGCCTGGGCAACAGAATGAGACTCTGACTCAAAACAAACGAACAAATAAATAAATAACAAAATAATAATAAATTGGGGTGGCTGATAGTGCCTGCCTCACAGGCGTGATGTGAGGCTTAAATGACTTCCTGGATACAGGGCACTTAGAATGCAGCCTGGTGCATTGTAAAAGCTCAATCAGCATTAGCCTGCGGCAGGTTCATACACCCATCTGCCTGCCCACAGGGACACACGTTCTTTCCTGCACACTGGCATTCAGGCTCTCACGCTCAAAGCTGCAAGTGTCTCTAAAACAGAGGACAGAGGGCTGGGAGAAGCGGCCCTGCCAACTGGGGCAATGCCCTCACCCCCAGTCGCCTCCTTGTAAGTAACAACCCTTTGCCCACTTTGACTGCAGTGTGCTCCGTCTGGGTCAGGGGTTCTCCTGCTTGGTCAGGATGCAGGTCCCAGGGATTTCTGTCAGAGCCGCAGAGGGGCAAGTGCCTAGAACTAGAAGGCCATCCCTTCAACCCCCAAGGTCAGGAGCACTTAAGAAGCTTATCTCATTAAAAGCAGTAATCTGGGGAGAGGTGGAGGAGTGGGCATCAGGGTAGTAATTATTCCAACCTAGAGAGTGCCCTAGTGAAACCCTTCTAAAAATACCACCCACCTACCCCGCCACTCTCGGCATGCTTTATTTTGTTTCCTAGCACGTATTCCCACCAGATACAGCAACAATTTCATCTGTTTATTGCCCGTCCTCCCTCTCGTACTCCCGCTCTATGACATGCATCCTGAGGGCTGAGATTTTCATCTATTTCATCCCCAGTTGTGTTGCCAGCCTTCAGAACACTCAGAAGGTGCTCAAGAAATATTTGTAGGATGAGGGGATGATTCCTGGAGGGAGAGGAAGACCCCATGCCTGCTGGGTCCTCCCCAAGCCCACAAGCGCAGCTGGAAGGGATAGGTAGGGGAGACAGTGCTGGGGAAGCCATCTGCACCCTGCCGCCTCCTAGTGCCACCCTGCACCTCTTACCCTGGTAGCGCTTCTTGGGGTCATGGGCCAGCTGCACTGCAAGTTCCAGACCAATTCCTGATGAGCAGCCGGAGATCAGTACGGTCCGGGGTGCAGCAGCCATGTTGATCCCCTCCCTGGACGTGTGACCTCTGCCGGGCAGCACCTGACTCTCACCATTCATCCCGGGCTCATCTGCTCCCTCCTAACCCCCTCCCACAGATCCCCTGCAGGGAGAAGCCCCCACCCTCCCCTGGAGACCATCGATTCTGGACTGACCCTGAAGAGGCAGTTAGAGAGAACCTCAAATCTCTGCACCTCGTTTTCTTCATCTGCCCAAAATTTCTTCTCCACACCTTTTATACGCATCACTGGTTTTTGTTTGTTTGTTTTTAAGAGACAGGGTCTTGCTCTGTCACTCAAGCTGCAGTGGCAGCATTATAGCTCACTGCAGCCTCAAGCAATCCTCCCACCTCAGCCTCCAAAGTAGCTGGGGCTACCAGTGCACACTGCCATGCCCAGCTAGTTTTTTTTAATTTTGTTTTAGACATGGGATCTTGCTAAGTTGCCAAGACTGGACTTGAATTCTTGGCCTCAAGCGATCCTCTTTGCCTTGGCCATTTGTAAACTGTTTTCTTATTTTTTTATTTTATTTTATTTTTTGAGACGGAGTCTCACTCTGTTGCTCAGGCTGGAGTGCAGTGGCACAACCTCAACTCACTGCCATCTCTGCCTCCTGGGCTCAGGTGATTCTCCTGCCTCAGCCTCCTGAGCAGCTGGGACTACAGGCGTGCCCCATCATGCCCAGCTAATTTTTTGTATTTTTAGTAGAGACAGGGTTTCACCATATTGGTCAGGCTGGTCTTGAACTCCTGACCTCATGATCTGCCCACCTTGGCCTCCCAAAGTGCTGGGATTACAGGCGTGAGCCACTGCACCCGGCCTGTTTTCTTACTTTTTATTTTTATTATGAGTGTAAATTATTATTTTATTTATTTATTTGAGACAGAATCTTGCTCTTATCATCCAGGCTGGAGTGCAGTGGTGCAATCTCGGCTCACTGCAACCTCTGCCTCCCGGGGTCAAGGGATTCTCCTGTCAGCCTCCCGTGTAGCTGGGACTACAGGGACTTGCCACCACACTCAGCTAACTTCTGTATTTTTAGTAAAGATAAGGTTTCACCATGTTGGACAAGCTGGTCTTGAACTCCTGACCTTAATTGGTTCAGCCGCCTCAGTCTCCCAAAGTGCTGAGATTACAGGGGTGAGCCTCTGAGCCCAGCTGAGTGTAAATTATTTAGTACTGGGAGAGTTTTTGTGAAAGCTGGGGGGAATTAGTGCCTGTATTCTTGGCGAAGAATCTCTGATTGAAGAGAGAGAATGAGAGAAGGTGACAGAGAATGTGGATCCAGAAGTGTGGTTTCATGGAGGGAAGGGGTGCAGAACTGTCAGAAGCAGCAGTTAGACTACAGGAAGAACTTCCAGCAAGGCAGGGCAGGGCAGGGCAGGAATTTTGTGAGAGCCTTTTAGTTGGAGAAGTCTCAGCCTCGGATGTCCCTGGAGAGGGAGGAGGAGGAGCAGTTTACAGAGAGTCCCTCTCCTCCTCCCACCCTGGGGGGGCCCCCCAACTCCTCATCAGGCCTGATGGGGCCCCACCTCCTCCTCTTCAGGGACACAGAGACTCTTTGTCTGGGGAGTCAGAGGCTGAGAGGGAGGCTCTGCCTGCGTCTCACTCTTCCCCTGGGGCAGGGGTGGGGGGAGCAGGGTTCGGGAGCAGTTCAGGGCTCCTCCCTTCCCAGGGGAAGCACCCTCTCATCCTTCGTGTCTGTGCTTGTCCAGTTGCACAAAATCTCTATTTGACCTCCTGGGGGCCTCTTTATGCTGCAGGTGGGGGTCCCAGCACAGCAAGGGGGGCCTCTGCCTCACCCCAAGAATGGCAAGAATTCACCCCTTCCTTCCAGGTAGCTGTGCCCTGCTTTGCGACAGGGCCAGATTCTCACACCCCAGCCCCCGTCGACGCCCTTTTTTTTTTTTTTTTTTTTTTTGAGAGAGAGTCTTGCTCTGTCGCCCAGGCTGGAGTGCAGTGGCAAATCTCAGCTCACTGCAACCTCCACTTCCTGGGTTCAAGTGATCCTCCCGCTTCATCCTCCCAAGTAGCTAGGACCACAGGCGCCAGCCACCACGCCTGGCTAATTTTTGTATTTTTAGTAGAGATGGAGTTCTGTCATGTTGGCCAGACTGGTCTCTAACGCCTGGACTCAAGTGACCTGGCTGCTTTGACCTCTCAAAGTGCTGGGATTATAGGCATGAGCCACTGTGCCCAGCTCAGACTCCCCTATTTGGTGGGGATTTGGGATTGGGGTCCAGGCATCCATTTGGAGGCCTGGCTCGGGGTCAGGGGAGATGAGGGTTATAGATGGAGATGAGATCCTTTATTTGAGAAATCAAGAATTTGGGGGAAAGTGAAAACTGTGTTCTGGGATCTGTGGTGAGAATTTGGGGCCAGGATACATGACTCGGGGATTTGAGTGGAGAGATGAAAATTTGGGATAAGTCTGGGGACACCACTTGGGATCTGGACGAGGTTTGAGGTGGGATGAGGACCCCTTAGGGACCTGAAGAAAGGCTTTGGGGCTGAGGCTGGTACCTCCTATTTTGCAGCTAAGGGACTGAGGATAAAGCAGGTAGGTGAGAGTTCGGGGTGAGGGTGGGACCCCACTTGGGGGTCTGAGGACTTGGGGCCAGGTGGGGTGGTTCATACATGTAATTCCAGCCTTTTGGGAGGGCAAGGCTGGAGGATCGCTTAAGGTCAGAAGTTCAAGACCGGCCAGGGCTGCATAGCAAGACCCCAGTCTCTACAAAATGCTTTTTTTTTTTTTCCTGAACACGGAGTTTCGCTCTTGTTGCCCAGGCTGGAGTGCAATGGCATGATCTCAGCTCACTGCAACCTTCACCTCCCAGGTTCAAGTGATTCTCCTGCTTCAGCCTCCCGAGTAGCTGGGATTACAGGCACGTGCTGCCACACCTGGCTAGTTTTGTACTTTTTAGTAGACACAGGGGTTTCTTCTTGTTGGTCAGGCTGGTCTCGAACGCCCGACCTTAGGTGATCCACCCGCCTCGGCCTCCCAAAGTGTTAGGATTATAGGCGTTAGCCACTGCGCCCGGCAAAAATGTATTTTTTAATTAGCTGGGTGTGGTAGTGTGTGCCTGTGGTCCCTTCTCAGGAGGTTGAAGCAGGAGGATGGCTTGAACCCAGGAGTTGGAGGCTGCAGTGAGCTATGATTGCACCACTGCACTCCAGCCTGGGTGACAGAGCAAGACTCTTCCTCCAAAATAAAATGTAAAAATAAAATTTAAAAGATTTGGTATAAAGCTGCGCCTCCCCCTAATTCTAGGGCCTGCATGGAGGCTGAAGGTTTGAATGAGGCTAAGGTCTGCTTTGAGGGGATTTCCTAGGCAGAAAAGGTCTGAGGTAAGTAAGACTGGAACCCTCGAACTCTAGGGCTGGGTGGGAGTGACCCTTCTCCTCCTCTATGGGGTGGGGCAGGAACAACCCAGCTCCTGGCGCTGGGCTCCACCCCAGCCGGCCAATCAGCGCTCAGCACCGTTTCCCGACTTCCCAGTCCAGCTGTCAGCGGCCCTCCTCCAACGAGCCCCGCCTGGCCGGGCTCTGGAGCGCAGGGCGAGGCCGGGGCGGGGTCTCGGGCAGCAGTTTCCCGCGGACCCCGAGAGGAGCGGCCGCCGCAAGTGACTGCACCGAGCCCGAGGAGTCGCCGCGCCTCGCTGCCGCCCCGTCCGGTCCCCGGCCTTGCCCGTGGGCTCCGCCGGGATGGGGAACCGCCGGGGCCTGGGCCAGCCGCGGGCCGGTCTCTGCCTGCTCCTGGCCGCGCTGCAGCTTCTGCCCGGGACGCAGGCTGGTGAGCCGGGAGGAAAGAGATGGGACCCAGGGTGCACCACTCAGAGAGGCCCTAAAAGAGCGAGGGGCGGAGGGGCGTAGAGGGTGAGGGCGTGCGTGCTGTGTGCGGCCCCGGTGTGATGTGGGCGCCTGAGTGGGTGTGACAGCTCGGGGGTGGGGGTGGGGATGTGTGACTGCGTTTTCGGGCGGGCGCGTGGGAATGCATGCATTGTGCAGGTGCGTGCGTGTGTGCATGTGTGTAGCCATGTGTGTGCATTTGGAGTGTGTGCTTGCATGGGGGCTTGATGACGATAGTGTGACTATGAGTGGCAGGGCAGTGCCAAGTGCGTGTATTGCTACAGGTGAGTATGCACGTGTGTGCTTGTCTATGTGCTGATTTTCGAGGGTAACCGTGTGTGTGGTTGTGGGTCTGATTGTGTGTCTCTGAGTGCCCCTGTGAGGGGTGTAGTTGTGATTTTGGGGTGCAAATAATTGTCCATGAGGGTGAAGTTGAGTGGGGACGAGTATCCACAGTTTCCTTTGCGTCTCTTTAAATGGCTTCACCCCATTCTCCCTTTTCCTTCTCTGCCCCAAATTGGCGCGCGCCCATCTTCTCCCTCCCTCTTGCCCCCTCCCCCACCCCGAGTTCCCCAGAGCCGCTATCAGCACCATGGACAGGGCCGTGGGGAGGGCGGCGATGAGGGGCGAGGCGGGGCGGGGCGGGGCTCAGGGCGGGGCGGGAGTGGAAGTTGCTCCCCCCCAACCCCAGCTGCTGCAGCCTTGGGTGTTTTTCCCGAGGAGTTTCTCAGGGGCCCCCCAGGGGTCCCGGGGGCCGCCGGATGGGTGAGTCAGCGCTGACGCACGCCCAGCTGCTCGCATCTGGCTGGGCGCCCTGTCCCGCCCCGCAGGATTCAGAGTGGGGGGCCCTCCGAGAGTCAGGGGATGGCGTGACTTCTCAAATGGTGAAGACGAGGCTTCCCTTATCTGAGAGACCCCAGGCTAGGCCCTCCTGGAAATCCCTTTCTAAGGTGAGCTCAGTCTCCCAACACACACACACACACACACACACACACACACACACCACAGCACACTTCTCACTTTGGAGTCTAGGGAGGTGCCTGTACATGTGGTTAGTTCCTGACTGGCCTATGCCCCATTCCCATGCTCACACATCCACAGGGTCGTGCAATCTCACGCTGAATATAAGTCCCCTGGGACATTAGGAATGTGAAACACCGTGTCCAGGCAACCCCCTACAGCCACCCGCCACATGGACCCAGCTTTTATGACCCTCCCACGCGCTCAAATTCTCACACATGCTGCCCCTGGCATCCGAACAAATACGGTCAGCATTCACAACCCATCACCCACTTGCCGACTGGGTCATACTCTCACAGAGCAGCACTCCCTCATCAGCAGTCCGAGGTGTTACAGACTCACCTGCAGGCTCGCTGCAAGCATAGCATGGCCACACATCAAGCAACTGCACGTAATCCCTCCATTAGAAGCCAAACATTTGCACACACTACTGACACCTAGAGAAATGACATGATCAGCCATTCTCTGCCTGGCCCATTCAGACTCACCCGCGCTGTTACAATCTCATGCACATACACATATTTGCACACACACTCATGCTCATATTTGCACATACACCAATGCTGTCTCACCTGCATACCTGAGGGGGGTTCCCAGTCATGCCCTGACCCAGTCCCTGCCTCTGTCCCTCCACATCCCAGACCCCACCCAGCATCTCCCTAAGGGCCCTGACCAGCACAGGGGAGAGTGGCAGGAGGCAGACTGGGCCCCCGACAGACGCCCCCCCCACACCCTGTCCCTGTAGGCAGGACTCAATGCTGCTTGTGTGCCTTTTTGTCATGAAGCCAGCTATGAAAAGAAAGGGCAGTCAGTTTCTGAAAGGTCATTCCAGAAGGGGCACAAGTTTCAAGCAGGAGATCTTTGAGTTGGATGCCGGGAAGGACTTTCTTAATGTAAATGAATGGTAGTTGAGGGAAGACCCTCTTTCCCCTGCAGAGGGGCTGGGGTCTGGGGTCAGGGGAGGGCCTCCAGGCTAGGTGAGGTCGTTGATCTCAATCCTCCCCCTGGGTCCCAGCCTGAGATGGTGCAGCTGGGATGATTGTTCCGTGGGGGAGTGACTCTTGTGGTCAGCAGAGCCTGGGAGCCCAGATCTCAGCCCCAGGGGGCTCCAACCCAGATTTCTCTTAATGACAGCCCAGCCACAAAACAGGCAATTAGAGATGGGGGCTGGGGTGATGGGTTGGGGAAGGAAAGTGGAGAGAGAGAGAGAGACTCAGAAAAGAGAGAGAATGAAAGACAGACTTGGACACACATAAAGGCCTGGAAAGACAGGCACAGAGAGTGGGACAGCGAGAGGGTGGGTAGGGATGGAGAGAGAAGGAGATTGGAGGCAAGAGAAAACAGAGGCTGAAACAGGCCTCCAAGGAGTCTGGAAAATGAGGGTTCTGACCTAGGAAGAATGGGAATGGGGTCCTTCATCCAAGCCCCTGCCTCCCCAACGTCTTGTACCACTGCCCCCCCTCCCCAGCTCCCCGTGGTGAGATCAGCAGAGCCACCCCCAGGAGTGAGGTCATGGCAGATTCGGCAGAATCCAGCTTCTGCCAAGAGGCTGGGGCAGGGGGTCAGTGGGACAGTTTGCTGAGGGTGGGGGGAGGGGGGTCAGGCAGGGGCTTGGGGCCCAGGGGAAGCCCCCACCCGCCCCTGCCCCAGCCATGTGGTTCCACTTAGCACTGGCTGGGCTGCCTGCCGGGGTGGGGCTGGTAGCATGGCCTAGATTAGGAACTGTTGGACCAGACCGGTCCTCTCATTAGCTGGGATGAAAGAGGGAGAGGGTCAGAGAGGGGAGGCCTGAAGGTTATCAGAGACAACTTGTCAGAAGGAGGTCAGAGAGATGAAATACAGAGGTTACAGGTCAGATGGAGGAGATCTGAATAGGTAGTAAGAGAAGGTCGGGGGTAGTCAGAGGGAGGAGGTCAGAGGGGAGCGTAAGAGTGAGGAGGTTGGAAGCAAATGTCAGAGAGAGGATGTCAGAGGGGAAAATCAGAGGGGAGGAGGTCGGAGGAGAAAGTCAGAGGGAGGAGGTCAGAGATGAGGCTCAGAGGGAGGAGGTCAAAGTGGAAAATCAGAGAGAGGAGGTCGGAAGAGAATGTCAGAGGGAGGAAGTCAGAAGGAAAAATTAGAGGGGAGGAGATCAGAGGGGAAAGTCAGAGGGAGGAGGTTAGGGTCAGGCAGAAAAAGGAGATCAGAGGGAACAGGCTGGGGTCAGGCAGAAGATCAGATGGTCAGAGGGGGTAACCAGAAAGAGAAGTTAGTGGGCACAGTCAGAGGAAGAGTGGTCAGGGGAAAGAGCTCCAAAGTGGTCGTAGTCAAAAGGAAGAGGTTGTGGGTGATGGTGGTCAAAGGAGGAGGTTAGAGAGAGGGCGGAGGTGGGGGAAGAAAACACTAGAAGCCCCTCCTCTCCATGCGGGTTTCCCCTGGCAAGGGGGCTCCAGGCCTGGGATGTGGCTCTAGGGAGCCTGTGCGGGGGAGTGGGGAGAGGGGGACAGTTCCACTCTGGGGCTTAGGCCAGGAAGCTTTGATTCATCCCAGAACTAGGTCAACTTTTTTTCTCACCAAAAACCGAGGGGAAAAAAAACCCAGAGTCAACAGGCCGATGAGGTCGGAACATCTGTGGGGTGGTGAGGAGGCGGGGGGTGCTGAGGGCCCGGGCCTGCTCCTTCTTCCTGAGCCACAAACACACGGTGGGGGAAGGGAGGGAGAGTCTGAGCCCCCCCAAAAACCGCTGAGCCTCTATCCTGGAGTCCTGGGCTTGTTCTAGCTGCTTCCCACCTCTGCCCCCTCACCTTCTCTCTGCTGCAGATCCTGTGGATGTGCTGAAGGCCATGGGTGTGCGGGGAGGCCAGGCCGGGGTCCCTGAGGGGCCTGGCTTCTGTCCTCAGAGGACTCCAGAGGGTGACCGGGCATTCAGAGTGGGCCAGGCCAGCACACTCGGCATCCCCACGTGGGAACTCTTTCCAGGTAATTCAGAGTAGAGGGCCTGGGGGTCACCCTGGAGGGAGACACTGCTGAGCCATCTGAGCTGCCCCATTCCCTCTGCCCACCCAGATGGCCACTTTCCTGAGAACTTCTCCCTGCTGATCACCTTGCGGGGCCAGCCAGCCAATCAGTCTGTCCTGCTGTCCGTTTATGATGAAACGGGTGCTCGGCAGTTGGGCCTGGCACTGGGGCCAGCCCTGGATCTCCTAGGTGGCCCCTTCCGCCCCCTCCCCCAGCAGGTCAACCTCACAGACGGCAGGTGAGCATGGGGAGAGTGGGCGGGGGTCCGTGAATAAGGGGTGGGGAGAGGAGACCCACATTGAGTCCATCCCCTTGCAGGTGGCACCGTGTGGCAGTCAGCATAGATGGTGGGATGGTGACCCTGGTCGCTGACTGTGAAGCTCAGCCCCCTGTCTTGGGCCATGGCCACCGATTCATCAGTATAGCCGGACTCACTATGCTGGGGACCCAGGACCTTGGGGAGAAGACTTTTGAGGTAGGAGTTCAGTGATGGGGAAACCTGAGGCAGAGGGTGGGATGTTTTGCCTATAGCCTGGAGAGGATATTGGAGAAGGAAGGTGTCGAGCTTCTATCCCCAGGAAGCTGAGGGAATCGAGTGCACACTTGTTATATATATGTTATATAAAACATATGTATACATATGTTTTTTTGAGATGGAGTCTCACTCTGTCGCCCAGGTTGGAGTGTAGTGGCTTGATCTCAGCTCACTGAAACCTCCATCTTATAGGTTCAAGTGATTGTCAGCCTCCCGAATAGCTGGGTTTACAGGCATGCGCCACCACGCCTGGCTAATTTTTGAATTTTTAGTAGAGATGAGGTTTTGCCATGTTGGCCAGGCTGGTCTCAAACTCCTGACCTCAGGTGATCCACCTGTGTCAAACTCCCAAAGTGCTGGGATTACAGGCATGAGCCACTGAGCCCGGCCAAGACCATAAATCGTGATGACACCTACTTGGCTTTTGTGGAAAGATCTGGTGGTGTCCTGTGTCTGAGTCTGTGACCTGAGATGGTCCTGGTTGCTGTGATAGTGTGTGATTGTGTGCGGGCAGTTATGACTTTGGGAGCCAGTAAGCAGTGGTGTCGTGTGGCTGTGTGATGTGTGTTCTGGGTGTGGGGACCGTTGTTAGCTCTGTGTGACTGTGATGTGTGTCACCTCTGGGAGGCCAGGGACTTGATCTATCTCATGCTCCTCCTTATCCCCAGTATATAGAAGGGCACCTGGCTCAAGTTGTTCCTGATAGTGAAGGAACCAATGTACCTCCAGTGGAACAGACGTGTGTGCTGTGGCTTGTGGTTGGGATCGAGTGTGCCCCCGATAGGATCTTTTCTTCTCTTAGTTACAGGGGCTGGAGGGATTACTAGGGCTGTGATGGGGTCACCTCCTCCTTATACTTAGCATGCTCTGTGTGGGGGAGCATCACACCTTGGTGCCAGGAGATGGGCAGGACTGCTGGGGATCAGAGTAAGCCTATGCCTGCCTTCCTTGACTCCTACATCCCCGACCCCCAGGGAGACATTCAGGAGCTGCTGATAAGTCCAGATCCTCAGGCTGCCTTCCAGGCTTGTGAGCGGTACCTCCCCGGCTGTGACAGCCTGGCGCTGGCAGCCACAGAGGTGAGTGAGGGGCTGCATCACTCCTAACCTCAGGACACAGGCTGGGTCCTCCCTGGCTCCAGATCCCTGGCAAGAGTGAATCTCATCCCCCAGACATGGCACTAAGTGGCCCATTACCTCAAACAGATCCCAGGCACAAATGACTTCGACCTCAAGTCATATTCCTGAGCCACCCTTGACCCCAAGTTACGTGAATAACCTTGACTGCAGGTCACAGGGCTGAGTGAGGACCCATGGGCTATGAGCAAGTCTCACCCCAGGTGACCTGAATGATGGGGTCTCTGCTGGCAGAATGCTCTAGACCTGACTGGGACCCTCCTCCCAGGCTCCCCAGGGTGAACCAGAAACCCCTCGTCCTCGGCGGAAGGGGAAGGGAAAAGGGAGGAAGAAAGGGCGAGGCCGCAAGGGGAAGGGCAGGAAAAAGAAGAACAAGGAAATTTTGACCTCAAGTCCACCTCCTGACTCCCTGGAGAACCAGGTAAGAGCCCCGAGACCGCTCTCTTCTGGTCATGGCCGCCTGACTTCCGGTCTTGACTGCCTGACTTCCGGCCTTGACTGACTGACTTCTGGTCTTGACCGGCTGACTTCCGGTCTTGGTGCTTGACTTCTAGCCTCTGATCCCCGCTAATCTCTGGTCCCTCAATCTATAATCTTTTTCTCGGTCTGTGATCCATGAGCTCTGACTTCTCTCAGCTGACTGATGACTGTCAGGGTGACTGATGACAGGTTGGGGTTGGGGGTGGGTCCTATCTCATGAGCTCTCCCATCTCTGAGGACGGTTATTCATTGGGAGTCATTAGTTGGGGGCACTATTTGGCTTCCCTGATAGCGATGGCTGGGTAAGGGGGAATAATTTAGGGAGATATTAATTGAGGTCAGTGTTTGGGGTGCACTTAGCTGGGGATCACTGTGGAAGGTCGTTGATAGAAACCATTATTGGTGTTACTGATGTCCCTAGTTTAGGATCAGTGACTGGGGGGTTGTTGGTGGGTGGTCACTGACTGGAAGTCATAGTGGGGTCTCTCATTGGGGCCACAAGTTGGAAGAGTGATTTTCAGGGGGTCGAGGATGGAGTAATTAGTTTGGGAGTCCCTGAGGGATTATTAGTTAGGAAGTCATTGATAGGTGGAATTACTGTTTGGGGGTTATCGGTTAGGACGCTTTTGTTGGGCTCATGTATGGGTGTTCATTGCTGAAGCATCACTGGTTAGAGGAACAATTGATTAGGGGTCACTGTTGGGGGTTATTAGTTGGAGAGTCACTAGTTAGTGCTAATAGTCAAGATAGTGTCACTGGTTGAGATCACTGGTTGGGAAAAAATACTGAATGGAGGAGTGATGGGTTGAGGCCATTGATGGGAGTGGGAGGGATTGTTTATGGGTCATTGGTTCTAGAATCATTGGGTTCTGTTGATGTAGGTCATTCTTGATGGGTCACTGGGTTGGGGGGTCCTGGGTGGTGGTCATTACTTGGGGTCTGTGGCTGGGGTCGGGGGTGTCACTGGTTGCACTGCATCTCAGTTCCAGATCTTCTTGGCCCAGAATACAGACACCAGGAGTAGTGGGCCCTTCTTCAGCTCCTTCCTCAGCCTCGTCCCCTCACCTGGGACCCTACCACCCTCTTCCCACACCCCCCTGCCCCCACCTTGACCCAGTTCCTCTGCAGCTGTCCAGGCCAGAAGGAGTCACCACTCCCTCTCTGACTGTGGCCTGGCTGGCTGGCTGCTGAATTCTGCCTTGGGAGAGGACATGTGGGACAGGCTTCCGGGAGCCTGGCCCTGAGTGTCGGACCTTGACCTTGACCACTGGGCTCTGGGGCCAACCAGTCTCAACGCCTCCTCCATCCACGATGGCTCCCTCTGTTGGCAACCCTAGTCCAACCAGCACACTTCTGTCTCCGCTGGTGCTCTTTGGGGAGCCTTCTCTGGCCCTGTCCCCAGACTGGGAGCTCCTGGGAATGATGTCTTGATTGCCCTGACTCCAGGCCCAAGGCTGCCTCCATCCCTGTTCCAGACCTCCACTGACATCCCCAAGACAGAGACTCCAGCTCCAAACCTGCCTCCGACCCCCATGCCTTTGGTCATCACCTCCACTGTGACTACTGGCCTCAATGCCACCATCCTAGAGGTTGGTTGGGGCTGGAAGTGGGGAGACCCCAAGGGTTGGGGGGTGGCAGACAATAAGGAGGTTAGGGAAAACTTTGGTCTGTCCTAATGTTCTCAGGGGAGCTTGGACCCTGACAGTGGAACCGAGCTGGGGACCCCAGAGACCGAAGCAACCAGGGAGGATGAAGAAGGAGGTGATTCCACCATGGGCCCTGACTTCCGGGCAGCAGAACAGCCATCTCAGACTCAGTTCCAGATCTTTGCTGTGAGTCTAGGTGGCTGGGGTTAGGTTTTAAAACCTGGAATTCCTTTTTTTAAATTTTTGAAAAATTTTATTTATTAAGGCGGGGTGTAGTGGCTCCAGCCTGTAATCCCAGCATTTTGGGAGGCCGAGGCGGGTGGATCAGTTGAGGTCAGGAGATTGAGACCAGCCTGACCAACATGGTGAAACCCATGTCTACTAAAAATACAAAAAATTGCTGGGCATGATTGCAGCCGCCTGTAATTCCAGTTACCCGGGAGGCTGAGGCAGGAGAATCTCTTGAATCTGGGAGGTGGAGGCTGCAATGAGCCAAGATCGTGTCACTGCACTCCAGCCTGGGCAAAAGAGTGAGACTCCATCTCAGAAAAAAATATATATGTTTAATTTAATTTAATTTTTAAATGTTTTTATTTTTTAACTTTTCAGTTCAGGGGTGTAAGTGCAGGCTTGTTACGTAGGTAAACTTGTGTCATGGGGGTTTGTTGTATAGGTTATTTCATCACTCAGGTATTAAACCTGTTACCCATTTAGTTATTTTTACTGATCCTCTCCCTCCTCCCACGCTCCACCCTCTACCAGGCCCCCATGTCTGTTGTTCCCTCTATGTGTCCATGTGTTTTCATCATTTAGCTCCTGCTTATAAGTGAGAACATGTGGTATTTGGTTTTCTGTTCCTGTGTTATTTATTTACTTCTATCACATCTTGTGGGCTTAGAAGGGATTTCTACCTGGAGCTGCGAAAGGCCTCAGTCTCTCTTTTGACTTCTGCAGCTGCTCATGTCAGGCACTGTGCCGATAGTTGACTCTGGCTTTTTGGAGTTTTGGCTTTTAGTCCAAGTGCCAGGAGAAGCCACTAGAGGACTTGTGAAGGAATATGATATTGGAGCTTTAAAAGCTCCCTCTGGGCCAGGGGCAGTGGCCCTCGCCTGTAATCCCAGTGGTTTGAGAGGCTGAGACGGGAGGATCGCTTGAGGCCAGGAGATCGACGCCAGCCTGGGCAACATAGTGAGACACCCCCCCACCCCCCGCCGCCCATCTCTTGACAAAAAACTCTCTCTAGCTGCTGAATGGCACAGGGACAGTAGGGGGAGCCAGAGGGGCAGCAGGGAAGCCCGAAGCCCGCAGTCCGCAGTCCGGAATGTGACCTGCCTGGAGGAAGATGGGAGGGAGGGAGAGAGAGAAGTGGACCGATTTGGGACATGCTTGTCTTGGTCTTGCTGCTGGAGGTGGAGAAATGTGGATGCACTTTCGATGTAACAACCCAAACTCAGTGGCTTGATGTTTCAAAGGAAAACAAGAGAGATGAGAATTGGTGGGAGGAAAAGCAGGTTTATTCCAACAGACAGCAAACCAAGAAGACCGTGGGCTGTTGTTCTGAAGCACCACCTTAAGTCAGTACAAACTTTTTTTTTTTTGAGACAGAGTCTTGCTTTGTCACCCAAGCTGGAGTGCAGTGGTGCGATCTTAGCTCACTGCAACCTCCACCTCCTGGGTTCAAGTGATTGTCCAGCCTCAGCTTCCTGAGTAGCTGGGATTACAGGCAGGTGTCACCACACCCAGCTAATTTTTGTATTTTTTAATAGAGACAGGGTTTTGCCATGTTGGTCAGGCTGTTCTCAAACTCCTGACCTCAGGTGATCCACCCACCTCAGCCTCCCAAAGTGCTAGGATTACAGGTGTGAGCCATTGTGCTTGGCCAGTAGGCTCTTTTATGTTAAGGGCAGGAGGAAGAGAAAAGGGTAGAAATCAAGAGGTAACTGAGGCCGGGTGTGATGACGCACACCAATAATCTCAGCAATTTGGTAGGTTGAGGTGGAAAGATCACTTGAGCCCAAGAGTGGTCCCAGCTGAAGTGGGAAGATTGCTTGAGTCTGGGAGGTGGAGGCTGCAGGGAGCTGTGTACTCCAGGCTGAGTGGCAGAGTAAGACCCTATCTCTAGAGGAAAGAAAAGAGGCCAGGCATAGTGCCTCACACTTGTAATTCCAACACTTTGGGAGGCTGAGGTGGGAGGATCACATGAGCCCAGAAGTTTGAATTCAGCCCGGGCAACATAGCAAGACCTGTCTCTACAAAAAAAAATTAGCTGGGCATGGTGGTGCGTGCACCTGTGGTCCCAGCTGAGACAGGAGGCTGGTGAGGGAGGATCACCTGAGTCTGCCAAGATCGAGGCTACAGTGAGCCATGATTGTATCCCTGCCCTCTAACCTGGGAAACAGAGTGACCCTGTCTTAAAAAAAGAGAGAGAAGGAAGGAAGGGAGGGAGGGAAAAAAAAAAGGGAAATCCTGTCTGAGCAATACAGTGACCCTGTCTTAAAAACAAAAAGAAGGAAAGAAGGAGCAAGGCGCAGCGGCTCACACCTGTGATCCCAGCACTTTGGGAGGCTGAGGTGGGTGGATCACCTGAGGTCAGGAGTTTGAGACCAGCCTGGCCGATATGGCAAAACCCCATCTCTACTAAAAATACAAATATTAGCCAGGTATGGTGGTGGGCGCCTGTAATCCCAGCTACTCAAGAGGCTGAGGCAGGAGAATTGCTAGAACCCAGGAGGCAGAGGTTGCAGTGAGCCAAGATTACGCCATTGCACTCCAGCCTGGGGAGAGAGCGAGACTGCATCGGAAAGAAAGAGAGAAAGAGAAAGAAGGAAGGAAGGAAGGAAGGAAAGGAGGGGCGAGCCTTGGTGTTCCACAGGGGAGGCACATGGCTGTAACTGACTTGCCCTTGTTACCTTGTTACCTGGAGCGCTTGTTGTGTGCCAAGCATTGTTTTAATTCATTCATCTTTGCATGCGATTTACACAGTCATCATTCATCCACTGGCTTTACAAATGGACCAATGACCTGTAAGTGATCATAGGGGTAGACTAAGTTTCCCAACATCACTCGGTTAGTAAGAGGCAGATGCAGGATCACTGCTGGGCAGCAGGCCCTGGAGTTCATGCTCCTCACCTTGACGCAGGGTCGCCAGGTGGATGCGGGGGGCTGAGCTTCTCAGTGCATGTTGGTTACAGGAGAGCAGAGGGGACTCTGAGGGTGGACCCTGTGTGTGTGTGTGTGTGTGTGTGTGACAGAGAGAGAGAGAGAGAGAGAGAGAGAGAGAGAGAGATCAGATGATAGCTGAGGGGTTTATGTCCAAGTTCCCATCTTTTTCTCTCATCTCCCCCAACCCCGCCCCAGGGTGCTGGACAGAAAGGAGCGAAAGGAGAGCCGGCAGTGATTGAACAGGTGAGGGGTCCGGACTGCGAGGGGGTTGAGGGGTTCATGATGACAGGGGTCACACTCATTTCTCCCTTAAGGGGCAGCAGTTTGAGGGACCTCCAGGAGCCCCAGGACCCCGAGTAAGTCATGGCTGTTTCCTTCTTCCAGTCTTTCCCTTTCAGCGAAGGGGTGTTTGAGCCCCTGGAGTGAGGAGTTGGGGTATAATGTTGCTTGGCCAAGTGGAAGGTAGTGGACACTTGAGGCTTAAAGGATGAGTCAAAATAGGGAGGATGAACAACATAGAGACTGGGCAATACAGCAAGACCCCATCTCTTTAAAAATAGCCACCTATTAAAAAAAAAAATAGTGATACTCACCTATACTCCCGGATACTTAGGAGGCTGCGGCAGGAGGATTTCTTGAGCCCAGGAGCTGGAGGCTGCAGTGAGCTGTGATCGTGCTGCTGCACTCCAGCCTGGGCGACAGGGTGAGACCGTCTCTAAAAAAAGAGTAGCGGTGAGAGAGTAGCGCTGGGGGTGAGTGTGGGTCAGCATTGCATGAGGGGAGCTGGAGTGGGTCTGTACTAGGTAGGTAAGTCAGCCTGAGGTCAGAGTCAGTGGTAGGCTGAAAGTCAGCCTGGCTCAAACTTTCACTTCCTGTGACTCCTGTTTCTCTGTCCCCAACAGGGGGTGGTTGGTCCCTCAGGCCCTCCCGGCCCCCCAGGATTCCCTGGGGACCCTGGTCTACCGGTAAGAGACTCTCCCTGGGGTGTATCCTTCTTAGAGGAGTGACGTTGTGGGCTGGACGCATGAGGGTCTGAACACGGATCTGCGGGCGTGGCACTCAGGAGCACCATCCCAGGGCTGGCACTGACGTCTTCTGCTCTCTGTCTCCCATCCGTTAACTACTGCTCTGGCTCCCCTTGTGTCTCCGGGGCCTACTCTGCTTTGCTTCTGTCTCCTCTGTTTCTGAGTGTCTTTCATCTCTGTCTTTCTCCTGTTGTGACTCTGTCTCTCTCCCTCCCTCCATCTCTCTATCTTTCCCTCTGTTTCTCCATCTCTGTCTCTTTCCCTGCCTTTTCTTTGTTTCTCTCTCTGTATGTCTATCCCTCTGCCTCCATCCTTCTCCATCTCTCCCACCTCTTCTCTGCATCTCTCTGTCTCCATCTCTGTCTTTTCCTTTCCCCTTCTGTTTCTCTTTCTCCGCTGCATGATCCCTCTTTGATTCTGTCTGTCTCTCTCCATCTCTCCCTCCCTCTTTCTGCCTCATCCTTCTCTGCCTTCCCTGTCCTCACTTTCTCTCTTTGTCTCCCTCTGTCTGTCTCTTCTCTCCCTGTCTCCATCTCTCTGCCCCCCTCCCTCTCTCAGGGCCCTGCTGGCCTCCCAGGAATCCCCGGCGTTGACGGGATCCGGGGCCCACCGGGCACAGTGATCATGATGCCGGTAAGAAGGAGATGGAGTGGCCCAGTCTTGGGGAGTGGAGTCCTGATCCAGGAGGGGGCCTCTCCTGGGGGCTCCCCTCACCACTAAATTCCCCCCAGTTCCAGTTTGCAGGCAGCTCCTTTAAAGGACCCCCAGTCTCCTTCCAGCAGGCCCAGGCTCAGGCAGTTCTGCAGCAGACTCAGGTGAGTGGGGGGGGCGTGGACACAGTGGGAGGAACCCCAGAGTGTGACAGAGCCCCGGTGTAAGGAGGGGCTGGGCAGGAGAAGGGGGATATTTTTCTCCTGTAGATGCCTCTGTGGGGAATATTGGGGGTCTTGTGGAAGACCCCAGGCTCTGACTCCTCTGTCTTTCCAGCTTTCTATGAAAGGCCCCCCTGGTCCAGTGGGGCTCACCGGGCGCCCAGGCCCCATGGTGAGTAAGGGGGCTGCATGGAGGAGGCGGTGCATGCATCTGAGGAGAAGGATCATTTCCTTCAAACCACACTCCTCCATCTCTCCTCCCTTAAGGGTCTCCCCGGACATCCAGGTCTAAAAGGAGAGGTGGGAGTGGCAGGGCCACAGGTGAGCCTGGCGGAGATGGGGTGGGGTCGGATGGGAAGCGCCTTCCCCCAGGACCACAGGATACAGTGCTGGATGAGGAAAATGCCAGAGGGGCTGGGAATACCCTCCGTTTACTGACTTTCCTAGAGAATGGTGGCTCATGCCTGTAATCTTAGCACTTTGGGAGGCTGAGGACGGAGTATCGCTTGAGCCCAGGTATCCAGCCTGGGCAGTATAGCAAGACCCCATTTTTAATTTTTTTTTAAATCCAATAAAATAGGTCCCTTTTCCTTCTTATTCTCCTTTCCTTCCTCCTTTTCTCTTTCTTCTAGGGTCCCCGAGGCCTACAGGGACCTCATGGACCCCCTGGCCGAGTGGGCAAGATGGTGAGTGACAGCCAGGTTCCCAGACCACCCCTTATCCATCCCTCAACACCCAACATGAGCCTTGGCTTTGTGACCTTGGGGTCTGCTGGTGTCATTAGTGGGATAAGAGTGTGGAAGGCAAGGAATGGCAGCTCCACTGAGTGTGTGGCAGGCTTCAGAGTCAGGAAGGGCTCGCTGCGGAGTCAGGAAGGGCCCGCCGCAGAGTCAGGAAGGGCTCGCCGCGGAGTCAGAGTCAGGAAGGGCTCGCCGCGGAGTCAGGAAGGAAGGACTCGCCGCAGGAGTGACGCTTGCCCTGGGATCCGAAATATAACCAGATGAACAGGTGGAGAAGTGGAAGAAACAGCATGGCAAAAAAGAGGCCCGCCACACTGAAGGAAATGGCGAGGAAGCCGATTCCAGATCGAGTCATGCACCACATAATGATATAATGATGCTTGTGAGATGATTGCCCGGGCGCAGTGGCTCACGCCTGTAATCCCAGCACTTTGGGAGGCCGAGGCAGGTGGATCACTTGAGGTCAGGAGTTTGAGATCAGCCTGGGCAATATGGGGAAACCCTGTCTCTACTAAAAGTACAAAAATTAGCCAGGCATGGCAGCTTGCACCTGTAACCCCAGCTACTCAGGAGGCTGAGGCAGGAGAATGGCTTGAATCCGGGAGGTGGAGGTTGCAGCGAGCCACTGCACTCCAGGCTGGGCAACAGAGTGAGACTGTCTCAAAAAAATTAAATAAATAAATAAATAAATAAAGTGATGGTCCCATGAGATTATAATACTGCATTTTTACTGTACCATTTCTATGTTTGGATATGTTTAGACATACAAGTACTTACTATAGTGTTATGATTGCCTGTGGTATTCAGTACAGTCGCCCATTGTCCAAATTTGTAGCCCGGCGGCAATAGGTTATACCACATAACCTGGGTGTGTGGTAGGCAGTACCATCCAGGGCTGTGTACGTGCATTCTGTGACGTTCACACAGTGACGAAATTGCCCACTGATGCATTTCCAGAACGTATCCCTGTTGTTCAGTGACATGTGACCATGGTTTTATATATATATATATTTATTTATTTATTTATTTCCAGCCTGGGCAACAGAGTGAGACTGCATCTCAAAAAAATAAATAAATCAGCCATGGCACAGCAGCTCATATCTGTAATTCCAGCACTTTGGGAGGCTGAGGTGAAAGGATGGCTTGAGCCCAGGAGTTTCAGACCAGCCTGGGCAACATGGCAAAACCCGGTCTCTACACAAAATAAAAATAAGAAATTAGCCAGGCATGGTGGTGCACACCTGTAGTCCCAGCTACTTGTCAGGATGAGGTGGGAGGAAGGCTTGAGCAAGGAGTTCAAAGATGCATTGAGTCATGATCATGCCACTACACTCCAGCCTGGGCAAGAGAACAAGACCTCAGCTCTAAAATACATAAATAAATTTTTAAAAATAATATCTTAGCCTGGGCATGGTGGCTCGTGCCTATAATCCCAGCAGTTTGGGAGGCTGAGGTGGTGGATCGCTTGAGCTCAGGAGTTCGAGATCAGCCTAAGCAACAGGGTGAAACCCCCACCATCTCTACCAAAAATACAAAAAAAATTAGCCAGGCATGGTGGCATGCTCCTGTGGTCCCAGCTACTCAGAAGACTGAGGTTGCAGTGAGCTGAGATCGTGCCACTGCACTCCAACCTGAGTGACAGAGTGAGACCCCATCTCAAAAAAAAAAAATCTTGATGATGTTGATGATGAAGAAGTTGGGTTCCTAATTTGGGGGAGGGGTACAGGGGAGGTTCATCTTTGACTTCTGGGCTCACTGTCTCCACAGGGCCGCCCTGGAGCAGACGGGGCTCGGGGCCTCCCAGGGGACACTGGACCTAAGGTAGGTGATGGGGCTGAGATAAGACTCGGTGGGGGCTGTCAGGCTTATGGGTTCAAGGCTCACTGGTGTCTCTGGACAGGGTGATCGTGGTTTCGATGGCCTCCCAGGGCTGCCTGGTGAGAAGGGCCAAAGGGTGAGTGTGTGAGGTCCCTCCCCCAGGTCCAAGACCTCCCAATATTCAAGCCCCCTTCTCCTCCCTCAGTATCAGAGTCATGAGGCCCATCTTCACTCCTCACACCCCATCTGCCTTCCCAGGGGGACTGGTCTCTCCACCCACACCCTTGCACTCTGAACTCTTCTCTGTTCCTCGCTTCAGGGTGACTTTGGCCATTTGGGACAACCTGGTCCCCCAGGAGAGGATGGTGAGAGGGTAAGTTTGGAAGAGAATTAGGGCCTGGTTTGGAGGATAAGTTTGGAAGCCTGAATGAGAATCAGAGAGGAAGATCTGGAGGTCTCAGTGGCCAGCTTGAGAGCTGGGGACAAATTGTGGGGTTAGGAGGTGAGAGTTGCAGGTCCAGGATTGGAGTCGGGCCTGAATGGAATCCCATGCACTTAGTCTGCAGGTTCCCAGGGATCTTGGTCTAACTCTGAGACTTCCTGGAAGGGGCTGCCCAGATGAGGGAGGTGGCTCTCTGAGGGTTGTACCTTCCTGTTCCCAAGTAATGATGCTTTCCCACAGGGACCAGAGGGACCTCCAGGGCCCACTGGCCAGGCTGGGGAGCCGGTGAGTATCAGGGATCCCCGGACCCCTTGCTTGGTGCAGGGGAGGCAGTCAGCCCCAGGACTCAAAGGCCCCCTGGAACTCACAAGCCCATGTATAGATAATTTGTCTGCTTCTTTTCAGGGTCCCCGAGGACTGATTGGCCCCAGAGGCTCCCCTGGCGTCGTGGGTCGCCCGGTGAGTGTCATTGGCTCTCTGCATACCTGTCTATCTTTTTGTTTGTTTGTTTTCTTGAGACAGGTTCTTGCTCTGTCACCCGGGCTGGAGTGCAGTGGCAAGATCTTGGCTCTCTGCAACCTCCGCCTCCTAGGTTCAAGCGATTCTCGTGCCTCAGCCTCCCAAGTAGCTGGGACTACAGGTGCTGGCACCATGCCTGGCTAATTTTTGTATTTTTAGTAGAGACAAGGTTTCACCATGTTGTCCAGGCTGGTCTCGAACTCCTGGCCTCAAGCAATCCTCCCAAAGTGCTGGGATTACAGGCCTGAGCCACCATTCCTGGCCCCTGTCTATCTTTTTTTCCCCTCACTTTTCTACCCTCTGCACGTCCATTTCTGTTGCTGGCTTCTCTGCCTGCTAACCTTTCTTTCCTTTTCTTTTCTTTTGTTTCCAAGACGGAGTCTTGCTCTGTCACCCAGGCTGGAGTGCTGTGGCGTGATCTCCACTCACTGCAACCTCCACCTCCCAGGTTCAAGCTATTCTGCCTCAGCCTCCTGAGTAGCTGGGATTACAGATACGTGCCACCACGCTGGCTAATTTTTTGTATTTTTATTAGACACGGGGTTTCATCATGTTGGCCAGGCTGGTCTTGAACTCCTGACCTCATGATCCACCCACCTCGGCCTCCCAAAGTGCTGGGATTACAGGTGTGAGCCACAGTGCCCGGCCTCCTTCCTTCTCCTTCCTTCCTTCTTTCCTTCCTTCCTTCCTTCCTTCCTTCCTTCCTTCCTTCCTCACTCCCTCCCTCCCTCCCTCCTTCCCTCTCTCTCTTTCTCTTTCTTTTCTTTCTCTCTCTTCCCTCCCTCCTTCCTTCCTTCCTTTCTTTCTTTCTTTCTTTCTTTTTCTTTCTTCTCTTCTTTCTTGAGTTTTGCCCTTGTTGCCCAGGCTAGAGTGCAATGGCGTGGTCTCTGCTCACTGCAACCTCTGCCTCCCAAAATTCAAGCTATTCTCCTGCCTCAGCCTCCCGATTAGCTGGGATTACAGGCATGCTCCACCACACCCAGCTAATTTTTGTATTTTTAGCAGAGACAGGGTTTCACCATGTTGGCCAGGCTGGTCTTGAACTCGCAACCTCAGGTGATCTGCCTGCCTCAGCCTCCCAAAGTGCTGGGATTACAGGCATGAGCCACTGCGCCCAGTCCCACTCACCTTTCCACCTGTGTCTCTCGGTGTCTCAGACTCAGGCTCCTAGCTTATTGCTCTGTCCTGGTCTCACATTCTTTTTTCTCCTAGGGTGTAACTGGAATTGACGGTGCTCCTGGTGCCAAAGGCAATGTGGTACGTGCCCTGTGCCCTCTGACCCCTGATCCTTCTGACACTCAGACCCCTGACTGTCCACATCCCTATTCCCTTCCATGACTGATGCTCAACACCATGATCCCTCTCAGCTTCACTGAAACCCTACTTTCTCCCCAGGGTCCTCCAGGAGAACCAGGCCCTCCAGGACAACAGGGAAACCACGGGTCCCAGGTTCGAACTATCTTTCCCAATAATGGGGCATGGGAGTGGTCAGTTAAGACCTTAGACCATGCCCAGGCTTCCCAACCTCTGCACTCATCACTTCTTTCTTTTCTTCTTCTTCTTCTTTTTTTTATTATTGTATTTAAGTTCTGGGGTACATGTGCAGATCTTCCAGGATTGTTGCACAGGTGCACACATGCCAGGTGGTTTGCTGTCTCCATCCCCCCATCACCTACATCAGGCATTTCTCCCAGTGTTATCTCTCCCCAACCTCCCCACCCCCTGCTGTCCCTCCCCTAGCCCCCCACTCCCCAACAAACCCCAGTGTGTGATGTTCCTCTCCCTGTGCCCATGTATTCTCATTGTTCAACACCCATCTATGAGTGAGAACATGTGGTGTTTGATTTTCTGTTCTTGTGTCAGTTTGCTGAGAATGATGGTTTCCAGATTCATCCATGTTCCTACAAAGGAAATGAACTCATCATTTTTTATGGCTGCATAGTATTCCGTGGTGTATATGCCACATTTTCTTTGTCTAATCTATCATTGATGGGCATTTGGGTTGGTTCCAGGTCTTTGCTATCGTAAACAGTGCCACAATGAACATACATGTGCATGTCTTTATAATAGAATGATTTATAATCCTTCTTTCTTATGCCTTCCTTCATCTTCTTTTTCTGTCCCCAGGGAATCCCTGGCCCCCAGGGACTCATAGGCACTCCTGGGGAGAAGGTGAGTGACAGCTCCACCTACTATGACCTCCTCAAGTCCTCCTTCAACTCTGTTGCCAGGGAAATCTTCCCATCAGGGCTCCTCTGTTAGCTCTGGATAGTGATAAATTGCAACATTCCCTAAGCCAGCCCAGAGTTACAAAGTGTCCTTGTTGGGGAAGAATTGGTTGCAAGAAACAGAAACCCACCAAGGCTAGCTCACATAAAGGATACTGTCAGGATACAGAGAGCCCACAGAAGCCTGTTACAGAAGCTATTACCAAGATGCACAGGCCCTGTGGTCTCATCTTTGTTTCCTGGGACATCTGCTTCCGCCTCTCCTGACAGACAGACTTCTTTCTGCACATATCTTTTATTTTTGGTGGTGGGGTGGGGGGCAGGGTCTCACTATGTCGCCCAGGCTGGCGTGCAGTGCTGCAATAGTGCCTCACTGCAGCCTTGACTTCCCCGGGCTCAGGTGATTCTCCCACCTCAGCCACCTGAGTAGCTGGGACTACCGGTGCATGCCGGAATGCCTGGCTAAGTTTTCTTTTTTTTCTTTTTGGTAGAGATGGGGTCCCCCTATGTCGCTCAGGCTGCTCTTGAACTCCTGGGCTCAAGCAACTCATCCGCCTTGGCCTCCCAAAGTGCTGGAATTACAGGCGAGAGCCATTATGCCCAGCTGGCATTTTTCAAGAAAGGGGTGTGGTTGGGAAGCCTCTGTTTCAATATGTCTTTTGCATTGTTTTAATTTAATTTTATTATTTTTGTGGGTACATAGTAGGTATATGGATATACTTATGGAGTACATGAGATGTTTTGATGCAGGACTGCAATGCATAATAATCATGTCATGGAGAATGAGAATGGAGTAACCATCCCCTCGAGTATTTATCCTTTGTGTTACAAACAGTCCAATCATACTTTTTTTGTTGTTGTTTTGAGACGGAGTTTCGCTCTTGTCACCCAGGCTGGAGTGCAATGGTGCAATCTCAGCTCACCACAACCTCTGCCTTCTGGGTTCAAGCAATTCTCTGGCCTCAGCTTCCCGAGTAGCTGGGATTTCAGGTGCCTGCCACCATACCTGGCTAATTTTTTGTATTTTTAGTAGAGACTGGGTTTCTCCATGTTGGTTAGGCTGGTCTCAAACTCCCAACCTCAGGTGATCCACCCACCTGGCCTCCAGAAGTGCTGGGATTACAGGCATGAGCCAACATGTCTGGTCTTTTTTTTTTTTTTTTTTGAGACAAAGTCTCACTCTGTCACCCAGGCTGGAGTGCAGTGGTGCGATCTTGGCTCACTGCAATCTCCACCTCCCAGGTTCAAACAATTCTCCTGCCTTGGCCTCCTGAGTAGCTGGGATTACAGGTGTTCGCCACCACGCCCGGCTAATTTTTGCATTTTTAGTAGAGATGGGGTTTCACCATGTTGGTCAGGCTGGTCTCAAACTGCTGACTTCATGATACTCCCACCTCCACCTGCCAAAGTGCTGGGATTACAGGCGTGAGCCACCGCGCCCAGCCCAATAATACTCTTAGTTTTAGTTTAGTTTAGTTTAGTTTAGTTTAGTTTAGTTTTTTGTTTTTTGTTTTGTTTTTTTGAGATGAAGCTTCACTCTTGTCCAGGCTGTAGTGCAATGGTGTGACCTCAGTTTACTGCAACCGCTGCCTCCCAGTTCAAATTATTTTCCTACCTCAGCCTCCCCAATAGCTGGGATTACAGGTGCCCACCATTACTCCCAGCTGATTTTTGCAATTTTATTAGAGAAGGGGTTTCACCATGTTAGCCAGGCTGGTCTCAAACTCCTGACCTCAGGTAATTTGCTCTCCTGGGCCTTCCAAAGTGGTGGGATTACAGGTGTGAGCCACTGTGCCTGGCTTCTTTTAGTTATTTTTAAATGTACAATTAAATTATTACTGAAAGGCCGGGCACGGTGGCTCAAGCCTGTAATCCCAGCACTTTGGGAGGCTGAGGCGGGTGGATCACGAGGTCAAGAGATCGAGACCATCCTGGTCAACATGGCGAAACCCCGTCTCTACTAAAAATACAAAAAATTAGCTGGGCATGGTGGCGCGCGCCTGTAATCCCAGCTACTCAGGAGGCTGAGGCAGGAGAATTGCCTGAACCCAGGAGGCGGAGGTTGCGGTGAGCCGAGATCGCGCCATTGCACTCCAGCCTGGATAACAAGCAAAACTCCGTCTCAAAAAAAAAAAAAAAAAAATTATTACTGAAGCTGGGCACTGTGGCTCACGCCTGTAATCCCAGTACTTTGGGAGGCTGAGGTGGGTGGATCACTTGAGGTCAGTAGTTCAAGACCAGCCTGGCCAACATGGTAAAACCCCTTCTCTAATAAAATTACAAAAATTAGCCAGGCACTGTAGTCCCAGCTACTCGAGAGGCTGAGGCAAGAGGATCACTTGAACCTGGGAAGAGGTTGCAGTGAGCTGAGATCATGCCACTACATGCCAGCCTGGGTGACAGAGTAAGACTCCATCTCATAAAAAAAAATATTATTGACACAGTCATCCTGTTGTGCCATCAATCTTGTCCTGGTTTTATGTTCCCCTTGCAAGCCTCCCAGAGGCAAAGGATTTCTGAGGATCAGAGAGGAAAATGGGCTTGCCTGGGGTTACACAGCAAGCTTGGGCAGAGCTGGGAGAGATGTCCTGGCCAGTGGGGTTTGCTTCTTCCTTAACCATGAGGTGGCTGCATGTCTGAGTAGATCTGATCCTGGTGGTGCTCCAGGGCTCTGAGCACCTCTGTCTCTCCCCTGCTGTTCATCTTCTTTCAGGGTCCCCCTGGAAACCCAGGAATTCCAGGCCTCCCAGGAGCTGATGGCCCTCCGGTGAGAACCAGGAGCTGGGAAAAGGAGGAAGGAGAAACGGGAAGCTTGGGAATTGGAATGGCAAATTTTAGCCTCTGATAACTTAGAATGTTTCTTCCCCAGGGTCACCCAGGCCATGAGGGCCCCACAGGAGAGAAAGGGGCCCAGGTGAGTGACTAGGAGGTTAGGCTGGATTGGGGACGAGGGTCAGGAGGCAGGGCCTGGAGTCAGGGGCCACAGAGGAGAGCGAGCAGTGGGGGCTCTCAGAATGTGGAAAGGATTGGCTAGAATGGCACCGACCTTATCTTCCTCCCAGGGTCCACCAGGGTCGGCAGGCCCTCCGGGCTATCCTGGACCTCGAGGAGTGAAGGTAGGTGATATTGGGGGCTTGCAAGTGAGAGTGATTTACCAGCTTTGGGTTCAGGGATGCAGCTCCATTGGAAACTTCTGGATGTGTGGAGAAGGGAATCACACAGGCCAGATGCAGCGGGAGTGGGGTTTGGCGCTGCACAGCCAAGGACAGCCTTACAGCGTGGTTGTCACCTTGTAGTTGAGAAGAGTTAAGCCCATTAGAGGCTGAACACATTTCTTTTTCTTTTTCTTTTTTTTTTTTTTTTTTTGAGACAGAGTTTGTGGCCAGGCTGGAGTACAGTGGAGACATCTTGGCTCACTGCAACCTCTGCCTCCTCCCAGGTTCAAGGAATTCTCTTGCCTCAGCCTCCCAAGTAGCTGGGACTACAGGCATGTGCCGGCACGCCTGCCTAATTTTTGTATTTTTATAGAGAAAGGGTTTCACCATGTTGGCCAGGTTGATCTTGAACTCCTGACCTCAGGTGATCTGCCTGCCTCGGCCTCCCAAAGTGCTGGATTGCAGGCGTAAACCACTGCACCTGGCCCGAGGATTGTGTTCTAACCTAAGCTCAGAACCATATAATCTACAAGCACAGTAATGCTGAGTTACGCCAAGAGCTTCACCCTGGCTAAATAGAGGTACAGGGGCATTAGAGTTCACGTTCATATGGAAGCTGGATCCAGTGACATTGTAGCCAAGTACAGATGTAATTTACCTGAACATGTGTGCATTAGACAAGCTTAGTCACCCTATAATCAAGGAATCGGCTACACTGTAGCAGTCCACAGAGTCTGGCAAGCATCACCCTCAGAGTTACATTGTAGCCAGGCATAGTTACATTTTTTAAAACCATTTTTTAAAATGTTTTATTTTATAGAGACCTAGTCTTCTCTGTTGACCAGGCTGGAGTATAGTGGCATAATACTGGCTCACTGCAGCCTTGAACTCCTGGGCTCAAGTAATCCCCTCACTTTAGCCTCCTGAATAGCTAGGACTATAGGCGTGTGCCATCAGGCTTAGCAGTTTTTTCGTTTGATGGTGATGATGATGATGATTGAGACAGGGCTGTTGTCCATGCTGGAATACAGTACCACCATCACAGTTTACTCATGAAGCCTGGAGTCCCAGCCTCAATCAGTCCTCCCACCTCACCCTCCCAGGTAGCTGGAACTACAGGTGCATGTCACCATATCCAGCTTTTTTTTTTTTTTTTTTTTTTTTTTTGTACTTTTTGTAGAGATGAAGTTTTCCCATGTTGCCCAGGCTGATCTGGAACTCCTGGGCTCAAGCGATCCTCCTGCCTCTGCCTCCCAAAAAGTTGGGATTACAGGCATGAGCCACCATGCCCAGCCTGTAGTTACATTAATTGACCCCCATGTTGTAGCTGAGTTTGGTTACATTGTAGCCAAAGCTAGAGAGCAGCTGTAGCCAAACTCAATTACATTTCCATCCAGTGAATTTCTCTGTGACTGGAGACTAACCCCATGGGCTATATTGTATCCAAGTGCCATTTCATTGTGGTGCTGAGCTCAGATACATGGTAGCCAAGTGCAGTTTTCAGAACTGGGTGTGAGCAGCATCCAGACTTGCACTGAGCCAAGCACAGAGTCGCCTTGTAGCCGGCACGATGGGGAACATTCCTTTGCCTGTATAATGAGGTCCGGGCCTGGAATGTTCGTCTTCCTTCTCCTGCCAGAAGGAACTGTGGACAAAGTGTCTCCAGGAGACCGGAATCACTTACTTGGAAATTTGGCCTTCCCCGCACACCCCCGCACAGATGACCTTGGGAGTCCTCCAGTGGGGAGGGAGGGGCCTCCGGGGAAAGATCATTTCTTCTGAAGCTGCCCCTCCCAGCTTCTGCCTAGCATCCTCTTGGGACTGTCCTGGCTGCTTTAGAGCAGGGGACTGAGTTTGGGGTCCTTCTTAAACAGGGCAGAGGCTTGAGAGCTTTTTTATTTTTCAGGGTACTTCAGGGAACCGGGGCCTCCAGGGGGAGAAAGGCGAGAAGGTGAGGAGAGAAGGAATTCATTAGGGGAGAAGGACCCCCAGTCATAGGGTCCTGGTTGTGTCCCTTCCCCGAGGCCCTCACTGCTGGCCTCTGTCTCTCCCACCAGGGAGAGGACGGCTTCCCGGGCTTCAAGGGTGATGTGGGGCTCAAAGGTGATCGGGTAAGACCAGCTGCAGATGAGGGGTGGTGTGGTTCTCTGGGGCTGGGGGAAGACAGCGAGGGGATGACCTGGAGCTAGGCAGAGCAGGAAGGACAAAAGATTAATATTAAAGATTCTCCTTTCTCTTCCAGGGGAAGCCTGGAGCCCCAGGTCCCCAGGGAGAGGATGGTCCCGAGGGGCCAAAGGGCCAGGAGGGGCTGGCTGGTGAGGAGGGGCCCCCAGGCTCAGCTGGGGAGAAGGTAAATGACTCTCCACCCTCCAGCCTCCCACAGTCAGGGTGTCCCCAGCCTTTTCCCCTCTGCCCTTTGCCCTTGCCCTTTTATTGTACCTCCGACATCAGGAGGCTGCTACCAACCTTGTCATCTTAATTCCTCAGCTCAGCATTACAGAACAATTTATTGCACATAACTTATGTGTTTATCTCCATAACCACCACATGCAGTAGGCATTTCCATGCCATTTTACAGACAAGGGAAACTGAGGCTTGGAATGGCTGAATGGCCTGCCCAAGGATGTGCCCCTAGCAGGCAGGAGCCAGGACTTGAACCTTGTTTCCCTGACTCCCATTCCATTAGCCCGCTCTCCGTGCCCCAGCCAGCCTGACCTTTCTGCCTCTGACCTCCAGGTTGCAATTTCTGACCTTTGTCCCATAATCTCTCTGCAGGGCAAGCTTGGGGTGCCAGGCCTCCCAGGTTATCCAGGACGTCCTGGATCTAAGGTAGGAAGCTGGGGTTGGTAGTAGAGTTGGAGATGGGCAGGATTCAGAGACTAACATCTTGGGGCCCAGGCTGTGGTCTTGGGGGATGAGCTGCCCACCCCAAGGGTCATTGAAAGAATGTAAAATGTGGGCTTTGCCCAGGCATAGTGGCTCATGCCTGTAATCCCAGAGCCCTGAGAGGCTGAGGTGGGAGGGTTGCTTGAGCCCAGGAGTTCAAGACCAGACTGGACAACAAGGCAAAACATTGTCCCTACAAAAACATACAAAAATTAGCCAGATGTGTCTGGGAGTGGTGGCTCATGCCTGTGATCCCAACACTGTGGGAGGCAGAGTCAGATGGATCACTTGAGATCAGGAGTTCGAGACCAGCCTGGCCAATGTGGTAAAACCCCATCTCTACTAAAAATACAAAAAAAAAATTAGCCAGGCTTGGTACAGGCACTTGTAATCCCAGCTACCCGGGAGACTAAGGCAGAAGAATTGTTTGAGCCCAGGAGGCAAAGGTTGCAGTGAGCCAAGATTGCACCACTGCACTCCAGCCTGGTGATAAAGGGAGATTCCATCTAAAAAAAAAAAAAAAAAATAGCCAAATGTGGTCCCAGTTACCCAGCTACTTGCAAGGCTGAGATGTGAGGATCACCTGAGTCCAGGGAGATTGAGGCTGCAGTGAGATATGATGGAGCCACTGCACCCCAGCCTGGGTGACTCTGTCTCAAAAATATTTTTCAAAAAGTGAGCTTTGGCGCTGGGCACAGTGGCTCCCAGCACTTTGGGAGGCTGAGAAGGGTGGATCACAGGTCAGGAATTCAAGACCAGCCTAGCCAAGATTGTGAAACCCCGTCTCTACTAAACATACAAAAATTAGCCAGGCATGGTGGCGGGTGCCTGTAATCCCAGCTACTCTGGATGCTGAGCCAGGGAATTGCTTGAACCCAGGAGGCAGAGGTTGCAGTGAGCCAAGATTGCACCATTGCACTCCAGCCTGGGTAATGGAGTGAGCCTCCCTTCATTTAAAAAAAAAAAAAAAAAGTGAGCTTTGGCATCAGACAGACTTGGGCCCAAATACCCTCTTACCTGCTACGTGATATTGGGCAAGTTTCTCGAGCCTGTTTTCTCTGCTGTGAAACATCCCAGTAATTTCCACCTCATCAATTTGATTATGATAATGTTGATAATGGTGACAATGACAATGATTATAAAACTGTAGAATCCTTTTATTTGGCATGATTAAGTTTCATTCATCAACAGTCAGTTGAGTGGGAGAATCATAGAATCATAAAATATACATCTTACATATCCTGAATTAATTATAACTTGTAGTCAAATGTACTTATGCAGAAACATACTTACATAAAAACATAACATTTGTTTGCCAGTGTTTTGATGGGTGAGAATACTGATGAGGCTCATTTTTCTGCCTAAACTATACCCATATTATATCACCGATGAGTTCTGTTTCTGCAGAGTAGAGCAGGAACCTAAAGACTTTGGGGCCAGGCACAGTGGTTCACACCTGGGATTTCAGCACTTTGGGAGGCCGAAGCGGGTGGATCGCCTGAGGTCAGGAGTTCACCACCCCGCAGCCAACGTGGCGGAACCTCATCTCTACTAAAAATATAAGAATTAGCTGGGCATCGTGGAGGGCGCCTGTAATCCCAGCTACCCGGAGGCTGTGGCAGGAGAATTGCTTGAACACAGGAATCGGAGGTTATAGTGAGCTGAGATCGTGCTACTTACTCCACCCTAGGCAACAGAGTGAGACTCCATCTGAAAAAAAAAAAAAAAAAAAACGTTTGGGAAGATATTTTAGTGCAGAATCCTCCCAGAGTTCCATATTTTTGCTCTATGGAACTACATTGAATTTGACGGCACTGTGTATGTGTGTGTGTGTGTGTGTGTGTGAGATTTCCCTTCACATTGAATCCTTTCCCTTTAACTAGTTTTTTCTTTTTTCTTTTTAATGATTGGGAAAAATCTTTTAACCTAGTTTTAATAGATAACTTTTCCTTCCTTCCTTCCGCCCTTCCTTCCTTCTTTCCCTCCCTCCCTCCCTCTCTCCCTCTCTCTTTTCTTTTTCTCTTTCTTTTCTTTCAGACAGGGTGTTACTCTGTCATTCAGGCTCAAGTGCAGTAGTACAATCATAGCGCATTGCAGCCTCCAATTCTTGGACTCAAGAGTCCTCATGCCTCAGCCTCCTGAGTAGCTGGGAACCACAGGCACACACCACCATGCCTAATGATTTTTTAAGTTTTTTGCAGAGACAGCGTCTTGCTATGTTGCCCAGACTGGTCTCAAACTCCCAATTTCAAGTGATTCTCCTACTTCAGCCTCCCAAAGTGCTGGGATTACAAAAATAAGCCACTGTACCTGGCATAGACTAAGATTTTAGAAAGTCCTTGTGTGCATGTGTGCAGGATCCTTGAAGAGTGTAGGGGCCAGGTGTGGTGGCTCACACCTGTAATCTCAGTACTTTCAGAGGCTGAATTGGGAGAATCACTAGAGGCCAGGAGTTCAAGACCAGCCTGGGCAACATAGTGAGACCCCGTATCTACTAAAAAATTATTTTAAAAATTAGCTGGGCACGGTGGCGTGCACCTGCAGTCCCAGCTATTCAGGAGGTTGAGGTAGGAGGATCACTTGAGCCAAGAAGGTGGAAGCTGCAGTCAGCTATGATTGTACCACTGCATTCCAGCCTGGGTGACAAAGTGAGACTCTGTCTCTAAAGAAAAGGAAAAAAAAATGAGTATAGGGACCATGGAGCCCCCAGATAGGAAGGGAGGGTAGAGGGAGCCTGGAATGGAATTTGAGGCTGGATGCCACCCACACCCGAGTGACTTGGCAAATCTCTTTTCTGATCTGAACTCAGTCTGCACAGTGAGGAGTGTGAGGATATCAGAGCCTCTGATGTCTTCCCCCAAGTGGAGGGAAGGTTCCTCCAGCATGGACTGGAGTCAGTTAACAACTATTAAAAAGCACTCACTGTGTGCCAGGCAGTGGAGAGTAAGACCAGTGAGCTATGTCCCAGTGAAGGAAAACAGGCATTGAATAAGTAAGTGAATCAGAGTCATTTCAATGCAAGAGTTCTTGGGAAAACAAAATAGCATAATGTGACAGACAGAAGGTGACTCGGGCAATGTGTGAAAGTCAGGATGGCGGAAGAAAGACATTCTCAGGAGGTGACATCTGAATGAGACCTAAATGGTCAGGAGTGGCTGACTGTGTGGAGACCTAGGAGAAGAGCATTTCAGGCAAAGAGAGCAGCCAGTGCAAAGGCCCTGAGGCAGGAACATACTGCTGTGCCCAAGGAACATGGAGGAGGCCAGTTTTGCTGGAGTGAAATGAGAAGGGAGGAGAGGAAGGGAGAGGCCAGAAGAGGGCTGCCTTGGAGGAGGCTGGGGCTAGACCAGGGAAGCTTCTGGAATCACTGACCTGGAAATGCCCCAAGAGACGGTATGAGGGGTCAATTCCATGCACCACTCACTCTTCACCCTCATGTCTTCTTTCTAATTCTCTCCACTCAGGGATCCATTGGATTTCCCGGGCCCTTGGGACCCATAGGAGAGAAAGGGAAGTCGGTGAGTCATGACTGGGGTAAGGGAGAGGGGCGAACTTGTCCCAGGGGAACAGTATGTGTGGATGTGCCTGATGATGGGTGGACCCTGGGTGTCTGTGTCTATGCCTGGAAGCACTTGTGTGCACGCATGCTATTATGTACAATGCGTGACACATGTAGGTGATCACACATGGTATTACTGTAAATATGACTGTAAGTACGTGTATGTGTGTTTCGTGTGTCTTTCAATATAGATCAGACAGGGTTTGAGTACTGCAGCCTGCAGGCCTGTGCCTGGACAAACAAGGGCATGATGGTGGGCATAAATGTGTGCAAGAAGCTTGTACACACGTGTGAAAGGACATGTGTATACACACGTGTGTGCTTCTATGCACACTGAGTGATGTGTATACAGGCATGTATTGTATTTGTGTTGCTATGTGTGTATTGTAACAGTGTTAATGAACATTGTATATATGTACATGAGTGTATGTATGCTGCTGTGCTTACCAGGACAAGGTCCTCCGATCAATCCAGGCATGCATGTGTTTACAGTGGGTATACATGTGTGCAAAAGATCTATTGCATGATGAGTTCTGTGTCTCATCTTCAGGCTGTGGGTTGCCAAATGCATGCCGTGATTGCATACAATCATGTATGCATACTGCACAGCCGTGATAAATATATGTCTGTGTGGGCAAACATGCTTGCAGATTTGGACTCTGTAGATGCAAGGATAGCTGTAATTGTGTGTCTGTGATCTTTGCGTGGTTGTGAGTATAAGTTGTATTTGTGTGTATGTGTATGCCCGAAAGGCTTGTGAATAAATGTGTGCAGACACCTTTCTGGGTCTGTGACTAGGTGCCATTTTGTGTTTGTGTCATGCCTTTGCACTCTAATTCTCTTCTGCTTTCTCTCTTACAATTTATTTTCAGGGAAAGGCAGGACAGCCAGGGCTGGAAGGAGAGCGGGGACCACCAGTAAGAGAATAGAGAGTGCCCCTACCCTGCTGGGACTTCCGGGACAGGGCTGGGGAGGAGAGGCGGTGGAGGGATCATCAGTAAGAGAATAGAGAGTGCCCCCTACCCTGCTGGGACTTCCGGGACAGGGCTGGGGAGGACAGGTGGTGGAGGGATCATTAGTAAGAGAATAGAGAGTGCCCCTACCCTGCTGGGACTTCGGGACAGGGCTGGGGAGGAGAGGCGGTGGAGGGATCATCAGTGGGCAGGGAAAGGGTTTGGGTTATATCAATGACCCGGTGGGGTGGGAGAGGGAGTCACAAGGGGAGGGGCCCTGGAAGACTCGGCCCCATCTCCCAAGCTCCCCCACCGCCTCACATCTGATCTCTGCCTTTTTTTTTTTTTTTTTTTGCTCAGGGCTCCCGTGGAGAGAGGGGACAACCAGGTGCCACAGGGCAACCAGGCCCCAAGGTATGGGATGGGTGGGCGATCAAGGCCCCCCATGCCCCAGGCTCAGCTAGTCCCTCCCGATTTTTCCCAGTTGAGTTTGTTCTGGGGCCTGAGTCTCATTCACTCTGTCCTAGGGCGATGTGGGCCAGGACGGGGCCCCTGGGATCCCTGGAGAAAAGGTGAGTGTGTGTGTGCGCGCGCATGTGTGTGTGTGTGTGTGTGTGTGTGAAGATAGAGAGAGAGAGAGAGAAACAGAGATTCTGAGTGGAGGACAAGCCCAGGAGATGAAGAGACGTTGTAATGCAGTGGGAGGACCACAGCTTCATTGGGCGTGGCGGTGCCTGCCTGTAGTCCCAGCTACTCTGCAGGCTGAGATGAGAGCATCACTTGAGCCCAGGAGTTGGAAGCTGCAGTGAGCTGTGATCACACCACTGCATTCCAATTTGGGTGACAGAGCAAGACTCCATCATTAAAAAAAGAAAAAAGAAGGAGCACGGCCTCTGAAGTCAGAGAGCCATGAGTTCAAGTCCTGGCTCTGCCACTCACCTACTGTGTGACATTGGGCAAGCCACTTAACCTCTCTGTGCCTTAGTTTTCTTCTCTGTAAAATGGAAGTAACCTTAGTCTCCATCCTAAAGGGCTGCAGTAGTGAATAAAATGACTTGCTGTGTGGAGAATGCCCTGCCTCGTGCCTGGCATGCAGTAAGCACTCAGTATGTGCTGCCTCGTGCCTGACATGCAGTAAGCACTCAGTATGTGCTGCCTCGTGCCTGGCATGCAGTAAGCACTCAGTATGTGCTGCCTCGTGCCTGGCATGCAGTAAGCACTCAGTATGTACTGCCTCGTGCCTGGCATGCAGTAAGCACTCAGTATGTGCTGCCTCGTGCCTGGCATGCAGTAAGCACTCAGTATGTGCTGGCTCCTGCTGTTGCTGTGTCAGGCTCGGAGTGGGCAGTCAGGCAGGAGGGATGAGATAATGACTTTGGTTCCATTTCAGGGCCTCCCTGGTCTGCAAGGCCCTCCAGGATTCCCCGGGCCAAAGGGCCCCCCTGTGAGTGACGTCACCCTCATTGTGGGTCGGGTGGGTGGAGGATGTGGGAAGGGAGGAAGCCCTGTATCTGTGCCCCAACTCTTTCCTGCCTCATCCCCCAGGGTCACCAAGGTAAAGATGGACGACCAGGGCACCCTGGACAGAGAGGAGAATTGGTGAGTAACCCCTCAACCTTTGATACCTGATCCTTTTTTTTTTTTTTTAATGGGATGGAGTCTCGCTCTGTCGCTCAGGGTAGAGTGCAGTAGGGCGATCTCAGCTCACCGCAACCTTCGCCTCCGGGGTTCAAGCAATTCTCCTGCCTCAGCCTCCCGAGTGGGACTACAGGCGTGTGCCACCATGCCTGGCTATTTTTTGTATTTTTAGTAGAGACGGGGCTTCATCACGTTGGCCAGGCTGGTCTCAAACTCTTGGCTTCGAGTGACCCCACCCACCTCGACTTCCCAAAGTGCTGGGATTACAGGCGTGAGCCACTGCGCCTGGCCAGATTCCTGATCCTATCGGGCCTTCCGTGTCTCCCCCTCCCCCATCCCTTCCCCATGTAACACCCCTCCTCCCCATTTAATTTTTCTCTCTAGGGCTTCCAAGGTCAGACAGGCCCGCCTGGACCAGCTGGTGTCGTGGGCCCTCAGGTCAGCGTGGACTCCTTAAGCTTCCCTTGTTTTGTACCAGTTGGGGGCTATTTAGAAGGAAGCTGGACACCTGAGCGTCTCCCCCAGGCCACCCCCACTCAAGAGGAGCCTTCTTCCTCACCAGGGAAAGACAGGAGAAGTGGGACCTCTGGGTGAAAGGGGGCCTCCGGGCCCCCCTGGACCTCCTGGTGAACAAGGTCTTCCTGGCCTGGAGGGCAGAGAGGGAGCCAAGGTGAGACACTGTCTACTGCGGATCTTGACTGAACATCCAAGATCAACCCAGGGCTCAGAATCAGGCTCGTGGGGGAGGGGCCCTGACTCACAGACTGGAAGGAGACAGCCCCTCCCTGGAGCTTGACTTCCCTCCTTTCCACTTCTGCAGGGGGAACTGGGACCACCAGGACCCCTTGGGAAGGAAGGGCCAGCTGGACCCAGGGGCTTTCCCGGCCCCAAGGGGGCCCCTGGGGACCCGGTGAGTATCTTTGGAGACCCTCTTGCATGTCCCTTAGAGAAGGAAAGGATGGGGGGCTGCAGGGGGATGGGGGAATGGCATTTGGAGTAGGGGAAATGATGAAAGAAGAAAGATGATGGCGGGAACTGGGAAACGCAGACCCCCCAAAGCTCAGTGTCCAGTCCCAGGAGAGGGGTGGGGACTGTGAGCTCCCCCTAGAGGAAGACGGGACTTGGAGACACCCTTGGGAGTCTCTTGACTGTGAATTATCTCCTCCTTCAGGGACCTACTGGTTTGAAGGGTGACAAGGGACGCCCAGGGCCCGTCGGGGCCAATGTAAGTATAACCCTATGTGCTGGGTAGGGGGCAGGGTGGAGGGGACTCAAGGGGTCCTGGAAGCTTGACGTCGTCATGATAAAACCCATGATGGAGACCGAGGTGGGTGGATGACTTGAGGTCAGGAGTTCGAGACCAGCCTGACCAACATGGTGGAAACCTGTTTCTACTCAAAATACAAAAATTAGCCAGACATAGTGGTGGATGCCTGTAATCCCAGCTACTCTGGAGGCTGAGGCAGGAGAATCTCTTGAACCTGGGTGGTGAGCCCAGATCAGTTCTGTTGCTCACTGGCTGGGCAGCTGTATTCCTTGGCAAGCCTCAGTTTCCTTGTCCGTAAAATAGCCATGATGAGAAGCCTCATCTCATGTATGATCACAAGCCTCAGTGAGATGATTTATCCAACAAATACTTACCTGTGTGTTAGCCAGCAACATATAAAAACCCTTTTTCTTGGGCCAGGCGTGGTGGCCCGTGCTTGTAATCCCAGCGCTTTGGGAGGCTGAGGCTGGAGGATTGCTTGAGCCCAGGAGTTTGAGACCAGCCTGGATAACATAGCCAGACCCTGTCTCTACCAATACATACGTACACACATGTATACATATATACATACACACAAATACATACGTATTTACATATGTATGTATGTGTATATATGTATATAAATACATATATGTGTGTATATATGTATATAAATACATATATGTATATATAAATACATATATGGGTGTATATATGTATATAAATACATATATGTGTGTATATGTGTATATAAATACATATATGTGTGTATATATGTATATAAATACATATATGTGTGTATATATGTATATAAATACATATATGTGTGTATATATGTATATGTGTGCGTGTGTGTGTGTGTGTGCGTGTGTGTGTATAGGCTGCCAGGAGGACTTTGGCTTTTGCTCTAAGTGAGATGGGAGCCATGGAGTGTTCTTGAGCAGGAGAAGAACGTGCCCTGCCCCTCACGTGCTCACAGGCACCTCTGGCTTCTGCAGGAAGGGAACAAGTTAGATACCATCCTGATAATCACAGAACTCAGCACCTGGTGGCTTAAAAACCCTCCATAAAGGAGGGCTACTACTGGTATTATTCTTGACCTGTCGCCTCTGTTTTCAGGGCTCCCCCGGTGAGCGGGGTCCTCTGGGCCCAGCAGGAGGCATTGGACTTCCTGGCCAAAGTGGCAACCAAGGCCCCGTTGGGCCTGCAGGCGAGAAGGGGTCCCCGGTAAGTGACCTGCCCATCCCATTCCTGGGGCCCCCTCAGGGTCTGGCCCTGCCACATCCCAGGACTGGGCTCCTGCAGGACATTCCTGCCCTGACATCCCCCTTTCCATTCCCCACAACAGGGAGAACGTGGCCCCCCTGGCCCCACTGGCAAAGATGGGATCCCAGGGCCCCTAGGGCCTCTGGGACCCCCTGGAGCTGCTGGGCCTTCTGGCGAGGAAGGGGACAAGGTGAGGGGTTCGCAGAGAGGAAGGGTCCAGGGGAGGATGGGGGTGAACGGAAGCTGGGTCCTTCATCCCATTTCCTCTGCAGGGGGACGTGGGCGCCCCCGGTCACAAGGGGATCAAAGGCGATAAAGGAGATGCGGTGAGTGGAGATCCCCAGTGAGGCGGGGTGGGGCAGGTAGCAGAAGAGAGAGGAGGCCAGGGATGTAGAGATCATTCTCTATGGGGTAGGAGAGGCCATGGAGTTTTCCACCTTCCCAGGCACCATCTTGACACCTACATGCAACAGAAGGTACTTGAGCTGCCTGGAGCGATGGGGCCACAGAACCCAGCTGTAGACAGGATAAGGATAGCTGGGGCTGCCGAAGAACTGGAAGGGCACTGGGGTGGGGGTGACCTCCTTCTCCCTTCTTAGTGACACGTCCTTCCCTCTGCCTGTGACTCCGCATGGCAGGCACTGAGGCATCTGATTCCCAACTTCCCCCAGAACGTCAGCTCCAGTGTCTCCCATCACTGAGCCAGCTTCACCCCTGGTCTTGGTAGAACTTGTGGGGAAAGGTCCTGATGGCCAGGGCTGGGCTTAGGACAGATGTCTGTCTCTGGTCCCATTAGCTGGTGGCTGAGAAGACAGGATTTGGGGGGATACAGTTGTTGCTGCCAGGTAGGGGAAGTTGTTCGCATAAAGGGGTGTGGGTAGGGAGGTGGTGATTGATATATCCAGTGCCCTCTCTGATCTTAAACCTGAGGGAGTTTTTTATTCTGTTTCCTGTTCTCCCAGGGCCCACCTGGACCAGCAGGGATACGGGGTCCTGCAGGACACCCAGGTCCCCCTGTGAGTGCTAGCAGCTTCATTGTCCTTCTCTGGATCCTTGATGGGAAGGGATACTGGGAGCAAATGACAGTGGAAACACACCGACTCAGTCACAACCCCAAACCCAACCCTGGTCCTCCCCCAGTGCCGACATCCAGTGTGAACTCAACCCCAGAATCTGACTCAATCCCAACCCAACCCTGTCTTCCTCTCAATGCCAACACCCAATGTGAACTCGCCCCCAGAGTCTGATTCAGTCTCAACCTCATCCTCGACCTTAATCTGCCCTCTATATTGATGCCCAATGTGAATTCAACCCTACAATTGGACTCAGTTCCAACCTAAACCCAGCTCTGAACCCCATTTTAGCCCCATCTCAACTTTGCTCACGACCTTAACCTCAGTCCTACTCAAACCTTATCTTCGGCCAGGCGTGGTGGCTCCTGCCTGTAATCCCAGTACTTTCGGAGGCCAAGGCGGGTGGATCACCTGAGGTCAGGAGTTCGAGACCAGCCTGGCCAAATAGTGAAACCCCATCTCTACTAAAAATACAAAAAAATTAGTTGGACTTGGTGGCAGGCGCCTGTAATCCCAGCTACTCGGGAGGCTGTAACAGGAGAATTGCTTGAATCCAGGAGGCAGAGATTGCAGTGAGCCAAGATTGCACCATTGCACTCCACCCATCTCAAAAAAAAAAAAAAAAAAAAAGCCAGGCATGGGTGGCACATGCTTGTAATCCCAGCTACTTGGGAAGCTGAAGCAGGAGAATTGCTTGAATCGGGGAGGCAGAGGTTGCAGTCAGCCAAGATTGTGCCACTGCACTCCAGCCTGGATGACAGAGGGAGACTTCTTAAAACAAAACAAAACAAGCAAAAACAACCAACCAAACAAATCTCTTAAACAAGCCATGACCCAGACCTGTCCTTTTTGTCTGTTTATTACCATACTATAGGAACATACAGCCCTATTTTTAACCCCGACTCTGACCCACGCTTCCAATGCTGACCCCAGACCTGAACTCACACTTTGAATGTGACCCTGGCCCCAACCTTAAACCCAACGCTAAATCCCATCTCAACTCAGTTTGAACCCTGCCCGTGAACTGAACCTCAGCTGCACATCCAGCTCACTGTTTAACACCTTGACTCAACCCTTGACTTCATTCCCAAGCCCTACCTGGACCCCAACTCTAAACTCAACCCTGACCCTCCCTAAACTTAAGCCGAACCCTGACTCCGACCCTTAATCTCAGTCCTGACCCTTGAGCCTCGCTCTACACTAATCCCTGACCCAGATCCTGAATACGACCCTGTCTGTGTTCTTCCAGGGAGCAGACGGGGCTCAGGGGCGCCGCGGACCCCCAGGCCTCTTTGGGCAGAAAGGAGATGATGGAGTCAGAGGCTTTGTGGGGGTGATTGGCCCTCCTGGATTGCAGGTAGGTGTCTGGGTTTGGGGGTGGTACCTCTGAGTCTCCCTACCTGGTGCCCCAATCTTGCTTCTTTGTTCCACAGGGGCTGCCAGGCCCTCCTGGAGAGAAAGGGGAGGTTGGAGACGTTGGGTCCATGGTATGCACTCCCAGGGAAAGGTTGGGGGTAGGGGGAGGATGGTGGCGTTAAAGGGTTGGGGGAGGCATTAGATTCATTTGAGGGACGTTGTCATTTTAAGGTCCTCAAGGGTAACCAGCATCGAGAGTGGTATCTGTGGTCACTGTGGCCTTTTGGGGGCCATGGGGTCACTGGATACTATTCTGACCCTTCCACAGGGTCCCCATGGAGCTCCAGGTCCTCGGGGTCCCCAAGGCCCCAGTGGATCAGAGGTGAGAACTCTTGGGGAGCCAAGATGGCTCAGAGATGGGGACACCCATTTCCTAGTAAGAGGATGTTGGGATTCCACAGTCCCACTCCTACCCCTTGCTGTCTCTCCAGGGCATTCCAGGGCTGCCTGGAGGAGTTGGTCAGCCAGGCGCCGTGGGTGAGAAGGTGAGCGGGGGAAAGCAGGGACTGCACAGCGGGGAAGAAGCATATCCAGTCCTACGGGGCAGGGCCATTCTGGGGAGCCCCTCCGTGTCTGCTAGGATGGGACCTCTCCCCATCCTCACTTTGCCTCTTGCAGGGTGAGCCAGGGGAGGCTGGAGACCCAGGGCCTCCAGGAGCCCCGGGCATCCCGGTGAGTGACTATGTGATGTGGTCCCTGCACTCATCTCAGGGAACCCCTGACCCCTGGGCATCTTGGGCCACCTTGACCTCTGTGCAGTCGAAGGTCATCCACTCACCCCTGTCCTGTGGGCATCCCTGATTACCTTGAAGAAGGACACCTGGAAGGTCTCAGACAGGTCTTCTATGTACAGTTCTGCAGGTTGCACACTGCACAAGACTGCATGGCCCAGAGGATAGGTGAGGGCTCAAATCTGAGTCATGAGTCCTGACTTGAGGATGAGTTGCCCAGAGGGGGCCCCTCTTCTAATTCACTCAAGGGCAGCACATGGGCTAGGCCACCCTTGCACATAACCAGCTGGCACCTATACCATCCTGACCTTTCACTGTCATAAGTCCTAGCTCCTTCTGACCTTTGATCCTTGGACAGCCTAGTCTACTCTGAACCTTGACCCCAGAAAAGTCCCAGACCACCCCGATGCCTGAATCCAAGTATGCTAATCCTTGATCCCTGGACAGTCCAGGCCACTCTGACCTCTGACCTGTTTCTGTCAAGGGGCCCAGAGGAGACATTGGTGAAAAGGGGGACTCAGGTCCGTCTGGAGCTGCTGGACCCCCAGGCAAGAAAGGTCCCCCTGGAGAGGACGGAGCCAAAGGGAACATGGTGAGTCCTGGGGGGAAGTGGAGGCAGACATGTGAGGGGGCACTTGAGTGTGCTCGAAGCTCTCCCAAACTTTTTACTGATTTCATGAGCAACCCCCAGAACATGGATAAATGAACAACTGGGTGGATGGATGGATGAATAAACAAGTGGTCAGGCTCGGTGTCTCACGCCTGTAATCCCAGCACTTTGGGAGTCCAAGGCGGGTGGATCACAAGGTCAGGAGTTTGAGACCAGCCTGGCCAATATGGTAAAACCCTGTCTCAACTAAAAGAGATACAAAAATTATCCAGGCATGGTGGCATGTGCCTGTAGTCCCAGCTACTCGAGAGGCTGAGGCAGGAGAAATGCTTGAACTTGGGAGGCAGAGTTTGCAGTGAGCTGAGATTGTGCCACTGCACTCCAGCCTGGGCAACAGAGCGAGACTCCGTCTCGATAAATAAATGGATGAATGAATGAATGAGTGAATTAATGAATGGACAAGTGAATAAATCATTGGATGGATGAATATGCGAATGAATAAATGCGTATGAATAAATGAGTGAATGAATGAGGCAATTAATGAACAAGTAAATTAATGGATGCATGAATGCGAATGAATGGATGAATAGATGAGTGAATGGATGGATGGATGGGTGAATAGATGAGTGAATGGATGGATGGATGGGTGAATAGATGAGTGAATGGATGGATGGATGGGTGAATAGATGAGTGAATGGATGGATGGATGGATGAATAGATGAGTGAATGGATGGATGGATGGGTGAATAGATGAGTGAATGGATGGATGGATGGGTGAATAGATGAGTGAATGGATGGATGGATGGGTGAATAGATGAGTGAATGGATGGATGGATGGATGAATAGATGAGTGAATGGATGGATGGATGGGTGAATAGATGAGTAGCCAAATGGACAAATGAGTGAGTGAATGAGTGAATGGATGACTGAATGAATGGATAGATGTATAAGTGAACAAAATTACTGAATAGATGAGTGAATAGATGGATGGATGGGTGAATGGATGAGTGAATTAGTGAATAAATGTGTGAACGAAACAGAAAGGCCGGACATGATGGCTCACACCTGTAATCCCAGCACTTTCGGAGGCCGAGGCGGGCAGATCACAAGGTCAGGAGTTCAAGACCAGCCTGGCCAATATGGTGAAACCCTGTCTCTACTAAAAAAAAGTACACACACACCAAAGAAACATATATGTACAGTGGTTATATATCATTGTATGGCATGAAAGTTGATTTCACAGCGAATCATTCTAACACTGTTGTAAAGGTGAAGGTTGAATGGGTCACATTGGGAGTGGATGTGGGATTTGGTGTTGAGGTGAAGGTTGAGGCCCTTTTGCCACCATAGTAGGGTTTGGGGTGGGCGGAGGTCAGGGAGGGGCTTTAACATCGGTGGGACCTCCACTTGAGTCTCATCGTTCGGAATGTCCCTTCTCTGAGTGTATGGATGCATGAATGAATGAATGAATGGATGGACAAGTGAATGGCCAGTTTTCTCTGTGAGTCCCGAGCTGGGAGGCTGTGAGGAGGCTGCAGTGAGACCATGCATGCAGCATTCTTAGCTCAGAGCCTGCACCCATGAAATGAGAGAATGTTTGCTCTACCAGGCCAGGGATTTTATGTTTTGCTCACGAATGTGTACCCAGAAAGCAAACTGTTCCTGGATACAGTTGATCTGTTTCATAAATGCATGATTGCTCAACAATTCAGAGGTGTGATTATTAATCATTCTGTGTTCCAGGGCCCCACAGGGCTCCCTGGAGATCTAGGGCCCCCAGGAGACCCTGGAGTTTCAGTGAGTGTGACCCCCTCCCCTCCCCAATCCTGGCATGTTTCCTGATTGTGTCCCCATCTCCCCACCCCCACAGACCGGGGCACTGACAGTGGAACCAATAACCTTCGTTTGCCTCCCAGCCCCACCCCAAATTCTCACGTACCCTCATCACCCCACCCAACTCTGTCTTCCCCCTATGCAGGGCATAGACGGTTCCCCAGGGGAGAAGGGAGACCCTGGTGACGTTGGGGGGCCGGTGAGTGAGGGAACAGAGGGTGTGGTGCTGGGAGGGGGGTTTAGGGAGCTAATGAGTGAGTAAATTGGGGGGCAGGGGAGTGGGCTAGCGGGGTACCCAAGGCCCCTGCAGATGCTCCTGCTTCACCTCTCTGGGGACCCCCAGGAATGTGAACAGCTTGAGGGAGAGGTGGGAGGTGGGAGTGCCCGGTGCTGGGGTGATACCTGGGGAAGGCTGTCCTCTGGTCCAAGGCATCCTAAAACAGTGAGGCTCAAACAACATTAGCTGAGACCACCGCTCGTGCCCTTGTCTCCTCCAGGGCCCGCCTGGAGCTTCTGGGGAACCCGGTGCCCCTGGGCCCCCTGGCAAGAGGGTAAGTGATGACCCACCTCCTGGATCCCTGACTTATCCACAGCCCCCACTCACCTTACAGACCCCACTCACCCCACAGACTCCACTCACCCCCAGCCCCCACACACCCACAGCCCCCACTCACCTTACAGATCCCCACACACCCACAGCCCCCACTCACCCTCAGACCCTCAGTCAGCCCCTAACCCCCTCTCACTGTCTTTCCCTTCCCAGGGTCCTTCAGGCCGCATGGGTCGAGAAGGCAGAGAAGGGGAGAAAGGTGCCAAGGTGAGTCCCTCTGAAAAAGGGAAGGGTCCCTGTGCTATCCTAGGCCGATAGTGGGGCCACCAGGTGAGGATGGACCTGTGACCACCCCAGGCACCCACTCCTTCTGGGTCCTGGGTGGTTCTTGGCTGTGGATCATGAGGCAGGAATCCTCTGACTCTGGTCCCCTCCCTTGCCTGTGTCCATTTCAGGGAGAGCCAGGTCCTGACGGGCCCCCAGGGAGGACAGGTCCAGTGGGGGCTCGAGGGCCTCCTGGACGTGTGGGGCCCGAAGGTCTTCGAGGGATCCCTGGCCCTGTGGTGAGTGGAGTGGAGCAGAGGTGGGACAGGATGGGTCCAGCCCGTCCCCACCGCCTACTCCCAGCTTGCGATCCCATCACCATCTGGAGAGCCTGCCCCTGGTGCATGGTGCGGGGGGGTCCACACTGGGTTCCGGCAGGGTGCAGCCCACCCCATGTTCTGTTTCATCCTCAGGGTGAACCAGGCCTCCTGGGATCCCCTGGACGGATGGGCCCTCCTGGCCCCCTGGTAAGAGACTTGCTTATCCCTGAGGTCCTGGCTCTGAGGACCAATCTGGGCACCCAGTGACCACCTAGTGAGCATTGGGGCAGGCTGGCCCTCACTGACCATCTGAATGTCCATGCTGTCTGTGTCTACTAACTTTCTGCTCTGACCTTCCACCCTGATGGTCTACACTGCTGGTCTCTATAACCCTCTGCTCTAACACTCCACCTTGATGGTCTACACTGCCCATCTCTACTAACCCTCTGCTCTGACCCTCCATCTTGATAGTCTACACTGAGCACGCCGACCCTCCACCTTGATGGTCTACACTGATCACCCATGTGGACCTTGCCCACTGACCACTCACATTGTCCATCCTCCAATCAACCCCTCACTGGCTCTCATCATCCCACCTTGGCCTACGCTGACCATGCTTTGACTCCATCCCTGATCATTCCCATTTGAAGTGTGCATAATTTCCCATGTGATGGTCCCCCAGCCACCCACACAGACCTTGAGTGTTCACATTTGAGAATCCCTCACTGACCACTGCTCTCCTCCCAGGGGCCCTCTGGCCTCCCAGGGCTGAAGGGAGATGCTGGCCCCAAGGGGGAAAAGGTAAGAATATCATTCCATTATTCTCCTCCCCATCTCCTCCCCTCTTTCCCTCCCTCCCTGGCCAGGGGCTGGGAGATTAGGGCATCCTCTGCTCCCAAACTCATCACCCTAAGGCTCTAGGAGAAAAATCTCCTGCATCCTCCCATGTCCTCCCCTGTCTGTGCCTCTTGTCCTCCAGGGCCACATTGGATTGATTGGTCTTATCGGCCCCTCGGGGGAAGCTGGTGAGAAAGGAGACCAGGGGTTGCCAGGCGTGCAGGGACCTCCTGGCCCCAAGGGAGACCCTGTGAGTGTTCTGCCCTGAGTGGGAGAAATATGTTTGAAGGAGGGGTGGGTGGAGGACGTGTCGGGAGACGGTGGGTGTGGGGTCCGGGAAACGCGGGTCTGAATTAGTAATGGTGTGTCTGGGACCTGGCAAGTTGGAGGCTGGGTCTGGGGTTTGAGGTCTCTCTGTTGGGGAATTGGAGGCTCGCCTAGGGTTTGGGTCTTCCTTGGATGGGATCGAAGGCTTGTCTGGGGGATCTGTCAGGGCAATAGGGTGTACCCCACCAATACTGACCCTGACGTCCTTTCCCAAGGGTCCCCCTGGTCCCATCGGCTCTCTGGGCCACCCCGGGCCCCCAGGCATGGTGGTGAGTATGGAGGGAATCTTTTGTGGGATGAGGTCACTATGGCGGACCAGGCCAGGACTTCAGCCTTCCCTGTCTGTGCCCCACAGGGCCCTCTGGGACAGAAAGGCTCAAAGGGGTCTCCGGTGAGTACACCCTGCTTCCCTGAGCTTGTGCAGCCCAGCTCCCATCCCCTCCACTGCATGAGAACCCTCCACGGCTCTGCCTCCATTTCTTTCTTTATTCATGCCATCGTGCCTTTGACAAATATTTATTCAACACCTACTGCTGTATTTCATCGATTATAAGATGTACCATTATTTTATAAACTGCTAGGAAAGAAAACAGTTCTACCAAGTAAACAATGACTTGCCAGAGTTTTTCAGATGCTGATTTCAGAGATATTAAAACATGAAAATCTGTGGCTGGGCACGGTGGCTCACGCCTGTAATCCCAGCACTTTGGGAGGTTGAGGCGGGCTGATCACGAGGTCAGGAGTTAGAGACCAGCCTGGCCAACATGGTGAAACCTTGTCTCTACTGAAAATATAAAAATTAGCTGGGCATCCTGGTGGGCACCTGTAATTACAGCTACTCAGGAGGCTGAGGCAGGAGAATCACTTGAACCCGGGAGGCAGAGGTTGCAGTGAGCCAAGATCATGCCATTGCACTCCAGCCAGGAAGGAAGGAAGGAAGGGGAAAGGAAGGGAAGGGGAAGGGGAAGGGGAAGGGGAAGGAAGGAAGGAAGGAAGGAAAATTTGTGTCTCATAGTACTGAAAACTGTATGTCCTTTCCCCAAGGCTCTGTGTGTGTGTGTGTGTGTGTGTGCGTGTGTGTGTGTGTGTTGGTGTGCTGGTGGGAAGGGTCTCCACAGACAGAGCTCGCCCTCCAAGTGACTTCCTCCTACAGGGTTCCATGGGCCCCCGTGGAGACGCCGGACCTGCAGGCCCCCCAGGCCCCCCGGTGAGTTCCCCAGGGAGAGGGGGCTGGGTGCCAAGGCCTGGGGGGAGAGCAAGGACTATGTCTGGGTGTCCCCAGAGGGTCCTTCTGTGCCCAGCACTGGGCCAGGCACACACTGGTGTTCAGGGGATGTAGGTGAAGAGGGCAGTTCCCTGCAAAACAGCAAGGAAGGTCTGGGCTGGGAGGGGGGTTTAAGGGGACACCCATGGGGGCTCTGACCTGGGTGTTGTCTCTCGGACCCCATCTCTCCCTTCCCATCTGTCCATCTCCTTTGCCTGTCTCTGGCTCCCTTGCGCCCCTATTTCATCTCTTCTCTTTCCTGCCGTCTCTCCCTCTGTGTCTGCTTTTCTTGCGGTTTTCTGTCTCTTCCTGTGTGTCTCTCCCTGTCCGCTTATCTCTCCTTTCTCTGTCTGCCCCTTGTTTATCTCTCTCCCTCCTCTTTCTCATTTGCGTCTCCCTGCCTCTTCATCTCTGCCTGTCTCTCCTTCTACCGTCTGTCCCTCCCCATCTCCCCTCTCTTCTTCTCCTCGGTCCCCATCCCCCACGCCCAGGGTCCCCCTGCCGAGCTGCATGGGCTGCGCCGGCGCCGGCGCTCGGTCCCAGTCCCGCTCCCGTTCGTGGAGGGCGGCCTGGAGGAGGTGCTGGCCTCGCTCACGTCGCTGAGCTTGGAGCTGGAGCAGCTGCAGCGTCCTCCCGGCACTGCAGAGCGCCCGGGCCTCGTGTGCCACGAGCTGCACCGCAACCACCCGCACCTGCCTGATGGTGAGGTCCGGTTCCCGCGCCACTGGGATGGGATGGGGGGCGGGGGTGGGGTCCGTCGGGTCCACCCGGACTCACCCACCCTGCCTGGCTCTGCGGCAGGGGAATACTGGATTGACCCCAACCAGGGCTGCGCGCGGGACTCGTTCAGGGTTTTTTGCAACTTCACGGCGGGAGGAGAGACCTGCCTCTATCCCGACAAGAAGTTTGAGATCGTGAGTTTCCCAAACCTCTCATCCCCTCCCCCAAGAAGGGCTGTTCCCTTCTCCTCACCCCCACCCCAACCTTGTCTGCTATGGTATCCTTCCTTCAACTGAGATTTATTGAGCACTTACTGTATACCAAGTCCTGTCTCAAGAGCTATGACTACAGCAGAGGATCAAAAAGAAAAAAAATCAGGCCAGTTCCTATAATCTCAGCATTTTGGGAGGCTGAGGCGGGTGGATTGCTTGAGTCAGGAGTTCGAGACCAGCCTGAGCAACATGGCAAAACCCCGTTTCTACAAAAATTAAAAAATTGGCCGGGCGCCTGCCACCACACCCAGTTCATTTTTGTATTGTATTTTTTAGTAGAGACGGGGTTTCACCATGATGGCCGTACTGGTCTCAAACTCCTGGCCTCAAGTGATCCGCCCATTTCGGCCTCCCAAAGTGCTGATATTACAGGTTTGAGCCACCTCACCCAGACCCATGTTGTTATTTTTAACTGGTCTATCTTCCCCTGGTTTAGTGGGAGCTCAGATGCCCAGTGGAGGGGAATTTAGACAACCTTGGACTTCCCACTTCCTGGGCCTGGAGCGTAGGCCTTGATCCCTAAACAATTGCTAACATCTGAGGGCCTCCTCTTCATTCACCTGCTTGCTTTCTACTGGCCTAAAGGGAGAGGCTGGGGCCAGGCACAGTGGTTCATACATGTAATCCCAGCACTTTGGGAGGCTGAGGTGGGAGGATCACTTGAGCTCAGGAGTTCAGGACCAGCCTGGGTGACATAGAAAGACCCCAGCTCTTTAAAAAAAAAAAAAAAAAAGGGCCGGGCGCGGTGGCTCACACCTGTAATCCCAGCACTTTGGGAGGCCGAGGCGGGTGGATCACGAGGTCAAGAGATCGAGACCATCCCGGTCAACATGGTGAAACCCCGTCTCTACTAAAAATACAAAAAATTAGCTGGGCATGGTGGCACGTGCCTGTAATCCCAGCTACTCAGGAGGCTGAGGCAGGAGAATTGCCTGAACCCAGGAGGCGGAGGTTGCGGTGAGCCGAGATCGCGCCATTGCACTCCAGCCTGGGTAACAAGAGCGAAACTCCATCTCAAAAAATAAAATAAAATAAAATAAAATAAAATAAAATAAAATAAAATCCGGGCACGGTGGCATATTCCTATTGTCCCAACTACTTACGAGGCTGAAGTCAGAGGATGACTTGAACTTTGGAGGACAAGGCTGCAGTGAGCCAGTGATCACACCACTGCACTCAGCCTGGGTGACAGAATAAGACCCTCAAAAAATAAAAAAAAAATTAAAAAGTGGGCATGGTGCATGTCTGTAGTTCCAGCTACTCGGGAGGCTGCGGTGGGAGGATTGCTTGAGCCCAGGAGTTTGAAGCTGCAGTGAGCTAAGATTATGTCACTGCATTTCAGCCTGAGTGATAGAGTGAGACCCTGTCTCAAAAATTAATAAATAAATTAAATTAATAAAATACAGTGGTACCATCTGGGGACCCAGAGCTCAGTCCCGCTGGGGAACCCTGGGACACTGTCTAGCACGAGCACCTGAGAGCTATCCCCCTCGGAGGCAAGGGGGCTGGGGTATTCATCCACCAACTCTCATCAGTCATTGGGTGAGGGCTGCCTCAGGGGCATGAACCCCCTTTCCCTGACTGTGCACTGGCAGAGCCCATCTGTCCCAGGAGCCAGAGAACGTTCTGACATAGTCACAGTCAGCAGCCTTTGGTGTGAGGAGGTAAATGCAGATGGGATCTAGGTGGCACCACGGGCATCTGTTACAGCGACCCTCCCCTTTCTCCTCCAGGTGAAATTGGCCTCCTGGTCCAAGGAAAAGCCTGGAGGCTGGTATAGCACATTCCGTCGAGGGAAGAAGGTGAGTCACCAGAGGCCGAGGTGGGGGTGGCATGAAAACGGATGGAAACCAGCAGGTGGGGGGTTGAGGGATGGGTTCTTAGAGGTGAGATGAACAGGATAGACTCTCTTCTACCTTCCTAGGGATTGCAGGCTGCAGGTGGGTGGCGGCAGCATCAGATGCGTAACAGGCAGTCAATTGCCATACAGAATGATGATGCCAGGACAGGGAAGCACAGGACATGGTGGAAGTTCAGAGGCAGTGCTGGAAAGACCAGAAGGCTTCCTGGTAGAGATCACAGCTCGTCTGAAGCCTAAAGAATGCATTGTGTGGCTGGGTGCAGTGGCTCACACCTGTAATCCCAGCACTTTAGGAGGCCAAGGCGGGTGGATCACAAGGTCAGGAGTTCAAGACCAGCCTGACCAATATGGAGAAACCTGTCTCTACTACTAAAAATACAGAATTAGCTGGGCGTGATGGCATATGCCTGTAATCCTAGCTACTTGGGAGGCTGAGGCAGGAGAATCGCTTGAATCCGGGAGGCGGAGGTTGCGGTGAGCTGACATTGCTCCATTGCACTCCAGCCTGGGCACAAGAGTGAAACTCCGTCTCAAAAAAAAAAAAAAAAAAAAAAGCTGGATGTGGTGGCAGGCGCCTATAATCCCAACTGCTCAGGAGGCTGAGGCAGAGAATTGCTTGAACATGGGGGAGGCGGAGGTGGCAGTGAGCCAAGATCACGCCACTGCACTCCAGCCTGGGTGACAGAGCAAGACTCTGTCTCAAAAACAAACAAAAAAAACAGAAGGTGTTGTGTTAGCAAGCTAGGAAGGACAAGAACAAGTGTTCCAGGGAGCGGGAATGGCATATGCAAAGGCTCAGAGTCAAGACAGGATCTGGTGAATCTGAAGAAGAAAAAGCCACATGGCTGGACGCAGTGGCTCCTGCCTGTAATCCCAGCACTTTGGGAGGCCGAGGCCGGTGGATCACCTGAGGGCAGGGGTTTGAGACCAGCCTGACCAACGTGGTAAAAACCCGTCTTTACTAAAAATACAAAAAATTAGCCGGGCATGGTGGCACATGCCTGTAATTCCAGCTACTCGGGAGGTTGAGGCAGGAGAATTGCTTGAACCAAGGAGGCGGAGGTTGGAGTGAGCCAAGACCGTGCCACTGCACTCCAGCCTGGGCAACAGAGCAAGATTTTGCCTCAAAACGAACAAACAAAAAGCATTATTAAGGTATTTTGTATTTTTTCATATTAGCTCTTCAAAATCTGATGCAGATTTTACGTCACAATTTGAATGCTAAATTTTATTGGGAATACTGGATCTATATTTAGATTTCATAAAACCATTGACAACAGTTCAAAAAGTAGATTCAGACTCAAGTTGTTCCAAGCATGAGCTTTCTGATAACTGGGTTGACGCTCAGTCATCAGTTATGAATTTTTTTTGTAAAAAAATTAAATGAAGTTGAAAAAAAAAAAAGCCCCAGCCAGGCAGCCAGGCATGATGGCTCATGCCAGTAATCACAGCACTTTGGGAGGCCGAGGTGGGTGGATCACAAGGTCAAGAAATCGAGAGCATCCCAGCCAACATGGTGAAACCCTGTCTCTACTAAAAATATAAAAATTAGCCAGATGTGGTGGAGCATGCCTGTAGTCCCAGCTACTCGGGAGGCTGAGGCAGGAGAATCGCTTGAACTCGGGAGGTAGAGGTTACAGTGAGCTGAGATCGCACCAGTGCACTTCAGCCTGGTCAACAGAGTGGAAAAAAAAAAGAAAAAAAAAAAGTGCCAGCCAGGCATGGTGGTGTGCACCTGTAGTCCCAGCTACTTGGGAGGCCAAGATGGGAGGATAACTTGAGGCTAGGAGATGGAGGCTGGAGTGGGCTGGGATTGTGCCAGTGCACTCACCCCTGGGTGAAAGAGCGAGACCCCAACCTCCACCCAAAAAAAAAAAAAGGAAAAAAATTAAATAAAGTTAAAAAAAATTCCCTCCTTCGAATCAGCCACATTTCAAAGGCTCTAAAGCCACATGGTCATTAGACACGTGGCTGCCATATTGGACAGGGCAGAAATCGGGTGTTCAGGAGATAGTGAGGTCTGTAGATCCAGCGGCTCACAAGAGTGAAGGTAGAGTTGTGACTTCTGGGTGAGGACGAGTGTGTTAAAACCCTGAAATGGCTCATACCTGTAATCCCAGGACTTTGGGAGACCGAGACGGGTAGATCACAAGGTCAGGAGTTCAAGACCAGCCTGGCCAAGATGATAAAACCCTGTCTCTACTAAAAATACAAAAGTTAGCTGGGCATGGTGGCGCGCGCCTGTAGTCCCAGCTACTCAGGAGGCTGAGGCAGAGAACTGCTTAAACCCAGGAGGCGGAGGTTGCAGTAAGCCGAGATAGCGCCACTGCACTCCAGCCTGGGCGACAGAGCAAGATTCCATCTCAAAAAAAAAAAAAAAAAAAAAAAAAATCCTGGATTGGTGGATGAAGCAATCAAAATTTGGGAGGTCAGGTGGAGTGAGCATGGAGACCCCCTGGGTGGAGAGGGGGATGGGGTGGATGCTCGGGTGACTTCTGCAGTTCTGCCAGGGATCTCCAGGAGGCTGGAGGGACCTCCTCCGAGATGGCAACATGGGAGGGGTGGCTGCTCTGCCAGCGGGTGGAGATTGGGGGGTGTGGTTCTGCAGAAAGCATAGAGGCTCATGGAGCCCCTTCCCCCTCTGCCTTGACCTCCTCCCACCAGTTCTCCTACGTGGACGCCGACGGGTCACCAGTGAATGTCGTGCAGCTAAACTTCCTGAAACTGCTGAGTGCCACAGCTCGCCAGAGCTTCACCTACTCCTGCCAGAATGCGGCTGCCTGGCTGGACCAAGCCACAGGTGACCACAGCCGCTCTGCCCGCTTCCTTGGCACCAATGGAGAGGAGCTGTCCTTCAACCAGACGACAGCAGCCACCGTCAGCGTCCTCCAGGACGGCTGCCAGGTAAGAGGGTGGGGCAGTGGCCAGCTGCAGAGGGGAGGCAAGACCTCAGCCACCCTCCCCATAACTTGCCATCCCTGTCTTCTCTGTCGACAGCTCCGGAAAGGACAGACAAAGACCATTTTCGAATTCAGCTCTTCTCGAGCAGGATTTCTGCCCCTGTGGGATGTGGCGGCCACTGACTTTGGCCAGACGAACCAGAAGTTTGGGTTTGAACTGGGCCCTGTCTGCTTCAGCAGTTGAGAGTGTTTGGGGTGGGAGGGACCATGAGGGAACCCCAAAATGGGGTGCATTTGGTGCTGAGGCTTTGAAGCCACTCTATTTATCGTTACCTGTGACTCTGGAGCCAATGGGATGCGACTTCGCTCATCACGGTCAGTCATTCCTTCTTTCCAGGGCACTGGTGGCTGGGTTTCCCTGGCCCAAAGGTCCAGCCTCCTCCCACCCCATTTCAGGTGGCAAACTGCAGTCTGGCTCTTTCTCCCCTCCCTTCCCACCCAAGCCTCCACCCCCACCCCTTGAACTCCCATGCAATGAGCTTCTAACTCAGAGCTGATGAACGAATGGGGCCCACCCCCCAACACCTGCCTCCTCACTCCTCCGTCACTGCCTTTCACACCTTTTGGTGCTGCCCCTCCCCAGAGTTAAGCACTGGATGTCTCCTGATCCCAGGCTGGGACCCCCACCCACCCACTTTGATCCTTTCTACTTCCACAGTGAAAGGACTGAAGTCAGACTACAGAGGGAAGCGCGACTTCCCTTGACTGAGCTGTTTCTTCTCCTGCCTCAGCCCAGCTCTGCAAATCCCCTCCCCGTTCTCCCCACCTCCCCAGGCTTACCTTGCCGTGCCAGGTGGTTTGGGGACCAAGATGGTGGGGAGTGAATCAGGATCCTAATGGTGCTGCCCTATTTATACCTGGATCTGTATTAAAAGGGAAAATACCCACCTGTGGTAGATTTCATCTGCTTCCTCCTTAGGGAAGGCTGGGATATGATGAGAGATTCCAGCCCAAGCCCGGCCCCCGGCCCCAGGCCATAGGGCATAATTTGCATCTCAAATCTGAGAATAAACCGAAGAACTGTGTTTCTGTCTCTGTGTTTCTTTTTTTAAAATTTTTTTGTTTTTATTTTTGTTTATTTATGTATTTATTTATTTTTGAGACAGAGTCTCGCTCTGTCATACAGGCTGGAGTGCAGTGGCACGATCTTGGCTCATTGCAACCTCCACCTCCTGCGTTCAAGCGATTATCCTGCCTCAGCCTCCCTAGAAGCTGGGATTACTGGGGTCTGCCACCATGCCCAGCTAATTTTTTGTACTTTTAGTAGACACAGTGTTTCACCCTGTTGGCTGGTCTTGAACCCTTGACCTCAGGTGATCCATCTGCCTCAGCCTCCCAAAGTGCTGGGATTACAGGCGTGAGCCACTGTGCCTGGCCTTTGTTTGTTTGTTTTTAGAGACTGGATCTCATTTTGTCGCCCAGGCTGGAGTGCAAGGGTATGATCCTGGCTCACTGCAGCCTCCAACTCTTGGACTCAAGTGATCCTCCTTCCTCAGCCTCCCGAGTACCTGGGACCACAGACATGCACCATCACACCGAGCTGGGATTTTGTGTGTGTGTGTGTGTGTGTGTGTGTGTGTGTGTGTGTGTGTGTGTAGAGATAGTGCCTTGCTTTGTTGCCCAGGCTGGACTCAAACTCCTGGCCTCAAGCGATCCCCCCTGCCTCAGGCTCCTGGGCTGCTGAGATTACAGGCATGAGCCACCTCTCCCAGCTCCTGATCTTTCATCTGGTGTGTGATGAATCTCTCTTGGGGCCTTGCTCTTGTCTCGTCTGACATACCTGTTACCACCTGTATTAATCAAGTATGTCTTTTGAAAATCCAATTGTAATGAGACTCACTGGAGATTATAGGCCTATTTATTCACCCAGGCTCCTAGAAAAAAAGTTGAAAATAGCTTGAGCCGGGAGGCCCAAGTCAGCTTAAACCAGAAGTTTGGCCTCTATAAGATTTTTTTTTTTGAGGTGGAGTCTAGCTCTGTCCCCCAGGCTGGAGTGTACTGGCGTGATCTCAACTCACTGCAACCTCTGTCTCCCGGGTTCAAGCAAGTTTCCTGCCTCAGCCTCCTGAATAGCTGGGATTACTGGTGCCTGCCACTACGCCCGGCTAATTTTTGTATTTTAGTAGAGACAGGGTTTCACCATGTTGATCAGGCTGGTCTCGAACTCCGGACCTTGTAATCTGCCCAACCTCCAAAAGTGCTGGGATTACAGGCGTGAGCCACCTCACCCAGCATGTATATATATGATTTTAATTAGCTGCGCATGGAGAAGTATGCCTGTGGTCCCAGCTACTCAGGAGGCTGAGGTGGGAGGGTCACTTGAGCCTGGGAGGCAGAGGCTCCAGTGAGCTGAGATTGTACCACTGTGCTCCAGCCTGGGTAACACCACAACAAGACTTTGTCTAAAAAAAAATTGAGAGTTTGGTTTGGGATGATTTGAATTAGGAATTAGATGTTGGTTTGAGGTGTGTTCTTTAACTGATTTTTTATTGAGATAGAATTCACATACCGTATAATTCACCCATCTAAGCTGTATAATTAAATGGTTTTTAGTACATTCACAGACTTGTGTAACCATCACCACAATCAATTTTAGAATTTTCATCACCCCCAAAAGAAATCCTGTACCCATTAGTGGTCACTCCTCATCTCTTTCCAACCTCCCAGCTGTAGGCAACCATGAATCTGCTTTCTGTCCCTAAGGATTTGCCTATTCTGGACTGAAATGTCCATTTCATACAATGGAATCAGGCTGAGTGATCCCAGCACTTTGGGAGGCCAAGGCAGGAGGATGGCGTGAGGCCAGAAGTTCCATACCAGCCTGGGCAACATAGCAAGACCCCATCTCTACAAAAATTCCAAAAAGTAAAAACATTAGCCAGGTACAATGGTGCACATCTGCAGTCCCAGCTACTCAGGAGGCTGAGGAGGGAGAATCACTGGAGCCCAGGAGTTGGAGGCTGCAGTGAGCTGTGATCATGCCACTGTACTCCAGCCTGGGCAACAGAGTGAGACCATGTCTCTAAAAAACAAACAAACAAAAAATAAATAAAAATAAATGGAATCACACAATATGTGGCCCTTTGTGTCTGGCCTTTTCAGCAAAATGCTTTACAGGGTTTTTTTGTTTGTTTGTTTTTGAGGCAGAATCTCCCTCTGTCACCCAGGCTGGAGTGCAGTGGCACAACCTCAGCTCACTGCAACCTCCACCTCCAGGGTTCAAGCAATTCTCCTGTCTCAGCCTCCCCAGTAGCTGGGATTACAGGCACGCACCACCATCCCTGGCTAATTTTTATATTTTTAGTAAAAACGGGGTTTCACCATGTCGGCCAGGCTGGCCTCAAACTCCTGGCCTCAAGTGATCCACCCACCTCAACCTGGGATTACAGGCAGGAGCCACAGTGCCCAGCTGGTTTCCGGGTTTATTTGTAGCACGCATCATCAGCACTTCATTCCTTTTTATTGTCAAGTAATATTCAGTCGTCTGCCACGTTTGGCTTATTCGTTCATCAGTTGATGGATTGAGTTCCATTAGGAGTAATGGAGAACTGGTGCATGTTGAGTTGGGTCAGGTGGGATTGGGTGGGTAGAGGCTTTGGACTGGGGTGAGTTTTCTCCCTCAAACCCAAGGCTGTCTTGCCCTACTACTCCTGCCACCAGCCCCCTAGGGCCACCTGAACACTTGTCCTGGATTCCCTCCTTCATTGAATCAACACTGCTAAGAGTCCTGACTCTAAGAAGACTGTTGGTGCCCAGAGATTGACGATTCATTCATTCAGTATTATTTTTTAAAATATTTAAATTATTATTTAAATATTATTAAATGCTGTTTTTAAAAATATTGTGATTTTTTAGAGGCGGCATCTTGCTCTATCGGCCAGGCTGAAGCGCAGTGGTGCGATCATAGCTCACTGCAGTCACCAACTCCTGGACTCAGGTGATCCTCCCACCTCAACCTCTCAAGTAGCTGGGACTGCAGGCATGTGCCACCAAGCCCAGCTAATTTTTAAACTTTTTTTCTTTGAGATGGAGTTTTGCAGTAGTGTGATCTTGTCTCATTGAAACCTCTGTCTCTAGGGTGCAAGTGATTCTCCTGCCTCAGTCTTCCAAGTAGCTGGGACTACAGGCGCGCGCCACCACACCCGGCTAATTTTTGTATTTTTAGTAGAGACGGGGTTTCACCATGTTGGCCAGGCTGGTCTTGAACTCCTGACCTTGTGATCTGCCCACCTCGGCCTCCCAAGGTGACTACAAGTGTGAGCCACTGCGCCCGGCCTAATTTTTAAACTTTTTATTTTTATTTTTATTTTTTAAGATGGGGTTTCACCATGATGGCCAGGCTGGTCTTGAACTCCTGACCTCAGGTGATCCGCCCACCTCGGTCTCCCAGAGTGCCTGGGTTAGGCGTGAGCCACCGCGCCCGGCCTCAGCTAACACTGTTAATCATAGTTGCCTTCTTGTCCATATGCCAGACACTGGTCAGCAAATGTTTTACCTAAATTTTTTTATCCCACATAACAATGTTTGAGGGATGTTCTATTTTCATCTCCATGGTGCAGATAAGGAAACTGAGGAACAGAGAGAGGTAGAATAATTTATCCAAAGTCTAGAACTAGAAAGTGATGAAGACCACTAACAGATTCTGCTGAACAGAACTGGGCATGATGACATGCACCTGTAGCCCCCGCTATTTAGGAGCCTAAGCGGGGACATCTGGAGTCAGTTTGAGCCCGGGAGTTCAAGTCCACATGGGCAAATAGCAAGATCTTACCTTACCTTAGGTTTTTTTTTTTTTTTTTTTTTTTTTTGAGACCGAGTCTTGCTCTTGTTGCCCAGGCTGGAGTACAGTGATGTGATCTCGGCTCACCGCAACCTCCGCCTCCCGGGTTCAAGAGATTCTTCTGCCTCAGCCTCCAGAGTAGCTGGGATTGCAGGCATTCACCACCATGCCTGGCTAATTTTGTATTTTTTTTTTTTTTTTTTTTTTTTTGAGACGGAGTTTCGCTCTTGTTACCCAGGCTGGAGTGCAATGGCGCGATCTCGGCTCACCGCAACTTCCGCCTCCTGGGTTCAGGCAATTCTCCTGCCTCAGCCTCCTGAGTAGCTGGGATTACAGGCACGCGCCACCGTGCCCAGCTAATTTTTGTATTTTTAGTAGAGACGGGGTTTCACCATGTTGACCGGGATGGTCTTGATCTCTTCACCTCGTGATCCACCCGCCTCGGCCTCCCAAATAATTTTGTATTTTTAGTAGAGACAGGGTTTCTCCACGTTGGTCAGGCTGGTCTCCAACTCCTGACCTCAAGTGATCTGCCTGCCTTGGCCTCCCAAAGTGCTGGGATTACAGGCGTGAGCCAGCCGTGCCTGGACTTATCCCATCTCTAAAACAAAACAAAACAACAACAACAAAAAAAAACCATTTTGCTAAACAAAAAGCCATTCTCTCTCTTAAGGGAATTTTGGCTATTGCTGTTTTTCAAAATTTACATTCCTGGGCTCAGCACTTTACATGTATTCTCTTACTTAATTATCACAGTCCACTTTAAATCTCCCATTCCTTTTATTTTTATTTATATTATTTTATTATTATTTTATTTCATTTGTTGAGACAGTTTTCCTCTTGTTGCCTAGGCTGGAGTGGAATGGTGCGATCTCAGCTCACAGCAATCTGTGCCTCCTCAGCGATTCTCCTGCCTCAGCCTCCCGAGTAGCTGGGATTACAGGTGCCCACCACCACACCCAGCTAACTTTTGTATTTTTAGTAGAGGCAGGGTTTTATCATGTTGGCCAGGCTGGTCTCAAACTCCTGACTTCAGGTGATTTGCCTGCCTAGGCCTCCCAAAGTGCTGGGATAACAGGCATGAGCCACCCAGCTCAGTCAATTTTTTTTTTTTTCTTTTTTTGAGGCAGAGTCTTGCTCTGTTGCCAAGGCTGGATGGCTGGAGTGCAGTGGTATGATCTCGACTCACTGCAGCCTTCGACTCCTGGGTTCAAGCAATTATCCTGTCTCAGCCTCCTAAGCAGCTAAGACTACAGGTAGGTGCCACGACACCCAGATAATTTTTGTATCTTTAGTAGAGACAGGAGTTTCACTGTGTTGTCCAGGTTGGTCTCGAACTCCTGACCTCAGCCTTTTATTTTGAAACAGAGTCTTGCTCTGTTGCCTAGGCTGAAGTGCAGTGGTGCGATCATAGCTCACGGCAGCCTCCAACACCTGGTCTCAATGAACCCTCTTGCCTCAGCCTCCTGAGTAGCTGGGACTACAGGTGCACTTCACCATGCTCAGCTAATTTTTTTTTTTTTAGAATGGGTCTTGCTATGTTGCTCAGGCTGGTCTCAAACTCCTGTCCTTAGGCGATCTTCCCTCCTTGGCCTCCCAAAGTGTTAGGATTTCAGGCACGAGCCATGGGGCACTCACCCCCATGCCCCCATCCCTGTTTGTTTTCATTTTACAGGAAGAAAACAGGCTCAGAGAGAGGAGGTGTCTGCCCACAGTACACAGCCAGCCATTTGAATGCAGGTCGGCCTGTCTCAAAAATCCTGGTGCAGGCATTTTGGAAGGGAGGAACAATTTATACAGAATTTAATGAGGACTCTTTAATGAGCCCAAAGCTCGTTAATGAATGAGAAACCCGACCCTGTAAATGAAAGGTTAATTGACAAAGGTGTGAGAAGGGAATTCTGGGCCTTCCTGAGCTCCTTGTGTTTATTCAGCGCCAGCACCCAGGCGGCTGCCCGGAAAACCCCCAGCTGATTTGCATATTTAGCATCCGTAATTAATCACATTGCTAGTGCTCCCTGAGCAATTACTGACACCCAGTGTTCCAGGTAGGGGCGGGGCAGGGCAGAGCGGCCAGAGTAGGGGCCGCCTGTGGCTTCACACAGAGATGGTTGTGGTGTGGGGAGATATGGTAGGGGAGTTTATTTATTTAGGAGTTGGGGTCTTGCTGTGTCGCCAGGCTGGAGTGCAGTGGTGCAATCATGGCTCACTGCAGCTTCAACCTCCCCTGCTCAAGTGATCCTCCTGCCTCAGCCTCCAGGGTAGCTGGGGCCACAGGTGCATGACGCCACTCCCCACTAAGGGTCCTGTTCTGTCAAGTTCAGTGGCTTGATCATAGCTCACTGCAGCCTCAAATTCCTGGCCTTAAGCAATCCTCCTGCCTCAGCCTCCCTAATAGCTGTGACTACAGGTGCACAGCACCCATGCCCAGCTAATTCTTTTGTTGTTATTATTTTTGAGACAGGGTCTTGTTCTGTTGCCCAGGCTGGAGTAGAGCCTCAATATCCCAGGCTCAAGAGATCCTCACATCTCAGCCTCCTGAGTAGCTGGGACCACAGGCTCATGCTACTACGCCCACCTAATTTTTAAAATCTTTTGTAGAGACAAGGCCTCACTATGGTGCCCAGGCTGGTCTGGAGCTCCTGGGCTCAAGCGATTCTCTTGCCTCAGCCTCTCTAAGTGCTGGGATGATAGGTGTGAGCCATGGTGCCAGGCCTAGCAGAAAATTTTACACATGCATACTTACATCTTCGTTCCATTTTTTTGAGACGGAGTCCGGCTCTGTTGCCCAGGCTGTAGTGCAGTGGCACAATCTTGGCTCACTGCAACCTCTGCCTCCCCGGTTCAAGCGATTCTCCTGTCTCAGCCTCCCAAGTAGCTAGGATTACAGACGCCCACCACCATGCCCAGCTAATTTTTTGTATTTTTAGTAGGACGGGGTTTCACTATGTTGGCCAGGCTGTTCTCAAGCTCCTGACCTCAGGTGATCCACCCTGAGGTCAGGAGTTACAGGTGTGAGCCCCCGAGCCTGGCCACAACTTTGATGGAGACATTCACACACAGTTACCTACCAGAACCAAGGACCCTCAAAGTCAGACTTTTCTCTTGTCACCCCTGCCACACTGCAGGTCATGTCCCAGATCCTGACATTCTCAGCCAGGTTCAGACACGCTGGCACCAATAGCAAGGCACACACACAGTCACACACACCCAGCTGTGAAAGGAAAATTGAATCTTGGGGCTCCAAACTCATCTGTGGCAGAAGGGAAAAGTGAAGCTTGGGAACTGAGTCAGGCGAAAACTGCCTTCCTTTTGTTCCCAAGCAGATAGCTGTAATTTCACTTGCTTACTTTGTTTTATGTAAAATGTCGATTTACTGAGCTGGAGCGGGTTGCATAACCGACTTTTCCTCTACCCTCTTTTCACATGTAAAATGCAGATTCACTAAGCGGTAATCACAGCCTCACAAGAATGAAACCGCTTGCCTCATTGCCTCCTCTCTCACCAGCTATTTTTCCCTTCTTCCTTCCCCTCCTTTTTGCTTTTTCCCCTTAAAATTGTTTTCATTCTTTCTCACTTTTTTTTTTTTTGAGATGGAGGAGTCTTGCTCTGTCACCCAGGCTGAAGTGCAATGGTGCAATCTCTGTTCATTGCAAACTCCGCCTCCCAGGTTCAAGCAATTCTCGTACCTGAGCCCCCTGAGTAGCTGGGATTACAGGCGGTTGCTGAGATGGAATCTCACTCTGTCACCAGGCTGGACTGTAATGGCGCAATCTTGGTTCATTGCAAACTCCACCTCCTGAGTTCAAGTGATTCTTTTGCCTCAGCCTCCTGAGTAGCTGGGATTACAGGCACGCGCCACCATGCCCAGCTAATTTTTTGCACTTTTAGTAGAGACGGGGTTTCACCATGTTGACCAGGATGGTCTCGATCTCTTGACCTCGTGATCCACCCGCCTTGGCCTCCCAAAGTGCTGGGATTACAGGCGTGAGCCACCGCGCCCGGTCCAATTTTTGTATTTTTTGTAGAGATAGGGTCTCACTATGTTGCCCAGGCGCCTCAAGCAATCCACCCGCTTTGGTTTCCCTGAGTACTGGGATTACAGGTGTGAGCTACCACACCCTGGTGATACAAGTATTTCTTAGCCTGTCTCTTTTTCTTTTTTGAGATGGATTCTTGCTTTGTCACCCAGGCTGGAGTGCAGTGGTTCAGTCTTGGCTCACTGCAACCTCTGCCTCCCAGATTCAAGTGATTCTCCTACCTCAGCCTCCTGAGTAACTGGGATTACAGGCATGTGCCACCACACCTGGCTAATTTTTGTATTTTTAGTAGAGACGGGGTCTCTACTAAAGAGACCAAACTGGCTTCAAACTCCTGACCTCAAAGGATCCACCCACCTTGTCCTCCCAAAGTGCTGGGATTACAGGTGTGAGCCACCACACCTGGCCTTAGCCTGTCTTTTTAATTGCAGTATGTGACCTTACCTCTGCATAGTTATTCATTCTATTCATGAACTTTTAAGTTTTCTTCATTTTGTTTCTATTTAAACATTCTGGCATGTGTCTTTTTTTTTTTTTTTTTTTTTTTAATACTTTACTTTCTGGGGTAAATGTGCAGAACGTGCAGGTTTGTTACATAGGCATAGACGTGCCATGGTGGTTTACGGCATCCATCACCCTATCATCTGCATTAGGTATTTCTCCTAATGCTATCCCTCCCCTTATCCCCTCTCCCCACACCCCCTGTTTTTTTAAAGAGACAGGGTCTTGCTCTGTTTCCCAGGCTGGGGTTGCAGTGGTGCCATCATAGCTCACTGCAGCCTTCATCTCCTGGGCTCAAGTGATCCTCCCACCTCAGCCTCCCAAGTAGAAAGCACAAATCACCATGCCCAGCTAATTTTTTTGTTTGTTTGGTTGGTTTTGTTGTTGTTGTTGTTGAGATGGAGTTTCGCTCTTGTTGCCCAGGCTGGAGTACAGTGGCACCATCTCCGCTCACCGAAACCTCTGCCTCCTGGGTTCAAGTGATTCTCCTGCCTCAGACTCCTGAGTAGCTGGGATTACAGGCATGAGCTACCACGCCTGGCTAATTTTGTATTTTTAGTAGAGAAGGCGTTTCTACATGTTGGTCAGGCTGATCTCGAACTCCTGACCTCAGGTGACCCAGTTGCCTCAGCCTCCCAAAGTGCTGGGATTACAAGCGTGAGCCACTGTGACTGGCCTTTTCTCTCTCACTCTTTTTTTTTTTTTTTTTTGACGGAGTCTCACTCTGTTCCCCAGGCTGGAGTGCAGTGGCGTGACCTCAGCTGACTGCAACCTCCACCTCCTGGATTCAAGTGATTCTCGTGCCTCAGCCTCCCAAGTAGCTGAGATTACAAGCACCTGCCACCACTCCTGGCTAATTTTTTGTATTTTTAGTAGATATGGGGGTTCATGATGTTGGCCAGGCTGGTCTCAAACTCCTGGCCTCAAGTGATCCATCTGTCTCGGCCTCCCAAAGTGCTGGAATTATAGACAAGAGCCACCGTGCCCGGCCGGAGCTGGCTTTTTCATAGCCATAAATCCATTGCAGCTGGGCCAGGCGTCAGTGCCTGATCTTTACCTGCAGCTTAAATGGAGGGGTCTTTGCCTCTACCACAGGATGGGAAAGGAGGCTGCACAGAGACATGGGCTTGAATCCTAGCTCCTACACGTCCTTGCTGTGTGACCTCAGGCAAGTTGCTTCACCTTTCTGAATGTCACTTTCCTCCCTTATGAAGCCCTTCCCAGGAGGCTAGCTTGAGCCCAGGAGGTTGAAGCTGCAGTGAGCTATGACTGCACCACTGCACTCCAGACTAGGCAACAGAGCAAGACCCTGTCAAAAAAAAAGGGGTCAAGAGGGGTGGCTCATGCCTGTAATGCCAACATTCTGGGAGGCCAAGGTGAGTTATCACTTGAGCCCAGGAGTTCAAGACCAGACCAGCCTGGGCAACATGGTGAAACCCTATCTCTCTTTTATTTTTGTTTTGAGACGGAGCCTCACTCTGTCACCCAAGTTGGAGTGCAATGGTGAAATCTTGACTCACTGCAACCTCCACCTCCCAGGTTCAAGCAATTCTTCTGCCTCAGCCTCCTGAGTAGCTAGGACTACAGGCATGCACTACCACGTCCGGCTAATTTTTTGTATTTTTAGTAGGGATGGGGTTTCACCATGTTAGCCAGTATGGTCTCAGTCTCCTGACCTCATGATCTCCCTGCCTCAGCCTCCCAAAATGCTGGGATTACAGGCGTGAGACACCATGCCAGGCCTGAAACCTCATCTCTACAAAAAATGCAAAAATTAGCTGGGCGTGGTTGTGGTACACACCTGTGGTACCAGCTACTCAGGCTGAGGTAGGAGGATCACCTGAGCCTGGGAATGTTGAGGCTACAATGAGCTGTGATCATGCTACTGCACTCCAGCCTGGGTGACAGAGTAAGACCCTGTCTCTAAAAAAGAAAGGGTCTGGGCACAGTGACTCACAGCGCTTTGGGAGGCCGAGGTGGGTGGATCACGAGGTCAAGAGATCGAGACCATCCTGGTCAACATGGTGAAACCCCGTCTCTACTAAAAATACAAAAATTTAGCTGGGCGTGGTGGCGCATGCCTGTAATCCCAGCTACTCAGGAGGCTGAGGCAGGAGAATTGCCTGAACCCAGGAGGCGGAGGTTGCAGTGAGCCGAGATCGCGCCATTGCACTCCAGCCTGGGTAACAAGAGTGAAACTCCATCTCAAAAAATACATATATACAAAAATTAGCTGGGCGTGGTGGCAGCTGCCTGTAATCCCAGCTACTCAGGAGGCTGAGGCAGGAGAATCGCTTGAACCCAGGAGGTGGAGGTTGCAGTGAGCTGAGATCATGCCAATGCATTTCAGCCTGGGTGACAGAGCAAGACTCCATCTTAACAAAAAAAAAGAAAAATTAAAAAAAAGAAAGGAAAGGAAGAAAAGGAGGAAGGAAGGAGGGAGAGAGAGAAAGAAAGAGAGAGGAAAGAAGGAGGGAAGGAAGGGAAAAAGAAAGAAGCCCTCTCCAGGACTATGGGGGTCGAAACGAGCCCCCCCGCTGGGCCTGGCCTGGGGCAGATGACTCTGCCTTAGGAACGGCTCGCTGCGGTTCTGAGCCAAGTTCCGGCCGCATAGCCTCAGATCAGGGCCTTGCTCCTTCCTGCTTTGCTAAGGCTGGGAAGCGTTCCTGGGTCTCCTTGTCCCGCCAGCTCCTGCCTCAATTCCCAGGCCCCTAAATAGGAACCAAATGCGCTGGATGCCTGCCCTCCTCCTTCCTTCCCTCCTCCTCCTCCTCCCCCAGAGAGGCCTCCTGAGTCATCCCCTCCACCTCGCTCCCTCCTCATAGCCTCATTCCCACGCTGCCCTGGCCTGGCGTCCGCGTGTCAGAGGAGGGCTGCGTCGTGGGTCCCCCCGGGTCTGTTAGTTTATGTGAACTCTCTGCCTCTACTGTGCCTCTGTGGGCGTGACTCCGTGTCTGAGTTATGGATCAGACACTGTGAGCGTGCTTTGTACAAATTCTGTGCTTCTGTGTGCGTGTCTGTGCAAGAGTGTGTTGGTATGTGAACTTCCTGCCTGTTTTGTGTGATTGTATTGTGGGTGTTTGAGTAAACGGATGTCTAAATATGTCTATACTGGGGACCTGCGTGTGAGCTGTGTGTCTGAATTGTGGGTTTTGTGTGTATGTGTGTATTTTCTTTCTTTCTCTGTCTTTCCTTCCTTCCTCCTTCCTTCCTTCCTCCTTCCTTCCTTCTTCCTTCCTCCTTCCTTCCTTCTTCCTTCCTTCCTCCCTCCCTCCTTCCTTCCTCCTTCCTTCCTTCTTCCCTCCTTCCTTCCTTCCTTCCTCCCTCCTTCCTTCCTCTCTTTCTCTCTTCCTCCCTCCCTTCTCCTCTCTCCTTTTCTTTCTTCTTTCTCTCTCTCTCTCTCTAGTTCTTTTGTCTTGCCCTGTCACCCAGGCTGGAGTATAGTGAACACAGCTCCCTGAAACCTCCACCTCCAGAGTTCAAGCAATTCTCCTGCCCCAGCCTCCCTAGTGGCTGGGATTACAGGCACACACCACCATGCCCAGCTAATTTTTGTATTTTTAGTAGAGATGGGGTTTCACCGTATTGGCCCGGCTAGTCTCGAACTTCTGACCTCAAGTGATCCACTCGCCTTTGCCTCCCAAAGTGCTGGGATTACAGGCGTGAGCCACCACGTCCGGCCCCTTTCTTTCTTTCTTTTTTTGAGACAAGGTCTCGTTCTGTTGCCAAGGCTGGAGTGCAGTGGTGCGGTCAGCTCACTGCAGCCTCAATCTCTCAGGCTCAAGCAATCCTTGTGCTTCAGCCTCCAAAGTAGGTGGGACTACAGGCAAAGGCACCGTACTCAGAAACGTTTTTATTTTTAGTAGAGACAGGCTCTCGTTAATTAAAAGAATTATCTGGGCAAGACCCCAACTACTTTCTTTTTTTTTTTTCTTTGGAAAAAAAGAAAAGAGACAAAGTCTTACTTGGTCACCCAGGCTGGAGTACGGAGGCAGCATCACAGGTCACTACAGCTTAGAACTCCTGGGCTCACTTGGCCTCCCAAAGTGTTGGGAATACAGGTGCAAGCCACTGCACCCGGCCAATAGGTTGGCTCTGAGTCAGATAGAGCTGAGTCTGAATCTCATGTCTGCCCTTTATAGCTGGGTGACCTCGGGCAGATTACTTAACTTCTCTGAGCCTAAAACTTTTCATTTATTTATTTATTAGAGACAGGGTCTCACAGTTCACTGCATCCTCGACCCCCTGGGCTCAAATGATCCTCCATCCTCAACCTCCCAAGTAGCTGGGACTACAGGCACAAGCCACCATGGCTGGCTACTTTTTGTATTTGTTGTAGAGACGGGGTTTCGCCGTGTTGCCAGGCTGGTCTCAAACTCCTGGGCTCGAGTGATTCTGCACTCCTCCACCTCCCAAAGTACTGGGATTACAGGTATGAACCACTGCACCTGGCCTGCATTTTTAAATGGAGGATAATAATGCCTACCCTATAGGGTTGTTGTAAGAACTCAAGGAAGTAGCCTGGCGCGGTGGCTCAAGCCTGTAATTCCAGCACTTTGGGAGGCCAAGGTGGGCAAATCACGAAGTCAGGAGTTCGAGGGCCAACATGGTGAAACCCCGTTTCTATTAAAGCTACGAAAAATTAACCAGGCCTGGTGGTGGATGCCTATAATCCCAGCTACCTCGGGAGGCTGAGACAGGAGAATCATTTGAACCCAAGAGGTGGAGGTTGCAGTGAGCTGAGATCATGCCATTGCCCTCCAGACTGGGTGGCAAGGCAAGACTCCGTCTCAAAAAAAAAAAAAAAATTAAAAATAACTCAAGGAGGCCGGGCGCGGTGGCTCACGCCTGTTATCCCAGCACTTTGAGAGGCCGAGGTGGGTGGATCACGAGGTCAAGACATCGAGGCCATCCTGGTCAACAAGGTGAAACCTCGTCCCTACTAAAAATACAAAAATTAGCTGGGCATGGTGGTGCGCGCCTGTAGTCCCAGCTACTCAGGAGGCTGAGGCAGGAGAATTGCTTGAACTCAGGAGGCGGAGGTCGCGGTGAGCCGAGATCGCGCCATTGCACTCCAGCCTGGGTAACAAGAGCGAAACTCCATTTCAAAAAAAAATAATAATAATAACTCAAGGAAGTAATATATGCAGAGGACGTATCCCAGTGTTGAGTGCTTCACTGGAGCTCAGTGAGTCAGGAGGGTTGGTGTTAAAGAGGTTTCCAGCATGGTCTGGGAGGGGGTACTGAGTAGGTAGGTCACGAGTGGCTTGGAGTATTAGGGCTTCGTGAGTTATAAGGTTCTCTTCAGTCAGATAAGGGGAATGAACCCTCCAAGCACATATCAACCTGGTTTTAGTTGCAGGAAAGGAGAACCAAAGCCAGGGAACTTGGTGCTTACACAACCAAGGCTGGAGGATAGAGATCTAGGAAAAGCCTACAGAATGACCTGCTACAAAACATCACCTCCCGGCCGCGCACGATGGCTCATGCCTGTAATCCTATCCCTTTGGGAGGCCAAGGCAGGAAGATCACTTGAAGTCAGAAGTTCAAGACCAGCCTGGCCAACATGGTGAAACCTCATCTGTACTAAAAATACAAAAAATTAGCTGGGTGTGGTGGCACAAGCCTGTAATCCCAGTTACTCAGGAGGCTGAAGCAGAAGAATAGCCTGAATCCAGGAGGCGGAGGTTGCAGTGAGCTGAGATTGCACACTGCACTCCAGCCTGGACAACAGAGCAAGACTCCATTTCAAAACAAAAACCAAAACCATGACATCCCAGCTCCTCCATGCAGGAGCTTCTGCCTCTATTATTAGCAGGAAGGTGGGGAATTATCCCCTGGGGTAGGGATTCTTGACTTTACATCACCAGCTGGGCGCAGTGGCTCACACCTGTGATCCCAGCACTTTGGGAGGCCGAGGCGAGCTGATCACCTGAGGTCAGGAGTTCAAAACCAGCCTGATCAACACGGAGAAACCCTGTCTCTACTAAAAATATAAAATTAGCTGGGTGTGGTGATGCATACCTGTAATCGCAGCTACTTGGGAGGCTGAGACAGGAGAATAGCTTGAACCCAGGAGCCAGAGGTTGTGGTAAGCTGAGATCACGCCATTGCACTCCAGCCTGGGCAACAAGAGCTAAACTCCATCTCAAAAAAAAAAAGACTACATCATCTTAATTAGTGAACGAAATGTGGGATATCCATACAATGGAATATTATCCAGCCATAAAAAGGAACAACATGGCTGGGTGAGGTGGCTCATGTCTATAATCCTGACACTTTGGAAGGCCAAGGTGTGTGAATCCCTTAAGCCCAGGAGTTTGAGACAAGCCAAGGCAGATGGAGAGACTCCATCTCTACAGAAAATACAAAAAAATTAGCCAGGTGTGGTGGCATGTAACTGTAGTCCCACTTACTCGAGTGGGCTGAGATGGAAGGATGCTGAGCCTGGGAGGTGGAGGTTGCAGTGAGCCGAGATCCCATCCCTTTACTCCAGCCTTCCAGCCTGGGTGACGCAGTAGGACTCTGTCTCAAAAACAAAAACAAAACAACAGCAACAAAACAAACAATGAAAACACCAGTAAAGTTGCAATTTAGAGATACGGAGGCTGCCATCATTGTTACTGCAATGGCCTCTCAACGGAAGCTGGTGGTGCTGACAACTGGAAACAGGAACATCCCTGCAGGAAAACATAGTGTCTTCCAATTGTGCTTAGCAGCTGCCTCCACCAGCATAGCAGGAAGATTAATTCCACCCTCTTCCACCACCCACTTCTCTTGCTTCTAATGGATGAAATCTAATTGGCACACAGAAGTTTAGCTGCAAGGGAGTCTGGAAGTATTTCAGCCTTGCAGGCTGTGTAATAAGAAATGCATACTAGGAGGTTGAAATGGTACCGAGAGTCACCCCAACTCTATATTTTAGTTTTGCTTGTACAGTGTCCTTTCTCTCTTTTAATGATCAATATTCTATATCCCCTTTTACCTCCCATTTCCTATCCAATGTAGGTTGAATAAGGCTCACTGCACTCTCTGGCTCCTTGGGGGTGATCTGTGAGCCAGATCTAGTCAAGGCACACAGTCAAGTCCTCTGAACACATGACTGGTTCAGGATGGGCACACAACTATAATAATAACCACAATTATTTTGCAAGCTCTCCTTTTGCTGATGCTGCTGAGTTTGGAAGAGAGAAGCTTCTCGAAACCAGCTTTGTCATCTCTTGGCTAAAAGTGAATCCTTCCCAGAAGACAGCATGGAATGAGAAATGAGAGATGAATAATAGAGACAGAATCCTGATGATGTAACAGAACTCCTGGATCCAACTATGCCTGAATTCCACTACCCTCATTTTAATTTTAGTTATATAAGCCAATATATATTTTTTCTTAATCCAGTTCAACTTGAGTTTCACTGATTTTTACCAAAGGACCTCCCTCTAAGTAATATATTCCGAGATTAGCCAGAGCAAAGGCATGGGTCGGCAAGCATCCGCTCCTTGATCATCTTCTCTATGAAGGGCGTGGTGTAGGGTGTGGGGAAACAAAGGTGTGGGCTGTGTCCCTCTCTGGCTGGAAACAAGAAAGGGTGACAGAAGAGCAGAACACATGGCTGTCCAAGTGCTAATTAGAAAAACCCAATGGCAGGCCGGGTGTAGTGGCTCACACCTGTAATCCCAGCGCTTTGGGAGGTCGAGGCAGGTGGATCACGAGGTCAGGAGTTTGAGACCAGCCTGGCCAACATGGTGAAACCCCGTCTCTACTAAAAATATAAAAATTAGCTGGGCATGGTGGCAGGTGCCTGTATTCCCAGCTACTTGGGAGGCTGAGGCCGGAGAATCACTTGAACTCAGGAGGTAGAGGTTGCAGTGACCCAAGATCATGCCATTGCCCTCCAGCCTGGACAACAAGAGAAAAACTCCATCAAAAAAAAGAAAAAAAGAAAGAAAGAAAGAAAAAAGAAAAACTCAATGGCCGGATGGCAAGATCCAGTGCCCTGCCTCCCTGCTTCCTACGTGTCATGGAAAATGACCTGTGCCCAGTGCCAGACCCTGAGTCCCCAGTTCATCCATTTTGCCACAATAGGGCCTTGAGAAGCCGATCAGGATCTCTCTGCAATGATGGCCCCCAATTCACTCTTCTTAACGTCGACCCCAGTGCTGACCTTGAAGCTGATAACAGTGCGACCAGGATGCCGAGTGTGACTGAATGCGGCATGAGTCGATCGTAATTTTGACCATAGCTTGGCCAGGTCTCTAGCTAAAGCAAGCTCAGGACAAGGACCACAGCATTGGGACAGAGCACAGTGTAACCAGGAAACTGACTGCAGTACTAATCACCACACTGACCACAACACAACCAAGAATGACCAGCTGAGTTCGGGAGTTCTAGACCAGCCTGACCAATATGGTGAAACTCCATCTCTACTAAATACCGCAATACTGACCACAGTGCTGACCTCAGCAGAACAGATCCTGGTTCAATCAGACACAAACCCCAGCAGCGTCAGGACACCCAGAGGGCCGCTAACCATACCTGCCAATGGCTCGGGTCCCATCAGAAAAACAGCCCACGCCAGGAAATTCAATAGAGAGAATTTAATAATGGGGAATTAGCCACACACAGAGGTATTAGGTAGTTTTTTTTTTTTTTTTTTTTTTTTTTTTTTTTTTTTTTTTTGAGACGGAGTTTCGCTCTCGATACCCAGGCTGGAGTGCAATGGCGCGATCTCGGCTCACCGCAACCTCCGCCTCCTGGGTTCAGGCAATTCTCCTGCCTCAGCCTCCTGAGTAGCTGGGATTACAGGCACGCGCCACCGTGCCCAGCTAATTTTTTGTATTAGTAGAGACGGGGTTTCACCATGTTGACCAGGATGGTCTCGATCTCTTGACCTCGTGATCCACCCGCCTCGGCCTCCCAAAGTGCTGGGATTACAGGCTTGAGCCACCGCGCCCGGCCTAGTTTTTTTTTTTTTTAATTAAATTTAATTTTTTTAAAGATGGGGTTTCTCCATGATGGCCAGGCTGGTCTTGAACTCCTGACCTCAGGTGATCCACCCACCTCGGCCTCGCAAAGTGCTAGGATTACAGGCGCGAGCCGCCACGCCCGGCTGTATTAGGTAGTTTTTAATTACTATTTGTTTGTTTTTGTAGGGTTTTTTTTTGAGACAGGGTCTCACTCTGTTGCCGAGGCTTGAGCGCAGTGGAGTAATCGTAGCTCACTGCATTCTCAGCCTCCCCAGTCTCAGGTGATCCTCCCACCTCAGACTCCTGAGTTGCTGAGACTACAGGTGTGCACCACCATGCCTGGCTCATTTTTGTATTTTTGGTAGAGACGGGTCTACACCATGTTGACCAGGATGGTCTTGAACTCCTTGGTTCAAACAATCCACCTGCCTTGGCCTCCCAAAGTGTTGGGATTAGAAGTGTTAGCCCTGGAACCCAGCCAATATTAGGTAGGGTTTTTTTTGTTTGTTTGTTTGTTTTTTGAGACGGAGTTTTGCTCTTGTTACCCAGGCTGGAGTGCAATGGTGCGATCTCGGCTCACTGCAACCTCCGCCTCCTGGGTTCAAGTGATTCTCCTGCCTCAGCCTCCTGAGTAGCTGGGATTACAGGCACGCACCACCATGCCCAGCTAATTTTTTGTATTTTTAGTAGAGATAGGGTTTTGCCATGTTGGCCAGGCTGGTCTCGAACACCTGACCTCAGGTGATCCAATCGCCTCAGTCTCCCAAAGTGCTGGGATTACAGGCATGAGCCACCGCACCCAGCCCTATTAGGTAGGTTTTAAAAGCAAACTGGAAAAGGTGAATCAACTCTAATTGCTAGCTATCATCTTTGCAAGGATTGAAACAACAAACGGAGGAGGTAGTTACCTGAATCCAGGAGCTTCAGTCACCTAGCCAGTCACCTGCTCCCCCACTCCACCGCCATGGTGGGGGCTACCTAATGGGACTGAGACCACAGAGGAGGCACCGCAGCCAGCCTAGAGACACTCAAAGGGGAGGGGGAGAAATTCTCTGGTTTCTCCTTTCTTGGCACCCTCCAATCTCCCTCCAGACCTCCTATTGGCTGAGCCTAACCAGATGCAAGGAAGCTTGGGAGATGTAGTTTGCAGAGAACCTGGGAAACAATTTGTAGGGGCCATTGCCCCAATACAGAGGGGAGCAGGGGAAAAGTGGGGAATAGATCTAAGTGTGTATTGACCAAATTCCAAACATAACAACACAGGCCGTAGCTTAGTTGTAACTGTGACCAACTCAGTGACCAGAGCCCAAGGAGGACACTGTTCATGGTCCTGAAATGCCGCACTCATGAGGCAAGCACCATGAGACCCACTCTTGGTCAAGAGCTTGTGGGTATCACCAAGCAATGTCCTCCTTCTATGCAATGCCAACTGCAGGCTTGGCCTGAGGGGCCCACAAAGGACCATCTCCCATTTGGGAAAAGGAGATAGAAGAAAAGCCCGGGTGTGGTGGCTCATGCCTGTAATCTCTGCACTTTGGAAGGGTGAGGCAGGCGGATCACCTGAGTTTGGGAGTTCGAGACCAGCCTGGCCAATGATGAAACCCTGTCTCTACTGAAAATACAAAAAATTAGCCAGGCATGGTGGTAGGCGCCTGTAATCCCAGCTACTTGAAAGGCTGAGGCAGGAGAATCCCTTGAACCCGGAAGGTGGAGGTTGCAGTGAGCCAAGATTGAGCCACTGCAAAAAAAAAAAAAAAAAAAAAAAGAGGCCGGGCGCGGTGGCTCACGCCTGTAATCCCAGCACTTTGGGAGACTGAGGCGGGTGGATCACGAGGTCAAGAGACGAGACCATCTTGGTCAACATGGTGAAACCCCGTCTCTACTAAAAATACAAAAAATTAGCTGGGCACGGTGGTGCGTGCCTGTAATTCTAGCTACTCAGGAGGCTGAGGCAGGAGAATTGCCTGAACCCAGGAGGCGGAGGTTGTGGTGAGCCGAGATCGCGCCATTGCACTCCAGCCTGGGTAACAAGAGCGAAACTCCGTCTCAAAAAAAAAAAAAAAAAAGAGAGAGAGAAGAATAAATGGGATGTCTTCCTAGGCTCGGACTCTATTTTGTGTCCATATCCCATGATGAGTGTCCTTAATCCAGCGCATGGTTGGTTGTTGCAATGCATGCTGGGGAGTGAGTGCTGGCTAGGTGCTCTCTTTGCTTAGAGTCACAGATGTCTCCCAACAACTCTGCAAAAAACAGGGCTGCTAAGAGAGAGAAAGCCTTTTCCCCGAGGTCACATGGCCAAGAAGTGGCAGCACCAGGGTTGAACTGAGGTCTGTGGGACACCAAGCGCTTTCTCGTTGACCTGAAAAAACCATCAATAACATCTTTTATCCCCAGTAGGGTTGAGACAGGAATGATACAGGGTGGTCACAGGCAGCCATTGCACATGACTAGACGCTACGGGCTGATAAGACACTGAAAACCAGGTGTGGACCAAGCTGGCTAAGACCTACTGGACCCAATATGGTGCTGGGTTCTACCTAGGTTTCACCTAAGATCTCATTATGAACTCATTAAAATATTAAATTACCCACCCACCAGTGCCTGTGACAGTTCCAGGGACACCCAAATTGGGTGTAAAGATGGGTGGCACCACACTTCACCTATTTTTCCAGTTTTCATGAATATTCTGTCCCTTGGCTAAAGGGACACCTATAGGTTGCACCCCCAAACCACCTTGCACATCTCTCTCGAGTACACCCACTCCCTTTTCTTTTCTTTTCTTTTTTTTTTTGAGACAGAGTTTTGCTCTTGTCGCCCAGGCTGGAGTGCAATGGCGAGATCTCGGCTCACCACAATCTCCGCCTCCTGAGTTCAGGCAATTCTCCTGCCTCAGCCTCCTGTGCAGCTGGGATTACAGGCGTGAGCCACCACATCCAGCTAATTTTATATTTTTAGTAGAGACGGGGTTTCTCCGTGTTGGTCAGACTGGTCTCGAACTCCCGACGTCAGGTGATCTGCCGCCTCGGCCTCCCAAAGTGCTGGGATTACAGGCGTGAGCCACCGCGCCCAGCCTCCCTTTTCTTAAGTGTAGGCTTTTTCCTTAACAAAAAATCTCCGATCTTTCATTATTTTCTGATTCCTCCTTGAATTCATTCTTGCGACGGTATCAAGAGCCTAGACACCAGCTGGGGTCAAGGTCCGACCAGCGTCTGGGGAGACCTCTCCTAGCCCACTGGTAACAGGGTCACAGAATTGCCAGGCTTCCTGGTCTCGCATATTTTATGCTCGATTTCTTCCTAATCTGACTTACTTGCCCCCCACCTCCACCCCAACACATCCGAATCCCAGGAGGGGTTGTGGGGAAGGAAGACGACTAGGGACACTTTTGGAGAAGTGAGAGGCAGAGAAAGGCTGGAAAGCCTCCCGAAAGAGAGGCAAGACAAGGACGCCCTTCATATGCAAATGGCTTAGCGTGGAGGCGGTGTTAATATTTTGATTCTCTCGGGGGATGTGGTCTTTCATCTTGGGCCATTGAAACAGGAGCGAGAAACTCTTCCAGGTGTGGCGGAGGCGGGGAGGCTTCCAGCGGGAGGGCCGGTGGGGGAATGGGGCGCCCGGGGAGAGTGAAAACGAGACGCCCCCTTTGGGGGCCAGGCCCACCCACGTGGCCATCTCTATCGGCCTCTTGCCCGTTTCTCGGTCTCCTGTTCCCACAACCCCAATTTTTTCCTCTTATTCCCGGTCTCCATCTCTGCCCCGCCCCTCTTGTCCTGGCATTGACCCCTCCTCCAACTTCCAATTTCAGACCCTGCCTCAGTTTCCCTGTTGACTCTTGAGTTTCTAGGGAGGGGGTGTTCATCATTTCTCTTCTCTGCGACCAGGCCTTCCTCCTACTCCTCTCCCCCAACCATTCATCCCCCTCCCTCCTGCAAGGTGGGAAATGCCCCCTGGAGGGTGAAATTTACAAACACGTGACGGGCACCCCTCCCCCACCTCCGCGACCCGCTCCCGGAATGGCCTGGGGGTTGGGGGGCGCTGGCGAGTCTCGTCCTCAGGTCCCCTCGCCGGTGCTGGCTCCCCCACTTCCCTGTCCCGCAGCCCCCCCAACCCGACCCTGCTGGAGCTGCTCCCGAGGAGGAGCTGGGGGCGGGGCGGGGGGCGGAGCCCGCAACAAAGACTCCGAGCGAGCGAGCGAGCGAGGGGGCGGGGGTGGGGCGGAATCCCGGCCGCCGGCTAGGCGGGGGGAGGCGGCGGCTCAGGGTCGCCCCGGCCGGGCGGGCGGGGTCACGCCTGGTGGCGGTCCCCGCGCCGAGGCGCCGCTAGGGCGGGAGGGGGTCGGGACGCCGGGCCAGGGGCGCGTCATGTGGCCGCTCACGGTCCCGCCGCCGCTGCTGCTGCTGCTGTGCTCAGGCCTGGCCGGACAGGTAGGGGCCCGGCGGGCAGGTGCGGGCGCGGGCGGCTCCGGGAGGGAGGGGGGCGCGGAGGGTTCCAGGAGAAACGGGGTCGGGAGGCTCCACGAGCCCCCCAGCTGCTGGGCGGCGAGGGGCCGGGGTCGCAGCGGGGGAGGGGCCGGGACGTGCACTCTCTGGCTTGGGAGAGGACAAGGGGGGCTTCAAATCCAGCCTCAAGCTGAGCTGGTTTGGGGGGTGGCATCTTTGGGGTTCTCAACCCCTCCATGACCTGGAGCCCCCACCCCGCCATCTCACTGGAGCTGAATGGGGTTGGGAGGGAAACTTTGGGGGGCTCTGGAGGGGGGTGGTCGCTTACCCTTGACTTCCTCATCGGGGCCGAGATGCCCAGTTTCCGAAGCCCCCCACTCCTCGCCTGCACCCCCCCAGTGTGGGGCTGGGGGCGGGACTCACGTGAGGGTGACTGACGGGGACGCGTGTGAAATGCTGTGGGGATGCAGGGTAAACGTGTGTGTCTTTGTGTCGTGGTTGGGTGTGACGGCGGGGCGGGGGGAGTTTGTGTGTGTGGCCGTAGCCGGTGCTGGGGGGGAGGTTGTCCAACTAGTGCATGAGTTGGGGTGTGATCGGTACGTGAGACAGAGTCTGTGTGTGACCGTGTCCTCATGACTGACTCCAGATGACTGGGTGTTGTACAATACGTGTGTGGCCAGGTGTGTGGCTGTGTGAGAGCCTTGGAGTGAGCATGTGCTATTCTGTGCCTTTGGGTAAATCACTCTAGAAGGGTGTGTGTGTGTGCAAGCGCTGTGTGTGCAAACGCGTTCATCCATGCACGTGTGTGTGTGTCTCTTGGTGCCTCGCACACACCATTCATGCCCTTACAGAAGCAGGTCTCTCTCCCCATGGCACCCCTCTCTTGGGCACGTTCAGGGAGCCTTGCAAAATGTGGGGCATCCAAGCTCTCTTTTGCTATTGGAAAGCCCCTCTCCTCCTCCATCTTGGGGTTGAGAGCACTCCCAAGTTCTCAGATCTGTAGGAGTTCACGGGGAAGCTGGGATCAAAAATAATAAAATAGTCATTATTACAGTGATCTGACCATTCATTACGTGCTTATGTGAGGGGTGCTGTTTCAACCACACAGCACCCCTCACATAGGCATTTAACACTAAGGCATTTAACCCCCTCTGCCTCCTCCCTACTAGGGCATGGTATTGTTAGTTACCCTCATTTTATAGATGGGAAAACTGAGGCACAGAAAAGTTAAATCACTTGCTCAAGCTCTAGAGTGACAGGTGGGACTGAACCAAGGCAGTCTGGCTCCTGAGCCCACACGATTACCCTGTTGTTAAACAATCCACTCCACGGGTGTGGACAGCGTCCGTGAAGGCGCTGGTTTTTTAGGTAGATACAAAGAAGAAAGGCAATCTGGGCACCTTCCCTTTCCTCAATCAAGAAAAGAATCAGACCCTTGTACTCATCCGGAGGGGGATGTTAAGAGGAATGGAGGTTAGACTCCAGATAGATAGAAGGATTTCCAGGCCACGAGGAGAGGTTGTGGGGTCTCCTTCCTCGCTCCTCCTTTTCCCCACGAATCTCAGCACCCACGCGTTGGGTGGGATAGGGAGTGTACCCAGCGCCAGGCATCGGGCCGCACGCAGTAGGTACTCAATGGATGTGTGAGCCCGAGAGAAGCAAAGAGACACACCTGAGAGAGACTAGAGACCAAAAGAGGCAAACACTCGAGAAACCGCTGGAAAAAAAAAATGAACCAGGAATCAAGTTGAATTATCCTTGGAGCCACCTCCCTGGGGCTTCTCTCCTCCACCCTCTGCTAGGGGGACCCTAGATTTTCTGCCTTCTCACCAAGATTGGCTAGGGTGCCAGAGTTTGCTGCCAGAGGTGCAATCGGAGGGTGACTCCTACAGCCCCCAGGGCTGGGAGGGAGTTGCTTGGGGGGCGGGACTAACGAGGTCAGTGGAGGCGGGGCTAAAGGACAACGGGGGCGTGGCTAAATGAGGTAATCCATTAAGGCGGGGCTGGTGGAATCCTGCTGCAGGCTGCAGTGCCTCCAGGCGGCTACTGCGGGAACTACATGGTTGTGAAACAGCCCCGGTGCCCCATACACCCTCTTGGCGTTGGCCCACCCAGCCTGGCACCCCAGGGAAAGAAGGGGTCTGCAGAAAGAATGCTCTGCCCCCTCTTCGCTCCCTCCATCACTTTCCAAAGACTTCTTCCCTGTCACTGATGGGCCCAGGGGTTCTTCCTAGAAATCACTCACTAATCCATTCAATGAACATATATGATTATGCACTGGTCATACGGCCACCAACCGAGTCAAATCTCTGCTCTCCCGGAGTTGGCCTAGCAGAGGAGACAGAAAATAACAGAATAACTATGTAATAGTGTCAACAACTAAATACACATATAATACAATGCAGGTTGCATGAAGAATAACAGTTAAGATATAGAAGATCAGGCCAGGCGTGGTAGCTCACCCCTGTAATCCCAGCACTTTGGGAGGCCAAGGCAGGCAGATCATGAGGTCAGGATTTCGAGACCAGCCTGACCAAAATGGTGAAACCCCATCTCTACTAAAAATACAAAGTTAGCCGGGTGTGGTGGTGTATGCCTGTAATCCCAGCTACTTGGGAGGCTGAGGCAGGAGAATCGCTTGAACTCAGGAGGCAGAGGTTGTGGTGAGCCGAGATCATGCCATTGCACTCCAGCCTGGGCAACAAAAGCAAAACTCCGTCTAAAAAAAAAAAAAGATTAGAGTGATAGCAGCCAGGCACAGAGGCTCATGCCTATAATCCCAGAACTTTGGGAGGCCAAAGTGGGTGTATCACTTGAGGTTAGGAGTTTGAGACCAGCCCGGCCAATGTGGTGAAACCCCATCTCTCCTAAAAATACAAAAATTAGCTGGGCATGGTGCACCCCTGTAGTCCCAGCTACTCGGGAGGCAGAGGCAGGAGAACTGCTTGAACTCAGGAGGTGGAGTTTGCAGCAAGCTGAGGTTATGCCACTGCACTCCAGCCTGGGCAACAGAGCAAGACTCTGTCTCAAAAAATAAATAAGTAAATAAATAAAATAAGAGAGTGGGGGCTATTTGAGCTGGTGTGGTCAGGGAATGTGTCTCTAAGGAAGTGCCATTTGAGGTGACAACTGAAGGAGGTAAGAGGGAGCCTTGTGAGTGTCCAGGGGAAGAGCATTCAAGGTGGGAGGAACAGAAGGTGCAAAGGCCCTGGGGTAAGAATAAGCTTGGTGAGTTTGAGGAACAGTGTGGATGCTGGTGAGTTTCAGGAGCAGTGTGGATGCTGGTGTGCCTGGAGAGGAGTGAGTAATGAGGAGGTGGGGGGAGATGAGACCGGGGAAGCCAGACCACTTAGGAACTTGTAAGCTGTAGGCAGAAGTTTGGATTTGACCCAGACAGCAGGAAAGCAGGGCCTGTCAGAAGCATTGTCCATCCATCCAGGGTCTATCCAAAATGTTCTCGGTTCTGGCCTGGGAGACACTTGGGGCTATGAGAGAGCTTGATAGTTCTGAGCCCCACTATTTTCCTTACGGAAAAGATGCCTTCCTGATCCCTGGGAAGTCCTCCCTCAGATCTAGCTACATCATTGGCACTATCTGGGTTTGGGGCCAACTCTTTCCTGGGGCCTGCAGAGGATGGGGAAAGGGAATAATTCAGTTTAGATAACATGCCTCAGGGAGTGTTGCAGGAGGAGGGAACTTCGCACTTGTTCCCCCCAGTAACTATCTCTGATTTCTGCTTAAATGTCACCTCCTCCAAGAGGGCCATCCTGGACAGCTTGGTAAAATAGTCCCCTTCTGCCACTCTCTGAGGGCTTACTCCTTGTTATTTTTCTTTTCTTTCTTCTTTTTTTTTTTTCTTGCTTGTATTTTTTGAGACTGAGTCTCACTCGTTGCAGGCTGGAGTGCTGTGGCATGATCTCGGCTCACTGCAACCTGTGCCTCATGGGTTCAAGCGATTCTCCTGCCTCATCCTCCTGAGCAGCTGGGACTGCAGGCACGTACCACCCCATGCCTGGCTAGTTTTTTTGTATTTTTAGTAGATGGGGTTTCACCACGTTGGCCGGGCTGGTCTCAAACTCCTCATCTCAGGTGATCTGCTGCCCAAAGTGCTGGGATTACAGGTGTGAGCCACTGTGCCCGGCCATATTTTTCCTTATAGCCCTCGTTTCCACATTTCTATGATTCTTCTATTCAGTCATTGCCTATTTCCCCACTAGAGCAGCAGTTTATCAGGGTTCAGCAGCTTTGTTGTTTCTCCAGGGTCTAGAACAGAGGCTGATGCACAGTAAATGCTCAAGAAATACCTGCTGAATGAATGGATGGATGGATGGACCCCCTCACACACACAGAGTGTCTTTCTCAAACCACAGGATTCTTGTATCAAGAGAGTATCAGAGGAACACTTGCTCCTGGATCGAAGGCACCAAGAAAACCTATTCTTCAGGCCAGGTGTGATGGCCGACACCTGTAATCCCAGCATTTTGGGAGACCAAAGCCAGAGGGTCTCTTTTCTTTTTCTTTTTTTTTTTTTGGAGATGGAGTTTTGCTCTTGTTACCCAGGCTGGAGTGCAATGGCGCAATCTCGGCTCACTGCAACCTCCGCCTCCTGGGTTCAGGCAATTCTCCTGCCTCAGCCTCCTGAGTAGCTGGGATTACAGGCAAGTGCCACCATGCCCAGCTAATTTTTTGTATTTTTAGTAGAGACGGGGTTTCACCATGTTGACCAGGATGGTCTTGATCTCTTGACCCCGTGATCCACCCACCTCGGCCTCCCAAAGTGCTAGGATTACAGGTGTGAGCCACCGCGCCCGGCAGCGGGTCTCTTGAGGCCAGGAGTTTGAGACCAGCTTGAGCAATACAGCAAGATCCCATCTCTACAATAACTTTTTCTTTCTTTTTTATTTTTGAGATGGAGCCTTGTTCTGTCACCCATGCTGGAGTATAGTGGTGTGATTATCACAGCTCACTGTAACCTCTGCCTCCCTGGCTCATGAGATTCTTGTGCCTCAGCCTCCCGAGTAGCTGGGACTACAGGGGTGTGCCACCACATCCAGCTAATTTTTGTATTTTTAGTAGAGATGTGGTTTACGATGTTGACCAGGCTGGTCTCGAACTCCTGACCTCAAGTGGTCCACCTGCCTCAGCCTCCCAAAGTGCTGGGATTACAGGCGTGAGCCCCCGTGCCCGGTTTTTACAGTAACTTTGTAAAAAATTGGCCAGGCTTGTAGTTCTACTCAGGAGGATGAGGTGTGAGGATCACTTGAACCTGGGAGTTCAAGGCTGCAGTGAGCTATGATTGCACCACTGCACTCCAGCTTGGGTAACACAGTGAGACCTTGTCTCCATAAAAAACAAAGAAAGAAAACCCATCTTCTTTACCTGTGCCTGAAATTCTACCCTGATAGGGCACTGCTATTTAGGGGTAAGACGCTGTTCACCTGGGGCTGCTTTAGAGCATGTAAATGTCCCAGGGGAGGGAAGTAAAAGGCGATTTAAAGACTCCTAGTTAGTGTAGCCCGTGGGGGCTGTGTTTAATATCGTGGAGCTCGGGCGCCATCTAGTGGTAGAATGCGGTTTGTTCAGGGACTCTGTGCGTCTCTGTGACTAAGGTGGGTGAAGGTTTGTGTTTGTGAGTATGTGGGATGGCGGTGCCCAGGTCAGGGTAAAACGGGTGAGATACTCGCCGCGGGTGAAAACATGTTTAAAATTTGCTGCTGCTGCTGATGATGATGATTTTTTGGAGATGGAGTCTTGCTGTGCTGCCCAGACTGGAGGGCAGTGGTGCAATCTCAGCTCACTGCAATCTTTGCCTCCCGGATTCAAGCGATTCTCCTGCCTCAGCCTCCCAAGTAGCTGGGATTACAGGCATGCCCCACCACACCCGGCTACTTTTTGTATTTTTAGTAGAGACAGGGTTTCACCACGTTGCCCAGGCTGGTCCTGAACTCCTGACCTCAGATGATCCGCCCACCTTGGCCTCCCAAAGTGCTGGGATTACAGGCATGAGCCACCGTGCCCGGCCTATTTCTATGACGGGGTCTTGCATGCTGGAGTGCAGTGGTGTAATCAGAGCTCACTGCAGCCTCCAACTCCTGGGCTCAAGTGATTCTTTGCCTCAGCCTTCTGAATAGCTAGAGTGACAGGTACATGGAACAGTATTCACCTACTGTGCAAAATTTAAGGGGATGCCAAAAAAAAAAAAAACCCAGTAACCAAAATAAATAATATTTTAATGGAACATTTTAAAGAGTCAAATTAATGCAAAAAAAATCTATGATGAACAAAATCAAAATTTTAAATAAATGTGGGATCCACCTCTGCACTTGCACAACTCGCCTCACTCTAATTTTGGCCCCTAGGCATGTGTCTGTGGCGTCATGTGTGTATGTGTACGTTTGGTGGCTGTGTGCGTGTTCAGGGACCATAAGCATAGGGACATGCTTGTATCATCATCACACCAGTGACTGTATCTATGTAGGCCAACCATATGGGTATGTGTGGATTTCTGATGAACCCAGTGGCCGGTGTGAGTAGTGACTTTGTAGCTCCAGGATTCAGTGTCAGTGCTTGGGAGGCAGTAATGTGCTGTTTTCATTTGTTTATTTTATTTTTAATTATTATTATTATTATTATTATTTTCAGACAGTCTCACTCTGTCGCCCAGGCTGGAGTGCAGTGGCGCGATCTTGGCTCACTGCAACCTCCGCCTCCTGGGTTCAAGCGATTTTCCTGCCTCAGCCTCCTGAGTAGCTGGGACTACAGGCACGTGCCACCACACTTGGCTAATTTTTGTATTTTTAGTAGAGACAGGGTGTCACCATGTTGGCCAGGATGGTCTTGATCTCTTGACCTTGTGATCTGCCTGTCTCGTCCTCCCAAACTGCTAGAATTGCAGGCATGAGCCACCGCGCCCGGCCATTTCTTTAGTAATTTCTATGAGAGAGACCCTGATAGAGGCACTCACTCAGGAGGGAGGGACATGACACAGTCCACTCTGAGTGGCTGTCAGTTGCCAAACTTGGGAAACAGATGCAGCAGATACATGGTACAAAGTGCCAGATGTCAAGAGTCAAGCGGGCTTCTTGGGGGAGGTGGCATTTGGGGTGGGCCTTGAGGGATGAGCGAGTGAAGACCAGAGGGTGGATGCTGAAGAAAGTCGTTGGTCATGCTGACAAGACCTGGTGGGTTTACTGTTATTTTACACACGATTCTAACCATGTGTCTGGAAATGGGAACTAGGGTAGCCTGTGATTGATGCCTGTGGTGGGTGCAGATAGGAAAACGGAAGTGAGCTTGAAAAAGTAGGTTGTGATTTGACTGTAAAGGCTTCAAAAGCTGTGTTAGGGATGTTAGAATTTATTTCTTTATATTTTTTCGAGACGGAGTCTCACCCTGTCACCCAGACTGGAGTGTAATGGCACGATCTCAGCTCACTGCAAGCTCCCCTTCTCAGGCTCAAGCGATTCTCCTGCCTCAGCCTCCCGAGTAACTGGGATTACAGGCACCCGACACCATGCCTGACTAATTTTTGTATTTTTAGGGGTTTCATCATGTTGGCCAGGCTGGTCTCAAACTCCTGACCTCGTGATCTGCCTGCCTTGGGCTACCATAGTGCTGAGATTACAGGCATCAGCCACCATGTGCAGCCCTGTCTGTTTATTTTTAGAGATTGATTCTTGCTCTGTTGCTCAGGCTGGAGTGCAGTGGTGTGATCACAACTCACTGCAGCCTCAAACTCCTGTGCTCAGGCAATCCTCTCACCTCAGCCACCTGAGTCACTGGGACCACAGGCATGTGTCACTATGCTCACATAATTTTTAAAATTTTTTTCTAGAGACAGGGTCTCACTATATTGTCCAGGCTGGTCTTGAACTCCTTGGCTCATAAGATCTCCCTCCTCAGCCTCCCAAAGTGCTGGGATTACAGGCAGGAGCCACTGCACTTGGCCTAGAATTTATTGAGCTGGTAATAGTGACTCATAGAAGAGGGTGTGTGTGTTTAAATGGAAGACTTTAAAATTTTTTAATTGCGGTAAAATATACATAATGTAAAATGTATCACCTTAGTCATTTTTTAAGTGTACAGTTCAGTAATGTTAAATACACTCACATTGTTATGCAACCAATTTCCAGAAATCTTATCTTGCAAAACTGAAACTCCGTCCCCATGAAGCACTAACTCCCCACGCCCCTCCCTCAGCCCCTGGCACCCACCATTCTAGTTTCTGTCTCTATGAACCTGATGGCCCTGGGGACCTCATGAGTGGAACCACACAGTATTTGTCTTTATCGTGTCTGGTATATACCACTTAGCATAATGTCCTCAAGGTTCATCCATGTCGTAGCGTCTGTCAGAATTTCCATCCCTTTTTTTTTTTTTTTTTTTTTTTTTGAGACAGGCTTGCTCTGTCGCCCAGGCTGGAGTGCAGTGGGATAATCTCGGCTAACTGCAACCTCCGCCTCCTGGGTTCAAGCAATCCTGCCTCAGCCTCCCAAGTGGCTGACAGGCACGTGCCACCATACCTGGCTAAATTTTTTTGTATTTTTAGTAGAGACAAGGTTTCGCCATGTTGGCCAGGCTGGTTTTGAACCTCGAGTGATCCGCCTGCCTCGGCCTTACAAAGTGTTAGGATTATAGGCGTGAGCCACCACACCCAGCCTAGAATTTCTGTCCTTTTAAAGGCTGAATCATATTCCATTTTATGGGTACACCATATTTTATTTATCCTTCATTCATCAATAAATAGACACTGGGTTGTTTTCACCTTTAAAAAAAAGTTTTGGGCCGGGCACGGTGGCTCATGCCTGTAATCCCAACACTTCAGGAGGCCAGAGCGGGTGGATCACCTAAGGTCAGGAGTTTGAGACCAGCCTGGCCAGCATGGTGAAACCCCATTTCTATTTCATATATATTAAAAATTTTAATTTTAGAGATGAGGTATCTTTCTGTCACTCAGGCTGGAGTGTGGTGGCACCATCATAGCTCACTGCGGCCTTGATCTCCTGGGCTCAAGGGATGGTCCCACCTCAGCCTCCTGAGTAGCTGGGACTACAGGTGCATGCCATCACACCTGGCTAATTCTTAACTTTTTTTTGTTTGAGACAGAGTCTCTGTCTGTTGCCCAGGTTGGAGTGCAGTGGCACAACCTCTGCTCACTGCAACCTCTGCTTCCCGGGTTGAAGCAGTTCTCTGCCTCAGCCTCCCAAGTAGCTTGGATTACAGGTGGCCACCACCACGCCTGGCTATTTTTTTGTATTTTTAGTAGAGATAGGGATTCACCATCTTGGCCAGGCTGGTCTTGAACTCCTGACCTCGTGATCCACCCACCTGGGCCTCCCAAAGTGCTGGGATTACAGGTGTGAGCCACTGCGCCCAGTCACTCATTTGTTTTGTAGAGATGAGGTCTTGTCATCTTGCTCAAGCAGGTCTTGAACTCATGGCCTGAAGCAATCCCCTCACCTCAGCCTCTCAAAGTGCTGGGATTACAGGTGTGAGCCCCCACACCTGGCCTGTTTGTTTTCACCTTTGGGCTTTTTTGAACAATACTGCTATGATCATGGGTGTACAAATGTCTCTTTGAGACACTGGATTCAATTCTTTTGTGTACATATTCAGAAGTGGTATTGCTGGGCCAGGCATGGTGGCTCACACCTGTAATCCCAGCAATTAGGAGGCTGAGGTGGGCGGATTGCTTGAGCCCAGGAGTTTGAGACCAGCTTTAGCAACATGGTGAAACCCTCTCTCTACAACAAATACAAGAATTAGCTGTGCTTGTGGTCCCAGGTACTTGGGAGGCTGAGGTGGGAGGATCACTTGAGCCCAGGAGGTCAGGGCTACAGTGAACCATGATTATACCACTGCCTGGGTGAGAGGGTAAGATCATGTCTCAAAAAAAAAAAAAGTAACTACGCTTTAAGTTTTTGAGGAAGTACAATAATATTTTCCACAGCAGGTGCACTATTTTACAAAGGGTTCCTATTTTTCCATTTCCTCACCAACACCTGTTATTTCTGTCTGAAAGCTTCTGACCACAACGTTTTTGTCAACTGAATAATATATAACTTGTTTTGTTTTGTTTAAACAGGGTCTCCCTCTGTCAGCCAGGCTAGAGTGCAGTGGCGTGATCTCGGCTCACTGCAGCCTCCGCCTTCTGGACTCAAGCCATTCTCCCACCCCAGCCTCCCAACACCCCTAGTAGCTGAGACTACACACGGCCACGCCTGGCGAATTTTTTGTAGAGATGAGGATTTCACTGTGTTGCCCAGGCTGGTCTCGAATTCCTGGGCTCAAACCACCCGCCTGCCTCAGCCTCGCAAAGTGCTGGGATTATAGGCATAAGCCATGGCGCCCAGCCATAACTCTATGTGTTTCTGTTTTAGAATATCATATATATATATATAAATCAGATATATATATATATCATATATTTATTTTTTGATTCATTAACATTGAACTCCCGGCCAATAGCACTAGATCTGATGCCTGAATGAAGCTTCTCTAACACGTTTTTTTCTCCGTGAGACACATCACAGCCTTCTTGCACTTCGAAACACTAGACTACACTTTGGCACCGTGCGTGGGGGCCACTGAAGATAGCAAAGTCATCAACAAACAGCACAAAAATATGAAAAGCTTGGCACTAAATGGAGCGTAAAAAAGACGCTTGCGTGTAGTTTCAGAGCTGGAGCAAGAACACAGCGCGTCTCATTAGACCTCAGCGGGGAAGGTGCGTGTCGGGTGACTGAAATATGTTGTCAGGCTGGGTGCAGTGGCTCACGCCTGTAATCCTGGTACTTTGGGTGGCCAGGGTGGAAGGATGACTTCAGCCCAGGCTCATCTCTACAAAAAAGAAAAAAGACAGAGATGGTGTCTCACTATGTTTCCTAGGCTGGAATTGAGTGGTGCAATCTCGACTCACTGCAACCTCCGCCTCCTGGGTTCAAGCGATTCTTGTGCATCAGCCTCCCGAGAAGCTGGGACTATAGGCACATGCCACCACACTCAGCTAATTTTTATATTTTAGTAGAGATGGGGTTTCGGCATGTTGGCCAGGCTGGTCTTGAACTCCTGACCTCAGGTGATCCGCCCACCTCGACCTCCCAAAGTGCTAGGATTACAGGCGTGAGCCACCGCGCCCGGCCATCTTTCTTTTTCTTTTCTTTCTTTTTTTTTTTTTTGTTTGTTTGTTTTGAGACAGGGTCTCACTCTCATCCAGGCTGGAGTGCAGTGGCACAATTATGGCTCACTACAGCCTCGATCTCCTGGGCTCAAGTGATCCTCCCACCTCAGCCTGATGAGTTGCTGGAACTACAGGTGCACACCACCACACCCAGCTAGTTTTTGCAGTTTTTGTAGAGATGGGGTTTCATCGTGTTGTCCAGGCTGGTCTCAAATTCCTGGGCTCAAGCCATCCTTCCACCCTGGCCTCCCAAAGTGTTGGGATTACAGGTGTGAGCCACTGCACTCAGCCAGGATTTCTTAATTTTAATGTGGTTCAAATCATTTTTTTCTTTCATGGCTAGTGCTTGTTAGTGTCCTGTTTTAAAAATCTTTGCCCAGCTGGGCGCAGTGGCTCATGCGCCTATCTTCCCAGCATTGTGGAAAGCCAAGGCAAGGCAATGGCTTGAGCCCAGAAGTTCGAGACCAGCCTGGGCAATGTGGCAACAATGTCTACCAAAAAAAAAAAAAAATTAGCCAAGTATGGTGGCATGTGCTGTAGTTCCCAGCTACTTGGAAGTTTGAGGCAGGAGGATCTCTTAAGCCAGGGAGGCTGCGGCTGCAGTGAACTCTGATCATGTAGCTGCACTCTAGCCTGGGTGACAGGGTAGGCAAAACCCTCTTTCAAAACAACAACAACGGTGGCTCACGCCTGTAATCCCAGCACTTTGGGAGGCCGAGGCGGGTGGATCATGAGGTCAAGAGATCGCGACCATCCTGGTCAACATGGTGAAACCCCGTCTCTACTAAAAATACAAAAAATTAGCTGGGCATGGTGGCGCGTGCCTGTAATCCCAGCTACTCAGGAGGCTGAGGCAGGAGAATTGCCTGAACCCAGGAGGCAGAGGTTGCGGTGAGCCGAGATCGCGCCATTGCACTCCAGCCTGGGTAACAAGAGCGAAACTCCATCTCAAAAAACAACAACAACAACAACAACAACAACAAAATAACCCACAACAAACCAAAGGGAATTATAATTCTGTGTGTTGCATAGGGGCATTCTGAGGGTTAAATGAGTTATGACACGTACTTTGCTGGCACAGGATAGTGTGAAATAAACCTCAGCAATTATTGATATTTTTCCTACAGTTATGAATTTTTTACCTCCCGGGAATTTCGAGGGAAATTTTTTTGGGGGGCTATGGAGTCTCACTCTGTCGCCCAGGCTAGAATGCAGTGGTGTGACCTCTGCAACCTCCATCTCCCAGGTTCAAATGATTCTCCTGCCTCAGCCTTCCAAGTAGCTGAGATTGCGGGCATGCACCACCACGCCCAGCTAAATTTCTTATTTTTTTTTTAGACTGAGTTTCTCTCTTGTTGCCCGGACCGGAATGCAATGGCATGATCTTGGCTCACTGCAACATCTGCCTCCCGGGTTCAAGTGATTCTCCTGCTTCAGCCTCCTGAGTAGCTGGGACTACAGGCACTTGCCACCACGCCCAGCTAATTTTTTGTATTTTTAGTAGAGATGCGGTTTCACCGTGTTGGCCAGGATGGTCTGGATCTCTTGACCTTGTGATCCACCCACCTCAGCCTCCCAAAGTGCTGGGATTACAGGCATGAGCCACCGCACCTGGCCCCAGAAGAAACTTTTTTCAGTGACTTACTAGCGTGATGCTCACAGTGATGATGATGGGGAAGAGGGGTCACTTTCTCGAGCTATTTCTGCATCAGGATTAGCTGGCTGTGGTGCTGGTTTGTATAGAGGAGGAGGGATGGGGAAGGGGGGGTGAAAAGTAAATAATCTCTCATTTCTGACCACGGGTACATCATTGCCAGGACCAGGGTGATGTAAGGAAGGAATCTTGGGATCAAAATTTAAGGAGACACTTATTCTCGTGTTAGTACGGTGCAGGGCACCTCAAAAAGGGAGCTTGCAGGGGAAGTTTAAAAATGCCTCCCCCAGCTGGGCACCATGGCTTATGCCTGTAATCCCAGCACTTTGAGAGGCCGAGGTGGGCAGATCACCTGAGGTTGGGAGTTTAAGACCAGCCTGACCAACATGGAGAAACCCCATCTCTACTAAAAATACAAAATTAGCCAGGTGTTGTGGTGCATGCCTGTAATCCCAGCTACTCAGGAGGCTGACTTCTTGAAGTAATGGGGGAAAAAAAAAAAGGAAGCTGAAGCAGGAGAATCGCTTGAACTCAGGAGGCGGAGGTTGTGGTGAGCCTAGATCACGCCATTGCACTCCAGCCTAGGCAACAAGAGTGAAACTCCGTCTCAAAAACAAAAAATGCCTCCCCCTTTGGTAGAGACAGGGTCTTGGTCTGTTGCCCAGGCTGGAGCACAGTGGGGCCATCGTTGCTCACTGCAGCCTCAAACTCTTGGACTTAAGCAATCCTCCCTCCTCAGCCTTTCAGGTAGCTGGGACTACAAAGACATGCCACCATGCCCAGCTACTTAAAAAAATTTAGGGGGTGGGGCCAGGTGTGGTGGCTCATACCTGTAATCAAAATCCCAGCACTTTGGGAGGCAGAAGTGGACAGATCACCTAAGGTCAGGAGTTTGAGACCAGCCTGGCCCATAAGGCGAAACCCTGTCTCTACTAAAAAAGATAATACAAAAATTAGCCAGGCATGGTGGCACAAATGTCTGTAATCTCAGCTACTCAGGAGGCTGAAGCACCAGGATCACTTAAACCCTGGAGGCAGAGGTTGCAGTGAGCCAAGATCTTGCCATTGCACTCCAGCCTGGGTGACAGAGCAAGACTCTGTCTCAAAAAAAAGGGTTTTTTTTTTTTGGCAGGGGCCAGGTGTGGTGGCTCATGCCTGTAATCCCAGCACTTTAGGAGGCTGAGGCAGATGGATCACCTGAGGTCAGGAGTTTGAGACCAGTCTGGCCAACATAGCAAAACCCTGTCTCTACTAAAAATACAAAAATTAGCCAGGCGAGGTGGCGCGTGCCTGTAATCCCAGCTTCTAGGGAGGCTGAGGCAAGGGAATTGCTTAAACTGGGAGGGGAAGGTTGCAATGAGCCGAGATGGGACCACTGCACTCCAGCCTGAGTGACAGAGTAAGACTCTGTCTCAAAAACAAACAAACAAAAAATTGGAAGAGAAGAGGTCTCACTGTGTTGCCCAGGCTGGTCTCGAACTCCTGGCTTCAAGCAGTTCTCCCACTTCAGCAGCCCAAAGTGCTGGGATGACAGGCATGAGCTACCACACCTGGTGGACCTCCTCTGTTTAGCAGTTTTATGGAGGTATAATTTACAGACCATAAAATTCACCTGTGTAAGCGTGCAATTCAATGACTTTTCGTAAATTTACAGAGTTGTGCAGCCATCACCCTGATCCAATATTAGAACATTTTCATCACCCCCAAAATGTCCCCATGCCCACTTGCATTCCATCTTCACTGCCGCCCCCAGTTCCAGGCAATCTCTCGTCTACTTTTTGTCTGTATTGATTTCCTCTCCCTGGACATTTTGCATAAATAGAATTATAAACTATGTGGCCTTTTGCGTCTGGCTCCTTTTACTTAGCAAAATGTTTTTGAGGATTGTCCACATTGTGGCATATATCAGGAGCGTGTTCTTTTTTATGGCTGAATGGCATTCCATTGTATGGATGTACCGTAATTTGTATTTATTTATTCACCAGTTGATGGATATCGGGATTGTTCATTATGACAAACGCTGCTCTGAATATTCTCATGGACATATGCTTTGGTTTCTCTTGGGTAGATGGAATTGTTGGGTCTTTAAAAAAAACTTTTAGGTTCTGGCGTGGTGGCTTATGCCTACAATCCCAGCGTTTTGAGAGGTTGAGGCGGGTGGATTGCCTGAGCCCAAGAGTTTGAGACCAGCCTGGGCAACATAGTGAGACTCCGTCTTTACAGAAAGCTTAAAAAATTAGCTGGGCACGGTGGTGTGCCTCTGTAATCTCAGCTATTCCGGAGGCTGAAGTGGGAGGATCACTTGAGCCCAGGAGTTTGAAGTTACCGTGAGCTATGATTGCACCACTGTACTCCAGCCTGGGCAACAGAGTGAGACACCCCTTAGCCCCTCAGCCTTAAAAAAATAAAAAAAGATGAAAGAATTAAAGTGGCCGGGCAGGGTGGCTCACACCTGTAATCCCAGCACTTTGGGAAGCCGAGGTGGGCGGATCTCTAGAGGTCAGGAGTTCGAGACCAGCCTGGCCAACATGGTGAAACCTCATCTCTGCTAAAAATACAAAAATTAGCCAGTCATGGTGGCATGAGCCTGTAAACTCAGCTTCTCAGGAGGCTGAGGGGTGAGAATCGCTGGAACCCAGGAGATGGAGGTTGCAGTGAGCAGAGATTGTGCCACTGCACTCCAACATGGGCAACAGAGCAAGACTCTATTGTAAGGGTCCTTGGGTTCTTGCCGAGTTTAAAATGAAGAAACCGAGGCCAGCACAACAAGATCCAATGCGAATTTATTCAGCTCCCGGGCGAGGTTCTGTGGTCCGACAGAGGGGCCAGAGAAGTCGCGCGGACTCCTCTCAGACATGGGGTTTTATAGGGAGCAGGCAAGCTTGCTATTGGCAGGTAGGCAGGGTTTGAATGCTATTGGGTAGATTTACAAGACTTCTTTTGCATTTTGGCGGGGTTCTTTAAGGGAGGGCTAGGCTGTGTGAGGGGGGGTGGGCGTGTCCGAGCGCCCAGAGAGGGAGGGGGGTGTGTCCGAGCGTCCAAAGAGGTGACCGGCCTTACATCTATCTCAAAACCAGTAAAAAAAGAACTAAAGTAGGGTAAGTGACAGAGAGTGGTGGGGGGCTCCGATTGTTGATGAGGTGACCAGGGACGGTCTTTTAGATAAGATCGCCATATCACTGAGGGTCTTGTTAGGGAAACAAACCACTCTACGTGTTTCAGAGAGGGGGAATTTATTTTTATGTATATATGCATGTATGTATTTTTATTTATTTATTTTTTGAGACAGAGTCTCACTCTGTTGCCCAGGCTGGAGTGCAATGCATGCTCTTGGTTCACTGCAAACTCTGCCTTCTGGGTTCAAGCAATTCTCCTGCCTCAGCCTCCCAAATAGCTGGGATTACAGGTGCGCACCACCACACCCTGCTGATTTTTGTATTTTTAAGTAGAGACGAGATTTTACCATGTTGGTCAGGCTAGTTTAGAACCCCTGACCTTGTGATCTGCCCGCCTCAGCCTCCCAAAGTGCTGGGATTACAGGCGTAAGCCACTGCACTCGGCTGTATTTATTTATATTTTGAGAAAAATTTTTGCTCTTGTTGCCCAGACTAGAGTGCAGTGGCGCGATCTCGCCTCACTGCAACCTCTGCTTCCTGGATTCAAGCCATTCTCCTGCCTCAGCCTCCCAAGTAGCTGGGATTATAGGCATGTGCCACCACTCCTGGCTAATTTGTGTATTTTTAGTGGAGATGGAGTTTCATCATGTTGGCCAGGCTGGTCTCAAACTCCTGACCCTCAAGTGATCCACCCGCCTCAGCCTCCCAAAGTGCTACAATTACAGGCATGAGCCACCGCACCCGGCCGAGGGGGAATTTAACACAGGGAATTGGTTAAGTGGGAGAACAAAGAGTTGAGAAGCCACATGGGATGATGAGGAAATCCGGAATAAGCTACAGCAGAAACCTATAGGAGGGACATGGCAAAGAGGGCATGTGATGAGGAAGGGACCCTTGGGTGGGAACTGGGATGATGGAGGAGGCGTAGCCACTGTCAGGAAACACCCTCCACCCCAAGCAGTAACAGAGGGGAGAAACATCCTGGCTTCTCCCTTCCTCTCCAACCGCCGATCTCCCTCCGTTGCCTCCCATTGGATAAACCAAACAGGCAGCCAGTATGCAGTGAAATCTGGGAAATGTAGTTTTCTGGGGGAAGGACAGGGTATGGCTCTGACCCGCACCATGACAGAGCAGAGATATAAATTAAATAAAGGGCTGGGAGTGGTGGTTTGCAACTGTAATCCCAGCTACTAGGGAGGCTGAGGTGGGAGGATCACTTCAGCCTAGGAGTCAAAGGCTGCATTGACAGTCTGAGTGACAGAGCAAGACCCTACCCCTTAAAAATACATTAATTAGGCAGGGAGCGGTGGCTCATGCCTGTAATCTCAGCACTTTGGGAGGCCGAGGTGGGTGGATCACCTGAGGGTCAGGAATTCGAGACCAGCCTGACCAACATGGTGAAACCCCATCTCTATTAAAAATACAAAAATTAGCTGGGCATGGTTGTGTGCACCTGTAGTCCCAGCTACTCAGGAAGGTGAGGTGGGAGGATTGCTTGAACCCAGGAGGCGGAGGTTGTAGTAAGCTGAGATCCTGGCACTGCACTCCAGCCTGGTGACAGATCGAGACTCTGTCTCAAAAAAGGAAAAAAAAAAAAACAAGTAGAGGACCAAGCCGTGTGGGCATCCTTGGTAATAGTGTTTTCGGTAGAGGTAACAGGAAGTTCAAAGGTCCTGAGGTAGGAGTGTCCCAGATGGAGCCAAAACATTGCGAGTGGGTATGGTGGTCCAGGCAAATGAGAGGGGCAGGGAACCTAGGTCAAAGCCCTGAGAGTTACAGCCTTTTAGGGAGCAGCAGCAGACAGCCACGGCACAGCCAGAAAGGTGGATGCAGAACTGGGAAGCGATACATTGTCTCTGAAAGTCAAGGGAAAAAGGAGTTTCAAGAAGGTGATGGTGTACTGAGACTGACTTACTGTGAGAATGACCTAATGAGGACTGGCATGAGAGTGTGCACCTGGCAAATTGGCACCTTTGGTGAGAGGAGTTTTGGAAACATGGGGGAGGTGGCAGGCGAGGAATTAAATGCAAGCAAGTGCCAACTCACACTCCTTGGATAAGCTTGGATGCATTGAACTAAGGCAGTTTCCCACAGCACCCATGGCCAGAGGGTGAGAAAGTATCTCTGGGGTCCAAATTGTCTAAGCCAGGAGGCCGGGAGCCCAGTTGGTCTTGGGGTCTGAAATCAGACAGACCTGGGTTCAAAACCTGGGCCCCCACTTCCCTGCTGGGTTCCCCTGAACTGGGCACCTCTCCTCTCTGAGCTCAGTTTCCTCACCCGGAAATAGGGGTGTCACTGTACTGTTCATGGATGTTAACAATGGTTAACATCCAGGCGGCCGCCAGCAATGGTTAACAATGCATCTGCAAAGTGTTCAGCACTCATCAATGAAAACTTTGGAACAAGCTGGCAAGAACTCATCTTTTTTTTTTTTTTTTTTTTTTTGGAGACAGGATCTCACTCTGTCTGTTGCCCAGGCTGGAGTGCAGTGGCTTTATCTTGGCTCACTGCAACCTCCACCTCCCAGGTTCAAGCGATTCTCCCGCCTCAACCTCCCGAGTGTCTGGGATTACAGGTGTGTGCCATCATACCCGGTTAATTATTGTATTTTTAGTAAGGATGGGGGTTTCATCATGTTGGCCAGCTGGTCTCAGACTCCTGGCCTCAAGTGATCCACCTGCCTCAGCCTCCCAAAGTGCTGGGATTACAGGTGTGAGCTACTCTGCCCCACCTCAAATAATAATGCCAGCTACTATTTGAAAAACCTACCATGTCCCAGACACTCCTCAAGTATTTTACAAACATCATCCTCCTTTATTCTCCCCCTGGCTCACTCCAACCTCCCTGGCCTCCTTCTTGGTCCTTGAACACTCCTGCTTCGGGGCCTTTGCACTTGCTGTTCCTGTTGCCTGGAACTCTCTTTTCCCAGATATCCAGATGGTTCCCTTCCTCACTTTCTTTAGGTCTCTGCTTAAACGCCCCTTTCTCCAATCAGCCTGTTTAAAGTTTACTTCCCCTTCCTCCTAATATCCTAAGTACTTAACCTTTTCCCTCTATTTCTTGACTGTCTCACCCCCTAGAATATTCATCTTTATATCTGGCCTGGAGGCTCGCTCCTGGAATCCCAACACTTTGGGAGGACGAGGTGGGAGGATCGATTGAGGCCAGGAGTTCAAGACCAGCCTGGGCAACATAGCGAGTTGCCCATCTCTACCTTAAAAAAAAAAGAAAAACGGTTAACGCCCTTTTCTGCCTTAGCCCACCTGCACCCAGGTGAATAAAAAGAAAGAAAGAAAAAGAATATTCAATTTCACACAGACGGACATTTTTGTCTGTTGTTCACAGTGCCTGGGACGTAGTAGATGCTCAGTAAATTACCTGATTCTCAGGATAACCAAATCCTTTACAGGTGTTAGGTTTCCATTACCCACTTGGCAGATAGGGAAACTGAGGCAGAGACGAACAGGCATCGCTGTAGTTTACACCTGCATCTCGGTGTTGTCCAGCTCAGGAAAAAAAGACGGTTCCGGACCCCCTGCCCCACTCCCCGCTCATGTTTGGCGCTTCTCCCGAGCCCTAGCCCGAGGCCCGAGGCCACCGCCTGGAAAGGCCTGAGTCATCGCCGCCTCCAGACGGCGGCGGCCGCGGGCTGAGGGCGACGGCGACGGCGGCGGCGGCGGCGCGAGGTGATGCGGGGACGCCAGGAGGGGGCGTGAGTGCAGGCAAAACAGAGGAAATTAAAACCCGCCAGGCGCTCCTCTCCGCGGCCCCGCAGCCGCCGCCGCCGGCTGGTGCGTGGGCGGACGGGTGGGCGGCGAGGGCACTGCGCTTCCCGCTCCCCCGAGCGGGCGGGCCCGGAGCGGGTCCCCGGGGTCGCGAGGAAGGTCCGAAGTGTGAGTGCCCCGCCCCTACCCCAAGTTCAAGTTGCGAGTCTACACCCGCCCGGGACTCGCCTCCTTAAAGCTGCGTACTGGGTCCCCGCGGTCCCTGGGTAGGAAGCTGCCCTTGGCAGTCGTGGGAACTCCTCCCCCGGCTGAAATGACCCCACGACCGCACCTGCACCCAAGCAATTGCGTCTGCTGGCCCTGGATCGCGCCACCTTGGGGGCCCGAAATGACCGAGGGATCCCTAGAGTGATCGCGGTGCCGGGAAGGAAGCCCCTTCCCCCAGCTACAGGAAACCCTTGGAGACCCGATTCATGGGAGCGCACGAGCGCGTCGCCCCCCACGCCCCTCAGTGCCGGCTTTCCGAGGTTTTAGGGAGCCAGGGTGGGTGTCCCAACAGTAGGTGGGTGGGGACTTGCGACTCCGGCCCCCTGACCGCCTTGGGTGGCCGGGGTGGGCCAAGTGCGTCTTTATTCGCAGGGTCCGGCGGCTGGGGCTTGGAGAGGGGCTGCGCGCGGGAGGGGGCCCGGGAACACCGCCTAGAGGGAGGGGGGGGCGGGAATACCGCTGGGGGCGGGGCTGGGGATGCCACCGCGGTGGGTGTGGGGCGCTTGGGGAATGCCGCTGGGGGCGGTCCCCCACCCCGTGAGCGGTCCCCGACGGGGGGCGGGCGAGGCCGCCGGGTGAGGGGTGAGGGCAGTCTGGGCGCCCCCCACCCCCCGCCGGGCTCCGGGCAGGAGCCGTGACGTCACGGCGGCTGGAAGTGCCCGGCACGGAGGCGCGGGAGGGGGCGGGGGGCCGAGCCGGCGCTTTATAAGAGGAGCCCGCCAGGCGCGCGGAGCCGCAGCCCGCGTCCCCGAGCCCCCCACCGTCCCGGCCCGGACCCGCCCCCCACCCCCGCAGCTCGCGCTCGGGCCCCCTCTCCCAAGTGCCCCGGGGCGTCTGGGTGGCCAGGGCCGGAGCGCCCCGCGGCGGGCCGGAGCAGGGACGAGCGGCGGGCGGCCGCGGGGCATGAGGCGGGGGCGCGATGTCGGTGCCGCTGCTCAAGATCGGGGCCGTGCTGAGCACCATGGCCATGGTCACCAACTGGATGTCGCAGACGCTGCCCTCGCTCGTGGGGCTCAACGGCACCGTGTCCCGTGCTGGCGCCTCCGAGAAAATCGTGAGTGGCCGCCGCGAGGGGGGCGCTCCCGGGGGGCGTGGTGCCCGCGCCACCGCCGCTGCCGCCGCCGCCGCAGCCCCCGGGGGCCCCCACCTGTCCCCCCCAACCTCCGTGCTCCCCACGACCCTGCCCGGCGCGCCTGGGTAGGGGACGCCCTCTCAGGGCTCCAGGGTCGGACGTGGAGGCAGAAGCAGCCCCGGGACCCCCAGCCACCTCCGCGCCGTTTAGCATGGTTCTTGCTGTTATTATCGATTATTATTATTATTAGTGAGCAATGTCTGAGCGCCAACAGCGTACCAGGCTCGCTCCGGCCCCAGGGCGGAGGCGACAAGGGCTGCGGAATTGAGCCCGGTCCGGGCTGAACGGGGTGCAGCGGAAGGGTGAGACTCAAGGGACCCTGACTCTGAAAAAGGGGAGGATCCAGGGGTCTCCGAGTGTTTCCACCTTGAGGGTCTCTGCCTGGCTGCGTCTCAGCGTCTCTGAGTAGTTCTGTCTCCATTCATTTCCCCTGCTTTGCGTCTTTGGGTCTCTTTCTATTAATATTTCTGGCTCTGGCTCTGGCTCTGTGGCACTGTCTGAGAGTTTGTATCTCTTTTTGTCTCTTTTTCTCTCCCCTGCATCCCCGCCTCCATTCTTGCCTCGCCATGTGCTGAATATTTATCCCCATAACTCATCCTCCCTGGGAGGTAGACTGGGCGCAGACTGGGGCCGGAGCTGACGCTGCCTCCAGGAGCTCCGGGATTGCGCCTTCCCATCCCATCCCCCTTTGTGGCTTTATCTTCCAGCTTCCCCACCACAGAGCTTCCCTGGGTCGGGGGAGAAGGAGAGAGCTCTGTCGGGTTCATGGTGGTGTCCTGGGGAGAGAGGGGAGGGGCTTCCTTCATTGCAAACTTCCCTGGGCCTCCTCCAGATGTGCCCCTCCCCTCCCACTCCACCACCCTCTGGCAGCCACATTCCTCTTCCAACTGTTTGGGGGGCTCCTCCCAAATCGTCCCCCAAACCCAGGCTGGGATGCCTGGGACTCCCTTTCTTTAGCTCCAACTTCACCAACCCTCCCTTGCTTAGCCCCAAGTGGTCATCATGAAGCTTCTTTCTCTCTCTTTGCTACGGGCAAAGAAGAATTTGCTCCCTAGGGTCGTAGGCAGCTGTGTGTGTGGTGGTGGTGGGGACATCTGAGAAGGCTTTGTCCAGCCCCTGGTGGGGGTGGTATTAGGCTTGACACAGGTGAGAGCTTTCAGGCCAGATTCTCAGACTTGCAGCCGAAGTGTGCTTTCTGTGTGTCTGTCACATCAAGTGCTGTTTTTTGGGTATGTCCTGGTATGTCTATATGTACGTGTTTCTGTGTGTATATGGGGGGATGGGAGTGGAGAAAGTTGATGTGCATTGCCGGCATGGGGTCTGGATGTGTCTTCTGGTGTCTGAGGGTACATCCCAGAATGAGTGTGGGTGTGTCCCAGAGTGACTGTGCTTGGGTTTGGACGTATCTGTGTGTGTATCTGCAATTGCCTGGCCCTACTATGGGTTTGCATTGTTACAAGATTGCATGTGTGCATATGACTTGTTATACATGAGTATGACACAGGCTTCTTGCTGTTGTCATCTGAGAAGGGAGGGAGATGGTATGTCATTGAAATCCGAAGCTAAATTTCCCTCTACCGCCATCAAAAGCGTGTGTCTGTGTGCATGTGTTCTGTGCAGGTGTGTGTAAATGTGTGTATGTGGTGTGTCTGCAGAATGTATACATAAGTGTATAAGCATGTCTATGAGTTAGGGTTTTGTGTGTGTATACGTACCTGTGCAGATGTGTGTGTGCAAGTATCTTTGTGTGCATATGTGTGGACAGATAGGTCTTTGTAAGTGTGTGCATGTAAGTGCAAGTGCGTATTTATGAATGTGGTGTGTGTGCCTGCCTTGTAGGCATGCGGGTAGGATGCTCTGTGTGCTGCGTGTTTTCCGTGTGTATATGTGCGCCCAAACAGACCTGATCCCTACTCTGGCCCATTCGTAGCTCACAGCACCTCCATCCAGTGCTTCCATGAATTCACCTGGTGAAAGCCAGTGGCTCTCCCATCCCTGATTCCACCCCATCCCTCAGTCTTATTATACTTTGTCAAAAGGGAACTGGGAAGTGAGATGTTAAGGTACTCAGGGTGAGGGCTGGGAGGGGACTGTGACATAAGGATGTCTATCTTGGGAGTCTGATAGACCTACGTTGAAATCTAGATTTTGTCCCCAACTTACTCTATGACTCTGGCCAGTGACTTTGTCACTCTGAGCTATTGTTTTCTCATCTATAAAATGGGAATGATGTCTCACCTCACAGAATTGTTGTGGGTAGCAGAGATCTGCTGTTCAAATTCCCATCCTCTCACCCTTCCATATATCTCTTCATCCATCCATCCATCCATCCATTATTTCATCTATCCATCTGTTTTTACGTACATCCTTCCATCTGTCTTGCTATCCATCTCCATTCATTCATTCATTCATCCACCCACTCATTATTCCATCAGTCCGTCCATCTATCCATCCATTATTTCATCTACCCGTCCATTTTCATACCCGTCCTTCCATCTCCCTTGCTCTCCATCTCTCTATCCATTCACTCATACACCCACCCATTATTCCATCTGTCCGTCCATCTGTACATCCATCCTTTCACACATCCATCCCTTTATCTTTCCACACTTCTCTTTCATCTTTCCATGATTTATCATTTGTCTCTCTGTCCTTTCATGGATTCATTCTTCTATCCATCCATCTCTCTATCCATGCATTCATCAATTCCTCCATCGACCAATTATTTATCATCTAACCATCTCTATTTCTATATTCTATGCATCCATCCTTCCACCATCCATCTAACCTCTCCATCCATTCATCTGTCCTTCCATCCATTTTATTTATTCCACAAAACTATTTTCTTTAAAAGATAGAGTCTCACCATGTTTGCCCAGGCTGGTCTTGAACTCCTGGGCTCAAGGGATCCTCTAACCTCGGCCTCTAAAATGCTGGGATTGCAGGCAGGAGCCACCAGCACCTGGCCTAGTCCACAAGACTGTCAAGTGCCTCTCTGGCACTGAGCTGGGGGTTTTCATACATAAAAATGCTTTTGGTGGTTTTCATACATAAAAATGTCAAGCATTTTTATGTTTGAAAACCCCCAGCTCAGTGCCTAAGATAACAGATGCTCAGTTAGTGATAAGATGTTTGAGTTAAACATATCTATGGGTTTGAATTCTGGCCCTGTAATTTACTAGCTGTGTGACTTTAATTTCTCTAAGCCCCAGTTTCCTTACTGTGATGATGATGATGATTATTATTATTATTATTTTTAGAGAAAGAGTCTCACTCTGTCACCCAGGCTGGAGTGCAATGGTACAATCATAGCTCACTGAAATCTGGAACTCCTGGGCTCAAGTCATTCTCCGGTCTTAGCCTCCTGAGAAGCTGGGATTCTATTTCCTTATTAGTCAGGGGGAATTTAGAGTCTTCATGAGACTGTAAGATCCTTGAAGATGTCTGTGTTTTGCTCACTACTGAACCCTAAGGCATGACGCATAGTAGGCCTACAATAAGTATTTGTCAAATGACTGAATCTACAATCACACTTTCATAAGGATTTGTGGATTCCTCCTTCAAACGGAAACAAACAAATAACGGGCACATAGTAGGTGTTTAGTAAGGAGGGGTTGTTTTGTTTGCCCTTCTAGCCAAGCCTGGAATAAATGTTTCTCAAGTGTCTAAATCAATTTCACCTTCCTCAGGACTGGGGGAGAATGGGAGGTGACCAGGCACATAGTAGGTGCTCAGTTAGGAGGAGATGTCAGAAGGTGAGCGCACCAACGCTGGGGAGGCCGAGAGGTTCGGGAAACGAAGCAGTGTGGATTCCCAGAGTCAGGAGGTGGAGGGTTGGATGCTGGTGTTTGGCTTTGAAAAGGACTCAGTGGTGTGGTGGGGGTGAGCCTAGAGCCTCGGAGGTCCTGCTTCTCTCTGGCTTCCTCCTCCTGAATTGCAGAAGCAGCTTAGCATTCCTGTGGTTACAGACCATCTCTGGGAAGGTGCAGGGAGGAAGCTGCTGCTACAACCTTTGGCCAACTCCCAGCCGTAAACCATCCCTGTGAGACGGGAGCCTTAGGCGGAATGGCTCCTCACCTGGGGATCATAAATCCAGGACCAGACTAAGAGCTGTCAGCTGTATTGCCAGCCATGGCCATCATTTCGGGGCTTGAAGTGAAATACCTGAATCTTGCATGTTATACCCTTAACCATCCCCTCCTCCTGGAGAGAAGAGGTGATGGGGAGGAGTGTGCTATTTTAGGGGGACCTTTTGCTTTATGGGAAGAATAGGGAGGGGCTGAGCAGCTCTCAGCAAAAAGCACTTAGAGTGACACCGGGGCTCATGCCTGTAATTCTCAACCTTTGGGAGGCAGGAGTGGGAAGATTGCTTAAGGCCAAGAGTTCGAGACCAGCCTGGGCAATATAGCAAGATCCTGTCTCTACAAAAAAATTAAAATAGGCCTAGCACAGTGGCTCACATGTGTAACCCCAGTACTTTGGGAGGTCTAAGTGGGAAGATTGCTTAAGGCCAGGCATTCAAGACCAGCCTGGGCAATATAGCAAGACCTCCATCTCTACACAGAAAGAAAATAAATTTTTAGCTGGGTACAGTGGCTCACACCTGTAATCCCAGCACTTTGGGAGGCCGAGGTAGGTGGATCACCTGAGGTCGGGAGTTCAAGACCAGCCTGGCCAACATGGTGAAACTCAGTCTCTACTAGAAATACAAAAATTAGCCAGGGGGGTGGGGGCCACCTGTAATCCTGGCTACTCAGTAGGGTGAGGCAGGGGAACTCAGGAGACAGAAGTTGTAGTGAGCCAAGATCGAGCCATTGCACTCCAGCTTGGGTAACAAGAGCAAAACTCCATCGAAAGAAATAAAGAAAGAAAAAGAAAAAGAATTAGCTGGGCATCATGGTACCCACCTGTAGTCACAGCCACTCAGGAGGGTAAAGCATGAGGTTTGCTTGAACCCAGGACTTGGAGGCTGCAGTGAGCTAGGATTGCACCTGCACGTCAGCCTGGGTGACAGAGTGAAATTCTGTCTCAACAACAATAGCAACAACAATAGGCCAGGCGCGGTGGCTCACGCCTGCAATCCCAGCACTTTGGGACGCCAAGGTGGGTGGGCACCTGAGGTCAGGAATTTGAGACCAGCCTGACTAACAAGGAGAAACTCCATCTCCACTGAAAATACAAAATTAGCTGGGCGTGGTGGCGCATGCCTGTAATCCCAGCCGCTTGGGAGGCTGAGGCAGGAGAATCTCTTGAACCCGGGAGGCGGAGGTTGTGGCGAGCCGAGATCGTGCCATTGCACTCCAGCCTGCGCCTAGGAACTTCATCTAAAAAAAAAAAAGAAGAAGAGAAGAATTAGATAGAGTGGCCTCTCTGAGGAAGTAACATATATGCAAGAGAAGAAAGGCTGTGACGGGGGAAAGAGGGAGGATTTGGGGAGGCAGAGAGTTACAGGTGGAGGGAACAGCCCTGTAAAGGCCCTGAGGCGAGACCTTGCCTGGCGGATTGGAGGAACAGGGAGGAGGCCCATGTCTGGAGCATAGTGAGCAAGGGGAAGAGAGAGAGGAGGTGAGGGAAGGGAGGTGATGAGAGCCATATCATGTCATGGGCAGAGGGATCTTGCAGGGACTTTAGATGTTTTTTAATTTTAATTTTATTTTTTTGAGACAGAGTCTCACTCTGTCGCCCAGGCTGGAGTACAGTAGTACAGTCTTTGCTCACTGCCACCTCTGCCTCCTGGGTTCAAGCGATTCTCCTGCCTCAGCCTCCCAAGTAGCTGGGATTACAGGCGTCCGCCACCACGCCCGGCTAATTTTTTTGTATTTTTAGTAGAGATGGAATTTCGCCATGTTGGCCAGGCTGGTCTCAAACTCCTGACCTCAAGTGATCCACCCGCCTCTGCCTCCCAAAGTGCTGGGATTACGGGCATGAGTCACCATGCATATTTCTGTCTCTTTATCTCATTCGTGTCTGTCTCTCTATGTCTCTCTGCATGTCTGTCTCTGTCTCTGGGATTCTGTTTCCATCTCACCGTAGGACCCCAACAGGGACCATGGGAAACAGACCAGAATTCTTGGACCAGAAAGACTCTAGGGCCAGGACCTGTGTTGGATGTTAGGAAGGATTTGGTGATAGAGGCAGGATGACCCAGACTACCTCTCTCATTCATTCATTCATTCATTCATTCATTTATTTTGAGATGGAATCTTACTCTCACCCAGGCTGGAGTGTACTGGCGAGATCTTGGCTCAATGCAACCTCCCTCAATTGCCTCCCAGGTTCAAGTGATTCTCCTGCCTCAGCCTCCTGGGTAGCTGAGACTACAGGCATACGCCACCATGCCCGGCTAATTTTTATATTTTTAGTAGAGACGCGGTTTCAACCATGTTGGCCAGGCTGGTCTCAAACACCTGACCTCAAGTGATCTGCCCACCTCAGCCTCCCAAAGTGCTGAGATTACAGGTGTGAGCCACCATGCCTGGCCTCAGACCACCTCTCTTGAAGGCCCCAGAGAGAGATGTTGGGGGTGTCTGGACCCCCTGGGTGTGCTGGTGATGGGGCTAAGCATTGACTGGAGATGGAAGTGGGCTCCCACACTCCAGGTGACCCCTTACCCCCACTGCACCCCAGCACCATTCCACCTCCCTGCTGCCACTCAGGAGGGCGTCCCTCTAGGACCCAGCCACCAGGCCCAGTACTGGCTCCAAGATGGAACAGCTGTCTGGGCTGCAGCTGCAGAAGCTCATTTTGAACAAGGGAGATGATTGCAGGAGTGATTGGGGGAGGGAGAGGGAAGGGGAGGATAGCTAGGGCCAAAAGGAATCAGGCCTGATTGTTACCGCTGCTACTGCAGAGAATGGATTGCCCAGGAGATGGGGGAGGCCAAACCAGGCAGGAAAAGGCAGAGGAGAGGTTTGTCTGCCCAGCCTCGCGTCCATCTGTCCCCACTCTGGTCCTCCCAGTTGCAAAGTTTCTCTGCCTGCGTCTCTCTCTTCCTGTATCTCAGAGTCTGCATCTCTGACTCTGCAGTTCGGTTTGTATTTCAGTTCCGCATCTCCCTTTGCCTCATCTCTCTGTCCCTCCGCCTGGATCTCTGAATCTCTGAGCCTTCCTGCCTGTCCCTCGGTGCCACTGTCATGATCAGATACACAGCTAAGATTCCAGCAGCTCTTGGGAGCGTTCTTTCTTGTCTTGTCATTTATTTCTGTGATACTCAGGGGCCAGAGACACATAGAGGTGACAAATTCCCAGGAAACGGATGGAATGGTGTCCTTCAATAAAGGGATATTTGCAAAGATATCTCAATTAGGACTAATTAATTAAGCGAGCCACTTCCCCTGCCCTCTCCCCCCACCCTGCATGCCCGCAGCCTCCTGAGAGGGAACCATCCAATGAATGGATGGCAGAGCCTGGTGCTCAGACAGTGTCTCAATGTTTAATTTATAGCAGCCTTCTCCCCGCTGCCCCATCAATCCATCTGGAAGGGCAAGGTGGCCGCGGGCGTGGAGACTCTGGCATAGGCTGGAGACCTGCCTGGCCCCCGCAAAAGCGTGCTTGGGAGTGTGTGCACGCCCCTGCGTGTCAGAGCATGTCATAGCACGTTTGGATGTATCTTCATGGTGAGCGTGCCCCTTCATGTAAGGGGAATCTGATGGCCATCGGCTGTGTCTGGACCCAAGGGACGTGTTGGCGTAGATTAGAGCGTGTCTTGTGTGTGGAACATCTGAGTGTGGCAAAGGCAGGTCTGACTGTGTGGAGGTGCCATGGGGTGTGTGGTGCACATCTGAGGATGTGGCACTTGTTGGGGCTGCTCAGGGTATAGCTCCTGTGCCAGGCTGCCAAGGCCTGTACTTGCAGGTAAAGCATCTCTTCTCAAGGGCATGCCAAGGTAGGTTTTTGGCAAGGGCTCCTGGGAGGAGCAGCAGAGACAGAACAAGGATCTTCCACTTCCAAGAGGAGCCAGTCTGAATCTTTCCAGCCCCTTTAGCACTAGGGCTTAGGAAGGTTGAGTTCCAACTTTTTTTTTTTTTCTCCCAAGACAGGGTCTCACTCTGTTACCTAGACTGGAGTGCAAGGGCATGATCATAGCTCACTGTAGCTTTGACGTCCTGTGCTCAAGCGGTCCTCCTGCCTGAGCCTCCCAAATAGCTGGGACTACAGGTGTGCACCACCACGCTATGCTAATTTTTTTTTTTTTTTTTTTTTTTAGACAGAGTTTTGCTCTTGTTGCCTAGGCTGCAGTGCAATGACGTGATCTCAGCTCATTGCAACTTCTGTCTCCCGGGTTCAATTGATTCTCCAGTCTCAGCCTCCTGAGTATCTGGGATTAAAGGCACCGGCTACTACGCCTGGCTAATTTTTGGTATTTTTAGTAGAGACGGGTTTTCACCACATTGGCCAGGCTGGTCTCGAACTCCTGATCTCAGGTGATCCACCCGCCTCGGCCTCCCAAAGTGCTGGGCCACCTGGCTATGCCCAGCCACCTGGCTAATTTTTTAATTTTGTATTGAGATAGAGCTCATATGTGGCCCAGGCTGGTCTCAAATTCCTGTCCTCAAGTGATCCTCCCACCTTGGCCTCCCAAAGTGTTGGGATTACATCCGTGAGCCAACATACCTGGCTAGAATTCCAACTCTTGATGTAATAGTTGCTTTTCTGTCCTCTGGCTTCCCTCCCCCAGTGTGTGGCTTCAGAATCCCCAGTTTTCCTCATCTGTCTAGTTCTAACAGGCCCCCCAGAGTCACTTCTCAACCCCACTTCTGCTTGCCCCTTCACACCCCACACAGAGGAGCTGCCAGTGCTGAGGGAAAGTGTTGCCTCTTAAGTGTAGTTTTCTAGTTATGAAGCCCTCAGTATAATACTCAGCCTGGGCTGGGCATGGTTTCTCATGCCTGTAATCCCAGCACTTTGGGAGGCCAACGTGGGTGGATCACCTGAGGTCAGGAGTTTGAGACCAGCCTGGCCAACATGGTGAAACCCCATTTCTACTAAAAATATGAAAATTAGCCAGACATGGTGGTGCATACCTGTAATCCCAGCTACATGGGAGACTGAGGCAGGAGAATTGCTTGAACCAAGGTGACGGAGGTTGCAGTGAGCCAAGATTGTGCCACTGCACTCCAGCCTAGGTGACACGGCAAGACTCCATCTCAAAAACAAAACCAAACACACACTCACACACACACACACACACACAGACAATAAGGGTGGTTCAGACAGGTCTGATGATGCAACCCTCAGTGTAGTGCCCATCATAGTGATGTGGGCTTCAGTATAATGACAAGTCTGGTAATGCAGCCCTCAGTGTTGTGCCCATCATAACGATGTGGGCTTCAGTATAATGACAAGTCTGGTAATGGAGCCCTCAGTGTAGTGCCCATAATAGTGATGTGGGCTTCAGTATAATGACAAGTCTGGTAATGCAGCCCTCAGTGTTGTGCCCATCATAACGATGTGGGCTTCAGTATAATGACAAGTCTGGTAATCAGCCCTCAGTGTATTGCCCATCAGAGTAATGCAACTTTCAGTAGAATAACAAGTAGATGCAGCCTTTAGTGTGATGCCAGGACAGTATTGGGGCCAAAACGTATCTTGAAATGTGACTTTGTTTCTGCAGATAGATACTGGCTGGGGCACTTGCTGCAGTGAGGAGAAAAGGAAATTTGTTTATTCTTGGGAGTGCATTCTCTGGCTATTCCGGGAGTCCAGGGTTCCCTAAACCTGCTGGCCAAGGCTGGCTCCATTAGCCCTTGCAAGTGCCATGTGACCTCAGCAGGACATCAGGCGTATTAGGAGAGCAGAAGTTCTGCAGGAATATTTCAGGTCTCACTGTAATGCTAATGAGTTCGTTGGGGAGATGGCAGCTGACAGATGCATACAGATGCCAATTCCTCCTGAAAGGAGCGTAGGAATGTTCGTGGATACGGGCAGCTGGACACAGATGAGTGTGGAGACTTATTCATGGAAGGGCAGAGTTGTTACTTAAATGGACCCAAGTGTGTGGCTTCTGGGTGGATGGATAACATGTTAGTGAATAACATGTGTGTAGCTCCTGGTGGGCATATATGTGTGTACCTGGCTGTTCAGGAGAGCACACGGAGGGCCATGGGTGTTCCTAGGAAGGCATTCACCTGTGTGATGGGCTCACACACTGGCACACGTGGCAGAGCTATTTGTGCGTATGGGTGCACTGCTGTGCATGGCTGCAGAGTGGCACATGTACGTGAATTATCAAGGATAGAAGCAATGTCCGGGTGCAGTGGCATATACCTGTAATCCCAGCTCTTTGAGAGGCTGAGGTGGGAGGATCGCTTGAACCCAGGAGTTCAAGACCAGCCTGGGCAACATAGTGAGATCCTGTCTCTACAACAAAATATGTAAACGTTAGCCAGGCATGGTGATGCCTGCCTGTGATCCCAGCTACTCAGGTAGTCAAGGCTGCAGTGAGCTATGATTGTACCAGCACTCCAGCCTGGGTGACAGAGTGAGAACTTGTCTCTAAAAAACACAAACAAACAAACAAAGAAACAAAAACAAAAAAGGCTGGGCGATCCTCCCACCTGGTCTTGAACTTCTGGGCTCACACCTGTAATCCTAGCACTTTGGGAGGCCACGGCGGGCAGATCACTTGAGGTCAGGAGTTGATGAGCAGCCTGGCCAACGTGGTGAAAACCCACCCATCTCTGCTAAAATACAAAAATTAGTCAGGCGTGGTGGTGGGCACCTGTAATCCCACTACTCGGGAGGCTGAGGCAGGAGAGTCGCTTGAACCCAAAAGGTGGAGGTTTCAGTGAGCCAAGATCATGCTGTTGCACTCCAGCCTGGGTGACAGAGCAAGACTCCATCTCAGAAAAAAGGATAAAGGCAAGTAATCACAAATATATTCAGTGTACTCAATATAGAATCAGTATACAAAGTCATTACGCAGGTTGACTTGTGGGCTCATGAACTGTACACAGAAACTATGGAAATAGAATGGTCGTGAACACCTAAGAACAAAAGGAATGTTTACTGCCATTGGCAACAGCGCACAATCTCCTCTAATGCACAACGGCATTTTCCTGGATTTCCACTGATGTGCACGTATGTACATGGCTAGTCACAGGCATGTCCAGATACCCCACATGTGCCCTGGGCGGGGGAATTCACAGGTGCCTGTGGATAAACATCACAGGCGTCCACAGCTGGTTGCAGAATCCCCGTGCGCTCGAATGCCTACATGCTACTCTTTTGGGACACGAATAACCAAATCTCCAGAAATTCTCTGAACTTCTGGCAAAGCGAGATCTCAAAGCCAACAAAGGTGGCCTCAGAAGCGCCCTCAGGCTCTTTTCAAAAGAGCACAGAGGGAAGTTTAGAGTCAGGTGCGTGTCTGGGTGCTCAGCCGTCCTGGATAGTGAGCCAGGAACACAGAGCCCTGAGCACAGCCTTGCTCACCACACCAATCTTTAGGACATATACAGTTTCACTCTCCCCCAGGCTCACGGCAACCTCCACCTTCCAGGCTCAAGCAATTCTAAGGCCTCAGCCTCCCAAGTAGTTGGAATTACAGGCACAGGCCACTGTACCCAGCTTCCTTCCTTCCTTCTTTCCTTCCTTCCTTCCTTTGTCCCCTTTCTTTCCTTCCTCTTTCCTTCTTTCCTACTCTCCTTTCCTCCTTCCCTCCCTCTCTTTCTTTTTCTTTTCTTTCTCTCTCTTTCCTTCCTTCTCTCATTTCCTCCCTTCCTTCCTTCTCTCCCCCGTCCCCTCCCCTTCCCTCCCTCCCTCCTCTCCCCTTCCCTTTCCTCCCCTCTCCTCTCTTGAAACAAGGTCTTGCTCTGTCACCCAGGCTGGGGTGCAGTGGTGCAGTCATAGCTCACTGCAGCCTCAACCTCCTGGGCTCAAGCCATCCTCCTACCTCAGCCTCCTGAATAGTTGGGACTATAGGCATGCACCACCATACTCAGCTAATTTTTTATTTTTTTGTAGAGACAGGGTTTTACTATGTTGTCCAAGCTGCTCTCAAACTCCTAGGCTCAAGTGATCCTCCTGCCTCAGCCACCAAAAGTGCTTCCCCAGCCTTTCTTAGGTGGGTCCCTCCCCGACCCCTGTCACAGTTCACACCTTCCCCCCACCCTGTCACAGGGGCCAGTTCATAGAAAGGTGCCCGGTGCGCCGCGCATGGTAGAGAGCATGGTTTTTATTGAGTCGAATCATGATTACTATCATGAATATTCTCCGTCAGTGCAGTGCAGACATCCCAGCCCTTTTCTGTCTAATCTTCCAGGCTTTTCTCACACCTCTGCCTGTGCCTGCATCCACCGTGATGTTGCCCCAGCTTTGCAGCTCCATCAGTTTCTCTCCTTCTCTGCTCCAGCTGGAGAAGGTCCATCCTTTCAAGTTGCCCCCCTCCTCCCCTTCCCAGGTTTCCTCTCTCAGCAGTTAGCTCTTCCTTGACACTTCTCTTCATTTTCATTTGCCTCCTGTCGGCCAGGGGGTGGGTGGGAATCAGACAGTCTGTTTGGAATTGAAAGCCTCCGAACCGGCCCAGGGAAATAGGAGCTTTATGTAAGGAATACAGGGAATCTCACAAAACCCAGTAGCTCAGACTCCAGGGACTCAGAAAGCCATTATTATGCACCTACTATGTGCCAGGTGGACATGTGAGACAAGGGCACTTGCTCTTGTGAAACTGGCATTGTTGTGGGAGGAGACCAGCAGCAAACCAATAAATAAGAAACTATCGCTGGGCGCCGTGGCTCACTGAAGCCCAGTGCTTTGGGAGGCTGAGGTGGGCAGATCACTTGAGGTCAGGGGTTCGAGACCAGCCTGGCCAACATGGCAAAACCCCGTCTCTACTAAAAATAGAAAAATTAGCCAGGTGTGGTGGCAGACACCTATAATCCTAGCTACTCGGGAGGCTGAGGCACGAGAAATGCTTGAACCCAGGAGGTGGAGGCTGCAGTGAGCCGAGATCACACCACTGCACTCCAGCCTGGGTGAGCCATAGTGAGACTCTGTCTCAAAAACAAACAAGCAAACAAACAAAAAAAACCCAAAAACCCAATAGCTGGGGCTCCAGGGAGTTAGAAAACCATCATTCACTCATTTATCAATTCAGTTAACAAATATTTATTATGCACCTACTATGTGCCAGGGGTACACATGAGACAATTAGTCAGGCATGGTGGTGTGCATCTGTAGTCCCAGCTACTTGGGAGGCTGAAATGGGAGGATCGCTGGAGCCCAGGAGGCTGAGGCTGCAGTGAGCCATGGTTGCACCACTGTACTCCTGCCTGGTGACAGAGCAAGACTCTGTCTCAAAGAAGAAAAGAGAAGAACACAACAGGTAGATGGGAGAGAGTATGAGTTGGGGAGCCCCATTATGTCGGGTTACTGGGGTAAGCGCTTTTGTTTTTTTTCCTTGAGATGGGAATCTTGCTCTGTCACCCGGGCTGGAGTGCAGTGGTGTGATCTCGGCTCACTGCAACCTCTACCTCCTGGGTTCAAGTGATTCTCCTGCCTCAGCCTCCCAAGTAGCTTGGATTACAGGTGGCTGCCACTATACCCGGCTAATTTTTGTATTTTTAGTAGAGATGGGGTTTTGCCATATTGGCCGGGCTGGTCTTGAACTCCTGACCTCAAGTGATGCACCCACCTTGGCTTCCCAAAGCTGTTGGCTTTTATTCTAAATGCAGTGAGAAGCTACTGGACAATTTGCAGTGGGGAGGAGGGACTGGATCTGATTCACATTATTTAAAGATCTCTTTAGCTAGCTACTGGGTTGGGTAATTGATTCCTGGGGGTGAGAGTAGAAGCAGAAGGACCGAGCAGACCCAGTGTTGTCTGAACCAGAACAGTGGCAGCCGGAATGGTGAGTAGTGGGCAGATTGCTGCATCTCAGAAGTCGAGCCGTCAACACTTGCTGATGGATCAGATGTGACGAAATGGGGAAAGAGAGGAACACAGGAATGGTGTGGTGGCTGGGGAGACATAAGTGATTCACCGTGCCCAGCCCCAGCTAATATTTTAAAACACATTTATTTTTGCCAGGAGCAGTGGCTCATACCTGTAATCCCAGCACTTTGGGAGGCCGAGGCGGGTGAATCACTAGAGGTCCAGAGTTCCAAAACAGCCTGACCAACATGGTGAAACCCCGTCTCTACTAAAAATCAAAAAATTAGCCAGGTGTGGTGATGAGTGCCTGTAATCCCAGCTACTTGGGAGGCTGAGGCAGGAGAATTGCTTGAACCTGGGAAGCGGAGTTTGCAGTGAGCCGAGATGGCACCATTGCACTTCAGCCTGGGCAACAAGAGCCAAACTTCGTCTCAAAAAAAAAAAGTTAGCTGGGCACAGTAGCATGCATCTATAGTGTCAGCTACTTGGAAGGCTGAGGTGTGGGAGGACTGCTTGAGCTCAGGAGGCCAAGGTTGCAGCCTGGGTGATAGAGCGAGACCCTGTCTAAAAATAAAAAGAAAAGACAAGGAGAATCAAGGCAGAACAGACATCAGACAGGTTAATAGCCAGGAAGTAACAATGATCTGAACTCCCTTCCACGCTCCATGGAAAGAAAGCCAGTGTCTCCCCCAAGATTTACGTGGAGGGTCCTGAATTGTCTTGCTCACTGCGCTTCTGACTTCCTGCTTTTGCCGAATTATTATTCCCCACCTGGCATCTCATGCCCTTGGGTTTTTGCTCTGACCTTTACCAAGACCGGGAGGGAGCGAAGCCCCTGAGTTCATGGAGAGCCTCAAATGCCAGGCCAAGTCACTCAGACTAGATCCTGAAAACTGGAGCCGTTTATCCATCCGTGTGTTTATTTATTCAACAAGTATTTTGTCTTTATTTTTATTTCATTTTATTTTTGAGACAGGGTCTCATTCTGTCATCCAGGCTGGAGTGCAGTGGCACCATGCCAGCTCTCTGCAGCCTTGATCTCCCCAGGCTCAGGCAATCCTCCCACCTCAGCCTCCCAAGTAACTGGGACTACAGGCTCACACCATCATGCCCTCTAGTTTTTTGTTGTTGTTGTTGTTGTTGTTTTGAGATGAAGTCTCAGTCTATCGCCCAGGCTGGAGTGCAGTGGTGCCATCTTGGCTCACTGTAACCTCCGCCTCTGGGTTCAAGCAATTCTCCTTCCTCAGCCTCCCGAGTAGCTGAGATTACAGGTATGCACCTCCACGCCTGGCTAATTTTTACATTTTTAGTAGAGATGGGGTTTTACTATGCTGGCCAGGCTGGTCTCAAACTCCTGACCTCAGGTGATCCACCCATCTTGGCCTCCCAAAGTGCTGGGATTATAGGCGTGAGCCACTGCACCTGGCCCACATCCTCTAATTTTTTGTAGAGACAGGGTCTCTCTGTTTCCCAGGCTGGTCTTGAACTCCTGGCTCAAGCAATCCACCCATCTCAGCCTCCCAAACTGCTGGGATTACAGGCGTGAGCCACTGCACCCTCAACAAGTATTTCTGAGGACTTCTTATGTGCTTTTAAGGGAGAAATTATGTTCAACCAAACAGATGTGGATTTGTGGCGTTTCCTGCAAAACAGGGTGGTAGGTGATGATTATGTACTTGCAAATAAATATAATTAGCAGCTGTGATAACAGCTTTGAAGGAAAGATTCTTGGTGCTCTAGGAGCTTCTAATAAGGAGATTTGATGTAATTTAGAAGTTAGAGGAAGCAAGAGCTGAGATCTGATGCAGAGAGGAAAGGATGCTCTGGGCAGAGGGAATTGCTTATGCAAAGGCCCTGGGGTGAGGAGGGATGGAAAATGTGATGGACTAAAGAAGGCCTTGCAAGGTCAGGTGAGGTGGCTCACGCCTGTAATCCCAGCACTTTGGGAGGCCAAGGCCAGAGGATCACAAGGTCAGGAGTTTAAGACCAGCCTGGCCAATATGGTGAAACCCTGTCTAACTAAAAGTACAAAAATTAGCCAGGCATGGTGGCAGGTGCCTGTATTCCCAGCTACTCAGGAGGCTGAGGCAGGAAATCGCTTGAACCTGGAGACTGAGGTTTTGGTGAGCCGAGATCGTGCTACTGCACTCCAGTCTGGGCGACAGAGTGAGACGTTGTCTCAAAAAAAAATTTTTTTTTTTTAATTAAAACAAAATAAAGTAAAGAAGGCCTGGGAGCAAGGAGACAGTACCAGATGAAAGCAGAGAAGTAAGTAAAGTGCAGACCCACAGGCTCTTGTTAAGGAGTTTTATCTCTATCCTAAGAATAAAAGGAATCCACCAATATGGTTTTAGCTGGGAGGATGATATGATCACACCTGCATTGTGAAGTTTCCTGACTTTCGGAGGCCAGGGCAGGTGATCACCTGAGGTCAGGAGTTCGAGACCAGCCTGGCTAACATGGCAAAACCCCTTCTCTACTAAACATACAAAAATTAGCTAGGTTTGGTGGCAGGTGCCTGTAATCCCAGCTACTTGGGAGGCTGAGGCAGGAGAATCACTTGAACCTGGGAGACAGAGGTTGCAGCGAGCTGAGATCATGCCACTGCACTCCAGCCTAGGTGACAGAGCAAGATTCCGTCTATAAAAAATAAATAAATAAATAATAAAAATAAATAAAATTTCCCAGAAGCTCCCATGTGTAGAGTTATTGACAAGAGAAAAGGTAGATTGAGTAGACTTTCTTTTATTTTTATTTAAATTTTGCGTCATATTTTACAATTATTTATTTGTTTTTGAGACAGGGTCTCACTGTGTCACCCAGGCTGGAGTGTAGTTGTGTGATCACGGCTCATTGCAGCCTTGACTTCTCAGCCTCCCTAGTAGCTGGGACTATAGGCGTTTGCCACCATACCCGTCTAATTAAAAAAAATTTTTTTTTAAAGTTGGGGTCCTAGTATGTTGCACAGGCTGGTCTCAAACTCCTGGGATCAAGCAATGCTCCCACCTCTGCCTCCCAAAGCGCTGGGATTACAGGCATGAGCCACCACGCACGGCCTAGACTTGCTGAATCATCAAAGTGGCTTGGACCATTGTGTGGTGATAGAGATGAAGAGGGATGCATGAATTCTAAAGACATCTAGGAGTTAAGGTCGGCAGGATTTGGTGAGGGATAAAATGAGGGTGAGGATAATGCCTGGGTGTCTGACCCACTGACCCGGGGGTGGAGAGGATGGAGATGGTGGCATAAGGAGTATCGGATAAGAACTAGTTTTGGGAGGGAAGGCTGTGCACTTCAGTTTGAGCATGTTGGGTTTGAGATGCCTTAAAGATATCTGGGGCAGGGGGAGTGGTCAAGGAGTCAGATGATGAATATATGCATTGGAGCTCTAAGGACATATATACATGCAGGTGTCGATGGACGCTTTGGTAAGGGGAAGACTCCTTAGAGAAAGATAAAGGTAAAGAGAAAATGCAAGGCTAAGTCTAGAGCTGTGGTTCTCAACCGGGGAGTGAGAAGTGATCTTCTTTTATTATTTTATTATTATTGTTTTCAAGAGAGAGTCTCACTCTGTTGGCCAGGCTGGAGCGCGGTGGCATGATCTCGGTTTCACTGCAGCCTCAACCTCCCTGGCCTCAGGTGATGGTAGGTTTTTTGTTTTTTTGAGACAGAGTTTCGCTCTGTCACCCAGGCTGGAGCGTGGTGGAGCGATCTCGGCTCACCACAACCTCCACCTCCCGGGTTCAAGCGATTCTCCTGCCTCAGCCTCCCAATAGCTTGGACTACAGGTGTGCACCACTATGCCTGGCTACTTTTTGTATTTTTAGTAGAGACAGGGTTTTATCATGTTGGCCAGGCTGGTCTCGAACTCCTGGCCTCAACTGATCCACCCGCCTCAACCTTCCAAAGTCGCTGGGATTACAGGAGTGAGCCACCGTGCCTAACTGAGAAAACCCTCTTGAATGCTGTCTCCTGAACTCCTGACCTGAGATTTGGCATCTGAGGCTGGGGAGAGCTCAGATAGAGAGATGTCCAACTCTAGTATCTATGAGGTGAGACTCAGGATGGGTTCTTGTAAAGTCTTGAAACCTCTTGAAGATTTATGCTGTGTGTAATAGCTCATCAAGAAACCCTGGTAATAATCCTTGAAATAGACTTGCGAAATCCGCTTTAATGAATTTTACATGATGGCATTGGAGAAATGAAATCCCCTTACCCTCATTAATCCTGAGACACAGCAATCATTTGCAGTAGGCATTCACTCAAGAGGCCCTGAGCATTTTAAGAGAAGTGCTCCACACGTGAGAAGGTGCCCAGGAAGAGGAAACATCTGCTATGAAATTCCCACCTGATTGTGAACGTTCTACCCAGGCACGGTGCACCCAGGTACAGAGATAGACCAGGCTCAGCTCAGGCTCCAAGACAGGGAGAGTCCTGGAACAGAACAGGGATATATCCCCGAGTTGTTAAGATGCTCCATGGTTGGCCGGGCATAGTGGCTCACACCTGTAATGCCAGCACTTTGGGAGGTGGAGATAGGTGGATCACCTGAGGTAGGGAGTTCGAGACCAGCCTGCCCAACATGGTGAAAGCCAGTCTCCATTAAAGATACAAAAATTAGCTGCACATGGTGGTGGGCACCTGTAATCCAAGCTACTCGGGAGGCTGAGACAGGAGAATCGCTTGAACCCAGGAGGTGGATGCTGCGTGAGTTGAGATCGTGCCATTGCACTCCAGCCTGGGCAACAGAGCAAGACTCTGTCTCAAAAAAAAAAAAAGATGCCTCATGGTTTGACTCTATGACAAACTGGAGTCAAGCCAAGCTGTGGACAGACAAAGGCTAAAATGGGATCTAGGGAGAGACCAAAGAGAAACTTGGTTCTAGGAGATGAAGGAGACCAGGACCAAATCTGAGTCCTGGGTAGATCAGGGTTACACTGTGGACTTGAGATAGGCAAGACCAAACCCAGGACTGCGATAGACCGGAGTTTAACTTGAATCCTGAGATAGACCAGGGCTGAACCCACATCTTGAGCCAGAACAAGGCTGAACCCACCTCCTGAGACAGACCAGGGCTGAACCCGCATCCTGAGACAGACCAGGGCTGAACCCGCATCCTGAGACAGACCAGGGCTGAACCCGCATCCTGAGACAGACCAGGGCTGAACCCGCATCCTGAGACAGACCAGGGCTGAACCCGCATCCTGAGACAGACCAGGGCTGAACCCGCATCCTGAGACAGACCAGGGCTGAACCCGCATCCTGAGACAGACCAGGGCTGAACCCCCGTCCTGAGATAGACCAGGGCTGAACCCACGTCCTGAGATAGACCAGAACCTCATGAGGATAGAACCAGAAAACAGGCTTATCTTGGAGAAGTTGTGGAACAGGTTTGCTCTCCCTACTTGCTGAGCCGAGTCACCCAAACTGTTGAGTGCCTCTGGGATGAATGGCCATTGCAGATGACTCAGAATGTCCCAAGACTCATGAGGGAAAGAGAATTTTATTTTTATTTTATTATTTTATTTGACACAGTGTCTCACTCTGTCACCCAGGCTGGAGTGCAGAGGTACCATCTTGGTTCACTGCAACCTCTGCCACCTGGGTTCAAGCAATCCTCCCACCTCAGCCTCCTGAGTAGCTGGAACTATGGGCACCCATCACCACGCCCAGATAATTTTTAAATTTTTTTTAGTAGAGACAGGATTTTGCCATGTTGGCCAGTCTGGTCCCGAACTCCTGGCCTCAAATGATCCACCCACCTCGGCCTCCCAAGGTGCTGGGATTACAGGCATGAGCCATCACACCCAGCCAGAATTTTATTTCCCAGTGACAGGTCATCCTAAGATCCAAGATTGAGCCAGCTCAGGCCCATAAGCCAACTGCACTAGGGACACCCAGGGTGGCTGTCCCTCCCTCTGGTGTTGGCTTGAGTGATGCCACCACTCCACATAAGCTGTCACACCGTCACACCCAGGGTATTACATATTCACACCGCAGCAGATATGCACACATACACAGTCACACAAACCCATGCACGTGCCTCCGATACACAGCAACACATGTGGCACAGACATGCACAGTGACAACACAAACCCTTGCACACACGTGTACAGACCACATCACGGTCTTATAAACACACCACCAGCCAACGGGCACACTCAGATGTAGCCTTCCTTACTATGCCAGTTTCACATCTGCAATAGCGCACAACTCCAGGGTTATGGTGTTCTCGGAGAACAGGTCCCTGGAGTTTTCTCACTCACGTATACCATCTGACACCATCCTATTTTACACATTCTTATGCATTGTTTTATATACTTAAGTCTCACACACATAAGCCTATAGATGACTACATGCTCATGTATGTTCTTGATCACATAGACACACACTGCCACACCTCAATCTCACTCAGTCACTGGCTTTGTGCCAGTCAGCATAGACTAGGCTTTGCTGTGTAACAAAATAGCCCCCAAGTCTCAGAAGGTAAGTACAACCAGATGAGATTTTACTCATGATACATGAGGGTTGGCAGGGTCTCTGCCTAGTGTGGCCATTCAGGGACGTCCCCTCTCCCCACCCAGTGATGGAGGCTTCATACCAACATGCACTTTTTTTTTTTTTTTTGAGACAGAGTCTGACTCTGTTGCCCAGGCTGGAGTGCAGCGGTACCATCTCAGCTCACTGCAACTTCTGCCTGCTGGTTCAAGCGATACTCCTGCCTCAGCCTCCCAAGTAGCTGTGACTACAGGCATGTGCCACCACACCTGGCTAATTTTTGTATTTTTAGTAGAGACAGCGTTTCGCCATGTTGGCCGGGCTAGTCTTGAGTTCCTGACCTCAAGAGTGATCCACCCACCTCGGCCTCCCAAAGTGCTGGGATTACAGGCGTGAGCCACCATGCCCGGTCCCAACATGCACTTTTTGGTTTCTTTTAGACAGAGTCTGACTCCCATCGCCCAGGCTGGAGTGCAGTGGCACAATCTCAGCTCACTGCAACCTCTGCGTCCCAGGTTCAAGTGATTCCCCTGCTTCAGCCCCCCAGGTAGCTGGGATTACAGGCTCCTGCCACCAGGCCCGGCTAATTTTTGTATTTTTAGTAAGAGACTGGGTTTCACCATGTTGGCCAGGTGGTCTTGAACTCCTGACCTCAGGTGATCTGTGTGCCTCAGTCCCCCAAAGTGCTGGGATTACAGGCATGAGCCAACATGCACTTGTGCAGTTGCTGAGGGAAGACCGTGGCATTGCACACTGGCTTGGCTTTTTTTTTTCTTCATTTTTTCAGAGACAGGGTCTTGCTCTGTGCCCAGGCTGGAGTGCAGTGGCGTGATCGCAGCTCACTGCTGCCTCCAGCTCCTGGGCTTAAACAATCCTCCTGCCTCAGCCTCCTGAGTAGCTGGAAATACAGTTGTTCACCTCCATGCCTGATTAATTTTTAAAATATTTTGTAGAATGTGGGTCTTGCTATGTTGCCCAGGCTGATCTCAAACTCCTGATCTAGAGTATTTCTCCTGCTATGGCTTCCCAAAGTGCTGGGGTTACAGGTGTGAGCCACCACACCTGGTCCACACTGGCTCTTATTCACCTGGAAGTCACTGCTGCTTACATGGCGTTGGCCAAAGGAAGTCATGTGTCACACTGGGGAAGTCCTACAGACACATCATGTGCCTAAGAGAAAAGAACTAGAATATTTGTCAACAGTTCTATTGACTACTGCAGTCTCTTACACGTTCCAAGAGTTACTCACTCCTGTAGATACGTCCACACACACACACTTTATTCCGTCTCACGGGCACCCATTCTCATGACCCGTTTCCTTCCTTGAGGCAGGGCAGGAGCCACAGTGCCTCCCGCCTAGAGTCTTCCTTTAGCTGCAGCTACATCAGAGGGATCTCCCTGTCCTTGCTGAGCTGGGGGTCCCAGGGGTAATGAGTTTCCAAGCCGCAGCTAGAGCTGGAGCTGAGAAAACAGTGCAGACACCTCCTCTGCCCCCGGAGTGGGTGGTATTTTTCCACAGACACCGGGGAAGAATAATAATAGGCACTGGTAGATCTCTCTATCAGCCAAGTGCCTTCCCATCTTGCCAGCTGCAACTTGGAAAGGGAGAGCCAAGGGAAGAGAAGGCAAAGCTGGAAGGGCCCCTGTTGGCCTGACCCACGTGATCTCCCAGTGCCACCGGGGACCCTTCGTCTTCCCCTCTCCTCCCCACTCCTCCTTCTGACTACTCAAATATTCCAAGGCAGGAAACTCATGAATATTTATAGGGGCCTGGCAGTGAGGGAGATAAAAAAAAATTTGGAATTTATGAACCAGGATTCGTCTATAAATAACAGGCCTGTGGCTGGTGGGGTTCTTCCCTCACCCACAACGTTGCTTCAACTGAGGCTCCAGCCCCATCCAAGGCTCGCAGAGCCTCCCCTTCACACACATACACACAGCTTCACTGTGGACGCACAATTTCCCATCCCTGCATTGGCACACACACACGCATTCATGCCCAACCGAACACACAGACACGTGTTCGCACCTGCCTGGGTCTGGCCCGCTGCCTCCCTTCCACTCACAGACACCCCGATGCAAAGGGAAACTGCACACTTCCTTCTTTGTCCACATTCGGGCCAATGCAGCCACTCACACTGCATCTGCACAAAACACACAGTTGGGCTGGGCGCAGTGGCTCACACCTGTAATCCCAACACTTTGGGAGGCGGAGGCAGGAGGATCGCTTAAGCCCAGGAGTTCAAGACCAGCCTGGGCAACATAGTGAGACCCCATCTCTACAAAAAAAAAAAACAGATGTTTGGCATGGTGGCTCACGCCTGTAATCCCAACACTTTGGGAGGCTGAGGCGGGTGTATCATAAGGTCAGGAGTTCGAGACCAACCTGACTAAAATGGAGAAACCCCGTCTCTGCTAAATATACAAAAATCAGCTGGGCATGGTGGCACATGCCTGTAATCCCAGTTACTCAGAAGGCTAAGGCAGGAGAATTGCTTGGAGGCAGGAGAATTGCTTGAACCCGGGAGGCAGAGGTTGCAGTGAGCTGAGATGGCACCGCTGCACTCCAGCCTGGGAGACAGAGCAAGAGCCTATCTCAAAAACAAAAAACAAAACCAAAAAAACACAGTTTCACACATACACACCATGGAGAGACACATGGCCACAGCTCACTCCCTGACCCACGACCCAAGCACGGCGCCTCCCCTCTCTGGGCCTCAGTTTCCTCACCCACATAAGGGGCACACCAAGAGTTCCTACCTCATGGTGGTTGTTGTGCAGAGTTTAAAAATAACAAATGGATACCAGGTGCTTGTTGTGTGCAAGATGATCTATTTTAAGTGCTGGCAACACAGCAGTGAACGAAAACAGGTAAAAACTCCTGCCTGACATTCTGGAGGGGAAGAAAGATAATTTGCAAAATTAATGCATAAATGATGTGGCGCAAGCGGATGGAGTAGGGAAGTGGATGAGGGATGCTGGGGCACTTGTGGTTCTGGCGGGGGTGGGGGGATCAGGAAAGGTTTTTGTTTTTGTTGTTGCTGTTTTTTGAGACAGGGTCTCACTCTGTCACCCAGGCTGGAGCGCAGTGGCATGATCTCAGCTCACCTCAGCCTCCGCCTTCCAGGCTCAAGTGATTCTCCCACCTCAGCCTCCCGAGTATCTGGGACTACAGGTGCCCATCATCACGCCCGGCTAATTTTTGTATTTTTAGTAGAGACGAGGTTTCACCGTGTTGGCCAGGCTGATCTCAAACTCCTGACCTCAAGTGATCCACCCGCCTCAGCCTCCCAAAGTGCTGGGATTACAAGTGTGAGCCACCGCACCCGGCCACCAGGGAAGGTCTTTTGAAAGAATGACATTTCAGTAAGGATCTGAAGGAGGTGGAAGGACATTCTAGGCAGAGGGAGCAGCCAGTGCAAAGAGGTGGTATAAAAGAAGCATGTTTGGCGTTTTGCGGGAGCAGCGTGGCTGGAACAGAGTGAGCAAGAGGGAGAGTGGAAGGAAGTGGGGGCAGGGAGGTGACGGGGCAGATTGTGCAGGATTTACGTCCCTTGGGGAGAACTCTATTAAAGGAAAAGCTTTTTCTTCTTTTTCCTTTTTGAGACAAGGAGAGGCCATGGCTAACCACAGCCTCAACCTCCCAGGCTCAAGAGATCCTCCTGCTTCAGCCTCCTGTGTAGCAGGGACTACAGGCACATGCCACCACGTCCAGCTAATTTTTATATTTTTTGTAGAGATCGGATCTCACAATGTTGCCTAGGCTGGTCTCAAACTCTTGGGCTCAATTGATCCTCCTGCCTGTCTCAAAATACGGGGATTGCAGGTGTGAGCTACTTCGCTCAGCTGAGGAGTTGGGCTTTTAACCCCAGGGGAGATGGGAGCCATGGAGGGCTGTCAACACAGGAGACTCGTCGTGATTCAGGTGTTCACAGGTGCTCTCTGGCTGCTGTGGGGAAAGCAGACTGTGGGGGCAAGTAGGGGGAACTGGGAGACCACGGCAGGGACGAACTGTGCTGGTTCAGGTGAGCAATGCCAGGGGCTTGACCGCAGAGATGGCCATCGAGAGGGTGGAGCACTTGGTAGATTCTAAAGCTAAGGCTGATGCATTGGTGTAAGAGAAAGAGAGGGTGAGCTGGGCGCAGTGGCTCATGCCTGTAATCCCAGTATATTGGGAGGCCAAGTGCGGGTGGATCACTTGAGGTCGGGAGTTCAAAACCAGCCTGGCCAACATGGCAGAACCTCGTCTCTACTAAAAATACAAAACTTGGCCAGGCGCAGTGGCTCACACCTGTAATCCTAGCACTTTGGGAGGCCGAGGCGGGTGGATCACTTGAGGCCTGGAGTTCGAGACCAGCCTGGCCAACATGGTGAAACTCTATCTCTACTAAAAATACAAAAATTAGCTAGGCGTGGAGGCAGGCATCTGTAATCCTAGCTACTTGGGAGGCTGAGTCAGGAGAATCGCTGGAACCTGGGAGGCAGAGGTTGCAGTGACCAAAGACGGTGCCATTGCACTCCAGCCTGGTCAACAAGAGTGAAACTCTGTCTCAAGAAAAAAAAAATACAAAACTTAACCAGGGTGGTGGCACACGCCTGTAATCTCAGCTACTGGGGAGGCTGAGGCAGGAGAATCGCTTGAACCCAGGAGGCAGAGGTTTCAGTGAGCTGAGATTAAAGAAAGAAAAAGAAACAAGATGAATGTAAGGTGGGGCAGGGAGCGTGATGAGTCTCATGCAGAAAAATGCATCAGGGCTGGCCGTGGAGCATGACGGGGCCTGCACATGTGGTTGAAGTGGACCGGGCAGAACTGGGGATGCATTTTGAAGCAAGGGCTGCTCTCAGGGTTGCGAGGGATGTGTTGCCTATTTAAGTGGAAATAGGATGGATTGCCAGTTTAGGTGGAAATGACAGAACTCGGTGCTAGGTGTGAATGTGAGCTTGAAGGGACACCAACATAAATACTCTCTTAGGTTGAACGTTCATCGTTTCCCTCATCTTAGGTTGGGTTCCTGAGAACCAGAACTAGAGATGTACGTTTCTGGCACGTGATTTTTTTTCTTTTTTTGAGACAGGGTCTTGCCCTGTTGCCCAGGCTGGAGTGCAGGGGTGCAATCATGGCTCACTGCCGCCTCAACCTTCTGAGCTCAAGCAATCCTCCCAACATAGCCTCCCAAGTAGCTGCAACTACAGGTGTGCGCCACCACACCTGGCTAATTTTTTAATCTTTTGTAGAGACAGGGTCTTGCTGTGTTGCGTGGCCTGGTCTTGAACTCCTGTGCTCAAGTGATCCTCCTGTCTCGGCCTCCCAAACTGCTGGGATTACAGGCCTAAGCCACCCCGCCTGACCTTGGAGCACATAATTGTAAGTGGGGGCAGGGGCGAGAGGAGCAGGACCTGGAAGAGAACAGATTGAGCAAAGATGAGATCCTAGGTAAAGTCCCGGCTTGGCTTGATCCGCAAGGGTCGGGGGCACTGTGGAGTTATCCTACCATGAGACAAGCAGTGGACTTTTTAAACCCCTGCATCAGTCTAGCTGCCCCTGGGGGTAGGTGACACATCCCAAGCATTCCAAGGCATAGTGGCTCTCAAAAGCCATGGGCAGGTCTCCAGAGAAGATCACAGCTGCTAGCAATGAGCCTCCGTGCTCAGCAGCTGCAGGGTGGGTACATCTAGGCAGTCGGGAGCTCCGGGCAGAGCCCCAAAAACATCTCCCACACGCCTGGCCCTAACGAGGGGGGTCATAGGAGCACCAGGCATTTATGCCAATCACAGCGTGGATGTCTGACACCAGACCCTGTTCTCAGCTCTCTCGAGATGAAAACCAGGCCAACTTGGCACTGAGGCGCCTCTGACACAGCTGAGATTTTTTCCAGATTCATTAACTGCCGGAGACTCAGCCCTCTGCCTCCCAGTCTGGGAATTGCAGAAGGGAGCAAAAGGAAGAGACGTTGCCTCTAAACGGGTCAGAATCACTCACTCAACAGTAAGGTGCCACTATCAGTCCCATTTTGCAGGTGAGGAAAGTGAGGCACAGAGAGGGTAAGTCACTTGCCCAAGGTCACACAGCTAGAAAGAGAAGCCGGCATTTGAATTTCAAGTTGTCAGCCTCTGGGGTCCTTGTGCTGCAGAGCTACACTCAACTACCTTTGGCCCCATGACCTCTTCAAAACCCAGAGCCCTTGTATCTACCCTGTGAGGGGAGAAGGAGGAAGAGAGCGGACAGAAGGTGTTGGGGAGTCGGGGAGGGAGGGGCCACATGGAAAACTTGGAGTGTACAGGAAGCATTCATTCATTCATTCATGCCTTGATGCCTGTCCATTCTCTGCAGCATCTGCTGGTGTTGGGGCCATAGCAGAGAACAAGAAAGACTCAGCCCTGCCCTTTTGGAGCTCACATCCTAATGGGGCACGCAGACACCCACCAGGCAAGGAAATGAATAAAATATAAGGATCTTGTAAGAGGGAAGGGACAGGGAGCTGTGGAGACATGCACAGGAAGGAACATAGACCTATCTAAGAGGATGGAGAAGGCTTCCTGGAGGTGGTGATGTTTGCTATGAGCCCTGAAGAATGCCTAGAATTGGGGAGTCCTAGCTGTAGAAACACCAGTATCTCTACAGTTCCATATACCTGGGGCTGGAGTGCAGTAGCACGATCTCGGCTCACTGCAACTTCCACCTCCTGGGTTCAAGTGATGCTCCTGCATCAACCTCCTGAGTAGCTGGGATTACAGCCATGCACCACCACGCCTGGCTAATTTTTTTGTATTTTTTTAGAGACAGGGTTTTGCCATGTTGGCCAGGCTGGTCTCGAACTCCTGACCTCAGGTGATTCGCCCGCCTCGGCCTCCCAAAGTGCTGGGATTACAGGTGTAAGCCACCACTCCTGGCCTCTGCCATTTAATATATAAGGCAAACAACATTGCCTCAAGGTTAGAAAAATTATATAAATATTTATTGAGCATCTACTATGTATGGGATTACAGGCATGAGCCACCTCACCTGGCCATCCCAAGGAGTTTGTGGCTAGGGTTTTTAAGGGTTTTGGAGGGGCCGAAGAGTGGAGATCATGGATTAGTGAGAATGCCAGGTGAAGTCATAGGACAGAGAGAGGAAGAAGGTGTATTTTCATGCTGATCCTATTCCTCTGTGAGGGTCTTCAAACTGGTCGCCCAGGCTGGAGTGCAGTGACACAATCACAGCTCACTGCAGAGTCAACCTCCCCATGTCAGGTGATCCTCCATCAGCCTCCCAAGTAGCCGGGATTACAGGTGCACACCACCACACCTGGCTAATCTATGTATTTTTGGTAGAGGTGGAGGTCTCACTATGTTACCCAGGGTGGTCTCAAATTCCTGGGCTCAAGCCGTCCTTTCGCCCCAGCTTCCCAAAGTGCTGCCATTATAGCCACTGTGCCCAGCCAAGACTGATTTTAAGCTGTGTGTGTGCAGGCATTCATTCAACCTCTGTGACCGCCCTAAGAGGTGGATGCTGCTGTTTGCCTTGTTTTACAGATAGAGAAACTGGCGTACCATGACGTTCAAGTCACTTGTCTGAGGTCACAGCTAGGTGGTGGCGCGATGAGGTCCCCCATGCACACATCCTGCATGCAAAATGCCCGGCACACAGGCAGTGCTTGGCTAGGCTGCTGAAGATATTACTATGTGCTGGATGGTGCTCTTTGGTGAATGCCGTGGCTAGAGGTGATACTGAAGTGCGTGCTCAGCCGGGGATGGATACAGGCGCTGGCGGGTACAATGCAGGCCGATTGAAGGCCCGCTGAGTCCTGCCACCTGGCAGAACAGTCCTCAGCCTCCTCTGGCTCCACTCCCAGCCCTGGAGGGACTGGGGGGCCAAGGGCCTCTCTCTGGCAGCTTTGGCTGGGAGCAGCTGCTCAGTGCTTAGCCAGGATTGATTTTACTTCAAGTGGCCCATTCTCACTAACAAAGGGCTCCGGTGACCCAGGTGGCTGCCACTGCCCCCTCCCCTCCAAACGGAGGACGTGCCTGCCTCCAGGCTGGAGCTGTTTTCTGCCTCTGAGATTGATTCCTTTGAAAGTCTTGGAATTACTGAGAGGGATGGGATGAGTTAGCCTGGATATGCATACCTGGAATTCGTTGGATTTCTCTGCCTGTATTTTGCCCTGGCTGGTTCACCTTTCATGATCTTCTTCTTGGCCACATTCTTTTTTTTTGAGACGGAGTCTCACTCTGTCACCCAGGCTGGTGTGCAGAGTGCAGTGGCGTGATCTTGGCTCACTGTAACCTCCACCCCCGGGTTCAAGTGATTCTCCTGCCTCAGCCTCCTGAGTAGCTGGGACTACAGGCACTTGCTACCATGTCTGGCTAACTTTTTTTAGTAGAGATGGAGTTTTCCCATGCTGGCCAGGCTGGTCTCAAACTCCTAACCTCATGTGATCCACCTACCTTGGCCTCCCAAAGTGGTGGGATTACAGGTGTGAGACACCGTGCCTGGCTTTTTTTCTTTTTTTTTTTTTTTTAACAGACAGGGTCTTGCTCTGTTGCCCAGGCTAGAATGCAGTGGCACAATCATAGCTCACTCCTGAGCTCAAGCAATCCTCCCACCTCAGCCTCCCGAGTTGCTGAGGCCACAGGTGTGCACCACCATGCCCAGCTAATTTTTTTTATTTTTTGTAGAGATGGCATCTCATTCTCACTATGTTACCCAGGCTGGTCTCAAACTCCTGAGCTCAAGTGATTCACCCACCTCGGCCTCCCAAAGTGTTGAGATTATGACTGTGAGCCACTGCCCAGCCCCTGACCACATTCTTACCCCACTCACACACAGCTATGAGCTGAATTGTGTGCTGCTACTCCCCAAAAATTAATGTTTTATTTTTTTATTTTTCTTTATATATATATATATATATTTATTTATTTATTTTAATATAAAGATAGGGTTTCACCGTGATGGCCAGGCTAGTCTTGAACTCCTGACCTCAGGTGATCTATCCACCTCGGCCTCCCAAAATGCTAGGATTACAGGTGTGAGCCACCGCACCTGGCCTATTTTATTTTTTGAGACAGGGTCTCACTCTGTCTCCCAGGCTGGAGTGCAATGGTGTGATGACGGCTCACTGTAGCCTTGACCTCCGCGAGCTGAGGTGATCCTCCCTTCTCAGCCTCTGGAGTAGCTGGGACTACTGGTGCAAGCCACCATGCCTGGCTAATTTTTGTATTCTTGTAGAGATGAGGTTTTGCCATGTTGCCCAGCCTGGTCTCAAGCAATTGCCTGGGCTGAAGCCATCCACCCGCCTCGGCCTCCTCCCACAGTGTTGGGATTACAGGTGTGAGCCACCACGCCAGCCCATATGTTTAATTCTTAACACCCAGTACCTCACAATGAATGTGACTGTATTTGGAGATGGGTTTTTTTTTTTCTTAAGAGGTGATTAAATTAAAATGAGGTCCTTGGAATGGGCCCTAATCCAACATGACTCATGTCTGTATAAGAAAAGGAGATTAGGTCTGGGTACAATGGCTCACACCTGTCATCCCAGCACTTTGGGAGGCTGAGGTGGGAGGATCACTTGACACCAGGAGTTCAAGACCAGCCTGGGCCACAAGACCCCCAACTGTAAAAAAAAAAAAGAATTAAAAATTAGCGGGACATGGTGGCATGCACCTGTAGTCCCAGCTACTCGGGAGGCTGAGCTGAGAGGATCCCTTGAGTCCAAGAGGTCAAGGCTCCAGTGCCTGGACCTCTTACTTCCAGCCTCCAGAACTGTGAGACAATGCATTTTTGTTGTTTATGCCACCCAGCCTGGGCTACTCAGCTAAGGCAGCCCAAGCAAACTCATATACATGCCCTTGGAAGTTTCCTACCCCTGAGTCCATCTCTCAGTAGCCCTGCCTGGCCAGGCTCCTGCCCAGCATGACTGTATCAGGCAGGGTCCCAGGAAAAAGCATAGTACCTTCAAAAAGGATTCCAGAGGAGAATTCAATGAAATGACTATTTTGAGAGATGTGGATGGGGTTAAGACAAGGAACAAGGCCAGGCGCGGAGGCTCACATCTGTAATCCCAGCACTTCGGGAGGCTGAGGCGGGTGGATCACTTGAGGTCAGAAGTTTGAGGTCAGCCTGGCCAACATGGCAAAACCTCATCTAGTAAAAATACAAAAATTAGCCGGGTGTGCGAGCAGGTGCCTGTAATCTCAGCTGCTTGGGAGGCTGAGGCAGGAGAATTGCTTGAACCTGGGAGGCAGAGGCTGCAGTGAGCCCACATCAAGTCACTGCACTCCCGCCAGGGTGACAGAGCAGGACTCTGTCTCAGAAAATCCCTGGGGTCTGTAGCTGAGATGAGCTATTGCTACCCCTAGGCCACAAAGAGAGGGCCAAAGCTGCAGGAAGGTGTGTGTGATCACTAGGTCTGCTGTCATGAAGTGCTTCGGGCTAGGTGGCTTAAGCAACAGAAATTTAATTTCTCATACTCTTAGAAGCTTGAATTCTGAAATCAAGGCATGGGCAGCATTGGTTTCTTTTGAGGCATCTCTCATTGGCTTGCAGGTGGCCACTTTCTTATTGTATCTTCATATAGTCTTTTCCTATGTGTCTATGTGTATCTGTGTCTTCATCTCTTTTTTTTTCTTTTTTTTTTTTGAGACAGAGTCCCACTGTGTCGCCCAGGCTGGAGTGCAGTGGCGCGATCTCGGCTCACTGCAACCTCCGCCTCCCGGGTTCAAGCGATTCTCCTGCCTCAGCCTCCCGAGTAGCTGAGACGACAGGCACCCACCACCATGCCCGGCTAATTTTTAAATTTTTAATTTTTTTTTAAATTTTTAGTAGAGATGGGGTTTCACTATGTTGGCCAGGCTGGTCTTGAAATCCTGACTTTGTGATCTGCCCACCTCGGCCTCCCAAAGTGCTGGGATGACAGGCGTGAGCCACCGCGCCCGACCCTCATCTCCTCTTTTATTTATTTGTATTATTTATTTATTTTTAGAGATGGGGTCTCACTCTGTTGCCCAGGCTGGAGTGCAGTTGTGTGGTCACAGCTCACTGCAGCCTCACTCCTGGTCGAAAGTGATCCTCCCACCTCAGCCTCCTAAAGTGCTGGGATTACAGATGAGCCCCACCACACCTTGCCTGAACTCCTCACTGAACAGCTCTCAGGTCCCCCATTTGCTGTGCCCCTTCCTGCTACAGCAAAAGTTTTATGCCCGGGGGGATGTCTGCTGGTCTCCTAGACAGTAGTGACCCCAATGCCTAGAACAGTGCCTGGCACATAGTAGGTGCTCAGTAAATATTTCCGGGATGAATGGATGCTTTGCCCTCCCTGCCTTTGCCCATGTTGACTCTTGCTCCTACATTCGTAGGCTTAGCTATTGATTCTTCCAGAAGGCCATTGCTACACCCTCAAAACCAGGCTCTGGGCCAGACACGGTGGCTCACACCTGTAATCCTGGCACTTTGGGAGGAAGAGGTGGGAGGATCACTTGAGCTCAAGAGTTCAAGACCAGACTGGGTGTGGTGGCTTATACCTGTAACCCCAGCACTTTGGGAGGTCAAGTTGGGCAGATCACCTGAGGTCAGGAGTTCGAGACCAGTCTGGCCAACATGATGAAACTCTGTCTCTACTAAAAATACAAAAATTAGCCAGGCGTGGTGGTGTGCACCTGTAGTCCCAGCTACTCGGGATGCTGAGTCAGAAGAATCACTTGAACCCCGGAGGCGAAGGTTACAGGGAGCTGAGATGGTGCCATTGCGCCCCAGCCTTGGCGACAGAGCAAGACTCCACCTCAAAAAACAAACAAAAGAAAGAGTTGAAGACCAGCCTCGGCAACATAGCCCAGGCTCTTAAAATCTAAATTTAATGTTTTTAAATTAAAAAAACTTAGCCAGGCGTGGTGGCGCACACCTGGAGCCCCAGCGTATTACTTCATTCTCATGCTGCCCTAAAGAAATACCTGATACTGGGTAATTTATAAATAAAAGAGGTTTAATTGGCTCACAGTTCCACAGGCTGTACAGGAACCATAGCTGCGGAGGCCTCAGGAAACCGACGTTCATGGCAGAGGGCAAAAGGGAAGCCGGGGGCTCTTACACAGGAACAAGAGAGAGAAGTGGGAGGTGCTACACGCTTTTATTTCATTTCATTTTATTTATTTATTTATTTATTTTTATTTTTATTTTTTGAGATGGAGTTTCACTCTTGTTACCCAGGCTGGAGTGCAATGGCGTGATCTCAGCTCACCGCAACCTCCGCCTCCTGGGTTCAAGCGATTCTCCTGCCTCAGCCTCCCGAGTAGCTGGGACTACAGGTGTGCGCCACCATGCCCAGCTAATTTTTGTATTTTTAGTAGAGGCGGGGTTTCACCATGTTGACCAGGATGGTCTTGATCTCTTGACCTTGTGATCCACCTGCCTCAGCCTCCCAAAGTGCTGGGTTTATAGGCGTGAGCCACCGCGCCCGGCCCATTTTATTTTATTTATTTGTTTGACGAAGTCTCACTCTGTTGCCCAAGCTAGAGTGCAGTGACACGATCTTGGCTCACTGCAACCTCCACTTCCCGGGTTCAAGCGATTCTCCTGCCTCAGCCTTCCAAGTAGTGGGAATACAGGCACGTGTCACCATGCCCAGCTAATTTTTGTATTTTTAGTAGAGACAGGCATTTCACTATGTTGTCCAGGCTGGTCTTGAACTCCTGACCTTGTGATCTGCCCACCTTGGCCTCCCAAAGTGCTGGGATTACAGGCGTGAGCCACCGTGCCCGGCACTACAACTTAAACAATGAGATCTCAAGAGAACTCACTCCCTATCACAAGAACAGCAAGGGGAAAATCTGGCCCCATGATGCAGTCACCTCCCACCAGACCCCTCTTCCAACATTGGGGATTACAATTTGACATGAGAGTTGGACGGGGACATAGATCCAAACCGTATCACCCAGCCACTCAGGAGGCTGAGGTGGGAGGGTCGCTGGAGTCCAGGAGGTTGAGGCTGCAGTGAGCCATGACTGCACCACTGTGCTCCAGCCTGAGCTACTGAGTCTCAAACAAACAAAAAACCCAGGCTCCCTGGAGCCAGCTCTGCTCTTCCAGCCTTGTAAGCTTCCCCGGCAAGGCCACACTTGTCCCACCCTGCTATAATTGCCTCTTCCCTTTTCTTTCTTCCTTGCTTATCTGTGAATGTGGGGAAGCCCTGGAGGGTGCTGTCCTATCTGCCCTTGCAAGGAAAACAGCCGCTGGCATTTCCTGAGCAGTCTCTCTCAGAACCAGTGCTTGAGGCATTTTTGGCGTATTAGCTGGCTGGATCATCAAAAGCCAACAGGTTCATCTCATCACCTACTGCCAGTTTCCCTGTTTGAGAAATGAAACTGATGCCAGGTGCAGTGTGGCTCACGCCTGTAATCCCAGCCACTCTGGAGGCTGAGACAGAATTGCTTGAACCTGGGAGGTGGAGGGTGCAGTGAACTGAGATGGCGCCATTGCACTCCAGGCTGGGCAACAAGAGTGAAACTCTGTCTCAAACAAAGAACAACAAAAAAAGAAATGAAACTGAGGCTCAGAGAGAGTCACTTGCCCGGGGTAACACAGAGCCAGTTTTGAAGCTCAGACAGTCCGGCCAACCTTTTTGTGTTTCCAGTCAGCACCCATTTGCTTATTTTTATTCCATAAGCAATTCTGTCACACTCCCTTGAATATCACATTGCGTTATGTGTCCCAGCCTGTTTGCTGTTACTATAACGGACTACCACAGATTGAGTAATTTATAAAGAGCTGGGTGTGGTGGCTCACGCCTGTAATCCCAGCACTTAGCCGAGGTGGGAGGGTTGCTTGAGCCCAGGAGTTTCAAGACCAGCCTGGACAATGTGGCCAGACCCCATGTCTACATAGGTTTTTAAATTTTAGCCAGATGTGGGGGCATGTGCCTGTAGTCCCAGCTACTCAGGAGGCTGAGGCAGGAGGATCAGTTGAGCCTGAAATGTTGAGACTGCAGTGAGTCAGGATCGCATCATTGCACTCCAGCCTGGACAACAGAGCCAGACCTCATCTGTAAAATAATCAATCAGTTTATCAATTAATTTTTCTTATCAAAAGAAAAGAAATTTATTTCTCCAGTTCCGGAGACTGGGAAGTCCAAGAGCATGCACCAGCCTCTGGCAAAGGTCATCCCATGGCCAAAGGGCTGAAGGTGGAAGTGACACAGAGAAAGGAAATTGAGCTAAACTCATTCTTTTTATCCATATCACACTCTATGATAACCCACAGCCCTTTTAATGGTATTGATTCATCCTAACTTCCTCTTTAAAGGTCCTACCTCTCAACACTGTTACTTTTTTTTTTTTTTTTTTTTTGAGACAGAGTCTTACTCTGTCACCAAGGCTGGAATGTAGTGGCATGATCCTGGCTCACTGCAACCTTCGCCTCCTGGTTCAAGCAATTCTCGTGCCTAAGCCTCTCGAGTAGCTGGGATTACAAGCCCCCGCCATCACGCCCAGCTAATTTTTGTATTTTAACTAGAGACAAGATTTCGCCATGTTAGCCAGGCTGGTCTTGAACTCCTGGCCTTAAGTGATCTGCCCGCCTTGACCTTCCAAAGTGTTGGGATTACAGGTATAAGCCACCATATCCAGCCTCTGAAGTAGCTATTCTTCTGTTTCTTTTTTTTTAAGTTTTTTTTGGGGGGAGACAGAGTCTTGCTTTGTCGCCCAGGCTGGAGTGCAGTGGCACAGTCTTGGCTCACTGCAACCTCCACCTCCTGGTTCAAGCGATTCTCCTGCCTCAGCCTTCCAAGTAGCCAGGACTGCAGGTGCACACTGCCACACCCAGCTAATTTTTTTTTTGTATTTTAGTATAGATGAAGTTTCACCATGTTGCCCAGGCTGGTCTTGAACTCCTGAGCTCAGGCAATCCGCCTGCTTCGACCTCCCAAAATGCTAGGATTACAGGCAGGAGCCACCGCGCCCACCCTGTTTCTTTACTTCTCTAATAAACTTGCTTTCACTTTAAAAATAAATAAAATGGATTAAGTTTCCAACACATGAATTTTAGGGGGACACATTCAAACTATAACATGATGTGAAGCCATTCTAATTATATTAACAACCCCCTCATGACATCAGTACTATTGTTAGCCATATATTCTAACTGGGGGAACGAAGGCACAGGATGGCTAAGTCACTAGCCCAAGGTCACACAGCAGAACCGAGGCTTGAACCTAGGAGACCCTTAATGAGCACGTCCTCCCACCACCACTGGGGGAATTGAATGCCTTTGAGACTCATTTCTTTGAAACCCTGGAATGTGTGTTGGAGGTGTAGCCAAGGGAAAAAAGGTTTGGACCCAGAGTGGACTTGCCACGCCCAGGGGCACACAGGGAACCAGCAGGAAGGAGGCGTTGGAGGTGGGTTTTCAGGAGTCCGGGTACCTGGCTGTCATCGTTATCAACAGGCAGGTTGATCAGTGTCACCTCCTGGCTGTGCTGACCAGCCTTTGAGGCCTCCTTCCAGCCTGGGAGCCTCACAGCAAACACCTCCATTTTGTGCAGGGGTGTCCCTGGCTATCGGGGCGAAACGCCTCAGCCAGCCACGGAAGATAAATTTCCCCCATGACGACCTTTCCATGCGCTGACAGATTGATTTCAAAAATCCATCCTCGGCCAACGCGCCCGGCCCCAGCCCCTACCGTGGGCGCTGATGGCTGCAAATTTATATCCAGGCCAGAAATTGAATTCCTGTGAGTGGAAGGAAGTATCTGAAAAGCTCACCCAGGCTCATTTTTACGTTTGAAAAACTTCAGGCCAGAGATTAAATTGGGGCCACGGTGTCTCCCAGCAGCAGAGACCTTGGTGGCGGAGAGATGACCTCGCCGAGGACAGCTTCTTTAGATTCTCTGCCTTCAGCTTGGCCTCCTGGGGCTGAGAAGTAAAAAGCAGCGAGACCTGCAGGCCTGCGTGGCTAAAGGGATCCCCACTTCTGACCAGCTAATGCTAGAAAAGGGACATGCTCTGTGTACCCAAAGGCAGGCTTTTGGTCCCCGTGGTAACTATTGAGCTATTCAGAGGGACAGGAAAGAAAACTGCTAATTCGGGCCGGGTGCAGTGGTTCATGCCTGTAATCCCAGCACCTCTGGGAGGCCGAGGTGGGAGGATCGCTTGAGCTCAGGAGTTTAAGACCAATCTAGGTAAGTGCCTGTGGTTCCAGCTACCTGGGACGCTGGGGTGGATCACCTGAGCCGGGGAGGTCGAAGCTGCAGTGAGCCATGACCTCGCCACTGCACTCCAGCCTGTCTCAAAAAAAAAAAAAAAAAAAAGCTGCTAATTCATCTTCATCCCCAGCCAGGCTCCTACACCAGCTCCTAAGGCCGCCTTAGTCCCGGCAAATTGGCGAGGTTCTAATTAAGCTTCCTTGGGCTGTGGCAGAGAGGACATCAGAGTCTGTGGATCATTCCAGAACCCTCGCTCCTCCCTGCCCCCTGCCAGAGGCCCAAAGGCTGGAGAAGGAGAAGCAGATAAATCAAGTGACAGCTCCGTGAAGGAAGAAACCCCATCTTGCTAGAAAGATCTCTCTCGCCTGCCTTGAAAAAATGAGACTGATGCAAATGCGGCTTCTTCTCTTTGGTACAAAAGCCCTTAAATATTAAAGAAATGAATCCTTGATGTCTACAAAGAAAGGATCAAAAACGAATCTTTCTGAAAGGAGAAGAGCTTTTATTTCTCCGTGAACTCTTCCAGATCTAGCCTCTGGCAGGGATGCCTGCTGAACAGGGAGGACAGGAAGACAAAGCTCTCAGTGATGGCCATTCAATATTTGTTCATTTAAGAAGTGTCTGAAGCAGCTACTGCATTGGGCTACAGCCTGGGGAAATGGCCAGGGAAGTGAGGCCCCAGTTCCTGCCCTCAAAAGCCAGTAGGGGATGGGCACAGTAGCTCATGCCTGTAATCCCATCACTTCGGGAGTCCGAGGCATGAGGATCACTTGAGCTCAGGAGTTTAAGACCAGTCTGGGCAACACAGCAAGACTCTGTCTCTTGCTGTGTCAAGAGACAGAATAAAAGGCTGGGTGCAATGGTTCACGCCTGTAATCGCACCACTTTGGGAGGCCAAGATGGGTGGATCACTTGAGGTCAGGAGTTTGAGACCAGCCTGGCCAACATGGTGAAACCCCATGCTTACTAAAAATACAAAAATTAGCCAGGCATGGTGGTACACACCTGTAGTCCCAGCTACTTGGGGAGGCTGAGGCAGGAGAATCGCTTGAACCCAGAAGGAAGAAGTTGCAGTGAGCCAAGATGGCGCCACTGCACTCCAGCCTGGGCGACAGAGCGAGACTCTTTCTCAAAAATAAATAAACAAACAAATAAATAAAAACCAGTGGTGGTTGGGCATGATGGCTCACATCTGTAGTCCTACCACTTTGGAAGGCTTACGCGGGAGGATCATTTGAAGCCAGGAGTTTTGAGTCCAGCCTGGGCAACATAGTGAGTGAGACCCCATCTCTTAAAAAAAAAAAAAAAAAAAGGCCAGTGGGGCATTCTCTAAAACTCCCTGAACAGTAATCCTCAAAACTGTCAAGGTCAGAAAAAACAAGACAGAGAAACAGTCATAGACCAGAGGAGTCTAAGTACATGTGATGACTCAATGCAACGTGGGATCCTGGATTAGATTCTGGACCAGAAAAAGGACTCAAGTGGGAAAACTGGGGAATCTGAATAAAATCTGGAGTTTAGTTAATAGTAATGAATGCATGGATGTTGATTTCTTAGTTGTGACAAGTGTACCGTGGTTATGTAAGCTGTAATAACAGGGAAGACAGGATGAGGGGGTATGCAGGAGCTCTCTGTATTATCTTTGTAACTTTCCTATATATCTAAATTTATTCCAAAAGTAAAAGTTGATTAGGTGGGTACCGTGGCTCACACCTGTAATTTCAGTGCTTTGGGAGACTGAGATGGGAGGATTGCTTGAGGCCAGAAGTTTGAGACTAGCCTGGGCAACATAGCGAGATCCTGTGTTAAAAACTTAGCAGGGGCCGGGCACGGTGGCTCACGCCTGTAATCCCGGCACTTTGGGAGGCCAAGGCAGGCAGATCACTTGAGGTCAGGAGTTCGAGACCAGCCTGACCAACGTGGAGAAACCCCGTCTCTACTAAAAATACAAAAAATTAGCTGGGCATGGTGGCGCGTGCCTGTAATCCCAGCTACTCAGGAGGCTGAGGCAGGAGAATTGCCTGAACCCAGGAGGCGGAGGTTGCAGTGAGCCGAGATCGCGCCATTGCACTACAGCCTGGGTAACAAGAGAGAAACTCCGTCTCAAAAAAAAAAAAAAAAAAACTTAGCAGGTAGATCTGTGAAGGTGTTTGCTCTCTGTCCCACTGGTCCAAAAAAAATTAGCCAGGCGTGATAGTGCACATCGGTAGTCCCAGCTACTTGGGAGGCTGAGGTGAAAGGATTGCTTGAGTCTGGGAGGTTGATGCTGCAGTGAGCCATGGTCACACCAATGGGGGGCACAGCCTTGGGGACAGAGCAAGACCTTGTCTCAAAACAAAAATTTAAAAAATGTATCAAGGTGTCAGGGTGTGGTGACACACATCTGTGGTCCCAGCGACTGAGCAGGCTGAAGCGAGAGAATTGCTTGAGCCTGAGAAGCTGAAGATGCAGTGAGCATGGTCATCCCACTGCACTCCAGCTTGGGCAACTGCTTGAGACCTTGTCTCTTAAAAAACCAAAAATGTCAGCTAACGCCCTTTTTGGCCTTAGCCCACTTGCACCCAGGTGAAAAAAAAAAAAATGGTCGGCCAAGTGTGATGGCTCACATCTGTAAACCCAGCACTCTGGGAGGCTGAGGCAGGTGGATCCCTTGAACCCAGGAGTTCAAGACCAGCCTGGGCAACATGATGAAACCCCATCTCTAAAATAAATACCCTGTCTCTAAAATAAAAAATTAGCCCAGCACGGTGGTGTGCACCTGTAGTCCCAGCTACTCACGAGGCTGAAGTGAGAGGATGGCTTGAGCCTGGGAGGTGGAAGTTGCAGTGAGCAGTGATTGCGCCATGATTGCACCACTGCACTCCAGCCTGCGAGACAGAATGAGACCCTGAAGGAAGTGACTCTTGTCCTCTCAGCATAGTGGCTGAGAGTCTGATAGGCTGGCATCCAAATCCCAGCTCTGTGAGTTTGGGCAACTTGACCTTTCTCTTTCTCAGTTTTCCTATCTGTAGAATGGAGCTAGTGTTAATATGTACCATGAGATGGGCCTCTAAGAATCAAATATTGGTAATATTTGTAAGGCAGCTTAGAAGAGTGCACTCTATATGTGTTAAGTAAAATATGAAATTCAGAATGGGAGTAGAACTTGGCGGATGGATGGATGGACAGATGAACGGATGGATGGATGGATGGATGGATAGATGGATGGCTGGTTGAATGAATATGAGTGAATGGATGGTTGGCTGGGTGGATAAATGAATGAATGGGTAAATAGATAAATGATGGGCAGATGAATGAATGGATGGATAGATGGATAGATGGTTGGCTGTATGAATAAATGTGAGTAAATGGAGGATTGGATGGATGAATGGGTGGAAAGATGAATTAATGGATGGATGGATGAATGAATGAATGTGTGGACTCACAACTACTTTCTATCCTGACCCGTCCCCCAGCCACAAGGCTCTTCTAGGCAAAACCCCAGCTTCTCAGGCTGAGGGAGGCCCCTGGTGGTTCCCAGAATTCCAGCATGGCACAGGCAAGCTGAGAACTTTTTTTTTTTTGAGACAGGTTCTTCCTCTGTCACCCAGTTGGAGTGCAGTGCACACAGCTCACTACAACCTCTGCCTCCCACACTCAGGCGATCCACCCTCCTCAGCCTCCAGAGGAGCTGGGACCACACCTGACTAAATTATGTTGTATTTTTGGTAGAGACGGGGTCTCACCATGTTGCCCAGGCTGGTCTCAAACTCCTCAGCTCAAGCCATCCGCCCACCTTGGCCTCCAGAAGGGCTGGGATTGCAGGCATGAGCCACAGCGCCTCGCTGATATCTTCTTTAAGGCCTGACAAGCTTATCACTCAGGGGAGATTTGCCCAATACCTCAAGGTTTGACAAGAGCAGGCTGCTATTATCTCAAGCTTTCCAAAGGGACATGGCCCCCTGTCATGCTCAGACGTAGCAGACAGGCATATCCTTCATCATTCTTCACAGCCCTCCTGCCATCCCCACAGACAGAGAGAAGCCACAGCCTCTGCCTAGCCTACTGGGCACCTGTCTGCAGCCTAATCACAGGTGCTCCTTCCCCAGAACAAACAAGAGAAGCCGGCTCTGTGGCAGAAAGGGAAAATTCATGGTAGATCTGTGAAGGTGATTGCTCTCTGTCCCACTGGTCCATAAGCATCCTCATTCTGAGGATCAGGGATGAATTGTTTGCAAAGCAAACAAAACTCACGCCTCCCTACTGTTTCCTGTCCCAGGGCAGAGGCAGGCCTGGAGCCAGCGTTCCCACCAGTGAAGCCCTCTTCATGGTGGCTGTGATCAGGGCTTGGAGGAGAAGGACAGGAGTCGTGCCGTAAGCCAGTGTAGACTGTGGAGCCAGATGGCCCGTGTTCGAATTCTAGCTACACCACTTACAAGCAGTGATGCTTTGGCAGAGTCTTTTTTTTTTAAAACTTTATTTGAGACAGAGTCTTACTCTATTGCCCAGGCTGGAGTGCAATGGCATGATCTTGGCTCACTGCAACCTCCGCCTCCTGGGTTCAAGCAATTCTCCTGCCTCAGCCTGCTGAGTAGCTGGGATTACAGGTGCACACCACCATGCCCAGATAATTTTTTTGTATTTTCAGTAGAGACGGGGGTTCACCATGTTGGTCATGGTGGTCTCGAACTCCTGACCTCATGATCTGCCTGCCTCCGCCTCCCAAGGTGCTGGGATTACAGGTGTGAGCCACTGCCCCAAGACTTGTTTTTTTTTTTTCTTTTTTTTTTTTTTCTCAGACAGGGTCTTGCTCTGTCACCCAGGCTGGAGTGCAGTGACACCATCTCAGCTCACTGTAACCGCTACCTCCCAAGTTCAAGCGATTCTCTTGCCTCAGCCTCCCTAGTAGCTGAGATTACAGGCACTCACCACCATGCCCAATTAATTATTTGTATTTTCAGTAGAGATGGGGTTTTGCCATGTTGACCAGGCTGGTGTCGAACTCCTGACCTCAAGTGATCTGCCCAACATGGCCTCCCAAAGTGCTGGGATTACAGGCGTGAGCCACCACACCTGGCAAAGAGCCGGGACCTCTCTGTTCCCTAGTTTCTTCCCCTGTCAAAAGGAGATAATGACAGCGCCTTCCTCCCAGGCTTGCATTATAAGGAGTAAGGGCATGGTGGCTCACACCTGTAATCAAGCACTTTGGGAGGCTGAGGCAGTAGAATCACTTAAGGTCAGGAGTTTGAGTTTGAGATCAACCTGGGTAACATAGTGAGACCTCATGTCTACAAAAATTAAAAAAAAAAAAAAATTAGTCGAGGGCCAGGCACAGTGGCTCACGCCTGTAATTCCAACACTTTGGGAGGCCGAGGTAGGCGGATCGTGAGGTCAAGAGATTGAGATCATCCTGGCCAACATGGTGAAACCCCGTCTCTACTAAAAATACAAAAATTAGCCGGGCTTGGTGGCACACACCTGTAGGCCTAGCTACTTGGGAGGCTAAGGAAGGAGAATCACTTGAACCTGGGAGGCGGAGGTTGCAGTGAGCCGAGATCGCACCACTACACTCCAGCCTGGCGACGAAAAAAAAAAACCTTGGTGTGGTCATACATGTCTGTGGGAGGCTGGGCAGGAGGACTACGTAAGCCCAGGAGGTCAAGGCTGCAGTGAGCCGAGATCACGCCACTTACTGCGCTCTAGTCTGGGTGACAGAATTGAGAGCTTGTCTCTGAAAACAAGAAACAAAAAAAGAAACAGAAGCATTAGGGAAAATGCAGAAGATGCCTCGACAGGTGGGTAACACATGGCAGGGACAGCCAAAGCTGCTTTTGGAAGAGACCTGGACGCTTGAGCCCTGGGGATGGGGAAGAGTTAGCGTAGGCCTGAGATGGTGTGAGTGCAGGGATTGCCAGAGGGCCCAGCTAGTGCAAAGGTCTAGAGATGAGAATAAGCATCCTGTGAGCAGGGAAGGGAAAGACAATTAGAGGGGATGGGCCAGAGAGAATACAGCAGCGTGTGCCTGCATGGGGTTCATTGCCTGCAAGGATGAAGAAGGACCATGGTTCCCCTGCTGCCAGGTTATAGTGTGGAGATGTTCTGGGATAGGAAGCCAGCTGGGGCTGCATGGGGACTAGGATGGAGCAAGTGTCCCCTCTCATCCCTCATTATTCTCCTCTCTCCCTTGTTGGACTTTCTTTTTTTTTTTTTTTTTTTTTTTTTTAGAGATAGGGTTTCACCACGTTGGCCAGGCTGGTCTCGAACTCCTGACCTCAGGTGATCTGCCCGCCTCGGCCTCCCAAAGTGCTGAGATTACAGGCATGAGCCACCACGTCCGGCCTTTATTGGACTTTCTTTGCCTCATGGTCCAGCAACCTCAACCCTGACTCCATGAGACTTTGCCAGATGCTTTTTATTGTGTTAAGACTCACACTGTTTGACCTCAGGAAGTTACCAAATTGGGATTTTGAGTGTTATGAAGATAATAGTAATAGCAGGGCCGGGTGCTATGGCTCAGGCCATTAATCCCAACACTTTGGGAGGCTGAGAGGGGAGGATCCCTTGAGGCCAGGAATCCGAGGCTGCAGTAAGTCATGATCATTCTGCTGCACTAGCCTGGGCAACATAATGAGAGCCCACCTCTACAAAAACATAATTAAAAAAAATTAACCAGGTGCAGTGGTGCATGCCTATAATCCTAGCCCTTTGGGATGCTGAGGATGGAGGATTGAGGCCAGGAGTTCAAGACCAACCTGGGCAACACAGTAAGATTCTGTCTCTACAAAAAAAAAAAAAAAAAAAAAAAAAATGTAAATTAACCAGGTGCAGTGGTACATGTTTTTTGTAATCCCAGATTTTGGGAGGCTGAGGCTGAAGGAACTGTCTGAGGCCACGAGTTCAAGACCAGCTTGGGCAATACAGTGAGACTTCCATCTTTACAAAAAACAAAAAATTACCTGGGCATGATGGCACACACCTGTAGTCCCAGCTGCTCAGGAGGCTGATGGCCAGAGGATCACTTGAAGTCAGGAGTTCAAGGCTGAAGTGAGCCATGATTGTGCCACTGCACTCCAGCCTGGATGACAGCGTGAGACCCTGTCTCTTAAAAAATGAAAAAAATAATATTAGCAGACACTTGTGTAGGTCTTGCTACATGCAGATGGCTATTCTAATTGCTCTTATATATATTATGAATTCATTGGACCCTCCCAGCAACCCTGAGAAGTAGGTAGTCATCATGTCCATTGTACAAAGGAAAAAACTAAGAAGCCGGGCGTGGTGGCTCATGCCTGTAATCCCAGCACTTTGGGAGGCTGAGGCGGGCAGATCACCTGAGGTCGGGAGTTCAAGACCAGCCTGACCAACATGGGGAAACCCCATCTCTACTAAAAATGCAAAATTAGCTGGGCATGGTGGCACATGCCGGTAATCCCAGCTACTCGGGAGGCTGAGGCAGGAGAATTGCTTGAACCCAGGAGGCAGAGGTTGTGGTGAGCGGAGATTACGCCATTGCACTCCAACCTGGGCAACAAGAGCGAAACTTTGTCTCAAAAAAAAAAAAAAAAAGAAAGAAAGAGAAAACTAAGAAAGACACAGAGAGATTAAGCCACTTGCTGCCGTCACACAGCAGGTAGAATGGTGAAGCTAGAACTTAAACCTAGGCAGCCTGACTCCAGGACCCTGCTCTTACCAGTTGGCCCTACTCTACCATCCCAGGAGGAATAAGAAACATCTAGAGGAAGCTAGTCACTTCTATCGTAAGGATATTGCCCAGAGAGATGCTGGTGACATCACGTGGAATCCTTTTTGGGAGGACTGTGGGAGAAATCCCTGCCAAAAATAATTGAGCTTTCTCCTGAGCATCTGGTGTACTTTTGTTTCAGGACACTGAGAACCGCATAAATGACCAGCTTTCCCTTTTTGAGTTGGCTGCTAAGGAGCTTGGAGCCAAACTTATGGCCCGGCCATATGCTGATTGTTCAGGTTTTTAAGAGATGAGTTTTTCTTAGCCTCGTTTCTGGCTCTGTCTTATGTCCTTGCTTTTGTTTTTCTTCTTTTTCTCCCTTGCCAAAAAAAAAAAAAATTTAAAGGACTTTTAAAAATCTTTTTTTTTTTCTTTTGAGACAGGGTCTCACTTTGTCACCCAGGCTGGAGTATAGTGGCTAGTGACGCCTTCATAGCTAAGCAGTCTTGAACTCCTGGACTGAAGTGATCCTCCTACTTCAGCTTCCAGAGTAGCTAGGACTGTAGGCATGTGCCATCATGTTCAGCTAAATTTTAAATTTTCTGTAGAGATGGGGTTTTACTATGTTGCCCAGGCTGGTCTCAAACTCCTGTGCTCAAGAGATTCTCCTGTCTTGGCTTCCCAAAGTGTTGAGATTACAGGCGTGAGCCACTGCACCGGCCCAAAAATCTTTATAAGGACAGTATATGGGCCAGGCACGGTGGCTCACACCTGCAATCCCAGCATTTTGGGAGGCTGAGGTGGGTGGATCACCTGAGGTTGGGAGTTCGAGACCAGCCTGAACAACATGGAAACCCCATGTCTACTAAAAATACAAAATTAGCCAGGCATGGTGGTACATGCCTGTAATCCCAGCTACTCAGGAGGCTGAGGCGGGAGAATCGCTTGAACCCAGGAGGCAGAGTTTGTGGTGAGCTGAGATAGCGCCATTGCACTCCAGCCTGGGCAACAAGAGTGAAACTCCATCTCAAAAAAAGAGCAATACATGTTTGTTGTAGAAAACTTGGAAAATAAGATAAATTGAAAGATGGTGATTAATCTCCATTAATCCCTAATTTTTAATGACTGCACAGTATCCCATTCTGTAGATGTATCATAAATTTGTAAATTGGCTGGGCATAGTGCCTCACGCCTGCAATCGCAATACTTTGGGAGGCCAAGGCAGGAGAATCACTTGAGCCCAGGAATTTGAGACCAGGCTGGGAAACATAGCCAGACCCTGTCTCTACAAAAAATATTTTTAAAAACTAGCCTGGGCTGGGAGCAGTGGCTTACACCTGTAATCCCAACAGTTTGCTCCCAAATCACCTTAGGTCGGGAGTTCAAGACCAGCCTGACCAACATGGTGAAAACCCTGCCTCTACAAAAATCCAAAAAAGTAGCTAGGCATAATGGCAGGTGTCTGTAATTCCAGCTACTGGGGAGGCTGAGGCAGGAGAATCACTTGAACCCTGGAGGCAGAGGTTGCAGTGAGCCGAGATCACGCCATTGCACTCCAGCCTGGGCAACAGAGCGAGACTCCATCTCAAAATAAATAAATAAATAAATTAGCTTGGTGTAGTGGCTCACACCTGTAGTCCGAGCTACTCAGGAGACTTGAGGTGGGAGGATAGCTTCAGACCTAGGACATAAAGGCCACGGTGAGCTATGATCGTGCCACTGTACTCCAGCCTGGGTGATAGAGCAAGACCCTGTCTCAAAAAAAAAAATCTTTTTTTCTTTTTCCAGCATGTGTAAAAGCTTTTGATCAAAATAGTTTCTAATTGTCCAATTTTAAACAATGCTTAATGAACCTCCCTCGTGTTGTACCTGAGCGAGTCAAGGAACGCGCCACACTCTGAGAATGAATTACGAGCCCTTTATTAAGCCGGTGACCGAGAGTGGCTAACGCCCAAAATTCTCTCGGCCCCGAAGAAAAAGTTAGGTGGTCTTTTATACACTAGTTTAATAAAAGGAAGGGGGGAACCTAGCTGAAACAAAGTTTTCACAAAGGCAGAGTAAGCAAAAAGTTGAAAAGAAAAGCTGGTACATAAGAAATAAAACAGTGCCAGGTGTGAGGAGTACAGCTGTCATGAAAGACACAACTTACAGATAAGGCGGGCTCTGGGCGCTCACTGCAGCTGCATTTCCAGGCTCTGCTCATACCACTTTACTCGGCCTCTTATCAACAAAGGCATTTCTGGGTGCCCAGAGTCAGTCTGGCCTTGCTTTATACTATAGTTACATACTTAAAGGGGAGAAGGTTACTAAAATGAAGAAGCCAAGATGGAGTCTGTTCAGCGCAAAAAGGCTAACATAAAGCCTGAACAGCTTTTAGTCAGGAAAAAGGAGAGTTAGTTTTAGCTGGCAAAAAGCAGGATATCACACTTGTAGCAATCAGATGCTTGTCCACACAGTGTCCACGGGCTGAAGTCTTAGCTATGGATTGGCCGAATAACATCCAAATTGCAGGAACTTTAAAGGCTTGGCTGTGGACTGGCAGGCTGCCCTCCAAAAATATCTAATCCCTGCTCTCATATTTAACTGGAGCTATCTTATGGTATTTTACATATCCTTGTAAACCACTTAGAGTCCTCTCTGGAACAAGGCAGGGCACAAATAAATATGTAAGCCTCAAGCTGCCTTGGCTTCCTGATTAAATTATCCATCCTCAAACACAGTAATAGCCTCATTTTATTAAGAGGCAGGCGCTTGCTCTCTTCCTGTTGGCCACTTCCTGATAGCCCATGCTCCTGCTGTCCCCAGGACCCCGTAGCAATGCCTCCGTCCCCAGGGAAGCACCAGGAATTTTTTTTTGTTTTGTTTTGTTTTTTTGAGATGGAGTCTCGCTCTGTCGCCCAGGCTGGAGTTCAATGGCACCTGCCATGACACCCGGCTAATTTTTTGTATTTTTAGTAGAGACAGGGTTTTACCATGTTGGCCAGGCTGGTCTCGAACTCCTAACCTCAGGTGATCCGCCCGCCTGCCTCAGCCAAAGTGCTGGGATTATAGGCGTGAGCCACCGCACCCGTCCATCAGGAATTGTTTTTGAACAAAGATACAGGTGGTGAAGTGGTAGGAGACAATGATCCCTGTTCCCAACAGCAAGAAAAACTTTTCCTGCGTGTGTCCTACTCAGTTAATCCTGGACCTGTTTTAGAGGCTGGTGTTTAATTGGGGCAGCCTCAGCAAAAGTGTTTGAAAGATTTAAGCCAGAAAAGAGGATTTGAGGAACAGCTACTTGAGTGCATAGGTTCACTCTTAAAGCCCATTAAACCCTGAACTAAGAGCTCAGCAAAGAGAGAGCAGGTTGGCAGAGCTGGCATGGTAGCTCACGCCTGTAATCCTAGCACTTTGGGAGGCCAAGGCAGGTGGACCTCTTTAGCCCAGGAGTTCAAGACCAGCCTAGGAAACATAGTGAGACCCTCCCCATGTCTCTACAAAAAAATGGCCAGTTGTGGTGTACACGCCTGTAGTCCCAGCTACTCAGGAGGCTGAGGCGGGAGGATTGCTTGAGTAAGGGAAGTTGAGGCTGCAGTGAGCCGAGATCATGCCACTGTACTCCAGCCTGGGCAATAGACGAAGACCCTATCTGAAAAAAAACAAAAACAAAAGGAGTGGGTTGGCTTCTTAGTACAGCTGCCAAGTCCGAGGTGAGACAGGATGCTAGACCACAGATTTCTAAGCTGGAAAATGCCTGTGTTCTTAGACCTGCTGTTATACGCATTTCCCTTAGAGTAGGACGCTCTCTGTTCCTCCCTTGTCTTCTGACTGCCAAGAACTCCTGACTTTGTTTCCAAGCTAGACCCAGTCTGGAAGAGCTAGCACGTGGAACCTTCCAGAACATTCCAGCAGTTCCTAGGGACATGCATTGACTGCATATCTGAACTTAAACCCAATGGGCAAAACTCAGGACCTCTGCATGCTGCGATCTGGCAGCCAAAACCCGGGCATTTAATTACACTGCTGCAGAGAACACTCCGGTGAGATGCGTCCAACGCAGACAATTATTTTAGGAAAGCCATGGAGGCCTTCTCTCTGCACCACTTAAATCTTGCTTCTCTTTTACAATTCAACGTTTCCTCTGTCGAGAGAAAATGGCTTGTTTGCTTCAAAGGACACGCTAGGAAATGTAGGAAGATGTTAATTACGTTGAACTGGGCGCTTTGTCTCTGCACAAAAGATATTCCTTGGGGGGTTCTGTCTAAATTGCTTGGGGAGCAGAGCCAGGCGAGGAGGGGCAGGGATGCTTGGGCTCCTGTTCGATGTTTTTCTTTGTTGTTTCTTTTTTAAGAATTGGCTTTATCAAGAAGGGAGGTCCGGGTTCGTTGGTTTATGCCTGTAATTCCAGCACTTTAGGAGGCTGAGGTGGGTGGATCACTTGAGGTCTGGAGTTCGAGACCAGCCTGGCCAACGTGGTGAAACCCTGTCTCTACTAAAAATACAAAAACTAGCCAGGCATGGTGGCATATGCCTATAATCCCAGCTACTTGGGAGGCTGAGGCAGGAGAATTGCTTGAACCCAGGAGGCGGAGATTCCAGTGAGCCAAGATTGTGCCACTGTACTCCAGCCTGGGTGACAGAGTGAGACTCCCTCTCAAAAAAAAAAAAAAAAAAAAAAAGGTAATGGTGGCTCATACCTTGTAATCCCAGTGCTTTGGGAGGCCGAGGCAGGAGTTTGAGCCCAGGAGTTTGAGACCATACTGGACAATACAGAGACTTCCATCTCTATAAAAATTAGTAGGTGTGGTGGTAAGACTAAAGGCCTTTAGTTTCAGCTACTCGGGAGGCTGAGGTGTAAGGATTCACTTAAGCCCAGGAGGTTGGTAAGGCCCGTTGCCTCTCCCGGAGCTTGGACACGCCCACTCCCCCCCACCCTGGGCCTGGAGCTCGGACCGCCCCCCCCCGAGCTCGGACACACCCATCCCTCTCCGCGCCTAGAAACTACGTCATCACCCCACGCCCACTTTTGCACTCGGCACTAGGCTTTGCATTCAGCACCTAGCCAGCCGTTGGAAAACCCCACCAAAATTTAAAAGAAGCCCCGCCAAAACCTGCCCAATAGTATTGTGCATCCCGCTTGCCTGCCAATGGCAGCTTGCCCCTCCCACGACCTGCTTCCCCACAACCAATCAAGACGCGTCCACTCCCTATAAAACCCCACATCTGCGCGGAGTCAAGCGCGACTTCTCCGGTTCCTCCCGTCGGACTATAGAACCTCACCTCGGAGCTGGATAAATTCGCATTGGCTCTTCTTGTGCCGGCCTCAGTTTCCTCGTTTTAAACTCGGCAGTAACCCTTACAGTTGAGGCTGCCGTAAGTCACAGTGATGCCACTGCGCACCAGCCTGGGTGACAGAATGAAATTCCATCTCCAAAAAAAAAAAAAAAAAGGAAGAAGAAGGGAAGTGGAAGAGTTCTGGATTATCCCAGAAACAAAGGGCAGGCATTCTTTGGTTATTCCTCTTGTACTGAGCCATCCTTGTTGTCTTAGGTCATGCTCCTTCAGGGAGGATTTAAGTGCTAGTATTCACCTAAAAAAACCCAAGGAAGAACCAGTAGGGGAGCAGAGAAGTGAGAGAGGAAGTGAAGAAAACTCATGCAGGGAGAGTTAATGAGTATGCCAGGCACACCCCTAATCCCAGCACTTTGGGAGGCCGAAGCAGGCGGATCCCTTGAGCCCAGGAGTTCAAGACCAGCCTGGGCAACAAAGCGAGACTCCATCTCTACAAAAGGGAAAAAAGCTGGGTGTGGTGGTACCTGCTGGTAGTCCCAGCTACTCAGGAAGCAGAGGTGGGAGGGGATGGCTTAAACCCAGGAGTTCGAGGCTGCAGTAAGCTAGGATTGCACCACTGCACTCCAGGGGTGAGTAACAGCAAGACCTCATCTTAAGAAAAACAGGCCGGGCATGGTGGCTCACGCCTGCAACCCCAGCACTTTGGGAGGCCAAGGCGGGCAGATCACTTGAGGCCAGGAGTTCGAGACCAGCCTGGCCAACATGGTAAAACCCTAAAACCCCATCTCTACTAAAAATACAAAAATTAGCCAGACGTGGAGTTGGGTGACTGTAATCCCAGCTACATGGGAGGCTGAGACATGAAAATTGCTTGAACCTAGGAGGTGGAGTTTGCAGTGAGCCAAGATTGCACCACTGTACTCCAGCCTGGGTGACACAGCAAGAGTCCGTCTCAAAAATAAAAAATAATAATAAAGTAAATAAATAGATGTAATGAGCGGGTTGCTGCTGTGGTCGACCGGGATCACCAACTAATGGTTTCCCTTGGAAGGTTTCGTGGAACACACACCTTTGAGTTCTTTCCCACCAGGGAGTCGAGAGGGGTGGTATTGATCACTAACGCTTGTGGGTCGTCGTTGAGGATTGCTGGGTGTATTTTCTGCTGGCACCATGCGAGGGCAGGGTGGGCTCTGACCATCAGGGAAAGCCCTTGGCCATGGCCAATCCTGGGTGCACCTGCAGTGAATGCTAGTTCCATCCAGCTCCTACCTGAGTAAAAGGAAGGCGGAGAAAGTGAGTTGCTGTGCTTCTCTGCCGGGGCTGAGGATGTGCAACTTATAAAGAGGGGGTTCCCCCCATTTAGGAAGGGTGTACTAAGGCTCAAAGAATGACTATAATAGTTTCAGCTGGCGTTTATGAATGGCTTGTTTTCTTTATAGATTAGTGGGGGAGTCAAGCTCTTCTGTACAATTTGTACAATTATATCATTTGCTCACATTCCAATAAAGCTAAAAAAAAAAAGACTTGATTGAGTGGGAGAGAAAAAGGTGGGCTAATAGTTGGAGTCCCCGGGATTGCTCATAATTCACAGCTTGGTTTATCTGTGCTGCAGCTCACGGCACTGGTTCTGCTGGGAGATCTGGTAACGGCTGTGCAAATGATCAATAATTATGGTGCTTTGTTTCTCTTTAAAACACTGGGTTTTTATTTTTATGAGAATGTCTTCCATGCCTGTAAGAATGCATCCTGGAATAGGACCAGGATCTTCCATTTGCCACCTCTATGGCCACTACCCATCATAGCCTGCCTGGATCTGTGCAGTCACTCCTGCCCTGGCCTTCCTCCCTCACCCCTAGAGCATCCAGAGGTCACTGTGAAGAACACCCAAGTAAGGGCACGTCCCGCCTCTGCTCAGAACCCTCCATGGCTCCCGTCTGATGTCCGTCTCTCCCACTAGATCCATGGACAACCACCGTTAGATGTTTTCTTCATTCCCTCTCTTCGTTTTTTTTTTTTTTAGATGAAGTTTTGCTCTTATTGCCCAGGCTAGAGTGCAATGGGGCGATCTCGGCTTACCACAAACTCCGCCTCCTGGGTTCAAGCGATTCTTCTGCCTCAGCCTCCCAAGTAGCTGGGATTACAGGCATGTGCCGGTGCCGCCACGCCTGGCTAATTTTGCATTTTTAGTAGAGATGAGGTTTCTCCATGTTGGTCAGGCTGGTCTCAAACTCCCAACCTCAGGTGATCCACCCGCCTTGGTCTCCCAAAGTGCTGCGATTACAGGCGTGAGCCACTGCGCCGGGCCTCCCTCTCTTACTTGATCCTATCCCAGACCCTATGCCTGGGACAAAAGATATTTTCATGGTATGGACATCTTTTTTTGTGTGTGTGAAACAGTGTCTTGCTCTGTTGCCCAGGCTGGAGTTCAGTGGTGCAATCTCAGCTCACTGCAACCTCCACCTCCCAGGTTCAAGTGATTCTCCTGCCTCAGCCTCCCAAGTAGCTGAAATTACAAGCTCCCACCACCATGCCTGGCTAATTTTTGTATTTTAACTAGAGACAGGGTTTCACCATGTTGGCGAGGCTGGTCTTCAACTCCTGAACTCAGGTGATCCACCTGCCTCATAGATATCTTCTAATCGGTTTGGAAGTTTATGACTGTCTTGTGTCTAGAGTTCCCCATGTTAGCATTTCTAAGGCTCTGATAAGTCCTGCAGTAACGAAATTTGTTTCACCCAGTAAGACACACATTTATTTGACCACAGAGCGTCCTTTTTCCAGCACACCTGGTAAGATTACCAGTGCTGCAAGGAGCATGGCTTGGGAAACAAATCCATAACTGATCACTGGATTATCTGAGCATTTTGTCTCACTTTGGCCATTACCTTACCTGGGCAGCTCCAGGTGGGGTGGGGGCACAGCAGGGTTGCACTTAACATTTAGTGGCCCTGATGGCTGGGCGCTCTGGCTCATGCCTGTAATGCCAGCAGTTTGGGAGGCCGAGGGGGGCGGATCACCTGAGATCAGCCCCTTTTTTTTCCTCTTGACACAGTCTCACTCTGTTACCCAGGCTGGAGTGGAGGCCAGGTGTCGGAGACCAGCCTGGCCAACATGATAAAACTCCATCTCTCCTGAAAATACAAAAATTAGCCGGTCGTGGTGTCAGGCGCCTGTGATTCCAGCTACTCGGGAGGCTGAGGCAGGAGAATCACTTGAACTCAGGAGGCAGAGGTTGCAGTGAGCCAAGATGGTGCCACTGCACTCCAGCCTGAGCAACAGGGCAAGACTGTGTCTCAAAAACAAACAACAACAACAAAACGTTACATGGTCCCGAGATAGCTCCAGAGCCTATATGTCACAGTGAGCTGGGGAAGCCGAGAGGCGGTCCGGGTTTGGGCGTTACTTGAGTGGATCTCTAACGGCAGTGATGGAGACAGTGTTGTGTGTGTGCGAATCTGTGTGAGAGAATGAAATCTGGTCTGGGAGAAGGATTGAGACCTCCAATTCCTTGCTGTGTTCTTTAGTCCCTCTGCACCTCAGTCTTGCCATCTGTAAAATGAGGCTCCTTAAGGAGGGACTGAGACCACACACGGCAGGCGCTGGCATAAGCCTGGAGCCCCGCAAAGGGGCTCCTCATGCCCCCTTCCTGTCCCAGCGAGGGTGAGGCGAGACGCTTATTGGGATCCTACTCTCTGACCACCCCCATACCTCTCTGCAGACTCTGTTCCAGAGCCCAGAAGAGGGCTGGCAGCTGTACACCTCTGCCCAGGCCCCCGACGGGAAATGCATCTGCACAGCCGTGATCCCGGCGCAGAGTACCTGCTCTCGAGATGGCAGGAGTCGGGAGCTGCGGCAACTGATGGAGAAGGTGAGAACCTTCCAGGTGTCCTGGGGGCAGCTGGGATAATGTCCCAGTTTTTGTCCCACCCTCTGGACCCAACCAGGTCAGCCAGTGGCCATATTCAGCTATGCAAATTATTCAGAGCTGGCTGATAATCCGGCTCCTCTCCAAGCAGATCTTTTTTTTTTTTTTTTCTTTTTGACACAGTTCACTCTGGTACCCAGGCCGCAGTGCAGTGGCACAATCAACTCACTGAAGCCTCAAACCTCTGGGATCAAGCAATCCCAGCTCCTCAGCCTCTGAGTAACTGGGACTACAGGCATACACTACCACGCATTGTTAATGTTTATATTTTTTGTAGAGATGGGATCTCCCTATGTTGTCCAGGCTAGTCTCAATCTCCTGGGCTCAAGTGGTCCTCCTGCCTCAGCCTCCCAAAGTGTTGGGATTATAGGCGTGAGCCACCGTGCCCAAATGGATACTTTATCCAATATCTGTTCAATGCTTTTTTTTTTTTTTTTTTTGAGATGGAGTCGCACTCTGTCACCCCAGGTGCTGGAGTGCAGTGGTGCAATCTCAGCTTACTGCAACCTCCACCTCTCGGGTTCAAGAGATTCTCCTGCCTCAGCCTCCCTTGTAGCTGGGATTACAGGCATGTGCCACCACACCCAGCTAGTTTTTGTATTTTAGTAGAGACGGGGTTTCACCATGTTGGTCAGGCTGGTCTTGAACTCCTGACCTCAGGTGATCCACCCGCCTTGGCCTCCCTAAGTGCTGCGATTACAGGCATGAGCAACCATGTCCAGCCTGTTCAATGGTTCCTACAAAAGCTTCCTTCTACCTCTGATCATGGTCAATAGAAAACAGTTCCCTGGGCCAGCATGCGGTGGCTCACACCTGTAATCCCAGCACTTTGGGAGGCCGAGGCAGGTGAACCATTTGAGGTCAGAAGTTCAAGACCAGCCTCGTCTAAAAATACAAAAATTAGCTGGGCATGGTGGCATGTGCCTATAGTCCCAGCTACTTGGGAGGCCGAGGCAGGAGAATCACTTAAACCTGGGAGGTGGAGGTTGCAGTGAGCTGAGATGGCACCACTGCACTCTAGCCTGGGCGACACAGCAAGACTCTGTGTCAAATAAATAAATAAATAAATCTTACAAAATATTTATTTATGGAATTTCCCACTTAATATTTTTGGACTGCGGTTGGCCTCAGGTAGCGAAAACGTGGAAAGTGAAACTGTGGAGAAGCGAGACTACCGTAAAAATGTTTCGTGAAGGCCGGGCGCGGTGGCTCAAGCCTGTAATCCCAGCACTTTGGGAGGCCGAGGCGGGTGGATCACGAGGTCGAGAGATCGAGACCATCCTGGTCAACATGGTGAAACCCCGTCTCTATTAATACAAAAAAAAATTAGCTGGGCACGGTGGTGCGTGCCTGTAATCCCAGCTACTCAGGAGGCTGAGGCAGGAGAATTGCCTGAACCCAGGAGGCGGAGGTTGCGGTGAGCCGAGATCGCGCCATTGCACTCCAGCCTGGGTAACAAGAGCGAGACTCCGTCTCAAAAAAAAAAAAAAAAAAAAATGTTTCGTGGCATCCAGGGTGGGTATTAGGCTGCCGGGCTTCTGAGAGCTTCCAAGTGTCATGTGAATAATTGTACAGGAAAGTCTGTATTTCAAGCATCCAGTGGTGACTCTGACCGAGTTTACCTTAGCCAAGTGGAGTCCACTTTAGTCAGGTGCAGCTGGTGGGAATCTACCTTAGCCAGGTGAGAGTCTACTTAAGCCAAATGGTGTTCACCTTAACAAGGTGGCTGCCTCAGCCAGATGATCACCTTAGTCAGGTGCAGTTCACCTTAACCAGGTGGGAGTCTGCCTTAGCCAAGTATGGTGTTCACCTTAGCCAGGTGGAGTCTATCTTAGCCGGGTAAAGTTCACCTCAGCCAAGTGAGTCTGCCTTAGGCAGGGGAGTTCACCTTATTCATGTGGAATTCACCGTAGCCACGTGGAGGTGGGAGCTGGGGGCCCTCAGTTTGAGTGAGGAGAGGCCAGCATAAGGGAAGTTTATTTTACTCATTCAGCCAAAAAGTACTTATTGAGCCTCGACTCCAGGCCAGTGCTGGGCACTGGAGATTAAGTTGTGGACAAGCTAGATGCAGCCTCTGTCTCTGAGGGTCCCATCTGAAGGAGGCAGATGGACAAGAATGTTTTACATAGTCACAGCTGGGAAGGAAATGACCAGGCAAGAGGAGAGTAGTGAGCGGCTACCTGGGACAGGGTGGTTAGGGAAGGATGCTTTGAGCCGGGGACGTTGGACCAGAACTCTGAAAGATACGAAGGAGCCACATGGGAACGTGCGGGCAACAGCACTCCAGGTAGAGAGACCAGCAAGTGCAAAGCCCTGCAGAGTGAAGGAGCTTAGAGTCTGTGAGAATGAAGAGAGACAAAGTGGGTGGGGTGGGGGACGGCAGGACCAGCCAGCGCAGGATCTGTGGAGGAGGAAGGTGATCTAATCTCTGTTTTGAAAGTTCCTTCTGTCTGCTGTGTGGAGAATTGACTACAAGGGATGAAGGTGGAACTGGGAGACTAGGGAGGAGGTGAGAGGTGGTGGTGGGTGGACCAGATGGGAGCCAGTAGGTAGGAGGGAGGGATGGATGGACGGTTTGGGCAGGTGATTGGGAGGCTGCTGGTAAGCTCAGGGGAGGAGAAAGTGGCCTCGCTGGTCTGGTGTCTATGCAGCCTCTGGTCCCGCCAGTTCTTATCTGTAACATCTCTGGGTTGAGGTTTGGGGAAGGAGGTCTGGTCCCTTCAGTTGTCCCCATTCCTAGGTCCAGAACGTCTCCCAGTCCATGGAGGTCCTTGAGTTGCGGACATATCGTGACCTCCAGTATGTACGCGGCATGGAGACCCTCATGCGGAGCTTGGATGCACGGCTCAGGGCGGCTGATGGTTCCCTCTCGGCCAAGAGCTTCCAGGTGGGTCCTTCTGGGTCCAGGCCAGAGATCAAAGGAATGATTGGGATTTGGTATCCATTAGTGCCTATAGTGGGGTCGTGTCTGGGAAGAATCTAGGGTCCAGTCTGAACCAAATGTCAAGGGCCAGGTATGTATCAAATACAAAGGGTGAAGTTGTGAGTCAGAGGTTGGGGTTACGTCTGGGTCAAAGGTCAGGGGTCAGGCATGGCCATGGTTCCATCTTGGGGCACAGGAGCTGAAGGACAGGATGACGGAACTGTTGCCCCTGAGCTCGGTCCTGGAGCAGTACAAGACAGACACGCGGACCGTTGTACGCCTGCGGGAGGAGGTGAGGAATCTCTCCGGCAGCCTGGCGGCCATCCAGGAGGAGATGGGTGCCTACGGGTACGAGGACCTGCAGCAGCGGGTGATGGCCCTGGAGGCCCGGCTCCACGCCTGCGCCCAGAAGCTGGGTATGCCTTGGCCCTTGACCCTGACCCCTGATCTTTGATTGCCACACCCAACTCCAATATCATCTGTTTGTGCCTAGAAGCTGGGCACAGTTTTGACCACTAACTTCTAAACCTCAACCCTTGACCTTCCTACCTAAGGCCACACCTGAGCCCAGAAGCTAGAAATGGCCCTGGCCCTTGGCCTCCAACCCCTCACTCCCAACTCAACAACATATTGGGACCAGATTTTTGAATCTTTCCTCACCCCTGGTCCCAGCTCTCCCCAACTTGATCATAACAGCTCATCTTTGTCCAGCCTCTCTTAGGCTCTTCCCTTTCCCATCCTCATTCCCCCTGTTCTTGCCTCACAGGCTGTGGGAAGCTGACCGGGGTCAGTAACCCCATCACTGTTCGGGCCATGGGATCCCGCTTTGGCTCCTGGATGACTGACACGATGGCCCCCAGTGCAGATAGCCGGGTGAGTAACTGTGCCAACCCCTGGGGTCAGGGCTGGGAGAGACAGAGCCTCTGACTGCCTGTAGATACCCAGGGAGTCCACTCTGATGACTGTCTTGTAGCCCAAAGTGTCCTGGATCCCCCAGGGCCATTGGACCCCCCTGTCTAGTAACCCCTAAGTGACCAAGGGCTTTTCAGCCCTATGAATCCCAAAGTCCCAAAGTCTGTTGACCTCCAGTTACTAACAGTTACTGAGTTCTACTGACCAGTTCTCAGGGACTATTGATGTCCAAGTAACTACCCAATGACCAGTGCCTTCCCAAGGACAAGAGGTCTCCTCCACCAAACTCTGCTCAGTGACGTTTAGACTTCTAGTGGCTTCCACGGTCATGACTGCCCATCACCTAGACACACAATAACCATCCATGAGGCCGGGCGTGGTGGCTCATGCCTGTAATCCAAGCACTTTGGGAGACCAAGATGGGCAGATCACTTGAGGTCGTGAGTTCAAGACCAGCCTGGCCAACATGTTGAAACTCCATCTCTGCTAAAAATACAACAAAAATAGCTGAGCATGGTGGTGGATGCCTGTAATCCCAGCTACTTAGGAAGCTGAGGCAGGAGAATCGCTTGAACCTGAGAGGTGGAGGTTGCAGTGAGCCAAGATCACGCCACTGCACTCCAGCCTGCGCTATAACAGCGAGTCTCAAAAAATAAAAATTAAAAAAAAGAACCATCCATGAACTTGCCCAGTGATGATCCTGCAACAGTGACCTTCCCAGTGACTGCTGTTGGTTTCCAGGTGGCCACTTGGTGTCAGAGATTACAAGTAGTAACTAGCCACTGTCCCACCATAATTGCTGGCCTCTCAGGGAGTATGGGAATTAACCAAGTGGCTGGTTTGGGAATCAGACTTAGATTTCCATTCCAGTTCCACCACTTAGCTAGGGAAATCTGGGCAGGTTTCTTAACATCTCTGAGCCTCGATTTCCTTATCTTCAAAATGGGTCAGGATAATATCAGCCTTGCAATTTTTAAGATTCTTAGCTCGATAACCAGCACTAGTAAGGACACTTAAAATGCTAGTTAACGGCCAGGCGCGGTGGCTCATGCCTGTAATCCCAACACTTTGGGAGGCCAAGGCGGGCGGATCACCCGAGGTCAGGAGTTCAAGACCAGCCTGACCAACATGGAGAAACCCTGTCTCTACTAAAAATACAAAAGTAGCCCGCTGTGGTGGCTCATGCTGTAATCTCAGCTACGCGGGAAGCTAAGACAGGAGAATTGCTTGAACCCTGGAGGCAGAGGTTGCAGTGAGCCATCATTGCACTCCAGCCTGGGCAACAAGAGCGAAACTCCATTTCCAAAATAAAGCCAAAAAATCCACAGGCCCTTTCTCACCAAAACAAAACAAAACAAAACAAAACAAAAAATGCTAGTTAACATGATGACAACTATGATGACGATGAAAATGGTGATGACACACCTGGTCACCTCGTGGTGACAGGGTTAACCATGCATTGAATTCAAATGATGTCTTATAACATTCAGTGGCTGTCCAGTGACCACTAACCATCCAGTATCTGATGACCAGGGAATTCCTGGGCCCAGTGAGTCCCCAGGGGCTGCAGTGATGTCTGGGTCCTTTGGGATTAAGTGTTGTCCACTTAGGGGCTATTTTAAGACCAGCAGTGGCCATGTGCAGTAGCTCACGCCTGTAATCCCAGCACTTTAGGAGGCCGAGGCAGGCAGATTGCTTGAGCTCAGGAGTTTGAGACCAGCCTGGGCAACATTGTGAGACCCTGTCTCTACTAAAGATAGAAAAAATTAGGCAGACCTGGTGACATACCCACTATTCAAGGGGCTGAGGTGGGAGGATTGCTTGAGTCTGGGAGGTTGAGGCTGCAGTGAGCTGTGATTGTGCCACTGCACTCCGGCCTGGGAAACAGAGTGAGACCTTGTCTAAAAAAAAAAAAGACCAATAGCACTCACTGGGATTATGGTCCCAGTGGAGCCATGCAGTTCCCCAAGGAACCACAACCCCTGGGGACTCACTGAGCCCAGGAATTCCCTGGATAATGCATGGTTATTGGTCAGTGGACAGCCACTGAGTGATAAGACGTCTCTTGAATTCATTGCCTATGATTAATGCTGCCACCATGAGATGATAATGGTTCCACTAGACCCATAATTGGTCATGAATGGTCAACAGAATTCCCATGACTAATGACCACTTAGTGATTGTTGATCTCTAATGGCTGTGGCTGGTGCTGGGACCCTTGGGTCATTGGTGGTGGTACTCCCAGTGACCAGCAGCTGCTCCATAGGTCTGGTACATGGATGGCTATTACAAGGGCCGCCGGGTCCTGGAGTTCCGCACCCTGGGAGACTTCATCAAAGGCCAGAACTTTATCCAGCACCTGCTGCCCCAGCCATGGGCAGGCACGGGCCACGTGGTATACAACGGCTCCCTGTTCTATAACAAGTACCAGAGCAACGTGGTGGTCAAATACCACTTCCGCTCGCGCTCCGTGCTGGTGCAAAGGAGCCTTCCAGGCGCCGGTTACAACAACACCTTCCCCTACTCCTGGGGCGGCTTCTCCGACATGGACTTCATGGTGGACGAGAGTGGGCTCTGGGCCGTGTACACCACCAACCAGAATGCGGGCAACATCGTGGTCAGCCGGCTGGACCCGCACACCCTTGAGGTCATGCGGTCCTGGGACACCGGCTACCCCAAGCGCAGTGCTGGCGAGGCCTTCATGATCTGCGGTGTGCTCTACGTGACCAACTCCCACCTGGCTGGGGCCAAGGTCTACTTCGCCTATTTCACCAACACGTCCAGTTACGAGTACACGGACGTGCCTTTCCACAACCAGTATTCCCACATCTCAATGCTGGATTACAATCCCCGGGAGCGCGCCCTCTATACCTGGAACAACGGCCACCAGGTGCTCTATAATGTCACCCTGTTCCACGTCATCAGCACCTCTGGGGACCCCTGAGCCACTGCCATGGCTCAGGCTGCTGCCTGGGGGGCCTCTGGGGGCCCCTTTCATTCTGCCTGTATCCCTCAAGGGTGATCTCTCTGTCTCTGTCACACCCTCTCTCCCTCACTTTTTGCTGGGCTTTTGTTCTCTGCCTGTGTATTTCCATTTTCTCAATATCCCCTCTTCTCCTTTATTGATCTCTGCTTTTAAAACATCACTTCTTTCTGCCTTTTTATGGATGTCTTTTTCTTTTTATGGCTCTGGTTCTCGAGTTCTCTTTCCCTGTCTCTGCCTCTCTCACTCTGTCCTTCCGTCCCTCCCTCCTTGCTTCCCACCCATTCCTCATCCCTCACTCCATACCCCCACCCCCAGGAGTTCAGTGCATGGATCTGTTTCTTTTTTTATTTACACTTTTTCTTTCCGGTTTGCCGGAATAAACGGGACCTTTGACATTTGATGCTTCAGTGGCTCTCTGTGTCCAACAGGGGCAGAGGTGGAGGTGGCCACGAAGTCCAAGCCTGGAGATCCCTCTCCATTGAGGATCCCTTTATTCCATGAACCAAGCTTAAGCCAACTGGGGGCAAGGGGTTCCCCAGGGCCAACCCTTTGGGGAGATGGGTGAGGAGACCCAATCCAAAGTTGTTTTGATCGAAAGCAATTCATTTAAAAGCAGTTTGGTCAAAACAACTGAGAATTCTAGCACAACGGTGAAAACTAGCCTCAAATGAGTATTCTCCTGTCACTGGATTGCCACTCTCCGATCACTCTTGATGCATTACTAAGTGGTCTGGACATTTTTTCTTTTTTGAGACAGTCTCACTCTGCCACACAGGCTGGAGTGCGGTGGCATGATCTCAGCTCACTGCAACCTCCACTTCCCAGGTTCAAGTGATTTTTAGCCTCAGCCTCCCGAGTAGCTGTGATTACAGGTGTGCACCACCACACCAGCCTAATTTTTGTATTTTTTTTTTTTTTTTGAGACGGAGTTTCGCTCTTGTTACCCAGGCTAGAGTGCAATGGTGTGATCTCGGCTCACTGCAACCTCCACCTCCTGGGTTCAGGCAATTCTCCTGCCTCAGCCTCCTGAGTAGCTGGGATTACAGGCACGCGCCACCATGCCCAGCTAATTTTTTGTATTTTTAGTAGAGATGGGGTTTCACCATGTTGACCAGGATGGTCTCGATCTCTTGACCTAGTGATCCACCCACCTCGGCCTCCCAAAAAGTGTTGGGATTACAGGCGTGAGTCACTGCGCCCAGCCAGTCTGGCAATTTTCTAATTTTTTTTGTTTTTTGAGATGGAGTTTTGCTCTTGTTACCCAGGAGGGCAATGGCGCCAACTCAGCTCACCACAACCTCCGCCTCCGGGGTTCCAGCAATTCTGCCTCAGCCTCCCGAGTAGCTGGGATTACAGGCATGCACCACCATGCCCAGCTAATTATGTATTTTTAGTAGAGATGGGGTTTCTCCATGTTAGCCAGGCTGATCTCAAACTCCCGACCTCAGGTGATCGGCCCGCCTCAAGTCTCCCAAAGTGCTAGGCCGCCTCACCCGGCCTTTTAATGGATTTTTAACAATTGGGCTGGCTTTTAAGAAGTTGAGTATAAAAGAGTAGGGGCTCCATTGAATCGAATGAAAAGATGCTGGGAAAAAAAAGTAGGGGCCAGCTGAATTTTTCCTTTTTTTCTATTGTTGCTTTGTAATTTCAAAATTTGCTTTTCAACAAGTCACATCTGTGCTGAGTTAACTAATCACAAAAAAGCTAGAAACAGCCTAAACGGGCACTCAGGTGCCTTCAGTTGAACACATTCATACCCTACACTTGGAGCCCGTTTGCCTGGAAGAGGGATTGGGCAGGGAGAGCCCTTAATGGGGGACCAGAACTCTTGGAGGGGAAGGAGAGGAAAAGACAGGAAGTTTTGGAGGCAGGAAAGAAGAGTATGAGGGAGGAGACAGGAAGGGACCGAACCAGGAGTGGGCCAGATACAGCAGCTCGTGTGTGTCATCCCAGCACTTTGGGAGGCTGAGGTGAAAGGACTGCTTGAGGCCAGGAGTTCAAGACCAGGCAACATAGTAAGACCCCATCTCTAAAAAAAATTTACAAAATTAGCCAGGCGTGGTGGTGTGCCCCTACAGTCTCAGCTACTCGGGAGGCTGAGGTGGGAGGATCTCTTGAGTCCAGGAATTCAAGGCTGCAGTGAACCATGAGTGACACTGCATTGCACTCTGGGCCACAGAGTGAGACCTTGTCTCAAATTAAAAAATAAAAAAGGAGAAGCTAAGTCCTCAGCAGCCTTAGAGATCTGGCTAAAGGCGGGGGAGGGGAAGTCACAGAAGGAGAAGAACCAGATGAGGGCTTTATGTGATCTAGGTCTGTCTGAAGGCCTGCGTGAGGTGTGCCTAAGGGGTACAGCCAGGCTAGTTGGGAGGGGTACAAGAAAGGTGAGGAGCACCTTGGTGGCTCACGCCTGTAATCCCAGCACTTTGGGAGGCCGAGGTGGGAGGATCGCCTGAGGTCGGGAGTTCGAGACCAGCCTGACCAACATGGAAAACCCCGTCTCTACTAAAAATACAAAATTAGCCAGGCATGGTGGCGCATGCCTGTAATCCCAGCTACTCGGGAGGCTGAGGCAAGAGGTGGAGGTTTCAGTGAGCTGAGATCTCACCATTGCAGTCCAGCCGGGGCAACAAGAGTGAAACTCCGTCTCAAAAAAACAGAAAAGGAAGGTGAGGAGCATCATCCTTGGGGCTAAGTGACCAAGAATGAAGGTAGGGAGTGCTGCCCAGGTGATCCTGCCCCATGTTGACCCCAATGGGTGGTCCCTATTGAATCCACAGCAGAAACATCATTTGAACCCCACTGGCCCAGACCCCTACCCCGCTGAGGCCGCAGAGGGGCCGCTCCCCACTCCTCCCGGGAGAGGCTCTCCCCATCTGTAATTAATGGCTTCCCTGATTAAATTATCTCCGATCTGTGCTGGCATCTCCGGGAACTCGGATACTGGGGCCATATTGGGAACGAAACCAATGAATAATAAATAGGACTGCCTAATGTACTCATTTAAAACCAATTTTTAGAGAAATCCTCAAGAAAAGCAATTAATTTCCATTTAAACGACTATGTTTGACATCAGAAAAAGGATTCATTCCCAGATTAGCACGTGGAGAGGCACTTTACTTTGTACCTGCTGAAAAAAATGAAATGAAAAGCAGCACAAAGCTGGACATCTAGAACATCTGTATCTCCCAACTCCCACCCCAATTTACATTTATTTGGAGGCAGAGGGTCTCCACGGGGGGTGGGGGGACGGGGTGGTTTATTGGCCTTAGATACTGGATTCTCCCAAAGAAAGGTGGAGAAACGAGGCTGCTGAGGTCCACAGTCTTTGTCCATGATATGCTGAGTGTTGGGAAGCCACATTCTCACACTGAGATTGGGGCTGGGTGGTGGTGTGTCCATCATATCAGGTCCTCAGAGCGATCTCTCTCTAACACACACACACACACACACACACACACACACACACACGCTCAGTGCTCCTTTTTAGTTTGTGGCTTTTGTTCCAAACAAGGATGGGCAGGCTAACTTCCCAGGCCAGGATCAATCTGTGTGCATGTGTGTGTCTTTGGCTGTCCACTGTTAACTCATTGACTTTCCCTCCTGTCACAAACATGGGAACAGGGACGCCAACTCCAATCCTGGGTCAGTAACCCTGTTTCCCCCAAGGTGACCTGCTCCAGCCCTTCCCAGCAGCCACAGAAGTCTGGAGCACGTGGAGATTGGCCCCCTGGGGTGGGTCTGACCTGGGAGGTGCCTGTAAAAGATGGCACTAGGGTAGACTACACTGTCGCCAACCTAAAGGCCTGGGATTTATGCCCCGATTCCAGGCAGGAGGGGGTGGGGGGGAGATGAGGGAATTCGAAGCTGCTTAATAATGAATCACTGGCCCCGAAGTGGGCTCTGGTGGCATGTTTACCTAACAGTGACATTCTCATTTGGGTTTTGGCCACTGCACAGACAAGTTCGGGGGGGCCTGGAGGGGCAGGTGGTCACACCCAGACGGGGACTCCTGGAATCACACAGGACAGACACAGGGACAACCAGTCACATGGCCCCACACAATCTTGGGCAAACACACACATACACACACAGGTGTAGGGGCAGCGGCTCCCACACAGGATGATGCACAGCCTTCCCTGGACCCTGCTGCTGACACAGTCAGGACACAAAGCCATTCTTCACCTTGGAGTGGAACTCAGCAAACCGTCTGGGCCCCAGCCACTAATTTCCGATCCTTCCAGACCCAGGCCCTCCACTGTTGCAGGAGGGGTGTAGTCCCTTCCCCAACCCCACATCCAACTGTTGGTGTGAATGGTGAGGCTGCTGCCTGACCCCCTACCCCACTCCACCAGGCGAGGATGGGAGAACATTCTGCCTGGTGGTGTAGCCATGCAGCCGGTCTCCCCAGCCCTCTGGAGCTGAAAGGAAACCCATTAAACCTTCTTAATGACAAACGCTCCAGCAGGCAGGCAGCAGGCGAGTGAGCGATTGCTCCCGGAGCCAGCCAGATGGGAGCAGGCGCAGGTGATTGTTTATGAGGCTCAGCCTTTATTAGAAACTCAGCACTTGGGGGAGGGGAGGTCCCCTGGGGCTGGGCTTTAGTTGCTCAGGTTCCTAAGCAATGCCAGCCAGGCACCCCCGCAATCTGGGCTGGTCCCCATCAAGTGGAGGGGGGATAGGGTGTGCAGGCATAACCACTTCTCCATCTAACAGACCCACAGCCTACTGACTGAACAGGGGATGGGGATCAGGCAGGCCACACCCACAGCCCCAACACTGGTGGGGGACCCCATCTCCTCACCACCCACCCCAGGATCCCCTGTCCCACTTCAGGCACTGGAAGCTGTGTCTGCTCCCATCCCCCTCCAGTCCAGGAGGGCCCTGTTGTCATGGTAACCACAGCTGCAGCGGGTGCTGGCTGGGTGCCGGGCTGGACCTATGAACCTTCCAGAAGCACCTGAGATGCCAGGGAAGCAGGTCTCAGGGTGCTGGGTGGCTGAACGGTGCCCATGTCCCTGAGAGCCAGCTGCTGAGACTCCCCCTGGCCCAGGGCAAGGGGGAGCCTCTTGGGGAGAACGCACAGCTGGGACCCTTAGGATGGGGGATTGTGATCCCCTCCCAGTGACATGGTGCCCCCTATGCCTCCCTGGGGAGAAATGAGACACAAGAGAGTGGAGTAGTGGTTCTGGGTGTTTAATTGGGGGTAAAAGGGTGCTGCACGGTTGCTCAGAGGGCCCACTGCTGGGCCGCACGAGTGTTTGCTTTTGCAACTGAACAGAGGAGCGTGGCCTAACTAGAAACAACTCGGCCCTCGAGTCTGCCTCCAGGACCTGGGGAGACACGGGGCGGCTCTGCCTGACCAGGCCTTCTCTTTGGAACACCCCTCCCACCACACTGCCCTGGTTCTGGGCACCTCCCACCCCTGCTGAAGTCAATTCCTTAAGGGAGAGCCTGGCGGTCGCAGCCCCAACTGGGAATGGACAGGGAGTGGGGACCCTAGGGCCCCCAATCTGGAAGGGCCCCCTCCCAGCCATTTTGGGAACAATAAATACTGTGTGACGGTGGCAGGGAGTAGGGGGTTTGACCACTGGCCGGCAGGCAGTGGGGGAGCTGGCGGGCCCAGCCGCCCTGCCCCACCCAGAGGCCAGGCCTGGGTTCCCCACCCTCACTCTGTGCGGAGAATGATGTGGATGCCGGAATCCGTGAACACGGGCCCGCTCATCTCTCCCGTCCGCAGCGCAAACGAGGCATCTTCAAATGGCTTCTGCATCTGACCTGGGAGCCGGGAGGGATGGTGGGGGTGTCAAGGCGGGGTTGTCAGAGGCCAGGATGAGGCAGGGCGGGCGGCAGCCACAACAGATGGGACTCCTGCCCGTGCTGAGCCTCACACTCGTCCACACTCATCCGTCACCGTGTTTATTGCCGGTGCTGAGTGGCGGCCCAGCTGGGGATGGCAGGGCCATTAAAGAGGCCCCAGGAAGCCTGAGAACAGCATGAAGGATGGCAGGCAGGGCTGCAGCCGCTGCTGCGTGTTTAGGGGTCATTTTGGTAGTGAACTCATCTCCCTGGGCCCGGTTCTCAGCCCTGCCAGGTCATCTGTCCCACCGGCCTCCTCGGAGCAGGTGGGAAGCTGCTGGCCCCATGCTGGACCCCCACCTCCCTCAGATGCCTGCACCCCACACTCCACACCCCAGCCTGGCCTCTCTCTGATGTTTGCAGACCCCGAGAAGGAAAAGGAGGATGCCTGGTCCCCTCTGCCCCTGATTTCCACTGTCCTGGCCAGACAGTCCTAAACTCAGGGCCATCTCTCACCCCTGAGAAGGATTCTGGGGGACATGCCCTGGGACTCTCAGGGAACTCAGCCTTAAACCCCCAAAGGAAGAGGCAGAGGACAGGACGCATCTGCCTTGGTGGGCCCAGGATGAGGATATCTGTGCAGAGACACAGAGACCATCCCCCCGGGGTAGGGATGATGCCAGGAAGAAAGCTCTGCAGCCCCCACCCTGTGTGGCCCCGGCCCTGCCCAGCAGAGCAGACTCTGAAGCCTGAGGAAGGGGCTGTGCTGCCACCTGCTGGACCCTGAAGGGCCATGTGGCAACCCAGAGCCCAGTGCCCAGATCCTCCCAGCCTCTACCCCTTAGGGAGGAGAGGGTCCCCAGACCTGGTGAAGCCCATTCCTTGCGCACCTCTGCTGAAGGCACCCAGGTCTCCCCTGGCCTTGGCCGAGCTGCAGTCGCTGAATTGTGAGGCCAGAGACTCAAAGTCTTCCTCTCCTGACTTGATCTTCTGGATGTAGCCTGCAGACATGGAATGGAATGGGAGTGCCAGGTCAGGGGCAGGGGCACCTTACCAAATGGGATGGAGGGCTCCAGAGCTGGGTGGGAGGGGGGCAGCACTTCACTTGGAAAGCCTCCCCCTACAGGTGCACATGCTCCTTACAACCCTTCTCCTCACACACACTTGGCACCCGCAGTCACACCAGTCCTCACCCATACCCAAGAAGATGCACCTTCATGTGCATCAGCACTTGGTGCACCCCACCAGTCATCCATGAGCCCTGCCACCCTGTGAGTCTCACACCTCTGCTCCCGCTGTCACTCTCTCAGCACGCACACACACACACACTTGAGGGAAAATCTGTATCCAAGCTGGACAGGCCAAAGGAGAGTGGGAGGCAGGGAGAGGCTGACCCAGGCAGGGGGCTGGGCCCCCAGCGTCCTCTGGGCAGAGGTAGGAGAGCTGTCCAGGGAGGGCCCAGCACTGCCACAGCAGTCCTCCCCGGCTGTCCCATCTGGGAAGAACAGCCTGGCACTGGGAAAGGCCTCCGAGGCACCCTGGTGGGCTTTGCAAGGGACACTCGAAGACCGTGGGTCCCAGGGTCCCAGAGGCAGGCGACAAAGCTCTTCTCCCAGCTCTGCACCTACAGTCTGCACGCTGGCAGAACTCAGGATGGCCCCGCCCTGTGTGGCCCAAACCAGCCCATCAGGTCTGAATCTCCAGGAGGCAGGGGAGGCCAGGGCTGGTGGAGAAAGGAGGAACAGGGCTGCCAGCAGAGGGGGCAAGATGGCAACACAGTAGCATTTGAGTGACTCATGTTTCGAGAGCCAAGTGGGGAGGGCTGAGTGTGTGTGCACGTGGTGTGTGGGGTGTGAATGTGTGTGAGCAACTGTGTATGCACACTTGTACATGTGCCAGGAACGGCCTGCCACCTTCCTGACTCCAGGGTGCCACCGGGCAGGTGCTCATGGGCCAAAGCCTGCCCTACTCCCAATCCTTTTGCTCTGACATGAACGGGTGTCCCTTCCAGTGTCCTCCCTAGACCAGCAGTGCAAAGCCCCAGCAAGCCAGGGCAGCCCCCTGGGTGACCTGCACCCACCCTGTGTACCCGATGGCCTGACAGTGGCAGGGACCCCAGTTCTCTCCAGAGTGAGGGTCAACCTGACACATTAGGTAGGGGGTTTCTTAACGTCACCCTGACTTCTACCCATTGCTCCTCTGACCTAAATGAGGCTGCGACACACCTGCTGGCCAACCTGCCCAGGACACACAGCTGACACACCCGCCTGGAGCCTGCTGAAGGCCACAGGGACATTGCTGGGTGACCTAGCCAGTGCTGGGAGGCCTAGACACCCAGCCGTGGCATCTGCTGAACACAATGAACTCATCCAAGTGTCCCCAGGGCCCCTCAGCCTCACACTCTGACCTGCTTGCGATTGCAGTGGAAATGGTACCACCGTGAGAGCACAGCCTTAGCCCCTGTTGGGTTGCATGTCATGGCAGCCACCAGTGTTCCGGTGTGAGTTGCACATCACCAGGACCTGCCACGCCCACCGGACATCCCTTTGACCCTCAGCCTAAGTCAGTCTTGTGCCAGCAGCTGGGACACACAGCACAGTGCCCGGCACCGAGTAAGACCCTGACAAACATCCCTTGCTGTCATCATTCTTCCCTCTGTGGGAACTGCATTCCAGGGATGACACAGCCTCCACTACTCTGCTCCCCCATCCCTGGCCCTCCCAGCCCACGTGTCCTGGTCAGATCTGGCCACCACTGTGGGGCACTGTGTGGTGCCTGTCCAACAGGGACATCGATGCCATACAGGGTCCCAGCTTCTCTTGGGATGACACATTGCAGTGGCTTCTGCCCATGATGCTCTGGTTTGGTCAGAACACTCCACTTCCAGGGCTGCCAGGGGGTACCCCTGTGTGCCAGATATATCCACCAGTGACTCCAAATTGAACCAGATGATGCTAGGACCCCCTCCTACCCCTCTTCTCCCTGGACTTCTAGGTATCTCCATGGCCTTAGGCACACAGCACTGGAGTCCCCTGTCCCTTTTCTGTCTGGACCACTAAGCCAGCCAGGGGATCTCAACCGCATGGTACCCCCGCGGGTACCCACCTGCCTCAGGGAAGCAGGACTGCCTGCAGGCCCTGAGCATCTGAGGAGCCAGGCCCTGAACAAGCATCACTTTGCCGCAGCCCCCAGCAGCCACGAACGGGGGCACAGCCACAGCGATCTGTGAAATCGGACAGCCCACCCAAAGTTGTTCTTTCTAACCCACACAGTGTACAAGCCATACTGCTGAACAAATAAAAGCCACACTTTGGCACCCCCATAGCTCACATCACCCAGATCTGCCTCTGACCTGCCAGCTCTCTCTGCTTTGATGGGAGCCTGCAATGACTGTTTTTGTTTTCCTTTTGCAGAGATGGGGTCTCACTATATTGCCCAGGCTGGCCTTGAACCCCTGGGCTCCAGCAATCCTCCTGCCTCAGCCTCCCAAGTAGCTGAGATGACTTTTTTAAAAAAGCACTCTTGAACCCAGGAGTACACTCCAGCCTGGGCAACAAGAGCAAAATTCCACCTCAAAAAAAAAAAAGAAAAGAAAAGAAAAGCACTTTCTTCCAGAATTCCTTCTCTCCGAGGCTGACCTTGAGGGGTTCAGTCCTGTGTGTCTTGTTAGCTCAGCCTGTACTCGACCCCCAAACAATGATGTCCTCCTACTCACACCCTGTTCCCCTGCCTCTCAGGCCTTGGTTTAAACCTCATGTCCTGCCTGAAACTCACCAGCTATCCTCTGGTCCCCACCAAGAAGCCTCCCCTAAGTCCCCATTGTGTGAGACGCCTTCCCCTGGGTGCTACATTTACCACCGTCCTATTGGTGGGTTGCTTGACTGCCTCACAGTGTAGGAACGAAGGCTGCCAGGTTGGCCTTGTTCATTGCTGCACTCCCAGCACCCAGCACTGTGCACGAAACAGGTGTTCAGGAATGTTTAAGAAGTTCATGAATGAATGAGACAGAAATAGGTCATGGGAAGGAGGGAGACAGGGACCCACAACAGGGCTTGAAGCAGAAATGCTGGAGTCTCATGCCCTGTCTGCCTGAAACTCAGGCTGCAACCCTAAGGCCAGACTTCAGGGCCTCCTCCAGGACATGTCCCAGCCTTGCATAACGGCACCAAAACCCATGAAATTTAATGGGTGCTGGAGCCCCATCCTGATTCAAAGTGGCCCAGCTTAAAATCACATAGATGCAGGACAGCCTCTCCAGGAGCTCTCAGTCTGGAGCAGTGGCCTCCACCTGCTTCAAGGTGTTCAGGACCCTCCAAAATTGTATGCAAAACAGAACGGCCTCTGTCTGTGCTGGCAGACCCCATTCAGTCTGCTCACAGTGTATCTATCCCCAAAGCCCAAGAGGATACATTACAAGTGCTGAGTCCGGACTCTGTCGGGTTCAGATCCTAGCTCTGCCACTCCTGAACAATGCGAGTCTGGCAGGTGACTTTATCTCTTGGAGCCTCACTCGGTTGGCCTTTAAAATGGGATAACAGCTACTCCCACACTGGAGGCTGTTCCACGTAGTGAATCAGTGACTACTCAAGCAGTGGCTGGTGCAGAGCAGGCCCCTGACAGATCCAAGCTGCCCATCCGTTATGGACTCAATGTTTGTGTCACCCCAAATTAATTTGTTAAAGCCCTAACCCCCAGTGTGGCTGCATTTGGAGATGGGGACTTCAGGAAAGTAACTAGGGTTAAATGAGGTCATAAGGGTGGGGCCCTGATCCAACAGGATTAGGGTCCCTTTTTTTGTTGAGACAGGGTCTGGTTCTGTCACCCCGGTTGGGGTGCAGTGGTGAAATCTTGGCTTACTTCGACCTCTGCCTCCCAGGTTCAAGCGATCCTCCTGCCTCAGCCTCCCGAGTAGCTGGGATTACAGGCATGTGCCACTACATTTGGCTACTTTTTTTTTTTTTTTTTTAGTATTTTTAGTAGAGACAGGGTTTTGCCACATTGGCCAGGCTAGTCTTAAACTCCTGACCTCAGGTAATGCACCCACCTCAGTCTCCCAAAGTGCTGGGATTACAGGTGTGAGCCACCACACCTGGCCAGGATTAGTGTCCGTATAAGAAAAGACACCAAAGAGCTCATGCTTCTTCACTCCATGCACATGCGCCTGGAGAATGCCATGTGAGCACACAGTGAGAGGGGAGCCGTCTAGAAGCCAGGAAGGGGGTTCTCTCCAGGAACAGAATCTGAGGGTACCTGGATTATGGACTTCTGGCCTCCAGAACTGTGGAAAGCAATGACTATTATTTAAGCCACACAGTCTGTGGTATTTTGTTACAACAGTCCAAGCTAATGTAACTGCAGTGACCTAAGTGGGAGGGAACAAATGAGATGGTCCTTGATCCCAAAAAGGTTTCGAGACGTACTCTCTCCTCTGCCTTGCCAGCTCAGTACCCTGCTTCTAGCATACCTCCCCGAGGCTGCCAAGGCACCACAGGGGAAGGTGTCTGGTCGGGGAAAGAGGTGACAGGGTCAGGTCTGAGAAGACCAAAATCCAGCAGGAGGGGCTAGAGGCTGGCCAGAGCCCAGCAGGCTCGAAGGGTGTCAGTGACCTTGGGGACACCGGGGCCAAGGGGCTGACCTGGATGCTGGGATGGGCATGTGGGTAGGATGGCTGCTCATAGTCTCAGCCTCCCCGGGACCCTCCAGGCCCTGGGCATGCGAGGGGTGGAGAGCAGGCAGAGAGGGCTTCTCCATGGCCCATCCTCCTTAGACAAGAACACTGGCAATGACTCCCTCGGATCCCTGACAGCCTCTGGCTGCAGCCCAGCAGCTGCAGAGGAGCCAATGCTGGGAAAAGGAGTCTCAAAAGAAAGCATGGAGGCCCCGCTCTCGCTGTGGGCAGCCTGTCCCTTCAAGGCAAAGGCGGAGCACCAGATCTAAATGGGCAATGATGAGACTCAGCCCCATTGCCAGCTGGGGAGTTAGCTGCCCAAATCATGATCTCCTGATCACCCAGCACAAGCCCAAGGCAGGGGGAGAACATCCACTTCATGCAAGAGAAAACAAGGCCCAGGTGCCCAATGCCCTCATTGATGCCACACATGAGTATCTGTTACTGAGTACACCTCAGCCAGGGCCACCTCACTGTACCCACCTAACGACCCGAGGGGATCTGCCCCAGCCCTTTCTCAGGCAGGAGGATACCGAGGCCAGGAGAGGGAGGTCGGGGGCCAAGGTTATCATCTGTGCACTGAGTTCACCAGGCCTCCTGCGGTCCTATCCAGAACTCTTTCTATGGGCTGTGAGGTGGCAGCAGGAACTGCCCTGTGACCACAGGCCTTGACTTGACCTCAGTTCCCCCACCATACACACCAGCATGACTGGTGTTGAGGCTCCACCACGCAGAATGCACCAGCCACTGAGTCTATCACTCCTGGATCCTCATAGCCACCCTCTCCCCATTCTACAGATAAGGCAACTGAGGCTCAGGGAATGAAGACCACACAGCTGGCACTGGAATTCAAAGGTATACAAGCCCAGGGTGGGCCACGCTGTTCTGCCCTGACCCTCTCCCAGGCACCCCACCCCTGCCCACCTAATCCATTACCCAGTCCTCTCCATCCTGCCTCCTGAATCTCTCTCAGGTCTGCTCCCTCTCACTTCTTCCTCCACTCCAGCCCCCAAGTTCAAGTCACACTGCCACTTGCTGCAATTCCTCCCACAGCTTCCACCAGGTGCGCAGGAGGGGCTCCTGCTGACATTCTCGAATCTGCAGGTACCTACGGCTAGGCCCCAGGGCCCGGCTGCTTATGAGGCGCACCTGTCCAACCCAGAGATGGGGGAGATGCTCTCGACCACCACACCCAGACCCGTGCCTCCTCACTGTCCTCACTGCCCCCATCGGTCTCAGCCTTCTGCCAGCTCTCACCAGGATTGCCCGGAGCAGCTCTGTCCTGTGCCTGGCTACTCTGCTGACCCCCAGGAGCCCACCTCATGCCACTTCATCCCCAAATGCTGTGCCCTCCTGCTCACTCTTATCGGGTCCGGAAGCCTCAGAACAGAGATCACTAGAGCTGTGGAGACCCGAGGGGTCATCTTGCGATTCTCTCCTGGCTTCTCCCCTACTTCTTCCTCTTGCCCTGGGGCAGCCAGAACCTTCTGGGCCTTCCAGCTTCCCTGCCCCTTGACATTCTAGCTTCACAGATCATTCCTGAAAGCAGGGAACTGCTGGGTTCCTTTGATCCCACATGGCCATGTTATGTCCTGCTGCCTCCAGGAAAGAACCCAACCTCCTCATCTGACAAGGACCCTCCCTCAACTCAGCTGAGACATGGCTGTGAAGGGTCTCACCACCCCCAGCTCCCTGCAAAGCCTTCCCCAGAGTCCTGGCTACATCGTAGCTCTAGACATTTATTTCTGCCCTGTCCTCTGCCAGGAATCCTTCTTGCTTCCTATTGGCTCACAAAACAAGGCTGGGAGACTGACTCTGGGCCAGGCTTTGTGTGGCAGGATGGGAATACAGAGGAAAGAGTTCCAGTCCCTGCCCTCAGAGGTCAGGAGACTGGCTCTTTAATCAGCCTTCAAGACTGTGTGCAAGAACTCGGCTTCTCTCTATTGTACTTACATATAAAGCTAACAGGTGCCACTTATTGTGCTCGACGCCACATTGCGGTTGTGTGTATGAAGTAACATCCTAAAGGCCAGGACTGGACCAAGTGATGAGAGTAAAACCACAGCCAGCACTGACCGAGCATACACTCTGCCAGGCCCTGTGCTACCACAACCAACAACTGCAATCACAGTAACCGCTAACAATGACAGAACATTTACCGATGCCAGGAGCTGTTATTCACGTTTTACTGTATGAAGCTAGGAGCCCTCACAACAACCCTATGAGGTGAGTACTATTATTCTAATACTAATTTTATAAATCAAAAAGACTGACGGCCAGGCGGGTGGCTCGCACCTGTCATCCCAGCACTTTAGGAGGCTGAGGTGGAAGGATCACTTGAATCCAAGAGTTTGAGACCAGCCTGGGCAACAGGGTGAAATCCTGTCTCTACTGAAAATACAAAAATTGGCTAAGTGCGGCGGCTCAGGTCTGTAATCCTAGGACTTTGAGAGGCCAACGTGGCTGGATAACCGGAGGTCAGGAGTTTGAGACTAGCCTGGCCAACATGGGGAAACCCTGTCTCCACTAAAAAATACAAAAAATTAGCTGGGCATGGTGGTGAGCACCTGTAATCCCAGCTACTCGGGAGGCTAAGGCAGGACAATTGCTTGAACCTGGGAGGTGGAGGTTGCAGTGAGCCAAGATCGCACCATGGCACACTCTAGCCTGGGTGACAGAGCCAGACTCTGTCTCAAAAAAAAAAACTAAATAAATAAATAAATAAATAAATTAGCGAGGTGTGGTGTTACGAGCCCACAGTCCCAGGTATTTGGAAGGCTGAGGTGGGAGGATCACCTGACCCCAGGAATGTCAAGGCCGCAGTGAGGTATGATCACTGCACTCCAGCCTGGGTGACAGAGCATGACCCTGTCTCAAAAGAAGGAGAAAAAGATTGAGGTCCATAGATGTTAAGTAACTCACTCAAGATCACAAAGCCAGGACCTGGCAGAGTTGCATAGGAACCCAGGCTGTCTGGACATGGTTGAGAGATGGGTTGTTTGAAGCAGGGACAGACCAAGAAGGTTTTGGAGACTCTGAGAAAGGCTGTCAGACACGACTTGCTGCAAGAATGGAAATGTTTTATATTCCCGCTGTCCAAGATGCCGGCCAGCAGCTAAAGTATGACCAGTGTAATTGAGAAACAATTTTTGATATTATCTTATTTAAGAGAGGGTTTTGCTCTGTCACCCTGGCTGGAGTGTGGTAGCACGATCTCAGCTCACTACAACCTCTGCCTCCTGGGCTCAAGGGATCCTCTCACCTCAGTCTCCCAAGTAGCTGGTACTACAGGTGTGCACCACCACGTCCAGCTAATTTTTGTATTTTTTGGGCTCAAGTGATCCTCCTGTCTTGGCCTCCCAAAGTGCTGGGATCACAGGTGTGAGCCACTGCATCTGAGCAGTAATATTACTTTATTTTAATTAATTTACACGGAAATAGCACATGTGGGGAGTGGCAGCCAAACTGGACAGCTTTAGACAGGGTTCTGCAAATGACAGCCTGCAGGCCAAATCCTGCCTGCTTTTGTAAATAATAAAAGTTTTCTTGGCACACAGCCATGACCATGTGCTTGGTTACATACTGGTTATGGCTGCTATCCAGTTACAAAGCAGAACTGACAGAGACCGCATGGCCCACAAAACCTAAAATATTTATCATCTGGCCTTTAAAGTTTGCCACCCCAGTGCCAGACTGCAGAGGAAAGACAGAACAGAGAAGGGAATAGCTTCCTCCCTTAGGTCAGAATTAACTCACTAGCTCTGCTGGCACTCACTACCCTTCTTTCTTTCTTTCTTTTTTGAGATGGAGTCTCGCTCTATTGCCCAGGCTGGAGTGGAGCAGTGCAATCTCAGCTCACTGCAACCTCCGCCTCCCAGTTTCAAGTGATTCTCTTGCCTTAGCCTCCCTAGTAGCTGGGATTATAGGCATGCACAACCATGTCCAGCTCATTTTTGTATTTTCAGTACAGACGGGGTTTTGTCATGTTGGCCAGGCCTGACCTCAGGTGATCTGCCCTTCAAGACCTCCCAAAGTGCCGGGATTACAGGCATGAGCCACCGTGCCTTGTATGCACTCACTACCTTTCTGACAGCTCTCTCTGATCTACCCACATATGTGACTCAGGCCCCTACTGGATGATACTACTATTGACAACAGTTCCCACAGCCTGAGGGCCCACTGTGCAAAATGCATTGCCTTATTCCCTGGAACTTTCACAGTGGACCTCAGAGGATGCCCATTTTACAGAGAAAGCTAAGTCTAGGGGAGGTGACATGAGTCCCCCTCTAAAGGTCATAGAATTCACAGAGGCACACTTCTACCTGAACCAGGGTCTGCCAGCCCCCAGGCTGGGTCCTCTGCCCTTACCTGACTCACCTTCAAATGCCAGACAGAAGGGAAAGAGAACGGCCGCTGTGAAGGTCAGGGTCATGTACTGGCATTTTTGTATTGGCCAACACCACTCCTGGTAGCTGAGCAAGCTGGGGTGAAGGGTCTGGTGTGACTTCTACAAAGGCCCATCTGGAACAAGACCCCCTCCCAAGCCCCTGCCCTTGCCCTGCTCACCATTGATAAGCTCCAGGGCCTCCTCCTTGGTCCGGGTGATCTTCTCCTGCCGCCAGGATGAGGGCCGCCTTGACTGGCTGTGCTTCACCAGCAGGTGTGAGCAGCGGACCCTGGCGGGCTCCCCCTGCCCATTTTTGCCACCACTGCTGCTGTTGCCACTGGGCCGCTCCCACTGGCTGGCGTTAGTGATGTGGTTGAAGTAGTACACTCGGCCTGGAGGGGAGGGCAGGTGGGAATTCATCTGGGGTTGTGCTCACAGGATACTACCTGGGCCCACAGCCAGAAGCCAGGGTAAGGGCCTGGCCTGGGGGAGTGCCTTCATTCAGTAAATCCACAGCATGTCCACCACATGCCACAGGTTCTCCAGACATGGGCCAATGTGGCAGGACACAGTCCCTGTCCTTAGAGAGTTAACATTCTAGGTGAGAGCAGACAGGCACTAAACAAGCAAATGAAACACAGTATAATTTCAATCTGATAACTTCAAGGAGGAAAATAACCCAGGGTGATGGAAGAGAGGAAGCTTGGGGAGAGGGAGTGACTGCAAGCATGGACTCAGCAGTCAGATCACCTGAGTTCAAATCTGAACCTGGGCTCAAATGTGATCTACCTTCCCTGAGCCTCAGTTTTCTGACCTGTCAAATGGAGACAACAGTTCCTACCTTAGGATCATTGAAATAACTAAATAATAATTTTTTAACATTTTAAAAAGGGCTAAGTACGATGGCTCTTGCCTATAATCCCAGCACTTCGGGAGGCCAAAGTGGGGTGGATAACCTGAGGTCAGGAGATTGAGACTTCCCTGGCCAACATGGCATAACCCCGTCTCTACTGAAAATACAAACATTGGCCGGGCACAGTGACTTTTGCCTGTACCGGCACTTTGGGAGGCTGAGGCGGGCTGATCACCTGAGATCAGGAGTTTGAGACCAGCCTGGCCAACACAGTGAAACCCTGTCTCTACTAAAAATACAAAAAAAATTAGCCGGGCATGGTGGCGGGCGCCTGTAATCCCAGCTACTAGGAGGCTGAAGCAGGAGAATTGCTTCAACTCAGGAGGTGGAGGTTGCAGTGAGCTGAGATTGTGCCATTGCACTCCAGCCTGGGCAAAAAGAGGGAAACTCCATCTCAAACAAACAAACATTAGCCGGGTATGGTGGTGTATGCCTGTAATCCCAACTACTTGAGAAGCTGAGGCAGGAGAATCGCCTGAATCTAAAAGGCAGAGGCTACAGTGGGCCAAGATCATGCCACTAAACACTAGCCTGGGTGATAGAGTGAGACTTTGTCTCAAAAAAAAAAAAAAAAAAAAAAAAACACCAGGCTGGCCACAGTGGATCACGTCTGTAATCCCAGCACTTTGAGAGGCTGAGACAGCTGAATCACCTGAGGTCAGGAGTTAGAAATCAGCCTGGTCAACACAGTGAAACATCATCTCTACTAAAAATATAAAAATTAGATGGGCATGTTGGCGGGCGCCTGTAATCCCAGCTACTCGGGAGGTTGAGGTAGGAGAGTCGCTTGAACCCGGGAGGCAGAAGTTGCAGTGAGCCAAGATCGCACCACTGTACTCCATCCTGGACAACAGAGTGAAATTCTGTCTATAAATATATAAATAAACAAATTAAAAATTGGGCCAGTTGCTGCCATGGTGGCTCATGCCTGTAATCCCAGCACTTTGGAAGGCTGAGGCAGGCGGATCACCTGATGTCAGGAGTTCAAGACCAGCCTGACCAACATGGAAAAACCCTGTCTTTACTAAAAATACAAAATTAGCTGTGCGCCAGGGCTCATGCCTGTAATCCCAGTACTCTGGGAGGTTGAGGCGGGCAGATCACGAGGTCAGTTCGAGACCTGCCTGCCCAGCATAGTGAAACCCTGCCTCTACTGAAAATACAAATATTAGCTGGGTGTGGTGGTGTTCGCTTGTAATCCCAGCTACTCAGGAGGCTGAGGCAGGAAAATCGCTTGAACCCAAGAGGTGGAGGTTGCAGTGAGCTGAGATTGTGCCATTGCACTTCAGTCTGAGCAAAAAGAGTGAAAACTCTGTTTCAAAAAAAAAAAAAAAAAAAAAGGGCATGGTGGCTCACACCTATAATCCCAGCACTTTGTGAGGCTGAGGCAGGCAGATCAGGAAGTCAGGAGTTTGAGACCAACCTGGCCAACATTATGAAATCTGGTCTCTACTAAAGACACAAAAAAATTAGCCAGGTGTGGTGGGCGGGGTGGGGAGCACACCTGTAATCCCAGCTACTTGGGAGGCTGAGGCAGGAGAATCGCTTGAACCCAGGAGGCAGAGGTTGCAGTGACTGAGATCATGCCATTGCACTCCAGCCTGGGTGATGGCGAGACGCCATCTCAAAATAAATAAAAAAAATAAAATAAATTATCCATGCATGGTGGTGCGTGCCTGTGCTCCAGCTACTTGAAAGGCTAAGGTGGGAGAATTTTTTAAGTCTGGGAGTCAGAGGCTGCACTGCAGCCTGAGCCACCGAGTGAGACTGTCTCTAAAAAATAACAGTAAAAATAAAGTACTAAATTAGCTCACACATCTGCAAAATGGCTAGGATGGAAACTGGCAAACATTAAGAGTGGGATAGCCTTTATTATCTCCACTGTATAGGCGACAAAATGGAGGCCTCACCTTTTGCATCTCTGGGAATGGCATCAATGGGTATAGCTTCCTGAGTGTTTACTCTGCTCCAGGCACACATGGGGGAGACAGGAACCGTACTCAGGTACGTCACACCCGAAAGCTCTGCTCTTAGTTACTATCCAGTGCACGGTGTTGCAGAGCTAGGAACCAGCATTATTGGTGGCAAGATGTTACCCAGGGAGTGAGGGGCTCAAAGGAGTAAAGAGTACGAACAAGAAGCTGGAAGTAAAGACCCTATTGGGTGTCATTCCAAAGGCTGACAGTTCGCTTGGGTGACATGGAGTGTAACCCATAAAGGAAGCCATCTGGGTTGAACTGAGCAGAAATAGCAGAAAGGGGCCCAAAGCATTCAGTTTATGCTGGAGGTCCCAGCCACAGGCCAGGGCTAGACAAGAGCAGAGTGGGTGAGGGCACGGATTCCAGGGGCAAATGCAGCTGAGCTACTGACTCACTCAAAAACCTTAGCAATGGGCTCTATCTCCCTGCACTTCAGTTTTCTCATCTGAAAAATAGGGATGAGAAAATAAGGAGATCAAACATCATGGGGTTAATAGGAGAGTCAATGTTTGCAAAGCGTTCACCAGAACCTGGCACTCAACCAAGAATTATTACTGCAAATGCGATTGCTATGGGCTCTGGAGGCAGCAGAGTGACTCGGGTCCTGCTCATAGATGCTGGGTCTGCTCCTCAGGAGTTTGCAGTGACATGGGCAGGGGAATCTGGAAGTAAACTGCCTAGGTCCTAGGTCCTAATCCAACCCCAGGCCCCTGAAATGAATGATCTTGGACGAATTCCTTCAGTGTTCTGACCTCAGTTTCCTAACTGGTAAGATGGAAGTAATAACTACCTGGCTCCCAGAGTTGTGGCAATTCAGAGAGAACTTAAAGCGCCTGACACAGAGACAAACGTGCCTGGTTACCGGCAATATTATCATTGTGACTAACTCTTAAATCGGGACTGAGCACAGGGGCCATCGTCTGGCAGAATGTCACCGGCGATGTCGCAGACTCAGCATTAGATGTACACGGTAGGGGTGTTAGCAGTGGTAGGTTGATGGACCCGAGGCTGGGCAACACCCCAGGCCCTATGCAGGGTACTGGGGTGTCCCCTTCCCAGGGGTGTTCCCGGGCCCAGCAAGTGCAGAGACGTCCCCCAGGGGCGTCAGGTGCACTAGGCCGAGAAGTATCAGCCGGGCCGGGAGGACCAAGGCCATCGCCCCGGCCTCCCCCGGCCCTAACCCGCCCAATCCCCTGCCTCAACTTCCTGTGGCTTCCCAGCGGCTTCTGAGGCTCGCAGCCTCCATAACAGGGCGGGCCGGGGCCGTTACCCCCGGGACGACGCGGAGGAGCCAGGACCCCACAGAAGGGAGGCAGCGCTGCCGCCGCGCCTGAGGGGCGAGCTCGAGCCCTGCCTACGCGGGCCCGCGCGGTCCCGCCCCAGCCCCGACCCCCGCGGCACCTGAGCTGCGGCTCATGCGCTTCTCCCAGCCGGGCGGCAGCTTCTCCTCGTCCGCCATCTTCCCTCCTGCCGCAGCGCCTGCTCCGCCTCAGCCGCGCCGCCTGTCGCCCGCGCCCGCCCGCCGCCGCCGCTGATTGGCTAGGCGCGCTCTGCAACGGGGCCTGGAGGCGACGCTCATCGGACGCCCCAACCGTCCGGATTGGCTTTCTGGCCCTCTATTGGGTAGAAGAGAGACTGGGCGGACCCTCCCACGTTATCCCCGAGCCCCGCCCCCGGTCAGCCTCAGCCCGGCCCCGCCCACTCGCTCTCCCCGGCTCCTGAGTGGTTCGAAACGAAGCGGGCCCGCCCTTCTCAACGCCCTTTGGCAAGCGCCAAAAAAACTCCCGACCCCTTCTTGGCGCGTCTCGCCGCAGAGCCCACTCAGGCGGGATATAACTTACGGATTGGCTAATGCAGCAGCAACTCCCGCCTTTCTGAGCTGTTCGCGGAGATCCCCAAGCCCCCAGCCCTCCCTTGAGGCAGCGTCTGGCTGGTGCAGAGGTAACGGCGGCCGAGGAGGTACTTGGGCGGGGCGGTGCTGCCTCTGCTGTTGCCATAGCAATGCAGTTGTCTTGGAGATGAGCACCTAAGTGCCCGAAGCTTAAATTTGGCTCCTCCATCCTCCCTCTTCCCACCTGTTTCCCCCAGATGTCCAAAGCTAACCCAGCCCCTTTTATATTTTGCAGAGCTAACCTTTTCTCTATGCTCTGGACCCAAACGCCTTCCACGTCCTTTGAAACTTGTTTACTTCCCTTATTCCCTTGCAGTCTGGCTCCTTCCTCCATCCTGGGTGACCGGTGGGTGCAGACATTGACATTCATATAAGAACACGGAGGAGGTGCAGGTGGGAGGAGATGAGCTCAGTTTTAGCCAACTTAAAATAGAGTCTGCAGAGCCTATGGGACACAGAGGAGGTATTTGGGGACCCAGGGTTGGGGAACTGTGGGTAGATATGGGATTTGAAGACACTGACAGTGAAGAGTTCAACTACAGTTCACCTAGCATAGACCCCTATGTGACCGTTAAACAGAATGAGGTTCAGTGAAGTGAACTCATAGGGAAACCTGCCCACAACAAGTGAGACAAAGGATGCAGAAGAAGGCTAAAAGAAGTCTGGAGCCAGACTTGGGTTTAACGCCTGGCACTGCCACTTGCTATGTGACCTTGAACTGATTACTTAACGTTGCTTTGTACTTTGGTTTCCCAATCTGCAAAGTGGAGATAAGCAATAATACACACTTCTGTTTAATGTGAAGATTAAATTAATCCACATAAAGCACTCAAGCCAGACTTGGTGGCTCACTTCTATAATCCCAACACTTTGAGAGGCTGAGGCAAGAGGTTCACTTGAGCCTAAGTTTGAGACCAGCCTGGGCAACAGAGCAAGACCTTGTCTCTACCAAAAAAAGTTTTTTTAATTAGCTGGGTGTGGTAGGGGACAGTGGCTCACACCTGTAATCCCAGCACTTTGGGAGGCAGGCAGATCACTTTAAGTTAGGAGTTTGAGACCAGCCTGGCCAACATGGTGAAACCCTGTGTCTACTAAAAATACAAATATTAGCTGGGCGTGGTGGTGGGAGCCTATAATCCCAGCTATTCGAGAGGCTGAGACAGGAGAATTGCTTAAACCCGGGAGGCGGAGGTTGCAGTGAGCCCAGATTGCACCACTGCACTCCAGCCTGGGGGATAAGAGTGAAACTCTTGTCTCCAAAAATAAATAAATAAATAAATAAAATAAGCTTTTTTAATAGTGGCTCACGCCTGTAATCCCAGCACTTTGGGAGGCCGAGGTGGGTGGATCACGAGGTCAAGAGATCGAGGCCATCCTGGTCAACATGGTGAAACCCCGTCTCTACTAAAAATACAAAAAAAAAAAAAAAAAAAAAAATTAGTTGGGCATGGTGGCGCGTGCCTGTAATCCCAGCTACTCAGGAGGCTGAGGCAGAAGAATTGCCTGAACCCAGGAGGTGGAGGTTGCAGTGAGCCGAGATCGCGCCATTGCACTCCAGCCTGGGTAACAAGAGCGAAACTGTCTCAAAAAAAAAAAAAAAAAAAAAAAATCCCAGCACTTTGGGAGGCTGAGGCAGGGGGATCACCTGAGGTCGGGAGTTTGAGACCAGCCTGACTAACATGGAGAAACCTCGTCTCTACTTAAAATACAAATTTAGCTGGATGTGGTGGCACATGCCTGTAATCCTAGCTACTCGGGAGGCTGAGGCAGGAGAATTGCTTGAACCCAGGAGACGGAGGTTGCAGTAAGCCAAGATCGTGCTGCTGCAATACAGACTAGGCAACAAGAGTGAAACTCCATCCCCCACAAAAAAGTAAGTTTTAATAGAACATTTTGAGTTTTTACAAGCTTGTATTAACATAATAATAGGTACTTTTTTAAAAAGATAATTTTAGACACGAGGGAGTTGCAAAAGCAGTAGGGTTTTCATGTACCCTTCACTCAGCCTTCCCTAATATTGGCAACTAAATAATGGAACAAAGTTCTCAATCAGTAGCAATTTTGTTTCCCAACGGACTTTTGGCAACATCTTGATATATTTTTGGTTGTTACAACAAACTCAAACAGTTTCAAGCAGGAGATGCTACTGGCTACTAGGTATCTAGTATTAGATGCCAAGGATGCTGCTAACATCCTTTAAGGCACAGCCCCCACAAAAAGAATTATCCAACGCAAGGGCTGGGAGTGGTGGCTCACACCTGTAATCCAGGGCTTTAGGAGGCCAAGGCAGGAGGATCACTTGAGCCCAGAGTTTGAGACCAGCCTTGGCAACATGGCAAGACCCCATCTCTACAAAAATTCAGTGGGTGTGGTGGCCGGTGCCTGTAATCCCAACTACGTGGGAGGCTGAGGTGGGACGATCTCGAGTCTAGGAGTTAAGAGGTTGCAATTAGCCGTGATCTTGCCACTGCACTCCAGCCTGGGTGACAGAGCGAGAATCTGTCTCAAAAAAAAAAAAAAATCCAACCCAAAGTATCAACAATGCCAAAGCTCAGAAACCTTGCCATAAAATATAAAATAAGTATAGACACTGAGAAACCAATATCGGGCTAGGCGCAGTGGCTCACACCTGTAATCCAGGCATTTTGAGAGGCCAAGGTGGGTGGATCACGAGGTCAGGAGTTCAAGACCAGCCTGGCCAAGATGGTGAAACCCCGTCTCTAATAAAAAAAACACAAAAATTAGCTGGGTGTGGTGGCAGGCACCTCGTCTCTACAACACAAAAATTGGCTGGGTGCAGTGGCAGGTGCCTGTAATCCCAGCTACTTGGGAGGTTGAGGCAGGAGAATGACTTGGACCCGGGCGGCAGAGGTTGCAGTGATCCGAGACTGCACCATTGCATTCCAGCCTGGGTGATAGAGTGAGACTCCATTTAAAAAACTAAATAAACAAATAATAAATAAATTAATAAAACAGGACAGGAGCAAGGTTGACACAAAGAACTGTTGCCAGGGGAACAGAGGAGGTACAATTGGTCTCATCTACTACACTTAAAGGAAGAATACAGTGAATAACATTATGTGCCAGGCATCCTGCTACTCTAATTGCATAATCTCATTGAGATGTGGGTGCCATGGTAGTGCTCCTTTTTAGAGGAGGAAACTGAGGGTGTCAGGGCCTGAATCCCATTACTAAGGATCAATCAAAATTCAAATCTAGATGGTCTGACTCTTGAGGCTGGGCTCATGTAGCCACGCTTACAGTGCCACACTGCCTCACTGTCTACTATGACCTTATTTTTGTCTTGATGGCTCATGCCTATAATGTCAGTACTTTGGGAGGCCAAGGCTGGAGGATCATCTGAGGCCAGGAGTTCAAGACCATCCTGGGCAACATAGGGAGACCCTCTACAAAAAAATTTTAAAATGCCAAGTGAGGTGGCTCACATCTGTAATCCCAGCACTTTGGGAGGCCAAGTTGGTTGGATGACTTGAGGTCAGGAGTTTGAGACCAGCCTGGCCAACGTGATGAAACCCCATCTCTGCTAGGCGCGGTGGCTCACACCTGTAATCGCAATAATTTGGGAGGCCGAGGTGGGTGGATCACCTGAGGTCGGGAGTTCAAGACCAGCCTGACCAACATGGAGAAACCCTGTCTCTACTAAAAATATAAAATTAGCTGGGCATGATGGCTCCCAGCTACTTGGGAGGCTGAGGCAGGAGAATCGCTTGAACCCTGGAGGCAGAGGTTGTGGTGAGCTGAGATCATACCACTGCACTCCAGCCTGGGTGAGAGAACAAGACTGTCTCAAAAAAAAATTAAAAATTAGCAGGCGTGGCCAGGCATGGTGGCTCATGTCTATAATCCCAGCATTTTGGGAGGCTGAAGGAGGTAGATCATGAGGTCAAGAAATAGAGACCATCCTGGCTACCATGGTGAAACTCCATCTCTACTAAAAATACAAAAATTAGCTGGGTGTGGTGGTGTGTGCCTGTAGTCCCAGCTACTCAGGAGGCTGAGGCAGGAGAATCACTCAAACCCGGGAGGCGGAGGTTGCAGCGAGCCAAGATGATGCCACTGCACTCCAGCATGGACAACAGAGGAAGACTATGTCTCAAAAGCAAAAAAAAAATTAGCAGGCTCCCAGCTACTTGGGAGGCTGATTGATTCAGGAGGATTGTGTGAGTCCAGTTCAGGGCTGCAGTGAGCTATGATCGAGCCACTGCATTCCATCCTGGGTGACAGAGCAAGACCCTGTCTCAAAACAAAACAAAACAAAAGGTGCCAGGAACTGTGGATGCTTAAACATGCTTTCAGCTCATCTACACCTCCTCACAATATGCCAATGAAAGCAGATGTGCCTAGGGTCATTCAGCTGTTTGGTGGCAGAGTTGACATTCCACACATGGTCTGTGTGATTTCAGAATCTGTATTCCTAACAATTATATCTATTGTCATTACCTGGAGGCTCTTTGGTCTATTAGGGTAACTATAATCCTAGGGCCTGTTGACCTTCACACACCCACAGCAAACCCCAGAGCTCTCTTTGGGCTCCCACAGACTCCCGGCCTGCTGATCTACTGTGCCCTCATGGATCCAGTTGATTTGGAACCGTTATTTTAGCAGATGCAGATTGATGATACAGAGATGACCAAACAGCGACCGATCTACCCATGACTAGACAGCTCTCATGCAAACAGACAACAACAAAGCAACATCTAAGTCTTTATTAAGGTGAGTTTTTACAAACAATCATCTATCCCAGTGTGGGGGGTGAGGATGGCAGAGGAGAGTGGGGCAGCAGGAAGATGAGAAATCTCATCTATTGATAATAAAGCTCCAGGTTCATCCCATCGTGGATTTCATCTGAAGGAAAGGTGTTAAGGAATCCTGACTCTGTGTTCCATCCCCACCCCTTTCATTCATTCACAGCTGGGTCAGGGTGGCCTTAGGTCTCAGCCCAGAGTTTAAAAAGCCCATTTTGGACTGGGCCATTTTTATTTGGAAAGAACTGAAATTTTACAAAAAAATTTCTGGGCCGGGCGTGGTGGCTCACGCCTGTAATCCAAGCACTTTGGAGGCCAAGGCGGGTGGATCACCTGAGGTCGGGAGTTCAAGACCAGTCTGACCAACATGGTGAAACCCCGTCTTTAAAAAAAAAAAAAAAAAAAAAAAAAAATTAAATTTTTTTCTATTTAAAAAAAAAATTTTTCTGGCTGGGCACTGTGGCTCACACCTGTAATTCCAGCACTTTGGGATGCCAAGGCATGGATCACTTGACATCAGGAGTTTGAGACCAGTCTGACCAACATGGTGAAACCCCATCTCTACTAAAAATACAAAAAATTAGCTGGACATGGTGGCAGGCGCCTGTGATACCAGCTACTCAGGAGGCTGAGACAAGAGAATTGCTTGAACCCAAGAAGTAGAGGCTGCAGTGAGCCAAGACTGTGCCACTGCACTCCCGCCTGGGCAACAAGAGCGAAACTGTCTCAAAAAAAAAAAAAAAAAAGTTTCTGTTCCTTCTAGGCCAGGCCCAATAGCTCATACCTACAATCCCAGCACTGTGGGAGGCCAAAGCGGGACTTGAGGCCAAACATGGTGGAACCCCATCTCTACTAAAAATACAAAAACTAGCAGGGAGTGGTGGCACATGCCTGTAATCCCAGCTTCTTGGGAGGATGAGGCAGAATTGCTTGAACCCAGAAGGTGGAGGTTGCAGTGAGCCAAGATCGCACCAGTACACTCCAGCCTGGGCAACAGAGCGAGACTGTCTCAAAACACTAAATAAATAAAATAAGGTTCTGTACCTTCTGCACCATAGATATGCCTGAGTCTCACTCCACCTTGACCTACTGTCCAGCACTCAGGTGGACCTCAAAAATAAGTATTTTGAACTTGAAGTCAAACTATTTCACCAGTCAACCACCCTCCTCCCCAACCAAATAATTACCTAGCTCCCATTTTCTAAGTACTCACCATGTGCCACATACTAAGTTAAACACTTAATATGCATAATCTCATGCAGACTTTAATTTTGAACAAAGATAACCGAGGCTGGGAATGTAGATGCTACCTCAAAAAGTCACACAAAGGATACAGTCCCCCAGAGACACATGGTCCTTAAAAATCGTGTACCTAAGGAAAAGAAACCTTTAAGAGACAAGGCTAAAGAGGCTCTTCAACCTGGAGGCAGACTGAGGGTATCGGTGTTTAAGTAAAGAGCTGCCTGCAGCGCTCCCACAACCAAAACCTTCAGGCCTAGACCGGTCCACCCCGTGGCTCTACCACTGCACTCACCACTTTTTCAGGACAATCTTGTTCCAACGGGTGCCAGTTTGGGCTGCAATCAGCTTCTTAAGGTCCCCGATGGTATCATCCGTGCTGGGTGCAGAGGAGTTAAGGCAAATGGGAGCGGTAGAACAAGGAAGAGGACATTCTGGGGCTGAATACCATCTGCCAGAACCCCATCCCCTCTTCTCCCCGTTTTTTGTCTTTTTTTTTTTTTTTTTGAGACGGAGTCTCGCTCTGTCGCCAGGTTGGAATGCAGTGGCACGATCTCGGCTCACTGCAAACTCCGCCTCCCGGGTTCAAGCGATTTTCCTGTCTCAGCCTCCCAAGTAGCTGAGACTACAGGCGTCTGCCAACACGCCCAGCTAATTTTTGTATTTTTAGTAGAGACGGGGTTTCACCATGTTGGCCAGAATGGTCTCAATCTCTTAACCCCGTGATCAGCCCGCCTCGGCCTACCGAAGTGCTGGGATTACAGGGGTGAACCACTGCGCCCGGCCTCTCCCGGGTTTAACTAAAACCCTCCGACACCACAGATTGAGTTACCCGCCTCACGTCAAGCACCCCTGCGGGTACCACTGCCTCTCGGCTGCCAGTGGATACTTGCATTTAACGCGGACCTTCTTCCCCAGACGGTCGTTGCAAACAACCTCGATCATCCTAGCTGGAGCTACACAGGATCGCGGGGGTGGAAGGCAGCAGAGTCAGAGTTTCAGGGGTCTCCCAGGCCAAGAAGCAACATTTACAAGTCTCCCAATCTCAGGCCTTAAAAATCCCGGTTACTGAGCCTTCCATTCTGCCCCCAACCCCCGGGACTCGAATACTCCCAGGCCCCAAATCCCCCGTCCCAAGACCGCGAACCCCAGGCAGCCGCGCCTCCGCTCCTTCTCGCGGCCAGAAGGCCCGGCCACAGAAGTCCATGGCCTCAACTGCCACTGACCCCAGACCCTGGGTGGCGGAGTCGCGACAGCTTTCCCCAACTCCGGGCCTCTCTGCTTGACCCCCTCACCTCGAATCGCCTCGAACCTGCCGACGCCACTAGCTCGTCGTCCGAGCGCTGAACCCCGGCCGCAGTTAACGCTGGGAACCGGAAGCGGAAGTAAAAGTGCGGAGCCGGAAGCCCCGCCCCTGGCCAGGGGGTGTGGTCAACACTGGGTCAAGTTCTTCCGTGTTTGCGGTAGGTAGTGTGCCTGCGGTCCCTAGGTACGGTTTCGATGTTCCAAGCACGGCTTGGCAGGGGGACGCCTGTAGTAGGCGCACGGGGTAGAATCGGGGGCTTCGGCGGACGTGGAGACGGGGAAGGGGTATGGAGCGAGAGCTAGAGGCCAATGCCGGCTCCCAGCTCGTTTGAAGCCATTGTTCATTGCGGGGAGATTCGGTCGCATGGTGAGGACGCCAGAGGGTCCTGGGGTTCGGGGTAAGCTCCTCCTGATCCTGAGCCCGAAGCCTCTTGCTGCAGCTACGAGGAGCGAGGGCGGAGGGTGGGAGATGCGAGTCCTGCAATTATCCCTTCTGACCCCTTGGGTTCATTCAGCGCTGGGCTTCGTGAGCATTTTGCTCACCTCTGCCCTCTGGCCATCGCGTCCCCCGAGGATGTGGACTCTAGTCAGTAGGCGAAGCCTGATCCTGGACTAGACTCCACGTTGCCCAACAGCTGCTGTTACCTTATGGTGCCTCACAGTTCCAGGCTCTTGGTGTCCCGAACAAGATTTGGACGAGACACACAGAGAGAGCAAAGCAGCAACCTTAGTAAGCACAGTATTCCAGTCAAAGTGGGAGAGCAGACTGACCTCTGCGAGATGAGATCACCCCCCAGCTTGGTGTAGTTTGGTTCTTTTTATGTGTGTGGTTTTTTTTCCTTCTCTTCCCAAGGTGCCTAATCTCTAGACAGTGTCTACCTTTTTGATTGATAGGTGTGTTGCTTAGTTACTGTGGCCTCTGTGGGCTTGAGGGCCGCCTCCATGCGTTAATTTTAAGTTCTTGCGTGATATACCCTCCATATGCATGAGCGCTAATGAGCTGATTATCATCCTTATGTTAAGGGTACTTTTTGTCTTTAATGCACTTACCTATCCCTGAAGAGCTGCCCCTTACTGGTTTGGTCTGGATTTTGCCGACCATGGGATCCTTGCTCAGTTTTTTATTTTCCTTTTGTTTTGGCTGCTTGGCTTCTGCCTTTTATCTTCCTTCTTTCTCACCTGCCCCTTCACCTTGCTTCTGCTCTCTACTTATTTTGCCCTTTATCCAGCTTTTAATTCCCTTTGCTATTCTTCTGCCTTATTTTCCCTCTTCTCGTGCCTCACTACCAGTCACCAACCTTAAATGCCCGCGAGGAAGCTGGAAACTTTGCACAATTACACAATCTCCTGCATCTATATCTTCAGGGAGCACTTTGTACCAGATTCTGGGTTCGTGAGGGCTGGTGGGACAAGGACTCTCCTCCCTCAGTTCAGTCAAACAATTCATAAGCCAAAAAGTATCTGAAACAGTTCTCAGTAAATTGAGAGGTTTATGTAGACAAGGTTAAGGACATGCCTGGAAAAAAAGGAACACAAAACCCCAGGAACAATCTGTGATCCATGCTTTTTTCCAAATATGATTTTGAGGGCTTCAGTATTTAAAGGAGAAAAGAGGGCTGGAGGGGAAAGAGGGAGAGTATAGTTACACTACTGAATCCACATGAAGAATAGTCCATTCTGTATTCAGTTGGCACTCAGTAAAAGCACTTTCCATAACATAAAGTAACCATACAGTAGCTACCTGTGGCAATATCTGGCCTTTTAAAAAAAAAATTTTTTTTTTGAGACGGAGTCTCACTCTGTCACCCAGGCTCAAGTGCAGTGGTGCTATCTCAGCTCACGGCAACCTCCGCCTCCTCGGTTCAAGATATTTTCCTGCCTCATCCTCCCAATTAGCTGGGATTACAGGTGCTCGCCACCATGCCCGACTAATTTGTGTGTGTGTGTCTGTTTTGACAGAGTTTTGCTCTGTCACCCAGGCTGGAGTACATTGGCAGGTTCTCATCTCACTGAAACCTCCACTTCCTGGGTTCAAGCGATTCTTCTGCCTCAGCCTCTCTGAGTAGCTGGAATTACAGGCATGCGCTACCACACCCAGCTAATTTTTGTATTTTTAGTAAAAATGGGGTTTCACCATATTGGCCAGGCTGGTTTCAAATTCCTGACCTTGTGAGCAGCCCTCCTTGGCCTCCCAAAGTGCTGGGATTACAGGCGTGAGCCACCACCCCCAGCTTAATTTTTTTTTTTCAGGACTAAGTATTTTATTACTGTCACCAACAACCAATATAGTAACAGAAATTGAAACTGACAGCAACTCAAAGCAACTTGTTCACATTATGGTGCGGCTAAGACACCCAAACCCAGCAAGTTTTTCATTCAAGATTGCTTCAGTGGTGTACGTCTAGGGAATAAGTCCCTTAAGTATGCTGATAGCTCCCTGAATGCTGCCTTGGGTTAGGAAATCCAGTATTAGGCAGATTGCCTAATGAAGCTGGGTAAAACCCAGTTAAAACAGCAAACTCTCAGGGCTTACTTCCTTGTGCCCAGGTAGACCCACTCAAAAGCATGATTTATAGTAAGGCTTAAAAAATGAGCTGAAGGCCGGGCGCGGTGGCTCATGCCTATAATCCCAGCACTTTGGGAGGCCGAGGCGGGTGGATCACAAGGTCAAGAGATCGAGGCCATCCTGGTCAACATGGTGAAACCCCATCTCTACTAAAAATACAAAAAATTAGCTGGGCATGGTGGCGCGTGCCTGTAATCCCAGCTACTCGGGAGACTGAGACAGAATGGCCTGAACCCAGGAGGCGGAGGTTGCAGTGAGCCGAGATCGCGCCATTGTACTCCAGCCTGGGTAACAAGAGCGAAACTCTGTCTCAAAAAAAAAATGAGCTGAAGACTAAAATGACAGTATGCAAACTTCAACAGCCAAGTTGTCCAAGGACTTGGAAAATTCACCTTCTAATGTTCAAGACAGATTCCACTTATAATATCTTGTTCTTTTTTTTTTTTTTTTTTGAGACGGAGTTTCGCTCTTGTTACCCAGGCTGGAGTGCAATGGTGCGATCTCGGCTCACCGCAACCTCCGCCTCCTGGGTTCAGGCAATTCTCCTGCCTCAGCCTCCCGAGTAGCTGGGATTACAGGCATGCACCACCATGCCCAGCTAATTTTTGTATTTTTAGTAGAGACGGGGTTTCACCTTGTTGACCAGGATGGTCTCGATCTCTTGACCTCGTGATCCACCCGCCTCGGTCTCCCAAAGTGCTGGGATTATAGGCGTCAGCCACCGCACCCAGCATATATCTTGTTCTTTTTTTTTTTTTTGAGACGGAGTTTCGCTCTTGTTACCCAGGCTGGAGTGCAATGGCGCGATCTCGGCTCACCGCAACCTCCGCCTCGTGGGTTCAGGCAATTCTCCTGCCTCAGCCTCCTGAGTAGCTGGGATTACAGGCACGCACCACCATGCCCAGCTAATTTTTTTGTATTTTTAGTAGAGACGGGGTTTCACCATGTTGACCAGGATGGTCTCGATCTCTTGACCTCGGGATCCACCCGCCTCGGCCTCCCAAAGTGCTGGGATTACAGGCTTGAGCCACCGCGCCCAGCCCATATCTTGTTCTTTACTCAGACCTATAACTTCAGTTTGGAAGTGAGCAGAAACATCTAGTTTTCCTGAAATTCCCCTTGGGCTGTAGAGAAGGTGCGGGCCCTTTGAGCCCAAAAGCAGGTTATTGGTAATAGCACCTAGAGAAAAACAAATCTGTGAGTGAAAGAGTCAGACATATGGTGACCCCTCACTCCCAATATTTATATTGTTTTAGTAGAGACGAGGTTTCACCATGTTGGCCAGGCTGATCTCCAACTCCTGACCTCAGATGTTGTACCCGTCTCAGCCTCCCAAAGTGCTGGGATTACAGGAGTGAGCCACTGCACCCAGCCAAAAATTTTTTTTTGACACAGAGTCTCGCTCTGTTGTCCAGAATGGAGTGCACTGGCATAATATCAGTTCACTGCAACCTCCACCTCCCGGGTTCAAGGGGTTCTCCTGCCTCAGCCTCCTAAGTAGCTGGGATTACAGGCACATGCCACCACACCTAGGTAATTTTTATATTTTTAGTAGAGCTGGGGTTTTGCCATGTTGTCCAGGCTGGTCTCAAACTCCTGACCTCAAGTGATCCTCCTGACTCGACCTCCCAATGTGCTGGGATTACAGGCGTGAGGCACCCTGGCCTATTATTTGCTTTTGAATGGCAGGATCCAGAAACTAAAACCTTTTAGTATTGTTGAAGTATACTGCTACAATGGTTTAAGAATTCTCCAACCCTCCCCCCGCCCCGGCCAGGCGCAGTGGCTCACGCCTGTAATCCAAGAACTTTGGGAGGCTGAGGCAGGTAGATCAGCTGAGGTCAGGAGTTCAAGACCAGCCTGGCCAACATGGTGAAACTCTGTCTCTGGTAAAAATACAAAAAAAAAAAAAAAAAAGCCACACATAGTGGCATGCACCCATAAGTCCAGCTACTTGGGAGGCTGAGGCATGAGAATCTCTTGAACCCAGAAGGTGGAGGTTACAGTGAGCTGAGATCCCACCCCTGCACTCCAACCTGGGTGACAGAGTGTGACTCTGGCCTCAAAAAAACAAAACCCTAGGTCATCGCACCCCTCTGCTCCAGGAGGTAGAGAACTGGGTTTTTTAGCCTATTCTGGATACCTTCTGGAATTAAATCTCTCTACTTATTAAAGTTAGGGCTACCTGTATTACTAGTTATTCTTGGAATCTACCTTGGGGTTAAGCTAAACAATTTGTAACAAGTGCCCTTAATCCTGCGTCCCCCTAGAAAAGGGACCTAAACATTACACACTCCATCATATCAATTTTTTTCATTCCACAATTCCCAGTCAATGCCTCCATCGAACAGGAAGTAACCAGACTGGAGTCAGCGCCCCATTTACCCTAGAAATGGAATGAAAAATTGACAGTGAGGAAATCTGTAATTGAAAATGTTAGTCCATGTTGAGAAACAATCACTCTCTTCTGTTTTTCTTTTTTTTTTTTTTCCCCGCATGGAGTTTTGCTCTTGTTGCCCAGGCTGGAGTGCAATGGTGTGATCTCGGCTCACTGCAACCTCTGCCTCCTGGGTTCAAGCAATTCTCATGCCTCAGCCATCCCAGTAGCTGGGATTACAGGTATGCGCCATCATGCCCAGCTAATTTTGTATTTTTGGTAGAGACGGGATTTCTCCACGTTGGTCAGGCTGCTCTCAAAGTCCCAACCTCAGGTGATCTGCTAGCCTCGACCTCCCAAAATACTTTTTTTTTTTTTTTTTTTTTTTTGAGACAGAGTCTCACTCTGTCACCAGGAGCCAGGCTGAAGTGCAGTGGCCTGACCTCGGCTTACTGCCACCTCTGCCCCCCGGGTTCAAGCAATTCTCCTGCCTCAGCCTCCCAAGTAGCTGGGACTACAGGCACGCGCCACCACGCCCAGCTAATTTTTTGTATTTTTAGTAGAGACGGGGTTTCACCATGTTGGCCAGGATGGTCTCGATCTCTTGACCTCGTGATCCGCCTGCCTCGGCCTCCCAAAGTGGTGGGATTACAGGCGTGAGCCACCGCGCCCAGCCCCAAAATGCTTTTTGTATTTTAGTAGAGACAAGGTTTTACTGTGTTGCCCAGGCTGGTCTCAAACTCCTGAGCTCAGGTAATCCTCCTGCCTCAGCCTCCCAAAGTGCCAGAGTTACACGCATGAGCCACTGCGCCCAACCTCTCTTCTGTTTTTTTATGCTAAGCTCTCATAATGCTTAACCTGTATACTTTGCTTAAGAATTCCAGAAACTGGCCTTGAAAATCTAAATATAGGCTGGGCATGGTGACTCATACCTGTAATTCTGGCACTTTGGGAGGCTGAGGCAGGATGATTACCTGAGCTCAGGAGTTTGAGACCAGCCTGGGCAACACGGTGAAACCTCATCTCTACTAAAATACAAAACATTAGCTGGGTGTGGTGGTGTGTGCTTGTAGTCCCAACTACTTGGGAGGCTGAGGCAGGAGAATTGCTTGAACCCAGGAGGCAGAGGTTGCAGTGAGCCCAGATCATGCCACTGTACTCCAGCCTGGGCAACAGAGTGAGACTCCATCTCCAAAAAAAAAAAAAAAACCAACAGCAACAAAAAAGATCTAAATATAGGACCAAGGTTGTGGAACGTCCCATCCCAGAGAAAGATTCCACATTCCTGTTTTGGTCAAGCTGACCCCCACCAGACAAGCAGGTGGTCCATTACTCAAAATAGTAATGGAAACCAGACATGCTGACCTGTGCATCTAAACTCCATGTCCTGACCCCCTAGCTGCAGCTGTAAGCTCGGTAGAATACTCCTTTTCTTTCCTGTCTGTCTGGATGATTGTTGGAGCACTCTGTAAGTTTCCCTAATAAATGCTTTGGACCGATTGCTCTGGTAATTAGTGTTTCCTTGAAATTCCCACCGGCCCCATCTTGGGATGATTTGAGTTCCTTTGTGGGAACCCCCCTGCCTCTGCTTTTGGGGAGACTCTAGCCAGGATAAAACAGATTGGAAGGTCAAAAGTGAGCTGAGGGGGCTGATGTGCCTGAGGAAGTTTGGAAGCAGCACATCTTTGCATTCTATTAGAAATACTGGGTCACAGCCAGGCACAGTGACTCACACCTGTAATCCCAGCACTTTGGGAGACCAAGTCGGGTGGATCACTTGAGATCAAGAGTTTGAGACCAGCCTGGCCAATTGGTGAAACCCCATCTCTACTAAAAATACAAAAATTAGCCAGGCATGGTGGTGGGCGTCTGTAATCCCAGCTATTTGGGAGGCGGAGGCAGGAGAATTGCCTGAACCTGGGAGGCAGAGGTTACAGTGAACTGAGATCACACCACTGCACTCCAGCCTGGGTAACAGAGTGAGATTTCGTTTAAAAACAAAGAAATACTGGGTCACACCAGCATTTACTATACTTACCACTGCCTGGCAGGATTACTGAGAGTCTCATTCGAGTCAGTGTTTTACTCTGTCACAGGCTGGAGTGCAGTGGCATGATCATAGCTCACTGCAGCCTCCAGCTTCTGGACTCGAGATCTTCCTGCCTTAGCCTCCCAAGTAGCTAGGACTTCAGGCATGCACCACCACGCATGGCTGATTTTTTTACTTTTAGGAGAGAAACGGCCTCACTATGTTGCCCAGGCTGGTCTCAAACTCCTGGCCTCAAGTGATCCCTCCAAAGTGCTGGAATTACAGGCATGAGCCACCACACCCGGCCTTATTTTCCCTCTTAGTGGTGTTTTTCCAGATTTCCGACATTGAACATATGTTACTTTTGTAATCAGCGGGGGTGGAAAAGGAAATGTTCTTTTTTCGAAAAAGGTTCTAATTTCTCAGTGCTTGATTCAAAGATCGCCCAAGCACAGGGTTTTGGTGCTGAGCTGTGGGGTGAGGAGTTAGGAAAGGGATGAGGAGTGCTGCTGAAAGAGGAAAATGGGGCCTTGCCCCCTGCAGCCACGCCTTCCGGACTTGGTCGTTTTCTCTAGCCCCGCCCTCGGGCCTCGCCCCACTCCAGCCACGCCTTCCAGGCTTGGTTCTCATCTCTAGTCCCGCCCCTGGGCCTCGCCCGCCCCAGCCACACCTTCCGGGCTTGGTTCTCGTCTCAAACGCAACCTTCATCCTTCCACCACCCCAGCCACGCCTTCCGAACTTGGTCCTAGTCTCTAGCTCCGCCCCCGAGCTTTGCCTCACTCCAGGCCCGCCTTCCAGACTTGGTCTTAGTTCCCAGTCGGGGCCAAATCACGCCTCGGCCACGTCCCCCAGGCCTCTCACTGCCTCAGACACACTTTCCAGGCTGGGTTCTGGTCCCCATTCGCAGCTGGAGCCGGTCCGCATTCGCGGATGCGGCTGGCCCTGCCCTGGGACCCAATCACTTCCCAGCGAGAGGAAAGTCAAATATCCCAGCCGGTTACGGGGAGGTCGCAGCGGCCACCTTGTCAACCCCACCTCGGCGCCCCCAAGAGTACCCCTCGGGTCTCCTTAACCGGAAGCGGAAGTGCGCGTTGGCGGGATCATGGCGACTTTGGTCCAACTGCCGGACTCGGTCCTGCTCGAAATCTTCTCTTACCTCCCGGTACGGGACCGGATCCGCATCTCCAGGTGCGGGGGGGAAGGGCCGGGCGGAGGGTGGAACTGGCACCTGGAGATGCGGATGTGGCCCGGGGCTGGGGTCATTCTAACCATGGGTCCCCTCCCGCAGGGTCTGTCACCGCTGGAAGAGGCTGGTGGACGATCGGTGGCTGTGGCGACATGTCGACCTGACGCTCTACACGGTACGCGGGGCTGGCCGGTCGGGCCTGTGCCGCGGTTGCGGTGCCCGGATCCCGAAGACCACTTCTCCCACCCTAGGACAGTGTGTCGGGGCCCAGGTTGGGGATTTAGAGTCAGGCGGTCTGGGGCCCACCCGGCATTATCTGTTACCTCCTCCTCTTCGACCTCAGGGCCTCAATTTCTGCATCCCTGCAATGGGGATAATATTGTGGGACTTCACTGAGATCATGCAGGGAAAGGGCTTAGAATAGTCTGGCACATATTTATCATTCGATAAATGCTAATTTATTACTATGTTATCAAGTGGGTTTTTTGGTTTTTTTTGTTGTTTTTTCTGAGATGGAGTCTCACCCTGTTGTCCAGGCTGGAGTGCAGTGGCGCGATCTCGGCTCACTGCAACATCCGCCCCCCAGGTTCAAGCAATTCTCCTGCCTCAGCCTCCCCAGTAGCTGGGACTACAGGCGCATGCCTCCACCACCAGGCTAATTTTTGTATTTTTTGTGGAGATGGGGTTTCACCATATTGGCCAGGCTCGTCTCGAACTCCTGACCTCGTGACCTGCCCGCCTTGGCCTTCCAAAGTGCTGGGATTACAGGCGTGAGGCACTGCACCCTGCCACATTTTTGTTTTGTATTGTTTTTGAGATAGGGTCTCGCTCTGCTGCGCAAGCTGGAGTGCAGTGGTGCGATTGCATCCTTGACCTCCCATGCTCAAGCGATCCTCTCGTGTTAGCCTCCCGAGTAGCTGGGACCATAGGCACTAACCACTACGCCTGCTAATTTTTTTATATCTTGTGTAGACATAGTCTCACTATGTTGCTCAGTCTGGTCTCGAACTCCTGGGCTCAAGTAATCCTCCCAACTTAGCCTCCCAAAGTGCTCAGATTACAGGCATGAGCCACTGCAACTGGCCCAAAACATTTATAGATATATTTGTTGCCCTTTTTGAAATTGTCTTATAGATAACTGCTATTGTAAAGTAGATTTGCACCCTTCCTTTTACCTTACTTCATATGTGTGTGTCTGTAAACAATTAACAGTATTATTAATGTGTTTCTAAACTTTGGTAATGCTGTTCGACTCTTTAGATAGTATTCTACTATTTAGACTATTTTCCTGTATATATCCATCTATAACTCCCTTTCATACAACATTGCTTTTTTTTTTTTTTTTTTTAATTTTAAGATGGGAGTTTCGCTCTTGTTACCCAGGCTGGAGTGCAATGGAGCGATCTCAGCTCACCGCAACCTCCGCCTCCTGGGTTCAAGCGATTCTCCTGCCTCGGCCTCCCGAGTAGCTGGGACTACAGGCACGCGCCACCATGCCCAGCTAATTTTTGTATTTTTAGTAGAGACGGGGTTTCACCGTGTTGACCAGGATGGTCTCGATCTCTTGACCTCGTGATCCACCTGTCTCGGCCTCCCAAAGTACTGGGATTATAGGCGTGAGCCACCGCGCCCGGCCCACAACATTGCTTTTGAGGTTCTTTTCTTAAGGGCAGAGTCTTGCTACGTTATCTAGGATGATCTCGAACTCCTGGTCTCAAGTTGTTCCCCTACAGTCTCCTAAAGAGCTGGGATTACAGGTATGAGCCACAGAACCTGGCCTGATGTTATGAAACTTAAAGAGTATTCTCAGTTGTTGGTTTTGTGAGGAAAAGTTGATTTATACATTGGTTTCATATCCATTTAAAATTTTATCAACTTTAACTGCTACCCTTGTGAGTTACCATTCAGTGGCCACTATGTTAGTCAATTTCCCCTAACCTACACAAGTCTAAATTTGGCCAGGAAGATTTGATTCCTCTGTCAAAAGTAACCCATAACATTTATGCTCTGCAGTTTATCTTTTTCTAATTTATTTTTTTGAGATGGGATCTCACTCTGTCAGCCAGGTTGTGGGGTATAGTGGCAAAATCATAGCTCACTGCAGCCTCAGTCTCCTGGGCTCACACAATCTTTCTGCCTCAGCCTCCTGAAAAGATTCATTAGAACATGTTTCTTTCTCTCTTAGTTCATAATATGGTTTGACTGTGTCCCCACCCAAATCTCAACTGGAATTTTATCTCCCAAAATTCCCACGTTGTGGGAGGGACCCAGAGGGAAGCAACTGAATCATGAGGGCCTGTCCTTCTCATGCTATGTAGGGTCCAGCCCTACAGGGTTCTGTGAGCCCCTCCCTGCTGGTTCAGAGGTGAGAAATTGTAGAAATAAGACACAACACACAGATAGAGAAAAGAGAGTTTGGGCCCTGTGGTCCACTGCCAACCAAAGGGCAGAGTCTGGCAGTAGCCCCAAATGCCTGGACGCTCTCACTTTTATTGAGGTGCAAATCTGTGGGCAGGGTAGGTAGGGTGCAGGTAGGGCATGGCCTTGGTGGTCTACGACTGGGGGCAGGGTGAATAGGGCGTGGCAGTGATAGGGTCAAGTACATCACATGTCTTACAGTTTGGGGCTCAAGACTTTCAGGTAGCCGAGATGAAGTAAGGAGCATAATGCATCAGCACTTTTCCATATTTGTTAAGAAAGAACAGGCTGGGGGCTGTGGCTCATGCCTGTAATCCCGACACTTTGGGAGGCCGAGGCAGGTGGGTCACAAGGTCGGGAGATCGAGACCATCCTGGCCAACATGGTGAAACCCCATCTCTACTAAAATACAAAAAAATTAGCCAGGCGTGGTGACACGCACCTGTAATCCCAGCTACTGAGGAGGCTGAGGCAGGGGAATTGCTTGAACCTGGGATGCTGGGGTTGCAGTGAGCCGAGATTGTGCCACTGCACTCCAGCTTGGGCAACAGAACAAGACTCTGTCTCAAAATAATAATAATAATAATAATAATAATAATAATAATAAAGACAGTAAGATTTATATTACTTTTACGGATTATCTCTTCTAAGAAAAAAGGAAACAGAAGCAGAACATGAGAGTGGACATAGAACGTGACCACTGAAGCACAGCATCACATAGAGACAGTTAAGTTCCCGGATGTCTGCGGGCTTACCTGACAGCATCAGGCCCACCACAAGAGCTATTTTGGACGTCTCCTTCCCTAGCTGACTAAACTGCGGCCACTTTCCCGGCACTGGCACTGCCACTCAGCCAAGGCACCCTCCAGCAGCAGCCCTTAGGCAGGCATGACAGAGGGCTTAAAGCGTCTTGCCTTAGAGTCATTCATTTCACAACGTCGCCCCAGGTTCACACTTCTGACCTGGGAGGCATTAGTAAAAGAATTAAGATTACCTATGAATAACTAAGATTGCCTATGAATAACTAATAACTACCATGGTTGTATCTCTAGTTACTTTCTTCTTCATTATTTATATTCAAATAGGCTGAGGCCTTTGGCGCCTACCTCGGCACTTAGGGAATCTCCCCGCTTCAGTGCTATTCTTGTGATAGTGAGTAAGTCTCACAAGATCTGATGGGTTTATCAAAGGTTTTGCTTTTACTTCTTTCTCATTTTCTCTTGCCACCGCCATGTAAGAAGTGCCTTTCACCTCCTGCCATGATTTTGAGATTGCCCCAGCCATGTGGAACTGTAAGTCCACTTAAACCTCTTTTTCTTCCCAGTCTCAGGTATGTCTTTATCAGCAGTGTGAAAACAGACTAATACAGTAAATTGGTACCAGTAGAGTGGAGTATTGCTGAAAAGATACCCAAAAATGTGGAATCAACTTTGGAACTGGGTAACAGTCAGAGGTTGAAACATTTTGGAGGACTCAGAAGAAGACAGGAAAATGTGGGAAAGTTTAGAACTTCCTAGAGACTTGAATGGCTTTGCCCAAAATGCTGATAGCGATATGGACGATAAGGTCCAGGCTAAGGTGGTCTCAGATGGAGACGAGAACTTGTTGGGAACTGGAGTAAAGGTGACTCTTGTTGTGTTTTAGCAAAGAGACTGATGGCATTTTGCCTTGACCCTAGAGACTTGTGGAACTTTTAACTTCAGAAAGATAAGATTTAGGGTATCTGGTGGAAGAAATTTCTTTTTTTTTTTTTTTGAGACACAGTCTCACTCAGCCACCCAGGCTAGAATGCAGTGACGCGATCTCAGCTCACTGCAGCCACTGTCTCCCCGGTTCAAGCGATTCTCCTGTCTCAGGCTCCTGAGTAGCTGGGATTACAGGTACCCGCCACCATGCCTGGCTATTATTTTTTGTATTTTAGTAGAGACAGGGTTTCACCATGTTGGCCAGACTGGTCTTGAACTTCTGACTTCAGGTGATCCGACTGCCTCAGCCTCCCAAAGTGCTGGGATTACAGGCATGGGCCACTGCGCCTGGCCTCTGGTGGAAGAAATTTCTAAGCAGCAAATCATTCAAGAATTGACTTGGGTACCGTTAAAGGCATTCAGTTTTAAAAGGGAAGCAGAGCAGAAATGTTGGGGGAAGCAGCAATGGAAGAAGGGTTTACAGTGTGCCTACATAAACTGGTTATAAGTAATGTATAAAAGAATTCATGAGCAATAAACGGCAGAAGGCCACTCTATTGCCAGCATGTTCCCTTAGCACAGAGTGACCTAAGCTCTGATACTTTAAACGTAGTGCCCAAGGACATAACACTCCCTTGAAGCACTGGAATGCAACCAGACATGTAGGCTCCTTGCTAAGCCAGCTCCCACCAGCTGCATTGTCTATAGATAAGCATATGCTTTTAGCTCTTGAGAAACTCGAATAAACTGCCACTGCTATCAATCTTATGCTTGATGCACAGCCTCCCTTTCACCAATTCACCCCACCATCTGCACTATAAAGTGATTGTATTCAATAAATACTGTGGAAAACCGAAGCTTGGGGCCTTTGCAGCCTCCAGTTTTGCAGTTTATTGTTCCTGGCCCCCTGGTCCCACTTTATGCATTCTTAGCCTGTCTTTTTCTCATTCCTTTGTCACTACTGAACTCAGGGTACCCTGTGGGTGGTGTGTGGGGACTGGCACCCTACACAGAAAAGTTTGGAAAATTTGCAGCCTGACTATGTGATAGAAAAGAAAAACCTATTTTCTGGGAGAAAATTTAAGCTGGCTATAGAAATTTGCATAAGTTGCAAGGAGCCTAATGGACCATGGGGAAAATGTCTCCAGGCCACGTCAGAGACCTTCACAGCAGCCCCTCCCATTACAAGCCTGGAAGCCCAGGAGGAAAAAATGGTTTCATGGGCTGGGCCCAGGTTCCCCTGCTGCATGCAGCAGGGAACTTGGTGCCTTGTGTCCCAGCCGCTCCAGCCGCGGCTAAAAGGAGCCAATGTATACCTTGGGCTGTGGCTTCAGAGGGTGGAAGCCCCAAGCCTTGGCATATTCCATGTGGTCTTGAGCCTGCTGGTGTGCAGAAGTCAAGAATTGAGCTTTGGGGCCAAGCACAGTGGCTCACGTCTGTAATCCCAGCACTTTGGGAGACCAAGGTGAACAAATCACTTGAGGTCAAGAGTTTGAGACAAGCCTGGCCAACATGGTGAAACTCCATCTCTACTAAAAATACAAAAAATGCATGATGGCACATGCTTATAATCCCAGGTGCTCAGGAGGCTGAGGCAGGAGAATTGCTTGAACTCAGGAGATAGAGATTGCAGTGACTCGAGATTGTGCCATTGCACTTCAGCCTGGGTGACAAGAGCAAAACTCCATCTCAAAAAAAAAAGAATTGAAGTTTGGGAACCTCTGCCTATATTTCAGATGTATGGAAACGCCTGAATGTTCAGGCAAAAGTTTGCTACAGGGGTGCGGCCCTCATGGAGAACTTCTGCTAGGGCAGTGTAGAAGGGAAATGTGGGGTCAGAGCCCCCCGCCACAGTCCCTTTTGGGGCCCTGCCTGGTACCTACTGGACACTGCTTAGAACTGTGAGAAGAGGGCCACTGTCCTCCAGACTCCAGAAAGGTAGATCCACCCGCAGCTTGCACTGTGCATCTGGAAAAGCTTCAGACACTCAACACCAGCCTGTGAAAGCAGCTGGGAGGGAGACTGTACCCTGTAAAGCCACAAGGGGTAGAGCTGCCCAAGACCATGGGAACCCACCTCTTGCATCAGTGTGACCTGGATATGAGACTTGGAGTCAAAGGATATCATTTTGGAGCTTTAAAATTTGACTGCCCTGCTGGATTTCAAACTTGCATGAGCCCTGTAACCCTTTTGGTTTGGCCAATTTCTTCCATTCGGAATGGCTGTATTTACCCAATACCTGTACCCCCATTGTATCTAGGAAGTAACTAGTTAGCTTTTGATTTCATAAGCTCATAAGTGGAAGGGACTTGTCTTGTTTCAGATGAGACTTTGGACTGTGGACTTTTGGGTTAATGCTGAAATGAGTTAAGACCTTGGGGGACTATTGGAAAGGCATGATTGGTTGTGAAATGTGAGGACGTGAGACGTGGAGAGGCCAGGGGTGGGATGATATGGTTTGGCTGCGTCTCCACCCAAATCTCAACTTGAATTGTATCTCCCAGAATTTCCACATGTTGTGAGAGGGACCCAGGGGGAGGTAATGGAATCTCGGGGGCTGGTCTTTCTCATGCTATTCTTGTGATAGTGAATCTCATGAGATCTGATGGGTTTATCAGGAGTTTCCACTTCCACTTCTTTCTCATTTTCTTTTCTTTTTTTCTTTTTTTCTTTTTTTTTGAGATGGAGTCTTGCTCTTTTTCGAGGCTGGAGTGCAGTGGCATGATCTTGGCTCACTGCAACCTACGCCTCCCAGGTTCAAGCGATTCCCCTGCCTCAGCCTCCTGAGTAGCTGGAACTACAGGTGTGCCACCACACCCGGCTAATTTTTTGTATTTTAGTAGAAACAGGGTTTCACCACATTGGCCAGGACAGTCTCGATCTCCTGACCTTGTGATCCACCCACGTCGGTGTCACAAGTGCTGGGATTACAGGCGTGAGCCACCATGCCCAGGCTTCTTTCTCATTTTCTCTTGCTGCTGCCACGTAAGAAGTGCCTTTCGCCTCCCGCCATGATTTTGAGGTCTCCCCAGCCATGTGGAACTGTAAGTCCAATTAAACCTCTTTTTCTTCCAAGTCTCCAATATGTCTTTATCAGCAGTGTGAAAACAGACTGATACAGTTCATATTACACAGGTTTACATACGCATGTATAAAAGGTAAATGTAAGCATGCTTTCTTAAGGATTGATCGTAAGCTGTTTTCTTTCAGTGAATGAAAGAGTTTGATGTAGAAACACCTTTGTAAGCACACGTGAAGAATATGTTATTAGACAATTTTCCTTTTTCTGTTAGACCCTATGATGCCTAGTAGAGAAATCCAGCAATAAAAGGCAGGTAAGCCTGCTAATTTTTTCTTTTTAAGATAAAATGTGCTGATAATGATAAGCCCAGTGCTATCAATTATATATATATATATATTTATGTTTTCCCTACTAAGTCTGACTTCGCAGGGTTGATTTTTGCAGCTTTCACTGTACCAGGTTGTGAATTTTTTCCTTTTTTTTTTTTTTTTTGAGAAAAAGTTTCACTTCATTCTTGTTGCCCAGTCTGGTGCAATGGTATGATCTCAGCTTATTGCAACCTCCACCTCCCAGGTTCAAGCGATTTTCCTGCCTCAACCTTCCGAGTAGCTGGGATCACAGGCATGCGCCACCATGCCCAGCTAATTTTGTATTTTTAGTAGAAACAGAGTTTCTCCTTGTTGGTCAGGCTAGTCTTGAACTCCTGACCTCAGGTGATCCGCTTGCCTCAGCCTCCCAAAGTGATGGGATTATAGGCATGAGCCACCATGCTTGGCCGTGATTTTTTTTTTTTTTTTTTTTTTTTTTGAGACAGTCTCACCCTGTTGCCCAGGCAGGAGTGCAGCAGTGTGATCTCAGCTCACTGCAGCCATTGCTTCCCAGAGGTGGTTCTCATGCCACCACCGTGCCTGGCTATTACTTTTATTTATATTTTTAAAAAATTTTTTTTGAGATGGAGTTTCACTCTTGTCACCCAAGCTGGAGTGCAATGGTGCAATCTTGGCTCACTACAATCTCTGCTTCCCAGATTCAATCAATTCTCCTGCCTCAGCCTCCCAAGTAGCTGGGATTTCAGGCACCCACCACACCCAGCTAATTTTTGTATTTTAAGTAGAGATGGGGTTTCACCATGTTGGACAGGCTGGTCTTGAACTCCTGACCTCAAGTGATCCACCTGCCTCAGCCTTCCAAAGTACTGGGATTACAGGCGTAATGAGCCTGTAATGCCTGGCTTTTTTTTTTTTTTTTTTTGAGACAGAGTTTCGCTCTTGTTACCCAGGCTGGAGTGCAATGGTGCGATCTTGGCTCACCACAACCTCCACCTCCTGGGTTCAGGCAATTCTCCTGCCTCAGCCTCCTGAGTAGCTGGGATTGCAGGCACACGCCACCATGCCCAGCTAATTTTTTGTATTTTTAAGTAGAGACGGGGTTTCACCATGTTGACCAGGATGGTCTCGATCTCTTGACCTTGTGATCCACCTGCCTCGGCCTCCCAAAGTGCTGGGATTACAGGTGTGAGCCACTGTGCCCGGCCCATGCCTGGCTTTTATTTATTTTTAGTAGAGACAGGGTTTTTGCCATGTTGCCCAGGCTGGTCTTGAACTCCTGAGCTCAGGCAATCCACCTGCCTCAGCCTCCCAAAGTGCTGGGATTACAAGCGTGAGCCACCATGCCCGGCCTTTTTATTTGTTGTTTTTTTTTTTAGCATAGACTTAATTTACTCTGGGTAGTTTTCACCTTTTAAAATTTTTATTCTGTGTTGCTTATTTCTCCTGGTAATCATTAAGAAAAGGGTAAAACAGGCTGGGCATGGTGGCTCACGCCTGTAATCCCAGCACTTTGGGAGGCCGAGGTGGGTGGATCACGAGATCAGGAGTTCAAGACGAGCCTGACCAAGATGGTGAAACCCTGTCTCTACTAAAAATACAAAAAATTAGCCAGGCACAGTGGCAGGCACCTATAATCCCTGCTACTCAGGAAGCTGAGGCAGGAGAATCGCTTGAACTCCAGGGTGTGGAGGTTGCAGTGAACTGAGATCGTGCCACTGCACTCCAGCCTGGGTGACAAAGTGAGACTCCATCTCAGAAAAAAAAAAAAAAAAAGGGGTAAAATATCAGTGGGTTGCTTTGCTTTCTTTCTTAGTCCAGAAAAACAATAAGAGAATATATTGCTAAAGATAGATTCTGTTAGTATCTTTCTTTGCCCCACCAGATTTATTCGAAGTGGCCGAGTGCAGTGACTCACGCCTGCAGATCTAGCACTTTGAGGGGCTGAGGCAGGAGGATCACTTGAATCCAGGAATTGGAGACTAGCCTGGGCAACATATCAAGACCTCGTCTCTACTAAAAATAACAAAAATTAGCTGGGCATGTGTCAGTAGTCCCAAGCCACTTGGGAAGCTGAAGTGGGAGAATCACTTGAGCCCAGGAGGTCCAGGCTGCAGTGAGCCGTCATCTCGTCACTGCACTCCAGCCTGGGTGACAGAGCAAGACCCTATCTCAAAAAAAAAAAAAAAAAAAAGATTTGTTCAAAGCCCTAGCAGGCAAGATGGTGCACTGAAACTGTCTTGTGGAACCTGGGGAGGAGACTGTCTAGGGAAGGGCAGAAGCTCAGCAAGACACCAGAATCCCCCACCCCAGGGATGTCTGTCTTCAGCCCGGCAGGGGCCTTGGAAGCTCCGTACCTCTCACCCTGTCACCCCAATCTCTGGCTCTTACAGATGCGACCTAAAGTCATGTGGCACCTCCTTCGAAGGTACATGGGATCCCGGCTCCATTCCCTGCGGATGGGCGGCTACCTGTTCTCCGGCTCCCAGGCCCCCCAGTTGTCCCCTGCCCTGTTGAGAGCCCTGGGCCAGAAGTGCCCCAATCTGCAGCGGCTCTGCCTGCACGTGGCCGACCTGAGCATGGTGCCCATCACTAGCCTGCCTAGCACCCTGAGGACCCTGGAGCTGCACAGCTGTGAGATCTCCATGGCCTGGCTCCTCAAGCAGCAGGACCCCACCGTGCTGCCCCTGCTCGAATGCATCGTGCTGGACCGCGTCCCTGCCTTCCGTGACGAGCACCTACAGGGCCTGACGCGCTTCCGGGCCTTGCGTTCACTGGTGCTGGGTGGTACCTACCGTGTAACCGAGACAGGGCTGGATGCCAGCCTGCAGGAGCTCAGCTACCTGCAGAGGCTCGAGGTGGTGGGCTGCACCCTGTCTGCTGACAGCACCCTACTGGCCATCAGCCGCCACCTCCGAGATGTGCGGAAGATCCGGCTGACTGTGAGGGGCCTCTCTGCCCCTGGTCTGGCTGTCCTGGAGGGGATGCCAGCCCTGGAGAGTCTGTGCCTGCAGGGTCCTCTTGTCACCCCAGAAATGCCCACCCCCACTGAAATCCTCTCCTCCTGCCTCACCATGCCCAAGCTCAGAGTGCTTGAGCTGCAGGGCCTGGGGTGGGAGGGTCAGGAGGCTGAGAAGATCCTGTGTAAGGGGCTGCCCCACTGTATGGTCATCGTCAGGGCTTGCCCCAAAGAGTCTATGGACTGGTGGATGTAACTGCTCCACCGTCTCTGGGACCCATCCCAGCTTTCACTGTTGAGCCCCAGCCCCTCTGAGCAGCACTTTGAAGAGGGCAGATAATCAGACTTGAGGAAACTGAAAGCCCCAGGTTTAGGGGACAGAGGCCCAGGGACTTCCAGACCATTGGAATCACTGTTTGCCAGCTGTATGGCCTTGGTCATATCATCAGCCTCTCGGAAGCCTACACATCGTGAAATAAGGACAATCATAGCTACCTCATAATTACATTGTAAAGCCTTACTCTAAAAGCTGTCAGCCTCCAGAGGCTCTCAATGAAGAGTCGCCTTCAGGGTCGTCCTCAGGAACAGGATGGATGAGGAAGGGGTGAGGCTAAGATTTACGGGCACCCAGTGGGCCCCCTTAAGAGTACCCAAGAAGGACTGTCTATGCATGCATACCCACACGCCTATATACCATTTATATACCTAAACGCACGCAAGAGACGCTGAGAGACAGGGCAACGAAGACTCACGATTCGATGATTGAAATGCTTATCAAAGTTCTCAATTCTATTTTCTGTATTTTGTATGCTGTATTTTCCAAGACATATATTATTTTGCTATTAAATAAAAGAAAATTTTTTTTCCCAAAAAGTATTCAGTTTATTTATTCAACCAGTGTTTCTTGAGCTCCACCTATTTTGCAGGCACTGTTCTAGGTTCTGGGAAACTGGGGCCACAGCAGTGAACAAACTGCCAAGACCCTGCCCTCATAGATCTCATAGAGAAGACAGACAACAAACAGGTAAACTGATCCATGTTTTCATTGTTTTTGGGGGGACGGGGTCTCACTCTGTCACCTAAGCTGGAGTGCAATGCTGCGATCTTGGCTCACTGCAACTTCTGCCTCCCGGGTTCAAGTAATTCTTCTGCCTCAGCCTCCCAAGTAGCTGGGATTACAGGTGACTGCCACTACACCTGGCTAATTTTTTGTATTTTTAGTAGAGACAGGGTTTCGCCATATTGCTCAGGTTGGTCTCAAACTCCTGACCGCAGGTGATCTGCCTGCCTCAGCCTCGTAATTTTGGAGACTCTAGGACAATACTCCAGGGTCACATGATGGAGGCACACTCGCATGGTTGAGTGAGCAGGGCAGGCCTCTGTGCTGAGATCTGAGAGGTGAAAAAAAGCAAACATCAGAAGAGCTAGGGGAGAAGAGGAAAGGCCAACACTGCTAAGATAAGAATGAACTTGGCATTTTCCAGAAACAGAAAGAAGGAAGTGTGGCAGAGGAGCAGAGGGAAGAGCTGTTGAAAGTGAGATTGAGATGGGCCGGGCGCGGTGGCTCACGCCTGTAATCCCAGCACTTTGGGAGGCCGTGGCGGGTGGATCATGAGGTCATGAGATCGAGACCATCCTGGTCAACATGGTGAAACCCCGTCTCTACTAAAAATACAAAAAATTAGCTGGGCATAGTGGCGCGTGCCTGTAATCCCAGCTACTCAGGAGGCTGAGGCAAGAGAATTGCCTGAACCCAGGAGGCGGAGGTTGCGGTGAGCCGAGATCGCGCCATTGCACTCCAGCCTGGGTAACAAGAGCGAAACTCCATCTCAAAAAAAAAAAAAAAAAAAAAGAAAGTGAGGTTGAGGCCAGGCATGATGGCTCACATCTGTAATCCCAGCACTTCAGGAAGCCAAGGTGGTTGGATCACTTGAGCCCAGGAGTTGAAGACCAGCCTGGGGCGTCTGAGGCAGGTGAATCACTTTGCATTCAGGAGTTCGAGACCAGCTTGGGCAACATGGTGAAAACCCATCTCTACAAAAAAAATTAGCCAGGCCTGATGGTGTGTACCTACCCAGCTACTCCCTGCTATCCCAGCTATTCTGGAGGCTGAGGTGGGGGGATCGCTTGAGCTTGGGACTCAGGTTTCAGTGAGCTGTGATCACCACTGCACTCCCGCCTGGGCGACAGAGTGAGAACCTGTCTCAAAAAAAATAAACAAAAGGAGATAATGGGGACAAGAGTGGGCAGGGCCTTGCAGATGGCTCAGGTTTTAGGGGTTCTGTAAGTAACAACTCCTTTTCCTGCCTTTTGAGCCTGAGCCACTTGAAAGATGCAGGTGTCAGACCGTAATCAGGAGCGCCCACCCGTGAGATGAACGTTGTGTGTGGCTAAGCCCCAGCTCTGTGGGCTCACCACCTGCTCAGCAGGCCAGGGTGCCTCCTCTGGTGGTTACCGCCAGGTTGGAGAAGAGGGCTGAGCTGAGTGCACTTGGTTTCTTATTCTAAGCTCACTCATCAGAGAAGAAGAGCTGGAGATGTTTCTCCCATGCTCATCCTACTCAGAGTTGCGGGTTGCAGTAGAAATTCCTTCTCTCGCTCTCTTTCTCTCTCTCACTCTTTTTTTTTTTTTTTTAATAGAGACAGGGACCGGGCACAGTGTCTCATGCTTGTAATCCCAGCACTTTGGGACACTGAGGCAGGAGGATCACCTGAGGTCAGGAGTTAGAGACCAGCCTGGCCAACATGGTGAAACCCCTTCTCTACTAAAAATACAAAAATTAGCTGGACCTGGTGGCACATGCCTGTAATCTCAGCTACTCGGGAGGCTGAAGCAGGAGAATTGCTTGAACCCTGGAAGGGGAGGTTGCAGAGAGCTGAGATCATGTCACTGCACTCCAGCCTGGGCAACAGAGTGAGACTGTTTCAAAAATAAATAAACACAGCTGGGCATGGTGGCTCACACCTGTAATCCCAGCACTTTGGGAGGCTGAGGCAGGCGGATCACGAGGTCAGGAGTTTGAGACGAGCCTGTCTAACATGGTGAAACCCCGTCTCTACTAAAAATACAAAAATTGGTTGGGCGTGGTGGCAGGCACCTGTAATCCCAGCTACTCGGGAGGCTGAGGCCGGAGAATCGCTTGAACCTGGGAGGCGGAGGTTGCAGTGAGCTGAGATCGCGCCATTGCACTCCAGCCTGGGTGACAGAGCAAGACTCCATCTCAAAAAATACATACATACATACATACATACATACATACATACATAGAGACAGGGGTCTCCTTATGTTGCCCAGGCTGGTCTCGAACTCCTGGGCTCAAGCCATCCTACTTCAGCCTGCCAAGTATGTGGGATCACAGGAGTGTGTCACCACACCTGGCTAATTTTTTATTTTTTGTAGTGATGGGGTTTCACTGTTTTGCCCAGGCTGGTCTGTAACTCCTGAGTGCAAATGATTCTCCTGCCTTGGCCTCCCAAAGTCCTGGGATTACAGGCATACCTCACCTGAAATTCCTTCTCCATCTGGCCACATGAGGACTAGGGTATGAGTGTGCCCCTAATGTGGCCCTAGTCAGGGTCTGATTTTCCAGCGCTGTGACCAACCCTGGTAGCTCCAGCCCAGAGAGCTGGCGGCTGGGTTGAATCAGGTAGAAACATAGAGATTGGAGAAGTCTCAAAGTGTCTGGAGAGCTGGGGTCAGTTTGGGAGAATATGATGGGTGATTCAACACTAGCACTGTGCTGGACTCTGCAGGTAGTTCTGGAAGTGCACTGCTGATGCCCCAGTCTGGAACAACTCCAGGGGAAAAAAGCTGCGTTCTCCTCCCTTTCTTGCTCCTCCCTGCCTTTTCAGTAGGAAGGGAGCACCAGGCATTAATTTTAGTGTTTTTGTTAGTTTTTTGGAAATGGAGTCTCACTCTGTCACCCAGGCTGGAGTGCGGTGGTGCGATCTAAGCTCACTGCAACCCCTGCCTCCCAGGTGTAAGCCTCAGCCCACCTCAGCCTCCCAAGTAGCTGGGATTACAGGCACATGCCACCACACCCGGCTAATTTTTGTGTTTTTAGAAGACAGCGTTTCACATGTTGGCCAGGCTGGTCTCAAACTCATGGCCTCAAGTGATCCACCTGCCTTGGCCTCTCAAAGTGCTGGGATTACAGATGTGAGCCACTGAGACTGGCCAGCAGACATTAATTTCGAAGCAGGTAAATGTTTACGGGCAGTGCTAGCAGGTAGGGGAGGAAGGCCCTGATCTGTAGCATTTGCCAATTACTACAGTATAAACAGTCTCATCACAGCTGGTTTCAAGCTGCCAACAGTTTAACAACTGGCTCACAAAATAACTGAAGATTCAGCATTTGGCTCTCCTGAGCTGCGGTACACTGCCAGTTACCAGTGTCTTCCTCCTGGGCTCAGACTATGGAGAACTTATTCTGCCTTAATGATTTCTAACATGGGCCTTGCCCCAAGGGGTGATAGGGTGATAGAACATCAGACAGAGCTGCTCTCCTTTTCAGACCTCCGTGCCCCTGATTATTGCCTTCTCCCAGATAAGGGGCTGGGGGCTTCAGGGCTGCCCTCTAATGAAGACAAATCATAATCACAATAGCTGACATTTATTGTTTATTATTTTATTTTTAATATTTATTTATTTATTTTGAGACTTGGTCTTACTTCATCGCCCAGACTGGAGTGCAGTGGCGTGACTAGTGCTCACTGCAGCCTCGAACTCCTGGGTTCAAGTAATCCTCCCACCACAGCCTCCCTAGTAGCTGGGAATACAGGTGTGCACCACCACACCTGGCTAATTTTTAAAAAGAATTATTAAAAAGCCAGGCGCGGTGGCTCATGCCTGTAATCCCAGCACTTTGGGAGGCCGAGGCGGGTGGATCACGAGGTCAATAGATCGAGACCATCCTGGTCAACATGGCGAAACCCCGTCTCTACTAAAAATACAAAAAATTAGCTGGGCATGGTGGTGTGTGCCTGTAATCCCAGCTACTCAGGAGGCTGAGGCAGAAGAATTGCCTCAACCCAGGAGGCGGATGTTGTGGTGAGCCGAGATCGCACCATTGCACTCACTCCAGCCTGGGTAACAAGAGCGAAACTCCATCTCAAAAAAAAAAAAAAAAAAGATTTATTAAAAAAGAAACAAAACAAAAACAAGAATTATTATTATTATTATTATTTTGTAGAGATGTGGTCTTACCATGTTGCCCATGTTGGTCTCAAACTCCTTTGTTCAAGTGGTCTTCCTGCTTTAGCCTCCCAAAGTGGTAAGATTACAGGTGTGAGCCACCACACCCACCCTACTGAGTGCTTCTTATGTGTCAGGCACTGTGCTCAGTTTTTCATGCATTGATTCCTATCAGCAGCCCACCCAGGGAGGTAGAGATGAGGTAACTGAGGCACAGAGAAGTTAAATTGCCCAAAGCAACATAGTAAAGTAGAACCTAAGTAATTTTTTTTTTTTTTTGAGACATAGTCTTGCTCTGTTGCCCAGGGTGGAATGCAGTGACACAGTCTCAGCTCACTGCAACCTCCGGCTCCCAGGTTCAAGCAATTTTCCTGCCTCAGCCTCCTGCGTAACTGGGATTACAGGCATCTGCCACCATACCTGGCTAATTTTTGTATTTTTAGTAGAGACGGGGTTTCACCATGTTGGCCAGGCTGGTCTCGAACTCCTGACTTTGTGATCTGCCACTTCAGCCTCCCAAAGTGCTGGGATTACAGGTGTGAGCCACCATGCCTGGCCTCTTTTTTTTTTTTTTTTTTTTTTGAGACAGAGTCTTGTTCTCTCCCTCAGGCTGTAGTGCACTGGCCCAATCTCTACTCACTGCAACCTTCCTCACCTGGGCTCAAGCAATCCTTCCACCTCAGCTTCCCAAATAACTGAGACTACAGGCACACACTACCATGCCTGGCTTTTTTTTTTTTTTTTTTTTTTGGAGACATGTTGCACAGGCTGGACTTGAACTCTTGGGCTCAAGCCATCTGCCTGCCTTGGCCTCCTAAAGTGCTAGGATTCCAGGCATGAGCCACTGTGCCTAGCAAGGATTTCTACTTTATTTATTGTTCCTAAAACAAACTGGATTGTATAAGAACATGTGCTCGCTATAGATCCTGCCCTTAGAGTAAAGCGACCTTGATGTTATCGTACAAATTATAGGCTATGACACACATCACATTCTTGCCTGTTCTGGAGGGTTAATTTGGCCTAAACATTCTTTAAAAGAAAAAAAATTTCAAAACAGGGTCTTGTTTTGTTGCCCAGGCCAGAGTGCAGTGGCACCAACACGGTTCACTTCAGCCTTGACCTCCAGGGCTCAAGTGTTTCTGTTTCTTATCCACTCAGTCTCACAAGTACCTGGGGCTATAGGCGCATGCCACCATGCCCAGCTAATTTTTTGTTTTTTCTGTAGAGATGGGGTCTCACCATGTTGCCCAGGCTGGTCTCAAACTCCTGGGCTCAAGCGATCTGCCTGCCTGGGCCTCCCAAAATGCTGGGATTACAGGCGTGAGCCACAGTGCCTGGCCCCAGACGAATCCTTTCTATTGATCCCAGGTCTTTAGACAAAGTCAACCAATTGTCAGCTAGAAAATGTTTAAATTTACCTATAGTATGGAAGCTTCCCACTTTGAGTTGTACTGCTTTTCTGGACCAAACCAATGTATTTATTAAATCTGATTGATTGATGTCTCATGTCTCCCTTAAATATATAAAACAAGCTGCATCCCAACCACCTTTGTCACATGCTCTTAGAACCTCCTGAGGGCTGTGTCAGGGACCATGGTCACTCATATTTGGCTCAGAATAAATCTCTTCAAATATTTTACAGAGTTTGACTCTTCGTTGACCATTGCCTTTGCAAAAATGATATCAGGCCCTTAGAGGTGGCTCATGCCTGTAATTCCAGCATGAATTTGTGAGGATGAATGAACTCCAGAATGGGCGGGTCACTTGTGCCTGGGAAGGTCGAGGCTGCAGTGAGCTGTGATTGCACCTCTGCACTCCAGCCTGGGTAACAGAGTGAGATCCTGTCTCAAAAAAATATATATCAGAAAATTATGACGGTGAAAGAGATCTGAGCTAACCCACTCCCCATCTTCCCTTTCCCTTAATATTTCCTGGGCTATTGAGCTGAGGAAACTTTAAGGAATATTTAGGCTATAGTTAAAATGATAACAAGCTTTTCCAAAACTCAACCGCTTTGGTAAAGCTAATGGGAGTCCATCAGGCTGTGGGGAAGAGAGGACCCTGATTCCTGCTAAGGCGCAGACATAAATGTCAGCTACTATTCCAGAGATTATGAGAGGAATTGAGGAGTAACTTCCCCAATTACTCCTGCAAATAATATCACTATTGCAGAATCCCAGATTGGCCTTTTGAGATATCCTTTCAGAACGCTCCACGTGGACCCGCCAACCCTGCTCCTGTGGCCCCATCCAGAATCGATTCAGCCTGCAGAGGACGGCTTCGACCTCCTATGATTTCATCTCTGCTCCAACCAATCAGCAGCAAGCACCTGTTACCCGGCCACTCCCACCCCTTCGCCCAAACTGTCTTTGGAAAATCCCTAACCCAGGAGCTTTGAGACGATCTGAGTAGGAACTCCGACTCCCACCTGGTTTGGCCAGCCTCATGTCTACTAAACTCTTCCTCTACTACAACGCCATAGTCTTTCTTTATGCAGTGGGCAGGAAGAATCCCTCCGGCGATTACAGCTTGAGCCCAGGAATTCGTTGCCAGCCTAAGCAATGTCGACGAAAAGTGTCAAACTCTAAAATATTTGAAGAGATTCATTCTGAGCCAAATATGAGTGATCATGACCCATGACACAGCCCTCAAGAGGTCCGGAGAACATGTGCCCAAGGTGATTGGGGTGCAGATGGTTTTATACATTTTAGGGAGACATGAGACTTCAAATACATTTAAGAAATACATTGGTTTGGTCCAGTATGGCAGGACAGCTCAAAGCGAGGGCTGGGGTGGGGTAGGGGTGGGGCTTCCGGCTTATAGAGAGATTAAAACTTTTCTTTTTTTTGAGAGACGGCCTCGAGGTTGTGGAGACCCAAATTCTTTTTTTTTTTTTTTTTTTTTTTTTTTGAGAAGGAATCTCGCTCTTGTTGCCCAGCCTGGAGTGCAATGACGCGATCTCGGCTCACTGCAACCTCCGCCTCCCGGGTTCAAGCGATTCTCCTGCCTCAGCCTCCCAAGTAGCTGGGATTACAGACACGTGCCACCACACCCAGCTAATTTTTTGTATTTTTAGTAGAGACGGGGTTTCCCTATGTTAGCCAGGATGGTCTCAATCTCCTGACCCCAGGTGATCCGTTCATCTCAGCCTCCCAAAGTGCTGGGTTTACAGGCATGAGCCACTGCACCCAGTCGTCCTTCACTTTAGATCTAAAGACAAAAAAGGTTGAAAGTTAACTAATGGAAAGAGATAATTTCATGCAAATAGTATCCTAAAGAGAGCTTGGCTGGATATACTCGTATCGGAGAAAGTAAACTTGAAGTCAAAAACTGAAAGAAGAGACGGTGAATGACAGTATATATTGATAGAAGGTAAAATTTATCAAGAAGATAAGAAAATTATAAACATATGCATCAAACATCAGAGCCTAAAATACATGAAGTAAATATTGGCAGAATTAAAGGGAAAAATAGACAATTGGAGACCTCAATATACCACCTTCAATTTAATAGGTTGAACAGCCACACATAATATCAGTAAGGAAACAGGACAAGTGCTATATAGCAGTTGGATCTAACAGGCACAACCCACCCAACAATGGAAGAGAACACGTTTTTTTTCAAGCATATGTGGAATAGTTTTCAGGAGAAACCATATATTAGGCCACAAAACAAGTCTTAATGGAATTGAAAGACTTGAAATACAAAGTATCATTTCTAGTTACATAGAATGAAACAAGAAATGAAAAACAGAAGGAAAACTGGAAAATACACAAATGTTTTATTATAAGCAACACACTGCTGACCAACCAATGGGTGAAGCAAGAAATCATAAGGGAAATTAGAAAACATCTTGTGAAAAATGAAAACAAAGACATGGCTGGCCGGGCACAGTGGCTCACGCCTATAATCCCAGCACTTTGGGAGGTCAAGGTGGGTGGATCACTTGAGGTCAGGAGTTCGAAACCAGCCTGTCCAACATGGCGAAACCCCGTCTCTACTAAAAATATAAAATTAGCTGGGCATGGTGGTGCATGCCTGTAATCCCAGCTTCTTGGGAGGCCGAGGCATGAGAATAGCTTGAACCTGGAAGGCAGAGGTTGCAGTGAGCTGAGATCATGCCACTAAGCTCCAGCCTGGGCAACAGAGCAAGACTCCATCTCAAAAAAAAAAAAAAAAAAAGGATTCCCCAGTTCCACATCCCAGATGACATCATGATATCACTCTGAGCCCAAATTTCACTGCCTGGGATGACCATTTCTCAGAAGACATTGCCTCAAACAAGAATTTTCCATCAGCACTGAGTTTGACCCTTTTGCTAGAAACTATACACCTCTTATCCAGAAATCTCCACCCAGTGATACTCATGGACTGCCTTTCCTAAGGTACAAAATAGACAGACCATTTTTTGGTTTTCCTCCTGAGCTCTGCTTAGCCCAGGATACTGCTATACTCTTAACTCTCCTAATGTGGACCCCTACATTTCCATGCCTAAAGAAAAATCTGAGGCTGGATATGGTGGCTCGCGCCTGTAATCCCAGCACTTTGGGAGGCTCAGGCGGGTGGATTACCTCAGATCAAGAGTTCGAGACCAGCCTGGCTAAGATGGTGAAACCCTGTCTCTACTAAAAATACAAAAATTAGCTGGGTGTGGTGGCGGGAGCCTGTAATCCCAGCTACTCAGGAGGCTGAGGCAAGAGAATCACTTGAACCCGGGAATTAGAGGTTACAGTGAGCCAAGATCACGCCATTGCACTCCAACCTGGGCAACAAGAGCAAAACTCCTTCTCAAAAAATATAAAGAAAGAAATAAAGCCGGGCATAGTGGTGGGCGCCTGTAATCCTAGCTATTCAGGAGGCTGAGGCAGAAGAATCGCTTGAAACCGGGAGAGGGAGGTTGCAGTGACCCGAGATCGTGCCACTGCACTCCAGCCTAAATGACAGAGTGAGACGCTGTCTCCAAAAAATAAAAAGAAAGAAAGAAAAAGAAAAATCTGGTGGAAGTTACTAAATTTTTTTTTTTTTTTTTTTTGAGACGGAGTTTCACTCTTGTTACCCAGGCTGGAGTGCAATGGCGCGATCTCGGCTCACCGCAACCTCCACCTCCTGGGTTCAGGCAAGTCTCCTGCCTCAGCCTCCCGAGTAGCTGGGATTACAGACATGCGCCACCATGCCCAGCTAATTTTTTGTATTTTTAGTAGAGACGGGGTTTCACCATGTTGACCAGGATGGTCTTGATCTCTTGACCTCGTGATCCACCCGCCTCGGCCTCCCAAAGTGCTGGGATTACAGGCGTGAGCCACCGCGCCCGGCCCTTGAAGTTACTAAAATTAATGAAGATCATTGCTTTTTCCAGCGTTTCGTTTTTTTTTTGTTTGTTTGTTTTAATTTTTTTTTTAAGACAGGGTTTCACCATGTTCGCCAGGCTGGTCTTGAACTCCTGACCTCAGATGATCCGCCCGCCTCGGCCTCCCAAAGTGCTGAGATTAAAGGCGTGAGCCACCACGTCCGGCCCACGTTTTGTTTTTTTAAGTGGCTTTTGGGCAGAAATTGACAAGCGAATCCTAAACTTCATATACAAATGGAAAGAACGCCAAACAGCCAAAACAACTGTGAAAAAGGGGAACACAGTTGAAGAACTCCCATTTCTGGATTTCAAAACTTACTACAAAGTTGCAGTATTCAAAACAATGTGGCACTGGCTTAGGGACACAGCTATAGATTAACAGTATAGAATTGAAAGTCCAGGTCCGGGCGCGGTGGCTCACGCCTATAATCCCAGCACTTTGGGAGGCCGAGGCAGGCGACTACTTGAGGCCAGCCTCCAGCTTCCTTCCCACCTTTCTACCACCCACAGGCCTGGCTCTGATCTCAACAGGGTACTCATGGCTTGGCCCCACCTTCCGCCTCACCCTCAAACATGGCTCTGCCCCCGGGTGGAGGCCTGGCTCTAACCTCAACCTTGTCCTCTAGGCCTGGCCGCACCTTCCTTCCGGTCTCCGAGCGTGGGCCCCGCCCCTCGCCCGTAGCTCCGCCCACAGGCCTGCCTAACTTCAACCTTGTTCTCTGAACCTGGGGTCTCCAGCCTCCACTGTGAGTCCGCAGCGAGGCCCAGCTGCACCCACGCGGAGGAAACTAGAATTCCTCGGCGTGAAGTCTTCCGGTACGGCTGAAGCGCGAGCCGCGGAGCCGCACGGGGCCGCAGACTGTAAGCGGCAGTGACAATAGGAGGCGCCGTCATCTCTTCCGGTACTGGCTCCGCGAGCCTGAACGAGGTTTCCGCTTGGTTGTGTTTAGGTTGGAGCAAGTGGACCGGTAGTGGAACAGGTGGTGAGAGTTCGTGTGTATCCGAGGCTGTCGAGGGGCCTTCTCAGAGAGCCTTGGCCCGCTCTGCTCGCGTCAGGTGGGTCCCCGAGGCCGCTCGGGCTGCCGGTCGTCACGAAGGTCACGGTTGATAATTGCCAGGCTCACCCACTGTGCTCCCTTCAAAAGCCTCCAGAAAGACCATTGTGAGCTTTTTCTATGAGGAAAAGAACTTCCTCCGCTTGAGCCACGTTATTCAGCCCCCAGTGTCATCCCGCCTTACAGAGCCTGGAATTCCCGCTCCGGTGAGCACTGGGTGAAGGATGGTTCGAGGGGGCATCCTGTTAAACGAACGAATATTTCACTTGAGAATGTTTCTTTGTTTATGCGTCATAAACTTGCTTTTGACGCCTTACATTTTGTTGAAGACACTTTTAATGGGGGTCTAGGGAGTGCATATTTCTCTATGGCAATATAAAATTACGTAGACCTTAAACAGGTCTTTCTACTGAAGAAAAATAAGAAAACTAAGCTATTTTGATCTGTCCTTCATAGGCCTGGACCTCCCTACACTCTAAAAACAGGGACCTGGCCGTGTGTGGTGGCTCACGCCTGTAATCCCAGTACTTTGGGAGGCAGGTGGATCACTTCAGGTCAGGAGTTCAAGACCAACCTGGCCAACCTGGTGAAACCCTACCTCTACTAAAAATACAAAAATTAGCTGGGCGTGGTAGCGGGGACTGTAATCCAAGTTACTCCGGAGGCTGAGGCAGGAGAATCGCTTAAACCTAGGAGGCAGAAGTGGAGTGAGCTGAGATCTCGCCCTTGCACTCCAGCCTGGGCAACAGAGCGAGACTCAAAAACAAACAAATGCCGGGTGCGGTGGCTCACGTCTGTAATCCCAGCACTTTGGGAGGCCGAGGCGGGCGGATTACGAGGTCAGGAGTTCGACACCAGCCTGACCAACATGGAGAAACCCCATCTCTACTAAAAATACAAAAAATTAGCCGGGCGTAGTGGCCCATGCCTGTGATCTCCGCTACTCGGGAGGCTGAGACAGGAGAATTGGTGAACCCGGCAGGCGGAGGTTGCGGTGAGCTGAGGTCCTGGTTGCACTCCAGCCTGGACAACAAGAGCAAAACTCCATCTAAAAAAATAATAATAATGATAAAATTAAAAAAAAAAAGTGGGGGCTGGCTAGGCGCGGTGGCTCACACCTGTAATTTCAGAACTTTGGGAGGTCGAGGCGGGCAAATCACCTGAGGTCAGGAGTTTGAGACTTAAACTTACTTTTGACGCCTTACATTCTGTTAAAAATACATTTTAATAGGTGTCTAGGGAGTGCATATTTCTCAACGGAAACATAAAATTACGTAGACCACAAACAGGTCTTTTTTTTTGGAGACGGAGTTTCGCTCTTTTTACTCAGGCTGGAGTGCAATGGCATGATCTCGGCTCACCGCAACCTCCGCCTCCTGGGTTCAGGCAATTCTCCTGCCTCAGCCTCCTGAGTAGCTGGGATTACAGGCACTCGCCACCATGCCCAGCTAATTTTTTGTATTTTTAGTAGAGACGGGGTTTCACCATGTTGACCGGATGGTCTCCATTTCTTGACCTCGTGACCCACCCGCCTCTGCCTCCCAAAGTGCTGGGATTACAGGCGTGAGCCACCGCGCCCGGCCACAAACAGGTCTTTCTAGTGAAGAAAAATAAGAATACTAAGGTATTTTGATTTGAACTTGACTTTCAAGTAGTTGAGCAGCCTGGCCAACATGGCGAAACCCCATCTCTTCTAAAAATACAAAAATTAGCTGGGTGTGGTGGTGGGTGCCTGTAATCCTAGCTACTGGGGAGGCTGAGGCAGGAGAATCTCTTGGACCTGGGACACAGGTTGCAGTGAGCCAAGATCGTGCCATTGCACTCCAACCTGGGTGAAAGAGCGAGACTCCCTCTCAAAAAAAGAAAAAGAAAAAAAAAAAGACCCAAACAGAAAACCAGGGGCCCACCTGGGAGTTCCAGACCAGCCTGGGCAACATAGCGAGACCCCATCTTTACAAAAAATAAAAAATAAAAAGTAGCTAGATGTGGTGGTGTATGCCTGCTACTTGGAAGGCTGAGGTGGGAGGATCACTTGAGATGGAGCGTTTGAGGCTACAGTGAGCTGTTTTGATCGTGCCATTGTACTCCAGCCTGGGCGACAGAGTAAGACCTCTCCTGCTAAACAAAAAGATGAAAATGGGCATCCAGGAGGAAAGGACGGAGGCTTTGTTACACTAGTATTAAGTATCAAATTTGCCATTTGTCCTCTCCCTAGAAAAATAAAATATCTTTTATGGTGAACTATTTGAGAGTAAGTTGAAAATTGCAGGAAATTGGTAACTTTTTTTTTTTTTTTTTTTTGAGGCGGAGTTTCGCTCTTGTTACCCAGGCTGGAGTGCACTGGCGCGATCTCGGCTCACTGCAACCTCCGCCTCCTGGGTTCAAGCAATTCTCCTGCCTCAGCCTCCCAAGTAGCTGGGACTACAGGCGCGCGCCACCATGCCCAGCTAATTTTTGTATTTTTAGTAGAGACGGGGTTTCGCCATGTTGACCAGGATGGTCTCGATCTCTTGACCTTGTGATCCACCCGCCTCGGCCTCCCAAAGTGCTGGGATTACAGGCGTGAGCCACCGCGCCCAGCTTTAAGTTGAAACTATTACCTTTTACCCAAGAGGCAGCTCAGCCCACATCTGCTTTTCTGAGTCTAGGTAACACAGGACTAGTATGGCATTTTGTGTCAGTATTGTCTGTGTGCAGTTTTCTTTTTTTTTTTTTTTAATTAAAAAAAAAATTATATACTTAAGATTTCTTTTTTTTTTTTAAAGATGGGGTTTCTCCATGATGGCCAGGCTGGTCTTGAACTCCTGACCTCAGGTGATCCACCCACCTCGGCCTCCCAAAGTGCTAGGATTACAGGCGTGAGCCACCACGCCCGGCCCGTGTGTAGTTTTCTTGAGTGTGCAAGAGAATATGGGAATTTCAAACTAGGATAGAATGACTTCTAGGCTTGTGAATGTGGGAAGTATGGGTAGCTCTGGCTTCTCATGCCTTCTTACTTTTCCACTAGGGTTTTTTTTCCAGAGAAACAATCTGCCCTTTTGAAGAAAAGACAAAGGTAGAAAGGATGGTAGTGGACTACCTGGCAAATGGTTATCAGGTAAAGTGAAAATCTCATACTTAATCCAATAGGTAGACACATAACCTTCTAGACAGACTAATTTCCAGAGTTTTCTTAGAGCAAACTTACGAAGGACTGAGTTCCCAGATGAATTTCCCCAGGGAATGAAGTCTCCTGTAGATAAAATGTTAACTTGAAAATCATCCCAGTTTCTCAGTAATTACTAATTAAATTTGACCTTCATGGTGCCAAGTGCATCTTTCTTTGATTGCTGGGTGCTGTGACAGATGATAAGACAGATGAAAGTGGCCTTTTATCAAATAACTTATTCACTCATCAGCATTTGTCAGATATCTGCAGTGTGCAGAGGAGTGTGCTGCATAGAGACAGATGGGACAGGAAGAGCTTCTAGCCTGGTTGTGATTGTGCTGAGATAAAAGTGTAAGCTGTGGGCAGTGGCTCATGCTTGTGATTCCAGCTACTTAGGAGGCGGAGGTGGGAGGAGCAATTCAGCCCTGGAGATCCAAGCTGCAGTTACCAGCGATTGTGCCTGGGTGACACAGTGGAACCCTGTCTTTATATATAAATTAATAAATAGATTAGATAGATAGATAGATAGATGCTAGATAGATAAAAATTCCTGTTTAGGAAGTGCTGTTCTAATCAACATAAAAATAAAAATTTAAAAGTAAAAATATTGTAACAATCCTGCATGATCTGCACATGTATCCCAGAACTTAAAGTATAATAAAAAAATAAAAATATTTAAAAATTAAAAATAAATAGATGAGGAAAAAAAAGATTAAAAAAAAATTTTTTTAAGGTGCTGTTCAAGGCACATGCCTGTAGGAGGTCAAGCTTGAGTGTTTAGAAACAAGAGCTCCTGAGACATTAAACCCTGGAGTAGATCTTGGGAGATCTCAGAACCACGTATAAGTGAGTATAAGGTTCCCCTTCCTCGTTCTCCAGTGAACATTGGTGGAAGTGTTCATTGGCCCAAACCAGCGTGTGTGTGATGACTTAGGATTCAGTGACCTTTGATGATGTTGCTGTGGAGTTCACCCCAGAGGAGTGGGCTTTACTGGACACAACTCAGAAATACCTCTACAGAGATATGATGCTGGAGAACTACAAGAACCTGACCTCAGTGGGTAAGAGTCACATCATTTTGCTGGGCATGGTGGCCTGCACCTTTAGTCCTAGATACTTGGGAGGCTGAGGTGGGAGAATCATGTGAGCCTGGGAGTTTCAGACTAGTATGGGCAACATTGTGAGACCGCGTCTCTTAAAAAAAAATTGTAAAGACTAGACTGGTGCAGTGGCTGCCACCTATAATCCCAGCATTTTGGGAGGCCACGGTGGGTGGATCACCTGAGGTCAAGAGTTTGAGACCAGCTTGGCCAACATAGTAAAACCCTGTCGCTACTATAAATGCAAAAATTAGCCAGATCTGGTGGCGGGGTGCCTGTAATCCCAGCTACTCAGGAGGCTCAGACAGGAGAACTGCATGAAACCAGGAAGTGGAGGTTTCAGTGAGCCCAGATTACGACAAGACCCTTAAGCCAGGGTGACAGAGTGAGACTTAATCTAAAAAATAAATAAAAATAAAGACTAGCATCATTTCTTGTAGCCTGTTACAGAACACATGTATGTTACATGCTTGCTTGTCAATTCTGAATACAGTGGGGAATAACAGAGATAGTTCCAAGTAACAGTCCCTGCTGTAATATGTTTTAATTTACTGTGGTAATACTAGAAACATCATCAACTGCATCAGCATCATGCTGTTAGAAATGTACCTCTTCCTTCCCGTCTTTGAGGTACTAAATTGGAAACTCCGAGGTTAGGGCCCAGTCATCTGTGTTTTAAGAATCCCTGAAGATGAATCTAATATACTATCATGTTTGAGATCCAGTGGCAGAGTATTTTACCCATGAGAGCAAGCATGGGTTTTTGTTGTACTTACTTTCTTTCTTTTTTTTTTTGAGACAGTGTCTTACGCCTGTAATCCCAGTACTTTGGGAGGCTGAGGTGGGTGGATCGCCTGAGGCCAGGAATTCAAGACCAGCCTGGCCAATACGGTGAAGCCCTGTCTCTACTAAAAAATAGTTAGCTGGGCGTGGTAGCAAACGCCAGTAGTCCCAGCTATTTGGGAGGCTGAGACAGGAGAATTGCTTGAACCGAGGAGACAAAGGTTGCAGTGAGCCAAGATCTCACCACTGCACTCTAGACTGGGCAACAGAGTGAGATTCCATCTGAAAAAAAAAAAAAATGAGATTTTTAAAGTGCACTTTGCCTTGGAAGATTTAAGTTTTTCTCAGAATTTCAGATATCTTTGACTTTTATTTTTCACCTTGTCAAATATTCCTATGATCTAATAAAACTATTCTGTTTCTTTGTTAAGTTTATCATTTTGGTACATGCTCTTTATCTAGATTTTCCCTACTTTTCTTTCCTGATAATCCTCTCTTCATGTTCACCATCAGTTTTTTTTTGAGATGGAGTTTCGCTCTTGTTACCCAGGCTGGAGTTCAATGGCGCAATCTCGGCTCACCGCAACCTCCGCCTCCTGGGTTCAGGCAATTCTCCTGCCTCAGCCTCCTGAATAGCTGGGATTACAGGCACACACCACCATGCCTAGCTAATTTTTTGTATTTTTAGTAGAGACGGGGTTTCACCATGTTGACCAGGATGGTCTCGATCTCATGACCTCGTGATCCACCCGCCTCAGCCTCCCAAAGTGCTGGGATTACATGCGTGAGCCACCGCGCCCGGCACCATCAGTTTTAATTTTCTTTTATTTTTCACTGAGGGTCTTTTTTTTCTTTTTTTTTTGGATGAAGTCTTGCTGTGTTGCCCAGGCTGGAGTGCAATGACACAGCCTCAGCTCCCTGCGACCTCTGCTTTCTGGGTTCAAGCAATTTTCCTGTCTCAGCCTCCTGAGTATCTGGGATTACAAGTGTGCATCACCATGCCTGGCTAATTTTTATATATATATATATTTTTTTTTTAAGACGGAGTTTCGCTCTCGTTACCCAGGCTGGAGTGCAATGGCGCGATCTTGGCTCACCGCAACCTCCGCCTCCTGGGTTCAGGCAATTCTCCTGCCTCAGCCTCCCAAGTAGCTGGGATTACAGGCACGCGCCACCATACCCAGCTAATTTTTTTGTATTAGTAGAGACGGGGTTTCACCATGTTGACCAGGATGGTCTCGATCTCTTGACCTCGTGATCCACCCGCCTCAGCCTCCCAAAGTGCTGGGATTACAGGCTTGAGCCACTGCACCCGGCCTATTTTTTTATATTTTTATAGAGATGGAGTTTCACCATGTTGGCCAGCCTGGTTTCGAACTCCTGACCTCAAGTGATCCACCCACCTCGTCGGCCTCCCAAAGTGGTGGGATTACAGGCATGAGCCACAGCATCTGGCAGTTTTAATTTTTACAGAAGCAGTTTGTAGTAAACTAAACACATCAGTTGGCTGGGCGCAGTGGCTCACGCCTTTAATCCCAGCACTTTGGGAGGCCGAGGCAAGCAGATCACAAGGTCAGGAGATTGAGACCATCCTGGCTAACATGGTGAAACCCCGTTTCTACTAAAAGTACAAAAAATTAGACAGGTGTAGTGGCACGTGCCTGTAATCCCAGCTACTTGGGATGCTGAGGCAGAGGAATTGCTTCAACCAGGGAGGTGGAGGTTGTAGTGAGCTGAGATTGCACCACTGCACTCCAGCCTGGCGACAGAATGAGACTCCCTCTCAAAAGAAAAAAGAAAACACATCAGTTTTGTGGTAAACCCTACATCCATATAGCCATATTTTTGATATACCAAAATCCTCAAAGTTCTTTGGGTTTTATTTTCTTACTATGGTTAATTTGAAAACAAGTACTAATGACTCATTATTTTAAACTACTCCAATACATCATTTCTTTTGTAAACCCTTAAATTTCTCTTTCTGCTTAACTTCAGAATGGGAAATATACCCTAGAACCCAGTGGTCATCACTTCAGCAGGGTTTTTTTTAAGAATCAAATATTCAGTGAGATACAAATGGTAAGATTCATGAGGGATGGCCACTAGACAGGCTTTTAAAAGAAAATAATAATAAATAAAATAAAGATTCATGAGGGATATTTCTTAGTTTCCTCTCAGAAAATATTGAGAATTCCATTCTAGAAAATCAGCACAGTCAGAGCCGTGGCTTACACCTGTAATCCCAGCTACTTGGGAGGCTGAGGTGGGAAGATTATTTGACCCCAGGAGTTTGAGACCAGCCTAGGCAATATAGCAAGATCCCATCTCTGATTTAAAAAAGAGCATGGATGTGGTGGTTTGTGCTTGTAATCCCAATACTTTGGGAGGCCAAGGTGGTTGGATCACCTGAGGCCAGGAGTTCGAGACCAGCCTGGTCAACATGGTGAAACTCTGTGTCTACTAAAAATACAAAATTAGCTGAGTGTGGTGGTGGGTACCTGCCATTCTAGTTACTCAGGAGGCTGAGGTAGGAGAATCACTTGAATCCAGAGGCAGAGGTTGCAGTGAGCCAAGACTGCACTACTGCATTCCAGCCTGGGCAACCGAGTGAAACTCGATCTCAAAAAGAAAAAAAAGGAAAGAAACTGAGTCTGTAATCCCAGCACTTTGGGAGGCCAAGGTGGGTGGATCACTTGAAGAGAGGCTGAGGCAAAGAGTTTCAGACCAGTTTAGGCTACATAGCAAGACCCTGTCTCTATAAAAATAAATCAAGGCTGGGTGCGGTCACTTATGGGAGGCCTAGGCAGGCAGATCACAAGGTCAGGAGTTGGAGACTAGCCTGGTCAACATTGTGAAACCTTGTCTCTACTAAAAATACAAAAATTAGATGGGTGTGGTGGTGAATGCCTGTAATCCTAGCTACTCGGGAGGCTAAGGCACGTGAATCACTTGAACTTCTGACACAGAGCTTGCAGTTAGCCAAGATCAAGCCAGTGCACTCCAGCCAGAGCAAGACTCTATCTCAAAATTAAATCAATAGAAAGATTAGCCAGGTATGATGGTGCATGCTGATAGTTTTAGCTACACAGGAAGCTAAGGCAGAATGATCACTTTAACCCAACCAGGAGTTTGAGGTTACAGTGAGCCATAATCACACTAGTGTACTATAGCGCAGGCAATGGAGTGAAACCCCAACTCTAAAGAAAGTTAAATATGCTGGGCATGGTGGGTCACACCTGTAACCCCACCACCTTGGGAGGCTAAGGTAGGCAGATCACCTAAGCTTAGGAATTTGATACCAGTATGGGCAACTTCGCAAAACCCTGTCTCTATAAAAAAAGAAAAATTAGCCAGGTGCAGTAGGGTGCACCTGTATTCCCATCTACTCGGAGGCTGAGGCAGGAGAATTGCTTGAGATTCGGAGGTGGAGGTTGCAGTTAGCCTTGATTGTGCCACTGCACTCTAGACTGGGAGATAGAACAAGACTCTGTCTCAAAAAAAAAAAAAAAATCAAACATTTAAAAGTAAAATAATAATTGTCATCAAAATAATGTTTGTGTTCAGATGGGTGAAAGCTCTTAATATGTCTGAAAATGTTTTAAATCCTTTATCCCCTCATCAGCAGACAAGAAGCTACAGTGGATGGAAACTCTGTAAGAATTGTGGAGAGGTCTTCAGTGAACGGTTTTGCCTTAAGACACGAGAGCTCGGAATGGAGGGAACATTTCTGAGTGTGATTTTTATGGAAAAATGTCCTCAGTGTGCACGAGGAAGCCTCTATTGGACAGGAAGTTTCCAAATTTATTCCATGTGGAAAAGTCTTCACCCTAACTCCAGACCTTCCCGTACATCTTGAAATTCTCAATACAAGAAAACCTCACAAATACAAGGAATGTGGAAAAAGCTTTCAGTATTTTACAAGCCTTGATCATCAATGGGAATCCACACTGGAGAGAAGCTCTGTGAGTGTCAGGAATGTGGGGGAGCCATCACAGCTTCCTCACAACTAAAGCAGTATGTAACAGTTCATACTGCAAAGAAATCCAAAAAGACTAAGTAATGTGGGAAATTCTTCACTAATTTTTCTCAACTTTCTGCACATGGGAAAACTCATAAAGGAGAGAAGTCCTTTGAATGTAAAGAATGTGGAAGATCTTTAGTAATTCCTTATGCCTTAATGATCACATTCAAATTCACACTGGAATAAAACCACACAAATGTCTGGAATGTGGGAGAGCCTTCACTAGATCAACTCAACTTACTGAACATATAAGAACTCACACTGGAATAAAACCCTATGAATGTAAGGTATGTGGGCAAGCCTTCAGTCAGCACTTGAACCTTTATGTACACATATGAAGTCACAGTGGAGAGAACCCTATCAGTGTAAGTGTTGTAGGATTTCAGAGACTGGAGAGACTGTTGAGGTTACAGATGGAGTTTATTTTAGGTGTACACTGGCCCAGCTGGTTCCCTAACCAGGAACAACATCGCTGAGCCCCTAACAAAGGCACGGCTTGACTTTTTACACATGAAGTACACAGTGGCACTAAAACAAGTTTGCAGGTGTAGAACAAAAGCAATTCATTAATCAATGATAGGGATGTAACTTAGGCTTACATATGACTGTTGCTATGCCCCTCAGATGCTTGTTATCTGTAGAGCTCAAGGATTCTAGTACAGGCTTTATATATTGCCTTTTGCTACAGTGCCCAGAAGGCCGGAGTCCTGCCTGCTTAGACATTTATTATGACCTTCACTGTGTTACAGAAACTTGCAGTTACCAGCTGTAGAGAACAAGAATACAAGAATTTCTAAACTTATTAAACTTGCAAATCAGGATACAATCCCATGGGAGTGGGAAGGACTCAGGGAAGTTTGCTTATAAAAGAAAATGTTAATTTCTGCTTTGCTTTTCTGCATTAAATTTTTTTTTTTTTTAATTTTTCCTCTTCATTAGGAATGTGGGAAAGCCTTCACTACATCCTCAAGCCTTACTGAACATAGAAGAATTCACACAGGCGAGAATCCTTGTATATGTGTTCAATGTGGAAAAAGCTTCATTACTTCTTCCCATCGTGCTAAGCATTTGAGAACTCATACTGGAGAAAGGCCATTTGTATGTAAGTTATTTGGGAAAGTATTTACGTTTTCCTCAGGTCTTTATGTTCACCTATGAACTCATACTGGAGAGAAACCCTTCGTATGCAAGATATGAGGGAAAGCATTTATGTATTCCTCAGTTCTTAACGTTCACCTGCAAACTCATACTGGAGAGAAACCCTTTGTATGTAAAGAGTGTGGGAAAGCATATGCTGATTCCTCACACCTAAGTAGACATAAAATAATTCACAGCTAGGTGCAGTGACTCATGCCTGTAATCCCAGCACTTTGGGAGGCTGAGGCAGGTGGACTTCAAGATCAGGAGATCAAGACCATCCTGGCTAACACAGTGAAACCTTGTCTCTACTAAAAGTACAACAAATCAGGCATGATGGCACATGCCTGTAGTCCCAGCTACTCGGGAGGCTGAGGCAAGAAAATCGCTTGAACGCGGGAGGCGGAAGTTGCAGTGAACAGAGATTGATCACACCACTGCACTCCAACCTGGGTAACAGAGTGAGACTCCATCTCAAAAAAAAGAATTCACACTGGGAAGAAATTCTGTGAATGTAAGGGTATGAGTGTTACCATTTAGCTCATCTGTTGCCATCTTTAATTATTGACAGCAACACCAGAGTTCATCATGTTAGAAACAAATTTTTGCTACCAAAAAAGACATAGCACTCCAACATAAATTTTCTCAGCAAGGCAATTTTCTTCGATAGAAAGGTGTGTCTTGCAGATGGAGCAATAGCAAGAGCACACCTGAACAAGGGAAGGGATTCTCTTCCCTGATGTAGGTAGCTCCTACTGCTGTGTTGTTCCCATATTGGGTAGAGTTGGACTGCACAGTCTAAGTGAATTCTGATTGCCTATATTAAAGAGAGCAGGGGTATGATTGAGAGTGGTGGGGTGAGCAGTTTGGGTGGGAAAGGCAATTATAGAACAGGTAACTAACTAAAGGTGACTCAGGTTAGAGCAGGTAACCAGGATGAGTCAGGACTCTAAATATGTGGGTTAGCAGGGTGATGTGCAAGTGGGATGTGTGGTTTCAGTGAGAGGAATAGGTGCAGGTAACCAGGGAAACAGATGTGAACAACTGATTAGAACTTGCGGGAAGATTGTTTACTGAAACTAGGGGCAAGTGGACAAAGAGAAGAAGGAAGTTAAACTTTAAAATGGAGAACAAACAACAAGGGAGCTGAACATACTGACATACTGATTCTCTAAAGAGAAACTTGGAACTCACTGTATTTAACAATTCCCCCTCTTGAAATATACAGATTTTTCTCTTCCAACATCCTTAACATGTCTTGGCTTAGTTGTTCTACTTGATTTTCTAAAAGAAAAAGCTTCTTGAATAAGGTGGAGGAGAGTTAAGGGAGATTTTAGTAAGTGCTGTTTTTGAGTCTTTGCACCAGCCCATGGATGCATGGTATGACATAGTACCTGACAAGAATGAGTACACCTACTACAGCTGTGAGGGAAGTAAGAATTGAGGCTATAATTTCTATTTCTAGCCATGCTGAGAAAGGGTTATTGACTTTAGAATTTTTAGCTAATTTATTGGAAAAAGTGGTAAGTTTTTATAAGGCCCTCTTTATGCTCCCCTTGGGGGCAGTGTTATTTGGGATGAAGGTGCATCCTTCATCCCAAAGTTTTAATCATATCACAAATCCCACCTTTTTTGGTTAATAATATATCTAGGGCCATTCTGTTGTCCTAAACCATCTGACTGGTGGGGCCTAATCATTCACCTATTCCTTTAATGGAATCTCTTGTATAGTTAACAAACCTTTGTTGATTATATTAAATATAATTTATTCAATTTTACATTCTTCTTTATAGTTGACCACCAAAATAGCACAGATTTAAATTTTGCAGCTATTTGATTTTGGGCTTTAAATTCATCTGGTATGCCTCGTGGAACTCTAATAGTGCCTATATAGACGTGCGGGGTCAAAGGACCCATGTGGGGCACTACTTTTACAATTTTCTCTCCATTGTGTTGATGGAATGCTCAGGTGAAAGGGATGGTCAACTGGACCAGAGCACAAGTGCCACTCTAATTACTTGGCAGAATACCCAGCAATAGTCCCCTGCAATACTACCACCCATCTGCTTGGGGATGAACAAGGGCAGACTGATTGTTAAGCTCTTGAAAAGGCTTGGTTTCACTGCACCCTGTTAAGTCTCCAAGGAATGCTCACTTTTCCCCCTGCCATGAAAGGCATGAGGTAAAGTCAACATTAGGAGCTGGAGGCCAGATGGCCTTCAGGGGCTGACCCACAGGGCTTTTGACTTCAGGGATCACCAGTGAAAGAGTCTTGCATGACTCCTCACACCAGGCTCTGGGGTTCTGGAAGAGAGCTACTATACAGCTTATGCCCAGTCCGTGAGAGGACCACTCATGTGGAAAGGGAACAGTTTGGGTCTCTGGCCTGCCTGTCACACAAGCATAACAGTTGCTTTTGTTTGGCATGCAAACAGAATATTTAATCCATTCCAGCCAAGCATTTGCATCCTCCTACCCTGTTCTAATTGGTATAGTTTGTTTTAAATCTTAAACCTCTACAACTACTTTGGTTTTATCATTGGGTATATAATGAGAAGGTCTGGTTATTGGAGAACTTAGGAGAGGGAAAAGGGGGTGCAGGAGGTGGGGAACAAATAAAGTGCATTTCAGAGGATCATATGGGCTCCTTCCCGGAGAGTTCTGCTCCTATACTATAGAAACAGCTTAATGAAGGGGAAGAACTTTGGGGAGCTGAGATGGTCATCTGTACTGGATTACATTGGTTTAGCTGACATAGGAAGCTCTTTGGTAAAATGAATGTATAGCTTTAGGAAACTACAACTACTAGTTGGGGCAGTTCATCCTTGTTCTTCAGTAGTCCATAGAACGTTGGGCCAACTATGGTATAAAAGCTCTGTCTCGGGAGGGCAAGACTCCCAGTTGATAGTGGAATCTTCACTGAAACCTTCCCAGACTAAATGATCACGATTGACTAATGTCCAGTCTGAGGAAAGCAAGGAAGGACAGAGGCACTTTTCTGAAGTGGGGTTGTCTTCGACTCGACAAGTCTCCACAGGGTATAACAAGGCAAGCATCAACTGTGATAGTTTGAGGTGAATTGACTTGGTTACATTAATATCGAGGTGGTTGGCAATAGAGCGAGGAAAGAAGGAGTAATAAAATAGATGAAAGAGTTAAATTTTTCTCAGCTTTATTTTGGCAGGGTTTTTCCTTGGGACTATGGCCCATGACTCTGGAGGGGCGGCGCTTTCTTGACTTAAGTGTGATGGTGTTTTGTTTGTTTTGTTTGCTGTCCAGACTGCGGTTAGGAACACTAGGTAAGGTCCTTCCCAGGCTGGTTTGAGCTTTTTCTCCTTCCAGCTTTTGATGAGGACATGATCCCCAGGCTGATGTTGATGTATTCGGAACTCCGGCGGTGGTACTTGTGCTAAAAGACTTTTAGTTCTGAGGGAGGAGAAAGTGGAAGATAAACCAAGTATATAATTTCTGAGAAACTGATCTTTTGTTTGAACTTGGGAATGTCAGCAGTGGAGTGCAAATAGGGGAACCCATACAACATTTCATAAGGGGATAAGCCAACATCTCTGAGGAGCAGTTCGGATTCTCAGCAGGGCAATGGGAAGGCATCTAGTCCATGGCAACCGGGTCTCTACAACTAATTTGGTTAGGTGGCTTTTTAGAGTTTGGTTCATTCTTTCCACTCTTCTTAATGAAGGTGGGTGCCAGGGAGTATGATATTTCCATGTTATATCCTGTACCTGGGCTAATTTTTTAATGACTTTGCAGTGAAATGAGTCCTGTTATCTGAATCAGTGTATTTTTAAATTAATTTAAACCTGGGTATAGTATTTTTAAATAATGCCTGGACTACATTATGAGCAGTTGTACTTGAAAGGGAATAGTTTTACCCAATGAGTAAGGTGATCTACTATTACTAATAAATACTTCAGACCATTTGGAGGCATCTCTGTGTAATCAATATGGATACTTTAAAATGGGCTTCAGCCGGGACTCCTTCCCCCAAGGGATAGTCATTTTATAGGGTGTTTATGAGTTTTCTTACATACTAAGCAACTGTGTAACCTGTTTGGCCAGGGTATAAATTCCTGTGTACCCAAAAACTCTGAGGACTGTGTCCCACATGGCTTGGGGCCCCCAATGAGTCCCTTGATGCCATTTGGGACTAGATTTCCCTTATAAGGGGTTTAGATAACATTTTTCTCTGGTCTGGCAATATCCATTTTCCTTCTGAATTTTCCTTAGTACCTATGTTTTTTTTTCTAGTGGAAGAGAAAATGGGGATCATGGTAGGAGGAGAAAGGTAAGAAGTTAAGTGAAAAATAGTCATTTTAGAAGAAATGGCAGCTTGTTTGGCTATCTGATTTGTTAGGTTATTTACTCGACTTTTAAAAGAAAGACTTTTCTGGTGTCCAGAGACATGGACAATAGCTATTTCTTTTTTTTTTTTGAGATGGAGTTTCGCTCTTGTTACCCAGGCTGGAGTGCAATGGCGCGATCTCGGCTCACAAGTTTATGCAGACCAATTATTTATTTTTTTTATTTTGTAATGTCTTTCTTTGTCTCTTTTGATCTTTGTTGGTTTGGGCAGACCAATTATTAGGCAATTTTCTTGACTATTTCTTCAAGAGATTTTGTTTTTTTTTAAATCAATTACTGAATACTTACTGTGTCTTTTTCTCTCAGTCACCTGGGAGGAACCATCTATGAATAAGTGTTGTTCTGTCCTGAAGGGAGTTTCTTCTAGGTCTAGTCAGACCTTTGTATGGTAATCAGTTATATCTAAACATGTGTGCTCTCTCTTTAGATTTGGATTTCCTGTTGGGAAACCTGCTGGGATTTTTTTTTTTTTTTTTTTTTTTTGAGACAGAGTCTCACTATATATGTCGCCCAGCCTGGAGTGCAGTGGTGCGATCTCGGATCACTGCAGCCTCCGCCTCCTGGGTTCAAGCCATTCTCCTGTCTCAGCCTCCTGAGTAGCTGGGATTACAGGCGCCCGCCACCATGTCCAGCTAATTTTTGTAATTTTAGTAGCTACAGAGTTTCACCATGTTGGCAAGACTGGTCTGGAACTCCTGACCTCGTGATCTGCCTGCTCCGGCCTCCCAAAGTGTTGGGATTACAGGCGTGAGCCACCACACCCAGCCTACATTATCTTTTTCTAACAGAAAGCCTCATACTTGAACATTTTTGAGTCAGTAAGCTACCTTTCTGCCTTCTGACTTATGCTAGTTCTGCTCTCAATAAGGTTTTCTCCAAAAGTTTTTTTTTCTGTTACCGAAGCAGTTGCCGCTACAGATTGAATGCATATGGGCCATTCATGGGTTACTGGCTTAAGAATTTTTGACAAGAAGGCTACGGGCTGCTAGTGGCCTCTGCTTTTGGGTAAGTACTCCTAAGGCTATGCCCTTGTTTACACTGACAAAAAGATGGAATAGCTGCTTTAAGGAGGGTAAAGCTACAACAGGGTCAGTTACTAAGAGATGTTTTAACCTTTCCACCTGTTGGATTTCTGATAATTGCCAAATGAGGGGGTTTGGCCCATCTTGCATGAGCTTTTTGTGTAAAGGTTTTGTTTCTAGGGCATAAGAGTCTATCCAAAGACAGTATTCAACTAATCCTAAAATTTTGTTAAGTTCTTTAGTCTCTGGCAGATACAAGGATATGATACCTTTAATCTGATCAAGCTCAATTTTCTGTTTACCTTTGCTAATTAAATGACTTGTTCTAATATTTGACTGACTAAATTTGGAGACTCTGTAAACCTTTGGAATACAGCTGTCCATCAGTATTGCTGTTTGCGACCAGAATGAGGGTCTTCTCACTCAAAGGCAAATAGGTCCTGGCTGCCCTCTACTAACAAACAAGCCCAGGAGGCATCTTTTATATCTATTACTGTAAACCAGTGGTGACTGTATGGGATCCTACTGATAATAGTATGAGGATTGGGAACAACTGGCTGTGTGGTTTGGCCTATCCTGATTAATACCTCTTGGGTCTTGCACTAATGGGTATGACCCATCTGGCTTCTTTACAGGCAGTTTTGGAGTGTTATAGGGGGATATACAGGGTTCAAGAAGCCTGTCCTGGAGAAGACCTTTAATTATAGCTGTTTAATTTACCCTGGCTTTTAAAGGTACGGGGTACTGCTTTCTCTTTACAATATCCCTAGCGGCTTTTAACATCAATCAGAGGAATCTATAACTTTGCTCAGTTGCTGTCTTTTGACCATACCTCAGGATGAATGTGTTCTTTGTCTGCAGTGGTGAGCAACTTTAGGGAAGGGAGGAATGATTTAACTTCTGTCTCCTCTAAGGTTTTTTTTTAATCCATTCATTATTCTAATATTTTAGTATTAGGCCTAGGGGACTATTGGGGGAATATTATTGTTGCTAGCTCTATTTTTTTTTTATCCCTTACCTTACTTAGGGTATGGTTTTGGGGTCAGGCTCCATCTCCCCTGTTGGAGATTTCTCTCCTTTTGGGATAAGGCTCAATTTCCCCTACTGGAAATTTCTCACCTTTTCGGATGAGGCTTAATTTCTCCTATTGGAACTTTCTCACCTTTCCTACTACTGGAGGTCTGTGTGAGGCTTAATTTCCCCCCTACTGGAGATTTTTTGCCTGCCTTTTCACACACTTGTAACCCCGACAAAGGAATACTTTATCACCCCTGCAGCTTTTCTTGCCTCGGTATGTTCCAACCAAGGAATACTTCACTGCCCCTGCAGCTTTTCTTACCTCGGTCCCAACCACCAAGGAAATACTTTGTCACCCCTACAACTTTTCTTACCTTGGTCTGTGCACAGAGGTACCTGGTTGCCCTGGTATGCAAGGATCTTTCCCCCAGGTCACTGGATGGTTTCTTTCCACGTTGCTGAAAGTCCAGTTTTATTCATGGGTATTGATTCTTTACCCCTAAGGCCACTGCAACAAGGCAGCAGGACACATCTCCTCACAAGAGAGGACCGGAGACCGTCCCTAGAGGAGAATGTCTTCCCCATATGAGCCACCAAAGTGTAAGAAACAAATTTTGGTGCCAAAAAAGAAGTAGCACTTGAACATATATTTTCTCAGCAAGGCAATTTACTTCTATAGAATAGTGTGTCTCACATATGGAGCAATGGTTAGAGCACACCTGAACAAGGGAGGGGACGGGGCTCTTATCCATGACACAGGTAGCCCCTACTGCTGTGTCATTCCTGTATTGGGTAGTGTTGGCTCACACAGTCTAAGCTAATTCTGATTGCCTATTTTAAAGAGAGCAGGGGTATGATCTAGAGTGGCAGGGGTAAGCAGTTTTGGCAGGAAAGGGAACAGGTAACTAAAGGTGACTCAGGTCAGAGCAGGTGACCAGGATGAGTCAGGACTCTAAATGTGTGGGTTAGGAGGGGGATGTGTGAGTGGGACATGTGGTTTAGGCAAGAGGAATAGCTGCAGGTAACCAGGGGAACAGACGTGAACTACTGATTAAAACTGGTGGGAAGGCTGTTTACTAAAACTAGGAGCAAGGGGACGAAGAGAACAAGGAAGTTAAACTTTAAAATGGAAAACAAAGAATAAGGGAGTTGAACATACTGATACATGGATTCTTTGAAGATAAACTTGGAACTCACTGTATTTAACAATCAGATTTGTCCTAAATGCCTTGCGGGAGTAGTAATGGCTCATTGACTGGCCTTATAGGTCATCTGGAGGGTCTGAAATTAAACCTACAGGTTTTGAACACAACTCCTTCATGGTTGCCTGAGTCTGGGCATCTGTGAAGAAGGGTCATGAATGGTGAGGTCAGTACTGCAGGCTCCCTCACCTTGGTGATTAGATTCCTAGGATCATGGCATTATCAAGTTCTGTATGAGATAAATCATGCAGATTGGTCTCAGACCCTGTTGTTTAGTGGCTGCAAGTGTGGCACATTCATGTCAAAATTTACCAGAAGCCAAAATGATGTAGGCCCCAGAGATGGGTTGTTGAAAGATGTTCCTCCAAGGGTCTCTTCTGTTCCCACAGATCCTGCAGAGCATGGCAGGAATTAAACCATCCTTAACTGTCAATGCACTTTCACAGCAGATTATTTCTGTGTCCCCTTCCTGTGAAATTTAAGAAGTGTGACAGCCTTGCCTGTTCTGTTCTGCCTTGTCTGTCCATTTTAGGTGGCACAATCTAAATGGCAGTGTCTCTTCTAGTATAATGCAGACTCTCTCCTCACTTCTGTTAAGATGGCTCATATAGTCCATGAATCCCACTCATATTCTCTTTATCAAATGATTGTTCATTCACACTTTCAGCAGTCTCTTCAATACAAGTTTTCTAATTTTTGCAGTATGGATAGCTGAGAATTTTTGAAATCTTCAAGTTCTGGGTTTCTTTTTCCTTAGCAATTTCTTCTGCAATTCGAGTCTCCTGTTTTGCATTTTACTGTAAGCAGGAAGAATGAAGCTTCCTGTGTCCTTTAACACTTTAATTACAGATCTTAGCAATAAATATAAAAATGTTATCTCTCTCAAGCTCTACCTTCCACAAAATTTAGAATGCAGTTCTGACAAGTTCTTCACCACTTCATATCAAGGGTTGTCTTTTCTTCATTTTCCAATAGCATGTTCCTCATTCCCAGTGACACCTTACCAAAATCAACCTTGTCAACCTTATTTCCAGGGTGCACTTCAGAACTTTTCCAGTCTCTACTCATTTGTCAATTTTCAAAGCTGCCTCACATTTTTTGTTTGTTTTTAATTGCACTACCTCACTTCTAAGTACCAAAATTTGCCTTAGCTCAGGCCACCATATCAAAATACCACAGACCAAATGGCTTACAAATTCACTTAATTTTAAATAAATGAGGTTACAATCACATAAATTTATATTCTTACATTTCTGGAGGCTGGAAGTCTAAGATCAGAGCGCCAGCATAGTCAGCTTCTGGTGAGAGCTCTCTTTCTGGCATGTAAATGCCTACTTCCTCGTGTCTTCACATGATGGAGACTAAGAAATAGGTCATAGTCTCACTCCACCCGCATCTCTTAACATCATTTAATGATACTTCCTAAAGATTGTATTTTCATATACACTCACATTCGGGTTTGGAGCTTCAACTAATGAATTTTGGGGGTCATTGTTCAGTCCAAAGTACTTAATATGATTATTTTTCCTTTATGCATAGGCAGTCAGATAATCTGTAAATAATGACTCTTTTTCCCCTTCAGTCATTCAGAGATACATACATATATATATACACACACACACACACACACACTTTTTTTTTTCTTGCTTTACTGGACTGATTACAACCTCCAGCACAACACCAACTAAAAGTAGTCATACCAGTATACTTGTCTTTGCAGTTCTGGTGAGAGATGAGCTCCATTTTATTGGCTTGGCTGTAAGTTTTAATTTGTTTTATTTTTTGAAGATGCTATTGCCTATAGGAAAGGTTTTTTTTAATGCGGTTTCTTTTGAATTTATTAAATGCTTCCTGTGCATCATCTGTGATTATCTTACTTATTTACTGATAAAACTCAAGTACCTAGAACTGCACCTGGCCCATGATGGTACCTAATAAATACTTCAATGAAAAGTATGCGGTAATGCATGCCTATAGTCCTAGCTACTTGGGAGGATTGCCTGAGCCAAGGGGTTCTAGACCAGCTTAGGCAACATAGCAAGACTCCAGTTTAGAAAAACAAACAAAACAAAAAACTTGAATGAGTGAATGCATGGGAGGACACTTTTCTAAACAAATGTGGTCAGACTGGGAGTCCTGGCTCATGCCTGTAATCCCAGCACTTTGGGAGGCGGTGGGGAGAATCGCTTGAACCTCAGAGGTTGAGGTTGCGGTGAGCAAAGGTCACGCCATTGCACTTCAGCCTGGGCAACAACAGCGAAACTCTGTGATAAAAAAAAAATGTTAGCCGGGCGCGGTGGCTCACGCCTGTAATCCAAGCACTTTGGGAGGCTGAGGTGGGTGGATCACGAGGTCAAGAGATCGAGACCATCCTGGTCAACATGGTGAAACCCTGTCTCTACTAAAAATACAAAAAATTAGCTAGGCATGGTGGCGCGTGCCTGTAATCCCAGCTACTCAGGAGGCTGAGGCAGGAGAATTGCCTGAACCCAGGAGGCGGAGGTTGTGGTGAGCCGAGATCACGCCATTGCACTCCAGCTTGGGTAACAAGAGCAAAACTCCGTCTCAAAAAAAAAAAAAAAAAAAAAAAAAAAAATATATATATATATATATATATATATATATATATATATATATATATGTTATCCCTCTGTGAAGGGTAGAATTCATTACATAGATCTAGGGTATTCTTTTAGGTGCCTTTTTTCCTGCAGCGATTTTAAGCTATTTTTGTTAATGGTTATAAGACAACTAAAGGCCTGGTGTGGTACTTTATGCCTATAATTTCAGCACTTCGGGAGGCCGATGCAGGCAGATCACCTGAGGTCAGGAGTTTGAGACCAGCCTGGCCAACGTGGTGAAACCCCATTTCTATAAAAATACAAAAAATACCAGCTGGAAATGTTGAAGATGGAAATGACAAATAAATAAATAAATAAGTAAATAAATAAATAAATAAAATTATCTGGGAGAGGTGGTGGGCACCATTGCTTCAACCTGGGAGGGGGAGGTTGCAGTAAATTGAGATCATGCCAGTGCACTCCAGCCTGGGCAATAAGAGCAAACTCCATCTCAAACACAAAAGAAAAAAGTAGGATTTGCCATATCTTTTAAGCATCTTTTTATTTTCCAATGTGTAGCAAAAATTTATACTTTTTATATTTTTCATGTTTGCTGGTTGTATAACTTCAATCTCCTTTTGCATTCTTTGATGACTTATTAATTGTGCATTCTTTTTCTTTTTTGTGTGTTAATCTTTTTTAGAAAGTATCCAGTTTTGTGACTCTTTCAGATAATACTTGGCTTGAAATGTCTACACTATTTCTAGTATGTTTTCTATTTCACTAATTCTGTTAGATATTTATATAGTTGCATCAGCTTGATTTTCCTTTACTTCGTAGTCTTTCTGAACCCTTTTTTGAAAATGTGTCTTTATACATACTTGAACTGAGTTTTAAAAAGTCTGAATACCCTTACTTGAAAATCCCAATTAACAATCATGATGCACATTTAGTGCCTTACATATAATTTAATTAGTAATAAATTGGGATTCATTTCTAGCATCATTTTTTCTGTTTGTTTCATTGTATTCCCCTCTCTTTGTATTGATCATATTTTTATTTATTTTTTCTTGATGTTTGAAATTTGTATATTACTTTTCATTGCCACCATAAAACAAATTACAAATTTAAATTTTTTTTTTTTTTTTTTTTTTTGAGACGGAGTTTCGCTCTTGATACCCAGGCTGGAGTGCAATGGCGCGATCTCGGCTCACCGCAACCTCCGCCTCCTGGGTCCAGGCAATTCTCCTGCCTCAGCCTCCTGAGTAGCTGGGATTACAGACACGCGCCACCATGCCCAGCTAATTTTTTGTATTAGTAGAGACGGGGTTTCACCATGTCGACCAGGATGGTCTCGATCTCTTGACCTCGTGATCCACCTGCCTCGGCCTCCCAAAGTGCTGGGATTACAGGCTTGAGCCACCGCGCCCGGCCACAAATTTAAATTTAAATCTTCATTAATACCTTTTCTTTCCAACAAAGTATACTAGGCTGTTTGAATAAAGTGATTCCCATATACACTTACTGCACTTGCAGAGAGACCCAGAAGGCAGTACATTCTCACCCAAGCCACTAGGCAGATCTGGTGGCAAAAAGAATAAGCCCCTTGACACAGTTATGCCCAGTGACACCCTGTGGTAGATTACAGATGGCCACAAGTCTATGATATTACTATCTGAACGTGGAATCTGTCTCTTTTCCTTTTTATGTGAGCCAGTCTTGTGACTTGCTTTGACCAGTAGAAACCAGCAGAACTGAGGTTTGCAAGTCCATCCTCAAGAGGCTTCTGCTAACCAAGTAGCTGCTGGGTTTTCCCATGGTGTTCTTGTAACAGTGAATAAATCTCATGAGATCTGATGGTTTTATAAATGGAGTTCCCCTGCACAGACTCTCTTGCCTCCTGCCATGTAAGATGTGCCTTTGCCCCTCCTTCACCTTCTGCCATGATTTTGAAGCCTCCCCAGCCATGTGGAACTGCAAGTCCATTAAACCTCCTTTTCTTCATAAATTACCCTATCTCTGGTATTTCTTCATTGCAATTTGAAAATGGATTCATATGTTAGAGGTTAGAATTTCAAGACCTGCCGGGCGTGGTGGCTCACACCTATAATCCCAGCACTTTGGGAGGCCGAGGCAGGTGGATCACGAGGTCAAGGGATCGAGACCATCCTGGTCAACATGGTGAAACCCTGTCTCTACTAAAAATACAAAAAATTAGCTGGCCATGGTGGCGCGTGCCTGTAATCCCAGCTACTCAGGAGGCTGAGGCAGGAGAATTGCCTGAACTCAGGAGGCGGAGGTTGCGGTGAGCTGAGATCGCGCCATTGCACTCCAGCCTCGGTAACAAGAGCGAAACTCTGTCTCAAAAAAAAAAAAAAATTTCAAGACCTGCCAGGCATTTATTTCAGTGATTCTTCAAAGTAGTTTTAGACAGAACCCCTAGCCTCTCTCAGATTTTTTTAATTGGCCCCTGAACCTGGTTGGATGAACTGAGACAAAAGGGTATGCTGGAAGCCCTCAGAATGGCTCTCCTTACCTGAAAGTAGAAACTCAGCCATATCCAGAGTTGCAGAGGCCCAGATAATTGACTGGTGTCTTGTGTGGCTGCTGTCTGTCCCCCACTGCATTCTCTAGTTGGTCATAACAGGGTTTTATTTGTCCTCCACTCAGGCTGCAGCTTTATCCTTGAGAACAGGAGAATGTTACCTCTTTGGGAGAGAATGTGTCTGAAAGAGTCTTGAGCATCGCTGTGAGCAAATTCCAGGCATCATCCATAATGGTGAATGCACAAACACAAAAATACAAATCAGCCAGAGCTAAGCTTACATTCCTGGAGTAGATGCCACTGGGTTTACTATTTTCTTATCATGGGGTTGGAATTTGTTTGCTAATATTTTTTCATTTTTCTTTTCTTCCTTTTTTCCTTCCTTCTTTCCTTCCTTCCTTCCTCCCTTCCTCTGTCCCTTCCTTCCTTCTGTGAAAAGTTAAAAGTTCCTCTTCAGAGTTTCCCTTTTTGTTAAAGAATAAGTGATAAGTGTTAGAAATAAGAGTCTATTTTAATTATTATTATTATTATTATTATTTTGAGGCTTGGAAGCCTCCATTTAGATTTCAGAGGAAAGAGTCTCTTTTAAAAACTAATTTCCTTTAAGCTTCCTTGCTTTTTGCTAGTAACTCGTTGTTAAGGCCTATGTAGCCATTAAATATAGTAAGCGATAAGTACATTCCATATCCATGTACTTTAACAAAGTTATTATTATTATTATTATTATTATTTTGAAATGGAGTTTCGCTCTTGTTACCCAGGCTGGAGTGCAATGGCGCAATCTCGGGTCACCACAACCTCCGCCTCCTGGGTTCAGGCAATTCTCCTGCCTCAGCCTCCTGAGTAGCTGGGATTGCAGGCACGTGCCACCATGGCCAGCTAATTTTTTGTATTTTTAGTAGAGACGGGGTTTCACCATGTTGACCAGGACGGTCTTGATCTCTTGACCTCATGATCCACCCGCCTCGGCCTCCCAAAGTGCTGGGATAACAGGCATGAGCCACCACGCCCGGCTATTATTATTTTTAAAGATGGGGTTTCACCTTGATGGCCAGGCTGGTCTTGAACTCCTGAACTCAGGTGATCCACCTACCTCGGCCTCCCAAAGTGCTAGGATTACAGGCATGAGCCACCACGCCCGACCTAACCAAGTTATTTGTTCTGGCCTATAGCCTGCTCAGACATGTTTGAACATGCCCAGGCATTTCCTGGCTTACAGCGTATGCCTCTTCCTTATGTGGAAATGATATTATTCTCCTAGTTTCCTGTAAGCAATCCTCTTTTTTTCTTTGGTCTCCATTGCGCGTTTACCTCTTTAGGAAAGTGTTTAGTTTTTAGTCAATCAAGATCAGTCAAGATTGTGCAGTTTAGCTCCAGCCAATGGAGATAGGACACAGCAGTCAGGACCCAATGCATCAGGGATAAAATTTTCTGCTTTTCTTTGTTGGATGTGCTCTCATGACAATCAAGCTTCTGAGAAGCACCCTTTCTGCAGAAAGTAAAATTGCCTTGTTGAGAAAGTTCATATTCAAGTGCTATTTTCTTTGCAGCACCGAAAATTTTACCTCTAACAAATTTGGGAGTTTGTCCATGATTCCCATTCTCCTCTAGGGAACGGGGTTCCAGTCCTCTCCCGTGAGGAGGTGTGCCTCGCCACATCATTGCGGCAGCCTCAGGGGTAACAAATTGAGACCCACCCAGTGTGATGAATAAACCTGGATTCTCAGCAATACAGCCGGCAGCATGGGGGAAAAGATCATCACATACCACAGCGACCAGGTAACTCTGTGCACAGACTAAGATAAGAGATGTTGTGAAGGTGGCAGTCTATTTCCTTGGTGATTGGGATATACCAAGGCAAGAAAAGTCATGAGGTTTACAAATGTGAGCCACCTTGCCTGACCCTTGAGAGCTTTTAAACTGGAAGATAATGCTGCCAGGCTGCTGAGCATCATCACTTAGTCATATAAGCCCCCTCTTTCATTCCCTTTCTCCTCTGGGAGTCTCCCTTCCTTTCCACCCTTTCTGAACAGTGACCCTCCAGTAGAAGCCTGTGGATGGATACTCTCCTGCTGTTTGCTACCTCCTGCCACTGCTAACCTTTCAAAGGACATCCCAAATAAAGCTTGTGTGCTATTGCCACCTTGTGGTCACATCCTTTTCCTTACTCAGCCAAGAAAGCACTTGAACACCCTACATATGGGTATGGTTTTATTTTTTACATTTAGATCCCTAGGCCATTTCGAGTTTATTCTTGTATATGCTGTGATGATACAGTTTTAATTTCATCTTTTCTCAAATGGCTAACCACCTATATTAGACCTTACAAATGGCATTTTTTGCCCCATCAATCTGAGACATCACTTTTTTTTGTTTGTTTGAGAGTTTCGCTCTTGCCCAGCCTGGAGTGCAATGGCATGATCTTGGCTCACTGCAACCTCTGCTTCCCAGGTTCAAGTGATTCTCCTGCTTCAGCCTCTTGAGTAGCTGGGATTATAGGCATGTGCCAAAACAGCCAGCTAATTTTGTATTTTTAGTAGAGACAGGGTTTCTTCATGTTGGTCAGGCTGGTCTGGAACTCCCAACCTCAGGTGATTCACCCACCTTGGCCTCCCAAAGTGCTGGGATTACAGGTGTGAGCCACCATGTCCAGACAATTTTTTGTATTTTTAATAGAGATGGGGTTTCACTACGTTGGGCAGGCTGGTTTTGAACTCTTGAACTCAAGTGATCTTCCCGCCTCGGCCTCCCAAAATGCTAGGATTACAGGCGTGAGCCACCATGCCTGGCAAAATACCACACTTACAAATGAAATTCCTACATGTTCCTGAGTCTGTTTTTAGATATTTTATTAGTCTGTTTCTGCTTCATGTGCTAGTACCACATAGTTTTAATTATAGAGGCTTTGTAGTATGTTTTTAATTTTTATTTTACAATAATTCTTTCTGTTGTGTGAAAGCTGCCAATAGTATGTGCAAGATTGTGCAATGGCACAATCTTGGCTCACTGCAACCTCTGCCTCCTGGGTTCAAGCGATTCTCCTGCCTCAGTCTCCCAAGTAGCTGGGACTACAAGTGCATGGCACCACGCCCAGTTAATTTCTGTATTTTTAGTAGCGACGTGGTTTCACCATGTTGGCCAGGATGGTCTCCATCTGCTGACCTCATGATCCACCCACGTCAGCCTCCCAAAGTACGGGGATTACATGTGTGAGCCACCGCACCCAGTCTTGTTTTACTTTTCTTGGTTATTATCAGATTTTGTTCTTCCACATCAACTTTTAGTATCAATGTACCTAACTCCAGAAAAAACTTTTGGTATTTTTATTGGGATTATATTATATTTCTGAATAAATGTGGGGAATATGTCTGGGATCAGTGCTATTTTAAAACATACGAAATGTGATGCTGGCCCATGTGGTGAGATCAGAAAAATAACAATAGAAATACATATTTGTGGCTGGGCACAGTGGCTCATGTCTGTAACCCCAGCACTTTGGGAGACTGAGGCAAGAGGATCACCAGTTTAGGAGTTCGAGACCAGTCTGGCCAATAAGGTGAAACCCTGTCTTTACGAAAAATACAAAAATTAGCTGGGCATGGTGGTGTGGGCCTGTAGTCCCAGCTACTCGGGTGGCTGAGGCAGAAGAATCAGAAGAATCGCTTGAACCTGGAAGCAGGTGAGACAAGATCTGGGCCTGTAGTCCCAGCTACTCGGGTGGCTGAGGCAGAAGAATCAGAAGAATCGCTTGAACCTGGAAGCAGTGAGACAAGATCTCATCACTGCACTTGAGCCTGGGCGACAGTGAGACTCTGTCTCAAAAAAAAATAATACATTAAAAACTTTTTTTTTAAAATAGAGATGGTGTCTTCCTATGTGCCCAGACTGGTGTCAAACTCCTGGCCTCAAACGATCCTCCTACCTTGGCCTGGTGTCTTCCTATGTGCCCAGACTGGTCTCAAACTCCTGGCCTCAAACGATCCTCCCACCTTGGCCTCCCAAAGTGCTGGGATTACAGGCATGAGGCACCGTGCCCAGCCAGAAATACCTGATGAAGACAAAATAAAGATTTATAGAAAACATTGAAAACGTGACCTGGCGCGGTGGCTTATCCCTATAATCCCACCATTTTGGGAGGCCAAGACTGGTGACTCACGAGGTCAGGAGTTTCAGATGAGCCTGGCTAACATAGTGAAGCCCGTCTCTACTAAAAATACAAATTAGCTAGGTGTAGTGGCAGGTGACTGTAATCCCAGCTACTCGGGAGGCTGAGGCAGGAGAATCACTTGAACCTAGGAGCAGAGGTTGCAGTGAGCCAAGATCGCGCCATTGCACTCCAGCCTGGGCAACAGAGCTAGACTCAGTCTCAAAAAAAAAAAAAAGAAAGAAAAAAATAGAGAAATAGGGGCTTGCTATTTTGCTCAGGCTGGTCTCGAACGCTTGTACTCAAGCTGTCTACCTGCCTAGCCTCCCAAAAAGCTGGAATTACAGGCGTGAACCACTGCGCCTGCCCGAGAAAAGCTCTGGAGGAGCATCTTCTGGGGTGCGTCCCAGGCCACATTCCGGCCCTCCAGCCTATCTGGCCACCTGAGCCGCGGGCTAGGCCGGGTCCCACCTCTAAATCGCTCCCGAGTAGGGGCCCCAAACCACAGTTCCGTCCAGAGACCCGGTTCTAACCTCACCTTTTTCTCTGAACTTGTTTCTGCATCCCGCTCTCCGAGCCAACCCGAAGCCCTGTCCGCACCCACCCGGGAAAAAACTAGGATAGAAATTCTGTGTTCGACCCGGTCGTAAGTGGTTGAAACTCCAGCCCAGGAGCCCCGCCCGGCCCGAAGCTCATAACGGAAGTGACGTCAGCGCGTCACCGCCGTCTTTTCCGGCGCTGCCTCCGAGTGTTCAGTGCCTTTTCTTCTTTACGGTGGTGGAGTTCACCCGGCTGTGGTGAGTTCTGCCTGCTTCGGGGTCCCGTAGATAGCAACAGGGAGGCAAAGGAAGGATTGGGCCTGGTCGCCCAGGAGCCTCTCCGATCCGGCTCGTTTCACTCGCTTCTCCAGGGGCTGTCCTTCCTCCCGGCTCGGCCAGTTCCGAGCGTAGGCGCGCTCGGTCGGTCCCTGTTAGGAGCCGGGTCACGAAGTGTGTTTGTCCCGCTTCCGCGGGGTGTTTTCTGGAGTGCTTCCATCCTCTGTGCTCCCCTCTTCAACAGCTTGGGAAGCAGCCTTTGTGAATTTTTTCTTTCCGAAAAGAAGAGGATTTCTGTCTTTCTAGTGAGATTGGCTCCGGCCGCGCATCCTCCTGCCTCAGGAACCTGGCGATTCCGACGTGTTCCTGGTGAGCACCGGCAGAAGACTGGTTTCAGGAGAGGTCTGACTTCCATTCTTTGCTAAAAAATGTCTCATCTGAGAATCTGGCATTGTCTTGATGTCGTTTACTTATTTTTGACACATTACATTCAGATGGAAAAATATAGTTGTTTAGAGTGTGCCTGTTTTTGTATATATTATGAACACATGTAGACTGTAAGCCTTTAGTTTTTAATTTTCATTTTCTTGGATTTTATTTTTTTCCCAGTTGTTACCAGCTCCAAGCCTTTCTACTAAAGAAAGGCAGGCTGGGCACGGTGGCTCACGCCTGTGATCACTGCACTTTGGGAGCCAAGGCGGCGTATCACCTGAGGGCAGGAGTCCCAGACCAACCTGGCCAACGTGGCGAAACCCTGTCTCTAGTAAAAATACAAAAATTAGCAAGTCGTGGTGGCGGGCCCCTGTAATTCCAGCTGTTGGAGATAAATAAAATGCTCGGTGCCGCACAGTGAAACCAGCACTCAGGCAAAAGCTTTCTAAGCAAGGCATTTCTACAGAAGGGTGCGTTTCGCGGATGGAACATTGGCGGGAGCACACCGGAGAAGGGAGGGTAAGGGGTTTTATCTCTGAGGCAGGGTTCCTACCTCCATGTCACTCCCCCAAGAGTTGGGGTCGGACCACAGAGTGTAAACTGACCCTATTGGCTATTTGTGAATATTTTCCCCAAATAAGGGAAGGGGGCTGTGTGAGTCACAATGTTGGGACTTGCGGTTTTGAAGGGACAAGAAAGTTGAGTTTGAGAACAGAGAACAGGAAAGTTAACAGGCTGAACTTTTGAAGAGAAATTCAGAGAACTATATTATATCTTACACAGCTACTCCGGAGGCTGAGGCAGGAGAATCGCTTGAACCCGGGGGGGCAGAAGTTGCAGTGAGCCGAGATCACGCCACTGCACTCCAGCCTAGGCAACAAGAGCAAAACTCTGTCTCAAAAAACAAAGAAAAAAGAAAGGCAATAATATTCAGGTGTTCTTTTCATGTGAAGTTGCCATAGAGCTTCAAAATAGGGGCCTCAAGGAAGAAAAGATGGAGGTTTGATTACATTGATACTAGGATTATTTATTATTATAATTAGAATATTATTCTAGTATTAGTGTAATAAAGTAGTATCTACAGAATTTATTCTTCTTAACAGCATGTTTGGTCTAAGTGTAGTTTTTACATTTCTTTTTCTGAAAAATTTGATCCTAAGGAAAACTTGAACATCTAACACACCCAGTTTAGTAGATTTATTTATTTATTTTTTAGCTTTGTGCTTGTTTTCTTTCTCCTCAAATAAATAAATCTTATGGTGAACAATTTGAGTGTAAATTGAGCATGAATTGCACGTCATACTTGACCTTTAAATACTTGGTAATGCATCTCCTAAAAAAAAGGCATCGTCATACTAAAACCACAGTACTACTATTTCACTTAAATAAAAAATGTCATGAAATGTCTACTTTGTGTAATAACTAAAATTCTCCGCATTGATGCAACATATGCTCTTAGGTGTTTTTGGATCTAAGATCCATTCAGGATTTTTGCATTGCGATTTCTAGTGTCTTCAGTGTCTGTTTACCTGGAACAGTTATTACTGTCTAGTATGTTGACTTTCACAGAGTCACATTCTCTTAGAAAGTCATACAATCAAATATTTCTTTGGATTCTCATGGTGTGTGTAAATATTCCTTTAATTTCATGGGATTTCCTACAAACTTGCAATTGGATTCAGAGGAGGAGCTGACAACCTGTGTTTGATAAGGGCTGACAGTACCTACTTCACGCTTTGGAGACCATAAAGTCTCAAATTACTCAGTTTTGTCTTAGTGACTTGATGTCCCATGATTTGTTGTTCATTCTCTGTCTTGGTGCTAGTGGCAAACCACAAAAGAAAAAGTTAATCTGCATAAGAGGCATGGATTTACCCTGGAATACCAGAGGGCTGTACTCTACATCTGTTGGTGCCTGCCAGAGGCTTCCAATAAATAGCATGATATTTAACATGGACACGTTGAGTGTCATTGGGTCTGCTGGATCAAGTGCAGCAAGTGCTTTGGAAGCCTGCACTGCAGCCTGAAATTGCTCTGGTGGACAGTTGAAACTAGAATCCCTACAGGCAAGTGTGTGGGGTGTAAAAGCATGTATAACTGTATATGTTGCCTCCAAAATTCAGGAGGCCTACGGATGGTATTTCTATTGATAGTTCTTTTTTTTTTTTTTTTTTTTGAGACAGTCTTGCTCTGTCGCCCAGGCTGGAGTGCAGGCGACGCAATCTCGGCTCACTGCAACCTCTGCTTCCCAGGTTCAAGCAGTTCTCTGCCTTAGTCTCCCAAGTAGCTGGGATTACAAGTGCCCGCCACCATGCCCTGCTAATTTCTGTATTTTTAGTAGAGACAGGGTTTTACCGTCTTGGCCATGCTGAGTCTTAAACTCCTGACCTTGTGATCCACCCATCTTGGCCTCCCAAAGTGCTGGGATTACAGGTGTGAGCCACCATGCCTGGCCTATTTTTAGTTATTTGAGATCAGGGATATTGCTAATGATAATTTTACAGGCATGAGCCACCGCGCCTGAATATTGTTCTTTTTCTTTTTTTTTTGAGACGGAGTTTCGCTCTTGTTACCCAGGCTGGAGTGCGAGGCACGATCTCGGCTCACCGCAACCTCCGCCTCCTGGGTTCAGGCAATTCTCCTGCCTCAGCCTCCTGAGTAGCTGGGATTACAGGCACGCGCCACCATGCCCAGCTAATTTTTTGTATTTTTAGTAGAGACGGGGTTTCACCATGTTGACCAGGATGGTCTCGATCTCTTGCCCTCGTGATCCACCCGCCTCGGCCTCCCAAACTGCTGGGATTACCAGTGTGAGCCATCACGCCCGGCTGAATATTGTTCTTTATAGTGGCTGTACTAATTTACATTCCCACCAACTTCATACGAGGATTTTCTTTTCACCACATCCTCATCAGCATTTATGATTCCCTGACTTTTTTAAATAAAAGACTCTAAATGAGGTGAGATGATATCTCATTGTGGTATGTGTGATTTGTATTTCTCTCATGATTAATGATGTTGAGCATTTTTTCATATAGCTATTGGCTATTTGTATGTCTTTTTTTGAGATACATCTATTCTGACCTTTTGCTGATTTTTTTGGATCAGATTTTTTTTTTTTTTTTTGCTATCAAGTTGTTTGAGTTCCTTATATATTCTGATTGTTAATCCTTTGTCAGGTGGATAGTTTGTAAATATTTTCTCCCATACTGTAGATTGTGTCTTCACTTTTTTGATGTGTTCCTTTTGCCGTGGAAAAGCTTCTTAATCTCATGTGTTTATTTTTGCTCTTGTTGCCTGTGCTGTTTTGTCTTACCAAAAATCTTTACCCAGATCAATGTCCTGGATGTTTCCCCATTGTTTCTAGTAACTAGATTGTTACTAGTCTTCCTCTAGTAATAATTTTATAGGTTTTTTTTTTTTTTTTTGAGATGGAGTTTTGCTCTTGTTACCCAGGCTGGAGTGCAATGGCACGATCTCGGCTCACCGCAACCTCCGCTTCCTGGGTTCAGGCAATTCTCCTGCCTCAGCCTCCTGAGTAGCTGGGATTACAGGCACGCGCCACCATGCCCAGCTAATTTTTTGTATTTTTAGTAGAGACGGGGTTTCACCATGTTGACCAGGATGGTCTCGATCTCTTGCCCTCGTGATCCACCCGCCTCGGCCTCCCAAACTGCTGGGATTACAGGCGTGAGCCACCGCGCCCGGCAGGTTTTTTATTTTTATTTTTTGAGACGGAGTCTTGCCGGTCACCAGGCTGGAGTGCCAGTTTTGTGATCTCAGCTCACTGCAACCTCCACCTCCCGGATTCAAGCAATTCTCCTGCCTCAGCCTCCTGAGTAGATTGGACTGCAGGCGCCCACTACCACACCCAGCTAATTTTGTGTTTCTAGTAGAGATGGGGTTTCACCATGTTGGTCAGGAAGATCTCAATCTCCTGACCTTGTGATCCGCCCACCTGGGCCTTCTAAAGTGATGGAATTACAGGCGTGAGCCACTGTGCCCGGCATTTTGTTGTTGTTGTTTGTTTGTTTTTTGAGATGGAGTTTTTCTCTTGTTGCCCAGGCTGTAGTGCAATGGCGTGATCTCTGCTCACCGCAACCTCCACTTCTGGGGTTCAAGCCGTTCTCTTGCCTCAGCCTCCTGAGTAGCTGGGATTACAGGCATGCACTACTATGCCTGGCTAATTTTGTTTTTTTAGTAGAGACAGAGTTTCTCCATGTTGGTCAGGCTGGTTTCACACTCCTGACCTCAGGTGATCCACCTGCCTCGGCCTCACAAAGTGCTAGGATTACAGGTGTGAGTCACTCTGCCCAGCCACTTAGATCATTTTTAATTTACCTGTTGATTTTTTTTTTTTTTTAAGAGACAAGGTCTCTTTCTGTCACCCAGGCTAGAATGCAGTGGTGTCGTGGCTTACTGCAGCCTCTACCTCCTAGGCTGAAGCAGTCTTCCGACCTCAGCCTCCTGAGTAGGTGAGGTGTATACCATCACACCTGGCTACTTTTTGTGCTTTTTAGTAGAGATGGATTTTCATCATGTTGCCCAGGCTGGTCTTGAACTCCTGAGCTCAAGCAATCTGGCTGTGTCTGCCTCCCAAAGTGATTTTCTTTCTTTAAAGTTTTTCTAGGTCACTGCCTTCTTTCCAGCACTAGATGGAATCTTAAACCCGCATTTGCCTCTGCTCTAGCAAACAATCAAGAATACTGCCATCTAGAATGGGGGTGGCACCAATGGCATATCCCAGCAGTGTGGGAAGGCTGGCTGTGTGTTCATGCCCAGTGGCCTGTGTATTATACCCTACGGTGTGGTCCTCCTGAATAGCCATTCTGATTTGGTTTCTCCCTTGGCCAAGTTATAAAACAGAGTTTCCAGGGCTTCGGATGGGAGTCCTGCCTCTCCTCTTTGTCCCTGGATGTCCTCAGCGATATTTCTCCCTTTAGGCACTTGTGATGCTTCTGTGGGTTGAGACAGGGAGGGACTGATCTTTTACCAGGGAACCCAGGATGGTAGAGAAGGTGGTTGTCCACCTTGATCTCAATTATTTCCATTGTAGAAACTGAATCGGTAGAAATTTTCCACATTTTTGGTGCCGGGCAGATTAAAGAAAAGGGTCACAGATATGGAAATTTGGTTCTCTTACCATCTCCTTGGAATTTTTTCACTTTGTAGCCCCAGACACTGCCTAGTTTTTATATTTGAGATCAGGGATATTGCTAGTGATAATTTTCGTAATGTGTATTTGGTTTTGGTTTTCTGGAAGGGGAGTGAAACCAATTAATTTGCTTCTGTACTACCATTTTGAAATTATAAATGCTGCATGTTTCTAATAAAGTCGTCTGAGGTATTTTCAGTTAGGGTACAGTGGTTCATACCTGTAATCCTAACACTAGGAGGCTGAAGTAGGAGGATTGCTTGAGGGCAGGTGTTTGAAACTAGCCTGGTCAACATAGTGAAACCCCATGTCTATAGAGGAAAAACAAATTATTAGCCAGGCGTGGTAGTATGTGCCTGCAGTCCCACATACTTGGGAGTCTGACGCAGGAAGATTTGCTTGAGCCCAGGAGTTTGAGGTTGCAGTAAGCTATGATAACACCACTGTAATCCAGCCTGGGTGACAGAGTAAGACCCTGTCTCTAATTTTTATTTCTTTTTTCTTTCTTTCCTTTTTTTTTTTAGACAGGGTTTCATGGTCAGGATGGTCTTGATCTCTTGGCCTCGTGATCCACCCGCCTCGGCCTCCCAAAGTTCTGGGATCATAGGTGTGAGCCACCTCACCCAGCTTTTTTTTTGTTGTTTTTTCTGTCTCTAATTTTTAAAAATATATTTTCCACTTCCTGCTCATTGGATATGATCAGTATAGTGGTGTCAACATGGTATATCAATGTGGTGTTTCATGGAATGTCATTTTCTCTGGGAGCTATATTATGACAGAGACCTGGAGAACTGACAGCCTGGGGGCAATGCTGTGAAGATACATTGTTGGTCCTGCCAGGTAAAAGGTAACTTGAGTTTTGTTATTTTCAAATTGCTATGGGGAAAAGACATTAGCTATGGCAGTACCTGCATACCACGTGACAGGAATTACATTGATTGGTTCTAGTATAGATATCACAGTTTGTAAAATGGCTGTAATTGAAGTAATCACCTAAGTTCGTGATTTGTGAATGATTTAGGTGTGGTAATTGAATAAGAGGTCATGATTATCCACTGGGATACCTCAAGTTTTTGGCTACCATAATTTAGACTTTTTTTTTTTGAGACAGGGTCTCGCTCTCTCGCCAGGCTGGAGTGCAGTGATACAATCTCGGCTCACTGCAGCCTCCACCTTTCAGGTTCAAGTGATTCTCCTGCCTCAGCCTCCTGAGTAGCTGGGACTACAGGTGCCACACCCAGCTAATTTTTGTATTTTTAGTAGAGATGGGGTTTCATCATATTGGCCAGGATGGTCTCAATCTCTTGACCTTGTGATCCGCCCACCTCCCAAAGTGCTGGGATTACAGGAGTGAGCCACCACCCCCGGCCTAGACTTGTTTTACATAGATAGAGCAGTATTCAAGTACAGAGATTGGCACACCATGGCCCATAAGCCATGTCTGTCTCTCCACATGTTGTTCATATGTAAAGTTTAATCAGAATACAACCGTGTTCATTTGTTTATGTTTTCTATAGGTGTTTTCCATGCTACAACAGCAGAGTTGAGTAGTTGCAACAGAGACCGTATGGCCCATAATGACTAACGTATGTTTTGTGGCTCTTTTTTTTTTTTTTTTTTTTGAGATGGAGTTTCGCTCTTGTTAACCAGGCTGGAGTGCAATGGCGCGATCTCGGTTCACCGCAACCTCCACCTCCTGGGTTCAGGCAATTCTCCTGCCTCAGCCTCCCAAGTAGCTGGGACTACAGGTGTGCACCACCATGCCCAGCTAATTTTTTTGTATTTTTAGTAGAGACAGGGTTTCACCATGTTGACCAGGATGGTCTCGATCTCTTGACCTCATGATCCACCCGCCTCGGCCTCCCAAAGTGCTGGGATTATAGGCGTGAGCCACCGCGCCCGGCAGTAGGATTTGTTAACTGCTTATCTGTTGCATTTCTACGGACAACACTATTAGTTAGCCACCCCCACAGACCTCTGTAGGTCAGGTCATTCTGATTACTAGTACATTTCCACTGTCTTTGATAGTTGATTTGCTCACGTTATCTTTGGTAATTAAATACTACTCTCTTGATTTCTGCTATTCTGGGTCCTCTTCATCTCGAGTGAAAGCAGGGAACTCATCTCAGCAATGGTGTTCGTTGCAGTCATACCTGTCCTATGAAGAATACTAGCAGAGCTGTTCGAGGATTACGATACTCCCTCACTCCTCTCTCAATAACCTTTGTGAAGATAGTGTCTTCTGCATTCTCAACAGAGGACGGGGAAGTGGGCTATGCAGATGACACATAGTAAATCCAGTGACACTCCTGTCTCTAGGATTCTCTCTTTCCCATTATACCAGGGATGCTCTGGCATATGAGTCTCATTAATTATAACAATTTCAGCTCTGAGAACATAAGAAATAGCTTTATTTCAGGGCTGTTCTAAAGAAGCTCTCTGATTCTTTTTTTTTTTTTGAGACAGACTCACTGTGTTGCCCAGGCTGGAGTGCAGTGGGATGATCTTTGCACACTGCAGCCTCCACCTCCTGAGTTCAAGCGATTCTCCAGCCTCAGCCTCCTGAGAAGTTGGGACTACAGGCATATGCCACCACACCCGGTTAATGTTTGCATCACCTGAAACAGGTCGGGCGGTGGCAGAGGTTTCAGTGAGCTAAGATTGTGCCACTGTACTCCAGCCTACGACAGAACAAAAATCCATATCATAAAAAAAGAGGGAGAGGGGCCGGGCGTGGTGGCTCACGCCTGTAATCCCAGCACTTTGGGAGGCCGAGGCGGGTGGATCACGAGGTCAAGAGATCGAGACCATCCTGGTCAACATGGTGAAACTCTGTCACTACTAAAAATACAAAAAATTAGCTGGGCATGGTGGCGTGTGCCTGTAATCCCAGCTACTCGGGAGGCTGAGGCAGGAGAATTGCCTGAACCCAGGAGGTGGAGGTTGTGGTGAGCCGAGATCGCGCCATTGCACTCCAGCCTGGGTAATAAGTGCGAAACTCCGTCTCAAAAAAAAAAAAAAAAAAAGAGGGAGAGAGAGAGATATAATATACCCATGATATGAAAAAAGCTCCAAAAGACACAATATTCAAATTTTTGACAACACTGTGAAAAAAATAATGATCTCAGCCTAGCATGGTGGCTCAAGCCAGTAATCCCAGCACTTTGGGAGGCCAAGGTGGGTGGACCACCTGAGGTCAGGACCAGCCTGGGCAACATGGTGAATCTCCCCTTCTCTAAAAAATACAAAAACATTTAGGCGGGCGTGATGGCAGGTGCCTGTACTCTGAGCTGCTCGGGAGGCTGAGGCGGGAGAATCGCTTGGACCCGGGAGGTGGAGGTTACAGTGAGCCAAGATCTCGCCATTGCATTCCAGCCTGGGCAACAGAGTGAGACTGTCTCAAAACAAACAAACAAACAAAATAATGATTTCTCTTTGCACTTGCATTATTTCCTATTTGAATGAAAGTTTTAATGGTTTTTAATTTTTTGGAGACAGGGCCTCACTCTATCATATAGGCTGGAGTACAGTGGTGCAGTCATGGCTTCTTGCAGCCTCAGCCTCCCCAGGCTCAGGTGATTCTCCTGCCTCAGCCTCCCAAAGAGCTGGGATTACAGGCATTAGCCACTGCGTCCACTCTTTACTGGTTTTTAAACGTGTATTTAAGCCTGAATGGTGGGTATTGGGTCAGAGATAACCAGTCTCCTCAGGGCACAAAAGATGAGATATATGAAATTTGAGCTCTTTTAAAATAGCTTCACTGCTCTCTTTAGGAATACAGTTATTTTTTCTTGGATAGATTTGTCATCTCTTGCATAAACCTCTTCCATTGATGTATCTTTCCGTCTGCACAGAACCTGTTCACACTCAGTCTGTGTCTTGACTGGAGGAGGAGGAGGAAAAGTTGAGCACATTGCCAATAGGAGTTCTCCAAGGTGAGTGTGAAGAACATTCCTGGTCAATGAGAAGTTCAGTGTGTTTGGAAGCAGAATGAAGACATTTAAAAGATGTACTTTGTCACAGAACATGGGGCCTTTGGACTTGGAAGTTTTAGGGAATCTTCAACTTTCCATATTCCTCTCTTTTTCATCTAACCCAGACTTTCATATGATTTTGCAGACAATCTGCTCTTTTTTCTTTTTATGACTTTAATGTGTGCTTTTCATCCAGATCATTCCTACCTTTCTTTCCTAATAAAACCACTTCTGTTCACTATAATTTAATTTCTATACAATAAATTGTTTAAAAAAATTACTAAATTGCCAGGCACAGTGGCTCATACCTGTAATCCCAGCACTTTAGGAGGCTAAGGCAGGCAGATCACTTGAGATCAGGAGGTGAAGACCAGCCTGGCCAACATGGTGAAACCTTGTCTCTACTAAGAATACAAAACTTAGCCGGGTGTGGTGGCACTCGCTTGTAGTCCCAGCTACTCGGGAGTCTGAGGTAGGAGAATCTCTTGAATCTCCGGGAGGCGGAGACTGCAGTCAGCTGAGATCATACCACTGCACTCCAGATTGGGCAACAGAGTGAGACTCCGTCTCAGGGAAAACAAAAAAAAAAGAACAGCTACAATTTGGGTGACCATGTGATTAAGTTTATGGTAGTCCAGTCATTCTCCAAGCTCAATGTGACTTCTGCACAGGGCAGAGTAGTATGTTTAATGAGAATGAGGAAGCAGTAAGTATCATAACCCCTGGTCCTTATGGTGGCATTATTCTTTGCAGTTCCCCAGGATATATTACTTCTAATTTATTATATTAGCAGATGGGTAATTCCCAGTGCCTCCAGTTTGCTTTTTCTACCATAACGGTCCTTACCTTACTGATCAGAGAGCCAATTTTAGGGATGCTGCTAGTTCCCAGAAATTCCTGTCTTCCGATTATATATTCAGGAACTGGGGAAATAATGATGGAATAGGTCCATAGTTCAAATGGGCCCTCGATAAGTACAAATGTGTTAAGACACTATCTATCACCAAACTACCGTAAGTCTTCACTTTGGTAGTGGCCCACAGTGGTCTTTTGGGTCCCCAGAATATGGTTTCAGCTCAGGGCTACTTTGTTAATTGTCTATATTTTCTTTTTTCCTCAGATGGAGCCTCACTTTGTTGCCCAGGCTGTAGTCCAGTGACGTGATCTCAGCTTGATGCCTCCTGGGATCAAGCAATTCTCCTGTCTAGGCTATAGAGAGCTGTGATTGTGCCACTGCACTTCAACCTGGGCAACAGAGTAAGACCCTGTCTCAATAGATAGATAGATACATAGATACACAGAGTTATTGATAGCTATTGGGAAAGATGGTTATGATAATTACGTAAGCATGTATATATAAAGCTACTAGAGCTACTTCTGATACTAGTCCTCAGTAAATGTCAGTCACCGTTATTAATACTGTCGTTACTGAGTGACAATATTGAGTGGATATTTTGGTGGCTTTCACATCTGTCACCTGCAGAGAGAAAGCTCATGCATAATGTTCGATGACTGATGTTCGATGCTTGCTGTTTGATGATTGATATGAACAGGACTACAAATAACCCTGTACAAAGAGGAATGGAGACTGCCTTTCTCCACCTAGGTTCATAAGCTTCCCTGAGGCGAACTTGGCATGAAGGAAGAGAGAGCATTGAGGCACATCTCACCATCAGCTTCAGAGGATGGCAGCCATTGATTTGTCCTGTGGTAAGTCCTTGTTAATGCTCTTTCTCAGAGATTCTGCTTTAGGTCACCCTCCACACCATAAGAGTGCAGTGAGCCGGGCCTGAGCAGGCATGCCGCTGGTTCTCTTTTTTTGTTTCATTTTGTTTTGTTGTTTTGAGACAGAGTTTTGGACTTGTTGCCCACTCTGGAGTGCAATGGCGGGATCTCAGCTCACCACAACCTCTGCCTCCAGGGTTCAAGCAGTTCTCCTGCCCCAACCTCCCAAGTAGCTGAGATTACTGGCATGCACCACCATGCCTGGCCAATTTTGTATTTTTAGTAGACGTTGGATTTCTCCATGTTGGTCAGGCTGGTCTCAAACTCCTGACCTCAGGTGATCCGCCCACCTCAGCCTCCCAAAGTGCTGGGATTACAGGCATGAACTACCTTGCTCAGCCACCACTGGTTCTTCTGGAGGAATTGAAGTGAGACACAGAATGCTGGTTTTTTAAATTAACTAATTAATTAATTTGTTTTTTGAGACGGAATCTTGCTGTGTTGCCCAGGCTGGAGTGCAGTGGCATGGTCACGGTTCACTGCAACCTCCGCTTCACGGGTTCAAGCAATTCTCTGCCTCAGCCTCCTGTAATTTTTTTTTTTTTCCTCTGTAGAGACGAGATTTCACCATGTTGGCTAGGCTGGTCTCAAATTCCTGACCTCAAGAATTTGCCTGCCTTGGTTTCCCAAAGTGTTGGGATTACAGGCATGAGCCACTGTGCCTAGCCAGAATGCTGTTTTAGAATTCAACCCTGGTTTGTGTGCCTTAGGAAATGCTACATAAGTTTCATGAATTTTACTAGTATGGACAGATAGTCACATTTTTCAGGGTGTAAGTTTCCTTGTAAAATAAAACTATTACCCTTTACTCAACAGGCAGCTTGGCCCACATCTGCTTTTCTGAGTCTAGGTGACAAGGACTGCTATGGCATTTCATGGGATTGTCTGTCTGCAGTTTTCTCGAGTGTGCAGGAGTATATGGGAATTTCAAACTGGGATGGAATGACTTGTAGTTTGGGAAGTACAGGTAGCTCTGGCTTCTCATGCCTTCTTACTTTTCCACTAGGGTTTTTTTCCAGGGAAGCCATCTGCCCTTTTGAAGAAAAGACAAAGGTAGAAAGGACGGTGGTGGACTACCTGGCTAATGGTTATCAGGTAAAGTGAAAATGTACTGTTGTACAAAATGTCATACTTACATCCAGTAGGTGGACACATTTCCTTCTAGACAGACTCGTCTCCAGAGTTCTCTTAGAGCAAATGAAGCCTCACTGAAGGACGAGTCTCCAGATGAATTTCCCCAGGGAATGAAATCTCCTATAGATAAAGTGTTAACTTGAAAATCATCCCCATGATGTCAGTAATAACTAATTAAGCTTGACCTTCATGGTGCCAAGTGCATCTTTCTTTGATTGCTGGGTGCTGTGACAGATGATAAGACAGATGACAGTGTCCTTTTATCAAATAATTTATTCACGCATCAGCATTGATCAGATATCAGGAGTGTGCTGCATAGAGACAGATGGGACAGGAAGAGCTTCTAGCCTGGTGGTGATTGTGCTGAGATGAAGTGTAAGCTGTGGGCAGTGGCTCATGCCTGTAATTCCAGCTACTCAGGAGGCGGAGGTCAGAGGAGCAATTCAGCCCAGAAGATAAGACGCTTCCGTCAGTCACCAGTGATTGTGCCTGGGTGACACAGTGGGACCTGTCTTTATATATAAATAAATGCAGATTAGATGGATGGATGGATAGGTAGAGAGCTGCTAGATAGGTAAAAATTCATGTTTAGGAAGTGCTGTTCTAATCAAAATAAAAATAAGAATTTAAAATTAAAAAATAAAAAATGTTTACAAATTAAAAATAAATAGATTTTTAAAATGATTTAAAAAATTTTTTTAAATGTGCTGTTTGACTGGTCACAGTAGCTCATGCCTAGAATCCCAGCACTTTGGGAAGCTGAGGTGGGCAGATTGCCTGAGATCAGGAGTTCAAGACCAGCCTGGCCAACATGGTGAAACCCCATCTCTACTAAAAATAAAAAATTACCCAGGTGTGGTGGCACGCGCCTGTAGTCCCAGCTACTCGGGAGGCTGAGGCAGGAGAATCCCTTGAACCCGGGAGGCAGAGGTTGCAGTGAGCCGAGATCGCTCTACTGCACTCCAGCCTGGGTGACAGTGAAACTCCCTCTCAAAAAAAAAAAAAAATGCTGTTCAAGGCATATGCCTGTAGGAGGTCACCTTTGAGTGTTTAGATGCAACAGCTCCTGAGACATTAAACCTTGGAGTAGATCTTGGGAGATCTCAGAACCACGTGTAAGCGAGTATAAGGTTCCCTTCCTCATTCTCCAGTGAACATTGGTGGAAGTGTTCATTGGCTCAAACCAGCATGTGTGTGATGACTTAGGATTCAGTGACCTTTGATGATGTTGCTGTGGAGTTCACCCCAGAGGAGTGGGCTTTACTGGACACAACTCAGAAATACCTCTACAGAGATGTGATGCTGGAGAACTACAAGAACCTGGCCTCTGTGGGTAAGAGTCACATCATTTTGCTGGGCATGGTGGCCTGCATCTTTTAGTCCCAGATACTTGGGAGGCTGAGGTGGGAGAATTGTTTCAGCCTGAGAGTTTGAGACTAGCATGGGCAACACTGTGAGACCTCGTTTCTAAAAAAAACATTGAAAAAAAAAAAAAAAGACTAGGCCGGGTGCAGTTGCTCATGCCTGTAATCTCAGCACTTTGGAAGGCCAAGATGGGCAAATCGCCTGAGGTCAGGAGTTTGAGACCAGCCTGGCCAAAATATTGAAACCCTTTCTCTACTAAAAATACAAAAAACTAGCCAGACGTGGTGGCAGGTGCCTGTAAACCCAGCTATTAGTTTGGGACAGAAGAACTGCTTGAACCCAGGAGGTGGAGGTTGCAGTGAGCTGAGATTGCACCAAGGAACTCCAGCTGGGGCGAGAGAGGGAGACTTTGTCTCAAAAAAATAAAGACTAGCGGATGGGCACAGTGGCTCATTCCTGTAATCCCGGCACTTCGGGAGGCCAAGGAGGGCACATAACGAGGTCAGGAGTTCAAGACCAGCCTGGCCAACATAGTGAAACTCAGTCTCTCCTAAAAATACAGAAATTAGCTGGTCATGGTGGCACATGCCTGTAGTCCCAGCTACTCGGGAGGCTGAGGCAGGAGAATCCCTTGAACCCAAAGGCAGAGGTTGAGGTGAACTGAGATCATGCCACTGTACTCCAGCCTGGGGTGACAGATGAGACTCAGTCTCAAAAAAAAAAAAAAAAAAAAAAAGACTAGCATCATCTCTTATAGCCTGTTATAGAACAAAAGTATGTTACATCCTTGCTTGTCAATTCTGAATACAGTGGTGAATAACAGAGACTGTCCCAAATAACAGTCCCTGCTGTAATATGTTTTAATTTACTGTGGTAATTCTTGAAACATCATCAACTGCATCTGCTTCATGCTGTTAGAAATGTACATCTTTGGGAGGTGGGGAGGGTGGGGAGGGTGGGGAGGGACAACATGGGGAGAAATGCCAGATATAGTATGCACCAAAAGTAAAATAAATTAAAAAAAAAAAAAAGAATGCTGCTCAGAGGATTAGATAAGATGATTTAAAAGTCAAAAACTGCCAACCAGTATATTGTAATGAGGTAGATAAAACTATTTATTTCTGGAAAACAGTGGCCAAACAACTTCCCTGTGAAAAATTTCAAAAAATAAAAAAATGCGCAGTTACCCTGAGATAATCCATAAGGGATGCCGAGGTCCAAGCTGACCATCAATTCCAAAGCTGAAGACAGGGAAAAGAGATCTGTATTATAGAAGTAGTAGAAGAATTTGGCATTGGGTAAAATCCAAAGTCAGGGCTGAGAAAAAGACACCAGCAGCACAATAGGAGCAATGTGCTTGTCCTTTAGTCTGCTGAGTTATTATGATTCATTTGAGACTTGTTTCCAGTTTTTTAACATTAGTTTTGGGGCATAGATGGTATGTTGGTTGGCATGGCTTACTATGACAAATAAATTTTGTCTGGTGTAATGTAAAAAAAGAAAAAAAGAAATGTACTTTTTTTTTTTTTTTTGAAGACAGAGTCTCATCCTGTTGCCAGGTGCCTGGCTGGAGTGCAATGGCATGATCTTGGCTCACTGCAACCTCCACCTCCCAGGTTCAAGCAATTCTCCTGCCTCAGCCTCCCAAGTAGCTGGGACTATGGGCGCATGCCGCCATGCCCAGCTAATTTTTGTGTTTTTTAGTAGAGATGGGGTTTCACCATGTTGGCCAGGATGGTCTCGATCTCTTGACCTCATGATCCACCTGCCTCAGCCTCCCGAAGTGCTGGGATTACAGGCGTGAGCCACCATGCCTGGCCCGAAATGTGCATCTTCATTCCCGTATCTTTGACTACTAAATTGGAAACTTCAGGGTTTGGACCTAGTCATCTGTGTTTTTAGAATCCCTAAAGATGAATCTAATATACTGTCTTGTTTGAGATTCAGTGGCAGAGTTGTTTACCCATGAGAGCAAGCATCTTTTTCTTGTACTTACTTTTTTTTTTTTTTTTTTTTGAGACAGAGTCTCGCTCCATCGCCCAGGCTGGAGTACAATGACGTGATCTTGGTTCACTGCAACCTCAGCCTCCCAAGTAGCTGAGTTACAGGCACCTGCCACCGCGCCCCACTAAGTTTTTTTATTTTTTTTATTTTTAGTAGAGACAGGGTTTCACCATTTTGGCCAGGCTGAGTCTTGAACTCCTCACCTCGTGATCCAGCTGCCTCAGCCTCCCAAAGTGCTGGGATTACAGACATGAGCCACTGTGCCTAGCCTACTTACATGTAAAAGTTTGGCCAGGTGTGGTGGCTCACTCTTGTAATTCCAGCACTTTTGGAGGCCCAGGTGGGTGGATCACCTGATGTCAGGAGTTCAAGACCAAGCTAGTCAGCATGGTGAAACTTTGTCACTAGTAAAAATACAAAAATTAGCTGGGCATGATGGGGCGTGCCTATAGTCCCAGCTACTTGGGAGACTAAGGCAGGATAATCACTTGAACCTGGGAGGTGGAGGTTGCAGTGAGTCAAGATTGCAACACTGCACTCCATCCTGGTGACAGAATGAGACTGTGTCTCAAAAAAAAAACCACACACAGAAGAAGAAATAAGAGTTTTAGTGCTTTGTAAATGTGTACGTCAGCCTGAATTTGGGTTTAATTGGTCAGCGATAACCAATTTTGGGGGGCACAGAAATGGGGATCTTTGCTTGTTTAGCCCTTTGGTGTTTTTTTTGTTTGTTTTTTGCTTTTTTTTTAAGACAGAGTCTCACTCTGTCACCAGGCGTCAGGCTGGAGTGCAGCGGTGCGACCTCGGCTTACTGCAACCTCCGCCTCCCGGGTTCAAGCAATTCTCCTGCCTCAGCCTCCCAAGTAGCTGGGACTACAGGTGCGCACTACCACGCCCAGCTAATTTTTTTGTATTTTTAGTAGAGACGGGGTTTCACCATGTTGGCCAGGATGGTCTCGATCTCTTGACCTCGTAATTCGCCCGCCTTGGCCTCCCAAAGTGCTGGGATTACAGGCGTGAGCCACCGCGCCCAGCCTGCCCTTTTGTTTTAATTACATTGCTTTTATTAGAAATATATCTTCTGGCTGAGTGCTGTGCCTCATCTCTGTAATCCCAACACTTTGGGAGGCTGAGGTGGGCGGATCACCTGAGGTTAGGAGACCAGCCTGGCCAACATGGCGAAACCCCAACTCTACTAAAAGTACAAAAAAAGTTAACCAGCCATGGTGGCAGGTGCCTGTAATCCCAGCTACTCAGGAGGCTGAGGCAGGAGAATCGCTTAAATCCAGGAGGCTGAGGTTGCAGTGAGTCAAGATTGCACCACTGCACTCCAGCCTGGGAGACAAGTAAGAGACTCTATCTCAAAAAAAAAAAAAAAAAAGTAGAGATAAATCTCTTAAATCATAGGAAGGTTTGTCATTTTTTGCATGGGCCACTTCGTTTAATGTCTTTCCACCTGCACAGGTTGTCAGCTGTTCATACCCAACCTGACCTCTTGGTTAAAACAAGAAGAGTTGAAGACAATGGAGAGTGGAGTTCTGCAGCGTGAGTATTTATAAAACAGAACTCTAATGAGAAGTTCCGTATGTTTTTGCAACTAGAAAAAGGAGATTTTTAGGCCAGGTGCAGTGGCTTATGCCTGTAATCTCAGCATTTTGGGAGACTGGGGCGGGTGGATCGCCTGAAGCAAGATTTGACTGGGTGCAGTGGCTCACACTTGTAGTCCCAGCACTTTGGGAGGCTGAAACAGGCGGGATCACGAGTTCAGGAGATTGAGACCATCCTGGCTAACACGGTGAAACCCAATCTCTACTAAAAATGCAAAAAATTAGCCAGACATGGTGACACACGCCTGTAGTCAAAGCTACTTGGAAGGCTGAGGCAGTAGAATTGCTTGAACCCAGGAGGCAGAGGTTGCAGTGAGCCGAGATTGCACCACTGCGCTTCACCCTGGGTGACAGAGTAAGACTTTGTCCTAAAAAAAAATAAAAGATTTTTAAAGATGCACTTGGCCTCAGAAGATTTAAGCTATTTTTATCAGAATTTCAGATATCTCTGACTTACTTTCCATCTAGTCACAAATTCCTATGATCTAACAAAACTACCTGTTCTCGTTTTTTGTTAAGTTTATCATTTTGATATATGCTCTTTATCCAGATCTTCCTGCTTTCCTTTCCTGATCATCTCTTCCTGCTCACCATCGGTTTTAATTTTCACAGAAGCAGTGTGTAATAAACTACCTGAACATACCAGTTGTGTAATAAACCCCACATCCTTATAGCCAAAGTTTTGCTGTAATACCAAATCCTCAAGGTTCTCTGGCTTTTATTTTGTTACTGGGTTTAATTTGAAAACAAGTACTAATGACTCATTATTTTAAATCACTTTAGTATAACATTTCTTCTCTAAACCCTCACATTACTTTTTCTGCTTAACTTCAGAATGGGAAATACAACCTAGAACCCAAGGGTTATCACTTCAGCAGAGTTTGTTGAAGAATGAACTCTTCAATGGGATACAAATGGTAAGATTGATGAGGGATGTTTCTTACTTTCCTCTCTCAGAAAAGATTGAGAATTCCATTCTAGAAAATTAGCACAGTCAGAGCTGTGGCTTACATCTGTAATCCCAGCTACTTGGGAGGCTGAGATGGATCATTTGAGCCCAGGAGTTTGAGACCAGCCTAGACAATATAGCAAGATCCCATCTCTGATTTTAAAAAGAGGCTGGGTATGGTGGTTCATGCCTGTAGTATCAACACTTTGGGATGCCAAGGTGGGTGGCTCACTTGAGGTCAGGAGTTTGAGACCAGCCTGGCCAACATGGTGAAACTCTGTCTCTACTAAAGATACAAAATTAGCCAGGTATGGTGGTGGGCACCTGTCATCACAGTTACTCAAGAGGCTGAGGCAGGAGAATTGCTCGACCCAGAGGTGAAGTGAAGGTTGCAGTGAGCCAAGATTGCACCACGGTATTCCAGCCTGGGTGATGAAGTGAGACTCTGCTTTAAAAAAAAAAAAAAAAAAAAAAAAACTGAGTCTGTAATCCTATGTAATCCTAGCACTTAAGGAGGCCAAGGTGCGTGGATCACTTGAGGTTAGCACTTTGAGACCAGCTGGCCAACGTGGTGAAACTCTTATCTCTACTAAAAATACAAAATTAGCCAGACGTGGTGACGGGCACTTGTAATCCCAGTTACTTGAGAGGCTGAGGCAGAATTGCTTAATCCCGGGAAGTGGAGTTTGCAACGAAAAAAAAAAAACAGCACAAATGAGAAACACTTCAGAGAATTAGAGAAGTGGCCTGCACTCTTGAGGGAACAGGGTCTCTGGAGAGATAGTCTGAATGTGATAAATTTTCTGATGTTCCAAACCTGTATAACTTGTCACTTCAAAATACCCAAAAGTACATATTCCCACATATATAACTAGTCATTGAGGATTTAAACAGTTTCATGAAAATCTACACAATTTGGCTGGATGCATTGGCTGATGCCTGTAATCCCAGCACTTTAAGAAACTGAGGCAGGAGAATCACTTGAATCTGGGAGTTCAAGACCAGCCTGGGCACCGGGGAGACCCTGTCTCTGCAAAAAATTAAAAATGAGCCAGGCGTGTTGGCATACAACTTTAGTCCAAGCTCCTTGGGGCACTGAGGCAGGATGATGGCTTGAACCTGGGAGATTAATGCTGCATTGAGCTGTGATTGTGCCATTGTACCCAGCCTGGATGACAGAGTGAGATCTTGTTTCAAACCACCCCCTCCACAATTAAAACATACAGTTTTTTTCTTTTCTTTCTTTTTTTTTGGAGCAATTAGAGCCAGTGGCATAGAATTCTGGCAAAAGGTCCCATTATTCAATCTGGAAGAAATCAAGAGTTCAGGAAATGAAACCATGAAAGAAAAATTATAGTTATGAAACTAGGCTGCCATGGTAGCTCATGGCTGTAATCCCAGCACTTTGGGAGGCTGAGGCAGCTTGAAGAGATTGAGACCAGCCTAGGCTACATAGCAAGACCCTGTCTCTATGAAAGTAAGTTGAGGCTGGGCGCAGTGGCTTATGCCTGTAATCCCAGCAATTACAGAGGCCAAGGCGGATGGATCACAAGGTCAGGAGTTCGAGACTAGCCTAGCCAACATGGTGAAACCCCATCTCTACTAAAATTGCAAAAATTATCTGGGTATGGTGGCACATGCCTATAATCCCAGCTACTCCGGAGTCCGAGGCACGAGAATTGCTTGAACTGAGGAAGTGGAGATTGCAATGAGTCAAGATTGCGCCACTGTACTCCAGACAGAGTGAGATTCCATCTCATAAATAAATAGAAAGTTTGGCCAGGCATGATGGTGCATGCTGAAAGTTTTACCTACACAGGAAGCTAAGGCAGGATGATCACTTGAACCCAACCAGGGTTCAAGTTTGAGGTTACAGTGAGCCATGATTACACCAGTGCACTATACCCCAGGCAATGGAGCGAAACCCCAATTCTGAAAAAAGTAAAACATACTGGACATGGTGTAATCTTACCACTCTGGGAGGCCACGGCAGGCAGATCACCTGAACTCAGGAGTTGAGACCAGCCTGGGCAATGTGGCAAAACCCCGTCTCTACAAAAAAAAATAGAATACTTAGCCAGGTGCATTAGCACACACCTGTATTCCCAGCTACCCTAGCTACTGGATAGATTGAGGAAGGAGATTCACTTGAGCCTGGGAGGTGGAGGTTGCAGTTGGCTAAGATTGTGCCACTAACACTCCAGACTGGGAGATAGAACAAGAGTCTGGGTCAAAAAAAAAACAATAAAAAGTAAAACAATAATTTGTCATCAAAATAATGTTTGTCTTTAGGTGGGTGAAATCTCTTAATATGTCTGAAAATGTTTTAAATCCTTTATCTGTTCATCAGCAGACAAGCTACAGTGGATGGAAACTCTGTAAGAATTGTGGAGAGGTCTTCAGTGAACAGTTTTGCCTTAAGACACACATGAGAGCTCAGAATGGAGGGAACACTTCTGAGTGTAATTGTTATGGAAAAGACGTCCTCACTGTGCACAAGGAACCCTCTGTTGGACAGGAACTTTCCAAATTTAATCCATGTGGAAAAGTCTTCACCCTAACTCCAGGCCTTGCTGTAAATCTTCAAATTCTCAATGTAAGAAAACCCTACAAATGTAAGGAATGTGGAAAAGGCTTTAAGTATTTTGCGAGCCTTGATAATCACATGGGAATCCACACTGGAGTGAAGCTCTGTGAATTTCAGGAATGTGGGGGAGCCATCACAGCTTCCTCACATCTAAAGCAGTGTGTAACAGTTCATACTGGAAAGAAATCCAAAGAGACTGAGAAATGTGGGAAATCCTTCACTAATTTTTCTCAACTTTCTGCATATGGGAAAACTCATAAAGGAGAGAAGTTCTTTGAATGTAAAGAATATGGAAGATCCTTTAGAAATTCCTCATCCTTTAATGATCACATTCAAATTCACACTGGAATAAAACCACACAAATGTACAGAATGTGGGAAAACATTCACTAGATCAACTCACCTTACTCAACATGTAAGAACGCACACCGGAATAAAACCCTATGAATGTAAGGAATGTGGGCAAGCCTTCACTCAGTACACGGGCCTTGCTATACACATTCGAAATCACAGTGGAGAGAAACCCTACCAGTGTAAGGAATGTGGGAAAGCCTTCAATAGATCTGCAACCCTTACTCAACATAAAAGAATTCACACAGGAGAGAAGCCTTATGAATGCATTGAATGTGGAAAAACCTTCATTACTTCTTCGCATCGTAGTAAACATTTGAGAACTCATACTGGAGAAAAGCCCTTTGTATGCAAGGTATGTGGGAAAGCATTTATGTTTTCCTCAGCCCTTAAAGTACACCTGCGAAGTCATACTGGAGAGAAACCTTTTGTATGTAAGGAATGTGGGAAAGCATTTGCTGTTGCCTCACGCCTAAGTACCCATGAAAGAATTCACACTGGGCAGAAACCCTATGAATGTAAGGGTATGAATGTTACCATTTAGCCCATCAGTTGCTATTTTTAATTATTGGCAGTGACACCAAAGATCATCAGATTTGTCCTAAATGCCTTGCGAAGGTTTGTAATGGCTCATGGATTGGCCTTAGATGCCATCCCGAGGGTCTGAAATTAAACCTACAGGTTCTAAATACAACTTCTTCATGGTTGCATGAGTCTGGGCATCTGTGAAGAAGGGTCATGGATGGTGAGGTCAGTACTGCAGGCTCCCTCACCTTGGTGATTAGATTGCTAGGATCATGGTATTAACAAGTTCTGAATGAGATAAATCATGCAGGTTCGTTTTATCCCCTGTTGGTTAGTGGCTGCCAGTGCAGCACATTCATGTCAAAATTTACTGGAAGCCAAGGTGATGTAGGCCCAGAGGTGAACTGTTGAAAGATGTTCTTCCAAGGGTCTCTTCTGTTCCTATGGATCCTGCAGAGCATGGCAGAAATTAAACCATCCTTAACTGCCAGTGCACTTTTACAGCTGATTATTACTGTGTCGTCTTATAAAATCTAAGAAGTGTGACAGCCTCGCCTGTTCTGTTCTGCCTTCTTGGTCCATTTTAGGTGGCACAATCTAAGTGGCAATGTCTTCTCTAGTATAATCCAGTCTCCTCACTTCTGTTAAGATGGCTAATACAGTCCATGAATCCCACTCATGATCTCTGTGCACAAACTAAATGGCTTACAAATTCATTTAACTTTAAATGAGGTTAAAAACACCAAAATTTATATTCTCACATTTCTGGATGTTGGCAGTCTGAGATCAGAGTGCCAGCATGGTCAGTTTCTTGTGAGAGCTCTCTTTCTGTCATGTAAATGCCTACTTCCTCATGTCTTCACATGATGGAGACCAAGAAATCGATCTGTTGGTCTCTCTTTCTCTTTTTCTCTCTCTTTCTCTCTCTCTCTTTCCCACCCTCCTTCCCTTCCTCCCCCTCTCCCCACAAACACTGCCATTTCTCTACATCATTTAATGATACTTCCTAAAGATCCTGTTTTCACATACAGTCACATTGGGGTTTGGAGCTTCACCATAAGAATTTTGGAGGTCATCGTTCAGTCCAAAGTACTTAATATGATTCTTTTCCCTTTCCACATACACAGTCAGATAATCTATAAATCATGACTCTTATTTTTCCCTTTCAGTCATTAGGTTTTATATATATTGCAAGAAGATATATACACATTTTGGCTTTACTGGACTGATTTCAACCTCCAGCACACCACCAACTAAAAGTAGTAATATCAGCATACTTGTCTTTGCAGTTCTAGTGAGACATGAGCTCCATTTTATGGGCTTGGCTGTAGGTTTTTATTTCTTTTTTATTTTTTGAAGAGGCTATCTCTTACAGAAAAGGTTTTTGCTTTATGTCCAGTTTTTATATGATAAATGATTTCCCAATATTTCATAATTTGTAAGGCTCAATTCCTCTTGAATTTATTAAATGCTTCCTGCGCATTCTCTGTGATTATCATGTTTATTTATCGATAAAACTCAAGTACCTAGAACTGCACCGGGCCTATGATGGTACCTAATAAATACTTCAATGAAACTGTGTGGTGATGCATGCCTGTAGTCCTAGCTACTTGGGAGGACTGCCTGAGCCCAGGGGTTCTAGACCAGTTTAGGCAACAAAGCAAGACCCCATCTTAAAAAAAAAACTTGAGTGAGTGAATGCTTTGATGGACTCTTCCAGCTGGGAATGCTGGCTAATGCCTGTAATTCCAGCCTTTTGGGAGGCAGGGATGGGTGGATCACTTGAGGTCAGGAGTTTGAGACCAGCCTGGCCAACATGGTGAAACCCTATCTCTACTAAAAATACAAAAATTACCTGGGTGTGGTGGCGTGCACCTGTAATCCCAGCTACTTAGGAGGCTGTAGCAGGAGAATCACTTGAATCTGGGCATTGGAGGTTGCATTGAGTGGAGATTGCACCATTGCACTCCATTTGCAGTCCAGCCTGGGCAATAGAGCAAGACTCCATCAAAAAATAAATAAATGTGGTCTTTGTATTTATTGCTTTTCTAATGTTAGTCAACTTTGTATTCCTTGATAAGCTTTATTGTCCCTGAATGATACTTATATATAGATTATGACTGTCATATACTGTCCCTGGTGCATGTTCCTATTTATTCTAAATTCTTAATCTATATGCTATAAGAGTCATTGGTTGGGGCTGGATATGGCGGCTCATGCCTGTAATCCCAGCATTCTGGGAGGCCGAGGCAGGTGGATCACGAGGTCAAGAGATCGAGACCATCCTGGCCAACGTGGTGAAACCCTGTCTCTACTAAAAATACAAAAATTAGCTGGGCTGGGGGCGTGTGCCTGTAATCCCAGCTACTCAGGAGGCTGAGACAGGAGAGTCACTTGAACCCAGGAGATGGAGTTGCAGTGAGCCAAGATTGTACCACTGCACTCCAGCCTGGCAACAGTGCAAGACTCCATCTCAAAAAAAAAAAAATCATCGGCCAGGTGTGGTGGCTCATGCCTGTAATCCGAGCACTTTGGGAGGTCAGGTGGATCACAAGGCTATGCTAAAAGTGGCTCATGCCTATAATCTCAACACTTTGGGAGGCCAAGGTGGGAGGATTGCTTGCACCCAGGACTTTGAGACCAGCCTGAGCAACACAAGGAGATCTTTAAAAAAAAAGTTATGGCTGGGCACAGTGGCTCATACCTATAATCCCAGCACTTAGGGAGGCCAAGGCTGGTGGATCATGAGGTCAGGAGTTCAAGACCAGCCTGACCAATATGGTGAAACCCTGTCTCTACAAAAAATACAAAAATTAGTCGGGGATGGTAGTACACCCCTGTAGTCCCAGCTACTCAGGAGGCTGAGGCAGAAGAATCAAATGAACCTGGGAGATTGAGTTTGCAGTGAGCCAAGATCACACCACTGCACTCCAGCCTGGGTGACAGAATAAGACTGTCTCAAAAAAAAATAGAAAAGAAACATACCAATTAACAATCCTTTAATGTTGTGCATTTAGTGCCTTACATATAATTAGTAATAATTTGGATTCAATTCTAGCATCTTACTTGTTCTGTTTGTCCCATTGTGTTCAGCTCTGTATTGATCATACATTTTTTAAATTATTTTATTCTTGATGTTTGAAATTTTTGTGTGTGTGTGTATGTGTGTGTGTGTGTGTGTGTGTGTATTTTTTTTTTAGAGATGGGGTTTCACCATGTTGATCAGGCTGGTCTTGAACTCCTGAACTCAGGAGATCCACCCACCTTGGCCTCCCAAAGTGCTGGGATTACAGGCGTGAGCCACTGTGTCCGGCCCAATTTGTATATTTTTGTTGCTAACATAAAACATTACAATTTTAAATTTAAATGTTCATTAATACCTTTTCTTTCCAACAAAGTGTACTAGGCTGTTTGCATAAAGTGATTCCCATGTACACTTACTGCACTTGCAGAGAGACCCAGAAGGAAGTGCATTGTCACACAAGCCACTAGACAGATCTGGTGACAAAAGGAATAGACCCCTTGACACAGGCCCAATGACACCTTGTGGTAGATTACAGATGGCCACAAGTTTTTGAGATTACTATGTGAAGGTGGAATCTGTCTCATTTTTATGTGAGCCAGTCTTGTGACTTGCTTTGACCAGTAGAAACCAGCAGAACTGAGGTTTGCAAGTACATCCTCAAGAGGCTTCTGCTAGGTAGCTGCTGTTTTCAGCTAGTAAGTTTTGGGGCTGTATATTACACAGTAAAGGCCAACTGATACACGTACCCCTTTGTACACAAGCCAAGCTACTGTGCCCAGCCCTAAACTGTGGTTCTGCAGGATACATGGGGAGAGCCTCCAGAAGCAGGCCCCCTAGTGTTAGCAGTAAAGAATTCTGGGCTGGGCGCAGTGGCTCATGCCTGTAAACCCAGCACTTCGGGAGGCCAAGGCGTGAGGATCTCAAGGCCAAGAGATTGAGACCATCTGGGCCAATATGGTGAAACCCCACCTCTACTAAAAATACAAAAATTAAGCCGGGCGCGGTGGCTCACGCCTGTAATCCCAGCACTTTGGGAGGCGGAGGCAGGTGGATCACAAAGTCAAGAGATCGAGACCATCCTGGTCAACATGGTGAAACCCCGTCTCTACTCAAAATACAGAAAATTAGCTGGGCATGGTGGCGCGTGCCTGTAATCCCAGCTGCTCAGGAGGCTGAGGCAGGAGAATAGTCTGAACCCAGGAGGCGGAGGTTGTGGTGAGCCGAGATCGCGCCATTGCACTCCAGCCTGGGTAACGAGCAAAACTCAGTCTCAAAAAAAAAAAAAAAACAAAAATTAGCTGGGTGTAGTGGTATGCACCAAGTTGACGCAGAAGAATCACTTGAACCTGGGAGGGAGAGGTTGCTGTGAGCTGAGGTCGCCACTTCACGCCAGCCTGGTGACAGAGCGAGACTATCTCAAGAAAAAAAGCATTCTGTCAGTGGTCACGGAGGGACTCAGCATCTCCCACTATGACCTGAGATGACAAAATCAAGATCTGATACAAATCAGCCAGAGTGAACCTTACATTCCTGGAGTTGATGCCACTGGCATTTCTTATCATGGGGTTGGGAATTCGTTTACTAATTCCTTCCCTCCCTCCCTCCCTCCCTCCTTCCCTCCCTCCCTCCCTCCTTCCTTCATTCCCTCCTTTCTTTCTCTCTCTCTTTTTTTTTTTTTTGGATGGAGACTTGCACTGTCGCCCAGGCTGTAATGCAGTGATGGGATCTTGGCTAATTACATTTTTCAATTTTGTAATTTTTTGTAGAGATAGGGGCTTGCTATGTTGCCCAGGCTGGGCTCAAACTCCTGGGCTCAAGCAGTCCTCCCGCCTCACCCTCTCAAAGTGCTGAGACTCTAGGCCTGAGCCACTTTGCCCAGTTACTTAATTGTACTTAGTGCATTTGTTTTGTTTTTGTTTTGTTTTGTTTTGTTTGAGATGGAGTCTTGTTCTGTCGCCAGGCTGGAGTGCAGTGGTGTAGATAGCTCACTGCAGCCTTTGCCTCCCAGGTTCAAGTGATTCTCCTTCCTCACCCTCCCGAGTAGCTGGGACTACAGGCACGTGCCACCACGCCCAGCTAATTTTTGTATTTTTAGTAGAGACGAGGTTTACCATGTTGACCAGGATGGTCTTGATCTCAACCTCATGATCTACCCGCCTAGACCTGAGCCGCCGCGCCCAGCCTACTTAGTTACATTTGTACCACTCTTCATTTCTGATAGGATTCTGCAGTTTTTAATGATTGTACTGTTTTTATCAGAGGTAAAAATCATAAAATATAAAAAGCTTTAAAGATTTGCTTTATTTTCAATACTCTGAAAGGATTTATGGAGAATTAGGACCAATTGGACCTTGAAAGTTTCATGTAACGTAAAAACTTCTTCTGGGCTAGGCATGGTGGCTAACGCTTATAATCCCAACACTTTGGGAGGCCAAGAGGAGAGGATCACTTGAGCTCAGGTGTTGGGACACACAGGGCACCAGTTGTGGTGTTGATCACGTCGGGGTCACCACCTGAGACGTTGATCACAACCTGCGGGGGGTCTGTCCTGCAAACCCTGACTCCACAACGGATGAATGAAATACACTCACTCACTAGAGTACAGTGATACAAGTGAACTAGGGAGGTCGTCCTCTGCTCTCTGAGAGTGACTGCAGCTACCCGACCCCTTACTAGCTGTTCTTCCTCGCATTCATTCAGTATAGATTTAATAACAGAGGTTCTAAGTCAACACGCTTGTGGATAATTAACATGGTTAAAAGAATGGTTTTACGAATGATAAAAGCTTTGGTTCCAGGACCCAGAACAAATACTATTAATGAGTAATCCCTCCCCTGAGAGGGTCATCTGGCACAAAGTTTACATGAGTAAACAAGTTAGAGGAGAGACAAAGGAATGTGGGGTAAACAGACTTAACTGGGGAAGCTTCTATTATCCCTAATCTTCACCCTATTACCTAATGCTCTAAGGTAAGAAATGGCTGCTTTCAGCCTGTCCCATATTACAAGATAATGAAAACCTTTCGCCTTTCCAAAAGCTTCGAGACTATAATCTTAAAACTTTCTCCAATATTTCCCTTAATGTTTTGCCAACTACCCTGAGTGAATCCCAACACTCAGGAGATTGAAAACAGCCTGGGCAATGGCGTGAGATACCATCTTCACCAAAAACAAAAAAGTCTGAGCTTAGGTGCTATGTTTCTGCCATCCCAATTACTTAGTAAACTGAGGCAGGACATTACATGAGGCCAGGCATTCAAGGCAATAGTGTATAACTATTACAAATCAATTCCTTTTGTTGTTATTGTCGAGATGGAGTCTCGCTCTGTCACCCTGGCTGGAGTGCACTGGCACAATCTCGGCTCACTGCAACCTCTGCCTTCCAAGTTCAAGAGACTCTCCTGCCTCAGTCTCCTGAGTAACTGGGATTACAGGCACCCGCCACCATGCTTGGCTAATTTTTTTTGTATTTTTAGTAGAGACTGGGTTTCACCATGTTGGCCAGGCTGGTTTCTAACTCTTGACCTCAAGTGATCCTCCCACTTCCGCCTCCCAAAGTGGTAGGATTACAAGCATGAGCCACCACGCCCAGCAAAATACCAGATTTATGAACCAAATTTCTGCACGTTCTTGGGTCGATTTTTAGATATCTTATTAGTCTGTTTCTGCTTCATGTGCTAGTACCACATAATTTTAACCATAGAAGCTTTATTATATGTTTTATTTTATATAAAATAAAAGTCAAACTCCTGACCTTTGTCTTTTTTTTTTTTTTAAGTAGAGATGGGGTTTCACCGTGTTGGCCAGGATAGTCTTGATCTCCTGATCTTGTGATCCACCCGCCCTGGCCTCCCAAATTGCTGGGATTACAGGTCTGAGCCACCGTGCCCAGCCAGTATGTTTTATTTTTATTTTAAAATAATTCTTTGCCTTGTGTTTAAACTGTCTATAGTATGTTTTAATATCTGTTGCTCATTGTTGGTTTTGTTCTCTCTCTCTCTCTCTTTCTTTCAAAATGGAGTTTCCTTCTGTCGCCATGTTCGAGTGCAATAATCTTGGCTCACTGCAACCTCTGCCTCCTGGGTTCAAGCAGTTCTTCTGCCTCAGTCTCTAGAGTAGCTGGGATTACAGGCACGTGCCACCACGCCCAGCTAATTTTTGTATTTTTAGTAGAGATGGGTTTTTGCCATGTTGGCCAGGATGGTCTCAATCTCCTGACCTCGTGATCCACCCGCCTTAGCCTTCCCAAGTGATGGGATTACAGACCTGAGCCACCGCGCACAGCCTCGTTTTGTTTTCTTGGTTATTAGCAGATGTTTGTGCTTCCACATAAACTTTTAGTATCAATGTATGTAACTCCAGAAAAAACTTCTGGTATTTTTATTGGGATTATGTTACATTTCTGAATAAACTTGGGGAGAATGGTATCAGTGCTATTTTACAACGAGGTCCTGGCCCATGTGGTAAGATCAGAAAAATAACAAATAGAAATACCTATTTTTGGCCAGGTGCAGTGGCTCACACCTGTAATTCCAGCACTTTGGGAGGCTGAGGTGGGCGGATCACTTGAGGTCAGGAGTTCAAGAACAGCCTGGCCAATATGGTAAAACCCCATCTCTACTAAAAATACAAAAACTAGCTAGGTGTGGTGGTGTGCACCTATATTCCCAGCTACTTGGGAGGCTGAGGCAGAAGAATCGCTTAAACCCAGGAGCAGAGGTTGCAGTGGGCTGAGATGTCACCACTGCACTCCAGCCTGGGTGACAGAGTGAGACTCCATCTCAGAAAAAAAAAAAAGGGAAAAAAGATTTTTTTTAATTTTATTTTTTTCATAGATGGAGTGTCTTGCTGTATTGCCCAGGCTGGTCTCAAACTCCTGGCCTCAAATGATCCTCCCACCTTGGGCTCCCAAACTGCTGGAATTACAGGCATGAGTCACTGTGCCCAGCCAGAAATACGTATTTGATGAAGACAAAAAAAAAAAGTAAAGATTTATAGAAAATATTATTATATTGAAAATGTGGCTGGGCACAGTGGCTCATGCCTATAATCCCAGCACTTTCAGAGGCTGAGACGGGTGAATCACAAGGTCAGTAGTTCAAGACCAGCCTGGCCAATGTGGTGAAACCCCGTCTCTATAAATATAAGGTCCAGCCCTCTAGGGTTCTGCGAGCCCCTCCCTGTTGGTGCTGAGACAAGAAACTGTAGAAACAAAAAACACAGAGATAGAGAAAAGAAGAGTTTGGGCTCAGGGGTCCACTGCCAACCAAAGTGCACAGACCTGCAGTGGCCCCGAGTGCCTGGACACTCTTTTATTGAGTACAAAGTAGGGGGCAGGGAACATAGGGTGAGGTAATGGTGGTCAGTGATAGGGTCAGGTAAATCACGTGTCTTGAAGATATGGGGCCCAAGACTTTCAAGTAGCCAAGTCAAGGAAAAAGCTAATGCGTCAGTACTCTTCACATATTTGTTAGAAATACCAAGGACACTAAGATTGTTACTATTATTAATTTTTATCTTTTAAGAAAAAGAGAAACCAGGTGCAGAAGCAGGGTGTGAGAGTAGACATGGAACGTGACCACTGAAGCACAGCATCATATAGAGACAGTTAAGTCCCCAGATGTCTGCGGGCTTCCCTGACAGCTGTCAGGCCTTGCCACAAGAGCTTGGAGAAGCAGAGTTTTCTCCTAACTCCTCCAGGAAGGAGATGTCTTGGTCACATTGGAGATCTCCTTCCCTAGCTGGCTAAACAGCAGGCACTTTCACAGCACTGACACTGCCGCACAGCCAAGGCACCCTCCAGCAGCCCTTATGTGGGCATGACAGAGGGCTTAGAGCATCTTCCCTTAGGATCACTTTGTTTACAGTGTCACCTCAGTTCCATGCTTCATAACCCGTTGGTCATTAGTAAAATTAAAGATTATATTGAGTATATATCTTTATGATCAGAAGTAACTAAAAGATTATATATGGTTATATAAAGGAATAACTATGTGCCTACATTTCTAATTTTCTTTTCTAAATCAATATTTATATGGGAACAGGCTGAGGTTTCAGACCCTTGCCACGGCCCTTGTGGGGTTCCCCCCTACAATAAAAAATATAAAAAATTAGCTGGGCATAGTGGCTGGCACCTGCAATCCCAGCTACTCGTGAGATCGAGGCAGGAGAATCGCTTGAACCTGGGAGACAGAGGTTGTTGTGAGGTGAGCTTGCGCCACTGCACTCCAGCCTGGTAGACACCTGAGACTCCATTTCAAAAAAGAAAAAAAGAAAGAAATGGAAAAGGAAAAAGCAAACGCAATGGAATCAGCAGGTTCTGAAAAATAACGAAGAAATAAAGGCCTACTGAAAGCCTGAATGAATGGAAGAGATAGACCATGCCATACACTGGCAGTTTTATCAATATGGAAGAATCATGGAAAGGCTCTAGGAACATGGAGAGGCATACAGAAAAGCTTTACACACACACACACACACACAATCACGAGGTCAGGAGATCGAGACCAGCCTGACCAATATGGTGAAACCCCCGTCTCTACGAAAAATACAATATTTAGCCGGGCATCGTGGCACACACCTGTAATATCAGCTACTGAGGAGGCTGCAGCAGGACAATCGCTTCAAGCAGGGAGGCGGAGGTTGTAGTGAGACGAGATCTCGCCACTGCACTCCAGCCTGGGCAACAAAGTGAGACTCTGTCTGAAAAAAAAACAACAACAAGCCAGGCGTGGTGGCGAAAGCCTGTAATCCCAGCTACTCCGGAGGGTAAGGCAGGAAAATGGCTTGAACCCCTGGAGGTGGAGTTTGCGGTGAGCCAAGATCGTGCCATTGCACTCCAGCCTGGGCAACAAGAGCGAACTCTTCTCCAAAAGAAGAAAAAGAAAAAAAAAGGCCGGGGGGGGCTTCCTATTTTACCGTGGCTGGTCTCGAACTCTTGGACTCAAGCTATCCACCTGCTTTAGACTTACGAAAGTGCTAAAATTACAAGCGTGAGCCACTGCGCCTTCCGGGGAAAAGCTTTGGAGGAGCATTCCCTGGCGTGCATCCCATCCTTCATCTCGGCCTGTCAGCCCGCCCGGCCACCTGAACCGTGGGCTAGGCCGGGTCACCTTTAAACCGCCCCTGTGTACTAGCCGACCCCTCGCCCACAGTTCCGTCCAGAGGCCGGGTTCTAACTTCACCTTTTCCTCTAAACCTGTTTCTGCATCCCCCTCCCCGAGCCAAACACAGGCCCCGTCCGCACCCATCCAGAAGAAAAGTAGAATGTCTGTGTTGCAGCGGGTCCTACGCGGCTGAAGTTCGAGCCCAGGAGCCCCGCCCGGCACGAAGCTCGGAGAGGAAGTGACGTCAGCGCGCCGCCGCCATCTTTTTGGCACTGGCTCCGCAAGGTCTGTGCCGTTTCGCCTTAATTGTGGTGGGGCACGTCTCTGCCGTGGTGAGTTCCACCTGATTGGGGGTCCGGGAGATAGCAGGGGGGCGGCAAAGGAAGGACTGGGCGCCGTTTTACTCGTCTCCAGGGGCTGTCGGTCCTCCCAGCGCAGCCAGTTCCGAGAGGCCGCACGCTCGGTCGGTCCCAGTCAGGAACCGGGTCGGGAAGTATGTTTTCTAGAATGCTTCCATCTGCTATGCTCCCTTCTTCAAAAGCCTGGAAAGCAACCTTCGTGATTTTTCTTCCGAAAGGAAAAGGATTTTTGCTGTTCTAGTGAGGTTGGCTCCGCCCCGCATCCTCCCGCCTCAGGAACCTGGCGATTCCGGCGTATTCCTGGCGAGCACTGGCAGAAAACTGGTTTCAAGAGGGCTCTGACTTCCATTTGTCAAGAAATGTCTCATCTGAGAATCTGGCGTTGTCTTGATGTCGTTTACAAAATTTTTGACACATTACATTCGAATTGAAAAAACATAGTTTTTCAGGTTGTACCTATTTCTGTATGTAAATATGAACACGTGTAGACTGTAAGCCTTTATTTTTTATTTTCTTGGACCTAATTTCTTTTTCCAGTTTTTACCAGCTACAAGCCTTTCTACTAAAAGGCAGGCTGGGCACGGTGGCTCACGCCTGTAATCCCAGTACTTTGGGAGGCCGAGGCAGGTGGATCACCTTAGGTCAGGAGTTCGAGACCAACCTGACCAACGTGGTGAAACACTGTCTCTACTAAAATACAAAAATGTGCTGGTCATGGTGGCACGCGCCTGTAGTACCAGCTACTTGGGAGGCTGAGGCAGGAGAATTGCTTGAACCCGGGAGGCGGAGGTTGCAGCGAGCCGAGATTGCACCACTGCACTCAAGCCTGGTGACAGAGCGAGACTCTGTCAAAAAAAGAAAAAGAAAAAAATTAGCAGGGCATGGTGGTGGGCCCCTGTAATCCCAGCTGTTGGAGATAAAAAAATAAAATGCTAGGTGCCATAAAGTGAAACCAGCACTCAAGCAAAGTTTTCTCAGCAAGGCAATTTACTTCTCTAGAAGGGTACATCTCGCAGATGGAGCAATGGCATGAGCACACTTATAAGGGAGGCGAAGGTGTTTTTTTTCTCTCTCTCTCTTTTTTTTTTTTTTTTTTTTGAGATGGAGGTTCGCTCCTGTTGCCTGGGCTGGAGTGCAATGGCGATCTCGGCTTGCCACAATTTCTGCCTCCCGGGTTCAAGCTATTCTCCTGCCTTAACCTCCCTAGTAGCTGGGATTACAGGTGCCTACCACTACACCCAGCTAATTTTGTGTTTTTAGTAGAGATGAGTTTCTCTTTGTTCGTCAGGCTGGTCTCAAACTCCAGTGATCCTCCTGTCTCTGCCTCCCAAAGTGCTGGGATTAGAGGCATGAGCCACCACGTCCAGCCAGGGGTTTTTCTCTCTAATGCAGGGTCCCTACCTCTGTGTCACTCCTCCATGATTTGGGTTCCAACTGCAGAGTGTAAACTGACCCTATTGGCTGTTTGTGAATATTTTCCCCAAATAAGGAAGGGAAGGGGGATGTGTGAGTCACTGATGTGCGATTTTGAAGGGGAAGGAGAATGTGTGAGTCACAATGGTGGGACGTGTGGTTTTGAAGGGTAGAATAGGTGCAGAATGGGCAGCCAAGGGAACAGATGTGAGTTATTGATTAGAGCTGACGGGAAGATTTTTTATAGTAACTAGAGGCAAGGAGGCATGGAGAACAGGAAAGTTGAGTTTGAGAACACAAAACAGGGAAGTTAACTGTCTAAACTTTTCTTTTTTTTTTTTTTTTGAGATGGAGTCTCGCACTGTCACCTGGGCTGGAATACAGTGGCACAATCTCGGCTCACTACAACCTCCATGTTTAGGGTTCAAGCGATTCTCCTGCCTCAGCCTCCTGAGTAGCTGGGATTACAGGTGCTCAGCACCACGCCCAGCTGATTTTTTGCATTTTTAGTAGAGATGGTGTTTCACCATGTTGGCCAGGCTGGTCTCGAGCTCCTGACCTAGCGATTCACCCGCCTCAGCCTCCCAAAGTGCTGGAATTAACAGGCATGAGCCACCGCGCCCTGCCTGACTGAACTTTTGAAGAGAAATTCAGAGAAGTAGATTGTATCTTACACCGCTACTTTGGAGGCTGAGGCAGGACAATCTCTTCAACTGGGGAGGCAGATGTTACAGTGAACCTAGATCCCACCACTGCACTCCAGCCTGGGCGACAAGAGCAAAATTCTGTCTCAAAAAAGAAAAGAAAGAAAAAAAAGCAATAATACTCAGCCGTTCTCTTCATCTGAAGTTCCTAGGTCTGTACTTGCTCACAGAGCTTCAAAACGGGCCTCCAGGAAGAAAGGATGGAGGCTTTATTACACTGATAGTAGAATTGTTTTTCATTATCAGAATATTATTCTAGTATCAATGTAATAAAGTATTTAAAGAATTTATTATTATTAACAGCATGTTTGGACTAAGTATAGTTTTTACTTTTTTTTTTTTTTAATTTTGATTCTAAGGAAAGCTTGAACATCTAACACACCCAGTCTAGTAGATTTATTTGTTGTTAGCATTGTGATTTTCTTTCTACTCACATGAATACATTTTAAGGTGCACAATTTAAGTGTAAATTGAGAATAAATTGCACACGTGATACTTGGACTTTAAATACTTGATAATGCATCTCCTAAAAAAAAAAGGTATTGTCATACTAAAACCACAATACTAGTATTTCACTTAAATAAAAAATAATAATGTCATGAAATGTCTACTTTGTGTAATAACTAAAATTCTCTGCATTGCTCCAATGTGTGCTCTGGGTGTTTTTGGATCTAAGATCCATTCAGGATTTTTGCATTGCAATTTTTAGTGTCTTCAGTGTCTTTTTACCTAGAACAGCTATTACTGTCTAGTATATTAACTTTTGGAGAGTCACACTCATTCCCTTGGGAAGTCATACAATCAGATATTTCCGATTGGATTCTCATGGTGTGTGTAAATATTCCTTTATTTCATATGATCTCCTCCAAACTTGTAATTGGGTCCAGAGGAGGAGCTGACAACCTGTGTTTGATAAGGGTTGACAGTATGTACTTCATGCTTTGGGGATCATAAAGGTCTCAAATTACTCAGTTCTGCCTTAGTTACTTAATGTCCCATGACTAGTGTAGATACATCTCTTCAAATATATAGATTTCCTTTCTTTTGGATATATACCCAATGGGATTTTAGATCATTATAGTAGTTCTGTTTTTTAATTTTTTGAGAAACCTCCATACTGTTTGTTGTTATTGTTGTTTAAGACAGTCTTGCTGTGTCACCCAGGCTAGAGTGCCATGGCATAATCATGGCTTACTGCAGCCTTGACTTCCTGGGCTCAGGTGATCTTCCCATCTCAGCTTCCTGAGTAGCCGGGACTACACACCTGCACTAATACACCTGGCTAAGTTTCTTTGTTTGTTTGTTTGATTTTTTGAGACAGTCTCACTCTGCCACTCAGGCTGGATCTTGGTTCACTGCAATCTCTGCCTCCTGAGCTCAAGCAATTCTCCTACCTCAGCCTCTGGAGTAGCCGGGAATACAGGCACACGCCATCATGCCCAGCTAATTTTTGTATTTTCAGTAGAGAGGGAGTTTCACCATGTTGGCCAGGCTGATCTCCAACTCTTGACCTCAAGTAATCTGCATGCCTCCATCTCCTAAAGCACTGGGATTACAGGCACGAGCCAATGCTCCTGATGGGGTGTGTGTGTGTGCGCGCGTGTGTGTGCGCGCGCGTGTGTGTCCAGGCTGGTCTTGAGCTCCTGGGCTCAACTGATCCTCCCACCACAGCCTCAGGTTGGGATTTGAGGGCTTACAAGGCATGAGCCACTGCGCCTGAATATTGTTCTCTATAGTGACTGTACTAATATACATTCCCACCAACTTCATACAAGGATTTTCTTTTCACCACATCCTCATCAGCATTTGTGATTCCCTGTCATTTTTATAAAAGCCACTCTAAATGAGGTGAGATGATATCTCTGTGATGATGTATTATTTGTATTTTTCTGATGATTAGTGATGTTGAGCATTTTTTCCTATACCTGTTGGCCATTGCTATGTCTTTTTTTGAGAAACATCTATTCTGACCTTTTGCTGATTTTTTTTATTTTTTTATTTTTTTTGAGACGGAGTTTCGCTCTTATTACCCAGGCTGGAGTGCAGTGGCGCGATCTCGGCTCAGCCTCCATCTCCTGGGTTCAAGCAATTCTCCTGCCTCAGCCTCCTGAGTAGCTGGGACTACAGGCGTGTGCCACCACGCCCAGCTAATTTTTTTTGCATTTTTAGTAGAGATCGGGTTTCACCATGTTGACCAGTGTGGTCTCGATCTCTTGACCTCGTGATCCACCCGCCTCAGCCTCCCAAAGTGCTGAGATTATAGGCGTGAGCCACCGGCCATATTCTGATTGTTAATCCTTTGTCAGGTGGATAGTTTGTAAACATTTTCTCCCATACTGTAGATTATCTCTTCACTTTGTTGATTTTTTCTTTTGCTGTGGAGAAGCTTTTTAGCTTGATGTAATCTCATGTGTTTATTTTTGCTCTTGTTGCCTGTGCTATTGAGGTCTTAACCGAAAAATCTTTACCCAGACCAATGTCCTGGATTGTTTCCTCAGTGTCTTCCTCTAGTAGTTTTATAGTTTCAGGTGTTAGATATGAGTCTTTAATCTGTTTTGACTTTATATATGTTTATGCTGAGAGATGGCATCTGGTTTCATTCTGCCTATGGTTATTCAGCTTTCCCAGCACCATTTATTGAAAAAACTGTTCTTAAAGCCAGGTGTGGTGGCCCACACCTGTAATCTCAGCACTTTGGGAGGCTGAGGCTGGCGAGTCACAAGGTCAGGAGTTCGAGACCAGTCTGGCTAATATGGTGAAACTCTGTCTCTACTAAGATACAAAAAAAATTAGCCGGGCATGGTGGCACTCGCCTGTAAACCCAGGTACTCGGGAGACTGAGGCAGGTGAATTGCTTGAACCTGGGAGGTGGAGGTTAGAGTGAGTCGAGATTGTGCCACTGTATTCCAGCCTGGGTGACAGAGCAAGACTTATCTCAAAAAAAAGAAAAGACTATTCTTTTCCCATTGTATGCTTTTGGTGCCTTTGTTGAAAATGAGCTGTCTGTAAATGTGTAGATTTATATTTAGGTTCTCTGTTCTCTTCCGTTGATCTATGTGTTTATGTCAGTACCATGCTGATTTGGTTATGATAGGTTTGTAGTATATTTAAAAGTCAGGCAGTGTGATGCTTGCAGCTTTTTCCTTTTTGGTCAATATTTCTTTGGCTGTTTGAGGTCTCTTGTGGTTGCATATGCATTTTAGGATTTTTTTTCTCTATTTTTGTGGTGAATGTCATTGATATTTTGATAAGGGTTGCTCTTAATTGTTAATTGCTTTGGGTAGTATTGTCAGTTGACAATATTCTCCTAATCCGTGAGCATGGAATGTCTTCCCTTTTTTTTTCTGTATCCTCTACAGTTTGTTTCATCGGTGTTTTATAGTTTTCTTGTATGACTCCTTCACACTTTTGGTTGCTTTTTATCTTTTTCAGAGGTGTGGTCTCACTTTGTTTCCCAGACTGGAATACAGTGGTACAATTGTAGCTCGTGCAGCAGCCTTGAACTCCTGGGCTCAAGGGATCCTCCTGCCTCAGCCTATTGAGTAGCCAGGACTACAGCTGTGTGCCATCATGCCTGGCTAATTTTCTTTCTTTCTTTTTTTTTTTTTTAATAGAGATGGGGCCTTACCATGTTCCCCAGGCTGATCTTGAACTGCTGGGCTCAAACAGTCCTCCCACCTCAGCCTCCCAAAGTTCTGGGATTACAACTGTGAGTCATGATGCCTGGTGCTGGCATTTTATAGTCCTTTGCAGCTATTGTAAATGGGATTAGATCCTTGATTTCTTTTTCAGATTGTTCACCGTTGGTGTATATAAATGCTACTGATTTTTGTATGTTGATTTTGTGTCCTTCACCTTTACTGAATTTGTTTATCAGTTCTACCAGGTTTTTAGTGGAGTCTTTAGGTTTTTCTAAATGTCAGATTATGTCAGCTGAGCGTAGTGGCTCAGGCCTGTAATCCCAGCACTTTAGGAGACCAAGGCAAGAGGATCACTTGAGATCAGGAGTTCATGGCCAGCCTGGGCAACATAGTGAGGACCTTCCCCCACCCCCAACCTCTAAAAAAATTAGCATTGTCACATGCGCCTGTGGTTCTGGCTCCTTGAGAGGCTGAGGCAGGAGTATCACTTGAGCCCAGGAATTCAAGACTAGCCTGGGCAACATGGAAAGGCCCAATCTTGCAGTGAGCTATGATCATAACTGCATTCCTGCCTGGGCAACAGAGGGAGTCCCTGTTTCTAAGGAGAAAAAGGTCACGTAATTGGCAAACAAGGCTAATTTCATTTTTTTTTCCCCTTTTTTTTTTTGGGAGATGGAGTTTCGCTCTTGTTACCCAGGCTGGAGTGCGATGGCACGATCTCGGCTTACTGCAACCTCCGCCTCCTGGGTTCAGGCAATTCTCCTGCCTCAGCCTCCTGAGTAGCTGGGATTACAGGCATGCGCCACCATGCCCAGCTAATTTTTTGTGTTTTTAGTAGAGACGGGGTTTCACCATGTTGACCAGGACGGTCTCGATCTCTTGACCTCGTGATCCACCCGCCTCGGCCTCCCAAAGTGTTGGGATTACAGGCGTGAGCCACCGCGCCCGGCAATTTCACTTCTTTTTTAGTTGGGATGCCCCTTATTTGTTTGTCTTGCCTAATTGCCCTGGCCAGAACTTCTAGTATTGGGTTGAATAAAAGTGTTAAAAGTGGACATCCTTGTTCCGTTCAGGATCTCAGAGGAAAGACTTTCAGTTTTTCCCTATTCAGTATGATGTTGGATGTGGGTTTGTCATATATGACCTTTATTATTTTGAGGTATATTCCTTTTATACACAGTTTGTTGAGCACTTTTGTCAAAAAGGGATATTGAATTTTATTTAATGCTTTTCAGCATCTATGGAAATCTTAAATAGTTTTTGTTCTTGGTTCTGTTAATTTGGTATGTCACATTTATTGATTTGCATATGTTGAACCATCTTTGTATTTCTAGGATGAATTTCACTTGATCATGGTGAGTGATTTTCTTAATGTGCTGGATTTGGTTTGCTGGTATTTTGGTGAGAATTTTTTATTTTATTTTTTGAGACGGAGTTTCGCTCGTTACCCAGGCTGGAGTGCAATGGTGCGATCTCGGCTCACTACAACCTACGCCTCCTGGGTTCAGGCAATTCTCCTGCCTCAGCCTCCCGAGTAGCTGGGATTACAGGCACACGCAACTGTGCCCAGCTAATTTTTTGTATTTTTAGTAGAGACAGGGTTTCACCATGTTGACCGGGATGGTCTCGATCTCTTGACCTCGTGATCCACCCGCCTCGGCCTCCCAAAGTGCTGGGATTACAGGCTTGAGCCACTGCGCCCGGCTATGGTGAGAATTTTTAGGTGTGCTCATGAGCAATACTGGCCGGGAGTGTTGTTGTTGTGCTCTTGTCTGGTTTTCATATGAGAATAATGCTCACCCTGTAGATTAAGTTTGGAAATACTCTCTCCTCTTCAGTTGTTTTTTGAGGAGTTCGAGTAGTATTGGTATTCATTTTTTCTGTTTTTTTTTTTTTTGTAAATTTAGCAGTGAAGTCATCAGGTCCTGGGCTTTTCTTTGATGGGAAACATTTTGTTATGGCTTCAATCTTGTTATTGGTGTGTTGAGGTTTCCTTTTTTTTTTTTTTTTGAGTCGGAGTTTCGCTCTTGTTACCCAGGCTGGAGTGCAATGGCGCGATCTCGGGTCACCACAACCTCCGCCTCCTGGGTTCAGGCAATTCTCCCGCCTCAGCCTCCTGAGTAGCTGGGATTACAGGCACGCGCCACCATGCCCAGCTAATTTTTTGTATTTTTAGTAGAGACGGGGTTTCACCATGTTGACCAGGCTGGTCTTGATCTCTTCACCTCGTGATCCACCCACCTCGGCCTCCCAAAATGCTGGGATTACAGGCATGAGCCACTGCGCCCGGCTCCTATTTCTTCATAGTTCAATCTTGGTAGGTCGTATTGCCCAAGAATTTGTCCATTTCTTCTAGACTTTTCAATTTGTAGGCATATAGTTTTTCATAATAGTTTCTAATGATTCATTGTATTTCTGTGGTTTCTGTTATGTTTCCTTTTTTTGTTTTTTATTTGAGTCATTTTTTTCCCCTTAGTCTAGCGGAAGGTTGATTTCTTTTATCTTTTCAAGTAATAAATTTTATGTTTTATTGATCTTCTGTATTGTTGGTTTTTTTGTTTGTTTGTTTTGGTGATGAAGTCTCACTCTTGTCTCCCAGGCTGGAGTGTAGTGGTGCAATCTCGGCTCACTGCAACCTCCTTCTCCAGGGTTCAAGCGATTCTCTTGCCTTAGTCTCCCAAGTAGCTGGGATTACAGGCGCCTGCCACCATGCCTGGCAAATTTTTGTATTTTTAGTAGAGACAGGGTTTTATCATGTTGGCCAGGCTTGTCTTAAACTTCTCACCTCAGGTGATCTGCCCGCCTCAGCCTCCCAAAGTGCTGGGATTGCAGGTGTGAGCCACCACTCCCGGCCATAATTTTTTTTTTTTTTTTGAGAGGCAAGGTCTCCCCGTGTTGCCAGGCTGGTCTCAAATTTCTGGGTGCAAGCAATCTTCCTGCCTTGGCCTCCCAAAATGTTGGCATTATAGGCATGAACCACCACTTTCAGCCTATGAATCAAGGTTCCTCTTGTTACTAATTCCTAGTTTTATTCCCTTGTTGTCAGAAAAGATACTTGATATGATTTCTACATTTTTGAATTATTGAGACTTGTGGCCTAAGAAATATATGGTCTATTCTAGAGAATATTCTATATGCTGAGGAAAGGAATGTATCTTCTGTAGCAGTTGGATGAAATGTTCTGTGTCAGTTAGGACTTTTTGGTTTAGTGTATGGCTTAACTTCTGTGTTTCTTTGTTTTCTATCTGGATGATCTGTCCATTACTGAGAGTGGGGTGTTGAAATCCCCTACTGTTACTGTATTGCAGTCTGTATCTCCCTTTAGATTTATTAATGTTTGCTTTATATACTTGGGTGCTTCAGTGTTGAATGCATAAATATTGACAGTTGTTACATCCTCTTGCTGAATTGACCCCTTTATCATTATGTAGTGAACTTTTTTTTTATCTCTTTTTATATTCTTTGACTTGCAGTCTATTTTATCTCATTAGTATACCTGCTGCTCTTTTTTGGTTTCCACTTGTGTGCAATATTTTTTCTCATTTCTTTACTTTCAGTTTATTTGTGGGTTTCCTATAGGTATATAGTCGGGTGTTGTTTCTTTTTCCATTCAGTCATTCTGTGCTTTTTAATTGGAGAATTGAGTTAATTTACACTCAGTGTTACTATTAATAAGTAAGGGTGTACTAGTGCCATTTTGTTGCCTGTTTTCTGATTTCATTTCTAACTCCTGTCCTTCTTTGTTGTTAAGTGACAAAGTAGTATGGGGCAGGGGTTGGGGGCGGGTGATGGTGTTTTTTGTTTGTTTTCTTTGAGACAGGTCTCAGACTGGAGTGTAGTGGCATGATTACAGCTTACTGCAACCTTGGATTCCTGGGTTCAAGTGATCCTCCCACCTCAATCTCCCAAGGAACTGGGATGACAGGCATATGCCACCATGCCCACTTAATTTTTTAAAATTGTTTATGCAGATGAGGTTTCCTTATGTTGTCCTAGCTAGTCTTGAATTCCTGGCCTCAAGTCATCCTCCTGACTTGGCCTTCTGAGGTGTTTGGGAGTATGGGCTTAGCAGCACGCTGGTCGTATGTTTTACTTTGTTGCATTTTACTTTGGTCACCTCTATTATTTTTTGGTATTGTGGTTACTATGAGGCTTACAAAAAAATCTTATAACAAGTTATGTTAAAGAGATAACAGCTTAGTCACACAGAAAGAATAGAAATAAACAGAAAACTAAAAAAACAAACATACCCCAAAATTCTACACTTTAACTGCATGCTCCCACAGCTTTACTTTTTGTTGTCTTCATTTACATATTTTTATGTTGCTTTATACCAGGTTGCCTTACCTATTCATGTTTTTGATGGGTTTTTCTTTTAAGCTTTATACTAGAATTATGAGTGGGTTAAACAGCACAATTACAGTATGGGAATATTCTGAGGTTCCTTTGTGCTTAAATGCATCAGTGGGTTTTTTCTTTCAAATGTTTGTTTTTGCACATTAATATTTTTTACTTTCAGATTGAAAAACAAGTCTAATGGTCATGAATTACTTCAGCTTTTGTCTGGGAAACGTTTTTTTCTTTTTTTAAAGGGTTTTCATTTTTTCCAAAAATTGCACCAACGTAAAGCAAAGCTTTAGTTGATGCGAGTGTGTTGTTTAGGCGTCAGCAGCACCGCCCTCACTATGCGCTCATTGGACAGTAGTGCAACCCCAAGCAAAGGGTGGTTTGGGAAACATTTTTATTATTTTTTTCATATTTGAAGAATAGTTTTGCTGAATACGCTATTCTTAGATGTCAATTTTTTCTTCTAGCACTTTGAAAATTTCATCCCATAGTCAGGCAAGGTGGCCCATGCCTGTAATTCCAGCACTTTGTGAGGTTGAGGTGGGTGGATTGCTTGAGCTCAGGAGTTTGAGACCAGCCTGGGCAACATGGTGAAACCCCATCTCTACAGAAAAATAGAAAAATTAGCCAGGCATGGTGGTGCATGTTTGTAGTACTAGTTACTTGGGTGGCTGGTGTGGGAGTAGGGCTTTAGCCTGGGAGATCAAGGCTGCATTGAGCCATGATTATGCCACTGTACTCCAGCCTGGGCAACAGAGTCAGACCCTGTCTCACCAGAAAAGAAAGAAAATGTCATCCTACCCCCTTCTGGCCTTGTGGTTTCCGTTGAGAAATCCTGTTGCGAGACCAGTTGGGGTCCTTTATATGTTATTTACTTCTTTTATCGCTTTTAAGGTCCTGTCTTTGTCCTTGACCTTTGAGAGTCTGATTATTGTATGCTTTATAGTAGTTTTATTTGGGTTGAATCTGTTTGTTGTCCTCCTACCTTCATATACCTGGATATTTATATTTTTCTCAATTTTTGGAAAATTTGTTGTTATATCTTGAATAAGCTTTCAAAGCTTACCCCTTGCACTTGCTCCATTCCCTCTTGAACACCAGTGATTCTTAGTTTTTGTCTTTCAAGATAATTTTCTGTATATTGCAGACAATCTTAGTTCCTTTTCATTCTTCTCTGGGTATATTTTCAAATGGCCTTTCTTCAAGCTCACTGATTCTTTCCTCTGATTCATTTTGCTGTTGAGAGCCTCTATTATAAACTTTTGAGTTCAGTATATGTATTTCTCAGTTGTAAGATTTCTCTTTTTTTGTTGTTAATATCTTCTAAAATTTTTTCTGATACGTTTCTGAATTGCTCGTCTGTGTTATATTGGAGATCACTGAATTTCCTTAGAACTGTTATTTTCAATTCTTAGCTCAATACTGTCATTTCATTAGGTTCAGTCACTGGTACTGATTTTTTTTTGTTTATTTTGGGAGGTCATCGTTCCCCTTTTCTTTTCCTTTTTTTTCTTTAGAGATGGATTTTCACCATATTGGTCAGGCTAGTGTCGAATTCCTGACCTCAGTTGATCCACCTGCCTCGGCCTCCCAAAGTGCTGGGATTATAAGCATGAGCCACTGTGCCTAGCCTATTTTTTTTTTTTTTTTCTTTTCGGAGTCTTGCTCTGTAGCCCAGGCTGGAGTGCAGTGGCGTGATCTCGGCTCACTGCAACTTTCACCTCTCCAATTCCAGTTTAAGCAATTTTCCTGCATCAGCCTCCCAAGCAGCTGGGATTATAGGCACGTGCCACCATGCCCAGCTAATTTTTGTATTTTTAGTAGAGACGGGGTATCACCATATTGGCCAGGCTGGTCTTCAACTCCTGACCTCATGGTACGCCCGCCTTGGCCCCTCAAAGTGCTGTGATTACAGGCGTGAGCCACCGTGCCCAGCCTTTTTTTTTTTTCCCCAGACAGAGTTTCGCTCTTGTTGCCCAGGCTGGAATGCAGTTGGACGATCTCAGCTTACTATAACCACTGCCTCCCAGGTTCAAGCAATTCTCCTGCCTCAGCCTCCTGAGTAGCTGGGGTACAGTTGCTTGCTAACACATGCAGTTAATTTTTTTGTATTTTTAGTAGAGACAAGGTTTCACCATGTTGGCCAGGCTGGTCTCAAACTTTTGGCCTCAGCTGATCCGCCTGCCTGGGCTTCCCAAGGTTCTGTGATTACAGGTGTGAGCCACCATGCCCAGCCTAGTTCCTTATTTGCTGTTTCTTGTGGACGTACATCTGTGTCTGTGCATTGAAAGATTAGTTATTTATTACAGTGTTTATCTTGCTTGTGGTTTTTATTGGGAATGTTTTCTTAGTTTTTTTTTTTTTTTTGAGTCAGCATTTCGCTCTTGTTGCCCAGGCTGGAGTGCAACGATCTCGGCTCACTGCACCCTCCACCTCCTGGGTTCAAGTGATTCTCCTGCCTCAGCCTCCCGAGTAGCTGGGATTACAGGCATCCACCACCATGTTTGGCTAATTTTGTATTTTTAGTAGAGACAGGGCTTCTCTGTGTTGGTCAGGCTGGTCTCAGACTCCTGATCTCAGGTGATCCGCTGCCTCAGCCTCCCAAAGTGCTGGAATTACAGGCATGAGCCACTGCACCCAACCTCTTAGATTCTTTTTAATCTACCTGATGATTTTTTTTTTAAGACAAGTTTTTCTCTGTTACCCAGGTTGGAGTGCAGTGGTGTGATCATGGCTTACTACAGCCTCTACCTCCCCGGCTGAAGCAGTCCTCCCACCTCAGCCTCCTGAATAGGTGAGGTGCAAGCCACCACACCTGGTTATTTTTTCTACTCTTTAGCAGAGACAGGTTTTTATCATGTTGCCCAGGCTGGTCTTGAACACCTGAGCTCAAGTGATCCGCCTGTCTCAGCCTCCCAAAGTGATTTTCTTTAAAATTTCCATAGGTCGCTATCTCCTTTTCAGCACTAGATGGAATCTTAAACCCACAGTTTTACCTCTTATCTAGCAAACTGTCAAGAATACTGCCCATCAGCTAGGCGTGGTGGCTCACGCCTGTAATCCCAGCACTTTGGGAGCCTGAGGTGGGTGGATCATGAGGTTAGGAGATTGAGACCATTCTGGATAACACGGTGAAGCTCTGTTTCTACTAAGAAAAGTACAAAAAATTAGCTGGTCTTGGTGGCATGCGCCTGTAGTCCCAGCTACTTGGGAGGCGGAGGTTGCAGTGAGCCTAGATCATGCCATTACACTCAAGTCCAGTGGACAGATTTTGGTGGCTTTCACATCTGTCACCTGCAGAGAGAAAGCTGATGCATAATGTTCGATGACTGATGTTTGATGCTTACTGTTTGATGATTGATATGAACAAGGCAAAACATAACTCTCTACACAGAGGAATGGAGATTGCCTTTCTCCACCTAGATTCGTAAGCTTCCCTGAGGCGATCTTGGCATGAAAGGAGAGAGAGCATTGAGGCACATCCCACCATCAGCTTCAGAGGATGGCAGCTATTGATTTGTCCTGCGGTAAGTCCTTGTTGATGCTCTTTCTCAGAGATTCTGCTTTAGGTCGCCCTCCACACCATAAGAGTGCAGTGAGCTGGGCCTGAACAGTCGCCACTGGTTCTTTTTTTTTGAGACAAAATTTCACACTTGTTTCCCAGGCTAGAGTGCAATGGTGCTGTCTCAGGTCACAGTCACCTCTGCCTTCTGGGTTCAAGTAATTCTCCTGCCTCAGCCTCCCAAGTAGCTGGGATTACAGGCATGTACCACGTTCACTACACCTAGCTGATTTTGTATTTTTAGTAAAGATGTGGTTTCTTTATGTTGGTCAGGCTGTCTCAAACTCCTGACCTCAGGTGATCTGCCTGCATCAGCTTCCCAAAGTGCTGGGATTACAGATGTGAGCCATCACACCTGGCCTCCTCTGGTTCTTACAGGAATAACTATAACAAGAAACAGAATGTTGTTTTATTTTATTTTTATTTATTTATTTATTTATCTATTTTTTTTTTTTTGAGACGGAGTTTCACTCTTGTTACCCCAGGCTGGAGTGCAATGGCCCGATCTCGGCTCACTGCAACCTCCGCCTCCTGGATTCAGGCAATTCTCCTGCCTCAGCCTCCTGAGTAGCTGGGATTACAGGCACGCACCACCATGCCCAGCTAATTTTTTGTATTTTTAGTAGAGACGGGGTTTCACCATGTTGACCAGGATGGTCTCGATCTCTTGACCTCGTGATCCACCCGCCTCGGCCTCCCAAAGTGCTGGGATTAAAAGCGTGAGCCACCGCGCCCGGCCTGTTTATTTATTTTTTTGAAACAGAATCTTGCTCTGTCACCCAGGCTGAGTGCAGTGGTGCAATACCTCTGCCTCCCAGGTTCAAGCAATTCTCTTGCCTCAGCCTCCCAAGTAGCTGGAACCACAAGCACGTGCCTCAAAGCCTAGCTTGTTTGCTTATTTATTAATTTAGAGATGGAGTCTCGCTCTGTCACCCAGGCTGGAGGGTAGGGGCATCATCTTGGCTCATTGCAACCTCCACTTCCCTGGTTTAAGCAAGTCTTTGCCTCAGCTTCCTGTAATTATTGTTTTATTTTATTTTTTTTAGTAGAGACGGGGTTTCGCCATGTTGGCCAGGCTGGTCTCAAATTCCTGACCTCAAGTGATTTGCCTGTCTTGGCCTCCCAAAGTGTTGGGATTACAGGCATCAGCCATTGTCCCCAGCCAGAATGCTGTTTTAGAATTCAGCCCTGGTTTGTGTGCCTTAGGAAATGTTATATAAGCTTCATGAATTTTACTAGTATGGACAGATAGTCACATTTTTCAGGGTGTAAGTTCCCTTGTAAAATAAAACTATTACCCTTTACTCAACAGGCAGCTCGGCCCACGTCTGCTTTTCTGAGTCTAGGTGACAAGGACTGCTGTGGCATTTCATGGGATTGTTGTCTGTCTGCAGTTTTCTCAAGTGTGCAGGAGTATATGGGAATTTCAAACTGGGATGGAATGACTTGTAGTTTGGGAAGTACAGGTAGCTCTGGCTTCTCATGCCTTCTTACTTTTCCACTAGGGTTTTTTCCCAGGGAAGCCATCTGCCCTTTTGAAGAAAAGACAAAGGTAGAAAGGACGGTGGTGGACTACCTGGCTAATGGTTATCAGGTAAAGTGAAAATGTACTGTTGTACAAAATGTCATACTTACATCCAGTAGGTGGACACATTTCCTTCTAGACAGACGCGTCTCCAGAGTTCTCTTAGAGCAAATGAAGCCTCACTGAAGGACGAGTCCCCAGATGAATTTCCCCAGGGAATGAAATCTCCTATAGATAAAGTGTTAACTTGAAAATCATCCCCATGATGTCAGTAATAACTAATTAAGCTTGACCTTCATGGTGCCAAGTGCATCTTTCTTTGATTGCTGGGTGCTGTGACAGATGATAAGACAGATGACAGTGTCCTTTTATCAAATAATTTATTCACGCATCAGCATTGATCAGATATCAGGAGTGTGCTGCATAGAGACAGATGGGACAGGAAGAGCTTCTAGCCTGGTGGTGATTGTGCTGAGATGAAGTGTAAGCTGTGGGCAGTGGCTCATGCCTGTAATTCCAGCTACTCAGGAGGCGGAGGTCAGAGGAGCACTGCAGCCCAGAAGATAAGATGCTTCCGTCAGTCACCAGTGATTGTGCCTGGGTGACACAATGGGACCTGTCTTTATATATAAATTAATAAACAGATTAGAAGGATAGATAGATGAATAGATGCTAGATAAAAATTTATGTTGGCCGGGCGTGGTGGCTCACGCCTGTAATCCTAGCACTTTGGGAGTCCGAGGTGGGTGGATCACCTGAAGTCAGGAGTTCAAGACCAGCCTGGCCATCATGGTGAAACCCCATCTTTGGAAAAAAAAAAAAAAAGAAGAAGAAGAAGAAAAAGAAAAAAAAATACATTAAGGAAATATTATAATTAAAACTTCAAAAACTTTTAAATTTTAAAATAAAAATGTTTAAAAATCAGGAAAATATTTTTAAAAAAATTTTTAAAAGTGCTGTTCAAGGCATATGCCTGTAGGAGGTCACCTTTGAGTGTTTATATGCAACAGCTCCTGAGACATTAAACCCTGGAGTAGATCTTGGGAGATCTCAGAACCACATATAAGCGAGTATAAGGTTCCCTTCCTCATTCTCAAGTGAACATTGGTGGAAGTGTTCATTGGCTCAAACCAACATGTGTGTGATGACTTAGGATTCAGTGACCTTTGATGATGTTGCTGTGGAGTTCACCCCAGAGGAGTGGGCTTTACTGGACACAACTCAGAAATACCTCTACAGAGATGTGATGCTGGAGAACTACAAGAACCTGGCCTCTGTGGGTAAGAGTCACATCATTTTAGTGGGTATGGTGGCCTGCACCTTTTAGTCCCAGGTACTTGGGGGTGCTGAGGTGGGAGAATCGCTTCAGCCTGGGAGTTTTAGACTAGCATGGGTCACATTGTGAGACCTCGTCTCTAAAAAGAAATCATAAAAAGAAAGACTACGTCCGATGCAGTGGCTCACGTCTATAATCCCAGCACATAGGGAGGCCAAGTCGTGCGGATTACCTGAGGTCAGGAGTTTCAGAAAAGCCTGGCCAACGTAGTGAAACCTCCAGAAGCTGAGGCAGAGCTACAGAATTGCTTGAACCCAGGAGGTGGAGATTACAGGGAGCCACTGCACTCCAGCTTGTGCAACAGAGCAAGATTTCATCTAAAATTAAAAAAAAAAAAAAGGAAATGTACATCTTCCTTCCCCTATCATTGATGTACTAAATTGGAAACTTTAGCATTTGGACCCAGTCATCTGTGTTTTCAGAATCCCTAAAAATGAATTTAATATACTATCATGTTTGACATCCTATGGCAAGGATCTTTATGTTATACTTACTTAATTTCTTTCTTTTTCTTTTTCTTTTTTGAGATAGAATCTTGTTTTGTCATCCAGACTGGAATGCAATGGTGCAGTCTTGGCTCACTGCAACCTCACACCTCAGCCTCCCAAGTAGCTAGGATTATAGGCACCTGCTACCACACCCAGCTAATTTTTTGAAAAATTATTTTTAGTAGAGATGGGTATTGGCCATGTTGGCCAGCCTGGTATCAAACTCCTGACATTAGGTAATCCACCGGCCTTGACCTCCCAAAGTGCTGGGATTACAAGTGTGAGCCACGGCACCTGGCCTTATCTACGGGGCCAGACTTTCATTAAGAAGTAAAGTAATTAGGCCAGGCGCTATATGGCTCACACCTATAATCCCAGCACTCTGGAAGGCCAAGGTGGGCAGATCACGAGGTCAGGAGATTCAGACCATCTTGGCTAACATGGTGAAACCCCATCTCTACTAAAAATAAAAAAATTAACCAGTGTGGTGACCCGTACCTGTAATCGCAGCTACTCGGGAGGCTGAGGCAGGAGAATGGCTTGAACCTGGGAGGTGGAGGTTGCAGTGAGCCGAGATTGCACCACTGTACTCCACCCTGGGTGACAGAGCAAGACTTTGTCTCAAAAAAAAAAAAAAAGGCCAGGTGCGGTGGCTCACGCCTGTAATCTCAGCTCTTTGGGAGGCCAAAGCCGGCAGATCCTGAGGTGAAGAAATCAAGACCATCCTGGCCAACATGGTGAAACTCTGTCTCTACTAAAAATACAAAAAAAAATTAGCCAGGTGTGGTGGCACATGCCTGTGGTCCCACCTACTCAGGAGGCTGAGGTGGAAGAATCGCTTGAACCCAGGAGGCAGAAGTTGCAGTGAGCCAAGATTGTGCCACTGCACTCCAGCCTGGTGACAGAGCAAGACTCCATCTTAAAAAAATAATAAAATTTTTTTAAGATGCACTTTGCCTCAGAAGATTTAAGCTATTTTTTCTCAGAATTTCAAATACCTCTGACTTTTATTTTCCATCTAGTCAAACTTTTCTATGATCTAACAAAAGTACCATTCTGTTGTTTGGTTAAGTTTATCATTTTGATATATGCTCTTTATCCAGATCTTTCCTACTTTCCCTTCCTGATAATCCTCTCTTCCTGTTCATCATCAGTTTCAGTGTTCACAGAAGCAGTTTATAATAAGCTATCTAAACACATCAGCGTGTAATAAACCCCACATCCTTATAGCCAACTTTTTGCCATACCAAAATCCTCAAGGTTCTCTGGCTTTTATTTTGTTACTGTGTTTAATTTGAAAACAAGTACAAATGACTCATCATTTTAAACTATTTCAATGTAACAGTTCCTCTCTAAACCCTTACATTTCTTTTTCTGCTTAACTTCAGAATGGGAAATACAACCTGGATCCCAAGGGCCATCACATCAGCAGGGCTTTTTGAAGAACGAAATATTCAATGGGCTACAAATGGTAAGATTGATGAGGAATATTTCTTAGTTTCCCCACTCAGAAAAGATTGAGAATTTCATTCTAGAAAATCAGCCCAGACAGAGCTGTGGCTTACATCTGTAATTACAGCTACTTGGGAGGCTGAGATGGGAGGATCATTTGAGTCCAGGAGTTTGAGACCAACCTAGCCAATATAGCAACATCCCATCTCTGATTTAGAAAAGACACTGAATATGGTGGCTCATGCCTGTAATCCCAACACTTTGGGAAGCAAAGGTGGTGGATCATTTGAGGTCAGGAGTTGGAGACCAGCCTGGCCAACATGGTGAAACTCCGTCTCTACTAAAAATACAAAATTAGCTAGGTGTGGTGGTGGGCATCTGTCATCCAAGTTACTCAGGAGGCTGAGGCAGGAGAATTGCTTGAACTCAGAGGTGGAACCCAAGATTGCATCACTGCATTCCAGCCTGGGGGACCCAGTGAGACCCTGTCTCAAAAACAAAAAAAGAAAGATAGTAAAGAAACTGAGTCTATAATCCCAGCACTTTGGGCAGCCAAGGTGGGTGGATCACTTGAGGTTAGTACTTCGAGACCAGCCTGGCCAACATGGTGAAACTCTGTCTCTACTAAAAATACAAAAATAGCCAGGCATGGTGGCGGGCACCTGTAATCCCAGTTACTTGGGAAGCTGAGGCAGAAGAATTGCTTAAACCTGGGAAGTAGAGTTTGCAGTGAAAAAGAGCACAAATGAGAGATACTTGAGAGAATTAGAGAAATAGCCTGCACTGTTGAGGGAGCAGGGTATCCAGAGAGATAGTCTGAATATGATGAATTTTGTGATGTTCCATACCTGTATAACTTGTCACTTGAAAATACCCACAAGTACACATTCCCACATATGTAAGTAGACATAGAGGATTTAAGCAGTTTCATGAAAATCTATAGAATTTGGCTGGGTGCCATGGCTGACACCTGTAATCCCAGAACTTTAGGAAGCTGACACAGGAGAATTGATTGAGTCTAGGAGTTTAAGACCAGCCTGGGAAACAGGGAGACCCTGTCTCTACAAAAAATAAAAAATGAGCCTGGCATGCACCTTTAGTCCAAGCTTCTTAGGAGATTGAAGCAGGATGATGGCTTCAGCCTTGGAGATTAAGGCTGCAGTGAGCTGTGATTGTGCCATGGTACCCAGTGTGGGTGACAGATTCAGAACTTGTCTCAAACTACCCCTCACAATAATGAAAAAAGAACTACAGTGTTTTGTTTTGTTTGTTTTTTTTTTTTAATTTTTTTAAACAGTTAGAGCCAGTGGCATAGAATTCTAGCAAAAGATCCCATCATTCAAACTGGAAGAAGTGAAGGGGTCAGGAAATGAAACCATAGAAGAAAAATTGTAAGAATTATACTTATGAAAGTAGATTGCCATAGTAGCTTATGGCTATAATCCCAGCACTTTGGGAGATTGAGACAGGGCAGTTGCTTGAAGAGTTTGAGACTAGCCTAGGCTACCTAGCATGACCCTGTCTCTATAAACATAAATTGAGGCCAGGTGCAGTGGCTCACGCCTGTAATCCTAGCACTTTGGGAGGTGGAGGTGGGTGGATCATGAGGTCAGTAGTTCAAGACCAGCTTGGCCAACATGGTGAAACCCTGTCTCTACTAAAAATACAAAAATTATATGGAGGTGGTGGTATGTGCCTGTAATTCCAGCTACTGAGGAGGCTGAGGCACGAGAATCGCTTGAACCCACGAGGCAGAGGTTGCAATGAGCCAAGATCGGGCCACTCTATGCCAGCCTGGAGGCAGAATGAGACTACGTCTCAAAAAAATAAATAAATTGAAAGGTTGGCCAGGCTTGATAGTGCATGCCTATAGTCCTGGCTACACGGGAAGGTAAGGTAAGATGATCACTTGAACTCAGGAGTTTGAGGTTAGAGTAAGCTATGATCACACCAGTGCACTATAGCCCAGGCAATGGAGCGAAACCACAGCTCTTTAAAATACACTGGGGATGGTGGGTCACGCCTGTAGTTTCACCATTTTGGGAGGCCAAGCCGGGCAGATCACCTGAACTCAGTAGTCTGAGACCAGCCTTGGGCAACTTGGCAAAATGCCGGCTCTTACAAAAAGTAGAATTTTTTTTTGAGGTGGAGTCTTGCTCTGTCATCCACACTAAAGTGCAGTGGGTTGATCTTGGCTCAGTTCAACCTCCACCTCCCAGGCTTAAGCAATTATCCTGCCTCAGCCTCCTGAGTAGCTGGGATTACAGACACAAGCCACCACACCCAGCTAATTTTTGTATTTTTAGTGGAGACGGGGTTTCAACATGTTGGTTAGGCTGGTCTTGATCTCCTTACCTCATGAGCCACCATCCCTGGCCAAAAAAATAGAAAAATTTGCCACGTACAGTGGCGCACAACTGTATTCGTAGCTGCTTGGGAGGCTGAGGCAGGAGAATTGCTTGAGTGTGGGAGGTGGAGGTTGCAGTTAGCCAAGATTGTGCCACTGCACTCCAGACAGTCTCAAAAAAAAAGAAAAAAAAAAAAAACCACTGAACTTTAAAAAACTAAAATAGTGAAACAATTGTCATCAAAATAATGCTTCTGTGTTCAGATGGATGAAATCTCTTAATATATCTGAAAACGTTTTAAAACCTTTATTCCCTCATCAACAGGAAAGAAGCTACAGGTTAGGGAAACTCTGTGACTGTAAGAATTGTGGAGAGGTCTTCAGTGAATGGTTTTTCTTTGAGACACTCATGAGAGCTCAGAATGGAGGGAACACTTCTGAGTGTAATTGTTACGGAAACGATGTCCTCTCTGTGCACAAGAAAGCCTCTGTTGGACAGGAACTTTCCAAACTTAATCCATGTGGAAAAGTCTTCACCCTAACTCCAGGCCTTGCTGTACATCTTCAAATTCTCAATGCAAGAAAACCCTACAAATGTAAGGCATGTGGAAAAGGCTTTAAGTATTTTGCGAGTCTTGATAATCACATGGGAATCCACACTGGAGAGAAGCTCTGTGAGTTTGAGGAATGTGGAGGAGCCATCACAGCTTCCTCACAACTAAAGCAGTGTGTAACAGTTCATACTGGAAAGAAATCCAAAAAGACTAAGAAATGCGGGAAATCCTTCACTAATTTTTCTCAGCTCTCTGCACGTGGGAAAAATTATAAAGGAGAGAAGTCATTTGAATGTAAAGAATGTGGAAGATCCTTTAGAAATTCCTCCTGCCTTTATGATCACATTCAAATTCACACTGGAATAAAACCACATAAATGTACAGAATGTGGGAAAGCATTCACTAGATCAACTCAACTTACTGAACATATAAGAACTCACACTGGAATAAAACCCTATAAATGTAAGGAATGTGGGCAAGCCTTCACTCAGTACTCAGGCCTTGCTATACACAAAGGACATCACAGTGCAGAGAAACCCTACCAGTGTAAGGAATGTGGGAAAGGCTTCACTACATCTACAAGCCTTACTCAACATACAAGAATTCACACAGGAGAGAAGCCTTATATATGTGGTGAATGTGGAAGAACCTTCATTACTTCTTCCCATCGTGCTAAACATTTGAGAACTCATACTGGAGAAAGGCGCTATGTATGCAAGATATGTGGGAAAGCATTTATGTATTCCTCTGGCTTTAATGTTCACCTACGAACTCATACCGGAGAGAAACCCTTTGTGTGTAAAGAATGTGGGAAAGCATTTGCTTCTTCCTCACTCCTAAGTAGACATGGAACAATTCATAGCCGGGCACGGTCGTTCACTCCTGTAATCCCAACACTTTGGGAGGCCAAGGCAGGTGAATCATGAGGTCAGGAGATCTAGCCTAACAGGATCACAAAGTCAGAAGATCCTGGCTAACATGGTGAAACCCCATCTCCACTAAAAATACAAAAAATTAGCTGGGTGTGGTGGCATGCACCTGTAGTCCCAGCTACTTAGGAGGCTGACACAGGAGAATTGCTTGAACCCATCAAGCAATTGAACCCAGGTTGCAACAAGCTGGGATGGCGCCATTGCACTCCAGCCTGGGCAACACAGTGAGACTTTGTCCCCCTCCCCCGCCAAAAAAATTCACACTGGGGAGAAATCCTATGAATGTGAGGGTATGAGTGTTAACATTTAGCTCATCGGTTGCCATCTTTAATTATTGACAGTGACACCAAAGATCATCAGATTTGTCCTAAATGCCTTGTGGGGGTTGTAATGTCTTATGGATTGGCCTTACGTGCCCTCCCAAGTGTTTGAAATTAAACCTACTGGTTCTGAATAGAATTTCTCCATGGTTGCCTGAGTCTGGGCATCTCTGAGTCTGGGATGCTGAGGTCAGTACTGCATGCTGCCTCACCTTGGTGATTACATTCATAGGATCATAGCATTAACAAGTTCTGAATGAGATAAATCATGCAGATTGGTCCCAGACCCTGTTGGTTAGTAGCTGCCAGTGTGGCACATTCATGTCAAAATTTACCAGAAGCCAAGATGATGTAGGCCTCAGAGGCGGGTTGTTGAGAAATGCTCCTCGAAGGATCTCTTCTGTTCCCACAGATCCTGGAGAGCATGGCAGGAATTAAACCATCCTTAAATGTCAGTACCCTTTCACAGCTGATTATTTCTGTGTCCCCTTCTGAAATCTAAGAAGTGTGACAGCCTTGCCTGTTCTGTTGTGCCTTCTCTGTCCATTTTAGGTGGCACCATCTAAGTGGCAGTATCTTTTCTAGTATGATCCAGTCTTTCTTCTCACTTTTGATAAGATAGCTGATACAGTCCCATTCATGATCTCTTTATCAAATGATTCTTTAGCCACACTTTAAGGATTCTCTTTAGTACAAGTTTTCTAATTTTTGGACTATGGATAGGCTGAGAACATTCCAAATCTCCAAGTTCTGGTTCCTTTTTTTTTCCTTAACAATTTCTTCTACAATTCAGGTTTTTTTTTTTTTTTTTTTTTTTTTTTTTCCTTGAGAGTCAGTTTTGCTCTTGTGGCCCAGGCTAGAGGGCAATGGCATGACCTTGGCTCACTGCAGCCTCTGCCTCGGATTCCAGCGATTCTCCTGCCTCTGCCTGCCGAGTAACTGGGATTACAGCATGCACCACTACCCTCGGCTAATTATGTATTTTTGGTAGAGACATAGTTTCTCCATGTTGGTCAAGCTGGTCTTGAACTCCCAACCTCAAATGATCAACCTGCCTTGGCCTTCCAAAGTGCTGTGATTACAGGCATGAGCCACTGTGCATGGCCAAAAAAACAGTGGGAGACTCCGTCTCAAAAATAAACAAAACAAAAAACAAAACAGTAGTAGCTGGATTGAAGGAAAAGATCACCTGTTTGTTTTTGTTTTGTTTTGTTTTGTTTTGAGGCAGAGTCTCCCTTTGTGGCCCAGGCTGGAGTGCAGTGGCGTGATCTTGGCTCACTGGAACTTCCGCCTTCTGGGTTCAAGCAATTCTTTTGCCTCAGCCTTCTGAGTTGCTGGGACTCCAGGCACCCACCACCACGCTCAGCTAATCTTTGGGAGGCCAAGGTGGGAGGATGAGCTTCGTAGTGAGACTCTGTCTCTACAAAAAAATAAACTTGTGTAAGCAAGGCGTGCCTGTAGTCACAACTACTTGGGAGGATGATGTGAGAGGATTGCTTGAGTTTAGGAGGTTGAGGCTATAGTGGGCTCTGATTGGGCCACTGCAGTCTAGCCTGGGCAGCCCTGTCTCTAGAAAGAAACAAATAAGAAAAGTGATAAATGGCCCTTCATGGCAGACTAATCACAGCATTAATGTTGTGGTCGCATCCATCAGGGTCTCCATACTCAATGCCCGATATTATTTAGATTACTGATTTTATTCACTCAACAACAGATAAATAATTTGCCCTTGTAGATTGGTGTGACAGTTAATACTGTCAACTTGACTGGATTGAAGGATACAGAGTATGAATCCTGGGTGTGTCTGTGAAGGTGTTGCCATAGGAAATTAACATTTGAGTCAGTGGGCTGGGAAAGGCAGACCCACCTTTAATCTGGGTGGGCACCATCTAATCAGCTTCCAGGGAGTCTAGAATATAAGCAGGCAGAAAAATGTGAGACTGACTTAGCTGCCCAGCCTACATCTTTCTCCTGTGCTGGATGCTTCCTGCCCTCAAACATCTGACTCCAGATTCTTCGGTTTACAACTCGAACTGGCTCTCCTTGCTCCTCAGCCTGCAGACAGTATTGTGGGACCTTGTGATCATGTGAGTTAATAATAAACATATATATACACACACACCCACACACATACATATATATGTACACACATTCCATTAGTTCTGTCTCTCTAGAAAACCCTAATACAATTGGCTAATATATTCTGTTCAGTGCCATCTCAGTAGCTTCTCAGCCACAATTTGGTTCCACCTCCGAAGGGATATGACATACTTTTTCCCACTACCCATGGGGTACCTTAAAGAGGTGAGTCAGAGAAGATCTTGATAACATCCACACCTTTCTCCAGAAATGACACTTCATTAATAACGTCCTTCTCCAAGGAGATTCACCAATACACTTACTAAAAACACCTAAGTCCAATAGCTCCGAGCACCTTTTGAATTCTGGTAGCAGCATACTCCTTATTTGCAAATTTTACTTACTAGCCAGGTTCGGTGGCTTATGCCGTTAATCCCACCTCTTGGAGGTTGAGGTGGGTGGATCTTGAAATCAGGCATTTGTGACCAGCCTGGCCAACAGAGTGAAACCCCATCTCTATTAAAAATACGAAAACAGCCGGTCATGATGGTAGGTGCCTGTAATCCTAGCTACTGGGGAGGCTAAGGAGAATCACTCGAATCTGGGAGGTGAAGGCTGCAGTAAGCCAAGATAACACCATTGTACTCCAGCCTGGGCAGGAAGAGTGAAAAGCCATTATCAAATAAATAAAATAGAAATACAAAATTAGCTAGGCATGGTGGCACATGCCTGTAATGCCAGCTACTCAGGAGGCTGAGGCAGGAGAATCTCTTGAACCCGAGAAGTAGAGGTTGCAGTGACCTGAGATTGTGCCATTGTACTCCAGCCTGGGCAATAGGACGACACTCAAAATATCAATCAACAGACATTCTTGTTTGTGACCATAAAAGAACTTCATGGTCAGCTAGGTGTGGTGACTCATGCTTGTAATCCCAACAGTTTGGGAGATGGAGGCCCAAGAATCAGTTGAGCCAAGGAGTTCAGGACCAGCCTGAGCAACATAGTGAGACCTCATCTCTGTTAAATATATATATATAAAGGATAGAACCCAAGAAACAATATGCTTGCCCATACATTCGGCAACTGTTTTGACACCGGATGCCCTGGTCGAACTTAGGGTCCCATCTTCATGTTTATTATACAGAACTGAGACATTATCTAAAAATTGTCCCCATAATGGGGGAAAAAAAAAGAAACTGTGAATCCCTTTTCTAACATACACCAAAAATATAGATCAAAATAACATTGCTACATATACTAAGGCCAAATGCCAGCCTTTGCCAGGCCACTCCTCATTCCCTTTGGAGCAACAGGCATTGTTGGTAGTAACCAAGACACAATTCCCTTATTAAAATATATAGTGCTCTTGAAAACGTCATTCACTGGCTGAGTGAAGTGCCTCATGACTGTAATCCCAGCACTTTGGGAGGCCAAGGTGGGCGGTCACAAGATCAAGAGATCAAGACCATCCTGGTCAACATGGTGAAACCCCGTCTCTACTTAAAAAACACAGAAATTAGCTGGGTGTGGTGGTGTGTGCCTGTAGTCCCAACTACTTGGGAGGCTGAGGCAGGAGAATTGCTTGAACCTGAGAGGCAGAGGTTGCACTGAGTCGATATCGTGCCACTGCACTCCAGCCTGGCAACAGAGCAAGACTGTCTCAAAAAAAAAGTCATTCAATTGAAATTTTATGTTCCTGACAGGTTCAAAATAGACAATTTAACTGAGAGACATAATGAAGTCTTCAAACAATTCCTTTTCAAATTCCAGTCAGGCAAATAAAACCCTACATAAGTTTATATTTTGCCCCAGGTTTTAACCAATCTTAATAAATTTTTAACTTTGCCCCAATATCTCAGGGGTTAGAGACCAGAGTGAGGGTATGTGCTTGCATTTTTTTCCCCCCTAAGAGTCTCATTATATAGCTGGAGTGCTAAGGCACTATCTTGGCTCACTGCAACCTCTGCCTCTCAGGTTCAAGCGATTCTCCTGCCTCACCCTCTCTTGTAGCAGGGACTACAGGGTGTGCCACGACGCCCAACTAATTTTTTTATTTTTAGTAGAGACAATGTTTCACCCTGTTGGACAGTATGCCTTCGCCTCCCAAAGTGCTGGGGTTAAAGGTGTGAGCCACTGCACCCAGAGGGTATATTTTCTTAGGACTCATTAACCGTAGATAGTCCCGAAGGCAAGGTAGCTGATCATCTGATAATGGGATTTACTTTATTATTTCATTTTATTTGTATTTATTTTTTTGAGATGGAGTCTCGCTGTTGTTGCTCCGGTTGGAAGTGCAATGGCACGATCGGCCCACCGCAACCTCCGCCTCCCGGGCTCAAGCAATTCTCCTGCCTTAGCTTCCCACGTAGCTGGGATTACAGGCATGTGCCACCAGACCCAGCTAATTTTTTGTAGTTTTAGTAGAGACAGGGTTTCGACAGGTTGGCCAGGCAGGTCTCCAACTCCTGACCTCAGGTGCTCCACCCGCCTCAGCCTCCCGAAGTGCAGGGATTACAGGGAATTTTTGGATTTTTTTTTAGTAGAGATGGGGTTTTACCATTTTGGTCAGGCTGGTCTCGAACTCCTGACCTCGTGATCCTTCCCCCTTGGCCTCCCAATATGTTGTGATTACAGGTGTGAGTCACTGTGCCCAGCCATGGGACCCATTTTAAACTAAATGTTTGGCCAGGTGTGTCTCACAGTACTTTGGGAGGCCCTGGAAGGACGATTGCTTGAAGCAAAGAGTTCAAGACCAGCCCTAGCAACATAGTGAGACCTCATCTCTACAAAAAAATTGAAAAATGAACTGTGTATGGTAGCATTCGCCTGTAGTCTCAGCTACTCAGGAGCTGAGTAGGGAGGATCCCTTGAATCCAGGGATTCAAGGCTGCAGTGAGATATGACTGCACGACTGCACTCCATCCTGGGCAATAGAATGAGACCCTGTGTCAAAAACCCCAAAACAGAGCTAAATTTACACACACACACACACACGCAGAGGTACAGTTGCACACCATTCTGTTGAGTGTTGTGGTATTTCTATTAGTTTCTGTACTTTCACTGGTTTTCTCTCTGGAGGTCCACATCAACTCAAGTGAGTACCCAGGTAAAAGGAATCTTCACACTGGATGTGATGGCTCACGCCTGTAATCCCAGCACTTTGGGAGTCCAAGGCAGGCGGATCACTTGGGGACAGGAGTTCAAGACCAGCCTGGCCAACATGGAAAACCCCGTCTCTACTAAAAATACAAAAATTATCCTGCCATAGCAGCATGTGCCTGTAATCCAAGCTACTGGGGAGGCTGAGGCATGAGAACAGCTTGAACCTGGAAGGCAGAGGTTGCAGTGAGCTGAGATCATGCCACTGAACTGCAGCCCGGGAAACAGTTAAACTCCTATCTCAAATGAATTTTAAAAGAGGATTCCCAAGTTCTACATCCCAGATGATATCATGACATCACTCTGGGCCCAAATTTCACTGCCTGGCATGACATTGCCTCAGCAAATTACCCAACCAAGAATTTTCCATCCAAGGTAAGTTTGACCCTTGTGCTATACATCTCTTACCCAAAAATCTCCACCCAGCGATGCTTGTAGACTACCTTTCCTAAAGTACAAAATGGACATAGAATATTTTTTGGCTTTTCACCTCAGCTCTGCTTCGCCCATGATACTCCTATACTAACTCTCTGCTACTATAGAACCCTATACTTCCGTGCCCAAAGAAAAATCTGAGGCCGGGTGCAGTGTTCACGCCTGTAATTCCAGCACTTTGGGAGGCGCAGGCGGATGGATTACCTGAGGTCAAGAGTTGGAGACCAGCCTGGTTAATATGGTGAAACCCCATCTCTACTAAAATACAACAATTAGCTGGGTGGGGTGGCAGGCCTGTAATCCCAGCTACTTAGGAGGCTGAGAAAAGAGAATCACTTGAACTCGGGAGTCAGAGGTTGCAGTGAGCCGAGATCGCGCCATTGCACTCCAATCTGGGCAACAACAGCGAAACTCCTATTCAAAAAAAAATTTAAAAAAACCTTTCTCCCCGTCCCCGAGTGTGGGACCCGCCCCTCGACTCTCTCCCTCGTAGCTTCACCCACAGGCCTAAGTTCAACGTTGTTCAGTGAGCCTGAGGCCCCAGCCTAGTCTGTGAGTCCACAACGAGGCCCAAGTGCACCCACACGGGAGGAAACCAGAATTGGTCCGGCGTAAAGTCTTCCAATAGGGCTGAAGCACGAACCGCAGAGCGACTCCCACCGGAGGCCGTAAGCGGAAGTGACGTCAGCGAGGCGCCGCCTTCTCCAGTACCGGCTCTGAGCGCCCCAGCGGCGTTTGCCTCTGGTTTTCGTTGGTATTCGATGCATCAAGTGGACCAGTAGCGGAACGGGTGGTGAGAGTTGGAGTTTGTCCCAGGCTGTCCAGAGACCTTCTCAGAGAGGCTTGGCCCGCTCTGCTCGCGTCAGGTGGGTACCGAGGCCCCTCGGGCAGTCGGTCGTCACGAAGGTCACGGTCGATAATTGCCGCGCTCACCCACGATGCTCCCTTCAAAAGCCTCCAGAAGACCACTGTGAGTTTTTTCTATGAGGAAAAGAACTTCCTCCGCTTGAGCCACGTTAATTCGGCCCCCAGGGTCCTCCCGCCCTACGAATCCTACTATTCCCGCGCGCTCCGGTGAGCACTGGGTGAAGAATGGTTCAAGGGGGCATCTTGTTACACGAACGAATGTTTCACTTAAGAATGTTTCTTTGTTTATGCGTCATAAACTTACTTTTGACGCCTTACATTCTGTTAAAAAGACACTTTAATAGGTGTCTAGGGAGTGCATATTACTCTATGGAAATATAAGATTACGTAGACCACAAACAGGTCTTCCTTTGTTGTTGTTGTTTGTTTTCCTTACCGGCTGTCAAGAACAAACAAACAGGTCTTTCTACTGGAGAAAAATGAGAAAGCTAAGCTATTTTGATCTGTGTTTCGTAGGCCTGGACCTCCCTACAGACTCTAAAAACGGGGGCCTGGCTGGGTGCAGCAGATCACTACCGTAATCCCAGCACTTAGAGAGGCTGAGGCGGGCAGATCACCTGAGGTCAGGAGTTTGAGACCAGCCTGGCTAACATGGAGAACCTGTCTCTACTAAAACGACAAAAATTTAGCGGGGCGTGTTGGCGCAGGTTGGTAGTCACAGTTACTCGAGAGGCTGAGGCAAGAGAATTGCTTGAACCCATGAGGCGGACGTTGCAGTGAGTCGAGATCACACCACTGCACTCCAGTCTGAGCGACAGAGTGAGGCTCTGTCTCAAAAAAAAAGACCCAAGCAAACAAAAAACCAGGGGCCCACCGAGGGGTAGGAGACCAACCTGGGCAACAGAGCGAGACTCCATCTCAAACATACATTTTAAAAAAGGATTCTCCAGTTCCACATCCCAGATGACATCATGACATCACTCTGGGCCCAAATTTCACTGCCTGACATGACATTGCCTCAGAAAACATCTTCCAACCAAGAATTTTCCATCAGAGATGAGTTTTACCCTTGTGCTGGAAACTATACATTTCTTAGCCAGAAATCTCCATCCAGCGATGCTCATAGACTACCTTTCCTAAAGTACAAAATGGACACAGAATATTTTTTGGTTTTCCACCTCAGCTCTGCTGAGACCATGATATTCCTCTTCTGACTCTTTGCTACTACAGACCCCTGTACTTCCATGCCTAAAGAAAATCTGAGGCTGGGCGCAGTGGCCTACGCCTGTAATTCCAGCACTTTGGGAGCCGAGGCAGGTGGATTACCTGATGTCAGGAGTTGGAGACCAGCCTGGCTAACATGGTGAAACCCTGTCTCTAGGCCGGGCGCGGTGGCTCACGCCTATAATCCCAACACTTTGGGAGGCCGAGGCGGGTGAATCGCGAGGTCAAGAGATCGAGACCATCCTGGTCAACAAGGTGAAACCCCGTCTCTACTAAAAATACAAAAATTAGCTGGGCATGATGGTGCGTGCCTGTAATCCCAGCTACTCAGGAGGCTGAGGCAGGAGAATTGCCTGAACCCAGGAGGTGGAGGTTGCGGTGAGCCGAGATCGCGCCATTGCACTCCAGCCTGGGTAACAAGAGCGAAACTCCATATCAAAAAAAAAAAGAAACCCTGTCTCTATTAAAAATACAAAAAAAATTAGATGGGTGGGGCGTCAGGCGCCTGTAATCCCAGCTACTCGATGCAAGAGAATCACTTAAACCCGGGAATCAGAGGTTGCAGTGAGCCGAGATCATGCCATTGTACCCCAACCTGGCAATAAAGGCGAAACTCATTTTTTTTTTTTTTAATTGCATTTTAGGTTTTGAGGTACATGTGAAGAACATGCAAGATTTTTGCATAGGTGCATACGTGGCAGTGTGATTTGCTGCCTTCCTCCCCTTCACCTATATGTGGCATTTCTCCCCATGCTATCTCTCCCCAACTCCCCACCCCCCGCTGTCCCTCCCCTATTTCCCCCCAACAGACCCCAGTGTATAGTGCTCCCCTTCCTGTGTCCATGTGTTCTCATTGTTCAACACCCGCCTATGAGTGAGAACATGCAGTGTTTGATTTTGTGTTCTTGTGTCAGTTTGCTGAGAATGATGGTTTCCAGGTTCATCCATGTCCCTACAAAGGATGCGAACTCATCGTTTTTGATGGCTGCATAATATTCCATGGTGTATATGTGCCACATTTTCCCTGTCCAGTCTATCATCGATGGGCATTTGGGTTGGTTCCAGGAAACTCATTCTTTAAGAAAAAAAAAAAAAAAGCATCTTCCTCCCGGTCCCCGAGCGTGGGACCCGCACCTCGCCCCTCTCTCTCGTAGCTCCGCCCACAGGCCTAACAAACTTCAACCTCGTCTTCCGAGCCTGGGGCACCAGCCTCCTTTGTGAGTCCACAGCAAGGCCCAGCTGCACCCCCGCGGGAGGAAACTAGAATTGCTCGGCGTGAAGTCTTCTGGTAGGGCTGAAGCACGAGCCGCGGAGAGACTCCCGACTCAGGCTGTAAGCGGAAGTGACACCAGCGAGGCGCCACCTCTTCGAGTCTTCCAGTAGTGGCTCTGCGCGCCTGAGCGATGTTTTCCTTGGTTGTCGTTGGTATAGGATGCCGAAAGTGGACCGGTAGTGGAACAGGTGGTGAGAGTTAGAGTTTATCTGAGGCTGTCAAGGGGCCTTCTTAGAGAGGCTTGGCGCGCTCTGCTTGCGTCAGGTGGGTACCGGAGGAAGCTCTGGCCGCTGGTCCTCACGAAGGTCGAGGTTCCTAATTGCCACGCTCACCCAGTGTGCTCCCTTCAAAAGCCTCCAGAAAGACCACTGTGAGTTTTTTCTATGAGGAAAAGAATTTCCTCCGCTTGAGCCACGTTAGTTCAGCCCCCAGCGTCGTCCCGCCTTACAGACCCTGCGATCCCCGCACGCTCCGGTGAGCACTGGGTGAAGGATGGTTCAAGTGGGCATCTTGTTACACGAACGAACGTTTCACTTGAGAATGTTTCTTTGTTTATGCGTCATAAACTTAGTTTTGATGCCTTATATTCTGTTATAAATACACTTTAATAGGTGTCTAGGGAGTGCGTATTTCTCTATGGAAATATAAAATTACATAGACCACAACAGGTCTTTCTACTGAAGATAAAGGCTACTTGTCCACGAAAGCACAGTATCTGTATTTCAACCTAGAAATTTTTTTTTAAAAAAATTTCATTTAGGCCGGGCACAGTGGCTCACACCTGTAATCCCAGCACTTTGGAAGGCCGAGGCGGGCGGCTCACTTTAGGCCAGGAGTTCGAGACCAGCCTGGACAACATGGCCAATCGCCATCTCTACTATTTAAAAAAAAAAAAAAATTACCCAGCACTAGTAATCCCACTGGCTGAGACAGAAGGATTGCATTAACTCAGGAGGTGCAGGTTACAGTGGGCTGAGATTGCACCACCGTATTGCTGCCTGGGCAGCAGAAATAGATTCTGTCTCAAAAAAAAAAAGGAAAATAAAAAAAGTCATCTAGTATCTACTCTGTTAAAAAAAAAAAAATTCTCCACATTGTTCCAGAATAGGCTCTTGGGATCTAAGATCCATTTAAAGTTTATGGCTTGTAGTATCTTTGAACCTAGAGCAGTCACTATTGTTTCTCTGTCATATCAGCTTTTTGAAGCATCACAATTTCCTTCAGAAAGACATATATTTTAATATTTCTGATTCTATTCTTATGGTGTGTTTAAATGTTTCTTCCATTTTTTCGTATTTCCTATAAAGTGTTGAATGCTAATGGTTCATTAAGGCACAATGAAAAAAGAAAATCCAACCTACAGCTGCTCTTAGGGAACTCATAAACTAGTGGAGGGGGAGACGTCTAACCAAGCAATTGTATTATTGCAATTTTTTTTTTTTTTGAGACAGAGTCTCAACGCTGTTGCTCAGGCTGGAGTGCAGTGGCGATATCTCTGCTTATTGCAACCTCCACCTCCCAGGTTCAAGTGATTCTCATGCCTCAGCCTCCCAGGTAGCTGGGATTACAGGTGTGGGCCACCATGCCTGGGTAATTTTTGCATTTTCAGTAGAGATGGGGTTTCACCATGTTGGCCAGGCTGGTCTTGAACTCCTGACCTCAAGTGATCCGCCTGCCTCGGCCTCCCAAAGTGCTGGGGTTACAGACATGAGCCACAATGCCCGACCTATTATTATAAATTGATGATAGTTTTGGAAGTAGAGGACAGTATTGTTTTCTATGTGTATATATGGGAGTAGATGAATGTAAGAAAAGTGAGTTCTATTTAAGGTGAGACCAAAAACAGGGTGCCTAAATTAGCCATATTGAAAGGAAAGGGTGTAGGAGGTAAGGAAAGGATAATATAAATCGGCTGATTACATATCTATGGTGAGAGCTGAGTACATCAAGGGTTTTCCTTAGGTTTGACAGCCATTTTCTTTGATTGGGGATTAAAATGAGGGATGAATCTAATCTTAAACATAACTACAGAAAAAATAAGTGATGTCTGACCAAATTATGTAAACCAAGAGAAAATAGGAGACAGTATGAATATGTTGATTTTTATGAGTAGGAAATTAATCAAAAGAATCAGAATCAGTGGCTGACTGAGCACTTGAAAATAAGTTCTGCATGAAAATTCACTTAATTATCAATCTTAGCAAAGATGTGTTCATATACAGAGGGTCAAGGCTCTTCATGGTTTTCGGTCCAACTTTGGATTCTTCGTACCCAAACTAAGACTCCACTTCCCAGAAGAAATGTACAGAGTAACCAGTTCTGTGTGAGACTCCTATGTAACTGACACATCTAGGAGTCAGGAGTCACTCCATGGGCAAATGAAACCAGAAGACTTCCCTACCGATGTGGGCTGCCAAAAAGCTCTAAAGGAACCATGAGACTTAGAAATACCCTTATTACCATCTGCATTTGTCACGTAGGGCTCCTAGTGAGCTAACTGGACATACAGAAAACATTGATATGTTCTGAAGATAAAGCTAATGAGTTTGAACATATTCTGCTGGTTGCAGAGAGTATTAGAGACAATTTCAAAACCTGTTGGCAACATCTACTAAATTTGTACACATACATGCTTTGTAACATAAGAGTAATGGCTCCAGTGTGTATCAAGATAACAGTAAAGACATTTCATCAGTATTATTTGAAATAATCAATTGGAAACTACCCAGATGAGATCAACAGAACGGGTAAATTGTGGCATAATTATACTACTGGAATGCTCTACAACAAATAGAAGTAATAAAGGTAGATACAATGATATGGATCAACTTCAGAAACATAATCTTAAAATGCTAGACACCAAAGAATGCCTACCCCTCTCCAAGGTAGGGATTGAGACCTCGTTTGAGAATGTTTGTGTTATATGTTGCTGGCTAACAAATTTAGTGGCTTAAAACAACATGTACTTATCTCATACCACTTTTGTTGGGTTATGAGTCCAGACATGGCTTAGGTAGGGTTTGCTCAGGATCTCACCTATCTCCAATCAAGGCATTGTCTGGCTTTCATTCTTACCTAGCTTAACTAGCGAGGAATGTGGTTCTTCTCTCATTCAGTTAATTGGCCAGATTGATTTTCTTGCAGCTTTAGGACTTGTTGCTGGCTGTCAGCTGGAGGCTGGCCTCATCTCCTAGAGACTACCTGCAGTTTTTGCCACATGGCTTTTTAATTAGGCCAGCCAGGCCGGCGTGGTGGCTCACGCCTGTAATCCCAGCACTTTTGGAGGCCGAGGTGGGTGGATCACGAGGTCAAGAGATCGAGACCATCCTGGTCAACATGGTGAAACCCCGTCTCTACTAAAAATGCAAAAAATTAGCTGGGCATGGTGGCGCGTGCCTGTAATCCCAGCTACTCAGGAGGCTGAGGCAGGAGAATTGCCTGAGCCCAGGAGGCGGAGGTTGCGGTGAGCCGAGATCACGCCATTGCACTCCAGCCTGGGTAACAAGAGCAAAACTCTCTCAAAAAAAAAAAAAAAGGCAGCCAAAGGAGTATCTGCACTTCAGAGAAGGCCTAGATGCTCTTGAAAAGCCTTCCACCTGATGTAGTGAGTCACTTCCCTATTCATGAACTCAAAACTAACTTATGTGGATCTCAGCTACATTTCAAAATACGTTCATATTTACCACCTTCTCTTGGCCAGACACTAATCACAAGTCTCACGTACAGTAGGCCTCCCCTTGTCCTTGATTTCACCTTCTGTGGTTTCAGTTATCTACAGTCAACCTCAGTAACCAAAAATATCAGATGGAAAAATATTGATGGAAAATTGACCCTTTTAAAATGTACAATTTAGGGCCAGGTGCAGTGGCTCACGCCTGTAATCCCAGTACTTTGGGAGACTGAGGCGGGTGGATCACAAGGTCAGGACTTGGAGACCAGACTGACCAACACGGTAAAACCCCGTCTCTACTAAAACAAATACAAAAATTACCCAGAGGGTGAGTACGGTGGCTCACACCTCTAATCCCAACACTTTGGGAGGCCAAGGCAAGTGGATCACGAGGTCAGGAGGTTGCAGTGAGCCAAGATCGTGCCACTGCACTCCAGCCTGGGCAACAAGAGCGAGACTTTGTCTCAAAAAAAAAAAAAAAAATCTCCTGAATAATAGGAAGGTTTGTCATTTCCTTCCATGAGCCACTTCCTTTAATGTCTTTCCACCTGCACAAGCTGTCAGCTCTTCATAAGTACGTAGCCTGACCTCTTGGTTAAAACAAGAAGAGTTGAAGACATTGCAGAGTAGAGTTCTTCAATGTGTTTGTAAAAAAGAACTCTCATGAGAAGTTCAGTATATGTTTGCAACTGGAAAAAAGACATTTTTGCCTGAGTGCGGTGGATCACACCTGTAATCCCAGCAGTTTGGGAGGCCAAGGGGGGCAGATCACGAGGTCAAGAGATTGAGACCATTCTGGCCAACATGGTGAAACACTGTCTCCACTAAAAAGAGAAAAATTATGCAAATCAATAGGAAGAAAAAGAAAAAAAAAAGACAAAATAAATGGACCTGGTGTGTGCCTCTAGTTTCAGCTACTCAGGAGATGTAGGTTGCATTGAGCCAAAGATCACACCACTGCACTCCATCCTGGCAACAGCGTGAGACTCTGTGTCAAAAAAACAAAAAAACAAAAAACATTTTTAAGCTGGGCACTGTGGCTCACTCCTGTAATCCCACCTCAGCACTTTGGGAGGCTGAGGTGGGTGGATCGCCTGAGGCCAGGAACTGTAAAGCAGCCTGGCCAACACGGTGAAACTCCATATCTACTAAAAATACACAAACTTAGCCAGGTGTGGTGGCACACACCTGTAGTCCTAGCTAACTTGGGAGACTGAGGCAGGAGAATCGCCTTGAACCTGGTAGGCAGAGGTTGCAGTGAGCCAAGATTGCACCACTGCACTCCAGCCTGGGCGACAAGAGCGAGATTCCATCTCAAAAAACAACAGGTGAGGAGGGAGGGAGGCAGTGTTAAGAATAAAAAAAATTAATTAATTAAAAAAAAAAAAACAGGAACAAAACATAAGATTTTTACAGTGCACTTTGCCTCCAAAGATTCAAGCTAGTCAAACATTCCTTTGAACTAATAAAATTACCTGTTTTTCTTCCTTGATATATACTCGTTATCTAATGTTTTCTACTTTCCTTTTCTGATATTCTCTTCCTGTTCACCATCAGTTTTAATGTTCTTTTCTTTTTAGGGGAGAGTTTTTTTTTGTTTTTTTGTTTTTTTGTTTTTTTGAGATGAAGTCTTGCTCTGTCACCCAGCTGGGCATGGTGGTGCGTGCCTGTAATCCCAGCTACTCAGGAGGCTGAGGCAGGAGAATTGCCAGAACCCAGGAGGCGGAGGTTGTGGTGAGCCGAGATCGCGCCATTGCACTCCAGCCTGAGTGACAAGAGCGAAACTCTGTCTCAACAAAAAAAAAAAAAAAAAAAAAAAAAGAATGAGTTTCGCTCTTGTTGCCCAGGTTGGAGTGCAATGGTGCGAATTCAGCTCACTACAACCTCCGACTCCCAGGTTCAAGTGATTCTCTTGCCTCAGCCTCCTGAGTAGCTGGGATTACAGGCACCCACCACCCCACCCAGATAATTTTTTTTTTTTTAAGAGCTTCCCATCTGCAAGTTGTTTTTTGTTTTTTTTTTTGAGACAGAGTCTCACTCTGTCGCCAGGCGCCAGGCTGGAGTGCAGTGGCACGATTTTGGCTCACTGCAACCTCCGCCTCCCGGGTTCAAGCAATTCTCCTGCCTCAGCCTCCCAAGCAGCTGGGACTACAGGCGCATGCCACCATGCCCAGCTAATTTTTGTATTTTAATACAGATGGGGTTTCACCATGTTAGCCAGGCTGGTCTCCAACTCCTGACCTCACTCCGAAGGCTGAGGCAGGTGGATCACGAGGTCAGGAGTTCAAGACCAGCCTGGCCAACATGGTGAAACCCCGCCTCTACTGAAAATACAAAAATCTGCCAGGCATGGTGGTGGGTGCCTGTAATCCCAGCTACTCAGGAGGCTCAGGCAAGAGACTCACTTGAAGCCAGGAGTCAGAGGTTGCAGTGAGCCGAGATCACGCCTTTGCACTCCAACCTGGGCAATAAGAGCGAAACTCCTAATCAAAAAAAAAAAAAAAAAAAAAATTAACACCTTCTTCCCCATCCCTGAGTGTGGGACCTGCTCCTTGCCTCAGCTGAGGTGGGAGAATCACTTGAAGCCAGAAGGCAGAGGCTGCAATGAGCCAAGATGTCACCACTGCACTCCAGCCTGGGAGACAGAGTGAGACTCCATCTCAAAAAAAAAGGAGAATATTGGTTGTCAGGGAATGGAACAAAGGGGAGAGACTGAGGAGATGTTAGTCAAAGTGTACGAACTTGCAGTCACAAGATGAATAAATTCTGGGATTTTTTATTTTTATTTTTTCGTTTTTTTTTTTCACCACTATACTAATGAGGAAAATTCTCGGATTTAATGTACACCATGGAGATGTTATTTAACAACACTGTATTGTATACTTGGAATTTGCTAAGATAGACTTTAAGTGTTCTCAACACAAGAAAAAAGGTAACTGTGAAGTGATGGATGCATAAATTAGTATGATAGTGGTAATCATTTCACAGTGTTTACCTATACAAAACATCACATTGCACAATTTAAGTATATACAGTTTTCATTTGTCAATGACACTTGTGGTGGGGGGTGGGGGAAAGTGGTAGCAGAAAAACTGGATGTAGACATGCGTAAGAATGGAGCGGACCTTTACCTTATACCATAGATAAAAATGTATGAAGGATCAAGGCCGGGCGCAGTGGCTCCTACCTGTAATCCCAGCACTTTGGGAGACAGAGGAGGGCGGATCACAAGGTCAGGAGTTTGAGATCAGCCCAGCCAATATGGTGAAACCCTGTCTCTACTAAAAATATGAAAATTAGCTGGGCGTGGTGATGGGCACCTGTAGTCTCAGCTACTTGGGCGGCTGAGGCAGGAGAATTGCTTGAGCCTGGGAGGCGGAGGTTGCAGTGAACTGAGATAGCGCCACTGCACTCCAGCCTGGGTGACAGAGCAAGACTCCATCTCAAAAAAAAAAAAAAAAAAAAAAAAAATCAAAAGCTTCTTCCTTGCCTAACATAGCCATGGCCTATGGTCCCAAGAAACATCTGAAGAGGGTAGCAGCTCCAAAGCACTGGATGTTGGATAAATTGACCAGTGTGTTTGCTCCTCATCCCCACAACTTGAGAGAATGTGTCCCCCTCATAATTTTCCCAAGGAAGAGACTTAAGTATGCCCTGACAGGAGATGAAGTAACAAGATTTTCATGCAGCAGTTCATTAAGATCGATGGCAAGGTCCAAACAGATATAACCTGCCCTGCCAGATTCATGGATGTCATCAACATTGACAAGACGGGAGAGAATTTCCATCTGATCTATGACACCAAGGGTCACTTTGCTATATATCACGCCTGAGGAGGCCAAGTACAAGTTTTGCAAACAGAAAAATCTTTGTGGGCACAAAACAAATCCCTCATCTGGTGACTCGTGATGATCGCACCATCTGCTACCCTGATCCCCTCATCAAGGTGAATGATCCCATTCAGACTGATTTGGAGACTGACAAGATTACTGATTTCATCAAGTTTGACACTGGTAACCTGTGTATGATGACTGGAGGTGTTAACCTGGGAATAACTGATGTGATCACCAACAGAGAGTGGCAACGTGGATCTTTTGATGTGGTTTACATGAAAGATGCCAATGATGGACAGGCGCCGTGACTCTCACCTGCAATATCAGCACTTTGGGAGGCCGAGGCTGGTGGATCACGAGGTCAGGAGTTCAAAACCAGCCTGTCCAACATGGTGAAACCCCCGTCTCTACTGAAAATACAAAAATTTTTCTATTTAATGTGTTTAAAAAATACAAAAATTAGCTGGGTGTGGTGACAGGTGACTGTAATCCCAGCTACTTGGGAGCCTGAGGCAGGAGAATCGCTTGAACCCAGGAGGCGGAGGTTGCAGTGAGCTGAGACCGAGCTGCTGCACTCGTCTGGGCCACAGAGCAAGACTCTGTCTCAAAAAAAAAAAAAAATTATCTGGGCTTGGTGGTGGACACCCACAATCCCAACTACTTTGGGAGGCTGAGGCAGGAGAATTGCTTGAACCTATGAGACGGAGGTTGCAGTGAGCTGAGATCATGTCATTGCACTCCAGCCTGGGCAACAAGAGTGAAACTCTGTCTCAAATAAATAAATAAATAAGAAAGATGTCAATAGCAACAGCTTTGCCACTTGATTTTCCAACATTTTGTTATTGGCAAGGGTAACAAACCATGGATTTCTCTTTTCTGAGGAAAGGGTATCCGCCTCACCATTGCTGAAGAGAGAGACAAAAGACTGGTGGTCAAACAGAGCAGTGAGTGGAATGGTCCCTGAGTGACATGTTAGATCTTTGTATGTAATTAAAAATAATGTGGCATGAATTTTTTTAAAAAAAGGATAAAAAACCTAACTGTAAGAGCTAGAGCTAGAAAACTATTAGAGAAAACACAGGTGAGAAAGCTTCATGACATTGGAATTGGAAATGACTTTTTTCTTTTTCCTTTTGTCCAGGCTGGAGTGCAATGGCGCGATCTCGGCTCACCACAACCTCCGCCTTCCGGGTTCAAGCAATTCTCCTGCCTCGGCCTCCCAAGTTGCTGGGACTGCAGGCATCAGCCACTGTGCCTGGCCAGAAATGACTTCTTAGTCATGACATCAACCACACAGGCAATAAAAGAAAAATTATGAGTTGAACCTCATCAATAGTACGAATTTTGTGCATCAAAGCATAATAATAAGAGAGTGAAAAGACAGTCTACAAACAGGAGAAAGTATTTGCAAGTCCTGTATCTGACTGGGGACAAATATGGAGAGCTTATTTTTAAATTTTTTTTTTTTTGAAACGGAGTCTCCCTCTGTTGCAAGGCTGGAGTGCCAGCCTCCTGTGCCTGGCCTTTAAAATTCTTAGAACTCACCAGGTGCAGTGGCTCACGCCTGTAATTCCAGCACTTTGGGAGGCCAAGGCAGGCAGATCACCTGAGGTTAGGAGTTTGAGACCAGACTGGCCAACATGACACAACCCCGTTTCTACTAAAAGTACAAAAATTAGCTAGACGTGGTGGCGGGCACCTGTAATCCCAGCTACTCAGGAGGCTGAAGCAGGAGAATCGCTTGAACCCAAGAGGCGGTGGTTGCAGTGAGCTGAGATTGCACCACGCCTGGGCAACAAGAGTGACACTCCCTCTGTGTCTCAAAAACAAAAGAAGAAGAAAAGAAAGAACTTAAGATTAACAGCAATAAAAACCAATTCAAATACAGAAAAAAGACTTGAATAATATCACCAAAGAAGATATACAGATGGCCAATAAATACATGAAAAGATGCTCAGCATCACTAAACATCATGAAAATCAAAATCAAAATCAGGCTGGATGTGATGGCTCACACCTGTGATCCCAGCACTTTGGGAGGCTGACGCCAGGGGGATTCCTTGAGACTAGGAGTTCAAGACCAGCCAGGGCATATGGTGAAATTTCGTCTTTACAAAACTAAGTTTAAATTCAGCCAAGCATGGTGGTGGCATGCACCTGGAATCCCTGCTACCTGAGAAGCTGAGGTGGGAGGATTAACTGAGCCCAGTAGGTTGAGGACTGCAGTGAGCCATGATCACGTCACTGCATTCTAGCCTAGAAAACAGAGTGAGACCCCATCTCAAAACACACACACACACACACACACACACACACACACACACACACACACAAAACGATTAAACAGAATTACCATATGATCCAGACATTCCACTTTGGCGTATATCTCCAAAAGTGTTGAGAGCAGAGACTCAAAGAGATATTTGTACACCCAAGTTTATCCCACTAGTATTCACAATAGCCCACCCCTACCAAACTGAAATTTTAACACACTTGTTTGAAGCATAGCCTGAACAAGCCTATTTTTAGTCATTCTGAGTGTGCCTGCTTTGTATTCTCTGAAATTATGTCCAGTATCTGCTAGCCATTGATAAGATAACTCCAGGGGCTAAGAAAACGCCATCCCCCTGCTGTCCTTCAGAGCTTTTTTTTTTTTTTTGGACACGGAGTTTTGCTCGTTACCCAGGCTGGAGTGCAATGGCGTGATCTCGGCTCACCACAACCTCCGCCTCCTGGGTTCAGGCAATTCTCCTGCCTCAGCCTCCTGAGTAGCTGGGATTACAGGCACGCGCCACCATGCCCAGCTCATTTTTTGTATTTTTAGTAGAGATGGGGTTTCACCATGTTGACCAGGATGGTCTCGATCTCTTGACCTCGTGATCCACCCGCCTCGGCCTCCTAAAGTGCTGGGATTACAGGCGTGAGCCACCGCGCCTGGCCCCTTGTTTTGTTTTTGATACGGGGTCTGGCTCTGTCACCCAGGCTGGAGTGCACAGGCACAATCTCGGCTCACTGAAGCCTCTGTTTCCCAGATTTAAGCAATTCTCCTGCCTCAGCCTCTCAAGTAGCTGGGATTATGGCACTTGCCGTCACACCCGGCTAATTTTTGTATTTTTAGTAGAGACGGAGTTTCACCAGACTTGTCCTTCAGAGCTTTTAAACTGGAAGATACGCTGCCAGGCTGCTGATCATCATCACTTAAGCCCCCTCTTTCATTCCCCTTCTCCTCTGGGGGTCTATCTTCCTTTCCACCCTTTCTGAACAGTGACCCTCTAGTAGAAGCCTGTGGACACTCTTGCTGTTTGCTACCTCCCACCACTGCTAACCTGTCAAAGCACATCCCAATTAAAGCTTGTGTGCTACTGCCGCCTTGTGGTCACATCTTTTTCCTTACTCAGCCAATAAATCACTTGAACACCCTACATACGGGTATGGTTTCATTTTTCATTTAGATCCCTAGTTCATTTGGAGTTTATTCTTGTATATGCTGTGACATATAGATTTAATTTCATCTTTTCTCAGATGGTTAACCAGCTGTCTTAGACTTTCCATCACGAATGGGATTTTTTGCCCCATCGATCTGAAACACCACTTTTTTTTTTTTTTTTTTTTTTTTTTAAGACAGAGGTTTGCTCTTGTTGCCCAGGCTGGAGTGTGCAATGGTGTGATCTCGGCTCACTGCAACCTCTGCCTCCCGGGTTCGAGCGATTCTCCTTCTTCGGCCTCCTGAGTAGCTGGGATTACAGCCACCTGCTACCATGCTTGTCTAAATTTTTTTGTATTTTAGTAGAGAGGGGGTTTCACCATATTGGCCAGGCTGGTTTCAAACTCCTGACCTCAAGTGATCCTCCCACCTCAGCCTCCCAAAGTGTTAGGTTTACTGGCATGAGCCACCGCACCTTGCAACCTACCACATTTATGAACCAAATTTCTACATGTTCTTGGGTCGATTTTTAGACATTTTATTAGTCTGTTTCTGCTTCATGTGCTAGTACCACATAGTTTTAATTATAGAGGCTTTATAGTAGGTTTTATTTTTATTATTAAAATAATTTTTTTGGAGGGATGGAGTCTCGCTCCATCGCCCAGGCTGGAGTACACTGGTGCTATCTTAGCTCACTGCTAACTCTGCCTCCCAGGTTCAAGTGAGTCTCCTGCCTCAGCCTCCTGAGTAGGGGGGATTAGCCCTGTCAACACACCTGGCTGATTTTTGGATTTTTAGTAGAGACAAGGTTTCACCATGTTAGTTAGGCTGGTCTCGAACTCCTTACCTCATGATCTGCCTGCCTTGGCCTCCCAAAGTGCTGGGATTACAGGGGTGAGCCACCGTGCCAGGCCTCAAATAATTTGCCTTGTGTGAAAACTGTCAATAGTATGTTTTAGTATCTGTTGCTCATCATTGCTTTTGTTTTGTTTTCTTGGTTATTATTAGATGTTTATTCTTCCACATAAACTTTAGTATCAATGTACCTAACTCAAGAAAAAACTTTTATTGGGTTTATGTTACATTTCTGAATAAACTTGGGGAGAATGTCTGGTGTCAGTACTATTTTACAACATAGGAAATGTGGTCCAGGCCTATGTGGTAATATCAGAAAAAATAACAATAGAAATACAAATTTTTGACTGAGAGTGGTGGCTCATGCCTGTAATCCCAGCACTTTGGGAGGCTGAGGCAAGCCGATCACAAGTTCAGGAGTTTGACTCCAGCCTGGCCAATATGGTAAAACCTCATCTTTACTAAAAATACAAAAATTAGCCAGGTGTGGTGGCACGGGCCTGTAATCCCGCTACTCGGGAGGCTGAGGCAGAAAAATCACTTGTACCCGGGAGGCAGAGGTTGCAGTGTGCCGAGATCACACCACTGCACTGCACTCCAGCCTGGGTGACACAGCCAGACTCTGTCTCAAAAACAAACAGACAAACACAAAAACAAATACAGATGTTTTAGAATTTCTTTTTCTTTTTCTTTTTTTTGTTTTTTGTTTTTTTTTTGTTTTTTGAGACGGAGTTTCGATCTTGTTACCCAGGCTGGAGTGCAATGGCGCGATCTTGGCTCACCGCAACCTCCGCCTCCTGGGTTCAGGCAATTCTCCTGCCTCAGCCTCCTGAGTAGCTGGGATTATAGGCACGCACCACCATGCCCAGCTAATTTTTTTGTATTTTTTTAGTAGAGACGGGGTTTCACCATGTTGACCGGGATGGTCTCAATCTCTTGACCTCGTGATCCACCCACCTCGGCCTCCCAAAGTGCTGGGATTACAGGCTTGAGCCACCGCGCCCAGCCTATTTTTCTTTTATAGAGATGAGGTCTTGCTGAGTTGCCCAGGCTGGTCTCAAACTCCTGGCCTCAAATGATCCTTCCACCCTGACCTCCCAAAGTGCTGAGATTACAGGAATGAGCCACCGTGCTCAGCCATAAATACATTAGATGAAGACAAAAAAAAATAAAGATTTATAGAAAATATTATTATATTGAAAATGTGGCCTGGCGCATTGGCTCATGCCTATAATCCTAGCACTTTGGAAGGCTGAGGCAGGTAGATCTTTGAGGTCAGGAGTTCGAGATCAGCCTGGCCAACACGGTGAAATACTTCTCCAATAACAAAAATACAAAAATTAGCCAAGTGTGGTGGCATGAACCTGTAATCCCAGCTACTCGGGAGGCTGAGGCAGGAGAATCGCTTGAAACCGGGAGGCATAGGTAGCAGTGAGCTGAGATCGCGCTACTGGAGTGTGACAGAGTGAGATCTTAAAAAAAAAAAGAATGAAAGAAAGGAAACGCAATAGAATTAGCAGGTTCTAAAAAATAAACAATGAAGAAAAAAGGGCCTACAGAAAACCTGACTGGAAGAGATAGACCACGCCATTTACTAGCAGGTTTCTCAATACAGAAAAATCAAGGAAAGACTCCAGGAACATGTGTGTCACACACACATATACGTATACACATACACACAAATTTTTTTTAATGGAGACAGGGTCTTGCTATTTTGCCCAGGCTGGTCTCGAACTCTTGGACTCAAGCTAGATACCTGCCTTAGCCTCCCAAAGTGCTGGAATTACAGGCGTAAGTCACTGCACCAGCCCGGGAAAGGTTTTGGAGGGGCATTCCCTTGGGTGCGTCCCGTCCTCCGTCCGGCCCTTCCAGAGCCTCGGTACACCTGAACCGCGGGCTAGGCCGGGTCCCACCTCTAAACCGTCCCCGAGTACGCGCCCCAATTCTCGCCCACAGTTCCATCCAGAGGCCCGGTTCTAACCTCACCTTTTTCTCTGGACCTGTTTCTGCATTCCCCGTCCCTGAGCCAACCAAGGGCCTGTCCGCACCCACCCGGGAAGAAACTAGAACTTCTGTGTTCGACCAGGTCCTACGTGGCTGAAATTCCAGCCCAGGAGCCCCGCCCTGCCTAAAGCACGAAGCGGAAGTGACGTCAGCGCGCCACCGCCATCTTTTTCGGTGCTGGCTCCGCATGGTCAGTGCCATTTCGCCTTTATCGTGGTGAAGTGCGTGTTGGCCGTGGTGAGTTCCGCCTGCTTGGGGGTCCCGGAGATAGCAGAGGGGCGGTAAGGTAAGGTTTGGGCGTGATCGCCCAGGCGCCTCTCGGATCCGGCCCGTTTCACTCGCGTCTCCAGGGGCTGTCGGTCCTCCCGGCGCGGCCAGTTCCGAGAGGCCGCACGCTCCGTCGGTCTCGGTCAGGAGCCGGGTCGGGAAGTGTGTTTGTCCCGCCTCCGCAGGGTGTTTTCTGGAATGCTTTCATCCGCTGTGCTCCCGTCTTCAAAAGCCTAGAAAGCAGCCTTTGTGATTTTTTTTCTTTCCGAAAGGAAAAGGATTTCTGTCGTTCCAGTCAGGTTGGCTTCGGCCCTGCGTCCTCTCGCGCCTACTTGGGGATTCCGGCTTGTTCCTGGTGAGCACCGGCTGAAAATTGGTTTCAAGAGGGCTCTGACTTTCATTTATTTGCTAAAAAATGTCTCTTCTGAGAACCTGGGATTGTCTTAATGTCGTTTACTTATTTTTTGACACATTACATTCAGATGGAAAAAAGTTGTTTAGGGTGTGCCTGTTTCTGTATGTAAATATGAACACGTGTAGACTGTAAGCCCCTAGTTTGTTTTTTTTTTTTTTAAGTCGGATTCCGCCTCTGTCGTCCAGGGTGGAGTGCAAGGTTGCTATCGGCTCACTGCAACCCCCGCCTCCCGGGTTCAAGCGATTCTCCTGCCTCAGCCTCCCGAGTAGCTGGGATTACAGGCATGCAAATGCAACACCACGCCCTAATTTTTTGTATTTTTGGTAGAGACGGAGCTTCTCCATGTTGGTCAGGCCGGTCTCCCAACACTCGACCACAGGAGATCCTCCCGCCTCTGCCTCCCAGAGTGCTGGGATTACAGGCGTGAGCTACTGCCCGCGGCCACCTTTAGTTTTTTGTTTTTATTTTCTTGTACTTTATTTTTTTTCCAGTTGTTACTAGCCACAAGCCTTTCTGCTAAAGAAAGGCAGGCCGGGCGCACTGGCTCACGCCTGTGATCCAAGCACTTTGGAAGGCCGAGGCGGGTGGATCACCTGAGGTCAGGAGTTTGAGACCAGCTTGGCCAATATGGTGAAACCCTGTCTCTACTAAAAATACAAAAATTAGCCGGGTGTGGTGGAGGGCCCCTGTAATCCCAGCTACTCCAGAGGCTGAGGCAGGAGAATCTCTTGAACCTGGAAGGTGGAGTTTTCAGTGAGCTAAGATCCTTCCACTGCATTCCGATTTGGGTGACAAGAGTGAAACTCCGTCTCAAAAAAAAAAAAAAGGCAATAATACTCAGCTGTTCTCTTCATCTGAAGTTCCTAGGTCTGTACTTCCCCCACAGAGCTTCAAAACAGGGACCTCCAGGAAGAAAGAGTGGAGTCTATTACACTAATGCTAGAATTATTTATTATTAGAATCAGAATATTATTCTAGTATCAGTATAATAAAACATCTAGTACCTATAGAATTTATTAACGGCATGTTTGAACTAACTGTAATTTTTACTTTTTTTCCCCAAAAAATTTGATCCTAAGGAAAACTTGAACATTTAACACACCCAGTCTAGTAGGTTTATTTATTTATTTATTTATTTATTTATTTGAGATGGAGTCTCACTTTGTCACTCAGGCTGGAGTGCAGTGGCACAATCTTGGCTCACTGAAAACTCTGCCTCCCGTGTTCAAGCAATTCACCTGCCTCAGCTTCCCAAGTAGCTGGGACTATAGGCGCTCGCCACCACACCTGGCTGATTGTTTGTTTGTTTGTATTTTTAGTAGCGACCGGGTTTCACCATATTGGCCAGGCTAGTCTGCAACTTCTGACCTTGTAATCCTCCTGTCTTGGCCTTCCAAAGTTCTGAAATTACAGGAGTGAGCCACTGTGCCCAGCCTCATTTGCTTTTTTTTTTATTTATTTTTTTATTTATTTATTTTTTTTTTTTTGAGACGGAGTTTCGCTCTTGATACCCAGGCTGGAGTGCAATGGCGCGATCTCGGCTCACCGCAACCTCCGCCTCCTGGGTTCAGGCAATTCTCCTGCCTCAGCCTCCTGAGTAGCTGGGATTACAGGCACGCGCCACCATGCCCAGCTAATTTTTTGTATTAGTAGAGACGGGGTTTCACTATGTTGACCAGGATGGTCTCGATCTCTTGACCTTGTGATCCACCCGCCTCGGCCTCCCAAAGTGCTGGGATTACAGGCTTGAGCCACCGCGCCCGGCCTTATTTTTTTTTTTTTAAGTAGCATTGTGCTTTTCTTTCTCCGCAGGTAAAGTACATCTTATGGTGAACAATTTGAGTGTAAATTGAGCATAAACCTAGAACAGTTATCATTGTCTGTTATATGGACTTTTGGAGAGTCACACTTACTCTCTTAGAAAGTCATGCAATCAGATATTTCTGATTAGATTCTCATGATGTGTTTGAGTATTCCTTTATTTCATGCGATTTCCTACAAACTTGTAATTGGGTCCAGAGGAGAAGCTGACAACCTGTGTTTGATAACGGCTGCGGTCAGGAGGTTGAGACCAGCCTGGCCAATATGGTAAAACTTTGTCTCTAGAAAAAATAGAAAAATGCTTTGGGAATCATAAAGTCTCAAATTACTCAGTTGAGCCTTAGTTACTTCATGCTCCATGATTAGTTGTTCATTCTCTGTCATGTGCTAGTGGCAAACCACAACCTGTTTCTCAAAAGAAAAACAGTTAATCTGCACAAGAGGGCATGGATTGACTCTGGAATACCAGAGGGCTGTAGTCTGTATCTTCTGTTGGTGCATGCCAGAGGCTTCCAATAAATAGCATGATATTTAACATGGACACATTGAGTATCATTGGGTCTCCTGGATCAGATGGACCATGCTTGGGAAGCCTGCACTGCAGCCTGAAATTGCTCTGGTGTACAGTTGAAACTAAAATCCCTACAGGCAAGTGTGTGGGGCGTAAAAGCACATGCAAATGTAAATGTTGCCTCCAAAATTCAGGAGGCCTACTGATGGTATTTCTATTGGTAGTTACATTTTTAGTTTTTTGAGAAACCTCCATAGTGGGTTTTTTTTCTTTCATTTTTGAGACAGAGTCTTGCAGGATCACTCAGGCTGGAGAGTAGTGGCATAATCAAGGCCCATTGCTCCTTATTAGTGGTTCATTGCTCCTTATTAGTGGTTCATTGCTCCTTATTAGTGGTAGGTGGTATTAGTTGCAGTGACTTGGAATGACATCTCGGAGGGGATGTCTTTACATGATCCAGACAAGGGAATATATTTACCCACAGACACGGTGGCCCCAGAATGTCCCACCTCTTATTTTACAATCCAAAAAAATTTTTTGATTCATAATAGATGTACATATTTTTAGAGTGCATGTGATAATCTGATACATTCATATAATCAAATCAGAGTGAGATATCCATCACCTTAAATGTTTATCTTGTCTTAAAGAACATCAAGTTATTCTGTTAGCTGTTTTAAAATGTACAGTAGATGAGTGTTAACTGTAGTCAACCTACTGACGTATTGAACACCAGTTCCTATTTCTTCTAACTGTATGTTTTACCCATCAATCAACTTCTCTCTTTTTTTGGGGGATGGAGTCTCCCAGGCTGGAATGCAACCTCTACCACCTGGGTTCAAGCAAGAACATCCAGCTAATTTTTGTATTTTTCCTAGAGAGGAGGGTTTCACCATTTTGGCCAGACTGGTCTCGAACTCCTGACCTCAAGTGATCTGCATGCCTCGACCTCCCAAAGTGTTGGGATTACAGACGTGAGCCACTGCGCCTGACTGGTATGTGTGTGCAGATAGGTCTTGCTGTGTTCCCCAGGCTGTTCTCGAACTCGTGGGCTTAGTGATCCTCCCACGGAAGCCTCACGTTTTGGGGTTACAGGCGTGAGCCACCGCACCTGCATATTGTTCTCTGTAGTGGCTGTACTAATTTACATTCCCACCAACTGCGTAGAAGGATTTCCGTTTTTTTTTTTTTTTTGAGACAGAGTTTCACTCTTGTTACCCAGGCTGGAGTGCAATGGCGCGATCTCGGCTCACTACAACCTCTACCTCCTGGGTTCAGGCAATTCTCCTGCCTCAGCTTCCTGAGTAGCTGGGATAACAGGCGCGCGCCACCATACCCAGCTAATTTTTTATATTTTTAGTAGAGACAGGGTTTCACCATGTTGACCAGGATGGTCTCGATCTCTTGACCTCGTGATCCACCCGCCTCGGCCTCCGAAAGTGCTGGGATTACAGGCGTGAGCCACCGCGCCCAGCAAGGATTTTCTTTTCACCACATTCTCATCAGCATTTGTGATTCCCTGTCTTTTATAAAAGCCACTCTAAGGCCGGGCGTGGTGGCTCATGCCTGTAATCCAAGCACTTTGGAGGCCAAGGCGGGTGGATCACCTGAGGTCGGGAGTTCATGACCAGCCTGACCAACAACATAGTGAAACCCCGTCTTGAAAAAAATAAAAGTAAATTTTTAAAAAAGCCACTCTAAATGAGATGAGATGATACCTCATTGCGATTATGTGATATTTGTATTTCTCTGATGATTAATGATGTTGAGCACTTTTTTTTCATGTACCTGTTGGCCTTTTGTATGTCTTTGTTTTTTTGTTGAGACAGAGTTTCGCTCTTGTTGCCCAGGCTGGAGTGCAATGGCGCAGTCTTGGCTCACTGCAACCTCCGCCTCCCAAGTTCAAGTGATTCTCCTGCCTCTGCCTTATGAGTAGCTGAGATTACAGGCATGTGCCACCACGTCTGGCTAATTTTGTATTTTTAGTAGAGGCTGAGTTTCTCTATGTTGGTCAGACCGGTCTCCAACTCCCAACCTCAGGTGATCCACCTGCTTCGGCCTCCCAAAGTGCTGGGATTACAGGCGTGAGCCACCGCGACCGGCATATGTCTTTTTCTTTTTTGAAACATCTATTCTGACCCTTTGCCGATTTTTTTTGCTATCAAGTTGTTTGAGTTCCTTATATATTCTGATTATCAATCCTGTGTCAGGTGGATAGTTTGTAAATATTTTCCCCCATACTGTAGAGTGACTGCACTTCGTTGATTTTTTTTTTTTTTTTTGCTGTGGAGAAGCTTTTTAGCTTGATGTGATCTCTTGTGTTTATTTTTGCTCTTGTTGTCTATGCTGTTGAGGTCTTAACCCAAGAAATCTTTACCCAGACCAATGTCCTGGATTGTTTCCCAGCGTCTTCCTCTAAGTAGTTTTATAGTTTCAAGTGTTAGACGTGAGTCTTTAATCTGTTTTGACTTTATTTTTGTATATGCTGAGAGGTGGCATCTAGTTTCATTCTGCATATGGTTATTCAGTTTTCCCAGCACCATTTATTGAAAAGACTGTTGTTTTCCCATTGTATCCTTTTGATGCCTTTGTTGAAAATGAGCTGTCTGTGAATGTGTAGCTTTATATTTATGTTCTGTGTTCTCTTCCATTCATCTATGTGTTTGTGTTTATGTCGGTACCCTCCTGATCTGGTTATGATAGATTTGTAGTCTGTTTTGAAGTCAGGCAGTGTGATGCTTTCAGCTTTGTTCTTTTTGGTCAGTATTTCTTTGGCTGTTTGAGGTCTTTTGTGGTTGCATGTAAATTTTAGAGGTTTTTTTTTTAGATAGAGTCTCGCTCTGTCACTCAGGCTGGATGGAGTGCAGTGGCATGTTTTCGCCTCACTGCAAGCTCCACCTCCTGGGTTCAAGCGATTCTCCTGCCTCAGCCTCCCAAATAGCTGGGACTACAGGCGCCCACCACCACGCCAGGCTAATTTTTGTATTTTTGGTAGAGACAGGGTTTCACCATGTCGGCCAGGCTGGTCTCAAACTCCTGACCTTGTGATCCGCCTGCCTCAGCCTCCCAAAGTGCTGGGATTACAGGCCTGAGCCGCCTTGCCCAGCCAAGGGTTGCTCTTAATTGTAAATTGCTTTGGGTATTGTCATTTTTAACAATATTCTTCTAAACCATGAGCATGGAATATCTTCTAGTTTTTTTTTTTTCTGTATCCTCTGCAGTTTGTTTCATCAGTGTTTTATGGTTTTCCTTTATAGCTCCTTCACACTTTTGGTTACTTTTTATTTTATCTTTTTCAGGTGGGGTCTTACTTTTTTGCCCAAGTTTGAGTACAGTGGTGCAATCATAGTTCATGTGGCAGCTTTGAACTCTTGGGCCCAAGGGATCCTCCTGCCTCAGCCTCTTGAGCAGCTGGGACTACAGCTGTGTGCCATCATGCCTGATTAATTTTTTTCTTTCTTTCTTTTTTTTTTTTTTAAATAGAGAAGGGGCCTTGAAATGTTGCCCAGGCTGATCTTGAACTGCTGGGCTCAAGCAATCTTCCCACCTTAGCCTTTCAAAATTCTGGGATTACAGTCGTGAGTCATGATGTCTGGTGCTGGCATTTTATAGTCTTTGCAGCTATTATAAATGGGATTTCTTCTTTGATTTCTTTTTTCAGATTGTTCACTGTTGGCGTATATAAATGCTACTGATTTTTGTATTTTGATTTTGTGTCATGCACCTTTATTGAATTCGTTTATCGGTTCTAACAGGTTTTTGCTGGAGGCTTTAGGTTTTTCTCAATGTAAGATTATGTCAGCTGAGCGTGGTGGGTCATGCCTGTAATCCCAGCACTTTAAGAGGCCAAGGCAAGAGGATCACTTGAGATCGGGAGTGCAGGCCTCCTAAAGTTCCCCTGCCCCCAATCTCTAAAAAAAATTAGCATTGTCGCATGTGCCTGTGGTTCTGGCTACTTGGGAGGCTGAGGCAGGAGTATCAGTTGAGCCCAGGAATTCAAGGCTGCAGTGAGCTATGATAACAGCTACACTCTAGCATGGGCAACAGAGGGAGACCCTGTTTCTAAGGAGAAAAAGGTCATGTCATTGGTAGACAAGGGTAATTTGACTTCTTTATTATTTAGGATGCCCTTTACTTATCTTGCCTAATTGCTCTGGCCAGAACTTCTAATATTAGGTTGAATAAAAGTAAAAGTGGACATCCTTGTTCCGTTCAGGATCTCAGAGGAAAGACTTTCAGTTTTTCCCTGTTCAGTCTAATGTTGGGTGTGGGTTTGTCAATATATGGCCTTTATTATTTTGAGGTATATTCCTTCTATATGCAGTTTGTTGAGGACTTTTGTCAAAAAGATACTGAGTTTTATTGAATGACTTTTCAGCATCTATGGAAATCTCATATGGTTTTTGGTATGTCACATTTATTCATTTGCATATGTTGAACCATCTTTGTATTTCTCGGATGAATTTCACTTGATCGTGGTGAGTGATTTTCTTGATGTGTTGGATTTGGTTTGCTGGTGTTTTGATGAGAAGTTTGCAGGTGTGTTCATGAGCGATATTGGCCGGGAGTGGTGTTGTTGTGCTCGTGTCTGGTTTTCATATGATAGCGATGTTCACCCTGTAGATTAAGTCTGGAAATACTCTCTCCTCTTTAATCTTTTTTTAGGGACTTTGAGTAGTATTGGTATTCTTTCAATTTTTGGTAGAATTTAGCAGTGAAGCCATGAGGTCCTGGGCTTTTCTTTGATGGGAAACATTTTGTTATGGCTTCAATCTTGTTATTGGTATGTTGAGGTTTCCTGTTTCTTCATGGTTCAATCTTGGTAGGTCGTATTGCCCAAGAATTTGTCCATTTCTTCTAGGCTTTTCAATTTGTAGGCATATAGTTTTTCATAATAGTTTCTAATGATTCGTTGTATTTCTGTGGTTTCTGTCATGTTTTCTTTTTCATTTTTTAATTTTATTTGGGTCATTTTTTTTCTTTTAGTCTAGCCAAAGGTTGATTTTGTTAATTTTTTTTTTTTTTTTTTTTTTTTTTTTTTGAGACGGAGTTTCGCTCGTTACCCAGGCTGGAGTGCAATGGCGCGATCTCGGCTCACCGCAACCTCCGCCTCCTGGGTTCAGGCAATTCTCCTGCCTCAGCCTCCTGAGTAGCTGGGATTACAGGCACGCGCCACCATGCCCAGCTAATTTTTTGTATTAGTAGAGACGGGGTTTCACCATGTTGACCAGGATGGTCTCGATCTCTTGACCTCGTGATCCACCCGCCTCGGCCTCCCAAAGTGCTGGGATTACAGGCTTGAGCCACCGCGCCCGGCCGATTTTGTTAATTTTTTTCAAGTAATCAACTTTATGTTTTATTGATCTTCTGTATTTGTACATTTTTTTTTTTTTTTTTTTTTCCAGACGAAGTCTCCCTCTTGTCCCCCAGGGTGGAGTGTAGTGACGCGATCTCGGCTCACTGCAACCTCCGCCTCCTGGGTTCAAGCGATTCTCTTGCCTCAGCCTCCTGAGTCGTTGGGATTACAGGTGCCTGCCACCATGTCCGGCTAATTTTTTTATTTTTAGTAGAGATGGGGTTTTGTCATGTTGGCCAGGCTTATCTCGAACTCCTGATCTCAGGTGATCCACTCACCTTGGCCTCCCAAAGAGCTAGGATTACAAGCATGAGCCACAGCACCTGGCCAATATTTCTTTTTCATATTTGAAGGATAACTTTGCTGAATTCGATATTCTTAGATGTCAATTTTTTTTTTTCTTCCAGCACTTTGAAAATTCATCCCATAGCCAGGCAAGGTGACCCATGCCTGTAATTCCAGCACTTTGTGAGGTTGAGGTGAGTGGATTGCTTGAGCTCAGGAGTTTGAAACCAGCCTGGGCAACATGGTGAAACCCCATCTCTACAAAAAAATAGAAAGATTAGCCAGACATGGTGGTGCACATTTGTAGTACCAGTTACTTGTGTGGCTTATGTGGGAGTAGGGCTTGAGCCTGGGAGATCAAGGCTGCATTGAGCCATGATTATGCCACTGTACTCCAGCCTGGGCAACAGAGTCAGACCCTGTCTCACAAAAAAAGAAAGAAAGAAAATGTCATCCTACTCCCTCTGGTCTGTATGTTTTCCGTTGAGAAATCCTGTTGCCAGACCAGTTGGGGTCCTTTGTATGTTATTTACTTCTTTTCTGTTACTGCTTTTAGGGTCCTGTCTTTGTCCTTGACCTTTGAGAGTCTGATTATTGTATGCTTTGTAGTAGTCTTTTTTTTTTTTTCCTTTGTAGTAGTCTTACTTGAGTTGAATCTGTTTGGTGTCCTCTTACCTTCATGTACCTGGATATTTATAATTTTTCTCAGTTTTTGGAAACTTTTTTGTTATTTTTTGAATAAGCTTTCAAAGCTTACCCCTTGCACTTGCTCCATTTTCTCTTGAACACCAGTGATCCCTACGTTTGGTCTTTCAAGTAATTTTCTGTGTCTTGCAGACAAATTTAGTTCCTTTTCATTCTTCTCTGGCTTTATTTTCAGATAGCCTCTCTTCAAGCTCACTGATTATTCTGATCCATTTTGCTATTGAGAGACTACTGTGAACTTTCAAATTGAACATACGTGTTTCTCAGTTGTAAGATTTCTCTTTGTTGTTATTAATGTCTTCTAAACTTTTTTCTGATAAATTTCTGAAATGTTCTTCTGTGTTATCTTGGAGATCGCTGAATTTCCTTACAACTGGTATTTTGAATTCTTAGAGAGCCCACATATTGTCATTTCATTAGGTTCAGTCACTGATGCCTGTTTTTGTCCATTTGGGGAGGTTGTGGTTCCCCATATACTGTTGTTTCTTGTAGATGTACATCTGTGTCTGTGCATTGAAGGATTAGTTATTTATTACAGTCTTTGGGTATAATTGGGTATGTTTTCTTAGATTCTTTTTTTTTTTTTTGGAGACAGAGTTTCGCTTTTGTTACCCAGGCTGGAGTGCAATGGCGCGATCTCGGCTCACTGCAACCTCTGCCTCCTGGGTTCAGGCAATTCTCATGCCTCAGCCTCCTGAATAGCTGGGAGTACAGGCACGCGCCACCATGCCCAGCTCATTTTTTGTATTTTTAGTAGAGACGGGGTTTCACCATGTTGACCAGGATGGTCTCGATCTCTTGACCTCGTGATCCACCCGCTTCGGCCTCCCAAAGTGCCGGGATTACAGGCGTGAGCCACCGTGCCCAGCCCCCACTTAGATTCTTTATAATTTATTTTTGTTTTTATTTTTTTTTTGAGACAAGGTCTCTCTCTATCACCAGGATGGAGTGCAGGTAGTGGTGTGATCATGACTTAGTGCAGCCTTTAACTCCTAGGGCTCAAGCAGTCCTTCCACCTCAGCCTCCCTAGTAGGTAAGGTGCGTGCCACCACACCTGGCTACTTTTTGTACTTTTTAGTAGAGACGGGTTTGTATCGTGTTGCCCAGGTTGGTGTTGAACTTCTGAGCTCAAGTGATCTGTCTGTCTCAGCCTCCCAAAGTGATTTTCTTTCTTTAAAATTTCCCTAGGTCACTGCCTCCTTTTCAGCACTAAATGGAATCTTAAACTCACGTTTCCCTCTTCTCTAGCAAACAATCAAGAATACTGCCCAGGCCAGGTGCTGTGGCTCATGCCTGTAATCCTAGCATTTTGGGAGGCTGAGACAGGAGGATCACCTGAGGTCAGGAGTTCAAGACCAGCCTGGCCAACATGGAGAAACCCTGTCTCTACTAAAAAATACAAAAAAATTAGTTGGGCATGGTGACGGGTGCCTGTAGTCCTAGCTACTGGGGAGGCTAAGGCAGGAGAATCACTTGAACACGGTAGGCAGAGTTTGCAGGGAGCTGAGATCGCACCACTGGACTCCAATCTAGGAGACAGAGTGATAACACCGTTAAAAAAAAAAAAAAGAATACTGCCCATCCAGAATGGGGGAGTTCCAAAGGGCATATCCCAGCAATGGGGAAAGGCTGGCTGTGTGTTCATGCCCAGGGGCTTGTGTAGCATGCCCCTACAGCGTAGTCGTCCTGAACAGCCTGAACGGCTGCTCTGATTTACCTTCTCCTTTGGCCAGGTTATAAAACAGAGTTTCCAGGGCTGGGGATGGGAGTCTTGCCTCCTTTTTTTTTTTTTTTAAGTACCTGGTTGTCCTCAGGGTATTGTCCTTCAGGCACTTGTGATCTTTCTGTGGGTTGAGACAGGGAGGGACTGATCTTTTACCAGGGAACCCAGGGTGATGGAGAAGATGGTTGTCTACCTTGATCTCAACTTTTTCCAGTGTAGAAACTGAATCGGTGGAAATTTTCCACATTCTTGGTGTTGGACAGATTAAGGAGAAGGGTGTCGTTGATAAGGAAATTTGATTCTCTTAATATCTCTCTGGAGTTTTTTCACTTCTTTGTAGCCCCAGAAACTGCCTCATTTTTATATTTGAAATCAAGGATATTGCTGGTAATAATTTTCACGGTGTGTATTTGGTTTTGGTTTTCTGGAAGGGGAGTGAAACCAGCTTGCTTCTGTACTGCCATTTTGGAATCATAAATGCTGCACGTTTCTAATAAAGTTGTCTAAGGTATTTTCAGTTAGGGCACAGTGGTTCATTGCCTGTAATCCTAACACTGGGAGGCTGAAGTGGGAGGATTGCTTGAGGCCAGGTGTTTGAAATTAGCTTGGTCAACATAGTGAAACCTCATGTCTATAGAGGAAAAAAAAAATTATTAGCCAGGCGTGGTAGTATGTGCCTGCAGTCCCACATACTTGGGAGGCCGACACAGGAAGATTGCTTGAGGCCAGGAGTTTGAGGTTGCAGTGAACCTATGATCACACCACTGTAATCCAGCCTGGGTGGCAGAGTAAGACCCTGTCTCTAATTTTTCAAAATGTATTTTCTACTTCCTACTTACTGCATATGATCAGTATAGTGGTGTCAGCATAGTGTACCAGTGTGGTGTTTCATGGAACGTCATTATCTCTGGGAGGCCCAGAGACCCGGAAAACCGACACAGGCTGGGGGCAGTGCTGTGAAGATACATTGTTGGTCCTGCCAGGTAAAAGGTAACTGAGTCTTGGCTCTTTCAAATTGGTATGGGGGAAAGACATGAGCTGTGTCAGTACCTGTGACAGGAATACCAAGTGACAGGAATTATGTTGATGTGTTCTGGTAGACATTACATTTTGAAAGTTGGCTGTAATTGGAATGATCGCCTAAGTTCATGATTTGTGGATGATTTAGGTGTGGTAATTGAGTGAGAGGTCATGATTCTCCACTGGGATAACTCGAGTTTTTGGCTACATCAGACTTTTTTTTTTTTTTGAGACAAAATCTTACTCTGTCATCAGGCTGGATGGAGTGCAGTGATGCAGTCTTGGCTCACTGCTACCTCTGCCTCCTGGGTTCAAGCGATTCTTCTGCCTTGGCCTCCCGACTAGCTGGGACTACAGGCATGTGCCACCATGCCCAGCTAATTTTTATATTTTTAGTAGAGACTGGGTTTCACCATGTTGACCAGGATGGTCTTGATCTCTTGACCTTGTGATCCACCCGCCTCAGCCTCCCAAAGCGCTGGGATTACAGGCGTGAGCCACCGTGCCCGGCCCCTTCTTTCTTTTTTTTTGAGACAGTCTCACTCTGTTTCATTTCTAGGGATAGCACGATTAGTTAGCCACCACCACACATCTCTGTAGGTCAGGACATTCTGATTACTGATACATTTCCACTGTCCTTGATAGTTGATTTGGTGAGGCTGAAGTGCAGTAGCATGATCTCGGCTCATTGCAGCCGCAGCCTCCTGAGTAGTTAGGACTACAGGCACGTGCCGCCACGCCCGGCTAGTTTTTGTATCGTCTGAACCAGGGCGGGTGGCAGCAGAGGTTGCAGTGAGGTAAGATTGTGCCACTGCACTCCAGCCTATGACAGAGCAAAAATTTGTCTCAAAAAAAGAAAAAAAAAAAGAGAAAGATGTAATACTATAATATGAAAAAAGCTCCAAAAGACACAATATTCAAACTTCTGACAACACTGTCAAAAAAAATAATGATCTCAGCTGGGCGTGGTAGCTCATGCCTGTAATTCCAACACTTTGGGAAGCCAAGGTGGGTGGATCACCTGAGGTCAGGAGTTCAAGACCAGCCTGGCCAACATAGTGAAACCCCATCTCTACTAAAAAAACATTTAGCCAGGCATGATATCAGCTGCCTGAACTCCCAGCTGCTTGGGAGGCTGAGGTGGGAGAATCGCTTCGACCTGGGAGGTAGAAGTTACAGTGAGCTGAGATTGCACCATTGCCCTCCACCTGGGTAACAGAGTAAGACTGTGTCTTTGCACTTGCATTATTTCCTGTTTGAATAAAAGTTTTAATGGTTTTTATTTTATGTTTTTGGAGACATGGTCTCACTCTGTCTCATAGGCTGGAGTACAGTGGCGCAATCATGGCTCATTGCAGTTTCAACCTCCCCAGGCTCAGGTGATTTTTAAAATCATACAAAGAGCTGGGATTACAGGTCTTAGCCACTGTGCCCACTCTTTACTGGTTTTTAAACATGTATTTAAGCCTGAATGGTGGGTATTGGGTCAGAGATAACCAGTCTCCTCAGGGCACAAATATGAGATATATGAAATTTGAGCTCTTTTAAAATAGCTTCACTGCTCTCTTTAGGAATACAGTTATTTTTTCTTGGATAGATTTGTCATCTCTTGCATAAGCCTCTTCCATTGATGTATCTTTCCGTCTGCGCAGAACCTGTTCACACTCAGTCTGTGTCTTGACTGGAGGAGGAGGAGGAAAAGTTGAGCACATTGCCAATAGGAGTTCTCCAAGGTGAGTGTGAAGAACATTCCTAGTCAATGAGAAGTTCAGTGTGTTTGGAAGCAGAATGAAGACATTTAAAAGATGTACTTTGTCACAGAACATGGGGCCTTTGGACTTGGAAGTTTTAGGGAATCTTCAACTTTCCATATTCCTCTCTTTTTCATCTAACCCAGACTTTCATATGATTTTGCAGATGTTCTGCTTTTTTGTTATTGTTTATGATTTTAATGTGTGCTCTTTATCCAGATTGTTTCTGCTTTCCTTCTCTAATAATACTATTTCTGTTCACTATCTCATTTAATTTCTATAGAATAAATTGTTTTAAAAATTACTAATTGCCAGGCGTGGTGGCTCATACCCTCACACCTGTAATCCCAGCACTTTGGGAGGCTGAGGTGGGTGGATCACCTGAGGTCAGGAGTTCAAGGCCAGCCTGGCCAACATGGAGAAACTTTATTTCTACTAAAAATACAAAAATTCGTCAGGCGTGGTGGTGGGCACCTGTAATCCACGCTACTCGGAGGCAGAGGCTGCAGTGAGCCGAGGTCGCGCCACTACACTCCAGCCTGGGTGACAGAGTGAGACTCTGTATTACAAAAAAAAAAAAATTACTAAATTTAGACTCCCAAGTCCTTAATTGAGGTCCATATCAGTCATGGATAAACTGTTCAAATCTGTGCTTGTTTAATTTTTTTGAGTGTGCTGAATATGAAAAATATAAATGAGCTTTTTAATTTTTCCTTATTTAACCTACCATTTTGTTCTCAGACCCTTTTTTTTTTCTGTTTTACTTCAGAATGACAAGTTAAAACCAAAGCGTCAGCACTGCAACACCTGTTTTTTGGCTTAACGAAACATCCTACGGCATACAAATGGTAAGATTAAGATTTCTTATTTGTCACACTCAAAAAAGATTGGGAATTCCATTATAAAATATCGGCAAAAATTAGAGCTATTTGAGAGCAGTAGCATTTACCCGAGCAGGAGTTATGTCTCTAGAGCAAGGTTCCCCACTGGTACTGGTTAGGAACTGTTGGGAACTGGGCTGCACAACGGGAAGTGAGCGGTGAGTGAACAAAGCTTCATCTGTGTTTATAGCCATTACCCATCACTCGTATTACTGCCTGAGCTCATCCCGTCAGATCAGTCGTAGCATTAGATTCTCATAGCACAGACCTTATTGTGAACTGCCCATGCTAGGGTTCTAGATCGTGTGCTCCTTATGAGCCTTATGATCTGTCACTGTCTCCCATCACCTAGATAGGACTGTCTGGTTGCAGGAAAACAAGCTCAGGCCTCCTGCTGATTCTACATTATGGGGAATTGTATAATTATTTCATCATATATTATGTAATAATAATAGAAATAAAGTCACAGTAAATGTACTGTGCTTGAATCATGCTGAAACCATTCCTATCCTACCCCCATTCCACCCCTGTTTGTAGAACAATTTTCTTCTACGAAACTGGTCCCTGGTGCCAAAAAGGTTAGGGACCTCTGGTCTAGAGGGATACTCTAAACATAATGAATTTGGGAATACCCTAATCCTATCTTAAAACTTGGTGCTTCAGTATTCTCACAAATTATCACATATGTAGCTAGATAGCGAAATTATAAAAACAATTTCATGAAAATATACAGGAATTATTTCAAGGTTCTTAGAGCAAATGGCACAAGGTTCTTGCCAGCAGGTTTTCTTCATTCAACTTGTAAAAGCTCCATGGGGCAGCAAACCGTATGCATGTAATGAAAATGGCAAAAATTACAATAAAGTATCTGATTTCAGATGAGTAGAATTTATTGATAAGTCTGAAAAATCCTTTAATCATCATTCATCTCTTTACTAACAGGCTGAAATCTACAATGGAGGGGAACTCTGTGACTTTATGGAAAATGGAGAAATCTTTAGTGAACACTCATGCCTTAATGCACACGTGGAAACTGAAAATACAGGGGACACTTATGACTGTGACCAGTATGGAGAAAACTTTCCCATGTTCCACAACAGTGCCCCTACTGGAGAGACACTTTCTGTGTTGAATCAGTGTAGAAAAGCCTTCAGTCTGCCACCAAATGTTCACCAGAGAACGTGGATAGGAGACAAATCCTTTGAATACAGCGACTGTGAGGAAGCCTTTGTTGATCAGTCACATCTTCAGCCAAATAGGATAACTCACAGTGGAGAAAATCTCTATGAGCAGAAGCAATGTGGGAGAGCTTTTACTTACTCCACAAGCCATGCTGTGTCTGTTCAAATGCGTACTGTAGAAAAACCCTACGAATGTAAGGAATGTGGAAAATTCTTTAGGTATTCTTCATATCTTAATAGTCACATGCGAACCCATACTGGGGAGAAACCCTATGAATGTAAAGAATGTGGGAAATGCTTCACTGTTTCTTCACACCTAGTTGAACATGTAAGAATTCATACTGGAGAAAAACCCTATCAATGTAAGGAATGTGGAAGAGCCTTCGCTGGGCGCTCAGGCCTTACTAAACATGTACGAATACACACTGGAGAGAAGCCCTATGAATGTAACGAATGTGGGAAAGCCTACAATAGGTTTTATCTACTAACTGAACATTTTAAAACTCACACAGAGGAGAAGCCCTTTGAATGTAAGGTATGTGGAAAATCCTTTAGAAGCTCTTCATGCCTTAAGAATCACTTTAGAATTCACACTGGAATAAAACCCTATAAATGTAAGGACTGTGGGAAAGCATTCACTGTTTCCTCAAGCTTACATAATCATGTAAAAATCCATACCGGAGAGAAGCCCTTTGAATGTAAGGACTGTGGGAAAGCCTTTGCTACATCTTCGCAACTCATCGAACATATAAGAACTCACACTGGAGAGAAACCGTATATATGTAAGGAATGTGGGAAAACCTTTCGTGCTTCTTCACACCTACAGAAACACGTTAGAATTCACACTGGAGAGAAACCCTATATATGTAACGAATGTGGGAAGGCCTACAATAGATTTTATTTACTTACTAAACATTTAAAAACACACTGAAGAAGAAAACTCTGAATGTAAGGAATGTGGAAATCTTAGGAATTTCTTATACCATAATTACCACATTTGAATTCACACTGTTGAGAAATCTTATTGGTGCAAAGAATATGCAGAGGCCTTCAGTTATTCCCATTCACTTTGAAGACATGAAAAAATTCACACTCTGTGTCCCCCATAAATGAGAACCATTGGTTTTTTTTTTTTTTTTTTTTTTTTTTGAGACAGAGTTTTGCTCTTGTCACTGGAGTGCAATGGCATGATCTTGGCTCACTGTAATCTCTGCCTCCTGGGTTCCAGCAATTCTGCCTCGGCCTCCCGAGTAGCTAGGATTACAGGCACCTGCCACCGTGCCCAGCTAATTCTTGTATTTTTAGTAAAAACGGGGTTTCGCCATGTTGGTCAGGCTGATCTCCCTCAGATGATCCACCCACCTTGGCCTCCCAAAGAGCTGGGATTACAGGCGTGAGCCTGTATGCCCACCTTTTTTTTTTTTTTTTTAAGAGATGGGGTTTCTCCATATTGGTCAGGCTGGTCTTGAACTCCCGACCTCGGGTGATCCACCCACCTCAGCCCCCCAAAGTGCTGGGATTACAGGTGTGAGCCACCACGCCCGGCTTTTTTTTTTTTTTTTTTTAAATAATTGCTAATACACATTTTTATTTTTTTATTTTTTTTTTTTTTGAGACGGAGTTTCGCTCTTGTTACCCAGGCTGGAGTGCAATGGCACGATCTCGGCTCACCGCAACCTCCGCCTCCTGGGTTCAGGCAATTCTCCTGCCTCAGCCTCCTGAGTAGCTGGGATTACAGGCACATGCCACCATGCCCAGCTAATTTTTTGTATTTTTAGTAGAGACGGGGTTTCACCATGTTGACCAGGATGGTCTCGATCTCTTATCCACCCGCCTCGGCCTCCCAAAGTGCTGGGATTACAGGCTTGAGCCACCGCGCCTGGCAATACACATTCTTAAGCTATTGGATTGTAGTCACAAACATTTTGAGAATTCACCCTGGGACATACAATGTAGGAAATACCCTTATTATTTCCTTAGGTCTTTCTAAGTATATAAGATGTTGCAATGGAGAGAGATCCTATTGATACAAGATGCAGACATGCCCAGAAGATACTGCAGGTTTGGTTCCAGACCGTCGCAATAATATGAATCATACAAATGTTTTGGTTTCTCAGTGCATATAAGTTAGGTTTACATCATACGGTAGTCTCTTGTGTATAGTTGTGTTACGTCTAAGTAAAGTACCTTAGTTTAAGATACTTTAGTGCCAAAAATACTAATGATCATCTGAGACTTTGGCGACCTATAATCTTTTTGCTTGTGGTGGGTCTTGCCTCAGCGTTGATGGCTGTTGTCAGGGTGGCTGTGGCAGTTTCTTATTTAAAGACAGCAGTGAAGTTTGCTGCATTGATTGACTCTTCATTTCATGAAAAACTTGTTTGTACCCTGTGATGCTGTTTGATAACATTTAACACATAGTGGTACTTCTTTTGGAATTGGACTAATCCTCTCAAACTTCGCCACTGCTTGATCAGCTAAGTTTATGTAATATTCTAAGTCTGTTGTGGTTTCAGCAACATTCACAGCATCTTCACCAGGAGTAGATTTCATTTCAGGAAACCACTTTCTTTGCTCATCTGTGAAAGCAACCCCTCATCTAGTCAAGCTTTTTCATGAGATTGAAACAATTCTTTCACATCTTCAGGCCCCACTTCTAATTCTAGTTCTCTTTTTTCCATTACATCCATAGTTACTTTTTCTACTGAGGACTTGAACCCCTGAGAGTCACCTGTGAAAGTTGGAATTAACTTCTTCCAAACTCTGGTTAATGTTGGTTTTTATTTTTTTTAGAGACATAGTGTTGTGTTGCTCATGCTGGAGTACAAGTGGGTATTCACCAGCACAATGAGAGCACATTGTAGCCTTGAACTCCTGGCCTCAAGTGATCCTCCTGCCTATGCCTCCTGAGTAGCTGAGAGTACAGGCATACACAACCACACCTGCCTTAATGTTGATACTTTGACCTCCTTCCATGAATTACAGATGTTGTTAATGGCATCTAGAATGGTGAAGCCTTTCTGCAAGGTCTACAATTTGATTTGCCTAGATCCATCAGAAGAAGCAGTATTAGTGGCAGCTATAGCCTTATAAAATGTATTTCTTACATAGTAAGACTTGAAATTCAGAATTACTCCTTAATCCATGGGCTGCAGTTAGCAGGCATGAAAATGTTAATCTTGTTGATAGTTCCATAAGAGGTGTTGGTTACTAGGTGCATTATCAGTGGTAATTCGAAAGGAATCTCTGAACAGTATGTTTTACAGTAGGCTTAAAATATTCAGTATGCTGTAAATAGATGTAAATAGATACCACAGGGAGAGTAGGTGTAGCATGATTCTTACTGGCCCTTTGGGTTTTGGAATGGTGAATGAGCAGTAGCATTCATTTAAAGTCACCAACTGCATTGGCTCCTAACAAGAAAGCCAGCCCAGGCTGGGCACAGTGGCTTATACCTGTAATTCCAATGCTTTGGGAGGCTGAGGCTGGAGGATCACTTGAGGCCAAGAGTTGAAGACCAGCCAGCACAACAGAGTGTGACCCTGTCTCTACAAAGTAAAGTAAGAGTCAGCCTGTTCTTTGAAGCTTTGAAGTCAGATATTGACTTCTCTAGAGCTATGAAAGTCCTAGATGGCATTTTCTGAAGTAAGACTGTTTTGTCACTATTAAAACTCGAGTATTACTACGTCTACCTGTTATCTAGATCTTTGGGAAATGCTTGCTGCAGCTTCGACATCAGCAATTGCTGCTTCACTTTGTACTTTTATGTTATGGAAATGGCTTGTTAAACCTCATGAACTGATCTCTGCCAGCTTCCAGCATTTCTTCTGCAGCTAACTCACCTCTCAGCCTTCATACAATTAGAGTTAGGGCCTTGCTCTGGATTAGGTTTTGTCTTAAGGGAATGTTGTGGCTGGTCTGATCTTCTATCCAGACACTAAAACTTTCTCTGTATCAGTGGTGAGGTTGTTTTTCTTTCTTATTTGTGTGTTCACTGGAATAGCAGTTAATTTCCTTCAAGAACTTATTCTTTGCATTCACAACTTGGCTAACTGGCACAAGAGGCCTAGATTTTGGCCTATCCCGGTTTTTTTTAGAGACATGGTCTCACTTTTGCCCAGGCTGGAGTGTAGTGCAATTATAGCCCATTGCAGCCTCAAACTGATGGGTTTAAGTGATCTTCCTGTCTCCTGAGTAACTAAGACTGCAGGTATGCACCACCTTGGCCAGCTAATTATTTTTTTTAAGAGACAGGACTTTACTGTTTCCAAGGCTGATCTCGAACTTATAACCTCAAGTGATACCTCCACCTATGCCTCCCAACACGCTGGGATTACAGGTGTGAGCTGCTGCACCTGGTGAGAAATGTGCAACTCCTCCTTGCACTTGAACATTTAGGGGCCATTGTGGGGTAATTAATTGCCCTAATTTCAATATTGTTGTGCCTCAGGGAATTAGGAGGCCCAGGGAAAGGGCGAGAGAGCGAGTAGTAGTTACTTGGAGCAATGAGAACATGGCATTTACTCAGTTTGCTGTCTTCCAAGGTTGTAGTTTGTGGTACCCCAAAACAATTAAAATAGGAACATCAAAGATCACAGAGTGACCGGGAGCAGTGGCTCATGCCTCTAATCCCAGCATTTTGGGAGGCCCAGGTGGGCAAATCACGAGGTCAGGAGTTTGAGAATAAATAGCCTGGCCAACATAGTGAAACCCCATCTTTACTAAAAATAGAAAAAATTAGCTGGGCATTGCAGGCACCTGTAGTCCCAGCTACTTGGGAGGCTGAGGCAGGAGAATCACTTGAACTCAGAAGGCAGAGGTTGCAGTGAACCGAAATCGCACCACTGCTGTCCAGCCCAGGTGACAGAGTGAGACACTGTCTTAAAAAAAAAAAAAAAAAAAGGCCGGGCGCGGTGGCTCAAGCCTGTAATCCCAGCACTTTGGGAGGCCGAGGCGGGTGGATCACGAGGTCAAGAGATCGAGACCATCCTGGTCAATATGGTGAAACCCCGTCTCTACTAAAAAAAATACAAAAAATTAGCAGGGCATGGTGGCACGTGCCTGTAATCCCAGCTACTCAGGAGGCTGAGGCAGAAGAATTGCCTGAACCCAGGAGGCGGAGGTTGCGGTGAGCCGAGATCGCGCCATTGCACTCCAGCCTGGGTAACAAGAGCGAAACTCCGTCTCAAAAAAAAAACAAAAAAAAGAAAACAGTACCACAATAAATATAATAATGAAAATATTTGAAATATTGTCAAAATTATCAGGATGTGAGAGACAAAAAGTGAGCACATACAGTTGGAAAAAATGGTGCCACAGGACTCGTACTTGTAATCTGCAAAGTGAAGTAACATGAGGTATGTCTGAAGCCATTGCTCTAGTGGTTGCCAAATGGTGGTTTTCTTTTTTCTTCTTTTTGTTGGTCTGCGACAGGGTCTTGCTCTGTTGCCTAGGGTGGAGTGCAGTGGCACGATCATGGCTTTACTACGTCCTTGACCTGGGCTCAAGCGATCCTCCCACCTCAGTCTCCTGGGTACCTGGGACCACAGGCACATGCTAACATGCTTAATTAAATTTTTTATTTGTAGAGACGAGGTCTCATTATGTTGCCCAGACTGGTCTCAAACTCTTGGACTCAAGCAATCCTCCCGCCTCAGCCTCCCAAAGTGCCGGGATTACGGGTGTGAGCCAGCGCACCTAGCCCAAAAAGTGATTTTCTAATTCCTTAGTTTCTTCTGCATTTCTTAATTGGAATTCTGTAAGAAAGAGTTATCTTTAATCATTTATTTACCCATTTACTTGTAGGAGCATGTATCGTAAATTCTTACTCTGTGGGGTATAGTTAGCTGCTGTAAATTTGATGCACATATTTTTCCAGATGCAATAAGTGTGTTCTCCATCAAGCTGTCTTCTGAATCTTTAAAAATGTATTCTCCTGGGTATATATATATATATATATATATATATATATATATATTATATATATATATTTATATATATATATATTATATATATAATACCTCACACCCGAAATATATATATATATATATATTTCATGGGTATATAATTATTTTCTGGGCAAGTTCGTTCCTGGTGCATTTGTCTCCAGCCCCTGAATCAGAAAAATCTAGTTTTCTTTTAACAGAATACTATTTAGAAGCTGCAGTGTCTGTGTGCAGGGGTGTTCCTAGGTAATAGTGCCCTGACTTTTAGGTCCTCTCTGTGGAAGATGTGGGAAATACATACATACTTATATATACGTATCTATATATATATGTATCCACACACACTGATACCTATGTTTCTATATTAAAAACATGACCACATGCCAATACTTATAATTCCACTGCAACACCTCTGGGTTATTTCTTGCCTTCCAAATTCCGTTGTCTGTAGCTATCTTTTATCACATGCAAAAAGTAGCACTTGCTCAATCCCAGATTAAAATATAATGTAGTCTCAGAATTGATAACTCATACCACTTTAAAAACTACTAACCAGAATTCAGTTTTTATTCACAGTTCTTATCTTTAGCTCAGGGCTTAATATAAAAGCACTAAGTTTAAAACTTAGTTGGTCGGCAGCAATCCACTTGTAGGTATATGTCCAAAGGAACTGAAGAAAGCATCTCAGTATGTGAATGCATACCTGTCTTCATTGTAGCATTATTCAGAAGAGCCACGAGGTGGAAGCAAAGTAAATGTCCATTGACGGATGAATTGGTAAACAAAATGTGTTATATACGTACAATGCAATATCATTTAGCCTTAAAAACAAAATTCTGCCATATGCCACAACATGGATGTACCTTGACATTATGCTAAGTGAAATAAACCAGTTGCAAAAGGACAAATACCACCTGATTCCACTTATATAGGGTATCTAACGGAACTCAGAAGCAAGAAAGTACTGCAGTATTTGCCACAAGCTGGTGGAGGAGAAAATGGGTTGTTGAATGGGTATTGAGTGTCAGCCATGCAAGATGGAAAAGCTTTTTGCGATTTGTTGTATAAAAATATGCATATAGTTAACAATACTGTTCGGTACACACTATGTGAAAGGGTAAGTTTTATGTGTTTTTATCATAATAAAAAATTGTAATAAAAGTTACTTGGGTCAGTTTTGTGAGGTTTTCCCCTTCATTGATTAATTTTTATCCATTTGATACAAAGTTTTTTTCGGTATTCCTGTTAATTTTCCACTTTGTGTCATCTCGTTATCCTTGTTGATTTTTTTTTTTAATTAGATATGTAAAACAGGCCAGATGGGGTGGCTCATGCTTGTAATCCCAGCACTTTGGGAGGCCAAGGTGGGCAGATCACTTGATGTCAGGAGTTCGAGACTAGCCTGGCCAACATGGTGAAGCCCCGTCTCTACCATAAAACAAAAATTAGCCAGGCATCATGGTACATAACTAATTTCATCTGCTTCGGAGACAGGCAGGAGAATCGCTTGAACCCGGGAGACAGAGGTTGCAGTGAGCTGAGATCCTACCTCTGTATACCAGCCTGTGAGAGAGTGAGACTATCTTAAAAAAATATAATAATAAGTATGTGAAACAATAGGTGTTTGTTTTTTGTTTTTGAGACAGAGTCTTGCTTTTGTCACCCAGGCTAGAGTGCAATGATATGATAGCTCGCTGCAACCTCTGCCTCCCAGGTTCAAGTGATTCTCCTGCCTTAGCCTCCTGGGATTACAGGCACCTGCCACCACGCCAGGCTAATTTTTGTGGTTTTAGTAGAGAGTTTTGCCATGTTGGCCAGGCTGGTCTTGAACTGGGATCACAGGTGTGAACCACCGTGCCCGGCCAACAAGAGTATGTTTTATTTGTTACACTGGTTTATCTTTTTTTTTGGTGTCAAGGTCTTGCTCTGTCACCTAGGCTGGAGTACAGTGGCATGATGGTAGCTCACATTAGCCTTACGCTTCTGAGCTCAAGCACTCCTCCTACTTTAGTGTTTCAAGAGGCTGGGAGTACAGGCATGGACCACTAAGTGCAGGCAGTTCATAAATTTTTTACCCTTATTTATTTATTTATTTATTTTTTGAGGGAGGGTCTTGCTCTGTCACTCAGGTTGGAGTGCAGTGGCGCAATCATAGCTGTCTGCAGCCTCACACTCCTGAGATCAAGCAATCCTTCTGTCTCAGCCACCTGAGTAGGTAGGACTACTTGCGTGCACCACCAGGCCCAGCTAGCTTTATTAAATTTTTGTAGAGATAGGATGTTGCTGTGTTGCCCAGGCTGGCCTCAAACTCCTGGTCTTAAGGGATCCTCCCACCCTGCCTCCTAAAGTGCTGGTATAACAGGCATGAGCCACCGTGTCCACCTATTAGCATATTTTAAACATTAGAACTAAACATAAAAGTTTTCCTTTCCTTATCCTTTCCACCCTGTTCTAATCTCACTGTCACTTTCAACCTGTTCTATCCATCCCCTGTAGGTAATAAACCTTGTTTTCTGAATAATCCTGTATTTGCTTGTAGTAAAAATGAACATATAAATACATTTTTTTATTGTCCCCCCCCTTTTTTTTTGATACGGAGTCTCACTGTCCCCCAGGCTGGAGTGCAGTGGCGTAATCTTGGCTAACTGCAACCTCCGCCTACCAGGTTCAAGCAATTCTCCTGCCTCAGCCTCCTGAGTAGCTGGGATTACACGCCTGGCTAATTTTGGTATTTTTAGTAGAGATGGGGTTTTACCATGTTGGCCGGGGTGGTCTCGAACTCCTGATCTCATGATCCGCCCACCTTGGCCTCCAAAAGTGTTGTGATTACAGGCGTGAGTCACCGTGCCCGGCTATTGCCCATTTTTAAAAAGATTTCATACTATAGATACTCTTCTGCCGTTTCTATTTTTGCCTAACAATTTACTTTGATAGGGACTCCATATAAATTCATAGATGTATCTTCCTTTTCCACCTTCATTATATAGCTGCATAATACTCCTTTTGTGGATGTACCATGTAATATTCAGCTGCTCTGCTACATGTCATCAATTAACAGAATTTGCAATCACTAACGGTTGCAGTTAGTAATCTTGAACATGTGTGTTGTATATTTAGAGATTTACATTCAGGACAAATTCCTAGAATTAGGATTCCTGGATTAAATAGATAACTTGTGAGATATTGCCAGATTCTCTGTGCTAGGCAGCCTCCAAATTGGCCTCCAGTCTCGGCTTCCTGGTATTCGAGTATTACCCTTGTGTAATCCTGTGATACTGTACCATGTTTGACCTGTGTAACCACCAGAATATGGCAGAAATTCTGGTAAGCCAACTCTGAAATTAGGTTAAGAGACCACACATACTGAAGCCCAAGTATTAAAAACAATCTTCCTTTTTTTTTTTTTTTTGAGACGGATCCTTGCTCAGCCCCCCAGGCTAGAGTGCAATGGTGCGTGCTCCGCTCACTGCAACCTCCACCTCTCAGCTTCAAGAGATTCTCCAGCCTCAGCCTCTCGAGTAGCTGGGACTACAGGCGCGCACCACCATGTCTGGCTAATTTTTTTGTATTTTTAGTGGAGACAGGGTTTCACCGTGTTGGCTAGCATGGTCTCGATCTTGTTACCTCATGATCCGCACTCCTCGGCCTCTCAAAGTACTAGCATGAGCCTCCCAAGTAGCTGGGACTATAGACATAAGCTGCTATGCCCAGCTAACTTTTGTATTTAAAGAGACAGGGTTTCAGCATGCTGGCCAGGATGGTCTCCTGACCTCGTGATCTGCCCGCCTCCGCCTCCGCCTCCCAAAGTGCTGGGATTACAGGCGTGAGCCACTGCTCCTGGCTGGCTTCTTAAAATTTCTAAAAAGACTAGATATATTTTGGCCTTGTAATAATCAAAATACAAATTTAGGGAAAAGTAATTTTTGTGTGAGAATCTTATGTGGTAAATTTTGTCCTAAGGTAACATAATTGGATGTACCGCCGGGCGCGGTGGCTCAAGCCTGTAATCCCAGCACTTTGGGAGGCCGAGGCGGGTGGATCACGAGGTCAAGAGATCGAGACCATCCTGGTCAACATGGTGAAACCCCGTCTCTACTAAAAATACAAAAAATTAGCTGGGCATAGTGGTGCGTGCCTGTAATCCCAGCTACTCAGGAGGCTGAGGCAGGAGAAATGCTTGAACCCAGGAGGCGGAGGTTGCGGTGAGCCGAGATCGTGCCATTGCACTCCAGCCTGGGTAACAAGAGCGAAACTCCGTCTCAAAAAAAAAAAAAAAAATTGGATGTACCAATATAAAAAGAAAACTATAAGACTAAGATAAGACTGAGGGTTTGGCCGGGCGCGGTGGCTCACGCCTGTAATCCCAGCACTTTGGGAGGCGGAGGCGGGTGGATCACGAGGTCAAGAGATCGATACCATCCTGGTCAATATGGTGAAACCCCGTCTCTACTAAAAAAAATACAAAAAATTAGCAGGGCATGGTGGCGCGTGCCTGTAATCCCAGCTACTCAGGAGGCTGAGGCAGGAGAATTGCCTGAACCCAGGAGGCGGAGGTTGCGGTGAGCCGAGATCGCGCCATTGCACTCCAGCCTGGGTAACAAGAGCGAAACCCCGTCTCAAAAAAAAAAAAAAAAAAAAAAAAACAGGGCCGGGCACGGTGGCTCACGCCTGTAATCCCAGCACTTTGGGAGGCCGAGGCGGGTGGATCACAAGGTCAAGAGATCGAGACCATCCTGGTCAATATGGTGAAACCCCATCTCTACTAAAAATACAAAAAATTAGCTGGGCACGGTGGCGCGTGCCTGTAATCCCAGCTACTCAGGAGGCTGAGGCAGGAGAATTGCCTGAACCCGGGAGGCGGAGGTTGCGGTGAGCCGGGATCGTGCCATTGCACTCCAGCCTGGGTAACAAGAGCGAAACTCTGTCTCAAAAAAAAAAAAAAAACAAAGACGGAGGGTTTGAGGCCAGGCACGGTGGCTCACGCCTGTCATCCCAGCACTTTGGGAGGCTGAGGCGGGTGGATCACCTGAGGTCAGGAGTTCAAGACCAGCCTGGCTAACATGGTGAAACCCCATCTCTAAAAACAAAACAAAACACTGAGGGCTTAAGAAAATGATTAAACGTCTAAACAATTGAATAGGATTTATGAAAGATGGGCCTTATGAACAGTTTAATGTATGATTGTGTTGGCTAGGATTGAAAAGAAATTGTTTATGGGTGTTTTTCCTAAAAATTAAACTAGTTGGCTGGGCGCAGTGGGAGGCTGAGGTGGAAGGATCACAAGATCAGGAGTTCAAGATAAACCTGGCGAAGATGGGGAAACCCTGTCTCTACTAAAAAATACAAAAAAAAAAAAAAAAAATAGCTGGGCATGGTGGCATACACCTGTAATCCCAGCTACTGGGGAGGCTGAGGCAGAGAATTACTTCAACCTAGGAGGCGGAGGCTGCAGTGAGGCAAGATTGTGCCATGCGCTCCAGTTTGGGTGACAGAGCGAGACTGTGTCACCAAAAAAAAAAAAAAAAAAATTAAATTGGTGTTGGGTACACTCATATAGGATCAGAATCTGGTCCTCTATATTGAAAACAAGAAGTTTTTTTGTTTGTTTGTTTGTTTGTTTGTTTGAGACAGTCTCACTCTGTTGCCAGGTGCTAGGCTGGAGTGCAGTGGCACAATCTCGGCTCACTGCAACCTCCGCTTCCCGGGTTCAAGCAATTCTCCTGCCTCAGCCTCCCGAGTAGCTGGGACTACAGGTGCACACCACCATGACCAGCTAATTTTTGTATTTTTAGTAGAGATGGGGTTTCACCATGTTGGCCAGGATGGTCTCGATCTCTTGAGCTCGTGATCCGCCTGCCTTGGCCTCCCAAAGTGCTGGGATTACAGGCTTGAGCCACTGCGCCCGGCCAACAAGAAGGTTTTTTTTTGACATATTTATCTGATCTTAAAATGGCAAGATGTTTTGTTTGTTAGCTCTAAAATCAGTTAGCAGCCATCTTTTGAACTCTAGTTTCTATTTCTGCCACATTTTTTCCTGAGATCAATTTAATTTCTGTAGTTTTCAGATTTTAAATGCTCTCCTCATCATTTAAAATAGTAATTTCATTTATTGGGTGGAAATTTATACAGTTAAAAAAAATTTGTAGAGATGGTGATATAGTTTGGGTATGTGTCCCCACCTAAGTCTCACATTCAACTGTAATTCCCAATGTTGAGTCAGGGCCTGGTGGGAAGTGACTGCATCATGGCGTAGGGGGGATTTCTAATGAGTGATTTAGTACTACCCGCCTGGGTACTGCCCTCGTGACAGTGAGTTCTTGTCACCTGATTTGGTTGTTTAAAGATGTGTAGCACCTCCCTCTCTCTCCTGCTCATGCTTTGGCCATGTGACATGCCTGCTCTTCTGCCTTCTGCTATGATTGTAAGTTTCCTGAGGCCTCCCCAGAAGCCGAGGAGATGCCAGCGCCATGCTTCCTGTCCAGTCTGCAGAACTGTGAGCCACAAACCTCTTTTCTTTATAAATTACCCACTGTTAGTTCTTTTTCTTTCTTTCTTTCTTTCTTTCTTTTTTTTGAGACAGAGTCTGACTCTGTCGCTCAGGCTGGAGTGCAGTGGTGCAATCTCAGCTCACTGAAACCTCCACCTCCTGGGTTCAAGCGATTCTCTCACATCAGCCTCCCAAGTAGCTGGGATTACAGGCCTGTGCCACCATGCCTGGCTAGTTTTTGTATTTTTAGTAGAGATGGGGTTTCACCATGTTGGTAAGGCTGATTTTGAACTCCTGACCTCAGGTGATCCACCCGCTTCAGCCTCCCAAAGTGCTGGGATTACAGCATGACCCACCACGTCCGGCCTCTTTTTTTTTTTTTTTTTTTGAGACGGAGTTTCGCTCTTGTTACCCAGGCTGGAGTGCAATGGCGCGATCTCGGCTCATCGCAACCTCCACCTCCCGGGTTCAGGCAATTCTCCTGCCTCAGCCTCCTGAGTAGCTGGGATTACAGGCACACACCACCATGCCCAGCTAATTTTTTGTATTTTTAGTAGAGACGGGGTTTCACCATGTTGACCAGGATGGTCTCGATCTCTTGACCTCGTGATCCACCCGCCTCGGCCTCCCAAAGTGCTGGGATTACAGGCGTGAGCCACCGCACCCGGCCTTTTTTTAAAAATTTTATTCAAAAGGTTGTTCTTTACTCATATGTTTTGGTTTTTTGGAATTAAGAAACTGTTCTATCTTAACTTACCTATAATATACATCTGTTTGATGAAGTATACTTCTTTTTTGAGCCAAGATCTCACTTCGTCACCCAGGCTGGTGGTGTTGCAGCTTTGCGATGACTCCTATGGGGAATCCCATAGGCAGCGTGCTGAAAGTAGCAGCTCAGGGCAGTTTTGCAGTCATAGTTATACGGTATTTTAATTATGCATCGGTTAAGGGGCAGTTTATGCAGAAATTTCTAGGAAAAGGATGGTAACTTTTTAGTCATTATGTCGTTGCCATGGAAAGGGATAGTAACGCCTGGATGTTGCCATGACAATGGTAAACTGACAAGGCATAGTGGTGGGCGTGTCTTATGGAAAGTTGCTTCTGCCCCATCCGTTTCAGCTAATCCTCAATTTTGTCCAGTGTCTGAGCCCCATCTCTGGAGTCGAATCCTGCCTCCTACCTCAGTGTGATCATTGCTTACTGTATCTTCAGCCTGCTGGGCTCAGGCAATCCTCCTACCTCAGCCTCCCGAGTCAGGAGATCAAGACCATCCTTGCTAACATGGTGAAACCCCGTCTCTACTAAAAATACAAAATATTAGCAGGGCTTTTTGAGGGGTCAGCAGGAGAACTGTGTGAACCCAGGAGGTGGAGGCTGCAGTGAGCCGAGATCGCGCCATTGCACTCCAGCCCGGGCGACAGTGTGACACTCCATATAAAAAAAAAAGTGGCCGAGCGCGGTGGCTCAAGCCTGTAATCCCAGCACTTTGGGAGGCCGAGACGGGCGGATAACGAGGTCAAGAGATCGAGACCATCCTGGCCAACATGGTGAAACCCCGTCTCTATTAAAAATACAAAAATTAGCTGGGCGTGGTGGCGTGCGCCTGTAGTCCCAGCTCGGGAGGCTGAGGCAGGAGAATTGCTTGAACCTGGGAGGCAGAGGTTGCGGTGAGCCGAGATTGTGCCACTGCACTCCAGCCTGGCGCCTGGCGACAAAGACTCTGTCTCAAAAGAAAAAAAAAAAAAGAAAAAAAAAAAGGTGGATATAATTATGTATCCATAATAATTACAGATAAAATGTCATAAAATTAAGAGTAACAAAGCTTTCAAAACTTTTGAGTACAACTATTATGTATCCATAATATTTAAAAAATTTAATGAGGTAAATTTCATATCAGCAGGTCAAAGGTGGTGTATTAATCTGTTCTCCCACTGCTTTAAACAAGTACCCGAGACTGGTTAATTTGTAAAGAAAAGAGGTTTAATTGGCTCACGGTTCCACAGGCTGTACAGAAAGCATGGCTGAGGAGGCCTCAGGAAACTTTTTTTTTTTTTGAGGCAGAGCCTTGCTCTGTCGCCCAGGCTGGAGTGCAGTGGCGGGATCTCGGCTCGCTGCAACCTTCGCCTCCCGGGTTCAAGCGATTCTCCTGCCTCGGCCTCCCGAGTAGCTAGGGCTACAGGCGCGCGCAACCACGCCCAGCTAATTATTTGTATTTTTAGTAGAGACGGGGTTTCACCGGGTTAGGCAGGATGGTCTTGATCTCATGACCTCGTGATTCTCCCGTCTTGGCTTCCCAAAGTGCTGGGATTACAGGCATGCGCCACCGCGCCCGGCCCAGGAAACTCAATCATGGCAGAAGGAGAAGGGGAAGCAGGCAGGACTTTACATGGTGGAGCAGGAGAGAGAGCAAAGGGAGAGGTGCTACACACTTTTAAACAACCAGACCTCCTGAGAACTCTATTGAACTCTATCTCCAGACAGCACTAGGGGGATGGTGCTAAACCATTAGAAACCACCCCCATGATCCAATCACCTCCTATCAGGCCCCACTTCCAATACTGGGGATGATAATCCGACAGTGGGTTTGGGTGGGGAGCCACAGCCAAACCATATCAGGTAGCTTCTCTCAATAAGCGGTGCCATAAAAACTGGCCCCCTTTTTGGAGAATATAAAATTGGATCCACTACTCCACACCACGTGTCCAAATACATTCCATTAAAAGATACCTCAAGTGATCCACCCGCCTCGGCCTCTCAAAGTGCTGGGATTACAGACGTGAGCCACCATACCCAGCGGCAAAAGATAGAAATTTTTAAAGTAATACATTTAAAATGAAAAGATGGAAATCCCTATGTCATCTAGAATTTGAAAAGACTTTTTAGGCCAGGCGCGGTGGCTCACGCCTGTAACCCTAGCAATTTGGGAGGCCAAGGTGGGCAGATCACTTGAGGTCAGGAGTTCAAGACCAGCCTGGCCAACATGGCGAAACCCCCGTCTCTACTAAAAATACAAAAATTAGCTGGGCGTGGTGGTACGCACCTATAATCCCAACTACTTGGGAGGCTGAGGTAGGAAAATCGCTTGAACCTGGGAGACAGAGGTTGCAGTGAGCCGAGATGTTGCCACTACACTCCAGCCTTGGCGACAGAGTGAGACTGAGTCTCAAAAAAAAGACGCTTTAAAACAAGGCAGAAAACCCAGAAACTTTTTTAAAAAACAATTCTTTTGGCTGCATAAGAAAATGTTTTTTACATCAAATGTTGAAGTAGTAACATAGCAAAATACGTAGTTAACACTTTTCTAGATACAGAACACTTCGGCCCCTTCCCCTGTGGGCCGGCCCCTGTGGCCCCGCCCACAGGCCTGGCTGTAACTTCAACTTTGTCTTCTGGGCCTGGCCCCACCTTCCTCCCCGGCCCCTGCCCCTACCCCTGCCGGTAGCCCCGCCCGCAGGCCTGGCTCTAACCTCGAAATGCCCTCTGTGCTCCTTTCTGCCTACAGTCCACCCCAAGGTCCTCCGCAGCCAAGCAGGAGGGAACTAGAATTCTCTGCCTCGGGAGGGTCCTACGTGGCAAAGGCCCTAGTCTCGAAACCACACCGGGTTAGAGGCTGGGAGCCGGGAGCGGAAATGACGTCAGCGGTGCGCGGTTCCTTCCGTGACGCCAGCTGTTCGCGCTTGAGAGCCTTTTTGCTTTCGGAGTTGGGTCCCCTCTGGCGTTGGTGAGTTCCGCGGAGATGAGCTGACGTTGGGGTGCAGGACGGGTTTGGCTTGACCTGAGCGAGGCTTGGCCCGCCTCGCTTGCGTTCGTCGGTGCGGCTTGCTTCCGCTCGGTTCGTCACTCCCCGAGAGGAGCCGGGTCGCTAGTTGCGGTGTCCGCAGGGTGTTTTCATCCACTGTGCTCTCCTCTCCAAAGGTCTCCAAAGCAGCGTTTGTGAATTGTTTTCCAGCAGGAAAATGATTTCCGCTTTTTGCATCCATGTTGGTTCCGTCCCCAGGGTCCCCCCGGTTCAGGGACCTGGCGATTTTTGTGTTCTGATAAGCACTGGGTGAAAGTTGTTCTAGGTGGCCTTTTCTGTCTCTTCTTATGCAAATGAGCGTTTCATCTGTAAATTTGGTTTCGTCTTTGTGCGTTGTATTTTGTTTTTGACCGTTACTTTCATGGAGAAAGATAAAGATTATGTTTTAGGTTTATAGGATGTGCATAGTTGTGTATGTGAATATAAACGTTTGTAGACCGCAAGTCTTTCTGCTAAAGAATACTAGGAATAATAACTCATTCTCTTCGAATGAAGTTCCTAGGCCTGTACATCCCAAGAGAGCTTTATAATCAGAGCTCCAGCGGAAAGGATGAAATCTTTATTATTCTAGTATCAGAATCATCAAATTGACAATTAACAGGATGGTTGGATTAAGTGTTTTTTCCCTCATATTTCTCTTTTGAAAAATCTTAAACATACTCATAATTTGACCATCCAATATCCATTGTAATAGATTCACCGATTTTTAGCATTTTGCCCGTTTCCACTCTCCGCAGGTAAATACAGTTTATGGTGAATTAGATCTGCTAGTAAATTGAAAGTAAGTACTAGACATAATACTTGACTAAATACTCGGCATTGCGTATGCTAAAGATGAGGACATTGTCTTAGTACCGGTAGAATACTATTATTTCATACAAGAAAATGAAAAACATTAGTGTCATGCAATATCTGTTGAAAAAAAAACCTGGGCTGGGCGCTGTGGCTCATGCCTGTAATCTCAGCACTTTGGGAGGCCAAGGTGGGTGGATTACTTAAGGTTGTGAGTTCGAGAACAGCCTGACTAACATGGAGAAACCCAGTCTCTACTAATAATACAAAAATTAGCCAGGCGTGGTGGTGCATTCCGGTAATCCCAGCTACTTGGGAGGCTGAGGCGCGAGAATCGCTTGAACCCGGGAGGGGGAGGTTTCGGTGAGCTGAGGTCGGCCATTGCACTCCAGCCTGGGCGACAAGAGTGAAACTCCATCTCAAAAAAAACAAAAAGAGGGCCGGGCGCGGTGGCTCTCGCCTGTAATCCTAGCACTTTGGGAGGCCAAGGTGGGTGGATCACCTGAGGTTAGGAGTTCAAGACCAGCCTGGCCATCACGGTGAAACCTCATCTTTAAAAAAAAAAAAAAAGAAAAGAAAAAGAAAAAAATCTGTACATTTTTCCAAAATAGGGTCTTGGATATTTTTGGATCTAAGATCCCTTAAAGGTTTCTATGTTGCATTTGTTTACATATTTCAGTTTCTTTGAACCCAGAGTAATTGGAGTTTTAGCTTTTTGCAGAGCAACACATTTTTTTTTTTTTTTTGAGTCTCACTCTGTTGCCCAGGCTGGAACACAGTGATGTGATCTCGGCTTACTGCAACCTCCGCCTCCCGGGTTCAAGCGATTCTCCTGCCTCTGCCTCCCAAGTAGCTGGGATTACAGGCATGAGCCACCTCACCCTGCCAAATAAAAAAGTGAACTTTGATGGAAAAAACTCAATCAGATAAATAGTATGAAAAGTTAGTTCTCTGTGAAGATGGACATAACAGACCAATTTTAGGCACAGAGCAGTTTGACTTTGCCTCTCTGACAGCATGAGATGGGGATGCAGATTTGTTTGATTTAAGTGTTTCCAGTCAAAGCCCTGTTGAGGCTGTCCAGTACTTAAAGTGTATTGTGAGATTTTTTTTTTATGTGGGTGTGTAAAAATTGTACTTGAATTCAAGTTCTGGCTTACCACTTCAATTTTCTTTTCTTAATTTACTTTTTAAAATTTCTTTAGAGATGGGTTTCGCTATGTTGCCCAGGCTGGTCTCAAACTTCTGGGCTCAAGCAGTCCTCTCACCTTGGCCTCCCAAAATGCTGGGGTTACAGGCATGAGCTACTGCCCCAGCCAGTGTATATGTTTGATAACTGATGATTAAGTATGCTTGTTGATTATTGATTAATACCAACAGGAATCCCAATAACCCTATATAAAGAGGAATGGAGATTGCTGCTGTCCATTTAGATTAATGAGCTGTCCTGAAATGATGTTGGCATCAATGAAAGCAGGGTTCTGGCACATTCTCACCTCACAGGATGGCAGCTGTTGATTTGTCCCATGGTAAGTCCTGTTGCTCTTTTTCGGATCCACTGCTCTAGGTTCCCTCTACAGTCCAGTGGTCTGGGCTGCTGGTCACACAGATTCATTTGGGAGGTGCTGAGGTAGGCCAGAGTGTGCTGTTTTGTAAGTCAGCCCTAGCCTGGCTTACAGATTTGGAAAGAGGTACTGCAGATTCTCCTTTGTGAATTTTATCAGTAAGATAGAGTCACGGGCTCTGGGTGTATGTTTCCTTATCTGTGAAATGAGACTGTTGTAATTTTCCTGGCAGGCAGCATGGCTCATGACCACCTTTAGGTCTAATGTGGCTTTGTATGGCAGCAGGTTGTAAGTTTGTGTCTCCTCTCCTCTCCTTTCTCCTTTCTCCTTTTTCCTTTTTGCTTTCTGTCTTTCCTTCCTTCCTTTCTTTATTCTCTCTCTCTTTCTTTACTTTCTCTTCTCTTCTTTTTTTCCTTTTATTTCCTTTTCTCTTTCCTTTCATCTTGCTCTTTTGCCAGGCTGGAGTGCAGTGGTGCATTCATAACTCACTGCAGCCTCAAACTCATGAGCTTAAGCAGTTGTTTCACCTCAGCCTCCCAAGTACCTGAGACTACAGACGCATGCCACCACACCTGGCTGATTAAAAAAATATATAGTCCGGGCGCGGTGGCTCATACCTGTAATCCCAGCACTTTGGGAGGCTGAGGCGGTTGGATCACGAGGTCAAGAGATCGAGACCATCCTGGCCAACATGGTGAAACCCCATCTCTACTAAAAAGATACAAAAATTAGCTGGAAGTAGTGGTGTGTGCCTGTAGTCCCAGCTACTCAGTGGAGGCTGAGGTAGGAGAATTGCTTGAACCCGGGAGGTGGAGGTTGCAGTGAGCCGAGATTGCACCACTGCACTCCAGCCTGGTGACAGAGTGAGACTCTGTCTCAAAAAAACAAAACAAAACTATATATATATATATTGTTTTTTGTAGAGATGAGGAGGTCTCACTATGTTGCCCAGGGTGGTCTTGAACTCCTTGACTCAAGCAATCTTCCTGTGTCAGCCTCCCAAGGAAGTGGGACTACAGGTGTTTGTCACCACACGGAGCTAATTCTTTTTTTTTCTTTGAGACAGAGTCTTGCTCTGTTTCCCAGGCTGGAGTGCAGTGGTGTGATCTCGGCTCACTGCAACTTTTGCCTCCCAGGTTCAAGCGATTCTCCTGCCTCAGCCTCCTGCGTAGCTGGGATTACAGGCGTGCACCACCATGCCCGGCTAATTTTTGTATTTTTAGTAGAGACGGGGTTTCACCATGTTGGTCAGGCTGGTCTTGAACTCCTGACCTCGTAATCCGCCCACCTCGGCCTCCCAAAGTACTGGGATTACAGGCATGAGCCACTGCACCCAGCCACACCAGGCTAATTTTAAAATTTTTGTAAAGCAAGGGTCTCACTGTGTTGCCCAGGCTGATATCAAGCTTGTTACCTCAAGCAGTCCTCCCGCCTCAACCTCCCAGAGCACTAGGATTAGAGATGTGAGCCACGGCAACTGTCCTCATGTGAGTTTTCTTGATTTTGCAGGAATATTTGGGAATTTCATACTAGGAGTAATGACCTCTAGGTAGGTGGATGTGGGGATCATGGTCATCTTGGGACTCTCATGGCTTCGTTTTCTTACAGGACATTATCTTTCTGGGGACCCAGTTTGCCTTCATGAAGAAAAGACAGCAGCAGGAAGGATAGTGGCTGACTGCCTAACAAATTGTTATCAGGTAAAAAGTAACTGTATCCTTGTACATAGCGACAAACTTGCATCCACTAGGTAGACACATTTCCCTCTAGACAGTCTTGTCTCCAGGCTTCTTAAAGCAAATAAAGTGTCACTCAAGGACTGAATCCCCATTTGAATTTCCCCAAGGAGTGAGGCCTCCCATATAGGGAGGTGTTAACTTGAAAATCATCCCAGGCTGGGCATGGCGGCTTATGCCCATAATGCTAGCACTTCAGGAGCCTGAGGCGGACAGATTGCTTGAGTACAGGTGTTCAAGACCAGCCTGAGCAACATAATGAGACCCTGTCTACAAAAAATTTAAAAATTAGCTGGGCAAAGTGGTGCATAACTGTACTCCCAGCTACTTGGGAGGCTGAAGTGGGAGGATCACTTGAGCCCTGGAGGTTGAGGCTGCAGTGAACTGTGATTGCACCACTGTACTCTAGCCTGGGCAACAGAGTAAGACTGTCTCAAAAAAATTTTTTTTAATTAGAAAAGTAAAGTGTCCTGGCTGGGTGTGGTGGCTCATGCCTGTAATCCCAGCACTTTGGGAGGCTGAGGTAGGTAGATCACGAAGTCAAGAGTTTGAGACCAGCTTGACAAACGTGGTGAAACTCCGTCTCTACTAAAAATACAAAAATTAGCCGGGTGTGGTGGCGCACCTGTAATCCCAGCTACTCAGGAGGCAGGAGAATCGCTTGAACTCGGGAGGCGGAGTTTGCAGTGAACCAGGATTGTGCCACTGCGCTCCAGCCTGGGTGACAGAGTGAGACTCTGTGTCTAAATAAATAAATAAAGTGTCCTTTGTTCAAGTTGTTTATCAGCGTTGATCAGATGTCTGGAATGTGCTGAGCAGTGTGCTCAAATAGATGGAAATAAGATGAGATCTAGTCTGGTTGTGCTGAGATAAATTCATATTCAAGAAGTACCATTAATGGCTTATGATTCGAGGAGATGACAGTGACTGTGTTTATGGAGAGAGGAGTTTCTAGGACCCTTAAACCCTGGAGTTGGTAATTACAGCCCCTGGAATCCTATATAGGCATTGCGTCCCCCTTCCTTATTCTCCAGTGAGTGCTGATGGACTTGTTACCTGGCTCCAACCAGCATGTGTGTGATGCTTTAGGATTCAGTGACCTTTGACGATGTGGCTGTGGACTTCACCCAGGAAGAGTGGACTTTACTGGACCCAACTCAGAGAAGCCTCTACAGTGATGTGATGCTAGAGAACTACAAGAACCTGGCCACAGTAGGTAAGACTGGCATCATCCCTGGCAGCCTCCTATGGGACTGATATATGACTGTGTTGCAGCATTAGCAACGTCAACTCTGAACACAAAGAAATAACAGAGACATAGTCACTATCCTAAATAGGTTTTAATCTGTGACCACTCTCAAAATGTGGTCCAAGATTAATAGCAACACCATTCATCTGTTAGAAATGTACATTTTCCGCCAGGCACAGTGGTTCACGTCTGTAATCCCAGCACTTTGGGAGACTGAGGCAGGCAGATTACTTGAGATCAGGAGTTTGAGACCAGCCTAGCTAACATGGTGAAACCCCATCTCTACTAAAAATACAAATATTAGCCGGGCATGGTGGCGCATGTCTGTAGTCCCAGCTACTTGGGAGGCTGAGGCAGAAGAATCACTTGAACCCAGGAGGAAGAGGAGTTGCTATGAGCCCGAGATGATGCCACTGCACTCCAGCCTGGGCAACAGCAAGACTCTGTCTCAAAAAAAAAAAAAGGCCGGGCGCGGTGGCTCAAGCCTGTAATCCCAGCACTTTGGGAGGCCGAGGTGGGTGGATCACGAGGTCGAGAGATCAAGACCATCCTGGTCAACATTGTGAAACCCCGTCTCTACTAATACAAAAAAATTAGCTGGGCATGGTGGCGCGTGCCTGTAATCCCAGCTACTCAGGAGGCTGAGGCAGGAGAATTGCCTGAACCCAGGAGGCGGAGGTTGCGGTGAGCCGAGATCGCGCCATTGCACTCCAGCCTGGGCAACGAGAGAAAAACTCCGTCTCAAAAAAAAAAAAAAATGTACATTTTCATTCTCCACCCAGAAACCTGGAGTTGGAGTCCAGTCATCTGTGTTTCAACAAGTCCTCTGGGTGACTGTGATGCACAGTAATGTTTTGAAAACCACTGGTGTAGTCGTTTCCCCAGGAGAATGAGGATCTCTTTGTTATACTTTCTTATTTCGTATTTTTGTTGCTGTTTTGAGTCACAGTTTCATTCTTTTTTTATTTTTATTTTTTTTTAGACGGAGTTTCGCTCTTATTACCCAGGCTGGAGTGCACTGGCTTGATCTCTGCTCACTGCAACCTCTGCCTCCTGGGTTCTAGCGATTCTTGTGCCTCAGCCTCCCGAATAACTGGGATTACAGGTGTGCACCACCATACCTGGCTATTTTTTGTGTGTGTGTGTTTTTAGTAGAATGGTGTTTCGCCATGTTGGCTAGGCTGATCTTGAACTCCTGACCTCAAGTGATCCACCTGTCTCAGCCTCCCAAAGTGTTGGGATTACAGGCATGAGCCACCGCACCTGGCTGTTATTTTGTGTTTGAATAAAAGTCGTAGTGCTTTTTAAATATGTATGTAAGCCCGAATTTCGGTTTTAGGGGAAAGAAGTAACCAGACTGTTTGGGGCACAGACAGAGGTGTTATTTGCATTTTTAGCCCTTCTGAAATAACTTCGCCACTTTCATTAGATCTGTAGTTCCTGAATCATAGAAAAGTTTGTAATCTCTTTGTGTGTGTGTGTGAGCCAAAGATTTATTTCTTCATTTCTTGCATTTGAAGTACTCTTCAATGACATCCTTGGCCTGAGACTCCTTGCCATAGTCTTAACTACTCAACTGCAACCAACCACTTTACGGGGCTTCCCCTCTCTGCCATTTTTAGAGAGGCTGACCCATTCCCCTAGTTTCCTGTTGTCACCAGCCTTAATTAGGTTGATTTGGTGTTCAGCACAAAAGGCCTCCACCAACTTGACATACATAGGCTCATCACAGTTGGATGCAAGCACACAACGATGGGCTTGGCACTTGTCTAAGCCTTTGGCAGCTTCGCAGATTCCACATGCTGGGCCATTGTGGATGAGGGCAGTCTTCAGCACCTCTTGTAAAGCAGTATTGATGTCCATTACACCTCCAGCAGCAATGTCTTCCTCAGTCATGGCAGTGGGTTATGTGTGAAGCCGAATCTTGAACGCACCCAAGCCTCCGCCTCTGCATGACCTGGTGGCAGCAGGGAAGGAACAGTTTGTAATCTCTTGTACGAGCTTCTTCCATCAATGTCTTTTTCTGTGCTCAGGAGGTCAGATCATCAAACCCAGTCTGATCTCTTGGTTGGAACAAGAAGAAGAGTCAAGGACAGTTCAGGGAGGCGTTCTCAAAGGTGAGTGTTCATGAAGAACAACTCTGGTTGATGAGAAGGTCACTATGTTTGGAAGCATAATTAGGAAACTTTTTTTTTTTTTTGAGCTGGAGTTTCACTCTTGTTACCCAGGCTGGAGTGCAGTGGCGCAATCTTGGCTCACTGCAACTTCTACCTCCCGGGTTCAAGCAATTCTCCTGCCTCAGCCTCCCGAGTAGCTGGGATTACAGACGCCCGCCACCACGCCTGGCTAATTTTTGTATTTTTAGTAGAGGTGGGGTTTCTCCATGTTGGTCAGGCTGGTCTCGAATTCCTGACCTCAGGTAATCCACCCACCTTGGCCTACCGAATTCCTAGGATTACAGGCATGAGCTACCATGCTTGGCCTAGGAAACTTTTTAACATGTATTTTGTCTCTGCAGGTTTAGATAAAGTTAGGAAATATTTAACTTCCCACACACTTTTACTTACAGAACAGTCCCCCCTTGTCTGTGATTTCATTTTTCACTGTTTCAGTTATCTACAGTCAACCATGGTCCAAAAAATATTAAATGGAAAATTCAGCCAGGCACAGTGGCCCATGCTTGTAATTCCCACACTTTGGACGGCCTAGGTGGGCGAATCATTGAGCCCAGGAGTTCGAGACCAGCCTAGGCAATATACCGAGAACCTTGTTTCTACAAAAAATAGAAAAGTTAGCTGAGGGTGGTGGGACACACCTGCTGTCCCAGCCACTCAGGAGACTGAGCTTTGAGGATTGATTGAGCGTGGGAGGTCAAGGCTGCTATGAGATGTGATTAAACCACTGCACTCCAACCTGGGTGACAGAGTGAGACCCTGGCCACTGCCCCACTACCCCTCAAAAAAAAAAAAAAAAAAAAAAATTCCAGAAATAAACAGCATTCAAAGTTTAAAATTTTTCACTGTTCTCGGTAGTATGATGAAATCTTATGTCATCCTGCCTGGCATGTGAATCATCCTTTTGTCCGTATATCCACACTGTGTACACCACCTGTCAGTCACATAATGGCCATCTCAGTTACTAGGTTGAAAAATCATAGTATATTCAGGGTTCAGAACTAGCCATGATCTCAGGCATCCACCTGAGGTCTTAGAACATTTCTTTTCTTTTCTTTTTTCTTTTTTGAGACAGAGTTTGGCTCTTGTTGCCCAGGCTGGTGTGCAATGGTGCAGTCTTGGCTCACCGCAACCTCCACCTCCCAGGTTCAAATGGTTCTCCTGCCTCTGCCTCCCAAGTAGCTGGAATTACAGGCACCCACCACCAGACCTGGCTAATTTATTTTTAGTAGCAATGGGGTTTCATTATGTTGACCAGGCTGGTGGTGAACCCCTGACCTCAGGTGAGCCACCCACCTTGGCCTCCCAAAGTGCTGGGATTACAGGCATGAGCCACCGTGCCTGGCCAGAACATTTCCTTAAGTCAATTTTTGTTATACACTTTTTCCAGAAATTTCCTGCTTTCACTCCCTGATACTCTCTATTCCCTATCAGTTTTTTTTTTTTTCTCTGAGAAAATCAAGGTACATCTGCAGGAATCACTATCAGTTTTAATTTTCATAGCATCAGTTTGTAATAAATGATCTAAAATTTTTACTTGTGTCCTTGTCTTAGCCAGTTTTTCCCCCTTTGGATCATTTACATCAAAACCAAATTTTTGATGTAGCCCAAATCCCCAAATCTCTTTCTGTTTTTTCTTGCCATGTTTAATTTGAAACAAATAGAAATGCGCCTTATTGTTTTCAATGCTTTCCATTTCTTTCCATTTTTTTTCCCCAAATCCTTTCATTTGTCTTTGTTGTTCACTCTGTCACCGAGGCTGGAGTACAGTGGTGTGATCTCAGCTCCTTGTAACCTCTGCCTCCCAGGTTCAAGAAATTCTCCTGCCTCAGCCCCCTGAGTAGCTGAGATTACAGGTGCTCACCACCACACGCAGCTAACTTTTGTATTTTTAGTAGAGACGGGGTTTCACCATGTTGGCCAGGCTGGTCTCCAACTCCTGACCTCAAGTGATCTGCCTGCCTTGGCCTCCCAAAGTGCTGGGATTACAGGCATGAGCTACCTCACCTTGCCTAAGTCCTTTTATTTGTTTTTCTGTTTTATTTCAGGATGGGAATTGCAACTTGAAACCCAATGGTCTACACTTCAGCAGAACTGTTTGAGGGGTCAGACATCCATTGGGGTACAATTGGTAAGATTTGCAAGGGATAGTTCTTATTTTCCACACTCAGAGAAAATCAGGAATTCTGTTATGGAAAGTCAGCAAAAATAAGAGATATTTGAGAGAAGTTGCATACACACAAGAGAGAGTGATGAGTTTGGGGATGCTCCAAATGTATCATGAAACTTGTTTGTTCAGCGCTTCTTCACATTTCCACATATGGAACTAAACACTGAGTTTTGTTTTGGTGTTTTTTTTGACACAGGGTCTTGCTGTCACCCAGGCTGGAGTGCAGTGGTGTAATCATGGCTCATTATAGCCTTGATGTCCTAGGCTTAAACGATTCTCCCACCTCACCCTCCCTAGTAGCTGGACTACAGGTGTGCACCACCACACCCAGCTAATTCTTTAAATTTTTTGTAGATAGGATCTTGCTGTGTTGCCCAGACTAGTCTTGAGCTCCTGTGCTCAAGTGATCCTCTGCCTCAGTTTACCAAAGTGCTGGGCCTACAGGCATGAGCTACCACATCTGGCTTAGACTTCAAATTAAAAAAAATTTTTTGTTGTTGAGACAAGGTCTTGCTGTGTCACTCAGGCTGGAGTGCAGTAGCACAAACACAGCTCACTGAAGCCTTGACCCTTTGGCTCAAGTGATCTTCCCACTTCAGCTTCTTATGTAGTTGGGACTACGGGAACGTACCACCATGCCCAGCTAATTTTTTAATATTTTTTGTAGAGATAGGGTTTCATCATGTTGCCCAGGCTGCTCTCTAATTCCTAGGTTCAAACGATCCACCCACCTTGGCCTCTCAAAATGCTGGAATTACAAATGTGAGCCACTGTACCCATCTAGACATTGAATTTTAAAAATAGTATCTCAGAATTCTACAGCAATCCATTATTATTATTATTTGAGATGGAGTTTTGTTCTTGTTGCCAGGCTGGATTGCGATGGCTCAATCTTGGTTCACTGCAACCTCTGCCTCCCGGATTCAAGCGATTCTCCTGCCTTAGCCTCCCAAGTAGCTGGGATTATGGCATGCACCACCACGCCTGGCTAATTTTGTATTTTTAATAGAGATGGGGTTTCTCCATGTTGGTGAGGCTTGTCTGGAACTCCCAATCTCCCTCAGGTGATCCACCTGCCTCAGCCTCCCAAGTGCTGCGATTACAGGCATGAACCACAGCACCAAGCCTATGATTATTATAATTTTGAGACAGAGTCTTACTTTGTTGCCCAGGCTGAAGTACAGTGACACCATCTTGGCTCACTGCAACCTCTGCCTCCCAGGTTCAAGCAATTCGATTCTCATGCCTCAGCCTCCCACGTAGCTGGGATCATAGGCATGTGCCACCACACCCAGCTAATTTTTGTATTTTTAGTAGAGACAGGGTTTCAACATGTTGGCCAGGCTGTTCTTGAACTCCTGACCTCATGTGATCTGCCCTCCTCGGCCTCCCAACGGCTGGGATTACAGGCCTGGCCAAGATTAAAGTAGATGGCACAGCATTCTAGAATAAGAGTTAAGTCATACCATTTAAAATAAATCTACAGGGCAGGACCCGAATGCATGTAATAAAAATGCCATAAATTATAATCATTATTATAATAATGTTTTTAGCTTCAGATGGGTGCATTCTGTTAATATGTTTGATAAAATTCCTATCATCCCTTCAACAGGAAGGAAACCACAATGGAGGGAAACTTTGTAACTGTGAGCAAGGTGGAGAAGTCTTCAGTGAACACTCATGCCTTAAGATGCACATGAGAACTCAAAGTACAGGGAACACTCATGACTATAATCAGTATGGAAAAGATTTCCTTACTCTGCATGAGAAAACCTCTACTGGTAAGAAACTGTCTGAGTTTAATCAGAGTGAAAAAATCTTCAGCCTGACACCAAATATTGTATGCCAGAGAACTAGCACACAAGAAAAGTCATTTGAATGTAGTCACTGTGGAAAATCCTTCATTAATAGGTCATACCTTCAGGCACATATGAAAACTCACAATGGAGAAAAACTCTATGAATGGAATGGGCCAGGTTTTATTGACTCCACAAACCTTTCTGTGCTTATAGAAACCCTCAATGCAAAAAAGCCCTATAAATGTAAGGAATGTGGAAAAGGCTACAGATACCCAGCCTACCTCAGTATTCACATGCGAACCCACACTGGGGAGAAACCCTATGAATGTAAGGAATGTGGGAAAGCCTTCAATTATTCCAATTCATTTCAGATACATGGAAGAACTCACACTGGAGAGAAACCATATATATGTAAGGAATGTGGGAAAGCCTTCACTCAGTACTCAGGCCTTAGTATACATGTACGATCTCATAGTGGAGACAAACCCTATGAATGTAAGGAATGTGGGAAATCCTTCCTTACGTCCTCACGCCTTATTCAACATATCAGAACTCACACTGGAGAGAAGCCTTTTGTGTGTGCTGAATGTGGGAAAGCCTTTGCAATTTCCTCGAATCTTAGTGGACACTTGAGAACTCACACTGAAGAGAAGGCCTGTGAGTGTAAGATATGCGGGAAAGTATTCGGGTATCCCTCATGTCTTAATAATCACATGCGAACGCACAGTGCCCAGAAACCATACACCTGTAAGGAATGTGGGAAGGCTTTTAACTATTCCACCCACCTTAAAATTCACATGCGAATCCACACTGGAGAAAAACCCTATGAGTGTAAACAATGTGGAAAGGCCTTCAGTCATTCCAGTTCATTTCAAATACATGAAAGGACTCACACTGGAGAGAAGCCCTATGAATGTAAACAGTGTGGGAAAGCCTTCATATGTTCCAGTTCCTTTAGAATTCATGAAAAAACACACACAGAAGAGAAACCCTATAAATGTCAGCAGTGCGGGAAAGCTTACAGTCATCCTCGTTCACTTCGAAGACACGAACGAACTCACTAGTGAGAAACTCTGTCCGTGTAATAAACGTGGGAAAGCTCTAATTTGTTCTAATTCACTTCAAAGACATGAATGAACTCACACTGGAGAGAAGAAACTACGAAAATTATTTAATTCCTGTAATCCGAGCACTTTGTGAGGCTGAGGTGGGTGGATCACTTCAGGTCAGGAGTTTGAGACCAGCCTGACCAACATGGCAAAACTGTGTCTCTACTAAAAATACAAAAAAAAAAATCCAGGTGTGGTGGCAGGTGCCTCTAATCCCAGCTACTTGGGAGACTGAGGCAAGAGAATAGCTTGAACCCAGGAGGTAGAGGTTGCTGTGAACAGACATTGCCACTGCACTCCAGCCTGAGTGACAGAGTAAGAGTTCGTCTCAGCCGGGCACAGCGGCTCACGCCTGTAATCCCAGCACTTTGGGAGGCCGAGGCGGGTGGATCACGAGGTCAAGAGATCGAGACCATCCTGGTCAATATGGTGAAACCCCGTCTCTACTAAAAATACAAAAAATTAGCTGGGCACAGTGGCACGTGCCTGTAATCCCAGCTACTCAGGAGGCTGAGGCAGGAGAATTGCTTGAGCCCAGGAGGTGGAGGTTGCGGTGAGCCAAGATTGCGCCATTGCACTCCAGCCTGGGTAACAAGAGTGAAACTCCGTCTCAAAAAAAAAAAAAAAAAAAAAAAAGAGTTTGTCTCAAAAAACAAATTATTTGATTAAATTGAGACTGCTGTCCGTATAAGAGGAGAAAGACAGAAGTGGGACAACAAATAGAGGAGATGACATGAGGTCATCAGATGATGTCCATCTGCAAGCCAAAGACAGAAGGCTGGAACAGATCCTTCTATCAAGGCCACCAACCTTGCTTGCTGGCACATTGATCCTGGGCTTCCAGAACTTTGAGCAAATAAACTTCTCTTGTTTGAGCCACCCATTCTGGTGTTTTGTTGTGGCGGCTCTAGCAAGTGAATACGGTAAGCAATAAGCAAAAACATTTATAGGTTGTCCAAAAGCCTTAATATTCACATGCACAGCCACACTGGAGAGAGACTATATTTACTGTTCACAGCAGTAAGGCATGGGAAAACCTTCATTGAGTCTTCGGTTCTGTCTACACACAGGAGAAGTTACATAGGAGAGAAATTGTATGAATGTAAGGCACATGAAAAAGCCTGTGAATGTTCACTCTATTTTAATATTCACATACAAGTTGTCTGGTCATAGACCATGTGAAAATAGAGGGGGAAAAAAAGGGAAATTTCTTTTACTGTAAAGTAAGGAATCTGTGTCCTTGTACACCATATTGGAACTTGGAGCAGACCGAGACCCCATTAGGATTGTAGAAGAGCTTACGTTAATGTTTTCTACCTTCTAGAAGGTGTAAGAAGTTGAACTGGAGAGAAGCCTTCTCCCTGTAATGCATGTAGGAAGCCTTACATTAACTCCACAGAATTTTTTTTTACACATCTAAAATTACCTCAAAACCCTGGGAAGGTAAGGAATGTGGTATGACCTTTAAATATTTTACACACCATAATATTTACATGAATTCTCATATTTATACTACTGTACTGTTTCATGAGTAGTGTTAGTACCTTATACTATCAAAATAATTCTAAATCCTCCCTCTCAGACCTTCCACCATTACTATATTTCACTTACCTGCATATGCACACATGCACACGAAACTAGCATATGTAATCTAGTACATTGTAGCTATTTTTCAGAAGTTACCTGTTGATCAATTAAGAATTACCAAAATGAACATTTTTATTTTACCTTCACTTCTTCCTTCTGTGCTAAAAGTTGGATGTAATTCTTGCACTTGATCCTCAAAACATAAAGCATTTTCCCCTTCTGGCTTCTTTGAGGATCTTTTGATATCTTTGATATTCTGTTATTTTTAAATGATATGCCTAGGTGTAGGTTTCTTTGGTGCTTGTCCTGCTTGGTGTTTGCTTAGCCTTCTGGATTTGTGTTTTGGTGTCTGAGTTAGTTTTGAGAAATTCAGTCATTATTGTTTCAAATATTTCTTTTCCTTTTTTTCTTTCCATCTGGTATTTTGTTTATATGTAATACAACTTTTGTAGGTATCCCACAGTTCTTACATCTTGTTTTTTTTTTTATTAGTTCTCTTTGCTTTTCAGTTGTGGATTTTTTACTGCTATATTCTCAAGCTTTTTAGTTGGCTGTTTCCTGGCCAATAATAAGCCTACCAAAGGCATTGTTCACTTTCTGTTGCACTGTCTTCAATCTCAGGCATTTATTTGTGATTCTTAGAATTTCTGTCTCTGTATTTACACTGCCCGTCTGTTCTTGGATGTTGCTTGCTTTATCCATTAGAACTCAGGACATAACAATCATAATTGTTTTAAATTCCCAGTCTGATAATTTCAACAATCCTGCTATATCTGGTTCTGGTTCTTACTCTTTCTCTTTAAACTAACTTTTGCCTTTTAGTATGCTTGCAATTTTTTCGTAGCTGGACATGGCATACCAGATAAGAGGAACTGCTGTAAATAGGCCCCTAGTAATGGTGGTAAGTTGTGGGGAGAGCAGCAGTGTTCTATTGTCCAGTCATTAGATGTCAGCCTTTTAGTGAGTCTGTGCCTCTGCACTGTGAACTTCATAGTTTTTCCCACCCTTTAGTTGGGTCAGGATGTATAGAGTTGGCTGGAATTGGTTATTTCCTTCCTCCGGGTCACTGAAGCTCTCATTAAAACCCAGAAGATTGGCCGGGCGTGGTGACTCATGCGTTTAATCCCAGCACTTTGGGAGGCCGAGGTGGGTGGATCACCTGAGGTCAGGAGTTTGAGACCGACCTGACCAATGTAAAGAGACACCCATCTCTACTAAAAATACAAAATTAACTGAGTGTGGTGGCTCATGCCTGTAATCCTATCTACTTGGAAGGCTGAGGCAGGAGAATCTCTTGAACCCAGGAGGTAGAGGTTGCAGTGAGCCGAGAGTGTGCCTTTGTACTCCAGCCTGAGCAACAAGAGCAAAACTCCATCTCAAAAAAAAAAAAAAAAAAAGCAGATTTTTCTTTTTTTTTTAAAGACAGGGTTTCACCATGTTGTTGGCCAGGCTGGTCTTGAACTCCTGACCTCAGGTGATCCGCCCGCCTCGGCCTCCCAAAGTGCTGAGATTACAGGCGTGAGCCACCATGCCCAGCCAAAAAGCAGATTTTTCTCTGGTGAACTAGTTTCTCCTGATGGCAGGTCTTGTTATGAAGGGAGCACTCTTTTTCACATTCTTAGCCAAGAGCATGAGGGGATTTTTCTCTGATATTGACTGTGAAAACCTGTTTCAGCTCCTGGAGGTAAAGCTCACAAAGCACAAATAACCTCTCACTCCATGATGGTTTGCCCTGCAGCCCCGTTACTCTTACACATCTGGGAAGAGTTGTTGACTTTTGAGGCTGTTCATCTTTTTACTTCTTTCTGGGATCAATTGACAAATTTCATTTTTTTTTTTTTTTTTTTTTTTTTGAGACGGAGTCTTGTTTTGTTGCCCAAGCTAGAGTGCAGTGGGGTGATCTTGGCTAACCTCTGCCTCCCAGGTTCAAGTGATTTTCCTGCCTCAGCCTCTGAAGTAGCTGTGAATACAGGCATGTCCCACCATGCCCAGCTAATTTTTGTATTTTTAGTGGAGACGGGATTTCACCATGTTGGCTAGGCTGGTCTTGATCTCTTGACCTCGTTATCCACCCACCTTGGCCTCCCAAAATGCTGGGATTATAGGTGTGAGCCACTGCACCCAGCCAAATTCCTTTTTTTATATCAACAGCCAGACAGAGTGGCTCATGCCTGTAATCCTAGCACTCTGGGAGGCCAAGCTGGGTGGATTACTTGAGGCCAGGAGTTTGAGACCAGTCTGGCCAATGTGGTGAAACCAGGTCTTTACTAAAAATACAAAAATTAGCCAGGCATAGTGGCAGGCACCTGTAATCCCAGCTACTTTGGATGCCAAGACAGGAGAATTGCTTGAACCTGGGAGGCAGAGGTTGCAGTGAGCCAAGATCATACCACTGCACTCCAGTCTGGGCAACAGACTGAGACGTAGTCTCAAAAACAAAACAAAACAAAAAAACTCAGCTTGACCAACATGGTGAAACCCTTTCTCTACAAAAAATACAAAAGTCAGCCGTGTGTGGTGGCAGGCGCCTGTAATCCCAGCTACTCGGGAGGCTGAGGTGAGAGAATCGCTTGAATCCAGGAGGTGGAGGTTGCATGCAGTGAGCCGAGGTTGCAGTGAGCTGAAATTGTGTCACTGCACTCCAGCCTGGGCAAGAGAGATACTGTCTCAAAAATAAGTAAAAAGAAGCCATCGTCAATGCTCAGTCCTTAAACAAGGACTCATAGTGGACAGAGCCCTATGAATGTAAGAAATATTGAGAAGCCACCACTAGTTAGTTACTCAAAGCTTAATGAATGTGTGAGAATTTACCCTGGAGAGATGCCCTTTCAGTTTAAGAAATGTTGGAAAGGATTTATATAATCCTTCCATTTTTTTTTTTTTTTTTTAAATAAAGACGGGGTTTCACCATGTTGGTCAGGCTGGTCTTGAACGCCGTACCTCAGGTGATCTGCCCGCCTTGGCCTCCAAACTGCTTGGATTACAGGCGTGAGCCACTGTGCCCGGCCTAATCCTTCCTTTTTAATATTCACATGCCGGCTGACTGGAGAAAACCCCTAAAAATGTAAAGCAATATTGAAAAACCTACAGTTATTCTAATTCATTTCAAATAATGTGAACTCACAGTGTATGGAAACCCTGTGAATGTTAGTAGTATGATCAGTTCTTCAATTCTTTTTTTTTTTTTTTTTTTTTTGAGACAAAGTCTCACTCTGTTACCCAGGCTGGAGTGCAGTGGCTTGATGTCAGCTCACTGCAACTTCTGCCTCCCGGGTTGAAGTGATTCTCCTGCCTCAGTCTCCCAAGTAGCTGGGATTACAGGTGCATGCCACTGCACCCAGTTAATTTTTTGTATTTTTAGTAGAGACGAGGTTTCACCATGTCGTCTAGGCTCATCTTGAACTCCTGACCTCAGATGATCCACCTGCCTGAGCCTCCCAAAGTGCTAGGATTACAGGCATGAGCCACCATGTCTGGTCAGATTCTTCAATTCTTATAGTCCCTTTTCATATATTTAAAAAACACACACTGAGGAGAAACCTTATCAGTGTTAGAATTGTGGGAAAGCTCTCTGTGGTTCCTATTTACAGGAAACATGAACAAAATCACACTGTGGAGAAATGCTATGGGAGTTAATGTGGAACCGCTTCTTTATTATCTCAGGTCATAATGAACATGTAAGAATTCACAGTGGCAGGAAACCCTACATATATGGAAAATATGGGAAAGGCTTCATTTAATCCTTAGGACTGATACCACAAAACTCCCACTAGGAGGAAACCTATGATTTTAAGGACTGTGGGAAAATCTTCACTTACTCCTCAAGCCTTAAGGTATATGTGAGGATTGCCAGTGGAGAGAAGCCATATTGATGTAAAGAATGTGGGGAAGCCACACTGCTACTCAGTCCTTGATAACCATTTTAGAACTCAAACTGGAGAGAAACTATGAATTCAAGGAGTGTGGGAAAACTTTTTTTTTTTTTTTTTTTTTTTTGGTGGAGTCTCACTCTGTTTCCCAGGGTGGAGTGCAGTGGCATGATCTTGGCTCACTGCAACCTCCGCCTCCCGGGTTCAAATGATTCTCCTGCCTCAGCCTTCTGGGTAGCTGGGACTATAGGCATGTGCCACTATGCCCAGCTAATTTTTTGTATTTTTAGTAGAGATGGTGTTTCACCATGTTAGCCAGGATGGTCTCGATCTCCTGACCTCATGATGCACCCGCCTGGGCCTCCCAAAGTACTGGGATTACAGGTGTGAGCCAGTGCACCTGGCGGGAAAACCTTTTTATGTTTCACAGCTTTAATATGCACATGCCAATGTATGCTGGAGAATAACTTGGTGAATATAAGTGGAATGGCCTAGATCAGGGGTCCCCAAACCCCTGGGCATGGACTGGTACTGGTCTGTGGCCTGTTGTGATCTGGGCCGCACATACAGAGGTGAATGTAGGGTGAGCAAGCATTACTGCCTGTCCTCCACCTTCTGTCAGATCATCAGCAGCATTAGATTCTCATAGGAGCATGAACTCTATTGTGAACTACGTATGCAGGAATATAAGTTGCACATTCCTTACGAGAATCTAAGGCCTGATGAGCTGAGGTGGAACAGTTTAATCCCCAAACTATCCCCTACTCCAGTCCGTAAGAAAAATGTCTTTCATGAAACTGGCCCCTGGTGCCAAAAATTAGGGGACTGCTGATCTGGATTGTGTCCCATGTCTCATGCACCAGTCAACATATTAAGGCTTTCTCCCCTGGGACCTCCAGTTGAGGTGGTATTTGGAGATGTAGTTTTTTTAAAGAGGTGATTTTTAAATGAGGCAGTTAGAATGGGGCCCTCATTCAATATGACTGGTTTCCTTATAAGAAGTGAAAGAGATATCAGGGTAGCAGGAACAGAATTTTATGTGACATGACCAGAAACGGTATCTGCAAGTCAAGGAGAAATTCCTGGAAGAGATACTTCTTTTAAGGCTCATTATGGAGGAAACCATCTTTATCTACACTTTGATCCTGGACTTCCAGCCTCCAAAACTATGAGCAAATAAATTTCTGTTGTTTAAGTCATCCAATATGTTTTTTTTTTTTTTTTGTCAGCCCTAGGAAAATAATACAGTAGAGAATGTGAGAAAACCTTTAGATATTCCATAGTCTTTAATATTCATGTTCAGAGTTAAAATGGAGAGAGAACTTATGAATGTAAAGAATGAAATGGTGTGTGTGTTTGTTTGTTTGAGACAGGCTCCCTCTGTTGCCCAGGCTTGAGTGCAGTGCCATAATCTCGGCTCACTGCAACCTCTGCCTCCTGGGTTCAAGCAATTCTCCTATCTCAGCTTCTGGAGTAGTTGGATTACAGGCATGTGCCACCATGCTCGGTTAATTTTTGTATTTTTAGTAAAGCTGGGGTTTTATCATGTTGGTCAGGCTGGTCAGAAACTCCTGGTCTCAAGTGATCTGCCCACCTTGGCCTCCCAAAGTGCTGGGATTACATGTGTGAACCGCCACACCCAGCCTCTTTTCAGTCTTTGGTCTGCTAAACATGAGAAGTCACATAGAAGACCATTTCAGTCGATCTAAGGCATGTGAAAAAGCATTTTGTGTTTATTATCCCTTAAAGCATCCAAACTCATCTGGTAAAAGAACTCATAAAACTCAAATGAGGCCGTGCATAGTGGCTCATGCCTGTAATCCCAGCACTTTGGGAGGCTGAGGCGGGTGGATCACAAGGTCAGAGATTGAGACCATCCTAGCCAGCACGGTGACACCCTGTCGCTACTAAAAATACAAAAATTAGCTGAGTGTGGTGGTATGCGCCTGTAATCCCAGCTCCTTGGGAGGCTGAGGCAGGAGAATCGTTTGAACCCAGGAGGTGGATGTTGCAGTGAGCTAAGATTGCATCACTGCACCCAGCCTGGGCAACAAGAGCAAAACTATCTCAAAAAAGAAAAGAAGGGGCCGGGTGCGGTGGCTCACGCCTGTAATCCCAGCACTTTGGGAGGCCGAGGCGGGTGGATCACGAGGTCAAGAGATCGAGACCATCCTGGTCAACATGGTGAAACCCTGTCTCTACTAATACAAAAATTAGCTGAGCATGGTGGCGCGTGCCTGCAATCCCAGCTACTCAGGAGGCTGAGGCAGGAGAATTGTCTGAACCCAGGAGGCGGAGGTTGCGGTGAGCCGAGATCACGCCATTGCACTCCAGCCTGGGTAACGAGCGAAACTCCGTCTCAAAAAAAGAAAAAAAAAAAAAAAAGAAAAAGAAAAGGTAGAGGCTGGGCTAATGCCTGTAATCTCAGCCCTTTGGGAGGCCAAGACAGGAGGATCACCTGAACTCATGAGGTCACAGCCAGCCTGGACAACATAGCAAGACTCTGCCTCTATTAAAAAAACAAAAGGTCAGGTAGGAACCTAGTACTTATCTCTTTATGAAACTGAATGCTTGACATCTCCAAAGAATTCAGTGACCAGCAAGGGAATGTCCCAGTAGGTTTTGCTGGTCAAATGGAATGAGTGCAGCAGCCTGACATTAGCAGCCTTGTGGCTTTATTATAACTTTATCATGCATTCATCCATCTGAAGCTAAGCTGCTAGCTCAAGGGGACCCGTATTACCTAGCTGCGCCTCTTCAGTCATGGTTGGAATAAGCTGAAAGGTGAATGTGTCCACTGGGTTTCTCCAGACATCCAGCCTTGGAGACCAATCTGGAAGACTCACTGGGGTTAGGACTAATTCCCTTGCTTGTCTTCATAGGACTGACTACCTATGTATGCATGCCACAAAAATGAGTACCATCTTTGGGGAATTTCTTCCCTCCCTCCCTCCCTTCCTCCCTGCCTCTGTTTCTCCCTTCCTCATTTCCTTTCTTTCTTTCCTTCCTTCCTCCCCTCCCCTCTTCCCTCCCTCCCTTCCTTCCTTCTTCCCTCCCTCCCTTCCTTCCTTCCTTCCTCCCTCTCTCTGTTTCTCTCTCTCTTTTTTTTTTTTTTTGAGACGGAGTTTCGTTCTTGTTACCCAGGCTGGAGTGCAACAATGGCGCGATCTCGGCTCACCGCAACCTCCGCCTCCTGGGTTCAGGCAATTCTCCTGCCTCAGCCTCCTGAGTAGCTGGGATTACAGGCACGCGCCACCATGCCCAGCTAATTTTTGTATTTTTAGTAAAGACAGGGTTTCACCATGTTGACCAGAATGGTCTCAATCTCTTGACCTCGTGATCCACCTGCCTTGGCCTCCCAAAGTGCTGGGATTACAGGCTTGAGCCACCGCGCCCGGCCTCTCTGTTTCTCTCTTATCTCCTTTCTTCCTTCTTTCGTTCCATCCTTCCTCCCTCTCCCCTCCCCTCCCGTCCCGTCTTTCTTTGGGGTCTTGCTCTGTCACCTGGACTGAAGTGCATTGGTGTGATCATGGCTTACTGTAGCCTCAGCCTGGGCTCAAGCAATCTTCACTGGGGTTATGACCTTGTTATTCCCTTGCTTTTCTTCATAGGGCTGACCACCTGTGTGTATGCATGCCACAAAAACAAGTGAATATTCTTCCCTTCCGTCCCCTCCCCTCCTCCTCCTCCTTCCCCCCTTCTCTCTTTCTCTCTCTTCTCTCTCTCTTCCTCTTTTTCGAGACAGGATCTTGCTCTTGCTCTGGTGCCCAGACTGTAGTGCAGTGACGTGATCATGGCTCACTGCAACCTCAGCCTCCCTGGGCTCAGTGATTGATTTTTCCACCTTAGCCCTTCAAGTAGCTGGGAATACAGCCACGCACCACACAGCTAAGTTTTTTTTTTCTGTTTTGTTTTGTTTTTTAATTAGAAACAGTTTTGCCATGTTTCCCAGGCTGGTCTCAAACTCCTTGGCTCAAGTGATCCTCCCACCTTGGCCTCCCAAAGTGCTGGGGTTACAAGTATGAGAGTATGAGCCACCGCAACTAACCCCTTGATCATTTCTTAATTTGTTTTCTGTCGATAGATCTGTTTGAGTTCCTTATATATTCTGGATATTAATCCCTTACCATATGTAGAGCTTGCAAATATTTTTTCTCAGTCTGTACATTGTCTCTTCACTCAGTTGTTTGTTTTGTGGTGCAGAAGCTTTTTGTTTTTATGTAATCCCATTTGTCTATTTTTGCTGCTGTTGCCTGCAGTTTTGGGGTCAAATCTAAATAAAAATATTATCGCCCAGACTAATGTGTAATCTTTCTTCTGTGTTTTCTTTTAGTAGCTTTACAGTTTCAGGTCTTATGTTTAAGACTTTAATCATTTTGAATTACAGGTATGTTAAAGACAGAATGCTTGTTCCTAGGTGACACAAGGAAAAAGCCTCTCTCTCTCTCTTCCCCCAGTCATCCCGTTTCCTCGAGGTCTCCCTCACACTAAGTCTCTTCCTCTTTCTCTCATTCTCTCCTTTGGATCTTTATCAGTTGTTACTTTTTCTACGCCTAAGAGTTCCGGACTCTTTGCCCTGAACTGGAGATGGGGACTTTGTGGCCTGGGGCTGCTGCCGGGAACGTGGGGAGGCCTGGCGCTGGGGCCGCTCCTCCGCCGGCGGGGATACCCGGTCTTCCTCTCACGGGACACAGTGGCAGCGGCTGGGCCTCGTCCGACCTCCCCTCAGCGCTAGGCTGCCAGTGGTCCCTGCAGGTGCCGCCTTGGGGGCCTCAGGGGGCCGTTGTTGGGGCTCCTCCACGGCCGCCTTGGCTGCCTCGGCCTGGGCTTCCTCCATGCACTCGCTCTTGGCGGGCTCCTCAGTCTTCCAACATGGAGGCTTGTCCATCCCCCACCCCCTAGTCCCGCGGCAGGGTCGGCGCTGCACCCCGCGCCACGCACATTCCCTCACCTCCCGAAGCCTCCGACCCACTCTCACCCTGCCCTCCCACCGTCTTCTCTTTCCTTGTTCCCGACCAAGGAATACTTCACCGCCTTCCGTGGCTTCTCTTTCCTATCCGGTTTTCTTTTCTTTTCTTTTTCTTTTTTTTGGTGCTGTGACTCGGATTTTTTTTTTTTTTTTTTTTTTTTTTATACGGAATCTCTCTGTGTTGCCCAGGTCAACAGAGAGATCAGTGGCATGATCTCGGCTCACTACAGCTTTCACCTCCCGGGTTCAAGGGATTCTCCTCCCTCACCCTCCTGAGTAGCTGGGATTACAGGCACCCGCCACCACGCCCAGCTAATTTTTTGTATTTTTAATAGAGATGGGGTTTCACCATGTTGGTCAGGCTGGTCTTGAACTCCTGACTTCGTGATCCACCTGCCTCAGCCTCCCAAAGTGCTGGGATTACAGGTATGAGCCACTGTGCCCAGCCCTCCTATTCTTGTTTTTAGAAACATTCCCCATATTGGGTGCCAGTTAGACTCAACCCCTCTTAACCTAGGGGTTTCTTACCTATCCCGTTTTCCAGAGGCTTGCCCTTCTTTTCCCTGGTGGGGATTCTATTACCGACCCCCACCCCACCCCTCACCCCCCCACACACACTTCCGGAGGTCTCTTTCATTCTTTCCCTCTCCACACAGCCTCTCTGGCCTCTAGGCCATATGAAACAGTCACAGAACTTGCACATCCGTTTGTTTCACCCATCTGGCCTCTAGGTACTACGAAACAATCACAGATCTTGCAGATCCATTCATTTCACCCTGTCCGGCCTCTATGCTCACAGAGAGGACTGCACTCACGCATACACACCCACACTCACTCGACCTCCAGAATTTTGGCCACCAAGGAAGTACACTGTCACCCCCTTGTGACGTTTCCTGCCTTGGTCTGTGTACAGAGTTGCCAGGTAGCATGGAGCTGCAAGCCTTTCTCTTCCTTGCATTACTGAGAGCCTGGGTATACTCCTTGCATGGGTCCCATACAGGCCACCATTTGTTAGAGACAGAATGCTTGTTTCTAGGTAATGCAAGGAAAAATTAGCATTCAGACAAAAAGTTTTCTCAGCAGGGCAATTTTACTTTCTGCAGAAAGGGTGCTGCTCATCAGCAATCTTGCCACAAGAGCACAATGAACAAAAGAAAGGCAGGCATATTTGTCCTTTACGCTTGTGTCCTTACTGCTGTGTCTGATCTCCATTGGTTGGAGCCAGACCTCACCGTCTAAGCTAAACCTGATTGGCTAATAACTTAAAACTTCCCTTTGAGGCTGGGCACGGTGGCTCAAGCCTGTAATCCCAGCACTTTGGGAGGCCGAGGCAGGCGGATCATGAGGTCAAGAGATTGAGACCATCCTGGTCAACATGGTGAAACCCCGTCTCTACTAAAATACAAAAAATTAGCTGGGCATGGTGGCGCGTGCCTGTAATCCCAGCTACTCAGGAGGCTGAGGCAGGAGAATTGCCTGAACCCAGGAGGCGGAGGTTGCGGTGAGCCGAGATCGTGCCATTGCACTCTAGCCTGGGTAACAAGAGCAAAACTCCGTCTCAAAAAAACAAACAAAACTTTCCTTTGGATGGGAGACCACCTGGGAATACCAGGTACTGTAGGCCTAAAAAAAAAAAAAAAAAAAAAACTTTACTGAACAGGTAAAGCAATGGAGAACAAAGGAAAAGAGGAAGTGGCTTTCAAAAGGACTTAGAAAAGTAATAACATTTCCAAATAAGGAAGGGGCATAGACTGTGAGCTAGGATGTGCCTGTGAGTATGTCCAGCACAAATATCTTGGTTAAACTACAAGGACATAGAATGTACTTACAGCTACGTAGGATAGGGCTTAACAAAGAGTTACTAGCAAAATGTAAGAAGGCTTTGAAGAAAGTCATTAAAAGAAACTATTATTGCTAACATTTATTATTATTCTTTAACAAGAAGGGAAACTTTGAAGAGAAACTTTTTACTTTCTACAAGGTATGATTGATGAACACTGGCATGTAATTTTTTTCTCCTGCTTTTTCCTTGAATGGTTTTTGAATTTAGATTATGATAGCTTTTCATACTTCTCCATGGAGTATTCCTAAGTTTTCCAAAATTTAAAGTATTTCCATCTCATCTAAAATACAAAAATTAGTGGGGCATGGTGGCATGCACCTGTAATCCCAGCTACTTAGGAGGCTGAGGCAGAAGAATCACTTGAACCTGGGAGGCAGAGGTTGCAGTGGGCTGAGATTGCACCATTGCATTCCAGACTGGGCAGCAAGAGTGAAACCCTGCCTCAAAAATAAAAAGTAAGAAAAGAAAATTCACCTCCTTTAATAGAGACATAAAAATACACACTGGAAGGGTAAGCTGTGGGCCAGGTGTGGTGGCTCACATCTGTAATCCTAGCACTTTGGGAGGCTGAGGCAGGAGCGTCATTTGAGCCCAGGAGTTTGAGACCAGCCTGGGCAACATGGTGAAACCCTGTCTCTACAAAAATACAAAAATTTGCAAGGCATGGTGGCACGTACCTGTTGTCCCAGCTACTGGGGAGGCTGATGTGGGAGGATTGCTTGAGCCTAGGAGGCAGTGGTTGCAGTGAGCCAAGATTGCAGCACTGCATTCCAGCCTGGGGAACATAGCCAGACCCTGTCTCAAAATAAAAGTAAAGAAGGGTAAGGTACAAATGTTATTAATTTGTGGAAGCATTTCTGTATCACTCTTCACCTGTTGCAAACAAGATAATTTATTTTGGGGGTACATTCAAATAAATGACATGAAGATGAGATTGTCTTTCTGTGTTTCCTATTCTCAGCTAAGACTTGTGGCCCCTTAGTTTTCTGTGGTGGTTTTATATTATAAAAATTTTTTGAGGCCGGGCACGGTGGCTCAAGCCTGTAATCCCAGCACTTTGGGAGGCCGAGGCAGGTGGATCACGAGGTCAAGAGATCGAGACCATCCTGGTCAACATGGTGAAACCCCGTCTCTACTAAAAATACAAAAAATTAGCTGGGCATGGTGGCGCATGCCTGTAATCCCAGCTACTCAGGAGGCTGAGGCAGGAGAATTGCCTGAACCCAGGAGGTGGAGGTTGCGGTGAGCCGAGATCGCGCCATTGCACTCCAGCCCGGGTAACAAGAGCGAAACTCTGTCTCAAAAAAAAAAAAAAAAAAAAATTTTTTTTTGAAAGTTTCTGAATATATTACTTGTTCTATTATGCACATTTTATATATTAATACTTTCTTCAAGACTCTATCTGTAAACACTTTCTCATTCACGTTATATGTTTATTTAACAGTGAGTTTTGTGAGAGTGTGTTTACCTGCCAACATAAGGGATTTTTTTTGTTGTTTTTTGCATAAAATCTAGATTCTGTAAAATCTGGGAGATTTTTTGTTTTTGGTTTATTTTCAGATGGAGTCTCCCTCTGTCACTCAGGCTGGAGTGCAGTGGTGCAAGCTCTGCTCGCTACAACATTTGCCACCTTGCCTGGCTGTCATGAGGGATTATTAATTGATGCTTTTAGATATTCCTCTTTAGTGTCTTTGATAATTGGTCATACTATGGGTCTTCATGCATTTCTTTACTTTTTTTTTTAAGGTGTGCACTTCTATTCAACTGGTCTCAAGTCATTGTACAGGTAAGCCCTGGCTGCCTCCACACCTCTAACCACGCCCAGGGAGACCAAAAGCCTTCATACAGCTCAAGTTGGGGGACAAAAAAGGGGAGCCACAATGGCTGATCATTCAAAATAAAATAAATATATAAAGGCAAAGATTTAAAAAAAAAATTGCAGTATATAATTTATATGAAAGCAATACTATCACCTCCCCCATGTGAACTTGGGAGAGGACTGGGCCATTCTTCTTAGAGAGAAGTGGGGTGGCTTTTGGGAGGGCAAGGAACTTTCTGTAAGAATGCACCTCCCTATATTTGGAATGACTATTAAAAAAAAGAACAATGTACAATCAAAGTCTTCAGCCACACTGTAGAACTTGGGGATTGCTTCCTCCAGCCAATTACTGTCACCTTCACCATTCCAGATTTTAAATCCTGAGTCAAGCCGAAACAACAACAACAACAAATAAATCCATGCCAGTCTCTCCTTAGTTTCTGCACAAATTAGGGTTTTGTCAAGAAAGCTTGTAATGTGGCTGGGCATGATGACTCATGCCTGTAATCCCAGCACTTTGGGAGGCTGAGACGGGCGGATTACCTGAGGTGAGGAGTTTGAGACCAGCCTGGCCAACATGGAGAAACCTCATCTCTACTAAAAATACAAAATTAGCCAGGCGTGGTGGGGCATGCCTGTAATCCCAGCTACTCAGGAGACTGGGAGAATTGCTTAAACCCAGCAGGAGAATCGTTTGAACACAGGAGGTGGAGGTTGCAGTGAGCTAAGATCGCACCATTGCCCTCCAGCCTGGGCAACAAGCAATGAGTGAAATTCCATCTAGAAAGAAAGAAAGAAGAAAGATAAGGAAAGAAAAGAAAAGAAAGAGAAAGAAAGAAAAAGAAGAAAGATTGTAATGTAAGTAAGTCACAGTCCACCTAGAAGTATTTGCAGTGGGGTGAGTGATACAGAGGCCAGAATCCTCGTCTTTGAGGGGCACACAGCAACATATTCAAGCTTATGTACAAGGCATTTGTGGTCGGGGCATGGAAAAATACTGAGGCACTGTGTATGTTATTTGTGCATGAGAATGAAGCTCCTTAACCCTGAAAACAGGACAGGGAGCAGAGTGTGGTAGGAATGCTGAAAATAGCCTCCTGAGGATGTGGTTTGAGTGTTGTACAGTCACAGGTGCCTCAGTAACCGACCTCAAATGGCCATCTAGTGGATGTTTGTATTTATTATTATTATTTTTTTTTTGAGACGGAGTTGCACTCTTGTTACCCAGGCTGGAGTGCGATGGCGCAATCTCGGCTCACCGCAACCTCCGCCTCCTGGGTTCAAGCAATTCTCCTGCCTCAGCCTCCCGAGTAGCTGGGATTACAGGCGTGCGCCACCATGCACAGCTAATTTTTGTATTTTTTAGTAGAGGCGGGGTTTCACCTTGTTGACCAGGATGGTCTCGATCTCTTGACCTCGTGATCCACCCGCCTTGGCCTCCCAAAGTGCTGGGATTATAGGCGTGAGCCACCACGCCCGGCGGATGTTTGTATTTAATACAAGCCCTTTCAATAAATACTTGGCAGATGGATGCTGGGGAGGACTGTCTCAGAAGAGCTTCGCCTAGCCCCGCCCAGCTGGAATTGTCTGAGTACTTCATTCTCCACGTTCACTGCAAGCTATAAGCTTTGCAAGTGGTGACCCTGATGTGATCACCTTGAAGTTACATGTGAAGGAGGCGAGCTCATCAATTTTCGGGGAATCCTGGTAAGGGACAATCCTGACTCCCATCAGGAGGATGGGAACCATGCGTAAAATATCAGGGGTTGGGTTATCATTGGTCAAGAAATGACCAAAGAGCAGAAAGTATTATTTAAAACAGTGCAACAGGGTCGGGTGCGGTGGCTCACGCCTATAATCTCAGCACTTTGGGAGGCCGAGGTGGGTGGATCACGAGGTCAAGAGATCGAGACCATCCTGGTCAACAAGGTGAAACCCTGTCTCTACTAAAAATACAAAAATGAGCTGGGCATGGTGGTGCGTGCCTGTAATCCCAGCTACTCGGGAGGCTGAGGCAGGAGAATTGCTTGAATCCAGGAGGCGGAGGTTGCGGTGAGCCGAGATCGTGCCATTACACTCCAGCCTGGGTAACAAGAGTGAAACTCTGTCTCAAAAAGAAAACAAAACAAAACAAAACAAAACAAAACAGTGCAACAGCTATTTAAGGCTATCCAGTGCACTGTAGAACCTGGAGCTACACAATCTTATGCTTTTAATTTGGCAGGAATGCCCTCTTTTTCCTGACCAAGGAACCTTAGACTTAGAATAATGGGAGCAGGTAGGTTGCTGCCTGAAAGGAGGATATGAGCAAGGTCATCTTACTAATGTTACTATTTTGACCACCTGGGTGCTGGTATGCTCTGCGTTGTATCCTCTTTATCTGCCAGATTGCAATGAGTCAGACCGCCTATCTTCTCTGCCTGAAGGGAATTCAGGAGATTTAAAGGAGAAGGAAAAACAGGAACTAGAGCAACAAGGAGAGACTTTCTGTATTTTATGTGCTATTTACCTGTCTCATAACCCCTCTAAACACATACAAAACACTACAGATTTTTTTTTTTTTTTGAGACAGAATCTCGCTCTGCCACCAAGACTGGAGTACAGTGGCTTGATCTTGGCTCACTGCAACCTCCGCCTCCTGGGTTCAAGCAATTCCCTGCCTCAGCCTCCCAAGTAGTTGGGATTACAGGCACCCACCACCATGCCCAGCTAACTTTTTTGTATTTTTAGCAGAGACAGGGTTTCACCATCTTGGCCAGGCTGGTCTTGAGCTCCTGAACTTGTGATCCACCCACCTCCGCCTCCCAAAGTGCTGGGATTACAGGCGTGAGCCACCGTGCCAGGCCATGACCCTGCTATTCTTTTGCTACCGTTAAGCAAGGAACAATTTCATACTCTTAGTTTGTGATCTTGATTGGCAAGTAGCAATGACTAACTTTATTGGTAGTATCAGCTTTCATTTACCAGCCTCTAAGCTCCTGAACTTTTTAAAAACTGTTAAATTTGTGTCTGTTGTTGTCTCTGAGCCCTTGCTTCACGCCACTGTTGTCTTTATAGATGGTTCAGGAAAAACTGAAAGAGCAGCTACAGTGTGGCAAGATGCCATGCAGAACTAGCAGCACAAAATCCGGGAGCATTTCAAAACTGTGAAACGGGTGGAATTAGGTGCCCTGATAATTGGCCTTATAAACTTTTCCTCACCAAGACATAAATGTAGTTAGCAATTCTGCTTATGCAGTGTATAGCATTACTCATTTAGATCATGCACAAGTAAAGGGCATTACTAATAAACCCCTATTAGCTTTGCTTCTTACAGAGCAAGATTTCCTCTGTGCCCATCATCACCCTCTTTATATCACACATATTCACTCTCCTTCTGGGTTACCTGGTCCTTTATCAGAAGGCAACGCTAGAGCTGATTCTCTGGTATGACCACAAATGTGGTTTGCAGACTTTCCTGTTTTTTTGCGAGCTCAAGCTGATCATGCTTTTTTTCATCAGAATGCCTGCAGTCTTAAACAACAATTTCATTTAACACTTGCTCAAGCTCACGTAATTATTAAAACTTCTCCTGGCCAGCTGCAGTGGTCCACGCCTGGAATCCCAACACTTTGGGAGGCCAAGGCAGGCAGATCATGAGGTCAAGAGATCGAGATCAGCCTGGCCAACATGGTGAAACCCCCATCTCTACTAAAAATACCAAAATTAGCTGGGTGTGGTGGCGCGTGCCTGTAGTCCCAGCCACTCGGGAGGCTGAGGAAGGAATCACTTGAACCCGGGAGGTGGAGGTTGCAGTGAGCCGAGATCTTGCCACTGCTCTCCAGCCTGGTGACAGAGCGAGACTCTGTCTAAACAAACAAAACAAAAAGCTTGTCCTAATTGCCAACAGCATCCTCTCTCTCCATTTTCCTTAGGGCTTGGTGCTGTCCCATGAGATCTGGTGCCTAATGCTGTCTAGCAAACTGATGTTACCTCAGTATCCACCCTTCGGACGTTTTCATCTCCATGTTACTGTGAACACTTATGCAGGTTTGATACATGCTACCCTCCAGACCGGAGAAAAAAGCTAAAGATGCAGTTACGCATTTGTTTGAATCTATTGTAACTTTAGGCCTTCCACAAACTATAAAAACTGGTAATGGACCTTACTATCTTAGTACTCAATTTACATATGCATTGCAACTTTAACACATACAACACAAAACTGGTATTTCCTAGTACTCAACCAGTTAGGCCAATGTTAAACGAGCTCATTAAACTCTTAAATATATCTTAGTAACCAAAAAAGGGGGAGTATGGGGCTCTCCCTTGAGAACAGGACCTGTCCTTGGAGAATCAACCAACAATGACGGTGATGGCTCAGAAGGTGCCTGACATTACTTGAGGACACCTAAAGAGATTGTATCAACAAGCAACTATCCAACTTGCCACTGTGGAGAATTGGTTTCTTTCTTGCAACTGCAGAGAATTGGTTTCTTTCTTTCTTTCTTTTTTTTTTTTTCATTGTACTTTAGGTTCTGGGGTACATGTGCAGATCATGCAGGATTGTTGCTTAGGTACATATATGGCAAGGTGGTTGCTGCCTCCATCCCCCCGTCACCTATATCTGGTCTTTCTCCCCATGTTATCCCTCTCCTAACTCCCCACCCACTGCTGTGCCTCCCTTAGCCACCCCAACAGACCCCTGTGTGTGATGCTTCTCTCCCTGTGTCCATGTGTTCTCACTGTTCAACACCTGCCTGTGAGTGAGAACATGCGGTGTTTGGTTTTCTATTCTTGTGTCAGTTTGCTGAGAATGATGGTTCCCAGGTTCCTCCAGGTCTCTACAAATAACCCGAACTCATCGTTTTTTTATGGCTGTGTAGTATTCCATTGTGTATATATGCCACATTTTCTTTGTCCAGTCTATCATTGATGGGCATTTGGGTTGGTTCCAGGTCTTTGCTATTGTAAACAGTGCCACAATGAACATATGTGTGCATGTATAGAATGATTTGTAATCCTTTGGGTATATACCCAGTAATGGGATTGCTGGGTCAAATGGAATTTCTATTTCTAGATCCTTGAGGAATCACCACACTGTCTTCCACAATGGTTGAACTAATTTACACTCCCACCAACAGTGTGGAAGTGTTCCTTTTTCTCCACATCCTCTCCAGCATCTGTTGTCTCCTGATTTTTTAATGATCTCCATTCTGAGAATCGGTTTCTTATGTATCTGGCAGTAATTGGGGAAACTTCTGAGAAAGACAGACAGACATGGATGTTTGGGCGGCTGGTAGTTCTTGTCCCTTGCCAAGCGGGATCAGCTCAAGAACGTGTTTATTGGAGTCATGTTCTAAATACCCCTGTTTTTAATGTTATTACATGGTGGGATGCTGACCTGCCTTTGTCAACTAATGATACTTCTTGGATGGGAGGTCAATAGACAGGATGCCACTGTCTTACCCCTTAACTGAAAATTTGAGATGAATTAAACTTAATGACTCCTTGTCCAGTAATCCCACTCTTTGTTTTTCCACAATAGCACATGATAAGTGTGTTACTCTTATTCCTCAGGAGTATCTTTACTATCAGCCTAAAAGGGATGCTAAGCTCACAAATTTGACCTTTATTTTTGCTGCTACAACTAATCTTACTGAGGACTCTAATAAAGCTGCACAAGTGCCTGATCTTCTTATACGCCATCCAAGTAGGGACTGGTGATATAACTTTCAGGCTGTCCAGTGGGCCTCTGTTTCATAATGGCACTTTACTTGATTGGAGTCCCCATGGTTATCTTTTTCTTTTTCTTTTTTATCTTTGAGATGGAGTCTTGTTCTTCTTGCCCAGACTGGAGTGCAGTGGTGCGATCTTGGCCCACTGCAACCTCTGCCTCCCAGGTTCAAGTGATTCTCCTGCCTCAGCCTCCCAAGTAGCTGGAATTACAGGCACTTCTCACCATGCCTGGCTAATTTTTTATATTTTTAGTAGAGATGGGGTTTCACTATGTTGGTCAGGCTAGTCTCGAACTCCTGACCTCAGGTGATCCATCCACCTCAGCCTCCCAAAGTGCTGGGATTACAGGCATGAGCCACCGTGCCTGGCCCCCATTGTTATCTTATGTCTGCAAATCAGACTATTGGATCTGGGAGTCCCTCCAATAGTTCTATCACCTAGTCAGAGTATGGGCTTTCAGAACAACCAATATTACAACTAAAAGGGAAACAAGCTTTAATACCCAACTTTGGTATTATCGTCCTGCTGATACCCAAATTTGGAGATTAGGACTTCCTTTTTTTTGTTTTTGAACAGGTTCTTTCACATGATGAGTATATTACTAGTGGTGGCAACTATACCTTCAAGTTGGACTTGTCTATATCCAGCATGCTTCAAATCCAAAGTATAATTCTTTTTGTGCAAAGTTCTTGTCTCCTATTCATCACTCCCACATCCTGTCTTGTCCCATGAGCAGGGTATCAGCTCTACAAATGTAATATGATTAACAAGGTGTAGCACAAAAAGGTGAGGACAGAAAAGAGAGAAATTTTTCAAGTCACCTGTACAGGTCAGCTCCAGGCAGAAAAGTATCATTGTGTGGAACAGCCCTGGCCAGTGAGAAGCCAGTGAAGAAAGATAAGAGAGAAGTAAAGGGGAAGAAGTAAAATTTGAAGAAATAATAGGCAAAACTTTCCAAATTTGATGAAAGATATGAGTGTTTAAATCAAGAAGCTCAACAAACTCCAAGTAAGAGAAACTCCGAGAGGCCACCACTGAGTCACATTATCATCAAAATGGCAAATGGCAAAGAAAAGAGTGCTGAAAGAAGTGATCCCTTACATAAAGGGATTCTCAATAGTGAAGATAAACACTATTTCATGAGCTTTTCCACCTTTTCATTGTCTATCCATTTTGTCACATTTTCATTTATTCTCAGAGAGGGAACCGTTTTAATTCCTTTTCAAATGTTTTAATTTAAGTGTTCTTTGTAAAGTTTTCTGTATTTTGCTTTTTAGATTATATCCTTTTTTATTTTCTCTCCAAAATACTTTCTTTCTTTCTTTCCTTTCTTTTTTTTTTTTTTTTGAGACGGAGTTTCGCTCTCGTTACCCAGGCTGGAGTGCAATGGCGCGATCTCGGCTCACTGCAACCTCCGCCTCCTGGGCTCAGGCAATTCTCCTGCCTCAGCCTCCTGGGTAGCTGGGATTACAGGCACGCGCCGCCATGCCCAGCTAATTTTTTGTTTTAGTAGAGACGGGGTTTCACCATGTTGACCAGGATGGTCTTGATCTCTTGACCTCGTGATCCACCTGCCTCGGCCTCCCAAAGTGCTGGGATTACAGGCATGAGCCACCGCGCCCGGCCCTTTCTTTCTTTTTTAAGATGGAGTCTTGCTCTGTCACCCAGGCTGGAGTGCAGTGGCATGATCTTGGCTCACCACAACCTCCGCCTCCTGGGTTCAAGCGATTGTCCTCCCTCAGCCTCCTGAGGAGCTGGGATTACAGGTGCGCGTGACCATGCCCAGCTAATTTTTGCGTTTTTAGTAGAGACAGGGTTTCACCATATTGGTCAGTCTGGACTTGAACTCCTGACCTTGTGATCCGCCTGCTTTGGTCTCCCAAAGTGCTGGGATTACAGGCGTGAGCCACTGCACCTGGCTGACAATACTTTCTAAATAAAATACTTACTAATTTTAAATAAGATAACATGGAACTATTTCCTTTGTAGAGCCAAACTCCTAACATTAGCTCTTTGGTCACTGGTTGCATCTTCTCTTTCACAGAAGATGTGAGCATGCAGAAGAAAGAATCCACAAATCTGAAGATAAAACGTTTGCAAAATATCGACTCTGAGAGGCCTAAAGGAAAAAGAGTGAAGACTAAACAGAACTTAAGGGATCTGTAGCACACCACTAATCAGACCAACACACACATTATGGAAGGTGGAGAAAGATGAAAGAGAAATAAAGGAGTAGAATAAAACGTGAAGAAGTAATAGGCAAAACGTTCCAAATTTGATGAAAAATAAGAATCTTTAAATCAAAGAAGCTCAACAAAGTCCAAGTAAGAGAAACTCAGAGAGGCCCACCGTGAGTCACATCATCATCAAAATGGCAAATGGCAAAGACGAAGAGTGCTGAAAGAAGTGATTCTCAATACTATTAATAACAAATACGTCATCAGAAACCATAGGGGACATAGTCAGTGAGATGACATATTTAGGAGCTGAGAAAGAAACCCTATCAATCACCAGAAATGTTCAAAAATGAGGGAGAATTTAAGACACTCCTAGAAAAACTAATGGCAAGGAAGTTTACCACTACACTTGCCATACCAGAAATGCTGCTGGGTGTGGTGGCTCACTCCTGTAATCCCAGTACTTTGGGAGGCCAAGGTGGGCGGATCATGAGGTGAGGAGTTTGAGACCAGCCTGGCCACATAGTGAAACCCCATGTCTACAAAAATCAGCTGGGAATGGTGGTGCATGCATGTAGTCCCAGCTTCTTGAGAGGCTGAGGCAGGAGGTTCACTTGAACCGAGTAGGCAGTAGTTGTGGTGAGCCGAGATTTTGCTACTGCACTCCATCCTGGGCAACAGAGTGAGACTATGTGTCAAAAAGAAAAAGAAAAAGAAAAAGAAATACTAAAAGGAGTTCTTCAGGGTGAAATAAAAGGATGCTAGACAGTAACTCAAGCTGTGTGGAGAAATAAAGATCTCTAGTAAAGTAATTGGACCACATTTACTTAGTAAATTTATTTTACCACATAGTAAAATAAAGATTTATTTTACCACATAGTAAAATAAAGATTTATTTTACCACATAGTAAAATAAAGATTTATTTTACCACATAGTAAAATAAAGATCTCTAGTAAGTATATTGGACCACATTTGTGATATTTTTATATATAACTCCAGTTTTTACTTTTTGAGAAGGAGTCATACTCTGTCACCCTGGCTGGAGTGCAGTGGCGTGATCTCAGCTCACTGCAACCTCCACCTCCTGGTTCAAACAATTTTCCTGCCTCAGCCTCCCACATAGCTGGAACTGTAAGCACATGCCCCCATGCCCAGCTAATTTTTGTATTTATAGTAGAGACAGGGTTTCACCATGTTGGTCCGGATGGTTTCAGTCTCTTGACCTTGTAATCCACCCTCCTCAGCCTCCCAAAGTGCTGGGATTACAGGTGTGAGCCACTGCACTCAGCCTCCAGTTTTTACTTCTTACTGGATTTTTAAAAATCAGTAAAAATTGCCAAGCATGGTGTCTGGCTCTGTCCCCCAGGCTGCAGTGCAGTTGCACAATCACGGCTCACTGCAGCTTTGAACTCCTGGGCTCAAGCAATCCTCTTGCCTTGGCCTCCCAAAGTGCTGGGAGTACAAGTGTGAGCCATCTTACCTGGCCTCAGTAGGAAATTTATAGCTGTAAATACCTACAAATAATTTTATATCTTGAGGAACTACCAAAAAAAGAGGAAAGTAAACTAATCTTACAGAAGGAAAGAAATAAGAGGGGAAATACGTGAAATGGAGAATAGATGAAAATCTATTCAATGAGAATCAATGAAACTAAAAGGTGTTTCTTTGCAAAGATCAATAACATTGACAAACTCCACTTAGATTGCCAAAAAAAGACAGAAGATGCAAATAATTAAAATTAGAAATGACACTGGGGCATACTACAACAAACTTTTCAGAAATAAAGATTAGAAGAGGATACCATGAACATTTTTTATTAGATAACTTTATTTAGATAACCGAAATAAAGTGGACACATTCCTGGAAACACAGAAATTATCTTCACTGGATTAAAAAGTAATGAAAAATCTCAACAGATCTATAACAAGAAAAAATATTAAATCAGTATTTCAAAACTTTCCAACAATGAATTGTTAAGGACCAAAGAATTGTCAATTCATGAATGAATTGTACCAAACATTTAAAGAATAATTAACACCAGTGTTTCTCAATATCCTCCAAAAAAGTAGAATAGGAGTCCAGGCACAGTGGCTCATGCCTATAATCCCAGAACTTTGGGAGACTGAGGTGGGCAGAGCACTTGAGGTTGAGAGTTCGAGACCAACGCCAGAAACCTGTCTCTTCTAAAAATACAAAATTAACCCAGAGTGGTCACTCATGTCTGTTATCTTAGCTACTCAGGAGGCTGAGGCAGGAGAATCGCTTGAGCCTGGGGTAGTAGAGATTGCATTGAGCCGAGGAGGCAGAGGTTGCAGTGAGCCAAGATCACGGCAACAAGAGTGAAATCTCATCTCAAAAAATTAGGAAAAAAAAAAAAAAAAAAAAAGAGAGACCATCCTGGCCAACATGATGAAATCCGATCTCTACTAAAAATACAAAAATTAGCTGGGGGTGGTGGCGCGAGCCTGTAGTGTCAACTACTTTGGAGGCTGAAGCAGGAGAATTGCTTGAACCTGGGAGGTGGAGGTTGCAGTGAGACAAGATTGCATCACTGCCCTCCAGCCTGGTGACAGAGTGAGACTCCATCTCAAGAAAAAAAAAAGTAGAACAGGAGAGAACACTTTCTTTTTTTTCTTTTATCTTTTTTTTTTTTTTTGAGACAGAGTCTCTGTCACTCAGGCTGGAGTGCAGTGGCATGATTTTGGCTCACTGCAACCTCTGCCTCCCAAGTTCAAGCGATGCTCCTGCCTCAGCCTCACCAGTAGCTGGGGTTACAGGCATGTGCCACCAGAGCTAGCTAATTTTGTTTGTATTTTTAGTAGAGATGTAGTTTCACCATGTTGGCCAGGCAGGTCTCAAACTCCTGACCTCAAGTGATCTGCCTGCTTTGGTCTTCCAAAGTGCTGGGATTACAGGCATGAGCCAGTGTGCCTGGTCAGAGAGAAAACTTTCTAAATCCATGAGGCCATCATTGCATTGATACTAAAGCCAAATGAAAAACAACTCTTGCTGAGAGAGGTGGCTCATGCCTGTAATCCTAGCACTTTGGGAGGCCCAGAGTGGGTGGATTGCTTGAATTTAGGAGTTTAAGACCAGCCTGAGCAACATGGTGAAACCCCATCTCTGCGAAAAAAATACAAAAATTAGCCGGGCATGATGGTGCGCCTGTGGTCCCAGCTGCTTGAGAGGCTGAGGTGGGAGGATGGCTTGAGCCTGGGGTGGTAGAGACTGCATTGAGCCAAGATTGTGCCACTGCACTCTAGCCTGGGTGACGGAGTGAGATCCCATTTCACACACACACAAAAAAAACCCTCAAGAGAAAGAAATTAGAGATTGTCTTTCATGAATACAAATGCAAAAATCCTTAAAAAATATTAGCAAATCATATCCAACAGCACATTAAAAGCACTATACCCCATGACTAGTGAGATTTACCACAGGAATGCAAGGTTGGTTCAACAAATGGAAATTTTAAAAAACATAATTCTTCACATTACTAGTACAAAAGACAAAAACCCCACAGAATCACCTCAACTAATGCGGGAAAGGCATTTGATGAAACCCAACACTTTTCCATGATAAAAATTAAGAAAACTGGTTGGGTGCAGTGGCTCACATTTGTAATCCCAGCACTTTGGAAGGCTGAGGTGGGTGGATCACAAGGTCCGGAGTTTAAGACCAGACTGGCCAAGATGGTGAAACCCCGTCTCTACTAAAAATACCAAAATATTAGCTGAGCATGGTGGTAGATGGCTGTAATCCCAGCTACTCAGGAGGCTGAGGCACCGAAGTGCTTGAACCTGGGAGGCAGAGGTTGTGGTGAGCCAAGATTGTGCCACTGCATTCCAGCCTGGGTGACAGAGCAAGACTCCATCTCAAAAAAAAAAAAAATTATGAAAATTAGAAATAGAAGGGAGTTTATTCAATGAGACAAAGTGCATTTATGAAAAAACAGTTAACATCATACTCAATAGTGAATGTCTGAAAATTCTCCCTAAGATCAAGGAGAATCAAATGTTCGATTTCTTTATTGCTATTCAACATTCTACAGAAAATTCTAGCCAGAGCGATTAGATAAGAAAATGAACTAAAAGGTTTCCCAATTAGAAAAGAACAAATTAAACTATATTTGTAGGTGATATTTGATATATAGAAAATTCTGAAGAATTTACAAGAAAACTAGTAGAGCTTGTAATAAATTCCATAAAGCTGCACAGTACAACAGCAACAGATGAAAATTAGTTATCTATCTATAGGCCAGCAATGAACAATCAGAAAAGAAAACTGAGAATGTGATCCTTTTTACAAAAGCATCCGAATAAATTACATGGGAATAACTTTACCCCAAGAGGTAAAATATTTGTACACTGAAAATTTCAAAACATTACTGAAAGAATTTAAAGAAGACGTAAATTGAGAGATATTGACACATAGGGAGACTCAATATTATAAAGGTAACAATATAACCAGAAGAGTCAACTCAATCTCTACTACAAGTCCAACAGCCTTTTTTTTTTTGGCACAAAATAAAGAATGCTTGGTATCAGTGGTATTTCATAATGTAGTACGGGAGGCTTTGAATCATTTGGTAAGATGTGAGAGATAATAACACATAGTTGAAGAAGAAGAAAAAAATACAATAAGGCCAGGCATGGTGTGTGGTGACTCACGCCTGTAATCCCGCTTCGGGAGGGTAAGGCGGGCAGATCGCTTGAGCCCAGGAGTTCCAGACTAGCCTGCGCAACATGGTGAGACCCCGTCTCTACAAAATAATAGTAATAATAACAACAATAATACAAAAATTAGCCGGGCGTGGTGGTGCGCCCGTGGTCCCAGCTACTCTGGAGGCTGAGGTGGGAGGATGGCTTCCGCCTGGACAGGTCGAGACTGCAGTGAGCTGTGTTCCTGCCACTGCACTCCAGCCTGGGCAACAGAGCCAGATCCTGTCTCAAAAAAAAAAAGAAAGAAAAGAAAAGAAAAAAATGCAATATATATATATATATTTTTTGAGACGGAGTTTCGCTCTTGTTACCCAGGCTGGAGTGCAATGGCGCGATCTTGGCTCACCGCAACCTCCGCCTCCTGGGTTCAGGCAATTCTCCTGCCTCAGCCCCCTGAGTAGCTGGGATTACAGGCACGCGCCACCACGCCCAGCTAATTTTTTGTATTTTTAGTAGAGACGGGGTTTCACCATGTTGACCAGGATGGTCTCGATTTCTTCACCTTGTGATCCACCCGCCTCGGCCTCCCAAAGTGCTGGGATTACAGGCGTGAGCCATAGCGCCCGGCAAAAAATGCAATATTTACACAAAGTATCGGTACATTGAAAACGCAAAGGAATCAATGATTAGAGTTTAGCAAGGTCAAATAAAAAGAAATAAGAGAAATAAGTTCTAAAGACGTGATCGAATGGAGGAAGCAGGCCATTTCATGGATTGGCAGGTTTATCAACTGCAGAGAATCTGGAAAGGGGTTCAGGAACGTGGGGAACGTTTTTAATGTGCATCTTGAGGGGTGAGTCCCTCGACGGACGTTTCGCCCTTCTAGTCCACTCTGTCACCGAAGCCACCGGCTGGGTCTGGCCCCACCGTTAGCCCCGCCTCCGGAATAGGCCCCGCCCATAGGCCTGATTTCACCCCCAACTTTGTCCTCTGAGCCCATTTCTCTCTGGCCGACCCACGCACTGAGCCGACCCCTTGATACCTTCGCACCCACGCGGAGGAAAACTAGAATTATGCCGAAAGAGTCCCATCCTGGCCAACTGCCCACGCAACAGTCGCAACCCCCAACGTCCAAAGCGGAAGTGACGTTAGCGGCGCGCCGCCCTCTTTTTTAGTCGCTGGCGCCTTTTTCCTTTGTGTCCTCTGGTCAGTCACTACTTTGGTGAGGTTTGTGTAGACCAGGGGGTTGGGTGGTGTTTCGGGGTCGGCAAAGGTCACATTCGATCCAGGGCGATCGAGGAACCTCGTTAGAGATGTGCGGACCACTCCATTCGCGTCCGCCGGAGCCGCGGAGCCATCGGGGGAGGCCAGGCCCGAGAGGCCACTGGGACCTTGGGTGCCCTAGAGGAGCCGGGTGGGAAGTGCAGTATGGGCCTGCCCGAGGGAGGTTTCCAGCCGTTGTGTTTCCGTCTTCAAAAGTCTCCAGGGGTTCTGAGGCCTTAGAAAATAAGTCTCCAAGGCAACCTTTGTGAATTGTTTTTCAGAGGGAAAAGAATTTTGCCGTTCGCGTTCGGTTGCCTCCGTTCCCAAGATCCTGCAGCCCCACGGACCTGGCGACTCCACCGCGATCGGGTGAGCATCGGGAGATGGTTCAAGGGGGCAGCTGCTTCCTTTGTTACGCAAATGAGTGTTTCTTGAGAGATTTTGTCATGTGGCCTTTGCGAAACCTGTGTATTTTTTATTGACACATTTCGTTGAGATAGAAAGGTGCTTTCTTAGTTGTCTAGGGTGTGCGTATTTCTGTATGTGCATATAAATGTTTGTAGACCGCGAGTCTTTTCTGCTAAAGAAAGCTAAGAATACTCAGCTATTCTTTTCATATGAAATTCCTAGCTCTGGCCGGGTGCGGTGGCTCACGCCGGTAATCCCAGCATTTTGGGAGGCCGCGGCGGGTGGATCGCTTGGGATCGGAAGTTCGAGACCAGCCTTACCAACAGGGAGACACTCCGTCTCTACGAAAAATACAAAAAATTAACCGGGCATGGTGGCGCATTCCTGTAATCCCAGTTACTCGGGAGGCTGAGGCAGGAGAATCGCTTGAACCCGTGGGCAGAGATTACAGTGAGTCGAGATCTCGCCATTGCACTATAGCCTGGGCAAAAAGTGAAACTCCATCTCAAAAACAAAACAAAACAAAAACAGCAAAACCCACAAACACAAAAAGAAGTTCCTAGCGCTGTACATATGCAAAGAGCTTCATAACCAGCCCTCCGGGAAGAAAGGATGGAGGGTTTACACACTAATATTAGAATAATCGAATTTACCAGGATGACTGTATTAAGTGTATTTTCCCCACATTTTCTTTCGAAAAAACTTAAACCTATGGGTATTTTGACCATCCAGTACGACGAATAAGTATCCATTGTAGATGCAGCTGTTTTTAGCGTTTTCTGTATTTGCTCTCTCGTAAATAAATTTTATGGTGGACTATTTGAGAGTAAACGGGAAATACATTGCAGAGATGAAGCTCGACATTTAAGTAGTTGGTAATGCCTGACTCAATGATAAGAATGTTGTCTTACTAAAACCATAGTACCATTTGCATCAAGAAAATGAAAAATACTGTTATCTAATATTTACTCTGTATAATAAACGAAAATTCTTCAAATTGTTCTGAAATATAACTGAGTGTTTTTGGATCTGCGATCTATTCAAGCTTTTGTTTTTTTTTCCGAGACAGTCTCGCTGTCACCCTGGCTGAAGTGCAGTGGCGCCATTTCGGCTCACTCGGCCTCCTGGGTTCAAGTGATTCTTCTGCCTCAGCTTCCTGAGTAGCTGGGATTACAGATGTGCGCCACCGCGCCCTGCTAATTTTTTTTTTGTTTTAGTAGAGACGGGGTTCACCATGTTGGTCAGACTGGTCCCGAACCCCTGACCTCGTCCTCCGCCCTCCTCAGTCTTCCAAAGTGCTGGGGTTACAGGCATGAGCCACCGCGCCCGGCCTCAGATTGTTTTTGAGACAGGGTGTTGCTCTGTCGCGCAGGCTGGAGTGCAGTGGTAGGATCTCGCCTCACTGCAACCACCGCCTCCCACGCCCAAGCGATTCTCCCGCCTTAACCGCCCGAGTAGCTGGGACTATAGGTGCATGCCACCAGTGCACGCCACCAGATATAGCTGATTTTTGTAGTTTTTTTGTTTTTTTTTGAGATGGAGTTTCGCTTTTGTTGCCCAGGCTGGAGTGCAATGGCGCGATCTTGGCTCACCGCAGCCTCTGCCTCCCAAGTTCAAGCGATTCTCCTGCCTCAACCTCCTGAGTAGCTGGGGTTACAGGCATGCGGTAGCATGCGTGGCTAATTTTTTGTGTTTTTAGTGGAGACGAGACTTCTCCATGTTGGTCAGGCCGGACTCAAGCTCCCGATCTCAGGTGATCCCGCCACCTCGGCCCCCTCAAAGTGCTGGGATGACTGGCGTGAGCCACTGTGCCTGGCCTGTACATTGTATAGAGATGCAGTTTTGCTGTGTTGCCCAGACTGGTCTCAGACTCCTGAGCTCAAGTGAACTCAAAGTGTGGGGATTACAAGCGTGAGCAAGTGTGCCCAGCCTATTCAAGCGTTTTGAATTGCACTTGGTATGTCTTCTTTTTTAACCTAGAGCCGTTGTTATTGTTTCTCCATTATGTTGGCTTTTTCAAAAGTCATACATTTTTAATTTTTTTTGAGATGGAATCTTGCTCTGTCACCCAGGCTGGAGTGCAGTGGTGCTATCTTGGCTTACCGCAACCTCCAGCTCCTGGGTTCAAGCGGTTTTCCTGCCTCAGCCTCCGGAGTAGCTGGGATTACAGGTGAGTACCGAGCGTGGTCAGCTAATTTTTGTATTTTTTTTTTTTTTTTTGAGACGGAGTTTCGCTCTTGTTACCCAGGCTGGAGTGCAATGGAGCGATCTCAGCTCACCGCAACCTCCGCCTCCTGGGTTCAGGCAATTCTCCTGCCTCAGCCTCCTGAGTAGCTGGGATTACAGGCATGCACCACCATGCCCAGCTAATTTTTTGCATTTTTAGTAGAGACGGGGTTTCACCATGTTGACCAGGATGGTCTCGATCTCTTGACCTCGTGATCCACCCGCCTCGGCCTCCCAAAGTGCTAGGATTACAGGTGTGAGCCACCGCGCCCGGCTAATTTTTGTATTTTTAGTAGACATGGGGTTTCACCATGTTGGTCAGGCTGGTCTCGAGCTCCTGACCTCGTAATCTGCCTGCTGGCCTCCCAAAGTGCTGGGATTACAGGCATGAGCCACGGCTCCCGGCTTTCTAATTAATTAATTAATTAATTAATTTTTTGAGACAGAATTTTGCTCTTGTTGCCCAGGCTGGAGTGCAATGGCACGATCTCAGCTCATTGCAACTTTTACCTCCCAGGTTCAAGCGATTCTCCTGTCTCAGCCTCCCAAGTAGCTGAGATTACAGGCATGTACCACCACTCCCGGCTAATTTTGTATTTTTATTAGAGACAGGTTTTTCCCTGTTGGTCAGGCTCATCTTGAACAACTGACCTCAGGTGACCCACCTGTTTCACCCTTCCAAAGTGCTGGAATTACAGGTGTGAGCCACCGTGCTTTGCACAATTTTTATTTTAGAAAGCTGCACATTGTGATATTTCTTTTCTCTCTCTCCTTTTTTATTTTTATTTTTTGAGACAGAGTCTTGGCTGTGTCACCAGGCTGAGGCTGGAGTACAGTGTCCTGATCACGATTCACTGCCGCCTCAAACTCCTGGGCTCAAGCAATCCTCCTGCGTCAGCCTCCCAAATAACTGGAACCACAGATTCGAGCCACCATTCCCAGCTAATTTTTTAATTTTTTGTAGAAATGAAGTCTTGCTATGTCGCCCAGGCCAGTCTTGAACTCCTGGGCTCAAGGGATCTGCCCTCCCAAAGGAGTGAGCCACCATGCCAAGCTTGATATTTCTGAGTGGATTTTTTTTTTTTTTTGAGACGGAGTTTCGCTCTTGTTACCCAGGCTGGAGTGCAATGGTGCGATCTCGGCTCACCGCAACCTCTGCCTCCTGGGTTCAAGCAATTCTCCTGCCTCAGCCTCCTGAGTAGCTGGGACTACAGGCACATGCCACCATGCCCAGCTAATTTTTTTTGCATTTTTAGTAGAGACGGTGTTTCACCATGTTGACCAGGATGGTCTCGATTTCTTGACCTCTTGATCCACCCACCTCGGCCTCCCAAAGTGCTGGGATTACAGGCTTGAGCCACCGCGCCCGGCCCCCAGTACTGCCTTTTTTCTATTGTAATTTTTTGTTAACCTTTCTAAGTGGCATGGGAGTGCTTGGAGGTTCTAGACATCATCCTTTTTGCCTCATTTGTATAGCAATACCCTAGTTTCCCTTTAGTAATTGGGATTAATCCCTTCAATTAGTAGATTATTCCCTCTCACCTTCTTATTTTTTTTTTCCTCTTGGTTTAGTGGATATGAAACTCATAAAGGCCAAGTGTTAATCTCACTTTCCAATGTATTGGGACCAAATAGTTGCCAGTCAGGAAGCAGTCTTCATTATGGACTCAGATCTCCAAACTTGCAGTACTCTGCATTGCTAGGATTGGAAGCAAAGATTCTGTTGTGGAGCTAATTCTGCCTTCACCCATCAATTCCTGGGCCTGCATGTTCTGACTGTAGTGAGATCGTAGCATGTAATGATCTCTGCTTCAGTGCATGCTCTGTGAAACAGAATCCCAATCTTTCAGAGGGTGTCTCCCAGTTGGCCCTGTATCTGAATTTGCAGTAAGCCATTTCATCTTTCATTTATATCAGCTGCTTCTCAGTGATGGGGTGTGTGATGAGACCAGTTCCCACTGTTGCACTTCCTTTGCAGTGAAATGGGTTCCTTGATGAAAGACTGTATTGTGTGAATGCTGCGACTACAGTGAAAGCATTCTGTGAGTGCATGGATGGTGCATTGTATAGGCAGAAGCCTAGTGGATTTGCTCTCCCCTATACAAATCTGCCTCTATACAAATCCTATATGGATTTGCCTCTTTACTGGTTAGGCAGTTAGGCAGAAGCATAACTAGTAGAGAGGCAAATCCATATCCGGAACATGAGTCTATTCCAGTGAGGATGAGTCTTAGTCACCTTCATGGTAGGAGTGGTGCAATGTAATCATCTTGCCACCAGGTGGCTCCCCTGGTTACTCTAGAAATTAATGCCCTTGGTTCAAGACCAGCCTGGGCAACATGGTGAAACCCCATCTCTACAAAACAAAAAATCAAACCCTGCCCGCGAGAAACCCCCAAAGTTAGCCAGGCTTGGTGGTATACGCCTGTAGTCCCAGCTACTCAGGAGCATGAGGCAGAAGGATTGCTTGAGCCCAGGAGGTCGAGGTTGTAGTGAGCTATGATCGTGCCACGGCACTCCAGCCTGGGTGACAGAGTGAGACCCTGTCCCTGTGCCACCCCCAAGAAAAGAAAAGAAAAAAGAAATTAATGGCCTTAAATATTCAGTGTTCGTTTTTGCTTTTAGCAAATTAGGCACCTAGCAGCAGTGTTAGCTACATCAGCTTTGGTAAATGGAAGTCCATACTGTTGAGCCATAAGTAGCCTTTATCCCTGTTTTTATGGCCATCTTATTCAATGGAGCAAGCATTGAGGTGGCTGGGGAAAGCAATTGACTTCTATATAGAGTATCATTTTGTCCAAGTGATTATTAAAAGTCTCATTTCTAGTGGATTACCTTTGCTGGTCATTTACATGAGACACAAATACCTTCACAGTCCATGTCATTTAGGAGAGATCTATCCATATATATTTTTCCAGTCTTACCAGTCTTGTTTCGTATACATCCTTGACCATTTGGTGAAACCATTAGCAACTGCTCGTGGATCATTGTTTACTTGTCCTCCTGGCCATGTTCTGCAGATCCAGAGAATAGTCAAATATACTGTAAGAAGTTCTGCCACTGGGATGAGATTCTTAGCTGAGCTGTTGTGTTTCTTCTCCCACTTTTGGGTGGTGCTAGCATATTGTGCAGACACATATGTAAACAGGCTTTGTCTTGGATAGACATAAGAAATACCTCAGGAAGCCACAGGCGTGGATTGAGGGAAAGGAGGTAGTGTGAATGGAGCTTGTGTTGAGTCTTTGCCATTTGCTCATGCAGTTTGCTATGGAACTTCTAGAGCTCAATGTCTTCTGTGCCATTTCCATTTCATGACAGATTGCTGCTGCATTTCCCCCCACTGAACTTGGGGTTTTGTGGGTCAGACAACCTCAAGTTGATGGTAGGAAGCTCAGGACACTTGATCATTTGATGTCCCATATACAACTTCTGTGTTATGCCCAGTGGTAACTGTTTACTCAAAAGGAGACTAGTTTCCTGCAGAAGAGGGAATATACTTATTCTGAACTACTGCTATGATTTTCCTACTGGCACTTGCTGGAGCCTTCCAGCAACATCTTATTTATTATAGATACTTTGAGCATCGCTGTATCTGCCGGATTATTTCCACTATATCCTTAAAAATCTTGTACTGCAGCCTGAGCTTGGTGCACTGCAATCACTTGGTGTTCACTCACTTTTTGTTTGTTTGTTTTTGCTTTTGAGATAGAGTCTCGCTCTGTTATCCAGGCTGGACTGCAGTGGTGTGATCTTGGCTCACAGTAGCCTCTGCCCCCTGGGTTCAAGTGATTCTCTTGCCTCAGCCTCCCCAGTAGCTGGGACTACAGGCATGCACTACCATTCCTAGCTAATTTTTGTAGTTTTAGTAGAGACAGGGTTTCACCTTGTTGGCCAGGATGGTCTTGATCTCTTGACCTTGCGATCCACCTGCCTCAGCCTCCCAGACTGCTGGGATTACAGGCGTGAGCCACCGTGCCTGACCTTCATTGTAAATTATAACCAACTCTGTAGATGGGTTAAAGCACACTGAAATGTGGTATATGTTGTCTAAAGAATCTTACAGATCTGCCAAGTGCTGCATCTAATTTTTGGAAGCCCTGACTAGGAGTGACACCTTGGAGGGGATAATCTTGATATGGTCTAGACCACTGAACCCCCAAGTTTGTATTGATTGGGTGGCTCAGGCCTGTAACCCTAACACTTTGGGAGGCCGAAGCAGGAAGATTGCTTGAGGCCAGGAGTTCGAGATCAGCCTGGCCAACATAGTGAAATCCCATCTCTAGCAAAAAAGAGATAAAAAAAAAAAAAATTAGCCTGGTATGGTAATGTGCACCTGTAGTCCCAGATGCTTGGGAGGATGAGGCGGGAGGATCACTTGAGTCTAGGAGGCGGAGGTTGTGGTGAGCTGTGATCACGCCACTGCGCTCCGTCCTAGGCAACAGAGCAAGACCCTGCCTCAAAAAATCAAAACAAAACCAAACTTGATTTAGCTGGCTCCTGAATCTCCCATCTTCTACTTTGTAGCCCGTAAAGGTATCTAAACTATTTACTGTTTAATGTTCATGGGATGCAGTGTAGAAAATATTATCAATGTGATGGACTGTTGCATTGTATTCTGTAATATCAAAACTTCTGACGACTCTATTTTGATAGAAAACAAGAAAATTGATATGATAGTCCACAGCAATTCTCCAGAGTCCATGTGACTCCTGCACAGTCCTGAGTGGTATTACCTAGGTCTGGTGATTAGGTGAGAGACTGTGAATCTCCCCTGTGGTGACTCTTATCAGGTTTTTGGCCACTAAACTTGAGACTTCTTGTTACATAGATCAAGCAATATTCCAAGACCCAGATTGGAAAACAGTGTCTTATGGGACACATCTAGTCTTAAACCTGTTTTTGTAAATTATAATTGGAGCAGAACAACCATGTTCATTTGTTTACATATTATCTGAGAATTCTTTCATGCTGCAAGAGCAGAGTTGAATATTTGCAACAGATATATTTGTGTGGCCCACAAAGTATAACATTTACTATGTGTCCCATTACAACAAGATTTATTAATTCCCTGTTGTAGTAGGCTGCTTATCTGTTTCATCCTAGGGATGAAATGTGATCAGTTTGCTAACACCAATGATCTCTGTAGGCCAAAGCATTCCAATTGTTGGGACATTCATTGTGCCCTTGACACTTGATGTAGCCTCATTGTCTTTGATAGTTAAGTGCTACCCACTTGATTTTTGGCACTCAAGGTTCTCATCATCCCTGTTAAAACAGAGAACTCATCTCAATGATTGTATTTCCTATAGTCTTAAATATATAAAAGAGAATAAACAGAACTTTTCAAGGATGGAGGTACTCCCTTCAGTTAACTATTTCTGAGTGCCTTCATGAAGAGGGTGTCTTTTGGGCCCTCAATGTAGTTGAAGGGGAGCTGTGCAGATCACATGTGATAAATCCAGTGTAACATTCCTGTGTGTCTAGGATTCTCCCCTTTACATTAGCCAGGGTAGCTCTTGCATATTAACCCTATTAACTGTAGGTCATGAATACAAGTTTCAGGCATCCAACCAATTTAGCTGTTAGAATCATACCGTGGTCTATTAACTAATATGTAAAATCCAAAATGTCTAGTAAGTACCTGTATTACGCTATTCTCGCATTGCTATAAAGAAATACCTTCTGGGGAGGCCTCTGGAAGCTTCCAGTCATGGCAGAAGATGAAGCTGGAGTAGGTACATCTTACGTGGTGGGAGCCAGGAGCAAGAGAGAATGAGGGAGAGGTGCTATACACGTTTAAATGACCAGTTCTCATGAGAACTCACACATTATCATGAGGATAGTACCAAAGGGGATGGTGCTAAACCATTCATGAGAAATCTGCCCCCATGATCCAATCATCTCCCACCAGCCCCACCTCCAGCACTGGGGACTACAGTTTGACATGAGATTTGGTGGGGACACAGATCCAAATCATACCAGTGTCCATATCAATGAATTTGGGCCTATTAGTGTTACATTTTAACCTTCTTGATCTAATTCCCTTAGAATCCACCCCTTACATGTTCCTGAGTTTCTTCTGATACATGTTATCAGAGTTGAAATTATTTTGTTGTGTGAGCTTTTTTTCTCTTGTATTATGTTGTATATCTTTGCCCCTGGATTTTGGACTAGTTATGACTCCAGTGACAACAATAAGTGATTATGGTGTGGGTCTTGAGGAGAAATATATTACCTTCCAAAGTATCTGGATTAAGTGAGATTATTACACAGATTTCAAGCTGAAGGCTTTCTCCTCAGAAACCAAAGGCTCAAAGTGTCTTAGGTTGTGGTTAGTCTCTTTATTGTTGCTATGATGTAATACTTGAGTAATTTATAAAGAAAAGAGGTTTCTTTGGCTCAGGATTCTGGTGGCTGGAAAGTCCAAGAGCATGGCCCCAGCATCTGCTCTGCTTCTTTTTTTTTTTTCTCTGCTTCTTATGAGGCTCACATGCTGCAACAAAACATGGTAGAGAGCCAGATGGGGAAGCAGGCTTGTGCAAAAGGGACCAAACACAAACAGCAGCCTTGCTTTATAATGACCAGGTCTTGTGGGAACTAATCCAGTCCTGTGAGAGCTAAAATTCACTTCTGCCTGACAGCATTAATCTATTCATGTGAGATCTGCCTCCATAACCCAAAAATCTCTTGTTAGGCCCCTCCTCCCAGTGCTGTGATATTAAGGACCAAGCCTCAACAGGAATTTTGATGGGAACAGACCACATTCAAACCATAGCAGGGGTTTAAGATCATGTCTTTTGGCCGGGTGCAGTGACTCACGCCTGTAATCCTAGCACTTTGGGAGGCCGAGGTGGGTGGATCACCTGAGGTCAGGAGTTCAAGACCAGCCTGGCCATCATGGAGAAACCCCATCTTTTAAAAACAAAACAAAACGTGTCTTTCATCTGGGTCCAGCCAGATGTCACCATTCCAGGTTCCATATTGTCATTCTTCCCTGATTACACCATACGTTTTAAAAAATTTAGTTTCTTGATGGCTCAGCATTCTAACAGGCTGTGAGCTCCCTGCTCAAGTGACCAGTGTGATAAGGTGGGTCCCTGCTACAAGTTCTTCTGTTGGCCCTCCCCTGACCGTGACCTAGTAACATTCAAATGCAACAGTGAAATCGCAGCCTTTTGCTTTAGTACTATACCTCAAGCCCCAATAAATGCAACTGCCTTTAAGGGAGGCCTCTCTCAGCTCCCTAACTGCTTGTGAGAGCCTCCTGCTTTGGTCTTCCTCCAGCACAGCCCCCTCAAGGTATGGCATGTCTCCCTCTCTAGAATCTATGAGTGTCATAAATCCTTTAATTTCTTGAGCCTCTCCAAGTGTAATTGCAGGAGTGTGTTGGAGGGATCCTGAAAGATCCCACAAGAGGGACTTATTGCCCCATTTACAACACAGTTGGTGAAAAGAGTGAGATCATTTTGAACTGGGGTGGAAAGTCTCTTGTAAGTGCCCTTTGACTTTTCGTGACTTACTGATTGGCGTTGCCATCTGGGAAGGCTGCCTGTCCTGTTGGAGTTTATGTGTATTGCTATGCGTGCTTTGTGTTGCCCCTTCCAAGTGTTGGCCAAGAGTCTTTGTCATAAAGTTTGGATCTTGTGCTAGTCCCAGTAATGCACCTCAGGATACTGCTTACCAGCCATGATCCCAGGAAGAGGGGTAATTATCCTCTTCTCCAGGATCTGGGGTCATTTGTTCATGCGAAGTTGGCACTACTTGGTACATATACAAGTGACTGTGATTTGAAGAAGGGACCCTGGCAATAGAATTGGGCTCCTCTTTTGTATATTTGCACCAACTACACCTTGTGAGGTGCCTCCTATGTTGCGATGCTATTCCGGTTTGGTGCTGATGCTCCCTGCCCCTGCCAACTCCATGGAGAATGGTAGCTCAATGTTTTTTTAAAAAATGAATGGAAGCAGTACTTGATCCCTCCCTCGATAAGATACTTGAGCATGTTTCTCAACTTATTTGAGGTTACAAATCTTGGGACTGAGTGTGGTGGCTCATATCTGTAATCCCAGTACTTTGGGAGATCAAAGTGGGAGGATCACTTGAGGCCAGGAGTTTGAGATCAGTATGGCCAACATGGTGAAACTCTGTCTCTGCTAAAAATACAAAAATTAACTGGGTGTGGTAGTGTGCACCTGTCATCCCAGCTACTAGGGAGGCATGAGAATCACTTGAACCTGGCTGTGGAGGAAGGAGTGAGCTGAGTTTGCACCATTGTACTTCAGCCTGGGTGACAGACCGAGCCTGTCTCAACAACAACACAACAATATTTTTGGTTAATGTTTCAGCACTTTTTTTTCCCATAGTCTTGCTCTGTCACCCAGGCTGGAGTGTAGTGGCACGATCTTGGCTCACTGCAACTTCCACCTCCTGGGTTTAAGTGATTGTCCTGCCTCAGGCTCCTGAGTAACTGGGACCACAGGTGCCTGCCACCATGCCCAGGTAATTTTTTGTATTTTAGTACAGACAGGGTTTCACCATGTTGGCCAGGATGGTCTCAATCTCCTGACCTCATGATCCGCCCACCTCAGCCTCTGTGCTGGGATTACAGGCATGAGTCGCTGTGCCCGGTCTGATCATATGATTTTTATACTTTATTCTGTTAATGTGGTGTTAATCACATTGATTGATTTGCATATGTTGAACCATCCATGCATTCCAGGGATAAATCCCACTTGATTTTTATGAATGATACCTTTAATATACCTTTTTTTTTTTTTCTGAGACAGAGTCTTCTCTGTTGCCCAGACTGGAGTGCAGTGGAATTTCGGCTCACTGCAACTCTGCCTCCCAGGTTCAAGCATTTCTCCTGTCTCAGTCTCCCGAGTAGCTGGGACTACAGCACTCACAACCACGCCTGGGTAATTTTTGTATTTTTAGTAAAAATGAGGTTTCACCATGTTGGCCAAACTGGTCTTGAACTCCTGACCTTGTTATCCCCCTGCCTCGGCCTCCCAGAGTGCTGGGATTACAGGCGTGAGCCACTGTACCCAGCTTGACGTACTGTTGAATTCGGTTTGCTAATATTTTGTTGAGGATTTTTGCATCTGTGTACATTAGGGATATTGGCCTGTACGTTTCTTTCTTTGTAGCATCCTTCAGTTTTTTTGGAATGATTTCAGAAGGATTGGTTTAGATATTCTTTTTTTTTTTTGAGACAGAATCTTGCTTTGTTGCCAGGCTCCAGGCTGGAGTACAGTGGTGCAATCTCTGCTCACTGCAACCTCTGCCTCCTGGGTTCAAGCAGTTCTCCTGCCTCAGCCTCCTGAGTAGCTGAGACCACAGGCACGCGCCAACACGCCCAGCTAATTTTTGTATTTTTTAGTAGAGACAGGGTTTCACCATGGTCTTGATCTCTTGACCTCGTGATCCGCCCACCTCGGCCTCCCAAAGTGCTGGGATTACAGGTGTGAGCCACCGCGCCTGGCCTGGTTTAGATATTCTTGTATGTCTTACATAATTCACCCATGAAGCAGTCAAGTCCTCAGTGTTTGTTTTACGGTTGATTTTAGCTAGTGATTTGGTCTCCTTCTTCATTGTTTGTCTATTCAGATTTTCTCCTTTTTAGGATTTTGTGTTGGTAGGTTATGTGTGTCTAGAAATTTGTACATCTCTGCTAGGTTATCCAGTTTGTTAGGATGTAATTGTTCCAGGTAGTCTTTTATGATCCTTTATATTTCTGTAGTTATCAGTTGTAATGTTTCCTCTCTCACATCTGATTTTGAGTGTTCTTTTTTCTTTTCTGTCTTTATTTTGTTTTATTTTTTTTTACAGGGTCTTGCTCTTGCCTGTGCTGGAGTGCAGTGCTGCAGTCATGTCTCACTGCAGCCTTGACCTCTTGGGCTGAAGTGATCCTCTCACCTCAGTCTCCTGAATAGTTGGGACTACACATTTGTGCTACCATGCCTGGCTATTTTTTTTCTTTTTTTGAGGCAAGCACTGGCTGTATTGCCCAGTTGGAGTGCACTGACACGATCTTGGCTCACTGCAGCCTCTGTCTTCTGGGCTCAAGCTATCCTACCTCAGCCTCCTGAATAGCTGGGACTACCGGTGTGCACCACCACGCCCAGCTAATTTTGTATTTTTTCGTAGAGATGGGGTTTTACTGTGTTGCCTAGTCTGGTCTCGAACTCCTGAACTCAAGCAGTCTGCCCACCTTAGTCTCCCAAAGTGCTGAGATTACAGGCTTGAGCCACCATGCCCAGCCCCAGCTATTTTTAAAAATATTTTTTGTACAGATAACGATCTTGCTATGTTGCTCAGGCTGGCCTTGAACTCCTGGACTCAGGTGATCCTTCTACCTCAGCCTCCCAAAGTACTGTGATTACAGGTGTGAGCCACTGTGCCCAGCTTCTTCTTTTTTTTTTTTTTCCCCACCTCTTGGTCTATCTAAAGGTTTGTTCATCTTTTCAGAAAACTTTTTAGTTTCTTTTTTTATTATTTTTCTTATTTCATTTATTTCATTTCTGGTTTTTATTATTTCTTCACTTTGGGCTTAGTTTGTTGTTCTTCTAAGTCCTCAAGGTACAGTGTTAGGGTATTTACTTGTGATTTTCTTTCTTCATATAGGCATTTATTGTCATTAACTGCCCTCTTAAATCCTTTGCTTGTTCAGGTATGTGTTACTTCATTTCCACTTATTTATGAATTTTCTTTTTTCTTTCTTTCTTTTTCTTTTTTTTAAGACAGGGTTTCACCATGTTGGTCAGGCTGGTCTTGAACTCCTGTCTTCAGGTGATCCGCCTGCCTTGGCCTCCAAAGTGCTTGGATTACAGGCGTGAGCCACCACGCCCGGCCTATTTATGAATTTTCTAATTTTCTTCCTATTATTGATTTCTATTTTCATACAGCTGTAGTCAGAAAAGATATTTGATACGACTTTAATCTTCTTAAATTTGTTAAGACTTGCTTTGTTGTTGTTGTTGTTGATGTGGCCTAACATATGCTCTATCTTGGATAATGTTCTGTGTTCACTTGAGAAAAATGTGTATTTTGCTGCTGTTGGATGGAATGTTCTGTGTATGTCTGTTAGATTCTTTTGGTCTAAAGTGTAGTTCTAGTCTAATGTTTCTTTATTGGTTTTCTGTCTGAATGATTTGTCCATTGTTAAAAGTAGGGTATTCAAGTCCCCCATTATTTTATTGCAACCTATCTCTGCCTTAGATTATTAATTTGCTTTATATATTTATGTGCTCTGATGTTGTTGACATATGTAGTCAGCCTTTGGAATCTGGGGGGGATTTGTTTCAGGGTGACCACTCCCCCACCTGTGGATACCAAAATATAGGTGTGTTCAAGTATCTTAGAAAATCATATTGTATTTGTTTGAAACTTATGCACATCCTCTCATATACTTTAAAACATCTCTAGATTACTATAATACTTAAAGTAAATGCTATATAAATAGTTGTTTTGTAGTATTATTTGGGGAATAATGACAAGAGAAAATATCTGCACATGCATAGTACAGTTGGACCCATCCACTTTTTTTTTCTGGATATTTTCAATCCATGGCAGGTTGAATCTACCCTAATCAGTGGCGATGTGGTGCCCATGAATTTAGATGGCCAAGTGTGTATTTATAATTATTCTATCTTCTTGATGAGTGGATCCCTTTATTATTATATATTATCATTTAAAGACCTTTGTCTCCTGTTACGGTGTTTGACTTAACCTAGCTGTCTTTTGGTTTCTATCTGCATGGAGTGTTTTTTCCCTCGTTCCTTTGTTTTTAATTTATGCATTCCTTAAGGGTGAAGTGAGTCCCTTGTAAGCAGCATATCATTTGTGTCTTTGTTTTTTCTTTTCTTTTTTTTTTTGAGATGGAGTCTGGCTCTGTTGCCAGGCTGGAGTGCAGTGGCACGATCTTGGCTCACTGCAACCTCTGTCTCCCAGGTTCAAGTGATTCTCCTGCCTCAGCCTCCTGAGTAGCTGGGATTACATGCACACACCACAACGCCCAGCTAATTTTTGTATTTTTAGTAGAGATGGAGTTTCACTATGTTGGCCAGGATGCTCTCAATCTCTTGACCTCATGATCTGCCTGCCTCGGCCTCCCAAAGTGCTGGGATTACAGGTGTGAGCCACTGCGCCCAGCAAAGTATAGTTATTTTATGTGATCAGTTATTATCAGCTTAAAATATCCTGCTGTAAGGATAGGCCTCTGCTTTTATTTTTCTTTGAAAGTCTTCATCTCTTTTTTATTTCTGAAGGAGAGCTTTGCTGGGTATGGTATTCTTCTTGTGAATTTTTTTTTTTTTTTCCTGACAGCAGTTTATATATGTCATTCCATTCTCTCCTGGCCTGTAAGGTCTTTGGTGACAGGTCTGCTCATAACCTTATTGGAACTCCCTCATATGTGATTTGCATCTTTTTTCATGCTGCTTCCAAGATCCTCACTTTGCTTTTCATTTTTGACTGTTTGATTATATTACGTCTTAGGGTAGCCTTGTTTGGATTGAATGTGATTGGAGATGTTTGCCCTTCCTGAGTTTGGATATTTATATATTTTCCTGAGTGTGGAAACATTGCTGCTGTTTCTTTATGTGTTCTCTTTGTTTCTTCCTTGTTTTCTTGCACTCTTGTAACTCAGAAATTTGCTCTTTTGATGATGTCCCATGAATCCTGTAATTTTTCTTCATTTTTGTTTTTTCTCCTTTGTGTATTTCTAAATAATCTGTTTTCAAGTTCAAAGAGTTTTTCTTTTCCTTCTCTACTGTTGATGATCTCAATTGCATTTTTCATTTCTTTTGTAAGAACTGTAAAGGAAGGAAGGAAAGAATAAAAATACAAACAGAAGTTTTAGGAAAAAGATAGTCATTTTCTGAGAAGACCCATCAAATAGTCGACATAGGGTGGAGTCTGACTTGCCACTGCTGTTCCGCATGTTTTGTGCCCTCTTGGAGGAGCAATGGGCAGAGCTTAGAATACTGACTTCAGTGTTTCTACTTGGAACCCTGCTGAGGCAACCAGAGATGGAAATGAGTTTTGACTTGTTTGTAAAACTAAAACATTCTGGTTCTAATTCTTTATGGTCAAAAGTAGAATAGCACATTTTAAGTAAGCCAGGTATCAATTCCCAGAGTCCTTTATATGGTGGTCATTATGAGGGAGTAACAAAAACCACAGAGGATCAGACTTAGGGACAAACTTGACTGCATTCAAGACCTGGTTCACCACTTCCTAAGTAGATAATATTAGAAGAGTCATTTGTGTTTTCTGAATTTAGGTTTTTTCAGCACTAAATAAGGCTATTGTTCAGATAAATAAATGAGCATGTATCTATATATATATGTATATGCACATATATATGTATATATATGTAATGTCTAACACTTAACAGTCCCTAGTAAATAGCAGTTGGTGTTATTAATACTCATTTTATATAGAACATATATCATTTCTAGTGGATTTCACACATATCACCAGCAGTAAAGATTTAATACATGGTATTTGATAAATGATAAGTAATGCTTGTTGATTAATCATTGATGTCTACATGAGTCCCGTTACTCTATATAAAGAGGAATAGATTGCCAGTTATCCACTTATATTTACAAGCCACCATGACACGTCCTTGGAATCACAAAAAAAGTGTGTCTAGACATATCTCACTGTCACCCTCACAGGATAGAAGCCATGTATTTGTCCTATGGTAAGTTTTTCTGAAAATTTGCTTTAGGTACCTGTATTACTGTGTTCTCATGGCTATGCAGAAATATGTTAGACTGGATCATTTATAAAGAAAAGAGGTTGACTCACAGTTCTGCATGGCTGGGGAGGCCTCAGGAAAATTACAATCATGGCAGAAGGCACCTCTTCACAGGGTGGCAGGAGAAATAATGAGCGCAAGCAGGGGAAATGCCAGATGCTTATAAAACCATCAAATCTTGTGAGACTCACTCATTATCACGAAAACAGCATGGGGGAAACTGCCCCCATGACCCAGTTACATCCTCCTGGTTCTGCCCTTGACGTGTGGGGATCATTACAATTCAAGATGAGATTTGGGTGGGGACACAGAGCCATACTGTATCAGTGCCCTATGCACAATATAAAGTCCAGTGCTCTAGGCCTTAGTATTCACACTAGTAGTTCCTTTCTGTGGTGCTGAAGTGGGCCAGAGAGGGCTGTTGTGTAAGTTAGCCCCCTTATATGTGTGCTTTGGGACGAGGTGCTGCATAATCTCATTTGCGAGTTATATTACCATGGGCACAAAGAGACTCACATTTTCAGGTCTTAAGTTTCTTTACCTGTACAATAAGGATATTATACTTTTACTTACAACAGCCTGGCTCACAGTTTCTTTTTCTGGCTCTAGGTGAGACAGAACTGCAATGGCATTTTATGGATGTAGTGTGTATTTGTGTGAGTTTATGTGAATTATATGAGGATTTTGAACCAGGATGGAATGACTTCCATGCATGCGAATGTTGGAACTGTGATTGTATCTGGGTTTTCATGCCTTCTTTCTTTTCCAGGACTTCTTTCTAGGAACTCAATCTATCTTCATGAAGAAAAGACAGAGGCAGAAAAGAAGATGACTTACTGCCTGACAAATTGTTATCAGGTATGCAGAAAGTGTATACTTTCACAAAATTACATGCTTGCATCACCAGTAAACACATTACCTTCTAGGCAGATGTTTCTCCAGAGCTTCTTTAAGTAAATAAAGACTCACTCAAGCACTGAGTCACTAGTTGAATTTCCCCAGGGAGTGGAGGTTCTCATACTGGTGAAGGATTACCTTGAAAAACATTTCAGTATTTCAGTAAGCATTAATTAATCTCATTCCTTATGGTGCCAGATGTATGTTTCTCATTTTGCTGAGTGGTCTGGCAGATGAAAAGGAAGCTAAAAGCATCCTTTACTCAAAGACTAATCTTGGCCAGGCACAATGGCTCACACCTGTAATCTTAGCACTTAGCACTTTGGGAGGCTGAGAGATGGCAGTACTGCTTAGGAATTTGAGACCACCACCCTGGGCAACATAGTGAGACACTGTCTCTAAAAAAAAAAAAAAAAAAGTAAGCATAGTGGTGCATGGCTGTAGTCCTAGCTACTTGGGAGGCTGAGGCAGGAGAATCACTTGAACCTGGGAGGTGGAGGTTGCGGTGAGCTGAGATCGTGCCATTGCCCTCCAGCCTGGGTGACAGAGCAAGACCCTGCTTCAAAAAAAAAAAAAAAAAAGACTTAATGATTTATCACTGTTTATTTATTTATTTATTTTTTGAGATGGAGTTTCGCTCTTGTTGCCCAGGCTGGAGTGCAATGGTGTGATTTTGGGTCACTGCAACCTCTGCCTCCCGGGTTCAAGTGATTCTCCTGCCTTAGCCTTCAAGAAGGTGGGATTACAGGTATGCGCCACCACACCTCGCTAATTTTGTATTTTTAGTAGAGACGGGGTTTCTCCATGTTGGTCAGGCTGGTCTCGAACTCCCAACCTCAGGTGATCTGCCTGCCTCAGCCACCCAAAGTGCTGGGATTACAGGTGTGAGCCACTGTGCCTGGACATTTATCTCCATTTATCAAGTATATATGATGCAGTGTACTCTGGGGTATTTTTTTTTTTTTTTTGAGATGGAGTCTTGCTCTGTCACCAGACTGGAATGCAGTAGCGCAAACTTAGCTCACTGCAACCTCTGCCTCCTGGGTTCAAGTGGTTCCCCTGACTCAGCCTCCCGAGTAGATGGGACTACAGGTGTGCACCACCACGCCTGGCTAATTTTTTTTGTATTTTAGTTGAGATGGGGTTTCACCACGTTGGCAATGATGGTCTCAATCCCCTGACCTCGTGATCCGCCTGCCTTGGCCTCCCAAAGTTCTGGGATTATAGGCATGAGCCACCACGCCCAGCCTGGGGTAATTTTCAATAGAGGGAAATACGGTGAGAAAGTGCACACAGTCTGCTTGTGATGAGAGGTTCATGTTTCAGATGTACCATTAAAGCCATACAGGTAGAATTGATAAGTAGTGAATGAGCAAGGATAGAGAGAAGAATAGTTGGGATTTACCTGGGATTGTTGAGCCTTGGGTAGATAATGAGAGACCTTACAACTCTTTATAGGCATTGGGGTCTGTTAACTGATTCTTCAGTGAACGTTGGTTGATGTGTTACTTGGCATAAGTCAGCGTGTGTGTGATGGTTTAGGAGTCGGTGACCTTTGAGGATGTAAGTGTGGACTTCACTCAGGAGGAGTGGACTTTATTGGACCCACTTCAGAGAAACTTTTACAGAGATGTGATGCTGGAGAATTATGAGAACCTGGCCAAAGTTGGTAAGACTGCCATCATTTTTTGCAACCTCTTATGGAGGAGATATACATTGTGTACTTACTGTGTTACAGAATTCTTTCTATCAACACTGAATATAACAGAGACACTGTCCCTGCCCTAGAGGTCTTAATTACTCTGGTGGTTTTCAAAATGTGATCCAGTTTCAACAGTATCACTGTTAACTCCCTCAGAAATGTACAGTCTTAATCTCTGCCTTTGACCTACTGAATCAGAACCTGTCCACTTGGATTGTCATCTGTGTTTTAACTGTCCTTCCACATGAATGTGATGCACTGTAATATTAAGAATCACTGGTGTAGTTTTAGTATCTAAGTATACAAGGGTCTCTTTGTTTCAGTTTCTTTGTTTTTCTTCGTTCAAGAGTTTGACAACATACCTTATTTCTGTGATTACAAGGTTATTGCTTTGTAAATGTGTACATTAGCATGAATTTGCTTTTCAGAGGTCAGAGATAGCCCATTTTTGGGTGCACAGAAGAGGTATTTTCAGTTTTAGTCTATTTGAAATAATTTCACTGCTTTCTCTAGAACTGTAGTTCCTGATTAATAGAAAGGTTTATCATCTCTTGCATGAGTCTCTTCCATTAATTTTTTTATTTTTTTGAGATGGAGTTTTGCTCTTGTTGCCCAGGCTGGAGTGCAGTGGTTTGATCTCGGCTCACTGCAACCTCCACCTCCCAGGTTCAAGCGATTCTCCTACCTCAGCCTCCCAAGTAGATTACAGGCACATGCCACCACACCCGGCTAATTTTTGTATTTTTAGTAGAGATGAGGTTTCACCATGTTAGTCAGGCTGGTCTCGAACTCCTGACCCGATCCACCCACCTTGACCTCCCAAAGTTCTGGGAGTACAGGCGTGAGCCCCCTTGCCTGGCCTGAGCCTCTTCCATTAATGTATCATTATTCATGTAAAGGATTTCAGCTCCTTAAACCCAGTCTGATCTCTTGGTTGGAAGAAGAAGAAGAATTGAGGACATTGCAGCAAGAAGTTCTCCAAGGTGAGTATTTGTGAAGAACTGCCTTGGTCAGTGAGGAGTTCAGTATGTTTGGAAGCTGTATTAGTCTGTTCTTGTGTTGCAAGAAAGAAATACCCGAGACTGGGTAATTTATAAAGAAAATAGGTTTATTTTGGCTCACAGTTCTGCAGGCTGTACAGAAGGCATGGTGCTGACATCTGCTTCAGGTGAGAGCCTCAGAAGCCTTATAATCATGGCAGAGGCAAAGGGGGAGCAGGCAAATTACATGATGAGAAAGGGAGTAAAAGAGAAGTTGGGGGTGGTGTCACAGTCTTTTAAACTAGCGGTCTTCAACCATTTTGGCATCAAGGACCAGTTTCATGGAAGACAATTTTTTCACAGAAAATTCCTGGGTGGCGGGAGCATGGTTTCAGGATGATTCAGGTGCCTTACATTTTTGTGGACTTTATTTCTACTATTATTGCGTTGTAATATATAATGAAGTAATTATACAACTCACCATAAGGTAGAATCAGTGGGAGCCCTGAGCTTGATTTCCTGTAACTGGATGGTCCCATTTGGGGATCTGGGGGTGAGGGAGACAGTGACAGATCATCAGGCATTCGATTCTCACGAGGAGCACACAAGCTAAATCCCTCGCATGCACAATTCGTGATAGATAGAATTTGCTCTTCTATGAGAATCTAATGCTGTTGCTGATCTGACAAGAGGCAGAGCTCAGGGGGCAATGCAGGATGGGGAGTGGCTATAAATATAGGTAAGGCTTCACTTGCTCTCCTGCCACTCACCTCCTGTGGTGCAGCCCAGCTCTGGTCCATGGCCTCAGAGTTGGAGACTCCTATTTTAAACTACCAGGTCTCACATGAACTCAGAACAAGAACTAACTCATTACTCCGAGGATGTCAGTAAGCCATTCATGAAGAATCTGCCCCCATGATCCAAATACCTCCTACCAGGCCCCACCCCAAATATTTGGTGTTACATTTCCGTATGAGATTTGGAGGGAACTAACATCTAAACCATCAGAAACAGAATGAGGAAACTTTTAAGAGGTACCTTGTCTCACAAGGTTGAGGCCATTTAACTCAGAAGTTATAGAAAATATTCCATTTCTGATACTCTTTAAATTTTCATCTACTCCAACTATGATCTCTTGAAACTATATATTTTGTTTCTTTTTCAAGTTCTTTGCTTTGAAGTATGTTCTTGGTCCAGATTTTTCCTACTTTTCTGATAACATTATTTCTGTTTAACGTTAGTTTTAAACTAGTCAATTTGTAGCAAATTAGCTAAAATTTTGACTCTTTATTCTTACCATTGCCAAATTTTTGACATAGTCTAAATGTTCAAATTTGGCTTTTTTTTTCTGTTTATTTTGAAAAAAAATGTGAATGAGGCCTATCATTTTTAACTCTTGCATTTTACCTTTTTTCTTTCTTTCTTTTTTTTTCTTTTTGTTTTTTTTTTTACAAACCTCAATTTATGTTTTTGTTTAATTTCAGAATGGGCAATAAAACTTCACACCAATGTTTCAGCAGTGCAGCAGGATTTTTGTAAAATACAAACTTCTAATGGGATACAAACGGTAATGTTAAGAAAGGGTATTTCTTATTTTTCACATTCAGAGAATATTGGGACTTCCAATGAAGAAAATAAGCACAAAAGACAATTGAGAGAAATAGCATTCACTCAAGAGGGAACAATGTCAGACTGGGCGCAGTGGCTCACACTTGTTATCCCAGCACTTTGTGAGGCCAAGGCAGGTGGATCACTTGAGGTCGGGAGTTCAAGACCAGCCTGATTAACATGGAGAAACCCTGTCTCTACTAAAACTACAAAATTAGCCAGGTGTGGTGGCGCATGCCTGTAATCGCAGCTACTCGGGAGGCTGAGGCAGGAGAAGCGCTTGAACCTGGGAGGTGGAGATTGCGGTGAGCCAAGATCGCACCATTGCACTCCAGCCTGGGCAACAAGAGTGAAACTCTGTCTCAAAAAAAAAAAAAAAAAGAAAAAAGAGGGAGCAATGTCTCTGGAGAGATACTCTGATAAGGATGAATTTGGGGAGATCCAAAAACTTAGTGTGAAACTGTGTCCTTCTTAAAAAAAAAAAAATGGAGTAATGATATCAATGAGGAGGGGAGGACACATTTTCTTTTAGGTAAACCTCTCTCTATTGTTCCTTAAAGCAAATACAGACTAGTCGAATTTTCCCCAGAAAGTCCTACCTCTCACATTGGTGAGGCATTACCCTGAAAATTATCTGAGTATTTTTGTAGTTATGAATTAATGTTCATTTTCCCAGTGCCAACTGCATATTTTTTTTTCTGGGTGCCAGGACAGATGGTATGGGGTATGAAAGTGTTCTTTTTTTAAGAAATTTATTCATATCATCATTTATCAAGTGTTTTTTGTGTGCTCCAGTGTGTACTGCAGTAGAGAGGAAAGGAGAAGAGCTCCCAGTCTAGTTGTGGTTGATAAGTTCACGTGTAAGAGATGCTGTTACAGCCATGTTACTGGAGGAAATTGACAGTGAGTGAATGTGGATAGAAGAGTTCCTAGGACCATTGAACCTTGGGGTGTAGATAGTGGGAGCCCTCAGTACCCTGTATAGGCATTGGGTCCCCTTTCCTCATTCATCAGCCAACATTGGTGGACATGTTACTTGGCTCAAACCAGCATGTGTCTGATGGTTTAGGACTTGGTAACCTTTGACAGTGTAGCTGTGGAGTTCACCCAGGAAGAGTGGACTTTACTGGACCCAACAGAGAGAAACCTGTACCGTGATATGATGCTAGAGAACTACAAGAACCTGTCCTCAGTAGGTAAGTGTGGCATCATCCCTTGTAGCCTCCTCTGGAACAAGATACAAATTATGTACTTATTGTGTTCTAGGATTAGTGATGTCAAATCTGAATACAGTGGGATGTATACACATTGAAAAAAATTTTTTAATGAATAGGAAATAACATACAGTTCTTATACTAATGGGTTTTAATCTTGTATGTTTGTTTGCATCAATAGCATCACCACCACTCTCTTACAGTTGTGTACATTCTCAGACTCCACATTTGCTGTACTAAATCAAAACGTCTGCTGTTGGGGCCTTGTCTTCAGATGAGTAATTCACTTTAAATTTGAGAACTACTGGTATGGTAGTTTTCCCAAGAGAATCAAGATCTCTCTTTGAGCTTCCATTTTCTACTGTAATAAAGGGTTTAGTGGTTTTTAAAATTTGAATTGAACATTTCCTGTTTAGAAAGAAAAAGCGCAGCTCACTGCCAGCGCTCATTTCTTGGGGCAAACAGGAAATGGGTTAAGCTTGAATGTGAATTTCAGAAGTCAGAGATAACCAGTGTCTTTGGAGAACAGAGAGAAGGGATGTATGCAATTTAGGTACTTTTCATTGCCTTAATTAGAAACATAGTCCTAGTTTCATAGAAAAGTTTGCCATTTCTTGCATGAGCCTCTTCCATTGGTGTATCTTTCCCTGTGTACAGGTTACCAGCTTTTCAAACCCAGTCTGATCTCTTGGATGGAGGAAGAGGAAGAGTTGAGCACATTGCCAAGAGTTCTCCAAGGTGAGTATTTGTGAAGAACAACCCTGGTCCATGAGAAGTTCTCAGTATGTTTGGAAGCATAATGAAGTTTTATAAGATGCCCTTTGAATCAGAAGGCTGAGTCCACTGGATTTGGATGTTTTGGGGTTTCTTAACTTGTCATTCTCTGTTACTTTGCATCTATCCAGACTTCCCTATTATATAATAAATGACCTTACTTCTTTAAGTTTATGGTTTTATTATATGCTTTTGTTCCAATTTTTCCTACCTTTTTTTTTTCCCTGATAGTACCGTTTCTGTTCATCATTATGTTTAATTTTCATAGAACAAGTCGTTTTAAAAATTACTAAAACTTGACCCCATATGATAGACAAATTTTAGGTATATGTAAAGTGCTCAAATCTGTCTGCTTTTTATTTAACCTACCATTTTGTGTATAAACTCTCATATATATTTTTCTCTTTTACTTCAGAATGGAAAATGTGCCTGAAAACCAATGGGCCAGCCCTTTGGCAAGATAATTTTTGTTTAAAAACATTAAATGGGATTCAGTTGGTAAGATTAACAAAATAACTTTCTTATTTTTCACATTCAGAGAAGACTGACATTGCATTGTAGAAATCAGCAGAAATGGCTGGGCGGGGTGGCTCATGCCTGTAATTCTAGCACTTTGGGAGGCTGAGGTGGGTGGATTACGAGGTCAGGAGTTCGAGACCAGCTTAGCCAATATGGTGAAACCTCATCTCTAGTAAAAATACAAAAATTAGTTGGGCACAGTGGGGCGTGCCTGTAGTCCTAACTACTCAGGAGGCTGAGGCAGAAGAATTGCTTGAACTTGGGAGGCGGAGGTTTCAGTGAGCTGAAACGGTGCCATTGTACTCCAGCCTGGGTGAAAAAAAGAAATCAGCAGAAATGATAGATATTTGAGAGAAGTGGCACTCACCCAACTGGGAGAAATATCTGGAGAGATATCCCATACCTAGTGTGAAGCTTGGTACTTAAGACTTCCCATGAATGTTCATTCCAACATGTATAACTAGACATTTGACTTTTTAAAATAACTTCATGAAAAGCTATAGGAATCTTTCCACGATTAGAGCAGATGGCATAGGATTCTTACAGTAGGATTCCATTGTTCAAGTTGAAGGAAATCCAAAGGGTAGGAACTATACGCATGTTATAACAGTGACAAAAATAATGATCATAATGTTTTTTTGTTTTTTTGAGACAGAGTCTTGCTCTGTTGCCAGGTGCCAGGCTGGAGTGCAGTGGTGCAATCTCTGCCTCCTGGGTTCAAGCAGTTCTGCCTCAGCCTCCTGAGTAGCTGGGGCTACAGGCGTGCACTACCATGCCCAGCTAATTTTTGTATTTTTTAGTAGAGACAGGATTTCACCATGTTGGCCAGGATGGTCTTGATCTCTTGACCTCATGATCTGCCCACCTTGGCCTCCCAAAGTGCTGGGATTACAGGCATGAGCCACCGTGCCCGGCCCATAATGTTTCTTAGATGAGTGATATCTATTAATAAGTTTGCTAAAATGCTTCCTTCGTTATCCATTCCTGTATTAACAGGCAAGAAACCAAAATGGGGAGGAACTCTATGACTGTAAGCAATGTGGAGAAGTCTTCTGTAAACATTCATGCCTTAAGACAAACATGACTACTCAAAATAGAGAAAACACGTCTGAATGTATTCAGTATGCAAAAGACCTCCTTTCTCTATACAATAAAACCTCTACCATAAGGAAAGTTTCTGTGTTCAGTAAGCGTGGAAGATCTTTCAGCCTGATTTTAAATGTTCAGGTCCAAAGAAAGTGCACACAAGATAAATCCTTTGAATGCATTGACTATGGGAAAGTCTTTGTTCATCAGTCACACCTTGAAGCGCACAGGAAAACTCAGAGTGGAGAAAAACTCTATGAATGGAAGCAATGTGGGGAAGCATTTACTCACTCCACAAGCCATGCTGTAAATGTTGAAACACACGTTATTAAAAACCCCTATGAATGTAAGGAATGTGGAGAACATTTTAGATGCCCTGCCCACCTTAATAATGACATGCAAACCCACTTTGAGATAAAACCTTATAAATGTAAGCACTGTGGGAAAACCTTCACTGTGCGGTCAGGCTTTCTTGAACATGTACGAACTCACACTGGAGAGAAGCCCTATGGGTGTAAGGAATGTGGTAAAGCCTTTCGTACATCTGCAGGCCTTGTTGAACATATAAAATGTCACACTCGAGAGAAAACCCTTAAATGTGACTATTGTGGGAAAGGCTTTATTTCTTACCCATCTCTTTTTGGACATTTGAGAACTCATAATGGAGCGAAGCCATATGAGCATAAGAAATGTGTGAAGGCCTTTGGTACATCCTCAGGCATTATTGACGATATAAGAAGTAACACAGGACAGAAACTCTTTGATTGTGACCAGTGTGGGAAAGTCTTTGTTTCTTTCTCATCTCTTTTTGCTCATTTGAGAACTCACACTGGAGAGAAACCCTTTAAGTGTTACAAATGTGGGAAACCATTTACCTTTTCTGCCTGTCTTCATATTCACATGCGGACTCACACAGAAATGCGACCCTATCAATGTAAGGAATGTGGGAAAACTTTCACTAAGTGCTCATATCTTACCAAACATTTACGAACTCACACTGAAGAGAAACCCTATGAATGTATGAAATGTGGGAAGGCCTTCACCGAGCGCTCATACCTGACTAGACATTTACGAAGACACAGTGGGAAGAAGCCCTATGGATGTAAGAAATGTGGAAAAGCCTTCACGGAACGCTCAGACCTTAATAAACATTTACGAACACACACTGGAGACAGGCCCTATGAACATAAGGAGTGTGGGAAAGCCTTTGTTGCCTCCTCAAGTCTAACTTATTTAAGAACTCACACTGGATATAAACCCTATAAATGTAATACCTGTGAAAAAGCTTACAGTAGGTCTTGTGTACTAACTCAACACTTAAAATCTCACGCTGCGGAGAAGACTTCTGAATTTAACACGTGTGGAAAATCCTTTTGAAATTCCTTGTGCTTTAATGATTGCTTACAAACTCACACTGAAATAAAACCGTATAAATGTAAGAACTGTGGGAAAGCCTTCCCTTTTCATTCAGATCTTACTAATCATGTGCAAATTCACACTGGAGAGAAGCCCTATGAATGTAAGGAATGTGGGAAGGCCTTCCGTACATCCTCAGGACATATTCAACATTTAAGAACTCATGGGAGAGAAACCATTTGAATGTGACCAATGTGGGAAAGTCTTTGCTTCTTTATCAGCTCGTATTGCACATTTGAAAACTCACACTAGAGAGAAGCCCTATGGATGTGAAAAATGTGGAAAAACTTGCTGTTTCCTCAAGCCTAACCGAACATGTAAAAATTCACAGGAGAGACTAACACTATCAATGTAAGGAATGTGAGAAAGCCTGAACTCTTGAATCTTTCTGGATTTGTACAGAGTCCCACTGGAGAGGAACCCTGTAAATGTAAGGAATGTGGGAAAACAGTTCTTCTTTATTTTTTTTTTGGAGAAGGAGTTTCACCCTCTTGCTCAGGCTGGAGTGCAGTGACATGATCTAGGCTCACCGCAACCTCCGCCTCCCAGATTCAAGCGATTCTCCTGCCTCAGCCTCCCGAGTAGCTGGGATTACAGGCATGTGCCACCACACCTGGCTAATTATTTGTTTTGTTTTGTTTTGAGACGGAGCCTCACTTTGTTGCCAGGCTGGAGTATAGTGACGCCATCTCAGCTTACTGCAACCTCTGCCTCCCAGGTTCAAGCGATTCCCCTGCCTAAGCCTCCTTAAGTAGTTGGGACTACAGTTGTGCGCCACCACACCCAGCTAATTTTTTGTATTTTAGTAGAGACGAGGTTTCACCATGTTGGCCAGGATGGTCCCAATCTCCTGACCTTGTGATCCACCCACTTCAGCCTCCCAAAGTGCTGGGATTACAGGCATGAGCCACTGTGCCCGGCTCCTAATTTATTATATTTTTGGTAGAGATAGGGTTTCACCCTGTTGGCCAAGCTGGTCTCTAACTCCTGACCTCAAGTGATCACCAGCTTCGACCTCCTAAAATGCTGGGATTACAGGCGTGAGCCACTGCACCTGGTGTTCTCATCTTACTGAACATGTAAAAACACCCTGGAGAGAAACCCCTTTTTTTGAGATGAAGTCTTGCTCCATAGCCCAGGCTGGAGTGCAATGATGCAATCTTGGCTCATTGCAACTTCTGCCCACTGGGTTCAAGTGATTCTCCTACCTCAGCGTCCCAAGTAGCTGGGATTACAGGCGTGCACCACTGCACCTGGCTAATTTTTGCATTTTTAATAGAAATGGGGTTTCACCATTTTGACCAGGCTGGTATCAAACTTCTGACCTCAAGTAATCTGCCTGCCTTGGCCTCCCAAAGTGCTAGGATTACAGGTGTGAGCCACCGCACCTGGCTGAGAAACCTATTTTATGTAAGGAATGAGGAAAATCCTTTTGGAAGTCCATGTGCCTTAATAGTCACATTGTAATTCATACTGGTGAGAAAACTTATCAATGTAAGCATTGTGTCAAAAGTGCTCATTTGTCCCTGTTCACTTCAAAGATAGGGAAGAATTTACACTCTGAAGATGCTCCATAAAGTTAAAGGCATCTGGGAGAACCGTTGGAATCCCCTGACAATGCATTATGTAAGAGTTCACCCTGAAGCTGTACCGTGTTAGAAACAGAAAGCTTTCAATGTTTCCTTGGGTTCTTGCAATGGAGATAAACCCTTTGGATATAAGATATGTTCAGAAGTATTCTTGCCAAATACTTTGGTGTTCACCTGCAATTTCACATTGGAGAAAAACTTCATGAAGGTAATAAATGTTGGAAAGTAATTTTTTATATTATTCTTCAACCTTTAGTGAATGAGGTGCATTCACACTTAGGAGAAACAGCATGTATGGAATATCAGAATTGCTTTTCTGTTTACTGAAACCTGACAGAGACATGGCTTTCTAGGTGGTTCTATAGAACTAATTTTTTTTTAATCTTTTTTTTTGAGATGAAGTTTTGCTCTTGTTGGCCAGGCTGGAGTGCAATGTTATGATCTTGGCTTACCACAACCTCTGCCTCCCGAGTTCAAGTGATTCTCCTTCCTCAGCCTCCTGAGTAGCTGGGATTACAGGCATGCCCCCCCATGCCTGGCTAATTTTGTATTTTTAGTACAAAAATACAGTACCATGTTGGTCAGGCTGGTCTTGAACTCTAGACCTCAGGTGGCCTGCCTGCCTCAGCCTCCCAGAGTGCTGGGATTACAGGTGTGAGCCATCGCACCGGCCTATAGAACTATTTTGAAAGTTTCTCATACCCTTCTGCTCATCCCTGGCATGGTATGTCTTTCTCCACACCACTCTAGTCTAGTTGCTACATCCTCTGGGTTACTACTGACCTAAAGTGGGTCTTCAGGATTCAGATAGTCCTAACAGTGTAGATTCTCTTTTTGCTTTGTCATGGTCTTAGACATGGTCCACCTATAGTGGCTCACATTGGCCAAGGTAAAGGGTATGATACAGCTTTACAATGTAAAAATACTCTTGTTCCTCTTTTCACACTTGATCTCAGATAAATGGTCAGGGTTGAAGAAGGGTCTCAATGGAGAAAGGTTGAAATAACAGAAGTAGCTTAAGATACTATGATTTCATGGCCATGGAGGGAGACCCATAACCCTTCACCTGGAGAGGCTGGAACTCCTGTAACTATCGGGCAGTGCAGAGAGGTGGTGGGAACCACGAATGTTGTCTTTGATGGCACCGTTTGGCAAAGCAATCATACATGCCTGACTCAATTAACTGCTATGATTGGCAGTATGACCCATTTCTGGATTTTCATTTTGCCCATGTGCTATGAAAACAGAAGAACTCCTGTGAACATGGATGGTCATGATACTCTGCTGTGCTTGATACCATCAGTGGCACTTCCTGAATGTGGCCCTGGGATACACACACACACAAGCTGCATAACGAGGTTCCAGTCTGATTGGTACAAATTTAAATATTTCTGTTATATCATGTACAGCCATTAAGGCTCTTGTTGCTTGGTGATGCATTCTGTGGTTCTTAATCCAACCAGTGTAATGGTAATCCAAAGCTTCAGGTAAGTTTGCCAATCCTGAATCGGCTGGGTGTCATGGTTTATGCCTGTAATCCCAGTACTTTGGGAGGCCAAATTGGGCAGATCACTTGGGTTCAAGAGTTCAAGACCAGCCTGGGCAAACATGGTGAAATCCCATCTCTACAAAAAATGCAAAGATTAGGCTGGTGTGACGGCACGTGCCTGGAATCCTACCTACTCAGGAGGCTGAGGTAGGAGTGAGGCCTTGTCTAAAAAAAAAAAAAAAGAAAAACTGAATCGAGGAGGTCTGTGTGTTTTCATGTTATGTTTTTTTATGGAGAGGAACGGGTTTTAGAGTGGTTCTCCTGTGGTATGAGTGTTATTATTTAGCCCATCTTTGTTGCCTTTAACTGTTGCCAGTGACACAAAAGATGCAGATTAGTCTTAATTGCCTTGTGTGACTTCTGTCACCTCACAGACTGTCCTTAAATGCCATACTGATTGTCTCAAATAAGACCTATAGGTTCTCCCTAAACTTTTTCACAGTTGTCTGAGGATGAGCACTTGTGGGTCATGGGTGAGGTCAAAACTGCAGGTTGGCCTCATCCTGGTGCGTGGACTAGCAGTGATATATCACTAAGAAATGATACCCTAGTTTCATAGCCTATACATTGCCTAGCTTCAGAAGCTGATTCTGATTGTCACTATATAGTCACTTGAGCTGGGCATGGTGGCTCACTTCTGTAATCTCAGCACTTTGGGAGGCCAAGGTGGGTGGATCACGTCTGGAGTTTGAGACCAGCCTGACCAACGTGGTGAAACCCCGTCTCTACTAAAAATACAAAAATTAGCTGGACATGGTGGCGAGTGCCTATAATCCTACCTACTCAGGAGGCTGAGGCAGGAGAATTGCTTGAACCCAGGAGGCAGAGGTTGTGGTGAGCTGAGACTGTGCCACTGCATTCCAGCCTGGGTGACAGAGTGAGACTCTGCCTCAAAAATAAAGTCATTTGATCTTTATATACTATATTTTACTAGAAGTTTTGTTCAACATTCTTTAACATTTCTAGTTGTTGTTGTTGTTGTTGTTTTGAGATGGAGCCTTGCTCTGTTGCCAAGCTGGAGTGCATGGAGTGCAGTGGCACGATCTCAGCTCACTGCAACCTCTGCCTCCCGGGTTCAAGCAATTCTTCAGGCTCAGCCTCCCAAGTAGCTGGGACTACAGGCACCTGCCGCCACTCCTGGCTGTTTTTTGTATTTTTAGTAGAGATGGGGTTTCACCATGTTGGCCAGATGATCTCCATCTCTTGACCTGATGATCCACCTGCCTCAGGCTCCCAAAGTGCTGGGATTACAGCCGTGAGCCACTGTGCCCAGCCAAGATTCTAGTTTTTATGTATTGTTTGGGGTTTTCCACATAGGCATACATATTATCTGTAACTGACAGTTTGATTTTTCCACTTCTCTTCGGTCACTTATGTCTTGTGTAGACAGAAAAGACGAACTAGAAGTTGGCTGGGCGAGGTTGCTCACGGCTGTAATCCCAGCACTTTGGGATGCCAAGGCGGGCAGATCACGAGGTCAGGAGTTCAAGACTAGCCTGGCCAACATGGTGAAACCCTGTTTCTATTAAATATACAAAAATTAGCTGGGTGTGGTGGCACATGCCTGTAATCCTAGCTACTCAGGAGGCTGAGGCAGGAGAACTGCTGGAACCTGGGAGGCGGAGGTTGCAGTAAGCCTAGGTTGCGCCATTGCATTGCAGCCTAGGGGACAGAGCGAGAGTCTGTCTCAGAAAAACAGAAACAAACAAAAAAAAACTACGAGTAGTAAAAGCAGCATACTTTTCTTTTTAATCCTAATGGCAGATGTTTTCCATCTTTAGTAATCACTGTATTGGTTGCTGTAGCATTTTAAAAAGTCAGTTTTTTTTACCTTTCATTGTTTGGGGAGTCTTTCCCATGAATGGCATAAGAATTTATTGAATACTTTCGCTTGATTCCTCTTTGTGATCTCGTTTACTCAGAACATTCAAGTACCTAGGACTGACTGTACCTGCCCTTGATAAATACCTGCCCTCGATAAATACCTAATATTTAAAAGTGTAAGTAAATAAAAGGAGTTTTTAAAAAATGCGGAAAGTTAACTGATTGACATTCCAAGGTTATACCATCCTTGTAATTCCAGAAAAATGCAATTTTAGTATAATGGATTAACTTTTTGTTTGCCTGAATATTTCATATACCTATAATGTAAAGATTTTTTAAAAATTTACATTGGCATGTAAAATTCTTTTCTTAGTCTATCATTGCCTGTTTTTTTGTATGAAAATTGGAGTATTTTCTCCTTTCCTTAACTCGTACAGTACTTTCTTATTACAAGTATTGTTTTACCAGTCATAATTCACTGGCAGAATCAGCTGAATCTGGATTTTTGTTGCCATTGTTATGGGATATTATTTTTATGTTTTGCAGTAAATTCAAAGCATGGACTTTGAATAATTGAATTCAATTATTTTTATATTTTGTAGGCACTAGTAAGGTTTCCAGTTTCATCTTAAAAATTTTTTTTTTCCTAATTTCTTCTTAAGTGTTTTGTCAAGAATTGTTTTTATAGGCTTTTTTGTACTTCAAAATTTATACTCAATGTTTATATTTTCTGATATTTTAAGTGTTTCTGGTTTTTGCTGTTACATACATTTTGCATACTCTCTGTGCATACTTCCTGATACTTCTCTGTGTCTTTTCTCCTTTATGAAAAACATTAATATTGCTAGAATTTACTTAATTTTGTTAATTTCTCTAAAAAAAAAAGGGTTTGATTATTGTAGTATATTTTTGGTTTGTGTTCTGTAGTAGTCAAGTTGTACTGCCATAGCAAATTGTCATAGGATGGTTTAAGCAACAGAAGATAATTTTCTCAGTGTTATGGAGGTTGTAAAAGTTTTCAGGGTGCCAGCATAGTTGGTTTTTGGTGAGGGCATCTTCTTGGCTTGTAGAGTACTGCCTTCTCATTATCTCTCATTATGCTGCCCCTCTTTGACTGACAGATATATCAAATTCTCTTTTCTTTTTTGTTGAGACGGAGTTTCGCTCTTGTTACCCAGGCTGGAGTGCAATGGCACGATCTCGGCTCACCGCAACCTCCGCCTCCTGGGTTCAGGCAATTCTCCTGCCTCAGCCTCCTGAGTAGCTGGGACTACAGACGCGCGCCACCATGCCCTGCTAATTTTTTGTATTTTTAGTAGAGACGGGGTTTCACCATGTTGACCAGGATGGTCTCGATCTCTTGACCTCGTGATCCACCCGCCTCGGCCTCCCAAAGTGCTGGGATTACAGGCGTGAGCCACCGCGCCCCGCCCATCAAACTCTCTTGTGTCTCTTCTTTATAAGGCACTAATACTATCATGAGAGCCTCATCCTCATGATTTCATCCAACCCTGATTACCTCCAGAATCCCCCATATGCAAATATAAACACCTTAGGAGTTGGGGCACCAAGATATGAACATTGTAGGGGAAGGAGAGTATACACAGTTTAGTCCATAGTGTTCTATTTTGTTAATTTTTATTTTTAATTTTTGCTTTCAGCATAGTACATTATTTTTTCTGACTTTTAGGTTCAGGGCATACATGTGCATATTTGTAACATGGGTAAATTGTGTGTTGCTGAGGTTTGGGATATGTGAGCCGAGATCACGCCACTGCACTCCAGCCTGGTGACAGCGTGAGACTCCCATCTCAAAAAAGAAAAAAGGTAAATGGGTTTTCCCATTCAAAGATTTCTTTTAGGGTGATGAAAATGTTCTAAAATTATGTTTGAACAACACTGTGAATGTACTAAAAAATATTGAACTATATAGCTTTGCGTGAACTGTGTTATATGTGAATTATATCTCAATAAAGGTGGTCTAAAAACCAAAAGGGAAATTCATGATAATAGCTACATCATTGGGAGCATAAAACTTTAATATTAGTCTATTAAGCATTTAGGGTAGTAAGATACAAAAAACAGTTACCACCAGGTGTGGTAGCTCACACCTGTAATCCCAGCACTTTGGGAGACCGAGGTGGGTGGATCACCTGAGGTCAGGAGTTTGAGACCAGCCTGGCCAACATGGCGAAACCCCATCTCTACTAAAAAACAACACAAGAATTATCTGGGTATGGTGGCGCGTGCCTGTACAACCAGCTACTCGGGAGGCTGAGACAGGAGAATTGGTTGAACCCAAGAGGAGGAGGTTGCAGTAAGCAGAGATTGTGCCACTATATTCCAGCCTGGGTGACAGAGGAACTCTGTCTCAAAAACACACACACACAGCTATTTTTTTTTAAACATGGAATATTAAAAGTTTTTTTTTTTTCTTTTTTTTTGAGACGGAGTTTCGCTCTTGTTACCCAGGCTGGAGTGCAATGGCGTGATCTCGGCTCACCGCAACCTCCGCCTCCTGGGTTCAGGCAATTCTCCTGCCTCAGCCTCCTGAGTAGCTGGGATTACAGGCACGCACCACCGTGCCCAGCTAATTTTTTGTATTTTTAGTAGAGACGGGGTTTCACCATGTTGACCAGGATGGTCTCGATCTCACGACCTCGTGATCCACCCGCCTCGGCCTCCCAAAGTGCTGGGATTACAGGCGTGAGCCACAGCGCCCGGCAGAATATTAAAAGTTGATATAAAACCAATGGAATGAAAAGATTATGATCCTGATACTGGCATAAGTAAGCATATTACTGACATAGAGTCTAGAATCACATACAGGTATACATAGGAATTTATAGTTTAATGAACATGGAATTTCAAATCAGTAAGTCAAGGACAGTTTATCAATATGTGGTACTACAATAATTGGCCATCTTTCCAGAGGAAAAAAATATTGCATCCACTATTCCACACTACATGCTGAAACACATTCCATGAGCATGAAAGATTTCAATGTTTTTAAAGTAATATGCTGCAGAAGAAAATTAGGAAATCTGTATGTAACATGGAGTTTATGGAGACTTCTTAATGCAAGACAGGAAACTTAAAAAAGAAACTCCTTTAGATGAAAAATTTATTAACCACAAAGGCCACCCACTACAAACCACAGCAAAAATGATTTCTGGAGAAACCAGAATCACTCCTGCATAAATGAATGCCTGATATTAGAGCTATTTTATAAAGCAGTATGGGAGGACCCTGGAACTCGCGGTAAGATATCAGAAAACAATACATTATTCAAAGAAAAAAATTTACAAAAAGTATCAGTAGTCGAAAACACAAAGGAATCAACTATTTGACTTTAGAATGGCGTCCAGATCAATGAAATATGGGGAAATAGAGGCCTAAAGTTGAATTGGGCCCGGCGCTGTGATGTACGCCTGTAATCTCAGCCTCTGGGGAGGCCTAGGCGGGAGGATCGCTTGAGCCCAGGAGTTTGAGGCAGCAGTGAGCCGTGATCGCCAGCCTGGATGACACGGTGAGACCCTGTCTCAACAAAAAAAAAGACTACATCGAATCAATGGAGGAGCTAGACTAGATCATGGACTTACAGATTTATCAACGGAAGAATCATTTAAAGGGTGCTAGGAACGTCGGAGGAGGCGAGAAGAAAAGCTTTTGTGAACATTATGAGCATCCCGTGGAGGAGCCCCCACCTTTAACCTTGCAGCACCACCGACCCCACCCTAGGTATGGGCCCCATCCGCAGGCTTGGTTCTAACCTCAACCTTGTGCTGTGGGACCATTTTGGCCTCTATTCCCTAAGCTGAGCCGACTCCAAGGCCTCTCCGTACCCACGCGTGCTGGTGAGCACGGGGGAGTTAACCAGAATTTCTCTGCCTGAGGATGTTCAGCTTGGCGGAGGTTGCAGCCCCCGAGTGCTCCTCTGGGCAGGGGCTGGAAGCGGAAGTGATGACATCAGCCGAGCGCCGCTGTCTCTTCCGGCGCTTTCTCCGCGCTGCCAAACCCGTTTTCTTTCTGGTGGTCTTCGGACTTAATACTGCTGTGGCGAGGCCGGATAACCTTTAGGAATCAGCGGCGGAAGTGGTGGTGAAAGTAGCAGTTTGGCCCAGGCCGCCGAGGGGCCACCTTAGAGAGGCCTTGCCCGCTCCGCTTGGTCCGCCGGGGCCGCCAGGTCTCGAATGCCACTGGAGCTGTCACTGCGACGGCCCTGGGCCAGGAGCGCTTTCGAGATCTGTCATAAGGGCGCTTCCTCACGATTTTTGCAAACACGGAGATTGCCGCTTCATCCTCCTCCAAAGCAATCTTTGTGACTTTTTTTTTTTTCCCTGAAACAACGAATTTTCGCCGTTCGAGTTGATTGTGGTCCTTAGTCCCCCCATCTCCTGGACTTGGCGAGTCCGGCGCGTGCTGGTGAGCACTGGGGTGAAAGTTGGTTTCGGGGGTTTCTTCCTCCTGTTTTTGCAAAGAAACGTTTCATCTAAGAATGTGTTTGCGCATCCTATATTTATTTTTGACGCTGCTTCAGGTAGAAACATAAAGCTACTTTTAGGTATCTGGGGTGTGTTTATTTCTCTGTGATTATAAACGTTATTAAACCGCAAGTCTTTCTGCTGAAGAAAAGCAAGAATATTTAGCTATTCTTTTCATATGAACTTCCTAGGCTTGTACCTCCCCCCAGAGCTTCAAAACGGGCGTATAGGAAGAAAGAATGGAGGCTTTGAAGTAAGTTGAACATTGCAGGCATGACACTTAAGGTTTAAATGCCTGGGAATACGTGTCCTATAGATAAAGACATGTCCTTTTAAAACCATAATACTATGATTTGAACCAAGAAAATTAAAAATGTTATTAATATGTACCCTGTGTAAAAAGGTACAGTTCTCCACTTTGTACCAATATATGCTTTTGATTGTTTTGGTGTCTAATATGTACCCAAGTGTTGTGTTTTCTTTTGTTTTTGAGACAGAGTCTTGCCTTGTTGCGTAGTCTGGAGTGCATTGGCGCGAACTCGGCTCACGGCATCCTCTGCCTCCTGGGTTCAAGCGATTCTTCTGCCTCAGCCTCCCAAGTAGTTGGGATTACAGGCGCCCGCCACCACGCCCGGCTAATTTTTTTGTATCTTTTTAGTAGAAACGGGGTTTCACCGTGTTGGCCAGGCCGGTCTGGAACTCCTGACCTCATGATCCGCCCGCCTTGGCCTCCCAAAGTGCTGGGATTACAGGTGTGAGCCACCGCGGCCGTGAATATGTAGCCAAGTATTATATATTGCAGTTGTTCATGTCTTTTAGTCTCTTTGCGACTTTTTAGTCTCTTTACAACTAGCAGTCGCTGTTTATTTGTTATGCTGTCTTTTTTTGCCAAATCACTCGTGCTTTAAGAAAGTTATACATTTTGGTAGTTCTGATTGTATTCTGTGCTGTGTTTAAATGTATCCTTCATTTCTTGGTATATCCTGTAAATGGATGAGTGTCTGAATGGTTGATTAAGGCACAGTGAAAAAATTCAACGTAGGGCTGCTCTTAGAGAGGTTGTAAACTACTGGAGGAGGCTGTCGTGTAACCAAGCAAATAAGTGTATTACAAATGGATGGGGGTCTGTAAGTAAAGTAGAGAGCAGAATTATTTTCTCTGTCTTTCTGTGGAATAGGCAATGCTAAAACGAGTGATATTCAAGCTGAGAACAAAAATATGGTATGATTTAGCTATGGTGAAGGGGAAGGAAATAAGAGCTGGGTAAAGCGTTCTGTGAATTGGCTGACTCAATTTCTAGGGTGAGAGAGAGGAACGCATCACACATCAAAAATTACTCCCAGGTTTGACCTAGTCAATATTCTTTCTTTGGTTGGGGAAATAATGTGATAGGATAATTTAATCTTCAATATATGACTGACAGGAAAAAGCAAGTGATGTCTTTGTTTTGTTTTGTTTTGTTTTGAGACAGTTTTGCTGTTGCCCAGGCTCCAGTGCAGTGGAACTATCTCATCTCACTGTAACCTCTGCCTCCTGGGTTTTCAAGCCATCCTCCTCCCTCAGCCACCCTAGTAGCTGAGATTATAAGCATGTGCCACCACGCCTGGCTAATTTTTGTATATATATATTTTTTTGTAGCGATGGTTTCACCATGTTGGCCAGGCTGGTCTCAGACTTCTGACCTTAAGTGATCTGCTCACCTCAGCCTCCCAAAGTGCTGGGATTGCAGGTGTGAGCCACTTTGCTCGGCCAAAGTAAGTGATATCTGACAAATGATGTAAATCAAGGGAAAATAGGAGAAGCAGAAGGGATTAATGAGAATCAGTGGCAGAGCATTGAAAAATAAGCTCTCCATGAAAATTAACTGATGTTGATTATCAGTCTTAGGAAATGTGTATATTAATAAACAGAGAGACAAAACCTCTTTCAGTGTTTTTTTTTTTTAAGTTCACTTTTGGGCTCCTTCTACCTAGTCCTTTGCTTCCCTGAAGGAGTATCCAGACTAAGCACTCTGTGTGACTCCTTATAGACACTTACCTATCTGGGGGTTGGGTTGATACACTGCATATGAGTAAATGAGCAGAAAGCTCACCTGCCAATGTGGGCTGCCAAAAAACTGTGAAGGGGCCATATGGCCTGGAAATACAACAGATCTTAGAATAATGTCTGTTAATTATAATGTCAATGAGGGAAGAAAATCGATTTCCAGCAGGGCCACTCTGTGGCTTCTGCACGTTCTTCCCGTGTCTGCACGGGTTTTCTCTGGGTACTCTGGTTTCTTCCCACATCCTAGTGATGCACATGTCAGCTTAATCTGCGTGTCTAAATTGTCCCACTATGAATGTGTGTATGTGTGAAAGAGTTTGAGAGAGTGCTGCCTACCCTGGAATGGCATCCTGTTCAGGGTTGATTCCCACCTTGTGCCCTCACTGTTAGTATGAGCTCTGGCCATTTTCATCCTGCAACTGGAATAAGCGGATTGGAGAATGAATGAATCGATACAAAATATTGTAAACTAAAAATTCCTAAAACATTTGATAGTGATACAAATGTACCACAATAAATGATACCACTTAGCAAGCTTGCCCCATTCGTTACTGTTTGCTTTTTGAGCTTCTTGGTGGTAGGAGGTGGTCCTTACAGGTTTTGCTTTGGAAGCATTCCTTGATTTAACCCATCACTGTTAACTGCCATCACACACTGATTCACCAAAAACTGGATAAATATTCTGTTTTTTTTTGTTTGAGTTGGAGTTTCACTCTTGCTGCCCAGGCTGGAGTGCAATGGCACGATTTTGGCTCACTGCAACCTCCGCCTCCCAGGTTCAAGTGATTCTCCTGCCTCAGCCTCCCAAGTAGCTAGGATTACAGGAACCCACAATGATATCCACCTAATTTTGTATTTTAGTAGAGGCGCAGTTTCCTCCATGTTGGTTGGGCTGGTCTTGAACTCCTGACCTCAGGTGATCCTCTCGCCTCAGCCTCCCAAAGTGCTGGGATTACAGGCGTGAGCCACTGCACCCAGCAATATCCTATTTTATTAGTCTTTCTTAAATGTATATGTAGCTCACTTTTTTTCAATATTTAATATTAGAAGTGTTTGGGGTCTTTATTTAGAAGTTTGGTGATGTTTTTGTGACCAGAAATATGTTGTAAAACTTAACTCTCTTATATCAATTAGCATGTGAAAAAATTGGCTCGTTGTATGTCATTTCTCTTAAAGTCTCAGTTTCCAAGAACGTGTTGATGACTTTAAGTGAAGACTTAAATTGTATACATTTTCTCTGCCACTCAGGGGTTCCAGTGAGCTAGCCGCACATAGTGAAATCATAGTTGAGGGTTCTGATATGAAGTGTCTGAGGATGTGCATATGCTGCTTTTTGGAGAGTATATTGGAAAACCAATTTCAACAACTGTTGGCACACACTTAATGCCCTACAACAACAGTCACGTGTGCAACATGTGTATCAAGATAAAAGTAGGCCAGGCGCAGTGGCTCACACCTGTAGTCCCAACACTTCAGGAGGCCGAGGTGGGTGAATCACTTGAGGTCAGGAGTTCCAAGACCAGCTTGGCCAACATGGTGAAACTCTGTCTCTACTAAAAAAATACAGAAATTAGCCAGGCATGGTGGCAGGTACCTGTAATTCCAGGTACTTCACAGACTGAGGCAGGAGAATTGCTTGAACCAGGGAGATGGAGGCTGCAGTGAGCTAAGATTGCGCTACTGCACTCCAGCCTGGGCAAGCAGAGTGAGATCCTGTCTAAAAAAAAAAAACAAAAATCCAAAAAACCCAACTGACTTGAGACCTCTATTATATCTGCAGTCTCTTCATTTTTGCTTATTCTTCTGTTAGAAACAGGTCAGAAGTCTTGCATACACTCAACAGAAGGGTGTTATCCAGGGGTGTGAATCTCTGGGGTCCTATTAGAGTATTTGGCCACGGTTTGGCTGTAACCCATTGGGTGGTGAAGTTTTCTGGGTTAGTCAGGCTGCAGTTGGTCATAGTTCATAGCCAAGATTGAAGCAATGTTCCAAGGCAAAGGCCAGCTGCAATGGGTGGGTCAGTCTGTAGGGGGAGTCAGGACGCCACTGTAGCTGTGAGGCTTGAAGTTGCTTCCTGTCTGCCCTGGAAGTGCTGTGACAGACACCTCTGGGGCGCACTCACATTGATGGTAATGGGCAGCTGTGCATGCCACTTGGTTTGCAAGGCCTGGGACTTCAGTGTTCACATTTGGAGGCCTTTGGGAACAAACCTCTGGGGGACAGGTGATGCAGCAGCATGCATCCTGGCATGTGCAGTGTCTATGTCATGAGGGACACAAGCCACCAAGCCTGCTGGCACATGTGCAGAGGGTGCCTCTGCTAGTGAGAGTCCTTTGAGCATGTGGCGTCCTTGTTAGAAAGGCCACAGGGTGGTGGTGACTGGGCCAGGGTTTTATGGCATCTTAAGACTGTGTTCTGGGCACATGGCATGGACAGAGCACCCTCCACTGCCCTCACACCCACACTGCTGACCGCCATGCCACAGTTGTATCCAGCAAGTGACCCTCCCTTGTTGAGTGTCTATTCCATGTCCCCTTTTTGTGTGTTTCTTTAATTCAATCCTGTGGTCTCTGTCACTGGAGAGTGGCTATAAATTCTAGCCCTGTCCCGACCAAGAGGAGAGATGTTCTGGTGTGTTGGGCAGGTTAGATACAGAGAAGGCAGCACACAGCAAGTAGCAGAAGCATTTTATTACTCACAGATCCGTGAGAAGAGGGTTGCCCTTGAGGTCCTGACGGGAAGTCAGGAGACAGCCAGGTGTTAACCAATGGGTGGGGAATGAGACAGAGAGGACCTGTGGGACTATGCCTTTGTTTTTTATTTTTTGTTTTGGAGACAGAGTCTCGCTCTTGTTACCCAGACTGCAGTGCAATGGCGCCATCTCGGCTCACTGCAACCTCCACTTCCCAGGTGATTCTCCTGCCTCAGCCTCCCAAGTAGCTGGGATTACAGGCACGTGCCACCACGCCTGGCTGATTTTTTGTAATTTTCGTAGAGACGGGGTTTCACTATGTTGGCCAGGCTGGTCTCGAACTTCTGACCTCAGGCGATCCACCCACCTTGGCCTCCCAAAGTGCTGGGATTACAGGCATGAGCCACCGCGCCCAGCAGGGACTGTGCCTTTGTTACGGTCCATGGGCCTCATCCCTCGGGCTTTCCCAGCGTGGTTGTGGATTGGCTAGACCTGAGCAGTGGGGAGTACTGATTTACATGACTGGTGTTGGCCAGTAGGTTTCATTATCGTCAGCAGCTGTGGGGTGTGTTGTGTTTGGGGTCGGTCAGTAAGGTGAGGAACACGTAGGCTATGTCACAAACAACACACAGGTAGGGGAAGTTTTAAGTAAGCCAAAGGTGATGGGATCCGACTGGGTTCCACATAACTTATGTCAGGCCTAAAAATGGATGTAGGGGCCAGGCGCAGTGGCTCACACCTGTAATCCCAGCACCTTGGGAGGCTGATCATGAGGTCAGGGGATCGAGACCATCCTGGCCAACATGGTTAAACCTTGTCTCTACTAAAAATACAAAAATTAGCGGGGTGTGGTGGCACCTGCCTGTAATCCCAGCTACTCGGGAGGCCAAGGCACGAGAATCGCTTGAGACCAGGTGGCAGAGATCGCAGTGAGCTGAGATAATGCCACTGCACTACAGCCTCGTGACAGAGTGAGACTCTATCTCAAAAAACAAATGGATGTTGGGCTGTTATGTTGGAGGGTATGAGCTGATGATTTAGGAAAGTATATGTAAAGGTTGGAGGTATCATGTGTAACCAAGGGGCAGGAGTGGTTGTGGTTGGACAGGCAAGGCTGGAGGTCGAGAGAGAAAGTGGGAGGGGTAGTAGAAGGCGTCAGGGAATAGGTGGTCCCCTCTGTCAGGTTAAGGAGTTGACTGCCTAGAGGCAGGTGCCTCTTGGGGAAAACAGTAATCTCCATTAATTATAGTAACTCCTACCAGATTTTCCTTCAGGTATAGGTGTGTGGGTGTGCACCTATGAGCAGAAAGCAAGTACTCTGCCAGGATCTTGGGCTAAGCAGACAGTTCAGGAAGAAAAAAAATGTTCTGTGTCCATATGTGCTTTAGGAGAGGCAGTCCCCGGGCATCGCTGTGTGGAGGTTTGAGTGCAATGGTGAAGTCCTCTCCAACATCAGAGTCGTGGGTTGGGGCTGTGTTGCTCGAGGCAATGTCATTTCCAGCGGTGATATTTTGGGCTAGGACAGTCATCTAAGATGTCACTCACTGGGGTATCCTTTTAAAGTGGATACGCACTGAAGTAGATGTGGCCCTCTAGGTTGTACACCAACGAAGCACCCAAACCAGTAACAGTAAGATGAACAATTAATAGAATGATGTGTAGCTGTACCTGACAGTGTGTCTTTGTTTCTTCTGGCGGAAGTTTAGGTTCAGATGGGTTCCCTATCATATGAGCAGCCGCGGGCCTCTGGGACGATCTAAGATTAATAAGTCCCAGGAGACTATGCACCCTCGATTTGACCTTCAACCCTTGTGGGATGGGGGCAAGATTGGAAATAAGTTAAGCCCTAGAGCATGATAGAGAATTTCAGGAGCTTATTTGATGGACTGGAATTTGAAAAGTAGTTATTTGAGGACATTTTTCTGTTTTTCAGTGAAACCATTTATCTGAGACCTATTAGGGAAATGAAAGTTTTATTGAATACATTTTTCAAGGGGCTAGCATTGTGCATTTTAAGAAGGGAAACATGGGCTGGGCACAGTGGCTCACCCCTGTAATCCCAGCAGTTTGGGAGGCCAAAGTGGAAGGATCGCTTGAGCCCAGGAGTTTGAGACCAGCCTGGGCAACATAGCGAGACCCTGCCTCTTTAAAAAAAAATTAAATTGACAGAAAAGAAGTGAAACATACATCTTGGTTACAAATAATGTCTGTAATTCTGAAGAGAATAAGTAGTGTCCCGGCAAGGCCTTGTATTGTGGCCTTTAGTATATGGAGAGAGATGGGATTTTGCCTTATATTTTGGGTATTTTTCAGACAAGAGATTCCCAGGGTTTTTTTTGTTTGTTTGTTTTCTTATCTTGAAAGGGACAGTTTTTAGGTAATGACCCAATAGTTTATCGTAACTGTGAAGAAGATAGGACTGTTTGTTGACCTGGGTATCCATTGCTGAAACAGCTCCCCAAAGTTTGGCCAGGCTTTCTTGGATCCTGTCCTTTATTAGGGACATCCTGGCTAAGGGATGGAAGGGAACAGCATTCCGCTGAGCTCCATCACTTACGATGGCCAGCAGTGGCCTTTGCACAGTCTGTGAACTCCCATTACTGTTCACTTAGTTAATCCCAAGGGCTTTCCAGATGGTCAGGGGACCTGGGGAAGAGAGGGGTGACCTCCTTCAGCACCCTGGCGTCAGGCAGCTGACTGAGGACAGGGGAAGCCACAGCCTCCTGCAGGTGGATTAGACCCAAGGGCCTGAGATTGGCTTCATCCTGGCTTAAGGAGGCCTCAGTGGCCACACAGAGTTTGTGGGGTGTTGTTTCCATGACCCAAAAGCACAGTGAGCAGCTGGGTAGGAGGATCACAGGCTCAGGTCCATGAGATCCTCTGTTTCCAGGGGAGCCCAATAGATGGCCAGTCACTTGTTTTACTGGGGAATAACAGGAAGTCAGCGGGGGCAGTGTCTCTCACTAGAGGCCCTGGGGCAGCTAATGACGATCATAAGTGGTCCAGATACTGCAGCAGGCATTTAAAAAGTTGTCAGTTTTTCTATCATGAAGGTTGTTTTAGGAGATTTTTTTTTTGAGACGGAGTTTTGCTCTTGTTACCCAGGCTAGAGTGCAATGGCGTGATCTCGGCTCACCGCAACCTCCGCCTCCTGGGTTCAGGCAATTCTCCTGCCTCAGCCTCCCGAGTAGCTGGGATTACAGGCACGCGCCACCATGCCCAGCTAATTTTTTGTATTTTTAGTAGAGACGGGGTTTCACCATGTTGACCAGGATGGTCTCGATCTCTTGACCTCGTGATCCACCCGCTTCGGCCTCCCAAAGTGCTGGGATTACAGGCGTGAGCCATCGCGCCCGGCAGGAGGTTTTTTTTCTGTTTCTTTTTTTTAATTCTAGGCATTAATAGGAGCACTTGTTGATTTTAATTTATAAGTGTAACTTGTAAATCAGAAATATTGCCACCAGATCCCAAAAATTACTAAAAGATTGGAATTATCTTCCCTTAATGAGCGTGTCAAGAGTTTCCTTGGAGAAGGGTGTTACCAATGCAGCGCATGCCCATGTTCCTGGAGAAGGTGGATGTTGTTAAGATCTCGTTTGCAAAGATCTTACATGATGACGGATCTGTTGGGTAGCCTGGAAGAGGTGTGTTGTATCCCATCAGAGGGAGAGGCGAGCTGCAGCTGAGAGGCTGTTGAAATAGGCCCTGAACAGGACATGTTGGCCAGGCTGGGTGCAGTGGCTCACATCTGTAATCCCAGCACTTTGAGAGGCTGAGGGGGACGGATCACTTGAGGTTAGGAGTTTGAGACCAGCCTGGCCAACATGGTGAAACCCTGTCTCTACTAAAAAAAAAGAAAAGAAAAGAAAAGAAAAATTAGCTGGGCATGGTGGCACGCACCTGTAATCTCAGCTACTCGGGAGGCTGAGGCAGGAGAATTGCTTGAACCCTGGGAGGCAGAGGTTGCAGTGAGCCGAGATCACACCATTGCACTCCAGCCTGGGCAACCGAGCAAGACTCCATCTAAGGAAAAAAAAAAAAAAAGAGAGAAAAACATGGCCAAATTTATAATTAAAAACACAATAGTTATTTGTTGTTTATTGAATAGAATCAGTATTTTTAATAGTATTGGATGTCAGTGCCTTATGGGTGGGACCACAATGTGAAGGCTGTAGTAATCCAGCATGAGGTGCACTTTTTTCTGTTTTCAGATTTAAGAGCAGGCACAATTGGGCTGTCAAAAGGAGAAGCAGTAAGAATAATTATCCCATCATTAATTAGGTTTTATAGTTGTTTTAATCTTTGAGAACCTATTGTAACTTACATTGGGCCTTGTGAAGTATCTTAACTGATTATCCATGGGGTCCCATTTTATCAAGCCAATTTTTAAGTGTGAAAGTCTCACTTTAATTTTAATTTGTTATTTATTATGTTAGCATATTTGTGCCTAATAGGGAATATTTTAGGGCAGTGGGTACTATGACTATGGGAAATTTAAGCAAGGCTACAGTTAAAATGAGGCGTACCTTTTTTTTTTTTTTTCTGAGACAGTCTCGTGTTGTTGCCCATGATGGAGTGCAGTGGTGTGATCTTGGCTCACTGCAGCCTCTACCTCCCAGGTTCAAATAGTTCTCTGCCTCAGACTCCCGAGTAGCTGGGATTACAGACACCCACCACCATGCTCAGCTAATTTGTGTATTTTAGTAGAAATGGGGTTTCACCATCTTGGCCAGGCATATCTTGAACTTGTGACCCCGTGATCCACCCGCCTTGGCCTCCCAAAGTGTTGGGATTACAGGGGTGAGCTACCTCACCTGGCCGTACCTTTTTTCTCCCTCCTGTATTTAGTTACTCTTTTAAGATTTTAGGGAGCACAATGTTTAAATGTACTAGGATCCCCAGGTGTAAGTGTAATTTGAGCCCCAGATTGAGTAGGGCTATGCAGTTGTGTTAATTGGTACATTTTAGCAAGTGTTAGTTAAAATCTAATTACCTTTTATTTTTTTCCCCATGTCTCACTGTCTGGTTTAAATCATTAAGTAATCCAGGGCCAGCAGGATTATATTTGTTAGACCTGGCATTTGCTTAGTACTTAAAGTTCAAAAAATTCCTCTTTTTTTTTTCTTTAACTTGTAACCTCCTAAAGCCCAAGCCTTTTTTCCTTTTTTTTTTTTCTTTTTTTTTGGGGGGGGAGTCTTAGGCTTTTAACTGTCTGAAGGGTTCTTAGTTTCTGTCTCTGGTTGATAAGAGGAAAAGGAGGGGGTAAGGGGCCCGGTGGTTCTGGGCAGTAGAGGACTGGGAAGTCCAGACCTCATCTTATCAGTCTTTTTCCCTCTCTTTTTTTCTCTTAAGTAAATTCTTTAGAATGGCTTGTATCTCCAGGTGGCTAAACTATTTTTTCCTTTGTCTTTGGATGTTTACCTGACAAGTTCCTGGCAGTCCCGAGTGGCCCCCGTTTTGATCTCTGGCCTCCATTTGTGCGTCCTGTCTGCCCAGTTTGTAGGCAGCGGCCTCTCTGTCTAGGGTGTCCAGTTGACTTTGTCAGGGTAGGGGCGTAGAGCAAGAGATGCAAGGGAAGGCAGCCTCATGGGGATAGCAGACCCTGGTGGCAGCCTTGTCATCTCCCCAGTGAAGGAGCCACTCCTGTTGTCATGTTGGGAAGTCCAGGCCTCCCTGGATACCGCCTCTGCCTCTCAGTGGCAAGCTCACCGTGCCAGAGTGAGGCCTGGGGAATACATTGGTTTCCTCCAGCCCAACAGCTCCTATTGGGGAAGTGACAACAGCCTCGGATAGTCACTCTAATGCCCCTCCTGCCCTCTTAAGGCTAGCAGTTGGTAAGTCCCAGGGAGCGCTTGGACTATGGAGGACCCACCCAGGTTAGGGAGGGGAGTTTTGGCAGCGCTCCACAAAGACAACAGGCAGCAATGCACAGCAGCAGAGAGGCACCCCAGTGGGCCATGGAGCCCTCCCATGTGGCGTCGGCCGTGCGGGCAGGCCAGGTAGTAAGCAGGCCAAGAGCAATCTGAAGGCCTTGCGTTGTGTCCCTCGGGTTGTGACCACACACCCTGTTCACTGCCACTGAGTATATTTTCCTCTGTTTTGGTCTAGGGGGTCTCTCTCTCTCTCTCTGGAGAGTGGCTGCAAATTTTAGCCCTACCGGGACGGGGAGGAGAGTTATATTCCAGTGTGTTGGGCAGGCAAGATACAGAGAAACACATGAAATGTCAGAAGCGTCCTCCTGCTCACAGATCTCCAAGACAGGAGGCTGCTCTCGAGGGCTAATGAAGTCCAGAGACAGCCGGGCGCTCAACCTGTGGGCTAGGAATGAGAGAGGACCTGTGGGCCATGTCTTTGTTAAGGTCCATGGACGTTATCCCTCAGGCCTTCCTTTGGGGGTTGTGAATTGGTTGCGCAAAGGGAAGGTCTTATTTATATGACTCTGGTGTTGGTCACTAAGTTTTATTGTAGTCAGCTGCTGTGAGATGTGTTGGGTTTAGGGCCAGTGAGGTGAGGAGCAAGCAGGCTATATAAGAAACAGCTTCACGAGGTCAAGAGATCGAGACCATCCTGGTCAATATGGTGAAACCCCGTCCCTACTAAAAATACAAAAAATTAGCTGGGCATGGTGGCGCGTGCCTGTAATCCCAGCTACTCAGGAGGCTGAGGCAGGAGAATTGCTTGAACCCAGGAGGTGGAGGTTGCGGTGAACCGAGATCGTACCATTGCACTCCAGCCTGGGTAACAAGAGCAAAACTCCGTCTCAAAAAAAAAGAAACAGCTACATAGGGAAGGGAAGTTTTAACTAGGACAACGGCGATGAGGGTATTGAGATAAATAAATAGCTAACTGGCATATTTCACTCTTTGATTCCTTACCATCCACATGCATTCTTCTAAACACATAGGAATGTAATAATTAAACAAGTCTGTATTCCTACCTAAGAAGATACGAGGGAAGAAGTCCTCGCCCAGCCCCAAATTGAGAAGATGCACAGTTCCAGTAGTCCTTTGTATTCCCACCGCTGGCATATCAATTACTCCACAAATTTAGTCACATTCTAACTATTCTGTTTCCTAAGGACAAAACTATAAATTTAACCTCTAATAATGTGTATATAAAATAAAAGTGAGAAGAAGTAAATGGTTCATTTAAATAAACACATGATATAAACAGACACATACATATAACGAGCACAGAGAAAACGTGCAAAACTACATTTCTTGTTTCTGTCATTGGTCTTGAGGTTGTAGTGGATATCCATGGTTTACTTCTTCAGTGACTAATTCCATATTTTCGCTGCCGTCCACTTGAACCTCAGCTGCTCTGGGTTTTATACCAGGGAGGAGTGCTCCAAATCTTCATTCGCCCAGAGTCCAAGCCCTCTGTTGTCCTGCCTTTGTCCAGTTGTGGTTGAAGTACTTGGAAATTCTACACTTCATCACTTCATCCTCCTTGCCTCAATTGTCTAGCAGTGCCACACCGTTTTCCTTTGATAATTGAGATTAACTACTCCACCCAGAAGAGTAGTGTTTCTTTTTCTTTTTTTCCTTCCTTCCTTCCTTCCTTCCTCCCTCCCCGCCTCCCTCCATCTTGGTTTAGTGGTACATGAAGCCCAAAATGGCTAAGTGGAAATCTCCTGTTCCAGTGTATTAGAACCGTAACTGTGCCCCCTGGGGGAAGCATTTTCCATTAGGGATTAAGAAGATCTCTGGACCAGCAAGCTCTAAGTTTTTGGGAATGGAAGCAAACCTTTGTCAGTGGAGCTAACTTCACCTTCACCCATCAATTCTTTGTTATTTATTTATTTATTTATTTATTTTTATTTTTTATTTTTTTTTGAGACAGAGTCTTGCTCTGTTGCCCAGGCTGGAGTGCAGTGGCACGATCTTGGCTTGCTGCAACCTCTTCCTTCCCAGTTCAAGGCATTTTCCTGCCTCAGCCTCCCAAGTAGCTGGGATTACAGGCATGTGTCACCACACCCAGCTAATTTTTTGTGTTTTAGTAGAGATGGGGTATTTTGGCCAGGCTGGTCACGAACTCCTGACCTCAAATGATCCTCCCACCTTGGCCTCCCAAGTGTTGGGATTACAGGTGTGAGACATCACGCCTAGCCCACCCGTCAGTTATTAGACCCATATATTCTGGCTGTGGGGAGACAGAACCATGGAAGGCTTTCTGACTCAAAGCGTATACCTTGACCTATGAGACAGAATTCCTTTCCAAGAGTTGTCTCCCATTTGGCCCTATAACTGAGTTTTCGGTATGCGATTCCACTTTTCACGTAGATCAGCTGCTTCTGAGCGATGTGGTGTGTGATGGGACCAGTCGATTGCGAGGACATGCTTCCATCGTTGCACTTCCTCTGCAGTGAGATGCCTTTCTTGTTTAGAAACTACATTGTGTGGAGGCCGTGACTACTGATAAAGCGTGTTGTTAATCCTAAAAAAAAAAAAAGAAAAAACACCTCTCCTGTATAATCGTGCCTAGGTGGCTGTATACCCTGACAGCTGTGTTACTCCTGTACTGACTCAAAGCTTCTGATGGCGCTGCCAGCAGAAGCCTAACTAGCAGATCCATACCAAAACACGAGTGTTTTCTGGTGAGGATGAGTCTTTGACGATTTTGTGATAGAAGAGGACCCATTACAGCACGGCTGGCTGGTCTCCTCTAAGGAGTGGGGCCATATTGGATGCTCAGTGTTGATTTCTGCTTTCAGGAGATGAGGCCCAGCAGTAATGTTAGCTGGGTCAGCCTTGGTAAGGGGAAGTTCTTATTCTGAGCCCGCGCATAGCTTTACCCTGCTGTCATGAACATTTTTGAATGGGCCCACTGAGTAAGCGCTGAGGTAGCTAGGAAAAGTGACAGGTATCTTTAGAGTGCGTGATTTTGGCCACCTTATTTCTAGTGGATCAGCTTTGGTAGGGGTTCACATGGGACACGGTCCTTTCAGAGAGGTCTGTCCGTATACCCTGTCCCAGGTTTCCTTGTTACCACTCTGGTTCCTCCCACATTTTTGACCATCCAGCCAAGCCATAGGCAACTTTCATGAATCTGTGTGTATGCGTGCGTCTTGTCAACTCTCACTCCAGACCCAGAAATCGGCCAATATACTGCCTTAAGTTCTGCCGCTGGGAAGATTTTCCTTTAGTACTGCCTTTCAGGGTCAGCCTTTAGTGGGGCTGTAGTGCTGCTGCTCTGTACTTTTGGGTGATACTAGAGCTAGTCCTCAGAATCTGGCAAAGCAGGAGGCGGCGCTCTGGAATGCAGGCAACCCTGGCTGTTGGGCTCATGAGCAGAGGAAGTTGGGTGCCAGTAAGGCTACAAGCGAGCGCACCAAGTACCCACATCGGGCGGCCAGGGGAAGCCATATGCAGACAGGCCGTGGGCGGTGGGTGAGCGCATAGAAGGAGACAGTATTCCTCCCACGCTTGCATTCTCTGAGTAGTTCAATACATTTCAAAACTCAGATGGATATTGCGTTATGAATTGTGATGGAGCTGGAATCTGGGTGTACTTTAACAGTGTTGAGAAGGCTCTCAGTTGTCTGTCCAGCCATCACTGGGTGCCTTCAGGCTCCATGCCAGGTAAAGGGGAACACTGGCACCCAAAGATATCTAAGGCTGCCCATGAGATGCAGAGACTCCACAAAGAAAAGCAGGTCCCAGTGTCACACAGCACCATCCAAGAACATTCCTAGAGACACACAGAATTCCTTATGATAAAAGGTTTTGTTGCTTCAAAAATATGAAAGTTCAATGTGTGTATCTACCCAGTAATGTTGTTACAAGAGGTATAAAGGAGTATCTATTACAGATACACAAGAAGAAATAGACAAGTCTACAGTTGCAGTGGGAGATTTAGAGTTTTTTTTTTTGAGATGGAGTCTCACTCTGTCGCCAGGCTGGAGTGCAGTGGCACGATCTTGGCTCACTGCATCCTCTAACTTCCGGGTTCAAGTGATTCTCCTGCCTCAGCCTCCCGAGTAGCTGGGACTACAGGCGTGTGCCACTACACCCAGCTAATTTTTTGTATTTTTAGTAGAGACGGGGTGTGGGTAATCCCCCTTCTGGGCACCGAGGAAGGAGAGCTAAGCAGACCCCCGGCGCAATTAATGCCTGAAGAATATCTTAGTCTATAGTGTTGCTATTCAGTTATTTCCTTTTATATAATCCTTTATATATAATCTTATATTAGTTTATAGGCGGAACAATTAGTGCTGGAAGAATATCTTAGACTCAGTTATTTCTGTGTGTGTGTGTGTGTGTGTGTGTGTGTGTGTATACATATATATAGACACATATAGAATTATATCTTAATTTATAGTCGGAGGAATGTCTAGAACAGACACGGTACAGAGCATGAAATAAGGGAAAAACAGCTATACATATATAATCATATCTTGTTTATAGTTGGAGGAATGTCTAGAGCAGACATGGTGCAGAGCATGAATTAAGGGAAAAACATTTGGACCAGGAGAAGAATCTATGGCCCAAGCAGTAGTGCCCCTGCCTGAAAGGGCACGCGCTATATGGCAGGCTGGTCCGGGCGGCAGTGTTTAGTATCGTTAAAGATACCCGCTGTACGGCAGGCTTGGAGCAAGAGTCACTCCTCCTACAAAGGAGTTGCAGTACCCTGCATCCAGTGCTTGTGGAAAGCTGGCCTCAGGTTGCCAAGCCCGCGAGCATCCGAGGGCTTAAAACCTCTCCTGTAAGGCCGGGTGCGGTGGCTCACGCCTATAATCCCAGCACTTTGGGAGGCTGAGGTGGGTGGATCACAAGGTCAAGAGATCGAGACCATCCTGGTCAACAAGGTGAAACCCCGTCTCTGCTAAAAATACAAAAATTAGCTGGGCATGGTGGCGTGTGCCTGTAGTCCCAGTTACTCGGGAGGCTGACGCAGGAGAATTGCTTGAACCCAGGAGGCGGAGGTTGCCGTGAGCCGAGATCGCGCCATTGCACTCCAGCCTGGGTAACAAGAGCGAAACTCCGTCTCAAAGAAAAAAAAAAAAAAAGAAAAAACACCTCTCCTGTATAATCGTGCCTAGGTGGCTGTATACCCTGACAGCTGTGTTACTCCTGTACTGACTCAAAGCATCCTCCTATAGAAATCACTGGAAGCTGCCAGCAGGTGGCTGTATAACCTGTCAGCTCTGTTGCTACTGTGTTGACTCAGCATTCTCCTATAGAAACTCTTAGAAGTTGCCTGCCCTAGGCCGGTTGAGGTGGCTCCCGCTTGTAATCCTAGCACTTTGGGAGGCCGAGGTGCGTGGATCACCTGAGGTCAGGAGTTCAAGACCAGCCTGGCCATCAGGGTGAAACCCCATCTTTCAAAAAAAAAAAAAAGGAAGTTGCCTGCCCTTAGATAAGAGATGTTGCACACCGCACCCGTCTTACTGTGCACTGCCCACCTCCTTGCCTCAGTGACCTAATGGAGGTGGACCCTTTGCTTATCACACATGTGATTGTCTTGACCCTATTGCTGTCCTTAAGATGACCTCACTCAAGACCCTTCCCCCTGTCTTGTACCTAATAAATACAGTTGCTCCCAGACACTCGGGGCCTCACCTGTCTCTGCTTATAGCTGGTGTGGCCCCCCGAGCCCAGCTGCTCTCTTCCAGTCCTTTGGTGTCTTGTCTTCTTTCTCAGACCCAGTGCCTCAGCACAGCATTAAGGGACACCCCATGACTCTAGTAGGACTGGACCCTACAACAGGCTTTCACCATGTTAGCCAGGATGGTCTCGATCTCCTGACCTTGTGATCCACCTGCCTCAGCCTCCCAAAGTGCTGGGATTACAGGCGTGAGCCACCACGCCCGGCCTGAGATTTAGAATTTTTATCTCATGTCACTTAAATAGTAGAGAAAGATGAGGTTAGGAGATACGTTTGCGAGAGATGAGCACACTGCCTAGTTTACCCGTCCAGTATAGTGTCTAGTAAATGAAGGGAATCACAGAGTGCTTATCTGGCGTTGAGAGGGAAAGAATAGACCGGAAGGGGCAAGAAGGTTTTTGCGGGAGAGGAAACCCTTCTTGTTTAGGCTTTTCATTATGCAAGTGTCTGCAGTTGTCAAATTCATCCACCAAATACTTAACATCTACACTTTTACTTGTATATTAATTATATTTCAAGTTCAAAGTAACATAATTGGTTTAGATTTCACCAAATGAAACACATTCGGGGCCCTCTTCAGCCCAAGGATCCCCAGTATGAAACCCATGGTAGTGGCACAATCTATACCAGGAGTCTAGACAGGGGTTTCTGTAACCCAGTGTGACTTCAGGGTTTCAGCCTTTTCATTCATAGAATAGAGGCTTTAGTGTCCTTGTGGGGGTCTATCTGCTTCATGGACAATGAATTGTTCAGTTTTTGGTGATTTTCAGCATTCAGATATCATTCTGTCAATTAGCCTTCGTGCTGTTGTTCTGTGTTTGATGTATTTTATTTTATTTTTTCTTGATATAGAGCCTCAGGCTGTTGCCAGGCTGGAGTGCAATGGCACGATCTCAGCTTACTGCAACCTCCGCCTCCTGGGTTCAAGCAATTCTCCAGCCTCAGCCTCCTGAGTAGCTGGGACTACAGCTGCGTGCCACCACGCCTGGCTAATTTTTTTTTTTTTTTTTTTTTTTAGTAGAGATGGGATTTCACCATGTTGGCCAGGCTGGTCTCGATCTCTTGACCTCGTGATTTTGTTTGATTTATTAAAGATTGTGATTAATTTTTATTAAATTTTTATTTTAATTGTATAAATTTTATTAAAATACATTCAGTTCTTCGGTTATACTAGGTTTATATGGAGTGGCTGGTGAATAACACACGAGGCTAGTAACCGTGGTGTTGTACTATGCAGGTTTAGACCAACGCTGGTCATGTGGGAAAGTAGCAATAGCCACAGATTGGGCGTTAGGAACAAAATTGTCTGCATTCACGTTCTGGTCCACAACTTCCAAACTGGATGATACCGGACCAAATCCAAGTGTTGTCTGTAGGCTTTTTCTTTTTCCTTTCTTTTTTTCTTTTTTTTTTTTTTTTGAGACAGTCTCACTGTCGCCCAGACTGGAGTGCAGTGGCGTGTTCTCGGCTCACTGCAACCTCTGTCTCCCAGGTTCAAGCGATTCTCCTGCATCAGCCTCCCTAAGTAGCTGGGATTACACATGCACCACCATGCCTAATTTTTATATTTTCAGTAGAGACAGGGTTTCACCACGTTGACCAGGCTGGTCTTAAGCTCCTGACCTCAAGTGACACACCCAGCTTCGTAAAGTGCTTCCCGGAGTGCTGGGATTATAGCCATGAGCGACCTTGCCTGGCCTGTTTTTTTCTTTAACAAATAGGGGTCATTGATAAGGGGGGTTATGATAATTAAGCGAGTGTATAAAGCTGCTAGTGTGACTTCTGACACAAACTGTTCCTCAGTAGTGGAAGCTGGTGTTCCTAACATTCCTAGCGTGCACCGTTTTCAGTGGCTTTCACGTACATTGTCTGCAGGCAGAGTGCTAATGATGTCTGAGGACTGATAAGTAATGATTGTTGATTAATGATTATACAAACAGGACACCATTAACCCTGGATAAAGAGAATGGAGGTTAAGTCTGTTTGTGCAGATTCCTAAGCCGCTCTGGAGTGATCCTTGGAGTAAAGGAAGGGCGCTTTGAAGCACATTCAGCCGTCAGCCCTGCGGGATGGCAGCCACTGATTTGTCCTATGGTAAGTCCTGTTTCTGTTCATTTCCACAGACCCTGCTTTAGGTGTGCCCCCACACAATATGGAGTCCTGTGGCCTGTGCCTGACCATTCACACTGCAGGTTCATTTCTGAGGTGCTGACACAGGCTAGGAAATGCTTTGTTCTTTTTTTTTTTTGAGACAGAGTCTTGCTCTGTTGCTCAGGCTGGAGTGCAGTGGTGCGATCTCAGCTCCCTGTAACCTCTGCCTCTGGGGTTCAAGCGATTCTCCTGCCTCAGCCTCCCAAGCAGCTGAGATTACAGGCGTGTGCCACCATATCCGGCTAATTTTTTGTATTTTTAATAGAGATGGGATTTCACCATGTTGGCCAGGCTGATCTTCAACTCCTAACTTCAAGTGATCTGCCTGTCTCGACCTCCCAAAGCACTAGGATTACAGGCATGAGGCACTGCGCCCAGCCGGAAGACTTCATTATTAATCAGCCCCCTGCTGTGTGTGCTTTGGGAAGAGGTGCTGTGTATTTCCACGGGTCAGTTTCCTTATCTGTAAAATAAGACTGTTACCCTTTTCCCAGTAGGCAGCATGGCTGACCATACTTTTTTTTTTTGCCTTTAGGTGAGGTAAGACTGCCTTGGAATTTATAGCAGTAGTGTGTATGTGTGTTTTCTTGAGTGTGCAGGAGCATATGGGAATTTCAAAGTAGGATGGAATGACTTCTAGGTGTGTGAATGTGGGAATTATGGTCAGCCCTGGGTTCTCATCCCTTCTTTCTTTCCCATGAGGTCTTTACAGAGACCCAGTCTGCCTTCAAGAAAAGACAGAAGTAGAAAGGATGGTGGCTGACTGTCTGACAAATTGTTATCAGGTACGCAGGAAGTGTATCCTTCTCCAAAATACAATACTTACATCACCAGGTAGGCACATTTCCTTCTCCACAGAATGATCTCCAGAGCTTCTTACAGCAAATAAAGTCTCCTTCAAGGACTGGGTCCCTAGTCGAATTCCGTGAAGGAGTGGAGCCTGTCATATTGGTGAGGGTTTACCTTGAATGTCATCCCAGTATTTCAAGGTTTATTAATTAGTCTTCTCTCATGATCCCAACTGCATATTTTTTATTTTGTTGAGTGTCCTGACACATAGTAAGGGACACGAAAGTATCCTTTGTTCAGAGAATTTATCCATTCATCAGCGTTTGTCTAGCATCTCTCAAGGGTGTGCTGCAGTAGAGGGAAATAAGACGACCTCCCAGTCTGGTTGTGTTAGATAAGATCATGTGTAAGAAGTGCCATTAAAGCCATGTCACTGGAGGGGATCAGCAGTGAGTGGGTGTGGGTAGAGAGGACTTCCTGGGTCCAGTGAACTCTGGGGTGGGCAGTGTGAGCCCTCTGACTCTGTTGGTGTTGCGTTTTGCATTGAACACTGGTAGACACGTTAGGCGGCTCAGGCTGGCATGTGTGTGATGCTTTAAGGATTCAGTGACCTTTGATGATCTGGCTGTGGACTTCACCCCAGAAGAATGGACATTACTGGACCCAACTCAGAGAAACCTCTACAGAGATGTAATGCTAGAGAACTACAAGAATTTGTCCACAGTAGGTAAGACTGGCCTCAACCCTTGTAGCCTGCTGTGGGACAGATTGTGTTATGCACTTACTGTGTTGCAGATCAGAGATAGCAACTCTGAGCACAATGGGAAATAACAGACATAGTCCCTGCCCTAATGGGCTTTCATCTGCTTGGTGGTTCTGAAAATGTGGTGTGAGATCAAGAGCATCACCAGCACTGTTTGAAATGTATGTTCTCAGTCTCCACCTTTGACGTACTCAGTCAGAAACTCTGCACCACGGCCCTGTCATCTATGTTTTAACAAGCTCTCCTCATGAATCTGATGTGCTGTAATGTTGAAGAATGAGAGATATAGTTGTTCCCAATGAGAATGAAGATCTCTTTGTTTCACCTAATTTCCTATTTGGATAAAAGTCTTAGTGCTTTTTAAGTATGGACATCAGCCTGGATTTGGGCTTCAGGGATCAGAGATAACCAGTCTTTTGGGGGCATGGACAGATGATATTTGCATTTTTAGCCCTTTTAAAATAATGTCACTGCTTCCATTGGAGCTATAGTTCTGAGTTATAGAAAGATTTATCATCTCTTGCCTGAGCCTCTTCTGGAAATATATCTTTCTCTGTGCACAGGATGTCAGCTCTTCAAACCCAGTCTGATCTCTTGGCTGGAACAAGAAGAGTCTAGGACGGTGCAGAGAGGTGATTTCCAAGGTGAGTGTTCACGAAGCACTGCCCTGATCAATAAGTTCAGTATGTGTATAAGTATAATGAGGAAACTCTTCAAGATGCACTTTATTTCACAACACGGAGGCCATATATATATATATATTTATTATATATATATTTTTTTCTGAGGCATAGTTTCACTGTCACCTAGGCTGTAGTACAGTGGTGCGATATTGGCTCACTGCAACCTCAGCCTCCCGAGTTTAAGTGATTCTCCTGCCTCAGCCTTCCGAGTAGCTGGGACTACAGGTGTGTGCCACCACACTTGGCTAACTTTTTGTATTATTAGTAGAGATGGGATTTCACCACGTTGGTCAGGCTGGTCACAAACTCTTGACCTCAAGTGTTCCACCTGCCTTGGCTTCCGACAGTGCTGGAATTACAGGCATGAGCCACCATGCCCAGCTAGGCCATTTTTTTCTCAGAAGTTAGGAAATCTTCAACTTCTCATACTCTCTGTCTACTCATTCTTTCCTGTGATGGGATCCTTTGGTTTCTTCTTTAAAAGTTCCTATTTTGGGCTAGGTGTGGTGGCTCACACCTGTAATCTTAGCACTTTGGGAGGTTGAGGCAGGCAGATCACTTGAAGTCATGAGTTTGAGACCAGCCTGGCCAAGAGAGCAAAACCCCATCTCTACAAAAATACAAATATTAGCTGAGCGTGGTGGCACATTCCTGTAGTCCCAGCTATTAGGGAGGCGGAAGCAGGAGAATTACTTGAACCCAGGGGCCGAAGGTTGCAGTGAGCCAAGATTGTGCCACTGAACTCCAGCCAATGTGAGAGAGTGAGACTCTGTCTCGAAAAAGAAAAAAAAAGGCTGGGCATGACCAGTGGTTCACGTCTGTAATCCCGGAACTTTGGGAGGCTGAGGCAGGAGGATCACCTGAGGTAAGGAGTTTGAGAACAGCCTGGCCAACATGTTGAAACCCCATCTCTACTAAAAATACAAAAATTAGCCAGGCGTGGTGGCGGGCGCCTGTAATCCCAGCTACTCGGGAGGCTGAGGCAGGAGAATTGCTGGAACTCAGGAGGCAGAGGTTGCAGTGAACTGAGATTGTGCCAGTGCACTCCAGCCTGATGACAAGAGTGAAACTCCGTCTCAAAAAAAAAAAAACAAGGCTGGGCGCGGTGGCTCACGCCTGTAATCCCAGCACTTTGGGAGGCTGAAGCGGGTGGATCACGAGGTCAAGAAATCAAGACCATCCTGGTCAACATGGTGAAACCCCGCCTCTACTAAAAATACAAAAAATTAGCTGGGCATGGTGGTACGTGCCTGTAATCCCAGCTACTCGGGAGGCTGAGGCAGAATTGCTTGAACCCAGGAGGCGGAGGTTGCGGTGAGCCGAGATCACGCCATTGCACTCCAGCCTGGGTAACAAGAGCGAAACTCCATCTCAAAAAAAAAAAAAAAAAAAAAAAAACTACAACAAAAAACAAGTTTCTTGTTTTGATGTGTGGTTACTGTCTTATTCTTTGACTTTCCTGACATGGTAATATTCTTTGTGTTCACCCTCAGTTTATAATTTTCATAGGATCAGTTTGTAGCAAACTATGTAAAATTTTGACCCTATATCCTTATTATTGCCAAATTTTTGATATAAAATCTTCAGATCTGTCTTTGTGTTTGTTTTTTATTACCATGGTTAATTTTCAGTGGCTCATGCCTGTAATCCCAGCACTTTGGGAGGCTGAGGCAGGTGGATCACGAGGTCAAGAGATCGAGACTATCCTGGTCAACATGTCAACATGGTGAAACCCCGTCTCTACTAAAAATACAAAAATTAGCTGGGCATGGTGGCGCGTGCCTGTAATCCCAGCTACTCATGAGGCTGAGGCAGGAGAATTGCCTGAACCCATAAGGCGGAGGTCGCGGTGAGCCGAGATCGCGCCATTGCACTCCAGCCTGGGTGACAAGAGTGAAACTCTATCTCAAAAAAAAAAAAAAAAAAAATTTGAAAACAAATACAAATGATCTCTCTCATTTTCAGCTCCATCTGTCTACCATATATGTCTCTAAACTCTTACATTTCTTTTTCTCTTTAACTTTAGAACGGAAAGTGCAACTTAAAACCAAAGAGTCGGCCCTTCAGCAAGATTTTTTTGGGGAGCCAACCTCTAGTGGGATTCAAATGGTAAGATGAACAAAGATATGTCTTAGTTTTCACATTTAAAGATGATTTGGAATTCCATTATAGGAAATCAGAATGAAGCTGGGCATGGTGGCTCACACTTGTCATCCCAGCACTTTAGGAGGAGGAGATCGAGACCAGCCTGGTCAACATAGCAAGATCTTGGCTTTAAAAACTTAATTAATTTAATTACATTAAAAGAAAAAAGAAAATTAAGCAGAATGAGAGCTTTTTGAGAAAAGTAGCATTCCCAAGAGGGATAGTGACTCTGGAGAGAGACTTGGCATATGATGACTTGGGGATGCTTGAAACCTAGCTTGACACTTACTGTTGTTTTTTTCTTAGATGGAGTCTTGCTATGTTGCCCAGGCTGGAGTGCTGATCTCGACTCGCTGCAGCCTCCACCTCCTGGGTTCAAGCAATTCTCTTGCCTCACCCTCCTGAGTAGCCGGGAGTACAGGCATGCACCACCACACCCAGCTAATTTTTGTATTTTTAGTAGAGACAGGGTTTTTTTTTTTTTTTTGAGACGGAGTTTCGCTCTTGTTACCCAGGCTGGAGTGCAATGGTGCGATCTCGGCTCACCGCGACCTCCGCCTCCTGGGTTCAAGCAATTCTCCTGTCTCAGCCTCCCGAGTAGCTGGGACTACAGGTGTGTGCCACCATGCCCAGCTAATTTTTGTATTTTTAGTAGAGACGGGGTTTCACCTTGTTGACCAGGATGGTCTTGATCTCTTGACCTTGTGATCCACCCGCCTCGGCCTCCCAAAGTGCTGGGATTATAGGTGTGAGCCACCGCGCCTGGTGAGACAGGGTTTTACCATGTTGACCAGGCTGGTCTCGAACTCTTGACTTGAGTTGATCCACCCGCCTTGGTCTCCCAAAGTGCTGGGATTACAGGTGTGAGCCACCGTGTCTAGCCAACACTCAGTGTTTTAGAGTTCCACTCAAGTACACATTTGTAACTCGATAGTGAGTTTTTAAAACAATTTCATAAAACTCTACAGACATTTGAGATTAGAGTAGATGGCACAGCCTGGCAGGAACTTTTCATCATTCTCCTGGAAAGAAATCAAAAGGGCAGTACTTATATCGATGTAGTGAAAATGGTAAACATGAATATAATCGTCACAATGTTCCTCTCTTCAGATGAGTGGAATATGTGAATGAGTCTGAACAGTCCTTCCTTTCATCACCATTTATTCCTTTATCAACAGACGGGGAGCCACAATGGAGGGGAGCAATGTGGAGATGTCTCCAGCGAACACTCATGCCTTAACACACATGTGAGAACTCAAAATAGTGAGAGCACATTTGAGTGTCATCAGTATGGAGTAGACTTCCTTACCCTACACAAGAGAACCTCTTCCAGAGAGCACTGTTCTGTGTTTAATCAGTGTAGAAAAGCCTTCAACCTGACTCCAGATGTTGTTTACCAGGGAACGTGCATAGGAGAGAAAGCTTTTGATTGCAGTGACTCTGGGAAATGCTTCATTAATCAGTCACACCTTCAGGGACATTTAAGAACTCACAATGGAGAAAGTCTCCATGAATGGAAGGGATGTGGGAGAGGCCTTATTCACTCCACAGACCTTCCTGTGCATATACAGACTCGAAGTTCAGAAAAACCCTACAAATGTAAGGAATGTGGAAAGGGCTTTAGATATTCTGCATACCTTAATATTCACATGGGAACCCACACTGGAGACATTCCCTATGAATGTGAGGAGTGTGGGAAAGCCTTTACTAGGTCTTGTCAGCTCACTCAGCACAGAAAAACTCACACTGGAGAGAAGCCTTATAAATGTAAGGATTGTGGGAAAGCCTTCACTGTTTCCTCATGCTTAAGTCAACATATGAAAATTCACGTGGGCGAGAAGCCTTATGACTGCAAGGAATGTAGAACAGCCTTCACTAGATCTTCTCAACTTACTGAACATTTAAAAACTCACACTGCAGAGGACCCCTTTGAATGTAAGACATGTGGAAAATCCTTTAGAAATTCCTCATGCCTCAGTGATCACTTTCGAATTCACACTGGAATAAAACCCTATAAATGTAAGGACTGTGGGAAAGCCTTCACTCAGAACTCAGACCTTACCAAGCATGCACGAACTCACAGTGGAGAGAGGCCCTATGAATGCAAGGAATGTGGGAAGGCCTTTGCCAGATCCTCTCGCCTGAGTGAACATGTAAGAACTCACACTGGAGAGAAGCCTTTTGAATGTGTCAAATGTGGGAAAGCCTTTGCTATTTCTTCAAATCTTAGTGGACATTTGAGAATTCACACTGGAGAGAAGCCCTTTGAGTGCCTGGAATGTGGGAAGGCATTTACGCATTCCTCTAGTCTTAATAATCACATGCGGACCCACAGTACCAAAAAACCATACACGTGTATGGAATGTGGCAAAGCCTTTAAGTTTCCCACGTGTGTGAACCTTCACATGCGGATCCACACTGGAGAAAAACCCTATGAATGTAAACAGTGTGGGAAATCCTTCAGTTACTCCAATTCGTTTCAGTTACATGAACGAACTCACACTGGGGAGAAACCCTATGAATGTAAGGAGTGTGGAAAAGCCTTCAGTTCTTCCAGTTCCTTTCGAAATCATGAAAGAAGGCATGGAGATGAGAAACTGTCAGGGTAAGGAATGTGGGGAAACCTAAAGGTGTCCCTGTTCTCACTGAATACATGAAAACTCACTGGGAGAAACCCTATGAATCTAAAAATGTGGAAGCAGCTTTGTATCTCAGGTCTTCATGAACGTGTATGAATTCACAGTGGAGAAGACCCTGCGTCAGTAGGGAACGTGGAAACCACTTCACTGAATTCCCAAGCCTTACCAAACACATCAGAAATCTCACTGGAGAGAAACCCTATGAATGTAGAGAATCTGGGAATTCCTTTCTGAATCTCACAAACCTTAATGTGCATATGTGAACTCACATTGGAGAGAAACTCTGCAATTTAAATGGTATGGTCTGGACGACGCCCCACTCCATATTTTTAAGCCCTAAGTCCTGGTTCCTTACAATATAACTGTATTTGGATGTAAGGTTTTCAAACAGGTGAGTAACTTCAAATGAGGCTGCTAGGTTCGATCCCTAATCTAACATCACTGATGTCCCTATGAGAGAAAGTGAAGGAAGGATACACATGGAGAAGACTGTGAACCCACCAGAAGGTGACCATCTGCAGGCCAAGGACAGAGACCTGGAATGGATGCTTTCATTATGGCCTCCAGAGGAAACCAACCCTGTCTTCACCTTGATATCAGATTTGCAGACTCCACAACTGTGAGGCAATAAATTTCTCTTGGTGAAATCATTCAGTCTGTGTTACTTTGTATGGCAACCCTAGGAAACTAATACTGTGAGGAACTTGGGAAAAGCTTTAGATCAAGCTTATCCAACCCGCAGGCCAGGATGGCTTTGAATGTGCACCAACACACATTTGTAGGCTTTCTTAAAATACAATGAAATTTTTTGTGTGATCTTTTTTCATTGATAAGCTATCATTAGTGTTAGTGTAAACACAAAAGCAATCACAGGAGAGACGTTCTCTGAGTGTAGGGCATGTGAAGAAGTCTGCAGGTGCTCATCAGATCTTAATACTCACTTCCACCTCCTGCAGTGACAGGCCCTGTGAAAATCAACATCAAGAAAAGAAAGTTTCTTTTCTTGATGAGAAAAGTAGCCTGGGCAACTACTGTGAAGGTCAGAAATGTGACCTCACCCAACATTTAGTGACTTAGAGTGGACTGACGCTGCATTATTAGGAATGTGGAGAGATTCCGTTAGATGTTTATACTTTTTATATAAGGAATAAAAATCCACAGTGTAGAGATTTCTGCTTTAAGGCATGTGGGAAAGCTTTTGCTAATTCCATGAGGTGTATTTTACACATCTAAAATTAGACTGCAAGTGAGCCAAGACCACTCCACTCCAGCCTGGGTAACAGAGCAAGACTCCATCTAAAAAAAAAAACCTAAATAATAAAAATACAATGGCTGGGTGCAGTGTCTCACAGCTGGAATCCCAGCACTTTGGGAGGCCGAGGCGGGTGGATAACCTGAGGTCAGGAGATTGAGACCATCCTGACCAACATGGTGAAACCCCATCTCTATTAAAAACACAAAAAATTAGCCGGGCATGGTGGCACGTGCCTGTAGTCCCAGCTACTTGGGAAGCTGAGGCAGGAGAATCACTTGAATTCGGGAGGCAGAGGTTGCAGTGAGCTGAGATCGTGCCACTGCACTCCAGCCTGGGTGACAAAGTGAGACTCCATCTTTAAAAAATTAAATAAAATTAGAATGGAAATGTCCTGAGAATGTAAGGGAATGTATGACAACATTTAAATATCTCACATGCCATAATATTAACATGAAATCTCACAATGGAAGAAGACCCATGTATTGCAGGGATATGGTGTCACCTTATTTCATTGCTCAAGCCTTAATAATCTTCATGAGGATTCACGCTGGGGTAAAACCTTGTGATTATAAAAAATGCAAGAAGTTCTTCATTTGCTTCTCATGTCTTACTATATCACAGTTCATAGCCATGCGAATGTAAGGATTATGGGAAAGCTGTCAGAGTCTCTTCACAACCCAGCATGAAATAACTTGGAATGAGACTGCACAGTCTAGGAAACATGGAAAGCCCTTTGCTGTTATCTCAGGGACTGCTTAAGTAACATTTTGTAGTAGAGAGAAATCCTATTAGTTTCAGAGGTGTTGGAGACTGGTAGTTCAGCTAAATAATGTTCACTTCTCAGATTGGAAAACTGACCAACTGAAAATGTTTTATTAGCTCTTTTAAAACATCTTTGTTGGCCAGGCGAGATGGCTCACACCTGTAATCCCAGCACTTTGGGAGGCTGAGGTGGACCAATTACCTGAGGTCAGGAGTTCCAGATCAGCCTGACCAATGTGGAGAAACCCTATCTCTACTAAAAATACAAAAATTAGGTGTTGTGGTGCATGCCTGTAATGCCAGCTACTTGGGAGGCTGAGGCAAGAGAATCGTTTGAACCCGGGAGGCAGAGGTTGCAGTGAGCAGAGATCATGCCACTGCACTCCAGCCTGGGCAACAATAGTGAAACTCCATCTCAAAAAGAAAAAAAAAATCCATGTTCACCTGGTGTGGTGACTAATGCCTGTAATCTCAGCACTTTGAGATGCTGAGGTGAGTGGATCGCTTGAACTGAGGAGTTCAAGACCATCCTAGCTAACATGGTGAAACCCTGCCTCTACAAAAAAGACAAAACCTAGCTGGGCATGGTGGCTCATGCCTGTAGACCCAGCTACCCAGGAGGCTGAGGCAGAAGAATCATTTTAGCCCGGGAGACAGAGGTTGAAGTGAGCTGAGACTGTGCCACTGCACCCTAGCCTGGGTGACAGAGTTAGACCCTGTCTCAAAACAAAACAAAAATCCATGTGCTAGAGCAGTTTTAGTAGGTTCACAGCAAAATAGTGTGGAAGGTTCAAAGACTTCCTGTATTCCTGCTGCCACTACGCACACATTAGCTTCCACCGTCGTCAACGTAATCATCAACACAATCCAATAGAGTAATACACTTGTTAGAACTCATGAACCTACACTGCCACTTCATTATCACCGAAAGTCTACAGATCATCATGCTCCAACTATTCCTCCCTCCCTCTCCACAGCCCCTCACAACCACTCATCTTTGTACTGTCTCCATAGTTTTGCCTTTGTCAGAATGTCATAGAGTTGGAATCGTGCAGTATGAGACCTTTTCAGATTGGCCCAAAGTGAGAACTTTATGTCCTTTTCCCATTAGAATGTTACCCTTTTCAAAACCCACTTATGGCCTGTCCTGCTCCCATCCTGTGCCCATGAAAACCGCAGGCTGCACTGGCAGAAGAGAAGAGGGTGGGACTTTAGTTCTGTCTCCAAAGCAAAGCCCACAATTACTTGTTAATATATGCATGAAGACACCCACACCTTTCACCAATGTTGAGCTGTGTTCATCCCATGGTGACCTTTGGGGCAGTGGACTGCAGAGTGGGTCCGGAGTGCCATGTGACCGCTCCACAAGGCTTGGAGACATTGGCGAAATTTCTGCACAGGTGGCTCCGGGAGCTTCTGGCCAAGGCCCACCTTTCCTCAGCAGCCATCTGTGCACAGTGAGATTTGTCTACAGGACTCCCTGTTTGACCTACCCACTAGGGTCTGCCTAGTAATCAGCCATTTTGGTTTCTGATTGGCTGTGGCAGCTGATGCTTTGAGTCCAGTGACTCCTGGGTGCTTGGAATCTGCGGAGTGACAGGATGAGGACATTTAAAAATGCTGTTTAGTGTTAGGGTTTTTCTTTTTGTTTTGTTTTGTTTGTTTTGAGATGGGGTCTCGCTCTTACACCAGGTTGGAATGCAGTGGTTTAGTAATCTCAGCTCACTGCAACCTCTTGTCTCCGGTTCAAGTGATTCTTCCGCCTCAGCCTCCCAAGTAGCTACGGCTACAAGCGTGCACCACCACGCCCGGCTAATTTTTGTATTTTTTAATAGAGATGGAGTTTCATCATGTTTGGCCAGGATGGTATTGATTTCCTGATCTCATGATCCTCCTGCCTTGGCCTCCCAAAGTGCTGGATTACAGACATGAGCCACTGCGCCTGGCCTAGTGTTAGGTTTTTAACTTATTGTTTAATTCTCTGAAAGAGCAGCTGAGCAATTTTTAAAACCAATATATTCCTTTGATGCAACATCTAATTTAATACTTATTTAAAAATCTAATCCTGGGCCAGGCGCAATGGCTCATCCCTGTAATCCCAGCACTTGGGGAGATTGAGGTGGGCAGATCACGAGGTCAAGAGATTGGGACCATCTTGGCCAATATGGTGAAACCCTGCTCTACGAAAAATACAAAAATTGGCTGGGCGTGGTGGCAGGCACCTGTAATCTCAGCTACTCGGGAGGCTGAGGCAGAAGAATGACTTGAACCTGGGAGGTGGAGGTTACATTGAGCCGAGATCACACCACTGCACTCCGGCCTGGTGACAGAGTGACTCCGTCTCAAAAAAATAAATAAAATCCTTTAAAATTCTTTTATCTTGAGACTTTGCTGAAGTTGCTTATTAGTTTCAGGAGATTTTGGGCTGAGATGATGGGGTCTTCTAAATATACAATCATGTCGTCTGCAAATAGAGACAATTTGACTTCCTTCTTTCCTGTTTGAATACCATTTATTTCTTTTTCTTGCCTGATTGCTCTGGCTAGAACTTCCAGTACTATATTGAATAGGAGTGGTGAGAGAGGGCATCCTTGTCTAGTGCCAGATTAAAAAGGGAATGCTTTCAGTTCTTGCCCATTCAGTATGATATTGGCTGTGGGTTTGTCGTAAATAGCTTTTATTATTTTGAGATACGTTCCATTGATACCTAGTTTATTGAGGGTTTTTAGCATAAAGGGTTGTTGAATTTTGTCAGAGGCCTTCTCTGCATCAATTGAGATAATCATGTGGTTTTTGTCTTTGGTTCTGTGGTGAATTACATTTATAGACTTGCATATGTTGAACCAGGCTTGCATCCCCGGGATGAAGCCTACTTGATCGTGGTGGATAAGCTTTTTGATGTGCTGTTGCAATCTGTTTGCCAGTATTTTATTGAAGATTTTTGCATCTGTGTTCATTATTGATATTGGCCTGAAGTTTTCTTTTCTTGCTGAGTCTCTGCTGGGTTTTGGTATCAGGATGATGTTAGTCTCATAAAATGATTTGGGAAGGATTCCCTCTTTTTGGATTGTTTGGAATAGTTTCAGAAGGAATGGTACCAGCTCCTCTTTGTATGTCTGGTAGAATTCGACTGTGAACCCATCTGGACCTGGGCTTTTTTTAGGTGATAGGCTCTTAATTGCTGTCTCAACTTCTGCCCTTGTTATTGGTCTATTCAGGGTTTTGACTTCTTCCTGGTTTAGGCTTGGGAGGATGCAAGTGTCCAGGAATTTATTCATTCCAGTTTATGTGCATAGAGTTGTTTGTAATAATCTCTGATGATGGTTTGTATTTCTGTGGAATCTGTGGTGATATCCCCTTTATCGTTTTTTATTGCATCTATTTGATTATTCTCTCTTTTCTTTTTTATTAATCTGGCTAGTTGTCTGTCTATTTTGTTGATCTTTTCGAAAAACGAGCTCCTGGATTTATTGATTTTTTGAAGGGTGTTTTTGTGTCTCTATTTCCTTCAGTTCTGCTCTGATCTTAGTTATTTCTTGTCTTCTGCTAGGTTTGAGTCTTTTTGATCTTGCTCCTCTAGCTCTTTCAATTTTGACGATAGGGTGTCTATTTTTAGATCTTTCCTTGCTTCTTATGTGGGCATTTATTGCTATATATTTTCCTCTAGACACTACTTTAAATGTGTCCCAGAGATTCTGGTACATTGTGTCTTTGTTCTCGTTGGTTTCGAAGAACATCTTTATTTCTGCCTTTATTTCATTGTTCATCCAGTCAGCATTCAAGAGCCAGTTGTTCAGTTTCCATGAAGCTGTGCGATTCTGAGTTAGTTTCTGAATTCTGAGTTCTAACTTGATTGCACTGTGTTCTGAGAGACTGTTATGATTTCTGTTCTTTTGCATTTGCTAAGGAGTGATTTACTTCCAATTATGTGGTCAATTTTAGAGTAGGTGTGATTTGGTGCTGAGAAGAATGTATATTCTGTGGATTTGGGGTGGAGAGTTCTGTAAATGTCTGTTAGGTTTGCTTGGTCCCGGTCTGAGTTCAAGTCCTGGATATCCTTGTTAATTTTCTGTCTCGTTGATCTGTCTAATATTGACAATGGAGTGTTAAAGTCTCCCACTATAATTGTGTGGGAGTCTAAGTCTCTTTGTAAATCATTAAGAACTTGCTTTATATATCTGGGTGCTCCTGTATTGGGTGTGAATATATTTAGGATCGTTAGCTCTTCTTGTTGCATTGATCCTTTTACCATTATGTAATGTCCTGCTTTGTCTCTTTTGATCTTTGTTGGTTTAAAGTCTATTTTATCAGAGACAAGAATTGCAATTCCTACTTTTTTTTTGCTCTCCATTTGCTTGGTAAATCTTCCTCCATCCCTTTATTTTGAGCCTTTGTGTATCCTTGCATGTGAAATGGGTTTCCTGGATACAGCACACCGATGGGTTTTGGCTTTTTATCCAATTTGCCAGTCTGTGTCTTTTGATTGGGGCATTTAGCCCATTTACATTTGGGGTTAATATTGTTATGTGTGAATTTGATCCTGTCATTTTGATGCTAGCTGGCTGTTTTGCCTGTTAGTTGATGTAGGTTCTTCATTGTGTCGATGCTCTTTACCATTTAGTATGTTTTTGGAGTGGCTGGTACTGGTCGTTCCTTTCTATGTTTAGTGCTTCTTTCAGGAGCTCTTGTAAAGCAGGCCTGGTGGTGATGAAATCTCTGAGTACTTGCTTGTTCGTAAAGGATTTTATTTCTCCTTCACTTATGAAGCTTAGTTTGACTGGATATGAAATTCTGGGTTGAAAGTTCTTTTCTTTAAGGATGTTGAATATTGGCCCCCACTCTCTTCTGGCTTGTAGGGTTTCTGCTGAGAGATCTGCTGTGAGTCTGATGGGCTTCCCTTTATGGGTAATCCAACCTTTCTATCTGGCTGCCCTTAGCACTTTCTCCTGCATTTCAACCCTGGTGAATCTGACAATTATATGCCTTGGGGTTGCTCTTCTTGAGGAATGTCTTTGTGGTGTTCTCTGTATTTCCTGGACTTGAATATTGGCCTGCCTTGCTAGGTTGGGGAAGTTTTCCTGGATAATATCCTGAAGAGTATTTTTCAGCTTGGATTCATTCTCTCTGTCACATTCAGGTACACCTATCAAACGTAGATCAGGTCTTTTCACATAGTCCCATATTTCTTGGAGACTTTGTTTATTCCTTTTTACCCTTTTTTCTCTAATTTTGCCTTCTCATTTTATTTCATTGAGTTGATCTTTGACCTCTGATAGCCTTTCTTCTGCTTGGTCAATTCGGCTGTTGAAACTTGTGTATGCTTCGCGAAGTTCTTGTGTTGTGTTTTTCAGCTCCATCAATTCACTTATATTCCTCTCTAAGTTGTTTATTCTCGTTAGCATTTCATCAAATCTTTTTTCAAGGTTCTTAGTTTCTTTGCATTGGGTTAGAACATGTTCTTTTAGCTCAGAGAATTTTCTTATTACCTACCTTCTGAAGCCTGTTTCTGTCAATTCATCTCACTCATTCTCCATCCAGCCTTGTTCTCTTGCTGGTGAGGAGTTGTGATCCCTTGTAGGAGAGGCATTCTGGTTTCGGGTGTTTTCATCCTTTTTGTGCTGGTTTCTTCCCATCTTCATGGATTTATCCACCTGTCATCTTTGTAGTTGTTGACTTTCAGATTGGGTCTCTGAGTGGACGTCCAGTTTGTTGATGAAGTTATCTTTCTGTTTCTTAGTTTTCCTTCTAACATTCAGGCCCCTCTGCTGTAGGAGTGCTGAGGTCCACTCCAGGCCCTGCTTGCCTGGGGATCACCTGCAGTGGCTGCAGAATAGTAAAGGTTGCTGCCAGTTTCTTCTTCTGCTATCTTTGTCCCAGAAGGATACCCACCAGATGTCAGTCTGAGCTCGCCTTTATGAGGTGACTCTATGGATATACAGGGGTCAGGTAGCTGCTTGAGGAGACAGTCTGTCCTTTATCGGAGCTCAAGTGCTGAGCTGTGAGCTCCGTTGTTCATTCAGAGCTGCTGGGCAGGTACGTTTAAGTCTGCTGCAGCAGAACTCATAAACCCCCCTTTTTTTTCTCCCAGGTGCCCTGTCCCAGGGAGTTAGGGCTTTATTTATAAGTTTCTGTTGTGCTGCTGCCTTTTTTCAGGGCTGCCCTGCCCAGCAAGGAGGCAGCCTAGTCACTGTCTGCCTGCAGAGGCTTTGCTGAGCTGCTGTGGGCTCCGCCCAGCTGCCATGTGAACTTCCCTGCAGTCCTGTTTATACGGGTGTAGTTAGAACTGCTTCGGCACTGGCGGCCCACCTCTGTAATGGCAGACTGTCTCTGTAATGGTGGGCTGCCTCAGCAATGACGGGCTGCCTCAGCAATGGCGGACTACCTCTGTAGTGGTGGACTGCCTCGGTCATGGCGGACGCCCCTCCCCCACAGAGCTAGACTGTCCCGGGTTCAGCTGTGCTTGCTGTGAAACTCTCAATCCAGAGCATTTCAGATTGCTGTTTTTTTGTGGGGGTAGGACCAGCCGAGCCTGATCACCTGTCTTCCTGCCTCAGACTCCTTTTTTTTTTTCCCCCCAATTGAACAGGCAACTCTGTCTCCCAGGTGTTCCAGTTGTCTGTTCAAAAGGTGCCGGGATCTGTGTGATTTCCCGTGTGGTGACCCACTGCGCTGGCTGAAACAGCCACACTGAGATTCGTGGCGCTTTTTTTGTCCGGGAATCTCCTGGCCTGGCTCCCTGTTTCAGTCCCCTTTTATCAGTTCAATGGGCAACTCTGTCTCCCAGGAGCTCCAATCACCAGCTAAAATGGCATCTGGACTCATGTATTTTATGAGATACCATCTCACGCTAGTTAGAATGGTGATCATTAAAAAATCTGGAGACAACAGATGCTGGAGAGGATGTGGAGAAATAGGAACACTTTTACACTGTTGGTGGGAGTGTAAATTAGTTCAACCATTGTGGAAGACAGTGTGGCGATTCCTCAAGGACCTAGAAATAGAAATTCCATTTGACCCAGCAATCCCATTACTGGGTATATATCCAAAGGATTATAAATCGTTCTACTATAAGAACACATGCACATGAATGTTCACTGCAGCACTGTTTACAATAGCAAAGACCTGGAACCAACCCAGATGCCCATCAATGATAGACTGGACAAAGAAAATGTGGCACATATACACCATGGAATATTATGCAGCCATAAAAAACTATGAGTTCGTGTCCTTTGTAGGGACATGGATGAACCTGGAAACCATCATTCTCAGCAAACTGACACAAGAACAGAAAATCAAACACTGCATGTTCTCATTCATAGGTGGGTGTTGAACAATGAGAACACATGGACACAGGGAGGGGAGCATCACACACTGGGGTCTGTCGGGGGGAAATACGGGAGGGACAGTAGGGGGTGGGGAGTTGGGGAGAGAGAGCATGGGGAGAAATGCCAGATACAGGTAATGGGGAGGAAGGCAGCAAATCACACTGCCATGTGTGTACCTATGCAACAATCTTGCATGTTCTTCACATGTACCCCAAAACTTAAAATGCAATAAAAAAAACTTATTTGCCAGTTAATTTAAAATGTCTGTTTTAAACACATATTTCTGATGTATAACTCTAATGTTAGCAATACAATTCCAAATGCTTTAATTACTTATCAGTGGGTATTTTATTTAGCAGGGACTCTATAAAATGCACTGCCAGCCAAACTGCTTTTGAATTTCTTTTGCCCCAGATCTCTGGTGCTTGGAGGCTTTATTAAATAAAACTAACAATAATCCTCTATTCACTTTTTAAAAATTGTGGTAAAGTATATTACATAAAGTTTACATTTTAACCATTTTAAGTGTCTGCTGGCATTAAATATACTCACATTGTTGGGCAACCATCACCATCATCCCACTAATAAAAAATGTTTACCTTTCCAAACTGAACGCATTGAACACTAACTCCCTATCGTTCACTTCCCAATCCCTGGCAAACACCAATTCTGTGTCTGTGTTAATCCCACTACTGTAGGTACCTCATAAAAGTGAAGTCACAGGATTTGACTTTTTGTGACTAGTTATTTCATTTAGCATAACATGTCCAAGGTTCATGTTGTAGCACATCTCAGAATTTCCTTTTTTAAGGCTGGAAAATACTGCATTGTGTGGATAGAACACATTGTGGGTTACTCCCACCTTTTCGATATTGTGGATAAAGCTGCCATGAACATGGGTGTACAAATATCTCTTCCAATACCTGCTTTCAACTTTTTGGTTAATACACCCACAATTGGAATTGCTGGATTATATGTTGGTGTCGTTTTTTTTGTATTGTTGTGTTTTGAGATGGACTTTCGCTCTTGTTGCCCAGGCTGGAGTGCAATGGCATGATCTCAGCTCACCACAACGTCCGCCTCCTGGGTTCAAGCAATTCTCCTGCCTCAGCCTGTAAAGGTATGCACCACCAAGCCTGGCTATTTTTTAATTTTTTTAAATTTTTAGTAGGGGGTTTCTCCATGTCGGTTAGGCTGGTCTCAAACTCCTGACCTCAGGTGATTCACCTGCCTCAGCCTCCCAACCTCCCAAAAGGTGGGATTACAGGTGTGAGCCACCATGCCCAGCCCGTTTTTTGGTAGTAATGTTTATTTTCTAGTTTGGTCTTGAGGTTTCTCTCGAGAATGGCCAAAAGCCAAGATAGTCACACTGTTTTTTTTTTTTTTTTTTTTGAGATGGAGTCTTGCTCTGTTGCCAGGCTGGAGTGCAGTGGTGCAGTCTCGGCTCACTGCAACCTCCACCTCCTGGATTCAAGCGATTCTTCTGCCTCAGCCTCCCAAGTAGCTGGGACCACAGGCGTGTGCCAACACACCCAGCTAATTTTTGTATTTTTAGTAGAGACGGGGTTTCACCATGGCCAGGATGGTCTCGATCTCTTGACCTCGTGATCCGCCCACCTCGGCCTCCCAAAATGCTGGGATTACAGGTGTGAGCCACCGCGCCCAGCCACACTTTTTTTTTTTTTTTTTTTAAGACAGAGTCTCACTCTGTCACCCAGGCTAGAATGCAGTGGCACAATCTCGACTCACTGCAACCTCCACCTCCTGGGTTCAAGTGATTCTCATGCGTCAGCCTCCCAAGTAACTGGGATTACAGGCATGTCCCACCATGCCCATCTAATTGTTGTATTTTTAGTAGAGACGGGGTTTCACCATGGCCAGACTGGTCTTGAACTCCTGACCTCAGGTGATCCACCCACTTCAGCCTCCCAAAGTGCTGGGATTACAGGCGTGAGCCAACGTGTCTGGACCAAGATAGCCACTCTCTAGGACAGCTGGTGGAGGATGTTAAGTTCAGATGTGTCAAGTGAGACACAATGAGAAAATGAAACCAAAATTAATGAAAGAAAAAAGTTTATTATAGATTTCAGAGAGGTTAGGGGTGCTGAATAATGGCCCACAGGAAATCCAGACACAGCATGGTGCTCAGCCTGTGGGTAGGTTACTGGAGAGGTGAAGAGAGAGAGGGTCTGTGGGACTGTACCTTTTTTTTTTTTTTTTTTTTTTGAGACACAGTTTAGCTATTCTTGACCAGGCTGGAATGCAATGGTGAGATCTCAGCTCACTGCAACCTCCACCTCCCAGGTTCGAGTGATTCTCCTGCCTCAGCCTCCGGAGTATCTGGGATTACAGGTGCCCCCCATCACCCCCAGCTAATTTTTTTTGTATTTTCAGTAGAGTCGGGGTTTCACCATGTTGGCCAGGCTGGTCTGGAACTCTTGACCTGAGGTGATCTGCCTGCCTCAGCCTCCCAAAGTGCTGGGAATACAGGCATGAGACACTGCGCCTCGCTGGGGCTGTGCCTTTTTTTTTTTTTTTTGAGACAGTTTTGTTCTGTTGGCAAACTGGAGGGCAGTGGCGCGATCTCGGCTCACCACAACCTCCGTTTCCCGGGTGCAAGCGATTCCCCTGCCTCAGCCTCCTGAGTAGCTGGGACTACGGGTGCCGCCACCACACACGGCTAATGTTTGGTATTTTAGTAGAGACGGGGTTTCACCAAGGCCAGGATGGTCCGGATCTGACCTCATGATCCACCTGCCTCGACCTCCCAAAATGCTGGGATTACAGGCGTGAGCCACCGCGCCCGGCCGGCGGGGTCTTTTTTTTTTTTTTCTTTTTACTTTTATGGGGTTATCTTAAGCTTTCTTCACGTGATTGTTGATTCGCTAGGGGAAAAAATGTTGAAGGAATTTATTTACATGATTCTGGTGTTAGTCATTAGGCTTTACAGTGGTCAGCAGCTGTGAGGTGAGGAACAAGTGGGTTATATCAGGAAACCACCACACAGGGAGAAGAAGACTGTCAGACCTAAAAACGACACCAACATGGCAGCGTCATATTAAACGAATTATGACATATGGCAATTCTACGTTTATCCCCCATCGCTTTTTTATTTTTTAAGAGACAGGGGTCTGCCCAGGCTGATCTCTTAACTCCTGGGCTCAAGCAATCCTCCCACCTGGGTCTCCCAAAGTACTGGGAATGCAGATGTGAATAAAACCCCTGCTGCAAATCACTTTTATTTTTATTTATTTATTTATTTTAAGACGGGGTTTCACCATGTTGGTCAGGCTGGTCTTGAACTCCCGACCTCAGGTGATCCGCCCGCCTTGGCCTCCAAAGTGCTTGGATTACAGGCGTGAGCCACCACGCCCGGCCGCAAATCACTTTTAAATCCTACCTCGTCTTGGCAGGTGTTTTATTCACACGGATGTTTAGAAAGTGCCGAAGCGGGCTGTGTGTGTGTGTGTGTGTGTTATAAAATGTTTCTGGTTTGGTTGTCAAAAATATAGAAATAACAACTACAGTACACAGGGCCTGAAATTCCGAAGTTTTTCTTTGCTTGTAGACTGATATTTATCATTGTCCCTGGAGGAGGTTTTAAGTCCTCCAGCGACCCAGGATCAAGTTTCAGAGATTTAGTTTATTTCATTATTATTTTTTCAGATAAAAATAATCTTGCTCTGTCACCCAGGCTGGAGTGCAGTGGCACGATCTCGGCTCACTGCAACCTCTGCCTCCTGGGTTCAAGCGATTCTCCTGCCTCAGCCTCCTGAACAGCTGGGATTACAGGCGCGCCACCACGCCCGGCTAATTTTTGTATTTTTAGTAGAAACGGGGTTTCACCAAGTTGGCCAGACTGGTCTTGAACTCCTGACCTCAGGTGATCCACCTGCCTCGGCCTCCCAGTGCTGCGATTACAGGCCTGAGCCACCGTGCCCGGTCTCAGAGACTCCTTAATTAGGTCAGTGAATGTAGACAAGTTCCACCGCCCGTCCATGCCTCTGTTTTCCAACCATAAAGCGAGCAACATAAAAACGCTCTTGAGGGAGAAGGGGAATCCCTCCCACGGCTCCAGGAACCCCCTGTGCGTATTTCACCTGGGGTCTGCACGGCCTGCAGGGTGGCTCTCCGATAGGCAACCCCGCCTCCTGGGAATAGCCCCACTCCTTTGTCTCCGCCCCTCTGCCTTTCCCGGCTGACGCTGGGATCTCTCTACCAGCTTTGGAAGACCTTGGCTGAAGCGTCCGCCTGACGTCAGCACGCAACTGTCGTGAATCCTGTTTCCCTGTCTATTCCAAGGTCCCGCCCATTGCCCGCTTGCCTGGAAAAGGAAGTGCGCTCCCGGAAACGGAAGTGAACGCTGCACTCCGCGTGCATCCGCGTGCATCCGCGTGCTGGCTCTTTTGCACAGACTAAAGTTCCTCCGACCAGACGAGGAGGACCGAAGTAGGGAGGGGGTCAAAGGGCGGTCTCCTGCAGGTCGCCTTCTCCGCTGCCTTTCCCGGATCTCGCACGTGGGGCCTCCTGCTGCTGCTGCACTTCTTTCGAGACTCCCGCTCGCGCCGCTCGCACCGCTCGCGGCTTGGGTCCAGGTGCTCCTGTTTCCCAAGCCTCTTCATCAACCTTTGCAGACTTTTTTGCCAAAGGAAGAAAATTTCTTGCTGGGGTCGTGGTTATTTCAGCGGCTTCACCGACCTGGGGATTTCAGCCAGTTTGGGTGAGCACTGGACTAATTTGTTCTTTTGGGGGATGTTCTTTATGTTTGGTAAATTATGTACAGGTGGAGAGATTAGAAACTCATTTTAGGGAGTTAAGGCGTCTCATACAATTTAAATGCATGGGTGAATGAATGCATGTAAATGCAAATTTTACTATCACGGAAAAGCAAAAAGTTATGTATTCGGCTTAGAACCCTGTAAATCTCTGAGCCTTGCCTTGTTAATTTGGAAATGTTCAAACTCAAGAAAACGTCAAAGTCCAATACAGTAAACCACCATTGCCCTAAATTCACTAAGTATTAATCTCTTGTCAGTTCCTTTCATATTTCTTTCCACATTTGAGGTTTATAAGCTAAAAGTAAATTAAAGGTGAGGTAGGAGGCGGCACTAGACGCTGGAGTCGGGGTTTGGACACCCCACCGAATTGAGGACTAGCTAAAACAGGTCTGGGGCCACGTGAATGTTGTTTTTGTTGTCTCCACTATTGAGTAGGTTCTCAGGTGGTCAGGGCCTCTGAGGTCTCCCTTTGGGCAATGCTGTTTACCCCCTTCCTTTCCTCCCGTCCACAGTCACCATTTGTTTAGCCCCTCTCTGCCCAGCCCTCTGGAATTTAGGCTCGACCTGCAACTGCGCATTTGTAGCTCCTAGTCCGCTTTTTTTTTTTTTTTTTTTTTTTCGGAGACGGAGTCTCGTTCTATTCCCAGGCTGGAGTTGCTGTGGCGCGATCTCGGCTTACTGCAATCTCTGCCTCCCGGTTCAAGCGATTCTCTTGCCTCAGCCTCGGAGCAGCTGGGACTACAGGCGCGTGCGTGCCACCACGCCCAACTAATTTTTGTATTTTTAGTAGAGACGGGGTTTCACCATGTTGGCCAGGATGGCCTGAGTCTCTTGACCTGGCGATCTACCCACTTCAGCCTCCCAAAGTGCTGGGATAACCGGCGTGAGCCACCGCTCCCAGCCCCTAATCCACTTTTATAACACCCTATGTAGACCTTTCTGGAAGGTGGGAATTTAAAAGGGAAAATTGACTAGACATTTGCTAAACTTAGCTGAAACCCCCTGTAGAGCTCCTCAGTCGACCTGGGGACAACAGCAAGCATCCCAGAGGACTTGTCCACTGGGTATCTTTTAGGCTATTGGAGCAAGTTCAAATTTGTCTTAAAGAAGAAACCCATTTTCTGTCGAAACACTGTTTGGGTTCCATACAGATTAGAAAACTAACAGATTTGGCCTAAATATGGTTCTATACATTATGATGATATTTTACAATGAGACTTATTTTGTAAAAAGGAAAGTGGGAAGAGGTCCCCTATGTGCAGGCTTTTATGGCCCTTTACAGGCTCATGTTACTTCCAGGAACCAGAATGCCATGCCTAAGGGATCCCCTCCTAGCTGCCCCCTTTACAAGGCTTACATTTTCCCCAAGGTCTCCTCAGTCCCCCAGTTCTGAGGGGCTTTCTGCCAGTTCTTTAGTGAAGGATTCCACTCCAGGGTCATCACTCATGCCTCCCCCTTGTCCCTCCCCCTTATCTAAGCAGCCGCAGCCTAACCCTCCCACTCCCCAGGAAAGTAAGCCCAACCAGTGCCACCTGGAGTGGGGCCCAGTATCAACCCTTAAAGCCAAACCTGGGTGCATTGTGGGAGGTAGCTAATTGAAGTAAGGGAACACTTAGAGTACAGGTGCCTTTTTCTACGTCTAATTTGGCTTTATGCAAGGAAGAAGTTGGGCAGTTTTTAGAGAATCAAGACAAGTTTACAGAGATGTTTGCTAAGTTGACCATGTTGTTTAATATAACTTGTTATGACAGATACTGTCATCTGCTTGTTGTGTCGTGGGGAAAAAAAAGTGGAGAAAAAAGGATGTGGTATATACCTATATTTATCCTATTGAGTCTATTTCTCTGGAAAATTCTAATACAGGGGTGTAGTTTTTTTTTTTTTTTTTTTTTTTTTTAAGATTGTTGGATTCAATTTGTTAATGTGGAGACTTTTTTTTTTTAAGAGATGTGGTTTTGCCATGTTGCTCAGGCTGGTCTTGAACTCCGGACTCAACCGATCCACTCACTTTGGCTTCTCAAAGTGCTGGGAGTACAGGCATGAACCACCTTGCCTCACCTTGTTGAGATTTTTTGCATGTATATTCGTGAGCTGTGGTATTGGCCCGTAGTTCTCTGTTTTTTTTGTTTTGTTTTGTTTTTTTGTTTTTTGAGACGGCGTCTTGCCCTGGCTGGAGCGCAATGGTGCAGTCTCAGCTCACTGCAACCTCTACCTCCCTGGTTCAAGCGATTCTCCTGCTTGAGCCTCCCAAGTAGCTGGAATCACAGGCGCCCACCACCACACCCGGCTACTATTTTGTATCTTTAGCAGAGATGGGGTTTCACCATGTTGGCCAGGCTGCTCTTGAACTCCTGACCTAGTGATCTGCTGGCCTTGGCCTCCCAAAATGCCGGGATTACAGGCATGAACCACTGCGCCCAGCCAGTTCTCTGTTGTTTTAATGTCTTTCATATTGGTATTAGGGTGATGCTGGCCTCACAGAATGTTAGGAAGTGCTTCTTCTGGAAGAGACTAGAAAATTGGCATACTTTCTTCCTTAAACGTTTGGTAGAATTCACCAGTGAACACATCTGGACCTGGTGCTTTCTGTTTTGGAATGTTATTCTTTTTCTTTATAGATACAGACCTGTTTAGTTGTCTATTTCTTCGTGTGTGGGTTTTTGCAGTGATATGGTTTGGCTGCATCCCTACCCAAATTTCATCTTGAATTCCCACCTGGGAGGTAATTGAATCATGGGGGCAAGTCTTTCCCATGCTGTTCTTGTGATAGTGAATAAGTCTTTTTTTTTTTTCTCACCAAATCTGATGGTTTTATACATAGTAAATAAGTCTTAAGAATTCTGACTTTTAAAAACGGTAGTTTTTCGGCCGGGCGTGGTGGCTCATGCCTGTAATCCAAGCACTTTGGAGGCCGAGTCGGGCAGATCACCTGAGGTCGGGAGTTCAAGGCCAGCCTGACCAACATGGTGAAACCCCGTCCTAAAAACAAAAAACAAACAAAAAACAGGAGTTTTTCTGCACAAGCTCTCTCTTTGCCTGCCACCATTCACGTGAGATGTGACTTGCTTCTCCTTGCCTCCCATCCTGATTGTGAGACCTCCCCAGCCTTGTGGAACCGTGAGTCCAATTAAACCTTTTTCTTTTGTAAATTGCCCAGTTTCGGTATGTCTTTATCAGCAGCATCTAAATGAATCAATACAGGCATATTGTTTCTTTGAAGTCATTGGTCTGTTTCATCTAGGTTTTCAAATTGGTGGATATAGAATTATTCATGAAATTCCTTTATTATCCATTTCATGTTTAGGAGATCTGTAGTGATGTCCCTTCTTAATTTCTGCTATTAGTAATTTGTGTCTTCTGTTTTTTCTTTGTTAGCCTGTTGAGAGGCTAATTTTATTCATCCTTTCAAAGAACCAGCTTTTGATATTACTGATTTTACTCTATTTTTTCTGTTTTCAATTTCATTGACTTTTGTTGAGGTTTTTTCTTTGTTTGTGACAGGATCTTGCTTTGTTGACCAGGCAGGGATGCAGTGTCATGATCATGGCTCACTGCAGCCTCCACCTCCTGGGCTCAAGGGATGCTCCCACCTCAGCCACCCAAGTAGAGGGGACTAAAGGCATGTGCCGCCAATTTTTAAATTTTTATAGAGATGGAGTTTAGCTATGTTGCCCAGGCTGGTCTCAAACTCCTGGCCTCAGTGATCCTCCCACATTGTCCTCCCAAAGTGCTGAGATTACAGGCATAAGCCACCATGCTTGGCCTCAAATTTTTATTATTTCTTTTCTTCTGCTTACTTTGGATTAAATTTGCTTTTTTTTTTTTTAGTTTCCTAAGGTGGAGGCTTAGATGACTGACATAGATCTTCTTTCTTATCTAACTAACCATTCAGTGCTATAAATTTCCCCCAAGACCTGCTTTTGTTGCACCCCACAAATCTTGTTAAGTTGTATCTGCTGTCAGTGCAACAATTTTAACTTCTCTTGAGATTTCTTGTTTGACCTATTTGTCATTTAGAAGTGTGCTGTTTGATTTTTAAGTATTTTTGAGATTTTCAGCTGTGTGTGGTGGCTCATGCCTGTAATCCCAGCATTTTGGGAGATTGAGGCAGGTGGGTCACAAGGTCAAGAGATCGAGACCATCCTGGCCAACATGGTGAAACTCCATCTCTACTAAAAGTACAAAAAGTAGCCGGGCGTGGTGGTGCGTGCCTGTAATCCCAGCTGCTCTGGAGGGTGAGGGAGAAGAATCGCTTGAACCCAGGAGGCAGAAGTTGCAGTGAGCCGAGCTCACACCACTGCACTCCAGCCTGGCAAAAGAGCAAGACTCCATTTCCAAAAAAAAGAGATTTTCTAGCTGTCTTTGATTAGTTTAATTCTGTTGTGATCTGAGAGCATACATTGTATGATTTCAGTTCTTTCAGATTTGTTAGGAGGCGTTTCATGGCCCACAGTGTGGTCTGTCTTGATGAGTATTCTATGTGAGCTTGAGAAGAATGTGTAATCTGCAGGTTTTGGATGAAGCAATCTATATATGTTAATTATATACACTTGATCGATGGTGCTGTTGAGTTTTACTACATTCTTACTGATTTTCTACCTGCTGGATCTATCCGTTTCTGATAGAGGGTATTTAAATCTCCAGCAATTATAGTGGTTTTATCTATTTCTCCTTGCAGTTCTATTAGCTTGTATCTCATGTACTGTGATGCTCTGTTAGGTGCACACACATTAAGGATTGTTACGACTTCTTGGAATATTGACCTCTTTAAGTTATGCCCCTCTTTATCCCAGATAACTTTCCTTGATATGACGTCTGCTCTGGGCCAGGCACAGGGTCTCACATCTGTAACCCAGAACTTTGGGAGGCTGTGGTGGGAGGATCGATTGAGGCTAGGAGTTTGAGACCAGCCTGGGCAATGTAGCAAGACCCCATGTCTATAAAAAAAAATTTCAACTGGGTACAGTGGCTCATGTTTGTAATCCCAGCGCTTTGGGAGGCTGAGGTGGGCGGATTATGAGGTCAGGAGTTTGAGACCATCCTGGCCAACATAATGAAAACCTGTGTCTACTAAAAATACAAAAGAATTAGTTGGGCGCCGGGCGCGGTGGCTCACGCCTGTAATCCCAGCACTTTGGGAGGCCAAGGCAGGTGGATCACGAGGTCAAGAGATCGAGACCATCCTGGTCAACATGGTGAAACCCCGTCTCTACTAAAAATACAAAAAATTAGCTGGGCACGGTGGCGCGTGCCTGTAATCCCAGCTACTCAGGAGGCTGAGGCAGGAGAATTGCCTGAACCCAGGAGGCAGAGGTTGCAGTGAGCTGAGATCGCGCCATTGCACTCCAGCCTGGGTAACAAGAGCAAAACTCCGTCTCAAAAAAAAAAAAAAAAAAAAAAAAAAAAAAAAAAAAATTAGTTGGGCATAGAGGCATGTGCCTGTAATCCCAGCTGCTCAAGAGGCTGAGGCAGGAGAATCGGTTGAACCTGGGAATTGGAGGTTGCAGTGAGCCTAGATTGTGCCACTGTACTCCAGCCTGGGGATAGAGCTAGACTCCATCTCAAAAAAAAAAAAAAAAAAAAATTGAAGTGTACTTTGTCTGAAATTAATATAGCTACTCCTGCATGGATTTGTTAACATAATGTATAATGGCCAAAAAGTCTGAAATCTCAGGGTAGTATTCGTTATACTTTTTTTGATTAATAATTAGACCCATTGATGTAAATATTAGAGGTGCTTCACCTATAAAGATATGTCATAGTTGAAAAAAGACATATTAAACATATACTTTGAGAATGTAATATATAATGTGTGTGTGTATATATATTTATATATATAATTTTTTTTTTGATGGAGTATCTGTTTCCCAGGCTGGAATGCAGTAGTACAACTTGGCTCACTGCAACCTCTGCCTTCCAGGTTCAAGCGATTCTTCTTCTTCTTCTTTTTTTTTTAATAGAGACTGGGGTTTCACCTTTTTGGCCAGGATGGTCTCAATCTCTTGACCTCGTGATCCGCCCGCCTCTGCCTCCCAAAGTGCTGGGATTACAGGCGTGAGCAACTGTGCCCGGCCTATTCAAGCGATTCTTATGTCTTAGCCTCCATGTTGGCCAGGCTGGTCTCGAACTCTTGACTCCAAGTGATCCGCCCGCCTTAGCCTCCCTAAATGTTGGGATTGCAGGCATGAGCGAGAATCCAGAATCCAGAAAATGTAATTTGTGAATGAGATAGCTCTGTGGTTTTCCTTCTCTGTCACCGTATCTGGTGCATAGTAAGGTTGTGCCAGCCTCATAAGGGTAGTTGGGGGAAGATTTCCTCTTGACTAGTATTTTTTGTCAGGGGTAGATTAGGTTTAGGTTTTTTGATTGCCCTAATTGTGTGGCTAATGATGATGAATGCTCTTGTAACCACCACCCAGCTCAAGACCTAGAACTCTGTCTGTTTTCCCACATGCCCCTCAAATACTGTGTCCTGGTCACAACTGCCTCTTTCTTCCCTCAAAGTAACCGCTCTGATGACTTTTATAGTAATCGTTTATTGCCTTTCACCCAGATGTGGAACCCCAAACGTTATTTAATTTTTGCTCATTTTTGGATGTCATTTTTACTCTTTCCCCTTTTTTTATTTTTTGAAGCTCTTGGGTTAAGATCTAGAGTTACGTATAGTGTGGATTTTGCTAATTGCATCCTCATAGTGTTGTCAGCGTATTTCTTTTTATATCACAGTTGTACCTGGAGATAAGATTCAGTTTCATTTTTGGGGAGGTGGTGGCACATATGATCTTGGATCAGAAGTTACATCATGTACAGTTGTGTCTCTTTTGTGTTAGCAGTCATTGGTGCTCAGTCATTTTGGTGCCTAGACCCAAATTTATTTATTTATTTATTTTTGAGATTGGAGTCTTGCTATGTCACCTAGGCTGGAGTGCAGTGGCACGATCTCAACTCACCACAACCTCTGCCTCCCAGGTTCAAGTGATTCGCCTGCCTCAGCCTCCTGAGTAGCAGGGATTACAGGTGTGTGCCACTGTGCCCAGCTAACTTTTGTGTTTTTTTAGTAGAGATGGCATTTAGCCATATTGGCCAGACTGGTCTTGAACTCCTGACCTCAGGTGATGGACCCGCCTTGGCCTCCCAAAGTGCTGGGATTATAGGTGTAAGCCATTGTGCCCAGCCGGGTTAAAAATTTTTTTTTTTTTGAAGAGACATGGTTTCATTCTGTTACCCAGGCTGTAGTGGAGGGGCACAGTCATACCTCACTGCAGCCTTGACTTTTGGGTTCAAGCAGTACTCTCACCTCAGCCTTCTAAGTATCTGTGGCCACAGGGCATGTACCACCATGCCCAGCAAATCTTTTTGTTTTTTATAGAGATAAGGCTTTGCTTTGTTGCCCAGGCTGGTCTCAAACTCCTGGGCTGAAGGGATCTCCTCACCTCAGCCTCCCAATGTGTTGGGATTACAGGTGTGAGCCACAATGCCTGGCCTAGATCCATTCAATTTTTTTTCTTCTCTTTTTTTATTACAAAGAGCTCTTGGCATGGAGATCCATTAATTTTTAATAAACTGGCTGGACATGGTGGCTCACACCTGTAATCCCAGCACTTTTGGGAGGCCTAGGCAGGCAGATCACAAGGTCAGGAGTTCAAGACCAGCCAGACCAACATGGTGAAACCCTGTCTCTACTAAAAATACAAAAAGTAGCCAGCCATGGTGGTGTGCACCTGTAATCTCAGCTACTCAGGAGGCTGAGGCAGGAGAATTGCTTAAACCTGGGAGGCAGAGGTTGCAGTGAGTCGAGATGACACTACTGTACTCCAGCCTGGGTGATAGAGTGAGAGTCTGTTTCAAAAAAAAAAATTTTTTTTTTTTCTTTATCCTTCTCCATCTCTTCAGTATTCTGAATTTTTTTTTTTTTTTAAATTTTTAAATAAACTGCTGAATGTGTTAGCTGGAATGTGTTCTAGTTACCATTGGGTAAGTTGGTGGTAGAGTTCATAGAATTCTGGTAAATTGGTACCAAGAAGTTGGGTGTTAATGACAATAAGAAATACCTGAACATGTGGAAACAGCTTTGAAACTGGGTATAATGGGCAGAGGATAGAATAATTTGGAGGAGCAGACTAGAAAAGCCCATATTCTGATGAAGGCTTAGAAGACAAGAATGCTAGGAAAAGATCTGGAACTCCTTAGAGATTTATTAAGCGTCTATGGCTAGAATGCCGATAGAAATATGGACCGTAAAGGCCGTTCTAATGCGGTTTCAGGTGGAATTGAGAAAAGCGGGATTGGAAACTGCAATAAAGGCTGTCTTTGTTATAAATTCCCAGAAGCCTGTCTGGACTGTATCCATGCCTGAGGGCTTTGTGGAGGCCTAATGAACTAGGGTATGTGGCAGTAGAAATTTTTTTTTTTTTTTTGAGGCGGAGTTTTGCTCTTGTTGCCCAGGCTGGAGGGCAATGGCACAATCTCAACTCACTGCAACTTCTGCCTCCTGGGTTCAAGTGATTCTCCTGCCTCAGCCTCCCGAGTGGCTGGGATTACAGGTGCCCACCACCACACCTGGCTAATTTTTTGTATTTTTAGTACAGATGGGGTTTCACTATGTTGGCCAGGCTGTTCTTGAACTCCTGACCTCAGGCAGTCCACCCGCCTCAGCCTCCCAAAGTGCTGGGATTATAGGCGTGAGCCACTGTGCCCAGCCAGCAGTAGAAATTTCTAAGCAAAACATAGGAGGAATTGCATGCTTACTTTTGGCTATTTGTGTTGAGATTCAGAAGCAAAAGAGCAATTTAAAGACAGAATTGATGTTAAAAGAGAAGCAGAGGGGAAAAAGTTGGAAAACTCTCAGTCCGGCCTCAGAGTGAAAAAATGTGCTCTGGAGGTGGAAGCTAAGGTTGTACCCTAGTGATACTTTGCTAAAGAGATTAGCACAGATAGAAGGGTGCTGTTACTCAAAACAGTAGAAGAAAGACCCTAAAGGCATTTCAGAGATTTTCAAGGTTGCCCCTCACATTACAGGCCTAGAGGCCTAAGAGGGCACAGTGGCTTCAGGAGACAGACCAGTCACTCACTCTTCATCGTTTGCTGCTCAGAGTTGCCTTGGGACTCTGCTCTCTGCACCTCAGCACAGTGCTCTGTGGCTGCCCAGCTACGAGTGACCCCAGGTGCAGCTCTTGCCCTCCAGAACGTACAAGTCATACACTAGGGTGGCATCCATCTGCAGCTATTTTTGCAGACTTGGAGAACAGAAGAGCTGTGGAGGTTTGGCAGTTTCCACCCTGATTTCAAAGGATGTTATCAAAAGCCTGGAGGCCTAAGCATAGACTTGTAAGGATGGAACAACTGCAGAGAGTCTCCCCACCAGAGCACGTGGGGCAGAAATGTGAGGTTGGGGCTGCTGCAGAGTCCCCACTAGGGCAATACCTAGTGAACTATGGGAGCAAGAGTGCCATCAGGACCCCAAAACTGTGGCGTAACCAGCAGCATGCAACACCCACCTGGAAGTCTTTAGGCATGAGACCCCAAACCATATAAGCCACCATTTGGGATGCACCCAACAAAGCCAGAGAGGCCGGGCTGCCTGAGGCCTCGGGGTCAAACTGTGACCTCACTGTGTCCGGGAGGCAGCACATGGAGTCAAAAGGGATGATTCTCCAGCTTGAAGACTTACGGTCTGCCTTGCCGGGTTTCAGACTTTATTGGGGCCTCTTACTTTTTTGTTTTCTTTTGCTTATTCCCCGCTTTTGGAATGCAGATGTTTCTTTTATGCCTGTATCACTATTGTCTTTTTTTTTTTTTTTTGAGACAGAGTCTTGCTCTGCCACCCAGGCTGAAGTGCAGTGGCACAATCTTGGCTCACTGCAACCTCGCCTCCCTGGTTTAAGCAATTCTCCTGCCTCAGTCTCCTGAGTAGCTGGGACTACAGGCACATGCCACCACGCCTGGCTAATTTTTTGTATTTTTAGTAGAGATGGGGTTTCACCTTGTTAGCCAGGATGGTCTCGATCTCCTGACCTTGTGATCCACCCGCCTCAGCCTCCCAAAGTGTCCTGTGCCCAGCCCACTACTGTCTCTTGAGAGTAGGCTCACAGATGGATGATACTCAGGACTTTGGACTTTAGAGTTGGTGATGTAATGACTTAAGACGCTGAGGCTATAGAGAGGGAATGAATGTACTTATATGTGAGAAGAACATGAGTTTTTGAGGGCCAGGGGTGGAATGCTACAGTCTGAGTATTTGTCCCCTCCAAAACTCATGTTGAAATTTAATCCCCAATGTGGCAGTATTCAGAAGTGGGGCCTTTAAGAGATGACTGGACTTGAGGGCTTTGCCTTCTTGAATGAATTCATTTATTAATTAATGGATCAATGGGTTAATAGATTAATAGGTTATGTGAGTGGAACTGGTGACTTTTTTTTTTTTTTTTTAAAGAGAGTCAGGGTCTTGTGCTTGGTCACCCAGGCTGGAGTGCAGTGGCACAGTCATGGTTTACTGTAGCCTCAACCTCCTGGCCTTAAGCAGTCCTCCCACCTCAGCCTCCCAAGTAGCTAGGACCACAGGTGCACACCACCATGCCCAGCTTATTTAAAAAACATTTTTTTTTGTAGAGACGGAGTCGTGCTTTGTTTCCCAAACTGTTCTCAAACTTTTGGCCTCAAGCAGTCCTCCTACTTTGGCCTCCCAAAGTGCTGGTATTACAGGCATGAGCTCTCCTGTACCCTGCAGGACTAGTGGCTTTAGAAAAAGAGGAGAGCCAGGTGCAGTGCCTCATACTTAATAATCCCAGTGCTTTGGAAGGCCAAGACAGGAGGATCACTGGAGGCCTAGGTGAGATCACTTCAGTCCAGGAGTTTGAGACCAGCCTGGGCAACTTAGTGAGACCCCATCTCTACAAAAAATACAAAAATTTCCCAGGTGTGGTAGCGTGTGTCTGCAGTCCCAGCTATTTGGGAGGCTGAGGTGAGATGATTGCTTGAGCCTGGGAGGTTGAGGCTGCAGTGAGCCATGATCATGCCACTGCACTCCAGCCTGGGTGACAAAGTGAGACCCAGTCTGGGGAAAAAAAACAAAAACAAAGCTGGAGGCATCAAACTATCTGACTTCAAACTACACTACAAGCCTTCAGTAAGCAAAACAGCATGTACTGGTGTAAAAGCAGATATATAGACCCTGGAACATATTACTGAATTCACACTATGTTATTGTTGCTTTAATCAATCATCTTTAAATTTAAAAAAATAGCATTTTATATTCATCCACCTGTTTGCCCTTCCATACTCCCATTTCATCCCCTCAAGCTGCATGCACTTCAGTCTGCGATTATTTCCCTTCACTATGAAACACTTCCTGCAGTATTTCCTGTAGCAAAAGTTTGAGTTTATCTTGTCAGCTTGTCTCAAAATGGAATTGTCTTTTATTTTTGAAGAATTTTTTTTTTTGCAAAGCATATTAGGTTTGAGTTGTTTCTCTCTTTCAGCACTTTAATGTTTTTCTTCTTCCTGTTTTGACTGCTGAGAAGTCTGTCACTTTTTAAAAAAATCCTGAACGTAATAACTTTTTCTGGCTTTTCAGTATTTTTTTTTTTTTAACAGATTGACAGTGAATTGTCTAAATGTGGCTTTCTTTGCATTTTATCCTGCTTGAATTTGCTGAGCTTGAATCTGTTGATGTTTTTAATCAGTTTTAGAAAACATTTTTTTTTTGCTTGCTATTTATGCATGTATTTTCTTTATTCTTTTTAAAATTTATTTAACTTTAGGTGCATATTATATCTGACATTTCTCCCCATGTTATCCCTCCTCACCCTCCCCTCCCTCCCCACCCCCTGCTGTCTCTCCCCTACCCCCCCAGCTACCCCCAGTGTGTGATGCTCCTCTCCCTGAGTCCACGTGTTCTCATTGTTCAACACCCACCTATGAGTGAGAACATGTGGTGTTTGGCTTTCTGTTCTTGTGTCACTTTGCTGAGAATGATGGTTTCCAGATTCATCCAAGTCCCTACAAAGGACACGAACTCATTGTTTTTTATAGCTGCATAGTATTCCATGGTGTACATGTACCACATTTTCTTTGTCCATTCTATCATTGATGGGCATTTGGGTTGGTTCCAGGTCTTTGCTATTGTACACAGGGCCACAATGAACATACGTGTGCATGTGTCTTTATAATAGAACGATTTATTGTTCTTTGGGTATATGCCCAGTAATGGGATTGCTGGGTCAAATGGACTTTCTATTTCTAGATCCTTGAGAAATCGCCACACTGTCTTCCACAGTGGTTGAACTAATTTACACTCCCACCAGCTGTGTAAGAGTGTTCCTATTTCTCCACATCCTCTCCAGCATCTGTCTTCAGATTTTTTAATGATCGCCATTCTAACTGGCGTGAAATGATAACAGTGTGGTTTTGATTTGCATTTCTCTAATGACCAGTGATGATGAGCATTTTTTCATGTTTGTTGGCCTCATATATGTCTTCTTTTGAAAAGTGTCGATAGCCTTTGCCCACTTTTGAATGGGGTTATTTTTTTCTTGTATATGTTTTAGTTCTTTGTAGATTCTGGTTATTAGCCCTTTGTCTGATGGGTAGATTGCAAAAATTTTTTCCCATTCTGTTGGTTGCTGATTCGCTCTAATGATGGTTTCTTTTGCTGTACAGAAGCTCTGAATTTTAATTAGATCCCATTTGTCTATCTTGGCTTTTATTGCCATTGCTTTTGGTGTTTTAGTCATGAAGTCCTTGCCTATGCCTATGTCCTGGATGGTTTTGCCTACGTTTTCTTCTAGTGTTTTTATGGTGTTAGGTTTTATGTCTAAATCTTTAATCCATCTGGAGTGAATTTTCGTGTAAGGTGACAGGTAGGGGTCCAGTTTCTGCTTTCTGCACATTGCTAGCCAGTTTTCCCACCACCATTTATTAAACATTGAGTCCTTTCCCCATTGCTTGTTTCTGCCAGGTTTGTCAAAGATCAGATGGTTGTAGATGTGTGGTGTTTCTTCCGGGGCCTCTGTTCTGTTCCATTGGTCTATGTCTCTGTTTTGGTACCAGTACCATGCTGTTTTGATTACTGTAGCCTTGCAGTATAGTTTGAAGTCTGGCAGTGTGATGCCTCCGGCTTCTTTTTGCTTAGGATTTTCTTGGCTGTGCAGGCTCTCCTGTGATTCCATATGAAGTTTAAAGTGTTTTTTTCCAGTTCTGTGAAGAAGGTCATTGGTAGCTTGATGGTGATAGTGTTGAATCTACAGATTACTTTGGGCAGTATGGCCATTTTCACAATATTCTTCCTAACCATGAGCATGGAATGTTTTTCCATCTGTTTGTGTCCTCTCTTATTTCATTGAGCAGTGGTTTGTATTCTCCTTGAAGAGGTCCTTTACATCCTTTGTTAGTTGTATTCCTAGGTATTTTATTCTTTTTGGAGCAATTGTGAATGGTAGTTCGCTCTTAATTAGGCTGTTTGTCTGTTGTTGGTATATAGGAATGCTGGTGATTTCTGCACACTGATTTTATATCCTGAGATTTTGCCGAAGTTGCTTATCAGTTTGAGAAGATTTTGGGCTGAGACGATGGGGTCTTCTAGATAGACAATCATGTCATCTGCAAATACAGACAGTTTGACTTCCTCCTTTCCTAATTGAATACCCTTTCTTTCTTTTTCTTGCCTGATTGCTCTGGCTAGAACTTCCAATACTATATTGAATAGGAGCAGTGAGAGGAGGGCATCCTTGTCTAGTTCCTGATTTCAAAGGGAATTCTTCCAGCTTTTGCCTGTTCAGTATGATATTGGCTGTAGGTTTGTCATATATAGCTTATCATTTTATGATACATTCCGTCAATACTTAGTTTATTGAGAGTTTTTAGCATGAAGGGCTGTTAAATTTTGTTGAAGGCCTTCTCTACATCTACTGAGATAATTGTGGTTTTTGTCTTTGGTTCCGTTTATGTGATGGATTACATTTACGGATTTGCATATGTTGAACCAGCCCTGCATCCCTGGGATGAAGCCTACTTGATCGTAATGGATAAGCTTCTTGATGTGCTGTTGCAATGTTTGCCAGTATTTTATTGAAGCTTTTTGTGTCAATGTTCATCATGGATATTGGCCTGAAGTTTTCTTTTTTAGTTGAGTCTCTGCCCGGTTTTGGTACCAGGATGATGTTGGTCTCATAAAATGAGTTAGGGAGGATTCCCTCCTTTTGTATTGTTTCAAACAGTTTCAGAAGGAATGGAACCAGCTCCTCTTTGTACGTCTGGTAGAATTCAGCTGTGAACCCATCTGGACCTGGACTTTTTTTGGTTGGTAGGCTATTGATTGCTGCCTCTATTTCAGCCCTTGTTATTGGTCTATTCAGGGTTTCAACTTCCTCCTTGTTTTGGTAGAGTACAAGTGTCTAGGAATTTATCCATTTCTTCCTGGTTTACTGCTTTATGTGCATAGAGCTGTCTGTAGTAATCTCTGATGGTAGTTTGTATTTCTGTGGGATCAGTGGTGATATCCCCTTTATCGTTTTTTATTGCATCTATTTGATTCTTCTCCCTTTTCCTTTTTATTAATCTGGCTATCAGTCTGTCTATTTTGTTGATCTTTTCAAAAAAACAGCTCCTGGATTTATTGATTTTTTTGAAGGGTTTTTTGTGTCTCTATCTCCTTCAGTACACTCATTGGTTTTTTGTGCCCGTAAGTTTGGCACATTTCTGTTAACTTCTCCCCCACTTTTATTTGCTACATTTAGTTTGCTTTTAAGCCCACTTACAGAAAGTACTTTTTTTTTTAATTTCAAAGATTGTAACTTTTTACCTCTGGGTTGTCTGTTTCTACTTTAGAGATTCCACTAATATATTGCAGTTCTATGTATTTTCATCCATTTGAAATTTTTTTGTTTGAATGTATCTGTGATAATTTTGAAAGTGCCCCTATAAACTTTATAAAATTAATCAGGAAAGAAGGGAGGACGACAAATGAAAAACCACGCTTATAACACGTTCAGCATTAATCATTAAGTTTACTCTCACACTTGCTTCTTTATAGTTCATTGGTGTCTACTGTCCTAGAATTACATAGACACTGTGTATTAGTCTGTTCTTATGCAGCTAATAAGGACATACCTGAGACTAGGTAATTTGTAAAGAGGTTTAATGGAGTTATAGGCCCACATGGCTGGGCAGGCCTCGCGATCATGACCAAAAACGAAGGAAGAGCAAAGGGATATCTCATATGGTGGTAGGCAAAAGAGTGTATGCAAGGGTACTGCCCTTTTATAAAATCATACCTACTCATGAGACTTATTTGCCATCATGAGAACAGCATGGGGAAAACTCGCCCCCATGATTCAGTTACCTCCTACTGGGTCCTTTCCATGACAGGTGGGGATTATTACAATTCAAGGTGAGATTTGGGTGGGGACACAGAGGCAAACCATATCATCCTGTTACAAGATTATATTTCCCCTTAATTGGTCTATTCATAACAACTTGACCAGTTTGGCCAGGCATGGTGGGTCACGCCTGTAATCCCAGGACTTTGGGAAGCTAAGGCAGGTGGATCACAAGGTTGGGAGTTCAAGACCAGCCTGGCCAACATGGTGAAACCCCGTCTCTATTAAAAATACAAAAATTAGCTGGGCATGGTGGCCTGTAATCCCAGCTACTCCCAAGGCTGAGGCAGGAGAATTGCTTGAACTGGGACCTGAGAGGTGGAGGTTGCAGTGAGCTGAGATTGCACCACTGCATTTCAGCCTGGGCTATAGATCAGAACTCCGTTTCAAAACAACAACAAAAACATTAAGTTTTCCCTTGAGATATATATTTTTTATTGTATTTGGGCTGTGGGGTACTTGTGAACATCCTACATCCTGCAGGACTGTAGCATAGGTACATACATGCCATGGTGGTTTGCTGTCTCCATTCTCCCTCCCCCCGTCGCCTACATCAGGCATTTGTCCTGGTGTTATCCCTCTGATCCTCGCCACCTCCGCTTGCTGTCCCTCCCCTCCCCTGTATCCCCCAACCTAGCCCTTTGAGTGTTTTTCCCTTCCTGGTGCCCAAGTACTCTCATTGTTCATCATCCGTCTGTGAGTGAAAACGTGGTGTTTGGTTTTCTGTCCTTGTGCCAATTTGCTGAGAACGATGGTTTCTAGATTCATCCATGTTTCTACAAAGGACATGAACTCATCGTTTTTTTATGACTTCATAGTATTCCATGGTATATATGTGCCATATTTTTTTTTGTCCAGTCTATCATTGATGGGCATTTGGGTTGGTTCCAGGTCTTTGCTATTGTAAACAGTGCTGCAGTGAACATAGATGTGCATGTGTCTTTATGATAGAACAATGTATAATCTTTTGGGTATATACCCAGTAATGGGATTGCTGGGTCAAATGAAATTTCTATTTCTAGATTCTTGAGGAATTGCCACACCGTCTTCCACAATGGTTGAACTAATTTGCACTCCCACCAACAGTGTAAAAGTGTTCCTTTTTCTCCTCTCCAGCATCTGTTGTCTCCCGATTTTTTAATGATCACCCTTCTAACTGGTGTGAGATAGTATCTCAGTGTGGTTTTGATTTTCATTTCTCTAATGACCAACGATGATCAGCATTTTTCATATGTTTGTTTGCCGCATATTTGTCTTCTTTTCAAAAATGTCTGTTCATATCCTTTGTCCACTTTTGAATGGGTTTGGTTTTTTCTTGTAAATTTGCTTTAGTTCTTTGTAGATTCTGGATATTAGCCCTTTGATGGGTAGATTGCAAAATTTTTTTCCCATTCTGTTGGTTCCCAGTTTACTCTAATGATTGTTTCTTTTGCTGTGCAGAAACTCTTAAGTTTACTTAGATCCCATTTGTCTATTTTGGCTTTTGTTGCCATTGCTTTTGGTGTTTTAGTCATGAAGTCCTTGCCTGTGCCTATGTCCTGAATGGTGTTGCCTAGGTTTTTTGCTAGGGTTTTTATGGTGTTAGTTCTTAAGTTTAAATCGTTAATCCATCTGGAGTTAATTTTTGTATAAGGTGTAAGGAAGGGGTCCAGTTTCAGCTTCCTGAATATGGCTAGCCAGTTTTCCCAACACCATTTATTAAACAGGGAATCCTTTCCCCATTGCTTGTTTTTTGTTGTGGTCCGTGAGATCGGCACGTCTGCTGGGGGTCTCTTGACCAGCAAGAGGGTCTCAATACCTGGGAGAGAGTGCGTGGAAGAAAAGAATGACAGAAAGAATGAAGTCTGGAGGGCTGAATCAGGCCATGCCCAAGACAGCAGTTTATTCTCGTGCACAAGAGTTTATATATGTTTTTACATACAGTGACTGACGTAGGTCCCATTACAAAAGTATTATCAGGAGGGAACAGAAAATTACAAAGTAAGCAGGGGAGGGCGTAGCATACAGGTTTATCTAAAGGTCACTGAACACAAAACAAACAAAAGATTCTTATCCTCTTATCAATAACTACAGTTACAGTAAGTAACATCAAGGCAAGCGATAATTTGAGGGGTAGCAATTTTCTAGTAACATTTGAGCGATCAGAGGATTTAGTGAATGCAGGTAAACAGAGTCATAAAACCAGCCCAGAACGGGAACTTCAAGGGAGACAATAGTCTCATAAATGATCACACTTGGCGTTACCTTAGTCATGCCATTAGATCAGTGAACCAAGAATAGGCTTCTGCAAACTCAGGCTTCTATCACTTCCTTCTTTTTCCTTAGCTCGACTGCCCCCAGCCAGGGTGAAACATGTCTGGGCTCTAACTCCGTAATGGCGGAGACACGGAGGGGTCTCTACACTGGTGTAGTGATCCCCATAGTTTTTGTCCAGTTTGTCAAAGATCAGATAGTTGTAGATGTGTGGCATTCCTTCTGAGACCTCTGTTCTGTTCCATTGGTCTATATCTGTTTTGGTACCAGTACCATGCTGTTTTGATTACTGTAGCCTCGTAGTATAGTTTGCAGTCAGGTAGCGTGATTCCCCCAGCTTTGTTCTTTTTGCTTAGGATTGTCTTGGCTATGCGGGCTCTCTTTTGGTTCCATATGTAGTGTTTTTTTCCCAGTTCTGTGAAGAAGGTCAGTGGTAGCTTGATGGGGATAGCATTGAATCTGTAAATTACTTTGGGCAGTATGGCCATTTTCACAATACTGATTCTTCCTAACCATGAGCATGGAATGTTCTTTCATCTCTTTGTGTCCTCTCTTATTTCCTTGATCACTGGTTTGTAGTTCTCCTTGAAGAGATCTTTTGCATCCTTTGTTAGTTGTATTCCTAGGTATTTTATTCTCCTTGTAGCAATTGTAATTGGGAGTTTGTTTACTCATGATTTGGCTGTTTGTCTATTATTAGTGTATAGGAATGCTTGTGATTTCTGCACATTGACTTTGTATCCTGAGACTTTGCCAAAGTTGCTTATTAGCTTAAGGAGGTTCTGGGCTGAGACTATGGGGTCTTCTAAATATACGATCATGTCATCTGCAAATAGGGACAATTTGACTACTTCTTTTCCTAATTGAATACGCTTTATTTCTATTTCTTGCCTAATTGCTCTGGCCAGAACTTCCAACACTATATTGAATAGGAGTGGTGAGAGGGCATCTTTGTCTACTGCCAGTTTTAAAGGGAATGCTTCTAGTTTTCGCCCATTCAGTATGATATTGGCAATGGGCTTCTCGTAAATAGCTTTTATTGTTTTGAGATACATTCCATCAATACCTAGTTTATTGAGAGTTTTTAGCATAAAGGCTGTCAAATTTTGTCCAAGGCCTTCTCTGCATCTATTGAGATAATCATGTGGTTTTTGTCTTTGGTTCTGTTTATGTGGTGAGTATATGCGGTGAATTACAGTTATAGATTTGCATATGTTGAGCCAGCCTTGCATTCCTAGGATGAAGCCTACTTGATCATGGTGGATAAGCTTTTTGATGTGCTGTTGGATTTGGTTTGTCAATATTTTATTGAAGATTTTTTGCATCAATGTTCATTATGGATATTGGCCTGTAGTTTTCTTTTTTAGTTTTGTTTCTACCAGATTTTTGGTATCAGGATGATGTTGGTTTCATAGAAAGAGTTACAGATGATTCCCTCTTTTTGTATTGTTTGGAATAGTTTCAACAGTAATGGTACCAGCTCCTCTTTGTATGTCTGGTAGAATTCAGCTGTGAACCTGTCTGGACCTGGCCTTTTTTTGGTAGGTAGGCTATTAATTGCTGCCTCGACTTCAGACCTTGTTATTGGTCTATTCAGGGTTTCAACAACTTCTTGGCTTAGTCTTCGGAGTGTGCAAGTGTCCAGGAATTTATCCATTTCTTCCTAATATACTGGTTTATGTGCATAGAGTTGTTTGTAGTAATGTCTGATGTTTGCATTTCTGAGGAATTGGTGATGATCTCCCATTTATCATTTTTTATTGCATCTATTCGATTCTTCTCTCTGTTCTTTCTTATTATTCTAGCTAGTGGGCTGTTTTGTTGATCTTTTCAAAAAACCAGGTCCTGGATTTATTATTTTTTTTGAAGGTTTTTTTTCTTTCTCTGTCTCCTTCAGTTCTGCTCTGATCTTAGTTATTTTTCTTCTGCTTTCAAGTTTTTTTGATCTTGCTCCTCTAGCTCTTTCAATTTGGACGATAGGGTGTCTACTGTAGATCTTCCTGTTTCTCATGTGGGCATTTATTGCTATAAATTTCCCTCTAGACACTGCTTTAAATGTGTCCCATAGGATCTGCTACATTTTGTCTTCATTCTTGTTGGTTTCGAAGAACATTCTTATTTCTGCCTTCATTTCATTGTTCATTTGTCATTCAGGAGTAAGTTGTTCAGTTTCCATGCGATTGTGCAGTTTTGAGTGCTTTTCTTAATCCTGAATTCTAATTTGTGCTGTGGTCTGACAGACTTATGATTTCTGTTCTTCTGCGTTTGCTGAGGAGTGATTTACTTCCAATTAGGTGGTCAATTTTAGAGTAAGTGCAGTTTGGTGCTGAGAAGAATGTGTATTCTGTGGATTTGGGGTGGAGTGTCCTATAAATGTTTATTAGGTCCACTGGTCCAGATCTGCGTTCAAGTCCTGGATATCTTTGTTGACTTTCTGTCTCATTGATCTGTCCAATATTGTCAGTGGAGTCTTAAAGTCTCCCATTATTACTGTGAGGCTAAGTCTCTTTGTAGCCATTAAGAACTTGCTTTCTGTATCTGGTGCTCTTGCATTGGTTGCATATATAGGACAGTCAGCTCTTCTTGTTGCATTGATCCTTTTACCATTATGTAATGCCCTTCTTTGTCTCTTGATCTTTGTTGGTTTAAAGTCCATTTTATCAGATACTAGGATTGCTACCTCTGCTTTTTTTGCTCTCCATTTGCTTGGTAAATCTTCTTCCATCCGTTATATGAGTCTTTGGATGTGAGATGGGTCTCCTGAATACAGCACACCAATGGGTCTTGACTTTTTTATCCAGTTTGCCAGTCTGTGTCTTTTGATTGGGGTCTTTAGGCCATTTACATTCAACACTAATATTGTTACGTTTGAATTTGATCCTGCCATTTTGTTACTGGCTGGTTCTTTTCCCCGTTAGTGTACATGGTTTCTTCGTTGCCTTGTTGTTGTTTACCATTTGGTACGTTTTTGCAGTGGCTGGTACTGGTTGTTCCTTTCCGTTTAGTACATCAGTAGCTCACATTTATATTAAGTAAATTAATGAACATTAATTTATTAGGGGAAAAGTATGGGCACTAGATAAGACTAATATGACAGTTTGCCAGAAACATATAAAATGAGTAAACTTACATGTACCCAAATATAGTGTCCCTCCAAAAAAATTTTTTTGTGTGAGACATGGTCTCACTCTGTGGCCCAGGCAGGACTGCAATGGTAAATAATCTCAGCTCACTGCTACCTCTGCTTCCTGGGCTGAGGTGATCCCCTTACCTCAGCCTACTGAGTAGCTGGGACTACAGGCGTACACTACCATACCTGACTTTTTTTTTTTTTTTTTTGTATTTTTTGTAAAGATGAAGTTTTGGCTCATTGGCTGGGCTTGGTCTTGAACTGGTAAGCTCAAGTGACCTGCCCACCTTGGGCTCCCAAAGTGCTGTGATTCCAGACATGCACCACTGCACCTGGCCTAGACAGATTTTTTTAAAAAAACAATTTGGCTGGGTGTGGTGGCTCACACTTGTAATCTCAGCACTTCGGGAGGTCATGGCAGGTGGATCCCTTGAGGTGAAGAGTTTGAAACCAGCCTAGCCAACATGGGGAAACCCCACCTGTACTAAAAATATGAAAAAGTAGCCATATATGGTGGCATGTGCCTGTAATCCCAGCTACTTGGAAGGCAGAGACACAAGAATCACCTGAACCCAGAAGGTGGAAGGTGCAGTGAGCTAAGATCACACCACTGCACTCCAACATGGGCAACACAGTGAGATAACACCTCAGAAACAAGTTTGACAAGCCACAGTTATAGTATGACATTTTAACATACCACTCTTGGTAAGTGTGTAAATATATAACTTTTTTAGAGCGGGGTCTCATATCTTGCCCAGGTGGTACAAACATGGCTCACTGCATCCTCAACTTTCTGGGTTCAAATGATCCTCCTGCCTCTGCCTCCGCCTCCAGAGTAGCTGAGACTACAGATGTGCAGCCTGTAAAAGTAGCCATATCGGGCCAGGCGCGGTGGCTCATGCCTGTAATTCCAGCACTTTGGGAGGGCAAGGCGGGTGGATCACGAGGTCAAGAGATGGAGACCATCCTAGTCAACATGGTGAAACCCCATCTCTACTAAAAATACAAAAAATTAGCTGGGCACGGTGGTGCGTGCCTGTAATCCCAGCTACTCAGGAGGCTGAGGCAGGAGAATTGCCTGAACTCAGGAGGCGGAGGTTGCGGTGAGCCAAGATCACGCCATTGCACTCCAGCCTGGGTAACAAGAGCGAAACTCCGTTTCAAAAAAAAAAAAAAAAAGTAGCCATATCAAACTTTTTTTTTTTTTTTTTTTTAGAGACAGGGTCTCACTGTGTTGTCTAGGCTGATTACAAGCTCCTAGGCTCAAGTGATCCTCCTGCCTCAGAAAACACAATGTTTTTAACCATACTTGAAAGATTCCTAAAACTTGACCACATATTAGATTTAACACTTGGGACTGAAATCATATGAAAGAGGAATTTCCCACAAGAGCGGTTTAAACCACGTGGTAGTTAAGCAGCTCAGGATTATTGCAACCAGACAATATTGTATCTCCCCTGTTGTTTCATTTAGTATCCTTTCTCTGTCCACCTCTTGATGTATATATTTTCTAGAAAATAAGGAGGGATAAGACAAAGGGCAAATATAGTTAAGAAAAAAAAACACCAGATGAGGTATTCCCATTTTCATGAGCTTCCTTAGAAGCTGTATCCAGTGCCTACTTTGCATGGGCTAGAGATGGGGACACATTTGGCCATTCACAGCTGTAAGGAAAGCTGGGTGATGAGTCCTTTAAAAAATGTCCATATTGCCAGCTTGAACCAAATGGTAAACTTTGTTACTTTAAGAAAGAAGGGGCTGGGTGCGGTGTCTCACACCTGTAATCCCAGCACTTTGGGAGGCCAAGGCAGGTGAATCACCGAGGTCAGGAGGAGTTTGAGATCAGCCAACGTGGTGAAACCGTCTCCACTAAAAATACAAAAATTAGCCAGGCATGGTGGCATACGCCTGTAATCCTAGCTACTCGAGAGCCTGAGACAGGAGAATCACTTGAACCTGGGAGGCAGAGGTTACAGTGAGCCGAGATTGCACCACTGCACTCCAGCCTGGTGACGAGTGAAATTCTATCTCAAAAAAACAAAAACAAGAAGTGAGGAATGGAACAAGGAGGGAGGAATGGATATTGAGACAGCAACTAGTTCTGTCTGCCACAGTATGTCAGTCTCCAGCAACTGTGTTCAAATTGATGTCACATAGAATCTATGTATTTTAGACCACAATGCAATTAAACTGCAAAGATAAAATATTCATAGGATCTACATATTAACATACTTATAAATTAATAAGTTGAGACATGTATAAGGATGAAACACTCACTGATTAAAACCAATTAGAGGCTGGGTGTGGTGGCTCACACCTATAATCAATCCCAGTACTTTGGGAGGCTAAGGCAGGCAGATCATGAAGTCAGGAGTTTAAGACCCAGCCTGGCCAACATGGTGAAACCCTGTCTGTACTAAAGATTTTTTTAAAAAATTAGGTGTGGTGGCGGACACCTGTAATCCCAGCTACTCAGGAGGCTGAGGCAGAATTGCTTGAACCTGGGAGGTGGAAGTGGAGGTTGCAGTGAGCCAAGATAGTGCCATTGTACTCTAGCCCAGGCAACAAGAGCAAGACTCTGTCAAAAAAAAGCAAGCTGTAAACCTTATAGGTTTGTGCCAGTACAACATCTAGAGTTGGGCCAGAAGCACAATGACTATTAAAGGGCTTCTCTCCAGCCTATGTTCTAAAGTGAGAAAGAAGGCATGAAGGACAACAAACACTTTTCTGTAGTCATTTCATTCATGGAATTTCTGGCCAGTGTGGATTCGCTTGTGCATTATAAGGTTAGTGCTTGTGCTAAAGGCTTTTTCACACTGAATACATTTATAAGGCTTCTCTCCAGTGTGAGTTCTCATGTGTACCCTCAGGCAAGAGGAATTCCTAAAGGTCTTCCCACATTCCTTACACTCATAGGTCTTCTCTCCAGTGTGAGTTCTCTTGTGCACAATAAGGTAAGAGCCTGTGCTGAAGGATTTTCCACACTGGTTGCAGTCATAAGGCTTCTCTCCAGTGTGAGAGCGTGTGTGTTTCTTAAGGGATGACTGATCAATGAAAGCTTTTCCACAATCACTGCATTCATAGGGTTTCTCTCCAGTGTGGGTTCTCACATGTTTCTGAAGGGATGAAGGAACAGTGAAAGCCCTCCCACATTCCTTACAGTCATAGGGTTTCTCTCCAGTGTGAGTTCTTTTGTGCACATTCAAATGAGAGCTCTGGCTAAAGGATTTTCCACAGTGATCACACTCATATGGCTTCTCTCCAGTATGAGATCTCATGTGTTTCTTAAGGGAAGACTGAAAAATGAAGGCCTTCCCACAGTCACTGCATTCATAGGGGTTCTCTCCAGTGTGAGTTCTGACACAGTTCTGAAGGGACAAAGGGTCAGTTAAAGTTTTCTCATGTTCATTACGTTTCAAACCCTCCTTCACACTACCAGTCTTTGTGTGGACACTAAGGGGAGAGCTTTTGCCATAGTCACTGCATTCACTGCCTTTCTCTCCATTAGGTATTTGCTCATGTACTGAGAAGGAAGAGTGTAGGCTGAAGGACATATCACATTGATCATACTCATGAGAATTCTCTCCTGTGGGAGTTAAGTGTTTCCTGAGGGATGACTCTTGATTGAAAGCTTTTCCACAATCAGTAAATTCAAGAGTATTCTCTCCAATGTGAATGCTCACGTGACTCCTAAGAGTTGAGGGATGGTTGAAGACTTTGTCATACTTAGTATATTTATATAATTTCTCTCCCTTGCAATATCTTGTACAAATAAAGTGAGTGTTCTTTCTGAATTTCCGACAATGGTTACACTCCAGGGGGTTCTTACCAGGTTGAGTTTGTGCCTGTTGAAAAGGGAGTAAGTCGTGACTAAAAGCTTTTTCACTTTCATCGTATTCACAGGAATTCTCTTCCATGTGGATTCTGCCATATAGGAAGCACATGGTTGTGACTGACATGTTTACTGTTTTCAGTACATGCATACAACTTTTGCCCTATTAGTTTTTTCAAGTTGAATAAGCTCACTGCTCTACCCAAGGCTCTATTGTAGTCCTTCCCAACGAATGGCTTCTTTAATACAGAGTTTTTTAATACTGAGTGAAGAATGAATTATATACTAAATACTTAACACAAAAATCCTATTTAAGTAAATGTTTACTTGTGGTTATTCTCTGTGAGGCAGCAAGCATTAAACTAGGTTTACAGATTTCTCTAATTTCATGAAAATCACTCAGACAGCTTTCTGGTGAAAGCTTGGTGCCTAAACTCTTAACCCTGCTTTGGGTGCTGATGTTTTAACTCACTGAAATTCCCAGGCTTCTACTACAAAGACCAGGAATAATTCCTACTAAATCTTACCATTTTTATGTCATTAGATGTTTTTCCTCCAGGAATGTTTTGCATAGCAATCACATCTTTGGATTTAAGTTGAGTTTCCCACTCTGAAATAGCACAGGAAAATTTTTATAATTATTGGGAAAATTATTAGGAAAAAAGGCAGGGATAAAAGAAAAAGGGAGGGAGACTCTATGGATTTGTTTTCAAATACTATCTCATGACAGAGAAGATGCAACCAGTGATATGAACAAGCAGTAGAAATAGGAGGCATTTTAGTTAGGATTGTGGAGGTTTGGGAAATAAGACAGTATTATCTGGAAAACAGAACTAAACAAAAAGCATTCATGGAAATAATGGCCTCAGATTTCTTTTCCTGCACTGACTGACATTCCCAAACGTACCCACCCTCACTGGCCAAGGCTGCACCACGAGATGACTCTGTTCCGCCCAGGGCTCACCTGCACAGTCACTTTGTAGAATTCCTCTTTCATCTGTCTTCAGCTCTTCTTGATCCACCTTGGAGATCAGATTGTGTCTGCAGAGCTGATACCCTATACTCGTGCAGAATGAGAGGATGTGGGAGAAATGTATGAGGATTGTTAAATACTCAAGTGCAGCTTTAGGAATAGCAAAACAACTAGGGCAGAGCTCTTTCACCAGGACCATTGAAAAGCATAGTCCATGCCCTATATGGAATTGACCCTTGAAACCTATACACAAGATCAGACACAGATTGCAAATTATCTAAAGCTATTAGTGATAGAGAAAATGAAATCAGTGCATTTCCATGGGAAGCCACTAGACTGCCCCCCGAGGGCAGGGACTGTTCATTTTGTGGGTAACCACTGTACTGCCATTCTTTTCACAGATTCTGGAACACAATATGTGCTTAAAAACTATTTTCTACATAAACAGATGAAGGAATGAGGCCAGCCTTACCCACTGAGGTCAGGTTCCTAAAGTTCTCCAGCATCACATCTTTGTATAGATTTTTTTGAGCAAGGTCCAGCAATGCCCACTCCTCCTGGGAAAAGTCCACTGCCACTTCCTGGAAGGTCACTGAGTTCTAAAACATCACATACATATTCTGGCTCAGCCGATTGTTCATTTTCGACAATGTACCAGGAGAATGGTGGGTGAGGCCGATAGGACTGGAGAGGAGACCCAGGGCATTGGAAGCTCAGACATGCATCAGAGGCCTTCTGTTGTTTGCCTTAAAGCTGAGTTCTCAGAACTCTCTTCTTTAAATCCTACTCCCTGGGCCATCTCATTCAGGGTCATGGTCATAACAGCTTTTCTAAAATATGGTTGGCTTGATCTTTGCACAGTTAGGTTATGAGGACTCTTTTGGTCCTATTCAGATCTGGTATAGATAGGGCATACTGTCAGAATGCAAGAAATACTTGAGAAATGAATAAACAATTTTCCTAGTGAAATCTTTACAGGACTCAGCAAAATATGGAATTCATACTCAAAAATACGGAAGAATATTTGGAAAAAGTTGACAAACGTGGGAATAGAAGCCTTTCCCAGGCATTCCCTCTTCTATATGAAACAGCCTGGGAACTGCAAAGATGAAGCCAGCTCAGATTGGGCTGTCAAACTTTAGGTCAGGAGCAAGAGATGTGTTCTTTTCAGGAATGGCAGTGTGCTTTTGTTAATAGAGAAATTTCTTGTGTACCTGAGACCGGGCTGTCAGCCACCCTGCAGCCATTCCTCCTGTAGGTTTACTTCCTGGCTGGGTAGAGTCCTGAGCAGGCAGCTGGAGAAGAAGATAGAAGCCATAAAAGTCTAGGCCTGCTAGATATTTAACACTAGCAGGCTCAGAAGCTTCTTCATACTAGAGAGTAACAACATACACAGACAACAGTTACAATTGGTCTCCCTATCCAAGAACACAGTATATCCTCAAATTAGAAATATAGTATGCGGCGGCTGCATGGCCTAATAGATAAGGCGTCTGACTTCGGATCAGAAGATTGCAGGTTTGAGTCCTGATGAGAGAATGATGAGAAATATAGTATGCATTTATCATTTTTTTCTTGGACTTTTTTCTAGGCTGAACCACTGAAAAGTTATGACTGCTAACAGCTCAGGAGGAATGAGCTTCTGAAGTGCAGAACTGTTCTGAATACCATTTACTCATGACAGAACAGAGGACTCACTGGGGAAAGAGCTGGGTCTGATATAGAAGAAGAAATCTACAAGATGAGTTTGGAATATCTTGTATCACACCCTCACTTCTCATTGTTCAAATGGGACCGACTTCATAAGGTTGGGCTAATATCCCTAAATTACTAAAACAATAAGAAGTAACTCATAAGGACCATAAAGGTGAGAATATTTGCATTTCATAATAAAAGGGTTACATTTCAGAACATTTAATATACTTAGCTGTATATATGAAGTCATCAAAATCGAGTGCTGTAAATCTTACAGCAGAGCTAGGACTGTCTTAACTTAGTAGCCTACCTTCAAGGCCCTGTTTGCTTGCTCCTCATTTGTTTTACTTTTTAAACTTATTTATTGTAAACAAAGACACAAACATACACTTAATCTAGGTCTACATAGGGTTAGAATCATGAATATCACTGTCTTAGACCTTCTATTGTATCCCACTTAAGGTATTCAGGGGCAACAACATGCATGGAGCTGACATCTCCTATGGTGACAATGCCTTCTGGAATCCCTTCTGAAGCATCATGCTTAACGCTGTTTTACAGTTAACTTTTTTTTAGCAGGCAGAAGGAATATACTCTAAAACAACAATAAATAATATGAAAATATATAAACCAGTAATGTCATTTATTACTATTCATTATTATGTACTATATATCATCTGTACTGTACATAATTGTATGTGCTAGACTGTTACATGACTGGCAGTGTAGCAGGTTTACGGAGACCACAGACGTGAGTAATGTGCTTTACAGTGTTACAGTGGCTATGTCACTAGGTGATTGGGATTTTTTAGCACCATTATAGTGTTATGAGACCACTGTCATATATGGGTGGTCCATCATGGACCAGAATGTCTTCATGCAGTGCATGACTGTACTGCCAACCAAGAATGTTATACTTGGTAAAAATGGCCTTCAGTAATGAAGGAGACATAAAAACTTCCTTGGCCACATATGCACCTATGCATTTCTTCACATGTACCCCAAAACCTAAAATGCAATAAAAAAAAAAAACTTCCTTGGACAAACAAAAGATGAGGGGCTTCATCAGTAATAAAGGTGATTTATAGGAAATAGTAAATTCTTCAGCTTAAAAGAAAGGACACTTAGTAACACGAAAACACATAAAATTATAAAACCCACTGGGGTAAAGGTACTTATATACTCAAATCCAGATACCCTAATACTGTAACAGTGGTGTCTAAATAACTTATAACTCTAGTACAAAAGATTAAACATAAAATATGGGAAATGGAAGCGTATAAATTGTTTGTCACAAACAAAGTTGTTAACAGCTTAACACTATTAAAACTACAAGATGCTGGCAGGGCGTGGTGGCTCACACCTGTAATCCCGGCACTTCGGGAGGCCGAGGCGGGTGGATCATGAGGTCAAAATATCAAGACCATCCTGGTCAACATGGTGAAACACCGTCTCTACTAAAAAACAAAAAATTAGCTGGGCATGGTGGCGCGTGCCTGTAATCCCAGCTACTCAGGAGGCTGAGGCAGGAGAATTGCTTAAACCCAGGAGGCGGAGGTTGCAGTGAGCTGAGATTGCGCCACTGCACTCCAGCCTGGGCAGCAAGAGTGAAACTCCGTCTCAAAAAACAAAACAAAACAAAACAAAACAAACAAACAAAAAAAACTACAAGATGCTTTAAGCTTCATAGTGGCCACAAAGCAAGAACCTGTATTATGGAGAAAAGAGAAAGGAATCAAAGTATATCACTACAGAGTCATCAAATCACAAAGGAAGACAGGAAGGGAGGAAGAAAAGAACAAAACATGTGTAAAACAGCCACAAAAGAATGAATGAAATGGCAACAGTAAGTACTTACCTATTGATAATTACTTTAAATATAAATGCACTCAGGAGGCTCAGGCAGAAGGATCACTTGATAGCAGGAGTTTGAGAGCAGGCTGGGCAACACAGCAAGACTGCATCTCTACAGAAAATAATTTTTAACAATTATCTGGGTGTGGTGGCATCTGCCTGCAGTCCTAGCTACTTGGTGGGCTAGGGTGGAAGGATTGCTTGAGCCTGGGAGTACTGGGAGTATGATCATGCCACTGTACTCCAAGCCTGGGTGACAGAGACCCTATCTCCTTAAAGCAAACAAAAAAATAAATGGATTAAATTCTTTAATCAAAACACACAGTGGCAGACTGTATTAAAAAAGAAGTATATGCTGCCTACAAGAAGCTCACTATAGCTTTAAGAATGCATGAAGTCTGAAAGTAAAAAGATGGGAAAAACATTCCATGTCAATGGAAGCAAAAGAGAGCAAGGGTGAGTAAGAAAGATCTTATACAGCTTAACACTAATACTTCAAGTTACTCGAAAAAGTGGCAGCTAAGCCCAAAGTCAGTAGAAGGAAGGAAATAATAATAAAGATCATAGCAGAAATAAATGAGAGACTAGAAAGACAATAGATAAGATGGATGAAACTGAAAGTTGGTTGTATGAAAAGATAAACAAAAACCTTTAGCCAGACTACCTAACATTAAAATAGACAAGACTATAGTAAAAGTATAAATGAAAGAGAAGGCATTACAAGTGATAACCACAGATATACAAAGGATAAGAGACTCTAATGAAAAATTATATGCCAAAAAATTGGATAACCTAGAAGAAATGGAAAAATTCCTAGAAACATGTAACCTGTTAAGACTGAAACATAAACAGAAAACCCAACAAGATCAATAATGAGTAAGGAGACTCAATCGGTAAGGAAAAACCTTCCATCAAAAAAAAGCCCAGGACTTGGTGGCTTTACTGTTGAATTCTACCAAACATTTAAAGAAGAATAATCCTTTTCAAACTCTTCCAAAAAAATGGAAGAGGAGTCCAGCCAAGATCCTCATTAAACTCATAAATTTTATAAGGTCAGCATTACACCGATACCAAAACCAGACGAAAACACTGTAAAAGCAGAAAACTACAAGACTATCCCTACTGAAAATAGATACAAAACTCCTCACATTCTAGCAAACCAAATTCAACATGCGTTAAAAGGATCATACACCATGATCAAGTGGGATTTACCCCAGAAATTCAAGGATAGTTCAAGATAAACAAAATCATGGAGATACACAACATTAACAGAATGAACGGTAAATGATTATTAGAATAGATGCAGAAAAATAACTTGGTAAAGTTCAGCACTCTTCTGTGATAAAAAATCCTCAACAGAGTTTATACTTCAATACCAATAAAGGCCATAGGTGATAAAGCCACAGCTAGTATTATAGTCAATTATAAAAAATTGAAAGCTTTTCCTCTAAGACTGAGAACAAGACAAAGATGCCCATCCTCATCACTTTTATTCAACATACAACTGGAAGTTCTAGCCAGAACAATTATGTAAGAAAACAAAGTACAAGGCATCTAGATTGGAAAAGATAAAATTATCTGTTTGTAGATGACATACCTAGAAAACTCTAAGGACTCCATGAAAACACTGTTAAAACTAACATGTAAATTCAGTAAATAGGATAAAATAGTCAACATAAAAAAATTAAATGCATTTCTAAGAAACTATCTGGAAAATATGAAAATCTCACAGTATCAAAAAAGTAAAATACTGAGAATAAATTTAATGAAGATGAATGATCTGAACACTGAAAACTCTACAACACTGGTGAAAGTAGTAGAAGACACATTAACAAATGGAAAGACATCCAGTGTTCATGGATTGGAAGAATCAATATTGTCAAATGTCATACTATGTAAAGGTGATCTACAGATTAATACAATCCCTATGAAAATTCCAACGATATTTTTCACAGAAATAGAAGAAACAATCCTAAAATTCACATGGCAACACAAAAACTCCAATAGCTAAAGCAATCGTGAACAAGAACAATGCTGGAGGCACCCCACTTCTGGATTTCAAATATATTACAAAGATACCATAATCAAATTAGTATGGTACTGGCATAAAAACAGATATAGACACAAACATAACAGAATAGGAAGCCCAGAAATAAACCCAGGAATCTATGGTCAACTAATCTTGGACAAAGATGTCAAGAATAAACAGTGGGGAAAGTACAGTCTCTTCAGTAAATGGTGTAAGGAAAACTAGATATCTACATGTGAAAAAGTGAAATTGGATCCTTATATTACAAACAGAAATCAATTCAAAATGGATTAAAGACTTAAATGTAAGACCTGAGATCATAAAACTCCTAGAAGAAAACAGGAAAAGCTCTGTGATACTGGTTTTGACAATGTTTTTTTAAAGAGTTGACACCAAAAGCACAGGCAAGAAAGGCAAAACATAAGTGAAACTACATTAAACCAGAAAAGTTTCTGCACAGCAAAGGAAATAATGAACAAAATGAAAAGACAACCTATGGAATGGGAGAAAGTATCTGCACAAGAAGTTAATTATCTAAAATAAAAATGGCCAATAGGCGTATGAAAAGGTGCCCAACATCACATTATTAGATAAGTACAAATCAAAACCACAGTTGGTTGCTACCTTACACTTGTTATAACAGCCGTTATCAAAAAGTCAAAGGATAAGGGTTGGTTGTGGACAAAGGGAACCCTTATACATTGTTGGTAGGAATGTAAATTGGTACAGCCATCATGGAAAGCAGTAGTGGAGGTGCCTCAAAATATTAAAAATAGAACTACCATATGATCCAGCAATCTCACTACTGGATATATAACCAAAGGAAGTGAAATCACTATCTTGAAGAGGAATCTGTGACCTCATATTCATTGCAGCATTATTTACAATAGTTGCTATATGGAAACAATGTGTTTGTCAATAATGGCTGAATGCGTAAAGAAAATATCATATATGGCCAAGTGTGGTGGCTTATGCCTGTCATCCCAGCACTTTGGGAGGCCGAGGCAGGCGGATCATGAAGTCAGGAGATTGAGACCATCCTGGCCAACGTGGTGAAAACCCGTCTCTACTAAAAGTATTTTAAAAATTAGCTGGGTGTGATGACGCACGCCTGTAGTCCCACCTAACTCGTGAGGCTGAGGCAGAAGACTTGCTTGAACCCAGGAGGCGGAGATTGCAGTGAGCTGAGATCGTGCCAATGCACTACAGCCTGGGCAACAGTGCGAGATTCTGTCTCAGAAAAAAGAAAATGACACACACACACACAGTGAGTGGGTTATTATTCAGTCTTAAAAAAGAAGGAAACCTGGAGGATGTTATGCTAAGTAAAATAAGGCAGACATAGAGGTCACACTGCATGACCACTTACGTGAAATCTAAAAAAGTCAAAACTCCTAGAAACAGGGTAGAAAGGTAATTACCAGGAGCCAAAGGGTGAGGGAAATAGGGAGATGTTGGTCAATGGTATATCCTTGCTGTTATAAGATGGCTGAGTTCTGGAGACCAGATGTATGAATTGGTGACTATAGTTAATGATGTACTGTATACCTGAAATTTTCCAAGACAGTGCATCTTACACACAAAAGTAATTAAGCAAAGGGATGGATATGTTAATTAGCTTGACTGTGATAATAATTTCACAATGGATAGGTAGATCAAAACATTATGATGTATACCTTAAACATATAATTTTTATTATTTACCAATTATACCTCAATAAAGCTGGAAAAAAGTGCTTTAGAAAAACAAAACTGGCCGAGTGTGGTGGCTCATGCCTGTAATTCTAGCACTTTGGGAGGCCAAGGTGGGTGGACTGCTTGAGGTCAGGAGTTCAAGACCAGCCTGACCAACATGTTGAAACCCCATCTCTACTCAGACTACAAAAATTAGGTAGGTGTGGTGGCAGACACCTGTAGTTCCCAGCTACTTGGGGGGCTGAGGGTGGAGAACTGCTTGAACCTGGGAGGCAGAGGCCGCAGTGAGCTGAGATTGTGCCACTACACTCCAGCCTGGGAGATAGAGTGAGGCTCCATCTCAAAAAAAAAAAAAAAAAACAAGGAATTACAAAAGGAAGCAAGGGAGAGAATGGATGTAATAAGAATGGCAAAATAGTGACAATCATTGAAGCTGAGTGGTAGGTACACAGTAGCTTCATCATAGCACTCTATTCCTGGATATGACTGAAAATCCATAGTGAAAAGATTTTTAAAAAGAAAGTAAAATTTCTATATGAAAGCGTAAAGCAAGGAACTGTAACTGTCAGGTATAGTAGAAAGAAAATATCTCTTGAGGATTTGCATACACAAGTGCTCTCTTTTAGGTTTCAGTCCAAATTCATTTGTGTAGTTTAAACAACCTCAAGAGAGTAATTTCATTTAGAGAGGGTCCTAAGTGGTATTGTCCCCAAACAACTAGTGCAAGCAAGTGGATCTATCTCTGGAAATCAACTTTAATTCAGGTCTTGAGAAAAAATCTTATACACAAAGTTCTAAGTACACCGAGGAAGGCACAGTTTAAGAAATTGTGAAAGACAAATACACAATGTACCATGTGTAAGACACAGCTAAAACACAGGTATCAGGTGATAAAAGCCTAACGCTTCAGATATCACCCTTTTAGACATAAAATATTTTTTTAAAATAAAGACTTAAAGAAATTAACAAAAATTTGAATGGATATGGAACAAGATGCTGTAAGATGGTTTTAAAAAAACAATTTTTAGAAATGAAAAACTCACTGAAATGAGAAATTCAATGCCAGTATTAAAATACCAGATTAGAACTTTGATAGCACTATTAGATGAAAACCTAGCAATCTTCTTGAATTAGTGAAAGACACTAACCTTTGGGTATTGGAAGTATTGTAAGCCCCAAGATGAATACATAAAAAGAAATCCACACCTAGTTTGATTATAGATTTTTCTTCCTTGGTATTTGACTTTTTCCCCACAATTTTCAAAGCAGCCAGGGGAAAAACAGGTCACCTATAAAAGGAAAAACAGACTGATAGCTGACTTCTCAACACCAACAATGGACGTCAGAAGAAAGCAGGACAATGTCTTCACTGTGCTGAGAAAAACAACTCATCAACCTAGAATGCTAGGCAGTTAAAACTATCTAGCTACTCGTTATAGGAAATAAAAAGATAAACAGGTTAAGCAATGAAACCACAGTCAGCAAAATCTGTATACGATGTGGGACATTTTAAGAACAAGTAACTTTATTTCTTCAATAAATCAATGGATTAACAAATGAAAAGGGAAGAGGATACAACAGAAACTTAAGGGATATATATATAAATATAAACAAAACAATGTGGGACGCTATTAAGATCCTTATTTGAACAAACCAAATGTAAAAAGACACTCTGTAGACAATCAGGGAACGTCAGACTTTGTAGGTGGGATAATGGAGTAGTGGTGATGAACCAACTAGAGATGCACAGTTAAGAATTTATTGATGGGCTGGGCGCGGTGGCTCACGCCTGTAATCCCAGCACTTTGGGAGGCCGAGGCGGGTGGATCACGAGGTCAAGAGATCGAGACCGTCCTGGTCAACATGGTGAAACCCCGTCTCTACTAATACAAAAAAATTAGCTGGGCACGGTGGCGCGTGCCTGTAATCCCAGCTACTCAGGAGGCTGAGGCAGGAGAATTGCCTGAACCCAGGAGGCGGAGGTTGCGATGAGCCGAGATCGCGCCATTGCACTCCAGACTGGGTAACGAGCGAAACTCCGCCTCAAAAAAAAAAAAAAAAAAAGAATTTATTGATGGCTTGGTGCAGTGGCTCACACCTGTAATCCTAGCACTTTGGGAGGAGTGAGTGATCCACTGCTGAGGCAGGTGGATCAGGAGGTCAGGAGTTCGAGACCAGCCTGGCCAAGATGGTGAAACCTCGTCTACGAAAAGTACAAATATAAGCTGGGCACAGCGGCAGGTGCCTGTAATCCTAGCTACTCCGGAGACTGAGGCAGGAGAATCATTTGAACCCAGGGGGAGGAGGTTGCAGTGAGCCAAGGTTGTGCCACTGCACTCTAGTCTGGGCGACAGAGCAAGACTCTATCTCAAAAAAAAAAAAAAAATTTACTGGTGAAATGACAGGCTGTCTGGAATTTGCTTTAAAAACAAATGGAGGGGGGACCTAACAGCATTATCCAATAATATTTATTAGAAGTATCTAATAAAGTAACCACTAGTCATGTATGGATAGCTAATGAACACTTGAAATGAGGTTAGTGTTAAATTTTAAGCATTTAAACTTCAATAGCCACAAAAGGCTAGTGGCTACTATATTGGACAGCTGAGGGCTAGATGATACAAGATGGGAAAAATATTGGTAACTGTTGAAGCTGGGTGTTAAGGACATGAGAGAGTTCATTACACAGTCAGCTCTCTGTATCTGCAGGCTACATGACCACAGATCAAAAATATGTGGAAAAAAAGATGAATGCCTGTTTCTATACTAAACATGTAGACTTTCCTCCTTGTCAGTACTCGTTGAACAATACAGCATGACTATTTATGGCCTGGCACAGTGGCTCACACCAGTAATTCCAGCACATTTGGAAACTGAGGCAGAAGGATGTCTTGAAGCCAGGAGTTTGAGACTAACCTGGGAAAATTTTTTTTTTTTTAAATTAGCTAGGTGTGGTGGTGCATGTCTGTGGTCCCAGCTAATTGGGAGGCTGAGGTGGGAGGATTACTTGAGTCCAGGAGTTTCAGGCTGCAGCAAGCTATGATCATATCACTGTACTCCAGCCTGAGCAACAGAGAGAGACCCCTTCTCTTAAAAAAAAAAAAAAAAAAAACCCAACCAACTACTTATATAGCACTTACATTGTACTAAGTATTGTAAGTAATTGAGGGATAACTTAAAGTACATGGGAGGGAAAAAATAGCGTATATGGGAGGATGTGTGTAGGTTATATGCAAATACGACGCTATTTTAAATAAGGAATTTGTGACTGTGGAGTTTGGAAGCCATGTGGGGGTCCTGGAACCAGTCCCCCATGGATACGAGAGAGAACGGTACTGTTCTACTTTTGAGGCGAATTAAAAATTCTCATGATTAAAAGCTTAAAAAATATACAAGAAGAGTTAAGGCATTTTAAAATAAAGACCTAAGGCAACTTACCCATGGAAAAAGACCATCACTGAAGTAAATTAGAAGTATTTCAGGAGATAGGAACTCCAAGACCTGAGATAGGAACTGCAAGACCCAAAATATTAAGTAGAATGAAGAAAAATAAAATAGGTAAAATTAAGGAAACTTGTTTTATATAAAATGGCAATAATATCAAATTTGTGAGATGGAAAAATAAGCTCAATCCTAATACTAAATAATATATAAAGTGGGAAGGAGGTGATTGAGTTGTATGCTCCTTGTGTTCTTCCACTGGGAACTCATAGTATCCATTAGCTTTAGAGTATAAGTATGCATGATAAAATAGCTAGGGTAACCATTCAAATGATGGACACTGTGAGTTTAACTCACAGTCTAGAAGCGAAAATGGAATTAGATTAAAAAAAAAACCTCAACTCCAAAGGTAAGAAAAATAAGCAAAATGAAACAAAAAAAATGGGTCAAATGAAAAGCACAATGTAAAATACTAGACGGTAGAAAATGTCTGATTGTATCAGTAACAGCAAGTGTACAAATGGGCTAAATTCTGCAGTTTAAAAACAGACTGTCATGGTAGATTAAGATAAACTCCAGCTCTATGTTATTTCATTAAATGCACTAAAATCCACAACAACACATAAAAACTGAGTCTCGGCCGGGTGCTGTGGCTCATGCCTGTAATCCCAGCACTTTGGGAGGCCTAGGTGGGCAGATCACCTGAGGTCAAGAGTTCGAGACCAGCCTGGCCAACATGGTGAAACCTCATCTCTACTAAAATACAAAATTACCCAGGCATGGTGGTGTACACCTGTAATCCCAGCTACTCGGGAGGCTGAGGCAGAAGAATCATTTAAACCCAGGAGACAGAGGTTGCGGTGAGCCGAGATCAGGCCATTGCACTCCATCCTGGGCAAAAGAGTGACACTCCATCTCAAAAACAAAAAACAAAAAGAAAACTGACTCTCAAAAGTAAGAAAGATATACCAGGTGAATATTAACCATATAAACTCTGGCTAAATTAATTTCATACATTTTAAGACAAAGGACACTATCAGAGGTAATGAAATGAGTATGTAAAGTACTAATTAATCAGGAAGATATAAAATTCTAGTCTCGTAAAACTTCTAAAGCAGAAGCAGCTATCACAAAGGAGAAATAACACAAATCAGTATAGCTATAAGAGACTCTGAAACACTGCTCAGCAATAGATCATATGAAAACAGGATATGAAGATTTAAACACTACAATGAGTATACTTAATCTAACATACTTAGCAACACTACTGAATGTATGGAGTATATATACATTCTTTTTTTTTTTTTTTTTTTTGAGACGGAGTTTCGCTCTTGATACCCAGGCTGGAGCGCAATGGTGCGATCTCGGCTCACCGCAATCTCCGCCTCCTGGGTTCAGGCAATTCTCCTGCCTCAGCCTCCTGAGTAGCTGGGATTACAGGCACGCGCCACCGTGCCCAGCTAATTTTTTGTATTAGTAGAGACGGGGTTTCACCATGTTGACCAGGATGGTCTCGATCTCTTGACCTCGTGATCCACCCGCCTCGGCCTCCCAAAGTGCTGGGATTACAGGCTTGAGCCACCGCGCCCGGCCACATTCTTTTGAAGTACACATGAAATGTTTATAAAACTTGACCATACTGTATGATGAATATACTGTAAAGCTAGTCTTAAACCTTTCAAAATTTGGTATATAAAACATCTCATGTGCCTCTTAAATATACACACCTACTATGTTCCCACAAAAATTAAAAATAAATTTAGAAAAAGATTTAGCATACAGACATATTCTCTGACACGTGTTAATTACAATGTAATTAAGCTGTAAGTTAATAAAAAGATTAAGTTGAATGGCTGTTTTTGTAGTTTAAAAATATCGTTGAATATTAGTGGTTTCATATTTTTCAAGCAAACAAAAAAAAACATTTGGAATTCAGAAAACATCACACTTCCAAAGAACTTATGTAATACTATGGTTATTGATTAGTTCTAAGTCTCACAACTTGTGGGATGTAGCTGATGTAGCTAAACTGGTCCTTAGGAAAAAAATAACTGTTATATGTTTATACTAGAAAAGAAGTGATGTTAAAAACTAACTTAAGCAGTTGGAGCTGGAATAGCAAAAATAATATGACGAACTAGAAAACAACAGTATCACTCAAGCTACAAACTGGTTCTTTGCAAACTACCAGGAAAAAAATCAGGCAAAATTCTTCAAAGAAAAAAGGAGAAACACAACTATAGATGTTGCAGAGATTAAACAAGACATGAATAACTTCAATCAAATTCAAAACTCTCAGGAAATAAATTGATTCCTACAGAAATACAACTCACCAAAAAAAGAACTAGCTGCTGATGGCTGAATAATACTGTGAATGCAATTAATGCCACTGACTTGTACAATTAAAAATGATTAAAATGGCCACTCTGGCTTTAGTTATTTTACCACAATTTTAACAATGTAAAAGAAAGAAGAATCTAGACTGATCCCATCAGCAAAGGCGCTAGGTCTTCCCAGCTTAACTCACTGCCCAGACATTCTTTTAAAACAGAAAACAAAACAAAACAAAACAAAACAAAAAATAAAACAGAAAACAAAACTAGATAATTTAAGTTTTCACCAACAAACACCATGCTCAAAGGCTTTATCAGTCAGTTACGCCACTCAAAGATAAAAAATTCCAGTCTGGATGAAAATCTTCCAGAGATTAGGAATATTTATGAAGATTCTGGTTTTCAACTACACTTCAATGTAACTGGTTACTAACGTTTGCATTATATTAGGTATAGACAACTTATCCTCTATAAGGCAAGAGGTGGGTATCTGGAAGTTTTATTTAATACAGCCTTTATGTAAACCCCAGAATTATGTATGATTCAAAATGTCATTTGCATTTGATTATTCTATTACAGCAGTTTACAATGTTACAAGGGAAAAAAAACATGGTCACTTTTAAACTAATTCCACAAAACAGTCTGACTTATCAAAGGGATTACAGTGATTAAGAATATTAAAGGAAGAATATTCTCTGAGATTGGCATACTGATATCAAACATGACACGGCGACCATTGTAAGTAAACAAAATTATAGGCAAATTTCAAGAAACATAGATTCAGATATTATAAGGAAAATAAGTCCTAACAAAAAATATCAATAAATAGGATAGTACAACAGAATTAAGTTAGGTCTACCAGAGGTATGCAAGAGATGCTTACTATTAGAAAATCAATATTATTTGCTTCATTAGAGCAAAAGAAAAATAGTATGATTAACTCAAAGTGATAAAACCAACATCACATAATGATTTAAAAATAAATTTTTTTCAGCCTAAAAACTTTCAGGCTGAATTTAATTCAGCCAGTTGAATTTTTAAAACACAATTCAAAGATGGGCAAATAATCTAAAGAAGATAAAAAGGTCAACTGCACATGAAAAGATGCTGAGCATCGTTAGACACCAGGTAAATGCAAATCAAAACCACAGTAAGATACCACTTCACACCCTAAGATGAACGTAATTAAAGACGACAAGCGTTGGTGAGGATGTGGAGAAATTCTCGTTTTTTTGTTGAGGGGAGTGAAGTGGTACTGCCACTTTGGAAAACAACCTAGCATTTTACCAGAAGGTCAAACGTAAATGTTCGTCTCATAAATAAGCCATTCCACTCCTAGGTATATACCCAAGAGAAATACAGCAACATTATTCTTAATAACCAAAAAGCAGAAACAACCCGAAAGTCCATCGACTGATGAGAGGATAAATGAAAATCTGGTATATTCATACAATGGAGTTTCATTTGAAAAGAATGAAGGGCCAGGCACAGTGGCTCATGCCTGTAATCCTCAGCACTTTGGGAGGTGGTAGTGGATGGATCACATGAACCCAGGAGTTCAGACCAGCCTGGTAACAAAATGAGACCCCATCTCTACCAAAAGTTAAAAAAATTAGGCGGGCTTTGTGGCCCACACCTGTGGCTCTACCTAGTTGGGAGGCTGAGGGCACCACTGCACACCAGCCTGGGTGACAGAGCAAGACTCTGTCTCAAAAAAGGAATGAAGTAGCAATGCATGCTACAAATTAACCTTGAAATCATTATGCTAACTGAACGCAGTCAGTCGCAAAGGACTACATGGTTCATGATTCCCATTTCATGATTCTACTTATACGAAATGTCCAGAATAGGTACATCAACAAACACAAAGTCTCTTGGTGGTTGTCAGGAAATGGAGTGGAATGGGGGAGTAACTGCTGATGAGAATGGGGGAGTAACTGCTGATGAGTATGGGGTTCCCTTTGAGGCAATGAAAATGTTCTAGAGTTAGACTGTAGTGATGGTTGCACAACTCTGAATATACTAAAAACCACTGATTTATACACTTTAAATGCGATGAAATACATTATGTCAATAAAGCTGTTATAGAAGGTAATGTCCTTAATCTATCAAAAACATACAGCAAACGTAAATAGTGACCAGCTGAAAGCTTTCATTCTAAGATCTGTAAGGCAGCAAGGACTGCTCCTTCTAATGTTTTGGAGGTCACAGGCAGGCCAGTAAATCTGCGGGTCAGCAGGGGGATCATAATAGGATTATAAAGGAAAAATAAACTTCTTATTCCTAGATGATGTCAATATGTAAACAACCAAAAGAAACTACAGGTAAACTGAAAACTAAGATCTGCAGCTTGCTGCATACAAAACATACACCCTGAAGGCTCAAAAAAGCACAAGTCCCATGGAGGGGATCTGGCCATATCTAGGAATCACACGTTCATTTGTCCTTTGATCCAACAATTTGACTTCTTAAACAGACACTGAAGACCTAAGTCAACAAACACGAATGAACACGCAGAAGCCCACTCAGATGGGAACAACTCAAATGCTTATCAGGCACTAGGGTGCATCCACATAACAGGAAAAAAAAAAAAGGGGGGAGGGACGATCTCCGCGAAACGATACCGCACATCCCAAGATATGCATTGTGACAGTGGAAAGTGAGGCACACGAGGGCATTTTCTTGAGGAAAAAAGTCTCAACTGGGGAAGACATTTAAAGAGGAGGGTACAGAAGGTGGAGAAAGGCCCCGCCGACGCGCTCTGACCACATGAACCCACTCGCCTCCTCCCGGGGACGAGCGCCTGGAATGGCCGCCACGAGATGGGCAGTACCGGGAGGAGCCGCGGCCCGGTGCTCTGGGAAGAAACGCTGCGTCAGCGGGAGGCTCGGGCGGAGAGCTGCAGGCGAGGTCTGGAGCACTGCGCCCTGGACCCCTCCCCTCCCGGCTCCTCCGGCACGACTAGCCGGGCGCACCTAGGCCTGACACGCTGGGACAGCAACCAACTTGCAAAAGCCTTTTTCAGCTGCACACGGCAGCTCCGGGAGACTATGCGGCCGGGACGCGCACTTCCGCTTCCGCTCATAGGCTGTGAGGGGCGGGCTCCGGAGCTCTAGTCTTTGGCGCATTCGCCCTGAGGACTTCAGGACGGGGTGTGGCAGGCAGTCCTGCTCCCTTAGGGCGAAGGCTGGGACTCTTTATTCACTGAGTTACAGAAAATAAAGGCACAAGACAAGTAACTTGCTGGGGTCTCAAAGCTAAGTAAAAGAGTGCAGGAACTTGAGCCCAGCCAGGTCTTTTAGTCCCTAAGGTCTTCCCCAAGGGAAAAAGCAAGCGTCCCCAGAGGAAAACGGGACTGTGCAGGCGCGGGGGAAAGGGGGTCCAATTGCCCCCTCCCCTCTTCCTGACCAAAGGAAGACCCCCGAGGACAGGGATAGTTTGGTCCAGCCTCCAGTTTAAACGATTAAGTCCAACTACTTAAACAAAAACTGAGGGTCTCTGTCAGCACTTGAAATTATCCGCCAAGAAAGGAGATCCTGTTTAGGACCAACAGGGTTTGATTCAAATCTGCACAATCGGAACCCTGGAATTAAAACTGAAAATCTCAGAATAAAAAAAAAAAAATCCTGAAAATCTCAATCCGGTGGTAGAGGAAAAGATGGGTTTTAAATGGCTTTCGAGCTGTTACTACTGTATTCAGACATTCCAAAATTCAGACTTAAAAAAAGTCTCAATAGCCTTTGTCCCTTTTCCAGACAGTCCCATGAATAAAACTCCTACCTAGATAGAAGGATTTAAGAATGGTTAAGAGAATCATTATTTTTAAAATTATTATTATTTTGAGACTGAGTTTTGCTCATCATCTAGGCTGGAGCAATCTCTGCCTCCCAGGTTCAAGTCATTCTCCTGCCTCAGCCTCCCAAGTAGCTGGGATTACAGGTGCTCACCACCACGCCCAGCTGATTTTTGTAGTTTTAGTAGAGACAGGGTTTCGCCATGTCGGCCAGACTAGTCTCGAACTCCTGACCTCAGGAAATCCGCCTGTCTCGGCCTCCCAAAGTGCTAGGATTACAGGCATCAACCACCACGCCTGGCCAGAGAATCGTTAAAGTTATTCCATAGAGCCACTCAGAACTCAGAATCCTGATTAAAGGAAATCTCAACCCCTCCTGGCAGATTGTGCCTCTCACAGACACCAGCTCCATAAATAACTGCCTATAAATGGAAGATGCTTAAAGCACTAGGAATTAATTACTAACATTAGATTTAGACATTAAGGCCATGTGTTTAAAACAAAATTTCATTCTACATCCAAAAATAGCAAAGATTTTACGAAGTTAGGTCCTTTTCTTTATCACATAATGATTACAGCCTAAAAAAGAACTACTAGGTGAAGTGTGAGGATATTTACACTTTCATTGACCAAGGACTCTGGGCTTTGTTCTGCAAACAAAGTGTGCTGGTCTGAGGCAGAAGTAAAATGCCCATTAGCCTTCCTGAGAAAACGCCAAGGTTGCATGCATGCGGATGCAAGGGCAGGCTGCTTGTTCACTGGAGTACAGCTACTTCACTGATTACACTGATTCCATTTTTAAGTTGTTATTTTTTTTCTGGAGAGGGAGGGTGGATAGAGAAGGAAATTCCAGGGACTAAAAGGCCTAGAAACTCAGTGGAATGTCTCGTCTCACCACAACCTGTTCTGCTCCCTGCTGCTGACAATTCCCACTGAACCCTTCAAGGGTCTCCCACACACACAGGACAAGGGCTGCTGTTCCTACCTTCCATGGACGCAAATTTTTGCATTTTTAGTAGAACAGGGTTTCACCATGTTGGTCAGTTTGCCTTGAAGTCCTCAGGTGATCCACCCACCTCGGCCTCCCAAAGTGCTGGGATTACAAGCAAGAACCACCTCACCCAGCCTCACATATACTTTTAACTTTTCATTCCTTTGTCAACTGCAAGAATCGTAATATTTGACAAGGTGGGGTTTTTTTTGTGTGTGTCAAATATTAAGATTCTTGCAGTTGACAAAGGAAAGTTTTTTTTTGTTTTTCAGTAGCTTGGCAAAACACTTTGTCCTCTTATTTCTGATGACAGCAGTACTCTCATTTTCTTATAATTCCTGAAAATCATCATATAGACATATTTCATTTTATTGTGCTTTGCAGATAATGCGTGGGGTTTTTTTTTTATTACAGATTAAAGTTTGGTGGCAATCCTGCATTGAAGCAAGTCCACTAGCACCATTTTTCCAATGCACATACTCACTTTGTTTCTCTGTCAGCATTTTTAAGCAAAGTATTTTACAATTCAGGTGTATCCTTTGTTTTTTAGACATAATGCTACTGCACACTTAATAAACTTTTTTTTAAAGATGTAGTCTTGCTCTGTTGCCTAGGCTGAAGTGAAGTGGCACAATCTCAACTCACTGCAGCCGCTGCCTCCTGGGTTCAAGCAATTCTCCTGTGTCAGCTTCACAAGTAGCTGGGATTACAGGTGTGCTCCACCATACCTGGCTAATTTTTTTATTTTTAGTAGAGACAGCACTTCACCATGTTGGCCAGGCTGGGTTCTTGAAGTCCTGACCTCAAGTGATCCACTGGCCTCGGCATCCCAAAGTGCTGGAATTAGTCATGAGCCACTGTGCCCAGCAGTTTTTTTTTTTTTTTTTTTTTTGAGACAAAGTATTATCACTCTGTTACCCAGGCTGGAGTGCAGTGGCACAGTCATAGCTTACTGCCGGCCTTGAACTCCAGGGCTGAAGCAATCCACCTGCCTCAGCCTCCTAGGTAGCTAAAACTACAGTTACTGCACCACACCTGGCTGATTAAAAAAATTTTTTTTTGTAGAGATAGGGTCTTGCTATGTTGCCCAGGCTGGTCTCAAACTCCTAGACTCAAGCAATCCTCCTGCCTCAGCTTCTCAAACCACTAGGTTTACAAATGAGAGCCACCTCATCCGACCAACTTAACTTTTATATGCATTAGGAAACCAAAACATTTGTGTGACTAGTTTTACTATGATGGTCTGTGGAAGTGAACCCACAAATCTCCAAGGTATACCTGAATATAACTGTGAAAACCTGAAATTAAATAAACTGTATTATCTATAGGTGCCAAAACAGTGGCAAAAAAATAACAGCCCTTTTTTCCCCCGAGTTTGGTTCTGAATTTGAAGATTGGTTATTCAGAGGCAAAGTACTGGGGAAAAAAGGATCGGTCTAACTGTTGATACAATTTCACCTAGACTTAATAGGTCTCCAGGGTCAGCAATGGGGAAGGTTTTGGGTTCATCATGGGATCTCTAAAGTAAGTGGTTTAATGACAATATTGCGAGCTTTATTACTATCATGCTTATACTCTGAAATACTTGATTCTAACAGGACTGTACATGACATACATGGCCAATCAGACAGATGCAGCTTGCTGAGTAACTTCCAAAACAAGAGAGAGGAAAGAAATAGGAGATTGAAAAAACATCATTTGGGCACGGTGATTTGTGCCTGTAGTCTCAGCTCCTGGGAGGCTCAGGTAGGGGGACTGCTTGAGCCCAGGAGGTGGAGGCTGCAGTGAGCTATGATCATGCTACTGCACTTCAGCCTGGGTGACAGAGCAAGACCCTATAACATAGGGGAAAAAAAGGTATTTTTGAACTGTGAGTTCTCTGCCCAGAGACACACAATAATTCTGAATATCTGGCCAACAATATAGAACCCAGAAGAATGCAAATTGGCTACTGTTAATTTTGGATGAAGCCAGAAAGTCTGGAGTCAGTAACTAGCATTCCTCTGTTAACTCTAAAGACTGAACACACTCATGTGAAACAAGGTAGGCTGGAATCCATCAGAGATGGTGGTGGTTATTTCATGGCACATAGGTCACATAAGACAGTAACAATGGTGCTCCCTCAGAGAGTTGTAATGAAGATAAAATGAGAGTCAACCTAGGGAAAGCTCTTTGGGCATTTCATGGCATCCGTTAAGAGCAAAATAACTGTGAAGTCAGTTATGACTATTAGGAAGGTTCCACTGGCATTTAGCAACAAAATCATTTGCCTTATTAATGACGTCATTTAACAAATGGAGAATGAGACTTAGGAAAGGGGAAGGGGAAGGGCCCACATTCCAAAAGCTGGGCTCCAGAGTCTGAGCCCTCAACCCCTAGGCTCTACGTGAGCAAACAGTACCTCTAGAGACTTTTCAACTCTGAAGCCAGTTAGGATCCTGGATTCTTCCCAGTCAGCCGTCTAGTCCACTGAAGAAACTAAAAATCAAAAAGAAGAAGAAAAAAGGCGTATGAGTCTGGTTCTGATTATCACTGCTGTGTAAAAAAACCACCTGCAAGTTAGTGATACAGAATAGTGGTTTGCAGGGTTGGTAAACTCATGAGGGACCCAAAACACTTTCAGGGGGTCTGTGAGATTAAAACTGTCATTATAATAGCAGGAATATATACTTGACCTCTTCACCATATCCACATTTATACTGATGACACAAACGCAATAGTGGGCAAAAGTGCTGTTGCCTCAGCAAAAATTAGGGGAGTGGGCCAGGTGCAGTGGCTCATGCCTATAATCCCAGCACTCTGGGAGGCTGAGGTGGGCAGATCACCTAAGATCAGGAGTTTGAGACCCACCTGGCCAACATGGTGAAACCCCGTCTCTACTAAAAATACAAAATAAAAAAAAAAGAAAAAAACTGGTTGAGCGCAGTGGCTCACGCCTGTAATCCCAGCACTTTGGGAGGCCGGGCGTGCGGATCACTAGGTCAGGAGTTCGAGACCAGCCTGACCAACATGATGAAATCCGGTCTCTATAAAAACAAACAAACAAAAAATACAAAATTAGCCAGGAGCAGTGGCATGTGCCTGTAATCTCAGCTACTTGGAAGGCTGAGGCAGGACAAGTGCTTAAACTCAGGAGGTAGAGGTTGCAGTGAGCCGAGATCATGCCATTGCACTCCAGCCTGGGCAAAAAAAGAGCAAAAGTCTCTCTCAAAAAAAAAAGAAATTAATGCAGTGGTACCAAACTGCATGGTCACTGAATATCTCACTGCTACACACTCAGGATAAATAAAAATGTCCTCAAGGGAACAGAAAAAGTTAGAAAGCTTAGATCTGTTACCTTGGAAGTGTCTTAATGCTTAAAAACTTTTCTGATAGGATCAATGGTCATGTTCATGAAGGTTTGTTTTAGACACAGTACTATAAAATGGGTCAACATTTGGAAGATCTGCATAATGAAGTAAATGACTATTTCCTTTTATTTTAGAAATGTGGGTATCACTATGTTGCCCAGGCTGCTTTTGAACTCCTGGGCTCAAGTGATTCTCTCAACTTGGCCTCCCAAAGTGCTGATATTACAGGCATTACAGGCTGCCACTGTGCCAGCCCTATTTTCTAAGTAATGTAATAAGGTATAAAATCATGCATGGATAAAATAGCCATCAAAGTGCAAGATATAGGCTGGGCACGCCTGTAATCTCTGCACTTTTAGAGGCCAAGGTGGGCAGATCAACTACGCACCTTGGTAGTTGATCTACCCACCTCGGCCTCTCAAAGTGCTGGGATTACAGGCGTGAGCAGGAGGGCAGGAGTTTGAGAGCAACCTGGCCAACATGGTGAAACCCTGTCTCTACTAAAAATACAAAAATTTGCCAGGCATGGTGGCGGGTGCCTGTAATTCCAGCTACTTGGGAGGCTGAGGCTGGAGAACTGCTTGAACCTAGGAGGCCAAGGTTGCAGACAGTGGAGATTGCATCATTGCTCTCAAGCCTAAGCGACAAGAGCAAAACTCCATCTCAAAAAAAAAAAAAAAAAAAAAAAAAAAGTGCAAGACAAACAAATGGATTTTAAGGTAACAGAAAAAATTCCTTCACAGGATTTCATATTCCACACTGCAACTAATCTTCAAGAAACTACCATTTCTTGAGTTTTGGTGTATTATCAAAGAAAATCCAAAATTATGTGAAAATGCTTCTCTCTTTCCAACTATATCATCTCGGCAAAGCCAAATTTTCTACATATACTTTAATCAAAACAACTAACGGCAAAAAATGTAAAAACAGGTATATGAGAATTCAGCTGTCATCTATTAAGCTCTTAAGACATTAAAAAGATTTGCAAAAGCATGCAATATGCCACTTTTTCCACATTATTTTATTGCTATTGTAGAAAAGTTACTTTTTTTTTTTTGAGACAGAGTCTCGCTCTGTCACCTAGGCTGGAGGGCAGTGGCGTAATCTCAGCTCACTGCAACTTTCACCTCCCTGGTTCAAGTGAATCTCCTGCCTCAGCCTCCTAAGTAGCTGGGATTACAGATGACCGGCACCACGAATTTTTTACATTTTTTGTAGGGACGGGGTTTCACCATGTTGGGCAGGCTGGTCTCGAACTCCTGACCTCAGGTGATCTACCCACCTAGGCCTTCCAAAGTGCTGGGATTACAGGCGTGAGCCACTGCGCCCAGCCAGAAAAGTTATTTTTTAAAAGCCTGTTATACTACTAAAATATTTTAAAATTTTGCCAAAATTTCTTTTTTTTTCAAACAGAGTCCGACTCTGTCACTGATGCTGGAGACTGGAGTGCAGTGGCGTGATCTTGGCTTACTGCAACCTCTGCCTCCTGGGTTCAAGTGATTATCTTGCCTCAGCCTCCTGAGTAGCTGGGATTACAGGCACACAACACCATGCCAGATAATTTTTTTGTATTTTTAGTAGAGATGGGGTTTCACCACGTTGGCCAGGCTGGTCTTGACTTCAGTTGATCCACCCACCTCAGCCTCCCAAAGTGCTGGGATTACAGGCAAGAGCCACCTTGCCCAGCCTGCCTTAATTTTTAGTATGTTAAATATTCACAGATATAATGCCCACTGGCAGAAGCTTTTTGGGGTGCTCAATTTTTGGAGTGTAAAAGAGTCTCAAAATAAAAAAGGAGCATCATCTGAGGCCAGTAGATTAAGGCTGTAGTGCCAGCCTGGGCAAGAACAGCAAAAAAGACTCCATCCTAACCCCTCCCAGAAACACATGCCAGCTGTGGTGGGATGTGCCAGTAGTCTCAGCTACTCAGGAGGCTGAGGCAGTAGGATCACCTGAGCCCAGGAATTCAAGGCTGCAGTGAGCTATGTTTGCATTACTGCACTTCAGGCTGGGTGATGAAACAAGACCCTGTCTCAAAAAATTTTTTAGAAAGTGGCCAGGCACAGTGGCTCATGCCTGTAATCCCAGCACTTTGGGAGGCCAAGGCAGGAGGACAGCTTGAGCCCAGGAGTTTGAGACCAGCCTAGGCAAAATGGTGAAACCCTGTCTCTACAAAAAAAAAAAAAAAAAAAAAAAATTGCTGGGTGTGGTGGCATAGGCCTGTAGTCTCAGCTACTCGGGAGGCTGAGGTGGAGGATCACTCGAGCCTGGGAGGCAGAGGTTATAGTGAGCCAAGATCATTGTATCACTGGATTCTAGTCTGGGTGACAGAGTGAGACTCTGTCTCAAAAAATAAAGTAAACAATAAAAACAAAAATCAGAAAAGAGTCCTTGGGTTTGGTTTCTTGAATATATTCCTGCTCCTCTGGATTTGAAAATTTCTAAGATAAAAAGACAAGTTATCTGTTCCCCACACAACCAATACAGAGTTTGGGACAGGAGTGGGATATTTAAAATAGACATTCCTATTAAAAAGATGTGGGTGGGGAGAGATGGAGTTCCACAGCAGCCCATGACCCGTAGCAATTCCTAAATTCAGGCAGGAACATGTCTGTTTCTTAAGTACCAGGGCAGCTCCACAGGAGTGATTCTTACGAAGTTCTACACTGAATCATAGTTGCTTTCCCATAAAAAGTAGACATTTTCAACTGTGTAGCTTTGCAGGCCTATTTCATCTGTTTTCGATCTGCAGTTTGGGGGCTCAAAGGTCCCTTTTCATTTTGTACTACTTCTTTCCATTTTGTTTGGACAAAGTTGGCCTTGTTTTCGCTAGTGGAATAAAAAACCTTTTCCTATTTATCTCCTTTAATTTTACAGGGTTTGCATAATTAGACAAAAGCCATGGCTAAAATCACTTAGGCCCTTCTCTATCTCAGGCCCCTGTCTGTGAGAGTGCAGGGGAACAATGCCCAGAAGGGATGCTGAGATGTTCTTTTAGTTAATGAAGAGGCACCTTAAAATTCTAGATATAGTATCTATTCGTAAGACTATAAAACATCAAACTAAAGGTCTCTGAGATTCTAAGAAATGGTTCTGTGATAAAAAAGTTTTCATAATAAAATCTCTCAGTGAACTACTGTAGTCCCAGCAAAAAAAAAAAAAAAAAAAAAAAGATAGCTGGGCATGGTGGCATGTGCCTGCAGTCCCAGCCACTTGGGAAGCTGAGGTGGGAAGATCACTTGAGCCCAAAGTTAGAAGCTGAAGTGAGTTATGATCTTATCAGTGCACTCCAGCCTAGGCAACAGAGACCCTGTTTCAAAAAAAAAAGGAAAAAATCAAAATGCATAAATGCCAAAAAATAAAAATTAAAAGGCTGGCCACAGTGGCTCACACCTGTAATCTCAGCACTTTGGGAGGCTGAGGCAGGCAGATCACAAGGCCAGGAGTTCGAGACCAGCCTAACCAATATGGTGAAACCCTGTCTCTACTAAAAATACAAATAGCTAGGCATGGTAACAGATGCCTATAATCTCAGCTACTCAGGAGACTGAGGCAGGAGAATCATTTGAACCCGGGAGGCGGAGGTTGTAGTGAGCTGAGATTGCGCCCCTGCACTCCAGTCTGGGTGACAGAGCAAGACTCTATCTCAAAAAAAAAAAAAAAATCTAAAAAAATAAAATAAAATCTCTCAGTGAGCCGGGCGTGGTGGCTCAAGCCTGTAATCCCAGCACTTTGGGAGGCTGAGGCGGATGGATCACGAGGTGAAAAGATCGAGACCATCCTGGTCAACATGGTGAAACCCCATCTCTACTAATACAAAAAATTAGCTGGGCATGGTGGCGCATGCCTGTAATCCCAGCTACTCAGGAGGCTGAGGCAGGGAATTGCCTGAACCCAGGAGGTGGAGGTTGCGGTGAGCCTAGATTGCACCATTGCACTCCAGCCTGGGTAACAAGAGTGAAACTCCGTCTCAAAAAAAAAAAATCTCTCAGTGAACAAGAAGTGGAAGGGAACTTCCTTAATTTAATAAAGCCATATTCAAAAGAACCTATAGCTAACATCATACTTAATGGTAGAAGATCGAATGCTTTCTGCCTAAGGTTTGGAATAAGATAAGGATGTATGTTCTCACCACTCTTATTCAGCACTACTGGAGGCCCCAGCCAGTACATTAAGAAAATATGAAGAAATAAAAGGCACATATATCAAAAAGTAAAATTGCCTTAATACAGAGGATAGTTTTGTTTATGTAGAATATTCCAAAAAGTTACAGGAACTAATAGATAACTACAGAAAGTTTGCAGGATACAAGGACAAATATAAATTATATACATATATAAATAATTTATACACTAGCATTAAAAAACTGAAAATTTAAAACTATTATTTATAATAGCATCAATGAAATGGTGCAATACAGAAAACCACAAAACACTGTTGAGAGAAATAAGACTTAAATTAATGGGGAGGTTGTCTTAGTCTGTTTGGGCTGCTAGAACAAAATACCATAGACTAGATGGCTTATAAACCACAGAAATGCATTGCTCACAGTTCTGGAGAATGGGAAGTCCAAGACTGAGGTGCTGGCAGATTTGGTGTCTGATGAGGTCCCACTTCTTGGTTCACAGATGGTGACTTCTTGCTGTGTCCTCACAAGGAAGGACAGATTAGCAGGCTCTCTGGAATTTCTTTTATAAAGACATTAATTTAATTCATTGGTGCTCTGCCCTCATGAGCCTAATTCTCTCTCAAAGGCCTTACCTGCCAATATCATTGCATTGGGGATTAGGATTTCAACATACAAATTTTGGTTGTACACAAACATTCAGACCATGGCATAAATATATTGTCTATTGTTCAGAACAGCCAATATTATTAACATGCCAATTCTCTACAAGTTCATTTTTAGGTTGAACTGAATCTCAGTTTTAAAAAAAAAAAAAATCCCAGCAGGCTTTTTATGGAAACCAGTTAAGTTTATTCTAAAACTTATGTGAAAAAATAAAGAACGTGGACCATCCCAAATGATTCTGAAAATTAAGGTCAGTGCTGGAACTCTCACACCACTTGCTTTCAAGATTTACTAGACAGTTACTGTAATCAAAAAAGTATAGTATTAGCAGGCCGGGTGAGATGGCTCATGCCTGTAATCCCAGCAGTTTGGCAGGCTGAGGCAGGTGGATCACTTGAGACCAGGAGTTCAAAACCAACCTGGCCAACGTGGTGAAACTGTCTCTCTACTACAAACACAAAACACCCGGGCATGGTGGCATGCGCCTGGAGTCTCAGCTGCTCAGGAGGCTCAAGTGCAATAGTCTCAGGTTCTTGGGAGTCTGAGGTACAAGAATCACTTGAACCTGGGAGATGGATGTTGCCATGAGCCGAGATGGTGCCACTGTACTACCGTCTGGACGACAGAGTGAGACTGTTTAAAAAAAAAAAAAAAAGGTATAGTATTAGCAAAAGGATAGACATATAGATTAGTTGAACTGAATAGATCACAGAAACAGATTTAAACATATGTGGTCAATATGATTTCAAAAAGGTGCAAATAAGGCTGGGCACAGTGACTCATATCTGTAATCCCAGGACTTCTGGAGGCTGAGGTGGGTAGATTGCCTGAGGTTGTCAGGAGCTTGAGACCAGCCTGGCTAACATGGTGAAACCCCATCTCTAGTAAAAATACAAAAAAATTAGCCGGGCGTGGTGGCGCACGCTGGTAGTCCCAGCTACTTGGGAGACTGAGGCAGGAGAATCACTTCAACCTGGGAGGCGTTGCAGTGAGCTGAGACGAAATCGTGCCACTGCACTCCAGCCTGGGTAACACAGGGAGGCTGTGTCTCAAAAAAAAAAAAAAGGAAGAAAAAGAAAAAAGGTGCAAATAATCCAAAAGAGAAAGCACTGTTTTCAACCAATTGTCCAGAAAGAAAATTTAAAACATTTGCATCCCTTCTACCTTCTCCAAAAGAAACCTTGACCTGTGCACTGCAAAAAGGATCACAGAAGGGCTCACATGTCCCAATTTCAAAAATTACTGTAAAGCTATAGTAATCAGGACAGTGTGGTTATGAACAGAAGGTCAGACATGTACATACAAAGGAATGAAGCTGGATACATTGTACCCAGCATGCACAAACATTAGTTCAAAATGGATCACAGAACTAAATGTAAGAGTTAAAACTATACAAATCCTCGAAGAAAATATAAAAGACTTCAAGACCTTGGGTTAGGCAATGGTTTCTTAGATTTGACACCAAAAGCATAAGAAAATTAAAAAATGTAAAACTTTTGCACCTGAAAAGATGCCATCAAGAAGATAAAAAGACATCAGAGAATAAATGCGTGGGAAAAAAGAAACAAACAAAAAAAGATAAAAAGACAACACAAATAAAGTACTTGTAAGCCATTTATTTCATATGGTATTTGTAGCTAGAATTTATAGAGAGCTCTTGAAACTCAGCAATAAAAAGAACTCAGTTTAAAAATGGCAAAGGATCGCCGGGTGCGGTGGCTCAAGCCTGTAATCCCAGCACTTTGGGAGGCCGAGGCGGGTGGATCACGGGGTCAAGAGATCGAGACCATCCTGGTCAACATGGTGAAACCCCGTCTCTACTAACACAAAAAATTAGCTGGGCATGGTGGCGCGTGCCTGTAATCCCAGCTACTCAGGAGGCTGAGGCAGGAGAATTGCCTGAACCCAGGAGGCGGAGGTTGCGGTGAGCTGAAATCGCGCCATTGCACTCCAGCCTGGGTAACAAGAGCGAAACTCCGTCTCAAAAAAAAAAAAAAAAAAAAAAAGGCAAAGGATCTCAACAGACACTTTCCCAAAGGAGATAAGACATGGCTGGGCACGGTGGCTGACACCTGTAATCCCAGCACTTTGGAAGGCCGAGGTGGGTGGATCACCTGAGGTCAGGAGTTCAAGACCAGCCTAGCCAACATGATGAAACCCCATCTCTACTAAAAAAAAAAAAAAAAAAAAAATAGAAAATTAGCTGGGCGTGGTGGCGCATGCCTGTAATTCCAGCTACTTGGGAGGCTGAGGCAGGAGAATCACCTGAACCAGGGAGGTGGAGGTTGCAGTGAGCCAAGATTGCACCACTGCGCTCCAACCTTGGCGACACAGTGAGACTGACTCAAAAAACAAACAAAAAAGAAGATTGACACAGAGTCAACAAACTGATGAAAAGATCATCAATATGTTTAGTTTTCAGGTGAGCTAAGCCCAGAAATAAAAAATGTATATATAAATATATAGAATAATAAAAAAATCTTTAGCCACCAGGGAAATACAAATAAAAAACGAGTACTATTTCCCATCCAATAGGTGTATCAAAAAAAAAGATAGTAAGAAAAGACAGTCACTAAGTGGTGAAAGATTCAACGCTTTATTCCCAAGACCAGAAACAAGACAAGAATCTCTGGTCTCTCAACTTCTATTTAACAATACACTGCAGGTTCTAGTTTATGCAATAAGAAAAGAAAAAGACAAAACACATACAGATCGGAAAGGAAGAAGTAAAAAATTTTATGTGCAGACAACGGAACTGTCCCAGTAGAAAATCTGACAGAATCTACTAAAAAGCTGCCAGAGGCTGGGTGCGGTGGCTCACACCTGTAATCCCACCACTTTGGGAGGCTGGGGTGGGTGGACTGCTTGAGCCCAGGAGTTCCAGACCAGCCTGGGCAACATGGCCAAACCCTGGCTCTACTAAAAACATGAAAAATTTAGCTAGGCATGGTGGTGCACACGTGTAGTCCCAGTTACTCTGGAGGTTGAGGCATAAGAATCGCTTGAACCTGAGAGGCAGAGGTCGCAGAGAGCCAAGATCATGCTACCGCACTCCAGACTGAGCTACAGAGGGAAACTTGGTCTCACAAAACAAAACAAACAAAAAAAGAGCAGGCGTGGGTACATGCTTGGCACCTGGCAGAGACTGAGGCCAGCAGGATCTCAGTAGTGCAGCCAGAGTACCTGAGGTGGTCTGGGGCTGGGTCTGAAGGGCTCCCCCCAAATGGAGTTCACAGCCAAACGGTGCTGGTGGTCCCTGAGCTGAGTGGCCGAGGCTGGGAGGCTTTGCTTGAAATAAGGCAAAAGGGAATGAAAGACGTAGATAATCTCCAAAGTATAAAAGAAGACTGGGTTTGTGAAACAGGACCTGACAACCTCTTGGTGATAATCAACAAATTGTGAATATCGGGAGAGAGATCCAAGATGGCCGATTACTAACAGCTCAGGATTGTAGCTCCCAGAGAAAGGGCACAGAATGAGAGGACGCCACACTTGCAGACGAATTTTTGTTACCTACGGACCAGAAGATTCCCAGCGGAGGAGCCCCACGGGTCGCCAGCATGACTCTTGTGGCTGGCATGGCAGTTTTGCCAGTGCCCCAGTGCAGCGGTTCTCGCTGCAGAGTAAACGGGGTCCCCTTTTGGTCAACGTTTGAAGCTCCAGGAGGGCAGAGTCGCCCATTTACCTGATTGAAAAAGGGACTCAAGAAGGAAGCCAGACCAGAGATTTCCAGGCAGAAAAGCACCACGAATCTTAATGCCGCTGTTTTAGCCGGTGCAGTGGGTTGCTCAGATTTCGGTGCTGGGAATCAACAAGTTGGACATCCACTCAGAGACCTAATTTGAAAGTAGGCAATTACAAAGATGACAGGTGGATGAATTTACAATGATGGGAAGAAACCAGCGTAAAAAGGCTGAGAATACCCAAGATCAGAATGCCTCTCTTTCTACAGGGGATCACAGTTCCTCAACAAGAGAACAAGGCCTGATGAAGAACGAGTGCGTTCCATTAACAGAATTAGGCTTTAGAAAGTGAATAAGGAACTTTAGCGAGCTAAAAGAACATGTTCTAGCCCAATGTAAAAAAACTAAGAACCCTGAAAAAAGGTTTGACGAAATGCTAATGAGAATAGACAATTTAGAGAGGAATATAAGTGAATTAATGGAACTGAAGAACACAATATGAGAACTTCGTGAAGTATGCACAGGTTTTAACAGTCGAATTGATCAAGCAGAAGAAAGGATATCAGAGGTCGAAGACCAACTTAATGAAATGAAACAAGAAGACAAGATTAGAGAACAAAGAGTAAAAAGGAATGAGCAAAGTCTCCAAGAAATATGGGACTATGTGAAAAGATCTAATTTATGATTGATAGGTGTACCTGAATGTCATGAAGAGAATGAATCCAAGGTGGAAAATATTTTTCAGGATATTATTCAGGAAAACTTTCCCAACCTAGTAAGGCAGGACAATACTCAACTCCAGCTAATCCAGAGAACGCCACAAAGATATTCCTCAAGTAGAGCAACCCCAAGACACATAATTGCTAGATTCACTAGGGTTGAAATAAAGGAGAAAATTCTAAGGGCAGCTAGAGAGAAAGGTCAAGTTACCCATCAAGGGAAGCCTATCAGACTCACAGCAGACCTCTCACCAGAAACCCTACAAACTAGAAGAGAGTGGGGGTCAATATTCAATATCCTCAAAGAAAACAATTTTCAACCCAGAATCTCCTATCCCACCAAACTAAGCTTCATAAGTGAAGGAAAAATAAAATTTTTCGTGAACAAGCAAGCACTCAGAGATTTCATCACCACCAGGCCTGCTTTACAAGAGCTTCTGAAAGAAGTACAACAAACAGAAAGGAACAACCAGTATCAGTCATCCCAAAAATTTACCAAAACGTAAAGAGTATCTCTATAATGAAGAATCTACATCAACTAATGGGCAAAATAGCCAGCTAGCATTAAATGACAATAGTGAACCCACAAATATTAATATTAATCCTAAATTTAAATGGATTAAATGCCCCAATCAAAGACACAGACAGGTAAATTGAATAAAAAGTCAAAACCCATCAGTATGCTGTATCCAGATCTATCTCACAAGCAATGACATACAAAGACTCAAAACAAAGGGATGGAGGAGGATTCACCAATTAAATGGAGAGCAAAAAAAAAAAAAAAAAAAAAAAAACAGGAGTTGTAACTTTTGTCTCTTACAAAATAGACTTCAATAGTAACAAAGACTAAAAGAAACAAAGAAGGACATTACATAATGGTAAAAGGACCAATGCAACAACAGGAGTTAATGATTATAAATATATATGTACCCAATATAGGAGCACTCAGATATATAAGACAAGCTCTTAATGACTTAGAGAGACCTGGACTCCCGCACAATAATAGCGGGAGATTTTGACACCACATTGTTAATATTCGACAGATCAACGACATAGAAAATCAATAGGGACATCTATGATTTGAACTTAGACCTGGAATAAGTAAACTTAGTGAATATTTATAGAATTCTCCACCCCAGGTCCACAGAACATACATTTTTCGCAGTACCATATTACACCTATTTTGAAAGTGACTACATAATTGGAAGTAAATCACTCTTCAGCACTTGCATAGCATTTCACAGACTTAAATGAAATATTGGTTAGCTGTTTGTTATTTTCTTCCCTTATTCCTTCCTGTCTCTGTCGTTAAGCACAATTATCGGCATAAAAGAGGTTCTCAATACCTATTTTTAGATCGCATTCCAGCCTGGGCAATAGAGCAAGAATCCTGTTCTCTCTCCCGCCTTTTCTCTCAAAAAAAAAAAAAAAAAAAAAAAATTGTGAGTATCTTGTTAACAGCCTTTTTTATGAAGCTCAGAAGGTTGGTTCCAAATGCTTGTCTCACACTGAACAGAAGAAACAGGTAGATATAAACATAAAAATTACGGGAAAATGGATTCACCGTCGATGATTTCAGAAGTTATTCAAATGGGGCAAGTCAGCAATTTTTGAATTCCATCAAAAAGGGGAAATTACCCTAGAATTACAGGGAATTTTTGATAAAGAAGAGGTGGATGTTAAAGTTTAAGACAAGAAAAATGAAATATGCATGTCTATGAAGCCTGTCCTCCAGCTCTTTTCAGGACAGGGTTACCAATCAGGAAGGGTAAGCCATATCAAAGACTTCATTGAAAAACACCAAGGATAGGCGGGGCGTGGTGGCTCACGCCTGTAATCTCAGCACTTTGGGAGGCTGAGGCAGGCAGATCACCTGAGGTCAGGAGTTCAAGACCAGCCTGGCCAACATGGTGAAACCTTGTCTTAAAAAAATAAATAATTTAAAAAAAAAAAAAGAAAAACACCAAGGATCTCAAAGAAGTCCTCCCCTTTCCCTGGCAACAGCTTTAACTGTCCTCAGATTGCTGGATGAAACACTCACACTGGAAGCAGCAGATTTACAGAATGCTGCTATCATTCAGAGACTCCAAAAGCCTGCTGCACCTTTTCAAAAACTTTCACAGCATTGATTTTTGATAGACTAAGCAAAAAATTTGCAGAAAAATGTCGGTTGTAAGTGACAGTGCAAAACAAAATTGGGGACTGGAGAAGTCAGATTCGCTGGACTTTTGATTCAAGTGCTACTGAACTCTCTTGACAAGATGTTTAGTAAGCACAAGTTAGAAAAGAAACATATGACTGGAAACTCTATTCAGTGCACTTTTTCCAAAAGGCTACCAAGAAAAATACACTTATTTCAGATGCTAATTATCAAGATATATTAAATAGTTGTATTTAGAATCTTAATATGGTATCAATTAGCAAATATGTTCACGATATTATTCATTCAATCATCCCAAACAGCAGAGATTTATTTAAATGTTAGCTGTCTCTGAGTTCTTAAATGGCAAATACATTGAAAAATTATACATGGCAGGTTAAAAGCATCAGTGTAATTATCTTGCAACTTACATGCAAAGTTGGAGAGACCTGTTTTTACCACAGCTATGCCTAAACCTCAAAGTGTCCTTGGTTATCACTCTGTAATGGCAACATATAATCGAACATTAATTTGGCAGCTGGGTGCCCATAGTTCACACCTGTAATCCCAGCACTGGGAGGCTAAGGTGGGTGGATCACCAGAGGTCAGGAATTTGAGACCAGCCTGGCCAACATGGTAAAACTCCGCCTCTACTAAAAATGAAAAAATTAGCTGGGCATGGAGACGGGCACCTGTATTTTCAGCTACTCGGGAGACTGAGACAGGAAAATCACTTGACACCGGGAGGTGGAGGTTGCAGTGAGCCGAGATTGTGCCATTGCACTCCAGCACTGCAACAAGAGCAAAACCGTGTCTCAAAAAACAAACAATAACAAATATTAATCTGGCAACAATATCAAAAATATATTTTCATTTAAGAGTAAAATTGTGGCCAGGTGTGGTGGCTCATGCGTGTAATCCCAACACTTTGGGATGCCAAGATGAGAGGATGGCTCGAGGCCAGGATTTCAGGAGTTCAAGACTGGTCAACACAGCAAGACCCCCATCTCTTTTTAATTTTAAAAATACAAAAAAAGAGGCAGGGCATGGTGGCTCCCATCTGTAATCCCTGCTCTTTGGGAGGCCAAGGTAGGCAGATCACAGGGTCAGAAGTTTGAGATCAGCCTGACTAACAGGCTGAAGCTGGGCATGGTGCCACGTGCCTGTAATCCCAGCTACTTGGGAGGCTGAGGCAGCAGAATGGCTTGAACCCAGGAGGTGGAGGTTTCGGTGAGCCAAGATCATGCCACTGCACTCCAGCCTGGGTGACAGAGCAAGACTTCTTCTCAAAAAAAAAAAAAAATCTTAAAAAATAAAGAATAAAATTGTATAGCTTAGTATAATGTTAATAAAAGCTTCCAGAATAGGTTTAACAAGAAGGTTGTAGCATACAAGATTAACATATATAAGAAAACTGTATTCTTTTATACTAGTGAACTAGCAGAGAAATTGAAATTTTTAAAATACCAATTGCAATAATGTCAGAGAAAAAAATGCCTACAAGGCCCAAACACTGAAAAATACAAACACAAATGATGCTGTCCTTTAAACAAATTAGATACAAAGAAAAAAAAAACCCCGAACTTTGATCCAATCTTTGGGCCATATAAAGATTTTAACTCAGAGTGTACTAGTACCTGAAATACAACATATTAAATATATTGTAATACAGATACTGCTCAACTTATAACAGGGCTATGTCCTGATAAACCCACTGTAAGCTGAAACTATAGTTGACAATTTGTAACCCCATCGTAAACTGAAAAATGTATTGAATGCATAATGCATTTGCATCACTGTGAATTAAAAACAATACTAAGTCAAACTCTCATAAGTTGGGAACTGTATTTATGTTACCTGTTAAAATAAAATGTTTTGTTATTACATATTTAAATGTACGTTTTGTTAATTAAAGTATTAATAGATCAAATACACTATCGGGTTTAATATTAAATACATTAAAAATTTTGAACTTTCAAAATTCAGTAAAAATTGCAAAACCACAGGATTGTGCCACTGCACTTCAGCCTGGGAGACAGAGAAAAACCCTGTCTCTATTTGGGGGGAAAAAAAAAAAAAAAACGAAAAAAAAATTCAGGCAGGGCATGGTGGCTCATGCCTGTAATCCCAGCACTTTGGGAGGCTGAGGCAGGTGGATCACCTGAGATCAGTTGGAGACCAGTCTGGCCAAGATGGTGAAACCCTGTCTCTACTAAAAATACAAAAATTAGCTGGGCATGACGGTGGATGCCTGCAATCCCAGCTACTCAGGAGATGGAGGCAGGAGAACTGCTTGAACCCAGGGGGCAGAGGTTGCAGTGAGCCGAGATTGCACCATTGTGCTCCAGCCTAGAGGACAAGAGCAAGACTTCTTCTCAAAAAAGAAAATAAATAAAAATCAAAGCCAATACAAACAGGCAAAAGATTTGAAGACACTTCTCCAAAGGCTTAAAGAAGGCCAGTAAGCATGTGAAACCACATACATCATCATTAGGCACTGGAGAAATGCGAATTAAAACCATGAGATACTACTGCACACCTATTAAAATGGTCAAAATAAAGACAGACCATACCAATAACTGGCAAGGACGCAGAGGAACTGCAACTCTCATACACTGCTCATGGGAATGTCAAATGGCACAAGCACTTGAGAAAGAGTTAGCAGTCTCTTAAAAAGCTAAATGTACACCAACATATGATGTGATCATTCCACTCTTAAATAGAAGCATATGTTAAAAAAATAATCTGCATATGGATGTTCAAGGCAGTTTTAACTGTAATAGCCAAAAGGCAGAAATAACACATGAATGGATAAACAGCTTGTGGTCTGCCTTACACTGGAATAGTATTCAGCAGTGAAATGGACTCTACAACATAAATGAATCTAGAAACTACCCTGAATGAAAGATGCCAGACTGTATGATTCCATTTATATAAAAGCTCTACATAATATAAAGTGGTCTATTCTAAGACAGAGCAAATCAGTGGATCAGTAGAATGATAGGCAGGAAAGGGTGAGAAGAAACTATAAAAGGGCATGAGGAAGCCACCTGTTTTAACAGGCATGTTCATTATCTTGATGGTGTTTATGTACACATATGTGTATGTGTTCCAACTTAAGCTGTATGCTTAAAATATGTGTAGCTTATTACATGGTAATTATACCTCAATAAACTTACTGAAAGAACCTGTCTCAATAATTCAAACCTGTCTCAATAATTTCTCAGCAAAAGTGAAAAAGGATCATTAAACGCACACTTCACCAAAGACTCATAAGCATATGAAAGTGATCTGCAACATCAGTCTTTAAAGACACACATAAAGACACTTATTTAAATAATTTATTTGGTTTTCTTTGCTGGCGCCAATTTTTTTTTTTTTTTGAGACAGGGTCTCATCCTGTTGCCCAGGCTAGGGTGTAGGGCTCACTGCAACCTCTGCCTCCCTGACCAGGCTCAAGTAATCTTCCCACCCCAGCCTCCTAAATAGCTGAGACTATAGGCACAAAATACCACATCTGATTACTTTTATTTATCTTTGTGGAGACGAGGTTTCACTATATTGCCCAGGCTGGTCTTGAATTCCTGGGCTCAAGTGATCCTGTTTTGGCCCCCCCAAATTGCTGGAATTAAGGTGTAAGCCGGCATGCCTGGCCAGCACCAATTTTCTTGCACGCAAAGTGAAAACTTGTACCCCAAGATGTTCCTAAATTCTTTATTCTTATAACAAACTCTTTCAACAAAAAACCCTGTTAGGATTTAAAAAAATTTTTTTTTTCTGTTTTTGAGACGGAGTCTCACTGCATTGCCCAGGCGGGAGTGCAGTGGCATGATCTCAGCTCACTGCAACCTCCACCTCCCAGGTTCAAGCAATTCTCCTGCCCCAGCCTCTTGAGTAGCTGGGATTACAGGCATATACCATTATGCTTGGCTAATTTTTGTATTTTTATTAGAGATGGGGTTTCACCCTGTTGGCTAGGTTGGTCTCAAACTCCTGACCTCAAATGATCCACCAGCTTCAGCCTCTTAAAATGCTGGGATAACAGGCATGAGCCACCACCCTCAGCCTAAAATATTTTTTAAAGCCTAGTGAAGTGTAGTAGTGACAATTGGGGGAAAGAGTGGAGCCCCTAAATAATTAAGAGTGCCATCTTTAACTGTGAACAATCAAGATCACTATCTTCAGACCAGCTAGATATTTTTATTAAAAATATATACATCTTTAAAACATGTATATTTACAAAAGCAGGTTCTGATATAGCGTTCCTCTAGTGTGACTTTTTGCATGTAAATTAACACAGCCTTTCTGACCTTCCACACAGTCAGAGTTCCTCTTCAGTGTGGATCATGTTTACTAATGGCCAAGAACAATCAAGAGCTTTCCGACAACTCTTTCATTCATGGGACTTCTCAAAGTGTGCTTTGACACGTTCACAAAGTGGAAGTTAAAAACAAAGAAAAATCTTCACACATCTTACATTCATAAGATTTTTTCACATTTGTGAGATCACAGTTGAATATTAAGGTATAAGGAGAGCGAAAGGTTTCAACACATTCTTTACATTCAGAGGATGTGCATTTATATCCAGTGTGCTCAAAAGCTCAGCAAGGTCTGAGGAAAATAATGAAAGCTTTTTCACCTTCCTCACATTCATAGCATTTCTCTCCAGCATGAGTTCAGACTCAGTAAGATGTGAGCAATGATTGATGGTTTCCTATATTCTGGTGAATTCTTACACATTCAGTGAGGCATGAGGAATTACTAAAGGTTTACCCACATTCTTTATATGGTTTCTCCCCACTGTGACTTCTTAGATGTTGAGTAAGATATGTGGACCTTTGAGTAAAGCCTTTCCCACATTCCTGACATTCAAAGGGCCGTTCACCAGTGTGAGTTCTCATGTGTTCTGTAAGGCCTGATGAGACAGTGAAGGCTTGCCCACATTTTTGACATTTATATGGTCTCTCCCCTGTGTGTGTTCTTTTATGTTGACTAAGGTGTGAGGAGTATCTAAAGGCTTTCCCACATTCTTCACATTCAAAAGGCGTTTCTGCGCTGTGACAAATGACAAATAAGAAATGAGGATTGAATAAAAGCTTTCCCACACTGTTGACAGTCATAGGGCTTTACACCAGGGTGAGTCTGCATGTGACCTTTAAAGCAAAAGGAATTAATAAAGCTTTTCCACATTCCTTACGCTGACAAGGCTTTTCACCAGTGTGGGTTCTCATATGTACAGTAAAGTGTGAAGAATTAGCAAAAGCTTTCCCACATTCCTTACATTCATAAGGTTTTTCTCCGGTGTGAGTTCGCCTGTGTTTTATAAGACCTGAAGAATCAGTAAAAGCTTTCCCACATTTGTTACACTCATATGGTTTTTCTCCAGTGTGAACTCTTTTGTGAATGTTGAGTTTTGAGAAACAAGTAAACTCTTTGCCACATTCATTACAAACACAGTGTTTTCCCCTAGTGCTAGGTCTTTTATATTTATCAAGACCTAGGAAATAAGCAAAGGCTTTGCCAAATTTCTTACATTCTATAGGTAACACTCTACTATGAATTCTTAAATGTTGAGTAAGATATGAAGACTGAGTGAAGGGTTTCCCACATGCTTTACATTCATGTAGTTTTCCTCCATCACGAGTTTGCATGTGTACAAAAAGGCCTGTAGAATGAGAAAAGGTTTTGATATACTCCTTACAAGTATCTGGTCTCTCTCCACCATAAATTCTTACACATTCTCTAATGTGTGACAAGGAAGGTAAGCCTTTTTCACAGTCACTGCATTTATATGGTTTCTCTTGAGTGCGAGTTTTCCTACAGACAAGAAGATGTTGGCTGAAGGCTGTTTCACATTGATTACAGTTGGGAAGTTCCTCTCCAATATCAGTCTTCTTGTGTAAAGTAAAGGTAGAAGGTTTTGTGAAGGCTTTTTCACACTGATTATGCTCACAGGTTTTTTTTCTAAAGTAAGTTCTCCTGTGAGTCTTAAGGCATGAGTGTTCACTCAAAGTTTTTTCACGTTGGTTAAAGTCAAACAGTTCCTCTCCAAAGTGGTTTCTCTCCTATTGATGAAAATTAATGATGATTCATACAAGTTTTCCAAATTTATTTCATTTAGAGATTCTCCCTTTTACTCCGAATTCTGTTATGCACAAAAAATTAGTATAATTGAAATGCTTTGTTTGTTCCTGCCATTTTCATTGCAATGCATGTTTCAGACCTGAGTGCTTTCAAGCAAAACAAAGTGACTGCAGAAAGTTCTGTTATATTCTTTACTTTCACACAGCTTCTGAAGAGTTTATCTGGTAACTGCCCAAGAGTGAATTATTTATCAAATACATCTAAGATATCTATATGGGAATATTTAGTTGAAGAAAACATGTAAACAAATATATTTTGAGGAATATTTAGAGCGCATGTCAAACTCATGATCCACAGCCTCTGTAAGAGACAGATTATTTTCGGGTGAAGAACAAGAGTCTCAAATGTCTCAAGGTTATTGTGCTACTTTTCTATTTTATGGAATTTCCAATCTTCCTGTAACTTGCAAGCCAAGAAATTATACCTTCTGAATCTTACCATTTTCACCATACTGGATGTTTTCTCCTGAAAAAAATTCTGCTGAGGTGCTGTCCATTTGGTACTAATATGAATCTCTCAATCTGAAATCAGATGAAAAACAATTTTAAGTTCTTAGAAAAATAATGACTGAAAAAAGGGTGTCGGAAATACAAGAGTAGTGTGTACTGTACTTTCGAACACCATCTTAAAACAGTTTTGTTGTTGGTGGTGGTGTTTTGTTTTTAAAGAAAGGGAATGAGAAATTGAGAAATTTGGATGCAATGAGTCTAGCAACAGTAAGGTACTAAAGTCAAGCTGGTAGGTGATTCACTAAGAAATGGTTCTCCAAACATTGAGACTTTATAGTGAACAAAAAAGAGGTACAGCCAGAGAAACAAAGTAGAAAGGAAATGGATACAGAGCTAAATGCAAATCATAAATGTAAAGAAGAAATGAGACGGATCTTACCATCAGGCCACAAGAAAGTTTCCAAGATGGATGAAAAGTGAAAGTGAAAGAGAAGTTAAGGTACCCAACGAATCTCAGCAACCAAATGGCCTTGATATTCTCTCCAAAAAAGTACACTTTCAAAACCTTCCTACTTAACATTTATAAACAGACTGTACCTCTCATAGATGAGGGCTGTATCGCACGAATAATCACATCTGTCTTTTCTCTCATCTTGGAGAATTTTCTCCACTGTCTTTAACGCTTCTTGTTTCACATGAAAAGTAAAACCATATGTGCACAGCTCTCAGAGAAAGATGAATGATGTAAGAATGTGCAAGGGATAACAAATACTTCATGACTAAAGGGCCCAGATTTCGCTGTTTGGGCATTCTGAACGCTCTCAGGTATAACTTAAACAACAAAATGTTCATTACAAAAACTTTCAAATGAACCTAAACTGCAAATACTCTTCTTTTTCACTCTGCACCATAAGGACTAGCAATCCTTCCCATGAAACACAGGCTCAAGCTTGTATACATATTCAAGAAGCTCTAAGTCTTTTATCCATGGAGAAAACAAAGCCAGAACAATGAACATATCTTTGATTTCATCAGAAAAATCACTAGGCAGTAGTCTATGAGACGGAAACAATCTTTGGCCTGTTTACCATTTCAGGGCCATTAACATTCAGAGAATCTAGAATATAGTTACTTAAGAAATATTTGTTCCGGAAAAAAAAAATACTAAATGAAAAAAATGGTACCAGCCTTACCTACTGCAACTAGATTCTTGTAGTTCTCCAGCATCACATCTCTGTATAAGTTTCTCTGAGTTTGATCCAGCAAAGTCCACTCCTCCGGGGTGAAGTCCACAGCCACATCCTCAAAGGTCACTGAGTCCTGCACCATCACACACATGTTGGAACCAGGCAAGTACATTCTCTCCGATGTTCACTGGATAATGAGGGACCTTGCCTTGGCATGCCTTGACAAGATTCTGTGGTCTTCTATCACTTGATGGTTCTCACTTTTTTTTGAGACGGAGTCTTGCTCTGTCACCCAGACTGTAGTGCAGTGGCACGATCTTGGCTCATGGCATCCTCCACCGCCTGGGTTCAAGCGAGTTCCCTGCTTCAATCTCCTGAGTAGCTGGGACTACAGGCATGTGCCACCACGCCTAGCTAATTTTTTTGTGTGTGTATTTCAGTAGAGACAGGGTTTCACCATGTTGGCCAGGATGGTCTTGAATTGACCTTGTGATCTGCCCACCTCGGCCTCCCAAAGTGCTGGGATTACAGGCGTGAGCCACTGCACCCAGCCGATGGTCCTCATTTTGTTCTGTCTGTAAATATTCACTGGTGATCTCATCTAGTCACATGGCTCGAAGAGCACCATTTTCACCTAACTCAATATATCTCAGCATAACCAGTGTAAGGCCAGTTGCCTCGCCGGGAGCCAAATGGACACACCCTTCTCTCTCCACGCCTGAAAACTACGTCACCATTCTGAGCACATTACTCGGCATTTGCCCTCTCCACGCAGGCTCCCCGTACCCATTTCCGCATTCCAATCTCAGTCCTGCACCCACCGAAATTTTGAAAAAGCCCGCCAAAGGCCTGCCCTATGGCAGCTTGCCCCGTATGTCCTCGACCAGCCCCTTGCCCGTGCCCAGTCCCTTCATAACCAATGAAACTGCCTCCTCTTTGTTTCCCTGCAGCTGATCAGCCACCTCCACTCCCTATAAAACCCCACACCCCAAGAAGAGAAGCGCAACTTCTCCGGCCCCTCCTGTCGGACTGTAGAACCTCTCCCAGGAGCTGATTAAATTTCTTTATTCCAATAACTGGCCTCAGTTGCCTCATTCGAACCTCAGTTGCTTCATTCAAACCTTACAAGTGGTGCCGAAAACCCGAGAGGAGTTGTAAGACCCCTCCCCTCCTGGGGGAAACTGACTCCTGCACTCAAAGCCAAACAGGGGAGCCTTTCGCCTCGAGGTAAGACTTCTGTTGCCCATAACTTTTCTCGCTGCCTGCTCTGTGGACTCCCTGCTCGTAAATGCGGCCGTGTCAGGGACTCCTTCTCCTCTCTTGGGCCTCGTTCCGAGGACCTGAGCATAGTGGAGACGTCCCTGCACTCTTGTCTTCTCCCCGTAAGGGGTCTCTCAGGGCCAGGAATCTGAGGGAGACGTCCCCACCTTCCTGAACCCTCTTGTAGTTTCAGGTGTTCGGTAGGACGGCCCGGGATGCTGAGCCACCCTTCCGATCATCTTCGCAGCAGCGGCTAATGTTTGGGTAATCAGAAGCCCTGTTTACCACTTCAGGCCCTGCCCAGGAGCAGGACGAAACCCCTGGCTTACGCCACTAAAACGTCTATCTCAAACTCGCCCTTTGGCATATAAACTCCCGCTAATTGAGTAACTGCCACTTTCAGTTTCTCTTCCTAACCTTAGCACAAGTAAGCGGATGATTAAGTAAATTCCAAGCAGGAAATCCAGATTCAGCTGTATTCTCGGCTCCTGTTTCTGCTCCTATCTCCTAACTCTCTCTCTCTCTCTCTTTCTCAATGACGGCCGCTGGTGGCCGTTTCCTGCTTCTAACTCTTTATCTCCCTCTCTTCCTCTCTCTCTCTCTCTCTCTAGATAACGGCCGTTTCCTACTTTATGGAGTAACTGTATTTTCAGTTTCTCTTCCTACCCCCAGCACGAGTGAGCGAGTGAGTGAGTTTATATGTAGTCCCACGGCCTAACAGCTACGGGGCTTGTGTGGGCTTCAACCCGCAGTTCCACGGGGACATCATAAAGCATAAAGCTGCTCCCAACCCCCTCCTGCTCCTCCTCCTCCAAGTTCTAACCTAGTCTCTCCTGTTAGTGCCCACACTCGCTCACACAGCACTCCCACCAATGGGAGTTCCCCTCTTTGTCCCCTCTACACAAAATCCCCAATCCCTCCTGCCCCTCCTCTTTCAAAACCCCAACCCCCTTCTGCTCTCCCAGGTCCTAACATAGCCTCTCCTGCTAGTGCTCACACTCACCTACACAGTGCTCCCACCAATAAGAACTGCCTCCTTTGTCCCCTCCGCGAGGTGGCTAGAACAAAAGGTGTTGTCCGAGTACACATTCCCTTCTCTCTCTCTAATTTACCCACCATTAAAAATGTCTAGGGTCATTCTCCACCAATCCTACTGTTTACACTAAACAATTTCGCTATCTCACTCAGGCCTATAACTTAATCTAGCCAACATTTATGTAATTCTGTTCTCTACCCTTACTCCTGATGAGCATAATCGCATCCGAGTAGCAGCTCAGGCGCACGCTAATCAAGTACACCTCACTAATCCCCAAATGCCCGTAAGCGCAGCGGCGGTCCCCAACACCAACCCTAATTGAAACTATTAAACCAGCCAAAATAACTGCCGCCACCAAGACCAAATGCTGCAGTGCCTCCTAGCGGGCATGCAAGATGCAGCTCAAAAGGTAGTTAATTATAATAAGCTGCGTGAAATAACCCAGGGTCCCACTGAAAACCCAGCTGCCTTCCTTGACCAATTAACCAACGCTATAGTCCTACATACCCGAGTAGACCCAGACTCCCCAGCTGGGATCACCCTCCTAGCAGCCCATTTTATCTCCCAGTCAGCACCAGACGTTAAAAAAAAAAAAAAAAAAAAAAAAAAAGGCAGAGGAGGGCCCCCAAACTCCCATATAAAACCTAGTAAACATGGCATTTAAAGTTTTTAATAGCCGAGAGGAAAAGGCTGAGGCCATCCGTCAGGCCCATTTATAGCAACAGGTAAGCCTTCAAACCCAAGCCATTGTAACAGCCCTAAGGCCAGCAGCTCGCCCAGCATCTAGTATAAGGAACTCCTCCAAGTTCCTCCAAAAAGGTCCCCCAAGGCCTGCCCAGACTGCTTTAAAGGTCCCGCCTGAGCCCTGCTTCAAATGTGGCCATGAAGGGCACTGGGCCTAACTGTGTCCCCGTCCGCGTCTGGCCCCTGGACCCTGTCCTATCTGCAAACAGACCAGACACTGGAAGGTAGACTGCCCGTCCTGGACTACAGGCTCACCCCCTGCACCTCCATGTTAAGGGGCAGGCCGGTACAAAGGATGTAGTCCCTTCGTTTGAACTCCTTGGCCTCATAGACAATTGACGTGGCCCGGACTCGGAGACGCCCATCACCCTTGCCAAGCCCAGGGAAATGCTGCAAGTAGCGGCCCTGTCGTCTTCTCCGCCTGCCACCGCAACCTGCCTAAATAATCACCTGCCATTCGCCTAATCTCCAATATCACGCCACTCCAGCAATCACCAGCTCTGGGGAGACTGCCATAAGCCATCACCACCAGATAATAAAACAACCGCTGGAACGTTAGAGTGCCTGGCAAACTGTATGTAGACTATACTTGGAGATACCCCCAGGGAACATGGCTAATATTCTGGTCCTATACCTGCATTGTCCCTGAAGTTATAAAACAACTTAGCTCTGTAAGCCATACAATCCTGGAAAATAAGGCCACCCTAACTAACCAATTCAAACCCTCAGATAGCACCTCTCATCCTTTCTCCTGGTTAACTCTAGTACAGCAGGGAGCCAACATGTTAAACTTAACCAAAACCGTAACCCTCACTCACTGCTTTTTATGTGCCTCTCTCAGCAACTGCCCCCCTTAGCCGCAGTTCCCCTCCGGTCCAGGTTCAATCTGTCACAGTCACCTACAGGGCTTAGCAGATATCCCCTTGTTCAAAATACACTCTCAAAATTTCTCTCTCTCTGCTATGGGACAGCCAGCAGCTCCAGTCCCAGCTGCAACACCACAATAAAAATAAAAACCTCCCTCTACGCGCCACCAGGAAAATACTTTTGGTGTAATGGAACCCTAACAAAGTTATAACTGCCTCCCTTCCCTTCCCCTGTTGCCCGTTATTCTAGTTCCCCAGTTAAAAGTATATAGGCAGATGGAGCTCCTATCCCTGGTCACACCTCCCCCTACTCGCCAAAGGAAGCGAGCCGTTTTCCTCCCAATAGTAGTCGGTCTTTCCTTGGCATCCTCTCTAGCGGCTGCTGAAATAGGAGGTGGAGCAATGGGCTACAGCGTTACTTCAGCAGCTCAGCTAGAAGACAAGCTCCATGTAGCTATCAAAGCATCAGCCACCTCTCTGGCATCCCTTCAACAACAAATCACATCACTAGCTCAGGTAACACTCCAAAACCAGCGGGCCCTAGACCTGCTTGACGGCAGAGAAAGAAGGTACCTGTTTATTTCTTCAAGAGCAGTGTTGCTATTACGTCAAAAAAAAAAAAACTGGCCTAGTAGAGGAAAATGTATCGCCTCCAAGAAGACCTCCTAAGAAAACAAAACACACCAGCCTCCTCTCTTAACTGGTGACAATCTCCCATACTCACTTAGCTAGCTCCTATTATCATCCCCATCATCATTGTTTGTTTATTACTAATGCTAGCCCCTTTCTTTCTCAGGTTTTTACAAGCACGCCTAAGGGAAATTTCCAGGGTAGCCGTAAACCAGATGTTACTTCACCCCTATGCCCAAATCCCGACTGAGGCACCAGCCAGCTGACCTCCCCACTTTGCCCCTGTTCAGCAGGAAGTAGCCAGAAAAGAAGCGATGTCCTGTATCATCAAAAAGGTCAGAATGTAAGGCCGGTTGCCTCGCTGGGAGCCAAATGGACACACTCTTCTCTCTCCGCGCCTGAAAACTACATCACCATTCTGAGCACATTACTCGGCATTTGCCCTCTCCACGCAGGCTCCCCGTACCCATTTCCGCATTCCAATCTCAGTCCTCCACCCATCGAAATTTTGAAAAAGCCCGCCAAAGGCCTGCCCTATGGCAGCTTGCCCCGTACATCCTCGACCAGCCCCTTGTCCATGCCCAGTCCCTTCATAACCAATGAAACTGCCTCCTCTTTGTTTCCCTGCAGCTGATCAGCCACCTCCACTCCCTATAAAACCTCACACCCCAAGAAGAGAAGCGCGACTTCTCCGGCCCCTCCTGTCGGACTGTAGAACCTCTCCCAGGAGCTGATTAAATTTCTTTATTCCAATAACTGGCCTCAGTTGCCTCATTCGAACCTCAGTTGCTTCATTCAAACCTTACAACTAGATTCTGACTTCTTATTTTTCTCTATTGACAGGTTTTAGCACAATCCTGAATACATTATAGAAACTCAAATAAATGCTTCAGTGACAGCACAAATTTTGAGAAGCACATGTTTATTCTCTCCCTCTCTATCACAGCAAAATGAAAGCAAATAGTCAATGTGGATGAGAGTCAGATTGAATTAGTAAACACTGTGACAACAGGATCATTTCCCTGTGAAATCTGTTAACCACATAAGAGGCACTGTGGTCCAAAGAGGTGTGATGACAGACATAGTCCCTAAGCAGACCCTCTTTGCTTGCAGGAGCTCTGTTCCACTAGGAGAAAACATATCTACATGGTAGGAAGCAGCATATGCTCCTACAGAAAAATCAATTTCCTGTGGGTCAAGATGGGCAGGGGCAGACCTATGTTATTTCTAGCTAAATAATGATAATAAATAAAAATGTTTGCTTTGCTTATCATACACTGAAGTTTGTACTCCCACTAAGCTATATCAAATATTTGTGCAGTAAAATAGAAATCAAGTGGCAACAGGAGGCCTAAGGTAAAGACCATCTGAGAGCGCTGTAAAACCATGGAACACCATGGGGTGGTTGCAGAGCAGGAAATACTGCTTTGGTCCCACAAATGCCACCTCAACATAAGTTTACATGAGGGTCTCGTAAAGAGGGCTTATGCAAGATCTCTGAGAAGGAAGGGAGGCGACCTCTGCTCATAAGATCCGGGGGGGGTCTTTGCAGATGGCAGCTTACACAGAAGAAAAGGCTTGCAGGGCAGAGATTACCAGAATGCCACAGGCTCTGCCTAGGTTCTCAGAATATAGGGTAATTTTGATTGCTCTGTGTCTGCAATTCCCGGGAGATAAAAGCACCTCAATGTGTTGAGTGTTGTCAGACCTGGTGGTGCCTTATGCGCTATGCTTCTGATGCAAATGCACCTTGACAGCAACTGGTGATAGAATTCAGGGTTCTAGGTTGGCATAAGAATCATGTCTGCTACTGAATATTGCAGACCAAACTTCTCTTCCTGGCTATCTTGCCCACATTAGTCTCAAGGCCTCACCCAGTAGTTTCAAGGCCTCCCCTGATCACCCCCTCTCCCCCACCCCTCAATTAACAAGTGTATGCACCTAATAAAACCCTGTGGAAACCAGAACTCAGTGCCAACACAGTCCCCATGCTTGTGTTGGTCCCCTGGACCCATGCTGTAAAATTCTACTCGTGTCTATTTCCTTTTCTCAATCCCTCGTCACTGCCGGGACTAAGGGCACCCACAAACAGGACTGGGGCTGGTACCTAACAATTTCCTACTTACCTGAGAGTAATTTGTCAACCACCCAGCCACCATCCTCTCCTCTTCAAATTTTTCCTCATGAAGATAGAAAGAGTCTTCAAAGAGATGATCTTGAGAAGAAGAAATAAAACCTGAGAATCCAGGCTGCCAACAGCTTCCATACTCACAAACTGAAAAGCCACCTCATACTAATGCTAAGTGGACACACACACATTGTTACAATAAAATGCCTGAGCAGCCTATCTCACCTGAAGCAAGAAAATATGCTTCAAGCTTTGATGACCAGGAGAGAGTTTAACAATCCCATTTTATAAAGAAAAAAAAGTCCAAAGTTAACATTTTCCTTATTTGCCAAAAATGATGAAACTCATCATGTGATTAAACAGAACCTCTTCCACAAAAGCATGCATACTCACCCCTCCTTCCCAAATCCCAGGATTAAGACCATAGACTCTTCATATCTAATTTAGTCCCTCCTAGATATTTCAAAAGCACGGCCACTTAGACCCTAAACCCTAATCACAAGACAAGCTGTTCACAGACTGGTTAAACCATGGTCTCAAAGGAGCATCAACACAGACTTACCACAAAGGGAAAGATCAATGGCTGGCATCCTGTGAATCTAACGGTGCCTGAATATCTTGTTCCCAAAGTCTCTTCAAGATATTGTCTGAATTTATGGGTAGGTCAATCTCAATTTCTCTTAAGTAATAATGAGAGTCTTGCCTCATACTGTCAATCTTTAAGCAACAGGCATTACTCATCTGTCATCAAGCGCCACTCATTAGTCAGCTCCCTGCAGAAGATGAAGTTGTTCATGTGAATGCCACTGGAGTATTATGCCACATGGACATAAACAATAACAAATGCCATTTACCTGGTACCCATGTGCCAGAAACAGTGGTAGTATAAGTTTCATATAATTACCAAAGCAGTTTTTGTCACTATCATATTAGATGAGGAAACCTAAGCTCAGAAACTAATTGACCCAACATCACTAATTAGGACCTGGTGAGCCAGGGCATGAATGCAGGTTACTCTGATTCAAAAGCCTAAACTCCTGAGGTTCTTGTTATTCTCAAACATGACCATGAGATGATCATGAAATGATCTGCAGAAAACGTTAACTCAACCCCTGCAGAGAAAGATCTGTCCTCAGGACTGACACTTGGCTCAGTTTGTGAGAGATGACCTTTTAGCCTGTGGAATACCTTGCCTGTTAAGTGTATATTTTTATATGCTTAAGTTCTTGAGCCAAACTATACTAGTGTGACCAGGGAGTGTATGCTAACAATATGATTTACGCTGAAGGCCTGTTTTTGTATGTCTGAGGCTTTTGGCAACAGAGTTTGAACTGTGAGGGGGCTGGGCCTAAGTGTATGATGTAAGTCATGCAGGTGCTGTATGCCTACGGGATTGACCCTCAATAAAAGTCCTGGACACCGAAAGCTCAGTGAGCTTCCCCAGTTGGCAACAGTTTGCATGGATATTACACACTGTTACTAGGATAATTAAGCACTGTCCATGTGACATGGGAGAAAACTACATGGGAGAGAAGCTTGGTTTCTTCTAGACTTCATCCTGTTCATCTTTTCCTCTTGCAGATTCTAATCTGTACCCTTTTACTGTAATAAACCATAACTGCAGGTTTAATAGCTTCTGAGTCCTGAGAGTGTTTATATCATTGAGTATGAGGGTGGTGGTCTTGAAGACCCCCAAAACAAATGGTTTATTGAATTCAGACGTCTTTAGCTCCTCCAGCTGGCAGTCATGTAGGCCAGGTGGCGTCCCTTCAAGTCCTTATCTCTGGCTTATGCTTGCATTCATTCTGCAAATATTTATAAAGGACCTTACCTTTGTGAAGTAATATACTAGACACTTAGGACACAGCAGTCAACTATACAGAAAATGTCCTAGATCTTAGGTATCTCACATTCTAAAGGGCTAAGCAGATAATAACAATTTTTTTTTTTTTTTAGATGGGAGTTTTGCTCCTGTGGCCCAGGCTGGAGTGCAATGGTGCCATCTCAGCTCACTGCAACCTCCACCTCCTGGGTTCAAGCAATTCTCCTAAGTAGCTGGGATTATAGGCATGCACCTACCACACGTGGCTAATTTTGTATTTTTAATAGAGATGGGGTTTCTCTTTGGTCAGGCTGGTCTTGAACTCCCAACCTCAGGTGATCTGCCTGCCTTGGCCTTCCAAAATGCTAAGATTACAGGCATGAGCCACCACGTTCACCCATAAATATGTATTATGTCAGTTGGTGACAAGTGCCATGGAAAAAAGTAGATGAATAGATAAGTTGTATCACCCTCCACCTCTCCTACCACACACACATATAAATATATATTTATAGACTCAAACTGTTCTGGGAAAGAAAACAGAGGAAAATAACCATAAGACACTTGAAAAGTGACATCTGGCTTGCCTAAAAGTGACACTCAACTTTTTATCCAAAGCAATAGAGTAATACTAATTGTTCACAAAAGAACCTCAGAATACATTTCAAATGCTAAGGCTAATGCCTCAAGATGTAGCCAATTAAGTAATTTCTTTACTTTGCTTCCACATTCAGTCTATAAAAGCCAGCTGTGCATGCTGCTACAGCAGAGCCCCAGAACCTCTTTTGATATTGAGGGCAGCCTGACTGACGAATCCTTTAATGCTTAACTAAACTATTACATTTATCTGAAGTTTTTCTTTTAATATCCCTAAGTCCTAGCAGAGAGTAGAAAATGTATGGGGTATGGCGAATGCCAGTAATCCCAGCACTTTGGGTGGCCAAAGCAGGCAGATCACTTGAGCTCGCAAGTTTAAGACCAGTCTGGGTAACATGGTAAAACCCCATCTCTACAAAAAACACAAAAATTAGCCAGGTGTGGTGGTGCATGTCTGTAATCCCAGCTACTTGGGAGGCTGAGGTGGGAAGATGGCTTAAGCCTGGGAGGCAAAGGTTGCAGTGAGCTGAGATTATACCACTGCATGCCAGTCTGGCCGACAAAGCCAAACCTAGTCTCAACAAAAAAGAAGAAAGAGAAAAAAGAAAATGTATGGCATGAATGAAATGCTGAATCACATATTATGCAAGTTTGTTCATTTTATACTTTTCTGGGGGTATGAGGGAGCCAGGGCTTCGCTCTGTCACCAAGGCTGGAGTGCAATCGTAGGATCAAGCTCACAGCAGCCTTGAATTCCTGGGCACAAGCAATCTTCCTGCCTCAGCTTTCTGAGTAGGTAGGACTTCAGGCACAAGTCACCACCACACCTGGCCAACTAAAAAACTTCTTTTGGTAGAGATTGGTGGTGGGGCTGGTGGGGAGAAGGGGTTCCTCACAATGTTGGCAAGGCTGATCTTGAACTCCTGGGCTCAAGTGATCCTCCTGCCCTGACCTCCCAAAGTGCTGGGATTACAGGTGTGAGCCACCACTGCCCAGCCATTTTTTTTTTTTTTTTTTTTTTTGAGATGGAGTTTCGCTCTTGTTACCCAGGCTGGAGTGCAATGGCATGATCTCGGCTCACCGCAACCTCCGCCTCCTGGGTTCAGGCAATTCTCCTGCCTCAGCCTCCTGAGTAGCTGGGATTACAGGCATGCGCCACCATGCCCAGCTAATTTTTTTTATTAGTAGAGACGGGGTTTCACCATGTTGACCAGGATGGTCTCGATCTCTTGACCTCGTGATCCACCCGCCTTGGCCTCCCAAAGTGCTGGGATTACAGGCTTGAGCCACCGCGCCCGGCCCTGAATTTTTTAAACATGTAATTGAAATATGTATTCACAAAAGTGTAGAATTACAAAGGTATAATGGATTAATTTCTACACCTCGATGCACACATGACAGATCTAAATCATTACCCTCTCTTCTCAAATGGAAGCACTATTCTCACTTCTAACACTATAAATTAATTTTGTCTGTTTTTAAACTTTAAATGAAATCATCTTAGTTTATGTCTAGTTTTTCTGATTCAACATTATGTTTATAAGAGTCATTCATATTTTTGCACATAGCTGTAGTTCTTTTCCTTTTTCCTAAAAGTACTCCATAATACAGGTTGAGTATCTCTAATCTGAAAATCTGAAATCCAAAATGCTCCAAAAGAAACCTTTTGAGCACAGACATGACACTCAAAGAAAATGCTCACCGGAATATTTTAAATTTCAGAAGTATAATGTAAATATTCCAAATCTGAAATTGAAATCACTTCTGGTCCTAAATATTTCTGATACTTAACCAGTATACCACGGTTTATTTATGTATTCTTGTAGACAGACATTTGAGTTGTTAATTCTGGGCTATTTCAAATAAGGCTGTTATGTGGTTGTATTTAAGGGTATATCCTCATGTTCAAACTTAGAACTTAATGCAAAACCATTTTTCAAAACACATGTCTATTTTACACACTAAAAGTATATGCAAACTCTGGCTTCTCTAAATTCTCCTCAACACTTGGTATTATAACCCTTTTTGCATTTAGCCATTCTGATGTATGTGTAGTGGCAGATTTAATTTTCATTTGCCTCATTATAGATGAGGATAAAAACTTTCATTTTTTATGTTTATCATCCATAGCACAGTCAGTTTTGTGAAGAACCTGTTCTAGCCTCTAATTTTTCTATTGGATTGTTTGAATTTTAGGAATTAATGTGTAAAAGAGTTCTTAATATATTTTGGATATAAGCCTTTTTTGTCAGTTACATATGTGGGAATTATCTCCTCTTATTCTGAGGCTTTCTTTGTTTTGTTTGTTTTGTTTTTGGGTGGAGGTTGGGGACAGGGCCCTGTTCTGTTGCCCAGACTGATGTGCAGTAGCACAATCTTGGCTCACCGCAGCCCTGACCTCCTGGGCTCAAGCAAACCTCTTGCTTCAACCTTCCAAGTAGCTAGAACAAGAAGCATGTGACATGTCCAGCTAATTCTTTAATTTTCTGCAGAGACAGGGTCTGGCTATGTTGCTCAAGTTGGAGGCAAGTGATTCGGCTGCCTTGGCCTCCCCAAATGCTGGGATTATAGGTGTCAGCCACTATGCCTAGCTTCCTTTGGAATTATTTTTAACTTCATTAAAAAAAAAAATAGGGAATTTGGCAACATACAGTTAAATTATACATGCACTTACCCTTTGCCTTAGAAGTCTCATTTCTAAAAATCCTCCTGGATGTATAACTCAACAAATACATATTTAAAATTTTTCTGGCTGGGCATGGTGACTCATGCATGTAATCCTAGCACTTTGGGATGCTCAGGTAGGCGGTTGCTTGAGCCTAGCCTAGGCAACATGGTGAAACCCTGTCCCTACAAAAAATATTAGCCAGGTGTTGTAGCAAGCACCTACAGTCCCGGCTACACAGGAGACTGAGGTGGGAGGAACACCTGAGCCACAGGAGGTCAACGCTGCAGTGAACCATGATCTCACCACTGTACTCCTGCCTAGGCAACAGAGTGAGACCTTGTCTCAAAAACAAAACAAAGCAAAACCAAATACAAAACAAAATATATTTTCTCATACATTCATATTAGTATGTAGAACTTCCAAGGGTCAATCCCCCTCTGTTAAAACACAAGCCAAATAGCTATAAAATAATAATAGCTTTTAAAAATACCTAACAGAGCCAAGAATGCAGATATATGTAAATAATAAGCTTTGCTAAGAAAGAAGATACCTATTATTTTTCTCAATCTTGGATGAGTGATGAAAGAAGGAATCTGCCACACATGAAGGTATAAAGAAACCATCACTAAATCTTACCAAAATTTGCCAGCAGAGTGTGGGCTGACTGATTGACCACATTAGAATTCTGAGACATCTCAGTTACAGAATTCACAGTGCATATGAATCAATCTACAGACTCTTTCTCACAAGTCTTCACCTAATATTAGACAATAGTATCTCAAACTGTTATTTTAACTACCAACTGTTATTTTGTTTAGTATTGAGTTTCTTGGTACTTCTTTTTGTCCTTACTAAGGATACAAAGTTCAGAGTTCTGTGCTCAAACATTTGCTTGAACTAAGTTTTTTTTTCTTCTGTGTGGTTAGGCTTTCAATTTGATATACTATGATGCTTGTTTCTCTTCACACTTAATTATAAGGTTTGCTTTTTTTTGAAAAAATTTTTTTTTGAGATGCAGTTTTTGCTCTTGTAGCCCAGGCTGGAGTGCAGTGTGCAATCTTGGCTTACTGCAACCTCCACCTCCGGGTTTCAAGCAATTCTCCTGCCTCTGCCTCCTGAGTAACTGGGATTACAGGCATGCACCATCATGCCCAACTAATTTTTTGTATTTTCAGTAGAGACGGGTTTTCACCATGTTGACCAGGCTGGTCTTGAACTCCTGGCCTGGTGATCCACCTGCCTTGGCCTGCCAAAGTGCTGAGATTACAGGTGTGAGCCACCATGCCTGGCTGATTTTTTTTTTTAAATAAAGTTCAATAAGCCCAAGAAAAATGTTCGTCCTAATAAAGGGCATCTACAAAAAACGCCAAAGCTAACATCAAACTTTAAGGTGACAAAAACGGTTGCTTTTTAACTGTATTACAAATAACAAAACCATATTTTGTTATTCAATATTGAATATATATAGTATATATTTTATATATAATGAAGAACAAAACCATATTGAAAGATAAAAATAACTCATCTAAGTGAATTTGGAAAACAGTATTTTGAACACATAATCTAAGCCTAAATATAAAAGAATCACACAAAAATAACTCAGTTATAAATTTGCTTTCCACAGGTCTGAATCAGCAATTCAGAACTACCTTACTTGTATTTTAAGATTCAATAAGTAAATCATAGAGGATGTCAGTAAAATGGCAGAGTAAGAAGTCTTAGCTCTCTGTTCACTCATGTAAATACATAATAACAATACTGGAACCAAAACACCCTGAAGAAAAATCCATAATCCAGTTAATAATTGCGAGCAACCCCAGAGGAGCACAAACTGAGAGTAGTTACATTTATATGGGCAAGAACAATTTTCAACTTACCCTCATTAGCCTTTCCCCCAAACCAGCTCAGCTCAGTTGTCTTGGCTAATTTATTTCTTCCATAGGAAGAAGTGACATTGCCTGTTTGACCTCCTGACTTCTCACAGGGTTCTCCAAGGGGCTAGCCATCTCGCCTCACAGTGAGGTGCTGATCAACTGAGAAAGAAATGGGGCAGAAGTCCTCTTACATCTGCTCTGTATGACTGAGAAAAAGCACGAACAGAGACTTTTCCAGGGGATGGGGGGAGAGGGGGATGAGGGGGAGAGGGAGACAGGGAGAGAGGAGAGAAAAGAGAAGGTGTACTTGTCATCAACTTGATGGTATACTCCTGTAGGGGTCAGTCTTAATCTTATCTCATATGGAGCACTGCTAATGGATAAAGGTCTCTCCCAGTGAAGACTAGTCCATAAAGACTGAGAGAAATATCTACTACTTCAATGCACAGACAGCAAAGCAAACGTATAAACAGCATGAAGAATCAAGAAAATATGATACAAAGGAAGAAAACGATTATTCAACAGCCAAGCCGGGTGCGGTGGCTCACGCCTGTAATCCCAGCACTTTGGGAGGCCGAGGCGGGCGGATCACAAGGTCAAGAGATTGAGACCATCCTGGCCAACATGGTGAAACCCCGTCTCTACTAAAAATACAAAAATTAGTTGGGCATGGTGGCGTGCGCCTGTAGTCCCAGCTACTTGGGAGGCTGTGGCAGGAGAACTGCTTGAACCCAGGAGGTGGAGGTTGGAGTGAGCCGAGAGCGCCACTGCACTCTAGCCTGGTGCCTGGCGACAGAGTGACTCTGTCTAAAAAAAAAAAAAAAAAAGAAAAGAAAAAAGAAAAAAAAATTCAATAGCTAATCAAAAAGAAATGGAGACATGACAATCACCTGGGAAGCAAGTCATAATAATCATCTTAAAGATCAGTCAGTTAAAAGACAGCAGAGATACATAACTATATGAGGTCAGGAGAACAATACATGAATGAAGTGAGAAATTCAACACAGAGACAGAAATGATAAAGAACAAAATAGAAATACTGGCGCTGAAGAGTACAATAACTGAACTGAAATAGTCAGTACAGTGGTCCAAGAGCAGATGTCATCAAGCAGAAGAATCAACAAAATAAAATATAAATTAATATTTAAAGTCAGAGGAACAAAAGAAAAAAACAATGAAAAAGAGTGAAGAAAGCCTAAAGAACATGAGGAATTCTGCCAAGTGAATACAACATTAAAGAAGTTACAGAGGGAGGAGAGAAACTGGTAAAAAGCCTATTTAAAGAATAGCTATAAATTTTCCAAATCTGAGGAGACATAGAGACACCCACATTCATGAATCCCAAAGCCCCCTCTTTCAACTGAAAGAGATCTAAACTGAGACACGTTATAGTCAACTTGTCAAAAGTCAAAGACAAAATGACTTACTACATACAAAGGAGTCTCCAGTCTCCATACTATCCATTGATTTCTCAGCAGAAACCTTGCAAATCAAACATATTCAAAAAGTCATAAATCACAAAGGAAGGCTGCAAAAGACGACAGGAATAAAAGAACTACAAAACAACCCAGAGAACAATGAACAAAATGGTAGTAACAAGTCATCATCTATCAACAATCACTTTAAATGGATTAAATTCCCCAATGAAAAGACACAGAATGGTTGAATATATTTAAAACAAACAAACAAAACAAGATCCAACTATCTCCTGGCTACAAGAGACTCATTTTAACTTTAAGGAGCACAGACTAAATGTCAAGGATTAGAAAAAGATTATTCCAAGCAAATGATAACCAAAACAGCAAGAGCAGCTATTCTTGTATCACACAAAATAGACTTTAAGACAAAAACTGTCAGCCGGGTGCAGTGGCTCCGGCCTGTAATCCCAGCACTTTTGGAGACAGAGGCAAATGGATTACCTGAGGTCAGGACTTCGAGATCAGGCTGGCCAACATGATGAAACCCCATCTCTAATGGTGATGGGTGCCTGTAATCCCAGTTACTCAGGAGGCTGAGGCAGGAGAATTGCTTGAACCCAGGAGGCGGAGGTTGCAATGAGCCAAGATCACGCCATTGCACTCCAGCCTGGGCAACAAGAGCAAAACTCCCTCCAAAAAAAAAATAGTCACAAGAGACAAAGGTCATTATATAATAATAAAGGGACCAATTTATCAAAAAGATATAAAAGTTATAAGTACATGTACACCAATATGTTTAGGGAGCTCATAATAAAGCACATATTAATGGATCTGAAAGAAAAAGCAATACAGTAATAGGAGACTTCAATACTCCACTTTCAACAATGACTAGATCTCCAGACAAAATATTATTAAGAAATAGTGAACTTGAAAAACAATACATATGAAATGGATGTAGAAAACACAGAACATTTCATCCAACAGTAGTACAAAATGCATTCTTCTCCAGCTCACAGAAGAATATTATCCTGGAATATTCTCCAGGATAATAAAATGTTGGGCAACAAAACAAGTCTTAACAAATTTAAGAACACTGAAATCATAAAAACCGTATTTTTTGAAAATAATGGTATGAAACTAGAAGTCAGTAACAGGCTGAAAACTGAAAAATTCACAAACAGGTGGAAATTAACCAATATACTCTTGAACAATCAAGGATCAAGGAATAAATTAAAATAGAAAACTAATAATTATCTGGAGACAGAAACTTGACATACCAAAACTTACGGGATGCAGTTAAAAGAAGTTCTAAGAGAAACATTTATAGCAATACATACCTGTATTACAAAAAAAAAGATATCAAATAAACAACCTAACTTAGGCCTCAAGGAATTAGAAAAAGAACTAATCCCAAAGTTCAAGGAAGGAAATAATATAGAGCAAAAAGAAATAAATGAAAATAGATACCAGAAAATAAAAGATCAACAAAACTGAGAGCTGGTTTATTTTATTTATGAGAGCTGGCTTTTTAAAAGAGTTAAACAAATGGAGAAATCTTTACCTAGAGTAATTAAGAGAAGGAAAACTCAAATAAGATTATAATCTTAAAGAGACATTAAAATGGATGCCTCAGAAAAACAGAGGACCAGAAGAGACTACCATGAAATTAAATCAACAACCACCCTACACTAACAAAGAAAAGTCCAGGACCAAAGGGCTTTAATGGTGAATTCTACCAAACATTTAAAGAAGAATTAATGGGCCAGGCTTACCTGTAATCCCAGCACTTTGGGAAGCCGAGGTGTGTGGATCACTTGAGGTCAGGAGTTTGAGACCAGCCTGGCCAACATGGTGAAACCCCGTCTCTACTAAAAATGCAAACATTAGCCAGATGTGATAGAGGGAGCTTGTAATCCCAGCTACTTAGGAGGCTGAGGTGAGAGAATTCCTTGGACCCAAGAGGCGGAGGTTGCAGTGAGCCCAGATCATGCCACTGCACTCCAGCCTGGGAGACAAGAGTGAAACTCCATCTCAAAATAAATGAAGAATTAATGCCAATACTTCTAAAAATATTCCAAAAAGTTGAAGAAGGAAGACTTGCAGACTCACTTTATAAGACCACCATTACCCTGATACCAAAGCCAGACAAGAATCCTTCAAGAAAACTAGGACAATAACATTGTTAAATATAGATGCAGGCCAGGTGCAGTGACTCATGCCTGCAACCCCAGCACTTTGGGAGGCTGAGGGGGGTGGATTATAAGGTCAGGAGTTCGAGACCATCCTGGCCAACATGGTGAAACCCCGTCTCTACTAAAAATAGAAAAATTAGCTGGGCACGGTGGCGCGTGCCTGTAATCCCAGCTACTTAGGAGGCTGAGGCAGGAGAATTGCCTGAACCCAGGAGGCGGAGGTTGCGGTGAGCCGAGATCGCGCCATTTGCACTTCAGCCTGGGTAACAAGAGCGAAACTCCGTCTCAAAAAAAAAAAAAAATTAGCTGGGTGGAGTGGTGGGTGCCTGCAATCCCAGCTATTAGGGAGGCTGAGGCAGGAGAATCGCTTGAATCGAGGAGGTGGAATTTGCAGTGAGCCGAGATAGTGCCATTGCGCTCCAGCCTCTTGCTCTCTGAGACCCAGAGACTTTTTTTTTTTTTTTTTTTGAGACGGAGTTTTGCTCTTGTTACCCAGGCTGGAGTGCAATGACACGATCTCGGCTCACCGCAATCTCCACCTCCTGGGTTCAAGCAATTCTCCCGCCTCAGCCTCCCGAGTAGCTGGGACTACAGGTGTGCGCCACCAAGCCCAGCTAATTTTTAGTATTTTTTTTAGTAGAGACGGGGTTTCACCTTGTGAACCAGGATGGTCTCGATCTCTTGACCTCGTGATCCACCCGCCTCGGTGTCCCAAAGTGCTGGGATTATAGGCGTGAGCCACCGCGCCCAGCCGAGACCCAGAGACTTTTAAGATTCTGTCTCAAAAACAAAAATATATACATATGCACAAAAATCCTCAACAAAGCAAGGTGCAATGGATCACGCCTGTAATCCCAGCATTTTGGGAGGATGAGGTGGGAGGACTGCTTGACCCCAGGAGTTCGAGACCAGCATGAGGAACACAGTGACACCCCATCTATACAAAACAGTTAGCTGGGTGTGGTGGCACAGTCCTGTGGCCCCAGCCACTTGGGAAGCTGAGATAGGAGGATTGTTTGACCCCAGGAGGACAAGGCTGCAGTGTTGTGCCACTGCATTCCAGCTTGGGAGACAGAGTGAGACCCTGTCTCAAAAACAAAAACAAAAACAGAAAGTCTCAACAAAACACAAGCAAACTGAATTCAACAGCATATAGTCATGTAGGATTTATCCCTGGGATTCAAAGATGGTTCAAAATATACAAATTAAGCAATGCGATATACCACATTAACCAAATGAAAGACGAAGTTCTTTCAATAAATCATCTCAATAAATGCAGACAAAGCATTGACAAAATAAAACATCTTTTCACGGTAAAGACTCTCAACAAGCCAGGCACGGTGGCTCAAGCCTGTCAACCCAGCACTTAGGGAAGCCAAGGCGGGCAGATCATTTGAGGTCAGGAGTTTGAGACCAGCCTGGCCAACATGATGAAACCCCGTCTCTACTAAAAATATAAAAATTAGCCAGGCATGGTGGTGTGTGTCTGTAATCCCAGCTACTTGGAGGCAGAGGCACAAGAATTGCTTGAACCCAGGAGGTGGGGTTGCAGTGAGCTTAGACTGTGCTACTATATTCCAGCTCAGGTGACAGAGCGAGACTCCACTTAAAAAAAAAAAAAAAAAAGACTCTCAACAATTTGCGTAGAGAGGGAATGTACAACACAGCAAGGGCCATATGACAAGCCCACAGCTAACATCATATTCAACAGTGGGAAGCTAAAACCTTTAAAGATCAGGAACAAGACAAGGGTGACCAATGCAACTACTTATGTTTAACACAGTACACGAGGGAGGGAGAGAGGGGGAGAGGGGGAGAGGGGGAGAGGGGGAGAGGGGGAGAGGGGGAGAGGGGGAGAGGGGGAGAGGGGGAGAGGGGGAGAGGGGGAGAGGGGGAGAGGGGGAGAGGGGGAGAGGGGGAGAGGGGGAGAGGGGGAGAGGGGGAGAGGGGGAGAGGGGGAGAGGGGGAGAGGGGGAGAGGGGGAGGGAGAGAGTTGGAAGAAAAATGTTTGCAGATGACATGATCTTACATAGAGAAAACCCAAAAAACTGCACCAAAAACTGTTAGAACAAGTAAGCAAATTTACTTTTTGTTGCAGGATACAAAATCAACCTATAAAAATGAGTTGTGTTTCTGCCAGGTGTGGTGGCTCACGCCTGTAATCCTAGCATACGGGGAGGCCGAGGCAGGTGGAACACGAGGTCAGGAGTTGGAGACCAGCCTGACCAACATGGTGAAACCACATCTCTACTAAAAATACAGAAACTAGCTGGGTGTGGTGGCACTCGTCTGTAATCCCAGCTACTCAGGAGGCTGAGGCAGGAGAATCACTTGAACCCAGAAGGCAGAGATTGCAGTGAGCCAACACTGCACCACTGCACTCTGACCTGGGTGACAGAGTGAGACTGCATAAAAAAACCCAAAAAGCCTAGGTGTTGTGGCTCATGCCTGTAATCTCAGCACTTTGGGGGGCTGAGGTGGGCAGATCACCTGTCAGGGGAATTCGAGACTAGCCTGTCCAACCTGGTGAAACCCCATCTCTACTTTAAAAAGGGCCAGGCGCGGTGGCTCACGCCTATAATCCCAGCACTTTGGGAGGCCGAGGTCAAGAGATCAAGACCATCCTGGTCAACAAGGTGAAACCCCGTCTCTACTAAAAATACAAAAATTAGCTGGGCATGGTGGCAAGCACCTGTAGTCCCAGCTACTCGGGAGGCTGAGGCAGGAGAATGCTTGAACCCAGGAGGCAGAGGTTGCAGTGAGCCGAGATCATGCCACTGCACTCCAGCCTGGGTAACAAGAGTGAATCTCCATCTCGGGGGAAAAAAAAAAAAGTTGTATTTCTATACATAAACTACCCAAAACAGAGATTAAGAATTCTATTAAAAAGCCATTAAAGGCCAGGCGTGGTGGCTCACGCCTGTAATCCCACCACTTTGGGAGGCCAAGGTCAAGAGATGGAGACCATCCTGGCCAACACGGTGGAACCTCGTCTTAAAAAGAAAAAATAAAAATTATTTAGAAATAAATTTACCCGAGGTAAAAGATCTGAAAATGATAAACACTGATTAAAAAAAAACTGAAAAAGACATAAACAGAAAGATATCCAGTGTTCATGCATAGGGAGAATACTGAAATGTCCACAGCACCCAAAGTGATCAACAGATTCCACGTAACTCCTATCAAAATTCCAATGACATAGTCTTCAGAAATAGACTAAAATCTGAGATATGCATATGGTATCATGTTTTTCTGTAAATTTTTTTCTTTATTGTGGTAAAATACACAGAAAATTTAACATCTTAACCCTTTTCAAGTGTATAGTTCAGTAGCATTAAGTATATATGTTTGTACAATTATCACCACCATCCACCCTTTGCATCTTGCAAAACTGAAACCCCAATACCTATTAAATACATCATGGTTTAGGAGTATATAGAAATAGACAGATACAAACGTTTTGGTGTGTGTATAGACACAAACATTTCCCAGATGTGTCCACTCTGAGGATCTGGAAGAAATAGGCACACCTAATGCCCAGATCTTGGTTTATGAGTTTCATTCTCCAATAAAAAAGGAAGCAGAGTTCCCCAGAGATCAATTCCAGGGCAAGAGCAAGGGAAGTACAAAATGAGTCTCGACACTGCCAGAAAGTAAAGAAATTGTCCAAAAATGATGGGAAGATGTCAGAAAGTACGCAGAAATCAACTTAAGGGAGTTCCCAATAACCAAGTCTGGGAGAGTGTGAGCAAGAAAATAAAAAATAGTGGAAAAAGCCACTGGCCTATACTGATGTAAAGTAATTTGATAAATGGAGGAGAAAGAGAAGTTTTTTTTGTTTTGTTTTGCCAAATTCCAATTAATATAGAAGATATGACTGGAACAGAAACTCATAATTTGGACATATAGCACAGTAAGTATTACAGGTAATAATCATCAGTGGAAACTAAAATTAGTGGGCATATAGTAGAATGGAAACAGAATACTTGCATAGTCCTTAAGTATCTCCCTATCAGAAACTTTTCAATTACACAGAGTATATTAACTTTACAGTAGGAAAAAAAGATAACACATTAAATGTGAGAAACAAAGACTCTCAAACTAAATACAAAAATCAATCTAATATTGTATATAAATATTAAAAAATTAAAAAATACGGTTCCACATATACTCAAGGCTATTTATGAAACAGAAATAATAAACCATAATTTTTTAACTTTTTTAAAATAAAATTTTATAGCCGAGCGTGGTGGCTCATGCCTGTAATCCCAGCACTTTGGGAGGCCGAGGCGGGTGGATCACGAGGTCAAGAAATCGAGACCATCCTGGTCAACATGGTGAAACCCCATCTCTACTAAAAATACAAAAAAATTAGCTGGGCATGGTGGCGCGTGCCTGTAATCCCAGCTACTCAGGAGGCTGAGGCAGGAGAATTGCCTGAACCCAGGAGGCGGAGGTTGTGGTGAGCCGAGATTGCGCCATTGCACTCCAGCCTGGGTAACAAGAGCAAAACTCCGTCTCAAAGAAAAAATAAATAAAATAAAATAAAATTTTATTTTTAATTCCTTGGCAACTTTCATTTAATAATAAACCATAATTTTTAAGAAGTTATATTGGGGCCGGGCGCAGTGGCTCACACCTGTAATCCCAGCAATTTGGGAGGCTGAGGCAGGTGGATCATGAGGTCAGGAGATTGAGATCATCCTGGCCAACAGGGTGAAACCTGTCTCTAGTAAAAATACAAAAATTAGCTGGGTGTGGTGGCACGCACCTGTAGTCGCAGCAACTAGGGAGACTGAGGCAGTAGAAGCACTTTAACCCGGGAGGTGGAGGTTGCAGTGAGCCGAGATCATGCCACTGCACTTTAGCCTGGGGACGGATGGAGACTCAGTCTTAAAAAACAAAAAAACAAAAAAACGCTGTATTGAGTAAGCATAGGAATAATAATTTAAAAAAAAGATGTAGATACCACAAAAGGAACAAAGCAGTTCTAATGACTTTTTTGAGTTACTATTGCTTTTTTACTCACTGTGAAACTCTGTTCTCTTAAATCAGTTATTAGAAATTTACTGTTTGAAACTGTATCAGTAAGAAATATCAGAAAGACTGAAATATCTCACTTTTGCCTGGAGGGTTTATGTAATGTTTTGACACCAAGAAGAATTACCAATTTACAACCCAATTTACTTTCTCCTCCAATAAAAGATTTCTAACACAACATTCCACATCTACCCACATTTATTTTTCCAAGGAAATGTGACCCTGGGTTGTTTGTACCCAGATATGATGCTGGGGGTGGGGACGGAAAATGAAGTCTTGTTGTTTTCTGTTTGGTAGAAGATTGTCTTCACTTGTGGAAGGTATAGGAGATATATGCTTAAGATTAAAGGGGAAAGTACATTGACTTCCAATTTAAATGGCTCATCATAAAGTATACATCGAAAACAAATGAAACAAATCTTAAGAACTAGTGAATGTAGGTTAAAGATTAAATCGAGCTACAGATTTTCTCTAGATCAGTACTTTTTTTTCTTTCGTTTTGAGACAGGATCTACACTCTGTCACCCAAGCTGGGGTGCAGTGATGCAATCACAGCTCACTGCAGCCTCGACCTCCCAGGCTCAAGTGATCCTCCCACATCAGCCTCCAAAGTGGCTGGGACTACACACACACAGACACACCACCACCATGCCTGAGTAATTTTTTGTTTTTAGTAGAGACAGGGGTTTGCCCTATTTTTTTCTAGGTTGGCCTCTAACTCCTAAGCTCCAGCGATCCTCCTTCCTCGGGCTCCCAAAGCGCTGGGATTACAGGTGTGAGGCACCCTGCCCCGCCCTAGGTAAGACTTATAGTACCTGAGAGAAAACCCACCTGTCAAAAGTTATCTTCGCATTCATTACCAATTCAATCCCTCCTGCTAGTAAATCAGCCTGCAGAGTGTTCTAGGGACGCCCTCCTACTTTGAGGCTCTGGGGGGAATCTACAGGGCGCTAAGGTGAGATCGAGGTGATGGCCTGGAACCACAGCTGAGCAGTCCTGCTTTTCCTCGGTGGTAAATTGTACATTTATCTGCATTCATCCACTCACACATTCGATTATATCAGATTCATGTGCTCCCGAACAACCTGAAAAGGTTTCTTTCCACCTCGATAGAACTTAAGACCCGACACCCACAGCCAGAACAACTGCATGAAGTGCTCACCGAGACTCGACAGAATTGACAAGCCACGAGGACGCCAAGCGAAAGGAACCGTCAACAGGAAGGCAAAGATGCTGTCCCTTCTGGAGAAAAGGCACAACGCTGGCTGCGGAGGCTGTTTTTTTGTTTTTTGTTTTTGGTTAGAGATGGGGGTCTCCTTGTGTTGTTCAGGCTGGTCTTGAACTCTAGCCTCAAGCGATCCTCCCACCTCAGCCTCCCAAAGCGCTGCGACGACAGGCCTGAGTCGCCGCGCCCCGCCCTATGAGACTTCTACAGAGGGGAGCAGGAAGAACTGAAAGACCGTGCCCGCCCCGCGCCTCCTCCTGGGCGGAGGTCCCAAAACAGCCGCCCCGACCCCTGCGGACAGATCCAACCGGGGCTCTCAGAGGAGGGGCCGCACCTTGGGAGCGCCCACAGGGTGCCCAAGTTGCCCGACTGTGCACGGGGCAAGCTGCATTTCACTGGGCGCCTCCTCTTTGGATTCTCCTACTCCCGCGTGGCCGCAGCTGGACAGGACGCGACACCTCCCAAGAACGAAAACTTACCTTAGACGCCAGCGAGGGCTCGCGGTTAAGATGGCGGCCGTCATGTGCTTGCGCATGCGCATATGCAGACACGACGCGCAAGCGCAGAGGCTAGGACCACATAAGGGGCGGGGCCTCGGATTCTGGGCCCACCTGCGGTTATGGCTGCTACCAATCCAGAGCAGAGAGGAAAAGCTATTTGTCTCCCCCAAGAGGGAAACTGTCACCGGTAGAGGGTCTTGACTGCAAGTTGTCCAGGTTCTTGGCGTTCTGAACAAATAATTGGACAAAACGCCCAGCAAAGCAAAGAAAGAATAAAGCAACAAAAGAACAAAAGCAGGAACTTGTTGAAAACGGAAGTATACTTCACAATGCTGAAACTGATCAAGCAGCAGCTCAAGGGCCCTGATAGAGAATCTTCATGGGTCCAAATACCCGCTAGAAGTTTCCCATTGGCCACTTCCTGCTCACCTCATGTAAATGAAGTGGTAGCCCGCAATCAGTCTGAGTGGTTGGAGAAAGCAGCCAACCAGAGGCTGAAGTGAAATTACAAAGGTCACACTCCTGTGCAAACATCTGATTTGTTGCAAAAAAACAACCAATCAAAGCTAGGGTGAAGTTACAAAGTTATACTTCTATGCAAACGAAGACTCAACAAGCCATCAGTCTGATTTTTTTGCAAACAGCCAATTTCCCATTTGACAGGCAGAGAAGGTCAAAGGGAGTAGCCTCTGATCCTTTTGTTATTTAGGCATGGAAAGTTAGGGTTTTCCTTTTATTTTAGTTATAGGAAGTCAGCATGAAACAGCTTTAGGTTCCCTGCCTCCAGACTCTATTCTGCTCACAAGGACTTGATTTTTGGTCATTTCACACCCAGAGACTAGAATCTCCTATTACTTGGAATTTGTTCAAAAATTAGCACATAGAAGCCGGGCCTGATGGCTCACTCCGGTGATCCTAGCACTTTGGGAGGTCGAGGCAGGCAGATCATTTGAGCTCAGGAGTTCAAGACCAGCCTGGGCAATATGGCAAGACCCCATCCCTATAAAAAAGACAAAAAAACAGAAAAATTAGCACATAGATAAGAGCATGGGGACCCTTCTGGATTGTAAACTAAAAATAAAATCGTAAGCTCCCCACACGCTGAATGGAACCCCTCTTGGCCAAGAGAACCCCAGAAAAATCTTAAAAATTGTGCTCTAAGCCATATGGGAAGAGAGGTCAGAGAGGCCTCATAATACCCCCCTCACTTTTGGAGTTTAGGCTCAACTGACCAGCATTCATGTTAAAATAGACATCATAAACAGGACCTAAGGTCTTGCCTGACGAGGGTTAAGTCACACACCGTTACAGGTCACTCTGACTCAGTGTACTGGGTAACAGACTTCCTTATCTTAAAACATCCCTCGCTGGGCACGGTGACTCATGCCTATAATCCCAGCACTTTGGGAGGCCACGGCGGGCGGATCATGAGGTCAGGAGTTTGAGACCAGCCTGGCCAACATGGTGAAACCTCGTATCTACTAAAGATACAAAAAAAAAAAAAAAAATTAGGTGGGTGTGGTGGCACGTGCTTGTAATCCCAGCTACTTGGGTGGCTGAGGCAGGAGAATTGCTTGAACCCAGAAGGCAGAGGTTGCAGTGAGCCGAGATTGTGCCACTGCACTCCAGCCTGGGCAACAGGGTGGGACTTCATCTCAAAGAAAAAAAAATCCCTTTCTGCTGACTCCAGTTTTAGACAAAGCTTCACTCCTTTAACCAATTGCAAGTTAACCTCTGTACCCACCTATGACTTATAGGTTCCCACTTCAAGATATCCCACGTTTTGGAGCAGAACTGTCAGAGACATTTGAACCAGAGCAACTGCATCTTGAATAAGAGCTGGGTGAAATAAGGCTGAGACCTATTGGGGTGCATTTTCAGGAGGTTAAGGCATTCTAAATCACAAGATGAGATAGGAGGTCAGCACAAGATATAGGTCACGAAGTCCTTACTGATGAAACAGATTGTGATAAAAAAAAAAGCCAACCAAAACCCACCAAAACCAAGACGGCAACAAAAGCGATCTCTCGTCATCCTCACTGCTCCTTATACACTAATTATAATGCATTGACATGCTAAAAGACACTCCCACCAGCACCATGATAGTGTACAGATGCCATAGCTATGTCAGGAAGTTACCCTATGTGGTCTATAAAGGAGAGCAACTTTCAGTTCTGGGAGTTGCCCACCCCTTTCCCAGAAAACTCATGAATAATCCACCACTTGTTTAGCATATAATCAAGAAATAACCATAAAAATAGCCAACCAGGGGGCGATGGCTCTTGCCTGTAAGTAAACCCAGCACTTTGGGAGGCCGAGGCAGGCAGATCACGAGGTCAGGAGTTCGCCTGAGCAATATGGTGAAACACCGCCTCTACTAAAAATGCAAAAATTAGTTAGGCATTAGTAATCCCAGCTACTCGGGAGACTGAGGCAGGAGAATTGCTTGAACCGGAAAGCGGAGGTTGCTGTGAGCCAAGATCGCACCACTGCACTCCAGCCTGGGCGACAGAGTGAGAGTTCGTCTCAAAAAAAAAAAAAAAAAAAAATTAGCCAACCAGAGGCCCTTGGGGATGCTCTGCCTGTGGAGTAGCCATTCTTTTATTTATTTACTTTTGTAATAAACTTGCTTTAACTTTATTCTATGGACTCACCCCAAATTCTTTGTTGCACGAGATTCAAGAACCCGCTCTTGGGGTCTAGACTGAGACCCCTTTCCAGTAACAGAACCAATGTATATCTTCCATAAATATATGGAATTCATGCCTTCTTTGCCTGTAGCTTCTGAAATGTACAAAACCATATTGTAATCCGAGTGTCATGGGGGCACTTTCTCAGGACGAGAGACTGTGTTCCCCTGCCATGGTCACCCATAATGGCTCAGCATAAATCCCCCAATATAGTTTACAGAGTCTGATTTTTTCATTAACAAGGTCATAATTTGAATCCTGATTCTATTGTCACATACTAGTGACAAAGATTCTTTGCTTGACCAAAGTTTAATTTATTTATTGAGACAGGGTCTCCCTCTCTTGCCCAGACTGGAGTGCAGTGGCAAGAGCATGACTCCCTGAAACCTCAAACTCCCAGGCCTAAGCCATTCTCCCCTGTCAGCCTCCAGAGTAGCTGGGACTACAGGCACACGCCACCCTACCCTGCTCATTTTGTTTAATTTTTGCAGAGACAGGGGCTCACTATGTTTCCCAGGCTGGTCTCAAGCCATCCTCCTGTCTGTTCTGTTCGTCTACCAAAGTGCTGAGATTACAGGTGACAGCCACCATTCCTGGCCACTTGATCAAACATTAATCAGTAATCAGTCTCCTGAACCTTCTCTTAGGCCCATCTGTGCACCTGTAGGTGAAACCCAGTTTTAGCAAGAACTCTACTTAGTAGCCAGGTTATTCAGAATCTATCCCTGCCCCACCAAATTCCTTGATCACTCTCAACATTTAATTGAATTTCTCATACTCCACTGAGGCAGGAGAATAGGGTCTGGAGGCTTGGAACTTAAGGCCAATTCAAGCTGACTTCCTAAAAGAGAAAACAAAAATCTGAGGTCAGGGAATCTAAGGCCAGTTAATGATAATTCCGTAAAGTTAAATCAAAGGAAAAACACCTGGGGCTGCAGGCAGGGAATCTAAGGCCAATTAATTCGAACTTTCTGAAGCTAAACCAAAAGGAAAAAAAAAACCATCTTTCTAAGATCAAAGGCTCAAAGATCAAAGGCTACTCTCTCTGCAATCCTCCCCTTTCCACTACTTTTCACGTGGAAAGGGGACGTGCCTTGGAGTAGCTGCGGGCCAAGCAGGGGCCATCCCCTTCATCTGTGTAGGCCACCAATCTGCTCTGGCCTCTGGTTGGCCACGGGCCAAGTCATCTCAGCCTTTAATTAGCCAGGGGCCAAATCCTCCATCCAGATAAGGGGTAGCCAATAAGGACTCCAAAAAACTTTGTGAACGGGCCTTTGAGTTGCTTGCTTAGACCCGCTTCCACCTGGTGAAATGCTTTCTTGCTTCAGTAAATCCCTGCTTTCGGCTAAGCATGGTGGCTCACACCTGTAATCCCAGCACTTTGGGAGGCCGAGGTGGGCAGATCACTTGAGGTCAGGAATTTGAGACCAGCCTGGCCAATGTGGCGAAACCCTGTCTCTCCTAAAAATACAAAAATTAGCTGGGCATGGTGGCATGTGCCTGTAACCCCAGCTACTCAGGAGGCTGAGACATGGGAATCAATTGAACCTGGGAGGTGAAGGTTGCAATGAAATCACACAATCGCACTCCAGCCTGGGTGACAGAGCAAGACTTTGCCTCAAAAAAAAAAAAAAAAAAAAAAAAAATCCCCGCTTTTGCTGTTTCATTGCTTTGTTACTTCATGCGTTTTGTTCAATTCTTTGTTCAACACACCAAGAACCTGGACATCTGACACTCAAGGCCTGCCTTCCAGTAACACCACCATCCTCTAGGTGATGTCTGATTGCTCTGACCTATTTTTAGCAAGAAACTTGTCATGTGGGTTTAGGGAAAATCCCCTTTACGCTGGATGTTTCTTTTCTCTTAATAATTTTCCATCCATTGGCCCACCCTGCTCCTTGTCTATGAATTCCCACCGGCCCATCTTTTGGGAATAGAGCCCAGTTTTCTTTTTATTTATTTTGAGACAGAGTCTCCTTTCTGTCACCCAGGCTGGGGTTCAGTGGTGCAATCTTCGCTCACTGCAACCTTTGCCTCCTGGGTTCAAGTGATTCTCCTGCCTCAGTCTCCCAGGTAGCTGGGATTACAGGTGTCTGCCACCAAACCTGGCTAATTTATATATATATATATATATATATATTTTTTTTTGAGACGGAGTTTCACTCTTGTTACCCAGGCTGGAGTGCAATGGCACGATCTCGGCTCACCGCAACCTCTGCCTCCTGGGTTCAGGCAATTCTCCTGCCTCAGCCTCCTGAGTAGCTGAGAGTACAGGCACGCACCACCGTGTCCAGCTAATTTTTTGTATTAGTAGAGACGGGGTTTCACCATGTTAACCAGGATGGTCTCGATCTCTTGACCTCGTGATCCACCCACCTCAGCCTCCCAAAGTGCTGGGATTACAGGCTTGAGCCACCGTGCCCGGCCCCTAATTTTTATATTTTTAGTAGAGACAGGGTTTCACCACGTTGACCAGGCTGGTCTTGAATTGCTTGACTCAAGCAATCACTCGCCTTGGCCTCCGAAAGTGCCGGGATTATAGGCTTGAGCCACAGCACCTAGCCAGAGCCCAGTTTTATACAGAGGTTGGTTTTCCACTATTGCAATTGTCCTGAGTAAAATTGTTTTTACTGCTTTAACTGTTGTTCAGGTCTGGTTTTCTTTGATACTAGTTTTATGATCTCTATGCCTCAATTTCCTTATAAGTTGAGACAATATTGCCTTATAGAAATAAATAAGAATGAACTGAATTAATGGTCTATGAGTTTATGGCTTGGCGTGTTGGCTCATGCCTGTAATCCCAGCACTTTGGGAGGCTGCGGCAGGTGGATCACTTGAACCTAGGAGTTTGAGACCCGCCTGAGCAACATGGTGAAACCCCGTCTCTACAAAAAATACAAAAATTATCTGGGTGTGGTGGTGAGGGCTTGCAGTCCCAGCTACTCAGGAGGCTGAGACAGGAGGATCACTTGAGTCTAGGAGGTGGAGTTTGCAGTCAGTCATGGTTGAGCCACTGCACTCCAGGCTGGGTGACAAAGTAAGACCCTATCTCAACAACAACAACAACAAAAAAACAAAAAACAAACAAAAAAAAAAACGGGAAGGGCCAAGTTTGGTGGCTCACGCCTGTAATTCCAGCACTTTGGGAGGCCAAGGCAGGTGGATCACCTGAGGTCAGGAGTTCAAGACCAGCCTGCCCAACATGGAGAAACCCTGTCTCTACCAAAAATACAAAATTAGCCAGGCGTGGTGGCACATGCCTGTAGTCCCAACTACTCGGGAGGCTGAGGCAGGAGAATCGCTTGAATCCAGGAGGTGGAGGTTGCAGTGAACTGAGATCACACCATTGCACTCCAGCCTGGGTAACAAGAGTGAAACTCCATCTCAAAAAAAAAAAAAAGATAACTGAGTTTATTGAGTTTAAAACACTACCTGATACACAATAAGCAATATTTTTCATTTTAAGAGACCAAAAGAAAGAGAAAACAGCCCCAATGTGTTCCCAGCTGCATTTTCTTAAGGCCCAATAATGAGAAGCAGACAAACTAGGGAAGATAGGAATTACTTGCTGTAACTGGATACAAGGAGAAGGCTGGAGATGATTCCACCAGACCAACTCAAAGTGTTACAATTCTCTTAGTCCTTATGTAGGTTGGGGTTATGTGCCTAGGTGCAGCATAGCATTCACCTAAGTCTATTGGTAACTAATTTTGTTTCGACTAGAAGGTCAGAGATTAAAAAAAAAAATTCTTGCTAAATCTAATTAAATGGGCCCCAATGCCTTCAAGGCTTGTCTACTGTGGTACTGGAGTGATTATTTCTTATCTTCTTTACAGCTTGGTTAATGTGGGAAAGGGGAGAAGAAATTAAATTTTTATTCTTTTCTTTTTTTTTTAAGATGGAGTTTCACTCTTGTTACCCAGGCTGGAGTGCAATGGTGAGATCTCGGCTTACTGCAACATCTGCCTACCCGGTTCAAGCGATTCTCCTGCCTCAGCCTCCCAAGTAGTTGGGATTACAGTCATGCACCACAATGCCCGGCTAATTTTGTATTTTTTTTTAGTAGAATCGGGGTTTCGCCATGTTAGTCAGGCTGGTCTTGAACTCCCAACCTCAGGTGATCTGTCCGCCTCGGGCTCCCAAAGTGCTGGGATTACAGGTGTGAGCCACCGCGCCCGGCCTAAATTTTTCTTCTTTTCTATAAGCAAACTTCCCTGAGTTCTTTCCCCTCCTATGGGATTGTATTCTGCTTTGTAAGTTTTATAAGTTTATAAATTTTTGTATTCATGTTCTCTATATCTGATAACTGTAAGTTGCTGTAACACAGCGAAGGTCATAAGAAATGCCCAAGCAATCAGGACTCTGGTTTTCTGGGCACTGTAGCAGAAGGCAATAGCTAAGGCCCATGCTAGAATCCCTCAGCTCTACAGATAGCCAACATCTGAGTCTCATAGCAACAGTCATTTGTAAGCCTAAGTTAGGTGCCTATCATTGCTTAATGAATTGTCTTTGTTCTACACCTGCAAACTTGTTTTAGCGCCATTAAGTACTTCATGTATAAAAAGCCAAGCCATGTCTTTGTTAGGGCTCCGCCTTGGGATGTTAATCTGCTGAGCTGGTGGCCACCTTAATAAACTCCTCCTGTTTCACCCATTGGTCTCTCTGGTCTCCTGAATGTTCTGCAGCAGGTCCAGAGAGCTGCCTTAGACTCTCCAACAAATCTACAAACAAGGAATCTACAAACTCGTCTCAGATTTTGTCGACTCTGAGACAGGTCCTGGCATTGGGGATGTAAGGCTGTCTCTATTATTTTGGTTTGCTCCAGGGTAGGGAGCAGCTTACGCAAGCCTCCGATTGACCGTATGTTTCATTTCTAGCTTTGATGTCTGGGCTGTAAAAATACAAAAATTAGCAGAGTGTGGGGGCACGCGTCTGTAGTCCCAGCTGCTTGGGAGGCCGAGATGCGATAAACACTTGGGCTGGGGAGGTCAAGGCTGTAATGAGCCATGATCGCATCACTGCACTCCAGACTGGGCGATAGAGTGAGATATTGCCTCATAAAAAGAAAAAAAAAAAGAGCTATACATATTTAAACAATGAAAACATGCATAAAAAATATTTATATTCGATGTTCCAAATAATAAACTGACAGCTATTAGAATTCAGCAAGTTTCCAGGTAAAAGGTTCGATTTAAATAATTACCAGTGGCTTCCCTCTACAGGAGAAGTTATCAATAAAACAATGAAAGGGAAAACTAAAAGGCCCAAAAGGACTGAGTGAATGGAAAGGAGAGTCTGTTTCATATTAGAGTTGAAAATATATGTGTCCTGTGTACAGGGCTGTAGCAACATGGAGGATAGGTATAAACCCAATTGATGAGCATCCGGTATCCGTGGAAGCTGAGGACCTGGTTGGGAAGCCCTAAACTTAGCCCCAGCCCCAGGCCTAGTTACTTAAGCCTCGACCCTAGCCCTCGTCCCCGCTACCTAGGAATTTCAACCAAGTCCCGCCCCCAATCTGGTTCCACCTTTAGCCACGCCCCTTGGAGTATTTAGAAAGCCACGCCCCTAGATCCGGTCTAGCTACAGCCTCGCCTCGCCCACAGAGTCAAACAAGCCCAGTCCAAGGTTCTGTTTCCTCTGTTTACTCTCAATAATGAAGAAACTAGGATTTCTCATCCGCTTGCGGCTAGAACCAGTCTTCACTCTCCTTAGCAGTCCCTGCTCCTTCCCGCCCCACCTCCTTCACCTCAAGTCCCGCCTCTCAGGCCCCGCCCAATAGGGCGTCTGTTGTGCCGAACTAGGAACTGAAGTGCCGTTTGCGCATGCGCGAGCAGCCATGTCAATCAGCGCCTCCGCCCACGTCTGAGGTAAATTTTTGCCTCCGTCCACTTCCTGCCCTGCCCTGCCCCACCCCGCCTGCCGCGGGTCCGGTCCGCGGGAGACGCAGGGCTCGGCCTGAGGATCGGCGGTCTAAGGGCGGCCTCTCAGCCGCTCCCTGCCCGGACCCTGCGCCTGGGGCCTCCCGCTGCCGCTGTGCCTTCTCGGAGAGCCTGGGTCAGCTGCTGCTGCGGCGGCGACTCGTCGCAAACTGACCGAATCGGGAACTCTGGTCTGGATCCAGAAATCGGGGTGATTCTGATGCAGGCGAGAGTTGGAGAACCAGTGTCATAGTTCATCAGCCTCTGAAAGCATCCTTTGCTCTCTTTCCAGAAAGGAGAGCATCTCTACCCATTCGGGTCTCAAGGACAAGCGCCTCAGCCTCGTTCTCTGTGAGCAGATCTGTGGATCGCAGCGTGTCGGGTGAGCGCGGGGTGACATTTGCCTCGGCTCGGTCCCCTCCTGTCCCCTCTTTATGCATTAGATAGTGTTTGGGCCAGGCGCGGTGGTTCACGCCTGTAATCCCAGCACTTTGGGCTGCCGAGGCGGGCGGATCGCTTGAGCCCAGGAGTTTGAGACCAGCCTGGGCAACATAGCAAGATCCCCTCTATACAAAAAATAAAAAATAAAATAATAGCCGGGTGTGATGGTGTGCACCTGTGCTCCCAGCTACTCGAGAGGCAGAGGTTGCAGTGAGCTGAGCTCCTATCACTGCACTCCAGCCTGGGCAACAGAGCTAGACCCTATCTCCAAAAAAACAGATAGTATTTGATCTCTGGATTTTATCCTCTGCCTGTGGACATCAGTTTGATACATTATATTCAAGTAAAAGTGGACTGATGCATTTTGTCATTAATGATACATTTGAATCATTTATCTACAGATTGGTTACATTTCACACAGAAAATTTGGTCATCTGTCGGTTTCAATCTTTTCCCTTTTTATTCCTTGCAGTTTCCATTTGTTTTCATTTCTTTACTGCACTTGCCAGGACCTCCAGTACAACGTCCGACAGAATAGCATATAATTTACATCCTTGTTTTGTTTCTGATTCCAGAGGGAAATTTTCTATCATTTCACCATTAAATAGGTTGTTTGCTGTAGGTGTTTGTAGGTATTTTTTTTTTCCTTTCTTTATTTCTATTTCTTTTTAGTAAAAAGGAGTCTCGCTGTGTTGCCTGGGCAGGTCTCGAGGTCATAGGCTGTCTGCCTGCCAAAGTGCTGGAATTACAGGCATGAGCCACTGCACCTGGCCTGACCATGTTTTAAACCACTGATTTTTTTTTTCATTGATTACTGGATGTAATCAGGTTTTAGATCATTGCTGGAAAGTTGTACTACGTTCTAGAAATTCATTCATTACCTGTGCATTTTCATATTTATTCCTTAATTTTTTTCTATATTTTCCTTATGGTATCTATAATTATGATTTATTATTGTTCTTTTTTTTTTTTTTGTCTGCCTTGTTGCTCTTAAAATTGCTGAGTTTGACTGGTCCAAGTGCAGTGGTGTCTACACTAATTGATCACAACCAGTTACAGATTTCTTTGTTCCTTCTTCACTCTCACTGCTTCACTTGACCAGCCTTAAAAAAGAAAAAAAGAAAAAAATTTGCTGAGTTTGTTGCTGGCTGCAGTGGTGCACATCTGTAGTCCCAGCTGGTGGGAGGCTAAGGCAGGTGGATCACTTGAGCTTAGGAAATGAGATCAACCTGGGTAACATAAGGAGAGTCTGTCTCAAATAATAAATTAAATAAAAAATAAAATAAAATAAAAGCTGAGTTTGTCAGTTTCATTAGTTTTTCTTTTCACAAAAGATGCCTTTTTAGCTTTTCGGATTCTGTTTACCATGTTTTAAAAAATATTATCTTCTATTTTCTTTCTAAACTTTTTTTTTTTTTTTTTTTTTTTGAGACGGAGTTTCGCTCTCGTTACCCAGGCTTGAGTGCAATGGCGCGATCTCGGCTCACCGCAACCTCCGCCTCCCGGGTTCAGGCAATTCTCCTGCCTCAGCCTCCTGAGTAGCTGGGATTACAGGCACGCGCCACCATGCCCAGCTAATTTTTTGTATTAATAGAGACGGGGTTTCACCATGTTGACCAGGATGGTCTCGATCTCTTGACCTAGTGATCCACCCGCCTCGGCCTCCCAAAGTGCTGGGATTACAGGCTTGAGCCACCGCGCCCGGCCTTCTTTCTAAACTTTTATGCTGGTCTTTATTCAACTTTTTATCTCTACTATCAATAGTCTAGCCTATTAATACTGATTTTTTTTCCTCTGGGAGTTGATAATGCTTACAAATATATAATAGATATACTAAACCCTCTGAATTTCCAGCATTATCTGAAACAGCTATTTTAATTTTCTGCTTCTACCTTGCCACTTTACCAGTCCTGATTTGCTAAAGATAAATATGTTATGTGTCTCCTTATTCCTATAATGTACTACATTTTTTATATAGCATGTATCTCTATGTATTCATTTGCTTCGGGATTTTTCTGTTTTTTTTTTCTGTCTATGCCTTATTCCTTGAGACTTCATGTAGTAGGGTCAGGGTAAATATTACCTAAATAAATATAAAATGAAAGAGATAAGGACCGTAAGGGAAGAATCATTGCCCAAGACAGGCCTTAGTCAGGAGAAGGAGCTCAAAGATAGCACATTTGATTATTTATTTATTTATTGACAGAGTCTGGCTCTCTTGCCCAGGCTGGAGTGCAGCGGTGCGATCTCAGCTCACTGCAACCTCTGCCTCCTGGGTTCATAGAATTCTCCAGCCTCAGCCTCCCGAGTACCTGGGACTACAGCTGTGCACCAGCATGCCTGGCTAATTTTTGTATTTTTAGTAGAGACGGGGTTTCACCATGTTGACCAGACCAGTCTCGAACTCCTGACCTCATGTGATCCCCCTGCCTTGGCCTCCCAAAGTACTGGGATTACAGGCGTGAGCTACCACACCCGGCCAGCATATTTGATTAGAATGCTTCATTTGTCCACTCTCCGGGGTGCCCAATAGGGTTCTAGGCTAAATCCTGGTAATACTAGGAATAAGGGGCTAACGATTAAAATTTAAGGTATGCGTTCAGAAATGTACTCATTGGGTGTTTTGAAGACGAATAGGCCTGCATTCATACCCTGCCTCAGCAGCTAACTAGATAATATTGAACATGTGGTTAATTGACTCTTTCTAAGATTACTCAACTCTAAACTGGTTGTAATAATATTTTATTTGCAGAGTTTCTGTGAGAAAGATTCTAAAATGGAGCCATTTCTTTGCAAAATTATTCTCGTATCAGGGTTGCCCAGATGGCATATATTGCTACTAATACAGTGAAGAATGTTACAATTTTTTATTGGCTTTTTCTTTTTTTCTTTTTTTTAATAGAGATGGGGTTTCTCCATGTTGGCCAGGCTGATCTTGAACTCCTGACCTCAGGTGATTCACCCTCCTTGGCCTCCCAAAGTGCTGGGATTATAGGTGTGAGCCACCCAGCCTTTTATTGGCTTTTAAAGATGCTACTTGTTCCATTGCAGTGGAAGTAACTGTTAACATTTTCTTGTCTGAAATTTGTGAAACAGCACTGCAGATCCCACATCAGGGGTGATACAGGCCAAGTATTCTTATTCTGATACTACTGTACTGGGCAGGCAAATTTAGCACATCCATCACAGCATAGTGGCCTTCTCTGCCTCCTGCGTATGGAATTCAATAGGCTGATGCTCTTTCTCAGAAACCGAGGTTTTGGGGAACCCTGCAGCTCATGGGGGCAGGGGCAGTGGTCTAGGGCTAAGCAGTAATGCCGGTTAGCCAGCCAAGGGGTGCAGAAGTAAGAAATACTGAGTGGAACTTCCAGAGGCCTGGCCTATAAATCAGTGCTTTCCTGAATTTCAGACAGGGAGTGTATATTCATGTTGTTGAAGATGCTCTCTGATGCATTTCATACTTTTTGTTATCATGGGCAAATTGACAGCCAGAGTTTTCTAGACTTTAGTTAATTTACAAAATAGCACTCTTAACCTCTTTATGATCACCACGGACCAGAACACTGTTTTCTATCTCTAGGGGGACATAAGGCTGTTCCACTTTCCCACAAGAGCAGTATATATTTGCTTGGGTGTCTTGGTTGTGTGTGTGTGCGTGTGTGCGTGTGTGTGTGTGTTTTGAGGGGAGTTGTTACTTGTAATTGATAGGGTGCAACATCCAGGTTCATGAGTGTGGGAATTTTGGGGAGGTCTGGAGTCTCATGTCATCTTCTTTACTTCTAACTTCTCAATATCCTGCTTTTCTTCATGCAGGGGACATGGAGGAAGAAAGAACAACTGCTGAGTTACAGAAAAATAGGATACAGGTAAGTAAAAGAAAATAATTGTCAGGCCGGGTGCGGTGGCTCACGCCTGTAATCCCAGCACTTTGGGAGGCCGAGGCGGGTGGATCACGAGGTCAAGAGATCGAGACCATCCTGGTCAACAGGGTGAAACCCCGTCTCTACTAAAAATACAAAAATTAGCTGGGCATGGTGGCGCGTGCCTGTAATCCCAGCTACTCAGGAGGCTGAGGTAGGAGAATTGCTTGAACCCAGGAGGCGGCGGTTGCGGTGAGCCGAGATCGCGCCACTGCACTCCAGCCTGGGTAACCAGAGCGAAACTCCGTCTCAAAAAAAAAAGAAAATAATTGTCAAAAAAAAAATTTCCATTGCACCAGGTCTCCTTCCATGTTTTAGAGCACAGGTCAGCAGCAATCTGTTTCTGTATCGGACCACATAGTATTTTAGGCACTGAAGGCTGTAGTGTTTCTATTACAATTCAGTTCTGCCATTTTAGTGCAAAAGCAGCCATAGACAGTACATAAACACATGTTTTATTGTGTTCCAATAAAACTTCATGCATTCAAGTGGCCGCTTGGATGTAGTCATATGCCGTAGTTTGCTTACCCTTGGCCTAGAAGACAAGGAAGTATAACCAGCTGAGGGTCTGGCTTGAAAGTTATGCTTGTGCAGCTCCTGGGCCTCTCAGGTTTGTGAGACGGGGAAAGAGTGAAAAGCTTCTATTCTCTCAGTGTATTTTTATTCATTAAAACCCCATCTACATCTGACCCTGTGACTTTTCTAGGCCATTGTAAGACTGGCATTGGTCACCCTCTGTGATATTGTGAAATATGTGTTGGCTTTCATCCTGTTTCCTGGCATAGAGTTCCTAAAAACCCTTGTAATCTCTGGAGCAATGAGAGGGTCTTCTGTGTGCTAATGAGATGGTTGGTGTCTGGAAGCCCCTGGAGAGCCGCAAGATGGGGGCTGGTTCAGAAAGACCCAGGCAAGGTCAGAGGATTGGGACTTACATCAACCATGTGATGGAGCCTCCTTAAAAACCCAAAGGACTGGCTTGAGGAGCTTGTCGATAGCTGAATGTATGGTGGTTCCTGGAGGGTGGCATGCCAGGAGAGGGCATGGAATTTCTGCACCCCTTCCCACTGTATGTTGGCCTGTCCATCTCTTCTTCTGGCTGTTTTATCTGTATACTTTGTAATATCCTTGCTGACAAACCAATAAACATACTTCCATGAGTTCTGTGAATTGTTCCAGCAAATTAATCGAACTCTAGGGGAGGGTAGTAGGAGCCCTGTTTTTAGCCGGTCAGAAGTATAGTTGACAACCTGTTAACTTGGGATTGGCATCTGAAGTGGGAGGCAGTTAAGTGGGACCAAGCCCTCAACCTGCGGGATCTCCAGGTAGATCATATCAGAAGCGAATTACAGGATACCCAGCAGGTGTCCACTGGGGAATTGCTTGGTGGGTATGGAAAATATCCCCCACACATCTAGTGTCAGAAATGTTCTGTACGGTACTGAGTGACTATGTAAGAGGGTAGGAAAAGCACTGTTTTTCCCTATCTCATTGCCATCAATTTGTAGGGAGATAAATTTAGTGTTTTTTTGTTGTCATTGTTCAGGCTAGAGTACAGTGGCATGGTCATGCTCACTGTAGCCTCAACCTTGCAGCTCAACGATCCTCCCACCTAAGCCACCACAGGAGCGTGCTACCACACCTGGCCATATGTACTTTTAAATTTTGGCAGAGACTGAGTCTCACTATGTTACGTTGCCTAGGCTGATCTCGAACTCCTGGGCTCAGGTAGTCCTCCTGCTTCGGTCCCCAAAAGTGCTGGGATTACAGGTGTAACCCAATTTGCCTGGCAATTTAGTGGTTTAGAAGTGTTAAATCTGTAAGACAGGATTTGATCAGTGATGAATTACGTGTAGATAGAAAGAGAGAGAGATTTGTTGGCTGAGTCCTAGAGTAGATGCTGGGATCTCCTGAATTTCCTATGAATTGGCTCTCATTTCCTCAATATTGTCAGCCTCATCCGTCCTCTTGTACACATTGGAGGAATTGTCCCTTTCTGAACAGAATTTATGGTATATTTTAGGACTCAGTAGTCTTTGAGGATGTGGCTGTGGACTTTACCCAGGAGGAATGGGCTTTGCTGGATCTTGCTCAGAGGAACCTCTACAGAGATGTGATGCTGGAAAACTTCCAGAACCTGGCCTCGCTAGGTAAGAATGGCAAGATTTTTTCATGTAGTTGTTTAGAAAGTGATTTTAGGCCAGGTGCCCTGGTGGCTCACGCCTGTAATCTCAGCACTTTGGGAGGCTGAGATGGGTGGATCACGAAGTCAGGAGTTCGAGACCAGCCTGGGCAATATGGTGAAACCCTGTCTTTACTAAAAATACAAAAATTAGCTGTGCATGGTGGTGCACGCCTGTAGTCCCAGGTGCTCGGGAGGCTGATGCAGGAGAATCACTTGAACGAGGGAGGCAGAGGTTACAGTGAGCCGAGATTGTGCCACTGTACTCTAGCTTGGGCGACAGAGCAAGATCTCGTATCAAAAAAAAAAAAAAGTGATTTTCTCTCACCAAATTGACTTTATTCTAGGATTTGGGCTGAGGAATGGGAAGACATTGGTAAATAAGACAGATATAGTCACTGACCCCAATGAACTTACTGTCTAGTGGCTTCGCTATGAAAATAAACATTTGGGCTGGGTGCGGTGGCTCACATCTGTAATCCTAGCACTTTGGGAAGCTGAAGCAGGCGGATCATCTGAAGTCGGGAGTTCCAGACCAGCCTCACCAACATGGAGAAACCCCATCTCTACTAAAAGTACAAAATTAGCTAAGCGTGGTGGTGTATGCCTGTAATCCCAGCTACTTGGGATGCTGAGGCAGGGGAATTGCTTGAACCTGGGAGGTGGAGGTTGCAGTGAGCCTAGATTGTGCCATTGCACTCCAGCCTGTGCAACAAGAGTGAAACTCCGTCAAAAAAAAAAAAAAAAGAAAAGAAACATCTGTATATTGAGCTGATGCTTTCTTTTTTTGTGTGGTTGAAAGTCTTGAGGCTTATTAAGTATTGAAAGTATGGGCGTAAACCTCAGCAATCACTATGGGACACAGGAAGGAGGTTTGAGTTTTGACATTTTGAGGATTTTACTGCTATCTATGCCCTTTACCCAGTGACTACCAGGAACACACCTATAATTAAATAAGTTGGGTTTATTTTCCAGTACAGCAAGGGAGAATACATGTGTTAGAAAGAACCTATTATAGGATTTGTGCTTCAGTTGAGTGATTTGGGGATAGATCTATGGAAGCAGGCTGTGTTAGTTTCCTAGACCTTCTGTAACAGAGCATCACACACTGGTGGCTAAAAACAACAGATGTTTTTTCCTTCGCAGTGTTTCTGGAGGCTGGGTATCTGAAATCAAGGGATCAGCAGGGCCGTGTTTTTTCTGAAGGCTCTGGGGGAAAGTCTCCCTTTTCTCTTCCTGGTTTCTGGGGATTGCTGGCAATCATTGGCATTCCTTGACTTACAGATGCATCGTTCCAATCTCTGCCTTCATCTTCTTCCTGTGTGTCTTTCTTTTTTTTTTTTTTTTTGAGACAGAGTTTAGCTCTTGTTACCCAGGCTGGAGTGCAACGGCGCGATCTCGGCTCACTGCAACCTCCGCCTCTTGGGTTCAGGCAATTCTCCTGCCTCAGCCTCCTGAGTAGCTGGTATTACAGGCACGCGCCACCATGCCCAGCTAATTTTTTGTATTTTTAGTAGAGACGGGGTTTCACCATGTTGACCAGGATGGTCTCGATCTCTTGACCTCGTGATCCACCCGCCTCGGCCTCCCAAAATGCTGAGATTATAGGCGTGAGCCACTGTGCCCGGCCCCTTGTGTGTCTTTCTAAGTCTCTTTCTCCTTATAAGGACACCAGCCATTGGATTTAGAGCCCACCTTAATCTAGTATAACCTTGTGTTAACTTGATTATATCTATAAAGACCCTATTTCTTTTTTTTTTTTTTTGAGATGGAGTTTTGCTCTTGTTACCCAGGCTGGAGTGCAATGGTGCGATCTCGGCTCACTGCAACCTCCGCCTCCTGGGTTCAAGCAATTCTCCTGCCTCAGCCTCCCAAGTAGTTGGGACTACAGGCGCACACCACCATGCCCAGCTAATTTTTATATTTTTAGTAGAGACGGGGTTTCACCCTGTTGACCAGGATGGTCTCGATCTCTTGACCTCGAGATCCACCAGCCTCGGCCTCCCAAAGTGCTGGGATTATAGGCGTGAGCCACCGCGCCCGGCCTAAAGACCCTATTTCTAAATAAGGTAACATTCTGAGGTTCTGGGTAGACTTTTTTTTTTTTAAAGTAGGCTTTATTTTTATTTTTAGAGCAGTTTTAGGTTCACAGCTGAATTGAGTGGAAGATACAGAGATTTCCCATATAGCCCCTGGCTCTCTACATGCACAGCCTTTTCTAATAACAACATCCCCCACCAGAGTGGTAAATGTGTTATGTGTTATAACTGATGAAGCTACATTGACACAGCATCATTGCCCAGAGTCCATAATTTACGTTAGGGTTCACTCTTGATATTGTACATTCTATGGGTTTGGAAGAATATATAATGACATGTATCCACTATTATAATATCACACAGAATAGTTTCACTGCTGTAAAAATCCTCTGTGCTCTATCAATTCATCCCTCCTTCCCTTTCTCTAAAACCTTGGCAACCACTGATCTTTTTACAGTCTTCTAATGTTGTTGCCTTTTGCAAAATGTCATATAGTTGGAATCATGCAGTACATAGCCTTTTCAGATTGGTTTCTTTCAATTAGCAATATACATTTAAGATTCTTCCATGTCTTTTTATGGCTTGAAAGCTCATTTCTTTGTAGTGCTATATTCTATTGTCTAGATGTACTACAGTTTATCCATTTACCTACTGCAGGACTTCTTGGTTGCTTACACGTTTTGGCAATTATAAATAAAGCTTCTATGAACATTGGTGTGCAGGTTTTTATGTGGACGTAAGTTTTCAACTCCTTTGGGTAAAAGGAGTACAATCCAGTTGGTGGATTTTATGGTAAGAGGGTGTTTAATTTTATAAGAAAGTACAGAACTATCTTCCAAAGTGGCTGTACCATCTTGCATTCCAACCAGCAACGAATGAGAGTTTCTGTTGCTCCTCATCCTCACCAGCACTTGTTGTTGTGAATGTTCAGGATTTTGGCCATTCTAATACGTGTGTAGTGGTACCTTGTTTTAATTTGCATTTCCCTGATGACTTATGATATTGAACATCTTTTCATATGCTTATTTGCCATCTGTATATGTTCTTTGGTGAGGTATCAGGTATCTGTAAAGGTCTTTGGCTCATTTTTTGTCCATTTTTTTTTTTTAATACTGTTGAGTTTTAAGAGTTCTTTGAATATTTTTTTTTTTCTGTATGATATCTGCTACAGTCTTTGTATATTTTTGATAACAGTTCCTTCTCAGATATATATTTTGCAAATATTTTCTCCCAGGCTGTGGCTTATATTTCCATTCTCTTGACATTGCCTTTCACAGGGGAGATTTTTTTTTTTTTTGAGATGGAGTTTTGCTCTTGTTGCCCAGACTGGAGTGCATTGGCGTGATCTCAGCTTACTGCAACCTCCACCTCCTGGATTCAAGAGATTCTTCTCCTGCCTCAGCCTCCCTAGTAGCTGGGATTATAGGCATGTGCCACATGCCTTGTTGGTCAGTCTGGTCTTGAACTCCTGACCTCAGGTGATCCACCTGCCTTGACTTCCCAAAGTGCTGGTATTACAGGCATGAGCCATTGCACCTGGCCCAGAAATTTTAAATGTTAATTAAGTTCAGCTTATTCTTTGTTTTATGGATCATGCTTATAGCATTATATCTAAAATGTCAGTGCCAGGATGCGGTGGAACTGGTAGTTCCAGTTACTTGGAAGGAGGAGGCTGGAGGATCACTTGAGTCCAGGAGTTTGAGGCTGCAGTGAGCTATGATCACACCACTACTACAGCCTGAGTGATAAAGTGAGACCATGGCTCTTAAAAAAAATAAAAAAAATTTAAAATGTTATTGCCAAACGGAAGGTCATCTTGATTTTTCTCCTGTTATCTTCTAGGAGTTTTCTAGCTTTGCTTTTTACAGTGAGGTCTGTGACCCATTTTGAGTTAATTTTTGTGAAGGGTCTAAGGTCTGTGTCTAGATTTATATTTTGCATGTGGATGTTCAGTTGTTCCTGTACCATTTGTAGGAAAGACTATCTTTTCTCCATCGTATTGCCTTTGCTACTTTGTCAAGATCTGTTGACTATATTGGTGTGGCTTTGTTTCTGAGCCCTCTGTGCTTTTCCATTGATCCCTTTGAACATGAATTTTGAGGGGACATTGTTCAGCGTAGTGACACAGGCAGTCACTTTAGATTGGTTGCTGACAGAAAGTGGATAGTATTGCTGGTTGCTGATAGTATTATTCAGTCATGCTCTATTACTGAGTATATGTGGGTGGCATAAAGTCTTTAGAAAAAATTAAAAGGTAACCTTGTTTTGTTTCGTTTTATCATAATTTCATAGTAACTTTATCCAAGATTAGTATTCTGCAAGATTATTTATATTCAGTAGGAGAACAAAAAGTCCTGGTTGTGACCGTCTGACCAGCTTGTAATGATATTGAGGTTTAGGTGTGAACATTAGATCAGTTCTGTATGTCAGAGGCTGCTTCCTCCTGCCACCTCTCCTTTTTTTTTTATGAAAAAAAATAAATAAATTTGACATTTTGTTATAGTTAAACTCACAGATGTCCATTTTTGGAATATCAGAAGACTGAAGTTTTGTTTCTGTCTTATGGAAATGTTTGTGATTTTTCATCATTTTCCCTCATGATATGGCTTTCTGCTTGTGCAGGGTATCTGCTACACACACCCCATCTGATCTCCCAGTGGGAACAAGAGGAGGACCTGCAGACAGTGAAGAGAGAACTTATCCAGGGCATCTGTGTGAGAGAGCACCAGGAAGGCAAGAACCCTTGAGAGAAACTGTTTTGGTTGGGGGAAGAAAATCAACTTAAAAGAAAATCAAAAACAAAAATAAACTTTGTTTTATATGAGGAAGCTCATCTTCCACAGATATCTCAGATGACTATTTTGACTTTTTGTCAGTCCTCTCACATTTTCCTTGTTCTTGGCAAAGACCTTCCATATTTCCTCTTTGTAAGTTGGTATTTGGTCATATGCTTTTTTTTTTTGAGATGGAATCTCGCTCTGTTGCCAGGCTAGAGTGCAGTGGCGCAATCTTGGCTCACTGCGATCTCTGCCTCTTGAGTTTCCCCTGCCTCAGCCTCCTGAGTAGCTGGGACTACAGGTGTGCCCCACCATGCCTGGCTAATTTTTTATATTTTAGTAGAGATGGGGTCTCATCATGTTGGCCAGGATGGTCTCGATCTCCTTTTCTCATGATCCGCCTGCCTTGGCCTCTCAAAATGCTGGGCTTACAGGTGTGACCCATCGCGCCCAGCCTGGTCATGTGCATTTTGTCCAATTTTTGTTTTGTTCTCCTAATATTATTCTAGTTATGTTAGTCTCAATCTTCATATAATTATTTCTTAGTTAATTGCTTACCATTTTGACCCTTGCGTCTATCAATACCAAAGTCCTGAAATAGCCACTCTGCTAAAAGTCCTTTGTTCACAGAAGCTTTTACTTTTTTTGTTTCAGGTTTTGAGACTCAACTTAAAACTAATGAATCAGTTGCCCCACCAGATATTTGTGGAGAAAAAATATCCAATGAACAGAAAATAGTAAGATTCAAAAGGAATGATTCTTGGTTCTACAGTTTACATGAAAACCAGGAATCCTGTGTTATTGATTATCAGAACAAAAGCCATGAGAGGCATTTGAGGTGAGTGCCATGCATGAGAAAGTGGTGCCTCAGGAGAGAATCTTATAATACGAAATTTAAGAAATGTGTATATATAAATGAGCCTGGATCAAAGATTGTGATTTGAAAATTTTTTTTCTTTTTTTTTGAGATGGAGGTCTTCCTCTGTCACCCAGGCTGGAGTGCAGTGGCATGATCTCAGCTCGCTGCAACCTCTGCTGCCTGGGTTCAAGCAATTCTCCTGCCTCAGCCTCCTGAGTAGCTGGGAGTACAGACACGCACCACTACGCCCAGCTAATTTTTGTATTCTTAGTAAAGATGGGGTTTCATCATCTTGGCCAGGCTGATCTTGAACTGCTGACCTTGTGATCCACCCATCTCAACCTCCAAAAGTGCTGGGATTACAGGTGTGAGCCACTGCACCTGGCTGAGAATTTTCATGAGTTATTTTTTTCCACAAATGAGACTGAGATTTTGAATGTTTGACACATACTTCACTTGTAAACAATTATCAGAAAAATCTGTGAGTCAAAAACATGGTGACAATATTGGCTGTGGTAGAGCCCTCTGTGAGAACTTTCAATTTATAACTTGACAGAAGGCCAGAAAACATACACATTCACTGAAATTGGTAAAAGTTTATTACTAATAATGTGTCTTTTATTTTTAAAAGAAATCCTATGGTAGAGAACATCTATGAATGTAGTGAAGAAAATCAACATGGACAGACCTTCAGCCAGGTTCCAAACCTTGATTCACTCAAGAGAATGACTGAAGTAAAATCCTGTGAATGCCACGAGTGTGGAAAGGCCTTCGTGGATCATTCGTCCCTTAAGAATCACATCAGGTCTCATACTGGAAGCAAACCCTATCAGTGCAAGGAATGTGGGAAGGCCTTCCATTTTCTTGCTTGTTTTAAGAAGCATATGAAAACCCCCACTGAAGAGAAGCCCTATGAATGTAAGGAATGTACCAAAGCCTTCAGTTGTTCCTCATTCTTTAGGGCACATATGAAGCTTCACGTGGGAAAGACGAACTATGAGTGTAAGGAATGTGGAAAAGCTTTCAGTTGTTCCTCATCGCTTACAGAACACAAAAGGATTCATAGTGGAGATAAGCCTTATGAATGTAAGGAATGTGGGAAGGCCTTCAGTTGTTCCTCCTCACTCTCCAAACACAAAAGGATTCATAGCGGAGATAAGCCATATGAATGTAAGGAATGTGGGAAGGCCTTCAGTTCTTCCTCTCACCTTATAATACATATAAGAATTCACACTGGAGAGAAGCCATATGAATGTAAAGAGTGTGGGAAGGCCTTCAGCGAGTCCTCAAAACTCACTGTACACGTGAGGACGCATACCGGAGAGAAACCCTACAAATGTAAGGAATGTGGGAAAGCCTACAATTGTCCTTCCTCCTTGAGTATCCATATGAGAAAACACACTGGAGAAAAACCCTATGAATGTCTGGAATGTGGAAAGGCCTTCTATCTTCCCACTTCCCTTAATACACATGTGAAAAATCAAAGTCGAGAAAAGCCCTACGAATGTAAGGAATGTGGGAAGGCCTTTAGTTGTCCCTCATCCTTTAGGGCACACGTGAGAGATCACACTGGAAAGATACAGTATGAATGTAAGGAGTGTGGGAAGACCTTTAGTCGTTCCTCGTCCCTCACTGAACACTTAAGAACTCACAGTGGAGAGAAGCCGTATGAATGTAAGGAATGTGGGAAAGCCTTCATTAGTTCCTCCCACCTTACAGTACATATCAGAACTCACACTGGAGAGAAACCTTATGAATGTAAGAAATGTGGGAAAGCCTTTATTTATCCCTCAGCCCTTAGGATCCACATGAGAACGCACACTGGGGAAAAGCCCTATGAATGTAAGGAATGTGGGAAAGCATTTCGTCATTCTTCATACCTTACTGTACATGCAAGAATGCACACTGGAGAGAAACCCTTTGAATGTTTGGAATGTGGGAAAGCCTTCAGTTGTCCCTCATCCTTTCGAAGACACGTGAGAAGCCACACTGGAGAGAAACCCTATGAATGTAAGGAATGTGGGAAAGCCTTTGTTTGTCCTGCCTACTTTCGAAGACATGTGAAAACTCACACTCGAGAAAACATACAAATGTAAGGAATATGGAAATGTCTGCAGAGCTTCAGATCCTAGGCAACTTGTGAGGTCTCATACTGTGGAGACGCCCTATGAATGTAAGAAAGTAGGAAATTGTTGCTTATCATTTTGAAGATTTGAGGACACCTTAGAGAAACCCTGTGTACGTAAATCATGTGCTGAAGCCTTTATGAACATCACTTATTATGTATAAGAAAATTCATGGCCAGGCGCGGTAGCTCACGCCTATAATCCCAGCACTTTGGGAGGCCGAGGCGGGTGGATCACGAGGTCAAGAGATCTAGACCATCCTGGTCAACATGGTGAAACCCCATCTCTACTAAAAATACAAAAAATTAGCTGGGCATGGTGGCGCGTGCCTGTAATCCCAACTACTTGGGAAGCTGAGGCAGGAGAATTGCTTGAACCCAGGAGGCAGAGGTTGCAGTGAGCTGAGATTGTGGCATTGCACTCCAGCCTGGGTAACAAGAGTGAAACTCTGTCTCAAAAAAAAAGAAAATTCATACTAGAAATGAAGATCAGTGCCTCATCCTTAAAGTGAACTACTACTGGCTCATTGATTACCAGTGTTTTCTGATAGAAACATTTAAGGTGATAAATTTATCTTTTCAGCTCTAGCCACATACTTTTTATTATGAGGTGCTTTAATTTTGGTTCTGATATAAATATAATTTCCGTTATAAAGTCTTTTGGATCCATGGTGGATATGAAATATTTTTTCTGTATAGGCACGAGTGGTCTTTTTTAAAAAAAGTGGTTTCTAATTAATGTTCATTGTTCTTTAAGTGGGTAGTCATTATAATATTGACACTTTGGTTTTTGTTGGTATTTTGCTTTTAGTATGCATGGCAGACAGTGGAAATTGCCCACTCAGTATTTTTCTTGTTCTTTTTGCTAAGAGCCTTAAGGTTTTGAGATGATCAATTTTTACTATTAAACGCCTTTCTTGTCTAGTGAGTAATTCAGCAGAAATTAATTTAATATACTATTTATATATTTTGTTCTTTGTCCTTGCTCATGGCTGGGAATTAGATCCAGTGTTTTGAGTATAAAAATTGTGTTACATTAACTACATTTCCCAGAATCACTTTTTTCTCCAGTTGTGTTAGACTTGTCTAAAGAGTTTGTATGAGATGTGGAAGGCATAAGGGAAGAAAAAGCCATTATGCTATGTTTAGTGGGGCCATCAGACAGGGAGACAGATGTATAAAGGCCTGGTGACCTAGTTTTCAGCTCACTTTTCTGATTGTCAGACTCATTGATCAATATTTGCTCAAAACTGAATTTTATAGCTGGGTATGATGGTGTATACCTGTAGTCCCAGCTACTCGGGAGGCTGAGGCAGGAGGATCACTTGAGCCCAGGAGTTTGAAGCAGCAGTGAACTATGATCATGCCACTGCACTCCAGCCTGAGTGGCAGAGTGTTTTGTTTCTCAAAAACAAAACAAAATACTGAACATTAAATGCTTGCTTGACTTCGGTGTCCTCTGAGGGAGCAACTCTACACCTATCACCATATACAGCTTCTTGGATTGTCTGGCAAGCTCTGGGATTGCCATTTTGCTTATGTTGCAGTCTGTCTTACACAGTCCAATCGCATCATGTCACTCTATTCATGGCGAAAGATATTTTTGCAATTCTCAAAAGTAAGAGCTGTGGAGAGTGAGAGAAGTTACCCTTGGTAATTGAGGTAAGCATCCACAGGGTGTCATCCCGTTTTAATGGAGGAAGATTTATACTTGACACCTTCAAACAAAAAAGATTTTCCTGCTTTTTTTCCTTAATGTAAGAACATGAATTGCTTCAGGCACTTTTAGCTATGGTATTATATTTTCCCTTTAAAAGTATAACTCTACTACTGTTATAGTTTCCCTTTAAAAGTATTATTCTACTACTTCCCCTTAATCACTTTATTTTATTATGTTATACATACACTAACATGCATGAAGTATGCTAATCTTCAATGTACAGCTTGATGAAATTTCATGTATGTATACGTCCTAGTAAACATTCCTTTATCCTCTTTCTCAGTGATTAATTACTCCACAGGGCAACCACAATTTTGACTCTTATTGTAATTGACTTGGTGTGTTTGTTCTTGATTTTCATCTAAATGTGAAAATATAATATGTACAGTTATGTGTTTTGGCTTCTTTTGCTCAACAAAATGTGTAGTTGACTTTTAATTGCTCTTTTGATAGACGTATGGGTGTATTTATCTTGGTATGTGCTGTGTGTGCAGGAATGAATTTACCGATCATAGGGTAGACTTTCAGTTTAGTTTTGGTAGGTATTCCAGTTTTCAAAAAAATCCTGGTTCCACCAAGAATCCCCAAAACAGTGTATGAAAGTTGCAGTTGTTTCACACACCTGGCCAGCACTTTCTGATTTTGGTCATTCAGCAGAGCATGCATTTACCTGATGTGTAATGATTCGGAGTACTTTGCAGTGTGCTTATTGGCTATTTGGATTTTTTTTGTGAGGGCACCTGTTGAAACATTTCACTGATTTATGGTTCCTTTTTTAAAAGAAAAGTTGAAGGGTTTTCTTCTGGTTACGTGTCCTTTTTGTATATATGTGTATCTATATCTAGGTACACATGCATACATGTGTATAAACCATGTATTATATATTACATATATACATAAAATATGTATATTATATATACACATATTACAGATAATGTTTCCCAATCTCCATCTTGTCTTTTCACTCTTTAAAGGGAATTTGTTGGCTTAAATAATTTATTACTAAAAAGTCCTTGGGTATAACAAGCTTCAGGCATAGCTAAATCCTGGGACTAAAAAAAATGTTACCTAGTTGAATTCTGTCTCCCTGTCTTGGCTGTGTAGCCTCTCGCATTAGCTTTTGTTCCAAGCATGTTGTCTCTTCATAGCAGGCCCCAGAAACTCTGGCTGCTTTTTTCCCAGCTTAAAGTCTCAGGGAGAAAAGAGTGATTGTTTTTTGAACAGTTCCAATATGATTATCAGAATTGAATCTGGTTGGCCCTGACTGGCTCACTTGGCTGCTGTACTCTAGTCACTGGCCTGGGGAATGTAATACTCTCATTTGTTTAGGGTTAGCGCCCGTGCTTATCCAGATACTGGGTTAGAGTCTACACTGACTGAATCTGAGATCTGGCAGTTTTGACACATATGGAGACGGGAGGAGACAGCAGTGGGCAGGTAGGATCTAAAAATAGTGGTAATATTGTTAGCTATCATGCTGGTCTTAGCAGCAAGTGGGAACTGTGAAGTCTGGGAACTCTGCTAGGGGTTCCTAGATAGCATTTTAGAAAAGTCAAATGCGATCTGTTAACATGTGTTTAGATCACTAAAGATTGCTGCTCAGTCTTTAATGAGCATAAAGATCAACTTGAGATCTGACACTTGTTTAAGAATTATTTGCCTGGACCAAGATAATGAATCCATTCTCCTATGTTTTCTTCTATACTCTTTATTGTTTTTATTTAGATGTGTGATCTACTTTGAATAATTTTTTTGTAGTGCGTGAGGTAGGATCAAGGTGTGTATATATAGATTTATCAGAGACCACACTTTTCCCCTCTGCTTAGGCAATCTCTGCCCCTTGGTTCATTTGTCTTTCATTGCACCATTACCGTACTATCTTAATTTATGTTGCTTTGTAATATTTTTGGAAATATGGTAGTGAGAGCCTTCCAGCTTTTTTGTTCTTTAAGATTGTCTTGCCTTCTGTGTTCTCATGTTTTCTAAATTAATTTTGCGATCTCAGGTTTAATTTTCAGAAATAAATTTTTTGGTACTGTGCTTGTGATTGCATTGACTTTATAAAACAACCTAAGGATAATTGACATCTTTACAATATTGAGCTTTCCAATTAATGAATGTGGTACAATTGTCCATTTACCTAGGTTGTCTTCAACTTTTCTCAACAGTGTTTTAAAGTTTTAATTGTAGAAGTCTTGATTTGTTTAATTTATTTCTAGGTATGTGGAATATTTTACTTTGTAAATATTTTAAATTTGTTTTTCAATATTTTTGGCTGGTACATAGAATTGTAGTATCTTTTTGTATATTGACTTTATAGCTGGTGACATTTATAAATCCAATTATTTATTCAAATACTTTGTGGATTATTTTGGATTTTTTTATATATATAATTCTGTTAATACCAATAAAAGAAAGTCTTACCTAATTTCTAAACTTTATTTTTTGTTTATTTTTCTTGCTTTATTTCTTTAGAGCAATGAATAGAAATGATGAAAATGAATATCTTTGCCTTGTTTCTGAACTTAGGGAAACATGTTTAATATTTCGCCAGTAAGTATGATACTACCTAGAAGGTTTTTTTTTTAATAAATAACCTTTATCAAATTAAGAGAATTCTGTTTTATTCTTGGATTGTCAAGATTGTTTTGTAAAAATCATGAGTGGACATTAGATGTTATCTAGTGCCTTCTCTGCATGTATCAGGGTCTTTGAGAAATCCTTGTCATCCCTGAGAGGTCTGGGGCAAAAAAATCCTTAAATCTCTTAATAAGGTGAATTATATATTATTTGATTTTCATATGGTAAAATAACATCTATTACTGAAATAAACCACACTTGGATATGGTTTATTTGCCTTTTCATTTTTGCTAGATTCAATATGCTATTTTAAAAAAAAGTATTTCTGTGTCTATGTTGATGACAGGTTTGTCAGCAATAGCTGACTGGTACACACATGGGCTAACAACTCCCAAATTCAAATCCCTGGCTCAGACTCCTCCTCTGAGCTCCAAACATCTATTTGCATAGCTAATAATCATCTTAAAAATAACATGCCCCAAATAGAACTTTGCTTTAGCAAGCCATCCTTATCATACCTGTTCCACCCTTATAAACGACACCCTTATCTTCTCTGTACTTCCAACTCGAATTGATGACTAGTCCTGCATTCCTTCCTTTCTTTTATGGTGACTGACACTTCATAATGACACAAACATTTGTAAAGTGAATGAGTAGTTATGTAGGTATTCTACTAGGGTATGTAGAACACAGTGCTCTGTTCAGATCTATCTTCAAATTCACTATACACACTAAGTCTTTTGAAATACAATCAGACTTCTAAACCTAGCACCCCACTCTAAGAGGCCCAAAGTACCCAGAGAAGCTTCTCAATTAGTTGTGTTTCTGTTATCTTCTTCAATCATAAAATTTTTGGCAATAATTTAAAAATCTGAAAGGTGTTAAAAAATAAGGGATAAGAACCAGTCTGTGTTTAGTCTTGGGCAGATAAATTATCAACATTGGCTGTAAATTAAAGCCACTCAGCCAGGCATGGTGGTTTATGCCTGTAATCCCAGCACTTTGGAAGGCCAAGGTGGGTGGATCACGAGGTCAGGAGTTCAAGACCAGCCTGGCCAAAATGATGAAACCCTGTCTGTACTAAAAAATACAAAAATAAGCCGGGCATGGTGGTGCATTCCTGTAATCCCAGATACTTGGGAGGCTGAGCCAGAAGAATTGCTTGAACCCGGGAGGCGGAGGTTGTAGCGAGCCGAGATCATGCCATTGGACTCCAGCCTAGGTGACAGAGCAAGACTTCGTCTCAAAAATAAAATTAAAGCCACTCAGTACCACCAGAAATGCATATAGGAAGTGATACTAGCATGGCTGGGGTGGAAACAGGGATTATATTTATGTGGGATCAGAAACACTTCTTCCACTATCCCAAGTTTTTATTATTTTATTATTATTATTTGAGACAGAATCTTGCTTTACTGCCCCAGCTGGAGTGCCCACCACACCTGGCCATATTTGATATATTGTTAGAAGTGTATAAATATTAATAGTTTGAGCAACCAAAGCAAAGTTTATTGAGAGATTATGCTGTGTCAGACACTGTTTGAGGCACTTTATAGCTATAATGCATTTACTCTTCACAAGAAAACCTTGACATAGATGCCATTGTTATCCACGTCGACATCTGGGGCTGTCTAATCAAGATAAGGGCTGACAAGAGGTACTGGGGTCCCTTTGCTTAACCTCCAGCTGGTCACACAAGACCATATTCACATGAGTGATAAAATGGTCAGGAGGTAGAGAAAAGACATTTCTGGGACTCTTGACATGGGAGCCTCACGTACTCTGGTTCCAAGACCTGGTAGTGGAGTCCTAACAGGGGCTATAGTTAGATTGGGAGGATATGGAAATACAATGGTTGATGGGATTATGGTGAGTATCTGAAAATTACTGTTTGAACCAACTTTATGTGAGATGGTTGTATCATCATTGCCCGAATGTATTATGGCAGTGGATGTTATGTCTGGGGAATGTTTCTGTACCTTCTTACTGTAAAATAGAAGGCAGGTATAGTCACTCTTCTGCCAATATTTTCTCTTTTAACTTCTTTGAATTATTATTGTTACTATTGTTGAGACAGGGTCTCATTCTGTTGCCCAGGCTGAAGTGGAGTGGTGTGATCATAGCTCGCTGCAGCCTGGAACTTCTGGGTTTAAGTAATCCTCCTGAGTGGCTGGCATTACAGGCACACACAACCATAACTGACTAATTTTTTACTTTCTTTTTTAATTTTTTATATTTTGTAGAGATGGGGTCTTGCTATGTTGTCCGGGCTGGAACTCCTAGACTCAAGTGATTCTTTTACCTCAGCCTCCCAAAGTGCTGGGATTATAGACATGGTGTGAGCCACCATAGCTAAGGAATTTTTAAGTGGCAAATTATTAACTATAGTCATCATACAGTACAATCAAGCTCCAGAAATTTTCTTCCTATCTAACTGAATTTTTGCACCCTTTGACCAACATCTTCTCATTTCCCTGCCCCATCCTCCAGCCTGTGGTATCCACCATGCTACTCTCCGCTGCCAAGAGTTTGACTTTTTTGATTCCACATATCAGGGAGATCATGTGTTATTGTTATTATTATTTCAATAGCTTTTTGGGGAGCAAGTGGTGTTTGGTTACATCAGTAAGTTCTTTAGTGGTGATTTCTGAGATTTTGGTGCACCCATAACCTGAGCAGTGTACACTGTACCCAGTGCGCAGTCTTTTATCCCTCACCTCCCTCCCACCCTCCCCCTGAGTCCTCAGAATCCATTGTATCATTCTTAAGCCTCTGTGTACTCATAGCTTAGCTCCTGACATATGGTATTTATCTTTCTGTTCCTGTCTAGTATGTGAGGTGATGGGTACGTTATTAGCTTCGTTTAATCATTCCATAATGTATACATACATATATCAAAACACATAGTACCCCTTAAATATATACAATTACTATTTGTTGGTTAAAAAATTTTAAAAACAGGAACAAAGGTGGAGGCATCACATTTCATGATTTCATGCTATATTACAAAATTACTGAATCAAAACAGTATGTTAGTGCCATAATAGCAGACACATAGACCAATGGAACAGAATAGAGAGGCCAGAAATAAGTCCATATATGCGTGTCAACTATTTTTCAACAAAGACACTAAGAATACCCAATGGGAAAAGGACAGTCTTTTCAGTAAATGGTGGCATGAAAACTGGATATCCATATGCAAAAAAAAAAAAAAAAAGAAAAGAGAAAAAGAAATTTGACTCTTATACCATATACAAAAATCAATTGAAAATGCACGAAAAATTTAAATGTAAGACCTGCTCACGCCTATAATACCAGCACTTTGGGAGGCCAAGGCAGGTGGATCACAGGGTCAAGAGATCAAAACCATCCTGGTCAACATGGTGAAACCCTGTCTCTACTAAAAATACAAAAATTAGCTGGGCATGGGGCATGGTGTTGCGTGCCCGTAGTCCCAGCTACTCAGGAGGCTGAGGCAGGAGAATTGTTTGAACCAGGAGGCAGAGGTTGTGGTGAACTGAGATCACGCCATTGCACTCCAGCCTGGGTAACAAGCAAAACTCCATCTCAAAAAAAAAAAAAAAAAAAGACCTGAAGCCACAAACCTTCTCCAAAATATATATAGGGAAAAAGCTCCTTGACATTGGCCTCAGCAATGATTTTTTGCATTTGATCCCAAAAGCAACACGGAGCTGGACATGATAGCTCACACTTGCAATCCCAGCACTTTGGGAGGCCAACGTGGGATGATTGCTTGAGGCCAGGCGTTTGAGACCAACCTGGGCAACATAGTAAGACCTGCATTGCTATTGAAAGTAAATAAATAAAAGCAACATGATTGAACCTTGAAAACATTATGCTAAGTGAAATAAACCAGACATAAATGACAAATACTGTACGATTCCATTTACATGAGGAAACATGAACAGGGAATTCATAGACACAGAAAGTGCAATAGGGGTTGCCAGGGCCTGGAAGCAGAGGAGAATGGGAGGTATTATTTCATGCCTATAGAGTTTTCGTTCGGGAATAATGAAAAAGACTGGGAGATGGATAGTGCTAATGGTGCACACCATTGTGAATGTACATAGTGCCACTGAGTCTCTCTCTCTCTCTTTTTTTTTTTGAGTTGGAGTCTCACGCTGTCACCCAGGCCGGAGTGTGGTGGCATGATCTCGGCTCACTGCAACCTCCACCTCCCAGCTTCAAGTGATTCTCCTGCCTCAGCCTCCCTAGTAGCTGGGATTACAGGTGCACACCACCACACCTGGCTGATTTTTGTGTATTTTTTTAGTAGAGATGGGGTTTCTCCATGTTGGCTAGTCTCGTCTCGCACTCCCAACCTCAGGTGATCTGCCTACTTCATTCTCCCAAAGTGCCGGGATTACAGGCATGAGCCACCGTGCCTGGCAATGTGCTGTTGTGTCTTACACTTAAAATGGTAAATTTTGTTAGACATATTTTATGACAATAAAAATATTAATAAAGGCTAGGTGTGATGGCTCATGCCTGTAATTCCAGCACTTTGGGAGGCTGAGATGGAAGAATTATGTGAGGCTACAAATTCTAGATCAGCCTGGGCAACAGCGATGCCCTATCTCTACAAAAAATAAAAAAATTAACAGGGCGTCAGGGTGCAGCCTATACTCCCAGCTACTCAGGAAGGCTGAGGTGAGTGGATAACCTAAGGCAGGGAGATTGAGGCTGCAATGAGCTGAGATCGCGCCACTGCACTCCAACCTGGAAAACAGAGTGAGACCTTGTCTCAAAGAGAAGAAAATAATAAAAACTTCATTTATTTTAAATTAATAAAAACTTTAATAAATAAAACTTTTTATTTTTAAGTAGATTATTAGGTCCTCCCTTGGAGATATTGACAAGGTAAGTCTGGGATAGAGTGGGAAACTCTATATTAACAAGAGCCCCCAGGGCAGCGTGGTGAAACCCTGTCCTAAAAAAAAAAAAAATTAAAAATTAGCTGGGCGTGGCAGTCCACTCCTGTAGTCCCAGCTACTCAGGAGGCTGTCGTGGGAGGACTGCTTAAGTCCAGGAGGCTGAAGCTGCAGTGAGCTGTGATCATGTCACTGCACTCCAGCCTGGGTGACAGAGTGAGACCCTGTCTCAAAACAAAAACAAAAAACTATAGTAATTTTTTTTAAAAAGTAGATTCTTAGGTCTTCCTTTGGAGATCTTGACAAAGTAAGTCTGGGATAGGGTGGGAAGCTATCTGTTAACAAGATCCCCTCTTGATACCTTTGATAAATCTAAATTTGTGAAATACTGCCCCAGGACACTGGTTCCCAAGAAGATTGCCCTGAGGAGCATCTCATCTAGAATGCGTCTAAAATGCAAATTATGACTCAGACCTACTGAGACAGAAACTTGGAAGCAGATCCTAGCAATCTGTGTTTAAACAAGTCCTCAAGGGCATCCTGCTGCGGGTTCCCTTTTGAGAACCACTACCCTTGTGAATCCTGGGATCCTTTGCTACCCACCTATCTGCCTGATTAGGAAACTTCAAGTCAGAGTATCCTGGCCATGCGCGGTGGCTCACGACTGTAATTCTGGCACTTTGGGAGGCCGAGGTGGGCAGATCACTTGAGATTAGGAGTTCAAGACCGACAGCCAGCATGGAAACCTTGTCTCTACTAAAAACACAAAAATTAGCCGGATGTGGTGGCAGGTACATGTAATCCTAGCCACTTGGGAGGCTGAGGCAGGAGAATTGCTTGAACCCGGGAGGTGGGTGGAGGTTGCAGTGAGCTGAGATTTCACCACTGCACTCCAGCCTGGGCGACAGAGCAAGACTCCATCTTGGAATAAATAAATAAATAAAAATGCTGACAGTTGTCACCAAAAGGTGATTCAAAGTAGAGTAGAGTGATTTTTCCCGAAGGAGACGTACAGGAGAGGGGAATCACAGCTGGTCCCATTAATAGTCTCCCAGGGATAAGGAACTGGCAATTCAGAGACCCCTTCCTGTGTAGTCCCTGCCCTTGAGGAACCAAACTGATCAGGGAATGAATACGCCATTGACCAATTTGTCTAACAAGCTTCAGAGAGGATAGAACCCCTAGGGTCCAACATGCAAGTCATCTGCGTGCAGTCACCCAGGCCCCCAGGCACAAAGTTCAAGACACTCACGCTTTCTCCAGGAGAAATCATCCAGGCTCCGTACCACACGATGGGCTCTGTCTGCCTGCTCTTTTGGGTGGGGGGGCAGAGCTTCTGTCTTCATAACTGACTTCCACAAGACAACAAGATTCAGGGGAGGTGACTCCTGTGGTGGGTCCACATTGCCAAGCCTGCATAGCCCAGTAAGTGCTGAGGGAAATAGGGAAGGGAGATGATTGAGGGGAAAGGGCATTGACTTGCTAATGGCAGGGCAGGAGAAACCCTATGATCCATGGAGAAGGAGCCCTTGAGGGTAATTTCTTAGAAGGGAGAATGGTTAGACTATTTGCTTAAAGTTGCCATTGTATAGTGAGCCTTAACTTTGCCTGTATATTACAGATGGGTGTATATTGCCTGTATATTCTGTATATTACTTGGGTGGATGACTGATGGAGATTATAAGAAGGGCTACTATTTGTTGGCCCTATGGGGCACTTTTCGATATCACAGCGCTGCTGTATGGTCTTATAGGGACCAATCTGCAAGATCACTCTGTGTGGTCTTATAGGGACCAATCTGCATTGTACAAATGGATGACCCAAGGTACGGATAGAGTTGTAGGTGCCTTGCAGTGAAGTCCTGGTCACGTCTACTTTTTTTTTTTTTTTTTTTTTGAGATGGAGTTTTGCTCTTGTTACCCAGGCTGGAGTGCAATGGCGCAATCTTGGCTCACCGCAACCTCCGCCTCCTGGGTTCAGGCAATTCTCCTGCCTCAGCCTCCTGAGTAGCTGGGATTACAGGCATGCGCCACCATGCCCAGCTAATTTTTTGTATTAGTAGAGACGGGGTTTCACCATGTTGACCAGGATGGTCTCGATCTCTTGACCTCATGATCCACCCACCTCGGCCTCCCAAAGTGCTGGGATTACAGGCTTGAGCCACCGCGCCCGGCCCCTACGTCTACTTCTTTTCACCAACTACTTGAACCAAGAACTTTAGAGGCCCTCAGCCTAGACCAAGCCTCTCTGAATTCTTCTCTGTGGCCCTCACTTGCTTGGAAACATCTCCTGCTTCTCCAGAAAGACTTATACCTCCCCATCTTTCTTTATTCTTATCCATGCTTCTAAGTAGACACCTTCAAGAGACAAGCGTCTGTGTTCCCTGGAATCGAAGGCCATAGTGTATAACAACTAGGGTAGGGTGGGTGAGAGAGGGAAAGTGAGCGACTTGGGCAAACCCAACATCTAGTCTCCTCTTGACATCATATCCTCTGGGAACATGAGCGAAGCATTGACTGCAGGATTCTTTTCCATAATTCCTTTCATTTCACTTGAATGTCAAGTCTCGTCCGTCTTTAAGCTGAGACTATTAGCAAGACATTGATCTCATTCCTTTATCTTTCCTGGCCTTTTTTTTTTTTTTTGATGGAATCTTGTTCCATCATCCAAGCTGGAGGGCAGTGGCGTGATCTCGGCTTACTGCAACCTCTGCCTCCTGAGTTCAAGCAATTCTCCTGCCTTAGTCTCCCGAGTAGCTGGGACTACAGGCACCTGCCACCACACCTGGCTAATTGTCGTATTTTTAGTAGAGATGGAGTTTCCCCTTGTTAGGCTAGTCTCGAACTCCTGACCTCAGGTGATCCACTGGCCTCAGCCTCCCAAAGTGCTGGGATTAATGGCGTGAGCCACTACACCTGGCCTGCCTTTGTTTCTCTTCTGTAAAAATATTCTTGAGTTGTTCCCCTCAACTCTAATGATATGAGGAATCTCCAACCCCCTTCCTTTGTCCTTAGTTTTGCCTGTTCTAAATCCATCTTTACTCCCAGGCCCCAGGGAAAATTGCAATTCCTATCACATGACTGCTTTGATTGCTGTTCCTTCACAGCCCCATCCTTTATGGATCACACTTTTCAAAGTTCTTAGAGATGTCATCCCTCCCCACCGCTCCAACATCATCCTCATTGTTCTTTTCTAGCACTTAGGGCTTAAGCAGCAGCAAAGTGCTCTGTCCCGTGCTGCTTCTTGCTTCCAGGCTTATTCCCTTGCTTATATCTCTTCCAGAAATGCCCCAGTGTAACCCTTCACCTGGGTAACTCCTTGCCCAGGTATTCCTTCCTCCAGGAGTCCTTCTGTGAATGTATTACTCCATATTACTCCAGGCTTGATTTAGGCCTCTCTCTGTGTTTTACTCTGCAAATTTTTTTTTTTTTGGTCCCAGTTCAAGCAATTCTCCTGCCTCAGCCTTCCAAGTAGCTGAGATTATAGGCGCCTGCCATCATGCCCAGCTAGTTTTTGTATTTTTAGTAGAGAAGGGGTTTCACAATGTTGGGCAGGCTGATCTTGAACTCCTGACCTTGTGATCCACCCGCCTCAGCCTCCCAAAGTGCTGGGATTACAGGTGTGAGCTACCATGCCCAGCATGCAAATAGTTTTATTTTAGCACTTAATTCACTGTGTTACAATGATCTGTTTCTGAATCCATCTTCTGGAAGGTGGAACCATGAGAAAAAAAAAGACCACATTGTTAATCTTTGTAACCCCAACAGCTAGCACTTAGCCTGGCCCGAAGAAGTTTTTCTTGCAGAATGGGTCTTAGCACTTTTTCAGTGACTGACAAACAACCTAGTTCAATTATTCTGTACTTCCCAGCATGGCTCAACAAAAATTGTGCGTCAGGTCGGGCGCTGTGGCTCATGCCTGTAACCCCAGCACTTTGGGAGGCCGAGGCAGGCAGATCACCTGAGGTCGGGGGTTCAAGACCAGCCTGGCCAACATGGTGAAACCCCATCTCTGCTAAAAATAGAAAAACTAGCTGGGCATGGTGGTGTGCACCTGTAATCCCAGCTATTCAGGAGGCTGAGGCAGGAGAATTGCTTGAACTCGGGAGGCAGATGTTGCAGTGAGCCGAGATTGTGCCACTGCACTCCAGCTTGAGTGACAGGGCGAGACTCTGTCTCAAAAATAAAATAAAATAAAAATTGTGCACCAACACTAGAAACTAGAAACAGATTAAGACATATTTATTATGTGCACAGAAAAAAAGAATGGTTAAGTGTCAAATGATTGTATTTTTCTGGTCTCTAATTTTGAAACCCTTGTTCTAAAGTAGAGCAAAGTAGGGTTCGTTTTGGAAATACCAGACGGGTGGCCATATGGAGAATTGAAAGTGAATCTGAATGCCAGGAAGGAAGTCCCTGCAATAGCTCTAGCAGGAAATGTAATTGTTCTCCCCTTTTCCAATGCTGTCAATGACATTAACATGCACAGTACACTCCGGGGAATATTCAAAGTCTTGGTCACATTCCACCTTCTCTTTCCTATTCTACTCAATAAAAACAAATCAGAATGCAACGATGCAAGCTACATTTATTAAAAGTGAAAAGAGGGATCTTTTACAAAGCTCCATAGTTTATTTTATTTTTATTTCTTTTACCTTCTCTTGATTGAATCTTTTGTTTCTTTTATTCTATTTTAATTTTTAAAATTCCATACTTTGAAGATGAGTCCTATTTGTTTAGAGCATTTTTTTTTCCAACTGATCAAAGCTACCTGAGATGGCTGCAAACTGCCTGTCCCTAAAGGATTGTAAAACCAATATTTATCCATAGATAAACAATTTGCTTATGATGTAGCCTTTTTTTTTTTTTTTTTTTTTGAGATGGAATCTTGCTCTGTCACCAGGCTGGAGTGCAGTGGTGCGATCTTGGCTCACCGCAATTTCCGCCTCTTGGGTTCAAGCGATTCTCCTGCCTCAGCCTCCCCAGTAGCTGGGACTGCAGGCACCCACCACCACACCTGGCTAATATTTTGTATTTTAGTAGAAATGGGGTTTCACCATGTTGACCAGGATGGTCTCGATATCCTGACCTCGTGATCCGCCTGTCTCAGCCTCCCAAAGTGCTGGGATTGCAGGCGTGAGCCACGGCGCCCGGCTGATGTAGCCATTTTAAAAAGCACTCCAGAGACACTGTCTGCTTTGGTCTTTCACACCTAAGAAGACTGATGACAGCTAATGGTGGCTTTTCCCCCTCATCATTTGGGGCATTATGGAAGAGCAGATTTGCAAACATACTTATAACAAGGCAAAAAAATACAGAAAATCATTTTGTGACTTTATTGGATTCCTTGTCCATGATTACAGAACTGGCATTCCTCTGCCTCTGTATCCTGGAAACTCAGGACCTGGAGGGTTACCCCTTCAGGGTGAGTGAGCAGTGGGTAATTTCCCCCATTTTCCCCAGTAACATTCTAAGCATCATCTTTATGTGAGTGCCATTTCTGGCCTTCATCCCTTCAGGCTCATATGGAAGCGTCTTGGTACAATTTCTTTCTTCTGGTAGCATTTAATGAGAACCCTAGAGGATATCACTCAAAGTTCTGTTTGTGACCTTTGTAGTGCCTTATGTTATGGTATCCAACCCATTAATTTCACAGATGAAGGGCATTTTGTCATGTGGCAGATTTCCAGAAAGCATCTGTTTCTGTAGGATGTGGATGGTCCCTGGTATGTATTAGTTTAATGTGGTTTATCATTTGGTGAAAGCCTAACTCCCTCCCTCCCTCCCTCCTTCCTTCCTTCCTTCCTATTTTAGTAGAGATGGGTTTTCACCATGTTGGCCAGGATGGTCTCAATCTCCTGACCTTGTGATCCACTTGCCTCGGCCTCCCAAAGTGCTGGGATTACAGGCGTGAGCTACCGTGCCCAGCTGATATAGCCATTTTTTAAATCACTCCAGAGACTCTTTCCTTCCTTCCTTCCTTCCTTCCTTCCTTCCTCCCTTCTTCCCTCCTTCCCTTCCTTCCTTTCCCCCTCCCTCCCTCCCCTCCTCTTTCCTTCCTTCCTTGTAAACCTAAATCCACTCATCTGGCAATATTTCGTTTAGCTATTATCTCTGCTTTCATATTTCCTCACTGCTCAGACATTGTTGTCTGACCTTCTTCAGTCTTAGTTGTGTCTTAGGCCAAGGGAGATGACCCTTGTCTAAGATTCACTGGGCCTTATGTGTGTTAGAGCGGGTGTGGACTATTTTATCTCTAAGGTCTAAAGTTGATCTTATCTTGTAGATTTGATGATTCTAAACCAGAGAAAAATGGAATGGGTGAGCCTCCGAGAGGCCAATGAACAGGGGTTAATCGCAACATCATGAAATGTTGCCTATGACAAATGACAGAACGTAGGATTCCTAAGTTTTGCAATTTTAATGCTCTTGTATCCAATTATTCACCTCAAGAAATAAAAAAGCAGAGAGATTTTGGAGCCTGTTCAGCATCTATTTCATGTTTCTTTCCTTTTTTAACTGTCTAGCTGATGTGTTAGCAACATGGACCTGGGAAATCAAACAAGTGTTTCAGAATTTTTACTCCTGGGATTTTCCCAAGGCCCAGAGGATCAGCTAATGCTCTTTGCACTGTTCCTGTCCATGTACCTGGTCACGGTGCTGGGGAACCTACTCATCATCCTGGCCGTCAGCTGTGACTCCCACCTCCACACTCCCATGTATTTCTTCCTCTCCAACCTGTCCTTGGCTGACATCTGTTTCACCTCCACCACAGTCCCCAAGATTCTGGTGAACATCCAGATGCAGAGCAATACCATCAGCCATGCAGGCTGCATTGCCCAGATGTATTTTTTCATGGTTTTTGGAGGCATGGACACATTTCTCCTCACTGTGATGGCCTATGACCGGTATGTGGCTATCTGTCACCCCCTGTCCTACCCTGTCATCATGAACCCCCGCCTCTGCGGCCTGCTGGTTCTCGTGTCCTGGTTCCTCAGCTTGTCATACTCCCTGATCCAGAGTCTGTTGATGCTGCGGCTCTCCTTCTGCACCAGTTGGGTCATTCAGCACTTTTACTGTGAGCTTGCTCAGGTTCTCACGCTTGCCTGCTCAGACACACACGTCAATTACATCCTGCTCTACATGGTGACTGGCCTTCTGGGCTGTGTGCCCTTCTCAGGGATCCTTTTCTCCTACACCCAAATTGTCTCCTCCATCCTGAGAATCCCATCCACAGATGGGAAACATAAAGCCTTTTCTACCTGTGGATCTCATCTGTCTGTGGTTTCTTTATTCTACGGGACAGGCCTTGGTGTGTATCTTAGCTCCAATGCATCGTCCTCTTCCTGGCGGGGCATGGTGGCCTCGGCCATGTACACTGTGGTCACCCCCATGCTGAACCCCTTCGTCTATTGCTTGCGGAACAGGGACTTCAAGAGGACCCTAGAGAGACTTCTTGGGAAAACACGCTATGCTCAATGATGGGAACATTGGTCCTGGGCTTTTGAGTCGGCAGAGGTAGCAGTAGTGAGCTAAAGAAATTCTGGCCAAGCCTGGGCAACATAGCAAGACCTGTCTCTACAGAAAAATATAAAAATTATCCAGGCATGGTGGTGTGCACCTGTGGTCCCAGCTACTCAGGAGGCTGAGTTGGGAGGATCCCTTGGGCCCAGGAGGCCGAGGCTGTAGTGAGCTGAGATCATGCCACTGTACTCCAGCCTGGGCAATAGAGCCTGACCCCGTCCCAAAACTACAGCAACTAAAGAAATTCTGCCTGTAGGCCAGATGCAGCAGCTCACACCTATAATCCCAGTGCTTTGGGAGGCTGAATCAGGAAGATCACTTGAGACCAGAAGTTCAAGACCAGCCTGGGCAACAAAGATAGTGAGATGTCTCAAAAAAAAGAAAATCTGCCTCTTAATCTCATGGAATTTGGTGCATCACCCACTCTGTTTCTCTGTCTTTGGTCAAAATTACCTTGTGAGTACTGTGAGTACTTTGTATGAGCCTTATACAAAGAGGCTTCTCTGTGATCCTTCAGTTCTACCCTTCATCTCCTCCTTTTACGTTTTCCATGACTGCACCTCAGCTTGGTGTTTGTAAATATGTTGTATCGATTCCTCAGGGCTAATGCAACAAGTTCAAATACTCAACTCAGACATTGTTGGATTAAAGTTATGAAATAGTTCATTTTGGCCGGGCATGGTGACTCACACCTGTAATCCCAGCACTTTGGGAGGCCGAGGAGTGGATCATGAGGTCAGGAGTTCAAGAACAACCAGGCCAACATGGTGAAACCTCATCTCTACCAAAAATACAGAAATCAGCCGGTGTGGTGGCAGTCGCCTGTAATCCCAGTTACATGGGAGGCTGAGGCAAGAGAATCTCTTGAACTGAGGAGACGAAGTTTGCAGTGACCTGAGACCCCGCCACTGCCCTCCAGCCTGGGCGACAGAGCGAGACTCCATCTCAAAACAAAAAAAAGTTCATTTTACCATTAACCGTTGCTAGCTCTTATCAAGTTCATTCATCTGACACTTTTTTTAAAAACCTTCCTTAATGATCCTTTGATGGCATTTATTGGACCTTATAGTATGCCAGACTTTTCTAGGTGCCTGAGATACGGCAGTGAAAATAAATTCTTGCCTCATAGAGTTAAATCTGCAATCTTAGAATGTATCAGATCAAGTTATATGTCCAAACTTAAAATAGACTGATGGATAATTTATTTCCTTATTAGTGAGGTTGAACATTTCTCTATATGTTTGTTTAGTACATTTCTAAAATCAGCTTTGACAGCCACTAAAATAAGGAAAATACGGAGACCCTTTCTTTACAAAAAAAAAAAAAAAGTAGCCAAGTATTGCAGTGTTTGCCTGTAGTCCCAGCCACCTGGGGGGCTGAGGCAGGAAGATCTCTTGAATCCAAGTGTTTGAGCCTGTAGTGAGCTGTGATCATGCCACTGCATCTAGCCTGGGACACAGAAAGAGACCCTGCCTTTTTTTTTTTCTTTTTTAAAATTTTGTTTATTTGTTTCCTTTGAACTCTGAGAAGATGGACCCTGCCAAAAAAAAAAAAAAAAAAAAAAAAAAAAAGCTTTGAAAGTATATTACTAGAAACACACAAACTATCTGCCCAGAATTTTAGGTCTGATCATGCTATATTTTGTCTGGTTGCCTAATTTTGCAGGTGAATTCACAGAGGTCCAAAAGAGGAGTTTAGACAGTAATAGCACCTGGCTGAATGTAGACGCATCTTCAAATATGGTGCCAGGAGTGAGCACTGGCTTATGATTCAGGAGAGCGAGAATTGAAGCACAGAGTTGCCAGAGTCTAGGTATGTAATGCCAAGCAGCTTGAGATGCTGCAACACGCATTAGGACTACTGGATCTCTTCCTAAATGTCCATTTTTTTGTGTATGTGTTGGTGTCTTACTCTGTTGCCCAGGCTGGAGTGCAGTGGTGCGATCCTGGCTCACCTCCTCCTCCTGGGTTCAAGCTATTCTTCTGCCTCAGCTTCCTGAGTAGCTGGGATTACAGGCACATGCCACCACATCCGACTAATTTTTGTATTTTTACTAGAGATAGGGTTTCACCATGTTGGTCAGGCTGGTCTTGAACTCCTGATCTTGTGATCTGCCCGCTTCAGCCTCCTGAAGTGCTGGGATTACAGGTGTGAGCCACCGTGCCTGGCCCTAAGTGTTCATTTGTATATTTCTTCCACCATAACATGAGTACCTTGGTGTAAGGCGAGATTATGCAGGGATGTCCCGACAAGAAATCAAATAATATGTGTGTTTCGATGATGCTATTTGCCAAGTGACCGTAGGCAGGAAAGGCCAACATAAGTACATAACTATTCATCTCAGTAAAGATGGATTGTTGCCTACCCTGGGATGGAAGGTGTCTGATGTAATTGACTTGCCACCTTGTGATGTCCTTGAGGAATATGGCCATATATTGACATCCAAAGAGAAGCCCAATACCTCTTCAATTTTTTTTGAGACAGAGTCTCGGCTTTGTAGCCCAGGCTGGAGTGCAGTGGCGTGATTCTTGGCTCACTGCAACATGTGCCTGCCAGGTCCCAGTTCAAGCAATTCTCCTGCCTCAACCTCCCGACTAGCTGGGATTACAGGCGAACGACACCATGACCAGCTAATTTTTGTATTTTTTAGTACAGACGGGGTTTCACCATATTGGCTAGGCTGGTCTTGAACTCCTGACCCCGTGATCTGCCCGACTCGGCCTCCCAAAGTGCTGAGATTATAGGTGTGAGTCACTGTGCCTGGCCCCACCTCTTCAATTTCTATGCTCTAAATTGGAAAACAGTCTTGAGTATGAAAACTGGTGGAAGAAACACCATGTGGTCCTTAAGAAAGTCATGTCATTTTACAGTAGAAAAACACTCATGAATATGTATTATGAAACAATACACAAAAATGAAGTTTTAAGATAAATCCCAAATGTGATGTTTAATGTACATATTTAAAGAATAAATGTGCAATGGTCATTAAAAAACAAGAAAACTGGTAGAAGAATCATGATTTCCAATGGTGGCACCTGACATTTGACTTCTGCTCACTTGATCATGATATTTTTGGATATGTAAGTCAAACAATACTCCTGATGTCTGCTCACCTACAATCTGTTACCATCACCACAAATTCCTGTGGGTCATGGATCCTGTTTACCATTTTAGACTTGCTGCCTGAGAGCCTGCTTTGCCTGTAACTTTTTTTTGTTGTTGTTGTTGTTTGTTTGTTTTGAGACGGAGTTTCGCTCTTTTTACCCAGGCTGGAGTGCAATGGCGCGATCTCGGCTCATCGCAACCTCCGCCTCCTGGGTTCAGGCAATTCTCCTGCCTCAGCCTCCTGAGTAGCTGGGATTACAGGTACGCGCCACCGTGCCCAGCTAATTTTTTGCATTTTTAGTAGAGACGGGGTTTCACCATGTTGACCGGGATGGTCTCGATCTCTTGACCTCGTGATCCACCCGCCTCGGCCTCCCAAAGTGCTGGGATTACAGGCGTGAGCCACCGCGCCCGGCCTGCCTGTAACTTTTAATGCTGCCATTTGAGTTTGGAACTCAAGATACTAGTAAAAAAAAATGTAAAACCTCTGTTTTAGACTGGGTGTGGTGGCTCACGCCTGTAATCCCAGCACTTTGGGAGGGAGATCACTTGAAGTCAGAAGTTCAAGACTAGCCTGGTCAATACGGTGAAACCCTATCTCTACTAAAAATACAAAGTTAGTTGGGCGTGGTGGCGTACACCTGTAGTTCCAGCTACTCAAGAGGCCGAGGCAGGAAAATCTTTTGAACTCAGGGTGCAGGGGTTGCAATGAGGGGAGATTGTACCACTGCACTCCAGTCTGGGTGACAGAGTGAGACTTCATCTCAACAACAACAATGACAACACCACCACCTCTGTTTTACTGCGACAGTTAACAGTGCTATGCTTAAATAGCCAAGAATTGGAACAACAGTTTGGAAAATTCTGATTTTTAATTGACACTAACATGGCCTTAATGTTTTCCTCAGCTTTACAAAACATTAGCTTGGTTTCTTCCTGACTATAGACCCCGGACCTTAGTTTTAGAGCATTTACTTTAGGAAACTTGGTGACTGGACATTATTTATCTGCTCCCTTGAAAGGCAGATAAATCATTTTTCAGTCTCATGCTTTTTTTTTTTTTTAAATGAGACTGTATCTTACTCTGTCATCTGGGCTGGAGTACAGTGGTGTGATCATAACTCACTGCAGCCTGGAACTCCTTGGCTCAAGTGATCCTCTTGCCTCAGACTCCCAAGCAGCTGGGATGACAGGCATATAGGTCACCATGCCTATTTTTTTTTCTGGTAGAGGCTGGTCTTGAACTCCTTGGCTCAAGTGATCATCCCACTTTGGCCTCCCAAAGTGCTGGGATTACAGGTGTGAGCCATCACATCCTGCCACATACCAGTTTTATAACCTGGGAATATCTTTCTCAAGGACCTGGGAGCCAACCCTTTGAAATGTAATTATCAATAAAACAACATCCTTATCTTTCAGCTTCTTTGGGAGGGTAGGAGCCTTATGTAAATGACAATTATTGAACACAGATGGCCAAATCACATTGGACAAACCTCTTCCCTAACATCTTTCTGGGCTTTTCCATTAGCTCACTCCAGTATTTGAAAATCCTCTCTCTCTCTTTCTTTTATTTTTTTGAGACAGTCTTACTCTGTCATCCAGGGTGGAGTGAAGTGGTGCCACCTCAGCTCACTGCAACCTCCACCTCCTGGGTTCAAGGAATTCTCCTGCCTCAGCCTCCCAAGTAGCTGGGGCTACAGGCATGTGCCATCATACCTGGCTAATTTTTATTTTATTTTTTATTTTATTTTATTTTTTTGAGACGGAGTTTCGCTCTTGTTACCCAGGCTGGAGTGCAATGGCACGATCTCGGCTCACCGCAACCTCCGCCTCCCGGGTTCAGGCAATTCTCCTGCCTCAGCCTCCTGAGTAGCTGGGATTACAGGCATGCGCCACCGTGCCCAGCTAATTTTTTTGTATTTTTAGTAGAGATGGGGTTTCACCATGTTGGCCAGGCTGGTCTTGGACTCCTGACCAGCCTGTCAGGTGATCTGCCCACCTCAGCCTCCCAAAGTGCTGGGATTACAGGTGTAAGACACCGCACCTGGCCAAATCCTCTCATTTTTGTTTCAGCAGAGTTGAGTTCAATCTATTTTCCCTAATGCAGTAGCCTTGACCCTTATTGCAGTGGTCTTGAACAAAGTCTTCCTTGCAAGCTTGACCTTGTGTGATGTAATTTTTCTTTGACACAATCAATGACTTTCCATGCTTCATAACAAACTTCTACCAACTGATCCACTGTTTTGACAATGGAATTACCCAATGTCTTGCTAGTTTAAATCAGTAACATGACATTCTGCAAAGGACTTTGGACTGCAAGGGGACCAAAGCTCACTGTCTTGGTGACTTGCATATGTTTAATTTGGAAGAGAATAGCTGAGTCCGATTGCCAAAAAGACTTTCCTTTATAGTACTCAAAACATGTAAGATCGCAGAGAAGGCAATGATATTGAAAGAGGAATCAAGGCAGAGTTGGTAGGAGGGCCTACTACACACCTAGGCTGTACGCTGTGACCTAGTGCCCCTAGGCTACAGACCTGCACAGCATGTACTGAATACTGTGGGCAATTACAGCACAATGGTATTTGTGTCTCTAAACATAAAAAAGTACAGTTAAAATATAGTTTAAAGGCACAGTCTAAAAGATAAAAGAAGGTCTACCTGAATAAGTTCCTTAACGTGAATGGAGCTTGCAGGACTGGAAGTTGATGTGGGTGAGTCAGTGAGTGAGTAGGGAGTGAATGTGAAGGTCTAGGACATTACTGTACACTATTATAAGACTTTAGAAACACTGTACACTTAGGCGACACTAAATTTATTAAAAACATATTTCTGTCTTCAAGAATCAATTAACCTTGCTTACTGTAACACTTTCACTTTTTAAAAAAGCTTTTTGACCGCTATGTGATAACACTTAGCTTAAAACACAGATTGTGCAGTTGTTACAAAAATACTTTCTTTCTATCCTTATTCTATAACTTTTTTCTATTAAATTTTTTTAGTTAAAATTTTTCTCTTGTTAAAAACTGTGACGCGGAGGAGCCAGGTGCTGTGGTTCATGCCTGTAATCCCAGTACTTTTGGGGACCCAGGCAAGACTTGTGGCCAGGAGTTGGAGACCAGCTGGTCCACATAGCAAGACCTCCCTACAAAAAAAAAAAAGTACCAAAAATGAAGACACAAACACATGTTAGCCTGGGGTCAGGATCATGAATACAACTGTCTCCCACCTCCACATCTTGTCCCACTGGAAGGTCTTTAGGGGCAATGACACTCATGGAGCTGTCACCTCCTATCATATCAATGCCTTCTTCCGAAATATCTCCTGAAGGACCTGCCTGAGGCTGTTTTCCAGTTAAAATTTTTTTTTTTAACAGAAACTTTTTTTTTTTTGGTTATACTTTAAGTTCTGGGATACATGTACAGAACATGCAGGTTTGTTACATAGGTATACATGTGCCATGGTGGTTTGCTGCACCCATCAACCCATCATCTACATTAGGTATTTCTCCTAATGCTATCCCTCCCCTTGCCCCCCATCCAATTAATTTTTTAAAATATAAAAATAGAAGGACAACACTCTAAAATAATGATTAAAAGTGTAGCACAGTAAATACATAAATCAGTAACATGGCCATTCATGATCATTATCAAGGATTGTGTACTGTCTATAATTACCTGTGCTACAGTGTTATGTAACTGGCAGTGCAGCAGGTTTGTTTACACAAGCATCGTCACAAACACATGGGGAATACATTGTGTTATTATTACGGGATCTTTAGGGTTTCACTATTCCGTCGGGAAAGCTCTGTGGCCAGTGGTGCCTTTGCCTGAATTCTTGTGCGTCCAGGAAGAATGAGGTATGCAGGAAGTGGAGGGTGAACCAGATGAAGAGGAGCTTTACGGAGTGTTACAACCACTCAAAGGAGACCCACAGCGGATAGCTCCTCTCCATAGGCAGGTCGTCTGGTGGAGTGTTCAGCTCTCAGCTGAGAGGAGGCCCTGGAGAGTGTGGCTCCTCCCTGCTACCAGGGCGTTTTGTTATTTTTCCATCCTCTGTCCGGCTCTGACTGAGCCCGGGGCTTTTATGGACCTCAGAGGGGAGAAAGTGCATGCTGATTGGTCCATGGGCAGCCATGGGTGGGCCAGAGAAGGCACCACAAGTTCCCACTCCAGTCCATGGGACTGCCATCCTGGTCTCTAGCATTTAGGCCCTCCATGACCTGAAGGTGGGGCCCTACTTGGGACCTGCCCCCTTCTACCCAGGATTCTGCCTCCCACTGCCGTTCATGGCCCCAGGGCTGATCCCAACCCCTCTCTGAGATTGGAGGGGCACTGGGAAGGGAGAGAGGACAGAGGGAGCAGATACCCCCAAGTCTGCAGGGACTGGGGGGGTCCTTCCCAGACCCCCAAGAGTGCAGGCTGCAGAGATGCCTGGGTCCTCTGCCTGGAAAGGCAGTGGCAGCCACATCCTGGGACTTCCTGCCATGCCAGCTTGGGAGGGGTGGGGCTCCTGCTTGTCCCTGGCTATTGCCTTCTCCATGGAGTGAAAGTCCCAGGTCTGCAGCCGAGGGTCAGTCGGCTACAGCTGCACCCAGGAGAGCAGATCCTGCCTCCAAGAGCACAGGGAGGCTTGGAACCACAGCCAGTTTGGGCAGCTGTAGCCCCACCCAGGAGAGCACTGGCACCTGCCTGCTCTGTGGAGCCGGAGGCCTGGGTTTGCATCCAAGGATTGGGTGGCTGCACCTGGGGAGCTCCTTCCCCAGCTCAGAAAGGGCGGGGCTCCCTCTGGCTCCATGGAGTGTGCAGCCCCAGCTGCCCCTCTCTGCTGCAGCCGGCCTGATGGTAGCAGCCACTGCTATCATTATGATGTCACAATGGCTATGATATCACTAGGCAACAGGGATTTTTCAGCTCCCTTATAATCTTATGGAACCACCATTGTATATGCAGTCTGGTCGTCGAAACATCATTATGCCATGCATTACCGAAATCTTGGAACTTGAAATATACATAATATCTTGGACAATGTCAGCGAAATACTTTAATGGGAAGGGCAGTCCCCAAGCTGATAAAGGATGAAGCCTGCGGGTGGCTCCTAAGACCCGCCCAAGGGTCCCTGCCTCCTGGTTTTCATGCCCAACTGTGACTGCCTCTCCTTGAGTGTAGGCTGGACTCAGTGACCAGCTTCTGATGATGAGAATATGGGGATCTCTGTGTTCTGATTGAAGGTTGAAACAACTGTAGCTTTTTAAAAAACTGCCTCTCTGTGGCCCTGTTGCTTGATGTTTTAAAATTAAAAACACTATTATTTATTTTTGCATAATAAAGTATTGAACAATCCATTGCTTGATATAAATGGTAGTTAACTGGTCCATCAAGAGGACTAGACATTTCTCTAAAGAAGAAAAATAGACAATAAACACACAAAATGGCTGGGCGCGGTGGCTCATGCCTGCTACCACTTTGGAAGGCCAAGGCAGGTGGATTGCTTGAAGCCAAGAGTTCAAGACCACCTGGCCAACGTGGTGAAACTCCATCTCTACTAAAATTACAAAAAATTAGCCAGGAGTGTGGTGCATGCCTGTAACCTCAGTTACTAGGAAGGTGGAGGCACAAGAATTGCTTGAACCTGGGAGGTAGAGGTTACTGTGAACTGAGATCACACCACTGTACTCCTGGGTGAGAGAGTGAGATTCTGCCTCAAAAACAAACAAACAAACAAACAAAACCAAAAAAAAAAAAAAAAGAAAAAGACAATCAAACACAAAGCAAACAAACAATGAATCAAAATGATTCACATCAGTAATCCTCAGCAAAGTGCAAATCAAAACTGCATGACTACCACCCGTTAGGACGACTGTTACAAGCCAAGAAACAGGCTGGGCACAGTAGCTCACACTTGTAATCCTAGCGCTTTGGGAGGCTGAGGCAAGTGGATCACCTGAGGTCAGGAGTTCGAGACCAGCCTGGCCAACATGGCAAAACCCCATCTCTACTAAAAATACAAAAATTAGCCGGGCATGATGGCAGCTGCCTGTAGTCCCAACTACTCGGGAGGCTGAGGCAGGACAATTGCTTGAACCCAGGAGGCTGAGGTTGCAGTGAGCTGAGATCTCACCACTGCACTCCAGCCTGAGCGACAGAGTGAGACTCCATCTCAACAAACAAGCAAACAAACAGAAAAAAACAAGTGTTGGTGAACATGTAGAGAGATAGAAAGGTTTGTACATAGTGGATGGCGATGCACAATGGGGCAGAAATAAGAAAAACACTACGGTGCTTCCTTGCAAAATTGAAAATAGCATTACCAGATGATCCTGCAGTTCCACCTGTGGGTACGTACTCAAAAGAATCAAAGAGGGGACTCAAGTAGATAGCTCCACTCCATATTTATAGCAGTGTTACTAATAATAGGCAAAAATATGGAAGCAACCCCAGTGTCCATTGTTAGATAAGTGGATAGACACAACGTGGTCCATCCATACAATGGAGTATCATTCATCCTTAAAAAGAAAGGCAATTCTGACACATGCCACCATATGAGTGGATCTAGAGATGCTATGCTAAGAGAAATCAGTCAATCATAAGAGGAAAACACAGTATGATTCCACTATATCAAGTATCTTGAGAAGTTCAATTCATAGCTACAGTAGACTGGTGATTGCCAGGGACTGGTGAGACGGAGGAATGGGGAGTTTCATAATAGGTCCTGAGTCTCCGTTCTGAAAGGCAAAAAAGTTGAGCAGATGCCTGATGGTGGTGGTTGCGCAACACTGTGAATGTACTTAATGCAGCGTTAAAATGGTATTGGTTACCATTTTGAAGTAGTTCAATGGTAAAATGTTACTTATCATTTTGTGTAAAACTATTTATATTTATAATTTTTAAGTGTGGTACACATTGCCATGATAAAAATACAAAAATTAAAAAAGATGGATTCCTGAAAAAAAAAAAAGAGATGACAGAAGTGAGCAATGAACAGAAGCTTTCTCCTGATTAGAGGAAGAGCCTCTAAAAGTTCCTGTGGACATTCACTTTTTCTTCTTTATCTTGCATTAAAGAAGAAATCCTTAGAGACTGGGGAACATGGACCAATTTGGCTAATGAGGAGCTCTGTGCCTTGAGCCCCCCAGGCGGTACATTAGTAAATACTCAGCCTGTGCCTCCAGCCCTGCAGTGTGAGCTTCCGGTCCAGTGGGCTCCACACCTGTCGTCTGCATCAGGAGGCTCATGTCTGACCCTGTCTTCCTGCCAGTCCTGAGGACGGAGCCTGAGCCTCCATCGTGCCCCACGCAGGGAGGACAGCGGACCTGCTCTCCGTGGTCATGGCCCAGCAGAGGGAAAGCGCAGCTCAGTGAGTGCTGAGGGATGGTCGGGAGCCTTGTTTCCTCATCCTGAGCACAAACAGGACAGTGGGGTGGCCAGATGGAGGAGACCAGTGCGCAAAGTGTCAGCTCAGAGGACTGTGGAGGTTATGTTCTGGGTTGTGTGTGTGGTCCTTCATTTCATGTTGCTGCATCATTTTATATTTCCATAGTCCTGTACACACATTCCTACTTCTCTATGGTTTCACCAAAATTTGATAGGCTGTTTTGTTCATTTTTTTTTTTTTTGAGACAGAGTTTTGCTCTGTTTCCCAGGCTGGAGTGCAGTGGCGCGATCTAGGTTCACTGAAACCTCTGCCTCCTGGGTTCAAGTGATTCTCCTGCCTCAGCCTCCTGAGTAGCTGGGACTATAGGCACATGCCACCATACCTGACTAATTTTTTTTTTGTTTTGTATTTTTAGTAGAGAAGGGTTTCACCATGCTAGCCAGGATGATCTTGATCTCCACCTGCCTCAGCCTCCCAAAGTGCTGGGATTACAGGCATGAGTCACTGTGCCCTGCCTGTTCATTTGTTCTTAATAGCCATCCTATTGGGTGGCATCTCATTGTGCTTTTTATTTGCACATCCCTGATGATGAGTGGTGTTGAATATCATTTTGTTTGCTCATTGGCTGTTCGTATATGTTCTTTAGAGAACTGTCTGTTCAAGTCCTCTGCCCACTTTTAATGGGGTATTTGTTTTGTCGTTAGTTGAAGGAGTTCTTGATGTAGTTTGGTTGTTAGCCTCTTAGCATATACATGATTTGCAAATATCTTTTCCTATTCCCTGGGTTCACTTAACACTGATGAAATTTTACTTTCCTCCCATGCTGATTGTTCTTCCCATAGGCATCTCACCCAGGATAGCAAAACGTGGGTGCCTCTAAAGTATTCCCTAAGCACAACAAAAAGTTTATAAAGGTGATGATGAGGATGAGGAGGAAGATGACAGTCACTATGACGTCATGAATCCTTGCTGAGGGCTTCCTAAATGCATTGATCTCAGCTCTGTGTTTTACGTAGCTCGTCTCACTTCATCTTCATAGTTTTTCCTGAGTTACAGCTGCACACATTATTATTGTACAGAGGAGGAAAGAAGCTCTGTTTCCCAGGCTGGTCTCAAACTTCTGTCCTCAAGCAATCCTCCTGCCTTGGCCTCCCAAAGTGCTGGGATTCCAGCTGTGAGCCACCATGCTGGGCTACCTTTCTTATCAAAACTCCTCCAAGCCCAACTAAGGCAAGGACAGGAGTTGTATATTAAGTGAATTTTATGATAAAGCCCACGTATTTGAGTGAGCACTTACTTCCATGAAGAATGAAAGTCAGAAAACGTAAGAATGATGGAAACCCTAGAATATGACTGGCATGTAAAGATGTTTTCTGATCTATGAACTTTCATTTAGCTTTGAGACAACATGGTCCTACATCTTACTGTTTATAAACATCCTTCTTCAACGGAATTTGTAGGATTGTATTAGAATAAACAAGAAATAGCTGACTATTTAGTTTCCTTTCAATGGATTTCATCTTTTTCTTAAAGGGGCAAGAATATTTTTATTCTCTATTTTTTCCTGATTAGGCTATATTTTACTGTGATCATGGATTTCTAAAATCTCTAATGTTTTTGCTCTCCTAACATTCTTCAACAGACTGTCTCTAAGGTAGGTGTTTACAGAAAGAGGTGAATAGCACAAAATCCATAATGAAATAGTTCTAAGGAAATTGAGTTTGTCAGATCTGAGAACTATTGCTGAGGTTGTATAATCCCAGGTGAAAGCTTAATTTCTGAATTGCCTGTATCCAAAACATAGACACAGTGCTAGATGCTGGCTTACTTGTGTCATATTTTCCAATTCTCTCTCTTTTTTTTTTCCTCAAAAGGTGTCGGAGCTACACAGAGCCACAGAATCTCACAGCTGTCTCAGAATTCCTCCTCCTGGGACTCTCAGAGGATCCAGAACTGCAGCCAGTTCTCACTGGGCTGTTCCTGTCCATGTACCTGGTCACGGTGCTGGGGAACCTGCTCATCATCCTGGCCGTCAGCTCTGACTCCCGCCTCCACACCCCCATGTACTTCTTCCTCTCCAACCTGTGCCTGGCTGACATTGGTTTCACCTCCACCACAGTCCCCAAGATGATTGTGGACATCCAGGCTCACAGCAGAGTCATCTCCTATGTGGGCTGCCTGACTCAGATGTCTTTCTTTGTCCTTTTTGCCTGTATGGATGACATGCTCCTGAGTGTGATGGCCTATGACCGATTTGTGGCCATCTGTCACCCCCTGCACTACCCAGTCATCATGAATCCACGACTCTGTGGCTTCTTAGTCTTGTTGTCTTTTTTTATTAGTCTTTTGGACTCCCAGCTGCACAATTTGATTGTATTACAACTCACCTGTTTCAAGGATGTGGCCGTTTCTAATTTCTTCTGTGACCCTTCCCAACTCCTCCACCTTAGCTGTTCTGACACCTTCATCAACGAAATGGTCATTTATTTCATGGGTGCCATATTTGGCTGCCTCCCTATTTCGGGGATCCTTTTTTCTTACTATAAAATTGTTTCCTCCATTCTGAGAGTTCCATCATCAGGACGGAAGTACAAAGCCTTCTCCACCTGTGGCTCCCACCTGGCACTTGTTTGCTTATTTTATGGAACAGGCCTTGTAGGGTACCTCAGTTCAGTTGTGTCACCATCCCCCAGGAAGAGTATGGTGGCCTCAGTGATGTACACGGTGGTCACCCCCATGCTGAACCCCTTCATCTACTGCCTGAGGAACTGGGACATTCAAAGTGCCTTGTGCAGGCTGCACAGCAGAATAGTCAAATCTCATCATTTGTTATGTGGGAAGTAGAAAAATTCCTTTTTAAAGTTCCTTTCTTGTTAAAGAATAAATCATAAGTGTGCTAATAACTCTTTGTTAAGCCCTATCCTCTGTACCTGTTACACATGCCATGCTTACAGGCACGTAATACACTTTATGTCCTTGTACTTTAACCAAGAAAGCTGTGCTGGACGTGCTCACAGGCATGTCCCAGCTCTCCATTGCCTTTACCTGTTTAGAAAAGTTTTAAGTTGTTAGCCAATTGGGTTTTAGTTTAGATTGTGAGGTCTGACTGCAGCCAGTGGAGATCAGACACAGCAGTAAAGATGACCCCAAATGCATAAGGGATAAATTTGTGTGTTTTCCTTTGTCCATTGTACTCTTGTGGACAATGGCTGACAAGAGTACCCTTCCTGCAGTCCGAGAAGTAAAAATTGTGTTGCTGAAAGATCCTTTGTCTTAGAGCTAATTTTTCTTTGTGGCACTGAGTGTCTATTTTCAACATGTTCTGTCCTTTTTGTTATATGGGTTAGAAATGGCAGCAAAATTTAATACCTAGAGCTGCAAATTCTGCCACCTTGGTTACGTTATTTTTGTTGCTTGACAGCTTTCATTTCTCTCTGGGTTTCGTCTGCAAATACTGCTTGCTTTATTTTGTCTTTAGTTGCAATGGGTGAGTATTCTGGTATCCTTTGTTCATCATAAGCATCAAGAATGATTCCAATATACCTAGACAGCCTCCTTTAGTATCTGTGCAGTGATCTTGGTATCCAGGTGAAATCACAAATTGTTTTTTCTTTTTTTCTTTTTATTTGGGACGGAGTCTCACGCTGTCGCCAGGCTGGAGTGCAGAGGTGTGATCTCGGCTCACTGCAACCTCTGCCTCCTGGGTTCAAGTGATTCTCCTGCTTCAGCCTCCTGAGTAGCTGGGATTACAGGTGTGTGCCACCACACCCAGCTAATTTTTCTATTCTTAGTAGAGATGGGGTTTCACTATGTTGGCCAGGATGGTCTCCATCTTTTTTTTTTTTTTTTTTTTTGAGACGGAGTTTCACTCTTGTTACCCAGGCTGGAGTGCAATGGTGTGATCTCGGCTCACTGCAACCTCTGCCTCCTGGGTTCAAGCAGTTCTTCTGCCTCAGCCTCCTGAGTAGCTGGGACTACAGGTGTGCGCCACCATGCCCAGCTAATTTTTATATTTTTGGTAGAGACGGGGTTTCACCTTGTTGACCAGGATGATCTTGATCTCGTGATCCACCCGCCTGGGCCTCCCAAAGTGCTGGGATTATAGGCTGAGCCATCACTCCCGGCCTGGTCTCCATCTTTTGACCTCAGGTGATCCGCCCCTCTTGGGTTCCCAAAGTGCTGGGATTACAGGTGTGAGCCACCACGCCCAGCCAATTTTTTAAATATACTTGAAATCCTCACTTAACATCGTCAAGAGGTTTTTGGAAATGGCAACTTCAAAAAAACAAAGTGCAACAGGTCCTGAAATAACATCCTTTTGTTCAATGCTGTTTAGTTCTAATGTTGATGATAAATGAATAAACTGATTTCATTGTTCATCATTTTGTTTGAATTGTGGTTTCCAATTTTCTTTTCTTTTTTTTTTTTAGATGGAGTTTCACTTTTGTTGCCCAGGCTGGAGTGCAATGGCAAGATCTTGGCTCACTGCAACCTCCGCTTCCCAGATTCAAGCAATTCTCCTGCCTCAGCTTCTTGAGTAGCTGTGGAGGCATGTGCCACCACACCCAGCTAATTTTTGTATTTTCAGTAGAGACAGGGTTTCTGCATGTTGGTCAGGCTGGTCTCGAACTCCTGACCTCAGGTGATCCGCCTGCCTCAGCCTCCCAAAGTACTGGGATTACAGGCATGAGCCACCGCACCTGGCCAGTTTCTAATTTTCTATGAAGGATGTTAAGTGAGGACTCATAGTACTTCGTATTTACCTCCCTTTTTACAGTTCTTGTGTAATTTCTTTCCAAATCGCATCTAGAAAATCACTTTAGGCAGCTTATGTGTGATGATGTCTATCAATGGTCCTCACATTTGGTTTTTATTGATATTGCCTGAGGACCTCACATATACTGAGGCCTGGGTCTCGTTATCAAAATTTACTTGACCTGTGTAGGTTGAGGAATTTTAAAAGCACCAGAAATAGTTCAGGTGTTGAAGTTTCTAAAGGGATCAAGCTCCAATGGGTAAGTTACAAAAAAGTTTAATGTAACACCAGGCAACATGAATCATTCAAATCTCTTCTTAAAATGCATTGTTGTTCAGCACTGTAGAAATTTACATATGGCCGGGTGTGGTATCTCACACCTGTAATTCCAGCACTTTGGGAAGCCTTGGCAGACAGATTGCTTGAGGTCAGTAGCTCGAGACCAGCCTGGACAACATAGTGAAACTTCTGTCTCTACTAAAAACACAAAAATTATCTGGGCACGGTGGTGCATGCCTGTAATGCCAGCTACTCCAGAGGTTGAGGCAGGAGAATCACTTGAACCTGGGAGGCAGAGGTTGCAGTGAGCCAAGATGGTGCCTTTGCACTCCAGCCTGGGCTACAGACAGAGACTGTCTCAAAAAAAAAAAAAAAAAAGAAAAAGAAAAGAAAAAAGAAACATTATGCCAGATTTTTTACCACAATAATTTTTATTGTACATTTAGGCAGTATATATTTATACACATATAATTTTTTCTCCTATTTCACTCTTGTGCACTCATAAAAAGGAAAATAGAAATGAATAACATGGTAACAGTATTCCTGTAACTTCACATTCAGAGGCTAATTTTTAAAAAAATTGCTATATTTTTAGTTTTTATAAAGAAAATGTGATATATATATAGAGAGAATGGAATATAATTCGTCAAAAATGCATCACATCCTGTCATTTGCAGCCACATGAGTGGAAAGTGAAATAAGCCAGGCACAGGAAGATACATATTGCCCATTCTCACTCATCTGTAAGAGCTAACATGTGAATCTCATGGTGTTAGAGAAGAGAGTGGTGGTTACCAGAGGCTGAGAAGGGTGTGTGAGTGGGCGTTGGGGGTGAAGAGAGTTTGGTTAATGGACACCAACATACAGTGAGATAGAAGATAGAAGGAATAAGTTCTAGTATTTGATAGCACGGTAGGGTAAGTATAGTTAACAATAGTTTATTTTATATATATATATATATATATATATTTTTTTTTTGCGACTCGCTTGGTCACCCAGGCTGGAGTGCAGTGACATGATTTCAGCTCTTTGCAACCTCCACCTCCTGGGTTCAAGCGATTCTCCTGCCTCAGCCTCCTGAGTAGCTGGGATTACAGGCAACTGCCACCACACCTGGCTAATTTTTGTATTTTTAGTAAAGACGAGGTTTCACCATGTTGGGCAGGCTGGCCTCGAACACCTGCCCTCAAGTGATCCACCCGCCTTGGCCTCTGAAAGTGCTGGGATTACAGGTGTTAGCCATCGTGCCTGGCCCATTTATTGTATATTTCAAAATAGCTAGAAGAGATTTTAAATGTTTCCAAGCAAAAGAAATAATAAATGTTTGAAGTGATGGATGTTCTAAATATCCGCAATGACACATTATATGTTTATATCAAAATACCACATGTACTGTATAAATATATGCAATGATTACATATCAATAAAAAATGTGATGGCTATTTTAAATAGCACTTTTGAAAATTAAATTGTAACTGTTTTAGTGCATAGAAATAGACTTTTTTTGGCATAAAGAACTTCATGCAGTCACGCAATATACCTTTGTAACTGTTAAATTCAGCCTAAAGGCCAGGTGCGGTGCCTCACGCCTGTAATCCCAGCACTCTGGGAGGCCGAGGCGGGAGGATCACCTGAGGTCAGGAGATCGAGACCATCCTGGCCAACATGGTGAAACCCTGTCTCTACTAAAAATACAAAATTTAGCTGGGTGTAGTGGTGCATGCCTGTAGTCCCAGCTACTCAGGAAGCTGAGGCAGGAGAATTGCTTGAACCTGGGAGGCGGAGGTTGCAGTGAGCCAAGATCGACCCAATGAACTCCAGCCTGGCAACAGAGCAAGACTCTGTCTCAACAGCAACAACAACAAAAATCAGCCTAAAGCTGTCTCCTTACGTATTTTAAGTTCAGCCTGAAAGTTTCTCCATGCATATGAACTGTAACCTAATTGGATGTTCAAACAGATTGTACCCTACTCCTGAGCCAACGATCTGTTTTTGAGCCATCAAAGCTGGCCAACCTTTCAAACCGTGTTCAAATTCAGTGAACGCTGAGCAGTAACCCATGCAGCTGTTTGCGTACCTCACTTCCATTCTTTTGTACATCGCTTTTCTTTTTCTGTCCATAAATTTTCTTCCCTCAGATGACTGCACTGGAGCCTCTCTGAACCTATTCTGGTTGAGCTTACCATATTTGTCAATCATTATTTGCTCAATTAAACTCTATTAAATTTGACTGGGTGAGGCAGCTCAGGCCTGTAATCCCAGGACTTTGGGAGGCCCAGGCGGGTGGATCACTTGAGGTCAGGAGTTCAAGACCAGTCTGGCCAAGATGGCAAAACCCTGTCTCTACTAAAAATACCAAAATTAGCTGAGCATGGTGGCAGGCACCTGTAATCCCAGCTACTCAGGAGGCTGAGGCAGGAGAGTTGCTTGAACCTAGTGTAAGGCCGATTGCATCGCCGGGAGCTCGGACGCACACCCCCCTCATTTTTTCCCTAAAGCTCGGACAAGCTCGGGCATGTTCCCTTCTCCCCTTCTCGCACAGCCTGGCCTTCCCTTAAAGAACCCAGTATGCAAGCAGGGTCTTGTAATTTTAGCCAATAGCAGCTAAGTCTTTCTAGACAACAGCAGCCGAGTAATTCTAACCAATAGCAGCCAAGTCCTGTATGCAAACAAAGGCTTGTAACCTTACCCAATAGTAGTCCTGCTCTCCCACAACCAATCGAGCTCTTCCACTCCCTATAAAACCCCATGTCTGAGAGGAGTCCGTGCGACTTCTCTGGCCCCCCCGTCAGACCACAGAATCTCTCCTGGGAGCCTGAATAAATTCCTTCATATTGGATCTTTTTGTGTTGGCCTCAGATTCTTCCTTTTAAATTCGGCAAGAACAAACCTTACACCCAGGAGGTAGAGGTTGCAGTGAGCTGAGATGACACCACTGCACTCCAGCCTGGGCAACAGAACAAGACTCCGTCTCAAAAAAAACCCTAACAACATGAACTATAACAGATATTTGTACACCTACATTCATAGCAGCATTATTCACAATAGCCAAAAAAGGGGAAGCAATCCAAGTGTCAATTAGATGAATGGATAAACACAATGTGGACCATTTATGCAATGCAACATTACTCAGCCTTGAAAAGGAAGAGAATTCCGACACATGCTACAACATGGATGAACCCTGAAGACATTATGCTAAGTGATATAACTTGCCAGGGGTTGGTGAGATGGAGGAATGAATAAAGTTCAAAGGGGACTGAATTTCTGGTTTGCAAGATAGAAAAGTTCTGGAGATGGATGGTGGTGATGATTATACACCAATGTGAATGTACTTAATGCCACTGAAACGTATGCTAAAAAAATGGTTAAACTTGTAAAATGTTTATATTTGCTACTTTATATAAAATCATTTATATTTCTAATTTTTATATGTATATGCAGTATATTTACCACAATAAAAAATAAAAATTAAAAGCAGATAGATCTCTAAATAGAAGAAGTGAGTCATACAGATTAGCTTTCTCCTAACAAGAGAAAAGTTCTAAAATCTTCCAAGGACGCTCATTTTCTCATCTTGCATTAATATGAAGTCCTTAGAGACTGGGGAACATGGACCAATTTGGCTAATGAGGAGCTCTGTGCCTTGAGCCCCCAAGGCTGTACATTAGTAAATACTCAGCCTGTGCCTCCAGCCCTGCAGTGTGAGCTTCCAGTCCAGTGGGCTCCACACCTGTTGTCTGCATCAGGAGGCTCATGTCTGACACTGTCTTCCTGCCAGTCCTGAGGACGGAGCCTGAGCCCCCATCATGCCCCACGTGGGGAGGACATCGGACCTGCTCTCCATGGTCACCACCCAGCAGACTGGAAGCACAGCTCAGTGAGTGCTAAGGGACGGTCGGGAGCCTTGTTTCCTCTCCTCAGCACAAACAGGACAGTGCGGTGGCAGATGGGAGTACACCAATGTGGGAAATGTCAGCTCTGAGGACTGTGGAGTTTATGTTCTTGGTTGTGGTGGGGACTCAGAAATCTCATTCCAAGTTTTACTTTCTTCCCTGATTCAATGTTCCGTGGAGATCTCACCGGTGACAGCCTAAAGCAGCTTCCTTTTAGCTGTTCTGTAAGCACTCCCAGAGGGTTGTGAATGTGGTGATGAGGCTGAGGAGGAAGATGGCAGTCCCTGTGACCTCACGACCCTTACTGAGGGATTCCTAAATGCCAGGCTTTGAGCTCTGTCTTCGATGCAGCATATTTCATCTGCATCATCTTCCGCAGGTTATAAATGCACACATTATTATTTTACAGAAGAAGAAAGATACAGAACATTTTTAATTACAATAATCATTTATTCATTGAGTATTTTGTCTTTGTATTTACAGACTATAATAGATTGAAGAGAAGAAATGTAGATAAATTCTTTTCCATTGCTTTGTTCCTTGCTTTTCTCTTGTCCTTTCTGTTATTTACTTAATAATAGTGTCTTGATATAGAATCATAATTGATAAGTTTCTTCACGGTAAAATATTTTAACCTTATAAAATGCATTCTACTATGCTATTTTTGGTAAATATATGCAGATTGAAAGAATGCTAAAGAGAAACAAACCGTATTTTTTTTTTTTTGAGATGGAGTTTTGCTCTTGTTGCCCAGGCTGGAGTGCAATGGCGCAATCTCGGCTCACTGCAACCTCCGCCTCCCAGAAAATGACATCTTGACGGATCCAAAGCATTTTTATATAACTTGTACCAGCTCAAGTGGTAGGAAGGGGTGAAGCCACGTTCACACCAGGCAGTCTAACAACTTGCCCTGTGTCCAAGCGAGATTAAACAGATCACAGATGCTCCCTGGGTGACCTATATGTGATGGATGCATAAAGTGGAGGCACAGTAAGTTTTATATACTGTTATTAATATTTTAAAGCTAGTCATTTCCATACCACTCAACTTAAATGTCCTGTTACCTGAAGATATGGCTTTCCTACATCTCTGACAGGACATATTATTTTTGTCCTAATAGAAGTATGCACTGAGTTTTGAAAGGAATGACTGAGCTTCTTTCATTTCTAATTCTTCAGGCCTTTTTTTTAAAAAATTTTTTCTTGAGACCAAGTTTCACTCTGTCACCCAGGCTGGAGTGCAGTGGTGCGATCTCAGCTCACTGCAACCTCCGCCTCCTGGATTCAAGAAATTATCCCTGCCTCAGCCTACCAAGTAGCTGGGATTACAGGTGCCTGCCACCACGCCCAACTAATTTTTTGTATTTTTTAGTAGAGACAGGGTTTCACCACATTGGCCAGACTGGTCTTGAACTCCTGACCTCAGGTGATCTGCCCACCTCGGCCTCCCAAAGTGCTGGAATTACAGGTGTGAGCCACCACACCCGGCCCTACTTTTTACTTTTTTTCTGAAAAAAGTAGGCTGTATTTTACTGTGATGATATATTTGTTATCTCTACTATTTTTGCTCTTCCCACATTGTTTAGTCAAGTGTCTCTAAAGTAGATGTGCAGAGAAACAGGTGACTAACACAAAAATCAATCATGAAAGAGTTCTTAGAAAACTGAGTTTGTCACAGCTGAGAAATACTGCTGAGTGGGTATGGTCCTCACATGTGAAAACTTGTGAATTGCTTTTATTCAAAGAACAGACACCGTGCTGGGTGCTGGTTTACTTGTTTCCTATTTTCTAATCCTCTTTTCTTTTTAAAAGGTGTCCTAGCTACACAGAACTACAAAATCTAACAGGTGTCTTGGAATTCCTGCTTATGGGGCTCCCGGACGATCCAGAACTGCGGCCTGTCCTCGCTGGGCTGTTCCTGTCCATGTATCTGGTCACGGTGCTGGGGAACCTGCTCATCATCCTGGCCGTCAGCTCTGACTCCCACCTCCACACCCCCATGTACTTTTTCCTCTCCAACCTGTCCTTGGTTGACATTGGTTTCACCTCCACCACCGTTCCCAGGACAATTGTGAACATTCAAACTCACAGCAGAGTCATCGCTTATGCAAGCTGCCTGACACAGATGTCTTTTTCTATCTTTTTTGCGTGTATGGAAGACATGCTCCTGGCTGTGATGGCCTATGACCGGTTTGTGGCCATCTGTCACCCCCTGCACTACCCAGTCATCATGAACCCACGACTCTGTGGCTTCTTAGTGTTGGTGTCTGTTTTTCTCAGCCTTTTAATATCCCAGGTGCACAATTTGATTGCCTTACAATTTTCTTGCTTCAAAGATATAAAGATTTCTAATTTCTTCTGTGACCCTTCTCAACTCCTCACCCTTGCTTGTTCTGACACCTTTGTCAATAATAACGTAGTCATGAATTTCTTTGCTGCTGTATTTGGTTTTCTTCCCATCTCAGGGATCTTTTTCTCTTACTATAAAATTGTTTCCTCCATTCTGAGAGTTCCATCATCAAGTGGGAAGTATAAAGCCTTCTCCACCTGTAGCTCTCACCTGGCGGTTGTTTGCTTATTTTATGGAGCAGTCCTTGGAGTGTACCTTGGGTCATCAGTGTCATCCCCCAGGAAGAGTGTGGTGGCCTCAGTGATGTACACAGTGGTCACTCCCATGCTGAACCCCTTTATCTACAGCCTGAGAAACTCAGACATCAGAAGTGCCCTGCGGAGGTTGCATAGCAGAATAGTCAAATATCTTTGTCTGATCCATCCTTTTTGTTATGTGGGTTAGAAAAGGCAGCAAAATCAAATATCACAGACTGCAAATCCTGCTTCCTTGGCCACGTTATTTTTGTTGCTTCAAGGTTTTCATTCTTGTCCATGTTTCATACATGAATATTGCTTCCTTTGTTATGTCTTGAATTAGAATGTGTAGGTATTCCAGTATCCTTTGTCCATCATAAACATCGTGACTGAATTCAATATACCTAGACAGCCTCCTTTTAGCTTCTGAGTGATGACCGTGGTATTCAGGTGAATCTCAACTCTCTCTTTCTTTCTTTCTTTTTTTTTTTTGAGACAGAGTGTCACACTCTTGCCCGGGCTGGAGTGCAGTGGCGCGATCTTGGTTCACTGCAACCTCTGCCTTGTGGGTTCAAGAGTCTCCTGCCTCGGCCTCCTGAGTAGCTGGGATCACAGGCATCCGCCACCATGCCCAGCTTATTTTTTGTGGTTTTAGTAAAGATGGGGTTTCCCTATTTTGGCCAGGCTAGTCTCAAATTCCTTTCCTCGTGATTCGCCCGCCTCGGTCTCCCAAAGTGCTGGGATTATAGGCGTGAGCCACTGTACCCCGGTCCCAACTCTCTTTTTATGTACAGGAAATCATCACTTAACATGTAACATGATTAATGGATTCTTGGAAACTGTGACATTAAGGGAAGGATATATGGCAGGTCCTTGAATAATGTTATTTCATTATAATGTTGATGAGTAAAAAACTTGGTTTCATTTATTACACATCATTTTACTTAAAGTTACAGTTTACAAGAACCTATTGAGAATGTTTAGTAGGGACCTGCCCTACTTCCAATTTACATCCCTTCCCACAGTTCATGTGTGATTTTGGCACAAATTGCATTGATGAAATCTATTTAGGTAGACTATGTGTGAGGATTCATATAATTGGTTCTCAAGCTTGGTTTTGTCTGAAATCTCCTGGAAAACTTACAAATGCTGACAAGTGGCTCTCATAGCCAGATAGTTGGATGTACTTGAACATGTCAAGAAATGAGGACATTTAAAAACATGAGTGATGGTTCAGATGATAAAGTTGTTCAACCTCAAACGAGTAAGTTACAAAAGAGTTTTTGTAGCACCAGGCAACATGATTTCTTCAAATATCTACTTCAAATAAACTATCCATCAATGCCATATAATTTGTTGTTAAACAGTTATTTTTTACCACTTAGAATTTACAGCCAAAGGAATATAAATCGTTCTATCATAAAGACACGCACGTGTATGTTCATTGCAATACTATTCACAACAGCAAAGACATGGAATCAACCCCAGCACTGTGACCAGGTACATGGACAGGAACAGCCCAGTGAGGATGGGCTGCAGTTCTGGATCATCCGTGAGTCCCATAAAAAGGAATTCTGGGGGCCGGGCGCGGTGGCTCACGCCTGTAATCCCAGCACTTTGGGAGGCCGAGGCGGGTGGATTACGAGGTCAAGAGATTGAGACCATCCTGCTCAACATGGTGAACCCCGTCTCTACTAAAAATACAAAAAATTAGCTGGGCACGGTGGTGCGTACCTGTAGTCCCAGCTACTCAGGAGGCTGAGGCAGGAGAATTGCCTGAACCCAGGAGGCGGAGGTTGCGGTGAGCCGAGATCATGCCATTGCACTCCAGCCTGGGTAACAAGAGCGAAACTCCGTCTCAAAAAAAAAAAAAAAAAAAAAAAGAGGAATTCTGAAACAACTGTTAGATTCTGTGGCTCTGTGTAGCTTGGACACCTTTTGAGAAAAAAAGAGGGTTTGGAAGAAAGGAAACAAATAACCAGCACACAGCACTGTGCCTACATTTTGGATACAAACAATTTGTATCCAAACCACTTCCACGAGCAAGTAAAATGATCACATTTGAGAACCACACACCTTCAGTAATATGTCTCAGTTGAGACTAACCCAATTTTCTTAGAACTCTTTGAGTTTTATGTTATTCACCTCGTGTTGTCCATACTTTACAGATATTCAACTGAAGAATGTTAGAAGACCAAGACACTAGAGATTATTCATAATGTATTAGTCCATTTTCACACCACTATAAAGAACTACCTGAGACTGGGTAATTTGTGAAGAAAAGAAGTGTCATTGTCTCACAGTTCTGCATGGCTGGGGAGGCCTCAGGAAACTTACAGTCATGGCAAAAGGTGAAGGGGAAACACGTCGCACATGGTGGCAGGAGAGAGAGAGAGAGAAAAGGGGAAGTGCCATGCTTTTAAGCCATCAGATCTCGTGAGAACTCACTTGCTATCACGAGAATAGCAAGGGGGAAATCTGCCTCCATGACCTAGTCAATTCCCACCAGGCCCCTACTCGCTAACACATGGGGATTACAATTCGAGATGAGATTTGGGTAGGGACAAAGAGCCATACCATATCACATGATCTCTAATATATGTATATATATATAAAATATAAAATTATAATATATAGGGTAATATATAGGCCATAGAGTAAAATATGACCTAATGTTTTAGGATGAAATGTAGAATGAAAAAATCCTTCTCCTTTTAAGAAAAAATAATCATCCTAATTTAGGGCAATTAAAGAGCAGTCAAATATACTTTATTTTAGTCTAATACAGTGCTATAGATTCCCTCAGTTTACAGTATTTATATATACTCTATAAGCACTAGGACTACTTAATCTGGATACTCAAAAGTTGATAGCTCATAATCAGACAGCATTTTAATATCCCATTTATGTGGCAGAGTTTTCATCATTCTTATCTTTTGTGACTTCTTTGCTTTATCAAAGTAAGTGCTCACTCAAATATGTGGGCTTTATTTAAATTTATTTAGTATATAACTCCAGCCAGGTGGGTGGCTCACGCCTGTAATCCCAGCACTTTGGGAGGATGAGGTGGGCAGATCACTTGAGGTCAGGAGTTTGAGACCAGCCTGGCCAACATAGTTAAACTCTGTTTATACTAAAACCACAAAAAATTAGCCAGTTGTGATAGCGAGTGGCTGTAGTCCCAGCTACTCAAGAGTTTGAAGCAGGAGAATTGCTTGAACTTGGGAGGTGAAGGTTGTAGTGAGCCAAGATCACACTACTGTACTCCACTCTGGACAAAAAAATTAAATATATAATATATTTTCAATTAGTTTTTAATTAATTACAATTAATTTTTATCAATTTTTAATTTATATATTATAGATATATATTTAAAAAATATATACACTCCTGTCCTTGCCCTAGGTGGACTTTGAGTTTTGAACAGCAAGGTTTAGAGAAACACGCATAATCACAGGTCATCGCCGAGCACACATGTCAATGGTGCACAATGCACCTGTTGATGAAACAACGATGTGATTTTAAGAACACCTTTGGCCAGGCACAGTAACTCAGCCTGTAATCCCAGCACTTTGGGAGGCTGAGGTGGGCGGATCACGTCAAGAGATCGAGATCATTCTGGTCAACATAGTGAAACCCTGTCTCTACTAAAAATACAAAAAAAAAAAAATTAGCTGGGTGTGGTGGTGCATGCCTGTAGTCCCAGCTATTCGGGAAGCTGAGACAGGAGAATTGCTTGAACCTGGGTGGGAGGTGAAGTTGCGATGAGCTGAGATTGTGACACTGCACTTCAGCCTGGCAACAGAGTGAGACTCTGTGTTAAAAAAACAAAACAAAACAAAACAAAACAAAAAAACACCTTTACCTGGGAAGATGTCAAACCCTAAAATGCGTCTCAGTCCAACCGATAAAGTTTATCTGCCTCTTCCTTTCCTGTCTCTGTTTCTCATTGTTATACGTATGAACTTTGCTAGCATGGGTTTTGAACAATTGAATGTTGTGGATGATATTAGATACAGTTATAGGGCCCATGTGATATGACACAGACGTAAACAGAGCTATTCGATCTTGTCTCTAGTTCTAGGAGACCTTCCTGAAAGGGATGAAAAAGACAGACAGGAAAGGACAAGCTAAGCTAAATCCAAAGTTATCACAGCCAATTTTTGGGAACCCAGGAAGGTTCAATATTTAACAATATCCTATATATATATATATTTAAATATTTATTTTATTTTTTTTAAGATGGGGTTTCACCGTGATGGCCAGGCTCGTCTTGAACTCCTGACCTCAGGTGATCCACCCACCTCGGCCTCCTAAAGTGCTAGGATTACAGGCGTGAGCCACTGCGCCCGGCCAACAATATCCAATATTTAACAAATGTTTTTACATTTGATGCTTCCTCTGTGCCAAGGAAAATATTGGTTCTAGGGAATCAGAAATGAAAGAGACACACTCCTTCCTGTGACTGTACTCAGGACTTACATAAGGACAAAAGTAAAAAGTCCTGTAAGGGGCCAGGGGCAGTGGCTCACACCTGTAATCCCAGCACTTTGGGAGGCTGAGGTGGGTGGATCACCTGAGGTCAGGAGTTAGAGACCAGTCTGTCCAATACGGTGAAACTAAAAATACAAAAATTAGCTTGGCGTCGTGGCACTCACCTGTAATCCCAGCTACTTGGGAGGCTGAGGCATGAGAATCGCTTGAACCCAGCAAGCAGAGGTTGCATTGAGCGGAGATCGCACCACCGTACTCCAGCCTGGGTGACAGAGGGAGACTATGTCTCAAAAAAATGTTCTGTGAAAAACGCAAAGGAATTGTAACATCAGGTCATGAGACATTTTGGCTAAATTGTATGAAGATCAACCTTAAAATATTAATATTAGCTTGGTGCAAAATTTATTGTGATTTTTGCCATTACTCTCAATATAATATTGAAATTATAATATGACTTTGCCTTTACTTCATATATCTATCACTCAGGTAGCACCCATGATTTGTTTAACCATTACTCAGTGCAGTTAGATGAACTCGAAATCAACTCAGAAGACAGTGCTGACTGTCGGAGACAGTAACATTTTGCCTGTGTTGCACAGATAAGTGGAAGGAGTGAGACTCACAATAAAAGGGTCTGTCTCAGGACCCAGGAAATAACTTCTTCATTGTTTTCGCGATTCCAGAAAGATTTAAGCGGAGGTCAGAGGTCTTAACCACAGGTACATCTCAGGAGCATTTTGAAAGTTTCCAACTTTCTGAATAGGACTGGAACCCAAGACCCTGATTTTATGTCTCCTTGAGAAGGTGGAGAGCTGCAAGGAAATCCAGGGACAGGGGCAAGGGAGAGATGCGTCCTGAGAGTTCCTGTGCCACTCTTTCTGGCATTTGATATGATCTCAGCTGCCCTTTCTCCACTTGATACGGTGAACGTGGCACCCACTTGTCTAGCTGTGGTCTACCAGGAACCCCCAAAGGGAGAACCAAAGTTAGCAGAGGGCATCTACCAGAAGTGACAGGCATTTTTCTTTTCTTCTTCTTCTTCTTTTTTTTTTTTTGAGACGGAGTCTCACTCTGTTGCCCAGGCTGGAGTACAATGCTGTGATCTCAGCTCACTGCAACCTCCTCCTCCTGGGTTCGAGTGATTCACCACGTCTCAGCCTCCCAGGTAGTTGGAAGTGCAGGCATGTGCCACCATGCTCAGCTAATTTTTTGTATTTTTAGTAGAGACAGGATTTCACCATGTTTGCCAGGTTGGTTTCAAACTCCTGACCTCAGGTGATCCACCCACCTTGGTCTCATAATATGTATATTTTTTGAGATGGAGTCTCCCTCTCTCACCCAGGCTGGAGTGCAGTGGCATAATCCTGGCTGACTGCAGCCTCTGCCTCCCAGTTTCAAGTGATTCTCCTGTCTCAGCCTCCTGAGTAGGTGGGATTACAGGATTGCCACCACACCAGGCTAATTTTTATATTTTTAGTAGAGACAGGGATTCATCATGTTGACCACACTGGTCTCAAACTCCTGGCCTCAAATGATCCGCCCACCTCAGCCTCCCAAAGTGGTCCCTCAGATCCTCTCCTCAGACCCTCTCCTCAGAAATTAAGACCCTCTCCTCAAACCATGCTCAGAACCACACACCATCCCCTTAGACCAACTCCTCAGACCTTCTCCTCATATCCTCTGACCCTCTTCTCAGACCTTCTCCTCAGACCTTTAGACCCTCCTCTCAGATCCTCAGATCCTCCCATAATACCCTCTCCTCAGACCCTTAGACCCTCCCTCAGATCCTCCCCTCAATCCCTCTCCTCAGACCCTCCGATCCTTTCCACAGACCCTCTCCTCACACCCTCTCTTCAGAACTTCAGAATATCACCTCAGACCCTCTCCTCAGACCTTCAGATTCTCTCCTCAGACCTTGAGACCCTCCCCTCAGACTCTCTCCTCAGATCCTCCTCTCAGAACCTCTCCTCAGACCCTGAGACCCTCCCCTCAGACCCTCTCCTCAGACCCTCCGATTTTCTTCTCAGAATCTTTCCTCATGCCTTCAGACCCTCTCCTGAGACCATGACTCAGAACCACACACCCTCCTCTGAGACCCTCTCCTCAGACCCTCTTCTCAGTCCTTTAGATCCTCCTCTCAGACCCTGAGATCCTCTTATCATACTCTCCACAGACTCTCAGACCCTCCCATCAGATTGTCCCCTAAGACCCTTTCTTAAGACCTTCAGACCCTCACCTTAGATTCACTCCTCAGATTTTCTGATCCTCTCCTCAGACCCACAGACCCTCCTCTCAGACACTCTCCTCAGACCCTCCTCTCCCTTCCTCTCTTCAGACCCTGAGACACTCCCATCAGACCCTCTCCTGAGACCAACAGAACCACCTCTCAACCCTCTCCTCAGACCTTCCAATCCTCTCCTCAGACCCTTTTCTCATACCTTCAGACTCTCCCCTCAGACCCTCTACTCAGACCCACAGATCCTCCTCTCAGACCCTCTCCTCAGACACTGAGATCCTCTCCTCAGACCCTCTAATAGACCATTAGACCCCCTCCTCAGACCCACAGATCCACTTCTCAGAACCTTCTCCTCAGACACTCTCCTCAGACCTTCAGACCCTTTCCTCCGACCATGCTTCAGAACCACATATACTTTCCTCAGACCCTCTCCTAAGACCCTCAGACACTCCCCTCAGACCTTCAGACCCTCCTATCAGACCCTCTCCTGAGACTCTCTCCGCAGACCTTCAGACCCTCTCCTCATACCATGCCTCAGAACCATACACCCTCCCCTGAGACCCTCTCCTCATATTCTCTCCTCAGATTCTCTGACCCTCTTCTCAGACCCTCTCCTCAGACCTTCAGACCCTCCTCTCAGACCCTAAGATCCTCCCATCATACTCTCTTCTCAACCCTCAGACCCTCCCCTCAGATTCTCCCCTCAGACCCTCTCCTCAGACCCTCTCTTCAGACATTCAGACACTCACCTCAGACCCTCTCCGCAGACCTTCTGATCCTCTCCTCAGATCGTCTCCTCAGACCTTTAGATTCTCTCCTCAGACCCACAAATTCTCCTCATAGACTCTCTCCTCAGACTCTGAGACCCTCTTCTCAGACCTGCTCCTCAGACCCTCAACCCTCCTCTCAGACCCTCTCCTCAGATCCTCAGACTCTCTTCTCAGACTCTTCTCAGACCCACAGATCCTCCTCTCAGACCCTCTCCTCAGACTCTCTCTTCAGACCTTCAGACCCTCACCACAGTCTCTCTCCTCAGATTTTCTGATCCTCTCCTCAGACCCACATACCCTCCTCTCAGATCCTCTCCTCACACCCTCTCCTCAGACACTCAGGCCCTCCTCTCAGATTCTCTTCAGACCCTCAAACCCACTGCTTGGACCTTTGGACCCTCCTCTCAGACCCTTTTTTCAGACCCTCAAATCCTCTCCTCAGACCCTCTTCTCAGACCTACAGACCCTCCCCTCAGACCCAATCCTCCGACCCACAGATCCTCCTCTCAGACCCTTTCCTCTGACCTTCAGACCCTCTCCTCAGAACTTCAGACCCTCTTTTCAGACCCTCTCCTCAGACTCTCAGACCCTCCTCTCAGACTCTCTCCTCAGACCCTCAGATCTTCCAATCAGACCCTCTGCACAGACCCTGAGATTCTCCACTGAGACTCCCTCCTCAGACTCTCAGACCCTCCCTTCAGATTCTCTTCTCACACCCTCAGACCATCCCCTCAGACTCTCTCCTAGGACCCTCAGACCCTCCACTCAGAACCTCTCCAAAAACCCTCAGATTCTCCACCAAGACTCTCTTATCAGACTCTCAGACCCTCCCCTCAGACCCTCTCCTCAGATCTTAAGATCCTCTCCTCAGACCCTCTCCTCAGACCTTCAGAGCCTCTCCTCAGACCATGCCTCAAAACCACATATACTTTTCTGAGGCCCTAAGACCCTCAGACCCTCAGACCCTCCTATCAGACCCTCTCCTGAGACCTTCTCCTCAGACCTTCAGACCCTCTCCTCAGATCATGCCTCAGAATCACACACCTTCCCCTCAGACCCTCTCCTCTTTTCTCCTCCGATCCTCTGACTCTTCTCAGACCTTCTCCTCAGAACTTTAGACCCTCCTCTCAGACCCTAAGATCCTCCTATCATACCCTCTCCTCAGACCCTCAGACCCTCCCCTCAGATCCTCCCCTCAGACCCTCTCCTCAGATTCTCAGATCCTCCCCTCAGACCCTTTCCTCAGACCCTCAGACCCTCTCCTCAGACCCTAAGATCCTCTCATCATACCCTCTCCTCAGACCCTCCCCTCAGATCCTCCCCTCAGACCCTCTCCTCAGACTCTCAGATCCTCCCCTCAGATCCTCTCCTCAGACCCTCAGACCCTCTCCTCAGACCCTAAGATCCTCTCATCATACCCTCTCCTCAGACCCGCAGACCCTCCCCTCAGATCCTCCCCTCAGACCCTCTCCTCAGACCCTCTCTTTAGACCTTCTGATCCTCTCCTCAGATCATCTCCTCAGACCTTCAGATTCTCTCCTCGGACCCTCAGACCCTTGTATCGGACCCTCTACTCATACTCCAAGACCCTCCCCTCAGACCCTCTCCTCATACCTGACACCCTTCTCTCAGACCCTCTCCTCAGATCCTCAGACCCTCCACTCAGATCCTCTCCTCAGATCTTCAGATCCTCCTCTCAGACCCTCCCCTCAGACCCTCTTTTCAGACCTTCGGACTCTCACCTCAGACCCTGTCCTCAGACCTTCTGATCCTCTCCCCAGACCCACATACCCTACTCTCAGAACCTCTCCTCACATGCTCAGACCCTCCCCTCAAGCCCTCTCTCAGACCTTCAGACCCTCTCCTCAGATTGTCTCCTCAGACCTTCAGACCCTCTTCTCAGACCTTCTCCTCAGACCCTGACTCTCCACTCAGACCTGCTTCTCAAACCCACAGATCCTCTTCTCAGACCTTCTCCTCAGACCTTCAGACCCTCTCCTCAGACCATGCCTCAGAACCACATACCCTTTCCTCAGACCCTCTCCTAAGACCCTCAGACAGTCTCCTCAGACCCTAAGATCCTCCCGTCATATCCTCTCCTCAAACCCTCCCCTCAGACCCTCTCCTCAGACCCTCTCCTCAGACCCTCAGAACCTACCCTCAGACCCTCTCCTCAGACCCTCAGAACCTACCCTCAGACACTCTCCTCAGACTCTCTCTTCAGACATTCAGACACTCATCTCAGATCCTCTCCTTAGACCTTTTGATCCTTTCTTCAGACTGTCTCTTCAAACCTTCAGATTCTCTTATCAGAGTCTCTTATCAGATCCTCTTCTCAGACCCTCTCCTCAGACCCTGAGACCCTCCCCTCAGACTCTCTCCTCATACCTCAGACACTCCTCTCAGTCCCTCTCCTCAGATCCTCAGATCCTCCTCTCAGATCCTCTCCTCAGACCTTCAGACCCTCTCCTCAGACCCACATACTGTCCTCTCAGACCCTCTCATCACACGTCCAGACCCTCCTCTCACACCCCCTCCTTACACCCTCTCCTCAGACCCTCAGACCCTCCTCTCAGACTCTCCCTTCAGACCCTCAGACCCACTGGAAGAACCTTTGGACCCTCCTCTCAGACCCTCTTTTCAGACCCTCAAATCCTCTCATCAGACCCTCTTCTCAGACCTACAGACTCCCCGCAGACCCTCTCCTCAGACCCACAGGTCCTCCTCTCAGACCCTCTTCTCAGATCTTCAGACCCTTTCCTCAGACCTTCAGACCCTCTCCTCAGACTGTCTCCTCAGACTCTCAGACCTTCTCCTCAGACCATGCATGCCTCAAAACCACACACCCTCCCTTCAGACCCTCTCCTCACACCCTCCTCTCTGTTCCTCCCCTCAGACCCTCTCTTCAGACATTCAGACATTCTCTTCAGACCCTCTCCTCAGACCCACAGATCTTCCTCTCAGACCCTCACCTCAGACCCTCTCTTCAGACCTTCAGACCCTCACCTCCAACCCTCTCCTCAGACCTTCTGATCCTCTCCTCAGATCATCTCCTAAGACCCACATACTCTCCTCTCAGACCCTCTCCTTACATGTTTAGACCCTCCCCTTACATGTTCAGACCCTCCTCTCAGACTGTCTCCTCACACCCTCTCTTCAGCCCCTTAGCTCCTCCTCTCAGACTCTCCTCAGACACTCAAACCTGCTGCTTGGACCTTTGGACCCTCCTCTCAACCCCTGTTTTCAGATTATCACATCCTCTCCTCAGACTCTCTTTTCAGACCTACAGACCCTCTACTCAGACCCTCAGACCCTCCCTTCAGACCCTCTCCTCAGACTCTCAGATCCTCCCTTCAGACCCTCTCCACAAAAACTCAGACCCTCCCCTCAGACCCTTTCCTCAGACTCTCAGACCCTCCCCTCAGACCCTCTCCTCAGACCCTCAGACCTTCCCCTCAGACCCTCTCCTCAGACCCTCAGACCCTCTCCTCAGACCTTCAGACCTTCCCCTCAGACTCTCTCCTCAGACCCTCAGACCCTCCCTTCAGACCCTCTCCTCAGACCCTCAGACCCTCTCCTCAGACCTTCAGACCTTCCCCTCAGACCCTCTCCTCAGACCCTCCCTTCAGACCCTCTCCTCAGACCCTCAGACCCTCCCTTCAGACCCTCTCCTAGGACCCTCAGACCCTCTCCTCAGACCTTCAGACCTTCCCCTCAGACCCTCTCCTCAGACCCTCCCTTCAGACCCTCTCCTCAGACCCTCAGACCCTCTCCTCAGACTGTCTTCTCAGACCCTCAGACCCTCTCTGCAGATTTGAATGCCTAGGTTGAATGGGTCAAATTTTTGGTCCAAGCCTTCATTACGTGCCGCATTTGTGCCATGGGGCGACCTCAGGTGCAGGTGTTTCCATTTCCCCGAGGATGGGATACCAACCCTAAAGGAATGCATTGCATGTTGGCTCTATACCAGGACAAGGATGCATGGGGAAATGAGACTTGTAAGAGTCTGTCGTTGCTGTTTCCTGTATTGCGGAGGTCAGATCCCAGAGCAATCCCTTCATTCTCTGTAGGGAATAGGAAGCACTCCTCTTGCCTCTCTAGGCAGGGGACAGAGTTCAATAAACCCATGGGAGAACTCTCAACTTGTACCTACATCCTAAACGTCACTGGTGAGTCAAGGAATGGCAGTTGCTCAGCTCTTCATATACCCTGGGCTGATGTTTGATGTTACTGTGGGAAAAGGAACTTCTGTAACCTGTTACCATCTGATTGGACCGGTGGGACTCGTGGTTTAGTCCAATTGGCCATTCCCTTCACTCTGGCATTTCATAAGATATCTGAAAATACACATGGCCACAAAAACTGGAGAGATTTGACCAATTCTTTTGATTCCAATATGTTGACTTTATAGGAGTCCCTAGGGGAGTAACTAATGAATTTAAGCAGCCTGAAACCAAATAGCTTCTCAGTTTGAATCAGCACTCTTCTGGTGATGAACTGTTAGTAAGAATGTGGGCCGGGTGCGGTGGCTCATGCCTGTAATCCTAGCACTTTGTGAGGCCAAGGTGGGCTATTCACCTGAGGTCAGGAGTTCAAGACCAGCCTGACCAACATGGAAAACCCCCGTCTCTAGTAAAAATACAAAAATTAGCTGGGTGTGGTGGCGCATGCCTGTAATCCCAGCTACTCAGGAGGCTGAGGCAGGAGAATCGCTTGAACCCGGGAGCTGGGGGTTGTGGTGAGCCGAGATCACACCATTGCACTCCAGCCTGGGTGACAAGCACAAAACTCTGTCTTAAAAAAAAAAAAGAATCTGGATTGGATTAACTACATCTATTAGAATCAACAGAGATTCATCACTTATATTCAGGACACCCTCAAAGGGGTGGCTAGACAGATGCCAGCAGCCGAATGGCCTGGATAAACAGGTTTGTGTTAGACATGATACTAGCAGAAAAAGAGGGCGTATGTATTATGCTGCGTGGGAAATGTTGTACTTTCATTCCCAACAATACTGTCCCAGATGGGAGCTTCACAAAACCTTCACAAGAACTGACAACTCTAGCTAACAAACTGGCAGAAAACGCTGGAACTGGTTGGTTAGAAGGTTGGTTTGGAAAATGGAAAGGCATGGTAGCTTCAGTGCTTACATCTCTTATAATTGTGGCAAGAGTCTTAACAGCAGTGGGATGCTGTGTTATCCCTTGTGTGAGGGGACTGGCACGGAGATTAATTGAAACAGCTGTTAATAAACAAATGTCCATGACTTACCAGCGAAATAACCTGCTTCTATTAGAAACCAAATTAAACTCATTCTCCTATGAGGAAGAAAGTCAACGACTTCTAGAGTGATTTGAGAACCAAAAGGGTTTAGATGAAAATGAGACCAAAGGAAATAAATAGAAAAGAGAAGGAAATTGGTAAGAAAACATTTTAAGAGGTCCATGAACCACACAGCTCATGTACCTAGAAGGTAACAATAAGTGAACAGAATGTAGAGAGGGGTCAGCCCATAAAAGAGAAGAAAGTTTCATTACTGGGATCAAAATTTAAGTGGGAAAGGGGACCAGGGTACAACCTTATAAGGGGGATAATAAAACTTAGGCAACACCCGGGAAAATTGTAACCCTGTGGTACTCAGCCAATGAGGAACTGGGGGAGAAACTTGTGTGCTAGGAGATAAATCACCTGTTGCAACTGCCCCAGATGCTGCCCACCAGACACCCGATCTTGCAAGACCGCTGTTAAAAGTCTCACTTTCACTGTTCCTCATGCCTCTAAGTCCATTATTTGGATTTGGATGGGTGAGCGTGTTTCTCACATTAAATTGATTTTTTTTTTGAGACAGGGTCTTGCTCTATCACCCAGGCTGGAGTGCAGTGGTGCAATCATGGCTCATTGCAGCCTCTACCTCCCTGGGCTCAGGTGATCCTCCCACTTCAACCTCCCAAGTAGCTGGAACCTCACGCATGTGCCACCATTCCCAGCTAATTTCTGTATTTTTTTGTGTAGAGATGGGGTTTCACCATGTTGCCAGCTGGTCTCAAACTCCTAGGTTCAAGTGATCTGCCCACCTCAGCCTCCCAAAGTATTGGGATTACAGGCATAAGCCACTGCACACAGCCAGAAAATTAATTTAAAACTTTTCTTCAAAGTCACATAGTTTCATCTGGGAGAATTAATTGTTGACTGAAATTAAGTCTGTGAAGCAGAAATGATTTGATAAAGGTTTATTCAAAACCAAATGTGAAGATTGACCCAGAAGATACACCAACAAAGTTGAATGCATTTAGAGTCTGGTACAAGTTATAATGTTTTTATAAGAAAACTTAGGAGTGTCAGTTAGAATGGTGATCGTTAAAAAATCAGGAGACAACAGATGCTGAAGAGGGTGTGGTGAAATAGGAACGCTTTTACACTGTTGGTGGGAGTGTAGATTAGTTCAACCATTGTGAAAGACAGTGTGGTGATTCCTCAAGGACCTAGAAATAGAAATTCCATTTGACCGAGCAATCCCATTACTGGGTATATACCCAAAGGATTATAAATCATTCTATTATAAAGACACATGCACATGTATGTTTATTGTAGTACTGTTCACAATAGCAAAGACTTGGAACCAACCCAAAATGTCCATCAATGATAGACTGGATCAAGAAAATGTGATACATATACACCATGGAATACTACGCAGCCATAAAAAGGATGAGTTTGCAGGGATATGAATGAAGCTGGAAACCATCATTCTCAGCAAACTGGCACAAGAACAGAAAATCAAACACTGCGTGTTCTCACTCATAAGTAGGTGTTGAAAAATGAGAACACATGGACACAGGAAGGGGAACATTACACACTGGGGCCTGTCAGGGGGTGAGGGCTGGGGAGGGATAGCAGGGGGTGTGAGGATTGCAGAGGAATAGCATTAGGAGAAATACCTAATATAGATGATGGGGTGATGGATGCAGCAAACCACCATGGCATGTGTATACCTATGTAACAAACCTGCATGTTCTGCATATGTACCCCAGAACTTAAAGTATAATAGTTTTTTTAAGTTTTCTAGTTTCCTAAGCACCATTTTTTACATAATTTGCGTTTTCTGACTTGACTTGTAATGCGTCTGTGTTATGAACTAATATTATGTTGGTTCTCATATTATGTTGGTGAAAAGAATCAAATTCTGTAAAACATTTGAGGAGATTTATTCCTAGCCAAATATGAGTGGCCAGTGGCCCATAACACAGCCCCGGGAGATCCTGAGAACATGTGCCCCCAAAGTGGTTGGGCTACAGCTTGGTCTTATACATTTTCGGGAAACATCAATCAATACATGTAAGATGTACACTGGTTCAGTCCAGAAAGGTAGGACAACTGGAAGCGGGGCTTCTAGGTCATGTGCAGGTTCGGTTTTTCCAATTGGCAGTTGGTTGAAAGAGTTTGTCTGTAAGACCTGGAATCAGGCCGGATGTGGTGGCTCATGCATGTCATTCATCCCGGCACTTTGGGAGGACCAGAGGGGAGGATTGCTTGAGCTCAGGAGATCGCTACCAGCCAGGGCAACATGGCAAAGCCCCATCTCTACAAAGAAGACAAAAATTAGCCAGGCACGGTGGCATGTGTCTGTAGTCCCAGCTACTCAGGAGGCTGAAGCAAGAGGATCACTTGAGCCTGGGAGGTCGAGGCTGCAGTGAGCCATGATTTTGCCACTGTACTCCAGCCTGGGCAACAGGGTGAGACTGTGTCTCAAAAAAAAAAAAAAAAAAAGTTTCCAGGGCAAGTATTATGATAGGACAGAGAGAAGGGAATTTATCAGGTTGTATACTTTAAATATGTGAATTTCCCACGTTAATCACATCTCGATAAAGCTGTTCCCCTTACTTAGACTCTTGCAATAGTGCACTGGCCTTGGGGCCAACCATAGAAAAGAATGGCCACTGTGTCTTTTCTCTCCTATATCCAAGCCCCTTCTGTGTAGCTGGGTGCCCTTCTACCTTGGGCTCACCCACAATTGCACTGGCTGATGGGGTATGGGCATACCCAATGCAAGCTCTGCTGGAACACTCCAGCAATGTGTGAACAGGCCTTACCTGGATGGCTTGGGGGATGAGACCTTGAGTGAAGAACAACAAACCCACAACCCACCTAGAAAATGACTGCAAAAGCCAGTCCAGAGAACTCTCAGGCCAAGCACAGCCCAAATTTTCAACCAACAAACTCTAAATTAATGGTGGTGGGGTGCTGTTGTTTGAGAGACGGTTTCACCATGTTGCCCAGGCTGGTCTTGAACTCCTGGACTCAAGTAATCCTCCTGCCTGGCCCCAAAAATGATGGGATTATAGGCATGAGCCACTGAGCCCGGCCTGGTGGTTGTTTTAAACCACATGATGATGAAGTACAAGCCGGTGGCTATGAAATACAAGCTCATAGAAACAGGACCCTTCATTCCATTCCGCAATTGTTACTCTTGCTCAACTGCAAATTTCATCAATTTCCAACTAACATTTAGATTGAAACTGACAGACTAACATATAGATATATGTGTGTGAGTCGGGCACAGCGGCTTATGACCATAATCCCAGCACTTTGGTAGGCTGAGGTGGGAGGATTGCTTGAGCCCAGGAGTTTGGGACTAGCCTGGGTAACATAACAAGACCGGATCTCTACAAAAATAAAAAATAGCATTAGTCAGGCATGGTAGTGTGCGTCTATAGTCCAGATACTTGAAAGGCTGAGGTTGGAGGATGGCTTAAACCCAGGAGGTTGAGGCTGCAGAGAGCTAGATCATTCCACTGCACTCCAATCTGGGTGACAGAATGAGAGTCAGTATTTTTATTTTTTTTTAAAGAGGACTGGGTGTGGTGGCTTATCCCTGTAATCCTAGCACTTTGGGAGCCTGAGGCGGGCAGATCATGAGGTCAAGAGATTGAGACCATCCTGGCTGATACGGCAAAAACCCATCTCTACTAAATATGCGAAAATTAGCTGGGCGTGGTGGCGTGCGCCTGTAGTCTCAGCTACTCAGGAGGCTGAGGCAAGATAATTGCTTGAACCCAGGACTCGGAGGTTGCAGTGAGCCGAGATTGCGCCACTGTACTCCAGCCTGGTGCCTGGCAACAGAGCGAGACTCTGTCTCAAAAAAAAAAAAAAAAAGTGTGTGTTCTATAATCTGTCCCATATTACCTTTCAAGTCTGCCTCCTAATCCAAAGATTGTCTTTTATCTGCAGAATTTAACATACTGTCATTTTTCACAGTGCCTTTGCACTCAGGATTAGCATGCTTATTTGATTCTGCTCCTGAACTCTTAATAATCCTTCTAAACTTAACTTGCATCATCTCTTCTACTTAGATTTTCTTGATGGCCCCAAGTTCAACATACTCCCCATTTGGGACCTCTCAAATGCATTCACCTGTCATACTAGGTATCTTATTTACTGTTGATATCTCTCTTCTCCTAGACCTTTACTCCCTGAAGGGCAGTACTCTGTCTTATTCATCTTTCTTCCCAAAAACCTAATTAAAAGTGTAAGGGACTTAGCTGATGTTCATTGGGTGTATATAGTAGGTTCTCTAGCAGGGAAGAATTCCTGAGTGGATTGGATGTTACCCAAATGTTACACAAGACAGAGATGGTCCCTGCTGGACAACGTCCAAGAACTGAAAACAAGACTCAGACAAGATTGGGTTCCTGTAATTAGAAGTTCCCTCCAGGGGCTGTGTGAGAGTTTCTGAGAATTGGCAGGGAAGTGCAATGAGATGAAACTGTCATGGGCCACTTAGGTTGTCCACGGAATTCATTATTGGGATAGAGAAATTGGGCACAGAGGGACCAGTTATGCTGGGTTCCCAAGGCTCATTTAAAAAATGGCCGATTTTACTCAATGCTGAAAGTCCTCTTTTCCCTTTGGGCCCGGCCTCTAGGGTACACATTCTTTTTTCTCAAACCCATCAACAGCCAGTGAGTAATTGCTATTTCTTCACTAATGAGCCTAGGAAAACTTTTGACCAAGCCTCACTGAACATTCAGCATTTTCACGCAGGGATGTAAACTGCCCTGACTACACACTCAAGGTCCTGTGTGGAAGCACTGCAAGGGGAAAGGGAGGGATTTCAGGAAGCCAAAGGCAACACCACGAGCCCCTCTGTCATGTGCTCTGAGCCCAGCAGAACCACTGGTTGATGCAAGCATGCAAGGAGTCAAGAGGTGGAGCGAGGGCTGAATGTCAGAGTAAGCACTTGATACTGGTCCCAGTTTCCAGCTGGTAAGTTGACTCTTTGCACCTGTCTCTTTCTCTGCAGAAAGTAAATGACTCCCCTCCAGTGTTGCTGGGAAGACTGGTCAATCTAAGTAAAAAGAGCTTCAGTCCGCCATCTTCTTGGGTGAGGTGGAGAAAAATTATCACCAATGTTAGGTCAAAATAACTGTCAAGGTCCAAGACTGGTATAATCCTAGCACTTCGGGAGGCCCAGGCAGGCAGATCACTTGAGGCCAGGAGTTCAAGGCCAGCCTGGCCAACCTGGCAAAACTCTGTCTCTACTAAAAATACAAAAATTAGCTGGGTGTGGTGGCGGGCACCTGTAATCCCAGCTACTCCTGAGGCTGAGGCAGGAATCGCTTGAGCCTGGGAGGCATAGGTCACAGTGAGCTGAGATCACGCCACTGCACTCCAGGCTGGGAGACAGAGAGAGACTCTGTCTCAAAATTATAACAATAAATAATAATAATCAGCTTTTATTCTGAATTCAGAAAAGTAGCAGTGGGCTAAAGACAAATCAAGGAACTCATGTTGCTTATATGGAAGGGTTTTCTTGGGCAAAAGATTAAGATCTTGGAACCCAAACCAGATAGAAGTGAATGGACTGGAAGAAAATTCAGATCAAACTGCCCTTGAAAACAGAAATAACCATCAAGTTTTGACAAATCTTGCAACCTGAAAACCAAATACAGTGAGAGAAACCGGGTCTCATGAAGCAAAATGGAATTGCTCGTCATGACAGAAAGAAATGCTTGGATGATTCCTCAGCAAGCATTCCAAGTCCTCTTCTGTTTTAGGAGAATCTGAAATGTACAGGGAGGCTGCGTCTTGATTTCTGTGATGATTTTATTTCCTAAAAAGGTAAAGTGGTCAAAAATGAGTATATGCTGTGCACTGCACAGGCTGATTGGGTCAATCCTATCTGTCTATACCTCTGTGTGGGAAGTAGAAAAGTTCCTTTTTAAAGTTTCCTTTCTTGTTAAAGAATAAGTGTGCTAATAACTTTGTTAAGCCCTATCCTATGTAGCTGTTGCACATGCCATGCTTACAGGCACGTAGTACATTCTATGTCCTTGTGCTTTAACCAAGATATCTGTGCTGGATGTGCTCACAGGCATATCCCGGCTCTCCATTGCTTTTACCTATTTAGAAAAGTTTTAACTGGTTAGCTAATCGGGTTTTAGTTTAAATTGTGAGGTCTGGCTCCAGTCAACGGAGATCAGACACAGCAGTAAGGACGACCTCAAATGCATAAAGGATAAATTTGTGTGTTTTCCTTTGTTCATTGTACTCTCGTGACAAGATGGCTACTGAGAGTACCCTTCCTGCAGTCCAGGAAGTAAAAATTGCTCTGCTGAAAAATCCTTTGTCTTGGTGCTAATTTTTCTTTGTGGCACCGAGCATCTATTTCCAATACCCTGCTCAACTATACTCGTCCTCATAGCGTTTATTCTTCCCCGCATTTACTTTTCTTCCTAGTGTTTATATATTTGCCTGTACTCTGGCTCCAAAGTTTAACGTCAAAATTACCATGAATGTGACCTGTTTTGTGTACTGCTGCATTGCCAAAGCCTGTAAATACCTGGATGAGAAAGTCATCAGTTAATTCCTAGTATTTATGAGAATGTAGTATGACACTGGTGGCATTTCAATGTAGCTGATAAAAGTAGTTTTATAAGAGATGGAGGCCGAATGGGTTTTCCATTCTGACGAGGTCTCCAAGTACAACACACCCCGCCACCACACGGATGGCAACTCTTAGACCTTCTCAAGAAACACAAATATTCTCACACTCACAGCTTCAAAAGGACTAGAGAGCTCTGGTTTAAAAAACCCAAACCCAAGCTCAGACACATACTTAACAGTCTTGCAAGGGCTTTTACAAAGAAGAAAGTTAGCACAATACATAAATATTTTGCAAGTATGACTGCAAACCCTTGACCTCGCTACTCCAAATTCCAAACCCAGGTCTCCCAGGACACAAGTATCGGGAACGCATGGATGCGTTCACTCAGGTGAGGAACGATGCTTGCAATGGCCAATATGTGCAGATAAGAATGTAAGGTCTGGGTGAGGCGGCTCACGCCTGTAATCCCAGCACTTTGGCAGGCTGAGGTGGGTGGATCACTTGAGGCCAGTAGATCGAGATCAGCCTGGTCAACATGGTGAGACTCCATCTCGACTAAAAATACAAAGAAAAAGAAAAAGAAATTAGCCAGGCATGGTGGTGCACACCTGTAATCCCAGCTACTTGAGAGGCTGAGGCACGAGATTCATTTGAACCTGGGAAGTGGAGGTTGCAGTGAGCCGAGATTGTGCCACTGTACTCCAGCCTTGATGACAAAGTCAATTTGTCTATAAAAAATAAACAATAATTTAGAAAATAATGACATTTTCCTTCCAGTTCAGACAACTCTCACATGTGTATCTCGCCTCCTGCTGTTAAGAATCAGCAAAAAGGTCAGAGTGATCTTCCTGCACCTGCTTTTATTCAAATGGCTTGGACTTAAATGATTGATATACTCAAATGGCATTTTTTAAAAAACTCCATTGGTCAGGTGCAGTGGTTCACACCTGTATCACAGGGAGATACAGAATGAGGAGACTCTTCCAGAATCCACACAAAGACAGACAGAGGGAGGGAGGGAGGGAGGGAGAAAGGGAGAGAGGGAGTGGAGAAAAAAGACAGATGGAGGAAGGGAAGGAGGGAGGGAAGAATGCAGGGAGAGAGGGAGGAAGGAAATAGAGAAAAGAGACAGAATTTTAAAAATCTAGAGAAAAATATAAAGAAAGAGAAAGAGAGATGGAAAGAGAAGATGAAAAAGAGAATGAGGAAAGGAAGGAAGGAAGAGAGGAAAGAAAGAAGAAAGAGAATAAAAGACAGAAGAAAGAAGAAAAAGAAAGAAAGAAAAGAAAAGAGAAGAACAGAACAGAGCAAAGAGGGCAGGGCATGGTGACTCACACTTATAATCTCAACACTTGCGAGGCTAGGTGAGAGAATCGCTTGAGCCCAGGAGTTTGAGACCAGCCCTGGCAACATAGCGAGACCCCATCTCTACTTAAAAAAAAAAAAAAAAAAAAAAAAAAAAAGTTAGCCGAGTGCAATGGCACGCATCTGTAGTCACAGCTCCCGGAGAGGCTGAGATGAGCGCATCACTTGGATTCAGGAGGTCGAGGCTGCGGTGAGCCGTGGTCAGGCCTGGGTGACAGAGCGAGACTCCATCTCAAAAACTTGAATGAATGAAGGCTGCGAGTGCTGCAAGAAAAAGACAAAAAAGAAACAAAGGAGATTGAGTTCTGCAAGGAAAAAGTATTTTAAAAATAAGAAACAAAGAGAAAGAGAGAAAGGAGGAAAAAATATGGAGATACAGAAAGAAAAGAAAGAGAAAGAAAGAAAAGGAAGAAAGGAAGGAAGAAAAAGAGAGAAAGAAAAAGAAAGAAGGAAGAAAGGAAGGCAGAATGTGAGAGGCTGAGCGCGATGGCTCATGCCTGTAATCCCAGCGCTTTGGGAGAATGAGGTGGGTGGACCACCTGAGGTCAGGAGTTCGAGACCAGCCTGACCAACCTGGTCAAACCCCATCTCTACTAAAAATACAAAAAATTAGCTGGGCATGGTGGTGGGGGGGCACCTGTAATCCAAGCTACTCAGGAGGCTGAGGCAGGAGAATTGCTTGAAACCAGGAGGCAGAGGTTGCAGTGAGCCAAGATTGCACCACTGCACTCCAGCCTGGGTGACAGAGCAAGACTCTGTCAAAAAACAACAACAAATATATATATATATATACACACACACACACATACATATATATATCAGCATGATCCACAATAGCCAAGAGGTAGAAACAACCCAAATGTTCATCACTAGATGGATGAATAAAATGTGACACATATATGCAAGAGTATTATTAAACCATAAAAGGGAATGAAATTCTGATATATGCTACAACATAGATAAGCCTTGAAACCATTACTTTATGAAATAAGGCAGACACACACAAAAATACATATTTTATATCCTACTTAGGACAAAATTCATGGACACTACGTACAAGTTAGTAGGAGCTGAAGGCAGAAGTGTTGAGGAGTGATTGCTTAATGGGTACAGAGTTTGTCTGGAATCAAAAGCAAGCTGAAAATGGACAGTGGTGGTAGCCAGTAGTGTCAATGCACTGTCAGTTGTCCGGAAGTTACCACTCCTTTTCTAGAGCTATCTGAATAACCCATCCCTTAATTTGCATGTAATTAAAAGTGGGTATAAATACTGCTAGCCAACTGCCCATATGCTGCTGCTCTGGGCATATGACCTGAGTCAGCCCTGCTCCGTAAGGGGCAGCCACTCTGCTGTGGCCTGCTGCTTCAATAAAGCCAATTTCTTTTACCACCAGCTGGCTCTCGAATTCTTTCCTGAGCAAAGTCAAGAACCCTCCTGGGCTAACCCCCAGTCTGAGGGCTCAACTGCTGTGCATTATCAGCAGAAAAATGGAAACTCAAAGAATCAGAAGGAAATATTAGAAATCAAAGCCACCATAAAGAAATGGAAGAATGCCTGCTAATCAGTCATCTGAACGTGGCCAAAGAACCAGTGAACATGAAGAGGCGTGCCACAGAGTGGGAGAAAATATCGACAAAACATATATCCACCCAAAGGGCTCACATGCAGAGTACACAATCAGTAAGACAAGGAGGGCAATGTGAGTATCATCTTGTCTAACGCCACACAAGTTTGTTGGAATATAAACTGTCGAAAACTGGCAGCATCCACTGAAAATGAACAAATGCATCTCATCTGCATTTTCTGTCAGGAACCCAGCAATTTCTATCCAGGGTATGCACCCCAGAGAAGTACAGGCACTGTGCACAACCAGAAATATTGAAATGTGCTCATAGTATTTATCACAATAACCCTGAACTGCAAAGCCCAATGGTCATCAATATAAGATGCTTAGATGAATTGTGGTGTATTCAAACAAAGAAACAGAATAAAATGTACTACTTAGAGATACTGGAAACAGTATGTGTCATTTCACAAAAAATATTGGGCAAATTAAGACAGGCAAAAGGAAAAAAGAATGTATACTGGATGGCAGGATTTGCACAGGGCCTCAAAAACAAAAATCCAGGCCAGGTGCAATGGCTCATGCCTGTAATCCTAGCACTTTGGGAGGCCGTGGCACACGGATCACTTGAGATCAGGAGTTCAAGGCCAACCTGGCCAATGTGGTGAAACCCCATCTCTACCAAAAATACAAAAAATTAGCTAGGTATGGTGGTATGCACCTGTAATCCCAGCTACTCGGGAGGCTGAGGCAGGAGAATCACTTGAACCCAGGAGGTGAAAGTTGCAGTGAACTGAGATTGTGCTGCTGCACTCCAGCCTGGGTGACAGAACAAGATTCCATGTCAAAAAAAAAAAAAAAAAAAAAAAAGAAATCCAAACCACACTGTTAGAGTTGGAATACTAGTTATCTACAGAGTAGAGTGCATAATTTGGAGGGAAAAACGAGGTATCTGGAATACTGGTAATATTCTTTCTTGACTTGGTGGTTACGTGGAAGTGTTCCTGTGATAAATGGTTTGTACACTTACGAATTAAGCATATTTCTACATGTATGTTACATTTCAATAAAAATGTTTTAAAACACATACACACACGGTATTATTACACTGTATTCTATTGTATTTTACACAGTAGAAATGACTTTGGCATTACACTGATAGGATGAACATGCAGAGAACTTACAACCCAGCAACCTCACGCTCCTGGAAAAACTTACCAGTGCTCCAGAGGGCATGTACACCTTACAGCAGCACTGTTCATAATTGGGAAAAATGAGAAAATCCAACTATTCATTAGCACTTCACAGCATAATAGTGGGATAACAAAAGGATCAGAGTCCGGACATGAAAATGAAACTATGATCATATTCATCAACATGACTCTCACACCACTCCTCCTCCCACTTAATCTGGCCGCCATTACATTTCACTTGAATTCTGCGATGGCCTTCTACCTGGTTTCTGTTCGTATCTCCTCCCTCTTTAGCCTATCAACCCAGAAGCCACTGTGATCCTTTTGAAAACTGAAATTGGATAGCTGTCACTCTTCTGTTCAAGATCTAGTTAACCAGCCAGACGCCCCTGTGAACAGCCTCTGATACAGCTCTGACCTCATCATCTTCTGCGATGCCCAAGCTTGCCTCACCCCACCACGCCAGCCCCTCTGCTGCTGCATGGCTGCCCCAAGCACAGTTCTTCTTCGTGGCCTTTGAGCTGCCAGGGGTGCTTTTCCCCAGATTAAGGGCACATGCATGCAGTTCCCTGACATCTCTGCTGAAACGGAAGGCTTTCCCTACCCACCTTATGTTCCTTCAACCCACATGCTCCCTCTCATCACCATGGTTGTTTCCGTTGCGTTTACCACCATCTGATACACAGTATATTTACTAGTTTATCAGGTGTCCCAACCCAAATACAGTGTAAGCACCACCAGGGCAAAAATCTAGAATCACTGCTGCAGACCCTGAAGACCACAAAACAGTGCCTGTGCCTGGCATCAAGGAGGCATAAGCTCTGGAGCCAGATGACAGGGTTCACAGGCAAACACGGCTACCGGCTAAGTCTGACCACAGATAAGTAAACCTCAACTTTCTTGCCTGATTCCCCATACGCAAAACAGAGATGCTGACGGGACCTGTCCTTGAGCTTTTGTGAAAACTAATACATCTCTATTAGTAAATCAAGAAAATATCAAGATACAACAAAGAGTTGAAATACAATGTAAAAGGTTGGTTTAACCAAATGAAAAAAACCTCTATCTCACAATTAAAAGTAGACATGTTATACCCACATGTTTAGGTACTACTTATAAAACTCACCAATGACCAGGTGAATGGGCTTCAGGCAGCATCTAGCTGGGTGTAGAAATCCCTCCCACCAATAAATAGATAGAAAAACAAGTCGGGTGTGGTGGCTCATGCCTGTATTCTCAGCTACTTGGGAGACTGAGGCAGGAAGATCGTTTGAGCCCAGGAGTTTGAATCTAGCCAACACAGGGAGACCCCTATCTTGAAATAAATAAATTTAAAAGAAAAACAATGAAATATCCATAGCAGCTTAAACCAATAATCAGTTTTATTTTTTCTCATGTGATAGAAGTCTGGAAGTAACAGTCCAGGGCTGGTGCAGACACTCACAGGACCCAGAGGGGAGGCCAGGGTCACTGTGGGCTTTCTGTAGCCACTTCTTTAGACCCTGACTTTCATCCGCATGGTTATAAGGTGGATCTTTCAATATTACATACTGGATCTCTTTGCAAAGGTGAAAAGTAGGGAGTAAAGCAAAGAACAAAACATACAGGGAAGAATTCAGGTTTAAGAACGACCCCTGTTCAAGAGCTTTCTCAGAAGCCCACGTGGTGACATCTGCTAATTTGTCAATGGCCAGGGCTGTGGGACATGGATGGTACTAGCTGCAAGAAAACCGGTAAGAGATTTTTAAAAATAGCACACCTTACTAATCTGAAAGAACCTGGATTCTCTTGGTATTGGAAGATGAGAGTGGATACTGGGGAAGCCACTAGAAGTATCTGTCACTCTTGCCTGTAATCCTTGCACTTTGGGAGGTTGAGGCAGGTGGATCACCCGAAGTCAGCAGTTTGAGACCAGCCTGACCAACATGATGAAACCCCATCTCTACTAAAAATGCAAAAAATCAGCTGGGCATGGTGACGGGCACCTGTAATCCAAGCTACTCAGGAGGTTAAGGCAGAAGAATTGCTTGAACCCAGGAGGTGGAGGTTGCAGTGAGCCAAGATCGTGTAATTGTACTCCAGCCTGGGAAATAAGAGCAAAACTCAGTCTCAAAAAAAAAAAAAAAAAAGTATCTGTCACTCTTGGCTAGACAGCAAGCTGCAAAAATACCACCACTTGATGGAGACATCATGCTCTGGTCACAATGCTTGAGAATCAGGTTCCAGGAACAAACCGGTACTGAGAAGCACCCTCATGTCACACAGATCTAAATATGCCACTGGTCAAGGAGGTTGTCCAAAGGGAAATTAGGATGTTATCAAGGATGAAGCTATAGTAAAAATACTATATACAAACCTTTCTTGATGAGGCTTAAGAGTTTATTTAGAAGAGTGCAACCTTAAAAATAATGATAAAAAATTTATGAGTGAGGTTGGGGGGCGGTCTGTTTTCATGATTAGAGAGTAAGTGCAATCCCGTATTCACTGGAAAATCTCACTGGGGCTTCTCACCCAGTGAGAATATTCACGTGCACAAGTGAGGGGACCATGGCTAGAATCATTTCCACATAGGAATTATCAGCACTGATTGTATTTTAAAAGTTTTGTGAAGAAATATCTCCTGGCATAAGTGCTCACAAGATTCATAAAAACTTAGGGGTTGCTGCAGGCAGTAATTCAACTTCAGCAACAGTGATGTTTGGGGCACTGACTCTTTGTTGTGGGGGGCTCCTATGTGCTGAAGGGGACACAACAGCATCCCTGATGCCTTCTTACTACAAGTCAGGAGTACCTTTCCCCAGTTCTAACACCACCAACGTCTCTAGACATTGCCAAATGACTCCTGGATAGCAAAATCGCTACCCAGCTGAGAACCCGTGCTGTAGATCAAGGGTTGGACAAGTTTTTCTGGAAAGGGACAGATGACTAGAAGTATTTCAGACTTCGCTGGCCACAAATGTTCTCTATTGCGCACATTCTTCCTCTTTAAAGATGGAGCAGCTGTTGTTAGCTTGCAAGCCACACAAAGACAGCTGGCCTTGGTGTGCGGACCCATTCATGACCTTCCCACATTCCTTACTTCGCTCATTTCTCTCTTCAGTGTGATTTCTGTCATGAGGAATCGAGGGAGACCAGGAGTCGAGTTTCCCCATCCACTGTGTGCAGAGATTCTCCATAGTGTGCTTATTATTACTCATGGGCCCAGAAGGCTACAAATGGTGCTGAAGCCATTTTGGCATTAAATGTCAAGCCAGGGTTTCTTGCCTTAGTGTTTGTTAAGATCCAAATGTACCCCGAAGGCTTCTCCATGCTACAGATGTACATTTTCACCCCCAGCGTGAGTTCACACAAATCTCCCACGGGATGAGGACACCTCATCTTCCCAGTTTTTACAGGAATTGGATTCCTCCCAAATTATGTGGATTCTTTTGCACTCAGTAAGGTGCCAGCTCACAGAGGCTTCCTCTTACACCCATGAGGCCTGTTTCCCGTCTGAGTAATCCTGTGTCTTTAAAGCAGCTGCACTCACTGGAGCCTTTTCCACACGGATGAAACAAAGAGCTTCTCTCCCCGGTGGGTTTTCACGTGGCTCCTGAGGGATGAGTGGTCGCTGAAGGCTTTCCCGCAGACGAGGCATTCGTAGGGCTTCTCCCCGGTGTGGATCCTCCTGTGCACGTTGAGGTTGGAGCCGATGCTGAAGGCTTTCCCACAGTGATCGCACTCGTACGGCTTCTCCCCAGTGTGGCTTCGCATGTGTGTCTTCAGCGTGGACTGGTTCCGGAAGGCTTTGCCACACTGCCTGCACTCAACGCGCTTTTTTACAAGGTGAATGCTCATGTGCCTCCGCCGGGATAAATAATCACCGAAGACTTTTCCGCAGGCGGCGCACTCGTAGCGCCTCTCCTGTGTGTGTATCTTCCGGTGTGCTGTGAGGTTTGAGCTCGCGCTGAAGGCTTTCCCACAGAGGTCACACCCATAGGGTTTCTCTCCGGTGTGAGAGTTCATGTGAGTCTTAAGGATGGACTGGTTTCGGAAGGTTTTCCCACACTGCCGGCATTCCACGGGTTTCTTGACGATGTGAATTCTCATGTGTTTCCTCCGGGACACAAGATCGCCAAAGGACTTCCCACATTCTTTACATTCGTAGGTCTTCTCCACCATGTGGTTCTTCTTGTGCAAATTAAAGTTTGATTTCCAGCGGAAGGCTTTGCCGCACTGAGTGCACTCGTAGGGCTTCTCCCCGGTGTGGTTCCTCACGTGCTCTTTGAGGTGGGAGGGGTGCTGGAAGGCTTTCCCACAGTCGTGACACTCGTAGGGCCTCTCTCCGGTGTGCGTTCTCTTGTGCGCGATGAGGTGGCAGCTCCGGCCATACGCCTTCCCGCACTGATCACACTTGTATGGCCTCTCACCGGTGTGAACCCTCATGTGGATTTTCAGGGCCGAGAGGGTCCGGAATGCGTTTCCGCACTGGCTGCAGTCAAAGGGCTTCTCTTTGAGGTGAGTCCTTGCATGGCTCCTGAGGGCGGAAGGGTCGTTGAAGGCTTTCCCGCAGTCACTGCACTCGTAGGGCTTCTCCCCGGTGTGGATTCTCCGGTGCCGTGTGAGGGACGCACTTGTAGTGAAGGCTTTTTGGCACTGATGACACTCGTGCATTTTTCTCCCGTCGTACATGCTCACGTGCTGAGTGAGGTGCGGCCTACCCTTGAACGCTACCCCGAAGTCGCGGCGGTGATAGGGCCTCTTGCCAACGTGCCTTCCCATTGGCTGAGTAAGATGAGTGCCCATGCCGAAGACTTCGAACAAGTGAGCGTATTCAGTGGGCTTCTCTCCAAGACCGGCTCTTTCCTGTTGGTTAAGACATGCATGCTGACTAAGGCAATTCTCCTACTCATTGCAACCCTAAGCATCATCCCCACATACACTGCTGTGAACAGATAGAAGCACATTATTATGACTAGAGGTATCATCATCTGCAGTGCAGAAGTGCTGTCCCTGTCCCGTTTGAGCTCCATCAAAGACAACAGGTGAATGCCAGGCCACAAGGCTCCACCTGTGTTACTTTTTCAAAGCTTTTTGCATACAGCATTTCTTCACTGTTTAAAACTGAATTCAAGCCTGTAATCCCAGCATTTTGAGAGGCCATGGTGGGTGGACCACCTGAGGTCAGGAGTTCAAGACCAGCCTGGCTAACATGGTGAAACCCCATCTCTACTAAAAATTAGCTGGGTGTGGTGGTACATGTCTGTAATCCCAGTTACTTGGGAGGCTGGGACAGGAGAATCACTTGAGCCTGGGAGATGGAGGTTGCAGTGAGCTGAGATCGTGCCATTGCACACCAGCCTGGGTGACAAGGACAAGAGTCTGTCTCAAAAAAACACACTGAATTGAGGCTGGGCATGGTGGGTCAAGCCTGTAATCCCAGCACTTTGGGAGGCCAAGGTGGGTGGATCATTTGAGCCCAGTCTGTGCAACATGGTGAAATCCTATCTCTACAAAAAATAGAAAAATTAGCCAAGTGTGGTGGCACATGCCAACAGTACCAGCTGCTCAGGAGGCTGAAGTGGGAGGATGGCTTGAGCCTGGGGGGCAGAGGTTGCAGTGAGCCAAGATGGTGCTACTGCACTCCAGCTTGGGCAACGAGAATCTGTCTCCCAAAAAAATAAATAAACACCACCAAAACTGAATTGATAAGTCAGTGTAAAACATAAATATAAAATAAAACAAAACTGCACTGAGCCCCAACACTCAATATCTGAGACATGGCTATAAAAATCTTTATTCAGAGACACTCCAGGTGAAGTAGTGTGAGGTTAGGTTTAGGTTTACCCTAGCTTGGTAGAAACACAGCTTCCTCTGAGGGAAGCTGCCTGCCCTGGTGTTTGAACTGCTTTTTCTAAGCTAGGCTGCCCCAGTCTGCTCGGATGTGGCAGGAAGATCCAGAATCATCATAAGGAAATCTTACCATTGTCACACCACTGGGCGTTTCCTTCCCAAAAATATCTTCCATAAGAAGTGACCACTTGGTTTTAGATGGAGTCTCCCAATCTAAAACAAATTGGAAAGTATTAATTTGTTGGAAAAGGAAAATGGTGGGATGATGATGATAATGACAGGTGGATTTCTTGACAGATCCTAAGGCTATGTAAGGAAAAGTGCTGCAAAAGCAATCGTTAAAAAATCTGGTCGTGTGAGATATATGGCAATGCCAGGTAGAAATTTAAGTCAATTCAGGCTGGGTGTGGTGGCTCACACCTGTAATCCCAGGACTTTGGGAGGCTGAGGTGGGTGGATCACTTGAGCTCAGGAGTTCAAGACTAGCCTGGCCAACATGATGAAGCCATCTCTGCTAATAATGCAAAAATTAGTTGGACGTGTGGCGCACACCTGCAATTCCAGCTACTTGGGAGGCTGAGGCACGAGAATCACTGAACCCAGGAAGCAGAGGTTTCAGTGAGCCAAGATCACACCACTGCACTCTAGCCTGGGTGACGGGAGCGAGACTCTGTCTCAAAAAAAAAAGAAATTTAAGTCAATTCAGATAGATGTTGATAACGACAGCAAGAGGATGATCAGGAACATCAAGTAGGAAAGAATGGGACAAAGAGCCCACTAATGAGAATGTGAAAGTCAAAGATGAAGGAGTGTGCGGACCAAAAGATTTGTCAGAGAATGGGCGGGCAAAAAGAGGGAAACAGCATTTCTCAATCTCTCTGGGTGACATTCCCTAACCACCCTCCCTCCACCCCAATCACAGAATAGAGGTGGAGTCACAGCACTGCTCTTCGCCTGGGGCTTGCTCACCTGCACAAGCGCCCTGGTGTGTGCCCCTCTCCTCTGTCCTCGGCTCCTCCTCCTGCTCCAAGTGTGAGATGAGGCTGGGTTTGCCAACCTGATACCCTACACTCATGGGAAAGACACAGGTTGAGGGAGGGCCATGCAGAGGACAACCCCTTCCATTAGCCTGGGCTCAACGTTCTGAAGGTGGACAAGTCTGACTTAGGAGCAGCAACATGATGATGCCAACATTTCTTTTTTTTTTTTTTTTTTGAGATGGAGTTTCGCTCTTGTTACCCAGGCTGGAGTGCAATGGCACTATCTCGGCTCACCGCAACCTCCGCCTCCTGGGTTCAGGCAATTCTCCTGCCTCAGCCTCCTGAGTAGCTGGGATTACAGGCACGCGCCACCATGCCCAGCTAATTTTTTGTATTTTTAGTAGAGACAGGGTTTCACCATGTTGACCAGGATGGTCTCGATCTCTTGACCTCGTGATCCACCCGCCTCGGCCTCCCAAAGTGCTGGGATTACAGGCTTGAGCCACCGCACCCAGCCTGATGCCAACATTTCTAAGGAACACAGTAAAAGTTTTTGATAGACAGAAAACAAAACCACAGGCCAGGCACGGTGGCTTGTGCCTATGGCCAGGAGTTCAAGATCAATCTGGGCAACATAGTGAGACCCCTTCATTACCAGAAGTAAATAAAAGAAAATGAAATAGGAAGTAAGATCACAAATACCCACACACTGACCCTCCAAAAGAATGGAGATTTTGTATCTCAGAAGCCCATGCTCAAGCTCAGACACATACCAGAGAACCCCCAAGGTCCTTGTGATAGACAGGCCTCAATACCCAGGAGAGGCCCCATGAACATGAGTGCCAGGGCTGCTTGTTCACAGCTGTGTTCTGAACCCCTGCATAGTTCCTGGGTCACAGGACATACTCAAACAAAAACATCTAATTCATGAACGAATAAGAGAAGGAATGACATCGGCCTTACCCAGCGAAGTGAGGTTGCTGTAGTTCTCCAGCATTACATCTTTGTACAGCTTTCTCTGAGAAGAATCCAGCAGGGGCCACTCCTTCTCAGTAAAGTCCACAGCGACATCTTGGAAAGTCACTGATTCCTGGAATGTCACACAAACTTGGGGTCAGCGAGGAACCGGCCGAACGGTGTTCACGGTAAGATGGCTGAGGCTGAAGACCCGGCATGAGACCCAATGCAGGATTTCCAGATGGCCTGCTAGAGATCTCAGCATTTCCTCCAGGTGCCAGTCCTCAGACATTGTCTCTCCCTGATGAGGCCATCTTGTCCTGTCTGTCACTTCAAATGCCACCCTGACAAGAGACTACTCTCCCTTCACTTCCAGCCTACTCTGAGAGCTTTTTGCTTTATTTCCCCCTAGTCTCTGGGGTTGAGCATGGGCCTGAGCATTCTGCAAGCATGAGGGAAACAGGTGCTACATAAATCACTTCCTCTAACTTCCCCAATACCAGGACAGTCCCAATATTCCTTGGCTCTCTCTCAGGCCCCATTCTGGCATCCATTGGCTGAGATGAAGCTTGGAAAGAATTCCAGCATGCATGGGTGAGGGTGTTCTAGGAAGTGCCTCTCCTGATCTAGGGGCCTGGAGATCTTAGCGCACCTGGGAACCAACACTGGGTGTGTGCGGCTCCAGACCACTGCATGCGAACAGATCCAAATTCTGGGGACAGGAACAGTCTTTTGAAGAAAGAGGAAATTCTGACTCCTGGAGATAGGTGGAGTCCTGGGTGGACATGGCTGAAGGAGAAAAGAGGGTTCATGAGAATCAGAGCCTGCCCTTGCCTCATAATAACAACACTTGCAAACCAGGAAACTGCTCCACATTGACTCTGAGTGTCCACATCTTCAATCCTCTCTCTCTATCTCTCTTGCACACATCACTTTCATAACAAGTCAGAACAGCCCCGTTCCACTAAAAACAGAAAGAGGGTGGTGGGCTACATACTCATAAGAAGTGACATAGACCCAACCTATGAGTGAAGAAATGCAAGTTGTGAGAGGTAGAGTTGTGACCTTGCTGAAGTTGATCAAAATAATAAATGGAATAATGGAGGGTTACCCATTACCTGTCCCCTCTTCATGAATCAATGGCATGGACACTTCCCCCTCTCCCAGATCCACCAAGACCCTCATCAGACCCAGTCACTGGGGTGGCTGCTGGGGTTCTGTTCTTACCCCTTTTCCACTCAGCCATCCTCTCCCAGCAGCCCTCTGTGGTGCATATATCTTTTACCCCACCAAGTGGCAGGGGCCACCTAACGTTCACTTTCTCAGGGCACGCGCTGACCCAAGGACTTACCAAGTGTTGGGGACAGAGCTGCCATCCTCAAAGAATGGCAGTCAGTTTGCCTGAACAGGGCACCAGGACAACCAGAAAGCTACTCTCTTGCTCTCATGGGCCTCTCCAAGCCGGCATCTGTAGCGAAGGAAAGAACACCGGGATTAGTCCAAGGCTGTCTGTCTCTCCTGCTCACCGAAGAAAAATCCAAGTTTTGTCTTTTGGCATTTCCTCTTCTGAGCAGCAAGGTCTGGCTGATCCTGGACTTTTATCTTTCTTAGGTAAAGTCTCCCAGCAATGTGGTGGGGGGACAGCCCCTGATCTGCTATAAGTGGGTTCAGAATTACTCTTCCTAAGTGATTTGCCACCAAGCACAACTGTGCTCAACCCCCTCACTCATTAAACACTCTGGTCCTAGACTTCTGCTCTTCCTTCAAGGCCTGCGATCATTAAGGATGGCTCTATCCATGAAGATGGTCCACCCAGGCCTAACCATGAGTTTCAACCTCCAATGTCCTTTGCACCCACATTCCACACCAATATACGTATCCTTGGGCCACAGCCTGGACTGCATCATCACTAGAATCAGCCTCACCTCGCAGGCAATGATTTGGAAATCTGCTCTCTGGGCAAAATCTCTGACGCAACCTTCTCACATCAACTCTCCCACTTTACAGATTTGCGGCCACCTGTGCTTCTGTCAACTTGTTCCCTAACGACCCCCTCCTCTGCTCACTGAATTTGAATTAAAAAATCTTTTGAGATGAATCAGACACTAATAAATTAATAGAGAACAGTTGCAGTGAGCTATCATCATGCACTTCAGCCTGGGCAATAGAGTGAGATCCTGTCTCTAAAAACAAAAAAAGAAAAAGAAAAAAGGAAAATGAACAGTGAACCAGAGATTGTGGGGAAAAAAAAAAAATGTAATGCACACACCTGAAAAAGAATTCATATTCAGATTATATAAAGAACTCCTACATAAGAGTGCAAAAGGCTTATTGAAAAAAAAAGCAAGTAGAACTCCTTCAACACAGAAAGAAAAAAAGAACATCAACCCAACAAAAAGGGCAAAAGACTTTAATAAACAGACATTTCACAAAATGTAAGTAACCAATAAGAATCATGTCCAGTGGTGCTCAACATCATAGTCATCAGACATATGCAAATTAAGACTACAGCAGCCAAAATAAAAAAGACTACCAATACTAAATGCTGCTGAGTTTGGGGCAATCTCTCATATACTGACGGTGGGAGTGTAAAATAGTTCCACTACTTTCAAAAACACTTTGGCAGTTTTTAACAAGCACACCGACCATCTGACCCAACAATTCTGCTCCTAGATATCTACATAAGAGAAATTTTAAACAATTTATATCCACAAAGACTCATACAAAAATGCCTGTAGCAATCTGATTCCTCATAGCCAAACGCTGTAAACAATCTAAACCTTTATCAACCAGAGAATGGATGTACATATAAATTGTGATATGTTTACAGAATGAAATACTACTCAGCAATAAAAAGAAACTATGCAGTCATGCAACATGGAGAAATCCCTACGATGCTGGCCAAAAGAAGCTGGACACATAAGAAACACTCTGCTTCCACACTATGATGTCCACGAATAGGTGAAACTTATTTAAGTTGATAGAACTGGAAAAAAAAAAGGTTGCTTCAGTGGAGGATCACAAGACAGGGACAGACTGGAAGAAGCAAAGGGAACTTTCTGGGGTGACAGAAATTCTGTTATTTATTTTCAGCTAATGGAAATTTTATTTATTTATTTATTTATTTATTTATACATTTGAGACGGAGTTTTGGTCTTGTTGCCCAGGCTGGAGTGCAATGATGTAATCTCGGCTCACTGCTGCCTCAGCCTCCCAAGTAGCTGGGATTACAGGCATGCACCACCACACCCAGCTAATTTTGTATTTTTGGTAAAAAAAAAAAAAATTTAGCCAGGTGTGGTGGTGCACACTTGTAGTTTCCAAAGCTGCTTGGGAGGCTGAGGAAAGAGGATCATTTGAGCCAGGAAGTCAAGGCTGAAGTGAGCCGAGATTGTGTCTCTGCACCTCAGGCTGGGCCACAGAGTAAGATCCTGTCAGAGAAGGAAAGGAAAAGGAAGGAAAGGAGAAAGAGAAAGAGAAAGAGAAAGAAAAGGAGAAAGAGAAAGAGGGAGAGAGAGAGAGAGAGAAAGAAATAAAATCAACTTTTTAAAAAGGATCAATGAATTACGCCTCCCATATATCTCTGAATCATTTAACTTTCTCCAATTCAACAGCCAAGAGAACCAGGATTATATATGCTGGACCATAAAAAAAAACTTCCAATACATTTCAAAGGACAGCAAATGTATTAAATTGAAACCAGAATATTAAGGAATCTAGAAAATTCCTAAATATTTAGAAATTAAACACAAAAAAACTCTATGTAAAAGATGGAACAAGGTAAATTTAATAAATATTTTGTGCTACATGAAAAAAAAAAAACCAACTTGTGAGATGAGGTTAAACCCATTCTCAGGAGGAAATAATGTTTAAGTGCCTACATTTAAAAGTGGACAGGTTCTCTTTCAACCATGCAAGCATACAGGGAGAAGGCAGCTGTCTCCAAGCAAGAAAGAGAGCCTCTACCAAGAGCCAAACCAGCCAGCACCTTCATCTTGGAGTTATCAGACTTCAGAATGGTGAGAAATAAATTTCTATTGTCTAAGCCTCAAAACAAACACATAAAAAACCAAACAGGTGCAGCAAAACCCAATAAACTATGCTTACAAAAAAAAAAAAAGAAAAATCAAATTACACCCAACTTAGGGTTATCCAGGATAGACTATAAATTAGGCTATAAACAATTATTAACAAATTTTAAAGGAATGAAAGCACACAAAGTATATTCTCTCCATGAATAAAACTAAAAATCAATAGAAGAAAAATTGGAAAACTCACAAATATATGGAAATTAAACAACATGCTCTTAACCAATGGGACAAAGAAATCACTACAGAAATTAGAAAATACTTTTAGACAAATGAAAACACATCCAAACTTATGGGAAGCGGCAAAAGTAGCTCTCAGAGAAAAACGTACAGCTGTAAATTCCTACATTAAAAAAAGAAAGCTCTCAATCAGAAATCTACCTTGACACATTAAAGAACTAAAAAAGAGCAAACTAAACCCAGGGAAAGTAAAAAATGAAGAAAGATTAGAGCAGAGATAAATGAAATCGAGACTAGAAGGAGAATTAATGAAAACAAAAGCTGGTTATTTCAAAAAGATCAACAAAAGTGACAAAAGTACAGCTAGAATTACTAATAAAAAGAGACGATGCAAGTAACCAAAATCAGAAGTGGAGCTGGGACATTACTACTGCTCTTATGGAAACCGGAAGGGCTGTAAGAGAATGCCGTGAACAACTGTACACCAACACAGGAGATCATGGAGACTGGCAGTTCCCAACCAGTTTAGCACCTGAGACCGGTGTCATGGAAGACAATTTTTCCATGGACGGTAAGATGAGGGGGGATGGTTTTGGGATGATTCAAGCACATTACATTTATTGTGTACCTTATTTCTATTATTACTACATTATAATATATAGTAAAATAGGCCAGGTGCAGTGGCTCACGCCTGTAATCCCAGCACTTTGGGAGTCCGAGGTGGGTGGATCATGAGGTTGAGTTTGAGACCGGCTTGACCAACATGCTGAAACCCTGTCTCTACTAAAAATACAAAAATTTGCTGGTCATGGTGGCATGCACCTGTAATCCCAGCTACTCGGGAGGCTGAGGCAGGAGAATCGCTTGAACCCGGGAGGCAGAGGTTGCAGTGAGCTGAATGCCACTGCACTCCAACCTGGGCAACAGAGCGAGACTCTGTCTCAAAAAACATATATATAATTACTATATATAGTAATTATTTTACTATAGTAAAATAATACAGTAAAATAATTATACAACTTACCATAATGTAGAATCAGTAGAAGCCCTGAGCTTGTTTTGGGAGGCAATGACCGATCATCAGGCATTAGATTCTCATAAGGAGTGTACAACCTAGATCCCTCGTATGCGCAGTGCACAATAGGGTCTGTGCTCCTATGAGAATCGATGCTGCTCCGATCTGACAGGAGGTGGAAGTCAGGTGGTAACTCGAGTGACGGGAGCCACTGTAAACAGAGATGAAGCTTCACTCGCCCACCCTCTGGTCACCTCCTGCTGCACAGCCTGGTCTGTGGCCCAGCGGCTGGAGACCACTGCTGTAGATTTAACAAATTCCTTGAGACATACCCAAACAGACTCTGGAAGAAAAAGAAAATTGAGAGACCTATAACAAGAGACTGAGCGGGTCATCAAAAGCCATTAAACGATAAAAAGTTTAGGACCAAATGGCTTCATTGGTGAACCCTACCAAACATTTAGAAATAACATCAAGAAACTGAATGAGATACAGAATGGTAGAAAATATTTGGAAATCATGTATGTGATAGGGATTTAATACCATTATAAACTCAACAACAAAAAGACACCCCGATATAAAAGTGGGCAGGGGACTCGAACAGAACAGACATTTCTCCAGATATATACAAATGTACTGTAAACACACGAAAAGATGATTAACAACATCAGTCATTAAGGAAATAACATCAAAACCACAATAAATTAGCTAGGGATGGTGGCCCACACCTCGGGAGGGGATTTAATTTGCTTCTTATGAACATGTCTCCTTTCTGCACTTTGCACCGCGACTCTCTTAACGGCACTGAGGTAAGAACTGCGACGCTGCTACTGTAACATCTGACTCAGGTCAATTATAAATATTACCACTTTTAAACATTACAAGGCTTATAACTATCTTTTTGTTTTTTTGAGGTGAAGTCTCTCCTTTGATGCAAGCCCATGGTTCTGCCTATTCCCCTCCCAAGAGCATTCATAGAAACAGTTTTCTCATCTGGAAATTGAAGTCTCTGACACTGGGCTATGTATGGAACTCCATAGGCTCAGTAAACAAACATTCACTCTAAAACGCCATTATCATTAAAATAAAATGACTGCTGACGATTTCACAATTACCTAACAGAACTGTTCAATGATAGTGGGTTCCACTCTCTGCTCCCTGGCACCTGCTCCACCCAGAATGACCCAGAGTGAAAGGCAGCCAACTGGCTACTTAGTATCCCCACTGCAACAGCCAACGAGACCCCACATTAAGCCCCTACAGCTGTGCTGCCTCCAGCCTCCCCATGTTGACGGCAGCTCCAGCCTCCCCGGGGCTCAAGTCAAAAGCCTTGCTCATCATCACCTTCGACTCACCTCTTTCTTTTCCATACTCCACGTCTGCATCGCCAGCAAATCCTGCCTTATCTTTAAAACTTAACCCAAAACTCTGGTTGCTTCTCACCACCTACATTGCCACTGTCTTGGCATAAGGCATTGCTTCTCTTCTAGAACATTCCAACCACTTCCTAACTGGTTTCCCGGCTGCTGTCCCTGAGTTTCTTAGCTTCTGTGACAGCCATAACTTTATGGGTAAAATGTAGATCACATCACTCCTCTGCTCAAGATCCTCTGATGGTGTCCCATCTCACTCAGACCAAGGGCCCAGGTCCCTGTCACCTCACCCACAGCTCCCTCTGCCACTGGTCCCCTCACCCAAGTCACTCGAGCCTTGCTGCTGTGCATCAAGCCTCACCAGCCATGCTCCCACCTCAGGGTCTCTGACTTGCTGCTCCTCTGCTTCAAATGTTTCCCCCCACATTCTCAGTGTGTCTGGCCCCCTCTCATCCTTCAGATCTTTATTCAACTTTAACTGTCCAGATCTGGCATTCACTGGCCACTTTTCTTTCTTTCTTTTTTTTTTTTGAGATGGAGTCTCACTCTGTTGTCCAGGCTGGAGTGCAGTGGTGCAATCTCGGCTTGCTGCAACCTCCACCTCCCAGGTTCAAGTGATTTTCCCGCGTCCGCCTCCCGAGTAACTGGGACTACAGGCACATGCCACTGTGTCCGGCTAAGTTTTTTATTTTTACTAGAGACAGGGTGTCACCATGTTGGCCCGGCTGGTCCTGAACTACTGACCTCAGCTGATCCGCCTGCCTTAGCCACTCTTTAAAATGCAAACTCAGCTGGGTGTGGTGGCTCACACCTGTAATCCCAGCACTTTGGGAGGCTGAGGCAGGTGGATCATGAGGTCAGAAGATTGAGACCATCCTGGCTAACACAGTGAAATCCTGTCTCTACTAAAAATACAAAAAAATTAGCCAGGCATGGTGGCATGTGCATGTAGTCACAGCTAGTTGGGAGGCTTAGGTAGGAGAATCACTTGAACACAGGAGGCAGAGGTTGCAGTGGAGACTACACCACTGCACTCCAGCCTGGTGACAGAGTGAGACTCTGTCTTAAAAAAAAAAAAAATGCAAACCTCTCCTTTCAATCCCAATTCCCCACTACTTTTTTTTTTCCCTAAAGCACTAATCTCCAATTAATATTCTGTTTAAGTAAGATTAGGCTATATTTTACTGCAGAAACAGACAAGCCCAAATCTCGGTAACTCAATAAAATGGAAAGTTTATGCCTTGCTCATGTCACTTGTTCAACCCAGGCTGGTGTCGAAAGTTTTCCTGCAGGGATGCCACTTGTCTCTGAACCAACTGATACCCTTGGCCATCTTGGTCATAGATGATGAGCAGGAAGTGGACAGCTACGCATTCTGTAATCTACATTTTGACCCTGAAGCACTCGCAGCCCATTGGCCAGAACTAGTCACATGCCCCTGCCAGCTCCAAGGATCCTGGGAAATGCAGGATGGCACAGGGAACGCTGGATAAGCATTATTATCTCTCTGCTGTCTCCTCCACACACACTATGTAGTTTACTTGTTTTGATTTCTTGTGTGCCCAACTAGAAAATACATTATAGGTAACTAGAGGTTTTTCAAGTTCTCTGATATTTCGTTCACCATTTCAGTGCCTGATATAAATAAGACACTAAGTAGGGAATGCAAGAATGAATGGATGATGAGCAAACTGATCCACATTTGCCTTCATATTGAGACAGACACCCAGGGGATGGCACCTTGGGAAGACCATAAGGAAGGGGCCTATGAAATGTAGGGGGTCTGGGATCTCCTCAGAAAGTCCTGTGAAATTAAACACTAACCCAGGTATTAGGACACAGCCCTATGGCTTGGCCCAAAACCCACGGACCAACATCCACCACCACTCTCCATGAGGGACAAGCCGTCCAGAGGGCTGGAGCATAGAGAGTGCACCCATATCAATTAAGGGTCTGTGAAACCTTGTCGATGTTTTGCAATAATGCAAATCAGAGCTCAGAGTGGAGCTTGTGGCCAATTTCTCACCTGAGTGATTCTATCGCTTTCAGAGGTTGTCAGTGCTGGGTGATGGTGTATTAGTTCATTCTCACACTGCTATAAAGAAATACCTGAGACTGGGTAATTTATAAGAAAAGAGGTTTAATTGGCTCACAGTTGTGCAGGCTGTACAGGAAGCATAGTGGTATCTGCTCCTGGGGAGGCCCTCAGGAAGCTTCCAATCACAGCAGAAGGCAAAAAGGAAGCAGGCAAGGCACACGGTGAAGCAGGAGCAAGAGAGCAAGGGTGGAAGGTGGGGAGGTGCCACACACTTTTTAAATGACCAGATCTCAGAACTCACTCACTGTCATGAGGACAGTACCAAGGGGGATGGTGCTAAGCCATTCATGAGAAACCCACCCCCATAATCCAGTCACCTCCCACCAGGCCCCACCTCCAACATTGGGAATTACATTTCCATATGAGATCTGGGTGGGGATATACATCCAAACCATATCAGAGGGTCTCAGAGAACGGGTGGCCTGGAATACAAACGCAGCAGGAAGATTGCAGCATCTAAGTGACCCAGCAGGATGTGGAGCAGGGAATCTAGAGCAGGTGTAGGATCTATCATCTCAGAGGCGTTCTGCCCTGTTTCGACATGATACATGAAGCGAAACCAGGATCACCGAAACACTGTCACCATGGATAGGTTAGAATGGACCGGTTAATTTTTCAGAGCTGTTGAAGTTGCTTAATTTCTCTTTTAATTTTCCTAGCAGCATCATGAAAGCAGTTCTATTTTTCTACTTCTACAAATCTTACTCTATTTTCAATGGGGTCTGTTTTTCTCCTTACCAGGGCCAGGACGGGGATGAGGCAACTGAGGCGGCTAGGCAACAGTGTAGTATTTAAGGGGGCCTTTCCGATGTCCAACAAGCACAAGCGAGGCTGGCTCAGAGCGAGGGGCTGCTCCCTGGCCCTGCACTCACAAACCTCACCCTCGCCCCAGCCCTGCTCCTGTTTTAGAAGATCTGCCTCCTCCACAAGTTTGTGGTCCAAAACAAATGTTGCCCAAAACTGTTCCATGAGGAGCTCTCTTGGGACCATAATTCTCCCAATATTTGATTTTAACCCCATATTCAACTTAATCACAGTGTCCCAGGATATTCAGAATTTGCAGATGTAAATATTATAGAGAGAAGAAGTCTTTTGTTACTTTTACTGACTGGTATTTCTGCCCTTGCTATTTCTACCACTGTCAATTCACATAAATATAGGCCCGGCACAGTGGCTCATGTCTGTAATCCCAGCACTTTGGGAGGCTGAGGCGGGCAGATCATTTGAGGTCAGGAGTTCAAGAACGGCCTGGCCAACATGGTGAAACCCCGTCTCTACTAAAAATACAAAAAAATTAGCTGGGCATGGTGGTGCACCCCTGTAGTCCCAGTTACTTGGGAAGCTGAGGTGGGAGGATCAGTTGAACCCTAGAGGCGGAGGTTGCAGTAAGCCAAGATCATGCTACTGCACTTCAAGCCTGGGTGAGAGAATGAGAATCTGTCTCAAAATACACACACACACACACACACACACACACACATATGGAGAGAGAGAAGGCAACAAAGGTTGTGAGAACATCATAGGCCATTTTCTTGGTCCAGAAAGGTGTTACGCTAGTAAATCAAAAATACACCTTCCTTTCAAGCAACTAGATGAGATGTCCCAGGGGGTAGAGAGCAGGGTAAGATTTCTGTTTCCAACAAGCAACTTAGGTGCCCCAGATAAACTTTCCACACATAACTATTTCAAATGCAGCACAAAGTACCAACAGATGATAGCTTTCAAATTCATGAGCTGGCAGGAAATTAACATTAAGAAAATTAAAAATTTATGATTTCTAAAGGACAATTACAATTCCTAAAATAAAAGCAAAATGGAAACCACCACCAACAACAAAATCCCTAAGTAAACAGCTCTTAGATTACACAACCCGCCCCCCCCAAAAAGTTTGTTTCTTTTTCTTTTTCTGTCACTCTTAGGATACGCTTAAGTTACTAAAAATTTGTTTCTTAAATATTGTCTGCTGCATAAACGTGCCCTGGAGCATTTCAGGTAATTCTGAGACCCAGATCATTATCTCAAATGAAGTAACTCTCTTTGGGGTGGGCTGCTGAACCAGTACTTTAACAAACTCTACATGAAATTTTTACGCGGGCTAAAGTTTAAAACTAGTTGTAGCAATAAATGCAAGGAAAGCACAGAAAAGAGTTGAGGAACATAGAAATACAGCTAAGAATCCCGTAGGGACAGAAGATAAGGAAATGAACCATTTCTACCTGGAGTTACCGATGAGAGACAGAGAATGAGCCCAGGCAATTACTGTAAAATATAGTGGCTGTAGATTTTTCATTTTGGAAGGAAAATATAAACAGATAAAAAGAAATCTTAGGCACAATGAACCAGAGAATTACCAATGGTAAAAAGAATATCTTAACAGCAGCCAGAGGAAAAAAAGACAGGTTACCTTTTAAGCAATAGTTCTCAAACTTGAAGTTACATGAGAGTCACCTGGAGGTCTTGTTAAAACACACTGTAAGAAACAAACCAAGCCTGGGGATGGTGGCTCACACCTATAATCCCAGCATGCTGGGAAGCCAAGGCAGGTGGACCACTTGCACACTCGAGTTTGAGACCAGCCTGGGCAACACAGTGAGACCCCATCTCAAAACAAAACAAAACAAAAAACACATTTCTAGGCCCCATCCCCAGGTTTCTAATTCAGAAGATCTGAGGTGTGGGGTCAGAGTATGTATTTTTAACAAGTTTCCAGGTGATACTGATGCTGCTGGTTAGGAGACCACCCCGCAAGAACCACTACCTGACCAACAGAGTGAAACCCGTCTCTACTAAAAATACAAAAATTAGCCGGGTGTGGTGGTATGTGCCTGTAATCCCAGCCACTTGGGAGGCTGAGGCAGGAGAATTGCTGGAACCCAGGAGAGGCAGAGATTGCAGTGAGCCAATAATGTCATTGCACTCCAGCCTGGGCAACAAGAGGGAGACTCTGCCTCAAAAAAAAAAAAAAAAAAGGAAAGAAACAAACATTAGACTGACAGCTGATTCCTCATTAGCAACAGTGGAAGCCAGAAGAAAATGGAACATCTTCATAGTTCTCAAATAAAATATAAAATCCTATAACCACCATGTCCACTGAGAAAGAGGGAAAAACAGTATCTTTGGGCTTGTAACCCACAGAAAAAAGACATCATAAAAGACATATTTCAGGGAGAAAGAAGTAATCAAAGAACCAAAGCAAAGAGTGTGAGAATCAAGTAAAGTGCTCAAAGTGGCAAATGTGTGAGTATAATGAAATAAAAAATGACGGTATGGGCCGGGCGCGGTAGCTCAAGCCTGTAATCCCAGCACTTTGGGAGGCCGAGGCGGGTGGATCACAAGGTCAAGAGATCGAGACCATCCTGGTCAACATGGTGAAACCCCGTCTCTACTAAAAATACAAAAAATTAGCTGGGCATGGTGGCGCGTGCCTGTAATCCCAGCTACTCAGGAAGCTGAGGCAGGAGAATTGCCTGAACCCAGGAGGCGGAGATTGCGGTGAGCCGAGATCGTGCCATTGCGCTCCAGCCTGGGTAACAAGAGCGAAACTCCGTCTCAAAAAAAAGAAATGACGGTATGTAATAACAACAATAATTTCTTGAGATTTAAAAAAAGAACTAAATATGTGCAACTATGATATATCAATAAAAAAAGAACAAAAATGCATATAAGAAAACCATGTAAATCAGGAGAGTAACATATATCCAAATCTAGATTTAATGAGCAAGCATGGGTAAGAATTGTTTAGAACAACCACTGGAATAATAGAGCAAATAAATTCAAAATGTACAGAAAATAAAAAAGGAGAATGACAAAAATACGCAAAAGCCAGAGAAAAGAAAATATAAAAGACAAATGTAACATTCAAATATATTAATACAGAAGATATTAATGGAATAAATGCTTTAACTAAAATACTAATATTCACAGAATAATTAATCCAATTATATGTTATGTACAAGAGACATCTAAAATATAAGAATGCAGTAAGAATGGAACTAAAAGAATATATAAGGCAAGTGAAAAAAAAGAAAGCTGGTTAGTATCAGAAGAGAGTAAGGCAAAAAGGCTCATAAAGAAAAATGAAGTATTACATAATGAAGTTATAAACCAAGAAAGAGGTGTGTGTTTATGTGTGTGTGTGTGTGTGTGTGTGTATATATAAAAAACATAGCCTCAAAAAAATGAAAACATAAAAATAAAAAATAAAGGGACAGAACGCTAAGGAGAAATGGATGAAGCCACCACCAGAGCTCTCACAAATACAGTTCAAGCAGGCAATTCAGTAACTACATGCAGATTGAACATGATGAAATAGCATTTCCTAACTATAAATTCCAACCACACATGAGGCCATGTTTGTCTAAGAAAATGCTTGACCACAGAGCAATGCAGTTAGCAAACAATGACCAAAAGATAACAAAGAAAAAAGTCACAGAAATGAAAATCAGAAAAAAAAATTCTAAATCTACATGCCAAAGAAGCCATGATATTTGATATTTAGAATTAAAATACAATAAAGTATGATACTGCAATTCTTTGGGATGTGACAGGCATTCAACATAAGAAACTGGAAAGAAACATCCCAAAAAGGAAGAAAATGATACCAATCAGAAAGTTATAAAATAGAAAACATATATATATATCATAAAATGGTTCAATCAAGCCAGAAGTTCTTTAAGAAGGAAACTGACAACATTCGGATGGAATTTATTTTTGTAAAAAGCAACATATAATTATTACAAATAAAAAAGTGGGTAACATTACAAATGTAGCAAGCATTAAAAATATGAGTATATTATGAACAACTTTGACTATACAATTTAAACCTCAGATGGAATAAATTCCTAGAAATTTAACTCATCATAACACAAAAAACCTGGATGCCCCACAACCCTTAAAAGAACAGAAACAATAACTTTAAAACTTTCCACAAAGAAAACTCCAGACCCAAACGGTTTTTGCAGGTACCACTCCCGTTCTAAGGTACAAATGATTCTATTCTTATGCAAAACATTCCAGAGTTTAGAAAAGAGAACACTTCTCATCCCATTTTATGAGGCTGGCATAAATCTGAAATAGAAAAGGAAAATTTCACTCAAGCATAGATCCAAAAACACCAAACAAAATATTAGCAAACTGAAGCCAAAAATAACAAATAGTAACATGTCCTTTCCAAATTAGTTACCAATACAAATTTAATGTAACAACAGAAAATCAATTGGTTTAATTTGCCACACTAAAGGATAGAAACAAAATTGTATTATTCACTCATTCATTCATTACACAGCAGTACCAAGTGCCATCATTTAAAGTACTTGAAATGTATCAATAAACAGATACAAAAGTAGATGGTGAGAAAAAAAAATCACTTGTTAAAAGCCGCAGCAATTCACAAGAAAAACTCAAGCAGGAAAAGAGGAAAGCTTTCTTGGCCTAATAAAAACTATCTTAGAAAAACCTTTGGCAAACACAAATGACAATTCCCTTTAAGATCAGGAAAAAAAACAGGTCTGCCTAGAGTGTGCCACCCAAACTCCAGTCAACGACAATGGAACTCCCCAGCCAGTCCAGCAAAGAAAGAAAATAAACAATTTATCTTCTGTATAAAATATTTACATTTCCTTTTGAATTGTGTACATTTTCTTGTCTACGAAGAAGTTCCAAAAAACTACATAAAAGTTAGACTTTTCTGAGCACCAAAAAACAAAGCTCCTAAGAATAAATATAACAAAAACAACTTAAATCCTTTTTGAAGGTACTTACAAAACTTTATTGAGCCAAACATAGTGGCTCACCCCTGTAATACCAGCACTTTGGGAGGGTGAGGCAGGTGGATCACCTGAGGTCAGCAGATCGAGACCAGCCTGGCGAACATGTTGAAACCCCGTCTGTACCAAAAATGCAAAAATTAGCTGGGCGTGGTGGTGGGCACCTGTAATCCCAGCTACCCATGAGGCTGAGGCAGGAGAATCGCCTGAACCCAGGAGACAGAGGTTGCAGTGAGCCAAGATTGTCATTGCACTGCAGTCTGGGCTACAAGAGTGAGACTGTCTCAAAAAACAACAACAAAAACAAACAAAACTTTATTGAAAGGCATCAAAGAAGATGCAAATAAATGATGTAAATCAATTAACTGCAACTCAACGGCAAGAAAACGCCAATATTCTCAAAGTTGAAATGTAGATTCACCACAACTTGAAAACTAAAGCCCACTATGTGGAACTTGGTAAACTAACTCTAGAATTTAAGCCATGACATTCCTGAAAAAGAATGGCTACGTGTAAGTATTTCATCTACAAGATATTTAGAAATCTCTAAATTACAAAGGTGTGCTTGCACCATATGGAAAAAGATTGTTTCCAAAAATACTGCAGAGCCTGAGTTCATTCACTAATGATTACCAAAATCAGGAAATTTATTTTCTGGAAAAGATGTATAAGCAGTCAAATGCAGGGCAAATATTGGTGGGAGAGGAGGATGCAGTTTAGAAAAGGCACACAGCTTCCTGAGATTTAATAATCTCTTTCTTGGCTTGGTTTGTAGATTCACTTTACGGTTGTCCTTTTAACTGTGTGTGTGTGTGTTTGCGTGTGTGTAATCATACTTTTGTTTTGCATGCATGTCCTATTTTCCAGTGTTAACATATTTTCACAGTAAAGGACACAGCACAAAATAACACGGTAAAATTCAAGTATGACTGGACTAACTCTCAACTTAATTAACAAAATGTTGAACTGAGTAGTAAATCTACGTATAGGCTATTTACGAGAGTCCACTAAAATTAAAATAAATAAAAAAGTGCAACCAGAAGGACTTAAAAGTACAAAAGGTACTCAAGGTAGATGCTAAAAAGAACACCAGCGTGCTGACATTCACGTAAGATAAAATTGACTACAGCGCAGAAAGGTGGTTACTCCTCCCTATGTCCAAATCCTGACGACCCCCAATCTCCTGAACTGCTCCCAAACTCTTGAACTCACTTCAGCCCGGCTTTTCCGCCCCCACCTACAGAGACTCAGGGCTTTTCAGGATCAGGTGACCAATGCCTCTCTCATCACTAACTGCAGTGGTCCAATTTCATCCTTCCCGTCCCTAGCGTTTCATATCGCTCATCGCGAGATCCAAAATGCACCCCTCGTCTGGCTGCCTGGCTCCTTAGTCCCCGATCCTTGTGCCCCCTTAGTATTCTCCGCCAAATAGGCCTCCCGTGACCCCAGGAACTGAGGGCGAAAAGGGTTAAGGCAAGAAGGGCTTACACGACTGGGAGTAGGATCGGGGAGCGGAGGTGACGGAAGCTGCTGCTGAAGCGAAGAGACGTTCATACGGGAGGTCCCGTCTGGCGTGGGGAAGCGAAGGGTCCCCAGCAGGTCGAAGGAATTCGCCGCGGACCCCTCCTTGGCCCATGTGTCTCGGGGCAATCGACTCCAGAGAGTAATGGCTTCCGCTTCACTGCCGCCTTCCAAATATCGCGGGACTTCATTGGCTGCGTCTAATACGAAGGCAGGGACGAAGAGGATGCTGGGAAGTGTAGTTTTGAAGCTTGGATGGGCATGGCGGCCGTGACCAGGTGAAATCTGACGGTCCAGCATATTTCTTCAATTTCTGCTTGTTCGAGTGTCCCAGGACTCCGTCCTCAGCCTTCTACTCGTTCTATAATCATTCACTTTGAGTTAGCCGCGAATCTCATCTCTTTAAGTACTATCTGTACACTCAAAACTCAAATTTTCAGCCACAATCCACAGCATTTTGTAGCCATCAGAGTGGTAAAGACTGAACCAGGCAAGAATTGTCATCTACATGACATAACTAGGGGACATTTGCATGACAAGCAGAATATTTGTATTGCCTTAAATGTCTCTCTATAAACTGCTCATATGTTGGAATGGAGAAAAAGATCATAGAAATTGTACAGTGAAGAAACTGGACAACATCTGGACCAGGTGATCGAATCAATATCACCAGTGAGAGTCAGATGGAGACCACGTGCCTCTGAATGACACCTTAGGAAGGGCGTAACATTACTATCACCTGTGTGGTGTTCATATACATATCTGCTATTTTGTATTTTTTGACCCACATCTCCCCATTTCCTTCCCCAACCCTCATGCCTGTGATAACGGTGGTCTCATTCTTTATTTCTGTGCATTTGAGCTCTCTTTCAATTAAAAAAAAATTCTCATGTAAGTGACATCATGCAATATTTTTCTTTTTGTGTTTGGCTTATTTCACTTAGCATAATGTCCTCCAGGTCCACCCATATCGTGGTAAATGCCAGGATCTCCTTCTATTTCAAGGCTGAATAATATTCCATTATATATTACATGTTATGTTATATACAATGGAATATATATTATATCGTATTATATTATAACTATGTATTGATAATGTACATTATATAATATATGCCAACATAATATATAATATGTAATATATAGTACAAAATATATGTATGTATGTTATATATGTTATGGAATATATTACATATTATATGTATTATTTTAACAGGAGGAGTCTGCATATACAAAATTCCAGAATCAGGCTGGGCACAGTGGCTCCCACCTGTAATCCCATCGCTTTAGGAAACCAGCGCTTTCCATGTAACCAGTTGGGGCAGAATTATGTAGGCAGGAGAAACAGATGGTTAGAGTTATCCAGGGCAGGTATATATGCCACGGTCCATTCCCTCAACAATATATTTTCCAAAACCTCAAATTTCCTTCTTGCATATTTTATATCCATATGGATATAAAATATGCTTACATAATATATATAATCTATATTTCATATTACATAATATATTTCATAATGTATAACATATACTCCATAATAGATAACATATAAACATATATATATATATAATAACACATATGTAATAGTACATATTATGGATGTCATATAGTATATGACATACATATATCATATATAATATGTTACACTATATATAACATATTACATATAATGGGAATAGCTATTATATATGCAACATATATTAATATAAATATGTTAATCATATACAATATTTAATACGATATAATATTAAACAGTATATGATGTTAATATTGACATCGCAAGAGGACAAAATGGGAAAAAGATAGCCTCTTCCATAAATGCTGCTGGGAAAACTAAATTTCCACGTACAAAAGAATGAAATTTGACTGTTATCTTACACCATACACAAAAATCAACTCAAAATGGTTAAAAGACCTAAATGTAAGACCTGAACCCATAAAACTCCTAGAAGATAACATTGGGGGAAAGTTCCTCAATTTTGGTCTTAGCAAAGATTTTTTTAATATACATTACACCAAAAGATTTGATTACAAAAGCAAAAATTAGTCAATAAATGGGACAACATCAAACTAAAAAGCTTCTTCATAGCAAAGGAAACAATCAAAAGAATGAATCGGCAACCCATGGACTGGGAAAAAATATTTGCAAACCACATATCTGAAAAGGGGTTAATATCCAAAATTTATAAAGAATTCTTTCAAGTCAATAGCAGAAAAACAACCTGATTTAAAAATGGGCAAAGGGTCTGAACAGATGTTTCTCCAAAGAAAGCATAAAAAAGGCCAACAGGTATAGGAAAATGTGCTCTACATCACTAATCATCAGGGAAATGCAAATTAAAACTACTATGAGATATCACCTCGCATCCTTAAGGAGAGCTATTATTAAAAAGTTAGAAGATGAATGTTGGGGACAGGGTGGAGTGCAATGGTGCGATATCGGCTCACAGCAACCTCCGCCTCCCTCCAAGAATTGCTTTAACTCCCAGGTTCAAGCAATTCTCCTGTCTCAGCCTCGCAAGTAGCTGGAATTACAGGCACGGAGCCTGTAATTAGCCACTACACCTGGCTAGTTTTGTAATTTTAGTAGAGACGGGATATCACCATGTTGGTCAGGCTAATCTCAAACTCCTGACCTTAAGTGATCCACCTGCCTCGGCCGTTTTGATTCTTAACAGGGGCAATTGTGCCACCTGGGGGTATCTGACAACGTCTGGAGACCCTTTTGTTTTTACCACTACCTGGGATACTACTGCCGTCTAGTGGTTAGAATACAGAATGCCCTACTCCCTCTAACAGAAATATCAGACCCTCAATGTCAGTCGCGCCAATGATGAGAAATCCCGGCATAGAAAAGTAAGAGATACTGGCTTTAGATAAGAAGGCAGATATCTCATGGTTACAGAGTGAAAGAGGAAAGAAACCGTGACGTTGTTATTGGACTGTTTTGCACTAGTGTCAAGAAGGTGAGAAATCTCTCGAATCTAGGATAAGAGAAAAAATAGAGAAATCTTTCTAATTGTTGTTACTATTTCTCTCTGCAGTAAGTTGTAAAATCATTTGTTATTAAATGGGGAAGTTGAAGCCAGGCGCGGTGGCTCATGCCTGTAATCCCAGTACTCTGAGAGGCTGAGGTGGGTGGATCACCTGGGGTCAGGAGTTTGAAAACAGCCTGAAAAAGATGGTGAAACCCCGTCTCTACTAAAAATACAAAAATTAGCCGTGCGTGGGGGCGGGTGCCTGTAATCCCAGCTACTCGAGAGGCTGAGGCAGAAGAATCGCTTGGACACGGGAGGCGGAGGTTGCGGTGAGCCGAGATTGCACCATTGCACTCCAGCCTGCGTAACAAGAGCGAAACTCCGTCTCAATAAATAAATAAATAATAAATAAATAAAGAGGGAAGTGGAGACGGTGTGAATTCAAAATCCTGGAGAAACTGTGAAAAGATCTTTGCCCATTGGAAATTTCCTGTAGTGTTGAAGGCCCATTTAGAGTAGGTGACCTCAAATTTTTAGTGATGCCCATATCACCACGTGGGGGCAGAATTATGTAGGCAGGAGACACAGAGGTTAGAATTTTCTAGGGCAAGTGGATTTGAGATTTTGGAAAATACATGACTGAAGAGATGGACCATGGCATGTCAGTCACCTAAAGAAATGAGGTTATCAATAACAACATAGTTGAAGAATAGATGGCTTTGGGGGCTCTACGAATGAGGAGAGGAGATGCAGTAAAGCCAAAAGGGCTAAGAAGTTGGGGCCGGCGCAGTGGCTCACGCCTGTAATCCCAGCACTTTTGGAGGTGGGCGAATCACTTGAGGTCAGGAGTTCAAGACCAGCCTGGCTAACATGGTGAAACCCCGTCTCTACTAAAAAATACAAAAATTAGCCGGGTGTGGTGGTGCACACCTGTAATCCCAGCTACTCAGGGAGGCTGAGGCAGGAGAATCACTTGAACCCGGGAGGTAGAAGTTGCAGTGAGCCAAGATTGCACCACTGCACTCCAGCCTGGGTGACAGAGCAAAACTCTGTCTCAAAAATAAAATAAATAAAAGTATCCTGAATCATGGCAAAGCTGGGAGTTTAAAGATTGGGAGTCAGGTGCCAACGATTTCAATGCATTAGGTCTATGTATTGGTTCCAATTCAGATGAGAAGCCAGAGATGTGTCAGGGCAGGATGGGAGTTTTGATAAATGGTAAGCAATGTAGTTTGATAATGTGGATATACATTAGAGATAGAGAAGGTAAAAAACATTCGCCATATTGCTCTGAGGTTATACACGCCATGCAAAATCATGACTCAAGAAAGAAACACCTTGAGTTCAGAAGGAGAAGATACTGGATGTGTCATGATAGAATTCCCTTCAGTGCAACAGAGAAACAGAAAACTTGTGAACTCTCTTGCTAATATGTCTTGATTTTAGGCTGGGCATGGTGGCTAAATGGTGGCTATTCCAGCTACTTAAGAGTCTGAGATGGAAGAATCTAGAGTTTGAAACCAGCCTGGGCAACATAGCGAGCCCCCATTTTTGCACATACACAAAAATAGCGGAATGTGGTGGTGCGTGTCTGTAGTCCCAGTTACTTGGGCGGCTGAGGCAGGAGGATTTCTTGATTCCTGGAATTCAAGGCTGCAGTGAGCTATGATTACACCACTGCACTCTTGCCTGGGCGACACAGCAAGACCCTGCCTCTAAAACAAAACAAAACAAAAAACTTAACAGGAAAGCAGAGAACATTTGCCCCGAGTTTCCTCACATAGCTTCAGCTTTCCCTATCTTTTGCTTTTTACCTATCATTTCCTACTTACTAAGGATCTTAAAGATTTTTTTTTTTTTATGGAATTTTACTCTGTTACCCAGGCTGGAGTGCAGTGGCACAATCTCCGTTTACTCTAACCTCTGCCTCCACCTCATTTCTTTTTTTTTTTTTTTTTCTGAGACGGAGTTTCGCTCTTGATACCCAGGCTGGAGTGCAATGGCACGATCTCGGCTCACCGCAACCTCCGCCTCCTGGGTTCAGGCAATTCTCCTGCCTCAGCCTCCTGAGTAGCTGGGATTACAGACACGCGCCACCGTGCCCAGCTAATTTTTTGTATTAGTAGAGACGGGGTTTCACCATGTTGACCAGGATGGTCTCGATCTCTTGACCTCGTGATCCACCCGCCTCAGCCTCCCAAAGTGCTGGGATTACAGGCTTGAGCCACCGCGCCCGGCCTACCTCATTTCTTAATAAAGAAATGAGAAACCACATATTCATTAGGAAAATGTTAAATACATTTTAATCCTAATAAAGTGCTTTTAGAGTTATCAGGATTTATATGGGTGGGGAATCTCAACTGATACAATGAATATGAATACAATGATACGATTGATACTATATATACAATGAATGGCAAGAAGAACCAAAGGCAAGAATTGATACAATGAATATCATTCGTTCTGTGGTCATTACTCATATTTAATTAAATTCATTAATTAATTAATTTTTGAAACAGAGTCTTGCTCTGTCGCCCAGGCTAGAGTGCAGTGGTGCGATCTCAGCTCACTGCAACCTCCATGCCTCCTGGGTTCACATGATTCTCGTGCCTCAGCCTCCCCAGTGGCTAGGATTACAGGAGCGTGCCACCACACCCAGCTAATTTTTGTATTTTTGGTAGAGACAGGTGGGTTTCACCATGTTGGCCAGGCTGGTCTTGAACTCTTGGGCTCAAGTGATCTGTCCGCCTTGGCCTCCCAAAGTGCTGGGATTACAGGCGTGAGCCACCCTGCCCTGCCCACTACTCATATTTTAATCAACAAGGACAAATTTATGAAGGAAAACCCATTGAATGTAATAAAATTGTTGAAGCCTTGAATATGAAATCTAGCATTACTCAGAATAAGCGAATTCATACTGGAGATAACTGTTATCAATACCTTGACTTTGGGAAAGCTCTCAGAGATGCAAATTAAATGATTTTTTAAAGTATATTTACAGAGTTATATTACTCCTGTACCTACTACATATAATAATTTGTCTGGCTTCTTCTATTTAATATTGTATTTGAGATGCATCCATATTGTTTCATTACCAGCTTTTTTTTTTTCTTTGAGATATGGTCTCACTTTGTTGTCCAGGCTGGAGTGCAGTGGCACAATCTCAGCTCACTGTGATCTCCACATCCTGGGCTCCAGCGATCCTCCCATCTCAGCCTCCCAAGTAGCTAGGACCACAGGCAGGCACCATCATGCCAGTCTAATTTTTTGTAAAGATGAGGGTCTCGCTATGTTGCCCAGGCTGGCCTCAAACTTGTGAACTCAAGGAATCCACCTGCTTTGGCCTCCCAAACTGTTAAGATTACGGGTGTAAGCACCACACCCAGTCATCAGTTTATTTTTATTGCTGCATATTTTTCTAGTGTATAAATATGTCCAGTTTGTTCAATCAACTGTTGAGGGCATTTGTTGATGAATGTATTCCACAAATTGTGCTGCTGTGAACATTTGCTTTTGTTATTTATTTATTTTTTAAAAATAGAAACAGGGTTGACTGGGCATGGTGGCTCATGCTTGTAATCCCAGCACTTTGGGAGGCCAAGGTGGGAGGATCACCTGAGGTTGGGAGTTTGAGACCAGCCTGACCAACATGGAGAAACCCAGTCTCCACTAGAAATACAAAATTAGCCAGGTGGTATGGTGGCGCATGCCTGCAATCCCAGCTACTCGGGAGGTTGAGGCAAGGGAATCTCTTGAACCTGGGAGGCAGAGGTTGCAGTGAGCCGAGATTACGCCATTAGCACTCCAGCCTGAGCAACAAGAGCAAAACTCTGTCTCAAAAACAAAACAAAACAAAACAAAAAAAAACCAAAAATCATAGAAACAGGGTCTAGCTATGTTGCTCAGGCCAGTCTTGAACTCCTGGCCTCAGGCCATCCTCCCACCTTGGTGTCCCAAAGTGCTGGGATTACAGGTGTGGGCCACTGCACCCAGCCCATGAATATTCTGGTGCATGTTTTTTGTTTGTTTGTTGGTATACTTGTAAACTTTTTTGGTGGGGATGTATTTTTAGGATGCAGTTTCCAGGTCATAGGAAATACCTGTGGTCGCATTTATTCAATACTACCAAACAGTCTTCCCAAGGCATCATATCAGTTCACTCTCCTATTATCTTGCCAATATTTTATGTGGCATATCTTTTTCATTTTGGCCATTATGATGAGTATGTCGTAGTACCATAATTTTGATTTTTACTTTTTTAACTTTTTATTTTAAACTAATTTTAGACTTAAAGAAAAGTTACATAAATAGCACACAGACTTCCTATATGCCCCTCAGAGGTTCCCAAAGTTAATGCAGTCAACTTGTGTATCTTTCCTTTATGGTGAGGACTTTTTAAAAAACAAACAAACAAACAAACAAACAAAAACAGAGTCTCGCTCTATTGCCCAGGCTAGAGTGCAGTGGTGCGATCTCAGCTCACTGCAACCTCTACCTCCCAGGTTCAAGGAATTCTTATGCCTCAGCCTCCCAAGTAGCTGATATTACAGGCATGCACCACCATGCCCAGCTAATTTTATTTTTTTTTTTGTATTTTTAGTAGAGACAGGGATTTGCCATGTTGGCCAGGCTGGTCTGGAACTCCTGACCTCAAGTGATCTGCTTGCCTTGGCCTCCAAAGTGCTGTGATTACAGGCATGAGCCACCTTGCCCAGCCAGGTCAGGCTTTTTTTTTATTATTATTTTTTGAGATGGAGTTTCGCTCTTGTTACCCAGGCTGGAGTGCAATGGTGTGATCTCGGCTCACTGCAACCTCCGCCTCCTGGGTTCAGGCAATTCTCCTGCCTCAGCCTCCTGAGTAGCTGGGATTACAGGCACGCGCCACCATGCCCAGCTAATTTTTTGTATTAGTAGAGACGGGGTTTCACCATGTTGACCAGGATGGTCTCGATCTCTTGACCTCATGATCCACCCGCCTCGTCCTCCCAAAGTGCTGGGATTACAGGCTTGAGCTACCGCGCCCGGCCAGGTCAGGCTTTTTTAGTGATCTCTTTAAGAAGGTTGGTTTTTATGCCTATTTTTGAGGCAACCCCTGAAAACCTGTCCAGGTAACTAGCAAATTGTCTGGTTTCTTTGCTATCTCTTATCTATAATTTTTCTAGCCTTATTCATGCAGGGATTTTAAGAGAAACATTTCTTAGCTTAACTTTCTGGACATGATCTCATGGTACACTCTCTGCACTCCGAGTGTCTCTGTGGAACCTTATACTACTTTGGTTTGCTAGTCCTTCAATAGCAATCTCTGGGCCGGGCATGGTGGCTCACACCTGTAATCCCAGCACTTTGGGAGGCTGAGGTTGGTGGATGACTTGAGGTCAGGAATTTGAGGCCAGCCTGGCAAACATGGTGAAACCCCGCCTCTACTAAAAATACAAAAAGCAGACAGGCACGGTGGCGGGCACCTGTAATTCTAGCTATTCGGGAGGCTGAGGCAGAAGAATTGCTTGAACCTGGGAGGTGGAGGTTGCAGTGAGCCAAGATTGCACCACTGCACTCTAGCCTGGGTGCAGAGCAAGACGCGATCTGAAAAAATAAAAAAAGCAATCTCTGACTCAGAGAAAGGTGGGATTCTCTCTAAGGAGGGTTTCACCGGCTCCCTTGAGGTCAGATCCTAGGGTCCAAGAATGAGATAACCTCGGAGTAAGAGAAAATGTGGTAGGAAGAGAATGATACATGGCTTGTCTCTTGGGATCAGGAGGTCAGCCATCCAGGAATTCCCCCTTCATGTTCACATCTGATCTGTGCCCATTCATTAAAGATTTGAGCTGCCTTACGGGAAGAAATGAGAATACTGTACACATTTGGCTAATGAGCAGCTTTGAAAATTAAGCTCTTAGGGGCCACAGAGACTGCAAATAATCTACCTGTGACCACGCCACTCAACAGCCCCGCTCAATCAGGAAACAGCACACCCGAGTCTTGTTTCAGAGACGATCCCTCTTGCCCAAGAGTGCATTGCCTTACTTGGTTCACCTGCCCTTCCTGGGGATAGATCTTCCATTTCTTCTTTCAATTTTCCAAGAAAAAAAAGGAAGAATTCCTCACTGATTCTTCAAGGTAATCTGAAGTGCCCCGAATAAATGCTGTGAGAAATTGAACAAGTTTTTTTTCTTTCTTCCCATCCTATCTGGAGGACAACCATAAGGTAAGAGATATTTCAGTGGAATTATTATAAGTGAGATTCCAAACTAATCTGTGACCCTTTTCTTGATATATTTACTTCCCTTGTTTTCATATAATTTGCAACCAGATTTCATTATTTTTAGCTCTCGTTCTGTCTTCTAAATCCAAGGGACATTTCCCCACCTAAGTATGAATTAGTCCCTTGAAAAGGAATCTGGCCAAGCACGGTGGCTCACGTCTGTAATCCCAGCACTTTGGGAGGACAAGGCGGGTGAATCACCTGAGGTCAGGAGTTCAAGACCAGCCTGGCCAACATGGTGAAACCCTGTTTCTACTAAAACTACAAAAATTAGCTGGGCGTGGTGACACAAACCTGTAATTCCAGCTACTGGGGAGGCTGAGGCAGGGATTTGCTTGAATCCAGGAGGCGGAGGTTGCAGTGAGCCGAGATCACACCACTGCACTCCAGCCTGGGCGACAGAGCAAGGCTCTGTCTCAAAATAAATAAATAAATAAATCAATAAATAAAGTCATTGCAGGACCCCTGAGTGCTGTGCTAGGATACATCTATCCTAGCATCTATTCATTTTTCATCCCTGCAACACCCCCGTACATTTTTATAGCAGTTCCCATTAGAGAAGTGAGAAGCTTGAGTCTGCTCAGAGAGGTTCAGGGACCTACCGATGTCACAGATCCATGTCACAATTGAGGTATTCATGACTGAACTGACAACTCTGAGTCCAAGTTTTGTTTTCTTCCTTTCTTTGCTTTTTGAGATGGAGTTTCACTGTGTCACCCACCCTGGAGTGCAGTGGCAAAATCTCAGCTCACTGCAGCCTCCACCTCCCGGGTTCAAGCAATTCTATTGCCTCAGCCTCCCAAGTGGCTGGGATTACAGGCACCTGCCACCACGGTCTGCTAATTTTTGTATTTTTTTTAGTAGAGACAGGGTTTCACTATGTTGGCCAGGCTGGTCTCAGGCTGGTCTTGTGATCCACCCACCTCGGCCTCCTAAAGTGCTAGGATTAGAGGCATGAGTCACCACACCTGGCCCTGAGTCCAAATTTTATGCACCAATGGTTGAAGCTTTTATAATCACTTGTCTTTCTCCAGTGAAAGCCAACTCCTGGTTGGGGGCCTGGATTTTGTTTTTGTTTGTGTGTTTATTTTAAGAGGCAGAGTCTTGCTCTGTTGCCCAGACTGGAGTGTAGTAGCCCTTTCAAAGCTCACGCAGCCTCCAACTCCTGGGTTCGAGTGATGCTCCCACCTTAGCCTCTCAAGTAGCTGGGACTACAGACATGTACCACTGTGCCTGGCTATTTTAAAATTTAATTTAATTTTTAAAAATTTTAAGTAGAGATGGGGGTCTTGCTATTTTGTTCAGGCTGGTCTGAAACTCCCAGCCTTGAGTGACCCTTCTGCCTCAGCCTCCCGAAGTGCTGGGACAATAGGTGTGAGCCACTGTGTCTGGCCAGGGCCTCAATTTGTGAAGTGAAGGGACTCACGGTACCATTCAACTGTTCACATGCTGTGATTCTGTAATAGGTTTGCCCCGACTCTTGAGTCATTATTACAGAATTTCCTTAACTTATGGGTTTATGAGAACAGCAGGCAGATGTTTTGACATTGCCAGTATGCATCAATTCTTTACTTCCTGTTTTGGGGGCTCCAGGATCAATTATCAAGAATCTGGGTAAGCCAGAGGGAATAGGAAAGGCTTGATGCCAATTCACATGGGACACCTCCAGGAATCAGTGCCGAGGCTCAGAGTTTGCCTGCACCAGAAATAATAGGAAGGGTGGGTGTGGTGGCTCAAGCCCGTAATCCCGGCACTTTGGGAGGCTGAGACAGGAGGATCGCTTGAGCCCAGGAGGATGAGGCTACAGTGAACTATGATCATGCCCCTGCAGAGACCCTGCAAAGAAGAAAGACAGAAAGAAAGGAAAGAAAGAGAAAGAAGGAAGGAAGGAAAGAAAGAAAGAGAAAGAAGAGAGGGAGGAAGGAAGGAGAAAGAGAAAGATGAAAAAGAAACAAAAAATGAAAGAAGGAGAAGGAAGGAAAAAAGAGAAAGAAAGAGAGAAAGAAAGAAAGAAATGAGGAAGGAGAAAGAGGAGAGAGAGAGGGAGGAAAGAAGGGAGGGGGAGAGAAAGAGAAAGGAAAGAAGGGAAAGAAAAGAAAAAAGGAAGAGGAGAAAAAAGAAAGAGACAGAAAGAAAGAAGGAAAGAGAAGGAAAGAAGGAAGGAAGAAAAAGGGAGAAAGGGGGATAGGAGGTGGGGAGAGAGAGAAAGAAAGAGGAAGGAAGGGAAAGAAAGAAAAAAGAAAGAAAGAAAGAAGGAGAAAGAAAAGGAAAGGAAGAAAGAGAAAGAGAAAGGCAGGAAAAAAGGTCTTTAATTTCTAACTGGTTTGGTTTTGATAATATAGACAAGATTAAAGAGTTTACTCTTAAGTTTTGTTTTCTTAGCACTCCCATCTTTTCCATCAGACTCATCAATAACATGAAAGCAGAAAACTTCTCAGGCACTCCAGAATTCCTTCTCTTGGGACTGACAGGTGATCCAGAGCTGCAGCCCATCCTCTGTGAGCTGTTCCTGTCCATGCACCTGGTCACGGTGCTGGGGAACCTGCTCATCATCCTGGCTGTCAGCTCTGACTCCCGCCTCCACACCCCCGTGTACTTCTTCCTCTCCTTCCTGTCCTCGGTCGACATCGGTTTCACCTCCACCACTATGCCCAAGATGCTGGTGAACAGCCAGGCACAGACTCAATCCATCAGTTACACCGCTGCCTCACCCAAATCTTCTTTGTCCTGGTTTTTGCTGGATTGGAAAACGGAATTCTGGTCATGATGGCTTATGATAGATTTGTGGCCATCTGTCACCCACTGAGGTACAAGGTCATCATGAACCCCAAGCTCCGTGGGCTGCTGCTTCTGCTGTCCTTTGTCATCAGCCTTCTGGACGCTCTTCTGCACACATTGATGGCGCTATGGCTGACCTTCTGCACAGACCTGGAAATCCCCCACGTTTTCTGTGAACTGGCTCATATTCTCAAGCTTGCCTGTTCCGATATCCTCATCAATAACATCCTGGTGTATTTAGTGACCAGTCTGCTAGGGGTCGTTCCTCTCTCTGGGATAATTTTCTCTTACACACAAATCGTCTCCTCTGTCATGAAAATTCCATCAGCCAGTGGAAAGTATAAAGCTTTCTCCGTCTGCGGGTCACACTTGATCATCGTTTCCTTGTTCTATGGAACAGGGTTTGGGGTGTACTTTAGTTCTGCAGAGACCCCCTCCTCCAGGAAGGGTGTAATAGTATCAGTGATGTGTACCGTGCTCACCCCCATGCTGAATCCCTTCATCTGCAGCCAGAGAAACAAGGACATGTTGAAGGCTTTGAGGAGGCTGGTACCTAGGATACCGTCTTTCCATTGATGTCTCTGCTGCTTTGGGCCAACACTACTGGAATATGTCAGGGAGAAAGAGGTAACGAGAAGTCTAGAAAGCCTGACCAATGTCTTTGTTTGTTTGTTTGTTTGTTTTGAGATGGAGTTTAGCTCTTGTTGCCCAGGCTGGAGTACAATGGCACAATCTTGGCTCACTGTAACCTCCGCTTCCTGGGTTCACATGATTCTCCTGCCTCAGCCTCCTGAGTAGCTGGGATTACAAGGGCCCAGCACCATACCCATCTAATTTTTTTTTTTTTTTTTTTTGAGATAGAGTTTCTGTCCTGTTGCCCAGGCTGGAGTGCAATGGTGCGATCTTGGCTCACTACAACCTCCGCCTCCCAGGTTCAAGAGATTCTCCTGCCTCTGCCTCAAGAGTAGCTGGGATTACAGGTGCCCACCACCATGCCTGGCTAATATTTTGTATTTTTAGTAGAGACAGGGTTTCTCCATGTTGGTCAGGCTGGTCTCAAACTCCCAACCTCAAGTGATCCGCCCACTTCGGCCTCCCAATGTGCAAGGATTACAGGCATGAGCCACTGCGCCCACCTAATTTTTCTATTTTTAGAAGAGACGGGGTTTCACCATGTTGGCCAGGCTGGTCTCAAACTCCTGGCCTCAGGCGATCTGCCTGTCTTGGCCTCCCAAAGTGCTGGGATTACAGATGTGAGCCACTGTGCCCAGCCTGACCAATATCTTTGAATACCTGAGACCAGAGATCAAACGGTTCAGGGTGATCGTTTTGGAATCAGACCATCTGGACTTCAATTCTTTTTGGATTGATTGACTAATTGATTTTTGAGACAGTCTCTCACTCTATCACCCAGGCTGGAGTACAGTGGTGTGATCACAGTTCACTGTAGCCTTGAACTCCTGGGCTCAAGCGATCCTCTCGACTCAGCCTGCCAAGTAGCTGGGACTACAGGTGCATGCCACCACACCCGGCTATTTTTTATTTTTGTATCGATGCATAAAAGATGGACATTGTTTCAGGATACATGTGATAATGTAATATATTCGTATAATGTGCAAGGATCAAATTGGTGTCTACCAAAAATACAAAAATTAGCTGGGTGAGGTGGCATGCATCTGTAATCCCAGCTACTTGGGAGGCTGAGGCAGGAGAATCACTTGAACCCAGGAGGCAGAGGTTGCAGTGAGCTGAGATCTCACCACTGTACTCCAGTCTGGTGACAGAGCAAGACTCCGTCTCAAAAAAATAAAAAAAAAAATCTCATCTCTCACGTATTCCCCAGAGGTTCAGAGTCACTAGTTCCTGGGTGACAATATATACAAAGGCCTCAGGTGATTCATCTCTGCAGGTGTTCTATAGGCATCAGTAGAAGAAGTTCTGCACTAGAGGACACCTTGGATGTCAGACAGGGAGCTGTATCCTAGATGCGGTGCTAAAAATAACCCGTCAACCTCCAATAATGACCACGACAGAAGGCTCTCCAGTCAACCCTTTCTTTACCTTTGAGACCTCTGCTATTTTTGTTTTTGTTGTTATTGCTTTTACTTACACATTTTCTGAAGCTTTTTTTTTTTTTTTTAAGAGACGGGTTCTGTTTGTGTTGCCCAGGCTGAAGTGCAGTAGCACAGCCATAGCTCACTGCAGCCTCGAGTTCCTGCCCTTGAGCAATCCTCCTGCCTTAGACTTCTGAGTAACTGGAAATACAAGCCTGTGGTCAATCCCAGCACTTTGGCAGGCCAAGGTGAGTGGGTCACTTGAGGCCAGGAGTTGAGACCAGCTTAACCAACATGTTGAAATCCCGTCTCTACTAAAAATACAAAAATTAGCCAGGTGTGGTGGTGGGCACACGCCTGTAATCTTAGCTTCTCAGGAGACCGAGACACGAGAATGGCTTGAACTTGGGAGATGGAGGTTGCAGTGAGCTGAGATCACGCGTCTGCACTCCAGCCTGGGTGACAGCAAGACTCTGTCTTAACAGAAAAAAAGATCTGAGCTCATACCCAGTCTTTGCCAACCACTAACTGCGTATTTCAGTATTTCATATCCATGATGTAACCTCACCTTACCAAAGTGTCCTCATGAGTAAAAGGGAGTGATAGTATCAACCAATGCATCTGACCTTTGACAAGCTCTTCAGATGATTCTAAAGCAAGTTAAAATTTGGGAACCATTGCTCTAGAAGACAGATTGCATGACTTCATTCTCATCTTTTGGTTTATTTGAAGGCATGGAATAATTCTGATTGAAAAGCCACATCCAACCTGGCCAACATGGTGAAAGCCCATCTCTACTAAAAAATACAAATATCAGCCGGGCGTCGCAGCTCACACCTGTAATCCCAGCACTTTGGGAGGCCGAGGCAGGCAAATCACAAGGTCAGGAGTTCAAGACCAGCCTGGCCAACATGGAGAAACCCTGTCTCTACTAAAAATACAAAAAATTAGCTGGGCATAGCAGTAGGCACCTATAATCCCAGCTACTTGGGAGGCTGAGGCAGGAGAATCGCTTGAACCCAGGAGGTGGAGGTTGCAGTGAGCCGAGATGGCTCCACTGCACTCCAGCCCAGGCGACAGAGTGAAACTTCATCTAAACACATACACACACACACACACACGCACGCACACACACAACAACAAAAGCATAGTATCTCATGGGTAGTTTTCCAATCTCCACCCTCAAGTAGTCCCCAGTGTCTGTTGTTCACTCCCTTGTGTCTATGTGAAATCAGTATTTAGCTCCCACTTATAAGTGAGAAAATGAAGTATTTGGTTTTTCTGTTCCTGTGTTAGTTTACTTAGGATAATGGCCTCCGGCTCCATCCATGTTTCTGCAAAGGACATGATCTCATTCCTTTTTATATGGCTGTCTAGTATTCCAAGCCACCGTGTATATGTACGACTTTTTTTTTTGAGACAGAGTTTCGCTCTTGTCACCCAGGGTGGAGTGCAGTGGTACAGCCTTGGCTCACTGCAACCTCTGCCTCTTGGGTTCAAGTGATTCTCCTGCCTCAACCTCCCAAGTAGCTGGGATTACAGGTGTGTACCAGCATGCCTGGCTAATTTTTATATTTTTGTTTTGTTTTTTGAGACGGAATCTTGCTCTGTCACCCAGGCTGGAGTGCAGTGGTGTGATTTTGGCTTACTGCAACCTCAACCTCCTAGGTTCTAGTGATTCTCCTGACTCAGCCTCCTGAGTAGCTGGGACTACAGGCACGTGCCACCACACCCGGCTAATTTTTGTATTCTTAGTAGAGATGGGATTTCACTATGTTGGCCAGGCTGGTCCCCAACTCCTGGCTTCAAGTGATCTCTGCCTGCCTTGGCCTCTCAAACTGCTGGGATTACAGGTGTGAGCCACTGCACCCAGCCATCTGACTCTTTCTTTTCTTTTCTTTCTATTTATTTATTTATTAATTATTATTATTATTTTTTTTGAGATGGAGTTTCGCTCTTGTTACCCAGGCTGGAGTGCAATGGCGCGATCTCGGCTCACCGCAACCTCTGCCTCCTGGGTTCAGGCGATTCTCCTGCCTCAGCCTCCTGAGTAGCTGGGATTACAGGCACGCGCCACTATGCCCAGCTAATTTTTGGTATTTTTAGTAGAGACGGGGTTTCACCATGTTGACCAGGATGGTCTCGATCTCTTGACCTCGTGATCCACCTGCCTCGGCCTCCCAAAGTGCTGGGATTACAGGCGTGAGCCACCGCGCCCGGCCTAATTATTTTTTTTTTGGCTCACTCTCCTCTCTTCTTTCTTGACTGAGTCTTGCTCTATTGGCCAGGCTGGAGTGCAATGGCGTGACCTTGGAGCACTGCAACCTCTGCCTCCTAAGTTCAATCCATTTTCCTGCTTCAGCCTCCTAAGTACCTGGCATTACAGGTGCTTGCCACCATGCCTGGCTAATTTTTGTATCATTAATAGGGATGGAGTTTTTTCACAGACAGGGTCTTGCTTTGTCATCTAGACTGGAATGCAATGGCATGATCATAGCTCCCTGCAGCCTCAGACTCCAGGACTCCAGGGCTCAAATTCAAGGGACCCTCCTACCTCAGCCTTCTAGGAAGCTAGGACTCTAGGCATGCACCACCATGCCAAGTGTGGTGTGTGGTGTAGAGATGGGGTCTGGCTATGTTGGCCAGGCTGGTCTCAAAACCTAGGCTCAAGTGATCCTCCTGCCATGGCCTCCCAAAGATCTGGGATTAGAGGTGTAAGTCACTGTGCCCTGCCAGGAAAAGGATTTAAGCGAGGCTGTTGTTATATCTGGAGACAAGCTTCCATCTTATTGCATATTTAGGGTCATACCAATGTAGATGATGGGGTGATGGATGCAGCAAACCACCATGGCAAGTGGATAACTATATATCAAACCTCCATGTTCTGCACATGTACCCCAGAACTTAAAGTATAATAAAAAAATAAAATAGGAACCGTGGCCAGGCATGGTGGCTCACGCCTGTATTCCCAGCACTTTGGGGGACTGAGACAGGTGGATCACTCGAGGTCAGGAGTTCGAGACCAGCCTGCCCAACATGGTGAAACCATGTCTCTACCAAAAATACAAAAATTAGCCGGTCATGGTGGCTGGAGCCTGTAATCCCAGCTACTCAGGAGGCTGAAGCAGGAGAATTGCTTGAGCCCAGAAGGTGGAGGTTACCGTGAGCCGAGATTGCACCACTGCACTCCAGCCTGGGAGACAGAGTAAGACCAAATACATACATACATACATACATACATACATAATAAATAGAAATCCTAACTCTAATATGCTCAAATAATGAAGACGGTTCTCTTTCATAACAAGGACCTCAGAATTAGGGAATGTGCAGGAATAGGATAGGGCATCATTCAGTCCTTTATGAGGTGCCCTCCTGCCAGCACTGGTTTTCTTGAGTCAACAGGTAGTGTCAGTCAGTGCAGCAGCCATGTCTAGACCTGATTCCCAGAGACAGAAAACTGAGAACCCTTTCCTGGGTTCATTGATAATAGATACTTTCATGTAGTCAACCAGAAGACATTTCTGTCATGAGTTGCCTGAGAGCCCTCAGAAGACTATATCCACATTCTAATCCTCTCACTTGTGAATCTGAGCTTTCATTCGATCATTCATTCATTCATTCATTCACTTATGAGACAGAGTCTCGCCCTGTCACCCAGACTGCAGTGCAGTGGCGAAATCTTGGGTCACTGCAACCTCTGTCTCCTGGGTTCAAGCAATCCTCCTGCCTCCACCTCCCAAGTAGCTGAGATTACAGGTGCCTGCCACCACGGCCAGCTAATTTTTGTATTTTTAGTAGAGGCAGGGTTTTGCCATGTTGGCCAGGCTGGTCTCGAACTCCTGGACTCAAGTGATCCTCCCACCTTGGCCTCCCAAAGTGCTGGGATTACAGGCATCAGCCACTGCGCCTGGCCTTGAATCTGAGCTTATATGACAAAAGGGTGAATGTTACTTATTTGGGAAAAAGGTGTTTGCAGAGAGTTGCGCTGTTGAGGTTCAGTGATGAAAGCAGGCAACCCTGTGTCTTGGTGACAGATCACTGGGTAAACATGGGAAGATGCTTGAAGTGTTTCTTAGTTCTTTTTTGTTTTATATAAGACTCAGTCTCACTCTTGTACCCCAGGCTGGAATGCAATGGTGTGATCTCGGCTCACTGCAACCTCTGCCTCCAGGTTTAAGGGATTCTCCTGCCTCAGCCTCCCGACTAGCTGGGATTACAGACGCCTGCCATCACGCCCAGCTAACTTTTATTTTTAGTAGTGATGAGGTTTTACCGTGTTGGCCAGGCTGGTCTCAAACTCCTGACCTAAGGTGATCCACCCGCTTTGCCCTCCCAAAGTGCTGGGATTGCAGGTGTGAGACACCATGCCTGGCCTCTTAGTTCTTTAAGTGAGGAGAAACAATGGCTTCCAATAATAATGGAATCTTCTGATAGGCGAAGCCCTGGGCATTGGAAAGACTGAGCTTAGAAGACAAGGAGAATTTGTTCCTGGAGGAGCGGATGCAGAGAAAGTTAGGAAACATGCATCTTACCCCAAAGAAGACGTAAAACGGTTCTTACTGCCATGTCCCAGCCCCCATAGGAAACAGAACTATTCAGGGAATAGAGATGAAGTTAGACAATTCGCATAACAAGGAGCTCGGGGAATTGACTTCTGATTGGCCCAGAAATTGTACGTATTCCCTCAGTTCCTACAACTTACCCCCAACCCTAGCTTTTCTTCTTTGGGCCAGGAGGACATGTTCCCAGTACTTCTATGTGGCATCTGCTGGTCCAAACATCTAACTTCATCGTCTCATACCTGCTGGGAGGACACTGAGCCATTTAACTCATGCCTGAGTGATGGTGACAAGAAGAGGAAAGATAGCCCAGTAAGTGAATTGAGAGAGAGAGAGAGAAAGAGAGGGAAAGAGACTGAACAAATGTTGGTAAAATTAATGAAGGCCAAGTTCAATGATCTCAGATACACTGGAAGATACTTTTTTTATTATTTGTAAGTTTGTTGGTTTATTTTATTTTTAAGAGGAGTGACTGGCATATTGTTATTATTATTATCCTTTTGAGATAGAGTCTCACTCTGTCGCCCAGGCAGTAGGGCAGTAGTGTGATCTCAGCTCATTGCAACCTCTGCCTCCCAGGTTCAAGTGATTCTCGTGCCTCAGCCTCCTGAGTAGCTGGGACCACAGGCACCCCCAACCATGCTGGGCTAATTTTTGTATTTTTAGTAGAGATGGGGTCATGCCATGTTGGCCAGGCTCTTCTGGAACTCCTGACCTCAAATGATTCGCCTGCCTCAGACTCCCAAAATGCTGGGATTACAGGTGTGAGCCACCACGCCCGGCGCAAAAATTTTAACTATAAATACAACTACCCTATGATTCAGGCCAGGCGTGGTGGCTCATGCCTGTAATCTCAGCACTTTGGGAGGCTGAGGCGGGCATATCACCTGAGGTTGGGAGTTCGAGACCAGCCTGACCAACACGGAGAAACCCCTTCTCTACTAAAAATATAAAATTAGCTGGGCGTGGTGGCACATGCCTATAATCCCAGCTACTTGGGAGGCTAAGACAGGAGAATCGCTTGAACCCGGGAGGAGGTGGTTGTAGTGAGCTGAGATCGCACCATTGTACTCCAGCCTGAGCAACAAAAGCTAACTTCTGTCTCAAAAAACAAAAAACAAAACAAAACAAATTCCGACTTTTAGCAGAATTATGATGCTATGAGATAGAGCGATTTCAGTGCCACAGAGGGGCACGAACTCCTAACTGGATGTCAGGATACAGGATAAGAAACTACCTTTAACATGGAAATTCTGCAGAGGGGAAATTTGATGGAGGAGGGTAAAAATGTAAGGAATTCCAGGAAGAGACTGCAGAGAGGCATCACGGCTCGGTGGAAAAGCTGGGAGATTTGGACTCAGGCAGACACGCATTCAGAACCAAACTACACCACTGAACACCAGTAGGAGCGTGGACACACCCTGTCTCCTCTTACAGCCTCAGCCGCCTCATCTGTAAAATGGAGATGATAACCCCCACCTCACAGTTTGTGATTAGGATGAAAGGTCATTTAGGTAAAGTGTCTGTCACAGTATTTGCCAAATTTTAGAATTAAATATTACAGCATGTGAAGAAGGAAGGTGGCAGGAAAGAGCAGGAAAGGATGGGTTTTGAGTGGGATCAGCATGTTACCCCAAAGAGCTGGAGTGAAATATATTTCCAGGAGGGTAGCACTGGCTAAGATAAGCAGAGATTTGCAAAAAGATTGGGACATTTTTTCATGTGAAGGTAAACATTTGGGTTTTGTTCAGTGGATAATGGTGAGCTACTCAAGGCTATTTTGTAAGACATCAGATTTTCAAAAAATCACTGCCTTACTCATCTGTTTTCTTAGTGCTTTTATAATCCTCGGTGGGGATGGTGGGGAGATTCCCTGTTAAGGCAATTTCCTCATAATCTGATAAATGCCTCTTGGAGTCTGTCTGTCCCACTAAAATGTGCATTCATGAATTCATGCATGCTTCATGAAATACAGAGATTAAATTAGCCGGGCGTGGTGGTGTGCACCTGTAATCGCAGCTACCCAGGAGACTGAGGCAGAAGAATTGCTTGAACTTGGGAGGCGGAGGCTGCCGTGAGCTGAGATCGTGCCATTGCACTCCAGACAGACCGGGCAACAAAAGTGAAACTCTGTCTCAAAAGAAAAAAAAGAAAAGAAGAGAAAAAGTCAGGAAATCTTAGACTCAGGACTTAAATCCTGGTCTATCTGAATCCAGTAATCTCTTTGCTTTCCATCACTCTACCTGTCTGCAGATTATCCAGGTGAGAACACTGAGAGTACAAGTGGAATTTCCACAGGTGTGTAGGTGTGAACCTGGGTTTAAGTCTGAGAATGAGCTTTGAAAATCAGGGACCTCTATGAAAAGGACTTTTAAAAGCAGCTGTTATCTTAGACTTTACGGCATCTCCCCCTAACCCCTGAAATGCTATGCAAATTTAAGCCAAAGCATATGTTTTCGATGTTTTCGGTGAGGGGAGATTCTGTAGCTTTTAGCAGATTCTCCCAAGGGTCATGAGACGAAAGTGGTATTTTAAAAGAGAGCTGGCCCAGCGCGGTGATCACACCTGTAATCCCAAGCCAAGATCGTGCCATTGCATTCCAGCCTGGGCAACAACAGCAAAACTCTGTCTCAAAAAAAAAAAAAAAGTGAGAACATGTAGTATTTGACTTTCTGTTTCTGAGTTATTTCACTTAGGAGAATGGCCTGCAGTTCCATCCACATTGCTGCAAAAGACATGATTTCATTCTTTTTTATGGCTCTCTGTGTGTGTGAACTCCTCTGTGTGAACACACACCAAAATGTTCAAGGCTGAAGTGAGCTATGATCCCAGCACTTTGGGAGGCTGAAGCAGGTGGATCACCTGAGGTTGGGAGTTCAAGACCAGCCTGACCAACATGGTGAAACCACATCTCTACTAAAAATACAAAATTAGCCAGGTGTGGTGGTGCATACCTGTAATTCCAGCTACTCGGGAGGCAGAGGCAGGAGAATTGCTTGAACCTGGAAGGCAGATGTTGCGGTGAGCCAAGATCGTGCCATTACACACTTTAGCCTGAGCAACAGAGTGAAACTCTGTCTAAAAAAAAAAAAAAAGAGAGAGAGAGCGCTGAAGCTAAGAGCTTGGAAAACCTTCAAGTTTAGGAGGTGTGAGATCTCAAGAAGGGGTTGGGCATGGTAATCCCAGCACTCTTAGAGACTGAGACAAGAGGTTTCCCTGAGCCCTGGAGTTCAAGACCAGTCTAGGCAACACAGTGAGATCCTGTTTCAAAAACAAACAACAAACAAGCAAACAAACAGAGATTCCCAAGAAGAGCATAGAAAGAGAGATGCTGGGAACAGACTCTAACCAGGACAGTCATTACAAGGATGATCAAGAACAGGGTCCAGCTGTGTTCCATTAACTAAGTCACTCCCATGTTGCCAAATGCAATCCTCTGGGAATCGAACTTTAACCCTAAGCTTAGGTCCTGTGGTACGTCTCTCTTAATTTATTAAGCCCTATCTGGATTCATCCATCCTTGAAATCATAAAACACCTAGTAGTCCCATTAGCTTCTCTACATTCTAAATGCAAATTTCATATTTATATCTTTTTTTTTCTTTTGAGACAGCATCTCATTCTGTCACCCAGGCTGGAATACAGCGGTGTGAACATGGCTCACTGCAACCTCAAAGTCCCAGGATTTAGCAGTCCTCCCTCCTCAGCCTCCTACATAGCTAGAACTATAGGTGTGTACCACCACACCTGGCTAATTTTTTTTTTTTTTTTTGTATAGAGGAGGTCTCACCATATTGCCCAGGCTGGTTGTGAACTCCTGGGCTCAAGCGATTCTCCTGCCTCAGACACAAAATCTCACTATGTTACCCAAGCTGGTCATGAACTTCTGGGCTCAAGCGATTCTCCTGCCTCAGACTTTCCAAGTGCTGGGATTACAAATGTGAGCCAGCATACCCAGCCCTCATATTTATGTCTTAATGGATCTTCCTACAATTCATTCATTCATTCATTCATTCATTCATTCATTCAGTGGGCTTAAGTCTCTCCTAGATGCCAGGCCCAGTGATAGATGTAGGGGATACAGTAGCAAGAAAAACCTGCTCCTCACTGGTGCAGTAGCTCACACCTGTAATCCCAGGTACTTTGGAGGTCAAGATGAGAGGATTGCTTGAGCCCAGGAATTCAAGCCCAGTCTGGGCAACATAGCGAGACCTCTGTCTATAAAGAAAAAAGAAAAGCCAGCCAGGTGCAGTGGCTCACGCCTGTAATACCAGCCCTTTGGGAGGCTGAGACGGGTGGATTACCTGAGGTCAGGAGTTTGAGACCAGCCTGGTCAACATAGTTAAACTCCATCTCTACTAAAAATAAAAATAAAAATTTTTAAAAGTCAGAAACTTAGAAAACATCCCAAGAAAATAGAAACATTGCAAGAAAACATTCCAAGAAAAAAAGAAAAAAAAAAGAAAAGAAAACATGCTCTTACAACATTTACAGTTTACTTGGGGGAGATTTACAATAGCGAGATAATTTTGTATAGCAGTAAATGTTATGAAAATAACAAAAGATTATTCCTAGCTGCATAACTTCATCAAGCTACTTAATCACCGTGTGCTTCTGTTTTCTTTTCTGAAAGTCAGGATAATAATTATACTTAGGACGGTGCCTGGCACAGAGTCAACATGATGGGTGTTTGTGTTACTCTCTAAGTGTGAGATCTACCTAAGACGGCGGTGGTTAGAAAAAACCTCTCTGGAGATGCAGCTTTCTTTTTCTTTTTCTTTTTTGAGACAGATTCTCTCTCTGTTACCCAGGCTGGAGTGCAGTGGCATGACCCTAGCTCACTGCACTCTCAAACTCCTAGACTCAAGCAATCCTCCCACCTCAGCCTCCCGAGTGGCTGAAACCACAGGTATGCACCACCACACCTGGCTAATTTTTAATATCTGTTGTAGAGACAGACTCTATGTTGCCCAGGCTGATCTCAAGTGATCCTCACACCTTGGCCTCCCCAGAAGGTAGCTTATCCAGATGGAAAGTAAAGCCCCAGAAAACAAAACAGCAGGTGCAAGGGCCCTGAGAGAAATGTGTGCGAGCACCAGAGAGATCACTGTGCTGGGAACAGGGTAAGTGGCATGGATGAGGTTGAAGATGGGTCAGGGGCCAGTTCACATAGGATTTCATGAACCCATGTGATGGGATGTTGAGCTTTTATTTGCTTATCTTAGAGAAAGGATCTCTCTGTGTTGTCCAGGCTGGAGTGCAGTGGCATGATCATAGTTCACTTCAGCCTTGAACCCCTCAGTGTGTGTTCACACAGAGGAGTTCACATACAGAGCCATAAAAAAGAATGAAATCATGTCTTTTGAAGCAATGTGGATGGGACTGCGGGCCATTCTCCTAAGTGAAATAACTCAGAAACACAAAGTCGAATATCACATGTTCTCTTTTTTTTTCTTCTTTCTTTCTTTCTTTCTTTTTTTTTTTTTTATTGAGACAGAGTGTCGCTGTTGTTGCCCACTGGAGCTGGAGTGCAATGGCATGATCACAGCTGACTGTAACCTCCACCTCCCAGCCTCAAGCAATCCTCCTATCTCAGCCCCATGAGTAGCTGGGACTACAGGTGCATGCCATCATGCCTGGCTAATTTTTGTTTTTTTTTGGTAGAGATGGGGTTTTGCCATGTTGCTCAGGCATGTCTTTAACACCTGCAGTCAAGCAATCTGTCCCCCTCAGCCTCCCAAAGTGCTGGAGTTACAGATGGGAGCCTTTGTGCCTGGCCCTAAAAATTTGTTAATTAATAAAAAAAAATTGGAATGGGGCAATTCCCACAGGAAAAAAGAAGAAGAAAAAGAAGAAGGAAGAAGAAGAAGAAGGAAGAAGAAGAAGAAGAAGAAGAAGAAGAAGAAGAAGAAGAAGAAGAAGAAGAAGAATTGCTGTAAATATTTTATCCATGGTTCAAGGTGCAACCTATATATAAGCTGTTGTCAGGCCAAGTGCAGTGGCTCACACCTGCAATCACAGCACTTTGGAAGGCCTAGGTGGGAGGATCACTTGAGTCCAGGAGTTCAAAACCAGCCTGGACAATATAGCAAGACCCTGTCTCCACCACACCCCGGAAAAGTAAATAAGCCAGGCTTGGTGATGTGTGACAATAGACCCTGCCACTAGAGAGGCTGTGGCAAGAGGATGGCTTGAACCTGGGAGTTCAAGGCCAGCCTGGACAACATAGTAAGACCCTATCTCCACCAAAAAAAAAAAAAAAAAAAGGTAACTATATATATATTCTTCATTTTATATATATATATATATATATATATATATATGGGCCAGGCATGGTGGCTCACACCTCTAACCCCAGCACTTTGGGAGGCAAAGGCAGGTGGATCACAAGGTCAGGATTTCCAGACTAGCCTGGCCAACATGGTGAAAACCCATCTCTACTAAAAGTACAAAAATCATCCAGGCGCGGTGGCAGGGACATGTAATCCCAGCTACTTGGGAGCCTGGGGCAGGAGAATTGCTTGAACCTGGGTGGCAGAGGTTGCAGTGAGCTGAGATCACACCACTGTACTCCAGCCTGGGTGATAGAGTGAGACTCTGTCTCAAAAAAAAAACAAAACAAAACATATATTTCATTATTTTTTAGAGACTCTGTCTCTAAAAAATGATATGCTATATATAATATATATTTGTATATAATATAAAATTATATGTAATATATATTTATATATAATATATAAATTTTTATATATTATGTATTATTTTTTAGAGACAGGGTCTGTAAAATTAAAACAATATATATATAAAAACACCATGTATACACATATACATATATATACATACACTATATATACATATATACACATCTATATGTAGATAGACACATATATATACACACACGTATATACATATACATACACACACACACACACACACACATATATATACATATACATATATATATATGGTGTCAGATGAGAACTGGGCTGCAATCTCATCTATCTTTCCAAAACCATCTCCCTGGCATTCCTGTAACCTTCATTTTCCATACTTCCAGAGGAATCACACCCATGGAGCCACGAAACCAAACCAATGCATCTGAATTTATCCTTCTGGGACTCTCAGAAAAGCCAGAGCAGGGGACGCTTCTCTTTTCTCTGTTCCTCTGCATGTACCTGGTCACGGTTGTGGGGAACGTGCTCATCATCCTGGCCGTCAGCATAGATTCCCACCTCCACACCCCCATGTACATCTTCTTGGCCAACCTGTCCCTGGTTGATTTCTGTCTGGCCACCGGCACCATCCCCAAGATGCTGGTGAGCCTTCAAACCAGGAGCAAGGCCATCTCTTATCCCTGCTGCCTGACCCAGATGTACTTCTTCCATTTCTTTGGCATCGTGGACAGCGTCTTAATTGCTGTAATGGCTTATGACCGCTTTGTGGCCATCTGCCACCCGTTGCACTACACCACGATCATGAGCCCACGCCTCTGTGGCCTGCTGGTCGGGGCCCCCTGGGTGTTTTCCTGCTTCATCTCACTCACCCACATCCTCCTGATGGCCCGCCTCGCTTTCTGTGGCAGCCTCAAGGTGCCTCACTACTTCTGCGACCTCACTCCCATCCTCCGACTTTCGTGCACAGACACGTCTGTGAACAGGATTTTCATACTCACTGTGGCAGGGATGGTGATAGTCACGCCCTTCATCTGCATCCTGGCCTCCTATGCTCTCATCCTTGTAGCCATCATGAAGATCCCCTCTGCAGGTGGCAGGAAGAAAGCCTTCTCCACCTGCAGCTCCCACCTATCCGTGGTTGCTCTCTTCTATGGGACCACCATTGGGGTCTACCTGTGTCCCTCCTCGGTCCACACCGCTGTGAAGGAGAAAGCGTCTGCTGTGATGTACACAGCGGTCACCCCCATGCTGAACCCTTTCATCTATAGCTTGAGGAACAGAGACCTGAAAGGGACTCTCAGGAAGCTGGTCAACAGAAAGATCACCTCATCTTCCTGACCACCAGGCCTCGGGAACTTCCAGGGGGTAGAATATATACATCTGGGGGTCTTCAGCTAACATCTGGAATTGCATGAGTTGAAAGAGTACACTTTAAATTTTATTATTATTATTATTATTTAGAAATAACATCTTACAATGTTGCTCAGGCTGGAGTGCAGTGGTGTGATCATAGCTCACTGCAGCCTCAAACTTCTCTGTGTGTGTGTGTTGTTTTACTAGAGATGAGGTCTCACTAATTTGGCCAGGGTGGTCTGGATCTCCTGGGCTCAAGCAATACTTCCCCCTTCGCCTCCTGAAGTCTTAGGGCCACAGAGCGAGACTCCGTCTCAAAGAAAAAAAAGAAGAAAGAAACAGAGAAAGAGAAGGAAAGATAAAAAGAGAGAGAGAAAGAGAGAGAAAAAGAAAGAAAGAAAGGAAGGAAGGAAGGAAGGAAGGAAGGAAGGAAGGAAGGAAGGAGGGAAGGAGACAGTTTATCTCTGCCAGATTGGATTTGCCCTGGTTCGGAAACTCAGTAAACATTTGTTGAGTCGCTATTCTGGGCTTCATGTTAGATGCTGGCCATAGAGTGGTGACAAGGAAAGACAGGATCCTATAGTTTGGAGTTTACAGTTGAATGTGGGAGAAGATAATGGACATGGGATAATAATGGATAGGACTGTGATCCATGAACAAAAGTATGAGATACAGCAGAGAAACCAGCAGTCTGGAAAGGAGGATTAGGAGGGGCTTCCTGGGAGAGGTGATGTGAAATGCGAAGGATAAGATGAGCTGGGCATAGTGGCTCACACCTGTAATCCCAACACTTTGGGAAGCTGAGGCAGGAGGATTGCTCGAGCCTCAAGTCTTTCACTGGATTTTTCACTTCTCAAGTTTGATACCAGCCTGGACAACATAGCAAGACCCTATCTCTACAAAACAAACAAACAAACAAACAAACAAACAAAAAACCCTTAAAAATTAGCCAAGCATGGTGGCATGCGCCTGTACTCTCAGCTACTTGAGTGGCTAAGGTGGGTGGATCCCTTGAGTCCAGGAGGCTGAGGCTGCAGAGAGCTGTGATCACACTCCTGCACTCCGGCCTGGGCAAGAGAGCAAGATGCCTCTCTTAAAAAGAAAAAAAAAAAAAAAAGGATAAGATGGCATTGCCCATGTGAAGACAAGGAGAAAGAGCATCTCAGACAAAGAACACAGGATGAAAAAAGGTTAGCGATGAAGAAAGAATGCATTTGAGAAGTGAAAAATCCAGTGAAAGTGAAAGACCTGGGCAATGATAGGTCAAGAAGGGTTTTGGAACCAACCTAAGAGTTTGCTCTTTCTCCTAAGAATGAGGCAGCTGGCTGTGTGTGGTGTCTGACACCTGTAATCCCAGCACTTTGGGAGGCCAAGGCGGGTGAATCACCTGAGGTCGGGAGTTCGAGACCAACCTGGCCAACATGGTGAAACCTCATCTCTACTAAAAATACAAAAATTAGCCAGGCGTGGTGACACATGCCTGTAATCCCAGTTACTCGGGAGTCTGAGGCAGGAGAATTGCTTGAACCCGAGAGCTGGAGGCTGTAGAGAGCCGAGATTGTACCACCACACTCCAGCCTGGGCGACAGAGCGACACTTCATCACCAAAAAAAAAAAAAAAAAAATGAGGCAGTTAACCTGACTTCCAGGGTCCAAAGTCAGGAAGTATGTGACTGAAATGCATGCCCCACCACCCTGCCCACCATGTATTTTATTTTTTATTTTTTTGAGACAGGGTCTTGCTCTGTTGTCCAAATTGGAGCACAATGCTGCATTCTCGGCTCACTGCAACCTCCACCTCCTGGGTTCAAGCAATTCTCTGCCTCAGCCTCCTAAGTAGATGGGATTACAGGCTCCCACCACTACGACCAACTAATTTTTGTATTTTTAGTAGTGACGTGGTTTCATCATGTTGGCCAGGCTGGTGTTGAACTCCTGACCTTGTGATCCACCCGCCTCAGCCTCCCAAAGGGCTGGGATTACAGGTGTGAGCCACTGCGCCCTGCCTTTTTTTTTTTTTTTTTTTTTGAGACAGGTTCTAGCTCTGTTGCCCAGGCAAGAGTGCAATGGCATAAGCATAGCTCACAGCAGCCTTGACTTCCTGGGCTCAAGTGATCCTCTTTCATCCTCCCAAATAGCTGGGACCATAGGTACATACCACCATGCCCTGCTAATTTTTTTTGTAGACATGGGGTCTCATGATGTTGCCCAGGCTGGTCTAGAGCTCCTGGACTCAAGTGATCCACCCACCTCGGCCTCCCAAAGTGCTGGAATTACAGGTATGAGCCACCAATCCCAGCCTGGCATTGGTCTTCTTAGCCAAAGGGAAAATACCAATCAGTAGAGTCACAAGTCTAAACCAGAAAGAAGCTGAGACGTGTCTCAATCACCTTGCATGTCTGTGGAATGCATATACATAGTAACACTGTGTATAACAGATAGGACATCTATTCATCGCATGTTTTTGTGGCATCTTACTACATTTCTTCAAATTGTCTCATTTCATTATTCTAAAGTCCCTATGACAGCAAAAAATTATATCCATGTCTATCGTGGAGTAATCCTCATACTCGGAGCTTTACAAATGAAATGGAATAAGCAATGACTTTGAAGGGGCCAGAAATTTTCAAATGGTGCTAAAGAGCTGACATGATCTATTTTTTTTTTAAGATGGAGTTTCGCTCTTGTTGCCCTGGCTGGAGTGCAATGGTGCGATCTTGGCTCACCACAACCTCCGCCTCCCGGGTTCAAGTGATTCTTCTGCCTCAGCCTCCCGAGAAGGTGGGATTACAGGCATAAACCACCATGTCCAGCTAATTTTGTATTTGTAGTAGAGACAGGGTCTCTCCATGTAGGTCAGGCTGGTCTCAAACCCCTGACTTCAGATGATCCGCCCCCCTTGACCTCTCAAAGTGCTGAGATTATAGGCATGAGCTACTGCGCCCAGCCTTGCCCTTACTTTTAATGGCAAAAACAGCAATGACTTTTGCACCAACCGAATAAATACATTTTCAGGAGTTGACCATGTGTTTTACATTTAGGTTTTTTACATCAGTCTCCTGAGTATCTGAGACTACAGGTGTGTGCCACTGTGCCTCGCTAAAAATCCATAAAACCTTGGAAAATATTTTTCTAATCAAAAAAATAAAAATAGGGCTGGGTGTGGTGGCACAGGTCTGTAATTGCAGCATTTTGGGAGGTCAAGGTTGAAGAATCGCTTGAGCCCAGGAGTTCAAGAGCAGCCAGGGCAACATAGCGAGAGCCCATCTCTACCAAAATAGAAAAAAAAATTAGCCAGGCCTGGTGGTGCACACCTGTAGTCCCAGCTACCTGGGAGGCTGAGGAGGGAGAATCACCAGAGGCTGGGAGGTCCAGGCTGCAAGGAGCCATAGTTACACCACTGCGCTGCAGCCTGGGTGACAGAGCAAGACCCTGTCTAAAACATAGTAATAATAATAAATTTAAGGCCGAGTGAGGTGGCTCATGCCTGTAATCCCAGCACTTTGGGAGGCTGAGGTGGGTGGATCACCTGAGGCCAGGAATTTGAGACCAGCCTGACCAACATAGCGAACAAAACCCTATCTTTACTAAAAATACAAAAATTCACTGGGCGTGGTGGCGTGCGTCTTAATCCCAGCTACTCGGGAGGCTGAGGCAGGATAATCGCTTGAATCCAGGAGGAGGAGGTTGTAGCGAGCCGAGATGGTGCCACTGCACTCCAGCCTGGACGACAGAGAGAGATTCCATCTCACACACACACACAAAAACAACCCAGGCGCAGTGGCTTACATCTGTAATCCCAGCACTTTGGGAAGCCAAGGCAGGCAGATCACAAGGTCAGGAGTTTGAGACCAGCCTGAACAAAATGGTGAGATACAGTCTACTAAAAATTCAAAAATTAGCCAGGAGTGGTGGTGAGTGCGTGTAGTCCCAGCCACTTGGGAGGCTGAGGCGGGAGAATTGCTTGAACCCAGGAGGCAGAGGTTGCAGTAAGCCGAGATGGCGCCACTGCACTCCAGCCTGGCAATAGAGCGAGACTCTGTCTCAAAACAAAAACAAAAACAAAAAAACCCCCTGGACTTGGGTTGCTGCAGTTCCCAATGGAGACCCACGAGGGCAGAAGAAACACACAGTTAAGATGTCTCAGGTGCTCCAGTCCCTAAGGCACTTTTCCCATACAGCGTCTTGGCACAGACACTTTGCTTAATCCTGGTCCCTTTCTCCACCTGACCTCAGTGCCGTTCGCCCCAGGGGAGCCACAGGTCCACAGCCCAGGGCTGAAAAGAAAGTGGCCTTACGTGTTCCAAATTTTCCACCCCAGCCGCTGGGCTCAGTGGGCCCTTTCTCATCTAACCCAGGACTGGGGCCATCTGGTTTCAGTTGTCCACAGAGATACTGAAGTTATGCAAGAAAAAGAAAGAGAGAAGGCTGGATTCAGTGGCTCACGCCTATAATCCCAGCACTTCGGGAGGCCGAGGCAGGCAGGTAGATCACCTGAAGTCAGGCGTTCAAGACCAGCCTGGTCAATACGGCAAAACCCCCTCTCTACTAAAAAAAATGAAAAATTAGCAGGGCGTGGTGGCAGGCACCTGTACTCCTAGCTATTTGGGTGGCTGAAGCAGGAGAATTACTTGAACCCAGGAGGCGGAGGTTGTAGTGAGCCAAGATTGTACCACTGCACTCCAGCCTGGGTGACAGAGCGAAACTCCATCTCAATTTTTAAAAAGTAAAGAGAGAGAGAGACAGACAGAGAGAGTGCTACAGAGGGAGAGAAAGAGAGATACTGCAGTTATTCAAGAAAAAAAGAGGAGGGAAAGAGAAAGAGATGGAGAGAGACACAAAGAGAGAGAAAGCTACAGAGAAAGATACTGCAGTTGTGCAAGAAAGAGAGAGGCCGCGTGCAGTGGCTCACCCCTGTATTCCCAGCACTTTAGGAGGCTGAGACGGGTGGATCAAGAGGTCAGGAGATCGAGACCATCCTGGTCAATATGGTGAAAGCCCGTCTCTACTAAACTACAAAAAACTAGCCGGGCATGGTGGTGGGTGTCTGTAGTCTCAGCTACTCGGAAGGCTGAGGCAGGAGAATCACCTGAACCCGGGAGGTTGCAGTGAGCCGAGGTCACACCACTGCATTCCAGCCTGGGTGATAGAGTGAAACTCCATCTCAATTTTAAAAAAAAGAAAGCAAGAGAGAGACAGAGAAAGACAAACAGAGAGAGCACTACAGAGAATGTGAGAGAGAGAGACAGACTGCAGTTATTCGAGAAAAAGAGGAGGGAAAAAGATGGGGAGAGAGAGAGAGCGCTATAGAGAGAGATACTGCAGTTACGCAAGAAAGAGAGAGAGGTAAAGACACACACAGACAGCGAGAGAGAGAGAGAGACAGAGAGAGACTGCAGTTATACAAGTAAAAGAGAGAGGGAGGGAAAGAGACACAGAGAGATACTGTGGCAGGCCAGGTCTCACTAACGCAGGCCTCTGTAACAACTGTTTCAGCACTGACTGCGTGGTTAAGTTACATATTTAAAGCTGACAGAGCCAGTGCTCTTAGACAAAGGCTGGAAGGAAACAAAAGCCCGCCAGGATTTTTGCCCAGGCCTCTCCTGGGCTCCAAGCATGACAAGATAAAGGGATTCTTAACAGGATCTGTGTAGGATTAAAGTTTATTGGGGGTCTGAAGAAACTCCTCAGACTCTAAGATTTAGCAGGAGACAAGATAAGGGTAATCACCCCTGGCACCTGGACAAATCTAGATTAAGTAAATTTACTGAGGCTCCAGAGGAAGGTCTTCAGGACTCCGACTTTAGTTATAGATTAGAAGTTAATCGGCCAGGCGTGGTGGCTCATGCCTGTCATCCCAACACTTTGGGAGGCTGAGGCAGGTGAATCACTTGAGGCCAGAAGTTCAAGACTAGCCTGGGCATCATGGTGAAACTCTGTCTCTATTAAAAATATATAAATTAGCCAGGCGTGGTGGTGCGTGCTTGTAATCCCAGCAACTCAGGAGGCTGAGGCAGGGGAGTCGCTTGAACCCAGGAGGTAGGGGTTGCAGTGAGCTGAGATCATGCCATTGCACTCCAGACTGGGCAACAGAGCAAGACTCTGTCTCCAAAAAAAAAAAAAAAATTAAAAATAAAACTACAGGCTGGGCACAGTGGCTCATATGTGTAATCCCAGCACTTTGGGAGGCCAAGGCAGGCAGATCACAAGGTCAGGAGATAGAGACCATCCTGGCCAACATGGTGAAATCCCGTCTCTACTATAAATACAAAAAAATTAGCCAGTGTGGTGGCGTGCGCCTGTAATTCCAGCTACTCGGAAGGCTGAGGCAGGAGAATTGCTTGAACTCGGGAGGCAGAGGTTGCAGTAAGCCAAGATTGCATCACTGCACTCCAGCCTGGGCAACAGTGCAAGACTCTGTCTCAAAAAAAAAAAAAAAAAAAAAAAAAAGATGGGGACATTTTAGCTAAAGAATGATCCATTTTCGGCCTGGCGCTGTGGCTCATGCCTGTAATCCCAGCACTTTGGGAGGCCGAGGCGTGCGGATCACGAGGTCAGGAGTTGGAGACCATCCTGATCAACATGGTGAAACCCCGTCTCTACTAAAAATACAAAAATTAGCCGGGCATGGTATGGGGTGCCTGTAGTCCCAGCTACTCGGGAGTCTGAGGCAGGTTGAACCCAGCAGGCGGAGTTTGCAGTGAGCGAGATCGTTGCACTCCAGTCCAGTCCAGTCCAGGCGACAATGCGAGACTCCATCTCAAAAAAAAAAAAAAAAAAAAAAAAAAAGATGGGAACGTTCTAACTGAGCTAAAGAATGACCCATTTGCTTATCATTGTAAGAAAATTGGAGCAGTTCCCAGAGATGAATAAGACCTAGGCCCGCAAAGCGTGAAGCCTGCAGGGAGGTGGGGGAAGGGAGGGGAAGAACAAGGAACGCCCGGGAGGCTGAGTGAGTCATGGGCAGTGGAAGCCGCGTGCGGTGCGTGGCTGGCTGCAGGTGTTACCCGGGGTAGCAGCTAGGCCCGGGCGGGGAGGGCGTCAGCAGGAAACGGTTAGACCTCCCTCCGCCTCAGAAAGTGAAAGTGATTATCAGCCACGTCCCGGAACTCCCCGCTCCCAGGAGCTGGAATCCCGCCCATCCCCTCCCCTCTTCATGCAGTCTTTTCTTCCAGCTCAGGCCTGAGCTTTAAAAATCTTGCTTCTCAGGCCGGGCGCGGTGGCTCACGCCTGTAATCCCAGCACTTTGGGGGGGTGGTGAGGCCCGCAGATCACAAGGTCAGGAGTTTAAGACCAGTCTCGCCAATATGTTGAAACCCCGTCTCTACTAAAAATACAAATCTTAGCCGGGGGTGGTGGCGGGCACCTGTATTTCCAGCTACTTGGGAGGCGGTTTCGAACTCTGGCATCAGGCTCCAGAAACTATGCTTAACCACGGGGATTGAAGGCAGGGGGTAGCGGGTGGGGGGTTGAGGGTGGCGACAGTGGAGGGTGGGAGGTGGCAGGGTGAGGGCGGAGGGGTCTATGATGTAGATAACAAATGCATTAGAATTTGAGGAGACCACCCAAACCCGGGGAATTCATTTCCCTTTAGCCTGACCCTGGGGTCTCAGCTTATAGGATACAGAGCAGGTGTTTACTTCAAGAGCTGCTGAGCCGCCTCAGTACCTCTCCTCCGCCCTCCCGGACCTTTTCCTGGTCACTGGGAGAAGACAATGGAATGGCAGCTTAGGGACAATGAGAGAGCTCAGTTACTAATGCCGCTTCTGGGCAAGGTTCCTGCATTCCTCAGGGGGGAAGGGAGTAACGGCTGCTGGATTCCCCATGGGTTCAAGGAGCTGGAGGACCCAGAAGCCTGAATCTCTGATCAGATCCTCTGAGTCTGAGTCTGGTTTTCCTAAAAAAACAAATGTTACTAGACACCAGTCACCCGTGCCCTGGGGAGCTGCCTTTGAAAAAAGGAGCCTGGGCTGGGCTCAGTGGCTTACACCTGTAATCTCAGCACTTTGGGAAGCCGAGACAGGCAGATCATGAGGTCAGGAGATCGAGTCCATCTTGGCTAACATGGTGAAACCCCGTTTCTACTAAAAAAAAATACACATACACACAGAAAATTAGCCGGGCATGGTGGCATGAGCCTGTAGTCCCAGCTACTTGGGAGGCTGAGGCAGGAGAACTGCTTGAACCCTGGAGGCATAGGTTACAGTGAACCAAGATTGCGCCATTGCACTCCATGGGTGACAGAGCGAGACTGTCTCAGAAAGAAAAGAAGAGAAAAGAGAGAAAAAAGAGGCTGGTGGCCAAGGTGCTGGCTCAAGCTTTGTAATCTCAGCATTTTGGGAGGCTGAGGCAGAAGGATTACTTGAGCCCAGGAGTTAAGATCCAGCTTGGAGCCAGGCATGATGGTTCACACCTGTAATCCCAACACTTTGGGAGGCCGAGTCGGGCAGATCACCTGAGCTCAGGAGATGGAGACTAGCCTGGCTAACATGGTGAAACTTTGTCTCTAACAGAAATACAAAAAAATTAGTCAGACATGGTGGTGAGCACCTGTAGTCCCAGCTACTAGGGTGAGGCACGAGAATTGTTTGAACCCAGGAGGTGGAGGTTGCAGTGAGCCGAGATCGAACCACTGCACTCCAACCTGGGTGCCAGAGCAAGACATAATCTCAAACAAAACAAAACAAAAACAAAAACAAAAACAAAAAAGGAAAAATCAGCTGGGCACAGTGGTACGTGCCTGTAATCCCAGTTACTCAAGAGACTGAGGTGAGTGGATTGCTTGAGGCCAGGAGTTTGAGGCTGCAGTGAGTTATGATTGCACTATTGCACTCCAGCCTGGAGAAGAGAGTGTGAGAGCCTGTCTGGAAAAAAAAAAAAAAGAAAGAAAGAAAGAAAAAAACAGGAGCCCAGTGTTATTTAAAAATTTTCTTTATTTTTAAAACATTTAATGACAAATAATAATTGTATCTATTGATGGTGTACAATCTGTTATTTTGATATATGTATATATATGGTGTGGAATTATTTAGTCAAGCTAATTAATATAGTCATCACCTCACCTACTTATCTTGTGTGTGGGGGGTGGGTAAGAGGATTTAAAATAAACTCTTTTTAGCAATTTTGAAATATTAGGCCAGGCATGGTGGCTGACACCTGTAATCCCAGCACTTTGGGAGGCCAAGGCAGGTGAATCACCTGAGGTTAGGCGTTCGAGACCAGCCTGACCAAAATGGTGAAACCCCGTCTCTACTAAAAATACAAAAATTGGCCAGGTGTGGTGGCTTATGCCTATAATCCATCCCAGCACTTTGGGAGGCTGAGGTGGTTGGATCACCTGATGTCAGGTGTTCAAGACTAGCCTGGCCATCATGGTAAAACCCTGTCTCTACTAAAAATATTTAAAAAATTAGCCGGGCATGGTGGTGTGCACCTGTAATCTCAACTACTCAGGAGGCTGAGGCAGGAGAATCACTTGAATCTGGGAGGCAGGTTGCAGTGAGCTGAGATCATGCCATTGCACTCATCCTGGGCAACAAGAATGAAACTCCATCTCCAAAATAATAATAATTAAAAAATAAAATAAAAAAGTCTTAGAGACCTTGTCCCTTAGACATTGCTCCTTCCTGCTATTTCTGTGTCCCCCTCACTCTGCATTCTGCAGCCTCAGGCACATTGCCATCTCAAGGCATTTGCACTGGGTGTTTTCCGGGCAATGCTCTTTCCCTGGCATCTCATGGTTTGGGGATTTTTGTCATCTGGATGTATGCCACTGTTCTGTCCCTTCCCTGGCCACCCTGTCTTCATGTCCATTCTATAGCCCTCCTGCTCTGCTTAGTCCCTGTCCCATCCCCCTTTCCACTCCCTGAAATTACTATGCTTGGATATATTTGCTTGTTTGGGATCCATTTACCCACTAGGCAGGGATGTGCGTCTCTTTTGTGTATTGGTTGCTGTGTCCTTTCTACCTAGAACAAACCCCCCCAACCAATCAAAACATGTACACACAGTAGGTGCTTAGTTATATATATATATATATAACTCAAAAATTAATTAATTAATTGAGTCTAGTTGTCACCCAGATGGAGTGACATCTAGCTCTGTCACCCAGACTCCATTTGGAGATGGAGTCTAGCTCTTTCACCCAGGCCGAAGAGCAGTGGCTCCTTCTCTTTTTTTTTATAGAGACAACAGTCCTATCAAAGTTCCACCCCTGTGACCTTATTGAACCTTAAATACCTCCCTGAAAACTCTGTTTCTGAATGCAGTCACATCGGAGGTAAAGGCTTCAACTTGGGAATCTGAAGGGGGCTTCAACCTCTGCCTCCTGGGTTCAAGTGATTCTCATGCCTCAGCCTTCCAAATAGCTGGGATTATAGGCATTTGCTACCATGCCTGGCTAATTTTTGTATTTTTAGTAGAGACGGGGTTTCACCATGTTGGCCAGGATGGTCTTGAACTCCTGACCTCAGGTGATCCCCCCCCACCACCTCGGCCTCCCAAAGTGCTGGGATTACAGGCGTAAGCCACCGTGCCCCACCATATATATATATATATATATATATTTGAGACAAGGTCTTGCTCTGTCACCCAGGGGGCAGTACAGTGATGCAATTTCAGCTCACTGCAACCTCAGCCTCCCAGCTCAAGCAATCCTCCCACCTCAGCCTTCCAGGTAGCTGGGACTACAGACAGGCAATAACATTTTTTTTTTTTTTTTTTGAGACGGAACCTTGTTCTGTCACCCAGGCTGGAGTGCAGTGGCATGATCCTGACTCACTGCAACCTCTGCCTTCCAGCTTCAAGTGATTCTCCTGCCTCAGCCTCCCCCTCCCAAAGTGCTGGTATTGCAGGTATGGATCCCTACACCTGGCTCCTACTCTATTTATGGGACAACAATTAGCTGGGATTACAGGCGCCCACCACCGTGCCCACCTGACTTTTGTATTTTTAGTAGAGATGTTTTTTACCTTGCTTTCCCAAAGTGCCAGGATTACAGCCACGAGCCACTGCACCCGGCCTTTTTTTTTTTTTTTCAACAGAGATGAACTCTTGCTCTATTGTCCAGTCTGGTCTCAAATTCCTGAGCTCAAGCGATCCTCCCGCCTCAGCCTCCCAAAGTGCTTGGATTGCAGGTGTGAACCATTACATCTGGCTCTTCCTCTTTTTATAGAGACAACAGTCCTATCAAAGTTCCACCCCGTGACCTTATTAAACCTTAAATACCTCCCTGAAAACTCTGTTTCTGAATGCAGTCACATCGGAGGTAAAGGCTTCAACTTGGGAATTTGAGGGGTGCACAATTCAGAATGTCACAGAGAAGGAACATGAGGCTGCTGTGAAACAGCAGAGCCTACCTCTGGTAGCAGGACCAGAGACATGATTTGCAGGGTCCAGTGCAAAGTGAAAATGGGGGCCTTTGCTCAAAAATTATTGCAAATTATAAGCTATTTGGCCAGGTGCAGTGGCTCATGCCTATAATCCCAGCACTTTGGGAGGATGAAGTGGGTGGATCACAAGGTCAGGAGTTCAAGACCAGGCCAAGATGGTGAAACCCTGTTTCTACTAAAATTAGCTGGGTGTGGTGACAGGTGCCTGTAATCCCAGCTACTCAGGAGGCTGAGGCAGATAATTACTTGAACCTGGGAGGTGGAGGTTGCAGTGAGTTGAGATCGTGCCACTACACTCCAGCCTGAGCGAAGAGGCAAGACTCCCCCGTCTCAAACAAACAAACAAACATTTAATTTTTTATTTGCCAGTCATTCCTCAATAAAGCTGGGGATGGGGGGCGGGGTGGGGAACTGAGAGTATAGGCCAGATGTGATGGCTCACGCCTGTAATCTCAGCACTTTGTGAGGCCGATCCCTTGAGATTAGGAGTTCGAGACCAGCCTGGCCAACAAAGTGAAACCCTGTCTCTACACAAAATACAAAAATTAGCTGGGTGTGGGGGTGCATGCCTGTTGTCCCAGCTACTCAGGAGACCGAGGCACAGAATAGCTTGAACCGAGAGGTGGAGGTTGCTGTGAGCCAAGATGGCACTACTGCATTCCAGCCTAGGCAACAAGGTGAGACTTCGTTTCAAAAAAACAAAAAAATTTAATGGGGAAATTGCAAAAGTGATTGTGGCCCAGGAAAGTCACAATGCAGCTCTGGGTCTGGGGAACATTCTTGGGAGACTTTTTCTGACACCAACGGCTGAGTCTGGCAGCTGAAACTCCCACAACCCTCAACACCCATGGATCCCTGTCTTTCTGGGAACCCAGGCAGGCTGAACCAAGGGCCCAGGGAGCCAATCGGGGCCTGGGAATAGGCGAGGGGATCCTTCCCAGCCCCGCCCAGGCTTGGAGGGATTAGGCCGACTGGGAACATTTGATACTCGCCAGATCTCAACCACCTGGCCGGCCAGGCCCTGGGGAGGGTCTGCTGGGCATGTCTCTGGGCTCAGCCAGGGGTTGGAACCAAGGCAAAGAGCGACCCCCGAGTCTTCCTGATGCCGTGAATGGCCGGCCCGAGGCAGGGTGCCCCTGGAGGCCCGAAGTGGGTCCTGGTGTTACTAATGCTGAGATACCTGCTGCCCACAGGTAAGGGGATCTCTTGCTCCTGCTGGTCCTCTGGGGAGGAGGGAAATGAGTGCACACTGTCCCAGCCCATCCTCCAATGGCCTTGCCTGTCAACCAACCAACTTTCCTTCCTCCCTCCCTCACTCCTTTTCTTCCCTTCCCTTCTTCCCTTCCTCCCTTCCTTCCCTCCCTTCCTCTGCCCCTCCCTCCCCTCTCTTCCTCTGCCCCTCCCTCCCTCCATTCCTCCCTTCTTTCCTTCCTCCCCCCTCTTCCTCCCTTACTTCCTTCCTTTTCTCCCTCCCTCCTTCCCTCTCTCTCTTCTCCCTCTCTCTCGAGACAGGATCTTGCTCTGTTGCCCAGGTTGGGGTATGGTGGCATGATCGTGGCTCGCTGCAGCCTAGACCTCCCAAACTCAAGTGATTCTCCCAACTCAGCCTCCCAAGTAGCTGGGACCACAGATGTGCGCCACCATGCCCAGCTAATGTTTTTAAATATTTTATAGAGATGAGGACGCTCTATGTTGCCCAGGCTGGTCTAGAACTCCTGGGCTCAAAGGATCCTCCCACCTCGGCCTCCCAAAGTGCTGGGATTATAGGCATGAGCCACGGTGCCCAGCCTTTTATTTTTATTAAGATTTCTTATAAAAATAGAGAAAGGAGGCTGGGTGCAGTGGCTCACGTCTGTAATCCCAGCAATTTGGGAGGGCAAGGCAGGTGGATCACTTGAGGTCAGAAGTTTGAGACCAGTCTAGCCAACATGGTGAAACCCTGTCTCTACTAAAAATACAAAAATTAATTGGGCATGGTGGCGGGTGCCTGTAATCCCAGCTACTTGGAAGGCTGAGGCAGGAGAATTACTTGAACCCGGGAGGCAGAGGTTGCAGTGAGCCCAGATTGTGCTACTGCACTCCAGCCTAGGCGACAGAGTGGGACTCCGTCTCTAAATAAATAAAGAGAAAAGGGGTCTCCCTATGTTGCCCAGGCTGGTCTTGAACTCCTGGACTCAAGCAATCCTCTCGCCTCATCTTCCCAAAATGCTGGGATTCCAGGCATGAGCCACTGCACCCGACCCCAGTGGCTTTTCTTTAACTGGGTCCTGTGTCTCCTGCCTCCCCTGGGAGGATCATGTAGCCAGTCAATGGGCATTTGTACATTGAGCTTCTGCTATGTGCCCCTGCGGGCTTTGAGGACTTACAGGAAACACTGGAGGAAAAGTAGACAGACGCTCAGAGGGAGCCATGAGAGATTTGGAGGTTGCATTAGTTTTCTGAGGCTGACATAACAAAGTACCATAGACTGGAGCCTTCAACAATAGAAATGTATCGTCTCGCCAGGTGCGGTGGCTCACGCCTGTAATCCCAGCACTTTGGGAGGCCAAAGTGGGTGTATCATGTCAGGAGTTCGAGACCAGCCTGGCCAACGTGGTGAAACCCGTCTCTACCAAAAAATACAAAAAAATTAGCTGGACATAGTGGCACGTGCCTGTAATCCCAGCTACTTGGGAGGCTGAGGCAGGAAAATTGCTGAACCTGGAAGGCAGAGGTTGTGGTGAGCTGAGATCAGGCCACTGCACTCCAGCCTGGGCGGCAGAACAAGACTCCGTCTCAGGAAAAAAAAAAAAAAAAAAAAGACATATATTTTCTTTCCGTTCTACAGGCTGAAAGTTGGAGATTAAGGTATCTACAGGTTACCATGATGGTTAGTAGAGGCTAGGAAGGGTACTGGAACAGAGGGATGAGGAGAGGCATACATTACAGTTACGTGGAAGGAAAAAAAATCAGGACATCCATTCAGGACATACAGCAGGCTGATGATAGTTAATGACAGCTTATTGTAGTCTTGAAAAATGCTGGCCAGATGAGGTGGCTCATGCCTGTAATCCCAGCACTTTGGGAGGTTGAGGTGGGCCGATCACCTGAGGTCAGGAGTTCGAGACCAGCTTGGCCAACATGGTGAAACCCTGTCTCTACTAAAAAAAAAAAAAAAATTAGCCAGTCATGGTGGTACACGCCTGTAGTCCCAGCTACTCGAGAGGCTGAGGCACTAGAATTGCTGGAACCTGGGAGGTGAAGGTTGCCGTAAGCCGAGATCGCCGTCACTGCACTTCAGCCTGGGAAACAGGGCAAGACTCTGTCTCAAAGTAAATAAATAAATTATAGCAACAAACTAGGGCCTCTCTGGCTTCCTGAAACTCAGGCTGGCTGGGCAGATTCAAAAATGTAGGGCATGCTTATGTTAGTGAAATACAACTAAAGTCAAGAATCTCCCAAATCAGAAAACCTCTCCATAAAAGTAGAAGAGAGAGGAAATAAAATGCCCCTCAATTTTATCATCGAATAAGCGTTCATCCGGAATGTGGTGCACGTCGTAGATAAGGCCTAGGACATTGCAAAGGCAGAAGGAAATCTCACCCTTTTTTGTTTACTTATTTATTTTGTTTTATTTTTTTAAGGTTTGTTCCACGGTGGTCAGTGAGGGTATTTATTTATTTGTTTATTTGTGAGACAGAGTCTTGCTCTGTCGCCCAGGCAGTGGAGTGATCTCTGCTCACTGAAAGGTCCACCTCCTGGGCTCAAGCGATTCTAATGCCTCAGCCTCTTGAGTAGCTAGGATTACAGTCCAGAGACACCACACCCAGCTAATTTTTTGTTTCATTTTGTCTTTTTGAGATAGTCTCACTTTGTCGCCTAGGCTGGAGTGCAGTGACGTGATCTTGGCTCACTGTAACCTCCGCCTCCCTGGTTCAGGCGATCCTTCCACCTCAGCCTTCCAAGTGCTGGGATTACAGGCATGTGCCACCACGCTCAGCTAATTTTTGTATTCTTAGTAGAGACAGGGTTTTGCTGTGTTGGCCAGGCTAGTCTCAAACTCTTGACCTCAAGTGATCTGCCCACCTCGGCCTCCCAAAGTGTTGGGATTACAGGCCTGAGCCACCACACCTGGGCTTAATTTTTGTATTTTTGAATAGATATGGGGTCTCACCATGGCTGGTCTCAAACTCCTGGACTCAAGTGATTCACCTGTCTCAGCCTTCCAAAGTGCTGGGATACCATGCCCAGCCTAAATCTCACCCTTTTTCTTTTATTTTTTTCTGAGATGCAGTTTCACTCTTGTTGCCCAGGCTGGAGTGCAATGGCTCCATCTTGGCTCACCACAACCTCCGCCTCTTGGGTTCAAGTGATTCTCCTGCCTCAGCCTCCCGAGTAGCTGGGATTACAGGCATGTACCACCATGCCTGGCTAATTTTGTAATTTTAATGGAGACGAGGTTGCTCCATGTTGGTCAGCCTGGTCTCAAACTCCTGACCTCAGGAAAACAGTCTTTTTTTTTGAGATGGAGTTTTATTCTTGTTGCCCAGGCTGGAGTGCAATGGTGCGATCTCAGCTCACTGCAACCTCTACCTCCCAGGTTCAAGCAATTCTCCTGCCTCAGTCTCCCTAGTAGCTGGGATTACAGACATCTGCCACCACACTCAGCTAGGTTTTTTTTTTTTTTTTTTTTTTTTTAGTAGAGACTGGGTTTCACACCATTGGCCAGGCTGGTCTCAAACTCCTGACCTCAAGTGATCTGCCTGCCTCGGCCTCCCAAAGTGCTGGAATTACAGACATGAGCCACCACTCCCACTTAAATCTCACTTTTTTTTTCCTATAGCCAAGCAGATACAAGCTGTCACATCCACGCCTCATGATAAGCAATCATTGGTTCTCAGGTAACAGGACTTGACAGCACCATTTATCAAACACATAGCTCATCCTGGAGTCACCCGGTCACTGTGATGACTGTGTGAGCTCATAGGCTTTATCCAGAGGAAAAACACATTTTTCATCATGTCAGGAGGGAGTTTTGCAATTTGGAACAAGGCATCCACTGAAGTTACACTTTTACTGGCCCCCGCAACCCCGAAACTGGAATACAGGAAGAATTAAGCTTCTTGTTTCTTTTCTGTCTTCACACAGACAAGTCCAGGATGTAAAGTCAAAGGGAGGTGCTTACATATAGCAGCAGAGGGGAAGAGTTGGGGTAATTGGCCTTGTTTTTGTCATTCAGGGCAAGAAAAGACATCACAGGAATTGGATCTTGCAGAATAGGGGTGATAAACATCCTAGGGGTCGGGCAGCTGGGACCTGAAGCTATTACCACACCACCCCTGGAATGCTCGTAAAACGGCCTCCCAGTTCCCAGCTGTGCTCCTGGAATCCTGTCCTACTGGAGGTATATAACCAGAATCAGCCTGGGCAACATAGCCAGATCCTGTCTCTAAAAAAAAAATACAAACATTAAGGGCCAGGAGCGGTGGCTTACGCCTGTAATCCCAGCACTTTGGGAGGCCGAGGTGGGCGGATCACCTGTGGTCAGGAGTTCAAGACCAGCCTGACCAACAAGGTGAAACCCCATCTCTACTAAAAATATAAAAAATTATCCAGGCATGGTGGCTGGTGCCTGTAATCCCAGCTACTTGAGAGGTTGAGGCAGGAGAATCACTTGAACCCAAGAGGCGGAGGTTGCTGTGAGCTGAGATCACGCCATTGCACTCCAGCCTAGGCAACAAGAGCGAAGATTCATCTCAAAAAATAAAATAATAAAAAAATTAGCCAGGCATGATGGCACATGCCTGTAGTCCCAGCTACTTGGGAGGCTGAGGTAGGAGGATGGCTTGAGCTGAAAGGCAGGGATGGCAGTCAGCTGAAACTGCACCACTTCACTCCAGCCCTGGAGACAGAGCCAGATCCCGTCTCAAAAGAAAACCAACGAAACCCTAACTCCTGCTGTGGCCTGAAATCATCGTGCTCTGCTCTGTTGCCTCTTGTCTCTTCCTTCCTGCTACTCTGACCTCTGCTGCTTCTAAACCTTTTAAAGTGCTTTGGACCACGGGACCTTTGCCCTTGCTTTTTACTCTGTCTGGGTGTTCTGTCTGCAGCTTCTCCAAAGGTTGGCTCCTTCTCATCCTTCCAGGGATGACCGGGAAAATAATACTGGAAATAACATGATGTAGAATCTTCAGAGCATTTAAATATCTGAATTACCTTGTTTGTGTGATGATTATATGTACCCCACTAGACTGTATATTTCATGAGAGTGGTAAGATGCAAGGTGGTGAAGAGCACCTGTCAGTGTGGGTTCAAATCCCAGCTCAGCCATATGACTTGGGAGCCTCTCTGAGCCTCTGTATGCTCCTCTATAAAATGGGAGACATGGAAGGGTTTCATTCATTCATTCATTCATTCATTCATTTCTGAGGCAGGATCTTGCTCTGTCACCCAGGCTGGAATGCAATGGCAAGGTGATCTCAGCTTACTGCAGCCTCAACATCCTGGGATCAAGCAATGCTCTCCACCTCAGCCTCCCAAGTAGCTGGGACCACGGGGGTGCATCACTGTGCCTGACTAATTTTTTGATTTTTTTTTTTTTTTTAACTAGAGATAAGGTCTTGCTACATTTCCCAGCCTGGTCTTGAACTCCTGGGTTCAAGCGATTCTCCTGCCTCAGCCTCTGAAAGTGCTGGGATTACAGGTGTGAGCCACCATACTGGGTTTGAAAAGTTTCCGGAAGGATTAAATAAACAACTCCTAGAATACATAGTGGGCACAGAATAGCGGCTATTTAAGTGTTTGCTAGCCAGACATGGTAGCTCATGCCTGTAATCCCAGTACTTTGGGAGGCCAAGGTGAGAGGATAGCTTGGGACCAGGAGTTCGAGACCAGTCCTGGCAACGTAGCCAGACCCCATCTCTACAAAAAAGTTAAAGAACTAGCTAGACATAGTGGCATGCATCTGTGGTCCTAGCTACTCAGGAGGCTGAGGCAGGAAGATAGCTTGAGCCTGGGAGGTTGAGGCAGCAGTGAGCCATGATCTGCCACTGCACTCCAGCCTGGGCAACAGTGCAAGACTCTGTCTCACAATAAATAAATAATTGCTGTTTTTGTTGTTATAATAGTAACAGTAATAATACTACTATAATCCTTAGCCTTTAGCACAGAATTCAGCCTATATTAGATATTCAATAGATATTTTTTGCATGGAAGGACAGATGAATGGCAAATTTTTGAGCAGAGAAAGGTAGTATGAAGCCCCTTCCAAGCTTTGGGCGTGACGTGAATCAAAATCAGGGAGGCTGGGTGGGGTGCAGGGGCTCACACCTGTATTCCCAGCACTTTGGGAGGCAGAGGCGGGTGGATCACCTGAGGTCAGTAGTTAGAGACCAGCCTGGTCAACATGGTGAAACCCCATCTCTACTAAAAAAAAAAAAAAAAAAAAAAATCAAAAAATAGGCGGGCATGTGGCTTGTGCCTATAATCCCAGCTACTTGGTAGGCTGAGGCAGAAGAATCACTTGAACCCGGAGGCGGAGGTCTCAGTGAGCTGAAATCTGACCTTTGCACTCCAGCCTGGGTGACAGGGCAAGCCTCTGTCTCAAAAAACAAAATAAAAATAAAGAAAAAATCAAAGAGGCTGGCTGGGGATGGGGGAGCCAGGGGGCTGTTCTGCCTACGTCTTCTCAGTTTATACTTCCAGCCTCCACATCTCCCGACTTCAGAACTCAAAAGTCAGATAAAACAGAGAAATGGTGTTAGTAAACATGGTCCTGTTTGTCTGTTGGAATGTTGAAAATCGAGTTTAATTTTAAACCATCCCTGCTGACTCAGCTCTCAGCATCCACCTCCCTCAACCCAAGAGAATTACCATAGTAAAGCTTCTATTTGTCCCAACTGACATTTTTGCTCCCCTTCCTTTTTTTCTGAGACTCGCTCTGTCGCCCAGGCTGGAGTGCAGTGGTGCGCTCTCAGCTCACTGCAACCTCTGACTCCCGGGTACAAGCAATTCTCCTGTCTCAGACTCCTGAATAGCTGGGACTACAGGCACATGCCACCATCCCCGGCTAATTTTGTATTTTTAGTAGAGGTGGGGTTTCACCATATTGGTCTAGCTGGTCACCAACTCCTGACCTCAGGTGATCCAAAGTGCTGGGATTACAGGCGTGAGCCACCTCTCCCAGGCTTCCCTCCGATTTTTGAAGGAGAAAAAGAAGAAATGCTCCCCGCCCCGCAAGCTCCTGCCCTCAGCCCCCACCCTCCACACTGTTTCATTGTTTTCCTCCAGGGCTGCTTCTGTGGTTTCGCAGGAGGAAAAGAACCCGAGGCGTCCTCTGCACGCTGACCCTGGTGACAGTTCCTGTTTGGTTAGGAAGAAGGCCAGCAAGGCCTGCCAGGGTGGCTTTTGTACACCGCAGGCCTGGGACGCTTCAGGGCTCAAGGGTTTGTGGAGGTGGAAACACACACAAGTTTGAGAGTAAATAGAGGGAGGCTCTCACCCCCTCCCACCTCCCAGCCCTGGTTGGGTGGAAGGAGTGAGCAGCAGCAGATGGAAGGGAGAGGGCATCTGTGGGTCACGCCTGTAATCTCAGCACTTTGGGACGCCAAGGTGGGAGGATCAGTTAAGGCCAGGTGTTTGAAATCAGCCTGGAAAACACAGTGAAACCCCGTCCCCACTGAAAATACAAAAATTAGCCAGGTGTGGTGGTGCGCGCCTGTAATCCCAGCTACTCGGGAGGCTGAGGCAGGAGAATCGCTTCAACTCTGGAGGCGGAGTTTGCCTTGAGCCGAGATCGCGGCACTGCGCTCCAGAGTGGGCGACAGAATGAGACTCCATCTCAACAACAACAACCACAACACACACACAAAAGGAGAGAGGTGGAGAGAGAATGGGGGAGGGAAGAGTGAGGGGGAAGCCGCGAAAGACAGAGGAAGTGAGGGGGAGGAGGAGGGAAGGGACTGTGAAGGGAAAATAAATGTGGGGCCCCCAAATCATTAAGCTGGAGGGAAAAGTCAAGCTGGGAACTGCTCAGGCCAACCTGCCCCTCATTCTATTCAAAGTCCCTGCTCTGCTCACTGAGATAAATGTATATCTGATTGCCTCCTTTGGAGAGGCTAATCAGAAACTCACAAGGTCAGGCACGGTGGCTCACGCCTACAATCCCAGCACTTTGGGAGGCTGAGGCCGGCGGATGGATCAAGAGGTCAGGAGTTACAGACCAGCGTTGACCAACACGGTGAAACCCCATCTCTACTAAAAATACAAAAATTAGCCGGGCGTGGTAGCAGGTGCCTGTAATCCCAGCACTTTGGGAGGCCAAGGCGAGTGGATCACCTAAGGTTGAGTTTGAGACCAGCCTAACCAACATGGTGAAACCCCGTCTCTACTAAAAATACAAAAAAATTAGCGGGGCGTGGTGGTGCAGGTCTGTAATCCCAACTACTTGAGAGGCTGAGGCAGGAGAATCGCTTGAACTTGGGAGGCGGAGGTTGCAGTGAGCCAAAATTGTGCCATTGCACTCCAGCCTGGGCGGTAGAGCGAGACTCTGCCTCAAAAGAAAAAAAAAAAAAGAGCAAACAGAAATGGGCAACGCGAAGCCCTCGGGGCTGATCTGCCTGTGGAGCAACCATTCTTCTTCCTTTACTTTCCTAATTAACTTGCTTTCACTTTATTCTACAGACTCTCCCTGAATTCTGTCTTGGGTGAGATCCAAGAACCCTCTCTTGGGGTCTGGATTGGGACCCCTTTTTCTATAACAGAAGGAGAGAGAGGAAGGAAGGAGAGAGAGAGAAAGACAGACACAGAGAGGGATAAAGAGAGAGGAGAAAGATGGAGAGAGAGATATTGAGAGATACACAGAGACATGATAAGAGAGGGAGAGAGACACACAGAGAGAGATGTGAGGAAGATACCGAGAGAAACCAGGCTCACGCCTGTAATCCCAGCCCTTTGAGAGGCTGAGGCAGGTGGATCACTTGACGTTAGGAGGTCGAGACCAGCCTGACCAACATGGTGAAAATTCATCTCTACAAAATACAAAAATTAACTGGGCTTGGTGGCAGGTGCCTGTAATCCAGCTACTCTGGAGGCTGAGGCAGGAGAATTGCTTGAATCTGGGAGGTGGAGGTTGCAGTGAGCCAAGATTGTGCCATTGTACTCCAGCCTGGGCGACAAGAGCAAAACTTCACCTCAAAAATAAAAACCAAAACAAAACAAAAAGATGTTGATAGAGCCAAACTGTAAAATAGTTGAAGAGATTTATTCTGAGCCAAATATGAGTGACCAATGGCCCATGAAACAACCCTCACAAGGTCCTGAGAAGTTGTGTCCAAAGTTTTAGGGCCACACCTCGCTGATTTTTGTATTTTTAGTGGAGGTGGGATTTCACCATGTTGGCCAGGCTGGTCTCAAACTCCTGACCTCAGGTGATTCGCCCGCCTTGGCCTCCCAAAGTGCTGGGATTACAGGAGTGAGCCACTGTGCCGCGTGGTTTTTCTTTTAAAGAAAGTGTTCACAGGGGATCTTAATGCATAGCCAGGACTGAGAACCATTTGTTTAAGTGGAAAGTTTTCCAGTGATGGCCTAGGGCCCCATCCAAGTCCAAGGATGTGTTTTTGTTGCACTGCGTCTTAAACATATTTGCATTCCTTGTCAAGACCTAAAAATTTCACAGTTCTGAGCAGGTGTGGTGACTCGTGCCTGAAATCCCAGCACTTTGGGAGGCTGAGGCGGGTGGATCACTTGAGGTTAGGAGTTTGAGACTAGCCTGGACAACATAGTGAAGCCCTGTCTCTACCAAAAATAAAAAAAATTAGCCAGGCATGGTGGTGGGCACCTGTAATCCCAGCTACTCAGGAGGCCGAGGCAGGAGAATTGCTTGAACCCGGGAGGTGGAGGTTGCAGTGAGCTGAGATCGCGCCACTGCACTTCAGCCTGGGGGTGGGGGACGCGGTGGGGGACAGTGTAAGACTCTGTCTCAAAAAAAAAGAAAAGAGAAAAAAAATTTCACAGTTCTTAAAGTTTTCAGGTTTCCAACTTCTTTTTTTATTTTTATTTTTGAGATGGAATCTCATTTTGTCACCCAGGCTGGAGTGCAGTGGCACAAATACAGCTCACAGCAGCCTCCACTTCCTAAGCTCAAGTGATCCTCCCATCTCAGCCTCCTGAGGAGCTGGAACTACAGGTGCACATCACCATGCTTGGCTAATACAAATTTAAAAAAATAAAAATTAAGTTCCTCAGTACATAGCATTATACCTACAACTATCGTAGCCCCAGTAGCTGCCTTGCAAGAGCTCACTAGCTGTGCATGGCAAGTGGACGATGTGAAACACGCCCAAGGCTTCAAAAGCGTCCAACGGTCCATTAAACAGTGACACTCTCCAGTGAGACTTCCAGATGCTGCTTAGCCAATCAGTAGCTCCACGACGACCTTAGGCAGATTATGCTACCTCTCCTTACCTCTCACGTTCCTCATCTGTGAAATGAGCTGAATAATAGTGCTATCAAGCTGGGCACAGTGGCTCATGCCTGTAATTCCAGCCCTTTGGGAGACTGAGATGGGCGGAACACCTGAGGTCAGGGGTTCGAGACCAGCCTGACCAACATGGAGAAACTCCGTCTTTACTAAAAATACAAAATTAGCTGGGCGTGGTGGCGCATGCCTGTAATCCCAGCTACTTAGGAGGCTGAGGCAGGAGAATCGCTTGAACCTGGGAGGTGGAGGTTGTGGTGAACCGAGATCATGTCATTTCACTCCAGCCTGGGCAACAAGAGTGAAACTCCATCTCAAAAAAATGAATAAAAAAACAAATAATAGTACTATCAAAATGTTGTGAGGGCCAGGTGCGGTAGCTAATGCCTGTAATACCAGCACTTTGGGAGGCTGAGGCAGACAGATCATTTGAGGTCAGGAGTTTGAGACCAGCCTGGCCAACATGGTGAAACCCCATCTCTACTAAAAATACAAAAACTAGCTGGGCGTGGCTGTGCACTCCTATAGTCCCAGCTACTCAGGAGGCTGAGGTGGGAGAATCGCTTGAACCCAGAAGTTGGAGGTTGCAATGAACCAAGATTGTGTCACTGCACAAAAGCCTGGGTGACAGAGTGAGACCCCATTTCAAAAAAAAAATTTGTTGTGAGAATTCTATTATTTAATATATTTAGAGTTTTTGGAAGGATGCCTGATATAGTAAATCCTTACAAACATTACACTAAGTCCTTAGTATTTATATCATGTTATTAATACTATTATGTATTAGTGTAACTATAGTATTATAGCATTGATCCATATCTATTATCTATAATAACAGACTCATATCTATTATTATTAACTTTACTATAATAATGATTATTATTTTTATACCTCCCTGACTCAGATGAATGTCCCATTAGCTTTATTTATTTCTTTATTTATCTGTTTATTTTTGAGACAGAGTCTCACTTTGTGGCCTAGGCTGGAGTACACTGGTGCTATCTCAGCTCACTGCAACCTCTGCCTCCTGGGTTCAAGTGATTCTACTGCCTCAGCCTCCGAAGTAGCTGGCACCCGCCACGACATCTGGCTAACTTTTGTATTTTTAGTAGAGACAGGGGTTTTGCCATGTTGTCCAAGCTGGTCTCGAACTCCTGACCTCAGGTGATCTGCCCACCTTGGCCTCCCAAGTGCTAGGATCACAGGCATGAGCCACTGTGCCTGGCTAAATGTCCTGTTAGCTTTAATCCTCATTCAGTACAATTATGTGCTGGATAACAACATTTTGGTCAACGACGGACTGCATATATGGCAGGGGTCCCAAAAGATTGTAACACAGTATTTTTACTGTCCCTTCTCTATGTTTAAATACATGTAGAGACACAAATGCTTATCACTGGCCTGGTGCAGTGGCTTATATCCATAATCCCAGGACTTTGGGAGGCCAAGGTGAGAGGATCCCTTGAGCCCAGGACTTCAAGACCAGCCTGGGCAACATAGTGAGACCCCCATCTCTATTTGTAAATTTTTTTAAAGTTAAAATATAAATTTTAAGGCTGGGTATGTTGGCCTATGCCTGTAATCCTAGCAGTTTGGGAGGTTGAGGCAGGTGGATCACCTGAGATCAGGAGTTTGAGACCAGCCTGGCCAACATGGTAAAACCTGATCTCTACTAAAAATACAGAATTAGCTAGGCATGGTGGCAGGCACCTGTAATCCCAGCTACTGGGGAGGCTGAGGCAGGAGAATCACTTGAACCTAGGGGGCAGGGGCTGCAGTAAGCCGAGATCTTGCCACTTCACTCCAGCCTGAGTGAAAGAGCGAAACTCTGTCTCGGGGGGAAAAAAAAAAAAAAATATATATATATATATATATATATTTGTGTATATGTATCTCCATCTATCTATATCTATCTATCTATCTATCTATCTATCTATCTATCTATCTATCTATCTATCGGCTCATACCTGTAATCCCAGCACTTTGAGAGGCTAAGTCCGGTGAATTATAAGGTCAGGAGTTCAAGACCAGCCCGGCCAACAGCACAGCCTGGCCAATATGTGAAACCCTATTTCTACTAAAAATACAAAAATTAGCCAGGTGTGGTGGTGGGCAGCTGTAATCCCAGCTACTTGGGAGGCTGAGGCAGGAGAACTGCTTGAATCTGGGAGGTGGAGGTTGCAGTGAGCCAAGGATCGCACCATTGCACTCCAGACTAGGTGACAGAGTGAGACTCCTACTCAAAAAATAAAAAAATAAAAAATATTTCCCACTGTGTTTCAGTTGCCTGCAGCACGCAGTACAGACCCATGCTGCATGGGTTTAGAGCCTCGAATCTAGGGGTCACACCCCACAGCCGGGGTGTGCAGTTGCTATACCATCCAGGTTTGTATAAGCACACTCTATGGTGTTTGCACAGTGACAAAATTGCCTAATGATGCATTTCTCAGGACATATTCCCGTTACTAAGTGAGGTGTGACTTGTATCTATAAGGTACACATTTTTTTCAGTCCATGCTATATTTGGGCAAACTGAAGTTCAGAGAGGTTTTGTCACTCCCCAAAGGTCACCGGCATTGGAGAGGTGAGACTGGGAGGTGGTCTGGGCTTGTGAGATTCCAATGCCTGCGTCTGTCTACTTGGTCATGTGCTTTCTCGAGGCAGGAGGCTGTGCAAGGGTCCTGGGGTGGACGTCACAGGGTGTGTCTGGCATGTGATGAATTGGTCAGATTTGCAGGAATGCAGGGTATGTGGAAGGGAGGGGTGTGGTGGGGATGGATGAGAAATAAAGTCAGAAGGGTGGGGAGAAGCCAGTTAGACATTGAGCAACAACCTGTGGATTTGCAGCTCCATTAAAGGAACTACAGAGCGCTCTAAAGAGCATCTGATCTAAGACAGCCTGCCCCTTAGCTCCTGCTGGTAAAGACAGCAGTTCACATTAGGGAGCAAGAACGGTTGTGCTGGCCAGCTGTGGTGGCGCATGTCTGTAATCCCAGCACTTTGGGAGGCTGAGGTGGGCAGATCACTTGAGGTCAGGAGTTCGAGACCAGCCTGGCTAACATGGTGAAACCCCATCCGTACTAAAAATACAAAAATTAGCCAGGCATGGTGGCGGGTGCCTGTAATCCCAGCTACTCGGGAGGCTGAGGCAGGAGAATTGCTTGAACTTGGGAGGCAGAGGTTGTAGAGAGCTGAGATCATACACTGCACTCCAACCTGGGCAATAAAGTGAGACTCTGTATCAAACAAACAACAAACAAAAAAGATTGCACTGGGACTCATGTCCGTGGTCCATTTCACAGAGTCCTTACGAGAGCCTTTTTTTTCCTAGTTCTTTCACCCAAGCTGGAGTGCAGTGGCACGATCTTGGCTTCCCGTAACCTCCACCTCCTGGGGTTCAAGCAGTTCTCCTGCCTCAGCCTCCCGAGTAACTGGGGCTACAGGCCCCCACCACCATGCCTGACTAATTTTTCGTATTTTCAGTAGAGATGGGGTTTCACCATGTTGGCCGGGCTGGTCTCAAACTCCTGACGTCAAGTGATCTGCCAGCCTTGGCCTTTGGAAGTGTTGGGATTACAGGCATGAGCCACTACACCTGGCCACAGACCTGGTTTTTATACTTTTTACAAGAGGTCCATGATCTTTCCCTCCTTACAAAAATTCAGTAACCATTCATTAATTCAATCATTCATTCAACAAATATTTGTTGATGAGCTATAATATGGTGAGAGACTAAGAGGTTAATATAAGAGGTAATTCAACTATGGTTATTAGTAATTACATGAAGTATTGTCATTGTTAGCTGTATTTAGATAAGAATTGATTGCAACATCTCATTCTGCCGTTTCTTTGATATTTACACTATGACATCACATGCGGAGAGCTTTACATTAATAATCTCATTTAATCCTCTCAACAGATCTGTGAGATCAGATGTTCTTTTATTATCTTTAATAATTTTTGTCGTTTGCTACGTGACATTACGGATACACGCAGACAGTGGAACAGTTACTATAGTGAAGCAGTCACATACCGCTTTCTATTTGTGTATGTTTTGTAGTTGAGGAAACAGAGGCTTGGAGGGAGGATTAAGCATTTGTCCAAGGAAATACAGCCATGGGTGATAGAGGTGGGGCTTCGGGGTTGATCTAGGGGTGGGGTGGTCCATACCCTTCATTCACCAGTAGCTTGAGGGTATTTTTTTTTTTTTTTTTTTTGAGACAGAGTCTTGCTCTGTCACCCAGGCTGGAGTGTAGTGGCGTGATCTCAGCTCACGGCAACCTCCCCCTCCCAGGTTCCAGTGATTCTCCTGCCTCAGCCTCCTGAGTATCTGGGATTACAGGCACATGCCACCATGCCTGGATAATATTTGTATGTTTAGTAGAGACAGAGTTTTGCCATGTTAGCCAGGCTGCTCTCTGACCACTGGCGATACACCCACCAAGGCCTCCCACAGTGCTGGGATTACAGGCGTGAGCTACTGTGCCTGGCCAAGGGTGGTTTTTCAATGGAAGGAGACAGGAGTAAGGAGAACATTTGGGAGTGGCTAAGGTGGAGAGAAAAATCTGAGTTGAAAGAGAGAGGGGGCCAGGTACAGTGGCTCTCGCCTGTAACTCCAGCACTTTGGGAGGCCAAGGTAGGAAGATTGCTTGAGTCCAGGAGCTCAAGACCAGCCTGGGCAATATGGCAAAACCTTATTTCTACTAAAAATAAAACATGAGCCAGGCATGGTTGTACGTGCCTATAGTCTCAGCTACTCAGGAGGCTGAGGTAGGAGAATCCCTTGAGCCCAGAAGTTCAAGAGCAGCCTGGGCAACATGGCAAAACCAGAAAGAAATAAATAGAAGGAAAGATGAAAGAAAGAGAGAGAGAGAGGAAGGAAGGGAGGGAGGGAGGGAAAGAAAGGAAGGAAGGGAGAGAGGAAGGAAGGAAGGTTGGAAAGAAGGAAGGAAGGAGAGAAGGAGAGCAAGAAAAGAAAAAAGAAAGAAGGAAAGAAAGAAAGACGGACAGACGGACGGACGGATGGATGGGCCAGGAGTAGTGGCTCATGCCTGTAATCCCAGCACTTTGGGAGGCTGAGGAGAGTGAATCATGTGAGGTCAGGAGTTAGAGGCCAGCTTGACCAACATGGTGAAACCCCATCTCTAATAAAAATACAAAAAAATTAGCTGGGTGTGGTGGTGCATACCTGTAATCCTAGCTACTCAGGAGGCTGAGGCAGGAGAATCGGTTGAATCTGGGAGGTGGAGATCGCAGTGAGCTGAGATCGTGCCACTGCACTCCAGCCTGGGTGACAGAGTGAGACCTTGTCTCAAAAAAAAAAAAAAAAAAAAATGATACATGCCATAGGACCTAAACATAGAGTTTAAGTTTGATTCCCAGAGGCTGGGTTGCAGTGAGCTGAGATTGCAGCATTGCACTACAGCCTGGGCACAAGAGTGAAACTATCTCAAAAAATAAAAAAGAAAGCAGGGAAGAAGGAAGGAAGGAAGGAAAGGAAAAGGAGAAAAAGCTTTGATCATGTTTTCATCCCAGAAACATTTACTGAGCACCTACTATGCCAAGAGAGATAGTGGGTGCTGGGGTTCAGGGGTGAGGTGGGGCAGTCTCTGAAGAGGTGACATCTGAGCAGAGGACTCAGTGAGGTGAGGATAGAACTATTGAGATATTTGGGTGGGTGGAAGGATGCTGCATGCAACGGGAAGAGCAAATGCGAGGGCCTTGAGGCAGGAGTGAGTTTGAGAAACAGCAAACCAACCAGAGCAGCTGAGACAGAGTGAACGAGGGAAGAGAAGGAATCTCTCTTCCTTCTCCTGGGAGGGACATGAGGGCAGGGACAAAGTAATGGGTCCTTGGAGGGAATTTAGTTTTGACTCTGACATACATGCAGAGCCATGGAAGGACATGAAGCTCTGGTTCATCATTTTCTTTGGACAGGGTCTCGCTCTGTACCCCAGGCTGCACTGCAGTGGGCTGATCACGGCTCACTGCAGCCTAAACCTCTTGGGCTCCAGTGATCCTCCTGCCTCAGTTTCCCAAGTAGCTGGGACTACAGGGTGTGCACTACTATTCTTGGCTCATTTTAAAATTTTAATTATTATATTATTTTTTTGAGGTGAAGTCTTGCTCTGTCACCCAGGCTGCAGTGCAATGGCACAATCTCAGCTTACTGCAACCTCCGCCTCTTGGCTTCAAGCTATTCTCCCACCTCAGCCTCCCAAGTAGCTGAGATTACAGGCACCCGTCATCATGCCTGGCTAATTTTTGTAGAGACGGGGTTTCACCATATTGGTCAGGCTGGTCTTGAACTCCTGACCTCAGGTGATCTGCCTGCCTCGGCCTCCCAACATGCTAGGATTACAGGCATGAGCCACCGTGCCTGACCTATTTTAATTTTTTTTTGTTGTTGTAGAGACAGGGTCTCACTACGTTGCCTAAGTTGATCTCAAACTCCTGGGCTCAAGCGATCCTCTCACCTTGGCCTCCCAAATTGCTGATATTACAGGCATGAGCCACCATGCCCGGCCCATACTTTGGCTCCCTTCCTTCCTTCCTTCCTTCCTTCCTTCCTTCCTTCCTTCCTTCCTTCCTTCCCTCCTTCCTTCCTGCCTTCCTTCTTTCCCTCCCTCCCTCCCTCCCTCCTCTCTCTCTTTTTTTTTTTTTTTGAGCTGGAGTTTCACTCTTGTTGCCGAGGCTGGAGTGCAGTGGCACAATCTTGGCTTACCACAACCTCCTTCTCCTGGGTTCAAGCAGTTTTCCTGCCTCAGCCTCCTGAGTAGCTGGAATTACAGGCATGTGCCACCACACCTGGCTAACATTGTATTTTTAGTAGAGACAGGGTTTCTCCATGTTGGTCAGGCTGATCTCGAACTTCTGACCCCAGATGATCTGCCCGCCTAGGCCTCCCAAAGTGTTGGGATTACAGGTGTGAGCCACCACGCCCGGCCGACTCATTTTTCACAACCTCCTTCTGGCTGCTGTGTGGAGAGCAGAGTGTTAGGCCACAAGGTGGAAAGAATGCAGAGAGGCTATCAGGAGGCTGTAATTCAGGAGGAAGATGTGAATAGATTTTAACGACCTTGAAGGATTAGCTGATGTGTGAAACACTGGGAGAGGAGTGGTGCAGGGGATTCAGGAGTTCAGGTGATTCAGAAGTCAAGTCTTTGGTGTTCCAGTGGATCTCTGGAAGCCACAGCATTCAAGAGGTGGGTGCAAACATAATTAAGTGACTGGGCTGCCACGGAGACTTGCAGAGAGAGCCAAGCAGTTTTTGAATTTGCCAGGAGCTCAGTTAGAAAGGCAAAAAGGCATGGTGGCTCACGCCTGTAATCCCAGCGCTTTGGGAAGACAAGGCGGGTAGATCACCTGAGGCCAGGAGTTCAAGACCAGCCTGGCCAACAGGGTGAAACCCCATCTCTACTAAAAATACAATGTTAGCTAGGCCTGGTGGTGCACATCTGTAATCCCTGCTACTTAGGAGGCTGAAGCAGGAGAATCATTTGAACCTGGGAGGTGAAGGTTGCAATGAGCTGAGGTGGTATTACATTCCAGCCTGGGCAACAAGAGCAAAATTCTGTCTCAAAAAATAAAAAGACAGGGCCGGGCGCGGTGGCTCACACCTGTAATCCCAGCACTTTGGGAGGCTGAGGCGAGTGGATCACGAGGTCAAGAGATCGAGACCATCCTGGTCAACATGGTGAAACCCCGTCTCTACTAAAAATACAAAATATTAGCTGGGCATGGTGGCGCGTGCCTGTAATCCCAGCTACTCAGGAGGCTGAGGCAGGAGAATTGCCTGAACCCAGGAGGCAGAGGTTGCGGTGAGCCGAGATCGCGCCATTGCACTCCAGCCTGGGTAACCAGAGCGAAACTCCGTCTCAAAAAACAAAACAAAACAAAAAGACAATATATTTGGGGATAAAATACTTTTATTCCTTTGGGGCCTGATGTCACATGATGGTATACCAGAGTCAGGTTGGAGTTAGGTATCTTTGTTTTTTAGAGACAGGGTTTTAGTGTGTCACACAGACTGGAGTGCAGTGGCACAGTCATAACTCTGCAGCCTCGATCTCCTGGGCTCAAGCCATCCTCTCACCTCAGCTTCCCAAGTAGCTAGGACTATAGGTGCACACTACTTATGCCCAGCTGGGAGATGGTACCTTATAGCTGCAGACAGTCTGTTTTGTCAGTCTTAGGAGCTCTGTTTTAAATATTTTGTTTCGTTTTTGAGACAGAGTCTTGCTCTGTTGCCTAGGGTGGAGTGCAGCGGTGCAATCTCGGCTCACTGCAACCTCTGCCTCCCAGATTCAAGCAATTCTCCTGCCTCAGCCTTCTGAGTAGCTGGGGTTACAGGCGCCCACCGCTATGCCCGGCTAATTTTTGTATTTTTGGTAGAGACGGGGTTTTGCTATGTTGGCCGAGTTGGTTTCAAACTCCTGACCTCAGGTGATCTGCCCACCCCGGCCTCCCGAAGTGCTGGGATTACAGGCGTGAGCCACCGTGCTGGCCTCTGTTTTAATGTTAATGCTGCTCAGTTGTGTCTAAACTCCAAAGGGAGGGGGTATAATGAGCGATGTCCAAACCCTCTTCTCATCATGGCCTGAACTCGTTTTTCAGGTTCCTCTGGGATCTTCTTGACCAAGAGAGGGGTCCATTTAGTGTGTTGTAGGGGGGAGCTTAGAATTTTATTTTTGGTTTATAGGATGAGTTTTCCGGTATTAGAATTTTCAGAAGGATCTGGAAGAGAGAAATTAGCGAGTGTTACTTTCTCTTTGTCACTTCCGTAGAGGCAGGAAGAAGGGGATTTTGTCCTGGAGTTGTAGGAAATGCCCTGTATCTGGGTCAGGCGGTCCAAGAGGCCTGTAAGAAAAAGCTCAGGTTTGGGAGGCTGAAGCGGGCAGATCACTTGAAGTCAGGAGTTTGAGACCAGCCTGGCCAACACAGTAAAACCTCATCTCTACAAAACACAGAAAAATTGGCCTGTTGTTGCGGGTGGCGACATTAATTACAGGCATGTAATTAATCCCAGCTGCTCGGGAGGGTGAGGCACGAGAATCGCTCGGATCCGCAAGGTGAAAGTTGCAGTGAGCCGAGATTGCACCACTGCACTCCAGCCTGGGCAACAGAGCAAGATCATGTCTCAAAAAAAAAAAAAAAAAAAGGAAAAAAAAAGAGACAAAGAGAGAATTAAAAGAAAATGCAGATCTTGTAGGGGGAACAGGTCCAGACGCAGCTTCAGCCAGACTCCATGCAGTCTCTTTTGTCCACAAGACTAAGGTCGGGCTCGGTGGCTCACGCCTGTAATCCCAGCACTATGGGAGGCTGAGGTGGGCGGATCACGAGGTCAGGAGTTCAAGATCATCCTGGCCAACGTGGTGAAACCCTGTTTCTACTAAAAATACAAAAATTAGCCGGGCATGGTGGCAGGTGCCTGTAATCCCAGCTACTCAGGAGACTGAGGCGGGAGAATCACTTGAACCTGGGAGGCGGAGGTTGCAGTGAGCCGAGACTGCGTCACTGTACTCCAGCCTGGCAACAGAGCAAGACTCCATCTAAAAAAAAAAAGAAGACACAAGGCTAAGGCCCAAAATAATCTGGCAGAGAACTGAACCAGGGACAAGGACTTCGGAGGTAAGAGGACACTCTTTACTTGTCTGCCTGCACCCTTGACCTTAAGCATATTTGTTTCCTCAGTAAGGTCTGGACGTACCTGTGGGTAGCTAAGGGCGTGTGTGGGTATGTCCATGAACTTGTGTGCGTCAATATGCACAATCCTGTGTTTCTCTGGTTACGTCTGTGTGTTTCTGTGGTTAAAATACACACACACACTCCTCTGTATTTCCGTGGCTAAATCTGTGGGCAGATCCGTTGGTGAGTGTTGATTCTGTTTGCTTTTGGAACTTTGGAACTTTCCATATTTGGGGGGTCAGTTCCTGGGGTGGCCATTTGTAGGTATCTACTCAGGGAACTCTGGGCGCCTCTATAGAAGATCTATTGGGAATGTGTGTGTTTAGTCTCAGGAGGATACACGTCTGTGTGTACGTTTGAGAGCAAGAGCTTGTGTATTTGTGCTCGTTTATATCATTTCTGATCAGTTATCTATTGTTATAGAAGAAACAACCCCAAAATACAGAGGCTTAAATTAATAACCCCACACATGCCTGTAGTTTCAGCTTTGGGTAGCTGAGATAGGAGGATTGCTTGAGCCCAAGAGTTTGAGTCCAGCCTGGGCAACATAGTGAGAACCCATCTCTAAAAAAAAAAAAAAAAGAAAGAAAACACACACACACACACACACACACACACACACACACACACACACCCCAACCACCCTCTAGCAAACAATGATTTGAATGACTGGATTTCTCATGAGAAACCATAGATTTTAGAACACAGTGGAATAATGTTTCTAAACTGCTGAGAGAAGATGATAATCCACTAAGAATTCTATGCCATCAAAAATATCTAGGAGGAATGATGGTAAAATAAATTATCAGGTAAAAGAAAATGAAAAGAAGTCATCATCCACAGAATTGCTCTAAAAGAAACAGCACAGAGAGTTATTGAGGCTGAAGGGAAATGAAATATCAAAGAGAAGCCTGGAACTTCAAAAAGAAAGAAGTGAGTGACGGCAAATATATATGCGTACATACATGTGTATATATATCTGTATGTCTGTATATATATGCGTACATACGTGTGTATATACATTTGTATGTATGTATATATATGCGTACATACATATGTATATATATTTGTATGTCTGTATATATATGCATACATACATGTGTATATATATTTGTATGTCCGTATATATATGCGTACATACATGTGTATATACATTTGTATGTCCGTATATATATGCGTACATACATGTGTATATACATTTGTATGTCCGTATATATGTGCGTACATACGTATATATATTTGTATGTGTGTATATATATGCGTACATACATATGTATATATATTTGTATGTCTGTATATATATGCATACATACATGTGTATATATATTTGTATGTGTGTATATATATGCATACATACATATGTATATATATTTGTATGTATGTATATATATTTGGCACTCCCAGGTTGGAGTGCCATAGCTCAATTATGGCTCCCTGCAACCTCTGCCTCCCAGGTTGAAGTGATTCTTCTGTCTCAGCCTCCTGAGTAGTGGGATTATAGGCGCCCACCATCACACCTGGCTAATTTTTGTATTTTTAGTAGAGACAGAGTTTCACCATGTTGGCCAGGCTGATCTTGAACTCCTGACCTCGTGATCCGCCCGTCTCAACCTCCCAAAGTGCTGGGAGTTGTGAGTCACCGCGCCTGGCCTATTTATTTATTTACTTATTTATATATTATTTTTTTGAGATGGAGTCTTGCTCTGTGGCCCAGGCTGTGGTGCAGTGGCATGATCTCGGCTCACTGCAACCTCTGCCTCCCGGGTTCAAGAGATTCTCCTGCCTCAGCCTCTGGAGTAGCTGGGATTACAGGTGCCTGCCACTACACCTGGCTAATTTTTGTATTTTTAGTAGAGACAGGGTTTTACCATCTTGGCCAGGCTCGTCTGGAACTCCTGACCTCGTGATCCATCCGCCTCGGCCTCCCAAAGTGCTGGGATTACAGGGGTGAGCCACCACACCCGGCCTGTTTGTTTGTTTGTTTGTTTATTGAGACAAAGTCTCCCTCTGTCACCCAGGCTGGAGTGCAGTGGCACAATTTGGCTCACTGCAACTTCTACCTCCCTCAGATAATCCTCCTGCCTCAGCCTCCGGAGTAGCTGGGACTATAGGCTCATGCCACCATGCCTGGCTAATGTTTGCATTTTTTGTAGAGATGGGGTTTCACCATGTTGCCCAAACTGGTCTCAAACTCCTGGGCTCAAGCAATCTGCCCACCTTGGTCTCCCAAAGCTCTGGGATTACGGGAGTGAGCCACTGTGCCCAGTCCCTGGACTTAATTTAAATCATAGAAGACTTGACTACTTCCACATTGTCACCAGGATACTCAAGCAGCTCTACAGAGGGGCCTACATGGCAATGAACTCAAGTTTTCTGCCCACAACCAGCACTAATTTGCCAAGCAAATGAATGAGCCACCTTGGAGCCGGGTCCTCCAGCCCACATCAAGTTTTCAGATGACTGCAGCCCCAGAGGACATTTGACTTCAACCTCTTGAAAGATGCTTAGCCAGAACCACCCATCTAAGCTGCCTTCAACTACTGGCTCACAGGAATTATATGAGAAAATAAATGTTTCCTGTTTTAAGCAAAACAACAATGACCATCTAGTATCGGGAGGGGTTCCATAGTTTGGCTGGGCTCAGCTGGGAAGTTCTTTTGCTCCATGTCATGTTGCCTGAGGCTGCCGTCATTTGAAGATCCCACTGGGCTGGAACTTCTGAGTGGTTTGTTCTCATGGCTGAGAGCTGATGCTGCTGTTGACTGGGGCTGTGGACTTCAGCTGTTGACTCTCCTCCACATAGTTTGGGCTTCTCACAGCATGGCAGATGGATTCCTAAAAGGAGCATTCCAAGCTCCAAAAAGGGGAAGCTCCAGATGTCCTCATGCTCAACTTCAGGAATCCCACAGGACCATTTCTGCCATGTCCTAAAATGCTTAAAGCAAGTCACATGGTCAAGCTCAGATTCAAGGTGAGGGGAAGTAGATTCCACGTCTCAATGGAAGGAAGGATTTGTGGCTGTTCCAAGTCCACTGCAGCTACCTTGTCATTGCCACACATAGCAATATTAACAATGCCCCTTAAGATCCCCTAACACCCAGTCCACCTTGAAACACACGTATTATCTCTAATATGTATTTTTACAACTGGTTTCTTTGAACATAAGAACATAAGGTTCACCCATCTGGTGTTTTTCTTTCTTAAAGCTTTATTATTATTATTATTGTACAGACAGAGTCTCGCACTGTCGCCTGGGCTGGAGTGCAGTGTCTCAATCTCGGCCCATTGCAACCTCCACCTACCGGGTTCAAGCAATTCTCCTGCCTCAGCCTTCCAAGTAGCTGGTATTACAGGCACATGCTGTCACACCTGGCTAATGTCTTTTGTATTTTAGTAGAGACAGGGTTTCACCATGTTGCCCAGGCTGGTCTTGAACTCCTGAGCTCGGGCAATCAACCCACCTCAGCCTCCCAAAGTGCTGGGATTACAGGCTTGAGCCACAGTGCCAGGCTATTATTATTATTATTATTATTTTATTATTTTGAGATGGAGTCTTGCTTCGTTGCCCAGTCTAGATGGCAGTGGTGCAATCTTGGCTCACTGCAACCTCCATCTCCTGGGTTCAAGCAATTCTCCTGCCTCAGCCTCCTGAGTAGCTGGGATTACAGGCATGCACCACCATGCCTGGCTAATTTTTGTACTTTTAGTAGAAACTTTTAGTTTCACCATGTTGCCCAGGCTGGTCTCAAACTCCTGACCTCAGGTGATCCGCCCGCCTTGGCCTCCTAAAGTACAGGGATTCGAGGCGTGATGACAGCATGATTTTCAAGGGAATACATGACTAGAAACAGACCTATAAAACTCCCCTGCAATTATTAAATTAAAAGAAAAGAAAATGATTCTGTTGTAGAGCCAAATCACTGTGATATGTTTAAAATAAGTGGGTATCAGAGGGTCCAGGGGTTTGTGTGAAGACACTGTTGAAGTATATCTCTGAGCCTGCACATCCCTGAGGGAGAATACCAGTGGTGGGTGAGGGCTTGGGAATGGCTACATCTGGGTGTGTAGGATAGGTTTGGGGTGGGTGAGTCTGAGCATGAGTAACTCCGACCATGGGTCAGTGTGGCGTTAGTGACAGGGGCGTGTGGCTCCAGATAGAAGTGTTCTAAAGGCAAAGAAAAGAGCTCAACTTCCTCTGCTATCTTCTCCCTGGGAGGCCAGCCCCTGAAGTCCCAGGAAGGAGCCAGGTCTTGAGTCCCAGTGACTCTGATCCATTGAGGGCCCTTCTGCTGGAAATAGGTGTTTCTGGAAGCCGGGTGGTGGCCCCGGTTCTGTCCCTTGGGTCACACTCACAGAGAGTGAGTTTCGTTTATTTGAAACGCAACCATCCAGAAATACAATTGTTTTTTGTTCCACACCTTACTTTTCCTTCCACCTGATGCTCACAAATACTTTCCTCTTGCTTGTGTGACAGGAATGAAGAAGACTGTCATCCGCCCTGGTTGAGAATCTGTAGGGGAGAGGCAGACAAGTCCGAACATGTTGCTTAACTCCTGTCCAGGGTGGACAATCAAGGGGAAAGGGCTTCCTTGGGGAGTGGGTACCTGATCCTCAGTTACCCCTTCCCACAGTGATGTATGAAGGATACGGAGACCATGGCACTCAGCTGGGTAGCCTAGTGGCTAAGTCCTCTGACTTTGAAGACACATGGTCTGGGTTCAAGTCCCAGCTGCACTACTAATCTGCTGTGTTACACTGGGAACTTACTTAGCCTTTCTGTGCCTCAATTGTATTTTTTGTAAAACGTACAATCTTACAAGATAGCAGTGCCCAGTGGAAATATGATGTGAGCCATGTGTGTAATTTTAATTTTTTTTTGAGATAGAGTCTCGCTCTGTCATACAGGTTGGAGTACAGTGGTGCAATCTTGGCTTACTGCAGCCTCAGCCTCCCAAGTAGCTGGGATTACAGCTGCCCACCATCACGTCCAGCTAATTTTTATATTTTTAATAGAGATGGGGTTTCACTGTGTTGGCCAGGCTGGTCTTGAAATCCTGACCTCAAGTGATCCAACTGCCTTGGCCTCCCAAAGTTCTGATATTACAGGCATTGAACCACTGTGCCTGGCCCTTAATTTTCTTTTCCTTTTTTTTTTTTTTTTGGAAACGGAGTCTTGCTCTGTTGTTCACGCTGGAGTGCAGTGGTGCGATCTTGGCTCACTGCAAGCTCTGCCTTCCAGGTTCAAGTGATTCTCCTGCCTCAGCCTCCCCAATAGTTGGGATTACAGGTGCCCACCACCACACCTTGCTAATTTTTGTATTTTTTTAGTAGAGACGGGGTTTCACCATGTTGGCCAGGATGGTCTTGATTTTCTGATCTCATGATCCGCCCGCCTTGGCCTCACAAAGTGCTGGGATTACAGGCGTGAACCACCGCACCCAGCCTGAATTTTCTTAATAGCTACATATATTTTAAAAGTAAAAGGAAATAGGTGAAATTAACTTTAACATTATATTTTCTTTAGCCAAATTTATACAAGACATTATCATTTCAACTTGTAGTCAAAATAAAAAAGTATTGATGAGACAGTTTACATACATTCCTTTTTTCACATCAAGTCTTCAAAATGAGGTGTAACCTGGGCATGGTGGCACGCAGCTGTAGCCCCAGCTACTTGGTAGACTGAGTGGGGAAGATTGTTTGTGGCCAGGAGTTCAAAACCAGCCTGGATAACATAGTGAGACCCTGTCTCTACAAAAAACAAAAATAAAAGAAATTAGCCTAGCATAGTGGCCCACACCTGTAGTCTTAGCTACTCTCGAGGATGAGGTGGGAGGATTACTTGAGCCCAGGAGGTTGAGGCTGCAGAGAGCTGTGATTGCACCACTGCACTCCAGCCTGGGCAACCGAGAAAGACCTTATTCCCCACCAAAGAAAAGAAAAACAGGTGCATATTTTACACTAAGAACATATCTCATTTTGGACTAACAACATTTTTATTGGCAATACTTGACTTTACAATAGAAAGAGTAGATTCACATACTCAGGTTGTCTCAGACATATTTAAAAGTTTTCCAGCTGGGTGTGGTGGCTCATGCCTGTAATCCCAGCATTTTGGGAGGCTGAGGTGGGCGGATCATGAGGTCAGGAGTTTAAGACCAGCCTGACCAACATGGTGAAACCCCATCTCTACTAAAAATACAAAACTTAGCTGGGCACGGTGGCGCATGCCTGTAATCCCAGTTACTAAGGAGGCTGAGGCAGGAGAATTGCTTGAACCTGGGAGGTGAAGGTTGCGGTGAGCAGAGATCGTGCCACTGCACTCCAGCCTGGGTGACAGAGCGAGACTGCGTCTCAAAAAAAAAACAAGTTTTCTAATAATGGGATTGAGTATGTTTTGAAATTTAGATTCATTAAAATAAAATTTAAAACTCAGCCTTTTATTTTTCCTATTATTATTTTGTATTATTATTTTTTTGAGACAGTGTCACTCTGTCACCTAGGCTGGAGTGCAGTGGCGCAATCTTAGCTCACTGCAACCTCTAGCTTTGGGATTTAAGCAATTCTGCCTCAGCCTCCTGAGTAGCTGGGATTACAGGCATGCACCACCATGCTCAGCCAATTGTTGTATTTTTAGTAGAGACGGGGTTTCACTATGTTGGCCAGGCTGCTCTTGAACTCCTGGCCTCAAGTGATCCTCTGGCCTCGACATCCCAAAGTGCTGGGATTACAGGCATGAGCTGCCACACTCAGCAGAGACTGGGTAATTTATTTTTATTTATTTATTTATTTTTATTTTTGAGGTGGAGTTTTGCTCTGTCACCCAGGCTGAAGTGCAGTGGCACAATCTCGGCTCACTGCAACGTGCACGTCCTGGGTTCAAATGATTTTCCTGTTTCAGCCTCCCGAGTAGCTGGGATTACAGGTGCCTGCTACCATGCCCGGCTAATTTTTGTATTTTTAGTAGTGATGAGGTTTCACCCTGTTGGCCAGGCTGGTGTGCAGACTGGGTAATTTAGAAGAAAAGATGTTTAATTGGCTCACGGTTCTGTAGGCTGTGCAGGAAGCATGGTGCTCCGCTTCTTGGAGGCCTCAGGGAGCTTTTACTGGTGGTAGAGGGAGACATGGGAGCAGGCACTTCTCATGGCCAAAGCAGGAGCAAGGCATGGTAGGTCGGGGGGAGGTGCCATATACTTTTAAATCACCAGATCTCATGAGAAGTCACTCAGTATCTCGAAAACAGCACCAAGGGGATGGTGCAAAACCATTCATGAGAAATTCACCCGCCATGATCCAGTCACCTCCCATTAGGCCCGACCTCCAACATTGGGGATTCCCCATTTCAGCACGAGATTTGGGTGGGAACACACATCCAAACTCCATGAGAACACTGAACAGCCAGGCGTGGTGGCATACACCTGAAGTCCCAGTTATGAGGAGGCTGAGGCAGGAGGATTGCTTCAACCCAGGAGGTGGAAGTTGCAGTGAGCCGAGATCGTGTCATTGTACTCCAGCCTGGGTGACAAAGCAAGACCCTGTCTCAAGAACAACAACAAAAGGCCAGGCACGGTGGCTCATGCCTGTAATCCCAGCACTTTGGGAGGCTGAGGCAGGCGGATCACGAGGTCAGGAGTTTGAGACCAGCTTGGCCAATATGGTGAAACCTCGTCTCTACTGAAAATACAAAAATTAGCCTGGTATGGTGGCAGGTGCCTATAATCCCAGCTACTTGGGAGGCTGAGGGAGGAGAATCACTTGAACCCGGGAGGCAGAGGTTTCAGTGAGCCGAGATTGTGCCACTGTGCTCCAGCCTGGGTGACAGAGCGAGACTCTATCTCAAAACAACAAAAACAACAAAAACTACATTGGGAGTGGGTGCCACAAAGATTATTAGGAGACGGGACTCACCAGGGGCCGTATCTGAAAGGTGCCAATCACAGCCTGCTTGGCCTGAGAAAAGTGTTCAGGACTTCATCTGAATGCAGTGAACTGGGTGGGTGCTTACATATATTATTTTGCCTGTGCCTCTGAAAGCAAAAAAAAAAAAAAAAAAGTCAAGGGATCTCAAATTGGAAGTCAGGAGAAGACTTTGTAGACCTAGAGGTCAAAATTTCAACAAAGAGAGGGAAATTACCATGATTAATCAGAAGAGTTATGAAATGGGCTACCTCAAAGTGGTAAGCCCCCCATCACTGGAGATATGCAAGTAAAAACTGAATTGAGTCCACGTGGAGAATTACATAGCAAGGCCTTATAGGGAGGGTAGGACTTTAGACAGTATAAAGCACTCCACAGAGATAGCCTGGTGAGCCAGATCTGAGCTGAATCCCCTGCCCTGCCTCCAAAAGCCATGTGATTCTGACCAAGTCATGCTCTCTCTTAGAACTCAAAATAACTTGCAAAAAAATCCATGTAGCATTTCCTGTGTGCCAGGTCCTGTGCTGAGTATCTTCCAGACACTATTTTCTCTTTGCAGCAGAAGTACTATCATCAACCCTGAATTTTGGGTAGAAAGACAGGCTCAGAGAGGTGGAGGAATTAGTTCAAAATCACACAGCCTCAGCATCATTGTTTGGACTCATGACACCTAATATCCAGAGGCTGTGTTTTATGCTTCAGAGCCCAGCTGATCCCCAAATTATCTCAGCTTGGCTAAGAAACATATCGCTGTTCTGCTTTATTTAGTTCATCTTCAAAAACCTTTAAACTTTGAAATAATTTTAGATTTACAGAGGAGTTGCAAAGTTAGTGAAGAGAGTTCCCATTACCAGGGGTGGCAATTTTTTTTTTCCTGTAAAAGGCCAGATAGTACCTGGGTGCAGTGGCTCATGCCTATAATCCCAGCACTTTGAGAGGCTGAGGGAGGTGGATCACCTGAGGTCAGGAGTTCAAGACCAGCCTGGCCAATATGGTGACACCCTGTCTCTACTAAAAATACAAACATTAGTTAGGCATGGTAGCACATGCCTGTAGTCCCCATTACTTGGGAGGCTGAGGCAGGAGAATCGCTTGAACCCAGGAGGCAGAGATTGCTGTTTGCCAAGATCGTGCCACTGCACTCCAGCCTGGGTGATAGAGTGAGACTCTGTCTCAAAAAAAAAAAAGGAGCGGGGGCAGATAGTAAATTGTATTAGTTTGTTTTCATGCTGCTGATAAAGACATACCCAAGGCTGGGAAGAAAAAGGGGTTTAATTGGACTTATAGTTCCACGTGGCTGGGGAGGCCTCAGAATCATGGCAGGAGGTGAAAGGCACTTCTTACATGGTGGTGGCAAGAGAAAATTAGGAAGATGCAAATGTGGAAACCCCTGATAAACCGATCAGATCTTGTGAGACTTATTCAGTACCACAAGAACAGTATGGAGGAAACCGCCCCCATGATTCAAATGATCTCCCACCACATTCTTCCCATAACACATGGGAATTCCAAGAGTACAATTCAAGATGAGATTTGGGTGGAGACACAGTCAAACCATATAAATGTTTTAGGCATTGGAGACCGTATGGTTTCTTTTGACAGTACTCTACTGGGCCGTTGTAGCATCAAGACAGCCATAGACCTCACGTAAATGAATGAACATAGCTGTGTGCTGATAAAACTTTACCGACAAAAACAAGCAAGGGGCCATATTTGACCCGTGGACTGTAGTTTGTCCAACCTTGTCATCTATTCTTCCTCTAATGTTAACATCTTCCACAAGCATGGAGTACTTTTCAGAAGTAAGAAAGTAACATGGGCATGATACCACTAACTAAACCACAGACTTTATTTGAATTTCCCCAGAAATCCCACAAATGTCTTTCTCTGGTCCAGGATCCAATTCATGATCCCATATTGCATTTAGATGTTTTTCCTTAATCTCCTCCCATCTGTGAGAGATCCTCAATCTTTTATTGCTTTTCGTAATCTTTCTACTTCGGAAGAGTACTGGTCATGTATTTTGTAGAAAGTCCCTCAGTTTGGGTTTGTCTCAATTGTCAAAGGTTTTGAGGAGAAAAAAAAATCGCAGAAGTGAAGAGCCCTTCTAATCACATTAGACCACTGGCGATGTGAACCTTAATCTTTAAGTTAAAGTGATTCCACCAGTTTTCTCCTCTAGAAAATTACATTTAGTGCACATTTGATAAGCTTGTTTTTCAGAGAGGAAGTGGCTTTTTCCTGATAGCTTAGGTCAGAAGGTATAAATTAGTATCCAAAGTATGCCAATTTTACTGGGTCCATAAGATATTGAAAAGGGAGTAAATTACAACTATTTAAGAATGCGGAGATTTCCTATGAAAATTGCATTTATGAGGCCGGGCACAGTGGCTCACACCTGTAATCCCAGCACTTTGGGAGGCTGAGGCAGGCAGATCAACTGAGGATGGGAGTTCGAGACCACCCTGACCAACAGGGAGAAACCCCGTCTCTACTGAAAATACAAAATTAGCCAAGCGTGGTGATGCACGCCTTTAATCCCAGATACTCAGGAGGCTGAGGCAAGAGAATCACTTGAACCTGGGAGGTGGAAGTTGTGGTGAGCCAAGATCATGCCATTGCACTCTAGCCTGGGCATAAAAAGTGAAACTCCATCAAAAAAAGAAGGAAAGGAAAGGAAAGGAAGAAAATTGCATTTATGAAATTAAAAACTGCAATTATGGAAATTTATGACAATTGAAAACTTGGGGAATCAAGCCACTTTGCACCTCATTCTCACAAGGGAGTCATCTCTGGAAGGAGCAGAAAGATCTGCCCTCCTTTTTTTTTTTTTTTCTTTTGACACAGAGTCTTGCACTGTCGCTGAGGCTGGAGTGCAGTGGCACAATCTTGGCTCCCTGCAACCTCCACCTCCTGGGTTCAAGTGATTTTCCTGCCTCAGTCTCCTAAGTAGCTGGAATTACAGGCGTGTGCCACCACGCCCAGCTAATTTTTGTACTTTTAGTAGAGATGAGGTTTCACTATGTTGGCCAGGCTGGTATCGAACTCCTGACCTCAGGTAATCCACCCACCTTGGCCTCCCAAAGTGCTGGGATTAGAGCATTCATAAGTAAGCTCTCCCCAGTAGGGTTGCCAGAACCCCTACCCAACTCCTTTCCTCCCTTAGGTTACCTGGTTCAGGAAGCCCTGGGAGTTGGGACCCTGCCCTAGGGGGCTTCGTAGTTCCACCTCAGCATTTTTGTTTGTTTGTTTTGAGATGTGATCTTGCTCTGTTACCAAGGCAGGAGTGCAGTGATATAACCATAGCTCACTGCATCCTCGAATTCCTGGGCTCATGTGATCCTCCCCTATCAGCCTCCCAAGTAGCTGGGACTACAGGCTGGTAGCCCTATGCCCAGATCATTTTTGTGTGTGTTTTTTTTGTAGAGACAGGGTTTCGCCACTTAGCCCAGGCTGGTCTTGAACTCCTGAGCTCAAGCAACAGCCCCCTCCTTGGCCTCCCAAAGTGCTGGGATTACAGGCCTGAGATACTGCACCTGGCCAACATGACTCACCTTTTAGGCATCCAGCCTCAGGTTGCATTGAGCCCCAGATCAGAGTAAACCCCCTGCTTGTGGGTACCGCCCACTGTTGTCATCTAAGGCGCATGCATCTATTTCTTATTCATCACCTGCCTCAACAGTGTCACTCTGAGCCCCTGGAAGCAGGGGCTGTGACTGTCACTCACTCTCACATCCTCATACCTGACACTCTCCCTGGTACTTGTCAGCCCCCAGCAAAAATCTGACAGTGTGAACTGAGTCATTGCCCCTTCTTCCCACCCACCACCAGCTTCCTGGTTACTATTTACAGTGTGTTTTAATTTCCTAGGGCTGCAGTGACACAATTATCACAGACTGAGTGGCTTCAACAACAGAAATGTAGTGTCTCACAGTTCTGGAAGCCAGAAGTCCTGGGTCAAGGTGTGGATAGGGTCTGTTCCTTCTGGGGCTGTGGAGGGCAGAATCTGTCCTATGTCTCTCTCCCTGTGTCTGCATCTGGTCATTTGCTGATAATTTTTTTTTTTTTTTTTTTTTTTGAGACAGAGTCTCGGTCTATTGCCCAGGCTGGAGTGCAGTGGTTCAGTCTTGGCCCACTGCAACCTCCGCCCCCTGGGTTCAAGCAATTCTGCCTCAGCCTCCCGAATAGCTGGGATTACAGGCACCCATCATGATGCCCAGCTAATTTTTGTATTTTTAGTAGAGATGGGGTTTCGCCACGTTGGCCAGGCTGGTCTCGAACTCCTGGCCTCAGGTGATCCACCCACCTCGGCCTCCCAAAGTGCAGAGATTACAGGCAGGAGCCACCGCGTCCAATTCTTCTTTGAGACAGAGTCTCACTCTGTTGCCTAGGCAGGAGTGCAGTGTCACCATCTTGGCTCACTGCAACCTCCATCTCCTGGGTTCAAAAGATTCTCCTGCCTCAGCCTCCAGAGTAGCTGGGATTGCAGGTGCCCATTATGATGCCTGGCTAATTTTTGTGTTTTCAGTAGAGATGGGGTTTCTCCATGTTCGCCAGGCTGGTCTTGAACTCCTGACCTCAAGCAATCTGCCTGCCTCGGCCTCCCAAAGTGCTGGGATTACAGGTGTGAGCCACCGTGCCTGGCTGCCAGGCTAATTTCTTAACTTTCTGTGGAGACGAAAGTCTTGCTATGTTGCCCAGGCTGATCTCAAACTCCTGGGTTTACTGATCCTCCCACCTCGGCTTTCCAAAGTACTGGGATTACAGGCATGAGCCACCGTGCCAGCCCAGATGTGCCTTGGAAACCTCTGTGTTTCAGGTTGCATCGCCTGGGAAAGATAAAAACAAACAGATTTAGTAATTCCAAGAAACTACAAGAAAATATTTGCTTGGCCCTGCTCCCCTTCCGCTTTTCTGAAGCCCCTCAGTCTCCCTCAGTGCGATTGCAGGTGTCTCCAACTGTCTCGCAGATAAGCATGCTTGATGCCGCTTCTCCAGCTTTGCTGGAAGGGCGCTGGGAGTCCTCATGTCAGCCTCACAGTGATGCTGCAACGTAGGTGCTGTCATTACCCATTTCAGATGCACAAAGAAATGAACTCACTGTCCAAGACTGCACACCCGGGAAGTGGTGGAGTTATTTCTTTTCTTTTCTTTTCTTTTTTTGAGATGGAGTCTTGCTCTGTCACCCAGGCTGGAGTGCAATTGTGCAATCTTGGCTCACTGCAACCTCCACCTCCCAGGTTCAAACACTTCTCCTGCCTCAGCCTCCTGAGTAGCTGGGACTACAGGCCGGCGCCACCACTCCTGGCTAATTTTTTGTATTTTTAGTAGAAATGGGGTTTCATCATGTTAGCCAGGATGGTCTCCATTTTCTGGCCTTGTGGTCCTCCCGTCTTGGCCTCCCAGAGTTTCTTTTCTTTTTTTAAATTTTGGATTGAGACTGGGTGCAGTGGTTCACACCTGTTATCCCAGCACTTTAGGAGGAGGATCACTTGAGCCTAGGAGTTCGAAACCAGCATGGGCAACACAGCAAGACTTTGTCTCTACAAAAGAATAAATAAAATTAGCCAGGCATGATGGTGCACTTTGTACTTGCAGCTACTCGGGAGGCTGAGGTGGGAGGATCACGTGAGCCCAGGAGGTCAAGGCTGCTGTGAGCCATGATCGAACCACTGCACTCCACCCTGGGTGAACAGGGCGAGAGCTTGTCTCAAAATAAATAAATAAAATTGAATTAATTTTAGATTCAGGGAGTACATGTGGGGTTTGTTATAAGCATGTATCATGTGATGTGGGGTTTGGGCTTCCAGTGAATCCATCGCCCAGGCTGTAAGCACAGTACCCAATAGGTAGTGTTTCAACCTCTGCCCCCCTTTCTGCGTTTTGGAGTCCTCAGTGTCTATTGTTCCCATCTTTTTTTTGAGATGGAGTCTCGCTCTGTCACCAGGGCTGGAGTACAATGGCGCGATCTCGGCTTACTGCAACCTCCACCTCCTGGGTTCAAGCAATTCTTCTGTCTCAGGCTCTTGAGTAGCTGGGACTACAGGCACCTGCCACCATGCATGGCTAATGTTTGTATTTTTAGTAGAGACAGGGTTTCACCATATTGGCCAGGCTGGTCTGGAACTCCTGACCTTGTGATCCGCCCACCTCAGGCTCCCAAAGTGCTGGGATTACAGGCATGAGCCATTGCACCTAGCCTTCCCCCAAAATCTTATCATGAAAAAATTCAAACATAAAACAAAGTTGAAATAATTTTGCAGGCCAGGTGCAGTGGCTCATGCCTGTAATCCCAGCACTTTGGGGGGCCAAGGCAGGAGAATCACTTGAGCCAAGGAGGTCATGGGTACAGTGAACTATGATTGTGTCACTGCACTCCAGAGCCCAGGTGAGAGAGTGAGACCCTGTCTCAAAAAAGGAAGGAGGAGGAGGAGGAAAGAAGGAAGAAGGAAGAGGAAGAAGAAGAAAGAAAGAAGAAGAAAAAGAAGAAAGAAGAAGAGGAAGAGGAAGAAGAAAAGAAGGAGGAGGAGGAGGAGAAGGAGAAGGGGGAGGCTGGGCAATGGAGCAGACCTCATCTCTACATCTTTTAGTCCCAGCTACTTAGAAGTCTGAGGTGGGAGGATGGCTTGAGCCCAGGAAGTCAAGGGTGCAGTGAACTATGATTGTTCCACTGCACTCCAGAGCCTGGGCAACAGAATGAGACTCTGTCTAAGAAGAGGAAGGAGAAGGAGAAAAATAATTTTGCAGTGAACTCTCATCTACCCATCCCCTAGATTCTGCAAATTTTGTCAGACTTGCTTTACCACACATCTTCACATCCACCTATTCCTCTGTCTGCCTTATTCAGCCATTTCTAGGTTGAATTTCAAGGAAGCTGCATTCATCAGTACCATCCTTTTCTAAATAGTTTTTCATGCAGGCTGGGTGCAGTCGCTCACGCCTGTAATACCAGCACTTTGGGAGGCCAAGGTGGGCCAACCACTTGAGGCCAGGAGTTAGAGACCAGCCAGGCCGACATGGCAAAACCCTGTCTTCAATAGGGCAAAACCCTACTGAAAAAAAGCAGAAACAAAAACAAAAATTAGCTGGGCATTGTGGTGCACACCTGTAATTCCAGCTACTCAGGTGGCTGAGGCATAAGAATCGCTTGAAACCACAGGCAGAGGTTGCAGTGAGCCAAGATCGTGCCACTGCACTCCAGCCTGGGTGACAGAGCAAGACTCTGTCTCAAAAAAAAAAAAAAAAAAAAAATTGGGGGGCCTGGCACAGTGGCTTATGCCTGTAGTCTCAGCACTTTGGGAGGTAGAGGCAGGAGGATTGCTTGAGCCCAGGAGTTCAAGGCCAGCCTGGCCAACATAGCAAGATGCTGTCTCTAAAAACAAACAAATAAATAATAAAAATGAAAGTAAATAAAAAGTTCTTCATGCAGAGCATTAACTAGAGGTCAATATTCATGCATAGAATTTTATCTTTTGAGGTCAAGTTTACACTCAATTAAACACACAGATCTCAAGTGTACGTTGGCTAAGTTTGGGCAAATGCATCCAAATGCATCTATCTAATCCAAATCCCTACCAAGGTATAGAGCATCAGCATCACCCTGGAAAGATACAGAATACTATCCTCCTCTATTTTTTGCTTTATGTGGAGGTATAACTTACACTCACTAAAATCCACACATTTTAATTGCCCAATGAATTGTTCTGAGAGCCATAGCTTTTAATCATTGGACTATACTTGAAGTCATTTATCTTCTTGATAACTGGACTTTTTTTTAGACTCCTTTGGCTGGGCGTGGTGGCTCACGCCTGTAATCCAGCACTTTGAGAGGCCGAGAAGGGCCTCTGAGGTCAGGAGTTCAAGACCAACCTGGCCAACATGGTGAAACCCGTCTTTACTCAACATACAAAAATTAGCTGGGCATGGTGGCGCGAGCCTGTAATTCCAGCTACTCGGGAGGCTGAGGTAGGAGAATCGCTTGAAACTGGGAGGCGGAGGTTTGCAGTGAGCTGAAATCATGCCACTGCGTTCTAGCTTTGGGGACAGAGTGAGACCCTGCTGAAAAAAAAAAAAAAAAGACTCTTTGGTATTGACATAAATCAGTGGTTCTCAATTAGGAGTCACTTTGCCCCCATCAGACAGTTGGCAATATCTAGAGACATTTTGGTTGTCACCCTGGGAGGTGGAGCGAGGCTACCGGCATCTCATGGGTAGAGGCCAGAGAGGCTGCTAACACCCTGCAACTCACGGGACAGCCCCTGCACCCCCATAGCAAAGAATTATCTATCCTAAAATGTCAATGGTGCCAAGATGGAGAAACTTGATATTAACAGACCTCAACTCCTCCAATCCATCCATCCTCCAGAACTGCACATATGTGTCTGGAGATGGAAACTGACTCAGCTTGGGTCCTATCAAGGGGTCCTGCACCCCATATACAAGGAACTACACACCAAGGTCAGAAGGAGGATGATTCATCAAAGGGGTACAGCTAGGCCAGGTGTGGTGGCTCAGCCTGTAATCCCAGCACTTTGGGAGGCCGAGGCGGGCAGATCACTTGAGGTCAGGAGTTTGAGACCAGCCTGGTCAACATGGTGAAACCCTGTCTCTACTAAAAATACAAAAACCAGCCGGGTATGGTGGCGGGTGCCTGTAGTCCCCAGCTACTTTGGAGACTGAAACAGGAGAATCACATGAACCCAGGGGGTGGAGGTTGCAGTGAGCCGAGATTGTGCCACTGCACTCCAGCCTGGGCAACAGAGCAAGACTCGGTCTCAAAACAAAAACAAAAACAAAACAAAGGAGAACAGAAAATATACCGCATCTGCCTTGCTCCTCTCTCTTTTTTTGCTTGTTTTGTTTTAAGAGAGGGAGTCTCGCCTTGTTGCCCAGGCTGTAGTGCAATGGTGCAGTCATAGCTCACTGCAGCTTCCACCTCCCGGGCACAAGCGATCCTCCTTTCTCGACATCTCAAGTAGCTGGGACTACAGGTAACACCATGCCTGGCTAAATTTTTTATTTTTTTGTAGAGACAGAATCTCACTATGTTGCCCAGGCTGGTCTCAAAGTCCTGGGCTCAAACAATTCTCCTGTCTCAGCCTCCCAAATAGCTGGGACTTCTGGTGCCAACACATCTGGCTAAGTTTTTAATTTGTTTAGAGATGGGGTCTCACTATGCTGCCCAGTCTGGTCTTGAACTCCTGGCCTCAAAGAGATCCTTCTCCATCAGCCTCCTGAATCTTGTTCTCTCTCTCTCTCCTTTTTTTTCCCCTTTGAGACAGGGTCTTTCTCTGTTTCCCAGGCTGGAGTGCAATTTTACAAGGAGGTGCTTTGGGAACAGGGAGGGGCGTTCTGCCTTCTCTCTGGGGAGGGAGGCAGGAGAGGGAGGCCTGGAGAGAATTAGGGGACGCAGAGTCAGGTAAAGGGAGGCAGGGCACTTCCGGCACAGGAAACATCGGAGGCAAAGGCTTAGAGGTGAGAAGCGAAGTCGTATGTTAGTCCAATGCAGGGTGGGTCCCGGCTCAAGGTGGGCCTAAAACGCCAGGCTGCAAGGTTTGGACTTGGTCCTGAGGGCAGTCAGAAGGCACTGAAGAATTCAGACCAGGGGTGGGGCATGGCCGGTGCTGCATTTTTGGAAGGTCACTCTGTTGGCTGGGCAGAGGGGAGGAGGGTGGACCTGGTGGTAGAAGATGAGGATGAATAAAGGAGCTGTTTCAGAACGTCAGGCAGAGAGAGGGGATGAAGGCATGAACGGAGGTGAGGTGGTGGGCAGAGTCAAGAATTACTTCGATGGGGTTGGGCGAGGTGGCTCACGCCTGTAATCCCAGCACTTTGGGAGGCCGAGGTGGGTGGATCATGAGGTCAGGAGTTCAAGACCAGCCTGGCCAACATGGTGAAATCCCATCTCTACTAAAAATATATGTAATATATATATAAATAAAAAAATGGTTGGGACAGGATAATCACTTGAACCCAGGGGCGGGGAGGTGGAGGTTGCAGTGAACTGTGATTGTGCCATTGTACTCCAGCCTGGGTGACAGAGCAAGACTTCGTTTAGAAGAAAAAATTACTTAGAAGTTTCCGGAAAGGAAAGGGGTCCAAGACAGCGTTTTGCAAAATGTGCCCTGGAAGGCTAGATGACCCTCAGAGAGCTAAATTAAATGGAATAGAATTGCTTTCTCAACCCCATTGAAGAAACCCCAGAACTTTCTTATTTTATTTCATTATTACTGTTGTTTTTAACTTTTATTTTAGGTCCAGGGGTACAAGTACAGGTTTCTCTGTTTTTTATTTTTATTTATTTGTTCATTATTATTATTATTATTTTTTGAGATGGAGTCTCACTCTGCCACGCAGGCTGGATTGCAATGGCACTATCTTGTCTCACTGCAACCTCCACCTCCCAGGTTCAAGTGATTCTCCTGCTTCAGCCTCCCGAGAAGCTGGGATTACAGGCATGCGCCACCACGCCAGGCTAATTTTTGTATTTTTAGTAGATACTGGGTTTCACCATATTGGCCAGGCTGGGCTCAAACTGACCTCAGGTGATCCACCCACCTTGGCTTCCCAAAGTGCTGGGATTACAGGTGTGAGCCACTGAGTCTGACCTGTTGTTTTTTTTATTAATTTTAAAAAAATATTATTATTATTTGATGCATGGTCTTGTTCTGTCTTCCAAGCTGGAGCGCAGTGGTGTGATCATGGCTCACTGTATCCTAGATCTCCTGGTCTCAGGAGATCCTCCCACCTCAGCCTCCCTAGTAGATGAAACCACAGATGTGCACCACCACACCGTGATCATTTTAAAAATTATTTGTAGAGATGGGAGTTTTGCTATGTTGCTCTGGCTGGTCTCAAACTCATGGGCTCAAGCCGTCCTTCCACCTTAGCTTCCCAAAGTGCTGGGATTACAGGCATGAGCCACTGCGCTCAGCCCAGGTTTGTTATCTAGGCAAATTGCATGTCTCAGGTGTTTGGTGTACAGGTCATTTCATCACTCTGTTGATAAGCATAGTACCTGATAGATAGTTTTTGAGTCCTCACCCTCCTCCCACCCTTCCCCCTCAGGTAGGCCCCATTGTGTATTATTTCCCTCTTTGTGTCTATGTGTACTCAATGTTCAGCTCCCACTTATAAGTGAGAACACATGGTATTAGGCTTTCTGTTCCTGCATTCCTTCACTTACGATAACGGTCTTGGGCTCTAGCCATGTTGCTGCAAAGCACATAATCTTGTTCTTTTTTGTGGCTGCATAGTATTCCATGGTGTATATGCACCATATTTTCTTTATCCAGTCCAATGTTGATGGGCGTTTAGGTTGATTTCATGTCTTTGCTAGTGTGAATAGTGCTGTCATGAACATACACTTGTGTGTATCTTTTTGATAGAATAATTTATATTTCTTTGGGTATTTAGGTTGATTTCATGTCTTTGCTAGTATGAATAGTGCTGTCATGAACATACACATGTGTGTATCTTTTTGATAGAATAATTTATATTTCTTTGGGTATTTAGGTTGATTTCATGTCTTTGCTAGTGTGAATAGTGCTGTCATGAACATACACATGTGTGTATCTTTTTGATAGAATAATTTATATTTCTTTGGGTATTTAGGTTGATTTCATGTCTTTGCTAGTGTGAATAGTGCTGTCATGAACATACACATTGCACGTGCAAAGGGCCTGGGGTGGGCAGAGCCTACATCTCTGTGTGAAAGGCCCAACAAAGAGCCCAGTCTGGTAGAGCAGAGAGGAAAACAAGACTGTAGAGAGAAGAATTCTTCGAGGTGACTGGAACCAGATCCCAGAGCAGTGAAGGTCTCTGTGGGGAATTTGGATCGTACTCCTAATGCGAGGTCATTGGAGGGTTTTGAATAGGTGAACCGCAGAGAATGGTTTGGAAGAGGGTAAAAAGGGAAGCACTGAGTGAGCATGGTGTTGTCATTATTCAGAGGGAAAATAATATTATGCAGGCTGGGTGTGGTGGCTCACTCCTGTAATTCCAGCACTTTGGGAGGCTGAGGCAGGTGGATCATCTGAGCTCAGGAGTTCAAGACCAGCCTGACCAATATGGTGAGACCCCATCTCTACTAAAAATACAAAAATTGGCCGAGCATGGTGGAGTCCTGGGGCCAGTTTCCAGCTCTGTCGCTGATCTTGCAAGTCCTGGTATATATATATATATTTTTTTTGAATGGAGTTTTGCTCTTGTTACCCAGGCTGGAGTGCAATGGCGCAATCTTGGCTCACTGCAACCTCCACCTCCCGGGATCAAATGATTCTCCTTTCTCAGCCTCCCAGGTAGCTGGGATTACAGGCATGCACCACTATGCCCGACTAACTAGGGTGGGAGTTTAGACAAAACTCAGGCTCAACTTTCCCCTTCCTGCCTTCCTTTCTGTTGCCTCCAGCCACTGTCTCCTCCCTGGGAAACTTCCTTCCCTTCCCTTCTCTCCACCTCCCCTGGTCTGTAGGACTCCAGCCTATCTCGATGCCCATACCACCTCCTCCAGGAAGCCTTCCCAGATTCCCTGCCTCCTCCCAGTCTGAGTTTGGCATCTCCCACCTACCTCTGGATTCCAGTTTGATCACCTGTACTTGTTCATTTCTCCATTTTGGCCAGACTGCATACCCAGGGTGTTGTCTGGGGCTCAAGGTGTGTCTCTGCTAAGAGGAAGGAAAGAAGAGCAAGGAAAGAAGAGAACTGGTTAATAGGAAATTGCACAGAGCATAAGCCCCAGGGGTTGCTGACAAACTTCCCTGGGCCATGAGCCCAGCCACGGGGCCATGGAGTTTGGCTCCAGGTACAAGACCCAGGAGAAGTGGGTGGCCCTGTGGTATGTCTGGCATGCTGAGGTCCAAATCCCACCGCCTGCCTCCTTCACACTGGGCATCTGAAGGTGTCTCCTCATTTTGAAGATGGACGATGACAGGCCCAGTGCAGTGGTTCATGCCTGTAATCCCAGCACTTTGGGAGGCCGACGCAGGTAGATCACTTGAGGTTAGGAGTTCAAGACAGCCTGGCCAACATGGCAAAACCCCATCTCTACTAAAAATACAAAAAGGAGCCGGGCATGGTGGTGCACGCCTGTAATCCCAGCTACTCAGGAGGCTGAGGCAGGAGAACCTCTTGAACCTGGGAGGCGGCAGAGGTTGCAGTGAGCCCAGATTATGCCACTGCACTCCAGCCTGGGCAACGGAGTGAGACTCTGTCCCCCCACCTCAAAAAAGAAAAATTTCCTATTAATGTTCACTATTTGGGTGATGGGTTCACTAGAAGCCCAAACCTCATCATTATGGAAAAAAAAAAAAAAGATGGGTGGTGATAAACCCACTTCCTCTGGCTGTTACAGGCTGGAGAGGTGGGAGTCTTCTGAGTGCCTGGACAAAGGGGGACTGCAGGGAAATGGCTTGAGGAGCATGGTACTTAAGAAAGATCACCCTGAGGCCAGGCACGGTGGCTCATGCCTGTAATTCCAGCATTTTGGGAGGCCAAGGAGGGTAGATCACAAGATCAGGAGTTTGAGACCAGCCTGGCTAACATGGTAAAACCCCGTCTCTCCTAAAATTACAAAAATTAGCCAGGCCTGGTGATGGGTGCCTGTAATCCTAGCTACTTGGGAGGCCGAGGCAGGAGAATCTCTTGAACCCGGGAGGTGGAGGTTGCAGTGAGCCATTGCACTCCAGTCTGAGTGACAGAGCAAGACTTTGTCTCAAAAAAAAAAAAAAAAAAAAATCATCCTGCAATCTGTGCTGGGCCGATTTGTGGGGTAGAGCCTGCTTCTGGGATGACTGTTGTAATCACTCAGGCCCAGGGTGGTGAGAAGCCGCTGGAGGTTACAGGACTGGTGAGGAGGAGGAAGAACCTCCAAGCCCCTCCCTGAATCCCCCACTGGCCCTTTCCTTGCCTCTCTGCTGCTGTCAAGGGCAGTTAAAGAGCTTGACTGGGGAGTGAGGGTCTGCAGCCCCCAAGGTGGTTTTGTGGGGGCTCAGAGCGGGTGTGGCTCTGTGGAGCTTTGGAGAGGTACGAGAAGGCCGGCCCTCAGCTCCCCTGGCAGCCAGGGAGTTCCTGCGTGGGAATGCAGCCTCCCCTACACTCCTGAACATTCCAGAACCCTCCAGAGGCAGCCGTGCCTCCCCCGCGGAGGGTCCACCCAACTCTAGTCTGGCTGTGCCAGTCCCTGCGCAGGAGGGTGTCAGGTAGAAGCTGGGGGCTTTGGAGACCGGGACAGTTTTATGCCTGGGTCCTTGTTTTCCTTCAAGCCCAGAGGGACCCCCAGTTTGGCAACAGACTCTGGAGTCAGGCTCTGTTTGCCCGTGGTGGGGGTTCCCTCCGGCCACTGCTCTCAGAGGGCATCAGCCTGTGAGTGTCAGTCACCAAGTGCAGTGAATCATGCCAGCTGACCTTTGCCAGGAAGGCACCCACTGCTTCCCTCTAGGGCAAGCCCTGCCCCTCTTGAGAAGGTCAGCAAGGTGTGTTCTCACCGCCCTCCCTGCAGCTGGGGCCAGACTGGGCTGGGTTCAGTCTCAGGGACTCTCTCGGGGGTTGAGGAGCACAGCCTGGGCGGGCAGGAGGATGGGCCGGGAGGGCCCTGCACACCCAGGGCACCGACGCAGGCCCCTGCTAGCACTGGCCGTGAGCCTCCTCTTCACCTGCAGGCCAGGTAAGCGGGACTGGGCTGGGACTCATTGAGGAGCTGGACGGATTCCTCTGGGAGAGAGGCTGGTAGGACAGGTGACCTGCGATTCCTAAGCCCCAGCCGGAACAGCCGGGAGGTCTTCTTTTGCTTTTCCTTTTCTGTAAATGCCTCCTCCACCCTCGCCCCCCACCCCCGGCCCAATGAATCTGCATTTTCTGTAGTGATGTGGGCGAGTTCGCAAAACCGCTGTATTGTGGATTTGGTATCGGCCGAGATGGGTGTGGAAACGCCCCGGGATTCATCCATCACCGGCTCACTCACACACTCACTCCCTGAGGGGGTTTTGGCGACATCCCCAGTCCCAGTACCTGTGCCCAGCTCTCAGGGAGAGAAATAAGCAGGTCACCACCGCAGGGTTCCAGGAGCTCCCGTCTGGTGGGAGAGAGAGACTGGGGCATCCAGTCCCTCGGGGTACAGGGCTGAGCAGGAACTTTGCTAAGAGGCACTGATGGGGTGAGGGTGGCGGGGGGAGGGGTTTCTTAAACTGCAGAGTGGCATCTGAATTATACAGGGTTGGAATTTTACAGGCAGACTTAGGAGCAAAAGAGAAGGGCGTTCCGGCACGGGGGTTGGAGTGGGCACGGGCCAGGAGGCAGGGAGCCGTCAGGTGTATCTGGGTCGTTTTGAGTGAGCTGTGTGTATATGGGCTGTGTGAAGGGGAGACGCCGAGGGAAGGACTGGAAGCAGAAAGGCAGCGTGGGAGGGTTGTGGGAGGCGTGTTCCTGGGTCCAAAGGGGTCTTTCAGGGCTGTTGGTCGTTTTAGGAGATTAGGCTGTACATTACTGCCCGGAGAAAAGACCCCGGGCTCAGGGAAGGGCTGGCATCCAGCTTGGTGTTTCTGTGTTGTTGCTGGGTTGAGGGAGCCAGTCTCTTCCCCACAGAGAAGTTTCAAGATTGTTCATACCTGGACCCAGGGCTGCCCAAACCCACCCAGGACTCATTTTACTCTGGCTGCCTCCGGAGGTAAGAAGTTGGGGCTTTTTCACCAAACAACCCTGGTGTCCAAGACAAACTGAGGCTTGCAGATGGGGAGATCTATGGGGAGCTGCCTGCTTAGGTGTCTGTTCATTTACTCAGAGGAGGAGGAAGGGCTGTTTCTCATGGCTTGGCCTGGAAACAGAGGTGAGGCCTCGAGGGGCCTTAAGGGTTTGGGGTGGGGGATACAGGCAGCCTGTGATTCACCTGCCCCCATGCCCTTCCCCACCTAGGCCCCCGAGCTAGCCTGAGGAGCAGGTGGGGAAGGCACCCCAGTCCCCCAGCCCTGAGTCACCAGAGGCCGGGCAGCCCAGGGCAGCCCAGGACGGAGGGAGAGCTTTGTGAGACACCATTGTGAGGCCTCCACACAATGGCCTGAATGGTGGGCGGGTTTGTACAGGACAACCCCACCACCTCCAGTGGGGCGTGTCCCCCTGACCTGTACTCAAAGCAGGTTACCACCAACAGAGGCTGTTAATGGCATTTGTCCCCAAGGTTCATTCAGGGTCTGATGCTGGGGGCTGTTTGCATTGGGTAGATCCCTGCTCCTGTCCCAGGGAGGACACCCTGCTCCAGCCACATCAGTCCCTCCCCAAGGGATTCCCCTGGAATCAGTCCAGACATCATGTAGGATTTTTGACATAAAATGCTGGAGAAGACTCTCTTAATCCCTGGCTGTAAATCTGAGTCCACTGCTGGCAAGCTCTGCGTCCTTGGGCCACACACCTAACTTCTCTGAATTTCCTTCTCCCCAGAAAGCAATTTTTAAAAGGATTCCAGAGCTGGGGGAAATCCACCTACCACTTGCCTGTCCATCCACCCTGTGGCTGAGAAACTCCAAGAGCCCAAATGACCTCTGTGACCATTTTATTTTATTTTATTGATATATTTATTTGAGATGGAGTCCTGCTCTGTTGCCCAGTCTGGAGAGTAGTGGCATGGTCTCGGTCACTGCAACCTTCGCCTCCCAGGCTCAAGCAATTCTCCTGTTTCAGCCTCCTGAGTTGCTGGGATTACAGGCACCTGCTACCACGTCTGGCTAATTTTTTTTTTTTTTTTTTTGTTAGTAGAGACGGGGTTTCACCATGTTGGTCAGGTTGGTCTCAAACTCCTGATCTCAGGTAATCCACCTGCCTCAGCCTCCCAAAGTGCTGGGATCACAGGTGTGAGCCACTGCGCCCTGCCACCGTCATTTTATATGGTACACCTTCTATATAATATGTGCCTGTGCTTTACCTGTATTGTCTCAATTGAACGTGCCTGATGGGTGAACACGGGGGCACAGTTACCCGCCATTTTGCAGAAGCGAAAACAGGCTCAGAGAGGTTGAGTCTTTTGTTTAAAGTCACCCAGCCAGGATTCCAACTCCAGTTTCTGGATGATTCCTAAATGCTTGTTTCTATCCTTTGCCTGGGAAGAGACTGAAGGTTGAGGATTTCTCCTCTCCTGGCAGTTTCTGGGTACGTGAATCTCCCCCTGGCCCGCTAAGGAAATGAGTCCTGTACCGCCCGTCCCAGCAGCAGGGCTGGGAAGACACGGAACATAGGGTGATCTCACCGAGCCCTGCTGAGCCCCTTCCTGGGTCCCAGAACAGTGGTGGTTGTCCCAGCCCAGGCCTGGCCAGGGGGATGTGAAGTCCGGGGAGGTGGATTATCAAGGGAAGGGGGCATTGGTGGGAGTGGGTGTGTGTACTGGGGGTGATTGAAACTGTGAGGTGGGTTCTGAGTCTAACCTGCCCTTCCAGAGTTGCAGTTTATCTTTCATCACTTTTGGGTCACCAAGAAGCAGAAATGTTTGCTTACTGTTTCCTCCAGTCCTGGAAAGATAAAGTTACTTCTCTTCCCAGTTGCTGGGTAACAAAGGAAGATGATGGGTCCAGGAGGGGTAGGCCTGGACGTTCTCTCTCTCTCTTTTTGTGTGTTTCTTTCTTTTTTTTTTTTTTTGAGATGGAGTTTTTTGCTCCTGTTGCCCAGGCTGAAGTGGAATAGTGCGATCTCAGCTCACTGCAACCTCCGCCTCCCAGATTCAAGTGATTCTCCTGACTCAGCCTCCCAAGTAGCTGGGATTACAGGCACCCACCATCACGTCTGGCTAATTTTTGTATTTTTAGTAGAGATGGGATTTCACCATGTTGGCCAGGCTGGTCTTGAACTCCTGATCTCAGATGATCCACCCGGCTTGGTCTCCCAGAGTGCTGGAATTACAGGTGTGAGCCACTGCACCCGGCCGTGTGTGTGTTTTGAGATGGAGTCTCACTCTGTCACCCACGCTGGAGTGCAATGGTGTGATCTCGGCTCACTGCAACCTCTGCCTCCTGGGTTTAAACGATTCTCCTGCCTCAGCCTCCCAAGTATCTGGAATTACAGGTGTGCGCCACCACACCTGGCTAATTTTTGTTTTTAATAGAGACGGGGTTTCAACATGTTGGCCAGGCTGTTCCCAAACTCCTGGCCTCTAGTGATCTGCCCACCTCAGCCTTCCAGAGTACTGGGATTACAGGCCTGAGTCACTGCGCCCAGCCAGCCTGGGCATTCTTTATGCTCAATGGGTTCTTCTGGTCACTTGGTTCTCCCAGGGTGGGTTGAGCAAGTGAAGGAGATTCTTCCTACCTCCCTGGAGACCCAAGGGCCAGGCCAGACACAGGTTTATCCAGGGGTGCACTCATGCTGACTATAGATTCAGTGGTCCAGATGACTGTCCCCATTTTACAGATGAGAGGACAGAAGTTCAAACAGGAAGGGCCAGGAGCAGTGGCTCACGCCTGTAATCCTAGCACTTTGGGAGGCTGAGGTGGGCAGATCACCTGAGGTCAGGAGTTTGAGAGCAATCTGGCCAACATGGCGAAACCCTGTCTCTACTAAAAACACATGCAAGAAATTAGTTGGGCGCGGTGGTGAGCGCCTGTAATCCCAGCTATTCAGGAGGCTGAGACAGGAGAATCGCTGGAACTCGGGACACAGGCTGCAGTGAGCTGAGATTGCGCTACTGCACTCCAGCCTGAGCAACAGAGCAAGACTCTATCTTAAAAACAAAAAAAAAAAGCAACAGAAGAAAAACCATACCCATCATCATCTCACATCGTTTTTTTTTTTTTTTTTTTGAGGTGGAGTTTCGCTCTTGTTACCCAGGCTGGAGTGCAATGGCGCGATCTCGGCTCACCGCAACCTCCGCCTCCTGGGTTCAGGCAATTCTCCTGCCTCAGCCTCCTGAGTAGCTGGGATTACAGGCACGTGCCACCATGCCCAGCTAATTTTTTGTATTAGTAGATATGTGGTTTCATCATGTTGGCCAGGCTGGTCTCGAACTCCTGACCTTAGGTGATCCACCCGCCTCAGCCTCCCAAAGTGCTAGGATTACAGGCATGAGCTACTGCACCCAGCCTTCTTTTAGCATATTTCAAGTATATAATACAGTGTTACTACCTAGACTCACCATGCTTTATATTAGGTCTCCAGAACTTGTTTATCCTGCATAACTAAACTTTATACCCACGTGCTGCTGGGAGCTGCTGGGAAGTTGGCGGCTTGGGGCTGAAGGCTCGCAGATGGAGCAGTCATGTCTCACAATCAAGTTTACTGTTCGGACAAATAGGACGATGAGGAGTTTGAGTGTCAGTTAGTGCCGGCGCGTGGGCAATAGTGAGGTTGAGAGTCTTGACCACTGAGGGCACCAGGAGTTAGTAACAGGAATTAGGTGACAGAATTGGTGCATGAGTAAGAGATGTGAATGGGCACGGGTGTGATATTGGTGGAAGGTGTGAGGTGCATGCGAGAAGGGTGGGAGGCGATTGTAAAACAATAAAGTGGTTGCGAATTGGGAAAAAACAACACGGCCGGGCGCGGTGGCTCACCCCTGTACTCCCAGCACTTTGGGAGGCCTAGGCGGGCAGATCATGAGGTCAGGAGTTTGAGACCAGCCTCACCAACATGGTGAAAACCCTGCCTCCACCAAAAGTACAAAAATTAGCTGGATAATCCCAGCTACTCAGGAGGCTGAGGGCAGGAGAATCTCTTGAACCCAGGAGGCGGAGGTTTCAGTGAGCTAAGATCATGCCACTGCACTCCAGCCTGGGTGACAGAGCAAGACTGTCTCAAAAAACAAAAAAGATGCCCTTTCACCAACATCTGCCCATTTCCCCCACCCCCTACAGTCACCTGCAACCACCATTCTACTCTCTGCTTTTAGGAGGTTGATTTTATTGATTGATTGATTGAGATGAGTTTTGCTCTTGTGTCCAGGCTGGAGTGCAATGGCACCATCTCAGCTCACCACAACCTCTGCCTCCCAGATTCAAGCAATTCTCCTGCCTCAGCCTCCCAAGTAGCTGGGGTTACAGGTGTGCACCACCACACCTGACTCATTTTGTCTTTTTAGTAGAGACGAGGTTTCACTGAGGCTGATCTCAAACTCCTGACCCCAGGTGATCCACATCCCTTGGCCTCCTAGAATGCCGAGATTACAGGTGGAGCCACCCTGCCCAGTGTGAGCTGAGGCTGACTTTTTTAGACTCCACATATAAATGAGATTATGCAGTAACTACCTTTCTGTGGCTGGCTTATTTCACTTAGCATAATGTCCTCCAGTTCATCCATGATGTCACATATGGCAGAATTTCTTTCTTTTATATTCGACTCTAGATCAACTACAATTTCTTTGTCTGTTCATCCATTGGTGGACACTTAAATTTTTTTTTTTTGAGACAGGGTCTCGGTCTGTCGCCCAGGCTGGAATGCAGTAGCGTGATCTTGGTTCATTGCAACCTCTGCCTCTCAAGTTCAAGTGATTCTCCTGCCTCAGCTTCTCAAGTAACTGGAATTACAGGCGCCTGCCACCACACCCGGCTAATTTTTGTAATTTTAGTAGAGACAGGTTTTGACCATGTTGACCAGGATAGTCTTGAACTTTTGACCTTGTGATCCACCTGCCTCAGCCTCCCAAAGTGCTGAGATTACAGGTGTGAGCCATCACATCCGGCCCTTAAATTGTTTCCATACCTTGACTACTGTGAATTACGCTACAATGAACGTGGAGCGGGTGCAGATGTCTCTTGGAGATACTGATTTGATTTTATTTGTATGGTGAACCCAAAGTATTTGAGACAGGTCTCCATCCATTTAGAAAGTTTATTTTGCCAAGGTTAAGAACACGCTTATAACAGCCTTAGGAGGTCCTGATGACATTTGCCCAAGGTGGCCAGGGTTCAGCTTGCCTTTATACATTTTAGGGAGACATGAGACATCAGTCAATATGTGTGAGACATATAATGGTTTGGTCTGGAAAGGCAGGGCAATTTGAAGTGGTTGTGGGGGTGTTGGGGAGGCTTCCAGGTTGTTGGTAGAAAAGAGACAAATGGTTGCATCGTTTTGAGTCTTTGATCAGCCTTTCAGTGAATACACAATTTACACGTGAGAGGGAGGTAGAGGAATAGTCACTTAGAGTGCAGTGACACCATCTCGGCTCACTGCAACCTCCAACTCTCGGGCTCAAGTGATTCACCTGCCTCAGTCTCCCAAGTAGCTGGGACTACAGGCATGCGCCACCATGCCCAGCTAATTTTTGTATTTTTAGTAGAGACAGGGTTTTGCCATGTTGGCCAGGCTGGTCTTGAACGCCTGACCTCGTTATCCACTTGCCTCAGACTCCCAAAGTGCTGGGATTATAGGTGTGAGCCACTGTGCCTCGCCAGCTTGCTCTTTCTAGGGTAGGTAGCGAGACAAAGGAGCAGTTGGTACCAACATCCTCCAAGGACCTCCAGCAGTCCCTGTGGGGACAGGCTGGGCCAGGGGGGCTGGGTGGGGCCAGGGGACTCAGCCTATTGTCCAAGGTGGCTTAGCCCCTCCTGGGTGGGAGAGGAGGTGGGCCAGGGGCCGTCCTGGGCTGGTGGGCCCCACCCTGTCCCTCTCTCATCTCTGCCTGGGATGAGAGGTCCAGGGGGCTGCCCTGGCTGGTCTGGCCACATACCTGAGTGGAGCTGGGCCTCCCGCTTGTCAATGAAACAAACACTGCAGTGCAGGGAGGCAGCCTGCCTGGTTGTCCCCACCCTTCCTGGACCTTTCATCCCACCCTGAACAATCCCATCTGCTTCATTTAACCCTTTGTCGGACCTGTTCTGGAGCATTTGTCCTAGTGCTTGCAGCCTTGCCAACCCTGCCCCCAACACGCGGTGCATCTGAGCCTGTCATTATTTTGCTTCCTGTCATTATTCTGGTTCTGATCCACCCCCTTTCGATGATTCTGAACCCATATGGCTCCCTTCCCCTAATAATAAAAAGAATGACACTCTGGGATAAGTGCTATTCTAGAGCAAGTCATGAAAATAATAATAGCTAACAGGGAACACTAACATGTGCCAGGCACTCCTTTTTTATTTTTGAGATGGAATCTTGCTCTGTCGCCCAGTCTGGAGTGGAGTGGTGTGATCTCGGCTCACTGCAGCCTCCACCTACTGGGCTCAAGCGATTCTCCTGCCTCAGCCTCCTGAATAGCTGGGACTACAGGCGTGCGCCACCATGCCTGGATAATTTTTTGTATTTTTAGTAGAGACAGGGGTTTTGCCATGTTAGCCAGGCTGATCTCGAACTCCTGCCCTTGTGATCCACCCACCTCGGCTTCCCAAACTGCTGGGATTACAGGCGTGAGCCACCATGCCTGGTGTGCACTCTTTTAAGCTCTTTGCAGATATGAATTCATTAAATCCTCATAACAACTTGGAGGATAATAGGAGGTACATCCTATTATCTTTTTTTTTTTTTTTAAGATGAAGTCTCGCTCTTGTTGCCCAGGCTGGAGTGCAATGGCATGATCTTGGCTCACTGCACCCTCCACCTCCCGGGTAGGTAGAGAAGGCAGGTAGAGCTAACGTAGTCTTTTTAGACTGGGATCCATGGTAAGAAATACATTGCAGTTTTGCTTACAGATGCATGATGAAAATACTTTTTTCTTTTCTTTTCTTTTCTTTTTTTCTTTGAGATGGGCTTTCACTCTTGTTTCCCAGGCTGAAGTGCAATGGCACGATCTTGGCTCCCTGCAACCTCCGCCTCCTGGATTCAAACAATTCTCCTGCCTCAGCCTCCTGAGTAGCTGGGATTACAGGCATGTGCCACCACACTGGGCAAATTTTTGTATTTTTAGTAGAGACGGGGTTTCACTATTTTGGTCAGGCTGGTCTCGAACCCTGACCTCAGGTGATCCACCTGTCTTGGCCTCTCAAAGTGTTGGGATTTCAGACATGAGCCACCGTGCCTGGCCGGAAAATACTTTTTCCTAATTGACAAAAAATAATTGTATATACTTATGGGTTACAATGTGATGTTTTAGTATATACAATGTATAATGACTAAATCAAGCCAACTACCATATTTTTGTTTCTGTTTTTGTTTTTTGGGACAGAGACTCTGTCACCCAGGCTGGAGTGCTATGGTGCGATCTCAGCTCACTGCAACCTCCACCTCCTGGGCTCAAACGATTCTCCTGTCTCATCCTCCCGAGTAGGTGGGATTATAGATATGCGCCACCATGTCCAGCTAATTTATATTTTATATATAATTATTTATTGATTTATTTGAGATGGAGTCTTCTCTCTGTCGTCCAGGCTGGAGTGCAGGGGCGTGATCTCAGCTCACTGCAACCTCCACCTCCCAGCTTCAAGCAATTCTCCTGCCTCAACTTCCTGAGTAGCTGGGATTACAGGTGCCCGTCACCATGCCTGTCTAATTTTTTTGCATTTTTAATAGAGACGGGGGTTTCACCATGTTGGTCAGGCTGGTCTTGAACTGCTGACCTCAGGTGATCCACCCGCCTTGACCTCCCAAAGTGCTGAGATTACAGATGTGAGCCGCCGCGCCTGCCCCCTGATGCCTTTTTATTCTATTTTATTCTCTTCTTTATTTACTTTGGATGCTGCTTTCAACCCACTGAACTAGTTCCTTACCTGCCTGTCTCCATGGCAACAACCTTGTATGCTACAACCTGGACCAGTCCCACCAAAGCGAAGTTTCTCAGTCCCAGCACATATGTCAATGGATGTGGGTCTCACAGTTCTCTGGGAAGGTAGGGTGGGCTGTCATGTATATTAGTCCAATGCTGAGGAGTATCCCAGCTTCCCTACCAGGTTGGTGGCAGCAGCAATCCCACCAACCAAAAATATCTTCCGACGTTGCCAAATGCAGCCTGTCCCAGTACCTGGCAGGTAGTTGTAAAGCAGGAAAGGTCTCGAAACAAACCTCTCAAACACCGAACTGGGAAGGAAGTGGTGATTTATTCGGCCAGGAGCTGTGATGATCTGGATGCCCCAAATAGCCCCTGGACAAAGAAAATCCATGCCCTTATAAAGGCTTACAACTCTAGAAATTACACGTGAAAGGGTCTTGGGTTTACAACTCTAGAAATTACACGTGAAAGGGTCTTGGGCTTACAACTCTAGAAATTACACGTGAAAGGGTCTTGGGTTTACAACTCTAGAAATTACACGTGAAAGGGTCTTGGGTTTACAACTCTAGAAATTACACATGAAAGGGTCTTGGGCTTACAACTCTAGAAACTACATGTGAAAGGGTCTGGTCCATGGAGTAGCCATGGGGTATGTGGCTTAGGCGGGGGTTTGATCCTGTTTAAGTAAAAACAATGCCTTCCAGAAAGATTCCTCCATACCATGCCTGTGATCTTTAGGAGGGCAATTAAAGGTGGCGCCCAGTCTGCCAGTCTTTACTTCTCCTATTGAAATGCAATGTGGAAGTCAAGGGGGAGGTGGCCTTAGGTGCTTAGCTCTCCTTCCTCAGTAGTTGTGTAGTAAATATGTGTGGCATGAATGAAGGGAGCAAATAGAGCTGGGGAAGGCCAGGAAGGGAGGGTTCTCATGCTTTTATGCCTGATAACGACTATCACGAAAGACTCCAAAAGCCACAACCTTGTACAAAGACCATCTCAACCTTACACAAAAATACTCCTGCAAGTGCACCTGGCCAGGAACCTCGGCACGGTGGCTCACACCTGTAATCCCAGCAGTGTGGGAGGCTGAGGCAAGAGGATCGCTTCAACCCAAGACGCTGTCTCTACAGAAAACGTATCACCCTTGTTATGGATCTTCGTAGCCAAGGACAAATATTTCAAAACTATTATGCAATTCTCCTCACTGTTTCCTTTAAAAAGCTTTGTCTTCCTCTACCTTCCTGAATATGCACGTAGTTTACAGTGGAATGCATATTCCCACTGCAATGTTCTGTTTCCAAATGAGCATATTTTCCTTTAGAGAACTTCTCTCTGTTTGCTATTTTGGTTGACAGGGGTTTGGCTAGTTACTCTAAGGAACTGGGATTGCTCTATCTTATCGTAAATTCCTCTCCTCCCTGGAGTCCTAGGAAGCTGGCTTCTTCCATCTCAGAAGTTTCAAGGGAGTAAAATAATCTATCAGGAGTATATGAAAAAATTTACTGCCATTTAGTAGGACCGTGTGTGTGTGTGTGTGTGTGTGTGTGTGTGTGTGTGTTTTTCTTGGTGAGGATTGTAGCTATGAAAATACACGTCTGAGAAAAGTTTTCCCCAAATTCAAAATTTCAATTTCAGTCATTCACATTCCATAGTCTTTTTTCTTTTTTTGAGACCAAGTCTCACTCTGTCACCCAAGCTGGAGTGCAGTGGTGCAATTTCAGCTCACTGCAACCTCTGCCTCCCAGGTTTAAGCAATTCTCTTGCCTCAGCCTCCCAAGTAGCTGGGATTGCAGGCAGGTACCACCATGCCCGGCTAATTTTTTTGTACTTTTAGCAGAGATGGGGTTTCACCATGTTGGCCAGGCTGCTCTCGAACTCCTGACCTCAGGTGATCCCACCCACCTCAGTCTCTCAAAGTGCTGCAATTACAGGCGTGAACCACCGTGACCTGCCTCATGGTCATTTAAAAATATTCTTGTAGCACCTGCATATTATGAATCTAAAGCTTTTCTTTAAATTAGCTCATTTCTTAAAGTACCTATTATATTCAATAGCTATATAAGTACTTACGATTGCCTTGTCCTAAATAGTATTATCTTTAAGATCAGAGGTTTTATAGATGAATTAGTCCATTCTCTCTTTGCTACAAAGAAATACCTGAGACTGGGTAATTTATAAAGATAAGAGATTTAATTGGCTCATGATTCCACAGGCTGTACAGGAAGCATGGTGGCATCTGCTTGGCTTTTGGGGAGGCCTGAGGAAATGTACAATCATGGCGAAGGCAAGCGGGGAGCCAGCACATCGTACGTCCAGAGTAGGAGCAAGAGAAAGAGGTTGGAGGTGCCATGCACTTTTTTTTTTTTTTTTTTTTTGAGACAAAGTCTTGCTCTGTCATCCAGGCTGGAGTGCAGTGTGGCGATCACAGCTCACTGCAACCTCTGCCTCCTGGGCTTGAGCCATCTTTGTCTAATGAACAAAAAGTGTCTGCTCATGTCCTTTGCCCACATTTTAGTAGGGTTATTTGTTTTTTTGCTTGTTAATTTAAGTTCCTTATAGATTCTGGATATTAGACGTTTGTCAGATGCATACTTTGCAATTATTTTCTCTCATTCTGTGGGTTGTCTGTTTACTCTGTTGATAGTTTCTTTTGCTGTGCCGAGCTTTGAAGTTTAATTAAATCTCATTTGTCAATTTTTGTTTTTGCTGTGATTGCTTTTGGTATCTTTGTCATGAAATCTTTGCCAGGTCCTATGTCTAGAATGGCATTTCCTAGGTTATCTTCCAGAGTTTTTATAGTCTTAGTTTTACATCTAAGTCTTTACTCTATCTTGACTTGATTTTCGTATATGGTGTAATGAAGGGGCCCAGTCTCAGTCTTCTACATATGGCTAGCCAGTTATCCCAGCACCACTTATTGAATAGGGAATCATTTCCCCATTGCTTGTTTTTGTCAGCTTTGTTGAAGATCAGATGGTTGTAGGTGTGTGGCATTGTTTCTGGGCTCTCTATTGTATTCCATTGGTCTATGTGTCCATTTTTGTACCAGTATCATGCTGTTCTGGTTACTGTAGCCTTGTCGTATAGTTTGAAATCATAGCCTCTGATTTTGAGGACTTTGTTTGTGTATGTATGTATGCATGTATGTATCTTTGTATGTATGTATGTATGTATTGAGATAGAGTCTGGCTCTGTCACCCAGGCTGGAGTGCGGTGGCGCAATCTCGGCTCACGGCAACCTTCACCTCCCAAGTTCTAGCGATTCTCCTGCCTCAGCCTCCCAAGTAACTGGGATTACCCAGATAATTTGTATTTTTGGTGGAGACGGGGTTTCACCATGTTGGCCAGGCTTGTCTGGAACTCCTGACCTCAGGTGACCCACCCACCTCAGCCTCTCAAAGTGCTAGGATTACAGGCGTTAGCCACCATGCTCTGCTGATCTTGAGAACTTTATAGCCTCTTCATTGCCCTTGTAACATCATCTCCTTAGTCTTTGAGCACTTCCTTGCTTTCTGGGAGAATTACCTCTTAATAATGCTAACCTGATCACAACCCTTACCCTTTGCTTCAAATCCTCCAGTGACTTTCCACTGCACTTCCAAGAACATCTCAACTTCATACAATCATTGGTTTACAACCCTTCCTCTTCTTTCTTCTTGTTAGGTCTGACCTCTGCTTACCTGGTTGGTCTCACCTTACACTCCAACCATGATTTCTCAATGTGCTCTGGCCACTCTGGCCTTCTTGAAATTCCTCAAGTGGGTCAGGTTTATTCCAGCCTCTGGACTTTTGCATATATTGTTCCCTCCATCACGAACACGCTTCCCCTGTGATAAGTACCTTCTCATCTCTCAGGGCCCTCCTTAAATATCACCTCCTGTGAGAAGTCTTCCCTGATGACTCTATGCAAAATTATGCTTCTCTCCCATTAATAGAGTTACTTCAAAATCCCCTTCACTCTCTGCAAGGACATTACTTATTTATCTATTGTATGAATCACTGTCTGATTTCTCCACTAGGACACAAACTTCTTGAGGGAGTAAAGACTTGTCTTATTACTCACTCTGTTCCCCAGACTTGGAATTGTTACTAAAACACCAGGGTTCCAGGCTAGGTCCTGCTGCTCACCACACAGAAAGTCAATCACTGAGACAACAATTATTGCTTTAATCTCCTTGGCTACAGCCAAGGAGGCGGAAGATCAGTCTCAAATCCATCTCCTGACCAACTAAAATTACAGGTTTATATAGCAGGGAAGAAATGTGATTATGTGTAGCATAGCAGAAAATCAGGAGGGGTAAGGAAGCAATCACGGTGAATGAGGGGTCTGGCATCTCATTGTCTGGGTGGGATGATCTGCTGAGCTTCGGTTCTTTGATACTATTTGAGAGGCCTGAGGGTCCTGTAATGTGGAAGGAACTCAGATAAAACAAATGTAAGTTTCCCACAGAATGGGAGAAAATATTTGTAAACTATGCATCTGACAAAGATCTAATATCCAGCATCTATAAGGAACTCAAGAAAAGTTACAAGAGAAAAACAAACACCACCATTAAAAAGTGGACAGAGGACATTTTTTAAAAGAGATACATGTAGCCAACAAGCATATGAAAAAAAATCCTCACTATCACTGATCATTAGAGAAATGCAAATCAAAATCACAATGAGATACCATCTGACACCAGTCAGAATGGCTATTATTAAAACATAAAAAAAAATAACAGAGGTGGTGGAGAAAACCTATCAAGATTGTGAAGAAAAGGGAACATTTATACACTGTTGGTGTGAGTGTAAATTAGTTCAACCATTGTGGAAAGCAGTGTGGCAATTCCTTAAAAAGCTAGAAGTAGAACTACCATTTGACCCAGCAATCTCATTATTGGATATACACCCAGAAGAATATAAATCATTCTACCATAAGGACACATGCATGTGATTGTACATTGCAGCACTATTCACAATAGCAAAGACATGGAATCAATCTAGATGCCCATCAATGACAGATTAGATAAAGAAAATGTGACACATACACACCATGGGATACTATGCAACCACAAAAAAATAACGAGAACCTGTCCTTTGCAAGAACATAGATGGAGCTGGAGGCCATTATCCTTAGCAAACTAACTCAGGAACAGAAAACCAAATATTGCATGTTCTCACATATAAGTTGGAGCTAAATGATGAGAACTCATGAACACAAACACTGAGGTCTACTTCACAGTAAACTTTGGGAGGAGGGAGAGGAGCAGAAAAAATAACTATTGGGTACTAGGCTTTATACCTGGAAGATGAAATCATTTGTACAACAAACCCCTGTGACATGAGTTTACCTATATAATAAGCCTTCACATGTAACCCTGAACCTAAAATAAGAGTTAAACAATAACAAATGTCAGTTTCAGGTATTTATACATATAAATATATATAAATACTTATATATATATATGCATATATATGTATATATTATATAAAATACTTATATATAAATAAATATATATAAATTTATATATAAATTTATACCTATATATAAATATATATATACACTTATATATATACTGTCTATAAGACTATTGGGTTGGTTTCAAAATAAGCTGTCATATGAAAGGCACTCAAGACATATTCGCTGGTTGGATAAAGGAGTGACTGTGGGTCTGGACTAAATATTAAATAAATGAAATGGTAAATGAACGAATCATGCAGAGATTCCTATGGAAAGAAGAGCAAGTTCAGAAGAAAAGATTTTGTGTTTTCCTTTTTACTTCTTGCTGTGATAACCACCCTGGTTCTTCCTCCACAGGTCTGCCTTTCAATGCAGTGGTCTTTGCCCAACCCAAAGACCAAGGAACACTTGGAACCACCAGACAGTTGACACATGACCCTTCCTCCCCAGCATCACTCATCAGTTCCATGGGTAGGTAATAATAAAAACCAGTAGCAGGAGTTTATGAAATCCTTATTCCCTAACCCTGCATGGTGCATCACTTCATTGCATCGTCACAACAGCCCTGTGCTCTTATCCCCATTGGGCGTGTAAGGAGACAAGGCTCAGAGAGGTTAAGTGACTTGCCCCAGATCACACAGTGAATAATTGGGACTTGAATCCAATGGAGTCCACTTCTTCCATTTTCCTCCCACTCTGCATTTTGTTTCCTGCTTTGGGAAGATTGCCATTGGCTTGATTTTAGGAAGAAAAGAAAATGAGGCTTCAAGAGGTGATTTGGGCCGGGCACAGTGGATCACACCTGTAATCACAGAAGTTTGGGAGGATGAGGTGGGAGGATCATTGAGGTCAGGAGTTTGAGAACAGCCTGGCCAACATGGTGAAACCCCAAACTAGCCAGGTGTAGTGGTGCAAACCTGTAATCCCACCTATTCAGGAGGCTGAGGCAGGAGAATTGCTTGAACCCAAGAGGCGGAGGTTGCAGTGAGCTGAGATTGCGTCATTGCACTCTAGCTTGGGTGACAGAGCGAGACTCCATCTAAAAAAAAAGAGACATTATTTGAATCTGAGGCCTGTGTAGGTAGACTCTGTGTCTTCTGCCTTACTAGTAAATACTCACAGCCCAGCATGGCAGTGCATAACTGTAGTCCCAGCTACTCAAGAGGCTGAGGCAGGAAGATTGCTTCAGCCCAGAGGTTGGAGAGTGCAGTGAACTATGATTGCACCATTGCACTGCAGCCTGGGTGACAGAACAAGACCCTGTCTCAAAAACAAAAACAAAAAACAAGCCAGGCACAGTGGCTCCCGCCTGTAATCCCAACACTTTAGGAAGCCAAGGAGGATCACTTGATCCCAGGAGTTTGAGATTAGTCTGGGTACCATGGTGAAAACCCATCTCCATTAAAAAAATTAGCTGGGCATGGTGGCATACACCTATAGTTCCAGCTACTTGGGAGGCTGAGGCGGGCAGATTGCTTCAGCCTAGAATTGGAGGCTGCAGTGAGCCATGATTGCACCGATGCACTATAGTCGGGCAATAGAGCAAGACTGTCTCAAAAAAAAAAAAAAAAAAGCAAACATCTGTTTCCTCAAGAGTAGGCAGGAGAGATAGACAGGTCCTTATCCTCTCTCCAACCTTCTCATCTACCTGCCCACCTTCTCTCTCCATATCTGCAGTATCGTAGAGGCAGATGGCATTGATGGGGTTGCTGTGGGTATGGCCACCAATCCTGTCACCTAAACAGGCAGGTTGCCCATTGCTGGGAGACGATTCCCCAGGTATCTCCTTGGAGGGAACCAGCCCAGGCAGGGAGAGGGGGTTCACGGCATGAGCCCTGTCAAGGTTCTTTCTGCTGCTCCTGCTCCTTGCCTCTGGGTGATAGGTCCTCCCTTTCCTCGGAGTCTAGTTCTGTTCCTTGTATTTGAATGATGACTTTTTTTTTTTTTTTTTTTTGAGATGGAGTCTTGCTCTGTTGCCCAAGCTAGAGTGCAGTGGTGCGATGCTGATTCACTGTAACCTCCACCTCCCAGGCTCAAGTGATTCTCCTGCCTCAGCCTCTCGAGTAGCTGGGATTACCGGTGCGCACCACCACACCAGATTAATTTTTATATTTTTAGTAGTGACGGGGTTTCACCATGTTGGCCAGGCTGGTCTTGAACTCCTGATTTCAAGTGATCCGCCTGTCTCGGCCTCCCAAAGTGCTAGAATTATAGGCGGGAGCCACTGCGCCCAGCCTTGTATTGGGATGATGACTTTATTTTGTAATTTTTAATTTAATTTTATTTTTTGAGGGGATGGAGTTTACTTTTGTTGCCCAGGCTGGGGTGCAATGGCACGATCTCGGCTCACTGCCACCTCCGCCTCCCGGGTTCAAGTGATTCTATGATGACTTTATAAGCAGCACAACAGAGCAGTTAAAAGAGGAAACACTGGTATTGGACAGCCTGGGTTCAAATCCCACCTCTGCTACTTTCCGGATAAAAAAAGAAACCACCTCTCTGAGCCTCTAGTGTCTTGGAAATAAATGCCCTATGTGACTGAGTAACTGTAAAATCTGAATTAAAGTAGATGATGCTTCCAAACAGTGGTTATCAACGGAATGTGATTTTGTCTTCCAGGAGACATTGGTAATATCTGGAAAAATTTTTGGTTGTCAGAAGTAGGAGGGTGGGTGCCAGTGACACATAGTAAAGCCCCTCTTCCTACCCGTGGGGAAAGCTAGAATTCTTTCTTTCTTTTCTTTTTTTTTTTCTACACTCACTAGTAAAGAACCAACCAAAGAATTCTTTCTTTCTTTTTTTTTTTTGAGACGGAGTCTTGCTCTGTCACACAAGCTAGAATGCATTGGTGCCATCTCAGCTCACTGCAACCTCCACCTCCTGGGTTCAAACAATTTTCCTGCCTCAGCCTCCTGAGTAGCTGGGGTTGCAGGAACCCCTCCATCAAACCCAGCTAATTTTTGTATTTTTAGTAGAGACAGGGTTTCACCATTTTGGGCAGGCTGGTCTAGAACTCCTGACCTCGTGATCCACCCACCTCGGCCTCCGAAAGTGCTGGGATTACAGGTGTGAGCCACTGCACCCAAACTAAACTGGAATTATTTCGAAAAAATCGATGTGCATCCTATGTGAATGCAACTTGCATTAACTAGTTAAGAGTGACTGCTGAAGGAACAGATTGTTCACCATATGAGAACTGTAAGTTTCACAACCATTAGAGCTGTTCACCATATGAGAACTGTAAGTTTCACATCCATTAGGGCTGTTCACCATATGAGAACAACTGGAAGTTTTACATCCATTAGGGCTGTTCAACATATGAGAAGTGTAAGTTTCACATCCATTAGGGTTGTTCACCATATGAGAACAACTGTAAGATTCACATCCATTAGGGCTGTTCACCATATGAGAACTGTGATTTTCACATCCATTAGTGCTGTTCAGCATATGAGAACTGTAAGTTTGACATCCATTAGGGCTGTTCACCATATGAGAACAACTGTAAGTTTCACATCCATTAGGGTTGTTCACCATATGAGAACAACTGTAATATTCACATCCATTAGGGCTGTTCGCCATATGAGAACAACTGTAAGTTTCACATCATTTAGGGCTGTTCACCATATGAGAACTGTAAGTTTCACATCCATTAGGGCTGTTCACCATATGAGAACAACTGTAAGTTTCACATCCATTAGGGTTGTTCACCATATGAGAACAACTGTAATATTCACATCCATTAGGGCTGTTCACCATATGAGAACAACTGTAAGTTTCACATCATTTAGGGCTGTTCACCATATGAGAACAACTGTAAGTTTCACCATAGGAGAACAACTGTTAGTTTCACATCCATTAAGGTTGTTCACCATATGAGAACAACTGTAAGTTTCACCATAGGAGAGCAACTGTTAGTTTCACATCCATTAGGGCTGTTCACCATATGAGAACTGTAAGTTTCACATCCATTAGGACTGTTCACCTTATGAGAACTGTAAGTTTCACATACATTAGGGCTTTTCACCATATGATAACAACTGTAAGTTTTACATCCATTAGGGCTGTTCAGCATATGAGAACTGTAATTTTCACATCCACTAGTGCTGTTCAGCATATGAGAACTGTAAGTTTGACATCCATTAGGGCTGTTCAACATATGAGAACAACTGTAAGTTTCACATCCATTAGGGCTGTTCACCATATGAGAACAATTGTATGTTTCACATCCATTAGGGCTGTTCACCATATGAGAACAATTGTATGTTTCACATCCATAAGGGTTGTTCACCATATGAGAACTGTAAGTTTCACATCCATTAGGGCTGTTCACCTTATGAAAACTGTAAGTTTCACATACATTAGGGCTTTTCACCATATGATAACAACTGTAAGTTTTACATCCATTAGGACTGTTCACCATATGAGAACTGTAAGTTTCACATCCATTAGGGCTGTTCACCATATGAGAACAACTGTAAGTTTCATCATATGAGAACAACTGTAAGTTTCACATCCATTAGGGCTGTTCACCATATGAGAACGGTAAGTTTCACATCCATTAGGGCTGTTCACCTTATGAGAACTGTAAGTTTCACATACATTAGGGCTTTTCACCATATAATAACAACTGTAAGTTTTACATCCATTAGGGCTGTTCAGCATATGAGAAGTGTAATTTTCACATCCACTAGTGCTGTTCAGCATATGAGAACTGTAAGTTTGACATCCATTAGGGCTGTTCAACATATGAGAACAACTGTAAGTTTCACATCCATTAGGGCTGTTCACCATATGAGAACTGTAAGTTTCACAACCGTTAGGGCTGTTCACCATATGAGAACAACTGTAATTTTCACATCCATTACGGTTGTTCACCATATCAGAACAACTGTATGTTTCACATCTATTAGGGTTGTTCTCCATATGAGAACTGTAAGTTTCACATCCATTAGGGCTGTTCACCATGTGAGAAAAACTGTAAGTTTCACATTCATTAGGATTGTTCACCATATGAGAACAACTGTAAGTTTTACATCCATTAGGGCTGCTCACCATATGGGAACTGTAAGTTTCACATCCATTAGGGCTGTTCACCATATGAGAACAACTGTAAGTTTCACATCTATTAGGGCTATTCACCATATGAGAACAACTGTAAGTTTTACATCCAATAGGGCTGTTCACCATATGAGAACCACTGTAAGTTTCACATCCATTAGGGCTGTTCACCATATGAGAACTGTAAGTTTCACATCCATTGGTGCTGTTCACCACATGAGAACTATAAGTTTCACATCCATTGGGGTGTTCACCATATGAGAACTGTAAGTTTCACATCCATTAGGGCTGTTCACCATATGAGAACTGTAAGTTTCACATCCATTAGGGCTGTTCCCCATATGAGAACAACTGTAAGTTTCACATCCATTAGGGCTGTTCACCATATGAGAACTGTAAGTTTCACAACCATTAGGGCTGTTCACCATATGAGAACAACTGTAATTTTCACATCCATTAGGGTTGTTCAACATATGCGATCTGTAAGTTTCACATCCATTACGGTTGTTCACCATATCAGAACAACTGTATGTTTCACATCTATTAGGGTCGTTCTCCATATGAGAACTGTAAGTTTCACATCCATTAGGGCTGTTCACCATATGAGAACTGTAAATTTCACGTCCATTAGGCCTGTTCACCATATGAGAACTGTAAGTTTCACATCCATTAGGGCTGTTCCCCATATGAGAACAATTGTAAGTTTCGCATCCATTAGGGGTCTTCACCATATAAGAACAACTGTAATTTTCACATCCATTAGGGCTGTTCACAGTATCAGAACAGCTGTAAGATTCACATCCATTAGGGCTGTTCAACATATGAGAAGTGTAAGTTTCACATCCATTAGGGCTGTTCACCATATGAGAACTGTAAGTTTCACATCCATTAGGGCTGTTCACCATATGAGAACAACTGTAAGTGTCACCATATGTTAACAAATGTAAGTGTCACATCCATTAGTGCTGTTCACCATGGGAGAACTGTAATTTTCACATCCATTAGTGCTGTTCAGCATATGAGAACTGTAAGTTTGTCATCCATTAGGGATTTTCACCATATGAGAACAAGTGTAAGTTTCACATCTTTTAGGGCTGTTCACTATATGAGAACTGTAAGTTTCACATCCATTAGGGCTGTTCACCATAGGAGAACAACTGTAAGTTTCACATCCAGTAGGGCTGTTCACCATATGAGAATTGTAAGTTTCACAACCGTTAGGGCTGTTCACCATATGAGAACAACTGTAATTTTCACATCCATTAGGGTTGTTCACCATATGAGAACAACTGTAAGTTTCACATCCATTTTGCTGTTCACTATATGAGAACAACTGTAAGTTTCACATCCATTAGGGCTGTTCACAGTATCAGAACAACTGTAAGTTTCACATCCATTAGGGCTGTTCAACATATGAGAAGTGTAAGTTTCACATCCATTAGGGCTGTTCACCATATGAGAACAACTGTAAGTTTCACATCCATTAGGGCTGTTCACCATATGAGAACTGTAATTTTCACATCCATTAGTGCTGTTCAGCATATGAGAATTGTAGGTTTGACATCCATTAGGGCTGTTCACCTTATGAGAACAACTGTAAGTTTCACATCCATTAGGGCTGTTCAGCATATGAGAGCAACTATAAGTTTCACATCCATTAGGGCTGTTCACCATATGAGAACTGTAAATTTCACATCCATTAGGGCTGTTCACCATATGTGATCTGAAAGTTTCACTTCTATTAGGGCTGTTCGCCATATGAGAACAACTGTAAGTTTCACATCCATTAGGGGTGTTCAACATATGAGACTTGTAAGTTTCTCATCCATTAGGGCTATCACCATATGAGAACAATTGTATGTTTCACATCCATTAGGGCTGTTCACCATATGAGAACTGTAAGTTTCACATCTATTAGGACTGTTCACCTTATGAGAACTGTAAGTTTCACATCATTAGGGCTTTTCACCATATGATAACAAGTGTAAGTTTCATATCCATTAGGGCTGTTCACCATATGAGAAGTGTAATTTTCACATACATTAGTGCTGTTCAGCATATGAGAATTGTAGGTTTGACATCCATTAGGGCTGTTCACCATATGAGAACAACTGTAAGTTTCACATCCATTAGGGCTGTTCACCATATGAGAACAACTGTATGTTTCACATCCATTAGGGTTGTTCCCCATTTGAGAACTGTAAGTTTCACATCCATTAGGGCTGTTCAGCATATGAGAACAACTGTCAGTTTCACATCCATTAGGGTTGTTCACCATATGAGAACTGGAAATTTCACATCCATTATGGTTGTTCGCCATATGAGAACTGTAAGATTCACATCCGTTAGGATGTCTGTTACAGAAACAAACAAAGCAGCAGAGAAAACCAGATACATATTATAGTAAATGCCGCTGAGCATGCGTATAAATTAGATCTCTTGAGCACTGTGTGCGGGAATGCAAATGATGCCACAACTGTGGAAAAGCACATGGTGCTTCCTAAAAAAAAAAATTAGAAATAAAATTACCAGATGATCCAGCAGTCCTACTTCTGGGTATAGATTCAAAAGAATTGAATGGGATTTTTCATTACTATCATACACGTTTATAAAAATGGGGCATCAGGATACCTCACCTACAGTATGGAAAATCATCTCTTCCCTCAGGGGACTGCTACTATCTCTCCTGACTTCCATGGTAATATTAAGGTTTAGATTCTATATGAGCATTAGTCTACATGGGATGTAGATTTTCTTCGAAAAACAATTTATGTCTGTGTACTGAAATTTATGAAAAAGTCAATAAAAGCTATGATTCTTAAAAAAAAAGAAAGAAAAGAATTGAAAGCAGAGGCTCAGGCAGATATTTATACACCAGAGCTCATAGCAGCATTATTTACAACACCTCAAATGTTGAAACCATCCAAATGTCCATCTGCAGATAAATGGATGCAAAAATGTGGTCCATCCCCACGATGGATTTTTGATTTTTTTGAGTTGGAGTCTTGCTGTGTCACCCAGGCTGGAGTGCAATGGTGCCATCTCAGCTCATTGCAGCCTCTGCCTCCCAGCTTCAAGCAATCCTCCCACCTTAGCCTCCTAAGTAGCTGGGATCACAGGGCATGACCACACCCAGCTAATTTATTATTATTATTTGAGGTGGTGTTTCACTCTTGTTGCCCAGGCTGAAATGCAATGGCACGATCTGGGCTCACCACAAACTCCACCTCCTGAGTTCTAGAGATTTTCCTGCCTCAGCCTCCTGGGTAGCTGGGACAACAGACACACACTACCGTGCCCGGCTAATTTTTGGTATTTTTTAGTAGAGACAAGGTTTCTACTAAAACCTGTTGGTCAGGCTGGTCACGAACTCCCAACCTCAGGCGATTCTCCTGCCTTGGCCTCCCAAAGTGCTGGAATTACAGGCATGAGCCACCACATCCGGCCATTATTATTTATTTATTTAGAGATTGAGTCTCGCTCTGTTTCCCAGGCTGAAGTGCAATGGCACAATCTCAGCTCACTGCAATCTCTGCCTCCTGGGTTTAAGTGATTCTCCTGCCTCAGCCTCCCAAGGAGCTGGGATTACAGGTGCCTGCCACCATGCCAGGGTAATTTTTGTATTTTTAGTAGAGACAGGGTTTCACCATATTGGCCAGGCTGGTCTCGAACTCCTGACCTCATGTGATTTGCCCACCTCGGCCTCCCAAAGTGCTGGTATTACAGTCACGAGCCACTGCACCTGGCCAAATCATGCTTTCTTGAAAGTCCAGACCTATCAACCATGCCCAGAGAACTTTCAGACTCTTTCACTCAAGGGTTTCCCTTCTCCTCCTTCTTGCTCCCATGATGAGCTCCATCAGAGAGAACACTTCTTCAGCATCTGACACCTTCTCTCAGAATCCCTAGTTCCCTAGTTCTGGCTTCCTTTGACCTGCACTCCATTAAGTATTAGAACATAGATCATCCATGGAACAGAAGTTCGATGTGATCTCCCTCTATGAGTAGTATTTTACTAGAGTATATTTTCTTTGTTCATTTTTTCTTTCTTTCCTTCTCTCCCTTCCTCCCTTTCTCTCTCTTTCTTTCTTTCTTCCCCCTTCTTCTTCTTCCTCTTCCTCCTCCTCCTTCTCCTCTTCTTCTTCTTCCTCCTATTTGACATAGGGTCTCCCTCTGTTACCCAAGCTGGAGTGCAGTGGTGCAATCACAACTCGCTGCAGCCTTGATCTCCCCAGGCTCAAGCAGATCCTCCCACTTCAGCCCCCCAAAGTAGCTGGGACCACAAGGATGCACCACCATGCACAGCTAATTTTTTGTTTTTATTTTTGTAGACATGGATCTCACTATGTTGCCCAAGCTAGTCTTGAGCTCCTGGGCTCAAGGATAAGGAATATTTCACTGGAACTTCCTTGGAAACAGAATGGTCAGCAAAATGTATGAATAGTAGATTTTCTTCATATGCCTGCCTGCCTGCCTGCCTGCCTTCTTTCCTTCCTTCTTTCCTTCCTTCCTTTCTTTCTCTTTCCTTCCTTCCTTTTCTTCCTTCTCCCTTCCCTTCTCTCTCTCCTTCCTTCCTTCCTTTTCTTTCTTTCTTTCTGTTTCCTTCCTTCCTTCCTTCTTTTCTTCCTTCCTTCATTTCTTTCTTTCTTTCTGTTTCCTTCCTTCCTTCCTTCTTTTTCTTCCTTCTCCCTTCCCTTCTCTTTCTCTCTCCTTCTTCCCTCCCCCCCTTTCTTTCTCTCCCTTTCTTTTCTTTCTTTCTTGGTCTCACTCCGTGGCCCAGGCAACAGTAGTGCAATCATAGCTCATTTCAGCCTCGACCTCCCTGGTTCAAGTGATCCTCCAACCTCAGCCTCCTGAGTAGCTGGGACCACAGGCGAGCACCACCACACCTGGCTAATTTTTAAAATTTTTTTGGTAAAGATGGGGTCTTGCTATATTGCCCAGGCTGGATTTGAATTGCTGGCCTCAAATGATCCTCCTGCTCAGCATCCCAAAGTGCTGGGATTACAGGTGTGAACCATTGTGCTCTGTTCTGAGCTTCCTTGCTTAGGTGCTGTTTCCATCCTCTTCTCTCACAGGAACTCACAAGCCTAGGGAGAGTTCAGCATCTCCACATGGAACCTCAGTGTGGCCAACAGGCAGCCCCCTGGTGGAAAAATCAACAATCGGTCCTGCTGGTGAGCTCCAATCTCATCTCCTTCACATTGTTATGGTCTCCTGGAGCTTTGTTAATCACTTTGGAGACTAACATTTTGATCTTTTCCATAAAGGGAAATGAAAGGGATGCCTGTATTGGAGTTTGCTGCCCAGCTACAGGCCCCCTAACTTTTAATTTAACCTCTAGCTTTATGACCATGTACAAGTATGCAATTCTAATCTTTATCTTGTTTTGAGATTCCATTCCAGAGTAGTTGGGGAACAGAAAGCCCAGCCTATAACCCCTGTTTTGTTTTTGTTTTTGTTTTTGTTTTTGTTTTTTTTTTCAGACAGGGTCTCATTCTGTCACCCAGGCTGGAATGCAGTGGCACAATCTCTGCTCACTGCAACCTCTGCCTCCTAGGTTCAAGCGATTTTCTGCTGTTAAAAGAAAGTCAGAGGGGGGAAGAAAAAGCAATTTTTGTATCTCAGCCTCCTGAGTAGCTGGGGTTACAGGCACCTATCACCACACCCGGCTAACTTTTGTATTTTTTGGTAGAGATGGAGTTTCACCATGTTGGCCAGGCTGGTTTTGAACTCCTGACCTTAAATAATCTGCCCACCTCAGAACTCTCTTGGAAGGAATTCTTAATTCAGAAGAAGAGTGAACTAATCATGCATATGTCTCATAGCACTTTTTTGCATCTAAGTTGTTCTATTTGGGACCAGAAGGCTTTTATTATCTTTTTTAAATTTAGCTTTTAAGTTTAGGGGTATATGTGCAGTTATATAGGTAAACTTTTGTCATCAGGCCTTGTTTTACAGATTATTTCATCACTCAGATATTAACCGTAGTATCCATTAGTTATTTTTCCTGATCCTTTCCCTCCACCTCCCGCCACCCTCCAATAGGCCCCTAATTAAACTAAAGAGCTTCTGCACAGCAACAAAAACTGTCAACAGAGTAAACAGACAACCTATAGAATGGGAGAAAAGTTTTGCAAACTATGCAGCTGACAAAGGTCTAATATCCAGCATCTATAAGAAACTTAAATGAATTTATAAGAAAACAACAACAGCAACAACAAAAACCATTAAAAAGTGGGCAAAAGACCAGGTGTGGTGGCTTGCGCTTGTAATCCCAGCACTTTGGGAGGCTGAGGCAAGCGGATTACCTGAGGTCGGGAGTTCAAGACCAGCCTGGCCAACATGACGAAACCCTGTCTCTACTAAAAAATATGAAAAATTAGCTGGGTATGGTGGCGCGCACCTGTAATCTCAGCTACTCGGGAGGCTGAGGCAGGAGAATCGCTTGAACCCGGGAGGCTCTTGAATTGAGAAGTGGAAGTCAGAAAAGACACAGCACTTCTTTCTGTTCAGGTCAGAGCAGGGGCCCACAGATGCACACTCAGGAATCAGTGGAAGTTGCTCTTCATTAAAAATCTCATGACTCTGGCTGGGCGTGGTGGCTCACACCTGTAATCCCAGCACTTTGGGAGGCCAAAATGGGTGGATCATGAGGTCAGGAGATCAAGACCATCCTAGCCAACATGGTGAAACCCTGTCTCTGCCAAAAATATAAAAATTAGCCGAGCGTGGTCATGTGCACCTGTAGTCCCAGATACTCAGGAGGCTGAGACAGGAGAATTGCTTGAACACAGGAGGCGCAGGTTGCAGTGAGCCAAGATCTTGCCACTGTACTCCAGCCTAGCAACAGAAGCAGACTCTGTCTCAAAAGAAAAAAAAAAAAAGCTTAAAGGGAAGAACTGAGATTGTCAGTTGTTTATTTTAGGAAACTGTCTGTGGTTGTACCATCCTTTCCTTTCTCTCACTGAGATTTGGTCTTCTCAATCAACAGGGTTGCATAATTCCCTCAACCTCCCACACATACAGCAGCTCTTCTAGACACAGGTTTTCCCAGGAGAAATGCAGGGACCCCAGCCATATCTCCCACCCTGAGAAATTTTGGAGTTTCAGGGAGCCCAGGAGCTCTGCAGAGGCCACCTTCTCTGAAGGGATTGTTCTTAGACCTCCATCTAGAGGCAAATGTTGACCCATCCATGCTGAAACCCACAGGCCTTCCTGGGTCACCTTCTCCCACCCACTCATGGATGGCAGGGAGCAGCAGCACTAAAGCCACACCAGAAATATGTTCAGGGCTGACAGGAGCCACCTTGTCACATGAGACATCTACAGGTGTGATTGTGGTGATGGAACATACTCTGCCCTTTACTTCCCCAGCTAAGACCTTGGCCAGTTCTGCATCTTTGGTTGTGGGAAGAACCACCCAGTCTTTGGGCGTGATGTCCTCTGCTCTCTCTGAGTCAACCTCTAGAGGAATTACACACTCCGAGCAAAGAACCAGCCCATCACCGAGCCCCCAGGTCAATGGAACTCCCTCTGGGAACTCCCTTGCTACAAGCGTGGTCTCAGGATTGAGTTCCCCAAGCACCAGGACCAGTTCCACAGGAGGAAATTTTACCAAAGAAGCATCGACACACACACTCACTGTAGAGACCACAAGAGGGCCAGTCACTGAAAGGTACACAGCCCCCACTGAGACCTCAACAACCAAAGGTGACAGCACAGGGACCCCCTGGAACACAAGATATATTCCTGTAAAAATCACATCTCTAATGAAGACATTTGCAGATTTGACTGCATCCAAGGAAAGTGTCCCAGTGTCTACGACTCCAGCGGAGACCACAGTTACGGACCCACATACTCTGGGAAGGACAAACCCATCATTTGGGACAGTTTCTTCTTCCTTTCTTGACTTATCATCTAGAGGGACCCCAAATTCCAGAGCCAGAACAAGCCTGGAACTGACTCCATCAACCACTGGATATCCCTTCTCCTCTCCTGAACCTGGCTCCCCGGGACACAGCAGAATAAGTACCAGTGCGCCTTTGCTGTCATCTGCTTCAGTTTTTGATAATAAAATATCAGAGACCAGCATATTCTTCGGCCAGAGTATCACCTCCCCTACGTCTCCTGGGATACCGGAGGCCAGAACCAGCACAATGCCCAACTCGGTGATCCCTTTTTCCATGACACTAAGCAATGCAGAAACAAGCACTGAAAGGGTCCGAAGTACAATTTCTTCTCTGGGGACTCCATCTACATCCACAGAGCAGACAGCAGAGAGTGTCCTTACCTCCCGTGCCTTCACTGAGACCACGGATATACCCAGCACCCACACAACCAAGACTTTAGCTTCAGAATGGTCAGGGAGTCCAGTTGCCCTCAGTGGCACCAGCAATTCAGTGCTGACAACCACATCTCCATCTACCACTTCAGTCTCAGGGGAGACCGACACCCATTACTCCACACGTGGAAAGGAAACAGAAGGAAATTTGAATGCATCTATGACTGCACTTGAGACCTCTGCTCCTGGAGAGGAGACTGAAATGACTGCCACCATGGGCCCCACTCCAAATTTTACCACCCTTGACAGGAAGATCAGAAGTCCATCTCAGGTCTCTTTATCCCACCCAACAAGAGAGCTCAGCCCCACAGGCAGCACCTCTGGGAGGCAGAGTTCCAGTACAGCTGCTCACGGGAGCTCTGACACCCTGAGGGCAACACCTTCCAGCATCTCACCAGCATCCTCATGGACCAGTGAAAACACAGCTCAGCACTTTAGTGAACCCCAGCACATACAGTGGGTGGAGACAAGTCCTAGCATGAAAATGGAGAGACTCCCAGCATCAACCAGTGTGTTCACTTCTCCAGCAACTGGTTCCATGGAAGCAGCATCTGTCAGGGAATTATCAACAGCCATGCTCACAACAGAGACCACGAATGGCCCAGGCACTGTTTATGCTACGGCTTCTACCAACATCCCAATTGTAAGGGGCTACGTTACCAGAAGAAGATTGGCCACAACCCACATGCCCATTGGAACCACAGCTTTCTCCGAGACATCTACAGATTTTATCATGGCCAAAGAAAGTGTCTCAATGTCAGCATCTCCATCTCAGTCTATGGATGCTGCTGGGTCAAGCACTCCAGGAAGGACAAGCCAATTGGTTGGCACATTTTCTGATGACTTCTATCATTTAACATCTGGAGAAATTACAATACCTGGAGATGGAACCAGCTCAGCTTCAACTCCACAAATGACTGCAACCCACCCTCCGTCTCCTGAGCATGGCTCTGCTAGAAGCGCCTGGCTTGGCATCTTGTCCTCATCGCCTTCGGCTCCTACTCTCAAAGTCACATCTCCTCCTGCTCCTACTCCCAAAGTCACAATGAGCTCCACCTTTTCAACCCAGAGAGTCACCACAACCATGACAAAGGACACAGTTGAAATGAGTCAATGGAATACACCTGACTTACTTCCCGTGACTTCCTTGACACCAAGTAATATTCCAACAAGTGCTGCCATGGGGAAAAGCACCCTGGTTCCCTTGGACTCTCCTTCTCCAGCCGCATCAACAGAGGCATCAGAAGGGGGACTCCTGACCCTCGGCACCTACCCTGAATCAACAAACACACCCAGCATCCACCTCGGAGTACACACTAGTTCAGAAAGTCCTAGCACCATCAACCTCTCCACGGCCTCAGTAGTAAAAACTGGCCCTTATACACCTCTCACCTTCCCCTCAATAGAGACCAACATTCATGTCTCAACAGCCGGAATGGAGGCAAATGAAATTGCTTACTCTTCTGGGTCCTCATCTGAGATGACAGCTCCTGGAGAGACTAACACTAGTAGCACCTGGGCCCCCACCAACTACATCACCACTATGGATCCTAGGGATATAAGTTCAGCTCAGGTCTCTACACCCCACTCAGTGAGGATGCTCAGAACCACAGACAATCATCCAAAGACAGAGTCCACCAGCCCAACTGCTTACTCTGGAAGTCCTAAAATCTCAAGTCCACCCAATCTCACCAACCCAGCCACAAAAGCATGGACCAACATTGACACAATTGAATACTCCACTCAATTACATCACACAAATTTGGCAGAAAAATCACCTGGATTTGAGACACAGTCAACCCCAGGACCTGTCTCTGTAGTAATCTCTACATCCACTACTATTGGAAGCAGAACATTGGAACTGACTTCTGATGTCCCAAAGAAACCCATGGTCCTCACCACCAGTGAGCAGACCACAATCACTCTCCCCATGGCAACAAGGCGGAGTACCAGTTTGACAGAAGAAATGGCTTCAATAGACCTTGACATTTCAAGTCCAGGTTCACCCATGAGAACATCTGCTATTTTTCCACCTGTGTCCACATCTTCTCATGAACTTCCAAAGTCAGATACCAGTGCCATTGAAAATACAGGTTTAACCATGTTGGATCAGCATCTAGGATTCAGGAGTTTGGGCACAACTGGGGACTTAACTCCTCTCTCAGTCACAGTCTCCCAGGAACCCAGCATGGGCCCAGAACCAAGTCCATCCATCTCATTAATGTATTCATCCACAGACACTGCAACCACAGGTGTCACATCCTCAGGGGCTAGATACAGCACTGATGTACCTGAATCTAGGATTCCAGGCTTCCCCAGCACAGAAGCCAAGAAGAGTTCATCACCTCTTCCAACCTCTACTCTCCCATCTACAGAACCCACATCCACAGCAGTACTGATCACTTGGCTACAAAGTCCCCATTCAACCAGGAGGAGACTCGTATCAGAGGCAATAACACCAGTCAACTCTGTATCTCAAGATGTTACAAGCTCTTCTCCAGGGCGGTCAACAGAGGTGCAAAGTCTTGCTGCCATTTTCAGCTCTACGGAAACTGACAGAGGAGTCACACAGACATCTGGCTATGGAAAACCCAGAGTAGATTTGGGAACAAGTTTTGCTGAATGGAATTCATCTATGCCTTTGACCTCAAGCACTGCTGGGGCCTCAGTTTCCTCTGAGGCAACCACTTCCAGAAGGCAAAGTGACCCCTGGTCAGAGTCATCAGTGACCATGAGAAGGGTTGGGTCAGGATTTCCTTCAGCCTCCTCTGTTTCCCCTGATAGGACCACTTCATTGGTTGTTCCCCCGACAGTGGGTGAAACTGCAGGTTCTACTTTATTCTTCCCTAAAGTTAAGGAAATGTCAACTGAGAAAGTGTCAGCTTCCTCTTTGGCCCCTAGACTACTAGGCACAACATCTCCCATGGCTCTCCTTGGGATCACATCTTCCATGGGCACTGAAGAGGATGCAGGAACAAGCTCAACCACCTCGTGGTCCAGCTCCTCTTCTAAAGGTGAAATAAGTTCCTCCATTCATATGTCCTCTACCATTCACAACAGTCCTGCTTCTTTTGATCTGTCCACCAGAGAAGGTCCCAGGGCATCTTCCCTGGATTCCACAATCCCAACCTGGATCTCTTCATCAGCATTTACCAACCTTCTGGCACAGACAAGCCACACTCCTGAGGCCATTTCCTCCTCAGGAAGCCCAGAGTTGGAGCACACTAGCCCAGGAGTGGAGACTGGCTCAGTCAAAACTTCATCAGGAGCATCCACCTCCTTTGAGGCTGGCAGTGGCTCCCCCTGGACACCCACTTCTCCACGGGCAGAGGCTACAACCAATAAAAGTCAGACTACTGGGTCAGGAAGCACCTATGCTCCTCATCTTGACAGCTCACTTTCATTCACAAGTAAGCACCTGATGATTCTAACTTCTTGGAAATGGGTTTCTGGTCTTTGGTTGGGTAGTCATTGGTGATGGTGAGGAATCTTTTGCTTTGTTTCACAAAGTCTCTTACTTGTACTGCTTCAGGATTCTAGATGATGGGAGATGTCTAACTGGCCAGGGTGGCTACTGCTATTCCCTGCGTGTGCTTTCTTAGTTTACTGTAGAAGTCACCTACATTTGTCCATAGTTATGGGAGCACAGATCCACATCCTGGTTTGTAGCCATCCTTAAGGAATACCACATTAAAAAAAAAAAAACTTTTTAAATTGTGGTAAAATATATCTCTCATAAAACTTACCACCACTTTAACTATTTTAAGGGTACAATTCAGTGACACTAGTTACATTCACACTGTTGTGTAATCATTACCACCATCAATCTCAAGACATTTTTCATCATCCCTAACTAAAATTCTACACTCGTTAAACAATGACTCCCCATTTTTCCCTCCCGCAAGCACCTGGCAACCACTATGCCACTTTGTCTCTATGAATTTGACTATTCCAGGTGTCTCATGTAAGTGGAATCAAATAATATTTGCCCTTTTGTGTTTGACTTATTTTACTTGGCATAATGTCTTCAAGGTTCATCACGTTGTAGCGTGTATCAGAATTTCTTTCCTTTATAAAGCTGAATAATAAATATGCCATTGTATAGATAGATCACATTTTGTCCATACATTCATACATAAATGGAGATTTTGGTTATTGTGAATAATGGTGCTATAAACATTTGTATAAAAACCAATGTTTTATTCAAGTCCTTGCTCTTGATTCTTCTGGATATACAAGGAGAAGTGAAATTTAACAGATCATATGGTATAATACCATTTTTATATTTAGGATTTGCAACTTCTTTGTAGGGTGACCTATTTTTTTCATCCTTTTGCCATTTTCCCTAATTAGTAGTTGGAACCAACCCACCATGAATATGAAACCAGGAGCTCCCCTAAATATCCTTGGTTGAAGATGTTGCTTAGTAAGAATGGTGAGAAGAGAAGTATGTGATCTCTGTGTCTACCTCTTTTCTCTGAAATGACTGATCACATCGCCTTCTTCATCTTTTCCAACAGGGACTGTTGGGAGTGTGGAGCCTTCCAGCAGGACCCCAGGCTCAACAGCTAAGAGTCTCATTCCATGGTCAACAAGTGATTCTCTAGAACCCAGGTCACCTGCCACTACCACAGGTATGAGGATGTCTCATCCTTACTTCCTCTCTGTAATTCCAATTGAACCTGTCCTGGTGACATTTTTTTCACTTGTTTATCATGAGCAGAATGATTGGTTGCCTTAAGTGAGCTCGTTTACTGGTAGATGGAAAAGTAGCTGCCATCTTGGTTTCTCTCCTTGGTCTCACAAGTCATATATGAGGAGAATATGCTGTGTGATCATCTCATCCAAATTAGATCTTTGGTGAGGGTGGAGAAACCCTGAAGTTCTCTTCATTCATTTATTAGTCCATCCAATAAGTCACACAGTCAGACTACAGCTCCCCCAACTTTGGTGATCCCACAGTCCATCTTGACCTTTGACTTTTCTGAGGTCCTAAGTTTGGATACTAAGTCTGCTTCTTTACCAACTCCTGGGCAGTCCCTGAATACCATTCCAGACTCAGATCTTCCCCACTGTCCAGGTCTCCAGAAAAAAGCCCAAGAGCAGGGATGATGACTTCCACAAAGGCCATAAGTGCAAGCTCAGTACAATCAACAGGTTTTGCTGAAATCCCTGAGGGATCCGCCTCCCCTTCTATGGCATGGCATAAACTCAGAGTCCCCACCTCAGGAACAGGGGACTATAGATATGCCTCAGAGAGCATGCCTTATCCAGACCCAAGCAAGGTATCATCAGACATGAAATCGACCTCTCTTGCATCAAAACTCACAAGTCTCTTCAGCACAGGTCAAGCAGCAAGGTCTCATTCTAGTTCCTCTCCCACAAGCCTATCCACTGAGAAAGAAACCAACTTCCTTTCCCCCACTGCATCCACCTCCAGAAAGACTTCACTCTTTCTTGGGCCCTCCATGGCAAGACAGCCCAACACATTGGTACATCTTCAGACTTCAACTCTGACACTTTCTCCAACATCTACACTAAATATGTCCCAGAAGGAGCCTCCTGAGATAACCTCAAGGCAAACCACTACAGAAGAGGGGAGAGCAACAGCTGAAACACAGACATTAACCTTCATGCCATCTGAGCCCCTAACATCCTTGCTACCTGCCTCTTCTCCCACAGATCCCACAGCCAGAAGAAAGGGTTCTCCAGAAACATGGGCACACTCTATTTCAGCACCTGCCAAGACCTCCTTGGCTGAAAGTAAGAATGCCCTGCTCCTTCCCCAAGTGTGCTGGGGATGAATCTGGAAATAGATTATATCTTTTAAAATATTTTTTAAACTTTTGTATTTAAAATATAAATATTTTAGGTTCAGGGAACATGTGCAGGTTTGTTATATAGGTAAATTGCATGTCATGGGGGCTTAGGATACAGATTACGTCATCACCCAGGTAATAAGCATAGTACCTGATCAGTAGGTTTTTTTTTTTTTTAAATCTTCTCCCTCCTCTCAGTCTCCACCCTCAATGTGTACTCCACTCTCCATGTGTACTCAAAGTTTAATTCCCACTTATAAGTGAGAACATGTGGTATTTGTAAATTACATCTTTATTTTTCCTAACCTTGAACTGAAATTTAGCATTTGTTTTTTTTTTTTTTTTTTTAATTGCATTTTAGGTTTTGGGGTACATGTGAAAAACATGCAAGGTTGTTGCATAGGTGCATACGTGGCAGTATGATTTGCTGCCTCCCTCCCCTTCACCTATATCTGGCATTTCTCCCCATGCTATCCCTCCCCAACTCCCCCCCCCCCCGCTATCCCCCCTCCCCCCAACAGACCCCCGTGTATAGTGCTCCCCTCCCTGTGTCCATGTGTTCTCCTTGTTCAACATCCGCCTATGAGTGAGAACATGTGGTGTTTGATTTTGTGTTCTTGTGTCAGTTTGCTGAGAATGATGTTTTCCAGGTTCATCCATGTCCCTACGAAGGATGTGAACTCCTCATTTTTAATGGCTGCATAATATTCCATGGTGTATATGTGCCACATTTTTCCTGTCTAGTCTATCATCGATGGGCATTTGGGCTGGTTCCAGGTCTTTGCTATTGTAAACTGTGCTGCAATGAACATTCGTGTGCATGTGTCCTTATAGTAGAACGATTTATAATCCTTTGGCTATATGCCCAGTAATGGGATTGCTGGGTCAAATGGAATTTCTATTTCTAGGTCCTTGAGGAATCGCCACACTGTTTTCCACAGTGGTTGAACTAATTTACACTCCCACCAACAGTGTAAAAGTGTTCCTATTTCTCCACATCCTCTCCAGCATCTGTTTTCTCCAGATTTTTTAATGATCACCATTCTAACTGGCATGAGATGGTATCTCAATGTAGTTTTGATTTGCATTTCTCTAATGACCAGTGATGATGAGCATTTTTTCATATGTTTATTGGCCTCATGTATGTCTTCTTTTGTAAAGTATCTGTTCATATCCTTCGCCCATTTTTGAATGGGCTTGTTTGTCTTTTTCTTGTAAATCTTTTTTAGCTCATTGTAAATTCTGGATATCAGCCCTTTGTCAGACGGGTAGGCTGCAAAAACTTTTTCCCATTCTGTTGGTTGCTGATTCACTCTATTCACTGTTTCTTTTGCCGTGCAAAAGCTGTGGAGTTTGATTAGGTCCCATTTGTCTATTTTGGCTTTTGTTGCCAATGCTTTTGGTGTTTTGGTCATAAAGTCCTTGCCTACGCCTATGTCCTGAATGGTTTTGCCTAGGTTTCCTTCTAGTGTTTTTATGGTGTTATGTCTTATGTTTAAGTCTTTAATCCATCTGGAGTCAATTTTAGTGTAAGGTGTCAGGAAGGGGTCGAGTTTCTGCTTTCTGCATATGGCTAGCCAGTTTTCCCAACACCACTTATTGAACAGGGAATCCTTTCCCTATTGCTTGTTTTTTTCAGGTTTGTCAAAGATCAGGTGGTTGTAGATATGTTGTGTCGCCTCCAACGCCTCTGTTCTGTTCCATTGGTCTATATCTCTGTTTTGGTACCAGTACCATGCTGTTTTGATTACTGTAGCCTTGTAGTAGAGTTTGATGTCTGGTAGTGTGATGCCTCCTGCTTTGTTCTTTTTGCTTAGAATTGACTTGGCTATGCGGGCTCTCTTTTGGTTCCATATGAAGTTTAAGGTGGTTTTTTCCAGTTCTGTGAGGAAGGTCATTGGTAGCTTGATGGGGACAGCGTTGAATCTGTAAATTACTTTGGGCAGTATGGCCATTTTCACGATATTAATTCTTCCTAACCATGAACATGGAATGTTTCTCCATCTGTTTGTGTCCTCTCTTACTTCGTTGAGCAGTGATTTGTAGTTCTCCTTGAAGAGGTCCTTTACGTTCCTTGTTAGTTGTATTCCTAGGTATTTTATTCTCTTTGTAGCAATTGTGAATGGCAGTTTGTTCTTGATTTGGTTCTCTTTAAGTATGTTATTGGTGTATAGGAATGCTTGTGATTTTTGCACATTGATTTTGTATCCTGAGACTTTGCTGAAATTGCTTATCAGTTTCAGGAGATTTTGGGCTGAGGTGATAGGGTCTTGTAGATATACAATCATGTCGTCTTCAAATAGAGACAATTTGACTTCCTCCTTTCCTAATCAAATACCCTTTATTTCTTTTTCTAGCCTGATTGCTCTGGCTAGAACTTCCAGTACTATATTGAATAGGAGTGGTGAGAGAGGGCATCCTTGTCTAGTGCCAGATTTCAAGGGAATGCTTCCAGTTTTTGCCCATTCAGTATGATATTGGCTGTCAGTTTGTCATAAATAGCTTTTATTATTTTGAGATACGTTCCATCGATACCTAGTTTATTGAGAGTTTTTAGCATAAAGGGCTGTTGAATTTTGTTGAAGGCCTTCTCTGCATCAATTGAGATAATCATGTGGTTTTTGTCTTTGGTTCTGTTTATGTGGTGAATTACATTTATAGACTTGCGTATATTGAACCAGCCTTGCATCCCTGGGATGAATCCTACTTGATCATGGTGGATAAGCTTTTTGATGTGTTGTTGTAATCGGCTTGCCAGTATTTTATTGAAGATTTTTGCATCTATGTTCATCATAGATATTGGCCTGTAGTTTTCTTTTCTTGTTGAGTCTCTGAGGGTTTTGGTATTAGGATGATGTTGGTCTCATAAAATGATTTGGGAAGGATTCCCTCTTTTTGGATTATTTGGAATAGTTTCAGTAGGCATGGTACCAGTTCCTCTTTGTATGTCTGGTAGAATTCAGCTGTGAAACCATCTGGGCCTGGGCTTTTTTTGGGTGGTAGGCTCTTAATTGCTGCCTCGACTTCAGACCTTGTTATTGGTCTATTCAGGGTTTCGACTTCTTCCTTGTTTAGGCATGGGAGGAGGCTACTGTCCAGGAATTTATCCATTTCTTCCAGGTTTTCTAATTTATGTGCATAGAGTTGTTTGTAATAATCTCTGATGATGGTTTGAATTTCTGTGGCATCTGTGGTGATATCCCCTTTATCATTTTTTATTGCATCTATTTGGTTATTCTCTCTTTTCTTTTTTATTAGTCTGGCTAGTGGTCTGTCTATTTTGTTGATCTTTTCAAAAAACCAGCTCCTGGATTTATTGATTTTTTGTAGGGTTTTTCGTGTCTCTATCTCCTTCAATTCTGCTTTGATCTTAGTTATTTCTTATCTTCTGCTAGGTTTTGAGTTTTTTTGATCTTGCTCCTCTAGCTCTTTCAATTTTGATGATGGGTGTCAATTTTAGTTCTCTCCTTTCTTCTCATGTGGGCACTTATTGCTATATATTTTCCTCTAGAGACTGCTTTAAATGTGTCCCAGAGATTCTGGTATGTGGTGTCTTCGTTCTCATTGGTTTCAAAGAACATCTTTATTTCTGCCTTCATTTCAGTGTTTATCCGGTCAACATTCAGGAGAAAGTTGTTCAATTTCCATGAGGCTGTGCGGTTCTGGGTTGGCTTCTGAATTCTGAGTTCTAACTTGATTGCACTGTGGTCTGAGAGACTGTTTGTTATGGTTTCCATTCTTTTGCATTTGCTGAGGAGTGATTTACTTCCAATTATGTGGTCAATTTTAGAGTAGGTGTGATGTGGTGCTGAGAAGAATGTATATTCTGTGGATTTGGGCTGGAGAGTTCTGTAAATGTCTATTAGGTTTGCTTGTTCCAGGTCTGAGTTCAAGTCCTGGATATCCTTATTAATTTTCTGTCTTGTTGATCTGTCTAATATTGACAATGGTGTGTTGAAGTCTCCCACTATTAATGTGTGGGAGTCTAAGTCTCTTTTCAAGTCTTTAAGAACTTGCCTTATGTATCTGGGTGCTCCTGTATTAGGTGCATATATATTTAGGATCGTTAGCTCTTCTTGTTGCATTGATCCTTTTACCATTATGTAATGTCCTTCTTTGTCTCTTTTGATCTTTGTTGCTTTAAAGTCTATTTTATCAGAGATGAGAATTGCAACTCCTGCTTTTTTTTGCTCTCCATTTGCTTGGTAAATCTTCCTCCATCCCTTTATTTTGAGCCTTTGTGTATCCTTGCATGTGAGGTGGGTTTCCTGGATACAGCACACCGATGGGTTTTGGCTTTTTATCCAATTTGCCAGTCTGTGTCTTTTGATTGGGGCATTTAGTCCATTTACATTTAGGGTTAATATTGTTATGTGTGAGTTTGATCCTGTCATTTTGATGCTAGCTGGCTGTTTTGCCCATTGATTGATGCAGATTCTTCATTGTGTCGCTGCTCTTTACCATTTCGTGCATTTTTGGAGTGGCTGGTGCTGGTTGTTTTTTTCTATGTGTAGTGTCTCCTTCAGGAGCTCTTGTAAAGCTGGTCTGGTGGTGATGAAATCTGTGAGTACTTGCTTGTTCACAAAGGATTTTATTTTTCCTTCACTTATGAAGCTTAGTTTGGTTGGATATGAAATTCTGGGTTGAAAGTTCTTTTCTTTAAGGATGTTGAATATCAGCCCCCACTCTCTTCTGGCCTGTAGGGTTTCTGCTGAGAGATCTGCTGTGAGTCTGATGGGTTTCCCTTTGTGGGTAACCCGACCTTTCTCTCTGGCTGCCCTTAGTATTTTCTCCTTCATTTCAACCCTGGTGAATCTGATGATTATGTGCCTTGGGGTTGCTCTTCTAGAGGAATATCTTTGTGGTGTTCTCTGTATTTCCTGGACTTGAATATTGGCCTGCCTTGCTAGGTTGGGGAAGTTTTCCTGGATAATATCCTGAAGAGTATTTTCCAGCTTGGATGCATTCTCTTCGTCACATTCAGGTACACCTATCAAACGTAGATTAGGTCTTTTCACGTAGTCCCATATTTCTTGTTGACTCTGTTCATTCCTTTTTACCTTGTTTTCTCTAATCTTCCCTTCTCGTTTTATTTCATTGAGTTGATCTTCGACTTCTGATATCCTTTCTTCTGCTTGGTCAATTCTGCTGTTGAAACTTGTGCATGCTTCGCGAAGTTCTCGTGTTGTGTTTTTCGGCTCCATCAATTCACTCATATTCCTCTCTAAGTTGTCCATTCTCGTTAGCATTTCATCAAGTCTTTTTTCAAGGTTCTTAGTTTCTTTGCATTGGGTTAGAACATGTTCTTTTAGCTCACAGAAGTTTCTTATTATCCATTTTCTGAAAGCTGATTCTGTCATTTCATCACACTCATTCTCCGTCCAGTCTTGTTCCCGTGCTGGTAAGGAGTTATGCTGCCTTGTAGGAGGAGAGGTGTTCTGGTTTTGGGTGTTTTCATCCTTTTTGTGCTGGTTTCTTCCCATCGTTGTGGATTTATCCGCCTATTGACTTTGTAGTTGCTGTCTTTCTGATTTTGGTAATTTTAAGTCTGCAGCAGCTGAACTCATAAACCCCCTTTTCTTCCCCCCAGGTGTTCTGGCCCAGGGGGTTAGGGCTTTATGCTTTTCAGCTGTGTTGCTACCGTTTTCCCTGCCCACAAGGTGGCAGTCTAGTCACACTCAGCCTGCAGAGGCTTCGCTGAGCTGCTGTGGGCTCCGCCCAGCTTCTGTGTGAGCTTCCCTGCAGTCCTGTTTATATGGGTGTAGTTAGAACTGCTTCCGCTATGCTGGCCCGCCCCTGTAGTGACGGAGTCTCTGTAGTGGCGGGTTGTCTTGGCTATGGCAAATTGCCCTGGGAACTGCAGGGTGTTTCCTGATGGAGGACGCCCCTCCCCCACAGAGCTGGACCGTCCCGGGTTCAGCCGTGTTTCCAGTGGGGGCCCTCTTTGCCTGGTAATCTCTTGGCTTGCCTCCTTGCCTCAGCTCCCCTTGCTGGCCCAGAGGGGACACAGTCTCGTTCACTTTGCTCAAGGAGCTGCTGCTCCCCGCCCCCGGTGCAGGCCGAGCGGCTGCTCTGGTCCAACCAGCGGTGCTGGGAACCCGTGGAGCTTCTCCGCCTGTGAATCTCCTGGTCTGTGGGCAGTTAAAATCCGCTGCCCTGTGTGCCACTGCGTCAGCTGAAGCAGCATCTCTGAGATTCGTGGTGCGTCCTTGCCTGGGGGTCTCCTGGCTTGGCTCCCTGCTTCAGCTCCCCTTGCTGGCTCAGAGGGAACTCTGTCTCTCTCGCTCTGCATAAGAAGCCACTGCCCTCCGCCCCAGGGCGTAGGCTGAGCGGCCACGCCGCTCAAACCAGCGGTGCTGGCGACCCGTGGGGCTTCTCCTCCTGTGAATCTCCTGGTCTGTGGGCAGTAAAAATCCATCTGGAAATGCAGTGTCCACTCACCCTCTGCACCTTCTCTCGGAGCTGCAATCCTGACTTCTTCCTAAGCGGCCATCTTGGATCCTCTAGCATTTGTTTTATTGATGAGTAGAGGTGGCAAAACAAACCACATTAATCCTAGCAGTGCATGTGCCTTTGCTAATGATAAAAATTCCAGACACTTTTACATCCTAGTTGCAAACACTTTTTTTTTTTTTTGAGATGGAGTCTCACTCTGTTGCCCAAGCTGGAGTACAGTGGTGTGATCTCAGCTCACTGCAACCTCCACCTCCCAGGTTCAAGCAATTCTCCTTGTCTCAGCCTCCTGAGTAGCTGGGACTACAGGTGCATGCTACCATGCCCAGCTAACTTTTGTGTTTTTAGTAGAGATGGGGTTTCATCATATTGATCAGGCTGGTCTTGAACTCCTGACCTCAGGTGATCCACCCGCCTCAGCCTCCCAAAGTGCTGGGATTACAGGCATGAGCCACTGCTCCTGGCCTTGCAGACACTTTTAAATATCATGTATGACTTTATTCATAATTATGGTTGTTATTAGGCTTTTCAATAGGTCTTATTTAATGAGTTAGTAAAAGAAGTGCCTCTATTATTATATTACATTTGTTTATTAAGATCTTGATAACAGCATTTCAATATAATAACTTTCTTTGTTTTTTAAGTTTTAGATTCAGGGGTATATGTGCAGGTTTGTTACATGGATATATTGCATAATGGTGAGCTTTGGCTTCCAGTGAACCCATCGTCCAAATAGTGAACATTGCATCCAATAAGTAGTTTTTCAACCGTCGCTTCACTAACCAGGCTGGAGTACAGTGGTGTGTACTCACTCGTTACTCACTGTACTCACTGCAGCCCCCCTCCCTTTTTTTTCCTTTGCAATGGTTACTTTTATTTCTTGCTTTGAAGGAAAGATGAAAGTCTATTTAGTTAGGTGTTCTTGTTTTATTCTACAGCTGCATCAAAGTAACTATCTCCAAATTTACAAAACAGTTCATAGAGCCCCCCGGTAATTGAAGTATAAACTAAATGATCACATCAACAACATATGAACATTAACTCTGCCAAACAAAACTCAAATCATTAGGTCTTCAAATGACCCATTATTTTCCTAGAAATATTCGATAACCAAATAGCTGACTGAAACCCTGAGATGACATTGACTTTTAGATACTTCTCCATATAGCATATATGTGTATTACATATTTTGGGCCCAAATTATCTGAAGCATATTATGGTGATCTTTAGTACTCTTTAGGACTATCTGGACTCTTTAGGACTATCTCTCTTTACTCACGCCTCTCCCTCCCTCTCTTGGAGTGACAGTGTCTATTTTTCTATCTTTATGTCCACGTGTACCTATGCTTTAGTTTCCACTTATAAATGAGAACATGCAGTATTTGATTTTCTGCTTTTGAGTTATTTTGCTTAGGATGATGACCTTCAGCTCCATCCATATTGCTTTAAGGAACATGATTTCATTCTTTTTTCTTTTCTTTCTTCTTCTTTTTTTGAGATGGAGTCTTACTCTGTTGCCCAGGCTGGAGTACAGTGGTGCGATCTTGGCTCACTGCAACCTCCACCTCCTGGGTTCAAACAATTCTCCTGCCTCAGCCTCCCAAGTATCTGAGACTACTGGTGTGCACCACTATGCCCAGCTAATTTTTGTGTTTTTAGTAGAGATGGGGTTTCACCATGTTGGCCAGGATAGTCTTGATCTCTTAACCTTGATAGTCTTGATTGCCCACCTTGGCCTTCCAAAGTGCTGGGATTACAGGTGTGAGCCTCCACACCCGGCCCCAATTTCATTCTTTGTTATGGCTGCATAGTACTTCAAGGTGTATGTGTACCAGATTTTCTTTATCCACAATGATTTCCTTTGTAATCTAATATTTTATACTGTTATTTTATGTTTTATTCTATATTTTTATTTTACTTTATAAGGGAATTCATATGGTTCACAAGCCTGTCAAAGGGGCCTATGGTAAAAAGAGGTTAAGAATCCATGCTCTAAACAGAATGTTACTCCATTTTATTTCATTTATTTTTAAAGAGACAGGCTCACTCTGTCATCCAGGCTGGAGTGCAGTGGAGCAATCATAGTTCACTGCAACCCTGAACTCTTGGGCACAAGCAATTCTCCTGCCTCATCTTCCTGAGGAGCTGAGATTATAGGTGCACACCACCATGCCCAGCTAACTAAAAAAATTATTTTGTAGAGATGGGGATCTAGCTATCCCGCTCAGGCTGGTCTCAAACTCCTGGGCTCAAGCGATCCTCCTACTTTGGCCTCCCAAAGTGTTGAGATTACAGAGGTGAGCCTCTGTGCCTGGCCACTTGTCACATTTTAATTTGTGATTACTTATAAAATGAACCCCTTCCCATCTGAGATCTGTCAGTCTTTCTCGTGACAGTGCCTGGTGTCTGTTTTCTACCATGTCCTGTTGGAAGGTTTGATGGAAAGTCACCTGGGCAGCTGTCCAGCTCACTCACTGGGCTCTAGAGCCTCTGAGTTGAAGCAAAATAGAAAGATCAGCCAATGTAAAGAAAGTGCATAAGGCGGATTGCACTAGCTCACGCCTGTAATCCCAACACTTTGGGAGGCCAAGGAAGGTGGATCACCTGAGGTCAGCAGTTTGAAACCAGCCTGGCCAACATGGTGAAACCTCATCTCTACTAAAAATACAAAAGTTTAGCCAGGCATGGTGGTGCATACCTATAATCTCAGCTACTTGGAAGGCTGAGACAGAAGAATTGCTTGAACCTGGGAGGTAGAGCTTGCAGTAAGCTGAGATCATACCATCTGCACTCCAGCCTGGGCAAAAAGAGTGAAACTCCATCTCAAAAAAAAAAAGAAAAGAAAAAAAGAAAAAGAAAGTGCATAAACTGGCATTCTGAGATAATGGAGAGCCGAACTTTCCTATTGCCCTTTTCTTTCAGCAACTGATGGAACGTTAGTGCCCACCACAAAGATGTCAAGCCAGCCAGCACAAGGAAATTCCACGTGGCCTTCCCTGTCAGAGGGGACAGGGACCAGTCCAGCAGGTAAATATAGATCTTGTTTCCATTTCTGCTCTGCTAATGTCACCCAAGGCTTTATTCTTTCCTTTCCTTTCCTTTTTCCTTCCTTCCTTCCTTCCTTCCTCCTTCTTTCCTTTCTTTTTCTTCTTTTTTTTTGCTTCTCATTCTTTGGAAATTCCTCCCCCCTAAATTTTTTTATATTTTTAAATTTTATGTTTTTCACCCAAGTTTTAAAGCCAGTTTTGGGCCACATAGTAAGATCACATCTCTATAAAAATAATTTTAAAAAAACCTATAAGCTGGGCATAGTACAGTCCTGTAGTCTCAGCTATTCATAAGAGTAAGGTGGGAGGATAGCTTGCTGCTAACTAGAAGTGCTGCTTATTGATTCTGGGAAGAAAAAATATACAAGGCTTCAGTTTCATTATTTTATAAGTAAATTGATAGCAACTTTTATTTTCCTTCCTCTCTTCTCCTCTCCTTCTCCCCGCTCTCTCTCCTCTCCTTCTCCTCCTCCCCTTCCCCCTCCCCTCCTCTCCCCTTCCCTCCCCTTCCCTTCCCTTTCTCTCCTTCTTTCTTTCTTTTATTTTTGAGACAGGGTCTCATTCTGTCACCCAGGCTGGGGTACAGTGGTGTGTACTCACTGCAGTACTCACTGTACTCACTGCAGCCTCAAATTCCTGGGCTTAAGCTATCCTCTCACCTCAGCCTCCTGAGTAGCTGGGACTACAGGCCTGCACTATGCCCAGCTTATTGTGTTTTATTTAATTTTTTTTTTTGTAGAGATGGGGTCTCACTATGTGGCCCAAGCTGGTCTTAAACTCCTGGCTCCAAGAGATCCTCCCACCTCAGCCTCCCAAAGTGCTGGAATTATAGGTGTGAGCCACTGTGCCACTGTGCCCAGCCTAAACAGCATTTTTTCTTGGAACTAGGGTCTCCCTCTGTTGCCCAGGCATGATCATGGCTCACTGCAGCCTCAACCTCCCCAGGCTCAAGTGATCCTCCAACCTCAGCCTCCCTCAGCAGCTAGAACATGTGCCCAACACCAATTAGACTGGCTAATTGTGTGTGTGTTTCTTAAATTTTTTTGTAGAGATGGGTCTTGCTATATTGCTTGGGCTGGTCTCAAACTCCTGGGCTCAAGTGATTCACCCACCTGGGCCTCCCTAAGGCTGGGATTACAGGCTTGCACCACCACATCCAGCAAGAACTAGGTTTAAAATAGGTTCCTTTGATTTCTTGCCACTCTTCTCTGAGGATATTGATCATTTTTTCCCCATAGATGTTATTAATTGAACACTTCTGTTGCTTCAACTTACTAATTTACATGATAAATAGTGAAGTAACTCAGCAGGAGAGAATGCTACAGAGTCAATTCTCTCTGTACTTGCTTCTGCTCCAGAGTGAAGGATCTTTCTAAATCAGAGACCATCGCTGTGTTCACAGGGAGGACACAGGTAAACTTTAGATGGCAAATGTTGCCTTTGTTACTACAGAGGAAAGGATTATGGATTGAAGTCCTTGGCTATGCCAAATTAGAAAAATGTGAAAAAAAGGTCCCCAGGAGTGCTCTTGGGATGTCAGGTTTTTCTCACTCCTGTTATTTTCTTGAAGCACTGGGAAAGGATTAAGAGAGAAGAATGAATTTGAAAGAAAATGAAGGTGAAGAGAAAGAACGAGCTCATCTCCCCCATCCCTTTTCTTCTTAAATCCTTAAGTAACTTTGCAGTGAACTAAGATTTTGGGATTCCTAGAGGAGGCTGAAAGTTTTAAGCTGAAACTGGTTTAGCAAGCTCCAAAGAGAAAAGTGGAAATAGTTTAGGGGTAGCCTCTTGCATGGGTGAAGACCTGGCTCATCACATCCTCCCTTATACAGAGAACCCTTTGACACGGGGCAAGGGGAAAAACAGCTCCAGGTGACAGTTTCTCCTGAGCAAGCCAGACGGTCAAAGCTCTAACTTTACCATCTCCCTTTGAATGTTTACTGTATTTCCCTGGTGTCCAGAGGCTTAAAGTGTGAGAATTAAAAGCTTAACATTTTCTTTCCCATAGAAGGAGGAAATAGTTTTAATTGAAATTCCAGGAGGTAATAATGATAGTGTCAAACAAACAAACAAAAAGTTTCATCTTCTGTACCACTTGCAGATACCCCACCGACTCACATTCTAATCACAGGCACATCCCCAGGAAGCCCAGAATTGTCTACAGCCCTCAAAACCATGAGCTCCCAGGAACCCAGCATCAGCCCAGAGATCAAGTCCACTGCGAGCAATTACCCTTGGAAGACTCCAGAAACAGCTGTTCCCATGGAGACCACAGTGGAACCAGTCACCCTTCAGTCCACAGACCTTGGAAATGGTAGTACTAACCTCTCTTATCTGCCCACAGAAGCCACGTCACCAACCAAGTCACCAATAGAAAATATGGTGGCTACAGACAGGGTCTCACTCTCCCCATCCCCACCTGAGGCTTGGACTAACCTTTATTCTGGAACTCCAGGAGGGACCAGGCAGTCACTGGCCACAACGTCCTCTGTCTCCCTAGAGTCACCAACTGCTAGAAGCATCACAGGAACTGGTCAGCAAAGCAGTCCAGAACTGATTGCAAAGACCACTGGAATGGATTTCTCTGTGTGGCATGGCTCTACTGGAGGGACCACAGTGGACACACATATCTCTCTGAGCGCATCTTCTAATATCCTTGAAGACCCTCTAACCAGCCCGACAGTGGACTCCAAATTTAAAACCAAGACATGGGACAGCACCACAGTTGTTCCCTCCACTGTCCTGAGTAACAAGACAATGGCCGCTGAACAACAGACAAGTCCATCTGTGGATGAGGCTTATTCATCAACTAGCTCATTGTCACATCAGACATCTGGGAGTGACAGCACCCTTGGTGCATCTCCTGATGTCACAAACACATTACACATCAACTCCACAGCACAAACCACCTCACTAGTATCTTTGCTCTCTGGAAACCAAGGCATTACCAGCCTCACCAATGACTCAGGAGGAAAAACAAGCTCTGCATCATCTGTCATATCCCCTTCAACGGGGCCTGAGACTCTGATGGCCATGATAAGTGTAGTGACTAGTGACACTGCCCCTACTGCTGGGCAACTATCCCAGACCTCCTCTCCTGTGGAAGTGAGCATCACTGGTGTAGCCACAGCTCCTACTCCAGGTATCACCACCACCATCACTACCATAGGAACCAACTCAATCTTGACTACTACACCCAGCCCAGAAGGGGGTGTGAGTACCATGGACAGCACCCTGGCCACAGAGATGAGCACATCTACAGAGCACACTCCCACCTGGTCCTCCACAGCTGCATCAGATTCCTGGACTGTCACAGACACGGCTTCAAACTTGAAAGTGGCAAGTTCTCCTGGAACAATTTCTACAATGCGTACAACTTCATTCTTAGCCTCTAGCACTGAATTGGACTCCTTGTCTACTCCCAATGGCCTTATTACTATCATTGGAACCAGCCTGGTCACTCCATCCTCTGATGCTTCAGTCATAAAGACAGAGAGCAGTACACGTGAAATAACATTGAGTCCTTCAGTTACAACTGTGTCTACTCCCACCTCAAATTTTTCTCGTATCCAAAGCACCTCAGTTGCTGACATTTCAAGTACAAGTTGGACTCCCAGTAGAACAGAAACAGGAGATGTGCCTGTTTCAATGGCTTCTACTAATTATGCCAGTACAAAGACTGGCCCAAATATGCCCCTGTCCACTTTTCCGTTTGATTCTCTGTCCACTCTTGATTGGGACACTGGGAAATCTGTGTCATCAGCTACAGCCACTACCTCAGCTCCTCATGGGGCCACGACTCCTCAAGAACTCACTTTGGAGATGATGATCAGCCGAACTACCTCACAGCCACCCTTCTCTACAGGAGACGTTACAAGTGGAGTCACACCAGCTGCAATGGTAAGGAGCTCTGGAGTTATTTTTTCAAGACCAGACCTCACAAGCAAAAAGGCAGAGCAGAGTTCTACTCAGCTTCCCACCACAACTTCTACACATCCAGAAGAGACCATCAAGGTTACCAGCTCCTCCAGTTTATTAAGGACCTCGGATACACCGGACATAAGCTTGGAATCTGCAATTACTTCATCTTCAAATTGGAAAAGCAGCCCATATGAGAGCCAATATGCCCCTTCTGAGTCCACCACAGATAAAGAGTCAATTCGCCCTTCTACAAACATAGCAAAGACAACACCATGGGTCACAAGTTCCAAACATGCTTCTCATTCCACTGTCCCAGCCCACTCAGAGTCATCCAAGCTCACATCTCCAGTGGTTACTGCCTCCACCAGGGGACAAGCCATTTTTTCTGTATCAATGACCATATGGCCAGAGTCTACAAGGGCTGGAACAGAGCCTACTTCCTCCTTGACTACTGAACTGAGGGACTTCAACCCTTACATGGACACCAGCTCAACCACGCAAACAAGTATTATCTCTTCGCCAGGTTCCACTGCTATCACCAAGGGACCTAGAACAGAAATTACCTCCTCCTCTGACAGAATATCCAGCTCATTCCTTGCCCAGTCTATGAGGTCATCAGACAGGCCCTCAGAAACCATCACCAGGCTGTCTAACTTCCCTGCCACGACAGAATCTGGAGGAATGACTCTCACTATGCAAACGGGTCCACCTGGCACTCCATCACTAAGTGCACCTACCTTGGACACATCAGCCACAGCCTCCTGGGCAGGGACCCCATTGGCTATGACTCAAAGATTTACACACTCAGAGGAGACCACTCTCTTCAGCAAAGGTTCTGAGGATACATCAGCCAGCCCTGCCTCTGTGGAAGAAACCAGCTCTTTCTCTTCCCTGGCACCTATCCATGCCACAGCCTCACCTTCCAATACTTTGTTGACATCACAAGGACACAGTCCCTCCTCTACTCCACCTGTGACCTCAGTTCTCTGGCCTGAGACCTCTGGCCTGGGGAAGACCACTGACTTGTCAAGGATAAGCTTGGAACCTGGGACCAGTTTACCTCCCAGTTTAGGCAGTACAGCAGGTGAGGCATTATCCACTTATGAAGCCACCAGAGATACAAAGGTGATTCATCCTTCTGAAAACACAGCAGTGATAAATGTGGAGGCAACCAGTTCTGAACATTCTCTTGTCCCAGTCCATACACAGCCATCCAAAGCCACATCTCCAATGGTTACCTCCCACACCATGAGAGACATCACTGCTTCCATGTTAGTGTTTGGCTCCTCCGAGACCACAGAGATTGAGACAGCATCCTCTTTGAACCCAGGACTTCAGGAGAGAAGCACATCCCAAGTGACCAGCTCTGCTACAGAGACAAGCACTGTCATTCCCCATGTGTCTACTGGTGATGCTCCTACTGAAGTCACCAAGACACAAGTCACTTTCTCTAGTAGAACATCCATCCCAAGCTGTTATCACTTCAAAACTTCTACCAACACATTTACAAATGTGAGCACCAACCCATCCACCTCTCTGATAATGACAGAATCTTCGGGAGTGACCATCACTACCCAAACAGACCCTACTGGAGCCACAACACAGGGTCCATATCTCTTGGACACATCAACCATGCCTTACTTGACAGAGACTCCATTGGCTGTGCCTCCAGATTTTATGCAATCAGAGAAGACCACTCCCATGAGCAAAGGTCCCAGGGATGTGTCATGGACAAGCCCTCCTTCTCTGGCAGAAACCAGCTCTCCCTCTTCCCTGACACCTATCTTGGTCACAACCTTACCTCCTGCCACTTCCACACTACAAGGGCAAAGAACATCCTCTCCTGTTTCTATGACTTCAGTTCTCACCTCTGAACTGATAAAGACCACAGATAAATTGAACATGAACGTGGAACCCGTGACCACTTCACCTCAAACCCTGAACAACACATCAAGTGAGATACTGGCCACTTCGGAAGCCAGCACAGATATAGAGAAAATTCATCCTTCCATAAACAAAGCACTGACCAATGCAGAGACCACCAGTTCAGCACATGAATTGCATTCCACTCTCCCAGCTAGCTCAGAACCATCTACAACCACATCTCCAGTGGTTCCTGCCTCTACCATGGAGGACACTCTTGTTTCTACATCAACATCTGATTTTGAGACCACAGACATTGAGGGAGAGCCAACATCCTTTGTGACTCCTGGACGAGGAGAGAGCAGCACCACCCAGGAGTCAAACATCATTCTCTCCAGTGTGTCTGTGGGAGCTGCTACTGAAGTCTTCAAAACGGAAGTCTCCTCTTTTGATGCAACATTTATACCAACTCATGCTCAGTCAACAAAGTCCCCAGATATTTTTTCAGTGACCAGCAGTAGACTTTCAAACTCTCCTCCCATGGCAATATCTACCCACATGACTGTGACCCAGACAGGGTCTTCTGGAGCTACATCAAAGATTCCACTTGCCTTAAACACATCGGCATTGGAAACCTCAGCAGAGACTCCATCAGTGGTGACTGAGGGGTTTGCCCACTCAAAAATAACCACTGCCATGAACAATGATGCCAAGGACATGTCACGGACAAACCCTCCCTTTGTGGAAGAAGCCAGCTCTCCCTCTTCTCAGGCGCCTGTTCTTGTCTCAACCTTAGCTTCTCCTGTTGCTTCCACGTTGCCATGGCACGGTACCTCCTCTCCTGTTCCTGTGTCCTCAGTTCTTCCTTCTTCACTGATAAAGATCACAGGCAAGGTGGATACAAGCTTAGAAAAAGTAACCAGTTCACCTCAAAGTATGAGCCACACTTTGGATGACATAGTGGCCACTTCAGCAGCCACCACAGATATAGAGACAACACATCCTTCCATAAACATAGCCGTGACCAATGTGGGGACCACCAGTTCAGCATTTGAATTGCATTCCACTGTCTCAGCAGATTCAGAGCCGTCTAAAGTCACATCTCCATATGTTACCACCTCCACCATGGAAGACGCCACGATTTCCAGATCAATGCCTAAATCCTCTAAGACTCCAAGAATTGAGACTCAGACAACTTCCTCCTTGACTCCTAAACTGAGGGAGACCAGCATCTCCCAGGAGATCACCTCATCCACAGAGACAAGCACTGTTCCTTACAAAGAGCTCAGTGGTGTCACCGCCAAAGTATCCAGGACAGATGTCACTTCCTCTAGCAGTACATCCATCCCTGGTCCTGATCAGTCCACAGTATCACTAGACATCTCCACAGAAACCATCACCAGGCTCTTTACCTCCCCTATAATGGCAGAATCTGCAGAAATAATCGTCACCACCCAAACAGGTCCTCACAGGGCTACATCACAGGATGCCTTTACCACAGACACATTAAATACAACCCCCCAGGCAGGGATCCACTCAGTTATGACTCATGGATTTTCACAATCGGATGTGACCACTCTTATGAGCGGAATTCCAATGGATGCATCATGGACAAGTCCTCCCTCTGTGGATAAAACCAGCTCCCGCTCTTCCTTTCTGCCTTTACCTGCAATGGCCACACCTTCCCTGGTTTCCTCTACCTCACCAGAGGACAGGCTCTCTTCTCCTATGACTTCACCTCTCGCCTCTGGCCTGGTGAAGATCACAGATATATTACATACACGCTTGGAACCTGTGACCAGTTCACTTCCACATTTCAGCATCACCTCAGATAAGATACTGGCTACTTCTAAAGATGGCCAAGGCACAGTGAAAATTGATCCTTCCATAAACACTGCAGAGACCAACGTGAAAGCCAACAGCTCTGGACATGAATCCCATTCCTCTACACTGGCTGATTCAGAGACACCCAAAGCCACAACTCAAATGGTTATCGCCGCCACTGTGGGAGATCCAGCTCCTTCCACATCAATGCTAATGCATGGTTCCTCTGAGACTACAAACATTAAGAGAGAGCCAACATATTTCTTGACTCCTAGACTAACAGAGACTAGCACCTCTAGGGAGTCCAGCTTTTCCACAGACATGAGTTTTCTACTGTCCAAAGTCCCCACTGGTACTATCACTGAGGTCTCCGGCACAGAGGTCATCTCTTCTAGCAAAATATCGACCCCAGACCATGATAGGTCTACAAGGCAATCTGACACCTTCACAGGAGAGAACGCCAGGGTCTTTACCTCCTCTATTATGACAAAAGCTGCAGAAATGACAATCACCACCCAAGCAAGTCCTCCTGGGTCTGCATCACATGGTACTCTTCCCTTGAACACATCAACCACACGTTCCCAGGGAGGGACTCATTCAACCGTGACTCAGGGATTCCCACACTCAGAGGTGACCACTTTTATGAGCATGGGTCCTGAGAATGTGCCATGGATGACAACTCCCCCTGTGGAAGAAACCAGCTCTGCGTCTTCCTTGATGTCTTCACCTGCCATGACCTCCCCTTCTCCTGTTTCCTCCACATTACCAGAGAGCATCTCCTCCTCTCCTCTTCCTGTGACTGCACTTCCTATTTCTGTTCTGGTGACAACCACAGATGTGTCTGGCACAACAAGCCCAGAGCCTGTAACCAGTTCACCTCCAAATTTGGGCAGCACCACATTTGAGAGACTCATCACCTACAAAGACAGTGCACATACAGAAACCTTGCATCCTTTCACAAACACAGCAGTGGCCAATGTAGGCACCTCCAGTTCTGGACATGAATCACAATCCTCTGTACTAGCTGACTCAGAGACATCCACAGCCATATCGCCAATGGATACCACCTCCACCATGGGGGACACAAGTGTTTCCATAACAACTCCTGATAGCTCTCAGACTAGCCAAATTCAAACAGAGTCAGTGACATCCCTGACCCCTGGATTGAGGGACAGCAGTATGTCTGAGAAGACCAGCTCAGCAACAGAAACAAATGCTGCCTTTTCTTACGTGCCCACGGGTGCTACTACTCAGGCTGCCAGGACAGAAAGCTCTTCTAGCAGAACGTCCATCTCAGACCTTGATCAGTCCACAAGAGCACCCGACATCTCCACAGGAATGATCACCAGGCTCTTTACCTCCCCCATCATGACAAAATCTGCAGAAATGACCATCACCACTCAAACAACTACTACTGGGGCTACATCACAGGGTACCCTTCCCTCGGACACATCAACCACACTCTTCCAGGGAGGGACTCATTCAACTGCGTCTCAGGGATTCCCACACCCAGAGATAACCACTTTTAGGAGCAGAACTCCTGGAGATGTGTCGTGGATGATAACTCCCCCTGTGGAAGAAACCAGTTCTGTGTTTCCCCTGATGTCTTCACCTGCCATGACATCTCGTTCTGTTTCCTCCACATTACCAGAGAGCATCCTCTCCTCTCCTCTTCCTGTGACTGTACTTCCTACTTCTGTTCTGGTGACAACCACAGATGTGCTGGGCACAACAAGCCCAGAGTCTGTAACCAGTTCACCTCTGAATTTGGGCAGCACCACATACGAGAGACTCATCACCTACAAAGACACTGCACACACGGAAGCCATGCATCCTTCCACGAACACAGCAGTGGCCAATGTAGGGACCTCCAGGTCTGGACGTGAATCACAATCCTCTGTCCTAGCTGACTCAGAGACATCGAGAGTCACACTTCTGACGAGTACCAGCTCCACCCTGGGGGACACAAGTGTTTCCATATCAACTCCTGATAGCTCTCAGACTAGCCAAATTCAAACAGAGTTAACGGCATCCCTGACCGTACCTACATTGAGGGAGAGCATCACATCTGAGACCAGCTCACCAACAGAGACAAATACTGCCATTTCTGATGTGCCCACTGGTGTTACTACTCAGGCCTCCAGGACAGAAATCTCCTCTAGCAGAACATCCATCTCAGAGCTTGATCAGTCCACAAGAGCACCCGACATCTCCACAGGAATGATCACCAGGCTCTTTACCTCCCCCATCATGACAAAATCTGCAGAAATGACCATCACCACTCAAACAACTACTACTGGGGCTACATCACAGGGTACCCTTCCCTCGGACACATCAACCACACTCTTCCAGGGAGGGACTCATTCAACTGCGTCTCAGGGATTCCCACACCCAGAGATAACCACTTTTAGGAGCAGAACTCCTGGAGATGTGTCGTGGATGATAACTCCCCCTGTGGAAGAAACCAGTTCTGTGTTTCCCCTGATGTCTTCACCTGCCATGACATCTCGTTCTGTTTCCTCCACATTACCAGAGAGCATCCTCTCCTCTCCTCTTCCTGTGACTGTACTTCCTACTTCTGTTCTGGTGACAACCACAGATGTGCTGGGCACAACAAGCCCAGAGTCTGTAACCAGTTCACCTCTGAATTTGGGCAGCACCACATACGAGAGACTCATCACCTACAAAGACACTGCACACACGGAAGCCATGCATCCTTCCACAAACACAGCAGTGGCCAATGTAGGGACCTCCAGGTCTGGACGTGAATCACAATCCTCTGTCCTAGCTGACTCAGAGACATCGAGAGTCACACTTCTGACGAGTACCAGCTCCACCCTGGGGGACACAAGTGTTTCCATATCAACTCCTGATAGCTCTCAGACTAGCCAAATTCAAACAGAGTTAACGGCATCCCTGACCCCTACATTGAGGGAGAGCATCACATCTGAGACCAGCTCACCAACAGAGACAAATACTGCCATTTCTGATGTGCCCACTGGTGTTACTACTCAGGCCTCCAGGACAGAAATCTCCTCTAGCAGAACATCCATCTCAGAGCTTGATCAGTCCACAAGAGCACCCGACATCTCCACAGGAATGATCACCAGGCTCTTTACCTCCCCCATCATGACAAAATCTGCAGAAATGACCATCACCACTCAAACTACTACTACTGGGGCTACATCACAGGGTACCCTTCCCTCGGACACATCAACCACACTCTTCCAGGGAGGGACTCATTCAACTGCGTCTCAGGGATTCCCACACCCAGAGATAACCACTTTTAGGAGCAGAACTCCTGGAGATGTGTCGTGGATGACAACTCCCCCTGTGGAAGAAACCAGTTCTGTGTTTCCCCTGATGTCTTCACCTGCCATGACATCTCGTTCTGTTTCCTCCACATTACCAGAGAGCATCCTCTCCTCTCCTCTTCCTGTGACTGTACTTCCTACTTCTGTTCTGGTGACAACCACAGATGTGCTGGGCACAACAAGCCCAGAGCCTGTAACCAGTTCACCTCTGAATTTGACCATCACCACTCAAACAACTACTACTGGGGCTACATCACAGGGTACCCTTTCCTTGGACACATCAACCACACTCTTCCAGGGAGAGACTCATTCAACTGCATCTCAGGGATTCCCACACTCAGAGATAACCACTCTTAGGAGCAGAACTCCTGGAGATGTGTCGTGGATGACAACTCCCCCTGTGGAAGAAACCAGCTCTGCGTCTTCCTTGATGTCTTCACCTGCCATGACCTCCCCTTCTCCTGTTTCCTCCACATTACCAGAGAGCATCCTCTCCTCTCCTCTTCCTGTGACTGTACTTCCTACTTCTCTTCTGGTGACAACCGCAGATGTGCTGGGCACAACAAGCCCAGAGCCTGTAACCAGTTCACCTCTGAATTTGAGCAGCACCACAAATGAGAGACCAACCACTTACAAAGACGCTGCACACACGGAAGCCATGCATCCTTCCACAAACACAGCAGTGGCCAATGTAGGGACCTCCAGGTCTGGACATGAATCACAATCCTCTGTCCCAGCTGACTCAGACACATCCAAAGCCACATCTCCAATGGGTACCACCTCCACCATGTGGGATACAAGAGCTTCTACATCAAACCCTGCTTTATTTGAGGCTAGAATTCAGACAGAATCAACATCCTCTTGGACTCCTGGATTGAAGGACACCAGCATGTCTGAGGAGACCAACAGTGTGACAGAGACAAGCACTTTCCTTTCAGAAGTGCCCACTACTGCTACTACTGAGGTCTCCAGGACAGAAGTTATCACCTCTAGCAGAACATCTGTGTCAGGGCCTGATCATTCCAAAATGTCACCATATATCTCCACAGAAACCATCACCAGCCTCTCCACTTCTCCTGTTGTAACGGGATCCACAGAAATGACGATCATCAGCCAAACAGGTCCTATAGGGACTACCTCACAGGCTACCCTTACCCTGGACACATCGAGCACAGCTTCCTGGGAAGGGACTCACCCACCTGTGACTCAGAGATTTTCACACTCAGAGGAGACCCCTGCTAGGAGCAGAGGTACTGTGACTGTGTCATGGCAAAGCCCTCCCTCTGTGGAAGAAACCAGTTCCCCGTCTTCGCTGGTGTCTTTACCCGCAGTAACCTCACTTTCACCTCTTCATTCCACACTATCAGGAAGTAGCCCCGCTTCTTCTCTCCCTGTGACTTCCCTTCTCCTCTCTGGCAGGATGAAGACCACAGACATGTTGGACGCAAGCTCAGAACCTGTGACCAGCTCCTTACCAAGTGCAAGTAGCTTCTCAGGTGAGATACCCACTTCTGACGCCTCGACAAATACAGAGACAATTCACTTTTCAGAGAACACAGCAGAAAACAACGTGGGGACCACCAGTTTTATGCATGAACTACTTTCCTACGTCTCAGTCCACTCCCAGCCATCCAGACCCACATCTCCAAAGGTTACTGGATCTATGATGGAGGACACTACTGTTTCCACATCAACACTTGGTTTTTCTGAGGCTACAAATATTGACAGAGAGTCAACATCCTCCCTGACTCCTGAATTGATAGAGAACACCACCTCCCTGGTGATGAACTCGACTACTGAGTCAAACATTGTCTTCTCCAGTGTGTCCATGGGTGCTGCTACTGAGGTCTCCAGGACAGAAGTCCCCTATTATGATCTTACATTCACGCCAGCTTCTGCTCAGTCAACAAAGTCCTCAGATACTTCACCTGAAGCCAGCAGTAGACATTCTAACTCTTCTCCCTTGACAATATCTACACACAAGACCATCACCACACAAGCAGGTCCTTCTGGGGTGACATCTCTTCGCCAACTGACCTTGCAAACATCAACCATGGCCACTCCAGCAGGGACTCCATCAGCTGGAACTCAGGATTTTGTAGATTCAGAAACAACCACTGTCTTGAACAATGATCTCAATGATATGTCGAAGACAAGCCCTTTCTCTGCAGAAGAAGCCAACTCTCTCTCTTCTCAGGCACCTATCCTTGTGACAACCTCACCTTCTCATGTAACTTCCACATTGCAAGTGCACAGTACCTCTTCTCCTGTTTCTGTGACCTCAGTACTCACCTCTCCACTGGTGAAGATCACAGACAAGGACACAAGCTTAGAACCTGTGACCCGTTCACCTCAAAGTTTAAGCAACACCTCAGCCACTTCAGAAGCCACCACAGATACACACACGATGCATCCTTCTATAAACAGAGCAGTGACCAATGTGGGGACAACCAGTTCACCACATGAATTCCATCTTACTGCCTCACCGGACTCAGAGCCATATAAAGCCACATCTCCAGTAGTTATCACTTCCACCATGGGGGACTCAATAGTTTCCACGTCAATGTCTAGATCCTCTGAGATGACAAAGATTGAGTCTGAGACAACTTCCTCCCTGACCTTTAGAAGGAGGGAGACCAGCACCTCCCAGAAAATCAGCTCATCCTCAGACACAAGCACTGTGTTTGATGAAGCACTCACTGCTGCTCCTACTGAGGTCTCCAGAACAGAAGTCACCTCCTCCAGCAGGACATCCATCCGAGGCGCAGAAAAGTCCACAATGTCACCAGACACCTCCACAGGATCTGTCACCGTGCTCTCTACCTTTGCTGGCATGACAAAATCCAAAGAAATGACCATCGCCACCCAAACAGGTCTTCCTGGGGCTACATCACAGGGTACCCTTACCTGGGACACATCAGTCACAGCCTCACAGGCAGGGACCCATTCAGCTATGACTCATGGGTTTTCACAATTAGATGTGTTCACTCCTACGAGCATAATTCCTGAAGATGTGTCAGGGACAAGCCCACCCTCTGTGGAAAAAAACAGCTCTCCCTCTTCCCTTCTGTCTTCACCAGCAATAACCTCACCTTCCCCTATTCCAACTACATTGCAAGAGGGTAGGCCCTCTTCTCCTGTTCATCTGACTTCAGTCCCCACCTCTGGCCTGGTGAAGACCACAGATATGCTGGCATCTGTGGCCAGTTTACCTCCAAATTTGGGCAGCACCTCTGATAAGATACCGACTACTTCTGAAGACATTAAAAATACAGAGAAAATGTATCCTTCCACAAACACAGCAGTAACCAAGGTGGAGACCACTACATCTGAAAAGGAATCTTATTCGTTTGTCCCAGCCTACTCAGAAACACCTAAAGTCACCTCTCCAATGGTTACCTCTTTCACCATAAGGGACACCATTGTTTCCACATCCCTGCCTGGATCCTCTGAGATTACAAGGATTGAAATGGAGTCAACATCCTCCCTGGCCCAGAGGCTGAAGGATACCAGCTCCTCCCAGGAGCCCATCTTATCCACAGAGAAAAGTGCTGTCCCTTACAAAGTGACCATTGGTGCTACGCCTGAGAATTCTAGGACAGAAGTTGCCTCTTCTAGAAGAACATCCATTCCAAGCCCTGATCATTCCATGTCACCAGACATCTCCACTGAAATGACCTCCAGACTGCCTATCTCTCCTGCAATTACAGAATCTGCAAAAATGACCATCATCACTCAAACAGGCCCTCCTCTTGGAGCTACATCACAGGGCATATTTATCTTGGACACACCAACTATACCCTCCAGGGCAGAAACACACTCAGTTGTCACTCAGGAATTTCCACACTCAGAGATGAACACTCTCATGAACAAGGATCCTGAGATTCTATCACAGACAGTCCCTCCTTCTATAGAAAAAACAAGCTTCTCCTCTTCCCTGATGTCTTTACCTGCCATGACTTCACCTTCTCCTGTTTCCTCAACATTACCAAAGACCATTTACCCTACTCCTTCTCCTATGACTTCACTGCTCACCTCCAGCCTAGTGATGACCACGGCCACGTTGGGCACAAGCCCAGAACCTAGAACCAGTTCACCTCCAACTCTGAGCAGTACCTCACATGAGATACTGATGACAGATGAAGACACCACAGATATGGAAGCCACACATCCTTTCACAAGCACGGCAGTGACTAAGGTGGAAACCACCAGTTCTGAAAATGAGTCACAATCCTCTGTCCTAGCTGACTCAGAGACAACCAAAGCCACATCTCCAATGAGTACTGTCTCCATCATGGCGGATACAAGTGTTTCTACATTAACTCCTGCCTTATCTGACACTAGGAAAATTCATACAGAGCCAGCTTCCTCACTGCCCACCAGATTGAGGGAGACCAGCACCTCCGAAGAGACCAGCTCAGCCACAGAAACAAGCACTGTTCTTTCTGGAGTGTCCACTGGTGCTACTACTGAGGTCTCCAGGACAGAAGCCATCTCCCCTAGCAGAACATCCATCTCAGGCCCTGAGCAGTTCACAGTGTCACAAGACATCTCCACAGAAACCATCACCAGGATTTCTACCTCCTCTGTCATGACAGAATCTGCAAAAATGACCATCACAACCCAAACAGGTCCTCCAGGGTCTACACCAGAAAGTACTCTTAATTCGGATACAGCAACCACATCCTCTTGGGTAGGAACCCACTCTACAGTGACTCAGGGATTTCCATACCCAGAGATGACCACTTTCATGAGCAGAGGTCCTGGAGGTGTGTCATGGCTTAGCCCTCCCTTTGTGAAAGAAACCAGCCCTCCATCTTCCCCGCTGTCTTTGCCTGCCATGGCCTCACCTCATCCTGTTTCCACCACGTTACCAGCACATATCCCCGCCTCTCCCCTTCCTGTGACTTCACTTCTCACATCTGGCCCGGTGACAACCACAGATGTCTTGGGCATAAGCACAGAACTTGGAACCAGTTCATCTTCAAATTTGAGCAGCACCTCCCATGAGAGGCTGACCACTTACAAAGACAGTGCACATACAGAAGCCACGCGTCCTTCTACAAACACAGGAGGGACCAATGTGGTGACCACCAGCTCTGGATATAAATCACAATCCTCTGCCCTAGCTGACTCAGAGACATCCAGAGCCTCATCTCCAATGGATACCACCTCCACCATAGGGGATGCAAGTATTCCCACATCAACTCCTGCCCTCCTCGACACTAGGAGGATTCAGACAGAGCCAACATCCTTCCTGACCCCTGGATTGAGAGAGACCAGCAGCTCTGACGGGACCAGCTCAGGCACAAAGATCAGTACTGTCCTTTCTAAAGTGCCCACTGGTACTACTACTGAGATCTCCAAGGAAGACGTTACCTCCATCCCAGGTCCCGCTCAATCCACAGTATCACCTGACATCTCCACAGGAACCACCATCAGCTGGTTCTCTACCGGGTTCTCCCCTGCCATGACAGAATCAGCAGAAATAACCATGACCACCCACACAAGTCCTTTAGGGGCTATAACGCAAGGCACCAATACTTTGGACACATCAAACACAACCTCTTTGACAACGACACACTCAACTGTATCTCAAGGATTTTCACACTCACAGATGAGCACTCTTATGAGGAGGGGTCCTGAGGATGTATCATGGATGAGCTCTCCCCTTCTGGAAAAAACTAGCTCTTCCCCTTCTCCAGTGTCTTCACCGGCCACAACTTCACCTTCTCCTGTTTCCTCCACAATACCAGAGAGCATCCCATCCTCTCCTCTTCCTATGACTTCACTCTTCACATCTGGCCTGACAAAAACTACAGATATGTTGCACAAAATCTCAGAACCTGTAACCAACTCACCTGCAAATTTGAGCAGCACCTCAGCTGAAATACTGGCCACTTCTGAAGTCACCACAGATACAGAGAAAATTCATTCTTCTTCAAAGGGAGCAGTGACTGATGTGGGAACTTCCAGTTCTGGACGTGAATCCCCTTCCCCTGTCCTAGCTGACTCACAGACATCGAAAGCCACATATCCAGTGGTTATCACTTCCACCATGGACAATGTAAGGGTCTCCACATCAATTCCTGGCTTTTTCAGAACTAGCAGAGTTCAGACAGAACCAACATCCTCCCTGACCCTTGGACTGAGGGAGACCAGCAGCTCTGAGGGGACCAGCTCAGCCACAGAGATAAGCACTGTCCTTTCTGGAGTGTCCACTGGTGCCACTGCTGAAGTCTCCAGGACAAAAATCACCTCCTCTAGCAGAACATCCATCTCAGGCCCTGCTCAGCTCACAGTGTCACCAGACACCTCCACAAAAACCATCACCAGACTCCTTACCTCCCCCATGATGACAGAATCAGCAGAAATGACTATCAAGACACAAACAGATCCTCCTGAGTCTGCACCAGAGAGTCCTCTTACTGTGGACACATCAACAACACCCTACTTGGTAGAAACCCACTCAACTATGATTCAGGGATTTCCACACTCAGAGATGACCACCCTTGTGAGCGCAGGCCCTGGCAATGTGTTACGGCCCAGTCAACCCTCTGTGGAAGAAACCAGCTCTGCCACTTCCCTGCTGTCTTTACCTGCCACAACCACACCTTCTCCTGTCTCCTCTACATTAGTGAGGGGTTTCCCTTCCTCTTCTCTTCCTGTGGCTTATCTTGTCACCCCTGGCCTGGTGATAAACACAGACATGACAGGCATAAGCAGAGAACCTGGAACCAGTTCCACTTCAAATTTGAGCAGCACCTCCCATGAAAGACTGACCACTTTGGAACACACTGTAGATACAGAAGCCACGCACCCTTCCACACACACAGCAGTGACCAATGTGGGGACCTCCAGTTCTGGACATGAATCACAGTCTTCTGTCCTAGCTGACTCAGAGACACCCAAAGCCACATCTCTGATGGTTGCCACCTACACCATGGGCGATATGAGTGTTTCCGTATCCACTTCTGACTTCTTTGAGACCAGCAGAATTCAGATAGAACCAACATCCTCCATAACGCCTGGATTGAGGGAGACCAGCAACTCTGAGGGGATCAGCTCAGCCCCAGAGAGAAGCACTGTCCTTTCTGAAGTGCCCAGTGGTGCTCCCACTGAGGTCTCCAGGACAGAAGTCATCTCCTCTAGTGGGACATCCATGTCAGAGCCTGATCAGTCCACAGTGTCACCAGACATCACCACTGAAGTGATCACCAGGCTGTCTACCTCCCCCATCAAGACAGAATCTACAGAAATGACCATTACCATCCAAAAGGGTTCTCCTGGGGCCACATCACAGGGTACCCTCACCTCAGACACCTCAACAGCAACCTTTTTGTCAGGGACCCACTCAACTGCATCTCAAGGATTTTCACACTCAGAGATGACCACTCTTATGAGTAGAACTCCTGGAGATGTGCCATGGACGAGCCAGCCCTCTGTGGAAGAAACCAGCTCTATCTCTTCGCTGCTGTCTTCACCTGCCGTGACCTTGCCTTCTCCTTTTTCCTCCACATTATCAGAGAGCATCCTCTCCTCTCCTCATCCTGTGACTGCACTTCTCAGTCCTGGCCCGATGAAGACCACAGACATGTTGGGTACAAGCTCAGAACCTGAAACCAGTTCACCTCCAAATTTGAGCAGCACCTCAGCTGAAATATTAGCCACCTCTGAAGTCACCAAAGATACAGAGAAAATGTATCCCTCCTCGAACACAGCAATGACCAATGTAGGAACCTTGGTTTATAAACATCAATCCCCTTCCTCTGTTTTGGCTGACTCAGTGACAACAAAAGCCACATCTCCAATGGGTACCACCTCTGCTATGAAGAATACAAGTATTTTCACATCAACTCCTGCCTTCCCAGAAACAATGACGATTCAGACAGAGCCAATTTCCTCCCTGACTTCTGGATTAAGGGAGATCAGCACTTCTGAAGAGACCAGCTCAGCCACAGAGAGAAGTACCTTTCTTTCTGGAATGCCCACTGGTGCTACTACTGAGGTGCCGAGGACAGGGGCCACCTCCTCTAGCAGAACATCCTCCCCAGGTCCTGCTGAATCCACAATGTCACCACACTTCTCCACAGAAACCATCACTAGAATTTCTATCCCCCTCACCAGGAAAGAATCAGCAGAAATGACCATCACCCCCAAAACAGGTCCATCTGGGGCATCCTCACAAGGTACCTTTACCTTGGATGCATCAAGCACAGTCTCCTGGTCAGGAACTCACTCGGCTTCCACTCAGAGATCTCCACAATCAGCCGTGACCACTCCTGTGAGCAGAGGTTCTGAGGATCCGTCATGGTCAAGCCCCTCATCAGTGGAAAAAACTAGCCCCCCATCTTCCCTGGTGCCTTCACCTGCGGTAACCTCACCTTCTCCACTTTCTTCCACACCACCTGGGAGGAGCCACTCCTCTCCTCTCCTGGCAACTTCTCCTTTCACCTCTGGCACGATGAAGACCACAGACATGTTGGACACAAGCTTGGAACCTGTGACCACGTCACCTCCCAGTATGAATATCACCTCAGCTGAGAGTCTGGCCACTCCTAAAGCCACCACGGAGATAGAGACAATTGCAGTTTCTGAAAACACAGCAGTGACCCATGTGGGAACCACCAGAGCTGCACGGGAAGTATATTCCTCTTCCCCAGGCTTCTCAGAGCTACCCAAAGCGACATCTCCAACGATCACCTCTTCTACCATAAAAGACATTGTTTCTACAACCATACCTGCTTCCTCTGAGATAACAAGAATTGAGATGGAGTCAACATCTGCACTGACCCCCACACCAAGGGAGAACAGCACCTCCCAGGAGATTCACTCAGCCACAGAGACAAGCACTGTTCCTTACAAAGTGCTCACTGGTGCCATGATGGAGGACTCCAGGACACAAGTCACGTCCTCTAGCAGAGGACCTAGCCCTGATCAGTCCACAATGTCACCAGACATCTCCACTGAAGTGATCACCAGGCTGTCTACCTCCCCCATCAAGACAGAATCTACAGAAATGACCATTACCACCCAAAAGGGTTCTCCTGGGGCCACATCACAGGGTACCCTCACCTCAGACACCTCAACAGCAACCTTTTTGTCAGGGACCCACTCAACTGCATCTCAAGGATTTTCACACTCAGAGATGACCACTCTTATGAGTAGAACTCCTGGAGATGTGCCGTGGACGAGCCAGCCCTCTGTGGAAGAAACCAGCTCTGTCTCTTCTTTGCTGTTTTCACCTGCTATGACCTCACCTACTCCTGTTTCCTCCACATTCCCAGACAGCATCCCCTCCTCTTCTCTTCCTATGACATCACTTCTCACCTTGGGCCCGGTGAAGACCACAAAGCTGCTGGGCATGAGCCCAGAACCTGAAACCAGTTCACCTCCAAATCTGAGCAGTACCTTGGCTGAAATACTGACCACCTTGGAGGTCACCCCAGATACAGAGAAACTGGAGGTGACCAATGTGGGAACTTCAGGTCATAAACATGAATCTTTCTCCTCTGTCCTAGCTGACTCAGTGACAACAAAAGTCACATCTCCAATGGGTATCACCTCCCCTATGGGAGATACAAGTGTTCTCACATCAAGTCCTGCCTTCTCTGACACTAGTAGCATTCAGACAGAGCCAACACTCTCACTGACTCCTGGGTTGAGTGAGGGCAGCACCTCTGAAAGGACTAGCTCAGCCATGGAAACAAGCACTGTCCATTCTAGCATGCCCACTGGTGCTACTCCTGAGGTCTCCAGGACAGGGGCCATCTCCTCTAGCAGAACATCCACCCAAGGCCCTGCTGAATCCAGAATGTCACCAGACATCTCCATGGAAACCATCACTAGAATTTCTATACCCCCCACCAGGAAAGAATCAGCAGAAATGACCATCACCCCCAAAACAGGTCCATCTGGGGCATCCTCACAAGGTACCTTTACCTTGGATGCATCAAGCACAGCCTCCTGGTCAGGAACTCACTCGGCTTCCACTCAGAGATCTCCACAATCAGCCGTGACCACTCCTGTGAGCAGAGGTTCTGAGGATCCGTCATGGTCAAGCCCCTCATCAGTGGAAAAAACTAGCCCCCCATCTTCCCTGGTGCCTTCACCTGCGGTAACCTCACCTTCTCCACTTTCTTCCACACCACCTGGGAGGAGCCACTCCTCTCCTCTCCTGGCAACTTCTCCTTTCACCTCTGGCACGATGAAGACCACAGACATGTTGGACACAAGCTTGGAACCTGTGACCACGTCACCTCCCAGTATGAATATCACCTCAGCTGAGAGTCTGGCCACTCCTAAAGCCACCACGGAGATAGAGACAATTGCAGTTTCTGAAAACACAGCAGTGACCCATGTGGGAACCACCAGAGCTGCACGGGAAGTATATTCCTCTTCCCCAGGCTTCTCAGAGCTACCCAAAGCGACATCTCCAACGATCACCTCTTCTACCATAAAAGACATTGTTTCTACAACCATACCTGCTTCCTCTGAGATAACAAGAATTGAGATGGAGTCAACATCTGCACTGACCCCCACACCAAGGGAGAACAGCACCTCCCAGGAGATTCACTCAGCCACAGAGACAAGCACTGTTCCTTACAAAGTGCTGACTGGTGCCATGATGGAGGACTCCAGGACACAAGTCACGTCCTCTAGCAGAGGACCTAGCCCTGATCAGTCCACAATGTCACCAGACATCTCCACTGAAGTGATCACCAGGCTGTCTACCTCCCCCATCAAGACAGAATCTACAGAAATGACCATTACCACCCAAAAGGGTTCTCCTGGGGCCACATCACAGGGTACCCTCACCTCAGACACCTCAACAGCAACCTTTTTGTCAGGGACCCACTCAACTGCATCTCAAGGATTTTCACACTCAGAGATGACCGCTCTTATGAGTAGAACTCCTGGAGATGTGCCGTGGACGAGCCAGCCCTCTGTGGAAGAAACCAGCTCTGTCTCTTCTTTGCTGACTTCACCTTCTCCTGTTTCTTCCACATTCCCAGACAGTATCCCCTCCTTTTCTCTTCCTGCGATGACACTTCTCACTTCGAGCCCGGTGAAGACCACAAAGCTGCTGGGCATGAGCCCAGAACCTGAAACCAGTTCACCTCCAAATCTGAGCAGTACCTTGGCTGAAATACTGGCCACCTCTGTGGTCACCCCAGATACAGAGAAACTGGAGGTGACCAATGTGGGAACTTCAGGTCATAAACATGAATCTTTCTCCTCTGTCCTAGCTGACTCAGTGACAACAAAAGTCACATCTCCAATGGGTATCACCTCCCCTATGGGAGATACAAGTGTTCTCACCTCAAGTCCTGCCTTCTCTGACACTAGTAGGATTCAGACAGAGCCAACACTCTCACTGACTCCTGGGTTGAGTGAGACCAGCACCTCTGAAAGGACTAGTTCAGTCACAGAAACAAGCACTGTCCATTCTAGCATACCCACTGGTGCTACTCCTGAGGTCTCCAGGACAGGGGCCATCTCCTCTAGCAAAACATCCACCCAAAGCCCTGCTGAATCCACAATGTCACCAGACATCTCCATGGAAACCATCACTAGAATTTCTACCCCCCTCACCAGGAAAGAGTCAGCAGAAATGACCATCGCCCCCAAAACAGGTCCTTCTGGGGCCACCTCACAGGAAACATTTACCTTTGACACATCAAGCACAGCTTCCTGGCCAGAAACTCACTCAGCTGCAACTCACAGATCTCCACAGTCATCGATGACGACTCCTATGAGCAGAGGTTCTGAGGATCTGTCATGGCCACGCCCCCCTTCTGTGGAAAAAAGCAGCCCTTCATCTTCCCTGGTGTCTTTATCTCCGGTAACCTCACCTTCTCCACTTTATTCCACACCATCTGGGAGGAGCCACTCCTCTCCTGTCCTGGAGACTTCTTTCACCTCTGGCACGATGAAGACCACAGACATGTTGGACACAAGCTGGGAACCTGTGACCATGTCACCTCCCAGTATGAATATCACCTCAGATGAGAGTCTGGCCACTCCTAAAGCCACCACGGAGACACAGACAGTTTACATTTCTGAAAACACAGCAGTCATCCATGTGGAGACCACCAGGACTGGACAGTTCTATTCTTCCTCCCCAGCCTTCTCAGAGCTAGCGAAAGTGACATCCCCAATGATTACCTCTTCATCTGTAAGAGACAACATTGTTTCCACAACAATGCCTGGCACCTCTGGGATCACAAGAATTGAGATAGAGTCGGTATCTTCTCTGATCCCTGGACTGAGGGAGACCAGAACCTCCCAGGACATCATCTCATCCACAGAGACAAGCACTGTCCTTTACGAGATGCCCTCTGGTACCATTCCTGAAGTTTCCAGGACAGAAGTTATGCCCTCTAGCAGAACATCCATTCCTGGCCCTGCTCAGTTCACAATGTCACCAGACATCTCCGATGAAGCGGTCACCAGGCTCTCTGCCTCCCCCATTGTGACAGAACCTGCAGAAATCACCACCACCCAAACAGGTTCTTCTCTAACTACATCTCAGGTTACGCTTCCCTTCTTGTTAGGGACTCACTCAACTGTGTCTCAAGGACTTTCACTGAAGTCAGAGATGACAAATCTTATGAGTAGGGGTCCTGAAAATCTGTCATGGACGAGCCCTCACTTTGTGGAAACAGCTAGATCTTCCTCTTCCCTGGCATCATTACCTCTTATGACCTCACTTTCTCCTGTGTCCTCCACATTAATAGAGAGTAGCCCCTCCTCTCCTCTGCCTGTGACTTCGCTTATCCTCCCAGGACTGGTGAAGGCTACAGAAGTGTCGGGCACGAGCTCAGAGCCTAAAACCGGTTCATCTCCAAATCTGAGCAGTACCTCAGTTGAAATGCCGGCCACCTCTGAAGTCATCACAGATATGGAGAAAATTCATCCTTCCTCAAACACAGCGGTGACCAAAGTGGGGACCTCCAGTTCTGTTCATGAATCTCATCCCTCTGTCTTAGCCGACTCAGAAACAACTACAGCCACATCATCAGTGGGTATCACCTCCCCTATGGAGGATGCCAGCGTTTCCACATCAACTCCTGCCTCCTCCGAGACTAGGAGGATTCCAACAGGGCCAACGTTCTCACTGACTCCTGGATTCAGGGAGACTAGCACCTCTGAAGAGACCAGCTCGATCACAGAAACAAGTGCAGTCCTTTTTGGAGTGCCCACTAGTGCTATTACTGAGGTCTCCATGACAGAAATCATGTCCTCTGACAGAACATGCATCCCTGACTCTGATCAGTCCACAGTGTCTCCAGACATAAGCACCGAAGTGATCACCAGGTTCCCTTCCTCCTCCGTGATGTCAGAATCAACAGAAATGACCATCACCCCCCAAACAAGTTCTCCTGGGGCTGCAACCACAACAGCACTCTTGGCAGGGACCCACTCAACTGTTCCTCAAAGATTTTTACACTCAGAGATGACAACTCTTATGAGTGGGAGTCCTAAAAATCCATCATGGACGAGCTCTCCCTTTGTGGAGAGAGGTGGCTCTTCCTCTTCTGTGTTGTCCTTACCTGCCATGACCTCACCTTCTGTTTCGTCCACATTCCCACAGGGTTTCCCTTCCTCCTCTTCTCCTGTGACTTCACTCCTCACCCCAGGCATGGTGAACACTACAGCCTCCAGCACAGAACCTGGACCCGGTTTATCTCCAACTCTGAGCAGCACCTCAGTTGAAATACTGGTTGCCTCTGAAGTCACCACAGATGCAGAGAAAATTCATCCTTCTTCAAGCACAGCAGTGACCAATGTGGGAACCACCGGTTCTGGACATGAACTGCATTCCTCTGTTCCAGTCCACTCTGAGCCATCCAAGGCTGCATATCCAATGGGTATGTCCTCTTCCATGGCAGAAACCACTATTTTCACGTCAATGCCTGCCAATTTTGAGATCACGAGGTTTGAGGCAGAGCCACTTTCTCATTTGACTTCTGGATTTAGGGAGACTAGCATGTCCCTGGACAAAAGCTCAGTCACGCCAACAAATACACCTTCATCTCCTGTGTCTGCACGCCTTTTACAGAGTTCCAAGACTGATGTCACCTCTTCTGTGACATCATTCCCAGACCAACCTCCAGCCTCACAGTATACTGAAATTCCAGAGGAAATAATCACCCCCTTTAATGCTTCTCTATCTGTTATGGAGTCCACTGGGATAACCTCCTTCCCAGAATCCAAGTTTACTATGTCTGTATCAGAAAGTACTCATTATCTGAGTACAGATTTGCTGCATTCAGCTGAGACTGTTTCCACTGGCACAGCGATGCCTTCTCTATCAGAGACCACGGCTTCATTTGCCACCACTGGAGTTCCAAGAGCCATCTCAGGCTCAAGTAGTCCACTCTCTAGGACAGAGTCAAGCCCTGGAGATGCTAATCTGTCCACCATTGCAGAGAGACTGTCTTCATCCACTCCGGTGCCATTCTCCTCTTCAAACTTCATTATCACTGATTCTTCAACCATCCCAGCCCTCCATGGGATAACTTCCTCTCCAGCTACCCCACACAGAATGGACACCAGTTCTGGGACAGAGGGCAGCACTATTGAAGGACACTTGGTTACAGTCAGTACTTTGGACACTTGGAGCCAACCAGCTAGGACATCTTCATCACCCATTTTGGATACCAGAATGACAGAGGGTGTTGAGCTGGGAACAGTGACGAGTGCTTATCAAGTTCCTTCACTCTCAACACGGTTGACAAGTAAGGACCCACAGCCCCTACAATCCCATTACTGGGGACTCATAGGAAATGACCCCTTCCTAAGAAGTAAAAAAGAGTTAACTAGTTAGTTCCTGTACCAAAAATTCTTTTAGCAAACATGTGTTTGTCTAATTTTACTTCTAGGCACTGGGTTAGGAATTCAAGAAACAAAAACAAATAATTGGATCATTACAGCATCATCATAGCTGTTCTACTATTGTTAGTAATGATGACAGTAAGGGTAATGACAACAGATTTATACAGCACTTACTCCGTTTCAAGTGCAATTTTATTAAGTTATTTGATCCTCAATTGTAACACTATTTGAAGTGGAGACTATATTTTTTCTTTTCCTTTTGTTTTTTTTTTTTTGAGATGGAGTCTCACTCTCACCCAGACTGGAGTGCTGTGGTGTGAGCACAGCTCACTGCAACCTCCGCTTCCTGAGTTCAAGCGATTCTCCTGCCTCAACCTCCTGAGTAGCTGGAACTAGAGTCATGCACCACTGTGCCCAGCTAATTTTTGTATTTTTTTTTAGAGATGGGATTTCACCACATTGGTCAGGCTGGTCTTGAACTCATGATGTCGTGATTTGCTCACCTTGGCCTTTCAAAGTGCTGGGATTACAGGTGTGAGCCACCATGCCTGGCCCCAAGTTGAGACTATTGTAAGCCTATTTTGGAGATGAAGACATTGAGGCACAGAGAGGCAAAGTAATTTTCTTAAGGTCATAAAGCTGGAAAGTGACAGAACTAGGGTAAGAACTCAGATTGTGTGTTACTAGGAATTCATGCTCCTTACTGTTGGTCTAAACAGGGGTGGTCAGAGAAGTAGCAGGAAAACCAATAAGTTCTAGCATCACAGAAGCCATATGAGGGGAGAGTTTTAGGAATGAGAAAGGGTAAGTTCTGTTAAATACTACAGACTCACCAAGTTAAAATGAGGTGAGAAGTGCTTTGGCAACATGGGGTTTCTCAGGGATTCGAATGAAGGGAGCGTCAGTGAGGTATAGGGTACTAGAAGAACAGCTAAAATACTACAGAGATATAAGAGAGTGTTTCTCCCTTTGAGTTGAGCAAGAAACAAAAGGAATAAGTGAAATAAAAAGGTGAGTTAATGAAAATTGAGGGAACAAAGTACCTAAGAAAGTAGGAGGGACCCAGAGCCTAGAAGGAGGAAACTACTTCCAAGAGCTCAGTAGAGAAAGGAAGAAAACTCTCGGGGATTCCATTTCTCTGAAAGGGTTGAACTTGGCACCAACTTTTGTTCAAATTCAAAGAGGCCCTCCAACGACTCTAGTTTCTGCCTCACTAGACAGTATCTCCAGGAGGATGATTTGCTCCCTTTCCTCCTTCACATTAGTTTTATAATTCACAGTAAACTTAGACACATCGGTGGCTATTGACCCAGATGTTACTATGTGACTCAGTAGTTGAGTCAGGGTGTTCGGTAAGCAAGTGGTGAATGGCACGGTAAGAGGGTGGAAATGGATGAATGGAAGGAAGGAAGGATAAAGTGGAGGAAGGGTAGATGCACAGAAGGAAGGATGAAAAGAAAGATGATGGAAGACAGGATTGAAGGAGATATAGATTGAAGGAAGGAAGGGTGGAAGGATGAAATGAAGTAAAGATTGAAGAAAAGATGGATGGAAAGAAGAAAGGAGGATGCACTAAAATCTCACACTTCACCACTGTATGATTCATCCATGTAAGCAAAAACCACTTGTACTTTCAAAGCTATTGAAATACAGACTTTTTAATCAAAATTTTAAAAAGCAAGAGAAAGGAAAGAAGGGAGGAAAGACAAAAGGAAGAATGGGTGGTAGGAAGAAAGAATAAAAGGAAGAAAAATGGAAGAATAGATAATAAGATCTAGGGATATATGAAAGGAAGGATGGACAAGTTTATGGGTAGATGGATCTATGGATGGGTGTGGCCACTTACGGCATATAGTCCTGGCTCCAGTCCGTACTGATGGACTTGAGGAGTGTTTGTGGCCAATGAAGTGGATCAATTTAGACAGTGCTCTTCTGAATGAGATGAGTTACCCCAGTTTTCCTCCCCACCTTCACCTGCAGGAACCGATGGCATTGTGGAGCGCATCACAAAAATACCCAATGAAGCAGCACACAGAAGTACCATGAGACCAGTCAAAAGCCCTCAGACATCTACACCACCTGCCAGTCCTAAAGGTAGGTTTAGCTTTGCTTACCTCCCAGTAATGCCACTTGTGACCATATTTCCTACTCCAGAGAGACAAAATGCTTGTATTCTTTAGAGAGAGAATTGTGTGTGGCTCTCATAGGTTTCCCTGTCTGAACTGGGTCTTTGTCTAATGGTTACCAGGTGGATGTTACCACTTCTCTTTCTCCTTATAGCATGCTGAGTGAGTGAACTTTGTTCAACTTCAAATATTCACAAATTTGTCCACATTAGCTAAATTTTTAAAATGCTCATTAAAAACTTACTGTGAACTTGGTCCAGTGGCTCACACTTGTAATCCCAGCACTGTGGGAGGCCAAGGTGGGTGGATCACCTGAGGTCAAAAGTTTGAGACCAGTCTGACCAACATGGTGACAACCCATCTCTACTGAAAATATAAAAATTATCCAGGCATGGTGGCATGCACCTGTAATCCTAGCTACTTGGGAGGCTGAGGCAAGAGAATTGCTTGAACCCAGGAGGCAGAGGTTGCAGTGAGCTGAGATCATGCCACTGCACTCCAGCCTGGGTGACAGAGCAAGACTGCATCTCAATATATATATACACATATGTATGTGTGTGTGTGTGTGTGTGTGTGTGTATATATACACACACACATTTGGATTTCAGGAATGGCAGAACTTAAGGAATCTGGTAAGAAGTGGGTACTTCAGGCAGAAAGAAGAGCTCGAGCAAGGCTCAGAGGCTGACAGTGCAGAAAACACATGGGAAGAGGGAATAGATTACTGTAGTCAAGAATTCATGGAGGAGTTATAGATAAAGATGCAACCAAGTTACAGACCAGGGTAAGATAGGGGAATACCAATCACGATCTCTTTTTCCCATTCCAGAAGCATCCCAGGCACATCCTGGTAACTTCTCTCCCTTTCTTCATATGGAGAATAAATAAGCTATTGCTAGTCCAGTAAGTGTAATCATTTTGTCCAAATTGTGTGCTCATTCCCCGATTCACAGGACTACACACAAGAGGGACAAAAAGAACAGAGACCACCACCACATCTCTGAAGACCACCACCACAGCTTTGACGACCACTTCCAGAGCCACCTTGACCACCAGAGTCTATACTCCCACTTTGAGAACGCGGACTCCTCTCAATACATCGATGCAAATGGCCACCACAAGCACTACAGACATGATTATCACAACCCCACATGTTTACCCAGATGTTCCAGAAATGACGTCCTCATTGGCTACCAGCCGGGGAGCAGAGACCAGCAGAGCTGTTCCCAGGACAACTCCATCTGTTTTCAATAGAGAATCAGAGACCACAGCCTCACTGCTCCCTAGTTATGGGGCAGAGACAAGTCCAGCTATTCAAACTCTAGATGTTTCTTCTAGTGAGCCAGACACAACAACCTCATGGGCTATCCATCCTGCAGAGACCATCCCAACTATTTCCAAGACAACTCCCGATTTTTTCCACAGTGAATCAGACACTGTATCTTCCACAGCCACCAGTCATGGGGCTGAAGTCATTTCAGCCGTTCCAACAAATATCTCACCTAGTGAACCAGGTGCACTGACACCTCTGGTCACTATTTCTGGGACAGGTACTAGTACAACTTTCCCAACCCTAACTAAGTCCCCACATGAAACAGAGACAAGAACCACATGGCTCACTCATCATGCAGAGACCAGCTCAACAGTTCCCAGAACAATCCCCAGTTTTTCCCATCGTCAATCAGATGCCACACCTTCAGTGGCCACCAGTCCTGGGGCAGAAACCAGTTCAGCCATTCCAACTATGACCATCTCACGTGGTGCAGCAGATCTAGTGACCTCACAGGTCACTAGTTCTGGGACAGACAGAAATTTGGCTATTCCAACTTTGACTCTTTCTCCTGGTGAACCAAAGACCACAGCCTCATTAGTCACCCATCCTGAAGGACAGACAAGTTCGGGCATTCCAACTTTAACTATCTTGCCTGGAGTATCAGGGATGGTGACCTCAGTGGTCAGCAGTTTGGGGGCAGAGACAAGTACAACTAATCCAGCTCTGACAATCTCCCCTGGTGAACCAGCTACAACAGTTTCATTGGTCACTCATCCTGCACAGACCAGCCCAACACTTCCCTGGACAGCTTCCATTTTTTTCCATAGTAAATTAGACACCATACCTTCAATGACCACCAGTCATGGGACAGAAGCCAGTTCAGCTGTTCCAACTCCAACTGTTTCACCTGGGGTACCAGGAGTGGTGACCCCTCTGGTCACTAGTTCCACAGCAGTGAGCAGTACAACTATTCCAGTTCTGACTCTTTCTCCTGGTGAACGAGAGACCACACCTTCAATGGCCACCAGTCATGGGGCAGAAGCCAGCTCGGCTGTTCCAACTCCAACTGTTTCACCTGGGGTGCCAGGAGTGGTGACTCCCCTGGTCACTAGTTCTAGGGCAATGACCAGCACAATTATTCCAATTCTGACTCTTTCTTCTGGTAAACCAGAGACCACACCTTCAATGGCCACCAGTCATGGGGCAGAAGCCAGCTCGGCTGTTCCAAATCCAACTGTTTCACCTGAGGTAGCAGAAGTGGTGACCCCCCTGGTCACTAGTTCTAGGGCAATGACCAGCACAACTATTCCAATTCTAACTCTTTCTCCTGGTGAACGAGAGACCACACCTTCAATGGCCACCAGTCATGGGGCAGAAGCCAGCTCGGCTGTTCCAAATCCAACTGTTTCACCTGAGGTAGCAGAAGTGGTGACCCCCCTGGTCACTAGTTCTAGGGCAATGACCAGCACAACTATTCCAATTCTAACTCTTTCTCCTCGTGAACCAGAGACTACACCTTCATTGGTCACCCATTCTGAGGCAAAGACAATTTCAGCCATTCCAACTTTAGCTGTCTCTCCTACTGTACAAGGGCCGGTGACTTCACTGGTCACTAGTTCCAGGTCAGAGGCCAGTGTGTTTCCAAATCTAACTGTTGCCTCAGGTCCACCAGAGACCACAGCCTCATGGGTCACTCATCCTGGGACAGAAGCAAGCTCTGTTCTTCCGAGTTTGACTGTCTCCACTGGTGAGCCATTTACAACGATCTCATTGGTCACCTATCCTGCAGAGAATACCTCAACTGTTCCCAGGACAACCCCAAGCTTTTTCCATAATGAATCAAACACTATCCCTTCAACAGTCACCAGTCCTGAGGCAGAATCCAGCTCAGCCATTTCAACAACTATCTCACCTGGTATACCAGGTATGCTGACTTCACTGGTCACTAGCTCTGGGACAGACACCAGTGCAACTTTTCCAACAGTGTCTGAGTTCCCATATGAATCAGAGGCAATGGCCTCATGGGTTACTCATCCTGCAGTCACCAGCACAAAAGTTCCCAGGACAACCTCTAATTTTTCTCACAGTGAACCAGGCACCACACCCTCAATAGCCACCAGTCCTGGGGCAGAAGCCAGTTCAGCTTTTCCAACAATAACTGTCTCACCTAATATACCAGATATGGTGACCTCACAGGTCGCTAGTTCTGGGACAGACACCAGTATAACTATTCCAACTGTGACACTTTCTCCTGGTGAACCAGAGACCACAACCTCATTTATCACCTATTCTGAGACACACATGAGTTCAGCCATCCCAACTCTGACTGTCTCCCCTAGTGCATCAAAGATGCTGACCTCACTGATCACTAGTTCTGACACAGAGGCCAGTACAATTTTTCCAACTCGAACTGATTACCCACATGAATCAGAGACAACAGCCTCATGGCTCATTCATTCTTGGACAGAAGTCAGTTCAGCTTCCCCAACTATGACTGTTTCTCCCGGTAAGCCAGATACAGCAGCCTGGCGGGTCACTCATTCTGCAGAGACCAGCACACCTGTTTCCAGAATAACCCCCAGTTTTCCCCCTAGTGAATCAGACACGACACCTTTCATGGTCACCAGTTCTGGTGCAGAAGTCAGTTCAGCCATTCCAACAACAACTCTCTCACCTGGTGTATCAGATACGCTGACCTCACTGGTCACTACTTCTGGGACAGACAGCACTACAACGTTCCCAGTGCTGACTGAGACCCCATATGAATCAGAGACAACAGCCACACAGCTCATTCCTCCTGCAGAGACCAACACAATGGTTCCCAGGACAACTCCCAAGTTTTCCCATAGGGAGTCAGACACCACACTCCCAGTTGCCACCACCAGTCCTGGGCCAGAAGCCAGTTCAACCACAACTATCTCACCTGGTATGTCAGATCTGGTGACCTCACTGGTCCCTAGTTCTGGGACAGACACCAGTACAATTTTCTCAACATTGACTGAGACCCCATATGCACCAGAGGCTACAGCCACATGGTTCACTCATCCTGCAGAGACCAGCACAGCGGTTCCTAGGACAACTGCCAACTTTTCCCATAGTGGATCAGACACTAAGCCCTCAACGGCCACCAGTCCCAGAGCAGAAGCCAGGTCAGTTGTTCCAACTACAACCATCTCACCCGAGGTAGTGACCTCACAGGTCACAAGTTCTGCAACAGACACTAGTGCAGTTATTCCAATGTTGACTCCTTCTCTTGGTGAACCAGAGACCACAGCCTCACTGATTACCCATCCTGGGGCACAGACTGGCTCCACTGTTCCAACTCTGAGTGTTCCCTCTAGTGAGCCAGATACAACAGCTTCCTGGGTCACTCATCCTGCACAGACCAGCACACCTGTTTCCAGAACAACCCCTAGTTTTTCCCACAGTAGACCAGATGCCACACTTTTAATGGCCACCAGTCCTGGGACAGAAGCCAGTTCAGCTGTGCTGACAACGATGGTCTCACCTGGTGTACCAGAGATGGTGACTTCACCGATCACTAGTTCTGGGGCTGCAACCAGTACAACTATTTCAACTTTGACTCATTCTCCTGGTATGCCAGAGACCACCGCCTTATTGATAACCCATCCCGGCACAGAGACAAACACATTTCCTGCTTCAACTCTGTTTCCTCAAGTATCAGAGACCACAGCCTCACTATCCATTAGACCTGGCGCCGAGCCTAGTACAGCGCTTCCAACTCAGCCTAGTTCAGCCCTTCCAACTCAGACAGCATCCTCTCTCTTCACCCTACTTGTAACTGGAACCAGCAGAGCTGATCTGAATCCATCTGCTTCACCTGGTGTTTCTGCAAGAACAGCCTCAGTTTCCACCCATCCTGGGACAGAAACCAGCAGCACAATTCCGACTTCGACTTTTTCCCTTGGTTTATTAGAGACTGCAGACTTGTTGAGCACCAACTCTTCAGCAGAGACCAGCACAGGTACTCTCACTCTGAGCATTTCCCCTGCTGTCTCTGGGCTTCCCAGTGCCTCTATAACAACTGGTAAGCCCCGAACTGTGACCTCCTGGCATACAGGAACCTCACCATCTGTAACTTCACTTGGACCCCCAGAATTTTCCAGGACGGTCACAGGCAGCATTATGACCTTGATACCATCAGAGACACCAACACCACCTAAAACCAGTCATGGAGAAGGAGTGAGTCCAACCACTATCTTGAGAACTACAACAGTTGAGACCACTAATTTAGCTGCCACAGGTTCCAGTTCCACTGTGGCCAAGACCACGACCGCCTTCAATGCGCTGACTGGAAGCTCCTTTGCCCCTCTGACCACACCTGAGATGTCCACCTTGGCCTCTGAGAGTGTGACGTCAAGAACAGGTAAGAATAACTTTTTTATTGTGGTAAAAGATAAATAATATAAAATCTGCCATTTAAACCATTTTAAGTGTACGATTCAGGAGCATTAATACATTCACGTTGTTGTGCAATCCTCACCACTATCGGTTTTCAAAACTTTATCACCCCAAACAGGAACTCTGTACCCATAAAGCAATAATTTCCCATTCTTCCTAGTCCCTGGTGACTTTCGGGGTTTTTTTTTTGTTTGTTTGTTTGTTTTTGAGGAAGTCTCACCCTCTCACCCAGGCTGGAGGGCAGTGGTGCAATCTCGGCTCACTGCAACCTCTGGACCTCTGCCTCTGGGGTTCCAACAGTTCTTCTGCTTCTGCCTCCTGGGTAGCTGAGACTACAGGTGCATGCCACCATGCCCGGCTAATTTTTTGTGTTTTCAGTAGAGACGAGGTTTCACTGTGTTGGACAGGCTATACTCAAACTCCTGACCTCAGGTGATCCACCCACCTCAGCCAGCCAAAGTGCTGGGTTCACAGGCATGAGTCACTGCATCTGGCCCTGTCTCACTTTCTTTTTATGAGATGGAGTCTCACTCTGTCGTCAGGTTTGAGTGCAGTGACGTGATCTCTGCTCACTGCAACCTCCACCTCCCAGGTTCAAGCGATTCTCCTGACTCAGCCTCCCGAGCAGCTGGGATTACAGGTGCATGCCACCATACCCAGCTAATCTTCGTATTTTTAGAAGAGACGGGGTTTCACAATGTTGGCCAGGATGGTCTCCATCTCTTGACCTCACGATCTGCCCACCTCGGCCTCCCAAAGTGCTGGGATTACAGATGTAAGCCACCACACCCGGCCATCTCAGCCCATACAGCCCTGAACAAACTGGAATCGTTGGTCACCCCACATAGGAAGGTCTCAGAAAGTGACTGCTCCATAAGGAATTTCAAGTAGGATGGCTCAGGCTGGCCTTACATTGCACCGGGGTAGCCTTGACCCTGTTTGGTCTCCCACTTCTCCTTTTCACCTTCTCACACTCCTCCCTCATTCTCTTTGCAGATTTCACCCATCGGAGCTCTGTGTCCACCACCAGCAGTGAGTATTCAACTCATATCCACCTGCCCATGATCCTATACCAAACAAAGCAAGAGCTCCCCCTCCTCATAAACCCATAAGTTCTCCTCTTGAGCAAAGCAGGTGGGAAGGCAGAAGTTATTCAAGCTCCCTTCTGCCTCAGTTCCAAAGACAGACTCAGCTCAAGCCCACATGCAGCAAACCCTATAAAAGTCTCACCTCGTGGCATTTCTGCCATGGTAATGCTTTCTGCTTTCACTAATGAGGCCTTCTCCTCAGCTCCTGGGACCTCCATAGTGGATGTGGGAACCTCAGGGACTCCATCCTCCATCTCCAGCCCCACGAGTAAGTACTAGTCAATGGCATTTCTATTAGAGCATGCTATCCCTGTCATTTTTACTCAAATGAAGATGGAAAGTCATAGTAAATCTACTGATAGTGAGTAGACCAGTGAAATTTGTTGGCCACTTAATGTGTACCAGATCCTAGGGACACAGCAAGGAAAATAAAACCAACAAAAAATCTCTGCTCTCAGTGAGCTTATATTCTTGTGATGATGATGATGTTAGTGGTGGTGGTGCTGCTGCTACTGATGATGCTGTTGATGATGGTGATAGTAACGTTGATGACAAAGATGATGATGAAGAAAATGATGCTCATGACGGTGGCAGGGGTTATTATGGTGATAATGATATGTTAAGTGTGATGATGCTGGTGGTGGTGATGATGATGATTATTTTATGCTAGCGACGTTGATGATGGTGATGTCGATGACCATGAGGATGACAGTGATGAGGATGATGCTCATGATGGTGGCAGGGGTTATGATGGTGATAATGATATGTTAAGTGTGATGATGGTGGTGGTGGTGGTGGTGATGATGATGATTTTATGCTAGCGACGTTGATGATGGTGATGTCGATGACCATGAGGATGATAGTGATGAGGATGATGTCAGTGGGGTTATGATGGTGATGATATGTTGAATGTGATGATGGTGATGATGTTTGTGGTGGTCATGATGGAGATTGTCATGGTTGTGCTGGTGGTACTTGTGATGACAATGATGACGGTGACAATGATAGTGATGATGATGATGGTGATAATAAAGATAATAGTTAACATCTCATAATGTTGCGCACTAAATATGTGCCAAGAGCTATGCTCAGCATCTAACTACTATTATATAATCTACTTAAAAAAATAAATTGTATCATTATAGATAAGAAAGGCGTGGAAAATATTTATTATGTGACTCAATTTAAATGCTGCATATGGTTATTACAAAGTGCTATTTTCCCTACTTTGACCATAATATTTATTTCCCACTCCCACTACAGCAGCTGTTCCTCTCCTGGTGCCATTCACCCTCAACTTCACCATCACCAACCTGCAGTATGAGGAGGACATGCGTCGCCCTGGCTCCAGGAAGTTTAACACCACAGAGAGGGTCCTGCAGCGTCTGGTTAGTGCCCTGCCCTTCTCACTCTGCCCTGCTCACGATACCCAGTCCTTCCTACATCACCCGTGCCAGGGCGATGGAAGAAGATCACACCTAACTCACTCTTGCCCCAAGAGATGAAAGCCTCAGCTGGGCGCACTGGCTCATGCCTGTAATCCCAGCACTTTGGGAGGCTGAGGCAGGTGGATCACCTGTGGTCAGGTGTTCGTGACCAGTCTGACCAACATGGTGAAACCTCATCTCTACTAAAAATACAAAAATTAGCCAGTCTTGGTCACACATGCCTGTAATTCCAGCTACTTGGGAGGTTGAGGCAGGAGAATCATTTGAACCCAGGAGGCGGAGGTTGCAGTGAGCCAAGATCGTGCCACTTGACTCCAGCCTAGGCAAAAAAGTGGAACTCCGTCTCAAAACAAAAACAAAAAACTGCAAGCCTTGCCCACTGAGGCCAGCCCTGCTCACCTCACTTCTGCCTGGCTCTTCCAACTTAGCCCTCCTGCTCACCTCCCTCTCCCTCCTCCACAGCTCAGGCCCCTGTTCAAGAACACCAGTGTTGGCCCTCTGTACTCTGGCTGCAGACTGATCTTGCTCAGGTGAGACCTTAGAAGAACCAGCCTGGCTACCCCAATTGTTCTCACTCCAAAAGACTTTGCACTGCTTCTTTGCTGTACTTCCTAGGAATATTCTCACCAAAGGTGGAATTCAGGAGTCACTGGCTTCAGGACCAGTGTGTTTCCTGCTAGTAACAGCCCCACACCCCACCTCAACAGAGAGATCTGCATGGCCCATCATCAGGACAGAGCCCCTACCCCGGTCATCCCTCTGAATTCCCTCCTTTCCCTGCCCCTCCCTTTCCTTTGCATGTTATATTCTGTCCCCAGGACTTCTCTCAAGACAATTATTCCTCATCCACATGCTTTCTTCCTCATTTCCAGCTCTTCACTGGGCTCAAGTCTGGCTCCCCTGTCCATCCAATCCATGAAGATGCAGGTTTCATCTTGCACTTTTATAAAACTTCTTGTGTCCGTGGCTCTGCTCACAGTCCCAAGCAAGCCAATAGTCCATGCACTAAGAATCTATGTGGCTTCTTACCTCTTTCCCAGGTTTCTCATTTCCTCTGGTTCCTTACTGTCTTTCCCTCAGCAGTCTCAAGACACAACCTAGGTAGTCTTTTCATTGTCATGTTTCCCACCGACCCTCCCCAGGCCCGAGAAGGATGGGGCAGCCACTGGAGTGGACGCCATCTGCACCCACCGCCTTGACCCCAAAAGCCCTGGACTCAACAGGGAGCACCTGTACTGGGAGCTAAGCAAGCTGACCAATGGCATCAAAGAGCTGGGCCCCTACATCCTGGACAGGAACAGTCTCTATGTCAATGGTGAGTGCCTGTGACATGGTTGAAGTTTTTTCTTCCTTGCTGGGCAGCCTCTAACCTGTAACTAGAGGTCACACTCTCTGCCTGGCAATTGAAAATTCTGTCATGTGCTCTACATGGGATGGATGACTCAGGTCTGGACTTCATGATTTCCTTATCATCGTGGACTGTGTTCTCTCAGGGCTTTGTTTCCTGATGTGAGGATGCTGATAGGAAATCTTCAATGGTCCCTGTACCATGAAACTCATTTTGTTGTACCAGGGTAGCATTGACGTCTATTTGGCCCCCCATCTCTCCTTGTCACTTACCCACTCTCCTCCCTCCTTCTCCATGCAGGTTTCACCCATCGGAGCTCTGTGCCCACCACCAGCAGTGAGTATTCAACTCATGTTCACATGCCCTGGTTCCTATACCAAGAGGAGCAGGAGCTGGCCCCGCCTCATAAATCCTTAAGTCCTCTTCATGAGCAAAGGAGTTAGGAGGGCAGAAGTTATTCAAGTGCCCCTCTGCCCAGCTCAAAAGACTGAACCGGTTCAAGCCACACATGCAGCAAACCCCATGAATAGTCTCCCCTTCTGCCATTTCTGCCAAGAGAATGCTTTCTGCTTTCACTGATGAGAACTTTTCCTCAGCTCCTGGGGCCTCCACAGTGGATCTTGGAACCTCAGGGACTCCACCCTCCCTCTCCAGCTCCACAAGTAAGTATCAGTCAATGACATCCCTATTAGAGCATGCTCGATGAGTGTAAACATCTCTGTCATTTTCACTCAGATAAAAATGGAAAATAGTAAATCTTGTGACAGTGAGTAGACAAGCAAAATGTTTTGGCTACCTACGGTGTACCAGACCCCAGGGATACAGTAAGAAAAAGAAAATCAATTGAGAAAAAAACTCTCCCCTCAGTGAGCTTGTATTCTTGTGATGATGATGATGATGATGGTGGTGGTGGTGGTAGTTGTGATGGTGATAGTGATGTGTTGAGTGGGATGATGATGGTGGTGGTGGCGCTGATATGATAATGATGATGATGGTCATACTGTTAGTGATGGCAGTAGTGATGATGATGAGGAGGATGATGCTGGTGATGGCAGTGGAAGTTATGATGCTAATTATGATGTATTGAGTGTAATGATGGTGGTGTTGCAGCTTATGATGGTGACAATGATAGTGGTGATGATGATGGTGGTGGTGATGATGTTGATGACAATGGTGATGATGATGAGGATGATGCTGTGACGGTGGTGCTGTCATGATGGTAGTGATTATGTATTGAGTGTGATGATGATAATGGTGGTAGTGTTGCTGTTTATAATGATGATGATGATAGTGGTGATGTTGATGACAATGACGATAATGGTGATAAGGATGATGCTGGTGATGGTGGTGGGTTACGATGGTAATGATGAAGTGTTGAGACTGATGATGTTTGTGGTGGTCATCATGGGGATTATCATGATGGTGACAATGGTGGTGATGACGGTGTTAATAAAGTTAAGAGAAAATGCCAGACAATATTAAGCAATAAATATTCACCAAGACCTATGCTCAGCATGTACTATTACATAATATAGTAAAAAATAAATTTTATTATTATAGGCAAGGGAGGCATGGTAAATATTTTGTCTCTCAATTTAAATTTTGCACATGTTTAAAGATAAGTCTATTCCAAACCGCTATTTTCTCTACTTTGAACATAGCGTTTATTTCCAATTCCTATTACAGCTGCTGGCCCTCTCCTGGTGCCGTTCACCCTGAACTTCACCATCACCAACCTGCAGTATGAGGAGGACATGCATCGCCCTGGCTCCAGAAAGTTCAACACCACAGAAAGGGTCCTGCAGGGTCTGGTGAGAGCCCTGCCCACTTTACTCCTGCCCCACCCCAGATACCCAGTCCCTCCTACATCATCCATGCCAGAGCTATGGAAGAAGATAGCACCCATCTCATCATTTCCCACAAAAGGTGCAAGCCCTGCTCACTTAGGCTAGCCCTGCCCACTGGTGCCTGCTCCACCCCCCTGACTTCTGCCCCCAGCACACGCACCTTAGCCCTCCTACTCACATTTTTCTCTCTCCTCCACAGCTTGGTCCTATATTCAGGAACACCAGTGTCGGCCCTCTGTACTCTGGCTGCAGACTGACGTCTCTCAGGTGAGACCATAGAAGAGCCAGACTCGCTGTCCCAATTTTTTCCACTTCAACAGACTTTGCACAGCTTCCTTGCTGCACTTCCTAGGCGTAGCCTCACCAAAAGGGGAATTCAGGAGTCACTGGCTTCAGAACCAGTGTGTTTCCTGATAGTAACACCCCAGTACCTCACCTCAACAGGGAGAATCTGCATGGTCCATCATGAGGATTGAGCTCTACCCTGATCATCCCTCTGAATTCTCCCCTTTCCCTGCCCCTCCCTTTCCTTTAGGTCTTAATTTCTGTCCCCAGGATTTCTCTCAAGACAATCATGCCTCATCCACGTGCTTTCATCCCCAGCTCTTCACTGGTCTCAAGTCAGGGCTCTCCTGTCCCCATGCCATGAGAATGCAGGTTTCACCTTGCACTTTTACAAGCATGTTTGTATCCATGACTCTTCTCACAGTCCCAAGCAAGCCAATAGTCTGTGCACTCAGAAAATCTAAGTGTGGCTTCTCGTCTCTTTCCCAGGTTTCTCATTTCCTTTGATTCCTTACTGTCTTTCCCTCAGCAGTCTAAAGACACAACCCAGGTAATCTTTTCATAGTTATTCTCCCTACCTACCTTCCCCAGGTCTGAGAAGCAGGGGGCAGCTACTGGAGTGGATGCCATCTGCACTCACCATCTTGACCCTAAAAGCCCTGGACTCAACAGAGAGCAGCTGTACTGGGAGCTGAGCCAGCTGACCAATGGCATCAAAGAGCTGGGCCCCTATACCCTGGACAGGAACAGTCTCTATGTCAATGGTGAGCAGCTGTGATGTGGTTGGAGGTTCTTACTCCTAGAGTTTGGGCAGACTCTAATCTCTGGCTGAAGTCTCACTGCCTGCCTGGCCATTGAATATTCTGTCATGGGCTCTACGTGGGATGACTAAGTTCTGGACTTCACAGTTTCTTCGTCATAGTGAACTGCGTTCCCTCAGGGCACTCTCCCTGTTGTGAGGATGCTGATAGGAAATCTTTAATGGCCCCTGTCCCATGTAACTCATTTAATTGCACTAGGGTATCCCTGAACCCTATTATGTTCCCTACATCTCCTTAACCCTTACTCAGTCTCCTCCCTCCTCTCTGCAGGTTTCACCCCTGGGAGCTCTGTGCCCACCACCAGCAGTGAGTATTCAACCCATATCCACATGTCCCTGATCATACATCAAGTGGAGCCCCTCTTCATGAGCCCATAAGTCCTCTTCTTAAGCAAAAGAGCTGAGAAGGCAGAAGTTATTGAAGCTCCTTTCTGCCCCAGCTCCAAAGACAGATCCAGCCCAAGCCCCCATGCAGCAGACCTCACAATAGTCTACCCTCTTGCCATTTCTGCCATGAGAGTGCTTTCTGCTTTCACTGATGAGGACTTTTTCTCAGCTCTTGGGACCTCCACAGTGGACCTTGGAACCTCAGGGACTCCATCCTCCCTTCCCAGCCCCACAAGTAAGTACCAGTCAATGGCATCTCTATTAGATCATGCCTGATGAATGTAAACATCTGTGCCATTTTCACTCAAACGAAGATGGAAAATCATAGTGAATCTGGTGATAGTGAGTGAAGCAAAAAAATGTATTGGCCACCTACAGTGTACCAGACCCTAGGGATACAGCAAGGAAAACAAAACCAATAAACATATTTCTGCCCTCAGTGAGCTTGTGTTCATGTGATGTTGGTGGTGGCCGTGGTGGTTATGATAGTAATAATGACATGTTGAATGTGATGAGGATTGCTGATGATTGTGATGCTGTTGATGATGATGGTGGTGATGCTACTGACGATGATGATGATGGACATGAGGATGTTGTCAGTGATGGTTGTGAAGGTTATGGTGATAATGATGATGTGTCGAGTGTAATAATGATGATGATGGTGGTGGTGGTGCTGTTTATGATGGTGACCATGGTACTGGTGATGATGTTGATGATGGTAGTGGTGAGTTTGATGACAGTAACAATGATGGTGATGAGGATGATGCCAGTGATGGTTGTGTGGCTATGATGTTATGTTGAGTGTGGTGATGATGATGTTTGTGGTGGTCATGATGGGGATTATCACGGTGGTAACGGTGATAATAATGATGGTGATGGTGATGATGGCCATAACAAAGATAACAGATAACATTAGACGATATTGAGCACTGAATATTCATGACTAGCTATGCTCACCATCTAACTACTATTATATAATATACTTTTATAAAAATAAATTGTATTATTATAGGCAAGGGAGACACGGTAAATATTTTGTCTCTCAACTTAAATTTTGCATATGTTTAAAGATAAGTCTATTCCAAACCTCTGTTTTCTCTACTTTGAACATAGTGTTTATTTCCAATTCCTATTACAGCTGCTGGCCCTCTCCTGGTGCCGTTCACCCTCAACTTCACCATCACCAACCTGCAGTATGAGGAGGACATGCATCAACCTGGCTCCAGGAAGTTTAACACCACAGAAAGGGTGCTGCAGGGTCTGGTGAGAGCCCTGCCCTCACTTTGCCCCACCCCAGACATCCAGTCCCTTCTACATCATCCATGACAGGGTGATGAAAGGAGATGGCACCAACCTCCCCCAACCCCCAAGAGATGCAAGCCCCACACACAGAGGCCAGCCCTGCTCATTGGTGCCTGCTCTGCCCACCTCACATCTGCCCCTACACACACACACTTTAGCCCTGCTACTCACTTTCCTCCCCTCTCTCCTCCACAGCTTGGTCCCATATTCAAGAACACCAGTGTCGGCCCTCTATACTCTGGCTGCAGGCTGACCTCTCTCAGGTGAGAATTTAGAAGAGCCAGACTGGCTGCCCCAATTGCTTCCAGTCTAAAAGACTTTGCACTGCCTCCTTGATGCTCTTCCTAAGGATATCCTCACCAAAAAGGGAATTCAGGAGTCACTGGTTTCAGAACCAGCTGTTTCCTGATTGTAGCACCCCCACACCCACCTCAACAGGCAGAATCTTCATGGTCCACCATCAGGATTGAGCCTCTGCCCTGATCATCCCTCTAAATTCCCTCCTTTCCCTGCCCCTCCCTTTCATTTAGGTGTTAAATTTTGTCCCAGGACTTCTCTTAAGACAATCATGCCTCATCCACATGCTTTCATCCCCCTTTCAAGATCTTCACTGGTCTCAAGTCTGAGTTGCTCTTTCCCCATGCCATGAGAATGCAGGTTTCACCTTGCACTTTTATAAAAATCATTATACCCGTGACTCTGCTCACAGTCCTAAAAAAAACAGTGGTCTGTGCACTCAGATAATTTAAGTGTGGCTTCTCACCTCTTTCCCAGGTTTCTCATTTCCTCTGGTTCCTTATTGTCTTCCCCTCAGCAGTCTAAAGACACAACCCAGGTAATCTTTTCATAGTCATTCTCCCTACCTACCTTCCCCAGGTCTGAGAAGCATGGGGCAGCCACTGGAGTGGACGCCATCTGCACCCACCATCTTGACCCCAAAAGCCCTGGACTCAACAGAGAGCAGCTGTACTGGGAGCTGAGCCAGCTGACCAATGGCATCAAAGAGCTGGGTCCCTACACCCTAGATGGGAACAGTCTCTATGTCAATGGTGAGCAGCTGTGATGTGGTTGGAGGTTCTTCCTCCTAGAGTCTGGGCAGACTCTAATCTCCGGCTTGAGGTCACACTCTCTGCCTGGCCATTGAATATTCTGTCGTGTGCTCTACATGGGATGACTAAGTTCTGGACTTCACAGTTTGTCATCGTGAACTGCGTTCCCTCAGGGCACTCTTCCCTGTTGTGAGGATGCTGATAGGAAATCTTTAATGGCCCTTGTCCCATGAAACCGGGATAGCCATGACCCCTACTACATCCCCCACATCTCCTTAACCCTTACTCCATCTCCTCCCTCCTTCTCTATGCAGGTTTCACCCATAGGAGCTCCGTGCCCACCACCAGCAGTGAGTATTCACTCATGTCCACATGCCCCAATCCTATATCAAGTGAAGCAGGAGCTGGCCCCTCCTCATAAACCCATAAGTCCTCCTCATGACCAAAGGAGCTGGGAAGGCACAAGTCATTCAAACTCCCCTCTGCTTCAGCTCCAAAGACAGACCCAGCTCAAGCTCACATGCATCAGACCTCATAATAGTTTACTCTCTTGCCATTTCTGCCATGAGAGTGCTTTCTGTTTTCACTGATGAGGACTTTTCCTCAGCTCCTGGGACTTCAACAGTGGGACCTGGAACCTCAGGGACTCCATCCTCCCTCCCCAGCCCCACAAGTAAGTACCAGACATCTCTATTAGAGCATGCCTGAGGAGTGTGAATGTCTCTGCCATTTTTACTCAAATAAAGATGGAAAATTATAGTAAATCTGGTAATAGTGAGTGAACCAAAAACATTTATTGGCCACCTACTGTGTACCAGACCCTAGGGATACAGCAAGGAAAACAAAACCAATTAAAAAATGTCTCTGCCCTCAGTGAGCTTATATTCATGTGATGATGATGACGGTGGTGGTGGTGCTAGTTGCTGTTGATGATGGTCATGATAGTCATGCTGTTGATGATAATGTGGTGATGTTGCCGACCATGATGATGGACATGAGGATGATGGCAGTGATGGTTATGATGTTAGTGGTGATGTGTTGAGTGTGATGATGACGGTGGTGGTGGTGGTGCTCATTATGATGTTGATAACGAAACTGGTGATATTGATGGCAGTGACAATAATGGTGATGAGGATGATGTCAGAGATGGTTGTGGGGTTATGATGATAATGGTGACATGTTGAGTGTGCTGCTGATATTTGTGGTGGTCATGCCTGGGACTGTGGTGGTGATGATAATAAGGGTGATGGTGACAATGATAGCAATGATGATGACGGCAATAAAAAAGATAATGGATAACATCAGAAAATACTGAGCACTGAATATGAACCAAGAGCAATGCTCAGCATCTAACTGCTATTATGTATTACCCTTTGAAAAATAAATTCTGTCATTGAAGGCAACGGAGGCATGTTAAATATTTATTTAGTTATCCAATTTAAATGTTGTGTATGTTTAAACCTAAGTCTATTGCCAGCTCCTATATTCTACACTTTGAACATAGTATTTATTTCCCACTCCCACTACAGCAGCTGTTCCTCTGCTGGTGCCGTTCACCCTCAACTTCACCATCACCAACCTGCAGTATGAGGAGGACATGCATCGCCCTGGCTCCAGGAAGTTCAACACCACAGAGAGGGTCCTGCAGCGTCTGGTTAGTGCCCTGCCCTCCTCACTCTGCCCCAACCCAGATACTCAGTCCCTCCTACAACACCCATGCCAGGGCAATGGAAGAAGAATGTACTCACCTCCCCCTCTCCCCAAGAAATGCAAGCCTCACCCACTGAGGCCAGCCTCACCCACTTGGCCCCGCCGCGCCCACCTTATTTCTGCCATCATACAGAGACCCAAGCCCTCCTACTCACCTCTCCTTCCTCCACAGCTTGGTCCCTTGTTCAAGAACTCCAGCGTTGGCCCTCTGTACTCTGGCTGCAGACTGACCTGTCTTAGGTGAGACCAGAATAGCCAGTCTGGCTGCCCCACCTGTTCTCACTCCAAAAGACTTTGCACTGCTTCCTTGCTACACTTCTAGGCATAGCCTCACCAAAGGCAGGATTCGGGAGTCAATGGATTTGGGAACAGTCTGTCTCCTGATGGTAACCTCCCCACACCCCACCTCAACAGAGGGAATCTGCATGATCCGTCAGCAGGATTGAGCCCCTACTCTGCTCATCCCTCTGAATTCCCTCCTTTCCCTGCCCCTCCCTTTCCTTTAGGTCTTAAGTTCTGTCTCCAGGATTTCTCTCAAGATAATCATGCCTCATCCATGTGCTTTCTTCCCCATTTCCAGCTCTTCACTGGTCTTAAATCTGGCCTATCCTGTATCCATGCCATGAGAATGCAGGTTTCACCTTGCACTTTTATAAAAACTGATGTATCCATGACTCTGCTCACAGTCCCAAGCAAGCCAGTAGTCCATGCACTCAGAGAATCTAAGTGTGGCTTCTCACCTCTTTCCCAGATTTCTCATTTCCTCTAGTCCCTTGCTGTTCTTCCCTCAGCAGTCTCAAGACTGTCCTAGGTAGTCTTTTCATTGTCATCCACCCCACTTACCTTCTCCAGGTCTGAGAAGCATGGGGCAGCCACTGGAGTGGATGCCATCTGCACTCACCATCTTGACCCTAAAAGCCCTGGACTCAACAGAGAGCAGCTGTACTGGGAGCTGAGCCAGCTGACCAATGGCATCAAAGAGCTGGGCCCCTACACCCTGGACAGGAACAGTCTCTATATCAATGGTGAGCTGCTGTGACATGGTTGAAAGCTCTTCCTCCTTGCTGAGCAGCCTCTAATCTGTAACTAGAGGTCACACTCCCTGCTTGGCAATTGGAAATTCTGTCATGTGCTCTACATGAGATGTCTGAGGTCTGGATTTCATGGTTTCCTTATCATCATGGACTGTGTTCTTCAGCGCATTCTTTCCTGATGTGAGGATGCTGATAGGAAATATTCAATGGCTTCTGTACCATTAAATTCATTGCATTGCACCAGGGTCAACTTGACCCCTATTTAATCGTCAGTGTCTCGTTAACTCTTACACACTCTCCTCCCTCCTTCTCTATTCAGGTTTCACCCATCGGAGCTCCATGCCCAACACCAGCAGTGAGTATTCACTTCATGTCCACATGCCCCTGATCCTACACCAAGCGTAGCAGAATCTGGCTTCCCTCATAAACCCATAGGTCCTCTTCTTTAGCAAAAGAGACAGGAAGGCAGAAATTACTCAAGCTCCACGCTGCCCCAGCTCCAAAAACTGATCCGTCTCTAGCCACACAGCAGCAGACCCCATAAATTGTCTCCCTTCTTGCCATTTCTGTCATGAGAGTGCTTTCTGCTTTCACTAATGAGGACTTTTCCTCAGCTCCTTGGACTTCCACAGTGGACCTTGGAACGCTAGGGACTCCATCCTCCCTTTCCAGCCCCACAGGTAAGTAGCAGTCAATGGCATTGCTATTACAGCATGCATGATGAATGTAAACAACTCTGCCCTTTTCATTCAGATAAAAGTAGAAAATAGTAGTAAATCTAGTGATAGTGGGTAGACTAAAAAAAATTATCGGCCACCTACTTTGTGCCAGACCCAAAGGATGCAGCAAGGAAAACAAAACCAATAAAAACATCTGTGCCCTCAGTGAGCTTGTGTTCACGTGGTGATGATGGTGGTGGTGATGGTGTTGATGATGATGATGGTGGTCTTGTTGACCATGATGATGATGGACATGAGTGTGAGGTTTGTTCTTGCCGGGTTTAAAAAGGAAAGAAACTGAGGCCAACACAAGAAGATCCAATATGAAGGAATTTATTCAGGCTCCCGGGCGAGGTTCTGCGGTCCGACAGGAGGGGCCGGAGAAGTCGCACGGACTCCTCTCAGACGTGGGGTTTTATAGGGAGTGGGAGAGCTTGATTGGTTGTGGGAGAGCAGGACTACTATTGGGTAAGGTTACAAGCCTTTGTTTGCATACAGGACTTGGCTGCTATTGGTTAGAATTACTCAGCTGCTATTGGCTAGAAAGACTCAGCTGCTATTGGCTAGAAAGACTTGGCTGCTATTGGCGAGAAAGACTCGGCTGCTATTGGCTAGAAAGACTCGGCTGCTATTGGCTAAAATCACAAGACCCTGCTTGCATACTGGGTTCTTTAAGGGAAAGCCAGACTGTGCGAGAAGGAGAAAAAGGAACAACCCGAGCACGTCCGAGCTTTCGGAAAAAAGGCAGGGGGGTGTGTGTCCGAGCTCCCGGCGAGGCAATCGGCCTTACAATGAGGATGATGGCAGTGATGGTTATGATGTTAGTGATGATGTGTTGAGTGTGATGATGATGGTGGTGGTGGTGCTGTTTATTTTTTTATTTTTATTTTTTGGGGGGTGCTGTTTATGATGCTGATGATGAGACTGGTGATGTTGGTGACAATGACATTGATGGTGATGAGGATGATGCCAGTGATGGTCGTGGGGTTATGATGATAATGGTGATGTGTTGAATGTGCTGCTGATGATATTTGTGGTGGTCATGCTTGGGATTATGGTGGTGATGATAATAATAATGGTGATGGTGACAATGACAGCAACAATGATGATGGCAATAAAAAAGATAACAGATAACATCAGACAATATTAAGCACTGAATATGAACCAAGAGCTATGCTCAGCATCTAACTACTATTATAAAATATCCTTTATAAAATAAATTCTGTCATTATAGGCAAGGGGCACATGGTAAATATTTATTTAGTCATTCAACTTAAATGTTGCCTATGTTTAAAGGTAAGTCTATTGCAAACTCCTATTTTCTCTGCTTTGAACATAGTATTTATTTCCCATTCCCACTACAGCAGGTGTTCCTCTCCTGGTGCCATTTACCCTCAACTTCACCATCACCAACCTGTGGTATGAGGAGGACATGCATCGCCCTGGCTCCAGGAAGTTCAACACCACCGAGAGGGTCCTGCAGGGTCTGGTTAGTGCCCTGCCCTCTTCACTCTGCCCTGCCCCAGATGCCCAGCCCCTGTACAACATCCATGCCAGGGCAATGGAAGAAGATCGCACCCACCTTGCCCTCATCCCAGAGATGCAAGCCTCACCCACTGAGACCAGCCATGCCCACTGGTGCCTGGTGCCTGCCTCACCTACCTCAATTCTGCCCCTGCACACAGGGACCTTAACCCTCTTTCTCACCTCTCTCTCCCTCCTCCACAGCTTGGTCCCATGTTCAAGAACACCAGTGTCGGCCCTCTGTACTCTGGCTGCAGACTGAACTCTCTTAGGTGAGACTAGAATAGCCAGCTTGGCTGCCCCAATTGTTCTCACTCCAAAAGACTTTGCACCACTTCCTTTATACACTTCCTAGGCATATCCTCACCGACGGAGGGATTCAGGAGTCACTGGCTTCAGGACCAGTGTATCTCCTGATAGTAACACCCCCACATCCCACCTCAACAGAAAGAATCTACATGATCCATCATCAGGATTGAGCTCCTACCCTGATCATCCCTCTGAATTCCCTCCTTTCCCTGCCTTTCTCTTTCCTTTAGGTGTTAAATTCTGACCCCAGGATTTCTCTCAAGACCCTCATGCCTCATCCACATGCTTTCATCCCCATTTCAAGGTCTTCACTGGTTTCAAGTCTGGGCTCTGTTTCCCATGCCATGAGAATACAAGTTTCACCCTTGTACTTTTATGAGGTTTTTTTTATTTATTAATTTTTTTTGTTGGGGAGATGGAGTCTTGCTCTGTCACCCAGGCTGGAGTGCAGTGGCCAATCTCAGCTCACTGCAGCCTCTACCTCCCAGGTTCCAGTGATTCTCCTGCCTCAGTCTCCCAAGTAGCTGGGATTACAGGCACATGCCACCATGACCGGCTAATTTTTGTATTTTCAGTAGAGACGGAGTTTCACCAGGTTGGCCATGCTGGTCCCGAATTCCTGACCTCAGGTGATCCACCCACCTCAGCCTCCCAGAGTGCTGAGATTATAGGCATGAGCCACCATGCCCAGCCTGAGAATCGTTGCATCCATGACTGCTCAGTACCAAGCAAACCAGTAGTCTGTGCACTCAGAGAATCTAAGTGTGTGGCTTCTCACCTCTTTCCCGGGTTTCTCATTTTCTCTTGTCCTTTGCTGTCCTTCCATCAGCAATCTCGTGACCTGTTCTAGGGAATCTTTTCATTGTCATTCCCCACACCTCCTTTCCCCAGGCCTGAGAAGGATGGGGCAGCCACTGGAGTGGGTGCTACCTGCTTCTACCACGCTGACCTCAAAAGCCCTGGGCTGGACAGAGAGCACCTGTACTGGGAGCTGAGCCAGCTGACCCACGGCATCACTGAGCTGGGCCCCTACGCCCTGGACAGGGACAGTCTCTATGTCAACGGTGAGCAGCTGTGATGTGGTTGGAGGCTCTTCCTCTCTGGCGGACAACCTCTACTCTCTGGCTTGAGGTCACACTCACTGCCTGGCCATTGAAGGCTTGACCATGTTGTCTATATTTGATAGTTGACATCAGAACTTCATAGTTTCTTCTTTATGTTGGAGACTGGATTTACCCTCAGGTTTTTCTTCCCTGATGTGAGGGTCCTGATAGAAAACCTCCAACAGCCCCTGTTCCATTTCACCAAGGTAGACGGATGCCTAATTGGTTATCTGCCTCTACCTTAACCTTACCCAGGTTGCTCCCCCTGTCTCTGCAGGTTTCACCCATCGGAGCTCTGTGCGCACCACCAGTAGTGAGTATTCAACTGGTAGTCTCGTGCCCCTGATCCTACACAAAGCAGAGTAGGAGCTGACCCTCCTTATAAATCCATAACACCTCTTCTTAAGAGAAGGAGCTGGGAAGGCTGAAGTTATTCATCCTCCCTTCTGTCCCAGCTACAGACTGATCTAGGTCAAGCCCCGTATGCATCAAGTTCCATAATAGTCTTACCTCCTGGCATTTCTGCCATGAGGGTACTTGCTGCTTTCACTAATGAGAGCTTCTTCTCAGCTCCTGGAACCTCCACAGTGCACCTGGCAACCTCTGGGACTCCATCCTCCCTCCTCAGCCACGCAGGTGAGCACCAGTCAGTGGTGAGTGTCTACAGCTCTGTCATTTTCATGTGAATTAAGATGAAAAATCATAGTGTTGCTGATGCAATCAACACACTTTATCGAGTACCTACGTACTCTGTGCCAGGTCTATAGAATATGGCAGGGAATACAAAAGAGATAAAAAATCTTTCTTCAGAGAGCTTATATTCTTGTGATGATGAGAATGATAAGGGTGGCGGTGATGATGATGGTGGACAGAGATGATGATGATGCAGATGACTATAAAGATGGTGATGCTGCTGATGATGCTGGTGATAGTGATGATGATGGAGATGACTATAAAGATGGTGATGCTGCTGATGATGTTGGTGATAGTGATGACGATGGAGATGACTATAAAGATGGTGATGCTGCTGATGATGCTGGTGATAGTGATGATGATGATGGAGATGACTATAAAGATGGTGATGCTGCTGATGATGTTGGTGATAGTGATGATGATGATGGAGATGACTATAAAGATGGTGATGCTGCTGATGATGCTGGTGATAGTGATGATGATGGAGATGACTATAAAGATGGTGATGCTGCTGATGATGTTGGTGATAGTGATGATGATCATGGAGATGATTATAAAGATGGTGATGCTGCTGATGATGGTGATAGTGATGATGATGATGGAGATGGTGATGAAGATGATGGTGATAATGGCGGTGCTGGTTATAACGGTAATGATGATGTGATGGTGGTGATGTTGAGATGATTGTGGTGATAGTGGCGATGTTTGAGATGATTGTGGTGGTGGTGATGATGGTGATGGTGACTGCCAATGATGATTGTGATGTTGACAATGAGGATAATGATGATGATGATGATGATGATGATTGTGGTGGTGGTTATCCTGGTAATGATAATATGGTTGTGGTGGCAGTGATGATGCTGATTATGGTCACCATGGTAGTGATGGTGATGAGGATGATGGTAGTGGTGGTGCTGATGTTGATAGTGATGAAAGTGATGATAGCCATGGCGACAACTATGGTTATGTTGACAATGAAGGTGGCAATAACAGAGGTAAAAAATAACATCTGACATTATTGAGCACTGAATCTGCACCAAGAGGTATGTTCACCATATAATTACAATGATATAATATGCTTCTTTATGAAAAATTTCTATCATTGTTGTCAAAAGAGGCATGAAAATCTTTTATTTTTCATTCACATTGAATGCAGTTTCGTATATTTAATAATCAGTCTATTGCAAACTGTTACCTATTTCTCTACTTTGGAACACAGTGTTTATTTCCCAACCCCTTTACAGCCCCTGGCCCTCTCCTGATACCATTCACTCTCAACTTTACCATCACCAACCTGCATTATGAGGAAAACATGCACCACCCTGGCTCCAGGAAGTTCAACACCACGGACAGGGTGCTGCAGGGTCTGGTAAGAGCTCCACCACCTTACTAGTCCCACTTGTATCACCCATGCCAGGGCCATGGAAGATCTCACAGATCTCACCCACCACTCCTTGGCCCCAGAGAGGCAAGCCCTGCCTAATGATGCCAGCCCCTCCTACCTCATGTCTGCATCTACCCCGTCCCTACACCTCACCCACCCACTCACCTCCCTCCCCTTCTTCCACAGCTCAAGCCCTTGTTTAAGAACACCAGTGTCGGCCCTCTGTACTCTGGTTGCAGACTGACCTTGCTCAGGTGAGACCTTAGAAGAGCCAGTCTGGGTTCCCCAATTGTTCCCAGGCCCAAGGAGTTTGGTCAACTTCCTTCCTGCCCTACCAAGGGATGGCCTCAGCACAGATGGAATTCAGGAGGCACTGGCTCCAGAACCAATTTGTCTCCTGATTCTACCACCTCCCCCGTCAACTGATAAATTCTGCAGAGTCCATCAGCAGGATTGAGCCCTTACCCTCATCACCCCTCTAAATTCCCTACACCTCCCTTTCCTCCAGTTAAACTCTGTCCCCAGAATTCCTCTCCAAACAAACATGCCTCATCCACTTGCTTTCGCCCCTAATTCCTGTTCTTCCCGTCTCGGGACTGAGCTCTTCTTTCCACATGCTGTGAGAATGCAGGTTCTACCGTGCAATTTCCTAAACATCCTTGCATCCATGACTCTGCTCACAGTCGCAGGCTGGCAGGGAGTCGAAGCACTCAGAGAATCAAAGTGTGGCTTCTCTTACTTCTGTTCCAGGCTTCTCAATTCCTCTGGTCCCTTCCTGTCCTTCATCTAGTAAGCTCAGGACCCCTCCCTAGGCAATCCATTTATTGCATTTCCTACTGTTGCCCTCCCTAGACCTGAAATGGATGGGGCAGCCACTGGAGTGGATGCCATCTGCACCCACCGCCTTGATCCCACCAGCCCTGGACTGGACAAAGAGCGGCTATACTGGGAGCTGAGCCAGCTAACCAAGAGCATCACAGAGCTGGGCCCCTACACCTTGGACAGGGACAGTCTCTATGTCAATGGTGAGCAGCCATGATGTGATTAGAGGCTCTTCCTCCTAGCTGGGCAGACTCTACTCTCTGTCCTGAGGTCACATGACCTGTCTGGCCATTGAAGGTTTAATGATGTGCTCTATATATGATGATTGAGGTTTCAACTTCATGATTTCATCTTCATCTCACATGGATTTCACACTCAAGGCCCTCTTCACCCCCTTCTGCTGGTGAAGAATCTCAATGACCAGGCTTCATGAAACTTTCCTCATTACACTAGGGTAACCCTGACAACTATTTGATCCAACCTCTCTTCAACCCTCACCTACTCTCCTCCCTCCCTCTCTCTGCAGGTTTTACTCATCGGAGCTCTGTGCTAACCACCAGCAGTGAGTATTTTTACTGATGTTCCAGTGCTCCCAATCCTACACCAAGCAGGGCAGGAGCTGACCTTACCTCTTAAGCCCTTATGTCCTCTTCATGAGGGAAAATGCTTGAAGGGCACAGGTTATTCCCTTTCCCCTATGCCCCAGCTCCATGGAGAGGCTCAGCTCAAACCCCAAATGCAGCAGGGCCCATCATAGTTTTACTTGCTGGCATTTCCACCACGAGAGGGTTTGCTGCTTTCAGTAATGAGGGTTTCTTCTCAGTTCCTGGGACCTCTGCAGTGTACCTGGGAACCTCTGGGACTCCAGCCTCCCTCCCTGGCCACACAGGTGAGCACCCATCAATGGCACCTCTGTTAGACCATGCCTGAGCATGCCAACATCTCTGCCATTATTGACTCAAATAAAGACAGAAAGGCATGGTCAATCTAGTGATGGCGAGTCAACTCACAAACTTTAATGCCCAAGGATATAGCAGGGAACAGAAAAGACACGAAATCTCTGACTTCAGAGAACTTATATTTCTGTGATGGTGATGATTAAGTGGGTGTTAGTGATAATAATGATGATGACAGTGGTGATGGTGATGATGATGATGATGATAATAGTGGTGCTGATGATAGCGGTGGTAATGAGAAGGACAAGAATAATGGTGGTGATGAGGATGATGGTGATGATGATGATAGTAGGAACAAAGGGAATAGATAATATTTTTGGCAATATTGAGCGCTGAATATGCACCAACAGCTATGCTTAGTATTTACCTACTATTGTGTGCTTTTTACAAAATTCTATCAATATAGGCAAGAGAGATATAGAGAACACTTATTTTGTCATTCACTTTAAATGCTACATATGTTTAAAAATAAGTCTATTGCAATATCATATTTTTTTCTACTTTTAACATGGTGTTTACTTCTCAATCCCGCTGCAGCCCCTGGCCCTCTCCTGGTGCCATTCACCTTCAACTTCACCATCACCAACCTGCAGTATGAGGAGGACATGCGTCACCCTGGTTCCAGGAAGTTCAGCACCATGGAGAGAGTCCTGCAGGGTCTGGTGAGAGCCCTACCATTTTGCCAGTCCCACCTATATTACCTCTGCCAGGGCCATGGGAGTTCTCACCCACCACCCTTGGGTCCCAGATGTACAAGCCCGGCCTACTGATGCGAGCCCCTCCTACCTTATGTCTGCCCTGCCCCTATACTTCAATTCTCCCACTCACCGCCCTCCCTCCTCTGCAGCTCAAGCCCTTGTTCAAGAGCACCAGCATCGGCCCTCTGTACTCTGGCTGCAGACTGACCTCGCTAAGGTGAGACCTTAGAGGAGCCAACCTACCATCCCCAGTTGTTCCCAGTCCCAAGAAGTTTGGACAACTTCCTTCCTGCCCTCCCTGGGGGTCCCCTCAGCACAGGGGAATCCAGGAGGCAGTGGCTCCAGGACCAAGGTGTCTCCTGATAGTAACATCTCTCCACTCAACTGTGATGCTGCGCAGCTCATGAGCAGGATAGGGCCCCTACCCTGGTCATCTCTCTGCATTCCCTCCTTTCCCACCACCTTCCTTTCCTGCAGGTAATAAGCTCTTCAACCAGCATTTCTCTCAAATACAAACATGCTTCATCCACTTGCTTTGATCCCCAATTCCAGCTCTTCACCTGTCTCAAGTCTGAGCTCTCCTGTCCCCATGCCCCAAGAATGGAGGATCCGCTTTATAATGTTACAGATATTTTTGTGCCCATGAGTCTGCTCACAGATCCAGGCTGGCTGGGAGTTGGTGCACTCACAGAGTCTATGTGTAGCCTCTCACCTCTGTACCATTTCCTCTGGCTCCTGCCCATCCTTCCCTCAGGAATCTCAGGACCCCTTCCTAGGCAATCCATTTATTGTCACTCCACTCACCTATCCTCCTCAGGCCTGAGAAACATGGGGCAGCCACCAGCGTGGATGCCATCTGCACTCACCACCTTGACCCCAAAAACCGTGGACTGGACAGAGAGCAGCTGTACTGGGAGCTGAGCAAACTGACCCATGGCATCACTGAGCTGGGCCCCTACCTCCTGGACAGGGACAGTCTCTATGTCAACGGTGAGTGCCTGTGATGTGGTTGGAGGCTTTTCCTTCTTGATGAGCAGCCTCTACTCTCTGGCTTGAGGTCAAACTTCCTGCCTGCCTATTTTAGGCATGGCCATGTTGTCTTTTTGTGATTGCTGACATTTAAACTTCAGTTTCTTCTTCATTTTGCATCGACTATATCTTCAGGGCCTTCTTCCCTGATGTGAGGGTGGTGATAGAGAATCTCCAATTGCCTTTGTTCCATGAAACTCCTTCCATTGCACCAGGGTACCCTGACCCTTATTTGGTCACCCACTTCTCCTTTGACTCTTATTCACTATTCTTCCTCTCTCTCTTTCTGCAGGTTTCACCCAGTGGAACTCTGTACCCATCACCAGCAGTGAGTATTCAACTGATATTCCAGTGTCCCCATTCCTACATTAAGCAGGACAAGAACTGAACCCACTTTATATGCCCTTATATTCTCTTCATGAGCAAAAAAGCTGGGTGGGCACAAGTCATTCCCTTTACCTTGTGCCCCAAGGAGAGACCCAGCTCAACTCCACATGCAGAAAAGCCCATAAATAGTCTTACGTGCTAGCATTTCTGCCATGAGAGCACTTGCTGCTTTCACTGATGAGGTCTTTTCCTCAGCTCCTGGGACCTCCACAGTGCATTTGGGAACTTCTGGAACTCCATCCTCCCTACCTAGTCCCACAGGTAAGTACCAGTCAAAGGCACCTCTGTTAGAGCATGACTGATTAGCAGAAACATTTCTGCCATTATTTACTCAAATAAAGGTAAAAATCATACTAAATCTAGTGTTGATGAGTCCATCCACAAATGTTATTGAGCACCTCCTCGGTGGCAGGCCCTGGGGATACAGCAGGTATACAAAACAGATAAAAATCTCTGCTGTCAGAGAGCTTGTATTCTTGTGATGATGACTGGCAGGTGGTGATGATGAGAGTGGTGGTGGTTTTGATGATGATGGTGATGCTTATGGTAGCGATGATGATGATGATGAAGGTGGAGAGGATGATGACAATGGTGGGGGTTATGATGATAATGATGATGTGTTGAGTGTGATAAATGATAGTGCTGGTGGTCATGTGGGAGATTATCATGGTGGTCATGGCAGTGGTGGTGACAACAGTGATGGTGTGGGTGACGATGATGATGATGATGATGATGGTGCTGGTGGTGATGATGGAGATTATCAAGGTGGTGGTGGTGGCAGTGATGATGACAGTAATGATGGTGATGATGGTGGTGGTGATGGGGATTATCATGGTGATGATGGTGGCAGTGATGATGGCAGTAATGATGGTGATGATGATGATGGTGGTGGTGGGAATTATCATGGTGGTGGTGGTGGCAGTGATGATGGTGATGGTGATGATCATGGCGGTGGTGGTTGTGCTGGTGGTGATGATGGGTATTATCGTGGTGGTGGTGGCAATGATGATGACAATAATGATGCTGTAGGTGACAATGATGGTGATTATGATGGTGGTAACAAAGGTAAGAGGTAACATATGACATTATTGAGCAATGAACATACAATGAAAGCTAGGCTCAGCATCCAACTGATGTAATATAGTATATTATTTTTAAGTTCTATCATTATAGGCAAAGGAGGCATTGAAAATCTTCATTTTGTCCATCTGTTTAATGCTGTGTATATTTAAAAATAATTCTATTGCAAACCCATAACTTCTGAACATAGTGTTTGTTTCTCACCCCCACTCCAGTGCCTGGACCTCTCCTGGTGCCATTCAACCTTAACTTCACCATCACCAACTTGCAGTATGAGGAGGACATGCGACGTCCTGGCTCCAGGAAGTTCAACACCACGGAGAGGGTCCTACAGGGTCTGGTGAGAGTCCAACCCATCTAACTCTGCCTGGCCCACCTTATCAGATTCTACATGCATCGTCCATGCCAGGGATATAGACAAAGATCCCACATGAATCACCTTCAACCCAGAGACACCAGCCCTACCCACTGGTGTCATCCCTACCAGCCTCATTTCTGCCCTGCCCCTCCTCATCAGCCCTCGCAATCACCTCCCTCTCCCTCTCCCTCCACAGCTCAGGCCCTTGTTCAAGAATACCAGTATTGGCCCTCTGTACTCCAACTGCAGACTGACCTTGCTCAGGTGAGATCTTAGAATAACCCATCAGGGCTTCCCCAAGTGTTCCCAGGCCCCAGGAGTTTTTTCAGCATCCTTCTTGCCCTATCTGTGAATGTCCTCGGAAAGCGGTTTCAGGAAGAACGTGTCTCTTGATCCTAGCACTCCCCCACTCAAGTGACAGATTCTGCAGAATCCATCATCAAGATTGGTTTCCTACTCCACTCATCCTTCTCAGTAACGTCCTTTACCCATATCCCTTTCCTTAAGTTTTAAAATTCTGTTCCCAAGATTTCCCTCAAGAGAAAGGTGGCTTTTCCACTTGCTTTTGTCTCTGACTCTAGCTCTTCACTTGTCTAAAGTCTGAGCTCTCCTGTCTTCATGGTGTCAAACTGCAGGTTTCACCTTGCAATTTCATAAATATTCTTGTGTCCATGACTCTGCTCCCAGTCCAAGGCTGGCTGGGAGTCAGTGCATTTAGGGAAATTAATTATGGTTTCTCACCTATCTCCCAGGCTTCTCATTTCCTCTGTACCCTCCCTGTCCCTCCCTCAGGAATCTCAGGACCCCTTCCTGGGCAGTTCTTTCATTGTCATCTCCCACCCCTGCACCTAACCTCCCCAGGCCAGAGAAGGACAAGGCAGCCACTGGAGTGGATGCTGCATGTACCTACCACCTTGACCCCCAAAGCCCTGGACTGGATAGAGAACAGCTGTACTGGGAGCTGAGCCGCTTGACCCATGACATCACTGAGCTGGGCCCCTACACCCTGGACAGGGACAGTCTCTATGTCAATGGTGAGCAGCTTTGATGTGGTTGAGTCTCTTCCTCCTTGCTGGGCAGCCCTTCCTCTCTGGCTTGAGGTCATACTTCCTGACTGGACGTTGAAGCTTCTGCCATGTGATGATTGATGTCAGAACTTCATTATTTTTTTCTGTATCTTGGTCTGAGTTCATTCTCCAGACCCTGGTCTCTGAAGTGAATGTGCTGATAGAGAACCTCTAATGGCTCCTGTTCCATGAAACTCCTATTCCATCAAGGTAGCCCTAATTCCTGTTTGGTCCCCCACCTCTCCTTAACCCTTACCACTATCCTCCTTCCCTCTCTCTGCAGGTTTCACTCATTGGATCTCCATACCAACCACCATCAGTGAGTATTCAACTGATGCTCCAGTACCCCCAATTCTACTCCAAGCAGGGCAGGAGCTGAGCCCTCCCTATAAACAATTTTGTCCTCTTCATGAGAGAAAGTGCTGGGAGAGCACAGTGATTCCCTCTCCCCTATGCCCAAAAAGAAACAGTTCAAGACCCTCTTGCAGTAAGCCTCATAATAGTCCTACCTACTGGCATTTCTGCCATGAGAATGCTTGCTGCTTTCACTGATGAGGGCTTCTCCTTAGCTCCTGGGACCTCCACAGTGCACCTGGGAACCTCTGGGATCCCATCTTCCCTCCCTGAACCTACAGGTAACTATCAGCCAACAGCACCTCCATTAGAGCATCCCTGATGAGTGTAAACATTTCTGCCATTATGTACTTAAATAAAGATAAAAGTCATAGTAAATCTAGTGATAAGGAGTCCACCTGCAAGCTTTATTGAGCTCCTACTGTGTGCCAGACCCTGGAGATACAGCGGGGAACATAGAAATAGATAGCAGTCTCTGCTTAAGATAGCTTATATTCCTGTGATGATGGTGGTGGTGATAATGAAAATGATCATGATAAAGTTGATGGTGGTGGTGATGATAATTATGATGACAGTGATAAGGATGATGACAATGCTGGGGGGGGTGGTTATGACGGTAATAGTTATGTGAGGATAGTAATAATTATGGTGGTGGTGATTGACAAAAATGATGGTGATGTTGACACTCATGATAATGAAGATGGTGATGATGATGGTGCTGGTGGTGATGGGGATGATGAGGATAATGGTGGTGATGATGGCAGTAATACTACTGATGGTGACAATCATGGTGATATTGACAGTGATGATGGTGATGATGATAATGGTGATGGACGTGATGATTGGGAGGATAATCATTATGGTGGTAACGATGATAATGATGATGATGGTGGTGGGGGTGGGGTTGGTGCTGATGGTAGTGAGGATGACTGTGGTAATACTCATGGAGACAATCACAGTGATGTTGAAAATGAAGGTGGTGTTAACAATGGCAGTAGATGGGATCTGGCACTATGGAACACCACGATCTATGCTTAGCATCTAACTACTATTATTTAATGTGCTCTATCAAAAACATCTATCATAATAGCCAAATGAGGCATGAAAACCTTATATTTTGTCACTCACTTTAAATCCTGTTGTATATGTTTAGAAATAAATCTATTGAAAGCTCTTAAACGTTCTCTACTTTTAAACAAACTGTTATTTCCCACCTTCACTATAGCCGCCAGCCCTCTCTTAGTGCCATTCACACTCAACTTCACCATCACTAACCTACAGTATGAGGAGAACATGGGTCACCCTGGCTCCAGGAAGTTCAACACCACGGAGAGGGTTCTGCAGGGTCTGGTGAGAGCCCCACCTATCTCACTGTGCCCTACCCACGTTACCTATATGTCACCTATGTGGCCATGGAAGATCTCACCCACCTCCCCTCACCCCCAGAGATAAAAGCCCCACCCAGCCTACTGATGTCAGCTCTACCAACTGGAGCCAGCCCCACCTACCTCATTTCTGCCCTGCCCCTACTTCCTCAGCCCTACCACTCACCTCCCTCTGCCTCCCCAACAGCTCAAGCCCTTGTTCAAGAACACCAGTGTCGGCCCTCTGTACTCTGGCTGCAGACTGACCTTGCTCAGGTGAGATCTTAGAATTTCCAGCCTGGGTGCCCCAATTGTTCCTAGTCTTGGTGAGTTTGGACTTCTTTTTTCCTGTCCCCTTTGTGGTTATTCTTACCAAAGATGGAATTCAGGAAACAGTGGCTCCAGGACCAACCTGTATCCTGGTACTAGCCATGCCCCTGCCCCCACTTCCAAACTGACTGAGAGATTCCAGAGTCCATCAGCAGGACTGGACTTGTACTGTGGCCATCCCTTCAAATTCCTGGCTTTCCCCCCACCTCCCTTGACTTTAGGTGTTAAATTCTGTAACCAGGATTTCTCTCAAGACAAACATGCCTCAACCACTTGTTTTCATAACCAGTTACAGCTCTTCACCTATCTCAAGTCTCAGCTCTCCTGTTTCCATGCTGTGAGAATGCAGGATCCACCCTGACATTTTAAGAAAACAATTATATCCACAATTATGCTTGCCGTCCCAGGCCAGCCAGTGCACTCAGAGAACTTAACTGTTGCTTCTCACCTCTGTATTAGGCTTTTTATTTCCTCTGTCCTTCTTGTCCTTCACGCTGCCATCTCAGAACTTCTCCTTAAGCAATTCATTTATTGCCATTCTCCTCACTGCCTCTCCCCAGGCCTGAGAAGGACAGAGCAGCCACCAGAGTAGACACCGTCTGCCATTATCGCCCTGACCCCAAAAGCCCTGGGCTGGACAGAGAGCAGCTGTACTGGGAGCTGAGCCAGCTGATCCATGACGTCACTGAGCTGGGCCCCTACACCCTGGACAGGAACAGTCTCTATGTCAATGGTGAGCAGCTGTGATGTGATTAGAGTCTTTTTCTCCTGGCTGGGTAGCCTCTACTCTCTGGCTTGAGGTCACATGCCCTGCCTGGACATTGAAGGCTAGGACATGTCTGTATGTGGTGATTGATGTCAGAAAGTCATGATTTCTTCTTTATCTTGAACTGATTTCATCCTTAGTACCTTCTTCCCTTATACACGGATCCTGACAGAGAATCTCCAAAGGCCCCTGTTTCATGAAACTCCTTTCATTCCACCTGGGTAACCTTGACTTTTGTTTGATCCCGCACCTCTCCCGTGACTCTTGTTGACTCTCCTCCCTTCCTCTCTATGCAGGATTCACCCATCGGAGCTCTGTGCCCACCACCAGTAGTGAGTATTCTACTGATGTTTCAGCGGTCCCAATCCTACACCAAGTTTAGCAGGAGCTATCCCCTATTCATAAGCCCTTATGTCCTTTTCATAAAGGAAAGAACATAGAGGACACAAAGGGGATTATTATTCCCTTCCCCACCGCCTCAGCTAACCAGAGTGCCAGCTGAATCCCTACCTGCAAAAGTCCCCATGAATAGTCCCTCCTGCTGCCATTACTTCCATGAGAGCGCTTGCTCCTTTCACTAATGAGGGCTCCTCCTCAGCTCCTGGGACCTTCACAGTACAGCTGGAAACCTCTGGGACTCCATCATCCCTCCCTGGTCCCACAGGTAAGTACCTCAATGGCACTTCTGTTAGAGCATGGCTGGTAAGTGCAAACACCTCTGCCATTATTCACTCAAAGATGGAAATTCACAGTAAATCTAGTAATGATAAGTCGACCAACCAACTTCACTGAGCACTGCCTCTGTAACAGGACCTGGATATACATCAGGGAACAACAAAAAAAGAGAAAGCACGGCCCTCAGTGAGCTTATATTATTGTGATGATGATGATGGGGGGATGGTGATGATGATGGGGGGGTGGTGGTGGTGGTGATGATGGTAAGGATAACGTGATGGTTGTGATGATGATGGTTATGGTGGTGGTAATCATGGGAAAAATGATGGTCGTGGTGATGGTGGGATGATGGTGGTGGGGTGGGGATTACAATTGGCAATAATTATGGGTATGTTGGCAATAATGATAATAACAATTATGATGATGACGGTTGTGTTGGTTGTGGTGATGATGATAGCAATGGTGATGATGATGGTGAAGATGATGATGGTTGTTTGGATGATGACAGTAGTGCTGCTGGTTATGATGGTAATGATGATGTGATTGTAGTGATGATGTTTGTGGTGCTGTTCATGCAGATTATGACACTGGTGATGGTGGTGTTACTGAGGATGACAATAATGATGGCAATGATCATGATGATTATTCAGATGACAGTGATGGTGATTATGTTGGTAATGACGACATGACAATGGTGATGATGATGTTTGTGGTAGGGTTGATGGGGATTATCATGGTGGTGATGGTGGCGGTGCTGATGGTGACAATAATGGTGATGATGATGGTGATGAAGATAATGGTGATTACAGAGGTAACAGATATTATCTGATATTTTTCAGCACTGAAAATGCACCAAAAGCTGGGCTCAGAATCTAACCAGTATTATTTAATATGCCTTAAAAAATAATTTCTAACAAGAAGGGCACAGAAAACTTTTATTTTGTCATTCATTTTAAATTCTGTTGCATATGATTAAAAATAAATCTATTGCAAACTTTTCAAGTCTATTGCAAAAGTAGAGAACCTTGAAGAGTTTGCAGTAGACTTATTTTTAATCATATGCAATGGATTAAAAATACGAACAAATACAATAGGGTTTGTTTCCCACCTTTGCTACAGCCACCGGCCCCCTACTGCTACCATTTACCCTCAATTTTACCATCACTAACCTGCAGTATGAGGAAGACATGCATCGCCCTGGCTCCAGGAAGTTCAACACCACGGAGAGGGTCCTTCAGGGTCTGGTGAGAGCCCTGCCCACCTTACTCTGCCCTGCCCACCTTACCTGGTCCCAACAATGTCACCCATGCCAGGACCATGGAAGAGAATCTCATCCACCTCCCCCAGAGACACAAGCCCTGCCCACTGGTGCAGCTGCACTGGCCACACTTGTGCCCCACCACTATGCCCCCAGCCCTCCTAGTCACCTCCCTCTCCCTCTTCCACAGCTCAGGCCCTTGTTCAAGAATACCAGTGTCGGCCCTCTGTACTCTGGTTGCAGACTGGCCTTACTCAGGTGAGATCTTATAAGAGGCAGCCTGACTGCCCCAGTTGTTCCCAGTCTCAAAGAGTTTGGACTGTTTTTTTTTCTTGCCATCCTTGTGAATGTCCTCACAACAGATGGAATTCAGGAGGCAGTGGCCTCAAAACGAATCTGTCTCCTGATACCATCAGCACCACTCCCAATCAAGTGAAAGATTCTACAGAGACCATCCGCAGAATTGGGCTTCAACCTTGGGCCTCCCTCTGAATTCCCTCCTTTCCAGTCACCTCCCTTTCCTCCAGTTGTTAAATTCTGTGCTCAGGATTGCTCTTAAGACAAACATGCCTCATCCATTTGCTTTCGTCCCCAATTCCAGCTCTTCATCCGTCTTATGTCTGAGTACCATATGTAGTCATAGGCATCATTTTGATTTGAGCTGGGGTTTATTTAGGATAGGTAAAAGACGGTATGTTATGTAGTCAGGGATGGGACACTGGTAGCTGGCAAAAGTGAGCTTTTTTCTTGTCTCCATGCCATGAGAATGCGGGCTTCACCTTGCAATTTTATGAAGGTTCTTGCATCTATTACACGGCTCACAGTCCTGGGCTGGTTGGCAGCCAGGACATTCAGAGAATCTAAATGTGACTTCTTACCTCTCTCCCATGCTTCTCATTCCCTCTGGCCCCATCCTGTCTGGCCCCAGGAAATCTCAGAACTCCTCCTGAGGCAATTTTTAAATTGTTATTCGCTTCATCTGCCCTCCCCAGGCCTGAGAAGGATGGGGCAGCTACCAGAGTGGATGCTGTCTGCACCCATCGTCCTGACCCCAAAAACCCTGAGCTGGACAGAGAGCGGCTGTACTGGGAGCTGAGCCAGCTGACCCAGAGCATCACTGAGCTGGGCCCCTACACCCTGGACGAGAGCAGTCTCTACGTCAATGGTGAGCAACTTGGATGTGGCTGGAGTCTCCTCCTCCTTGCTGGGCAGCCTCCACTCTCTGGCCTGAGGTCACACTCCCTGCCTGGCTCCTGAAGGCTCAGCCATGTTGTCTGTATGTGGTGGATAAGGTCACAACTTCATGGTTTCTTCTTCATCTCAAACCGAGTTTACCCTCAGGACCTGCTTTCTAAATCTGAGGGTGCTGATAGAGACTCTTCAATGGCCTGTGTTCTGGGAAACTCCTTCCATTGCATGAGGGTGCTCCACCATTCCCTTAACACTTACCCACTCTTCTCCCTTCATCTCAATGCAGGTTTCACCCATCGGAGTTCCGTGATGTCCACCAGAAGTGAGTATTAACGGATGTTCAGTATTCCTGATCCTATGCCATACAGGGCAGGTGCTTACCTCTCCTTCTGTGCCCCTATATCCTCTTCATGAGGGAAGGAATGGAGAGAGCACAAGTTATTCCCTTTTCCCTCTGGCCCAGCTCCAGATGGAGATCCCACTCAAGCCCCACATGCAGCAAGGCCCGTAAATATTCCTACCTGCTGGTGTTTCTGCCATGAGAGTGTTTGCTATTTTCACTAATACAGCAAACCTTCTCCTCAGCTCCTGAGACCTCCACAGTGCACCTGAGAACCTCTAGATCTCCAGCCTCCCTGTCTGGACCCACGGGTGAGCACCATTCAATGGCGTCTCTATTACAGCATGCCTGAGGAGTGTCAATGTCTCTGCCATTTTCACTCAAATAAAGACAAAAAGTCCTAGTGAATCTAGTGATGAGGACCTGGCTTCTTCAGGGCCCTAGGGATAAGGCAGGGAACACAAAAGAAGTAAAAATCTCTGACCTCAGGAGGGTTATATTATCGTGATGATGATGATGATGGGGTGGTGGTGATGATGGTGGTGCACATGACAATAATGGTGTTGCTGTTGATGTTGGTGATGATGATGGTGGCGGTAGTGATTTTGATGGTGATGATGATAGTGGTGATTATGGGAAGGATGATAGTGGTGCTGGTGATGTGATGGTTCTGGTGGTAATTGACAATGTGATCGTGATGTTGACAATGAGGATAATGATGATGGTGATGATGATGGTGGTGGTGGTGGTGTTAATGGTGGTTTTGATGGTAAGAATGATATGATGATGGTGTTAGTGACCATGTGCTAGTGGTGATTATATGGATGATGATGGTTGTGGTGGTGGTGTGATGATGATGATGGGGTGGGGATGATAGGGATTATGGTGGTCGTGGTTTTGGTGCTGATGCTGGTGGTGATGACAATAATAATGGTGATCGTCACAGTGTCGCTGATGATCATGGTGTTGACAAAGGTAGTAGATAATGTCTAGTGGTGTGGAATACTGAATATGCACCAGGAGCTGTGCTCAGCATCTAGCCTATTATTTAGCATGCTCTATGGAAACTATCTACCATTATGGTCAAGGGAGGTATGAAAACCTTTTATCACTTTAAATCCTGTTACATATGTTTAGAAATAATTCTTCAATGTTAGTCCACTTTTGAACACAGCATTTATTTTCCACCTTCACTATAGCCGCCAGCCCTCTCCTGGTGCTATTCACAATTAACTTCACCATCACTAACCTGCAGTATGAGGAGAACATGCATCACCCCGGCTCTAGAAAGTTTAACACCACGGACAGAGTCCTTCAGGGTCTGGTATGAGCCCCACCTACCTCATTCTACCCCACTCACCTTGTTTATTACTGTCCACCTCACCTGTGGAAGGTGGGAAGGCATGGAAGATCTCACCTACCTCATCTTGCCCCCAGATATGCATGCCCCAACCACTGATGCCAGCCCCACCAACTGTTGCCAGTCATGCCCACCTCCCTTCTCCCATACCCCCATGACTTCAGTCCTCCCACTCTCCTCCTTTCTCTCCTCCACAGCTCAGGCCCTTGTTCAAGAACACCAGTGTTGGTCCTCTGTACTCTGGCTGCAGACTGACCTTGCTCAGGTGAGAACTGAGAACAGTCAGTCTGACTGCTCTTAGAAGTTTGACCTGCTTCCTTTCTGCACTCCCTGGAGATGTCCACAGCACAGGTGGAATCTAGGGGGCAGTGGCTCCAAGACCAGCATGCTTCCTGATCCTACCACCTCTCCCCTCCTCTGAGAGATTCTACAGAGCCCATCAGCAGGACTGGGCTTCTACCTTGGTCATCCCTCTGAATTCCCTCCTTTCCCCTACCTGCCTTTCCACCAGTTGTTAAATTCTCTTCCCAAAATTTCTCCCAAGAAAAACACGTCTCGTCCACTTGTTTTCATCCCCAATCCCAGCTCTTCACCTGTCTCAGGTATGAATTCTCCTGATCCCATGCTACAAGAATGCAGTTTCCACTTTGCAATTTTATAAAAATCTTTGCATCCATGATTCTGCTCATAGTTGCAGGCTGGCTGAGAGTCAGTGCATTCAGAGAATGGAGGTGTGGCTTCTCCCTTCTGTATCAGGCTTCTCATTTCTTCTGGACCCTTCCTGTCTTGCCTCCTGGGATCTCAGGACCCCTCCCTTGGCAATCCACGTATTGTCTTTCCCCAATCTTGCCCTCCCCAGGCCCGAGAATAATGGTGCAGCCACCGGAGTGGATGCCATCTGCACCTACCGCTCTGACCCTAAAAGCCCTGGGCTGGACAGAGAGAAGTTATACTGGGAGCTGAGCCAGCTGACCCAGAGCATCACTGAGCTGGGCCCCTACACCCTGGGCAGGAACAGTCTCTATGTCAATGGTGAGTTGCTTCCTCCTTGCTGAGCAGCGTCTACTCTCTGCCTTAAGGTCACACTCCCTGCCTGGCTATTGAATACTCGGCCATGTTATCTGTATGTGATGGCTGAGGTTGGAACTTCATGGTTTCTTTTTCATCTCGGACTGAGTTCATCCTCAGGATCCACTTTCTAGATCTGAGGGCGCTGATGGAGAATCTTCAATGACTCGTGTTCTAGGAAATTCCTTCCATTGCACCAGAGTACTCTGACCCCTGTATAGTTCCCCACCACTCCCTTAATCCTTACCCACCCTCCTCCCTCCCTCTCTACACAGGTTTCACACAGCGGAGCTCCGTGCCCAGCACCAGCAGTGAGTATTCCACTGATGTTCCAGTGCTCCTGTTCCTACACCATGCAGGGCAAGAGCTGACCCCTTCTCACCTGCCCCATGTCCTCTATGAGCAAAGGAGCTGGGCCAGCACAAGTTACTCTCTTTCCCTTCTGGCCCAAGTCTCTTCAGAGAGAGACCCAGCTCAAGCCCCACATGCAGCAAGGTCCATACATACTCTGATCTGCTGGCATTTCTGCCATGAGAGGATTTGATGCTTTCACTAATGAGGCCCTCTCCTCAGCTCCTGGGACCTCCTCAGTGGACCTGGGAACATCGGAGACTCTAGCTTCTCAACCTGGTTCCTTGGGTAAGTACAAATCAGTCGCATCTCTGTTAGAGCATGCCTGATGAGTGTCAACATCTCAGCCATTTTTGCTTAAATAAAGATTTAAGAATCCTAGTGACTCTACTGATGAGGAGTCATCTAACAAACTTAATTGAGTGCCTAGTTTCTGCAGGGCCCTAGGGATAAGGCAGGGAACACAAAAGAGATAAAAATCTCACTGCAAGAAAGCTTATTTTATTGCGAGGGTGATGGGGGTTGTTGGTGATGAGGTTACTGGAGATGACCATACGCTAGTGGTGATGATGGTGATAAGGATGATAATTATGAAGATGGTGACGGTGATGATGATGTTGGAGGGGATGATGATGATGGAGGGGTCATTATGACCATGGTTTTTTTGGTCATAATTTTGGTGTTGATGTGGGTGGTGCTGACGCTGGTGGTGATGACAATAATAATAGTGAGGGTCACAGTGTTCATGATATTGATGATGACAATGGCGATAACAAAGGTAATGTTTAGTATCACGGAACTCTGTATATGCACCAAAAGGTATGCCAAATACTACTATCATTTACTAGGCTCTGTTAGAAACTTCTATCGTTATAGTCAAGGGACACATGGGAACTTTTTATTTTACTCTCTCTTTAAATCCTGTTACATATGTTTAGAAATATTCCTTTTGGAAACATATAATGTTCTCTTCTTTTGAACACATTGTTTCTTTACCACCTCCACTACAGCTGCCAGCCCTCTCCTGGTGCCATTCACTCTGAACTTCACCATCACCAACCTGCGGTATGAGGAGAACATGCAGCCCCCTGGCTCCAGGAAGTTCAACACCACGGAGAGGGTCCTTCGGGGCCTGGTAAGAGGCCCGCCTGTCTCACTCTCCCCCGATCACCTTGTCTGGTCCCACCTGTCTAACTCATAACAGGGCATAAAACGAGATCTCGCCCACCTCCCCTCAAACCCAGAGACATGAGCCTTCATCCACTGATGCCAGGCCCACCTACTGGTGCCAGCCCTACTACCCTGCCCTTACCCCCCAGCCATCCTACTCCCCTTCCTCTCCTTCTCCCACAGCTCAGGCCCCTGTTCAAGAGCACCAGTGTCGGCCCTCTGTACTCCAGCTGCAGACTGACCTTGCTCAGGTGAGACTTTAGACTAGTCAGCCTGGTGGCCCCAATTGTTCCCAGTCTCCATGAGTTTGGACTTTTTTTCCCTGCCTTCTTTGTGGTTATTCTTATCAAAGATGGAACTCAAGAAACAGTGGTTCCAAGACTAACCTTTCTCCCGGTATTACCGCTGCCCCCTGCCACCCACCCAAATCAATTGAGAGATTCCTCAGGGTCAATCAGCAGGATTGGACTTCCACCCTGGCCATCCCTCCGAATTCCCTCTTTTCTCCCCACCTCCCTTGCCTTTAGGTGCTAAATTCTCTAACTAGGATTTCTCTCAAGACAAACATGCCTCATTCACTTGTTTAATTTCCAATTCCAGCTGTTCACCTGTCTCAAGTCTAAGCTCTCCTGTCCCCATGCCATGAGAATACAAGAGCCACACTGCATTGTTAGAAAAATTCTTGTATCCACAACTATGCTCACCATCCCAAGCTGGACAGTAGTCAGTGCACTCAGAGAATCTAAGTGTGGCTTCTCATCTGTGTACCAGGCTTCTCATTTCCTCTGGCCCCTTCCTGTCCTTCACCCAGCAATCTTGGGAGTCCTCCCTAGACAAACATTTATTGTTATTCCCCTCACCTGCCTTCTCCAGGCCTGAGAAGGATGGGGAAGCCACTGGAGTGGATGCCATCTGCACCCACCAGCCTGATCCCAAAAGCCCTGGGCTGGACAGAGAGCAGCTGTACTGGGAGCTGAGCCAGCTGACCCACGGCATCACTGAGCTGGGCCCCTACACCCTGGACAGGGACAGCCTCTTTGTCAATGGTGAGCAGCTGTGATGTGGTTGGAGGCTCTTCCTCCTCACTGAGCAGCCTCTCCTCTCTGTCTTGAGGTCACACTCCCTGCCTGGCCATTGAAGGCTTGGCTATGTTGTCTGCATTTGACGATTTATCTGAACTTCGTGGTTTCTTCTTCATCTTGCACTGAAGACCTGCATCCTCAGGACCTTTTTCCGTGATCTGAGGGTGCTGATAGAGAATCTCCAAAGCCCATGTTCCCTGAAACTCCTTCAGTTGCACCAGGGTAGCCCTGACCCCTTATTGGTCCCCTACCTCTCCTTTAATCCTCACCCACTCTCCTCCCTCCCTCTCTATGCAGGTTTCACCCATCGGAGCTCTGTGCCCACCACCAGCAGTGAGTATTCCACTGATGTTCCAGTGGCCCCAACCCTACGCCAATCCTGGCAGGAGCTGACCCCTTATCCTATTCCCCTGTGTCCTCTTCATGAGCAAAGGAGCTAGGAGAGCACAAGTTATTCCCTTTCCCCTCTGGCCCAAGTCTCTTCAGAGAGAAACCCAGCTCAAGCCCCACATCCAGCAAGGTGCATAAATTCTCCTACCGGCTGGCATTTCTCCCATGAGAAGGTTTGCTGTTTTCACTAATGAGGTCCTCTTCTCAGCTCCTGGGATGTCCACAGTGGACCTGGGAACGTCCAGGACTCCAGCTTCTCTATCTGTTCCCTCAGGTAAATACCAGTCAATCACATCTCGTTTACAGCATACCTGATGAATGTCAACATCTCTGCCATTTTCACTCAAATAAAGACGAAATGTCCTAGTGAATCTAGTGAGGATGAGTCACCCAATAAATTTTATATAGCACCTAGTTTCTGCAGGGTTCTGGGAATAAGGCAGGGAACACAAAAGAGATAAAAATCTCTGTCTCCAGAGAGCTTATTTTATTGTGAGTGTGATGGGATTGTTGGTGGTGAGGTTGCTGGAGATAATGATAATAATGATGGTGATGAAGATGATAATTATGAAGATGGTGGTGATGATGATGGTGTTGATGGTGATTATGGGAAGAATGATACTGGTGTGGTGATGGTCGTTCTGGTAGTGATTGACAGTAGTGATGGTGATGCTGGCAATGATGGTGGTGGTGTTATAATGTTAATGATGACATGATAATGATGTTGGTGATTATAGTGCTGGTGGCGATGATGTAGATGATGCTTGTTTTGGTGACGGTGATGATGATGGTGGGGATGATAGGGATTAAGATGGTTATGGTTTTGGTGCTGATGCTGGTGGTGATGACAATAATAGTGAGGGTGACAGTGTTGGTGATACTGATGAGGACAAAGGCAATAGATAACACTTAGTATTACAGAACACTGAATATGCACCAACACCTATGCTCAGCATCCAACTGCTATTATTTAGTAGGACCTGTTAGAAACGTCTATCATTACAGTTGAGGGAAGCATGGAAACATTTTATTTTATTCTCTCTTTAAATCCTGTTGCATATGTTTGGAACTAAGTCTTTTGGAAACTTATAAGGTTCCCTATTTTTGAACAGATTATTTTCCACCCCCCACTACAGCTGCCAGCCCTCTCCTGGTGCCATTCACTCTCAACTTCACCATCACCAACCTCCGGTATGAGGAGAACATGCAGCCCCCTGGCTCCAGGATGTTCAACACCACAGAGAGGGTCCTTCAGGGCCTGGTAAGAGCCTCGCCTGTCTCACTCTGTCCAGTTCACCTTATCTCGTCCCACCTATCTCAGTCATAACAGGGCATAAAACAAGATCTCACCCACCTCCCCTCAGTCCCAGAGACCCAAGGCTGCCTCCACTGATGACACGCCCACCCGCTGGTGCCAGCCTCAATGATTAGTCCCCTGCCCTTACCCCCTCGGCCATCCTACTTACCTCCCTCTCCTTCCCCCACAGCTCAGGCCCCTGTTCAAGAGCACCAGTGTTGGCCCTCTGTACTCTGGCTGCAGACTGATCTTACTCAGGTGAGAGCTTAGAATAGCCAGCCTGGCCGCCCCAATTGTTCCCAGTCTCCATGAGTTTGGACTTCTTTTTTCCTGCCCTCTCTGTGTTTATTCTCACCAAAGATGGAATTCAGGAAACAGTGGCTTCAAGACTAACCTGTCTCCTGATATTACCACTGCCCCCTGCAGCCCCACCCAAATCGACTGAGAGTTTCCACAGGGTCTGTCAGCAAGATTAGACTTCCACCCTGGCCATCCCTCTGAATTCCCTCTTTTCTCCCTGACTCTCCCAAGCCTTTAGGTGTTAAATTCTCTAACTAGGATTTCTCTCAAGACAAACATGCCTCATTCACTTGTTTAATTTCCAATTTCAGCTGTTCACCTGTCTCGAGTCTAAGCTCTCCTGTCCCCATGCCATGAGAATACAAGAGCCACACTGCATTGTTAGAAAAATTCTTGTATCCACAACTGTGCTCACCATCCCAAGCTGGACAGTAGTCAGTGCACTCAGAGAATCTACGTGTGGCTTCTCATCTGTGTACCAGGCTTCTCATTTCCTCTGGCCCCTTCCTGTCCTTCACCCAGCAATCTTGGGAGTCCTCCCTAGACAAACATTTATTGTTATTCCCCTTACCTGCCTTCTCCAGGCCTGAAAAGGATGGGGAAGCCACTGGAGTGGATGCCATCTGCACCCACCAGCCTGATCCCAAAAGCCCTGGGCTGGACAGAGAGCAACTGTACTGGGAGCTGAGCCAGCTGACCCACGGCATCACTGAGCTGGGCCCCTACACCCTGGACAGGGACAGCCTCTTTGTCAATGGTGAGCAGCTGTGATGTGGTTGGAGTCTCTTCCTCCTCACTGAGCAGCCTCTCCTCTCTGTCTTGAGGTCACACTCCCTGCCTGGTCATTGAAGGCTTGGCCATGTTGTCTGCATTTGACAATTATCTGAACTTCATGGTTTCTTCTTCATTTTTCACTGAAGACCTGCATCCTCAGGACCTTTTTCCGTGATCTGAGGGTGCTGATAGAGAATCTCCAAAGCCCATGTTCCCTGAAACTCCTTCAGTTGCACCAGGATAACCCTGACCCCTTTTGGCCCCCCACCTCTCCTCTAACCCTTACCCATTCTCCTCCTTCCCTCTCTATGCAGGTTTCACCCATCGAAGCTCTGTGCCTACCACCAGCAGTGAGTATTCTACTGAACTTCCAGTGGCTCCAATACTACTACCAGCAGGACAGGAGCTGACCCCCTTCCCCTATGCCCCTATATCTTCTTCATGAGGGAAGGGTCTGAGAGGGCACAAGTTATTCCCTTTCCTTCTGGCCCAGCTCCAGAGAGATGCTCATCTCAAGCTCCACATGTAAAAATACTTCTATTTGCTGGCCTTTCTGCCGTGTGAGAATTTGCTGCTTTAACTAATGAGGCTTCTCCTCAGCTCCTGGGACCCCCACAGTGGATCTGGGAATGTCTAGGACTCCAGCCTCGATACTTGGCCCTTCAGGTAAGTACCAGTCAATGGTACCTCTAGTAGAGTATGCATGATGAGTGTCAACATTGCTGTCCTTTTCACTCAAATAAAGATTAAAAATCATATCAAATCTACTGATGATGAGTCACCCTACAAACTTTTTTGAGCACCCACACTCTGCCAGGCCCTAGGAATAAGGCAGGGAACACAAAAGAGGTAAAAATCTCTGCCCTCAAAGAGCTTATTTTATTTTGAGGATGATGTGGGATAGTGGTGGTGATGATGTTGCTGGAGATGATTGCAATAATGATGGTGATGCTGATGACCATAATGTGATGATGATGCTGATTAGGAAGATGATATTGATGATGGTCGTGGTTTTGACAGTAATGACAATGTAATGATGATGATGATGATACTGGTGGTGATTATGGGAAGGATGACAGTGGTGGTGGTGGTGGTGGTGATGGTTGTGGTGGTGATGGACAATGTGATGGTGATGTTGGCAATGAGGATGATAACGATAGCGGTGGTGGCTATGGTTATGAAGGTTAAGGATGATATGATCATGGTGTTAGTGATCATGGTACTAGTGGTGGTGATGTGGATCATGATGGTTGTGGTGGTGGTGGTGGTGGTGATGATGATGGTGGTGCTGGTGGTGGTGATGATGGTGGTGTTGGTGGTGGTGATGATGGTGGTGGTGGTGGTGGTGATGATGATGGTGGTGCTGGTGGTGGTGATGATGGTGGTGTTGGTGGTGATGATGATGGTGGTGGTGGTGATGATGATGGTGGTGGTGATGATGGTGGTGGTGGTGGTGGTGATGGTGATGATGGTAGTGGTGGTGGTGGTGATGATGTGGTGATGGTGGTGGTGGTGGTGGTGGTGGTGATGGTGGTGGTGGTGGTGGTGATGATGATGTGGTAGTGGTGGTGATGGTGGTGGTGGTGGTGGTGGTGGTGATGGTGGTGGTGGTGGTGATGATGATGTGGTGGTGGTGGTGATGGTGATGTGGTAGTGGTGGTGATGGTGGTGGTGGTGGTGTTGGTGGTGATGGTGGTGGTGGTGGTGATGATGATGTGGTGGTGGTGGTGATGATGATGTGGTGGTGGTGGTGATGGTGATGATGATGATGGTGGTGGTGGTGATTGGTGATGATGATGATGATGGTGCTGGTGGTGACTGTGCAGGTGATGATGTGGATGATGATGGTGATGGTGGTGGGGATGATAGGGATTATGATGATGATGATTTTGGTCTGGATAGTGATGGTGATGGCAATAATGAAAGTGATGGCCACAGTGTTGGTGATGATAATGATGGTGGTGATAACAAAGGTAATAGATAGTATCTAAGATTATGGAACAACACTGAAGATGCACCAAAGGTTATACTCGACATCTAACTATTATTATTTAGCATATTCTATGAAAAACTTTGATCATTATGGTCAAGGGAGGCATGAAAACCTTCTATCACTCTCTTTAAATCCACTTGCATATGTTTAGGAATAAGTCCATTACAAACTCTTAAATGTTCTCTACTTTTGAACATAGTGTGTATTTCCCACCTCCACTACAGCTGCCAGCCATCTCCCAATACCGTTCACCCTCAACTTCACCATCACTAACCTGCGGTATGAGGAGAACATGTGGCCTGGCTCCAGGAAGTTCAATGCTACAGAGAGGGTCCTTCAGGGTCTGGTGAGAGCCCTGCCCACCTCACTCTCCCCTGCCCACCTTGTCTAGTTCCACCTACGTCACCCATGCCCAGGCATGGAAGATCTCATCCACCTCCCCTCACCCGAGACCTACAAGCCCCGCCTCCTGATTGCAGCCCCTCCCACCTTACATCTTCCTCGCCCCTACATCCTCAGCCATCCTACTCATCTCCCTCTCCCTCCCCCACAGCTCAGGCCCTTGTTCAAGTACACCAGTGTTGGCCCTCTGTACTCTGGCTGCAGACTGACCTTGCTCAGGTGAGAACTGATAATAACCAGTCTGGCTGCCCCAAGTATTCCCAGGCCCAGGGAGTTTGGTCAGCTTTCTTCCTGCCCTCCCTAGGGAAGTCCTCAGCACAAGTGGAATTCAGGCGGTGGTGGCTCCAGGACCAACATGTCTCCTGATCCTACCACCTCCCCCGTCAACTGAGAGGACTTGCAGGGCCCATCAGCCAGATGGGGCTTCTCCCTCGGTCATCCCTCTGAATTTCTTACTTCTCCCCACCTCCCTGTCCTTCAGGTGTTAAATTCTCTTCCAAAATTTCTCTCAAGACAAGCATGCCCCGTCCACTTGCTTTCATCCCCAATTCCAGCTCTAATGTTTCTCAAGTCTGGGCTCACCTGTCCCCATGCCATGAGAATGCAATTTTATAAAATTCTTGTATTCCTGACTCTACTCATATTCCCAGATTGCCTCGAAGTTGGTGCATTCAGAGAATCTTAGCGTGGCTTCTCACCTGTCTACCAAGATTCTCGTTTCCTCTGTCCCCTTCCTGTCCTGCCCCCAGGAATCTCAGAATGCCTTCCTGTAGGAAATCTATTTAATGTCATTCCCTTCCCCCGCAAACAGTTCTGAGAAGGATGGGGAAGCCACCAGAGTGGACGCCATCTGCACCCATCGCCCTGACCCCACAGGCCCTGGGCTGGACAGAGAGCAGCTGTATTTGGAGCTGAGCCAGCTGACCCATGGCTTCACTGAGCTGGGCCCCTACGCCCTGAACAGGGACAGTCTCTATGTCAATGGTGAGCAACTGTGATGTGGTTGGAGGTTCTTCTTTGCTGGGCAGCTCTCACCCTCTGACTTGAGATCACATTCCCTGACTGGCCATTGAAGTCTTGGCTATGTTGTCTGTGTGTGATGACTGATGTCTGAACTTCAATTTCTTTTTCATCTTGGACTGAGTTCATCCTCGGTACCTTCTTCCCTGATCTAAGGATGCTGATAGAGAGTCTTCAAAGGTCCCTGTTCCTTGAAACTCCTTCCATTTCACTAGGGTATTTGTGACCCCTATTTGATCCCCCTCCTCCCCTTAACCCTTACCCACTCTTCTCCCTCCGTCTCTATGCAGGTTTCACCCATCGGAGCTCTGTGCCCACCACCAGCAGTGAGTATTCAACTGATGCTCCAGTGGCCCCAATTCTATGCCAAGCAGGGCAGGAGCTGACCTCTCCTCCTATGCCCCTATGTCCTCTTCATGGGAGAAGGAGCTGAGAGGGCACAGGTTATTTCCTTTTCCTCTCTGGCCAGCTCCAGAGAGAGACTCAGCTCAAGCCCCATATGCAGCAAGGCCTGTAAATAGTTTTATTTGCTGACTTTTCTGCCATGAGAGGTTTGGTTGCTTCCACTGAAGAGGCCTTCTCCATAGCTCTTGGGACCACAGTGGACCTGGAAAACTCTGGGGCTCCCTCCCTTCTACTGGTCCCTTGAATAAGTACCAGCCAATGGCACCTCTGTTAGAGCATGGCTGATGAATGTAAACATCTCTTCCGTTATTCACCCAAATAAAGATGGAAATTCTTTGTAAATCTAGTGATGATGAGCCAACCAGTAAACTTCATTGAGCACTGTCCCAAGCCTCGGGGCTCTGTACCAAATCCTGGGGATATTGCAGGCATCATGAAACAATTAAAAATGTCTCCTCTCAGATAGCTTATATTTTTATGATGATATGAATGGTGATGATGCTGATGATAGTGATGATGATGGTGATTATGATGATCATGATGGCAGTGGTGGTGGTGGTGACGATGGTAATGATGATAATGGTGATGCTGGTAATGACGGTGGTGATGATGACAATAATGATGGTGATGGTGACAGGGAGGGTGATGATTATGATGGTGGGGGTGATAACAAAGGTAAGATAATATATGACCTTATTGGGTACTGAATATTCACCAAAGTTCTATGCTCAGTGTTTAGTACTGTTTAACATGATTTCTAAAAAACCTTGAATTATTATAGGCAAAAGAATCATGGGAACCTTTTATTTTATCATTCACTTTCAATCCTGTTGCATATATATATATATATATATATATATTTTTTTTTTTTTTTTTTTTTTTTTCTTGAGAGGGAGTTTTGCTCTTGTTACCCAGGCTGGAGTGCAATGGCACGATCTCGGCTCACCGCAACCTCCGCCTCTGGGGTTCAGGCAATTCTCCTGCCTCAGCCTCCTGAGTAGCTGGGATTACAGGCACGCATCACCGTGCCCAGCTAATTTTTTGTATTTTTAGTAGAGACGGGGTTTCACCATGTTGACCAGGATGGTCTCGATCTCTTGACCTCGTGATTCACCTGCCTCGGCCTCCCAAAGTGCTGGGATTACAGGCTTGAGCCACCACGCCCGGCCTATATATATATATTTTAAATCAATTGCAAACACATTTTCTGTGCTTTGAACATTGTGTTTATTTCCGGTCACTCCAATAGTCAGTAAACCAGCTGGTCAGAGCAATTGTGTCTCACTCTCTTGTGCTTCCATAGTATCTACTTCAGGACCTTGTACATGGTAGATCTACAGATTTATATCTACAGGAAATACACGGATTTTCCCAGGGAAGGAAGGAATGAAGTATGCTTTCTTATAATGTATGGAAACATTCCTCTCCTGCCCTGGTTCAACTTTAGTGCCTGCCAGACTCTACCCTGGATAACTATATGGTATCTGCTCCTCTCTCCCTCATTCATGGCAGACATCATTAATTGATTGCAGCATTCATGGCAGACATCACTAATTGATAATAGCATTCATTCTCTCTCAGCTCAAAACAGCTTCAGAATGGTTACCAAAAAATAAAGCCCATCAGTCACTACCAATTTACTTGGAGCTGACTCGGGATTATCGGACAGAATTCAAGAGTTAGGTTCCTTGATGATGTGTAGTTGGGTCTTTGGTTTTCCTGGAAGGCTCAACTCAGGTTCAGCTTGGTCGTGGCTGATATCCTTTCTTCCACTTGGTTGATTTGGCTGTTGATACTTGTGTATGCTTCATGAAGTTTTTGTGCTGTGTTTTTCACCTCCATCAGGTCGTTTGTGTTCCTCTCTAAACTGGTTATTCTTGTTAGTAATTCCTTTAACCTTTTATTCAGGTTCTTAGCTTCTTTGCATTGGGTTAGAACATGCTCCTTTAGCTCATCATAGTTTTTTATTACCCATCTTCTGAAGCCTGCTTCTGTCATCCATCTGATCCTCCATCCAGTTCTGCACCTTTGATAGAGAGACGTTGCAATCCTTTTGAGGAGAAGACGCACTCTGGCCTTTTGGGTTTTCAGCATTTTTTTGTTGATTCTTTCTCATCTTTGTGAGTTTTAGTTTCAGTCTTTGAAGCTGCTGATCCTTGGACAAGGTTTGTGTGGGGGCCTTTTTGTTGTTGTCGATGCTGTTATTGTCACTTCTGCTTGTTTTTCTTTCAGTATTCAGTTCCCTCTTCTGTAGGCTGCTGCAGTTTGCTGGGAGTTCATTTCAGGCCCTATTCATCTGATTCACTCCCATGCCTGGAGACTTCACTCAGGGAGGCTGGAGAGCAGCAAAGATGGATGTTTTTCTGGGACCTCTGACCTCGAGGGTCACCAACCTGATGCCAGTAGGATCGCTTCTGCATAGGGTGCCTGACAATTCCTGTTGGAGAGTCTCACCCAGTTGGGTGGCGCAGGGAGCAGGACTCATTTAATGAAGCACTTTTTCCCTTAGTGGAGAGGGTGTGTTTCACTGGAGGGAAACCCACTCGTCTGGGCTGCCTGGATTCCTCAGAACCACCAAGAGGAGAGACTAGGTCTGCTGGTCCGCAGAGACTACAGCTACCCCTCACCCTAGAGGCTCAAGCCCAGAGAGTCAGAATTCTGTCCCTGAGCCTCTGGCTGGTGTTATTGAAGATCCTGCAGGGAAGCCCTGCCCACTGAGGAAGGATGAGTCAGGATTAGGCCTGAAGAGGCCCTCTGGCAGCAGACTGCCACAGCTGGTGTGTTGGGCTGTGAGGACAAGTCTTGGGACAAAGCCCTCAGCCCTCCTGGCTCCAGCAGGAGAAATGTGCAGCCTGGAGCTATAGAAACGGTACCGCCCTTCCCCACCCAGGGAGCTTAGCCTTAGGCAGTTATGAGTCCCAGTGCTGGCTGTTGCTCCTCCCACGAGGAGCTCAAAGGACTTAGACACTAGGCTGCCACAGCCAGTGCTGCTTGCCCCGGGGAATTCGATAAGCTTAGGCAGATTCCACCCGTAAGAATCTGTATGTTCTGGGGTTGGGACACTAGGCCCCAGTGCCAAGGGTTCACAAGTGGGATCCTCCAATCCATAAGTTGCACTGTTCTCTAGAAAAAGCATAGTTTCCCCAGCTAGGTAGTGGCATGGGTTTGCGAGTGGGATCTTCCAATCTGTGGGTTGCACAGTTCTGTGGATAAAGCACAGTTTCCCCAGCTGGGTAGCATGCTCACTCACCACCTCCCTTGGCTAGGGGAGGGCGTTCTCCTTCCATGTGTGTCTCTCTGGTGGGCCACTGCACCACATTGCTCTTCCTTCTCTCCATGGGTCACTACCAGCAGCCTTCTAGTCAATTCTGATGATAGAACCTGGATACGTTGGTTGCCAGGGATGGATTCACACACTTAAGGCCTTTTTCAATGGGAGCCTCTGAGCGCTGCTGCTTCTAGTCAGCCATGTTGGCCCCTCGAGTCACATCTATTATTATTATTTTTTTTGATTATGGCAATTCTTGCAGAAGTAAGGTGGTATCACATTGCGGTTTTGATTTGCATTTCCCTGATCGTTGGTGATGTTGAGCATGTTTTCATATGTTCGTTGGCCATTTGTATGTCTTCTGTTGTGAATTGTCTATTTATGTCCTTAGCTCACTTTCGGATGTGGTTGTTTGTTTTTTTCTTGCTAATTTGTTTGAGTTAATTGTAGATTCTTTGTTGGATGTATAGATTGTGAAGATTTTCTCCCACTCTGTGGGTTGTTTACTCTGCTGACTGTGAAGGAAAAGTCAATTTTTTTTTTTTTTGAGACGAAGTTTTGCTCTTGTTGCCAAGGCTGGAGTGCAGTGGCGCATTCTCCGGCCACCGCAACCTGGGCCTCATGCGTTCAAGTGATCCTCCTGCCTCAGCCTCCTGAGTAGCTGGGATTATAGGCATGAGCCACCATGCCCAGCTAATTTTGTATTTTTAGTAGAGATGGGGTTTCCCCATGTTGGTCAGGCTGATCTCGAACTCCCAACCTCAGGTGATCTGTCCGCCTTGGCCTTGGAAAGTGCTGGGATTATGGGCGTGAGCCACCGCGGCCAGCTAAACTCAATTGCTTATAGGAATTTGTCTCACTCCTACATCCAAATGAGGCCTGGGTTTTTTGTTAATCCTTCACAATACTTCTCCCACCTTTTTGTACTTATTTGTTTATATTCTGTTGTCTGCTTCTCTTTTATAGGAATGTAATTTCTTATGGGCTTTCTCTATTACACCGCATGTGGGTGTTTGTTTTGTTTTTGTCCTCGGATCCATTCTCCAACATTCCTGTGCTCTGTGGGCTAGACGTCTGACCTACGAAAAGTACATTTCCCAGGCTCCCATGCTAACTAACTTCTTGTTAGGTTCAGCCAATAGGAGGCGTTGGTGGGACAATGGTGGGCGGGACTGTGGAAGGGCCAGACTATTTCTTTACCCCGTCCCTCTGCTCCTCCCACCCCCGGCACCCAGACTTCATGTAGCATCTTTGAAAGGGGCTGTGTCTCCTCTATGGTCTCACCAAACTCTGTGTATCACTCCCTAGTCCTTTCTCATTTTAGCCCTATGGTACGAGTGGATTCCTGATTTTGCTAATTGCTACTTTCTTACCTTTCCAGGTTTTGTGTGTGTTTTCTTGGTATTAAATTCCCCCTATTGAAATGCTAACATGAATCCTATTTTCCTAATTCAAAATACATGTGCAAATCCCTGACAGTGCTTCACATGTAGCTGGTTCTCAATAAATATTTGTTGACTAACAGAGGAAGGAACTAAAATCACAACCAGGGGCCTGAGCATGAGTCTGGGTCACATAACTTTGCCAATGTGGGAGAAGTCTGGGGGTCACTATAGGTACCCCAAATCAGGGTTCCTGGGAGAAGAGCCAATTCCAGATATCAGGAGTCCTTGGGTAGGACTTAAATGGTGGTCCCTGACTGCTCTGCTCCAAGTACCAAGCGAGGTGGAGGCCTCTGGTGTAGAGAACTAGAGCCCACCTGGGTGGGGGCTGGACAGAGAGCTCTAGCGGGCTCAAAACAGATCCTCTGATCTGCCTTCCCTGTTACAGCCACAAGCCCTACCATGGTGACCTTTATCCTCAACTTCACCATCACAAACCTGCAGTTCATGCCGGACATGAAGCATACAGGTTCTGCAGTGTTTCACACAACTGAGGAGGTCTTGCAGCGCATGGTGAGAGTCCTGGATGCTCAAAGCTCACCCCTCCTCACCTCTTCAGAGCCCCTCAGCCCTCCAATTCACCTCCCTCTCCTTCCTCCCCAGCTTGGCCCTTTGTTCAAGAACACCAGTATTGGCCCACTGTACTCTGGCTGCAGACTGATCTCGCTCAGGTGAGATGCTGTAGGGTGCAAAAGCTTGGCCTTCTGAAGTTTCATTGAAAAATCAACTCACAAAAGGAAGATTATCTGGTGAAAAGTCATATGAATTGATTTCACGTGTATACACAGGAGCCTTCTGAATGAAGACCTAAAGATACATCTATTTGTACATGGCCGTCCTGTCCATGCTGTGTTGAACCTACGTATCTCCAGCATGGAGGAATGTGTAGAAATATGATTAGATAAAAAGGGTATGATCTAGTGCTGATAGACTAAGTGGGGAAACCTAGCAAAGCCTGTCTGTCTAGATTCTTCGTGGCCTGCCGAGATTGCATTCCTTCCTTCTGGGTATGGGGCAGGACCCACTTTGCAAGGGGGGTCTTATATTTTACAGTCAAACAAGACATGTCCCATAATTTCCTTATGGCCAGTTTTTACACAGAAAGGCAGAGGGAAAGTTAGAGTCATATTTTTAAGTTTTATTGTTAACTTTAAGGAAAAGAGATTCTAGTTTCTGCTTTGTTTGTTTGCTTGTTTTTCTTTGTTTGTTTGTTTGAGACAGAGTCTCGCTCTGTCTCCCAGGCTGGAGTGCAGTGGCACGATCTGCACTCTGTAGTTTAAGAAATGTGCATGCAGGCTGGGTACAGTGGCTGACACCTGTAATCCCAGCACTTTGGGAGGCTGAGGTGGGTGGATTACCTGAGGTCAAGAGTTAGGGATCAGCTTGGCCAACATGGTGAAACCCCGTCTCTACTAAAAATACAAAAATTAGCCAGGCGTGGTGGCAGATATCTGTAATCCCAGCTACTGCAGAGGCTGAGGCAGGAGAATTGCTTGAACCTGGGAGGTGGAGGTTGCAGTGGACTAAGCTGTTTCTGTTTTGTTTTTGTTTTTGTTTTTATTTTGGGGGGGTGGGTTGGTTGTTTTTTGAGATGGAGTCTTGTTCTGTCGCCCAGGCTGGAGTGCAGTGGCACAATTTCAGCTCACTGCAACCTCTGCCTCCCGGGTTCCAGGATTCTTCTACCTCAGCCTCCCAAGTAGCTGCGACTACAGGTGTGTGCCACCACGCCCAGTTAATTTATTATTATTATTTATTAATAATTCAATAATTATTATTTATTAATAACAATTTTATTTTATTATAGTTTTATAAATTTTATTTTATTCTTAATATTAACATTATTTGTTAATAATTATTTTTGAATTTATTATTATTTAGAATAATAAAATAATATTTTATTATTTTATTATATTTTTTAGACTAGACCAGGCTGGTCTCAAACTTCTAACCTCTGGTGATCCACCCACCTCAGCCTCCCAAAGTGCTGGGATTACAGGCGTGAGCCACCACACCTGGCCAGAGGTTCTAGTTTCTAAGACCCACCATGGGGAAAAAGGATTCTAGGTTCTAAGGCTGGCCTCAGGGGAGAATGAAACAGAGATAGGAGGGCAGAAGGTAAAGAAAATCTTTTACTTCTGAGGCTGCCTCTGAGGCCTTCATTTTGGGGTATTGTCTTCTGAGCTCCCAGCTATATCCAGGTGTGGATGCTCACACTCCCACTCCTCTCACATTCACTTCCTGGATCCACCTTGCTTCCCACCTGCCCAGGTGTAGGAGGCTGTGGGCACCTGTGATGCTGAAGCTCCTGAGCCCACTCCCCAGTTTCTGTCTTCTCATTCCGCTGTTCTGTCTTCCATCGGGTCCTAATCCAGGTGTAGAACATCCCTAGTCGGGCACGGTGGCTCACGCCTATAATCCTAGCACTTTGGGAGGCTGAGGCAGGTGGAGATCAGGAGTTGCAGATCAGCCTGGCCAACATGATGAAACCCCTTCTCTACTAAAAAATTTCAAAAATTAGCCGGGTGTGGTGGCAGGAGCCTGTAATCCCAGCTACTTGGCAGGTGAGGTGAGAGAAGCACTTGAACCCGGGAGGTGGAGGTTGCAGTGAGCCGAGATCACACCATTGTGCTCCAGCCTGGGAAACAGAGTAAGACTCCATCTCAAAAACAAAAAACAAACAAAACTAACATTTCCCAGAAGTGAATGCCTTGCAGTTTCCAAAATGATTTTGCGCTAAGGAAAAAATTAAAAGCAAAACTGAAAAGTCCATATAGCATGCAATTTTCTTTTCTTTTCTTTTTTTTTTTGAGATGGAGTCTTGCTCTCATCACCCATAAGATGAGATTACAGGCACCTGCCACCACGCCCAGCTAATTTTTTGTATTTTTAGTAGAGACAGGGTTTCACCATGTTGACCAGGCTGGTCTTGAACTCCTGACCTTAAGTGATCCACCCACTTTGGCCTCTCAAAGTGCTGGGATTACAGGCGTGAGCCACCACACCTGGCTCCTTTTTATTTTTAATATGGCAAAATATGTGTAACACTAAACTTACTACCTTAACCATTTTTAACTGTACAGTTGTAAATTTTATGTAATTTTACGTCATTACAATTTTAACTTAAATACTCACATAGGCTTGTGGCTACCATATTGGACAGGGTTAATTTCCTATTTGTTCCTGAGTTAGTCAGAATCTTGCTCTGTCACCCAGGCTGGAGTGCAATAGTGCCATCTCAGCTCACTGCAACCTCCACCTCCCAGGTTCGATTCTCCTGCCTCAGCCTCCCAATTAGCTGGGATTACAGGCTCCCACCACCACTCCCAGCTAATTTTTTGTATTTTTAGTAGAGATGGGGTTTCACTATGTTGGCCAGGCTGGTCTCGAACTCCTGATCTCAGGTGATCCACCCACCTTGGCCTCCCAAACTGCTGGGATTACAGACGTGAACTACCGTGCCTGGCCTGCAGGCACATTTCTTAGCCTACATCTAAAGTCCTCACAGGTGATGCACCCAAGGGATTTGCAAGGTCTTGGAGGCTGTCTCCCACCTGTTTTTCTTTCCCCTTGGCTTAAACTGGGAGTAGGGTGGTAGAAGGCTGGTATGTGGATGCTGAACAAGCATTGCGACAACTCTAGTCCCATTTCCTCTTCTTCATCTATTGATCATTTACCAAAGTTGATTTCAGCTTTGTGGCTTTTCCAGATTATTATTATTCTTGCTCACCCTCATCATCAGCCCTGCATATGTCCCCATCCCTGTGTCTCCTCCCAGGCCCATGAAGAATGGATCTGCTACCAGAGTGGATGCCGTCTGCACCCACAGCTCTGAGCCCACAAGCACTGGGCTAGACAGAGAGAAGTTGTACTGGGAGCTGAGTCATGAGACCCACGGAGTCACCCGGCTGGGCTTCTACACTCTGGGCAGGGACAGCCTTTATGTCAATGGTGAGATAGGAGGTTCTGCTTGCCCGTGGGTCTTGTTGCAGATTGCATGCTTTGCAGTTTCGTAATGAGTCTCGGCTCATATTGAGTAAGAAAGCTGTATCTTCAAAGCTTTTCTGGAGATAACAACAAAAGATCAGATTCCTACAGAAGGTGATGGGGGTGGACAGACTATGGAAGGATGAACTGCAGCTAACCCGACATAGAAATTCTTCCATGTGCTCCAGCCATCGTTTCTGGGGTTTGTCTACAGGATTTCACTTTGAGGGTATTCTGTAAACATAACTTAAATAAATGCAACAATCAGAACTCACTGGGCTCCAGATTCCTGCCACCTCTTCCCATTCCTCCCTTCTTAGAAATCTTTGCCTTCTCTTTCTTCAGGTTACACATACCAGGTCCTGACCTCCACCCCCAGCAGTAAGTAGCACGTATTCTTTTGTTATTTTGCCCTGGGGCCATCCCTTCTCTGGTCTTTTGCTATCTTAGTTCCCCAGCCCAGAAAGGACATGCCAGTACAGGCTTGAGCCAAGCAATAAAAGGGTCTTGAGGTCTTCTGGTGGGCCACCTCGGCTAGGGAATCTCTCCCTCTCTTCACATCAGCCTCATTGCATTTTCTTCTCAGCTGTGATGGCGTCTGCTTCTGGGACCCCAGTTTCAGCCTCCACAGGTAAGAGCTTCCTCTCGGTGTTTCCTTCCAACAAATCTAGTACCCTTGGCTAGTGGGAGGTATTGCCTGGGAAAGCCACAACTCCTCACTCATTTCTACAAGTATTTATTAAGCCTCTGTGAGGCCCTGGTAATGCAGCAATAAGCAAAATAGAAGGGCCCCAGTTTGATGGGCTCCCAGCAAGGAAGGCAGAGAAGAAAGATGTGTCTGTACAGATAAGCATTGAATTACAATCAGGATGGTGCTGGGGTGAGTGTCACAGGTGTGTGAAGGGGTTTCTGTCTCTCAAGTATTTAATTTTCATTTCCAGGAAGGGAGGGAACAGTATGAGCTTCAAGAGTCCCTGGAATTATGCCCTCTGTCAGGTCATGCTCAGGTTGGGCTCAGAAAATTGGACAGGCTGCGGCTGGGCTGAAGGGCAGCTTCCCATTCTTGGCCTTCCACTGGCCCAAGGTCAATTTCCGTACCACTCATTGGCTCTGCCGAGGGTCTGGAGTCTAGTTACTTATCAGCTAGGGCCCCCTGAAGGCATTCTGAACTCAGACCACTCAGGCTAGAACAAGCAGGTGCTAGAGACTAGACCTGCCCATGGTCCTAGGTGGATGTGTTAGGAGCACAGACTCTGGGACCAGAACGCCAGGATTTGAATTTGGCATTGCCATTTAGACGCTGCTTGACCACAGGTACATTATTTAGCTTCTCTTTGGCTCAGTCTTTACATCTGTAAAATGGGGAGTAAATAGTACTGTCTCCCTCTAAAGATTTTGCCTCCAAGTTTAGATGAGTTAAAATGTAAGCAAAGCACTTAAAACAGGGCCTGACACATAAAAAATGCAATATAAGTGTCTCTTCAGTTTTTTTTAAACAATCAACGGATGCATGGATCTCAAACAATTTGGGTTAAAAGAATTAAAAAACAAGGATGTCTGTTTGGAATTTTAGCCAACTGAAGGGTCAGAGATTATTGCTTTCTGCTTGGCAACGTATTTATCGACAAAGTGCAATTTTTTACTTATTTCTAGTACTTCTCATTTAAGGCTGATGTCTGGGGTCTCCTCCCTGAGGAAACTGCCCACCCTGGAGGGAAACCCTCCCCAACACTTCAAGACACATGCGAGATGCCCTATATTTTTCCCAGACATGACTCAGTCTGGCCTCTCCTCTCCCTTCCCTGCTGCAGCCATAGGACCACCCCTGGTGCTGTTCACCCTCAGCTTCACCATCACCAACCTGGAGTACAGGCCAGACATGCTGCCTTCATACTCCTTGACCTTCAACAACACAGAGAAGGTGCTTCAGAGCCTGGTGAGAGCCATGCCCACTTTACTCCTGTTCCTGCCACCTCACTCCTGTCCTACCCACCTCACTCCTGCCATGCCCACCTCACTCCTGCCATGCCCACTTTACTCTTACCACACCCACCACCTCATTCCTGCCCTGCCCACCTCACTCCTGCTATGCCCACTTTACTCTTACCACACCCACCACCTCATTCCTGCCCTGCCCACCTCACTCCTGCCACACCCACTTTACTCTTACCACACTCATCTCATTTCTGCCCCGCCCACCTCACTCCTGCCACGCCCACTTTACTCTTACCACACCCACCACACTCCTGCCCCACCCACCTCACTCCTGCCACGCCCACTTTACTCTTACCACACCCACCACCTCATTCCTACCCTGCCCACCTCACTCCTGCCATGCCCACTTTACTCTTACCACACCTACCACCTCATTCCTACCCTGCCCACCTCACTCCTGCCATGCCCACTTTACTCTTACCACACCCATCACCTCATTCCTGCCCTGCCCACCTCACTCCTGCTATGCCCACTTTATTCTTACCACACCCACCACCTCATTCCTGCCCTGCCCACCTCACTCCTGCCACACCCACTTTACTCTTACCACACTCATCTCATTTCTGCCACACCCACTGCTGTCCCTCCCATCCACGGATAACCATATTGCCCTACCGCTCTGACTACCCTCTCCTCCCTCTCTCTCTTTCGCAGCTTGACCCCTTGTTCAAGAACACCAGTATCGGTCCTCTGTACTCTGGTTGCAGACTGGTCTTGCTCAGGTGAGACCTCAGAATAGCCAGTATGGCCTTCCCAAGTGTTTCCAGGCCCTAAGCATTTGGGCTTCTTCCTTCCTATCCTCCCTGTGCATGTTCTCAGCAGAGGTGGAAGTCAGGAGGTGCTGGATCCAGGACCAACGTGTCTCCTGGTCCTATCACCTGCCCACCTCAACTGAGAGATTCTGCAGGGCTGATCACCAGGATTGGACCCCTACCCTTATCATATTCTTCTGAATCCCCTCCTGCTGCTCCTTTTACCAATGAGGGCATCGTATCCATGTGCATGAATCTGTCCCCAGGATTTCTCTCAAGACAAATATACCTTCTCCACTTGCTCTAATCCCCAGTTCCAACTCTTCCCCTTTCTCCAATATAAGCTCTCCTGTCCCCATGTCAGAGGATGCAGGTTTGGGCTTTGCAATTTAATGAAAATTTGTATCCATGACTCTGTTCACAGTCCCAAGCTGTCTGGGAGTTGGTGCACTCAGAGAATCTAAGTCTGGCTTCTCACCTCTCTACCAGGCTTTTGATTTTCTCTGGCCTCTTTGTGTTATGACCCCAGGGAATCTCAGGACCTCCCCTAAGCAATCCATTTGTTTTCATTCCCTTCATCTACCCTCCCCAGGCCCAAGATGAAGACGACAGCCACTCATGTGGATACTCTCTGCACCTACCACCCCAACCCCATAGGCTTCAGACTGGACAAAGAGCGTCTGTACTGGGAGCTGAGCCAGCTCACCCATGGCATCACTGAGCTGGGCCCCTACACCCTGGACAGGGACGGTCTCCTTGTCAATGGTGAGTGGCTACCATCCATTTTGCAGCTCCGCTGGTCCCACATCCTCCCTCTTTCTTCTTCTCTCTTCCTCATCCCACCTCCTATCCAGCCTTTCTCCCTGCACCTGTGCGGTTTATACCCAACAGATCTGTGAGTATGCTGAGGCTTTACAAGTCTTTACAACCCTGTAAGCTGCCTCCACCTGAGTCCCAGCCCTTAGGCACGAAGAGGCCAGAGTCCACTGCCTTCTCTTCTCCCCACCTCCAGCCTCGAACAAACAAGGACTATACCCCCTAAAAGCCCCAGATGTATGCACCTCCTGCCTGGCACCTCCTGGATAATGGAGTTCCCAACTCAAGTGCTTGGGGTATTTTCTCCCCGGCTTCTGCTGTGACCGTGTCTACAGTAGAGTACCATGCTGGGGTGTGAGTCTCCACCTCTTCCTCACTGAGCACGATCTGCTGTGGCTGGTCCCTGCACCTGCACCTAGCGCAGCTTCCATCTGAGCTCACATCAGAGTGTGCTGAAAAAAGTCTGTCTCTCTGGGATGCATTAATGGATTAGGGAGTAGACTCTAATCCGTGTCGGGTAGAGGCTCTGTCTTCCTTTTAACAAATCACGGCTATGATGGTCCAGCCACTAACACACCATCTCTAGAATGGCCAACTCTTCAATAGCCAAGTTGCCTCTTTATAGAAGGTCTCTCGCCTTCCCCCTTCCTCACCATCGCACTCTGTCTCTGCAGGTTACACCCATCTGGGCTCAAGCACCACTGCCAGCCGTGAGTATTCCAGATCTCTGTGTGTCTGTGACCACCTCGTTTCCCCTAAAAAAATAGAAAGTGCTCAGACAGCCAACCCCTCCTTCTGCTACCCACACTTTAGATGGAAAGGAGTGCAGAGGAGGTGTATAGACATGTGGGGGCCGGGCGCGGTGACTCACGCCTGTAATCCCAGCACTTTGGGAGGCCGAGGCGGGTGGATCACGAGGTCAAGAGATCGAGACCATCCTGGTCAACATGGTGAAACCTCGTCTCTACTAAAAATACAAAAAATTAGCTGGGCATGGTGGCGCGTGCCTGTAATCCCAGCTACTCAGGAGGCTGAGGCAGAAGAATTGCCTGAACCCAGGAGGCGGAGGTTGCGGTGAACCGAGATCACGCCATTGCACTCCAGCCTGGGTAACAAGAGCGAAACTCTGTCTCAAAAAAAAAAAAAAAAAAAAGAAATGTGGGTTAAATTGGAGGTTGCAGCAATCTCCTACCCTCCCCATCTCCCCATCCCCCCACCACACACACCCAGGGGTGGTGCTCTGACTCCTGGCTGAATGGAATACAGAGAAGCACAAATTTTTATAAGAAGAGCCACCACCGCTGCCACTGTTCCCTGAAAGATGTAACGCACTTTGGATTTTATTCCTGGTGTTTATTTCCTTGGCAGCTGTGACCACCCATCCATTCCAACACTCTCACTGGCTCCATCCCTCCCAACCAGGACCAGAGACAGGCTCTTATTGATACCAAAATCACTCCTACAAAGTAATTCATACCCAGTTACTTCTCACATTTCCCACTCACTTTCTCCCAAAGAACTCACTCATTTCCATCAGTTCCAGGGATCATCTTTTCTCAAACGGTAGAAGGAAACATAAGTTAATGTCACCTCCGGTCGGGCGCAGTGGCTCACACCTATAATCCCAGCACTTTGGGGGGCTGAGGCGGGTGGGTCACCTGAGGTCAGGAGTTCGAGACCAGCCTGGCCAACATGGTGAAACCCCCATCTCAACTAAAAATACAAAAAGTTAGTCGAGGGTGGTGGCACTCGCCTGTAATCCCAGCTACTCGGGAGGCTGAGGCAGGAGAATAACTTTAACCTGGGAGGCGGAGGTTGCAGTGAGCCGAGATCATCACACCATTGCACTCCAGACTGGGCAACAAGAGTGAAACTCCGTCTCAAAAAAAAAAAAAAAAAAAGTCATCTCCATTGAATGTGTTTTATTTATCATTATCCAGATCTTTAAATGTTCCTGGAGGACTGTAGCATTCCATGTAGATGGAATGAAGTCAAGGTGGTTGGATGGAAGGAAGAAGTGACAGCTGGGAGGGAGAAGTGATGAATGGAAGGAGGAAGGGAAAGAGGATGAATGAGTGAATTGAAGGAAGAAAAATGGATGAGAGAAAAAAGGAGGAAGAAAGATGGATAAGTAGATGGAAGGAAGAAAAGAAGATGTAATGAAGGAAATATGGATGATGCGTGGATGGATTGCTGGGTGGGTGAATGTATGGATGTATGTATGTATGGATGGATGGATAAATGGATGAATGGATGGATGGATGAACAGATGGGTGGGTGGGTGAAGGGATGGATGGATGGATGGATGGATGGATGGATGGATGGATGGATGAACAGATGGGTGGGTGGGTGAAGGGATGGATGGATGGATGGATGGATGGATGGATGGATGGATGGATGAACAGATGGGTGGGTGGGTGAAGGGATGGATGGATGGATGGATGGATGGATGGATGGATGGGTAAGTGGATGTATGGGTGGACAGATGGTTGGGTAGGTGGATGGATGGATAGATGAATGGATAAATGGATGGATGGGTGATAGGAAGGAAACAAGTGAGAGAAGGAGGAGGAAGAACAGACAGATGATAGAAGGTACAATGAAAGGAAGGAAGGAAGCAAGCAAGAAAGGATGCATTAATAGAATGAAAGATGGAAGGAAAGAAGGAGAGAAGGAAGAATGAACAGAAGGAAGTTCACGAGGGATGAAAAGAAGAAAGGCAGGGAGAGAAGGAGAGGTAAACTTTTCTTGCAGAGGTTTGTCTTAAACCTTAGCTCATACTTACACTAAAGTTCCACACAGAGTGATTAGAAAGCATTCGCTGATATATTTTACATAATAAACATATACACCATATTGAACTGTGTGCCCAGCAGTGCTTATATGCTTTACAAAGATTAACTTCTTTAAGCTTCATGGCAACCGTTGAGGCAGGATTCATTATTGTGAACCATTGTCATTGTCCCATTTTACAGATGAGTAAACCGAGGTGCAGAGAGGTTGGTTATGGCTGCAAGGATTGTTGGCCATGTTAACCAATGCATAGCAGATTAGCATACCTGGCTGAGAGTGCCGGGGAGAGAGAGAGAAATGGGAGAAAGGCAGAGAAGAATCAAGGGGGCGAGAGGGAAAGAGAGAGATAATATTTATTAATTTTTAGAAAATGTCTAGAGTCATCCCTTCTGCATCAGTGTGGCAATATGGAGCCTTTCCCCGGGAAAGATCAGAGCCATCAGTACTGTTTACAGAATCCTCCCTTCCCGCATTTGGGTGGAAGGAGCCCACTGGACCTCCCAAATCATTAAGCACACTCTTGCTGGCTGCTGGAGTTGTCAACATTAAAAGTCACCCTTGGGTTTATTGAGAGGTGGACATGGGGTCCTTGGAACACACTGCCCCCACCCTATCCCACACCACCCCCCACCCACCCACCATCCTTTCCAAAAGAGCTTCATCTCTCTGTTCCCCCAGCCCTAGCCGGGGAGCTCAGCGAAGAGCCGTTCACACTGAACTTCACCATCAACAACCTGCGCTATATGGCGGACATGGGCCAACCCGGCTCCCTCAAGTTCAACATCACAGACAGCCTCATGCAACACCTGGTGAGAGGCCTGCCTCCCCCTGCAGCCCTGCCATGTCCATCCTAGGGGTGTTGCATGCCTGCCTCTGCCAACCCGGGCTCCCTTCTCCCTCTGCAGCTCAGTCCTTTGTTCCAGAAGAGCAGCCTGGGTGCACGGTACACAGGCTGCAGGGTCATCGCGCTAAGGTGAGAAACTGCCCAACCCGCAGCCCACCACCAAGAACTTAGAGTTCTGACTGTGAGGGCCCCCTTGGGTTGGGGTGGGCTATATCTTTTTTAAAGTGGATTTAAGGGGTGCGAGCGCAGTTTTTGTTACATGCATATATTGCATAGTGAAGTCTGCGGACGGTAGATTTCCAGACAGTAGCTTTAGTGTACCCATCACCCAAATCCTGCCCATCGTATCCGGTAAGTGAGGTTTCTTATCCTTCTCCCACTCTCCCACCTTTCTGAGTATCCAGTGTCTATTATTCCACACTCTATGTCCGTGTGTACACGGACCTGGAGTCCATGCCCACACTTACAAGTGAGAACAGATGCTATTTGACCATGAGCTAGTAGACGTGGAGTCTGTTAGCTCCCACTTATAAGTGAGAACATACAGTATTGTACTTTCTATTTCTGAGTGGTTTCACTTAAGATAATGGCCTCCTATTCCATCCATGTTGCTGCAATAGACATGATTTCATTCTTTTTATGGCTGAATGTACATATATATGTGTATACACACACACACACACACACACACACATCCCACATTTTCTTTACCCAGTCTTCTATTGATGGACACTTAGGTTGGTTCCATATCTTTGCTATTGTGAAGAGTGCTGCAATAAACATACATGTGCAGGTGTCTCTTTGATGTCCACGCTATATTTAGTTTCTCCATTCATTAGTACTTTGATGTTTGCAGGGAGTTGTCAAGGGGTGCTAGGTGCTGGGGCTTCAATATAATAAGAGTAAGCTAAACTGGTTTATTTCCTCCTTCGTGGAGACCATGTTCTGGAAGGAACAGGAACAAATAATTTATGATTACATAGAGGGTGACCAGGGCAGTGACAGGGGAAGAGTAGAGGATTGTGGGACCCAGAGGAGGCTCCTGACCTTGCCTAGGAAGATAGAAGGAGGAGGAGGAGGAGGAGGAGGAAAGGGGAGGAGCAGGGGGGAGGAGGAGGAGAGGAGCAGGGGGGAGGAGGAGGGCAGGAGGGGGAGGAGGAGGAGGATGGGGATGGGGGAGGGTATAGAGGAGGAGGAGGAGGGGGAGGAGGGGGAGGAGGGAGTCCTCTAAGCTGAGACCTGGAGGATGACCGGGAAGTTTTCCAGGTAAGGAGAAATGGGGAGAGGCTTCCAGACAGAAGTAACAGCAAGTGCAAAGATCCTGAGATGATAGATAAGGCCAGGTAGAAAAATTGCAAATTGTCAATGAGACCAAAACATGGACTGTGAGTTGTTCAGTGACCACAAGTGGAGAGGTGCCAGGCGGCCTTCATCCCCCAAAGGTGCACCTCTCCCTCCTCAGGTCTGCTAAGAACAGCATTGAGACACAGGTGGACATCCTCTGTACCTACCTGCAGTCCCCCAGTGGCCCAGGTCTGCCTACCAAGCAGGTGTTCCATGAGCTGAGCCAGCAGACCCATGGCATCACCCGGCTGGGCCCTTACTCTCTGGACAAAAACAGCCTGTACCTTAATGGTGAGTAGCTCTCAGTCCCATCTCCCTGCCCCCCACCCCCATCCCCTGCTGCAGTCAGGGGGTTGTCTGTTTGCCAGGTCTCTAAGGAAAGACTTGGGGTTCAAGTCTTGGCATTACCACTGACCCTCCCATTACCACCATGCAAGATTGGGCCCATTTTACAGATGAAGAAACTGAGGCTTAGACAGGTTAAGCAATTTACCCAAGTGGGTATAGCTTGACAGTGGTGGAACCAGGATATGAACTCTACTTGTCAGCACTCAGTGCTATGCTCCACTCTTTGGGTTTCACTCACGGAAGAGTCCTGGTGGGGGCATTTGGGGGACAAAAAACACATTTCCCCACCCTGCTTTCTTCTCACCATTGAAGAGGAATGGGCTTCTCTCCTACGTGAGGCCCCAGTACCAGGAAGGCTTAGGGGGTCTAAGCTTCAGGCACACTGGGTGTCAACATCAGTCTAGAAACCAGGAAAAGACAACATTTAAAAAGGCATCCCCCATATGGGGCTCTGAGAGGCAAAGCATGGCCATGGAGAATTGATAAAATAGTTCCCCTTTTATCCCCTCCACTGCCAACCCAAGAACAGTGCTTATGACCCCATGAGTGGGCACTCCGTACAGGGATATAGAGAGACATTCTGGGCTTTCATTACTCTTATTTTAGCAAAGAGGGAAACTGAGGCACGGAGAGGGGAAGGGATTGTCCATGCCCACAGTAAGTTTTTGGCTAGTCTGGGTCTTGATGTTCTTTATTATTATTATTACTATTATCATCACCATTGTCTGTGTATATTTATAGGGTAAAAGTGCAATTTTGTTACATGCATAGATTATAAAGTAGCGAAGTCAGGGCTTTTAGAGTATCCACCACTCAAATAACATACATTGTATCCAGTAAGTAATTTCGCATCACCCACCGGGATTAAACTCCCTCCCCCTTCCAAGCCTCCATTGTCTATCATTCCCCTCCCTGAGTTCTTGTCCACACATTGTTCAGTTCCCACTTTTGAGTGAGAATGTGTGATATTTGTCTGTCTGTGTCTGACTTGTTTCACTTAAGGTGACTTCAGTTTCATCCATGTTGCTGCAAAAGACATGGATTCATTCTTTTTTACTAACTTGTAAGTTCAGTCATACACTTGAAGGTTTTGTTTTGTTTTGTTTTGAGATGGAGTTTCGCTCTTGTTGCCCAGGCTGGAGTGCAATGGCACGATCTTGACTCACCACAATCTCCATCTCCTGGGTTCAAGCGATTCTCCGCCTCAGCCTCCCGAGTAGCTGGGATTACAGGCACGCACCACCATGCCCAGCTAATTTCGTATTTTTAGTAGAGACGGGGTTTCTCCATGTTGGTCAGGCTAGTCTCGAACTCCCACCTTCAGGTGATCGCCCACCTTGGCCTCCCAAAGTGCTGGGGTTACAAGCATGAGCCACTGTGCCTGGCACACTTGCAGGTTTTTTATATAGTTAAACTCGTGTCACAGGGATTTGTTGTACAGATTATTTCATCACCCAAGTATTAAGCCTAGTACCCATTAATTATTTTTCCTGATCCTCTGCCTCCTCCAACCCTTCACCCTCCACCCTCAAGTAGGTCCCAGTGTGTGCTGTTCCCCTCTATGTGTCCATGTGTTCTCATCATTTAGCTCCCACTTGTAAGTGAGAACAGGTGGTGTTTAGTTTTCTGTTCCTGCTTAGTTTTCTGAGGATAATAAGCTCCAGCTCCATCCATGTTCCTGCAAAGGACTTGATCTCATTCTTTTTTATAGCTACATAGTATTCCATGGTGTATATGTACCACATTTTCTTTATCTAGTCTATCATTGCTGGGCATTTAAGTAGGTTCCATGTCTTTACTACTGTGCATAGTGCTGCAATGAACACGTGTCTTTATAATAGAAAACTTTATATTCCTTTGGGCACATACCCAGTGATGGGATTGCTGGGTCAGATGGTAGTTCTATGTTTAGCTCTTTGAGGAATCACCCCACTGCTTTCCACAGTGGATGAACTAATTTCCACTCCAGCCAAGAGTGTATAAGCATTCCTTTTACTCTACCACCTTGCCAGCATGGTTGTATTTCTCTTTATGGCTGAACAGTGTTCCATTGTGTATGTATACCACATTTTCTTTATCGATTCATCTGTTGATGGACACATAAGTTGATTCCACATCTTTGCTATTGTGGGTAGAGCTGTGATAAACACCCAGGTGCAGGTTGGGTCTTGATGATCTGAGCTGACATCAGGTCCCTTCAACTTGGCCTTTGCAGGGACCTGTTCAGATGTCCCCCCTTGTAAACTGTGTGGCTTATATGTTTCATTTTGTTCCTTCATTTAGATTTACCAAGCAGCTACTATTAACCAGGCCTTGTGCCTGGCACCAGGGACAGAGATAGGTTACATGTGCATCCTGTTTTAATGTAATCTCCAGAGGGGCGGAGACTGTTTTATTCTACCCTATGTTCCCCAAATGTAAAGGGAGCCCTGCTCATAGAAAACCCTTAATAAACATTCGTTGGGTGGAGGAATAGATTGGAGGAGGCCTGGAAGGGGAGGTGGGGGCATGGATGGATGAATATGTAGGAGATAAGACTTGTGAACACAAAGGTAATGAGAGTCTCTCATTGGAAGCATGCTGGAGTCATGTGTAGGGAAGGGTCAGTGCTAATTGAAATATCAGGAAATTATTTTTAGTGGTGAAGACATTTAAGTCAAATATTAGATGATACGTTAATGTATCCACAATCTCTAGATACACAAAGGGAAGGACACCCAGGCAGAGGCTCCACGTGGACAAAAGCATGGTGTATCGGGGACCGTTCCACCACCTCCTCTTACATGTGACTTCTTTGTTTCTAGGTTATAATGAACCTGGTCCAGAAGAGCCTCCTACAAGTAAGTGTTTGTGAATCCAGTGCCCATTTCAATCTCTATGGGTCTTGGTCCAAGCTTTTCTCCTCATTCATAAAGGAAGCTTGCCCCAAATTCGGGCTGGTCCCCTGAGGTGGTGAGGGGCAGCGTCTCAGTGGGAGAAGGAATGCTGGGTCCTTGGCCTGTTTTTAGACCTGCAGCCATAGTCTTGGCTTTCTGAATTTTCCATGCCCCTCTGGGTTGGAGGAAGAAGTCTGAACAAGCATTCCCCACAGGGATAGAGGTTGAGGTCAGGTGATGACCTTGTTAGTCCATACCTGCTGATAACAAAATCTCCTACAAGTGCCCCCAGCAGGGACCTCATTGTCAAGCTACAAACTCTGATGGCTACTCAAGTGATTTTGGCTTAATTTGCCCACTGTCTCATCCAGTGACCCACTCATCTATCTTTCCAGCCATCCATTCTTCTGTCCTTCTGGTAATCTCTCAGACATCATCCATCCATCTATCCATCCATCCATCCATCTATCCATCCATCCATCCATCCATCCATCCACCCCATTATTCTGACCATTTACTTTCTTGTCCTTCCTTCCATCTGTCCTTTTATCCATCTCTTCACCCATCACCCATCCTCCTGCCCATTCACCTGTTTGTCCCTCCTTCTTTCTATCCTCGTATACATCTATCCAACCATCCGTCCATCCACTCATCCACCACCTACCCATCCTTCTGCCCATTCACTTGCTAGCCCCTCCTTCCTTCTGTCCTTCCATCCATCCTCCCATCTTCCTGCTCATTCACCTGCTTGTCCTTCTTCCATCTGTCTTTTTATCCATCTTTCCATCTACCATCCATCCATCCATCTCTCCACTCATCCTCCTCTTCATTCACCTGTTTTCTTCTTTGTTTCTTTCCATCCATCCACCTATCCACCCAGCCATGTGTCCTTCCATTTGTTCACCCAATTTTCATTCCTTCCATCTGTCCTTTTATCCATCCATCCACCCATCTATCCATCCATTATCTATCTGTCCATCATCCATCTATCCTTCTCCCCATTCACCTGTTGATCCTTCTTTCTGAACTTCCAATCATCCATCCATCTCTCCATTCATCTTCCTGCCTATTTATCTGCTTGTCCCTCCTTCCTTCTTTCCTTCCATCCATTCATCCATCTGCCCATCTACCCACTCATCCTCTTGCCCATTCACCTGCTCATCCTTCCTTCCACCTATCCTTTCATCCATCTATCCATCACCATCCATCCATCCTTCTCCCCATTCACCTGTCTCCTTCCTTCTGCCCTTCTATCCATCTATCCACCCATCTATCTCTCCACCCAGCCTTCTCCTCACTCACCCAATTGTCCTTCCTTCCTTCTGTTCTTCAGTTAATTCATCCTTCTCCCCATTCACTTCTCTATCCATCCATCCATCCACTTATCCATTGGTACGTCTACCCATCCTCCTGCCCAATTCACCTCCTTGTTCTTTCTTTCCTTCCTTCTTTCATCCCTCCAACTTCTCTTCCTCATTTTTATCCCTCTTGCCTTCTCTTTTGACTCACCAGTTGTACATTCCACCTTCTTTCCATTCTTTGATCCCGTTTGTTTTCCTGCCCATCCATCCATCTATCCTCTTTGTTCAACCTTTCTCTTGTTCACCACCCCTCCTCACTCTCTTGGGTTAATTTTACTCACAGGCTTGCTCTCCCCTCCACTCACACCGTCACTCCTTCCCTCAGTCTCATTTATGGGCCACCTGTGAATGGCCATCCTGGCTTGGACCACTGATGAAGGCCAGGGGAGCTTCTCCCACGGGATGGTGGGCTTTTTCCTCTCTGATGGACTATTCCTTCCACAGCTCCCAAGCCAGCCACCACATTCCTGCCTCCTCTGTCAGAAGCCACAACAGGTATCTGGGGCCACTTTTCCTCCTCAACTATTAGACTAGCAGTTCAGTCAGACACCTGCCCTCGTGGAGACTCCAGTCTTATGACATAAATAGATCATTATGATATAATGTCAGATGTTTTGGAGTGAGACACCTGGCATAGTTGGGAAGAAGGAGGGCTTTCTGGAGAAAGTTTCACCTGAACTGAGTCTTTAAGGATGAGTAAGAGTGATTCAGGCAAATAGGGCATGAATAGTATTACTGAAAGAGAGGATTCCATAAGTAAAGCCTCAGTGACCAGAAACAGCATAGAATATAGGGAAAAGTGAGAGGAATTTGGTTTGATGAAGCGTAAAGCTTAACCCAGAGTGGATGGATAAGTGAGACTGAAAGGTCAGTAGGAGCCAGATTGGAAGGGGCCTTGAATGCCAAGTCAAGAAATTTGAACTTAACACTGAAGGCCATAGAGAGCTGTGGATAGTATTAGAGCAGGGGCAGCCCTAGTGAGAGTATCATTTCACAAAGATTCCTGTCGTGTTCAGTAGAGAAGAATGCCCTTCAGACAGGGCATCCAGTGGGTCTGCCAGGGTGCTAATCAGGGTGAGAGAAAATAAGGCCTGAACTGGGATGGGGAGGAGAGAGAGGATATATGTGATGAATATTCAGCAAAGGGAGTTGGTGTTACTTGGAGGGGAGGAGATACATAGCTTCTGACTGGGATGGCCACACCCGTTAATAGTGAGTGCAAGACTCTGATCTAGTCTCAGACCAGCCTTCAGGTGCAGATGTCTTTCCTCCTCTCCTCCTGCAGCCACAGGGAACCACCTGAAGACGCTCATACTCAACTTCACCATCTCCAACCTCCAGTATTCACCAGGCATGGGCAACGGCTCAGCTGCATTCAACTCCACAGAGAGGGTCCTGCAGCACCTGGTGAGACCTGTCCCAGCAGGCTCCTGGTGGGATAAATCCTACCCCAACCTCTGTTCCTCTGCTTACCCTCTTCCTCCTTCCTCTCAAGCTCAGACCCTTGTTCCAGAAGAGCAGCATGGGCCCCTTCTACTTGGGTTGCCAACTGATCTCCCTCAGGTGAGACCACTTCCTGGCCACTTGCAAGTAATGACCACCCCTTTTGTGACCACCCCTTTCTCAGCCTTCCCTTGCTCCTCCCTCCTCTGGTCTTTACCTGCAGAGGTGTTAGGACCTTTCTCAAATCCTCAAATCCTCAAATCCCTCTCTCCCCAGGCCTGAGAAGGATGGGGAAGCCACTGGTGTGAATACCACCTGCTCCTACCACACTGACCCTGCGGGCCCCGGGCTGGACATACAGCAGCTTTACTGGGAGCTGAGTGAGCTAAGCCATGGTGTCACCCAACTGGGCTTCTATGTCCTGGACAGGGACAGCCTCTTCATCAACGGTAAGTGTCAGGCTGAACTTGGATTGACAGTGACTTTCTGGGGATTTGTTTGTTTTTGAGATGGAATCTCACTCTGTCACCCAGGCTGGAGTGCAATGGTGCAATCTTGGCTCTGCAACCTCTGCCTCCCGGGTTCAAGCAAGTCTCCTGTCTCAGCCTCCCAAACAGCTGGGATTACAGGTGCATGCCACCACACCCAGCTATTTTTAATGTATTTTTAGTAGAGACGGGGTTTCATCATGTTGTCCAGGCTGGTCTCAAACCCCTGACCTCAGGTGATCCCAAAGTGCTGGGATTACAGGCGTGAGTGCCATGCCCAGCCTGCCATGACTATTATTTGTCCCTATGGTATTCTTTTTTCTCTCTAAAAAAAAACAACCCAAGGCCTGGCTAGGGGGCACCCTTCCCCAGACCACCAAGGAGAGGGTCTTTCCCATTATTTTGAGTAAGTAGCGTGGAATTCTCTTACCAAATTAATGTCATAAATTGCCTCTTTCTCCTTCACTTTTGTTTCAAACTTGGCTGCAACCAAACTATCAAATACGAGTGTAGGTATTTCAGATGTGTAATGTGATGATTTAATATATGTATACTTTATGAATGATCAAATTAGTTAACACTGCTGTCATGTCACAGTTACCGTTTGTGTGTGTGCATCTGTGTGAGTGAGTGAGAGAACGTTTAAGGTCTACTTTCATAGACAATTTCAGGTTTTCAATACAGTATTATTAATTATAATCCACCACGCTTTGGCTGGGCACGGTGGCTCTGCCTGTAATCCCAACACTTTGGGAGGCTGAGGCAGGCGAATCATGAGGTCAGGAGTTCGAGACCAGCCTGGTCAAATGGTGAAACTCCATCCCTACTAAAAATACAAAAAATTAGCCAGGCATGGTGGTGAACACCTATAGTCCCAGCTACTCAGGAGGCTGAATCAGGCAGAAGTTGCAGTGAGCTGAGATCACACCGCTGCACTCCAGCCTGGGTGACAGAGGGAGAGTCCATCTCAAAAAAAAAAAAAAAAAAAATCACCATGCTTTATACTCGATCTCCAGAACTTACTCATCTTGTAACTAAAAGTTTGTATTTTGTGACCAAGATCTCCCCATTTTCTCTATCACCACCCCTACACCCCATGCTATTCTCTGCTTCTACACATTTGATAACCAGCATGCTATTCTCTGCTTCTACACATTTGACTCTTTCAGATTCCACATATTAAGTGAGATCATGTGGTATTTGTCTTTCTCTGTCTGGTTTATTTCACTTAGCATAATGCCCCCCTGGTTCGTCCATAATGAATTTCAATTCAAAGCCCAAATGGCTAAGCCGTGGCATCCTTTGGGACAGTATAGCAGTTCCTTCTATATGAGGATCCTCTGTGTCAGCGGTTCTTACTGGGGGACACTTCTGCTCCACGCCACCCCGAGAGACTCTAGGAAATATCTGGAAACATTTTTGTCGTCACAACTCAGGGAAGGAAGGAGGATGCAACTGGCATCTAGTGGGTTGGTAGCCTATTTTCCAGTGCACGGAAGATGCCCACCCCAGGGAATGATCCAGCCCCAAATGCCAATAATTTCAAGGGTGAGAAATCCTGTTGTACATGGTCCCAAAGTTCCTAGGTGGGTACGAGACTGACATTTATCACACTTTACTGTAATTACTTGTTAAATTTTTTGAGGTCAGGAGTTTGAGACCAGCCTGGCCAACATAGTGAAACCCTGTCTCTACTAGAAATACCCAAATAAGCTGGGCATGGTAGCAGCCACCTGTAATTCCAGCTACTTGGAAGTCTGAGGCAGGAGAATCACTTTAACTCAAGTGAGCTGAGATCATGCCACTGCACTCCAGCCAGGGCAACAGAGCAAGACTCTGCCTCAAAAATAAATAAAATAAAATAAAATAAAAAAAAATTTTCTGATTCCCCTTTACCCTGTGAGCTCAACAAAATTAGGATGTGAGTGCCACTGTACCCTCAATTCTCAGCACATCAGCACATCATCGTATTGAATGAATCATTGAATGTGTGAGCAAATGAAAGATTAGTATCTCTGCTAGAACACACACTGATTCATTCAGCAAACATATATGTGGCTGTTCTGCCTCAAGCCTTGTGCTGGGTCTGGAGATAGAAGACACATTTTTCTGTCTCTGAAAAACTCATACTTGAGTGAACCAAAAATCAGAAGCACAGTAAAGACCCTACTGCTGTTATTAACAGGGTACTATGGGAGCTGAGAGGTGGAGTGAATCAAAGAGGGCTTCCTGGAGGAGGGTGTTACATGCCCAGCCCTGTGCTAAGCACCAGGACACAATAGTGAATAATACAAACATGGGCCCCTGCTGTCCTGGAGCTCCCTCTCACTGGGCTCTTGAAGCATGAACAGAAGTTTTGCTGGAAACAAAAAGGATGCATTCCTAGAAGTGGAAACTGCACAGCACATGCAGGAAAGCTCCGCTCAGGAGAATCCACGTAAAATTCCAGATTTCCCTCTTTGGGGCAACTTTCCATCTAAGAGCTCCTGCAATACCCAGCACGTGGACCTGAAAGTGACTGATTCTGACAGTAGGGAGGGGACCCCTGGGCCACGCTGGCTCTGCATTTTGTGATCAACATCTCCCCACCCAGCTGTGGTCTTGTCTTCTCTGTGGCTCCAGGCTACGCACCCCAGAATTCAGCAATCCAGGGCAAGTACCAGATAAATTTCCGCATCGTCAACTGGAACCTCAGTAATCCAGACCCGGCGTCCTCAGAGTACATCGCCCTGCGGAGGGACATCCAGGACAAGGTGAGGCACCTCTCTCCCTCCCATGTCCCCTGCCCTGTGTGCTTTTCTCCCTCTTCCACCTGACTTGTCTATTAAGTGATGATTTCAAATGCTTCGCTTCACCTACATGTTCTATGTTCTCTCTCAGTTTCCAAAGGTGCTCTCTTGACTACCATCCCCATTTTCCAGATGGGCAAACAGGTTCAGAAAGGGGCGTGGTGTGCCTAGGGTCACATGGTGCCTTAGGAGCAGAGTTAGGATTTGAACTCTGATCCCCTTTGCTCCGAGTCCTGTGTTTTTTTTCCACTGGCATCAGCGGCCCGTCCACACCCAAGAGACCTCCATCTCACCCACTACCCCTCTTTTTAGGTCACCACACTCTACAAAGGCAGTCGACTGCATGACGCGTTCCGCTTCTGCCTGGTCACCAACTTGACGTAAGTTCTGAAGGTTTCAAGCAGCAGGCAAGCTCGCGGCTGTGTCTCTGAGCACCCTTGGGCTACACGTCCCCACCGGGGTATCCATTCTCCCCTACATCCCTGTTAGCTAATCCTACCATCTCCTCCCATAAATCCTCAAGTTAGGGAGTGAGGATTAACCTCATGCGGCCACCAACTCCCAGCATCCACCTTCTTTTTTTTCTGGACACTTGGGAAAAGATAACTTTTTGATGTAGAACTCAAAATCATAGCCCAATAATAATTACTAACATCAGCCAGCCTCCTCTCATTTAATTCTCACAATAGTCTCTGTGAGTTGAGGGCAAAGATCATCCCTTTTGTGCAGATGGGAAAATTGAGGGTCAGAAAAGTGAACTTTCCAAATCCCTCAAAGTTGAGATTTGAACTCAGGTCTCTGATAACTGGGTAAATGAATGAAGATATCTACACTTGGGAAGGGGAGGGTCACCCGACACAGGACTGACTTTGTGTATTTCTAAACTTCAAGGATTTTTGTATTTCAAATGAGGATATGGAGATGGTTAATGGGAACAAAAAATAGAAAGGATGAATAAGACCTAGTATTTGCTCGCACAACAGGGTGACTGTAGTCAAAAATAATTTGATTGTACATTTTAAAATATAACTAAAAGTGTGTGCTTGGATTATTTGTAACACAAAGGATATATGCTTGAGGAGATGGATATCCCATTTACCCTGATGTGATTATTATGCATTGTATGCTTGTATCAAAACATCTCATGTACCCCATAAATATATACACCTACTATGTACCCACAAAAATTAAAAACAAATGCAATCAAAATTAGGCTTGGTGCAGTGGCTCACGCCCGTAATCCCAGCACTTGGGAGACCAGGGAGGGCAGGTCTCTTGAGCCCAGAAGTTCAAGACTAGCCTGGGCGACATAGGGAGACCTAGTCTCTACAAAAAAATACAAAAATTAGCCAGGCATGGTGGCACACACCTGTAGTCTCAGCCACTTGGGAGGCTGAGGTGGGAGGATCGCTTGTGCCTAGGAGGCGGAGGTTGCAATGAGCTGAGATTAAGCCACTGCACTCTAGCCTGGGTGACAGAGTGAGACTCTATCTCAAAAATAAAATACGATAAAATAAAAAGTAGAAATCAAGAGGGAAAAAGTGCTGGGATTACAGGCATGAGCCACCTCGCCCAGCCGAAGGGGTCCCATTTTTATCAGAACCCTTCTCTAGGCGGCTGGGCACCCCCCCACCCCCGCCACCAGTTTCCTCTAGGCCTTTGGCTCTTTAGAAACAGCAAGCGTGATCTGCTGCTGGTGCTGAGTACTACCTGAATTCCTGTGATCTCTGTGCCTAGGATGGGTTCCATGTTGGTCACAGTTAAGGCATTGTTCTCCTCCAATCTGGATCCCAGTGTGGTGGCGCAAGTATTTCTAGATAAAACCCTGAATGCCTCATCCCATTGGCTGGGAACCACCTACCAGTTGATGGACGTGCATGTGACAGGTACAAGGGGGCGTGACTGGTTTCATAACTGGAAGGGGTGGGGTTATGAGGAAAGATGGGGCTTCTCAGTACCAGTGGAATTGGTGGAGGCTCTATAGAGGGAAAGGGAGGCTTCCTGGAGACCCATGTAGATGACCTCTGGCAGTAGATTATTTAGCAAGGTAAGAACAGAACACTCAGCTATTGCACCTAAGAGAACAGCTATTTTTACATGTAAAAAAAAAATTGTATTGAATGAATGAATCAATAAATCAATGCATTCATTCATTCATTCAATAAACAATGAAAATAAACAAGCACTGATGATACAGTGTGATAACTGCTATGCTAAGGGAATTTCAGGAGCCTGTAGGAGCCCCAGGGAAGGACACACAACCTTGTCTGGGAAAGTTGTCTCTAGGAAGGGATGATGAAGCTGAGATCTGACAGAGAACGGGACCTAGCCAGGGGGAGCAGACGGAGAATTGTGCTCCATGTGTCTATAACCTAGAAGATAGAAAGAATATGGCATTCTGGGGGAGGTTGTAAAAAGATTGGTGAGCTGGAGCATCCACTTTGTTATTGGAGAGGTGACTGTTGAAGCCAAAGATATGGGCAGAGACTTTGTTGGGTACTGGAATGGATTAGGGAGGAACATGACACACTCATGAGTTCTGCTTTAGAAAGTGAAATGAGGCTGGGTCTGGTGGCTTACGCCTGTAATCTCAGAACTTTGGGAGGCCAAGGCAGGCGGATCACAAGGTCAGGAGTTTGAGACCAGCCTAGCCAATATGGTGAAACCCCATCTCTACTAAAAATACAGAAATTAGCCAGGTGTGGTGGTGCACACCTGTAGTCCCAGTTACTTGGGAGGCTGAGGGAGGAGAATCGCTTGACCTCAGGAAGTGGAGGTTGCAGCGAGCCAAGATTGTGCCACTGCACTCCAGCCTGGGTGACACAGTGAGACGCCATCTCAAAAAAATAAGAATTCTGCTTATCCTCTGGGTGCTGTGTGCAGAATGGAGGGTGAATGGGGAGAGAAGAGCAAAGGCAGGAAGACCCTTTAAGAACAAAGATCATCAGAAGACTCAGCAAATATGTGTAGTAGGTGCCTGCTGGCTACACCCACAGAAAAACCCAGTCTCTTTTCACTCATGCTGTAGGGAATTCTTGCGAGGCTTGGTAGAAAGAGAGTTGGACACATAGATGGGTGGATGGATACAAGTTGGACAGATGGATGGAGGAAGACCCTCCTTCCAATATAGAGCTGTTACCTAAAACCCTTTATCCCACCTTCAAAAACCTAGCTCAGCTGTCACTGCCAGAAGGAAGGAAACAGGTGAATGGGGAGAAGGATGGATGGATGGTGATGGATAGATGGATGAAAGGATAGGTGGAAGGAAGGATGAGCAGGTGAATTGGCAAGAGGATGAGTGGGTAGATGGGCAGATGGATGAATGGATGGAAGGAAAGAAGGAAGGAGGGACAAGCAGATAAATAGGCAGGAAGATGAATGGAGAGATGGATGGATGATTGGAAGTTCAGAAAGAAGGATCAACAGGTGAATGGGGAGAAGGATAGATGGATGATGGACAGATAGATAATGGATGGATAGATGGGTGGATGGATGGATAAAAGGACAGATGGAAGGAATGACAATTGGGTGAACAAATGGAAGGACACATGGCTGGGTGGATAGGTGGATGGATGGAAAGAAACAAAGAAGAAAACAGGTGAACGAAGAGGAGGATGAGTGGAGAGATGGATGGATGGATGGTAGATGGAAAGCTAGCTGCAATAATCTCTTTCTTGAACGCCCACCCCTTGATAGTGGATTTTTACATACTTTTTTTTTTTTAATTCTAGAAATGGAGCCATCAGTGTATCAACCCACGAGCAGTTCCAGCACCCAGCACTTCCCCCTGAATTTCACCATCACCAACCTACCGTATTCCCAGGACGTAGCCCACCCAGGCACTACCAATTACCAGAGGAACAAAAGGAATATTGAGGATGCGGTGAGAAGGGGGTGGTGTGTCCACTCTGTTACTGTGCAGAAACCCACTTATGCATACTGGGTAGCCACAGGGTGACTTTTTAAAACAATCCACAAAAACAGGTTCTTATTCCCATTTAAGATGGCACAGAGAGGTTCAGTAGCTGATCCAAGGTCACACAGCTTAAGTCATACCCTAGAAGAGCATGTCCTTTGATATACACACCTGGGCAAGTGTTTGTCATGACAAGAAAAAAAAATAGATGGAGAAGTGTGCTCAGTGGCTTGAAAATTCTCTGATGCTACTGAGGCCGGGAATCTGACCTAAGGAACATCACCCTGTCTTTCAGCTCAACCAAGTCTTCCGAAACAGCAGCATCAAAAGTTATTTTTCTGACTGTCAAGTTTTAACATTCAGGTGAGTTCTAACTCAGGACCTGATGACTCTGGGAACTTCTGCCATCCTTTAAATAGAACTGTCCCCAAGCCATAGTGTTGTTGGAAGAGAGCCCTAGGAATATAGAGCTGTTACCTAAAAACCAGCTTTTTCTTAAAGCTGGAGCCCAACTGGCTTCAACACACAAGAGAGCCGGTGTAAATCTCAGCTTGCTGACTACACCCCCAGAGAAACCCAGTCTCTTTTCACCCACGTTGTAGGGAATTCTTACAATGCTTGGTAGAAAGAGAGTTGGACACATAGATGGGTGGATGGATACAAGTTGGACAGAGGGATGGAGGAACACCCTCCTTCCAATATAGAGCTGTTGCCTAAAACCCTTTATCCCACCTTCAAAAACCTAGCTCAGCTCACACTGCCAGGAATAAGTAGGCTAGCTGCAGTAATCTCTTTCTTGAACGCCCACCCCTTGATAGTGGATTTTTTTTTATCTTAAGGTTATACCTGAGTTAGTGGATTTTTACGTACTTTTTTTTTTTTTTTTTTAAATGGTGCTGAGGCTGTAGAATCCAGAGTGTAGAATTTACTACATTAAGACATCAGCTGGCTGGGCACAATGGCTCACGCCTGTAATCCCAGCACTTTGGGAGGCTGAGGTGGGCAGATCATGAGGTCAGGAGTTCAATACCAGCCTGGCCAACATAGTGAAACCCCATCTCTACTAAAAATACAAAAAATTAGCTGGGAGTGGTGGTGGGAGCCTGTAATCCCAGCTACTTGGGAGGCTGAGGCAGGAGAATCGCTTGAACCTGGGAGGTGGAGGCTGCAGTGAGCTGAGATTGCTCCAGCGCTGGTGACATTGTGAGACTCCGTCTTGGGGGGGAAAAAAAAAAAGACATCAGCTACTGAAATCAGGATCATGGAAGATGGGGGAAGGAGGGGACTAAAACCAGATGACTTGGTATCCAGCAGCCTAACTGTCCTTTCCAATTAGGGGTATTATTTCCAATGGGGGAATATTGACATTTTTTTTTGACAAGTGTCCTGAGAACAGGCTTTCCTCACTAAGCAAGTTCTGAGTCAGAACAAATAAAGACAAACCATGAGAATAAGGTTCTTTCAAGGAGCTGCCAAACAGATCAAGTAGTGACAGGACTGATGGCTGGAGAACTCCAAAGCTACTTCGACTGCTAGGCAGCTGGTTTTCACAGGTATGATTCTGAGGCTGCTGGTTTTCAAAATAACTGAGGATCTAGCCAGATGCAGTAGCTCACACCTGTAATCCCAGCACTTTGGGAGGCCAACACGGGCAGATCGCTTGAGCTCAGGAGTTTGAAACCAGCCCGGGCAACATGGTGAAACCCCATCTCTACAAAAATTACAAAAATCAGCTAGGCATAGTGGTGTGCACTGTAGTCCTGGCTACTTAGAAGTCTGAGATAGGAGGATGGCTTGAGCCCAGGAAGCAGAGGTTGCAGTGAGCTGAGATGGCGCCATGCACTCCAGCCTGGGCAACAGAGCCAGAGCCTGTCTAAAAAAAAAATAAAAAATAAAATACTGAGGATCTTGAAAGAGCACTATAAAAATAATGCAAGTTAAAATGCCACAAGTCTTGCTTTTTTTTTTTTTTTACTGAGATTTAACACTTTCCTTAACCAAACACCCCTCGAATTTTTGCAAGCCTTTGGTTCATTTCTAGACTTCTGAAAAAGTTGATTTTGACTATTTTGGCCAACGTTCTCATTGATTTTATGGGTATTCAGAAGTCATTACTCCAACATTCCAGGAATGTTCTCCCTGTGACTGTTGTTTATTTTTATCATTTATTTATTTATTTTGAGACAGAGTCTCACTCTGTCGCCCAGGCTGGAGTGCAGTGGCATAATCTCAGCACACTGCAAACTCGATCTCCTGGGTTCCAGTGATTCTCCCGCCTCAGCCTCCCAAGTAGCTGGGATTACAGGTGCCCACCACCATACCCAGCTGATTTTTGTATTTTTAGTAGAGATGGAGTTTTACCGTGTTGGCCAGGCTGACCTTGAACTCCTGATCTCAAGTGATTCAGCCACCTTGGCCTCCCAACGTGCTGGAATGACAGGCATGAGCTACCGCACCTGACCTCCCTATGGTTATTTTTAAATAAATTAAGTAGAATAAAATTAGAAATGCGGTTCTTCTCCCATCCTAGCTACATTTTAAGTGTTTAACAACAACATGAAGCTACTGATGGCTGCATTGGGTAGTGCAGACATAGAATGTTTACATCATTGCAGAAAGTTCCTGCAGAAAGAACCAAGGAAGAGGAAGCCTAGAATCCTGATAGAATTGCAGGGATCTTGGCTTATCCCTCATCCCCTTCCAGGTCCGTCCCCAATAGCAGCCACACCGGGGTGGACTCACTGTGTAACTTCTCACCACTGGCTCGGAGGATAGACAGAATTGCCATCTACGAGGAATTCCTGCGGATGACGCAGAATGGCACCCAGCTGCAGAACTTCACCCTGGACAGGAACAGTGTCCTTGTGGATGGTAAAGCTCCCTGGTCATTGGGGCTGGGGTGGGAGCTCTCGCTTCCTCACCTGGGTTCTTCCCTGGGAATCTGAAGGCTTAGAGGTGATTCAACATTGAACTTTCTCAGACTAGGAGAAGGTGGCTTAGTTCTCCTAGGCTTTACGCATCACTGAAGGAAAGAAAAGGACACCCAAAGGACACGGCAGGCATTTGCCCTCTTGTGGCCAGGTCTGTGACCTCAGGCTAGTCACATCTCCTCTCTGGACTTCTTATCTCTGTATTTAGCAAGCCACTTGGTTTTTGGCTACCCTCTTGCCTGCCCTAGACGGATTGCTTCCCACCCCAGGCAGCTGCAGTATTAAACAATCACCCTGATTGGTTTTTGTTGTGGTGGTGGTGTTTGTTTGTTTGTTTGTTTGTTTGTTTTTGAGACAGGGTCTCACTCTGTCACCTAGGCTGGAGTGCAGTGGCATGATCTTGGCTCACTGCAGCCTCAATCCCTGGGCTCACCCACTTCAGTCTCCTGAGTAGCTAGGATTACAGGCATGTGCCACCACACCTGGATAATTTTTGTATTTTTTCTAGAGATGGGGTTTTGCCATGTTGCCCAGGCTGGTCTGGAACTCCTGAGCTCAAGCATTCCACCTGCTTCAGCCTCCCAAAGTGCTGGGATTACAGGCAGGCATGCACCGCTGCACCTGGCTCTAGTTTTTGTTTTTTGTTTTTTTCTTTCAGAGGTGAGGTCTCACTCTGTTACCCAGAATGGAGTGCAGTGGTACAGATGTATCTCACTGCAGCCTTGAACTCCCGGGCTCAAGTGATCCTCCCACCTCAGCCTCCCAAGTAGCTGGGACTATGGGCACATGTCACCATGCCTTCCTCATTTCTAAATTTTTTTGTAGAGACAAGTTCTCACTATATTGCCCAGGCTGGTCTCTAACTCCTGGCCACAAGTGATCCTCCTGCCTCCACAGGTCAATGAGGGCTTTCAGTTTCAAGTTGCATGTGATTCATCCTCAACTCACGTGATAGGATGGACCTGTTTTCCAACTCCAGAGATGGCTTCGAGGTGGCTCAACTTTGCATATCCAAATTTACCCAGTCAAAGAATAGTTACATACATTGTACCATGTATCAGAAATGTAACAGAGAATAACTGTCTGCTTTTTCACCACTGTATTCCAAGAACCCCGTATTCTTCCTGGCACATAATAAATACTCATATTTACAGAAGGAATAACTAGATTTCATACAAGGTTCTTTTCAGGTCAAATGTGATTAACATATTAGATGAGACCTTCCAATGCCTGTGTGCACTGTCCTTGGTTCTGAATTATTGTTGTGCAAGAGGGTACTGTTGATTATTTAGAATCAACAAGCCTTAGGCCAGGCCCGGTGGCTTGTGCCTGTAATCCCCACATTTTGGGAGGCTGAGGCAGGTGGATCACCTGAGTTGGGAGTTTGAGACCAACCTGACCAACATGGAGAAATCTCGTCTCTACTAAAAATACAAAATTAGCTGGGTTTGGTGGTACATGCCTGTAGTCCCAGCTACTTGAGAGGCTGAGGCAGGAGAATCTCTTTAACCCAGGAGGCAGAAGTTGCACCATTGCACTCAAGCCTGGGCAACAAGAGCGAAACTCTGTCTAAAAAAAAAAGAAGTCAAAGTCAACAAGCCTTTCACATGCCCGTCACAGGTTTTTCTTGTTTTCTTGTTTTTTGTTTTTTTTTTAAGTAAAAATTGTTGTCAGCTCACAGGCTTTCTAAAAACAGGCCATGGACCCAACATGGCTGTAGTTTGCCAAACCTTGCCTTGAATCAACACCACCCAGTAGGACTTTCTGCAGTGGTAGAAAATGTTTCTATCTGTGCCATTCAGCACAGGAGTCGTGTGATTACCAAGTGCTTGAAGTGTGGTTAATGTAACTGAGATACTAAAGTTTTCATTTTAACTTAAAAAGCCACTTGTGGCTGCTGTATATTGCAAACCACTTTTTAATGATTATTTGTATCTATTTAAGGGGTACATTTGTGTCTAGTTAAGTGGTACAAGTGCAATTTTGTTACATGTATATATTGCCCAGTGGGGAAGTCTAGGCATTTAGGGTATTCATTACTTGAATGATATACATTGTATCCATTGAGTAATTTATCATCATCCACTCTCCTCCACTCCCCAACCCTTGCAACTCTCTGCTGTCTGTTATTCCACTCTCTATGTCTATGCCTATGCATTCTTTAGCATTGACATGTCTATGCATGATTTAGTCAAATACATGTGATAGCTGGGCGTGGTGGCTCACATCTGTAATCCCAGCACTTTGGGAGGTTGAGGTGGGTAGATCACGAGGTCAGGAGTATGAGACAAGCCTGACCAACATGGTGAAACCCCCTCTCTACTAAAGATACAAAAATTAGCCTGGCGTGGTGGTGGGCACCTGTGATCCCAGCTTTTCCAAAGGCTGAGGCAGGAGAATCACTTGAACCCGGGAGGTGGAGGTTGGAGTGAGCCAAGATCACGCCACTGCACTCCAGCCTGGGTAACAGAACAAGACTGCGTCTCAAAAAAAAAAAAAAAAAAAAAAAAAAAAAAAAATACATGTGGTATTTGAGTTTCTGTATCTGAATTGTTTGACTTAAGATAATGACCTTCATTTCCATCCATTTTGCTGCATAAGACATGATTTCTTTTTTTTGTGTGTGCCTGAGTGGTACTGTATTGTGTGTGTGTGTGTGTGTGTGTGTGTGTGTGTCACATTTTCTTTATACAGTCCTCCATCGACAAACACTTAGGTTGGTTCCATACATTTGCTATTGTGAATAGTTCCGTGATAAACACACAGGTGCAGGTGTCTTTCTGATACACTTATTTATTTTCCTTTGTGTAGATACCCCATAGTGGGATTGCTGGATCAAATGGTAGTTCTATTTTTAGTTCTTTGAGAAATCTTGATACTGTTTTCCATAGAGGTTGTACTAAATTACATTCCCACCAACAGTATATAAGAGTTCCCTTTTCTTGCATCCTCTCCAACATCTGTTATTTTTTGTCTTTTTAGTAATAGCCCTTCTGACTGGTGTAAGGTGGTATCTTATCATGGTTTTAACCTGCATTTCTCTGATGATTAGTGATGCTGAGCATTTTTTCATATGCTTGTTAGCCATCAGTAGTCTTCCACATCTTTATCAAGTTGATTATAACAGGGTTGCAGTAGAGGAACCAATAACCCTTTGCCCCATGCCTGATGGTTGCTTTACATCCCTATCTTCATGAAGTTTTTGAGGTAGTGAGGAATAACAAGAATAGGCAGTTGTCGATTATAAATTATTTGATGTGAACCTGTCCATACTTGGGTGTGGTCATCAGGGAAGGCTTCCTGGAGGAAATGACGTTAAAGAATGAATTCTAAAAGATGAGGATAGGCTGGGTACAGTGGCTCATGCCTATAATCCCTGCAGTTTGGGAGGCCAAGGCAGGTGGATCACCTGAGGTCAGGAGTTTGAGACCAGCCTAACCAACATAATGAAACTCCGTCTCTACTAAAAATACAAAAAAAATTAGCCAGGCATAATGTTGGGTGCCTGTAATCCCAGCTACTTCAGAGACTGAGGCAGGTAGATTGCTTGAACCTGAGAGGCAGAGGTTGCAGTGAGCTGAGATTACGCCATTTCACTCCAGCCTGGGCAATGAGCAAAACCCGTCTCAAAAAAAAAAAAAAAAAAAAAAAAGTAAACAAACAAAAAAAGATGAGGATGAAACAACTGAGTGAAGGCGAGCTTAAATGTATTCTTAGGCAGAAGAAAAAGCTTTTGGATGAGAATTTGAAAACTTAGAGTGATCCCATGGGTTTCCAACTGCAATGATCCATTCTCTCCACCACCCTCACTGGGCCCAGCCCACCAAGCCCAGAGGCATGAATTTAACTTATGACATTCTTGTGGTGGGATAATGGCTTTGGGCTTATGTAGCCACAAGTGCTCATTTTTTTTAGAGATACGAATTGGAATATTTGGGGTGAGATGTCATGATGTCTACTGGCCTCTAAAACTACAGCAAAAACATTTAAGTTCACCGAAATGTCAATAAGTAATAAATTGAATGTATAGGTTTTAGTTGGAGAAAATATAAATCACTAAATCTAGGTTATTATACTCTTCTCTCTGCTTTTTTGTATGCTTGTAAAGTTGTTTTAAAAGAATAAGACACACTCACATGCACCATCTTCTTTCATTTTTAGGGTTTTCTCACAACAGCAATGAGGCCTTAACTGGGAAATCTGGTAAGTCTCAAAAAAGCCCCAGCCCAGGGTAAGGAGGGGGTCACTAGATGGTGCTTCACCTTGTCCAAGAGCATCGTGCACACACAGTCCTGGATGACCAACCAAGGCAAAGACTATTGAGGCATAGTGAAAGGATAGCAGGGATCCTGGCCTACTGGGGCCTCACTTTTGGGGAGCATCAGAGGCATGAGGTGTTGAGTCACTAAGCTCTTCTCCCCAGGGCTGTGCCCATCCTCAGGCCACATAGGGTCCAAGAAGGAGCCCTGGGATGTGGCAGGAGGTGGCTTACCCTAACCCTTGTCTCCCTAGACCTTCCCTTCTGGGCCATCATCCTCATCTGCTTGGCGGGACTTCTGGGACTCATCACATGCCTGATCTGTGGTTTCCTGGTAAGCAAGGAAGGGTTGCTTGTCTTCTTACTACTGGGTTGTAAGAGTTTTTGATATATATACATATACACACACACTATATATATAATACACACACACATACATATATACACTATAAATACACACACACACTATATATATAATACACACACATACATATATACACTATACATACACACACACATATATACACTATACATACACACACACATACATATATACACTATATATCCATACACACACACATACACTATATATAATACACACACACATACACACACATACATATATACACTATACATACACACACATATATACACTATACATACACACACACATACATATATACACTATATATCCATACACACACACATACACTATATATAATACACACACACATACACACACATACATATATACACTATACATACACACACACATATATACACTATACATACACACACATACATATATACACTATATATACATACACACACACATACACTATATATAATACACACACACATACACACACATACATATATACACTATACATACACACACACATATATACACTATACATACACACACACATATATACACTATACATACACACACATACATATATACACTATATATACATACACACACACATACACTATATATAATACACACACATACACACACATACATATATACACTATACATACACACACACATACACACTATACATACACACATACATATATATACTATATATACATACACACACACATACATATATACACTATATATACATACACACACACATACACACACATATATACACTATACATACACACACACATATACACTATACATACACACACACATACATATATACACTATATATACATACACACACACATACACACACATATATACACTATATATACATACACACATACACACACATACATATATACACTATATATACACACACACACACACACACACACACACACACAGAGTTATATAGATAAATAGATCATCGCAGGCTGGGCACAGTGGCTCATGCCTATAATCCCAGCACTTCGGGAGGCCAAGGCAGGTGGATCACGAGGTGAAGAGATGAAGACCATCCTGGCCAAAATGATGAAACCGCATCTCTACTAAAAACAGTTTTTTTTTTTTGAGATGTCTCTCTGTCACCCAAGCTGGAGTACAGTGGCATAATCTCAGCTCATTACAACCTGTGCCTCCCGGTTTCAAATGATTCTCTTGCTTCAGCCTCCCAAGTAACTGGGACTACAGGCATGCACCACAATGCCCGGCTAATTTTTATATTTTTAGTAGAGACAGTGTTTCATTATGTTGACCAGGCTGGTCTCAAACTCCTGACCTCATGATCCACCTGCCTCAGCCTCCCATAGTGCTGGGGTTACAGGTATGAGCCACCATGTCTGGCTAAGACTTTTTAACATATTCTACACCTACACTATACTATACTATACTATACTATACTATACTATACTATACTATACTATACTATACTATACACAAGTCCTTTGCTGGATACATGTTTTGCAAATATTTTCTCCCAGTTCATGGAGTGGCTTTCCTATTTTCTTTTTATAATCATATTTTTAATTAATTGATAAATAATGCATGCATATAATTATGGGATACAATATGATGCTTTAGCATATGTACAATTATGGAATGACTCAATCAAGCTAATTAATATGTCCCTCACCTCTCATACTTATTATTTCTTTATGGTGTGAACATTGGCAACCTACACTCTCAGCAATTTTGAAATCTACATTATTATTAACTATAGTTACTACATTGTGCAGATCTCAAAAACTTTGCAACCTATATGCTGATTACAAGATACTGAGTGAAAAAGTTATTGCAAAGAGTGTAAATAAAAGGATATAAGAGGGAAAAAATGTAACAACATTAGTCATGAGGGAAATGCACATGGAAGTCACAATGAGAGGCCACTTTGCACAAGAATGGATAAAATTGAAAAGATTGACTATAACAAGTGTTGGTGAAAATGTGATGTAACTGGAATTCTCTTAAAGCACTAGTGGAAAATAGCTTGGCCACTTATTTGAAAATTACACACACCTTCCATAACACCCACCATGCCACTTCTAGTAACTTATCTAAAAGAACTAAAAACATGTCCATATGAAGACTTGTACAAAAATGTTCATAACAGCTTTATTTGTAATAGCCGAACTCTGAAAACAACCCTAATGTCCGTTAACAAATATATCCTGAAAATGGAATATTATTCAGCAACAAAAAGGAATTAATTATTAATAAATTATATAGCAACATGTATAAATTGCAAAATAGTTATGCCTAGTGAAAGAATCCAGACAAAGAAAAGAGTACATGCTATATGATTCCCTTTATAGACAAATTTTAGTAAATACAAACTAATTTGTAAAGACAGAAATCAGATTAGTGGTTGCCTGAGAATGAGGATGTGTTTGCAGTGGCAGGGAAAAGGGAATTGTAAAAGAGCAGAAGGAAAATTTGGGGTTTTTTTTGTTTTTGTTTTTGTTTTTTGAGACAGAGTCTTGCTTTGTTGCCCAGGCTGGAGCACAATGGTGCGATCTCAGCTTACTGCAACCTCTGCCTCCCAGGTTCAAGTGATTCTCCTACCTCAGCCTCCCAAGTAGCTGGAATTACAGGGGCGCACCACCACAGCCAGCTAATTTTTGTATTTTTAGTAGATGGGGTTTTACCATGTTGGCCAGGTTGATCTCAAACTCCTGACCTCAGGTGATCCACCTGCCTTGGCCTCCCAAGGTGCTGGGATTACAGGCATGGACCACCACACCTGGCCAGGAGTAAAGTTTTGGGGATGATGGATGGATGTTCCTTATCTTGATTGTGGTGATGGTTCAATAAGTTACGATCAGAAGTTACCAAAACGTTCATTTTAAATGTGTGCCATTTATTTTATGTCAGTTATGCCTCAGTTAAGCTGGACAGGTATAGAGAAGGGAGGGAGGGGGAGAGAGAGGGAGAGGCTGAGACCAGTACCAAAAGCCAGAGAGAAAGAGACTGAGGATGAGATGAGAGAGAAATGATATTTAGACAGAATATAGAAGATAGATGATTGACAGTTGATAGATGATTGGTGGATAGCTGATAGGTAGATGATAAATAGATGATTCTTATAGGTAATTGATAGATGATAAATTGACAACTAATAGGTAGTTGATAGATACTGTTAAATAGATGATAGATAAATTGATGATTGATTGATGATAGGTGATTGATAGATGATTGATAGATTATAAATAGCAGATGATTGAGAGATGAGAGATAATTGATAGTTATTGATAGGTAGATAATTGATTGACAGATCGATAAATACTGATAGCTAGATGCTAGATAAATAGATCTCCATAGGCCGGGCGCGGTGACTCATGCCTATAATCCCAGCACTTTGGGAGGCCAAGGAAGACGGATCACAAGGTGAAGAGATCAAGACCATCCTGGCCAACACTGTGAAACTGCATCTCAAAAATACAAAAATTAGCTGGAGTGGTGGCGGGTGCCTGTAATCCCAGCTACTCGGGAGGTTGAGGCAGGAGAATCACTTGAACCCGCTTGAACTCAGTTGCAGTGAACTGAGATCACACCACTGCAGTCCAGCCTGGGGGACAGAGACTCTGTCTCAAAAAAAATAAAAAAATAGATCATTGGTAGATCTGTGATATATTGATAAAGAAATTCAGGGGCAAGGGGAGAGAGAAATGAAGGGGATATCAGAGGGGGAAACTTTTTTTAAACTGAGAGTAAAACAAGGAGAGAGAAGAAAAGAAAGTAGTGAAAAGAGGAAAAGAACAGAGGGTGAAAGTAAATGGAACAAAGAAGGGAGACCAAGGAAGCATCAGGTCTCTGGCTTTGGCCATAGTCTCTCCCCTCCCTGGCTGGCTGTCCCCTCCCTGGCTGGCTGACCAGTCCATTCTCATGCCTCCTCCTCACCCGCACAGGTGACCACCTGCCGGCGAAAGAAGGAAGGAGAATACAACATCAGGCAACGGCACCTAGGCTACAGCAAGTCATACCTAGACCTGGAGAATCTGCAATGACTGGAGCTTCCCGGCGTCTGGGGTCCCTTTTCCCCAGCCAGGGTGCAAAGAAGCTGAGCTGGGGCAGAAATAAACCATATTGGTCGGCACAAGTCTCTGAGCCTTTCTTGACGTGACCCTTGACTGGTTTGTGTTGGGCTAAAGGAACAGTCTTCCCCCTTCATGAAGTCCTGAAGGCAACTGCCAGTCGTGTTTTGTGGCTTCACACCATGGCATCCCTTAGGAACACAGAATTGGTGAAACTGGTTGTATTTGGCTCTTCTTGCACTGGGATAAAGGAATACCGGGCCGGGCTTGGTGGCTCACGCCTATAATCCCAGCACTTTGGGAGGCCAAGGCAGGCGGATCACTTGAGGTCAGGAATTCAAGACCAGGCTGGCCAACTTGATGAAACCCTTTCTCTACTAAAACTACAAAATAAAATTAACTGGGCATGGTTGCCCATGCCTATAATCCCAGCCACTTGGGAGGCTGAGGCAGGAGAATCGCTTGAACCAGAGAGTCAAAGGTCGCAGTGAGCTGAGATCGCGCCACTGCGCTCCAGCCTGGCAACAGAATAAGACTCCATCTCAAGAAAAAAAAAGAAAGGAAAATTTCCATGGTGGAAAATCAACATTCCACTTCAGTTTGAGTTCTCCGTCCTTTGTCATCCAGTACACGACCACCCTTGACTCTATACCAGCTGTCACACCCATGCTGATCCTTCATATTCCCATACCTCACCCCAGCAGAAACCCTGGCAGTTCCAAGTTTCTCTTACGCTATTTTATTCTCTGAGACTAAAGTACCAGAATTTCCATATTAATGTTCCCTGGGCAGCTTCTTCCCCATCTCATGGGTCCTCTAAGGTGGGAAGCAGACCAAGAAGAAATGAATGGGTCAGAAATGGTTCTCCAGGCCAGGCACCGTGGCTCACCCAGCACGTTGAGAGACTGAGGCGGCAGAAGGATTGCTTGAGGCCAGGAGTTAGGGACCAGCTTTGGCAACATAACGAGACCCTCATCTCTACTAAAAGAAAAAAACAGCTGAATGTGGTGGCACACGCCTGTAGTCCCAGATATTAGGGAGGCTGAAGCAGGAGGATCCCTTGAGCCCAGGAGGTTGAGACTGCAGTGTGGTCACACCGCTGCACTCCAGCCTGGGCAACAGAGTGAGACCCCATCTCTAAAAAAGAAAAATAGAGCACAATATCTATATTATTTATAGCTTCCCTAAAAATTGATTATTTTAAAATTTCATCTTTTCTGCTCTGTGCTTCTACGTGGTAATCATCTGAATCCTAGAATGTGATTCTTTCTGCCTTTGTTTTGTTTTGCTTTTCTGAGATGAAGTTTCGCTCTTGTTGCCCAGGCTGGAGTGCAATGGTGTGATCTCAGCTCACCGAAACCTCTGCCTCCCAGGTTCAAACAGTTCTCCTGCCTCAGCCCCCTGAGTAACTGGGATTACAGGTGTCCGCCATCACACCCAGCTAGTTTTTGTATTTTTAGTAGAGACAGGGTTTCACCACGTTGGCTAGGGCTGGTCTGGAACTCCTGACCTCAGGTGATCCAACCACCTCGGCCTCCCAAAGTGCTGGGATTACAGGTGTGAGCCACTGCGTCCAGGCTTAGAATGTGTTTTAATGTTTTATTTGTATTTGCTTGAAAACAAATATTAATAGACTACATCAAGTCTATTTGACTTATTTTAGGTCCCACATAGAAGTGGGTTAATGCAGTATTTTTGTTTCTGTGTCTGACTTAATTTACTTAAAGTCAGTAGGCAGTGATCAAGGTCTGAAATTATTCAGCGCTTTGCCCTCATAGTCACAGGATAAACGCTACCTAATCAGAATCAATTATTATTTTTGTGAAATTTCCTAGTGAATTCCAGAATAATATTTCATGAGTTTTGTATATCTACACTTTCAAATAAGCTATCTAACTTGTTATTTTTCTGTTCTTGATTGCCTGATAATTCAGAGTTGCATTTAATGAAATACCAGACTGTCTCTGATTCTCTAGATCTACATGTGTTTGAAAATTGATTCAGGAAAGTTGACACAATTTGTGGGATAATAATATCAAGAGAAACTTTTTAAGCCAGATGTGGTGGCTCCTGCCTGTAATCGCAGCACTTTGGGTGGCTGAGGTGGGTGAATCACTTGAAGTCGAGACCAACCTGACCAACATGATGAAACTCCATCTCTACTAAAAATATAAAAATTAGCTGGGCGTGGTGGTGGGCACCTGTAATCCCAGCTACTTGGGAGGCTGAGGCATGAGAATCACTTGAACCTGGGAGGCGAAGGTTGCAGTGAGCCAAGATCTCACCACTCAACTCCACCCTGAATGACAGAGTAAGAACCTGTCTCAAAAAAGAAAAGAGAGAGAGAGACTTTTCAGTATTATGAATCTAACAATACACCATCATTCTGCTTGTTGGGATTGAGAGTTAAAGTCTATTTATCTACTTGGCTGATCAAGCTTATTGAATTATTCCAACCCTCTTTATCATTATTTTATTTTGTTTGATGGATTTACCAATTTCTCAGATTGGTGTGTTAAAAATGATAGAGTGCTGGCCAGGCATGGTGGCCCACACCTGTAATTCCAGCACTTTGGGAGGCTGAGGGAGAATTGCTTGAGTCTAGGAGTTTGAGACCAGCCTGGGCAACAGAGTGAGACCCTGTCTCTGCAAAAAATAGAAAAAATTAGCCAGGAGTAATGGCATGTGCCTGTAGTCCCAGCTACTCAGGAGGCTGAGGCAGAAGGATCACCTGAGCCCAAGAGTTCGAGACTATAGAGAAGTTTTTGTTGTTGTTTGGGTTTGGATTTTTTTTTTTTTTTTTTTGAGACAGAGTCTTGCTCTGTCACCCAGGCTGGAGTGCAGTGGTGCGATCTCAGCTCACTGCAACCTCTGCCTCCTGGATTCAAGTGATTCTCTTGCTTCAGCCTCCCGAGTAGCTGGGACTACAGGTGTGCACCACCACACCTGGCTAAGTTTTGTATTTTTTGTAGAGATGGGTTTCCCCATGTTGGCCAGGCTGGTCTTGAACTCCTGACCTCAAGCAATCTGTCCACCTCAGTCTTCCAAAGTGCCAGGATTACAGGTGTGAGCCACCACACCTGGCCTGCAGTGAGTTATGATAGCACCACTGCACTCCAGCCTGGGCTACATACATACATACATAGTAAATAAAAATAAGAGTATAACATGAAAAAGAAAACTATCCTTTCCCTGCCCACCTGAAACCCAATCTCTCACCTCAAAAAGAATTACTGCTTTTATTCCCTTGTATCATACAAAGAAGGGTTTTTTTGTTTTGTTTTGTTTTTGAGACAGTCTTGCTCTGTCACCCAAGCTGGAGTGCAGTGGTGCAATCTCAGCTCACTGCAAACTCCACCTTCCAGGTTCAGGTGATTCTCCTGCCTTAGCCTCCCAAGTGGCTGACATTACAGGTGCCTGCCACTAAACCCAGCTAATTTTTGTATTTTTATTAGAGACAGGGTTTCACTATGTTGGCCAGGCTGGTCTTGAACTCCTGGTTATAAGTCATTCACCCGCCTCAGCCTCACAAAGTGCTGGAATTACAGGCGTGAGCCACCACTCCCTGCTCTGAGTTTACTAACGTAGGTGCCCTTAGGTGCTCACCCAGCCTAATTTTTTTTAAGTGTTGGCATATTTTAAAGTTTCAAGAGCTCAAAGCAAAAAACCTCATTGTGGATACTGCAAAGAGGTGTTAATAAAGGATTACCCTTTATTTCATCTGCACTGTCTGCCCTTTTTCTCGGCGTGTTTTTCAGGACAGCCTTCTTGGTCTCTCACTTTCTCTGCCTTATTAGCAAGTCCGTCGGCACTCAACGCTATTACGAGTATCTCTCTGACTGTCTTCACTTTCCCCTCCTGTTTCCTGATATCTTCCTCAGAGACCACAAAGTGTTTGCAGAGGAGCTGTGAGACACCCACTCCCTCTCTGGGAATTGTCTCCACCGCATCTGAAGAGCAGGCAAGTGGGGGCATGGGGCAGGAGTGCTCCAGACCACCAGCAAGCTCCCCCATCAGAGAGGCACCTGTGCAACTAGGTGCGAGTTTTTGCAAGGTGTTGGCAAGATCCAAAGTACTTAAAAGTTCTCCTGCACTGCTGTAGGCCTGGAGTCCTTGCAGTCTCTTCTGCCAGAAGACCTGTTGGGGCTTCTCCAAGCTCTCCTCCCATTGATGGTATCTAACCTCATTGCCAGGATGGGATGTAATTCTCGTAACTGGCCTCTTGAATGTGTAACTGGACATTCTCAGAGGGATTGAGGTGCTCAAGCCAGGCTTTGCTTTGCATCGGTTTACACGGCCACGTTGCTTCCTCTGTGAACTCTTAGCCATCACATTTCTTTTCCTCTTATGCTGGAAAAATAAATCATAAAATGGGGTCAAATTAATCAGTGAAGCCTACCTTCTCAGGACAAGGATCTCAGCTGTTTTGGATTTTCACCATTCCTCTCTCCCTCTGCGGTAGGTCTGACCTGCTTCCTGGGACATCATCAGGCAGATCTGAGTCAAGCACAGAAAATTCAAGGTCAAAACTCTCCTCCGTCATCCTGCAAAACCCCTCCTTGTTTGAGTACCATTTTATTATCTTTCTGTCCTTGTCACTCTCAAATATTCAAGTCCTGATATTCCCTCTCAAGACACTATATCAGTCTTTTTCTAAATCCCAAATCCTGCCTTTTTTTTTTTTTTTTTTTGGTCCCACTCTGTCACTCGGGCTAGAGTGCAGTGGTGCGATCACAGCTCACTGCAACCTTGACTCCCAGGCTCAAGCGATCATCCAACCTCAGCCTCCCGAGTAGCTGGGACTACAGGCGTGTGTCACCATGCCTGGCTAATTGTGGTTTTTGTAGAGACAAGATTTTACCATGTTGTCCAGACTGGTCTGGAGCTCCTGAACTCAAGTTATCCACCCACCTTGACCTCCCAAAGTGCTGGGCCTACAAGCATGGGCCACCGCACTTGGCCTAAATCCTGCCATTCTTATGCATTACTTGACTATTCCTCTGGTTTACACATTGATCTCTTGGTTTGCAGAGTTCCTGCAGCTTGTAAGTTAATAATGAAATTATCAACTGCTCTGTTCTTCGTGCCTTAATACCACACTCCAGACATCTTCATCAACCCAAATGGTCATGCTCAAAAATAAATAATTCAGGCCCAGCACAGTGGCTGATACCTGTAATGACAGTACTTTGGGAGGCCGAGGCAGGTGGATCACGTGAGGTCAGGAGTTCAAGACCAGCCTGGCCAACATGGCGCAACCCCATCTCTACTAAAAATACAAAAAATAGCTGGGTGTGGTGGCATGCACCTGCAATCCCAGCTACTCAGGAGGCTGAGGCTGGAGAATCACTTGAACCCAGGAGGCAGAGGTTGCAATAAGCTGAGATCGTGCCACTCACTGCATTCCAGTCTGGGCAACAGAGCAAGACTGTCTAAATAAATAAATCAATCAATCAATCAGAAAACTTATCCACCCACTATAAATTTCTGATTTCCAGATTTCTTATTTCAAATATCCATACCATAGATATCTGTTCTTAAGGAACATACCTTGAGGAACAAGTATCTATGATTTGGCTATTTGAATTACACCAGACCTCCGTATCTTCATCTTCCTCTCTCTCCTCTGATTCCTAGCACTCTTGGATTCTGCGGTCTGTGACCTCAGTAATTCCTAGAGACCAGGCAGGGTGGCTCACGCCTGTAATCTCAGCAGCTTGGGAGGCCGAGGTGAGTGGATCACTTGAGGCCAGGAGTTCAAGACCACCCTGGCCAACATGGTGAAACCCTGCCTCTACCAAAAAAAAAAAAAAAAAAAAAAAAATTAGCCAGGCAGGGTGGCACATACCTGTAGTCCCAGCTACTCAGGAGGCTGAGGTGGGAGAATTGCTTGAACCGGGAGGTAGAGGTTGCAGTGAGCGGAGATCAGGCCACTGCACTCCAGCCTGGGCAACAGAATGAGACCCTATCTCAAAAAAAAAATTCACTTAGATTAATCCAAAATTTCTTACCACTTATCGTATCTGCCTTATAAAACTTCAAACTTGGACGGTCCCTATTACCTGTGATGCCATGGCTACTGCCGTCATGTGATCACTGCTGAAAAAAGAATCACATGACATGACCATCTTAGTACCACTATATATACAAAATATTCTGCATCAACTGGGAAGAATCCATCATGCCTAGAAACTTTATTTTCTGTTTATGCATTGTCATGTTTACTCCCAGATTTTCCCCAAAACCTTCCCCAGCTTTTTTTTTCTCATAGATTTTCAATTTTCCTTAACTTACCTGATAGTTTACAGAGAAGTTGCCAACCGCAAGATTGAAATTTTATGAATCTAGTTGCCAAATCTGCAAACCTCCCTGATAAACATCGAATGTTTCCAAATTTTCTTTAATTGAATTTAAAGAGATTTTCTGCCAGGCATGGTGACTCATGCATGTAATCTGGTAGGCTGAGCCAGGAGGGACACTTGAACACAGGAGTTCGAGACCAGTCAGGGCAACATAGGGAGACCTCCGTCTCTGCTAAAAATTAAAAAGTTAGCTGGGGGTGATGACACACATCTGTGGCCCCAGCTACTCAGGAGGCTGAATAAGGAGGATAGCTTGAACCCAGGAGGTCGAGGTTGCAGTGAGCGGTGATCAGGCTACTGCACTCCAGCCTGGGCAACGGAGCAAGACCCTGTCTCATAAATAAATATATTCCCTTTCTCCTCCAAGAGTGATCTGAGCCTCATTCCTTGAGTCCCGCTCTGTGGCCCAGGCTGAAGTACAGTGACACGATCTCGGCTCACTGCAACCTCTGCTGCCCGGTTTCAAGCAACTCTCCTGCAACTCTCCTGCCTCAGCCTCCCGAGTAGCTGGGATTACAGGCACCCGCCACCACCTCTGGCTAATTTTTTGGTATTTTTAGTTGAGATGGGGTTTCGCCATGTTGGCCAGACTGATCTCAAACTCCTGATCGCATGATCCACCTGCCTCAACCTCCCAAAGTGCTGGGATTACAGGTGCCCCTGTATCTTTAACTTCTGTTTTTCTGCTGAATCCCTTCTTTGGCATTTAAATATGTTCAAGTTTCTCCTAGCTACACAGACACCCCTCTCCTTCACCACTACTCTCTATTTCTTCCCTTAGCTATGAACCACTGAGAAAAGATCATCTACGTATTATGTCTCCTATCTCCTCACCTCCAGCTAACTCCTCAGGACACCCCACACTTCTGTCTGCCTTCACCATTCTAGGGCTGCTTCTGTTGCTAAGGCCACAATGAGCCCTTTGTTGTTAGATCCCAAAGGAATTCTCTTTACTCATCTGACATGACTCTTGGAGTGGAAAGCTTTGAAGTGTGTTTGGAACAACCTGGACATGTGAATCTAATACTTTACTGCTGTGAACCTTAGAAAATCTAAATACAGGGCAGGTACATCTCATAAAATTCAACTCGCAAATTGAGATGTGCTATCCGTGGAAAGTACAAACTGGATTTCTGGAACTCAGTACAAAACAAACAAAAATCATTTAAAAGATCTCACGTGGGCCGGGCGCAGTGGCTCACTCCTATAATCCCAGCACTTTGGGAGGCTGAGGCAGGGGGATCACAAGGTCAGGAGATAGAGACCAACCTGACTAACACGGTGAAACTCTGTCTCTACTAAAAATGCCAAAAAAAAAAAAAAAAAAAACTTTTAGTCAGGAGTGGTGGCACACACCTGTAGTCCCAAATACTCAGGAGGCTGAGGCAGGAGAATCTCTCAAACCCAGGCGGAAGTTGCATTGAGCCAGTATCTCGCCATTGCACTCCAGTCTGGGTGACACAGCAAGATTCCATCTCAAAAAAAAAAAAAAAAAAGATCTCATGTGGAGTCCTAATAAGATAAATAAGTAAGCAACAAGGAAGGGGCCCCTGGACGGGGGAGAACAATTGTTCTGAGAGGTGGCTAACTGCAAACAACCCACTGGCATGACATCTTCTTCCAAAAGACCTCGGGGTCTGCACATAGCCCTAGCAACACAACCTTATCTGCACACCTTATCTGCACATAGCCGCCTCCAGCACGACCCTATAAAATTCCCTCCAACCTCTGCCTCTTTGCAAACAGCCCCTTTGCTGTGCTGCCTGTTGCACCCTTGCAACCAATCTTCATACCTTCTCTAATAAATCTGTCTTTCTTTACCTACGACTGTCTTGGGAAGTTATTTTACCACCCACAACACCAGCCCCAGCCAGTTGCACCTGCAATGTCTCATTAATTTTTACATTGATTGCAGGCAGGAATGATAATATGTTGGCTATGATTGCATGCACAAATGATAATATGTTGGCTATCATGGGTTAAAATAGACTTTCAGAATTCATTGTGTGGCACGCTATCTGTGGCTGAGGTGCTATATTGGTGCTTATCTAGGAGTTACCACCAGACAGCCTGTGTTCCATGCATGCTTGGTTGGTTACACAGCTGCATAGCCTTCAGAACAGTCAATATCTCATTAGATCCATGTCCTTGGGAGAGGGTTAGGCAATATGCAGTTTGTTTCCATGGGATGTCTCCATCCTTAGCAATTTCTTTGGGAATTATATGACACCTGTCATTTCTGCAGGTGACCTTGCCCTGGAGGAAGGTGCTAGTGGGGCTGCTGATCGTCAGGGTAGAATTTCATCCTTGCAGTCTCTCCTGTGTATGAGGAGATCTGCCTGGTCCATCTTGGGGCCTTCCAGCTGTTACACTTCAAGTTTCTTTACCTCGTTCTCTTCATCATTAACCAAAACATGGAATGGAATATTTTGTAGCTTTTTTGTTTTTTTTTGAGACGGAGTTATCTCTTGTCGCCCAGACTGGAGTGCAATGGCTCGATCTCAGCTCACTGCAACCTCCACCTCCCGGGTTCAAGTGATTCTCCTGCCTCAGCCTCCCGAGTAGCTGGCATGCACCACTAAGCCCGGCTAATTTTGTATTTTTAGTAGAGATTGAGTTTCTCCATGTTGGTCAGGCTGGTCTCAAGCTCTTGAATGCAGGTGATACGCCCACCTCAGCCTCCCAAAGTGCTGGGATTACAAGCGTGAGCCACAGTGCCTGACCCTTTTGTAGCAATTATTTTATGCATCAGCTGGTTAGGTGGACGCTACTAGTTGTTTTCACTTTAGCAGAGTTAGGGTAGCCGGAAGTAACTATCAGGGTGTAAAGTATCCTCAGATTTCAGGCACTCTGTGGGGAAAGTGAGAACCTGTCTTGTCCATGAGGCCAGTGTGAAGGGTAAGGGTCTTTATCCCTGTCACACGGCTTGAGGCCAAACTTTGCACTTTGCCTTCTGCCCTCCAGCCAGAGAAGTTTCTAGCAACCTCCATTCTCGGCAGAAAGGGTCCAGGCATTATATGATGGTCAAGCTCTAGATTTTGTGGGTTACGATGTTGATACACACTGTCAACTTCATTCTGCAGCCAACTTCTCACATCTAACAGTACAGCCTGAATGTAATTTAATGTAACTAAATGTACATTGTCGTGATTGTTTTAACGCCCATGAATGTCATTTCATACCACTACGCCAATACTTATTTTGCCATTGTTACTAATCTTCTGCTATTAAATAGGAGGTAGATGATCAATCCTTTTTAACAAGGTTCAAACATTTCTCTGATTTAGATCATTGTAAAATTGCTGGGTTGATAAATGTGCACATTCGTGCAGCTTTTGGTATGTGTTACCAAGTACCTTCTGAGAAAGTAGCACTTATCAATACCACTAGCAGAGGGCAAGGTCATTCATTTTCTAATCTCTTGATGAACTGGACACTTAAAATGTTTTGCATTACTTGAGAGGCACAAACATAATGCTGTTATTTTAATTTCTATCTCTTTGCTAATTCAAGTATTGGGTAATTGTATGTATTTGTAAAGGTGTGTGTGTTCATGGCTTTTGTATTTAATGATGTTTTTAATGGCTTGTTCATCTTTTGCTTATTTATCCAAAATGTTCTTTATATAATAATGATATGAGGCCATGTGTCATAGATTTTTATAATTATTTATCCCCCGTTTGTTTTGCCATTTAATTGTGTGATGGTATAGAAAATTAAGATGCACTTAGGCTGGGTACGGTGGCTCATGCCTAAAATCCCAGGACTTTGGGCAGCCAAGGCAGAGGGATTGCTTGAGCTCAGGAGTTTGAGACCAGACTGTGCAGTGTGGCCAGACCCTGTCTCTACAAAAAACACAAATATTAGCTGGGCGTGGTGGTGCACGCCTGCAGTCCCAGCTTCTTGGGAAGCTGAGGAGGGAGAATGTCCTGAGCCCAGGAGGTTGAGGCTGCAGTAAGCCATGTTTGCACCACTGCACTCCAGCCTGGGTGACAAAGCAAGACTCTGTCTCCAAAAAAAAGAAAAAAGGAGGAGGAGGAAAGAAGTAAGAAGAAGGAGGAGGAGGAAGAGGAGGAGAAGCAGGAGGAGGAGGGGGGAAGTGGAAGTGGGAGGAGGAGGAGGAAGGACGAAGAAGGAGGAGGAGAGAAAGAAAGAGAAAAGGAGGAGCGGCTCACATTTTTGTAGTATTTTACTTTTTCCACTTTTATTCGATTATTTTGAAGCAGCAGCAGCACTCACATTATGTAGTATTTTTCCACTTTTATTCTATTATTTTGCCTAACTGAAAAATTTGTGTATATTTCTACATTTTTTAATACGAACTTTATTCAGTTACCATAATATTCAACCTTTTAAAGTGTACAGTTTAACGGTTTTTAGTATATTCACGTGGTTGTGCAATCATCACCACTATCTAATTTTAGAATATTTTCATCACTCTAAAACGAAATCCATACCATTATCCATTTCCACCCATTTCCCTTTTCCCCAACCTTTGCCACTAATCTATTGTCTCTATGGATTTTCTTATTCTGGAAATTTTATTTAAATTGAATTACATAATATGTGGGGCTTTTTATTTGTGGCTTCTTTTACTTAGCATGTTTTCAAGGTTCATCCATGGAATATGTATCCTGTTTTATTGAGGAATAATAATCCATTGTATGCATATACAACATTTTATCCATTCATCAGTTGATTGACATTTGGAACATATGAAATTTTGAGGTATTATGTATAATGCTGCTATAAACATTCATGTACAAGCTATCATAGGAGGAAATGTTTTCATTTATCTTGGACATATACTTGAAGTAAAACTGCTGGGTCATGTGGCAATTCTATGACTTTTTGAGGAACTGTCAAACTATTTTGCAAAGTGGCTGCACCATTTTACAATCCTGACAGCAATGGATGAGAATTCCAATTTTTCCTTGTCTTTGCCAAATTTATTATTGGCTATATTTTTAATTGTAGTTCTCAGGTGGCTGAAGGTAGTCTAGGCAAAAATGAAATGAACAAATTCAAAATTCAATATACTAGGAAAGTTCACTGTGGAAAGAATGGTCTGTTCAACAAATTGTGCTGGGACAACTAGATGTCAATATGCACAAGAATGAAATTGGACCTCTCCTTCACACCATGTACAAAAGTGAGCTCAAAATAGATGATAGACCTAAAGGTAAGAGCTAAAACTATAAACTTCCTGGAAGAAAACATAGGAGTAAAACTTTGTGATATTGGGTCAGGCACTGGTTTCTTATATATGATATCAAAAACAGGTGGCAAAAGAAAAAATAGATAAAATGGACTTAATCAACATTTAAAAACATTGATGCTTCAAAGGACACCATCAAGAAGGTTAAAAAGACAACCATGGACTGAGTGAAACATTTACAAATGACTTATCTGAAACGTGACTTGTATTCAAAATATATGAAGACTTGCAACTCAGCAACAAAAAGATATCCAATTAAAAGTGAACAAAGAGTTTGTTGTTGTTGTTTGAGACTAAGTCTTGCTCTGTCACCAAGACTGGAGTGCACTGGCGCCATTTTGGCTCATTGCAACCTCTACCTCCTAGATTCAAGCAATTCTCTTGCCTCAGCCTCCCACGTAGCTGGGACCACAGGAGCTTACCATCACCCTGACTAATTTTTGTATTTTTAGTAAAGACGGGGTTTCAACATGTTGGGCAGTCTGGTCTCTACTTATTTTGTTCAGTCCATATCCATGGTGTATAAAACAGTGACTTGTGGGGTGGGGGGGGAGTAATAGCATTTATTCCATGAATATGACTACAGCATACACACATACACACACATACATGTCCACACTGTATCTGAAAAGATAGAGTAGAAAATTATGTTTACCTCTTAAGCAAAAGAACTGAAAGACAGTGGTGGGAGAATATTTAACTAACTGTACCACTCTGAAGTTTTCCTGTATATGTATGTATGCCCCAGTCCTCCCTGCTCCCCAAAACTCTTAGTGGTAAATCCCTATGTTCTGCCTTGGGAAAGCAAGTTGTAGACAAACGTGCATATATAATCTGATTCTATTGGGCTGTATGAACACAAGGAAGTAACTATACCAACCATCTAGAGATCCAAGGAAAGCCCCATCCCTGAATCTAATCTTCCACAGTCCCCGCTCCTGGGCCTATCCCAACCCACCCACACCTTACACCCTTTTATTCATACCCAGATCCCTGCCCCTACAACTGGTCTCCACCCACAGTCCCGCCCTCAGAACTGGTCTACGCCCACCATCAGCCCCGCCCTCAAGCTTGGTGCCACCCATAGCCCCGCCCCTAGAATTGGTCTCCGCCAATCAGCACTGCCCTTCAGGGCCGGCGCACCAACAGCCTGGTCCTCGACCTCAGTGATGCTCGGAACTGGTCTCCGCCCACAGCCAGGCCCATCCTCTAGGTTACCCGCTCTCATCCCCGCCCCGGAACTGGAGGTCTCCGCCGTCAATCCCACTACACGCCTGGTGCCGCCCACAGCCCCGCCCCAGATCTTGTCCTCGCCCCTGGACCAGACCTCTGCCCACTCAGCCCCGCTCTCCAAGTCCTGTACCATCCATTCTGAGAACTGGTTCCCGCCCCCAGATCTGGTCCCCGCCACTGGAACTGGTCTCTGCCCAGTCACCCTCCAGACCTGGTACGGCCATAGCCAAGACCCCGCCTTCAGCCCCGCCCCGGAACCGGTCTCCGCCTAAGTCAGCCCCGCCGCCACAAGGCGCGCGCGTGCCCCAACAGCCTGGCTCCGCACCCCCCATGGCCGACCTTGCCCCCGCTACTGCCCCAGCCCAGGGGCCAACGTTGTGCTCACTAAACAAACTACAACACCTCTGGGCGAGGCTGGGGGTGCGCGGCCGCCGATCCCTCCCGCCACGCATGCAACCTAAGCGCCGAACCCCTAAACACGGCCGACTCGCCGCGCAAACCGGAAGTGGACGTGCAGCGTGGCTCGCCTCAGACCGGAAGCGGAAGCGCGGGGCGGTGCCGTGGGAGGAGCCGCGCGTGGGGCAGCGGGGAGCGAGTCCATCCGTCTCCGCGAGTCGGCGCTTTTGTCCCCGCGGGAGGGGCCGGACTTGGTGAGCGGCGGGCGGGGACTCGGGTCGGAGTCCAGGGGCGACGTGGGCCGTGGGCACCGCCAGCCCCGGGCCCTGTGTCCCTCCCGGGAGCCGCGTTTCCGTCCCTGAGGCCTCGGCTGTGTGCTCAGGTCAGCCCGAAGCTGCTGTTTTCTCCTGGGTCGGGGCCCCTGGCCGCGGTCGCCTACTCAGAGTCCCGGTCGCCCTCATCCGGGGCCATTCTGCGCCCCAGGGGACTTTTGGCTGTGGCTGGAGACTGTTGTGATTGTCACAAATTTTGGGCAGGGGAGGCTGCTACTGTCACCTAGAGGGTGGAGGCCGGGGAAGAGGGACGCTGTTTGCTCTTAAAGATCCTACGTTGTACAGGACAGTCCCCCACAACAAAGAATTATCAGTCGTGCCAAGTTGGGAAACGCTGCTCTAGGGCCTTTAAAAAAAAAAAAAATCTCTCCAATTCTGAATAAACTATATAAATTGTTAAAAATTCAGCTTAGTCACTTAATAGGGCCTCTAAGTGACAAGGTATTTTTAAAGCCTCTGGAGTCACCTTACAATCTCTCTCCAGACTAGTAAGTTGAGCAAGTCAAATGCACACAGCATCAAGCTGCTTTCTCCCCTCTTAAGGAACACATGGCCGGATAGGAATCAGGTAAATCCAGGCTGGGCCCTTATTACACATTTAATCATTGAGTACCCAAAAAAAGTGAATAGGATGGTGTTTCCAACAGGTGTATCCAACAACTGTACAACCTGTAAAAAGCCTCGAAAGAAGTCTTTGTGCCTTTTTATTTCCAGGTGAGAAAAGCATCATTCAAGCTCAGATTCCTGCTGAAACCAGCCACAAGGTCCACCTGTCGTCACTGACACGTGGGTTTCTGTGTGACCAGGTGAGTACAATGTGGAACCTACAGCAAAGTTCCAGCAGTCTCTGCTGTGTGGAAGAACTGCTAATGGGCTTTTCCTGTGCTCGAGTTGTAACCACGTGAAAGTCACTAAGAGTGAAGGTTTCTTTTTTTTTTTTTTTTTTTTTGAGAAAGAGAGAGAGAGAATAGGAAGGAGGAAAAAGGAAGAGAAAGAGAGAGAAAGAATGGGGAGGAGGGGGAAGGAAAAGAAAGAGGGAGAGAGAATGGGAGTATTGCTTTCTTGCCCAGGCTAGAATGCAATTTAGTAATGGGTATTGAAAACCTCTTTTATACTGATAATTATACTTAATGATGTAGTCAGGAAGGAATAAGGGTAGAAGATAACAAACAAACAGCCAACCAATATTTAATTTAAACCTATGAAATGCTATGGGATTACTGAGGAGTGATTTACTTCCAATTATATAGTCACCTTTGGAATAGGTGTGAGGTGGTAATGTATGTTTTGTGTATTTGAAGTGGAGAGTTCTATAAATGTTTATTAAGTTTACTTGTTCCAGGTCTGAGTTCAAGTTCTGAATATCCTTGTTAATTTTCTATCTCGTTGATCTATAGAATCGTTAGCTCTTCTTGTTGCATTGATTCTTTTGCCATTATGTAATGTCATTCCTCGCCTCTTTTGATCTTTGTTGCTTTAAAGTCTACTTTATCAGAGGCGAGAATTGCATCTCCTGCTTTTTGTTTATTAGTTTATTTTTACTCTCTGTTTGATTGGTAAATCTTCCTCCTTCTCTCTGAGTCTTTGTGTATTGTTGCATGTAAGATGGGCCTGGATGCAGCATACCGATGGGTTTTGGCTTTTTATCCAATTAAAATATATATAAGTTTAATACCGGCGTTTGATGCTAGCTGGCTGTTTTGCCCATTAGTTGATGTAAATTTTTTATTGTGTTAAAGTTCTTTGCTTTTTGATATATTTTTGGAAAGGCTGATATTGGTTGTTCCTTTATATGTATAGTGCTTCTTTCAGAAGCTCTTGTAAAGCAGGCCTGGTGGTGGTGAAGTCTCTAAGTACTTGTTTGTTCGCAAAAGATTTAATTTTTCCTTCGCTCATAAAGCTTAGTTTGGCTGGATAGGAAATTCTGGGTTGAAAGTTCTTTTCTTTAAGGATGTTAAATATTGGTCCCCACTCTTTTCTGGCTTGTAGGGTTTCTGCTGAGAGATCTGCTGTAAGTCTGATAGGTTTCCCTTTATGGGTAACCTGACCTTTCTCTCTGGCTGCCCTTAGTATTTTCTCCTTCATTTCAACCCTAATAAATCTGGCGATTATATGCCTTGGGGTTGGTCTTCTTGAAGAGTATCTTTGTGGTGTTCTCTGTATTACCTGGAGTTGAATATTACCCTGCCTTGCCAGGTTGGGAAAATTTTCCTGAATGATATCCTGAAGAGCATTTTCCAACTTGGATTCATTCTCTTCATCACATTCAGGTACACCTATCAAACGTAAATTAGGTCTTTTCACATAGTCCCATATTTCCTGGAGACTTTGCTCATTCCTTTTCATCCTTTTTTCTGCATTCTTGTCTTCTCGTTTCATTTCACTGAGCTGGTCCTCGACTTCTTTCCTTCTGCTTGATCAATTCGACTGTTTAAACTTGTGCATGCTTCGCGAAGTTCTCGTGTTGTGTTTTTCAGCTCCATCAATTCACTTATATTCTTCTCTAAATTGTCCATTCTTGTTAACATTTCGTCAAACCTTTTTTCAAGGTTCTTAGTTTCTTTGCATTGGGTTAGAACAAGTTCTTTTAATTCACAGAAGTTTCTTATCACCCACGTTTTGAAACCTGCTTCTGTTATTGGAACACACGTGTAATCTATTAAGCCTTGTTCCGTTACTGATGAGGAATTGCAATCCCCTGTAGAGGGAGAGGCATTCTGATTTTGAGTATTCTCTACCTTTTTACGCTGGTTTCTTCCCTTCATTATATATTTGTCCGTCTGTTGTCTTTATAATTACCGACTTTCTAACTGGGTCTCTGACGTCCAACTTGTTGATTCCCTGTGCCAAAATCTGAGCAATCCACTGAGCCGGCCAAAACAGCGGTGTTAAGATTGATGGTGCTTTTCTGCCCGGGAATCTCCGGACTCTGCACCAAGAACTGGCGTGCTAAGGCACCAGCAAAACCGCCACGCCGGCCACAAGAGTCGCCCTGGCGACCCGTGGAGCTCCTCCACTGGGAATCTCGTGGTCCGTGAGCAACTAATATTCGTCTGAAAGTGTGGCGTCCTCTCGTTCTTTGCGCTTTCACTGGGAGGTACGTGCCCGAGCTGCTAATCATCAGCCATCTTGGATCTCTCTGTGAAGGTTTCTTAAAAGTTCAAGGTAGGCAGGGTGTGGTGGCTCACACCTGTAATACCAGCACTTTGGGAGGCCAAGACAGGTGAATCATGAGGTTGGGAGTTCAACACCAGCCTGGCCAAGATGGTGAAACCCCATCTCTACTAAAAATGCAAAAAATTGGGCATGGTGGCAGACAACTGTAATCCCAGCTACTTGGGAGGCTGAGATAGAGAATTGCTTGAACCTGGGAGGCGGAGGTTGCAGTGAGCTGAGATCATACCACTGCACTCTAGCCTGGGCAACAAGAGCAAAACTCCATCTCAAAAATAAAGAAAAAAATAAAAAGAAAAGTTTAAGGTAAAGAAACAGAAGTATTTATGGTTATATGTGTGTACATAAGGAAATATAGTTACTTGCAAATAAATATGTGTAACTGTAGATAAATACAGATTTTCTGGTATGCTATAATACTAGAAGTTTCTGGATTTTATATGAGTATAAATATAGAAAATATTTATGTATATATGTAGTATTACAAGTCTTCCCACTGATAACTAGCAGGACAGCTCAGCAACATTCTTAAGACCTGTTTGATTTGACTTTTTTTTTTTCTTGAGACCAAGTCTTGCTCCGTTGCCCAGACTGGAGTGCAGTGGCGTGATCTTGGCTCACTTCAACCTCTGCCTCCCAGATTCATGCAATTCTCCTGCCTCCGTTTCCTGAGTAGCTGGGACCACAGACATGTGCCACCATGCCCAGCTAATTTTGTTTGTATTTTTAGTAGAGATAGGTTTTTGCCATGTTGGCCAGGCTGGTCTCAACTCCTGACCTCAGGTCAAAGTTGCTAAGAATACAGGCATGAGCCACCACACCCGGCCATCAATTTGACTTCTAAAGGCATATCAGCCCTCCACCAAGCTTCAAAATATAAGGGCATTTGTAAAAAAGGATGATCTGAGCTTCCTTGTTATTAATGTGATTAGTAACAAATTTAACGTTGAATTGACGAGCGACCAGGTGTGTTTTGAGCAATGAGATTTGAAATCATTTGGAAGAATATTAAGCAACAACTTATAGATTGAAGGGTAGGGCAGTGGTTTCCAAAAAGATTGTCCTCTGCACCTTGCCTCCTGTATTAGTCTGCTTTCACACTGCTATAAAGAACTACCTGAGCATTTTCACACTGCTATAAATAACTTCCTGAGACTGGGTGACTTACAAAGGAAAGAATTTTAGTCGACTCACAGTTATGCATGGCGGGGGAGGCCTCAGGAAACTTATAGTCATGGCCTAAAGCAAAGGGAAAGCAAGGCACGTCTTACGTGGCGGCAGGAGAGAGAGAGAGAAGAGGTAAACGCCAGACTTTTAAACCATCAGATCTCATGAGAACTTACTCACTATCAGGAGAACAGCAAGGGGAAGTCTGTCCCCATGATTCAGTTACCTCCTACCAGGCCCCTCCTCTGACATGTGGAGATTATTATAATTCAAGATGAGATTTGGGTGGGGGGATGCAGAGCCAAAGCATACCATTTCTTAACAGGAGTTAACTTCATTTCTTAAAACTCCTCTGAAATAGCAGTATGGTGATTCATATTGCAGAGAATGATGTTAAGTAATCTTCTATTCAGTTGTGGGGTTTTTATAATTGTGTGTGTTTGCACCTCTTCCATTCTAGCATTTCTACAACATTCTTGAGGGAGTGTTTGCTTATCATGCAATCATGCAATAGATATTATTTGAGTGCACAGTTTATGGTGACTAACCATCTTCATTCATTCAGGACCAAGGGATTTGCTAGGGCACAGGACATCCAGTGTTCAAACCAGGACAATCCTTGGCAAACTAGGTCACCTCCATGAGTCAGGCCCTGGGTCAGATGCACAGCGACCCTGGAGGACCCGAAACAGGCCCTGTCTTACCTCCATAAAATTTACCTTCTAACAGGGAAGATGAATTTTAAACAGTGAATGACAGGAGTGATATGGGAACTTGGCCAGAGGGAACAGAGAAGCTTTCTGGGGAAGGATATTTAGCTTGAGAGCTTAAGCTGTTGTAGAACTGCACTGGGGTCTGCTCATCTGGTGGTGCAGTAAACCCAGATGTTTACATTGAGGGTTGCTGCAATAGATAGAAAGTCTTCTTTTATGCAGAACAGTAAATAAGGAGGACCAGACCATTAAATGCTCAAATCCTGGCCCCCCCAGTGGCTTCTAGGCAAGGATTTTTTTTTTTTTTTTTTTTTTTTAAATGAGACAGAACCTCACTCAGTTGCCCAGGCTGGAGTGCAATGGCGCGATCTCAGCTCGCTGCATCCCCTGCCTCCTGGGTTCAAGTGATTCTCTTGCCTCAGCTGTCTGAGTAGCTGGGATTACAGGCACATACCACCACACCCAGCACATTTTTTATATTTTTAGTAGAGACAGGGTTTCACCGTGTTTGCCAGGCTGGCCTCGAACTCCTGACCTCAGGTGATCCACCCACTTCAGCCTCCCAGAGTGCTGGGAGTACAGGCATGAGCCACCACACCCGGCTAGGCAAGGATTTTTAAAGGCAATGGTAAATTACAGAAAAGCAGACGCTACAGGCAATATCATAAAGCAATGCATGGAGGTTACGTGCTGGTTTAGACCTAAAAAGACAAGGATATCTTGAAGCAGGAGCTTATAGGTCATAGGGAGATTCAAAGATTTTCTTATTTGTAATTGGTTAAGGAAAAGAAGCTTTGTTTAAAAATTTAGGGTCTGTAGGAAAATGTTAACTAGCTTGGGGAAGTGACTTTTCTCCAGGCCCCTCAGGAAGAAACTTAGCACAAAAGACGTTCAGCCTTCACTTCCCCCTTATCTGGGGTCTCTGAGCCAGCAGATCCATTCAGTGGGGGTCCTCAGTGGGAGTCCCAGCCTATGAAAGGCAACTCAGGGACACAGGTTGTTATCTTCAGTTTCATATGGAAAGCAAACATCTCTGGAGCCTTAACTTCTTTGGCTGTTGTTTTAGGTTACTATTACCTTCTTGTTTAACAAGTTTCTTATTTACTTCTGGGGCTAGCTGGATGCCTGGAATTTCTCTTTAAGGATCTTCAGGATTTTCCTTTATTTTCATGCTGGGGGTTCACAGGCCCCTAAAAAAGAGAATTGCTGTTTCATCTCCAAGTTGGGGTCAGATGTAGCTAGTCACAGGGCTCGACTGGAGTGAGGGGACAGGGATATATCAGCACTGCCTGTTGAGGAAGCTGCGTAAGGAAAGTCCCCTGCAGCAGGAGAGAGGCTGCCGTGCTCCTTACGCTGGGAACACGGGGATGGCTGAAGCCAAGACAAGAACAGGGAAAGAAGCCGGGCACAGTGGCTCACGCCTGTAATCCCAGCACTTTGGGAGGCTGAGGCAGGCGGATCACTTGAGGTCAGAAGTTCGAGAGCAGTCTGCGCAACCTAGTGAAACCCCGTCTCTACTAAAAGTATAAAAATTAGCTGAGTGTGGTGGTATGCACCTGTAGTCCCAGCTACTCAGGAGGCCGAAGCAGGAGAATTTCTTGAACCTGGGAGGCAGAGGTTGCCGTGAGCTGAGATTGCACCACTGCACTCCAGCTTGGGCGACAGAGCGAGACTCCTTCTCATTAAAAAAAAAGAGAAGAACAGGGAAAGAGGTGTGACTAAGACCAAGAGGGAGGCAGAACCAGACCAGGCCTCACCTCAGACTGTTCTGAGGCCAGTGGGAAAAAACTGAAGAGCTGTGGGCCGGAGGGTGATGCGATTTGCATGTAGTGTAAGCATGTGGATTAACAAGGACCTCAGGATTCAGAAGGAAGATGTTTAAGAGGCAAGAGAGAAGGTGTTCTGAGGTAGCTTAGGAATCAGATGTTTCTTCCCTAAGCCTGGATGATGGTCTTGGAGTAGGAAGGATGTAGAAAGAAGAGACCTGGGAGTTAGAACTGAGAGAATGTGTTGCTGCTCGCTTTCATCCATGCCTTGGTCAGAGGGCTCACAGTGCCCACTGTGCCCCAGCTCCTGTCTGTGCAAACCTGCAGGCAGCCCCCTTAGTCCAGGGCTATGTGCCCTTTTTTACTTTGCCACTCACAGGGCCTCACCTCTGCATCCTCAAGGAAGTCAGGCCTCCACATGTCTAAGCCCTGTCCAGCATGGTAGCCACTAGCCACATGGAGCTATTTCAATTAAACCAATGAAAATGAAACAATTAAAAATTTGTTTTCGGGCCAGGCATAGTGGCTCATGCCTGTAATCCCAGCACTTTGGGAGGCCGAGGCGGGTGGATCACCTGAGGTCAGGAGTTCGAGACCAGCCTGGCCAACATGGTGAAACCCTGTCTCTACTGAAAATACACAAATTAGCTAGGCTTGGTGGTAGGTGCTTATAATCCCAGCTACGAGGGAGGCTGAGGCAGAGTTGCTTGAACCTGGGAGGCAGAGGTTGCAGGTTGCGCCACTACTCCAACCTGGGTGACAGAGTGAGACTCCTCAAAAAAAAAAGAAGAGGGCAAGAGGTGTGACCAAGACCAAGAGGGAATGTGAAAAGGTGCAACTGCTGTGGAAAAGTTTGGCAGTTACTCAAAAAGCTTTCAGTGGCAAAAACCGCAATCACTTTTGCACCAGCCTGAAAGCTATCACAGTTTATTCAACCAGTCCCCTACTGATGGTCATTTGTGGGGTTTTCAGCCCTTTGCGATTATACGAAGTCCCACAGTGAATTATCTTACACGTCTTTTCGTATTTGTATACCTTTGAGACAGATTTCTAGAAGTGGGATTCTAGGAAAGAGCAGATGTTTTTTGTAGCCTTGCTTGACATCAGCAAATTTCCTTCCGTAGGGGTTGCCCCCAGCAGTGTGTGAGAATGAAGGGTGTGGGCCACTGTGTCTCTGTTGACCTGACAGTTAGGAAATAGTACCAGAGTTGCTGTAATCTGCGTCTCCCTGTGAGTGAGGTCACTGGCAATTCCACCAAGGGTATTGTCCTTGGGATGACAGTGGGGAAGCCAGATTGCACCACATGAGGACTGAGGAAAGGAGACAGAGTGAAGAGCTCTGGCTGGGATGGGGGACACAGACTGGGCAGTAACCAGAAAGAAAGCTGTGCTCCAAGCATAGGCTCATGGCAGTGTGGAGGATGCCAGATCAGGCTTGAGGGGCGTGAGGAGTGTAGCAGCAGAGGAGAGAGCTTCGAGCATGGACAGCTCCTCAAAAGCAGGAGGGTGGACCCCAGCCAGAACTGCCCAGCAGGCCCCATGGAGAAGGCAGGCGGCTCCTTGTCTGCGATGGGAGGAGCGGGGAGAGCAGGGCGCAGGTTGTGGTGCTGGCAGCAACACAGGAAAGTAGATCCTCCTTGTGATCGTTACCCTGAGAAGTGGGATCCTGATTGTCTGCTGAAAATGAGATGATTTGTCATCTCTTGATGCCTAACAAATGATCTCAAAACATAGTCACTTAAAACAATGACCGTTTATTGTCTCTCTGTTTTTGTGTTTCAGGAATTCAGGAGTGGCTTGGCTGGAAGGCTCTGGCTGGAAACTTGCAGAAGGCTTTCAGCTGGGTCCGCATCATCCGAAGGCCCCACTGGTACTGGGGGCCCCTCCATGGCCTGCAAGTCAGAACTGGCTGTTGGTGGGAGGCCTCCGTTCCTCTCCACCTAGGCCTCTCCACGGGGCTGCTTGAGCATCTTCCCAGCATGACAGCTGGCATCCCCTAGAGCAGCATCCAGGAGACCAAGGCAGAAGCTGCAGTGCTTTCTAGGACCTGGCCCTGGAAGTCACCCCTGCACCAACCCCGGTGTCTCCTATGCCGTATTCTGCTGGTCACACAGGTCAGCACTAATTCCATGTGTGTGTTGGGCCTACACAGGGTGTGAGCACCAGAAGGCTGGGATCACTCATTAGGAAGCAGTTACCACAGAGGGGACAGGGGAGGAGGTGTGAGGTAGGATCATCCAGCAGGGCTGAGGGTTCTTTTCATGTTGGTGACTGTGTTCTTCCAGAGTGGCAGCATCACAGCCCTTGCACAGAGTCATCTGCCTGAATGTCCCCTGGAGCGGGTGGATGATGGAAGTCACACCTGGCTAGAGTTCTGCTGAGCTGGCCTGATGGTGCTGGGAGGGAAATCAGCTGAAATGAGGGGCAGCTGGGTGAGGATGCAATCAAGAGAGCGGGTGGCTAAGGCAGCATGGTGGGTGGCCAAGGCAGAGTCCAGGAAGAAAAGGGGTGACCGAGGCAGTGCACAAGCAGGAGTGGGGTGACTGAGGCAGGAGAAGGACTGACTGAGGCAGAGTTCAGGCAGGAAGGGGGTGACCGAGGCACAGCACAGGCAGGAGGGGGGTGACCAAGGCAGAGCACAAGCAGGAGCGGGTGACCAAGGCAGGAGAGGGTAACTGAGGCAGAGCACAGGCAGGAGAGGAGGTGACTGGGGCAGAGCACAGGCAGGAAGGGGTGACTAAGGCAGGGGAGGGTAACTGAGGCAGAGCACAGGCAGGAGAGGAGGTGACTGGGGCAGAGCACAGGCAGGAGGGAGTGACTAAGGCAGGGGAGGGTGACTGAGGCAGAGCACAGGCAGGAGAGGAGGTGACTGGGGCAGAGCACAGGCAAGAGGGGGTGACTAAGGCAGAGGAGGGTAACTGAGGCAGAGCACAGGCAGGAGAGGAGGTGACTGGGGCAGAGCACAGGCAGGAGGGAGTGACTAAGGCAGGGGAGGGTAACTGAGGCAGAGCACAGGCAGGAGAGGAGGTGACTGGGGCAGAGCACAGGCAAGAGGGGGTGACTAAGGCAGGGGAGGGTAACTGAGGCAGAGCACAGGCAGGAGAGGAGGTGACTGGGGCAGAGCACAGGCAGGAGGGGGTGACTAAGGCAGGGGAGGGTAACTGAGGCAGAGCACAGGCAGGAGAGGAGGTGACTGGGGCAGAGCACAGGCAGGAGGGGGTAACTGAGGCAGAGCACAGGCAGGAGAGGAGGTGACTGAGGCAGAGCATGGGCAGGAAGGGGTGACTGAGGCAGGAGGGGGTAACTGAGGCAGAGCACAGGCAGGAGAGGAGGTGACTGAGGCAGAGCATGGGCAGGAAGGGGTGACTGAGGCACGAGGGGGTAACTGAGGCAGAGCACAGGCAGGAGAGGAGGTGACTGAGGCAGAGCACAGGCAGGAAGGGGTGACTGAGGCAGGAGGGGGTAACTGAGGCAGAGAACAGGCAGGAGAGGAGGTGACTGAGGCAGAGCACAGGCAGGAGAGGAGGTGACTGAGCCAGGAGGGGGTAACTGAGGCAGAGAACAGGCAGGAGAGGAGGTGACTGAGGCAGAGCATGGGCAGGAAGGGGTGACTGAGGCAGGAGTGGGTAACTGAGGCAGAGAACAGGCAGGAGAGGAGGTGACTGAGGCAGAGCATGGGCAGGAAGGGGTGACTGAGGCAGGAGGGGGTAACTGAGGCAGAGAACAGGCAGGAGAGGAGGTGACTGAGGCAGAGCACAGGCAGGAGGGGGTGACCGAGGCAGGAGGGGTGACTGAGGCCTGCATGTGGTCAGAGGACATGCGGTGAGAGAAAAAATGAGTGAACATGGTGGAAGTTGAGGAGGGAGGTTGGGTTCAGAGAGAGGGGAGTTTTGGAATGTCATTCTGGGTGGTAGGACAGTGCCTGGTGATGACCAAGCCTGAGGGGACCTGTGGAAACGTGTGGCTGATGGGGAGAGAAGGGACAAAGGGCCCTGGAGCTGAGAAACTCCTGAGACCCTGAGGGTCTTTGATGTCATCCAGAAGCTGGGACTGGAGGTGGGAGGAGTGATGGAGGCAGGCGTCTGAGTTCCCAGGGAAGGAGGGAGTAGCTGGGAATGCATTTCTGGCCACACTTGGATGGGAAGAATGTGCCATGAGACTGCACGAAGCCAAGGTTCTTAAAGGGGGTGGAGCAGAGTGGTTGAGCTGGGGACAGAGGAAGGCACGTTTTCCATCAGCTGGCCTTGAATTCATTGCCTGCTCTGCAAAATAAAGGCCCGGTGTGGAAGCCAGAACTTGCATTTGAAGAAGGATGGGAAGGATGGGCTGAGGAGGGCCTGTCCCCAGCAGCCCGAGAGGGAGGAGGCTGTGGGGACTTGGAATGTCCCATTTCTTCCAGAGCACTGTCCTGAGGGTGCTTCGGGAAGAAGGGAGGCACGTCCTGCCTCCCGGCTGCCCTTTTGCTGTCGGAGTCACAGGATGGCGGCCCTTGTCCTACCCGCCACTGGTGGTGAGTCGTGGGGTCTTAGCATTTCTCATAGTCCAGGATTGAAAGGCTCTGACTCTCAGCCTGGGACGGGAGGGGGCTGGGCAGAGCAGGTGAGGCAGGAGTGGAGCTCCAGGGGCCCAGAGAGCCTCCATGTCTGATCAGGCGGCTCTTGGGATTTGGAACTTAGGTGTTTGGGTGTCTGTGGATTTTACCTGTGTAGTGAATGTGCTGGAGCTTTTGAATTCTCCCTTTATTTCTTTCTGTGAACCTGATAAAAACACAGTGATGTCCTTGGAACCTGTTTCCTCATCTGTGAAGTGGGAATAATCTCTTCCCCAAGTGCAGTCAGACCTTGAGCCCTGTTACCTTTTGTTGGTGAGACAGGGCTATTTGGGTGTCTTAGGAGAGCTGTGGGTAGGTGTTTGCATGGGGTGTAGGTAGGCGCTGTGTGGGTATAGGAGGGGGATATGGTCAATCACAGGCAGATATGTGGGTGTTAGACAAGCCTAAATCCCTGGGACTCATTTCTCCTTCTCCAGCTGCGTCTTCCCCGTTCCCAGCCTCTCAGCAAAAAGGACACACAGAAGGCGGAGGGCTGGTTAATGAGCTCCTGACAAGCTGGCTACAGGTGAGTTGAATGCTCCTTTTCCCAAATCGTTATTCCTTTAGCCAGAAGGTTGGACTTCATACCTTCCAGCAGCCTGGAGCCTCACAGCCAAACTGGCTCCTGAGGCATCCCAGGATTTCCAGGCATCTGATGGAGGGTGAGGGCTGCCCAGAAAATGTCAGTGTGTGTGGACGGTTACTGCAGGTTCAGAGCTTTCTCCAGGGTCCCTAAGTACATCACATGCTCCTGAGAGTTTTAAGGGAAAGACAAGTAAAGGTGTGACAGTGTTCTAAGCCCAAGCAATTTATAAAAGCCATACGGAAATCGTTCACTTACCAAGTATTCCTCTGATTTCTGTCATGTCCCGGGCCCGTGCTCCCCTGGAGACTGAGAGAATAAGATCACAGGAGCCCCCAGTCTGAGAGAGAAAAGACAGTTGTTCTGGGGTACTGTGCATTAAACCTGAGGAGTGGCCTAAGGAGTCAAGCATTGAGGGCTGAGCCTGGAAGTCAGGGAGAGGAGCTCAGAACCCTGCCCCACATCTCATGCTCAGGTTTCCCCAGCCCTGGCTCTGTTCTCCTGGGCCCTCTTCCTGTGCAGTTGGTGAGGGTGGTCCTCAGCTAAACTGTGATGTTTGCGATGCTTTAGGGGTTGGTGACCTTCGAGGATGTGGCCGTGGAGTTCACCCAGGAGGAGTGGGCGTTGCTGGACCCTGCCCAAAGGACACTGTACAAGGATGTGATGCTGGAGAACTGCAGGAACCTGGCCTCCCTGGGTAAGCCTGACATATTTCTGCATTTATTTAATGACTCTTGTGGCCAGACTTGCCTTATTTTTTTATTGTGGTAAAATTCATACACCATAAAATTCACCATTTTAACCATTCTTAGATGTCCAGTCCAGTGGTTTTTAATATATTCATGGTATTGTGCAACCATCAACACTATCTAATATCACACTATTTTCATCACGCCTGGAAGAAACCCCATCCCCATTAAGCAGTCAATCCTCATTACTTCCCTATTCGCGGCTGCTGGTAACCAGTTATCTGGTTTTTGTCTTGAGCGATTTACCTATCCAGAACATATCATATAAATTGAATTATAAAATTCGTTACTGTTTGCGTCTGACTTCTTTCATGTAGCACAGTGTTTGAAAAGCTTAGCTATGTTGTTCCAGCATTTCGTTCCTTATGACTGAATAATATTCCATTGTATGAACGTACCACATTTTGCCAATTCGTTTTTCTGTTGATAAACATTTGAATTGTTTCCACTTTTTGACTATCATGAATAATGTACAAGTTTTTGTTTAAATGCCCACTTTCCATTTTCTTGGGTATATACGGAGTGGAAGGCTAGGTCACATGACATTTCTGTATTTAGGTTTTTGAGGAACTGCCAGACTTTTCCACAGCAGCTGCACCACTTCACATTCACACCAATGCATGAGAATTCCAGCTTCTCCACATCTTTCCCAGCCCTTTTTTTTTTATTTGCACTTTAGGTTCTGGGGTACATGTGCAGATCATGCAGGATTGTTGCATAGGTACACACATGGCAATGTGGTTTGCTGCCTCCATCCCCCCGTCACCTACATCTGGCATTTCTCCCCATGTTATCCCTCCCTGACCTCCCTCCTCCCCACCTGCTGTCCCTCCCTTGCCCCCCACAACAAACTCCAGTGTGTGATGCTCCCCTCCCTGTGTCCATGTGTTCCCATTGTTCAACATCCGCCTATGAGTGAGAACACGTGGTGTTTGATTTTCTCTTCTTGTGTCAGTTTGCTGAGAATGATGGTTTCCAGATTCATCCATGTCCCTACAAAGGACACGAACTCATCATTTTTTATGGCTGCATAGTATTCCATGGTGTATATGTGCCACATTTTCCTTGTCCAGTCTATCATTGATGGGCGTTTGGGTTGGTTCCAGGTCTTTGCTATTGTAAACAGTGCCGCAATGAATATACGTGTGCATGTGTCTTTATAATAGAATGATTTATAATCCTTTGGGTATATACCCATTAATGGGATTGCTGGGTCAAATGGAATTTCTATTTCTAGGTCCTTGAGGAAGCGCCACACTGTCTTCCACAATGGTTAAACTAATTTACACTCCCACCAACAGTGTAAAAGTGTTCCTATTTCTTCACATCCTCTCCAGCATCTGTTGTCTCCAGATTTTTTAATGATCGCCATTCTAACTGGTGTGAGGTGGTGTCTCAATGTGGCTTTGATTTGTATTTCTCTAATAATCAGTGATGATGAGCATTTTTTCATGTTTCTTGGCCTCATATATGTCTTTTTTTGAAAAGTGTCTGTTCATATCCTTCCCCACTTTTGGATGGGTTTGTTTGTTTTCTTGTAAATCTGTTTTACTTCTTTGTAGATTCTGGATATTAGCCCTTTGTCAGATGGGTAGATTGCAAAAATTTTTTCCCATACTGTTGGTTGCTGGTTCACTCTAATGATTATTTCTTTTGCTGTGTAGAAGCTGTGGAATTTAGTTAGGTCCCATTTGTCTGTTTTGGATTTTGTTGCCAATGCTTTTGGCGTTTTAGTCATGAAGTCCTTGCCTATGCCTGTGTCCTGAATGGTTTTGCCTAGGTTTTCTTCTCGGGTGTATATGGTGTTAGGTCTTATGTTTAAGTCTTTAATCCATCTGGAGTTAATTTTAGTGTAAGGTATCAGGAAGGGGTCCAGTTTCTGCTTTCTGCACACTGCCAGCCAGTTTTCCCAACACCATTTATTAAACAGGGAATCCTTTCCTATTGCTTGTTTTTGTCAGGTTTGTCAAAGATCAGATGGTTGTAGATAAGTGGTATTGTCTCCGAGGCCTCTGTTCTGTTCCATTGGTCTATATCTCTGTTTTGGTACCAGTACGATGCTATTTTGATTACTGTAGCTTTCTAGTATAGTTTGAAATCAGGTAGTGTGATGCCTCTGGCTTTGTTCTTTTTGCTTAGGATTGTCTTGGCTCTGTGGGCTCTCTTTTGGTTCCATATGAAGTTTAAGGTGGTTTTTTCCAGTTCTGTGAAGAAGGTCATTGGTGGCTTGATGGGGATAGCATTGAATCTGTAAATTACTTTGGGCAGTATGGCCATTTTCATGATAGTGATTCTTCCTAACCATGAGCATGGAATGTTTCTCCATTTGTTTGTGTCCTCTCTTAATTTCCTTTGAGCAGTGGTTTGTAGTTCTCCTTAAAGAGGTCCTTTACATCCTTTGTTAGTTGTATTCCTAGGTATTTTATTCTCTTTGTAGCAATTGTGAATGAGACTATGCTCATGATTTGCTCTGTTTGTCTGTTATTGGTGTATAGAAATGCTTGTGATTTCTGCACATTGATTTTGTATCCTGAGACTTTGCTGAAGTTGCTTATCAGTTTAAGGAGATTTTGGGCTGAGATGATAGGGTCTTTTAAATATACAATCATATTGTCTGCAAATAGAGACAGTTTGACTTCCTCTTTTCCTAATTGAATACCCTTTATTTTTTTTTCTTGCCTTATTTCTCTGGCTAGAACTTCCAGTACTATATTGAATAGGAGTGGTGACAGAGGGCATCCTTATCTAGTGCCAGATTTCAAAGGGAATGCTTCCAGTTTTTGCCCATTCAGTATGATATTGGCTGTAGGTTTGTCGTAAATAATTTTTATTATTTTGAGATATATTCTTTCCATACCTAGTTTATTGAGAGTTTTTAGCATAAAGGACTGTTGAATTTTGTCAAAGGCCTTCTCTGCATTTATTGAGATAATCGTGGTTTTTGTCTTTGGTTCTGTTCATGTAGTGGATTACTTTTATAGACTTGAGTATGTTGAACCAGCCTTGCATCCCCGGAATGAAGCCTACTTGATCGTGATGGATAAGCTTTTTGATGTGCTGTTGCAATCTGTTTGCCAGTATTTTATTGAAGATTTTTGCATCTGTGTTCATCATGGATATTGGCCTGAAGTTTTCTTTTTTTGTTGAGTCTCTGCTAGGTTTTAGTATCAGGATGATGTTGGTCTCATAAAATGATTTGGGAAGGATTCCCTCTTTTTGGATTGTTTGGAATAGTTTCAGAAGGAATGGTACCAGCTCCTCTTTGTATGTCTGGTAGAATTCAGCTGTGAACCTGTCTAGACCTGGACTTTTTTTGGTTGGTAGGCTATTAATTGCTGCCTCAACTTCAGCCCTTGTTATTGGTCTGTTCAAGGTTTCAGCTTCTTCCTGGTTTAGGCTTGGGAGGGTGCAAGTGTCCAGGAATTTATTCATTTCTTCCAGGTTTACTAGTTTATGTGTATAGAGTTGTTTGTAGTAATCTCTGATTGTAGTTTGTATTTCTGTGGCGTCAGCGGTGATATCCCCTTTATTGTTTTTTATTTCATCTATTTGATTCTTCTCCCTTTTCTTTTTTATTAATCTGGCTAATGGTCTATTTTGTTGATCTTTAAAAAAAAAAAAAAACTCCTGGATTTATTGATTTTTTTGAAGGATTTTTTTGTGTCTCTGTCTCCTTCAGTTCTGCTCTGATCTTAGTTATTTCTTGTCTTCTGCTAGGTTTTGAGTTTTTTCGGTCTTGCTCCTCTAGCTCTTTCAATTTTGACAATAGGGTGTCAATTTTAGATCTTCCTTCGCTTCTCTGGTGGGCATTTATTGCTATAAATTTCCTTCTAGACACTGCTTTAAATGTGTCCTAGAGATTCTGGTATGTTGTGTCTTCATTCTCGTTGGTTTCTAAGAACATCTTTATTTCTGCCTTCATTTCATTGTTTATCCAGTCGACATTCGAATTCCAGGAGCCAGTTGTTCAGTTTCCATGAAGTGGTGCGGTTCTGAGTTAGTTTTTTAATTCTGAGTTCTAATTTGATTGCACTGTGGTCTGAGAGACTGTTAGGATTTCCGTTCTTTTGCATTTGCTGAGAAGTGATTTACTTCCAATTATGTGATCAGTTTTAGAGTAGGTGCCATGCAGTGCTGAGAAAAATATTTATTTTGTGGGTTTAGGGTGGAGATTTCTGTAGATGTCTATTAGGTCCACTTGGTCCAGATCTGAGTTCAAGTCCTGGATATCCCTGTTAATTTTCTGTTTTGTTGATCTGTCTAATATTTTTTTTTTTTTTTTTTTTTTTTTTTTTTGCAACAGATGAAAGGAGATAAAAATGTCAAGGAAATATTGACTTGAACTTTATAAATATTGGTTTTGAGTGGCGATGATAAAGCAGATAAAAGAAAGGAGCTGAAGTATGACTGAAGCAATCAGATTTCTCCAAGCTTGATTTTCAAATGGTGCATTCTATGGATATAATTATAAATGGCAAGATTCTTTAGCATTTGGAGTTAATTAAATTTTTTTTTTTTTTTTTTTTTTAAAGAGAGAGAGAGAATAGGAAGAAGAAAAAAGGAAGAGAAAGAGAGAGAGAGAATGGGGAGGAGGGAGAAGGAAAAGAAAGAGGGAGAGAGAATGGGAGTATTGCTTTCTTGCCCAGGCTAGAATGCAATTTAGTAATGGGTATTGAAAACCTCTTTTATACTGATAATTATACTTAATGATGTAATCAGGAAGGAGTAAGGGAAGAAGATAACAAACAAACAGCCAACCAATATTTAATTTAAACCTATGAAATGCTATGCGATTACTGAGGAGTGATTTACTTCCAATTATATAGTCACCTTTGGAATAGGTGTGAGGTGGTAATGTATGTTTTGTGTATTTGAAGTGGAGAGTACTATAAATATTTATTAAGTTTACTTGTTCCAGGTCTGAGTTCAAGTTCTGAATATCCTTGTTAATTTTCTATCTCGTTGATCTATAGAATCGTTAGCTCTTCTTGTTGCATTGATCCTTTTGCCATTATGTAATGTCATTCCTCGCCTCTTTTGATCTTTGTTGCTTTAAAGTCTACTTTATCAGAGGTGAGAATTGCATCTGCTGCTTTTTGTTTATTAGTTTATTTTTACTCTCTGTTCAATTGGTAAATCTTCCTCCTTCTCTCTGAGTCTTTGTGTATTGTTGCATGTAAGATGGGCCTGGATGCAGCATACCGATGGGTTTTGGCTTTTTATCCAATTAAAATATATATAAGTTTAATACCAGCATTTGATGCTAGCTGGCTGTTTTGCCCATTAGTTGATGTGAATTTTTTATTGTGTTAAAGTTCTTTGCTTTTTGATATATTTTTGGAAAGGCTGATATTGGTTGTTCCTTTATATGTATAGTGCTTCTTTCAGAAGCTCTTGTAAAGCAGGCCTGGTGGTGGTGAACTCTCTAAGTACTTGTTTGTTCGCAAAAGATTTAATTTTTCCTTCGCACATAAAGCTTAGTTTGGCTGGATAGGAAATTCTGGGTTGAAAGTTCTTTTCTTTAAGGATGTTAAATATTGGTCCCCACTCTTTTCTGGCTTGTAGGGTTTCTGCTGAGAGATCTGCTGTAAGTCTGATAGGTTTCCCTTTATGGGTAACCTGAACTTTCTCTCTAGCTGCCCTTAGTATTTTCTCCTTCATTTCAACCCTAATAAATCTGGCAATTATGTGCCTTGGGGTTGGTCTTCTTGAAGAATATCTTTGTGGTGTTCTCTGTATTACCTGGAGTTGAATATTACCCTGCCTTGCCAGGTTGGGAAAATTTTCCTGAATGATATCCTGAAGAGTATTTTCCAACTTGGATTCATTCTCTTCATCACATTCAGGTACACCTATCAAACATAAATTAGGTCTTTTCACATAGTCCCATATTTCCTGGAGACTTTGCTCATTCCTTTTCATCCTTTTTTCTGCATTTTTGTCTTCTCGTTTCATTTCACTGAGCTGGTCCTCGACTTCTGATATCCTTCCTTCCGCTTGATCAATTCGACTGTTTAAACTTGTGCATGCTTCGCGAAGTTCTCGTGTTGTGTTTTTCAGCTCCATCAATTTACTTATATTCTTCTCTAAATTGTCCATTCTCATTAACATTTCGTTAAACCTTTTTTCAAGGTTCTTAGTTTCTTTGCATTGGGTTAGAATAAGTTCTTTTAATTCACAGAAGTTTCTTATCACCCACGTTTGGAAACCTGCTTCTGTTATTGGAATACCGGTGTAATCTATTAAGCCTTGTTCCGTTACTGATGAGGAATTGCAATCCCCTGTAGAGGGAGAGGCATTCTGATTTTGAGTATTCTCTACCTTTTTACGCTGGTTTCTTCCCTTCATTATATATTTGTCCGTCTGTCGTCTTTATAATTACCGACTTTCTAACTGGGTCTCTGACGTCCAACTTGTTGATTCCCTGCGCCGAAATCTGAGCAATCCACTGAGCCGGCCAAAAGAGCGGTGTTAAGATTGATGGTGCTTTTCTGCCCGGGAATCTCCGGACTCTGCACCAAGAACTGGCGTGCTAAGGCACCAGCAAAACCGCCACGCCGGCCACAAGAGTCGCCCTGGCGACCCGTGGAGCTCCTCCACTAGGAATCTCGTGGTCCGTGAGCAACTAATATTCGTCTGAAAGTGTGGCGTCCTCTCGTTCCTTGCGCTTTCACTGGGAGGTACGTGCCCGAGCTGCTAATCATCAGCCATCTTGGATCTCTCTCCTCTGATCTGTCTAATATTGACAGTAGAGTGTTAAAGTCTCCCACTATTGTTGTGTGGGAGTCTAAGTCTCTTTGTAGGTCGTTAGAAACTTGCTTTATGTACCTGGGTGCTCCTGTATTGGGTGCATATATATTTAGGATCGTTAGTTCTTCTTAATACATTGATCCTTTTACCATTATGTAATGCCCTTCTTTGTCTCTTTTGATCTTTGTTGGTTTAAAGTCCATTTTATCAGAGATTAAGATTGCAACTCCTGATTTTTTTTGCTCTCCACTTGCTTGATAAATCTTCCTCCATCGCTTTATTTTTAGCTTATGTGTGTCCTTGCACATGAGACGGGTTTCCTGAATACAGCACATCAGTGGGTTTTGACTTTTTATCCAATTGGCCAGTCTGTGTCTTTTGATTGGGGCATTTAGTCCATTTACATTTAAGATTAATATTGTTATGTGTGAATTTGATCCTGCCATTTTGATGCTAGCTGGATATTTTGCCTGTTAGTTGACACATTTTCTTCATTGTGTCAATGGTCTTTAACATTTGGTACATTTTTGGAGTGGCTGGTACTGGTTGTTCCTTTCCTTGTTTAGTGCTTCTTTCAGGAGCGCTTAGAAGGCCTGGTGGTGATGAAATCTCTCAGCAACTGCTTGTCCATAAAGGGTTTTCTTTCTCTTTCACTTATGAAGCTTAGTTTTTGGCCAGATATTAAATTCTGGGTTGAAAGTTCTTTTCTTTAAGGATGTTGAATATTGACCCCCACTCTATTCTGGCTTGTAGGGTTTCTGCGGAGTGATCCGCTGTGAGTCTGATGGGCTTCCCTTTGTGGATAACTTGACCTTTCTTTCTTGCTGCCCTTAGCATTTTTTTCCTTCATTTCAACCCTAGTGAATCTGACGATTATGTGCCTCGGGGTTGCTCTTCTTGAGGAATATCTTTGTGGTGTTCTCTGTATTTCCTGGACTTCAATGTTGGCCTGCCTTGCTAGTTTGAGGAAGTTCTCCTGGATAATAGCCTGAAGAGTGTTTTTCAGCTTGGATACATTCTCTCCGTCACATTCAGGTACACCTATCAAACGTAGATTAGGTCTTTTCACATAATCCCATATTTCTTGGAGGCTTTGTTAATTTCTTTTCACTCTTTTTTCTTTATTCTTACCTTCTCATTTTATTTCGTTGAGTTGATCTTCAATCTCTGATATTCTTTCTTCTGCTTGGTCGATTCAGCTATTGAAACTTGTGTATGCTTCGTGAAGTTCTCGTACTGTGTTTTTCAGCTCCATCAAATCGTTCATATTCTTCTCTAAGTTGTTTATTCTAGTTAGAATCTCATCTAACCTTTTTTCTAGGTTCTTAGTTTCTTTGCATTGGGTTAGCACATGTTCTTTTAGCTCTGAGAAGTTTGTTATTACCCACCTTCTGAAACCTGTTTCTGTCAATTCATCAGATTCATTCTCCATCCATCTTTGATCCCTAGCTGGTGAGGAGTTGTGATCCCTTGGAGGAGGAGAGGTGTTCTGGTTTTTGGTGTTTTCTTCCTTTTTGCACTGGTTTCCTCCCATCTTAGTGGCTTTATCTGCCTGTGGTCTTAGTAGTTGGTGACTTTCGGATGGGGTCTCTGAGTGGACGTCCTTTGTGTTGATGTTGAAGCTATTTCTTTCTTCATAGTTTTCCTTCTAACAGTCAGGCCCCTCTGTTGCAGGACCTCTGGAGGTCCACCCCAGACCCCACTCACCTGGGGATCACCTGTGGGGGCTGCAGAACAGCAAGGGTTGCCGCCAGTTCTTCCTCTGCTATCCTCGTCCCAGAAGGGTACCTGCCAGATGTCGGCCTGAGCTCTCCTTTATGAGGTGTCTCTTTGGGTATACGGGGGTTGGAGAGTTGCTTGAGGAGACAGTCTGTCTCTTATAGGAGCTCAAGTGCTGTGCTGGGAGCTCTGTTGTTCTGTGCAGAGCTGCTGGGCAGGTACCTTTGTAAGTCTGCTGCAGCTGAACTCATAAGTGCCTCTTTTCCCAGGTGCTCTGTCCTAGAAAGGTCGGCTTTATTTATAAGTTCCTGTGGTGCTGCTGCCTTTTTTCAGAGATGCCCTGCCCTGCACAGAATAATCTAGTCACAGTCTACCAGCAGAGGTTTTGCTGAGCTGCCACAGGCTCTGCCCAGCTGCTGTGTGAACTGTCTTGGTAGTGACGGACTGCATCAGTAGTGGGGGACGCCCTTCCCACCACTGAACTGGACCATCCTGGGTCCAGCTGTGCTTGCTGCAAAACTCTCAATCCAGAGCATTTCAGATTGCTTGTTTTGTGGGGATGGTACCCGCCTAGTCAGATCACCTGGCTCCCTGTCTCAGCCCCCTCCCTTTCAGTTGAATGGGTGGCTCTGTCTCCAAGGTGTTCCAGGTGCCAGTCGAAACGGCCGCCCAGACTTGTGTGAGTTTCTGTGCGCCGACCCGGCACCGGCTGAAACCGCTGCACTTCAGCCTGGGAATCTCCTGGTCTGTGGCTAGTGAAAACTTGTTTGGAAATGCGGTGAGCACTCACCCTCTGCGCTGTTCTTGCTGGGAACTGCACTCTGGAGCTGTTCCTGTTTGGCCGTGTTGGCTCCTCCCCCAGTCCTCATAGTCATACCAGTAGGTATGAAGTGCTGTCTTGTTGTTGTTTTGATTTGTGTTTTTCTAATGACAAATGACATGGAGCATCTTTTCATGTACTTGTTGGCTAATTTTCTTTGGGAAAATATCTATTCAGGTCCTTTGCCTGTTTGTTGTTGTTGTTATTTGTTTCTTGTTTTGACGGAGTCTCTTTCTGTCGCCTAGGCTGGAGTGCAGTGGCGTGACCTTGGCTCACTGCAACTTCTGCCTCCCAGATTCAAGCAGTTCCCATGCCTCAACCTCCCAAGTAGCTGGAATTACAGGCATGCACTACCATGCCTGGCTAACTTTTTATATATATATATATTTTTTTTATAGAGACAGGGTTTTGCTGTGTTGGCCAGGCTGGTCTCAAACTCCTGGCCTCAAGTGATCTGCCTGCCTCAGCCTCCCAAAGTGCTGGGATTACAGATGTGAGCCACAACTCCCAGCCTTCTGCCCATATTTTATTTGGGTTGTTTCTTTTTGTTGTTGGATTGTGAAAGTTTATTTTATGTTCTGGATACCAAATCCTTATTCAAAATACAACACATAAATAATTTCTCTATTCTGTGGGTATCTTGTCATTTTCTTGATGGGGGGCTTGGATTCACAAAAGTTATAATTTTAACCAGGCACAGTGGCTCGGCTGTAATCCCAACACTTTGGGAGGCCAAGATGAGCATATTACCTGAGGTCAGGAGTTCAAGACCAACTTGACCAACTTAGTGAAGCCCCATCTCTACTAAAAATGCAAAAGTTAGCCAGGCACAGTGGTAGGTGCCTGTAATCTCCGATACTTGCAAGGTTGAGGCAGGAGAATCACTTGAACTTGGGAGGCGGAGGTTGCAATGAACTGAGATGCACTGTATTACAGCCTGAGAAACAGAGCGAGACTCCATCTCAAAAAAACAAAAAAGGTTTAATTGTGAAGAAGTCTGTTGTATGTAGTTTTTCTTTCTTGCTTGTGTTTTTGGTGTGATACCTAAGAAACTATTGCCAAAGTCAAGGTCATGAAGATTTACCCCTATGTTTTCTTCCAAGAATTTTCTAGTTTTAACTCTTACAGTTAGCTCTTTCATCTATCTTGAGTGAATTTTGCATATGATGTGGAGAAAGGGTCAACTTTATTCTTTTGCATTTGTATATCCAGTTATCTCACCACCTTTGTCGAAGATACGGTTCTTTCCCTGTCAAATGAGCTTTGCACCCTTATTGGAAAGTGTGTGGCCATACACACTGGAGTTTATTTACGTACTCTCAATTCCGTTGGTCTATATATCTTGAACTCCTGACCTCAAGTGATCCAGCTGCCTTGGCCTCCCAAAGTGCTGGGATCACAGGCGTGAGCCACCACTCCTGGCTCCATTGGTCTGTATATCTATCCTTGGGTATGTACCACCCTGTCTTGATGACTGTTACGTTGTAGTACGTTTTAATAATAGTAAGTGTAAATCTTCCTACTTTGTTCTTCTTTTTCAGTACTTGTCTGTTCAAGATCCCTTGTAGTGTCACAAATTTTCAGATCAGTTTGTGTGTTTCTGAAAGAAAAGAAAGCTATCAGAATTTTGATAATGATTCTTTGACCTCTGTAGATCATTTTGGGTAGTATTGTCACCTTAACAATATTAAGGCTTCAGATACATAAGCTTCTGTTACTCATATTTATCTCATTCTGTTGTGGTTAGGGAAGATACTTTATATGAATTCATTGTTTTTAAATTTAGTGAGACTTTCCTTATAGCCTAACATATGATCTGTCCCGGAGAATGTTCCATGTGCATTTGAGATGAATATGCGTTCTCTTGTTGGGTGATGTGTTCTTTCTGTATCTGCTAGGTCTGGTTAGTTTATAGTATTGTTTAAGCCCTCTGTTTCCTTTTTAGTCTTCTAATATGTTGTTCTATCCATTATTGAAAGTGGAGTATTGAAGTCTCAAACTCTTACTATAAAACTCTCTATATCTTTCTTCAATTATGCCAGTTTTTACTTGATTTGTTTTGGAGTTCTTTTTAGGCACCTATATGTTTATAACTGTTATATTTTCTCCATGAATTGATGCTTTATAAATCTATAATGTCTTTCTCTGTGTTTTATAACAATTTTTCTTGTATGAAATATCTTTTTCCATTTATTCATTATCAACCATATTTGTGTCTTTGAATGAAAAGCAAGTCTCATATAGATAGTATGTACAGATTCTCTGCAACTTTGATGGGGTTATGTTCCAGTAAAGCCATTGTAAGTTTAAAATGCCATAAGAAAAAATGCAAAACAATGAAAAAAGAAAAAAAAAAGTCAAAAATGCATTTAATTCACCTAACCTACTGAACATAATAGCTTAGCCTAGCCTAAACATGCTCAGAACCACTTGCCGACAGTTGGAAAAAGTCATCTAACAGTGTATTTTATAATAAAGTGTTGAATATCTCAACGGTTATAAATTATATATTGGATATTGTGCTGAAAGTGAAAAACAGAATGGTTATAGGGTACTTGAAGTGTAGTTTCTACTGAAAGCATATGACCTTTGCACCATCGAAAAGTTAAAAACCCATACCATTGTAAACTGGGGACCATCTGTAATTGGGTTATTTTTTAAATCCGTTCTGCCAAAATCCACCTTTTAATGTGTAATTACTGACAAGGAAGGAGATACTTCTGCCTATTTACTGTTTGCTAAATACCTATTTGCTTTTTTCTATGTGCCATATCATTTTTGTTCCTCAGTTGTTTCACTGTTGTTTCCTTTAGTGTTAGATATTTTCTAGTGTACCATTTTGATTCGCTTCTCATTTCTTTGTATTCTTTTTAGTTGTTTTCTTAGTGGTTGGCCTGGGAATTCTAATAAGCATTTTAATTTATAACAATCTAGTTTAATAGCAACTTAGTTTCAATAGTATATAAAAACTTTGTTTCATTATAGGTGTTTAATTTAGTAATTTTGTCACAAAGTACATCTGTATGCATTGTGTGCCCATTAATGTACATGTATAATCGTGTATGGTTTTGTCTTTAAACTATGTAGTAATAAAAGAGAAGTTACAAACCAAAAACACAGTGTCAGTGACTTTGATATTTACCTCTGTATTTACCTTTACCACTGTTCTTCACTTCTTTCTCTGGATTCAAGTTACTGTCCATTATCTTTTCATTTTGTCATGAGGTCACCCTTTATCATTTTTTGTAGGGTAGATGTAATAGTGACAAACACTCAGTCTTTGTTCATGGGAAGGTCTTCATTTCTTTATTTTTGAAGGGGAGTCTTGCCAGATGCAGAATTCTTGGTTGCCATTTTTTCTCAGCACTTTGAATATACCACCCCAGTGCTTAGTGGTCTCCATTGTTTCTGATGAGAAATTGTCTGTTAATCTTACCAAGGATCCTGTGTACATGATAAGTCACCTCCCTCTTGCTGTTTTTAGGATGCTGCCTTTGTCTTTCAACAGTCTGATTAATATGTGTTTGATGCCAGTTGCAATGACTCCTACCTATAAGCCCAACACTTTGGGAGGCTGAGGCAAGAGGACCCCTTGAGGCCAGGAGTGTGAGACCAGCCTAGGCAACTTAGACAGACCCTGTCTCTACAAAAAAATTTAAAAATTAGCCAGATGTGGTGGTGCACACCTGTGGTCCCAGCTTCTTGGGAGGCTGAGGTGGACGGATTGCTTGAACCCAGGAGATCAAGGCTGCAGTGAGCCATGATCATGCCACTGTACTCCAGCCTAGGTGACACAGTAAGAAGACCCTGTCTCAAAGAGAGAGAGAGTGTGTGTGTGTGGGTGTGTGTGTGTGTCTGTGTGTTTCAGTATGAATCTATTTTTTCAAGTTTATTCTACTTGAGTTTGTTGAGCTTCTTGGATTTGTACATTTGTGCCTTTCTTCAAATTTTGAGAGGTTTTTAGCCATTATTTCTTCCACCTTCTCACCCCTTTCTCTACATCTCTCTCTTCTCTGCATCATATATATGTTGATATGTGTGATAACATCCCACAGGTCTCAGACTCTGTTCATCTTTTTTAAAGTTTTCTCTCTCTCTTTCTCTCGTTGATAAAGGTTCTCACTTACTCTGTCACCTAGGTTTGAGTGCAGCGGACTGATCATGGCTTACTACTGCCTTGACCTCTTGGGCTCAAGTGATCCACATCACCCTCCCAAATAGGGAGGCAAGGCTACAAACATGCATCGCCATGCCCAGCTAACTTTAATTTTTTCTGTAGAGTCGGGGTCTCACTATGCTGCCCAGGCTGGTCTTGAACTCCCAGACACAAGCAATTCTCCCGCCTCATCCCCACAAAGTGCTGGTATTATAGGCATGAGCCACCACACCAGATCTCTCTCTTTTTTCTGCTCCTCAGACTGGATAATATCAATTGTCCTATCTTCATGGACACCAATTTTGTCTTCTGCCTGCTCAAATCTGTGCTGAATGTTTCATTTCAGATACTGTACTTTTCAACTCAGGTTTTTATTTGCCTTCCTGAAGTTTCTATCTCTTTACATTTTCCATTTTCGTATTTTTTTTGATATGCCATAGTCATACCTGTTTTGCTGTTTCTCATTTGATGAGAATTTGTACTCATGGTTTCCTTTAGTTCTTTTTTTTTTTTTTTGGCGTAGTTTCATTCTTTTCACCCAGGCTGGAGTGCAGTGCTGTGATCCCAGCCCATCATAACCTCCACCTCCCAGGTTCAAGTGATTTTCCTGCCTCAGCCTCCCGAGTAGCTGGGATTACAGGCATGCACCACCCCCCCCAGCTAATTTTGTGTATTTAGTAGAGATGGGGTTTCTCCATATTGGTCAGGCTAGTCTTGAACTCCTGACCTCAGGTGATCCACCTGCCTCAGCCTCTCAGAGTGCTGGGATTACAGGCATGAGCCACCATGCCTGGCCTCCTTTAGTTCTTTATACATATTTCTTGTACATCTTTTAGCAGATTTAAAATAGTTGATTTGTTTTATTTGTATAGTTAAGTCCAGTGTTTGAACTTCTGAAGGGACAGTTTCTACCAGCTTCATTCTTCTTGTAATGGGCCCAACATTTGTTTCTTTGCCTCCCTCATAATTATTTTGTTGAAACTAGGCATTTGGAATACTATAAAATAACAATTTGGAAATCAGACTTTTCCCCATCTCCAGAGTTTGTTTTGCTTCTTGTAGTTAGTATTGTATCTGTAGAACATACAACAGTTCTTTTTTTTTTTTTTTTTTTAAATGGAGTCTTGCTCTGTCACCCAGGCTGGAGTGCAGTGGTGCAATCTTGGCTCACTGCAACCTCTGCCTCCCAGGTTCAAGCAATTCTCCTGCCTCAGCCTCTGGAGTAGCTGGGATTACAGATGCACACCACCACACCTGGCTAATTTTTGTATTTTTAGTAGAGACAGAGTTTCACTATGTTGGCCAGGATAGTCTCAATCTCTTGACCTCATGAACCACCTGCCTCGGCCTCCCAAAGTGCTGGGAGTACAAGTGTGAGCCACTGTGCCCAGCCACATACAACAGTTCTAAAGTTAGTTCTGAAATAGAGCTATTGTATATTCTAAAGTTCAAGAATATTGTATATTATAAACTACTGTTAGAATATACAATAGTTCTATTTCAGAACTAACTTTGTAATGTCTGTATTTGTCACATGTGGCCACTGAAGTCTCTTCTGATAGCTTAATGGTCATATAGTGATTTTAAGGCCTGGAACAAAAAGGAAAAAAACTTCCAGTCTCTTTACATGAGCTCTACATGTACATAGGGACATGCCATTAATACTTAGGTAGGCAGTTAACTCTGCCTTGACCTTCATTTCTGCCATGTGCGGAGTCTGAAGGTCAGCAAAAGGTAAGGGTTTCATGCCTTCTGAGGTATTTTCTGAATATGCTCCCAACCCTGGGTATGTGCTTGGAATTATAGGTTCCTGAGAATTTGAGGAAGACTTTTCAAAGTCCTACTCCCCAAACATCTTTTTCCCCATTTTTCCTTCCAGGCTTTTTGTTTAGTCTTCGGTTTGCTTCTACTGTTTTCTCTTGCCTCAGGCAGTACTGACTAATACATTTGCCTTTACATATGTCAGCCACATGTGGTCAGGGTAACCAGCTACGTACTCGAAGTATTAGATAAATCAAGGCAAGCCTTTGAGCCAGTCCTTCAGGGAACCACCAGACAGGTCAGAAAAAGCAACCACAGAGTAAGTTCTGTTCTGCTGCCTCCAAGTACTAGGAATGCAGGCTGTCATCTTCAAGGTTTTAGACAAAGCAGGGGAAAGAGGATGGGACTAGAGTCCATTTAAAGTATCATAAAGTGCTCTTACCCAGATTCAGCTGGGTTTTCTGATAAAGCATTCTCCTGATTGCTATGGACTTTCGATAAATTTCCAGAGTTCCAATAAAGTGGACTCTGACAGCTTTTGCCAGTTTATTCACTGTTTTTGTGACAGATGAACTTTTGGAATTCCATACTCCACCACTGTCACTGTCATCCCTTATCCCAAGTCTTTCTTAAGCACCTCCGTGTTCTTAGGTCTGTGCTGGGGCTTGAGAGTGCAGTGATGAATGAGACAGATGTGGTCCCACCCGCATGGGCTGTCTCTCATTCCTGCCTTATGAACTGAAGATCTCTTTCTTGCCCTGACTTTATATTCTTCATGGTTAAAAGTTTTGGGGTCACTCAAGTGTGCATTTGAACTTAGATGTAGCCTTCTAGGGCTATTTATGCCCTATTACCTTGAATATTGAGTTGAATATGTTTGCATTTTTGTTCCCTGTGAGAGTTACCGTGTGCATTAGAATTAAGGCATCATTTATTTCACTGCTCCTAAAGTCACAGTTTCTCATCTTCAGAAATGTTGGCTTTTGTTTCATGGAGTTGGTTGTCCCCAGCACAGTTCCCTGTATCATGTGTATTTTTTCCATAAATAGGTTGTCATGTTAATAAACCCAGACTGATATCCCAGTTGGAACAAGACAAGAAGGTAATGACAGAGGAAAGAGGAATTCTACCAAGCACCTGTCCAGGTGAGCACCAGGTGGATGTGAGCCCTTGTGAGGAATAGCTCTGGCCAGTGGCTTGGTGGTTGACAGTATTACATTAGTTAATGTCAATCAGGGAACTCCGTAAAATGCCCTTTTCCTGACAAAGATGCACGAGAACATTTGGTATGAGCGCCCTCGTGTACTTTCTTTTCTGACTCTCTCTTTGTCATCTCATACTTCACTTCAGGCTCAGGGAAGAAACAAACATGCAACTCTTTTTAAAATTTCAGTCAAGTTCCTTCCCACTTTGCAATCCTGATCGCTTCTCTTTTTGTCAATCTGTGACCAGTCTCAATTTGTCTAGAATCTTTGTTTAAAATGAATACTTCAACTTTTCATAACCAAATCCTCTTTGTTGCAAACGTCCTCAAACACTCTGATCCCTTAGAGTCTGCCCTTTCTCATGTGTAAGGGCAGACTCTAAGGGATCAGGGTGTTTGAGGACGTTTGCAACAAAGAAGACTTTGGAAAGTCTTCCTCATATTCTCAGGAACCTATAATTTCCATTTCTTTCCTCCATCAACCTAAATTTCTTTTCCATTTGTTTCAGATTTGGAGACTCTACTTAAAGCCAAATGGTTAACCCCTAAGAAGCATGTTTTCAAAAAAGAACAGTCTAAACGTGTAAAAACAGTAAGACTAATATGGGTGATTTCTGGTTTTCTACAGTAGGAGAATGCCCTAAGTTTAGAAAGGGTGCAAAATAACCAGGAGAGGCATTAAAGGAAAGTGTCATTTATAATTGAGAATGCCATGTCCCTGGAGAGACACCGTGAAAATTGTGACTTTTTAGAGAAATGAGTTAGCTCCAAACTTACTTCTTTACTGAGAGTTCCCACAAGTAAATATTTCCTATCTGTGGCTCAGATATTGACTGCTGGAAATGAAACTTCATCCAGAAGTTATCAGAAAATGTTTTGTGAATCTGATAAGGGCTTGTGGCAAAGCATCTATCTTTTTTAACTTTCTTAGAGCTGAAACTGGGCAGAAACCATATACAACCACTTAAAGTGCCAAAATACCAATTATAATAATGTAATAGAATTCCTGGGAGATAAAATTCCTATGAGAACATTAAGTATTTCCTATATTATAAATTATAGTTATCATTCGTCTCTTAATTCTCAGGAAAGAAGTCATCGTGGAGTGAAGCTCAATGAATGCAATCAGTGTTTTAAAGTCTTCAGCACAAAATCTAACCTAACTCAGCACAAGAGAATACATACTGGAGAAAAACCCTATGACTGTAATCAATGTGGAAAGTCCTTCAGCAGTAGATCTTACCTAACTATTCATAAGAGAATCCATAATGGGGAGAAGCCATATGAATGCAATCACTGTGGGAAAGCATTTAGTGATCCCTCATCCCTTAGACTGCATGTGAGAATTCACACTGGAGAAAAACCCTATGAATGTAACCAGTGTTTTCACGTCTTCCGCACTAGTTGTAACCTCAAAAGCCACAAGAGAATTCACACAGGGGAGAACCACCATGAATGTAATCAGTGTGGAAAAGCTTTCAGCACAAGGTCCTCCCTCACTGGGCACAATAGCATTCATACAGGAGAGAAACCTTATGAATGTCATGACTGTGGAAAAACCTTCAGGAAGAGCTCCTATCTGACACAGCACTTAAGAACTCATACCGGAGAAAAGCCCTATGAATGTAATGAGTGTGGGAAATCTTTCAGCAGTAGCTTTTCTCTTACTGTGCACAAGAGGATACATACTGGAGAGAAACCCTATGAGTGCAATGACTGTGGAAAAGCCTTTAATAATCTCTCAGCTGTGAAGAAGCACTTAAGAACTCACACTGGAGAAAAACCCTATGAATGTAATCATTGTGGGAAATCCTTCACTAGTAACTCCTACCTTTCTGTGCACAAGAGAATACATAATAGGTGGATATGAATTACTGCAGGAACTTCTGGGGGAAAGCACTCATTGATCTTTCATCCTTACGATATCCTTAAATAACATACTGGATGTATGTTATTTGTTACAGTGTAACAAATGATCCCCCAAAACTTTGTGGCTTCAAACACCAAACATTTATTATCTCACAATTTGTACAGGTCAGGAATTCAAGAACAGCTTATCTGTAGTTGCACTGCAGGATCTTTCATGCGCTTAGTTGCAGTCAAGATGTCAGCCAAAGCTGTGGTCATCTAACATCTTTACTGATGAACAGTCCACTTCCAAGGTGACTCATTCACATGCCTAGAAAGTTGGTGTTGGTTGTTGTCAGGGGACCTTCAGTCATTAACATGTAGGCCTCTCCACGTTGGCCTCTTTACAAGACTGAATTCCTTTGTGATTTGGCAATAAGTTCTCCCCAGGGTTAGTGATCCAAGAGAGGACCAGTACAGTGGCCAAAATGGCTTTTATGACCTATCCTCGGGAGGACTGTTAAGCTCTCACTTATTTCCTATTGTATCAGTCTCACAACACACCAATCTTGCTATGATATGGGAGACTACAGAAGGTATGAATACCAGGAAACAGATCACTCAGAAACATCTGGGAAACTTGCCATGGAATTAATGAAGAAAAGCCCTTAGCACATCACCCTTTTAATCTAATCAATATGAAATAGCATTCAGTGACTCCCATTAATTCACTCTGAAGAGAGAAACCTTTTGAGTACAGTCTGCATGGTAAAGCTCTCAGCTCGAACTCTTACCCTGATGGGCCCAGAAGATGATGTACTGAGAGAATCCTGAAGAATGGAATAGCTGTAGGAAAGCCTTCCATGATATCACCAGGGATTCATGTGACAGCTCACACTAAGGGAGAAAGTCTGCAAATGTGTCATCAGAATGCAGAAGCCTTCAGGGACAGTCATCCCGTAAGACACATTGGAAATCACACATGGAACAACACTCAAATGTGGAATACCCTACAGCAAAAGTGTTCACATTACTGAGCAAAATACAGTGTGGTCTTCTTCAGTGACCATGGGAAATCCTTGAATGTTCTCTCAGTTTTTAAGGGACTTGAAAATTAATTCTGGAGAGAATGCCCTATTGAACATCAACATTGGAGAGCTTTCCGTTTTTCCACATTTGTTAGGAAACTTGTGAGTGTTCACACTGTAGAGAAACTTGCAAATATGAAGAATAAGAGAAAGCCTTCAGTGATGCCTCTGTGTTAGGGAAAATATGGAACTTCTCCCTGGATGCAAAACCTATGAGTATATTAATATTGGAAAATTTTTCAGTGATTCTTCTCTTTCTTGTATATGAGAGAACTTATATGGAGAAACCCCTAGGAATGTAATCAGTGTTAGGATGCCTCAGCCTGAACTCTCCACTGAGTGACTACAGTTTTTACTGGGGACAAAAACTGTAATAACTGTTTTAAGTTATTTTCTCTCTATCCTAGTACAGCAAATACTGTTGGCTTCTCTCTTGGTGTCAATTCTGTTCTGTGTATTTGCTTAAAGAAAGTAACATTTTGAAGTTTATCAGTGTCTCATCTATAGATTGGACCTCCAGCTCATTAATTTTTTAGTCTTCCCCCCCACCCAGGGAAAATTAATTGGAATTTTTTTTTTAATATAAACATTTATGTATAGCTGTTCCCTAAAATAAACATTAACTTATATTTCATAATTATAATGCAATATATTTATTATCATTTGCTTATTAAGGACATCAACACATTGCATATTCAAAAAGTTATTTCCAAATACCTTCTAAGTGATTTGGTTTATCATAATGGAAATTAGTATTTGTAATACACATTTTTCTAATGGCATTTTTGTCAGAGTACATGAGCTTTATAATACTGATTATTTACTCTCTATCCTGGTATGGCAAATACTGTTGGCTTCTTTCTCAGTGTCCATTCTCTTCTGTTTATTTGCCTTAAGAAAGAAACATGTTGTTCAAGTTGTCTGTGAACAGTATCGAAAGTTCTCAATCTTACAGTTTTTTTCCTGAAGCCTAGGCAGGTTTTTTTTTCTCACTCCCCTGGCAATGAGAAGTAAGTAGAAGTCACTGTGGGGAACATTGTCTGGCTTGTTCTCCTCGCTTAGTTTCCATTCATCTCACCCATTCTGTCTCTTGGAAAGTGGCCTCAAGGTCTAGCGTTTAAAGAGCTTCTTTTTTGACCATCATGACAGAAACCAATGTGCAGCCAATAATTATAATGCTCTGGGCTCTCCAAGAGCCTCCAAATGGCTGCATCTGCTCTGGACTCTACCCTTCTTATGTAACTAAAAGAAACCCCTAACTGATTGAAGCCAACATGATCTGTTGTTTGTTTTTGAGGTGGTGTTCTGCTGAATTCCAGCAGAATGCAGAATCTAACTGGTAAACCTATAAAGTGGTCAAGTGTTATCCATGTTGTTTCTTTGAAAACAATGTATATTCTCTAGTATTTGGATATAGGGTATATGCACATGAATGCAATGTAGTTGTATTTCCAAGTACAGTACATACATTCAGATTTATTTTCCTAACCTTATTTAGTGATAGAGGTGTAGTAAACTCTCCCATTATGTTTATGTATTAACATACTGTAATTTTGTCATTTTTAATTTATATATTTTGATGTTATGTAACTAGATGCATACAGGATTAGGTATTTTCTTCTGTATTGTTTCTTTATATGTGAGGATGGTATTTTTACATAGCAAAGTATTGTAATGCATTAATGACACATGGCCAAACATTTATTTATTATTTAAAGACAGAGTTTTGCTCTTGTCACCCAGGCTGGAGTACAATGGTGTGATCTCGGCTCACTGCAACCTTTGCCTCCCAGGTTCAAGCTATTCTTCTGCCTCAGCCTCCCCAGTAGCTAGGATTACAGCCACCACACCTGGCTAATTTTTTTGTATTTGTAGTAGAGACAGGGTTTCACCATGTTGGCCAGGCTGGTCTCAAACTCCTGATGGTCAAACATTTATATAGCACTTCCCATAAATAAGGCCCCCTTCTAAATGCCATATAAATGTTAACTGAGTATGCATTATAAACAAGTATGTAATGTTATCCCCAGTTTACAAATGAGAAAACTGGTATGTTACGCTTAAGTCACTAGTCTGCATTCACTGACTAGTAAATGGTAGAGCCAAGATCTGAACCCAGACAGGCCATGCACTTTACCACTACCCTATTTATGTGTATGTGTGTGTGTGTGTGTGTGTGTATGTATACACATACACATGCATACATACATACACTATAGCCACTATAACTGCTTGCCATAACAACACTTGTTCTTTAGAGGAAGATAACATAATTGAGAGCCTCTACAAAGTATTGACAACATGCAACAGACAGTAAAAGATGACTAGACATGCAAAGAAGCAGGAAAATGTCCTCATTTATGAATATATAAATCAATAGAAGCAGAACCAGAGACAATTTGGGTATTGGAGTTAACAGACAAAGACATTAAAATAACTGTGAATAATATGTTAAGGGAAATGTAGGAAACATGGACACACCATAGAAAATGGGAGGCAAACTGCAAATCTACCAAACAACCAAAGAAAAAGGCCACATTGCTTTCAAAGTAGCATCAATAAGACTAATGATAACTTTTCACAAGAAACTGGAAGCAAGAAGACAATGAATGCCATCTGACCTATAAAGGGTTGAATGGGTTGGGGGGGGGGGGGACTGTCAATCAAAAGTTCTATAACCTAAGAAAATATCTTCAAAACTCAAGACAACATTTTCCAATGGGAGGGATTTTTTTAAGCTAAGAGAATTTAACAGCATAACTGCATTTCAAGAAACACTAAGATTTCTTCAAGCTACAGACATAATTCCAGGAATTAAGATCAATAGGAAACATAAGATGTAAGTAAATATAAGTGAATATTGACTGTACAAAGCAATCCTGCATAGTTTTACAACTTTTTTTTTTCTTTTTTTTTTTTTGTTTCCCAGGTTGGAGTGCAGTAGCACGATCTGGGCTCACTGCAACCTCCATCTCCTGGGTTCAAGCAATTCTCCTGCCTCAGCCTCCTGAGTAGCTGGGATTACAGGTACGCAGCACCACGCCTGGCTAAATTTTGTATTTTTAGTAGAGATGGGGTTTCACCATGTTGGCCAGGCTGGTCTCAAACTCTTGACCTTAGGTAATCCACCCGCCTCAGCCTCCCAAAGTGCTGGGATTACAGGCATGAGACAACGACCCATCCAGTTTAACAACTTTTATGTACATCTAAACTTTCCAAATAAAATGCTTCTAAAGACACATTGAACTGATCTCCCCAAACTAAAGGTGGTAGGAAGCCTTGCAAGAGATTCCCCCAACACACACAAACACACAAAACCAGTGTTTATGGAAGGCCCAACAAGTGTCTGTATCCAGCAATAGAGCTGACAGAAGTCTTAGTAAGGGGTCATCAGGCCCCTCCAAAACTAGAGGCAACAGGACCTCAGTTAGCAAGTGTTGTCCCCAAACACAAAATACATTGTTTGAGAAAGCAAGACATCCATCCTCCCAAAACTAGAACTGACAGGAATTTCAGTAAGCACTTCCAGTTATCTCCAATACTTGAAATGACAGCAGTCCCATAAGTGACTTCCTCAGCTGCCCCTCAGTACTAAAGAATGAGGAGCCTGAACCCAGTGACCCTCCCCATCTATACCAATAATAAGGAAGGCACAGAAAGTGACTCTATTAATCCCCTCAACACTAGAGAAAATAGGTTGAAAGAGACCCTTCCAGACCCACTGAGCAGGGATAAGTGGAGCCACACCAAATAATGCCCAATCTTCTCCCCAAACTAAGACAATGGGACCTCCATCCAGTTACACTTCCCTGTCTCCCAAATACTTAAAAAATAGGAGTCAAAAGTAGTGATCCTGCAGGTTTCTGAAAAACAGGAGCTTGAACCTCAGGCCTCTTAGTTACACCCCGCAACATAGTGAGGATTCCATCAGACGAGAGCTTCCCCAAGTGATCCCCCATATTCCTCTAACATTAAGGAAACCCAAAAAGGCAACTTTCAATCCCCTACATACTGAAGAAAGCTCTGGCTTCCACAACACTCTCAACACAAACCCTAGCTTGCCTCACTTGTCTCCCCAAGAGCAGACACGAATATCCCCAGCAATGACACCACAGTCTTCCCCAGAAGAATCACCAGAATCTCAACAGACAACCAGATGGGTGCTGTGGCTCACATCTGTAATCCCAGCACTTTGGGAGGCTGAGGCGGGCACGTCACGAGGTCAAGAGATCGAGACAATCCTGGCCAACATGGTGAAACCCCATCTCTACTAAAAATATAAAAATTAGGTCAACAGATCGAGACCATCCTGGTCAACATGGTGAAACCCCGTCCCTACTAAAAATACAAAAAATTGGCTGGGCGTGGTGGCACGTGCCTGTAATCCCAGCTACTCAGGAGGCTGAGGCAGGAGAATTGCCTGAACCCAGGAGGTGGAGGTTGCAGTGAGCCGAGATCACGCCATTGCACTCCAGCCTGGGTAACAAGAGCGAAACTCCGTCTCAAAAAAAAAAAAAAAATACAAAAATACAAAAATTAGCTGGGTATGGTGGCAGGCACCTGTAACCCCAGCTACTCAGGAGGCTGAGACAGGAGAACCGGCTTGAACACAGGAGGCGGAGGTTGCAGTGAGCTGAGATCATGCCACTGCACTCCAGCCTGACAACAGAGTGACTCCGTCTCATTAAAAAAAAAAAAAAAAAAAAAAAAAAAAAAAAAAAAAAAAAAAAGACACCCCAACAGGTTCTACCTCTCATTCAATTATCCCAAAATAAGAGTTGATAGAAGCATCAGGAAGCAACACCCTCAACATAAATGAGGAGAGCCGACAGTGTGAGTCCCTCAAGTCTTCCCTAACATGAGATGACAGCCCTTCAAACAGCCCCCTTTATTCTAAACAAGAAAGAAGCTGAGCTCCAGCAGGCAACTCTTCAGCCTGCTCTTACAGTGCAAATGTCTGTCCTCAAGTGATAGCAGATAGCCGGGGAGGTAGAGGTTGCAGTGAGCCAAGATTGCGCCATGGCACTCCAGCCTGGGCAACAGAGTGAGACTCTGTCTCAAAAAAAAGTTATGGAATCACCAGACGACCCAGACATTCCACTCCTTGGTGTATACCCAAAAGAAGTGTGCTCAAACAAATCATTGCTCATCACGTTCACAGAAGCCTACCTCTACAGCCAAAGGTGGAAAAACCCCAAGTGTCCACTAATGGACTTATGCATAAACAGAATGCAATATATCAACATAATGGAATATTATTGGGTAATAAAAAGGAATGAAGGACTGGGTATGGTGGCTTGAGCCTGTAATCCCAGCACTTTGGGAAGCCAAGCCAAGAGGATTATTTGAGGCCAGGAGTTTGAAACCAGACTGGTCAACATAGTGAGACTTCATCTCTACAAAAAAAAAAAAAAAAAAAAAAAAAAAAAATGCCAGGTGTGGTGGCTTGCACCTGTAATCCCTACATATTAAATAAGGCCAAGGCAAGAGGACTCTGAGGCCAGGAGTTTGAAACCAGCCTGGTCAACATAGTGAGACTTAATCTCTACAACAACAACAACAAAATGCCTGGTGTGGTGACGTCGACCCATCTGCTTGAGATGCTGAGGCAGGAGAATTGCTTGAACCTGGGAGGCAGAGGTTGCAGTGAGCTGAGATTAAAACACTGCATTCCAGCCTGGGTGATAGAGTGAGACCCTGTCTCCAAAAAAAAAAAAAAAAAAAGATATCTGCTACCATGTAGATGAACCTTGAAAACATACTAAATGAAAGAAGGCTGACACAGTAGGTAGCATGTGGTATCAACTCATTTATACAAAATATCTAGAATAGTTAAATACATAGAAAGAGAAATCAGATTATTGATGGCCAGGTGTCTTGGTTCACACCTCCCAGCACTTTGGGAGACAGAGATGGGTGGATCATCTGAGGTCAGGGGTTCGAGACCAGCCTGGGCAACATGGTGAAACCTTGTCTATCCTAAGAATAAAAAATACAAAAATTAGTTGGGCATGGTAGTGCATGCCTGTACTCCTAGCTACTCAGGAATCTCAAAAGAATCACTTGAACTGAGAGGCAGAGGCTACAGTGAGCCAACATCGAGCCATTGCACTCCAGCCTAGGTGACAGAGCAAGACTGTCAAGAAAGAAGGAAGAAAGGAAGAGAAGGAAGGGAGGGAGGATGGGAGGGAGGGAAAGAGAGAAAAAGAAGGAGAGAAAAGAAAGAAAAAGAAAAGAGAAAGAAAAAGCAAGCAGATTGATGGCTGCATGATCTTGGAGGTGGGTGGAGATGGGAATTGGGGTTGATTACTTAATGAGTAAGGAGTCTGATTTTGGGATGGCAAAAATGACTGAACTAGAGAGAAGTGACAGGTTTATCACTTCATGAATGTACCAAATGCCGCTGATTTGTTCACTTTAAAATAGTTAATTTTGGCCGGGTGCAGTGGCTCACACCTGTAATCCCAGCACTTTGGGAGGCTGAGGCGGATGGATCACCTGAGGTCAGGAGTTTGAGACCAGTCTGGCCAACATGGCAAAACCCCGTCTATAATAAAAGTACAAAAAATTAGCCAGTGTGATGGCCGCACACCCGTAATCCCAGCTACTCAGGAGGCTGAGGCAGAAGAATCACTTGAACTAGGGAGGCGGAGGTTGCAGTGAGCCGAGATGGCGCCACTGCACTCCAGCCTGGGAGATAAGAGCAAGACTCCACTCAAAAAAAAAAAAAAAGCTAATTTTTTGTTATGTCAATTCTACCTCAATACAAAAAATTATTCTCAAGTATGATATTAGAAAACTTAGAGTAAAAGCAATAACACAAAGCAATAAATTGATGGAAGAACATTTGCTTTTAGAACGAGTTCTGTCCTGAAAACCTAGTGTGTGATTAAGATAGAATTTCAAAACAGTTCAACAATCATGATTTAATAAGAGGCTTGTGGACAATAGATTATACATGTGTAAAAGAATTTTGCTCAACTAACTTTTGAATTTAGGAAAACTAAATATATTAAAAATACTAACATTATCAAGCTAATATGTAAACATTATAAAGCTAACAAAACTCTAAGGAAGTGAAAAGAAAACAGAAACTAAACCCTGTGCAACTTAGATATTTAATCAAAATATGTACATTTACAGTGTCTATCAGGTGATCAATAAAATACAGAAATTAATTCAAAATACAGAAGGAGCTGAAACAACTCAACAGGACAAAATCTTTAATTTTTTTTCTGAGACAGAGTCTGTTGCCCAGACTGGAGTGCAGTGGCACAATCTATGCTTACCGCAACTTCCACCTCCCAGGTTCAGGCAATTCTCCTGCCTTAGCCTCCCAAGTAGCTGGTACTACAGGCGCCGACCACCACGCCCAGCTAATTTGTGTATTTTTAGTAGAGACAGTTTCAAAATGTTGGCCAGGCTTGTCTTGAACTCCTGACCTCAGGTAAACTGCCCGCCTCAGTCCCCCAGAGTGCTGGGATCACAGGTGTAAGACACTTCACTTGGCCCAATAAGACAAAGTCTAATAATCTGATTTTAAAAATGGGCAAAGGTCCGAATAGACTTTTTTTTTTATTGAGACAGTCTCACTCTGTCACCCAGGTTGGAGTGCAACGGAACGATCTCAACTCACTGCAACGTCCACCTCCCAGGTTCAAGCGATTCTCCTGCCTCAGCCTCCCAAGCAGCTGGGATTATAGGTGCCTGCCAACTCAACCAGCTAATCTGTGTAGTTTTAATAGAGATGGGGTTTCTCCATTTTGGCCAGGTTGATCTCAAACTCCTGACCTCAGGTGATCTACCCACCTCAGACTCCCAAAGTGCTGGGATTATAGACATGAGCCACCACGCCCAGCTTCTGAAAAGACATTTTTTCAGAAGACATACAAATGGCAAACAGGTGTATGAAAAGTTCTCAACATCATTGAGCATCAGAGAAATGCAAATCAAAACTATGATTATTTTAACTTACCCCAGTTAAAATAGCTTACATCCAAAAGGCAGGCAATAACGCATGCTGGCAAGGATGTGGAGGAGAAGGAGCGCTTGTTCACTGTTGGAGGGAATGTCAATCCAACCACTATGGAGAGCAGTAAGGGCCACAGAGTGAGACCTCGTCTCTAAAAATTAAAATTAAAAAGCAGGCCGGGCTCACTAGCTCACACCTGTAATTCCAGCACTTTGGGAGACCCAGGCGGACAGATCGCCTGAGCTCAGGAGTTCAAAACCAGCCTGGGCAACTTGGCGAAACCCTGTCTCTACTAAAAATACAAAAATTAGCTGGTGTGATGGGGTACAACTGACTGAGGCACAAGAATCACTTGAGCCTAGGATGCAAAGATTGTAGAGAGTCAGGATCACACTACTGCACTCCAGCCTGGGCGCCAGAGTGAGACTCTGTCTCAAAAAAAAAAAAAAAAAATTGAATAAAAGAAAAATTGAATAATTGCCTCAGATATTTATACAGTTCTCATCTCATTCTGGGCACACAGAAGACTGTAGGCCAAATCATGAAAGAAAATGTGCAAAAGCTTCCTGTGCTCTTCTCTGTGATTGGAATTGAAGAAGGCATGGGTTTTAGATGGTGCATCACCAAGATAGTGGTGATTCCGTTATACTTACTCTTGTAACTTGTGAGCATCCTTACCACCAGTAATCATTATTAGAAAGGAAATTCGAGACAGGAAATAATATCATGGGCTGGGAGTGATGCCTCATGCCTGTAATTCCAGTGCTTTGAGAGGCTGATGTGGAAGAATTGCTTGAGCCCAGGAGTTTGAGACCAGCCAGGGCAACATAGCAAGACCCCATCTCTACAAAAAAATTAAAAATCAGCTAAGTATAGTGGAAAGTGCGTGTAGTCTCAGCTATTTGGGAGGCTGCGGTGGGAGGATCACTCGAGCCTGGCATGTCAAGGCTGCAGTGAGCTAAGATCATGTCACTGAACTTCAGCCTGGCAACAGAGCAAGACTCTGTCTCAGAAAGCAAATGTTTTTTCCTTTAGGCTTAAATTCTAACCCTCAGACCTCCAATGTGAAGCTATTAGGAGGTGGGGCCTTTGGGAGATGATGAGGTTATGAAGGCGGAGCCCTCATAGTTGGGATTAGTGCCCTTCTGAGAGTGAGTGTGACAAAAGAGAGCTCGCCAACCCCTTCCATGTGAGGATACAGGGAGGATGTGACAGTCTCCAACCTGGAAGAGGGTCCTCACCAGGCCCCGATCATGCTGGCACCCTCATCTTGGACTTTCAGCCTCCAGAACTTTGATAAATGTCTGTTCTAAAAAAAAAAAAAAGGGGGTGGAAAGCAATGTTAATATTTCTGATCACTTTTAGTGCATTCCTTCCTGAACTATGTCTTAATGAATAGTTGTGTTGGATGAGCTGTAATGTTAGAAACTGCATGTTAGTGAATGAATAAATATAGCAGTAAAGAATGCTGTTTGTTGACCACTGGGTCTGCTTATCTTGGTGTTTCCTGGTGGGGGAGGAGAGCCCTGCCCTCCCCCCACCAGCACCACCACCATTCCAGGAGACGGGACGTAAGAGTGATTCTCACTTTCTGCTATAGGCTCTTTTATCCATTGGACGAAATTATTATTTTTTATGTGCTTATAAATGTTTCCACAGTGAAAAAAAAATGACTTTTATACTGACTGTTTTGGGGATTTTTATTCATAATTTGTTTGCATTCCTAAAAAATAGAAGTAGGCCAGCATGGTGGCTCATGCCTGTAATCCCAGCACTTTGGGAGGACAAGGTGGGCAGATCACTGAGGTCAGGAGTCAAGACCAGGCTGACTAATGTGGTGAAACCCCAACTGTATTAAAGATACAAAAATTAACCGGGCGTGGTGGTGTGTACCTGTAGTCCCAGCTACTTGGGAGGCTGAGATAGGAGAATTGCTTGAACCCGGGAGGCAGGGGTTGCACTGAACTGAGATGGTGCCAGTGCACTTCACCCTGGATGACAGAATAAGACTTTATCTCAAAAAAAAAAAAAAAAAAAAAAATTTGAAGTAAAGGAAAATATACAGAATGTTGTGAGAGAGTTTCTATTACGATTCCTACAGAATTACCCAACAAGACTCCTCTGGGGGATCTATTCACAAGACCCTTTAGAAGTACAAACTCACGCATTTGGGAAACCCTGAGGGAAATTTGAAGATGATCTGCGGTGCGGGTATAAATTGATTTGTAAATGTGTTTTGTGATTGTGTGTGTGTGTGTGCTGTTGTCTGTAGTGTGGGGGATACACTTTTGTCTTGAGAAATTTTGTCTCTGTCCACTTACTGTGGGCTCTACCATCTATGCCTTGTACCCAGTAGAAATAAAACAATGTGCTATAGAAACAGAGTTTTATTTTATTATTATTATTATTATTATTATTATTATTTTTAGACAGGGCTTCACTCTGTCACCTCTGGCTGGAGTGCAATGGCACAATCTCAGATCACTGCAACCTCTGCCTCCTGGACTCAAGTCATCCTCCCACCTCAGCCTCTCCAGTGGGGAGATCCCACACCTGCCTAATTTTTGCATTTTTTATACAGATGGGATTTCAGCATGCTTCCCAGGCTGGTTTCCAACTCCTGGGCTCAGGTGATCCACCTGCCTTGATCTCCCAAAGTGCTGTGATTACAGGTGTGAGCTACTGTTCCTGGTCAGAAATGGAAATTTTTGAGCAAACACATTAGAGAAAATAAATGCCAATAGATAAAACTCATTTTTAACATTTTTATTTAACCTAAGTAATACAGATATAAACAACAGCAATACAATCTACATCACAATGATGAATAAGATACAGTGCTTCAATGCTACAATGCTTCAATGCTACAGTGTTTTTGTAGCCCAGTGCTACCATACTGCATTCTCAGCTACACAATCTAGTATGTGTTTTCCAGGTACAACAAACCTCAACTGGAAACTGAATTTCGATCACACATGCTTGACGTGCGTGTCAATTTCGTGAGAGTTACAATCTCGGGATAAGTTTCACACAGCCTAAGAGTCCAAACATGCCTTCAAGTGTTCCAACAACTTATTCGCTACTCAAAACGAAATTCACAAACAAAAATCCAACCCCATTTATTGCTGAATTGCATCCCATTGAAAGAATGGGTCACTGTTCCTGTTTCTATTCAGTGTTGAATGACTTTAAAGTCCCTTCCATCTTTCGGTGATGGTGAAGACATGCTAGAAACCTCTGCCCTCCGCTTTGGCAACGTGAGTTCTAATTTCTTTAGAACAACTATCTCAAGGTGGGAAAGATGGTTCCAATGCTAAGTGCCTATTGCATTGATTATGAATCAGTAAAACTGTTTCAGCCCTGACAGTGGTCCCGTTTGGATTCCAGCCGGCACCATCAGAGTGTTCCAGCTTCTCCACATGTTCTGCAGCCCTTGGGATGGGCAGTCATTGTCACGGTGGCTTCTCTAAGAGCTTCTTGGTTGTATTTCAAGGCATACCTGATGCACATTTCCCCAGGGGAGGGATGTTGAACACTTTTTGAAGCGGTTCTTTTACATCCCCTTGGAGGAAATGTCTGTTCAAGTCTTTTGCTGGCTTTTGAACAGAAACATTTGTTCTATTGGAGTTTTGACAATTCTCTTTGAACTCTGAGTATGAGTACTCCTTGCATGTATACGAGATTAGCAAATAGTTTATTCCCCAATCTCAAGGTTGTTTTTTATACAAATCAAGAGCATCTGAGCAGAACAAAGTTTCAGGATAAAAGACAACGCATTTCTGTGCAGCGTCTCTCTCCTCCAAGGTGCAGAGACACCATGAAAAAGCAGGTGTGCTTGATTCTGAATAGAACCTCTCGACGATTCCCGTCGGGGGCCTGAGGGTTCATGGCCCATCAGCCTTAGAAGAGACGTCTTCGGGCCATGCACTTTGGCCTCCATAGAACCCCGTGGTAAATTCTGGGCCCTTGACTGGGTGAGGGCTCCAGGACATGGAGAGCCAACTGGAGTTCTTCAAGCAGAGCCTGTCTCGAGGGACCAGGCTTGGGCATCTGGGATGAGCCCTGGGGGACAGGCGCTCTGTAGTAAGGTTTGAGGTAGAGGATGTGCCGGGAAGAAGGGCTGATTCCATGCACGAGGTTTGATGGGGGTCCCATCATGGGCAGGAAGCCTTGAGGAGCCTCGCCCTCTTCTACTGAAGGCGCGGCACACACATACTCTGCTCTCTGGACTCTCACAGATGCATTTTCAGTGTCAATCTCCCAGACAGTCTCTGCACTCCCGAGCAGGAGCCAGCGGGCCTGGGTGAGGTACGAGAGAGCCTTCAAGGACATCAAGGCTTGCTCAGGGACCACCAGGAGGAGCACATTGAGGAGGTTGAATCGCAGGGCTCCCTCTGGGTCCAGCATCAGGACCTCCTCTCCCAGGCGCAGGCGCAGGACCATTCCTGGTTCCAAGACCACGATGACCACCTTCCTCTGGGGAAGCTGTGGGCCCTGGGAAAGAAAAGCCATGCGTCATTCATTGTCCTCTCAGGGAGGCTCAGACAGGGGCAGACCAAGGCAGGGAGCTGCCTGCAACTTCCCCAGCCACCAGTTAAACTCTCCAGGGACACCCAGAATTTGCACTTGTATTGACACCCCTTGGGACAGTCATTTCCTGGAAGTCCCCTAGGGCCTGGAGCTCAGGCAGAGCTGTCTCACCCACACCCACCTACGCAGTGTGACCTTACCTGGAGCGGTTCCAGGGGCAGCTGTGCAGGGTGATGGGGACCTGGCTGCGCTGGAGCTGGTTCTGCACCTGTGGAGAGAGCAGAGTGTGCAGGTGAGAGCCCTGGTCATGCAGGATGCCCTTGGGGGTTAAAGGTGCCACCGAGAGAAAGACCAAATGCAGAAGAAACCAGGTACAGGACACCTGCCCATTGGGCTGGAGGAGGAGGCTCGAGACACCCTGGAGAGCACACCTGCTCCTCTCATGATGGGATGGGACACCGGGACTCAGGATGAAGAAGAGAGGATGCCTCACCTGGCTGAGGACCCAGCTCCTCCACTTTCTGGCGTTTGGGGGCATTTGATTGCATGCTGGAGGAGCTGCAGGACAGAGAGACACAGTTAGATCTCGGGCACAGGGACCTAACGTCCGATTCCCCGAATCCCCACAAACTCACTCCACCTCCCCGCCTTCCATTCAAGGTCACAGACTCATCATCCACTTCCTGTGACACCTGCTCCCAATCTGTCCTGACTCCCAGCTGTTCTTGTTCTCATCCCCATCTGCCTCCTGAGCTTCCCTGGGTTAGGAAAAGGTAGGGACGGAGGGTCTGTGCCCACAGGGAGCAGTTTACTCTTTCAGGAGCACATGAAGGTGAGAATTGGAAACCTCTCCTTGGGTGTGAGGACCTGGAGAAAGATGGCGAGATGCCAGAAATGTGACACCTCTGTCTATACAGTTAATGTAGGAATGGGTCTTAGGATGCAAATAAAAGCAAAAAAAAAAAAAAAAAAAAAAAAAAAAAATGTCTGGGCATGATGACTCACGCCTGTAATCCCAGCACTTTAGGAGGCCTAGGCAGGTGGATCCCCAGGTCAGGATTGAGGCCAATGTGGTGAAACCTCGTCTCTACTAAAAATACAAATTAAAAACACCTGTAATCCCAGCTACGTGGGAGGCTGAGGCAGGAGAATTGCTGGAACCCGGGAGGCGGCGATTGCAGTGAGCCAACCTGGTGACACTGCACTTCAGCCTGGCAACAGAGTGAGACTCCATCTCAAAAACAAAACAAAAAAAAAAAACGGGAAGATATTTGTCAGGCATGGTGGCTAATACCAATATTTCCAACAATTTGGGAGGCCAAGGTAGGAGGATTGCTTGAGGCCAAAAGTTTGAGAGCAGCCTGGGCAACATGGTGAAGCCTAGTCTCTACCAAAAATAGAAAACATTAGTGGAGCATGGTGGTGCACGCCTCTGGTCCCAGCTACTCACGAGGCCCTGGCAGGAGGACCACCCGAGACTCGGAGGTGGAGCCTGTAGTCAGCCAAAATCATGCCACTGCACTCCAATCTAGACAATCAGAGTGAGACGCTATCTCAATAAAATCAATAAGTAAATAATAAAAAATTAAAAAGGAAGAGAAAGATTTTTTTCTTAGTAGATCATTAACTCCTCACATCATGTCCTACAATCTCCCTTCTTGCAGACCACAGAGGCCCTTCCCTGTGGAGCTGGGTGGGTGGATTGGAAGCGGGGCAGCCCTGAGACACGTGTGTAGTTGGGTTGTAGACGCCTTCCCAGCACCTTGTGATGACTTACAGGTGCCTCACTTCCCTCTTGCCCCAAATTTAAAACATCCAATATCATTGCATGTTCATGCATCTCCTCCTCCTACCCCACTCTCCAACACACACACACACACCCCACAGGCGGGTCACCCTGCAGGCGTCCCCAGCACACAGCACAGCTCACCTGCTCCCTCCTGCATGGTCGCTCCTGGATCCTGTGCAGGAATCACTGGGGCTTCTTGGGCGCCGGGAACCTTTCATGGTTTAAATGTCCAGGGTTCTCCAAGTCAGCCAATGCCAGTGTTTCTCCGTGTCCTGCAGAGATTTCTTTTTGGCCCCTGGATTCTTTACTTCCTTGGAGAGCGGAGTGTCAGCTCCAAAGCTGGTTCAACAGACTCGGGTTGTGGAGCGACAGAGCCGGTGGATCAGGCTCTGACAACTGAGCTCTTGGGGGAATCCTTTATACTGTCAACAGGGGGTGGAGCCAGGGGATTTGTCAGCAGAAACTGATGTGATTGGCTCTTCCCGGTATGACAATGGGCGGGGCCTGCAAGGAGGGTTTGGACATAACTCAATCAATAGAGTATCAGTCTACAGGCATAACTCAATTAACAGATTATCGGCCTACAGAATGTGCCTAATCCCATCAACAGCCAACCTGCTTCCTGCCCCCCCACCCCCATCCTCTAGGTCTTGCCTAATAATGATGGACACTTTCTGTAATGCCCAATTCATCCATCACGGAAATGGTTTTGATGTGCGCCTTTTATATTTTCATGCAATGACAATACGTTAATCTTCACAGTGGATATCCTGGGGAATGTTATGTTTATGAAATGAAGTTTCAAGGGAACAGAAGCAGAAGGAAATTCACAAGCATCTCTGAGCATCTCTGGTTGAATTCCTGCCATGTTTTCAGCTTCTTTCTTGCTATCCAAGTAGGAAGGTGCTTTAGAAGTTCGACCTTAGAGCGTCAGACTAATACTGCTTAGAATTTCAGGATGACCTGAAGGGAATTTTGACTGGATTTGTGAACGTGCCTATGAAAGTGTGTGTGTAGTAGGGGAGGAGGTAGCCAGGATGGAGTGGCTGTTCTTTGGGTGTGGACCCTTCTTTGACTGGAGAAAGTTCATTGTTGTTAACTCACTGTGGGTTTTGTGGGCATTTTCTTTTTTCTTTTTTTTTTTAGACAGAGTCTTCGGTGTGGACTCTTCTTTGTCTTGAGAAAGTTCACTGCTGTTAACTCATTGTGGGTTTTGTGGACATTTTCTTTCTTTCTTTATTTTTCTGAGACAGAGTTTTGCCCTGTCACCCAGACTGGAGTGCAGTGGTGCAATCTCAGTTCACTGCAACCTCAGCCTCCCAGGTTCAAGTGATTCTCTTGCCTCAGCCTCCCAAGTAGCTGAGACTACAGGCACCTGCCACCATGCCTGGCTAATTTTTTTGTATTTTTAGTAGAGACGGTTTCACCATGATGGCCACTCTGGTGTTGAACTGTTGACCTCAAGTGATCCACCTGCCTCGGCCTCCATAAGTGCTGGGATTATAGGTGTGAGGCACTACACTCAGCCCGTGGACATTTTCTGATAGTTACACTAAGACATCCAGTATATGTAACCATGTTTAAAGAATGTCTCTTATTACAGTTCGTATTTTTTTCTACTTACCTTCTCCATCTTCTCTGCTCCTATTTCTGCTCAATAAATCTCTTCAAAATGCAAACCTAATCAGTGCACCTTTCCCCTCAAAATATTTCATTTCTGTGTCTAACCAATATTTATTGAAAAGGATACGGTCTATGCCATTCACTCTTTTAAAAAATCTTTTTAATTAATTAATTAATTAATTAAAGACTGAGTCTTACTCTGTCACCCAGGCTGGAGTGCAGTGGCATGATCTCGGCTCACTACAACCTTCATCTCCTGGGTTCAAGCGATTCTCCTGCCTCAGCCTCCCAAGTAGCTGTGACTACAGGTGCACCCCACAAAGTCTGGCTCATCTTTGTGTTTTAGTAGAGATAGGGTTTCTCCATGTTGACCAGGCAGTGAGCTGAGATCACACCACTGCATTCCAGTCTCGGTGATAGACTGAGACCCTGTCTCTAAAAAAAAGAAAAGAAAGAAAGAAAGAAAGAAACACATCTGCCACCATGTAGCTAAACCTTGCAAACATTACACAAAATGAAAGAAGGCTGACACAGTAGGTAGCATGTAGTGCAAATTCATTTATATAAAATATCTAGAATAGTTAAATCAATAGAAAGCAGATTGAAGACAGCTGGGTGCCTTGGTTCACGCCTCCCAGCACTTTGGGAGACAGAGGTGGGTGGATCACCTGAGGTCAGGGGTTCGAGAACAGCCTGGCGTACATGGTGAAGCCTTGTCTCTCTTAAAAATAGCAAATACAAAAATTAGCCGGGCATGGTGGCACATGCCTGTACTCCTAGCTACTCAGGAATCTTAAGAGAATCACTTCAACTGGGATTCGGAAGTGGCAGTGAGCCATGATGGCGCCATTGTACTCCAGCCTGGGCAACAAAGCCAGACTCTGTCTCAAAAAAAAAAAAAAAAAAGAAAAGAAAAGAAAAGAAAGAAAGAGAAAAAGCAGACTGATGATCTTGGAGGTGAAGATGGGAATTGGGTTTGATTACCTAATGGGTAAGAAGTCTGATTTTGGGATGGCAGAAATGGAACTAGAGAGAGGTGACAGCTGCATCACTTCATGAATGTACCAAATGCCGCTGACAGGTTCACTGTAAAATAGTTAATTTTTTGTAATGTCAATTCCACCTCGACACAAAAAATTATTCTCGTTTGATATTAGAAAAAGAAAACTTAGAGCAAAATCAATAACGCAAAGCAGCAAATTGATGGAAGAATACTTGTTTTTAGAACCAGTTCTGTCCTGAAAACCTAGTGTGTGATAAAGATAGAATTTGAGGGCTGGGCGCAGGGGTTCACAATAATCCCAGCACTTTGGGAGGCTGAGGCAGGCAGATCACCTGAGGTCAGGACTTCGAGACCAGCCTGGCTAACATGGTGAAACCCTGTTTCTACTAAAAATACAAAAAATTAGACGGCCATGGTGGTGCACACCTGTAAGTCCAGCTACTTGGGAGGCTGAAGCAGGAGAATTGCTTGAACACAGGAGGCAGAGGTTGTAGTGAGCTGAGATCGCGCCATTGTACTCCAGCTTAGGCAACAAGAGCAAAACTCCATCTCAAAAAAGAAAAAAAAAAAAAAAAAAGAGAAAGAAAGAATTCCAAAAGAATTCAACAATGATGAGTTAATAAGAGGCTTGTGGACAATAGATGATACAGGTGTAAAAGAATTTTGCTTGACTAACTTTTGAATTTAGGAAAACTCCTAAATATATTAGAAATACTAATATATTATCAAGCTAATATTTAAACATTATAAAGCTAACAAATCTCTGAGGAAGTGAGACGAAAACAGAAACTAAATCATGTGCAACTTAGATATTTTATCAAAATATGCACATTTACAGTGTCTATCAGGTAATAAGTAAAATATAGAAATTAATTCAAAATACAGAAGGAGCTCAAACAACTCAATAGGAAAAAAATCTTGTTTTTTTTTTTCTGAGACAGAGTCTGTTGCCCAGGCTGGAGTGCAGTGGCACAATTTCAGCTCATCCCAACTTCCACCGCCCAGGTGCAAGCAATTTTCCTGCCTCAGCCTCCCGAGTAGCTGGGACTACAGGTGCCTCCCACCTCACCCAGCTAATTTTCATATTTTTAGTAGAGACAGGGTTTTTGCTGGTTTACCAGGCTGGTCTCAACCTCCTGACTTCAGGTGACCTACCCACCTCGGCCTCCCAAAGTGCTGGGATCACAGGCGTGAGATGCCACGCTTGGCCCAGTAGGACAAAAATCTAATAATCTGATTTTTAAAATGGGCAAAAGGTCTGAATAGAGTTTTGTTTTTTCTTTTTCTTTTTTTTGACAGAGTCTCACTCTGTTGCTCAGGCTGGAGTGCAATGCCATGATCTCGGCTCACTGTAACCTCTACCTCCCAAGTTCAATAGATTCTCCTGCCTCAGACTCCCAAATAGCTGGGATTACAGGTGCCGACCACCGCACCCAGCTAATTTTCATACTTTTAGTAGAGATGGAGTTTCACCATGTTGGTCAGGCTGGTCTCAAACTCCTGAACTCAGGTGATCCTCCCACCTTGGCCTCCCAAAGTGCTGGGATTACAGATGTGAGCCACCATGCCCAGCCTCTGAATAGATATTTTTCAGAAGAAGACACACAAATGGCAAACAGATGTATGAAAAGTTCTCAACATCATTGATCATCAGAGAAATGCAAATCAAAACTATGATGAGATATCATCTTACCCCAGTTAAAATAGCTTACTTCCAAAAGACAGGCAACAGAACATGCCAGTGAGGATGTGGAGAAAAGGAAGCGCTTGTTCATTGTGGTGGGAATGTCAGTCCAACCACTATGGAGACCAGTAAGGGCCACAGAGTGAGACTCTGTTCTAAAAAGAAACTTTAAAAACAGGCCTGGTGCAGTGGCTCACACCTGTAATTCCAGCACCTTGGGAGGCCCTGGAGGGCTGCTCGCCTGAGCTCAGGAGTTCAAGACCAGCCTGGGCAACTTGGTGAAACTCCGTCTCTATTAAAAATACAAAACTTTGGGCATGGTGGAACACATCTGTAATCCCAGCTACCTGGGTGGCTGAGGCATGAGAATCACTTGAGCCTAGGCTGTGGAAGTTGCAGAGAGTCAAGATCATACCACTGCACTCCAGACTGGGTGCCAGAGTGAGATTGTGTCTCAAAGAAAATATTGGTGAATAGAAGAATAATTCAATAACTGCCTCAGACATTTATACAGTTCTCATCTCATTCTGGGCACACAGAAGACTGTGTTGGCCTCATCTCCTTGATTTTTAAAATGAACATTCTAAAATCAAGACTAGATGTATCACTTCTAGGCAAAACCATGAAAAGAAATGCGTAAGGGCTTCGTGTGTTCTTCATCTCTGTGATCGGAATTGTAGAAGGCATGAGTTTTAGACGGTGCATCACCAAGATGGTGGTGATTCCATTATCTTTACCCTTGTAACTTGTGAGCATCCTTACCACCAGTAATCATTATTAGATATTACATGTGAGATGGGAGTTAATACTTACCACATTGATATTTTGGGCTTGGAGTGGTGGCTCATGCCTGTAATCCCAGTGCTTTGGGAGGCTGAGGTGAGAGGATGGCTTGAGCCCGGGAGTTCAAGACCAGCCAGGGCAACATAGTGAGACTCCCATCTCTACAAAAAATTTAAAAATCAGCTAAGCATGGTGGAAAGTGCCTGTTGTCTCAGCTATTTGGGAGGCTGAAGTAGGAGGATTGCTTGAGCCCGGGATGTCAAGGCTGCAGTGAGCTGAGATTGTGCCACTGAACTTCAGCCTGGGCAACAGAGCAAGACTCTGTCTCAAAAGTCAAATGTTTTTCCCCTTTAGGCTTAAATTCTAACACTTGCACCTCCATTGTGAAGGTGTTAGGAGGTGGTGCCTTTGGGAGATGATGAGGTTATGAAGGTGGAGCCCTCCTATATGGGATTAGTGCCCTTCTGAGAGTGACAGAAGAGAGCTCGCCAGCCCCTTCCATGTGAGGATACAGGGAGGATGTGACAGTCTCCAACCTGGAAGAGGGTCCTCACCAGTCCCTCATCATGCTGGCATTCTTACCTTGGACTTCCAGCCTCTAGAACTGTGATAAACAAATGTCTATTCTAAAAAAAAAAAAAGCGTGGAAAGCAATGTTAATATTTTCAATCATTTTTAGTACATTCTTTTCCTTACTGTGTCTTAACGCATAGTTGTGTTGGATGGACTAGTTTGTCATGTTAGAATATGCATGTTAGTGAATTAATAAATACAGCAGCAAACAATACTGTTCGTAGAACACTGGATCTGCTACTTTTGGTGCTTCCTGGTGGGGGAGGAGAGCCCTGCCCCCAGCCCCCATTTCCAGTAGATATGGCATAAGAGTGATTCTCACTTCCTGCTATAGCCTCTTTATCCATTGGTTGAAATGATTATTTTTTATGTGCTTATAAATGTTTCCACGGAAAAAAAAAAAAAGACTTTTATACTGACTGTTTTGGGGATTTTTATTCATAATTTGTTTGCATTCCTCAAAATAGAAGTAGGCCGGCATAGTGGCTCATGCCTGTAATCCCAGCACTTGGGGAGGACAAGGTGGGCAGATCACTGAGGTCAGGAGTTCAAGACCAGGCTGACCAATGTGATGAAACCCCAACTCTACTAAAGATACAAAAATTAACTGGACATGGTGGTGTGTACCTGTAGTCCCAGCTACTTGGGAGGCTGAGATAGGAGAATTGCTTGAACCTGGGAGGCAGGGGTTGCACTGAACTGAGATGTTGCCAGCTGCACTCCAGCCTGGACAACAGAGCAAGACTCTGTCTTGAAAAAAACAAAAAATGGAAGTAAAGGGAAATATACAGGATGTTGTGAGAGAGTTTCTAATTACGATTCCTACAGAATTGCCCAACAAGCCTCCTCTGGGGGTCTATTCACAAGAGTCTTTAGAAGTACAAACTCACGCATTTGGGAAACCCTGAGGGAAATTTGAAGATGACCTGTGGTGGGAGTATAAATTGATTCATAAATGTGTTTTGTGATTGTGTGTGTGTGTGTGTGCTGTTGTCCGTGGTGTGGGAAATACACTTTTGCCTTGAGAAATTTTATCTCTGTCCACTTACTGTGGGCTCTACCGTCCATGCCTTGTACCCAATAGAAATAAAACAATGTGCTACAGTAACCAAGATTTTATTATTATTATTATTATTAGACAGGGCTTCACTCTGTCAGCTCTGGCTGGAGTACAATGGCACAATCTCAGATCACTGCAACCTCTGCCTCCTGGACTCAAGTCATCCTGCCACCTCAGCCTCTCCAGTGGGGAGATCCCATGCCTGCCTAATTTTTGCATTTTTTCTAGAGATGGGATTTCAGCATGCTTCCCAGGCTGGTTTCCAACTCCTGGGCTCAGGTGATCCACCTGCCTTGATCTCCCAAAGTGCTGTGATTACAGGTGTGAGCTACTGTTCCTGGTCAGAAATGGAAATTTTTGAGCAAACACATTAGAGAAAATAAATGCCAATAGATAAAACTCACTTTTAACATTTTTATTTAACCTAAGTAATACAGATATAAACAACAGCAATACAATCTACATCACAATGATGAATAAGATACAGTGCTTCAATGCTACAGTGTTTTTGTAGCCCAGTGCTACCATACTGCATTCTCAGCTACACAATCTAGTATGTGCTTTCCAGGTACAACAAACCTCAATTGGAAACTGAATTTCGATCACACATGCTTGACGTGCATGTCAGTTTAGTAAGAGTTACAATATCGGGATAAGTTTCACACAGCCTAAGAGTCCAAACATGCCTTCAAGTGTTCCAACAACTTATTCGCTACTCAAAACGAAATTCACAAACAAAAATCCAACCCCATTTATTGCTGAATTGCATCCCATTGAAAGAATGGGTCACTGTTCCTGTTTCTATTCAGTGTTGAATGACTTTAAAGTCCCTTCCATCTTTCGGTGATGGTGAAGACAGATGCTAGAAACCTCTGCCCTCCGCTTTGGCAACGTGAGTTCTGATTTCTTTAGAACAACTATCTCAAGGTGGGAAAGATGGTTCCAATGCTAAGTGCCTATTGCATTGATTATGAATCAGTAAAACTGTTTCAGCCCTGACGGTGGTCCCGTTTGGATTCCAGCCGGGACCATCAGAGTGTTCCAGCTTCTCCACATGTTCTGCAGCCCTTGGGATGGGCAGTCATTGTCACGGTGGCTTCTCTAAGAGCTTCTTGGTTGTATTTCAAGGCATACCTGATGCACATTTCCCCAGGGGAGGGATGTTGAACACTTTTTGAAGCGGTTCTTTTACATCCCCTTGGAGGAAATGTCTGTTCAAGTCTTTTGCTGGCTTTTGAACAGAAACATTTGTTCTATTGGAGTTTTGACAATTCTCTTTGAACTCTGAGTATGAGTACTCCTTGCATGTATACGAGATTAGCAAATAGTTTATTCCCCAATCTCAAGGTTGTTTTTTATACAAATCAAGAGCATCTGAGCAGAACAAAGTTTCAGGATAAAAGACAACGCATTTCTGTGCAGCGTCTCTCTCCTCCAAGGTGCAGAGACACCATGAAAAAGCAGGTGTGCTTGATTCTGAATAGAACCTCTCCGATTCCCGTCGGGGGCCTGAGGGTTCATGGCCCATCAGCCTTAGAAGAGACGTCTTCGGGCCATGCACTTTGGCCTCCATAGAACCCCGTGGTAAATTCTGGGCCCTTGACTGGGTGAGGGCTCCAGGACATGGAGAGCCAACTGGAGTTCTTCAAGCAGAGCCTGTCTCGAGGGACCAGGCTTGGGCATCTGGGATGAGCCCTGGGGGACAGGCGCTCTGTAGTAAGGTTTGAGGTAGAGGATGTGCCGGGAAGAAGGGCTGATTCCATGCACGAGGTTTGATGGGGGTCCCATCATGGGCAGGAAGCCTTGAGGAGCCTCGCCCTCTTCTACTGAAGGCGCGGCACACACATACTCTGCTCTCTGGACTCTCACAGATGCATTTTCAGTGTCAATCTCCCAGACAGTCTCTGCACTCCCGAGCAGGAGCCAGCGGGCCTGGGTGAGGTACGAGAGAGGCTTCAAGGACATCAAGGCTTGCTCAGGGACCACCAGGAGGAGCACATTGAGGAGGTTGAATCGCAGGGCTCCCTCTGGGTCCAGCATCAGGACCTCCTCTCCCAGGCGCAGGCGCAGGACCATTCCTGGTTCCAAGACCACGATGACCACCTTCCTCTGGGGAAGCTGTGGGCCCTGGGAAAGAAAAGCCATGCGTCATTCATTGTCCTCTCAGGGAGGCTCAGACAGGGGCAGACCAAGGCAGGGAGCTGCCTGCAACTTCCCCAGCCACCAGTTAAACTCTCCAGGGACACCCAGAATTTGCACTTGTATTGACACCCCTTGGGACAGTCATTTCCTGGAAGTCCCCTAGGGCCTGGAGCTCAGGCAGAGCTGTCTCACCCACACCCACCTACGCAGTGTGACCTTACCTGGAGCGGTTCCAGGGGCAGCTGTGCAGGGTGATGGGGACCTGGCTGCGCTGGAGCTGGTTCTGCACCTGTGGAGAGAGCAGAGTGTGCAGGTGAGAGCCCTGGTCATGCAGGATGCCCTTGGGGGTTAAAGGTGCCACCGAGAGAAAGACCAAATGCAGAAGAAACCAGGTACAGGACACCTGCCCATTGGGCTGGAGGAGGAGGCTCGAGACACCCTGGAGAGCACACCTGCTCCTCTCATGATGGGATGGGACACCGGGACTCAGGATGAAGAAGAGAGGATGCCTCATCTGGCTGAGGACCCAGCTCCTCCACTTTCTGGCGTTTGGGGGCATTTGATTGCATGCTGGAGGAGCTGCAGGACAGAGAGACACAGTTAGATCTCGGGCACAGGGACCTAACGTCCAATTCCCCGAATCCCCACAAACTCACTCCACCTCCCTGCCTTTCATTCAAGGTCACAGACTCATCATCCACTTCCTGTGACACCTGCTCCCAATCTGTCCTGACTCCCAGCTGTTCTTGTTCTCATCCCCATCTACCTCCTGAGCTTCCCTGGGTTAGGAAAAGGCAGGGACGGAGGGTCTGTGCCCACAGGGAGCAGTTTACTCTTTCAGGAGCACATGAAGGTGAGAATTGGAAACCTCTCCTTGGGTGTGAGGACCTGGAGAAAGATGGTGAGATGCCGGAAATGTGACACCTCTGTCTATACAGGTAATGTAGGAATGGGTCTTAGGATGCAAATAAAAGCAAAAAAAAAAAAAAAATGTCTGGGCATGATGACTCACGCCTGTAATCCCAGCACTTTAGGAGGCCTAGGCAGGTGGATCCCCAGGTCAGGATTGAGGCCAACATGGTGAAACCTCGTCTCTACTAAAAATACAAATTAAAAACACCTGTAATCCCAGCTACGTGGGAGGCTGAGGCAGGAGAATTGCTGGAACCCTGGAGGCGGCGATTGCAGTGAGCCAACCTGGTGACACTGCACTTCAGCCTGGCAACAGAGTGAGACTCCATCTCAAAAACAAAACAAAAAAAAAAAACGGGAAGATATTTGTCAGGCATGGTGGCTAATACCAATATTTCCAACAATTTGGGAGGCCAAGGTAGGAGGATTGCTTGAGGCCAAAAGTTTGAGAGCAGCCTGGGCAACATGGTGAAGCCTAGTCTCTACCAAAAATAGAAAACATTAGTGGAACATGGTGGTGCACGCCTCTGGTCCCAGCTACTCAGGAGGCCCTGGCAGGAGGACCACCTGAGACTCGGAGGTGGAGCCTGTAGTCAGCCAAAATCATGCCACTGCACTCCAATCTAGACAATCAGAGTGAGACGCTATCTCAATAAAATCAATAAGTAAATAATAAAAAATTAAAAAGGAAGAGAAAGATTTTTTTCTTAGTAGATCATTAACTCCTCACATCATGTCCTACAATCTCCCTTCTTGCAGACCACAGAGGCCCTTCCCTGTGGAGCTGGGTGGGTGGATTGGAAGCGGGGCAGCCCTGAGACACGTGTGTAGTTGGGTTGTAGACGCCTTCCCAGCACCTTGTGATGACTTACAGGTGCCTCACTTCCCTCTTGCCCCAAATTTAAAACATCCAATATCATTGCATGTTCATGCATCTCCTCCTCCTACCCCACTCTCCAACACACACCCACACACCCCACAGGCGGGTCACCCTGCAGGCGTCCCCAGCACACAGCACAGCTCACCTGCTCCCTCCTGCATGGTCGCTCCTGGATCCTGTGCAGGAATCACTGGGGCTTCTTGGGCGCCGGGAACCTTTCATGGTTTAAATGTCCAGGGTTCTCCAAGTCAGCCAATGCCAGTGTTTCTCCGTGTCCTGCAGAGATTTCTTTTTGGCCCCTGGATTCTTTACTTCCTTGGAGAGCGGAGTGTCAGCTCCAAAGCTGGTTCAACAGACTCGGGTTGTGGAGCGACAGAGCCGGTGGATCAGGCTCTGACAACTGAGCTCTTGGGGGAATCCTTTATACTGTCAACAGGGGGTGGAGCCAGGGGATTTGTCAGCAGAAACTGATGTGATTGGCTCTTCCCGGTATGACAATGGGCGGGGCCTGCAAGGAGGGTTTGGACATAACTCAATCAATAGAGTATCAGTCTACAGGCATAACTCAATTAATAGATTATCGGCCTACAGAATGTGCCTAATCCCATCAACAGCCAACCTGCTTCCTGCCCCCCCACCCCCATCCTCTAGGTCTTGCCTAATAATGATGGACACTTTCTGTAATGCCCAATTCATCCATCACGGAAATGGTTTTGATGTGCGCCTTTTATATTTTCATGCAATGACAATACGTTAATCTTCACAGTGGATATCCTGGGGAATGTTATGTTTATGAAATGAAGTTTCAAGGGAACAGAAGCAGAAGGAAATTCACAAGCATCTCTGAGCATCTCTGGTTGAATTCCTGCCATGTTTTCAGCTTCTTTCTTGCTATCCAAGTAGGAAGGTGCTTTAGAAGTTCGACCTTAGAGCGTCAGACTAATACTGCTTAGAATTTCAGGATGACCTGAAGGGAATTTTGACTGGATTTGTGAACGTGCCTATGAAAGTGTGTGTGTAGTAGGGGAGGAGGTAGCCAGGATGGAGTGGCTGTTCTTTGGGTGTGGACCCTTCTTTGACTGGAGAAAGTTCATTGCTGTTAACTCACTGTGGGTTTTGTGGGCATTTTCTTTTTTCTTTTTTTTTTTTTTTTGGCAGAGTCTTGCTTTGTCACCCAGACTGAGCAAAAAAATCAATCAATCAATCAGTCGAATAAACCAAAAACCCACTGTAGTTTGCAGCTCAACATTGGACTTGTGAGCTACATCTTTACTTTTGGGTCGATTGTTATTGATGAATTCTTATGACTGTGCAGAGTTCCAGTGGTTGCAGATGCCACAGTGTTCATCCCACTTGATGGGCATTTGGTTTATTGGCAGGATGCAGTGTTGCTGTCTTCTCCATGTTGGCCAAACTAATGTGTGTATAAGACTATCTCATGGTGATTTGTATTAGCATCGTCCTGAAGCTAGAAAAATTAAATTGAATTAAATATAGTTTTTTCAGACTTTTGCTTTTTATTCCATTTGTGGCATGCCCTATTCAAGTTTTCTACCCATTTTTGTCTGCTGTATCTTTAATAATTTGACAAAAGTTGTATACATTCTGGTTTGATGTACTGTTGTTTTTTAAAATTTGAGACAGTGTCTTGCTCTGTCACCCAGATGGGAGAGCAGGGGCGTGATCTTGGCTCAATACAATCTCCATCTCCTAGGTTCAAACAGTTCTCCTACTGGTCTCAAACTCCTGATGTCAAGTGATCCGGAGTACCTTCCCGAGTAGCTGGGATTACAAGTGCCTGCCACCACACGCAGCTACTTTTTGCATTTTTAGTAGAAACTGGGTTTCACCACATTGGCCAGGTGCCCGCCGCCCCCAACACACTTTCAAAGGCACGTTCACAAATCCAGTCAAAATTCCCTTCAGGTCATCCTGAAATTCTAAGCAGTATTAGTCTGACGCTCTAAGGTCGAACTTCTAAAGCACCTTCCTACTTGGATAGCAAGAAAGAAGCTGAAAACATGGCAGGAATTCAACCAGAGATGCTCAGAGATGCTTGTGAATTTCCTTCTGCTTCTGTTCCCTTGAAACTTCATTTCATAAACATAACATTCCCCAGGATATCCACTGTGAAGATTAACGTATTGTCATTGCATGAAAATATAAAAGGCGCACATCAAAACCATTTCCGTGATGGATGAATTGGGCATTACAGAAAGTGTCCATCATTATTAGGCAAGACCTAGAGGATGGGGGTGGGGGGGCAGGAAGCAGGTTGGCTGTTGATGGGATTAGGCACATTCTGTAGGCCGATAATCTGTTAATTGAGTTATGCCTGTAGACTGATACTCTATTGATTGAGTTATGTCCAAACCCTCCTTGCAGGCCCCGCCCATTGTCATACCGGGAAGAGCCAATCACATCAGTTTCTGCTGACAAATCCCCTGGCTCCACCCCCTGTTGACAGTATAAAGGATTCCCCCAAGAGCTCAGTTGTCAGAGCCTGATCCACCGGCTCTGTCGCTCCACAACCCGAGTCTGTTGAACCAGCTTTGGAGCTGACACTCCGCTCTCCAAGGAAGTAAAGAATCCAGGGGCCAAAAAGAAATCTCTGCAGGACACGGAGAAACACTGGCATTGGCTGACTTGGAGAACCCTGGACATTTAAACCATGAAAGGTTCCCGGCGCCCAAGAAGCCCCAGTGATTCCTGCACAGGATCCAGGAGCGACCATGCAGGAGGGAGCAGGTGAGCTGTGCTGTGTGCTGGGGACGCCTGCAGGGTGACCCGCCTGTGGGGTGTGTGGGTGTGTGTTGGAGAGTGGGGTAGGAGGAGGAGATGCATGAACATGCAATGATATTGGATGTTTTAAATTTGGGGCAAGAGGGAAGTGAGGCACCTGTAAGTCATCACAAGGTGCTGGGAAGGCGTCTACAACCCAACTACACACGTGTCTCAGGGCTGCCCCGCTTCTAATCCACCCACCCAGCTCCACAGGGAAGGGCCTCTGTGGTCTGCAAGAAGGGAGATTGTAGGACATGATGTGAGGAGTTAATGATCTACTAAGAAAAAAATCTTTCTCTTCCTTTTTAATTTTTTATTATTTACTTATTGATTTTATTGAGATAGCGTCTCACTCTGATTGTCTAGATTGGAGTGCAGTGGCATGATTTTGGCTGACTACAGGCTCCACCTCCGAGTCTCAGGTGGTCCTCCTGCCAGGGCCTCCTGAGTAGCTGGGACCAGAGGCGTGCACCACCATGTTCCACTAATGTTTTCTATTTTTGGTAGAGACTAGGCTTCACCATGTTGCCCAGGCTGCTCTCAAACTTTTGGCCTCAAGCAATCCTCCTACCTTGGCCTCCCAAATTGTTGGAAATATTGGTATTAGCCACCATGCCTGACAAATATCTTCCCGTTTTTTTTTTTTTGTTTTGTTTTTGAGATGGAGTCTCACTCTGTTGCCAGGTTGAAGTGCAGTGTCACCAGGTTGGCTCACTGCAATCGCCGCCTCCAGGGTTCCAGCAATTCTCCTGCCTCAGCCTCCCACGTAGCTGGGATTACAGGTGTTTTTAATTTGTATTTTTAGTAGAGACGAGGTTTCACCATGTTGGCCTCAATCCTGACCTGGGGATCCACCTGCCTAGGCCTCCTAAAGTGCTGGGATTACAGGCGTGAGTCATCATGCCCAGACATTTTTTTTTTTTTTTTGCTTTTATTTGCATCCTAAGACCCATTCCTACATTACCTGTATAGACAGAGGTGTCACATTTCCGGCATCTCACCATCTTTCTCCAGGTCCTCACACCCAAGGAGAGGTTTCCAATTCTCACCTTCATGTGCTCCTGAAAGAGTAAACTGCTCCCTGTGGGCACAGACCCTCCGTCCCTGCCTTTTCCTAACCCAGGGAAGCTCAGGAGGTAGATGGGGATGAGAACAAGAACAGCTGGGAGTCAGGACAGATTGGGAGCAGGTGTCACAGGAAGTGGATGATGAGTCTGTGACCTTGAATGAAAGGCAGGGAGGTGGAGTGAGTTTGTGGGGATTCGGGGAATTGGACGTTAGGTCCCTGTGCCCGAGATCTAACTGTGTCTCTCTGTCCTGCAGCTCCTCCAGCATGCAATCAAATGCCCCCAAACGCCAGAAAGTGGAGGAGCTGGGTCCTCAGCCAGGTGAGGCATCCTCTCTTCTTCATCCTGAGTCCCGGTGTCCCATCCCATCATGAGAGGAGCAGGTGTGCTCTCCAGGGTGTCTCGAGCCTCCTCCTCCAGCCCAATGGGCAGGTGTCCTGTACCTGGTTTCTTCTGCATTTGGTCTTTCTCTCGGTGGCACCTTTAACCCCCAAGGGCATCCTGCATGACCAGGGCTCTCACCTGCACACTCTGCTCTCTCCACAGGTGCAGAACCAGCTCCAGCGCAGCCAGGTCCCCATCACCCTGCACAGCTGCCCCTGGAACCGCTCCAGGTAAGGTCACACTGCGTAGGTGGGTGTGGGTGAGACAGCTCTGCCTGAGCTCCAGGCCCTAGGGGACTTCCAGGAAATGACTGTCCCAAGGGGTGTCAATACAAGTGCAAATTCTGGGTGTCCCTGGAGAGTTTAACTGGTGGCTGGGGAAGTTGCAGGCAGCTCCCTGCCTTGGTCTGCCCCTGTCTGAGCCTCCCTGAGAGGACAATGAATGACGCATGGCTTTTCTTTCCCAGGGCCCACAGCTTCCCCAGAGGAAGGTGGTCATCGTGGTCTTGGAACCAGGAATGGTCCTGCGCCTGCGCCTGGGAGAGGAGGTCCTGATGCTGGACCCAGAGGGAGCCCTGCGATTCAACCTCCTCAATGTGCTCCTCCTGGTGGTCCCTGAGCAAGCCTTGATGTCCTTGAAGGCTCTCTCGTACCTCACCCAGGCCCAGTGGCTCCTGCTCGGGAGTGCAGAGACTGTCTGGGAGATTGACACTGAAAATGCATCTGTGAGAGTCCAGAGAGCAGAGTATGTGTGTGCCGCGCCTTCAGTAGAAGAGGGAGAGGCTCCTCAAGGCTTCCTGCCCATGATGGGACCCCCATCAAACCTCGTGCATGGAATCAGCCCTTCTTCCGGGCACATCCTCTACCTCAAACCTTACTACAGAGCGCCTGTCCCCCAGGGCTCATCCCAGATGCCCAAGCCTGGTCCCTCGAGACAGGCTCTGCTTGAAGAACTCCAGTTGGCTCTCCATGTCCTGGAGCCCTCACCCAGTCAAGGGCCCAGAATTTACCACGGGGTTCTATGGAGGCCAAAGTGCATGGCCCGAAGACGTCTCTTCTAAGGCTGATGGGCCATGAACCCTCAGGCCCCCGACGGGAATCGTCGAGAGGTTCTATTCAGAATCAAGCACCCCTGCTTTTTCATGGTGTCTCTGCACCTTGGAGGAGAGAAACGCTGCACAGAAATGCGTTGTCTTTTATCCTGAAACTTTGTTCTGCTCAGATGCTCTTGATTTGTATAAAAAACAACCTTGAGATTGGGGAATAAACTATTTGCTAATCTCGTATACATGCAAGGAGTACTCATACTCAGAGTTCAAAGAGAATTGTCAAAACTCCAATAGAACAAATGTTTCTGTTCAAAAGCCAGCAAAAGACTTGAACAGACATTTCCTCCAAGGGGATGTAAAAGAACCGCTTCAAAAAGTGTTCAACATCCCTCCCCTGGGGAAATGTGCATCAGGTATGCCTTGAAATACAACCAAGAAGCTCTTAGAGAAGCCACCGTGACAATGACTGCCCATCCCAAGGGCCGCAGAACATGTGGAGAAGCTGGAACACTCTGATGGTGCCGGCTGGAATCCAAACGGGACCACCGTCAGGGCTGAAACAGTTTTTACTGATTCATAATCAATGCAATAGGCACTTAGCATTGGAACCATCTTTCCCACCTTGAGATAGTTGTTCTAAAGAAATTAGAACTCACGTTGCCAAAGCGGAGGGCAGAGGTTTCTAGCATCTGTCTTCACCATCACCGAAAGATGGAAGGGACTTTAAAGTCATTCAACACTGAATAGAAACAGGAACAGTGACCCATTCTTTCAATGGGATGCAATTCAGCAATAAATGGGGTTGGATTTTTGTTTGTGAATTTCGTTTTGAGTAGCGAATAAGTTGTTGGAACACTTGAAGGCACGTTTGGACTCTTAGGCTGTGTGAAACTTATCCCGAGATTGTAACTCTCACGAAATTGACACGCACGTCAAGCATGTGTGATCGAAATTCAGTTTCCAGTTGAGGTTTGTTGTACCTGGAAAACACATACTAGATTGTGTAGCTGAGAATGCAGTATGGTAGCACTGGGCTACAAAAACACTGTAGCATTGAAGCACTGTATCTTATTCATCATTGTGATGTAGATTGTATTGCTGTTGTTTATATCTGTATTACTTAGGTTAAATAAAAATGTTAAAAGTGAGTTTTATCTATTTGCATTTATTTTCTCTAATGTGTTTGCTCAAAAATTTCCATTTCTGACCAGGAACAGTAGCTCACACCTGTAATCACAGCACTTTGGGAGATCAAGGCAGGTGGATCACCTGAGCCCAGGAGTTGGAAACCAGCCTGGGAAGCATGCTGAAATCCCATCTGTATAAAAAATGCAAAAATTAGGCAGGCGTGGGATCTCCCCACTGGAGAGGCTGAGGTGGGAGGATGACTTGAGTCCAGGAGGCAGAGGTTGCAGTGATCTGAGATTGTGCCATTGTACTCCAGCCAGAGCTGACAGAGTGAAGCCCTGTCTAATAATAATAATAATAATAATAATAATAATAATAATAATAATAAAATCTTGGTTACTGTAGCACATTGTTTTATTTCTATTGGGTACAAGGCATGGATGGTAGAGCCCACAGTAAGTGGACAGAGATAAAATTTCTCAAGGCAAAAGTGTATCCCCCACACCACAGACAACAGCACACACACACACACACAATCACAAAACACATTTACGAATCAATTTATACTCCCACCACAGGTCATCTTCAAATTTCCCTCAGGGTTTCCCAAATGCGTGAGTTTGTACTTCTAAAGACTCTTGTGAATAGACCCCCAGAGGAGGCTTGTTGGGCAATTCTGTAGGAATCGTAATTAGAAACTCTCTCACAACATCCTGTATATTTCCCTTTACTTCCATTTTTTGTTTTTTTCAAGACAGAGTCTTGCTCTGTTGTCCAGGCTGGAGTGCAGCTGGCAACATCTCAGTTCAGTGCAACCCCTGCCTCCCAGGTTCAAGCAATTCTCCTATCTCAGCCTCCCAAGTAGCTGGGACTACAGGTACACACCACCATGTCCAGTTAATTTTTGTATCTTTAGTAGAGTTGGGGTTTCATCACATTGGTCAGCCTGGTCTTGAACTCCTGACCTCAGTGATCTGCCCACCTTGTCCTCCCCAAGTGCTGGGATTACAGGCATGAGCCACTATGCCGGCCTACTTCTATTTTGAGGAATGCAAACAAATTATGAATAAAAATCCCCAAAACAGTCAGTATAAAAGTCTTTTTTTTTTTTTCCGTGGAAACATTTATAAGCACATAAAAAATAATCATTTCAACCAATGGATAAAGAGGCTATAGCAGGAAGTGAGAATCACTCTTATGCCATATCTACTGGAAATGGGGGCTGGGGGCAGGGCTCTCCTCCCCCACCAGGAAGCACCAAAAGTAGCAGATCCAGTGTTCTACGAACAGTATTGTTTGCTGCTGCATTTATTAATTCACTAACATGCATATTCTAACATGACAAACTAGTCCATCCAACACAACTATGCGTTAAGACACAGTAAGGAAAAGAATGTACTAAAAATGATTGAAAATATTAACATTGCTTTCCACGCTTCTTTTTTTTTTAGAATAGACATTTGTTTATCACAGTTCTAGAGGCTGGAAGTCCAAGGTAAGAATGCCAGCATGATGAGGGACTGGTGAGGACCCTCTTCCAGGTTGGAGACTGTCACATCCTCCCTGTATCCTCACATGGAAGGGGCTGGTGAGCTCTCTTCTGTCACTCTCAGAAGGGCACTAATCCCATATAGGAGGGCTCCACCTTCATAACCTCATCATCTCCCAAAGGCACCACCTCCTAACACCTTCACAATGGAGGTGCAAGTGTTAGAATTTAAGCCTAAAGGGGAAAAACATTTGACTTTTGAGACAGAGTCTTGCTCTGTTGCCCAGGCTGAAGTTCAGTGGCACAACCTCAGCTCACTGCAGCCTTGACATCCCGGGCTCAAGCAATCCTCCTACTTCAGCCTCCCAAATAGCTGAGACAACAGGCACTTTCCACCATGCTTAGCTGATTTTTAAATTTTTTGTAGAGATGGGAGTCTCACTATGTTGCCCTGGCTGGTCTTGAACTCCCGGGCTCAAGCCATCCTCTCACCTCAGCCTCCCAAAGCACTGGGATTACAGGCATGAGCCACCACTCCAAGCCCAAAATATCAATGTGGTAAGTATTAACTCCCATCTCACATGTAATATCTAATAATGATTACTGGTGGTAAGGATGCTCACAAGTTACAAGGGTAAAGATAATGGAATCACCACCATCTTGGTGATGCACCGTCTAAAACTCATGCCTTCTACAATTCCGATCACAGAGATGAAGAACACACGAAGCCCTTACGCATTTCTTTTCATGGTTTTGCCTAGAAGTGATACATCTAGTCTTGATTTTAGAATGTTCATTTTAAAAATCAAGGAGATGAGGCCAACACAGTCTTCTGTGTGCCCAGAATGAGATGAGAACTGTATAAATGTCTGAGGCAGTTATTGAATTATTCCTCTATTCACCAATATTTTTTTTGAGACACAGTCTCACTCTGGCACCCAGTCTGGAGTGCAGTGGTATGATCTTGACTCTCTGCAACTTCCACAGCCTAGGCTCAAGTGATTCTCATGCCTCAGCCACCCAGGTAGCTGGGATTACAGATGTGTTCCACCATGCCCAAAGTTTTGTATTTTTAATAGAGACAGAGTTTCACCAAGTTGCCCAGGCTGGTCTTGAACTCCTGAGCTCAGGCGAGCAGCCCTCCAGGGCCTCCCAAGGTGCTGGAATTACAGGTGTGAGCCACTGCACCAGGCCTGTTTTTAAAGTTTCTTTTTAGAACAGAGTCTCACTCTGTGGCCCTTACTGGTCTCCATAGTGGTTGGACTGACATTCCCACCACAATGAACAAGCGCTTCCTTTTCTCCACATCCTCACTGGCATGTTCTGTTGCCTGTCTTTTGGAAGTAAGCTATTTTAACTGGGGTAAGATGATATCTCATCATAGTTTTGATTTGCATTTCTCTGATGATCAATGATGTTGAGAACTTTTCATACACCTGTTTGCCATTTGTGTGTCTTCTTCTGAAAAATATCTATTCAGAGGCTGGGCATGGTGGCTCACATCTGTAATCCCAGCACTTTGGGAGGCCAAGGTGGGAGGATCACCTGAGTTCAGGAGTTTGAGACCAGCCTGACCAACATGGTGAAACCCCATCTCTACTAAAAGTATGAAAATTAGCTGGGTGCGGTGGTCGGCACCTGTAATCCCAGCTATTTGGGAGTCTGAGGCAGGAGAATCTATTGAACTTGGGAGGTAGAGGTTACAGTGAGCCGAGATCATGGCATTGCACTCCAGCCTGAGCAACAGAGTGAGACTCTGTCAAAAAAAAAGAAAAAAAAAGAAAAAGAAAAAACAAAACTCTATTCAGACCTTTTGCCCATTTTAAAAATCAGATTATTAGATTTTTGTCCTACTGGGCCAAGCGTGGCATCTCACGCCTGTGATCCCAGCACTTTGGGAGGCCGAGGTGGGTAGGTCACCTGAAGTCAGGAGGTTGAGACCAGCCTGGTAAACCAGCAAAAACCCTGTCTCTACTAAAAATATGAAAATTAGCTGGGTGAGGTGGGAGGCACCTGTAGTCCCAGCTACTCGGGAGGCTGAGGCAGGAGAATTGCTTGCACCTGGGCGGTGGAAGTTGGGATGAGCTGAAATTGTGCCACTGCACTCCAGCCTGGGCAACAGACTCTGTCTCAGAAAAAAAAAAACAAGATTTTTTTCCTATTGAGTTGTTTGAGCTCCTTCTGTATTTTGAATTAATTTCTATATTTTACTTATCACCTGATAGACACTGTAAATGTGCATATTTTGATAAAATATCTAAGTTGCACATGATTTAGTTTCTGTTTTCGTCTCACTTCCTCGGAGATTTGTTAGCTTTATAATGTTTAAATATTAGCTTGATAATATATTAGTATTTCTAATATATTTAGGAGTTTTCCTAAATTCAAAAGTTACTCAAGCAAAATTCTTTTACACCTGTATCATCTATTGTCCACAAGCCTCTTATTAACTCATCATTGTTGAATTCTTTTGGAATTCTTTCTTTCTCTTTTTTTTTTTTTTTTTCTTTTTTGAGATGGAGTTTTGCTCTTGTTGCCTAAGCTGGAGTACAATGGCGCGATCTCAGCTCACTACAACCTCTGCCTCCTGTGTTCAAGCAATTCTCCTGCCTCAGCCTCCCAAGTAGCTGGACTTACAGGTGTGCACCACCATGGCCGGCTAATTTTTTGTATTTTTAGTAGAAACAGGGTTTCACCATGTTAGCCAGGCTGGTCTCGAAGTCCTGACCTCAGGTGATCTGCCTGCCTCAGCCTCCCAAAGTGCTGGGATTATTGTGAACCCCTGCGCCCAGCCCTCAAATTCTATCTTTATCACACACTAGGTTTTCAGGACAGAACTGGTTCTAAAAACAAGTATTCTTCCATCAATTTGCTGCTTTGTGTTATTGATTTTGCTCTAAGTTTTCTTTTTCTAATATCAAACGAGAATAATTTTTTGTGTCGAGGTGGAATTGACATTACAAAAAGTTAACTATTTTACAGTGAACCTGTCAGCGGCATTTGGTACATTCATGAAGTGATGCAGCTGTCACCTCTCTCTAGTTCCATTTCTGCCATCCCAAAATCAGACTTCTTACCCATTAGGTAATCAACCCCAATTCCCATCTCCACCTCCAAGATCATCAATCTGCTTTTTCTCTTTCTTTCTTTTCTTTTCTTTTCTTTTCTTTTTTTTTTGAGACAGAGTCTGGCTTTGTTGCCCAGGCTGGAGTACAATGGCGCCATCATGGCTCACTGCCACTTCCGAATCCCAGTTGAAGTGATTCTCTTAAGATTCCTGAGTAGCTAGGAGTACAGGCATGTGCCACCATGCCCGGCTAATTTTTGTATTTGCTATTTTTAAGAGAGACAAGGCTTCACCATGTACGCCAGGCTGGTCTCGAACCCCTGACCTCAGGTGATCCACCCACCTCTGTCTCCCAAAGTGCTGGGAGGCATGAACCAAGGCACCCAGCCGTCTTCAATCTGCTTTCTATTGATTGAACTATTCTAGATATTTTATATAAATGAATTTGCACTACATGCTACCTACTGTGTCAGCCTTCTTTCATTTTGTGTAATGTTTGCAAGGTTTAGCTACATGGTGGCAGATGTGTTTCTTTCTTTCTTTCTTTCTTTTCTTTTTTTTAGAGACAGGGTCTCAGTCTATCACCGAGACTGGAATGCAGTGGTGTGATCTCAGCTCACTGCCTGGTCAACATGGAGAAACCCTATCTCTACTAAAACACAAAGATGAGCCAGACTTTGTGGGGTGCACCTGTAGTCACAGCTACTTGGGAGGCTGAGGCAGGAGAATCGCTTGAACCCAGGAGATGAAGGTTGTAGTGAGCCGAGATCATGCCACTGCACTCCAGCCTGGGTGACAGAGTAAGACTCAGTCTTAAATTAATTAATTAATTAATTAAAAAGATTTTTTAAAAGAGTGAATGGCATAGACCGTATCCTTTTCAATAAATATTGGTTAGACACAGAAATGAAATATTTTGAGGGGAAAGGTGCACTGATTAGGTTTGCATTTTGAAGAGATTTATTGAGCAGAAATAGGAGCAGAGAAGATGGAGAAGGTAAGTAGAAAAAAAATACGAACTGTAATAAGAGACATTCTTTAAACATGGTTACATATACTGGATGTCTTAGTGTAACTATCAGAAAATGTCCACGGGCTGAGTGTAGTGCCTCACACCTATAATCCCAGCACTTATGGAGGCCGAGGCAGGTGGATCACTTGAGGTCAACAGTTCAACACCAGAGTGGCCATCATGGTGAAACCGTCTCTACTAAAAATACAAAAAAATTAGCCAGGCATGGTGGCAGGTGCCTGTAGTCTCAGCTACTTGGGAGGCTGAGGCAAGAGAATCACTTGAACCTGGGAGGCTGAGGTTGCAGTGAACTGAGATTGCACCACTGCACTCCAGTCTGGGTGACAGGGCAAAACTCTGTCTCAGAAAAATAAAGAAAGAAAGAAAATGTCCACAAAACCCACAATGAGTTAACAGCAGTGAACTTTCTCAAGACAAAGAAGAGTCCACACTGAAGGAACTGCCACTTCACTCTGGCTATGCTCCCCACCTCACGCACACTTTCATAGACACATTCACAAATCCAGTCAAAATTCCCTTCAGGTCATCCTGAAATTCTAAGCAGTATTAGTCCAACGCTCTAAGGTTGAACTTCTAAAGCACCTTCCTAATTGGATAGCAAGAAAGAAGCCAGATTATTTAGAAAACATGGTAGGAATTCAGCCAGAGACCTCAGGAGATGCTTGTGAATTTCCTTCTGCTTCGGTTCCCTTGAAATGTCATTTCATAAACATAACATTCCCCAGGATATCCACTGTGAAAATTAACATATTTTTATTCCATGAAAATATAAAAGGCACACACCAAATCTATTTCAGTGATACATGAATTGGGCATTACAGAAAAGGTCTATCATTATTAGGCAAGACCTAGAGGATGGGAGGGGGACAGGAAACAGGTTGGCTGCTGATGGGATTAGGCAGATTCTGTAGACTGATTATCTATTAATTGAGTTATGCCCAAACCCTCCTTGCAGGCCCCTCCCATTGTCATACCAGGAACTGCCAATCACGTCAGTTTCTGCTGACAAATCCCCTGGCTCCACCCCCTGCTGACAGCATGAAGGATTCCTCCAAGAGCTCAGCTGTCAGAGCTTGAGCTTCCTGCTGCTGGCCACAGCTCAGTTGCTCCACAGCCCAAGTCTTTGGGACCAGTTTTGGAGCTGACACTCCTCTCTCAAAGGAAGTAAAGAATCCAGGAGCCAAAAAGAAATCTTTCCAGGACACAGAGAAACACTGGCATAGGCTGACTTGGAGAACCCTGGACATTTAAACCATGAAAGGTTCCCGGCGCCCAAGAAGCCCCAGTGATTACTGCACGGAATCCAGGAGCGGCCACACAGGAGCGAGCAGGTGAGCTGTGCTGTGTGCTGGGGACGCCTGCAGGGTGACCTGCCTGTGGGGTGTGTGGGTGTGTGTTGGAGAGCAGGAAGGAGGAAGAGATTCATGATCCTGCAATGAGATTGGGTGTTTTAAATTTGGGGCAAGAGGGAAGTGAGGCACCTGTAAGTCATCACAAGGTGCTGGGAAGGCGTCTACAACCCAACTACACAGGTGTCTCAGGGCTGCCCCGCTTCCAATCCATCCACCCAGCTCCACAGGGAGGGCTCTGTGGTCTGCAAGAAGGGAGATTGTAGGACATGATGTGAGGAGTTAGTGATCTACTAAGAAAAAAATTTTTTTCTTCCTTTTTTATTTTTATTATTTACTTATTGATTTTATTGAGACAGCATCTCACTCTGATTGTCAAGACGAGTTCAGTGGCGTGATTTTGGCTGACTGCAGGCTCCACCTCCAAGTCTCAGGTGATCCTCCCGCCAGGGCCTCCTGAGTAGCTGGGACCACAGGTGTGCACCATCATGCCCCACTAAATTTTCTGTTTACAATAGAGACTAGGTTTCACTATGTTTCCCAGGCTGCTCTCAAACTCCTACACTCAAGCAATCCTCCTCCCTTGGCCTCCCAAAGTGCTGGGATTATAGGCATGAGCCACCATGCCCAACGAATTCCTTCCTTTTTTGTCGCTTTTATTTGCATCCTAAGACCCCATTCCTACATTACCTGTATAGACAGAGGTGTCAGATATCTGGCATCTCACTGTATTTCTCCAAGTCCTCAAACACAAGGAGAGGTTTCTAATTCTCACCACCATGTGCTCCTGAAAAAGTAAAATGCTCCCTGTGGGCACCGACCCTCCTTCCCTGCCTTTTCCTAACCCAGGGAAACTCAGGCAGATGGGGATGAGAACAAGAACAGCTGGGAGTTAGGATAGATTGGGATCAGGTCTCACAGGAAGTGGATGATGAGTCTGTGACCCTGAATAAAAGGTGAGGAGGTGGAGTGAGTTTGTGGGGATTCAGGGTGGAGATTCATGGTGGCTTATGCCTGTAATCCCAGCATTTTGGGAGGCCCAGGTGGGCAAATCATATGAGGTCAGGAGTTCAAGACCAGCCTGGCCAACATGGTGAAACCCCATCTCTACTAAAAATACACAAATTATCCAGACGTGGTGGCAGGCACCTGTAATTCCAGCTACTCAAGAGGCTGAGGTTGGAGAATTGCTTGAACCTGGGAGGTGGAGGTTTCGATGAGCCGAGATTGAGCCACTGCACTCTAGCCTGGGCAACAGAGTAGGACTCCATCTAAAAAAAAAAAAAAAAGATTTTTTTTTCTACTGAGTTGTTGAAGCTCCTTATATATTTTGAATTAATTTGTATATTTTACTTACCACCTGATAGACACTGTAAATATGCCTTTTTCGATAAAATATCTAAGTTGCCTGTGATTTATTTTTTCTTTTCTTCTCACTTCTTCAGAGTTTTATTAGCTTTATAATGTCTAAATATTAGCTTTATAATATATTAATATTTCTGGGCGGGTACAGTGGCTCACACCTGTAATCCCAGAACTTTGGGAGGCCAAGGCGGGCAGATCACTTGAAGTCAGGAGTTTAAGACCAGCATGACCAACATGGTGAAACCCCATCCCTACTAAAAATACAAAAATTAGTCAGGCATGGTGCTACACGCTTGTAATCCCAGCTACTTGAGAGGTTAAGGCGGGAAGATTGCTTGAACGTGGGAGGTGGAGGTTACAGTGAGCTGAGATTGTACCACTGCAGTCCAGTCTAGGTGACAGACGAGATCCAGCTTTTAAAAAGGCGGGGAGGGTACATTGTTAGAGAAATAATATACCGTCTGTAATCCCAGCACTTTGGGAGGCTGAAATGGGAGGATTCCTTGACCCCAGGAACTCGAGACCAGCCTGGGCAACATAGTGAGACCCCCATCTCTGCAAAAAATGAACAAAATAGCTGGGTGTGGTGGCACATGCCTATAGTCCCAGATACTCAGGAGGCTGGGGCAGGAGGACCCCTTGACCCTGCAGTGAGTTATGACCATGTCATCGTACTCCAGCCTGGACAGCGAAGTGAGACTCTGTTACAAAAAGAAAAGAGAGAAAAAAAATATATATGCTGAATGTGATTGGGATGATCCCCATTGCTTTCCACACGTCCATGAGGGAAAACATGAACCTAGCTAGTCATGAGCAGGAACTGGACAGATACTTAGCCTTAGACGTAAGCACTTAGTGGCTGAATTGTACACTTAAAAGTGGCTCATTTTATGTTATGTGTATTCTACCACAATTTAAAAGGCAGAATTGTCTCAAAAAGTTGCACCTTGTGCAATGGCTGGATATTTGGCCAATTGCACAGATTGACAATTGACAGTCCTCAATCCTACCCACCTACTTTGGGAAGGTGTGTGGGATCGAGGACTGCTGGAATCTTCACCAGCAGTTTTTATGTAGTCAACACATTTGCCCGAGTCCAGCCCTGCTAAGCACTTTGACCAAAGCCATCCTAACCTCCCGGTTCCTCAGACTGTAGATAAGGGGATTGAGTGTAGGGGTGATGAGGCTATAGAAGAGGGAAACTATGTTATCCTGCTGTGGACTGTGGTAGGCACCAGGCACCATGTACGTGAACGTGGCTGCACCGTAAAAGAGTCCCACTGCCATGATGTGTGAGGAGCAGGTGGTGACAGCCTTGTGTCTGGCCTCCTCTGAGCGCAGGCTTAGAACAGCCTGCAACACGTGGCCGTAGGAGGTTGCGATGAGGGAAAGAGGGAGCATTAGAATCAGCACCCCCGAGGTGGACAGCGCCAACTCGTAGGCAGAGGTATCCGCACAGGAGAGCTTCAGTAAGGCTGGCACCTCACAGAAGAAGTGCTCCACAGTACGGGAGGCACAGTAGGGGAAGTGCATGGTGATGGAGGTCTGGATGGAGGCGTTGAGCACACCTGCCACCCAGGAGGCACCCACCATCAGCAGACACACCTGGCGTCTCATAAGTACTGCATACTGCAGGGGCTGGCACACAGCGACATAACGATCATAAGACATGAGGGCCAATAGGACGCCCTCGGCCACACCCATCAATGTCAGGAAGAATATTTGAGCTGCACAACCTCCATAAGAGATGCCATCTTCCCCCCGCATAAAGTCTGATGCCATCTTGGGGATGGTGACCATGAGGATGCCAACGTCAAACAGGGAGAGCTGGCTGAGCAGGCAGTACATGGGTGTGTGGAGCCGGGAGTCCACATGGATCAAGAAGAAAAGAGCAGTGTTGCCCAGAAGGCCTGTGACAAACATGGCAGCCACCAGGGAGAAGAGGAACTGGCGTGATCCTGAGTGACTGAAGAGGCCCACCAGAATGAAGTCTGGAGCCACCGACTGATTCACATCCCCCATGTTTCACACAATGCACTTTAGCTGCAGGAAGAATAGCTGACCTATGGCAAGAAGCCTGCATGGGGTGGTGAATAATTTCCATCTCACATGCCAATTGCCATTGATTGGTAGTGGCCTTTTGGGACGGCGTCTTGAGGAGAGTGATGAGGCTGCAGCTAGAATCAGTATGCAGGAGGGAGAAAACTTGATCAATTAGTGTCTCTCCAAGGCATGCAATGGGAGAGATGCAACTGGCATCTCTGAATGAGACACTTGGTCACACCCCAGCAAAGAGCTACTCGCTGGTCCCTGTAGTCACAAATTTGAGGTTCAAGTTAAAGACAGTCACACAGATGGTGAAATGCTTCAATACCCCTCATCCCAGGGGTCCTGTAACCAAAGCAGATGTCAGATACCAAAAAGGCTGGGAGGTGAAACAGGGAATGATGAAGCTGAAGCAACAAGCTAAGTGAAAAAACAGAGAGAAGGGCTTGGGTCTAAATGCCTGGATGAGAATCTGAAGCAAAGAGAAATACGTGATGAGCCAAGGAAAATAAGTCTTTCTACCAAATGGGCACGTTTATCATGCACTGTTCACAATCACAAAGACATGGAATCAACCGAGGTGCCCATCAATGGTGGACTGGATTTTTTTAAATGTAGTATATAGACACCATGGAATACTAGGCAGCCACAAAAAAGAACAAAATCAGCTGGGCACAGTGGCTCATGCCTGTAATGCCAGAACCTTGACAAGCAAAGGTGGGAGGATCACTTCAGCCCAGGAGTTCAAGACCAGCCTGGATGACATGACAAGACCCCATTGCTACAAGTCTGACTTTACATTTTTTGTTTGTTTGGTTTTGTTTTGTTGTGGTTGAGATGGAGTCTTGTTCTGTCACTCAGGCAGGAGTGCAGTGGCACAATCTTGGCTCACTGCAACCTCCGCCTCCCAGGTTCAAGAGATTCTTCTGCCTCAGCCTCCCAAGTAGCTGAGACTAAAGGCATGTGCCACCACACCCAGCTAATTTTTGTATTTTTAGTAGAGACAGGGTTTCACCACATTGGTCGGGCTGGTCTTGAACTCCTGACCTTGTAATCTGTCTGCCTCAGCCTCCCAACTTGCTGGAATTGCATGCATGAGCCATCTTGCCCGGTCCCTAGAGCACTTTGTCATGAAAAAGTTATTCCTGTTGAGTTATTCCTCACTCAGATGGCCTTCAAGGCTGTCTTTAGTTATACACCATCCTGATTTTCTTATCCCATCCAAGCTCTTGACTACCATTCATCCATGCATTCAACAAAATGTGTCATTCCCTAGACTGAGCATAAAACATTCAGAGGTGAATCATCCAGGCAAGATCCCTGCTTCCCTGGACTCTACCATCTCCATCAGGAGACCAATGACAAACAAGAAGATAAATGCACAAGACCTTTGGGATAGGGAGAAGTGCAGGGTGAAGTGGTCAGGATGCCCCGCAGGTAATAGCTAGGGACACTACAAGGCATAGTCAGGGAAGCCTCTTGAGACAGGCGAGAGCTGCCTGGTATGGTTTGGACCTGTGTCCCACCGAAATCTCAGGGTGAATTGTAACCCCCAGTGGTGGAGGTGGGGCCTGCTGGGAGGTGATTGGATCGTGGTGGTGGTTTCTCATGAATGGTTTAGCACCATCCCCCTTGGTCGTGATAGTGAGTTCTTGTGAGACTGGTCATTAAGTGTAGCGGCTGGGCACGGTGGCTCACGCCTGTAATCCCAGCACTTTGGGAAACTGAGGCAGGCAGATCACCTGAGGTCAGGAGTTCGAGACCAGCCTGGCCAACATGGTAAAGCCCAGTCTCTACTAAAAATACAAAATTAGCCAGGTGTAGTGACAGGTGCCTGTAATCCCAGCTACTCAGGAGGCTGAGACAAGAGAATTGCTTGAACCCAGGAAATGGAGGTTGCAGTGAGCCAAGATTGTGCCACTGCACTCCAGCCTGAGCAACTAGAGCAAAACTCCATCTCAAAGAAAAAAAAGTTGTGTAGCACCTCCCCCTGCCTCTATTCCTGCCATGTAAGACATCTGCTTCTCCCTCACTTTCCACCATGATTGTAAGTTCCCTGAGGCCTCCCCAGAAGCAGAAGCTACTACCCTTCCTGTACAGCCTGTAGAACCATTCACCAATGAAAACTCTTTTCTTTATAAATTACCCAGTCTTGGATATTTATTTAAAGCAATGCAAGAATAGACTAATACACTGACCTTGCTGTCTGAAGACCTTCATGAAAGGGGAAGCGTAGAATCACCTGCTTCATACTACTGGAAGGTGGGTGTTAAGGAAGGCAACTATGTGGTTCAACCTAACAAAGAACTTTCTAATGGTGAAATCGAACCAAAAATGGAATTGAGTGTCTCGTTGGTAGTATTTTCCAGAGTCAATCAAAGATGTATGGGAGTTTGGCTGGGCGCAGTGGCTCACACCTGTAATCCCAATGCTTTGGGAGGCCAAGGCAGGCAGATTATTTGAGGTTGGGAGTTCAAGACCAGCCCAGCCAACCCGGTGAAACCCTGTTTCTACAAAAAATACAAAAATTAGCTTGAACCCAGGAGGCAGAAGTTGCAATTGCAGTGAGCCGAGATCACGCCACTGCACACCTGGGTGACAAAGCGAGACTCTGACTCAAAAAAAGAAAATGTATGGGAGTTAGGTAATTTAGCCCTGCAGTTACAGAATTTAGAGTTTAACAGGAAACATGAGCATTGTTCAACACATTTCAGCATAGTCTGATGAGCAATTTAATAAAAATGCATTCATGATGATTTTGGTACCCAAGGGATGAAACTGCCTGGGATGGGATCTGGGAAGCTTCACAGATGAGTTTTGAAGGTCAGGTAGCAATTTTCCAGACAGCTAGAGGAGGGAAGGTTGTTCCAGACAGAAATAATAGAGTATCTGGGCTCTATGAACTGGTGGATAAGAAAATGCACCCAGGAGTAAGGTGCTTGCAGGCAGAAGCCCAGGCAACAGTTTTCACACTATTATGTATAACATGTTTCTTTTTGGTGCAGCAAAGGAAAATTAGTACTGGGACAAAGGATCTCTCGGCAAAGCAATTCTTTTTACTTTCTGCAGAAAAGGTACTCCCATTAGCAATCTTGCCATGAGAGTACCATGAAAAAAGGAAAGCAGACATATTTATTTCTTACACATTTGGGGTTGCCCTTACTGCTGGGTCTGATCTCTGTTGGCTGGAGCTGGAGCCAGGCCTCACAATTTAAACTAAAACCTGATTGGCTAATAACTTGAAACTTTTCTAAACAAATAAAAGCAATGGAGAGGAAAAAAAAATAAAAAAGGAAGTCCACATAATGAAGGGGCATAGGCTGTGAGCTGGGACACGCCTGTGAGCACGTCCAGCACAGATATCTTGGTTAAAGTACAAGGACATAGAATGTACTATGTGCCTGTAAGCATGTCTAACAGCTACATAGAATAGGGCTTTTGAAGAAAGTGTTTAAAACAAACTTATTTCTAACACTTATAAATTTTTCTTAAGCAAAAGCAAACTTTGAAGAGGAACTTTTCTATTTCCCACAACACCCAGTCCTCCAGCTGCATCTTGGAAGCAAGGAGAGCTTCCTGAGAGCTGGGCAGCTCCTCCAAGCCTATTACCTCATACCCTGTCTCATACCCAAGGACACGCTTTCTATACCCTATTCTCAGGAATGAAGGGGAGCCTTCAGTTATCAGCAGATAATTGAAGGTGGTTGAAGCATTTATCTTTCTTCAACCCCTGAGCCCCAGAAATGGAAAAATGAAAGAATGAAACTCAAATATAAGTTTTTGGGAAGAGAAGCATGGGTGCCGGGAATGGAGGTGGCTGGGGAAACTGTTATAGAAGTGTTTGGCAAGCTCTTGATGACAGTAACAATTAACCACACTATTAGGCTGGGTGCGGTGGCTCACATCGGTAATCCTAGCACTTTGGAAGGCTGGGGCCAGCCCAGGAGTTTGAGACCAGCCTGGGCAACATGGCAAACTCTGACTCTACAGGAAATAGAAAAATTAGCCAGGCATGATGGCATGTGCCTACAGTCCCAGCTACTTGGGAGGCTAAGGTGGGAGGATCACTTGAGTCCAGGAGGTCCAGGATCACTTGAGTCCTGTGATCACACCACTGCACTCCAGCCTGGGCAACAGAGCACAGAGCCAGACCCTGTCTCAATAAAAAAAAATTGACCATAGGTATTAATACCTCTATGAATTTTGGAGGTGAGAAGACAGGGATTTGAGATGTGCAGTGCCTTGTCCAGGATCAACCAGCAAGAAGGTAACTGAGTCAAGATTCTAACAAAATGAGATCTAATTCCGAGGTCCTTGTTTCTGCATCAACATCTCACACATCTCCAAACACTGTAATAGATATTTGGGATTTGCTTCACCAACCCTCAGGGCCAGTGGTCCACCCTAGAACCGTTCTAGGACTGGCGTTTCCCCTGGTTTCCGGCATTGTGGCCCTTTGGGATGGTGGGGAAGCCTTCTGAACCAACACCAACCAACAGGACCTGCCTTGAAACTGCAGAGCAGTCCTGGGAAGAAGTCACGCAGGTTGACATTTGGGTCTAGAACAGTGTCATCGCCCCACCACTGGTTCCTCTAATTCGTCTTCTGCTTTCACAGACACTTATCTGGTGCCACACACACACACACACACACACACTCTGTATGTGTAAAATCTAACCAAAATGGAGTGCCTCATTGGTGGCATTTTCCAGAGTCAAAGACGTACAAGAGTCAGATAATTTAGCCCTGCAGTTATAGAATTTAGAGTTTGAGAGGGAGCATGAGCATTGTTCAACTCACTTCAGCACAGTCTGATGAGCAATGCAATAAAAACGCATGCATGATGATTTGGGTACTCAGGAGATGAAACTCTGCCTGGGATGGGATCAGGGAGGGCTTCACAGATAAGGGGGCATTGGAGTTTTAAAGGTTAGGTAGAGGAGAGAAGGTTTCCAGGTAGAAGTAATAGAGCATCTGGGCTGTATGGACTGGTGGATAACAGAATGCACCCAGGAGTAAGACATAAAACAGGATTGCAGACAGAAACCCAGGAAATATGCCTGTGTGCCCCCAAACTCACCTTTCTTTTCAGGGTACCCAATTGGTCCCACTGTGTCTGATGCATCTGAAAAAATAAAAGTAAAAAAATCCCTTGATTTGGGGATCTCTAGCACTTCCTCTAATTTAGTTGTAATGCCTTTGCGTCCTGAGGTTTTTTTGGTGGGGGGAACACAGCCTCATTTTGTCACCAAGGCTGGAGTGCCGTAGCACAATCATAGCTCACTGCAGCCTCCAACTCCTGGGCTCAAGCAATCTTCTTGCCTCAGCCTCCCAAGTAGCTGGGACTCCAGGTGGGCACCACCATGGCTAGTTTTTAGTTTTTATTTATTTTTTATTTTTAGATGAAGTCTCACTCTGTTGTCCAGGCTGGAGTGCAGTGGTGGAATCTCGGTTCACTGCAACCTCCACCTCCCTGGTTCAAGCAATTCCCCTGCCTCAGCCTCTTGATAGTTGGGATTACAATACACACACCACCATACCCAGCTAATTTTTTTTTGTATTTTTAGTAGAGACAGGGTTTCATCATGCTGGCCAGACTGGTTTGGAACTCCTGACCTCAGGCAATCTGCCTGCCTTGGCCTCCCAAAGTGTTGGAATTTTTTTAGCCTCCCAAAGTGGCTGCCGATTTTTTAATTTTTTCATAGAGATGCGGTCTTGCTATGTTTCCCAGACTGGTCCCATAATCCTGGCTTTAAGCAGTCCCCCCATCCTGGCCTCCCAAATTGCTGGGATTATGTCCTGAGCTTTTGGCACACTGTTTCCCCCTGAAATCTCTTTCAGAAAAGGAATTTCCACCCATCCAACCTCCTTTACCGCCTGCTCTAGTCAGACAGGCAGAGCTGGAAGAAGTAGCCACGACTCACTCTAATCTGGGCTGGAGCATCTCACAGTGGCTCCTAAATCAGTCCTCCTTTGGGTTGGAGGAGAGCCCCTTTGACAAGTTTTAGGCTTGTGGTTTTACCTGTCCCTTTTTCTTTGCAGGACAAACTGTCACTTATTTATTTCATTCTCACATTCTCATATTATATTCATGTATATTATTTATTTCATTTAATTTAATGTATAGTATATAATTTACTTAATAAAATAATTTAATTCACTTATTTATTTAATTCTCACATTCTCACATCTCAAGGATCCACAGCAGAGCCTGCTCAATAAATAATTGTTAAATGAATACATTTTGCAAGGGAAATAATAGGTTTGTTGAAACTAATGTTATAGACAAATGGGCTCAGAGAGGGTAAGTGACTTACTGGAAAGTAAAAAGTTCCTCTTCAAAGTTTCCCTTCTTGTTAAAGAATAAATAATAAATGTTAGAAATAATAGTTTGTTTTAAAGACTAACTTCCTTCAAAGCCTTTTTGTTTTGGTTTTGGGGTTTTGGGTTTTTGTTGTTGTTTTGTTGCTTTTGTTTTGTTGTTTTTAATTTTTATTTTATTCATTTTATTTTATTTTTTTGTTAATAACTCTTTGTTAAGTCCTATCCTATGTAGCTGTTAGATATAAGGAAATAAGTGCATTCTATGTCCTCGTACTTTAACCAAGATATTTGTTCTGGACATGTGCAAGCATGTCCCAGCTCACAGCCTATGCCCCTTCCTTATTTGGAAATGTTATTACTTTTCTAATTCCTTTCACAAGCAACTTCCCCTTTTCCTTTTGTTCTCCATTGCCTTTACCTATTTAGGAAAGTTTTAAGTTGTTAGCCAATCAGGTTTAGCTTAGACTGTAAGGTCCAGCTCCAACCAACAGAGATAGGACACAGCAGTAAGGACCCAGTGCATAAAGGATAAATATTCCTGCCTTTGTTTGTTCATTGTGCTCTCATGGCAAGATTGCTGATGGGCAGCAACCTTTCTGCAGAAAGTAAAATTGCCTTGCTGAGAAAACTTTCTGTCTGAATGCTAATTTTTCCTTGTGGCACCAAGAAACAAGCATCTTGTTTCTAACACTTACCTAAAGTCACACAGCTAAGAAGAGGGTAGACTGGGATTTGAACTCAGTTTGATTTTAAATCCGGAGCTGTCTTTACTCTGGACACTGCCTCTTTCTTAACACTCAACTCATTCTTCTCTGGAATTCTGAGCTGAGAATTCCTCCAGGTCATTACGGTTGTAGGATGGTCACAGCCTCCAGAAAGTGAGCTGAAGGTGCTTCCAGCCCATGCCAGATGGGTTGTTCTCGTTCTGGCCCCATGGCCAAGGTGAGGTGCTCAACCCTTGATGCTTCCAGCACATTTTATGGAAGGTCGGGAATGAATGTCAACATGGGTGACCTGCTATCTAGAGGTCCGGCCTGCTTGGGATCACAGCAGTGATCACAGACAAGGGAAGATGCATTCAGCCTGCAGCTTAGCAAATGTCCAAGAGGTGGACAAAAATTCATCCAAATACCTGTACAAGCTCAACCCAATGTGTTTGTGAAACACAACATCAGAATTTTGGGGGCCCACCTTGCCACTAATACTAGTCTCTAAATTACGCCCAGACCTCCAAGATCTCCACAAGGCTGGGTTCCATACTCTCACCCCCACTCACCAAGGTCTGTGTGCAGACAGAGTGACGGATCCCTCTCAATGCCCCATGAGCATGTCAACTCCCTTCATTCCAAGACAGCTCCTGAGAAAACCTTCCTGGATTCCAGCATCTTGGGTTTAACCAGTGCCACCTCAGTCTCTGCAAAGATAGACATCATTGTCTGGGGATCCAGGCTGCAGGGACAACTTTTGCATCAGAACCCCTCTGAGTCTCCTGTTCTGCTAGGGGAAAAATAAATTAGTTTCAATGGGAGCCTAGAGCCCATGATACTTGGATTGTCCTTGGAGGACTGTGGAAAAACATTTACTCATCTCTCAATTAACCATGGGAGAAATGGGTGGCACTAATGCAGATAATTGGATATGGCAGATATCCAAGTCCTTTTGTTTGCATCTAAGAAGAGGAAAGAGATGAGGGAATCCATTACTACAGAGGGATACCCATGCTCCAAAAGAAATCTGATGTCCAGGAGGTTTTTTTCCTGCATTAAATAATGAAGTAGCAATGGTGGTGGCACAGCCAAGAGGCAGATTCTCTGGTTCAGGACATTTCTTCCACTCAGCTCCATCCTTGAAGGGCTTCCAAGACTCAGGAAAAACAATAGTCAAGAGACAGACAGATGATAGTGAGACCCGGCCTCTACAAAAACATTTTTTAAAAAATTAGCTGGGCATGGTGGCACACCCCTATAATCCCATCTTCCCAGATATTTCGGAGGTTGAGGTTAAAGAATTGCTTTAGTCCAGGAATTTGAGGCGGCAGTGAGCTATCCAGCCCAGGTGACAGAGTGAGACCCTGTCTGTAAATAAAAAATAAAAATTAATAGAGACAGCTGGTTCCAGTGCCCATGAGCTTCTTGTGTGTCCATGACCAGAGCCAGGGGAATGGGCAGAGATCAGAGAGTGCAGAGAGCAACTGACTTACCGATGAGCCTGGCCTTTTATTTTATTTTATTTTATTTTTTTTATTTTTATTTTTGAGACAGAGTCTCGCTGTGTCACCAGGCTGGAGTGCAGTGGCACGATCTTGGCTCACTGCAAACTCTGCCTCCTGGGTTCGAGCAATTCTCTGGCCTCAGCCTCCCGAGTAGCTGGCATTACAGGCATTCACCATCATACCTGGCTGATTTTTGTATTTTTGTAGAGACGGGTTTTACTATGCTAGCCAGGCTGGTCTTGAACTCCTGACCTTAGGTGATCTGCCTGCCTTTGCCCTCCAAAAGTTCTGGGATTACAGGCAAGTGAGTGGCTTAGAATTGGCTAAAATGAATCATTTCAGTAGGCTCTGGGGCGTGGGCACTGTCCCTAGTTATCTGGGGTGATTGAGGCAAGAGGATAGTGGGCTGGATGGAATTCAAGAGCCTGACAGAGGAGGTGGGAGGGGAGTATGGGCTCTGGATTTGGTGGTTTGCACAGGAAAGTGGAAGTTGCAAACAAATTATTTACTACCTCTAAGCATTGGGTAGTCAGGAGGAGCTGTCTCTCCAGGCTCAGCAAGACTCCAAAATGCCACAGCCTCAGAAGAACAGAATAAAAAGACATGATTCATACATCATTCCCTTTTGTTCTCCAGAGTTTGTGGCAAGACTGCTCAAGAAATCAGTGGTTCTCAGCACTAAATGCAAAGCAGGCTGACCTAGGAAGATTTTTTTTTTAAGACAGTTCCTCACTCTGTTGCCCAGGCTGGAGTGCAGTGGTGTAATCATAGCTCACTGCAGCCTTGACCTCCTGGGTCATTGATCCTCCAGCTTCAGCCTCTTAAGTAGCTGGGACTACAGATGTGCACCACCACGCCCAGCTAATTTTTTTTTTTTTTTTTTTTGGTATTACTCTTTTTTGCAGAGATGGGGTCTTGGGTACTCCCTGCTGGTAGGCAAGAGACTATACATCTTATCTCTCTAAGATCTGAGCCTGGGTGGAAAAATTAGCTCACCCAGGGCCGGGCGCAGTGGCTCACACCTGTAATCCCAGCACTTTGGGAGGCCGAGGTGGGTGAATCATGAGGTCAAGAGATGGAGACCATCCTGGTCAACATGGTGAAACCCCATCTCTACTAAAAATACAAAAAATTAGTTGGGCACAGTGGTGCATGCCTGTAGTCCCAGTTACTCAGGAGGCTGAGGCAGGAGAATTGCCTGAACCCAGGAGGCGGAGGTTGCGGTGAGCCGAGATCGCGCCATTGCACTCCAGTCTGGGTAATGAGAGCGAAACTCCATCTCAAAAAAAAAAAAAAAAAAATTAGCTCACCCAGGCAGCCTTCAAGTAAGTCCACTGCACAGATCTGAAGTCCGCTCGATGTGTGTGCAAGAAGTGCCCTTTCTAGATAAATGCCCATTTAAATTCCCAATTCCATTTCAAATTGCTCAGATGTTCCAGTTGTCATACGTTCACACACACAAAGACCACAGTACTTGTCATTTACGTAACAAATCCTCACATGGCACTTACTATGTGTGAACCACTGACCTAAACACTCGAAAATAATAATTCGCCCATCCTCGTAGCTGCACTTTGAGGTCGGCACTATGATTATTGCTCCCATGTTGCAAATGGGGAAACTGAGGCACGGTTAATAGTTTGCCTCAGCTATTAAGCAGAGGAGCCAGGGCTTAAACCCCAGAAGGCTGGCCCCAGATCTTTGGCCTTAAGCACATCATGGCTTCGTTGTCTATAATCATGCTGTTTTCTGTATTGTCGCTTCAGTATCTCAGAAGCTAGCATCTATTCAGTGCCAGACACGGTATCCTCATTTTACCCAAGAGGAGAGGAAATGGATGCTCATAGAGTCCCAATCTTTGCCTCTGCCTTTTAGCGGGTTTTTTGTTTGTTTGTTTGTTCTTTGAGAGAGGGTCTTGCTCTGTCACCCAGGCTGGGTGCAGTGGTGTGATCATAGCTCACTGCAGCCTCCAACTCCTGGGCTCAAGTGATCCTCCCACCTCAGCCTCCCTAGTAGCTGGCTCTACAGATGTGAGTCACCATGCCTGGCTGTTTTGGGTGGATCGTAGATTTCACAATTTCCCAGATTCACAGTCAGCCACTGCAGTAAGTCTAAAATGTAGGCTCGACTCTTGCCTCTGCCTCATCCCAGTTGTGACTTTGGACAATTACTTGGCCTCTCTGAGCTTCTATTCCATCAAAAAAATAGATAGTACCCACTTCTAAGTCATAAAGTTGCTATAAAAAGTTGCCACGTTTTAAAATTGAAAAATGAAGAAAGGTCAGGTGTGGTGGCTCACACCTGTAATCCCAGCACTTCGGGAGGCCAAGGCAGGAGGACTGCTTGAGCCAGGAGTTTGAGATCAGCCTAGGCAACACAGCAAGACCCCATTTCTAGAAAACATTAAAAACATATCCGGGCATGGTAGCACATGCCTTTAGTCCCAGCTACTTCAAAGGCTGATGTAGGACGATTGCTTGAGCCCACGAGGTTGAGAAGGCTACAGTGAGCAGTGATTGCACCACTGCACTCCAGCCTGGACAACAGAGCAAGCCCTAGTCACGCACAAAAAAATTAAAAATAATAAATCGTTATCACTTAGTGTCTCTGGTTGGTGTGAACAGTCCAGAAAAGTATCTGGGCCCTCCATAAATAGCTGAGCAAATATTTCCAAAAGCATGGATTAGACCACACATACCGATAATTAACTAAGTTAATGATTAAAATGCTCAATAAACCCCACTCTGGCAGAGTAATCTATACACAACTAGAAAATTAAACCTCTTTCACTTAGATATCCTATAAGACATTCAATAGCACTATTCCTGGTGATTTTCTTTTTCTTTTTCTTTTTTTTTTTTTTTTTGAGATAGACTCTTGCTCTGTCACCCAGACTGGAGTGTGGTGGTGCCATTTCGGCTCACTGCAACCTCTACCTCCCGGGATCAAGCAATTCTCCGCCTCAGCCTCCTGAGTAGCTGGGATTACAGGCATGTGCCACCACACTTGGCTAATTTTAAATTTTTAGTAGAGACGGGGTTTCTCTCTGTTGGTCAGGCTGGTCTTGAACTCTTGACCTCAGGTGATCCATCCACCTCAGCCTCCCAAAGTGCTGGGATTGCAGGCATGAGCCACTGCTCCTGGCCTGTTTGTTTCTTTCTTTGTTTTGAGAAAGAGTCTCACTCTGTCACATAGGCTGGAGTGCAGTGGCATGATCTTGGCTCACTGCAACCTCCACCTCCCGGGTTCGAGATTTTCATGCTTCAGCCTCCTTAGTAGCTGGGACTACAGGTGAGTGCCACTACATCCCGCTAATTTTTTTTTTCTTTTTCTTTTTTGAAACAGAATATCACTCCATTGCCCAGGCTGGAGTGCTGTGGCACGATCTCAGCTCACTTCAACCTATGCCTCCTGAGTTCAAGTGATTCTCCTGCCTTAGTCTTCCCAGTAGCTGGGACCACAGACATGTGCCACCATGTCCAGCTAATTTTTGTATTTTTAGTAGAGATGGGTTTCACCATGTTGACCAGGCTGGCCTCGAACTCCTGACCTCAGGTGATCTCAACCTCCCAAAGTGCTGGGATTACAGGTGTGAGCCACTGTGCCCAGCCCCACTTATGAGGCTTTAACTGGCTGAAATCAGCTGGAACCAACATAGCCAGCTGGAGTCGGTGCAGAAAGAGCTTGCTGACATCACACCTCGAATTTCCACTGCCTGTTTCACTCCCTATAAATTTGCACATGCAGCCTAGGAAGATACCTGTGCAGGCCCCAGGACTTCCCAGACCTCCCCTTTCCTTCCACCAATCACCTGCTAATCCCAGAATCCCCCCCACCTCCCAAACCTTTTCTAATAAAATTACTGCCTTAAAGCCAGCGGAGAAACAGATTTGAGCTGAATTCCTATCTCCCAGTGGGTCGACTCGCAAAAGCTTTTCTTTTCTCAAAAACCAGGTGCCATCGTATTAGCTTCTAGCGCGTCCGGCAGCAAGCCCTTTTGTTTGGTAACATTACTGGCTTCAGAAATGTGTCAGAGGGCCTTGCTCTGAAACACTCGTCTCCTCCTCCAAATTTGGCTCTTCGGAGGGAACCCAGAAGAGATGACAGGCTTGGGGCAGGCAGGGCTGGAGGAGGCCCCATCCTCTTGGCTGCATTGTGATGTCTTAAGAAGGCTGAGGGGGCAGCGTGATGTCATAGACTGCGGGGGCCCACATCCTCCCCCTCTCTGCCTGCAGTCACCACTGGCCGGGTCTCAACCTCTCCTCCCCACACCCCCAACCGCAGAGGAAAAGCCCCCTCACCTGGCCTCCTACAACCATGGATGCAAATCACCCCAAGCCCTCGGAATCCCAGTCCTCCCTGGAGGCCCCCAGGCCTAGCCCGAACCCCAGTTCCAACACGGTGAACAAGCCCCCGCAGAGAGACTCCCCCGGCCTGGTAGCTGACAGGCTGCCACCAAAGACGGGCGCTGTGGTTATTGACATGGGCACGGGCACCTGTAAGGTAGGTTTTGCTGGGCAGGGCAGGCCCACCTACACCGTGGCCACCATCCTGGGATGCCATCCCAAGAAACCCACCACCTCGGGGCAGTCTGGGCTGCAGACGTTCATCGGTGAGGCCGCCCGCGTGCGCCCGGAGCTGACGCTGGTGCAACCCATGCGCAACGGCATCCTCGTGGACTGGGACGCCGCCGAGCTCATCTGGTGCCACCTGCTGGAGCACGACCTCCGAGTGGCCACCTGTGACCACCCGCTGCTGTTCTCGGACCCACCCTTCAGCCCAGCCACCAACCGCGAGAAGCTAGTGGAGGTAGCCTTCGAGTCATTGCGCTCTCCAGCCGTGTACGTGGCATCGCAGTCTGTGCTATCCGTCTACGCCCACGGGCGTGTCAGCGGGCTGGTTGTGGACACGGGACACGGGGTCACCTACACGGTGCCGGTCTTCCAGGGCTACAACCTGCCCCACGCCACGGAGCGCCTGGACCTGGCGGGCAACCACCTGACGGCCTTCCTGTCAGAGATGCTCCTGGGGGCTGGCCTGCCCCTGGGACAGCAGGACCTGGACACGGTGGAGAACATTAAGCACCACTATTGCTACGTGGCCTCTGACTTCCAGAAGGAGCAGGCCCAGCGGGAGCAGGAGTACAAGCGGACCCTGAAGCTGCCCGATGGGCGCACGGTCACCCTGGGCAAGGAGCTGTTCCAGTGTCCGGAGCTGCTGTTCAACCCCCCAGAGGTCCCGGGGCTGTCCCCCTTGGGCCTCTCCACCATGGCCAAGCAGAGTCTCCAAAAGGTGCCTCTGGAGGTGCGCACTGACTTGGCCAAGCATGTGCTTCTCTGCGGGGGGTCCTCGCTCTTTGCCGGCTTCGAGGATCGTTTCCGGGCAGAGCTGCTGCACACTCTGCCCCCCAAGACTCACGTGGTGGTGACTGCCCAGCCCACCAGGAATTTCTCCGTGTGGATCGGGGGCTCAATCCTGGCCTCCCTGCGTGCCTTCCAGTCCTGCTGGGTCCTGAGGGAGCAGTACCAGGAACAGGGTCCCTATATTGTGTACCGGAAATGCTACTGACCAGGGCAGATCTGGGGAGGGCGTGGGGGCAGTAAAGCCTCTGCTACAGTCTGCTGTGTCCTGTCCTTCCTCCAGGGCCTGCCCCATCCACTTCTGGACACCCCGCTCCACAGGCTGACCTAACTCACTTCCTATGATGCATGCCCTGAGACACCCCAATCCTGACCCCCTAAACCCACCTTCCTCATGAACAACCCCCAACAGACCACTAAGTTCTAATCCTGTCAACCCATCCTCCCATGATCTGTGCCCCTCCCCAGGCACCCTTAGGTTGGGACACCCCCTCCCCCCCCACCTCTGGACAAATGCCCTTCCCATTTACACACTCCCAGAGATGGGAGGCTCACTACCTCAAGGCTGTTAGAAATCTCACCTCCTATGAGTCACAGGTAAGCCTCCACCTAGCACCTGCCCCCAACCCCAAGCATGAAGAACATGAAAGGCTCTGACCACCTGCCCCATGCCCACACACACACCTAGGGTCTGCTGTCTCCCAAGTCACATCCCCAATTCCTTCCATTTCTAGTGTAAGTGATGCATGCATTGATCCCACACACATTCGCTAATTACCCACTATGTGCCCAAGACATCCTCAAATTCTGACTCCCTAATCTCACCCCATTATCTATTGCTTTGGATAGCACACCCCAAGACTCCACTGTGCTCCAAACCCTCCATTCTGCCACCCCCCTTAATATGCTCCTCAGGAACCCCCAATCCACTCTCTACCCTGAAATGCTCCAACCTCCTCCCAGAATCTTCCCGAGTGCTCCAACCCCTAGGTGCACCCCCATAATCTGCCCCTTATTTCTAATCCCCCCAAACACCCCCAAATTCCACTTGTCACGACACCCCTGGTTGTCAGCACCCCAAATCCACCTCTTCACTGTTTTCTCCTAGGATGCCCCCAACAGGGGCTGACCCCCCCACATCCATCACAGAGACCTGGATTCTGACTTTCAAGGGTCTCTCTTACAATGGACCCATCATCCCTGCAAAGTTCCATAATCCTCTCAAAACTCTCCCCTCCCCTCAGGATTTTTCTCCCAGACCCGTGGCCCCACTCCGCCCGCCAGGTGCTCCCATAACCCACCTCCCATCCATCCTCCCAAAGCACATCATATTCTGAGATACATCCCCCCACCACCGCTGAAACCCCAGGGTGGACCCCTGTTGCTCTAAGACCACTTTCTTGCACTGCATCTCCCCCTGAAGTACCCCCAAATGTTCTCTGTCACAGGGCACTTCCTGACCCCATGCCTCAGCCCCCAACTCCTCCCAGAGAAGAGCCAGCCTCCCAAATGTCCTGCTTCTGTCCCCAAGGCCATCCTATAATAACCCCACTAGACCCCAGGCCCTCCTCTGTTCCAACACCTCTCAACTCCCTCCTCCACAGATTCCCCCAAAGATACCCTCCCAAGGTCACCCTGTGATAGACACTCCACCTTAGAACTCTCACAGGCTCTCCAGAACCCACTCCCCAAGACCATTCCCTGGACCCCATACTATGAAGCAAGACTTGGACATCAGTGGGTGGTGACATTTGTAAGGGCTTCCCAGTCCACTGCAACCCTGGGGCAGATACCCCAGGTGAGGAGCTTCACCTGCACACTGGTTCTCACTCGCCCCAGCACAGGCACCCAGTGACCACGTGTCCCAGGCCAGGCATCCCCATCTCCCTCCATTCCATTAAAAGTTCATCTTGCAGGCCAGGCATGGTGGCTCACACCTGCAATCCCAGCCCTTTGGGAAGCTGAGGCGGGTGGATCAAGAGGTCAGGAATTCAAGACCAGACTGGCCAACGTGGTGAAACCCCTTCTCTACTAAAACTACAAAGACTAGCAGAGTGTGGTGGCAGGCACCTGTAGTCCCAGCTACTCAGGAGGCTGAGGCAGAGAATTGCTTGAACCCGGGAGGTGGAGCTTGCAGTGAGCTGAGATCCTGCCATTGCACTCCAGCCTGGGCAACAGAGCGAGACTCCATCTCAAAAAAGAAAAAAAAAAAAAAAGTCCATCTTTCAGCCAGTTCCTCTGAGTCCCCATGAGTTTTCCCTGGGATGTGCACTGGGGATGCTTGAGGAGGCCTCTCCCACCCCACCCTATCCCTGCCAGGGTCGGGAGGGGGAATCCAGCCTCTCAGGATGGGGAGGCTAGACTTTCTTCCTATGGGGTGTCCTGGGTCCCCTCTGGAGGTAGGACCCTCTGTCTTCATACCCCCTAGCCCAGCCCAAGGGACATCGGGCCCTCCAGCCAGCGGTCAGGACACATCCCCCAGTTTATCAACACAGTGGACGGGAGCTGCTGGAGGTTATCCGTGTCTATGTCAAGTCTCTTTACGCTCAGCCCAAGAAATCACTCATTCACTCCTTCAGCCACTCACTATTTAGGGAGCATCTTTCACAGGGTCTGTAGGCTCCTGCTGTGTCTTTTTGTGCATTGCTAACTTTTTGGGAGTTTTGTGCTCACTTGCTGTGTTTGGTTTTTTGTTTGTTTTTGAGACAGGGTCTCACTCTGTCACCCAGGCTGGAGTGCAGAGGCACAATCAAGACTCACTGCAGCCTCGAGCTCCCCAGGCTCAGGTGATCCTCCCACCTCGGCCTCCTGAATAGCTGGGACTACAGGTGCACGCCACCACATCCAGCTAATTTTTTGTATTTTTAGTAGAGATGGGGTTTCGTCGTGTTGCTCAGGCTGGTCTGCGACTCCTGGGCTCAAGTGATCCACCCACCTCTGCCTCCCAAAGTGCTGGGATTACAGGCATGAGTCACCACACCTGGCCTCACTTGATGTGTTTCTTTCTCCCTGAACCAGTGTGTGTGTCTCTGTCTCTACCTCTCCCTATGTCTCTCTCTCTGTCTCTTTCTTTCCCTCTCTGTCTGACTCACCTGCAAGAACCATGCTTATGCATGGAATCTTCCAGAGTGGAAATGCATTTGTTTGTGGAGCAGTCAGGAGACCTCCCCTCCCCTCCAAGTCTGCCATGAGACAGTCCCTACCCACCCTGTCCTAATATGTCCTGGAGACTAGGTAGGGTGTGCCTCCAGGCTTACCCTGGGTTAGTGTGAGATCCTCAGCTTGGGGGTGAGGGTACCCCACTGACAGCTCAAGATCCCCAGGTCACAAATATGCAGGATTGGACCCCCTCTGACCCAGCTGGGCTCTCCCCAAGGCAGGTTCAACCTATGGAATGGACAGAACCCCCTACCAGGAGGTCATGGGGTGTTGAGGAGACATTTCTTCTCCTCCACACCAGGGGGCAGCACCTCCAAGCTCAAGGGCATGGAATTCAGAACCATGATGCCTGGAGCAAGCCAGACACCCAGACCCCAAGGGAGACCCACTCCAAGCTCCAGCCACAAGGCACAGAGGTATGTGAGACAGCCTGAGTCTCAGGTGCCACAGGAAGTAAGGGAGATGCAGAAACCCTGTCACCCCGGGCTCCTGGGAAACCCAGTGAATCCTCATTTAGACCAGACTAAGTTTCCCTGTTCCCTCAGCTTTCTGAGGCAGAAATTTCCTCTATGACCCTCTGAACAAGTGCCCTTCCCACTTACACACTCCCAGAGATGTGGCGCTCACTACCTCAAAACTGTTGTTAGAAATCTCACCTCCCCCTGTGAGTCATAGGTAAGCCTCCAGCTGCCAGCTGCTCCCAACCCTGAGCACCCAGAACTCAAGACCCTGACCTCCGCCCTCTCCATGCTCACATGCACCCCCAGCCAAGCCACCATGCTTGGCTAATCTTTTTGATTTTTAGTAGAGATGAGATCTGGCTATATTGCCCAGGCTGGTCTTGAACTCACGAGCTCAAGCAATCTTCTCACCTCAGTTGCCCAGGCCCCCGATTTCTTCAGTTCTCATTTAAGTCATTCATCCCCTGATCCCCTTCCTCCTCTCCCTCCCTCTCCCCGTCCCCTTTCCCTTCCCCTCCCCCATCCTCCTTCTCCTCCTCCTCTTCCTCCCCCTCCTCCTTTTCCTCCTTCTCCTCCTTCTCTTCTTCCTCTGTTGCCCAGGCTGGAGTGCAGTGGTGCGATATCAGATCACTGCAACTTCTGCCTCCCATGTTCAAGTGATTCTCCTGCCTCGGCCTCCAAAGTAGCTGGGATTACAGGTGTGTGCCACCATGCTCAGGTAATTTTTATTTTAGTAGAAATGGGGTTTCAGCATGTTGGCCAGGCTGGTCTCAAACTATTGACCCCAAGCGATCCACCCACCTCTGCCTCCCAAAGTGCTGGGATTACAGGCATGAACCACTGCTCCTGGCCACCGGATCCTTAATCTAACTACCTGACTTGCGTTAGTCTCCATTGCACAGATGAGGGAGCTGGGGCACAGAGAGGTAAAGCAATTTGTCCAAGGCCACACAGCTGGGTGGCCAGAACCAGGATGCCTGGACCCCTCACTTTGTGTTCAGTTCTGCCACTTGCTTCTGGTTCTGACTGTTTCCCAGTAATGCTGGAGTCTGCACAACTAGAGAGAGGAAGTAAGAGCCACTCCTCTTTTGCCTAGAACCTTCGGTGGCTCCCTGAGGCCTCTGGGCTAAAGACCAAAATCCCCGCTGTGGCCAGCAAGCCCTGAGTAATGCGGTTCCTTTGTCACTTCCCATCTTGTCTCCCACTGCTGTCCCCACCTCACTCAGCCTTCACCAAACGCCTCTCTGTCCCTCCAATTTGCCAGACACCTCAGGGCCTTTGCCTGTGCTGTTCCCTCTGTCTGAAATGCCCTTCCTCTACTGCTCCTTCTAAACCCAGAGCAACAAGGTGAAATCCCATCTCTACTAAAAAAGAAAAATACAAAAATTAGCCGGTCGTGATGGCGGGCACCTGTAATCCCAGCTACTCGGGAGGCTGAGGCAGGAGAAACTTGAACCTGGCCTGGGCGGCAGAGAGAGACTCCGCCCCTCCCCACCCCCAGCCAAAAAAAATTAAATAAAGAGAAGGGAAGAATGGGAAGTTAGTGTTTAATGGGTACGCTGTTTCGGTTTTGCAAGAGGAAGCATTCTGGCGATGGATGGTGGCGATAATTGCACAACAGTGTGAATGTACTTCATGCCACTGAACTGTATATACGTTGAGAAATGATTAAAATGGTCAGTTTTACGCTATGTATATATTACTGCAATAAAAAGGCAGATGTCAAAGAAAGTAAAATTGTGATTTCAGGAAGTCCTTATGTCACCCTATAATTAAGCATTTTTATGCATTTTTATTTAGTTTTGAGACAGGATCTTGCGCTGTCACGCAGGCTGGAGTGCAGTGGCATGATCATGGTTCACTGCAGCCTCAGACTCCCGGGCTGAAGTGATCCTCCCACCTCAGCCTCCTGAGTAGCTAGGACCACAGGCAGACACCACTATGCCCAGTTGACTTTTGTATTTTTTTTTTTTTTTGGAGAGATGGGGTCCTGCCATGTTGCCCGGGCTGATCTTGAACTCCTGGGCTTAAACAATCCTCTCTCCTTGGACGCCCAAAGTGCTGGGATTACAGGGGTGAGCCACCACACCCGGCAATTAAGCATTTTTTTTTTTGGGCAGAGTCTCGCTCGGTCACCCAGGCTGGAGTGCAGTGGTGTGACCTCAGCTCACTGCAAATTCCGCCTCCCGGGTTCAAGTGATTCTCCTGCCTCAGCCTCCGGAGTAGCTGGGATTACAGCTGCATGCCACCATGCCTGGCTAATTTTTTACATTTTTAGTAGAGACAGGTTTTCACCATGTTGGCCAGGCTGGTCTCGAACTCCTGACCTCAGGTGATCCACCTGACTCAGCCTCCCAAAGTGCTGGGATTACAGACATGAGCCACCGCTGTGCCCAGCCTAATTAAGCATTTACAAAGCATGATTTTTCCAGGAGCGCCTCTCTTGCCCGGTCTGCTGTGTGGGTTTTCCTGAACTTTGTGTCTTCTTGGTCCAGCCCAGTGCCTGGGCAGGGTGGGGAAAGCAGTTCAGCTCACAACATTGTCTGTAGAGACTTGAGCAAGAATAAAACTCACCAGAAGGCAGTTCGCTTTTATCATTCACAGATGCCCACAATTCTAAAGAATGTTAGTAACAACATACCCAGAAAAAAAATCTTTTATGGCACTTCAGGAGGCCGAGGCAGGTGGATCATGAGGTCAAGAGATAGAGACCATCCTGGCCAACATGGTGAAACCCTGTCTCTACTAAAAATACAAAGATTAGCTGGGCATAGTGGTGCATGCCTGTAGTCCCAGCTACCCGGGAGGCTGAGTTAGGAGAATTGCTTGAACCCAGGAGGTGGAGGTTACAGTGAGCCAAGATCGAGCCATTGGACTCCAGCCTGGTGACAGAGCAAGACTCCATCTCAAAAAAAAAAAAAAAAAATTTTCTGAGTCTTGGTTCTAAAAAATTGCTGCGGTTACAGCTGAGTTTTTTTTTCTTTTCTTTTCTTTTTTTTTTTTTTTTGGTGGTGGTTGTTTGTTTTGATAACTTTTACATTTTGAAATAGTTAAAGCCTTACAAGAAATAGTAAAAATAGCTCAGAGCTCTCATGGCCCCTGCCGCCAACTTCCTCTAATGACAAGAACTTAAGTGACCACAGTCCAGTGTCAAGATCAGCACATCGTATGAGTGAGTTAGCCCTGCAGGGATAGATACAAAGAAAGACACAGAGGCCAGGCGAGGTGGCTCACACCTGTAATCCCCACATTTTGGAAGCCTGAGGCAGGCGGATTACCTGAGGTCAGGAGTTTGAGACTAGCCTGGTCAACATGGCAAAATCCCGTCTGGACTAAAAAAGCCAAAAATTTAGCTGAGTGTGGTGGCAGGCACCTGTAATCCCAGCTACTCCAGAGGCTGAGGCAGGAGAATCACTTGAACCCGGGTGGCGGAGGTTGCAGTGAGCCAAGATTGCACCACTGCACTCCAGCCTGGGTGACAGAGCGAGACTCCATCTCAAAAAAAAAAAGAGAGAGAGAGAGAAATAAATAGAAATAAAAGGAAACTCAGGCCGGGTACATTGGCTCACACCTGTAATCCCAGCACTTTGGGAGGCCAAGGAGGGTGGATCACAAGGCCAGGAGTTCGAGAACAGCCTGGCCAACATGGCTAAACCCCATCTCTACTAAAAATACAAAAATTAGCCAAGGATGGTGGTGCACGCCTGTAATCCCAGCTACTCAGGAGGCTGAGGCAGGAGAATCGCTTGAACCCAGGAGAGGCGGAGGTTGCAGAGAACAGACATTGCACTACTATACTCCAGCCTGCGAGACGGAGCGAGACTTTGTCACAAAAAACAAACAAGCAAACAAACAAAAAACTATCTACTTTCATTTGGAGAAACATAATGGTTCAGAATGGTTTGAGTGTCTCTAAACTTCATGATAGGCTAATACATCTACATCTTCCCAGATTTAGATTAGAAAGAAATAATAAAAGCACAGTGATTTAAAGGTGAGAACACAGAACTTGAATGACTTCAATTCTGTAGTTTGCTGTGACCACAGGTAGATTGTATTTGTATTGAAACCAGCGGAGCACTGCAAACCGTTAGGTATATTTGTTTGCAAGTATAAATTTTAGTTCATACGTGAACTCTAGCACTGAATTAAAATGATATCTTTAAAATGGACACTTACGCTTTCAAGTTGTTCATTGTTTTCATGCTAAAGAATCAGGCAGAAAATAAATTGTTGTTACATCAATTTTTTTTTTTTTTGAGATGGAGTCTTGCTCTGTCACCCAGTCACCCAGGCTGGAGTGCAGTGGTGGGATCTTGGCTCACTGCAACCTCTGCCTCCTGAGTTCAAGTGATTCTTCTGCCTCAGCCTCCCAAGTAGCTGGGACTGCAGGCTACTGTTATTATTATTATTATTATTTAGTAGAGACAGGATTTCACTATATTGCCAGGCTGGTCTCGAACTCCTGACCTCATGATCCTCCCACCTCAGCCTCCCGAAGTGCTGGGATCGCAGGTGTGAGCCACTGTGCCCAGCCTACATCATTCTTTAGTGACTTGCTGGAATTGCACTGCTTGCTGATACTTCGGTTTTATTAAAGTTCCCTTAGTTACTGGACAATTACTTACATAAAATACGATTATATCAGACATTAGCCAAATTTTCAGTGTCTGCATTTCCTTCCTTCCTTTCTCTCTCTCTTTCTTTCTTTCTCTCTTTCTTTCTTGATGGAGTTTTGCTCTTGTTGCCCAGGCTGGGGTGTAATGGTGAGATCTCAGATCACTGCAACCTCCACCTCTGAGGTTCAAGTGAGTCTCCTGCCTCAGCCTCCCAAGTAGTTGAGATTACAGGCACTTGCCACCACACCTGGCTAATATTTGCATTTTTAGTATAGACAGGGTTTCGCCATGTTGACCAGGCTGGTCTCGAACTCCTGACATCAGTTGATCCGGCCATCTCTGCCTCCCAAAGTGTTGAGATTACAGGCATGAGCTACCAGGCCCAGCCTGCATTTGTTTCATGGTTATTGTCTTAGTTCATGATTATTGCTGCAGATGAGTCTATTTTATAGAGAGAATGAATTGAAAAATGATCCCAGCTGGGTGTCAAATACCCCAGGAACGCTGCTTGCAATAAATGTTCACCTGCACGTGTATGTTTTTTGCAGCACAATCCACAATTGCAAAGATATGAAACCAACCGGAGTGTCCATCAATCAATGAGTGGATAAAGAAAACGTGGCATATATACACACCATGGCATGTTATTCAGCCGTGAAAATAATGAAGTATTGTCTTTTGCAGAAATTTGGATGGACCAAGAGGCCATTATTCTAAGAGAAGTAACTCTGGAATGGAAAACCAAATACCACGTGTTCTCACTTAGAAGTGGGAGCTAAACTGAGGTCGTAAAGTCACAGAATGATATAATGGACTTCAGGCCCTTGGGGTGGCAAAGTTTGGGAGGAGATAAGGGATAAAAGCCTATATATTGGGTACAATGCACATTTTCAGGTGACGGGTGCACTAAAATCTCAGACGTCACCGCTAAACAATTCGTCCATGTAATAAAAAACCAGGCTGGTAGCAGAGGCTCACACTTGTAAGCACTTTGGGAGGCCAAGGTAGGTGGATCACCTGAGGTCAGGAGTTTGAGACCAGCCTGGCCAGCATAGTGAAATCCTATCTCTACTAAAAACGCAAAAAAAATTAGCTGTATGTGGTGGCAGGTGCCTGTAATTCCAGCTACTCCAGAGGCTGAGGTAAGACAATTGCTTGAACCTGGGAGGCAGAGGTTGCCGTGAACTGAGGCCGTGCCATTGCACTCCAGCCTGGGCATCAAGAGCGAAACTCCATCTCAAAACCAACCAACCAACCAGAAAACCAAAAACAAAAAACAAAAGTCACTTGTACCTCAAAAGCTATTGAAATTTAAAAATTATATTTATGGCTGGCCATGGTGGCTCATGCCTGTAACCCCAGCACTTTGGGAGGCCGAGGCAGGAGGATTGTTTGAGCCCAGCCTGGGCAACATGGCCAGACCCCATCTTTACAAACCAAAAAATTAGCCAGGCATGGTGGCATGCACCTGCAATCCCAGCTACTAGGGAGGCTGAAGTGGGAGGATCGCTTGAGCCCAGGAGGTGGAGGCTGCAGTGAGATGTGTTGGCGCCACTGCACTCCAGCCTGGGTGACAAAGACAGCAAGACCCTGTCTTAAAAAATATTTATTAAAAAAAGAGAATTAAGAATAAAAAAGAACAAGAAAAGGGAAAAAGAACAAAATCTGTTGACTCAATGAAGTAAGGTGCAGTTCCACACAGTGCCCACCAGGGGCTGCTGTTCCCAAGTCTAGGCCCGCTCAGCGACTCCACGAGGTGAATCTCCAATCCAGCCCCCGGCTCAGGGTCGCGCCTTATGAGGGCTCCTCTTCCCGTCTGCAGCGTGGCTCAGCCTCGTCCCTCATCGCAAGGCTCCCACTCTGCCCCTGGAGTCCAGTCAACCCCGGAGCCACTTGCAGAAATTTTCCGATAAGGAGTTTTGACCACATTCCTCCACTTCCTGTCGGGTTCCCGGGGACCTGTCCATGCTGACTCTTACCTCTGAGCCTTTGCATACGCTGTTCCCTCTGCCTGGAATGCCCTTTCATTAGAAAACTCATACAATGCTTAGCTCCAATTCTTCCTGGGGGCATACCACTTAATTGCCCCGTGCCTCAGTTTCCCCTGATGCATAGGCTGGAGAGAGAGGCTTTGTCCGAGAAAAGTTCAGGGCCAGGAATAAGAAAATCTGAAAGGCAATGGGGAGCCATAGAGGGTGTTCGAGCAGGAGAGTATCCTCGAATGTAAGGAAGGACAGAGCCTCCTTCTCTTTGACCCTGGATCTTTCTAGAAGGGTCTTAGGAGGTTGGCATGAGAGACTCTAGCTGTGGCCAGCTCAGACCCCGCTTGCTGGGCTTCCAGGGGCTGGACAAGCCGGTCCCCCTCCCTGTGTACCCTCCTGGTGGTGCTGTTTGCTCTCCAGTGATGTCCCTGAGTCTGGGCCAGCCCACAGCACCTGCTCCCTCAGCAGACACCAGGTGTGGGGACAGCCGTGGAGAGAAAGCAACGAGCTGCAGGCTGGGGCCCAGGTGTCACCTTTACGGAAGCGCCGGTGACTCCTCCACAGAGGGAGGTTCCACACGGCTGATGTGGCTGACGTGGGACTGACTGGGGAGACAGCCAGCAGCGCAGGTGAGGACCGAATGCAGGTGGATAACCAGCTGCGCTGGCACGCTCCAGGGGCTGGAGGATGCTCGGGGACCGCGCACCCAGTCGCCACCCCCTGCCTGTCTCCCGCCCTCTCTCTGACTGTTTCCCCGTCCCCTCCAGTCTCTCAACTCTGTCCCTTCTCTCTGGCGATGTCTCTCTCTGGGTCTTGTTCGTGCCTTGGAGCTCACCCTGCTGTATCTCTCCCTCTGTGGGTCTCCCCGTGTCTCTCTCACTGTCTGTGGCCCTCTCTCTCCCCTGGGTCTCTGGTTCAGGGGGTCTCTGTCTCCGTTTGAGTCTGTGTCTCTGCCTGTCCCTGCTTCTGCTGCCCCATCCAAGCCCTGCTCTCAGGGTGGGGAGGACAGGTTCTCCCCTCTCAGAGGTTCTCTCCCTCGACGGGGAGCACCAGGCATTGCCCGGGAAGGAGGGGCTGAGCATGAGGGAGGGAGGAGGCCCCAGGCAGCAGCCTCCCGTGCTGCTACCCTCCGGAATGCCCTCCTGAGCCACCTTCTCCCGCAGCCCACCTTCTCCCTGCACCCCACCTTCTCCCGCACCCCACCTTCTCCCACACCCCATCTTCTCCCTGCACCCCACCTTCTCCCACACCCCACCTTCTCCCACACCCCACCTTCTCCCACACCCCATCTTCTCCCTGCACCCCACCTTCTCCCTGCACCCCACCTTCTCCCGCACCCCACCTTCTCCCACACCCCATCTTCTCCCTGCACCCCACCTTCTCCCGCACCCCACCTTCTCCCACACCCCACCTTCTCCCACAACCCATCTTCTCCCACACCCCATCTTCTCCCACACCCCGCCTTCTCCCGCACCCCACCTTCTCCCGCACCCCACCTTCTCCCGCATCCCACCTTCTCCTGCACCCCATCTTCTCCCGCACCCCACCTTCTCCCACACCCCATCTTCTCCCTGCACCCCACCTTCTCCCGCACCCCACCTTCTTCCACACCCCACCTTCTCCCACCTCCTGCACCCCACCTTCTGCACCCCACCTTCTCCCCGCACCCCACCTTCTCCCCGCGCCCCACCTTCTCCCCGCGCCCCACCTTCTCCCCGCGCCCCACCTTCTCCCGCACCCCACCTTCTCCCGCACCCCACCTTCTCCTGCACCCCACCTTCTCCCACACCCCATCTTCTCCCCGCGCCCCACCTTGTCCCGCAGCCCACCTTCTCTCTGAAGCTCCCCTTCTCCCCGCTTGCTCTACCACCTGACTCCAACCTCCTGTCCTGCCTTTTTACACCTATGGTTGCAGCCCCCTCACGCTCCCCACACAGCACAGTTGCTGCCGTCCGATGTTCCCCACGGCCACCGGCCCTGAGCTACTTGAATGGAAGAGCATGGCCTCCTTGCACCTCTCCTGGGTCCCTGTGGGTGGCAACACGTGTGTGTGTGTGTGTGTGTGTGTGTGTGTGTAGGCGAGAACTGAAGGGGGGTCTGAGGTCTCCAAAGATGATGCCTCATGGACCAGGGAGGGTCTGGCTGTCATGCAGCGGTAGGGGTCGTTATTCTTGGGGTCTGCTGTAGGGGAGGTGGGGGAATCCAGCTTGGCTCTGTGATCTGGTGGTTGGGTGGGTCCAGTCGCCATGCTGAGGGTCTTTGTCCTGGGGGTTGTCTGTGGTTGTCTTCTGACTATTGAGGGGATCCAGTTGTGGTATGAATTTGGGGTGCAGTATTCTGGGGGCTCTGTGTTGTGGGAGTCTTGTTCCTGCACCTGTCTGGGTTGGTTTTGTGATCCAATTCTTCCTGGGGGCATGCCACTTAACTGCCCCATACCTCAATTTCCCCTTATGCATAGGCTGGACAAAGAGACTTTGTCCAAGAAAACTTCAGGGCCAGGAATGAGAAAATCTGAAAGGCAATGGGGAGCCATAGAGGGTGTTTGAGCAGGAGTGTCCTCAGATGTAAGGAAGGACAGAGCCCCCTTCCCTTTGCCTCCCGTGGGAGGTCTGAATCTGGGGAGACTGGCGATTGCTTTTGTCTGCATGGGGCTGTTGGGGACTCCGGCTGGTGCAGGGTCCTGCAGCTTTAAGGTTGACGGTTGCAGGATCGTGACTGCTGTGAGTTATAGTTGCTGCGGGGTTGGGAGTATTTGTTGCAGGCAAGTTAGGGACACAGACCTCCAGCTGTTGCCTGCTGGAGTCTGATTGCTGTGTGGGATTGTAGTTAGCGGGTGAGCGACCATCCTCTCTCACTAAGTCTCTCTCCATCTCTACCTCTCTCTCTCTGTCCCTCCACACTGTGCTTTTATTCAAAGATCTGTTGAGGAATCATTGCAATAATTCCCGTGAGGCCAGCGTCTTACTGCATCAGATTTCTTGGGGAGCTCTCAGCCCCGCTCAGGCGGTGAGAAGAGGCAGGACACCCCTCATTTTCCCCACCACCTGTGATCGGCCCTGAGGGTGGGAGTCACTGGCTCACAGGGACCAAAAGAGCTAGATGTTTGGGTCTCCGAGACCACACCCCAATCAGGCCTTGTTCCCCAAACTTCAAGGCTGAGGGGCTTGGTGGGTTTGGCAGGACTGGGTCTTAGGTGAGTACAGGGATTCTCCCTGGCGGGGAGCGGGAACAGAGAGGGTCACAGGCATTGGGAGAGAGGACCAGCCATGCAGATAGATATCTGGCAGGAGCACAGCCGGTGTGTGCAAAGGTCCTGAGGCAGGACAGTGTTGGAGGAACAGGGAGGAAGCCTGTGTGACTGAAACAGAGAGCAAGAGGCAGCAGGGTGATTTGGTGTTAAAACCACCACTTCCGAGCCGGTAACTCCTGGGTCCAAGCCTACTTGGGGTGCACGTCTTCCTAACAGGCTCAGCTATAGGCATTTCCCCTAAAGTAGGGGTTCTCCACCATGCCCCATTGACATTTTGGGTGAGGGAGTCTTTTATCTTGGGGGGGCTATGTTGTGCATTGTAGGAAATTTACTGTAGGAGTCCCTGGTCTCTACCCACCAGGTGCCAGTAGCACCCCCCAAGTCGGGATAACAAAAATATCTCAGATTCTGACAAATGTCCCCTGGGTTTAGAATGAATGTCCTAAAGTCGGAAGTGGGGCGGGGAGTGGGAGGCTGCCTGGGGGGTCTGGGGTGGGATCTGCCCAGGACAAGTGAGGATTTCTTGTGTGACCTTAAGTGAACAAGCTTCATTCTCCTGACCTATCAAATCAGAGTCTGAAGTGATAGGATTTCATTCATTCACTCAACAAGTGTTTATCAAGCACCTACTTCATGCCAGCCCCCACGGTGAGGATACACCCCGGGTAAGAAAGACAGGCAGTGGCATCATGAAAGAAAGAGAGACGGCAGTTGCTGGGTGCAGTGGTTCATGACTGTATTCCCAGCTGTTCAGGAGGCTAAGGTGGGAGGATCGTTTAAGCCTAGGAGGTGGAGGCTGCAGCGAGGTATGATTGCACCACTGCACTCCAGCCTGGGTGGCAGACCAAGACCCTCTCTAAAAATATTTAAAGGCCAGGTGCGGTGGCTGATGCCTGTAATCCCAACACTTTGGGAGGCTGAGGCGGGCAGATGACCTGAGGTTCAGGAGTTCGAGACCAGCCTGGTCAACATGGTAAAACTCTTTTAAAAATACAAAAAAATTAGCCGGGCATGGTGGTATGCGCCTGTGAGCCCAGCTACTCAGGAGGCTGAAGCAGGAGAATTGCTTGAACCTGAGAAGGCAGAGGTTGTAGTGAGCCAAGATCGCACCGCTGCACTCCAGTCTGGGCGACAGAGCGAGACTCTGTCTCAAAAAAAAAAAACCTTTTTTTTAAAGAGAGACATTAATCAGATAATTACACAAATACCTGTAAAATCACAACAATGTGAAATACTAAGAAGCAGAAGCACCTGTAGTCAGAAGCAGAGGCACCTGGCTTAGTCTGGGAGGTCAGAGCAGGCTTCCCAGGGAATTTGTGATAAGAGGAGGGGGATGAGGGAAGGAGGGGAGGGGAGGAAGAGCGTTGCAGGCGCTGGGGCTGCACGTGCCACGGCCCTGCAGTGAGTCTGAACGGTGGGAAGACCAGGGTGGCTGTAGCGGGGCCAGGATGAGCTCCACCTGGATCTCCCAGGCCCTGTGGGTGGGGGAAGGGAGCACAGTCTTGATCTGTTAAAGGTTTTAAGCAGAAAAGTAGCATCATCTGATTTTCGTGGTGAAAAGATCTCTCCAGTAGATAGTGTCTGTAAAGGGCATAGGCAGTGTAAGGGACTCAGAAAGGAGTTGGATGACGCCAGCGGGTATTTTGGGGACCTAGAGGAGTCCCAGGGTCCAGTCCGTGCCCTCTGAGTCCCCAGGGATGAAGCTCTGGCCCGTCTCCAGGAGTGCATGGTGTATTCCAGGCTCGAGGTAAGGGGGTGGGAAAGAATTTCCCTGTTTTCAGCAAAGTTTTGGAGATGAGGAGGGACGGCCACCTCTAGGGTGGCGGGGCGGGGGGCGGGGGTGTTCCAAGGGCCGGAAGCCACTTCTTTCAGTGCACTCCCTAGACTCATTTCACAGAAGGGAGACTGAGGGCCTAGGGCTTCATGAGCACCCAGTCCTGAGCGACAATGCTGGCCACTGCCCTGTCGGAGACCCCAGAGGGGCTGCGTCTTGGTCTCAAAGGTGCTTTTGGGACCTGGTCACAGTTCAGGTTGTATCTCAGGCTTGGCAGGGTAGGCTCTGGGCTCTGGCTGTCCAGGTTTCAAACCCACCTGTGACTAGCTGTGTGACCCTGAGTAAGTCGCTGCACCTCTCTGAGCCTCCAGGGCAAAAAGAGATATGGGGCCTCCCAGGGGTGTTGTGAGAATTAAACAGCATTGTTTACATTCATTCATTCAACAAACAGTTATTAAGCACCTACTGTATGCCATGTGCTGTTCTGGGCACTGGGGACCCTGAGGGGGAACGGTCCCTGCTCTTGGGGGCTGGCGTTTTAGCAGCAGAGACGTGCACCATAACCACATCAACCATCAGTAATGATCAAGGAAGGAAGTTCATCCACATTGCCTCAAATGACGGGATTTTCCCTGTCCTTCAAGGCTGAGTAGTGTTGAATTGCACACGCATATCACATTACCTCCTCCCTCCCTCCCTCCCTCCCTCCCTCCCTCCCTCCCTCCCTTCCTTCCTCTCTCCCTCCCTCCTTCCCTCCCTCCCTTCCTTCCTCCCTCCCTTCTTCTCTCCCTCCCTCCCTTCCTCCCTCTTCCTTTCTTTCTCCCTCCCTGCTTCCTTCCTTCCTTCTTTTCTTTCCCTCCCTGTCACTCTCTCCTTCCTTCCTTCCCTCCATCCCTCCCACCTTGCCTACTTCCTTTTCTCCTTTCTTTCTTTTTCTTTCACTCCTCTCCCAGGCTGCAGTGTGGTGGTACAATCACAACTCACTGCAGCGTCGACCTTCTGGGTTCAAGCAATCCTCCCACCTCAGCCTCCCAAGTAGTTGGAACTACAGGCATGCACCACCACACCTGGCTAGTTTTTGTATATATATATATATATATTTTTTTTTTTTTTTTGTAGAGATGGGTTTCGCCATGTTGCCCAGGCTTATGCCACATTTTATCTCTTCGTCCATCCATGGACACATAATTTGGTGCCATATCTGTGCTGTTGTAAATAGTGCCTGGAGTACTGGTACCTCTTCAAACTGATTTCAATAAGTTTATGAGATGATGGGTTTGTTAATGAGCCTGGGTTAATAATTCCACACAGTACAGATACATCAAAGCGTGGCATCATACCCCACAAATACCTGTAGTTATTATTTGTCAATTAAAAATAAGAAACCTAGGCTGGGTGTGGTGGCTCACGCCTGTAATCCCAGCATTTGGGAGGTTGAGGCGGGTGAATCACAGGGTCAGGAGTTCAAGACCAGCGTGGCCAACATAGTGAAACCCTGTCTCTACCAAGATTACAAAAATTAGCCTGGTGTGGTGGTGCGCGCCTGTAGTCCCAGCTACTTGGGAGGCTGAGGCAGGAGACTCACTTGAACCCAGGAGGCGGAGGTTGCAGTGAGCCAAGAATATGCCACTGCCCTCCAGCCTGGGTGACAGAGCAAGAATCCGTCTCAAAAAAAAGGAAAGAAAGAAAGAAAAACAGAAACCTAGGCCGGGCAAAGTGGCTCACACCTATAATCCCAGCACTTTGGGAGGCCGAGGCGGAAGGATCATGAGGTCAAGAGTTCGAGACCAGCCAAGATGGTGATACCCCATCTCTACTAAAAATACAGAAATTAGCCAGGCATGGCAGTGAATGCCTGTAATCTCAGCTACTCAGGAGGCTGAGGCAGGATAATTGCTGGAACGCTGGAGGTTGGAGTGAGCTGAGATCACTCCACTGTACTCCAGCCTGGCCAACAAGTGACTCCATCTCAACAAACAAAAACAACAAACAAAAGATACAATAAAATAGGCCAGGAGAGGTGGCTCACACCTGTAATTCCAGTGCTTTGGGATCAACAGCATTCCTGAGGCTGGAGGATCCATGGAGGCCAGGAATTGGAGAGCATCCTGGGCAACGCAGCAAGACCCAGTCTCTACAAAAGAAAAAGAAAAACACTGGCCAGGCGTGGTGGCACATGCCTGCAGTCCCGGGTACTCAGAAGGCTGAGATGGGAGGATTGCTTGAACACAGGAGGTTGAGGTTGCATTGAGCCGTGATTGCACCACTACATTCAGGCCTGGGTGACAGAGCAAGACCCTGTCTCAAAACAAAAGAAAAAAAAGGTGAAAAAATGAAGGAGGGCAGTGATGGTGTCTGGAATAAGCAGAATAAAGTGAGCGTGTGAGTGTGTAAACGTGTGGGTGGCTGTTTAGCCTGGGAGTCAGGGGAGGCCTTGCTGAGGCGGCGACACTGGGGAGAAAGGCCTAAAGGAGGTGAGGGAGGAGCGACGTGAGTATCTGGGGAACAGCATTCCTGGCAGAGGGAACAGTCTGTGCAAAGGTCCTGAGGTAGGACTGCACTTGGAATGTTGGAGGAACAGGGAGGAGGCCCATGTGGCTGCAGGGAGGGAGGGAGGGAGGGAGCGAGCTTGGAGACCAGGGAGAAGAGGTTGCGGCTATCCAGTTGAGTGAGGAGGTGGGTCCAAGGGTGAGGCAGGTGAGAGGATCTTAGATCAAATTTTTCTTTTTCTTCTTCTTTCTTTTGAGATGGAGTCTTGCTCCTGTCACACAGGCTGGAGTGCAGTGGCATGATCTTGGCTCACTGCAACCTCTACCTCCCGAGTTCAAGTGATTCTCCTGCCTCAGCCTCCTGAGTAGCTGGGATTACAGATGTGCACCACCATACCCAACTAAGTTTTGTATTTTTAGTAGAGACGGGATTTCATCATGTTGGCCTGGCTGGTCTTGAACTCCTGACCTCAGGTGATCTGCCCGCCTCAGCCTCCCAAAGTGCTGGGACTACAGGTGTGAGCCACCACACCTGACCGAAATTTTTCCTTTTTTTAAGAGACAAGGTCTCACTTTGTTGCCCAGGTTGGGGTGCAGTGCAGTGGTGAGATCATAGCTCACTGCAGCCTTGACCTCCTGGGCTCAAGTGATCCTCCCATCTCAGCCTCCCAAGTAGCTGGGACTACAGCTGTGTGCCACCATGCCTGACTGTGTGTGTGTGTGTGTGTAGATGAGGTCTTGCTGTGTTGCCCAGGCTGGTCTTGAACTCCTGGCCCAAAGTGATCCTCTCACCTTGGCCTCCCAAAGTGCTGAGATTACAGGCGTGATCCACTGTGCCTGGCCTCTAGGACAGTTTTTGAAGGTGAAACAATAGTTTCCTGACTCGGGCTCAGATTTGGGGGTGAGTGAAAAAGAGGAGCAGAGGACGAAAGCAGGGGTTCTGGCCTGAGCACTGGCAGGAGTGGTGGCAGAGTGTGATGGAACTGCCGTGAACTGACTTGGGAAGATGGAGGGGAGCTGGTGGGGGGAACATCACTCACTGGGTTTTGGCGAGCGATTTGATGCTCTCCGGCATTGGGAAGCAGGAATCCCATGAGTGCTGAGTCTGGGGTGAAGCCGGCCAGGAGTCACAATCTCGTGGGCTCAGCATAGAATTAACAAGGGGTGTGTGTCTGTGTGTGTGTGTCATGGTGGGGACTTGGTGGCCTGAGTGGGGTCCAGCCCCTTGCTCTGGGGGATGTAGGGACTCAGGTGCCTGGAAGAGAGAGCCTCCTGGCTGCACTCTTAGGGGGAGCTGGGGCTTGGCTTTGGATGGACACAAGGTGTCTCTGAGCTTCCTTCCTTTGGGGCTGTGTGGTGGCTGGGGCCAGCGCCCTGCAGAGAGGGAAAGGCAGAGCCCAAGGGGTCTATTGGGCCAGAGGCTGAGGGCTCCAAGCCCCAGATGAATTTCGCTGGGAGTGAGTTTCAGGGAGTGAATTTCCACTGCATGGCACCCATTGCATAACACGGCCCTGACATCCGCTCAGACCCTGTGAGCGCTGGGAAGCCTGCCTTGGAGCCCTGCCTGGGCTCAAGATCTGAATATCTGTTATGTTGGTGGACAACGTGTGTACCAGGTTACCTGTTCAGCCTTTGCGCAAACCTGTGCCCGTCTGACAGTTGAAAAAACTGAGGCTCAGGGAAGAGAAGAGGAGTCACTCGTTCAAGTGTGTTGTTGGCAGAACAGGGACCGGACCCCTGGCCTCGCCGGCTCTGGACACCCCTGCCCACCCCCATTTCCTGCCCATCAGCCTGTTCCTGGCACGCGGGACCCCAGATGGGCTTGTGGGCTCGGCACAGGAGATACCAACGGCTTCCGGCCTCTTCCCCTGAGGCTCGGGAGGGGGGCCGGGGGAGGGGGAGGGCGGACCGGGGGAGGGGGAGGGCGGGCCGCGGGTCCCAGCGTGCCTTGCATTTTCCCCTTGAAACCTGAGTTCCCACAGAAGCTTCTCGGTTTTAGAGATCAGTTTCGCTAGAGGCTTTTATGAGGTGGGGGCTCCATCAGAGTGAGAGTGCAGGGCCCTGATGTTCCACTGGGCTCCCTGAACCCTGTAAAAGTGTGGCCCTTCCAAGAAACTTGGGCTGGGCTGCCCAGGGTCATGGGAACAGCCTCCGCGGGTCCCTGGTTCTCCTTGGACAGACTTTTGAGAGAGAGGAAAGCCAGCTTGGGGAGGAAAGCAATTTCCTCATCTCAGGCCCCCCGAGTCCGGGTAGGAGGGGTGGAGAAGGCAGAGAGCTGGACCTAGAGAAGTAGTCTCTAACTCCCTGCTTGGACACCTCCTGTGACGGGTAGCTCATTGCCTATCAAGGCATCTTTGCTTGGTTAGTGAGCTGGTTAGTGAGCTCTTCTTCCCCCTCTTGCTTAGCTTTCTGGGACCACACAGAGCACACCCCCTTCTGCAAATATTTCACACTTCTTACATTTATTTGAGTGTCTATTCAGAAGATCTGCGGACAAAGGGGCAGACCCAGAGAGATTGCTGCAGTGACGGTGGACTCTCACTAGGTCCTGGGAACCTAGAAGGCCCTTCTGGCCTATCTGAGAGGAAGCAATCTGGTGGGCTTCCTGTGGGAGGTAGCATCTAAGCTGTGTCTTAAAGGACAAGTATGATTTGGCTTAGGGAAGAGGTGAGGGAAGAATGCTTCAGGCAGAAGGAGCATTATGTGGAGGTGAGGGTCCATTCTTTCATGAAGTAAAAAATGGGCTGGATGCAGTGGCTCATGCCTATAATCCCAGCACTTTGGAAGGCCGAGGTGAGTGGATCATGAGGTCAGGAGTTAGAGACTAACCTGACCAACATGATGAAACCCTGTCTCTACTAAAAAGACAAAAATTAACCAGGCATGGTGGCATGCACCTATAATCCCAGCTACTTGGGAGGCTGAGGCAGGAGAATCACTTGAACCTAGGAGATGGATTTTGCAGTAAGGAGAGATCACGCCACTGCACTCCAGCCTGGGCGACAGAGCGAGACCCCGTCTCAAAAAGAAGAAAAACAGGTCTGTGTGGCTGGAGTGGTGTGTTTGAAGAGGGATAAGGGGGTACCAAGGCCAGAAAAGGGACAGAGAGAAGTCTGGAGCAGTGACCCAGGTAGCAGAAAAACAATACCCTCATTCTTCAAACAGGGTATGAGTCCAACTTTGTTTTGTATTTCCTAAACACTTTTTATTAGAGTGATATAGGGTCTTGCTATGTTGCCCAGGCTGGTCTTCAACTCCTGGCTCCAAGTGATCCTCTTATCTCAGCTTCCCAAAGTTCTGGAATTACATGCATGAGCCTTCATGCCTGGCTCATTTCACATTTCTCAATTGTTTTACCAGGAAGTAATGTATTCCTCCACCTTCTAGGTACACAAGTGCCCATCTTACCGCATCCTTGCTAGCATTAGGTTTTATCGTTTTTAAGATCTTTGCCAATTTCGGTGGAAAAAATTGATATCTCATGTAAATGAAAACAAATGAATATTTCCCTTGTAAGCGACACGGCTAAACAATTTCTCCAGATGTGCGTTGGCCTCACAGATGCTACCTTTTGCCTGAGTGTTAAGAAATCTTACACCCACTGTAGAGTTTGCAGTCATTTTTAGCTCCTCTCTTAGAGCAAAAGAAAAGCTTGTGGGCTACCGTCTGGCCACACGGGTGGGGAGTTGCTGAGACAGCCTACACCCTTCTCCCTTGATTCATCTTTTTTTCTCACCTTTTTTTTTTTTGTCCTTTCAAAGTTTTAAATGTCTCCCTCCTCTGTTGGTCTCTGAGTCTCCAAATAACTGTAGCTTCGTCTTCATCTGGGGTGTCTTTGGGCTCAAAAGAGAGGGTTGGTAAGCCACAGGAAGACTCCCAAGTCTTCATGGGAGACTACACTGAGATGCTGAGTATCTTATTCTTATTATTTTTGAGACAGGGTGTCACTCCTATTGCCTAGGCAGTAGTTCAATGATGCATTCACAGCTCATGGCAACCTTGACCTCCTGGGCTCAAGCAACCTTCCGCTTCATTTTTTTTTTTTTTCAATTTTTTTGTAGAGACAGGGTCTCACTATGTTTCCCAGGCTGGTCTTAAACCCCTAGGCTCAAGCGATCCACCTGTCTCAGCCTCCCAAAGTGCTGAGATTACAGGTGTGAGCCATCATGCCCAGCCTATGCCGGCTATCTTACAGACACAACTTATGATTTCAGTTCTCACAACATCTGCATATGATAACTTTGAACCCATTCTATAGATAAGGAGCTGAGGCTTAGAGTGGTCAAGTCACTAAGTCAGTATCCCATAGCCAATATTGGCTGTTTCTCTTATTTTCACTCAACCAACTCCTCTTATGACATTCAGATTTTATTAAATTCTAATTTGGGAGGAGAGGGTTGGCCATTTCTCTCTCTCTCTCTCTCTCTTTTTGAGAGAGTCTTGCCATGTCACCTGGCTGGGGTGCAGTGGCACAATCTTGGCTCAAGGCAACTTTTGCCACCCAGGTTCAAGCGATTCCCCTGCCTCAGCCTCCCGAGTAGCTGGGACTACAGGCGCACTCAACCATACCCAGCTAATTTTTTGTATTTTAGTAGAGATGGGATTTCACCATGTTGGCCAGGATGGTCTCGATGTTCTGACCTCATGATCCACCTGCCTCGGCCTCCCAATCTCCCTGTTTTTAAAGATAGAGTCTCACTCTGTTTCCCAAGCTGAACTGCAGTGGTGTGATCACAATTCACTGCAGCCTCAACCTCCCCAGGCTCAGGTGATCCTCCCACCCAGGCTTCCCGAGTAGCTGGGAACAGAGGAGCACACCACATTCATGCCCGGCTAATTTTTGAAAACTTTTTTTTTTTTTTTTTTTTTTTTGTAGAGACAGGGTTTCGCCACATTGCCCAGGCTGGTCTTGCACTCCTAAGCTTAAGTGATCTCCTGCCTTGGTCTCCCAAAGTGTTGGGATTACAGGTGTGAGTCACCGTGCCTGGCTGTTGTCCATTTCTCTATACCCGCTGTCCCACCCTGCCCTGCCAGGGGATGGAAGCCCCATTCCTCATTAGGGAGGGGCTGTGAAGTCCAGCTCAGCACCAGCCTTACAATGCAAGGGAAGACAAGAAAACAGGAAAGAGGGAGGGGAAACCACGGACAAGCCTTAGAGAGCCACAAGTGGCCCCAGGGCTCAGCTCCTGAGCTAGGCCTCAGTCCTGCGCTGCTAAATTCTGAGCTCCAAGTTCTAGCTCCATCTTTTTTAAAAATTTATTTATTTTACTTTAGGTGCATACTATATCTGGCATTTCTCCCCATGTTATTCCTCCCCACCCCTCACTGTCTCTCCCCTACCCCTCCAGCTACCCCCAGTGTGTGATGCTCCTCTCCCTGAGTCCACGTGTTCTCATTGTTCAACACCCATCTATGAGTGAGAACATGCGGTGTTTGTCTTCTGTTCTTGTGTCAGTTTGCTGAGAATGATGGTTTCCAGATTCATCCAAGTCCCTACAAAGGACACAAACTCATCGTTTTTTATGGCTGCGTAGTATTCCATGGTGTATATGTACTACATTTTCTTTGTCCATTCTATCATTGATGGACATTTGGGTTCGTTCCAGGTCTTTGCTATTGTACACAGGGCTGCAATGAACATACATGTGCATGTGTCTTTATAGCAGAACGATTTATAGTTCTTTGGGTATATACCCAGTAGTGGGATTGCCGGGTCAAATGGAATTTCTATTTCTAGATCCTTGAGAAATCGCCACACTGTCTTCCATTCTTTACCAGCTTTGGGTCTGAGTTTTTTCTTCTATAAGTCAACCCATATATTGGATTTTCTGGAAACTACAATCATCCCTTGATATCTGAGGGGGATTGGTTCCAGGATCTCCCTTGGATATTAAAATCCGTGGATGCTAGGCCAGGCATGGTGGCTCATGCCTGTAATCCCAGCACTTTGGGAGGCCGAGGCGGGTGGATTGCTTGAGGTCAGGAGTTTGAGACCAACCTGGCCAATATGGTGAAACCCTGTCTCTAAAAAAAGGAAAAAAAGAAAAAAAAAAGAGAAAAAAAAATCTGTGGATGCTTAAGTTCCTCATCTAACGTGGTGTAGTATCACATACAACCTGTGCAAATCCTCCCAATATTTATTTATTTATTCATTTACATTTTTATTTTTTGAGATAGAGTCTCGCTCTTTTGCTCAGGCTGGAGTACAGTGGTGCAATCTCGGCTCACTACAAGCTTTGCCTCCCGGGTTCAAATAATTCTTCTGCCTCAGCCTCCTAAGTAGCTGGGATTACAGGCATTCACCACCACGCCTGGCTAATTTCTGTATTTTTAGTACAGACGGGGTTTTGCCATGTTGGCCAGGCTGGTCTTGAACTCCTGACATCAAGTGATCCACCTACCTCAGCCTCCCAAAGTGCTAGGATTACAGGCATAAGCCACTGTGCCCCACCCTCCCATATACTTTAAATCATCTCTAGATTACTCATGATAACTAATACAATGTAAATGCTATGTAAATAGTTGTTATACTATATACGTATTTTTACTTTTAATTTTATTTATTTATTTTTTGAGACAGAATCTTGCTCTGTCATCCAGGCTGGAGTGCAGTGCCAAGATCTTGGTTCACTGCAGCCTCTACCTCCCAGGCTCAAGTAATTCTCATGCCTTAGCCTCTCCAATAACCAAGATTACAGGCATGCAACACCATGCCAGGCTAATAGTTATATTTTTAGTAGAGACAGGGTTTCACCATGTTGGCTAGGCTGGTCTCTAGCTCCTGGCCTCAAGTGATCTGCCTGCCTTGGCCTCCCAAAATGCTGGGATTATAGGCCTGAGCCACTGTGCCTGGCACGTATATATATATTAAATTTGCATTATTTTTATTGTTGTCTTGTTATTTTTTTTTTTCAAATACTGTATTGTCAATCTGCATTTGGTTGAATCCATGGATATGGAACCTGAGGATGCAGAGTGATGGTATACGTTTCATGTCTGAGCTCTAATTCATTCTTTTTATAGCTACCTGTTTTTGTTTCATAACCTCCTGTTCTTGTTTGATGGTTTTCATTCCTTTCTTTATCTTTCTGAGTCACCTAACATATTCATTGTAAAGCTCTTTCCAGATTAGACTGATATTCTCTGTTTCTTCAGATGTAATTAGATGCAATGTCTTCTAGTTGGGGAGTTTGTGGGAATTTCATGAGGTGGCCACAGATTCATCATCTTCTTCAGGTTATTTCTCCATGGTCTGGGTCTTCTGCACATGTATACTTTTCACCTTGTATATGAGGGGACTCTGCACTTCCGTGTGTGGGAGACTTTTATCCTTGTTACTGGGCACCTCTGCTTTGGTCTCTGGTTCAAGTTAGCATTTTCCCACCATTTCTCAGTGTTTGGGAGGAATAGGGAGGTTTTGGTGTGTATTTGGTCTTGAATGGATGGCCAATTTGCTATCTGTAAATGGATACAGTTGTGTTGGGTAATCTCTGAAGGTTCTCAGAGATATGTTCAACACAGAGAGCCCAAAGTGTGGTAGCATAAGTCCTGTGAGAGAGGATTTTTCTTTGAGACGGAGTCTCACTCTGTCACCCAGGCTGGAGTGCAGTGGTGCAATCTCAACTCACTGCAACCTCCATCTCCAGGCTCAAGCAATTCTCCTGTGTCAGCCTCCTGAGTGACTGGGACTACAGGCATGCACTACCATGCCTGGCTAATTTTTGTATTTTTTAGTAGAGATAGTGTTTCACCATGTTGGCCAGGCTGGTCTCAAACTCCCCACTTCAGGTGATCTGCCTGCCTCGGCCTCCCAAAGTGCTAGGATTGCAAGCATGAACCACCACACCTGGCTAAGAGAGGATTCTAACAACAACAAATAAAAAATAGCTATGTGGGTTATTTATTATTATCAGGACCAGCTCTTAACACATCTAACATTATTTATTCCTTATACAACCAATGAGGTAGGTACTACTATTATTCCCTTTTTACAGGTGAGACATTGGAAGCTCATAGAGGTGACCTGGCTTGCTGAGACACACTTAGCTAGGGAGGAGAATTTGAACCCAGTTAAAGCAGGTGTTCTTTTTTTTTTTTTTCTGAGACGGAGTTTCGCTCTTGTTACCCAGGCTGGAGTGCAATGATGCGATCTCGCCTCACCGCAACCTCCGCCTCCTGGGTTCAGGCAATTCTCCCGCCTCAGCCTCCTGAGTAGCTGGGATTACAGGCATGCGCCACCATGTCCAGCTAATTTTTTGTATTTTTAGTAGAGACAGGGTTTCACCACGTTGACCAGGATGGTCTCGATCTCTTGACCTCGTGATCCACCCGCCTCAGCCTCCCAAAGTGCTGGGATTACAGGCGTGAGCCACCGCCCCCGGCAAGCAGGTGTTCTTAACCCTGCCCACTCCATTGCATCCTGACAGCATGCATGCTAATTTCAGCCTTGCCGTATTGTTAGCTGTGTGGTTTCTTGACCCTTTTTCTCTCTGTGGAAACCAACCTCTACCCTTCAGAGGTGCTTTGCAAACTCCAAACTAGTGGCAGTATCCAGGGAGGTTTAGCCTGGTGCATTAGGAAAGGTTTGGGCACTGGATCCCATTGTACCTGGATTCTGGCTGTATAGACTCAGGCAGGTCACTTGACCTCTCAGAGCTTTGGTTTCCTGATCTGTCAAATCAGGATGATAGCCAGGCTTTACTTTCCTCTCTAGGTAGTGGTGAGTGAAAACTGAGAAGTTGCATGTGCCTGAGACACCTGAGGAAGGTTATGTTATTAGCCTGGCTACCAGGAACAAAGCCCAGAGATAGCTGCAGGAAATTGCAAACCCAGGGTGTTCCACCTGGAGCCCGGGGACCAGGGTCCACCTAACTGCAGCTGCTTCCCCAGCCCATGTGATGTAGGCAGGTGTGGAGCTGCCTACCACTGCAGTAAGCAGCAGCAGGTGGGGAGGTGGCCCAGATGTCTGTCAGCTTCAGAGTGGGGTGCTGGAGTCTCCCCAGTGACCAGGATTTCTCAGAGAGGGTCCCAGGCATGGCCACTGCAGACCCTTCTGTGACTAAGGAGTTCTCAGAGCAGGTCCTGGGCAAGGGCACTGGAGTCCCTCTCATGACTAGGAGTTCTCAGAGGAATTCCCGGGCATGAACACTGGAGTCCCTCCTGTGACTAGGTGGTCCTGGGCATGAGTCCTGGAGAACTTCCAGTGACTAAGACTTGTTGTTGACTTGGGTGACTGCAGAACCCCATAAAGCTTTTATTCAGTAGGTGCTCAACACACAAGAACTCTTTTCCCTGTAGGAGAGCAAGCTGATGTGGGAATACGGAAATGTCTGTCAATTTCTCAAATCCCCAAAGTGTTCTACCGTCCAGAGGAAGGGGAGATTCTCCATGGATATAAGGAAAGAATGAATTCTAGCAGGGAAGGGTCAAGCAAAGGTAGATTCTAGCTCTACTCCAGGAAAACTTTTAGGAGCACAAGAACTCACCTAGTGTGACAGGTGACTTTTTTTTTTTTTTTTGAAACAGGGTCTCACTCCCAGGCTGGAGTGCAGTGGTACATTACAGCTCACTGCAGCCTTGACTTCCCGGGCTCAGGTGATTCTCCCGCTTCAGTCTCCTGGGTAGCTGGGACTACAGGTGGAAACCCACCACACTTGGCTAACTTTTAAATTTTTCTGTAGAGACATGGTTTCACCATGTTGCCCAGGCTGGTCTTGAACTCCTTGGCTCAAGTGATCCACCTACCTTGGCCTCCCAAAGTGTTGGGATTACAGGTGTGAGCCATTGCACCCGGCCCCATATTTTTTAGAATGAACCACTAAACATATGAGTATTTTGGAAAATGAACCAATAAATGCATGAATTGTTGAATAAAGAATGAGTAAAATGTGAGTAAATGAATGAATTAATGAGCAGATGAAATAATACTCAAAGGGCAGGGGCCATGAGAATGAAATACAGATCTGATTGGATCCTGTCTTTCCCAAAGAGATGGATGCTGGAGATCTTCCAGTGACTAGGAGTTCTTGTTGGTTTGGGTGACTACAGAACCCCATGAGGCTTTTACTGTTTGTTCTCCAAGCCCAGTCAAGATTTCTAGACGTGGCCAGGCATGGTGGCTCATGCCTGGAATCCCAGCACCTTGGGAGGCCGAGGTGGACAGATCACCTGAGGTCAGGGTTTGAGACCAGCCTGGCCAACATGGCCAAACCCCATCTCTACTAAAAATACTAAAGTTAGTCAGGCATGGTGGCGAGCACCTGTAATCCCAGCTACTTGGGAGGCTGAGGCAGGAGAATCACTTGAATCTGGGAGGTGAAGGTTGCAGTGAGCTGAGATTGCACCACTGCACTCCAGCCTGGGTGACAGAGCAAGACTCTGTCTAAAAAAAAAAAAAAATTTCCAGACATGGCAACCTCTTGAGCACATGAACTGGCCTCATGGTGTGGCAGAACATTCTCTTTAGTGACTTTAGAAGGGCATGAGCTCCCCATTACCCAAAAGAACCCAGCAGAGCTTTGATTGCCACTGGTCAAGGCAGCTGTGGAGGCTGCTGGGCTGGTGTGGGACTGGCCTGTGATGGGGGCATCGCTGAGGGAGACCCTTTTCCTGTTTCTTCATCCCCCTCCGGCCACGACCACTTCACAAGGAGAGCTGCCAGTCTCGCCACCCTCCGTTAGCACTTCCTCTGCGACCACAGGAAGGCCCAGCCCAGCTCTCACTGCGTTTTCTCTAAATAAACTTGGGCAGCGGAACTATCTGCTGCCCCATCTCCTTCTGGGTTCCCGTGGAGGTGTGGGGGTCAGTGGTTAGAGGGGATCAGGCCAAGCCACAGACAGGAAGGACTCAGGCCACAGTGATACCAAATTTTCCTCTATCTTAGTGGTGTGGCCATAGAGCTGACTGCTCAGAGTGACTCCGGCCTGTCCTTCCTTTATCTAACTGACTACCAGCCCACATTCAGTTCTCTTCCTTGGGCATTGCTGAGTCTGGTGTGGTTCTCGGGGACCCCCAGGCTGTGTTCCTTTCCAGCCCAGCTGTGGTCATCTCAGGGATTGCCTGCCATATCTGCCCTCTCTCCTAGAGCCAAGGTGGTACTTTCCAGAGCTAGCCCCAGAGCCCTGGGATGTGCTGTGGACCTCTACACAGATGTCCATCAATTCCTGGGCTCGGGTCAATATCCCTTGAAGTTGGAATGGTTGTTGGGACCCCCTGTGAAGTCCCCCCAAGACTGGGCCAGGAAAGTGACAGGAGGATTCTGTGGCTAGTGGGGGACCCTGAGTGAAGGCTTGTTTGGGGTCTTGTCTGGAGTTCAGATGAACTATCTGGGCTCATCTCACCCAGGCTTAACCCTTGAGAACTTGTTCACACTCACTGTACCCCACTGTCATGGCTTCTGCCCTTTGGGTATTCCTTCATCTGCTCATTCATTCATTCTTTTTTTTTTTTTTTTTGGTCAGGCCTGTGTTTTTGTTTTTATTTTAAAAAGTTCACACACCTTCCCCATGTTTGTTCCAGCACTGGTTTTGGTGACTCCATCCCTACTCCCCTATGAGTCAGGCCAGAATACAAAGCCAGTGGCCCCGGGCAGGAGGGAGCCACAACGCCACCTCTCAGCCCCACAGCAGAGTGAAGCCGGGCCCAAATCCCCTCCTGTCCCAGGGCCACGTTGGCTGCAGTGAGGCGGTGGGGACGGAATGTGAGTGGGTGGAGAGCTCCTGGCACGAAGGCCAGAAAGCACCTCTGCCCTCATGGCACTGATAAGGAGCCAGGAAGCAGGGCAGGTGGGGCACAGACTGTGGCAGGGTGTCTACATGTCAATCACACATGATGGGTAGGCCTGGGTAGCTGCATGCCAGGCTGGGCACCAGCCTGGCACAGAGCTGAAGGGTAACCCTGCATCCAGTCCCCAGGAACTATGGCGTTCCAGGCTCTTCTGTGAAAGTAGGATGGGAGGGAGTTTCATTCATTCTTTAACCCACACTTCACTCATGTTTAAGTTTATTCAAATATGCATGCATTTATTAGTTCATTCCAAAAAATACTAATTCATTATTTTTCTAATTAGCTCATTCAAAAAAATATTCATGCATTTATTCATTCATTTAAAAAATCCACGCATTTATTAGTTCATTCTAAAAATCATGCATTTATTAGTTCATTCCAAAACATATTCATGTGTTTATTTCTTCATTCCAAAATATATTCATGCATCTATTAGTTCATTAAAAAAAATCCATGCATTTATTAGTTCATTCAAAAACTCCATGCGGCCGGGTGTCGTGGCTCACACCTGTAATCCAAGCACTTTGGAGTCCAAGGCGGGAGGATCACCTGAGGTCGGGAGTTCAAGACCAGCCTGACCAACATGGTGAAACCCCATCTTTAAAAAAATAAAATAAATAAATAAATTTAAAAGCCTCCATGCATTTATTAGTTCATGCAAAAAAAACCATGCATTTATTAGTTCTTGCAAAATATTCATGCATTTATTAGTTCATTCCAAAAAGAATTTATGCATTGAACAGTTTATTCTAAAAAATATTCATGCATTTACTAGTTCATTTAAATAAATACTCATGCAGTGCCCTTCTCCTTCATTCCTGATCCTGGGGTGGAGGTGGAGGTGAACTGAGGAACATATGAACACTATTTTTAGGAGTCTAAGATGCTTACACTTTCATAAGCACTCCCCAGAGGCTTTTAAGTTGAGAATAAATGGAATTTTAAAGAGCCTCCCCTGGGCTTATGGTGGGTTTGGGGGGACAAGGATGGAGGCTGGTGGGGGCCCAGGTCAGGAGCATCTTGAGAACTTTCCAACTTTTGCTGCTAAAGTTGAAGAGAAGCAAGTATAGCATTTCTAAATCCCTGCATTTGTTTTTCCTGTGTCTTGATGGAATGTGGTTTATTTTGTTGCAAGAGTGAATTTGAACTATTCTAATAAATGGCTATTTTGCCCAGTGACATTAAGATCTTCGTACACTTAAATTTATTTTTAAAAAATAGATATAAAATGAATTGGGATAGAAAATGATTAGGCAGGAACCAGTGCTGTGGGAAGTGGAGAGAGGGGTGGATGCAACTGTGGAGGAGGGATTAGTGGGAGGTGGTATGAATGGGACCACGGGAGAAGCACTCAAGAGGTGTCAGTGGCAGCTTTGGAAGTCAGGATTGGTGGTGGTACTCACTATGCTGGGAGAAGAATGTGACTCACTTTTGGAATCTCTGACTGTCCCTGGGCCAGCCACTTAACTTTTCCTGAGCTTCAGTTGCATTGTCTGTTAAGTGGGGATAATATGCTCCTGATAGAGGGTGTGGTAGCCCTAGGTGTCTGTAAGGGCTCAGTAAACTTGGACACCTGAGCAAGTTATTAGCCTGGCTGCCAGGAACAAAACTCAGAGACAGCTGCAGGAAATTGCAAACCCAGGGCGTCCCACCTGGCACCCGTGGACCATGGTCCACCTAACTGCAGCTGCTTCCCCAGCCCATGTGATGTGGGCAGGTGTGGAGCTGCCTACCACTGCAGCAAGAAGCAGCAGGTGGAGAGGTGGCCCAGATGTCTGTCGGCTTCAGAGTGGGTCCTGGACTTGGGTGCTGGAGTCTCCCCAGTGACCAGGATTTCTCAGAGGGGGTCCCAGGCATGGGCACTGCAGACCCTCCTGTGACTAGGAGTTCTCAGAGGAGGTCCTGGGCATGGGCACTGGAGTCCCTCCCATGACTAGGAGTTCTCAGAGGAGTTCCCAGGCATGGGCTGCTGGAGTCCCTCCTGTGACTAGGTGGTCCTGGGCATGAGTGCTGGAGGCCTTCCAGTGAGTAGGAGTTTTTGTTGACTTGGGTGACTGCAGAACCCCACAAGACTTATTTTTTATTCTCCAAGCCCAACCAAGATTTCCAGACATGGCGGCCTCCTGAGCACATGAGCAGGCCACATTGTGTGGCAGAACAGACTCACACATTAGACAGATTTGAGTTCAGATCCTAGTCCTGCCACCGACTTACTGTGTGGTGAGAGCAGATGAAAGACTCCATCTCTAGACTTATTTCCTTCTCTATCATAATTGTACTTACCCTTTTAGTGAGACTGGGGGATTTTTGAAGGCTGGGAGGCAGTTTGATTTCCTTCTTTTGTCTGCCTTACCGCCTGGCACAGTGAATGAATGAATAAATAAACACCTCAAGTTGTTTTGTGAAGTAAATTAAGCATTTCCTGGGCAAATAAATTTGAGAGCCCCTAAGTCAAACAAACTAAACTTTTTTTTTTTTTTTTTTTTGCAGGACTTCTCAGAGCCTCTAATGTACTTTGCGATTCTCCTATAAGGAATAAGGTATGCAGTATTTCTCAAACATTTTTGTACCCTTTTTCTGAGGGCATATCATCCTTGGCACTGGGGTTCCTAGGAACATACATTGGGAAATGTGGACTTAGAATCATTGTCAGAGTTCCTACAAATGTTGTTATTTGTCGGGTTGTATGTTCCTTTATCCTCTGTCAAACATGACCTGAATTATGTCACATAACTATGCACCACAGACAGACACTAAGGCCAAGAGCTGTTAGCGCAGAATAAAAGACTAAATTAGAATGTTGGGGAAGAAAAAGTTATACTCCCAATTTAGGAAAGCTACTACGGTTTGTCTTATAAATGAACACTTAGTTTCTGCCAAAGCAAACAGAAGAATGTGGTGTGTTTCATGGTTTTTGGGGTGGCAGTTCAGCAAGGTGGTCAAATGCTCTCCAGCTGTGAACAAGATTGTTTTCATTCACGTGTTTGTTCATTCATTCATTTATTCAACAAGTGTTTATTTACCACCTACTATTTACAAGCACACTGCTAGGTACCAGGGATACAACAGTAGACAAAGACATACATGTGCCCTTATGGAGATGACAGTCATCGGTTTTCAGAACAAAGATGCCAGCCCTCGGTGCCCCTTCTTTCCTGAAGTTTGTTCTGAAGTTTTAGACAGACTCCTTCCACCTTGCTGTGGTTTTTCTCTCTACCTGTTTTGTATCCGAATCACAAAAGGTGATGACATCGTAGTCACAGGGAACCCAGGTGGTTGGTAGAACCCAGATCTTTGTGTTAGAGTCTTCATGAAAACCAATGTGAGAAACGGCTGAGGCAAAAGAGCTAGCCTTCCATCCTTGCTATATCTCTGGGACACTGGGCATCTTTTCTGGGCTCCATCCCAGGAGTTGGGAATCTAATAACTTTGATTTTTTTCTCTGTCCCCCAGTGATCAACACTCTAATTCTTCAACGCTAGGCACATGGGAATTGCTTTTCGTTTTTTTGTTTTGTTTTAACAGAACAATAAACACCTTTATTACATGGGTGAAGAAAGAAAACAAGGATTTATTTGCCTTTCCGGGCATTGATTTTCCTAAGATAGAACTCCAACTCTTTGCCCTCTAGCACATAGCCATCTGCTCGGCCACACTGTCCCGGCCTTGAAGCGATGCATGCAAGAAGCTTGCCCTGCTGGAACTGCTCCTCCGGGAGACTGCTGATTTTGGCATTCTTTTTCCATTCGTCGTATTTCTTCTGGATTTTTTTAGATCGTTTTTTGTTTAAAATCTCTTCTTCCTCAGGAGTCAGCTTGGCTCCCTTCTTGCGGCCCGGGGGCAGCGCACAGTGGGACGCGTACCACTGTCGGTATGGCGTGCTGTCAATGAGCACGATGCAATTCTTCACCAGGGTCTTGGTACGGACCAGCTCGTTATTAGACGCATTATAGACAACATCAATGATCCTTGTTTTTCGAGTACAACACTCTGAACCCCAGGAGAAATTCCCCACATCCAGCCTCAGGGCACGGTATTTCTTGTTACCACCCCGCACACGGACTGTGTGGATGCGGCGGGGGCCAATCTTGGTGTTGGGAGCCGGGCGCCCCAACTCATACTTCCACTTCTTGTGGTAGGGCTTTCTCTTGCCCCTGGTCTTGCGGCGCTTGTGCCAGTTGTCCCAAGAGATGCCTATCACTCGGCGCTGGCTGGAAAGACTGCTTTTCATTTTTAAACCTGGGCAACGAAGTGAGACCCTGTCTCTACAGAAAATTTAAAAATAGCTGAGCATAATGGCATACACCTGTAGTCCCAGCTACTTGGGAAGCTGAGGCATGATGACTGCCTGAGCCCAACAGTTCAAGGCTGCAGTGAATTATGGTCCCATCATCGCGTTCCAGCTTGGGTGGCAGAGTGAGACCCTGCCTCTAAAAAAATTGCTTTTTTGATGTTTGGATGAATGGATGGACCCCATGGTTGAATATATACATGAATGAATGGATTTGTAGAACAGCGACTGACACATAGGAGGGATATTTGGATGAATGAAAGAATGGAGGAATAGAAGGGTGGATGGTTGAGACCAACAAATGAATATATGGATGAAAAGATGCCTAGTAAAGGCACAATATGATTTAAAAAAATAAATCTATTAGTGAATCAATGAACGGTCGGGTGCATGGATGAGTAACTGAGTGGTAGATATGATGGACAGTTGTACAATAAAATGGGGAGATGGGTTTGAGTGAATGGATGATGAGTGAGTGAATGAATGGATAAATGGATAGATGGTGAGTTGCGTAGAGGGATGGACAAATGGACAGTTGAGTGAACGGGTGAATGACTGGATTACCCGATGAATGGATGGGTAGTTGGATGAATGGATGGATGGACAGGTAAAAAGTTCTGGCCACAAATTGAAGAGATCTTGGGGTACAATCTGGGCACAGTTTAGGTGAATAGCAGCTTATTTTCTGATCCCACCTTGGCTTGGTTTACCTCTATGGATACATATTCTCTCTTCCTAGGTTGTCATCCTTCTTTCTCCCTGTGGGTTTCCAAGAGTCTTACCTTGGAACTCCAATTGAACTGAGCCCTGGGCTTGTCTGTGGACCTTCTCAACGGTAAGGAGAACACTCCTGGAAGAAGCCTGTGTTCTTCTGAGGTTACAGGGTTAAACATCTTTTCATGATGACTGTTGTCTTCTCTTAAGCCTTTCTAGAGGTTTCTTGTTTTGTGGCCTCACCCAATCTTCACTGGGCATCAAACCAATGAAGATCAAATCTCAGTCTCTAGCTCAGTGCCGACTCCACCTGTCCTCTCCATGGGTGATGGTAGAGACACAGGATAAATTAGAAAAAGGAGTCATCCAGGTCCACCTCCTGCCTTCATTCCAAGATCTCTTTCCTCTTTCCCAGGTTCTCCAAGTAGCCATGGATGTGGGTTTCTTGGGCTTGCCAGATGTGTCTCAGAGTCATAGCAGGACCTTGTGGGGGACTCGGGGCAGGGGCCCCACCATACGTCGCCAGCGGGAGTTCATGCCAGAAGAGAAGAAGGACACAGTTTACTGGGAGAAGCGGAGGAAGAACAATGAGGCAGCCAAGAGATCCAGGGAAAAGCGACGTCTCACCGATGCAGCCATTGAGGGCAGGCTGGCTGCACTGATGGAGGAGAACGCCCTGCTCAGGGATGAGCTGAGGGCCCTTAAGCTTCGCTTTGGCCTCCTGCCCCTGACTGGTGGGCCCCGGGCCTTGCCCCTGCAGGCCCTGCTATGGGAAGCCCCTTGGACTGGGGACTGCCACCCTGGGGCTGAAGCACTGTCATCATTGTCTGGCTCCCACAGCTGCCTCTTAAGGCCATGTTCCCTAGATGCCGTGATTCCAGGATGTCGGGGCTGCCTGCTGGCTCCCAGATGGACTGGCTTGGCCACCTCTAGGTCCTCCCCCGAGTCTGCACCTCCTACCCTCAACAGGATTGACATGGCCTTGCAGACTGCCCTCCCACCTTCCCTCTTCAGCTGTCACCTCTCGGATGGGCATGTAGGGTCCAGACGAGAGCTCAGACCCTGCTGGGGGCTGTGGTCACCAATGCCCTCTGGATGCCGAGCTTCAGGGCCATCAGATGTGTTGCTGACACCCACTGCTGATCCCATGGGTCTGTCTCCTGGGGTTACCTGCCCTGTCCCAGGAAACAGTCCTGAGGATCTGGGTCAGCCCTCTCTGCCCCACAAACTGCGCATCAAATCCCAAGCCTCCAGCAGGGTACCTCAAGGTTGGGAGGGTGGCCAGGCCCCCCGCTGAGGGCTTCCTCTGGGAAGGGCTAGGGCTGCAAGGGGGTGTTGAGGGCTGAGCATAGGTTGATCTGAGGGATGAGTAGCTTGGTCTTGATCAGCACCTGGGAAGGCCGGTAGGAAGTAGGGGTGCCCTGGCTTGGAGAGTCCACTTCACAGCTTCCATGCCAGACCTCCTAGGGGAGGAATGGATGGGAGCCCATCATGGCTCTTGTCTTGCTGTAAAATCTGTGCTTTGGATTGTCACTTTTCCATCTTCCTTCCTCCTTTCCATTTATCCATCCTTCCTTACACCCATCCATTTATCCAGTCATCCACTCATCCATTCATCTCATTTATTCATCCATCTATCCATTCATTCATTAATCCTCATCTGTCCATCCATTAGTCCCTCCATCCTCATCCGTCCGTCCACCCATCTATTCATCCATCCATCTATCCATCAATACATCCATCCATTCAGTCTTTCATCTATCCATTCATTAGTTTATCCATCCTCATCCATTCATCTGTCCATCCATCCACCCATTTGTCCATCCATTCATTGACCCATCCACCTATCTATCCACCCCATCCTCCTTTTATCCATGCATCTATTCTCATTCATCCATGCATTGGTTCTTCTTTCTTTCTGTCATCCTCATCCATCCATCTATTCATCTACCCATCCATCTATGCATGCATCCATCCTCATTCATTCATCCACCCATCCACCCATCCTCACCTATTTATCCATCTACCCATTCTTCCATCCGTACACCCATACACCTATCCATTCATCTGTTCATCCATCCGTTCTTTCTATCTAGCCATCCATCTATCCATCCTCATCCATTCTCATCCATCCATCCTTCCATCCACTCATCCTCATCCATTCACCCACCCACCCCATCCATCCATCCTCACCCATCCATCCACACATCCTTCTTTTCATCCATCCATTCATCCTTTCATTCATTTATTCATTTAGCCATTCATTTATGTGCTAACTTGTTCATTCTCTTACTCATTAATTTACTTATAATTCACTTGTCCCCTCACCCACCACTCATGATCTTTGGACCTTCCTTTTGTGATATTAGTGACAAAGTGAGAAGACACTTTTCTGGCCTTGGGTTTACGATCCTGGTGTAGGGATGGGGGTTTGGGAAGAAACATACTGAAGAACAGAATGAAGGAGGAGTTAATGTCTAAGGTGTCTAAATTCCCCTTCTTTGTGTCTGGGGGCTTGCTTACCACCTAGTTTGAGGGTCAGACATATTGGCTTCCTCTGCGTCTTGGATCAGGGCCTTAAGCTGCTGGAACAGACTAGCAATCTGTGTCCGGGGACATCAGTGTCCTCTCTCTCCCTAGCTGCCCCTTGCCCCTACACACCCCCACCCAGGTGAAAGGGGCCATTCTGCAGGGAAGGTCTTCCAGGGACCTGGAGCCCAAGGACTTATCAAAGCTTCCTCCTCCTCAGTTTTTCACTTAGCCCCTCTCCCATTGTTATTATTATTGTTATTATTATTATTACATCAGGGATTTTGTTAGAGTCTGGATAAAAAATACTCCATCTCCAATCATGAGGACAGCTCATGGGATGGAGGGCTCATCTGGACTGGTACTATTACCAAGGACCAGATGCTCTTGGCCAACTGGATCATTTGGACTCAGGAGCATCCCCAGCAACACCAGATGTGGGGACTGGGCTAGTTCTTGGCTACTCCAAGTTTATCATAGCCACAGATGTGTGCAGGATGAGGACATGCAAGGTGCCTCCCTCTCACTAGTACAGTACTGTTCGGGCAGTATCACCGAACAGGCCAAGAGCTCCCCTGTTACTGGGCATCCCTAAGACCCTACGCTTCATAGCTAGACCCTCCTCTACCTGTTCACCCTTTGGTTCTGGTCCAGGGTGGGGAGGGGCAAGGTTAACCCTCCTTCTTCCCTCCATGCCTGACCTCCCAGCAGGTAGCTTTGCTCATGTCACTGAGCCTCCCTTACATATATATAAATATTTACCTATAAATAAGCCCATTCCCCAGAAATATATTGTGAGTATTAAGAAGCAGCACATAAATTTCCTGGCATAGGGGCTTCTCTGAACTGTTTTATCTTCATAAAAAATGTGAATCCTGGTGGACAAGGTGTCTCATGCCTGTAATCCCAGCACTTTGGGAGGCCAAGGCTGGTGGATCACTTGGGATCAGGAGTTCGAGACCATCCTGACCAACACAACAAAACTCCATCTTTACTAAAAATATAAAAATTAGTCGGGGGTGGTAGTGAGCGCCTGTAATCCCAGCTACTTGGGAGGCTGAGGCATGAAAAGCACTCGAACCCGGGAGGCGGAGGCTGAAGTGAGCTGAGATCACGCCACTGCACTCCAGCCTCAGCGACAGAGCAAGGCTCCATCTCAAAAAAAAAAGAATGCAACTAATCTTGTTTCTGTTTTTGCTTTGTTCACCAAGGAGCTCAGGACCAAACCTGTGGCTCAACTATAACAGTATATTGATTCATTTATCATTTTTTTATTCATTTAGCAACTTTTCTTGATCATAAGTTTCTCATCTTGTTTCATTTTATTCAAGGCATGGTTTGTTGTATGCAGCCAAGTTGGCAATCTTTTCTTTTGTGGTTTGTACATTTTTGTCATGTTTGAGACAACTTCCATATCTCCAGTTCATAAAGATAGTCTCCTATCTTTATGTTCCAGGTACTGGGGAAAGAGAAGTAAACACAATAGATGTGATTTCTGCCTCTATGGTATTGATAACCCAAGGAAGGAGATAGATTAAAAAATAAAAACAGCCAGGCATGGTGGCTCCTGCCTGTAACCCCAGCACCTTGGGAGGCCAAGGTGGGCAGATCACAAGGTCAGGAGATCGAGACCATCCTAGCCAACATGGTGAAATACTGTCTTTACTAAAAATACGAAAATTAGCTAGGCATGGTGGTGTGCACCTGTAATCCCAGTCACTCGAGAGGCTGAGGCAGGAGAATCACTTGAATTTGGGAGGCGGAGGTTGCAGTGAGCCGAAATCGCACCATTGCACTCCAGCCTGGCCTCAGAGCAAGATTCCGTCTCAAAACAAACAAACAAAAAAACACATAGTAGGACCAATGATAAGTGTCATGGAGGAAAAAGAAAATCTTGGGAAAGGTAGGGGTGGTTGTCTTGTAATAATTGAAATAGGGAGATCAGGATTGAAATAGGGGATCTCAGCCTTGCTGAGAAAGTGACATTTGAACAGACTTGAGAGAGATGAAGTGGGGAGTCATGCACGTAACAGAGGAAGAGCATTTCCTAATCAGAAAGAATAGCCTGTGCAAAGGCCCTGAGGTGGGATCATGCCTAGTGTTTTGAGGAAGACCAAGAAGGCCCATGTGGCCGGAGCAGAGTGAGTGAGGGGGAGAGGGAGGAGGTGAGGGCAGGGAAGTGGTGGAAGCAGGTTGTGCAGGGCCTCGTGGGCCAAGGTGAGGACTTTGGTTTCCTTTCTGAGTGATATGGGCATGATGGGGACGTTTCTGAGTATATTTCTGTTGTAATTCTTCCCTGACCTCCATCCTGTGGTGTGTGAAGCTGAATGAAAAGAAAGAAACCCACCATGTAAGTGCTGGAGAGCTGGCTCATTGTCTGGGGTGGGTGTGGGTAGTGACTGACCACAGTGTTGCTGTGACTCATGTCCCTCTAAATGGCCACATGCTCCTTGCTCTCAGAGCCAGGGTGCTCATCCCATTCCTGCTTCTGAACTTCTCTGAGATATGAGGGGCAGGGCAGGTAAAGCTGCTCCATGAGGCAGAATCGTGGAAGAAAAACACGGATGCTTCTCTATTCTTCTTTATAAAGTTGACTTCCACTAAATATTTTTGACAAGTATAGGAGAAAGGGGAATCAGATGCAGGTGGGGGATGCTGGAAGGGCAAAGGAATGGCTGAGGTGGGAGGCAAGTCAGTGAGGAAGTGGCCAGGAATAGCCCTGGAGGCATTGCATGGTAGGCAAACAGCTCAGGCAAACAGGAAGATCTGAAGATAAGTTAGAGATAAACTGGTGACTCTGGAGAGGAAGGCCATGTGCAGAAAGGAAGTGAAGGCTCCAACTTGCCCTGCAAATACCATGACTCCTGAGGGTGTGTTACCTATGACAAGTAGACTCATTTTGTGGCTACCTAGTCTGGGACAGTGGTTGTGCTGGTGATTTATCCTAGTTTTTGCTTAACCTTCTGAAAAAGGCTTCATTATGATCTCCATTGACAGATGAGGAAACTGTGACTCAGAGCAGCTACATCCCTTGCCTAATAGCACTTAGTTGGTGACTGGGCCATTTCCCGCCTCATCACTGCACGGTGTCATTGGCTAACTTTCTGTTCCTTAAGGTTCTTTCCTGCCTCAGGTCTTTGCACGCTCTGTTCCCTCTGCCTGGAATTTTTCCCTGAGTCTTTAAAGGACTCTCTTTTTCCATCTTCAGGTCTCAGCTCCAATGCCACCTCCTCAGAAAGGCCTTCCCTTTACACCCAGTCTAAATAAGAGCCCCAATTATTTGTAGATGTTCAATAAATACTTGTTGGACAAATCAATGAAGTGAGTAGGATCATATGAGCCGCCTAGTAAAAGCTTCAGCTGTAACTCTTACCTAACTCAAGAGTTAGATCCTGTGCCACCAGGTTTTATGATCTGGAGGATGAGGATGGGGATCCTTCTGTTGCATTCACTGAAAAAGCTCTCGTATTTGGAATGGAGCCTGTCATGTAGGTGTGTGAGAAATATTGCTGAATCTGAGGTTTGATAAGGAAACAGGGGCCACGTTATCAGGTATAGGGGGACAAAGGAACAGGGTGTCACATAGGTCTCTCCTTCATTCATTCACTCACTCAACCATCCACTCATTCACTTACCCATTCATTTATTCTTGTACTCATTTGCTCACTCATTCACTTACTCATCATTCATTGACTCACTAATTTATTCATTCACCCACTCATCCCTTTGCCCACTCATCCATTCACTCTCTCATTTGCTCACCCACTAATTCACTCCCTCACTCATTCATTCATGAACTCTAATCTCTTATTCATCCACTCACTAATTCATTCATGCATGCACTCATTCATTCACTCATTTGTTCACTCATTCACTCACTCACCCACCCATCCATCCATGCATTCATGCAGCCAGCCAGCCATCCACCCATCCACTTATTTATTCGTCCACAACCTTCCAGAAAGAATGAAATCTATTCCTTGCCTTTCAGAACCCACCCTTTGAGAAAAAGATGGACAACCTTCAGGTGAACAAACAGACAATCAGAACTATGTCAGATGCTACTGAGGGTTCTAAGCTTACGACTGGGGTATTTGGGGTCTGGGCAGGTCAGGCAAGGTCCGTCTGAGGAGGTGACATTTGAACCAAGACCTAGAAAATATTAGTAAGTGAAGGAAACCAGATACAAAAGGACATATGTTGTCTGACTTGATTTGTATGAAATATTTGAAACATGATCCATAGAGACAATAACAGATTGTGGTTGCCAGGGGTTGGGTAAGAGCGGGAAATGGAGAGTGACTGCTAATGGGGATGGGGTGTCCTTAAGGATGATGAAAATGTTTTGGCTGGAGGTGCTCCCTGCACACCATTGTGGCAGGTGAGAATTCTACCACTAAACCACCCATGCCTTGACTGTACACCACTGCGAAAGCACTAAAGGCCACATTGGATTGGACACTTTAAAAGGATTAATTTATGATATGTACATGTCACCTCAATTTTTAAAAAATGCTCGAGACTGGGTGCCGTGGCTCATGCCTGTAATCCCAGCACTTTGGGAGGCTGAGAGGGGTGGATCACCTGAGGTTGGGAGTTCGAGACCAGCCTGGCCAACATGGAGAAACCCTGTCTTTATTAAAAATACAAAAAATTAGCCGGGCTTGGTGGTGCATGCCTGTAATCCCAACTACTCAGGAGGCTGAGGCAGGAGAATCGCTTGAACCTCGGGAGGCAGAAGTTACGGTGAGCCAAGATCATGCCATTGCACTCCAGCCTGGGCAACAAGAGGGAAACTTTGTCTCAAAACAAAAAAACAAAACACAAATATTTGCTGGGCATGGTGGTGGGTACCTGTAATCCCAGCTACTCAGGAGGCTGAGACATGAGAATTGCTTGAACCCGCGAGGCGGAGATTGCAGTGAACCAAGATCGTGCCATTGCACTTCAGCCTGGGAGACAGAGCAAGACTGTTTAAAAAAAAAAAAAAGCTATTGAGTCTGCCATGCCTAGAGGAAGGCCTGCACCCAAGATCAAAAGGGACAGAGAGATCAGGGAGCAGGGAGAGTACAGTGAAGATACAGGAGGAGAAACCTCTCTTTGGCCCCTACTTGGAGATGGGGGTGAGGGAACCCTGCCAGCCTTGGCATTGTGGGTGTGTCAGAGTGACTGGGTGTGAAGCGCCTAGACCTGCCTGGGTAGGGAAGTGACCGTTTTTGGATGGGAGACACATGTATGCGTGTTCACGTGTGTGCTCAGATCACGAAGTGTAGATGTGGGCATGATACCTACTTGTATACACACATGTACTTGAGCCTGGGGACACAGGAATCCCTCAAGTCTCTCCATATGCCCCCCTATGCCCTGTCGTGGGGCTGAAGCCTTGCAGGGGAGGTAGGGGATGGGGCAGAGTTAGTCCCCTCCCCTAAGGCCACTGGTGTCCCCTCGCCCGGCTGTGAAGGACCTGGGGGCAGCTCCATTCTCCCCTCTCCCCCATACTGTAAATCCTGAGAAGTCTTGTCCTGTGGTTTGGCCTGGCCCTCCTTGCCTGCTCTTGTCCCCAGCAGGGCTGCCCCGGCCACTGTCTTCCTGTCTTGGGGCCTGGGTTTGGGATCATGGGGAAAGACCAAGAACCCCTGTCCCAGCCTGGGCTCTCAGACAGAGGGGAGAGGGCTCCGCCTTGCTTCTCACGACTTTGTTTTGCCTCCTTGGGCCTCAGTTTCCCCTTCTACAGAATGGGGATAATCATAGTTCCTACCCGCCAAGGGCCGTGGGAGAAGTCAAGGAGGTGAACCCGGAGGGGCGGTTAGAGCTGAGTCTGGCAGGTCGCAATGCACCGGCTACATGCTGGCTGTCACTAGTATTCACTTCCTGCATTTTGCTTTACTCTGGCCTCCACACCTTTATCCTCGCTGTTCCCTTACACAGAATGTCCTCATCCCTCTCCTCTGCAGCAAACCAGGAATAGTTCAAATCCCAACTGAAATCCCATTTCCTCCGGAAACAGGGGAGGGTGGTGAGGTGAGCCAGATCTGGGAGGCAGGAAACCTGGGTTCCCAACTCGCTGCAGACATGCTGGATGGCCTTGGGGAGGCCACTGTGCCGCACCGTGCCTCAATTTCCCCATTTGGGCTCAGATGTTCTAGGTTTTCTTTCTTTCTTTCTCTCTTTCTTTTTTTTTTTTTTTTTTTTTTGACAGAGTCTCACTCCATCACCCGGTTTGGAGTGCAGTGGTGTGACCTCGGCTCACTGCAACCTCCACCTCCCAGGTTCAAGCAATTCTTCTGCCTCAGCCTCCTGAGTAGCTGGGATTACAGGTGCACACCACCACACCCAGATACTATTTGTATTTTTAGTAGAGACGGGGTTTTACCTTGTTAGCCAGGCTGGTCTCGAACTCCTGACCTCAGGTGATCCGCCCACTTTGGCTGCCCAAAGTGCTGGGATGACAGTTGTGAGCCCTGCGCCCGGCCTGCTGTGTGGTTCCTGAGACCCTCCAGGGGCCTCTCACCCTGCACACCCCAAGCTCACTTCCTGCCCTGATGCCAAGCCACCTGTCTGTAGGTATTCTTGGGACAAATCATGAAAGTTGTAGAATTTAATGTGCAGGAGGTTTTGAGACCCCCAGAGACCTGCCAATAACCCTAATCCTTCTGCTCTCCAAAATGCAGCTTGAATTTACCTACTTCCAAGCTTTGCCACACCCTGTCACCTCTTCATTTTCCTGAAACCGCTCAGTTGCCCCAGATGCTGCCGCTCCTTGCTATCAATCCTCCCATGGCTCCCTATTGCTTTTAGAAAAAAAATCCAAAGTTCTCCCTTTGGCTGTCAAATAAAAAACAAATCTGGACAGTGGCGCAAACCTGTAGTCTCAGCTACTTGGGAGGCTGAGGCAGGAGGATCACTGGAGCCCAGGAGTTAAAGGCTGCAGTAAGCTGAGATCGCACCACTGCACTCCAGCCTGGGTGATAGAGCAAGGCCCTGTATCAATAAAAACAAAAGAAGGCTGGGCAGGTGGCTCATGCCTGTAATTCCAGCGCTTTGGGAGGCTGAGGTGGGAGTATTGTTCGAAGCCAGGAGTTTGAGACAAGCCCGGGCAACATAGTGATATCTGTCTTAACAAAATTGAAAACAAATTAGCTGAGCATGGTGGCACATGCCTGTGGTTCCAGCTACTCAGGAGGCTGAGGCAGGAGGATTGCTTGAGGCCAGGAGTTCAAGGCTATAGTGAGCTGTGATGGTGCCAGACTGCACTCAGGTCTGGGCAATAGAGCAAGACCCTGTTTCAAAACAAACAACAGCAAAACAAATCCAGGCTTAATAAAGAGAAACTTTACTCAAAAGGATTATTGCAAGGGATTGCAGGGGAGAGACTATTGCAGGAGTGTGTTGACCATAAAGTCAACAGGCACCTCAAAATAAGGCAAAAGGGTTTTTCTTTTCTTTTCTGTTTTTTTTTTTTTTTTTTTTTGAGATGGAGTCTCACTCTGTTGCCCAGGCTGCAGTGCAGTGGCACAATCTCAGCTCACTGTAACCTCCACCTCCTGGGTTCAAGTGATTCTCCTGCCTCAGCCTCTCAAGTAGCTGGGACTATAGGTGCCCACCACCACACCTGGTTAATTTTTGTATTTTTGGCAGAGACAGGGTTTCACCATATTGGCCAGGCTGGTCTCAAACTCTTGACCTTGTGATCCACCTGCCTTGGCCTCCCAAGATGCTGGGATTACAGGCCTAAGCCAGTGTGCCTGCTCTGTTGTAGACATTTTCTTTTTAAAAAAAACTTGGCTGAGTCAGGGGAATTGCTTGAACCCAGGAGGTGGAGGTTGCAGTGAGTCAAGATTGAGCCACTACACTCCAGCCTGGCGACAGAGCAAGACTCCATCTCAAAAAATATACATATATATTGCCCCCAACCTCAGAATATTCTAGACATTTTAAAGCAAACACCCACATCTCCTTTGATTCCTCTTTTTACGTTAATGATAACATACTGTTCTGGGCTTTCTTTTTTCCTACGCTGTATCTTGGGGATCACTCCACATTGGAACACAGCTTGCTCATTTCTTTTAAAACCCACGTAGTAGTATTTCTCTTGAGCTGGAATACAATTTATTTAACCAGTTTGTATGGAGGGTCGAGTGTCTCATTTCCAACGTTTTGCAGCCAGAAAGCGCCGCATCACGGATGATGGATAACTGCGTTGATGTCATTTCGCAGACACGTTGATTGTATCAGGAGAACTTCCTGGAAATGCCAGGTGTGTGGGTCTGCTATATGTCCTGCATAGGGTTGTACCGATTTCCTTCCCCACTTTCAAGGTAAAACAGTACTAGTTTCCCCAGAGCCTCACCAACGGTGGGTGTTATCAAACCTTTTGATCGCCAATCTGATGGGTTAAAAACAATATCACAGCATAGGTGTAATGTTCATTTCCCTTCTGAAATTGAGCGTCTTCTCCTGTGTCTAAGAACTGTTGGTCTCTCTTTCTTGATGAGCTCCACGTTCATATCCTTTGCTAACTTTTTCATGGACCCTTGTGGTATTTTTCCTATTGATTCTTTCTGAGAGCTCTTTATATATGACAGACATTATTCCTTTGGGTTATGAGTTTCAAGTATTTTTTCCATTTGTCATTACCAATTATTATTATTATTATTATTATTATTGAGATGGAGTCTTGCTCTGTTGCCCAGGCTGGAATGCAATGACTCCATCTCAGCTCACTGCAACCTCTGCCTCCTGGGTTTCAAGTGATTCTCCTGCCTCAGCCTACTGAGTAGCTGGGATTAAAGGCGCCCACCACCACACCTGGCTAATTTTTGTACTTTTAGTAGAGACAAGGTTTCACCATGTTGGCCAGGCTGATCTCGAACTCCTGACCTCATGATCCACCCACCTCAGCCTCTCAAATTGCTGGGATTACAGGTGTGAGCCACTGCCCCTGTCCTATTTATTATTCTTAAATGATAAATTTGTCTTTTGACTTTGATGGGGGCGATTTTTACCTTGCAGGTTTTTTGGGAGTGTTTACAGGAAGTCAACACCCTTCCTGTAAATCTCTCAGCTTTGTGGGGAGAGTTGAGATTTGTGGGGAAATTTGAGATCTGTGCCGCTACTTTTGATAAGATGAGAGACAGAGACTGAGATTATCATATTTTTAGTGCTTTTCAAACATTATTATTTTTTTTTTTTAGACAGAATCTCACTCTGTCACCCAGGCTGGAGTGCAGTGTTGCTGTTCACTGCAACCTCCACCTCCTGGGTTCAAGCAATTCTCCTGCCTTAGCCTCCTGAGTAGCTGGGATTACAGGTGCCCACAACCACACCTAGCTAATTTTTGTACTTTTATTAGAGACAGGTTTTCACCATGTTGCCCAGGCTGGTCTCGAACTCCTGACCTCAGATAATCCACCTGCCTCGGCCTCCCAAAGTGCTGGGATTACAGGCATGAGCCAAGGTGCCCGGCCGGAAGTCACTTTTCATGAGACTGGTGGGCTAGCCTGGAGGTTATGGTCTCTAGTTATAAAATCTATCAGTCTGCTCTGGCTGCCTGAACAACATAGGGTCTCTGGTCTTAAGGGTCCACATGATTAGATTAGATGCCCCCTAGATAATCCGGAATAATTTCCCCATCTCAAAAATCTGTAACATTAATCACATCTGCAGATTTCTTTTTGCCATGAAAGGGAATACAACCACAGGTGTTGGGGATTAAGGTTTCTACAGCTTTGAGGAGAGATGGGCATTATTCTACTTGCCATACACATGGACACCATACAGGTAAATACGGGCCAGTGGCTAGCTCATAGTGCACCTTTGTGCAAATTAAAACAAGTCATCTTGGACATGGTAGCTCCAGCTTGTAATCCCAGCACTTTAGCAGGCCGAGGCAGAAGGATCACTTGAGCCCAGGAGTTCAAGATCAGCCTGGGCAACATGGTGAGACCCCCATCTCTACCAAAAAAAAAAAAAAAACTTAATAGCCAGCTGTGGTGGCATGCACTTGTGGTCCCAGCTACTCGGGAGGCTGATGCAGAAGGATCTCTTGAGTATAGGAGGCGGAGGCTGCAGTGAGCCATGATCTCCACTGCAATCCAGACTCAGCAACAGACTTCAAAGTCATCGCATAGACTGGCTTTGATAGAATGAGACACTTGACTGACCTCTGCTGGAAATTAGTTGAAACATGCACAAGTTGACCCTGTCACTAGGCACAGTGGCTCATGCCTGTAATCCCAGCAATTTGGGAGACTGAGGCAGGTGGGTCACTTGAGGTCAAGAGTTGGAGACCAGCCTGGCCAATATGTTGAAACCCTATCTCTACTAAAAATACAAAAATTAGTTGGGCGTGGTGGCAAGTGCCTGTAATCCCAGCTACTTGGGAGGCTGAGATATGAAAGTCACTTGAACCCAGGAGGTAGAGGCTGCAGTAAGCCAAGACCATGCCACTGCACTCCTGCCTGGGTGACAGAGCAAGACTCCATCTCAATCAATCAATCAATGCCCTATCTCCAAATTCAGTCACATGGGGGTTGGGGCTTCAATATGTGCATTTAGGGGTGGAACAATTCAATCCATAATGGGGAAAGGAGATGTTGGGGGAATGGCTGAGAAAGAGAACCCCACAATAAACAAAGAAATGAAATATCCTATGAATTAGAGTTCTCTCGAGAAACAAAATCAATAGGTGACCAGAAAGATGGAAAGATAGAGACAGTGATAAAAGGAGATAGTGAGGGATCTAGTGTGAGATTTATTATAAGGAATACATAATTACAGAGCTCATGTGATTATGAAGACTCAGGAAGATTGGTGGTATCATTCAAAGATTGGAGAGCCTGAAAGTCAATGATGCAGATTCCAGGCCAGGTCTAAAACTGAGAGCCAGGAGCACCAAGGGTAGGAGAAGATCAAGGTCCCCACTCAACAGTTAGACACAGAGAGAATTCGACCTTCCTCTCGGCCTTTTTTGTTCTATTCTGGCTCTCAACAGATTGGATGAGGGCCACCCACGTTGGGGAGCACCGTCTGCTTTTCTCAGTCCACTATTGCAAATGCTAATCTCTCCCAGAAACACCCTCCCAGATACACTGAGAAATAATGTTTAACCCAGATAACTGCGTTTCTTATGGCTCAGTAAAGTTGAGACATAAAATTAACCATCACATCCCATAGAGAGGAAGTAATTTTCCATCGTGAAACTGGTGGGCTAGCCTGGAAGTTATGGTCTCCAATTATAAATTCTCTTCTTTTGAGAAGCGAAAGCATCTTCAGAGTCAAAATCCTTAGCCGGGTGTGATCACTCATGCCTGTAATCCCAGCACTTTGGGAGGCCAATGCAGGAAGATCACTTGAGCCTAAGAGTTTGAGACCAGCCTGGGGATCATAGGAAGACCCCATTTCTTCAAAAAATTTTAAAATTAGCCAGGTGTGGTGGTGCATGCCTGTGGGTTCAGGTACTCAAGAGTCTGAGGTGGGAGGATCACCTGAGCCTAGGAGGTTAAGGCTGCAGTGAGCTATGATCACACCCTGCACTCTAGCCTGGGTGACAGAGCAAGACCCTATCTCGAATAAAAAAAATCTTAAGAGTCAAAATCCTTTAAGTTGAAACCGACAACTCAGCACCCAGCCACACACCAGCAAACATGTATGGTAGATTGGGGAGTGGGAAAAACAGCCCCAATATTTACAATATTTGTGATTTCCCCCAATCAAGAGATAGATTCTGTTTCCTTACTTCCTGAGTCTGTGTTTGACCATACATGTGGCTTGTTTTAGCCAATGAGACGTTACCAAACGTGACACAAGGGGAAGTGTTTGCACATTAGGGCTATCCTCTCTGCGTTTCCTAGCAACTCTGCAACCACCATGGAAATAAGCTTGAGCAAGACTACTGGAGAGGCTACATGGAGGAGAACCAAGGCACCCCAGCAAACAGCCTGTCAGTGGACACAGGAGTGAAGCAATCCAAGATAGTCAGCCCCAGCCAACCCACCAGGTAACTGTTGCCACATGGGTAGGCCCAAGCAAGACCAACAGAAGAACCGCCTGGCTGAACTCAGCCCAAGTTGCCAACCCACAGAATCAAGGGTTAACAAGTGACTATGGTTGTAATCCATAGGGTGGCTTGTTACATAGCAAAGGTTAACACTCTGTTTGGAAAGAGACACAGGCACTAATTCACCAACAATAACCGAACAGGCAAAGACCTGTGTGTGAGTTACTTTATTCACCACAGAACCACTAGGTGGCAGGAGTTCTTTGGTTCAAACTTTGACTATAGCTACAAGTTAAGGAATCAACTTGGGCCTGCAATGAGAAAAGAAAAAAAAAGAGAGAAAACAGTGATAAACATAAAAGCTATAGGCCAGGCGTGGCGGCTTCACACCTGTAATCCTAGCACTTTGGGAGACTGAGTCAGGAAGATCAGTTAAGCCCAGGAGTTCAAGATCAGCCTGGCCAACATAGCAAGACCCTGTCTCTACAAAAAACATAACATGTAAAACAACAACAACAAATACTAGCTGAGCATGGTGGTGTACATCTGTGATCCCAGCTACTCAGGAAGCTGAGATGGAAGGATTGCTTGAGCCTGGGAGTTTGAGGCTGCAGTGAGCTGTGATTGCACCACTGCACTCCAGCCTGGGCAACAGAGTGAGACCCTCTCTCTCTCAAAAAAAATAGTTATCGTTTATTAAGGCATTAGTTCTAAATGCTTCACATATATGTCATGTGATCCTCATAGCATCCCTACCAAGTAGATGCTATTATTATCCCAATTTTGCAGATAGGGAAACTGAGGCACACAGCAACGACATCTCAGCTGGTAAGGGGACTCACACCCAGTTCTGACTCTGACATCAAGTTCTGTCATTAAATGTCTGCGTAACCCTGAGCAAGGCTTTAATGCTCTTTTGACTCAGCTTCCCCATGTGTAAAATAAGAAAACCAAGCTAGATCAGAGGTTATTAACCCGGAATTGGAATGGGTTCTGTGGATAAAATTTTGGAGCAACCATGATACCACATAACCATTTGCAAAATGTTTTGGGTAAATATATTTGGGGTGGAGGGAACAGTGGCAGTGGGTCAGGGGTGGCCTTTAGATTTGGGTGAATTCCTAAACGAGTCTGTGATCCAGAAACATTTAAGAAACACTGGAGAGGTGAGGCATGATGGCTCACGCCTGTCATCTCAGCACTGTGGGAAGAGCGAATTGCTTGAGCCCAGGAGTTCAAGACCAGCCTGAGCAACATAACGAGACCCTATCTCTACAAACAATACAAAAATTAGTTGGGTGTGGTGATGCATGCCTATAGTCCCAGCTACTCAGGAGGCTGAGGTGTGGGGATCACTTGAGCCTGGGAGGTCGAGGTTGTGGTGAACCATGAGAAGGAAATGCTGGAGAATATCCTCTCGAAGGCCCATTCCAGGGATGAAGCTTCTATTAAAGTGAACACCAAATGCGATAATTACAAAGATGCAGAAACTAAGCAAACCTTGCAGAGAACAGTCTTAAAGTCCAACTACTGTGGGTCCAACTACTCAAGAGGCCGAGGTGGGAGGATCACGTGAGCCTAGGAGGCTGAGGCTGCAGTGAGCTATGATCACACCACTGCACTCCAGCCTGGGTGATAGGGAGAGACCCTGTCTTGGAAAAAGAAAATGCTTAAGCTCATTCCCATGGTGGGAATGTCAGCAGTCCATATTACCAAGGCATTGAACTGCAGTCAAGATTAAGTGTAACCTGGTCTTCTTCCAGGCTTGAGTCATATGCATCTTTCCAACACAGTCTGCACCCTCGTCTCAGAACTAAACCAGTTCTGGGCTTGTCCCACGCAACATGACCCACCCAAGGAGGTTCTTCTCAGCCCTGCCCCTTGCAAGGTGCTGTTGCTATAACTCTGACCTCTCCTTGAATCTCCACACCCTGAGAAAGCAGCTAGTGATTCCAGAAACTGTGAGAAGAATCCACAATAGATTCTGTTGCCAATGCTTGCCTAATTTTCCAGAAGTCTGGAGCAACGTGGCTGCTTCTGGTCTCTTGAGCTTTGTGTGGGGGTGAGTTGCTGTCTCTCATAGTGTCACCGCCTCGATTTCTCTGGATTGTGCCAGCTCTTACCCCCCGGCTAGCAGCAGCGATCAAGGGAGCGATCAAGCTCAACATCGAAAGCACTTCCCGCTGCTCACAGCCATTGGCCCTGGGTGTCCTGAGTGAACTTCCCTTCACACGCCAGCCTGGTAATCTCCAAACCAGTCACCACGCTCTACGCTATGTGATGCAAGAAGTGGGTAAACTTTTCACGTTGACGATGGAATGCTTTGTCAAGCAAGATCTTACGCAAAAGTTCGAGCAATGGTACAAACGATGGCAGGATCAATAGGATCTTGGTACACTGGCCAGCCCGGGAGAGCACAGCATCTTGAGGGGGGCCGTGCAAGCAGTCCATGTGTATGAGTGATCTGCGGGAAAATCAAGAACGCAGGACTGGTTCACCCGCAAAGCGTTGGCCCCAGGAAGGCGGGTGAGAGCAAGAGTTCAGCGGGCAGGAACTTGAGCCAAGACTCAACCATGAGAACAGAGGCTCTGGGAATTCACAGGCATCTCGCAGAGGGCACCAGGTTTCCCGCAGGCCATGGGAGAGAGGCCGACGCCAACTCTCTGAGGCTCTCTTGACCCCAGCTGACATCTGGGTAACATCTGTTATACAAAAGAGCTGGGGCCCAGCCAAAACTCGGCAACCCCAGCAGGGCTTTCAAACACCCGGCAGGGTTTTTTAAACAGTGTTAGAGAGATTCTTTCACAACAACAAACTCACTAATGGCCACCTGGCTCAGCTGCCGCCCAGACACACCCACCACACACACCCACCGCACATAAAAATAATCTTTACCCCATGTGTGGTATACACCAGACACGGGACTATCACTACACATATTAAATCATGTCGTCCTTCCAACGACTCCTTCGGGTAAGTGCTATTATCGTCTATCCAGCAGCCAGAGAGGACTGCCTTAACTCAACATATCCCAGGGTAAAAGCTTCAGTACTTTCTGCAATTTTTTTTTTTTAATTTTCTTTAGAGACAGGGTCTGGCTCTGTGACCCAGGCTGGAGTGCAGTGTTGCAATCATAGCTCACCGCAGCCTCAAACTCCTGGGCTCAAGCAGTCCTCCCACCTCAGCCTCCTGAGTAGCTGGGACTACAGGCACATGCCACCACCATGCCTGGCTAATTGATGTGTTTGGTTTGGTTTTGTAGAGGTGAAGGTCTTGCTATGTTGCCCAGGCTGGTCGCAAACTTCTGGGCTCAAATGATCATCCAGCCTCAGCCATGAGGCTGGGATTACAGGTGTGAGTCACCAAAGGCTGGCCCCTGCAACTTCTTGAGATCTTGCAAGCTCTCCTTCCCCACAACACCCACTGTAACTTTCCTGCCTTCCCTCTCCTTCCTCTCGACCCTTTGATCACTCTGTCCCAGCCACAGAGACCTCCTTGCTGTTCCTTCAACAGTCAAGTAGGCCAGGCACGGTGGCTGACACCGGTAATCCCAGCAGTTTGGGAGGCCGAGGCGGGCAATTCACTTGAGGCCAGAAGTTCAAGACCAGCTTGGCCAATGTGGTGAAACCCTGTCTCTATTACAAATACAAAAAATTGTGCTGAATGCAGTGGCTCACGCCTATAATCCCAGCACTTTGAGAGGCCGAGGCAGGCAGATCGCCTGAAGTCAGGAGTTTGAGACCATCCTGGCCAACATGGTGAAACCCCATCTCTACTGCAAATACAAAAATTAGCCAGGCGTAGTGGTGCGTACCTGTAGTCCCAGCTATTCAGGAGGCTGAGGCTGGAGACTTGCTTGAACCCGGGAGGCAGAGGTTGCAGTGAACCGAGATTGCGCCACTGCACTCCAGCCTTTGGTGACAGAGCAAAACGCTGTCTCAAAAACAAAACAAAAAACAAATACAAAAAATTAGCTGGGCATGGTGGCATGCACCTGTAATCCCAGCTACTCGGAGGCTGAGGCAGAAGGATCCCTTGAACCCAGGAGGCAGAGGTTGCAGTGAGCCGAGATTGTGACACTGTACTCCAGTCTGGGCAACAGAGCAAGATTCTGTATCCAAAAAAAAAAAGCAACAGCCAAGTAAATTCCTGCTTCAGGGCCTTTGCACTTGCTTTTTCCTCTGCCAGACTCTCCCCTCCCCTCCATCCCCTTAGAAGCCTCGCACTTTTCTCACCTCCCGGACAGTCACCTTCTCCAGGAGGGCCCCCGACATCTAAAACTGCAACTTCCTCCCCGTGTACACAAACGCAGCCCTACCGCCCTCTGACACACTGCAGACTTGACCAGCTCTTCATCTTTATTTCTGCCTGCCTGGCCCACCAGGGCAGGGATTTGTGTCTGTTTTGTTCGCCGCTGCCACCCCCAGTGTTTGGAATGGAGCCTGGCACACAGGAGGTGTTTGTTCTGTAAATATTTGTTGAATGAATGAATCCACACTGAAAAGAGGAAATGGGCAGGGGAGAAGTTGGGCAATTTGCCCAAATCCCCACAGTCCTTAAGTGGCAGAAGCAAGACAGGAGCCCCCACAGTCCAATGCACAGGCTTCCTCACCGCCGTGTGAGGCTTTCCCCATCCACACCCCTTTGCACACCCGTGAATGCACGCAACAGCTAACGCACGTGCACGCTCATCAAGGCGCGTATACGTTCCACTGCCAACAGGATAAGCATGCACACTTATAGCATCACTCGGCGTAGTGTGATGCCTGGCTCAGCGTTCACTGCAGAATGGCAATGAGTTCACTGTAGAATCTAGGGGTGGGTGTGCCTGTGCACAATTCTTTCGATTATTCTGGGTGTTGGAAAGATTTTCTAATGTTGAGAAAATCTGACTTCCCTAGCCGCGACCGATCTATTCTCTATTAAGGTGGTCCAGCAAGGTCATGCTGGCACTAACCTGTGTCAGGGAAAGGTCTATGAAGTCCCTCTCTGTTCTACAAGGGCAATGGGACTACGTGAAGGCTTTTTTTTTTTTTTGAGACAGAGTCTTGAGTCTTGCTCTTGTCGCCCAGGCTGGAGTGCAATGGCACTAACTCGGCTCACTGCAACCTCTGCTTCCCTGGTTCAGGCGATTCTCCTGCCTCAGCCTCCTGAGTAGCTGGGATTACAGGCATGCGCCACCACACCCAGCTAATTTTTTGTATTTTTAGTAGAGCTGGAGTTTCACCATGTTGGTCAGGCTGGTCTAGAACTCCTGACTTCGGGTGATCGACCTGCCTCAGCCTCCCAAAGTGCTGGAGTGCCGGGATTACAGGCATGAGCCACTGTACCAGGCCTTTTTTTTTTTTTTTTGAAACGGAGTCTCGCTCTGTAGCCAGGCTGGAGTGCAGTGGTACAATCTTGGCTCACTGTAACCTCCACCTCCCTGGTTCAAGCTATTCTCCTACCTCAGCCTCCTAAGTAGCTAGAACCACAAGTGTGCACCGCCATTCTCAGCTAATTTTTGTATTTTTAGTAGAGAAGGGGCTTTACCATGTAGGTCAGGCTGGTCTCGAACTCCTGACCTCAGGAGTTGCTGAGTTCTATGGTAACTTTGTGTTGACGGTTTTTTGGGGTCTTTTGTTTGTTTGTTTTATTGTTGCCCAGGCTGGAGTGCAATGGCACGATCTCAGCTCACTACAGTCTCTGCCTCCCAGGTTCAAACGATTCTCCTGCCTCAGCCTTCTGAGTAGCTGAGATTACAAGTGCGTGCCACCACGCCCGCCTGGAGTGCACAATCCTAGCTCACTGCAGCCTCGAAATCCTGGGCTCAAGTGATCCTTCTGCGTTGGTACTGGGACTCTTAAGGTACTGGGACTACAGGTGTGAGCCACACACTCAGTCTTGTCCTTTTTTTTTTTTTTTAACTAGGCAAGGATTTGGTTACAATGAAGTTTCTGGCCTCCCCTCCAGCCACCTCATCCCAGACCTCACCTGATTCCCACTTCTATATCTTCCCCTTAGCCCCAGCTCTATCCCTGACTATCCCCGCCCCGCCCGCCATACCCAAGGGACCAGCGTCCTGTCTCCATACAAAAGCTCCACATAGGCTGGGTGCAGTGGCTCACACCTGTAATCCCAACACTTTGAGAGGCCAAGGCAAGTGGATCACCTGAGGTGGGGAGTTCCAGACCAGCCTGGCCAATGTGGTGAAACCTCATCTCTATTAAAAATACAAAAATTAGCCAGGTGTGGTGGCGCACACTTGTAATCCCTGCTACTCAGGATGCTAAAGCAGGAGAATTGCTTAAAACCAGGAGGTAGAGATTGCCGTGAGCCAAAATCATGCCACTGCACTCCAGCCTAGGCAACACAGCAAGACTTTGTCTCAAAAAAAAAAAAAAAAAAGCTGGGCACAGTGGCTCATGCCTGTAATCCCACACTTTGAGAGGCCAAGGCAGGTGGATCACCTGAGGTGGGGAGTTTGAGACCAGTCTAACCAACGTGGCAAAACCCCGTCTCTACTAAAAATACAAAAATTAGCTGGGCGTGGTGGCACACACCTGTAATCCCAGCTACTCAGGAGTCCAAGGCAGGAGAATCACTTTAACCTGGGAGGTAGAGATTGCAGTGAGCAGAGATCATGCCACTGCACTCCAGCCCAGGCGATAGAGCAAAACTTTGTCTCAAAAAAAAAAAAAAAAGTAGCTACAGGGAATAAATAAGACCTAGTATTTGACAACATAACAGGTTGACTATACTCAATAATCATTTGATTGTACAGTTAAAAATCACTAAAAGAGTATAACTGGATTGTTTGTAACACAGGGATGAACGCTTGAGGACATGGCTACCCCATTCTCCATGATGTGTTTATTATGCATTGCATGCCTGTATCAAAATATCCCAGGCACCCCATAAATCCAAACACTCAGCCTCCTGAGTAGCTGGGATTACAGGCGCCCGCCACCATGCCTGGCCAATTTTTGTATTTTTTTGTAGAGACAGAGATCACCATGTTGGCCAGGCTGGTCTCAAACTCCTGACCTCAAGTGATCCACTGGCATCAGCTTCCCAAAGTGCTGAGATTACAGGCATGAGCCACCACACCTGGCTGGTATTTTGTATTTCTATTGAGGTTGTGGTTATATGGTTGTGTGGTTTGTCAAATATCACAGAATTGTATACTAATGGATACGGGTTTTACTGTCGGTAAATTACACTCTTTTTTTTTTTTTTTGGAGACAGGGTCTTGGCTGGAGTGCGGTGGTGCCATCTTGTCTTGCTGCAGCCTCAACCTCCTGGATTCAGGTGATCCTCCCACCTTAGCCTCCCAATTAGCTGGAACTACATGTGCACAGCACCATGCCCAGCTAATTGTCTGTTTTGTTTTTTTGTAGACAAGGTTTCACTATGTTGCCCAAGCTGGCCTCCAACTCCTGAGCTCAAATGATCGGCCCACCTCAGCCTCCCAAAGCGCTGGGACTACAGCCTAGCCACCACACCTGGCCAGTAAGTTACATTTGAATGTTTACTTTGACGAAAGGAAGAAACGTTATAGTAATAAGTGTGAGCATTTTGGTAGGCTGAGGCAAGAGGATTGCTTGAGGCCAGGAATTTGAGAGAGACTCCATCTCTACAAAAAATAAAAAATTAGCCGGGTGTGATGGCATGTGCCTGTAGTTCCAGTTACTCAGGAGACTGACGTGGGAAAATCACTTGAGCCCAGGAATTCGAGGCTGCCGTGAACTGTGATTACACCACTGCAGTCCAGCCTGAGCAACAGAGTGAAACCCTATCTCAAAAAGAAAAGAAAAGAGGCCAGGTGGGGTGGCTCATCCCAACACTTTGGGAGGCTAAGGCAGTGGGTCACTTGAGGCCAGGAGTTCAAGATGAGACTAGCCAACACGGTGAAACCCCTTCTCTACCAAAAATACAAAACTTAGCCAGACGTGCCGGGCACAGTGGCTCACGCCTGTAATCCCAACACTTTGGGAGGCCAAGACAGGTGGATCACAAGGTCAGGAGTTCAAAACCAGCCTGGCCAATATGGTGGAACCCCGTCTCTACTAAAAATACAAAAAAAAAATTGTATTTTAGCTGGGCCTTGTGGTGTGTTCCTGTAGTCCCAGCTGCTTGGGAGGCTGAGGTAGAAGAATTGCTTGAATCCGGGAGGTTGAGGTTGCAGTGAGCCAAGATCACACCACTGCACTCCAGCCTGGGAAACAGAGCAAGACTCCATCTCAAAAAAAATTAGCCAGATGTGATGGCACACATCTGTAGTCCCAGCTACTTAGGAGGCAGAGGTAGGAGAATTGCCTGAATCCAGGAGGCAGAGGTTGCAGTGAGCCAAGATCGTACCACTGAACTCCAGCCTGGGTAACAGAGCAAGACTTCACCTCAAAAAGAAGAAAGAAAGAAAAGGAGAAGAAGGAAGGAAGGGAGGGAGGGAGGGAGGGAGGGAGGGAGGAGGGGAGGAAAGGAGGGAAAGAAAGAAAGAGAGAGAGAGAGAAAGAAAGAAAGAAAATTAATTCAGGGAGAGTCTACAGAGTAAAGTGAAAGTAAACTTATTAAGGAAGTAAAGGAGGTCAGGCACAGTAGCTCCCACCTATAATCCCAGCACTTTGGGAGGCCGAGGCGGGCAGATCACCTGAGGTCAAGAGTTCAAGACCAGTCTGGCCAACATGGTGAAACCCCATCTCGACTAAAAATACAAAAACCTGTTAGCTGGGCATGGTGGTGCACGCCTGTAATCCCAGCTAGTCAGGAGGCCGAGGCAGGAGAATCCATTAAACCCAGGAGGCAGAGGGTGCAGTGGGCCAAGATCTCGCCACTGCACTCCAGCCTGGGTGACAGAGCAAGACTCTCAGGAAAAAAAAAGAGGCCAGCACAGTGGCTCACACCTGTAATCCCAGCACTTTGGGAGGCTGAGGTGGGCGGATCACCTGAGGTCAAAAGTTTGAAACCAGCCTGGCCAACATGGTGTAACCCTGTCTCTATTAAAAATACAAAAATTAGCTGGAGGTGATGACGTGTGTCTGTGGTCCCAGCTACTTGGGAAGCTGAGTCAGGAAAATCGCTTGAACCTGGGAGGCGGAGGTTGCAGTGAGCTGAGATCGCGCCACTGCACTCCAGCCTGGCGACAGAGTGAGACCGTCTCAAAAAAAAGGAATCAAAGAATGGCTACTCCACAGACAGAGTAGCCTCGATGGCTGCTGCTTGCCCATTTTTATGGTTATTTCTTGATGATGTGCCAAACAAGGGGTGGATGATTCATGCCTCCCCTTTTTAAACCTTATAGGGCAACTTCCTGGGGTTGCCATGGCATCTGTAAACTGTCATGGAGCTGGTGGGAGTGAAGCTGTGAGGACCATCAGAGGTCACTCTCATTGCTATCTTGGTTTTGGTGGGTTTGGGCTGGCTTCTTTACTGAAACCTTGTTTTATCAGCAAGGTCTTTATGACTTGTGCCCTGTGCCAACCTCCTATCTCATGCTGTGGCTTAGAATGCCTTCACTGTCTGGCATTCTAGTAGGTCTCTGTCTCATTTTACCCAGCCCCTATTCAAGATGGAGTTGCTCTGGTTCACATGCCTCTGACACAACACCAATAATAATAACCCCACACACACACAGCAGCCAGCCCTGAACTGGCCTCTGGCTCCTCTAGAGCATCCCCAGTAATAAAATACAAGGGTGGCTGGGCCTTGCATTTTATTACAAAATGCGGTGGCTCACGCCTGTAATCCCAGCGCTTTGGGAGGCCGAGATGGGTGGATCGTGAGGTCAGGAGTTCGAGACCAGCCTGACCAATACGGTAAAACCCTGTCTCTACTGAAAATACAAAAATTAGCCGGATGTGGTGGCATGCACCTGTAATCCCAGCTACTCAAGAGGCTGAGGCAAAAGAATCGCTTGAACCCGGGAGGCGGAGGTTGCAGTGAGCCAAGATTGAGCCACTGCACTCCAGCCTGGGCAACAAGAGGGAAACCCCATCTCAAAAAAAGAATAAAAAACACAAGGGTGAGGACTGGAGTGACCAAGCCCCCCGGGTTCCCATCATCAGAGATGCCTCAAGAGGCCAGGAGGTGTAGACAGAGGAGGCAGAAAGTGAAAGGCCAGCGGGTGTAGACAGAGGAGGCAGAAAGTGAGAGGCCAGCGGGTGTAGACAGAGGAGGCAGAAAGTGAAAGGCCAGCGGGTGTAGACAGAGGAGGCAGAAAGTGAAAGGCCAGCGGGTGTAGACAGAGGAGGCAGAAAGTGAAAGGCCAGGAGGCTGAGACGCTGGAGCTGCCACAGAAAGGGGCTGGACGTGAAGGCCTGGCGGCTGGACGGAGGGGAAGCCAGGCCAGCATAGCCTGTTTACTTTCAGAAGAACAGGGCCGATCTGCGGCCTCCCACTGTGACCCTGGACTCGGGGGAAGAGGGGGCCAAGACTCAGATGTTTCTCTACTGAGCTAATCCCTGGGCTTTGTCCCAGGGGACTCCGCTGCCTTCCCAGAAGACACGCCTGCCTCCAGACCCCCCAGAGATCAAGGGACAGGCAGAGGCAGAACTCCAGTTCAGAACCCTGCCTGCCTCTCTGTTCTGTTCATCCCAAGCCCAGCCCCAACGCCTGCCCGGGCTGACCCCCTCCAGCCTCCATGTGAGCTCCTAATTCAGCCTGCCTAGAATTTGCAACCCCACTGGGCCACCCCAGAGAGAGCTGTGGGGTGTCAGCCTTGTTCTCAGTGCCCAGGTCCTGGGAGGGGGAGGCAGAGAGGGAGGAGCAGAAGGAAACCTTTGATGCTTAGCCAAAAGTCTCTGCCTGAAATTCCACCATTCAATCACCCTCTTTGAGTTTAAGGCATTGTTTCCTGTATCCCTTCCAGAAACCCACGGTACCCCAAAACGATACAGAGGAAAAAATATCAAGGGAGCAAGTAAGTTGTAGAAAGTTGTGCAAAGCACAGGTATCTATTAAAGGCTCTGAGAAGATCTGCATGAAAGGACCCCGTTCAGCTTTGCTTAATCCCCTCACTTGGCCATAGTTCCATGCAACATGACCTGAGCATCCAGGGCTCCAATTAAATGCACATCATGAGAACCCAGAGGGGAGATGGAGACAGTTAAGCTGCATGGGGAATGAGCTGATCCAACTGGACCTGTGTCGGGGTGAGGGGAGCCCAAGCGAGGTCTGCATGCCCTCCTGTGTCAGAGACCAGAAATGTCCCACCCAAAGCACTGGAAGGAGGACTCAGCCTCCCATCATCACCACCTTACTTCCTGCTCCTTGCTCCTCCTGGCTCTCCAGTCTTCCGCCCAAGCCCTCAGGTTCCCCCAGGGCTGTGTTTCCCACTGCTTGGTCCCCAGCCATGGCGGAGAACTCTGTGCCCACTTAATAAGGCTACCATGGAGATATCCCAGGTATTGTCAACCAACAAAGTGCTGTGGAGGTGACATTGTAAATATTAGTGATAGGAGTTTGAAGCTAGTGAATACAATGTTCATAGATACTATGAACATGCTCATAGGTTATTCCTGATGCCAGGAGGACATGCCAGGGTGGATTCGAATTGTGCGTCTACCACTGCGTAATTGTGTGATCCTGGGGAGTGAGTTAAACTCACCAGACCTCATCTGGAAGTTTGAAGTATTTTGTTACAGAAGTCCTAGGTAACTAACATACTCTCTCTCCCCTTCTCTCTCTGTTTTCTTTTCTTTCTTATTTATCTTTATCTTTCTTTTCTTTCTTTGTATTTATTTTTTTCTTTTTATTTATCTCTTCTTTTTTTTTTTGGAGACGGAGTTTTGCTCTTGTTGCCCAGGCTGGAGTACAGTGGCACAGTCTCAGCTCACTGCAAACTTCGCTTCCAAGGTTCAAGCAATTCTCCTTTCTCAGCCTCCCAAATAGCTGGGATTACAAGCACGTGCCACCATGCTTGGCTAATTTTGTATTTTTAGTAGAGGCAGGGTTTCACCATGTTGGCCAGGTTGGTTTTGAACTCCTGACCTCATGATCCACCCGCCTCAGCCTCCCAAAGTGTTGGGATTACAGGCGTGAGCCACCACGGCCAGCCCATTTTTGTCTTTTTAGAGACAGGGTCTTGCTCTGTCACCCAGGCTGGAATGCAGCAGTTCAGTCATAGGCCTCAAACTCCTGGACTCAAGTGATTTTCCTGCCTTAGCCTCCCAAGCAACTGGGACTACAGACACATGCCACCACACCCAGCTACTTTTTTAAAGATATTCTTTTGGTAGAGATGGGGTCTTGCTATATTGCCTAGACTGGTCTCAAACCCCTAGCTTCAAACAATCCTCCCACCTCAGCCTTCCAAAGCAATGGGATTAAAGGTGTGAGTCTTTTATTTCCCCAAGACACTTATTTCCACCTGTAGTATGATACAGTTGATGCTCATTATTCGTGGATTCTGGCATCACAAATTCGCCTGGTGGGAGGATCACTTGAGGTCAGGAGTTCAAGACCAGCCTGGCCAACATGGTGAAACCCCCATCTCTACTAAGAACACAAAAATTAGCTGGGCATGGTAGCAGGCTCCTGTAATCCTAGCCGCTTGGGAGGCTGACACAAGAGAATCGCTTGAACCCGGGAGGCAGAGATCACGCCATTGCACTCCAGCCCAGGTGATAGATTCCATCTCAAAGAAAACAAGCAATAAAACATATTGGCCTGCTCACTAAAATGTATTTAACCCCAAAATCAATACTGGTGGGGCTTTCAAAGCCATTCTCAGTCACATGCAGACAGAGCAGCGAAAACCTTGAGTGACATTACACGCCTGTCCCCAGCTGAGGTCACACAAGGCGACACTCTGCCTTCCTGTCTCGGCTCTCACTGTATAAACAAGTGCCCTTTTGGATTCTATTGAGTGTCACTGAGGTTTTCTGGTTTTGTTTTGTTTGCATTTTTGTGCTTTTTGTTGGTGATTTTGCTGTTGACATTGGCTCCCAAGCACCGTGCTGATGTGCAGTCCTGTGTTCCTGCACACAATGTCTTATTTCACTTTGTGCTGCCATCACAGAATACCATAGACTGAGTAGTTTATAAAGAACAGAGATTTATTTCTTATGGATGGAGGCTAGGATGTCCAAGGTCAAGGGGCCCTGCATCTGGCAAGGGCCTTCTTCTCCCATCATCCCATGGCTACATTTCTTAGAAAAATTATGCTTTTCCAGGCTGGGCATGGTGGCTCACGCCTGTAATCCTAGCACTTTGGGAGGCTGAGGTGGATGGATTACCTGAGGTCAGGAGTTCAAGATCAGCCTGACCAACATGGTGAAACCCCATCTCTACTAAAATACAAAAATTAGCCAGGCGTGGTGACACACACCTATAATCTCAGCTACTCCAGAGGCTGAGGCAGGAGAACATCTTGAACCCAGGAGGCGAAGGTTGCAGTAAGCCAAGATCACACCATTACACTCCAGCCTGGGTGACAAGAGCAAAACTCTGTCTCAAAAAAAAAAAACAAAAAAAAACATGTATTAGCTTGCCAACAACATGCACCACAGCAGACCTGGCTAAAACAACAGAAATCCATTTTCTCACAGTTCTGGAGGCTGGAGGTCCAAGTTCAAGGTGTCAGCAGGGATGGTTTCTTCTGAGGCCTCTCTCCTTGACTTGTAGATGGCCACTTTCTCTCTGTGTCTTTACATGGTCATTGCCAGAGGGCTGGTGGGGCAGGGTTTTAAATGCTCATGGAGGCCAGACTTAGTGGCTCACGTCTGTAATCCCAAAACTTTTGGGAGGCTGAGGCAGGATGAGGATGATTGCTTGAGATCAGAAGCTTGAGACCAGCCTGGGCAATATAGTGAGACTCCATCTCTACAAAAAATTTAAAAATCAGGTGGACCTGTAGTCCCAGCTACTCAGGAGGCTGAGGTGAGAGGTGGGAGGATCACGTGAACCCAGGAATTCAAGGTTACAGTGTGCTATGATTATGCTACTGCACTCCAGTTTAGGTGACAGAGCAAGACCCTTCCTCTTAAACAAAAATAATTATTTTTTAAAAAGCTCACTGAGTCTTGTCTCATCCTGGGTCCCATTCCTTCATTTGAGCAACAGCCAATGGTTGGCTTCTACTATCTTAGAGACAGGCTGCCTTAGCAAGACAAAAAGCAATAACAACAAAATGTCTTGTGAATGTCTAAAGTAGGGATACTGGCCGGGCACGGTGGCTCATGCCTGTAATTCCAGCACTTTGGGAGGCTGAAGCAGTTGGATCACTTGAGGTCAGGAGTTCTAGACCAGCCTGGCCAAGATGGTGAAACCCCCTCTCTACTAAAATTACAATGAGATTACAAAAAATTACCTGGGCATGCTGGCGGGTGTCTGTAATCCAGCTACTCAGGAGGCTATGGCAAGAGAATCACTTGAACCTGGGAAGCAGAGGTTGCAGTGAGCTGAGATCATGCTACTGCACTCCAGCCTGGGTGACACAGCAAGACGCCGTCTCAAAAAATAACAAAATAAAATAAAAGTAGGGATACTGAAAGAATTAACAACCCTGGGCTGAGAGGAAAACTACTCTTCCTAGTGGATGGCAGCATAGGCAGAAGATGACCTGGGATCAGACTGGTTATTCTCACTTCCACTCCCACACCTGCAGGGGACATTGGGCAGCGTCTGGAAATGTTCTGCGTTGTCACATTCAGAGGTGCTACCGGCGTCTGGTAGGGAGACACCAGGGATGCTGCTGAACAGCATACAATGCATAGGACAGCCCTCCATAGCCAGGAACTCTCTGGCCCAAAACATCAGCAGTGCTAAGGGTGAGAAACCAAATGCTGGAAATCGTGTGGTCCACCACAAGCATCAATATGATCACCGGCATCATTATCACTATCAACATTATCATCATCACCATAATTATCACCATCACTGTCATCATCACCACCATCATCACCATTTCACCATCATTACCACCACCATCACCACCATCATCATCACCCCACCGTCATCATCACCATCACCGCTATGATCACCATCATCATTATAATGATCACCATTATCATCACTGTCACCATCAGCACCATCATCATCATCACCACCATCACCACCACCATCATCACCATCACTACCATCACCATCACCATTACCGTCATCACCATCACCATCACCATCACCATTACCATCATCACCATCACCATCACCATCACCATCACCATTACCATCATCACTGTCATCATCAGCACCATCAACATCATCACCACCACCATCACCACCACCATCATCACCATCACTACCATCACCATCACCATTACCATCATCACCATCACCACCACCATCATCACCATCACTACCATCACCATCACCATTACCATCATCACTTTCATCATCACCATCATCATAACCATCATCACCACCACCAGCAGCAGCACCATTATCACCATCATCATCGTCATCGCCATCACCATTATCACTGCCATCACCATCATCAGCACCATCATCACCATCACCACCATCACCATCACATCGTCACCACCACCACCACCACCACCATCACCATCACCATCATCATTATAATGATCACCATCAGCAGCAGCACCATCAACACCATCATCATCACCATCATCATTACCAACATCAGCACCATCACCATCATCACAGCCATCACCACCAATCATCACCATCAGCAGCAGCACCATCACCATCATCATCATCACCATTATATTCATGAGATTTACTGTATACTTATTAGATCTCAAGTCCTGTTCTAAGTGCTTTACATACATTGACCCTCATGACAACACTCTAAGCTATGTACTATTATGGTCCCCATTTTCAGAGAGGATAAGTAACTGGCTGCAATGGACTGAATGTTTATGTACTCCCAAAATTTATAGGTTGCGATCCTAACCCCCAAGGTGATGTTACTGGGAAGCAGGGCCTTTGAGAGGTAAATAGATCATGAGGGTGGAGCCCTCAGGAATGGGATTAGTGCCCTTATAAAAGTTACCTCAGAGAGCTCACTCACCTCTTTCACCACGGGAAAGGGACACAAGAAGATGGTGTTGCCCTATGAGCCAGGAAGTGGGCCCTAACCAGCTATGAGGCTTCTTGGGCTTCCCAGCCTCCAGAACAATGAGAAATAAATCTCTGTTCTTCACAAGTCACTCAGTTTATGGTAGTTTGTTACAGCATCCAAAAGTCATCCAGCTGGTAAAGAGCAAAGCCAGGTTCCACCTCAGGATGCCTGGCCACTCCCAGGTAGGGGCAGGAGAACACCCCAAATGAATTGAATCAATCAGGCTTACATTTTTTCTCTTGCAGCTGAATGAGGACTTGGAATAGGAGTTAAGAGGGATTATTAAATACTCATTTTGCCAGATGCAGTAGCTCACGCCTGTAACCCCTATATTTTGGGAAGCCAAGGCAGGAAGATCACTTCAGCCCAGGAGTTTGAGAGCAGCCTGGGCAACAAGAGACCCCATCTCTACAAAAAATTAAAAATTAGTCAAGCATGGTGACACATGCCTGTCGTCCCAGCTACTCAGGAGGCTGAGATAAGAGAATCACTTGAGCCTGGGATGTTGAGGCTACAGTGAGCCATGTTTGCACCACTGCACCCCAGCCTGTGTGACAGAGCAAGACCCTGTCTCAAAAAACTAAAACAGCAAGGCCAGGTACGGTGGCTCATGCCTGTAATCACAGCCCCCTCTACTAGTCCCAGGCCACCCCAGAAAAGGTGGCCAAGGGCTACTCCATCCAGGCAGGACTTCCTTGGAGGACCCGGAGATGGATGCCCAGGCAAGCAAACCACTTGGACATCTCTGGTCCCCAGTGCCAACAGATGAGGAACTGGAACCCAAGATGCCAACTTCAGGTTTTTCTGAAGCTGAACGCACAGCCTGAGACCCTCCTGCCTATTCATTCACCACCCCGTCACCCCAGGGAAGGGGTAAGGAGGTCACACAGCCCAGGGTCTGTCACTCAGGGATGGAGAATTTTTTTTTGAGGCAGGGTCTTGCTCAGTTGTCCAGGCTGGAATGCAGTGGTGCAATCACAGCTTACTGCAGCCTCCAACTCTTGGGCTCAAGCAATCATCTCGCCTCCTCCTCCCAAAGTACTGGGATTACAAGCATGAGCCACCACACCCAGCTGGGGATGGGAAATGTTAGTCACCTTCTGCCGAGTGTCCCCTGAAACCTCTGGGGTGGTCATGGCAGCAGAAAAGAACCAGAAGGTGCAAAGACAGCTACCCACCCAGATGCACCAGGGGCCACACAGAGGTCCACCCAGAAGAGGACGAGCAAGGGGCATGTTTGAAGTTTACATCAAAATCACAAAGTGCTAGGCTCCAGGAAAATCGCGGGGGGGTGGGGGGAGCTGAATCATCTGCCCCAGCAGCAGAGGAGACACTGAAGCCAACCCCAGGCCACGTCTGTGCACCGGGACTGATTATCCCACTAGGAGCCAAGATGGGAGGGAGGGCGGGGAAATGTGTGAAGCAGTCAGAGCATGTCTGGGGCGGGCTGAGACGGGAAGCCAGAGATGCCCACAGAAGACCAGATGCAGCCAGGAGGGTGTCGAGGAAGGCTCGGGGAAAGTCAACACTGCATGAAGTTGCAGAGACAGGGCGTCCCCCCAGTGCCCAGCACTCAGAGCTCAACACAGCTGTACTTGATCAAACGCCCCTTCCTGGCTCATCCTCCTCCCATCCCCTGCCGCCTAGGCACCTGGGCAGTGTGGGGCATCCCCACCCCCAAACTGTGACAGCATCCACCCCACACTCAAGCCAGGCACAAAAACCTCACGTCCGCTCCCTGGGATGAGGGACCTGCAAGGACACCCAGCTCCACAACCTTTCCCCCTACTTTTTTTTTTGAGACATAGTCTCACTCTGTCACCCAGTCTACAGTGGCTCGATCTTGGCTCGCTGCAACCTCCGCCTCCCTGGTTCAAGCAATTCCCCTGCCTCAGCCTCCCAAGCAGCTGGGATTACAGGTGCACACCACCACGCCCAGCCAATTTTTCTGCATTTTCAGTAAAGATGGGGTTTCACCATGTTGGCCAGACTGGTCTCAAACTCCTGACCCCAGGCAATCCAACTGCCTCAGCCTCCCAAAGCGCTGGGATTATAGGCGTGAGCCACCACACCCAGCCTTTTTTTTCTTTTGAGACAGAGTCTCACTCTGTCACCCAGACTGGAGTGCAGTGGCACTCTCGGCTCACTGCAACTTCCGCCTCCTGGGTTCAAGTGATTCTCCTGCCTCAGCCTCCCAAATGGCTGGGATTACAGGTGCCCACCACCACACCCAGCTAATTTTTTGTATTTTAGTAGAGACAGGGTTTCACCATGTTAGCCAGGATGGTCTCGAACTCCTGACCTAGTGATCCATCTGCCTTGGCCTCCCAAAGTGCTGGGATTACAGGAGTGAGCCACCACTCCCGGACCTGTTCCCGCCCTTTCTATCCGCTTCACCCCTACTGCTCCCTCCACATGGCCTCAGGGACCTGCTCGGAGCTGTCCAGCCTCCCTGTTGTGACCTGGTCCCAGCCTGCCTAAGGGTTTCTCCATCCCCCCCACCCCAGCCTCCCATCCGGTGACCTCCTCCCCTCCCAAGTCTCCTTTCTTCTATCCCTAATCCACCTCTTCCTACCCAGAAAATCTCTTTCCTGGCTCCAGGCTGGGACACTTGTTTCTTACACAAGATTCTCTCTGGCCACATGCAGTGGCCCATGCCTGTAATCCCAGCATTTTGGGAGGCTGAGGTGGGCAGATCACCTGAGATCAGGAGTTCGAGACCAGCCTGACCAATATGGTGAAACCCTGACTCTACTAAAAATACAAAAATTAGCCAGGCATCGTGGTACATGCCTGTAATCCCAGCTACTCGGAAAGCTGAGGCACGAGAATTGCTTGAACCCAGGAAGTGGAGGTTGCAGTGAGCCAAGCTTGCACCACTGCATTCCAGCCTGGGCGACAGAGTGAGACACTGTCCCTAAAAAACATAAAAATAAAAAGATTCTCTCAAAGCTGTTTTTGCTGGAAGTCTTCCCTCTCCCTGTAGGCACTGCAGAACTCCAGGTCCAGAAAATGCCTCTTTTTTTCCAAGGTGGATACGCCTTTCTTGGGGATCTGAAACTAAGCCCCTTGCTCAGCGGAAGAACAGAGCAGAATAATAATAACAACAAAGATTTAAAAACAAACCAAAAAAAAAAACCTTAAACAAAGATTAAAATAAAAAAACAGAAAAATACACATTAATAAACAGAAACATTTCTAAAAATCAAAACAAAAGCAAATGTTAATAAATAAAGCATTTTTAAAATCAAAGCAAAAAAATGAGTAAGATTAATAAACCAAAACAATCAAAACAAAAACAGATTGGGAACGGTGGCTCACGCCTATAATCCCAACACTTTGGGAGGCTGAGGTGGGAGGATCACTTGAGGCCAGGAGTTTGAGACCAGCCTGGGGAACATAGTGAGACCCTGTCACTACAAAACAATTTTTAAAAATAGCCAGATGTGGTGGTGCATGCCTGTAGTCCCAGCTGTAAGGCCGATTGCCTCGCCGGGAGCTCAGACACGCACCCCCCTGCCTTTTTTCCGAAAGCTCGGACATGCTCGGGTTGTTCCCTCTTCCCCTTCTCGCACAGCCTGGCTTGCCCTTAAAGAACCCAGTATGCAAGCAGGGTCTTGTGATTCTAGCCAATAAGCAGCTAAGTCTTTCTAGCCAATAGCAGCCGAGTAATTCTAACCAATAGCAGCCAAGTCCTGTATGCAAACAAAGGCTTGTAACCTCACCCAATAGTAGTCCTGCTCTCCCACAACCAATCGAGCTCCTTCACTCCCTATAAAACCCCACGTCTGAGAGGAGTCTGTGCGACTTCTCCAGCCCCTCCTGTCGGGCTGCAGAACCTCGCCCGGGAGCCTGAATAAATTCCTTCGTATTGGATTTTCTTGTGTTGGCCTCAGTTTCTTTCCTTTTTAAACCCGGCAAGAACAGACCTCACACCAGCTACCCCAGAGGCTGAGCCAGGAGGATCGACTGAGCCCAGGAGTTGGAGCCTGCAGTCAGCTATGATGGTGCCACTGCACTCCAGCCTGGGTGACAGCGCAAGATCTTGTCTCTTAAAAACAAAACAAAACAAAAAAGGGCCGGGCGCAGTGGCTCACGCCTGTAATCCTAGCACTTTGGGAGGCCGAGGCTGGTGGATAAGTTGAAGTCAGGAGTTTGAGACTAGCCTGGTCAACACTGTAAAACCTGGTCTCTGCTGAAATACAAAAATTAGCATGACAAGGCAGTGGGCGCCTAAATCCCAGCTACTCGGGGGCCTGAGCAGGAGAATCACTTGAACCCGGGAGAGGTTGCAGTGAGCCAAGATTGTGCCACTTCACTCCAGCCTGGACAGCAGAGCGAAACTCAGTCTCAAAAAAATAAAAAGAAAAAAATTTTTTTTAACTTTAAAAAATTAAAAATCAGCCGGTCACTGTTGGCTCACGCCTGTAATCCCAGCACTTTGGGAGCCCAAGGTGGGTGGATCATGAGGTCAGGAGATCGAGACCATCCTGGCCAACATGGTGAAACTCCATCTCTACTAAAAATACAAAAAGTAGCCCAGCATGGTGGCGCATGCCTATAGTCCCAGCTCCTTGGAAGGCTGAAGCAGGAGAATCGCTTGAACCCAAGAGGCAGAGGTTGCAGTGGGCCGAGATCATGCCACTGCACTCCAGCCTGGGTGACAGAGCGAGACTCCATCTCAAAAAATAAAAATAAAAACAAAATAATAAATAGTAACAAAAACAGAAATAATCATAATTGCTACCACTTACTTTGTGCCTGGTGCTATGGTGATAAGCACTTTACCATTAATAGCATTGAATCCTCACAGCCACCTATGATTAAGCCCATTTTCCAGATGAGAAAACTGAGGGGCAGAGAAGTTTAAACAACGGGCAAAGATTGGCAAGGTGGGATGTGAACCCCCAGTCCTCGGCATTAAAGGATGAAGGAGGATGAAACATTAGTTGTGAAATATTACTCTACAGAGGGACCAGCCTTACAGAGGCGTAAAGGCTTAGGTCTAGAGGGGCTTGAGGCGAGTATGTCTCAGGTGGAGCATTTAGGGGCTGTGTGGGATGGGAAACCTGCAGAGGGCTGGGGGCTTCCAGCCATGGGGACTTCCAACTGTTGTAGGGCAACGACCTGGCAGCCACCAAACCCTTTTGGGCCCCAAAGCTGCATGGGGCAGGAGTGAATGGGGTGGACTCAGCCCTCAGATCATTCTAGGCTCAGCCTGCAAGATAAGATTATCTGTCGTATCCAAGTGAAGGCAGATGAATGTGTGTTTTGAATTTCGAGGGGAGGGGGAGGGTGGGAGAGTTTCCTTTACTCTGCCAGGAGGGGTTTAGGTAAATATTCACTCCAAGAAAATCCCATAGGAAACTGACACCTGCTCTTCCCTCTCTGCCATGTCCAGGCTTTTGGGCAGGCTGTGCCCCCAGCTTAAAACTCCCTTCCTCCCCCTCTTTAACTGCCTAAGCCTTCCCTCCCCCTGAAACTTGGAGGTGAATTTTGATTTCAACTGACTTTGAGCGGGCACGATTTATCTCCATATTTAGGGGAAGCCCAAGCCACAGAGCTGGGGGAAAACATCCAGCAGATGGGCTAAGGGTTGGGAGCTTTGTCAGATGTAGTGACTCATGCCTGTGATCCCGGGACTTTGAGAGACCAAGGTGGGAGGATCACTTGAGCCCAGGAATTCAAGACCAGCCTGGGCAACATAGCAAGACCCCATCTCAACAAAAAAATATTAATTGGCACATACTCAGCTACTCGGGAGACTGAGGTGGGGCATATTGCATGAGCCCAGGTGTTTGAGACCAGTCTGGGCAACATAGCAAGACCCTATTTCTACAATTTTTTTTTTTTTTTAAATAGACAGAAGGCCAGGTGCGGTGGCTTACGCCTGTAATCCCAGCACTTTGGGAGGCCGAGGCAGGCAGATCATGACATCAGGAGAGTGAGACCATCCTGGCCAACATGGTGAAACCCCATCTCTACTAAAAATATAGAAAATTAGCCAGGCGTGGTGGCAGGCGCCTGTAGTCCCAGCTACTCGGGAGGCTGAGGCAAGAGAATTGATTGAACCTGGGAGGCAGAGGTTACAATGAGCCGAGATTGTGCCACTGCACTCCAGCCTGGTCAATACAGTGAGATTCCATCTCAAAAAAAAAAAAAAATAGTCAGACAAAATAGTGCATGCCTGTAGTCCCAGTTACCTGGGACGCTGAGGCAGAGGCTGAGGGAGAAGAATTGCTTGAGCCTGGGAAATTGAGGCTGCAGTGAATCATGAGTGCACTACTGCACTCCAACCTGGGCAACAGAGTAAGACCCTATCTCAAAAAAAGAGAGAAAGAGAGAAGGGAGCTCCAGCTACTGGGAAAAGGGTCATCCCTCGGCACAATAATCCCAGGGCCCCTTCAAGACTCCCTCCTCCCCCCATCCCAGGCAAAGGTCTTCAGCATCAAAGCTCACCTGCCTCCCCACTAAGAGGTTAGATCATCTGACTTTTACGTTAGTTGTTCTATTCTGGTTCTACCACTCCTAGCTGAGTGACCTTGAGCAAGTTACTCAACCTCTCTGGGCTTGTTTCCTCAGTTGCAAGATGGGCACCTATCTTGTAAGGCTGACGTGAAGTTAATACAGACCTCGCAGCCAATGCTCCCTCGCCATCATTATCACGATTGTCATCATTTCTATTTTCCTAGTTCCTACCTTCCAAGGGCAGCAATGGGGTTCCATTGCGCCCTCCTGTGGCAGAGCTTCAGTACTGCATCCCTAGGCAGCACATCACTCAGGATTCTAAAGGTTGCAAAGAATCCTAAAAACAATTTTTTTTAAAGTCAGTCCAAGTTGGTTTAAATCAAAAGAAAATGGGCACAGGAACTCTGCAGTTACTGTGCACTCCTCCTCGAATGCCTTCACCAGGACATTGCCTGTTTTTTTTTTGTTTTTTTTTTTTTTTTGACAGGGTCTCACTCTGTCACCTAGGCTGGAGTGCAGTAGCATGATCACAGCTCACAGCGACCTCGAATTCCCTGGCTCAGGTGATCCTCCTGCCTCAGCCTCCCAAGTAGCTGGACCAACAGGTATGCACCACTATGCCCAACTAATTTTTTTTTTCCAGTAACAGGGTTTCCTTCTTCACATTCAAACCACAATGTCGGCCGGGCACGGTGGCTCACGCCTGTAATCCCAGCACTTTGGGAGGCCGAGGTGGGTGGATCACGAGGTTAGTAGTTCGAGACCAGCCTGACCAACATGGTGAAACCCCGTCTCTACTAAAAATATATATATACACAAAAATTATTGGGGTATGATGGCATGCACCTAATCCCACTACTCAGGTGGCTGAGGCAGGAAAATAACTTGAACCTGAGAGGCGGAGGTTGCAGTGAGCTGAGATCACCCCACTGCATTCCAGTGTGGGTGACAGGGCCAGACTCCATCCTCCTCCCAAAAAGAAAAAGAAAAAAACAATGTCATTCTCACCTCTTCCGAGAGCCGTTTTATTTACTAGTGAGTCTTTTTTTTTTCTTTTTGGAGACAGAGTCTTGCTCTGTCACCCAGGCTAGAGTGCAGTGGTGCGATCCTGGTTCACTGCAACCTCCGCCTACTGGGTTCGAGGAATTCCCTGTCTCAGCCTCCTCAGTAGCTGGGATTACAGAAGCCCACCACCAAGCCCAGCTAAGTTTTGTATTTTTAGTAGAGACAGGGTTTCGCCAACTTGGCCAGGCTGGACCGGTGGACACTAACTGTGGGTGAGGTCCTGCTAGGCACCAAGGGACTGCCGTGGACAACACAGACAAAAACCCCTTCACTCACAGAGCTGGCATTCTGGTGGGACACACAGAAAGTCAGCAGACGTAAGTATTCCATACAGTACATCCGGTGGTGACTCATGCTCAGAGTAAAATAAGTCGGGGAATAAGAAAATAAAGCCCGTGGGGGTGTCACATTGAAGTAGGGGGATCAGTGCAGGCCTCCCTAAGGAAATGTTTGAATCAGAACTTGAAAGACTGCCAGGTGCAGTGGTTCACTCCTGTAATCCCAGCGTGTCGGGAAGCCAAAGCAGGCAGATCACTTGAGGTCAGGAGTTTGAGATGAGCCTGGCCAACATGGCAAAATCCCATCTCTACTAAAAATACAAAAATTAGCCAGCGATGGCGGCATGCGCCTGTAATCCCAGCTACTTGGGAGACTAAGGCAGGAGAATCGCTTGAACCCAGAAAGCGGAGGTTGCAGTGAGCTGAGATCACGCCACTGCACTCCAGCCTGGGTGACAGAGCAAGACTCTGTCTCTAAAAGAAAAAAAAAAAACTTCAAAGATGAAACAGAATTGGCCATGGAATATAGGGGGTGGGGAGGGAGGGTGTTCCAGGCAGAGGGAACAGCAAGGGCAAAGGTCTTGAGGCATGAGAGTGACCTTTGTGGGGTGGAGATTGTTGTTCCTGGATGTGTCCCCAGTACCTGGATCAGCACCTGACACAAAATAGTGCTCAACAAAGAGTGTGACTGGATTAAAGTCCAGCTATGGGCTTCAGGTACAGCTTGCTCAGGGCTCAAATGATGATGGCCCCAGAGCCATTACTCTCCTCCATCTGATGACTTCATTCATTTTTTATTTTTTTGAGACAGTCTCACTCTGTCGCCCAGGCGGAAGTGCAGTGGCCCAATCTCAGCTCACAGCAACCTCCCACCTCATCCTCCCTAGTAGCTGAGACCACAGGCATGCACCACCACGCCCTAGCTATTTCTCTGTATCATCATTGCCTGTAATCCCAGACACTCAGGAGGCTGAGGCAGGAGAATCGCTTGAACGCAGGAGGTGGAGGTTACAGTAAGCCAAGATTGCGCCACTACACTCCAGACTGAGCGACCGAGCGAGACTCCGTGTCCCCTCCATCCCCTGCCATTGGCCCTGGCTATTTCTCTGTATTTTTAATAGAGATGGCATCTGGCCATGTTGTCCAGGCTGGTCCCGAACTCCTGAGCTCAAGCAATTCACCTGCCTTGGCCTCCCAAAGTGCTGAGATTACAGGCGTGAGCCACTGTTCCCAGCTGGCTTCATTCATATAAGAGGCTGTTGTCTTAAGATAGGGACTCAGCTTCAAATCCATCCCACAAGACACAAAAGTCAGGCCAGGTATGTTGGCTCACAGCTGTGTATGGTAGCACTTTGGGAAGCCAAGGCAGGGAGACTGCTTGAGGCCAGGAGTTCAAGACCAGCCTGAGCAATAGAGAGATAACCTGTCTCTACAATTTGAGGCCAGGCAAGGTGGTTCACACCTGCAATCCCAACACTTTAGGAGGCTGAGGTGGGTGGATCACTTAAAGACAGGAGTTCAAGACCAGCCTGGCCAAGATGGCAAAGCCCCAACTCTACTAAAAATACAAAAATTAGCTGGGCATGGTGGCTTGTGATTGTAATCCCAGCTACTCGGAAGGCTGAGGCAGGAGAATCGCTTGAACCTGGGAGGTGGAAGTTGCAATGAGCCAAGATCATACCACTTTACTCCAACGTGGGTGACAGAGCAAGACTCTCTGAGAAAAAAAAAAAACTTTTTTTAAAAGAACTTGTTTGGGCATGGTGGCTCACGTGTGTAGTCCCAGATACTCAGGAAGCTGAGGTGGGAGAATCACCTGAGCCAAGGAGTTCAAGGCTGCAATGTGCTATAATCACACCACCTCACTCTAGCCTGGGCAACAGAGCAAGATCTTGTCTCAAATGAAAAAGACACAAAGGTCTGTTTCCCAAGATTCGCTGGAAAAGCCCCAACACAGCTCACTGGCAGCTTCAGGTGCGGACAGTATCATCCCCTAAACAATCTGCCAGGCCCTAGAGGCCCACACAACCTCGAGGAAAAAGAGAGACCCCCCCCACCCAGCAAAGTCTGAGGCTGTGGTGGGAAGTAGTGGATGTAGCGTCAAAGTTTGACAGAGTAATTATAATGAGAGGTTTAACAGCTAGGAACTGCCAGAACCTGGGAGCGCCTGGCTCAGAGCGGCTGTGAAATTCCCAGTGTGGTCTGGAAACCACCCATCATTAAGTGGAGGGACAGATGGGCCAGGCATGGTGGCTCACGCCTCTAATCCCAGCACTTTGGGAGGTCAAGGCAGTCGAATCACTTGAGGTTAGGAGTTCGAGATCAGCCTGGCCAACATGGTGAAACTCCATCTCTACTAAAAATACAATTAGCTGGACATGGTGGCGCGGGCCTATATTTCCAGTTACTCTGGAGGCTGGGGCAGGAGAATCGCCTGAACCAACCCGGGAGGCAGAGGTTGCAGTGAGCCAAGATCGCACTCTGGCCTGGGCGATACAGCAAGACTCTGAAAAAAATAAATGAAGTAGGGACAGGTGGCTGGACCAGTCATGAGGCTAACAATGGGAGCCTTTATCATCTAAGGCAAACCAAGAAAGGGAGTCACCTCCTCTTTGATGGAAGAAGAGGGCCCCACATAGGTAGTGGAAGAACAGTCAGCAAAGGCCAGAAATGGCTGATTTAAGACGCATTCCTCAAATGGGCCCCCCACCCCTTGCCCCGAGAGAGGCCCTGGTGGGAAGGAGTGAGTGTAGGGAGCAAACAGGAGGGTGGAGGCTGCCCCTCTAGTCTAGCCTGGAGTCCCAGGAGGTTGGGGTAAGGCAGTGTGGTGAGAACTCCGAGTCTGCTATTAATGCAGCACCTACTGTATGCATGAGTCCTGACATGTCATTCCAAGTTCAAAAGGAAAAATTCTGAGTTGGGAAGCCGCCCTCTCTGGTCTCAGCTGTGTTCCCGGAACCCAGCGCGTCACAACAAATCTTTGCTGCAGAATGAAACCCCTCCTCCACCCCCTATTCCAGCCCTACGAAGGCTGTTATTACCCCCACGGTGTGGATGAGTAAACCCAGACTCAAAGAAGGCCAAGGCCAAGGCCAAGGCCAAGGCTCTGGCCAGCTCCCTGGGGGGCGTTCCTGGGAAAGGCCTGGAATTGTGAGGCCTGGGGGTCACCGTCCTGCCCTGGAACCAGGCACTGTAGCAGCCACCTGGGGTTCAAATCCCAGCCCTGCCCGAACCACCCAGGTCCTCCTCATTCATGGTTTAGTTCATTTTATGGAACGAGACCCAGGGGTGACCAAGACACAGAGGACTCCCGTTCCAACAGAATTTTCACTCTTGCCCTCTCTGTGGCCTCAGTTTCCTCATCTGTGAAATGGGACCAGCCAGGCCTACATCACGGCAAAGGAGTTAAGGCACAGAGACCAGGGCCAGGCCAAGGACCCATCAAACCCCTGAAGAGCTCAGGGAGGGTGGGGCCAAGCTGGGATTTATTTCCCGCCCCAGGCAACAAGCCTGGCACACGGGAGGCACCCAATAAATGCTGGTTTGAGCCAGGCCCAGCCCTCAATAAATAACAGCTGTTGCTGATGCTGCAGAGGCTGGCGAGGAAGTGAGCTCTCCCCTCCTCAACTCCACCACCCCATGCTCCCATCCCTCCGAAGGCCCCATTCCTTACCCCCTCCACTCCTTCCCAATACCCCCCAACCCAATTTAGCCCCCTTCTCCAGGCCCCCACCTCCCTCCAAGCAACTCAGCCCCTTCCTCCAGGCCCCCACCTCCCCTCACCCAACTCAGCCCCTTTCTCCCAGGCCCCCCCACCCAACTCAGCCCCTTCCCCCAGGCCCTCACCTCCCCCCACCCAACTCAGCCCCATCACCCAGACCTCCCCCTCCCCAACTCAGTCCCTCCTCCAAATCCCCATCTCCCCCCTCAACTCAGCCCCTTCCTCCACGCCTCCATCTCCCCCACCCCTTTCCATTCAAACTTCCCCCTCCCCCAACCTCTCCCTCCTCCTCTTCCTCCCTTTCCCCAACCCCCACCCACCCAATTCTGCCTCCATCCCCATCCCCCACCTGATTATTTCTCCCGTCCCCCGCCCATTCTCCCCGCCCCCACTCGATTTCCCCCGCTTCGTCCCCTCCCCGCCCCCCGCGATTCCCCAGCCCTCTCCCGAGCAGCGGGGACGCTGGTCCCGGGCGGGGCAGCCCGAGTTCCCGGGTCCCTGGCTGGGGTCCAGCCAGCGGCCCAGGCCGGGCGGCGGCGGGCGGGCGGGGTTTCTGGCCGCGCGCGGTTTGGGGGTTTTTTTATAACCCTGGCAGGCGGCTCAGGAAGTGCCTTCCCCGCGCCCCCTCCCCCGGCCACGCCGCCGCGCTCGCTCGCTCCCTCCCTTCCTGCGCGCGCGGGGCGGCGAGACGGCGGCGTCCACGGCGCGGAGGCCCCGGGCGCGGCGCAGGTAGCGGGGCGGGCGGGGGGCCCGGGGGTGCGTGACTCAGTGGGATTTTGTGTGTCCTCATCGGGCGGTGAGGCCGCGGGGATCTGGTGCCCTGGATGGGGGAGGGCGTCCTGCTGTGCGATTCGAGTCGGTGCCGGAGGTCCCCAAGTGCGCGCGCCACTGATCGCGACCGGGGTGGCTGTGGGTTGGTTTGGGGTGTGTGTGTGAACGTCCACGTAGGGGCAGAGTGGTTGTGCATTCCATGTGTGTGTCAGTGTCTGGGGATGCGTCTCTGTTGTGTGTCTGCCTGTGTGTGTGTTCAGTGTATGCGCATAGGGGTTTGCTGTGTGCACGCAGATTTGGAGGTGAGTGTGTATGTCTGGGTTTGTGTGTGTGTCCCCAAGCATCTGTGCGTTTGTGTCTGTGATGTGTGTGTAAATGCCTGTGTGTGTCTGGTGCGTGGGGGGGTGTCTGGGTCCGTGTCTAGGACTTTCGAGTTTGTCTCTGGTCTGGTGTGAGCATGCAAATGAGTGTGTATGTGTCCGAGTATAGGCCTGTGTGTCTGTCTCCTTGGGTTGTCTGTGTGTATGTGAGTGTGTGTTTCTGTGTGCGTAGGCCCCGGGTGTGTGTATTTGTGTGTCCGTGTGTTTCTCTGGCTTGTCCCTTGTGTGCGTGTGTAAATGAGTGTGTGCGTGTTTACACATGTCTGGGAGTGTGTGGTTGTGTCTTCATGTGTTTGTGAGTGTGCACTGAGCCTGTCGGCGTGTGTCTCTTCGGGGGAGGCGTCCTGGCGTCTTTTGTGGGTCTGCAGTGCCCCAGCGCCGGTCTCTGGCTGCGCAGGGTGTGTGTGTGTGTGTCGCTGCCAGTGTGTGTTTGTGTGTCTGGGTGTGGGAGTGGCGCCGCCCACTTCCCCTGAGTTGGTCACTGAGGCCACAGCCGTCTGTCTCAGGGTGTCTCCAGCGGTCGGGCTCAGGGCCTTTAATTAGCGGCCGGTTGTCGGGGACCAGCCCGGGCGCCGGTCCCCTCCTCCCGCAGGCCCCAGCTGGGCCTTTGTCTACTCTCCGGGCAGGGGCTGCCTCCTGCCGGCCCGGCCAGATGTGCAGCGGGAGGAGGCCGGCAGCCGGAAGGCTGGGGCCTCTGCCTGGGCAGACGCGGCCTTGGCCTCTACGGGGGACCTGCCGTCGGCCCTGTCCCCCCAGCCTGGCTGGAGAGGTCTGGGTGTAGAGCTGAGGGTCCTTCCAGGATCCCCGGGATAGGATCGGACGGATCCTCTGTTTCTAAGCCATTTCCATTTCCAGGAGGCATTTCCTCCTCCAGGCCTGGCACCCTCCCCCACGCTGGCCACCTCCCTCCTGCCTTCAGGGAGGAGGGGCTGGAGGAATGGCCAGGCCTGGGTACACACATATTCACATGCTATAATCCACATGCAGTCACACACGGTCACACACACGGTCACATGCCATAATACACATGCAGTCACATGCTCACAGTCACACACACATGGTCACACACTCACATGCTGTAATACACATTCAGTTACACACTCACATACACACAGGGTCTCACACACATGCTGTAATCCACATTTACTCACATGCTCACAGGGTCACACACAGGGTCACACACATGCTATAATCCACATGCAGTCACTTGCTCACAGACACAAGGCCACACACTCATGCTGTAATCCACATGCAGTCACGCTCACACACATGGTCACACACTCATGCTGTAACACATATGCAGTCATACAGGGTCACACATGCTGTAATACACATGCAGTCACACACACACAGGGTCTCACATGCAGTCACATGTGAGTCATACATGCAGTCACATGCTCACACAGGGCCACACACTCATGCTGTAATACACATGCAGTCACGCAGGGTCACACACTCATGCTGTAATATATATGCAGTCATGCAGTCACACAGGGTCACACACTCACATGCTGTAATACACATGCAGTCACGCTCACACACAGGGTCTCACATGCAGTCACATGTGAGTCATACATGCAGTCACATGCTCACACAGGGCCACACACTCATGCTGTAATACACATGCAGTCACGCTCACATACAGGGTCACACACTCATGCTGTAATATATATGCAGTCATGCAGTCACACAGGGCCACACACTCACATACATGCCGTAATGCACATGCATGTAATCCACACATGCCACAGTGCAGATCCCTCTCTGACATCCCGTTGCCCACCACCATCTCTGTCCCTGAGCCCCTCTCAAGCTTCATCTTCTGCCCCAGACACACTGCCTTGTTCATGTCCCCCCACCACCCGGTACCCTGGGCTGTGTCACACCTCTCCAGCACCTTGTGAGCAGGGCCCCAGCTCAGACACCTGTGAGCCTTCTGCAGACCCCCTCTTCCCCCAACCCCATGCATTGTGCACAGGTGAGTCCCCTGCCCCTGCCCGTAACCCCTATGCTGGGTCCTCCCACAATGTCCCAAGCCTTGCCCCTCACCCCCTACCTTAGTCCAAAGCACAGAAGCGGGTGTGAGGGTTTGGGGAGGAGCGCCTAACTTCAGAGGACAGTGATAAGGACTGGGGGTATTGGGACCGGGACAGACCCAAAGACACTCTAGACAAGACCAGAGAGAGCCCCTTAGGAGGAGGACGGGGCACCAGGCCTGGCAAAGCAAGAACGGGAGAGGAGGGAGGGAGCCAATGGAGAAGTGGGGGAGGCCCCTGCTTCACTTGCAATGTGTATGTTGCTACCTTTCAGAGGCGGCTTAGGGCAGGAGGGGGGCGTCAGAGGTTCCCAACCAGGAAGGGCCTTGATTTGGGAGTTGGTTGACACCTCCAAAGAAGGAATAAAGGAGAAGCAAGAAGAGATGGAGAGGGAGAGGAGGTGGGTCTTGTTGGAGGGGTTCATTAGTAACAGAAGAAAGAAAAAGTTTAAGGGAAGTTCTTCAGGGGCAGAGAGAGGGTCAATTTCCTCAACGATCCCTGAGCTACAGACCCAGGTCAGTGCTGAAGATCAGCCCGGCTCCTCTTTGACCCCTCCCTGCCCAGGCTCCAAAGAAGAAGAAACCAAGGCCCAGAGAGGCCCAGGTGCAGGGAGCAGGCGAGGGAAGGATCCATACAGGAGCCCAGCACTACTCCACCAACTGAAGCCCCCAAAAGGTAGAAAAAGAAAAAAAAAAGGCCAGGCGCAGTGGCTCATGCCTGTAATCCCAGCACTTTGGGAGACAGAAGCAGGCGGATCATGAGGTCAGGAGTTCAAGACCAGCCTGGCCAACATGGTGAACCCCCATCTCTACTAAAACTTCAAAAATTAGCTGGGCGTGGTGGTGCGCACCTGTAGTCCCAAGTACTCGAGAGGCTGAGGCAGGAGAATCACTTGAACCTGGGAGGCGGAGGTTGCAGTGAGCCGAGATCGCACCACTGCACTCCAGCCTGAGTGACAGAGGGAGACTCCCTCTCAAACAACGACAACAAAAAATGAACAACAACAAAAGGAAGGGACATTAGCCCAGCTAAAGTGTGCAATAGGGTCACAGTATCTGTGAGTGAGCTTCCCATCACTGGAGGGTCCCAAGCAGAAGTGGGGAATGCGGGCTTCTCGGTCCATCAGCAACTTGGCAAAAACCTGGCTCCCTCCCTCCCTTGGGGCTGCACTGCCCTGTTTGGGGATTGACTCTCAGACTTGGACTCTCAGACTTGGCTGGGCTGCAAAGAAAACAAGACTGTGTGATTGAGGGATTTTGCACAGAGGAGGAGAAGGGTGGAGACAGGAGGGTGGGGGAAAAGGTTTGGCACAAGGTGGTGGCCCGCTTCGGGTGTCTGCGGCAGGCTGGCCTGGGGCAGATGCTGGAGAGACTTGAGACCTGCAGGGCGGGCTGGCCTGGAGCCTTGAAAAGAATCTGAAAAGAGAAGAGGGAAGGAAACACAGAGCAGAGGAGAAGCCTAGGGTGGGTGGGTTGGACCATGCTACCCATTTCGGAGACTCCACAGACAGGGCCCGGGACTGACTGGGTGCGTGGGTGGGAATATGAGGTTGCGGGACCGGAGGATTAGCCTTAGCTTTAAGCTGGCTTGAAAACTCACACTGGCCACCCAAGCCTTCAAGTGCCAGCCTCCCCTTCCTCTCCTGCACCCACCCTGCCTGGGTCCATGCCAGGCTCTACCCCACCTTCAAGCCTTTGACCTTCCTGTTTCCCCTCCTGGTGCACCCTCCTGTCTCTTCACACCACTGATCTCATGCTTTGAACCTCTGCTTCCCAATCTCCCCATTGATACCTTCTACAGAACATGTCACAACCTGAACTCTTCTCCATTCACCTGACTGTCATCTGTCACTCTTAAGAGACTGAACCCCACAGGGCTAGGGCAAGTAGGGGTTGCTATCCTTAGCATGCCTGGCTGTCATGCCCCCATCCACCCTCCATCAATGAAAGAACCCAGGTTCCACCACTTTCTAGCAGTGTGACCCAGGGCAAATTCTATCACTCCTGAGTCTATTTCCTCATCTATAAAAAGAGTGTGATGCGAAGTCAGGAGTTCAAGACCAGCCTGGCCAACATGGTGAAACCCCCTCTCTACTAAAAATACAAAAAGTTAGCGATGCGTGTTGGCACATGCTTGTAGTCCCAGCTGCTCAGGAGGCTGAGGCAGGAGAATCGCTTGAACCTGGGAGGCGGAGGTTGCAGTGAGCCAAGATCGCACCATTACAGTCCAGCCTGGGCAACAGAGTGAGACTCCCATCTCAAAAAAGAAAGAGTGTGATGACTTTGACCTCAGTTACTTTGAAATGAAATGCAATGGTGGGCTGGGTGCAGTGACTCATGCCTGTAATCCCAGTCCTTTGGGAGGCCGAGGTGGAAGGATCGCTTGAGGTCAGGAGTTCAAGATCAGCCTGGGCAATAAAGTGAGACCCCTGTCTCTCCAATAAAACAAAAACGTTAGGCTGGGCGCGGTGGGTCACGCCCAGCACCTTGGGAGGCTGAGGTGGGTGGATCACGAGGTCAGGAGATCGAGACCATCCTGGGCTAACACAGTGAAATCCCATCTCTACTAAAAATACAAAAAAAAAAAAAAAAAAAAGCCAGGTGTGGTGTCACACACCTGTAGTCCTAGCTACTGGGGAGGCCAAGGCAGGAGAATCACTTGAACCAGGGAGGCGGAGGTTGTGGTAAGCCAAGATTGCACTATTGCACTCCAGCCTGGGTGACAGAGCCGGACTCCATCTAAAAAAAAAAAAAATTAGCCAGGTGTGGTGGCATACACCTGCAATCTCAGCTACTTGGGAGGCAGAGACAGGAGGATTGTTTGAGCCCAGGATGTGGAGGCTGCAGTGAGCTACGATCACACCACTGCACTCCATCCTAGGTGACTGGGGCAAGTAGCTGGCACTTAGGAGGTACTCCCCAGCACCCCAGTCCCTGCCTGTCCTCTTGGAGTGTAGGAAGGACCAGAAGGGGAGGTGGGGAGAGGGGAGTGACTGAATGAGAAAATGTATTCAGAATCTTCAGAGTCAGGTGGAAAGCTTTGGCCATGGTTGGCCTTGGCATTGGTTGTGCTGGACAGCAGGACGGACCAGGCACCCCCTTACCCGGCTCCCCTCTCCCAGGAGCCCGGTGATGCTGCGCAGGCTGTGAACAGGGGAGGCGGCACTGTGGGGGCTGCCGGCAGCCGGGGCTGGGGAGAGACATGTGGACACGTGGCCTCTATGGCTCCCGCCTGCCAGATCCTCCGCTGGGCCCTCGCCCTGGGGCTGGGCCTCACCTTCGAGGTCACGCACGCCTTCCGATCTCAAGGTAGGGGAAGTCTGGTGGTGGCTGTGGGGAGGGAGCTAAAAATTTGAGACCAGTTGGGCTCCAAGAGAAAGAGGTATTGAGGACTGGGATGGGGGTCAGCGGGGGAAGGCCCTGGGGTCAACAGGTGGGAGCCTTGCAGCCAACTCCCTGGATTTCGGGGGTCAGTGAGGCCAGCGTCACTTGCTCCAGCAGCCTAACAGCCAGGACACAGGGGTCCACTAAAACCAGGGCCCACCCAGGCCTCTGACCCTCACCCACAGATGAGTTCCTGTCCAGTCTGGAGAGCTATGAGATCGCCTTCCCCACCCGTGTGGACCACAACGGGGCACTACTGGCCTTCTCTCCACCTCCTCCCCGGAGGCAGCGCCGGGGCACGGGGGCCACAGCCGAGTCCCGCCTCTTCTACAAGGTGGCCGCACCCAGCACCCACTTCCTGCTGAACCTGACCCGAAGCTCCCGTCTACTGGCAGGGCACGTCTCCGTGGAGTACTGGACACGGGAGGGCCTGGCCTGGCAGAGGGCCGCACAACCCCACTGCCTCTACGCTGGTCACCTGCAGGGCCAGGCCAGCAGCTCCCATGTGGCCATCAGCACCTGTGGAGGCCTGGTGAGCTGAAGATTCTGGAAAGTAGGGGAGAAATGCCCACAAGTTTGGAAGTTAAGAAAAACACTTCTACATAGAGGGCAGAGAAGGAATGATAGTGGGACATTTTTAAAGTATTTTGAGCGAATCAGTACTTTTGGGGTGCAGCTAAAGCAGTACTTGGAGAAAAATGTATAGCCTTAGGTAAGGCTGAAAATTAATGAGCTAAGCATCTCTATATATATATTTATGCATTTATAAATATATTTATATATATATGTATGTATGTGTATGTATATGTATACACATACATACACACATATATATGCACATATATATAATTAAAAACTAAAAAGAAATTAGAGGCTGAGCATGGTGGCTCATGCTTGTAATCTTAGCACTTTGGGAGGCCAAGGCAGGAGGATGACTTGAGGCCAGGAATTTGAGACCAGCCTGAGCAATATAGTAGAACCCCATCTCTATGAAAAAATAAATTTAAAAATTTAAAAATTAGCCAGATATATTGGTGTACTCCTACAGTCCCAGCTCCTCGGGCTGAGGCAAGAGAATCGCTTGAATCCAGGAGGTTGAGGCTGCAGTGAGCTATGATTGCACCACTGCACTCCAGCCTGGATAACACAGTGAGACCTTGTCTCCAAAAAAAAGAAGAAAAAAAGAAAAGAAAGAAATAGCATGGATACTAATTACCTATACCAAAAAAAAAAAAAGTAATAGCAAAATAAACCTGATAAGAATGAAATCATAAAGACAGAAAGAAGGTCCCAGGGGTCCTAAGCTTCAGAACCTGATTCTGAGAGCTTTCTGTCCCACTCCCCAAAACCCAGCATGGCCTGATTGTGGCAGACGAGGAAGAGTACCTGATTGAGCCACTGCAAGGTGGGCCCAAGGGTTCTCGGGGCCCGGAGGAAGGTGGACCACATGTGGTGTACAAGCGCTCCTCTCTGCGTCACCCCCACCTGGACACAGCCTGTGGAGTGAGAGGTACATCGGTCTTCCCGGGGATGGGTAGAGGGGCTGGCTACACAGTATCTTTCCTTTGAGGCAGCAATGTCTTTTCATCCAGAAAGTCAGCAGGCAGCTTTGTGAGGGGAAGATTGGAACTGCTGAGAAGGGGACATGGTGATAGGGAGTTCCGGCCGGGCGCAGTGGCTCACGCCTGTAATCCCAGCACTTGGGGAGGCCAATGCAGGAAGATCACTTGAGGTCAGGAGTTCGAAACCAGCTTGGCCAACATGGTGAAACCCATCTCTACTAAAAATACAAAAATTACCCGAGCATGGTGGTGGGTGTCTGTAATCCCAGCTACTCGGGAGGCTGAGGCTGGAGAACTGCTTGAACCCTGGAGGCAGAGTTTCCAGTGAACTGGGATCATGCCATTGTACTCCAGCCTGGGTGACAGAGCAAGACTCCATCTCAAAAAAAAAAAAATAGGGAGTTCCATCCAAAATAGCAGAGACGTATCCTCAGACAGCGAACCAGTGGAGCAGTGGAATAATCTATCCCTGCTATAGTCAGCTGGCCTAGCAGTGAGTAAGACAGCCAGACAGGTGTTCAGGTATATAACCATTCTTTCTAGGATTATTGTCTGATCAGACAGTTCGTGTGTTGGTTGTATCAGATACTCCAGCAGTTTTACAGCCTAAGGCCAGATTTACAATCAGACTGGTAGAAGGATGGTTGTACAATCAGGCATTTAGGAAATGAGAGTAGGAAAGCTACATACCAACAAGATATTTACCAGCACAATTGTACTGCTAGGAAACCAGGTCAGGCCGGGCATGGTGGCTCACACCTGTAATCCTAGCACTTTGGGAGACTGAGGCAGGAGGATCACTTGAGCCCAGGAGTTTGAGAACAGCATGGGCAATGTAGTGTGATACCATCTCAACAAAAAATTAAAAAAATTAGCCAGGTGTGGTGTGCACTCCTGTAGTCCCAGCTACTTGGGAGGCTGAGGCAGGAGGATCACTTGAGCCAGGGAGGTTGAGGCTGCAATGAGCCATGATCACACCACTGCACTCCAGCGTGGGCAACGGAGCAAGATCCTGTTTCTAAGGATACATATAGAGAATCAGGGCCAGGCACAGTGGCTAATGTCTGTTATCCCAGCATTTTGGGAGGCCGAGACGGGTAGATCACTTGAGGTCAGGAGATCAAGATCAACCTGGCCAACATGGCGAAACCCCGTCTTTACTAAAAATACAAAAATGTTAGCCGGGCATGGTGGCACACACCTGTAATTCCAGCTACTTGGGAGGCTGAGGCAGGAGAATCGCTTGAACCCAGGAGGCAGAGGTTGCAGTGAAGTGAGATCCCAGCTACTCAGGAGGCTGAGGTTGCAGTGAGCCGAGACTGCTCCATTGCACTCCACTCTGGGCAACTGAGCAAGACTTCATTTCAAAAAAATAAAGAAAATCAGATGAATGTTAGATGGAAAAGCAGAATAGTGTGATACTGAATTAAATGTATAATCAGTCTGAGAGTAGGATGTTGAGGTAGACATACAGCCACAGTGGTTGTACAAACAGAAGGTGTGGGTAACACATGATCACAGTTGGGTGGTCCATGAGATCGTCTGGTTGCAGTGCGTCAGGCAGTGTGATTGTTCTAACTGCAGTGCATTGTGGTTAGAACTGATTTAACTGGGCAGTGCATTGATTGGAGAGTTGCTCAGTTAGGACAGCGCGACGTGCAAGCACACAGTTCAGACAGCAAAACAGGCTGGTTCACACCCTTCCATTCGGGCAGTGGAATTGTCAGTGGATCGTACAATCATGCTGGTCATCATGGGACACTGGTTCAGCCAACCAGCTTAGCTGTGGGACAGCCATGCCAGTGTTCCTTGGACATCTGGGCAGCAGGACAGGCTGGTGGCTGAACAGCTTGGCATACAGGCAGTGGAACAGCTGGATAGCTGTACAGCCAACAATGGGAGAAGTCAGGCTGTGATTCGCCTCAACAATTTGGCAGTGGGACAGTGACATCATGGTAGACTACAATATTCTCAGGTAGTAGTAGGACATTGGCAAAAAAATAGACATGGTACTGCCAAGATGCCCTATAGACACACAATTACAGTGGCTCACACGTATAATCCCAGCACTTTGGGAGGCTGAGATGGGTGGCTCACTTGAGGTCAGGAGTCCGAGACCAGCCTGGCCCACATGGTGAAACCCTATCTCAACTAAAAATACAGAAGTCAGCTGGGCATAGTGGCATACGCCTGTAATCCCAGCTACTCGGGAGGCTGAGGCAGAAGAATCGCTTGAACCTGGGAGGCGGAGGTTGCAGTGAGCCAAGATCGCACCACTGCACTCCAGCCTGGGTGACAGAGTGAGACTCCCTCTCAAAAGTAAAAACTAAAAAAGATGCAGTGTTTGGCAGCCCATTGGTTAGCCACGTGTGGTGGTGCACTCCTATGGTCCCAGCTACTTGGGAGGCTGAGGCAGGAGGATCACGTGAGCCAGGGAGGTTGAGGCTGCAATGAGCCATGATCACACCACTGCACTCCAGCATGGGCAACAGGGCAAGATCCTGTCTCAAAATATACATATAGAAAATGAGGGCCAGGCATGGTGGCTCACGCCTATAATCCCAGCATTTTGGGAGGCCGGTGGGGGAGATCATTTGAGCAGATAGACCATCAAATATGTAGCTGGACGATAAGAGAAGGCAGCAGAATGACCAGAAATTGTCTGTCCAGACTGTTGGGTAGAGGGGGAGCAGATAGAGGTTGGACAAGACAGTGGTCAGGCAGCTGAGTCCCACCAGCAGGACAGGGCTTAACTGCTCTACTGGGTCCCCCAGATGAGAAACCATGGAAAGGGCGGCCGTGGTGGCTGCGGACCTTGAAGCCGCCACCTGCCAGGCCGCTGGGGAATGAAACAGAGCGTGGCCAGCCAGGCCTGAAGCGATCGGTCAGCCGAGAGCGCTACGTGGAGACCCTGGTGGTGGCTGACAAGATGATGGTGGCCTATCACGGGCGCCGGGATGTGGAGCAGTATGTGCTGGCCATCATGAACATTGTAAGTGCCTTCCCCTCCCTGGACCTGCAGCCCCGAGGACCTGGAGCCAGCCTCCAGATGTTAGGCAAGGGGGTGGTGGCTACCATCCCACGCCGAATCCCTGACGTACGGGCAAGGTGAGAAAGGAAGGTTACGCATGGCAGTGAACAAGGAGAAAGGGCATAGCACAGCGACTAGACGCAGAGGGGTACCCTGGGGCAGAGGTAACCTGCCTGGGTTTACATTTCCGCTCTGCCACCTTTTAACTGTCTGCCTTTGAGTAAGTTACTTCACTTCTCTGCCTTGCCTTACCTATCTGTAAAATGGGCATAATTGTGGTACCTACTTTATAAAGCTAAGGTAGATCCAGAGTGTTGATAAAGTACGTAGAACAGTGCTTGGCATGCAGTAGGTGACATGTAAGTGTTTGCTGTGTGTAAAAATAAACACAGGCCAGGCGCAGTGGCTCACGCCTGTAATTCCAACACATTGGGAGGCCGAGGTGGGTGCATCACCTGGGGTCAGGAGGTTGAGACCAGCCTGGCTAAAATGGTGAAAACCTGTCTGTACTAAAAAATAGAAAAAATTGGCCAGGCGTGGTGGCAGGTGCCTGTAATCCCAGCTACTCAGGAGGCTGAGGTGGGAGAATCGCTTGAACCCGGGAGGTTGAGGTTGTAGTGAGCTGAGATCACGCCACTGCACTCCAGCCTGGGCAACAAAGTGAGACTCCATCTCAAAAAAATTAAAAAATAAACACACACCAGTCTGGGACACATAGTGAAACCCTATCTCTACACAAAATTTAAAAATTAGTAGAGCATGGTGGCACACACCTGTAGTCCCAGCTGCTCAGGAAGCTGAGGCAGGAGGATCACTTGAGCCCAGGAGTTTGAGGCTGCAGTGAGTTATGGTTATGATCTCTGTCATTCATTCATAAATAAATAAATAAATCACAGCAGGCCAGGCACAGTGGCTCACGCCTGTAATCCCAGCACTTTGGGAGGCTAAGGCGAGTGGATCACCTGAGGTCAGGAGTTAGAGACCAGCCTGGCAAACATGGTGAACCCTCATCTCTACTAAAAATATAAAAATTAGCTGAGCATGGTGGTGGGCACCTGTAATCCCACCTAGTTGGGAGGCTGAGGCAGGAGAATCACTTGGACCCAGGAGGTGGAGGTTGCCGTGAGCCAAGATCGCACCACTGCAGCCTGGGCAACGAGTGACACTCCATCTCAGAATGAATGAATGAACGAATGAATGAATAACAGTTCGCAGGTACTCATTGAGGCTAGCAGTATACACATAGGCACACGTCTGTATGCGTGCAGCATTCTTGCACAAGCACCTACTTATAAATTCCAACAGGTTGACATCCCAGACCCACATTGAAATGTAGTCAATTTCCATCCTAGATCTCTTGACGTCTCTAAGCCTCAGCTTACCCCTCTATCAAATGGCGTTATAACGGTTGCTACCGAGAGAGTAAGGGTTGGTGGGAGGGAAGCTAGGTAGGGTACTTGGCACATAGTAAGGGCTTGATGAATGGGTGCTCTTGTTTCACTGAAGCAAAAGGGAAAACAAAAAGTTTAGCAGACAGGCAGTGGGTCCAAAATGTTGTGTAACACCGTCACTGATGGCACTCCGTTGTTCCTGAGCCTGGCCTTTCTCCCTAGGGCTTTCCAAATTTCCTGGGGGTTGCCGGCCGGGCATAGTGGCTCACGCCTGTAAGCCCCGGACTTTGAGAGGCCAAGAAGGGTGGATCACTGAGGTCAGGAGTTCAAGACCAGCCTGGCCAACATGGTGAAACCCCGTCTCTACTAAAAATACAAAAATTAGCTGGACATGGTGGCGAGCACCTGTAGTCCCAGCTACTCAGGAGGCTGAGCCAGGAGAATCCCTCGAACCCAGGAGGTGGAGGTTGCAGTGAGCCAAGATTGTGCCACTGCACTCCACACTCCAGCTGGGGCAACAAAGTGAAACTGTCTCCAAAAAAAAAAAAATTTCCTGGGGATTTCCAGACAGGGAAATTACTGCCCAGGGCTCCAGGATCCCTGCACAGCCTGGCCTCTGTCTTCTGTGCCCACTCATCCCTGGAGCTGCTTCCTCCTTTCCTCTGACCACTGTCTCCAGAGCCTCCTACCCCCAGTTTTATCTTCCTGTGGTGATGGGCAAATTGGTACCTTCAGACAGCTGTGGAATGAAGCCAGACATGTACGTCCCTCAGGTCGCCTCTGGGCAAAGACACTTGAGGCAGTCAGGGGGATAAGCAGGGGTTGAATCACGCTCGAACCTGGGAGGCGGAGGTTGCAGTGAGCCATTGCACTCCAGCCTGGGTGACAAGAGCAAAACTCCATCTCAAAATAAATAAATACATAAATCACAGCTTGCAGGTACCCACTGAGGTTAGCAGTGAGGCCGGGCGTGGTGGCTCATGCCTGTAATCCAAGCACTTTGGAGGCCAAGGAGGGCGGATCACCTGAGGTCGGGAGTTCAAACCAGCCTGACCAACATGGTGAAACCCCATCTTCAAAAAAAAAAAGAGGTTAGCAGTACACACAGGTCCACATCTGTATGCATGCAGCATTTTTTTTATTGCATTTTAGATTTTGGGGTACATGTGAAAAACATGCAAGATTGTTGCATAGGTACATATGTGGCAGTGTGATTTGCTGCCTTCCTCCCCTTCACCTATATGTGGCATTTCTCCCCGTGCTATCGCTCCCCAACTCCCCACCCCCCGCTATCCCCCCCCACTCCCCCCCAACAGACCCCAGTGTGTAGTGCTCCCCTCCCTGTGTCCGTGTGTTCTCATTGTTCAACACCCGCCTATGAGTGAGAACATGCGGTGTTTGATTTTGTGTTCTTGTGTCAGTTTGCTGAGAATGGTGGATTCCAGGTTCATCCATGTCCCTACAAAGGATGCGAACTCATCATTTTTGATGGCTGCATAATATTCCATGGTGTATATGTGCCACATTTTCCCTGTCCAGTCTATCATCGATGGGCATTTGGGTTGGTTCCAGGTCTTTGCTATTGTAAACAGTGCTGCAATGAACATTCGTGTGCATGTATCCTTATAGTAGAACGATTTATAATCCTTTGGATGTATACTGCACGCAGCATTTTTGCACAAGTAGATAAGCTGAACTTGGAGGAGTCTGAAAGAAATGTTCTGGTAAGCAATCCAGACTTGAGTCTTACTTCTGACACCTACCAGCTGTGTCCTAACCTCTCTTTACATGTCTCCTTGTCTGTAAATTGGGGATGATAATAGCACCTATTCATGAAAAGATACATGGCCAGGCACGGTGGCTCACACCTGTAACCCCAGCACTGTGGCAGGCGAAGCCAGGGGGATCACTTGAGGCCAGGAGTTTGAGACCAGCCTGGCCAACATGGTGAAACCCCGTCTCTACTAAAAATACAAAAATTAGGCGGCCATGGTCAGGTGCGATGGCTCACGCCTGTAAGGGAGGCCAAGGTGGGTGGTCACCTGAGGTCAGGAGTTTGAGACCAGCCTGGCTAACATGGTATAACCTCGTCTCTACTAAAAATACAAAAGAATTAGCCAGGTACGGTGGTGGTTGCCTTTAATCCTAGCTACTCGGGAGGCTGAGGCAGGAGAATCACTTGAACCTGGGAGGCAGAGGTTGCAGTGAGCCAAAATCACGCCATTGCACTCCAGCCTGGGCAACAAGAGCGAAACTCTGTCTCAAAAAGAAAAAACTTAGGCAGGCATAGTGGTGCACGTGGAGTCCCAACTACTTGGGAGGCTGAAGCAGTAGAATCACTTGAACCCGGGAGGCGGAGGTTAAAGTGAGCTGAGATTGCGCCACTGCACTCCAGCCCGGGCAACTGAGTGAGATTCCATTTAAAAAAAAAAAAAAAAAGTACCTATTCATGAAAAGACTGATGCATGATCAGGTGTGGCCACTCACACCTGTAATCCCAGCCCTATGGGAGGCCAGGCAGGAGGGTCACTTGAGGTCAGGAGTTCGAGACCAGCCTGAGCAACATAGCGAGCCCTCATGTCTAACAACAACAACAAAATCCTAATAGCATGTTTAGCCTAAGACCCGGCACACATTACGTGCCTGATTAAGTCATTGTTTTTGCTTTTCATTTTCTACCCTGGGCTTCTCTTAAGACTCGGTCTCTCTTGTTTCTTGGAGGTCAGGTTGCCAAACTTTTCCAGGACTCGAGTCTGGGAAACACCATTAACATCCTCGTGACTCGCCTCATCCTGCTCACGGAGGACCAGGTGCGGGGGGCCCCCTCCCCTTCCCCTTCCCTTTCCCCTTCCCCTTCCCTTCCCCTTCCCCTTCACACCAGCACATTCTGCTGTCCTCTGGGTGGTGGGTGCCCATGCACTTCCCTCTGTCCATCCCAGCCCACTCTGGAGATCACCCACCACGCCGGGAAGTCCCTGGACAGCTTCTGCAAGTGGCAGAAATCCATCGTGAACCACAGTGGCCATGGCAATGCCATTCCGGAGAACGGTGTGGCTAACCATGACACAGCGGTGCTCATCACACGGTGAGGGGAGAGGAGAGGTCCGGGACTGGGCTGAGAAAACAGGTCCAGGAACCGTTAGAGTCCAAACAGAGATGACTTCTGCTGGGGGTTGGGAGGAGCAGGGGAGCCTGGGCCACCCCTGAGGGAGCCAGGGTTGGGGAGGGGCTGCTTGAGAATGGGTAAGGGAGGTTTGGGGCTGTTTGGGCACGAATGTGATCATTCGCTCCTTCTCCCACTCATTCATTCATTGATTCATTCATTCATTCATTCATTTGGTCAGTTAGTCACTCCCATACGCAGCTTCAGGTGAGAGGCAGATAGCGCTTCCCAGACAGAGCTCAACCCCCAGAGCTGGGCATGGTGGCATCAGCAGGGCTCAGAGAGACAGCCCAGACCCCTCATGCCCCCCTCTCCTTTCACAGCTATGACATCTGCATCTACAAGAACAAACCCTGTGGCACACTAGGTACCTGAGCCCCGTAGGTTTCAGGCATCTATGAAGGCTATGGGCTGGGGTGAGACCTGGCAGGTTGATGGGGCCAGCCAGCACTGTCCTGAGCCCCCAGCCCCATCCCCACATGCCCATCTTCCCAGGCCTGGCCCCCGTGGGCGGAATGTGTGAGCGCGAGAGAAGTTGCAGCGTCAATGAGGACATTGGCCTGGCCACGGCGTTCACCATTGCCCACGAGATTGGGCACACGTGAGGCCAGGGGACACAGGAGGGGGAGGACGGGAGGAGCTGGGCGGGTCCCTCGGTGCCCGGCAGAGCCGACACCCCTTTCCCCAGATTCGGCATGAACCATGACGGCGTGGGAAACAGCTGCGGGGCCCGTGGTCAGGACCCGGCCAAGCTCATGGCTGCTCACATTACCATGAAGACCAACCCATTCGTGTGGTCATCCTGCAGTCGTGACTACATCACCAGCTTTCTAGAGTGAGGATGCACCTGTGTGTCCCTCAGAGCGGGTCACATCACAGTGGGGCGGCGGGGGGGGACTTGGGGGATGATAGAAATCAGGGCTCCTCCCCGGGACCCCCATCCCACTGGGGCTCCTGAGCTCTTGACTTGCAGCCACCTAGCATGACAGTTGCTTTTCTCTTGAGGCAGCTCGGGCCTGGGTCTCTGCCTGAACAACCGGCCCCCAAGACAGGACTTTGTGTACCCGACAGTGGCGCCAGGCCAGGCCTACGATGCGGATGAGCAATGCCGCTTTCAGCATGGAGTCAAATCGCGTCAGTGTAAATACGGGGTAGAGAGAGCCTTCCTGCTTTCCTTCCTGGGAGGGGAGGGGGCTGCTGGGGGTGGGGGAGGGAACCCCACCAGGGCACCCACCTGGGAAGTGGGGGGGTGGGAGGGCTGGGAAGGGGGTTGAGGTGAACGCCCATGGGGATCTGGGAAGACAGAGGTGCGTGGAGTGTGCAGAATATCCCAAAGAATCAGACAGTGCTTGGGAACAAAAATGGGATCACCTGCTTCTCCGGACCCCTGATTTGAGGGCTAGGCTGCGGGGGCCACCTTCTGTCTGGCACATTAGACTCCCTGTGGGCTACGGCAGGATCAAAGTCTCAAGCCGTCGCTCGGGCAGTTTTTAACTAAACATCTAGTCCTGATGGAAATCATTTCCCTGGGGTGAGCCGTCTTCCCTACTTGGCAAAGAACTAGACAGAACCTTCCAGGGCCTCCCTGCCTTCACTCCCCACGTTGCCCACTGACTGGTTCACAAGCTCTCCTGACCCCAGTTCTTGGCTGGGGGAGCTTTGAGCCTCCTGACCTCTCCGCATTCTACTCCGAGATTTAGACTCCTAAAGCCCCATTTGTGCATAGAGAAGGGAGTTGGGCGTAGGAGGGTCTACTCCCAGCTCCCCCCCAGGAAGCTGAAAACCTACTGGCTTCCTGCTTCAGCCTCCAGGGTTCAGCCGGGGTCTGCTCCTCCTCTGCCCACCTGTCTCGATTCCCTAAATGCATCTCTCAGCTCCCCACAGTCTCACCCCTAGGGGCCCAGTCCCAGTTCTTCACACCCTCACAACTCAAAGGATCAGATGCAAATTGCCCTCCCTTCATTCCACTGCAAGACAGTGACAAAACCCTGGAACAATTTCTATTTCATTGACATTTCACCCTTGACCCGCCGCCCCCCACCCCCCGCCCCACACTAACTCAGCTAGAAACTACAGCACCCTCTAAGGAATTCCTAAAGAATTCCAACACTACCCCTGAACATCTGCTGCGACCCAGGTATCCTAACAATGATGGTGGTAGCTGACATTTACTGAGCTCTCACTATGTGCTAAGTATGTGCTGTGTGTCATCATCTAAACTCCTGACAATCGTATTATACCCCAAGTTACAGAGGAAGGGACTGAGCATAGCAGAGGGAGGTTGACTCGTCCCAGGCCACAATTCAAGACCATGGCAGAGCTGGGATTTAAATCCTGGTCTGTCATGACTCCAAATTTCACAAAGGGGCAGGGGAGGGGAGGAGCTGTCAAAATATCAAGCTTGGGCTGGCACTGGCTATATATTGAATTGAGCCTTTTAGTTTTGAAGGTACATCTTTCAGGCCCTCTCGGCAAAGGGGGATTTATTTACTACATTTATTTACTACATGTGAACTGGTTAATATTATAAAGGGTTCAGCCTAGCGCCTGGTCCATAGATAGTGGTGGTCATTGTTACCCCACCACAGCATTGGTGCAAGCCCTTTCATATCTACCCTGCCCATGCCTCACAGCCATTTATATAGGCAAGGCAGGCATTAGGCTGCTTATCTCGTAGATAAGTAAACTGAGGCCCAGAGATGTTGATGTTGCAAGTCAGTAGCAGGGTTGAGGTCTCTGCACAACTCAAATATACCACAGTGCCTCCTTGTGGAGAGGAGGCCAAAAGCAGGACTGAAATCAGTCTCTTTAAGAGGTGTCAGAAGTGGGATTGCTACTGGACTGATATTATATTTTTAGACATGGCCAGGATGACACAGGCTGTTTTTAGATAAGTTTTTTCCAGAGAACTGTCCTCTATAAGGCAGAAGGCAGAGACTCTAGAGGACCTTTGAGGGAGAATGTGTTTGAGGACAACTCTTCTAACTTCTCACGTATGTACAGGTATCTCTCAGGGGCTGACCTAGGAAGGGTCCTTTGCAGTGGACATTGATTGATCCAGTCCCACACCTAGAAAGCTTACAAGAATTGGGTTCAAAGAGGGAAATTACACTTGATTATTACAGACGGATGACCTACTTCTTAGAGGAAAGACCCTGGGAGGTTGCTTAGCATGTAAGCCAAGACAGTCAGATATTTTGCTTCACCTGAACACAGTGGGGCTCCTCCAGGGACATTAATCTGAACTTTAAGGGTCAGAGTAGTCCCTGGGATTGGCCCAGCCTATGCAGGATTCAGATGGGAAGAGGGTGGGGCTGATTTTTCACCTAGAGAAAGAGAAGACTGTCCCACACAGACCCAACTTGGCATTGTCCCCTCCCAGACTCCCACTTCTCCCCGCAGTTTGAAAGTGTTGGGGGGTTTCTCCAGTTTAGATAGGGGAAACAAAGAGAACCAACAGCTGGAAAAAAACTAGAGATGAGGCCTTTGGCCTACTCACCATCCAGGCCCGATTTCTCAGAACCACCACTTTCCTCTAAGCTACTTTGCCCATCCAAAAAACCCCAAATCCTTCCTGTTCATCCCTCAGCAGGTCCCAAGTTTCCTTTCAGAAACTCAGAAGGCACCAGGATCTGAATTGCAAAGTCAATTAGAGCACAGACTCTGAATTAAAGATCTGGGTTAAACTCCAGGCTACTCCCTTAGTAGCTGTGTGACCTCTAGCACGTGACCTTACCTGTCTGAATCTTGGTTTTCTCCCAGTAAAATGGGGTAGTACTGCCTAATGGGTACATGGCATGCATAAGGTGTTCCATAAATGCAGCTTTTTGGCAGAGGATAAGTCACAGGCCATGCCCCGCAAGGGGATGCACGAAGACCTACTGCGAGCCAGGAAGGGAGCACGCAGCTCTCTGCTCCAGGCCGGCTGTGAGCAGGACATCTGGGTCTTCCCAAGCCGGTCAGGCTGCCCCAGGGAGGAAGGGAGGGGGGCGAGCCTGAGCGGACGCCTCGGCCCGCAGGAGGTCTGCAGCGAGTTGTGGTGTCTGAGCAAGAGCAACCGGTGCATCACCAACAGCATCCCAGCCGCCGAGGGCACGCTGTGCCAAACGCACACCATCGATAAGGGGGTGAGCGCCAGACAAGGCACCCCGCTGAGCCACGTCCCCTGATCCACCTCTCGCGTTGGCCACGCCCACCAACCTGTGTCCTTCGGCCCATTGTTTACTCCCTCCAGCATTAGCCACACCTGCCATCTATTCTCCACCCCCTACCTGTGACCACGCCCACCATCTATGCTCCCCTTGGCTCTGGCCACGCCTACTGTTCCACTTCCTCTCGCATTGGCCACGCCCGCCGTGTACACCTCCCCTCGGCTCTGGCCACGCCTACCGTTTGCTCCCGCCCGTCTTGGCCACACCCGTCCCCTGTGCTGTCCTCGGCTCTGGCCACGCCTACTGTCTGTAGGCCCCGCCCCTGGTCTGAAGCCACGTCCCACCTCGTCTCCACACTTATCCTGGTCCTGTCTACACCTCTCCCCTCCCGGTTCTGCACCCTACGCTCAGGCCACGCCTCTCGCTTATACCGTGTCTGTCTCCCAGACCACTCTCCTACCTAACCTGGCCCTGTCCCCATCACCCCGCCTCTGCCCATCCTCTTTCCGTCCCATCCTGGAGGGGCTGAAAGCTCTCTGGCTGGGGCTTGGATCGGGGAACGGTGCACGCGGCCGGCGAGTGTCCTCGGGCTGGACTCACTCCTCCCTGTCTCCCCCGACCCAGTGGTGCTACAAGCGGGTTTGTGTCCCCTTCGGGTCGCGACCCGAGGGCGTGGACGGAGCCTGGGGACCATGGACTCCGTGGGGCGACTGCAGCCGAACCTGCGGCGGCGGCGTGTCCTCTTCTAGTCGTCACTGCGACAGCCCCAGGTCAGCCCTGGGGACCCCCACCCGGGAGGGCTGCGCGACCCCCGCCCCCATCTCCCCTTGCCTCATCTCTCTCCTGTCCCACTTCCCCTTCCAGACCAACCATCGGGGGCAAATACTGTCTGGGTGAGAGAAGGCGGCACCGCTCCTGCAACACGGATGTGAGTTATCCCAAATCCCTTGGGGGCGGAGGAGGAAGCATTAAAAAGAGCTATCAGAGACCAGGCGTGGTGTCTCATGCCTGTAATCCCAGCACTTTGGGAGGCTGAGGCAGGCGGGTCACCTGAAGTCAGGAGTTCAAGACCAGCCTGGCCAACATGGTGAAACTCCATATCTACTAAAAATACAAAAATTAGCCGGGCATTGTGGCAGTTACCTGTAACACAGCTACTCAGGGAGGCTAAGGCAGGAGAATCACTTGATCCCGGGAATCGGAGGTTGCAGTGAGCCGAGATCACACCACTTCACCCCAGCCTGGGTGACAGAGCCAAACTCCATCTCAAAAAGAGAGAGAGAGAGAGAGATCAGAGTGCTTCAAATTCCATCTCAAAAAGAAAGAGAGAGTACACCAATTAAAACAATTAAGTGTGGGGAAAAAAGAGAGAGAGAGAGAGCCAGGCGCGGTGGCTCACGCCTGTAATCCCAACACTTTGGGAGGCCGAGGCGGGTGGATCACGAGGTCAAGAGATCGAGACCATCCTGGTCAACAAGGTGAAACCCCGTCTCTACTAAAAATACAAAAATTAGCTGGGCATGGTGGCACGCGCCTGTAGTCCCAGCTACTCAGGAGGCTGAGGCAGGAGAATTGCTTGAACCCAGGAGGCGGAGGTTGCAGTGAGCCAAGATCGCGCCATTGCACTCCAGCCTGGGTAACAACAGCGAAACTCCATCTCAAAAAAAAAAAAAAAAAAAAGAGAGAGAGAGATCAGAGTGCTTCATCCGGGTGCCTGCCACCTCCTAAGGAACCTGCAGCCTCCTCTCCCCGACCCCCACCACCTTCTCCTCCTGAACCTCTCTTCCTCAATGACCTGGCTCCTTCCAGCTCTCTCTCTTCCTCCTACTTTCAGACTCAGGAGACGAGCCCGCACCTTGAAATCATTGCTTGGCCCTCACAACCCCCTACCATCCAGTCTGTCCCCTCCGCTTACAGCTCAACTTCCCCCAAAGAGTCCCACCCCTGCCCTCTGTCATCCCACAAAGCTGTAGCTGAAGCTGCCTCTCACCAAACCTAGTGGCAGGTGTCTATCCTCTGCTTGTGCCCTCAGCTGACCTGGGACCACCAGTGAGGTTTCCTGGGGAGGGGGGGGTTGTTTCAGAGGGCAGTGAGAGCTTTGGATTTTTCAGCCCCACCATCTGGGGTACCCAGGTTTTCAGGGAATCCACGTTAGCACCTTCTATAAACCCTGATCCTTTCTAGACCTCCTCTCCCAAGAATGACTCCATATGGCCAGATGGGGTGGCTCATGCCTGTAATCACAGCACTTTGGGAGGCTGAGACAGGTGGATCACTTGAGGTCAGGAGTTCAAGACTAGCCTGGCGAACATGGTGAAACACCATCTGTACTGAAAATATAAAAATTAGCTGGGCATGGTGGTGAGCACCTGTAATCCCAGCTACTTGGGAGGCTGAGGCAGGAGAATTGCTTGAACCTGGGAGATGGAGGTTGCAATAAGCTGAGATGGCACCACTGCACTCCAGTGAGTGAGATTCTGTCTCAGAAAAAAAAAAAAAAAAAAAGCCTCCAGAGTCTGGAACCAGAAACCCAGGTGTTCCTGCCCAGCTCACCTCCAAACCCCAAATAAGGGATCTATCCAGTCCCATCCCAGATGCATCTCCATGCCCAGCCCAGGCCACCTTCCAGGTCTAGTCTCACCCAGACCATCACAGCCTCCTCCCTAGCCTCCCTACCTCCAGCCCCCCTCCTCCAGCCCATCCTTCTCTGAGAACCCCTTTTCTGCTCTGACTCCAAGCCCCCAAACCTGGCCTCCCTCCATCTCTCCTCTCCTGCCCCCAGGACTGTCCCCCTGGCTCCCAAGACTTCAGAGAAATGCAGTGTTCTGAATTTGACAGCATCCCTTTTCGTGGGAAATTCTACACGTGGAAAACGTACCGGGGAGGTGAGTGGGGGTTTCTGAAGGTCATGGGGCCATGAAGGGCAGCCGTGGGAGTGTCTGGCAGCAGGTGAATGAATGCAACCTCCCAGGGTCTGCCTGAGCCCTGTCCCCACACAGGGAGCCAGAGTACCCGGGATAGAGTACCATGGGGCCTCGACTGGACGCTGTGAGCCCCCAGTCCCTCTGCCCAAGCTGCCCATCCTCTTGGGTCTGGGGTCTGTCCCTCTTGCCTCACTCCCCCAAGGAGTGAGCAGGGAGTCCCGGGGTGGCCTGGCCCATGGTGTGACGGGGCTGTGCCCCCCAGGGGGCGTGAAGGCCTGCTCGCTCACATGCCTAGCGGAAGGCTTCAACTTCTACACGGAGAGGGCGGCAGCCGTGGTGGACGGGACACCCTGCCGTCCAGACACGGTGGACATTTGCGTCAGCGGCGAATGCAAGGTGCAGGGGACACCCAGGGAGTGGGAGAGGAGATGGGGAGCAGGGGTGGGTTGTGAGGGTCGCCTCGCTGACACCCTCTCCACGCAGCATGTGGGTTGTGACCGAGTCCTGGGCTCTGACCTGCGGGAGGACAAGTGCCGAGTGTGTGGCGGTGACGGCAGTGCCTGCGAGACCATCGAGGGAGTCTTCGGCCCAGCTTCACCTGGGGCCGGTGAGAGCCTCCAGCTTCCCTCCCACGCTCCCTCCTTGGGCCAGCTGGCTGGAGGCGGAGCTGATCCCACAGAAGTAGCTGAGATCACTAACTGCTCACACCCCAGGGGCCCCCTCCCGTGGAGTGTCAGGAATCCCCAAAAGTCCTGGGCGCCCAGCCAGGCAAAGTGGCTCAAGCCTATAATCCCATCGTTTTGGGAGGCCGAGGCAGGAGGATCGCTTGAGGCCAGGAGTTTGAGACCAGCCTGGCCAACATGGTAAAACCCCGTTTCTACTAAAAATACAAAAATTAGCCAGGCATGGTGGCGCACACCTGTAGTCCCAGGTACTCAGGAGGCTGAGGCACGAGAATGGCTTGAACCCGGGAGGCGGAGGTTGCAGTGAGCCGAGACACGCCACCGCACTCCAGCCTGGGCGACAGAGCAAGACTCTATCTCAAAAAAAAAAGTATCTTGCAGGGCGTAGTGGCTCATGCCCGTAATCCCAGCACTTTGGGAGGCTAAGGTGGGCTGATCACAAGGTTAGGAGATCAAGACCATCCTGGCTAACACAGTGAAATCCCGTCTCTACTAAAAATACAAAAAAATTAGCTGGGCATGGTGGCACACACCTGTAATCCCAGCTACTCGGGAGGCTGAGGCAGGAGAATCGCTTGATTCTCCTACTGGGAGGCAGAGGTTGCAGTGAGTCAAGATCAAGCCATTGAATTACAGCCTGGGCAACAGAGCTAGATTCCATCTCAAAAAAAAAGAGTGTCTCAGGAGATGGGAGCCTGAATCTCTCTCCTCTGCCTCCTGGAGGAGCTCATGCCAGGTCTGGATGGAAGGGAGCATCACTTTCCATCCTCTGTGAGCCACAGAAGCTGGGGGAATGTTCTGTGCTAGCAGGGAAAGGCGGGAGGGGGTATTCAGAGAATGCAGAAAGCATCTTCTCCAGCTTGGGCTTTGGGCAAGTGAGAGAGAGCCCAGGAAGTGGGCAAGAGGGGAGGAGGCTCAGGACATACCTGGAAGGCTGAGGAAGCTGTAGGCACTGTCAGAGGGAGGGAGTGTGACCAGGTGAGGCAGGAGTAGGTTGCAAGCTGTGGGTTTCATTCCCAAGTAGGATCCCACTGGGGTTTTATAATAAGGAGCCTGGCAGCTGGCATCAAAACTAAGACAAGCACAGTGGCTCACGCCTGTAATCCCAGTGCTTTGAGAGGCTGAAGTGGGAGGATCCCTTGAGCCTAGAAGTTTGAGACCAGCCTGGGAAACATAGGGAGACCCCGACTCGACAAAAAAAAAATTTTTTTGAGACAGAGTCTTGCTCTGTCACCCAGGCTGCAGTGCGGTGGCTTGATCTTACCTCACTGCAACCTCTGCTTCCCGGGTTCAAGAAATTCTCCTGCCTTAGCCTCCCAAGTAGCTGGGACTACAGGTGTGTGCCACCACGCCTGGCTAATTTTTGTATTTTTTTTAGTAGAGACGGGGTTTCACCATATTGGCTAGGCTGGTCTGGAACTCCTGACTTCAAAGGATCTGCCTGCCTAGGTCTCCCGAAGTGCTGGGATGACAGGTGTGAGCCACCATACCTTGCCAAACTCTACAAAATTCTGTTAATTAGGTGGGTGTGGTGGTGCCCACCTGTAGTTCCAGCTGCTCAGAAAGCTGAGGCAGGAGGATCCCTTGAGCCCAGGCGGTCGAGGCTGCAGTAAGCTACGATTCTACCACTGCACTCCAGCCTGGGTGACAGATTGAGATCCTGTCTCAAAAAAAAAAAAAACCACCTAGTCATGGGGAAAGTGGAGCCTATGGGACCCGACACACTGGAGACACTGTGGGGGTCCTGCCAGATAAACCAGGATTCCTGGGGGCACAGGTGAACAGGGGTAGAGTTTGCGAGCGCTCAGAACCATCCAGGTAGTCAGTGGCAGAGTCTGCTGCACACCCAGCTCTGCTAAAACTCCACCTTGTCCGTCTACATAGATCGGAGTCCCCGTGGTGCCTCTTCCCCTCTGCCCAGGCAAGTCTCCAGGCTTGCTGGGGGGATGGGAAGGTAGATTCCACTATATTAGTGGATAGAGAGGCAGCAAAATTGGGGTTCAAATCCCAGCCCAGGCCAGGCACGGTGGCTCACACCTGTAGTCCCAGCACTTAGGGAGGCTGAGGCAGGAGGATCACTTGAGCCTGGGAGTTAGAGACTAGGCTGGGCAACTTAAAAAGACCCCAGCTCTGCAAAAAAAAAAAGTTTTTTGGTTTTTTGTTTGTTTGTTTTTGAGGCAGAGTCTTGCTCTGTTGCCGGGCTAGAGCACAGTGGCACAATCTCAGCTCACTGCAACCTCCACCTCCCAAGTTCAAGCGGTTCTTCCGCCTCAGCCTCTCAAGTAGCTGGGACTACAGGTGCATGCCACCACACCCGGTTAATTTTTGTATTTTTAGTAAAGACAGGGTTTCACCATGTCGGCCGGGATGGTCTCGCTCTCTTGACCTCATGATCCACCCACCTCAGCCTCCCAAAGTGCTGGGATTACAGGCGTGAGCCACCACGCCCAGCCAAAAAGGTTTTTTTAGTTAGCCAGGTATGGTGGCTTACACCTGTAATCCCAGCTACTGGAGAGGCTGAGGCTGGAGAATCACTTGAGCCTAGGAGTCTGAGGCTACAGTGATCCGGGATGACTCCAGTGTGCTCCACCCTGGGCAACAGAGAGATCCTGTCTCCAAAAAAAAAAGAAAAAAAAAATCCCAACCCAGCTATTTCCTAGCTATAAAACCTGGTCAAGTTGCTTAGCTTCTCTGAGCCTCAGTTTTGTCATCCCTAAAATGGGGATAATGAAACATCAAGTTCACAAGGGTGGGGCAGAGATGAAGTTAGATGTACATTTAGTGCAGTCACGGTTAGCTGTTATCCTCATGGGCCAGGGGCGGGAGGTGGGCAGGCGCTGGGGACACACCAGGTGGGTGACATCTGAGCTCTGCTGTCCAGGGTACGAAGATGTCGTCTGGATTCCCAAAGGCTCCGTCCACATCTTCATCCAGGATCTGAACCTCTCTCTCAGTCACTTGGGTGAGCAGACCGTGGGAAGGGGATAAGGATTAGGGGTCAGTTGGGGAGGGAGAGGCTTCAGCATGACTAGAATTCAAGACCCTGCACTGTCCCCCAGCCCTGAAGGGAGACCAGGAGTCCCTGCTGCTGGAGGGGCTGCCCGGGAGCCCCCAACCCCATCGCCTGCCTCTGGCTGGGACCACCTTTCAGCTGCGACAGGGGCCAGACCAAGTCCAGAGCCTGGAAGCCCTGGGACCCATCAATGAGTCTCTCATCGTTATGGTAACAGAGGGGGGTGGTGGAAGAGGGGAGCAAGGTGCATCCTTTGGAATTAGAGACTCCACACGACCCATCCGTTGGCTGCCGCCCCCTTCCTCCAGGTGCTGGCCCGGACCGAGCTGCCTGTCCTCCGCTACCGTTTCAATGCCCCCATCGCCCGTGACTCACTGCCCCCCTACTCCTGGCACTATGCGCCCTGGACCAAGTGCTCAGCACAGTGTGCAGGCGGTGAGGCCGGGGGTGGGGGCAAGCACAAGATACCTGGGCCGAGGTTCTCTGGGCTGGGAGGGGCTGAGCAGGCCTCTCACCCTCCCCCAGGTAGTCAGGTGCAGGCGGTAGAGTGCCGCAACCAGCTGGACAGCTCGGCAGTCGCCCCCCACTACTGCAGCGCCCACAGCAAGCTGCCCAAGAGACAGCGCGCCTGCAACACGGAGCCTTGCCCACCAGAGTGAGTGCCGCCAGAGGGCAGTGTTGCTCAGGGTGGGAGGAGAGCGCTCCCTGGAGTCAGGAACGAATGCTCCAGCCGGGCGCGGTGGCTCACGCCTGTAATCCTAGCACTTTGGGAGGCCAAGGCAGGCGGATCACGAGGTCAGGAAATCAAAACCATCCTGGCTAACACGGTGAAACCCATCTCTACTAAAAATGCAAAAAAATTAGCCCGGCGTGGTGTGCACCCGTAACCCCAGCTACTCGGGAGGCTGAAGCAGGCGAATCGCTTGAACCCGGGAGGCGGAGGTTCCAGTGAGCCGAGATCGCGCCACTGCACTCCAGCCTGGGTGACAGAGCGAGATTCTGTCTCAAAAAAAAGAGCGAGTGCTCCGGGAGCTGGGAGGCAGGTTAGTGCAGGGTCAGGGTGACAGTGGGCCGAGTGCTGCAGTTATGGTTTATAGGATTTATGGGGGAGTTCAATAGTGCCCCCAAGGTGGCGGACAAGGTTGCATGGCCCAGGAGTCGGAATGATGGTGCTGCCTGGTCACGTGCAAGGTCCAAAGATGTATTTGTCCTTAGGGTAATGCACCTCTCTGCCTCCAGTCTGGGTGCAGGCTAATGATGCCCCAAGTGTGAAATGTGGAGGTGCCTGGTGCCAGTTTCCCTACAAGGCTGAGGCGTTGGAAGGATGGGGGGTGGGCCATAGTACCCCCCGCTCTCCTGTTGGGACCCCACCACCACCACCCTGCATACTTGCTCAGACCCCTGCATCTCCTACAGCTGGGTTCTAGGGAACTGGTCGCGCTGCAGCCGCAGTTGCGATGCGGGCGTGCGCAGCCGCTCGGTTGTGTGCCAGCGCCGCGTCTCGGCCGCAGAGGAGAAGGCGCTGGACGACAGCGCATGCCCGCAGCCGCGCCCACCTGTGCTGGAGGCCTGCCATGGCCCCACTTGCCCTCCGGAGTGGGCGGCCCTCGACTGGTCTGAGGTCAGCCGCCCCCTTCCTTCACGACCACTTCCTGTGCAGAGAGGGGCGGGGACTGGGACGCCCACGTGGGGTGCGCACGGAGGCGCCTCTGCGCCGTCTCCAGGTTAGCGGTCCCCTCTTCACTTCTCACTGGGCAAGTACCCCGCCTACCCCCTGAGCACGAAATGCCCCCTTCCAACTGCAGTGCACCCCCAGCTGCGGCCCAGGCCTCCGCCACCGCGTGGTCCTTTGTAAGAGCGCGGACCACCGCTCCACGCTGCCCCCGGCGCACTGCCCACCTGCCGCCAAGCCGCCGGCCACCATGCGCTGCAACTTGCGCCGCTGCCCCCCGGCCCGCTGGGTGGCAGGCGAGTGGGGTGAGGTATGAGGGCGCGCCCCGGGGGGGTGGGGGCCAGGGCAGGGGCTGCGGGGCGGCAGCTCAGTGGTACCTCCTCGCAGTGCTCGGCACAGTGCGGCGTCGGGCAGCAACAGCGCTCAGTGCACTGCACCAGCCACACGGGCCAGGCGTCTCACGAGTGCACGGAGGCCTTGCGGCCGCCCACCACACAGCAGTGTGAGGCCAAGTGCGACAGCCCGCCCCCAGGGGACGGCCCTGAAGGTATGTGGGTGGCCAGCCAGCCAAGGCGCTGCCAGGAGGGTCCTGGCCAGAGCCAGACACAGAGGGCGCTGGGGGTCCTGACCATTCTAGAACTTCTGGAACCTCTGAAATGCATTGCTCTGTCTCTGCCAGGCCATCCTTCACCACCCCCTCCCTGCAAGCATTTATTAAGTGCCACTGTATGCTGAACGTTTCAGGCACCTGACCCTTCTGTGCACCCAAGCTTGTGTCATTTCCCCAATCACTTTATTTTTCTTTGAGACAAGAGTCTTGCTCTGTTGCCCAGGCTGTAGTGCAGTGGTGCAATCCCGGCTCACTGCAACCTCCGCCTTCCAGGTCCCAACAATTCTCCTGCTTCAGTCTCCTGAGTAGCTGGGATTACTGGCGCCCACTACCATGCCTGGCTAATTTTTTTTTTTTTTTTTTTTTTAGTAGTGATAGGGTTTCACCATATTGGCCAGGCTGGTCTTGAACTCCTGACCTCGTGATCTACCTGCCTCGATCTCCCAAAGTGCTGGGATTACAGGCATGAGCCACCGTGAGCAACCACCACCCAATCACTTTCATAACCTGTATCTATTCATCTCCAGCTGTACCACAATTTCCTGAATATGTTTTCTTTAAATCAGTTTCCCAACCTCAAGCACTAGGGACATTTTGAGCTAGATGATTGTCATAGGGAGCTGTCCAGTGCATTGTAGGATTTTTTTTTTTTTTTTTTTTGAGAGATAGGGTCTTGCTATTATTCAGGCTGGTCTCCAACTCCTGGGCTCAAGCGATCCTCCCACCTCAGTCCCCCAGAGTGCTGGGATGACAGACGTGAGCCACCGTGCCAGCCTGTAAGGTGTTCAGTAGCATCCCTGGCTTCTACCCACTGGGTGCCAGGAGCAGCCCTCTCCCAAGTTATGACAACTAAAAATGTCTCTAGACATTGCCTGATGTCCCATGGGAGTCAAAATTGATCACTTCCACTGATTTAAGCATACACATTTGTTTTCTGTCTAGATAAATTTATTTATTTATTTATTCATTTATTTTGGACTCACTTTGTCACCCAGTTTGGAGTGCAGTAGCACGATCTCGGCTCACAGCAACCTTCACCTCCCAGGCTCAAACGATCCTCCCGTCAGCCCCTGAGTTCCCCACAAGAACTACAGGCAAGAGCCACTGTGCCTGGTTAATTTTTGTATTTTTTGATAGAGATGGGGTTTCACCATGTTGATCAGGCTGGCCTCGAACTCCTGGCCTCAAGCAATACACCTGCCTCGGCCTCCCAAAGTGCTAGGATTACAGACATGAGCCACTGTGCCTGGCCGTAATTTTTTTTTCTTTTTTTGAGACAGTCTTGCTCTATCACTTAGGCTGGAGTGCAATGGTGCAATCTCAGCTCACTGCAACCTCCATCTGCTGGGTACAAGTGAGTCTCCTAACTCAGCCTCCCGAGTAGCTGGAATTACAGGCGAATGCCACCATGACCAGCTCATTTTTGTATTTTTAGTAGAGACGAGGTTTTTCCATATTGGCCAGGCTGGTCTCAAACGCCTGACCTCAGGTGATCCACCTGCCTAGGCCTCCCAAAGTGCTGGGATTACAGGTGTGAGCCACCGCACCGGGCCCATAAATTTACTTTGGATAGACAATTAATTGCTTACTCTGGGGACTGCAACCAAACTGCCTGGGTTCGTCCTCTACCTGTGTGTTTTTGTTTCTTTATCTGTCAAGGGATGTAAATGATATGTTCACTTGAGGGGTACTCCAGAAGGGAGATGCAATAAAATGATCCCCCAAGGGCGAGCGGGCAAGGTGGCTTACGCCTGCAATGCCAGCGCTTTGGGAGGCTGAACTGCAAAGATTGCCTGAGCCCAGGAGTTGGAGACCAGCCTGGGCAACATAGTAAGATGCCCATAGCTATAAAAAATAAAATTAGGCTGGGCATGGTGGTTCACACCTGTAATCCCAACACTTTAGGAGGCCAAGGCGGGCAGTTCACCTGAGGTCAGGAGTTCAAGACCAGCCTGGCCAACATGGCAAAACTCCATTTCTACTAAAAATACAAAAATTAGCCGGGTGTGGTTGTGGGCGCCTATAATCCCAGCTACTCTAGAGGCTGAGGCAGGAGAATCCCTTGAACCCAAGAGGCAGAGGTTGCAGTGAGCCAAGATGAGTACCATTGCACCCCAGCCTGGGTGACAAAAAAAAGAAAAAATCCATTTGTAGCTCTAAATTTGCCCCAGGTCCTGCCATAAATCACTGGCCGCTAAGTGGAAACCCATATCCATCCAGAGTCATGAACAAACATCATGATCACAAAATATGTCAATGCTCTGAAAATACCCTGACTGACTCACTTAGCTGGGGCTCAAGATCTTCAGCTTATTGAAAAGGAAAACGAGTGAGGATTACAGCCCCAAATGGACATTTTTTTCCTGGGCCCTATGAAGAGGAACATTGGAAAGGAAAGGGAATATTTTTCTCCTTTGATTTTATTGGGTGGTGTGTGTTTGTTTGTGAGACAGGATCTCAGTCTGTCACCCAGGCTGGAGTGCAGTGGCACCATCATAGCTCACTGCAGCCTCTGCTTCATCACAGGCACATGTCACAGCGCCCCGCTAACTTTTTCTTTTCTTTTCTTTTTTTGAGACAGAATCTCACTTTGTCTCCCAGGCTGGAGTGCAGTGGTGAGATCTCAGCTCACTGGGAGATTCTCCTGCCTCAGCCTCCCAAGTAGCTGGGATTACATGACCAGCTAATTTTTGTATTTTTAGTAGAGATGGGGTTTTACCACGTTGGCCAGGCTGGTCTCGAACTCCTGACCTGAAGTGATCCACCTGCCTTGACATCCCAAAGTGCTGGGATTACAGACATGAGCCACCACGCCCAGCCCAATTTTTTCTTTTAATTAATTTTTGTAGATGCAGGGGTCTCACTATGTTGCCCAGGATGGTCTAGAACTCCTGAGCTCAAGCAGTCCTCCTACCTTGGCCTCCCAACGTGCTGGGATTACAGGTGTGAGACACTGTACTCAGCCCTTTTCCAATTACTAGTGTGTCTGATTTGGCCCCCAACCTCGCACACTCTCTCTTAAATTCTCAGAACAGCCTGGTGACATGTGTGCTATATAAGCCCCCTTTGATAGTTGAGGAACTGAGGCACAGAAGCCAGGCGTGGTGGCTCACACCTGTAGTCCCAGCTACTCAGGAGGCTGAGGTGGGAGGATCACTTGACCTCAAGAGTTCAAGATCAGCCTGGGCAACATAGCAAGATACTATCTGTAACAGAAAAAAAAAAAAATACATTTAAAAAGAATCTAAGACACAGAAAGGCAAAGTCACTGGCCACCAGGCGCTGTACGTCGTGTGTGCGGCCCCGCGGGGAGGGCAGCTGAGACCTGATTTTCCTCCCTTCTCTCGCCCGACAGAGTGCAAGGATGTGAACAAGGTCGCCTACTGCCCCCTGGTGCTCAAATTTCAGTTCTGCAGCCGAGCCTACTTCCGCCAGATGTGCTGCAAAACCTGCCAGGGCCACTAGGGGGCGCGCGGCACCCAGAGCCACAGCTTAGGGGGTCCCCGCCGCTAACCCTGCAGGAGCGGGGCGGGCCAGAGGGAGCCCCAGGGGGGCGGGAGCTGGGAGGGAAGGGTGAGATGGAACCAGAAGTTATTTATTGGGAACCCCTGCAGGGCCCCTGGCTGGGGGATGGAGAGGGGCTGGCTGACCCCAGGGCCCCTCTTCAGCATCTCCCCCTTCCAGTTCACATAGTGAGACCCCCCTCCAGGGTGGATCTGGGGAGGGGAGAGCTGTTCACCCCAGCACCCTTTGCACCCTCCCTTAGGGAGTCCCCAACACTCCCCCCCTCCTTTGATCGGAATATGTACTGTGAAGAGTAAGGGTGGGGAGGGGGTCTGCCGGTGCCCTGCCCGCCAGCACTGCCCTACCCCTCCACTCCGAGCTAGGGGGGAGTCTGTGTCTGCTATGGGAGACGGGGGTAGCACCACCTCCCTGACACCCTCCCCCTGACCTGACCAGGGGGAGCGTCCACCCCTAACCTCTGCCCTGCCTGCCCCAGGGGCACCCCGACATCCAGGCCACCCCCTCATGGTGCTACAGACCCTGCCCTGGGGCCCACACACTCCTGCCAGGAAGCTCTACATCAATAAAGTTCTGTCTTGTGTAGATTTCTGCGAGTTGCGGTGTGTGTGTGTCAGTGCATCCAGCAACCTCCACCCAGGTCTGGAAGGGACCACCCACCCCACTCCCAGGACTACCCAGAAGCCAAAAAGAGATTTTTTTTTTTTTTTTTTTTTTTTTGAGACAAGGTCCCTGTCGCCCAGCTATGCCTATCATAGCTCACTGCGGCCTTGACCTCCTGAGATCAAGCGATGATCCTCCCACCTCCGCCTCCTGAATAGCTGGGACTACAGGCATGCACCACCACACCTTGCTAATTTTTGTATTGTTTATAGATACACGGTTTCATCATGTCTTCCAGGCTTATCTCCAACTCCTAGGCTCAAGGCATCCTCCTGCCTTAGCCTCACAAAATGCTGGGATTACAGCAGGTGTCACCCACCATGCCTGGCCCTCACAGAGGCTCTTTTTTTTTTTTTTTTTTTGGCGACAGAGTCACAGTCTGTCACCAGACTGGAGTGCAGTGGCACGATCTTGGCTCACTGCAACCGCTTCCCGGGTTCAAGCGATTCCCCTGCCTCAGCCTCCCAAGTAGCTGGGATTAAAGATGGACACCACCACACCCGGCTTTTTTGTATTTTAGTAGAGACTGGGTTTCACCATGTTGGCCAGGATGGTCTCGATCTGACCTCGTGATCCACCCTCTTTGGCCTCCCAAAGTGCTGGAATTACAGGCGTAAGCCACGGCACCCTGCCACAGAGGCCCTGTTAAAGCCACCCTGGTCATCACACTCCCCGTCACTCCGCAAGCTGCAGCCACGCCAGCCTCCCTGAAATTCTTCAATTGCTCTGTGGTCTTCCCATCTCTGGGCCTTTGCTTGATGGGCCTTTGCTTGAGTTGTTAGCTCGGCCAGGTGCACCCTCCTGCCCCTCTTCACCTGTTTTAACTCCAGCTTTCTCGTCGGTGTCAGCACAAACATTACCTCTTCCTAGAAGCCTCCCCTGATGCCCCCAACAAAGTGAGGTTCTCCTACCCATTTATGTTCACTCTGAGTGCCTGGAGACATTGCTGCGAATTGCATGCACCAAGTCTGTCAATTCAGCAAACTCTCTCAGCAGATTCCAAGGGAGATAGGCTCCTTCCCAGCTGTGACCACTAGGGGCGCTGCATCTTGACGTCTTTAAGGGGGATGCGGGTTTATCGCCCTGGACCAAAGACGGATCTGAACGTGGGTCCCTGCCAGGGTCTCCCAGGGTCGGGTCCTGCCTCAGTCACCCCCTCGATGGGTGGTGTGGGGAAGTAACCTCTTCGAACTGCCATTTCCGGCTTGGCAGGGTGACTCACGTCTGTAATCCCAGCACTTTGGGAGGCCGAGGTGGGCAGATTACCTCAGGTTGCGAGTTCGAGACCAGCCTGGCCAACATGGAGAAACCTTATCTATACAAAAAATATGAAACTTTAATCCCAGCTACTTGGGAGGCTGAGGCAGGAGAATCGCTTGAACCTGGGAGGTGGAGGTTGCTGTGAGCCGAGATCGTGCCATTGCACTCCAGCCTGAGCAACAAGAGCAAAACTCCATCTCAAAAAAAAAAAAAAAAAAAAGAACTGCCATTTCCTCAAATGTCAAGACGAGCTTCAGGTGGTCGGCTGGTGTCCCAAAGACCAGCTCATGGGCTAACACGTAATGGATCCTACATGGGCCAGGCTCTGCTGGGGAAACCCGCATTCCCATTTTACAATGAGAAAAGGGGGTGACTAAGTCATCCAGGAAGTGGCCGAGCTGGAGTTTGTTAAATCCAGATGTGACATCAGAAGTCAGGGACGTTTCAGATGCACCTGCTTCCTGGTACCCTCCACTCCTGCACACAGACACGTGTGCCTTCTGAGGGTCATCTAAAGAGGGAAGTTGGGCCAGGCGTGGTGGCTCACGCCTGTAATCCCAGCACTTTGGGAGGCCGAATGGGTAGGATCACCTGAGGTCAGGAGTTCAAGATCAGCCTGGCCAACATGGCGAAACTCGGTTCATATTAAAAACACAAAAATTAGCTGGGCATGGTGGCGGATGCCTGTAATCCCAGCTATTCAGGAGGCTGAGGCAGGAGAATTGCTTGAACCCAGGAGGTGGAGGTTGTAGTGAGCCAAGATTGCACCTGGTTAACAGAGCAAGACTCTATCTCAAAAAAAAGAAAAAAATTGGCTGGACACGGAGGCTCATGCCTGTAATCCCAACACTTTGGGAGATAGGGTCTTGCTATATTGCCCAGGCTGGTCTCGAACTCCTGGACTCAAGCAATCATCCAACCTTGCCCTCCCAAAGTACTGGTATTACAGGCATTAAGCCACCTCTCCAGGAGAGGTGGCTCATGGGCCCCGTCCTTGGTTTTAAGAAGAGACTTTCGGCCAGACGCAGGGGCTCACACCTGTAATCCCAGCACCTTGGGAGGCCAAGGCAGGCGGATCATGAAGTCAGGAGTTCAAGACAAGCCTGGCCAATATTGTGAAACCCCATTTCTACTAAAAATACAAAAATTAGCCCGTCATGGTGGCATGCGCCTGTAGTCCCAGTTACTTGGGAGGCTGAGTGAGGCAGGAGAATTGCTTAAGCCTGGAAGCAGAGGTTGCAGTGAGCCAAGATCGCGCCACTACACTCCAGCCTGGGCAACAGAGTGAGACTCTATCTCAAAAAATAAATAAATAATAAAATAAAAAGAGACTTGGAAATCCCAAATGCTTCCTGAATTGCCCAGAAAAGAGATGGTCAGTCCTTCAGCCAGCTGACCTGAATGTTCCTGCTGCAGCCCTGTCCCTGAGGAGTTAGGGAAGGGACCTCTGAGGTCCAGCAGTGGCTGCCATCAAGCTCTGACCCCTCCCTTCGGGCTCAGAGCCCCGCAGAGTCAGCTCCCCGCCCCCTCCACACCCAGCTTCCCTCCCCGGTGGCCTCGGCCCCTCCCGCCAAAGGAAGTGAGAAGGGGTTGTTGTAAGAGGAACTGAAGCCGGGAGTCCAGTGAAGGGGCAGAAGCAGGGCCATGCCCAAGCCGCCCCCAAGAGCCCGTTGAACCTGCACCTCCATCACAACCCATTCAGGTGCCTCCAGGAGCCCAGACACCCGCCCTCACCATGGTAAGTCCTTCAAGGGTGGGCTCTGACAGTGCCCAAGATGAGGGGCACCAGCCAGGTACAGGTGTCCTGAAAATGACCATCAGAAATTGGGGTGAGGGGAGGGGCATGGTGGACTTTTGTGGGAGAAGGTCTCTCAATGCGGCTCAGGTGCCCCCAGCATCCCCTACCAGGAAGCAAGCTCCCATGTGAAGGTGGCAGGGATGGCAGGGTGCTAGGCAGAGATCCAAGGAACAGAGCAGGAGCTGGAAGACAGACGGTGGCCCAGGGAGAATCACAGAGTCTGCAGGGACAAGGACCTGCCCTCCTTTGCTTGCAAATTAAGGGACTCCTTTCCCAGTCCAGCTCGGTACCTGGTCTCCCTGCCTAGCCTTGGGCCAGTCACTTCCCCACTCGTAGCCTCGGTTCCCACAGATGTCATATTTGGAAGTCCATCTAGATGGGGAAGTTGTTCTTCAGGGGTCTTTCAGTGGGAACATCCTCAGGGGCTGTGGGTTCTGCCACAGAGTCCTCAACTGAGATGGGAAGCTTTGTCTAATGGGTGGTGGGGTGGAGTGACGTCCTCGCTGTGCAGGTGACAGGTGGTCTAGCTGCAGCAAAGGCAGGAGAGGCTGAATACGTCCATACTACCCTTGGTGGCCGTCCCTTATCCCAAGACAAGGATGGCATCCAGAGGTGCTGCTGCCTGTCCAGTTTGAGGTCTGTTGATGGTGGTAAGGGTGAGAAGACTGTTGTGATCGTCGGCCTATATCTAGCGGTGTCACAGCACCGTAAGACACAAAGCAAGAGGTGGCCAGGGCTGGCTACGAACCCCACCCCACAGCTCTCTGCTGTGCAGACCACTTCAGCTTTCATTTCTTGTCATTCTGTCAGTGAGGATGAAAGTGTGTGGCTGGGACAGCAACCATTGCAGGATTCTTGGCAGGTACAGCTTACCAGGGTGGAGTCAGGGATGTAGGGCCAGAGGCAGAGGTTGGGTTCGTCTGAGACACAACATCACCTTTCAGAAAGCCAGTGAGGGCTGGGCACAGGGGCTCACACCTGTAATCCCAATACTTCAGGAGGCTGAGGCGGGTGGATCACTTGAGGTCAGGAGTTAGAGACCAGCCTGGCCAACATGGTGAAACCCCATCTCTCCTAAAAAATACAAAACGAATTAGTCGGGCATGGTGGCACACTCCTGTAATCCCAGCTACTTGGGAGGCTGAGGCCAGAGAATGGCTTGAACCCAGGAGGCGGAGGGTGCAGTAAGCCGAGATCACACCCCTGCACTCCAGCCTGAGTGACAGAGCAGGCTCCATCTCAGAAAAAAAAAGAAAGAAAGAAAGAAAAAGCCGATGAGAAATTGGGCATCCCAGAATTCACACCCAAACCATCAGCTCGAGCTCGGAGATTGGAATGGGAATTCTTCCAAGATGAGAAGCGAGCCAGGGAGGGGCTCAGGTGCTCGAATGGGCATGGCTTTGATCAAAAGAACACAGGAAGTGATTTGCTACTTGAAAGGAAAGCAACCCCTCCCCAAGGAAGCCCTGTGAAATGCTTAGTCAACAGTCGGCTTGGCAGACAAGGTCTGGGAGGGGCCAACCGTATCGCAGAGGATGACAGGAGGGAAACAGTGGAGGAGTGGTGAATGCCAGGAAGATCGCTGGAGGATTCAGTGGAACAATATTTGTAAAGTCCTTTACAGCAGAGGTCTCCAACCCCGGGGTCCTGGACTGGTATTGGTCCATGGTCTGTTAGGAATCAGGCCACAGAGCAGGAGATAAGTGGCGAGTGAGCAAGCCTGAGCTCCACCTCCTCTCAGATTCTCATAGGATTGCGGATCGCAAACCCTATTGTGAACTGTGCACACGAGGGATCCAGGCTGCATGCTCCTTATGAAAATCTAATGCCCTTAGCCAGGCACGGTGGCTCACACCTGTAATCCCAGCACTTTGGGAGGCCAAGGCGGGTGGATCACCTGAGGTCAGAAGTTGGAGACCAGCCTGGCCAACATGGCAAAACCCCATCTCTACTAAAAATACCAAAGTCAGCCAGTCGTGGTGGAGTGTGCCTGTTAACCCCAGCTACCCAGGAGGCTGAGAGAGGAGAATCGCTTGAAACCAGGAGGCAGAGGTTGCAGTGAGCTGAGATCGCTCCACTACACTCCAGCATGGGCCACAGAGCAAGAATCCATCTCAAAAAAAAAAAAAGCAGAAAGAAAAGAAAATCTAGGCCAGGCACTATGGCTCATGCCTGTAATCCCAGCACTTTGGGAGGCCAAGGCAGGTGGATCACCTGAGGTCAGGAGTTCAAGACCAGCCTGGCCAACACGGCAAAATCCCGTCTCTACTAGACATACAAAAAATTAGCCAGGTGTAGTGGCAGGCACCTGTAGTCCTAGCTACTTGGGAGGCTGAGGAAGGTGAATCGCTTGAACCTGGGAGGTGGAGGTTGCAGTGAGCCGAGATCACACCATTGCACTCCAGCCTGGTCAACGGTGTAAGACTCCATCTCAAAAAAAAAGAAAGAAAGAAAAGAAAAAAAATCTAATGCTCCCCTCCACTATTCATGGAAAAAATTGTCTTCCATTAAACCAGTCTCTAGTGCCAAAAATGTTGGAGACCATTGCTTTACAGAGCAGATAACACAGTTGATCCATAGTAGCTGCCATTAGCTGGAATGACCATTCATTTCTGGATTTAGCGATGGGAGCGGATGGAGGTGACGATTGTGGTAACGGGGAAGGAGTGAGCCCCAACTGCTGTGAAAGGTCATTGCTGGGTTGTTGGTGTCATCAGTCGTGCTGGGGTTGTGGCTGTTTCTTATCGCCTGGCTCTTGCGGGCGGGCTGGTGGCAGTGGTTGGTGTTTAATGTTCATCGGTGGTGGGTTGTTTTCAGCTGGAAATGTCAGAGATGCTTGGTGACTGGTGGAGTGATGGCCGTCGGTGGTTGCTGTTCTTTGGAGACTGGGATATTGGTAGTAGCATTTATTTATTGTTGGTTTCTGGTAAGATGATGATCAGTAATGGCGGTGCTTGTTCAACGTTGGGTTAGAACAGGTTGGGATTGATGATTGCTGGCTGGGCGCGGTGGCTCACGCCTGTAATCCAAGCACTTTGGAGGCCAAGGCGGGCAGATCACCTGAGGTCAGGAGTTCAAGACCAGCCTGACCAACATGGCGAAACCCCATCTTTTTTAATTAATAAATAAATAAGGATTGATGATTGCTGCTTTCTGGGGTTGCTAATGGTAGTTGGTTATGTGTGGTTGTTGATGACAGTATTGTTTCTTTGTTTTGTTTTGTTTTGTTTTGTTTTTGAGGTGGAGTTTTGCTCTGTCGCCCAGGCTGGAGTGCAATGGTGCGATCTCGGCTCGCTTGATTCAAACAATTCTCGTGCCTCAGCCTCCTGAGTAGCTGGGATTGCAAGCACCTGCCACCACGCCCGGCTAATTTTTGTGCTTTTAGTAGAGACGTTGGCCTGGCTGGTCTTAACTCCTAAGCTCAAGTGATCCACCTGCCTTGGCCTCCCAAAGTGCTAGGATTACAGGCATGAGCCACTGTGCCTGGCTGATGACTAGTATTATTGGTGGTGGTTGGGTATTATGGGTTGGTGGTGGTGGTGCTGATCGTGGATGATTGTAAGAAGGCTGATGGTGGAACTGGTCATGGTCTCTGTCTGACATTGGCTAGTCATGGTGCCATTAAGTAATTAGTAGTTTCTGTTTGACTTTGAGGAGGGTAGGGGAGAGAGAGGAGACGGCCGCTGGTTGCCTTTGGTGGTGATGGTGGTGACGTGAGGGTAATAGCAGTTGTTTCTAAGGTATAGTCACAGGCAGGAACAATGGCTCATGCCTGAAATCCCAGCAGTTTGGAAGATGGAGGTAGGAGGATCACTTGAGACCAGGAGTTCAAAACCAGCCTGAAAGACATAGCAAGACCCTATCTCTACAAAGCATTTAAAAATTAGCCAGACGTGGTAGCATGGACCTATAGTCCCAACTACTTGGGAAGCTGAGGTAGGAGGATCGCTTGAGCCCAACAATTCCAAGCTGCAGTGAGCTGTGACGGCACCACTGCACTCCAGCCTGAGCAACAGAGCCAGACTCTGTCTCTAAGCAAATAAATAAGATACAGTCACAAAGTAGGGAGACCAGTGATGTGGCTGCTTGGTCCAGAATCAGTGGCCATGAGGAAAGGCTGAGACTTAAAAGGCATTTAGGAGGAAGAATCAGTAAGACCTCTAATTGGGCACGGGCACAGTGGTTCATGCCTATAATCCCAGCACTTTGGGAGGCCGAGGCAGGTGAATCGCCTCAGGTCATGAGTTTGAGACCAGCCTGGCAAACATGGTAAAACCCTGTCTCTACTAAAAATACAAAAATTAGCCGGGTGTTGTGACATACACCTGTAGTCCCGGCTACTCAGGAGGCTGAGGCAGCAGAATCACTTGAACCCAGGAAGCAGAGGTTGCAGTGAGCTGAGATTTCACCACTGCACTGCAGCCTGGGCAACAGAGTGAGACTCTGTCTCCGGGGGGAAGAAAAAATGCCTGTCATTGATTGGATGCAAAGAGTGAACATAGCAATGAATTGGAGACAGGCAGGTTTCTGTCTTTCTTGGGGGTTGGGGACCCCATCCCAGAGGATCTTCCCCACAAAGCAGGAGGGGCAAGACCAGGATGCCCCAGCTCCAGCTTCTGTGTGTAGATGTTTGAGGCGGTAGCCACCGACTCTCAGCAATCTCTAGCGATGAGACAGAGCCCAGCTCCAGAAAGACAAGGGTCCCCGCATATTGGATGGTGGCCTCTGGGTAAGCAAAAAAGAAGCAGAGTCCAGTGCCCGCCTCTGCACCATTCTCCCAAGGGACAGGGCAAGCCCGGGAACCTTTGGACGTGAGAATTTTTTTTTTTGAGATGGAGTCTTGCTCTGTTGCCCAGGCTGGAGTGCGGTGGCAGGATCTCAGCTCACTGCAACCTCTGCCTCCCAGGTTCAAGTGATTCTCCTGCCTCAGCCTCCAGAGTAGCTGGGATTGCAAGCACCAGCCACCACAACCAGCTAATTTTTGTATTTTTAGTAGTGACGGGGATTCACCATCTCAGCCAGGCTGGTGTCAAACTCCTGGCCTCGTGATCTGCCTGCCTCAGCCTCCCAAAGTACTGGGATTACAGGCCCGGCCTGGAGGTGAGAATATTGTTTGCACAGTGCAGGGACCCAGAATGTGGCCCTAGAGCCCCAGTGAGCTGAGGGCAAGACTCCAGGGCCACCCCCAGGCACCAGAGCAGGGTCTAGGAGCTGAGAGCTGGCTTCGCTCACCTCCCGGCAACCACAGCTCGCAGGACCGGTGAGGAAGGAAGTGGCTGTTTGGTTGCTGTCTTCGATCTAGAGCTCTTGTTCATCACGCCCAGAAGCAGACAGCCTGGAGCACATGGGGCGAATTGCAAAAGCTCCCTCCTCCAGCCCTTCCTCCTGGCCGGCTCAAGGCCACTGTTGATGGGGATGGTGAGGAAGGCCAGTGTTGACACTGGACAGCCTTTGCTTCATTGAACCCGCAGAACAGCCCCATGAGGTGTGCAGCCCTCAATGCTCCCATTTTCCAAATGAGGAAACTGAGGCACAGAGGTTCAGCGAGCTGCCTGAACAACCTAACGTGGACGAGGGCCTTGACTCGGTGGCCCCCAAGGCCACACTATTAATAGCCACCTTGGCGGGGCATGGCGGCTTACACCTGTAATTCCAGCACTATGGAAGCCAAGGCAGGAGGATCAGGAGCCCAGGAATTTGAGACCAGCCTGAGCAACATAGTGAGACTTTGTCTATACCAAAAAAAAAAAACAAAAAAAAAAATGTGGCCGGTCGCAGTGGCTAACTCCCATCATCCCAGCCCTTTGGGAGGCCCAGATGGGTGGATCACCAGAGGTCAGGAGTTCGAGACCAGCCTGACCAACATGATGAAACTCCGTCTTTACTAAAAATACAAAAACTAGCTGGGTGTGGTGGTGGGCACCTGTAATCTCAGCTTTTTGGGAGGCTGAGGCAGGAGAATCGCTTGAACCCAGGAGGCAGAGGTTGCAGTTAGCCAATATCAAGTCACTGCACTCCAGCCTGGGCAACGAGAGCAAGACTCCCTTTAAAAAAAAACAAACAAATATGGCTGGATGCAATGGCTCACACCTGTAATCCCAGCACTTTGGGAGGATGAGGTGGGCAAATCATTTGAGGTCAGGAGTTCAAAACCAGCTTGACCAATATGATGAAACCCCATCTCTACTAAAAATACAAAAATCAGCTGGGTGTGATGTCTCATGCCTGTAATCCCAGCTACTTGGGAGGCTGAGGCAGGAGAATCACTTGAACCCAGGAGGCAGAGGTTACAATGAGCCGAGATCACGCTGCTGCACTCCAGCCTGGGCAAAAGACCAAGACTCCATCTCAAAAAAAAAAATTAATTAGCCAGGTGTGGTGGTGCACGCCTGTGGTCCCAGCTACTCAGGAGGCTGAGGCAGGAGGATCGCTTGAGCCTGGGAGCTCGAGACTGCAGTGATATCGGACCACTGCATACCAGCCTGAGCAATAGAACAAGACCCTGTCCACAAAAAAAAACAGGCACCTTGACCACAACCTCCACTCCTCCTAAGAGATGAGAGACCACCAGGGCTATGTGCAGACCCCACATGCCCTAGGTTCTCCATCCCTCCAACACCATGACTCTGCATTCCAAACAGACTAGAATCCTGGTGTCCACCACACACCCAAGGCCTTCCTGGCTGATGCCTCCTGCAGCCACCATGGATGCTGCCTGGGAAGTTCATGTTGTAAGACCTGCCTCCTACAGGAAGCCCTCCCACCTCTCCATAGTACCCTCCAGCCATGGTCTCCTTCTTGAGCAACTCAGACACCACTTGGGGAACAGAGCCCCCACAAAGGCAGGTTCTAGGGCTGATCCACCCAAGCCTGGTCTCCACCTACCTCCATGCACAGTAGGGGCCCAGGAAGTGAGTTCACTACACGGCAAGCATCCTCCAACCCCAGAGGCGCCATCGCCTTGACCACAAACTGCCCCTCCCTCCTGTGAACCTAGGAAAGTTGTCCCCGCCTGCCCCAGTTCTGCCTTCTGCCTTGGTGTACGGAGACCTCTCTGAAGAGCTGAAGGAAGAAGCTACCCGTCCTTCCTACCCCAACCATGTCAAGCCCCTAACTGCCTTTCACAAGAGCCCCAGCAGGTTGAGTCATATTCAGCTTGTGGTCAACTGTGACCACAACCTCTTTGTTGCATCCCCACCCCCAAGGAAGACACTTACAAACAAACAGTTTTGACTTGACCCATGGAGACTTGGGGGCCGCAGAATGAGACAGATACCTGGGAGATAGGGTAGGGGGGCAGTCTCATCCCAATGGTACTTCATTCATTCATTCATTCATTCATTCATTCAAGTATGCATTGATCAGGCTTTCTGTCTAACACTGATGTCTTTAGTGCTCTCAGGGTCACAGATGCCAGCATCTCAGTGCCTCTTTTCTCTTTGTTTGCTCATGTGCTTCTCTCAGAGGCCCCACACAGGGGGTCATTATGAAATCCCTTTGGTTATTGGTGGTTGTTGTTGTTGGTGGTATTGTTGTTGAGATGGAGTCTCGCTCTGTCGCCCAGGCTAGAGTACAGCGGCATGATCTTGGCTCACTGCAACCTCCACCTCCCAGGTTTAAAGGATTCTCCTGCCTCAGCCTCCCCGGTAGCTAAGACTACAGACACCCACCACTATGCCCAGCTAATTTTTGTATTTTTAGTAGAGACAGGGTTTTGCCATGTTGGCCAGGCTGGTCTTGAACTCCTGACCTAAGTGATCTGCCTGCCTCAGCCTCCCATAGTGCCGGGATTACAGGCATGAGCTACCATGCCTGGCTGAATCCATTTGCAAGATGGGGAAACTGAGGCTTAGAGAAGTGAAGTGACCTCCCCAGGATCACATAGTCAGTCAACTGTCAAGCCAGGCCTTGACCCCAATCTGTCACATGCCAAAATTCTCGACTGTCCTCCCATACCGTATTCACTTGAGCAAACCCTCTCTCCCTTCAATACAAACAGCCTGTGATATTTACGGTTGGCTGGAGCATGGAGTGTCTGGGGGCCTCTAGTGCCTGGGGCAGGATAGAGAGGGGGAGAATGGTAGGAGAAGACGGCCACTCTGCCGGATGAGGGAAGAGGGGAAGGGCAAGAAGCGGAAGCAAGCGGTCAGAGCCGGGAGAGCTGGCGGGCCTAGCCAGACACAACTGACCCCAGGGAGGGGAAGTGGCCTTGGGTCTTAGCTCAGCCTGAGTGGCCTGGTGGCCTGAAGGCTGGACTGATCCCCAAAAAGGAAATGGTGGACACGACCCATCTTCTCCCCACTCCATCCTTATCTGACCTAAGCACCAACCCCAGCAACCTCTGATACAGACCTGGCTGGGGACGGACAGCTTCGTGTGTCCTCCCCACGGTCCTCTCTGCAACTGCTATGTTCCTGCTGTGTGTCCCTGAAGAGGACGCTTAATCTCTCTGTGTTGTAGTTTTCTCTTCTATAAAATGGACCCAGGCTGGGCTCAGTGGCTCTCATCTGTTATCCTAGCACTTTGGGAGGCCAAGGTGGGTGGATCACAAGGTCAGGAGTTGGAGACCAGCCTGACCAACATGGTGAAATCCCATCTTTACTAAAAATACAAAAATTAGCCAGGCGTGGTGGTGCATGCCTGTAACCCCAGCTACTCAGGAGGCTGAGGCAGGAGAATTGCTTGAACTCAGGAGGCGGAGGTTGCAGTGAGCCGAGATCACGCCACTGTACTCCAGCCTGGGCAACAGAGCGAGACTGCGTCTCAAAAAAAAAAAAAAAAGACCCAGTGATAGAACTGACCTAAGCCAACGTGTGTTAAGAGGAGAAAATGAAGTAATTCACATAAAAAGGTTAGATCCGGCTCAATGTGGTGGCTTATGCCTGTAATCCTAGCATTTTCAGAGGCCGAGGCAAGAAGATTGCTTTAGTTCAGGAGTTCAAGACTAGCCTGGGCAACGTAGCAAGACTTTTTCTCTATTTGTAAAAATATACATTAAAAAAGTAAATAAAGGCTACGTGCCTTGGCTCATACCTGTAATCCCAGCACCTGTAATCCCAGGAGAATTGCTTGAACCCAAGAGACAGAGGTTGCAGTGAGCCGAGATCACACCACCGCACTCTAGCCTGGGTGACAGAGCAAGACTCTGTCTCAAACAAAGAAAAAAAGAAAAAAAAAAAAACAGGAAACAGACTCCCTGACCCCACTTCTCCCCACAGCCTCTCTCTCTCTCTTCCCCTTCTCAGCCAGATCCTCACTCCTATCTATACCTCCTCACCTCCCAATCCTGCTTCTGACCCTGGGGCCCCTCTCAGTCTCCAGTGAGCTCAGACACTCTTCAGGGTTCAGTCGATGGCTCCTAACCCACCCTCGTCCCATCTGGGCCTCCACCACCTGGTCCTGGTTTTGCCTCGGACTTCCCTGGTGGTTCCTACTCAGCCCGTCTGTGATGGGTGTCACCTTCAATCCCTCCATGCCACTGCTCCCCAGGACTCTGTCCTCTCCCTGGTTCTTCCCAACGCACCCCAGGGGCTCAGGGCACCCCAGTCAGCACCCCCTTCTTTTTTTGTTGTTTTCAAGACAGGGTTTCACTCCTGTCGCCTAGGCTGAGTGGAATGGCCCAATCTCAGCTCACTGCAATCTCCGCCTCCTGGATTCAAGTGATTCTCCTGCCTCAGCTACCGAGTAGCTGGGATTACAGGCACCAGCCACCACGTCCAGCTACTTTTTGTATTTTTAGTAGAGATGAGGTTTCACCATGTTGGCCAACCTGGTCTCAAACTCCTGACCTCAAGTCATCCGCCCGCCTCAGCCTCCCCAAAGTGCTGGTATTACAGGCGTGAGCCACCATGCCCAGCCAGCACCCACTTCTTATAAAAACACCTAATTAGGCCTCCTTTAAATCCCGACATTAACCTCAGACAACGGAACACACCCGACTCCCATAGTTTCAAAAAGAATCAATGTGATTGCCTATAATGCAGAAGTTACAATAAAATGTGTGTCCAAATATGAAAGCGTTAAGGTCAGGCCAAGGTGTGGTGGCTCATGCCTGTAATCCCAGCACTTTGAGAGGTCAAGGCAGGTGGATCACTTGAGGTCAGGAGTTCAAGACCAGCCTGGCCGACATGGCGAAACCCCGTCTCTACTAAAAATACAAAAAATTAGCCGGGCATGGTGATGGGCACCTGTAATCCCAGCTACTCGGGAGGCTGAAGCAGGAGAATCACTTGAACCTGGGAGGCAGAGGTTGCAGTGAGCTGAGATCACACTACTGCACTCCAGCCTGGGCAACAGAATGAGACTTAATCTCAAAAAAAAAAAAAGAAATAAAGAAAGAAAGTTGTAAGGTCAGCGGTCCAAGAAGGCCCAGGAATGCCTTCTCACCTGTACACAAGTATGAGAGTCCCACCCACAGATCACTTTTAACGCCACCACTAGCATGACCTTCAGTGAAGTGAGCTTCCAAAATGTTGAATTTAGACTGGCATCGTGGCTCATGCCTGTAATCCCAGCACTCTGGGAGGCCGAGGCAGGAAGATTGCCTGAGCCCAGGAGTCAGAGACAAGTCTGGGCAACATAGCAAGATCCTGTGTCTATAAAATACTTAAAAATTAGCCAGGCATGGTGGCATGTGCCTATAATCTCAGCTATGTGGGAGGCTGAGACAGGAGGATCACTCGAGCCCAGGAGGTCAGGGCTGCAGTGAGCCATGACCGTGCCACTGCACTGCAGCCTGGGGGACAGAGTCCCTGTCTCAAAAACAAAAACAAAAAATCCTTCTCAGCACCAGCCTAGCCTCCTATGCGTTTACATAGACACAAGAACCTGTTTTGTTTTGGTTTTTTTTTTTTTATGAGACCAAGTCTCACTCTCTTTGCCCAGGTTGGAGTGCAGCGATGCAATCTTGGCTCACTGCAACCTCTGCCTCCTGGGATCAAGCAATTCTCGTGCCTCAGCCTCCCAAGTAGCTGGGATTACAGGCATATACCAACACACCTGGCTAACATTTTGTATTTTTAGTAGAGACAGGGTTTCACCATGTTGGTCAAGCTGGTCTTGAACTCCTGACTTCAAGTGATCCACCCACGTCAGCCTCCCAAAGTGCTAGGATTACAGGCGGGAACCACCTCGCCTGGCCAAGAACCTGTTCTTTGCTGTTGAATGGACCCAGGTTCACATCCCACACCCTTGGAAGCAATACCTGTGTCTTTAGTCAAGTGTCCTTAGGGAAGCCACTGTCCTTCTCAAGCCTCAGTTTCCCTCTGAGCTTACCCCACACTGAGATGCTGTGATGATGGCTGGTAACATCAGTGATCTACATCCCCCTGGTGCTCGGGGAAGGTTAATTCTGTCAAATGCCGCTCAGCCTGGGTCTATCCTCACGACCACTCAGGCTTGGGGAGGGGCACCAACCCTCCATCCCACCTTGTTCCCAAAAGCAGTTCATCCTCTCCTCAACCCTGAGAAGTGGAGCTGCTACTCCCTTTTTTTTTTTTTTTTTTTTTTGATATGGAGTCTAGCTCTTTTGGCAGGCTGCAGCACAGTGGCACGATCTCAGCTCACTGCAACCTCCGCCTCCCAGGATCATGCGATTCTCCTGCCTCAACCTCCCAAGTAGCTGAGACTATAGCGCCCGCCACCACGCCTGGCTAATTTTTTGTATTTTTAGTAAAGATGGGGTTTCACCATGCTAGCCAGGATGCTCTTGATCTCCTGACCTCGTGGTCCACCCACCTTGGCCTCCCAAAGTGCTGGGATTACAGGTGTGAGCCACCGCACCTGGCCTGCTTCTCCCTTTTTACAGATGAGACAATGGAGACTCAAAGCTGTATCTGTTTGCCCAGTCAGGATTAGAACCCAGATCTACCCTCATGCCAAAGGCTGGGCTTATTTAATGCCCATGGGCATCTCTTGACAACCCCCACCTCTATCTGTCCAGAATCTGACCATGTACCTCCACCCCCCACCCAATCAAGAATATTCTGTGGCTCCCCAGTGCCCCTAGGAAAGACCAGCTTCACTTCTGCCTTACAGTTGCTCATATGGACCCTTCTGCTTGCACCCTGCCTGTAGCCCTGGAACCCACTGGCAAACATAGTCCACTTTAAAGACTTCAATCCCAGGCTGGACACAGTGGCTCATGCCTGTAATCACAGCAGTTTGGGAGGTCAAGGCGGGAAGGTTGCTTGAGACCAGAGACAAAACCCTATCTCTACCAAAAATACAAAAAATTATAGTCCCAGCTACTCAGGAGGCTGAGGTGGGAAGATCGCTTGAGCCCAGGAGGTGGAGGTGGCAGTGAGCCATGGTCGCACCACTGCACCCCATCCAGCCTGGACAACACAGTGAGACCCCATCTCAAAAAAAGATAACTTCAATTACCAGCTTCGTTTGCTCTGGAGGGCTTTGCTCTGAATCTGGGTTTCTTTCTTTGCCTTCGTCCCTTGTTCATTTCACAGAGAAACAACTCAGCCCCAGTCTCTGCCTCCAGGAGCTCCTGGCCTGAGAATGGGAAGCTTCCAGGAGGAGAGACATCTTATCTGACCATGAGTTCACCAAATGAGGGAGCTCCAAGTTGCCATCACTCCTATCTGTCAGACTCCTCCTTTGCAAAGATGTATTGAATAGAGACAGAGTGAGCCTGAGAAAGCCAGGGTGTTTAAGGCACTAGATAAATTCAGTCAGGCTCAAAGGAGAGAGCAACCCAGGCAGGCTTCCTGGAAGAGGAGTTTTTTGGAGAGCACATGCCTCAGTCTCCTCCATGGGGCCTAAAGAAAGTGTCATCTTGGTCAGACAAGGTGGCTCATGCCTGAAATCCCACCACTTTGGGAGGCTGAGGTGGGAAGATCATTTGAGGCCAGAAGTTCAAAACCAGCCTGGGCAACATAGCAAGACCCCATCAGTACAAAAAAATTTAAATATTAGTGCCAGGCACGGTGGTGTGCACGTGGTCCCAGGAGGCTGAGGTGAGAGGATCTCTTGAGCTCAGGAGGTCAGGGCTGCAGTGAGCTATGATCATGCCACTGCACTCCAGCATGGGTGACAGCTAGACTCTGACTAAAAAAAAAAAGAAAAACAGTACACAGAGGACAGAGAAGGCCGCAGCAGAGACAGCAGGGAGGCAGGGCCAGGAGTGGAGGGTGGAGCTGAGGAAGGTCACACGCAGGCACAGAAGGCAGAGGTCACAGCACATGGTGGCCTGGAGGAGCTCAAAGGGACTGGCTGGGATGTGTGACCACAAAAGAGGAGAGGTGAGGGGGGGAAGGAAGGAGGCCGCCTGGCAGCAGTGGGTCAAATGCCACAGAGAAGTCAGGGCCTGGGGAGGGGACAGGGGATGGGAAAGGAAGAGGCTGGGAGGCTGGCGGGAAGTGAGAACCGGGATACGCCCATTCTCCACCAAGCTGCCCGATCTCCCTGCTCTGCTCCTGCAGCCTGCAGATCGCTAAGCAACCTGTGCCCTCCCCGCCAAGCCTGGCATCCTTCATCGGGGATAAGGGGCACTAGGTGGAGTGATGGATGAACAGAGACCAAAGGAGAGGGCTGAGGGGCTAGGTGCGGTGGCTCAGGCCTATAACCTCACCACTTTGGGAGACTGAGGCAGACGAATCGATTGAGCCCAGGAGTTCAAGACCAGTTGTGGCGACACAGCAAGGCCCCATCTCTACAAAAAATACAAAAGTTATCTAGGCATGGTGGCACAGGTCTGTAGTCGCAGCTATTTGGGAGGCTGCGGCGTGGCGGGAGGATTGCTTGAGCCCAGGAGGTCGAGGCTGCACGGAGCTGTGATCGTACCACTGAACTCCAGCCTGGGCAACAGAGCAAGACCCTGTCTCAAAACTTTTATTATTTATTTATTTATTTTATGGTTTTTTAGTTTGTTTGTTTGTTTGTTTGTTTGTTTTGAGACAGAGTCTCACTCTGTCATCCAGGCTGGAGCGTAGTAACAAAATCTCAGCTCACTGCAACCTCTGCATCCTGGGTTCAGGTGATTCTCCTGGCTCAGCCTTCCTAGCAGCTGCAATTACAGGCGCCCACCACCACGCCCGGCTAATTTTTGTATTTTTAGTAGAGACGGGGTTTCACCATGTTGGCCAGGCTGGTCTAACTCCTGACCTCAAATGACCCACCCACCTCGGCCTCCCAAAGTGCTGGGATTATAGGCGTGAGCCACCACACCCAGCCTATTTTTATTTTTTATTTTTTATTTTTTGAGACACTCTGTTCTTAGCCTGAAGTGCAGTGATGTGATCACGGCTCACTGCAGCCTCAACCTCCTGAGCTCAACTGACCCTCCCACCTCAGCCTCCAGAGTAGTTAACAGATGCGTGCCACTACCCTTGTCTAACTTTTCTATTTTTTGTAGAGACGGGGGGGTCTTCTTATGTTGCCCAGGATGGTCTTGAACTCCTGGCCTCAGGCAGTCTTCCTGCCTCAGCCTCCCAAAGTGCTGGGATTACAGGTGTGAGCCACGGCACCTGGCCCCAATGATCTTTTACCGTTTTCATAGTTTTGCCTTTTCCGGAATGACCTACAGTTGGATTCAGACAGTATGTACCCTTTTCAGATTGGCTTCTTTTACTTAGTGATACGTATTTAAGTTTCCTCCATGTCTTTTTATGGCTTGAGAACTCTTGTTTGTTTGAGACAGTTTCACTCTTGTCTTCGAGGCTGGAGTGCAATGGCGCAATCTCAGCTCTCTGCAACCTCCGCCTCCTGAGTTCAATTCTCTTGTCTCAGCTTCCTGAGTAAGTGGGATTACGTGCCTGCCTCTATGCCTGGCTAATTTTTGATATTTTTAGTATCAACAGGGTTTCACCATGTTGGCCAGGCTGGGCTCAAACTCCTGACCTTGGGTGATCCATCTGCCTCGGCCTCCCAAAGTGTTGGGATTACAGGCGTGAGCCAACGAGTTTGGCCTTTTCTTTTTTCTTTTTTTTTTTTTTTTTTGAGACAGAGTCTTGCTCTGTCACCAGGCTGGAGGGCAGTGGTGCAATCTTGGCTCACTGCAACCTCTGCCTCCCAGGTTCAAGCGATTCTCCTGCCTCAGCCTCCCAAGTAGCTGGGATTACAGGCATGTGCCACCACACCCAGATAATTTTTGTATTTTTAGTAGAGACGGGGTTTCACCCCAATTTCTTGACCTCGTGATCCCCGCCTTGGCCTCCCAAAGGGCTGGGATTACAGGCGTGAGTCATCATGCCTGACCTTTTTTTTTTTTTTAATAGAGGCAGGGGCTTGCTATATTACCCAGGTTGATATCAAACTCCTGGCCTCAAGCAATCCTTCTGCCCCAACCTCCCAAAGTGCTGGGATTACAGGTCTGAGTCATTGCACCTGGTGTAAAAAAAAAAAAAAATGAATGAAAAAAATAAATAAATAAAGAGGCCAGGCGAGGTGGCTCATGCCTGTAATCCCAGCACTTTGGGAGGCCGAGGTGGTGGATCACTTGAGGTCAGGAGTTCCAGACCAGCCAGGCCAATGTAACTAAGCCCCGTCTCTACCAAAAATATAAAATATTAGCCAGGCGTGGTGGCAGGTGCCTGTAATCCCAGCTACTTGGGAGGCTGAGGCAGGAGAATTGCTTGAACCTGTGGGGGTGGAGGTTGCAGTGAGCTGAGATCACACCACAGCACTCCAGCCTGAGCGACAGAGCGAGACTCCATCTCAAAATAAATTAAACGAGATAAAAATAGAGAGTGCTGAGGACTGGATCTGAGTGGTGCATCTTCTGTCCGGGGACAGGGGTCATGGCTTGAACCCTGCCAGCCTTTTCCTGAGGTAGGGAAGGAGCGGGGGAGGTGGGACAGAACCCAGAAGCTGCTGGCGTTGCTGAGCCAGACGCCGGCCGAGTCCCCATGCAGGAGCTCACCCCGACGCCCCCTCCCCCTCCAGGGCAGCAAGGAGCGCTTCCACTGGCAGAGCCACAACGTGAAGCAGAGCGGCGTGGACGACATGGTGCTCCTGCCCCAGATCACCGAAGACGCCATCGCCGGCAACCTCCGGAAGCGTTTCATGGACGACTACATCTTCGTACCCTGGGCCTGGGAGGGGGATGGGCAGGCAGGGAAGGAGTGGATGGCTGGGCCACGGGCTGGTCCATGGACTGAGTGGAGGGTGGAGGAGCAGAGGGAGGGACGGCCGGGAGCGCACTGGGCATGAGACAGAGGACAGACCGAGTGACAGCGGGGCTCTGGTTGGGGGCAGCTGTGGCTGCCACTGCTCCCTCTGTCCTGGGGAAGCTCAGCCCCAGCGGGTTCCGTTTCTCCCCTTCCAGATCCAAATTTGTTTTTTCTCCTTTTCTTTCTTTTTTTTTTTTTTTTTTTTTTTTTTTTTCCCTGAGATGGAGTCTTGCTCGGTCACCCAGGCTGGAGTTCAGCGGCACGATCTAGGCTCACTGCAACCGCCGCCTCCCAAGTTCAAGCGATTCTCCTGCCTCAGCCTCCCTAGTAGCTGGGATTACAGGCATGAGCCACCACACCCGGCTAATTTTGTTTTTGTTTTTTGAAACAGAGTTTGGCTCTTGTTGCCCAGACTGGAGTGCAATGGTGCAATCTCAGCTCACTGCAACCTCTGCCTCCTGGGTTCAAGCCATTCTCCTGCCTCAGCCTCTCAAGTAGCCAGGATTACAGGCATGCACCACCATACCTGGCTAATGTTTATTTTGTTTTTGTTTTTTGGGTTTTTTTGTTTTGTTTTGCTCTTTTGAGACGGAGTTTGGCTCTTATTGCCCAGGCTGGAGTGCAATGGCGTGATCTCAGCTCACTGCAACCTCCGCCTCCCAGGTTCAAGTGATTCCCCTGCCTCGGCCTCTCAAGTAGCCAGGATTACAGGCATGCGCCACCATGCCTGGCTAATTGTTTGTATTTTTAGTAGAAAAAGGCTTTCACTATGTTGACCAGGCTGGTCTCAATCTCCTGACCTCAAGTGATCCACCTGCCTCGGCCTCCCAAAGTGCTGGGATGACAGGTGTGAGCCACCGAGCCCGGCCAGCCCTTTTTCCAAGAGACTCAAGGTGCATCCGATATCTCCATCTCTTCCACCTCCAAGCAGTGGAACTCTGGGAATCCCTGGGAGGGGGCAGGATGAGGGGACAGGAAGGACAAAACCTACGAGGATTCAGCATGACCCTTAACCACCCCTCAGACCTACATCGGCTCCGTGCTTATCTCTGTAAACCCCTTCAAGCAGATGCCTTACTTCACAGACCGCGAGATCGACCTCTACCAGGGCGCGGTGAGGCCGGGGCTGGGTGGGCGGCACAGCCCCGAGACCCCTGGCCCCGAGCCCTGGGCTGAGACGTGATCTCCCCTGCCAGGCCCAGTACGAGAATCCCCCGCACATCTATGCCCTCACGGACAACATGTACCGGAACATGCTCATCGACTGTGAGAACCAGTGTGTCATTATTAGGTATGGATGGGGTTGGGGGGCCACAGACCCTGCTGCCCAGGCCCCCGCCGAAACACCATCACTGCCCCCAGGGAGGTTATCCTGAAACTCCCCATCCGAACAGAGCCCTGCTGTCCCTCTTTGCCCTCACCCTGTTCTATTTTCCTTATCACCATCTGACTCACGATGTATTTTATTTGTTCATTCTGCTATTGACAGTCTGTCTCCTCTAAATGTCACCTCAGGCCAGGAGTGTTGGCTCATGCTTGTAATCCCAGCACTTTGGGAGGCCAAGGCGAGAGGATTTCTTAAGGTCAGAAGTTCAAGACCAGCCTGGGCAACATAGCAACACCCTGTCTCTATCGCGCCTGTAATCCCAGCACTTTGGGAGGCCGAGGTGGGTGGATCACGAGGTCAAGAGATCAAGACCATCCTGGCCAACATGGTGAAACCCTGTCTCTACTAAAACTAGAAAAATTAGCTGGGTGTGGTGGTACCCGACTGTAATCCCAGATACTCAGGGGGCTGAGGCAGGAGAATTGCTTAAACCCAGGAGGCAGAGGGAGCAGTAAGCCGAGATTACAGCACTGCACTCCAGCCTGGTGACAGAGCGAGACTCCGTCTCAAAAAAATAAAGTAATTAGCCAGGCACGGTGGTGCACACCTGTAGTCCCCAGCTACTTGGGAGGCTGAGGAGGGAGGATTGCTTGAGCCCAGGAGTCCCAGGCAGCAACAGGTGCTATGATCACCACTGGACTCCAGCCTGGGCAACACAGTGAGACCCCATCTCAGTCACTCAATCTATGCCAGGTCTATGAGAGCAGAGATTGTGTGTGTGTGTCAGTCTCACTCTGTCACCCAGGCTGGAGTGCAGTGGCACAAACTCCGCTTCCCAGGTTCGAGCAATTATCCTGCCTCAGCCTCCCGAGTGGCTAGAATTACAGGTGCCCACCACCATATCCTGCTAATTTGTGTATTTTAGTAGAGATGGGGTTTCACCATGTTGGCCAAGCTGGTCTCAAACTCCTGACCTCAAGTGATCCGCCCTCCTCAGCCTCCCAAAGTGCTGGGATTACAGGCATGAGCCACCACACCCAGCTGAGAGCAGAGACTTTATCTGTCTTGTTCACTATGGTATTCCCAGTACCTGGAATACTGGCAGGCATGTAGTAGGTGCTCAATGAATGAATGGTCAGTCACTAAAAAGGGCTCTTCACCACAACCCCATCCACTGATCATTTATTCCTCCATTCATCCCCAGTGGAGAGAGTGGAGCTGGGAAGACAGTGGCAGCCAAATATATCATGGGGTACATCTCCAAGGTGTCTGGCGGAGGCGAGAAGGTCCAGGTGAGGCGAGGAAAACAGAAGGATGAGCTGGGCCACCCTCACCTAGACAGTAGTGCAGCCCCGCCCATCCGCACTCCTGCCCCAGTCTGACCTCTTCCCACCCTACCTGCCTCTGCCCCCAGCACGTCAAAGATATCATCCTGCAGTCCAACCCGCTGCTCGAGGCCTTCGGCAACGCCAAGACTGTGCGCAACAACAATTCCAGCCGCTTTGTGAGTCTCCGCAGCCCTGCTTGGAGCATCTGCTCCCTCCATGCTGACCTTTATACACACACACCCACACATACACACACCTGCATTGCCAGGACAACAGCCCAGTGGAAACCCAGCAGGAAATACCTACTCCTGAATGGGAGACTCACTTCCTGCTCGTGGTCTGTTTCAAAAGAAAGTCCCCCATTGGCAGAACTGTGGAGGCCATGACACTCCTGTGTAACATTCTTAAATGATCCCCTGGCTGCAGCCATGCTACATTGTTCCTGTTCACATTTCACATCCAATTTATTCCTTCTTTCTTTTTCTTTCTTTCTTTTTTTTTTTTTTTTGAGACAGAGTCTCACTCTGTTGCCCAGGCTGGAGTGCAGTGGCACAATCTCGGCCACTGTACTCCAGCCTGGGCAACAGAGTAAGCCACCACACCCAGCCTCATTCCTTCTTTCAACAGTGGTTCTGGGACTCGTTCTTTGTATGGGTGCTGTGCTAGGCCCAGTGGAAGACAGGATAGGTAAACAGATCTGGATTTAGGGTCTGATTCTGTCATTGTGAGCTGTGTAGCCTGGGCAAAAAAAAATCTTCATAACTTCCTGAGTTTCCTCTGCTCATCCATAAAATGAGGATGATGTTAATATCCATCTCATAAACTTCAATATTATGCCTGCACATGGAAATGGTTTAATAAATTCCATATACTCGGGCCACGTGTGGGGACTCACACCTGTAATCCCAGCACTTAGGGAGGCCAAGGCAGGCAGATCACCTGAGGTCAAGAGTCCAAGACCAGCCTGGCCAAACAGTGAAACCCCATCTCTACTAAAAATACAAAAATTAGCCCGGCATGGTGGCTCATGCCTGTAATCCCAGCTACTTGGAAGGCTGAGGCAGGAGAATTGCTTGAAACTGGGAGGCAAAGGTTGCAGTGAACTGAGATTGTGCCACTGCACTCCAGACTGGGCAATAGAGCAAGATCCATCTCAAAAAAAAATGATAAAATAAAATAAACCCCTATTGATGTACAGAACATCAACATCATCCAAAAAAGTCCCCTGATGTCCTTTTCCAGTCAATCTCTACTCCCACCCTACCCCAGATCCAACCATTCTCCTGCATTTATTTCAGTATTACTTAGTTTCACCATTCTGGAACTTCATACAAATGGAATTACATAGTGTGTGTTTTCAAATACTGATACACAGCCAGACACAGCAGCTTACATCTGTAATCCCAACACTTTGGGAGGCCAAGGTGGGTGGATCACTTGAGGCCAGGAGCTCAAGACCAGCCTGGGCAACATGGTGAAACCCTGTCTTTACTAAAAATACAAAAATTAGCCAGGTGTGATGGCACATGCCTGGGAGGCTCCAGCTACTGGGAGGCTGTGGCAGGAGAATCCCTTGAACCTGGGGGGCAGAGGTTGCAGTGAGCCAAGATCATGCCACTGCACTCTAGCCTGACCCATAGAATAAGACTCTGCCTCAAAAACAAAATAAAATAAAATACTGATACACACAGAAGCATGCATGAACTTCAAAAACATATTACACTACTTTATATAATTTTTTTTTTTTTTGAGATGAAGTTTGGCTCTTGTTACCCAGGCTGGAGTGCAATGGCGTGATCTCGGCTCACTGCAACCTCCACCTCCCGAGTTCAAGCAATTCTTCTGCCTCAGCCTCCCAAGTAGCTGGGATTATAGGCATGTGCCACCACACCCGGCTGATTTTGTATTTTTAGTAGAGATGGAGTTTCTCCATGTTGGTCAGGCTGGTCTCAAACTCCCCACCTCGGGTAATCCGCCCTCCTCAGCCTCTCAAAGTGCTGGGATTACAGGTGTGAACTACCACACCTGGCCCATATAATTTTTAAAAAACAATTTTTTGGAGATGGGGTTCCACTATGTTGCCCAGGCTGGTCTTGAATTCCTGGCCCAAGTGATGCTCCCACCTCAGCTCCCAGATAGCTGGGACTACAGGTGGGAACCACTGCATCAGGTCATTTTATATAATTTTCTTTTAGAAGGAATCTCGTTTGTTGCCACGCTAGAGTGCAATGGCACAATCTCAGCTCGCCACAGCCTCCACCTCCCAGGTTCAAGCAATTCTCCTGCCTCAGCCTTCCGAGTAGCTGGGACTACAGGTATGCACCACCATGCCCAGCTAATTTTTGTATTTTTAGTAGAAACGGGGTTTCACCATGTTGGCTAGGATGGTCTCAATCTCTTGACCTCGTGATCCACCCACCTCAGCCTCCCAAAGTGCTGGGATTACCGTGAGCCACCGTGCCTAGCCCATTTTATATAACTTTATTGTACAGTGGAATAAGTATGTGTTACATATCACCGGTGTTTCATTGTGTAGCATGATGGTATCACTTGTGTCGTTATTGAAAGGAGGTGACAGAGAGGAGAAATAGGGAACTTCTTTGCCCTCCAACCTCTGGCCAGAGCAAAATCCAGATGGTGTCAGAGACCAAAGAAGAGAGACCTGTAAGGCCCTTGCTCTGTCATCAGGGAGGACATAAGGGAGATACCCATGGTCACTGGGACCAGGAGCATCCCATGGAGACGTGGAGGCCTCTGTGTTGTGATGGAGGGACTGCGTGCGGGTCAGGTCAATACAACACGATGCCTCCACGTGCCAGGCACAGGGCTGGGTATGCTGAGTGAGGGCTTGGAGCTTCACAGAGGGAGGAAAGGGCACTCATGGCCACGGACACAGCCTGAGCCAAAGTTAGAAACAGCTAGTGAAAAAGGCAAGCAGACTGAGTGAGGTAGCTCGTACCTGTAATCCTAGCCCTTTGGGAGGCTGAGGTGGGCAGAATACTTGAAGCCAGGAGTTCGAGACCAGCCTGGCCAACATAGCGAAACCTGGTCTTTACTAAAAATACAAGAATTATCTAGGTGTGGTGGCAGGTGCCTGTAATCCCAGCTACTCAGGGGGCTGAGGTGGGAGAATCCCTGACCCCAGGAGATTGAGGCTGCAGTGAGCCGTGGTCAAGCCACTGCACTCCAGCCTGGGCAACAGACTGAGACCCTGTCTCAAAATAAAAATAAAGAAAATAAAAGATAAAACGTATGGCCAGACACAGTGGCTCATGCCTGTAATCCCAGCATTTAGGGAGGCTGAGGTGGGTGGATCACTTGAGGTCTGGAGTTCAAGATCAGCCTGGCCAACATGGCAAAACCCCACCTGTACTAAAAATACAAGAATTAGCTGGGCGTGGTGGCAGGCACCTGTAATCCCAGCTACTCAGGAGGTTGATGCAGGAGAATCACTTGTACCCCAGAGGTGGAGGGTGCAGTGAGCCAAGGTTGGGCCACTGCACTTAAGCCTGGGCAACAGAATGAGACTCTGTCTCAAAAAAAAAAAAAAAGAAGGGAAGAGAGACAAGGCTTATAAGATGCATCCCCTAATCCCAGCACTTTGGGAGACTGATGCAGGTGGATCACCTGAGGTCAGGAGTTTGAGACCAGCCTGACCAACATGGAGAAACCCCGACTCTACTAAAAATACAAAATCAGCCAGGCGTGGTGGTGCATGCCTGTAATCCCAGCTACTCAGGAGACTGAGGCAGAAGAATCGCTTGAACCCGGGAGGTGGAGGTTGTGGTGAACTAAGATTGCGCCATTGTACTCCAGCCTGAGCAACAAGAGCGAGACTCCGTCTCAAAAAAAAAGACCCATCCCCAATCCCTCCCCCACCTGCACCCCAGGACGCTGAGTTGCTGACATGCTTCTCTCGGATTCAGGGCAAGTACTTTGAGATCCAGTTCAGCCGAGGTGGGGAGCCAGATGGGGGCAAGATCTCCAACTTCTTGCTGGAGAAGTCCCGCGTGGTCATGCAGAATGAAAACGAGAGGAACTTCCACATCTACTACCAGGTGCAGGGAAGGGGCTGGGGCAGAGGGAGCCCGGTGGGGTAGACAATGGGAAGGCCTCACCTGGGAGCGCAGGGCAGGGCAGATGTGGGGATCATGGGCTGAGCCAGGCAAGCACCAGATGCATGAGCATTGCACACCCTCCAGCTGCTGGAAGGGGCCTCCCAGGAGCAACGGCAGAACCTAGGGCTCATGACACCTGACTACTATTACTACCTCAACCAATCGGACACCTACCAGGTGGACAGCACCGACGACAGAAGCGACTTTGGTGAGACTCTGGTGAGCACCGGCCTCCACTCCAGACCCCAGACAGACAGACCTCACCCCGGGAACCCTCCTGAGTTACAAATTAGGAAACCAAAGCCCAGTCTGGGCGCGGCTGCTCACGCCTGTAATCCCAGCACTTTGGGAGGCAGATCACTTGAGGGCGGGAGTTCAAAACTGGCCTGGCCAACGTGGTGAAACCATGTCTCTACTTAAAACACAAAAATTAGCCAGGGAGACAGGGGGAGGGGTGCATGACTGTAATCCCGGCTACTGGGGAGGCTGAGGCATGAGAATTGCTTGAAACCAGGAGGCAGAGGTTGCAGTGAGCCAGATCACGCCACTGTAGTACTCCAGCCTGGGCAGCAGAGTGAGACTTGATCTCAAAAAAAAAAAAAAAAATTTAGGAAAACAAACCCAGGTCGGGCATGGTGGCTCACACCTGTAATCCTAGCTACTCAGGAGGCTGAGGCAGGAGAATTGCTTGGACCTGGGATGAGGAGGTTGCAGTGAGCCTAGATCACACCACTGCACTCCAGCCTGGGCAATGGAGGGAGACTCTGTCTGCAAAATAAAAAATATAAGGCCGGGCACGGTGGTTCATGCCTGTAATCCCAGCACTTTGGTAAGCCAAGGTGGGTGACTAACCTGGCCAAAATAGTGAAGCCATCTCTACTAAAAATACAAAACTTAGCTGGGCATGGTGGCAGGCGCCTATAATCCCAGCTACTAAGAGGCTGAGGCAGAGAATTGCTTGAACCCGGGAGGCGGAAGTGGCAGTGAGCTGAGATTGTGCCACTGCACTCCAGCCTGGGTGACAGAGTGAGACTCCATCTCAAAAAAATACATAAATAAAAATAAAAAATAAAATAAATAAAAAATATAAAAAACAAAGCCCAGAGAAGTGTAGGCACTTACCCAAGGTCACACAGCAAGTGGTTGAAAGGAGTAGGACAGGGACCCAAGGATGCCCAGTCCCTGAGTCTGTGCTGTGGCCCCGAAAGCCTGACCCTGGAGGCAGGTTGGAGGCTGGGATTCGAGGCACAGGTTCTGCCTCTGTTGTACCCACAGAGCGCCATGCAGGTCATTGGAATCCCGCCCAGCGTCCAGCAGCTGGTCCTGCAGCTCGTGGCGGGAATCTTGCACCTGGGAAACATCAGTTTCTGTGAAGACGGGAATTACGCCCGAGTGGAGAGCGTGGACCGTGAGTGTGGGTGCCAGGGAAGGTGGGATGGAGGCCTGTGTGTGTGTGAACTGCATCCTCCTAGCTCAGCCCCCAGGAGGCTGAGAGCCCACGAGGACAACGTCGGCGTCACTGGGCAAGATGGGGATAATGGGAGGCCCATGCAGGAGGCCTGAGAGCCCAACCAGCTGCCCCGTTTTTGCCCTGACCTTCACCCTCGTAGTCCTGGCCTTTCCCGCCTACCTGCTGGGCATTGACAGCGGGCGACTGCAGGAGAAGCTGACCAGCCGCAAGATGGACAGCCGCTGGGGCGGGCGCAGTGAGTCCATCGATGTGACCCTTAACGTGGAGCAGGCGGCCTACACCCGCGACGCCCTGGCCAAGGGGCTCTATGCCCGCCTCTTTGACTTCCTTGTGGAGGCAAGTGGGACTGGGGCTGGAGGGTAGGGTGGACGTGTTGGAGTCACAAACATTGATGGAAGCTGAGTGCAGTGACTCACGCCTGCAATCCTAATGCTTTGGGTGGCCGAGGTGGGAGCATCATTTGAGGCCAGGAGTTCAAGACGAGCCTGGGCAACAGAGCAAGACCCCATCTCTACAAATATTTAAAATTAGTTGGGTGTGGTGGTGTGCGTTTGTAGTCCCAGCTACTCAGGAGGCTGAGGTGGGAGAATTCCTGACTCCAGGAGGTTGAGGCTGTAGTGAGCCATGATCAAGCCACTGCACTCCAGCCTGGACAACAGACTGAGACCCTCTCTCAAAATAAAAAAATTAAATATAAAATATAAAATGTATGACTGGTCACAGTGGCTCATGCCTATGATCCCAGCACTTTGGGAGGTCAAGGAGGGCGGATCACCCGGGGTCAGGAGTTTGAGATCAGCCTGGCCAACATGGCAAAACTCGTCTCCGCTAAAAATGCAAAAATTATCTGGGTGTGGTGGTGGGCTGTAATCTCAGCTACTTGGGAGACTGAGGCAGAAGAATCTCTTGAATCTAGGAGGCGGAGTTTGCAGTGAGCCAAGATTGCACCACTGCACTCCAGCCTGGGCAACAGAGCAAGACTCAGTCTCAAAGGAAAGAAAAGAAAAAGCCCCTTAAGGTAGTTGCTATTATCAACTCCTTTAAAGATGAGAAAATAAAGCCGGGCACATTGGCTCATGCCTGTAATCCCAGCACTTTGGGAGGCCGAGGTCGGCGGATCATGAGGTCAGGAGTTTGAGACCAGCCTGGCCAACATGGTGAAACACCATCTCTACTAAAAATACAAAAATTAGCCAGGCATTGTGGCATGCGCCTGTAATCCCAGCTACTTGGGAGGCTGAGGCAGGAGAATCACTTGAACCTGGGAGTTGGAGGTTGCAGGGAGCCGAGATTGCGTCATTGCACTCCAGCCTGGGCAACAGAGTGAGACTCCCATCTCATTTAAAAACAAAAAAAAAAAGATGAGAAAATAGAGATGCAGAGAGGTTCAAGCACAGAGTCAGCTCTGAGTCAGGGACCCTGATGCACTGACACTTGAGTTTCTCCTCTGAGTGACTGATTGGGGGGTGGGGAGATTGTACACAGAGCCAGGAAGGGCAGAGCTGGGGAGGGCTGGAGGGAAGTTGGCATGAGGGGCCATCACCCATTAAGTTGGCTAAGCATGTGTCTAGGGAGTAGTGGGCAGGGGCTTCAGATCTGACCGATGCCCACTGACCTCCTGTCCCCACCCACTCCGCAGGCCATCAACCGTGCTATGCAGAAGCCCCAGGAAGAGTACAGCATCGGCGTGCTGGATATTTACGGCTTCGAGATATTCCAGGTACGGCCCCTGCCTCCAGCCCACATCCCGTCCTCCCTGGGGCAGCCCAGTGTGGCCACCAGAACTTTCAGCACCAGGACATTGAGGGAAGGACCCTTTTCCTCCTTCTGCAGAAAAATGGCTTCGAGCAGTTCTGCATCAACTTCGTCAACGAGAAGCTGCAGCAAATCTTTATCGAACTCACCCTGAAGGCTGAGCAGGTGGGCAGCCAGGAGGCCAGGGATGGGATGGGGGATCCTGGGGTGGTGGTGGGGTGGAAGGACCATGGGGATCCCTTAGCAACTAGGGGACACCCCAGCCCTCCCCACCATGTTTCCACCTCTCTCTGCCAACCTGCCCAGGCTCCATAGCAATAGCTCCTTCTGCCTTTAAAGCTTTGGGTAGGACCATGCCTCTTAGTTCATTCATTCAGCAATTATTTATTGAACACCTGTTGTGTGCCAGTCACTATTTAGGGTGCTTCGTGCCATAGCCATGAACAATAAGGCAGTAGTCCCTGCTGTCTTAATCTTGCCCCTCCCCCAGAAGCAGAGCCTGAGGCAAGGATTGAGGGACAAATGGTTTTTCTGGGAGGCAATCCCAGAAAGCTCCAAGAGGGGAATGAGAAAGTGAGACAGGGAATTTTTTTTTTTTTTTTTGAGACAGGATCTTGCTCTGTTGTCCCGACTGGAGTGCAGTGGCGGGATCACAGGTCACTGCAGTCTCTACCTCCCGGGCTCAAGCCATCCTCCCACTTCAGCCTCTCAAGTAGCTGATACCACAGGCCCATGCCATCATGCTTGGCTGATTTTTTAAAACTTTTTTGTAGAGTCGAGGTTTCACTTTGTCGCCCAGATTGGGCTTGAACTCCTGGCCTCAAGCAATCCTCCCACCTTGGCCTGCCAAAGTGCTGGGATTACAGGCATGAGGTAACATGCCCAGCCCTGAGACAGGGATTTCTTAAATAAAAGAGAGAGAGAGCCAGACACAGTGACGCACACCTGTAGTCCCAGCTACCTAGGAGGCTGAGGTAAGAGGATCACTTGAGCCTGGGGGTTCAAGGCCAGCCTGGGCAATATAGTGAAACCCCCTCTCTACAAAAAAAATATAAAAATTAAGCCAGGCATGGTGGCTCATGCCTGTAATCCCAGCACTTTGGGAGGCCAAGGCAGGAGGATCAAGAGGTCAGGAGATTGAGACCATCCTGACTAACACGGTGAAACCCCATCTCTACTAAAAATGCAAAAAATTAGTGGGGTATGGTGGTGCATGCCTGTAGTCCCAGCTACTCAGGAGGCTGAGGCAGGAGAATTGCTTGAACCCAGGAGGTGGAGGTTGCACTGAGCTCAGATTGCGCCATTGCACTCCAGCCTGGGCGATAGAGCGAGACTCCTTCTCAAAAAAAAAAAAAAAAAAAAGAGTCCAAATAGGGTGTTAATGAGCAAGTTATGCTGTGGGCAACTGGAGCACAACTGCACTGGGACCCAAGGAGACTTCATAGAGCACACAGAGAATCGAGGGAACTGGAGTATTTATCCATCTGCTCCTGTTGATTGTTGGTCAAGGGCTGGCGGGACCAGATGTCATTCCCTGGCACTTACAGCCTCACCCACACGGGAGTGATGGGCTTTGTTGCCAGAGACAGTCCGAAGTGATGAGATGGAGAAGGAGAGAAGACATGGGGGCAAGGGTGGCCACACCGTGTTCACTGCCCCCCACACCCAGCCCCCTTTTCCACCCCCAGGAGGAGTACGTGCAGGAAGGCATCCGCTGGACTCCAATCCAGTACTTCAACAACAAGGTCGTCTGTGACCTCATCGAAAACAAGCTGGTGAGGGCTGGGTCAACTTTGGCGGGGGTGTCTCACTGGCCCCTGAGCTGAGTCTGGAAGACAGAGGGGCTAAGGGGGTTATGGCATCCTCAGGCCCCTCTCTACCCTACACTCAGGCCCTCCAGCAGACAGAACACAACCCCTCCGCCCCTCATCCATTCATTTTGCATACCTGTCCACCTTTCTCTTAACCACTCAATAAACATTCCCCCGGGTGCCCCAGCTTAGAGTCAGAGGAGTCAAATTTGCAGATTCCACTCCGGGCAAGGTGGCTCATACCTATAATCCCAGCACTTTGGGAGGCCGAGGCAGGCAGATCACCTGAGGTCAGGAGTTCAAGACCAGCCTGACCAATGTGATGAAACCCTGTCTCTACTAAAAATACAAAAAATAAGCTGGGTGTGTTGGCAGTTTCCTGTAATCCCAGCTACCTGGAAAGGAGGCTGAGGTGGGAGGATCGCTTGATCCTAGGAAGTTGAGGGTGCAGTGAGCTATGATTGCACCACTGCACTCCAGCCCGAGGAACAGAACAAGACCCTGTTTCAAAAAAATTAAATTTAAAAAGTATTTAGGCTGGGCATGGTGGCTCACGCCTGTAATCCCTGCACTTTGGGAGGCTGAGGTGAGTGGATCACCGGAGGTCAGGAGTTTGAAACCAGCCTGTCCAACATGGTGAAACCCCATCTCCACTAAAAAATACAAAAGTTAGGCCGAGCATGGTGGCTCACGCCTGTAATCCCAGCACTTTGGGAGGCGGAGACGGGCAGATCACGAGGTCAGGCTTTCAAGACCAGCCTGGCCAACATGGTGAAACCCCATCTCTACTAAAAATACAAAAAAATTTAGCCAGGCATGGTGCTGAGTGCCTGTAATCCCAGCTACTCAGGAGGCTGAGGCAGGAGAATCACTTGAACCCAGGAGGTGGAGGTTGCAGTGAGCCCAGATCATGCCACTTCACTCCAGCCTGGGCGACAGAGCGAGACTGGTCTTAAAAAGAAAAAAAAGCCGGGTGTGATGGCGCATGCCTGTAGTCCCAGCTACTCGCAAGGCTGAAGCAGGAGAATCACTTGAACCTGGGTGATGGAGGCTGCAGTGAGCCAAGACTGCACCACTGCACTCCAGCCTGGGCAACAGAGCAAGTCTCTGTCTCAAATATATAAACAAATAAAGGGCAGGTCCCCCTGCCAAGGGATTTTAGTCTGGGGCCTGATCCCATGAGGGGTCCCCACTGACCTCTGTACCCTAGCAAGCTTCCACAGCAGTCCTGCAGACGCCCCTGGAGCCAGCCCCGCCCTCGAAGCTGTAGCTTCGTCCACTCCTCCACCCCCTCCCTCCCCTAATCTCCGGGCTGACGAGCTGTGCCGGGGGTGGGCAGCAAGGCAGACCAAACTGAGCGGCCCCTGGCTCCCTCACGCCCCGCAGAGCCCCCCAGGCATCATGAGCGTCCTGGACGACGTGTGCGCCACCATGCACGCCACGGGCGGGGGAGCAGACCAGACACTGCTGCAGAAGTTGCAGGCGGCTGTGGGAACCCACGAGCATTTCAACAGCTGGAGCGCCGGCTTCGTCATCCACCACTACGCTGGCAAGGTGTGCCCCCTCCACCAATCCTCCCCTGTGCCTCCTCGAAGACCCCCAGGACACGGGCTGTAACCCCCCACCCTCCAGCACCCAGGCTGGAAAGAGCCTGCTAGGACCCTCAGCCAGGGCTGTAGAATTCCACCACCCCCTGCCTCAACCCGCTCCTTGCTAACCTGAACTACAGACGCTTCCTGCTGACCCCCCAGGAACTCTCTAAGCCCCAGACTTGTCCAGACTCCACCACCACCATGTTCCCTGGGCCAGGGCTGCAGAAATCCACTGGCCGCTGATCCAGGCCACAACTTTCCTTACTAACACATCAACTCTCTTAACAGAGGGAACAGAATTCCGCTTCCCCCCCACCACCGCCCGCTGCCCCCGTTAACCCCAGCTTGGGCACCAGACCCCTTCTGCTCACAGATAAGCCCCAATGTGAGTTGTAACCTTGCTCCCTGGCCTTTGCGTGTCCTCTCCTCCTACTTGGAATGCTTTCTGACCACTTTCCCAGGAAGCTCGCTGCTACCAAGTCCTGTTGCCTTGAGGTCTTTGTTCAAGGGTCTGTTCAGAAAGGTGGCTGCAAATATCACCATGGAAAACAGCCTTCCTCTCCATTTTCTTTCTTCCTTCAGACCCTTTTTTTCTCTCCATATTATTTTGCACAACTCCATACACTGCCTTTATTTCTTAGTCTTTCACGAATACAGAATGCCAACTTAGGAGCCCAATGAGACTGTTTCATTCATAGCTGTGTTGCCAACAGTGCCTAGAACAGCACGTGGCACACAGGAGGCTCTTGGGCTATCATGCATGAATGAATGAATGGACAAATGGCCTTAGATACTATGTATATAGGATAGACTGCAAGGACACAGGACGCAGTCCCCCATTTTCTGATCCCAATTTGGAGAGGAAATCCCCAAAGCCCCCAGGCCCCTCCTGTCAGCCACCAGCCTTCAAAATGTGCTGAAGCCCACTACAGACCCCTACCCAAGGCTACAAAAATCCACTGGCTTCCAACCATGCCCACAGCCCCGCTCCCCAGAGGACAGGACTATAGACTCACAGGCAGTGATCCGATGATCTCATAACATGAGCAGCAGATGTTCATAAGAGCACCCCTAAAATGGTCTGGAGAGGCCGGGAGCGGCGGCTCATGCCTGTAATCTCAGCACTTTGGGAAGCTGAGGTGGATGGATCACCTGAGGTCAGGAGTTCAAGACTAGCCTCGCCAACATGGAGAAACCCCATCTCTACTAAAAATACAAAAATCCAGCTGGGCGTGGTGGCACACACCTGTAATCCCAGCACTTTGGGAGGCTGAGGCAGGTGAATCCTGAGGTCAAGAGATCGAGACCATCCTGGCAAACATAGTGAAACCCCATCTCTACTAAAAATACAAAGATTAGCTGGGCATGGAGGCACGCGCCTGTAGTCCCAGCTACTCGGGAGGCTGAGGCAGGAGAATCACTTGAACCCGAGAGGTGGAGGTTGCAGTGAGCCAAGATCGTACCACTGCATTCTAGCCTGGCAACAGAGTGAGACTCCATCTCAAAAAAATTTTATATATATATATGTGTGTGTGTGTGTGTGTGTGTGTGTATGTATATATCATATATATATAAATTATATATATTATATATATATGTGTGTGTGTGTATATATATATACTCAAAAAAAAATCAGCTGGGTGTGGTGGCAGTTACCTGTAGTCCCAGTTACTCAGGGGGCTGAGGCAGGGGAATTACTTGAACCCAAGAGGTGGAGGTTGCAGTGACCCGAGATTGTGGCACTGCACTACAGCCTGGGCAACAGAGCAAGACTGTCTCAAAAAACAAAAGCAAACAAACAGAAAGGGCTGGAGCTCCCATGTTCCTGCAGTCGGGGTTGCAAAAGCCCTGCTTGGAACTACAGAGAGCCCCCAGCTTTGGTAGCAGCCCCGGCCCCCAACCCTGGCTGAAGGCCCCGCAGGGATTCCCTGAGCCAGAGCTATTACCCTCCTGACACAGGCCCCCCACACTGGCCCCCGATTGACCAGGTCAGAGATACCCAATCTAACTTCTGACTCTCAGGGACCCCCCACCCAGGCCCCCAACCCCCAATCTCAGCTATAACTGTCATTGCCGCCCAGCCTCTGATGCAGGCTGCAGCTCTCTTCCCAGTCATCTAGGTTGTAGCCCCCACCTCCCCTCACCTCTGACCTGGGATACAGCCACAATCCTCTAACCTCAACTTGAATATCAGCCCTCCAGGGAGCCCGACCCCTATACTCTGAACTGTAGATACCCCGAAACCAGTGCTGTAGACACTCCCTGATCCTCTCACCCCACAGCAGGTCCCAGGAAACCCTTGACCGCCTGGGCTGTAAGCACCCTGCGCCCGCCCTCCCACCCAGGTCTCCGTCCCTCACTGTCCTCAGCACTGCCTCCCTCCAGGTCTCCTACGACGTCAGCGGCTTCTGCGAGAGGAACCGAGACGTTCTCTTCTCTGACCTCATAGAGCTGATGCAGACCAGTGAGCAGTGAGTGGTCATGGGCATGGGGACCTCCGGCTACAACCCCCCAAGGAGATGGAGGGAGGACCGGGCACCACTCCCTCTTCCCCAGAGCTGCCATCTCGCCACAAACCTTAGAGGAGTGGCTGTGTGGCCAGGATGGTGTTTCTGTGGACTAGTTCTGATGTAAAAAGTAACTCCAGAGGCCAGGCACAGTGGCTCACGCCTATAATCCCAGCACTTTGGGAGGCTAAGGCTGGCAAATCACCTGAGGCCATGAGTTCCAGAGCAGCCTTGGCAACATGGCAAAACCTTGTCTCTACTAAAATTATAACAATTAGCCAGGTGTAGTGGCTCACACCTAGCAGGCGGATCATGAGGTCAGGAGATCAATACTATCCTGGCCAACATGGTGAAACCCTGTCTCTACTAAAAATACAAAGATTAGCCGGGTGTGGTGGCACGTGCCTTTAGTCCCAGCTACTGGAGAGGCTGAGGCAGGAGAATAACTTGAACCCAAGAGGTGGAGATTACAGTGAGCTGAGATTGCACCACTGCACTCCAGACTGGTGACAAAGCAAGACTCCATCTCAAAAAAAAAAGAAAAAAATCAGATTCAGATAGTTCTGAATCTGATTGTTCAGATTCTGATAGTTCAGAATCAGATGCAGATTCTGATTCTGTAGGTCTGGGGTGGAGTTTGAGCTTCTGCTTTTTTGTCCTCGCAGGGATAAGGTCTATTGCCACGGCACGAGTGCAGTGGCACAATCACAGCTCACTGCACCCTCCACCTCCTAGGCTCAAGGGACCCTTCCATCTCAGCCTCCTGAGTAGCTGGGACTACAGGCATGTGCCACCACACCCAGCTAATTATTATTATTTTTTTTTTTTGAGACGGAGTTTCGCTCTTGTTACCCAGGCTGGAGTGCAATGGCGCGATCTCGGCTCACTGCAACCTCCGCCTCCTGGGTTCAGGCAATTCTCCTGCCTCAGCCTCCTGAGTAGCTGCAATTACAGGCACATGCCACCATGCCCAGCTAATTTTTTGTATTTTTAGTAGAGACGGGGTTTCACCATGTTGACCAGGAGGGTCTCGATCTCTTGACCTCGTGATCCACCCGCCTCGGCCTCCCAAAGTGCTGGGATGACAGGCATGAGCCACCGCGCCCGGCCTAATTATTTTTTTTCTTTTCTTTATCTCTTTTTTGTAGGTAATGTTGCTAAATTAATTAATTTATTATTATTATTTTTGCTGGCAGAGTAGACAAGTTAAAAAATAATGATTAAAAAAACTTTTTTGAGACAGGAGTTTTGCTACATTGCCCAGGTTGGTCTTGAACTCGAGACCTCAAGTGATCCTTCTGCCTAGGGAGATTCCACATTGGAAACAAGGCCCAAGGATGCCCAGGTTGCTGGTCCAGGAACCACATGTCAAACACTTTGAGGATCCCTGTCTTATTACTTACACCTAATGTTACATTCTTTTTTTTTCTTTCTTTTTTTGAGACAGAGTCTCCCTCTGTCACCCAGGCTGGAGTGCAGTGGCGCGATCTTGGCTCACTGCAACCTCTGCCAGGGTTCAAGCGATTCTCATGCTTCAGCCTTCTGAGTATTTTTAGTAGACACAAGGTTTCACCATGTTGGCCAGGATGGTCTCAATCTCTTGACCTCACGATCCACCTGCCTCAGCCTCCCAAAGTGCTGGGATTACAGGTGTGAGCCATCGCACCCGGCCTGTAAAAATATATTAATGAGGCGGGGCATGGTGGCTCATGCCTGTAATCCCACCACTTTGGGAGGCCAAGACAGGCGGATCACAAGGTTAGGAGTTTGAGACCAGCTTGGCTAACATGGTGAAACCCCATTTCTACTAAAAATACAAAAATTATCCAGGCGTGATGGTGGGCACCTATAATCCCAGCTATTCGGGAGGCTGAGGCAGGAGAACTGCTTGAACCCAGAGGCGGAGGTTGCAGTGAGCCAAGATCACACCACTGCACTTTAGCATGGGCAACAGAGCAAGACTCAATCTCAAATATATATATATATATATATAATTAATGAAATCTCTTATATTCTCTTGTTCCATCCTATATGCTTTTTGGACTCCAGTGTGTGAGCCACCGTGCTCAGCCCTATTAACCATTTTAAAATGTACAATTCATCCATGCTGTTCCCTCTCTGTGGCAAAGAAAAATAAAGGAAATAAATACATAAAGTAAAATGGGCTAGGCGCAGTAGCTCACGCACTTTGGGAGGCTGAGGTAGGTGGATCACGAGGTCAGGAGTTCGAGACCAGCCTGGCCAGCACAGTGAAACCTGTTTCTACTAAAAATACAAAAATTAGCCGGGTGTGATGGCACATACATGTAGTCCCAGCTACTCAGGAGGCTGAGGTGCGAGAATCACTTGAACCTGGAAGTCAGAGGTTGCAGCAAGCTGAGACCACGCTACTGCACTCCACCCTGGGTGACAGAGTGAGACTCCCTCTCAAAAATAAATTAATTAATTTAATCAAATTAAATTAAATGTACAATTCAGTGGCATTAAATACATTCACACATTGGCTTGAGCCCAGGAGTTCCAGGCTGCAGTCACTATGATCACACCAATGCCCTCCAACCTGGAGGACAAAGTGAGACACTGTCTCAAAAAGCAAACCAAGGCCGAGTGCAGTGGCTCATGCCTGTGATCTCAGCACTTTGGGAGGCTGAGGCGATGGATCAACTGAAGTCAGGAGTTTGAAACCAGTCTGCCCAACGTGGCGAAACCGCGTCTCTACTAAAAAATACAAAAATTAGCCAGGCATGATGGTGTATGCCTGTAATCCCAGCTACTTGGGAGGCTGAAGCAGGAGAATCGCTTGAACCCAAGAGGCAGAGGTTGCAGTGAGCTGAGGTTGTACCACTGCACCCCAGCCTGGGCAACAGAGTGAGACTATGTCTCAAAAAAAAAAAAAAAAACCCCTCTGTCTCTCACCCATCACAGCTCCCATCCTCACTGAGAGAACCATATTTCACCTTGTGGCGTTGAGGCTGCCCTGCCTCTGGAGGTGAGCATCCCAAGGTCCAGACACACCTCCAACTCCTCTTTTCCCCGCCCCCACCCAGGGCCTTCCTCCGGATGCTCTTCCCCGAGAAGCTGGATGGAGACAAGAAGGGGCGCCCCAGCACCGCCGGCTCCAAGATCAAGGTGGGCCTGGGATGCATGACAGAGGACTGGGCATGGGGAGGGTTGAGTCCCACCCTACTGCAATCTAGACTCTGTTTCCAGACTCTTCGTTCCAATGCCTGTCTCTCCACTACCCCTGGGGCTTCTGCCTCTATGACCTCATCTGTTCAGCAAGGTCTTCCTCCAGCTCTGGGTTTAGGGGGCTTGGACCAGCTTCTTAGAGTCTCCATCAACTCCTTAAATACAGAAGTGGACCATTATCCTAATGAATTTTTGTTTGGTCTTTTAGACTGTTACCATTTTTTAAATTTGTAGTAAAATATGGCTCACACCTGTAATCCCAGAATTTTGGGAGGCCAAGGCAGGTGGATCACAAGGTCAGGAGATTGAGACCATCCTGGCCAACATGGTGAAATCCCATCTCTACTAAAATGCAAAAAAAATTAGCCGGGCATGTTGGCGCACACCTGTCCTCCCAGCTACTTGGGAGGCTGAGATGGGGGAATTGCTTAAACCCAGGAGGCGGAGGTTGCAGGGAGCTGAGATCATGCCATTGCACTCCAGCCTGTGTGACAGAGCGAGACTCCGTCTAAAAAAAAAAAAAACTTAATAAATATCCAATAATTTTTTTTTTTTTTTTTTTTTTTTTGAGATGGAGTCTCACTCTGTCCCCTAGGCTAGAGTGCAGTGGCATGATCTTAGCTCCCTGCAACCTCTGCCTCTAGGATTCAAGCGATTCCCCCACCTCAGCCTTCTCAGTAGCTGGGATTATAGGCACGCAGCACATGCCCAGCTAATTTTGTATTTTTAGTAGAGATGGGGTTTCACCATGTCAGCCAGGCTGGTCTCCAACTCCTGACCTCAAGTGATCCACCCACCTCAGCCTCCCAAACTGCTGGGATTATAGGCATGAGCCACCACATCCAGCCTATCCAGTAATTTTTTTTTTTTTTTGAGATGGAATTTTGCTCTTGCTGCCCAGGCTGTAGTAGTACGATCTTGGCTCCCTGCAACCTCCGCCTCCTGGGTTCAAGCGATTCTCCTGCCTCAGCCTCCTGAGACACGCACCTGTAGTTCCAGCTACTCGGGAGGCTGAGGTGGGAGAATCCCTTGAACCTGGGAGATGGAGGCTGCAGTGAGTGGAGATCATGCCACTGCACTCCCGCCTGGACAACAGAGTGAGACTTTGTCTCCAAATAAAAATAAAAAGAAAATAAAATGCAAAACCCAAGGCTAACCTCTCAGGCATACACACAGTTCCCTACTTCCAAAGTACCTGTCTCAGCCAGGCACAGTGGCTCACACCTATAATCCAAGCTACTCTGGAAGCGGAGGCAGGAGGATTGCTTGAGCCCAGGAGGTTGGACCTGCAGTGAGCTATCATGGCACCACTATACTCCAGCCTGGGCGACAGAGCAAGACCCTGTCTCAAAAAAAATACCCGGCCAGGCACAGTGGCTCATGCCTGTAATCCCAACACTTTGGGAGGCCGAGGCAGATGGATCACCTGATGTCAGGAGTTCATGACCAGCCTGATCAACATGGCAAAACCCTATCTCTACTAAAAATACAAAAAGTAGCCTGGTGTGGTGTCGCACGCCTGTAATCCCAGCTACCTGGGAGGCTTAGGCAGAAGAAGAATCTCTTGAATCCAGAAGGCAGAGGTTGCGGTGAGCCAAGATCACACCATTGCACTCCAGTCTGGGTGACAGAGCAAAACTCCATCTCAAAAAAAAAAAAAAAAAAAAAAAAAAACACCACCCAAGGTACCTGTCTCCCCAAAGGACAAAAAGAAATGCTCTTTCAAGGGCTCTGTTAGTCAGTCAACAAACAAACATTTACTACTAAGCACTTACTATGTGCCAAGCTAAGTGGTGAGTGTGGCAGACGTGAGAGCTTGTCGTCCTGGGTCCGAGGGTCAGGCAGACACCCCACATCAGTCCCACTAGTGTGGTATGCACAAGTTGAGGTGAACACAGCCCAGGGACATCTGGCCCCTGTGGCCTACCTGTTACCAGCCCTCAGCCACCCCCAGTGTGTCTCTGTCTCCTGAGGCTGTATCCAGGGTGGGGAAAAGAGAGGGGCCAGAGGGTCCCATCTCTGTGCCCCCCACCCACCTGTCTCCACTTCTGCCCCAGAAACAAGCCAATGACCTGGTGGCCACACTGAAGAGGTGCACGCCCCACTACATCCGCTGCATCAAACCCAACGAGACGAAGAGGCCCCGGGACTGGGAGGAGAACAGGTGATCTTCCCAACCCATCCAAGACTCATCCCCTCAGGGCCCTGTGGTTACCCCTAGAACTGATCGAGACACTTCCCTGACCTCCTGTAGGATGACCCAGGGACTAGCACAGCCCCTCCCCCAACCCCCACCTGCGAACTGACCTCAGAAGGGACCATCAGGATAAGATCCTTCCCCCCAGTCTCCAGGCTGACCCCTGAAGTTCCCTCAGACCACAGACTTTACCTCCCAAACTTCCCTCAGCATGAATCCAGAGCCCCCCAGATCCCCCACCTCCAGCACCTCCCACCCACCCCCAGGACTGGTGACTGTCCCCCCGGCCCCCTGAGCAGGGGACTCAGTCTACCCTCCCCACCAGGGTCAAGCACCAGGTGGAATACCTGGGCCTGAAGGAGAACATCAGGGTGCGCAGAGCCGGCTTCGCCTACCGCCGCCAGTTCGCCAAGTTCCTGCAGAGGTGAGGAGCCCCCCCACCCCCGCCCTTGCCATCCCCTCAATCAGAATGCCCAGCAGGCCCTGTCTGCTCCAAGCACTCCCATACACCAGCCCTCTGCCCCCAGGTATGCCATTCTGACCCCCGAAACGTGGCCCCGGTGGCGTGGGGACGAACGCCAGGGTGTCCAACACCTGCTTCGGGCGGTCAACATGGAGCCTGACCAGTACCAGATGGGGAGCACCAAGGTCTTTGTCAAGAACCCGGAGTCGGTGAGTGCGTTTGAGGGACAGACAGAGAAGTGGGGAGAGGGACAGAGATTGAGAGATTGAGAAAGAGATTTGAGAGCAACTGACAAAGGGAGACTGACAGAAATTGAGAGATTGAAAGAGAAATTGAAAAAGCAATTGAGAGACTAATAGACTGAGAGAGACTGAGCGAGAGATTGAGAAAGACTGCGAGTGAGAGAGAAAGAGACGGAGAGACACTCTGGTCGGCCGGACTAAGTGGCTCACGCCTGTAATCCCAGCACTTTGGGAGGCCAAGCTGGGCAGATCACGAGCTCAGGAGATACAGACCATCTTGGCCAACATGGTGAAACTCCCATCTCTACTAAAAACACAAAAATTAGCCGGGCATGGTGGCACGTGCCTGTAGTCCCAACTACTAGGGAGGCTGAGGCAGAAGAATTGCCCGAACCTGGGAGGTGGAGGTTGCAGTGAGCTGAGATCACGCCACTACACTCCAGCCTGGGTGACAGAGTGAGACTCCGTCTCAAAAAAAAAAAAAAAAAAAAGAGAGAGAGAGACTCTGGAAGAAACAGACCAAAAAATTTGATATAGAACAGAAAAAAAGCAAAATAAAGCCAGCACCAGGCCAGGTGTGGTAGCTCATTCCTATAATGCCAGTGCTTTGGGAGGCTGAGACAGGAGGATGGTTTGAAGCCAGGAGTTCAGACCAGCCTGGGAAACACCCTCAGCTATTTTTTGTTTTTTTAAATTTTTTGTAGAGACGGGGTCTTTTTATGTTGCGCAGGCTGGTCTTGAACTCCTAGGCTCAAGCTATCCTCCCACCTAGCCTCGAAAAGTGCTGGGATTAGAGGCATGAGCCATCACACCAGCCTGTATTTGCAGTTATTTCCCATCTTCACTAATTGATAATATTGTCCCATTGATCACAGTTTCTCTTTGAATTAGGATGTTTCTCAGGCATCTGCCCTATTCCAGTTAATTGTTCTATTCTCTGACAGGCACACCATTGTTTTTATTACGATAGATTTACAGTATTTTAATATCCAGTAGTTTATTAAAAGTAGGTTGTTATATCCAGGCTCACCTTGTTCACCTGCTATTATTCCAAATGAAAAGACATTCCTCTCAGAGTTTGCATTTTGACTTGCTCTAATATAATTCATTCTCTAACTCACCTCTGGGCCTAGACTCTTACAACTCAAAACCCTTTCCTCTGCTTTCTGCAAAAGCTTCCTTTCTGGGCCTGCCATGGACGGCTGCGCAGGTTGTACACTACTCAACCACACAGTCGCCAGTCACAACACAGTCCTACACATCAGATTTTTTTTTTTTTTTTAGATGGAGTTTCACTCTTGTCGCCCAGGCTTGGAGTGCAATGACATGATCTCGGCTCAGCTATTTTTTTTTTATACGTATATTTTTAGTGGAGACAGAGGTTTCATCATGTTAGCCAGGCTAGTCTCAAACTCCTGACCTCAGGTATCTACAAGCCTCAGCCTCCCAAAGTGTGGGATTACAGGCAAGAATCACCGCACCCAGCCAGATTTTCATATTTACTGTATTTTATTGGTTTTCCAAGATGCACACTGGTTCCCATTTCTACCATCTCTGACACTGGGGTGTACCTTATATGGATGGTATAACTATCTATACTAACAGTGTGAGAAACCGTGATGTTAGACTGTTTCTGGCAAGGGCACACAGGTAGAAAGTGGCACAGCTGCAATCTGAAGCTGGTGACCCACTGTTATGTTATAATGCAGAAGTGTGTACCCCACATAGGGAGGTCCAGTCATTTGTAGGATGATAAAAATGTTTCCAGCTGGGCGCGGTGGCTCATGCCTGTAATCCCAGCACTTTGGGAGGCAGAGGCAGGCAGATCACTTGAGGTCAGGAGTTCGAGACCAGCCTAACCAATATGGTGAAACCCCATCTCTACTAAAAATACAAAAAAATTAGCTGGGCATGGTGGCTCGCACCTGTAATCCCAGCTACTCAGGAGGCTGAGGCAGGAGAATTGCTTGAACCCGGGAGGCAGAGTTTACAGTGAGCCGAGATCACGCCACTACACTCCAGCCTGGGCAACAAGAGCAAAATTCCATCTCAAAAAAAAAAAAAAAATGTTTCTAGCCTGGGCAACATGGCAAGACCACATCTCTGCAAAAAATAAAATTAGCTGGGCATGGTGGCTCACAGCTGTAGTCTCAGCTACTCACGAGGCGGAGGTGGGAGGATCGCTTGAACCCAAGAGGTTGAAGGTGCAGTGAACTGTGACTGCACCACTGCACTCTAGTCTGGATGACAGAGTGAGATCTTGTCTTTTTCTTTTTTTGCGATGAGGGTCTCGCTTTGTTGCCAGGCTGGCGTGCAGTGGCACAATCTCGGCTCACTGCAACCTCCGCCTCCTGGGTTCAAGCGATTCTCCTGCCTCAGCCTCCCGAGTAGCTGGGACTACAGGTGCATGCCACCATGCCCAGCTAAGTTTTTACATTTTTAGTAGAAACGGGGTTTCACCATGTTAGCCAGGATGGTCTCTATCTCCTGACCTTGTGATCCACCCGCCTCGGCCTCCCAAAGTGCTTGGAATACAGTCATGAGCCACCGAGGCCAGCCGGTTTTTTCTTTTTGTTTTTGTTTTTGTTTTTTGAGACCAAGTCTTGCTCTTGCCCAGGCTGGAGCACAGTGGCACGATCTCGGCTCACTGCAACCTCTGCCTCCTGTGTTTAAGTGATTCTCCTGACTCAGGCTCCTGAGTAGAGAGGAGGGTCCACCATCACACCAGCACTTTTTTTTTTTTTTTTTTGGAATTTTTAGTAGAGACAGGGTTTCACCATGTTGGCCAGGCTGGTCTCAAATTCCTGATCTCAGGTGATCCACCCACCTTGGCCTCTCAAAGTACTAGGAATGACAGGCTTGAGTCACCACACCCAGCCCCTTTTTCTTGTTTAATAAGTATCAATAGAAAGACCCCATCTCTCAAAAAAAATTAGCATGTGTGTGGGTGTGGATGAGCAAGAGCATTGTGAGTAGAGTGGGCCCAGGGAAACTGGGAACTGCACCTCTGGGGAAACACCAGGACTCACCCACGTGCCCCCCTAACCCCCACCCAGCTTTTCCTCCTGGAGGAGATGCGAGAGCGGAAGTTCGATGGCTTTGCTCGAACCATTCAGAAGGCCTGGCGGCGCCACGTGGCTGTCCGGAAGTACGAGGAGATGCGGGAGGAAGGTGAGAGGCTTTGGGTGAAAGGCTAAGGGCAGGGACACCTGGACCTGGAGGAGCTGTGTCAGGAGCTCTGGCCTCCGCCCTCGGTCCCTGCAGCTTCCAACATCCTGCTTAACAAGAAGGAGCGGAGGCGCAACAGCATCAATCGGAACTTCGTCGGGGACTACCTGGGGCTGGAGGAGCGGCCGGAGCTGCGTCAATTCCTGGGGAAGAGGGAGCGAGTGGACTTCGCTGATTCGGTCACCAAGTACGACCGCCGCTTCAAGGTGAGGCACTAGTGGGTGGGCATGGCAAGACCCTGGCTGCAGCCTGGCACCCTCACCTGGCCTAGATGCACCTGCCCACAGGCATACATCCTCCAGCCTAGATCCATCCATTCCATCATAGGTATACCCTCACCTGGCCCAGACACACCTGGCCACAGGTATATATCCCCCAGCCTAGATCCATCTGTTCCATCACAGGTACACCCTCACCTGGCCAGGCACACCTGCCCACAGGTATATATCCCCCAGCCTAGATCCATCTGATCCATCACAGGTATACCCTCACCTGACCAGGCACATCTGCCCAGGCACACCTGCCCACAGGTATGCACTCAAGTACGGCAGACACAGCTGTCCATCAAACATGCCCTTGTAGCCTAGATATACCTGTCAGATACACCCTCACCTGGCCAGATGCATCTGTCCACAATTACACATTCATCTTGTCCAGAAGCCCTGGCCACCCTTGCCTATCCTAGACACACCTATCCATTAGGTACACTCTCCCTTCAACCTGGCAATTAGATATACCTTCACCTGGCCCAGACACACCTGTCCATAGGTACACTCTCACTTAGTCCAGGCAACCTAGTCCATAGGTACATGCTGTCCACAGAAATATACCACCTGACCCATGCACTCATGCTTGGCATAGACAGCAGGGCACCTCCACCAACAGACACATCTTCTTCTGACCCAGACAGCCCTGAGCACAGGTGTACTCTAATCACCTAGCCTGGACATTCCTCTCCACAGGTACACCCAGACGTGGCCTGTTTACCCTCAGCTGTACCTGTCAAGCCAGGTACACCCTCACTTGACCCATATCTCATGTCCCAGTCCCCTAGCCCAGTAACTCACCCTATCCCCACCTTAGAGAGGCCTATGTGTGGCAGGTACCCACTGAGATAACCTATATATCATCTTTTTTTTTTTTTTTTTTTTTTTTTTTTTTTGAGACGGAGTTTCGCTCTTGATACCCAGGCTGGAGCGCAATGGCGCGATCTCGGCTCACCGCAACCTCCGCCTCCTGGGTTCAGGCAATTCTCCTGCCTCAGCCTCCTGAGTAGCTGGGATTACAGGCACGCGCCACCGTGCCCAGCTAATTTTTTGTATTAGTAGAGACGGGGTTTCACCATGTTGACCAGGATGGTCTCGATCTCTTGACCTCGTGATCCACCCGCCTCGGCCTCCCAAAGTGCTGGGATTACAGGCTTGAGCCACCGCGCCCGGCCATATCATCTTTACTTTTACATATTCTCATACGGCCTGGACACCCTCACCTACCTAGGACAAGTTTATGTGGCAGGTGCATCCTCACATGACCTGTACGACCTCACATACCAGACATACAGTATTGGGTACCTTCGCCTGATCCACACACCTGCTTTGGACAGGTCTATGTGGCAAGTATGCCCTCTTGGCTGACCTGTAAGCATCACCTAAAATATTTTCACCTAGACAGGTTTCCCCTCCAGACCTAGAGGACTCTGACCATGGCCGGTTCAACTGGCCCTCACCATCACACTTCTACCAGGTACACCCTCACCGGCCTTCCTCTACAAACTCAGGGTTCAGATACACACCTGCTCACTCCCTCTCATGATCCAGATACTCTTATCTACCTGACTTGTACACCCTCACCTGAACTGTAATGCCTTTACGTGAGTTGGCTACAGTCACATGACCCAAGCACTTTCACCTGGTCTAAGTGCTCTTATCTGGCCCAGGCACCCATGTCCAGCAGGTGCCTTACCTACCCAGCACCTGTTCAGTGACCCAAACACCCTTTTCTAGCCAACCAACCACATTCCCACCTGACCTCCTTCTGTGTTTTTTTGTTTGTTTTTTGGAGATGGAGTCTCACTCTGTCACCCAGGCTGGAGTACAGTGGAGCGATCTCGGCTCACCACAACCTCCGCCTCCCAGGTTCAAGCGATTCTCCTACCTCAGCCTGCCAAGTGGCTGGGACTACAGGTGTGCACCACCACGCCCAGCTAATTTTCATATTTTTAGTAGAGATGGGGTTTCACTGCATTGGCCAGGCTGGTCTCAAACTCCTAACCTCGTGATCCACCTGCCTTTGCCTCCCAAAGTGCTGGGATTACACGCATGAGCCACCGTGCCCAGACTCTCCTGTTTCTTATATAACAACAACTCATGGCCAGGCACAATGGTGCACACCTGTAATCCCAGCCCTTTGGGAGGCCAAAGAGAACAGTTTGCTTGAGCTCAGGAGTTCAAGTCCAGCCTGGGCAACAGAATAAAACCGTTTCTACAAAAAATACCAAAATTAGCCGGGCATGGTGGCGTGCACCTGTGGTCTCAGCTACTCAGGAGGCTGAGGCAGGTGGATCACTCAAGCCTGGGAGGTCGAGGTTGCAGTGAGCTATGATGGCACCATTGCACTCCAGCCTGGGTGACAGAGTAAGACTCTGTCTACGAAACAGACAATTCATACACCTTCACCCAGAGTCATACACATCTCACCCTGCTCACCTGACCTGCCAGCACCATCCCTCTGCCTGGGGTGGACCCTCTGTGGTCAGACTGGCCAGGCTGCATGCCCAGAGCTCCAGCCACTAGCCTCTAATAATGCATCCCTACAGCCCATCAAGCGGGACTTGATCCTGACGCCCAAGTGTGTGTATGTGATTGGGCGAGAGAAGGTGAAGAAGGGACCCGAGAAGGGCCAGGTGCGTGAAGTCTTGAAGAAGAAGCTGGACATCCAGGCTCTGCGGGGAGTCTCCCTCAGGTGAAGCCAGGTCCCTAACTGCTCCACAGTCACTCTCACCTGTCCCCTAGCTGCCCTCATTCTAGTGACCCCATCTATTACCCTGAGAATCTTACCTGGTGACTTGCCTGTAGCCCTCTCTCGGCCCCGCCTGTCACGTTCACCTGCCCGCTATGCTCATGATCCTTACTTGCCAATAGCTTCTGTCCTGCACCTTACCCTAATTTTTTTTTTTTTTGAGATGGAGTCTTCTCTTTGGCCCAGGCTGGAGTACAGTGACACGATCTCAGCTCACTGCATCTCCACCTCCCGGGTTCAAGTGATTCTCCTGCCTCAGCCTCCCGAGTAGCTGGAAATACAGGCACCTGCCACCACGCCTGGCTAATTTTCTGTATTTTTAGTAGAGATGTGTTAGCCAGGATGGTCTCGATCTCCTGACCTCGTGATAAGCCCACGTTGGACTCCCAAAATCCTGGGATTACAAGCGTGAGCCACACCTTACCCTCTTATCAGACCTCACCTGGCTCTCTTCTGTGACCACCTCTCCCACTCCTTGCCACTTCCCTGTTTTTCTCCCACCTGGTCACCCCTCACTTGGCCCTTCCCTAAGTCCATCTTCAGCCACCTTCACCTGTCAGTCTCACTTGCCGCTGTCACCTGTTGCTGTCACCTGTGTCCCACCTGCCCTCTCACCAGTGTCCCACCTGTCCCTCTCACCAGTGTCCCACCTGACACTCTCATCCGCCCCTCCCCAGTACACGACAGGACGACTTCTTCATCCTCCAGGAGGACACCGCAGACAGCTTCCTGGAGAGCGTCTTCAAGACCGAGTTCGTCAGTCTTCTGTGCAAGCGCTTCGAGGAGGCGACGCGGAGGCCCCTGCCCCTCACCTTCAGCGACACGTAGGGCCCGCCAACCCCAGCACCATCCCTGGGGGTGGCCGCCAACCCCAGCACCATCTCGGGGGGGGGGCCGCCAACCCCAGCACCATCTCGGGGGTGGGCCGCCAACCCCAGCACCATCTCGGGGGGGGGCCGCCAACCCCAGCACCATCTCGGGGGTGGGGGGCCGCCAACCCCAGCACCATCTCGGGGGAGCCGCCAACCCCAGCACCATCTCGGGGTGGTCTCGGGGTGGTGTACTCCCTCCCGCCTCAGCGCGGGGTGGGGTGGGGTGGGACGGGGGACCGCAGTCAGCGCCCCCAAGCTTTCCCTTCTCCCCATAGACTACAGTTCCGGGTGAAGAAGGAGGGCTGGGGCGGTGGCGGCACCCGCAGCGTCACCTTCTCCCGCGGCTCCGGCGACTTGTCAGTGCTCAAGGTTGGCGGCCGGACCCTCACGGTCAGCGTGGGCGACGGGCTGCCCAAGAGCTCCAGTGAGTCTGCGCAGAACTAGGGCAGAGGGGGCGGGGAAGTGCGGACCAATGAAGGCTTCGGGGGCGGGGCTGGGGGCGGGGCCAGCGAGGTTGGTCAAAAGTGAACAAAGACCAGGAGGGGGAGGGTCGAGAAAGGAGGGACAGAGAGATGGGGGAAAGAGGGGAGGGCAGGGAGATGGTGGTGGGGAGAGAGAGCAGAGGGGGTAAGGGTGGGGGAGAGGGAGAAGGGAGAGAGTGGGGAGGCGGGGAGAAAGACGGAGAGAGAGAGGGAAGAGAGAGCAGAGGGTATAAGGGGAGAGAGAGGGTGGGGCGGAGGGAGAACGGGAGAGAGAAAGGGAGAGGGAGGGGAGAAAGCGGAGGCAGAGATGGGGGAGAGAATGGGAGGGGGGGCGGAGAAGGGGGAAGGGGGAGGGAGAGGAGTGGGGAGAGAGGGGAGAGAATACGAGAGGAGGGAGAGAGGAGGAAGAGGGGAGATGGGGGAGAGAGGAGAAAGAGGGGAGATGAGGGAGAGGACTTTTAAGGAAAGGCCGCAACCAATGAATGGCCCAAATGTGGAGGAGTGGCATGGCCATGGAGAAACCCAATTAAAACAGTGGGGCGGGGCCAGCGAGGCTGGACCAGAGTGGGCAACAGCAAGGAAGGGGCGGGTCTAGAGAGAGAATGACAGTTAAAGAGAAGACATGACCAATGGGGAGGTGAGAAATGTAGAGGGGTGTGGCCAGAGCGGCAACTTGGAAAGAGGTAGTGGTAAAGTCCTGTCCTAAAGTGGGCTGGCCCGAAGAGCAAGGCCACTGAGGGGTGGGGCATTGGGGGCGGGGCCAATTATTGGGCAGAGCTATGGTGCCTCAGATTGTGGGCCCGGGCCAAGAGTCTGGTCTGTCCATTACACAAATCCCTGACACACTTCTTTCAGAGCCTACACGGAAGGGAATGGCCAAGGGAAGATCTCGGAGGTCGACCCCGGGCCCTACCCGGGCGGCCCCTGGGCCCCCCAGAGGTGAGGAGCTGCTCCCTTGCTATCTTCCCTTGTCTCTTGTGGGTCCTGTGGCCTAAGCCAGACCTTCAGGAAACGAAATCTAACAAGCACAGTTGACCACTCACTTCTCTGTCCAGAACTCTCATAGCTCCCCATCTCTCACAGAATAAAGGCTAAGCTTAGTGTAGCATTCAGAGCCCTTTAAAACCCAAACCCAGCTAACCACTGACATCTTCTCTCCTCCCACCCAACACTCCAGCCCTGAAAACTACATCTTTTTACTTTTTTTTTGAGGTGGAGTCCCACTCTGTCTCCCAGGCTGGGGTGCAGTGGTCCGATCTCGGCTCACTACAACCTCTGCCTCCTGGGTTCAAGCAATTCTCCTGCCTCAGTCTCCCAAGTAGCTTGGATTACAGGCACCCACCACCACGCCTGGCTAATTTTTTGCATTTTTAGTAGAGACAGGGTTCCACCGTGTTAGCCAGGATGGTCTCCATCTCCTGACCTCGTGATTCGCCTGCCTCAGCCTCCCAGAGTGCTGCGATTACAGGCGTGAGCCACTCGGCCCGATCTAAAAAATATTTTCAAATGATCTGGGCCTGGTGGTGTGTGCCTCTAGTCCCAGCTGTCTCAGAGGCTGGGCGGAGAGGATATCATAAGCCTTAGAATTGGAGGCTTCAGTGAGCTATGGTCTTACCACTGCACTCCATCCTGGGCCACAGAGCAAAACCCTGTCCCTAAAAGAATTTTTAAAAAGCTGGCTGCAGTGGCTCATGCCTATAATCCCAGCACTTTGGGAGGCCAAGGTGGGTGGATCACCTGAGGTTGGGAGTTCGAGACCAGCCTGACCAACATGGTGAAACCCCATCTCTACTAAAGATACAAAATTAGCCAGGTGTGGTGGCGCATGCCTGTAATCCCAGCCACTCAGGAGGCTGAATCAGGAGAATCACTTGAACCCAGGAGGCAGAAGTTGCGGTGAGCTGAGATCACGTTATTGCACTTCAGCCTGGGCAACAGAGTAAGACTCTGTCTCTAAATCTATAAATAAATACATAAGGCCAAGTGCAGTGACCCATGCCTGTAAAACCAGCATGTTGGGAGGCTGAAGTGGGAGGATTGCTTGCAGTGAGCTAAGATCACCACTGCCCTCCAGCCTGGTCAACAGAGTGAGACTCCGTCTCAAAAAAAAAAAAAAGAATTTTTACTAGAGATGGGCTCTTGCTATGTTGCCCAGGCCAGAATCCGGCCTGGGCAACATAGTAAGAGCCCATCTCTACTAAAAAAATTACAAAAATCAGCTAGCCATAGTGGAGTGTACCAGTAGTCCCAGCACCCCCTCAGGCTAAGGAGGGAGGACAGCTTGAGCACAGGAGGTGTAGGTTGCAGTGAGCTACGACTGCACCACTGCACTCCAGCCTGGGAGACAGAGTGACACCATGTCTCAAAATAAATAAATAAAAGTAAAAAATAATTAAAAAAAATTTTTTTAAAGCCTCTGTTTAGGCCCTCCTAGCCCCAGATCCCTCCCTGTGGCCCAGTCCTTACCACAGTGGGTTGAGAGTTTGGCAATCTCCTCCCTCAGACTGGGACAATCTCCTCGCTCAGACTGGGAACTTGGAGCCTCCTCAAATCCTCCTAGCATCACCCTGATACATGTCTTCATCCTTACTCTTGCCATAGGCATGGATCGCAATGGGGTGCCCCTGTCTGCCAGAGGGGGCCCCCTGCCCCTGGAGATCATGTCTGGAGGGGGATCCCACCGGCCTCCCCGGGGCCCTCCATCCACATCCCTGGGGGCCAGCAGACGCCCCCGGGCACGGCCACCCTCGGAGCACAACACAGAATTCCTCAACGTGCCTGACCAGGGCATGGCCGGGTAGGTGGGGTGGAAGGGCAGCCCCAGGAGGCAGGCAGGGGGTAGGGGAGTGTCTGGGGCTGTGACTCGAACTTCCTGTGCCCACAGCATGCAGAGGAAGCGCAGCGTGGGGCAACGGCCAGTGCCTGGTGTAGGCCGACCCAAGCCCCAGCCTCGGATACATGGCCCCAGGTGCCGGGCCCTGTACCAATACGTGGGCCAAGACGTGGACGAGCTGAGCTTCAATGTGAATGAGGTCATCGAGATCCTCATGGAAGGTGTGTGTACCAGGGCAGAAGCTGGGGTGAGGGGAGTGGTGAAAACCCTGACATAGCCAGACAGACCCCCCCACAGCACACCCTCCCCACAGGAGAACAGAGATAACAGACAGGCAAGGTGGCTCATGCCTGTAATCCCAGCACTTTGGGTGGCCAAGGCAGCAGGATCACTTGAGGATAGGAGTTTAAGACAGCCTGGGCAACATAGCAAGACCCCATCTCTACAAAAAATTTATGCTGCTGATAAAGACAAAAAAAAGAAAGAAAAAAATTTACAAAAAAAAATTTTTTTTTTTTTTTTTTGAGATGGAGTCTCACGCTGTTGCTAGGGTGGAGTGCAGTGGCAGGATCTCGGCTCACTGCAACCTCCACCTTCAGAGTTCAGGCTATTCTCCTGCCTCAGCCTCCCGAGTAGCTGGGACTACAGGCGTGCGCCACCACACCTGGCTAATTTTTGTATTTTTAGTGGAGACAAGGTTTCACCATGTTAGTGAGGACAGTCTCAATCTCTTGACATCATGATCTACCCACCTCAGCCTCCCAAAGTGCTGGGATTACAGGTGTGAGCCACCACGCCCGGCCCCAAAAAAATTTTTTAAAGAGTAGAGATGGCTGGATGCAGTGGCTCACGTCTGTAATTCCAGCACTTTGGGAGGGCTAGGCGGGCACATCTCTTGAGCCCAGGAGACTAGCTTGGGGAACATGGCAGAATCTTGTCTCTACAAAAACCAAAATTAGCCGCGATCTTGGCTCACTGCAACCTCCACCTCCTGGGTTCAAGTGATCCTTCTGCCTCAGCCTCCTGAGTAGCTGGGATTACAGGCGCCTGCTACCATGCCCGGCTAATTTTGTTGTATTTTCAGTAGAGATGGGGTTTCACCATGTTGGCCAGGCTGGTCTCTCAAGTGATCCACCTGCCTCGGCCTCCCAAAGTGCTGGAATGACCAGCGTAATGTGGGGAAGAGCTGGATGTGGGTAGAAGGAGATGGATGCGGGAAGAACACAGCAAATGCTCTAGAAATTGACAGAGTGTGACTCACTGGCTTGGAAAGACCATGTCTCCCTTCCTCCATCCCTTCCTTCCTTCTTTCTTTCCTTCCATCAGCAGACAACTCTCTCTGTTCAGCCCCTGCCTTGTGGCAGGTCAAGAACATAGAGATGGGGCTCGGCGTGGTGGCTCACACCTGTAATCCCAGCACGTTGGGAGGCTGAGGCAGGTGGACTACTTGAGGTCAGGAGTTAAGAGACCAGCCTGGCCAATATGGTGTAACCACATCTCTATTAAAAATACAAAAAATTAGCTGGGCATGGGGGCAGGCGCCTGTAATCACAGCTACTCAGGGGGATCACTTGAACCTAGGAGGCAGAGATTGCAGTGAGCCGGGATCATGCCACTGCACTCCTGCCTGGGAGACAAAGCAAAACTCTATTTCAAAAAAAAAAATGGGTCGGGGCAGTGGTTCATGTCTGTAATCCCAAAAGTTTGGGAGGCCAAGGTGGGTGGATCACGAGGTCAGGAGTTCAAGACCAGCCTGGCCAAGATGGTGAAACCCGGTCTCTACTAAAAATACAAAAAAATTAGCCGGATGTGGTGGCAGGTGCCTGTAATCCCAGCTACTTGGGAGGCTGAGGCAGAGAATTACTGGAACCCAGGAGGCAGAAGTTGCAGTGAGCCAAGATGCACCACTGCACTCTAGCCTGGGTAACAGAGTGAGAGTCTGTCTCAAATAATAAAAATAAATTTTAAAAAAAAAAAAAAATGAAGATGGGCCAGATGTGGTGGCTCACACCTGTAATCCCAGCACTTTGGGAGGCTGAGGCAGGAGGATGGCTTCAGCCCAGGAGTTCAAGACCAGCCTGGGCAACATAGGGAGACCCCATGAACAAGGCAGAGCTGGCAAGAGAGCTTTCTCCAGGACTAGCTAGGGGCACCTCAACCTTTCCTCTCTCCCACAGATTCCTCGGGCTGGTGGAAGGGCCGGCTTCATGGTCAGGAGGGCCTCTTCCCAGGAAACTACGTGGAGAAGATCTGAGCTGGGGGCCTGGGATTCTGCCTTCTCTTTCGCCCCCCTGTCTGCCTGCCTGCCTGCCTGCCTGGTGGGGAGCCAGGCCCTGCCAATGATAGCCTCGTTGACCTGGGCTACCTTGGCCTAAAAGTCCAGTCCTGTGGCCTCCAGCCCTGCCCAGGCCATGGGTCTGCAGGTCCCTGGTGCAGCCCCCCTGCCCCTGGGCCCTGGTCTTCCCCCAACACCACACCCGCTGCCTGTTCTCCATTTCTGCATGTGTCAAATGGGACTAACAGCAGAATCTACCTCCCACCTGCCATGTGAATAAGAGATAAGTCTCGAGTTCTGTGCTGTTGGCAAAGTGCTGGGCACAGTTGCAGGGAGGGGTCCTTGACAAGTGTGACTTTGCTCATTTTGTCATCACTAAGGCAATAAACGTTTGCCAGGTGAAAGCATGAGTGAACTTACTGAGAGGATGAACTCTTAGTAAGTTACAAGGATGATGTTTTCACAACCCTGTGAGGTAGGAGCCATGAAGGACTCCATCTTACAGGTGGAACAATGGAGGCTCAGAGAGGTTCGCTGACCCAAGACTGCACGGAGCCATGCCTTGCATTCATATGTGGCTACAAAGCTTGAACTTGTCCCAGTTTCAGCCAGGCGCAGTGGCTCACACCTGTAATCCCAGCACCTTGGAAGGCCGAGGTGAGCGGATCACCTGATGTCAGGAGTTCAAGACCAGCCTGGCCAACATGGTGAAATCCTATCTCTACTAAACATACAAAAATTAGCTGAGCATGGTGGTGGGCACCTGTAATCCTAGCTACTTGGGAGGCTGAGGCAGGAGAATCCCTTGAACCTGGGAGGTGGAGGTTGCAGTGAGCCGAGACTGTGCCTTTGCACTCCAACCAGAGCCAAGACTCTTTCTAAAAAAAAAAATTTAATTAGCTAGTATCATGGTGCATGCCTGTATTCCAGATGGCTGCAGTGAGCTATGATTACAATGATGTACTCTAGCCTCAGCAACAGAGCAAGACACTGTCTTTATTTCTTTTTCATTTTTTTTTTTTTTTTTGAGACAGAGTCTCGCTCTGTCACTCAGACTGGAGTGAAGTGGCACGGTCTCGGCTCACTGCAACCTCTGCCTCCCAGGTTCAAGCAATTCTCTGCCTTAGCCTCCCCAGTAGCTGGGATTATAGGCACCCCCCAGCACCCAGCTAATTTTTGTATTTTTAGTAGAGATGGAGTTTCACCATCTTGGCGAGGCTAGTCTTGAACTCCTGACCTCGTGATCAACCTGCCTCGGCCTCCCAAAGTGCTGGGATTACAGGCATGAGCCACTGTGCCTGGCTGAGACCCTGTCTTTCTAATAATAATTATTATTATTATAATCCTAACTTTCTAATATGGACACCCACTCCATGCTCAGCCCCTCAAAGAGAAGCCAGTCCAGGAGAGATGGGGCAGACTGGTGAGGTCAGGACTGGGCCACAGAAAAGAGGGGAACTCAGAGGTGGAATGGGTATTGCAGGAGGAGCCAAGAAGGTGGGAGAGGGTCGGTCTCAGCAGATTTTGATGGCAAGCACTGCACAGAGGGATCTAAGCTGTGATGGGGGAACTCCAGGCACAGAATACCTACCCAACTGGAGAACAGGGCATCGGGAATTCCCAGGAGAGCAGTAATCAAAGCAAGACTATCGGCCGAGTGCTGTGGCTCACGCCTGTAATCCCAGGGCTTTGGGAGGCTGAGATGGGCAGATCACTTGAAGTAAGGAGTTCGAGACCAGCCTGGCCAACATGGTGAAACCCCATCTCTACTAAAAATACAAACATTAGCTAGGCGTGATGTGCACGCCTGTAGTCCTAGCTACTCCGGAGGCTGAGGCAGGAGAATTGCTTGAGCTGGGGAGGTGCGGGTTGCAGTGAGTCAAGATTGTGCCACTGCACTCCAGCCTGGGTGACAGAACAAGATTCTGACTCACACACATACACACATACACACAGAGAGCAAGACTGGCCAGCAGAGCCTTCTGCAGAATCTATTCTTCCTTCTGTGACTGCCTTGGGAAGCTGAGCATGGCTGGAAAAAATTCCCAAGGCTGCAACCGGGTCTCAAGGACCCTTTTATTGCTCAATGATTACACAAAAGCATTTAACAATCTCTCGAATGGCCGTGGTGCTTCCCATCTCTCATTTTCCTTTTCTTTTTTTGAAGATGGGGTCTCACTGTGTTGGGGCTGGTCTTGACCACCTGGGCGGCTGCGATACTCCAACTTCGGCCTTCCCCCTAGTAGCTGAGAATACAGGCACGCACCACTGCACCGCAGAATCTGATTCTTGAAGCTGTTGTTTTGCGACAGGGTTTCACTCTGTTGCCCCAGACTGGAATGCAGTGGTATGATGATAGCTCACTGCAGCCTTGGATTCCTGGACTCAAATCATCATCCTGCGTCAGCCTCCCAAACTGCTGAGATTACAGGTGTGAGCCACTGTGCATGCCCCTGTGGGCCATTATCTTAAAGGTTTGGCATACGCTAACCAATATCATCTCTGTCTAGGTACAGGCATCTTCAGACTACAGACCTCAGTCATGTTTGCCCCGCCTGCTGCTCACCCCTACATCCTGTTGACTCTTTCACAACATTTCTTAAGTATAGTCCCTCCTCTCCCTTCCTTCCTTGGGTCCCTGTTCCTTCTGCCACCTCACCCCATTCTTCCCCTACATTGCACTAGCCTCCCTTGCACACACACACACACACCTCCTCACCCTGCATCAAAATGATCTTTGTTTTTTAAAGCAAATGAGTTTTTTTTGGTGGTGGTTGTTTTGTTTTGAGACAGAGTTTTACTCTTGTTGCCCAGGCTGGAGTGCAATGGCACGATCTCAGCTCACCGCAACCTCTGCCTCCCAGTTTCAAGCAATTCTCCTGCCTCAGCCTCCTGAGTAGCTGGGATTACAGGCATGTGCCACCACGCCCGGCTAATTTTTGTATTTTTAGTAGAGATGGGGTTTCACCATGTTGGTCAGGCTGGTCTAGAACTTCTGACCTCGTGATCTGCCCATCTCGGCCCCCCAAAGTGCTGGGATTACAGGCATGAGCCACTGTGCCAGGCCTACAACATTTCTTAAGTCTGGTGCCTCCTTTCCCTTCCTTCCTTGGGTCCCTGTCCCTTCTGCCACTTCACCGCATCCTTCCCCTACAATGCACTAGTCTCCCCTGCACACACACATCCCTCCTCACCCTGCATCAAAATTATCTTTGTTTTTTAAAGCAAATGAATTTTTAACTGAATAATTAAAAGAAAAAATGTTAATTTATTTTTATTTTGTTTTGTTTTGTTTTGAGACCTGGTCTTGCTCTGTAGCCCAGGATAGAGTGCAGTGGCATGAACATAGCTCACTGCAGCCTCTAAATCCTGGTCTCAAGTGATCCTCCCACCTCAGGCTCCCAGGTAGCTGGGACTACAGGCACATGCCACCATGCCCAGCTAATCTTTTTAATTTTTGTAAAGATGGAGTCCTGCTGTGTTGTCCAGGCTGGTCTCAAACGCCTGGCCTCAAGTAATCCTCCTGCCTCAGCCTCCCAAGAGCTGGGATTACAGGCTTGAGACACCACACCTGGACCAAAAAAAAAAAAAAATTAATTCAAAAAACACAAAAGTGAAAAGTCAGTCTCTCTCCCACTCAGACATCCCTGTTCCTCTCCCTAGTTTTTAAATATCCCTTCTAAAGGTATTATCTGCATAGAAAAGCCCATGGGGAGGCAGATACAGTAGCTCATACCTGAAATCCCAACACTTTGGAGGCTGAGGTGGGTAGATCACTTGAGCCCAGGAGTTCTAGACCATCCTGGGCAATGTGACGAAACCCCATCTCTACAAAAAATACAAAAATTAGCTTGGTGTGGTGGCTACTAGGGCGGCTGAAGCAGGAGGATGACCTGAGCCCAGGGAGGTACAGGCTGCAGTGAGCTGTGATCACCAGACCACTGCACTCCAGCCTGAGCAACAGACTGTAACTGTGTCTCAAAAAAACAAAAACCCTGATGCAGTGGCTCATGCCTGTAATCCCAGTACTTTGGAAGCACAAGGCAGGTGGATCGCTGAGGCCAGGAGTTCAAGACCAGCCTAGCCACCATGGCAAAAGCCCATCTCTACCAAAAATACAAAACAATTATCCAAGCATGGTGATGCATGTCTGTAGTCCCAGCTACTCCAGAGTAGAATTGCTTGAACCCAGGAGGTGGAGGATGCAATGATCCAAGATCATGCCACTGCACTGCAGCCTGGGGGACAGAAGTGAGACTCTGTTTCAAAAACAAAACGAAAGTGCATAGGTACAACTTGCTTTACAGATAAGACCTACAGTTGCCTAGCACTCAACAAACACTTCTTGAATGCTGCATAATGTATTAGAGAGATCTAAGATGGCCAGGCGAGGTGCTTATGCCTGTAGGGTGAGGCAGACGGATCAAGAGATAAGGAATTCAAGACCAGCCTGGCCAACATAGTGAAACCCTGTCTCTACTAAAAATACAAAAATTAGCCGGGTGTAGTAGCAGGCACCTGTAGTCCCAGCTACTCGAGAGGCTGAGGCAGGAGAATCGCTTGAACCCGGGAGGCAGAGGTTGTGGTGAGCCGAGATCATGCCACTGCACTCCAGCCTGGGCAACAGAGCGGGACTCCGTCTATAAAAAGAGAGAGAGAGAGAGCGAGAGAGATCTAAGATTTACCTTATCCTTACCACCCTCTCAACAGCCCATCCTCCTCCAAGTGACTACCAGGAATCAGATGATATGCCTCCCCCTGCTAAAAATTTGTCAGTGGTTACAACAGAAACCACACTTCTCTCTCTGCACCACTCCCATGGCCCTGCATGACCTGCCCTGCACCATATTCACTTTCTGACCTCCACACCCCGCCTCCACTCTGCTCCACTGGTGCCCTGGTCTCGCTGCTCTTTGACCAAAATAAGCCCATTCCGCCCCACGCCAGGACATCTGCACCGGCGCCAGCTCACTCTTGGATCATCAGGCGACAGCTCCGAGGTCACCTCCTCAGAGTGGCTTCCCTGACCCATCACTGCAACATTGTTTCCTTCATTGCACTGAATAGGACCAAAGACTGCTCTTGCATGTGTTGATTTACTATTTCTCCATTTTTATTTATTTTTATTTAACTTTTAGAGATGGGGTCTCACCAGACAGGAGTGCAGTGGTGCCATCACGACTCACTGCAGCCTCGGCCTCCCTGGCTCAAGCGATGCTGTTTCCCCATTTTAAGATGTGAGCGTAGGGCGAGGCGAGGTGGCTCATGCCTGCAATCCTAACACTTTGGAAGGATGAGGCGGGAGGATCGCTTGAGCCCAGGAGTTTGAGACCGGCCTGGGCAACACAGAGAGACCCTGTCTCTAAAAAAAAAATTGGCCGGGCACGGTGGCTCAAGCCTATAATCCCAACACTTTGGGAGGCCGAGGCGGGCGGATGGTCAGGAGATCAAGACCATCCTGGCCAACATGATGAAACCCCGTCTCTACTAAAATACAAAAAAAGTAGCCTGGTGTGGTGGCGCACGCCTCTAGTCCCAGCTACTTGGGAGGCTGAGGCAGGGGAATTGCTTGAACCCGGGAGGCGAAGGTTGCATCACAGTGGAGCCAAGATCGCGCCACTGCGCTGCAGCCTGGAGACAGAGCAAGACACCATCTAAAAAAAAAAAATTAAAAAATTAGCTAGGCACGGTGGCGCACGCCAGTAATCCCAGCTACTCCGGAGGCTGAGATGGAAGGATCTGAGCCTAGGAGGTCAAGCCTGTAGCGAGCTGTGATCACACTCCTGCGCTCCAGACTGGGCGACAGAGCAAGACCCTGTCTCAATACTGTAACAAAGAAGGAGAACCGCTGTTTATCGACTGTTCAAGGATGGTGTTGGGACAGGACTAGAGGGGATGAAGGTGCCCATTTTAAAGACTAGGACAGCGAGATCATCCCGAATCTTTGTGCACGGACTCTACAGAAGTGCGCTCTTACTGCTCTGGGCTAGCAAGGCTGCACCAGCGACTCCGACCTCAGACCCCGCCCCGTCTTCAGCGCCCAGCGCAGGCCCCGCCCCCAGTCTCGCGAGAGCTGAGAGGCGGAAAATGGCGCTGATGTGAGCGCAAGCTCGCATTGCCCAGAGGGTGGCCGCTGCCTAAGCTGGAGCCGCTGGAGCTGCAGGAACAAGAGGCCGAGCTGTATCGAAGATGGTGAGCGCGGTGCCGGGGTCGCGGGCACGGCGGAGAGGCGGGGACTGGCGGGGAGCAGCCCTGTCGCGCATACACCCTCCGGCCGACCCCGCCCCCACATCCGGGCACCCGTCCGCCGCTGGCTGTCAATCGGAGAGCGTCCCCGAGCCCGGCCTAGAGTGGACCACGCCCACTAGGCTAAGTCTCCACCCCTGAACTTCGTACATCCGGGCCCCCTGCACCTCCAAGATTGTCCACACTGCTCGAGGCCGGCCGGTGTTTCTCGATCCTCAAACAATCCTTGTCTGGCTCCTAGCATCTTCCCAGTCGCGCCCTGCCCATAGCCCACCTCCGTATCATTGGCCCCGCCCACTCTCTCTAGGCCACGCCCCTGTCGCATACTGGGGCTCCCACTTACCCTAGTTTAGGAGAGGAGGTGCTTCTCCCATGTGCATAAGGAGCTCAGTCCGGGCCAGTGCAGTGACTCATGCCTGTAATTCCAGTACTTTGGGAGGCCGAGGCAAGTGTATCACTTGAGACCAGGGGTTCAAGACCAGCGAGGGCAATATGGCGAGATCCCATCTTTATAAAAAGGAACGTAGTCCACCCTTACTTATCCCCCTGTCCTCTTCTGCTGGTGATTCCTTAGGATGGGGGCCAACTGGGTGGACCCAGATCCCAGAAGGGTTCTCTCTCCTTTCCACCAGGAGGAGAAACCTTCAGGGCCCAGCCCGGACATGCCGGCTACTGCAGAGCCCAGCTCCAGTGAGACCGACAAGGAGGTGTCCCCGGCTGTGCCAGCTGCAGCCACGTCCTCCTCCATGGCGGAGGAGCCAGGCCCTGAGCAGGCAACCACACCGCTAGTGTGGGAACGTGGAGGGCCTGGAGGGACTCAGCAGGGCTCCTCCCCAGGCCCAGACAGCTGCCAGCCTGGGCCGGGACCCAGCCCGGGCCTGATGAGCATAGTCTCCGGGACCAGCGAGGACCTGCGGCCTCCCAGACGACGCCCACCTTCAGGTGATCTGTGATGGAGCCTTCTGGGGAGTCACAGACCCTGGAACAATAGAAGGGGGGAGTAGAGAATCTCTAACCCCGGGGGCCTTTATAGAGGGATGCCACTCATCATTTTACTGAGCAGCCAGTGGATGCCAGGCTGTGGCTTCAGTGTTGAGCCCGGCCAGTCCAGCCCCTGCACTGTGGCAGATCAGTCTCTTGTGGGAGGCAGAGAGTAAAGGCCCTAGCATCATATTTGCTCCCCTGGGGCAGAGCCCTGGGGTCAGCGACAGCACTAGTGAGGAAGGGACCAGTAACCCCTGTTCTGTGCGTCCTGCAGGGAAGCAAATCCCCTGCTCCAGCGCTGGCTGCTGCCTCAGTTTCCCCAGCATCCGTGACCTGGCACAGCATCTGCGAACCCACTGCCCGCCCACACAGTCCCTGGAAGGTAGGGCCAGGGCCGGTCATGGGGAGGCAGGTTAGGGTGGGAAACAGGCGGAGCCCTTCGGAGCCAGCCTTGGCCACCCCTCTCCACTCCTCTGTCCATCCCTACCAGGCAAGCTCTTCCGCTGCTCGGCCCTGAGCTGCACCGAGACCTTCCCCAGCATGCAGGAGCTGGTGACTCACAGCAAACTGCATTACAAGCCCAATCGCTACTTCAAGTGAGACCCTGACCTCTTGAGCTCTGCCCTGCCCTAGCCTCACCCTGTGTGTGGGCTCCAGGCCTGTCTCCTTTCCTGGTCAGGATGTTGGAGGGCGGGACTTGATGTGGGCGAGGCTTTGGACAAGTCCCGCCCTCGCCTCCCTGGATAAGCGGGGCATATGTGGGCGTGGCTCCACCCAGCCAGGCTTTATTTCCCAAGTGGAAAACCGGCCACCTAACTTAAAATTGAGACTTCTTTCTGGGTTTCCCCAGGGTTCCCACCCGAAGTGGTCAGGAAGGGTCGCTGCCACAGTTGTCCGGGAGCTGGGAGGCAACTGGGGCCCAGGCTCCGTTCCCACGCTCGCAGGGCGGGTGGCATGGCACAGGCCCCTCTCCCTGGTCGTCCTGGAGGCCCAGCCCGGCCCTCTGCCCGCCCCCAGGTGTGAGAACTGCCTCCTGCGCTTCCGCACGCACCGCTCGCTCTTCAAGCACCTGCATGTTTGCGCAGAGCATGCGCAGAGTCCAGCCCCGCCGCCACCCCCGGCCTTGGACCGGGAGCCACCCGCGCCCGAGCGCCCCCGGGAGGCCGACCCCGCGTCAGCGCCGGGCCTGCCGTTCCCGCTGCTCGAGCCTTTCACGACCCCTGCCCCTGCCCCCTCCGGGCCCTTCCTGCCCTACTTGAACCCTGCGCCCTTTGGTCTAAGCCCCCCGCGCCTGCGGCCCTTCCTGGCCGCCGCGCCCGGGCCGCCGGCTTCTAGCGCCGCCGTCTGGAAGAAGAGCCAAGGTGAGTGTGGGGCAGGGCCTCCAGGAGGGCGGGCTGGGCTCGCCCTGACTCTGAACTTGACCCTCCCCTTTACCGCAGGTGCTGGCAGCAGCCCTCGAAGACCCCAGGGCGGCTCCGACGCGCCCTCAGGTGCGTGCAGGTGACCACCAGGGAGGGGTGGAAGGGCTTTCTTTCCTGCGCCCAGCGGGGTGAGGTGGATACCGGGAGGCAGCAGTGCCCATCCGCTTCCCAGGGGGGACAGAAATGCCACTGTCCCGAAATACAAGATTTTTGCCTTAAATATGACTGGCACCTGCGCCTTCATCTGCGCCGGCGTTCCCGTGTAAACCTCGTGCCCCGTTCACCGTTCACCTCGAAGCGGGCTTCTCCCCGGCGGTGGATCCGGGGATGGGAGTAGGGGACGCGGAGAAGCCAAGTTGGGTTTCCCCAACTCTAGGGGCAGACAGACCCCGGAGAAACGGATCCAGGCGCCTGGAAGCTGATGGGGGCGGGGAAAGGTCCCACCCACCCTTGCCCGTGTCCTCCATCCTTGGCGTGCGGGTCCTCGGTTGGGGACTGACGGGGTCCCACCTGCCTGCAGGGCACGCGGCCCCGAGCCGCATCGTGTGGGAGCACACGCGCGGCCGCTACTCGTGCATGCAGTGCGCCTTCTCCACGGCCTCGCGGCCCGCCATGACCCTGCACCTGGAGGACCACCGCCCCGGCACCCCCGCGGCCCCCGCGCCCGACGCCCCGGCGGGTAAGGCCGAGGAATGCTTGGGTGGAGAGGGGGGCAGGGGCCCAAGGCGCTGAGGCTCAGCCTCCCCACCCCTCTGCCCACCCAGATCCAGCCCCGCTTGCACCCAAGGCGTCGCCGTTGCTGTCAGAGGGGGAGCTTCCAGTGTTCTCGCAGCTCTGAATCCCAACACTTTGGGGTTGGGCCTTGGGGTGTAGGTAGTTTTGTCGTCTGGAGGGGGCTACAGGGAAGGGGGTTGGGGGTGGACAATAAAGAAGGCACCATGAGCCAGCCTGTGCTGTGTCCCCGTCCCTTGCCACTCCGAAACGCAGTGGGCCGCAGCCCAGCAGTCATGGAGCGATCATGTTTCATGAGGACCACCTGGATCCACAGGTCCAAGCCTCACAACCCACCTGTGTCCTATCTCCCTATCACCCCAATACTGGGGCCCAAGTCCCCACTTCCAGCTATAGTTGAGGTCTCCAGGACCCACTGTCCTGTTCTCCCTTGTCCAGAAACCAAATGGGATGGGACTCTCCAGTTTTAAGAAGTCCTGGCTGGGCGCAGTGGCTCACACCTGTAATCCCAGGACTTTGGGAGGCGGAGGCAGGTGGAGCACCTGATGTCAGGAATTTGAGACCACCCTTACTAACATGGTGAAACCCCATCTCTACTAAATACAAAGAATTAGCCGGGCGTGATGGCTGGCACCTGTAATCCCAGCTCAGGTGAGCCACCCACCTCGGACTCCCAAAGTGCTGGGATTACACGTGTGAGCCACCGCACCTGGCTTCCTTGGACTTCCCGTCCCCCACCGTGTCCACCTCAGGCTCTGAGTCGAAGCCATCCAGGTACAGAAGCACAGGGCCACCTGCCCCACACCTTCTCAGTGCCACGTCACCTCAAAGATGGACAGCTCTGGGCTCTAGAGGCCCTTCAGCTACTTCGAGGGACAGGAGGGGATCCTCAGGCCCTTAGAACCGATCTGTCTGCCCCACTGCCCACAGCCTCACCAGGGGCCTGAAGACTGCCCTGTCCTTGATGGGGCTGTGATATGATGGGGCTGCAGCCTCAGCTCACATGGCTTGGGTTGGGTGTCCACCCTCCCAGCACCCGTAGGTCCCAGCTGAGGTGGTTGTCACTCAGGATGGGGCCGGACACGCCATCGGGAGGCCCCAGTGCTCCAAGTCCCCCTAAGCTCCCCCTTCTCAGTCAGAAGCCTTGAAACCACAACTGTGGGACCCTGGAGAAGACTCAACCCCCCTGCCTCCCAATTCCCTCATCCTTAAAAGGGTGTTATGATGACAGGTGAGCCCTTTGGAGTGGATAGGAGGATGAAAAGCTGGCCTTGGGGAGAGGAAGGGGCTTGGGAAATGTCTGCTGAGTACTTCACATTCCTCTGGCCACCGAGCCCGTGGCTGCCTGGGACCCTCTCTACCTGGGGACGAGGGTAGGACAGGGTCAAGAGGCCCTTTTTTTTTTTTTTTTTTTTTAATTGACCAGATCTCACTCTGTCGCCCAGGCAGGGCTCACTACAACCTCCGCCTCCCTGGTTCAAGCGATTATCCTGCCTCAGCCTCCCGAGTAGTTGGGACTACAAGCACCCACCACCACGCCTGGCTAATTTTTGTAAATTTAGTAGAGATGAGGTTTCACCATGTTGGCCAGGCTGGTCTCGAACTCCTGACCTTGTGATTCACCCACCTCGGCCTCCCAAAGTTCTAGGATTACAGGCATGAGCCACCACGCCTGGCCCAAGGGGCCCATTTTACAGGTAGAGAAAGTGAGGCTAGGAGGTCCCTAGCCAGCCTCAGTTCCAAGTCAGAGGCACTGATTCTGTACCATCTTGGGAGCTGGGCACAGTTACCATGGGAGAAAAAACCCTGGCAGCAGGTCCAGAGGACACTCCCCTGTTCCCATGCTCTGAAGTTCCCTAGATCTGGCTGTAGTCCAAGCCCCGCCTCCATCTCCAGGGACAGCACTGTGTTCTCTGTCCCCCAGGCCCCTAACCCCTCTCAGGGGCCTGGGGGCCCCCAGGAGTCTTCATTCCCCATCAATTTCCTCATTCGGCCACCCCCAGATCTAGGTCATGCTACTTCCCAGTCTGTCACCATCTGTCCAGAGAGACCCAGAGTCAACAAGCATCTTGGTCCAGGGACCTCTCCTCTACTCCATCACCCACGGAGATGGGACAGCCCTTCCTGTGTGTACAGCGGGTCCACGGCCACCACACTGCCCTCTGGGGTAAACTGACTCTGCCCCAAGGCCTGGGGAACTGGGTCACCACCTGGCATCTGCCATTCACCCTGTCCACTCCAAAAACTATCTCCTACCCTCAAGCCGGTCCCCAACCCCTATGCCCACTGGAGGCCAGTCCTCTTGGGCCCCGGCTCCGCCCAGCACGGGGCTCACAGGAGAGCCGGGAGCGAAGCGCCGATCGCGGTCCGGTTGGCAGGAAGCCACCAGCTGGCGCCAAACAGCTCTGAGGCTGGCCAGAGCCCCGTGCACCGCCCGGCATTTGTCTAGCCCCAGCTGTCACCTGCAGGTGCCGGTCCACTCACCCTCACCGCGGACGGGGAGCAGGAAAGTGGAGCGCACCCCCCCGGCCCTGGGATCCGCCGCCCACGTGCTCCCATCCCCCCTTGCGCACCCATGTTCCCATTCCCGACCCCGAAAAGTCCCCGAGCCGTGCCCTAACGAAGTGCCACTCCCCCTGGTCCTCGCTGCCGTCGGTCCCTGTCTGCATCTGCGCCGCGAGGACCCCTGCCAGGAGCCCCCACTGAGGCGCCAAATACACGAACGAGAATGGGGAGAACTTGTACCATGACGACCGCGCCGGGACCTGCGCGTCACCCCCACAGCGCCCACGCGGGGTCTTGGTGCGAGCGCCCTGGCTGGACCCTCGTAGCTACCAGAGTGCATGGGTAGCGACCGGCTCAGGCACCTGGGGATTCATCAGTTGTCATCCAATCCTTCAATTACCTTGACTGAGCGCCTACTGTATACTCGTGGCGAAGAATTGCTTTTCTTTTCTTTTTATAATTTATTTTATTTTATTTATTATTTTACTTAATTTTTTTTTTTTTGAGACGGAGTTTCACTCTTGTTACCCAGGCTGGAGTGCAATGGCGCGATCTCGGCTCACCGCAACCTCCGCCTCCTGGGTTCAGCCGATTCTCCTGCCTCAGCCTCCCGAGTAACTGGGATTACAGGCACCCACCATCACGCCTGGCTAAATTCTGCATTTTTAGTGGAGACGGGGTTTCACTATGTTGGCCAGGCTGGTCTCAACCTTCTGGCCTCAAGGGATCTGCCCACCTCGACCTCCCAAAGTGTTGGGATGACAGGCGTGAGCCACTGCACCCGGCCTTTCATCTCTTTTCTGATTCTTCCTTAGCTCCAAAACTTCTAGGGTTCGGCTACATTCACTCCTCTGCAGTCGACAGACACCCACTGGGACAACTCCCAAATTCATCATTCCAGTCCAAACCCTAGGGCCCAGTGCCTTCCCGGCCTCTACCACAAGGGGGCGACACACAACTCCCACGTTCATCATTCCAGTCCAAACCCTAGGGCCCAGTGCCTTCCCGGCCTCTACCACAAGGGGGCGACACACAACTCTTAAATTCATTCCAGTCCAAACCCCAGCCAGGGTCCAGTGCCTTCCCGGCCTCTACCACCAGGGGCACAACTCCCAAATTGACAGAATGTGTGTGATTTGGGGGATGCTGTGCCTGATTTGGGGGATGCTGTGCCTGATTTGGGGGATGTAGATCATTGATGTTACCAGCCATCATCACACCATCTTGGTGCGGGGTAAGCTCAGAGGGAAACTGAGGCTTGAGAAGGACAGTGGCTTCCCTAAGGACACTTGACTAAAGACACAGGTATTGCTTCCAAGGGTGTGGGATGTGAACCTGGGTCCATTCAACAGCAAAGAACAGGTTCTTGGCTGGGCACGGTGGCTCATGCCTGTAATCCCAGCACTTTGAGAGGCTGACCTGGGCGGATCACTTGAGGTCAGGAGTTCAAGACCAGCCTGGCCAATATGGTGAAAGCCCATCTCTACTAAAAATACAAAATGTTAGCCAGGTGTGTTGGTGTATGCCTGTAATCCCAGCTACTTGGTAGGCTGAGGCGTAAGAATCGCTTAATCCTGCGGGGCAGAGGTTTCAGTGAGCCAAAATTGCACCAGTGCACTCCAACCTGGGCAAATTGAGTGAGATTCAATCTCAGGGAAAAAAAAAAAAAAAACAGGTTCTCGCATGTATGTACACACACAGGAGGCTGGGCTGGTGCTGAGAAGTATTTTTTTGTTTTGGTTTATGAGACGGGGACTCAGTCTATCCCCCAGGCTGGAGTGCAGTGGCACGGTCATGGCTCACTCCAGCCTTGACCTCCTGGGCTCAAGTGAGCCTCCTGTCTCAGCCTCCCACGTAGCTGACATTATAGGCACATGCCACCATGCCTGGCTAATTTTTAAGTATTTCATAGACACAGGGTTTTGCTATGTTGCCCAGGCTGGTCTCTAACTCCTGGGCTCAGGCAATCTTCCCGCCTCGGCCTCCCACAGTACTGGTATTACAGGCATGAGCCACGATGCCTGTCCAACATTTTGGAAGCTCACTTCGCTGAAGGTCATGCTGGTGGTGGCGTTAAAATCTGTGGATGGGACTCTCATACTTGTGTACCGGTGAGAAGGCATTCCTGGGCCTTCTTGAACTGCTGACCTTAGAACTTTCTTTTCTTCTTTCCTTTTTTTTTTTTTTCAGACCAAGTCTCACTCTGTTGCCCAGGCTGGAGTGCAGTGGTGTGATCTCAGCTCACTGCAACCTCTGCCTCCCGGGTTCAAGTGATTCTCCTGCCTCAGCCTCCCGAGTAGCTGGGATTACAGGTGCTCATCACCACACCCGTTAATTTTTTGTATTTTTAGTAGAAATGGGGTTTCGCCATGTCGGCCAGGCTGATCTTGAACTCCCAACCTCAGATGATCCTCCCACCGCGGCCTCCCAAAGTGTTAGGATTACAGGCATGAGCCACCGCACCCAACCGCCAGTTCTGTCTTTCGAAAAAATTGTTCAGGCGATTCCAGCACGTGCTCAAACTGAAAACCAGGGCTCTCTACTCTCTTAGCAAGAGTTTTGTCCCTTCGTCTACTGTGACCGAGATACCCATCTCCTGTGGGCTGAGCCCTGTGGTCATGGCTCGCCCTTATCTGGCCAGGCCGCCGCACCACAACCGACTGTGTTGACCCTCTCGTGGCCCCTGTGTCTGTCTCCTGGTTCCTCTTCTCTCTGCTACTTCTATTGTAACCTCTGGGAATCTGAGGTATCTTCATGTCCTCAGACCCCCTCAGTCCTTCAAGACTACAAGGACTTTTTTTTTTTTTTTTTTGAGTTTTAGTTTCACTCTGTCACCCAGCATGGAGTGCAGTGGCGTGATCTTGGCTCACTACAACCTCCACCTCCCAAGTTCAAGTGATTCTCCTCCTCAGCCTCCCAAGTAGCTAGGACCACAGATGGGCATCATCACACCTGGCTAATTTTTGTATTTTTAGTAGAGACAGTATTTCATCATGTTGTCCAGGCTGGTCTCGATCTCCTGACCTCAGGTGATCCACCCTCCTTGGCCTCCCAAAGTGCTGGGATTACAGGTGTGAGACACCGCGCCCGGCCTTTTTTTGTTTTTCTGTTTTTCTTTTAGTGTGGCTCTCGATTGATTGATTGAGATTGAAATAGAGTCCGGCTTTGTCACCAGTGCAGTGGTGTGATCATAGCTGACTCCAGCCTCTGCCTCGTGGTCTCAAGCAGTCCTCTCGCCTCAGCCTCCCAAGCAGCTGGGACCACAGGTGGGCATCATCACACCTGGCTAATTTTTTATATGTTTTGTAGAGATGGAGTCTTGCTGTGTTGCCCAGGCTGGTCTCAAACTCCCAGGCTCAAGTGATTCTCCTGCCTCAGCCTCCCAAAGTGTTGGGATTACAGGCGTGAACCACCATGCCCGGCCTAGATGCAAGGCCTTTAACACCATTCACCCACTGACCCCCTAAATCTGCCATGCCAGCTAAGCTCTCTGCCCAGGGTGGCAGCCTGGGGCCTCCATGGCCTGTGTGATATCTCCCCGAGAACAAGTGAGTCCTGCTCAAAGCCGGGAGTCGGATTTCAGGAAAGTGTTGAAATAAGGAAAGTGATGGGCCAACCAGGGCAGGGGCAGACAGCAGGAGCCTCACCCGGTCACATGGGCCCCCACGTCCTGTGTCTCTGGGGCTTCCCAGGAGCCTCCTCAACCCCAGAGCTGTCCATACCCCTGACCTGCTGAGATTTCCCCATCCCGTGGCTCTCCAGCCCAGGAGGTCACCAGGGCCTGGCACAAAGTCCTACCTGGAGTCCAGAGATGGGGCCACCAAGGTGGTGGGACTGAGGGGAACTACAGAGAGTAAGAAACTTGTGACCATGTTGGGAATATGTGGGCGACCAACACCCCAAGCTTGGGGACAGTAGCAGGCAGGACAGGAATTCAAGGGAAATAGAAGTGCCTGGCAGGGGCCGGGCGTGGTGGCTCACGCCTGTACTCCCAGCACTTTGGGAGGCCGAGGTGGACAGATCATTTGAGGTCAAGAGTTCAAGACCAGCCTGGCCAACATGGTGAAACCCCATCTCTACTAATAGTACAAAAAGTAGTCAGGCATGGTGGTGCACGCCTGTAATCTCAGCTACTCAGGAGGCTGATGCAAGAGAATTGCTGTTGAAAAATGCTGAGTGTATGATAAAATATATTGTTTGCTAAGAAGAACGATGGCAAGGAAAACCTGGCCGCCCCCCACCCACAAGTGGAAAACTGTTTGGAGCATTCTTAAGTGGCAGGACAATATATAAATATCATACACCGGTTAAAACAGTTCTCTGAGTGCGGGATAGGTCACCCTGCCCCCGTGGCTCCCTCATGGAGAATACTTTTCAGCTTGTCTGTGATCAGTGGTAAGCAGGCACCAGCTGCCTACCTAGTTTATCTTGGGTCTATGAGAAAACACAGAACACCTGTTTGTTAATAAGTATCACCTGTTCAGAGAGAATAACTACGTGGGTCAGCGTCTGCTGAAGGCCCTCCGCTCAGAAGGCTGTCGGCTCGGAAGGCTGTTGCCCTCCCTTCCCCAGCCCCCGTAGTCCCACTTTGCTGTTCTATCTGGGTGTCTCCTTCTTAATTCCTTCAGCACCGCCGGGTTGGGGGTCTCTAGGGCCAAGCTGGACTCTGTAAACTGCTTGAACCCGGGAGGCAGAGGTTTCAGGGAGCCGAAATGACACCACGGCACTCCAGCCTGGGCGACAGAGTGAGACTCAGTCTCAAAAAAAAAAAAAAAGAAGTGCCAGCAGGATCTGGGGACAGCCTGGAGCCTCCCCACCTCCTTGGCTTCTTCCTCTGTCCTCCCCCACCCCACCCCCAGCGGCCCCCACCCTATGTGCTGGCCGTGGAGAAGAAGCCACTGTCACTTCCTGAAGACGGCAGCCCCAGCTCGGGTCCCACTCATTCTGTGGCCCATCACCTTCCTGCAGCCATGGTGAGTCGGGGAGAGGCCTGTGCCTCACTGGCGGGAAAGCAAGGGACACAGCAGGTGTTCCCGGGAGGACAGGCCTCACCTGTGGAGGGGCCCGGGGCGGGGGGGTGCTTCAAAAGACATCTGGGAAACAGGAAGGGTCAGCAAAAAGGTCCCAAAGTAGGAAACCGCAGGGCACACCCCAGGACAGTGCGGGCTCCTGGGGGCCCAGGCTCAGATTGGGACTGCAAGGAGGACAGGTGGGATTGCCCAGGGGATGACTCCTGTCTCCCCAGGTCACAGCATGAGCAGCAATGAGTGAACGGCCAGCTGGGGCAAGAGCAGTGCTTTCCTGTGGGGTGACAAAGTGGGTCATGGCCCTCCCCCGGGCCAGTCACCCAAGTCGTGACCTGCTAACCCTGACTTATCTAGCCCTGTGGTCACCCGGGAGCACTTCCTTCAAGTGGGGAAGGGAGGCTTTGACAGGGGCACTTCAGGCCCCAGGTGGCACTCGCTGCGTTTCCAAGGAGCACTCCCGGCCCTTGGTCCTCTGGATGGGGAAAGGGGGGCACATGAGGGAGGTAGGAGCCACACGTTTCTGCCCTTTCCCTCCCCCAGTCTCCTCGACCGCAGGTGAAGGGGGCATTTGTCGGTCCCAGGAGGCCTGGCCTACTTGTGAATCTGCCTGCGCCTGTGAACTGTGGTTGAGGGGCCAGCTGGGAGGGTACCTGGGACAGCTGGGTGTGCAGGAGACGGCGCAGGTGCCGACAGTATCCACACCAGTCCTCTCAGAACTGTCAATTATGAGACCCCTGACCAGCAGCCCACGTGTCAGAGATGGCGTGAGAGAGACCACGTGGCCACACCTGTCTCCAGACGTCTCTGTTTCTGATGGCCAGGCTGAGTACATGGCGGTCTCTGTGCCCCCTGAGTATTAGTTCAGCAAATATTTACTGAGCATCTACTATGTGCCAGGCCCTGGGAAGATAGCAATGAATGAGCCAAGCCTCTGCCTTGCAGGGAACTGGGGGAAGCTGCAGTGTAGAGAGACAAAAAAATCAAGACACATTAAAAACGATGTAAAATGGTGTGACACATAGGGGTGGGTGTGAAGGGGAAAATCATGCAGGCTGGATGCAGGGAAGTCGGGGGATGGGGTGATCCATTTAGGATAGGGTGGTCTAGGCCGGCTGCAGTATCTCGCACCTGTAATCCCAGCACTTTGGGAGGCCAAGGCGGGTGGATCACTTGAGGTCAGAGTTCAAGACCAGCCTGGCCAACATGGTGAAAGCCCATCTCCACTAAAAATACAAAAAAATTAGCTGGGTGTCATGGCAGATGCTTGTGATCCCAGGTACTCAGGAGGCTGAGGCAGGAGAATTACTTGAACCCAGGAAGTGAAGGTTTCAGTGAGCTGAGATTATGCCACTGCACTCCAACCTGAGCAACAGAGTGAGACTCTCTCAAAAAAATAAAATAAAATAAAAAGGGTGGGTGTGGTGGCTCATATGAGGCCTGTAATCCCAGCACTTCGGGAGGCTGAGGTGGGTGGATCCCTTGAGGCCAGGGGTTCGAGACTAGTGTGGCCAACACAGTGAAACCCTGACTCTAGTAAAAATACAAAAATTAGCTAGGTGTAGTGGTGGCTTCCTGTAATCCTAGCTACTTGGGAGGCTGAGGCATGAGAATCCCTTGAACCTGGGAGGCAGAGATTGCAGTGAGCCAAGATAGCACCATTGTACTCCAGCCTGGGTGACAGAGCATGACTCCATCTCAAAAAAAAGCAAATACAAAAGCGGCAGCGGCGGCTGTGTAGGGAGGCTGGGTTGCGGCTGTGTAGGGAGGCTGGGTTGCGGCTGTGTAGGGAGGCTGGGTTGCAGGCCTTTATGAAGCTTTTAGCTTGAACTGTGGAGACATGAGGAAGCATTGCCAGGTTTTGAGCAGAGGGACACACAGACTCTGTGCTCAACAGGCTTCTTCTTTCAGCTGCTGTGGGGGAACTGAGCGGGGATGGGAGATAGGCAGTGGGTTAGGAAAGGGCTTGTTAGAATAATCCAGGCAATTGGCTGGGGGAGGGCAGACAGCGCCTTCCACTTCCTCCTGGGGTGACAGTGGTGAAGGCAGTGAGAAGTGGTTGGATTCCGGATGTTACGAAATGAGCACAGAAGGGACTGGGGGCCCAGGCGCAGTGGCTCAAGCCTGTAATCCCAGCTACTCGGGAGGCTGAGGTGGGAGGATCATTGGAGCCCAGGAGTTGGAGGCTGCAGTGAGCTATGATTGCACCACTACACTCCAGTCTGGGCGACGGAACAAGACTGGAGACATGCAGTGGCAGGAGTGAAAGAACGAGGGGGTTGGCGGGGCGCGGAGGCTCACGCCTGTAATCCAAGCACTTTGAGAGGCTGAGGCGGGCGGATCATGATGTCAGGATATTGAGACCATCCTGGCTAAGATGGTGAAACCTCGTCTCTACTAAAAAAAAGAAAAAAATCAGCCGGGTGTGGTGTCGTGCACCTGTAATCCTAGATACTGAGGAGGCTGAGGCAGGAGAATCGCTTGAACCCAGGAGGTGGAGGTTGCAGTAAGCTGAGCTCACACCACTGCACTCCGGCCTGGTGACAGAGTGAGACTCCATCTCAAAAAAAAAAAAGAGGGGATATGATGGTTGATGTCCGTTCAGAATTTAATAAAGTTAAAGCGGGGGTAAAGGATGCTGGGGTGTCTACCACCCATGGGGAAGGGCTGTGGGATTGAAGGCTGCAGGAGTGATGTCAGGAGTTCCAGTCCTGCTAGAGGAGGTTGGGTGTGGAATCAGCACTAAATATAGAAGTAGGGAGGGTATGGGTTCCAGAATCATGGGGGCTCCTCAGAAAGAAAGCCGAGGGCTGGGCATGGTGGCTCATGCCTGTAATCCCAGAACTTTGGGAGGCTGAGGTGGGCAGATTATGAGGTCAGGAGATGAAGACCATCCTGGCTAACAAGATGAAACCCTGTCTATACTAAAAAAAAAAAAAAAAAAGCCAGACATGGTGATGCATGCCTATAATCCCAGCTACTCATGAGGCTGAGGCAGGAGAATCGTTTGAACCTGAGAGGCAGAGGTTGCAGTGAGCCGAGATCATGCCACTGCACTCTGGCCTGGATGACAGAGTGAGACTCTGTCTTTAAAAAAAAAAAAAAAAAAAAAAAATGAGAGCCAAGGGCTGATGGGGCCTGGGTACAGGGGTACAGGGTGGGCTGTGCCTGAGGGTCCCCAGATCCATCCTTCCATGCCCCTTCCGTGTGTTTGAGCCCCGGCTTGACTGGCTCTGCATCCCCCAGGAGACCCATCAGGACTTCCGGAGCATCCAAGCAAAGTTCCGGGCGTCTCAGCCGGAGCCCAGCAGCCTGCCCAAGAAAAGCCCAAAGCCTGAATTCAGTAAACTCAAGAAGTTACCCCAGCCTGAGCTAAGCGAGCACCCCAAGAAGCCCCCGCAGCCTGAATTCAGTGCAGTGTCCTTGAAGCCCCCGCAGCCTGAGTTCCCTGACCTCCCCAAGAAGCCCCTGCAGCCTGAGGTCCCTGATCTCCCCAAGAAGCCCCTGCAGCCTGAGGTCCCTGACTTCCCCAAGAAGCCCCTGCAGCCTGAGTTCCCTGACCTCCCCAAGAAGCCCCCGCAGCCTGAGGTCCCTGACCTCCCCAAGAAGTCCCCGCAGCCTGAGTTCCCTGACCTCCCCAAGAAGCCCCCGCAGCCTGAGGTCCCTGACCTCCCCAAGAAGCCCCCGCAGCCTGAGGTCCCTGATCTCCCCAAGAAGCCCCCGCAGCCTGAGTTCCCTGACCTCCCCAAGAAGCCCCCGCAGCCTGAGGTCCCTGATCTCCCCAATAAGCCCCTGCAGCCTGAGGTCCCTGATTTCCCCAAGAAGCCCCTGCAGCCTGAGTTCCTTGACCTCCCCAAGAAGCCCCTGCAGCCTGAGGTCCCTGACCTCCCCAAGAAGCCCCTGCAGCCTGAGGTCCCTGATCTCCCCAAGAAGCCATCCAAACTTGAGTTGACTGAACTCTCCAGGAAGTTCCCACAGCTGGAGGCCACTCCGTTTGCAAGGAAGCCCCTGCAGCCTGAGGCCGGTGAGGCCCCTTTGAAGGCCTCGATGCTGGAGCATAGTACGCCCGCCCAGAAGCCCCTGCAGCCTGAGGTCGGTGAGGCCCCTTTGAAGGCTCAGATGCTGGAGCCCAGTGCGCCTGCCCAGAAGCCCCTGCAGCCTGAGCTCAGCCACCCTTCCAGACCCCCCTCCGATTCCAAATCCAGCACATTCCCCAGGAAGTACTGGCAGCCTGAGGCCTGCGAGGCTACCCCGAAGCCCTCGCAGCCTGCGTTTAGTACCATTCCCAAGAAGCCTCTGCAGCCTGAGTTCAGTGTGCAGCCCAGAAAGCCCCCACAGCCTCAGGTTGGCGGCCTCCCTAGGAAGTCCCTGCCACAGGCTGAGTTCACTGAGGTCCCTCAGACAGCCCCCTGCAAGCATGAGTCTAGTGACTCCCTCCCCCACTCCCCAAAACCCAACTTCAGCACCCTTCCCAAGAAGCCCCCACAACCTGACTTCAGTGTGTACCCCAGAAAGCCCCCTCAGCCTCAGGTCGGGGGCTTCCCTAAGAAGTCCCTGCCTGAGTTCAGTGAGGCCGCTCAGACGCCCCTCTGGAAGCCTGAGTCCAGTGAGCCAAAGCCCGACTTCAGCGTCTTTCCCAGAAAGTCATCCCAGCCTCAGCTGAGTGACTTCTCCAAGAAGCCCCCGCAGCCTAAGCTTGGGGACCTCCCCAGGACATCCTCAGAGCCCGAAGTCAGCGTGTTTCCCAAGAGGCTGTGGCAGCCCGAATTCAAAGTGCTCTCCAAGAAGCCCCCACAGCCTGAGCCGGGTGGCCTCCCCAGGACATCCTCAGAGCCCGAGTTCAACTCACTCCCCAGGAAGTTACTGCGCCCTGAGTGCCAGGGGCCACCCCGCAAGTTCTCACAGCCTGAGCCCAGTGCTCTGCTCAAGAGACAGCCACAGCCTGAGTTCTTCAGTGATCGCCCTCGAAAGCCTCTACTCCCCAGCTCTGCTTCTGAGAGCTCACTGCCGGTGGCCGTGGCGGGCTCCAGCTCCCGGTACCCGCTCAGCCCTGGGTTTGGAGTGGCTGGGACACCCCACTGGAGGCCAGGAGGCCTTGTTCACAGTGGAAGGGCCAGGCCAGGCCTCAGACCCAGCCATCCACCCCGGCGGAGGTCTCTGCCCCCTGCCAGCAGCCTGGGACCCCCTCCTGCCAAGCCCCCACTGCCCCCAGGCCCCATGGATATACAGAGCTTTCGGAGACTCTCTGCAGCCTCCACAGGTGGGTGAGGGGGGGGCGGCACAGGCAGGAGTGGGGCTGAGGTCCCAGGCAGTGCCGGCCTCCCTGCTGCACTCTCTACCCCACAGATCTACGGAGGAGCCGCTCGGCTGCTGGGCTCCATTTCCAGGCCCGAGAGCCTGAAGACACCCCGCAGTGAGTGTGTGGAGGAAACGGGGAGGGGTGCGGATCATGGGGTTCAGAGGGCTCATCTCAGCTGGGCGCAGTGGCTCACAACTGTAATCCCAGCACTTGGGGAGGCTAAGGCAGGCGGATCACCTGAGAGATCAGGAGTTTGATGACAGCCTGGTCAATGTGGTGAAACCTCGTGTCTACTGAAAATACGAAAATGAGCCAGGCATGGTGGTGCAGGTCTGTAATCCCAGCTACTCGGGAGGCTGAGGCAGGAGAATCGCTTGAACCCGGGAGGTGACAGTTGCAGTGAGCCAAGATCACACCACTGCACTCCAGCCTGGGCGACGGAGCGAGACTCCATCTCAAAAAAAAAAAAACCCTCATCTCGGGTATCCCTGCAGGGACTCAGATGACATCTATGAGCTGTATGACGACGTGGAGCCCAGAGATGACTCCAGCCCCAGCCCCAAGCACAGAGGTTTGTCGATGGCCTGTCCAGGTACGTGCAAAACATTTAGAGCAAAGGCATTCTCTGCCATGCTCCTGGTGTAAGAGTAATGTTTTAGGACCTACTGGCTCCTGCTGGAACTACATCAGGGCCACCCCTTGGTCCCAGAGGCCAAAGGCCAGTGAGAAGGCTGTTGTAGGCAGAGATGTGGCCCAGGCTGGCAGCAGGAGGTGTGGGAGCAGTGGGCAAATCCGGTAATCAAAAGCAAGCAGCAGGCATGACGCGGTGGCTCGTGCCTGTCATCAAGAGTGAGAACCCATCTCTACAAAAAAATTTAAAAATCAGCCAAGTGTGGTGACAAGCACCTGTAGTCCCAGTTATTTGGGCAGCTGAGGCAAGAGGATTGCTTGAGTCCAGGAGGTCAAGGCTGCAGTGAGCTGTGACTGCACCACTATACTCCAGCCTGAGCAGCAGACACCCTGTCTCAAAAAAAAAAAAAAGGACTTGGTAGTATATAAAGCAGGGACGTTTCAAGCCTAGCATCCAGGGGCATGACAGAGTCACTCCTGGGTTGACGACAAGATGCTAGCTTCCATTATTCCATCCATCCATTCATCCATCTATCCATTCATTGATCTATCCGTTTATCCATCTATCCATTCATCCAACAATCCACCCACATTCATCTATCCATTCATCCATCCATTCATTTATTTAGGTATTTTATTCATTTATATGAGACAGAGTCTCATTCTGTCTCCCAGACTGGAGTGCAGTGGCACAATCTTGGCTCACTGCAACCTCCACCTCCTGTGTTCAAGCAATTCTCCCACCTCAGCCTCCAGAATATCTGGGATTATCGGCAAGCACTGCCATGCCCAGCTAACTTTTGTGTTTTTAGTAGAGATGGGGTTTCACTATATTGGCCAGGCTGGTCTCAAACTTCTGACCTCAAGATCCACCTGCCTCTGCCTCCCAAAGTGCTTAAGAGGCACCCACAGCCTGAGTTCTTTGGTGATCTTCCTCAAAAGCCTCTAGTCCCCAGCTCAGCTTCTGAGAGCTGGCCAACATTCAAATGAGGTTCCCGGCCTCATTCATTTAGACCCGTTGTGTTCGAGGTAGCCGGGGGTGGGGTGGGGGGGGGGATGTCTAGGCAAAACTCGAACCTGAAACGCAGGATGGAGGCGTGGCCTGGAGGCAGGTGTGGCAGTGGCAGGGGAGGGAGACTGCCCAGGGCTAATGTTTGTATTTTTAGTAGAGGCCTGCCTCTCCTGTCCAGCTCCAGGGTTAACGCTTTCATGAAAACACAAGCAGCTTCCAGGCAAGCACCTTGCCTGCATGTTCCTAAATCTGTACCCTCCACTCCCAATCCCCCACAAGGCAGCAAGGCAATGGCATCCCCATTTTTTCTTTTTGAGACTGAGTTTCACTCTTGTTGCCTAGACTGGAGTGCAATGGCACAATCTCAGCTCACTGGAACCTCTGCCTCCCAGGTTCAAGCGATTCTCCAGCCTCAGCCTCCAGAAGCTGAGATTACAGGCGAGTGCCACCATGCCTGGCTAATTTTGTGTTTTTAATAGAGATGAGTTTTTGCCATGTTGGCCTGAATGCTCTTGAACTCCCGACCTCGGATGATCCACCCAGCTAGGCCTCCCAAAGTGCTGGGATTACAGGTGTGAGCCACCACACCCAGCGGCATCCCTGGTTTATAGATGCACAAGGTTCGCCAGGCGCGATGGCTCACGCCTGTAATCCCAGCACTTTGGGAGGCCGAGGCAGGTGTACCACCTGAGGTCAGGAGTTCAAGACCATCCTGGCCAACATGGCAAAAACCTGTCTCTACTAAAAGTAAAAATAAAAAATAAAAATAAATTAGCCAGGTGTGATGGCATGCATCTGTAATCTCAGCTACTCAGGAGGGCTGAGGCGGGAGAATTGCTTGAACCTGGGAGGTGGAAGTTGCAGGGAGCCGAGATCACACCACTGCACTCCAGCCTGGGCAACAGAGCAAGACTCTGTGCCCGTCTCAATTAAAAAAAAAAAAAAATAGATACGCAAGGTTGAGGCTCTGGGAAGGGGCTTGCCCCAGCTTACACAGCCGGTCCATGAGCTCAATCTGTGGCAGGGCTTTCAGCAGGAGCCTGAGCCCAAGCCTCTAAGGTGCTCCTGTTCTCCTTGCCAGCCTCAGAGGGCCTGGGATAGAACCTGCCTTGGGCCCTTTCTGCTTCTCCTGGGCTTTCTCCTGGAGCTGCTTGCAACACCTCCCTGTGAGCACACAGCTTCCTGGCAGGGCCCCTCCTGTTTCCGCTCCAGGGGAGGCTCTGTGGCTTAGGCCTGGGGGCCACCATTGGGGATATGGATGGCCAGGACTGGGGCTGCTGAGAGCCTGGGGTAGTGACAGCCTACCTCCGGCCACTCCCAGCAACACTGCTGGAATGCCCCACCCCTTCTGAGGCTAGGAGCAGCTCCCACCCCTGGCCCACTGTTTCTGACACCAAACGACATTCTCCCTTTTCCTTGCCAGTCATTCGAGATTCTGATATTAAAAAAAAAAAGGGGGGCCAGGCGTCGTGGCTCACGCCTGTAATCTCAGCACTTTGGGAGGCCGAGGAGGGTGGATCACTTGACGTTGGGAGTTCAAGACCAGCCTGGCCAACGTGGTGAAACCCCGTCTCTACTAAAAATACAAAAATTAGCCGGGCACGGTGACACATGCCTGTAATTCGAGCACTTTGGGAGGCTGAGGCGGGTGGATCATGAGGTCAAGAGTTTGAGACCAGCCTGACCAACATGTTGAAAACCCATCTCTACTAAAAATAGGAAAATTGGCCTACTGTGGTGGTGCATGCCTGTAATCTCAGCCACTTAGGAGGCTGAGGCAGGAGAATCACTTGAACACTGGAGGTGGAGGTTGCAGTGAGTCAAGATCGCTCCATTGCACTGCATCCTGGGTGATAGAGTGAGACTCCATCTCAAAAAAAAGAAAAAAAAAAAAAACAGCCGGGTGTGGTGTTGCATGCCTGTAGTCCCAGCTGCTGGGGAGGCTGAGATGGGAGGCTTGCTTGAACCTTGGTAATGGAGGCTGCAGTGAGCTGAGATTGCACCTCTGTACTCCAACCTGGGCAATAGAACGAGACCTTGTCTCAAGAAAAAAGGAAAAAGAAAAAGGTTCCACTGCAACGTCCCACTTCCCAGGATCTCCCGCTTCTCAGGGGTGGCATGGGCTTCTCACTGCGGGTACAGCGTCTCAATGGGGCTTAGGTCTTCTGGGGCCAGATCTCTGGGCTCCGCTCTCCCACTGTCTGCCTTACCTGGAGCAGTGGCAGTTCCACTCCAGAAGTTCCTGGAAGGCTCCCCTGCAGGTGGGGAGGGCCCAGCCTTTCCCAGGATCTGAGCAGGCCATGTAGGGAAGGCAGGCAGAGGCCTCCTCAGGGTCAGCTGCAGATGAACCGGGGCTGCCTGGATGGCAGTGCCAAGAAGTGCTCTGATGTGCTGGGTTTGCAGGGCCCTGGAGTGCTGAGGTCAGGTTTGCTCCTGGAGAGACTGCTCATGACTGGGGAAGCCTCTGAGAGGCAGGAGCAGCCGGAGGGGCTGCGTGTTCCGGGTGAGACTGGATGGCCAGGCCTGGTATCTGGCGGGCAAAATCCAGGGGCTGGTCCCTGGGGCTGCTTGGAGGGACATTTTGAGCCATTCAGAAAGGACCCACTGAGACACTGGGTTCTGGATCTTTCACTCACAGGGTGTCCGGGGCTCCCGCCTGAAGCTAATCTCTTGGCCAGCAGGGCTCTGATTTGAGGGCCTGGTCATTTGCCAGGGAGTAGCACAGGGAGGCTGGCACCATGGGAGGCCCCTCAGTTCAGTGTCTCATCATCAGTCACCAGTCCAGGACACCCACCCCAGCAGCATCTTTTTTTTTATTAATTTTTTTGAGACAGTCTGGCTCTGTCGCCCAGGCTGGAGTGCAGTGGCGTGATCTCAGCTCACCATAACCTTTGCCTCTCAGATTCAAGCGAGCCTCCTGCCTCAGTCTCCCGAGTAGCTGGGATTACAGGTACCCATCACCTTACCTGATTTTGTTTTGTTTTTGTTGACAGTCTCGCTCTGTGGCCAGGCTGGAGTGCAGTGGCATGATCTTGGCTCACTACAACCTCTGCCTCCTGGGTTCAAGTGATTTTTCTGCCTCAGCCTCCCGAGTGGCCGGGATGCATGTCACCACGACTGGCTAATAATTTTTTTTTTTTTTTTGGAGACAGAGTCTGGCTCTGTCACCAGGCTGTGGTGCAGTGGCGTGATTTTGGTTCACTGCAACCTCCACCTTGCAGGTTGAAGCAATTATCCTGTGTCAGCCTTCCAAATAGCTGGGATTACAGGCATGCACCACTACGCCCGGCTAATTTTTGTATTTTTAGTAGAGAAGGGGTTTCTCCATGTTGGCTAGGCCGGTCGCGAACTCCTGTCCTCAGGTGATCTGCCCTCCTTGGCTTCCCAAAGTGCTGGGATTACAGGCGTGAGTTACCATGCTCAGCCTTTTTTTTTTTTTTTTTTTTTTTGAGATGGAGTTTTGTTCTTGTTGCCCAGGCTGGAGTGCAGTAGCACGATCTTGGCTCACCATAACCTCTGCCTCCCAGGTTCAAGCGAGTCTCCTCCCTCAGCTTCCCAAGTAGCTGTAGTTACAGGCATGCACCACCACACCTGGCTAATTTTTAATATTTTTAGTAGAGATGGGGTTTCTCCATGTTGGCCAGGCTTGTCTCAAACTCCTGACCTCATGATCCACCTACCTCGGCCTCCTAAAGTGCTGGGATTACAGGCATGAGCCACTGCACCCAGTGGGTTCTAGGGTTCTACTGTAATGAGATTTCGGTGAAAGCATAAGGCAGGAGAGAGGACAAGGAGAGGCTGGCCCATGGGTACAAAGTTAAACTTAGGAGGAAGAAATTGGGTATTCTGTTACACAGTTGGGCACTGATAGCTGACAGTAAAATATTGTGGCCAGGCACGGTGGCTCACGCATGTAATCCCAGCACTTTGGGAGGCCAAGGCAGGTGGATCACTTCAGATCAGGAGTTCAAAAGCAGCCTGGCCAACCTGGTCAAACCCCGTCTCTACTAAAAATACAAAAATTAGCTGGTGTGGTGGCATGCACCTGTAATCCCAACTACTCAGGAGGCTGAGGCAGGAGAATCGCTTAAACCCAGGAGGCAGAGGTTGCAACGAGCCGAGATCATGCCACTGCACTCCTGCCTGGGCAACAGGAGACTCTGTCACAAAATAACAAAAAAACCAAAAACCAACAAAAAACAGCTACCAGGGTGAAGGCTGAGCTGGCAGACCCTGCCTTGACTTGGAGTCCTGACTATCCCCAGATGAAGTGCCCTCGGTTCAGCAAGCTGCCAGGAGGACACCACAAGACCCAGCGCTCAGGTGCCATGGGCAGAGGGGGGGATGGGGGCAAGCTCCAAGAACCCCGAGAGGAGCACACCTTGCTCACAAGCACCCCAATTCCTTGGTGGGGGTTATCAGAAAGGAGAAGGATCCCCAGCCACAGCAGTTGCCACCCATGGACCCAAAGTTGCTGAAGCAGATGAGGAAGGCGGAGAAGGCTGAGAGGGAGTTCCGTAAAAAGTTCAAGGTGAGCCTCGGAGCTAAGCAGAAGTCCTGGCAGGGCTGGGACCAGGGCCCCACAAATCCCACACTCAGAAGACAGGCCTAAGGGCAGCAGCACCAGCAGAGGCTCTAATATCTTGCACCCCAGTTTGAAGGAGAGATTGTGGTTCACACGAAGATGATGATCGACCCCAATGCCAAGACACGTCGCGGGGGGGGCAAGCACCTTGGGATCCGGCGCGGAGAGATCCTGGAGGTGATCGAGTTCACGAGCAAGGACGAGATGCTCTGCCGGGATCCCAAGGGCAAGTGTGAGTGTACCTGGCCCCGCAGCCCCAGGAGGCCGCCCCGCCACCCTGGGCCTGAGAACCCACCCTTCCCGCTCTCTCCACAGATGGCTATGTGCCCAGAACAGCGCTCCTACCCCTGTGAGTACTGGCCCTGACTGTGTGTATGTCGGGGGTGCAGGGTGCGGGAAGTAAGGCATGGTGCCCCTTGCTGACTTAACTGTGCTCTGCCAGGGAGACGGAGGTGTACGATGATGTCGACTTCTTGGGTATGTAGACACTCTGGGTGGGCTGGAGGGACCTTGGTGATTCCTCTGGGGGCTGCTCACTATTGGGTTTCTGGGTAGAGGGGTCAATGGAAGTCACGCTTCCTCGGCAGACCCCCTGGAAAACCTACCACTCCCACTGGGACGGTAAGGCCTGTAGGCGTGAAGCCAGGACAGCCGGACAGCCGTGTCATTCACCCAGGAGCTCTGGATCCTGGTGCAGAAGAGTCAGAGCTGCCTGTGCTGTGCCCGGCCCCATAAAGCCCCGGTTTAAAGCAGTCCTTGCTTCCTGTCTTTTATTTCCTTCCCGATTGGCCACAGTGGAGTACAGGCACAGGAACCCCAGACCAAACACAAAAGAGGGTGGGTCTGCGGTCACCCCCCATCCCCCATGGTCACCCCTCAGGGATAAAGGCAAGGAAGGAGCAAGGGGTGGCAAGAAGCTGGCAAGCAAGGGTGGCTCCCGGTGATTGGAACCCCGCGTGCTGCCAGCCAGGGTCGGGAGGGTGTCAGTCAAGACGTGCCCTTCCACAGCAGCAGCAGCCAGGCCGCCTCGCCTGCTGCACACATGTGCTTGGCCTGAGTGGATCCTGAGGGCACTTCATGAGGGTCTGGGGTGGGGCCTATGCCCAATTCTGGCAGAGCCCAGGTATCGGATTTGGCCTGAGCCTCTGGCAGGATTGAACATGCATGGAAGCTGGCACACGGTTCAGTTTCAGCAGGAAAAACACTGAAATGGAGCCTGACTCAAGCAGAGTCTGTCCCACAGGGAGTTAACCTCACAAAAGGGAGACTGGATGGCTTGGGAGGCTTTTTTGATGGAATCTCACTCTGCCACTCGGGCTGGAATGCAACGGTGCGATCTTGGCTCACTGCAACCTCTGCCTCTCGGGTACAAGCGATGCTCCTGCCTCAGCCTCGAGTAGCTGGGATTACAGGTACACCCCCCACCGCGCGTACACACACACACACACACACACACACACACACACACACACACGGCTAATATTTGCATTTTTAGTAGAGATAGATAGATAGATGATAGGGTTTCACCATGTTGGCCCGGCTAATCTCAAAACTCCTGACCTCAGGTGATCCGCCCACCTCAGCCTCCCAGTGCTGGGATGACAGGCGTGAGCTACCACGCCCAGCCTTGTGAAGCTCTGAACAGCAAATGCCCCATTATCAGCCCAGGGATAACAGCCCACAGGAAGGCAGTTTCCAGGGAAGAAGAGTCTCCCTTTCTGAGGGCAGGCACTCACCTCTGGGCCCTCAGACAAGCAAGAGTGGGGATGAGGTTCCTGGAGATCCCTGCTCCTCAGCCTGGAAGCCCGAGTGGCTCTGGCTCCCCACACTTCAGGTGGTTGCCCACACACCACACACAAGCAGGCTGCTTTCAGGAACCAGTATTTATTATCAAAGTCATATTCGATGTCAACAAGATGCCACAACTACAAAAAAAATTGCGCACATTGCAATCTCAATGCAAACAGTCAAATGGAACCCCAGTCATTAAAAAAGTAATTCAAATTACCCCAAAAAGCAACTGAATTTTTTAAACATCTTTATACATCCAGCCAACAAATTAAAATGGTTAACAAGAAAAAATACAAATTCAGAGGTCTGGTATCGATGTTTAAAAAAGGCAACTGCTTAAGCATTTCTATCGATTCGAACGTCAATCTCTCGGCCACTGAGCTTCATGCCATTCATCATCCGGCAGGCTCTCTCAGCCACCTCTGGTGACTCGAACTTAACCACACCGCACCCCTTGGACTTCCCGTTCTCCATCTTGATGTCGGCATATAGCACGTGGCCTGCACAGGGAGGGAAGAAGAGACCACACGTCAGGCAAACCCAGAGCTCAGCCTGTCTAGACTCCACTCAGTCCCCATCACCTGATGGATTCTGGTAGACAGAGTCAAAAAAGAGAGGCCCCAGGAACCAGTGACTGTGGCCCCAGGCCCACACTGCCATTCTTCTGCTAACAGAGCCTGCCCTAGGAAAAGCCTGCCCTAGGAAAAGCCTGCCTCAAAATTCAAAAAAGAAGGCACCGTGTAAAGTCAGCTTTAGAGGCAGAAGGCTGGCTATATATATTTTTTAGAGGCTTCATTTTTCATACGCCACTGCCTCTGGTTACAAAGCCATCCATAATCCAATGGACACGTTTGTACTGTCCAAGTGTAAGCCAGCACATTACATATATTCATTTGAACGCCTATTCAACATCTAGAGATGTGTCAACACTGGAAACAGGCCAGGCCTACAGGGTCAGAGCACTAAAGGCTAAAGGTGCTAGGGCCACAAAGCCAGAGGCAGGAAGGCACTCAGCCTAGGAGGGGTCCTCTGGGGCAAGTTCTGAGAGCTTACACAAGTTCACCAGAAAGACGACTTGCCAATAGGGGCTTGCACACAGCACTGCAGGGTGCTTGTAGCACTTGCTGCTCAGGTTCTGGGATGGGAGGGAGATAGAGGACAGGGGGGACCAGTCTTCAAGGGGCTTGAGAGAGTGGACTTTTTCTTGAAGGCTAAGGGTCCCTCCAGGCATTGCAAAAGTTGGGGGCTGTGATCCCACTGGCCTTTTCAGAATATCTAGCTACAATGTGGAAATTCAGGAGTGGGGAAAGAAGCAGGTCATGACTCAATGACTTGCCCCAAAAACCATGGAGAAGCAGCAATGGTGGCGAAATCGGAGCAGCTGCTGAAACGGGAAGTGGGAGGACAGTGCGGAAGCAACGCTCAGCCCTGTTTAGGCCCCTCTGGCTAAAGAGAATGGAGGTGGTGCATGAGGGTGAGGGCTTACCCTGGAGGGCAGGGAAGGAAGACAACTTGCTTTCAAGCCACAGAGGGAGCCTTCCAGAAGGGTTGTCTGACATGCCAGGAAACCATGAGACCTTAGCGTCACCCTCACATGAACAGCTGTGCACCCAGAGCCCACAGCGCCTCCCCATGGCACCTGCTAGGCCGGGCATTCTCTCAGAGGCCCTCAATCAGCTGTGCTGAGGGGAAACCGACCTCGTCTGGGATGTATTTGCCACCTAGAAGCCAGGTGAGCTCATAAAGAAGACTTTGCCTGATTTATCTGTGAAATGCAGACACTACTACCTTGTTTCAAAAGCCTCAACAAAGGAGGAAAAACGTAATTAAGGATGAAATGATAACAGGTGAAAAACATATGACACATCACAGGACACTCAACAACCTAACCTGAGCATTGGCGTGGGCAGAACAATGGCAAGGCCATGAGTCCTGAGCTGATGGAGAGGGCTGGGAGGGAGGCTTTGCTGCTGACTCGGCTGCATCACCGACAAGTGTGAGGCAAGGACCTAGAAAGCCGTTCCCAACACTTACCGCACTCGTTGAATTTGTCCTTTAGCATCTTCCATGTGAAATCGAATGGGAGCTGAGGGGGGAGAAGAAAAGGGAGACTGATGTGTGATTAAAGCAAATCCTAAGGCATGCCTCGCAGCTGGCTCTGAGGGCCAAGCTAAATTTCTTACTACACCAAGAAGTGCTGCCCTTCAGACTGACGGGATCAGCAGGGACTAACAGGTCCACGTGGGACAAGGCTGTGAAGGGGCACAGCCAGCTCCTCCCTGGGGCTCTGTCAGTGGGAGCACCAAGCAGGGCGGGATGCTCGGACCTGCGATGCACAGCCCACAGTCACTCAAAAGAGGCTAAGGGTGGCTGAGCTGGGGAAACTAATTCCTTTACAGCCACTTCTTTCCCTGGATCTTTGTGCAAGACTCTGGCTCATTAAGTGATCAGAAACTGGAGTCTTTGAGCTCAGAGTCTGCTCCATATTCTAGCACAGTGGAGAAGCCCAGGCAATTCCAGAACCCACAGTTCTCACATTCCTTACTTGTCCTGCTAGCACAAAACATGAGGGACAGGGACAAGGAGGTGTGGTCCCCTTTGTGGGGCGCCACCTCTGACTTCATCCTGCTGATCTCTGCCTCCCTCATCCCCTGGTGCTCACCACCATCAATAAGTTCCCCAAGAGCCACTTACATTTCTCACAAATATCTGGCAGGCCTTCCTGGCCACCCCAGGAGCATGGCCTCCAGCTCCACCAAAGGAACCTGCGAAGCTTCCTCCAAAGTTGCCACGCTCCATCTCGATGGCGCGATCAAAGCTGGCACTGCCACCGCCACCCATGGCCAGGCCCATGCGCTCGATGCCAGCACCCAGGGCCGGGCCCATGGCAGGGCCCATGCGCTCAAGGCTGTTGGCACCCATGCGCTCCAGGCCCATGCGCTCGAGGCTGTTGGCGCCCATGCGCTCCAGGCCCATCCGCTCCAGGTTGTTGGCGCCCATGCGCTCCAGGCCGGTAGCCATGCGATCCATCACAGGGCCCATGCGCTCCAGGCCAGCCCCCATACCTGCGGGCACCATGCGCTCCATGCTCAGGCCCATGCGCTCAATGGCAGGGCCCATGCGCTCCACGCCAGAGCCCATGCGCTCAATGGTCTGGCCCACACGGTCGATGGGAGCGGCCATGCGCTCGAGGCCGAAGCCCATGCCGGCACCCATGCGCTCCACGCCAGAGCCGATGCGCTCCATGGTCTGGCCCATGCGCTCGATGCTGGAGGCCATGTGGTCGAGGCCCAGCGGGCCCATGCGCTCGATGCCAGAGCCCATGCGCTCCACGGAACCCATACGGTCCATGACCAGGCCCATGCGCTCGATCTCAGAGCCCACGCGATCCATGCCGTGGCCGAGGCCTGCGCCCATGCGCTCCATGCCGGCACCCCCGAGGCGGTCAATGCCAGGACCCATCCTCTCGATCCCAGGGACGCTGCCTCCACCTCCGCCTGAAACAGGGACACAAAACACAGTGAGTGCTAAGAACTTGTATGTGCATGTGCACAACATGCCAGACCACTTCAGCTCATGGGCACAGATCAGGGGTAAAGGCCCGCCATAATTTACCATTAAGACACCCCTCGAATGTTGACAACAGCTACAGCTGAGTGGTGGGTACATGGGGGCCTCATAGCATTCTCTCTGCTCTATGCCACAGCTCAGATTTCTGTAACACAACTCCCCTGCATGTGCCTGTGAGGTGCTAGTGTCTGTGACAAGCTTTGTGAGCCACGGATGTCAACTGCTGAGACCTGAAGTTTCACCATCAGCAGACACTGAGAAATGCTCCAGGGGGAGGCATGTACACCCCCCACTCAGAGGGCCACCCAGGGTCATGAAAAGGAGCGACGTGGAGGCAAGTAAGAGTCACTCCCACTTGTCTGCTCCCACCCTGTCCCCTAGGATGCTCTGCTGGGGGCCAATCCAACTGCATTTCCTCAGCACTTCCGGGGTACAGAGAAGAGATTTGCAGAGGTCAAGAAAACACACACCAAGAGAGATCCTCTGTGTACAAATGCACACAGCTGGCCACTTCTGGGGATCTTTTTGTTAGGGAAACCAAATGACTTGCTAGCTTTGGAAAGAACATGTCGATGGCACTGCAGAGTTGGCTCTGGCAGCAGCTGGGGTCAGTCAGAACGAAAGGACCCCAACTGGTGGTGCTTGCAACTCTGGACACAAAGGGTCTGGCTCCATCAGTAAGGCCACCCCTTTCCACATACTGAGCTCAGGGTTCCTCCCTCAAAATGCTGCCGCCTGGCTCTGAGGGTGGCTGTCAGCCACGAGCCAGCCTGTGACTGATCCAAGGAGCTAGTCCAAGATACCAATTCAAGAGAAAACTCAGCAGTTTCTCTAACTGGCTCTCTGACCATGGCCGAGTGGCTCTGTTGCTCCTTGCCTGCTTCCTTAGCTGCCCAGCAGCACACTGAGCAGCAAAAAGCCCAACTTGAAGAATGGAAGATTTTGAGAGGGGAGAGGTCTCAGAGGCTAACCAACTTCCCCACAGTAGAAGGAACCTAGTGAGAATCGGCACTTTGCCCAAAGGCATCAGAAATGAGGCAACTCCCAATGCCAACTGCAGCAAAAAACTAGGAAAAAATGGTGCCAGTGTGGAGCTCCAGAGCAAGCCCAACAGAGAAGTCAGCAGGGAAGATGCCAAGACACTCAGAGCCTTGAGGAAAATCAGGCAAAAAAGTACATTTAGACTGGGCATGGTAGCTCACACCGGTCATCACTTTAGGCCAGGAGTTCAAGTTCCTGGGCAATATGGCAAAATTCCATCTCTACACAAAATACAAAAAATTAGCCAGGCCAGGTGATATGCACCCGTGGCCCCAGAGTTGCCTGGGAGGCTAATGTGGGAAAATTGCTTAGGCCTGGGAAGTCCAGGCTGCAGTGAGCCGAGATTGCGCCATGACACTCCAGCCTGGGAGACAGAGCGAGACTGTCTCCAAAAAAACCCCACAAAGTATATTTTGTTCTAAGCATCCATAAAACTATGTATTCATGAAAGGTGCAGAACAGAATGTTTCCAGCACTCATCACTGGGTGCGAGGCTTCAGATACTTTCTTCCTATTTTCCTACTGAGTACATGTATTTATTTTAGTAAGCATTTATTACATTTCTTCTACTTACCAAGTAGAAGGAAAACATATTTACTTTTAGGAATTTACAGTGTGGAAAACAAAATCCCCAAATTCGAGGTACTCTGACAATAAGGATGGTCAGCCTGTGCTTACTCTTTCACACATATTCCCTCTCCATAGCGTCCCTGAAGCAGGTACTATTACACTCCCATTTTACAAATTAGTGCTATGAGAAACAGGTTCAGTGACTTGCCAAATGTCACACAGCTAAAAAGCAGCAGAGCTGGTCCCACCCCACGGAGTCTGTGTCAGAGCCCGTGCTTCTCACCACTAAGCTCTATGGTCCCCAGCGATAACAGCCTATTCTAAAAAAAACAAAACATCAAACTAAGTGGTTCCTACCTCCTCCCTGCTTTGCAATGATCTCTCCTCTCTTCAGTGCATTACTTAGGATTTCTAAGGAAATCAGGAAGAAAAAAAAATTAGCCAAATTTCTCTATGGCAACAGCAATGTGCTCATTACAGAAATACTACTAATAAAAATGAAAAGAAAAAGGGAAAGGGGTTGAGAAACATACACACACAGACAAGATCATTGTACAGAGAACTAGGAAAGTCCTTGCTGCTGGTCACGATGCCAAGACCCCAGGTAGCTCCAGAGTCCGAGGCCCAGCATGGGGGGTCACCTGAGAATGCGCCCGGCACAGACAGGAGCCGTGTGCATCCATGAGCTGAGAGCCAGAGCAAGAAGGGGGCCGTCGGGTCTTACTCAGCGGCAGTTTTCTAATTCTGGTCCAGGTTCTCAGGACTGAGGCTTCCTTGCCTCACCTGAGCTGGAAACTAAGCCCCCACCCTCACCCCAGCCAACTTGTTGTTCAGAAGACTGCCCAGCATCACCCACCTGAAGCCCACATTTGTCCACCCAGAGGCATCTCTTGTTATGACAGAGCAATTTAAAGCTGCAGCTCCATGGACAGCCTCAACGCTGAAAGCCCCCATTACCTAACAAATGAGCTCTGCACGGAAATCCTCGAGCATTCCAGTCCTGCCTGAAATGAGCTCGGTGTGCTGTGACTAAGCAATAGATAAGGTTTCAGAAAAATACATAAATGCACCCCCTGCCAAGTGACCCAAACACAATGCTGCTGTTCACTTGCCCATGGCTCACCCACACATCCTTAAGGTTTGTCTGATGCTATCATAGTGTTACCTTTCCAAGGTTCTGGTCAGTCTTTTGCTATGTAGAAGACACCTATACCCACCTGCTCTGGTCTCAAAGTATATGCTCAGCACCTTGGACACTGGCCACGAGGCACATTTCACTTTATGACTAAAGCCACACAGGCATTAACACCTGTCCCACGGCCGCGCACATGTGGTTCACGCTTGTAATCCCAGCACTCCGGGAGACTGAGGTGGTTGGATCACCTGAGGTCAGGAGTTCAAGACCAACTTGGCCAATATGGTAAAATCCAGTCTCTACTAATAATACACAAATTAGCTGGGCTTGATGGTGGGTGCCTGTAATCCCAGCTACTCGTGAGGCTGAAGTGAGAAATATGGCTTGAACCGGCAAGATGGAGGCTGCAATGAGCGGAGACTGTGCCACTGCACTCCAGCCTGGGCGACAGAGTGAGACTCCGTCTCAAAAAAAAAAAAAAAAAAAAAAAAAAAAAAAAAAACCACCACCAAAAAAAAAAAAAAAAAACAACAACAACAACAAGAAAACACCTGCCCCCCACACAGCTGCTTCTTATATCCCAATTGCCCCAGGAAGAGGTGAGAAAGTTCACCAAGAGACACAGACCAGACTTCAGCCTACCAGCAGGTACAGCTCACTCCCAGGACGCCTGCAATCCTGCCCAGCGTACCTGAGCAGAGGCTGGCTTTCCAAAGATAGCACCTCGGCCAAGCCTGTTCAACCCACCTTACTTTGCTGTTGTTCTGTTTTGGGCTTTTGGCAGCAAAGCTATGGTTTTTAGTTTCTGTCTGTAGTGATAAGCAGAAAAGAGGGATGAGGAAGGGGCTACACTGACCCAACCAGAAACAAGCTAAGAACTTATGATTATATTCTCCCATGGACACGCCCTGACCTAGATCAAGCTTTCAATTAACACACCTGCAAGATACCTGCAAAAGCTTTCAACCAACAAGCCACTGATAGGAAGAGAACTGCCAGATTGTCCTGTCGGCATTCACATGCCTCCCTGCGCTGACCACAACTGAAGCCTGTTCTGCCCATGCTCCTCCCCTGCCCCACGCAGACCCTCACCTCCAACCTCTGCACCCAACGCCACCAGCCTCTCTATCTGTGCACACCTGCTGCCTGTGCCAAGCTCATTCAGTCCCCAGCCCCACAGCAGATCCAGTGTTCTGAGCAACAGCATCTAGAACAGCATCTGGGAACCCACATCTCCACCAGAGTTCTCACTAGGCCATTTGGATGCAAAAATCTCTGGTGCTGTTCCAAGTCACGCTTAGTATCGCCTCGGCTGCACCTCATCCTTGATGGTCAAAGACCACAGACCTATCCAAATTTCTGAAGCAGAAAGTACAGCTGTTTGCACAAAGAAGCGCAAAGATCTACTGTCTTGGCACGGGAAGGGACACCGAGTAGGAAGGGTACTACAGAAGGGAGCACCACCATGAAAGGAGCACCACCAACTCTCATGGCAAGTACACAGGAAAGAGACCAAGAATTCAATCTTGGAAAAACCAATCCAACCACTCTGAAAATCTGACTACATCACTTTACTAATGTAGGTCTGATCAGAAGCAGCAGCAGGTAATTCCAGGACAAATAGATTGCATGGTACCAATCAGAAAGAAGGTGGAACTACAGCAGGAGAGGTGGCACCCTACAGATGATGTTTCTATTCCAGTCAGGACAGGACAGTTTCCTGCGACCACATGAAGTGACCTCACAGGCAAGAAGCCCACATCCACCTCTCGGTGTGCCACTCATGTGCCACTGCAGGAAGTGGAATGAGGCGAGAGGTGCCACATAGTGGCAAGGAACTGAAGGTTCTGAGCAAGAAAAAGTACCTACGAGTGTAAAGTCACATGCCATCTATTCTTGCCACAGCTATCCTATCCACAAATTACTGTTTGCAGCCAAATGACAGTGTTTTAAAATATGGGTTTTTTTTTTTTTTTTGAGACGGAGTTTCACTCTTGTTACCCAGGCTGGAGTGCAATGGCGCGATCTTGGCTCACCGCAACCTCCGCCTCCTGGGTTCAGGCAATTCTCCTGCCTCAGCCTCCTTAAAATATTTTTTTTTAAAAATACACCACTAGGGCATGGTACGGTGGCTCACACTTGTAATCCCAGCACTTTGGGAGGCTGAGGCGGGCGGAACACGAAGTCAGGAGTTTGAGATCAGCCTGGCCAACATAATGAAACTCTGTCTCTACTAAAAATATAAAAATTAGCCAGGCATGGTGGCACACACCTATAGCCCCAGCTACTCAGGAGGCTGAGGCAGGAGAATTGCTTGAAACCAGAAGGCGGAGGTTGCAGTGAGGCGAGAAGATCACGCCACTGCACTCAAGCTGAAGTGAAAGAACAAAACTCCGTCTCTCAAAACAACAACAACAACAAAAATACACTGTTGGCCAGGTATAGTAGCTGCTGCCTGTATACTCAGCACTTTGGGAGGCCAAGGTGGGAGCATCACTTGAGCCCAAAAATTTGAGACCAGACTGGGCAACATAGGGAGACCATGTCTCTACAAAAAGATCAAAACATTAGCAGGGCATGGTGGCATGTGGCTGTGTTCCTAGCCACTGAGAGGCTGAGGTGGGAGGACTGCTTCAGCCCACTACATTGAGATCAAGCCCACTGCACTCCAGCCTGGATGACAGGGCAAGACCCTGTCTTAAAAGAAGAATCAGCCAGGCGCAGTGGCTCACGCCTATAATCCCAACACTTTGAGAGGCCAAGGCGAGCAGATTACCTGAGGTCAGGAGTTCGAGATCAGCCTGGCCAACATGGTGAGACCTCATCTCTACTAACAATATAAAAAATTAGCTGGGCATGGTGGCAGGTGCCTGTAATCCCAGCTACTCAGGAGGCTGAGGCAGGAGAATCACTTGAACCCAGGAGGTGGAGCTTGCAGTGAGCTAAGACCATGCCATTGCACTCCAGCCTGAGCAACAGAGCAAGACTCCGTCTCAAAAAAAGAAAAACAAAGAATCTTGCCCCTCTGAGCTGAAGGATGAATCTGATGACCACCTTTCTAGGGCCTTCATAAATTCTAAGAATACAGCCAATATAAAACAAACATGAACAGACCTGGCGCGATGGCTCACACCTGTAATCCCAGTACTTCAGGAGGTAGAGGTGGATGGAATGCTTGAGATCAGGACTCGAGACCAGCCTGGCCAACATGGTGAAACCTTATCTCACTAAAAATACAAGAAAATTAGCCAGGCATGATGGCACGCACATGCAGTGGCATGATCATGCTTCACTGCAGCCTTGACCTCCTGGGCTCAAGCCATCCTCCCACCTCAGTTTCCCAAGCAGCTAGGACAGGTATGCAGCACCATGCCTGGCTAATTTTGTTTATTTTTTTGTAGAGATGAGGTCTTACTATGTTGCCCAGGCTGAACTCCTGGGCTGAAGTAATCCTCCTGCTTCAGCCTCCCAAAGTGTTGGGATAACAGGCAAGAGCCACCACGGCCAGCCTTACAATGTCTTTTAAAAGAAGGGTCCAGGCTGGGAGTAGTGGCTCACGCCTGTAATCTCAGCACTTTGGGAGGCCAAGGCAGGCAGATCACCTGAGGTCAGGAGTTCAAGACCAGCCTGGCAAACATGGTGAAACCCTGTCTTTAAAAAAAAAAAAACAAGAAACAAACAAACAAAAAAAAAACAAGGGTCCTAGCTTCTATAGGGAAGGCCCACCACAGTGGTCACTTGTTTGAGAAGGCCTTTCGTGATTCCTATTGCTGGCTACTTCTTTTCTTGTGCGTCCATCTCATGCAGGCTAAAATGGGAATCACACTTTTCTTGCTGCAAGGTCCATAAATAATCTCTTCCTCCCATGCTGAGAGGGCCTTAGAGAGTCTAGTTGTTATTAATCTCAGTCCTTAGAAATGTCAGGTAAGACAGGTGCTATGTGATGAATGCCTTGTACTACACAGCTACAAAGAATGTTTCTACACAGCCAGAGTCCCTATCTTTAAATGAAATAAGCAACTCCATTAGAGATGTGGCAGCAGCCGCACATTATGAATTAACAAGGACTGTGGCTGCCAATGGTGGGCTTAATATTCCTAGTTTGAATTAACTCAAGTGACCTCAAGGTTCAGCATACTCCTCATGGTGCTATCTGCTGGAGAGCAGACCCCAGGAGCCTGGGGGGAAGTGGGGAGGGTGGGCAGGTGTGTGAAACAGAACCCCATAGGCCCACAGCGGCAACTTTGTGGAACTCTGCTGCTCTCCTTCCATCCTGCCACCTGCCTGCAAGAATGCAGCACCACACTCCAGACACACATGCGTGTTGGCAAGGGCCTCACAACTCATCTTGCTCGTTGTTGACAGGGCCCCAGAACTCAGGGAGCACTCTGCACTCCAATTTACACCCGCAAAGGGTAGCATTTTCACTGTCAAATACTGCCTCACACTAGTCAGTTTTTGACATTTAACAATCTTTTTTTTTTTTTTAAACTTTAATCCCAAAGTTCTGGGATTGCAGGCATGAGCCACCACGCCCAGTCAACATTTCACAATCTTTTGATTTAAATTTTTTTTTTTTAAATATTTGAAGAGATTTATTCTGAGCCAATTATTGTGGGTAACCCCCTACATAGGCACCGAGGAAGGAGAGCTAAGGAGAACCCTGGCACAATTAAGGCCTGAAGAATATCTCAGTTTATAGTGTTACCACTCAGTTATTTCCTTTTATATAATCCTTTTTTTGCATTTTTTGCATTTTGGGTACATGTGAAGAACATGCAAGATTGTTGTATAGGTACACACATGGCAGTGTGATGTGCTGCCCTCCTCCCCATCACCTATATCTGGCATTTCTCCCCAGGGCTATCTCTCCCCAGGCTATCTCTCCCCAACTCCCCACACCCCGATTTAAATTTTTATAGCCACTCTATTAAAGATTTGACTCACGCTGAGTGATGGGCTCTGGGAGTCTGCCTGACCACCAGTCTAATGGCAGCACCCATGACCATAATGGCTACACTCTGGTCATGAACATTTTATTAAACCCAAATGCCTGCTTCAATTCTTTTTTCACCGTGATTTACAGGTTCCTTGCAGTGCTCAAGGGCTCTAGAGGTCATCCCTCTACTCTGCTGTAGAGGGTGGAAGGAGCACTCTGAGTGGTGAATCTGAGAACACACACTGAGTCTAGGAACACACACTCCACTTGTGGTTCTCCACAGAGAATCGGCACTTGGAATCCTTTGCCACCCCCTACCCCAGGCTGTGAATCCTGAATGCTAGATTACACCTGCCAGTTCACCACTGACTTTGCCACATGGCTCAGCACAGCTCCCAGGCCAACCCATCCTGGCTTCCATCTACTTATAACTGCACCAATCTGCTTCTCACAGCAACAACTCAAATTCCCTAATGACTAATCTGTTTTTAAAAAATAAGAGATGGGGTTTGCCACGTTGCCTAGGCTGGTCTTGAACTCCTGAGCGCAAGCAATCCTCTCACCTTGGCCTCCCAACGTGTTGGGATTACAGGCATAAGCCAACACACCCAGACTAATCTGCTCTGAGTAACATTTTAGCAAGCCTGATTTCGGAAACTTTTCTTTTTTAAATTAAAATCCCATGCACACACAAGTTACAAGCTTGAATGTACACTGGAAATACAGACCTTTGTTGCTTTATTACTAAGGATGACGACTTTCCTACACCCTTTTACTCTAGAACAAGGCACACATGAAGAGGGCAACAGACATCATGCCCCGCTGCTCCCTATGCACCAGAAGAAGGGCCTGATCATCAGAGATAGCCGCCTTTCAAGCCTGACAGTGATGTCTGTCCTTGTACCACTTTCACATCCTCTGTTATGAGAAACCCGTAACAGAGGTTTCTCATAAGAAAGGTTTACACCCAAATCCCTAATGACTTCCCATTTCAAGAAAGTTTCTGTGTATAAAAGCAGCTGCTTTCTTGTGGTGAAGGGGAAGGTCAGAGAGTAACCAGCATATAGAGGATTTCAAAAATGAAGATTTCAGACTTCTCGTGCACACTCTATAGCACCGCTGGTGCCCTGGGGCAAGTGCTGTGCTGGAGGCACTTATAAAAGGCAAGATCCCCACATGATGAAGAGCCAGATCTGGAGCCAGACGGCCTGGGTTCATATCCAGTCACCACCATTTACCAGTCAAGTGACCTTAGACAACTACCTATGACTCAGTTTCCAACGAAATGGGGATAGCAGTACATACATATCACGTGGCTCTCGCAAGGACAAAATGAAATATATTGTTATATTTCTGTTAAAATGCTGGGGGCGGAGCCAGGAGCGGTGGCTAATGCCTGTAATCCCAGCACTTTGGGAGGCTGAGGCGTGCATATCACCTGAGGTCAGGAGTTCAAGGCCAGCCTGGCCAACATGGTGAAACTTCGTCTCTACTAAAAATACAAAAATTAGCCAGGCATGATGGCATACACCTGTAATCCCAGCTATGCAGGAGGCTAAGGCAGGAGAATTGCTTGAACAGAGGTTGCAGTGAGCCAAGATCACACCACTGTACTCTAGGCTGGGCAACAGAGTGAAAGCCAGTCTCAAAAAAAAAAAAAAAAAAAAAGTTGGTGGGAAGGGGCAGTGGAGGTTTTGAATTATACTAAACCAGAATTTGCAATATGAAACTGCTACATTAAAGGAGGCTGTGGTTTTTATTAATGCTTCTGTGGACAATTTGCTGCTGAGGCAGACGATAAAGAACTACCTATTCCAGCACTCCTAGAGAGAGACAAACTTGATCAAACTTTAAAGAATCCCTCATACTCGGAGCCCATAACCATGAATGTGTACATGCTTTTTAACGCTGTACTGGAAAATTATTGCAGAGCTTGGGAACATAGGACATCTCAAAAGACTAATGACCAGTAAGTCTACTATTATGTCTAGTTTTTTAAAATATTTAGGGCAATTCAAAAGACATTTGATTCGGTAGAAAAGTAGAAGTGATAGGCCGGGTGCGGTGGCTCATGCCTGTAATCCCAGCACTTTGGGAGGCCGAGGCGGGTGGATCACCTGAGGCTGGGAGTTCAAGACCAGCCTGGCTAACATGGAGAAACCCTGTCTCTATTAAAAAAAAAAAATTAAAAAAAAAAAACAAAAAGAAAGAAAGAAAGAAAGGAAAGTGGAAGTGATAAATCACTTATTCAGTGGGTCTGCAGCCTAAAAGTCACCTGAGAACCAAGAGAAGGCAAAGAGTGGGTGATAGCAGGAAGAAAACACGATTCTTACCATTTATCCTGCCCATGTTCATCCCAGATCCAAATCGACCCATGTTTTCCATACCACCACCAAAGGGCCCCTCCATTCCTGCAAGAGAGGTTCACATTTCACCATCATCCAACAAGACTGCTCAGAGTGAGCAGGGAAAGAAAAATTCTGTCACATGTTTCTACTGGGGTATCTTCTGCCAAGAACTTACCAAGTTTAAGGGCTTTTGAAAAACAAAAAAAATGCTAGTGCCCTTCTTTAAAAATCACAATCTTCAAAAAGCTGGTCTGATCCAACCCCCTCAATGAATAGACAAGCAAAAGAGGCACAGAGATGGAGTGGTTTGCCCAAGGTCACAGAGCTAGTTAGTGAGACAGCCAGAACCAAAAGCCAAGACACCTGCTGGGAGGATGGACAGGCAGGAGGAAGTCATTTCTAGACTCAAACTGAAACCAAAGGCAATTTCATGCAGGGCTTAAACAAGAAAGAAAAAGAGGAAAGAGAGAAAACTATGCCTAAAAGTGATTATGTTTGTACTTCATTTTAAATTTCTTACCTCCCATTTTATTTATTCCAAATCCTATGCCTTCCATTCCCATTCCTTAAAAAGAAAAAGTCAATGCAAACTAAAATTATGTCAAAGCAGTAAATAACGTTTGAATTTAAAAAGCGTAATTCCAAACCAGCAAATGAACCCAAAAGAAAATCTCTGATGACAAGAATATTGTTATCAAGAAAAAGAGGCCCTATCATTTCAATTGTAAAATATATGGCTTAAAATTCTGATGGATTGTCTGGGTGTGGTGGCTCACGCCTGTAATCCCAGCACTTTGGAGGTCGAGGCGGGTGGATCACGAGGAGTTCAAGACCAGTCTAGTCTGGCCAACACAGTGAAACCCCATCTCTACTAAAAATACAAAACATTAGCCAGTATGATGGTGTGTGCCTGATATCCCAGTTATTCGGGAGGCTGAGGCAGGACTATCGCGTGAACCCAGAAGGCGGAGGTTGCAGTGAGCCGAGATCACGCCACTGCAATCCAGCCCTGGCAACAGTGGGAGACTTCGTCTCAAAACAAAACAAAACAAAACAAAAAACAACAACAAAAAAACACTGTCCAACTGGGTCATTGAACTATGTAGCTCCCTCAGATTTTTTTTTTTTTTTTTTTTGAGACAGGGTCTCCTTCTGCCACCTAGGCTGGAACACAGTGGCATGGTCACTACTCACTGCAGCCTCCACCTCCCAGGCTCAAGTCATCCTCTTGCCTCAGTCTCCCAGGTAGCTAGGACTGTAGGTGTACACCACCACACCTGGCTAATTTTTTAAAAATATTCTGCAGAGACAGGGTCTCACTATATTTCCTAGACTAGTCTCAAACTCTTGGCATCCAAAAGTGCTAGGATTACAGGCATGAGCCACCACAACACGCCTAAACATGAAATAGAATTATAAAACACATTTTATGGAACATTAACTTTTTAGAAAAATATTTTAGGGAACAGAAGTAGATAAAAAGTCCCTGTTAAAGGTAAAATCTTCAAAATAAAAACCAGTTCCTAAAAAACCAAGACTTCCTCCCCAACCCCCAATCTTTCTGTTTAGGTGTCAGACATGGGGACATGTTGGGGGGGGCATGTGTGTGAGGAGGGGTGGATTGGTAGGGCCATTCTCAATTGTGGCCCAGGACTTTGAAGTCAGCACCAGGGGTGGCTCTGGAAAAGAGAATAGGGATATGCAATCCACACTGCAATTTCAAATGAATCCAAGAAAGACCAAAGTTTAAGGCCATAAAAATGAAACATTCCTTAATAAAAATACATCATAACACAGAAATGAAAATGCTCAACAGCAAAGCCTAAGTTTATTCTACATGTCAAAGCTTTCAAGCAGTAGCTACTCCTTGTCCTTTTATTATTATTATTATTTTTAGACAGAGTCTTGCTCTTGTTGCCCAGGCTGGAGTAGTGGTGCAATCTCAGCTCACTGCAGCCTCTGCCTCCCGGGTTCAAGTGCTCCTCCTGCCTCCAACTCCTGAGTAGCTGGGGTTTACGGGCCCACACCACCATGCCCAGCTAACTTTTTTATTTTTAGTAGAGACGGGTTTTCACCATGTTGGCCAGGCTGGTCTCAAACTCCTGACCTCAGGTGATCCACCCACCTCAGCCTCCCAGAGTCCCATCTTTTGTCTTCTTAAAGACAACACTGTCCGCCATGTTTCCTGTGTCGGCCATGTTGTCATGCAGTAAGGCCCTCTCCGCCTTTCTTTCATCTATCAATGCCCCTAGCTCTCTAGCAGCAGCTGTGCCCACACCAGGAGGGCCCAAGGGGGTCCGGGTAAGAAAAACTTTTTAGGGGACTACAGCAGTGTCACGGTCCCATGCTCAGGAGACCTGCAGCCTGTCACTAACTGACAGTGTGACCTTGAGCAAGAGCAACTCTCTGGCTTGCCTCCTCTTATCAAATGGCATGACTATCTCAGCTCATAAGGTTGTGAGGTTACAATGAAAAAGCATAATGACTTTTTAAAAAAGGATTCAACTCAATAAAAATACAAAATATTGCCTTTATTCAAAATGAAGCACAGATGAATGAGGAGGGATTTTTGGCCCAGTTAAATCTGTATTTCATTTAAACTACTCAAAGTCCAACTGCCCCAATAATTAACTTTAATAATTTTGACTTCCCCAAACCCCCAAGCAAGGTGCACTGTCATTCTTACCTGCGGGGCCTATGTTTCCCATTCCAATGCCTTTATTCAGGTGATTGGCATCAATGGGTTGCCCTCCTGGTCCTAACCCCATGCCAATACCACCAAGGCCATCTGGAAGGAAAAGAGAAAGTGGCTTAGTTTTCCCCTACTTAGTAAACCTTGACCCTCAAAGGAAAGGAGTCTTTGTTTATTGAGTTGCAGCTATCCACTCCAGCCTACTGCCCTCACCCACCAACAACCCCAGGACCTAATGTAATATTTAACATCAGCACACTTGGAAACAAAACCTTGTTCTGGCGTTTGGGACGTGTGTGTATACAACAAAGACAGCTGAAAACCAATGCACTTGAAAGTCAACAACCCCCATACTAAGATTCTTGAGCTCCTATTTGTTTCACTAACCCACGGACTGAAAACTGTCTGATCAAAAACAGTGACTCAAGACATCAGATAGCAAGCAGCACAAGTGTGCCCAATCCCTAGTAGCCCAAAAAAGGTCTCATGAAAAAGCAGTTTACAAACCATCCAATCAACATCCTGGGTATACACTACTCTCTGAATCTGGGTGGCTTTAGTAACAATGACCTTAAAGTATTCAAGGAACCTATCTTCCTGCCCCCAAGCCTCCTAACCCACAAATGGGGACCCAGTCCACACTCAGCTCCATGCCCCACAAACACAAATAGGAACATAGAAATACAGGCTGGTCTCTGGAAACAACCAAAAGAGCTAACACTTGCAATATTTGGGGTAACCACCACCTAAGGCTTAAACCATAAACAGGTAAAGTTTTAAAAATGAATGAAGGCCAGATGTGGTGGCTGACACCCGTAATCCCAGCACTTTGGGAGGCCAAGGGATGGATCACCTGAGGCCAGGAGTTCAACACCAGACTGGCCAACATGGCAAAATCCCGTCTCTACTAGAATTACAAAAATTAGCCTGGCATGATGGCACACACCTGTAATCTCAGCTACTCAGGAGGCTGACAAGAGAATCAGTAGAACCCAGAGACGGAGGTTGCAGTGAACCAAGATTGCACCACTGAACTGCAGCCTGGGTCATAGAGTGAGACTCTATCTCAAATTAAAAAAAAAAAAAGGAAACAGGCCAGGCGCAGTCGCCTGTAATCCCAGCACTTCAGGAGGCTGAGGCAGGTGATCACCTGAGGTTGGGAGTTCAAGAGCAGCCTGACCAACATGGAGAAATCCCGTCTCTACTAAAAATACAAAATTAGCCTGGCATGGTGGCGATGCTTATAATCCCCAGCTACTCAGGAGGCTTGAGACAGGAGAATTGCTTGAACCCGGGAGATGGAGGTTGCGGTGAGCCAAGATCGTACCATTGCACTCCAGCCCAGGTAACAAGAGTGAAACTCCATTTCAAACAAAACAAAACTCATTTAAAAAGTAAATAAAACCATCAGTCAGTTGAAAGGCCACACACAAAAAAAGCAAATAAAACCTGTTGCCAGTTGCCAGGCATTTAATCTGATTAACGTTCCATCTTTAATTGCATAGCAACAGCAGCAAGAGATCACCAAGGTTACTTACTCCCCAAAGCACTGAAGGCTTTGAAGTCAACCCTCTGAAATGTGCTGGGAGACCAAGAGCCATGGATAACGGGCTCCCTAGGGTGTGTGCTCCTCCTCCTGCCCCAGCACAAGACCTATCAAGAGCCATCGCCATGGTCCAGGGAGACCACTGCTCAGGTGAACCACCTGAGTATGTATTTGGGAAATGAGTACATTATGTCCAGGACATGCAATCCTTCTCTAAGTAATGATGCCTTTCAACAGATGAGCCATCTCATGAAGCCGCAGATTTGTTCTCAAGATACATCTGTCATGCTGTCTTAATGCTACACTGCAAAGGTGCTCTGGCCTGGGCTCCCATCCAACTCAGCAAGTGAGTGGGGTCAACTTGAGCAGCTGCTCCAGACCAGGCCCCCTCAACCCGCCTGGTGGAGGGCCCCCAGCACAGCACACAGAGGCCTCTCACCCTCACCCATCTTCCTTCTCCAGGCTGGCCCTACCTGTGCCAGTGATTCCCTGAACCCTCCCACCGCTGTCTGCACTCAGGTTCTGGCTTCCCGCCTCAGGCTTATCTAGGACTTTCCACTAATATGTGCCACTTCCTCCTATGTGGTGGCCAATCAACTAGCCTTCCCTGTCCCAAGACAGATTTTCACCTAGAGTCAAACATAGCCGATCCCTTCCCCTTCTGCAGAGAAGTTATTTGTTCAAGACACTTCACATACCATAAAACTCACCCAAAGTATTCAGTAGTTTTTAGTATATTCAGAGATATGCAACCATCACTATCATTTAATTCCAGAACACTTTCATCACTCAAAAGAGAAATCCAACCTTATTAGCAATCACTTCCCCACTTACCCCTTCCCAGCCACAGGTCACCACTACTTTCTGCCTTTATGAATTTTTATATACTGAGCATTTCCTATAGATGAAATCAAGGTTCATCTACACTGCGACGTGTATTTCATCCAGCTGCAAACATCTATGGATGAATTTCTGTATGGATATCTAGTGTGTACTGCTGGCCCACATGAGACTAATCAATGTCTTCTGAATTCGAGGGCAGTCTGGTTTTCACTCCCTTCACAGGTTCTGATTCTTCCTTCCCCAGGACACTTTCAAAATGCCTAACTACATCCTCTACATCCTGGGGCTCACCACAAGGTAATCCAAACAATATCCTCAAGTTCTGAATCTCTGCTCATTTCTCACCCTGAAAAATCTATAGTAAAGAACTGGCCAAAAGAACTGAGGGCTAACCTGGCAGAGGTTCAAGTGAAACTCTATGGTCATTTTCTTTTTATTAGCATAACTCAAATTCAAACTCTCAGCCATAATCACTGAAACACTTACGGGGAAGTTGTTGTGGACGTTCAGGAGGGAAGAAATCTCCCTTTGGTAAGGCCCTCTCATCCTGAAAGAGAATGAAAATGAATAAATCTTAGTATCCAGTGCAGCAGTGTTTGCAATAGCAAAAGACTGAAATGACCCCCCCCATCAACAGAGGACCGGTTGAACACACTATCCCTACCATGGAATCATATGCAAGGATGGAAAGGCATATAGAATGTGCTTGCTATTTTATGTCAAGGGGAAGGATCAAAGACACATGGATATTATTTTGGGGGATGATGGGAACCTGAGCAAGAAGTCCAAGTAGGACTCTCACTATCTTTTCATGCTTTTTGACTTTTGAATCATGTGAATCTATTATCTATTCAAAAAACCTAACTATTCTATTTAGAGTAATGAAAAATTGCTGTATAGTTTCTTTTAACATTTTCATGAACTTGAGTCCCAACTAGATTGCCCTCAGCATGTTCCAGTCAGGCCTGTAGTAACTATCATCTTTGGCATAGCCACAGCAGAACAAATGTTTATTAAGACTGAAATACTCCGACTGACCTTTAACAGCTGTCTGAATCAATGCTTAATTATGTTCACAACAGATTTGATGCTAAACAAACATTACATTGTAATACTTTGAAAACTGGAACCCCATATAATAGCCATCCTTTGAAACGGATCACTTGCTCAACCAGGATACCCAGGTGACTTCCTGAGCAAGCCATGAACAGTCAACTGTGCAAAGGGAAAAATATCTAATGCAGTCAAGAGCTGAGTGAGCAAAATGTTATTTCTCTCACAAATTTGTTCAACATACTGCACCCTATTCAGACTAATCCATAAATATTTTACAGTGGTATGTGTACACTCTTACTAATTCCATGTTTTTGCTAGACTTGAGTATATCACAGAGAAAGATCCTACTGACTTACCATCTTGACATGCATTGGTCTATCAAATAGCAGCTGGCCATTGAACATAGCTGGTATTACAATTAAGGTTATTTCTTGCAATTCTAAAAATGTGCACAAAAGAAATACAAAGAAAAAAGAAAGAAAATACTCCCTAACTGCTACCAGTCCCTCTAAGTGATGAATTTATGAGTAATTTCAATTCTTCATTGTGCTTTCAACAATAAACATAAAAGGAACAATAAATAAAGCTGCGGGGGGTGGGAGGACAAGACAACTTCCGCTTATTCCTTAGGTGTGAAGCTTCATTCATAACCTTAAACTTTTCACCAAACCATCCTCTTAAGCAGTGGCATCAAGGTTCTCTGAATGTGGCCAATGGGCCAGGTGTCTACCACCATCTAAACTGAAGGACCGTGTTTTCTGGGTAAGACATGCAGTGGCAGTCTTGCCTGAGTTGCATGAATGTGCTCATGTTGGGTACTCTCCCTGGGATTAAAAACTGTCGGGTAAGCCTAGGCTCAAGGACAAGTGGCCTCCTCCAAAATGATGTTTACTCACTGGACAGAGTGAGGTCCTGTAAGGATCTATTATATAGGAAACAACAGCCCAGTTTCTCTCTAGTGGTGCATTCTTTGGGGGCTCCCTCCTTCAAACCTAGACTTTTCTGAAAACTATCCACACTGAACTGAATCAACTTCACCCCCAGAGAACTTTTTTTTTTTTTAGACTGAGTCTCGCTCTGTCACCCAGGCTGGAATGTAGTGGCATGATCTCAGCTCACTGCAACCTCAGCCTCCCAGGTGCAAGCAATCTCGTGCCTCAGCCTTCAGAGTAACTGGAATTACAGGCGCCCACCACCATGTCTGGCTCATTTTTGTATTTTTAGTAGAGGCGAGGTTTCACCATGTTGGCCAGATTGATTTTGAACTCCTGACCTCAAGCGATCCACCCATCTCGGCCTCCTAAAGTGCTGGGATTACAGGTGTAAGCCACTGTGCCCAGTCCAGCCCAGAGAACCTTTTAATTCCACAGTAATGCATTCCCTCTAGTCACATAAAAAGCATTAATACACACAGTCACATCTTCCTCACACAAACCTACATTACTAAAACAGCAATTTAGGTCAAATTGTTCACAAGCTGAATTCCTGCAAAAGGATACATATAGCTTGCACGGCTTCAATAGACTGTTCAAAAGTAACAGTGCCTATTCCACGACTTTTTCCATCTTTATCCTCAAGAATGTCTGCTCGGACCACCACGCCAGCCATACTAAATACTTCCTTTAGTTTCTTCCAGCCAACTTTATAATCCAGCTAATCAAGAGAGAACGGGGTAAAAACCCCAATGTAAGTATCTTAAGAAACACAACATTTTAACTACGTGAATGAGACATGCTGTGGTTGGAAAAAAAAGTATTAGAAAATAATGTCACACAAACTAAGCAACTGCAATGGAATTTTAAAAATAGGATTATAAAGCCTGACATTCACTATAAACAAACTGTACTTATAGTAAATATACTGTCTCTTTTCTCAGAAGCTTAAGTTACCTCATACTTTTAAACTAATACTCATTTTCTGAACTTTTTTTTTGAGAGGGAGTCATGCTCTGCCACCCAGGCTGTACAGTGGCGTGATCTCAGCTCACTGCAACCTTCGCCTCCCAGGTTCAAGTGGTTCTCCTGCCTCACCCTTCTTAGTAGTTGGGATTACAGGAGCCCGTCACCACGCCTAATTTTTGTATTTTTAGTAGAGATGGGGTTTCACGATGTTTATCAGGCTGGTCTTGAACTCCTGACCTTAAGATCTGCACATCTTAAGCCTCCCAAAGTGCTGGGATTACAGGTGTGAGCCACCGCGCCAGGCCCATTTTCTAAACATTTAAAAAAATTGTTTCCCTGATAAGCTTTACCATACCCTACCCTACCCAACCTACTTTCTTCTAAAAATATTTCCCCTTGCAGATGGCAGAGGTATCATCATTCACTCCGGACATAAGAGGAAGGTGTCAGTGCACTGTCTCTGCTCATACACTCTTACTCTGCACCCAAATCGCACAAAATAAACCAACAGAGAATGCAGACTCAAGTTACTGCTTATGGAAACACCTGCAAAACTCAAGAATCACAGCTCCAATGAGACCATGGTCAAGCTTGTGACTTAGGAACGCAGACAAAACCCACCTCTAAGGCTGATTTTTAAAGAAATGAAGAACACAACCCTTATTTACATTTTTCTTCTCAAATGTCAGAATTACTTTTATAACAGATTGACAAGGTCATTTCATAAAGTCCTGATTTTCCACTTTAGACGATGGCTCTGTTTACTTACGTTTGCTACAAATACTGTGCTTCCAAGTCTTCCAGCCTGCAATGCATGGATAATCTCATTTGGGATGTTGGGATTATTTAGGATACTGGGTGGGATAGTAATCATTCCTGGGCCACCTGGTCCCATACCCATCCCACCAGTCGTAGCCATCACCTTTTGCATTGCTCTCCTGGCATGTTCACCATCAGGATCCTAAAACAAGCACAAAACGTGTTACATTTAACTGACCCAGAAACAACAAAACCACACTTGCACAGTAAATGATATTCTCAAGACTTAGAAACTGAAAGGTTGTTTGAAAAGCATCTCTCAAATGTATTAACAAGAAAGTCCAATGAATTCAACTACCAGCCTAGAAGAGACCAGCTAAAGAACAGGAAAGAAGAAAAGACATGAAATGTGGCACTAAAAACACAGCTCTCAACTAAATTAAGTAAAAAAGAAAACAGGGGTAGGGAGGGAAACATGATTAGATGATATAATGTAGAATTGCCAGACTGAAATTAGAGCTTTATGGGCTTGGTATAGCTGAATCTTACTAATTCATCAAAGGGGGTTTTGTAATTTCTGCAAACCCCATCAATGACTTTTCCAAAAAAACAGTTTTAGATCACACAAGTACCCCCCCATCCTTCAAGTCCTTCAGGTGTTTGAAGTCATGTATATAAGGTCTGGACAATATAACATCTGGACAGGTCTGTGAAGCTCTGGTATTGACTCTCTTCTCGAACTCTCTGTCCTGTCATTTACCACCATCAGCACTAAAAAAGACATCATGAACACATGAGAGATCTTAGACCCTACCACGCTTCGCTCTGAATCTACTCATCTTCCTCCCCAAGAAGAGGTGAAAAGAAGTCAAGAGGGTTTTCTTTTTTTTTGAGATGGAGTTTCAGTCTTGTTGCCCAGGGTGGAGTGCAATGGCACGTTCTCAGCTCACTGCAACCTCTGCCTCCCGGATTCAAGCAATTCTCCTGCCTCAGTCTCCTGAGTAGTTGGGATTACAGGAACTGGCCACCATGCCCAGCTAATTTTTTGTATTAGTAGAGATGGGATTTTACTAGGTTGGTCAGGCTGGTCTCAAACTTGTGAGCTACAGTGATCCACCACCTGCATTGGCCTCCCAAAGTGCTGGGATTACAGGAGTGAGCCACTGCGCCCGGTCAAGAGGGATTTAATCAACAGAAAACCCGTCTTCCTCGAGGAAGATAATCTGATTCAAATCAAATGTGAAAGCAGGTTTGAAGAATAACAAACTCATTTTATTATTTTTTTTTAGACAGGGTCTCACTCTGTCACCTAGGCTGGAATGCAAGGGCGCAATCTTAGCTCATTGCAACCCTGACATTCCAGGCTCAAACGATCCTCCTGCCTCAGCCTCCCAAGTAGGTAGGACTACAGGCATGTACCACCATGCCTTGCTAATTTTTATATCTTTTGTAGAGATGGGGTTTCCCCATGTTACCCATGCTGGAAAAAACTCACTTAAAAAAAAAAAGAAAAAAGATGGGCCAAGAAGAAGGTTCGGACAGAGTAAAACTTAATGGCACAAACCCACAGGCTCACGGTTTGAGAGTCCCTGAGACAACAATGCCGCAGACAAATCACAGATGTTAGAAGGCGGTCACCACCCCAAAGTCCTTGCAGGGAGTGGCTGCTGTAGGCTGTGACTGACACTCTTCATTAAAAACAACAGGTTAGCACTTGCTTTGTAAAACGCCATCTAGGACCATGACAGTGTTTCCCTAATTCCAAAGAGGGATCACTCAACAATTACACACAGGATCCACAGTGTTAAGCCAGAGCTTACTTCTTTGACTTTCAGTGGTCTTCCACTCAGACTATGCTTGTTTAGGACTTCCGCAGCTTTTTTCATGCTCTCTTCCATCTTGAATTCAACAACACTATAAAAAGTCAAAAGAAAACAAATAGAGTGAATCCAGTCCTACAAGTCAGAAAGTTCAAATACCAGTAAGTAACTAGATGATACTTACGCACATCCCTTCGGAGAAAGCCAGAGACCAGTCAGAAGAGCAAGGAAGGGGAAAAAGAAAAGAAAACAATAGTAAATACCAGTGACAGTTATACACAAACTACAAACATGATTAATGTCACAAAGTTAGTCTTTTAAAATGAACCCTTTTAAGGGGAAGCTGACAGAAGTGCCTCGCCTCGCCTTCCTTGTAAAAAGCTGGGCTCCTTAATATTTCCCTCTCCTACGCGTTACCAGCATTGCACTAGAGCTGCTGACGTTGTAATAAGCAGACCTAAATTCAGGGTCTCCAAGAAATCACACCAACTTTAGATCTGCTTCCCTCTGTACTCAATCGAGTCCTTACCATATTCCTCCTAAATCCATCCCTTTCATAAGTTAAGCTCATCCTTTTGATTATTCTAAGCCATTCTATTGCACGACAGAAAATAGTTTATGTTCTCTTTAAACTAGGCCAATTTTGAACATTCAGGTTTTTAATATTTGGTTTACAATTTACTGGCACAAAGGCAACTTTTCGGAATCTTTGGTTCACACAACTTTCAAATTCAGCAAACAACCAAGAGTAACATTTTCTAGACAAGAACACACGTTTTACATTAATTATACCACCGCTAAAATTCCATGCATAATTCACACACAGCCAATTCCTCTGTTAACAAAGAGACAATGCTGCTATTGGTCCCCAGTTATCCAAATTGGGCATCCAAACAGAATACCAAAAAGCTCTTTGGCCAGCCATTTGGAAAAGCGGGACTCCCGTTTGCAAATCCCCTCCCACCCCACTCAAATGTTTGGCAAAATCAAACATAGCTACTGTAACATGAGCACTCACTACCTTCCTGATTTCATTCGATTCCACGCCACCATACAGTTACATTTTTCATGTAGTAAATCCACAGAAGAAATTCTCTCAGACACTTACCCTTGACTTTCCTTCAGCGTCCATTAAGAGCTCCACGTATGTTACCTCACCAACTACAAATCAGTTTCCAGACGACACATAAACCAAGGGAGAAAAGCCAAGAAAACAATGGGAATTTAGAACAATCATCAGCAACCTTGTATGGAGCCTCTGCCTTATAAGAAAGCCCAGAAACACTCCATATTCTCTAAACCACCGAACTAGGCATTACAGGTGTGCAGTAAAAGTAGGTGAAAACACGTTAACAATATGTCCTTGATTTTCCTCCCACCACAAGCAAGCTATTCCACAGATTTCCATATCAATTTCCCTGTCTGGAAAACTCATTCATGACTAGAGGCAATCCAAATCTATAGGAAAGAAGTCTGCGTGATTTACTTTTCTGGGGAAGGGAGGAAAACAGTTTTACACATACAATCTCTTTGGTGGCAAGTAGGTGAAATGCATACAAATTACTATGCCATCGTGCTGAGCTCACATGGTATAAATACAAGGACGCATGTATGCAAAGGTATAAGCTCACAGGCACACATGGCCGCAGGGCCAGCTTCACAGGTGAGCAACCCGAACAGTCGTCCAGAGCCCCGCGCCTCAGCTTGGTTTAATGCTGTTAACGCTGCCATGACATTCTTAATCTTTTAACAAGAGGCCCCTTGTTTTGGTTTTGTGTTGGGCTCCACAAATTCTATAGCTGGTCCTGCACACAGCACTAGGCTCTACAGCTGTAGAGGCAGAATGTTTGAATATAGTAAGATCACAAAACCAGAGCAGCATCTGGATTCTCTTCAGTGAAATTAGGCCAGGCGTCATTCTTGCTGCTTTCTAAACCTCCCCATTAAAGGACACAAATAAATTAAAATTTAGGACTCAGATTTTATATCTAAAGAGTTAAACAGACTCACATGATTCTAATCTACACAAAAGGGAAAAAAACCAAAGCATTTGAAAAGTTTCTGCAGCTTTTCCTCAAGGTTTGGATTGCCAATTCATGACCACCATGACCAGATGTTAGAATCCATCAAGACAACCACCAAAATGGCTGCTGAACTTGAAGATGGCACACACAAAACAAATGTCAAGTGTTAACCTGGAGAAAACAATCTCTAACCAGACTCTCCAAAGTCAAATCATGGGCTTTTGTTGTTCTCTGGATCAGTTTGGTTTAGCAGAAAAAGGGTAAAAATAACCCACCTAATGACCTTGACAAGTCCTGCCTATTCCAACTCTTTTGTTCAAAGGACATTAAAATTATGAGGCTATAGGAAGGAAAAATTTTAATGAAAAACAAGATAAAATTATTTTACAAAAAATTTAAAAATCTGAAGGACGTATTAATGGCTCTGCACACTGGTTGAAGGCAAGAAAGCCAAGTGTTTACATCTAAAGCCTCACCTTCTTTGTCCTCTCCTGAAATGTTTCAGAACCAAACTGGCACTCTGCACAAAACAGGAAGGAGAAAGAATCACTAATGCAAAGAAATGAAGAATGAAAATAGGAAAGATCGGTTTAATTTAACTTTTGGAGTATGTACTCCTGTGGGGTAAACTGAAAAATGACTGCAGCCAAGGGACAGTTGTACAGAGCGACTTTATTTAACCTTTAAAAAGTCAAGCAGTTCAAAAAATGCAACAACCCTGAGACCACGTTAGAAGCCATTTGTTTCAAGAGCAGCAGCCATTCAAGGACCACCAACCCTTGTCTCCACTTTGATGAAAATGCCACAGTGTCAAAACAGTGAATGAAAAGGCCCCAAGTTTATTTCCTACCAGCTATGACTACCACCTAATAACCTTTAAAAAAATAAAAGACTCACAATAACTAATTCAAGACAGCTGCAACCATGTTGTCCAAATTCAAATCCTGTTGCATTTGAAGTTTCTAGTCTGTGTCCATAAAGACACTTGATCAAAAAGCTGTAATTGCAACCTAGAAACCAAGCAAGTCCAAACCAAACTTTTTTTCCATGGCCATAACCACTTTAACAAAAAGAGAGGTTTAGAAATTAGGACTTTTTTCCATGTAACAGTCTAGTCTAATAATGGCACACCTGACTTCAATCCTTTGTACTAAAAATTTGCTTAAAACCTTCTCCATCTTTTTCCCCTACATGGTATCATTGTTTAGCAGTCACCCAAGGGTCCAGCACGAGTAATGCTGTTCCCGAGATTATCAGTAATGACCACTCTCCTCACAAACTCATAAAATTCCAACCTCTATCCTGACAGACCATCAATTCAGTGTTAAGGGATCTGTAATAGCTGCTAATTCATAGTTTCCTATAGGAAGATGAAGCCTTTAAAAGACCACCTCCCTTTTGGTTCTACAATAAAGCAAAGATTTGTTTCATGTAAGTCAGCACAACTCTTGACAAGAATGTGAGGTCAAAATTTGACAAGTAACCACAGTCTGGTCACATTCCACAAAGCTTAATGAACAAACCATCCAAAGCAGATCACACAGTCAGGACTCAGGGGCAGAAGTGACAGCTTGGCAGTAGCAGCAGTCTTACAGAAACGGCACTCGCAGATATTAATAAAAAATACGGTTGCTCCTCTCCCTGTGTAAACATGGATGGAATTCACGGAATCCCAAGAGTAGGCTGCTAAGACAAATTCTACTGCGCTTAAAAATAAAAATATGAAATGAAAAAACTAAGGCATTAAAAAATCTAACACTAAATGTTATCTTACTTCTATTTAAAATGCTCTAAGACACCATTTTTGACCAACATTTAAGTGAATTATTAAAAAGATTGCCTTATTCTTAAAACACATCAGGAGGATAAGATGAGCAAACCAAAAATAACTCAGGTGGTCTCTTGGAGCTACTGTGATCTCACTCTCCCTGCACAAACATTTATCAAAATGAGTATTTGTTTTTGTGTTCCCATTTACTGCCTAAGTCTGAAATGGGAAAAAAAACATAGAGGGAATACAGAGGCTGAAGCTTCACTGAAGAGAATTCATATGTGATAAAGCCCAGAATTTTTCATGTTGTCAAACATTCTTCACCTCATAATGGTCTATTCTCAGGTAGCCACTCTATTGGGGTAGGGGGGTGCACAGAACACATGCATACTCTTTAATATAAAGACATCTTGAAACATGGCAAAATAATTATTCTACACAACTACTTGGCTTATGGACAAGTTAGGAAATGACTGAGCCCATACTCCTCCCTTAATTGCATGGCAATAGCAGAATGGTATTGCTTCCCTAACACCAAAGACCACATAGTAAACCAGACAGGCTGCACTGCTGGGGCTCAACTAACTATTCACAAATATGCAGGCCATGGCCAGGCGTAGTGGCTCACGCCTGTAATCCTAGCACTTTGGGAGGCCAAGGAGGGTGGATCACCTGAGGTCAGGAATTCCAGACCAGCCTGGCTAACATGGATAAACTCCATCTCTACTAAACATACAAAAACTAGCTGGGCGTGGTGGTGGGCACCTATAATCCCAGCTATTTGGGAAGCTGAGGCAGAAGAATTGCTTGAACCCTGGAGACAGAGGTTGCAGTGAGTCAAGATCATGCCACTTCATTCCAGCCTGGGTAAAAGATTGAGACTCCATCTCAAAAAAATAAAATAAAATGAAATGCAGGCTGCATTTCCAACCAAGGAAAATATGGAGGAACATGAGTAGACTGGGCAGGAATTTTATTTAAATTGAAAATACATTTCTGCCTAATAAAATACATTTCTGTCACAATGCAAATTATCTCCGGGAACCAAGATGGGAGGCTTTCTACTGGACTACACTTGCCCTCTGGGCCTTAGTTTTCTGTCAGCTGCAATTTGAAATTTACTTAAAGTGGAGCATTAAATACTAACAGAAGGATTAAGTGCTTAAAGAAATCTTTGCTTACACAAGTTAAACTGACTGCTGCTAAACTTGGGATTGACTGGGGGTAAACTACATCCCCAACCTTCCTTTCTTCCTCAACCCAGGCTCTGTTTACTCACTGCAGGTGCAGCTCAGTTCTGCTCCGGTGGCGCTGCCCCATCTGGGTGCTGCCAGCTGCCTGGTGAGGCCAGGAGAAACAGCCCAGCAAGGAGCTTCCTCTACCCACATAGTACTTGATGGTCTCAAACAAATGTAGCACAACACTAAGTTTAGAAGCCTAAGATCGCCTTTTGCTCACAGAAATCTTTGTATTTTCTACCCAGTCCTTATGGTCAGTAACTTTAAGATGTGTAACCCTTTACCTGTCAGGATACAAACTGGGAACACACGTGGACTGTTAAGTCACTTTCAAAGGCATGAATGACCAGTTCACTTCCTATGTGGATTATCAACAGGGGATTCTAGATGCTGCTAAATGCCAAAATTAGAGCTGGAGAATATGTAGCTGGTATGAAAGATGGGGAAAGAGGATCAAGAGTGAGGGGGGGGCATGTGAGACAATCTCCCCCAGGAGTTCTTGCCCTCTCAAAGCTAGCTACTTTAGTTCTGAGAAGCTACAATTAGATAGTGCTACAATGACAGAAAATTTCAACAACTAACTCTAGTTCTTGTTCTACTCATTTCCTGAAACAAGGCTAAGATTCATCAGATCTTAAAATGCAGTGACAGAGTGCTTAGATTATGACAGCCCAAATCTCCGTGGTTTGGAATTATTTTGAGACTAATACTTTTAGGGTTGTGAGTGCCTCAATCTGCCAGTTCTTCCTGTGTATTAAGTCTTCAAAAAACTTAGAACTTATTGGCAACAGAGTTCAAATAAATATTCAGATTAAACTAACCACTTAAACATTTTTTGTATGCCAAAACAGGAATAAAAAATGTACTTTTAAAAACACATAATAAAAAGAGTATTTCTTAAGAAGTCATATGTATGTAAACACAGTAAATTTCTTTAGACTTCACAGACTGAATATAAGCATTACCATAAAAAGATTACCTTTCTCTTATGAGTCACTTTACCCACAATCCTATACTGCTAATAATTTAAACAGCAAAGTAATTAATTTAGCCAGTACAGGGGAGCTCTAAACAAGAACATTTTAAGGCTCATTAAAAATAACTGATTTACTGCACACCTGTAATTCTGAATTACACCACCAAAAATACACTGAGAGGGCTGAGCCCAGGCATTCATAGCAGTATGCCAGGGGAATATGAGAACCAGTTTGGAAGTATCCGAATCAACCACCAGGCTGGCTCCACACTTAAGGGTGCAAAATAGTGAATTAAGGTGAACTGCTTCTACATCCAGAAACACCATGGCTGCTGCTGCTACCAGCTTTAAGGTTTCCCAAACCAAATTACTGAATGGTAAAGCAGTAAAAATGTCACCTACTTTATCCATCATGTCCCAAAACTGGTTCACACACTCCTAAAAATGAAAAAATAATTTGGCCTGCAATCTCTTACAAAATTCTAACAATTGCATTTTCAAAGCCACATTCCTGGTTCTTGGAACTACTATACCTTATTATCAATGGAAATAGCAATTCAGCAGTTCAACCAAATCACGAGAACACAAATTTGGAGGTTATTCCAAAAGCTAATTCGAATGAGGCCCAACTGTACTGTACAGAAATTCTAAGCTTATATTGAAGCAGCAGTCCCAAAAACCAAGAACACTGCATCTGGGATGCAGCATGACACGCCCTTCAGACAAAAAGAAGAAACTTCACTCTTGCCCTAGGAGCATTGGCAGGAATGATTTGGCTGATCAAGGCAGGAACATCAATCGCACACCAAAACGTTTTTCCATCTGTGTTATCTGGAGAAATACCATGTGGGAGCAGCACGCGTTACTGTACGGAGAGTTTCACAGTGCCTAGTGCTTCTTGCATGACATGGTCAAAATAAGTGATGGGACAATGATGGCAGTGCCATTCATAATTTCCAAACCCAATGCAGGGAGCACCAGTACACATACCAAAATGGCCTATCCATGGGGCATCTCTGTCACTGAAATGTTAAATCATTTGACAAATCAAGCTCACATCTCTTTTCATAATGAATGCTCCAGAAAACCAATACCTTTCAGTCATGCAAAGACTCCGTGAAGGGTAGTATGAGTCTAGGTCAGGGTGGGTGGGTGGCGGTGCCTCAAGGCAATATACAAATTGTTCTCTACCACGGTGTTGCCTAAACCAGGGTTAAGCAGCCTCTTTAGTCCTAAATGCCACCAGCAGGGCCAAGAAATCAGGAAAGAAAGGAAGACAACAGCAGCACAGGAGGGAAAGAGGAGAGAGAAAGAGGACACTGCAGTGTGCACGGGAGTGAGGACCAGAGGCAGGCCTCCTCAGGCCTCCTGGTGGCAGCAGAGCTTGGTTGCTTCCCCTGCCTCCCCGCTGGAAAGTGTCACCTAGGTTATGACAATGCACATCCTAAGGCACCGCATTACAAAGCAGATACCTTATTTTGAGCTCTACTCTATTTTTTCCCCAGAGGGGAAAAAGCCTAACAGTTAAAATAGAAGATAATGTTTTATAGTTTGGAATCTGAGAAGGATAAGGTCCGGCTACCAAATTTTAATCCCAGGAAGACACCTACAAAATTTTAAACAAGCTATCTTCCTGTGAAACTTAAGCAGCTTAAAAAAAAAAAAAAAAAAAAAAAAGAAGAAGAAAGAAAAGAAAAACCTCTCCCACCTAACGTGCAAAATGCAAAAAATTTCAACAGAAAAAGGATCCCCTGAAGCCTAATTCAAGCCCTATTAACCATACTAAGCCAGTAAAATCATCTGTAGGCCAAAGGACCATACAAACCATCCGGTTTAACACACAGGGGCATGACCAGAAAAAAGAAAACAAACAAACAAACAAAAAACAACAACAAAAAAAAACTGGGGTGAGATAAGGGGGCTTCACTCTTAAGCCTGGAAAGAACATGCTCTACCCAGAGCCACTTCCACTGACCAAAAATAACCAAGGAATTAGCCACAGAGAAGATGACACACCAACCTTCTTACCCTATTCAACCACCAGTACCATTACCTTTTTCTTTAACCAGGTCTTTAAGTGACTGCCACTTCACATCAAAAGGTATGTTTGTAATGAAGGCTCTGTATCTTTTAGTTGGATTGGCATATGGCTCAAAGCGATTGCCTCCTCTTTTTATGTTTTTCTCCTTCCTCTTCTCATTCTGAGCAGGTCGTTCTCCTTCACTAAATTCGAGAGAGAGGAAAAAAAAGGTAAAGAGTTTGTATGTCAGCACAATATGAAAGATAATTATTTCATCTGCCAGGTTTACAATTCCACATAAAGTTACATATGACACGAGACTACTACTGGTCAGATGCGGTGGTTCAGACCTGTAACCCTAGCACTTTGGGAAGCCAAAAAGGGGGGAATCATTTGAGGCCAGGAGTTCAAGATTAGCCCAGGCAACACAGCAATACCTTGTCTCTACAAAAACAAAATAAAATAAAACTTAGCCAGGTGTGGTGGTGCACTTGTAGTCCCAGCTAGTAGGGAGGGCGAGGTGGGAGGATCACTTAAACTCAGGAGTTCGAGGCTGCAGTGCACTATCATCACCCTACTGCACTCCAGCCCGGGGTGACAGAGGGAGACCGTCTCAAAAAAAGCAAAGACAAGAGTAATGTTGGTTTTGAAATTAAGACATTCAAACTAAAGTGCATCACAGGGCAGAAAGTCTTCCCAAGGAAAAGTACACTTTCCTGCACTTACAAATACTCCTATGGACAGTAACAGAGACAATGGGAGGCCAACTCCCGGCCAAGGTGTGTTAATTCCAGGACAGAAACAGGAAAAGAGAAAGATGATTCCCAAGACTTCATGGAATAGAAATATGAGGTAGTGCATATAGGTCCCACCAATTTTAGCTTGACAAATAAGTGTCTTTCACAATGTTATTATTAAAAAAAAAAGGGGAAAGGAGCCATAAAATGATGCAGCCGCCATGGGAAACAAGTGGTCACTCAAAATTAAACACAGAATTACTATATGACCCAGAAAATCCACTGCTAGGTATATATACCCAAAAGAATTAGAAGCAGAGACTCATACACATATGCCAACGCTCATAGAAGCATTATTCATACAAACCTAAAGGAAGAAACAACCCAAGTGTCCACCGATAGATGAATAGAATAAACAAAACATGGAATATCCATGCAATGGGATATTATTCAGCACAAAAAGGAAGGAAATCCTGACACAGGCTACAACATGCACAAACCTTGAGGACACTATGCTCAGTGAAATAAGCCCATCACTGGAGGCCAAATATCATACGATTCCACTTATTAAATACCTATAATAAGCAAATCCATACACAGAAAGTAGAACAGAGGTTACCAGGACCTAGCGGGAGGTGGAAATGGGAAGTTATTAAAAACTGAGCAGAGAATTTCATTTGGGATGAGAATAAAAATTCTAGGAATGGGCAGAGGTGATTGTTGCAAAACACCATACTTCACTGTACACTTAAGGTTTAAAATGGTCTATTTTATGTATATTTTAACCACTTTTTCCAAAAAGGTGGCAAAGAAACTATTCCTATACAACCATACTACTTAGAAGCTGAGCAACTCAAGTCTGAGCAACCCTGAAAGGTGGAAGACAGCAAGCAAACAATCCCACCTTTGGCAAAGAAGGGTGGCTGCTTTTCCAGCATGGTCTTCCCAGTCATACTCTACCTTTGTGTGTTATGTGCCACCACACTGTGATACCAGCCATCTTTAGGCAGCAGCCATCAGGCTTGGAAGCCTGTGCAGTGGCTGACAGGGCTCTTCCCTCAGCTGCCAGCTCAAGTGCACCCCCTCTGACTACAGAGAGGCACGGATGAGAGCTGTCTAGGAATAAGTGAGGAGCCAGAAACTGCCCCAAGTTTCTCAAGCAACTGAGCCTTGTACTTTCTGCTTCCTGAGCCCTATGTGTCCCGCCAGTGAGAATCCAGTGACTCCCAGACCACAAGCTCTACTACAGAGTTTGTGATCCATGACAAAACTGGAAAAAAAACAAAAAGCCAAGACTACGGTATTCATGATTTATAAAAGTATCTTTAACTAAATGGCTAATTTTTATTCTGGGATGTAACTTTCTTTTGTAAAAGAAAGGTAGTGCCTACATACCAGATAGTACCTGGAGGAGTTTTTAAATGTATATTTGAGGCTGGGCGCAGTGGCTCCCACCCATAATCACAGCACTTTGGGAGGCTGAGGAGGGCAGATCACTTAAGGTCAGGAGTTCAGGACCAACCTGGCCAACATGGTAAAACCCCATCTCTACTAAAAATGCAAAAATTAGCTAGGGGTGGTGGCACGAGACTGTAATCCCAGCTACTCAGGAGGCTGAGGCAGGAGAACTGCTTGAACCCAGGGGACGGAGGCTGCAGTGAACAGAAATTGTGCCATTGTACTCTGGCTGGGTGACAGAATGAGACTCTGTCTCAAAAAAAAAAAAAAAAAGTATTTACTTGAGGCAGGTGTGGTGGCTCATGCCTATAATCTCAGCATTCTGGGAGGCCGAGGCTGGTGGATCATTAGGTCAGGAGTCAAGGCAGTAGAATCACTTAGGCCTAGGAGTTTGACACATTAAGACCCTGTTTTTATTTTAAAAAATAATAATTAGCTGTGTGTGGTGTCGTGCACCTGTAGTGGGAGGATGGCTCAAGGCCAGGAGTTCAAGGTTGCAGTGAGCTATGATTGCACCACTGCACTCCAGCCTGGTAGACAGAGCCCTGTCTCAAAAATAAATAACAACGTATTTACTTGGAAAAATTTTAAAGTCATTAACTTTTTGTAGTCCCCAAACACAAGAGTGCCAAGTGGTATTCCAGGAAGGGTATCACTGGTGTGAGCTACACCCAACTCAACACAAGGTAATAAAACCAAGGAGAAAGGCTAGGCGTGGTGGCTGAAGTCTGTAATCCCAGCACTTTGGAAGGCTGAGGCAGGCGGATCACAAGGTCAGGGGTTCAAGATCAGCCTGGCCAACATGGTGAAACCCCATTTCTACTAAAAATACAAAAAATTAGTCAAGCGTGGTGGTGCATGCCTATAATCTCAGCTACTTGGGAGGCTGAGGCAGAAGAATCTCTTGAACCCGGGAGGCGGAGATTGCGGTGAGCCGAGATCGTGCCATTGCACTCCAACCTGGGCAACAAGAGTGAAACTCCGTCTCGAAAAATAAAAAATAAAACCAAGGAAAGCAGCTTCCTCTGTGATCTCAACTAAACCAATACCAATCGATAGGCTTCCTTTCCCACAGGCTGGGTGATAAGGTGATGTTATGGCCACTCCAATCCCCAGATGCCTAGAACGTAATCTACCTGAGTCCACAAGACTGGTTTCACACCACAAAGTAGATTCCACAGGAGACTTACAACTGTTACCCAGGCCACTTGACTACTACAAAGAAAGTCTTTCACCAAAGTCCACCAAACAGAATACATCTGCCAATGCATCTCCTACTCTTTCCTGGAAAACGATCATGAAAGTGTTAGAAAAACTCATAAAATGTAATACAATCAACACATCGTGGTCCACTACAGGATTCACAGATGGAAATGAATTTTAACATTGTTACTTTGAAGTCTCAAATACTTTAAGATTTACAATAAAAAACATTCTGGGCCAGGCGCAGTGGCTCACACCTATAACACAGCTCTTTGGAAGGTCAACGTGTGTGGATCACGAGGTCAGGAGTATGAGACCAGCCTGGCCAACATGGTAAAACCCCATCTCCACAAAAATATAAAAAATTAGCTGGGCATGGTGGTGCACACCTATTGTCCCAGCTATTCAGGAGGCTAAGGCAGGGGAATCACTTGAACCCAGGAGGCAGAGGTTGCAGTGAGCCAAGATTGTGCCACTGCACTCCAGCCTGGACAGAGCAAGACTCCATCTCAAAAAATAAAAATAAAAATTGACAGAGTCCACGACGAATATTCCCAGTCTGTTTTCACAGACTGCTTACCTATAAGCTACAAAATGTATAAATAACTAATTACAGCCAAAGCAGGTAACAAAGTAGCTAACCTATATTCCACAGGTGCATACTATGGCTACGAATAAACTACCCAATCTAACCACATAAGCTGAGCATTTGGTTTGGGGTTAATCCACATCACATGACTCACCATTGAGAAAGCAGCTCTCATCATGCTTAATGGGCACAGCACCTCTGTAAACAAACCCTTCTCTAGCTAATCATTTCCTCTGAGAGGTTTCCTCAATAAAAGAGGTTAGAACTACCTCTTGTCACTTCCAGCTTTTAAAAAATTGACCTTTTTGGAAATCTACCACCACCAACTCAATTCTTGACAGGCTTGTAGAGAACAACCCTCAAAAAGAAGTATCATTCAAGACTCATATTCAAGCAGACTAGCCATGGTGGCTCATGCCTGTAGTCCCAGTAGTTTGGGAGGCTGAGGTGAGTTGAGTGCTTGAGTCCAGGAGTCTGAGACCAGCCTGGGTAACATGGCAAAACCGTGTCTCTATGGGGGGAAAAAAAAATACAGAAAATTAGCCAGGCACCACTGTGGTCCCAGCTATGCAGGAGAAAGACAGTCTGGCCCCAGGAGGTCAAGGGTACCATGAACCATGATTGCACCACGACACTGCAGCCTGGTAACAGAGTAACTCTATTTTAAAACAAACAAACAAACAACATATTCAAGTTTAGATCACGTGATAGTATAAGAGCGATGTCCTGAAAAGCTCTTTTTTTAACATGCCCAATCCTATTTTCTCACTATCTTCAGGATAAAATTAGAGGAATATTCTTCTCCAGTCCATATATATACCAAAAAACACTCAGTTTTTTTTTTTTTAAGTAAACTTTTGGCCAGGTGTGGTGGCTCATGCCTGTAACCCCAAAGAGACCAAGGTGGGTTCATCACCTGAGGTCAGGAGTTCAAGACCAGCCTGGCCAACACGGTGAAACCCCATCTCTACTAAAAATACAAAAATTAGCTGGTCATGGTGGCGGACACCTGTAATCCCAGCTACTTGGGAGGCTGAGGCAGGAGAACAGCTTGAATCTGGGAGGCAGAGGTTGCAGCAAGCCGAGATCGCGCCATTGCACTCCAGCCTGGGCAACAAGAGTGAAACTCCATCTCAAAAAAATAAATAAAATAAAAAGATTGAGTGCCTAATCTACAAAAGACTACCAAATAGTGACTTCCTACCCTATGTCTCCATGCAGTTCCTGTGCATAACACTCACTACTTTTGAGTTTCTACATCAAGGGAAGGGTGTGCAGTTTGAAACAGCAATCTCAATACCCTGAAACTGATCACATCTCCTGAGCAAAAAGGACCCCTCTGGCCACATGAGAACCATCCCTTATATAAAGTGATTCCTCACAGAAATCCTGCGCTCCTCTAATGCATTTAAGGTGTGGAGAGCACTATCCATAGCACTATCCCAGCTCCAAGTCCACCACTTATCCACATGACTCAAGCTCTTTCCACCTCTAGTGCTTTACCAGCAAAACCAGCACAACCTGTATCCATGGTAGCTCACAGGGACACTGTGACAATCCACAAAGAATGGTATAACAAAAAACAGCTTAACTAGGGGAGTACTGCATGTGGCTAGGACCTACAGTCACCTCGGTCCCATGGAGGTTACTACCTACACACTTACAGCTTTAAAAGAGACTCTTGGCACACAGTAACTGAGGCAATGATATATTTTTCTACCAATAATTTTATTGAGGAGGGTAGAAAGGGGGACTGATTCACTTCTAGTCTTCTACTGTTCAGGCTTTAAAACAAGCCAACCAGAGCCAAGGCTGAGAAAACCTAGGGACAATTCAGCTTTTAACCCTATGACTGCAAAATATGGTAATGGGAAGCCCACTGGAGAACCGCCCCTCCCAAAAAAACAAGCAAGCTAATCTTTGCAGACTAGCATGTCTTTCCCTAACCAAAATAAAATCAAAGGGCAGAGGGAAAGCAAAGCCCTGGCAGCAGGCATTCAAATAATCCAAAACCCTGTCTTCTAATCTTGAGCTCACTATCTGATGTGCCTCCAAAATCCTTTTTACCAAATATACAATCACTTTTTAAAGCACAGCAAACACTCGGATGTATTGTATAGAGAATCTGATTAAGTAAAACAATTCAAATGACTGTTTACTGAGTGGTTACCAAGGTACTATTACGAAAGCAGCAAGCTGCCTGGGAGTCAAGATGGCTTCCCCTGGAGTCTTTAGGTCAAGTTTCTGAACCTGGGTTTGCTTAATTGTGTAAAACCAAAGTTTTCTTTATCTTGGCTCACTGTAACCTCCGACTCCCAGGTTCAAGCAATTCTTCTGCCTCAGCCTCCCGAGTAGCTGGGACTACAGGTGCACACCATAATGCCCAGCTAATTTTTGTGTTTTTTAGTAGAAACGGGTTTCATCATGTTGGCGAGAATGGTCTCAATCTCTTGACCTCCTGATCTGCCCACCTCAGCCTCCCAAAGAGCTGGGATTACAGGCGTGAGCCACAGCGCCCAGCTCCAAAGTTTTCTGGATTGTAAAATGTAGTTAACTCTAACAGTACCTCCTCAGGAATATAAATTTTTGTTTTTAAAATAACCAATCCATCTGTTGCTGATTTACCCATAAAATTAGGAAGGGGAACAGGTTAAGTCATTGTTTTTATATATGGTACAACATTTAAAAAAAATTTTTTTAACTTATATATTCCCCTAAAATGAATGTATTTTCTCCTGACTATACCATAACTCTGAATCTTGACTGACTTTAAATAGAACAGATTTCTCATCAAAAGCAAGCAAATCTTCTTCTCACAACCAGAAGAGAACAGCAAAACAAGATTTCCAACCTGGGGTCCCAGACCAAGCTTGCTAGTTCACTGTGTTTTTGTCTACTGCACACTCCACAACTGGTAGAGACAGAAATCCAAAGAATCAAGTTTCTATTTTCCTCCTGTCTCTCAAAGGTTTTCAAGATAAAAATCTGAATTCATTGCCCATCAGCGGGCGACCAGTGATCCAACCTTAAACGCTATAACAATTTCAGTGTTTTTTTGTTTGGTAGAGCTAGGGTTTCACCATGTTGCCCAGGATGGTACTGAACTCCTGAACTCAAATAGTCCTCTCACCTCAGCCTCCCAAAGTGCTGGGATTACAGGTGTGAGCCACTACACCCAGCACAACTTCAGTTCTTAATAAAGCACAGACTCAAATCTCTGGTCTTTAGATACTCTCTTCTCTGCCTCTCCCCAACCATCTTCTTCTTCACCACTTCCACAAGTCTTCCTGTCATGGAGGAACAGGTCCGCCCCCAGCAGGTTGGTGGGGGTGGTCACCTCCTCCATTCTCCCTATCAAGCAACTCCACTAACTTCTATCACAGCATAATTACCTTACTATAAATATGTTAATTGTCTCCCTATTCTGGGCATGGGCTTGTAAAGAGCTTTCCTGGTTAAGACTTGTAATAAAATAAATAAATAAATAAATAAATAAAAAGACTTGCAATGACAAAAAAAGTTTTCCACAAGCCCTGTGAAAAATATCCAAGTGATGCCAGCTTCTTATCCTCTATGAAGTCAGTACTAAACTTTGAGATTTTGAAGCTCTTTCCAACAAGGGCTATTTTACTCTAAAACTTTCAGGTTCCAACAGTTCACATCTATTTGTAAAATGACTCAGTCACAAAATGACTATTTGAAAATGGACAGGGGAAAATAGAACATTTGAGAAATGCACCCGAGATGCTAAACTATAACAAATTTACACTCTCATCTAGCAAGGTTCTACCAGCACTCCCTCCTGCATACTGTAAATAAATTTATCTTCAAGCCCTCCAAATACCACCCTCAGAAATCCTACCGGGCTTCCCTAGATAGATGCTGATTAAAGTCAAAATTAACACATCCCTTCCCAGAGTTTTCAATAGTAAAGTGTTGAAGATAGAGGAAGCTTTTCTCTTCATTTCTAAGGGCCAGTAACCATGTTATTTTATTTCTCCCTACCTAAGGAGAAAAAGAATCTGGAATTTTCTCCAAATTTATTATCTAACAATATAGCTAGCACTAATGAACGCTCTTAAGCGCTCAACTACACAGGGCGCAGTAGCTCACAGCTGTAATCTCAGAACTTTGGAAGGCGAGGCAGGAGGATGGCTTGAACCCAAGAGTTTCAGACCCGCCTGGGAAACACAGAGACCTTGTCTCCACAAAAAAGAAAAAAAAGAAAAAAAATTAGCCGGGCGTGGTGGTGCTGTGCCTGTTATCCCAGCTACTTGGGAGGTTGAGTTAGGACGATCGCTTGAACCCGGGAGTTCCAAGGTACAGTGACCTGTGATCGCGCCACTGCATCCCATCTTGGGCAACAAAGTGAGACCCTGTCTCAAAAATAAAACTACATATATAAATGTTCAACCACATTCACTTTTAATCTCCATAAACTAAGTTTCATACATTAAAATATGAGGGAAGACAAAATCACAAACAGGAAAGAAAACGGAGTTAGTGTTTAATAGCTACAGTTTCTGTTTCCGATGACGAAAAAGTTCTGGAGAGGAGGCCAGGCACCGTGGCTCACGCCTGTAATTCCAGCACTTTGGGAAGCCGAAGCGGGTGGTCAGGAGTTCGAGACCAACCTGGCCAACATGGTGAAACCCCGACTCTACTAAAAATACAAAAATGAGCCCGGCGTGGTGGCACATGCCTGTGGTCCCAGCTACTAGGGAGGCTGAGGCAGGAGAATCGCTCGAACTCAGGAGGCAGGAGTTACAGTGAGCCAAGATTTCGCCACTGCACTCCAGCCTGGGCAACAGAGCGAGACTCAGTCTCCAAAAAAAAAAAAAAAAAAGTTCTGGACATGAAATAGAGTTGGTTACAGCACAGCACTGAGTCAGCGTACTCAATGCCACTGAAAGGCACGCTTAAAAATAGTTAAAATGCCAAACTCTACGTTATGTCAATTTTGCCACAATAAAATAAATGTGTGGGAAATCCAATGTGTACCCAGGCTTCCTCTTCCTTCCCGGCCCTCCGATCTTGCAGCCAAAAACAGTCTCTCTCTTTCTCTAAGTGGCTGTAATCAGAATAAGTGAGTTTCACAGGGGCACAAGTCGACGCTTCCTCCTTGATGGAAACTTTTAAAAGCCAGGAAGTTAAAGAGCCTGAGCAGGTCTCAAAAACCTGATGGAGCCTGCAAGTAAATGAAACCGCCTTATGACAGAACAGCTTCCCCAGAAATACCGGAAGAAGGGGATTCTTCCCCCGACTTCGCGTCTGTCCGCTTCTGAGGGTGAACGCTGAGCAGCAGATCCCATCTCTCCGCTAATGCCTGCGGCGCACCCGGAGAGGAGGCGCGGGAAGCGGCGGAGGACTTGAGCCGGGGCCAGAGTGTGGGGCGAGGGGCGGTTCCGAGGGAGGCACTTCCCGTCGGGTGGGGAGGAGGGTGGGCGCGCGGGGACTGAGAAGAAGCAGGAGGCGAGACCCCGAGCCGGCCTCGCGGCCCTCCTGAAGCCTCCCCGACTCGGTTACCGTTGACTCGGGCTGACGGCGCGCGAGGCCCCGGGCGCGCACTCCCTCTCCCCTGCATTACGGATCGGGAAACTCAGATCCTGGGCGGAGAGGAGATTGGGGGTGAAACCCGGTACCCAAGGTCACCCTCCAGGGAAGCGGCCGGGCCAGCCTCGGACACGGGGGCTCTCCGGCTCAGGGGCCCGCGCCATCAACCCCCGTGCGCAGCGGCTGGGCCTGAGGCCTCGGCGACGGGGTTGGTCCCGGCCTGGAGAGACTGAGGGAGTCGAGGCTCGAGGCCCGGAGTAGGGAACGATTCTGGAGGCTCCCCCGGCTCCCCTCTCACGGACCTGGCCGCCGCCACCCGGGCAGGCGGTGCGGGAACAGCCGGGGCCGAGGACGCGCCGGGGCTAGGCCGCCAACAGACCTAACGGAGCCGCCGCCGGCTCCCGGCCACGGAGAAGAAGCCCTACCAGGGGTAAGGGACCGTGGAATACTCACCCCTTAGGGCCCGGAGCCCCGTTGCCGCTCGGCACGCCGGCCGCGCCGCTCTCCTCCTCCATTTTGATCTCCGTCGCCGCCACCTCGGCCGCCGCTTCGACCCCTGCCGCCATTTTCTCCGCGTCTGGGCTTTGTGTGTGTGAGCGAGCGGGCTGCGCCGCGTAGCGCCTACGTGCCCACGTGACCCGACGCGACCAGTAACACCCGCGCGCGCCACTGCCGGCTCCCTCCTTCGCCCCTCCCGCCCCGGTCCACGCCCCCGCCGCGCGCAAGCGCAGATCGACAGCTGTTAATTCCTTCGTTCTCGAGTTAACGCTTGTGTTAGGCACTGGCTGGCTGTGCCGGCTGCGCGTCCTCGGAGTCCAGTAGAAGAGGCATCTCCCCACCCCACAGACACCTAGGCCTAGTCAGTCTCAGCTTTCTGTAACCAGAGCTGGAGCAGAGGAGGGGAAGCAATGATTCTGTCTAGTGATTCCTGAAAGTTTTAGATCAAGCTTGTCCAACCCGCGGCCCAGCACACATTTGGAAACTTTCTTAAAACATTGTGTCTTTTTTCTTGAATTAATTGCTTTAAAAATTTTAAAAAGAAAAATCTTGAATTAATTGCATTAAATTTTTTTTTAATTGTGTCTTTTTGTGTAATTTATTTTTTTTGTAACGCAGTTGCGCGGTTCTCCAGGGCGAACTTTGTCGGCAACAACGGAACAGAATGGAATAATCAAGAGTATGTATGTCCACAAATAATCGGAGTATTATCCGTAATTCTCATTATAATTAAAACAGTTCGGCCGGAAAAAACAGAAAACTGTTAAAATTCACTAATAAGGGGGCCAGGTGCGGTGGCTCACGCCTGTAATTCCAGCACTTTGGGAGGCCGAGGCGGATGGATTACCTGAGGTCAAGAGTTCCAGACCAGCCTGGCCAACATAGAGAAACCCCGTCTCTACTAAAAATACAAAAATTAGTTGGGTTTGGTGGCAGGCTCCTGTAATCCCAGCTACTCGGGAGGCTGAGGAAGGAGAATCGCTTGAACCCGGGAGGCGGAGGTTGTGGTGAACCAAGATCGCACCATTGCACTCCAGCCTGGGCAACAAGAGCAAAACTCCATCTCAAATAATAATAATAATAATATTTCAATCTACCATTGTAAATGATAACACTGCAACGTTGAACTCCTGGGCTAAATCAATCCTCCCCCCTTAGCCTCTCAAGTAGCTGGGATTGCAGGTGTACGCCACTTGGCTAATTTTTTTTTTTTTAATTTGGTACAGATAAGGCCTTGCTGTGTTGCCCAGGATGATCTCAAACTCCTGAGCTCAAGGGATCCTATAGCCTTGGCTTCCAAAATAGCTGAGATTACAAGTGTGAGCCACTGTGCTGGTCCTTAGAGGATTATTAAAGACAGGCTAACAACAAACTAAAACTCTTCTCTATTTAAATATTGGAATAGATTTGCAAAGAAGACAGTTTTTCCCGGCCGGGTGCAGTATCTCACGCCTGTAATCCCAGCACTTTGGGAGGCTGAGGAGGGTGGATCATTTAAGGTCAGGAGTTCAATACGAGCCTGGCCAATATGATGAAACCCCGTCTCTACTAAAAATACAAAAATTAGCCGGGCGGGGTGGTGGGCGCCTGTAGTCCCAGGTACTTGGGAGGCTGAGACAGGAGAATTGCTTGAACCCGGGAGGCGGAGGTTGCAGTGAACAGAGATGGCACCATTGCACTCCAGCCTGGGTGACAGAGAAGACTCTGTCTCAAAAACAAACAAACAGGGCCGGGCGCGGTGGCTCACGCCTGTAATCCCAGCACTTTGGGAGGCCGAGGCGGGTGGATCACGAGGTCAAGAGATCGAGACCATCCTGGTAAACATGGTGAAACCCCGTCTCTACTAAAAAATACAAAAAATTAGCTGGGCATGGTGGCGCGTGCCTGTAATCTCAGCTATTCAGGAGGCTGAGGCAGGAAGAATTGCCTGAACCCAGGAGGCGGAGGTTGCGGTGAGCCGAGATTGCGCCATTGCACTCCAGCCTGGGTAACAAGAGCAAAACTCCGTCTCAAAAAAAAAAACGAACAAAAAGAAATAAAGAAGTGCACTCGAACTCACCTTTCAGGGCTGCCCTGAGCTTTAAAAGCAGACAGATGCCAAGAGCCTTTAAATGTAAAAAAATCAGCAGGCAGAAAGCGCTCAAGAAGTAGGCAGAAAGCGCTCAAGAAGTAGGCACTGTTGCTGGGCGTGGTGTTTCACGCCTGTAATCCCAGCACTCTGAGAGGCCAAGGTGGGCAGATCACCTGAGGTCAGGAGTTCAAGAATAACCTGGCCAATATGTCAAAACCCCGACTCTACTGAAAATACAAAAAAATTAGCTGGGCATGGTGGCCTGCACCTGTAGACCTAGCTACTCAGAAGGCTGAGGCACCAGAATTGCTTGAACTCGGGAGGTGGAGGTTGCAGTGAGCCCAGATCGTGCCACTGCACTCCAGCCTGGGCAACAGAGCAAGACTCTGTCTTGGAAAGAAGAAAAAGAAAAAAAAGAAGTAGGTGCTGTTATTAGAATAATTGCATTCTGGCCAGATGTGGTGGCTGACGCCTGTAATCCCAGTACTTTGTGGGGTGCCCAGGTGGGTGGATCACCTGAGGTCAGGAGTTCAAGACCAGCCTGGCCAACATGACAAGACTCACATCTCTACTAAAAATACAAAACTTAGCTGGATGTGGTAGCATGTGCCTGTGGTCCCAGTCACTTGGGAGGCTGAGGCAGAAGACAATTGCTTGAACCTGGGAGGCAGAGGTTGCAGTGAACCAAGATCACACCACTGCACTCCAGCCTGGGTATGAGGTGAGACTCTGTCTCAAAAAAAAAAAAAAAAAAAAAAATGCATTCTGCATCTTTCCTGAGTCTTCCTCCAACAGGAGTCCTGGGGTCACCCCAACTCTACTTCCTACAGCTCTGGGACCTTAGATTAAGGCTTCCCTGCTCTGGGCCTCAGTATTCTCACCTGAAAAATGGAGGTAATAACCACTTCTTCCCTAACAAGTGAGAGTCAGAGGAGGGAAAGACTCAGAACTATGCCTCATCTATAATGACCCTCAGTCAGTGTGGATATTGTCACCATTTTTAAAAAATTGTTTGCTTTAGAGACAGTCTTGCTCTGTCACCCAGGCTGGAGAGCAGAGGTACAATCATAGCTTACTGCAGCCTGGAACTCCTGAATTCAAGGGATCCTCCCACCTCAGCCTCCTGAGTAGCTGTGATCACAGGTGCATGCCACCATGCCCAGCTTATTTATTTATTTTGTAAAGACAGGGTCTCACTATGTTGCCCAGGCTGGTCTCAAACTCTTAGGCTCAACTGATCCTCCCACCTCAGCCTCTGAAAATGCTGGGATTACAGGCATCAGTCACCACGCCTGGCTCATGCTGGGCTCTCTATACTCACTAAAAACTAATAGTGGCTAGGGGCAGTGGTGTGTGCCTATAGTCCCAGCTGCTGGGGAGGCTGAGACAGGAGGACTGCCTTAGCCCAGGAGTTTGAGGCTGGAGTGAGCCGTGATTGTGCCACTGCACTCCAATCTCAGCAACAGAGCAAGACCCCATCTTTTTTTTTTTTTTTTGAGACAGAGTTTTGCTCTTGTTACCCAGGCTGGAGTGCAATGGCTCGATCTCGGCTCACCACAACCTCCGCCTCCTGGGTTCAAGCAATTCTCCTGCCTCAGCCTCCCGAGTAGCTGGGACTACAAGCTTGCGCCACCATGCCCAGCTAATATTTTTTTTTTAGTAGAGACAGGGTTTCACCATGTTGACCAGGATGGTCTCGATCTCTTGACCTCGTGATCCACCCACTTCGGCCTCCCAAAGTGCTGGGATTACAGGCGTGAGCCACCACGCCCGGCCTTAAGACCCCATCTTTTTTTTTTTTTTTTTTTTTGAGACGGAGTTTCGCTCTTGATACCCAGGCTGGAGTGCAATGGCGCGATCTCGGCTCACCGCAACCTCCGCCTCCTGGGTTCAGGCAATTCTCCTGCCTCAGCCTCCTGAGTAGCTGGGATTACAGGCACGCGCCACCGTGCCCAGCTAATTTTTTTTTTGTATTAGTAGAGACGGGGTTTCACCATGGTGACCAGGATGGTCTCGATCTCTTGACCTCGTGATCCACCCGCCTCGGCCTCCCAAAGTGCTGGGATTACAGGCGTGAGCCACCGCGCCCGGCCTTAAGACCCCATCTTAAAAAAAGAAAGAAAGAAAGAAAGAGGCCAGCATGGTCTTTGGACTGGTAGATGCAAAGTAAGTAGAAATTGTTCTTATGTCTACTTTGCCTATAATCCCAGCTACTCGGGAGGCTGAGGGAGGAGAATTGATTGAACCAGGGAGGCGGAGGTTACGGTGAGCCAAGATTGTCCAATTGCACTCCAGCCTGGGCAACAAGAGCAAAACTCCATCTCAAAAAAATACAAAAATACAAAAAATTAGCTGGGCATGGTGGCATGTACCTATAGTCCCAGCTACTTGGGAGGCTGAGGCAGCAGAATCGATTGAACCTGGGAGGTGGAGGTTGCAGTGAGCAGAGATTGCACCACTGCACTCCAGCCTGGGCAGCAGTGAGATTCTGTCTCGAAAAAAATAATAATTTATTTTTGCTACCTGCTCTTGACTTGAAGACTGAGACTTTGCTTCTTCCCATGGGCTTCAGAACAAATCCCTAAAAACGAGCCAGTGTTATTTTCAATATTTTGTAGAGACAAGGTCTTGCTATGTTGCCCAGGCTGGCCTCGAACTCCTGGGCTCAAGTGAACCCCCGACCTCGGCCTCCCAAAGTACTGGGATTACAGTTCATGAGCTACCTTACCCAGCCTCATTTCTTTTTAGCACTGAATAATATCTCATTATCTTGAAGCACCAGTGTTTATTTATTCATTCAGCTATTGAGTGACACCTTTTCTACTTGCAAGTTTTGGCAATTATGTGACTGATTGACTTTCACATCACTGTGACTGAGGCCTTTCAGAAACGTAACTGACAGGTCCATTTGGTCCAGCCAGGGCTCCTTTTATTCATTCAGGGGTGGGTTTTTGAAACGCAGTGCAACTTTTATAGAAAGTCGAGGGTGCCAGGAAAGTGAGCCTGCCAGGTGCAGGGAAGTGCAAGAAGCTTGCTGGAACATTCCAGCTCTAAGGGTGCCCTTGATACACTGGCCACAGTTGCTGGCCCAGAAGGTGCCATCTGGACCTCAGCATGAGATCAGGGTGCCTGCTCCATCCAGAGCTCAGGACCGTGTACCTGTCCTTGACACGAACAACAGTGTGCAAAAAAAAAAAAAAAAAAACACCTGAAAATGTCATCACACAGGATCACAGACTCGGCTCCGCGTGGTGTCTCTTGGCCTAAGAAGCATTCAGGCTGTGCGGGAAGTGTCGGGCAGTTTCCATCCTTCCACAGGACAGGGCATCGCCAGCTACCTCTGGGGTCTCTGCTGCAAGGCCCGGGGAGGCCAGCCTTCACACCGGTGTCTCCTCGGCCACCTTCTTCAGGAGTCCAGCCACCAGCGGAGAATGCTGGGGGCCCTCAGGGCCGTCGGCCTCCTGGATCTTCAGGCGTACTTTCTGGTTCGTCTTTCTCCACTCGGAGTACAGCTGGCAATGGTAGCGGAAGGAGACCTGCGGGGCAGTCCTGCAGTGAGCCGGGAAGGTGAGAAGGCCTCCACCCCCAAGGGAGGAAATCAAGTCCCTGTGGCACCTGCATTGCCCAAGCCAGGGCTGGGGCTCATGCTTCCAGGAGCAGAGATGGCTTATGAACATTCCTCGTACAAAGGGCACACACAGTCCAGCTGCGGTGGCTCACGCCCGTAATCACAACACTTTGGAAGGCTGAAGTTGGGGGCAGGGGGATCACTTGAGCCCATGAGTTCAAGACCAGCCTAGGCAACACATTAAGATCATGTCTCTACAAAATATTTTAAAATTAGCCTGCTGTGGTGGGTGGCCCAGGCCTGTGGTCCTAGTTACTTAGAAGGCTGAGGGAGGAGAATCATTTGAGCCCAGGAGGTTGAGGGTGCAGTGAGGTGTGCTCGAGCCACTGTACTCCAACAGAGTGAGATCCTGTCTCAGAAAAAAAAAAAAAAGGCTAGCAGCGGTGGCTCACACCTGTAATCCCAGCACTTTGGGAGGCCGAGGCAGGTGGGTCACCTGAAGCCAAGAGTTCAAGACCCATCTGGCCAACATGGTGAAACCCTCCCTGTCTCTACTAAAAATACAAAAACCAGGGCCAGACACAGTGGCTCATGCCTATAATCCCAGCACTTTGGGAGGCCAAGGTGGGCAGATCACGAGGTGAAGAGATCAAGATCATCCTGGCCAACATGGTGAAACCTCATCTGTACTAAAAATACAAAAATTAGATGGGCGTGGTGCTGAGTCAAAAGAATCACTTGAACCTGGGAGGCAGAGGTTGCAGTGAACTGAGATCACTCCACTGCACTCCAGCCTGGGAGACAGAGCGAGACTCCATCTCAAAAAAAAAAAAAATAGCTGGGCATGGTGGCGGGCACCTGTAATCCCAGCTATTCGGGAGGCTAAGGCAGGAGAATCCCTTGAACCCGGGGGGCAGAGGTTGCATGAACCGAAATCACACCACTGCACTCCAGCATGGGTGACAAAGTGAGACTCTATCTCAAAAAAATAAAAGCCCTTAAGCAGTGAAAAGAACCTTAAATGCATATCACTAAATGAAAGAAACCAACCTGAAGATGCTACATGCTGAATGACTCCGAGTATAAGACATTCTGGAAAAGGCTAAACTATGAAGATAGTAAAAAGATCAGCGGTGGATAGGGGGTGGGGGAAAAGAAGGTAGGATGAAGAGGTAGAGCACAGAGGATTTTTTTTTTTTTGATACAGAGTTTTGCTTTTGTTGCTCAGGCTGGAGTGCAGTGGCATGATCTCGGCTCACTGCAACCTCCGCCTCCCAGGTTCAAGTGATTCTCCTGCCTCAACCTCCCGAGTAGCTGGGACTACAATCGAGCGCCACCATGCCCAGCTAATTTTTGTATTTTTTAGTAGAGACAGGGTTTCTCCATGTTGCTCAGGCTGGTCTCAAACTTCCGACCTCAGGTGATCCATCTGCCTCGGCCTCCCAAAGTGCTGGGATTATAGGCGTGAGCCACTGTGCCCAACGAGCACAGAGGATTTTTAGGGCAATGAAACTACTCTGTCTGATATTATAATGATGAATACTTGTCACTATACAGTCATCAAAATTTATAAATGTCCAACAGCAAGAGTCAACTTTCAGCCTGGGCAACATGGTAAAACCCTGTCTCTACCAAAAAAAAATACAAAACTCAGCCAGGCGTGGTGCGCACACCTGTAATCCTAGCTACTCAGGAAGCTTAAGCGGGAGGATCAATTGAGCCTGGGAGCTTGAGGCTGCAGTGAGCCATGATCACACCACACCGAAATGCAGTCTGGGTGACAAAGCATGATCCTATCCCCTCCCTACCACCCATACATAAAAAAAGGCCAGGTGAGATGGCTCACACCTGTAATCCCAGCACTTTGGGAGGCAAAGGTTTGAGCTCAAGAGTTCGAGACCAGCTTTGGCAACACAGAAAAACTCTGTCTCTACAAAAAAAATGCAAAACTTAGACAGGTGTGGTGGTGGGCACCTGTGGTCCTAGTTACTCAGGGGGCTGAGGTGGGAGGATCATTTGAACCCAGGAGGTGGAGGTTGCAGTGAGCCGACATCACACCACTGCACTCCAGTCTGGGCGACAGGGTGAGATACTGTCTCAAAAAAAAAAAAAAAAACAAGTCCAGACATGGTGGCTCACACTTGTAATCCCAGCACTTTGGGAGGCCAAGGCGGGCAGATCACCTGAGGTCAGGAGTTTTAGAGCTGCCTGCCAAACATGGTAAAACCCCATCTCTACTAAAAATACAAAAATTAGCCAGGTGTGGTGGTGTGTGCACCTGTAATCCCAGCTACTCGGGAGGCTGAGGCAGGAGAATCGCTTGAACCCGTGAGGCGGAGGTTGCAGTGAGCCGAGATGGCACCACTGCATTCCAGCCTTCGGGGCAAGAGCAAGACTTCATCTCAAAAAAAAAGTGAATCCTAATGTGAACTATGGCTTTAAAGGGATAATGAAGGTTCACTGACTCTAACAAGTGCATTACCTTGGTACACGATGTTAATAGTGGGGGAGGCTATGCAGGTTGTATGTGTATGGAGGGGGGTGATATACAGGAACTCTCTGTACTTTCTGCTAAATTTTGCTGTGAACCTAAAATTGCTCTAAAAACTAGTCTATCAAAAAATTAAAAAATAAATATTGCATGGCACAGTGGCTCACACCTGTAATCCCACCATCACTTGGGAGGCCAAGGTGGGTGGGTCACCTGAGCCCAGGAGTTCGAGACCAGCCTGACCAACATGGTGAAATCCCATCTCTACTAAAAATACAAAAATTAGCCGGGCATGGTGGCAGATGCCTTAATCCCAGCTACTCAGGAGGCTGAGGCACGAGGATCACTTGAACCTGGAGGTGGAGGTTGCAGTGAGCCGAGATCGCACCATTGCACTGCAGCCTGGGTGACAGAGCGAGACTCCATCTCTATTGATCAATCAATCCATCAATTAATCAATCAATGTCAGTGGTTCACATCCTTTGACCAAGCAATTTCCCAAGAAACATTTGCATGGGCAGTGCCCAAAGCACTGTTAATAACGGAAAAAAACAAAAAAAAAGAAAGAAGTAGAAATAAAACCACACACACACATTGGAAAGAATCCCAGTGCCTGTCAAAAGCAATTGGTTAAATAAATATGGTACACCCATACAATGAATGTCTGCTGGGTGGCTGCCTCATTGTATGTGTGTTTTTTTTAAGAATACCAGCGAAGTGAAAATAAGCAGATGCTAAAACAGTAGCTATGATTTAATCCTGTTTATATATTTTAAAATATGCTGGTAGGGGCCAGGCACAGTGGCTCATGCTTGTAATCCCAGCACTTTGGGAGGCTGAGGCAGGTTGATCACCTGAGGTCAGGAGTTCAAGACCAGCCTGGTCAACATGGTGAAACCTCATCTTTACTAAAAATAAAAAATTAACCGGGCATGGTGGCACAGGCCTGTAATCCCAGCTACTCAGGAAGCTGAGACAGGAGAATCACTTGAACCCAGGAGGCAGATGTTGTAGCAGTGAGCCAAGATCACGCCACTGCACTCTAGCGTGGGTGACAAAGCAAGACTCTATCTCAAAAAAAAAAAAAAAAAAAGAAAATGCTGGTAGGTGCATTGAAAAATACTTTGTGAGGCAGGGACTCCCCTGTAGCTGGACAATAGTGGTTATGTCTGAGGGGCAAGATTAGGGAAGAACTTTGGCCTCCGAGCAAGGGTTCTGCTGCCTACCAGAGGCCCAGAACAACAGCTCACACCCCCATCATTCTGTCTGTCTCTGTCTGTCTCTCATTCAGGCTTTTTCTCTCTCTCTTTTTTTTTTTTTTTTTTTCAGAAAAAAAGTCTTACTCTGTCATCCAGACACCCAGGCTGGAGTGCAGTGGCATGATCTTGGCTCACTGTAACCTCCACCTCCCAAGTACAAGTGATTCTTATGCCTCAGCCTCCCGAGTAGCTGGGATTACAGGACTGTGCCACCACACCCATCTAATTTTTCGTATTTTTAGTAGAGACAGGGTTTCGCCGTGTTGCTCAGTCTGGACTCCTGATCCCAAGTGATATGCCCACCTTGGCCTCCCAAAGTGCTGGGATTACAGGTATAAGCCAACGCACCCACCCTTTTTTTCTTTTCCTTTTTCTTTTATTAATATTATTCTCTTCTTCAAGACAAGGTGTGGCTCTGTTGCCCAGGCTGAAGTGCAGTGGTGCAGTCTCAGCTCACTGCAGCCTCTGCCTCCACTGCTCAAGCGATCCTCCCCACCTCAGCCTCTGGAGCAGTTGAGACTGCAGGCACACACCACCATGGCCAACTAACTTTTGTATTTTTTGTAGAGATGGGATTTTGCCACTTTGCCCAGGCTGGTCTTGAACTCATAAGATCAAGCAATCTGCCTGTCTTGGCCTCCCGAAGTGCTGGGATTACAGGTGTGAGCCTCCACACCTCACCCTATAATTTTTTGAGATGGGGTCTTACCATGTTGCCCACGCTGATCTTGAACGTGTGGGCTGTGGCAATCCTCCTGCCGCGGCCTCCTAAAATACTGGGCAGGAGGCACTGCACCAGGCCTTTTTTCTTTTTTTGATACTGGATCTTGCTTTATCACCCAGGCTGGAGTGCAGTATGCAGCCTCAAACTCCTGGGCTCAAGTGATCCTCCTGACTCAGCTTCCCAGGTAGCTGCAACTACAGACATTTATCACCATGCCCAGCTAATTTTTAAAAATTTTTTGTAGCCACGGTGTCTTTTTATCTTGCCCAAGCTGGTCTTGAACTCCTGGCTTCAAGGGATTTTCCCACCTCAACCTCCTAAAGCATTGGGGTTACAAGTGTGAGCCACCATGCCCAGCTAACTATTTTCCTTTTGTAGAGTTGGGGGTCTCCCTATGTTGCCCTGCTAGTCTCAAACTCCTAACCTCAACTGATCCTCCCACTCTGGCCTCCAGAGTAGCTGGGACTATAGGTGTGTACCACCACTAATTTTTAAATTTTGTGTAGAGATGGGCATCTTGCTTTGTTTCCCAGTCCTGGTCTTGAACCTCCTTGCTTCAAGCAATCCTCCTGCCTTGGCCTACCAATGTGCTAGGATTGCAAGTGTTTCAGCCACTGAGCCTGGCCTTGCTCAGTGTTTTAATCTCAGTTCCTCTCTCTCTTCCCCTTCAATTTCTTTTTTATTTTTATTTTTTGAGACAGAAACTCGCTCTGTTGCCCAGGCTGGAGTGCAATGATGCAATCTCGGCTCACTGCAACTTCTGCCTCCTAGGTTCAAGTGAGTCTTCTGCCTCAGCCTCCTGAGTAGCTGAGATTACAGGAATGTGCCACCAGGCCCAGCTAATTTTTGTATTTTTAGTAGAGATGGGGTTTGGTCAGGCTGGTATCAAACTCCCGACCTCAGGTGATCCACCCGAGTCAGCCTCCCAAAGTGCTGGGATTACAGGTGGGAGCCACTGCACCCGTCCTCCCTTTCAATTTCTTAATCAATATCTATTTCCCCACTATCTTGTTCTCCCCCAGTCTCTCTCTCAGTCTTTTGCTCCTCTCTGCCCACTCCTAATCTTGGGGGTTCATGGATGGGGGTTCCTACACTCAGGTCAAGGCTCACACTTGGCTCAGGGATTCCCTAGACCTTTGTCACACTTGGAATCTGGAGCTTCCGGAGAGGCAGGGCAACCTCAGAAGCTCTCTTCCACCCAGGGCCATAGGCAGAGGCAGCCAGAAAGACCTGTACCCCACAAGCCAGGGGCCAAATCCCTGTCCCTGCTGCTCCTGGTGGCAGAGCTCTGGATGCATGCTGCACAGTCTCGGCCACTCACCAGTGTCCAGAGGACATAGATGGTGAAGAGGGCAATGGTGAGGGCAATGAGACCCACGGCCTCCAGCTGGCTGTGGAGCCGGAGGTGGTCCTGGGCCCCGCGCAGGCACAACCAGCCTGAGATGGCGGCCAGCGGCGTGATGAACAGGAAGCACACCATGTCGCAGCACAGCGTCCGCTTCTCTGTCCGTGGTCCCGGGTCCTTCAGCCACTGCACAGAGAGAGGACAGGGGAGAGGGGACAGGGAAGGGGCTGCTGAGGGTGAGGGATCAGGACCTCCAGGCCTGGGCCTCCCTCTGTCGTTCCCTTTTCTTTTTTTTGAGATGTAGTCTCGCTCTGTTGCACCGACTGGAGTGTCACTGCACCTGTCATCCCAGCTACTCGAGAGGCTGAGGCAGAGAATTGCTCGAACCCAGAGGGCAGAGGTTGCAGTGAGCCTAGATCGCACAACTGCAACAGCTGGGGCAACAGAGCAAGAATCGGTCTTAAAAAAAAAAAAAGAAAGAAAGAAAAGGGCAGGTGCAGTGGCTCATACCTGTGTAATTCCAGCACTTTGAGAGGCAGAAGCTGGTGCATCACTTGAGGTCAGGAGTTCAAAACCAGCCTGGCCAACATGGTGAAACTCCATCTCTACTAAAAATACAAAAAAATAGCTGGGTGTGGTGGTACGTGCCTGTAGTCCCAGCTACTCGGGAGGCAGGAGAATCGCTCGAACCTGGGAGGCGGAGGGTGCAGTGAGCCGAGATTGCACCACTACACTCCAGCCTGGACAAGAGTGAGACTCTGTCTCAAAAAAAAAAGAAAAAAGAAGAAGAAGAAAAGAAAACAAAGACTGAATCAAAACCAGGAGAGGGTAACGGATTTGGGAGCTCTTAAACCCCAGGCCACATCCCATCAGCAGACCCACCCGGTGGACAGGGTGGTAGGGAGGTCTACCCTAGGGAGAAGCTGCTTCCCCAGCCCACGAGATCCCCCAGGGCAGCTCCTGCCTTTGGCCCCCATGCCTGCCCTCTCCCTGCTGCCCACCGAAGTCTCAGACTCTTAAGGGTACCTCTGTGAGGGGTCGAGGCCGTTTCTCCACTGCAAACTCCGTGTGGCACAGCTCGCAGTAGCTAGTGTTAGACGAGGAAAGCCACCTCTCCAGACAGCTCTTGTGCACAGCGCCCAGCGTGCCAGTGCAGCCACACGGGGACAGCAAGCACTCCCCGTTTGCTCCCTCATGGCAGATCCGGCAGAAGGGACCGTCGCTGGACATGGAGACAGGACCCGTGAGCAATGACTGGGTTTTCTGTCTATACCTGCTTTGCTACCCACTGGATCACAAGCTCGCCATTACCCCATGCTGCCACTTGCTGAATTCCTACTCATTCTTCAATGCCCAGCTCCAAATGTCCTCCCCTTTCAGAAAGAGATGCAGGGGAAGTAACCTGCAAAGCCTTCCCAGTGACGTGTTCCCTTCCCACAGCTCCTGCAGCACCCTCTCAGACCCAGGATAGGTATCTCTTATACCCACCCCTCAATGTCCTCTCCAAATTTTTCTAAAATACTACCCTGATTATCCTGCACAGCTTCCCCACCCTCAACTCTTAATCCTCAAGGACCTGCTAAGTGAGGTGGCTCATGCCTGTAATCCCAGTACTTTGGGAGGCTGAGGTGGGCATATCACTTGAGGTCAGGAATTCAAGACCAGCCTGGCCAACATGGTGAAACCCTGTCTCTACTAAAAATATAAAAATTAGCCGGGCGTGGTGGTGGGTGCCTGTAATCCCAGCGACTGAGGAGGCTGAGGTAGGAGAATCACTTGAACCCAGGAGGCAGAGGTTGCAGTGAGCCGAGATTGCGCCACTGGACTCCAGTCCGGGCGACAGAGCAAGACTCCGTCTCAAAAAAAAAAAAAAAAAAAAGTCCTCAAGGACTAGGGCAGAGCAGACAACACTCCTGATGACGTCAGGCCTCAGGCTTAACCAGTCAGAACACCAGGCCAAGTGCAATAGCTTACGCCTGTAATTCCAGCACTTTGGAAGGCTGAAGTGGGAGGATCACTTGAGCCCAAGAGTTCAAGGCCAGTGTGGGCAACATAGTGAGATCCTATCTCTACAAAAAAAAATGTTTTGTTTTTTTTTTCTTTTTGAGACGGAGTTTCGCTCTTGTTACCCAGGCTGGAGTGCAATGGCACGATCTCGGCTCACTGCAATCTCCGCCTCCTGGGTTCAAGCAATTCTCCTGCCTCAGTCTCCCGAGTAGCTGGGACTACAGGCATGCGCCACCATGCCCAGCTAATTTTTGTATTTTTAGTAGAGACGGGGTTTCACCATGTTGACCAGGATGGTTTCGATCTCTTGACCTTGTGATCCACCTGCCTTGGCCTCCCAAAGTGCTGGGATTATAGGCGTGAGCCACCATGCCCGGCCTCAAAAAAAATGTTTTAAGACTTAGCTGGGCATGGTGTCACATGTCTGTGGTCCCAGCTACTTAGGAGGCTGAGGCAGGAGGATCACTTGTGCCCAGGAGTTCAAAGCTCCAATGAGCCATAATGGTACCACTGCTCTCCAGCTTGGACAACAGAGTGAGACCATTTGAAAAAGAAAAAAGAACACCATGCACCCCTGCTCATGGTGACCAACTCAGGGTTGTATGATATAATCAGCTGCCAATAAAATCCTTTCCTAAAATTCTTTGTTTTCCCCTAAACTCCATAACTGTCAGCCACAAGGCTGACATAAACCTGGATCTGCTGGCAGCTGCCTAGTCTCTGCGTGGAACCTGTGAATGATGCCAGCGCAGAGAAGAGCAGAGCCAAGAGACAGGGAAAGGTAGATTCTTAAGGACATCATCAGAGGCCCCTGGATCTAACCACACCTGAAGCCCATGCTGCTTGAGAAACCTATGCATCCAGAGAGAAGTGCTCACCTGCTCCTCTGCCCTTGTCGGGGGAAACAGATATAAAAAGCATTTGCAGAAAGCCACCTCGGAAAAGTCTCAAGCCCTGGCCCAGTCTCTGGGGATGCTGGGTCCTTCCCGTGGCAGCTCAGGAGGCAAGGAGTGTGGTCCAGAGGCCGCCCACTGTTTCCCGAACATTTCTGGCCAGAAGGCAGACTGTGAGGTTGCACAAAGAAGAGCTATTTTCCGGACAATGCCAGTTTCCTCTCAGAGAGACTGTATTCTTTTCTTTCTTTCTTTCCATTTTTTTTTTTTTTTTGAGTCACTCAGGCTGGAGTGCAGTGCTGTGATCTCAGCTCACTGCAACCTCTGCCTCCTGGGTTCAAGTAATCCTCCTGCCTCAGCCTCCTGACCTGGGACAACACGCACATGCCACCACACTTGGCTAATTTTTGTATTTTTAGTAGAGATGGGGTTTCACCATGTTGGCCAGGCTGGTCTTGAACTCCTGACCTCAAATGACCCACCTGCCTCAGCCTCCCAAAGTGCTGGGATTACAGGCGAGAGCCATCACGGCAGGCCTTCTTTTCTTTTTTGAGACAAGGTCTAGCTCTGCTGTCCACGCTAGAGTGTAGTGGTGTAATCACAGCTCACTGTAGCCTCAAACTCCCTGGCTCACGTGAACCTCCTGCCTCAGCCTCCCAAGTAGCTGGGACTACAGGCAGCGCCACCCTATGCAGCTCATGTTTTTTTATATTTTCTAGAGAGCAGGGGTCTCACTATGTTGACCAGGCTGGACTGGAACTCCTAGGCTCAAGCGATCCTTCAGCCTTGAACTTTCAAAGTGTGGGATTATAAGCATGAGCCACCATGCCTGCCTGGAAATGACTGTTTTCTTTTTCCTTTTCTTTTTGAGACAGTATCTCACTCTGTTGCCCAGGCTGGAGGGCAGTGGTGTGATCTTGGCTTACTGCAACCTCTGCTGCCTAGATGCAAGCAATTCTCTTGCCTCAGCCTCCCAAGTAGCTGAGATTACAGCCGCACGCCACCATGCCCGACTAATTTTTGTAGTTTTCGTACAGACAGGGTTTCACCATCTTGGTCAGGATGGTCTTGAACTGCTGACCTTGTGATCCCCTGCCTTGGCCTCCCAAAGTGCTGGGATTAACAGGCGTGAGCCACTGTGCCCAACTAGAAATGACCGTTTTCTTTTTATCTTTTTCTTTTTTTTTTGAGACAGAGTCTGGCACTGTAGCCCAGCTGGAGTGCAGTGGTGTGATCTTGCCTCACCGCAACCTCCAGCTCCTGGGTGCTGGTTCAAACAATTCTCCTCAGACTCCCAAGTAGCTGGGATTACAGGCGTGCTCCACTGTGTCCGGCTAATTTTTGTATTTTTAGTAGAAACAGTGTTTCACCATGTTGGCCAGGCCGGTCTTGAACTCCTGACCTTGTGATCCACCCGCTTTGCCTCCCAAAGTGCTGGGATTACAGACTTGAGCCACTGTGCCCAGCCGGAAATGACTGTTTTCTATCCTTTTCTCAGATTCTCATGCTGCGGGTGGGGTTGGGCTGCTTTGAAAAGAGCACAACAGGCTGCTCATGTCAGCTTTCTCAACAGTCCTGTCCCTGGACTATTATTTCCTCCTGCAAAAGCAAAAGAACATGCCTGCTTGCCTCCTTTCTAAACCCATACCCTGATCCCATCCTCCCCCAAGTACACACACAAACAAAGTTAACAGAAAAGGAGCCCCTGCTCCGGAAACCAACTCAGAGAAACAGAAGTGACGAGAATCTTGAGGAAGAACCACATCAGTTTGGAGCTTGCTCTGGAAAACCCTGAAAAAGTTTGGGAAGAGCAAATTCAGAGAAGAGGCCGGGGTGGTGGCTCACGCCTGTAATCCCAACACTTTGGGAGGCTGAGGTGGGTGGATCATCTGAGGTCAGGAGTTCAAGACCAGGCTGACCAACATGGTGAAACCCTGTCTCTACTAAAAAAATACAAAAATTAGCTGAGCATGGTGGCAGGTGCCTCTAGTCCAAGCTACTCCCGAGACTGAGGCAAGAGAAATGCTTGAACCCAGGAGGCAGAGGTTGTAGTGAGCCAGATCACGCCGCTATACTCCAGCCTAGAGGACAAAGGGAGATTCTGTCTCCAAAAAAAAAAAAAAAAGGCTGGGTACAGTGGCTCACACACCTGTAATCCCAGCACTTTGGGAGGATGAGGTGGGCAAATCATTTGAGGTCAGGAGTTCGAAACCAGCTTGACCAATATGATGAAACCCCATCTCTACTAAAAATACAAAAATCAGCTGGGTGTGATGTCTCATGCCTGTAGTCCCAGCTACTAGGGAGGCTGAGGCAGGAGAATCACTTGAACCCGGGAGGTGGAGATTGCAGTGAGCCGAGATCGCACCACTATACTCTAGCCTGAGCAACAGGGTGAGACTTTCTCCAAAAAAAATTTAAAAAAGAGAAGGTGTTTGTTGGTTCTTTACTTGTGAGTGTAGGGAAAAAAAAAAGAGAGAGAGAGAGGGTGGGCATGGTGGTTCACACCTGTAATCCCAGCAGTGTGGGAGGCTGAGGTGGGCAGATCACCTGAAGTCAGGAGTTCGAGACCAGTCTGGTCAACATGGTGAAACCCCATCTCTAAAAGAAATACAAAAATTAGCCAGGCGTGGTGGCGGGCAGCTGTCATCCCAGCTACTCAGGAGGCTGAGACAGGAGGATTGCTTGAATCTGGGAGGTGGAGGTTGCAATGAGCAGAGATTTCTCCACTGAACTCCAGCCTGGGCAACAAAGTGAGACTCTGTCTCAAAAAAAAAAAAAAAGATACAGTGGGGAAATAACTTGTCCCAGGTCACTCTGGGAGAGAAGGAGGTGTCCACTCTGGGTCAGAGCCCAGGCACTGAGCCATAGGCTGCACTCCTGACCACCCCCTATACTGCCTCCCAAAAGTGTGAGTTACTTGCCAACATTTGAACTTCAGATTTCACATAATAATCCGGAATTTCAGCTTTTCCTAAAGAATCAGACCTGGCCTGTAATCCCAGCACTTTGGGAGGCCGAGGCGGGTGGATCACGAGGTCAAGAGATCGAGACCATCCTGGTCAACATGGTGAAACCCCGTCTCTACTAATACAAAAAAAAAATTAGCTGGGCACGGTGGCGCGTGCCTGTAATCCCAGCTACTCAGGAGGCTGAGGCAGGAGAATTGCCTGAACCCAGGAGGCGGAGGTTGCGGTGAGCCGAGATCGCGCCATTGCACTCCAGCCTGGGTATCAAAAGCGAAACTCCGTCTCAAAAAAAAAAAGAATCAGACCTGGCCAGAGCTAGGCCTCTGTTTCCACAAGGCAATAACTGTGTCTCTTTCTCTATTTACCCATTTGGCCCTCTTTGATGGTTGAACTTCTGATCCCAGGCTGCGAGAAAGTCACTGGGTCCAGAGAGAAAAGGCAGCCAAGGCCAGGACATCCATATGGTCACCACTCACCTCGGTGTGTCTAAGGCACGGATGACAGTGGAGAGGAGCCGGCCATCCCTTGAAGTCACTTGTGCCACATAATGGGGTGGACCGAGGCCCGTGGCCTCCACGACCTTGGAGAAAGCAGGGCTGCCAGAGCAGTCACACAGGGAGCCAGGAAGGTGGCAGCAGTCACCCGTCGTCATGGCCACAGGGAGCCCCGTATCCTCAGGGCCCGAGGCCCATGGTCACAGGAGGCTGGGAAGAGGCCAGTGCGGAGATTAGGGGCAAGATTAGTGGGCCTGACAGACTAAGGTTTGAGTCCCCTCTTGTCAAGGCTGCAGGGACCACTAGACCATTTACATCTCTGAGCCTCAGTTTGCATGATCTGTAAAATGGGCCAGTGAGGAATCAATGAGATGACGCATGTAACTCAGTACAAGTAAAGCTAGGCTTGGCCAGGTGTGGTGGCTCATGTCTATAATCCCAGTGCTTTGGAAGCCAAGACAGGAGGATTGCTTGAGCCCCAGGAGTTTGAGACCAGTCTGGGCAACACATCAAGACTCTATCTCTACAGAAAAAATAAGAAAATTGGCTGGAAGCAGTGGCTCACACCTGTAATCCCAGCACTTTGGATTCAAGACAATCTGCCCACCTCAGATTGCCTGAGCTCAGGAGATTGAGACCAGCCTGGGCAATGTGGTGAAACTCTGGCTCTACAAAAAAATAAAATAAAAATTAGCCAGGCATGGTGGCACAGGGCTATGGTCCCAGCCACTCGTGAGGCTGAGGTAGGAGGATGACTTGAGCCCAGGAGTTTGCGGCTGCAATGAGCTATGATGGTGCCACTGAACTCCACCCTGTGCCACAAAGTGAGACCTTGTATCTAAAAAAGAGAAGACAGGCTGGGCGCAGTGGCTTATACCTGTAATCCCAGCACTTCGGGTGGCCGAAGAGGGTGGATCATGAGGTCAAGAGATCGAGGCCATGCTGGCTAACATGGTGAAACCCCGTCTCTACTAAAAATAGAAAAATTAGTTGCGTGTGGTGGTGTGCACCTGTAGTCCCAGCTACCCAGAGGCTGAGGCAGAAAAATCACTTGAACCTGGGAGGCAGAAGTTGCAGTGAGCTGAGATCATGCCACTGCACTCTCCATCCTGGGCGACAGAGTGAGACTCCGTCTCAAAAAAAAAAAAAAAGAGAAGACATGAAAAGCTAGGCCTGCTCATACCCTCAAAGCCTCCAGGGCTAGGACCATCTTTCAACTAATATCATCTTTCCAGATATGGTATCAGCACGAGTTCTTTTTTTTCTTTTCTTTTTTTTTGCTTTGAGACGGAGACTCGCTCTGTCGCCCAGGCTGGAGTGCAGTGGCACGATCTTGTCTCACTGCAACCTCTGCCTCCCAGTATCACGCGATTCTCCTCCCTCAGCCTCCCGAGTACCTGGGATTGCAGACACCTGCCATCACACCCGGCTAATTTTTGTATTTTTAGTAGAGACGGGGTTTCACCCTGTTAGCCAGGCTGGTCTTGAACTCTGACCTCAGGTGATCCACCCATCTCAGCCTCCCAAAGTGCTGGGATTACAGGCTTGAGCCACTGCAGCCGGTCAAGAATTTCACTGAAGAAACAAGGGCCCTTTCTGGAGACCTCCTTGAAGCCAATACAGGTGCCCTGGAGCCAAGGATCTCTGTCCCCAGCTTGTCCGACCCCCAAGAGCTACAACTCTGAGTGTCCAGAGCCACTGCAGCTCCCAAAGTGTTCAGAAAGTCCAAGCAAGAGAGGCAGTCAAGTACTCACTGAAGTACTCCCACCCCCACCCCAAGTCCACTTTTAAACTGCCAATCAAAACCCAAGCCCTAGGCCAGGTGCAGCGGTTCATACCTGTAATCCCAAAGCTTTGGGAGGTCCAAGCAGGAGGATCACTTGAGGCGAGGAGTTTGAGACCAGCTAGGGCAACACAGAAAGATCCTAACTCTATGCAGGTTTTTTGTTTTTTTTTTTAAATTAGCCAAGTATGGTGGTGCAAGCCAATAGTCCCAGCTACTTGGGAGGCTGAGGCGGGAGGATGTCTTGAGCCCAGGAGTCCAAGGCTGTAGTGAGCTATGATCACACCACTGCACTCCAGGCTGGGTGACAGAGCAAGACCCAGTCTCTGAAACAAAACAAAAGAAAGCAAAAAAAAAAAAAAAAAAAATCTGAGACCCAAAGTGGGGAGGTGAGAGCACTTATTGACTAACTGTTGCACTAGGACAGTCCACCGACGGATAAATGCCCTCTAGACAGCTAGCCAGCAGCCTGCCTGGCTCCACATGTTCTTCTGAGCATCACAGCCAGGCCCCTGCAGGCCAGATAAGCAAGTATTGCCCAAAGGCAGGGGCCCAAGAGGAAGGCTGCAGGCCTGAGATAACACGCACAAGGCAGTGGCCAGGCCTGACACGGTGCCCGCTGCTGTCCCTCCCAAGTCCCTGCAACCAGAACCTTCAGCTCAGAGGCCAGAAGGGAAGCTGCTGGGCTCTTTACGGGAAGAAGGGCAGAGGAAAGTCCCTTCCTCCAGTCCTGGCCCCTCTGAGGATAGGTCTTTACATTTCTTTTTCCTTTTTCTTTTAAGACAGGGTCTTGGCCAGGCATAGTGGCTCACTCCCATAATCCCAGCACTTTGGGAGGCTGAGGTGGGTGGATCACTTGAGGTCAGGAGTTTGAGACCAGCCTGGACAACATAGCAAAACCCCGTCTCTACTAGAAGTACAAATATTAATCAGGTGTGGTGGTGGGCACCTGTAATCCCAGGCATTTGGGTGTCTGAGGCAGGAGAATCACTTGAACCCAAGAGGCAGAGTTTGCAGTGAGTCAAGATGTCACAAAGCCAGGGAACTCCAGCCTGGGCAACAAAGCAAGACTCCATTGCAAAAAAAAAAAAAAAAAAAAAAAAAAAAGGTGTCACTCTGTAGCCCAGGCTGGAGGGCAGTGTTGTGATCTCAGCTCACTACAACCTCAGCCTCCCGGGTTCAAGAGAGTCTCCTGCTTCAGTCTCTTGAGTAGCTGGGACTACAGCTGTGCATCACCACTCCCAGCTAATTTTTTTTTTTTGAGATGGAGTCTTGCTCTGTTGCTCAGGCTGGAGGGCAGTGGTGCGATGTTGGCTCACTGCAACCTCTGCCTCCCGGGTTCAAGCAATTCTCCTGCCTTAGCCTCCTGAGCAGCTAGGATTACAGGCACATGTCACAATAACTGGCTAATTCTTTTTTTTCTTTTTTGAGGTAGAGACTTACTCTGTCACCCAGGTTGGAGTGCAGTGGTGCAATTTCGGCTCACTATAACTTCTGCCTCCTGGGTTCAAGCGATTCTCCTGCCTCAGCCTCCCAAGTAGCTGGGACTACAGGTGCCCGCCACTAAACCCAGCTAATCTTTGTATTTTTAGTAGAGATAGGGTTTCACCATGTCGGCCAGGCTGGTCTCAAACTCCTGACCTTGTGATCCATCTGCCTCGGCCTCCCAACGTGCTGGGATTACATGCATGAGTCACCATGCCTGGCCAATTCTTTTTGTATTTTTAGTACAGACGGGGTTTCATCATGCTGGCCAGGCTGATCTCGAACTCCTGACCTCAAGTAATCTGCCCGCCTTGGCCTCTCAAAGTGCTGGGATTACAGGCATGAGCCACTACCCCCGGCCCCATCTTTACATTTTTGCAAATAACTGGACATTACAGGAACCATCCCAGCTCCTGTATATAATGCTCTAATGTTTCTTCTATCAGGAAGAAAAAAAAACCACACAGGTAAATCTGCTAATGCAAGGCCTGAAAACCACCAAAATTATACTAGTAGCTTCTATCTATTAAGAACCGAGGGCTGGCCATCGTGGCTCACATCTGTAATCCCAACACTTTTCGAGGCCAAGGCGGGCGGATCACAAGGTCAGGAAATAGAGAGACCACCCTGGCTAACATGGTGAAACCCTGTCTCTACTAAAAATACAAAAAGTTAGCCAGGTTTGGTGGCGTGCGCCTGCAGTCCCAGCTACCGGAGAGGCTGAGGCAGGAGAATCGTCTGAACCGGAGAGATAGAGGTTGCAGTGAGCTGAGATTGCGCCACTGCATTCTAGCCTGGGCGACAGAGTGAGACGCGGTCTCCAAAACAAAGGAAAAAAAGAACCGAATACTGTGCCAAGCAATCTCTATACATAGTCATCATCGTACTGAACTCGAGACAGTTTTTATAAGTGTCTCCTTCAAAGGTCACCTTCCTGGGGAAGCCTTCTCTCACAATGCTGTCTGGGAGCCAGGCGCATTGGCTCACACCTATTAATCCCAACACTTCGGGAGGCTGAGGTGGGAGGATAGCTTGAGCCCAGGAGTTTCAGAGAAGCCTGGGCAGCATACCAAAACCCCGTCTCTACAAAAAATACAAAAATGAGCCGGGCATGGTGGTGTGTGCCTGTAATCCCAGTTACTTAGGAGGTTCAGGTGGGAGAATCACTTGAGCCCAGGAGGTTGAGGCTGCACTGAGTGATGATTGCACCACTGCACTCCAGCCTGGACCAGAGAGCAACACCCTATCTCAATCAATCAATCATGATTGGAGTCCACATGATTCCCCTCGTGGCATGTGTCCCTGTCTGAAATATTCTACTTATTCATCTATGTATTTAACCATGTCTGTCATCCCATCCTACAGAGAATTCTATAAAAAGGAGACCCCATCAGATTGCCTCCGGCTGTCCCCAGAACCTAGCCCTGTGTCTAGCCCAGAGCTGCTGTATTTGTGGTTGCTGCTGCAGTCATTTCTCTTTTCTTAATTTTTTTGAGATGGAGTCTCGCTCTGTTGCCCTGGGCTGGAGTGCAATTGTGCGATCTCGGCTCACTGCAACCTCCACCTCCAGGTTTCAAGGGATTCTCCTGCCTCAGCCCCCCGAGTAGCTGGGATTACAGGCACTCACCACTACGCCCGGCTAATTTTTGTATTTTTATTTTATTTATTTATTTTTTGAGAGAATGAGTCTCGCTCTGTTGCCCAGGCTAGAGTACAGTGGCACCATCTCAGCTCACTGCAACCTCCACCTCCTGGGTTCAAGCAATTCTTCTGCCTCAGCCTCCCGAGTAGCTGGGACTACAGGCACATGCCACCATGCCCAGCTAATTTTTGTATTTTTATGGAGATGGGGTTTCACCTTATGGGCTAGGCTGGTCTTGAACTCCTGACCTTGTGATCTACCAGCCTCAGCCTCCCAAAGTGCTGGGATTATAGGCGTGAGCCACCTCACCTGGCCCATTTATTTATTTTTTGAGATGAAGTTTTGCTTTTGTTGCCCAGGCTGGAGTACAATGGTGCAATATTGGCTCACTGCAGCCTCTGCCTCCCAGGTTCAAGTGATTCTCCTGCCTCAGCCTCCCAACTAGCTGGGATTACAGCTCACCACCACACCCTGCTAATTTTTGTATTTTTAGTAGAGACAGGGTTTTTACCATGTTGGCCAGACTGGTCTCAAATTCCTGACCTCAGCTGGGATTACAGCTCACCACCACACCCTGCTAATTTTTGTATTTTTAGTAGACGGGGTTTTTACCATGTTGGCCAGGCTGGTCTCAAATTCCTGACCTCGGTTGCGATTACAGCTCACCACCACACCCTGCTAATTTTTGTACAGACGGGGTTTTTACCATGTTGGCCAGGCTGGTCTCAAATTCCTGACCTCGTAATCCGCCCTTCTCAGCCTCCCAAAGTGCTGGGACTACAGGCGTGAGCCACTGCACCCAGCCAAGCTGCAGTCATTTCTCAATCCTCAATCCATGTAAGAACAGCGTGGGAGAGCCACATCTCTTGACCCTCCAATCCTGGTCGGCCAGCCCCCGTGGTGGGCATCAGAAATGTTTAGATGCTAGAAGTCCACTCAAACCTCAGAGGCCCAGGCCTGGAAGAGGCCAAACTTAGGCTGGACACAAAGAGAGGGTGACTGCAGGTTGGACTCAGCTCTGGGGCTGCTGGAATGGGAAAGTGAGCTGATGCCTCCAGCGCAGTGTGGCCAGTAACCAGGAGATTTCTTTATTTCTTTTCTTTCTTTTGCCTGTGTTTTTCTTTTTTCTTTTTTTTTAGTGGGGACAGAGTTTCACTCTTGTTGCCCAGGGTAGAGTGCAATGGCACGATCTCAGCTCCTCAGCTTCAAGCGATTCTCCCGTCTCAGCCTCCGGAGTAGCTGGGATTACAGGTGCCCGCCACTACGCCCAGCTCATTTTTTGTATTTTTAGGAGAGACGGGGTTTCACCATGTTGGCCAGGCTGGCCTCAAACTCCTGACCTCACCTGCCTCGGCCTTCCAAAGTGCTGAGGTTACAGGCTTGAATCACTGTGTGCTTGGCCTATTTCTTTTCTTTTCTTTCGTCTTTTTTTTTTTTGAGGTATGGTCTCACTCTGTCACCCACAAGGCTGGAGGGCAGTGGAGCAATCACAGCTCCACCACCCCAGGTTCAGGTGATCCTACCACCTCAGCCTCCTGAGTAGCTCTGCACACCACCAAGCCCTGATAATTTTTTGTAGACATGGTGTTTTGCCATGTTGCTCAGGCTGGTCCTGAACTCCTGGGTTCCAGTGATCTGCCCGCCTCAGCCTCACAAAGTATTGGGATTACAGGCATGAGCCACCACACCCAGCCTGGAGATAGATCTCATTGAGTGAGTCTTCACAACAAACCAATAATTATACCCTATAATGGGGGGAGAGGCTGAGGCTCAGAGAGAGGCACCTATTTCCCCACAATCAGACAGCTAGGAATGGGTGGTGTCAGAATTCAAACTTAAAAACACTCCAGGGAGTGGGTCTGGACCTCAAGAGACCTTGGTTCTTCAGCTCCTGGTTCTCCTGGCTCTGCCACCGATGCTGGGTGTCCTGGTTCAAGTCACTGTGCTTCTCTGGGCCTCATTCTAATGATGGAGCTGGTGGACTGTGTCTGTGGAGGGGTCTACCGAGAAGAAGCCTCCAGGCTGGATTCATCAGGTAAAGCTCATCCTTGGCTAGGCTTGTTTGGGGTGACACTGAGGTCCCCACCCCAGTCTTTTCCATACCTGCCCAGCCTCCTTTTCCTGAAGGTAGGAAACAGAGGGCCCTAAAACTTCCTGCAGTGTGATCTCAGGCAGCTGTTTAACTCTCTCAGCCACAGTATTCTCATCTATAAAATGGGCGTTATAGGCTAGGCGTAGTGGCTCACAGCTGTAATCCCAGCAGGTTTGGGAGCTCGTGGAAGGTGGATCATTTGAGGCCAGGAGTTTGAGACCAGTCTGGCCAACATGATGAAACCTTGTCTCGGCTAAAAAAACAAAAATTAGCTGGGCACGGTGGTGGGCGCCTGTAATCTCAGCCACTTGGGAGGCTGAGGCGGGAGAATCGCTTCAACCTGGGAGGCAGACATTGCAGTGAGCTGTAATCGTGCCACTGCACTCCAGCCTGGGCAACAGAGAGAGGCTCCATCTAAAAAGAAAAAAAAAGGAGGCCGGGTGCAGTGGCTCATGCCTGTAATCCCAGCACTTTGGGAGGCCAAGACAAGTGAATCACTTGACATCAGGAGTTCAAGACCAGCCTGGCCAACATGTCAAAACCCTGTTTCTACTAAAAATACAAAAATTTGCTGGGCATGGTGGTGCCTGCCTGTAATCCCAGCCACTTGGGAGGCTGAGACAGGAGAATCACTTGAACTTGGCAGGTGAAGGTCGCAGTGAGCTGAGATTGCACCACTGTACTCCAGCCTGGGTGACAGAGTGAGATTCTGTGCCAAAAAAATTTTTTTTTTTTTTTTTTGAGACGGAGTTTCGCTCTTGTTACCCAGGCTGGAGTGCAATGGCGCGATCTCGGCTCACCGCAACCTCCGCCTCCTGGGTTCAGGCAATTCTCCTGCCTCAGCCTCCTGAGTAGCTGGGATTACAGGCACGTGCCACCATGCCCAGCTAATTTTTTGTATTTTTAGTAGAGACGGGGTTTCACCATGTTGACCAGGATGGTCTCGATCTCTTGACCTCGTGATCCACCCGTGTCGGCCTCCCAAAGTGCTGGGATTACAAGCATGAGCCACAGCGCCCGGCCCAAAAATTTTTTTAAAAAGAGGGGGCATCATAATGATATGTAGTTCACAATATTAGCTTTTTATTTTTTTTTTTAAACGGAGTCCTGCTCTGTTCACCAGGCCGGAGTGCAGTGGCATGATCTCGTCTCACTGCAATCTCTGCCTCCAAGTATCAAGTGATTCTCCTGCCTCAAACTCCTGAATAGCTGGGATTACAGCGGTGCACCACTGCACCCAGCTAATTTTTGTATTTTTAGTAGAGACGGGGTTTCACCATGTTGCTCAGGCTGGTCTTGAACTCCTGATCTTGTGATCTGCCCACCTTGGTCTCCCAAAGTGCTGGGATTACAAGTGTGAGCCACCTCACCCGCCAATATTAGCTCTTATTCTAATAAATATGATCAGTTTACAGAGCTGTTGATGAGAGGTCACACAGTCAGTAAGTGCTCAATAAAAGCTCACTATTAATATTTTTTAGGGTAAATGTGGAGGCTGTCATTGCATTCATTTCTATTCCCTCACCATAGAGAGGTTCCTGTGCGTCCTTCAGTTCTTTTAGGCCCTGTATGAGAAGCGAGGTTCCAATCCCAGCTCTACTCCTTATGTGCTGTGTGGCCCTGGGCAAGACACTTAACCTCTCTGAGCCTGGACTCTCTCATCTGTATAACAGGGGACATTTCTAGTGCTTCCAGCTAGTCAGTATGGTTTCAAAAGAACTGAACGAGCTCATCATACCCATTCTGACTACCCTGTTTTGAGCACTCACACAGCACAGGGCATCCTGTTTGAAGATCTTTGTGCAAAGTGGCTGGCTCATTATATTGTAACTTACTATTTGGTAGGCAGAGCCACTCTGAAAAGAAGGTTGGGGAAGGGCATTGGCCACTTAGTAGTTGCCCACTGTGTGCCAAGCGCTCTCTGCACCAACACCTTCTGAATCCTCCCAGAAGCCCCATCAGGTTGACAATGGGATGACCCGGTTTTACAGGTGGGGAAACCAAGGCTCGGAGAGGCGCCTACTGTGTGCCGGGCCCCGGGGACCTTCCACCGGCTTTGACACGGGAACTGGGGTCCCCGCGTCCCCAAGAAAGCTGTGGCCAAGGGATCCAGCCCAGCCGTCCCTCCCGGGTACCGAGCTCCGGCCTCGAACCCGGGGCCGGCCCGCGGACTGGCGTCCTCCGGCCCTACCTGCAGGCCCGTGCCTACCTGATCCGCGGCCGGGCCGGGCGGCCGCACAGGCCCCTCCGTTCGCCCCGGCCCGGGTCCCGGCCCGGCCCGGCACGTCGGCGCCACTAGGTCCGCTCTGGCCGGCACCTGCGTCCGGGCACCGCCCGCCGAGCCGACAGCGCCGCGGGCCAATAGCGACCGCCTCTCGCCCGCACTTGCCAATCGCCATGCACGTCCCGCCCCGAGAGGCGGGGCCGGAGGCGACGGGGGACGCCCTGGGCCGCAGAGGCCCAGCTGCGTCGCTGCTGCTGGCCCCGCCCCTGCCGCGTCTTGGCTCCGCCCACAGCACTGGCCCCGCCCCAGGCGAGAGGGGTGCTGCTGCGCCACCTGCAGACCGCTGGCGTTCTCTAATCAATAAAACCGCAGCAGAATTCAACTTTTTTTTTTTAGACTGGCCGGGCGCAGTAATCCCAGCACTGTAATCCCAGCACTCTGGGAGGCCAAGACGGAAGGCTCACTGGAGCCCAGAAGATGGGGACCAGCTTGGACAACATAGTGAGATTAATTTGAGATCCTGTCTCTACAAACAATTTAAAAGTGGTGGGCGGATCGCCTGAGGTCAGGGGTTCAAGACCAGCCTGGCCAACATGGTGAAATCCTGTGTCTACTAAATATACAAAAATTAGCCAGTGCGGTGGCAGGCGCCTGTAATCCCAGCTACTCGGGAGGCTGAAGCAGGAGAATCGCCTGAACCCAGGTGGCAGAGGTTGCAGTGAGCTGAGATCGTGCCACTGCACTCCAGCCTAGACAACAGAGTGAGACTGTCTCAAAATCCAAAAATTGACAAGTAAGTTAGCCAACTATGGTGGCACGGGACTGTAGTCCCAGCTGCTCAGGAGGCTGAGGCAAGAGGATCACCTGAGCCCAGGAGTTCAAGGCCAGCCTGGGCAACATAGCAAACTCACCTACCCCCATCTCTAAGACATATCAATTTTTTTAAAAAAAGACTGCACTATATGTTTCCTAAGTATAAGCACACTTTTGCACATAATCACAGTATAACATTCAAAATCAGAAAATTAATGTTCATCTAATATTATTATGTAATTCCCAGAACCCATTCAAAGGCTGGGCGCAGTGACTCATGCCTGTAATCTCAGCACTTGGATCATTTGAGGTTAGGGGTTTGGCCAATATGGAGAAACCCCATCTCTACTAAAAAAAACAAAAAAGGGGCCGGGCGCGGTGGCTCAAGCCTGTAATCCCAGCACTTTGGGAGGCCGAGGCGGGTGGATCACAAGGTCGAGAGATCGAGACCATCCTGGTCAACATTGTGAAACCCCGTCTCTATTAATACAAAAAAAAATTAGCTGGGCACGGTGGCGCGTGCCTGTAATCCCAGCTACTCAGGAGGCTGAGGCAGGAGAATTGCCTGAACCCAGGAGGCGGAGGTTGCGGTGAGCCGAGATCGCGCCATTGCACTCCAGCCTGGGTAACAAGAGCGAGACCCCGTCTCAAAAAAAAAAAAAAAAAAAAAAAAATTAGCTGGGTTTGGTGGCGAGCACCTGTAATCCCAGCTACTCATAAGGCCAAGGCAGGAGAATCGCTTGAACCTGCCAGGCGGAGTTTGCAGTGAGCAGAGATCTTGCCATTGCACGCTAGCCTGGGCAACAGAGCCAGACTCCATCTCAAAAAAAAAAAAAGTTTTCAATAAAGTCCTTTAAAAATCCAAAATCCAGACCAGGCAAAGTGACTCATGTCTGTAATCCCAGCTCATTGGGAGCCCAAGGCAGGAAGGTCTCTGGGGTCCAGGAGTCTGAGATCAGCCTGGGCAACATAGTGAAACCCCATCTCTACAAAGTAAAATAAAAATATTAGCCAGGTGTGGTGGCATGCTCCAGTGGTCCTAGCTACTTGGGAGGCTGAGGTGAGAGGATCACTTGAGCCCAGGAGTTCTAGGCTGCAGTGACCCATGACCTCACTACTGCATTCCAGCCTGAGCAACAGAGCAAGATCCTGTGCCAAAAAAAAAGTTTTCCTCCTCTCCCCTCCCCTTCCTTTTCTTAAAAAAAAAAAAAAAAATCCCAAATTCATCCCAAGATCAAGTGTTGTATTTTGCTGTTATGACTCTTTCTGGAACATTTTATCAATCTTACCTTCTCTACATGACATCCATATTTTTAAAAAATTCCAGGCTGGTCATTTTTCAGAAAGCCCTTCCATTAGTATTTGTCTAATACTTACTCATGATTTTGCATTTGTGGCAGGAAACACAGAAGTAACATTGTGTTTTCAGGATGTATACAATGTTGATTTTGTCCACTACCCATTATGCTAACTTGGCTGAAATGGTCTGCCAGTTTCTCCAGTGTGAGTTAGTATGTTACACTTTGTTTGTTTTAATATTTTATTTATTTATTTTGAGAGGGAGTCTCATTTTGTCACCCAGGCTGGAGTGCAATGACGAGATCTCAGCTCACTGCAACCTCTGCCTCCTGGTTCAAGCGATCCTTGTGCCTCAGCCTCCTGAGTAGCTGGGAGTACAGACCCACACCACCATGCTGGGCTAACTTTTGTATTTTTAGTAGAGATGGGGTTTTGCTATGTTGGCCAGAATGGTCTCAAACTCCTAACCTCAGGTGATCCACCTGCCTCTGCCTCCCAAAGTGCTGGGATTACAGGCGTAGTCCCACACCTGGCTAATTTTTTTGTATTTTTAGTAGAGACGGGGTTTCACCATGTTGGCCAGACTGGTCTCGAACTCCTGATCTCAGGTGATCTGCCTGCCTCAGCCTCCCAAAGTGTTGGGATTACAAGCATGAGCTACTGCCTGGCTTTATACTTTGTTAGTAACTGCTTTCTGAGGAGATACTTTGAAATTAATTAAATAGCCTGTTCCTCAACACATTCAGTTTCCAGCAACTTAATATCAATTGATGACCCTTGCCTGAATCAGTTATTATCATAATGGTTACCAAGTGATTACTTTCTAATTTCTTCTTGGAGCATTTCCTTACTAATTGGTTCAACAAGCTCTACTACGCTGACTTGTCTTGTATTTTGCATTGCCCCAGCCCTGGAATAAAACATTTCTCGAAAGAGCCCTGGTTCATTTTAGTGGAGAATAATATTTATTTTATTTTATTATTATTATTATTATTATTATTATTTGAGATGGAGTCTCCATTACCCAGGCTGGAGTGCAGTGGCGCAATCTCGGCTCACTGCAACCTCCGCCACTTGGGTTTAAGTGATTATCCTGCCTCAGTCTCCTAAGTAGCTGGGACTACAGGGTTTCACCATTTGGCCAGGCTGGTCTGGAACTCCTGACCTTGTGATCCGCCCACCTCGGCCTCCCAAAGTGCTGGGATTACAGGCGTGAGCCACCTTGCCCGGCCTTAATTTTTAAATAATAAATAGAGACGGGGCTTGCTATGTGGTCCAGGCTAGTTATGCGCTCCTGGGCTCTTTGATCCTCCCACCTCAGCCTCCCAAAGTGGTAGAATTACAGGCGTGAGCCACTGTGTCTAGCAGATAATTTTATTTATTTATTTATTTGCTTGTTTATATTTGAGACAGAGTTTCACTCTGTCGCACAGGCTGGGGTGTAGTGGCAGGATCTTGGCTCACTGCAACTTTTGCCCCGTGGGTTCAATCAATTCTCCTGCTTCAGCCACCCAAGTAGCTGGGATTACAGTCTTGCGCCACCACGTGTAAAGTGCTGGGATCAGGAATTCAAGTTTTTGCCATTTTAGCAGAGATGGGGTTTCACCATGTTGGCTAAGATAGTCTTGAATTCCTGATCCTACCACTTTGGGAGGCCGAGGCGGGCGGATCACCTGAGGTCGGGAGTTTCCAATCTGGCCAACATGGCAATACTCCGTCTCTACTAAAAATACAAAAATTACCCAGGCATGGTGGCACATGTCTGTAATCCGAGCTACTTGGGAGGTTGAAGAAGAAGAATCACTTGAACCTGGGAGTGCAGGATGCAGTGAGCCTAGATCGCGACACTGCACTCTAGCCTATGCGATAGAAGCCAGACTCCATCTCAAAAAAAAAAAAAAAAAGACAGGGTCTTACTCTGCCACCCAGGCTGGAGTACAGCGGCATGATCTTGACTCACTGCAACTTCTGTCTCCTGGATTCAAGCAATTCTCCCTGCCTCAGCCTCCCGGGCAGCTGGAATTACAGGTGCCTGCCACCACGACAGGCTACTTTTTGTATTTTTTAGTAAAGATGGGGTTTCACCATGTTGACCAGGCTGGTCTTGAACTCCTGACCTCAGGTGATCCACCCACCTCAGCCTCCCAAATTGCTGGGCTTACAGGCATGAGCCATGTGTGGCCCATAATAAAATACTTTTAAAATGTTGCTATACTTTGTCCCATTCATTCATTCATTCGTGACAGTGTTTACCTCTGTTGTCCAGGTTGTAATCACAGCTCACTGCAGCCTCCACTGCCCTAATTCAATTGATCTTCCCGTCTCTGCCTCCCAAGTAGATGCATGTGATCACGCCTGGCTAATTTTTGTAGAAATGAGGTTTCACCATGTTGCCCAGGCTGGTCTCGCATTCCCGGGTTCATGCAATCTGCCCGCCTTGGTCTCCCAAAATGCTGGAATTACAGGCGTGAGCCATACTCTCAGCTTTTCTTATTATTTTTTTAGAGACCGGGTCTTGCTGTGTGGCCCAGGTTGGACTGTAACTCCTGGGTTTAAGTGATCCTCCTGTGTTTTTCATTGGCAGCTTCTACTTGAAATCCTCCTGTTGGCCGTCTGTGGTGGCTCATGCCTGTAATTCCAGCACTTTGGGAGGGCGAGGCAGGCGGATCACGAGGTCAGAAGATTGAGACCATCCTGGCTAACACGGTGAAACACTTTCTCTATTAAAAATACAAAAAAAAAAAAAAAATTAGCTGGGCGTAGTGGCATGCGCCTATAATCCCAGCTACTTGGGAGGCTGAGACCGGAGAATCACTTGAACCCGGAAGGCAGAGGTTGCAGTGAGCCAAGATCATGTCACTGCACTCCAGTCTAGGGAACAGAGTGAGATTCCATCTCAAAAAAAAAAAAAGAAAAGAAAAAAAAAGAAAGCCTCCTGTTTCAGACCCAGAGTAGCTGGAACTACAGGTCACACCACTGTGCCTGGCTGTCTTCTCAGTCTTTTATCTGGGCATTTTATCCACTTCTGAGAGTTTTCTGGCTCATAGCTGGTATTCAATAAACAGTAGGAAAGACTTATAACTTAGCGGTTACACACACAGTTCTGGGTTTGAAACCTGTTTGTATCTTACTGAAAACTGTAGGACCTTAGATAAGTTGCTTAACTTCTGTAAAAGGGGCCGGGATATTATGCCCACCTCCTAGGGTTGTTGAAATAACAAATAACAATGTGTGAAAGATTTACACAGTCTCTAAGAAAAGCAAACTTAGAATTGCCATATGGGCCAGGCATGGTGGCTCATGCCTATAATGCCAACATTTTGAGAGGCTGAGGTGGGCGGATTGCTTGAGCCCAGGAGTTCAAGACCAGTCTGGGCAGCATAGTGAGACCCCCCCGCCTCTACAAAAAATACAAAAATTAGCCAGGCATCATGGCGTGTATCTGTGGTTCCAGCTACTTGGGAAGCTGAGGTGGGAGGATGGCTTGAGCCTGGGAGATGGAGGTTTCAGTGAGCCGAGATCACACCACTGCACTCCAGCCTGGGCGACTAAGGGAGACCCTGTCTGAAAAAAAAAAGGGTCGGGCCTGGTGGCTCACACCTGTAATCTCAGCACTTTGGGAGGTCGAGTCGGGTGGATCACGAGGTAAGCAGATCAAGACCATCCTGGCTAACATGGTGAAACCCCATCTCTACTAAAAATACAAAAAATTAGCTGGGCTTGGTGGCAAGTGACTGTAGTCCCAGCTACTCAGGAGGCTGAGGCAGGAGAATCACTTGAATCTGGGAGGTGGAGGTTGCAGTGAGTCGAGATCGCGCCACTGCACTCCAACCTGGGCGACAGAGCGAGACTGTCTCAGAAAAGCAAAACAAACAAACAAACAAACAAACAAAACGGCTGGGCGCAGTGGCTCACACTTGTAATCTCAGCACTTTGGGAGGCCGGCCAAGGCGGATGGATCACAAGTTCAGGAGTTCGAGACCAGCCTGCCCAATACAGTGAAATCCCATCTCTACTAAAAATACAAAAATTAGCTGGGTGTGGTGGTGGGCACCTGTAATCCCAGGTACTTGGGAGGCCAACTCAGGAGAATCGCTTGAACCTGAGAGGCAGAGGTTGCAGTGAGCCGTGATTGCACCGTTGCATTCCAGTCTGGGTGATAGAGCTAGACTCTGTCTCAAACAAAAAAGGTAAGTTTTATGTTATATCTATGTTACCATAATAATAAAAGATTTAAGAACAGGGCCTGGCAGTGAGCATGATGTGCTTATTAAATCACGGAAATCAGGGCTGGGTGTGGTGGCCCACGCCTGTAATCCTAGCAATTTGGGAGGCCAAGGCAGGTGGATCACTTGAAGTCAGAAGTTCAAAACCAGCCTGGCCAACATGGTGAAACCCTGTCTTAAAAAAAACAAAACAAAACAAAAAAAAAAACAAAAAAAAACACCAAAATCAGAGTAATTAAAACGGCATTGCTGGCCTGCGATTCTTAAAGGGACATGGAACACATTAGTCAGTCCCCACCTCAGGCCTAGCAGATAGTGGAGGCTCTAGAAATATTTGTTGATCTTTTGACTGCTTGAAACTCACGGTGCTAAGGCTGTGTGCAGTGGCTCATGCCTGTAAACCCAGCACGTTGGGAGGCTGAGGCAGGCGGATCACGAGGTCAGGAGTTCAAGACCAGACTGGCCAACATGGTGAAACCATGTCTCTACTAAAAAATACAAAAATTGGCTGGGCATGGTAGCTTGTGCCTGTAATCCCAGCTACTTGGGAGGCTGAGGTAGGAGAATTGCTTGAACCGGGACCGGGGAGGCAGAGGTTGCAGTGAGTCGAGATCTTGCCACTGCACTCCAGCATGGGCTACAGAGTGAGACTCCATCTCAAAAAAATAAAATATCACTGAAATCAGAGCAATTAAAACGGCATTGCTGGCCTACGATTCTTAAAGGGACACGGAACACATTAGTCAGTCCCCACCTCAGGCCTAGCAGATAGTGGAGGCTCTAGAAATATTTGTTGATCTTTTGACTGCTTGAAACTCACAGTGCTAAGGCTGGGTGCAGTGGCTCATGCCTGTATTCCCAGTACATTGGGAGGCCAAGGTGGGTGGATCACCTGAGGTCAGGAGTTCGAGACCAGCCTGGCCAACATGATGAAATCCCATCTCCACTAAAAATACAGAAATGAGCTACGCGTGATGGCGTGTGCCTCTAGTTCCAGCTACTGCAGGGGCTGATACAGGAGAATCCCTTGAACCTGGGAGGCAGAGGTTGTAGAGAGCAGAGATCGTACTACTGCACTCCAGTCTTGGCAACAGAGCGTGACTCTGTCTAAAAAAAACAAACAAAACAAAAAACTTGAGGTGCTTTCTTGCTTAGCAGCCAATGCCTCTGTCTACCACATGACCCGCCCTGTCCAAACACAGGGGAATTCACTTCCCTGGGGTCTTGTGAATGGGCCCCGGAGCCCAGGGTGCACAGCTGCCTCCAATTCTGCCAGTTAGCTTTGTGCCAGGCTGCTCCCTGGGCCTGGGGTGCACACCTTGGCTCACTCCAGCTTCCATCTAAACAGCTCCCGGCGGCCCGGAGCTCTTCTGGGAAAACATGTCTGGAATCCCCCATCCCTCCAGGCAGGGCAGCCAGAGTCTAGAATCAAGAGGGAATGGGACTGTTCTCTCTCAGGTGTCCCTGGGGTCTCCAGGTGTGACTGGCCTCTTCGGCTAGTGGCTGTAGCTTTTGGAAAGCTGCTGGCAGCTCATACTGGTTCCAAGGTCACCGCAGGGGTGAGGTGGAGGGAGACGCTGAATCCTAGGAAGAGGAATTCCATGCCACACATTTTGCTGTCCCCGGCATTCCCCCACCAGGCTCTCCTCTGGTGTCAGTCTAGGGTAGAAACAGCTGGCATCACTAACATCTGCAGGGCAAGCCTCCCTCATCAGGACCCCAGGGGAGGGGTGGCCCTGGCAGGAGATAAAGTGATAAACCCCGGCCACTGCCCTTGGCTCCAGTCCCTACCAGGGGGTGCCCGCAGTACTGCGGTCCTAGGACTGGGGAGTTTAAGGTCAAGGACAAGCTGCAGGCTTCCCCCGCTCCCTGCCATAGGGGCAGCCTGGAGAGGGCCCACCCCAACTGCACTGGGCCAGCTCAGGGGGCCTCCAAGCTGCCCTTGGCAGGTGCTGGGGTCCTCCCGTTCCCTGTTGGGGTGGGCCGTGGAGATGGAGGGTCTGGCCTGCATTGGGAAACATGCAGCGAGAGGGGCCTTGGCCCAGGAGCAGGCACCTGGTGGAAAGAAAGAAGACAGAGGCGCAGCGGCAAGTTTCTATACAGGAAGTCGGATTATACATTTTAGTAATGGGCAAGGGGATAGGGACGGGGGACAACAGTGCAGGGACCACAGGGAGAAGAAGAGGTCGAGAGCTGGGGTTTGGCATAAATCTTACAAAGTGTATAAAGAATCTGTGTTTCTCTACAATAACAAAAACCAAAGGCTACAAGAGCGGTTGTATATACAAAACATGGAGATATTGCTTCACTTGCAAACAGGTTCCAGACCAGAGGGGAAACGAGACAGAGGAGGGGGAGCGGGAGGGCCGAGAGGGCGCGCTGCGTGCAGGAGATGGGTGGGGGAAGAGGGTGACGGGCTTCTCCCTGCATCAATCAACAGGCGGAGGTGGGAGGCCTGTGCGAGCTGCTATGCGCGGAGGAGCGGATGGGTGCCGAGAGCCTGGGGGTTCCGCCTGCCCTGAACCCCGCTGCCTGGTTCTTCGGGCTTTGGCCTGCAGCAGGGTTCTGGTGGGGATGATGGGCTGGCTGGGTCACGCGGCCACAGAGGGAGAGAGGCAATCACTCCCTGGAGTCTGCCGAGGAAGAGAGAAGCCGGCACCATGCGCCCGTCCTTCTCACCTCTGGCCAGCCCTGTCCATCCTGCTGCCCTCCACCCAGCCAAGATGCCCGAGGGGACCCGAGTTGGGTGGGTGCAGCAAACCGGGGCTTCTAGCTTTTTCCCAGGCAGGACGGGGGTAGCACTGGCTCCTGTCCTTCCTGGGCCCCGGCCCGGCCATGCAGAGCTCACTGGGAGGGCTGGAGCGAGCCGGCCACAGAGAGACAGCAGGGAGGGGCCAGAGGACACAGTGGCAGGGGCGGACGGAGGCGCGGGGGGTCACAGGTTCTGGCAGCACTGCAACTTGTTGGGCTTCTGTCCATCCGTCGTGGGCGGCACGCTGATGTCCACCACGTTGTTCCCAGGGGACTCATCGTGGGCGGCGCGGTCTGCAATCTGTTTCTGTGACACGATGCGGTAGATCTCTGCCAAGGGGGCACAGGGGATGTCGGGTAAGCCAGTGTGTGCCCTGCCCGCCGAGGGGGCCCCTCCCTGCAGGACTCCAGAGCTCCTCTCCAGGCCCCCACAGTGCCCCCATCATATCAGGGGTAACAAGGACAGGGCTGCGCACCCAGCTGGGGCAGGACCCACATCTGGTCATAGCCAGCCCTGGCCTCTCGCTCCCTAAGACCAGAAGCACCCTTCTTCTTCAGAGGTAAACTCCCAGAAACCAAAGGGCTACAGGTCCCTGAGGCTACCCACCACCCTCAAGCGCCAAGAGTCAAGGTAGGACCCCTCTCCAGGAACTGGGACTGGGCGGGGGGGTGTCTCTGTGTCCCCAGTGCCAGCAAGGGCTAAAGCTTGTCTGACCCTGTGAAGTGTCCATGTGGGTAAGCAGGTTTAATAAACAAAGGTTAGGGGCGGTGGTGGAAAAAACATCAAACAAACAGGCCAGGTGCGGTGGCTCACACCTGCAATCCCAGCACTTTGGGAGGCCGAGGCAGGCAGATCACTTGAGCCCAGGGGTTCGAGACCAGCCTGGCCAACATGGTGAAACTGTCTCTACTAAAAATACAAAAATTAGCAGGACATGGTGGCGCACACCTGTAATCCCAGCACTTTGGGAGGCTGAGGCAGGAGGATCACAAGGTCAAGAGATAGAGACCATCCTGGCCAACATGATGAAACCCCATCTCTACTAAAAATACAAAAATTAGCTGGGTGTGGTGGCACGTGCCTGTAATCCCAGCTACTCAGGAGGCTAAAGCAGGAGAATTGCTTGAACCTGGGAGACGGAGGTTGCAATGAGCTGAGATTGAGCTACTACATTCCAGCCTGGGCAAAAGAGCAAGACTCCGTTCCCCCATGACAAAAAAAAAAAAAAAAAAAGCAAGCAAGCAAAAATCAAACAAACGAACAAAACAAGCGAAGGTTCAGAGTGTTCCGCCCTGCCTGGCTGGTGCCCTACCCACACCCATCCGGCCCCCGGGCCACCTGTGAGGATGTTCTTGAAGGCTTCTTCTACGTTAGTGGAATCCAAGGCCGAGGTTTCGATGAAGGACAAGTTGTTCTTTTCTGGAACAGAGAATAATGCCCAGGTGAGCGGGGAGGCGGGTGACGCTCCCACACGCTCTCAGGGACCTGGCTCACCCACCTGTCCCAGGACACGAGCCACTCCTCAGGGAAGGGACGTCAGGGCTGTGGCCGGGTCCCCACACTGAGGGGGTGTCCTGCCTTCCAGACACCTCCGATGCCTGCATCTCCATCTGCTCACCTGCGAAGGCGCGGGCCTCGTCAGTGGGCACAGCCCGCAGGTGGCGCAGGTCACTCTTGTTGCCCACCAGCATGATGACGATGTTGCTGTCTGCATGGTCCCGAAGCTCCTTCAGCCAGCGCTCCACGTTCTCGTAGGTCAGGTGCTTGGCGATGTCGTACACCAGCAGGGCGCCCACAGCGCCACGGTAGTACCTGCAGGGTCAGGGGCCCATGAGCTGCTCTGAAGAGGGACTGTGGGCAGTGGCGGCCTCCTGGGATAACAGCACACATCACGCCCAGGGCCAACCATTGTGGCCTCAAGGGAAGGGTATGTGTCTAGAGGCCCCAGCTCTGCTCCCTAGATCCAGCTCTGAAATGTGGGGGCCTGAGGAGGGAATGTGGGCGTTGGGGATAGAAGATACCATAAGGTCATCAAAAAAAGGGAAGAAGGGGCTAGGCGTGGCGGTTCATGCCTGTAATCCCAGCACTTTGGGAGGCTGAGGAGGGCAGATCACTTGAGGCTAGAAGTTTCAAACCAGCCTGGCCAACATGGTGAAACCCTGTCTATGCTAGAAAAATACAAAAATTAGCCAAGTGTGGTGGTACGTGCCTGTAATCCCAGATACTCGGGAAGCTAAGTGGGAGGATCACTTGAGCCTGGGAGGCAGAGGTTTCAGTGAGCCAAGAGCACACCACTGCACTCCAGCCTGGGAGACAGAGCAAGACCCGTCTTTAAAAAAAAAAAAAAAGCTAGGGAGAAGGAAACTGCAGCTGTGCGGAGAAAAGGCCACTGCCTACCATGCAGGGCCAGGCTCAGCCCACTGAGGAGACAGACACCTAATCTCAGCACTTTTGGAGGCTGAGGTGGGAGAATCGCTTGAACTCAGGAGGAGTTCAAGGCTGAAGTGAGCTATGATCGCACCACTGCACTCCAACGTGGGCAACAGCGAGACCCTGTCTTTCAAAAAAATAAGGCCGGGCATGGTGGCTCACACCTGTAATCCCAGCACTTTGGGAGGCTGAAGTGGGTGGATCACAAGGTCAGGAGTTCAAGACCATCCTGGCCAATATGGTCACTACTAAAAATACAAAAATTAGCCAGGCGTGGTGGCAGGCGCCTGTAATACCAGCTACTCAGGAGGCTGAGGCAGGAGAATCGCTTGATCCAGGGAGGCGGAGGTTGCAGTGAGCCGAGATCACGCCACTGCACTCCAGCCCAGCTGACAGAGCAAGTCTCCATCTCAAAATAAAATAAATAAACAAACAAATATATTAAAATAATATAAGCCAGGCATGGTGGTGCACGCCTGTAGCCCCAGCTACTCAGGAGGCTGAGGCAGGAGGATCGCTTGAGCCTGGGAGATCAAGGGTACAGTGATCTGCGATTGTGGCACTGCACTCCAGCCTGGGCGACACAGCAAGACTCTGTCTGCCTCAAAAAAAGAGATGGGCCGGGCGCGGTGGCTCACGCCTGTAATCCCAGCACTTTGGGAGGCCGAGGAGGGTGGATCACGAGGTCAAGAGATCGAGACCATCCCGGTCAACATGGTGAAACCCCGTCTCTACTAAAAATACAAAAAATTAACTGGGCATGGTGGCACGTGCCTGTAATTCCAGCTACTCAGGAGGCTGAGGCAGGAGAATTGCCTGAACCCAGGAGGCGGAGGTTGCGGTGAGCCTAGATCGCGCCATTGCACTCCAACCTGGGTAACAAGAGCAAAACTCTGTCTCAAAAAAAAAAAAAAAAAAAAAAGAGGAGATGACAGATAGACAGATGCACCCAAGGGATGAAGATGGGAGCCGAGGACCTCGAGGTGCCGGAGAGACCATGGTGGTGGGAATGGCTGGGGGCTTGGGAGGGGTCCTGAAAAAGGCAGCTGAGTGGGTCCTGATGTCTGGGAGGCCTTTGTGGGGAAGTGGGGCCTGGGCAGGAGGACAGGAGGGGTGTGGGACAAGGTGTGAGTCCCAGCAGAGGGGAGCTGACTGGGCAGAGGCAGTGGCAAGGTGGAGTGGCTGGAGCCAGATCCTCACTGCACCCAGTACCAAGATACCCGCCGTGTGGCCAAGGCTGGGCGCTGGTCTGCCTCAGGGTGCTACAGTGCATGGCTAGGGTGTTCTTCCAGCCTCACTCCTTGCTCTTGGGGCATGCTCTCCCCTTCTCCTGCCCAACTCCTACACATTCTTCCAAGCCCACGTGCCGCCTGCCCACGCCCCCGCATCTCAGCGTCCCTGCCCAGGCTGCTGACACGCACGCGGATGTGATGGCACGGTAGCGCTCCTGGCCCGCGGTGTCCCAGATCTGCGCCTTGATGGTCTTGCCGTCCACCTGGATGCTGCGGGTGGCAAACTCCACGCCAATGGTGCTCTTGCTCTCCAGGTTGAACTCGTTGCGGGTGAAGCGGGACAGCAGGTTGCTCTTGCCCACGCCCGAGTCCCCGATGAGCACCACTGGGCGGGGAGGTGAGGTTCTGTGAGTCCCCATGCTCCACCCACGACCACCCTCAGAACCTCCCCACAGACTCCCTGAGTGCTGCACCAACGCAGCAGCTAATGGTGTGGAGGAGTCGGAGGTGCCTGGAGCTGGGAACCTGCAGGCACCATGCTAAGTAGTGCAGAAGCAAAGAGAGGTTCCTGCCTTCCAGAACAGCCACTGCAGTTAACACAACACCTGCCTCTCTCTCGTCCTCAGAGCAGGTCTGTCCCAGGTGGATCATGGGGACCTAGGCAGCCAGGCAGGCAGGGCGGCCCGAGATCCATCAACCCTGAGCCTCCACCTGCAGCCTGGTGGCTGGGCAGCCAGACACGGCTTGAGAAGGCTCCTGAGCCAGGTGACCTTGGGCAAGTCACTTCACCTCTGCACTGCTTTTTCCAAATGTGTGAACAGGGAAGCAGTCACAGGAGGAGGAAATCAGAGCAGGCATGGCCAGGCACGGTGGATCCCGCCTGTCATCCCAGCACTTTGAGAGGCCAAGGCAGGCGGATCACTTGAGGTCAGGAGTTTGAGACCAGCCTGGCCAACATGGTGAAACCCCATCTCTATATAAGAAATACAAAAGTTAGCCCGGCGTGGTGGTGGGTGCCTATAGCCCCAGCTATACAGGAGGCTGCGGTGGGAGAATCACTTGAGCCCAGGAGGTGGAGGTTGCAGTGAGCTGAGATTATACCACTGTACTCCAACCTGGGCAACAGAGTTTCTGTCTCCCCCACCCACAAAAAAAAGAGCAGGCATCGCGCAGGAAGGGACACGAATGGGCAGTCGTCATGGTTGTTGTGGTTTCTGGTCAGGGCTTGGGAAGGGTCACTGCTACAGATGGTAAGTGACAGGACATGAGGCACTCCCCCCACCCCAACCCCCACACCCCCCTGGTGCAGCAAACCCACAACCAGCTTTGGCACACTCACATCCAGCTGAGTGAGGAACAGGAATGTGCCTGGAGGCCGCAGCCTTGAAGAAAGAGCCTGCAGCCACCTCCCACCACCCCTGCCCCAGGGTCAGGTCCCCTGCTGAGCTGCAGGGAGCTCCAGCCAAGGCCATGTCCTTGTTCACGGGGCAGTCCACGCGTGTGCACGGCTCCTCACGGGCTCCAACACAGGTATGCATTGTCCCAGAAGGCGGGTGCGCAGCAGAATAGCTTGGCAAGATGCAAATCCCGGCCCAGAAGGGAGTCAGCGCAGCGTGGATGGGAGGGAGATAAGGATTGGTGGGCAACAGCTCCCAGGGAAAGGGAGCCTGAGCCCAGTCAACACGGGGTGAGCAGCAGGCCGTCTCATGCTGGCCAGGGGGCACCAGGAGCGTGTTCCCTAGGCAGAGCAGGTGCCAGCTGGTCAGGCCGGGGGTGACCCGCCCTGTAAAGTGTTTCCTGTCCCAGGCATGGAAGCACTGTCCCTAGGGGCCCAGCTGCCCCAGGCTCTGAGGTGGGGCCTGGGTGGCCTGCCCCCAGACGCAGAACATACCATGTGGAGGAGATTTGTGTGTGCACACCCGAATACAGCCAACCAGATGAGTTCCCAGCCAGAAGCCCCGTGGACCCCCAAGCATGGGGCTTGGGCCCTGGCACCTGAAGGTGGGTTGGCCCAGTGGCTTGGTCACCCCTGGTCCCAAGGAGTTGGGGGGCATCCAATGAGGATGATGCTTCCTCATCCGGGCAGAGATGGGCATGGCTGGCCCTCCTGAGCTTGGGTAGGTGCTGGCAGTCAGGCTGAGCCCTGGCTGACCTACCTGGGACCCCTGCCACACTGAGGGAGCAGAGTCTGGAACCCAACAGGCAGCCCTGTTCTGTCCTTCCCCTTGCCACACTGTGGGGCTGTATCTATATACTTGAAATTCTCCCTCTAGAAAACATTCTCTCTTGACCCCACTTCCTGCTCTGGGCACTGCCTGATTCTCTCCTCTTCAGACTCCGAACCCCCAAGAAGGTGTCATCTACACTCAGTCATTCCACCTCCTATCCCCTCAGTCCTAGAACTCAAACCAAGCATGCTTTCGCCCCCATAGTCAGTGTCAGCCTCAGCACCCCCCGGGCCCACACCACAGGCACCCAGCGGCTTTCCCTCCTTCCCTGCCTTCAGGTGTCCCCTGACTCCCCACCTCGCAGCCACTCCCACTACACCTTCGAGCATCAGGGAGCCCCAGGACAGGTATCTCTGTCCGCACCCACTCCCCAGGTGACCCTATCCAGGCTCATGGCTGTAAACACCGGCCTTGGGCTGGCAACTCCTACATTATCACTCTCCCTAGAAGGCCAGACTGCCATGCCCACTGCCTCCTTCATATCTCTTCGAGGTCCCAGGCCCCTCATACCCAGCCTGGGTTCTTTCCTTCCCAACTCACTGCTGTGCTCACTGTCCTACTCCAACCCCAGCACGTGGCTCACACCTGTAATCCCAGCACTTGAGGAGGCTGAGGCAAGCAGATCATTTGAGGTCAAGAGTTTGAGACCAGCCTGACTAACATGGTAAAACCCCATCTCTATGAAAAATACAAAAATTAGCCAGGCGTGGTGGCAGGCATCTCTAGTCTCAGCTACTCAGGAGGCTGAGGCAGGAGAATCATTTGAACCTGGGAGGCGGAGCTTGCAGTGAGCCAGGATTGTGCCACTGCACTCCGAGCTGGGCAACACAGCAAGACTCCATCTCAAAAAATAAAAAGAGAGAGAAGGAAAGAGGTGGAATGAACGTGGCTGTGTGGCCCTGGGCCTCCCAACCAAGTCAATAGGAATGAAAAAATGGGCTCCCAGGCCACAGGGGGCAGGCTAGACTCACCATGGGGACCCCCAGTCACACGACCAAACTTAACCTCTTTCCACGGCAGCTACAGGAGCCTGGCCAAGGCCGAGGAAGTCAGCTCTGTTCTCACATCCTCAGGAACCAAGACAGGAAACTCGGGCCCTGCCTGGGTATCCCCCCAACACCCTCATTCCCTTACCAGCCTTGCCCCAGTTATACGACATCAGGGGCTCCTCAGCCCATCAGTTTTCTTTCTTTTTTTTTTTGAGACTGAATCTCCTTCACTCAGGCTGGAGTGCACTGACACCATCTCGGCTCACTGCAACCTCCGCCTCCTGAGTTCAAGAGATCCTCCTGCCTCAGCCTCCCAAGTAGCTGGGATTACAGGTGCTCACCACCATGCCTGGCTAATTTTTGCATTTTTAGTAGAGATGGGGTTTCGCCATGTTTGCCAGGGTGGTCTTGAACTCCTGACCTCAAGTGAACCACCCGCCTCAGCCTCCCAAAGTTCTGGGATTCCAGGCATGAGCCATAGCACCCGGCTCCATCAGCTTTGCCCTAACCTGGCCAACACTCTCGAGCACCTTGGCAAGGCTGGGTCGCCAGTGCTTTGCAGGCCTCGGCTGACATTCTCAGGGCTGCCCTAGAGACAGATGTAAACATTGTCATTCTCCCTGAACAGCTGGGGACACTCAACCCAGAGTGACCAGGTCAGAGCAAGGGAGAAACAGCCACTGAACAGGTAAATGGCAGGCCAGGTGTGGTGGTTCACGCTTGTAATCCCAGCACTTTGGGAGGCTGAGGTGGGCGGATCACTTGAGCTCAGGAGTTTGAGACCAGCCTGGACAACATAGTGAAACCCCATCTCTACTAAAAATACAAAAATTAGCCAGGCATGGTGGCAGCAGGAGCCTGTCGTCCCAGCTACTCGGGAGGCTGAGGCAGGAGAATCACTTGAACTCGGGAGGTGGAGGTTGCAGTGAGCCGAGACTAAGCCACTGTGCTCCAGCCTGGGCAGCAAAACAGGTAAATGGCAGAGAGGCTGAGCTGCCCAGCCAGTCCCTGGCACTGGGTGCCTGATGCAGAGAGGTGGCCAGCGGGGCAGGTCCAGTATGCAGGCTGGGAATGAAAACGTCATTGTCTAGCACACAAGCAATCTGTTGTCTTGGAGAAATAAAGAGCCCTTGAGGACACAGATCCCAGCATTGCCACAGAAGTTGGTGGCTTCACTGGCTGGGAAGCATCCCCCTTCCCCAGACATGCCACTTGGCTGACAGAGCAGGCAAGCTCAGTTGGCAAAAACAAAGAGCTGGCACTTCTGAGAAGTCCTGGGTATCCTGGCCTGCCCCATGACAATGTGGCTGCCCTGGGGCCCAGACCCTAATGCTCAGGCTGACTGAGGGGTCCTTCAGGGGAATGGTGCCCCATTCCGGGCAGAGCCTGGTGGAGCCAAGCAATGCCTCAGTCTTCCTCTGGAAAGCTGGTCCTAAGCATTAGGCCTCAGGGAGCAGATACAGGGGGGCACTCTTGTCTCAGTTCTTCTCTGGGGAAGTATCCAAAGCCAGGGCACAGGAGGGGCCCCCATTCTAAGCGGAGAAGATGGTATTTTGGGTCCCCAAAACAGCAACCAGAACAGTGGCCCGCTGCGGGGCTTTATTGAGGCTCGAGGGCTGGGAACTGCCTCGGGAACCTCAGCAGAGAAAGGGAAGCACCAGCCAGGTCTGTTCCCTGGAGACAGCGGCCACCTTCTCCTTGGGCAGGGGAGGGGTGGACAAAACCCAAGGCACAGGACCTGGGGCAGCTGCAGCCCATTTTCCCCATGACCCATGTCCTCCAGGGCCAGGTGAGTCCTGATTGGTCAGGGGCTCTGGGATAGGGGAAGGGCTCTTGGAGGGCCTCAGTGGCCCTTGGGGACACAGCTGCACCCAAGGTGGAACCCACAGTCCCAAGTCCATCAGAGGAGAAACCTGGGGTGCCCAAGGCAATTAGTGGCAGGCTGTGAAAATGGCCCGTGGCTAAAGGAGAAAATGTTAGGAGGATAAATGTGAGGTTTTATAATTAGTACAAATCAACAGTGTCATTCCTGGGGGAATGGGGGAGAATGTTCACAGAGGAAAAACAAATGGCACATGGGGCATCACCCAGGGGATCTGCTGAGGTCAAGGAGCCAGTGCGTGATGTGGCCACCAAAATATACAAGGCAGGGGTAAGGCACAGTGGCTCATGCCTGTAATCCCAGCACTTTGGGAGGCCAAGGCAGGTGGATCACAAGGTGAGGAGTTCAAGACCAGCCTGACCAACATGGTGAAACACCATCTCTACTAAAAATACAAAAATTAGCCAGGCGTCGTGGCGCTTAATCCCAGCTACTCAGGAGGCTGAGACAGGAGATAATCACTTGAACTGGGGAGGTGGAGGTTGCAATGAGCAGAGATCACGCCACTGCACTCCAACCTGGGGCGACAGAGTGAGACTCCATCTCAAAAAAGAAAGAAAAAGAAAGAACACAAATATTGAGAGAGAACAGAGAAGGCCCTCTGATGAGGCACAGCTGTGAAGGTGAGACAGCAGATGAGCAGTCTGGGAAACGCTGACCTTGTGGGTTAGATTTTTGCTACCAACTGGCTTGAGGTCAGCAGAGCATCTGCTAGACTCAGTAAAAGGAGGCCAGCGGGGAGGGCAGTGGGGCAGACACACCCCTGCCCCCTACTGCCCGCCTGATGCATGCCAGCTGCTGCAGAAGCTGGATCAGTGTTTCCAGGAAGCAGTCTCTGCAGATGAGTCCCGGGAACGGCACAGCCTCTCCATTGCTCCTGACCCACTAACTGTTCTGCTGGGAACACACTTCAAGGAAATAACCCAAAGGGCAAAATCATGACTTGGGCAAACACTCGGAGCTGGGTCATTGAAAACAGCAAAGGGGCGAAAATAACAAGCAGCGACGACTGCAGAAAACTGGATGGGGCAAGTGGGGAGCAACACCCCTTCCCCAGCAGTGCCACGTCTGGGTGGGTGTCCAGCTAGGACCTGGGAGCAGCTGCTTCAGGGTGGGCTGAGTGGAGATAGCACCTGCTCGGCCAGACCCAAAGTCTAGTCCCCCTGTCACCAGATGGCCCTGCAGATCCCCAGTCTCCAAAACCCTTCCTCCTGCCATGAGGGCAAGACCTTGGGGCTGGCACCTGCTGACCACAGAACATCACCCACTGGTGACAGTATCAACCTGTGTGCAGCTGCCAGAGCCCTCAGCGCTGCGGGATGACCCTAGGCTGTTGCATAGACACTTCCTCTCCCTCTGCACAGAAGCCCTCTGCCACATGGACATCCCAGGTGGGGAGACCTCCCCCGCCATTTCCCACAATCCCAAGATGCTGGATGAGACCAGACACAAGGCCCAGCCACGCCTGGTACAGGCCACAGAGCACGTTCAGAGGGATGGCCCAGCGAGGTAAAGATACCAACAGCTGGCGTGAGATGCAGACCCTCATAGAGCAGGCCGCAGGGCCAAGGCACCTTGGTCCAGGGGTTAGCCCTCAAGGGCTGCCACTGTCAGCCAGTGAGCCCAGCAATGAGGGCAGAGGACCAGGCCAAAGTCTAGCTAGGCACAGAAGGCTCAGCTGAGAAGGACTCCAGCTTCCTACAGCTGGAGGAAACTCACCCCCCCGCTGTCTCCAAACGGGCAATGGCTGCCTGATCTACCTAGGCCTTATTTGATGCTCCTAGAGCCCCCTCAGTCCTTGGGGCGGGGAAGACCCTCCAGCAGGCTGGCTGGGGCCCTGGCCATCAGTGCGCACATGTTGGAAGAAGGTGGTCTGACAACTGCAAGTCCCCGATGCTGGCCACAAGCACCCTAAGACAAAGTGGTAAGGCCCACAGGTCGCCTGGCTCAATCGAGCTCCAACACTTATAAACTGTGTCTTTGTCACTCTGGGCCTCAGTTTCCAAATGTATAAAAAGAGAGGCTGGTTATTATCAACCTCGAAGGGCTGCAGTGAGGATTTAAATGAGTTCATTCACGTAAAGTGCTCAGAAAAGTGCAGGTACTGGCTTAACGCTGTTGAGAGTTCTGAGTGAAGAGATGGAATTCTCGCTGCACACAAGGGTACCTCTCCACTCAATCCCGGCTCTGCACCCCAATCCAAGGCTCCTGCCCCCATATACCTCACTACCAGGCCCTCATCTCGACCCACCCCCATTGTCTGCCCCGCCTCTCCCGGGCCCCGCCCCAAACACGCTGCCCCAATCAGGACTAGCTTCGTGAGAGTCCCGACCCCATTTTACCAGGCCAAACCCCCTATTGGTCACGCCCATCACGTTTTAGCCCCCGCCTCTAAAAACCCCGCCCCCATCCCGAATCACGCTTTTAACCCAGACCGGCCCGCCAAATCCCGAGAAGGTCCCACCCCCCCAGAGGCCCCGCCCCTAAAGGCCTCTCCCACCGCTCCGGGCCCCACCCCCTCTAGGCCCCGGCCCCGCCCTGGCACATCCTGGGTCCCCCAGGTCTCTCTGTGCCGCCGGCTCCGCATGGCCGCGCACGCGAGCCCGAAGCTGATGGAGCCCGGTTGGCCCCGGCTTTCCCAGCTGCCTGACCCGCCGGGCCCCAAGCCCTGGGCACCGACTGGGCCCAGCGGCCTGGAGCGCGGCCTTGGCCCGTCTGCCCGTCGCCTCGCCGCCACTCCCTCGCCTGCCTCTGCCCCACCGGCCTCACCTTTGAATAGGTAGTCGTACTCGTCGTCCCGAGTCCCCATTGTCCTGGCGCTTCCGGCGGGATCGGCGACTCCGCAGCCCCACCACAAACACCCGACGGGGGCGGAGCCGGCGCCGCGCAGAGCGGCCCTGGGATGGCCTATCAGCAGCGGGTGGAGTAGCGACTGGCACCCAGCTGAGCCAATCAGAGACGGAAATAGTGCTCCGGGGGGTGGGCGCCGCTTGATATCCACCCTCCTCTCTCTCGGTGTCCTGGAGAAAGGCGGAAGGAATGCGGACCTTACTGAAGTGACGGCCGCGCTAGCCTATCAAAGGTGAGCGTAAGTGGGCGGGGCGGAAGACTGCAGGGATGAAATGGATTGACGGAGCAACTAACCAATGAGCGGCTTGATTGGGCACGTATCCGACTATCAGAGGACCTGTGCGGGAAGGGAAATGGGGCTACGTCCAGGTGATGCTACGATGTTTAACGTTCCGATGACGTCATAGATCAGCGCTCTGAGCCTTGGCCTCGCCCCTCCAAGCCCAAAAATGATCATTTCCGGGGACCTCAGTGCTGGGTCCCCTCTCTCGTTTGCGGTTTCCATCTCTATATAGAGACGCATTAGGTTATCCCTCTGTGCCTCAGTTTCCTCCCCTGTAAACTGAAGAAACCCGTCTCATGGAATGTTTTGAGAATAACCAGATCATTTCCTTAAATACAGAGTGAATCAACCGTCCAGTTTTTGCTATTCTTTAATAAATACTTATAAATCCTTATTGGGCATCAGGTGCTCTCCAACAGGACCTCCTGCTCCTCTCTGTCCCATATTTTACCCATAGGTAAAACATAAATATAAGTAATATATAAAATAAACACATACTGTATCGTCAGGTAGCAATAGTGATAGGATTTATCACTACCTGACGATACAGTATGTGTTTATTTTATATATTTAGGGTGTACAGCCTGCTGTTTTGATATACATGTACACAGTGAAATAATTATGACAGTTAAGCAATTAACCTATCCATTGCCATCCATAATTGTGTGTGTAGTGAGAGTATCTAAAATCTACTTTCTTGACAAATTTTCAATAAACAATGATGCAATATTATTATGATTTTTGAGACAGTTTTGCTCTTGTTGCCCAGGCTGGAGTGCAATGGAGCGATCTCGGCTCACTGCAAATCCACCTCCCGAGTTCAAGCGATACTCCTGCCTCAGCCTCCTGAATAGCTGGGATTACAGGCATGCGCCACCACGCCCAGCTAATTTTAGTAGAGACAGGGTTTCTCCATGTTGGTCAGGCTGGTCTCGAACTCCTGATATCAGGTGATCCACCCATCTCGGCCTCCCAAAGTGCTGGAATTACAGGTGTGAGCCACTGTGCCCGGCCCAAAATGCAATATTATTAACATAAAGTATACATTGCTTTTTTTTGGCCAGCTGGGGTAGCTCATGCTTGTAAACATGCACTTTGGGGAGGCTGAGGTCGGAAGATCACTTAAGGCCAGGAGCTAAGACCAGCCTGGGCAACGTGTCAAAACCCAGTCTCTTCAAAAAAAAAAAAAAAAAAAAATCAAGGAAGGTCTAACAGGCAAAATAAATAAATAAAAATAAAAATAAATTAGCCAGGTGTGGTGCTGCATGCCTTGGTCCCAGATACTTCGGAGGCCGAGGTGGAAGGATTGTTTGAGCTGGGAGGTCGAGGCTGCAGTGAATCATGATCACCCCACTGCACTCCAACTTGGGCAACAGAGCAAGACCCTGTCTAAAACAAAACAAAACAAAAAAAACCATGGCTTTCTTGATCCATTGATCTGTTTGTTTTTTGTCCTCGGTTAACAGCATATCAGCCTCATGAGGTCAGGGACTGTATCTGTCCTCATCACTGCTGTAACTTCCCCAGTGCTGAATAAATATGTTTATACAGTGGGGAATAAGCACACAGCCGATGTGCTGGCCATTAGAGCAGTCACTATTACTGCCTCTTGAATCTTCATCCCCTCTTGAATCTCATTGGGCATCTGTCAAAAAACAAAATCACAACACATTTAGTTTAAAGGGTTTACTTGATTTCATTTGCAATTCTACAGTCGGGCAACACTGCATTTCACAAAATGAAACTACTTTTCCCAGGAGCTGAGCAGGCAGGTTGGTTTTACAGGCAGGAAAAGGGCCAAGGAAGCAGAAACAGAAAATAAAATGTAGAGGCAGGGTGCAGTGGCTCACGTCTGTAATCCCAGCACTTTGGGAGGCCCAGGTGGGTGGATCACCTGAGGTCAGGAGTTTCAGACCAGCCTGACCAACATGGTGAAACCCTATCTCTACTAAAAATACAAAAAAATTAGCCAGGTGCAGTGGTGGGTGCCTGTAATCCCAGCTACTCAGGAGGTTGAGGCAGGAGAATCTCTTGAACCCAGGAGGCAGAGGTTGTAGTGAGCTGAGATTGCACCACTGCACTCCAGTCTGGGTAAGAAGAGCAGAACTCCAACTTAAAAAAACAAACAAACATGGATTGGTCATTTTAAAGTTTCCTTTTTTTTTGGAGTCTGAGTCTTGCTCTGTCACCCAGGCTGGAGTGCAGTGGTGCAATCATAGCTCACTGCAGCCTCAACTTCCTGGGCTCAAGCAGTCCGCCCACCTCAGCCTTTTGAGGAGCTAAGATCACAGGCATGTGCCACCATGCCCAGCTAATTTTTCTGCAGAGACAGGGTCTTGCCATGTTGCCCAGGCTAGATTTGAACTCCTGAGCTCAAGTGATCCTCCTGCCTTGACCTCCCAAAGTGCTGGGATTACAGGCATGAGCCACCACTGCACTGAGCCCAAAGTTACTTTTCTTGTAAAGCTTAAAGCAGAGAGGACTTCCTTATCATGCTAGCTAAAACTGACCTGGCTGGAGATTTGGCTATCTTACCTCTTTCTCCTGATTTCTTAGAAGGTCAAATAAACAACTTAGTTTCAGTTTGCTCATGTAGGACTTTAGCATGAGTGACTCCATTTTGTTTTAGTTTGTTGGGCCTGGTGTAGGAGGTCAGTCCAAAATAATGGCCTCCTATAAGTTTTGTGTAACACATCCCATAAACACTTTTGACTCCTTCCCCATATCCACTCCCTGTCTTGTGTCTCCATCTCTCCTTCCCTCCCTCCCATTGAAGTCAGAGGTCATGGATTTCTCTCTCCTCATATTCTCCTCTCTGCCTCCCACCCTTTGCCTCTCTCCCTTTACCTCCCTCAATTGCCTTATTCTGTCTCTCCTCCCTCTGAAATTTCTCTTGATTTTTGTTTATTTGTTTGTTTTTGAAGCAGGGTTTTGCTCTGTTGCCCAGGATAGAGCTCAGTAGCACAATCTCAGCTCAAGGCAACCTCCACCCTCTGGGTTCAAGCTATTCTTCTCATGCCTCAGCCTCCCAAATAGCCAGAATTACAGGCATGCACAACCACGCCCAGCTAATTTTTGTATTTTTATTAGAGACAGGGTTTCTCAATGTTGGCCAGGCTGGTCTGCAACTCCTGGCCCAAGTGATCCCCCTACCTTGGCTTCCCAAAGTGCTGGCTTTACAGGCATGAGCCAACAAGCCTGGCCCTGATTCTGATCACTTCTTACCCCCTTTACTACCACCACCTGATCCTGACGCCCATTCTCACTCCCTGAACCAGAGCTGCTGTGTCCTCCTTTGTCCACAGTAGTCGGAGGGAATTTTTTTCTTTGTTTTTAGAGACAGGGTCTCTGTTGCCCGGTGCATTCATGACTCACTGCAGCCTCAATCTCCTGCGCTCAAGTGATCCTCCTGCCTCTGCCTCCCGAGTAGCCAGGACCACAAGTGTGTGCCACCATGCCCGGCTAATTTTTCTCTTTTTGTGTAGAGATATGGTCTTACTATGTTGCCCAGGCTGGTCTCAAACTCCTGGGCTCAAGTAATCCTCCCATCTCGGCCTCCCAGAGTGCTGGATTATAAATCTGAGCCATCATACTCAGCCTGAGGGAGCTTTTAAAAACATAAGTCGGCCGGGCGCGGTGGCTTACGCCTGTAATCCCAGCACTTTGGGAGCCCGAGGCGGATGGATCATGAGGTCAAGAGATCGAGACCATCCTGGTCAGCATGGTGACACCCTGTCTACTAAAAATACAAAAAATTAACTGGGCACGGTGGCGTGTGCCTGTAATCCCAGCTACTCAGGAGGCTGAGGCAGGAGAATTGCCTGAACCCAGGAGGCGGAGGTTGCAGTGAGCCAAGATCGCGCCATTGCACTCCAGCCTGGGTAACAAGAGTGAAACTCCATCTCAAAAAAAAAAAAAGTCAGACTATGTTACTCCTTGTTTAAAAGCTTTTCTTTTTTTTGAGATGGAGTTTCCCTCTTGTTGCCAAGGCTGGAGTGCAGTGGCGTAATCTCGTCTCAATGCAACCTCCGCCTCCTAGCTTCAAGCGATTCTCCTGCCTTAGCCTCCCGAGTAGCTGGAATTACAGGCATGCGCCACCATGCCCAGCTAATTTTTTGTATTTTTAGTAGAGACAGATTTTCACCATGTTGGCCAGGCTGGTCTTGAACTCCTGACCTTGTGATCCACCTGCCTCAGCCTCCCAAAGTGTTGGGATTACAGGCACGAGTCACCGTGCCCAGCCTTTTTAAAAATTTACTGTAGGCCAGGTTCGGCAGCTCATGCCTGTAATCCTAGCACTTTGTGAGTCCGAGGCGGTTGGATCAACTGAGGTCAAGAGTTCCAGCCAGCCTGGCCAACATGGTGAAACCCTGTCTCTACTAAAAAAAAGAAAAAAGTTTACTGTAGAGATAAGGTCTTGCTGTGTTGCTTAGGCTGGTCTCAAACTCCAAGATCTTCCAGCCTCAGCCTCCCAAAGTGCTGGGATTGCAGTCACCAGCCACCGCACCCAGCCTGTGTTGAATATTAATGCCTTGCTAATTCTGCACCACCCTCTCCCGACACCATGAGGCCAGGAAGGGGTGGTGGCATGGAGGGGTGGGGTAACTATCCCCATTTTCCAAATGCAGGAACTGGGGCCAATGAGCTTGTATGGCCCAGGAGAGGAATATCATTTAGAGCTGCAGCTCTGGAGTTTAACGGGTCCAGGTTTACATCTGGGCTTCCTAGCCCCTTGTTAGTTTCCTGCCGTGGTGGTTTTTTTTCTTTCTGTTGTTCCCCAGGTTGGAGGGCCAGGTGATTCTAATCACTTCTTACCTGGTTTCTGATCACCTCCCAGATTGGAGGGGCAGGAAATGCTTTGGGGTCAAAGTGGCTGCAGGAAAAAGGATGAGGTGGCTGGGCACAGTGGCTCACGCCTGTCATCCCAGCACTTTGGGAGGCCAAGGTGGGTGAATCATGAGGTCGGGAGTTCAAGACCAGCCTGGTCAACCTGGTGAAACCCTGTCTCTACTAAAAAAAACTACAAAAATTAGCTAGGTGTGGTGGCAGGTGCCTGTAATCCCAGCTACTTGGGAGGCTGAGGCAGGAGAATTGCTTGAACCCAAGAGGTGGAGGTTGTAGTAAGCCAAGATTGCGCCACTGTACTCCAGCCTGGGCAACAGAATGAGTCTCCATCTCAAAAAAAAAAAAGAAAAGAAAAAAAAAGAAAAAGGGTGATGTTAAAGAGATGAGCCCATCTTTGGCAGAGCCTGGAAGTGAAGAAGGTATATCTAGAGGAAGCCCTTCTCCTGCAGGCTGGGCTCACCACCAGCTCCAGTGACAGTGGGCTCAGAGAGAATCTCTAAGTCTGCTCTGTACAGGACATCCGTCAACAAGGAACCTGGAGAGGGCAGCCTCCAGCCTCCCTGGTCTGGCAGCATAGGACATACCTCTACAAAGCTAAAGAGTTTGCCATCCACACCCAGCCACAGCCCCACGTAAACCGCTGTGTCCCCAGCACCTGCCAGGAAGGGTCAAGACCAGGAAATCACAGAGGTTTTTTCTTCTAGAACAAGAAGGGAGATACTGGGGCAAAAATAGATTAACAGGCCAGGTGTGGTGGCTCATGTCTATTAATCCCACCACTTTGGGAAGCTGAGGTGGGCAGATCACTTCAGATCAGGGGTTTGAAGTCAGTCTGGCCAAACCCTGTCTCTGCTAAAAATACAAAAATTAGCCAGGGCCGGTGGTGGGCACCTGTAATTCCACCTACTTAGGAGGCCAAGGCAGGAGAATCACTTGGACCTGGGAGGCAGAGGTTGCAGTGAGCCCAGATCACACCACTGCACTCCAGCCTGGGCATCAGAGTGAGACTCTGTCTCAAAAAAAAAAAAAAAAAAAGAAAGATTAACAGCAGCTGGGATTCAGGACATGGGCAGATGTTGTTTTTCATATTTGTTGCCACATATGTCCTAGATATATGGCATTCAATGATGATTAATTTTTCTTTCTTTCCTTATATATTTATTTATTTTTGAGACAGAGTCTTGCTCTGTCACTCAGGCTGGAGTGCAGTGGCACCATCTTGACTCACTGCAACCTCCACCTCCTGGGTTCAAGTGATTCTCCTGCCTCAGTCTCCCAAGTAGCTGGGATTATAGGCACGCACCACCACGCCCAGCTAATTTTTTGTGTTTTTATTGTAGAGACGGGATTTCACCATGTTGGCCAGGCTGATCTTGAACTCCTGACCTCAAGTGATCTGCCCACCTTGGCCTCCCAAAGGGCTGGGATTACAGGTATGAGCCACCATGCCCGGCCCTGGGAACATGTTTACATGGACTTTGTCCACTTTTTGTTTAAAACAAACTAAGGGTAACTTAGATTTGCGAACCAAAAAAAAAAAAAAGAAAAGAAAAACAAAGCAAGAAAACATATTGAAAAAAAACCACAAAGTGTTCTGAGGTTGCTTTTATTCCAAGAACTCTGTGATGTCTGTCCAGATATCATTGGCATCTACTTGTGTCCCTATGGGACCTACACACAACAGCACGAGCACCATGAGGGCTTTCTCGACCCGTGTGAGCCCTGGTCCCCCAGTCAGTCAATGTGACTGAGTCCACCATTGAGGCCAGCCTGGCTGGTCCCAAGTGGTCCCTCTGCATCCCCAGCTCCCCGGCCGAGGAGTGAAGCTCCATGCCCTTCTGTCCACGCCTCCAGGGTCTGTGCGTGTCCTGCGGCCCTGATCTCAGGGGGCAATGTGTCCAACCCCCCTGCACTCAGAAAAAGGGCTTCTCCAGTCGTGGTCTTCTCCGTCCATGAGGTTCCAGATGGCCCCTCCTTGGAGCCCCTGCCCAGGCAGGGAGTGCCCACATCCTCGGGCAGAGCCTAGAGTCACCATCCTCTGTGAGCCTGGGACCAGGCCCTGCCAGAAGGCTAGGAGGCTGCCCCTGCTGCTATGGGCTGGATCAAGATGGTAGTGGCCTGCAGTGGGTAGTAGCGGCCCCGCCAGGTCTTCCAGAAGATTCCCTTCTTACGCTCCTGCCGATGCTGTGGGATGGAGCGGAAGTACTGGCCGTTGAGGTTGGAATGGCTGCAGGTGCCAAACCACCAGCCTCCTGCCAGGGTCAGGAGAGAAGGAACATGGTCAGGTCTTTGGGCCACGAATGGGACTGGAAGGAGATGGGGATGGAGTGGAGGATGAGACAGGTTGGGGACCAGGCTGGGCTTTGGACTTAACTTTTTTTTTTTTTTTAGACTAAGTCTTAGTGTTACCCAGCCTGGAGTTCAGTGGCATGATCTCGACTCATTGCAACCTTCACCTCCCAGGTTCAAGGGATTGTCATGCCTCAGCCTCCAGAGTAGCTGTGATCACAGGCACTCGCCACCACACCCGGCTAATTTTCAGTCTTTTTTTTTTTTTTTTTTGAGACTGAGTCTCACTTTATTGCCCAGGCTGGAGTACAGTGGTGCAATCTCAGCTCACTGCTACTTCTGCCTCCCAGGTTCAAGGGATTGTCATGCCTCAGCCTCCTCAGTAGCTGAGATTACAGGCACCCACCATCACACCCAGCTAGTTTCTGTATTTTTAGTAGAAACGGGGTTTCACTATGTTGGCCAGGCTGGTCTCGAACTCCTGACTTCGGTTGATCCACCTGCCTCGGCCTCCCAAAGTGCTGGGATTATAGGCGTGAACCACCATGTCTGGCCTTATTTTTAGGTTAAAAAAAAATTGTTTTTGGCCAGGTGTAGTGGCTCACGCCTATAATCCAAGCACTTTGGAGGCCAAGGCGGGCAGATCACCTGAGGGCGGGAGTTTAAGACCTGCCTGACCAACATGGTGAAACCCCATCTTTAAAAAAAAAAGAAAAAAGAAAAAAGAAAAAATTGTTTTTAAGACAGGGTGTGGCTCTGTTGCCCAGGCTGGAGTGCAATGGTGTGGTCATGGCTCAATGCAGCATTTGCCTCCTGGGCTCAAGTGATCCTCCTACCTGAGCCTCCCAAGTAGCTAAGACCACAGATGTGAGCCACTGTGCCTGGCTTTTTTTTTTCTTTTGAGGCAGGGTCTCACTCTGTCGCCCAGGCTTGAGTGCAGTGGCGCAATCTCGGCCCACTGCAGCCTTGACTTCCTAGGATCAAGAGATCCTCCCGCCTCAGCCTCCTGAGTAGATGGGACCACAGACATGCACTACCATGCCCAGCTAGTTTTTTGCATTTTTAATAGAGATGGGATTTCACCATGTTGCCCAGGCTGGTCTCCTGGGCTCAAGTGATCCACTCGCTTCAGCCTCTCAAAGTGCTGGGATTACTGTGCCTGGCTAATTTTTGTTTTTGTTTTACCAAAATGGAGCCAAAATGGAGTCTTGTTCCCCAAAAGACAGGGTCTGATTCCGTCACTAAGGCTGAAGTGCAATGGCACGATCTTGGCTTACTGCAGCCTCCACCTCCCAGGTTCAAGCAATTCTCCTACCTTAGTCTCCTGAGTAGCTGGGACTACATGCATGTGCCATCATGCCCAGTTAATTTTTGTATTTTTAGTAGAGACGATGTTTCACTATGTTGGCCAGGCTGGTCTTGAACTCCTGACCTCATGATCCACCTGCCTCAGCCTCCCAAGGTGCTGGGATTACAGACATGAGCCACCATGCCTGGACAATTTTTGTGTTTTTTTATAGAGACAGGGTCTCCCTATATTGCCCAGGCTGCTGTCAAACTCCTGGGATCAAGTGATCCTCCCTCCTTGGTCTCCCAAATCGCTGGGATTACAGGCGTGAAGCTACCACACCCAGTCTCAGCCTTTACTTCAGCCCAGGGAGATCCAAGCTGCAGTGAGCTATGATCACACCACTGCACTCCACCCTGGGTGACAGAGCGAGACCATGTTTCTAAAAAAAAAAAAAAAAGAAAAAGAATCCTATGGAGTAGGCACCATTTTAAAGATGGTCGTGTGGCTGGGTGTCATGACTGACACCTGTAATCTCAGCACTTTGGGAGGCCAAGGAGGTGGTGGAATCACTTGAGGTTAGGAATTAAAGACCAGCCTGGCCAACATGGTGAAACACTGTCTCTACAAAAACACAAAAACTTAGCCAGTCGTGCTGGCAGGTGCCTGTAATCCCAGCTACTCAGGAGGCTGAGCCAGGAGAATCACTTGAACCTGGGAGGCTGCAGTGAGCCAAGATCACCATACTTGCTCTCCAGCCTGGGAGACAGCAAGACTCCATCCCAAAAAATAAATAAGTAAATAAAAACAAAGATGGTCAGGCCAGGTGTGGTGATTCACCTGTAATCCCAGCACTTTGGGAGGCCGAGGAAGGTAGATCACCTGCGGTCAGGAGTTCCAGGCCAGCCTGACCAACATGGAGAAACCCCGTCTCTACTAAAAATACAAAACTATCTGGGCATGGTGGTGCATGCCTATAGTCCCAGCTACTCGGGAGGCTGAGGCAGGAGAATCACTTGAACCTGGGAGGCAGAGGTTGCGGTGAGCTGAGATTGCGCAGTTGCACTCCAGCCTGGGTAACGAGCAAAACTCTGTCTCAAATAATAATAATAATAATAAAAAGAAAAAAAAAGAAAGAAAAGAAAGAAAGAGAAAAGAAAAGAAATAATTTTTTTTTTGAGACAGAATCTCAATTTGCTGCCCAGGCTGGAGTGCAGTGACACGATGTCAGCTCACTGCAACCTCTGCCTCCCGGGTTCAAGCTATTCTCCTGCCTCAGCCTCCCAAGTAGCTGGGATTACAGGCACCTGCTACCATGTCCAGCTAAATTTTGTATTTTAGTTGAGATGGAGTTTTACCATGTTTGTCAGGCTGATCACGAACTCCTGACCTCAAGTGATCAGCCCGCCTCGGTCTCCCAAAGTGCTGGGATTACAAGCGTGAGCCACCACGCCTGGCCAGTCGAGACCCTGTTAAGTATGGGAAAACTGAGGCCAGAGTGGCTAAGTCAGTGGCCCGGTCATGCACATGGCTTGTAAGGAAGAGCGGGTAGGAAATAGATGCACTTTGGGTTGAAGGCAGGACAGAGCAGCAGAAGGGTGAGGAGGGGAGGCACTGGCTGGGTGTGGCCTGGCAGAGTCTGCTCACCAGAGAGGCTCTTGGCGCAGTTCTTGTCCCCGCGGAGGTCGTGATCTTGGTCCCAAGTGGAGAAGGGCACAGAGAGGCCGCTGGGCGAGACAGCAGTGGCACCCAGCTGACCGGCCATGGACGAGGTGAGCTGCAGGCTGTAGGCCGTATCCTCACCACCCAGGTGCACAGGGAACTGCAGCAACTCGGTATTGCCATCCCAGTCCCGCATCTGCACGGCCAGGCGGCTGTCATGGTCCCCCGTGATGCTGTGCACCTTCTCCAGGCCCAGCCAGAACTCGCCTGGAGTGGGAGAGGCCACTCAGTGAGGCAGGGCCACCTCTAAAGGTCCCTCTTCTTCCCCTGCCTCTGTCCCCGCAGGAAATACCCACCTTGGGGATCCCCGAATCCCGCCTTGTAGGCTTCCCAGGGCCGGTTGAAGTCCACAGAGCCATCGTGGCGCCTCTGAATTACTGTCCAGCCTCCATCTGTCCAGAAAGGTACAAGGTCACCAGGAAGTCCTTCCTCACAGGGGACCCCACTCCTTCATCTGGCTCCCAAGCACCAAACCCCCTCCAAACCCAGGATGACAGCAGCTCCCTCACTCATCCCTGAAGGACTAGAGAAGGGTGGGTCAGAGGGAGGAGTATTATGGGCTGGCCTTGGGAAGATCTTTGTTCCAAGAACCCAGCAGGGAATGAGGGAGGGAGGGAGAGGGCAATGGAAATCTGAGAGGCAAAGCCTCTCTGGGCCAGCTGAACTGGTTTGTCCCCTGCAGTTCTCAACCACAGATCCCATGTTATAATGGAAAGGGATCCTTCTCAATGGAAAAAAAAGCTGCATTTTTTTTTTTAAGAGATGGAGTCTCACTCTGTTGCCTAGGCTGGTGCACAGTGGCGCAGTCTCAGCTCATTGCAACTTCTGCCTCCTGGGCTCAAGTGATTTTTGTGCTTCAGTCCCCCGAGTAGCTGGGATTACAGGATCCTGCCACCACACCCGGCTAATGTTTGTATTTTTGGTAGAGATGGGGTTTCACCATGTTGGCCAGGCTGGTCTCAAACTCCTGACCTCAAGTGATTCACCCACCTCAGCCTCCCAAAGTGCTGGCAGTTCAGGTATAAGGCTGAATTTCTTTTTTTTTTTTTTGAGATGGACTTTCACTTGTGTTACCCAAGCTGAAGTGCAGTGGTGCACTCTCGGCTCACTGCAACCTCCGCCTCCCGGGCTCAAGCGACCCTCCTGTCTCGGCCTCCTATGTAGCTGGGACTATAGGGGTGTGCCACCATTCTCAGCAAAGGCTTTTATTTGTTATTTTTAATTTTTTTTCTCTCTCTTTTTTTCTTTTACAAAAGTTTTTTAAAGACGAGGTCTCGCTAAATTGTCCAGGCTGGTCTCGAACTTTTGGACTCAAGTAATCCACGTGCCTCAGCCTCCCAAAGTGCTCTGATTACAGGCATGGGCCACTACACCCAGGCACGGGCTGCATTTTAAAGAAAAGAGGCTGGGCACAGTGGCTCATGCCTGTAATCCCAGCCTTTTGGGAGGCCGAGGTCGGTGGAGCATTTGAGGTCAGGAGTTTGAGACCAGCCTGACCAACATGGTGAAACTCTGTCTCAACTAAAAATACAAAAATTAGCTGGGTGTGGTGGCTGTGCCTGTAGTCTCAGCTACTGGGGAGGCTGACACAGGAGAATCACTTGAACCCAGGAGGCAGAGGTTGCAGTGAGCTGAGATCATGCCACTACACTTCAGTCTGGGCAACAGAGTGAAACTCTATCTCAAAATAAAATAAAATAAAATAAAAATAAAAAAAGAAAAGACATCCAGGCAGGCACAGTGACACATACCTGTAGTCCAAGCTACTCAGAAGGCTGAGGTAGGAGGATTGCTTGAACCCAGGAGTTCAAGACTAACCTGGGTAACACATCAAGACCCTGCCTCTAATTTTTTTTTTTTTCCCCAATTTAAAGAAAGGCAACTGGGCCTGTGGGGAGAGCGCCCCCTGGTGGGCTAGCACACCCTACCTGAGGTCATATTGCAGTTCACCAGGAATGGCGGAGACCCCTGAGGCTGGATCTCAAATAGTCCACTCTGCCTCTCCCCGTTCTGGAACAGCTCCTGGCAATCCCTGGGCAGCCCTGCAGGCAGATAAAGAGGGGAGCTGAAACAGGAGGGCAGACTCTGGGGTCTCGGGAGCCAGGCATGTCTGGAGGATGAGCAGTGGATGACCAGGGAAGTAAAAGGCAAATACGATCTCATGACCACCCCTCTGCCATCTGCCTAACCTCTTCCATGGCTCCCTATGGCCTTCCTCAGCATAGTCCACAAGGCACCTGGAGGACCAGCTCCTGTCCCCATCCTCCTCCTGCCATGCTGTACCACACCCTTTCGGGCCACACAGGCTTTTTTCTCACCCTTGTACCATACACCCTCCTGCCACAGGGACTTTGCACATGCTGTTTCCCTGCCTGGGACTCTCTTTCCTCACTTCTGTCTCCGGGTGCCAGCTTCTGGAAGGATGCCTTGCCTTGCCTCACCCCCAGACCAGGCCAGAGCTCCCCAAATGGGAAATGAGCAAGGACTTCCAACTCCTGGACACTGGGCTCATTGAGTGGTCTCTCCACTGACTGAATGGAGACTCCATGAGGTCGGGGACAAGGAGCAGCTCTGCCCACAGCCTGGCACCAGCATCCACACAGGCCCCAGCACATAGCAGCTGCTCAGTAAAGACTTGATGAATGGGCTGGGTGAGGTGGCTCACACCTGTAATCCCAGCACTTTGGGAGGTCAAGGTGGGCAGATCAACTGAGGACAGGAGTTTGAGATCAGCCTGGTCAACATAGCCAAACCCCATCTCTAGTAAAAATACAAAAATTAGCTGGATATGATGGCGGGTGCCTGTAATCCCAGCTCCTCAGGAGGCTGAGGCAGGAGAATCACTTGAACCTGGGAGGCAGAGGTTGCACTGAGCTGAGATCATGCCATTGCACTCCAGTCTGGGTGACACAGTGAGACTCTGTCTCAAAAAAAAAAAAAAAAAAAAAAAAAGACTTGGATGTGTAAAAATTAGATGGATGTGGTGGTGGTGTGTTCCTGTAATCCCAGCTACTCGGGAGGCTGAGGCAGGAGAATCACTTGAACCCGGGAGGCAGAGGTTGCAGTGAGCTGAGATTGTACCACTGCATTCCAACCTGGGCAACAGAGTGAGACTCTGTCTCAAAAAACAAACAAACAAAAAAGACTTGATAAATGAATGAATGAATGAATGAGACAGCAGGGCCAGAATGGGGAGGAAGAACTGTGCTGAGCAAGAGGGTCTCAGAGGCTCTGCCTGGGGTCCCAGCTGCTAGAGGGAGACCAGGCAAGATTGAGGAGAGAAAGAGGGAGGGAGGAGGAGAGGATTGCATTGAGCATGTCTGGAAGCTCAGATGCTCCAGACTGGGAAGAACCGCCCCGAGTCCAGCCGGAAAAGTAGGGGAAAGGTCGAAGTGAGTCTGCACGGCAGGGGTGGAGGCCAGCCCAGAGTGACAAGGAAGACGCTTTCCTGCCCCTCAGGCATCTCCCCTTTCCCCTACTTTCCTCCCATCCAGTAAGGATGGGCACGCAGCCAAACCACCAGTGTGGCTTCCATTAATACGCCAGCTGTTTGCCTTCCCAGCTCTGAACTTTCTCCTACTTGGCAGGCCTGAGTCTGGGAGTCCCAAACCCGCAGAACCCCTGCCCCCTTCCACCGAATTTCCCAGCCAGGACCCCAGGACCAGTGGCTTCCCCACTCTTCTGCTAGAAGCCCCTCATCCTGGAATGGTGGCTTGCGAGGGTGGACAGTACCCAGACCACACCAAGATCCCAGCCTTGGCGGGGGTGGGGTGGGGAATGGAAGGAGCAGGAGCTTGAAGAGGAGAAAGCCCTCAGGTGTACAGTGCTGGAAGCCTGCCACTGACCCTAGGGTGTGAGGGGGGGATCCAAACTTTCACCCAGTTGGCTGTGGACAGCCACAGATGCAGGGTAGGACAAGGATCTCAGGGAAACCGCGTGGGGCCATGAACTTGGAGTGAGAACTTTGAGCCTATGTGAGACACATGCAGAAATGCTGTCATTTGAGATTAATGGAGATTTGGGAATAAAGGACCTAAAACTTGTGATGGCAGCAAAAGCCCACTTTCTGCGGCGGCAGGCTGGGGGTTGGGGGAGTCGGGGGGTGAGGGAGGAGAACAAGAGGAGGAGGAGGAAGAGTTGGATTTGCAAGATGCAAGAGTGAGTGTTTCTGGCCTGGGAGCTGGGAGTTCCCAGCCCTAATTCCCACACTCCAAGACACTGTGGAGGGCTGAAATCTACAAACACCCCTACCTGGCACCTTCTGCTCCATGACACCCTCCCCTAGAAGGTTCTAACCTTCAGGATGGCACCCCTGAACCACATTACTACCTTCCCCAGCACCCCCGCAGCTCAGGTCCCTCAAGATGTCTCTCTCTCTATATATATATATATATTTTTTGAGACGGAGTCTCACCCTGTTGCCTAGGCTGGAGTGCAATGGCGAAATCTCGGCTCACTGCAACTTCCGCCTCCCGGGTTCAAGCGATTCTCCTGCCTCAGCCTCCTGAGTAGCTAGGATTATAGGTGCGTGCCACCATGCCCGGCTAACTTTTTGTATCTTTAGTAGAGAAGGACCATGTTGGCCAGGCTAGTCTCGAACTCCTGACCTCATGATCCACCCGCCTCAGCCTCCCAAAATGCTGGCATTACAGGCGGGAGCTACCACACCCGGCACCTCAAGATACCTCTTTCTCCACCTCTGTCCCAATTAGTGACCAGCAGGGCTTCAGGGAGAGCCCACTGGCTTGCAGGGGAGAAGGGTGGGGTGGCCTGGCTGGGCAAGGTCAGGGCTGGGGAAGGAGTTGCCCCCTCAGCCCTGACCCAGAGACTGGTGGGCCCACAGGGACTCCAGGCCAGGACATCTCCTCCTTAAGGTGGACCTGACAAGGAGAGGATCAGCAGTGACAAGTGATAGGGTGGGGTGGCTGCCAGAGGGCCTTGAGGGCCAGACACTCACGGTGCAGGCGGCTAGCATTGTGAGCCACGTCAACTGGCTGGGCCATCTTGGGCAGCCTCTTTCCTCGGGCAGGCTTGGCCACCTCACTGTCTAGGTGCGTGGGGGCCAGGAGGCCAACCTGGGATGGGACAGGAGGAGGGTATCAGGTCATGCCTGGCCCCATGTCCCCACCCACAGGTCCAGTTCTCACCACCTCCCTCCCCACCTAGGATCCCAGCTATCAGAGGGACCTGTTCTCCCCTGGCCTTAGGGTACCTGGCTTTGCAGACTCTGAATCCGCAGGTGCTGCTTCTCCAGGTGCCGCTGCTGCTGGGCCACCTTGTGGAAGAGTTGCTGGATCCTGCTGTTCTGAGCCTTGAGCTGTGTCTGGGGAGGGGTAAAAACCTTGGTAAGGACCTGGCTTGCCTCCTCCAATCTATTCATTCATCCACTCATCCATCCTTCCAAATCTCCATTCTTTGAGGCCAGGTAGGGGAGTCTATCTTATTTTTTTTCACCCAAAGACAGTCTCATTCTGTCACTAAGGTTAGAGTGTAGTGGTGCCATCATAGCTCACTGTAGCCTCCAACTCCTGGACTCAAGCGATCCTCCTGTCTCAGCCTCCTGAGTAGCTGGGACTACAGCTGTGCAGCTCCATGCTTGGCTTATTTTTTATTATTTCAGATAGAGTCCTGCTCTGTTGACCAGGCTGGAGTGCAGTGGTGCGATCTTGGCTCACTGCAGCCTCTGCCTCCCAGTCCAGGCGATTCTTGTGCTACAGTCTCCCAAGTAGCTGGGATTACAAGTGCCCACCACCACGCCTGGCTAATTTTTGTATTTGTATTTGTATTTTATTACTTTTTTTTTTTTTTTTTTTGAGGAGTCTCACTCTGTCGCCCAGGCTGGAGTGCAGTGGTGCAACCTGGCCTCACTGCAACTCCGCCTCCCAGGTTCAAGCGATTCTCCTGCCTCAGCCTCCCAAGTAGCTGGAATTACAGGTATGCGCCACCATGCCCGGCTAATTTTTTGTATTTTTAGTAGAGATGGGGTTTCTCCATATTGGCCAGGCTAGTCTCAAACTCCCGACCTCAGGTGATTGGCCCACCTCGGCCTCCCAAAGTGCTGGGATTACCACCGCACCCTGCCATTTTTTAAAAAAATTTTATTTTTGGCCGGGCGCGGTGGCTCAAGCCTGTAATCCCAGCACTTTGGGAGGCCGAGGCGGGTGGATCACGAGGTCGAGAGATCGAGACCATCCTGGTCAACATTGTGAAACCCCGTCTCTATTAATACAAAAAAAATTAGCTGGGCATGGTGGCGCGTGCCTGTAATCCCAGCTACTCAGGAGGCTGAGGCAGGAGAATTGCCTGAACCCAGGAGGCGGAGGTTGCGGTGAGCCGAGATCGCGCCATTGCACTCCAGCCTGGGTAACAAGAGCGAGACTCCGTCTCAAAAAAAAAAAAAAAAAAAAAAAATTTTATTTTTAATTTTATTTATTTATTTTTTTGGTGGAGAAGAGACGGGGGGCTCGCTATTTTGCTTTAGGCGGTCTTGAACGCATAGCCTCAAGCGAATCTCCCTCCTCGGCTTCCTAAAAGAAAACCATCGTTTGAGGCCAGGGATCCCAGGAAGCCGCAGTTGCGCTTCCCTCCCTCTCCTGTCCATACCCTTCCAAGCCAGGAGGGCCAGTAGCGGCGCGGAAAACCAGCACCGGTCGCACGTACCTGAAGGCTGTGAAGGACCTCAGGGTCAACCTCGCCGCTGGAGACCCGGCTCCCGGGGTTTAATGGGAGCGCGGTGGACCCCTTGGCTCCCTGGCAGGCGGACCCGCAAGCGCTCAGGCGCCGCTCCAGCGCGCTCAGCTGACCGCGGGTGCGTTCCGCGTGTTCCCGCAGCCCCTGGCCAAGCTGCAGGAGTCCGTGCGCCAGGACATTCATCTCGTCCCAGGACGCAAAGCGTGGCGACTTGGACTGCACGGGGTCGGCCTGAGCGCTCAGCAGCCCAGCAGTGGCGGCGCACAGCACTAGGGCTGCTCCGGCCGTCGGAGTACCGCGCATCCTCTCAAGTAACCTGGGAGCGGGGTTGCGGGGGCTGTCGGGGACGCTGGGGCTTGAGGTGCGAGGGCTGGAGACGCGGAGGACCGGGAGCGGTTACCCGCTTGGTTGCAGAAGCCACTGGAAAGAATCGGATCGAAGTCGTGGATCTGCTCAGCTCGACTTCTGCTCGCCGCGCCCCAGGACGGTTTTTATAAGTTGGGAGCGGAGTGGGCGGGGGAGCCTTGTAGGCGGAGTGCGGGGAGTGCCGGGGGCAGGGCGTGTGGCCGGGGGTGGGGTCCTGTGCTTTGCAGGCCTGATAGTTATGCGGCCTGAGGGGGCGCCCTGGGAGTGCAAGGCTCGGGCAGGACTTCCCATGCGAACCGTGGGAGACGTGACTCTTCCTTCCCCCACGGTGCCCGCCTCTAGGCTGTGGAATTCCAAGCCCATCACTCGGCCCTCGCCTTGCCCAGTGGGGGAGACGGCACTCGCTTAGCCCGGACGGGAAGTCATTCCTGACCTCCTGGTTCCGCAGGTCAGAAGCAGGGGGAGAGGGCCCGGCGCGGTGCTCACTCCTGTAATCCCAGCACTTTGGGAGGCAAAGGTGGGCGAATCACCTGAGGTCAAGAGTTCCAGACCAACCTGGCCAACATGGTGAAACCCAGTTTCTACCAAAAATACAAAAAATTAGCTGGGTGTGGTGGCGGGCGCCTGAAGTCCCAGCTCCTCAGGAGGCTGAGGCGGGAAAATCGCTTGAACCCGGGAGGGAGTTTGCATTGAGCTGAGATCGCTCCACTGCACTCCATCCTGGGCGACAGAGCGAGACTCCGTCTCAAAAAAAAAAAAAAAGAACTGAGTTCAGCGGGATGGGGCAGGAAGCCCAGGACTCACCAAAAGTCCCCGCCTTCTGGAGGCTTCCTATGACCTCCATCCCAGGAAAGACTTCTCTGGGCTTGCCTGTTCCTTCCCGCGAAAGGGTTCGTTATCGCAGCTGTGTTTATGAGATTCTTCGAGTTCCATTTCTCCCCTGATCCAGATATTAGGAGTGCCTTAGCAGCAGGACCTGCATCAGGGCCTCACTCCCCATAGCCTACCCTCTACCGCCAGGGTCCTCAGTGTCCTGATCTTTGTCTATAATAAAGCAGGAACTTAGAGAATGGAAAGAGGAGACACAAGGAAGGGAGGAAGCCAGGGCGGTTGTCCATGCCTATGGTCCCAGCTACTTGGGAGTCTGAGGAGGGAGGCTCACTTAAGCCAGGAAGTAGAGGCTGCAGTGAGCCATGATGGTGTCACTGCACTCCAGCCTGGGCAACAGAGTGAGATCCTGTCTCTAAAAAAAATAATAAAATAGTCCAGGCGCAGTGGCTCACACCTGTAATCCCAGCACTTTGGGAAGTTGAGAAGGGCCGATCATGAGGTCAGGAGTTCGAGACCATTCTGGCCAACATGGTGAAACCCTGCCTCTACTAAAATACAAAAAAGAAAAAAGTTAGCCGGGCATGGGTGCACCTGTAATCCCAGCTGCTCGGGAGGTTGAAGCAGAGGAATCCCTTGAACCTGAGAGGTGGCAGTTGCAGTGAGCCGAGATCCTGCCACTGCACTCCAGCCTGGCGACAGAGCAAGACTCTGTCTCAAAAATAAAATGAAAGTTTGAGATAATGAAGATCTTCCTCTTTCTCTCTCATTCATTCATTCATTCATTCACTTACTCATTGAAGAACAAAGAGTCTGCTGCCCTCTGAGCCCAGCCCCTGTATGTTTGAAGTTTCCAGGCAGATGGAGATACCCCAACACACTGAGCCTGGGGTATAGGCACAGAGTTGGGACAAAGGAAATACTGAGTGAGGCTAAAGGGCTGGACCACCTTCATTCCACAAGGGTAAGTATTCATTCAACAAACGTGCACTCACCTCCTCTGCCTCTTCCCTTTCAATTCCCCTAGACCCTGCCTGGAAGGGGAGGCTGGCACAGAAAACCAGCCTGCCAGGAAGAACCCAGGGCAGTTTGGCTCAGAGCACTGGCAAGGAGAAGAGCATTGACTCAGCAGGGCTCGGAGCCAGCTCATTCTCTGGAATCTGAAACTGCACACCCCCGGGCTGACGTGCAGGCTGCCACTCATACACTTGACCCTGTCAGCTGGGCCAGATGCCAGGACAGCAGATCCCTCCCAGCAGCAGTGGATGGGAAAGGGAGTGAGGAAAACCCCAGTGAGGAGTAGGTTCAGATGGCCACTGTCTGGCCTGTCCACCCCAAACCCCCAGCCTCTCTTTGAGTAGGGGCATAGCTAACCCAGAATGCAAGCTCCTCCTCTTCCCCAGCTTCTTGTACTGAGAGAACTGATCAATTACTTCCCCAACCCGATGACCTTTTCATGATCTGATTTCCAGGGACTTCTTTGGAGTCATGTGTCCAACAGCAGAAAACACATTACAGATCACAGATCCAGAATTGTACGGGAATCTGCTGTTTGCAATCTACAAAAGATTCCATCCTGCAGCCTCGAGTTTTTATCCTAAATACTGCTCTTTTTTTTTTTTTTTTTAATTTTATGTTTTGTTTTTTTGAGACAGAGTTTCCCTCTGGTCGCCCAGGCTGGAGTATAAAGGTGTGATCTCTGCTCACTGCAACCTCCGTCTCCTGGGTTCAAGGGATTCTCAGGCCTCAGCCTCCCGAGTAGCTGGAATTACAGGCATGTGCCACCAAGCCCAGCTAATTTTTTTGTATTTTTAGTAGAGGCAGGGTTCCATGTTCTTGAACGCCCAACCTCAGGTAATCTGCCCTCCTCAGCCTCCCAAAGTGCTGGGATTACAGGCATGAACCACAGTGGCCTGCATTTTATGTTTTTTTTTTTCTTTTTTAGTTGGAGTTTCTGTCTTGTTGCTCAGTGGAGAGTAATGGTGCAATCTCCACTTGCTGCAACCTCCGCCTCACGGGTTCAAGCGATTCTCATGCCTCAGCCTTCCGAGTAGCTGGGATTACAGGCATGTGCCACCACACCCAGCTAATTTTTAATATTTTTAGTAGAGACCGGGTTTCACCATTTGGCTAGGTTGGTCTTGAATTCCTGACCTCAGGTGCTCCACCACCCGCCTTGGCCTCCCAATGTGCTGGGATAACAAGTATGAGCCACCATGCCTGGCCATTTTTTTTTTTTTTTTTTTTTGAGACAGGGGCTCACTCTGTTGCCCAGGCTGGAGTCCAATGGCACGATCTTGGCTCACTGCAACTTCTGCCTTTTGGGTTAAAGTAATTCTCATGCTTCAGCCTCCTGAGTAGTTGGGATTACAGGCACCCACCACCCAGCTAATGTTTTGTATTTTAGTAGAGATGGGTGTTCACTATGTTGCTCAGGCTGGTCTCAAACTACTGAGCTCAGGCTGTTCACTCACCTTAGACTCCCAAAGCGCTAGGATTACAGGTGTTAGCCACCATGCGTGGCCCTATTTTATGTATTTTTTTTTGAGATAGGTCTCACTTACCCAGGCTGGAATGCAGTGCCAGATCACAGCTCACTGCAGCCTCAATCTCCCAGGCTCAATTGATCCTCCCATCTCAGCCTCCCAAGTAGCTGGGACTACAGGCATGTGCCACCACATCTGCCTAATTTCTGTGTTTTTTGTAGGGACAGGATTTTGCCATGTTGCCCAGACTGGTCTTGAACTCCTGAGCTCAAGGGATTTGCTCGCCTCAGCTTCCCAAAGTGCTGGGATTACAGGTGAGAGCTACTATGCCTGGCCAAAAACTGATCTTAAAATATGGCAGCCGGCTGTAGTGGCTCACGCCTGTAATTCCAGCACTTTGGGAGGCCAAGGCAGACGGATCACCTGAGGTTGGGAGTTCGAGACCAGCCTGACCAACATGGAGAAACCCTGTCTTTACTAAAAATACAAAATTAGCCGGGCATGGTGGCACATGCCTATAATCCCAGCTACTTGGGAGGCTGAGGCAGGAGAATTGTTTGAACTTGGGAGGTGGAGGTTGCGGTGAGCCGAGATCGTGCCATTGCACTCCAGCCTGGACAACAAGAGCGAAACTCCATCTCAAAAAAAAAAAAAAAAAAGTGGCCTCTGACCCAGCAAAGACAAAGTCATCCTGATCAAGTTTTCCTTGAGCACTTACTATATGCCAGGCACTGGGCTGGGTTGATCACAGGGGCAAAACCAGGTCTCCAATCCCAACATGTGGGCTACTTTGGTTAACATAGTCAAAAATTGTGAAAATGGCCATTTTTTTCTTTTTTTTTTTTTTGAGACGGAGTTTCGCTCTTGTTACCCAGGCTGGAGTGCAATGGCGTGATCTCAGCTCACCGCAACCTCCGCCTCCTGGGTTCAGGCAATTCTCCTGCCTCAGCCTCCTGAGTAGCTGGGATTATAGGCACGTGCCACCATGCCCAGCTAATTTTTTGTATTTTTAGTAGAGATGGGGTTTCACCATGTTGACCAGGATGGTTTCGATCTCTTGACCTCGTGATCCACCCGCCTCGGCCTCCCAAAGTGCTGGGATTACAGGCGTGAGCCACTGCACCTGGCCGAAAATGGCCATTTTTTTTTTTTTTTTTTGAGACAGAGTCTCCCTCTTTCGCCAGGCACCAGGCTGGAGTGTGGTGGTGCAATCTCAGCTCACTGCAACCTCTGCCTCTGGCTTCAAGCAAATCTCCTGCCTCAGCCTCCCGAGTAGCTGGGACTACAGGCGCGCCACCACATCCAGCTAATTTTTGAATTTTAGTAGAGACAGGGTTTCACTATGTTGGCCGGGATGGTCTCGATCTCTTGACCTCTTGATTCTCCTGCCTCGGCCTCCCAAAGTGCTGGGATTACAGGCGTGAGCCACTGTGTCTGGTCAAAATGGCCAATTTTATATTATGTGTATGTCTTTTTTATTTTATTTTATTTTTTGAGACAGAGTCTCTCTCTGTTGCTCAGGTTGGAGTGCAGTGGTGCAATCTTGGCTCACTGCAGCCTCCACCTCCTGGGTTCAAGCGATACTTTTGCCACAGCCTCCGGAGTAGCTGGGACTACAGGTGCATGCCACCATTCCCAGCTAATTTTTGTATTTTTAGTAGAGACCGCATTTCACCATGTTGGCCAGGCTGGTCTGAAACTCCCGACTTCACTGATCTGCCCACCTTGCCCTCCCAAAGTGCTGGTATTACAAAATGTAAATGACATTAGGCTAGGCAAGGTGGTGTCTCATGCTTGTAAGCCCAGTACTTTGGGAGGCCAAGGTGGGAGGACTGCTTGAGCCCAGGAGTTCACGATTGGGTAACATGGCAAGACCCTATCTGTACAAAAAAATTTAAAATTTATCTGGGGCCTAGCATGGTGGCTCACTTCTGTAGTCCCAAAATTGTTATATTTTGTAAAAGTACACAATTTAGCGGGCGTGGTGGTGTATGCCTGTAATCCCAGCTACTTGGGAGGCTGAGGCAGGAGAATTGCCTGAACCCAGGAGAATCGCTTGAACCCAGGAGGCGGAGGCTACAGCAAGCGGAGACCACACCACTGCACTCCAGCCTGGGCAACAGAGTGAGACTCTGTCTCAAAAAAAAAAAAATAGCTGGACATGATGGAGCATGCCTGTAGTACCAGATTCTTGGGAGGCTGAGGTGGGAGGATCATTTAAACCTGGGAGGTCGAGGCTCAAAGACCCTGTATCCAAATAAATAAATAAATAACATACATAGAGACATAAAATATAAATATATAGAATAGATACACACAGAGACATACATATGCAATGCACATAAACATATATCTACATACATGAAGACAGCCATACTTACATACAGAGAGACACACATATATAACATACATGAACAACCTGGGCAGGGTGGCTCACATCTGTAATTCTGACACTTTGGAAGATGGAAGTGGAAGGATTGCTTGAAGCCAGGGATTTCAGACCAGCCTGGGCAACAAAGTGAGACCCCATCCCTGCAAAAAATGAAAAATTAGGGCCAGGTGAGGTGGCTCTTGCCTGTAATCCCAGCACTTTGGGAGGCTGAGGCAGGCGGATCACCTGAGGGCAAGAATTTGAGACCATCCTGGCCAACATGGAGAAACCTGTCTCTACTAAAAATACAAAAAATTAGCCAGGCATGGTGGTGCATGCCTGTAATTCCAGCTACTCGGGAGGCTGAGGCCGAAGAATCGCTTGAACCCAGGAGGCAGAGGTTGCGGTGAGCCGAGATCGCGCCACTGCACTCCAGCCTGGGTGAAAAGAGCTAAACTCTATTTCAAAAGGAAACAACAACAACAACAAACAAGAAACAAAACACACACACACACATATATGTAATACACACACATATATGTAATACACATGTGCACAGATAGATAAAATACACTTACATAGAGATATACATATACCTTTATATTATGCACTCATGGAGAGTTAGATAATACACCCTTTTCCATACATCTTTTTTTTTTTTTTTTTGAGACAGTCTCACTCTGTCGCTAGGCTGGAGTTCAGTGGTGCTATCTCGGCTCACTGCAACCTCTGCCTCCCAGGTTCAAGCGATTCTCCTTCCTTAGCGTTCTGAGTGGCTTGGACTACAGGTGCGTGCCACCATGCCCACCTAATTTTTGTATTTTTAACAGAGATGGGGTTTCACCATGTTGGCCAGGATGGTTTCGATCTCTTGACCTCCTGATCCGCCTGCCTTGGCCTCCCAAAGTGCTGGGATTACAGGCATGAGCCACCGCATCTGGCCTACATCTTCTTTTTCTGACCCACTTGAAGATATATTGCCCACATAATGTGTGCCTTTTGCCCTTTACTAAGAAAAAAAAGTGTTTGTATAACCATAGTACAGCTAGCAATTTCAGGAAATTTGACCCTGACATAGTACTGTTATCTAATCTATGGTTCATATTCCAGTTTCATCACTTGTGTCAAGCATGCCCTGAACAGGTGAGGCTTTTGTTTCTGTTTGTTTTGTTCTGTTTTGGAGACAGGGTCTTACTCTGGCATCCAGCTGGAGTGCAGTGGTGCAATCATAGCTCACTGCAGCCTCCAACTCCCAGGCTCAAGGGATCCTACTGCCTCAGCCTCCCGAGCAGCTGGGACTACAGGCACATGCCACCACACTAGGCTAATTTTGGTATTTTTTGTAGAGGCAGGGTTTTGTCATATTGCCCAGGCTGGTCTTGAACTCCTGGACTTGAGTGATCCTCCAGCCCCAGCTCCCAAAGAGCTGGGATTACAGGCATGAGCCACTGTGCCCTGCTGCAGCTGTGGTTTTGTGTTGTTGTTTTTTGAGACAGAGTCTTGCTCTGTTGCCCAGGCTGGAGTGCAGTGGCACAATTTCAGCTCACCACAACCTCAAGCTCCCAGGTTCAAGCAATTCTCCTGCCTCAGCCTCCCAAGTAGCTGGGACTGCAGGCGCATGGCACCATGTCCAGCAATTTTTTTTATTTTTAGTTGAGACAAGGTTTCACTATGTTGGTCAGGCTGGTCTCGAACTCCTGACCTCATGATCCACCCGCCTCAGCTTCCCAAAGAGCTGGGATTACAGGCATGAGCCCAGCCACAGCTATGTTTGTTTGTTTGTTTGTCTTGAGACAGAGTTTCACTCTTGTCCAGGCTGGAGCTCCATGCGGCGATCTCGGCTCACTGCTATCTCCGCCTCCCAGGTTCAAGCAATTCTCCCTCAACCTTCCGAGTAGCTGGGACTACAAGTGCCTGCCACCACGCCCAGCTAATTTTTGTATTTTTTGTTTTTTTAGAGATGGGTTTTCACCATGTTGGCCACGCTGGTCTCAAACTCCTGATCTTAGGTGATCTGCCCGCCTTGGCCTCCCAAAATGCTGGGATTACAGGCATGAACCACCGTGCCCGGCCTTAATTTTTGTATTTTTAGTAGAGATGGGGTTTCACCATATTGGCTAGGCTGGTCTCGAACCCCTGACCTTGTGATCCACCTGCCTCAGCCTCCCAAAGTGCTGCGATTACAGGCGTGAGCCACTGCGCGTGGCCAGCTGTGTTTTCTATGAGCAGAACCACATCCAGGATCATCCACTGCATTTCATTGTCATGTGCCTTTGGTCCTTTTTTTTTTTTCTCTCTGAGACAGGGTCATTGTTATGTTGCCTAGGCTGGTCTCAGTCCTCCTGAGCTCAAGCAATCCTCCTGCCTCAGCCTACTGAGTAACAGGAAATACAGGTGCATTCCCTATACGTGGCAGGGCACTGACATTTTTTGAGACAGGGTCTCACTCTGTCACCCAGGCTGGAGTGCAGTGGTGAGATCACAGCTCACTGCAGCCTCAGCCTCCTGGGCTCAAGTGATCCCCCCGCCTTAGCCTCCTGAGCAGCTGGGACAACAGGCATGAGGCACTATGCCTGGCCAAACACTGATATTTTTGAGATGTACACACCCACTTTGAGATGGATGTCCCCCACTTTGCATTTGACTGATGCTTATGTTTCTTCCCCATAAGGTGCCTGTTAAGCATGTTTGGCAGTGATATTGTGTCCTTTTCAGCATGTAATATTAGGAGGCACATGATATCTGTTTGCTCATTGGCACCATGAACGGTGATCATTTTAACCACATAAGTTGAATCCTGAATGATCAACACTGTAATGGGGAAAGCACACAGTTCTAGAAAAGCATAGAAAAGACGTCGATCCCATTAGGCAAGGATTCCCGGAGCAGGGGTCCTAAGACGCATGCCAGATTCCTACACAAAGTGCGTAGGAAATAGATGACTCAGGTTCAGGGAAGAGCATGAAAAATGCTCTCTGGCCTGAGACATGCAGGATTCTTCGCAGATAAGCACACAAAGTTGTTAGGGTTATGTAATGGCACAGTCTGTACAGTGACTGGCCTCTACCGCCCCCAGCAGCTGACCACTGTCTTTCCTGCCACACTGTACTCACATCCAGGTCACCAAGAAAGGTCAGCCCGAGGGCAGGACCTCAGACACTCAGTGAAGAAAGGATGACTCAGAATCTGGGCTGGGGCTCAGAAGGGAATGGAGTTGCCCCTCCTCCCTCCCCCATCAGACCTTCCCCATAGTTTCTTCCAGTATGGAAGCTTGTATATTGCAGGGCAAACAGCTGTGAAGTCGCTAAGGAAATAATAACTTCAGCAGTGTACATTTATTTAGCACCACCTTTACAGCATCAGCCATTTGCATCATCCGTTTTTGTGTGTGTGTTTTTTTTGTTTTTTGTTTTTTTCTTCCTTTTTTGCTTTATTTTTTATTTTGCATCATCCATTTTATCTCAACCTCAAATTGGCCCCAGAAAGATAAATTGAGCTTCTGAGAACTTCAGGAATTTGAACAAAGTCATGCAGCTCAGAAGGGTCAAGATTTGAACCTAGGCCGGGCGTGGTGGCTCATGTCTGTAATTCCAGCAATTTGGGAAGCCGAAGTGGGCAGATCACCTGAAGTAAGGAGTTTGAGACCAGCCAGGCCAACCTAGTAAAACTTTGTCTCTACTAAAAATACAAAATATTAGCTGGGCATGGTGGCAGGTGCTACCTCCCAGCTACGTGGGAGGCTGAGGCAGGAGACTCGCTCTAACCTGGGAGGCAGAGGCTGCGGTGAGCCAAGATCACACAACTGCACTCCAGCCTGGGTGACAGAATGAGAGTCCATCTCAAAAAAAAAAAAAAAAAAAAGGATTTGAACCTAACTAGGTCTCTGATTCCAAACCATTGAATCTCTCTCTCTCCTTTTCTTTTAGATGAAGTCTTGCCCTGGTGCCCAGGCTGGAGTGCAATGGCGTGATCTCTGCTCACTGCAACCTCTGCCTCCCAGGTTCAGGCAATTCTCCTGCCTCAGCTACCAGAGTAGCTGGGATTACAGGTGCATGCCACCATACCCGTCTAATTTTTTGTATCTTTAGTAGAGACGGGGTTTCACCATGCTAGCCAGGCTGGTCTTGAACTCCTGACCTTGTGATCTGCCCATCTCGGCCTCCCAAAGTGCTAGGATTACAGGCGTAAGCCACTGCACCCGACCTCTCTCTCTCTCTTTTAAGGCAGTGGTGAGGGAGGGCATGTGGGGTGGTGGTGGGATGTCTCCCCATATTGCCAAGGCTGGATTGAAACTCCTGGACTCAAGAAATCCTCCCATCTCAGCCTGCTCACTAACTGGAATTACAGGTGCCCAAAATTGCCCTCTTTTATTCTTTTATTTTTTAAAGCTTATTATTGTTTTGTAATTTAGGATTTTTTTTTTTTTTTTTTTTGAGACAGTGTCTTGCTCTGTCACCCAGGCTGGAGTGCAGTGGAACGATCTTGGCTCACTACCTCCGCCTCCCAGCTTCAAGCAATTCTCATGCCTCAGCCTCCTGAGTAGCTAGGATTACAGGTGCGGGCCACCAGGCCCGGCTAATTTTTGTACTTTCAGTAGAGACAGGGTTTCGCCATGTTGGTCTTGAACTTCTGACTTCCAGTGATCCACCTGTCTTCAGCCTTCCAAAGTGTTGGGATTACAGGCGTGAGCCACCGCTGCCGGCCCTATTTTTGTTTTTGAGAAATTGTTTTTACAACAATAAGAAAAAAGCTAGAGATAGATTTTTTTTTCCCTCTGAAGGAAAATTCCTTCTCTATACATACTCGGTTTGACAACCGCGGATCCCGGGGTTTACACTAGTTAGCAGCGCCCCCTCGTGGCAAACTCGAGAGCAGCCGTTCAGGCCGCTCAGGCGCGTTCCTTTACTGGGGATCCCAAGCTCTGGGGAGGAAGCTCAGGACCTCCCCGCGGCTGTTCGCCCTCTGTCTATGGGTCCTGAAGATTGAGTAAGCCAAGCGGGGAAGTCGAGACGTTGACGTTTATGATGATTTTTGAGACAGTCTTGCTTTGACTCCCAGGCTGGAGTCCAGTGGCGCGATCTAGGCTCACCGCAACCTTCACCTCCTGAGTTCAAGCAATTCTCCTGCCTCAGCCTCCCGAGTAGCTGGGATTACAGGCGTGCCCCACCATACCCGACTAACTTTTGTATTTTTAGTAGAGATGAGGTTTCACCATGTTGGCCAGGCTGGTCTCGAACTCCTGACCTCAAGTGATCTGCCCAAAGTCCTGGCATTACAGGTGTGAGCCACCACACCTGGCCCCCATCTCAGTAATTTAAGAGCATTTTATTTACACAGTCGTTAAACATTTATTGAGCATCTATCGTGTACCAGGCCCCATCCCATTCACTCGAGACAAAGATCTTTGCCCTAATGGGGCTGATGCAATTGCTGTATAGGAGAAACCCAATAAACAAGATCGTCAACAAAATATATGGCTTGTTACATAGTCATAAGTACTAAGAAGAAAAAATAAATATGAGAAGAGGATACAGAATTGGAATAGGATAAGAAGCATCATTTGCAATTTTTTATTTTTATTTTTATTTACTTATTTATTTTGAGACGGAGTCTCGCCCTGTTGCCCAGGCTGGAGTGCAATGGCACGATCTCGGCTCGCTGCAACTTCTGCCTCCTGGGTTCAGGCAATTCTGCCTCAGCCTCCCGACTACAGGTGCGCACCACCGTGCCCAGCTAATTTTTTTGTCTGTGTATTTTTAGTTGAGACGGGGGTTTCACCATGTTGGCCAGGCTGGTCTCGAACTCCTGACCTTGTGATCCGCCTGCCTCAGCCTCCCAAAGTGCTGGGATTACAGGTGTGATCCACCCCATGTCTGGCTAATTTTTTAATTTTTTGAGACAGTCTCACTCTGTCACCTGGGCTGGAATGCAGTGGTGCCATCATAGCTCACTGCAGCCTCAAACTCCTGGGCTCAGGTGATCCTCCTGCCTCAGCCTCCCAAGTAGCTGGGACTACAGGTACATACCACCACACCTGGCTAACTTTTAAATTTTTTTTAAGAGACAAGATCTCACTACGTTGCCCAGGCGTTCTTGAACTCCAGGGCTCCAGGGATCCTTCTGCCTCAGCCTCTGAGTTGCTGGGATTACAGGCAGGAGCTGCTGGGCAGGCATGGTGTTTGCAATTTTAAATAGAGTGGTTAGGAAAAGTCTCACTGAGAAGAGTGCATTTGGGTAGAGAGTTTAAGAGGTAAAAAGGGAAGCAAGGCAAAGTGGCTCACACCTGTAATCCCAGCACTTTGGGAGGCTGAAGTGGGTGGATCACAATGTCAGGAGTTCGATACTAGCCTGACCAATATGGTGAAACTCCGTCTCTACTAAAAATACAAAAATTAGCTGGGCATCGTGGTGCATACTTGTAGTCCCAGCTGCTTGGGAGGCTAAGGCAGGAGAATCACTTGAACTCAGGAGGCAGAGGTTGCAGTGAGCAGAGATCATGCCACTGCACTCCAGCCTGGACGATAGAGTAAGACTCTGTCTCAAAAAAAAAAAAAAAAGGTAAACCAAGCAAATATCTCAGGGAAGAACATTCCACACAAAAGGAATAGCCATTCAAAAGTCATGAGGCTGGCTGGGTGCAGTGGCTCACACCTGTAATCCCAGGGCTTTGGGAGGCCAAGGTGGGCAGATCACCTGAGGTCAAGAGTTCGAGACCAGCCTGACCAACATGGTGAAATCCCATCTCTACTGAAAACACAAAACATTAGCCAGGCATAGTGACGCGTGCCTGTAATCCCAGCTACTTGAGAGGCTGAGGAGGAAGAATTGATTGAACTCGGGAGGTGGAGGTTGCAGTGAGCTGAGATCACACCACTGTATTCCAGCCTGAGCAACAAAGCAAGACGCTGTCAAAAAAGAAAAAAAAAGTTCAGAGAGATAGGCGTAGTCTGGGCAGTTGGGCATTCCAGATGGGGGCTGGGGTGACTTGGAGTTTCCAGGAGGCCCTCAAAATGGCAAAGGAGGTGAAAGTGACTCACAAGGGGCTCACTTGCATTCTGGAGTGGCCAGGAACCTCCCTCTCCCTCTCCTTTTTCTTTTCTGACTCAAGCCTCAGCCTGGGACAGGGTGGGACAGAGAAGGATCACGTTTTCTACCATGAGCACCGAGGGTATTAGGAATGTGGGGGAGGAGGAGAGTTAAGAGGTCTAAGAGCATCTTCCCTCACCCACACAAGCAAAATTCCTTTTTTTTCTCCCTTCCCCTCCCTTCCCCTCTTTTTGAGACAAGAGTCTTGCTCTGTTGCCCAGGCTGGAGTGCAGTGGCACAATCTTGGCTCACTGCAACCTCCACATCTTGGATTCAAGCAATTCTCCTGTCTCAGCCTCCCAAGTAGCTGGGATTACAGGCGCACAACACCATGCCTGGATAATTTTTGTATTTTAGGGAGACAGGGTTTCACCATGTTGGCCAGGCTGGTCCCAAACTCCTGATCCCAGGTGATCTGCCCACCTTGGGGCCTCTCGAAGTACTGGGATTACAGGCATGAGCCACCATGCCCGGCCCCTTTTCTTTCTTGCTTTCTATTTTTTTCTTTTGAGATGGAGTTTCGCTCTTGTTGCCCAGGCTGGATGGAGTTCAATGGCACGATCTTGGTTCACTGCAACCTCTGCCACCTGGGTTCAGGCGATTCACCTGTCTCAGCCTCCTGACTAGCTGGGATTACAGGCGCACACCACCACACTGGCTAATTTTTGTATTTTTAGCAGAGATGGGGTTTCATCATATTGGTCAGGTTGGTCTGGAACTCCTGCCCTCAGGTTAATCCACCCGACTCAGCTGCCCAAAGTGCTGGGATTAAAGGCGTGAGCCACCGCACCTGGCTCCTTTTCTTTCTTATACCTCTTCCCACTGGCTAGCTAGGCAAGAATACTCTTCAGAAAATCATGGTCTGCCAGGAGCTCAAAATCACCTTTCCTTCTTTCCATTCAGTGAAGCTTTATTGAGTGCCTACTGTGTGCCAGGCCCCTGTGGTGGGATTACAGGCACTGCCACAACAGGCCGGAGTGCAATGGTGCATTCTTGCCTCACTGCAACCTCTGCCTCCTGGGTTCAAGTGATTCTCCTGCCTCAGCCTCCTGAATAGCTGGGATTACAGGTGTGTGCCACCATGCTCAGCTAATTTTTGTATTTTTAGTAGAGATGAGGGTTTCATCATATTGGTTAGGCTGGTCTCAAACTCCTGACCTCAAGTAATCCACCTGTCTCAGCCTCCCAACATTCTGGGATTACAGGCGTGAGCCACCACTCCATGCCGCAATTTCCAATCTTCTCTCTCTCTCCTTTCTCATGCGCGCACACACACACACACACACACACACACACCCCTGCTTCCATCATAACACCTCCTCTAACTCTGACTCTCCTACCTCCCTCTTTTTTATTTTGAGACAGAGTCTCTGTCTTTCAGGCTGGAGTGCAGTGGTGCGATCTTGGCTCACTGCAACTTCTGCTTCTTGGGTTCGAGTGAAGTGATCCTCATGCCTCAGCCTCTGGAGTACCTGGGAATACAGGCATGCACCACCATGCCTGGCTAATTTTTGTCTGTCTTTAGTAGAGGCCAGGTTTCACCATGTTGGCCAGCCTGGTCTCAAACTCCTAGCTTCAAGTGATCTGCCCACCTTAGCCTCCTAAACTACTGGGATTACAGGCGTGAACCACTACACTGGCCATAATGATTTTTAAAAATTTTTAATTTTGAGATCCAAGATGGCTGACCACTAGCAGCTCAGGATAGTAGCTCCTAGTGAAAGTGCAGAGAACGAGACGACGCCACACTTTCAGACGAATTTTTGTTGCTCACGGACCAGGAGATTCCCAGCGGAGGAGCTCCACGGGTCGCTAGCGCGACACTTGTGGCCGGTGCGGTGGTTTTACTGGCGCCTCAGCGCGGCAGTTCTTGGTGCAGAGTGAGCGGGACTGGGTCCTCTTTTGGCCGATTCCTGGGCAGAAAAGCACCATCAATCTTAACACCGCTGTTTTGGCCGGTGCAGTGGATTGCTCAGATTTCGGCGCTGGGAATCAACAAGTTCGACGTCCACTCAGAAACCTAATTTGAAAGTTGCAAATCACAAAGACGACAGATGGATAAATTTACAACGATGGGAAGAAACCAGCATAAAAAGGCTGAGAATACCCAAAATCAGAATGCCTCTCCCTCTACAGGTGATCACAGTTCCTCATCAGCAACGGAACAAGCCCTGATGGAAAACGAGTGCGTTCCATTAACAGAAGTAGACTTCAGAAGGTGGATGATAAGAAACTTCTGTGAATTAAAAGAACTTGTTCTAACCCAATGCAAAGAAACTAAGAACTTTGAAAAAAGGTTTGACGAAATGCTAACGAGAATAGACAATTTGGAGAGGAATACAGGTGAATTAATGGAGCTGAAAAACACAACACAAGAGCTTCGCGAAGCATGCACAAGTTTTAACAGTCGAATTGATCAAGCAGAAAAAAGGATATCAGAGTTCAAAGACCAACTTAACGAAATAAAACAAGAAGTCAAGATTAGAGAAAAAAGGATAAAAAAGAATGAGCAAAGTCTCCAAGAAATACGGGACTATGTGAAAAGACCTAATCTACATTTGAAAGGTGTACCTGAATGTAACGAAGAGAATGAATCCAAGTTGGAAAATACTCTTCAGGATATTATTCAGGAAAACTTTCCCAACCTAGTAAGACAGGACAATATTCAACTCCAGGTAATACAGAGACCACCACAAAGATATCCCTCAAGAAGACCAACCCCAAGGCACATAATCGTCAGATTCATTGGGGTTGAAATGAAGGAGAAAATACTAAGAGCAGCTAGAGAGAAAGGTCAGTTTACCCACAAAGGGAAGCCTATCAGACTTACAGCAGATCTCTCAGCAGAAACCCTACAAGCCAGAAAAGAGTGGGGGCCAATATTCAACATCCTTAAAGAAAAGAACTTTCAACCCAGAGTTTCATATCCAGCCAAACTGAGCTTCAAAAGTGAAGGAAAAATAAAATCTTTTGCAAACAAGCAAGTACTTAGAGATTTCACCATCACCAGGCCTGCTTTGCAGAAGCTTCTGAAAGAAGCACTACACATATAAATGAACAACCAGTATCAGCCTTTCCAAAAATATATCCAGCTAGCATCAAATGGCAGTATTAAACTCATATATATTATTAACTGGATAAAAAGCCAAAACCCATCGGTACGCTGTATCCAGACCCATCTCACATGCAACGATACACAAAGACTCAAAGGGACAGAGGAAGATTTACCAACCAAACGGAGAGCAAACATAAATAAATAAATAAAAAGCAGGAGTTGCAATTCTCACCTCTGATAAAACAGACTCTAAAGCAACAAAGATCAAAAGAGGCAAAGAAGGACATTACATAATGGTAAAAGGATCAATGCAACAAGAAGAGCTAACGATCCTAAATATACACGCACCCAATACAGGAGCACCCAGATACATAAGACAAGTTCTTAATGACTTATAAAGAGACTTAGCCTCCCACACAATAATAGCGAGAGACTGTAACATCACATTATCAATATTAGACTGATCAACGAGATAGAAAATTAACAAGGACATCCAGGACTTGAACTCAGACCCGGAACAAGTAAACTTAATAAACATTTATAGAACTCTCCACTTCAAATACACAAAACATACATTCTTATCAGTACCATATCACACCTATTCCAAAAGTGACTACATAATTGGAAGTAAGTCACTCCTCAGTAATTGCATAGCATTTCATAGGTTTAAATGAAATATTGGTTGGCTGCTTGTTTGTTATTTTCTTCCCTTATTCCTTCCTGTCTCCATTGTTAAGCACAATTATTGGCATAAAAGAGGTTTTCAATTCCCATTTTTAGACTGCATTCTAGCCTGGGCAATAAAGCAATATTCCCGTTCTCTCTCCCTATTTCTCTTCCTTTTTCTTCCTCTTGTTCATTCCTTTTTTTTCTTTTTTTTCTTTCTCTTTTTCTTTAAAAAAAATTTTTTTTTAAATTTTAATTTATTCATTTATTAAGACAGAGTCTCACTCTGCCACCATGCTGGAGTGCAGTGGCATGATCTTGGCTCACTGCAACCTTCCCCTCCTGGGTTTAAGCGATTCTCCTGCCTCAGCCTCCCCAGGAGCTGAGACTACAGGCGCCTGCCACCATGCCCAGCTAATTTCTTGTATTTTTAGTAGAGACAGGGTTTTACCATGTTGGCCAGGCTGGTCTCAAACTCCTGACCTCAGGTTATCCACTGACTTCGGCCTCCCAAAGTGGTGGAATTACAGACATGAGCCATCGCGCCCGGCTAATTATTTTATTTTATAAGAAAGGGTTGCTCAGGCTGGAGTGCAGTAGCTCAATCATGGCTCACTGCTGCAACTTCGACCTCCTGGACTCAAGTGATCCTCCTGCCTCAGCCTCCTGGGTAGTTGGGATGCATCTCACCATGATCAGCTAATTCTTTTTATTTTTATTTTTTGTAGAGATGGAATTTCAACATGTTGTCCAGACTGAGCTCAAATTCCTGGGTCAAGTGATCCTCCTGCCTCAGCTTCCCAAGGTACTGGGATTATCAGAGTGAGCCACTGCACCTGGTCAAGAACGAGGTTTTTTTGTTTGTTTGTTTGTTTTTGTTTTTAAATTTAGTTTCAGGTGGAGTCTAGGGCCAGGCACGGTGGCTCACTCCTGTAATCCCAGAACTTTGAGAGGCTGAGGTGGGTGGATCACCTGAGGTCAGGAGTTCGAGACCAGCTTAACCAACATGGAGAAACCTCGTCTCTAGTAAAAAATATAAAATTAGCCAGGCATGGTGGTGGACGCCTGCAATCCCAGCTACTCAGGACGCTGAGACAGGACAATTTCTTGAACCCAGGAGGCAGAGGTTGCAGTGAGCCGAGATCGCACCATTGCACTCCAGCCTGGGCAACAAGAGCAAAACTGTGTCTCAAAAAAAAAAAAAAAAAAGAGAGAGAGATCGAGTCTTGCTCTTGTCGCCCAGGCTGGAGTGCAATGGTACGATCTCAGCTCACTGCAGCCTCTGCCTCCCGAGTTCAATCGATTCTCCTGCCTCATCCTCTGGCGTAGCTGGGACTACAGGTGTGTGTCACAACACCTGGCTAGTTTCAGCATTTTTAGTAGAGACAGGGTTTCACCATGTTGGCCAGGCTTGTCTCAAACTCCTGCCTTGGTGATCTGTCCACCTGAGCCTCCCAAAGTGCTGACAATACAGGTGTGAGCCACTGTGCCAGCCAAAGAATAAGGTTCTTATCTTGCCTTTCTTCTCTGAAAGTGTGCCTGGAAAACCAGATAGCACATAAAAAGAATTATCTTGAAATAAAAGAAATAATTCAGCTAATAAATAAAGAAGTACAAGAGAGATGACATCACTATTTTGCAACCTCTAAGGAGTTAATTCCCGGTGGCTTCTAGACTCAGGAAAGACAGCTGAACACTACGAGCCTCCTGGAAAAGAATGGAACTCACCCGTAGTGACGCCAAAGTAATCAAATCTGAGTCTGACCCCAGTTCTAAAAGCAACTGCCAATTTGCAGACAATACGGGGGACAGAGGAATATCCTAAACTAACTGCACCATGAGTGTAGCATCAGCAACACCTAGACCGTGGGAAACACTTCAGGACAAGGAGCCAGAGTTGTGTAATTCTTTCCTTTTTTTTTTTTTTTTTTTTTTTCCAGATAGGGTCTCACTCTGTTTCCCAGACTGGAGTGCAGTGACGTGATCACAGCTCACTGAAGCTTTGATCACCTGGGCTCAAGTGATCTTCCCACCTTAGCCTCCCCAGTAGCTGGGACTACAGGTACATCCCACCATGCCTAGCTAATTTTTGTAGTTTTTGTAGAGATGGGGGGGTCTCAGTATGTTGCCCAGGCTAAGCTTGAATTCCTGGGCTAAAGTGATCCTGCTGCCTCAGCCTCCCAAAGTGCTGGGATTACAAGTATGAGCTACCATGCCCAGCCACTCAATCCTGATATTGTAAGGGAAGGAGAGGGATGGAGAGGAACCTGTGAATTAAAAGAGGCTTAGGTAGGGCACAGTGGCTCATGCCTGTAATCCCAGCACTTTGGGAGGCCAAGGTGGATGGATCACGAGGTCAGGAGATCGAGACCATCCTGGCTAACGTGGTGAGACCCGTCTCTTTAATTAATATTAAAATACAAAATATTAGCCATGTGTGGTGGCGTGTGTCTGTAATCCAGCTACTCAGAAGGCTGAGGCAGGAGAATCACTGGAACTCAGGAGGCGGAGGTTGCAGTGAGCCGAGATAGCACCACTGCACTCCAGCCTGGCAACAGAGAAAGACTCCATCTCAAAAAAAAAAAAAAAGATTTAAAAGATATATCATCATTTTCTTTTTGAATGGGCAAGACTAAACTCCAGTGTCTAGAGATTCACACTTGAGTAATAAAACTATACAGGTGGTCAGGCACGGTGGCTCACACCTGTAATCCCAGCACTTTGGGAGGCCAAGGCAGGCAGATTACCTGAGGTCAGGAGTTTGAAACCAGTCTGGCCAACGTGGAGAAACCCTATCTCTACTAAAAATACAAAATTAGCCAGGCGTGGTGGTGCATGCCTCTAATCCCAGCTACTTGGGAGGCTGAGGCAGGAGAATCGCTTGAACCCGAGAGGTGGAGGTTGCAGTGAGCTGAGATCGCGCCATTGCACTCCACCCTGGGCAACAAGAGCAAAACACTGTCTCAAAAAACAAACAAACAAAAAACTATACAGGTGCAGTGGTGCTCACCTGTCTCCCAGCTACTCTGGAGGCTGAGGATCACTTGAGCCCAGGAGTTCCAGGTTGCAGTAAACATTGATTTCACCACTGCCTCCGGCCTAACCAACACAGTGAGACTCTGTCTCAAAATAAATAAACAAGCAAACAAACAAAAACCTACATAGGGCTGGGTACATTCACTCACTCCTGTAATCCCAGCACTTTGGGAGGCCGAAGCAGGTGGATCACCTGAGGCCAGGAGTTCCAGACCAGCATGGTCAACATGGTGAAACCCCATCTCTATCAAAAACACAAAAAATCTGGACATGGTGGCAGGTGCCTGTAATCTCAACTACTTGGGTGTCTGAGGCAGGAGAATCACTCGAACCCAAGAGACTGCAGTGAGCTGAGATCATGCCACTGCACTCCAGCCTGGGCAACAGAGCAAGATTCTGTTTCAAAAAAACAAATAGGGCTGGGTGTGGTGGCTCACGCCTGTTTTCCCAGCACTTTGGGAGGCTGAGGCAAGTGGATCATGAGGTCAGGAGTTCAAGACCAGCTTGACCAACATGATGAAACCCTGTCTCTACTAAAAATACAAAAATTAGCTGGGCATGGTGGTGTGTGCCTGTAGTCCCAGCTACTCAGGAGGCTGAGGCAGGAGAATCACTTGAATCCGGAAGGTGGAGGTTGCAGTGAGCCGAGATCGTGCCACTGCACTCCAGCCCGGGCGACAGAGCGAGACTCCATCTCAAAACAAACAAACAAACAAACAAACAAACAAACAAACAACAAAAAACTTACACAGGAGTCCAAGGCAGTGATTACTACAGAAGTCACAACAGTTGGGTGCAGTGACTCATGCCTGTAATCTTAACACTTTTCGGGGGCTGAGCCCAGAGGATCGCTTGAGGCTGGGAGTTTGAGACCAGCCCCCACTCTCTACAAGAAATAAACAAAAATTAGCCAAACGTGCTGGCTGATGGTTGTAATCCCAGCTACTTGGGAGACTGAGGTGTGAGCATCACTTGAGCCCAGGAAGTCAAGGCTGTAGTGAGCTGTGATTGTGCCACTGCACTCTAGCTTGGGTGACAGGGCAAGACGCTGTCTCAAAAATAAATAGATAAGTAAATAAATGAATAAAACGAAAGTCACAAAACAGTGGTTACTTTGTGAGTGAGGGGCAGCTGTGACTAGGACACAGTCCACGGAGGGGCTTTTGGGGTAGCTGGTCACTGCAGTTGGTTGGCCTGGGTGGAGGTGATGATGACATCTTAGCACTGGGTTTCTGAAACTTGGCACTCTTGACATTTAGGCCACATAATTCTTGGTCCTTGGGGCTGGCCTGCACATTGCAGGGTGTTTGGCTACATTCCTGGCCTCCACCCTCTAGATGCCAAAAAACCGCCTCCTCCCTATCACCCAAAAATGTCCCTAGATATTGCCACTCTCCCATGGAGTAAAATCACTCCTGGTTGAGAACTCTCCATTAGAGTAACTCTTTAAGCTATACATTTGTGTGTGTGTGGGGGGGGGGGTTGTTGTTGTTTGTGTGTGTGTGTGTGTGTGTGTGTTTGCTTTTAATTGCATTTATCTTTTGTTTTTGTTTTTGTTTGAGACAGAGTCTCGCTTTGTCATCCAGACTGGAGTACAGTGGCGTGATCTTGACTCATTGCAACCTCCGCCTCCCCAAATCAAGCAATTCTCCTGCCTCAGCCTCCTGAGTAGCTTGGACTATAGGCTGCCGCCACCACGCCTGGCTAATTTCTGTGTTTTTAGTAGAGACAGAGTTTCACCATGTTGACCAGGATGGTCTTGATCTCCTGACTTCATAATCTGCCTGCCTCAGCCTCCCAAAGTGCTGGGATTACACGCGTGAGCCATCGAACCTGGCTGTGTGTGTGTGTGTGTGTGGTTTTTTTTTACTTTTAATTGCATTTATTTTAATGCTGAATTTAGTCCTGTGCTGTAAGTTTTTGATTCTTCAGTTTCTCTGGGATATCTTTTTCTTCTGGGCAACCTCCTCTTCTGGTTTAGGAACAATCTGTTCCTTTTCAGTAAGGATTATCTCGGTGTGGCAGGGAGAACTCATGCATGGGTTAATCTGATCATGAGCTCTGCAGGTCCAGCGGTGCATCTTAGGTGCTTTGTTCACTTGGATATGCTCAATAAACCCTGAAGTTCAGCATTACTCTCTGCATTGTTTTTTAGATGGCGTCTCACTCTGTTACCCAGGCTGGAGTGCAATGGCGCGATCTCGGCTCACTGCAACCTCTGCCTCCCAGGTTAAGGCGATTCTCCTGCCTTACCCTCCTGAGTAGTTGGGATTACAGGCGCCTGCCACCACATTCAGCTAATATTTGTATTTTTAGTAGAGACGGGGTTTTGCCATGTTGGCTAGGCTGGTCTCAAACTCCTGACCTCAGTCGATCTGCTGCCTTCGCTTCCCAAAGTGCTGGGATTACAGGTATGAGCCACTTCACCCGGCCACTGCATTTTAAAGCATGTGCAGCAAAAATTCAGCATTTTTTTCTGGGCCACTGACCTTGTGTCCAGACCCACTGCTTGGCCTGGGGACACCTGCCAACTTGACCATTGTAACGTCGGAATGGTATGCACTGTTTCTATAAAGTGACATCTTTCAGATACTTTATGGCTTTTCATATATGTATACTTTTGATGGCCTGGGCAGTTTCGCAGTGTTATCAAAGTGAACACAAAGATCTGAACCTCTTGATTGGCAGGATTTTGTGGAGTTCTCCGGTCAAGTGAATAGTGAACCATTTTCACAGACTACCTCAGGCTGCTTAGGGAAAGAGTATACATTTGTTTTATGTGGTTTCTTGAATCTGGCTGTGTGTGTGCATCTATGGACACTTTATTTTACAATAAAAATATTTTAAATATTCCAATGGAGGTCAAGTGCAGTGGCTCATGCCTGTTATCCTAGTACTTAGGGAGGTTGAGGCAGAAGAATCACTTGAGTCCAGGAGTTTGCAACCAGCCCAGGCAACATAGACCCTGTCTCAACAAAAAATAAACTAGCTGGATGTGATAGCACATATCTGTAGTCCCAGCTACTTGGGAGGCTGAGGTGGGAGGATTGCTTGAGCCTGGGAGTTCAAGGCTGCAGTGAGCCACGGTCTTTGCACTGTACTCCAGCCTGGGCAATGGAGTAAAACTCTGTCTCAAAGAAACAGGAAAAAATTCCAATGGAGTTTTCATGGGGAAACTTGACAGAATTCCAGTTTTATTTCTTCTTTTCTTTTTCTTTTTCTTTTTTTTTTTTTTGAGACAGAGTTTCGCTCTTGTTGCCCAGGCTGGAGTGCAATGGCACGATCTCGGCTCATCGCAACCTCCACCTCCTGGGTTCAAGCAATTCTCCTGCCTCAGCCTCCCGAGTAGCTGGGACTACAGGCGTGCACCACCATGCCCGGCCAATTTTTGTATTTTTTAGTAGAGACGGGGTTTCACCTTGTTGACCAGAATGGTCTCGATCTCTTGACCTCGTGATCCACCCGCCTCGGCCTCCCAAAGTGCTGGGATTATAGGCGTGAGCCACCGCGCCCGGCCGAATTCCAGTTTTAATGGAAAGAATCAACCAATTAAAATAGCCCAGGAATTTTTTTTTTTTTTTTTTTTTAAAGGAGTATCAGGGTTGGGCTCCATGGCTCACGCCTGTAATCCCAGCACTTTGGGAGGCTGAGGCAGGTGGATCACGAGGTGAGGATATCGAGATCATCCTGGTCAACATGGTGAAACCCTGTTTCTACTTAAAATACAAAAAAAAAAAAAAAAAAAAAGCCAGGCATGGTGGTACATGCCAGTAGTTTCAGCTGCTCTGGAGACTGAGGGCAGTAGAATTGCTTGAACCTGGGAGGCAAAAGTTGCAGTGAGCCGAGATCATGCCACTGCACTCCATCCTGGGCTACAGACCAGACTCCATCTCAGAAAAACAAGACAAAACAAACAAACAAAAAACTGGAGTATCAGATATTAAAATACATATACAATATTACTATATTCTGGCCAGGTGCTGTGGCTTACGCCTGTGATCCTAGCGCTTTGTGAGGCCAAGGCAGGTGGATTGCTTGAGCCAAGGAGTTGAAGACCAGCCTGGGAAAAGTGGTGAAACCCCATCTCTACTAAAAGTAAGAGAATTAGCTGGGCATGATAATCCCAGCTAAGCTACTTGGGAGGCTTATAATCTCAGCTACTTGGGAGACTGAGGCAGGAGGATCACTTAAACCCAGGAGGTGGAGGTTGTAGTGAGCTGAGATATTGTGCCACTGCACTCTAGCCTGGACAACAGAATGAGATCCTGTCTCAAAAAAAATAAAAATTATTTCGGCAAACATTTATTAAGCATCTACTGTGTGCTAGGATCACTGGATAAAGTAGTGACCAAAACCAGTTTCCTGCTCCCATGGTGCTGACACTTATTTATTTATTTAGAGATGGAGTCTCACTCTGTCACCCATGCTGAAATACATTGGCATAACTGTAACCTCTGCCTCCCAGGTTCAAGCGATTTTCCTGCCTCAGCTACCTGAGTAGCTGGGATTACAGGCGTGCACCACCATGTATGACTATTTTTTTTTTTTTTTTTGAGAGAAGGTCTCACTCTGTCACCCAGGCTGGATTGCAGTGGCACAATCTCAGCTCACTGCAACCTCCTCTTCCCAGGTTCAAGTGATTCTCATGCCTCAGCCTCCCATGCCTCAGCCTCCCGAGTAGCAAGGATTACAGGCAACTGCCACCACGCCCAGCTAATTTTTGTATTTTTAGTAGATACTGGGTTTCACCATTTTGGTGAGGCTGGTCTCAAACTCCTGACTTTGGGTGATCCACCTAAATCGGCCTTCCAAAGTGCTGGGATTACAGGTGTGAGCCACCATGCCCAGCCTTGGTGCGGCCACTTTAGTGAGATAGTAAACAAATAAATGAGTGTTTGTGTGTGTGTGTGTGTGTGTTTGTGTGTATGTGTCTTTTTGTTTTGTTGTTTTGTTCTGAGAACTAGGTCTTGTTATGTTGCTCAGGCTGGTCTCAACTCCTGGCTCAAGCGATCCTCCCATCTATGCCTCCCTAAATACTGGGATTACAAGCGTGAGTCACTGCACCTGGCAATAACAGAGTCTGCTCTTGTTTTTCAGATAGTAAAAGTAGCTATTAGGCTAATTCAATAGAGTGATGAGAAAAATGCTGGTGAGGGGCTGTGTCAGGCATTTAGGGGGCAGCCACACAAAGGTTGAACCTCAGAAGGTAGGGGAGGCTGGGCGAGGTGGCTCACACCTGTAATCTCAGCACTTTGGGAGGCCGAGGCGAGCAGATTACTTGAGGTCAGGAGTTTGAGACCATTCAGGCCAACATGGTGAAACCCTGTCTCTACTAAAAATACAAAAATTAGCGGGGCATGGTGGTGTGTGCCTGTAATCCCAGCTACTCAGGAGGCTGAGGCAGGAGAATTGCTTGAACCCAGAGACAGAAGTTGCAGTGAGCCAAAATCGCGCCACTGCACTCCAGCCTGGGACTCCGTCTCAAAAAAAAAAAAAGTAGGGAATCTCAAAAAGTACCCACCTGTGCAGATGCAAGGAAAAGCATTTCTGGTAGGTGAAACTGCATGTGCAAAGGTTCTGCGGTAGGGAAGATCCGGGTCCTGGTACTTCATCCAGGCACTGCAAAATAAGTACCAGTTACAGAAATCCCACCGGGTTACTCTTCTACTTATAGTTCACTCATGGCTCCCTCGTGCCTGTGGATCAAATCCAAGCTCCTTGGCCTGGCGCTGGGCAGGGACTTGACCTCTGCTGGTGCAGAAATACCGCCAGCCCGCGCTCGGCGACCGTCACTCCAGGCCCCGCCCACAACCACGCCCATATTCCAGGCCCCGCCCTGTTGTCCCACCCCACTTTCTTATTGGACATCCTGGAGAGCCTCGGGTGCTGGTTGGCTGGCGTGGCCGTCAGTTAGGGTCAAGGCCTTGATAATCAGTCCCCGGACTTCGAGGGGGCGGGCTCGGGTGCGGTCGCGGCGGGGGCTGCGGCTTCAGGTAAATCGCCAGCTTTCGGCGACACATATGGGGGATCCTTGAGTGGGTGGATTCGGGGACGCACCGGGACCCAGCGCTGCGCTGCGTTTCCAGCCCCATTGCGGGCTCTGCGCGCTGCGACGGAGCGGGCGCCGTGTCCTCTGGCCGGGACCCCTCCCAAACTGGGAGCCCCAGGTGGGTAGCGAGCAGAGTGTGGGGCTCTGGAGGCGTGGGATCGTCCCCCTCTCGCCCTTCAGGAGCCCACTGGGGGTCTTGTTTGCTCCCTAGTGCCCCAACCGGTTCTGGGACCCTTTCCTGGGACGGCTTGGGGACCCTGGCCAGCCCCTCGCGCTGGGCTGGGTGTGGGAGCGTGACACGGAAATGGTGTTTTGGGGAGGGACGCACGGCCTCGGGACCCGCAGACAATGGGTAGCGGATGGGACCGCCCGGCGACGCTTCCTGTAGGAAACTGCTCTGTCTCTGCGCGGCCAGGACGACCCGGGGGTGGGCGGATGATGATGACTTTAACACCCCCCTTCCTGCTGTCACCAGCTACCCCCCAACCCACCTCAAGAGTCTGAGAGTCCCATCAAACATCAGGGGCTCCTGGAAGGCGCCCTCTCCCCAGGACTGGGATCCTCACCAGCCTGCCGTGGCCCCCACTCCTCTGGTTTGGTGATCACAGCTCTGTGTCCCAAAATAGTCCCTGGGGCGGGAAAGCGGCTGAATGGCATCGGCTCTGACGGCCTAATGAGGGGGTCTTAGGCAGAGAATCCCGATCATGCCGTGACAGCCAGGGCAGGGAGCAGAGGAGAGGAGAAGGCAGCTCCACGCCCCACTCCAGTGAGGCCCCAGCCCCTGGAGCAGCAGAGGTAGGGGGCGCCTCCACCCCAATCAGGGACACATGCAGGGTCTGACACAGGTGCAGGCTGGAAGGGCCAAGCCCCCTGAGGCTCCCTGCTCCTGCTGGGAAGGGGAAGGGGCTGTTTCTAGAAAGCGTTAAAGCAAGGCCAGCCACAGTGGTTCATGCCTGTAATCTCAGCATTTGGGGAGGTCGAGTAGGGCTGATCTCTTGAGTCAGGAGTTTGAGACCAGCCTGGCCAACATGGTGAAACCTCATCTCTACTAAAAATTCAAAAATTAGCCAGGCGTGGTGGCAAGCACCTGTAATCCCAGCTACTCAGGAGGCTGAGGCAGGAAAGTCACTTGAACCTGTGGGTCGGAGGTTGCAGTGAGCCGAGATCTGGCCCTTGCACTCCAGCCTTAGTGACAGAGACTCCGTCTCCAAAATAAAGCATTCAAGTGTAGTGGCCAATGCACAGACTCTGGAAAAGCTGCCTGGGTTCAAGTGCTGCCTCTGCCTGTTTGTGACAGGACGCAGGCAGGACACTAAACTGTTCTGTGTCTCAGTTTCTCCATCTGTACGATAGAGGAAGGGACAATGATCATAGAAAATCTAACCTCAGTGGGTTTACCTAGGCTTTAAAAAAAATAAGTCAAGGTCAGGTGCAGTAGCTCATGCCTGTAATCCCAGCGCTCTGGGATGCTGAACTGGGAAGACTGCCTGAGCCCAGGAGTTGGAGACCAGCCTGGGCAACACAGCAAGACACCATTATCTACAAAAAACAAAATTAGGCCGGGCACGGTGACTCATGCCTGGTTTGAGACCAGCCTGGCTAACATGGTGAAACCCTGTCTCTACTAAAAATACAAAAATTAGCTGGATATGGTGGCACACACCTGTAGTCCCAGCTACTTGGGAGGCTGAGGCAGGAGAATCACTTGAACCCAGGTGGCGGAGGTTGCAGTGAGCCAAAATCACACCACTGCACTCCTCCAGCCTCGGCGACAGAGCATGATTCTATCTAAAACAAACAAAACAAAAAATTTAAAATATTAACCAGAATTAGCCAGATGTAGAAGTGTGTTCCTGTAGTCTCAGCTATTTGGGAGGCTGAGGTGGGAGAATCACTTGAGCCCACGGGTTCAAGGCTACACTGAGATATGATTGAGCCACGGGACTCTAGTCTGGGTGACAGAGTGAGAACTTGCCTCTTAAAAAAAGAGTCCAGGCAAAGTGGCTCACACCTGAAATCCCAGCACTTTGGGAGGAAGAGGCCAGCGGATCATGAGGTCAGGAGATTGAGACCATCCTGGCCTACATGGTGAAACCCTATCTCTACTAAAATATAAAAATTTAGCTGGGCGTGGTGGCAGTTGCCTGTAGTCCCAGCTACTCGGGAGGCTGAGGCAGGAGAATTGCTTGAACCCAGGAGGTGAAGGTTGCAGTGAGCCGAGATTGTGCCACTGAACTCTAGCCTGGTGACAGAGCAAGATTCCATCTCAAAAAAAAAAATAAAAAAGATATCAATAAATTGTTTAGACTAGAGGCTGGCCCATAGTAAACGTCAAAAGTGTTGTTACGATTTGACACTCTGGGGGTATCCATTCCTTTTTTTAGCCCAGCCTCTGGATCCAACTGCTTCAGCTAGTTTAGGTCTCAGGAATGGCCCACAGCTGCCTTCTGAGATCCCAGGGCCTGGGATTTGGGTGTGACCAGGTCATCGGAGGAGGATGCTGACCCCATTGCATCATACAGCCAGCTGTGTGAGAAGCAGACCCAGACCCCGCAAGCCTCAATCTGGGCTTTTTCCACAGCCCAGTTCTTCCCTGGCAATTTCCTGAAAACAAGTGATGAACGGTATTGGCTGTCCTCTGTGATGACCTGTTGGCCTGTTGACCCACCCCTTGCAGCCAGTGTGAAGGGACAGGAAACAGCTGCTTGGGGACTGGAAGAGGCCTCCTGCCTGGCCTTGGAGGAGGAAGGGAGAGTTCAGGGACTTCAGCCAGACAGAGGTGGGAAGTGGGGTCAGGGTCTCCCCATCAGTAGAGGAGGGTAATGAGTCAGGGGGGCTGATGGGTGCTCAATGCCTGGTAGGGTCAGGCACGCAGGTGGTCACCAGGGATTAAAAAAGCTAGAAGGGGTGGCTGGGAGGGTTGCCAGGTGGTGTTATGTTTTGTTTTGTTTTGTTTTGTTTTTGAGAAGGAGGCTTCCTTTTTTGCCCAGGCTGGAGTGCAGTGGTTTGGTCTTGGCTCACTGCAACCTCCACCTCCTGGGTTCAAGCAATTCTCCTGCCTCAGCCTCCTGAGTACCTGGGATTACAGGTGGATTACAGGTGCGTGCCACTACACCTGGCTAATTTTTGTATTTTGTCTCAAAAAGAAAAAAAATAGAGATAGGGTCTTGCCATGTTGCCCAGGTGGGTATGGAACTCCTTCCTGGCTCAAGTGATCCTTCTGCTCTTGCTTCCCAGAGTGCTGTGCTTTTTTTTTTTTTTTTTTTTTTTTGAGACAGAGTCTTGCTCTTTTACTAGGCTGGAGTGCAGTGGCATGATCTCGGCTCACTGAAACCTCCATCTCCTGGATTCAAGCGATTTCCCTGCCTCAGCCTCCCGAGTAGCTGGTGCTACAGGTGCACGCCACCATGCCCAGCTAATTTTTTGTATTTTAGTAGAGATGGGATTTCACCATTGCCAGGATGGTCTCGATATCCGGACCTCATGATCTGCCCACCTTGGCCTCCCAAAGTGCTGGGATTACAGGCATGAGCCACCGCGCCCAGCCCACCCTGTGCTTTTTGGACCAAAGTTCTGGATTCAATATTTGTCCTTGCTAAGTATCACATTATTATGTGGCCAATCTTCCTCACTTTCTTACAGACACCATCATGTCATTCATCTGAACAGTCACTTTCCCCCGCAGCCCCATGAACAGCCACAGCTCTGACAACCCAGGTGTTTGCGTTTGCATTACAAACTCTTTTTTTTTTGAGACAGAGTCTCACTCCGTCGCCAGGCACCCCGGCTGGAGTGCAGTGGCGTGATCTTGGCTCACTGCAACCTCCACCTCCCGGGTTCAAGCAATTCTCCTGCCTCAGCCTCCAGAGTAGCTGGGACTACAGGCACGCGCCACCACACCCAGCTAATTTTTGTATTTTTAGTAGAGATGGGGTTTCACCATGTTGGCCAGGATGGTCTCCATCTCTTGACCTCGTGATCCGCCTGCCTCGGGCCTCCAAAGTGCTAGGATTACAGGCGTGAGCCACAGCGCCCTGCCTACAAACTCTTACAAGCCAAGGATCAAGCCCTGTGAAACTCCACTAGCGACATTCCAGGGAGACAAGTATCCACTGATTTGTTGATGTGGATCTTTTGTGCATGTAGCCCCCAATTTCCCATCATTCCTGCAAGAGTTTCACAATTGACCTTGGTAAAAATTTGGATGCACAATTACATGATTTTTTTTGAGACCAAGTCTCGCTCTGTCACCCAGGCTGAAGTGCAGTGGCAAGATCTTGACTCACTGCAACCTCTACCTCCTGGGTTCAAGCAATTCTGCTGCCTCAGCCTCCAGAGTAGCTGGGATTACAGGTGCTCACCACCACGCCTGGCTAATTTTTGTATTTTTAGTAGAGACAAGGTTTCACCATATTGGTCAGGCTGGTATTGAACTCCTGACCTCATGATCTGCCCGGCTCGGCCTACCAAAATGCTGAGATTACAGGCATGAGCCACCTTGCCTGGCCTCCAGATCAGTTTTTAATGATCCCATGAAGGATTTCCAACTTTGGTCTTCCTTTTCTAAAGGCTCACAGCCCACTACGTAGAGCATCCATTTCTAATTTTCCCCAGAGGTTACCAGAAAACCCAGCAGGTCTGGAATGCCTCCCCCACTTCCAGCTACCCTTGTTTTCTTGGTCATCTTCCTCTCTTTGCTTGACGTCTTTCCTGCTTCCTCCTGTCCAGCAGGTTGAGGTCTGACACCTGGGGCTCATTCATTCCATCCAAAGTTTCAAGGTTGGCTGGGCATGGTGACTCATGACTGTAATCCCAGCACTTTGGGAGGCCGAGGCAGGTGGATCACTTGAGGTCAGGAGTTCAAGACCAGCCTGGCCAATATGGTGAAACCTTGTCTCTACTAAAAATACAAAAAGTAGCAGAATATGGTGGTGGGCACCTGTGATCCCAGCTGCTTGGGAGGTAGAACCTGGGAGGCAGAGGCTGCAATAAGCCAAGATTGTGGCACTGCACTCCAGCCTAGGTGACAGAGTGAGACTCTGTCTCAAAAAAACAGAAAAGAAAAAAAAAGTTTTGGCTGAGTGTGGTGGCTTACACTTGTAATCCCAGTCCTTTGGGAGGCCGAGGCAGGCAACCCTTGATCACGAGGTCAAGAGATTGAGACCATCCTGGCCAACATGGTGAAACCCCATCTCTACTAAAAATACAAAAAAAAAAAAAAAAAAAAGCTGGATGTGAAGTTTTGGCTGGGTGTGGTAGCTCACGCCTGCAATCCCAGCACTTTGGGAGGCTGAGGTGGGTGGATCACAAGATCAGGAGTTCGAGACCAGCCTGGCCAATATAGTGAAACGCAGTCGATATTAAAAAAAAAATACAAAAAAATTAGCCAGTCGTGGTGGCACATGCCTGTAATCCCAGCTACTCAGGAGACAGAAGCAGGAGAATTGCCTGAACCTGGGAGGCGGAGGTTGCAGTGAGCCGAGATCACGCCACTGCACTCCAGCCTAGGCCACAGAGCAAGATTCTGTCTCAAAAAATAAAAAGTTTCAAGGTCTCTTGAGGGAAGAGGAAGGAGAGGGCATGTTTGGAGTGAGGTTGGTGGGTGAAGGAGGAGAGCTCTTGGGTCCGGTTTACTTAGACTCAAAGGGAGGCCCCACAGGCTCCAGCCAGAGGGACAGCGCCCAGCCCCACCTTCACCCCTTTTGCAGGGTGCCTCTGACGGCTGCTGCAGGAAACATGGCCAAGTTTGCCCTGAATCAGAACCTGCCTGGTGAGTATGCAGAAACAGGTATGTGTGTGTGTGTGTGTATCCACAGAGCCACGTCCAATGCCTGTGTGTGGGGACACAGCCCTACAATGGCCAGAGGGTCCTCTCCAATGTCATGACCCTGCTTTAAACCACCTATGGCATCAGTCATGGCCAGGTGCAGAGGCTCACGCCTGTATCACGCCTGTAATCCTAGCACTTTGGGAGGCCAAGGCAGGTGGATCACCTGAGGTCAGGAGTTTCAGACAAGCCTAGCTAACATGGTGAAACCCCATCACTACTAAAAATACAAAAATTAACCAGGCATGGTGGCACGTGCCTGTAATCCCAGCTACTTGGGAGGCTGAAGCAGGAGAATCACTTGAACTTGGGAAGTGGAGGTTGCAGTGACCTGGGATGGCACCATTGCCCTCCAGCCTGGGCAAGAAGGGTGAAACTCCATCTCAAAAAAAAAAAAAATTAGCCTGGCATGGTGGTGTGTGCCTGTAGTCCCAGCTACTCAGGTGGCTGAGGTAGGAGAATTACTTGAACCTGGGAGGGGGAGGCTGCAGTGAGCAGAGATGGAACTACAGCACTCCAGCCTGGGTGACAGAGCGAGCCTCCATCTCAAAAAGACAAAACAAAACAAAACAAAACCCACCTATGGCACTAATCACAAATGGAATACACCCGGCTCCCAGGTAGCCCTCAACCCTAGGAAGTGTGGCCCCTCTACCTCCATTCCTCTTCCCCCTCCCTTCCTTCACTCTGCTCTGGACACCCTGGTCTCCACCCCACTGTGACTCCAGCTGACCCTCCATGGGCTGTTTTCTTCTAGAAACCTGTTCCCAGCTGCTTCCTCCTCATTGCTCATCGTGCAGGGCTTCCCCACATCAACGTTTTTTTTTTGAGACCGGGTCTCACTGTCACCATCTGGAGTGCAGTTATGCCATCTCAGCTCACTGCAACCTCTGCCTCCTGGGCTCAAGTGATCCTCCCACCTCATGATCCTCCCACCTCATCCTGCCGAGTAGCTGAGACTACAGGCGTGCTCCATTATGCCCAGCTATTTTTTTTTTTTGGAGATGGGGGTCTCAATATGTTGCTCAGGTTGGTCTCGAACTCCTGGGCTCTAGTGATCCACCCACCTCAGCCTCCCAAAGTGTTGGGATTACAGGTGTGAGCCACCACGACTAGACAGGGCTCCTTTGTTTGTTTGTTTGTTTTGAGACGCAGTCTCTGTCGCCCAGGCTGGAGTGCAGTGGCCCGATCTCGGCTCACTGAAACCTCCACCTCCCAGGTTCAAGCGATTCTCCTGCTTTAGCCTCCAGAATAGCTGGGATTACAGGCGCGTGCCACCACCACCCGGGTCATTTTCGTATTTTTAGTAGAGACAGGGTTTCACCATGTTGGCTAGGCTGGTCTCGAACTCCTGACCTCAGGTGATCCGCCTGCCCCGGCCTCCCAAAGTGTGGGGATTACAGGCGTGAGGCCGGGCCAGGGTTCCACTCCACAGGAACGAACGCTTCCCTGACAACCAGAGCCTAAGTCGCTCCTCCTCCTTTTATTTCCTATTATTATTATCATTGCCGTAGGCATCATTTGGAAGGATGCTTATCTGCTTCCTACAAGAGGACAGGGATGTTTGTCTTGCTCACTGCTGTGTCCCCAAGGCCTAGAAACGTGCTTAGCACAGAAAGGGGCTCAAAAAACGCACGACTGAGTTAATACTTGGGTACAGATAGGTGTGAACCGTGGGCGTTCCCCATTCTGATGCCCCCCTCCCCATGTCCCCGTTGTGCACGCAGACCTGGGCGGCCCCCGCCTGTGCCCGGTTCCCGCCGCCCGGGGCGCCCGCAGCCCCAGCTCGCCCTACTCGGTGGAGACGCCCTACGGCTTCCACCTGGACCTGGACTTCCTCAAGTACGTAGAGGAGCTGGAACGTGGCCCCGCCGCCCGCCGCGGCCTGGGACCCCCGCCCGCGCGTCCTCCCCGCGCGCCCCGGTCCAGCCTCGCGGGCGCACGTAGCCCAGGCGCCTGGACATCCAGCGAGTCCCTGGCCAGTGACGACGGTGGAGCACCGCGGGTACTCTCCCCAGGCGCGCCCTCCGGGCTCCTGATGCCGCCGCCGTCGCCGCGCGCGCCCGTGCGCAACCCGCGCGTTGAGCACACGCTCCGGGAGACCAGCCGGCGGCTGGAGATGGCGCAGGCACATGAGCGCGTGCCCAGCCCCGGCCGCGGGGTCCCACGCAGCCCACGCGGGTCTGGCCGCAGCAGCCCCGCCCCTAATCTCGCGCCCGCCTCGCCCGGCCCCGCCCAACTGCAGCTGGTGCGCGAGCAGATGGCTGCGGCGCTTCGGCGCCTGCGCGAGCTCGAGGACCAGGCGCGCGCGCTGCCCGAGCTGCAGGAGCAGGTGCGTGCGCTGCGCGCGGAGAAGGCGCGGCTGCTGGCTGGGCGCGCGCAGCCCGAGCCCGACGGGGAGGCTGAGGCGCGCCCGGACAAGCTCGCCCAGCTGCGGCGGCTCACCGAGCGCCTGGCCACCTCCGAGCGCGGCGTCCGTGCCAAGGCCAGCCCCCGGGCTGACGGCCCAGATGGCCTGGCTGCAGGGCGAAGCGAGGGCGCGCTCCAGGCCCTCGACGCGTCAGTCGGGAGCCTCGATGGGACGCCCCAGATTCGGGAGGTGGCCGCCGAGGCCGTGCCCGAGACCCGAGAAGTGGGTGCCCAGGCTGTGCCGGAGACCCAGGAGGCCGGTGTGGAGGCGGCACCCGAGACCGTTGAGGCGGACGCGTGGGTGACCGAGGCGCTGCTGGGGCTGCCTGCGGCCGTCGAGCGCGAGCTCGAGCTGCTGCATGCCAGCCTGGAGCACCAGCGCGGGGTGAGTGAGCTTCTGCGGGGCCGGCTGCGGGAGTTGGAGGAGGCCCGCGAGGCTGCGGAGGAGGCGGCGGCGGCGGCGGCCGCGGCCCATGTCCAGCCCTGCGAGGCCACCACTCAGACCCCGTGGAGCTGTGCCGAGAAGGCCGCACAGACCGAGCCCCCGGCAGAGGCGTCCTTCCTGACTCAGGAGGGCCTGCCCAGATCCACGGAGAGAGACAGAGCCGTGGCCCCCGCGGGTGAGTCCCGACCCGGTCGCTGGGTCCTGGCCTGCTGGGCGCCGCACTCGAACTCAGTGCCTTCATCTCATCCCCGCCAGGCATCCTCAAATCCATCATGAAGAAGAGAGACGGCACACCTGGTGCCCAACCCAGCTCCGGACCCAAGAGCCTGCAGTTTGTTGGGGTCCTCAACGGAGAGTGAGCGCCTTTCCCTTCCCATGGCAGCTTCTGCCGGGACGTGGACCGGGGTTGCAACCCCAACTCTGCCCCTCTGCTGGCAGCGTAGTCTTGGCAATCCTGTTTCCTCATCTGTAAAATGGGGACGGCCACACCCACGTCGCAGGCCTCCAGAACGAGCCCACAGGGGAGGTTTAGCAGACGCCTCCCACCCTGCCCCCAGGTACGAGAGCTCCTCCAGCGAGGACGCCAGCGACAGCGATGGCGACAGCGAGAACGGAGGCGCCAAGCCCCCGGGGAGCTCCTCGGGTTCCGGGGATGACAGCGGCGGGGGATCCGACTCGGGCACCCCTGGTCCTCCCAGCGGCGGAGACATTCAGGGCCCTGAGCCTGAGACGGAGGCCCAGTCTCAGCCGGTGGCACAGGGGAGGTGAGAGGTGCTCGCGAGGAGTTTGGAGAGGAGGCGGCTGCTTCCCTTCTGGTCGGTGCTGCCCCCTGATCCCTCCTGAGCCCGGCCCTGCCTCCTCTGCAGGTGCGAGCTGAGCCCGCGTCTGAGGGAGGCATGCGCAGCGCTGCAGCGGCAGCTGAGCCGGCCCCGCGGAGTAGCCCGCGATAGCGTGAGTGCCCTCAGGAGTGGCGCGAGCGCCTCCAAGGACCTCTGACACCTCCTAGGGGAGCGCACCTAGATCTGTCCCTTCCCACCAGGCACCTCGCCTGACCCCGGGCTCTCCGAAGGGATCTCGGTCCCAGGACAGCGCCGATCTTTCCTTGGTTTCCCCAGAGAGGCCCATCCCCGGCCCCACTCCAGTATTCCCCAAGAGCAAGCTCTCATTGCCTTTCCCCATTCCAGGTTCTCCCACAAATCCTTCCCTAGAAGGAAAGGACCCCTTCCGATAGGGGTGTGGCCCCGGCCTTCCATCTGGGTCCCCATGGCTCCCCACCGGGACAAGGAGTGACCTTCCTTCGCTGCCTGGAAACGCCAAAGGGGTCGCTTCCCAGTCCCTGCCCATCCCCAGCTCCCTCACCACGGCATCGTGGACGGTCGCCAATGTTATATTCGCTCCATCCCGGCAGGGCGCAGTGCGCCTGGTGGCGCAGGAGTGGTTTCGAGTGTCCAGCCAGCGGCGCTCTCAGGCGGAGCCCGTGGCAAGGATGCTGGAAGGGTTGAGGAGCCTGGGACCCGAGCTGCTGGCACACGTGGTGAACCTGGCGGATGGCAACGGGAACACGGCCCTGCACTACAGTGTGTCCCACGGGAACCTGGTCATCGCGAGTTTGCTCCTGGATACGGGTCAGAGCCAAGGGAGGGTGGGTGGGACATCAGGAAATGGGGGAGGAGAGGGCAGGGACTGACCTAGGCGCGAAGACTCTGGAGAGGAAGGCAGAGAATGGCTGTCCAGCAGAGGGCACCACTCCTCCTCGGGTTTTTTAGTTTAGTTTAGTTTAGTTTAGTTTTTGACGGAGTCTCCCTCTGTCACCAAACTGGAGTGCAGTGGCACGATCTCGGCTCACTGCAACCTCCGCTTCCTGAGTTCAAATGATTCTCCTACCTCAGCCTCCTGAGTAGCTGGGTCTACAGACCCGAGCCACCACACCCAGCTAATTTTTCTATTTTTAGTGGAGACAGGGTTTCACCATGTTGGTCAGGATGGTCTCGATCTTCTGACCTCGTGATCTGCCTGCCTTGGCCTCCCAAAGTGCTGGAATTTCTGGCATGAGCCACTGCACCTAGCCAACCTCCTTGGGTTTTTTTTTGTTTGTATTTTTGTTTTGGAGATGGAGTCTCTCTCTGTTGCCCAGGCTGGGGTGCAATGGCGTGATTTTGGCTCACTGCAACGTCTGCCTCCTGGGTTCAAGCAATTCTCCTGTCTCAGCCAAGTAGCTGAGATTACAGGTATGTACCACCACACCTGGCTAATTTTTGTATTTTTAGTAGAGATGGGGTTTCACCATGTTGGCCAGGCTGGTCTCGAACTCCTGACCTCAGGTGATCCATCCACCTTGGCCTCCCAAACTGCTGGGATTACAGGCATGAGCCACTGCACCCAGCCCCTCCTTGGGTTTTAAACCTCTTTGTGTCTGGGTTCCCAAAGGCCTTCTGCCCTCAGGGTGGGGACTTGGTGGCCTATAATCCCAGATCACTTGAGGTCAGGAGTTCGAGACCAGCCTGGCCAACATGGCAAAACCTCGTCTCTACTAAAATACAAAAAATTAGGCCAGGGGCCGTGGCTCACACCTGTAATCTCAGCTCTTTGGGAGACGGAGGCAGGCAGATCACCTGAGGTCAGGCGTTTGAGACCAGACTGGCCAACACGGTGAAACCCCATCTCTACTAAAAATACAAAAATTAACCAGGTGTGGTGGCACATGCCTGTAATCCCAGCTACTCAGGAGATAAGGCACGAGAATCACTGGAACCCAGGAGGCAGAGGTTGAAGTCAGCTGAGATCACGCCACTGCACTCCAGCCTGGGCAACAGAGTGAGACTCAGTATCAAAAACAAAAACAGAGAAACAAAAATTAGCTGGACATGGTGGTGGGCATGTGTAATCTCAGCTATTCAGGAGGCCAGCACGTGTCAATTTCAATATGCTCACCTATGATCCCTCCAACCTGCTGGCTGCTCTTCCTTGATCTTGACTCTGCCCCACACCAGCTTTACAGGTATAAGGTCAGCCCCAGACCTTGATGTCACTAATAATTGTGCCCCTACAGAATTTCACTTCCCAGCTCCCTGCTTCCTGCCCCTCACCTCCCAACTTCTCGGCTCACTGGCTCCCATTCCCCAACACCAGCAATCCTTGGACCTTACGGGGGTAGCTACCCACTGCCCCCTCTCCGTTTCACAGCCCTCACCCCTTGTGTCTTTGCCTCTGTCATCCTCCTTCAGCCTGTTGTCAACTCTTCTCCGTACCCTTCTCTCACCTGACCCTAACTGCCTGCCTGACAAACCCACAGCAAACCCTCAAGTGTGTATTGAATGAATATCTGCTTCCAAAGAACTTTCAGGAATGTGTGGTTTTGAGCGCATGTGTGGTGGGGGTGGTGAGGGAAGAGTGGAGAGAGATGATTATCAAGTAAAAACATGAAATAATTTCAAATGTTGGCAAGTGCTCTAGCAGAACACAACCAGAGGATGAAGTCAATGAAGAGGGTGATTCTTTTTTAATTTTTTTGTAGACATGGGGTTTCCCCATGTTGCCCACGCTTGTCTCCAACTCCTGGGCCCAAGTGATCCTCCTGTCTCAGTCTCCCAAGTATCTGGGACTACATGTGTTCACCACCACGCCTGGCTAATTTTTGTATTTTTAGTAGAGATGAGGTCTTACTTTGTTGACCAGGCTGGTCTTGAATGCCAGAGCTCAAGTGATCCTCCTGCCTCAGCCTCCAAAGTGCTGGGATTATAGTCATGAACCACTGTGCCTGGTCAGGGTGATTCTTAGTTAAGCAAGGCCAAGGGTAGCTGCAATAGGAAAGAGAGAGGGAGCGGGAAAATGGGTGGGTCCCTTGGCTAGCCTGCAGGGACCCCACTCTGGCTACTTCTGTGTGCCCCCCCACCACATGATGCCTTGCACTGGTGTCTCAGTGGAAGTGCAGTGGGTGCAGTGGTGTGATCATAGCTCACTGCAGCCTCAACCTCCCAGGCTCAAGGGATCCTCCCACCTCAGCCTCCTGAGTATCTGGGACCACAGGCAGAAGCCACCACACCCAGCTAATTTTTTTTTTTTTAGGCTGAGTCTTTCTCTGTCACCAGGCTGGAGTGCTGTGGTAAGATCTGGGCTCACTGCAACCTCTGCCTCCCAGTTTGAGCGATCCTCCTGCCTCAGCTTCCTGAGTGGCTGAGACTATAAGCACATGCCACCATGCCTGGCTAATTTTTTGTATTTTGAGTAGAGATGGGGTTTCACTATGTTGACCAGGATGGTCTTGATCTCTTGGCTTCGTAATCAGCCCACCTTGGCCTCCCAAGTGCTGGGATTACAGGTGTGAGCCTCTGTGACTGGCCAAATTTTTTGTTTTTTTAAGAGATGGGGGTCTCACTGTATTCCTTAGGCTGGCCTCAGACTCCTGGCCTCAAGTGATCCTCCTGCCTTGGCCTCCCTATGGATTGGGTGTACAGGCGTGAACCACCATGCCTGGCCCCTATTTTTGCTGTCATTTGACTTAACCCTTTATTCCCCAGTCCCTCATTTCAGCTGTCCTTCCTCACTAGGATATCCATCCCATAACCCTGACCCAGTTCCTTTCTCCAAGCTCCTTACTATATGCCCCGCTTGCCCACTCATTTCCTTAAACTACCTCAATCCTCAGAGCCTTCAGAGTGGAAGGAGACAGGCATTAAAATAGACACTCCAGGAAATGCCATCAAAACACGTGCTGTGAGGAATAAGGGCTAGGATGGTAACAGAACTGATCCCAGAGGAAACTGAGCTCACATTTGTGTTTCATTCAGGGCAGGCAGTGTTGACCAGGCTATTTTGCTTCCTAGGGCTGCCATCAAAATATCACTGTGGGCAGCTTCAAACAACAGGTGAAGTTGGAAATCAAGGTGTTGGCAAAAACAAAACAAAAACAAACAAAAAAAAGGTGTGGGCAGTTTTTTTTTTTTTTGAGACCGGGTCTCACTCTTGCTCAGGCTGGAGTGCAGTCACACGATCTCGGCTTACTGCAATTTCTGCCTCCCGGGTTGAAGCGATTCTCCTGCCTCAGCCTCCCAAGTTGCTGGGATTACAGGCACCCACCACTATGCCCGACCATTTTTTGTGTTTTTAGTAGAGACAGGGTTTCACCATGTTGGCCGGGCTGGTCTCAAACTCCTGACCTCAAGTGATCCAGCACCTTGGCCTCCCAAAGTGCTGGGATTACAGGCATGTGCTGCCTGGCCACCATATTCCTTTTAAATTGTTGCTCCTGGCCAGGCCATGGTGACTCACGCCTGTAATCCCAGCACTTTGGGAGGTCAAGGCAGGTGGATCATGAGGTCAGGAGTTTGAGACCAGCCTGACCAACACGGTGAAACCCCATCTCTACTAAAAATACAAAAATTAGTGGGTGTCATGGCATGTGCCTGTAATTCCAGCTACTTAGGAGGCTGAGGCAGGAGAATTGCTTGAACCTAGGAGGCGGAGGTTGCAGTGAGCCAAGATCATGCCACTGCACTGCAGCATGAGCGACAGAGCAAGACTCTGTTTCTAAATAAATAAATAGTTGATCCCAGCTGCTGTGTGGAACCTGCAGTGGATTCAGGGACAAGGGTGGAGGCTGGCACTGTTCTGTAGGGGAGCAACAATGGTGGCTTGGCGGGTGGTGGCCCTGAAAATAAACCTGTCATTTTATTCAGTCAACAAATGTTAACTGAGCACCTACTGTGTGCCAGGTATTCTAAGTACTGAGGGATACAGCAGCAAACAAAACCAAGTCCCTGCCTAGTCTGAAATAGTGAGGTCCGGGCTGGTGGCTCATGCCTGTATTCCCAGCACTTTGGGAGGCCAGGGCAGGTGGATCACTTGAGGTCAGGAATTCAAGATCAGCCTGGCCAAGGTGGTGAAACCCTGTCTCTACTAAAAAAATATAAAAAGCCAGGTGTGATATCGCATGCCTGTAGTCCAGCTACTTGGAAGGCTGAGGCAGAAGAATCGCTTGAACCCAGGAGGTGGGGGTTGCAATGAGCCGAGATCATGCCATAGCACTCCAGCCTGGGGGACAGAGTAAGACTCTGTCTCCAAAAAAAAAAAAAAAGATGAAAAGAAATAGGAAGGTCTTTCACTGAGCAGATGATATTTGAGCAACACCCTTGTGAGGGAGGAACCACGTGGCTACCATGGGGAAAGTGTTAAGGAAACACCCAGTGTGCAGGTGCCGTACTTGAGGCTTGCAGGGAGGTAGGTGGATCAAGTCGGGCCAGGGTGTTGGCATCTCAGTGGATGGCCCCCTTCTCTCTCCCAGGGGTCTGTGAGGTCAATCACCAGAACCGAGCTGGCTACTCGCCTCTCATGCTGGCTGCACTCACCTCTGTTGGGCGGGAGAAGGAGGACATGGCTGTGGTCCAGAGACTCTTCTGCATGGGCAATGTCAATGCCAAGGCCAGCCAGGTGTGTGGATGCCCCCACTGTGGCTCTCAGCCAGGAGTCACTTCCACTTTGGGAGTCAGCCTGTGACCTCCCTTCCTTGAGCCTACCCCAGCCTGTCCCCGCTTCTTCCACACTCCCCAGACGGGGCAGACAGCCCTCATGCTGGCCATCAGCCATGGCCGAAAGGACATGGTGGCAGCCCTGCTGGCATGTGGGGCTGACGTGAATGCGCAGGATGCGGATGGGGCCACAGCGCTGATGTGCGCCAGCGAGTATGGGCGCCTGGATACCGTGCGGTTGCTGCTCGCCCAGCCAGGCTGTGACCCTGCCATCCTGGACAATGTAAGACCCCATAATAGGGCTGGCATCTTGTGGGGGCGGGACTACGGCTTGGCTCGGGAACCTGACTGTCCCTAACTTTCTTCAGGAGGGCACCAGTGCCCTGGCCATCGCCTTGGAGGCTGAGCAGGATGAGGTGGCCGCTCTACTACATGCCCACCTGAGCTCAGGCCAGCCCGACACCCAGGTGAGCACAGCTCAAAGAAACAAACCTTCCCAGCTGCAAATTGTTTGCAGAGGATAGTAAATATGGCCCAGGCCTCCGTTGCTGCTCCCTCAAGGTAGCACCAGGGGTGCAGAACCAGTGTCTGGATTCTCCTATGTGGCTGGTTTTTTTTTGGTGGTTGTTTTGGAGACAGGGTCTTCCTCTGTAACCCTGAGCTCAAGGGATCCTTCTGCCTCAACATCCTAAAGTGCTGGGATTACCGGTGTGAAACAGTGTCTGGCAGGGGTTGGGATTTGATGTTAAAGCAGCAAAACCCCAGTGTGAGGCTGATGCTACCCCAGGTCCTGAGACTGAGGCCTCTAAGGGGGAAGTAACCTAAGGTCACAGACCTAGCTAAGACCTTTCATGCATTTCCCTGGGCTCCTGTTACCTACTCCCAGGGAGGCTCTTATCAAAGGAAAAAGGAGCCCTTTGCCATCAGGCAGGGTGGGGAAGAGGGGCCAGAGCTTCAGAACTGGAGACTGGGTGAGTTTGCAGAACACATGATTAGCCTCCAACACCACTATACTCTGATGGCAAGTGCCAGGCTGTTTCAGCACTTTCATAATCGAAGTCGTCTAATCAGCCCACTTATCCCGTACAGGCTGATCCCAAATTACCATGGCTCCACTTACATTTTTTTATTTATTTTTGAGACAGAGTCTTGCTGTTGCCCAGGCTGGAGGTGCAGTGGGGTGATCGCAAGCTCGCTGCAACCTCCACCTCCTGAGTTCAAGTGATTCTCCCACGTCAGCCTCCCAAATAGCTAAAACTACAGGCACATGCCACTATGTCCAGCTAATTTTTTTTTTTTTTAAGACAAGAGTCTTGCTGTTACCCGGGCTGGAAAGCAGTGGCACGAGATGGGGTTTCACCGTGTCGGCCAGGCTGGTCTCAAACTCCTGACCTCAGGTGATCTGCCCACCTCAGCCTCCCAAAGTGTTGGGATTACAGGTGTGAGCCACCACGCCTGGCACTACTTATAATTTTTTGACTTAATGATAGTGTGAAAGCAATGTGCACTTAACAGAAACCATACTTCACCAGAGTATTCAATACATTACATGAGACATTCAACACTTTATTAAAATAGGCTTCATGTTAGATGGGAGTTTCCCCAACTATAGGTGGACGAGTTCTGAGCAGGCTTAAGATGGACCACGCTAAGCTGTGATGTTTGGTAGGTTAGGTGTATTAAACACATTTCAACTTGCAATATTTTCAACCTATGATGGATTTACTGGGATGTGTAACTCATTATAAGTTGAGGAACACCTGCACTAGCCCCACTGGGAGATGTGGGAACAAAGGTCAAGCACCTCTTCCAGGTCAGAACGGGCAGAGGTAGGATTCCAACCAGGCAGCGTGGCTCCCGGGTAAAAGAACCTCCACTAGGTGAGGCTGGGGCGGAATCCTAAGTTTCCTGCCTGAAGGAGATTGCAGCCTCAGCCTCTGCCCCCCTCCACCCTCCTGTTTTCCCCCTCTCTCTAGACACAGTCATCCCCTGGCTCTCAGAGTGCCACACCTGGTGAAGGAGAATGCAGTGACAATGGAGAGAACGCCCAGGCTCAGTGAGCTGCCCCATCTGGCTCACTACACCTTGGCGCACAGAAGGGTCCAGGGTGCTTTGCTCAGAGGCTAACACTGGCCGAAGAGAAAGGCGGTTTCAGTTGGGGTGACTGTGGCAGGAAGGGGCTTACCCTGACCCCACCGAGGTGAAGTGGGGACCAAGGAGTGATACAACCCTGGTCCACCCACTCTCTGAAACGTCTTTGCTAATACAACACTCCTACTACGCTTGTGTTTTGTTTCGGGTAAAAGGTGTATATATACAAACACGACCATTTCCAGAGTGCGGGAGGATCGGTGACCACCTGGAAGCCACGCAAGAAGCCTACTAAAGAAACAGAAACCTTAGTTGCATAACCCAAAAAGAACCCGAGTTAACTTGTATCACAAACGCTTTATTTAAAGGTCCATCTCAATTTACGTGTGGCAGCACAAAATAAAGGACCAGATCGTGACACACCATTTCCATCTCAAGTGGTCGAATCCAACATCCAAAACCCTGTGAACAGACCCAAACGTGAGATGCTGACAGGCCCCGCAGCAACTGGCAAACTCCCGCCTCCCTCTTGCCAGTCTCTGTAGACTCTCGTTCTGCTTCCCAAGCCCTCTCACCCTGAGCTTAACGAAGCCTCCCTTCCTCTTTGCACTAACCAGCGAGCAGCCAAACTCAGCGCAACCTCCGGGCCTCTCGCTCGGACTCCAACAGGGTCAGCACGTCGCCCTCGCGCACGGGGCCTTTTACGTTGCGGATGATGGAGCGGCTCGTGTCGTCCATAAATTCCACGCGCACCTATGGGTCCCCACCGGAGAGTGGGGGAAGGCGTCAGGGCGGGCCGCGGGGTGGGAAGCAGTTATGAATTCAGAGAACGTGTCTGGGCCAGATCATAGATCCTTAAAGGAGCCACCAGAGCCCTGGGATGAAAGAAGCATCGGTTCCCGGATTCCGGCGGGCAGGGGTTAAGGCAGGGTAGGGATCCTATCAGGGTTTAGGGCCCCCAGGAGTCGGCCAAATGCCCCCATCCGGTTACCTGCGTGCACTGTCCCTGAGAACCGGTCCTGCCCAGGACCTTGGTGACCTGGTGGAAAGAAGCTGGGTTTGGACCTGGCCCGCTCGGCTCATCTACTCCCTCCCGCTACCCCCAAATTTGGGCCCCCATCTCACCCTGGCCAACTTGATAGGCTGCACACGGCTAGTATCCATAATGGCGGCTCGGCAGCGGTCTGGCGGAGAGAAATCACGTGCTCTGGGGAGAGCCTTTATAGTACGTTCTAGCTCCGCCCACTACCGTCTCGCGAGACCATTCCGCGTCTTTCCCAGTAGCCCCTGCGGTGGAGACATTAGTGGCGGCGCTCCTCAGAAGCGCGGACGGAAGATGGCGTCCGCTACCCGTATCGTCCAGCGGCTGCGGAACTGGGCGTCCGGGGTGCGCGGGGCGGACAGGGCCGCGTCACGGAGGGGCTTCGGGCTCCGTGTGTCCCGGACCCGCTCCTGCTCCTCACCTCTCTCCTAAGCCGGCACCCTTCGCTCTCCGCAGAATCTCCCTGGGAACCCCCAACTCATGACCGCTTCAGCCCGGGACCCTCTCCTCGCCGGGGACCCACTCAGGCCTGGGATTTCCCCAATCCAGGACCTTCTTAGCCTTGGATCTTGTGGGCCAGGACCCCGGCTTTCACCTTTAGGGCCCACATCCCTTTCCCTGAGTGTTCCTCCCCTGCCTTCCCTTAAAATGTGCATCCCCGGGCCATCCATCCCTGGTCCCTCGCCCTCTCCTTTCCTCTCTCCTGGGGTGCCTGGCAGGCCGACCTCCCCTCTGCTCTTCCCACAGCATGACCTGCAGGCGAAGCTGCAGCTGCGCTACCAGGAGATCTCCAAGCGGTGAGCAGGCCCCGCCCGCTGCCCAGCCTCTGGCTTTGTCCTTTCTCCCTGAAAAACAAGATCTGTGTTCCTTTAGACTCCTGAAGGGCAAGGCTGAGCTCCTGCCACCAGTCCCTTGCCAGGCTTTGGAGGCAGAGGTTTTCCTTTAACCTTGCTGAACTCCGGAGACAGCTCTCCTGGAACAGCGAGGCCGGTCGTGCATTCTGAGTGGGAATCAGGCTAGATTTACAATACTCAGTCAGAGGTCCAGAGAGGCTAAATCATTTGCCTGAATTCACTCAGAAGTTAGAAAGTGACAGCTGGGATTTGAACCCAGAAGTGTCCTATTTCAGACTCATTTATATTAAAAAATTAGTGGATGTTTACAAGCCTCTGTCATGTATGACCTCAGGCTTGGGTTTAACATTGTGAACCAGGAAAGTTCTTATTCACATTTCCTTTCATGGACCCCACATACTAGGGAGAAATGTAGTAGGGAAACAAAGCAGGTAGTATTGTTCTGGAATGCTTTGAAGACAAAACAAAATAAGTGGAAGCTGGAGGGCCTCTATGTAAAGTCAGGTAGTTGGGAAAGATCTTTCTTTGGGAATTGACAGTTGAGTCACCTGAATGATGAGAAGGACCCATTCAAAGAATAATTATTGAAAAAACATTCTGGCTGGGCGTGGTGTCTCACACTTGTAATTCCAGCACTTTGGGAGGCTGAGGTGGGCGGATCACCTGAAAGTCAGGAGTTTGAGACCAGCCTGGCCAACATGATGAAACCCCATCTCTACTAAAAATACAAAAGTTAGTCGGACATGGTGTCATGCGCCTGTAGTCCCAGCTACTCAGGAGGCTGAGGCAGGAGAATTGCTTGAATCCGGGAGGCAGAGGTTGCTGTGAGCTGAGATTGCACCACTGCACTCCAGCCTGGGCAACAGAACAAGACTCTCAACAAAACAGAACAAAACATTCTGAGTAGAGAGAACAGGAAGGGCTAAGACTGTCAGGCTGGAGAGAGACTGAGTAGGAAGGAGGCCATTACAGATGGAACCCATTGAGGGAAAGGGATAATGGTATAATCTATGAAGTCAAAGGGGTAGGCATAGGTAAGGCAGTCATTGAGGGTGGTAATGAAAGGAAAAAATATAGCATTAAGATAACCAAATTAATGTGAATGCCTGTATGTTGTGACTAATTCCAAATATTAGAAGTGTTGAATTTTTTTTGTTTTCAACTTTAAGTTCTGGGATACATTTGCAGTTTTGTTACATAGATAAACATGTACCACGGTGGTTTGCTGCAAAGTTCAACCCATCACTTAGGTATTAAGCCCAGCATCCATCAGGCTATTCTTCATTATGCTCTTCCACCACCCCCAGCACTTGGTTTTCTATCAGCATAGTTGGACCAATTGAGGAAATGGCTTTGTAAAATTTTTGGATGAGGGTGCCCTCTAGTGATTCATCTGGATGTTTTATTTGGCTTTTTTTTTTTTTTTTTTTTTTGAGACTTGGTCTTTGTCACCCAGGCTGGAGTTCATTGGCACAATGATAGCTCACTGCTGCAGCCTCGAACTCCCAGGCTCAAGTGATCCTTCTGTTCCAGCCTCCCAAGTAGCTGGGACTACAGGCACATGTTACCATGCCTGGCTATTTTTTAAAATTTTTTATAGAAACGGGTCTTACCATGTTGTCCAAGCTAGTCTTAAACTTCTGGCCTCTGGCCAGGTGTGGTGGCTCACACCTGTAATCCCAGCACTTTGGGAGGCCAACGCAGGTGGATCATGAGATCAGGAGTTCGAGACCAGCCCAGCAAAAATAGTGAAACCCCGTCTCTACTAAAAATACAAAAATTAGCCAGGCATGGTGGCACGCGTCTGTATTCCTAGCTACTTGGGAGGCTGAGGCAGGAGAATTGCTTGAATCCAGGAGGCGGAGGCTGCAGTGAGCCCAGACTGCAGCACTGTACTCCAGCCTGGGCAACAGAGTGAGACTCCATCTCAGAAAACAAACAAACAAACAACTCCTTCCTCCTTGGCCTCCCAAAATGTTCAGATTACAGGTATGAGCCACCGTATCCAGCCTCCTTAAGCAAAGTCTTTCACATAATATATTGCTTTTAATATTAAACATTTTTTACTTTATGTTTGTGTTTCTTATTTTTTTTTTTTTTTCCTAAGACGGGGTTTCACCATGTTGGTCAGCCTGGTTTCTAAACTCCCAACCTCAGGTGATCCGCCTGCCTTGGCCTTCAAAGTGCTTGGATTACAGGCATGAGTCACAACACCCAGCCTGTGTTTCTTATTTTTAAAAAATACAATGACTTACAGTTGTTTTAAGAAAAAGGCCAGGAGTGGTGGCTCACACCTGTAATCCTAGCACTTTGGGAAGTCAAGGTGGGAGGATAACCTAGGGCCAGGAATTTGACACCAACCTGGGCAACATAGTGAGACCCCCAATTCAAAAAAAAAAAAAAAATAGAAAAATTAGCCAGATGTGGTGATGTGTATTTGTAGTTCCAGCTACTTGAGAAAAATTAGCTGGATGTGGTGATATGTGCCTGTAATTCCAGCTACTCGAGAGGCTGAGGCGGAGGATTGCTTGAACCCCAGAGGTCGAGGCTGCAGTGAGCTATGATCACACCTCAAACGATCATATGATTGCATATATTATCCAGGCTGGAGTACATGTGATCCTGTCTCAAAAAAAAAAAAAATAAATTCTGGCAAAACAGTTCTCAGACAAAAACATGACTTAGAAACATGGCTAAGTGCAAACAGATCGATTTACAGTTTTTCCTGTCTTCTCTTCCCCCTCTCTTTGGAAAGCCTCTCTTTTGTTTTGAGCTTTTTTTTTTTTTTTTTTTTTTGAGATGAAGTCTCACTCTGTTGCCCAGGCTGGAGTGTAGTGGTGGTGGCGTGATCTCAGCTCTCTGTAATCTCTACCTCCTGCCACCATGCACGGCTAATTTTTGCATTTTAGTGGAGATGGGATTTTGCCATGTTGGCCAGGCTGGTCTTGAACTCCTGACCTCAAGGGATCCACCCACCTTGGCCTCCCAAAGTGCTGGGATTACAGGCATGATTTACCGTGCCTGGCCTTGTTTTGAGCATTTCCTTTTAAGGCCTCAGGCTTCCCGGGAAATGCAGCCCAGGGTTTAGTTCAAGCCAAGACCGAACTCTGTTCACCCCTCTCTGGGCTCCAAAGAGTTGTTGCCTGGCTACATGGTGGCAGGAAATGTAGAGATCTGGACAAGCTCCAAGGTCAAGGTGTTCTTTGAGTAATGGGCCTTAACCAGCAGGGTTCTCTAAAGACTTCCTGAGATAACAGGAAACGCAGGGCGCCATAGCCTGGTCTTAGGGGAAAAAGCCACTTAGAGTGGGCTAAATCAGGTGAGGCTGGCTGCCAAGCTCAGCCGTGGGGTAGAGTGCATGGGAACATGTCCCGGGCCTTGGGAGCCTCACAAAGGGTCCACTGTACCCTCTCACTTATTTGGGACAGGTGGGGTACCTGGGGCTGCCATCTGCTTCTGGTCCCAGGACCCCTCCCCAGGCATATGTCCCTGCCAGTGTACCAAGGGACTTCCCCAGCCTGTGACCTAGCCCAGGGTTGGCTGTGGGTCCCTGAGGTGACAGGGGCCCACAGTGGGGCTGTGACAATGACTGTCTCTTTGCTTTAATGCTGATCTTTTTTTCCCTTAGAACTCAGCCTCCTCCCAAGCTCCCTGTGGGTCCCAACCACAAGCTCTCCAACAATTACTATTGCACTCGCGATGGCCGCCGGGAATCTGTGCCCCCTTCCATCATCATGTCCTCGCAGAAGGTGCTGGTGTCAGGCAAGCCAGCAGAGAGGTGAGGATCTCCAGTGTTGCTCACCAGAGCCCCCACAGCCCCCTCCTGTGACCCACTCCCTCTCCCCAGCTTGTGGAAAGGGTGCTTGTCAAGATCCTACTTAGTAAGCATCAACTGCGTCAGGAACTGTGCTGCTGGGAGCTTTTTGTCCAAGAGCTTATTTACTTGTTTTTAGAGACAGAGTCTTGCTCTGTCGCCCAGGATGAAGTGCAATGGTACAGTCATTGTTCACTGCAGCCTTGAACTCCTGGGCTGAAGCGATCCTCCCCACCTTCTTTGGCCTCCTGAGTAATTGGGATTACTCGGTTAATCCCACCATGCTGGGCTAATTTTTAAATGTTTTGTAGAGAGGGGTCTTGCTCTGTTGCCTAGGCTGTTCTCAAACTCCTGGGCTCAAGTGATCCTCCTGCCTTGGCCTCCCGAGTAGCTGGGACTACAGGTGAGAATCACCATGCTCAGCAAGAGCTCATTTAGTCCAACCCAAGGCAGGGTAGAAGTTAGTGCCTCAGCCGGGACTGGGCATCCTACAAAACAGATGAAGTTCTGGGGTACCTCCAAGGGCCCTGTGAAAAGCTGAGACAATACAGCTTATATAATTATGGATTCTTCTTATTTTATTTATTTATTTAAGAGGGAATCTCACTCTTGTTGTACAGGCTGGAGTGCAGTGACATGATCTCAGCTCACTGCAACCTCTACCTCCCAGGATCAAGTGATTCTCCTACTCAGCCTCCCAAGTAGCTGGGATTACAGGTGTGTGCCACCATGCCCAGAAAATTTTGTATTTTTAGTACCGACGGGGTTTTACCATGTTGGTCAGGCCGGTCTTGAACTCCTGACCTTATGTGATCCCCTGGCCTCAGCCTCCCAAAGTGCTGGAATTACAGGCGTGAGCCACTGCACCTGGCCATATATTCTTCTTAGAGAATTGTATAAACCCTGGGCTCCTCTCAAAAACTAGTTTGGTCCCTTCTCTTAAATGGGGACTGTAATAGTATCTACTTCAGAAAGTTGTTAGGAGGGTTAATCGTCATAATTAATATTTGTATACTCTTAGAAGGGAGCCTGGCACAGAGACTGTCCTTCCTACCTCCCAATAACTCCACCAGTTAGATGATATCCCCCTCTTGCAAAACGGAATATTGAGGCTCCGGGAGGCCAAGTGACTGTCCTCGGTCACAAAGGCAGCGGTAAGCAGAAGCAGAATTTCAAACCAGTTCACCTGGACTCCCATTGGAGTCTGGGCTCTACAGCCGACTCACAGTGTAGGCAGTGTCTCAGCCTTCTTGAGCCTTGGTTTCTTTATCTATAAAATAGGGATGCTAGACTTGCAGTGTGCTGAGATCTGGGAGGAGATGGGGCCAGGCAGGGCAGCTCTATACTTAGAATTCTGTGAATAGGGCCAGGCGCGGCCGCTCACGCCTGTAATCACAGCACTTTGGGACGCAGAAGCGGGTGGATCACAAGGTGAAGAATCAAGACCATCCAGGCCAACATGATGAAACCCCATCTCTACTAAAAATACAAAAAATAGCTGAGGGTGCTGGCACGCACCTGTAATCCTACCTACTCGGGAGGCTGAGGCAGAAGAATTGCTTGAACCTAGGAGGTGGAGGTTGCAATGAGCCGAGATAGTGCCACCGCACTCCAGCGTGGCGACAGAGACTCCATCTCAAAAAAAAAGAAAAGGAATTCTGTGAATAGGCTGGGCATGGTGGTGTGTGCCTGTAATCCCAACGACCTGGGAAGCTTCGGTAGGAGGATTGCTTGAGTTCTAGACCTCTTTGGGTAACATAGCAAGACCCCGTCTCTACTAAAAATTTTTTAGGCTGGGTATGATACTTCACGCCTGTAATCCCAGCCAAGGTGAGTGGATCACTTGAGGTCAGGAGATCGAGACCAGTCTGGCCAACGTGGTGAACCCTGCCTCTATTGAAATACAAAAATTAGGAGTACTGTGGCTCTAGCTTGTAATCCCAGCACTTTGGGAGGCTGAGGCAGGTGGATCCCTTGAGCCCAGGAGTTTGAGACCAGCCTGAGCAACATGGTGAAACACCGTCTCTACAAAAAACACAAAAATTAGTTGGGTGTGGTGGTATGCCCCCATAGTCCCAGCTACTTGAAAGCCTGAGACAGAAGGATCTCTTGAATCTGGGAGGTCAAGGAAGCTTCAGTAAGCCGAGATTGCGCCACTGCACTCCAGCCTGGGTGACAAAGTGAGACCCTGTCTCCTAAATAAATAAGAAAGAAAATGCAAAACTTAGTTGGGAGGGCATGTGCCTGTAATCCCAGCTACTTGGGAGGCTGAGGCAAGAGAATCACTTGAGCCTGGGAGGAGGAGGTTGCAATGAGCTGAGATTATGCCACTACACACCAGCCTGGGTGATGGAGCAAGACTCTGTCTTAAAAAAACAAAGAAAAAGAACTCTGAATGGTCAGTGGAGTGGTTGTCACCTTCTGATTCACTGGAGTCCAGCACCAGAGTGTGGCAAGCTACCTTGTTCCCACACACCCCTTGCCATGGCCCCAGGGATGTCTGCATTTCCCAGGGAGGCCACTCCTACCTCTTCCACTTCCTTGAGGCTCCTCGGAGGTCCTGTGCCTCTACCCCTAGGGCGCCTCCTCGTCATCCCACCCTCCTGCTTTCTTTCTTGCTTAGGGTGTGAGGTGTGTGAACCTCTCTAGCCCTAGGTCCCACAGGCTCAGGTGGGTGGAGTGAGAGGGGAGGGTGCTCATCCTCGACTTCCTGCACAGGGTCTCCTGGGGGCTCCCTCTTGGCCAGCTCTGGGCCAGAGATATGTTTTGCAGTTGTCATTTGCCCATGGATTCTCAGCCCCATCAGCCTGAGTCTTTCTGAGGGCGGTACCCCAGCTTCCTGGCTCTGTGCCCACATAGTAGCGCCTGCCAGGTAGTTGATGTTCAGTCCCTGAGGCAGGAAGAGCTGGAGGCTAGTGATAGTTAACTGCTTGGTCCTTTTGCCAGCATCTGTTCTGAGGGGCAGCAGGAATGGGGGTGGGGGCCTTGTGTACACTGGAGACCAAAAGTGGGAAGGGAGGAGCCCAGCTCTCCACGATGGGTTCTGGGCCCTGGAGCCACGGCAGGGCGTTCACACAGGACTTGGGGGAGAGAGGAGGCTTGCCAGCTCCCAGCTGGTATCGCCTGACCCTCTGAGGGGCTACGTTGGAGGGGTTGGCATTCTGGAATACCCTGCTGTCTGCCCTGCAGGTCCAGAAAGTCCCTCTGGGTATGTTTGTACCAGGGCAGGTGTGGGCTGCCTCAGATCCTTCTGCACTGCTCTTTGGAAACCCTCACTGAAGTCTTTCCCTCCTCTAGCTCCGCTGTAGCAGCCACTGAGAAGAAGGCGGTGACTCCAGCGCCTCCCATAAAGAGGTGGGAGCTGTCCTCGGACCAGCCTTACCTGTGACACTGCACCCTTAGGGCCCTGACTGCTTTGCCTCCTTGGATTCCCTCCAGGGAGACAGTGACCTAATTTATGACAAATACGTAGAGCTCCAGTATCGCTTCTTGTTTTACTTAAAAAAATAAAAAAACAGAAAGAGTCTCACCATGTTTCCCAGGCTGATCTTGAACTCCTGGCCTCAAGTGATCCTCCTGCCTCGACCTCTGAAAGTGCTGGGATTACCAGCATGAACCACCAAACCTGGCTTGATTTTACTTTTTTTTTTTTTTTTTTTGAGACAGAGTTTCATTCTTGTTGCCCAGGCTGGAGTGTAATGGTGCAATCTTGGGTCACTGCAGTCTCTGCCTCCCAGGCTTAAGCTAGTCTTCTGCCTCAGCCTCCTGAGTAGCTGGGACTACAGATGTGTGCCACTATACCTGGCTAATGTTGTATTTTTTGTAGAGATGGGGTTTCACCATGTTGGCCAGGCTGGTCTCAAACTCCAGACCTCACTTGCCTCGGCCTCCCAAAGTGCTGGGATTACAGATATGAGCCACAACGCCTGGCCCCTGATTTTAAGCAATACCCAGGTTACTTGGATTTTGGGGTGAAGTCAGTGCTGAGTCTTCCAACTCTGTCGGTGCTTCAGGGGTAGGAGAGACACTGTCCCTGGGTGCAGAGGCCCTGAAGACAGCAACACCCTTTCCCCCGAAGGCCAGGCTCTGACCTTGAGAGTGGTGGGAATGGGTGACCCTTCTGCAAGGTTGGACTCCAGGACCGCTGGGTGTTGGGGAACACTGATCATGAAGACCAGTCAGGTGGGGGAGGGGTGTGTGTGTGTGTGTGTGTGTGTGTGTGTATGTATACACTTGGTAGGCCAGCCACAGACTTCTCACTTCCATCTCTTTTGGTGAGGCGGGGGGGATGGGGTTTTGCTCTTGTTGCCCAGGCTGGAGTGCAAGGATGCGATCTCGGCTCGCTGCAACCTCTGCCTCCTGGGTTCAAGCGATTCTCCTGCCTCAGCCTCCCAAGTAGCTGGGATTACAGGTGCCCACCACCATGCCCAGCTAATTTTTTGTATTTTTAGTAGAGACAGAGTTTCATCATGTTGGCCAGGCTGGTCTTGAACTCCTGACCTCAGGTGGTCTGCCTGCCTTGTCCTCTCAAAGTGCTGGGATTACAGGCGTGAGCCACTGCGTCCAGCCTTCATCTCTTTTTTTAAATTTTTGTTTGAGACAAAGTCTTGCTCTGTTATCCAGGCCGAGTGCAGTGGCATGATCTTGGCTCACTGCAACCTCTGCCTCCTGAGTTCAAGCGATTCTCTTGCTTCAGCCTCCCAAGTAGCTGGGACTACAGGTGTGCACAGCCACACCAAACTAATTTTGCATTTTTAGTAGAGACAGGGTTTTGCCATGTTGGCCAGGGTGGTCTTGAACTCCTGACTTCAAGTGATCCTCCTGCCTCAGCCTCCCAAAGTGCTGGGATTACATGCGTGAACCACCGTGCCTGGCCTAACTTCCACCTCTTGAGAGCTCCCCCAGCCACTGCTCACATGGACCTTCCTCAGCACCTTCCCACTGAGGCCCCGCTTGACCTTGGTCACCTTGCAGCTCAAGGGAGAAGGCAAAGGACAGTGAGAACTGCTCACAGGGAAGGCAGACCTAGGGCAGATCAGGAAAGGCCTCCCTGAGCCAGAAACCATTATGCTAGGGTTGCAGGATGAGAATGAGCCCTGGAAGGAAGGCAGTTGTTTCCTGGGGAGGAGATACACATCTGCAAAGGGAGATGTACAAGTCTGGCTGCAGGAGCCACCCAGTGACCCTAAGCAGGAGAGTGTCATGGCTGTCCCAGGGCACAGCCCTGTACCCTCAGCAGCTGAAAAAGATCAGCTGTGGACCAAGAGGGTGCTGAAAGGGTCCTGCCCTCTGGAAGGGGAAAGGCCACAGTTGCAGGCAGCAGGTACATGTCTCCCAGAGTGGGTCCTACAAAGGCTAACAGCCCAAGGCTTCCTGGTGGAGGTGGGATTCTGCTTGGGGCAAAAGGATGAATCAGATTCAGAAAGGGCAGGAGGGAGAGAAAGACCAGGCAGGGTCTGCAGAGGCCACCAGGAGGGCAAGACCCTAGGCAAGGCGTGCCACTGACGGCCTCTGAACCAAGTTTTATGACCCCGACTTTTCTTTTTTTTCGTTTTTGAGATGGAGTCTCTGTCATCCCAGGTTGGAGTGCAATGTTGTGGTCTCGGCTCACTGCACCCTTCGCCTCCTGGGTTCAAGCGATTCTCCCACCTCAGCCTCCCAAGTAGCTGGGGCTACAGGCAAATACCACCGTGCCTGGCTAATTTTTGTATTTTTAGTAGAGATGGGGTTTCACTATTTTGGCCAGGCTGGTCTCGAACTCCTGACCTCGTGATGCACCTGCTTTGGCCTCCCAAAGTGCTGGGATTACAGGCGTGAGCCACTCACCCAGCCACCTTTTTGAAGAAATGTGGTCTTTCTAGGAGGCCAAGGCGGGAGGATCACTTGAGGCCAGGAGTTTGAGAACAGCCTGGCCAAAATGGTGAAACCCCGTCTCTACTAAAATACACACACACACGCGTGTGCGTGCCAGAGGGTGGTGGCAGGTGCCTATAATCCCCAATACGCAGGAGGATGACTCAGGAGAATCACTTGAACCCAGGAGGTGGAGGTTGCAGTGAGCCGAGATTGCGCCATTGCTCTCCAGCCTGGGCAACAAGAGTGAAACTCCGTCTCAAAAAAGAAAAAAAAGAAAAAAAAGAAAGAAAAGAAATAGGGTCTCACTGTCACCCAGGCTGGAGTGCAGCCCCAAGTGGTCCTCCTACCTCAGCCTCCTGTGCAGCGGGGACTACAAGCTAGAGCCACCATGCCCAGCTAATTTTCTTTTCTCTTGACACAGGGACTTGATATGTTGCCCAGGCTGATCTTAAACTCCTGGGCTCAAGCGATCTGCCCGCCTCTGCTTCACCAAAGTGCTGGGATTACAGGCATGGCCACCACATCTGGCCTTTATTATTAAATTTAATTAATTAATTGATTTTCTTTCCTTTTTTCCCCCCAAGCAACCCGACTCTGGGGTCGTTTACTCACCAAATATTTACTAAGAACCTACTATGAGTCAGGTACTATGTGTCAGGCCCTCAGAATAAAGCAATGAGCAACAGAAGATCCCTGCCCTCCAATAGTTGGCATTGTATGGGGACTCGGACAATTAACCAGAATAAGTAAATAAAATTAATTACCTGTCGGAGCCACGAAAGCAGTGAGTTGAGGGAGGAATGAGGAGTGCTTGAGGGGCGTGGCAGCCATATTAAAGAGGATCACGAGGCAGTAACATTTGCAGCAGTCCCCATGTGGAATGGGAAATAATGTAAATGAACATCAAGAAATTTCTTTCCATCCCCAGAAGTTTCTAACTTCAAGCGGGCTCCATACCTTTCGACCGATCTCGTCACTGGGGAAAGTGGGGACGGGCCTCTAATTCTCTTTCTCTCCTATTCTGGTATTTACGGTACGCGTAGCCGCGGGCGCCGAGGGACTCGTGGGGCATGGGTCCCGCCCCATCCTGCTCGTGCGCGTGCGCGTGCGCAGGGATAAGACCGAGGTAGGGAGGGCGCGTGGCCGGCGCCGGTACGGAGACGGCTAGACCAGCGGTTGAATGGCGCGGGGCGGGGTGGGGCGAACAGCGGCTCTGGGCCTGGCTCTGCGGCTGCTGCTCGGTCTTGGACTAGGCCTGGAGGCGGCCGCGACCCCGCTTTCCACACAGACCTCCGCCGAGGCCGCAGGTGAGTGTCACCCCGCAGCGCGGGCTCCCCGCCTCGCGAGGCTTAGCCTCCCCTCTGCGCTCCGACAACGCCTCGCCATTGGCTACACCGCACGTCCGTCCCGGACACTCCCCCAGCACTTGGACTTTATCGCCTGCGAGAAGCCGCGCGCGGGTGCTAAGAAGACCCCATACTGAGGGACTGGGGGTCCTTCCGCCCGGGTGCCTCCACGTGCCCTTAACAGTTTTGCCCCGGCCTTGCGCACCACCCCACACGTGCTCTGCCCTGTCGTGCCCCATTGTCGCAAGCCGCCCTTCATACCAGCGTGGTCAGAAAAACTGTTAGCAGGCTCAGATTTTCCGACAACTAATCACGCGGGGTGGGTCACCTGGTGCCTCTCATACCTGTGCCTTCGCGCCCAAACCCTCGCTCCCAGGCCTTGTCTCTGTTCCGCTACCTTCCCCACCCTCCCAGTCTCTCCTCCTTTGGCCTCCGTCCTCGAGGTCTCTCCCTCCATGCTACTCCAGGCCCTCGGAGAGACTGGGGTCACAAGTTCAGTATACCCCTGTGGGCATGTTCACCCTGGCCTAAGTGGTATTGGTGGCCAGTGGGGACAGGCTCCCTCTCTGAGGCCCCTAGAGGCAGCTGGGAGGGTTGGAGTAGCCTCCCTGTGCACACCGGCACTCCTGGCTTGGAGCTCCGGGCTCAGGCTCACACGCTTTCCCAGCTTCTTTGTGCATTTCGCACTTTGTAGGTCCCTGGACTCACCTCAAAGTCCCTGACATTTTTCCTTTTTTTTTTTTTTTTTTTAAAGCAGGGTTCACATTAACCAAGTACAAAACTTTTTGTTGTTGTTGAGAGTCTCGCTCTGTCGCCCAGGCTGGAGTGCAGTGGCGTGTCTCACTACACCCTCGGGCTCACTGCACCCTCCGCCTCCTGGGTTCAAGCGATTCTCCTCCCTCAGCCTCCCAAGTAGCTGAGACTACAGGTGCTGCCACCATGCCTGGCTGATTTTTGTATTTTTGGTAGAGATGGGGTTTCAGCGTGTTGGCCAGGCTGGTCTCTAACTCCTGACCTCAAGTGTTCTGCCTGTCTCTGCTTCCCAAAGTGCTGGGATTACAGGACAAAACTCCTTATACAGAGTCTCCTTTCCACAGGATGTTGAGGTAGGGATTCCCAGCATACCCCTTTTACAGGTAAGGAAACTGAGGCCAGGAGGGAAAGTCACTGGTCACTCTGACTCCTATCAGGTTTACCACCCTATGAGGCAGGGACTGCTGTGCTCTGCTGTCCTCTTTGCAGAGGGACACACACTCCAGTGGGCCAGGAGTCAGAGGCGTCAGGGATGTGAGAGTCTGGGCCTGGGTAGAGAGTCACTCCTGGAGGCTGCCAGACCCCCCGGGGGTAGGGAAGGAAGCTGACGCCGGGTTGTCCACAGCTCTTCCGGGCTCCACAGAGCTCAGGGACTGTGTGACTCGAAGGTGCAGTTGGCCCTGAAGGCCAGGGAGGGGCTGGCTGTGGGGGGATGAGGGGTTGGAGGCTCATAGCTGGTGGGTAAAGGTGGAAGAGGTTAAAGGCACTGGCAGAGTGAAGCCAAGCTAGGGTGGTGGATTTGCCACCTCCCCTAGCCATACCCAGGAGGAAGCCCTAAAGGCCATTCCATTCCTCTGTCCCTTGGCCCAGGTTCTAGGCCCCTCTGTGCCCCTCCAGGTCGGCAAACAGCTGAGCTTTCCTGCTCAGAATCTAGGACAGCTCAGATCTTCTCTGGACCCAGCTTGGACTCTTTTGTGACCTGTGTTCACTTATGATCAGGCACTGCCTTGGGTTTAGGCAGCCAGGTCACAGCCCTGACCTCCATAGGATGTCCAGTCTGGGTGGATAGGCATGACCAGGGTAAGGACAGTTGTTAGATGTGGGAGGCAGTGCTTCCTAGGTCTCCGAGGGGGACATGAGACCACTCCCAGGAAATCAGCTGAGATCTGAAAATAGAGGGGGAAACACAGGGTGTAGAGAGGAGAGAGGGAAGGGCAGGTCTCTGGTGTCCTAATGGATCTTGGGACCTGAGGCTCTGGTGAGGAGCTGACACATTTAGAATGGGGAAAGTGATCAGGTCTGGGAGGAATTCAGGAGGCAAGGCAACAGGACTTGGTGACTAAGCAGGTTCTCTGCCCAGTGCCTCAATTTCCCTTCTATGCAGAGGAGACAGACCCTCCCTGCTAACCTGAGCCCATGAGCCTGACCCAGGGCATGTGGAGAAGCGGCCCCACCCCCGAGTCTCTTTAACCATGGAGCTTGGAGGTCTCCCGGGTAGATTATCTCAATGTGAGGAGCTTGGTGAAGACTCTAGGATCATCAAGACCCACATTTGAGCCCCAACTCTTGTTCTATCACCCAGGTTGGAGTGCAGTGGTATGATTTCGACTCAGTGTAACCTCTGTCTACCAGGTTCAAGTGATTCTCGTGCTTCAGCCTCCTGAGTAGCTGGCATTACAGGCAAACCCCGTCTCTATTAAAAACACAAAAATTATCCACCACACCTGGGTAATTTTTGTATTTTTAATAGAGATGAGGTTTCACCGTGTTGGCCAGGCTGGTCTTGAACTCCTGGCCTCAAGTGATCCACCCACTTTGGTCTCCCAAAGTGCTGGGATTACAGGCGTGAGCCACCATGCCCAGGCTTTGCCACCACGTCTGTATTCTCCTCTTAGTTCCTTTCTGTGTAGCCTGCAGAGTGCAGTAGCACCTGCCCAGTAGGGCTCTTGATAAGGCTAGGAACCACTGCGCTCTGAACGCCACTTGTACTAGGGGCTCAGTAACAAGCAGCTGCCAGTGTGGTTCTTGTATCCCAGGACCTTGCCTGTTGTCTGGCTCTGACCAGGAGACCCTGACCCAGTGATGGATGAACAGATGCACTCAGACACAGATATCCAGTGAAAGAGTGGACTTAGGGGTCCGGGGCACTCACTGATACCGAGAGGGATTGGGGAAAGAGTTAGCAGCCATGCCCCATCAGCCAGTGATGTTCACATTTATTTAGTACAGATTAAATTACAAAGGTATTGAGTAAATGCCGCTAGAGGGTAATTGACATTGCGGACCTCCTGAGTAGAGAGCAATCATGCACTCCCGGATAATCAAAGGTTGGTCTTAAGACTACATGAGTAAACAAGTGATTTAGGTAAGGTCCTCTACATTCTTACGTATCTACGCCCTAAGCTTTTTTTTTTTTTTTTTTAAAGACGGAGTTTCACCATGTTGGTCAGGCTGGTCTTGAACTCCCGACCTCAGGTGATCTGCCCACCTTGGCCTCCAAAGTGCTTGGATTACAGGCATGAGCCACCATGCCTGGCCACCCTAAGCTTTTAAGAGAATTCAGATGCCTTCAGCCAAACCTTTTACTGAAGCTAAGCACCCCCAACCCCACCTTCCAAGAAGGTTGTGACTATTTACTATAACTATATAATTTTTCCTCTAAGATCTTTCCCACCACCCTGACTGAACTCCCACAGCCTGTCACCTGAGGATCACAGTGACTACTGTACTCTTTAGAGGGCGGTCCAGCCTCCAGCCCCCCAGGCTTCATTTGCATCCATCTCACAGGCCCCAGCTCAGGCTCGTGCCCACCCACCAAATTCCAGTGCCGTACCGGTGACTTATGCGTGCCCCTCAACTGGCGCTGCGACAGTGACGAGGACTGCCCTGATGCCAGTGATGAGGAGGAGTGCCGTGAGTGGCCACGCCCAGGGGCAGGGCTTACAGGGGGTGGGGCCTGTGGCTGGGATGTGAGAGGCCTAGGTGCACGGAGGTGGAGCTTGTGGGAAAGGCAGGGCCACAGGGGTAGGTGGGACTTGGGTCTATGGGTCATAAGAAGAAGCGGGGTCTAAGATGGACTCGGGCTGGGCACGGTAGCTCACGCCTGTAATCCCAGCACTTTGGGAGGCTAGGGCGGGAGGATTGCTTGAATCCAGGAGTTTGAGACCAGCCTGGACAACATAGTGAGACCCCCTCTCTATAGAAGATAAAAAATTAGCCCAGCGTGGTGGTGTACACCTGTAGTCCTCTCTACTCGAGAGGCTGAGGTAGGAGGATCACTTGAACCTGGGAAGTTGAGGCTGCAGTGAGTTAAGATTGCACTAGTGCACTTCAGCCTGGGCAAGAGAGTGAGACTCTGTATCAGGAATAAAAGAAAGAAAGAAAGAGAAAAAAGAAAAAGGAAGGAAAGAAAGAAAAAGAAAGGACCAGGTGTGGTGGCTCACGCCTGTAATCCCGGCACTTTGGGAAGCCTAGGCTGGCAGATCACTTGAGGTCAGGAGTTCAACACAAGCCTGACCAACATGGTGAAACCCTGTCTCTACTAAAAATACAAAAATTAGCTGAGTGTGGTGGCGGGCCTCTGTAATCTCAGCTACTCTGGAGGCTGAGGCAGGAGAATTGCTTGACCCCAGGAGGCGGAGGTTGCAGTGAGCCGAGATTGCACCACTGCACTGCGGCCTGGGTGGCGGAGCGAGACTCTATCTCAAAAAAAAAAAAAAAAGAAAAGAAAAGAAAAGAAAAACAAATAGAATAAAGTGGGCTTGTAGGAAGGTAGAGCTAGTGGAGTCTTGGGGGAAGAACTTGCAGGGAGGTCTGTCTTTAGAAGGTAGAATTAACAGTTGCAGGGGGCGGAGCCTTAGGAAGGGTACACTTTTTGGACTCAGCTGTTCTTAGAGGGTGGGGCTTGCAGGGGACTGGGTTGCAGGGAGTACCTGGGCCTTCTTGGGTGGGCATTTGGGACCTGACTGATCCTGTGCTCCAGCAATTGAGCCGTGTACCCAGAATGGGCAATGCCCACCGCCCCCTGGCCTCCTCTGCTCCTGCACTGGCGTCAGTGACTGCTCCGGGGAAACCGACGAGAAACTGCGCAACTGCAGCCGCCCGACCTGCCCAGCAGGAGAGCTCCATTGCACGCTGAGTGATGAATGCATTCCACTCACGTGGCTCTGCGACGGCCACCCAGACTGTTCCGACTCCAGTGACGAGCTCGGCTGTGGTGCGCACCTGCAGGGGTGGGGTGGACTGGTGGGTAGGCGGGGCCACCCGCTGCCTGCTGGGGCGTGACCAGGCTGGGGGCGTGGACATGTGGCTCTGCCAGTGGGGCTCTGCCTGTGGGAGCCGCAAGACATCATTAGGGGCAAGGCACGGTGGGTCACGCCTGTAATCCCAGGACTTGGGGAGGCTGAGGCGGTGGATTATTTGAGGTCAGGAGTTCGAGACCAGCCTGGCCAACATGGTGAAACCCCGTCTCTACTAAAAATACAAAAGTTAGCCAAGTGTGGTAGCACACACCTGTAATCCCAGCTACTCGGGAGGCTGAGACAGGAGAATCGCTTAAACCCAGAAGGCAGAGGTTGCAGTGAGCCGATATCGTGTCATTGCACTCCAGACTGGGTGACAGAGCCAGACTCTCTCTTAAAAAAAACAAACAGTAACATAATGACAGGCAGCCGTCAGCTTCACCCAGCCTGGGTTGGAAGATAAACCCCAAGGGCTCTCCTGGGCACCTGCCCCCTTATGCCTTCAGTGCCCTCCCCTCAACAACTGAAATGCCTGGGCTTATTGCAGGAACCAGTGAGACCCTCCTGAAAGGGAATGCCACAACTATGGGGCCCCCTGTGACCTTTGAGAGTGTCACCTCTCTCGGGAATGCAACGTCCTCTGGAAGACCAAGTGCCTATGGGGTTATTGCAGCTGTTGGTGAGATGGACTTACCCTCCCATGCAGGAGGCTTAGAGCTCCATGGGATTCAGGGGAGCTGGTTGGGGAGGGATGAGCTGCACAATGCCCATCTCCATGTGGGCGGAGCTTGGTGGGTGTGGGGACTCTTGCCTTCCCCTCTCCTTACTCCTCTGTCCATCTGTTCCCCACAGCGGTGCTTAGTACAAGCCTTGTGGCCGCCACCCTCCTCCTTTTGTTCTGGTTTCGAGCCCAGGGGCGCCTCTGCCCACTGGGGCTGCTGGTGAACGCGAAGGAGTCCGTGGTGCTGTCAGAACGGAAGACCTTTCTGATCTGAGGACAAACACTGGCCACCACCATCACCCAGCCCTGGGTGCAGCCGGGCAGGAGGTGATCAGTGATGTGGACGGCCATATAGGCATGCCAGCCCTCAGAGACCAGGGCTGTTCTGGCCATGTGGAACCCCCAACCTCAAAGTCGAGCTCCTGCAGAAGTGGCCCTGGAGATTCAGAGTCCCTGGACATTCCCTATGGAGACCTGGGGAGCTTGGATGGGGAACACGCCACAGCCAGAACCGAGGGGCTGACCCCAGGCAGCTCCCAGGAGGTGGAACGACCCCATGCTGAAGACACTCCTGCTGCCCCACAGAGGGTGGTGAATAAAGTTGCTTCACAACCTCTGCCTGCCTCTGGGTCTCTGTCTCCCTCAGCCTGGGCAGCCTGGGGACTCTGCTGCAGCCCCACCTCCATGAGACCCAGGGCACAGAAGGTGGGACGTGGAGACCCAGCCCTGGGTGCAGCTACTGTGCCTCTTGCTTTTTGGGAGCAGGGGAGGCAGGGCTGGGGTGGGGAGTCTGCGTTAACTTCAGGCTTCTTGGAAGAAGAGCAGAGCTTGGGCAGTGCCTTCCTGTTCCCAGGTCAGGGGACCCTCATTCAGCATGGCTTCCTCCCCAGTGCAATGGAAGCCAGAAATCCTTGGACTCACCCTGTTTTAATTATTTATTATTATTTTGAGATGGAGTCTTGCTCTGTTGTCCAGGCTGTAGTACAGTGGCACAATCTTGGCTCACTGCAACCTTCGCCTCCCAGGTTCAAGTGATCCTGCCTCAGCCACCCTGGTAGCTGGAATTACAGGCATGCACACCATGCCTGGCTAATTTTTGTATTTTTAGCAGAGATGGGGTTTTGCCATGTTGGCCAGGCTGTTCTCAAACTCCTGACCTCAGATGATCTACCCGCCTTGGCCTCTCAAAGTGCTGGGATTACAGATATGAACCACCATGGCTGGCCTATTATTTTTTATTATTTTTTTAGAGACAGGGTCTTGGCCAGGCACAGTGGCTCACACCTGTAATCCCAGCATTTTGGGAGGCCAAGGTGGGCGTGTTGTGGAAATTCAAGCTGAGAAAAATAGAGACCAAGAAACACAAGAGAATCTCTTTACTGGAGCTCCGGCTGACGGCAGCCTCACTGCCCATAATGGCCGCCAGCCCTGGACAAAGAGAACGCATTGCTTTTGTACAATGTGAGGCGGGGAAACAAGGCAGGAAACAAGTTTTGGACAAAGACAGTTAGTTAATCAAGTTTTACAATCTTGGGCTTCATGGTTATTTGACTTTATAACCTTGCAGCTGAGGTAGGAGGTAGAAAGGTTGAGGAGGACATTTCCTGCTATATTTTCAGCTAACTGAACAAACAGATTTTTTTTTTTTTTGAGACAGAGTCTTGCTCTTGTTGCCCAGGCTGGAGTGCAATGGTGTGATCTCAGTTCACCACACCCTCCGCCTCCCGGGTTCAAGCAATTCTCCTGCCTCAGCCTCCCCAGTAGCTGGGATTACAGGCATGTGCCACCATGCCTGGCTAATTTTGTATTTTTAGTAGAGATGGGGTTTCTCCATGTTTGTCTCGAACTCCCAACCTTAGGTGATTCACCCACCTCGGCCTCCCAAAGTGCTGGGATTACAGGCATGAGCCACTGTGCCCGGCCTGCAAACAGATTATTAGTAGTAGAGGGTGGCTCAGGAATTGCTTGCTTAAAATGCTCGTTAAATGACTTGAAGACCCAAAACTGCTGCTGTGGTTGATGAGCTCAGGACTTTTTGACAATATAGAAAAACACAGTGCCCTCTTCTGCCCAGGTTTTAAGATATACAACACCTAACCTTCTTTTCTCGGCATTTTCTTCATCTACTTTGGTAAGATTACTGTATCCTACAGGTACTTTGATACCTGTGGTCCAAATAGGTGAATCTGGGTCTGAAACAGTGAAATTTACGAGACTGCGGGCTCTCTGAGATAACAGCGCCTTCACCCGCTACCTCACAGTTACCAGAATCATACCAAGGTCTAGCATCACTAATCCAAAGCGGGATTTGAGGAAACACAGCCTGGTTTTTTTGAGGATTATAGGTTATGCAGTCGAGCCAGGTGCACACATTTACGATTTTTTTTCTTTCTTTCTTTTTTTTTGAGACGGAGTTTTGCTCTTGTTGCTCAGGCTGGAGTGCAATGGCGCATTCTCAGCTCACTGCAACCTCTGCCTCCTGGGTTAAAGCGAATCTCCTGCCTCAGTCTCCCAAGTAGCTGGGATTATAGGCATGTGCCACCACACCCAGCTAATTTTTTTTTTTTTTTTTTTTGAGACGGAGTTTCGCTCTTGTTACCCAGGCTGGAGTGCAATGGCACGATCTCGGCTCACCGCAACCTCCGCCTCCTGGGTTCAGGCAATTCTCCTGCCTCAGCCTCCTGAGTAGCTGGGATTACAGGCATGCGCCACTATGCCCAGCTAATTTTTTGTATTTTTAGTAGAGACGGGGTCCTCACCATGTTGACCAGGATGGTCTCGATCTCTTGACCTCGTGATCCACCCGCCTCGACCTCCCAAAGTGCTGGGATTACAGGCTTGAGCCACCGCGCCCGGCCTATTTCTTTCTCTCTTGATGTAAGAAGCCCTCTTTCCTTGTATATGGCTTCACGGACATGCAGGGTAGCAAACGCATATTTAGAGTCAGTATAGATATTAGCTACTTTTCCTTTTGCCAGCAACAAGCCTCGTTAAAGCAATCAGCTCGGCCTTTTGAACCGATGTTCTTCAGGCAAGTGCCGTGCCTCTATTTCTCAGCCATCAGTGGGCCCAAATTCCTATGTTACTACAGCATACCCTGCTCGGCGGATTTCCTCTGAAATGAAACTGCTGCCCTCCGTGAAGTAGTCTACATCTGAACTGTTTAAAGGCTGATGGGTAAATCTTCCTGGCTTGAAAATACCTCATCCACTACATCTATGAAGTAATGTTTAGGGGCTACTATGGGCTCTTTTTTTGTTGTTGTTTTTTGAGATGGAGTCTCTCTCTTGCTCAGGCTGTAGTTAAGTGGTGTGATCTTGGCTCACTGCAACCTCTGCCTCTCAGGTTCAAGCGATTCTCCTGCCTCAGTCTCCTGAGTAGCTGGGACTACAGGTGCATGCCACCACGCCCGGCTAATTTTTTTGTGTTTTTTAGTAGAGATGGGGTTTCACCATGTTGGCCAGGATGGTCTCAAACTCCTGACCTTGTGATCTGCCTGCCTTGGCCTCCTAAAGTGCCGGGATTACAGGCGTGAGCCACTGCGCCCAGCCTATGGGCTCCTCTATAGGTAACAGCGTGGCTGGATTTCAAGTGTTTGCTGTTTCCACAGCTGTGTTAGGGTTTTCACATTCGAGCCCTTGACACCTGGTCATTCTTGGGTTAGACAGCCAGCGCTGTCCTTTCTGGTTTAGCAGGGTAATTACTGTGTGCAGCACTTGGATAATAACTTTTGTTCCAAAGTTAATTTAACGGCTTCCTGGGCCAGCAGGGCTGTAGCCGCTATTGCTTTGAAGCAGTGGGGCCAGCCTAGTGCCACAGAGTCCAACTGCTCAGAAAGATATGCCACAGGCCGGTGCCATGACCCTAGCATTTGCGTTAAGACTCCCACAGCTGTTGCCTTTCTTTCATTCACATATAGGAAGAAAGGTTTAGTTTGGTCAGGGAGTCCTAAGGCTGGGACTTGGATTAGAACTTTTTAAATTTCTTTTTTTTCTTTTTTTTTTTTGAGACAGAGTCGTGCTCTGTCACCCAGGCTGGAGTACAGTGGTGCAATCTTGGCTCACTGCAACTTGCACCTCCTGGGTTCAAGCAATTCTCCTGCCTCAGCCTCCCGAGTCGCTGGGACTATAGGGGCTTGCCACCACACCTGGCTAATTTTTTTTTTTTTTGAGATGGAGTCTCTGTTGCCCAGGCTGGAGTGCAATTGCGTGGTCTCAGTTCACTGCAACCTTCATTTCTCGGATTCAAGCAATTTTCCTGCCTCAGCCTCCTGAATAGCTGGGATTACAGGCACCTGCCACCATGCCTGGCTAATTTGTGTATTTTTAGTAGAGACGAGGTTTCACCAGGTTGGCCAGGCTGATCTCAAACTCCTGACCTGGTGATCCACCTGCCTCAGCCTTCCAACGTGCTGGGATTACGGCACCCGCCACCACACCTGGCCAATTTTTTTGTATTTTTAGTAGAAACTGGGTTTCACCATGTTGGCCAGGCTAGTCTTGAACCCCTGATCTCGTAATCTGGCTACCTTGGCCTTCCAAAGTGCTAGGATTACAGGGGTGAGCCACCACACCTGGCCAAGCTTTTTTTTTTTTTTTTTTTGAGACAGAGTCTTGCTCTGTCGTCAGGCTGGAGTGCAGTGGCGCAATCTCGGCTCACTGCAACCTCTGCCTCCTGGGTTCAAGCTATTCTTCCGCCTCAGCCTCCAGAGTAGCTGGGACCACAGGCATGTGCCACTACGCCTGGCTAATTTTTGTATTTTTAGTAGAGACGGGGTTTCACCATGTTGGCCGGGATGGTCTCAATCTCTTGACCTCGTGATCTGCTCACCTTGGCCTCCCACCGTGCCCGGCCTTGCTGTTACAATTTCTTTGAAAGCCTTTGCTTGACTTGTTTCCCACAAGAGGGGCTCCTTTCCCTCCCCCACTTTTGTAGCTTCACATAGGGGTTTTGGTATGAGCGAGAAATTTGGAATCCAAATGCAACAGAAGCCTGCTGCCCCTAAAAATTCTCCGATTTGGCGCCGAGTGGTTGGGGTAGGAAGCACACACGCGGCGTGTTTTCATTGGCTGAGCTCTCTTTTCCCCTGGCTTACTACAAAACCTAAACACCTAAGCCTTTGTAAACAAATCCCCACCTTTTTCTTTGAAACTTTGTATCTGGCTTCCCATAAAAGGTGGTGGAGATTCTCTGTGCCTTTTGTGATCCACCCACCTCGGCTTCCCAAAGTGCTGGGATTACAGGCATGAGCCACTGCGCCTGGCCAGTTTTTTTTGTATTTGTAGTGGAAATGGGGTTTCACCATGCTGGCCAGGCTAGTCTTGAACTCCCGACCTCATGATCTGCCCACCTTGGCCTCCAAAGGTGGAGGTCATCTACGTATTGAAGAAGGACACATTCATCATTAGGTGGAACAAAGGCACTAAGGTCTGAAGCTAGGGCTTCCTCAAAAATGGTGGGGGAATTAAAGAATTTTTGAACCCTTGAGGAAGTCTGGTCCAGGGGTACTGGCTGTCTCCCCAGTGGAAGGCAGAAATGGGCTGACTCACAGGAGTTAGTCTAAGACGAAAGAAGACACATGTAAACCAGGTGCACTGGCAGGAATTTGTCCAAGCAGAGTGTATGGGTTAGGTGCTACTGGATGAACTGTGACCACAGCATGGAGATCCCGGACAGGCCTGCTTTCACCAGACGGCTTGCACGTTCCAAGACAACTTACACTTTCTAAGAATCCTGTGCTTATAAAGCCACTCTCGGCCGGGCACAGTGGCTCACGCCTGTAATCCCAGCACTTTGGGAGGCTGAGGTGGGAGGATCGCCTGAGGTCAGAAGTTTGAGAACAGCCTGGCCAACATGGAAAAATCCCGTCTCTACTACAACTACAAAAAAATTAGCTGGGCATGGTTGGCAGGTGCCTGTAATCCCAGCTACTGGGGAGGCTGAGGCAGGAGAATCTCTTCAACCTGGTAGGCAGAGTTTGCAGGGAGCCGAGATCACACCACTGGACTCCAGTGACAGAGTGAGACTCCGTCTCAAAAAAAAAAAAAGCCATTCTATATGTTCCTGGATGCCTATTATGGCACCTGCAAAAATTGGGTAAAGGTGAACCTGTACTGCCTGTACTGGGGAAGCTCCTGGGAGTAACTCTACAAAGACTGGTGCCTGGTTCATTGCCAGCCCGGGCGGGTTGTCTTCCAGGTGTTCTAATAACTAGTCTGTCTACCTCACGTGCTGGCTATGTACTGATTGAGCTCCTTCTTTTACCCACTGTGCTTGGCTATTGATTTTGTGCTTATCTGGACAAACTTTCTTCCAATGTCCTTCTTTCTTGCAAATTGCATGTTGGTTTCTTCCTAGTCTGAATTGGCCTCCTGCTTCACTCTCCTCTCTCCCTTGGCCCCGGCCTCGGCCCTGTCCTCGCCTTCTTCTAGAGTTATCTCCTCAGCTAGCTAGGGTGGCAACGAGTACTGTAGCCTGTGCCGCGGCCATTACCTCAGCCTTTTCCTTCAGTTTCTGTTTTGCCTTTTGTTCCTCTTCCTGATCACGGTTTATGAACAGTTGGGTGGCTATTGATATAAGCTCAGTGGCATTCTTTTTTTTTTTTGAGATGGAGTCTTGCTCTGTCTCCTAGGCTGGAGTGCAGTGGTGTGATCTTGGCTCACTGCAACCTCTGCTTCCTGGATTCAAGCGATTCTCCTGCCTCAGCCTCCTGAGTAGCTGGGAATACAGGTGTGCGCCACCATGCCCAGCTAATTTTTGTATTTTTAGCAGAGACAGGGTTTCACCATGTTGGTCAGGCTGGCCTCGAACTCCTCATCTCATAATTCACCTGCCTCAGCTTCACAAAGTGCTGGGAGTACAGGCATGAGCCACTGCACCCAGCCGCTCAGAGGCATTCTTGCCATCGAACCCTTCTAATTTCTGAAGCTGCAGCCTGATGTCACTCTGCGACTGACTAACAAAGGCGGTGTTTTCCATTCTCTGATTTTCAGCAGCCTCAGGGTCAAAAGGAGTATAAAGCCTGTAAGCCTCACAGAGACTCTCATAGAATTGGCTGGGACTTTCCTCAACCTTTCATAGGACTTCTGAAAATTTCCCCATATTCATTGCCTTTCTCCCTCCTGACTTCACTCCATTTAGGAGGGCCTCCCTGTATCTTTGTAAACGTTCAAATTGATCAGGGTTATTAGGGTCCCAATTTGGGTCAGTATCAGGGAAACGGGCTTCTGCATAGAGCTGCGTGTGCTTTCAGGCACACTGTTTTCCAGCCGCCTGCACTACTCTATGTCTTTCTGTACTGAATAGCGTTACAAGCAGCTGCTGACAATCTGCCCGTGTGGGGTTATGAGTTAGAAAAATTGATCTCGTATCAATTACTGCTTGGGGCTTTTCTGTGTATGAAGGGTCATGATGTTTCCAGTTTAAGAGATCAGTTGTGGAGAAGGACAAGTAGGAGTAGATGCATACTCCTCCCCTCACCTGGCCCTGTTCATCAAGATAAATTTGAGCCTGAGTTTCTCTGACCCGCATCTGCAGGGCATGGGTTCTGCCAGATTGAAGCCACTGCATGTCTTCCTGGAAGAGATCACAAGACAATTTCAGAGGCTGTGCGTTTCAGGAACTATGGTTCCTGCTTATCTCCCTTGAACTTGGATGGCGGGGGTGTGGGTCCCTCTCTGTGGGGCGATGCTGGAGCCCCACTGCTTTCTGAACTTGTTTCCTCAAAGGACATCTGCCCTATTCTTGTCTGAGCCTTGCTAGGGATGGATATATGGGGGCATAGGGAGGAGGAGTTTCTAAGTCCTCAGGGCAGGGTGTGGGAGCCTGTAAAACGGGTTTCTCTTGGTTCCCTGGGTTTTTAGTTTCTTCTGGGGGCTTACATATTACAAGTTTTTCTGACTTTCTTCAGACCTCCATGGGCGACCAGAGTCTTACAATATTTAACCACGCACAGGCCAAGCCACTTGGGCTGTGTCTAGATAACACTTAGCCAAGAGTCGATGTAAGGAAACTGATGAGAGGCCAGGACTGGCCTGTCGCCCCTGTTATTACTTCAAAGACTCTGCCGGTAATTTTACAGTTGAGAGTGCCCTCTGGCGGCCAACCAACTCCAAAGGCTGAGGCGACAATTTTACACCATATTCCCTAGAAAGGCCTTTCTGGAAATTGTTTAGCATACGCTCCAAAGGAGGAGGCTTTGATTCGTTTTTCCATTTTGATTCACCACCTCCCGCCTTCACTCTCACGATGCACAATCACTCAGACTCTCGCCTCAGGCTGATCTGGTCAGGTCCAATCACGGGAGGTTTGGAGGAGGATCCCTTAATCCCCCACGGTGCACCTGCCGTTCTTTGGACTGATGCTCCTTTGGACTGTATGCTAGGACAGTCCAGCCACGCACTCACCTCGCAGTGCACAGTGCACGCTAAGGGATCTGTGTCTCCTCACGTCACTCCCTGCATTGGTTTCTCCTGGAACCGTCTCTTTCGTGCACTTTCACACGCCGCCCCATCCCAAGACTCCTCAACGGACTTGGCAAGCTCCATCTCGCCGCACTCTGGCAGTTTAAATTTCTCAATACCGACTTGGGAAGAACTATTCCGCCGCTCTCTCGGCAAGCTCTGCCCCGCTGCTCTCTGTTGGCTGCCAGCTCAGCACGCTCTATCCTGCTGCTCTCTGCTGGCTCTTAGGGTGTAAGGGTTGCCACCAGGTCCAGCAACCCCTGGATTGGGCTTCTCTCTTTTTTTTTTTTTTGAGACGGAGTCTTGCTCTGTCGTTAGGCTGGAGTGCAATGGCATGATCTCAGTTCACTGCAATCTCCGCCTCCCAGGTTCAAGTGATTCTCCTGCCTCAGTCTCCCGAGTAGCTGGGATTACAGGCACGTGCCACCATTCCCAGCTAATTTTTGTATTTTTATAGAGATGGGGTTTCACTGTGTTGGCCAGGATGGTCTCAATCTCCTGACCTCATGATCTGCCTACCTTGGCCTCCCAAGGTGCTAGGATTACAGGCTTGAGCCACCGCGCCCAGCCTGGGCTTCCCTTAACTCTTGAGAGGTGATCAAGCTCTCACCTGCCCCCTACGGCAGGATTTTCTCCATTCTCTATGACAGGATTTTCCTGTCCTCTACAACAGAATCTTTTATCCCTTTTTTACTCTGTCTTGGGCCCTTGATGCCTTATCACAGTTCCTGAAGCGCGCAGCCTCTGAAATTGTCTTGTCATCTCTTCCAGGTTCCATTGTGCTGTCGAGGGAAGGGCTCTGGGACGTGGGAGAGCCAAGCTCCTGTCTCGGGAAACTGTCCCGTCGGTGCATCTCAGGACTAGGGTCTCCCCAGGCCCAGGGACCCAAGCCCCACAGGCAAAGGAGACAGTAAGCTGGTTATCTCTGTTCTTCTGGCTGGCTCCTGGGTTTCAGCACCAAAATGTTGTGGAAATTTGAGCCGATAAAAACAGAGAGACCAAGAGACACAAGAGAATCTCTTTACTGGAGCTCCGGCTGACGGCAGCCTCACTGCCCATAATGGCCGCCAGCCCTGGACAAAGAGAACGCATTGCTTTTGTACAATGTGAGGCGGGGAAACAAGGCAGGAAACAAGTTTTGGACAAAGACAGTTAGTTAATCAAGTTTTACAATCTTGGGCTTGGTGGTTATTTGACTATAACCTTGCAGCTGAGGTAGGAGGTAGAAAGGTTGAGGAGGACACCCACGGAGACCAGAAAAACAGGAATTGCAGATGTATATGCGGGCTGCAGACCTAAAGATATGCTCTGGTGCTCTTATCTGCATAGAGAGGGGGTGGTACTGGGTCTACTTTGCCTCTACTTTCTCTAAACACAGGTTTTACGACTAGCCTGGAATGTGGGCTGTGAGACAAGTTTGCAGCTGCAGTTAGTTAGGCTAAGCTGGGAGGGGTTACTTATTTTGGTGTACTGTGATTTTTCTTTTTTTTAAATTTTTTAAATTTATATATATACATATATTTTTTTAATGTATATTTTTAAATATATATATTTAACTTGAACTCCCGACCTCAGGTGATCCACCCGCCTTGGCCTCCAAAGTGCTTGGATTACAGGCGTGAGCCACTGTGCCCAGCCACTGTGATTTTTCTTAATGACCTAGTCCTAATGTTAACTATTACTTGTTCTATCTTAATTCTGTCTTTGATTTTATTTTCCTCCTCAGGCGTATCACCTGAGGTCAGGAGTTCAAGACCAGCTGGGCCAACAGGGTAAAACCCTGGCTCTACTGAAACTACAAAAAATTAGCCAGGCATGGTAGCACACACCTGTAATTCCAGCTACTCAGGAGGCTGAGGCAGGAGAATCACTTGAACCTGGGAGGCAGAGGTTGCAGTGAGCTGAGATTGCGCCACTGCACTCCAGCCTAGGCAACAAGAGTAAGACTTTTTTCCAAAAACAAAAAAAAGAGAGCGAGAGAGAGGCTCAAGATAGAGGCTGGGTGCTGTGGCTCATGCCTGGAATCTCAGCACTTTTGCAGGAGAATTATGTGAGCCCAGGAGTTTGGGACCAGCCTGGGCAACATTGGGAGACTCTGTCACTGCAAAAAATTAACAAATTAACCAGTCATGGTGGCGGGTGCCTGTAGTCCCTCTAGCTTATTTTAAAATAGGTTTTAAGCCGAGGTCAGTGGATCGCTTGAGGCCAGGAGTTTCAGACCAGCCTGGCCAACACCATGAAATCCCATCTCTACTAAATACACAAATTAGCTGGGCAGGGTGCACACCCCTGTAATCCCAGCTACTCTGGAGGCTGAGGCAGGAGCATTGCTTGAACCTGGGAGGCAGAAATTCCAGTGAGCCGAGATCACACCATGGTACTCCAGCCTGGGTGACAGAGTGAGACTCTGTCTCAAAACAATAACAACAGGGCCGGGCGCGGTGGCTCAAGCCTGTAATCCCAGCACTTTGGGAGGCCGAGGCGGGTGGATCATGAGTTCAAGAGATCGAGGCCATCCTGGTCAACATGGTGAAACCGCGTCTCTACTAATACAAAAAATTAGCTGGGCATGGTTGCGCGTGCCTGTAATCCCAGCTACTCAGGAGGCTGAGGCAGGAGAATTGCCTGAACCCAGGAGGCGGAGGTTGCAGTGAGCCGAGATCGCGCCATTGCACTCCAGCCTGGGTAACAAGAGCGAAACTCCGTCTCAAAAAAACAATAACAACAGAAGAAAGACAAAGAAAAGTCAGTTTTATTATTCACCCTGAGCATCATAGAGATCTCTCAAAAAAAAATTTTTTTTTTTTTTTCTTAAACTAGCCGTGGGTGGTGGTGTACACTTGGTTTCAGCTACTTGGGAGGCTGAAGTAGGAGGATTGCTTGACCCTGGGAGGTCTAGGCTGCAGTGAGCCGTGATTAGGCCACTACACTCCAGCCTGGGTGACAGAGCAAGACTCTGCCTACCCCCAACAAAAAAAAAGCTGGGCAAGGTTGCTCAAGCCTGTAATCCCAGCACTTTGGGAAGCTGAGGTGGGTGGATGAATTGAGGTTAGGAGTTTGAGACCAGCCTGGCCAACATGATGAAACTCCGTCTCTACCAAAAATACAAAAATTAGCCAGGCATGGTGGTGCGCACCTGTAATCCCAGCTACTTGGGAGGCTGAGGCAGGAGAATCGCTGGAACCTGGGAGACAGATGTTGTTGTGAGCCGAGATTGTGCCACTTCACTCCAGACTGGGCAACAGAGTAAGACTATGTCTCAAAAAAAAAAAAAAAAAAATTAATGCTCTTGAATCATCCTGAAACCATCCCCACCCCCAGTCCATGGAAAAATTGTCTTCCATGAAACCAGTCCCTGGTGCCAAAAAGGCTGCGGACGGCTGAGGTTAATTCACACTCTGACTGCTGGGTGAGGGGGCAACGTTCCTCTCTGATCCTCAGCTTCTGAATCTCTGAATGGGATATTGGGGGTCATGGTAACCTCCTTGCAGGGGAGTGACCTCCCTGGGACCCTTTGAGATGGACTCAGGTTTCCGGTCTTCAACATCTGGCAGGCCCCCCCAACATCTGGCAGGTCTCCAACATCTGGCTGGTCCCTGAGACGCTGGATGGGGAGAGAGGGAGTGGGTGTATCAGGAGGGCTTCCTGGAGGTGGTAGATAGATCTTGGCTTTCGGACTCTGTTTGTTGTGGGAAAAGGTAGATGAGGTGAGTTTTGAATTCTGGGCTCCTGGGGCAGTGTGCTGGGGGTTATATTCTCTGCAGTGGCAGTTGAGGCTGCAGCAAGGATGTGGGGAAGGACTTGATCAATGGTGGAGGATTCTGGGGTCCATGGCCTTCCCTCAGCTCTGGGGACAGGCACCCAGGCCTCTCAACTCAGCCCCCAGCTCAGCCTGCCGGGTGCTTCCCATGCTGGGCTGAGCCATTCTGTCACAGAAACAAAACCCTGGTGGCTTTCTTCCAGTTGGTAGGAAAAAGCTACACCAGAGTTGGATTTTATTGTTTTTAGCCTTTTCTCCTTTATTTTATTTTATGTTTTTAGAGACAGAGTCTCCCTCTGTTGCCCAAGTTGGAGTGCAGTGGTGCGATCATGACTCACTGCAGCTTTGAACTCCTGGGATCAAGAAATCCTCCTGGGCTGGGCGTGGTGGCTCACGACTGTCATCCCAGCAATTTGGGAGGCTGAAGTGGGCGGATCAACTGAGATGAGGAGTTCAAGACAGCCTGACCAACATGGTGAAACCCCGTCTCTACTAAAAATACGAAAATTAGCCAGGTGTGGTGGCGGGCTTCTGTAATACCAGCTACTCGGGAGCCTGAGGCAAGAGAATAGCTTGAACCTGCAAAGCAAAGGTTGCAGTGAGCTGAGATCGTGCCATTGCACTCCAGCCTGGGTGACAAGAGTGAGACTTCATCTCAAAAAAAAAAAAAAAAGAGATCCTCTTGCCTCAGCCTCCCAAGTTCTGGGATTGCAGGCACATGCCACCACGCTAGGCTAATTTTTTATTTTTTTTGGCCTCCAACTCCTGACCTCAAAGAATCCTCACACTTCGGCCTTCCACAGCATTGGGATTACAGGTGTGAGCCACTGCATCCAGCCAGGTTTTTCCTCTAATGTTTTCTCAGTCACGAGTCAGCCTCGGTGGGCGACAGGGTATGTCAGGGACGTGTGTGCCTGGCTGTGAGGCTGGTGTGGGTGCCACATGCCACCTAAGTGGACCTCTAGGATCTGGACCTTCCTGGGCTGTCATCTGCGTGCTCTGTTCTCAGTAGAGCAAACCACCCCATGCCTGCTGGCTACAAACACCTGTCACCATATCCTCTCGCTGGCCCCCGGCTGACCAGGCTCACTGGGGTTCTTTTGTTCCATGTGATGGTGGCTGCCATTGTCTGGGGGCTAGGCTGGCTGGATGTTCCATCCAGATGATCTGTCATGTCTGGAAGAGGTGACCTCTCCATGTGGCCTCTCCACGTAGACTCCTGAGCAAGATGGCCACACTCCTCCCATGGTGACTTGGGGTCCCCAGAGTACAAAGCAGAGGGACTGCTGGGTCAGTGTCACTAGTGGTGTATTCTGTGAGTTCAGTGGAGTCCAGGTCACCCAGATCCTGTGTGTGCGTGTGTGTGTGTGTGTATGCGCGTACGTGTATGCGCGTGCGTGTGTGTGTACACACGTGTGTGTGTTGGTGAGGGTGGAGAACACATAAAGGCCTGAATATCCTTTTGAGATTCTGTCTCAATTAATTAATCAATTAATTTTTGACGTGGAGTCTCATCCTGTCTCCCAGGCTGGAGTGCAGTGGTGTAATCTCAGCTCACTGCAACCTCTGCCTCCCAGTTCAAGTGATTCTCCTGCCTCATCCTCTTGGGTACCTGGGACTACAGGTGTGCACCACCATGCCTGGCTAATTTTTTGTATCTGTAGTAGAGATGGGGTTTCACCATGTTGGTCAGGCTGGTCTTGAACTCCTGACCTCAAGGCAACGCTTGCTTCTCCTGCCTCAGTCTTGGGATCACAGGTGTGAGCCACCGCACCTGGCCAAAAAATTTTTAAATTTTAATTTCTCATTTTTTTAAGTCTTCCCTTCTTCCCCCATCCCCGCCATTTTTTTTTAGAGATGAGGTCTTGTTCTGTTTCCCAGGCTGGTCTCGAACTCCTTAGCTCAAGTGATCCTCCCACCTTAGCCTCCAAAGCACTGGGATCACAGGTGTGAGCCACGGTGTCCGCTGTTACCCACTATTAAGGGGATTGTTTGATGCTAATGGGTCCTTTCTCTGCTGGGTGCCGTTTGCACCAATAGAACAAAACCAGGTCTGGTAAAGCAAGATAGAAACTTTATTAGTCAATCAATGAATGGAGAAAGGGAGGAACTCCCACTCAAAGTACCTTCTCTCTGAAGGTGTGGTGAGGGGGATCTTTATTATTTTTATTTTTTAAAGATGGAGTCTTGCTCTGTCGCCAGGCTGGAGTGCGGTGGCACAATCTCAGCTCACTGCAAACTCCGCCTCCTGGGTTCAAATGATTCTCCTGCCTCAGCCTTGGAGCAGGTAGGATTACAGGCACGCACCACCACACCCAGCTAATTTTTTGTATTTTAGTAGAGACGGGGTTTCACCATGTTGGTCAGGATGGGCTCGATCTCTTCACCTTGTGATCCGCCCGCCTTGGCCTCCCAAAGTGCTGGGATTACAGGCATGAGCCACCGCGTCTGGCCATATAAGGGGGATCTTTAAAGTTTCTTGAGGCATGTATGTGCACATTGGGAGCAGGGATTTCTGGAAAGAGGCAGGGCTATCTAGGGATAACTGAAGTGTGCAGTCTTTTTTGTACCTAGCATATATGTGCTTAGCAAAGTGCACCTCACCCTACTGGAGACCTTTTTTTTCTTTTTTCTTTTTTGAGACAGAATCTCGCTCATTCACACAGGCTGGAGTGCAGTGGGGCAATCTTGGCTCACTGCAACCTCCGCCTCCTGGGTTCAAGCGATTCTCCTCCCTCAGCCTCCTGAGTAGCTGGGATTACAGGTGTGACCCGCTGCACCCCGCTTTTTGTTGTGAAGCAGCAACTCAGTCTGTCTCTCAGCCTGAAGTACAGTGGTGCAATCATAGCTCACTGCAGCCTCGACCTTCTGGGTTCAAGCAATCCTCCTGCCTCAGCCTCCCAAGTAGCTGGGACCACAGGCATGCACCACCATGCCCGGCTAATTTTTACATTATTTTTTTGTAGAGAGAGGGTATTACCATGTTGCCCAGGCTGGTCTTGAACTCTTGGGCTTAAGTGATCCCCCCTCCTCAGACTCCCAAAATGCTGGGATGACAGGTGGGAGCCACTGCGCCCTGGCTGTGGAGATTTACTTTGCCTGTGAAGTGAGGATTCAGGCCGATGGATTACTGCTGAGGTCAGCTCTCATCCTGTGGCGCATTTGTGGTTATTGGCATCCGGCCTTCGTTCCTGTAAAGCAAGTCCAGCTATGAGCAGAGCTTTATTGCACAAATCTGGGGCTTCCTAAAAGAATGGATGTTACAGTCCAGACAGGGTGACTCACGGCTATAATCTCAGCACTTTGGGAGGCTGAGGCAGGCAGATCACTTGAGGTCAGGAGTTTGAGACAAGCCTCCCTCCTCAGACTCCCAAAGTGCCGGGATGACAGCTGGGAGCTGCTGCGTCCTGACTGTGGAGATTTTACTTGGCCCGTGAAGTGAGGATTCAGGTTGTTGGAGCACTGCTGAGGTCCGTTCTCATCTTGTGGCTCAGTTGTGGTTATTGGCATCCGGCCTTTGTGCCTGTAACAAGCACAGCTGTGTGCAGAGGTTAATTTCACCGGTTCTGAGCTCTCCAAGATTGGATGTTGGCCGGATGCATTACAGGCTCACGCCTGTAGTCCCAGCACTTTGGGAGGCCGAGGCAGGCAGATCACCACATCAGGACTTTGAGTCCATCCTGGCCAACATAGTGAAACCCCGTCTCTCCTAAAAATAATACAAGAAATTAGCTGGGCATGGTGGCAGGCACCTGTAATCCCAGCTACCTGGGAGGCTGAAGCAGGAGAATCGCTTGAACCTGGGAGGTGGAGGTTGCAGTGAGCCAAGATTGCTCCACTGCACTCCAGACTGGGCAATAGTGCGAGACTCTGTCTCAAAAAAAAAAAAAAAATTTGTGAGGCTGAGGTAGGTGGATCACCTGAGGTTAGGAGTTCGAGACCAGCCTGACCAACATGGAGAAACCCGTCTCTACTTAAAATACAAAATTAGCCAGGCGTGGTGGTGCACGCCTGTAATCGCAGCTTCTCGGGAGGCCGAGGCAGGAGAATCAGTTGAATCCGGGAGGCAGATGTTGTGGCGAGCTGAGATCACGCCACTGCACTCCAGCCTGGGCAACAAGAGTGAAACTCTGTCTCAAAAAAAAAAAAAAAAAAAAAAAGTTGGATGTAATGCTGCCGTGATGTCGCCTCCTGGGGTCACACTGTTGTCTCAGCCACACTATCCAGCAGGTCTCTGTCACACCCCTTTCCAGAACAGGTAAATCCATAGAGACAGAAGATAGAGGCACAGGAATTTCTATGCTGAATTCCTCATCCCTGCAGTGTGACTGTATTTGAATACAGGGTGTTTAAAGGGGTGTTTAAGGCCAGGTGTGGTGGCTCACACCTGTCATCCCAGCACTTCTGAAGGTTGAGGTGGGTGGATCACATGAGGCCAGGAGTTTGCAACCAGCCTGGGCAACATAGGGAGAGGCTGTTTCTACTAAAAATACAAAAAATTGGCCGGGTGCGATGGTGCACACCTGAATCCCAGCTACTTAGGAGTCTGAGGCACGAGAAATGCTTGAGAACAGGAGGGAGAGGCTGCAGTGAGCCAAGATCGCGCCACTGCACTCGCACCTGGGCAACAGAATGGACTCTTTCTAAAAAAAATTTTTTTTTTTTTTTTTTTTTTTGAAATTAACCAGATGTGGTGGTGTGCACCTGTGGTCCCAGCTACTCAGGAGGCTGAGGCGGGAAGACTGCTTGATTCCAGGAGGCTGCAGTGAGCTGTGATTGCGCCACTACACTCCAGCCTGGGAGACAGAGTAAGACCCTGTCTCAAAAAACAAAACAAAACAAAACACCAAAAAAAAAAAAAAAAAAAACCAGAAAATACGGTGGTTTAGTTAATATGAAAAAATGAAGCTGTTAGGGCGGGTCCTCATCCAATCTGCCTGGTGTCCTTAAAAGAAGAAAAAATATAGATACAAAGAAATACAAAGGTGCACACAGAGGAAAGACCGTGTGAGGACACGCAAGGAGGCGGCCGTCTGCAACCAAAGCAAGAGGTCTCCGGAGAAGCCAACCCTGGGCTGGGCACGGTGGCTCACTCCTGTAATCTCAGGACTTTGGGAGGCCAAAGGGAGGGGGTGGATCACGTGAGGTCAGGAGTTCGAGACCAGCCTAGAAACATGGCAAAACCCCGTCTCTACTAAAAATACAAAAATTAGCTGGGCATGGTGTTGCGTATCTGTAGTCCCTGCTACTCAGGAGGCTGAGGCAGGAGAATCGCTTGAACCTGGGAGGCAGAGGTTGTAGTGAAATGAGATCATGCCACTGCACTCCAGTGTAGGTAACAGAGCAAGACTTCATCTCAAAAAAACAAACAAACAAACAAATAGCCGGGCGCGGTGGCTCCTGCCTTTAATCCCAGCACTTTGGGAGGCCAAGGAGGGGTGTGGATCACCTGAGGTTGGGAGTTCGAGACCAGCCTGACCAACATGCTAAAACCCCATCTCTACTAAAAATACAAAAATTAGCTAGCATGGTGACGCATTCCTGTAATCCCAGCTACTCGGTAGGCTGATGCAGAAGATTCGCTCGAACCTGGGAGGCGGAGATTGCCGTGAGCCGAGATTGTGCCATTGCACTCCAGCCTGGGCAGCAAGAGCAAAACTCGGTCTCAAAGAAACAGAAACCAACCCTGATGATACCTTGATCTTGGACATCAGCCTCCAGAAATGTGAGTAAGTTTCTGTTTTTAAGGCACACAAGCTGTGATGTTTCATTCTGGCAGCCCTAGCAAGCTAGAGCTAGTATGATAGCTCAGAAGCTCTTTTCTTTTCTCCTTTTCTTTTTGTTTCTTAGAGACAGGGTCTTGCTCTGTCTCCCAGGGTGGAGTGCAGTGGTGCTTTTATAGCTCACAGTAGCCTCAACCTCCCAGGCTCAAGATAACCTCCCGCCTCAGCCTCCTGAGTAGCTGGGACTACAGGTGCACGCCACAGTGTCCAGCTAATTTTTTTAAAAAAATTGTTTCATACAGATGGGGTCTGCCATGTTGATCACAATGGTAAAACCTGGTTTAAAAAGGTATTTGTTGATGGTCAGGTGCAGCTGATCACGTCTGTTATCCAGCACTTTGGGAGGCTGAGGCGTGAGGATTGTTTGAGCCCAGGTGTTGGAGATCAGCCTGGGCAATAGACTGAGATCTCATCTCTACTAAAAAATAAAATAGCTGGGCATAGTGGCACGTATCTGTAGTTTCTGTAGTTCTAGCCACTTAGGAGGCTGCGGTGGGAGGACTGCTTGAGCCTGGGAGATTGAGGCTACAGTGCCCCACTGCACTCCAGCCTGGGCAGTGGAGCAAGATCCTGTCTCTCAAAACAACAATAATAAAATATATTTGTTGAATGCTGCTATGTATCAGTGCTGTTCCTGGTTCCAGCCATGAACAAAATAGCCCTGAAAAAATGGGTCTCGGTGGCTCACGCTTGTAATCTCTGCACTTTGGGAGATCAAGGCAGGTGGGACGCCTGAGGTCAGGTGTTCGAGAACAGCCTGGTCGAAATGGCAAAACCCTGTCTCTGCTAAAAATATAAAAATTAGCAGCTGGGCACACTGGTTCATGCCTGTAATCCCAGCACTTTGGGCAGCTGAGATGGGCTGAACACCTGAGGTCAGGAGTTTGAGACCAGCCTGGCCAACGTGGTGAAACCCTGTCTCTACTAAAAATACAAAAATGAGGCAGGTGTGGTGACAGGTGCCTGTAATCAGAGCTACTTGGGAGGCTGATTCAGGAGAATTGTTTGAACTAAGGAGGTGGAGTTTGCAGTGAGCTGAAATCTCGCCATTGCACTCTAGCCTGGGTGACAAGAGTGAAACTCTGCCTCAAAACAAAACAAAGCAAACAAAAAATTAGCTGAATGTGGTAGCACATGCCTGTAATCCCAGCTACTCAGGAGGCTGACGCACAAGAATCACTTGAATTTGGGAGGCAGAGGCTGCAGTGAGCTGAGATTGCGCCACTGCACTCCAGCCTGTGAGACAGCAAGATCTTGTCTCAAAAAAAAAGAAAAAAAGAAAGAAAGAAAAGAAAAAGAAAAAAGGCCGAGTACGGTGGCTCACGCCTGTGATCCCAACACTTTGAGAGATCGAGACCAGCCTGGCCAACATGGTGAAACCCCGTCTCTACTAAAAATACAAAATTAGCCAGGCGTGATGGTGCATGCCTGTAATTCCAGCTACTCAGGAGGCTGAGGCAGAATTGCTTGAACCTGGGAGGCGGCGGTTGCAGAGAGCGGAGATCACACCGCTGCACCCCAGCCTGGGCAACAGAGCGAGACTCCATCTCAAAAACAACAACAAAAAGGTAATAACAGCAGGGGAAGTTCCTGCTAATTCCTGTTTTTCCAATGCTTTTGCTTTCTTTCTTTCTCTCTGATAGAGTGATCTTCAGCATTTTTTTCTACTGTTAAATATGCATATAAATACATAAGAAATTCAAAACAAACCACCAAAATATATGTAAATATTGTACCTAAAAATAACATAAAATTGACCATTTTAGCTTTTTTAACGTGGGATTCAGAGGCATTCAGTACATTCATATTGATGATCACATGGTGATCATCACCACCACCCATCTCTACAACAAAAAAAAACCTGTTTTTTGTTTGTTTGTGGTTTTTGGGTTTTTTTGAGACAGAGTCTCACTGTGTCACCCAGGCTGGAGTGTAGTGGCACTATGATCTCAGCTCACTGCAACCTCTGCCTCCAGGTTCAAGTGATTCTCCTGCCTTAGCTTCTTGAGTAGCTAAGATTACAGGCACCCTCCACTACCACGCCTGGCTAATTTTTGTATTTTTAGTAGAGACGGGGTTTCACTATGTTGGCCAGGCTGGTCTCAACCTCCAGACCTCAAGTGATCCACCCACTTCAGCCTCCCAAAGTGCTGGGATGACAGGTGTGAACCATTGCGCCTGGCCTTAGAACTGTGTGTCTGTGTGTGTGTGTGTGTGTGTGTGTGTGTTTTGAGACAGACTCTTACTCTGTCACCCAGGTTGGAGTGCAATGGCATGAACTTGGCTCACTGCAACCTCTGCCTTCTGGATTCAATCGACTCTTCTGCCTCAGCCTCCCGAGTAGCTGGGATTATAGGAGCTTGCCGCCATGCCTGGCTAATTTTTGTATTTTTAGTGGAGAAGGGTTTTTATCATCTTGGTCAGGCTGGTCTTGAACTCCTGACGCTATGATCTACCCAGCTTGGCCTCCCAAAGTGCTGGGATTACAGGCATGAACCACCATACTCGGCCGAGAAAACATTTTTATTTGATTGTAGAGACAGGGTCTCATTATGCTTCCCAGGCTGGTCTTGAACTCCTGACCTCAAGTTATTCACTTGAGTTGGCCTTCCAAAGGGCTGGGATGATAGAAGTGAGCTATGGTGCCTGGCCTTTTTTTTTTTTTTTTTTTTTGAGTCAGATTCTTGCTCTGCCACCCAGCCTGGAATTCTGGAGTGCAGTGGTGAGATCTTGTCTCACTGCAACCTCCACCTTCTGGGTTCAATCAATTCTCCTCTCTCAGCCTTCCAAGTAGCTGGCACAACAGGTGCATACCACGACACCTGGCTAATTTTTGTATTTTTAGTAGAGCTGAGGTTTCTCCATATTGGTCAAGCTGGTCTCGAACTTCTGACCTCAGGAGATCCACTGGCCTCTGTAGGGGCGAAACCTTGCAAGTGCTGTGGGAAGGTTCTGAAGCCTCAGCCTGTTCCCATATAAATATTGATTTAGAAAAGAATTAGAAATGTAGGCACATAGTTATTCCTTTATATAATCATATATAATCTTACAGTTACTTATAAAGATATATACTCAATATAACCTTTAATTTTACTAATGTCTATCGGGTCATGAAGCATGAAACTGAGATGACATTGTGAACAAAGTAATCCTAAGGCAAGATGCTCTAAGCCCTCTGTCACGCCCGCATAATGGCTGCTGGAGGGCGCCTCGGCTGTGCGGCAGCATCAATGCTGTGAAAGCCCCGCTGTTTAGTCAGCTAGGGAAGGAGATGTCCAAAATGGCTGAGACAACTCCTTCCTGGGGAAGTTAGGAGAAAACTCTGCTTCTCCAAGCTCTTGTGGCAAGGCCTGACGGCTGTCAGGGAAGCCCGCAGACATCTGGGGACTTAACTGTCTCTGTGATGCTGTGCTTCAGTGGTCACGTTCCACGTCCACTATCACACCCTGCTTCTGCACCTGTTTCTCTTTTTCTCAGATGATAAGAATTAATGTCCTCGACTTTTTAACAAATATGCGAAGAGCGCTGACACATTAGCTCTTCTCCTCCCCTCGGCTACTTGAAAGTCTTGGGTCCCCATCTCCAAGACACGTGATTGACCTGACCCTATCACCGACCACCATTACCTCACCCTACCTTCCCTGCCTCCTGCTCTGTACTCAGTAAAAGAGTGTCCAGGCACTCGGGGCCACTGCAGGTCTGTGTGCTATGGTTGGCAGTGGACCCCTGAGCCCAAACTCTCTTTTCTCTTTCTCTGTGTCTCTGTCTTTTATTTCTACAGTTTCTCATCTCTGCACCAACAGGGAGGGGCTCACAGAACCCTATAGGGCTGGACCCTGTAGGCCTCGGCCTGCCAAAGTGCTGAGATTACAGTCGTGAGCCATCGCTCCTGGCCACATCTGTTTTTATCAAAGTGAAATTCACATAACATGAAATTAACCATTGTGAAGGATTCAATGGCATTTAAGTGCAGTGCAACCATATCTATCTACCGCCAGAATATTTTCATGGCCCTGAAAGGAAGCTGTGTACTCATTCTGGTGACTCACACTTGTAATCCTAGCACTTGGGAGGCTGAGGCGGGAGGATGGTTTGAGGCTAGAAGATTCATATCATCCTGGGCAACATAGCAAGGCCCCGTCTCTACCAAATATCAAAAAATTTGCTGGGTGTGGTTGTGTGCTCCTCGCATGCTAGTTATTGGGAAGACTGAGGGGGGAGGATTGCTTGAGCCCAGGAGTTGGAGGCTGCAGTGATCTGTGATCGCACCACCGCACTCCCGCCTGGGCAACAGAGCAAGACCCTGTCTCTTAAAAAAGTTTTAAAAATAAAAGAAATTGGCTATTCACCCCATTTCACTCTTTTTTCTCCCTCTCTTCTTGGTATCAGCCTGAATTAGATGAGAAATAACTTTTACTTGATATGTTGATAAAACTTGATTGGAAAATCCTCTGGATTTTGTCCTTCATGGAAAGGTAGTCCCTTCCTCCCTCCCTCCCTCTCTTTCTTTCTTTCTTTTTTCTTCCTTCCTTCCTTTCTTTCCTTCTCTCTCTCCCTTTCTTTCTCTCTCCCTCCCTCCCTTCCTTTCTTCCTCTCTTTCTCTCTTTCTCTCCTTTTTTCTTTCAACAGGGTCTCCCTCTGTCACCCAGGCTGAAGTGTAGTGGCACCATCATGGCTCACTACAGCCTTGACTTCCTGGGTTCAAGCGATCCTCCAGCCTCAGCCTCTCGAGTAGTGGGGACCACAGGTGCACACCACCACATCCAGCTAATTAAAAAATTTTTTGTAGATACCAGGTTTTCCCATGTTGCCCAGATGGGTGTCAAACTCCTAGGTTCAAGTGATCTGCCCACCTCAGCCTCCCCAAGTGCTGGGATCACAGGCATGAGTCACACTGTCTGCCCCCCGCCCCAAGTTATTTCAATTTCATTAATATTTATGCATGTAGTAAGGTTTTTTGATGCCTCTTGGTACAGTTTTTGCTTTTATGTTTTTCTACAAATATATTCTTTTCATCTTCATTTCTTTTCTTTTTTTTTTTTTGAGATGAAGTTTTGCTCTCGTCACCCAGGCTGGAGTGCAATAGTGTAATCTCAGTTTACCGCTGCGATTACACTGTTACAGAGATTACTACTGTAATCTCTGCCTCTTGGGTTCAAGCGATTCTCCTGGCTCAGCCTCCTGAGTAGCTGGGATTACAGGCACCTGCCATAATGCACAGCTAATTTTGGTATTTTTAGTAGAGACGGGGTTTCACCATGTTGGTCAGGCTGGTCTCAAACTCCTGACCTTGTGATCTGCCTGCCTCGGCTTCCCAAAGTGTTGGGATTACAGGCGTGAGCCACCTCGCCTGGTCCTTCATCTTCATTTTTAATCCTATTGACATGTAGTTTTAATCCCTTCTCATGTGATTTGTATATTTTATTTTATATATTTTTTATTCATTTGTGGTATTTTATCTATTTATTTTGAGATGGAGTTTGCTCTTGTCACCCAGGCAAGAGTGCTGTGGTGCAATCTTGGCTCACTACAACCTCCATCTCCCGGGTTTAAGTGATTCTCCTGCCTCAGCCTCCTGAGTAGCTGTGATTGTACGTGCCTGCCACCATGCCTGGCTAATTTCTGTATTTTAGTAGAGTTGGGGTTTCACCATGTTGGCCCAGCTGACCATGAACTCTTTTTTTTTTTGAGACAGAGTTTTGCTCTTGTTGCCCAGGCTGGAGTGCAATGGTGTGATCTCGGCTCACTGCAACCTCTGCCTCCCGGGTTTAAGCGATTCTCCTGCCTCAGCCTCCTGAGTAGCTGGGATTACAGGCATGCACCACCATGCCTGGCTAATTTTGTATTTTTAGTAGAGATGGGGTTTCTCCATGTTGGTCAGGCTGGTCTAGAACACCCGACCTCAAGTGATCTGCCCACCTCGGCCTCCCAAAGTGCTGGGATTACAGGTGTGAACCACCACGCCCGGCCTAATGGGTGTTCCATTCACTAGGGAGGTGAGGCCAACTGAAGATGAGATCAGGGCAATCCGAGAGGGCTTCCTGGAGGAGTAGCCTTGCCTGAGCTAGGGGGTGGGGTGATAGTGGGCTTTCAATAATGAGCTTTCAGTGCCTTGGAGAGGGCTTGTGGGATCTCTCTCTCTCTCTCTCTCTCTCTCTCTCTCTCTCTCTCTCTCTCTCGTCCCCCTACATAGAAGGCACACAAACCTTCTATCTAGACTCAAACACAACCCTTATATAGACAGCACGCAAACACACATTTGACAACATGTGTGGGTACGCGGGGCAGCATGCCTGAGCTACTAGCATGTGAATAAAAACACAGAGCCAGGCGTGGTGGCTCATGCCTGTAATCCCAGCACTTTGGGAGGCCGGGCAGCCAGATCACTTGAGCCCAGGAGTTCGACACCAGCATAGGCAACATAGTGAGACCCCCATCTCTACAAAAAATAAAAAAATTAGCCGGGTGTAGTGGCACACACCTGTGGTCCCAGTTGCTCGGGAGGCTGAGGTGAGAGAATCGCCTTGAGCCTGTGAGGCTGAGGCCGAGGTGAGTCATAATCATGCCACTGCATTCCAGCCTGAGTTACAGAACAAGACCCTGTCTCAAACAAACAAACAAATTTAAAAAAAACCCTAAAATCTCGTAATGAAAAATAGCTTTCAGGCTGGGCACAGTCGCTCATGTCTGTAATCCCAGCACTTTGAGAGGCCTAGGCAGGTAGGTTACCTGAGGTCAGGAGTTCAAGACCACCTGGCCAAAATCTTGAAACCCCGTCTCTACTAAAAATACAAAAATTACTCAGATGTGGTGTTGAGTGCCTGAAATCCCAGCTACTCAGGAGGCTGAGGATGGAGAATCACTTGAACCTGGGAAAAGGAGGGTTCAGTGAGCCGAGGTTTCACCACTGCACTCCAGCCCGGGTGACAGTGCGAGACTCTGTCTTAAAAAAAAGGATGTAATGCTGCCGTAACATTGTCACCTACTAGGGTCACACCGTTGTCTCAGCCACACTATCCAGTAGGTCTCTGTCACACCCCTTTCCAGAACAGGTAAATCCATAGAGACACAAAGTAGAGGCACAGGAATTTCTATGCTGAATTCCTCATCCCTGCAGTGTGACTGTATTTGAATACAGGGCGTTTAAAGGGGTGATTAAGGCCAGGTGCGGTGGCTCACACCTGTCATCCCAGCACTTCCGGAGGCCGAGGTGGGTGGATTGCATGAGGCCAGGAGTTTGAGACCAGCCTGGGCAGCATAGGGAGAGCCTGTCTCTACTAAAAATACAAAAAAAATTTAGCTGGGCGTGGTGAGGCGCACCTGAATCCCAGCTACTTAGGAGGCTGAGGCACGAGAAATGCTTGAGAACAGGAGGCAGAGGCTGCAGTGAGCCGAGATCGCACCACTGCACTCCCGCCTGGGCAACAGAGTGAGACTCTGTCTCAAAAAAAAAAAAAAAAAGAAAGAAAGAAAAAGAAAAAGAAAAAAATTTAAATTAGCCGGCTGTGGTGCTGTGCACCTGTGGTCCCAGCTACTCAGGTGGCTGAGGCGGGAAGACGGCTCGATTCCTGGAGGCTGCAGTGAGCTGTGATTGCGCCGTCACGTTCCAGCCTGGGAGACAGAAACACAACTGGGTGGTTCAGTTAATGTGAGAAAATGAAGCTGCTATGTCGGATCCTCATCTAATCCGGGGTCCTTAGAAGAAGAAAAAATGGACACAAAGAAAAAACAGGTGCGCACAGAGGAAAGCCCACGTGAGCACGCACGAGGAGGCGGCCGTCTGCAACCGAAGCAAGAGGTCTCAGAAAACACCAACCCTGGGCCTGGCGCGGTAGCTCACGCCTGTAATCCCAGCACTTTGGGAGGCCGAGCGGGGCGGATCACCTGAGGTCAGGAGTTTGAGACCAGCCTGGAAACAGGACGAAACGCCGTCTCTACTAAGAATACAAAAATTAGCTGGGCTTGGTGGTGTGCGTCGGTCGTCCCAGCTACGTGGGAGGGTGAGGCACGAGAATTGCCTTAACCTGGGAGGCGGAGGTTGCGGTGAGCCGAGATCTCGACACGGCACTTTAGCTTAGGTAACAGAGCTAGACTCCATCTCAAAAAACAAACAGAAACCAACCCTGATGACACCTTGAATTTGGACGCCAGCCTCCAGAAATGTGAGTAAGTTTCTGTTTTTAAGGCACCCAAGCTGTGATATTTCGTTCTGGCAGCCCTAGCAAATTCAAGCTAGTATGATAGCTCAGAAGCTTTTCTTTTTCTTTTCTCTTTTTCTTTCTTCCTTTTCTTTCTTTCTTTCTTTTTTTTTTTTTTGAGACAGGGTCATGCTCTGCCTCCCAGGCTAGAGTGCAGGGGTGCATTTGTAGCTCACTGTAACCTCAATCTCCCACGCTCGAGATCCTCCCTTTAACCTCCTGAGTAGCTTGGACTACAGGTGTGCACCACTGTGACCAGCTAATTTAACAAAAATTGTTTCATACAGATGGGGTCTGGCCATGTTGACCAGACTAGCAAAACCTGGTTTAAAAAGGTATTTGTTGATGGTCAGGTGCAGCTGATCACGTCTGTTATCCAGCACTTTGGGAGGCTGAGGCGTGAGGATTGTTTGAGCCCAGGTGTTGGAGATCAGCCTGGGCAATAGACTGAGATCTCATCTCTACTAAAAAATAAAATAGCTGGGCATAGTGGCACGTATCTGTAGTTTCTGTAGTTCTAGCCACTTAGGAGGCTGCAGTGGGAGGACTGCTTGAGCCTGGGAGATTGAGGCTACAGTGAGCTGTGATCACCCCACTGCACTCCAGCCCGGGCCGTGGAGCAAGATCCTGTCTCTCAAAACAACAATAATAAAATATATTTGTTGAATGCTGCTATGTATCAGTGCTGTTCCTGGTTCCAGCCATGAACAAAATAGCCCTGAAAAAATGGGTCTCGGTGGCTCACGCTTGTAATCTCCGCACTTTGGAAGATCAAGGCAGGCGGGACGCCTGAGGTCAGGTGTTCGAGAACAGCCTGGCCAGAATGGCAAAACCCTATCTCTACTAAACATATAAAAATTAGCGGCTGGGCACACTGGTTCATGCCTGTAATCTCAGCACTTTGGGCAGAACACCTGAGGTCAGGAGTTTGAGACCAGCCTGGCCAACATGGTGGAACCCCATCTCTACTAAAAATACAAAAATGAGGCAGGTGTGGTGACAGGTGTCTGTAATCCGAGATACGTGGGAGGCTGATTCAGGAGAATTGCTTGAATTAAGGAGGTGGAGATTGCAGTGAGCCGAGATCTCACCATTGCACTCTAGCCTGGGTGACAAGAGTGAAACTCTGTCTTAAAACAAAACAAAACAAAAAAATTAGCTGAGCCGGGCGCGGTGGCTCATGCCTGTAATCCCAGCACTTTGGGAGGCCGAGGCGGGTGGATCACGAGGTCAAGATATCCAGACCATCCTGGTCAACATGGTGAAACCCCCGTCTCTACTAAAAAATACAAAAAATTAGCTGGGCACGGTGGTGCGTGCCTGTAATCCCAGCTACTCAGGAGTCTGAGGCAGGAGAATTACCTGAACCCAGGAGGCAGAGGTTGCGGTGAGCCGAGATTGTGCCATTGCACTCCAGCCTGGGTAACAAGAGCGAAACTCCGTCTCAAAAAAAAAAAAAAAAAAAAAAAGCTGAATGTGGTAGCACATGCCTGTAATCCCAGCTATTCAGGAGGCTGATGCACAAGAATCACTTGAATTTGGGAGGCAGAGGCTGCAGTGAGCTGAGATTGAGCCACTGCACTCCAGCCTGTGTGACAGCAAGATCTTTTCTCAAAACAAAAAAAAGAAAGAAAAGAAAAAGAAAAAAAGGCCGAGTATGGTGGCTCACGCCTGTGATCCCAACACTTTGAGAGGTCGAGACCAGCCTGGCCAACATGGTGAAACCCCGTCTCTACTAAAAATACAAAATTAGCGAGACGTGGTGGTGCATGCCTGTAATTCCAGCTACTCAGGAGGCTGAGGCAGGAGAATTGCTTGAACCTGGGAGGCGGAGGATGCAGTGAGCCAAGATCACAACACTGCAAACTGTAGCCTGGGTGACAGAGTGAAACTCTGTCTCAAAACAAAACAAAACAAAACAAAAAAAATGGGGGCCGGGTGTGGTGGCTCACGCCTGTAATCCCAGCACTTTGGGAAGCTCAGGCAGGTGGATCACGAGGTCAGGAGTTCAAGACCATCCTGGCTAACACAGTGAAACCCCGTCTTTACTAAAAAATACAAAAAAATTAGCTGGGGGTGGTGGCAGGTGCCTGTAGTTCCAGCTATTCAGGAGGTTGAGGCAGGAGAATCGCTTGAACCCGGGAGGGAGGGGTTGCAGTGAGCCAAGATTGCACCACTGCTCTCCAGTCTGGGCGACAGGGGTAGACTGTCTCAAAAATTAGAAAAATGGATAGAGGGTGTTTCTGGCTGCAGTGGGGAGAACGGAGCCTGCAGGGAGCAGAGAGACCAGGGAGGGTAAAACTGCACTGATTCCCAGAGGTCAGGAAGTGGCAGAACCTAGCTGGCAAGTGCAGGAGGTCAGGTACTTGGGTTTAAACTGGAATGAATTTGGGAGTTGTGTCGCCCCCTTGTGGTAGAGTCCGGGAAGGCACTGGACCCTTGGGTTTGGACTGGAATAATGAATTTGGGAGTTGTGTGGCGCCCTCTTGTGGTAGAGTCCGGGAAGGCACTGGACCCTTGGGTTTGGACTGGAATAATGAATTTGGGAGTTGTGTGGCGCCCTCTTGTGGTAGAGTCCGGGAAGGCACTGGACCCTTGGGTTTGGACTGGAATAATGAATTTGGGAGTTGTGTGTCTCCCCTGCTGGATTCTGGGTCTGTTTTGTAGGAGAAGGTGATGGGGCTGCAGGATTGGCAGGCACGTCAGATACAGGTGGGAGGAGGCGCAGATGCGTCAGAACTGTCAGAGTGGAGCCTCGGAAGATGGCGCTAACCGCGAGCAGGAGATGATGGGACAAGGCTTGAGTGGGAGACTCTTAGGAGACCAGACTAGAACCTGCAACACTGGAGTGGCCTGCGAGGCCCCCTTTTCTTTCTTTCTTTTCTTTTCCTTTCTTTTCTTTTCCTTTCTTTTTCTTTCTTTCTTTCTTTTCGTTCTTTTTCTTCTTTTCCTTTCTTTCTTTCTTTCCTTCCTTCTTTCTTTCTTTCCTTCTTTCAAGACAGGGTCTTGCTCTGTCTCCCAGGCTAGAGTGCAGGGGTGCATTTATAGCTCACTGTAACCTCAATCTCCCACGCTCGAGATCCTCCCTTTAACCTCCTGAGTAGCTTGGACTACAGGTGTGCACCACTGTGACCAGCTAATTTAACAAAAATTGTTTCATACAGATGGGGTCTGGCCATGTTGACCAGACTAGCAAAACCTGGTTTAAAAAGGTATTTGTTGATGGTCAGGTGCAGCGGATCACGTCTGTTATCCAGCACTTTGGGAGGCTGAGGTGTGAGGATTGTTTGAGACCAGGTTTTGGAGATCAGCCGGGGCAATAGAGTGAGATCTCATCTCTACTAAAAAATAAAATAACTGGGCATAGTGGCACGTATCTGTAGTTTCTGTAGTTCTAGCCACTTAGGAGGCTGCGGTGGGAGGACTGCTTGAGCCTGGGAGATTGAGGCTACAGTGAGCTGTGATCACCCCACTGCACTCCAGCCCGGGCAGTGGAGCAAGATCCTGTTTCTCAAAACAACAATAATAAAATATATTTGTTGAATGCTGCTATGTATCAGTGCTGTTCCTGGTTCAAGCCATGAACAAAATAGCCCTGAAAAAATGGGTCTCGGTGGCTCATGTTTGTAATTTCAGCACTTTGGGAGATCAAGGCAGGCAGGAAGCCTGAGGGCAGGCGTTCGAGAACAGCCTGGCCAGAATGGCAAAACCCTGTCTCTACTAAAAATATAAAAATTAGCGGCTGGGCACACTGGTTCATGCCTGTAATCTCAGCACTTCGGGCAGCTGAGATGGGCAGAACACCTGAGGTCAGGAGTTTGAGACCAGCCTGGCCAACATGGTGGAACCCCATCTCTACTAAAAATACAAAAATGAGGCAGGTGTGGTGACAGGTGTCTGTAATCCGAGATACGTGGGAGGCTGATTCAGGAGAATTGCTTGAACTAAGGAGGTGGAGATTGCAGTGAGCTGAGATCTCACCATTTCACTTAGCTAGATGTGGTAGTGCGTGCCTGTAATCCCAGGTACTCAGGAGGCTGAGGCACAAGAATCACTTGAACCTGGGAAGCAGAGGCTGCAGTGAACTGAGATCTCATGACTGCACTTTGAGAGGTGGAGACCAGCCTGGCCAAGATGGTGAAACCCCGTATCAACTAAAAATACAAAATTTGCCAGGTGTGGTGGTGCGTGCCTGTAATTCCAACTACTCAGGAAGCTGAGGCAGGAGAATAGCTTGAACCCAGGAGGCGGAGGTTGCAATGAGCCGAGATCATGCCATTGTATTCCAGCTTGGGCGACAGAGGGAAACTCTGTCTTAAAACGAAAAAGAAAAATGGGGAGAGGGTGTTTCTGGCTGCAGTGGGGAGAACCGAGCCTGCAAGGAGCAGAGAGACCAGGGAGGGGACAACTGCACTGATCCCCAGAGATCAGGAAGGGGCGGGACCTAGTTGGTGAGTGCAGGTGGTCAGGAATGGTTGGATTCTGGGTCTGTTTCGGAGGAAAAGGCGATGGGGCTGCAGGATTGGCAGGCACATTGGATGCAGGTGGGCCAAGAACCTGTTCTTTGCTGTTGAATGGACCCAGGTTCAAATCCCACACCCTTGGAAACAATACCTGTGTCTTTAGTCAAGTGTCTTTAGGGAAGCCACTGTCCTTCTCAAGCCTCAGTTTCCCTCTGAGCTTACCCCACACTGAAATTGTGTGATGATGGCTGGTAACATCAATGATCTGCATCCCCGAAATCAGGCACAGCGTAGGTGCTCGGTGAGTGTTAATTCTGTCAATTTGGGAGTTGTGCGAGGCCCCCTTGTGGTAGAGGCCGGGAAGGCACTGGACCCTGGGTTTGGACTGGAATGATGAATTTGGGAGTTGTGTGGCGCTCCCTGGTGGTGGAGGCCGGGAAGGCAGTGGACCCTAGGTTTGGACTGGAATGATGAATTTGGGAATTGTGTGGCGCCACCTTGTGGTAGAAGTGGAGAAGGCACTGGACCCTAGGGTTTGAATTGAAATGATGAATTTGGGAGTGGTGTGGCGCCCCCTTGTGGTAGAGGCCGGGAAGGCACTGGACCCTGGGTTTGGACTGGAATGATGAATTTGGGAGTTGTGTGGCGCCCCCTTGTCGTGGAGGCCGGGAAGTCACTGGACCCTGGGTTTGGACTGGAATGATGAATTTGGGAGTTGTGTGGCGCCACCTTCTGGTAGAAGTGGAGAAGGCACTGGACCGTTGGGTTTGGACTGGAGTGATGAATTCGGGAGTTGTGTGGCGCCCCCTTGTGGTAGAGGCCGGGAAGGCACTGAACCCTAGGGTTTGGACTGCAATAATGAATTTGGGAGTTGTGTGTCACCACTTCGTGGTAAGAAGTGGGGAAGGCACTGGACCCTAGGGTTTGAATTGAAATGATGAATTGGGAGTTGTGTTGCGCCCTCTTGTGGTAGAGGCTGGGAAGGCACTGGACTCTTGGGTTTGGACTGGAGTGATGAATTTGGGAGTTGTGTGGCGCCCCCTTGTGGTAGAGGCCGAGAAGGCACTGAACCCTAGGGTTTGGACTGGAATGATGAATTTGGGAGTTGTCCCAGTGGGTGTCTTTGGAGAGGAGTGAATGTATCCGAACCATAGAAGTTTTGGAGCTAAGGAAGACTCAGAATAGAGACAGAAGGTTGGCACAGTGGTTCAGGCCTGTAATCTCAACACTTTAGGAGGCCAAGGTGGACAGATCCCTTGAGGCCAGGAGTTCAAGACCAGCCTGGCCAACGTGGTAAAACCGCATCTCTACTAAAAATGCAAATTTAGCCAGGTTGGTGGTGGGTGCCTGTAATCCCAGCTACATGGGTGGCTGAGGCAGGAGAATTGCTTTAATCTGGGAGGCAGAGTTTGCAGTGAGCCAAGATTGCACCACTGCACTCCAACCTGGGCAGCACAGCAAGACTCTGTCTCAAAAAAAAAAAAAAATTAAAGAGATAGAAGCTGGGCATGGTGGTTCACATGTTTAATCCTAGCTGCTTGGTAGGCTGAGGTGGGAGGATCGCTTGAGTACTGGAGGCCAAGGCTGTAGTGAGGTAGTATTGCACCACTGCACTCCAGCCATGGCAACAGAGTGAGACCCTGCTCTACTTAAAAAAAAAGAAAGAAAGAAAAGAAAAAGTTAAAAAAAGGAGGGCCAAGTGTGGTGGCTCATACCTGTAATCACAGCACTTTGGGAGCCCATGCTAGGTGGATGACTTGAGCCCAGAAATTTGAGAACAACCTGGGCAACATAGTGAGACCCCCATCTCTACAAGAAATACAAAAATTATTTGGATGTGGTGGTGCCTGCCTGTAGTCCCAGCTACTCAGGAGGCTGACCTAAGAGGATCACTTGAGGCCAGGAGGTTGAGGCTGCAGGGAGCCATGATCTTGCCATTGCACTCCAACCTGGGTGACAGAGCAAGATATCATCTCAAGAAAAGAAAAAGCTTGTAGATGAAAATTCATAGCAGCAGTACAGGCAACAAAATTTTACCTCTGTTCTCTTGGGATCCGTCTATGCCTGAGAATTATCAAGTTGACATAAAACAGATTAACAGGCCAGGTGCAGTGGCTCATGCCTGTAATCCCCGCACCTTGAGAGGCTGAGGCAGGCAGATCATCTGAGGTCGGGAATTCAAGACCAGCCTGACCAACACAGTCAAACCCCATGTCTACTGAAAATACAAAATTATCTGGGCATGGTGGCACATGCCTGTAATCCCAGCTACTCGGGAGACTGAAGCAGGAGAATTGCTTGAACCTGGGAGGTGGAAGTCATGGGGAGCCGACAACAAAAGTGAAACTCTGCCAAAACCAGAGAGGTCGAGGCTGAGGTGAGTCATGATCACGCCACTGCATTCCACTTTAAAATCTTCCAGCGGATTCTTCTGTTATTCATACTGCACCTTGTGTAGGCTGTGCTTAGCCCCGGCATTCTCATACACATTCCAGTATCAGCCTTTCATGTTCCACAGAATGAATCCTGTTGTGATTTTGACCAAAATTGCTCTGAATTTATAACAGAACTTGGCATCTTTGTGAAATTGACATCTTTATGAAATTGGGTCTTCTTACCCAAAACTAGGCTGTATGTCTCACCATTTATTTAGATTGTCTTTCAAGGTTATATATGTATATATATATATATTTTTTTTTTGAGACAGGGTCTCACTGTGGATCAAATTGGAATGTAGCGGGAGATCATAGCTCACTGTAGCTTCAACTTCTAGGGCTCAAGTGATCCTCCCACCTCAGCCTCCTGAGTAGCTTTTTTTTTGAGACAGTCTTGAAAAAAAAAATACAGTACTTCATGCCTGTACTGCTGCTATGAATTTTCAGCTCTGTCACCAGGAACTAGGCTGGAGTGCAGTGGCGCAATCTCAGCTCACTGCAACTTCTGCCTCCCAGGTTCAAGCAATTCTCCTGCCTCAGCTTCCCAAGTAACTGGGACTACAGGCGTGTGCCACCACGCCCAGCTAATTTTTGTATTTTAGTAGAGACGAGGTTTCACCATGTTGGCCAGGATGGTTTTGAGCTCCTGATCTCATGATCCCCCCACCTCAGCCTCCCAAAGTTCTGGGATTACAGGCATGAGCCACTTCGACCAGCCTAATTTTTAGAATTTTTGTAGAGATGTGGTCTTCCTATGTTGCCCAGGATGATCTTGAACTCCTGGGCTTAAGTCATCCTCCCTCTTTGGCCTCCCAAATTTCTGGGATTACAGACATGTGCCACAATGCCTGGCTGTTTTAATACTTTTATTTTATTTTATTTTTTGAGTTGGAGTCTCACTCTCTCACCCAGGTTGGAGTGCAGTGGCACCATCTTAGCTCACTGTAACCTCTGCCTCCTGGGTTCAAGCAATTCTCCTTCAGTTTCCTGAGTAGCTGGGATTATAGGTGCCTCCCACCATGCCCGGCTAACCTTTGGGTTTTTAGTAAAGATGGGGTTTTGCCATGTTGCCCAGGCTGGTCTGGAACTCCTGGGCTCCAGCTCCACCCACCTCTGACTCCCAAAGTGCTGGGATTACAGACGTGAGCCATTGCTCCTGGCCGTTTTAGCATATTTTATGTAATATTCTCTATAAGGACCTTGCTCTGACTAGATTTACTCTTACGTAGTCTTTTTCTTTTCTTGTTTTTTGTTTGTAAGTGATATCTTCTCTAACTGATCATTGCTGAGCAATCAAAATAAAATTAAATGCTTTTCCTATACTGACTTTGGATTCAGCCAGCTTTCTAAACTCATCATGAATTTTAATAATGTACTGTAGAAACGTCTGAGCTTTTAACATAGAATTCTAAATGACCTCCCTGTGTTACCTTGAATTATCTGTCTGACAGGTCACATAGCTCTTCCCTCAGTATCGATCCTTGGTGCCTTATTTAGTTTATTTGGTTGAAGTCATGGTTTCCTGAGTTGACTTTTTTTTTTTCCACAGAATCTCCCTCTGTCACCCAGGCTGGAGTGCAATGGTATGATGTTAGCTCACTGCAACCTCTGCCTTCTGGGTTCAAGTGATTCTCACCCCTCAGTCTCCCAAGTAGCTGGAATTACAGGTGGGCACCACCACGCCTGGCTGACTTTTAGTAGAGACGGGGTTTTGCCATGTTAGCTATGCTGGTATCGAACTCCTGACCTCAAATGATCCACCTGTCTTGGTCTATGAAAGTGTTGGCATTAAAGGAGTGAGCCATGGCACCCAGCCTGTATTTCCTGGGTTGTATTAATACTTGTAGATGTTTGTCTGTGTGTGGGCATTGAAGAGTTAGCTATTTATTGTAGTCTTCTCAGTGTAGGCTTCTTTGTACCCATCTTTCTTGGGAAGGCTTTTCAGATATTCAAAAGGACTTGGGTGTTGCAATCTAAGCTGTATCTGCTTTAGGGGGCACCCTAGGCCTGGTAACACCGTGGGTGGTTCTTGCAGACTCATAGAGGTACCACCTTGATAGTCTTGGACAAGATCTGAGAAGTTCTCTTGATTACCTGGCTGAGACGCTTGTTCTCTTCCCTTACTCTCTCCCAAATGAATGGAGTCTCTCTCTCTGTTCTCAGCCACCTGAAGCTGGGGTGGAGTGACACAAGCACCCCTGTGGTCACCACCACTGTGATTGCGCTGGGTCAGACCTGAAGCCAGCGCAGCACTGGGTCTCCCCAAAGGCCTGTCACACTCCCTGGTTACCGCCTATGTTCACTCGAGGTCCTGGGTCTCTACAGTCAGCAGGTGGCAAAGCAGGCAGGCCTTCAGGGTGGTGAGTTCCCCGCGGCCTGGGAGGGTCCAGAGGTGCCGTGCAGGAGCCAGGGACTAGTCAAAACCTTAGAAGTCAACTGGGTGCAGTTACTCGTGCCTTTAATCCCGGCACTTTGGAAGGCCGAGGTAGGTGGATCACTTGAGGCCAGGAGTTCAAGAACAGCCTGGCCAACATGATAGAACCCTGTCCCTACTAAAAATAAAGAAATTAGCCAGGCGTGGCGGTGCCCAGGTACTCGGGAGGCTGAGGCAGAAGAATCGCTTGAACCCTGCAGGCGGAGGTTGTAGTGAGCTGAGATCACACCATTGCACTCCAGCCTGGGTGACAGAGCGAGACTCCATCTCCAAAAAACAAAACAAAACAAAACAAAAAAACCTCAGAAGACTACCTGATGTTCTATTGTATTGCAACTGAGCTGGCTCTCATATCACAGGACACATCCTCTTCAAAGGCAGAGGAGCCTCGCCTAGGGGCCTCTGCCACCTCATTCCCATGGGGAGCCCTGCCATACTACCATCAGTGTTCCCTTCAGGCCCACGGGCCCCTAAGTCAGCTTGTGGTGAATACTCCCTGGCCTGGGACTCATGCTTCAGGGCAGTGGGCTTCCCCTCTGGCTCAGGGCGGGTCCAGAAAGGCCATCCAGGAGTCAAGTCCTGGAATCGAGGACCCTGGGAGCCCTCCTGGTGCTCTACCCCACTGTGACCAAGCTGGTACCGAAGCTGGAAGACAAAATCCCCTTTACTTTTCCCTCTGCTTTTCTTTTCTTTCTTTGTATTTATTTGTTTTTGAGACGGAGTCTCGCTCTGTCACCCAGGTTGGAGTGTAGTGACGTGATCTGGGCTCACTGCAACCTCCGCCTCCAAGCCCAGCTAATTTTTTGTTATTTTTTAAATTTTTTGAGACAGAATTTTACTCTGTCACTCAGGCTGGAGTGCAGTGGTGCATCTCAGCTCACTGAAACCTCCACCTCCTGGGTTCAAGCAATTTTCCTGCCTCAGCCTCCCAAGTAGCTGGGACTACAAGTACACGCCACTGGGCCCAGCTAATTTTTGTATTTTCAGTAGCGACAGGGTTTCACTATGTTGGCCAGGCTGGTCTTCAACTGCTGACCTTGTGATTCACCCACCTTAGCCTCCCAAAGTACTGAGATTACAGGCATGAACCATGACGCCTGGCCAATTTTTATATTTTTAGTAGAGACAGGGTTTCACTATGTTGGCTAGGCTGGTCTCAAACTCCTGACCTTGTGATTTGCCCATCTCGGCCTCCCAAAATGCTGGGATTACAGGCATGAACCACCGTGCCTGGGCTTTCCCTCTGCTTCCTCAAGCTGAAGGAGCCTCACTCCATAGCCACCACAGCTGGGAATGTGCTGAGTCTTACCTGAGGCCAGCAAGTCTCAGTCTCACCCAAAGCCCTCAACGCGGTGCCTGGGTATCACTGCTGATTAGGGCCCAAGGGCACTTCGGTCAGCAGGTGATGGATCCTCCAGGACTGGGTTCTTCCCTTCAAGGCACTGGGTTCCCTTTTGGCCCAGTATGTGTCTAGAAATGTCTGTGGCCAGGCGCGGTGGCTCACGCCTGTAATCCCAACACTTTAGAGGCCAAGGTGGGCGAATCACAAGGTCACAAGTTCTAGACCAGCCTGGCCAACATGGTGAAACCGCCTCTCTACTAAAGATAAAAAAAATTAGCCAGGCGTGGTGGCACGTGCCTGTAATCCCAGCTCTTTGGGAGGCTGAGGCAGGAGAATCACTTAAACCCAGGAGGCAGAGGGTGCAGAGAGCCGAGATTATGCTATTGCACTCCAGTCTGGGCGACAGGGTAAGACTCCGTCTCAAAAAAAAAAAAAAAAGTCCTCAGGGAGCTGGGGCCTGGAACACGGGCCTCGTGACTCTGACCCACGCACTGCCCTGCTATGGCTGGGCTGGTTTCCAAGATGCAAGACAAAGTCTTCCCCGCTCTTCCCACTCCTCTCCCCAAGCAGAAGGAAGAAGTCTCTCTTTGAGCCACGAGCAGCCTGAGGTGAGGGATGGGGTGATGCCAGCACTCGCTTAGTCACCCCAGCTGGTGTCTCAATACGCCACATGCCCCTCTGTCTACTATCTCTGGGCCCAGTTCATCCCTAGCAATGCAGGACAGGTGAGCCCCAAAGTGGAGTTGAGCCTGAGAGGATTCTTTTTTGCAGTGGTGTGATCTCGGCTCACTGCAACCTCTGCCTCTTGGGTTCAAGCGATTCTCCTGCCTCAGCCTCCTGAGTAGCTGGGATTACAGGTGTGCACCACCATGCCTGGCTAATTTTGTATTTTTAGTAGAGATGGGGTTTCCCCATGTTGGCCAGGATGACATTAAATGTAACACTTGACATGTATGATGCTTAATCTATTTTTGCTTTTTAGTTTTTGGGTCTTCCACCGTTGCTTAGGTTGGAGTGCAGCGGCAAGATCATGGCTCACTGCAGCCTTGAACTCCTGGTTCAAGTGATCCTCCCGCCTTGACCTCCTGAGTAGCTGGACTACAGGCACATACCACCCATGCCTAATTTTTAAATTTCGTGTAGAGATGAGGGTCTTGCCATGTTGCCAGGCTGATCTTGAACTCCTGGGATCAAGGGATTCTCTGCCTTGGTCTCCAGAAGTGCTGGGATTACAGGTATGAGCCACTGCACCTGGCTTTTTTTATTTCTGTTACTTATTTTTCTTTATTAATCTTACCAGATGTTCCTCTATTAGTCATTCAAATAACTTTCATGTTTGATGACCCTCTAAAATACACTTACTGTGTATGAGGCTTTTCTTCCATTAAGCTTATTTTACTGTTCTTTAAAACCTTCTTAAATGTTTAGCTAATTATTTTTGAGCTTTTTCTTTCTTTTTGAGATGAAGTCTCGCCCTGTCGCCCAGGCTGGAGTGCAATGGCATGATCTTGGTTCACCGCAACCTCTGCCTCCTGGGTTCAGGCGATTCTTCTGCCTCAGCCTCCCAAGTAGCTGGGATTACAGGCACAAGCCACCATGCCTGGCTTTTTTTTTTTTTTTTTTTTTTTTTTTGCATCTTTAGTAGAGACGGGATTTCACCATGTTGGTCAGGCTGGTCTTGAACTCCTGACCTCGTGATCTGCCCACCTTGGCCTCCCAAAGTGCTGGGATTACAGGCATGAGCCTAGTTACACATTTCCTTCAAAGGATCACTTAAGCTACATTCCACAAGCATTTCCATGTACTATTTTTGCTATTCATCTATGAAAGTGTATTTTCTATCTCCATTATGAGTTATCTTTCAACCTATGAAGTTTTTGTTGCTTGTTTTCTGGGGGAAATGGGAATAGTTGGATAGGGAAACACCAGGTAAATGAGATAATTATAAGCCTCGCTTCGTGAGACACCATAGTTGATTTATACAAATCCCTTTCTTCGTGCATTTATTAAGATGAAATTTGCATAGCGTATTAACCATTTCAAACTGAACAATTCAGTGACATTTAGTACATTCACAATGTTGTGCCACTACAACTTTAGCTCCAAAACATTTTCATAACTACAAAATAAAACTCTGTACCTTTGAGACAGTTTCTTCCCATGCCTTCTGCCCGCAGCCCCCCACAACTATAAATGTGCATTTTATTTTTATAGGTTTACCTCTTCTGGATATTTCATACAGGTGGAATCACAAAATGTGTGACCTTTTATGTCTGGCTTCTTACACTGAGCATAATCGTTTCAGGGTTCCTTCACATGCAGCATGTCAGTGCCGCGTTCCTTTTCATGGCTGAGTAGTATTCCATTGTATAGATTGACTGCAATTTGTTTATTCAGCCACTGGACATTTGGGATGTTCTACCCTTTTCTTTTTTCCAGATAGGGTCTCACTCTGTTGCCCAAGCTGGCGTACGGTGGCGTGATATAGCTCACAGCAGTCTTGTACTCCTGCGCTCAGGCAAACTTCCCTCTCAGCTTCCTGAGTAGTTGGGACTATACACACACACATGCCACCACACCCTGCTTATTTTTCTATTTTTTAAATTTAATTTTTTTTTTTAGAGACAGAGTTTCACCACGTTGGCCAGGCTGGTCTCAAATTCCTGATCTCAGGTGATCCACCCGCCTCGGCCTCCCAAAGTGCTGGGATTACAGATGTGAGCCACTGCTCCTGGACGTTTTGGCATATTTTATATAATATTCTCTATAAGGACCTTACTCTGGCCATTATTTTTGTTTTTTAGATGGAGTCTCACTCTGTCACCAGGCTGGAGTGCAGTGGTGCGATCTTGGCTCACTGCAATCTCCGCTTCCCAGGTTCAAGTGATTCTCCTGCCTCAGCCTCCCAAGTAGGTGGGATTACAGGTGTGCGCCACTACGCCCAGCTAGTATATATTTTTGTATTTTTTTTTTTAGTAGAGTTGGGGTTTCACCATGTTGGCCAGGATGGTCTCAATCTCTTGACTTTGTGATCTGCCCACCTTGGACTCCCAAAGTGCTGGGATTACAGGTGTAAGCCACCACGCCCAGCTGATTTTTCTCTATTTTGTAGAGGAAGTGTCTCACCACGTTGCCCAGATGGTCTCGAACTCCTATATTCAAGCAATCCTCCTTCTTCGACCTCCCAAAGTGTTGGGATTACAGGAGTGAACCACTGTGACCGGCTGTTTCTACCTTTATTGTGACTAGTGCTGCAATGAACATTCATGTGTAAGTATTTGAGTACCTGCTTCCAGTTCTTTTGGGTCTATTCCTAGGAGTGGAATTGCTGGATCATGTTGTAATTCTGTTTAGCTTCTTGAGGAACCACCAAATGATTTTCCACAGTGATTAACTATTTTACATTTCCACCAGCAATGAACACAGTTGTTTCAATTTTTCCACATCCTTGCCAACACTTCGTTCATTATACCCACTCTTGCGGATGTGAAGGGGTTTCTCATTGTGGTTTTGATTTGCATTTTCCTAATGACTAATGATGTTGAATATTTTTTCATGTGCTTTTTATTTCTGAGAATTTTTTTTTTTTTTAAGACAGAGTCTTGCTTTTGTTGCCCAGGCTGGAGTGCAATGGCACAATTTCAGCTCACTGCAACTCTGCCTTCTGGGTTCAAGCGATTCTCCTACCTCAGCCTCCCAAGTAGCTAGGATTACAGGCGCCCACCACCATGCCCAGCTAATTTTTGTATTTTTAGTAGAGATGGGGTTTCTCCATGTTGGTCAGGCTGGGCTTGAACTCCTGACCTCAGGTGATACACCTGCCTTGGCCTCCCAAAGAGCTGGGATTACAGGCCTGAGCCACCGCGCCTGACCAGTAAATTTCTATTCAAACCCTTTGCCCGTTTTTTTTCTTTTTTGTGGAGACAGGAGTCTTGTTCTATTTCCCAGGCTGGTCTTGGATTCCTGGACTAAGCGATCCTCTTGCCTAAACCCCCAAAGTGCTGGGATTATAGGGGTGAGCCACCACACCTGGTTGCTTTGCACATTTATTTTTTTGAGACCAAGTCTGGCTCTGTTGCCAAGGCTGGAGTGCAGTGGCATGATCTCGGGTCACTGCAACCTCTGCCTCCTGGGTTCAAGCAGTTCTCTCACCTCAGCCTCCTGCGTAGCTGAGATTAGAGGTGCCTGCCACCATGCCTGGCTAATTTTTGTATTTTCACTAGAGACAGGGTTTCGCCAGGCTGCTCTTAAACTCCTGACCTCAGGTGATCCGCTGGCCTCGGCCTCCCAAAGTGCTGGGATCACGTGAGCCACTGCGCCCAGCCTGTGTTTATATTTCATTATGGGTCTGCTAGCTAGGTATTCATGCCTATGCAACGTTATTTCATTTGGGTTGCTTTTGAGCTTTATAAAAGGTCAACAATTGTACACAATGCTGAATGGTTTTACAGTGTTGGTAACAATTTATACTCCCCTCAATAATGTATGTGAGATTACTGACCCCCCGACATTCTCTCCAATTCTTTCTGTTGTCCAACTTCCTTTTTATTTTTGAGACGGAGTCTCACTCTGTTGACCAGGCTGGAATGCAGTGGTATGATCTCAGCTTGCCGCAACCTCCACTTCCCAGGCTCAAGCGGTTCTCCTGCAGCAGCCTCCCAAGTAACTGGGATTACAGGTATGCACCACCACACCCAGCTTATTTTTGTATTTTTAGTAGAGATGGGGTTTTACCATGTTGATCAGGCTCAGGCTGGTCTCGAACTCCTGACCTCAAGTGATCTGCCTGCCTCAGCCTCCCAAAGGGCTGGGATTCCAGGTGTGAGCCACCGCGCCTGGCCTCCGTTTCTTTATTTTTGGAGCTTTTTAAGAGATGGTGACTGTCTCCAGGCTAACCCTTGGGAAGCCTGTGGGATTTTTATCCTCATTCCCTCCATTGTCCCAAGGGAGATGCCAGGGATGGGGCTGAGCATCTCCTCTGCTTGGTCTATGACCTCTGTGCGACCTCGGGCAAAGGACTGGACCTTTCAGAGCTAGTCTGTAAGGGGGTCTTTGAGAGGCTGACCAAGGTCACCCTAAGGGTGGAGGGAGAGGCTTATTCGAGGCGCTGGCTGGGGAGTCGGGGGCTCATCTGGGAATAGCAAGGGGGTGGGTCTCTGGGCTCTGTTGCTGTCTGGGGCCCCTGGGGGGCCCTTACATCAATGGGATACATAAATGGAGGTTTGGCTCCCTCGGGGGTCTCTGAGGATGAGGAAGGAGCTTTGATGGGGACCCAAGTTCTCAGGCAGAAAATATGGCTCCGTTTATGTTTTATTGGACCCTTTTCAGCCTGGGGCTCCCCCTGCCGGCTGCAGCCCGGAGGTGTCTGTGGCCAGCTGAGGCATCCAGCTGCTGCCTCTCAGCTCTGTCCAGTTGCCCAGTGGGAGAGAGGGCGGGTGGGCAGAAGGAAGGGGCAGGAGACAGATCATCAGCCCTCCCCGCCCACCCCGGGTGGGGCCCTCCCTGCCTCCGGAAAGGTGGCCCCAGGACTGCCAGTCCCATCACCCCAGAAATATCCAAGGCGTTAGGGGCAGCCCCTCATGGCCAGCCCCCACTTGGCTATGTGGCCGTTGTGTGACTGTTGTTCAGACGCCCGGCCACCCGGCTCCGAGGGCCGTCAGCAGGAACTGCCCTGGGCCCTTGAGCCGCCCCGTTCTTTAGCTGGAGAGGTTCCTGGGTTGCTGCCACCTCCTCCTCACTGGAGTCCGATTCTTCCACGTCACTACGAATGTCCTTCTCCATCTGGGGAACAGAGGGAGGGATGCGGGTTGGAGCAAGGAGAGAGGAGGAGCTTGGGGCTGGGGCTGGGGACCCCGGGGAGGTCCAGCCATACCTGGCCCTTCTTCACGAAGCTATAGAGCATGCGCAGGATGAGGCAAGACCAGAACACATGTAGCAGCTGCAGCAACGTCAGAAGCACATTCAAGAAGTAGTAGCCGAAGAAGGGGCCAGTGTTGCTGACGGACTCATAGTATGTGGTGTAGAGGATCCTACAGCAGGAGGGAGAGGAGGACGCCGGGCCTTCATCAGCTGCTGTAGACCCCAGTCCTAGGAATCTCTTAACTGGCATGGCCTTCCCTGCTCCATAACCTTCTATAGCTCCCTAGTGCCCTCCACCCTATGATACCTGTGCTCTTAAGCTGGGCACTCAAGGGCCCCTCTCACTGGCTTGTACTAAATGAGCAGAACACACTCAAGCTCTCTGACGGGCCGTTCATGACCATGAACCCCGACCCAAGAGGGTGCTTATGATCCCAGCTGCTTTACTGGATGGCACTTTGACCCCTTTTCTCTTCTCAGCCCCCATCACCTCCCTCTCATTAGCAGGTGACTGCCTTCTCATCTCAGAGGGGAGGGGCTTCACATCTCAGGAAGGCAGGCAGTGGGGCCTCATCTCCCAGGAAGACTGAGGGAGCAGGGCTCCATCTCCCAGAGTTTAAGAGGGGCGGGGCTGGATACAAGAAGCTAGAGAGGGGCGGGGCTTTATCTCCAGGCAGACAGACAGGGTGGGGCCTCATCACCCAGGGAGCCAGACAGGGGTGGGGCTTCATCTCCCTAGGAGTCTGGGAGGGGTGGGGCTTCATTTTCACTGTGCAACCTGTCAGTTGGAAAGAATGTTCCCAAGTGCCCTGCTCCTCCCCTCAAATTCCACCTTCTTGCTTGTTGCCTGGGACGCTGTCCTGGAGCCAGCTCCCACCGCCCCCTCTCTTCTGAAACCCAGTGCAAAGACGGAGCTTTGCACTGTCCCCAAGACTGGAGTGCAGGGGCATGATCTTGGCTCACTGCAACCTCAGCTTCCTGGGTTCCAGCGATTCTCCTGCCTCAGCCTCCCAAGTAGCTGGGATTATAGGCACCCACCACCATACCTGGCTAATTTTGGTATTTTTAGTAGAGGTGGTTTTGCCATTTTGGCCAGGCTGGTCTCGAACTCCTGACCTCAAATGATCTGTCTGCCTCAGCCTCCCAAAGTGCTGGGATTACAGGTGTGAGTCCCTGCACCCGGCCTTCCTGCTCGTTCTTAAGCATCAACGCCAACCCCACTGTTATTTCACACAAGAAAAAGCCAAACCCGAAAAGCTCTCTGTTGACTCTACTCTGCCCCTCTGGCTACCAACTTCCTTTCCCTGTAGGCTTATTTCTTGGAACTCGTTGAAAGTATTGGCTGCAGCTGCCGTGTTTCTTCTACCCCAAAATCAACTGTAGGGTTACCAGTGACCTCTCCTTCCTCACTACACAGTGCCGAGCCCCAGCCCCAACCTTCAGCAACCAGTACAGCAAGTGCCCAGTGGCCCACCCTCCTCCCTGGGCCCCTTCCCTCTCTGGCTCCCCCCACCCCACCATCTCCCCATCTCACAGCCACTTCTGCCTGATCTCAGGCTCTGACCCCAAGACAGGTGGGAGCCATGGAGGGTTGTAGGCAGAGGAAGGATGCCATCTGACTCATATGCTCCATAAGCCCTGTTCTTGCTCTCTCGATATGCAAACATCAGGGAGCCCCAGGAGTGAGCCTCTCTGTCCAAATCTGGTCCCTAGGTGACCCAATCCAGGCTGGTGGCTGCAAATACCAGCCATGGACTGGCAACTCCTACATTACCTCTTTCCCCAGAAGCCCAGACTGGCATGCCCAGTGCCTTCTCCGTGTCTCCTCCAAGGCTACAGACACCCTCAAACCCAGCAGGGCAAAACTCCTGATGCCTCCAGCAGTTCCTTCTGTGCTTGCTCGCATCTCCTGACCCCAGAGGCATCCCCTTGGGTCTGCCCACTTCCCTCGCCTACCCTGGGTCCCCTCGCTCCTGCCTACACTTCCCATTATGTTTCCCTGCAGCTGCTGGAGGGCACCCAGAACATCTGGGTCAGATCAAATCCCTCCTCTGCTTATAACCTCCATGGCTCACATCTCCCTCGCGGTCAAAGCCAAAGTCCTCCCCACATCAAGGCCCTGGATGGCCTACCCCTATCTCCTCCCTGCCCTCCCCGTCACCCACTGTGCTCCAGCCACGAAGGCCTCCTCGCTGTTCCTCTAACATGCCAGGCACCGTCTTGCCTCAGGGCCTTTGCACAGGCTGTTCTCTCTTCCTGGAACCTTCTTCTCCTCTGATCAACACGGTTCTGTCCTTCACCCCCTCCCATCTGCCTGTGCAAATGCTGTCGGCGAGGCATTCCCTGCCCACTGTAATTCCCAACTACCTCCAACTACCCACCCTGCCCATAATTCCTGTTCCCTTCCCAACTTTATTAAAATTATTTATTTAGAGACAGAGTCTTGGTCTGTCACCCAGGCTGGGGTGCAATGGCATGATCTTGGTTCACTGCAACCTTTGACTCCTGGGTTGAAGCAATTCTCCTGCCTCAGCCTCCCGAGTAGCTGGGACTACAGGCATGTACCACAATGCCCAGCTAATTATCGTACTTTTAGTAGAGACGGGGTTTCTCTATGTTGGCCAGGATGGTCTCAAACTCCTGACTTCAGGTGACCTGCCCACCTCGGCCTCCTACAGTGCTGGGATTACAGGCGCAAGCCACCACATCCAGCCAATTTTATATTTTTTTAAGACAAAGTTTCCTCTGTCACCCAGGCTGGAGTGTAGTGGTGCAATCTTGGTTCACTGTAGCCTCTGCCTCCTAGGTTCAAGTGATCCTCCTGCCTCAGCCTCTTGAGTAGCTGGGACTATAGGCTACTTACCATTACTCAGTGTGCCTGGACCATGGAGTGGAAGGAGAGGTCAGGGTTGCCAGCGCACCAAAGTCTGCCCAGTAAATATTTGTGGGACCTCTTGAATGTGCTGGGAACACAGCAGAGGCCACAGTGCGAAGATCCCTGCCCTTGTGAGCAGACATTGCAGGGGTTGGAGCCACCACACCTGGCGTGTGTGTGTGTGTGTGTGTATGTGTATGAATATATGATAGATTCTCACTCTGTCACCCAGGCTGAAGTGTAGTGATACAATCTAGGCTCACTGCAACCTCCACTTCCCGGGTTCAAGTGATTCTCCTGCCTCAGCCTCCCGAGTAGCTGGGATTACAGGCATGTACCATCCTATCTAGCTAATTTTTGTATTTTTGGTGGAGATGGGGTTTCACCATGTGGCCAGGCTGGTCTTGAACTCCTAACCTCAAGTGATCTGCGTGCTTCGGCCTCCCAAAGTGCTGAGATTATAGGCATGAGCCACCGTGCCTGGCCCCCTGACTTAATTTGCTTGTTAGTACAGTCACTCCTTCGCGTGTTGTCTATTTCACCTGGCTGCCTCATTTACCATCTGCTCCCCCCACCCCTGCTGCAATGTCTGCTCACGAGGGCAGGGATCTTTGCACTGTGGCCTCTGCTGTGCTCCCAGCACATTCAAGAGGCCCCACAAATATTTACGGGGCAGACTTTGGTGCACTGGCAACCCTGACCTCTCCTACTCCGTGGTCCAGGAATGCTGAGTAATGGTAAGTATAATTCTCAGTTCATCTCACCTCTGGGCCTTTGCATATGTTGTGCCCTGTGCCTGGAAGCCCCTGCCTCCTCCTGGAGTCTCCCAGCCAATACCCCCAGCTCCCTGGGGCAGGGTGCCGAGGGTGAGGCAGTCTTGGAATCTCAGACATGCCCTCCCACCTCCCTGACTCCCACGGGAAGGCTGACTCACTGGGTGGGGAAGAGCACCAGGCGGGTGTAGAAGAAGACCAAGGAGAAGATGAGGAAGAGAGCATCGCACACTCGCCGATACTGTGTGTAGTTGACCATCTTACAGGCCTGAGAAAGGCAGCAGAGAGAAATGCGCTCAGGATCAGGGGCCAGGCAAGGAGGGGCCTGGTCTCAGGGATAAGGTGCCATAGGGAAGGACCAGGTGAGTTGGGGTGGGACCTAACTTTCCAGGAACTACCTAGAAAGGTAAAAAGTGTGAATATAGGGTGGGTGCAGTGGCTCATGCCTGCAATCCCAGCACTTTGGGAGGCTGAGGCAGGCAGATCACCTGAGGTCAGGAGTTCGAGACCATCCTGGCCAACATGGTGAAATCCTGTCTCTACTAAAAACACAAAAATTAGCTGGGCATGGTGGCGAGTGCCTGTAATCCCAGCTACTTGGGAAGCTGAGGCAGGAGAATCGCTTGAATCTAGGAGGTGGAGATTGCAGTGAGCCGAGATTGCGCCATTGCACTCCAGCCTGGTTGACAAGAGTGAAACTCCATCTCAAAAAAAGAAAGTGTGTGAATACATGTGTGTCTGCACATGTGTGTAGCTTTGTCCTCCAAGGAGGAAGGCAGAAAGGGGCAGGGCTTTATCTCCCAGGAAGACGGAGGGAACAGGGCATCATCGCCAAAGCAAGATGAGAGTGGCAGGACCTGCCCAAGGAAGCCGGGAGGGGTGTGGCTTAATCATCCAGGAAGACAGATGGGGTTGGGCCTCACTGCCCAAGGAGGCAAGGAAGGGCAGGGCCTCAGCCAGGAAGACAAGGAGGCTGGGAGTGGCAGGGCTTCACTTCACCTCCCTGGAAGGTTGGGAGGAATGGGAGGGGCACCTGGGAGGGGCTGGGTACAGCAGCTGGCAGGGGTCAGGCAGGGGCCAGGCCCACCTCCAGCAGGTAGTCGGAGGAATCGTGTAACAGCAGTACCAGACAGCCAATGCGCACCAGGTTGGCGCTGTAGGAGAAGGTCATCAGGATGACTGCCACGAAGTGATGCATCACCTGCTCTTTAAAATCCTGTGGGAGATGTTGGGTCATAGTGGGGACGAGGCTTGATGCTGGAGGGGGCCCCCTACCCCATGGGCCAAGGAGTGGGCCCTTTCAGAGAGTTGGTGTGGCCTCTCCGCCTCATGCAGGAGGCACCAGGAAGTTCTCAGGATCTGGTTGTGACGCCGCCTCACCGCCCAGCACCCCAGCTCCCTGTCCAGAGACTGGGGCTTCCAGAATCTTGTTTGGCCTCACCTTGCGCTTGACATCAAAGGGCAGCCTCATTAGCAGTGAGAGGTAGAAACCCATCTCGAAGAGGTACCACCAGTACACGGATGGCTTCAGGGTCTGTGGCAGGGCAGGGCAAGGTTAGCTGTGGGGAGCAAAGGCTCCCATCGGGCAGGGGTATGGCTCAGGACCCTCTCCCTTCACCCAAAACCAGGACACTTGAATCCCAATGAGTGAGCTCCCCATCCCTGGAGGTAATCAAGGGCAGTGGTTTGGTGGAAGCTCCTGCTTGGAGTTTCCTGGCCCCTCTCTATTCCACAGGGGAATCAAAGATAGAGAGTGGGACTCAGGGGAATGATGGTTTAGTATCAGGGTTCGGGTCTCATGACCATGGCTGCAGCAACAGTCTGACCTGTCAAGTGTTCACACACACTCTGACACTCACCTGCTCTGGGTAATTCTCCCAGCACATTACTGGTGCCCACAGCCATGGCTCCTGCAGGGAAACGGGTGTCAGGCTGTGTAGAAGTGAGAATCCAGCCTCCCAGCCTGGGTCTGTGGCCTCTTTGGGATTCCTTCCATAATCTCATAGATGCTGCCTTTACCCAGCCCTGCTTTTTCCTGCCTCTCACTCGCGAGTTGGGGGCTATTCCAAGGAGGCCAGGAGAAGCGGGACCTCATCAGCCAGGAAGACAGAGGGGGTGGGGCCTCATCAGCCAGGAAGACAGAGGGGGTGGGGCCTCAGTCAGGAAGACAGAGGGGGTGGGGCCTCATCAGCCAGGAAGACAGAGGGGGTGGGGCCTCATCAGCCAGGAAGACAGAAGGGGTGGGGCCTCATCAGCCAGGAAGACAGAGGGGGTGGGGCCTCGGCCAGGAAGACAGAGGGGGTGGGGCCTCATCAGCCAGGAAGACAGAGGGGGTGGGGCCTCATCAGCCAGGAAGACAGAGGGGGTGGGGCCTCATCAGCCAGGAAGACAGAGGGGGTGGGGCCTCAGTCAGGAAGACAGAGGGGGTGGGGCCTCATCTGCCAGGAAGACAGAGGGGGTGGAGTCTCATTGCCCAAGAAGGCTGAGAGGGGCGGGGCCTCATCAGATACCCAAACCTGTAGCACATGGTAGATCCTAAGTACCTTTTGAGTGAACATTTACCACCATTTCCCCAAGCTCGCTCTCCCCTCTGGCTGCATCCCTCCACACACCCCCTCCCACCAGAGCCAAGCCTGGGGCATAGGAGGTGTTTCTGGGACAGGTGGGCGGGGCAGGTGAGCAGTCAGGTATACTCACGTGATACAGGACGGAGAGGCCGCCCACAAAGGAGGACAGGTAGAAGAGAAACCTCCAGCTGCGGACAGGGAGGGAGCTGTGAAAACAGCAGACACCCTCCTGCTGCCCTGCACCCTAGAAGCCCCAGCCAGCCCCATCCTGGGCTTACCTTGCCTCACAGAACTTCTTGGTCAACCGGGGTCGATCCTGGTTCCGGCGTCTCCGGAACCATCGTTGAGTCTGCCGCAGTGTGAGGCCACACTGGGCAGCCAGGAGGGACAGCTGGGGCTGGGGAGGGGGTGATGGGGACAAGGGTCACAGAGGCCCTGTGGTGGCTTCCCCCCATGTCCTCACAGGACTTGGCTCTGTCCTCTCCTCCACTGAAGCCCCATGTCTTGCCTACAGGGTGGCTGTGTCTATATGGAGAGGCACTATTGGGGGTCCCAGGGTGGGGTCCTGCAGAACACTTAGGCCTTAAGAGAAGCAAATCCTGCCGGGTGCCATGGCTCACACCTGTAATCCCAGCACTTTGGGAGGCCAAGGTGGGCGGATCACAAGGTTGGGAGTTCAAGACCAGCCTGGCCAACATAGTGAAACCCCATCTCTACTAAAACTACAAAAATTAGTCTGTTGTGGTAGCATGTGCCTGTAGTCCCAGCTATGCATGAGGCTGAGGCAGGAGAAGCACTTGAACCCAGGAGGTGGAGGTTGCAGTGAGCTGAGACCTCTCCATTGCACTCCAGCCTGGGTAAGAGTGAAACTCCATCTCAAAAAAAAAAAAAAAAAGGATCAAATCCTGTTCACAGGGCAGGCAGGTCGCTGGTGGGGATTGGGATTAAGAGAGACGCTGGCGTGCAGCATCCCCTGCCCCCAGAAAGGCTTTCCTGCGCCCCTCCAGAACGGTCAGTTCTCACCTCTGTGGATAACCCCCGATCTGCACCGAAGGAGGCGAGCGAAGCAGATTCCCAGCACAATTAGTGCCTGAAGAATATCTTAATTTATAGTGTTATTACTCAGTTATATCCTTTTATCCTTTATATATAATCATATTAGTTTATAGAATTAGTGCCTGAAGAATATCTTACTACTCATTTATATATGTATATTTATTTATATCTTAGTTCATAATGGGAGGAATGCCTAGAGCAGAAGACATGGTACAGAGCATGAATTAAGGGATAAACAGCTATACAACATATGTAAGCATATCGTGCTTATAGTCGGAGGAATGTCTAGAGCAGACACAGTGCACAGCATGATTTAAGGGAAAAGCAGTTATACCAGGACAAGCATCTTTGGCCCAGGTGGCAGCATTCAGTATCGTAAAGATACCTGCCGTAGGGCAGACATGGAGCAAGAGCCTCTTCTCCTGATAAAGGAGTAGTAGTACCTTGCATCCAGTTCTTGTGGAAGGCTGCCCTCAGGGGGCAATCCCGAGAGCATTCGAGGGCTTAAAACCCCTCCAGTATAGTCGCGCCTTGGTGACTGTATAACTTGTCAGCTCTCTAGCTACTGTGCTGGCTCAGGGCATCCTCCTATAGAAATTGGAAGCTGCCAGCAGGGGGCTGTAGACCTTGTCAGCTCTGTCGCTGCTTAAAGCATCCTCCTATAGAATCCCTTAGAAGTAGCCTGCCCCTAGATAAGAGATACTGCACATTACACCCTCTTCACTGCGTACGGCCCACCTCCTAGCCTAGGTGACCTAATGGGGGTGGACCCCTTGCTTATCGCTCACGTGAATGTCTTGACCCTATCACTGTCCTTAAAGATGACCTCACTCACTACCCTTCCCCACAACCTATATCTAATACAGATGCTTCTGGACGTTTGGGGCCTCGCCTGTCTCCACTTATAGGTGGCATGCCCCAGCCCCCCTTCCCGAGCCCAGCTGTGCTTTGTCCTTCTGTATCTTGTCTCTTTATTTCTTGGATCCTGTGCCTCAGCACAGCGATAGGGGACACCCCACGACCCTGTAGGGCTGTGGCTCTACACACCTCCAACCTAGGCAGGCAGTTGAGATCTTGCCCCACCCCCAAGCCCTCCCTGCAGAGGGAAATTGACAAGAAAAGGAGGAGTCACATGGTTTCTAGCTCTGTGGAAGCTGGCCTGTCACCCCTAGGGTACATGGTCTTCACCATTCCCCACCCCACTCGGGACCCAGCCATGTTTCCACAGCGCAGAGCCTGTCCAGCAGGCAGCCACGCCAGAGATGGGAATGGAGGGAGGGTCACAGGGCTGCTTGTTATTCCATCCCCCACGAGCACAGCCAGACCTTCCATTCCTTCCCAAGATAGGAGAGCAAGCAACTACTTTCAGCCTCCTAGAATCTGTCCATTGGGCAACTGTACCCACTGAGGCCCAGGGAGGCTGGGAGGGGCAGGACTCCATCTTCCAGGGAGGCTGGGTAGGGCGGGGCCCCATCTCCCAAGGAGGCTGAGAGGGGCGAGTCCTCATCTCCCCTGGAGGCTGGGTAGGGCGGGGCTCCATCTCCCAGGGAGGCAGAAGGTGTGGGGCCTATTTCCCAGGGAGGCTGGTGGTGGTGGGTGGGGAGGAGGACGGAGCTCCATCTCCCAAGGAGACTGGGCGGGGCAGGGCTCTATCTCCCAGGTAGACTGAGAGGGGCAAGGGCTCTCTCTCCCAGGGAGGCTGGAGGGGTGGGACCCATTTCCCAGGGAGGCTTGGGGGGGCGGGGCTCCATCTCCTAGGGAGGCTGGGAGGGGCGGGGCTCCATCTCCTAGGGAGGCTGGGAGGGGCGGGGCTCCATCTCCTAGGGAGGCTGGGAGGGGTGGGGCCTCCTCTCCCACGGAGGTTGGTGAGGCAGCGCTTATTTCCCAGGGAACTGGGGATTAACAGTGCAAAGTGGGGACGTCGTGGGGGTGCCTGAACCCACCTTGGCTTCCCCTATTCCAACAAATGGGCCACACACCGCCCGCAGGCCCCACCCCCAGGGCAGTAGTGCCAGTTGGAGGGCATGGAAAACTCTCACCTCTTTGGGCCTGTGGCCTTCTGTGAGGAAGTGTTTCTCCAGTCTGGCGTTGGGCTTCACCTGCCTCCTGGTATGATCCTGCACGCCCAGCCACCGGCTCAGGGGCAGGCCAATGAATCTGGGTACAAGAGAGAGCCCATCAGTCTAGGTGAAGAGACAGGATTACCTGTGTGTGGGGACGAACATGCTATCGGTGGGGAAACCAAGTCTTGGAGGGGCAAAGTTACAGGCTCAGAGAGCACAGCTGGCACATGGCAGAGTGTGTGATGTGAAGGGTCTTCCTTCTCCATCTGAATAGAAGGTTTGGAGCCCTGAGTCAGAAAGGATCATGGGGCAGGACTCAATTTTCCACTTACTCCTGGCCTAACCCCCTGGGGCCCTGGAGGAGTAGCGGGGCTGCTGCGATAGACCAAACATAAGAAAGGCAGCTGACTCACGCCTGTAATCTCAGCACTTTGGGAGGCCCAAATGGGTGGATCACCTGAGATTAGAAGTTCGAGACCAGCCTGACCAATATGGTGAAACCTATCTCTACTAAAAATACAAAATCGGGCCAGGCTCAGTGGCTCACGCCTGTAATCCCAGCACTTTGGGAGGCCAGGTGGGCAGATCACCTGAGGTGGGTGTTCAAGACCACCCTGACCAATATGATGTAACCCTGTCTCCCCTAAAAATACAAAATCATCAGGGCATGGTGGCACATGCCTGTAATCCCAGCTACTTGGGAGGCTGAGACAGGAGAATCGCTTGAACCTGGGAGGCGGAGGTTGCTGTGAGCTGAGATGGTGCCATTGCACTCCAGCCTGGGCAACAAGAGCAAAACTCTATCTCAAAAAACAAAACAAAATCATCAGGGCATGGTGGTGGGAGCCTGTATTCCCAGCTACTCAGGAGGCTGAGGCAGGAGAATTGCTTGAACCTGGAGGTAGAGGTTACAGTGAGCCTTACATCAGTGCACTTCAGCCTGGGTGACAGAGTAAGACTCTGTCTCAAAAAAAATAAAATAAAATAAAAAAAGGCAGCAGGACCTGTCTGCAGGGTGGGGGTGTGCAGACCAACTCTTGGGGTACCTAGGTACCCTTTGCCCAATCCCAAACCAGGGATAAGTCTCCTTACCGCTGGTCTCACTTTGGCCTGGGCCCTGGTCTGAGTCCCCCCGCCAGTCTAAGGTCTCCCAGGGGCAGGGACAGGGGCAGGTCTGGTCTCTCTCCAAGCCCCTCCTCCCAGCATGCCCCATTCCGGGGTAGGGACTTGGAGATCAGGGACCCTGGTCAATCACCACATTGCCAACAAGAGGGCGCCCCAACATCACAGGTGGGAACCAAATTTTATATCCACCATCTATCCCAACATCATCCCTCATTTGGGGAAACTGAGGCCCAGAGCAGCTTAGCAAGGAACTGATTGCAGACTAATCATGATGCGGAGAGAAAGGGCAGATATTTAAGGAGCGCTTATTATCTGCTAAGCATAAGGCCAAGTCCATGTTATGCACTAGCTCACTTAACCCTAAGTCCCACTGTCCTAATCGGTAAACTGAGACTCACAGGGTCAGAGACATGCCCAAGGTGACACTGTGAGTGGGCAGAAAACCTGAAATTTGAAGTTAGGATTCTTGTTTTTGTATTAAGAGGCAGGGTCTCCTTTGGAAGGTGGAGTGTGGGAGGATTGCTTGAGCTCATGGGTTCAAGACCAGCCTGGGAAACATGCTAAGACCTTGTCTCTACTAAAAATACAAAAATTAGCCGGGTGTGGTGGCACACACCTGTAATCCCAGCTACTTGGGAGGCTGAGGTAGGAGAACTGCTTGAACCTGGGAGGCAGAGATTGCAGTGAACCAAGATCATGCTATTGCACTCAAAATTAGCCAGGTGTGGTGGCGCATGCCTGTAGTCTCAGCTACTGGTGGGGCTCAGGATTTCATTTTTTTTTTTTTTTTTTTTGAGAGGTGTCACCCAGGCTGGAGAGGTGCCATCACAGCTTACTGCATCCTCGAACTCCTAGGCTCAAGCGATCCTCCTGCCTCAGCCCCCACCCACCAAGTAGCTAGGATTACAGGCACCAGCCCCCGCTCTCAGTTAATTTTTGTATTTTTAAAATAGAGACAAGGTTTCACCATGTCACCCAGTCTGCTCTTGAACTCCTGGACTCAAGTGATCCACCCGCCTCGGCCTCCCAAGTTGCTGACATTACAGGCATTAGCCACCATAACTGGCATATTCTTTTTTTTTTTTTAAACAAGGACTAAAACTCCTGCGTTTGAAACTGGAAAACCCTCTGCCCACCCCACTGTCCTTCACAGAGTCCCTGGGATGTCTTTGGGATGGGCTAACACCCCCAGCTCACATTTGTCTTTTTTTTTTTTCTTTTTTTTTGATGGACTCTTGCTCTGTTGCCCAGGCTGGAGTGCAGTGGCACAATCTTGGCTCACTGCAACTTCCATCTCCCAGGTTCAGGCGATTCTCCTGCCTCAGCCTCCTGAGTAGCTGGGATTACAGGGGTGCCCCTAGCTAATTTTTGTATTTTTAGGAGAGACAGGGTTTCACCATGTTGGCTAGGCTGGTCTTGAACTCCTGACCTCAAGTGATCCGCCCGTGTCAGCCTCCCAAAGTGCTGGGATTACAGGTGTGAGCCACCGTGCCCGGCCTCCCATCCCTATTTTATGAAGATGCTGGCACACCCAGCCCCAATCTGTGGCCAGTGTTCCGATAAACCAGCAATCAGAGGCCAGAAGTGTGGATGGAGGCGGCTGGGGGTAGGGTGGAGACAGGGAAAGCGCTTTGGTGAAAAGCCAGCTTCCGCTGGGGACGTGCTGCAATGGCAAATTGCACGCAGGGGCAGGAGCACATGCTGGAGCGGCCGCGGGGGTGATGGGTCACTCACCTCTCAAAGGTGAGGCGCATGGCCAGGAGGACCAGCGCCAGGGGCAGGGCTGCCAGCATGTCCTGGGGGTGAGGGTAGACCTGGCCATCCCGGTCTTCCAGCTGTGTCCATGTGATGTTGGGCGGTAACCAGAACCTGTCCTGCCAAAGCCACTCGTTGAAACTGGACAGCATTCTGTGGACACAGGTTCCAGTTAGCTGGGAGCTCTGCAAGCAGAATGGGTGGGGCAAGTGGGCCTGAGAGGCTGGAGCCTCAGAACTCCTACTTGGGCCCCTGTCAGCACAGCTGACAACCAGGAGGCGGGACTGGAAGATGGAACTCCTCTTGCCTGGGACTTTGGAACTGTCCTCTGGCCCCAGAAGAGAGAGGCCTTAGCCCCCACTCCATTCTCATCCCCTGCCCCCAACTGCCTGGTCAGTGTTAGAAGCAGAGTTGAAGTGTGTGTGTCTTCAGGCAAATGACTTGACCTCTCTGAACCTCAAGTTCATCTGTGAAACAGAGACAGTAATACCCAGGCTTCTCAACCTAAAGTGCTTGGCCCACTGATCCTTAACAAGAGTAATAACAGCACAGCCCAACACAATAGTTACTATTCTGCACTTCACTGATGCCAAGATGGTAGCCAGAAGTCAGGGGAGTGGCCGTGTGGGGTCAAGAACTTGAGTCTTGGCCAGGCGTGGTGGCTCACGCCTGTAATCCCAGCACTTTGGGAGGCCAAGGCAGGTAGATCACGAGGTCAGGAGTTCAAGACCAGCCTGGCCAAGATGGTGAAACCGCATGTCTACTAAAAATACAAAAATTAGCTGGGAATGGTGGCAGACGCCTTTAATCCCAGCTACTTGGGAGGCTGAGGCAGAGAACTGCTTGAACCCGGAGGCAGAGGTTGCCGTGAGTCGAGATGGTGCCATTGCACTCCAGCCTGGGTGACACAGCAAGACTCCATCTCAAAAAAGGAATCCAGAGTTCCTTTCCTGGCCATCCTTTGGAAGGTGGACTCCCCTCTAGGTGGGAATTTCAGGCGTCTCGCTTGCTATCCCAGAGCCCATGAAGCAGGTGGGTAAGAGAGCCTATCGCATGACTGAGCTTGCTGGATAACGGAGCGGCAGTCAAAGTGGGGCAGCTCCAGCCAGCATGTCCCAGTCTGTTTGTGGAGCCCAAAGAGCTGCTCCCTTTCCTGAGATCTTAAGCCAAGAGTCTGGCCCACCACAGTGGTTCCCACTCAGAAAGTTTGTTCATTCACTCATTCCTCTGTCCACCTATCCCCCTGTCTATCTATCTACTCATCATCCATCCCTCTGTCTACCCATCCAAACATCTGTCTGCCTACCCATTATCCATCCACCCATCATCCGTCATCCACCCATCATCCACCTATCCACCCACCCATTCATCCATCCACCCATCATCCATCATCCACCCATCATCCACCTATCCACCCACCCATTCATCCATCCACCCATCATCCATCATCCACCCATCATCCACCTATCCACCCACCCATTCATCCATCCACCTATCTTCCATCCATCATCCATCCACCTACCTATTTATCCATCCGTCCACCCACCCAAACATCTCTCCACCCACCCATCATCCATCCACCCATCCAAAAATCTGTCCGTCTACCCATCATCCATCCATCTACCATCTATCTGTCTACTCATCCAAACATCTGTCCATCCACCCATCATCCATGCATCTGTTCACCCATCATTCACCCATGTGTCCTTCCACCCACCCATCCTTCCATCCATCTATTCTTCCAGCTATGCTTCTATCCATTTTCCCTTCTATCCATCTATTTATCCATCTATCCTTGCATCCATCCATCTGTCTGTCCATCTATCCATCCAGGCAAAGAGATGTTCTGTGATTGACTTGTACATGCCAGGTCAGGGCTGGGCCTTGGTGCCATAGCAGGGTAAAACAGCCAACACGTTCCTGTCCACCTCGCAGACCAATAGAGAGGGCAGGCAAGAAACAGGTAAACAGCTTCATACATGAATGAGATACCGAAGTGTAACGGGGCCAGGTAGAAAACAGAGTGGCATGATTTTAAATGTGATCAAAGAGAGGCTCTCTAAGGAGTGCCATCTGAGCTGGGACTTAAAGATGAGGAGGTCAGGCCAGGCACAGTGGTTCACACCTGTAATCCCAGCACTTTGGGAGGCCAAGGCAGGTGGATCACTTGAGATTAGGAGTTCAAGACCAGCCTGGCCAATATGGTGAAACCCCTTCTCTACTAAAAATATAAAAATAGCCGGGCACGGTGGCTCATGCCTGTAATCCCAGCACTTTGGGAGGCCGAGGCGGGTGGATCACAAGGTCAAGAGATCGAGACCATCCTGGTCAACACGGTGAAACCCCGTCTCTACTAAAAATACAAAAAATTAGCTGGGTATGGTGGCGCGTGCCTGTAATCCCAGCTACTCAGGAGGCTGAGGCAGGAAGAATTGCCTGAACCCAGGAGGCGGAGGTTGCAGTGAGCTGAGATTGCGCCATTGCACTCCAGCCTGGGTAACAAGAGCGAAACTCCGTCTCAAAAAAAAAAAAAAAAAAAAAAATTTATATATATAAATAATTAGTGGGTGTGGTTGCATGCACCTGTAACCCAAGCTACTTGGGAGGCTGAGGCAGGAAAATCACTTGAACCAGGGAGGCGGAGGTTGCAGTGAGTTGAGATTGTGCCACTACACTCCAGACTGGGAAACAGAGTGAGACTCCGTCTGAAAAAAAAAAAAAAAAAAGATGAGGTTGGGTCAGGTACAGTGGCTCACGTCTGTAATCCCAACACTTTAGGAGGCTGAGGCAGGTGGGTTGCTTGAGCCCAGGAGTTCAAAACTAGCTTGGGCAACATAGCAAGAACCTGTCTCTAAAAAAAATTTAAAAAGTAGTCAGGTGTGGTGGCATGTATCTGTAGTTCTAGCTACTCAGGAGGCTGAGGTGAGAGGATGGCTTGAGCCCAGGAGTTTGAGGCTGCAGGGAGCTATGATCGCACGACTGCACTCCAGCCTGGGGGACAGAGTAAGACCCTATTTTTGGGAAAAACAAAAAAGATGAAACAGTTCCCGGTTTGCACACAAGGAGGTGGGGCTGGGAGAGAGGCTTTCTAGATAAATACACAGCAAGTGCAAAGGCCCTGAGGCAGGACCATGCCTAACGTGTTGGAGGAACAGCAGAGGCTCCTGTGGCTGGTGCAGAGTGAGCAAGGGGGAGAGAGGGAGGAGGGGAGGCCAGGGAGGCGATGACGGACAGCACAGGGCACGCAAGGTATGGGGGCCACAGGGAGGAATCTGGGTTATTTCTCCCAACATTTTATTTTGAGATGGAGTCTCTCTCTGTCACCCAGCCTAGAGTGCAGTGACGTGATCTCAGCTCACTGCAACCTCCGCCTTGTGGGTTCAAGCAATTCTCATGCCTCAGCCTCCTGAGTAGCTGGGATTACAGATGCATGCCACCATACCCGGCTAATTTTTTTGTATTTTTAGTAGAGACGGGGTTTCACCATTTTGGCCAGGCTGGTCTTGAACTCCTGACCTCAAGTGATCCACTTGCCTCAGTCTCCCAAAGTGCTGAGATTACAGGTGCGAGCCACTGTGCCTGGCCTTCCCCCAGCGTTTTACAATAAACATTTTAAACCTACAGAAAAGTTGAAAGGGCTGGGTGCGGTGGCTCACACTTTTAATCCCAGGACTTTGGGAGGCTGAGGTGGGGGGATCACAAGGTCAGGAGATCGAGACCATCCTGGTCAACATGGTGAAACCCCGTCTCTACTAAAATACAAAAAAATGGCCAGGCATGGTGGTGCTTGCCTGTAGTCCCAGCTGCTCGGGAGGCTGAGGCAGAGGAATCATTTGAACCTGGGAGGTGGAGGTTGCAGTGAACTGAGATCACCCCACTGCACTCCAGCCTGGTGACGCAGCAAAACACCATCTCAAAAAAAAAAAAAAAGAGTTGAAAGATTTTTACAGTGAATACCTGTATTCTCAACACTAGATTCTCCCCTTTGCATTCCATCCTATTTATTTCATCACCCATCTTCCCCTGCATCTGCCTGTCCATCCCTCTATCCACCCATTGGTCTATCTGGTTATTCCTGATGCGTTGCAATGTAGGCAGCAGACCTCAAGCCATATCACCCCTAAACATATCAGCACACAGATCATTAACTAGGATCAATATTTGCTTAAGGGGTTTTTCTTTCAATGTAAAATTTACCATGGTGAAATGCATGCTTTTTTTTTTTTTTTTTTTTTTTTAAGACAGGGTCTCACTCTGTCACCCAGGCTGGAGTGCAGTGATCATGGCTGCCTGCAGCCTTGACCTCCTGGACTCAAATGGTCTTTTCATGTCAGCCCCCGAGTAGCCAGGACCAACAAGCACACACCACCACCACCATGACTGGCTAATTTTAAAAATTTTTGTGTAGAGAGAGGGTTTCCCTATGCTGCCCAGGCTGGTCTCAAACTCCTGGCTCAAGCGATCCTCCTGCCTTGGTCTCCCAAAGTGTTGGGATTACAGGTGTGAGCCACTGCACCTGGCCTGCACACCTCTTCAGCGCACAGTCACTGAGTTTGGACAAAGCCATGTACCTGGCTAATCCAGTCTCCTACCACAAATATTGCCTCTAGAAACGTATCTCTTGCCTCTTCCCAATCAACCTCCACCCCTGTTCTGTCATCCAAAGGTAACATCCATTCTATTCCATTCTTTTTTTTTTTGACAGGGTCTCACTCTGTAGCCCAGGCTGGAGTGCAGTGGTGCAATCACACCTCACTGCAGCCTCAATCTCCTGCACTCAAGCGATCCTCCCACCTCAGCCTCCCAAATTGCTGTGATTATAGGTGTGAGCCACCTTGCCCTGCCCCCCGACCCCACATTTGTCAGTTCTTCATGACAACCTTGCGATGTTACAAAATAAAAATAGGCTGGGCGCGGTGGCTCACGCCTGTAATCCCAGCACTTTGGGAGGCCAAGGTGGGTGGATTACTTGAGGTCAGGAGTTCAAAACCAGCCTGGCTAACATGGTGAAACCCTGTCTCTACTAAAAATACAAAACTTAGCCAGGCATGGTGGCCGGCACCTGTAATCCCAGCTACTCAGGAGGCTGAGGCAGGAGAATCACTTGAACTTGGGAGGCGGAGGCTGCAGTAAGCTATGATCATGCCATCGCACTCCAGTCTAAAAGAGTGAAACCTGTCTCCAAAAACAGAGTAAATAAAAAATATAAATAAAATAAAAAATAGGGTACAGTGGCTCATGCCTGTAATCCCAGCACTTTGGGAGGCTGAGGCAGGAGGATTCCTTGAAGCCAAGAGTTCAAGACTAGCCTGGGTGGGGTTGGGCAGCTGGGTATGGTGTCTCACCCCTGTAATACCAGCACTTTGAGAGGCCAAGGTGGGCAAACTGCTTTCCAGGGTGAAACTGCACCATTTTACACTCCCATCAGGGGAACGTGGGGTTTCTATAAATAAAGCCCTTGGTTTTACTTTGAATAACGCAGGGATCCTCAGGGTGCTCATTGCCATGCAGGGCGTAGCACTTTGTAGGCCAGAAGAGGGCGCTCTATCGTGTCCAGGTGGGATGAGGTAGAGATAAGGGGAAAGATTCCAGAGACATGTTGGAGGTGGGTCCCCCCGCAAGAGCCAAATGCCTTCCAAAAAGGAGCCAGAGAAGAGAAGGGTTGGGAGAGGAAATTGACAAGATATTGGTCAAAGGATTTGAAATTTCAGTTAGCAGGAGTAGTAAGTCCAAGAGATCTACTGTACATCATGATGTATTAAATACTAGAAAATTGCTAACAGACTAGATTTTCTGCAGGGAGGCAATCTCGCTCTGTCATCCAGGCTGGAATGTGCAATCATAGCTCACTGCAGACTTGATTTCCTGGGCACAAGCCATCATCCTGCCTCAGCCTCCTGAGTAGCTCAGACTACCAGCTCCAGCCACCACACCCGGCTCTTTCCTGCCTTTTCTGGCTTTAGAGGCCGCCTGCATTCCCCAGTTCCTGGTCCCTTTCTCCATCTTCAGAACCAGCAGTGGCTAGTTGGGTGTTTCTCCCACCTCATCATTCTGACAATGTCTCTCCTGCCTCCGTCTTCATCATTTTAGGACCTTTGTGATGACCCTGGGTTTACCCAGATAATCTCCCATCTCAAGGTCAGCTGATTAACAAATTTAATTCCATCTTCAGCCTCACCTCATTGGATACTGAAACTGTCAGCCTTCCAATCTGAAGAAATGGATGAACCAGAATGGGTGAGCTGATTTCAAGACGGGAGTCAGGCTAGGTGTCAGATAATACAAGTGGGCAGGGGAGGGGCACAGCTAAAATGTTCCTGTGGGCATGTGGAAGAGGCAGGATCTATTCAGCTTGGGGTGGGTGGGGCGTGGGTAGGACTTGTCAATGAGTGGTTGCTGTTGAAATCCATGAAGATAGATGGAGTCCTCTATCTATCAGCAAGGGGTCAACAAGACCCCGTTTTGGGGAAAAAAAAAAAAAACCCAAAGCAAGAGGGTGCACATGAAGGGCAGTCAGAATACCATGCCATGGGGCACCTGACGTTTAGGCATCAGTGAAGCATTAGGAGCAGCTGCTAGCATTGGATACTTTGGTTGGGGAGGGACACTAGAAGTCAGCGGCCCAACAAGCAGTCAAGGGTGTGGGAGAGCGGATAGTCTAGACCCGCAATGAGGCCCAGGTATCTGAGACAGAGTAGAAACATAAACAGCTGGGTGGATGTGGGGACTTAGGCCCAGGTGGTTGATTTCTCTAGAAAACAAAACCATCTTTACTAGCAGACATGGTTGGCTTGATCCTGTGCACCCATGGGGCTCAAGGACACATGGCCAGCTTGGCACTCCTGGCCCCAACTGTATTTAGCCTCACAGCCAGAGCCATGACCACTGCAGGGTATCTGAAATCCCCTATTTTTTTTTTTTAAGAGACAGGGTCTCACTTTGTCACCAGGGTCTCACTTTGTCACCCAGACTGGAGTGCAGTGGCCCGATCATAGCTCACTGCAGCCTCAAACTCCTGGGTTCAAGCCATCCTCCCACCTCAGCCTCCCAAGTCACCGGTGCAGCCTTCTCTTAGAGACCCTGCTACCTATTTGACAGACCCCTGGGTGCAGACAGAAGGGGGCTAGGTGTCCCAGGAATCCAGACCCCCAGGTCTGTGTTTTCTCCTCACCCAAGGGTCCTAGATGCATCTTTGTACATCTTGGTGCATTCAAGTCATGATGAGCTTAGGGGATGAGGGAGAACCACAGGAACAATGGCTTCTCACGATCTCAGGCCTCTGCTGATGTGCCCAGCTTCAAGGCCACCAGTTCACTGGCTGATACTCTGCCCCCACCAGACAATATAGTTTCACACATCCTAGCCTTTACAAATACTGGCCTCTGCCTAGAATACTCATTTAGTATTTACTGCACCATGCTGGGTGCTGAAGACACAAAATAGTGGGGAAAACAAGCAACACCTCTGCCCTGAAGGGCTTACACACTTTCTTTCTCTGTTTGGCAAACTCCTATGCATCCTTCAAAACCCAGCTCAGTTATCACCTCTTCCTGAATGCAGCCCCTGGTTGACCTGCTTTGGATCCTGTTAAAGCACTCTCCCCAACCCTGTCTTGCTCACTGTGATGTCAGGAGCTGGCCAAGCAATGTTTTTACAGGGAGGGTTGAAGAAGGAAGCATAACCAGTTGTAAACTCTACTCTTCTATGCCTGATTCAGCACTTTCTACCCTGCACTTTCTAAACCAGGGAGCTCTCCAAGGCGGCTTCGGACTGATATACGCTGACTGCAGAGGTCTGGCCCCAGAGGTCCTACCATCTTGCTAATCTATCTCTGTCTGTTCCCTTCCCTCTTCTCTCTCTTAAAGCATAAATAAGAGATACTGTAGTTTGAGAAAAAGAACAGGGTCTGGAGCCCAGCAGACTGGCCAGAGTCCTGACTGCAATGCTTCAAAGCCGTGGCAGCCTCAAGGTCTTCACCTGTTGGTGGGGCAAGTGCCCTCCCTGAAGGGTGGTTAAGCAGCCCAGAGACCCTGCACCTGGGGCATTGAGGCTGAGGCTGCCATAGGACAGGGGCTCAAGTATGGCTGTAACCAGGCGCCCTAGGCCAGCAAGGCTCAGCTTCTCCTCCTGAGGGAAGGGAGGAAATGAGGCTGAGGGACGTGTTCCTCAATTTCTAGCTTTTCTCTTTTGGATCCCAGCTCTTCTGTTCACTCCCTGTCATCCTCTGTCTTCCTAGGCCTCAGTTGTCCCATCTGAAAAATGGGTACAGCTAGATTCCCTTTTTGCTCTACCAGGCTATTATAAGGCTCAGGAGGCAGGCAGTTTATAAACACTCCATGCTGATATCACAACGGATCGGATTCCTGCCTCACCCGTTTACCAGCCATGTAACCTGGCCTCTCTGTGCCTCAGTTTCATCTGTAAAATGGAACAAACAATAGTCCCTCTTCCCCATGGAGAGGTTGGGAATGGTAACTGGAGTGAGCACTTAGTAAAATGTAGAGTACTGGGTGTGGTGGCTCACACCCAGCACTTTGAGAGGCCAAGGTGGGAGGACTGCTCGAGGCCAGGAGTTCGAGACCAGTCAGGGCAACATAGTGAGATCCCATCTCTACAAAAAACTTAAGAATTAAGTGGGCATAGTGGCGCACACCTATAATCCCGCTACTCAGGACGCTGAGGTGAGAGGATTCTTGAGCCCAGGAGTTTGAGGCTGCAGTGAGCTGTGATCATGCCACTGCACTCCAGCCTGGGTGACAGAGCAACCCGTTTTGGAAAAAACAAAAACCCCAAAAAACAACTTAGTGGCTGTAATGGTTACCAGAGACAGGAGGCTGGGGCAGGATGGGGAGTGGTCTGGAAAGGAGAAGTGCTGGCCTATGGAGGCTTCTAGATGGTTCTTCCGAGCCCTTAGGACGGTTCCCAGCATCTGAGCTGCCTCAGGCTGCTGGAAGCTTTCCTTGCCTCTGCCACCTTCCCTTAAAGCTGCAGTGATGTGTTTGGGCTGAGCTGGACGAGAGCCGCTCGGGGTCATCTGCAGAGCCACCTCGTGGGTGGCAGGGCCAGTGTGACCAGCCCGAGTCTCTATTCTCCCCTCACCCCACCCGCCCCCAAGCCTGGCTGCTGTTTGAAGCCTCCCTGGTCCCACTCCCAGCTCGGCCCCTGCCACCTGGGAACCGAACTGATAATCCTTCTTAGTGGCTAAAAATAGCCCCGGATTGGGGGAAACAGAAAGACACGGGGCTTTGTACTGACATGGGAGGTGGGTTGGGGGGTGACGAGCAGAGGATCCCTGGCCCCTCTCCAGGGGTCTGAGTGAGCAGGATCCCCACAGCTGCCCTGAACCCTGAAGGACCCTTGCACTGCTCAGCAGATCAGAGCTACGCAGATAGGTTTGTTTTTGCTTTCAATCTAGCTGGAAATGAAGGACGTGTCCAGGGTTGTGAAAAAGGAAATTCAGACCCCAGATGTCTGGGCCTCCCAGAGATGAAAACACACACACGCTTGCATACATTCACTCAGTCACCCGCCCCCGAAGCCTAGCCTGCTGCCCAGGGTCACCTGACTCCTGCGGCCAGAGGCTCAGGCGGGAACACGTGATGTGCTGTAAGGGAAGGAGGCTTTGTAGATAACCACAGCCTGCCTCTGTGCCGGGCCCTGGCTGTCCCTTCCAGATGGCCCTGTCTCTTCCACTCTGGGCCTCTCTGAGCAGGGATCCCACAGGGTGCTAGTGACCAGAGATGCAGCCAGTTGAGGTACCACTCCCCGCAAAGACCCCAAGCGGACCCCAAGTCTAGGGTTTCACCTTACCTGAGCCCCTTATTTCTGGACACATTCCTGTCCTCCGCATTCTGGCCCTGCTGCCTCCCCACCTCTGTCTCCCCAGCTTAATCCACAGCAACTGCTGCTTGCTGGGCTTCCAACTCACTAAGCGCACGTGTACCATGTTTGCATCCCAGACAGTCACACACATGTCCAACTGTCTCATCATTCTCATCTTAGCTCAAATGTCACCTCCTCCAAGAAGCCTTTCCAGACTACCACCAAAGAGGCCACTGTATTGTGTCTCCTGATCCTGTGTAGTTCCTTCAGCCCAGTTGATCTGTTTCACTGGGGTGTCTTCCTCAGCCCAAGGCATAAGTCCCATGAATGCAAAGAATGTTGTTTGAGTCACTGCTGTATCCTCAGTGCCTCAGACAGGGCTGGGCACATTAGGTGCCAACTAAATGTTTGCTAGATAAATGAATGAGTAGAATAGATACAGGGACAGGTGGAAGGGTGCAAGGATGTTAGTTCAGGTGGTCAAACTCTCTAGAAAAAGAACCCCACCCAACAGTCATGGTTGGTTTGATCTCCATGAACATTCCTGTAAAGGAAACTTAGGAACTGGGAAGCCCAAGGCTCAAAGGAAGAAGTAACTGGATGCAGGTCACAGGTCACTCAGCCAGCAAGGGAGAGAGTCAAGGCTAGAAGTTTCCTTGGGTGACGAGGGGGCTGCTCCGCCTTCACAGTGGGCTCAGGATTCACAGGACCCTGTGGAGGCCTCCCCAGGACTGCCTCTGCTGATTAAAGTTTCCCCAAAAAGGAAGCTCCTGCTTCTACTTGCCCTCTAAGCTTTCAGGGTACTAGGAGCTCAGCATGCAATTTTTCTTTGTTTTTTTTTTTTTTGAGACGGAGTTTTGCTCTTTTTGCCCAGGCTGGAGTGCAGTGGTGCGATCTTGGCTCACTGCAACCTCTGCCTCCCGGGTTCAAGCAATTCTTCTGCCTCAGCCACCTGAAGAGCTAGGATTACAGGCATCTGCCATCATGCCCAGATAATTTTTGTATTTTTAGTAGAGATGGGGTTTCATCATGCTGACCAGGCTGGTTTTGAACTCCTGACCTCAGGTGATCTGCCTGCCTCGGCCTACCAAAGTTCTGGGATTACAGGAGTAAGCCACTGTGTCTGGCTGCAGTTTTTCTTTCTTAAAGAGATGGGGTCTCATTCTGTTGCCCAGGCTGGAGTGCAGTGGCACCATCACAGCTCACTGCAGCCTTGAACTCCTGGACTTAAATGATCATCTTGCCTCAGCCTTCCAAGCAGCTGGGACTATAGATGCATGCCACCACACCCAGCTACTTTTTGTTATTATTTTTGTAGAGATAGGGTCTTGGTATGTCGCCCAGTCTGATCTTGCACTCTTGGTCTTGAGCCATCCTCCCACCATGGCTTCCCAGAGTGCTGGGATTACAAACATGAGCCACCACACCCAGCCACAAGTCTTAACAGCTACGCCCCCGACAGCTCAGGAGGCTCAGTGAGCTGGGCCATGTCCCCTGGGCATCCCCCACCTCCTCCCCTATTGCACCTTCTTGGAACCATTCCCTGGCAACCACCTCCCCCATCAACAGCCTCAAAACCTACGACCAATACTGGACCATGAGGGTCCCCAGCAGGTGCCCGCCCAACTCTGGCCTGGTGCTGGCTGTGGGAAGTAAATAAAGAGGGGCCTCCGCCTTCTCACCCTTCTGGAATCATCTCTCTCTTCTGAAGCTATGTTCAGACTGCAGTTTTCTCAGCTTCATGCCACTCAGATGCTACAATTCCCAAGACCAGCCCCAAGCCTTTCCATCAGTGCCCTTTTTCCTCCACCCGGCCAGTTCCCACTTGCCTTTTAAATCCTGCATCAGATTAAATCCCCTATTTAAGAGGCCCACCCTCCCCTTCCTACGATAGGCAGAGCCCCCTCCGCAGCCGATCCCGTCCCTGCCTGTGGGTCTGTCTTCTGAGCCAGCCCTGGCTCCCTGGAACTTGGAGTGCTTAAGTCTGCCTCTAGGTCTGTCCCCAGTTAGTGACAGTCAGGTCAGGGTGAGACCTCCAGGGACCCCAGCATCCCACAGTAAGCAGGAGAGGTCTACTAGGGAGGCTTCAAAGACTGAGGGAGAAGAGAAGATCTGGTCTCTGGGGGTTGGAGGGGAAAAATGAGCAGTCCCCAGCCCTAAAGGTGGAGTAATGGGGCGGGCTGATGGTGGGGGATTAGCATCTGATTGTTATTCACATAGGGACAGGATTAAGTATACATGTGGGATGTGAGAGAAGCCCACTGGGCTATTAATGGTTAAAAAACCCTGCCCTAGCAGGGTGCAGTGGCTCACGCCTGTAATCCCAGAATTTTGGGAGGCCGAGGCGGGCAGCCCAGGCAGGTGGATCACAAGGTCAGGAGTTCGAGACCAGCCTGGCCAATATGGTGAAACCCTGTCTCTACTAAAAATAGAAAAAAATTAGCCAGGCGTGGTGGCAGGTGCCTGTAGTCCCAGTTACTCCGGAGGCTGAGGTAGGACAATCACTTAAACATGGGAGGCGGAGGTTGCAGTGAGCCGAGATCATGCCACGACACTCCAGCCTGGGTAACAAAGTGAGACTTCGTCTCAGAAAAACAAATCAAAACCAAAAAAACCCAGCATTACTGAGGTGTAATCGACAGGCAAGAAGCCGCACGTGTTTAAAGTGTGAGATCCAACACTTTTTTCTTTTTTTTCAAGATGGAGTCTCTATCGCCCAGGCTTAAGTGCAGTGGCATGATCTCAGCTCACTGCAACCTCCATGTCCCAGGTTCAAGCAATCCTCCTGCCTTAGCCTCCTGAGTAGCTTGGATCACAGGCATGTACCACCACATCTGGCAGATTTTTTGTGTATTTTTAGTGGAAATGAGGTTTCACCACGTTGGCCAGGCTGATCTTGAACTCCTGACCTCAGGTTATCTGCCCGCCTCCACCTCCCAAAGTGCTGGGATTACAGGTATGGGCCACAGCACCCAGCGAATCCAACACATTTTGACATATGTACACACCCATGAAATCGTCCCATCAATCAAGGTAATGAACAGGAGGCTGGGCAAGATATACCTAGTCTAGCAGCCTTTACCAGGTCCAAGGTAACAGAATCTTTATCTACAATCATCTCTATGTTCCTGCAGCAGATAACTGTGAGAGAATTGACAGCAAGGTGCCTTGCAAGCTAAGAAATAAACAGGGATTTCTTTTCCTTTTTTTTTTTTTAAGCAGAGTCTTGCTCTGTCACCCAGGCTGGAGTACAGTGGTGCGATCTTGGCTCACTGTAACCTCTACCTCTCAGGTTCAAGTGATTCTCCTGCCTCAGCCTCCCGAGTAGCTGGGACTACAGACTCGCGCCACCATGCCAGCTAATTTTGTATTTTTATTAGAGGTGGGGTTTCTCCATGTTGGTCAGGCTGGTCTCAAACTCCTGATCTCATGATCTGCCCATCTCGGCCTCTCAAAGTGCTGGGATTATAGGCATGAGCCACTACACCCAGCCTAGAAGTTTTATTTTTTAATTAGTTAATTAATTTTTTGATGGGGTTTCTCCATGTTGGCCAGGCTGGTCTCGAACTCCTGACCTCAGGTCATCCTTGACCTTCTAAAGTGCTGGGATTATAGGCGTGAGCCACCATTGCCTGGCCTGAACTAGAAGTTTTAAAACAGGAAAAAGATGGAGGAAAAAAGCAAAAAGACATTTGGGCTCACACCTGTAATCTCAGCACTTTGGGAGGCGGAGGCAGGCAGATCACCTGAGGTCAGGAGTGTGAGACCAGTCTGACCAACATGGCAAAACTTTACCTCTACTAAAAATACAAAAATTAGCTGGGCATGGTGGCAGACACCTGTAATCCCAGCTACTTGGGAAGCTGAGGCAGGAGAATCTCTTGAACCTGGGAGGTGGAGGTTGCAGTGAGCTGAGATGGCACCATTGCACTCCAGCCTGGGTAACAAGAGCGAAACTCCATCTCAAAAAAAAAAAAAAAAAAAAGGCAAAAAGATAATGAACACTCATCACTCCCCAAAACTTCCTTCCGCCCATTTGTAGTCTCTCTCTCTCTCCTTCCAGTGAAAGCTGGAAGCAACCTTGATGTCCAACAGTTGGGGATCAGAAACCACAGGATTCCACACTATGGGATAATACGTGAGAGTTGAAAAGGAAGGGGAAGATAAACATGGATGAACCTTGAAGATGTTATGCTGAGTGAAATAAACCAGTCACAAAAGGACAAATCCTGTATGATTCCACTTATAGGAGGTCTCCAGAGTAGTCCCATTCATAGAGACAGAAAGTAGCATGGGGTCAGGCATGGTGGCTCACGCCTATAATCCCAGCACTATGAGAGGCCGAGGTGGGTGGATCACCTGAGGTCAGGAGTTTGAGAGCAGCCTGGCCAACATGGCGAAACCCCACCTCTACTAAAAATACAAAAAATTAGCTGGGCATGGTGGTACATGCCTGTAATCCCAGCTACTTGGGAGGCTGAGGCAGGAGAATCACTTGAACCCGGGAAGCAGAGGTTGCAGTGAGCTGAGATCGTGCCACTGCACTCCAGCCTGGGGGATACAGCAAGACTCCGTCTCCAAAAAGAAAAAAAGAAAGTAGAATGGTGGGTGCCAGGGAAAGGGGAAGGGGAACAGGAGTTAGAGTTGAACAGGTGAAGTACAGACTTTCAGTTTTAGAAAATGTAAAGGTTCTGGAAGCTGGGGGCTGTGGCTCATGCCCATGGTCCAGCTACTCAGAAGGATCGCTTGAGCCCAGGAGGTGGAAGCTGCAGTGAGCTATGATGGCACTACTATCCTCCAGCCTTGGAGACAGGGGGTGATTCTCTTTTTTATTTTGAGATGAGGTCTCTGTTGCCCAGGCTGGAGTGCAGTGATGCTATCTAACTGCAACCTTTACCTCCCAGGCTCAAGTGATCCTCCCACTTCAGCCTCCTGAGCAGCTGGGACTACAGGCATGTGCCACCGTGCCCAGCTAATTTTTGTTTTGTTTTGTTTTGTTTTTTGTTATTTGTTTGTTTGTAGAGACAGGGTTTTGCTATGTCACCCAGGCTGGTCTCGAACTCTCGGAATCTACCTGGTTTGGTTTCCCAAAGGGCTGGGGTTACAGGCGTGAATCACCATGCCTAGCCTGGCTCTATTTCTTAAAAAAATAAATAAATAAAAATCAAAATCAAAGGGAGAGGCTTTCTTGCAAAATAAAATAAAAAGGAAAGGTTTTGAAGACTGGCTGTGGAGCAGTGTGACCGTATTTAACGATACTGACATGTGCGCTTAAAAATGGTTAAGATGGTAAATTTTATGTTACATGTATTTGATCACAATTTAAAAATTATTTAATTTAAAAAATTACTCAAGGAGGTATGGGGTGAAGGAAGAGCTATGTTCAGTGACTTGGGAGGATCATGGAGTTAAAAAAATAAAAGCCAAGTGCAGAGAGATACTAATGGCTTGATACCTAATTTATGTAATGGAAAACTACAAGAGCTCTGCTTCTGATAATGGTGGAGTCAGCCACATCAGGCCAGCTCTTTCATAGATAACAACAATAAACACTGAGCTACATAGAAAAAACAACTACCTGGGCCAGGCACGTTCACTCATGCCTGTAATCCCAGCACTTTGGGAGGCCGAGGCAGGTGGATCACCTGAGTTCAGGAGTTCGAGATCAGTCTGACCAATGTGGAGAAACCCTGTCTCTACTAAAAATACAAAATCAGGGCCGGGCGCGGTGGCTCACGCCTGTAATCCCAGCACTTTGGGAGGCCGAGGCGGGTGGATCACGAGGTCAAGAGATCGAGACCATCCTGGTCAACAAGGTGAAACCCCGTCTCTACTAAAAATACAAAAAATTATCTGGGCATGATGGCGCGTGCCTGTAATCCCAGCTACTCAGGAGGCTGAGGCAGGAGAATTGCCTGAACCCAGGAGGCGGAGGTTGCGGTGAGCCGAGATCGCGCCACTGCGCTCCAGCCTGGGTAACAAGAGCGAAACTCCATCTCAAAAAAATACAAAATTAGCTGGGCATAGTGGCGCATGCCTGTAATCCCAGCTACTCAGGAGGCTGAGGTAGGAGAATTGCTTGAACCCAGGAGGCAGATGTTGCAGTGAGACAAGATCCCGCCATTGCACTCCAGCCTGGGCAGCAAGAGCAAAACTCTGTGTCCAAAAAAAAAAAAAAAAGAGTAAGAGGACAGGGCTGGTTGTGGTGGGTCATGCCTATAATTCCACTGCTTTGGGAGGCTGAGGCAGGAGCATTATTTGAGGCCAGGAGTTTGAGACCAGCTTTGGCAACATAGTAAAACCCTGTCTCTACCAAAAAAAAAGAAAAAGAAAAAGCTGGGTGAGGTGGTACATGGCTGTATTCCCAGCTACTCAGGAGGCTGAGGTAGGAGGATCTTTTGAACCCAGGAGCTATGATTGCACCACTCCATTCCAGCTTGGGGGAGCAAGTGAGACTGTGTCTAAAAATAATAAAGGAAAGGAAAGGAAAGGAAAGAAAAGAAAAGAAAAGCACCAGAGATGTAAAGCCCCACATTCTACATTAAAAGTCTGTGTACATCTCTTGCTGACCCCTTAGTCCCTGCTACTCAGGAGACTGAGATGGGAGAATTCTTTGAGCCCGGGAGATATGATTGCACCACTGCACTCCAACCTGGGGGAGCAAGCGAGACTATCTCTAAAAAAAGAAAAGAACCAGAGATGTAAAGTCCCACATTCTACATTAAAAGTCTGTGTACATTTCTTGGTGACCCTTGGCTCATGTGTACTGGATGTACTCCAACTAGCCCTGCTGAAGCTAAAGGAACTAAGCCAAGATTTCCTCTGCTGCCCACCACAGGAGAAACAGACTTTGGAGTCTAAGTACAGCCAGGTTAACTGCCTGATAAAAAATAGTTAAATTTTGGCCGGGCGCAGTGGCTCACGCCTGTAATCTCAGCACTTTGGGAGGCCGAGGCGGGTGGATCACGAGGTCAAGAGATCGAGACCATCCTGGTCAACAAGGTGAAACCCCGTCTCTACTAAAAATACAAAAAATTAGCTGGGCATGGTGGTGCGTGCCTGTAATCCCAGCTACTCAGGAGGCTGAGGCGGGAGAATTGCCTGAGCCCAGGAGGCGGAGGTTGCAGTGAGCCGAGATCGCACCATTGCACTCCAGCCTGGGTAACAAGAGCGAAACTCCGTCTCAAAAAAAAAAAAACAAAAAAAACCCACAAATTTAAAAAAAAAGCAATGCTCTTCAAAGGAATATAACAGAATCTAGAGACTCTATAACATATCTTCATAATGTGCAAAACACAATCCAAAATTACTTGACATCTGAAGAAACAGGAAAACATGACCCATGCTCAGGACAGAAGGAAGTTAAAGGAGACTGGCCTTGGGGTGACCCAGATGTTGGAATTAGCAGAAAGGTCTTTGAGGCAGCTATTATGTCTGGAATCTCAGCACTTTGAGAGGCCAAGGTGGGTGGATCACTTGAGGTCAGGAGTTGAAGACCAGCCTGGGCAATACGGTGAAACACTGTCTCTACAAAAAATATAAAAATTGGCTGACCATGCTGGCATAAGCTTGTAGTCCCAGCTACTTGGGGGGTCTGAGGCAGGAGGATCACTTGAGCCCAAGAGGTTGAGGCTGCAGTGAGCTGTGATTGTGCCACTGCACTCCAGCCTGGGCAACAGAGTGAGACCCTGTCTCAAAAACAAAAAAAAAAAAAGAAAAAACAAACGGAAACTCTAAAACTTAAAACTATGTTATCTGAAATTTAAAAATTCACTGTGTGGGCTTGATAGCAGATTGGAGATGATAGAAGAAAGTGTTAACAAGTTTAAAGACAGATTGATAGCAAATATTCAAACTGAAAAACAGAGAAGAAAAAAGTTTAAGTAAAAATGGATAGTGGTAGGCTGGGTGCAGTTGCTCACACCTATAATCCCAGCACTTTGGGAGGCTGAGGCGGGTGGATCACACATTCAGGAGATTGAGACCAGCCTGGCCAACATGGTGAAATGCTATCTCTACTAATAAATACAAAAAAATTAGCCGGGCGTGGTGGTGCATGCCTGTAGTCCCAGCTACTCAGGAGGCTGAGGCAGGAGAATCCTTGAACCCAGGAGTTGGAGGTTGCAGTGAGCCAAGATCATGTCACTGCACTCCAGCCACAGCGAGACTCCATCTCAACAAAAGAAAACAAACAAAAAAAAGGATAGTGGCAACAATTGCATAACACCTTGAATGTATATTTTACCTCAATTTAGAAAGTATACAGAGCCTCAGTATTTTCTGAATGATACCAACAGGTCTAACTTATGACCAGGCATGGTGGCTCATGCCTGTAATCCCAGCATTTTAGGAGGCTGAAGTGGGCAGATTGCTTGAGGCCAGGAGGTCAAGACCAGCCTGGCCAACATGGTGAAACCCTGTCTCTAACAAAAGTACAAAACTTAGCTGGGCATGGCGGCACATGCCTGTAGTCCCAGCTACTTGGGAGGCTGAGGCAGAAGAATCACTTGAACCCAGGAGGCAGAGGCCAGAGCGAGTTGAGATCGTGCTACTGCACTCTAGCTCAGGCAAGAGAGCAAGATTCTGTCTCAAAAAAAAAAAAAAAAAATCTAACTTGCATGCAATGGAAGTACTAGAAGGAAAAAGGAAAAAGAATGGGGCAGGTGAAATATTTGAAAAAATAAGAAAGAACATCAAAGGAGTTTGATTTTTTTCCCTATGGCTACACATAGGCACAGAAACACACAGAAGAAGCCTGCAAGGCCAGATGCAGTGGCTCACACCTGTAACTCCGGCACTTTGGGAGGCTGAGGCGGGAAGATTGCTTGAACTCAGGAGTTCGAGGCCAGCCTGGGCAACATAGTGATACCTTGTCTCTACTAAAAGAAAAATAAAAAAAACTAGCTGGGCATATTGGTGTGTGCCTGTAGTCCCAGCTGCTCTAGGGACTGAGGCAGGAGGATCCCATGAGCTCGGGAGGTTGAGACCACAGTGACTCCTGATCATGCCACATATTCTAGCTTCTGACAGAGTGAGACCCTGTCTCAAAACACAAAAAAGGCCAAACCCGGTGACTCACGCCTGTAATCCAAGCACTTTGGGAGGCCGAGGAGGTGGGTAGATCACCTTAAGTCAGGAGTTCGAGATCAGCCTGGCTAACATTGTAAAACCCCATCTCTACTAAATACACAAAATATTAGCTGGGGGTGGTGGTGGGTGCCTGTAATTTCAGCTACTCAGTAGGATGAGGCAGGAGAATCGCTTGAACCCGGAAGGCGGAGTTTGCAGTGAGCCAGGATTGCACCACTGAACTCCAGCCCAGGTGACAGACTGAGAATCTGTCTCAAAAAAAGAAAAAACAAAAAACGAGGAGGAGGCTGTAAGGGAATAGTCCACATTCACGTGAGTTGTTATACTAGGGAACTGGTGGGGGCTGGGGTGGGAGCCAGTGAACTTGTCTTGTGTTTTACTGATCATAGCTCACTGCAGCCTCCGCTTCCCCGGCTCAAGTGATCCTCCGAGCTCAGCCCCCCAGGTAGCTGGGACTACAGGTGTGTACCACCATGCCTGTTTTAATTTTTTAAGAGATGGGGTTTCCCAGTGTTGCCAAGCTGTTCTCAGATTCTTGGACCCAAGCGATCTGCCTGCCTCAGCCTCCCAAACTACTGGGATTACAGGTATGACCCATCATGCCTGGCCTTCACTGATTTTTTTTTTTGAGATGAAGTTCTCACTCTGTCACCCAGGCTGGAGTGCAATGGTGCAATATCTGCTCAATTCAACCTTTGCCCCAGGGGTTCAAGCAATTCTCCTGCCTCAGCCTCCCGAGTAGCTGAGATTACAGGCACACACCACTACACCCAGTTAATTTTTGTATTTTTAGTAGAGATAGGGTTTCACCATGTTGGCCAGGCTGGTCTTCAACTCCTGACCTCAAGGGATCCTCCCACTTTGGCTTCCCAAAGTGCTGGGATTAAAGGCATGAGCCACCATGCTTGGCTGTCACTGATTTTTTATAAGGAGTGGGTTTAAGGCTGTCTTATTTAAAAAAAAAATTTTTTTTTTTTGAGACAGAGTTTTGTTGCCCAGGCTAGAGTGCAATGTCGTGATCTTGGCTCACTGCAAACTCCGCCTCCCTCTGCCTTGTCTCTACTAAAATTAAAAAAAAAAAAAAAAAAAAAAAAACTATCTGGGTGTGTTGGCATGTGCCTGCAGTCCCAGCTACTCCAGGGGCTGAGGCAGGATGATCACTTGAGATTGGAAAGTTGAGGCTACAGTGAGTCCTGATCATACCACTGCATTCCAGCCTGTCTGACAGACCGAGACTTTGTCTCAAAAAGAAGAAAAAAAAAGCTGGGTGCCTTTTTTTCTTCAAGCAAATTCTCCTGCCTCAGCCTCCCAAGTGGTTGGGATTACAGACGCCCGCCACCATGCCCAGCTAATTTTTTGTTGTATTTTTAGTAGAGATGGCTATGTTGGCCAGGCTGGTCTCGAACTCCTGGTCTCAGGTGATCTGCCCACCTCAGCCTCCCAAAGTGATGAGATTACAGGCGTGAGTCACTGTGCCTGGCTGACTTATTAAATCTTTTTTAAAATTGTGACAAAATACTCCTAACATTTACTATTAATTGTGTTTAATTATACGGTTCAGTGGCATTAAATAATTCACATGATTGTGCAACCATAACCACCATCCATCACCCAAATTCTTTCATGTTGCCAAATTGAAACGCCATGCCTAATCATCAACAATTCCCTGTTCCCTCTCCTCTGGCACCCACCATTCTACTTTCACCATGAATCTGGTGACACTAGGGGCGTCATATAATGGAATCAAGCAGTATTTGTCCTTTTGTGACTGGCTTATTGCACTTAACATAGTATCCTCAAGGTACACCCATGTGACAATATGTTACATCTTTCCTTTTTAAGGCTGAATCAGGCTGGGTGCAGTAACTTACACCTGTAATCCCAGCACTTGGGAAAGCTAAGGTGGGTGGATCATTTGAGGTCAGGAGATGTAGATTAGCCTGGGCAACATGGCGAAATCCTGTCTCCACTAATAATGCAGAAATTAGCTGGGCATGATGGCTCATGCCCATAGTCCCAGCTACTCGGAAGGCTGAGGCACGAGAATTGCTTGGGCCAAGATCAAGGCAGAGGTTGCAGTGAGCCGAGATTGCATCACTGCACATCCAGCCTGGATGACAGATGACAGAGACTCTGTTTCAAAAACAAAAAAAAAAGCCAAAACATATTGCAGTGTATGTATGTATTAAGGGTGACTTTTTAAATAGAAAATTATAGTAGAGGGAAATGAAAAGGTTTCCACTGAAGGTGTGGTTGACACAGAGACAGGGGCTCAGAGTAGGTATTTTTGGTGGAGAATGAGCCCCCATCCCCACCTCACTACTTAAGAAACCAATTCTTTTTTTTTTGAGATGGAGTCTCGCCTTGTTGCCCAGGTGACAGTGCAATGGCACGATCTTGGCTCACTGCAACATCCACCTCCTGGGTTCAATCGATTGGTTCTTCTGCCTCAGCTTCCTAAGTAACTGGGACTACAGGTGTGTGCCACCATGCCTGGCTACTTTTTTTTGTATTTTTAGTAGAGTTATCTTGTAATCCTAGCACTTTGGGAGGCCAAGGCGGGTGGATCATGAGGTCAGGAGATCGAGACCATCCTGGCCAACATGGTGAAACCCCATCTCTATTTAAAAAAAATACCAAAATTAGCCGGGTGTGGTGGCAGTTGCCTGTAATCCCAGCTACTCAGGAGGCTGAGGCAGGAGAATCACTTGAACCCGGGAGGCGGAGGTTGTAGTGAGCCAAGATGGTGCCACTGCACTCCAGCCTGGGCGACAGAGCAAGACTCCGTCTCAAAAAAAAAAAAAAAAAGACAGGATCTTGCTCTATAGCCCAGGCTGGAGGGCACTGGCATGATCATGGCTCACTGCAGCCTTGACCTCCTGGGTTCAAGTGATCCTCCCACCTCATCCCACCTCAGCCCTCAGAGTAGCTGGGACTACAGGTGCACAGCACCATCGCTGACTAATTTTTGTATTTTTAGTAGAGATGGGTTTTTGCCATGTTGCCCAGGCTGGTCTTGAACACCTCACCTTTTTTTTTTTTTTTTTAAAGATGGGGTTTCACCATGTTGGTCAGGCTGGTCTTCAACTCCTGACCTCAAGTGATCTGCCTACCTTGGCCTCCAAAGTGCTTGGATTACAGGCGTGAACCACCACGCCTGGCCGCACCCCCTCCTTTTTTTTTTTGAGACAGAGTCTTGCTCTGTCAAGCAGGCTGGAGTGCAGTGGTGTGATCTTGGCTTACTGAAACTCCCACCTCCCGGGTTCAAGTGATTCTCCTGCCTCAGCATCCTGTGTAGCTGGGACTACAGGTGTGCACCACCATGCCCAACTTGTATTTTTAGTAGAGACAGGGTTTCACCATGTTAGCCAGGCTGGTCTCGCACTCTTGACCTCAGGCAATCCGCCTGCCTCAGCCTCCCAAAGTGCTGGGATTATAGGCATGAGCCACTGCGCCCGGCCTTGTCTTGAACTCTTGAGCTCAAGCAATCTGCCCACCTTGGCCTTCCAAAGTGCTGAGATTACAGGCACGAGCCACCACATCGGGCCAAGAAACTAATTCTCAAGCAAGATCAGACCCTTTGGTGATGTCCCTGCCCACCTTCCAGGGTGGAAATAATTGTGGAATCTGGTTTATGCCCTGATGGCATCCTTCCTTCACTCACCCTGCGCTAACATCTGCCCCTACTTCTCCCACCAGCCGTGGGCTGGGTCCCTGTGCTGCCCCCTGGTGATGGCGTACATGGAGGCAAATTCAAGTAGGGTCAAGCAGCTGCAAGGCCAGACTGTTCTATGGGAGAGCCAGCTTTGGTCTACACCCACACGAGGATTACCCTAAGGCAACAGTGACGAATAGCGTTGGTACCATCCCAGGTATTACCCATCAGACACTTACCCAGGGACAAGCCCTTACCTCCCTGCGTCGGAAATAGCAGCCACACTCTGAGGAAGATACTGTTACCATCATTCTTTTTTTTTTTTTTTTTTTTTTTTGAGACAGCGTCCCACTCTGTCACTTAGGCTCTTGTGGAGTGCAGTGGTGTGATTTCGGCTCACTGCAACCTCCACCTCCCAGGTTCAAGCGATTCCTCCTGCCTCGGCCTCCCAAGCAACTGGGAGTATAAGCAAGCACCACCACACCTGGCTAATTTTTGCATTTTTTTTTCCAGACACAATTTCACTCTTGTTGTCCAGGCTGGAGTGCAATGGTGCAATCTTGGTTCACTGCAACCTCTGCCTCCTGGGTGCAAGCGATTCTCCTGCCTCAGCGTCCCCAGTGACTGGAATTACAGGTGCCTACCACCACACCCGGCTAATTTTTTTTGTATTTTTAGTAGAGACAGGGTTGCGCTATGTTGGCCAGCCTGACCTTGTGATCCATCCGCCTCAGCCTCCCAAAGTGCTAGGATTACAGGTGTGAGCCACTGTGCCTGGCCATTTTTGCATTTTTTAGTAGAGACGGTATTTTACCATATTGGCCTGGCTTGTCTCAAAGTCCTGACCTTAAATGATCCGCCCGCCTCAGCCTCCCAAAGTGCTGGGATTACGGGTGTGAGTCCCTATACCCAGTCACCATTCTCATTTCACAGATGAACAAACCAAGTCTTGGAGAGATGCTGGATCACCTACCTAGGGTCACATAGTTGGCAAATGGCCGGGCAGAAATTTGACCCCAGCTCTGTGGCACTGGGTATTCCACACAGACATGGGCTTAGAGACACGCAGCTCCTCAGCAGTAGCCTCAGAATTCTCAGAAACCAGGATTTGCCTTCATGGTTCCATTCCACCCTCCACTGCCACCTCTCTGTCCCCATCCTACTCCTCTGGCCTTCGGCTCTGGTCACCAGCCACAGACTCCCATAGCCAATCCCAAGCGGTCAATTCCTCCGAGCGTGAATCTGGGACCCTCTAGTAGCATCTTCTCCCCTCATCCATCCCTCCTTCCCAGAACCATGACCTCCTGGTTCCCCTCCTCTCCTGTTTTCTCTAACTCATGCTGGCGTTTCTCCATTTTCTCCCTAAATTATGCCAGTCCTGGATCCCCTCCCACCATCCACCCTCCCTCCATGCTGTCAGTTTCCAGATTGCTGCTGCTCTCAGGTCGTTATCCCTCCAAAGCCAAACCTGCTTACCCAATGCCTCCTGGCTGCACGCTGCCCAGATACGTCAGCGCTGAAGTCATCTCCCAGAGAGCCTGCTTTTCTCCTTTCTTAGCTTCTTGGCCTGGATCCCACCCTCCACCCAGTCTTCAGGGACAAAATTCTGAGAATCTCTGACTCCATCTCACACCCTCTCGACACTCACTCCTCACTAGGCCATGTGATTGCGTCCATCTTTCCCGAGACTGTCCCTGCTGTGCCCACTTTCCCATTTCTTGATTGAATCATGGTGGCCGCCTCCCCACTCAGCACCCAGGTCCTTCTTCTAGCCTGCAAATCAGAAGCTCAGCTTTGAATCCTGTCAGTGTTCCCACCGACCTGGCACTGTGCTCCCCAGCAAATGGACCTTGGCAAATGCCACTCCCTTACCAGTAATGCCCTCCCTTCAGCCTCCCAAATTCCTCCCAGCTCTTCATGATTCTATTTAACAGACAATTCCTCTAGCAGGTCCTACCAATTGCCCCTGGGCTCAGTTAGGGGACTCTCCTGTCTCATCTTTCTCAGAACTTTTGGGGCAATAGTTTAACATGAGAGTCTTGCTCTGTCATTAGGCTGCAGCGCAGTGGCACAATCTTGGCTCACCGCAACCTCCGCCTCCCAGGTTTAAGCGATTCTCCTGCTTCAACCTCCTGAGTAGCTGGGACTACAGGCACGCACCACGGCTCCCAGGTAATTTTTTTGTGTTTTTAGTAGAGATGGGGTTTCACCATGTTGGTCAGACTGGTCTCGAACTCCTGACCTCAAATGATTTGCCCACCTCAGCCTCCCAAAGTGCTGGGATTATAGGTGTGAGCCACTGTGCCCGGCCATGAACAACTTTTTTTTTTTTTGAGACAGGGTCTTGCTTGATGCAGTGGCATGATCAAGGTTCAATGCAGTTTCGACCTCCCAGGCTCAAGTGATCCTCGCACCTCAGCTTTCTGAGTAGCTGGGATTAAAGCTGTGCACTACCATGCCTGCCTAATTTTTTCTTTTTTTAGACAGAGTTTCTCTTTTGTTGCCCAGGCTGGAGCACAATAGTGCGATCTCAGCTCACTGCAACCTCCACCTCCAGGGTTCAAGTGATTCTCCTGCCTCAGTCTCCCAAGTAGCTGGGATTACAGGCATGCGCCACCATGCCTGGCTAATTTTGTATTTTTTTTAGTAGAGATGGGGTTTCACCATGTTGGTCAGGCTGGTCTTGTACTCCTGACCTCAAGTGATCCACCTGCCTCAGCCACCCAGAGTGCTGGGATTACAGGCATGAGCCAAGGTGCCCATCCCTGCTAAAATTAAAAAAAGAAAAAAAAAAAAGAAAAAAAAAAATCTTGCATTGGAACTGAATCATATTTCTGAAAAAAAAAAAATTTTTTTTTTTTTAATTCCCAAGGTACTGGGATTATAGGCAGGAGCCACTGTGCCTGGCCCAGCTAATTAAAAAAAATTTTTTTCCCATAGAGATGGGCTCTCAAACTCCTGGCCTCAAGCCATCCTTGAGCCTCAGCCTCTTGAAGTGTTGGAATGACAGGAACAATCCACCGTGTCTGGCCTCCAGCCATCCATCTGAACCTACTCAGGCCTGCAGTCCTGCTCAGGTCAGAGGAGCTGGGGGCAGTGGGTTGAGATCAGCAGCAAGCATGCTCGTGTCCTGCGGGGTGGCTCAGGCAGCTGGAGTCTCCTGTGAAATCAAGTCACCATCTCTTTTTTTTTTTTGGAACGGAGTCTCACTGTCACTCAGGCTGGAGTGCAGTGGCACAATCTCAGCTCACTGCAACCTCTACCTCCTGGGTTCAAGCGATTGTCCTGTGTCAACCTCTCCCAAGTAGCTGGGACTACAGGCACACGCCACCACGCCCAACTACTTTTTGTATTTTTAGCAGAGACGGGGTTTTGCCATGTTGGCCTTGAACTCCTGCCTCCTGCCTCGGCCTCCCAAAGTGCTAGGATTATAGGCATAAGTCACTGCGCCCAGCCTTCACCCAGCTAATTTTTTTTTTTTTTTTTTTGAGACAGAGTCTCACTCTGTCACCCAGGCTGGAGTACAGTGGCACAATCTCAGCTCACTGCAACCTCCGCCTCCTGGGTTCAAGTGATTGTCCTGCCTCAGCCTCCCAAGTAGCTGGGATTACAGGCGCACACCATCACGCCCAGCTAATTTTTGTATTGTTAGTAGAGGCGGGTTTTCTCTGTGTTGGCCAGGCTGGTCTCAAACTCCTGGCCTCAAGTGATCCTCCCGCCTTGGCCTCCTAAAGTGCTGGAATTACTGAGGCCTGAGCCACTGCGCCTGGCCTCAGGTTACCATCTTGATACCTGTCCACCTAGTGAAGCAAGAAGCCACAGAGAGCCCCTTCAGAGCACACGTCTTCCATCAGCCCTCTGGGCTGGATGGGGTGGCACAGAGAGGGGACCCTAGTGGGGGGCAGAGGCTACCCACGGTCCCTTTAAGGACCGGAGGTGTTAGTGTAACTGGAGGCAAAGCACTTCCTCTCAGATGACAGTTCAGGACCACCCCTCCTCTGGGATACGCACAGATAGAGCCCAACCCTCTGTCGGCAGTGGTTCCGAGTACAAACCTATCCCTTCCCTGTCTCAAGATTTCCTGGGAGGCTCCCAGTGGCTCCTGACCTAGCATTAAAGGCCTTTGTGACCTGGCTGAGCCCACCACCTTGTCCTGGCCCCCCTGCCTGCCCTCCTGACTCCGAAGTTCTCAGCCTAGGCTCTCCGGGGGCGGATTCCCAGAGTCTGCCTCAATTTCAGGAATGTCGTTCCGATGCCATTCCTGGATGCCAGGCCTTTGCCTGGGCCGCTCCCTCTAAGTCACTGTTTAGCATTTTTTTATCTGATGCCTGGCATGGTTAACCCTTCAAGTGGCAGCTTGCCTGTGGCTGCCTCCAGGAAGTCTTGAAGACTCTCAGCCTGGGTCAAGAGCCTCTCCTTGGTCATGCACGATGATCCCAGTGCTTTGGGAGGCCAGTGAGGGCAGATCACCTGAGGTCAGGAGTTTGAGACCAGCCTGGCCAACACTGAAACCTCATTTCTACTAAAAATAAAAAAATTAGCTGGGTGTGGTGGCATGTGCCTGTAATCTCAACTACTCAGGAGGCTGAGGCAGAAGAATTGCTTGAACCTGTCTGGCAAAGATTGCAGTGAGCCAAGATTACACCACTGCACTCCAAACTGGACAACAGAATTAGACTCTGTCTCAAAAAAAGAAAGAAAGAAGGAAAGGAAAAGAAAAAAAGAAAGGCCAAGTGTGGATCCCAGCACTCTGGGAAGCTGAGGTGGGCAGATCACTTGAGTTCAGGAGTTCAAGACCAGCCTGGCCAGCATGGCAAAACCCTGTCTCAAAAAAATAAATAAATAAATAAAAATACAAAAGTTACCCAGGCGTGGTGGCAGGCACCTGCCATCCCAGCTACTTGGGAAGCTGATGCAGGAGAATCTGGGAGGCGGAGGTTGAAATGAGCCAAGATCAAGCCACTGCACTCCAGCCTGGGCAACAGAGGGAGATCCCTGGTCTCATGAAAAAAATAATAATAAAAAAAAATAAAAAATAAAATAAAAAGCCTCTCCTTGCCTTCACTGTCTCTGGTTGCTTCCTTGTACCCTGGTTAATCTGCCTTGTAACTGCCCAAGGATATATCTGTCTCCCTCACTGAATGAGGAAGGGCAGTAAACTAGTCCAAATCTTGGCCGGGCGCGGTGGCTCACACCCGTAATCCCAGCACTTTGGGAGTCCGAGGCGGGCGGATCACGAGGTCAGGAGATTGAAACCATCCTGGCCAACATGTTGAAACCCTGTCTCTACTAAAATACAAAAAAATTAGCTGGGCATGACGGCACACACCTGTAGTCCCAAGCTACTTGGGAGGCTGAGAGGGGAATCGCTTGAATGTGGGAGGCGGAGGTTGCAGTGAGCCGAAATCGTGCCCACTGCACTCCAGCCTGAGTGACAGAGCAAGACTCCATCTCAAAAAAACAACAACAACAAAAAAAACAAGTCAAATTCCTGTCTTAGCCCAACACTCACTCCAACTCAGGCCCCAGCCGTAATGTCACCTTTTCAGAGGGGCCCTGATTGACCAAAATCAAGTAACATCTCCTCGCTCTTCCTCACATTTCTGGAAAATTCTAGGGGTGTGTGGGAAAGTCATAAATGTCCTACCTCAGAGTCTGACCTTCTGGAGGCCTCAGACAAACACAGATTGGCCCCGAGCTCCTTTCAGCCTCCAGCAAGGTCACCAGGAAGTTGACATGTGTTAAGTGCCAGGTGCCTCTGTCATCTGTACTTTGCAACTGGGGAAAGTGAGGCATGGAGTCACCCAAGGTCATAAAGTAGGGAGTAGAAACTGGGTACCATGGCTCACACCTGTAATCCCAGCACTTGGGAGGCTGAGGTGGGCAGATCACCTGAGGTCAGGAGTTCAAGACCAGCCTGGCCAACATGGAGAAACCCCATCTCTACTAAAAATACAAAATTAGCCAGGCATGGGGGTGCATGCCTGTAATCCCAGCTACTCAGGAGGCTGAGGCAGGAGAATCACTTGACTCTGGGAGTCAGAGGTTGCAGTGAGCCAAGATCACGCCATTGCACTCCAGCCTGGGCAACAAGAGCAAAACTCCATCTCAAAAAATAAAAAATAAAATAAAGTAGGGAGTAGAGACCGGGACTTGGATCCAAGCCTGCCTGTCCTCTGTTGCCTGCCACCCGAGGTACCCTACCCCCAACGCCATCCCCCTGACGTCCAACCTCTCAGGCTGCAGCCAGGACCCGGGATGCCTGGCATCACTTAACATTTATTAGGCACCTACTGCATACCAACTACACCCTGGGATCCCAGCAGAGAACAGGGTAGACAAGAATTCCCATCCCCATGGAGCTGATATTCTGGACACGGTAGAGATGAGGGAGTGGCAAAGACTCTATATTTTGTTTCAATTTTTTTTTTTTTTGCAACAGAGTCTTGCTCTGTTGCCCAGACTGGTGTGCAGTGGCACAATCTCGGCTCACTGCAACCTGTGTCTCCCAGGTTCAAGTGATTCCCCTACCTCAGCATCCCAAATAGCTGGGACTCCAGGCTCGTACCACCATGTCCAGCTAATTTTTTTATTTTAGTAGAGACGGGGTTTCACCATGTTGGCCAAGATGGTTTTGATCTTGTGACCTCGTGATCCACTCACCTTGGCCTCCCAAAGTGCTGGGATTACAGGCATGAGCCACTGTGCCCACTTGGCCTTTTTTTTTTTTTTTTTTTTTTAAGAAATGGGGTCTTGCTATGTTGCCCAGGCTGGTCTTGAACTGGGCTCAAGCAATCTGCCCAACTTGGCCTCTCAAAGTGCTGGGATTACAGGCATGAGTCACCTTATTTGGCCCTGCATTTTGATAATTTGTTTGTTTTGTGATTGTCAGGTGAAGAGAAAAATAAGGCAGGAAAAGGAATGAGGAGTCAGGCAGTGGGGCTGCATTTTTTTTTTTTTTTTTTTTTTTTTTTTTGAGACCAAGTCTCACTCTGTTGCCCAGGCTGGAGTGTAGTGATACCATCTTGGCTTACTGCAACCTCCATCTCCCAGGTTCAAGTGAGTCTCCTGCCTCAGCCTCCTGAGCAGCTGGGATTACAGGTGCTAACCACCATGCCTGGCTAATTTTTGCATTTTTAGTAGAGACAGGGTCTGAACATGTTGGCCAAGCTGGTCTCGAACTCCTGACCTCAGGTGATCTGCCCACCTCAGCCTCCCAAAGTGCTGGGATTACAGGTGTGAGCCACAGTGCCCAGCAGGGCCACAGTTTTAAAGAAGGAGGTCAGGAAGCCCTCCCTGAGAAGGTGTGGAGATGAAGGAGGAAGCCATGGTGATAGAACATTCTAGAAAGAGGGAAGAGCCAGTGCAAAGGCCCTGAAACAGGGCCAGGCATTCTGGACTTGAGGCACAGAGAGGTGGCTCCTGTGGGTGGAATGGAGGAGTGTGCAGGAGGAGGTGAGGGCAGGGAGGTGACAGCCTTCCATCCATCCGCTTATTTATTTGAGATGGAGTCTCACTCATGTTGCCCAGGTTGGAGTTCAATGGTATGATCTCAGCTCACTGCAACCTTTGCCTCCTGCCTCAGCCTCCCAAGTAGCTGGGATTACTGGCACCCGCCACCACGCTTGGCTAATTTCATATTTTTAGTAGAGACGGGGTTTCACCATGTGGCCAGGCTGGTCTCAAACTCCTGACCTCAGGTGATCCACCCACGTTGGCTGCCCAAAGTGTTAGGATTACAGGCATGAGCCAACGCACCCGGCCTCCATTTATTTTTAGATAGGGTCCTTCTGTGCTGTTCAGGCTGGGGTGCAATGGCACAATCCTGTCACAGCAGCCTCAAACTCCCATAGCCTTCTGCTTACACCTGCCCTCACCAACATCCCAGATGGAGAAATAAAACCCAGAGAACCACTTCCCTCCCTTCCTGCCACTGTCTGGGTACCATCACCCCAAACAGCCCAGCCCTTATTCCCCTGTCCCTGCTGCGGCTCCATCACACCTGCCAATCACAGAGCAGAACCAGGGACAAGGGACACCCACTCCAAGTTTGGACGGGGATGGATGGAGGGAACAGTTCAGATCACAGTGCCCTGGCTGGGCAGAACCTCGGATCTAGGCTCCAGCATTCAAGTGTCCACATTCCCTCCCAGTGAAGCCCAGGTCTGTGGTGGGGGTGGGGAAGGTGCCCAGGCTCTCGTGGTGTACAGAGGGACTGAGTCCTCTCTCTTTTGCCTGGGAAGGGAGTGACTGCAGGCTAGAGGCTGGGCTGTCCACCAAATACACCCGCTGCTTGGCTTTTTTTTTTTCTTCTGAGACAGAGTCTTGCTTTGTTATACAAGCTGGAGTGCAGTGGTGTGATCTCAGCTCACTGCAACCTCCGCCTCCCTGGTTCAAGTAATTCTCCTGCCTCAGCCTCCTGAGTAGTTGGGACTACAGGCGTGCACCACTGCACCTGGATACTTTTTGTATTTTTAGTAGAGACAGAGTTTTGCCATGTTGGCCAGGCTGGTCTTGATCTTTCGACCTCAGGTGATCCACCTACTTCAGCCTCCCAAAGTGCTGGGATTATAGGCGTGAGCCACTGTGCCTGACCCTGTTGCTTGGCCTTTGCTGTTTGTCCTCAAGGCCCCTGATGAGGCCACTAACATCCCTGCATCCCTAGGGCTCCCGTCATCTGTCTAACAATGTCCTGGCTCCTTTATCCAGGTCCGTGCCCCGGCTGCTTGCCCACTGGCTGCTGCTGCGGCTTCCTCCTCCTCCTCCTCCCCTTCCTCCTCCTCCTCCTCCATCTCTTCTTCCTCCTCCCCCTCCTCCATCTCTTCCTCCTCCCCCTCCTCCTCCTCCCCTTCCTCCTCCTCCTCCTCCATCTCTTCTTCCTCCTCCCCATCCTCCTCCTCCCCTTCCTCCTCCTCCTCCTCCATCTCTTCTTCCTCCTCCCCCCTCCTCCATCTCTTCTTCCTCCTCCCCATCCTCCTCCTCCCCTTCCTCCTCCTCCTCCTCCATCTCTTCTTCCTCCTCCCCATCCTCCTCCTCCCCTTCCTCCTCCTCCTCCTCCATCTCTTCTTCCTCCTCCCCTTCCTCCTCCTCCCCTTCCTCCTCCTCCTCCTCCATCTCTTCATCCTCCTCCCCATCCTCCTCCTCCTCCATCTCTTCATCCTCCTCCCCATCCTTCTCCTCCTCCTCTTCCTCCTCTCCATCCTGTTTCTTCTCCTCTTCCTCCCTCCCACCCTCCTCTTCCCCACTGCCCTTCATCTCCTCTGCTGCCATATGCTCATCAGTACCCCTCCCTGGGCACTTCCTTCTCCTAGCTCAGCCGAGCCCCACTGTGTGCAGGGGAGGGGAGAAGCTTTGCCCACTGGGTGGTCCTCATTTCCTTCCTCCTGCTTCCCAGCCTTCAAGGTTCCAGCACTCCAGCGAAGGTGACCACCGCACAGACAGGATGACAGAGTAACAATGCCAAAGCAGTAGGGTCCCATAACCTTCCACCCCTTGAGCAAGGACTCTCCAGGGTCTGCTGTGGTTGGACTGGGGGTCCCCAAGGACCTTCAGTCTCTTCATCTGCTCCTCTCTATACTCTACGACTCCTTGCTCAGTTTGCTCCAGCCACCCCGGCCTCACTGCCATTCCTCCAACACACCATGCCTGTTCTAGCCTCAGGGCCTTTGCACCTGCTGGGCCTTCTGCCTGGAGCACCCTTCCTCCAGATGTCTAGCTGCTCCTTCAAACTTCATCCTTGTCCCCATCACCTTCTCCCTGCAGGAACATCAGCTCTGTAAGGCTTCCTGTGGCCACTGTCTGTCCCCAGTGTCTCACATTGCAGACACTTCCTAAGTCTGTGCTGAATGAACAAATGACAGACAGGGGTGGGAGGAAGGTGGGGGCCAGGCACAGGGCAGAAGGTGTCCCCAGGCCATGGCTGGTAGGAAATGATCACTCTTCAGACATAGTGTCGTGGGACCCTGGACTAAAATCTGTCTCTAGGAGTCCAGGAGGGTTAGGGAGGAAAAGCTGAGTTGAGCTCCAGCCAGTTCAGTGTGTTGGTGTGATAGCATCCTATTAACAAAGGTATAGAGTCCAGACTCAGGGAGGAGAAGGTCTCCTCTATGCTACCTTTTTTTTTTTTTTTTTTAAGACAGAGTTTTGCTCTTGCTGCCAGGCTGGAGTGCAATGGCACAATCTTGGCTCACTGCCATCTCTGCCTCCTGGGTTTTAAGTGATTCTCCTGCCTCAGACTTCTGAGTAGCTGGGATTACAGACATGCACCACCATGCCCAGCCAATTTTATATATATATATATATATATATATATATATATATATATATATATAGGCTGTTTTTTCTTCTTTTTTTTGAGACAGAGTTTCGCTCTTCTTGCCCAGGCTGGAGTACAATGGTGCAATCTCAGTTCACTGCAACCTACACCTCCCAGGTTCAAGCGTTTCTCCTGTATCAGCCTCCCAAGTAGCTGGGATTACAGGCATGCGCTACCATGTCCAGCTAATTTTCTATTTTTAGTAGAGATGGGGTTTCACCATGTTGGTCAGGCTCGTCTTGAACTCCTGGCCTCAAGTGATCCACCTGCCTCTGCCTCCCAAAGTGCTATGATTACAGGCGTGAGTCACCATGCCCAGCACACACACACACACACACACACACACACATTTTTTTTTAGTAGAGAAATAGGATTTCTCCATGTTGGTCAGGCTGGTCTTGAACTCTGGACCTCAGGTGATCCGCCCTCCTCAGCCTCCCAAAGTGTTGGGATTACAAGCGTGAGCCACCACTCCTGGCCAATTTTTGTGTTTTTAGTACAGAAGGGGTTTCACCATGTTGGTCAGGCTGGTCTCAAAATCCTCACCTCATGAACCACCCACCTTGGCCTCCCAAAGTGCTGGGATTACAGGCATGAGTCACTGCACTCAGCTTTTATTTTTCTTTTGAGACAGGGTCCCACTCTGTTGCCCAGGCTGAAGTGTAGCTCACTGCAACCTCCACCTCCTGGGTTCAAGCAATTCTCCTGTCTCTGCTTCCCATGTAGCTGTGATTATAGGAGCCAACCACCATGTTCAGCTAATTTTTGTATTTTTAGTAGAGACGGGGTTTCGCCATATTGACCAGGCTGGTCTCGAACTCCTGACCTCAAGTGATCCACCCACCTTGGCCTCCCAAAGTGCTGGGATTACAGGCGTGAGCTACCACACACCTGGCCTCTCTATGCTACTCTGGTCAGAGTCATGATGGGTCTGAGAGGCCTATTCAAGTGTGGCAAAGAAAAGCCTGTGCTTGACCAGGGGCGGCGGCTTGTGCCTATAATCCTAGTACTTTGGGAGGTTGAGGCTGGAGCCTTGCTTGAGGCCAGGAGTTCAAGACCAGCCTGGGCAACATAGTGAGATCCCCGTCTCTATAATTTTTTTTTTTTTTTTTTTTTTAAAGATTAGCTAGGCATGGTGGTGCATGCCTGAAGTCCCAGCTCTCAGAAGGCTGAGGTGGAATGAGCTCAGGAGGTTGAGGCTGTGGCGAGTTAAGATCATGCCGCTGCACTCCAGCCTGAGCGACACAGTAAGAGTTTGCCTTGGAAAGAAAGAAAGAGGACAAATGCAGTGGCTTATGTCTGTAATCCCAGCACTTTGGGAGGCTGAGGCATTTGAGCTCAATAGTTTGAGACTAGCCTGGGCAACATGGCAAAACTCTACAAAATCTCTACAAAAAAATGCAAAAATTAGCCAGGCATGGTGGCTCATGCCTGTAGTCCCACCTACTCAGGAGGCTGAAGTGGAAGGATTGCTTGAACCTGGGAGGCTGAGGTTGCAGTGGGCCAAGATTGCACCACTGCACCCAGCCTGAGTGATAGAACCAGAACCTGTCTCAAAAAAACAACAGCAAAAAAAAAAAAACAAAAAACACCGAAATGAAGAAAGAGAAAGAAAGAGAAGAAAGAAAGAAGGCTGTACTGAAATACTGAAAGGCTAAGGGAAGAGAACGGGGTTGAGGAAGAGCAGCCACAAAAGAGAGTAAGACACACCGGGCGCAGTGGCTCACGCCTGTAATCCCAGCATTTTGAGAAGTCGAGGCGGGTGGATCACCTGAGGTCAGGGGTTCGAGACCAGCCTGGACAACATGGCGAAACCCTGTCTCTACTAATAATACAAAAAGTAGCTGGGCATGGTGGCACACGCCTGTAGTCCCAGCTACTTGGGAGGCTGAGGCAGAAGAATCTGTTGAACCCAGGAGGCAGAGGTTGCAGTGGGCTAAGATTGCACCATTGCACTCCAGCCTGGGCGACAAGAGCGAAACTCCATCTCAAAAAAAGAAAAAAGAAAAGAAAAAGCAAGATGCCTACTGCTAAATTATCTAAACAGGGGTTTCAGGACCCTTTCCTCCTATTAAAGCCCCAGCTCCCTTGGCTCCCAGCTTTCCACCCACTCCTGGTTTTCCTTCTGCCCTCTTTCTGCTATCTTCCAAGCTCCCAGCTTGCTTCAAAGCCATCCTGTGCTGCGCCACCTGGGTGTCTAGTGGCACTGCAATTTCCAGATGCTGAGAACAGATTGCTGATTTGCACCTAAACCTACTCCCTCACGGCAGCTGCTCCCTCCCGGGCTCCTCCATACCTCTCCAAGATACACCCATGCCTCACCCATCCGTACCTCCACCTGGTCCAGCCCTATCATGCTCCCCTGGCCTGGTCTCCAGGCTCCTGCCTTTGACCCCTGCAGTCTGTTCCCTGGGATCAGAATAATGCCAAATGCATGTTCAAGGCCAGCAGGCTGGCTCTGCCCTTCCTCCTCTCCCCTCTGAATCTTATAACCCTGGCTTCGTGGTTCTCTCATCCAAGCACTCTGGCAGTTTCTCTCCTCTGCAATTTGCCCACTGGGCTCTCTGCCTGGTTAACTCCTACTCACCCTTAGTGACCCAGCCAACTATCACCTCCTCCAGGAGGCCTTCCCTGACTCCTTCTAAGGTTGAGTCAGGTGACTCCTCTGGACTCTCCCGAGGCATGGCTCTGTGATTTTTTTGTGTGTGTGAGACAGAGTCTCACTGTCATCCAGGCTAGAGTGCAGTGGCGCCATCTTAGCTCACTGCAAGCCCTGCCTCCCATGTTCAAGAGATTCTCCTGCCTCAGCCTCTCATGTAGCTGAGATTACAGGTACACACTACCACACCCAGCTAATTTTTGTATTTCTAGTAGAAACAGGGTTTCACCGTGTTGGCCATGCTGCTCTCAAACTCCTGACCTTAGGTGATCTGCCCGCCTCAACTTTCCAAAGTGCTGGGATTACAGGCATGAGCCACCACGCCTGGCCCCTCTGTGATATTTTAATAGCCTCCAGCTCTGATATTCTCATGATATTTTAATAGCCTGTTTAGCAAGTACTCATCACCAGCCAGGGATTCTTTATCTGTAGGTCATGACTGCTATTACCCCATTTTATAGGTGGAGAAACTGAGGCAGGAAGTGGTGAAGTCTGTGGCCCAGAGGCCAGGCCCTCAATTCAAACTGGCAGGACAGGGCAGGGGGCAGGCTGAAGCCCAGTCAGCAGGAAGGGAGCAGCTTGTGGTGCTCAGAGAAGGGGGCAGGGCAGGGAGCTCCCCAGGAGCCTGCCTTTCTGTGCCATCCCAAGGGTGGGAGGAGGGGACTTGGGTCCACTCATGCTGCCAACCGCAGTCATCCCAGCAGCTCCTGAGCCAAGATATTCTGTGCCAGGCACCAGGCCAACCACTTTATTCAACCTCCAGACAGCCTGGGTCAGGAGGTGGGCACTGTTCTGATTTTTTTTTTTTTTTTTTGAGATGGAGTTTCACTCTTGTTGCCCAGGCTGGAGCGCAATGGCGCCATCTTGGCTCACCGCAACCTCTGCCTCGCAGGTTCAAGAGATTCTCCTGCCTCAGCCTCCCGAGTAGCTGGGATTACAGGTGTGTGCCACCATGCCCAGCTACTTTTGTATTTTTAGTAGAGACAGGGTTTCTCCATGTTGGTCAGGCTGGTCTCGAACTCTCAACCTCAGGTGATCTGCCCATCTCTGCCTCCCAAAGTGCTGGGATTGCAGGCGTGAGCCACCACATCTGGCCAGTTCTGAATTTATCGAGGAGGAAATGGAAGGCCGTGCAGCCCTGAACTCCCACCTGGCGTTAGAGCCCTCCCCGGTTCCTTAGGGGTGTGGCTGCCACCGAGATCTGCCTAGCCTCTGCTTTCATTGATCTATGAACACTCCTAGGCTCAGATACTACTGACCCATTTTACAGATGGGCAGACCGAAGGTCAGAAACCTTTCCTTGGGGCCCCACAACCAATTAAATGACCAAGGCTCCCCCAACCCCCCAGGCTCAAAGTATCTCTGCTAGCAGTGGGTGACCTGGAAAAACAGGTAAGGAAAGTCCTCACTGCCTCCTCCTCCATGCCTGGCTGGGCCTGCTGGGGCCCAGGTGCACTGAATGACGCTTCTGATCAGCACCCCCAGCTCCACTTGTGTGTTTATTCACAGCAGCTGCTCCTGGAAGGAAGACTCATTTAAGGCTGGGTAGGCCGAGGGCTTCGAAGACAATGCCACAGTCCAGGAAACCTATCCCCCTAGAACACATCCAGGTCGCCCCAGTGGGGTCACCCTGGCCTCTGAGCTCAGATGCCCCAGACCTTGCCTGGGCTCAGACTGGAATCTATGGAGCGTTCTCCCATCTCATAGGTTTTGCAAACCACAACAGCCTCTCCCTGCCGGCTTCCCTGTTTCCTCCAGAGCGGGTTTCCCCCAAAGTCTCCCAACCCAGCAATGAAAGCCTCTTCTATATACTCCTAATTACCCAGGAGAAACATCTGTCCCCCACGCCCCACTTACAAGCAGACAGAGGAAGTAGACGATGCTCCTCCATCAAAGCGAAAATTTCAGTTCCCCCAGTTCCTTCACACCTTTCAGCCAGGTCAGGCCAGTAGCCCCCTTCCAAGTATCCTCATCTCTCCCACGGGATGTTCTTCTTAAGACACAATCCGATCATGCCATGCACCTGCTGTTGCAAGCCTCCTTGGTCCCCACCGCCCCGAGAACGGGTTCCACGCTCTCCTTACCGCTTCCCAGGCCCCAGCCAACCTGTCTCCACCTCCGACCCTCCCTCTCCGCGTTTCAGCCACGCTGGCCTCTTTTCTGCTCAGCACGCACTCGCCGGCTGGGCCCTGCCCCGCAATCTTGCAGTTTCCTGGGCCTAAAAAGCCCTCGCTGGCTGGTTCAACCAGGCTAAACGACACCATCCCCACCTGGGCACCTCCATCCCACACCGGCAGCCTGAAGCGTTAGCTTGGGCTTGGAATGACGTGTTTAAGCGGTTCTCTGAAGCCGTCTATGCGGCCGGCTGCGGGCTCCGAGGCCAGGGTCCCAGCTGCGTCCCCAGCCCTGGCACATTGGGGGCACGGGGCGCTCCCCCGGCTCACACATCCGGATTCCCCCGCGTGACGAGGCCGGGATCGCCCCTACTCACTCCCACCCGTTTCGCAGGCGCGTCCTCGGGCACCCGCGGCGCCCCGGCCCTCGTGGGGGAGTGCGGATCTCTCCGGGAGGCGGCCCAGAGGGGGAGCCCCGAGGGGACAGTCCCCGGCTGGGTGATGGGGGCCGGGCTGGGGCCGCCATGACCGCGGAGGCGGGGCCGGAGCCTGCCGTGAGTGCGGCGTTCGGGGCGGCGTTCGCGGCGCGGGGCGCTCGCTTACCTGGGGGCGCAGAAGGCCGGGCGCACCGGGGGCCGGCGGCGGGGCTGGGTACGGCGCGCCCGGCGGTGGACCTGGAGCAGCTGCAGACACGCACCACCCGCGCCACGCAGCCGGACTCTGCTCCCGGCCGGGCCTCGGCCCCCAGCCGGGGAAAAAAGGCTTGAGTGGGGGGAGCCCGGGGCGGGGGCGGTGCCGCGGGGCGGTGCCGCGGGGGCGGGGCGGGACTGGGAGCGCGCCCCGGAACGGTAGGGCCGAGAGGGGCGGGGCCTGGCGCAGTGCTGGGGACTTGGAGGGGCAGGGCCTGGAGCGGGTGGGAGGTCCTCCAGGCGCTTGTTCCCCTCGGCGCAACCAGGCCTCTTCCTGGCCCCCAATCTCGCGGCCGTCCCCGCCTCACCATTCCCGCCCCCGCCCCCGCCCCCGTTCCGCCCATCTCCGCCCCGCGGAGCGCCTGGCCCGGGTCCAGCCTCGCGTCTCTTGTCTGCGCCTTATCGCTCCCCTTTGAACCCAGCATTGTCCGCTGCGCGCTCCGTCCGGCCTCGGCTTCACCCCTGTTCGCTGTCTGTCTCCCCGGCCCCCTCCCGGGTCCCCTCTTCTGCCCTGGATGCTCGGGCTCCTCTCATCGCTCCACATCCCCACACTGCCGGGGTGCCCTGAGCCTCTGGGGCGCACTGTTGGGTGTGCACAGGGGAGGCCCAGACTTCTCCAGGCCTCAGCGGCCATCCTGGGCATCCCGAGTCTGGGGGCCTGTTGGAGGGCCAGGCCAGGCCAGGCCAGGCCAGTCCAGGGGTTCTCATGAAGCCCGCGCGGGGGCCAGCCGGGGCAGTGAGGGCATCCAGGCAAAGGCTGCGGTTTGGTGGGGTGCAGGGGTCAGGCGGCAGAGCTGGGGAGATAAGGCTGGGAGATAGGCCGGATGGGTGGTGGCGCAGACTTGGTTTTGGCTGAGGGCAACAGCGGTAGGGACAGGGTCCCCCGCTTACCTGGTAGAACCGAAAATGACCCGGTCTCAGCAGCGCGCAGGGGTAGGGAGCCTGGCGTGTCGGTGAATAGAGGACAGTCCCAGGAGATTTTGGAGTCGCTGGCCCACCGCGTGTCCTCTGAACAAGTGGCTTCACCTTTGGACAATAAGCCTTTGTAAAATGGGGATAATAAACCTTTCTCTGACTCGGCTCAGCAGACCCAAGACCCACAAGACCCATCGGGGTGAAGTTGGGGCCTCCCTGGCCATGGGGCCCTAGGCAAGCTGAGATTTGATTTCCTCATAGAGAAAGGGGGCCGGGGGCAGGGGCGGGGGGAAGGGAGGAGGCAGGAGACCTCTGTTGCAAGTGTGGAAGAACCTGTCCCTCCAAGTTCAGACTCCTGGCCTTTGCACTTGGCCTTCCCTCTGCTACACTGTTTCTCTTTTTGTTTCTTTTCTTTCTTTCTTTTTGAGACCAAGTCTCGCACTGTCACCCAGGCTGGAGTGCAATGCGGTGATCTCGGCTCACTGCAACCTCTGCCTCTGGAATTGAAGCGATTCTCCTGCCTCATTCTCCTGACTAGCTGGGATTACAGGCGCCGGCCACGACGCCTGGCTAATTTTTTGTATTTTATTTATTTATTTTTTTAGTAGAGGTGGGGTTTCACTATATTAGCCAGACTGGTCTCAAACTCCTGGCCTCGTCACAGATGTAAGCCACCTCTCCCTGCCTTCTCTTTTCTTAAAAAACAAAACAAGCCGGGAGCGGTGGCTCACGCCTATAATCCCAGCACTTTGGGAGGCCGAGGCGGGTGGATCACGAGGTCAAGAGATCGAGACCATCCTGGTCAACATGGCGAAACCCCGTCTCTACTAAAAATACAAAAATTAGCTGGGCATGGTGGTGCATGCCTGTAGTCCCAGCTACTCGGAGGCTAAGGCAGGAGAACTGCTTGAACCCAGGAGGCGGAGGTTGTGGTGAGCCGAGATCACGCCACTGCACTCCACCCTGGGTAACAAGAGCGAAACTCCGTCTCAAAAAAAAAAGAAAAAAATATATATCTGTTAGAGGCTGGGCGCGGTGGCAAACACCTGTAATCCCAGCACTTTGGGAGGCCGAGATGGGTGGATCACATGAGGTCAGGAGTTCAAGACCAGCCTGGCCAACATGGCAAAATCCCGTCTCTACTAAAAATACAAAACTTAGCTGGGCATGGTGGTGCGCACCTGTAGCTGCAGCTACTCGGGGGGCTGACACAGGAGAATCGCTTGAACCCAGGAGGTGGAGGTTGCAGTGAGCCAAGATCTCGCCACTGCACTCCAGCCTGGGCAACAGAGCGAGACTCCATCTCAATTTAAAAAAAAAAAAATTGACTGGGCACAGTGGCTCACACCTGTAATCTCAGCACTTTGGGAGACCAAGGTGGGCAGATCACGAGGTCAGCAGTTCAAGATCAGCCTGACCAACACGGTGAAACCTCGTCTCTACTAAAAATACAAAAATTAGCCAGGCATGGTGGCACATGCCTGTAGTCCCAGCTACTGGAGAGGCTGAGGCAGGAGTATTTCATGAACCCAGGAGGTGAAGGTTGCAGTGAGCCGAGACTGTGCCACCGCACTCCAACCTGGGTGACAGAATGAGACTCCATCTCAAAATTTTTTGTTAGAGATGGGAGTCTCATTCTGTTGCCCAGGCTGGAATGCAATGTCATGATCCTAGCTTATTGCAGCCTAGGACCCCTGGGCTCAAGCAATCCTCTCACCTCAGCCTCAGAGTAGCTAGGACTATAGACTCTTGCCACCATGTCTGGCTTTTTTTTTTTTTTAATTAAAAAAATCTTTGGTAGGCAGGGCATGGTGGCTCATGCTTGTAACCCCAGCACTTTGGGAGGTTGAGGCAGGTGGATCATCTGAGGTCAGGAGATTGAGACCAGCCTGGCCAACATGGCAAAACCCCATCTTTACGAAAAATACAAAAATTAGCTGGCACAGTGGTGTGCACCTGTAGTCCAGCTACTCAGGAGGCTGAGGCAGGAGAATCGCTTGAACCCAGGAGGTGGAGGTTGCAGTGAACCGAGATCACGCCACTGCACTCCAGCCTGGGTGACAGCAAGACTTCGTCTCAAAAAATAAATAAATAAATAAAAATAGGCTGGGCACAGTGGCTCACGCCTGTAGTCCCAGCACTTTGGGAGGCTCAGGTGGTCAAATTACCAGGTCAGGAGTTCAAGAGCAGCCTGACCAATATTGTGAAACCTTGTCTCTACTAAAAATACAAAAATTAGCCAGACGTGGTGGCGCACACTTGTAATCACAGCTACTCAGGAGGCTAAGGCAGGAAAATCCCTTGAACCCAGGAGGTGGAGGTTGCAGTGAGCCGAGATCATGCCACTGCACTCCAGCCTGGGTGACAGAGTGAGACTCTGTCTCAGAAAAAGAAAATGAAAAAGGAAATCTTTGATGGAGGTGGTGGGGTTTACTATGTCGCCCAGGCTGGCCTGGAACTCTTAGGCTTAAGTGATCCTTCCGCCTCCGCTTTCCGAGGTGCTGGGATCACAGGTGAGAGCCACTGTGCTCCAGCCTCTTTCCCTTTTCAAAAGCATGCGTCTCCTCCCTCAGCCCTCAGTCCCCTCCTTCCTCCTCCATTGCCTGCTCTACCGTCCTCCCACCATATTCACCTGTTTATTTTCCCCTCTCCTTCCCTACAAGAGCTTGTTTGCACACCTGATGAAGAAAGATAATAAAGCAATTTTTCTCAGTTGTTGTGACTAGGAAGCTCTTGAATATCACACCTTGCACCTTCAGGGGTGCTCAGAGTGTGGCATTTGTTTGTATTAATAATAATATACGACGGGGTTGGTGGCTCACATCTGTAATCCCAGCACTTTGGGAGGCTGAGAGGAGTGGATCGCTCAAGCTCAGGAGTTCGAGACCAGCCTGGGCAACATGGGGTGAGCCCGCCTCTACCAAGAATACAAAAGTTAGCCAGGCATGGTGGTGCGCTCCTGTAGTCCCGGCTACTCGGAAGGCTGAAGTGGGAGGATCACTTGAGCCCAGAGGTCAAGGCTGCAGTGAGCTATGATGGTGACACTGAACTCCAGCAGAGAGCCTAGGCAACATAGTGAGACCTCCATCTCTTCAAATAATAATAATAATAATAATAATATAAGGCCAGGTGTGGTGGCTCACACCTGTAATCCCAGTACTTTGGGAGGCTGAGGCCAGTGGATCATGAGGTCAGGAGTTCAAGACTAGCCTGGCCAATATGGTGAAACCCTGTCTCTGCTAAAGATACCAAAAATTAACTGGGTGTGGTGGTGCAAGCCTGTAATCCTAGCTACTTGGGAGGCTGAGGCAGGAGAATCGCTTGAACCCGGGAGGCAGAGGTTGCAATGAGCCAAGATCGCGCCATTGCACTCCAGCCTGGGAGACAGGGCGAGACTCTGTCTAAAAAAGAAAAAAAAAGGTACTCTAATACAGGATACATGGTGAAATGGTGGAGTCCAAGCCCCAGGAGAGAAGCTCCAGGACCCTGGAGAAGTGGAGTAGGGGAGCTCAAAAGAGGACCTGGGTGGGCCAGGGCTGGGGAGAGATTTCAGTTGGAAGGTACCACATGGGCCAAAGGCTGGGAAGCTGGAGAAAGACAGCCGGGGTCAGCCAGGCAGGAAGGGACCCAGGCTGCACCCTCTGCAGTTGGGCAGCGTCTCGCCTGCCTCCACCTTCCACCTCGATCCCTAAGCTCAGGAGCTCAGGCCAGACCTCAAGCTCAAGCTCTCTCAAGAGTTGGTTACTGTTCAGGGCAGGCTTCCCAGAAGAGGTGACATCTGAGCCCTGAGAGACAAGCGGGGGTTGGGGGGAGTCTATACTGACAGTGTTTCCCGGGAGGACAGCAGGGCTGGCCCAGCCAGAAAAAGCCCTCCTGGGTTCTCTCCAGGGAGAGGCACCAATGGACTCATTTATTTATTTCGAGATGGAGTCTCACTCTGCCCTCCAGGCTAGAGTGCAGTGGCGTGATCTCAGCTCACTGCAACCTCTGCCTCCAGGGTTCAAGTAATTCTCAGCCTCCCGAGTAGCTGGGATTACAGGCGAACACCACCATGCCTGGCTAATTTTTGTATTTTTATTAGAGACAGGGTTTCATCATATTGGCCAGGCTGGTCTTGAACCCCTGACCTCAAGTGATCCCTCGAGGGATTATGGCATGAGCCAGTGTGCCCAGCCAAGAATTGGACTTAAAATTAGGAAAGAACAGAGTGGGAGGCTAGGGAAGGTGTCTCCCCACTGTGGGCAGCTGGGTGGGAGCACCTGGGGCCTGGTTAGGGGGTGATGGACAGGAGTAGAGGGAGGGATTCCAGGGGGGATTTAGAGGTCAAATTACCAGGGCTCAGGAGATAAGGGGAGGCAAGAGCCAGGTTGGCTGGTGGCAGTGGGGGCCACCTCCTCTCCAGCCTCTGCTTGCCTCCCTCCAAGGGTCCTCCCTGCTCCATGCCTAAAAATCCTCATCTGCCCAGAGTAGTTACTTGGCACCTGGTCCCCTTCACCTGCCACCTGGCCCCCTTCACCTGCCACCTGGCCTTGCCCAGCTCCCCAGGGCACTTGGCAACCCAGCATGGGTCCAGCAGGCTAACCGGTTCTCACTGATGATGCCTCCTGCCAAGCCAGGCCCTGCACCACCTCAGGTTCCTGGTGGCTGAGCCCTACAAGCCTGGGTGAGGAAAGGGCAGTGGCAAACCTTGTCCTGCCCTTTCCCTTTGGAGCAGTGACAACCCGGTCAGTGCCAGGGGCTGTGCAAAGGAATGTACAGAGATGGACACATCTGGCCCTCTCCTTGAAGCAGGTGCACTCAAGCGTCCCATTTTAGAACAGCTGTGAGGGCTCAAGCCTGTAATTCTAGCACTTTGGGAGGCCGAGGTGGGAGGATCGCTTGAGCCCAGGAGGTTTTTTTTTTTTGTTTTTTTTGAGATGGAATTTTGCACTTGTTGCCCAGGCTGGAGTGCAATGGCGAAATCTCGGCTCACTGCAATTTCTGCCTCCTGGGTTCAAGTGATTCTCCCGCCTCAGCGTCCCAAGTAGCTGGGACCATAGGTGTGCCCCACCACGCCTGGCTAATTTTTTTTTTTTTTTTTTTTTGAGATGGAATCTCACTCTGTTGCCCAGGCTGGAGAGCAGTGGCAAGATTTCGGCTCACTGCAACCTCCGCCTCCGGGGTTCAGCAGTTCTCCTGCCTCAGCCTCCTGAGTAGCAGGGATTACAGGTGCTTACCACTATAACCACCAAGCCCGGTTAAATTTTGTGTTTTTAGTAGAGACAGGGTTTCATCATTTTGATCAGGTTGGTCTAGAACTCCTGACCTCATGATCCACCCTCCTCGGCTTCCCAAAGTGCTGGAATTACAGGTGTGAGTAACCGCACACAGCTAATTTTTGTATTTTTAGTACAGATGGGATTTCTCCATGTTGGCCAGGCTGGTCTCCAACTCCTGACCTCGGGTGGTCTGTCTGACTCCCAAAGTGCTGGGATTACAGCCATGAGCTACCATGCCGGGCCTAAAAAATTTTAAGAATTAGCTGGGTGTGGTGGCACATACCTGTAGTCCCAGCTACTTGGAAGGCTGATGCAGGGGGATTACTTGAGTCCAGGAGGTCAAGGCTGCAGTGAGCCATGATTGCACCACTGCACTCCAGCCTGGGTGATAGAGCAAGACCCTGTCTCTAAATAAACAAGCAAAAATCCCATTTTACAGATGAACTGAGTGGTGCAGTAAGCTGCTCAAAGCCACAGAGCCGCAAGGTGGAGGAAGTGGGAGGAGGTGCTTGTAACCTAGCTCTGCCTACCGTTATCTCTGTTCAGCAGATAAGAAAAACCTTGAACCCAGGAGGTCAAAGTTGCAATGAGCCGAGATCATGCCGTTGCACTCTAGTCTGAGGGATAGAATGACACACCGTCTCAAAAAAAAAAAAAAAAAAAAAAAAGGCAAAAGAAAGCCTGGAGCCAGACGCATTGTGACCAGCTATCCCATGTTCTGGAGACTGAAGAATTTCCCGGAACACAGAATTTTTAGGGCTAATGTCAGGACAGTCCCAAGCAAACCAGGATGCTTGGTCACCCTACCAAGAGGTGAGATGACTTCCCCAAGGTCACACAGCCAGGACAAAAGCCCGCAGGCCAGCACTGGCCTATCCCCTCTCCTAGACTTGATGGGGAGGGCTTGAGGGGAACCCTGGAAGCAAGTTGTTGTTGCTTTTCCTTTGTGTCAAAATTCCTTTTTTAAAAAAATTCAGTAGTGTTTGGGGGTACAGGTGGTTTTTGGCTACATGGTCAAATTATCACTAAAGAACTGATTAGTGGGCCTGGTGCGATGGCTTACGCCTGTAATCCTAGTGCTTTGGGAGGCCAAGGTGGGTGGATTACCAGGTCAGGAGTTCCAGACCAGACTGGCCAATGTGGTGAAACCCCGTCTCTACTAAAAATACAGAAATTAGTCGGGTGTGGTATTGTACACCTGTAGTCCCAGCTACATGGGAGGCTGAGACAGGAGAATTGCTTGAACCCAGGAGGCAGAGGTTGTAGTGAGCAGGGATGGTGCCACTGCACTGGGTGACACAGCAAGACTCTGTCTCAGAAAACAAAACAGAACACCTAATTTGTGGTGATTTCTGAGACTTTGGTGCACTTGTCACCTAAGCAGTGTACACTGTACCCAGTATAGTGATTTCTGAGATTAGTGGTGATTTCTGAGACTTTGGTGCTCCCACTGCATCTGATATGTAGTCTTTCATTCCTCATCCCCCTCCCACCCTTTCCCTCTGAGTCCCCAAAGACCATTATATATATATTTTTTGTTTTGTTTTTTGAGACAGAGTCTCACTCTGCCACGAGGCTGGAGTGCAGTGGTGCAATCTCAGCTCACTGCAGCCTCTGCCTCCTGGGTTCAAGTGATTCTCCTGCCTCAGCCTCCTGAGTAGCTGGGACTACAGAAACCTGCCACCACACCCAGCTAATTTTTGTATTTTTAGTAGAGATGGGGCTTCACCATGTTGGCTGGGATAGTCTCGCTCTCCTGACCTCATTAATTCACCCACCTCAGCCTCCCAAAGTGGTGGGATTGCAGGTGTGAGCAACCGAGCCTGGCCCATTATATTATTATTATTATTATTACTATTTTGAGACAGAGTTTCACTCTGTCACCAGGCTGGAGTGTAATGGCACTATCTTGGCTCACTGTAACTTCTGCCTTCCAGGTTCAAGCGATTCTTGTGCCTCAGCCTCCTGAGTAGCTGGGATTACAGATGCCTGCCATCACACCCAGTCAATTTTTATATTTTTAGTAGAGACACAGTTTCACCATGTTGGCCAGGCCGGTCTTGAACTCCCAACCTCAAGTGATCCACCTGCCTCAGCCTCCCAAAGTGCTGGATTACAGGCGTGAGCCACTGCACCTGGCCTATATTATTCTTTTTTTTTTTTTTTAAAGACAGGGTTTCACCATGTTGGTCAGGCTGGTCTTGAACTCCCGACCTCAGGTGATCCACCCACCTTGGCCTCCAAAGTGCTTGGATTACAGGCATGAGCCACCATGCCCGGACATTATTCTTTAAAAAAAAAAAAAAAGTTTTTTTTTTTTGAGACAGTTTTGCTGTGTCAGCCAGGCTGGAGTGTAGTGGCACGATCTCAGCTCATTGGAACCTCCACCTCCTGGGTTCAAGCGATTCTTCTGCCTCAGCCTCCTGAGTAGCTCGGACTATAGGCATGTGCTACCACACCTGGCTAAATTTTGTAGTTTTAGTAGAGACGGGGTTTCACCATGTTGGCCAGGCTGATCTAGAACTCCTGACCTCAGATGATCTGCCTGCCTTGACCTCCCAAAGTGCTGAGATTACAGGCATAAGCCACTCCTAGGAGTTCTTTGATATCAGTACATCAAAAGGTCTTTTTCCCTTCCTTCCTTCCTTCCTTCCTTCCTTCCTTCCTTCCTTCCTTCCTTCCTTCCTTCCTTCCTTCCTTCTCTCTGTCTCCGTCTTTCTTTTCTTTTTTGAGAGAGGATCTCACTCGGTCACCCAGGCTGGAGTGCAGTGGCACAGTCATAGCTCACAGCAGCCTCCACAACTCCTGGGCTCAAGTGATCCTCCTGCCTCAGCCTCCAGACTAGCTGGGACTACAGGCATGCACCACCACACCTAGTTTATTTATTTATGTTTTGTAGAGATGGAGTCTCCTTCCTGCCTTTCTCTTTCTTGGGAAAGTGAGTGTTTTATTTTGTGTTACTTGGCAACAGCTTTAGAGATATAATTTTCTTACCATTCAATTTACCTATTTCAGGTTTTCAAGTCAAAGGTTTTTGTTCCATTCACAGAGTTCAGTGGTTCTTGCCATCTTTTTTTTTTTCTTTTTCTTTCTTTTTTTTTTAGAGACAGGGTCTCGTTATGTTGCCTAGGCTGGAGTGCAGTGGCTGTTCGCAGGCGCGATCCCACTACTGATCAGCATGGGAGTTTTGACCTGCTCCGTTTCCGACCTGGGCCGGTTCACCCATCCTTAGGCAACCTGGTGGTCCCCCGCTTCTGGGAGGCCACCATATTGATGCCGAACTTAGTGCGGACACCCGATCAGCATAGCGCACTACAGCCCAGAACTCCTGGGCTCAAGCAATCCTCCAGCCTCAGCTTCCGAGTAGCTGGGACTACAGGCATGTGCCACCATGCCCGGCTAATTTTTTTGTTTTTTAGTCGAGACGGGGTTTCACCATGTTGACCAGGATGGTCTCGATCTTTTGATCTTGTGATCCACCCGCCTCAGCCTCCCAAAGTGCTGGGATTATAGGCATGAGCCACCGCGCCCAGCCAATTGTATATACTTACCAGGTACAGTACTTTTGGAACCACTTTGCTCGTTTTTTTTCTTTTTCTGTCTTTCTTTTTTATTTTTTGAGACAGTCTTGCTCTGTCGCTCAGGCTGGAGTGCAGTGGTATGACCTTGGCTCACTGCAACCTCCACCTCCTGGGTTCAAGCAATTCTTCTGTCTCAGCCTCCTGACTCCTGAGTAGGTGGGAGGCCCCCACCACCACCTCCGACTAATTTTTGTGTTTTTAGTAGAGACAGAGTTTTGCTATGTTGACCAGGCTGGTCTCGTACTCCTGACCTCAGGTGATTCGCCCGCCTCGGCCTCCCAAAAGTGCTGGGATTGCAGGTGTGAGCCACCATGCCCAGCCTAGGTGGTTGTTTTTGATCCAAGCAACAGTGGATGAATAACCTGGTGCAGAGGTCACATCAACCCAGCATGAACAGATCTCATGAGTAAATTCCTAGAAGTGGAATCACTTGTCAAAGGGTGGAAGCAGGTGTATCTTTGATAACTATTGCCAAGGGTTTCCCTACAAAGGACTCTACCCTCCTCATGTTATCAAACATTGCTAATCTTTGCTAATCTGAGAGGTTTAAAAGTATGTAGTTCTCATTTGCATTTTTATTATTTCAAGTGAGGTTGAACATCTCTGTGATTAAAAAATGGATCTCGCGGGGCACGGTGGCTCACGCCTGTAATCCTAGCACTTTGGGAGGCCAAGACGGATGGATCACAAGGTCAAGAGATCGAGACCATCCTGGCCAACATGGTGAAACTCCGTCTCTACTAAAAAATACAAAAATTAGCCGGGCGTTTGGCACACGCCTATAGTCCCAGCTACTCAGGAGGCTGAGGTGGAAGAATCACTTGAACTTGGGAGGCAGAGGTTGCAGTGAGCTGAGACTGCGCCACTGTGCTCCAGCCTGGCGGCAGAGCAAGATTCCATCTCCAAAAAACAAGGATCTCGGCCAGGCGTGGTGGTTCACACCTGTAATCCCAGCACTTTGGGAGGCTAAGGCGGGCAGATCACAAGGTCAGGAATTTGAGACCAGCCTGGCCAATATGATGAAACCCCATCTCTACTAAAAATAGAAAAATGACCCGGGCATGATGGCAGGCTCCTGTAGTCCCAGCTACTCAGGAGGCTGAGGCAGGAGAATTGCTTGAACCCAGGAGATGGAGGTTGCAGTGAGTCGAGATTGCACCACTGTGCTCTAGCCTGGGTGACAGAGCAAGACTCCATCTCAAAAAATAAAAATAAAAAAATAAAAAATAAAAACTGGATCTCAGTCAGGCTCGGTGGCTCACATCTGTAATCCCAGCACTTTGGGAGGCCAAGGGGGCAGATCACAAGGTCAGAAGTTCGAGTCCAGCCTGGCCAACATGGTCAATCCCCATCACTACTAAAAATGCAAAAATTAGCTAGGCATGGTTGCACATGCCTGTAATCCCAGCTACTCAGGAGGTTGAGGCAGGAGAATTGCTTGAACCCAGGAAGTAGAGGTTGTGGTGAGCTGAGATCACACCATTGCACACCAGCCTGGGCAACAAGAGTGAAACTCTGTCTCAAAACAAAACAAACAAAACAAAACCGGATCTCAGGGCCATGCATGGTGGCTCATGCCTGTAATCCCAGCACTTTGAGAGGTCAAGGCCAGAGGATGCTTGAGGCTAGGAGTTGGAGATGAGCCTGGGCAACATAGTCAGATTCCGTCTCTCTCTCTCTCTCTCTCCCTCTCATTTTTTCAAAGTGGATCTCATCCAGGTGTGGTGGCTCAAGCCTGTAGTCTCAGCTACTCAGGAGGCTCAGCAGGGAGGATCCCTTGAGTCAGGAGTTTGCAGCTTCAGTGAGCTATGATTGCACCAGTGCCCTCTAGACTGGGCAACAGAGCAAGATCTTATTTCTAAAATAAAACTTTTTTTTGAGATGGAGTCTAGCTCTGTCACCCAGGCTGGAGTGCAATGGTGCCATCTTGGTTCCCTGCAACCTTTTCTTCCTGGGTTCATATGATTCTCCTGCCTCAGCCTCCCAAGTAGCTGAGATTACAGGTGCCCACCACCAAGCCCGGCTAATTTTTTGTATTTTTAGTAGAGATGGGGCACTATATTGGCCAGGCTGGTCTCAAACTCCTGACCTCAGATGATCTGCCTGCCTCAGCCTCCCAAAGTGCTGGGATTACAGGCATGAGCCACCATGCCCGGCCTTTAAAATAAAACATGTTTAAACATGGACCTCTAGTCTTTCCCTGGAAACTTTTTGCTTTTGCAGGGAATGGGATTTTTATTATTGGTTTATAGAGTCTCTTTATTTTCATTGTGGTAAAATACATATAGAGGCTCTTTTTAGTATTAAGGAAATTATTTCCTATTCTATGAGCTGCAATCTTCTCCCTCCCCGCCTCTCCCCCACTTTTTCTTTCTTTTTTTTTTTTTTTTTTTGTGATAGACTCTCGTTCTGTTGTCCAGGCTGGAGTGCAGTGGCACGATCTCAGCTCATTGCAGGCCCCACCTCCCAGGTTCAAGGGATTCTCCTGCCTTACCTCCAGAGTAGCTGGGATTACAGGCACGTGCCACCACACCCAGCTACTTTTGTATTTTTAGTAGAGGCAATTTCACCATGTTGGCCAGCTGGTCTTGAACTCCTGACCTCAAGTAACCTGCCCGCCTCAGCCTCTCAAAGTGCTGGGATTGCAGGAGTGATCCACTGCACCTGGCCCTTTGGTGGCTTTTACATTTCTTTTTCTATTCTTTCTCTTTTTTTTTTTGAGACAGAGTTTTGCTCTTGTTGCCCAGGCTGGAGTGCAATGGTGTGATCCCGGTGGAGTGCAACCTCTGCCTTCCAGGTTAAAACAATTCTCCTGTCTCAGCCTCCTGAGTAGCTGGGATTACAGGCACCTGCCACTATGCCTAGCTAATTTTTGGTATTTTTAGTAGAGATGGGGTTTCACCATGTTGGCCAGGCTGGTCTCAAACTCCTGACCTCAGGTGATTCGCCCGCCTTGGCCTCCCAAAGTGCTGACATTACAGGTGTGAGCCACCATGCCGGCCTTATGTTTATTATTTTTTTAAAATGCCTTTCTTGTGCATTTAGTTGTACATCAGCCTTCCACTCCCCCCCAAAAAAGCCTTTCCTGGCTGAGCCCAGTGGCTTATACCTGTAATGCCAGCCTTTGGGAAGCTGAGATGGGAGTATTGCTTGAGCTCAGGGGTTTGAGGCTGCAGTGAGCTGTGATTGCATCACTGCACCCCAGCCTGGGTGACAGAGTGAGACTCTTGTCTCAAGAAAAACAAAAATTAAAAATAATAATTTGAGTGTAGAAAAGGCCTTTTTTTTCCTTTTCTTTCTGTTTTTTTTTTGTTTTTTTTTTTTTTGAGACGGAGTTTCGCTCTTGTTACCCAGGCTGGAGTGCAATGGCGCGATCTCGGCTCACCGCAACCTCCGCCTCCTGGGTTCAGGCAATTCTCCTGCCTCAGCCTCCTGAGTAGCTGGGATTACAGGCATGCGCCACCGTGCCCAGCTAATTTTTGTATTTTTAGTAGAGACGGGGTTTCACCGTGTTGACCAGGATGGTCTTGATCTCTTGACCTCGTGATCCACCCACCTCGGCCTCCCAAAGTGCTGGGATTACAGGCTTGAGCCACCGCGCCCGGCCTCTGTTGTTTTGTTTTTTAGAGATAGTGTCTTGCTCTGTGGCCCAGGTTGGAGTGCAGTGGTATGATCATAGCTCACTACGGCCAGGACCTCCTGGGCTCAAATGATCCCTCTGCCTCAGCCTCTTGAGTAGGTGGGACTACAAGCATGAGCCACCACACCAGGCCATATATGACCTTCTTATAAGGCCACCAGTCATTGGATCATATCACACCTTTATCCAGGATAACATCATCTTAACTTGGTTACAACTGCAAAGACCCTGTTTCTTTCTTTCTTTTTTCTTTTTTTTTGAGGCAGAGTCTTGCTCTGTTGCTCCGGCTGGAGTGCAGTGGGATAATCTTGACTCACTGCAACCTCTGCCTGCCTGGTCCAAATGATTCTCCTGCCTCAGCCTCCCGAGTAGCTGAGACTACAGGTGCGTGCCACCACGCCTGGCTCTTTTTTTTTTTTTTTAAGTAGAGATGGGGTTTCACCATGTTGGCCAGGTTGGTCTCAATCTCCTGACCTTGTGATCCACCTGCTTCGACCTCCCAAAGTGCTGAGATTATAGGTGTGAGCCACCGTGCCTGGCTGGCCCTGTTTCTAAAAAAGGTAAATTCACAAGTACCCGTCTTTAACATATCTCTTTGAAGGATGGAATTCAATCCACACTACCCTACAAGCATTTTTTTTTTTTTTAATGCATTCATTTTCCCCAAATTGACTCTCTAGAATCATACTGGAAAATTCAGTGTAAGCTATTGCATACAAATTTGCAGAGGAAAAGAATGCCTTCCCTCCAATAACAACAACAACAACAAAAAAAAAAACAAAAAAAAACCTCTCAATCAATTAATTTCTTTTTTGGTTTTGAGAGTTAGTCTGTAATTTCCATTATAGCCCTCATCTTGTTAACTACAGTCTAGAAAGGATTCATTGCCATAATTTGTACTTTCCAGAAGATACAGTTATTTCCCATCAATGCTTTTCGCCTCTGTTCTGGGGTTTTCGTGCATGTTTAATTAGAGGGGAACTCTTTTCTGAGATCAGTGAGCCAAAGCTAATGAGCAGGGTCCTTAGTCAATCCAGGTCAATGTCGGGTGTTTGATGGGGAGGTGTGGGTGAGAACAGGATGTTCAGGGTATGAGTAAGAGGTCAGGGAGTGGCCTTCCCAAAAAGGAAGTGTCCCTCCGATGAGGGGGTGGGTAGGTGGAAAAACGGCTCTACTGAAACAAAAGCTGGGCCGGTGTAGTGGCTCAAGCCTGTAATTCCCATGCTTTGGGAAGCCGTTGTGGGAGGATTGCTTAAGGACAGGAGTTTGAGACCAGCCTGGGCAACATAGCGTGACCCCATCTCTAAAAAAAAAAACAAAACAAAACCCAGACGTGGTGGCATGTGCTGTGGTCCTAGCTACTTGGGAGGCTGAGGTGGGAGGATCGATTGAGCACAGGAGTTCCAGGCTGCAGTGGGCTATGGTGGTACAACTGCATTCCAGAGTGGGCGACAGAGCGAGACCCAGTCTCAAGAAAACCACAAGGCCGGGTGCAGTGGCTCATGCCTGTAATCTCAGCCCTTTGGGAGGCTGAGGCAGGTAGATCACTTGAGGTCAGGAGTTTGAGACCAGCCTGGTGAACATGGTGAAACCTTGTCTCCACTAAAAATACAAAAATTAGCTGGGTGTGGTGTGGCAGGCACCTGTAATCCCAACTACTTGGGAGGCTGAGGCAGGAGACTCACTTGAACCTGGGAGGTGGAGGTTGCAGTGAGCTGAGATCTCACCATTGCACTCCAACCTGGGTGACAAGAGCCAAAGTCCATCTCAAAAAAATAAAAATAAAAATAAAAAATAGAGTTAGATCCAGGCACAATGGCTCATGCCTGTAATCCCAGCACTTTGGGAGGCCGAGGTGGGTGGATCACCTGAGGTCGGGAGTTAGAGACCAGCCTGACCAATATGGAGAAACCCTGTCTCTCCTAAAAAAAATACAAAATTAGCCAGGCATGGTGGTGCATGCCTGTAATCCCAGCTACTTGGGAGGCTGAGGCAGTAGAATAGCTTGAACCCGGGAGGCAGAGATTGTGGTGAGCCAAGATGGCACCATTGCATTCCAGCCTGGACAACAAGAGTGAAACTCCATCTCAAAAAAATAAAAATAAAGAAGAGTCACGAGGGCTGCAGGGTGGAAGGTGAGTGGAGAGAACGGAGCAAAACAAAGCCTGGTTCTGAGATGAGGGTGTCTGGAGTCTGGGGGACTAGGGGGAAGGGAAGAGGCGGAGGCAGAGGATGGGGAGGTCTACCCAGCAGGCCTGGACTATGCTGGGCAGGTGGGCCTGGCTCCACGCCCATCTCTGGGCAGGGAGCACAGGGTGAAGGCAGATCTGGAGGGAAGATGCAGCGTTGGCTGGAAGAAGGTGGGGATCTCCTGGGGGTTGTGGGAGGTGCACATACAGGAACCTCAGAGTGTGTGTCTGAGCTGGAGCTGGGATGTCCTCCATGTCTGCTCAGAAGGGAGTTGAAGGCCCCTGGGGTAAAGACAGAAGGAGGTGTGGGGAGAGGCTAGTCCCAGCTGCAAGACGGACAACTGGCTGGGGCATATTTCACTTCTCATGCCACTGTACTCCAGCCTGGGTGACAGAGCGAGACTCCGTCACCAAAAAATAAAACAAAAAACAAAAAAAAACTGTTGCCCAGGCTGGAGTGCAGTGGTGAAATCATAGCTCACCGCAGCCTCCAGCTCCCAGGCTCAAGCCATCTTCAGCCTCCCCAGTAGCTGGGACTACAGGTGCATGCCACATTTTAAATTTTGGTCAAGATGGGGATCCCACTATGTTGCTCAGGCTGCAGATGCTATTTTAAATGAACTCATCTGATCCTGCAATAGTCTTGTGAGGTGGATCCTCTTAATTCCTCTTTGACAGGTGAGGAAACTGAAGCCCAGAGAGGTTAGGACACTGGCCCAAAGTCATACAGCCTGTGAGCTGCTGGAACCAGAACCTAGGAGCTGTGTTTCTGCTCTCCCACAGACGGATGCATTTTCCTTTAATACTCCACTTTTTTTTTTTTTTTTTTTTTTTTTTTTGAGACAGAGTCTTGCTGTGTCACCAGGCTAGAGTGCAGTGGCACAATCTCAGCTCACTGCAACCTCCACCACCTGGGTTCAAGCGATTCTCCTGCCTCAGCCTTCTGAGTAGCTGGGACTACCATCATGCACCACCACGCCCAGCTGATTTTTGTATTTTTAGTAGAGATGGGGTTTCACCATGTTGGCCAAGATGGTCTTGATCTCTTGACCTCATGATCTGCCTGCCTTGGCCTCCCAAAGTGCTGGGATTACAGGCGTGAGCCACCGCGCCGGCCAATACCCCACTTTTCAGATGCAGAAGAGCAGGATCAGGGAGGTAGAGCGACTTGCCCAAGGTCTGGCAGTGAGTTAGTAGCCCTCCAAACCCACGTGTCTGTGTGAGGTTATGGGCTCCTGCTGAGAACTGGCAAAAAGTGGCCTGGAAGGAAGCCTGCCTGGTATCTGCATCAGTGAGGATGTGGGCTGGCAGGCTGGGCTGTTGAGGCGGGTGGCTGGAGTCAGGCTGGGGTGAGTCTCCCAGACTTCGAGTATGAACTAGAAATAAGACAGCCCTTGGCCAGGCATGGTGGCTCGTGCCTGTAATCCCAGGCTGAGGTGGCCAGATCACCTGACGTCGGGAGTTCGAGACAAGCCTGACCAACATGGAGAAATGCCATCTCTACTAAAAATACAAAATTAGCTGGATGTGGTGGCGCATGCCTGTAATCCCAGCTACTCGGGAGATTGAGACAGGAGAATCTCTTGAACCCTGAAGGCAGAGGCTGTGGTGAGCTGAGATTTCACCATTGCCCTCCAGGCTGGGCAACAAGAGTGAAACTCCATCTCAAAAAAAACAAAAAACAAAAAACAGCCCTAACCCCGCCCTCTTGTGACATCCCCGGCCAGGCTGGACTTCCCCCACGTCTGCAACCGGCTGTGGCATCCTCCGGAAATGAGTGGTGGGTGGGAGGGAGGCCAGGGCTGGGTGGCAGCATTGGGGGAGGGGCTGTGGGTGCAGGGCTGGGGATACAGGAAGAGGCTGCAGAAAAAGAGGGGCAGTGTCAAAGCTCAGGGTCTTGGGACCTTTTGGATCCCTGCCTTGTCCCACTGCAACTCTGGAGGAGCAAGAGGTCTGGGGGTCTCTCAGTTCTTTCCAGCCCAGGAGTCCCCTGGGGTGGCTCAGGGGGTGGGGGCTTCCCTGGAGGAGCTTCGTCTCTTATTTTGTAAAACCCTGGGGTATGTGTGATATATATGCATTGACTACAAAAAAATAAAAAGAAACCTCGGCTGGGTGCGGTGGCTCACGCCTCTAATCCCAGCACTTTGGGAGACCAAGGCAGGTGGATCACCTGAGGTCAGGAGTTTGAGACCAGCCTGGCCAACGTGACAAAACCCCATCTCCACTAAAAGTACAGAAATTAGCCTGGCATGGTGGCGTGTGCCTGTAATCTCAGCTACTCAGGAGGCTGAGGCAGGAAAATAGCTTGAGTCTGGGAGGCGGAGACTGCAGTAAGCCAAGATCGTGTCACTGCACTCCAGCCTGGGCGACGGAGCAAGACTAAGTCTTAAAAAAAAAAAGAAAGAAAGAAAGCAAAAACCTACCATCCCCATATATTACTAATTTGTACTGTGCACCAACAAGAACCTGCTTTAAATTTGCATTCCAATTTACAACCCTCATACTATACCAGGCAAGGTTAGTGGCTATTGAAAATGCCAACAGGACAGGGCTATCTAAAGACATATTCAGTAGTGCATTAACTATACAAAAAATGTATATATATACAAGAAAACACTCTATAGTTTAAAACACCACTCTTACACAGTCTTACATTTCAATTTTTTCATTTAAAATGCGTGAGTTGTGTACAAGGGGGTTAAAGTCTTTATAGACAAGAAAAAAAACCCTGCTAGAATCAGCTTATTCATCATCAACATCATCTTCCCAGCCCAAAGCCTCCTGGGTCCCTAGATCCCGGTAGGGGTGGGAGGGAGGGTCTGAAGGGGAGGGATGCTTCCCAGAGTAGGGGCATTTAAGTTGAATCTCAAAGAACAAGAATGTGCCAGGGGCAGTCAGGCAGTCGTGCAAAGCTGACTGCAGGTGTGGAAGCTGCATGTTCTGGGCCTGTGGTTAATGGTATAAGAAGCAGAGAGAGCAGGTTGAGATCAGCCTGCAAGAGAACCAGAGCTGAAGCTGAGAACGTCCTTGGGAGTCTCATTAAAGACTTTGATCTAATCTTGGGGGTAATAGGGAGCCACGGGAGAGTTCAGGGCAGGAAGAAACATAACCTTAGTTGTGTGTCCAAAGAATCTCTGGCTGCTTTCTTTTCTTTTCCTTTTTTTTTTTTGAGACCGAATCTTGTCCTGTTTCTCAGGCTGGAGTGCTGTGGCACCATTGTGGCTCAGGGAACCTTCAGGTCCTGGGTTCAAGCAATTCTCTTGCCTCAGCCTCCCGAGTAGCTGGGACTGAAGGCATGCAAAACCATGCCAGGTTAATTTTTGTATTTTTAATAGAGATGGGGCTTCACCGTGTTGGCTAGGCTGGTCTCAAACTCCTGACCTCAGGTGATCCTTCCCCTCGGCCTCCCAAAGTGCTGGGATTACAGGTGTGAGCCACTGCACCCTTCCTTCCCTCCTTCCTTCCTTTTTCCTTCCTTTCTTCCTTTCCTCCCTCCCTCTTTCTCTTTCTCCCTTTTCTCTCTCCTTCCTTCCTTCTTTTTTATTTTTTTGACAGAGCTTCACTCTTGTTGCCCAGGCTGGAGTGCAATGGTGCCATCCCAGCTCACTGAAGCCTTTGCCTCCTGGGTTCGAGCAATTCTCCTGCCTCAACCTCCTGAGTAGCTGGGATTACAGGCACTCACCACCATGCCTGGTTAATTTTTTTGTATTATTAATAGAGACGGAGTTTCACGTCACTCCCAGCTAATTTTTGCTTTTTTTTTTTTTTTTTTTTTTTTTTTTTGTAGGGATGGGTTTCATTATGTTGCCCAGGCTGGAATGGAACTCCTGGCCTCAAGCAGTCCTCACACCTCAGCCTCCCAAAATGCTGGGATTATAGGTGTGAGCCACCGTGCCCCACCCTTATCTTGACTTTGTCTGCTATTTGAACGTTATATAAATGAAAGCAAGCAGGACTTTTTTTTAATGTCTCGCTTCTTTTGCACAGCAACAGGTTTGTGTTGTTCACCCACATTTTTGTAAGTTACAGTTATTGCTCCTTGCCATTTTTTTTTCAGATGGAGTCTCACTCTGTCACCCAAGCTGGAGTGCAGTGGTGCCATCTCAGCTCACTGCAATCTCTGCCTCCGAGGTTCAAGGGATTCTCCTGCCTCAGCCTTCCAAATAGCTGGGACCACGGGACCGTGTCACCACGCCTGGCTAATTTTTAGTAGAGACAGAGGTTTCACCATGTTGGCCAGAGTGGTCTCGAACTCCTGACCTCAAGTGATCCTCCTGCCTTGGCCTCCCAAAGTGCTGGGATTACAGAGTTGAGCCACCATGCCCAGCCCATTGCCATTTTGTATAGCAAGGTTTTTCAACCGCTGTTGATATTTGGGGCTGAATAATTTTTGTTCCTACACATTGTAGGTATTTAGTGGCATCTCTGGCCTCTACCCACAGCATGACGGAGGCACTCCTCCCCCAGGTTCTGACAGCCCAAAACATGGCTAGACATTGCCAAATGTCCCCGCAGAGGCGATAAAACCACCACCCGGTGGGGAACAGCTGCCTTCCCTTTTGTGAACTTACCACACTTTATTTACCTAAACTTTCTTAGGCATTTGGGTTGTTTCCAATTTCTGGCTGTGATGAGCAGAGGTGCTGTGAACATTCTGGCAGGCTTCTGGATGAATGCAACAATGTAGATTCCTTCTGGCAGGCTTCTGGATGAATGCAACAATGTAGATTCCTTCTGGTAGGTTTCTGGATAAATGCAACAATATACATACATATGTAGAGAGAGAGACAGGGAGAGTTTCACTTTTCTTGCCTAGGCTGGAGTGCAATGGTGTGAGCTCGGCTCACCACAACTTTTGCCTCCCTGGTTCAAGCGATTCTCCCACCTCAGCCTCCTGAGTAGCTGGGATTATAGGCATGTGCCACCGCGTCCAACTAATTTTGTGTTTTTAGTAGAGACGGGGTTTCTCCATGTTGGTCAGGCTGGTCTCAAACTACTGACCTCAGGTGATCCACCCACCTCGGCCTCCCAAAGTGCTGGGATTACAGGTGCGAGCCTGTAACTTAAAGATATACATTACAGAACAATGTATATTCTTTAAGTTTATACCTAGGCCTAGAAATGCTGGTTCATATCGTACAGGTGTTTTTTCAGCTTTCTGGATATTGCCACAGTTTTCCAAAGTGGTTGCACCATTTCACACTCTCTCCAGGAGCGTGAGAGTATAACTTGGTATGACCTTTTCACAGGAACTATTCTGATAGATGTGGGGAGCCATGGCATTTCGGGTTTCATATGCATTTCTCTGATGACCCATGAGATCAACCCTCTTTCACTTATCAGCCATTTGAGATCACCTTTTGTGAAGGGCTCATTTGTTCTTTGGAGTTTTTGTCCTTTGCATTTTCTTTCTTTTCTTCCTTCCCTCCCTCCCCTCGCTTTCTTTCTCTCTTCCTCTTTCTTCCTTTCTCTCTCTTTCTTTTTTACGGCTGGTCAAGTGAAGCAGTGGGAGTGGAGAAGGAACAAAGAAATCTGTAACTGGTTGTGATCAATTAGTTGTAAACACCACTGCACTCGGACCAGCCTCTTCCTTCCTCTTTGTTTCCCTCCCTTCTTCCTTTTCCTCCCTCCCTCCCTCCCTTCCTTCTTTCCCTCTCTGTCTGTCTGTCACTCAGGCTGGAGTGCAGTGGTGCAATCATAGCTCACTGCAGCCTTGACCTCCTAGGCTCAAGTCATCTTCCTGCCTCAGCCTCTTGAGTTGATGGGACTACAGGCAGCTGCCACCATGTCTGGCTAATTTTTTGTAGAGGCAGGGGTCTTGCTATGTTTTCCAGGCTTGTCTTGAACTCCTGAAGTCAACTGCCACCATTGTCTCCCAAAATGCTGGGATGAAAGTCATGATCCACCCCACCCAGATCCATATATAACTTCCTTTTTTTTTTTTTTTTAAAGACAGAGTTTTCCTCTGTCACCCAGGCTGGAGTGCAATGGCGCAATCCTGGCTCACTGTAACTTCTGCCTCCTGGGTTCAAGGGATTCTCATGCCTCAGGCTCCAGAGTAGCTGGGACACAGGTGTGTGCCACCACACCTGGCTAATTTTTGTATTTTTCAGTAGAGACAGGGTTTCACCATGTTGGCCAGGCTGGTCTCTAACTCCTGACCTCAAGTGATCTGCCTGCCTCCACCTCCCAAAGTGCTGGGATGACAGGCATGAACCACTGTGCCAGCCCCCCACATATAACTTTTGACTTCCTCAAAACTTAACTGCCAGGCTGGTCTTGGTGGTTCACACCTGTCATCCCAGCACTTTGGGAGGCTGAGGCAGGAGGTTTGCTTGAGTCCAGGAGTTCAATACCAGCCTGGGCAACATAGCAAGACCCCATTTCTTAAAAATCTAAAACTTTGCTGGCCATGGTGGTGCACACCTGTGGTCCCAGCTACTCAAGAGCCTGAGGTGGGAAGATCACCCGAGCCCAGCACTTGACGCTGCAGTCAGCCATGTTTACACCACTGCACTCCAGCCTACGTGATAGAATAAGACCTAACTTTTTTTTTTTTTTTTGAGATCGAGTCTTGCTCTATCACCCAGGCTGGAGTGCAGTGGCACAATATTGGCTCACTTCAACCTACACCTCCCAGGTTCAAGCAATTCTTCTGCCTCAGCCTCCTGAGTAGGTGGGACTATAGGCATGTGCCACCATGCCAGGCTAATTTTTGTACTTTTAGGAGAGATGGGGTTTCATCATATTGGTCAGGCTGGTGTTGAACTCTTGACCTCGTGATCTGTCCACCTCGGCCTCCCAAAGTGCTGGGATTACAGGTGTGAGCCACTGCGCCCAACCGACCCCATCTCTTAAAAACAAAAATTTAAAAAAGGAAATCATCATAATGTCCATCAATGGGGGAGTAGAGAAATGAAAGGAGAATGAAATGTAATGGTAAGTTAATGGAATATTATACAGGAGTGAAAAGGAATAACTAACTCTGTCTCTGTGTCTCCCTGACTTTCTCTCTCTTGTCCTTGCTCTCACTCTCACTCCTCCAGCTCTACTCTATGTCAACATAAATGTATCTTAACATGCTGCTGTTTCTAAAAGAGATTCAAGTTGTGCAATGTTAGTTTAGTGTGATACTGTTTATATAAATCTGAAACATAATAGCCCTCTGGGTTGCTTATGGATACAATTCCGCTTAAAAACAGATACAGATTAAGAAAGTAATGGCCCCCATGGGGACTACAGTAATCTTTTTTTCCTGGGTACTTGTAGCTTTCAAATGTGTCTCCCTGCAGTGGCCAAAGAGAGCAGGTCAGTGCCCCGGGGAGTCTACGGGTCAGAGTAGGATGTGACTGAGTCATCAGAATAGCCAGGGGGTCAGTGTGACTGAGCAAGACCATGTGACCACATGGAAGATAGCCTTGCTTTCTTTCTCTCTTTCTTTTTTTTTTTGAGACAAAGTCTCACTCTGTCACCCAGGCTGGAGTGCAGTGGCACCATCTCTGCTCACTGCAACCTCCACCTCCTAGGTTCAAGCAATTCTCTTGCCCCAGCCTCCTGAGTAGCTGGGATTACAGGCACCTGCCACTATGCACAACTAATTTTTTGTATTTTTAATAGAGATGGGATTTCACCACATTGGTCAGGCTGGTTTTAAACTCCTGACCTCATGATCTGCCCACCTCGGCCTCCTAAAGTGCTGGGATTACAGGCGTGAGCCACCGTGCCTGGCCTTTATTCTTCTTTTGAGACAGGGTCCCACTCTGTTGCCAAGGCTGGAGTGCAGTGGCATGATCACAGCTCACTGCAGCCTCAACTTCCCAGGCAGAAGCCAGGCTCCCACCTCAGCCTTATGAGTAGCTGGAACTACAGGTGTATGCCACCATGCCTGTTTTTTTTTTTTTTTTTTTTTTTTCTTTAAAGAGACAGGGTCCTACTACATTGTCCAGGCTGGTCTCCAACTCCTGGGCTCAAGCAATCTTCCTACCTTGGCACTCCCAAAGTGTTGGGATTATGGGCGTGAGCCACTGTGGCTGGTGGAAGGTAGATTTTTTTCTTTTTTCTTTTTTTTTTTAGCTGGAGTCTTGCTCTGTCACCAAGGCTGGAGTGCTGCCTCAGCCTCCTGAGTAGCTGAGATTACAGGTATGGGCCACCATGTCCAGCTAATTTTTAGTAGAGATGGATATTTCACCATGTTGGCCATGCTGGTCTCGAACTCCTGACCTCAGGTGATCCTCTTGCCTCGTCCTCCCAGAGTGCTGGGATTACAGGTGTGAGCCACTCTCCAGGGCTGGAAGGTAGCTTTGAGACAGCCATTATATCCTGGGGTTCCATGAACAAGGTGTGCTCTACAAGAAAGTGTGCAAGTGGGCTATGGATTCTGGAAATCATGTGTGGGATCTGAGACCTCCTGCATCGTTCTCGGTATCTGTAGCTTGCAGCAGGTCTAGACATGCCAACCCTTAATTCAGAGCACAAAAGTCACCAGGGCTGGCTGGGTGCTGTGGCTCACACCTGTAATCCAAGCACTTTGGTACGCTGAGGTGAGCAGATCACAAGGTCAGGAGTTTGAGACCAGCCTGGACAACATGGTGAAACCCCATCGCTGCTAAAAGTATAAAAATTTGCCGGTGCCTGTAATCCCAGCTACTTGGGAATCTGAGGCGGGAGAATCCTTTGAATCTGGGAGGCGGAGGTTGCAGTGAGCCAAAATTGTGCCACTGCACTCCAGCCTGGGCAACAAGGCGATACTTTGTCTCAAAAAAAAAAAAAAAAAAAAAAAGTCACCAGGGTCTTATGGGCCAGCTGAAGACAGCCAGGGGTCAGGCATCAGGATTTTCCTTTTCTGCACTAAAACAAGGTTTTAGGCTGGTGCAGCAGCTCATACTTGTAATCCCAGCACTCTGGGAGGCCAAGGCAGGATTGCTTGCACCTAGGAGTTGGAGTTCAGCCTGGGCAATGTAGCAAGACACTATCTCTATAAAAAAATTTAAAAATCTGGCTTGGTGCCATGGCTCATGGCTGTAATCCCAGCACTTTGAGAGGCTGAGGCGGGTGGATCACCAGAGGTCAGGAGTTCAAGAGAAACCTGGCCAACATGATGAAACCCCATCTCTATAAAAAATACAAGAATTACCCAGGTGTGGTGACATATGCCTGTAATCCAGCTACCTGGGAGACAGAGGTTGCAGTGAGCTGAAATCACACTACTGCACTCCAGCCTGGTTGACAGAGCCAGACTCTGAGAAAGAAAGAGAGAGAAAGAAAGAGAGAGAGAGAGAGAGAAAGAAAGAAAGAGGGAAAGATAGGTGGGAGGGAGGGAAGGAAGAAAGGAAGGAGGGAAGGAAGGAGGGAAGGAGCAAAGGAAGGAAGAGAGGAAGGAAGGAGGGAAGGAAGGGAAGGAAGGAAGGAGGGAGGGAAAGAGGGAAGGAAGGGAGGAGGGAAGGAGGGAAGGAAGGAGGGGAGGAAGGAAGGAGAGAAGAAAGGAAGGAGAGAAGAAGGGGTGGAAGGAGGGGAGGAAGGAAGGAAGGGAGGAGGGAAGGAGGGAAGGAGGGAGGGAGGGAGGAAGATGCCAGGTGGGGTGGCTCATGCCTATGTTTGGGCGACCGAGGTGGGTGGATCACCTGAGTCAGGAGTTTGAAACCAGCTTGGCCAACATGGTGAAATCCCCTCTCTATTTAAAATACAAGAATTATCTGGGCGTAGTGGCACACACCAGTAGTCCCAGCTACTCAGGGGCCTGAGGCAGAATTGTTTGAACCCAGTGGGTGGAGGTTGCAGTGAGCCGAGAACAACTGCACTCCAGCCTGGGTGACGCAGCGAGACTCAGTCTCAAATAAAATAAAATAAAATGAAAAGAAAAGAAAAAGAGCAGCTTCATCACCCCCTAAAATTCCCTTACGCTGCCCAAGAGTCACAGCCTCCCTTCCTTCTCCTTGACAACCACTGACTGCTTTCTGTCACCACAGTTCAGCCTTTCTGGGACTGCAGCATGAACGGAACCAATCACATACTGCAGCCTTGCGAGACCGGCTTCTTTCACCCACGCATAAGAAAACCGTAGTTTTTGTTTGTTTGTTTGTTTTTGACAAGGTCTGGCTCTGTTGCTGAGGCTGGAGTGCAGTGGCACAATCACAACTCACCACCAACTCCACCTCCCAGGCTCAACCCACCCTTCTGCCTCAGCCTCCAGAGTAGCTGGGACTACAGGTGCACGCCACCACACCTGGCTCTTTTTTTTTTTTTTTTTTTTTTGTAGAGCTGGGGCTTTGCTATGTTGCTCAGGGTGGTCTCAAACTCCTGGGCTCAAGTGATCCTCCTGCCTTGACCTCCCAAAGTGCTGGGATGACAGGCATGAGCCACTGCACCTAGCCCATTGGCGTTCTGTTTTATAGCAGTTCAGATTCACAGCATAACCGAGTGGAAAGTACAGAGATTTCCCATGTACCCACCACCCCCATGCCCAGCCTGGGCAAGAACAGCAAAACTCTGTTTAAAAAAAAAAAATGCTCAAGAGATGCACATCGCATAAGCTGATGGGTGGGCTCTTTATCACTTAGCGCTAAACCTGGTCATCCTCCTGCAAATCAGCTGAAACATACCAATCTATGTGGGAAACTTCCATTTGTAAAGTCCTGCTGTTTTCTATGCAGCTAAGTATTAGACCCTTCTTGCTGCATTATTTCTGGAGTTGAGGTGGCCTCGTGCCTTTACAGGACAGCAATGGACACATTTGACCTGGCAGCTAAGACAGCCCCTGGGGAAGAAAGTCTTGGGGTCCAGCTTTGCTATTTAACTTTTTTTTTTTTTTTTTTTTTTGAGACACAGTCTTGCTCTGTCAACCAGATTGGAGTGCAGTGGCACCATCTCAGCTCACCGCAACCTCTGCCTCCCAGGTTCAAGCAATTCTCATGCCTCAGCCTCCCACGTAGCTGGTCCTACAGGTATGTGCCCCCACACCCAGCTCTCCATTTTCAGTAGAGATGGGGTTTCATCATGTTGGCCAGGCTGCTCTTGAACTCCTGACCTTAGGTGATCTGCCTGCCTTGGCCTCCCAAAGTGCTGGAATTACAGGGATGAGCCACTGCACCTGGCATAGTTTTGCTATTTACAAAGAGTTACACAGTGAGTTAATTTCCAAATGCTGGGTTCATTTTCAGATATGTCTTTTGGCAGCAGGAAAAGGAGTGATTTGGAACCCCTGGCCTTTTGGAGTTTTTTTTTTTTTTGGAATGGAAAGTGACCTCTGGGCAGTTCTCTTTCTGTCAGAAGCCTTATATCAATCACCAGTTATCTGACCTTTTTTTTTGGAAACAGAGTCTTGCTCCGTTGCCCAGGCTGGAGTGCAGTCGTGCAATCTTGGCTCACTGAAACCCCCGCCTCCCGGGTTCAAGCAATTGTCTTGCCTCAGTCTCCTGAATAACTGGGACTACAGGCACACACCACCATGCCTGGCTCAGTTTTGTATTTTTAGTAGAGACGGGGTTTCACCGTGTTAGCCAGGATGGTCTCTATCTCCTGATCTTGTGATCCATCCACCTTGGCCTCTCAAAGTGCTGGGATTACAGGCGTGAGCCACCACGCCCAGCCAGTTATTTGACATTTGCTGAGTCTAGAGTGTATGGTGTTGCCCGTGTTTTCTTGTGGCTTGAGAGCACATTCCTTCTCTTTTCTCCTAATATTATATATATTTTTAATTAAAAAAAAATTTTTAAACCTTTTTATAAACAGAATAAAAATCTTTTTTCTTTTTAAGATGGGGGTCTCACCATGATGGCCAGGCTGGTCTCGAACTCCTGACCTCAGGTGATCCACCCACCTCGGCCTCCCAAAGTGCTGGGATTACAGGCGTGAGCCACCGCACCCAGCCATTATATATATTTTTAGCCAGGCTCTTGCTCTGTCACCCAGGCTGGAGTGCAGTGGCACCCTCACAGTTCACTGCAGTGTTGACTTCCAAGCTCAAGCCATCCCCCTGCCTCAGCCTACCTGAGTAGCTGGGATTACAGATACACCATCATGCTTGGATAATTAAAAACAATTTTTTTTTGGCTGGTCACAGTGGCCTACACCTGTAATTCCAGCACTTTGGGAGGCCAAGGTGGGCAGATCACTTGAGGTCAGGAGTTCAAGACCAGCCTGGCCAACAAAGTGAAACCCTGTCTCTACTAAAAATATAAAAACTAGCTGAGTGTGGTGGCACGGACTTGTAGTCCCAGCTACTTGGGAGGCTGAGGCAGGGGAATTGCTTGAACCTCGGAGGTGGAAGCTGCAATGAGCTAAGATGGCACTACTGCACTCCAGCCTGGGCAACAAGAGCGAGATCCTGTCAAAAGAAAAGAGAAAAAAATTAATGTAATTTAAATTAATTTATTTATAGACATGGTCTTTCTCTGTCCCCCAGTCCGGCCTGGAACTCCTGGGCTCAAGCAATCCTTCCACTTCAGCCTCTTGAGTATCTGGGAACACAGGCTTGTGCCACTGTGCCCAGCAAGAGCTCATTATTTTAATTAATGAGATCCCATTGTCTGGATGTACCACTGTTTATTTATTCATTCATCTCCTGAGGGACATCTTGGTTGCTTCCAAGTTTTATGCAATTAGGAATAACACTGCTATAAACATCTATGCGTAGCTTTTCTTGTAGACATGAGCTTTCAATTAATTTGGGTGAAACCTAGGAGAAAAATTATTTGCTTCTATGGTAAGAGTATGTTCAGTTTTGTAAGAAACCTGCCAAACTGTCTTCCAGAGTGGCTGTCCTCTTTTGTGTTTCTCTCAGTTCTCAGCAATGAGTGGGACTTTCTGTTGCTATATAGGAAACACCATTTTTTTATTTTATTTTATTTATTTTTTAGTCAGTCTTGCCCCGGCACCCAGCCTCCACTGCACTCCAGCCTGGGCAACACAGTAAGACTCTGTCTCTAAAAAAGAAAAGAGAATGAGACATCTTTTGTCTATTTTAATCTAACCGCTTTTTTTTTTTGTTTGTTTGTTTTTTTTGAGACACAGTCTCACTTTGTTGCCCAGGCTAGAGTACAGTGGCGTAATCTTGGCTCACTGCAACCTCTGCCTCCCGGGCTCAACGGCTGCCCATGCCTCAGCCTCCCGAGTAATGGGGAATACAGGCATGCACTACCATGCTCAGCTAATAGATGGGGTTTCACCATGCTGCCCAGGCTGATCTCAAACTCCTGGCCTCAAGCGATCCGCTCACCTTGGCTACCAAAATGCTGGAATTGTAAGTGTGAGCCACCACTCCCGGCCATATAGGCAACAATTTTTTTTTTTTTGAGACAGAGTCTCACTGTCACCAGGCTGGAATGCAGTGACAAGATCTTGGCTCACTGCAATCTTTGCCTCACAGGTTCAAGCGATTCTCCTGCCTCAGCCTCCTGAGTAGCTGGGACTACAGGCACACACCACCATGCCCAGCTAACTTTTGTACTTTTAGTAGAGACGGGGTTTCACCATGTTTGCCAGGATGGTCTCAATCTCTTGACCTTGTGATCTGCCCTCCTCGGCCTCCCAAAGTGCTGGGATTACAGGTGTGAGCCATTGCACCTGGCCCAAAATTTTTAATTACAGAAAAATCTAGGAAACAATGTTTTATCCTGTGCCCTGCTTTTTTCTTTTTCTTTTCTTTCTTTTTTGAGACAGAGTTGTGCTCTATAGCCCAGGATGGAGTGCAATGGTGCCATCTTGGCTCACTGCAACCTCCGCCTCCCGGGTTCAAGCAGTTGTCCTGCCTCAGCCTCCAGAATAGCTGGGATTAAAGGTACCCACCACCACACTCTGCTATTATTTTATATTTTTAGCAGAGATGGGGTTTCACCATGTTGGCCAGGCTGGTCTTGAACTTCTGGCCTCAAGTGATCTGCCTGTCTCAGCCTCTCAATATTCTGCTTTTATCTTTAAAAATAATATGAAAACATTTTCCATATTGTTAAAGAAAATCTACAAACATTTTAAATAACTGCATATTGAATTTTATCATGTGATTGTACACAGTGTACCAGATATCTCAGGCTTTGTACTAATTGAATATTAAAATAACAGTAACAGAAGCATTGTTATATGTAAATATTTGCCTATTGCTCCTATTTCTTTCTCATGAATGCCTAGCAGTGGAAATACTGGCTGGAGGAAGGCAAACATGTTATGATTCTTGGTACACGTTGCCAAGAACTCACCAGAAGGCTGAAATTTATGCTAAAAGCAGCAAGCTGGCTGGGTGTGGTAGCTCACACCTGTAATCCCAGCACTTTGGGAGGCCAAGGTGGGTGGATTAACCGAGGAGTCTGAGACTAGCCTGGCCAACATGGTGAAACCCCATCTCTACTAAAAATACAAAAATTAGCTGGGCATAGTGGTGTGTGCCTATAATCCCGGCTACTAGGGAGGCTGAGATAGGAGAATCACTTGAGCCTGAGAGGTGGAGATTGTAGTGAGCCAAGATTATGTCACTGCACTCTAGCCTGTGGCAAAGCAAGACTCTGTCTCAAAACAAGCAAACAAGAACAAACAAAAAAAGCAGCGAGCTGGAGTAAGATTCTGCAGGAAAAAGAAAGTTAGATTAAAAAAGACAAAAGATTTCTCATTCTCTTTTCTTTTTCAGAGACAGAGTCTTACTGTGTTGCCCAGGCTGAGGTGCAGTGGCACTATCATAGCTCACAGAAGGCTCAGCCTCCTGGGCTCAAGTGATCCTCCCACCTCAGCTTCCCAAGTAGGTGCGATTACAGGCATGTGCCACCATACCCAGCTAATTTTTATTTTTCGCAGAGATGTGGACTCACTACATTGCCCAAGTTGGTCTCAGACTCCTGGACTCAAGCAATTCTCCCACTTCGGCCTCACAAAGTGCTGGGATTACAGGCATGAACAGTGCTTGGCCAAGAATTCCTCTTTAAGTTTTAAAGAGAGACAACTAAATACATTGCTTGATTGCTTGACCATTTTTCCCTCTGCTCTTTTTTTTTTTTTTATTACTCCCATGAAATAGCTTGTGCTAAGGTTTCCCTCTGCTCTTAAACTTAGAAAATGCTTTGACAACTCAGAGACTTTCTTTTTTTGGGGGCAGGGGTGACAGAGTCTCGCTGTGTCACTGAGGCTGGGGTGCAGTGGCACAATCTTGGCTCACTGCAACCTCCTCCTCCAGGGTTCAAGCAATTCTCCTGCCTCAGTTTCCCGAGTAGCTAGGATTACAGGTGCACACTACCACAACTGGCTAATTTTTGTATTTTTAGTAGAGACAGGGTTTCACTGTGTTGCCCAGGCTGGTCTTGAACTTCTGACCTCATGATCTGCCACCTCAGCCTCCCAAAGTGCTGGGATTACAGGCTTGAGCCACCATGCCCAGCCATCTCAGAGATTTTAAATCTATTTCTGGCTGGACGAGATGGCTCATGCCTGTAATCCCAGTACTTTGGGAGGCCAAGGTGGGCAGATCACCTGATATCAGGAGTTCAAGACCAGCCTGGCTAACATGGTAAAACCCTGTCTCTACTAAAAATGCAAAAATTAGCCAGGCACGGTGGTATGTGCCTGTAATCCTAGCTACTCAGGAGGCTGAGGCAGGAGAAATGCTTGAACCCATGAGGCAGAGATTGTAGTGAGGTGAGATCACGCCACTGCACTCCAGCCTGGGCAACAGAGTGAGACTCTGTCTAAAATGATAATAATAATAAATAAATCCAAATAACTTAGTAAACTCCTTTAGTGTCACAAAGTCATTTGATGACAGAATCAGTATCATAACCTGGAAGCTCAGATTCTGCCCTGGTGCTTTTTCTTATTTTATAGCTAGTCTTTCTTATTTTATAGCTAAGATTTGTACTGTTAATTCATTCTGCCTACCCATTCACACACAAAAAATTATGGGGACAAAAATAAATAACTTGCAAAAGAGCAATAGTAGAGGAAATAGTGAAGGAAAAAGGAATTATGGAATTCCATAAAACTTTCTTTTTTTTGAGATGGAGTCTCACCCTGTCACCCAGACTGGAGGGCAATGGCGCGATCTCAGCTCACAACAACCTTTGCCTCATGGGTTCAAGTGATTCTCATGCCTCAGCCTCCTGAGTAGCTGGGATTACAGGCGTCCGCTACCACACCCGGCTAGTTTTTGTATTTTTAGTAGAGATGGGTTTCACCATGTTGATCAGGCTGGTCTCAAACTCCTGATCTCAGGTGATACACCTGCCTCAGCCTCCCAAAGTGCTGGAATTACAGGCGTGAGCCACCAAGCCCAGCTGTTTCTTTCTTTCTTCTTCTTCTTTTTTTTAATTTTAATCGAGACAAGGTCTCGCTCTGTCGCCCCCGCTGGAGTGCAGTGGTGCCGTCTCGGCTCACTGTAGCCTCAACCTCCCAGGCTCAAGCAATTTTCCCATCAGGCTCCTGAGTAGCTGGGACTGTAGGTGTGTACTACTATGCCTGGCTTTGCTGCTTTTTGATCTGATAACAGAAAATGGCCTGTATCAGCAACATAATCGGAAGCAGATAACAAAGCCAGCCAGTTAAAAGGAAACTGCAAATGAGTAATAGTCCGCTTGGGTCCCGTGTGGTGACTCAAGCCTGTAATCCCAGCACTTCGGAAGGCTGAGGCATGTGGATCACTTGAGGTCAGGAGTTCCAGACCAGCCTGGCCAACGTGGTAAAACCCTGTCTCTACTATAAATACAAAAATTAGCCGGGCATGGTGGCAGGTGCCTGTAGTCCCAGCTACTCAGGAGGCTGAGGCAGGAGAATTGCTTGAACCAGGAGGTGTAAGTTGCGGTGAGCCGAGATTGTGCCACTGCACTCCAGCCTGGGTGACAGAGCAAGACTCTGTATCAAAAAAATATAGAGTTGTAGTTCAGTGACAAAGATTGGGTTTCAGAAGGCATTTACTATAAATTGTTACATTTAATTAAAGCAACTTTTAGCTGGGCATGATGGCATGTGCCTGTAGCCTCACTACTTGGGAGGCTGAGGCAGGAGGATCATTTGAGCCCAGGAGTTCAAGGCTGTAGTGTGCCATGATCCTATCTGTGAATAGCCATTGCACTCTAGCCTGGGCAACATAGCAAGACTTTGTCTTTCTCTCAAAAAGGCAACTTATAATTTTCAAAACATTTGAACTCTTTGAGCCCAGGAGTTCAAGACTAGTCCTGGCAACATATTGAAACCTTCTTTCTTTCTTTTTTTTTTTTTTGAGATGGAGTTTTACCATGTTGGTCGGGCTGGTCTCGGACTCCTGTGATCCACCCGCCTCAGCCTCCCAAAGTGCTGGGATTACAAGCATGAGCCATCACACCTGGCCATGAGACCTTATTTCTACAAAAACTAAAAATTAGCTGGGTATGGTGGCATGCACCTGTAGTCCCAGCTACTCAGGAGATTGATGCAGGAGGATCACTGAACCCCAGAGTTTGAGGTTGCAGTGAGCTATAATCACATCACTGCACTCCAGCGTGGGTGACAGAGACCCTGTCTTAAAATAAACAAATTTCTTTTTTTTTTTTCATAAATGTCTCCTTATGGAAAGGCTTGCTGACAGTATCGTGGCTTTGATATCCCTGTACATACCCATAAAACAACCATTCAGTCCTGTTTCTTTACTGTATGCTTTGGCAACATGATTAAATAATACCGCTTGGAGCTTTTTTTTTTCCTTTCCAGAAAATCATTAGGTATCTAAGGGTCACTCACAATATTTTTGAGAATTTAAGGTCATGCATGGTGACTTACGCCTGTAATCCCAGCACTTTGGGAGGCTAAGGCAGGTGGATCACTTGAGGTCAAGAATTCAAGATCAGCCTGGCTAACATGGTGAAACTCTGTCTCTCCTTAAAAATACAAAAATTAGCCGGGCGCGGTGGCTCAAGCCTGTAATCCCAGCACTTTGGGAGGCCGAGGCGGGTGGATCACGAGGTCAAGAGATCGAGACCATCCTGGTCAACATGGTGAAACCCCGTCTCTACTAATACAAAAAATAAACTGGGCATGGTGGCGCGTGCCTGTAATCCCAGCTACTCAGGAGGCTGAGGCAGGAGAATTGCCTGAACCCAGGAGGCAGAGGTTGCGGTGAGCCGAGATCGCGCCATTGCACTCCAGCCTGGGTATCAAGAGCGAAACTCCATCTCAAAAAAAAAAAAAAAAAAAAAAAAATACAAAAATTAGCTGGATATGGGTGGCATGTGCCTGTAATCCCAGCTACTCGGGAAACTGACACGGGGAATCACTTGAACCTGGGAGGCAGAGGGTGCAGTGAGAGGAGATCACACCACTGCACTGCAGCCTGAGACACAAAGTGAGACTCCCTCTCAAAAAAAAAGAGAAAGAAAAGAAAACAAGGGCTGGGCACAGTGGCTCATGTCTGTAATCCTAGCTGAGGTCAGGAGTTCGAGACTAGCCTGGCCAACATGGTGAAACCCCATCTCTACTAAAAATATGAAAATTAGCTGGACGAGGTGGCTCATGCCTGTCATCCCAGCTACCCAGGAGGCTGAGGCAGGAGAATCGTTTGAACCTTGGAGGCAGATGTTCCAGTGAGCCGAGATCACATCACTGCATTCCAGCCTCGGCAACAGAGTAAGACCGTCTCAAAAAAAAACCATAATTTAAACATACAAGAATGCTTGTGTTCCAAAACTGTCAGAACAATTCTAAAGGGCTAGTCAATTTTCATCTTTCCTTCCAACACTTCCTTTTTTTTCTAAAAGAAAATTGTCTTTGTTCTAAAGTAGAGTGATTTAACAAATAGGATTTACAAAATATAAGTTATACCAAAATTCAAGATTAAGTTTTTTCTTTCAGATCCATATTTTTCAGAATTTGAGACCAAATACTAATCTATAATTTTTACATTTCAGCTATATCAGATTACCTTTTCCATATAGGAAATTTTGTGTTTGTTCATTGAAACAAATACCTTGACTATTACCTACTACTGAGAACATTAACTTAGGCTGATTTTTTTTTTTTTTTTTTTGAGACAGAATTGTGCTCCATCACCCAGGCTGGAGTGCAATGGTGCCATCTCAGCTCACTGCAACCTTCGCCTCCCGGGTTCAAGCAATTCTCCTGTCTCAGCCTCCCAAGTAGCTCGGACTACATGTAGCTCCATCACACCTGGCTAATTTTTTGTATTTTTAGTAGGGATGGGGTTTCACCATGTTGTCCATGCTGGTCTCGAACTCCTGACCTCAGGTGATTTGCCTGCCTTGGCCTCCCAAAGTGCTGGGATTACAAGCGTGAGCCACTGCGACAGCCTAGGCTATGTTATTATAATAGGAAATGAGTTTAGAAAATTTTGATATATGAATCTGGGTGTGGTGGCTCACGCCTGTAATCCTATGACTTTGGGAGTCTGAGATGGGCGGATTACGAGGTCAAGAGTTCAAGACCAGCCTGGCCAGCATAGTGAAACCTGGTCTCTACTGAAAAAATACAAAAATTAGCTGGGCATGATGGTGGGTGCCTGTAATCCCAGCTACTTGGGAGGCTGAGGCAGGAGAATCACTTGAACCCAGGAGGCGGAGATTGTAGTGAGCCGAGATCGCACCACTGCACTCCAGCCTGGGTGACAGAGCAAGACTCCATCTCAAAATAAAATAAAATAAAATAAAATAAAATAAAATAAAGAAAATATTGATATATGAAGATGCTTAAACATTTAAATAAAATATCTTTAAAGTTTTATTTTTATTTATTTAAAGTTTTATTTTTATTTATTTATTTTTGAGATAGGGGCTTTCTCTGTTATCCAGGCTGGAGTGCAGTAGTGGGCTCACTGCAGCCTCAATCTCCTTTGCTCAAGCAATCCTCCCACCTCAGTCTCCTGAGTATCTAGACTTACACCTGGCTAATTTCTAATAATTTTTTCTATAGAGACAGTCTCACTATGTTGCCCAGGCTGATCCCAAACGCTTGGCCGAGGGATCCTCCTGCCTCAGCCTTCCAAAGTGCTGAAATTATAGGCATGAGCCACCATACCCAGTCCAATTTTAGATAAGATATCTTTAATTTGCACAAACATGATAGTATTTAAATAACTTCTCAGCAGGTGATAAGAATGTCACTTCGTACACCTTATCAGAGAGTCTACTAACAGATGCACAGTTTTTTTTTTTCTTTCTTTTGAGACAGAGTCTCACTCTGCCACTCAGGCTGCAGTGCAGTGGTGCAATCCCAGGTCACTGGAACCTCCACCTCCTGGATTCAATCAAGCCATTCTCCTGCCTCAGTTGCCTGAGTCGCTGGGATTACAGGTGCTCACCACCGTTCTGGGTAATTTTTATATTTTTAGTAGAAATGGGGTTTCGCCATGTTGGACAGTTTGGTCTCAAACTCCTGGCCTCAAGCAATCTGCCCACCTCAGCCTCCCAAATGTTGGGATTACAGACGTGAGCCCCCACACCTGGCCTAAATGCACAAACATGTTTTCTGATCTGGCCTCTCTTTTCTGCAGACAGGGCAAAAACATGGTCCCAGTACAGCCGTGACACTCAGGCCAAAATCCAGTTCTGTCTCCTTCATAGGGAGTGATGATGTCAAGCTCTGGCCCCCTGAATAGTGCGTCAAGAGAATTATGCTAAGCCTGGGCAACACAGCGAGATCCCCGTCTCTACAAAAAGTAAAATAAATGAGCTGGGAATGGTAGCACATGCCCACAGTCCCAGCAACTCAGGGGGTTGAGGTGGGAGGATTGTTTGAGCCCACGAGTTCCAGGCTGCAGTAAGCTGTGATCGTGCCATTGCACCAATCCAGCCTGGGTGAAAGAGTGAGACCCTATCTCTCTCTCTCTCTCTCTTTTTTTTTTGAGATGGAGTTTCGCTCACAAATAAACCAAATACTACATAATAGTAGATGAGCTTTGCTTTGCTAAGGATTCCTGGTAATGAAGTCTGTGTGATTTTATTCAGCATTTTGAGCCCATGCCTGTAGTCTCAGCTACTTGAAAGGCTGAGGTGGGAAGATCACTTGAGCTTAGGAGATCGAGGCTGCAGTGAGCTGTAATGGCACCAGGGCACTCTAGCCTGGACCATAGAGTGAAACCCTGTCTCAGAAAAAACAAACAAACAAACAAAAACAAAATAAAAATAAAAATAAACAACATAGGCTGGGCATGGTGGCTCATGCCTGTAATCTCAGCACTACGGGAGGCCGAGGTGAGTGGATCACTTGAGGTCAGGAGTTCAAGACCAGCCTGGCCAACATGGTGAAACCCCGTCTCTACTGAAAATACAAAAATTAGCCAGGTGTGGTGGCACATGCCTGTAATCCCAGCATTTTGGGAGGCTTAGGTGGGCAGATCACGAGGTCAGGAGTTCAAGACCAGCCTGGCCAACATGGTGAAACCCCATCTCTACTGAAAATACAAAAATTAGCCAGGTGTGGTGGCACATGCCTGTAATCCCAGCTACTTGGGAGAGTGAGGCAGGAGAATCACTTGAACCCGGGAGGTGGAGGTTGCAGTGAGCTGAGATGGGACCATTGCATTCCAGCCTGGGTGACACAGTGAGACTGTCTCCAGAAAAACAAACAAAAAACCATCTTGCTTCAAGATACTTTTTCTGCAGGGCTCTTGAAACCACACCATAAAACTCATTCTCCTTCTCCACTAGCATTGCAGTATGGATAAAAAAAAAAAAAAAAATCAATCAGGCCAGATGTGGTTGCTCACACCTGTAATCCCAGCATTTTGGGAGGCTTAGGTGGGCAGATCACGAGGTCAGGAGTTCAAGACCAGCCTGGCCAACATGGAGAAACCCCATCTCTACTAAAAATACAAAAATTAGCTGGGTGTGGTGGCTCATCCCTGTGCTCCCAGGTACTCAGGAGGCTGAGGCAGGAGAATTGCTTGAATCCAGGAGGCAGAGGTTGCAGTGAGCTGAGATCGTGCCATGGCACTCCAGCCTGGGTGACAGAGCAAGACTCTGTCTCAAAACAAACAAACAAAAAAGAGACATGGAGTCTTGCTCTGTCGCTCAGGCTGGAGTGCAGTGGTTCGATCTTGGCTCACTGCAACCTCCCACCTCCCGGGTTCAAGCAATTCTCCTGCCTCAGCCTCCTGAGTAGCTGGGATTACAGGTGACTGCCACTACGCCCAGCTAATTTTTGTAGTTTTGTAGAGATGGAGTTTCACCATGTTGGTAAGGCTGGTCTTGAACTCCTGGCCTCAAGTGATCTGACTGCTTCAGCCTCCCAAAGTTCTGGGATTACAGGTGTGAGCCACAGCGCCTGGCACTCCTCTCACTTCTATAATAGCTTCATCTCTCTGATCCTTTTATCCTCATTACAGCTTTACCCAAGCCCCTGAGCAGGAGCAGAAAATCCATTCATTTAATGCACCAACAGATATGAATTGAGCTGTGTAAACCCAAAGTATCTTAGTCAGGTCTCAATCAACTTAGGAAGTTGATTTTGCCAGCCAGGTACAGTGGCCCATGCTTGTAGTCCTGGCACTTTGGGAGGCCAAGGCAGGAGGATGTCTTGAGTTCAGGAGTTCGAGACTAGTCTGGGCAACATGGTGAAACCCAGCGTCTACATAGCTAGGTTTGGTGGTGCATGCCTGTGGTCCCATCTACTCAGGAGGCTCAGGTGGGAGGATTGCTTGAGCATGGGAGCTCGAGGCTGCAGTGGGCTGAGATCATGCCACTGCATTCCAGCCTGGATGACACAGTGAGACCCTGTCTCTTAGAAAAAAAAAATTTATTTTTTTTGAGATGGAGTCTCACTCTTGTTGCCCAAGCTGGAGTGCAATGGCATGACCTCAGCTCACTGCAACCTCTGCCTCCTGGGTTCAAGTGATCCTCCTGCCTCAGCCTCCCAAGTACCTGAGAATATAGGCATCCACCACCATGCCCACCTAATTTTTTGTATTTTAAGTAGAGATGGGGTTTCACCATGTTGGCCAAGCTGGTCTTGAACTCCTAACGTCAGGTGATCCACCCAGCTCAGCCTCCAAAAGTTCTAGGATTACAGGCATGCCACCATGCCTGGATGAAAAGAATCTTATATTTAGAGATGGGTTCTTTCTATGTCACCCAGGCTGGTCTCAAACTCCTGGTCTCAAGCGATCCTCCCTCCTCAGCCTCTCTAAGTGATGCAATCACAGATGTGAGCCACCTCAACCCAAAGCTTTTTTTTTCATTTTTTTTTTTTTTAGATGAAATCTTGCTCTGCCACCCAGGCTGGAGTGCAGTGGCATAATCTCAGCTCACTGCAACCTCTGCCTCCTGGGTTTAAGCGATTCTCCTGCCTCAGCCTCCTGAGTAGCTGTGAGTACAGGTGCCTGTCACCATGCTCAGTTAATTTTTTGTATTTTTAGTAGAGACAGGGTTTCGTCATGTTGGCCAGGCTGGTCTTGAACGCCTGACCTCAGGTGATCTGCCTGCCTCAACCTCCCAAAGTGCTGGGATTACAGGTGTGAGCCAACATGCCTGACCTGCTTCTTATTTTAAAATGTAGCAGAAGGTTCTTACCTGTAATCTCAACACTTTGGGAGGTCAAGGTGGGAGAATTGCTTAAGGCCAGGAGTTCGAGACTAGCTGGGTGACATAGCAATACCCTATTTTTACAAAAAATTTAAAAATTCACTGGGCATGATGGTGTATGTCCCATGGTCCCAGCTACTCGGGAGGCTGGGGTGAAAGGATTGCTTGGGCCCAGGAGGTCAAGGTTGCAGTGAGCTGTGATTGCACTACAAAAAAGAAAAGAGACAGAGAGAGAGAGAGAGAGAGAGAGAGACAGACACCAGGGGAGGTGGCTCATGCCTGTAATCCCAGCACTTTGGGAGGCCAACGCAAGAGAATCATCCGAGGTCAGGATTTCGAGACCAGCCTGGCCAACATGGTGAAACCCCATCTCTACCAAAAATACAAAAATTAGCTGGGCGTGGTAGTGGCCACCTGTAATCCCAGCTACTTGGGAGCCTGAGATGGGAGAATCGCTTGAACCTGGGAGGCAGAGGTTGCAGTGAGCTGAGATTGCAGCACTGCACTCCAGCCTGGGTGACAGAACAAGACTCTGTCTCAAAAAAAGAGAGAGAGAGAGAGCAGGAGGAAACGTGGGTAAGAACCTTTATTGTAGTTTCCATGGGAAAGGCACAGTGAGGCAGATGAAAGTTGCCATGGGCTGGGTTGAACAACTTCTCCAGGCTCTGGGGCATGGGTGCTGTCCCTAATTGCCTGGCACCTGGCCCTAAAGTAATCAGGTCAGGGCAATGGGCTCGGGGTGTCACAGCTCTGCAAAGGAGGTGATTGTGGGGTGTGAGCTTTGCATAGGAACCATGTGCTCCTGGACAAGCCAGTTGTTTGCAAACTCTTGAACAAATTAGCTAACCCTGAAGAAATCAGGGAACTCCGGGAGAAGCATTAGCAAGGCAAAAGAGGCCAAAACATCAGAAAAGAGGGAAGGAACTCCTAGCTCAAGTGAGCCTCACAGAAAGACCAGTTCCCTCCTGTGGGACCCCATCTTCTGAGGACCCCCAAACTAGGAAGCTCCTCATTGCTTCTCTCCTCTATGGCCTCTGCACGCTATCATTTCTTTTTCTTTCTGTATTTTTATTTTATTTTATTTATTTTGAGATGGAGTCTTGTTCTGTCACCCAGACTGGAGTGCAGTGGCACGATCTTGGCTCATTGTAACCTCTGCCTCTTAGGTTCAAGTGATTCTCCTGCCTCGGCCTCCCAAGTACCTGGGATTACAGGCATCTGCCACCATGCCCAGCTATTTTTTGTATTTTTAGTAGAGATGGCGTCTCGCTATACTGGCCGGGCTGGTCTTGAACTCCTGACCTCAGGTGATCCGCCCACCTCGGCCTCCCTAAGTGCTGGGATTACAGGTGTGAGCCACCGCGTTTGGCCTGTATTTTTATTTATTATTATTTGGGTCAGGGTCTCACTGTTGGCCAGGCTGGAGTGCAGTGGGGCAACCACAGCTCAATGCAGGCTTGAACTCCTAGGCTCAGGTGTTCCTCCCACCTCAGCCTCCCAAGTAGCTGGGACTACTAGTCTGGCCTTTTCCCTTTCACCTTGCTTTCCCTGGGGCCTGTTCCCCTGCCCTACCTGGCTCCTATGTCCCCAGAGAGCTGGCCAAGCAGCAAGGGAAAGGGGTTTCCCCTGCATGTCTTACTAGGGCTAAGGGACAGAACCCAGGTTAACCACCCACCTGCACGTTTGATATCACCACAGGGTCTAGCAGCTACACCCTCCGCAGACACGTGGATCAGATCTCAGTTCTGTCACTCTGTGACCTCCTTTTGCAATTTGTTGAAAAGCAAGTGAATCCTGTGCCCAGACACATTGGCACACACCTGCAGTCCCAGATTTTCAGGAGGCTGAGGTGGGAGGATTGATTGAGCCCAGAAGTTCGAGACCAGCCTGGGCAACATAGTGAGGCCTTGTCTCTACAAAAGATAAAATTAGCCAGACGTGGTGGTGTGCACCTGTGGTGCTGGCTACTCAGGAGGCTGAGGTGTGAAGATGACTCGAGCCCCAGAGGTCGAGACTGTGTGAGCTGTGATCGTGCCCCTGTACTTTAGCCTGGGCAAAAGAGTGAGACCCAGCCAGGAGTGGTGGCTCATGCCTATAATCCCAACACTTTGGGAGGCTGAGGCGGGCATATCACCTGAAGTCGGGAGTTCAAGACCAGCCTGACCAACATGGAAAAACCCCATCTCTACTAAAAATACAAAAATAGCCAGGCATAGTGGCACATGCCTAGAATCCCAGCTACTCGGTAGGCTGAGGCAGGAGAAGTGCTTGAACCCGGGAGGCGGAGGTTGTGGTGAGCCAAGGTCATACCAGCCTGGGCAACAAGAATGAAACTCTGTCTCAAAAAAAAAAAAAAAGAGCAAGACCTCATCTCTAAACATATATAGATATAGATATAAAATAAAAAATACATATAAAGAATAAAAATTCTATTATAAAATCTAAGCTGGCTGGGTGCAGTGGCTCACACCTATAATCATAGAACTTTGGGAGGCTGAGGCCAGTGGATCACCTGAAGTCAGGAGTTTAAGACTAGCCTGGCCCACATGGTGAAACCCCATCTCTACTAAAAATACAAAAAAATAGCCAGGTGTGGTGACTGGCTCCTGTTATCCCAACTGCTTGGGAGGCTGAGGCAGGAGAATCCCTTGAATCCAGGAGGTAGAGGTTGCAGTGAGCCAAGATCATGCCATTGCACTCCAGCCTGGGCAACAAGAATGAAACTCTGTCTCAAAAAAAAAAAAAAAAAAGAAAAGAAAAAAGAAAAAAGAAAAAAAAAAAGAAAGAATAAAATATAAGCAGCTGCCTATACAACCAAAGGACCAAAGAGACTTTCAAAACTACTAACTTGGGCCAGGTGTGGTGGTATATGCCTACAATCCCAGTACTTTGGGAGGCTGAGGTGGGCAGATCACCTGAGGTCAGGAGTTCAAGACCAGCCTCGCCAACTTGGTGAAACCCAATCTCTACTGAAAATACAAAGTTATCAGAGTATGGTGGTGGGTGCCTGTAATCCCAGCTACTCAGGAGCCTGAGGAAGGAGAATCAATTGAGCACAGGAGGCAGAGGTTGCAGTGAGCGAAGATCACGCCATTGCACTCGAGGCTGGGCGACAGAGCAAGACTCTGTCTCAAACAAAACAAAACAAAACAAAACAAAACAAAAAAACCCTACAAACTCAAAGCTCCAGTGGAAAAATAAAAAGACATTTTTCTTGCTAAAAATTAAAAACTCTTAGAAATTAAAAACCTGTAGTCACAGCTACGTGCTAGGCTGAGGTGGGAGGATCGCTTAAGCCCAGGAGTTCAAGACCAGACTGGGCAATATAATGAGACACCTGTCTCAGAAACAAACACACAAATAAATAAAATAAAAACTAAGAACTCTGGATGGCAAAGACGATACAAAATGTTGAGGTCAATAATTCAAGTGACAAAGAGGCAGAGTGTGTACAAATTGAGGAAGAGATAACCCCAAAAGGGACAAAGTCAGTGAATATACATAGAACCCAGAGAATAAATCCAAGCCACCCCAAACCATATGAAAAGATGCTCAAATGGTCTGGGATTACAAAAAGCAAACTGAAGTAAAAAGCATGTCCCATTGTCTCAGATTGGCAAAAATTTTAAAAAGTGGTAACACTCACTGCTGGCGAGACTGTGGGAAAATGGGCAGTCATCTATGACTGGGAGGAATGTGTTCTTTAATAGGATTTGAACGCTTTCATCCTGGCAACATCTGTTTTGTAGACAAGTCTTTTTTCAGACATCTGTTTTACAGGTATTTTCTTCTGATACTGTCTTTTTATTATCTTAAGAGTATCTTTTACAGAACAAACATATCCAATTTTAATAAAATTCAATACCAATTTTTTTTCCTTTTATAGATCATGTTTCTGGTGTTAAAATCTCATTACTCTAAACTGAGCCACCTAGTGAGACCGCGTCTCTACAAAAAAATTAAAAATTAGGCCGGTGTGATGGCTCCTGCCTGTGTTCCCAGCTATTCAGGAGGTGGAGGTGGGAGAATCACTTGATCCCAGGAGGTTAAGACTGCCGTGACCTATGGTTGCACCACTGCACTCCAGCAAGACCCTATCTCAAATAAATACATAAAAATAAAATAAAGTCTCATTACCAAATCCAAGATCACTTAGATTTTCTTCTAGAAGTTGTAGAGTTTTGTAGAGTTTTTCCTTCTTCCCCTTCCCTCCCTTCCCTCCCTCCTCTCCTTATTTTTTTTCTCTCCCTCCCATCCTCCACCTTCCTCTTGCACCATCCCCCATAGCTTTGTATTTTACATCTAGGGCTATGATTCTTTGTGTTTCTTTGCATGGTATAATATATATAGCATACCATTTACCTTTTTTTTGTTTTTTTTTGGAGTTTTACTCTTGTTGCCCAGCTGTAGTACAGAGGTGTGATCTCAGCTCACTGCAACCTCCGCCGCCCAGGTTCAAGCGATTCTCCTGCCTTAGCCTCCCAGGTAGCTGGGATTACAGGTGCCTGCCATCACACCCAGCTGATTTTTGTAATTTTTAGTAGAGATGGGGTTTCACTATGTTGGCCAGGCTGGTCTCAAACTCCGGACCTCAGGTGATCCACCTGCCTCGGCTCCCAAAATGCTGGGATGATAGGTGTGAACCACCATGCCCTGCCTAGAGATTCTTTACAAATGCAAATTTTCCCCCACAACGGATGGCTTTGCAGGGCCATTTCTTTTTTTCTTTTCTTTTTTTTTTTTTTTTTTTGAGACAGAGTCTTGCTCTGTCACCCAGGCTGGAGTGCAGTGGCATGATCTTGGCTCACTACAACCTCCACCTCCTGGGTTCAAGTGAGCACATCTGGCTAATTTTTCTATTTTTCATAAAGAGGGGGTTTCACCATGTTGGCCAGACTGCTCTCCAACTCCTGACCTCAAGTTATCTGCCTGCCTTGACCTCCCAAAGTGCTGGGATTACAGACATGAGCCACCACGTTCGGCCCAAGGCCATTTCAAAATATGGCAAAGAAACATGTTTTGTGGTAAAATATTTTGATTTTCTTCTTTGTCAAGTGTTGGAAACAGATGCTCAGTGCCACAAAGAAAAATTAGCACTGAGACAAAGGATCTCCCAGAAAAGCAGTTTTTACTTTTTTACTTCCTGCACTGCAGGAAGGGCGCCCTCGCTAGCCATCTTGCTACGAGAGTACAATGAACAAGGAAAAGCAGACATATTTATCCCCTATGTATATGGGGTCGTACTTACTGCTGTCTCTGATCTCCATTGGTTGGTGCCAGCCTCAAAATCTAAACTAAAACCCGATTGGCTAATAACCTAAAACTTTTCTAAACAGTTAAGGGGCATAGGCTGCCAGCTGGGACATGCCTGTGAGCACGTCCAGCAAAGATATCTTGGTTAAAGTATAAGGACATAGAATATACTACGTGCCTGTAAGCATGGCATGTTTAACAGCTACATAGGATAGGGCTTAACGAAGAGTTATTAACAGATTTATTCTTTAACAAGAAAGGAAACTTTAAAGAGGAACTTTTTTATTTCCCACATCACGTAACATTATGCCAGAGTCAGATTGGAAAGTAATTCATGATATATAGGGTTAAATAAAACCCATCTGATGAGGAATTAGTTTGTAGGGCAGACCCAGACCCCTTAGATAGGAATTCAGGCAAGATTTAAAAAAATCAGAGCTTAGTCCTCAGACCATCTTTAAGTATGCAACTCAGTGGTATTAAGTACATTTATGTTGTGCAATCATCACTGTCAGAAGCATGTAAACCAGAGCTACTCCAGCTTGAATCACGGCTGGGTAAAATGAGGCTGAGACCTGCTGGGCTGCAATCCCAGACATTAAGGCATGCTAAGTCACAGCATGAGACAAGAGGTTGGCACAAGATACAGGTTATAAAGACCCTGCTGATAAAACAGTTTGCAGTAAAGAAGCCGGTCAAAACTCACCACAACCAAGATGGTGACATGGGTGACCTCTGGTCGTCCTCACTGCCGCACTCCCACCAGCGCCGTGACAGTTTGCAGATACCACGGCAACATCAGGAAGTTACCCTCTGTGGTCTAAAAAAGGGAGACCTGAATAATCCAGCCCTTGTTTACCATATCATCAAACAATAACCATGAAGACGGGTAACCCGCAGCCCTCCCGGCTGCGCAGTGGAGCAGGCCTTCTTTAGTCCTTTATTTCCTGATAAGCTTGCTTTCCCTTTACAGACTTGCCCTGAATTCTTTCTTGTGCGACATCTAAGAACCCTCTCTTGGAGTCTGGATTGGGAGCTCTTTCCTGCAATATTTTCACCATCCATCTCCAGAACCTTTTCCAAACAGGAAATCCGTACCTTTTTTTTTTTTTTTTTTTTTTTTGAGATGGAGTCTTGCTTTGTCACCCAGGCTGGAGTGCAGTAGGCACGATCTCGGCTCACTGCAACCTCCACCTCCTGGGTTTATTTTGTATTTTTAGTAGAGACAGGGTTTCACCATGTTGGTCAGGCTGGTCTTGAACTCCTGACCCCAAGTGATCCGCCCGCCTCAGCTTCCCAAAGTGCCGGGATTACAGCGGAACCACCATGCCCGGCCTTGTACCTATTAAATAATAACACTTCATCCCTCTTCCCTCAGCCCCCAGTAACCTCCATTCTACCTTCTGTCTCTGTGAATTTTCCTGTTCTAGGTACCTCACTATCCTCCCTTTTACCGAGACCAGTCCTGCCGTAGAGACCCCCGCCCAGGCGGTGCTGAAGGCATTAAGAAGCAGACACCCAGATAGCAGAGCAAAGTGGGACTATCTGGGGACCAACAGACTCCCGAGCTGAGAGCCTCAGAGGGGTGAGGGCCTTGAGCAGACGCTGACCCACGTAGTCTCTCTGAACAGGTGATTATCATTAACAAACAGGTGTTCTGTGTTTTCTCATAGAACCAAGATAAACTAGGTAGGCAGCTGGTGCCTGCTTACCACTGATCAAGGACAAACCCGAAAGTGTTCTCCACAAGGGAGCGGAGCCACGGGGGCAGGGTCACACAGCCCATGCTTAAAGAATTGTTTTAACCGGTGTATGATATATATACATATACTGTTTTCTACTTTAGAATGCCCCAAGCAGTTTTCCACTTGGGGAGACCAGCTAGGTTTTCCTTGCCATTGTTCTTCTCAGCAAACAATATAATTTTATCATACACTCAGCATTTCTCAACACCCTTGTATTCTTTTTTTTTTTTTTTTTTTGAGATGGAGTCTCACCCTTGTTGCCCAGGCTGGAGTGTAGTGGTATGATCTTCACTGCAACCTCCGCCTCTTGAGTTCAAGAGATTGATTCTCCTGCCTCAAACTCCCGAGTAGCTGGGATTACAAGGTGCCCACCACCATGCCCAGCTAATTTTTGTAATTTTAGTAGAGATGGGGTTTCACCATGTTGGCCAGGCTGGTCTTGAGCCCCTGACCTCAGGTGATCTACCCACCTCGGCCTCCCAAAGTGCTGGGATTACAGGTATGAGCCACCGTGCCTGACCTGTGTTCATTTTTGTTTTGTATTCATTTTTTATGAAAGGTGTAAAGTCTGTGCCTATTTTTTGAATATGGACATCTGATTGTTCTCACACCATCTGTGGAAAATGTAACGACACCAGACCAATCATCTGGTTCAACTTTGTTTTTAGATTTTTTCTTTTTTTGGAGATGGAGTCTCACTCTGTCTCCCAGGCTGGAGTAGTGACACGATCTCAATTCACTACAACCTCTGCCTCCTGAGTTCAAGTGCTCCTGTCTCAGCCTCCCAAGTAGCTGGGATTACAGATGCGTGCCACCACATGGGGCTAATTTTTGCATTTTTAGTAGAGACGGGGTTTCACCATGTTGGCCAGGCTCGTCTCAAACTCCTGACCTCAGGTGATCCACCCACCTCAGCCTCCTAATGGTTCAACTTTTATGTAGCAAAGTTCTGAGTTGTTTTTCAGTTGCCACGGACCCCTAGGCTGAAGGTCACATAACCTGAGCAGGTCCAGGTGAACTAAGTGTGTAACCATAGGCGGAACATAAGTGCTCCCACTGAGGAGAGAGGAGTGGAGACTGAATTAAGAAGCGGACACCGCCTGATAGGACTCAGGATCCAATCAGAGAGAGCCCTGGCATCACCCCATGGCAGGATCCAATCAGATCATGCCTCCCAGCATCACTTCAATGCAAGATCCAATCAGAACACACCTCATTACCCTATGCTTATAAAAGCTGACCCAGCCTGCAGCTCCAGAAGTCAGATTTGAGTGGTTCTTCCTGTCTCCTTGAAGTTGATTTGCAATAAAGCTTTTATTTTCTCAAAAGCTGATGCCATGTATTGGCCTCTGTGTGCATTGGGCAGGGAGCACATCGATTGCTAAATAACAAAAAGACTATCCTTTCTCTGTTGAATTGACTGTGCACTTTTGTCAAAGATCAATTGATTATATTTGAGTGTATCTATTTCTGGACTCTCTATTCTGTTGATTTGTGTGTCTTCTTTTGCCAATACTGTCTTGATTATTGCATATTTCCAGAACGTCTTGATATTGGGTAGTGACAGTCCTCCAATTTGGTTCTTCTTTGATATTTTGTAGGCTATTCTCAGTCTTTGCCTTTCTGTATTAATTTTAAGATCAGTTTGTCAGTATCTACAACCTGGCAACATCTATTAAAATTAAAAATATAGAAGTCCTTCACCCAGCAAGCTCACTGCTAAAAATCTTTCCCTTGGAAAGAAAATCATCAGCACATATGGGCATAAGTATAAAATTAATTTTTGTGGAGACGGGGTCTTGCTCTAATGCCCAGGCTGGAAAACAGTGGTGTGATCATGGCTCACTGCAGCCTCAACCTCCCAGGCTTAAGTGATTCTCCCACCTCAGCCTTTCAAGTGGTTGGGCTACAGGTGCATGCCATCATGCTCAGCTAATTTTTAATTTTTTTTTTTTTTTGTAGAGACAGGAGTCTTGTTACATTGTCCAGAGTGGTCTTGAATTCCTGGTCTCAAGCGATCCTCTTGCCTTGGCCTCCCAAAGTGCTGGGATTACAGGTGTGAGCCACTGCACCCAGTCAAAAAATTCTTACTGCAGCATTTTTTGTTTGTTTTTCTTTTTGGTAGTGGCAGGGAATAAAACCTATTAACCAAGTGAAAGCTCATAAATGGGGGTGTGGTTGAATAAATTAAGGTTCATCCACACCATAGAAGATTATCAAGCAATGAAAAAGAATGAATTCAGATTTTAGTAGGTGGTCTAAGTAGTTTCCAGAAAGTCCTGTGAATAAAACAGTCTATTCAATATTATTCCATATTTATGAAACAATGACCCCATTCTCTCTTTTTGGCCTATGTATTTATGAACATCTGCCTTCATTCAGTGAACAAAGAGAACAACCTGGTAGACTGTTAACTTGAAGAATGACCAAAGATAGAGGAAATAAGAGAAAAAGAGAGGGTAGTTCAACCCCTGATGACTGTTGAAAAAAATAGTAACTCCTATTTCTAAACAAGTGCTGTCCAATAGAAATATGAATGCAGGGCCAGGCACGGTGACTCACGCCTGTAATCCCAGCACTTTGAGAGGCTGAGGCAGGAGGATCACTTGAGCCCAGAAGTTTGAGATCAGCTCGGGCAACATGATGAAACCTTGTTTCTACAAAACATACACAAATTATCTGGGTGGGGTAGCATGCACTTGTAATCCCACCTTCTTGGGAGGCTGAGGTGGGAGGATTACTTGAGCCTGGGAGGTTTAGGCTGTAGTGAGTTGTGATCACACCACTGCACTCCACCCTGGGCAACAGAACGAGATCTTGTCTAATAAAAAATAAATAAAATAAAAACTGATGCAACCGACATAGACCAACTTTTTTTTTTTTTTCTTTTTTGAGTTGGAGTTTCACTCCTGTTGCCCAGGCTGGAGTGCAGTGGTGCAATCTCAGCTCACCACAACCTCCGCCTCCCGGGTTCAAGCAATTCTCCTGCCTCAGCCTCCTGAGTATTTGGGATTACAGGCATTCGTCACCATGCCTGGCTAATTTCATATTTTTAGTAGAGATGGGGTTTCTCTGTTGGTCAGGTTGGTCTTGAACTCCTGACCTCAGGTGATCCGCCAGCCTCGGCCTCCCAAAGTGCTGGGATTACAGGCGAGAGCCACCACGCCCGGCCACCGACAATCTTAACTCTTTTAGAACCCACATTTTAAAAAGCAAAAAGAGACAGATGAAATTTTAATAATATAATTTATTTAGTCCAGTGTACCCAAAATACCAGCATTTCACCCTGTCATCGCTATTTGAGGCTTCCAACATCCTTTTTCTTGTATGAAGTGCTTGCGAATCCATGTGGCTTTCACACTTAAATCTCCATTGAACTGGTTCAAATGCTCAATAGCTCCGTGACCGGTGGCCACCTAACAATCTATGGGAAGATTTGAGTGCCCTCTAGTGACAGATTCAATTAACTCCCTCTTGGCAATTAAGTCCTCCTAAATAGGATGGCGTGGCTCCCTGCCCAGAACCCGCCATGGCTCCCTGCTGCTGCCAGGTCATGTCCATGCTCCTGGCTTTCAAGACTCCTTTCAGTCTGAGTCCTGCTCAGCTCTCCACAAGCAACTTCCACTCCTTTCAGCATTTATTGAGTGCCAGTGAATGCTCTGGCATGTGTGCATTTTCTGAAGATCAGTGATGTTCAGGTTTCTGGATATTACGGTTTGCACTTAACCAACTTTATTTTTGAGCCTCAGTCTTCTCATCTGACTTAACTAATGGCCCCCTTAAGGTTTTAGGGGGCAGGGCAGAAAGCTGCAAGTGCAGCCTTAGCCATCAGGGATGGGACCAGAGGGAGAGAGGCTGGGTGGGCACTGGGGCCCCAGACAAATGGGTGCAGATGGCAGGGCTGGCAGTGGGTGGCGCCCTTCTCCCAGTAGGACTAATTCTAATCCAGTTGAAGTCGAACTCCTGACCTTAAAGCCTGCCTAGGCCTCCCAAAATGCTGGGATTACAGGCATGAGCCACTACACCCCCAGCCTCTTCCTTTTTTCCTCCCTCCCTCCCTCCCTGCCTTCCTTTCCTTCCTTCTCTCTCTCTCTCTCTTTCAGTCTCTCCCTCCCTCTCTCTCTGCCTTTCTTTCTTTCTTTCTTTTTGAGACAGAGTCTTGCTCTGTCGCCCAGGTTGGAGTGAAGTGGTGTGATCTCAGCTCACTGCAACCTCTGCCTCCCAGGTTCAAGCGATTCTCCTGCCTCAGACTCCCGAGTAGCTGGGATTACAGGTGCTCACTAGCATGCCCAGCTAATTTTTGTATTTTTAGTAGAGATGGGATTTCACTGGGTTGGCCAGGCTGGTCTCGAACTCCTGACCTTGTGATCCACTGGCCTCAGCCTCTCAAAGTGCTGAGATTACAAGCTTGAGCCACCATGTCCGACCCTCTCTGTCTTTCTTTTCTTTCCCTCTTCTTCTTTTGAAAGGGTCTTGCTCTGTCTCCCAGTCTGGCGTGATCTCAGCTCACTGTAGCCTCGAACTCTGGGGCTCAAGTGGTCTTCTCACCTCAGCCTCCAGAGTAGATGGGACTACAAACACATGCCATCATGTCTGGCTAATCTTTGTTTTGTTAGTAGAGATGGAGTTTTGCCGTGTTGCCCCAGCTGGTCTCCAACTCTTGGGCTCAAGGGATCTGCCTGCCTTGGCCTCCCAAGGTGCTGGGATTACAGGCATGAGCCCCCGCTCCCATGAAAATATTGCCATGATGTATTGAGAAGTAAAAAGAGGCCGGGTGTGGTGGTTGGAACTCCAGCATTTTTAAAGGCCAAGGTGGGCAGATCATGAGGTCAGGAGATCGACCTCACCATCATGAAACCCAATCTCTACTAAAATTAAAAAAAAAAAAAAATTAGCTGGGCATGGTGGAGCGTGCCTGTAGTCCCAGTTACTCGGGAGGCTGAGGCAGAGGACTTGCTTGAACCTGGAAGGCGGAGGTTACAGTGAGTCGAGATTGTGCCACTTCACTTCAGCTGTCTGGGTGACAGAGGAAGACTCCATCTCAAAATAAATAATAAAATAAAATAAAAATGTATACAATGTCCAGAACACGCAGATCCACAGAGAATAGAATGTAGAGGCTGGGCGCAGTGGCTCACACCTGTAATCCCAGCACTTTGGGAGGCTGAGGTGGGCGAATCACCTGAGGTTGTGAGCTCGAGATAAGTCTGACCAACATGGTGAAACCCCATCTCTACTAAAAATACAAAGAAATTAGCCAAGCTTGTTGGCACATGCCTGTAATCCCAGCTGTTCAGAAAGCTGAGACAGGAGAATCGCTTAAATTCGGGAGGTGGGGGTTGCAGTGAGCTGAGATCATGCCACTGCACTCCGGCTTGGGCAACAGAGCGAAACTCCATCTGAAGAAAGGAAAGAAAGAAGAAGGAAGGAAGGAAGAAAGAAGGAAGGAAAGAAAGAGAAAGAAAGAAAAAGAAAGAAGGAAGGAAGGAAAGAGAGAGAGAAAGAAAGAAAGAAAGGAAGGAAGGAAGGAAGGAACGAAGGAAGGAAGGAAGGAACGAAGGAAGAAAGAAAAAAGGCCGGGCATGACATCTCATGCCTGTAATCCCAGCACTTTGGGAAGATGAAGTGGGAGAATCACTTGATCCCAGAGTTTGAGACCAGCCTGGGCAACATAGTGAGACCCTATCTCTACAAAAAAACCCCTAAGAATTAGACAGGTGGTGTGTGTCTGTAGTCCTAGCTACTCTGGAGGCTGAGTGGGAGGATTGCCTAAACCCAGGAATTCGAGGCTGCAGTGAGCTGTGATCTTCCCCACTACACTTCAGCCTGGGTGGCAGAGCGAGACCTTGTTTTTTTTTGTTGTTGTTGTTGTTTTGAGATGGAGTCTCACTCTGTAGCCCAGGCTGGAGTGTGGTGGCACGATCTCGGCTCACTGCAACCTCCTCCTCCCAAGTCCTGGTTCAAGCAATTCTCCTGCCTCAGCCTCCCAAGTAACTGGGGTTACAGGCACGTACCACCATGTCCAGCTAATTTTTGTATTTTTACTAGAGATGGGGTTTGTTGGCCAGGCTGGTTTTGAACTCCTGATCTCATGATCCACCTGCCTCGGCCTCCCAAAGTGCTGGGATTATAGGCATGAGCCATTGCGCCCGGCCTATATATTTTTTAAAATTATTTTTACAAAGAGGAAAAAAGGCAAATGCAGAACAATGTTTAAAGGTGTAAACATTTGTGTTTATTAGTAAGAGAGAGAATATATTGTATATTGATCCTAGACAGGTCCCCTGCCTAGAACATCAAGGCAGTGGGGCAGGGGTGTGGGTGAGGGCCCAAGGCCATGGGGAAGGTTTCCAGCTTTGTGGCCTGGGTTGAGATTTGCCTTTATTCTTTCCTGGCTGTGGGGTCCCAGTGAGCGATCTGGTGGCTCTGTGCCTCAGTTTCCTCATCTGTGTAACAGGATGATAGCAGGGCCTGTCCTGGGGGTCTTTTGTGAGCCCGACCTCTTCCTCAGAGCTTTCCTGGGAACTCCACGGCCTCTCTCCCTGCTCCAAGCCTCATTCCTGGGCATGTGGCCAAACTCCTGGCCTTGTACTCAATGCTCCTACTCCCAGCTGCTTCCTGTGCTCATACAAAGAGGGCTCTGTCCCCAAGCCACCCTGGCCTAGGCTGGCCCAGTGCACTCCACACACCACAGGCTGCAGGCATCTCCCCATCCCTCCTCCCACCTCCTTGTCCCCAGCCCTGACCCTGTGCTCCTGGGCACACCCTGCCCACCCCTGTCTCCATGCCTTCCTCGAGCCCGTGCTAATGGACATCTGGGGTCTGCTGGCCCGGGAGCACACAGTCAAGTCTCGCCTATGACAGGTCTCCCTGACTGCTCAGAAAGATGGAGGGTGGGGCTGGAATGACTCACAGTGACCTTAACGGGATGACAGCGGCAGCAGTGGAGGCGGGGAAAGCTCTGGGGGACATTAATAGTGTGACAATGTGACAGCAACAGGTGACAATGTCACAGGAACTGGGAATGATGGGGAGGCAGTTTGACAGCAACAGGTGACACTGTAATTTTAAAACCCCCTAGGGGCTGGGCGCGGTGGCTCACGCCTGTAATCCCAGCACTTTGGGAGCCCGACGTGGGCAAATCACAAGATCAGGAATTCAAGATCAACCTGATCAACATGGTGAAATCCCGTCTCTACTAAAAATATATATATGTTTATAAAAATAGCCGGGCGTGGTGGTGTGCCCATGCCTGTAATCCAGCTACTTAGGAGGCTGAGGCAGGAGAATTGCTTGAACCCAGGAGGTGGAGGTTGTAGTAGCCGAGATCCCGCCACCGCACTCCAGCCTGGGTGACAGAGCAAGACTCCGTCTCAGGGGAAAATACAAAGCAAAACACCACCCCCTAGTGGCCGGGTGCGGTGGCTCACGCCTGTAATCCCAGCACTTTGGGAGACCAAGGCAGGTAGATCACTTGAGGTCAGGAGTTCGAGGCCAGCCTGACCAACATGGTGAAACCCTGTCTCTACTAAAAATATAAAATTAGCCAGGCATGGTGGTGCTTACCTATAATCCCAGCTACTCGGAAGGCTGAGGCAGGAGAATCACTTGAACTGGAAAGCAGAGGTTGCAGTGAGCCAAGATGGCACCACTGCACTCCAGCCTGGGCTACAGAGTGAGACTCCGACTCAAAAAAAAAAAAAATTTAAAACACCAGATCCCCATTGGAGTGCATGGACCTCATTTTGCTGAGGGTGGGCAGCACTGGTGCCAGCATCTCAAGATCCTTGAGCAGCATCAGGGCTTGAGGTGCCAGGTGGTAATCCATGGTGTCTTCCTGGGGCCCGATCTGCATGTGATGTGGGTCAACATGGCTGGCTCTGGCACCACCGAGCTTGGTCACTCTTTCTGCTGAACCTGGTTGGTGCTGATGCCAGTCGATTGTGATGTTAAGAACCTGACACTCTGGGTGATGGTACTACCACGTGCAGGGGACCATGTCACGGCAGAAAGATGAAGGTGTAAAGGTGACAGGAGGCATGCATGTCTCCAGTAGTGGAGCAATCAGAAAAGAGCAGGGTGTCACATGGACAGGTGACAATGAGACAGGGTCACAGTGACAAGTGACTGTGCATAGGAACTTGGTGATGATAATGATGTGTATTTAGAGACAAGGTCGTCTGTCGTCCAGACTGGAGTCTAGTGGCAACATCATAGCTCACTGCAGCCTCAAACTCCTGGGTTCAAGCACTCCTCCCACCTCAGCCTCCTGAGTAGCTGGGACTACAGGTGCATGTCACCATGCCCAGCTAATTTTTCTATTTTTCTGGAGAGATAGGGTCTTGCTACATTGCCCAGGCTTGCCTTGCATTCCTAGCCTCAAAGAATTCTCCACTTCAGCCTCTCAAAGTGCTGACATTACAGATGTGAGCCACTGTGCCCGGCTGATTATGCAGTTTTGATGGGGAGACTAAGTGCGTGCTTTGTACAGTCCTGTTGAGGGGACTGCGATATGGGGGAAGATCGAGAGCCTAAATGTCCCTTTTTTTTGAGACGGAGCCTCGCTCTGTCACCCAGGCTGGAGTGCAGTGGCACAATCTCGGCTCACTGCAACTTCTGCCTCCCAGGTTCAAGTGATTCTCCTGCCTCAGCCTCCCAAGTAGCTGGGACTACAGGTACGTGTCACCACGCCTGGCTAACTTTTTTGTATTTTTTAGTAGAGACGGGGTTTCACTGCCTTAGCCAGGATGATCTTGATTTTCTAACCTTGTGTTCAGCCCGCCTAAGCCTCCCAAAATGTTGGGATTACAGGCGTGAGCCACCACGCCCAGCCTAAATGTCCCTTCTTTTTTTTGTGTGTGAGATGGAGGTTCGCTCTTGTTGCCCCGGCTGGAGTGCAACAGCAAGATCTCGGCTCACTGCAACTTCCGCCTCCTGGGTTCAAGTAATTCTCCTGCCTCAGCCTCCTGAGTAGCTGGGATTACAGGCATGCACCACCATGCCTGGCTAATTTTGTATTTTTTTTTTTTTTTAATTTTGTATTTTTAGTAGAGACAGGATTTCTCCATGTTGGTCAGGCTGGTCTCGAACTCCCGACCTCAGGTGATCTGCCTGCCTCAGCCTCCCAAAGTGCTGGAATGACAGGTGTGAGCCACTACACCCAGCCTAAGTGTCCCTTCTTAAAGTGTGATGTAATGAGGGTACAGTGGGAGGTGACAGTATCTGTGATACCACATCGATAACTGGCAGTAACATAACAGACCAGGTGGCAGCATGGGATGTCTGAAGCCACAGCACACGGTGTGGACAGCAGCTTGGGTCGGGGGCTGTGAAGAACAGTGCTCGCTCCCTGCTGTCACTGAGAACTTCTGGGTGCAGGGACTTCCCACAGTTCTACATCTTGGTCTAGACACACCCTCTGGCTTCCTTCTCCCATCTTCAGGAGAGCAGGTAGGGAGACTTCTAGGATGGAGTCACTGCTTGTCCCACAGTTCTTCCAGGAAAGCCTTGCTCCAGACTTAGCCATGGCAATACCAGCTGTGCAGTGTCCCTGGGGATGGGACAATCTCTCCCCACCTTTTGTACCTATGCTGGGCTGCTTCTAGGGAACCTGGTGCTTGCCCCATGCCCAGGTAAGATACATTTGTTGCAGAACAAATCTGGGTGGACTTTGGCAGGGGAGTCTGGAAAGAGGTGTCCGAGGTGGCCAGGGAAACTGGCCTGTCCACAACAGCCCCTGGGCCCACCCCCCAACAGGAACCCCACCCCTCTGTCTCTGCTGGGCCACCTCGATCCTGGGGTTCCCTCCCCAGTCCACCTCCCCATACCCCACCACCCCACCTGACCCTTCTCACAGGGTCCAGGGTCCCCTCCCTTGGCCAGGATGACTGGCTCTTGTCCCTGAAGTCGACCTCTGTCCGATGTGCTCCCCCAGCCCAGCCCTGGGACCCTCGACACTCCCTGGACACAGGCTGAGACCTGGAAGTGCAACTGTGGGAGAGCCTTCCCTTCCTGTGAGTCTGCTGTGCCTCCCCTCAGAGGCGGGGGTTGGGGGGAGCCTGGTTGTTTCTAGCCTCTTCTTCGTTTTTTTTTTTTTTCTTATTTATTAATTTTTAAGACGGGGTTTCACCATGTTGGTCAGGCTGATCTTGAATTCCCGACCTCAGGTGATCCGCCTGCCTTGGCCTCCAAAGTGCTTGGATTACAGGCGTGAGCCACCACACCCGCCCTCTAGCTTATTCTTACGTTTCCCGCCTTCCTCTTGCTCCCTCCCCTTCTCCTCTCCCTTAAAGTTCCAGCCTCACTCCATCCAGGCATGTTTATTCTAAGTTCTCTCCTCTCCAGGCCTTTGCCTGTTCTGTTTCCTCCAGCAAACTCCTATGCAACTGTCAAAGCCCAGTTCAAAAATCCTCTCCCTACCCCCAAATTGTGAGTTTACCCTATTGAACTCCCAAAGCTGACTGTGCTGAATATACCCCCACCATAGCACTTCTGGAATGGAGATAGGGTTTCCATTTTTTGGAGAGAGGGTATTGCTCTGTTGCCCAGGCTGGAGTGCAGTGGCCCGATCATAGCTCACTGCAGCCTCAACCTCCTAGGCTGAAGCAATCCTCCTGCCTTAGCATCCTGAGTAGCTGGGACTACAGGTGCATGCCATCATGTCTGGCTAATTCTTTTTATTATTATTATTATTTGTAGAGATGGGATCTCAATATGTTACCCACGCTAGTCTCGAACTCCTGGTCTCAAGCCCATTGGGCTTATTTATTAAATTCTGGAAGTGCCATGGTGGGGGGATATTCAGCACAATCTTTTGAACTTTGAGAGTTCAATAGAGTAAATTCACAATTCGCGGGAAGGGAGGGAATTTTTGAACTGCTTTGACAGATGCGTAGGAGTTTGTTGGATGGAGTAACAGCTTCAGGCCCAACACACGGCTTCTGACAGATCCCCACGTTAAGGGTCTATTCTCAAAGGCAGGAAGGTGGTGGAAAAGCCTAGAAATTTTCCTTTGGAGTACAGACAACAGATAGGGAGCCGAAATTCTTGTGTGGGCCCTTTGGTAGGTGGAGAAACACGTTCAAAGAGATTTGAAAGCTTACACCGTTTGAATTGTTAACCTCTTCATTTTGAGAACCAGATGAAAAACGTGGGCCCTTCTCCCAGGGGAACGTATCTTTGTTCAATGTTTTGCCAACATATTTAGGGGCCCCTGATCTCAGCCTAGTTAAGAATCCAGGCTCCAAGAGCCAGGTGAGTTTCCAATGTCACCGTCACCCTTGGAATTCTCCTTGCCCGAGGGAGGGGGCTGCGGCTTGGGAGGCCGTGGGGGGGCCGCCCAGGTGAGTCCCGGGACCTCTCTGCCCAGGCTGTCGTCCAGGCCCCCCAAAATCTCGATCCGAAAACGAGGCCCCCGCAGCCCCTACAAGGTGCCCCTAGCCCTGAGCCCCCCCCCGCCCTCCCATCCCTCCAGCCCCTCAGAGTTTTCACCCGGAGCCCCAGGCCCTCCCCCCAGCCGCAGCCTCTCTCCCCGCCCCGGATCGGAGCCCCCCGTCCCCGCCCCGGGAGCTACGAGGTGCAAATGCGCCCTCCTCCAACTCCTCCCGCCCCCAACTCCCCCCGAGTGGCAGCTCTGGGCTGGGAACGCGGCGGGGTCGGCCTCTCGGCTTCGCGCTCCCGCCCCGGGTCCCCGGCGCCGCAGGAGCCAGCCCTGCAGCGCAGAGTCCGGCGCGTCCACCCGCCTCCACGCGCGCAGCCTCGCAGGTAGGTGAAGGCGCGGGGCCCACGGCGGGGCGAGATCGCGGGCGCTGAAGGGTGGGGAAGGCGCGGGCGGTCGGGGGGGGCGGCCGGCAGGAGGAGGGGGAGGGGATTCCTTTGTTCGCAGCCGGGCAGCCCCGGGCCCAGCCCCCTCCCCTCTCCGCCTTCTAGTGGCGCCCGTCGCAGTGGGGCGCGGGGGGCCGGCGGGAGGGGCTCGGCCAGGCGCGGGGCCCCTGACCCACAGGTGAGGGCGGAGCCTAGCGTGGTCGCGGCCGGGAGTCCTGCTGGGTGGAGATCGCGGCCGGCGGGCTCCAGGGGCGCCCCCTTTCCGTCGGTGGAGCTCGGGACCCTTCGCTCCTCGGCCCTCAGCCTCCCCACCCCGTGCCCGGCGCGCCTTCTCTGCTCATTCATTCCACAAACTCCAGGGTGTGGCTGGAGTGTAAGGGGGACCGAGGCAAATCAGGCCGGAGACTTCCCTCACCCAACTCCTCCACCCCACCCGAGGCAAAGGGCAGGGGTGGGGGATGGGGGAGGAGGGAGGAGGGCTTGCAGGCCCCCAGGCTGCCTGGAGGAGTCCACGGAACCTCAGAGTGCAGACTGACCTGGACAACTCAGAAGCGAAAAGAGGGTGCCACTCCCCAGCCAGCCAACTCTCTTTGGGACCACTCTGTTGGCCCAGAGAGGGGCATGGCCAAGGCCACACAGCAGGGCTCCTTGCCCATTCTCCCCCTAGGTCCAATTCCCCTTCTCTTTGGGACCTGAATGGAACGGGAAGGCCACTTGGTGTGGCGTCTGTCTCTCAAGCATCTTGCCTCCAGCCTCTAAACGGCTGGCTGGTTGTCTCCTGTCCCGTCTCCTCCCTCCCATCCTTCATGGCCCAGGAAGGACCCAGCCAAGGGGAGCAGAAGCAAGTTCCATTCCTGATCTTCTCCCCGTCCTTCTCCTCTGCGTGGGCTTAAGCTCCAGCTTAGCTCCTCACTCATGGTGTGATGGCCTTAGGTTGCTCATCTGTGAAATGGGCACAGAAGCGATCCTTTCCCTGCTGGGCACAGGGTTATGCTCTGCATTGGGAAGTTCCAGCCCCTGCCTAGGCCCCCTGCCTGGAATGAGGGACAGTGGGGTGGTTGCCTGAGGCAGCCCTGAGGCCTGTGCGAGCTCAGAGAGGCATCCAGCCCTGAACTGGGAGCAGTGGACAGTCAGAGGAGGCTTCCTGGAGGAGGTGTGCTATTAGAGAAGGGTCTTGGGGCTGAGGGTGAACAGCCAAGGCAAGATGGGTGTGGGACGTGGAGGGGAGGGGACACAGGGCCAGGTGGGGCCAGGTGTGGCAGGAGTGGGAGTATCAGTGTCACAGAGGGACAGTGGGGTGATTGCCTCCCATGGACTTGCCACCTTCCTCCCACCCTGGACTCTCTGCCGGCTCCACCCTCCCAGCCAGAACTTTGGGAATCTCCCATTCCTCTCCTCTCTCTCCCATCTGGACAGCCCCCAGCCTCCTGACAGTCCTGTTATCCCCGGGGCCCCTGCTGCCCTTCCCCACTCCATCTAACATGGATTTCTGACCCTGCTTCTCCCATGGGAAGCTTTTCAAGGGCCTTTCATTGCCCTTGTTGAACAAGCGAACACTTCAGGACACTATAGCGCCATAAAAGCTATGCCCACTCCTGCAACGCCTGGCCCCACCTGGCCCCACCTGGCCCTGTGTACCCTCCCCTCCATGTCCCACAACCGCCTTGTCTTGGCTGTGCACCCTCAACCCCACCTCCTCCAGGAAGCCTCCTCTGACTGTTCACTGCTCCCCGGTCAGGGCTGAATGCCTCCCTGGGCTCCCACAGGCCCCGGGGCTGCCCCATTTGGCAATCACCCCAGCCTCCTAGTTGTGTGGGGTGCCCCATGACCAGGGTTGAGGGTTCTTCTGGGGCTGACTCTGCTTCCTCTCCGCAGCCTCCAGGGGACACGTCATGACTCTGGTGGGTCTGTGTTTGGCAAGGGGCCCACTGGCCCGGCTCCTGCTGGCCTGCTCGGCTCTGTCGTGCATGGCGGGTGGCCAAGGCCGCTGGGATGGGGCCCCGGAGGCTGCAGGTCCTGGACGTGTGCGGAGGCGGGGCAGCCCAGGCATCTTGCAGGGGTGCGTGGTACCTGGGATGCTGGGAGACCCCTTTGGTGTGGATTGGGCCGTCCTGGGTCCAGGGGAATGCTCGGGGGCTGTGAACCCGGCCAGGGGCTCACCAGACACATCCTGCTGTCCCCAAAGGCCGAATGTGTGTGGCTCCCGTTTCCACGCCTACTGCTGTCCCGGCTGGAGGACATTCCCCGGCAGGAGCCAGTGTGTCGTGCGTGAGTGCTGCTGCCTTCTGGAGGTGGGGGCGGGGCACCGGCCAGAGACACTCTTACCTGCCTGCAGGTCCAGCTCTGTTTACAAGGGGACTTAGCCAGGGGCCTCTGGCTGAACCACAGGAACGGCCCTTGCATCTGTCCTCAGGCTTCCAGGCCAACCTGCCACATTCATTTCCTTTGCCCTAAAACCTCGTTTCTGTCTCGCTGTTTGTCTGCCTGTCTCTCTGGTTCGCTTGCTTTGTCTCTGCCTCTCTCTGTTCATCTCTGCTCATGTCTCTCTCTGTTGGTTTCTTTTCTTTATTATTATTATTTTTTTAGAGATGGGGGTCTCTGTATTCTTCAGGCTGATCTTGAACTCTGGCCTCAAGTGATCCTCCCATCTCAGCCTCCCAAAGTGTTAGGATTCCGGGTGTGAGCCACCGCACCTGGCCTCTCTCTGTTGGTTACTGTCTATCTACCTATCTGATTCTCTCTTTCTCTGAGTCTCTTTCTCTCTCTTTCTCTGTGTCTCTCTCTGGCCTCACCCTCTGTCTGTGTCTCCGGAATCTGCCTCCACTTCCCAGGAGACACCCCATCACAGTATCCAGGACCCCAGCATCTCCAGCTCTGTCCTCACAGCTCAGCAGTTCTGACCCAAACAGCGTTCTGTCCCGATGGCTCTAGCACAACTCCCAACCCACAGCCTGGGTCACACCACCTGCCCAGCCCAGCCCGGGAGTCAGGGGACGTCCCATGAAAACAGGGGTGGGGTGTGCTATGAGCAGAGCTGGGGATGCAGATGACCGGCAGAGTCCAGCCAGGTGTTCAGTCAGGTGTTCCGGCCAGCCTGGACACCGATGAAACAGGGACAGCCCAGCCTCGGTCCTGGTCTTGACTGCCGCCCGCTGCACCCGTCCAGCCATCTGTAGGCACGCCTGCGGCGAGGGATTCTGCTCCCAGCCCAACCTGTGCACCTGTGTGGATGGGACACTGGCTCCCAGCTGCGGGGTGAGCCTAGGTGAGCGAGGAGTGGCCTCTTGGGGGAGGGGGAAGAAGATCACAGGGCTCCGGGCTGCTTTTGTTGAAAGACAGGAGTGGGGCTGAGCACGCCTAGTCCCGCAGCCTTCCCGGGAGGGCATCGTGGGGCCCGTCTCCACCTTACTGTGTGCGCTCCACCTTCCTGTTCCCAGGGTCAGGGTGCAGTGTGAGCTGTATGAATGGGGGCACCTGCCGTGGGGCATCCTGTCTGTGTCAGAGGGGCTACACGGGCACCGTGTGTGGTCAGCGTGAGTATCCCTGTGGGACTCCCTGCCCCTTTGCACACCCAGAACTGTGATCCCAGAGCACCAGTCTCTGCTACTACCTGTCTACTGCCCAGGGGTCCTTCTTCCTGGACTGGAGATTGCAGGGGACATGCTTATTGTCACAGTCTTCACAGTCTTTTTCTTTTTCTTTTTTTTTTTTTTGAGACAGAGTCTCGCATTGTCACCCGGGCTGGAGTGCAATGGTACGATCTCGGCTCACTGCAACCTCTGCCTCCCGGATTCAAGCAATTCTGCCTCAGCCTCCCGAGTAGCTGAGATTACAGGTGTCTGCCACCAGTCCTGGCTAATATTTTGTATTTTTAGTAGAGACGGGGTTTCGCCATGTTGGCCAGGCTAGTCTCAAACTCCTGACTTTGTGATCCAGTCACCTCAGCGTCCCAAAGTGCTGGTATTACAGGCACGAGCACCTGCCTTTTTTTTTTTTTTTTCCTTGAGATGTGATCTCAGTCTCCTGCCCAGGCTGGAGTACAGTGGTGCAATCTCAGCTCACTGCAACCTCTGCTTCCCAAGTTCGAGCAATTCTCCTGAGTCATCCTCCCGAGTAGCTAGGATTATAGGCACATACCACTACGCCTGGCTAATTTTTGTGTTTTTAGTAGAGATGGGGTTTCATCATGTTGGTCAGGCTGGTCTCAAACTCCTGACCTCAGGTGATCCACCTGCCTTGGCCTCCCAAAGTGCTGGGATTACAGGCATGAGCCACCACACCCGGCCTCAGTCTTATCATTCGACTGGGCCAGATCCTGGGGATTCCTGGGTAAGATGGGATTGCTGTGAACCCCAGCTCTCTCTGCTGCTGGAAGTGGGGAAACTCTGGCCACCTCCCTCTCTCCCTCCACAGCCATCTGTGACCGCGGATGCCACAACAGGGGTCGCTGCATTGGCCCCAACCACTGTGCCTGTGTGTACGGCTTCGTGGGACCTCAGTGTGAAAGAGGTACCAAGCACACGGGGGTGGAGGGCAGACAGGGGACTCTGCGGAGGGAAGGAAGTTTCCTGGAAGCCCCTGAGACATGGCCAGGCCTTGAGAGGGCCCAGCTGGCCTCCTTCTCGCAGCTGGGGCAGTGTGAGGACATTTCTTTCATTTGCTAATCTTTCTCCAAAACATCTGTTATTCACTGGCTCTGATCGTGGGCCTGTGTTGGAGTCTGGTAGGAAAGAGAGAGGATGCGCCGGTCTGAGGGGCAGGGAGAAGAAACTGCAGGCAGAAGATTCTCATCTGGGGCGATCAAGGCTAAGACAAGGGTTGGGGCAGCCCTGGAGCATGTGAAGGACAGAGAAACCATCTGCTCCGTGGAAGGGAGTCAGGGAGGGCTTCCTGAAGGAGGAGACCCCTCAGCTGGATATGATAGGGTAGATTGGACCTCATGAGATGGGCACATCCCCTCTTTATTGCACACTGACTTTTTTTTTTTTTTTTTTTTGAGATGGAATTTTGCTGTCACCCAGTCTGGAGAGTAGTGGCGCGATCTCGGCTCACCACAACCTCCGCCTCCCAGGTTCAAGAGATTCTCCTGCCTTAGTCTCCCCAGTAGCTGGGATTACAGGCATGCCTCACCAAGCCCAGCTAATTTTTGTATTTTTAGTAGAGACATGTTGTCCAGGCTGGTCTCGAACTCCTGGCCTCAAGTGATCCATCCACCTCGGCCTCCCAAAATGCTGGGATTATAGGCGTGAGCCCCTGCGCCTGGTCACCCTAACTCTTAAAGGTGATCCCATTTTAAGAGGGCTAAGTTGGGTGGGATCACCTGCTGATAGGTTGTTACCAAAATTAAGAGGGTGGATGTATCAGGAGTTTGAGACCAGCCTGAGCAACATAGTGAGACGCCATCCCTACAAAAAGTGAAAAATAGCCAGGCGTGGTGGTGTACACCTGTAGTCTCAGGCTGAAGTGGGAGGATTGCATGAGCCCAGCAGTTCAAGGCTGCAGTGAGCCATGGTAGAGCCACTGCATTTCAGCCTGGGCGACAGAACCAGACCCTATCGCTCTTAAAAAGAAAAAAAGAAGAAGAAGACAGAAAAGAAGCCAGGCACGGTGGCTCATGCCTGTAATCCCACTATTTTGGGATGCCAAGGTGGCCAAATCACTTGAGGCCAGGAGTTTGAGACTAGCCATGACCAACATGGCAAAAGGCGTCTCTACTAAAAATACCAAAAAAAAAAAAGGCCGGGCGCGGTGGCTCACGCCTGTAATCCCAGCACTTTGGGAAGCGGAGGCAGGTGAATCATGAGGTCAGGAGATGGAGACCATACTGGCTAACATGGTAAAACCCCGTCTGTACTAAAAATACTGGCACAAACCTGTAGTCCCAGCTACTTGAGAGGCTGAGGCAGGAGAATCGGTTGAACCTGGGAGGCGGAGATTCCAGTGAGCTGAGATTGTGCCACTGCACTCCAGCTTAGGTGACAGAGCTGGACTCCATCTTGGGGAAAAAAAAAAAACCCACAAAAACAAATTTAGCTGGGCATGGTAGCGTGTGCCTATAGTCCCATAGTCCCAGGTACTTGGAAGGCTGAGGCACAAACATTGTTTGAACCCAGGAGGCAGAGGTTGCAGTGAGCCAAGATCGCGCCACTGCACTCCAGCCTGGAAGACAGAGCAAGACCCTGTCTCAAAAAAAAAAAAAAGGAAAAAAGGAAAAAAGGAGAGTGGACACAGTGATGTCTTTTGTGAGCAGTGAGGTGTGGCAGGGGTGGGGAGAAAAGAGGGAAGGAGTCAAGATGAACCCCAGGCTTGATTTGAAAACTGGTTGGGGGAAGGTGGCAGCACACCCTGGCAGGGAGGAGGAAGACTCTGAGCTCAGTGTTGGTCGAGGGTCCACAGCTGGACACTCAGGCCTGGGGCAGAGACAGTGGTGGGGGCTGCTCTGTCTGTGGGGACTGAAGCCTGGGACGCAGCTGAGGATCCCCAGGAGAGAAGGAAGGCCCAGCAGAGATGGCAACCTGGGCATTTAAACACAAACAGAAAAAACAGAGCCCATGGGAGGCTGAGAAAGAAAAAGAGGAGTGGGTAGCGTCAGGGAAGTCCAGGCTTGCGAGAGTTTCCATTGCAGGAGGCATCCGAGTGCCTGCTGTGGTGTTTTGGCCCAGGAAGGCGAGGATGGGTAGGACCCGGGGAATAGAAGCTGGAGGGGCTGGGGAAGTGACCTGGGTTCAAGGGTGGGCTTTTGGAAACTGCGGAATTGGAATATGAGCTGTTGGAGGCTGCCCAAGCTCTGGGTGGCAGAGGGAGAGTCAGAGGGAGGTGGAGTGGGGGAGGTTCCAGGCATTGGGTTTTGGCTTGGGGCATCAGGACAGCCGGGGGGGTGGGGGGGTCTCTGTGAAGCCCCTCCTCCTTATGGGGCCTGGGTTGGGAGTGACTCTGGCTTCTTCTCTTGGGAGGGGCTGCCCTTGTTTGAGAGCTAACTCCTTTATTGGAAACATCTGGAGAAGAGAGACAAGAAGTCACATCTGGGCTCATGTACTGGGGTTGGGGGAACCAATGCAGTCACCTTGGGCTGGGCCTGATGGGGATTGAGGATGTGATGTTGGGGGTCTAGAGAATTTGGGCAGATAATAGATCCCTCCTCAAGTCTGGGCGATATGGCAGGGCCAGGCGTGTGTGCAAGGACTAGACATACTTTGTAGCTGGGCATCCGTGGGTCTCTGCCTAGGCCTGAAAGGAGGACGGGCCTGGGGAAGGAGTCCCATCAGTTCAGACAGGGTGTTCAGACAGACCCTGAGCTGTATGGGCTTGTAGATCCTGGTCTCTCTTGGAAGTTGGTCAGGAAATGCTTTGAAGAAAAATGGTTTTGAAGGGTGAATAGGAGTTCGTTAGGTAGGGAAAGGGGAGGAAAGGCATTCTATTCAGGAAGGGGGACAGCATAAGTAAAGCCTGGTGTGTGGGTGCAGGGAGGCTGAGGTGTCAGAGACACAGAGATCTCTAGACAGGGCAGCCCTCAGCCAGGTGCCCACATCTGTCTGTCCTGCAGATTATCGGATGGGACCCTGCTTTGGCCAAGTGGGCCCCGAGGGGTGTCAGCATCAGCTGACGGGCCTCGTGTGCACCAAGGCGCTTTGCTGTGCCACTGTGGGCCGCGCCTGGGGCCTTCCATGTGAACTTTGCCCTGCACAGCCACACCCCTGCCGCCGCGGCTTCATCCCCAATATCTACACGGGGGCCTGCCAAGGTAAGTCGTGGGGTCAGGGCTGAGTGGGAACCCTTGGCCACCTTGGTTCTTCCCTCTGATGGGCCTCTCACTCCATTGCTGGGCTTTGTCCTTGCAGATGTGGATGAGTGCCAGGCCGTGCCAGGTCTGTGCCAGGGAGGCAGCTGCGTGAACACGGTGGGCTCCTTCCATTGCCGCTGTCCCACTGGACACCAGCTCAGTGACAGCAGTGCTGCATGTGAAGGTGGGTGACTGGAGGGGGACGACCTGGGACCTCACCTGTGTTTTGTGTCCTGGGCAGCTTAGGCTCCCTGGAGTGCAGTGGCGTGATCTCGGCTCACGGCAACCTCCGCCTCCCCAGTTCAAGCGATTCTCCTGCCTCAGCCTCCTGAGTAGCTGGGTCGACAGGCATGTGCCACCACACCCTGCTAATTTTTTGTATTTTAGTAGAGACAGGGTATGAGAGACGGGTTAGCCATCCTGGCTAACACGGTAAAACCCTGTCTCTACTAAAATACAAAAAATTAATCTCCTGACCTCATGATCTGCCCACCTCAGCCTCCCAAAGTGCTGGGATTACAGGCATGAGCCACCTCGCCTGGCCTTCTTTTGCTGTCTTGATGAGCTGGGCATCAGGCCCTAGAAGCTGCCTGTAGTCAGCAGGGCTGGCCAGGAACCTGAACGCTGGTGTTGGAGGATGGGCAGCATCCTGGTTAGGGGAGACAGGAGGAGGCTTGGAGGTTCTCCAGCATCACCCCAGGCCCTCAGGCTAGGCCACTAGCAGGGAGGGCTGAGAATATTGTGTTTGGAGTTCAGCCAGTATGCTGTGGCCAACTCCAGGCTTTCTAGGTGTCTGCCATGGGGGGTGTCATAGCTGGCATTAGGGGTACCTCTGGACACATCCCCTGGACTGTGGGGGCCTCTCTCAGCTGCTAAAGAGCAGACCCTGGATTTGAAAAACCAGCCTCTTGGGCGGGCTTAGTGGCTCACGCCTGTAATCCCAGCACTTTGGAAGGCTGAAGTGAGTGGATCACAAGGTCAAAAGATCGAGACCATCCTGGCCAACATGGTAAAACCCTGTCTCTACTAAAAATACAAAAATTAGCTGGGCATGGTGGCGCGTGCCTGTAGTCCCAGCTACTCAGGAGGCTGAGGCAAGATAATCGCTTGAACCCAGAAGGCAGAGGTGAAGTGAGCCGAGCTGGCACCACTGCACTGCGCTTCAGCCTCCGGGCCACAGAGCAAGTCTCTGTCTCAAAAATAAATAAATAAATAAATAAATATATAAAAAAGAAAGAAAATCCAGCCTCTGAACGTAGTCTTTGGAATCAGTCTGGGGTTCCCACCCAGAGCTGCTCGCAGACCCTGTGACCTTGGGCAAGTGACTTAACCTGTCTGTGCCTCAATTTTCCCATCTATAAAATGGTAGCTAATAGCAGTACCTAGCTCAGTGAAGATTGAGTAAGATATAATTTGGGGAGTAATTTGCATTACTTTAATTTGCATTAAGTATTAAGTAATTGCATTAAGTAATTTGCATTAAGTATTAAGAGAATACTTAGGACACATTCATGGACACCAGGTGAGGTGGAGGCTGTTACAGTGTACACTTACAGTAATCACAGGATCATTTCTGTTAACATTCTTTTATTTTCTTGTTTTGAGACAGAGTCTCGCTCTGTTACCCAGGCTGGAGCACAGTGGTGCAATCTTGGCTCATTGTGACCACTGTCTCCCTGGTTCAAGCGATTCTCCTGCCTCAGTCTTCTAAGTAGCTGGGATTACAGGTGCCCTCCACCACTATGCCTGGCTAATTTTTGTATTTTTAGTAAAGATGGGGTTTCACTGTGTTGGCCAGACTGGTCTTGAACTCCTGACCTCAGGTCTCGGCCTCCCGGAGTGCTGGGATTACAGGCATGAGCCACTGCACCCAACCATTTTTGTTAAAATTCTTATATTCTATCTTTCTTGCTTGAGGGAGTGTTGCCTGTTGGATTCCCTGAGATTGGGAAATTGGGTTTCCCGTCCTTCTCCTGCTTTTGCAGCTGTCTAAATTTGGAGGAGTCTGTTGACCTCACCTCGTCTAGACAGGCCCAGCCCCCTTTGAGGGGCTATGATGAGGCTGAGAATGAAAAACCCTGATTCCCACACAGGTACCTGGGGGCCCCCAGGTGCACAGGGCAGGGACTAGGGAAGTGGAAACATTTGCGTTTTTGCCCAGTTTGGGGCAGGTCGGGGCGGCTGTCAGTGGCCCTCCCAGCTGCTGGGAGGAGCTTTTTAAACTGTAGGCCACCTGCCAAGCTTTGTGCGTTTTTAAGCCTAAAAATATTCTCTTTAAGCCACAGCCTGAGAAATCCGATCGCTGCTTAAAGCCATTGACCTTGAGGGGTCTGTGGGAAGTGGAAGAGTGTTGGTGGTTCGCATACCTGGGGAGCCTCTCTGCCTCAGTCTCCCCAGGGCAGTGGCTGTCAATCCACCCCTCTACTCCTTGGGGCCCCTTTCTGAAATTCACAGTCTTGTAGGCTTCCCTGTAATGCCTGCAGTCAGCCAGCAAAGACACACAGCTGTAGATCTTGGTGGCCCTGCCTGGTCTCCCACCGGGGCAGTCCTTCCCTGCCAGTGGGTCTTCCTTGGTGCAGCTGGATGCCTGCAGCAATGGGAAGCTCAGTACCTCTGTGTGATAATTTGGAAATCTTGGTAATAAGAGATGGCACTGAGCGGGCACTGGCCACATGTCAAACTTTTATTTATTTACTTATTTATTTATTGTTTATTGAAACAGAGTCTTGTTCTGTCTCCCAGGCTGGAGTGCAGTGGCAAGATCTCGGCTCACTGCAACCTCCACCTCCTGAGTTGAAGCAATTCTTCTGCCTCAGCCTCCCAAGTAGCTTGAATTACAGGTGCTAGCCACCACGCCTGGCTAAGTTTTGTATTTTTAGTAGAGATGGCGTTTTGCTGTGTTGGCCAGGCTGGTCTTGAACTCCTGACCTCAAGTGATCCACTTGCCTCGGCTTCCCAAAGTGCTGGGTTTACAGGCATGAGCCACTGCATCTGGACTATGTCAGACTTTTCATCCAGGTAATACTTTTCTCAGGTGAGGCGGATGCTCCAAGAATCCCCATTTTATGGAGGGGAAACTGAGGCACAGACAAACAGACCCATCCTACAGGCGGTGCTGCTACAGCTGGGATTTGGATCCAGGCCTGGCCACCAATGTTCTGTGCTCATGGGCTCACTCTCTGATCTTTTGCAGACCACCGGGTCGGCACCTGCTTCTCGGTGCTTTTTGGGGGCCGCTGTGCCAGAGATCTCCCCGGCTACTACACTCACAGGCAGTGTTGCTGCGACAAGGGCAGGTGCTGGGGGGCTGGCCCAGCCCCTGAGCTGTGTCCTCCTCGGGGTTCCAGTGAGTAAGAGCTGCAACCTGCAGGGCTGGGCACGGGGAGGAGGGGACAGGGCAGGACCAAGGGCCTGGCCTTAACCCTGGTTCCTTGCAGATGAGTTCCAGCAACTGTGCACCCCGGCACTGCCGCTGCTACCTGGCCACCCTGGCCTCTTCCCTGGCCTCCTGGGTTTCAGATCCAATGGCATGGGTCCTGCCCTTGGACCAGCGCGACTCAACCCTCATGGCTCCAATGGGCGTGGGGTCCCCAGCCTGGGTCCTGGCAACTCTAATATTGGTGAGGCCTGGGGCTTGAGAGGAAAGTTCCAAAACTTGAAGGGTGGACTTGGATCTGGGGAGAGAGCTCTGAACAGGGAGGGTGTCCAGGCCTCAGAGAGAGGGTCAGGGCTTTGGGGGGGGCTCCTGGCCCAGCTAGCAGGAATGAAAGTGCCCATAGTGGATGAGGATGGAGGTAACTGGAGAATCTGGTCCTTAGAGTTAGAGTTTGGACCAGACACAGCGGCTCATGCCCGTAATCCCAGTACTTTGGGAGGCTGAGGTGGAAGGATTACTTGAGGCCAGGAGTCTGAGACCAGCCTGGGCAACATAGCAAGACCCTGTCTCTACAGCAAATTTAAAATTAACTAGGTGTGGTAATGTGCACCAGTAGTCCCTGCTACTCAGGAGGATGAGGCAGGAGGATTGCCGGAGCCCAGGAGTTGGAGGCTGCAGTGAGCTGTGATTGTGCCACTGCTCTCCAACCTGGGTGACAGAGTGAGACCTTGTCTCTAAAAATAAAAATAAGCCAGGATTTGGGCTTTGGGTGGGGAGTTTGGGCCTGGTGTGGGGGTCTGAGATGGAGGATTTAGGCCTGGGGTGGGGTCTTGCCCCACAGCGAGGATTTGGGCACAGAGTAGGAGTCCACAGGCATCTCTAGGCCCAGGTTGGAGGGATCCAGGCCCCAGGTTGGAGGGATCCAGACCCCAGGTTGGAGGGATGCTGGCCCCAGGTTGGAGGGATGCTGGTCCCGGGTTGGAGGGATCCAGGCCCCAGGTTGGAGGGATGCTGGTCCCGGGTTGGAGGGATCCAGGCCCCAGGTTGGAGGGATCCAGACCCCAGGTTGGAGGGATGCTGGCCCCGGGTTGGAGGGATCCAGGCCCCAGATTGGAGGGATCCAGACCCCAGGTTGGAGGGATGCTGGCCCCAGGTTGGAGGGATGCTGGCCCCAGGTTGGAGGGATCTAGACCCCAGGTTGGAGGGATGCTGGCCCCGGGTTGGAGGGATCCAGACCCCAGGTTGGAGGGATGCTGGCTCCGGGTTGGAGGGATCCAGGCCCCAGGTTGGAGGGATCCAGACCCCAGGTTGGAGGGATCCAGACCCCAGGTTGGAGGGATGCTGGCCCTGGGTTGGAGGGATCCAGACCCCAGGTTGGAGGGATGCTGGCCCCGGGTTGGAGGGATCCAGGCCCCGGGTTGGAGGGATCCAGACCCCAGGTTGGAGGGATGCTGGCTCCGGGTTGGAGGGATCCAGGCCCCAGGTTGGAGGGATCCAGACCCCAGGTTGGAGGGATCCAGACCCCAGGTTGGAGGGATGCTGGCCCCGGGTTGGAGGGATCCAGACCCCAGGTTGGAGGGATCTAGACCCCAGGTTGGAGGGATCCAGGCCCCAGGTTGGAGGGGGCCCAAGTTGGAGTTCTGAATCTAAGGCAGGACTCTCCGGGGCATAGGGGGCAGGATATAAGCCAGGGCAGGGTCCCAGGCTCAGAGGGGGTATCTGGGCTCCAGACTGGGGTGGGACCAGCCGCTGCTCAGATGCCTCTGCGGGCCTCACCAGCAGGCACTACTACCCTGAACCAGACCATTGACATCTGCCGACACTTCACCAATCTGTGTCTGAATGGCCGCTGCCTGCCCACGCCTTCCAGCTACCGCTGCGAGTGTAATGTGGGTTACACTCAGGACGTGCGTGGCGAGTGCATCGGTGAGCCGCGGCCGGGTGGAGGGGGGGTGTTCTCACTGCCCTGCTGCGGCTGGGGCTCAGGGTCCTCTCCCCTCAGATGTAGACGAATGCACCAGCAGCCCCTGCCACCAGGGTGACTGCGTCAACATCCCCGGCACCTACCACTGCCGGTGCCACCCGGGCTTCCAGGCCACGCTCACCAGGCAGGCATGCGTGGGTACGGCCATCCATCCGAGAGTGGGGGTGATGGTGGGGGGTCTGGCTCAGGCTTGGAAGGTTGGGGGCACCTCCTGATGGCCCACCTCCCTTCCCTGCAGATGTGGACGAGTGCATTGTCAGTGGTGGCCTTTGTCACCTGGGCCGCTGTGTCAACACGGAGGGCAGCTTCCAGTGTGTCTGCAATGCAGGCTTTGAGCTCAGCCCTGACGGCAAGAACTGTGTGGGTGAGTTGAGAGTGGGAGGGTAGGCAGGGGCTTCTGGGCCCCAATGCTGCCTTTTTCAGCCACCTCAAATCTTCACTCTGCCCTGGCCAGGCATGGTGGCTCATGCCTGTAATCCCAGCACTTTGGGAGGCCGAGGCGGGTGGATCATCAGAGGTCAGGAGTTCGAGACCAGCCTGGTCAACATGGTGAAACCCCGTCTCTACTAAAAATACAAAAATTAGCCGGGCATGGTGGTGCACATCTATAATCCCAGCTACTTAGGAGGCTGAGGCAGGAGAATTACTTGAACCCGGGAGGAGGTGGAGGTTGCAGTGAGCCAAGATTGCACCATTGTACTCCAGCCTGGGAGACAGCAAAACTGTCTCAGAAAAACAAACAAAAAATCTTCACTCTGTCCCAAAACCCACCTCCCTTTTTACGATGTCTCCTCTGCTCACCTCTGAACTCAGTAGCCCACCTTAGACCCTTCTTATCTCCTGACCACCCTGACTCCCCTTTTCATTTCTTCCTTCCTGAATTTATTCTGTGAATTGCAAGGAAGAAACTTTTGGGGCCAGCCTTGGTGGGTCATGCCTGTAATCCCAACACTTTGCAAGGCTGAGGCAGGAGAATCTCTTGAGCCAAAAAGGTCGAGGCTGCAGCGACCTGTAATCATGCCCCTGCACTCCAGCCTGGCTGTTTAAAGCAAGACTCCATCTCCTAATTAAAAAAAGAAGAAGAAAAAGAAGAAGAAGGCTGGGTGTGGTCGCTCATGCCCTGTAATCCCAGCACTTTGGGAGGCTGAGACAGATGGATCACCTGAGGTCATGAGTTTGAGACCAGCCTGACCAACATGGTGAAACCCCGTCTCTACTAAATACAAAGAATTAGCCAGGCATGGTGGCAAACACCTGTAATCTCAGCTACTCATGAGGCTGAGGCAGGAGAATCACTTGAGCCCAGGAGGCAGAGGTTGCAGTGAGCCAAGATCATACCACTACACTCCAGCCTGGGCAACAAGAGTGAAATAGTCTCAACAAAAAAAAAGAAAAGAAAAAGAAAAAAAGAAAAAGAAAGGGTCTTTTGGGCAAGACCACACTGGCAACGCCCGACCCTGGCCTGAAGCAGGGTCCCTCCATGTCCTAGGATGGCTTGGAACAGCCTGGCCGATGTTTTTATATATATATATATATATATATATATATATATATAGAGAGAGAGAGAGAGAGAGAGAGAGAGGAGAGAGAGAGAGAGAGAGAGAGAAACAGAGTTGAGATCAGGACCTTGGAGAGCACCCCATCGGCTTGCTCTGGGGTACAGGCGGGTTATGGCTTGTGGGGGCCAGAGGGGACTTGGCTCCCACAACCCATAACCGAAAGGGACCCCTTGACTCTGTCACCTTATCTCAGGAGATTCGCCTTCAAGTCTTCCCTCGTGTGGAAGGATCCTATCCTTTCTGCATTCCTTCATTTAAAAAGACATTTTTGACATTTTTTGATACAGAATTCATATACCATAAAATTAGCCATTTGAAGTGTACTAGTCAGTGGTTTTTAGTATATGCACAGAGGCAGACAAATATCACTACAGTCCAACTTGAAAACACCCTATTCACCTCGGAAACAAACCTGATATTCATTAGTAGTCGCTCTGCAAATTCTCTGTCCTCGCCTGCAGCCCTGGGCACTAGGAAAATTGTTTTTCTGACTCAGTTAATTTGCCCATTTTGGACAAAAGGGAATCGTGGCTTTTTGTGACTGTCTTCTTTTGCTGAATATGATGTTTTCAAGGTGCATCATATTGTAGCGTGTATTGGTGCTTCATTTTTTTTTTTTTTTTTTTTTTTTGAGACGGAGTTTTGCTCTTGTTACCCAGGCTGGAGTGCAATGGGGCGATTTCGGCTCACTGCAACCTCCGCCTCCTGGGTTCAGGCAATTCTCCTGCCTCAGCCTCCTGAGTAGCTGGGATTACAGGCACGCGCCACCATGCCCAGCTAATTTTTTGTATTAGTAGAGACGGGGTTTCACCATGTTGACCAGGATGGTCTAGATCTCTTGACCTCGTGATCCACCCGCCTCGGCCTCCCAAAGTGCTGGGATTACAGGCTTGAGCCACCACGCCTGGCGGTGCTTCATTTTTTAAAAAATTAAATATGTTTCTATGCCAGGCATGGTAGCTCATGCTTATAATCCCAACACTTTGGGAGGCTGAAGTGGGAGGATCACTTGAGGTCAGGTGTTCAAGACCAGCCTGGCTAATGTGTGAAACTGTTACTACTAAAAATACAAAAATTAGCCAGGTATGGTGGCACATGCCTGTAATCCCAGCTACTTGGGAGGCTGAGGCAGGAGAATTGCTTGAACTTTGGAGACGGAGGCTGCAATGAGCTGAGATCACACCACTGCACTCCAGTGTGGGTGACAGAGCGAGACTCAGTCTCAAAACAAACAAAAAAAATTTATGCCAGGCTTGGGGGCTCACACCTGTAATCCCAGCACTTTGTAAGGCTGAGGCAGGAGGGTCACTTGAGGCCAGGAGTTCAAGACCAGCCTGGACAACATAGCAAGACCCTGTCTCTACAGAAAGCCCAAAAAATAGCCTGGCGTGGTGGCGTGTGCCTGTAGTCCCAGCTACTTGGGAGGCTGAGGCAGGAGGATCACTTGAACCCAGGAGTTTGGGTCTTTAGTGAGCTGTGATTGCATCACTGCACTCCAGGCTGGGTGACAGAGCTAGACCTTGTCTCTCTCTATATATACCTATTTTTATTTATTTATTTATTTATTTTTGAGACTGAGTCTTGCTCTGTCACCAAGGCTGGAGTGCAATGGTGCGATCTTGGCTCACTGCAACCTCTGCCTCCCGGGTTCAAGCGATTCTTCTGCCTCAGCCTCCCTAGTAGCTGGGATTATAGGTGCTTGCCACCACATCCAGCTATTTTTTGTATTTTTAGTAGAGACGGGGTTTCACCATGTTGACCAGGCTGGTCTCAAACCCCTGACCTCAGGTGATCCACCTGCCTCAGCCTCCCCAAGTGCTGGGATTACAGTGTGAGCCACCTCGCCCAGCCATGTATTTGTTTTTTTGAGATTGGATCTCACTGTGTTGCCTAGGCTGGACTTGAACTCCCAGGCTCAAGCAATCCCCCCGCCTCAGCCACTTGAGTAGCTGGGACTACAGGCAGGAGCCAGCGTGCCTGGCTTCTTCATTCTTTCTAATGGCTGAATGAAGTTCCCTTGCATGAATAGACCACAGTGTGTTGATTCATTCATCAGTGGATGGACACTGGTTTGTTTTCACTTCCTGGTGTTAGGAATAATGCTTCTGTGAATGTTCATGTGCAAACTTTTGTGGTGGCATTTCATGCATTTATTTTCTTAATGTACATTCTGTCCTTTATTGTTTAAAACTGACATTTTGGAAAACAATTAATTTCTGCACTTGCCACCTTCCATGAAATTAGACCATGTTCTTACTTTTTTTCCCCCTTTCCTTTTTATAAAATTGAAGTGAGACTCACACAACCTAAATTTAATCATTTAAAGTTGAACAGGAGGTTGGGCGAGGTGGCTCACATCTGTAATCCCAGCACTTTGGGAGGCCGAGGCAGGCGGATCACGAGGTCAGGAGTTCAAGACCAGCCTGGCCAACATGGTGAAACCTCGTCTCTACTAAAAATACAAAAACAATTAACCAGGCATGGTGGTGCATGCCTGTAATCCCTATTTGGGAGGCTGAAGCAGGAGAATTGCTTGAACCCTGGAGGCAGAGGTTGCAGTGAGCTGAGATCACACCATTGTGCTCTAGCCTGGGCGACAAGAGTGAGACTTGGTCTCAAAAAAAAAAAATGTTGTATTTAAAAAAATATTTAAACATTTAAAAATGAACAATTCACTGATATTTAATAAATTTCCAATGTTGTGCCACCACCAACACTTTTATTCAGCTTTGAGCAAATATTTATGCAGCACCTACTGTATGCAGTCCAAGCAAGACAGGGGCCATGTCCCGGGGAACTCACATCCCAGCAGACAAATATATAAGCAAACACAGTCACAGACAACCACAGCTTGTTTGCCTCCCACAGCCCAGGGAGTGATCCTGGGGAGCTCAGCCCTGCAGCCTGGAGAAGGGAGATAGAGGGTCCCAGTGTGCGGTGGGCACCTGGCCCCCTGTCTGGACCCAGTCTCTCCTACTGTCCCCAGACCACAACGAGTGTGCCACTAGCACCATGTGCATCAACGGTGTGTGTCTCAACGAGGATGGCAGCTTCTCCTGCCTCTGCAAACCTGGCTTCCTGCTGGCGCCTGACGGCCGCTACTGCATGGGTGAGGCTCGAGCCAGACTGGCCAGCAGAGGGGAGAAGGGAGATGGGGAAGCAGAGGGAGGGGAAGGAAGTGTAGAGGGACCGAACAGGGATGGGACGGGCATGAGAGAGGGAGAAGAGAAGGGATCGGGAGAGAAAGAGGAGGAGGGGGAAAAAGAAAAGAAGTGAAGAACAAGAAAAGGAAGAAAAGAAGAGGCAGGTGCCGTGGCTCACGCCTGTAATCCCAGCACTTTGGGAGGCCGAGGTGGGTGGATCACTTGAGGTTAGGAGTTCAAGACTGGCTGGCCAACACAGTGAAACCCCGTCCCCACTAAAAATACCAAAATTAGCCGGTGTTGTGCTGCTCGCCTTTAATCCCAGCTACTTGGGAGGCCGAGGCGGGAGAATCGCTTGATCCTGGGAGCTGGAGGTTACAGTGAGCCAAGATCGTGCCATTGCACTCCAGCCTTGGTGACAAGAGTGAGACTCTGTCTCAAAAAAAAAAAGGAATGGATTATAAGGTGAGGAGGGGCCAGGTGCATCTGTGATCCCAGCACTCCTGAGATGGGAGGATCACTTGAGGCCAGGAGTTTGAGACCAGCCTGGGCAACATAGCCAGACCCCATCTCTACCTGAAAAAAAAAAATTAGCTGGGTATAGTAGCATGCACCTGTAATCCCAGCACTTTGGAAGCCTGAGGCAGAAAGACCACTTGAGCTCAGAAGTTTGAGACCAGCCTGGGCAACACGGCGAGACTTCATCTCTACCAAAAAAAATTAAAAATTAGCCAAACATGGATATTCACTTCTGTACTCCCTGCTACTCAGGAGGCTGAGGCAGCAGGATCACTTGAGCCTAGAAGTTGGAGGCTGAAGTGAGCTATGATCGCGCTACTGCACTCCTTTCCCAGAGGCAGACCCTGCCTTGAAGAAAATTGTTTAAAGGTGGAGAGAGAGAAAGATGGGGAGAAATGGAGGAGGAGGTGAAGAGGGAGACAAGAGGAGGAGAGGACAGAGACACAGACAACTGAAAACTGGAAAGGAAAGAAACAGAATGGCTGGGAAGATGGAAAGGGTGGGAGACGGGAAGGGGGGAGGAGGGGAGCAGGATGGGACCTATCCCTGTGCCACCACGGCCTCTGCAGACATTGACGAGTGCCAGCTGCCCGGCATCTGCGTGAATGGCCACTGCACCAACACCGAGGGCTCCTTCCACTGCCAGTGCCTGGGGGGGCTGGTGATGGGCAAGGACGGCCGAATGTGTGTGGATACCCACGTGCGCAGCACCTGCTACGGGGCCATCGAGAAGGCCTCCTGCGCCCGCCCCTTCCCCAGCACTGTCACCAAGTCTGAGTGCTGCTGTGCCAACCCGGACCACGGTTTTGGGGAGCCCTGCAAGCTTTGTCCTGCCAAGAACTCTGGTGAGCATCCGGCTGCCCGGTCCCCACCGCCTCCACAGCTTTGAGTGCTTCCATCGGTCCTTGAGTGCGGTGGTGGGGGGTCGTGGCTCCTGTGGAGTGGAGGCTGTTTTCAAAAAGAGGCTGAAGGGTGTTGCTCTCCCCCCACAGGGGTGTGGAGTTGCGTCTTAGTCCCACACTCTTGCCCAAGACCAGGGGGCCTCATCCTTGCCCATGGCTGAATCCAAGCCATGGCTAAGCTCCCTGACCCATCTCGCTCTGCTCCTCTATCCCCCAGCGGAGTTCCAGGCGCTGTGCAGCAGTGGGCTTGGCATTACCACGGATGGTCGAGGTAAGTGAGCCCAGCCCCTCCAAGCAGCAGCCAGCCTGCCCTACCATATGTGGGGAGAGCTGTGGTTGGGGGCTGTGGGAGTTTGCCCGGGGTTCCCTTAACAAAATGCCCCAGATTGGACGGCTTCAACAACAGAAGTTGATTCTCTCACACTCCTGGAGGCCAAGGTCCTAGATTAAGGTGCTGGCGGGGCTGGTTCCCTTGGAGGCCTTGAGGGAGAATCTGTCCCGGACCTCTCCCCAGCTTCCGGTGGTGGCCAGCAATCTTTGACATTTATTGGCTCGTAGAAGCGTCACCCCATCTCTGCCTCCATATTCACATGGCATTCTCCCTGTGTCCTATTTCCTCCCACCCTTTTTAGAGATGGGATCTTGCTGTATTGCCCAGGCTGGAGCGATGTGGTGCAATCATGGCTCACTGCAGCCACCACCTTGTGGGCTCAAGCGATACCTCCTGAGTAGCTGGGACTATAGGCAGTCACCACCATGACCTGCTAATTTGTTTTTCTTTTCTTTTCTCTTCTCTTTTTTTTTTGAGACAGAGTTTTGCTCTGTTATCCAGGCTGGAGTGCATGCAGGGGCGTGATCTCAGCTCATTGGAACCTCTGCCTCCTGGGTTCAAGCAATTCTCCTGCCTCAGCCTCCCGGATAGCTGGGATTACAGGCATGCACCACCACACCCAGCTAATTTTTGTTTTTTTGTTTGTTTTAGTAGAGATGGAGTTTTGCCATGTTGTCCAGGCTGGTCTTGAACTGTGAGCCTCAAGTGATTCACCCACCTTGGCCTCCCAAAGTGCTGGGATTACAGATATGAGCCGCCATGCCCAGCCAATTTTTTAAAAAATTAATTTCGGCCAGGCCCTGTGGCTCATGTCTGTAATCCAACACTTTGGGAGGCCAAGGGTTGTGGATCACTTGAGGCCAGGCATTCCAGACCAGCTTGGCCAATATGGTGAAACCCCATCTCTACTGAAAAGACAAAAATTAGCTAGGAGCAGTGGCAGACACCTGTAATCCCAGCTACTTGGGAGGCTGAGTCACGAGAATCGCTTGAACCCGGGAGGTGGAGGTTGCAGTGAGCCGAGATTGCACCACTGCACTCCAGCCTGGTGACAGAGCGAGACTCCATCTCAAAAAAAATATATATATGTAAATTTTTTTTTTGAGACAGGATCTCACTCTGTCACTCAGGCTGGAGTGCAGTGGTGCAATCTCGGCTCACTGCAACCTCCGCCTCCTGGGTTCAAGCGATTCTTCCGCCTCAGCCTCCCAAGTAGCTGGGATTACAGGCGCGTGCCACCACGCCCGGCTAATTTTTTTGTATTTTTAGTAGAGACGGGGTTTCACCGTGTTGGCCAGGATGGTCTCAATCTCTTGACCTCGTGATCTGCCCACCTTGGCCCCCCAAAACGCTGGGATTACAGGTGACAGTCACCATATCCAGCCTAGAATTGCTTTTATTTTTATTATGGCACGACTGTATGGATGTTTGCTCCACAATTTCCAAACGGAATAATTTTGCCCCCTGCCCCACTGAGGCCATTTGACAATGTCCAGACTAATACTGGTGGCAGGGGAGTGCTACTCATGTCTCATGGGTGGAGGCCACAGGAGCTGCTTGATATCCTAAAATACACAGGATAGCCCCTTGCAGCAAAAAATGATCCGGATCCAAATGTCAGCAGTGACCAGGCTGAGAAACCCTGGTTTAGAGCAAATGAGGCCAGGTCTGGGCTGGAGCTCTGGCCTTGGGGAATCTGACTTCTAGAGATCCCTGGTGCGCCGGGACACACCCTCCTGCTGCCACTGCTGACACACCCCCCTCCTGCCGCAGACATCAACGAGTGTGCTCTGGACCCTGAGGTTTGTGCCAATGGCATGTGTGAGAACCTTTGGGGCAGCTACCGCTGCATCTGCAACCTGGGTTATGAGGCAGGTGCCTCGGGCAAGGACTGCACAGGTGAGCATGGCACCTGGCGGGGAATGTGTAGGCAGCCTCTCCTGCTGCAGACCCCTCACCCCTCTCTCCCACCCCCACCCCGCAGACCTGGATGAGTGTGCCCTCAACAGCCTCCTGTGTGACAACGGGTGGTGCCAGAACAGCCCTGGCAGCTACAGCTGCTCCTGCCCCCAGGGCTTCAGCTTCTGGCAGGACACGGAGACTTGTGAAGGTACAGGGTCCCAGCTCACATGGGTCTGCACACACACATACCCTGACACACTCAGCATGTGGCGTGTGCACACAGACACACAGGCATGTACATGCTCAAAGATGCTTACATGTTACCTCTATTCACATACACACATGCTTTCTGTAGTGTGTACACACACATATCCACATGCTCAGATACACATGCTGCATGAGATGTGGACACAGAGCCATGCACACACATACTCAGCATGCATGCTGCGTGCAGTGTGGACACACACACATGCACCCATGCTGCATGTGGCGTGTACACAAGACAGACACACACTCAGAAACATCATGCACACATCCACATTCAGACATGCACGTTGCATGCGTCATGCATACATACACCCAGACACGCTGACATGCTGTGTACACACACAGACACATACATTCAGACATGCTGTGTGCATGTGCACACAGACATACATACTCAGACACTTGCATATGTACCTATATCCACACACACACTCAAAGACACACATATACTCACATTTACATACACACTCATTTTTTTTGTTGAGACTGAGTCTTGATCTATCACCCAGGCTGGAGTGCAGTGGCACAATCCTGGCTTGCTGCAACCTCCTCCTCAAGCGATTCTCTTGCCTCAGTCTCCCAAGTAGCTGGGTCTACAGATGTGCACCACCACACCTGGTTAATTTTTGTATTTTTAGTAGAGACAGGGTTTCACCATGTTGGCCAGGCTGGTCTCGAACTCCTGACCTCAAGTGATCCATGTGCCTTGGCCTCCCAAAGTACTGGAGTTACAAGCGCGAGCCACCTGGCTCATACACTCATTCTCACATTTCCCACACTTGCACTCCCCAGTCACACACGGTTGTACATACTCAAGGGTACACATTTATACACACATCCCAGGAAGTCCTGCTACTCCAGCTACAGAGTTTGGAGAGCTTTCAGGTGGATGGATACATCCGTGTGCTGGCAGGGCGGCATGCCTGGACAAGACACAGAAGTTCCACGTCTCTTCCCGGATACTCTGCACCATGCATCTCTTCTATCTGGCTGTCCATCATTTGTAATATCCTTAATATCCTTTATTATTTTATTTTTTTGAGACAGAGTCTCGCTCTATCACCCATGCTGGAGTGCAATGGTGAAATCTCAGCTCACTGCAACCTCCTCCTTCTTTAAGCGGTTCTCTTACCTCAGCCTCCCGAGTAGCTGGGATTACAGGTGCCCGCCACCATGCCCGGCTAATTTTTTGTATTTTTAATAAAGACGGGGTTTCACTGTATTAGCCAGGATGGTTTCGATCGCCTGACCTCGTGATCCGCCTGCCTTGGCCTCCCAAAGTGCTAAGATTACAGGCATGAGCCACCGAACCTGGCCTAATTTGTATTTTTAATAGAAAACATGGTGTTTCACCATCTTGGCCACGCTGGTCTTGAACTTCTGACCTCAGTGATCCACCTGCCTCAGCCTCCCAAAGTGCTGGGATTACAGGCGTGAGCCACCACGCCCAGCCTGTAATATTCTTTATAATAAACTAGTAAAGGGAAGTTAAGTATTTCCCTGAGTCCTGTGAGCCGCTTATCAGATGATCAAACTGAGGAGAAGGCAGAAATTTTGGAGGCCCGAATTTGCAATTGGCATCCGAAGTGGATGACAGTCTTGTGGGACTGAGCCCTCAACCCATGGGGTCAGATTTTAACTCCAGGCAGATAGCGCTAGAATTGAATTATAGGATACCCTACTGATATCAGAGAATTGGGCAGCTTGGAAAAAAAAACAAACCCACGTCTGATCACTGATGTGTTCTGTGTCGTGTTGAAGGTGAGAGTAAGAAAATGGTTTGGGCTGGGTGCAGTGGTTCACGCCTATAATCCCAGCACTTTGGGAGGCCGAGGCAGGAGGATCACCTGAGGTTGGGAATTTGAGACCAGCCTGGCCAACATTGTGAAACCCTGTTCTCTAATAAACACACACACACACACACGCGCACACACACACACACACACACACACACACACAAAAGGCCGGTCCGGTGGCTCATGCCTGCAATCCTAGCACTTTGGGAGGCTGAGATGGGCAGATCACCTGAGGTCGGGAGTTCAAGACCAGCCTCACCAACATGGAGAAGCCCTGTCTCTAAAAATACAAAAAATTAGCCAGGTGTGGTGGTGTATGCCTGTAATCCCAGCTTCGCGGGAGGCTGAGGCAGGAGAATTACTTGAACCCAGGAGGCGGATGCTGCAGTAAGCCGAGATTGCGCCATTGAACTCCAGCCTGGGCAAACAAGAGTGAAACTCTTCTCAAAAAAAAAAAATACAAAAAATATTAGCTGGTCATTGTGGCACATGCCTGTAATCCCAGCCACTTGGGAGACTGAGGCATGAGAATCACTTGAACCTGGGAGGCAGAGGTTGCAGTGAGCCAGGATGGTGCCACTGCACTCCAACCTGGGGTGATAGAGCAAGACTCTCTCAAGAAAAAAAAAAAGAAAACAGTTTGGCATTTCCTGTCTCTTACAGTGCTAAACACACAGTGCAGCAAATACGTGTGCCTGCATGCACATTTGATTCCAGTGCCCTCTGCACACTTGTGCATCTGGGTGCACCCCATGCCACTGGGTGCAGCAGCCCCTTGGGGAGAGGGGTGCTGGCCAGGTCAGGCTTCTCCTGCTGCTCAGGACCTGGTGGGGGCTGTCCCCACAGACATCGACGAGTGCCTGTCTAGCCCCTGTGTGAACGGCATCTGTCAGAATGTGGCTGGCTCCTACACCTGCAGATGTGCCCCTGGCAGGCGGCTGGGCCCCTCTGGTACCATCTGCCTAGGTGAGCGGCCCCAGAGCCCGACGGCATTCCAGAGGCTGGGTGTCTGTGAGTCAGGGTGCAGGTGTAGGCCCAGCTGGTAAGACAGGTGACCCGCCTTTTCTCCCTAGACAGCACCAAGGGCACCTGCTGGCTGAAGATCCAGGAGAGCCGCTGCGAGGTGAACCTCCAGGGAGCCACCCTGCGGTCCGAGTGCTGTGCCACCCTCGGGGCAGCCTGGGGGAGCCCCTGTGAACGCTGCGAGATCGGTAACGCTCTCCTCGAGGCTTCCCTGGTGTGGCTGCGGTGCCTGCCCGGGCACCCATGGGTAAAGCCCTGAACGGGGCAGCGGGTCCCCCCGGGGCTGGCATGAAAGAGTGACTCCTTTCTTCACTCCTGTTCTCTCAATTGCAGACCCTGCCTGTGCCCGGGGCTTTGCCCGGATGACGGGTGCTACCTGTGATGGTAACTCCCTGCCCATGTCCAGCTCACTCCTTACTCCAGAACCCTCACACAAGCAAGCGCACCTCACGGGCGCTACCTCCAGCCCCGCCCTGGAGTCTTTTGAGATGGGGACAGACGTCCTCCCTCCCTGGACCCAGGCCTTCTTGAGAGTCCCCAGGCCCCCAGGCCCCTTCCCTCCTCCCCAAGGACAACTTGAGACCCCAGGGGAATGGCCAGCCAGGACCCTGCCCCTCCCTGGACCCTCCAGCTTCCCCTCCTCCTTGCCTTCCACTGCCCAGATGTGAACGAGTGTGAGTCCTTCCCGGGGGTCTGTCCCAACGGGCGTTGCGTCAACACCGCTGGGTCTTTCCACTGTGAGTGTCCCGAAGGCCTGATGCTGGACGCCTCGGGCCGGCTGTGCATGGGTGAGTCTGGGCAAGCTCCGAACATGGGGCGTCCACCCTTCCTTCATTCCCTCCACTCCCAGCAACTCAAAGAACAGGAGAGATTTAAGGCGTCCTTTGAGATCCTCCACCTCTGGCTAACACATCATGAAAGACATTTGGGTGGGTTTTTAAATTTATTTTTCTTGAGACAGGGTCTCTGTTACCCAGGCTGGAGCGCAGGGGTGCATTCTCATCTCACTACAACTTCCACTTCCTGGGGTTCAAGTGATTTTTGTACCTTGATCTCCTGAGCAGCTGGGACTACAGGTATGCACCACCACACCCAGCTAATTTATTTATTTATTGGTAATTTTTTTTTTTGTAGGGACAAGGTCTCGCTATCTTGTCCAGGCTGGTCTCAAACTCCCCACCACAGCCTCCCAGAGTGCTGGGATTATAGCCAGACTTGATCTTTGAGGGCAGTTTTAGGTTCACAGCAAATATGAACAGAAAGTACAGAGATGCTCCACATAGCACCGCCCTCCACACATGAACAGCCTCCCCCACTATCACAGCTGCACCGGAGTGAAAGGTGCATTTGCTACAATGAATGAAACTGCACGGACACATCGTTATCATCTCTTAAGTCCATAGAGCACTTTAGGGTTTACCCTTGGTGTGTTGGACATTCTATGGGTTTGGACAAATGTATAATGACATAAGTTCACCACGTAGTGTCATACATGGTAGTTTCACTGCCCTAAAAATCCCTAGTGGCCAGGCACAGTGGCACACACCTGGAATCCCAAAACTTTGGGAGGCTGAGGAGAGCAGATTACCTGAGGAGTTCAAGACCAGCCTGGCCAACATGGTGAAACCCCATCTCTACAAAAGTACAAAATTAGCCAGGCATGATGGCAGGTGCCTGTAATCCTAGTTACTCGGGAGACTGAGGTGGAAGAATCGCTTGAACCGGGAGGCAGAAGTTGCAGTGAGCTGTGATCGTGTCATTGCACTCAAGCCTGCACTCCAGCCTGGGCGACAAGAGTGAAACTGTCAAAAACAAAACAAAACAAACAAACAAAAACAGGTATGGTGGCTCACGCCTGTCATCCCAGCACTGTGGGAAGCCGAAGCAGGTGGATCACTTGAGCTCAGGAGTTTGAGATCAGCCTGGCCAACATTGTGAAACCCTGTCTCTACTAAAAATACAAAAAAGTTAGCCGGGTATGGTGGCACACGCCTGTAATCCCAGCTCATCGGGAGGCTGAGGCGGGAGAATTGCTTGAACCTGGGAGGTGGAGGCTGCAGTGAGCCAAGATTTCGCCACTGCACTCCAGCCTGGGCGACAGAGCGAGACTATGTCTCAAAAAAATCAATCAATCATTTTAAAAAATAGATAGAGGGGCTTAGAATAGTGCCTGCCACCTCCAGAGGAAGTCACCCCTTTTCACTCTGCCCCTCAACCTGACTACATTGGGAGAAAGCTTCCGATTGAGAGCAAGTGAGTGGCACACCTGTCTCGCAGCGGGCACAGGTTGGCAGGGGTGGGGACCTGGTGACCGTTCCCCTGTGCAGACATGAGATTGGAACAGTGTTTCCTGCGATGGGACGAGGATGAGTGTGGGACTGCCCTGCCTGGCAAGTACCGGATGGATGTCTGCTGCTGCTCCATCGGGGCTGCGTGGGGAGCCGAGTGTGAGGCCTGCCCGGATCCCGAGTCCCTGGAGTTCACCAGCCTGTGCCCACGGGGGCTGGGCTTTGCCAGCCAGGACTTCCTGTCGGGCCGACCTTTCTATAAAGGTGCAGTTGGGGAAGGGGATGGGCCCCCAGAAGGATGGGGAGGGGCACAGCATAGGCAGAAGCCTGGAGTCAAGAGGTGTGTCTGGGAAAAGGGGATGTGGGCAGGGCCAGGCACTAAACACCCAGGGAGGGCTTGGTGTATGGCTCCCGAGCCTGGGGACATCAGGGTGGTTTGGTGACATTTGATGGCCCTGTACTTCAGATGTGAATGAATGCAAGGCATTCCCTGGCCTCTGCACACATGGTACCTGCCGAAACACGGTGGGCAGCTTCCACTGCGCCTGTTCCGGGGGCTTCGCCCTGGATGCCCAGGAACGGAACTGCACAGGTAGGTGCCACCACTGCCTCTTGGAGAGGGGGTGATCCTTGGCAAGGACAGGGGCCTTGAATAAGACATAGAGACAATGCCGGTTCTTCGGGCACTTCTTGTATCTACCTCTGTGCTATGTGACCTAGGGCATGTGATTGCCCTCGCTGGGCTGCAGAGACCCTGACTATAAAAGAAGGGGGTGGGCCGGGCACGATGGCTCACACCTGTAATCCCAGCACTTTGGGAGGCTGAGGCAGATGGATCACTTGAGGTCAGGAGTTTGAGCCCAGCCTAGCCAACATGGTCGACCTTGTCTCTACATAAAGTACAAAAATTAGCCAGGTGTGGTGGTGGGTGCCTTTAATCCCAGCTACTCAGGAGGCTGAGGCATGAGAATCACTTGAACCCAGGAGGCAGAGGTTGCAGTAAGCCGAGATCGCGACATTGCACTCCAGCCCGGGTGACAGAATGAGACTGTCTCAAAAATAAAATATGAAAGAAAGGGCTGACAAAGGTGACCTTTAGAGGCCTCCAGGGCCAGCATGGTGGCTCATGCCTATAATCCCAGCACTTTTGGAGGCCGAGGTGGAGGACAGCTTGAGCCCAAGAGTTCGAGATTAGCCTGGGAAGCACAGCGAGACCTCCATCTCTGCAAAAAATAAAATATTATTACGGCATTAACTGTAGTTCCAGCTACTCGAGAGGCTGAGGCAGAAGGACCCCTTGAGCTCCCAGGAGGCTGAGGCTGCAGTGAGTTGTGATCACACCACTGCACTCCAGCTTGGGTGATAGAGCAAGTCCCTGCCTCTAAAAAAACAAAACAGGCCAGGCATGGTGACTCACACCTTTTAATTGCAGCACTTTGGGAGGCTGAGGCAGGTGGATTGCTTGAGGTCAGGAGTTCAAGACCAGCCTGGCCAACATTGTGAAACCCCATCTTTACTAAAAATACAAAATTAGCCTGGCGTGGTGGTGTGTGCCTGTAATCCCAGCTACTAGGGAGGCTGAGGCAGGAGAATTGCTTGAACCCAGGAGGCGGAGGTTGCAGTGAGCCGAGATCACACCGTTGCACTCCAGCCCAGGTGACAGAACAAGACTCTGCCTCAAAATAAAATAAAATAAAATAAAAATAAAGGCCGGGTACGTAGCTCATGCCTGTAATCCCAGCACTTTGGAAGGCTGAGGTGGGTGAATCACTTGAGGTCGGGGGTTCGAGACCAGCCTGGCCAACATGGCGAAAACCCATCTCTACTAAAAATACAAAAATTAGCCAGACATGGTGGCACATGCCTGTAATCCCAGCTACTCGGGGGCCTGAGGCAGGAGAATCACTTGAGCCTGGGAGGCAGAGATTGCAGTGAGCTGAGATTGCATCACTGCACTCTAGCTTGAATGACAGAATAAGTCTCTCTCTCTAAAAAATAAATAAATGAATAAACAAACAAAAATAAAATAAACAAATCTACCACTAAAATAAAGAAAATAGAGAGCTTTGGGCTGTGAGAAAACTACCTGCCCTTGTCATGTCGAGTTAGGGATTTCCTCGGCTCCTTTTGGGGGCTTGTGCTCCGCCTGTCGTAGCTACAGATTAAAAGCCCCATCTGGTGCCCCATCTTGTCTGCATCCAGGGACCCCTCCCCTCTTGGCCTGTGCCTCCTATGTCTGCAGACAGGCTTCGTCTAGCCCACATCCCCATCAAAGGACAGGGACCCCCCTGCCTTGCGCCTCCTGATCCAGCACACACAGCACCTCCAGCCTCTGCCCCCCTCTCCCCACAGATATTGACGAGTGTCGCATCTCCCCTGACCTCTGTGGCCAGGGCACCTGTGTCAACACCCCGGGCAGCTTTGAGTGCAATTGTTTTCCCGGCTACAAGAGCGGCTTCATGATGATGAAGGAGTGCCTGGGTCGGTGACTGCAAGGCAGGGGTGTGGTGGGCACCCCGGGCAGGGTGGGCATTGAGGAGAGGGAGGATGGGGACAGCAGTGCTGTGTGGATGTGGATGGAGGGGGCAGAAGGAGGGAGGAGCTGCAAATTAGCTGGGTGCGGTGATGCCTGCCTGTAGTCCCAGGTACTGAAGGCTGAGGTGGGAGGATAGTTTGAACCCAGGAGGTGGAGGCTGCAGTGAGCTGTGATTGTGTCACTGCACTCCAGCCTGGGTGTCAGTGTGAAAACCTGTCTCAAAAAAGAAAAAAGCCTGGGCATGGTGGCTTACACCTGTAATCTCGGCAATTTGGGACGCCAAGGCAGGTGGATCACTTGAGGTCAGGATTTTGAGACCAGCCTGACCAAAATGGTGAAACTCTATCTCTACTAAAAATACAAAAATTAGCCAGCCATGGTGATGCATGCCTGTAATCCCGGCTACTCAGGAGGCTGAAGCACTAGTATAGCCAAGATTGTGCCACTGCACTCCAGCAGGGGCGACAGACTGATACTTCATCTCAAAAAAAAAAAAAAAGGAAAGAAAGAATGGGGGCGAAGACGATGGAGAACAGCACAGCATGTGCCAAGGCCCTGGGGTGGGTCTGGGGGATGAAAGGACGCCTGTGTGGCTGAAGAGTGATGAGGCCGTGGCGAGGCTGCCTGCTCCCTGCCCTGAGTCCTGGTGTGACTGGGCCTCAGCTCTCTGATGTGTTCTGCAGGACGTGGAGGAGGGCTTCTTAGCGCCTTTCCCAGTGGCCCCAAAAGGGTCAGTTTCATGGCCTCTGTTCTGAGAATCTCAGCCTCCCTCCCCATCTGGCTGGTCTCTGCTCCTGGTGCAGACCCCATTCCCCTGGGTCATCCCAGCCAGGAGCCTCCAGGCTCTGCTGGCTCCCCCTGGGGTAAAGGGGGCTGGGGAGGTGGCGGGGAGAAGCCAGCCAGCATGAGCTTCATCACTACCTCCCTGTGTCAGCACCTTCACACCTGCTCTCTCTTTCCACACAAACCTTCAGACGTGGATGAGTGTGCAAGGGACCCGCTGCTCTGCCGGGGAGGCACCTGCACCAACATGGATGGGAGTTACAAGTGCCAGTGTCCCCCTGGGCACGAGCTGACAGCCGAGGGCACTGCCTGTGAGGGTGAGTGTGCATCTGAGTGTGTGAAAGTGAGTGGGCCTTTGGTGAATGTGGGCTGGATAAGTGAGAGGACGGGCATGTGTATGTCTCTCTGAGGCCATACCTGTGTGTGAGCGTGCAAGTGTGTGTCAGTGTGTACCTGTATGTGTAAGTGAGTTTATATACAAGATGTTGGGAGTGTGTGTCCAGAGGAGCACGCACATGTGTGAGTGTCTGTACAAGGGCAAGCATTTGTGCATTTGTATGACTGTGTGTGTGTCTGTACAAGGGGGACTGTCTGCATGTGAGTAGATGTGTGTGTATGTGCATCTGTGTGAACATACAAGAGTTTGAGTGTGTATTTGGCTATGAATGCATCTACCAAGGGCAAGTGTGTTTGCATGTGTGTGGTTGTGTTTTATTTTGTTTTGCTTTGTTTTGTTTGAGACAGGATTTCACTCTTGTCCAGGCTGGAGTGCAGTGGCATGATCACAGCTCACTGCAGCCTCGACCTCCTGGACTCAGGTGATCCTCCCACCTCAGCCTCCCAGTAGGTGGGATGTCAGGCATGTACCATCATGCCTGGCTAATTTCTGAGAGGGTGTGTTTGTATGTAAGTCTGTGTGTGTGTGTGCAAGAGCATGTGATGTGTAATTGGATGCAAATGCATGTTTATACAAGGGAGGTGTTTGTGTGTGAGTGGGTGTGAGGATGTGTTTGTGAGTGGGGCTGTGTGGGTGTACCTATGGATGTGAGTGTCTGGGTGTGGATGTGTGTTTGCACAAGGACAGGTATGTTTGAGGGTTTGTGTGTATCTGTGTGAGTGTGCACAGGGGTGTGTTTGTGTGTATGTGTGAATGTGCATATGGGTGTTTGTGTGTCTGTGTGTGCACATGGGTGTGTGTGCCCCTGGGTGTTTATGTATATTTACACACAGGTGAGTGTATTTGTGTGCGAGTGAATGTAAGGTGTGTTGTGAATTTAGGAGTATGCACCTGAGTGTGTGTATCTGAGTGTGTGTGTGTCAAGGGTAAGTGTGGGTGGGTCTGTGTGGGTATACTGTGTATCTGAGTGTGTGTGTGTCTGTCAAGGGTGAGTGTGGATTCACACGTGAGGGTGCAAAAGGTGTGTTTGTGAGTCTGTGTGAGCAGGCACATGGGGTGTGTATCTGGGTGTCTGTGTACAAGGGAGAGTGTTTGCACGTGAGTTGATGTGAGTGTGTGTATGCATCTGAACACACAAGAGGGTTTGAGTGTGTATTTGGCTATGAAGGCATCTACTATTTGGCTATGAATACACTTATACGAGGGTGTGTTCACACATGAGTGGATGCAAAGATGTGTTTGTGAGTCTGTGTGAGTGAGCACATGGGGTATCTGAGTGTGTTTATACAAGGGTGAGTGTGTTTGTGTTCAAGTGGATGTAAGGTGTGTTGTGAATGTAGGAGTGTGCACCTGAGTGTGAGTGTATATCTGAGTATGCATATGTGTGTCAAGTCAAGGGCGAGTGTGTTCACACATGAGTGGGTGCAAAGGTGTGTTTGTGAGTCTGTGTTAGCAGTCACATGGGTGTGTGTCTGGGTGTCTGTGTTTATACAAGGGTGAGTGTGTTTGCATGTGAGCGAATGTGAGCGAATGGACAGGCACACGCGAGGCTGTGCCAATGCCAGCAGTGTGAACTCCTTAGCAAGCATGTGTGCCCCAGTGTGTCTCACCGTCCCACAGATGGCAGGTAGCGCACAGGCCTGTTTTTCACCCACAATCCTCCACAGACATCGACGAGTGCTCCCTGAGGGATGGCCTGTGTCCCCACGGCCAGTGTGTCAATGTCATCGGTGCCTTCCAGTGCTCCTGCCTTGCCGGCTTCCAGGGCACACCTGACCGCCAGGGCTGCGTGGGTGAGACTGTGCCCACCTGCTGGCCCCTGGTCACCAACTCAGCCCCAGCCATAGCAGCAGCCCCTCCCACCCTCACCTCAACTCCACTCTGCTCCTGCCCCCAAACCAACCTCCACCCCATGCAGGACCCCCTTCCCCCAACCCCAGCCCCTGTCCGCCCTGCATCCTGCAGACATCAACGAGTGCCGGGTCCAGAATGGTGGGTGTGACATGCACTGTATCAACACTGAGGGCAGCTACAGGTGCAGCTGTGGGCAGGGCTACTCGCTGATGCCCAATGGAAGGGCATGTGCAGGTAGGTGGGCACAGCCTCTTCTCACTGCCTGGCGTGGGGGGTGAGGAGGAGGGTTCAGCTCAGCTCTACACTGGCCCAGAGCCCAGCCCAGCACAGTTGTCAGAAACAGATGCTCGGTGTTGGCAAAGAAAAATTAGTACTGAGACAAAGGATTTTTGTTTCTCTTGGAGATGGAGTCTCGTTCTGCTGCCCAGGCTCGAGTGCAGTGGTGCCATCTTGGCTCACTGCAACCTCCACCTCCAGGGTTTAAGCGATTGTCCTGCTTCAGCCGCCTCAGTAGCTGGGATTACAGGTGTCTGCCACCACACCCAGCTAGTTTTTGTATTTTTAGTGGAGACGGGGTTTCACCATGTTGGTCAGGCTGGTCTCAAACTCCTGACCTTGTGATCCTCCCTCCTCAGCCTCCCAAAGTGCTGGGATTACAGGTGTGAGCCACCACGCCTGGTCGAGGCAAAGGATTGTTTAGCAAGCAGTTTTTACTTTCTGGACTGCAGGAAGGGTGCTCTTGCTAGTCACTTTGTCACGAGAGTACAACGAACAAAGGAAAAGCAGACGTATTTATTTTTTACGCATTTGGGGTCGTCATTACTGCTGTGTTGATCTCCGCTGGCTGGAGCCAGACCTCACAGTCTAAAGTAAAACCTGATTGGCTAACAACTTAAAACTTTTTTAAACAGGTAAGGGGCATATTGAAGCCAGCCAGACCTGAGGCACCCCCCTGCCTGACCTGTGGTCCTGGCCCCGGGCAGGCTGCTGACCCTGTGGGAGAGACCCTGGGGTTTTTGCAGAGGAGGGTGAATAAGGTGGAAAAGAGACTCAGAACTACTTGAGCACCCCCAGGCTACTCGAGTGACCATTGCTGTGCTCACCTGGCTACAGGTCATCCTGGGGCCTGGGGAGCAGATGTGTACTGGGTGGTCTATCAGGGCAAAGCTGAGCACAGTCCCCAACCCTCCTCTCCCAGACGTGGACGAGTGTGACGAGAACCCCGGCGTTTGTGACCAAGGCCACTGCAGCAATGTGCTGGGGGGTCACCGCTGCCTGTGCTATGATGGCTTCATGGCCACGCCAGACATGAGGGCGTGTGTTGGTGAGGAGCTGGGTCGGCGGGGGGGAGGAGGCGGTGTCAAAATTCACACACCAGGTCTTCCATTAGGTGGCACATAGGCATGAGACATGCCAGGTCCCACTTCTGCCGTTCGCAGGTAGGGAGATGAGGCTTTGTAACAGCGCTTCATGTTCCATTTAAGAGCCTCCAGTCCCCCAAGCCTGCTCTCCAAAGCCCATGACATCTCATTTATATAATGGAAGCAGAATTCTCCAAACCTTGCTCTTTGTAATGACATTTGTTTAATACTACATACCCAACACCTATGAGAGGATTGTGTCCTGTTCAAGATCACCAAAGACAAAGGGGTTTCTGGCAGAGGACAGTGTACAAGATGGGAAAGAAACTCAGAACAGTGTTCCCTTTTTTTTTTTTTTTTGAGACAGAGTCTCACTCTGCTGCCAGGCTAGAGTGCAGTGACACAATCTCAGCTCACCTCATCCTCTGCCTCTGGATTCAAGCGATTCTCTGCCTTAGCCTCCCAGGTAGCTGGGATTACAGGCATACACCACCATACCTGGCTAATTGTATTTTTAGTAGAGACAGGGTTTTGCCATGTTGGCCAGGCTGATCTTGAACTCCTGACCTCAAGTGATCCACCTGCCTCAGCCTCCCAAAGTGCTAGGATTACAGGCATGAGCCACCATGCCCGGCCAGAATTGTGTTCTCTAAGGTGGTGATTGCTGTCCTCACCTGGCTACAGGTCATCCTGGGGCCTGGGGAGCAGATGTGTACTGGGTGCCTTATCAGGACAAAGATGAGGCCAGCATGTGGAAGTTCCAGGAAGTAACAGTGTAACTTCCTGCCAAGAAACCCAGTGAAGCTTAAAGAGCTTAGAGAGTTCCAGCATATAGGAGTCTCGGAGAGCAAGCACATCAGTAACGGGCCTTGTGAGCAAATGCATTTAGGGTATGCGGTGTGCTCCATGCCTCTGTTGCAGATCCACTGTGCATATTGGCATAAAGGCTCTGAAAAGTCCTGCAGGAGGAAACGCTGGTTAGCTTTGTTGATCCCAGCCTTCTCTAAATGTATTTGACCATAAAATACTTTTGGAAACACATACCTGGTGTGTTCCTTGGAATGTGCAATGAGAAACACTCACAGAACACTCCCAGCTGCCCAGTAGTGGACACAAAGGAAGCTTCCAGCCCCTGGAGAAAAGAAAGAGAATCCTAGTAGAGAGGACCCTTATGGTGGGACAGTCAGGAATGCTGGTGCTCTCCCTCCCACCCTCACCCACCTCCTCTCCCATCACCCCTGCACTCAGTCCTCAGACCTCATGCTCTCTTCCCCAACAGATGTGAATGAGTGTGACCTGAACCCTCACATCTGCCTCCACGGGGACTGTGAGAACACGAAGGGCTCCTTTGTCTGCCACTGTCAGCTGGGCTACATGGTCAGGAAGGGGGCCACGGGCTGCTCTGGTGAGCCGGCGGTCAGCGGTGTGGGCAGAGGGGATTCCATGGAACCATTTTGAGAATCATGGGGTCTGTTTCCATCCCCCAGGGCAGAGCACAGCCAGAATTCATTCTCGTAAATTTTCACGGATGGCTTCTTGTGTTAAAGCAAGAACTTTACTCTGTCACCCAGGCTGGAGTACAGTGGCAGGATCTCAGCTCACTGCAACCTCTGCCTCCTGGGTTCAAGCCATTCTCCGCCTCAGACTCCCAAGTAACTGGGATTATATAGTCCTATACGGTGCCCTGGGGTCCCCTTGAACAGCTCAGCAGGGGAAACCCCAAGTGTCTGCAGCAGCATTTCTGAAATGTGAATGCCTGAAAATTTTTATGTGATACAAGGATGAACACTTAAACATTTGAATAGTGACTGCATTAGTTCCCTGTGGCTGCCATAACAAATGCTGACACGATTGGTTGCTTAGAAATTGATTCTTAGGCCAGGGACGGTATAGCTCACGCCTGTAATCCCAGCACTTTGGGAGGCTGAGGTAGGTGGATCACCTGAGGTCAGGAGTTCAAGACCAGCCTGGCCAACATGGTGAAATCCCGTCTCTACTAAAAATACAAAAAATAGCCGGACATGGTTGCATATACCTGTAATCCCAGCTACTCGAGAGGTTAAGGCAGGAGAATCATTTGAACCTGGGAGGTGGAGGTGGCAGTGAGCCAAGATAGTGCCACTGCACTCCAGCCTGGGTGACAGAGTGAGACCCTGTCTCAAAAGAAAAGAAATAAATTGATTCTCCACCAGGCAAGGTGGTTCACACTTGTAATCCCAGCACTTTGGGAGGCCAAGGCGGGAGGATTGCTTGAGCCCATGGGTTTGAGACCAGCCTGGGCAACATGGCCATATCGCAACATTAATAGAGACAGCAACCGCGTCTCCATTTAAAAAAAAAATTTTTTTTTTAGATGGAGTCTCACTCTTGTTGCCCAGGCTGGAGTGCAATGGTGCAATCTTGGCTCACCACAACCTCCACCTCCTGGGTTCAAGCAATTCTCCAGCCTCAGCCTCCTGAGTAGCTGAGATTACAGGCATGTGCCACCAGGTCCAGCTAATTTTTTTTTTTTTTTTGTATTTTTAGTAGAGACAGAGTTTCTCCATATTGGTCAGGCTGATCTCAAACTCCTGACCTCTGGTGATCTGTCCACCTTGGCCTCTCAAAGTGCTGGGATTACAGGCGTGAGCCACTGCGCCCAGCCAAAAATTTTGAAAATTAGTCTGGGCAGGGTGGCTCACATCTGTAATCCCAGCACTTTGAAAAGCTGAGGTGGGTGGATCACCTGAGGTCAAGAGTTCAAGACCAGCCTGGCCAACATGGCAATACACTGTCTCTACTAAGAATACAAAAAAAAATTAGCCAGGTGTGGTGGGGCACACCTGTAGTTTCAGCTATTTGGGAGGCTGAGGCAGGAGAATCGCCTGAACCTGGGAGGCAAAAGTTGCAGTGAGCCAAGTTCGCGCCACTTTACTGCAGCTCAGGCCACAGCTCTGGAAGCCAGAAGTCTGAAATCAAAGTGTCTTCAGAGTCAGTGCCTTCTTGGGGTGCAGAGGGAGAACCCGTTCCATACCTCCTTGGCGTTCCTCAGCTGGTAGATGCGTCATTCCAGTCTCTATCTCCATCTTCAGAAGGCCTTCTTCCCTCTGTATATCTATTTTTTTATTTTTCATTTTTTTATATTTATTTCATTTTTATTTATTTATTTATTTATTGAGACAGTGTCTAACTTTGTCTCCCAGGCTGGAGTGCAGTGAGGCAATCAGCTCACTGCAGCCTTCACCTCTCCAGGCTCAGGTGATCCTCCCACCTCAGCTTCCCACCACACCTCGCTAATTTTTTTTTTTTTTTTTTGTAGAGATAGGGTTTTCCTTTTTTTTTTTCCCCAAGTGGAGTTGTCTGACAGGCAAGACTCTTCTTTCCAGACTCAAAAGTAAGTCTGAGCTAGAGATATTATTGCAGCTTTGAATGTGAATGCCAGAGGGAATGTTTACAGTAAGACATGAAGAGGATTGAACATAGAATCTTTTTTTTAAGAAAAAAGAAAAAAGGAAGAAAGAAAGAGAAAAAAAAAGAATGAAGAAGAGGAAGAAAAAGGAAGAGAAAGAGGGAGAGAGAACGGGAGTATTGCTTTATTGCCAAGGCTAGAATGCAGTCTAAAAATGGGAATTGAAAACCTCTTTTATGCCAATAATTGTGCTTAACAATGGAGACAGGAAGGAATAAGGGAAGAAAATAACAAACAAGCAGCCAACCGATATTTCATTTAAACCTATGAAATGCTATGCAATTATTGAGGAGTGATTTACTTGCAATTATGTAGTCACTTTTGGAATAGGTGTGATATGGTACTGATAAGAATGTGTGTTTTGTGTATATGAAGTGGTGAGTTCTATAAATGTTTATTAAGTTTACTTGTTCCGGGTCTGAGTTCAAGTCCTGGATGTCCTTGTTAATTTTCTATCTCGTTGATCAGTCTAATAGTGCCTTCTTTGCCTCTTTTGATCTTTGTTGCTTTAAAGTCTATTTTATCAGAGGTGAGAATTGCAACTCCTGCTTTTTATTTATTTATTTATTTTTGCTCTCCATTTGGTTGGTAAATCTTCCTCCGTCCCTTTGTTTTGAGTCTTTGTAGTCGTTGCATGTGAGATGGGTCTGGATACAGCATACCAATGGGTTTTGTCTTTTTATCCAGTTAATAACATATATGAGTTTAATACTGCCATTTGATGCTAGCTGGCTGTTTTGCCCATTAGTTGATGTAAGTTCTTCATTATGTTAATGCTGTTTACTTTTTGATATATTTTTGGAATATTTTTGGAAAGGCTGATACTGGTTGTTCCTTTATATGTGTAGTGCTTCTTTCAGAAGCTCTTGTAAAGCAGGTCTGGTAATGGTGAAATCTCTAAGTACTTGCTTGTTCGCAAAAGATTTTATTTTTCCTTCGCTTGTGAAGCTTAGTTTGGCTGGATATGAAATTCTGGGTTGAAAGTTCTTTTCTTTAAGGATGTTGAATATTGGCCCCCACTCTTTTCTGGCTTGTAGGGTTTCTGCTGAGAGATCTGCTGTAAGTCTGATAGGTTTCCCTTTGTGAGTAACCTGACATTTCTCTCTGGCTGCTCTTAGTATTTTCTCCCTCATTTCAACCCTAACGAATCTGACAATTATGTGCCTTGGGGTTGGTCTTCTTGAGGAATATCTTTGTGGTGTTCTCTGTATTACCTGGAGTTGAATATTGTCTTAACTTACTAGGTTGGGAAAGTTTTCCTGAATAATATTCTGAAGAGTGTTTTCTAACTTGGATTCATTCTCTTCATCACATTCAGGTACACCTATCAAACGTAGATTAGGTCTTTTCACATAGTCCCATATTTCTTGGAGACTTTGCTCATTCTTTTTTATCCTTTTTTCTCTAATCTTGACTTCTCGTTTTATTTCATTAAGTTGGTCTTCGACCTCTGATATTCTTTCTTCTGCTCGATCAATTCGACTGTTAAAACTTGTGCATACTTCACGAAGTTCTCGTGTTGTGTTTTTCAGCTCCATTAATTCACTTATATTCCTCTCTAAATTGTCTATTCTCGTTAGCATTTCGTCAAACCTTTTTTCAAAGTTCTTAGTTTCTTTGCATTGGGTTAGAACAAGTTCTTTTAATTCACAGAAGTTTCTTATCATCCACCTTCTGAAGTCTACTTCTGTTAATGGAACGCACTCATTTTCCATCAGGCCTTATTCCGTTGCTGATGAGGAACTGTGATCCCCTGTAGAGGGAGAGGCATTCTGATTTTGGGTATCCTCAGCCTTTTACGCTGGTTTCTTCCCATCATTGTAACTTTATCCACCTGTCATCTTTATGATTACCAACTTTCAAATTAGGTCTCTGAGTGGACATCCAACTTGTTGATTCCCAGCGCCGAAATCTGAGCAATCCACTGCGCTGGCCAAAACAGCGGTGTTAAGATTGATGGTGCTTTTCTGCCTGGGAATCTCTGGTCTAGCTCCCTTCCTGAGTCTGTCCTTCAATCAGCTGAATAGGTGACTCTGTCTTCCCAGAGCTCCAAACAACATCGGCCAAAAGGGGACCCAGTCCCTCTCACTCTGCACCAAGAACTGCCGCGTCAGCCACAAGAGTCGTGCTAGCGGCCCGTGGGGCTCCTCTGCTGGGAATCTCCTGGTCCATGAGCAACAAAAATTCGTCTGAAAGTGTGGCGTCCTCTCGTTCTCTGCACTTTCACTGAGAGCTACAATCCTGAGCTGCTAGTGATCAGCCATCTTGGATCTCTCTAGGGTTTTACTTTTTTGCCTGGGTTGGTCTTGAACTCCTGGACTCAAGTAATTTTCAGCCGAGTCACTGCACCCAGCAGTATCTAATTTCTAAAGATGAACTCTGGCTGTGTTGCCCAGGCTATAGTGCAGTGGTGTGATCATAGCTCATGAACTAGTTCATAGCCTTAAACTCCTGGGTTCAAGCAATCCTCCCACCTCAGCCTCCTGAGAATCTGGAACTACAGGTATATGCCACCATGCTGAACTAATTTTTTAAAAATTTTTTGATGATCAGGCATGGTGACTCATTTCTGTAATGCCAGCATTTTGGGAGATCAAAGTGGAAGGATTGCTTGAGCTGAGGAGTTCGAGACCAGCCTGAGCATCATAGCAAGACCTTGTCTCATTAAAAATTTTAAAAAATCAGCCAGGCATGGTGGTGCTCACCTGTAGTCTTAGCAACTCAGGAGGTGGAGCTGGAGGATTGCTTAAGATCAGGAGATCCAGGCTGCAGTGAGCTATGATTGTACCACTGCACTGCACTCCAGACTGGGTGACAGAGTGAAACCATGCCTCAGGGAAAAAAAAAAGTGTTTTTGTAGAAACAGGTCTCGCTATGTCGCCCAGTCTGGTCTCAAACTCCTTGCCTCAAGCAATCCTCCCACCTTGGCCTCCCGAGTAGCTGGGATTACAGGTGTGAGCCATCTGGCTACACAGCCTTCTGGGAAGAACACCATTCACAGGATCAGAGCCTATCCTAATCCGGATGACCTCATCTTAAACAGTTACATCTACAAAAACCCTGTTTCCAAATAAGGTCACATTCACGGGTTGCAGGGTTTAGGACTTGAACATACCTTTTAAGGGGACATAATTCTGTCCACTCCAGTTACATGGTTATTTTCGTGTGTATTAGAAACAAACGTTACATAACAGAGCATCAAGCCCATGACTTCCTAGAGGTTGTTTACGTTGATCCAAAATCGTCTTTTAAAACATATGTATGTCAGGGAAAAAGAAGTGTGCTAAAGAAAGGTTGAGTGACAGTAGCTCACTCAGGTTTGAACATGGCAGAGATTATAAGGGTGATGCAGAATTGACTCTGGATTGGAAACGCTGCTGCACAGGGAAATCATGGCTTGGAAATCGGGCGTGTTCATTCAGACAGGCACTCTTTTTTTTTTTTTTTTTTTTTTGAGACGGAGTTTCGCTCGTTACCCAGGCTGGAGTGCAATGGCGCGATCTCGGCTCACCGCAACCTCCGCCTCCTGGGTTCAGGCAATTCTCCTGCCTCAGCCTCCTGAGTAGCTGGGATTACAGGCACGCGCCACCATGCCCAGCTAATTTTTTGTATTAGTAGAGACGGGGTTTCACCATGTTGACCAGGATGGTCTCGATCTCTTGACCTCGTGATCCACCCGCCTCGGCCTCCCAAAGTGCTGGGATTACAGGCTTGAGCCACCGCGCCCGGCCCAGACAGGCACTCTTAATGTCTAACCCAAGTCTCTCGTGCTGCTATTTCAGACCATTTCTGAGGGTTGCTGGGAGTCATGCCTGTTAGGTTTGGGAGTCTTCCTCTGGGCTCTGGGTAAAGATGGAAGCCCCCGGGTAGGTGGGAGGAGGCTTTCTGGGCCAGCTCTCCCCTAGAGTAGAAGAGTCCCTGCCCTTTCAGCTGCTATTGTACCAATTCTTTGCTCCTGGGACTGGGTCTCGCCACTGTGCCTCCTCTCCCTTTAGATGTGGATGAATGCGAGGTTGGAGGGCAGAACTGTGACAGCCACGCCTCCTGTCTCAACATCCCGGGGAGTTTCAGCTGCAGGTGCCTGCCAGGCTGGGTGGGGGATGGCTTCGAATGTCATGGTGAGTACCTGGGGTCAAGGAGTCAGGGCAAAGCAGAAGAGGTAGGTCGGGGACAAGGCAGTGGGAGGGTGAGGTCCAGGGGTGTCTGCAGTGGGGGAGTCAGGGTTGGAGGTTTGGAGGGTCCTTCTTCCTTCTGCCCCCACCCAATGCACATACTATGGGGTGAGAGGTCTGGGCTCCGTCTCTTGCAGACCTGGATGAATGCATCTCCTGGGAGCACCGGTGCAGCCCGAGAGGCAACTGTCAAAATGTCCCTGGCTCCTACCGCTGCACCTGCCTCCAGGGCTTTGCTGGAGATGGTTTCTCCTGCGAAGGTGAGACTGGGGGCGTGGGAGGGCAGGGGCCCCAGAGGGACAGCCACAGGGGCTCAATTCATGGTGCCTGCCATGGCCACTCAACCTCCTGACTCCTTCTGACTCACTCATTGCTCCATGGGTGCTGGAGAGGCTGTGTCCTCAGCCCAGGGGTGCTGCTGCCTGCCCATGGCTCCCTGGAACCCTTAAATACACGGGACACTTACTTCCTGGCTGCCTTCCTCCCTGGATCCAGAGTGACTGGGTCCCCTCTGGAGCCCAAGGGCCCAAACCACCTCTCCCTTCCCTACCTGCCTCCCACCCCCGAGTCAGGGACGGAGTCCCCAGAACTACTTGCCTGGGACTCTGTGTGACAGCAAAGTGTTCCAGTGACTGAAGCCTCCTGCCCACCCTGTGTGGGTGCTGGCCCACCAGCCTCCAGCCCTCTGCATCTTGGGATCCCTCAGACAGGGACGAATGTGCCGAGAACATGGACCTCTGTGACAATGGACAGTGCCTCAATGTGCCTGGTGGGTACCGCTGCGAATGTGAGATGGGCTTCGACCCCACTGAGGATCACCGGGCCTGCCAGGGTGAGACTGGGCCCAACAGGGCAGAGGACAGAGTGGGTGGGTCCCTGCCGCAGACTCTGGGTGGGGCAGGCTGACCCAGGGTCCCCGCAGATGTGGACGAGTGTACGCAAGGAAACCTCTGTGCGTTCGGGAGCTGTGAGAACCTGCCTGGAATGTTCCGTTGCATCTGCGATGGTGGCTACGAACTGGACCGAGGGGGTAGCAACTGCACAGGTATGAGCTCATCTGGGCTGGAAGGAGAGAGGAGAGACCAGGAGTTGGGGCAGGGGACGTGGCTTGCTCCCTCACTGTGCTCAGATCTCTTCTCAAGCATCCCCCCCTAAGTCTTGGTGGGGGCGGTGGGGGCGGGGAGGGGCGCTTGCCATGTCCCCATCGTTTCCTGTTCCTGTTCCCCTGCTGAATAAGTTCAGTGATTAAAGTGGCCGCTCCACCCAAGATGCCAAAAGGGTCTCCCACCTCTGCGTGTTTTAGAAATGGGCAGATGGTAAATATTTTTGGATTTGCAGACCACATGGTCAGTCTCTGTCATAATGATTTAACTCTGCCATTGTAGCTCAAAAGCAACCACAGGCAATACATAAATGAATGAATGTGGCCCCTGTGCCAATAAAACTTTATTGACACAAACAGGTGGTAGACCAGATTTGGTCTACAGCTTGGAGTTTGCTACCTCATGGTTGGAAAGTATTTTCACTCTATGGGTTTTGGCTGGGTGTGGTGGCTCATGCCCATAATCTCAGCACTTTGGGAGACTGAGGTGGGAGGATCACTCAAGGCCAGGAGTTGGAGACCAGACTGAGCAACACAGTGAGACCCCATCTCTAAAAAACAAAAACAAAAAATTAGCTGGGCATTGTGGGGCACACCTGCAGTCCCAGCTACTTCAAAGACTGAGGCAGAAGGATCCCTTGAGCCCAGGAGTTTGAGGCTGCAGTGAGCCATGATTGCACCACTGCACTCCAGCCTGGACAACACAGCAAGACCCTGTCTCTAAACATCAATAAATTAAGTAAATAAAATAGATACAGTTTTCATATGTTGACTGTATGGAACCCAGAGCAGGCAGAGTTCAATGAGCAAAACTGCCAAGCAGAACGGTGCAGGAGAGGGAATGGGGCTGGAGGGGACAGGACAGACTGGAGGCTCCTGTCCCTTTATGTTTCTTCTTAGAAAAGGACATGACATTGTCCCACAATCTAGTGCCCAGAAGTTGACCTTGAGCGAGGGCTACAGTTTCCTGGGATGAAGCCAGGAGGGAGGGGGGCCGGGGGAAGGCTTCCTGCTGAGGACCTCGCCTCCTCCCCACAGACATCAACGAATGTGCAGACCCAGTGAACTGCATCAACGGCGTGTGCATTAACTCCCCCGGCAGCTACCTCTGCAGCTGCCCCCAGGATTTTGAGCTGAACCCCAGCGGAGTGGGCTGTGTGGGTGAGTCCATGCTCAGCTCCAGATCAGGGTTCCGGGGTCAGCAGAGGTGGGTGGGACTGCCCTCTGAGTTAACTCGGATGTCAATGTGTTCAAATCTACCTGCTCCCGACAAACGGGACATCTGCTGGTATCCAGCAAGAGTGGTTGTCCTTGTCACCTGTTGAAACAGAAGTATACATGCACACACACACATACAGCTTTCCCCCCGACACCTGCTAACCATCCCCTTCTTCGGCCTGTTCAGACACTCGGGTCGGAAACTGTTTCCTGGAGACGCATGACCGAGGGGATGGCGGCATTTCCTGCAGTGCTGAGATCGGAGTTGGTGTCTCCCGGGCTTCCTGCTGTTGCTCCCTGGGCCAGGCCTGGGGCAACCCCTGTGAGCTGTGTCCTGTGACCAACACCAGTGAGCACTGTAACCTGAGCCACCGAGGCCTGGGAGCTTAGGGGGTCATCTCTGCTAATGGGGGGGTCCTTAGGCGACAGGAAAACTGAGAACTGGAGAAGGAGGGGGCTCATCCTGTGTCACACAGGGTACTCTTGGTAGTTCATTGGCTGGGCCTCTCTCCAAGGTGGTTTTCTGTAAATTCTCTGTGTTTATAGTAACTTGATCACTTGGTCAGTCAACAAACATTGAGAGTTCCTCTGTGTCATCTGCTAGGGACTGGAGACTCAGAGAAGGATGAGCCACAGCCTCTGCACGCTGCTTCTCCCTTAGCCTTAAACCACCAGTTTCAGGACTATGAGAGCAGAGCTGTCTTAAGGGTTTTTTTTTGAGGCATAGCCATAGCTCAGGAGAAAGCTGTAGAGAAGAGGGTAAGGGAAGGCTTTCCAGGGGAGGAGGCTTGAGTGAGGTTTTGAAGGATGAGTAGGAGTTTTCCTAGCAGAGTAGGGGGAATGATGTGCAATGCAGTGAGAACGGTATGTGCAAAAGCCTCAGGTATGAAACAGGGAGGTACCTGCCCATCTATTCAGGTGTGTGTGTGTGTGTGTGTGTGTGTGTGTGTATGTGTGTGTGTGTGAATGTCCAGGGTCTTCCTTGCCTGGGGAAAACTTGCAGTTACACTAGGATATGGTTTTGGATCAGAAGGAATCATCTTCTATCCTTCCTACCCCCAGCCATTGCCGTGTGACTCATCTGCTCACATGTTGAATGGGAACCCACATTTACACACACACATGCACATGCACACACACATGCACACACACACACACACGCACAAGCAGTGTCAGGACTGGCCAAAGTCTCTTGGCCCTAAGAAGCTAAAGAGATATGAGAATGAGGTTAGTACAGTAGAAGGATGGGGGCCCACTCTTGAGTCCTCTTTAGGCTTCCTGCTGTTGTCCCCTGTTTCCCCTAAGCTTTGCCCAAATACCCCACCTAACAGGAGCCTGTTTCCCTTACAGCTGAGTACAGAACCCTGTGCCCGGGTGGTGAAGGCTTCCGGCCTAACCCCGTCACTGTAATTCTGGAAGGTGAGTTCCTGGCAGACCATCCACCCATCGGTCTGCCTAGAGACTGACTTTTCTCTCATCTCCACCTCACCAAAGTGCAGAGTTGGGCGGTCTTGTCCTGGGATGGGGCAGAGCTTCCCACGTGGAGGCTGGGCAGCAGGACCACAGCATGCTTTCAGTTTGCGTTGAATTTTTTATCTATTCTTTCAGCCATTTCTTCCACTTGGTTTTTTGATCCTTTCATCCATCCTCCATTCTTCCATCCATCCTCCATTCTTTTGTCCATTCATCCTTCCATCCACCCATCCTTCCATCCATCCATCCTTCTACCCATTCATCCATCCTCCTACCCATTCATCCATTCATCCATCCATCCTTCCATCTATCTGTCCATCCATCCATCCATCCTTCCACCCATTCATCCATCCTTCCACCCATTCATCCATCCATCCATCCTTCCATCTATCCATCCATCCATCCATCCATCTATCCATCCATCCATCCATCCATCCATCCATCCATCCATCCTTCCACCCATTCATCTATCCTTCCACCCATTCATCCATCCATCCATCCTTCCATCCATCCATCTATCCTTCTGCTCATTCTTCCATCCATCCTTCCATCCAGCCATCCTCCATGTACCCATTCATCCATCCTTCCTTCCATCCTTCTATCCAACCATCCTCTATCTACCCACTCATTCAACCCCCACTCATCCCTCTCCTATCCTATCCATCCACCTATTCGCCCATTCATCCCCCATCCTTCGTCTATCCCTCATTCTTGCATCATCTCCCATTCTTCTGTCCATTCCTCCTTCCATCCACCCATCCTTCCATCCATCATCCATTCATCTATCCTTCCACCCATCCTTTCATCTATCCATCTTTCCACCCATCCAACCATCCTCCATCTACCCATTCATCCATCCCCCACTCATTCCTCTCCTATCCTTCTATTCATCCATTCACCCATTTATCCCCCACCCTTCATCAATTCTCCATCCTTCTGTCTATCCTTCCATCCACCCATCCTTCCATCCATCCATCCTTCCACCCAACCATCCTCCATCTTCCCATTCATCTGTCCTTCCTTCTAAACTCCCATCCAACTATCCTTTATCTACTCATTCATCCATCCTTCCATTCATCCTTCCTTCCATCCATCCCTCCATCCTTCCATCCAACCATGCTCCATCCACCCATTCATCCATCCCCCACTCATCCCTCTGCTATTCTTGTATCCATCCATTCCCCGTTCTTCATCTAGCCACCATCTGTCCATCCTTAACCTATTTCCCATTCTCCCATCCATCTCCCACCCATCTATCTATCATTCTTTTATCCATCTATTCAGTCATCCATCTATCTCCCATTTACCCATCCATCCTCAATACATCCATCCATCCATTCATTCATCCACACTTCTCCCATCCATCCGTTCCCTACTCCCTTTCTATTCCCTCCATTCATCCACCCTTCCATCCATCTTCCATCCCGCATCTATTCATCCATTCATCCCCCATCCTCCATTTATGCATCCATCCACTTATCCACCCATTCACCCATTTATCTATCTACTCACCTATCCATCTACCTTCCTATCCATCCACTCATCATCTCATTCATTAACCACTTGCTTATTTACCCATCCACTGTTTTCATGTCCATGCATCCATCCACACATCCATCCATTCATCCATCCTCCCATCCATCCTTTCCATAGGGAGTGATGAGGTTGGAGAAGACTATCCTCTATCTGGAGGAAGAAGGCTATCTATTCCTCTATCTAGAGAAAACCATGTGGTGGACGGGAGAATGGACTAACAGATGAAGGGAATGGAGTTGAATTTAGGGTAACATTAACTCAAGAGAGTCTGTGTCCAGCCATCCAGATAGACCCTTCAAATGTCAATCAGCCATGGGACAGGTCTTGGGGATCCTCGAGAGGGACCTGGACATCCCAGAGCATGGTGTGGGTGCCCCCTAAGTCCTCTACACGGGTTTAGCTCCCAAGCATGGCTTCCTAACTTCCTGACAGACATCGACGAGTGCCAAGAGCTGCCAGGGCTGTGTCAGGGGGGTGACTGTGTCAACACCTTTGGCAGCTTCCAGTGTGAGTGCCCACCTGGCTACCACCTCCGTGAGCACACACGCATCTGTGAGGGTGAGCACGGACTGCCTTTGGGGTGGGTCAGGCTCTTGCCCTCTCTCCCTGCCTTCCTGCCCTTCTAAGCCTCACGAGGGTCGAGGAGGAAAGGCCTCATGGAAAGGCTTTTGCTCCCCTGCTTCCCCCTTTGTCATGATCTGTCACTTCCCTCTTGCTGCTTTTAAGATGTTCGTGGCTGCTGTGGATCTGTGGCATGGGGGATGGTAGGCAGGCCCTTAAAAACGCCACGACACTCTCTTGCCGAAGTACAGCAGCTTCTTTCTTCACCATGTCTTTGGTGATTGTAAGCTTTTGACTGGATTCCAGAGTTCTGCAAAAGTTGATTTTTGTCTGTTTTTGCCAGCTCAATAGTTGCTTTTGTGGAGGAATGGAGCCCTGGAGTTCCCTGCTCTGCTGTTTCTGGTGACATCACTCTTAGCATGCTAATATTCCACCACCCATTTTTGCATGCTAGCTAAGAACACTTTATTACATCTTTTTCCAATGGTTGAAGAAACCAAAAGAAGAATAATGTTTTGTGACACATGAAAATTATATGAAATTCAAGGCTGGGTGTGTGGCGGCTCGCACTGGTAATCCCAGTACTTTGGGAGGCTGAAGCGGGAGGATTGCTTGAGGTTAGGAGTTCAGGACCAACCTGGACAACATGGTAAGACCTTGTCTCTACAAAAAATTAAAAAATTAGCTCAGTGTGGTGACTCACGCCTGTAATCCCAGCTACTTGGAGGCTGAGGCAGGAGGACCACTTGAGCCCTGGAGGTAGAGGCTGTAGTGAGCTGTGATTGTGCCACCATACTCCAGCCTGGGTGACAGAGCAAGACCCTATCAGAATGAATGAAAGAAAGAAAGAGAGAGAGAGAGAAAGAAAGAAAGAAAGAAAGAGGAAGGAAGGAAGGAAAGAAGGAAGGAAGGAAGGAAGGAAGGAAGGAAGGAAGGGAGGAAGGAAGGGTTATATAAAATTCGAATTCCAGGGGTCCATACGTAAAATTTGCTTGGAGCACAGCCAATGATGCCACAGTGTGTTTACTATTGTTTGTCTGCTTTCTTGCTACACTGGCAGATTGAATAATCATGACACACTGTAGTTTGGTCCACAAAAGCAAAATGATCCGGCCCTTTACAGAAGAAGTTTACTGCCCCTGAACTAGAGTATTGATCAGATTGAGAATCCAATTCTTTTTCCAAAGAATACTTTATCCATAAGGTTCTTGCTTTCTATCATATCATATTAGGAAGACATGGTTGATCCATTCTTAGTGATAATGAAACTGACTCATGAACTCAGGTCATTTTGTTCCTAGTAGAAGCAGTATCACCATCAGCTTTATTTTTATTAATTTTTTTAGAGCCGCTGTCTTACTCTGTTGTCCAGGCTGGAGTGCAATGGTATAATCAGAGCTCACTCTAGTCTCGGCCTCCTGGACTCAGGTGATCCTCCAATCTCTGCCTCTCAAGTAGCTGGGACTACAGGTGTGTGCCACCATGCCCAGCTAAATTTTTATTTTTTGTAGACATGGGACCTTACTATGTTACCCAGACTGGTCTCAAACTCTTGGCCTCAAATGATCCTCCTGACTTGACCTCCCAAAGCACTGGGGTTATTTTGTAAACTGTTTTTTCCCCACTTAATGTCATATTGTTTTCGTTTGTTTGTTTTTTAGAGCCAGGATCTCATTCTGAACCCAGGCTGGAGTGCAGAGGCATGATCAGGGCACTGCAACCTTAACCTTCTGAACTCAAGTGATCCTCCTGCCTCAGCCTCCCCAGTGACTGGGACTGCAGGCATGCACCACCATGCCCAGCTAATTTTTTAAATTTTTAGTAGAGATGGGGTCTTGCTATTTGCCCAGATTGGTCTCAAACTCTGTGCTCAAATGATCCTCCCGTCTCAGCATCCCAAAGTGCTGAGATTACAGGCATGGGTCATCACACCTGGCCCATACTATGTCTTTCTTCATCACTAAGATATGTGTGTATTTTAAGCTGATTTTGAAACCAAACTCAAGTCCCTGGTGAACTGGCCTTGCTGGGTCTCTGGCGGGGAGTTATTCAGACAATTCCTGGACACTGCCCGCTGCTCCCCTCCACCCCCCTTTCCCTGTAGATATTGATGAATGCTACACTCACTCGGGCATCTGTGGCCCTGGCACCTGCTACAACACGCTGGGGAACTACACCTGTGTCTGCCCTGCAGAGTACCTCCAAGTCAATGGTGGCAACAGCTGCATGGGTAAGAAGCGTGATGACCTCGGGAACTGGCAGTCACAGCAGCAGCACCTGGGCGTGGGAGGAAGTGCTGGGAGCCTTCACGCCTATGGAGAGGAAGGATAAGCTTCTCTCCTCATATACGAAATGCTGATATGTAGCAGTAAACAAAGCTGCAGGACTCAAAGCTTCAGTAAACAAAGCTGCAGCCCAAAGCTGCCATGAACAGTTGCTCAGGTTATACCCTGATCAACAAGGCTGAAAAACTGAATGACGCCCCAAGTGTGTTGGGGGAGAGACACCAAGCCGTAATCTTTTTGTTGTTGTTGTTATGGTTGTTTTTTCTGAGACGGAGTCTCACTCTGTTGCCAGTCTGGAAGTGCAGTGGCATGATCTCAGTTCACTAAAACCTCTGCCTCCCGGGTTCAAGCGATTCTCCTGCCTCAGCCTCCTGAGTAGCTGGGACTACAGGCATCTGCCACCACACCCAGCTAATTTTTGTATTTTTAGTAGAGACAGGGTTTCACCATGTTAGCCAGGATGGTCTTGATCTCTTGACCTTGTGATTCACCTGCCTCAGTCTCCCAAAATGCTGGGATTACAGGTGTGAGCCACCGCGCCCAGCTGTTTTTGATTTTTTAAGATGTAGTCTTGCTCTGTTGCCCAGGCTGGAATGCAGTGGCGCAATCTTGGCTCACTGCACCCTCCACCTCCCAGGTTCAAGCAATTCTCCTGTCTCACCCTCCCAAGTAGCTGGGATTACAGGTGTGCACCACCATGCCCAGCTAATTTTTGTATTTTCAGTAGAGACAGGGTTTCGCCATATTGGCCAGGCTGGTCTGAAACTCCTGACCTTAAGGGATCCTCCTGCCTCTGCCTCCCAAAGTGCTGGGATTACAGGCGTGAGCGACCACAACCAGCCAAGCCAGTAATCTTCAAATGAATCAGTGAATGAGTTTCTATGTCTTTGGCTCCCTCTTCCACTGATTTAGGTGACCCTTACCCACGTTCTTCTCTCTTACCCCAACTACAGATATGAGGAAGAGTGTCTGCTTCCGGCACTATAATGGCACTTGTCAAAATGAGCTGGCCTTCAATGTGACCCAGAAGATGTGCTGCTGCTCCTACAACATTGGCCAGGCCTGGAATAGACCCTGTGAGGCCTGCCCCACTCCCACCAGCCGTGAGTAACCCCCACAAGCTTCCTCCTAGCCTGGCCTCTCCTTGTTAAGGTTAAGGAAACACAGTGCTCTCAGGGCTCTTAGATTAATCCTCCTTGTTCTGATGAGAACCAGAAAGTTGAAGTTATGTCCCTCTGTTAGTATATTCTCACACTGCTATGAAGAAATATTTGATACGGGGTAATTTACGAAGAAAAAGAGGTTTGGCCAGGCGTGGTGGCTTATGCCTGTAATCTCAGCACTTTGAGAGGCTGAGGCAGGTGGATCACTTGAGGTCAGGAGTTCAAGCCTGTCCAACGTGGTGAATCCCTGTCTCTACTAAAAATACAAAAAAAAAAAAAAAAAATTAGCTGGGCCTGGTGATGCAGGCCCATAATCCCAGCTGCTTGGGAGGCTCAGGCAGGAGAATCACTTGAACCCAGGAGGTGGAGGTTGCAGTGAGCCGAGATCATGCCACCGCACTCCAGCCTGGGAGACAGAACAAGACTGTCTCAAAAAAAAGAGGTTTAATGGACTCATAGTTTCACATGTCTGGGAAGTCCTCACAATCATGGCAGATGGTGAAGGAGGAGAAGCATATCTTACATGGTGGCAGGCAAGGGAGTATGTGCAGGGGAATGGCCCTTTATAAAACTATCAGATCTCACGAGACTTATTCACTATCGCAAGTATCACGAGAACAGCACAGGAAAACCTGCTCCCGTGATTCAGTTACCTCCCACCGGGTCCCTCCCACAACACGTGAGGATATGGGAGCTACAGTTCAAGATGAGATTTAGGTGGGGACACAGACAAACGGTCAGTCCCCATGTATGGAAAGCGATACTTTAAAGTGGGCAAGGCAGCTTTTCTTCCATTTTGTAGATTTTGAGAATTCAGGATGGATCAATGGAGTTTTCATTGGTGGGAAAGGCCCTTGAAGACTCACAGTACTAGCTGAGGGTGGGGTGAGGTGGGGTTGAAGGGGGTTGGTGAATGTCCCAGGGTAGGGAGGAAAGCACAGCTGGTTAGAGAGACCACAGACCCCCTGGGCTGGGGAAGGGGAAGACCTGGAGAAGCTCAGAGCCAAGATAGGGACCCTGATGGAAACATCGGTCAGGTTGAGGGAAGGTGTTCTGGGCAGGGGCACAGCAGGACCCAAGGCCTGGAGGCAGGACCTAACAGCAGTGTGTTGACAGCAGGAATGAGACCTGTTGGAATGATCTAGCAGCCAGCCCAGGCACCAGAAAGAGCTGCAGGAGTGGGGCAGTGATGGGAAGGGGGCATCCAGGGCTTTACAGCTGTATTCATTTCTCAGGCCTGCTGCAGAACATTACTGCAAACTAGGTGGCTTTAAAAACCTGATGTTGTGGCTCATGCCTGTAATCCCAGCTACTTTGGAGGCTGAGGTGGGAGGATCACTTGGGTCCAGGCATTGGAGGTTGTAGTGAGCTATGATCATGCCCTTGTGACACCCTGTCTGTTTTTTCTTTTTTTGAGTTGGAGGCTCACTCTGTCACCCAGGCTAGAGTGTAGTGGCACGATCCTGGCTCACTGCAACTTCTGCCTCCCAGGTTCAAGTAATTCTTGTGCCTCAGTCTCCCAAATAGCTGGGATTACAGGTGTGCACCACCACATCCAACTAATTTTTTTATTTTTAGTAGATATGGGGGTTTCATTGTGTTGGCGAGGCTAGTCTCAAACTCCTGGCCTCAGGTGCTCTGCCCACCTCGGCCTCCCAAGGTGCTGGGATTAAAGGCATGAGCCACCGCACCTGGTCTGACTCTGTCTCTTAAAAAAAAAAAAAAAGTCCAGGTGCAGTGGCTCATGCCTGTAATACCGGCACTTTGGGAGGCCAAGGTGGGCAGATCACCTGAGGCCAGGAGTTTGAGACCAGCCTGGCCGACATTGCAAAACCCCATCTCTTCTGAAAATACAGAAATTAGTCAGGCGTGGTGGCACATGCCTGTAGTCCCAGCTACTAGGGAGCCTGAGGCAGGAGAATTGCTTGAACCTGGGAGGCAGAGGTTGCAGTGAGCTGAGATCATGCCACTGCACTCCAGCCTGGGCCACATAGCAAGACCCTGTCTCCAAAAAATAAATAAATAAAACCTAAAAATGAGACATTTATTCTGTCCAAGTTCTGGAGATGTCGGAAATCAAGGTGTTAGCAGGGCCATGCTCCCTGTAAGGCTCTAGTGGAGAATCCTTCCTTACCTCTTCCAGCTTCTGGTGGCTCCAGATGTTCTTTGGCATTCCTTGGCTTATAGCTGGTTCTTTCCAGTCCCTACTGATGGACACTTAGGTTGTTTCTAGTCCCCCACTGATGGACAGTTAGATTGTTTCCAGTCCCTTACTGATGGACACTTAAGTTGTTACCAGTTTCCCACTGATGGACATTTAGTTTGTTTCCAGTCTCCTACTGATAGATGCTTAGATTGTCTTCAGTGCCCCATTGATAGGCACTTAGGTTGTTCCCAGTCCCCCACCGATGGACACTTAGGTTGTTTCTAGTCCCCCACTGATGGACAGTTAGATTGTTTCCAGTCCCTTACTGATGGACACTTAAGTTGTTTCCAGTTTCCCACTGATGGACATTTAGTTTGTTTCCAGTCTCCTACTGATAGATGCTTAGATTGTCTCCAGCTCCCCATTGCTAGACACTTAGGTTGTTTCCAGTCCCCTACTGGACACTTAGGTTGTTTCTAGTCCGCGACTCATGGACAATTAGGTTGTTTCTAGTCCGCCACTCATGGACAGTTAGGTTGTTTCTAGTCCGCCTCTCATGGACAGTGGGGTTGTTTCCAGTCACTTATTTTTTTTTTTTAAAGAGAGTCTCGCTCTGTCATACAACCTGGTGTGCAGTGGCATGATCTTGGCTCACTGCAACCTCTGCCTCCTGGCTTCAAGCGATTCTCCTGTCTCAGCCTCCTGAGTAGCTGGGATTATAGGTGTGTGCCGCCATGCCTGACTAATTTTTGTATTTATAATAAAGACAGGGTTTCACCATTTTGGCCAGGCTGGTCTGGAATTCCTGACCTCAGGTGATCTGCTCACCTCGGCCTCCCAAAGTGCTGGGATTACAGGTGTGAGCCACTTCACCCAGCCTCCAGTCCCTTACTGATGGACACTTAGGTTGTTTCCAGTCCCCTATAGATAGACAGATTGTTCTGAGTCTACTACTGATGAACATTTAGGTTGTTTCTAGTCCCCCAATGATAAACTCAGGTTGTTTTCAAGTCCCTTATTGATAGACATTTAAATTGTTCCTAGTCCCCTATTGATAGACATTTAGGTTGTTCCTAGTTCCCTATTGATGGACACTTAGGTTGTTTTCCATCCCCCACTGATGAACACCGAGTTTGTTTCCAGTCCTCCAATGATAAACTCTTAAGTTGTTTCCAAGTTCCCCATTGATAGACATTTAGGTTGTTTCTAGTCCCCTATTGATAGACATTTAGGTTGTTCCTAGTTCCCTATTGATGGACACTTAGGTTGTTTTCCATCCCCCACTGATGAACACCGAGTTTGTTTCCAGTCCTCCAATGACAAACTCTTAAGTTGTTTCCAAGTTCCCCATTGATAGACATTTAGGTTGTTTCTAGTCCCCTATTGATAGACATTTAGGTTGTTCCTAGTTCCCTATTGATGGACACTTAGGTTGTTTTCCATACCCCACTGATGAACACTGAGTTTGTTTCCAGTCCTCCAATGATAAACTCTTAAGTTGTTTCCAAGTTCCCCATTGATAGACATTTAGGTTATTTCTAGTCCCCTATTGATGGACATTTAGGTTGTTTTCTGTCCCCCACTGGTGGACACTTAGGTTGTTTCCAGTCCCCCACTGATGGACGCTCAGGTTGTTTCCAAGTCCCTCATTGATAGACATTTAGGTTGTTCCTAGTCCCCTATTGATGAACATTTAGTTATTATTTTCCATCCCCCACTGATAGACACCTAGGTTGTTTCCAGCCCCCCACTGGACCTTTGTCGTGACATGGCTTCTTCTCCCAGGGTCTCTGTCCTCTTCTCGTGGGAGCATCAGTCCCTGGATTTGAGGCCCGCCCTACTTCAGGACAACCTCCTCTTGATTATATCTGCAAAGCTCCTGTTTCTAAATAAGGTCACATTCAGAGGTTCCAAGTGGATGTGAATTATCAGGGGGACATTGCTCAGTCCAGCGCACAGTCTGACAAGGAGGGATAATTGTGGAGCATCTCTGAATGCCAGACCCTGTGCTGAGTTCCAGGGAATGAGTCTAAGGAGGACTCAGCCCTTCCTGCCATGCTGTGCGGTCTGGGAGGAAGCTGCTCACAGGCGGTTCTGATCATGGAGTCGTTGAGACAGATCAGATGCCACCCACAAGTTCTGTGCTGGGACTTAGGTACCTGCCCCAATCTTGTGCCTCTGAGTCTGACATGCAGGTAGGATATGACACAGCTAAGTCCACACCAGCCGAGGGGCTGCTGAGATTGGTCTCATCACAAAGGCAGAAGTGCGATTAAGGGCTAGGACAGGGACCCAGGGAAAGGTGGCAACATGGCACCGGCCAGGTGCCTGCCCACATCTGTAGGCGGCTCCAGGAACTACAGCCCCACCAGGGCATTATGTCAGGCAGGTAGCATCTGAGTAGCATCTTTATCAGGAATTAATTGGTGAGTGAATTGCTCCGGAAGCCCAAAGGTGGTGCCACTCACTGCCCAGGGCCAGAGCGGCCAGTCAGGGGGAGGCTCCCATTGACTGCCTGGAGACCTCAAGGCTCAAGTGGGCTTCATTAGGGAAGGTGAGGGGAGAAGGATGCTCTAAGCGGATGGAACGGCCTGGACAAAGGTGTGGTGTCATGGTGGAACAGGTTGCATTCAGATGTGCATATACATTGGTGCAGCGAGAATGCAGGTGTCCCAGGTAGAGGGAAAGTGGGGACATGGGTGGGTTTGGAGGAAGGTCTTGAGGTTCAAACTGAGTCTGAATTTCCTGGTGAGGACGGTGAGCACGGTTAGTGGTGCCCATACAGGAAACAGATGGGGGACGTCCTGTCTGTGTGATGGAAAGCCTCTACTCCAGTGCTGGCCGAAGAGGAAGAAGGACGCCAGGTGTAGGGGCTCACACTTCTAATCCCAGCACTTTGGGAGGCTGAGGTAGGCAGATTGCAGATCACTCGAGCCCAGGAATTTGAGATCAGCCTGGGCAACATAGTGAAACTCCGTCTCTACTAAAAATACAAAAATTAGCCAGGTGTGGTGGCACATGCCTGTCGTCCCAGCCACTTGGGAGGCTGAGGTGGGAGGATCACCTGAGCTGGGGAGGTTGAGGTTGCAGTGAGCTGTCCAACTTGGGTGACAGAGTGAGACTTTGTCTCAGAAAAAAACAAAAAAGTAGAAGGAGGGAAAGGGGGGAGAGCCAAAAAAGTTCAAGGTGGCCACATGAGAGCTGGGCTCCAGGGATGAGGTGTCCCCTCCAGGTGGGGAGTCTATCAGGCCTGCAGCCCCAGACTCAGCTCTGTTCCCCTTTCCACAGCTGACTACCAGATCCTGTGCGGAAACCAGGCCCCGGGATTCACCATTGACATCCACACGGGGAAGCCCCTTGGTGAGTGAGCAGTCCCTGTTCCGTCTCTGGGCACCCACCCACCGGGGTCTGCTTCTTCCCACCCCTCCCCTCACCACAGCTCTTCTCCTTCCATCCTTCCCTCCTCCTCAACCCACATACCTTCAACTCCCCAGGAATCCTGCCCTCAAAAACACTTAAAAAAAAAAAGAATGACACTATTTTTATTAAACTGTTATCCATTTTTTTTAATGACGGTAAAATATATGCAACATAAAATTTACCATTTGAGCCAGGCACGGTGGCTCACGCCTGTAATTCCAGCATTTTGGAAGGGCAAGGTGGATGAACCACCTGAGGTCAGGAGATTGAGACCAGCCTGGCCAACATGGTGAAACCCTGTCTCTACTAAAAATACAAAAATTAGCTGGGCGTGGTGGCGGGATCCTGTAATTTCAGCTACTGAGGAGGCTGAGGCATGAGAATCGCTTGAACCCAGGAAGCATAGATTGCAGTGAGCCGAGATCTCACCACTGCCCTCCAGCCTTGGAGATAGAGTGAGAATTTTTTTTTTCTTTGCCTCCAGAAAAAAAAAATTACCATTTGAACTATTTTTAAGTGTGCAGTTCAGTGGCATTAAGCACGCTTGCATTGTTTTGCAGCTATCACCACCATCATCTCCAGAACTCTCTCATCTTCTCTAACCGAAACTCTGTCTCCATGAAACAATCACTCCCCATCTCCCTTCCAGCCCCTGGAACCCACCATTCTACTTTCTGACTCTGTGAATCTGATGATTCTAGGGACCTCCTGTGAGTGGAACCACATAAGATTTGTCCTTTTGTGTCTGGCTTATTTCACTGACCATAATGTCCTCAAGGTGCATCCGTGTTGTAGTTTATGTCAAATTGCAGTCCCCCATTGACAGACACTTAGGTTGTTTCCAGTCCCCCATTGATAGACACTTAGGTTGTTTCCAGTCCCCCATTGATGGGCGCTTAGCTTGTTTGAAGTCCTCCACTGGTGGACACTTAGATTGTTTCCAGTCCCCTTTTGATGGACACTTAGATTGTTTCCAGTCCCCCACTGATGGACACTTAGGTTCTTTGAAGTCCCCCATTGATGGACACTTAGATTGTTTCAAGTCCCCTTTTGATGGACACTTAGGCTGTAGTTTGTGTCAAATTGCTCCCCACAATCCTTTTTTTTTTTTTTTTTTTTTGAGTTGGAGTTTCAGTCTTATTGCCCAGGCTGGAGTGCAATGGTGTGATCTCAGCTCACTGCAACCTCCACCTCCTGGGTTCAAGCGATTGTCCTGCTTCAGCCCCCCGAGTAGCTAATATTACAGGCACCTGCCACCATGCCTGGCTAATTTTTGTGTTTTAGTAGAGGCGGGGTTTCACCATGTTGGTCAGGCTGGTCTCTAACTCCTGACCTCAAGTGATCCACCTACCTCGGCCTCCCACAGTGCTGGGATTACAGGCATGAGCCACCTCGCTCAGCCAGAATGCTCCCTTTTTAAGTCTAATGAGGTATTGCACAATTTAACACCTGCATGCCAAGTTTCAACCATGCACTGTTTAATTTCATTTGTTTTAATCCTCTGAATATATTCTCCTTATTTTTTTAAAAAAACTCCAAGCATGGCAAATAAAACTCATTTCTCCCGTCTCCACCTAAACTCTGTCCCTTTCTCCCTCTCTGGACGTTCTTATGTTTTATGGCTGGAGTATTGCTTTCTAGTTTTTTCTTCCTTCATTACATAATAGGTCCCCCACTGAAAATGTACGGCGTTGGTTTCTGGGGCGTTTTACGTAAATTATGTAATATCTGACATGTTGGATACAACTTGCTTTTGTCATCCAAAATGTATCTTGTGGAAATGGCCAGGTTGCTATCTGCAATGCAGCCTCTCTCTTTGCCCTGCCTAGAAGTGTTTCATGGTGCAGATACATCCCAGGTCCCCACTGACCGGCACTTAGGTTGTTTCAGATCCCCTTTTGATGGACACTTGGGTTGTTTTTAGTCCTCTATTGATAGATAGGTGGGCTGTTTCCAGTCCCCTATGGATGGACACTTATATTGTTTATATATAACTGTTTTATTAAGATATAATTCACATACCACACACTTCACCCATTTAAAGTGCCCTATTCAGTGGTTTTGAATACATTCACAGAGTTATGCAACCATCACCTCAATCTAAGTTTAGAACTCATTTTCATCACACAAAAAGAACATTTTCATCACAATCCCCCAATGATGAATACTTAGGTTGTTTCCAATCCCTCATTGATGGATACTTAGGTTGTTTCCAGTCCCCCACTGATGGACACTTAGACTGTTTTCAGTCCCCCATTGATGGACGCTTACATTGTTTCAAGTTCCCCTTTGATGGACACTTAGGTTGTTTCCAGTCCTCCACTGATATACACTTAGATTGTTTTCAGTCCCCCATTGATTGACACTTAGGTTGTTTCAAGTCCCCTTTTAATGGACACTTAGGTTGTTTCCAGTCCCCCACTGATGAACACTTAGGTTGTTTATATATAACAGCTTTATTGAAATATAGTTCATGTACCATACAGGTCACCCATTTAAAGTGCCCTATTCAGTGGCTTTGAGTACATTCACAGTGTTACACAACCATCACCTCTATCTAAGTTTAGAACATTTTCATCACACAAAAGTAAACCCCGTGCCTATTAGCAGTCACTTCCTTTCCCCCTTCCCTTCTGCCCCTGGCAACCACAAATCGACTTTCTGTCTCTATTGATTTGCTATTTCTAGATGTTTCCTTTAAATGCAGTCATGCAGTATTTGTTCTTTTGTATCTGATTTCTCCTAGCGGGATGTTTTTAGGGTTCAACCACGTTGTCACGTGTTACTGGGCTTTATTCCTTAATAAGGCTGAAGAATATTCCATGGTACAGACATTCCATATTTTGCTCTGCATTCAATTGATGTTTCCAGTTTCTTGCTAAATAGCATCTCATACCACTGTCCTGCTCACACTTAGGGCTGTTACTTTCCAGCAGGGTTGCTGGGTCAGGAAATGTATATTTTCAATTGAGAAAAATACACACTCTCTCTCTGCTCTTGTCTGTCCTCCCACATCCTGATCTCTTTCTGGTGTGAGTGAATGTATTTCGGCCACAGCAAGATTTTTTTGAATGTGTGCTGGTTTGTGGTCACAACATCCTCAACCAGACTGCAGGACTAGTGGGTCCCTTTGCTCAGGGTCACTGGAAGTCCCAGGGGGCTGGGCTGCCCCTGATGGCAGATGCTCTCTGCAGACATTGATGAGTGTGGGGAGATCCCCGCCATCTGTGCCAATGGCATCTGCGTCAACCAGATCGGGAGCTTCCACTGCGAGTGCCCCATGGGCTTCAACTACAACAGCATCCTGCTGGCTTGTGAAGGTGCACCTCTCCCTGTTCCCAGCCCTGGGGTCTGGGTGGGATGCATGTCACCCACTGTGCAATCTGGGCACATCACTAACACTCTGTAAGCCTCCATTTCCCCATCTGTATAATGGGCTAACACCTTTCCAAGGACCTCCATCTCATATAACCACCTTCACTCCAGCTCTGGCTGCTTCCAGAGAGACCACCTGCTCTGAAGCAGCGAATTGGGTTTCAGGTTTGATTCTGTTAGGATGGGCTTCTCTGTCACCCCCACCTCTTTTTCTGTATTTGCCCAGATGTCAATGAGTGTGGCAGCAGGGAGAGTCCCTGCCAGCAGAATGCCGACTGCATCAACATCCCTGGCAGCTACCGCTGCAAGTGCACCCGAGGGTACAAACTGTCACCAGGCGGGGCTTGTGTGGGTGAGCAGGATCCCTGGGAGGAGGTGCAGGAGCTGGGCTCTGTCGCCATGGGAACTTAGGTGGGGTATGGCTCTGTCCGGGTCTTCCCCTTTATCTGTACTATTCGGGGGGTGGGAAATGTATTGAGAGTGTGCTAATAGGATGTGATAGAAGTGGGAGCCCAGGTCCATGCTGACAGCCTGATGCCCCTGGTGGAAGTTTGAGTGGGGGACTTCAAGGCAGGTTCTGGCTTCCCTATTGCAGTAGGGGAGAACTCGGGCAAACACTGTGTGGTGGGGGCCCTGGGGACACCTTGCTGTCTGCACCCCCAGGGCGGAATGAGTGTCAGGAGATCTCAAATGTCTGTAGCCATGGCGACTGCATGGACACAGAAGGCAGCTACATTTGTCTGTGTCACCGTGGATTCCAGGCCTCTACAGATCATACCCTGTGTATGGGTGAGACCCTCATCTTCCCCCTCCTTTGAAGCCAGGCTGCCTGGGTTCTACACCTCCCCAAGGATGGAAGTGGTGTTTCTGTCCATCCTAGTTCACAGACAGATCCAAGTTTGAGCCTTGACATTAAGATATTGGGTAAATGACTGATCTGCCTCTCTGTGCCTCAGTTTTCCCGTCTGTAAATGAGGTGATATATCACACCAGGGGTACTTCCCAGCCTTCACCTTCAGGGGCCACTGCTCAGTCATCTAGGTAGGGCTAGGTGCAGGGGAGGAGGGCTAGGTCCAGCTGGTCTCTCACTCCCCAAGTCCCCCAATCCCCTGGGTGAGCTGGGCTGGGCTCTCAGGTTTTGCTTCTGCAGACATCGACGAATGTGACCGGCAGCCTTGTGGAAATGGGACCTGCAAGAACATCATCGGCTCCTACAACTGCCTCTGCTTCCCTGGCTTTGTAGTGACACACAATGGGGATTGTGTGGGTGAGTCAGCTCAGTTGGCAGGCTGGCCACAAAGTAGGTTCTCAGAACCTAAGGAAGTAAATCTAGAACTTGATCACAGAAAGATACCCAGAAAGTCCCCAAATATTTATAAATTAAATAACGTGCTCCTAAATAATCCATAGTTAAATAAATCATAAGGAGAATTAGAAAATATATTGAAGTAAAAGAAAATACATACTGGCTAACAAGGTGAAACCCCATCTCTACTAAAAACACAAAAAATTAGGCAGGCATGGTGGTGCACACCTGTAGTCCCAGCTACTAAGGAGGCTGAGGCAGGAGAATTGCTTGAATCCGGGAGGCAGAGGTTGCAGTGAGCTGAGATCACACCACTGCACTCCAGCCTGGGTGACAGAGTGAGACTCCATCTTAAAAGAAAAAAAAAAAAGAAAGAAAATGAAAATGAAAATGAAAGCATGACATATGAACATACATAGAATGCAGCTAAGGAAGCACTTAGAGGCAAATTCATAGTATTACATGGTTATATTAGAAAATATCAGCACCTGCCTCATAAGGCAGGTGGAAGGTTAATATACACAGTCTATACACTGAGTACTCAAGTTGAAGTCAATGCTCTCAACTCAGTTGTGGACAGAAGTACAAGGAAGGCTTGATCCTTTCAAGTTTTGTGGGTGACCTGACCTGCCCATCTCCCCTCTACAGATTTTGACGAGTGTACTACTCTGGTGGGGCAGGTGTGCCGATTTGGCCAGTGCCTCAACACAGCTGGTTCCTTCCATTGCCTTTGCAAGGATGGCTTTGAGCTCACAGCTGATGGGAAGAACTGTGTTGGTGAGTCTCCCTATGATGCTCAGAGGCATCTCAGCCAGCCCCCTGCTCCATAAGTACCATAGTTTGGTACTTCTGGGTGAGCATAGATCCATTTATTACCCAAGCATTTATTTTAAGGTTTAAAAAAATAATAGCCTGTACTTTGGGAGGCTGAGGTGGGAGGATAGCTTGAGGCCAGGAGTTTGAGACCAGCCTGGGCAACATAGTGAGCCCTCGTCTCTACAAAGAAATTAAAATTAGCCAGGAGTGATGGCTACTGCCTGTAGTCCTAGCTACTCAGGAGGCTGGGACAGGAGGATCACTTGTGCCCAGGCGTTTGAGGCTACAGTGAGCTATGATCACACCACTGCACTCCAGCCTGGGCAACAAGAAAAGATCCTATGTCAAAATAAATAAATAAATAAAATAATTATAAAACCAGCACATCAAACTATGTTTTTATGTATGGAGTTTGTGGTGTAGGGTGAAGCTGTCTTGAAAAGGTAAGATTCTATAAGCAAAGAATAGTAGAAGCGCTAAATGGATACCATGGAAGGAATCCACTGGTGGTGCCAGATTAGGAATCTTGCTACCTCTTCCTGCTAGACACCATCTGGCCCTACTTATAACCCCGTGAGGGTCAGATAATCCTTCCTCAGGTGTCCCTGTGTTCCTGAGTCTCAGCCCTTGCCCTGGAGCCAGAACTGCCACTGGGAGGACTTGTCTTGAGGCCCTCGGCCATCATGCAGTGATTGCAGGTGTTGATCCCAGTCCCAGGTGAGCCCCCTGCATCCTGGCTGGCACAAGGACCCTTCTTTCTCCTTTTCACAGACACCAACGAGTGCCTCAGCCTTGCAGGAAACTGCCTACCAGGCACTTGCCAGAACCTTGAGGGCTCCTTCCGCTGCATCTGTCCCCCTGGCTTCCAGGTGCTGAGTGACCACTGCGTAGGTGGGTGTCCAGCCCCAACTCCCAGTTCTGGGGCCAGGGAGTGCCTCTGGTTCTCCATCTGTAAAATGAGAATACCAGCTAGGGTTGTGATGAAGGTGGAGATGTACTTAACGCAGCACCAAACACAGCTTCCTAAACTACTATTGTCCTTCTGATTGTTTCTGGACTCCCAACTCAGGACTTTGTCTCTGGTGCCCACAGGCTTCCTCGTGAATCCTGTGAAATGAACATGAATGTGGGGTCTCACCGTTTCTCAGTGCATCCAAATGTAGAGCTCCTCACTTGCTAACTGGTGATGAAGGACCAGTCTGGCCCAAGCTTCAATGGTGTAATCACCCATAGAGATGATTTCATGCAGCCTGGCCTGATCTTCTTTGGTTCATTTATCCACTTGGGCTAGCCTCAGAGAGTGTGGGCTAACTGAACCATCCTGGGCTGAGCAGATGAGCTACCTTGTTCACTGTGGTCTAACCTGGACCAGTCTGGCCTGACCACCTCTGATTCGGGCTTCCATCTGGGCTAGGCTTGTTTAATCTGAGCTAACCTGGACCAGTCTGGCCTGGCCTCCTCTGATGTATTCTTTTTTTTTTTAAATGGAGTTTCGCTCTTGTTACCCAGGCTAGAGTGCAATGGCGCGATCTCAGCTCACCGCAACCTCCACCTCCTGGGTTCAGGCAATTCTCCTGCCTCAGCCTCCTGAGTAGCTGGGATTACAGGCACGCGCCACCATGCCCAGCTAATTTTTTGTATTTTTAGGTAGAGACGGGGTTGCACCATGTTGACCAGGATGGTCTCGATCTCTTGACCTCGTGATCCACCTGCCTCGGCCTCCCAAAGTGCTGGGATTACAGGCGTGAGCCACCGTGCCCGGCCCTTTTTTTTTTTTTTTTTGAGATGGTGTCTCACTCTCAGCTCACTGCAACCTCCACCTAGTAGATTCAAGAGATTCTCCTGCCTCAGGCTCCCAAGTAGCTGGAATTACAGGCACTCATCACCACACCTGGCTAATTTTTGTATTTTTAGTAGAGACAGGGTTTCAGCATGTTGGTCAGGCTGGTCTCAAACTCCTGACCTCAAGCGATCCTCCCATCTCGGCCCCCCAAACTACTGGGATTACAGGCGTGAGCCACTGTACCCGGTCTATTCTGATCTATTCTATTTGGGCTAGCTTAGTACAACATGAGCTAACCCCACCCAGTGTAGGCTAAATATGTCAATCTCAGTTAGCTTTGTGCAATTTTTTTTTTAAGATTTAATTTTTTTTCTATTTTTTCTTATTTTAATTTCAATAGTTATGGGAAAACAGGTGGTTTTTGGTTACATGGATAAGTTCTTAAGTGGTGAGTTCTGAGATTTTGGTGCACCCATCACCCGAGTAGTATACACACTGTACCCCAGTATGTAGTCTGTTATCCCTCACCCACCTCGTATCCTTCCCTGGGAGTCCCCAAAGTCCTTTATACCATTATTATGCCCTTGCATCCTCATAGCTTAGCTACCACTTGTAAGTGAGAACATATGCTATTTGGTTTTCCATTCCTGAGTTACTTCACTTAGAATGATGGCCTCTAGCTCCATCCAAGTTGCTGCAAAGGACATTATTTTATTCCTTTTTTTTTTTTGAAATGGAGTCTCACTCTGTCACCCAGGCTGGAGTGCAGTGGCACAATCTCAGCTTACTGGAACCTCCACCTCCTGGGTTCAAGGAATTCTCCTGCCTCATCCTCCTGGTAGCTGGCATTACAGGCGCGTGCCACCACAATGCCCGGCTAATTTTTGTGCTTTCAGTAAAGACGGGGCTTCACTATGTTGACCAACTACATGATCACTTGGCCAGCTACATGATCACTTGCGGTCAGGAGTTCAAGAACTTGAACTCCTGACCTCTTGAACTCCTGACCTCCATCCTCTGGCTTTCCGGAATCAGTCAAGTGATTGTCCAGCCTTGGCCTCCCAAAGTGCTGGGATTACAAGCATAAGCCGCTGCACCCGGCCTATTGCATTCCACTTTATGACTGAGTAGTATTCCATGGTGTATACATACCACATTTTCTTTATCTACTCGTTGGTTGATGAGCACTTATAAACATGATGGCTCCATATTTTTGCTATTGTGAATTGTGTTGCTATAAACATGCGTGTGCATGTGTCTTTTTCATATAATGACTTATTTTCCTCTGGGTAGATACCTAGTAGTAGGATTGCTGGATTGAATGGTAGTTCTACTTTTAGTTCTTTAAGGAATCTCCACACTGTTTTCCACAGTGGTTGTACTATGTACAATTTTAGTCTCTAATCATGAACTATTCCTAACCATGACCTTGACTCTGGAGATACTTTCCAAGAAGGACCTACACACACACACAATGCCCACCTCATGCTGAAGCTTATACTGAGCTCTCAGGACCCCAGCCCTGCTGCAGCCCGTGGCTGGACCTGCACTCCATCTGCCCCTCTTCACAGCTGAGTTGTTGGAAACAGACGCTCGATGCTGCAAAGAAAAATTAGCACTAAGACAATGGATCTCTCAGCAAAGCAATTTTTACTTCCCGGACTGCAGGAAGGGTACTGTCGCTAGCCATCTTGCCATGAGAGTACAATGAACAAAGGAAAAGCGAACATATTTATCCCTTATGCATTTGGGGTCGTCCTTACTGCCACGTCTGATCTCCGTTGGCTGGAGCCAGACCTCACAATCTAAACTAAAACCCAATTAGCTAATAACTTGAAGCTTTTTAAAAAGATAAAAGCAATGGAGAGCTGAGACATGCCTGTAAGCATGTCCAGCACAGATATTTTGGTTAAAGTACAAGGACGTAGAATGTACTACGTGCCTGTAAGCATGGCATGTTTAACAGCTATGTAGCATAGCGCTTAACAAAGAGTTATTAGCACACTTATGATTTATTCTTTAACAAGAAAGGAAACTTTAAAAAGGAACTTTTTTACTTACCACGAGTCCTCTCCCCACTGGTGGAGGTCCTACTTCCACCCCATCCAGCTCATGTCCCTGCCCCTCCAGACATTGACGAGTGCTCAGAGGAGCCCAACCTCTGCCTCTTTGGTACCTGTACCAACAGTCCTGGGAGCTTCCAGTGCCTCTGCCCACCTGGTTTTGTCCTCTCTGACAACGGGCACCGTTGCTTTGGTGAGTCCACAATCCAGGAAGCACACAGGGCTTAGGAAAGAAGTTGGGAAGTTGGGAGGGGAAGAGTCAGATCATCCAGAAAAGAGGGTTGTGGTTTCTTGTATGACCCTCTGGGAGCTCTGGCCAGGCAGAGGTGTCCCTCTGCATTAGCAGGGTTATCCTAGTGCCAGCAACCTCTTGGCTATAGAGGTCACATCTATGGAGGGTCAACCTCGTCCATTCTGAGCTAGCCTGGGTGTGCTTCGTTTAGGTTTTCCTGTATTGGCCACAGTCTTCTTCCATGAACTGGTTTTGTCCAGTTTGAGCTAGCCTAGACTACTCTAGGCTGGCTCCATTTCAGCTGGGCCAGCCTTGTCTACTGTGGGCTAACCTCACCCAGCTTGAGCCAGCCTGTTCTCTCACTGGTCATGGGCAATAAGGGTGAAAGCAGAGCCTGCAGTTCACCTCAAGCAATATTTGCTATTCTGGAGGGCTGGGGCCCCAGCCTGCTGGTGAGGACTTGTCAGATGGATGGATGGAGTCCAGAGCTAAGGATTGGGGGCTTGGGGTCTGAATTCCAAGATCCTCTGGCTTTCTGGAATCAGTCATTTGGCCTCTCCAGGAAGGGATTTTTGATTCAAGAGTAACCACCGAGTTTGATTTTTCTTCCTGGCACAGGAACACCCCAAAGCAATGAAGTGGGATGGTATTCCACCTGCCCCCCCAAAGCCCCAGTGCAGATCCTCATTGGCACAGAGTAGGTCACATATCCATCCTCAAACCAATCACCAGGGTTGTGGCATGTTCTGATTGGCCACTGGCAAGATCAGCACGGCCCATTCACCAGGACTGGGGTACAGGAGGTCAGAGAGGCAGGTGGGCACTGCCTATGGCCCTCAATCAGGGTAATGGAGCCCCCGCCCCACAGACACACGGCAGAGTTTCTGCTTCACTCGTTTTGAGGCCGGAAAGTGCTCGGTGCCCAAAGCTTTCAACACCACCAAGACGCGGTGCTGCTGCAGTAAGAGGCCTGGGGAGAGCTGGGGAGACCCCTGCGAGCTGTGTCCCCAGGAGGGCAGTGGTGAGTGTCCACCCCTGTCCAGGTTCCCCTGTCATGACGCGCTCTCTCCTTCCTCTCCCATTCTTCCCTCACCCTTCCCTGCACACACCCAGGGGCTGAACCTGGCCCCTGATTCTGACTCCCCTCCCCATCTCCATCCAGCTGCCTTTCAGGAACTCTGCCCCTTTGGCCACGGGGCAGTCCCGGGCCTGGATGACTCCCGAGAAGGTGAGCCTCTCACCCACGTGCTAAGAGCCCCTTCTGAGCCACCCAGTTCCATCTCTGCAATGCCTGGGTCTCTGAGTCTCAGGTTCCCCCTGAGACCCACGGGCTGCCCTGGACCCTGCCAGCCTGGGGTGTGGACTCTTGTCCCTTGGGACCTTGAGTGTGGTCAGGGCTCTAGGGGTTGCCTGGTGACAGGAACCATGTCTGCAATGCCTGCCGCCCGCAGACGTGAACGAGTGTGCGGAGAACCCTGGCATCTGCACTAATGGCATCTGTGTCAACACCGATGGATCCTTCCGCTGTGAGTGTCCCTTTGGCTACAGCCTGGACCTCACCGGTATCAGCTGTGTGGGTGAGTGGCCTGCCCTGCCCCAGCCCCTCCCAGGCCCCTCGCAGGACACGAAGGAGCAGAGCAGGGCAGGGAAGACACTCCCAGGCAGTGGGCGAGATCCTCATTCTTTCACACCTCACTCATTCATTTATTGGATCATTCATTCACTCACTTATTCACTCATTTGCTCCCTCACTCATTATCTCCCTCACTCATTCTCTGACTAATTCACTCACTTATTCGCTCCTTTGCTCACACATTCCTTCACTTGTTCATTCACTCCTTCATTCACACCTCATTCATTCACTGGCTCATTCATTTACTCCCTTATTCATTTACTTATTCACTCATTCACTCATTTGCTTCCTCACTCATTCCCCCCTCACTCATTCACTTACTAATTCACTCACTCACTCACTCCTTTGTTCACTCATTCCTTCACTTGTTCATGCACTCACTTCCTCATTCATTCACACCTCACTCATTCATTCACTGAACACTTACCACTTGCCTGCCCCATAGCCAGACTAGAGGTGCATTAATCTGGCCCCATCTGATCTGTGGTGGTCAACAGGCAGGCAGATGGGATGCTACTGAGGTTGGGGGACCCTCTGAAGGCACTAACCACTCCCTTACATCCACCCAGACACAGACGAGTGCTCCGTCGACCACCCCTGTGGGCAAGGCACATGCACCAACATCATCGGAGGCTTCGAATGTGCCTGTGCAGACGGCTTTGAGCCTGGCCCCATCATGACCTGCGAGGGTACAACTCTGCCTGCCCAGCACCTGGGCCATGTGACAGAGATGCCTGGGGGAGGGAGTGGGGGTCCCGCCAGCAGCCCCCACCCAGCTGGCACTTTCACCGGCCTCCCCAGATATTGATGAGTGCTCCCTGAACCCGCTGCTCTGTGCCTTCCGCTGTCACAATACCAAGGGCTCCTACTTGTGCACCTGCCCAGCCGGCTACACCCTGCGGGAGGACGGGGCCACGTGTCGAGGTAGGTACCACACAGGCAGGGTCCTGGGGCTCCCTATCCCTTGATCCCGAAGCCCCCCCCCACTGGATGTCAGTAACATCCTGGACCCTGGAGTCCAGCACATCTAGGTGTGAGCTCAGCTCTTCCACTTCCTGTCCCCCAAACAGAGGAATAAGAGCCCTCGTCCCTGAGCTGGGGAGTGAGCAATCAAGGAGGCAAAGTGAGTGAAGAGGTCGGGCATGGTGTCTCACACTCGTAAACCTAGCACTTTGGGAGGCCAAGGCAGGAGGATCACTTGAGCCCAGGAGTTTGAGAACAGCCTGGACAACATAGAAAGACCTCCTCTCTACAAAAAATTTAAACATTAGCTGGGCGTGGTGACATGTGCCTGTAGTTCCAGCTACTCTGGAGGCTGAGGTGGGAGGATTGCTTAAGCCCAGGAGTTTGAGGCTGCAGTGAGCTATGATTGCCCCACTGTACTGCAGCCTGGGCAACAGAGGGAAACTTTGACTCTAAAAAAAAAAAAAAAAAAGGACGAGGGGGAGGGCACATCTCCCTGGATCCAGAGTCTAACAGGACAGGAAGGGCTAGACCTGCCCTGAGTGGGTAGAATGGCAGGAACAGCCAATCAGTGCCTCCTGGGGGATAATGCAGCCGTGCCTGAGATGTTTTTATTGTCACAGCAGGGAGTGAGGTTCCTGGCATTGAGTAGCCAGGGATAGTACTAAGTATCATTCAGTGTGGTTGGGTGCAATGGCTCACACCTGAAATCTCAACACTTTGGGAGGCCGAGGCAGGTGGATCACTTGGATGTTAAGAGTTCGAGACCAGTTTCACCAACATGGTGAAACCCTGTCTCTACTAAAAATACAAAAGAATTCGCTGGGCATGGTGGCAGGCACCTGTAATCCCAGCTACTTGAGAGGCTGAGGCAGGAGAATCACTTGAACCTGGGAGGCAAAGGTTGCAGTGAGCCAAGATTATGCCACTGCACTCCAGCCTGGGGAACAAAAGTGAAACAGTCTCAAAATAAATAAATAAATAATACAAAATTAGCTGGGCATCATGGCACACGTCTGTAATCTCAGCTACTTGGGAGTCTGAGAGACAGGAGAATCACTTGAACCTGGGAGGCAGAGGTTGCAGTGAGCTGAGATCATGCCATTGCACTCCAGCCTGGGCAACAAGAGCAAAATCTGTCTCAAAAAAAAAAAAAAAGAAAGAAAGAAAGAAAGAAAAAAGGCTGAGCGAGGTGGCTCATGCCTATAATCTGAGATCAGCTTGACCAAAGTGGAGAAACCAATTAGCCGGTCATGGTGGCGCATGCCTGTAATCCCAGCTACTCGGGAGGTTGAGATAGGCGAATCGCTTGAACCCAGGAGGTGGAGGTTGCAGTGAGCTGAGATCATGCCATTGCACTCCAGCCTGGGCAGCAAGAGAGAAACTCCATCTCAAAAAAAAAAAAAAAATCCTGCAATGCACATAAAACAGCCACCCACCACAAAGAACTTTCCTATCCCAAATGTCCATGTGTCAAGGGTGGCAGACCCTGTTCTGAGACTCTGTCTCTGGGTCTGTTACAGGGTCATTGTTCCAGGGCCCATGAGCAGACTCACAGACCCTGAAGTGAGCAGGGGATGCAAGCTTTGGGGGGCAGTTCCTGATTCCTTCAGCTTCTTGGAGGCTGGGGCTGGGCAGGAGCTGGGGGCTTCCTTTCTAGGAGGGACAGACCCTTGGGAGGGCCTGCAGGGAACTCACTCAGGTCCCACCGGGGCTGGAGTAGGGTGGAATCCAGGTCCCCACAGCCATCGGGTGCCTGGCCTTGGCTGACCATCTATCTGTCTCTGGTCATCCAAAGATGTGGACGAGTGTGTAGATGGTCAGCAGGACTGCCGCGCCCGGGGCATGGAGTGCAAGAATCTCATCGGTACCTTCACGTGCGTCTGTCCCGCAGGCATGCGGCGCCTGCCCAGCTCCGGGGAGGGCTGCACAGGTATGGGGGCACTGGAGCTTCAGGGGTGCAGGGAACCCCTCATGGAAGGGAGAGGTTAGAGCAATAGGGTCAGACCGGGCACGGTGACTTATACTGTCATTCCAGCACTTTGGGAGGCTGAGGCAGGAGGATGGCTTGAGCCCAGGAATTTGAGGCTGCAATGAGCTAGGACAGTGTTGCTGCACTCCAACCTGGCTGGCGGAGTGAGACCCCATCTCCAAAAACAACAAAAATAAAAATAGGGCCGGACACGGTGGCTCATGCCTGTAATCCCAGCACTTTGGGAGGCCAAGGCGGGTGGATCACCTGAGGTGAGGAGTTTAAGACCAGGCTGGCCAACATGGCAAAACCCCATCTCTACTAAAAATACAAAAAAAAAAAAATTAGCTGGGCTTGGTGGTGGGCACCTGTGTTCCCAGCTACTTGGGAGGCTGAGGCAGGAGAATTGCTTGAACCCAGGAGGTGGAGGTTGCAGTGAGCTGAGATCGCGCCATTGCACTCCAGCCTGGATGACAGAGCAAGACTCTGTCTCAAAAAAATAATAATGATAAAAATAAAAATAAATTAATTAAATAAAGTAAAAATAAAAATAAGCAAGAGGGCTTTGGCAGACCCAAAGGGGCCCTTTGGGGCCGTGGGAGAGGCTGGCTGCCTGTGGCCTCCCCTCCTCCTCCCCCCGGCCTGCCTCTTCCCTGCCCTCTCAGATGACGATGAATGCCGCGCTCAGCCTGACCTGTGTGTCGGTGGCCGCTGTGTCAACACCGTGGGCAGCTTCCGGTGCGACTGTGATGAGGGCTTCCGGCCCAGCCACGCCCTTACCGAGTGCCATGGTGAGTGTGGCCAGGCACGTACAGTGGATGCAGCCACCCACTTCGGGCACCACTGCCTGTTGCTCCCACTGCCTGGGAGCTCCCCAAGGCAGGGACGGGTTCTGGGGCACTGAGGGGCAACCCCCGGAGCAGTTGCCTCCTCCACGCTTCCTCCAACCTCACTGGAACCACGCCACACCCTGGAACCCACCTTCCCCAGATCTCCCACTTCCTGGGAGCTAACCCCAGCGCGTGACCCACTAGCGCCATCTGTCCTGTGTATCCAACTCCCTCCTGGATACCCCAATTCCCAACATCCCCAAAATACAGCTTGCCCCAAAGCAAGTTCAGTCTTTGCCCCCAAGCCAGCCTCCTGGAGTGACCCTTGGCCTTCCTTTTGTTCTCCGCAGACATCCGGCAGGGGCCCTGCTTCACCGAGGCGCTGCAAGCCACATGCCAGGCTCTGTCCAGCGGGAGTGAGGCTGTCACCAGGGCTGAGTGCTGCTGTGGGGGCGGCCGGGCCTGGGGGCCCCACTGCGAGCTCTGTCCCCTGCCCAGCACCTCCACCTACAGGAAGCTGTGTCCCCACGGCTCAGGCTACACCACCGAGGGCCGAGGTGGGTGCCCATGCCCTCAGGACCCAGGGAGGCAGGGAGCGGGGGAGTTTGCTCAAAGTCATGTGTCTGTACTCCAGCAGGTGCTAGAATGTGTGAATCACTCTGTGTGTGTGTGTGTGTGTCTTTGTGCTAGCAGATATGAGAACCAGTAGGTGCCTTGTATGTGTGCAAGAACTCGGGGGGTTGAGGGAGCAGGTGTGTGAGCCTGTGTGTGTGTGTGTGTGTGTTTTGAGACACTCACTTTGTCACCCAGGCTGGAGTGCAGCAGTGCAATCTCAGCTCACTGCAACCTCTGCCTCCCAGTGACATACCTGTCATCCCAGCACTTTGGGAGGCTGAAGCAGGAGGATCGCTTGAGCCCAGGAATTTGAAGCTGCAATGAGTGAGGATGGTGCCACTGCACTCCAGCCCGGGCAACAGAGCAAAACCCCATCTCCAAAAACAATAAAAATAAAAAGCAAGAGGGCCTAGACAGACCCAAAGTTGCCCTTTGGGGCCATGGGAGAGGCTGGCCGTCCCACAGCCAGTAAAGATGGGGTTTTGCCATGTTGGCCAGGCTGGTCTCGAACTCCTGGCCTCAAATGATCCGCCCACCTCAGCCTCCCAAAATGCTGGGATTACAGGCGTGAGCCACTGCGCCCGGCCCAGTGTGTGTTCTTTGTGTGTGAGAGCTCATTCCAGCTGCAGGGGAGCCGGTGTGTGTCTGTGTCAGCTGGGCGAGAAGAACACACCGTGTTCATCTGTGAACTAGAAGGCAGTGAGAGGAAGCCAGCCAGCCTGTGTGTTCTGGGCTCGGGTGAGTGTACAAGGGCAGGTATGTGAGTGTGTGCGTGTGTGAGCAAGTGTGAGGCCATCAGCGTGTCTCATTGAGTGTGTCACTGAGAGTGAGATGGGTTATCTATGTGACCAGAAGTGACATCAATAGGACTGGGGAGGAAATGGCTTTTCGAGGGTGTGTCTCGGGGGAGACCTGGGAGTCCCTCAGTGTGAGTGTGTGTTTTTGTGTTTCTGCAGGATCATCTAGGTGTGTGGCTGGTGTGTCATGTTGCATGCACTGTGTCTCTGTTTGCGTATGTGTGTGTGTTTTTTTGGGGAGGACAGAGTCTTGCTCTTGTCACTCAGGCTGGAGTGCAGTGACACAATCTCAGTTCACTGCAACCTCCGCCTCCCGGGTTCAAGTGATTCTCCTGCCTCAGCCTTCCGAGTAGCTAGGACTACAGCGCCCACCACCACGCCTGGCTAATTTTTGTATTTTTAGTAGAGATGGGATTTCCCCATGTTGGCCAGGCTGCTCTTGAACTCCTGACCTCATAATCTACATAATTTCTCTTTTTTTTTTTTTTTTTTTGAGATGGAGTCTGTCACCCAGGCTAGAGTACAGTGGCATAATCTCAGCTCACTGCAACCTCTGACTCCCAGGTTAAAGCAATTCTCAGCCTCCTGAGTAGCTGGGATTACAGGCGCCCACCACTACATGCAGCTAATTTTTGCATTTTTAGTAGAGACGGGGTTTCGCCACGTTGGTCAGGCTGGTTTTGAACTCCTGACCTTGTGATCCGCCTGCCTCACTCTCGGCCTCCCAAGGTGCTGGGATTACAGGTGTGAGCCACCACGCCCATGTATCTCTGTTGTGCATGTTGGCACACTGAGGAGGTGTCACTATCGAGGCTGGTGGAGAGTGTGGGGGTGGAGCAGGTTGGGGGTGAGGGGTGGGTAGGTGTCATCCACAGCCTGAGGATGGGGTCCACGTGGGCTGGGGTGCAGTGGCAGGTGTGGAAAGGAGGCTGGACTTGCCTCCGAGAAGAGGGCTGCCAAGCAGAGAGAAGGAAACACACCTCAATGGGTCTCGGCGGCCAGCCAACCCCATCTGCACCCTGCTTTTCCCCAGATGTAGATGAGTGCCGCATGCTCGCTCACCTGTGTGCCCATGGGGAGTGCATCAACAGTCTCGGCTCCTTCCACTGCCACTGTCAGGCCGGGTACACGCCAGATGCTACTACCACCACCTGCCTGGGTGAGCCCAGCCCTCTGCACCTGCACACTTGGCCCAGCCCCGCCACCTTCTGCGCAGCCCCTGACCCCAAATTCCCTGAGATTTTCCAGTTTGCAATGTTAGGTTTTCATTTACAAAGTGGTGCCTGAACCGTACAGACAACTGAGGGCCAGGTGTGATGGTTCGCTACTGTAATCCCAGTATTTTGGGAGGTGGAGGTGGGAGGATTGAGGCCAGAAGTTCCAGACCAGCCTGGGCAATATAGCAAGACCGCATGACTACAAAAAATTTCAAAAGAAAATTTGACAGGAGTGGTGGCCTGTAGCCCCACATGTGCCTATAGTCCCAGCAACTGGGGAGGCTGCTTGAGCTCAGGAGTCCGAGGCTGCAGTGAGCTATGATTGTGCCACTGCAGTCCAGCCTGGGTGACAGAGTGAGACCTTGTCTCTTAAAAAATGAAAAAGAAAAGAAAAGAAATAAAAAGAAAGAAAAAGGAAGGAAGGAAGGAAACATCCTTTCCTTCTCCCACCCTATCCCATTTGGGCCACTTTCCTGCTGTTATTTCTTCCTTTTATTTTGCACATCCTGAGATTCTTCAATTACATTTTGTAGCAGGTATACATCTAAGTTAGAGGGAGGCAAACTCCAGCCCGAGGGCCGAGTGTGGCCCTCCATTTGTTCTTGTCAGTAAAGTTTTATTAGCATACAGCCATGCACGTTTGTCTGTTTACCCTCAATGGCTGCTTTGTGGCTACAAAGGCCACATGGAGTAGTTGTGTCTGAGATGGTGTGGCCTACAAAACCAAATGTATTTACCATCTGGCTTTTTGCAGAAAAAATGCTAATTCCTATGTAAGTCCATAGATTCTGGATGGTCGGGGTCTGAGTGGAAACCCCAGTTCCTGAACATCCCCAGAGAATGTCTCTCTAACCCCGCCCCCACCACACCCCGCTGTCCTTCCCTAGATGTGGACGAGTGCAGCCAGGTCCCCAAGCCGTGTACCTTCCTCTGCAAAAACACAAAGGGCAGTTTCCTGTGCAGCTGTCCCCGAGGTTACCTGCTGGAGGAGGATGGCAGGACCTGCAAAGGTGATGTCCTTTCAACTCACCCCCTCCCCTGCTGCTGCATGCACTCTAGGGCCCCACTCCTGTCCCCAAAGGGATACCCGAGACATGTGTCCTGCAGTCTCACCCCTTCCCATCTGCATGGAGTCAAGCACTGTCTCTGGGGTCTTTCTCCTATCACTCCTCTGCCTGGAGGTTGCAAGGGCAGCCTCTGGGAAGTCTCCCAAGCCCCCACTGAGCCCTGACCTGAGCCTGCTGGACCATCTGTGCTGCAGACCTGGACGAATGCACCTCTCGGCAGCACAACTGTCAGTTCCTCTGTGTCAACACCATCGGCGCCTTTACCTGCCACTGTCCCCCCGGCTTCACCCAGCGCCACCAGGCCTGCTTCGGTGAGTAACCCTTCCCCGTCACCAGGAGTTGGTGCACGACCCCAGCCTTAGGTCTTTTGTTCACCAAAAAGGTATCAAGTTGGCCAGGTGAAGTGGCTCATGCCTGTAATCCCAGCATTTTGGGAGGCCAAGGCAGGTGCATCATCTGAGGTCAGGAGTTGGAGACCAGCTTGGCCAACATGGTGAAACCCCGTCTCTAGTAAAAATACAAAAAATTAGGCAGGCATGGTGGTGGGCACGTGTAATCCTAGCTACTCAGGAGGCTGAGGCAGGAGAATCGCTTGAACCTGGGAGGCAGAGGTTGTAGTGAGCCAAGATCACGCCACTGCACTCCAGCCTGGGCAACAAGAATGAAACTCCATCTGAAAAAAGAAGTATCAAGCACTGGGCGTGTGCTAGAGATTGGGGACATGGGGGCAATCAGAACAAAATCATTGCTTTCTCAGCACTTCCTTCCTGGGGCATCTAGAACCTCCTTCTTTTCCTTTGGAAAAAGCGTGACTCTCTGGCCTTGGCTCATGACATCTTCCCTTCCCCCTGACAAGTCCCTACTGGCTCTGCCTTCCAGAGCCTCCCAAGAGTGCTCCTGAAATCCCAGGTCTCACATAGTCCCGAAAGGAAATCGGTTCAACAGCTAAATCCCCAAGAGCATCTGCTACCACCATTGTTTCTTAGTGTCTTGTGGCCCCCAGGGAACCCAATCTTCCCCAAAGGCAGAGCCTAGCCAAGGGTGGCCCCATTCATGCTCCCACTAGTCTACCCAGACAGTACCTACTCAGCAACTGCTGTGTACCAGGCAGTGCTCCAGACCAAACGGTGGCAAACTTCAGCCTGCCAGCCAAGCCTGGCCCCCTGCTTGCTTTTGTTAATAAAGTTTTATTGACACACAGCCAAGCCCACTTGCTTACAATTCCCTGCAGCTGCTTTTGCACTATATTGGCAGAGAAGAGTCTTGCGGCAGAGCCTGTTACAGAAACAGAAATGGTTTGTCGGGCCCTGTTATAGACCCTGGGGGTACAGCAACAAATATGAGAGGCAGGGCTCCTCCATCATGGAACTTTCCTTCTAGCACAGAATCAGACTAGAAGCAGACAGAACAAGAAATTAACAGAATGTTGTGCCTGGGTACGGTAGCTCACACCTGTAATCCCAGCACTTTGGGAGGCTGAGGCTGGCAGATCACTTGAGGTCAGGAGTTTGAGACCAGCCTGGCCAACATGACAAAACCTCATCCCCACTAAAAATGTAAAAATTAGCAGAGCGTGGTGGTGGCACCTGTAATCCCAGCTACTCGGAAGATGGAGGCAGGAGAGTCACTTCAACCTGGGAGGTGGAGGTTGCAGTGAGCCAAGATCGCGCCACTGCACTCCAGACTGGGCAACAGAGCTAGACTCTGTGTCTAAAAAAAAAAAAAAGTAAAGTTTTTACTGGATGTGTGAGCAGCTACATGGACCAGGCACATGCATCCCATGGGTACCATCCATGTAGCATGCTCACACGTGACTTCTTCTCTCACTAGAATAGAGTTTAAATTCTCAGCCAGGCAGGTGGTGGTGTGAGGCTTAACTTGACCAAGAGTCAACAAACTTTTTCTGTAAAGGGGCTGAGAGGAGTAAATATTTTCAGCTTTGTAGTTCATATGGTCTCTGTCACAGTGTTTGAACTCTGCCAAGATAGCATCAAAGAAGCCCAAAAGATATGTAAATGAATGACCATGTCTGTGTGCCAATAAAACTTTATTGGTACAACAGACAGTGGCTTGGATTTTGTCCCAAGGTGTTCTAGTTTGCTGATGACTAAACTATTAATAGAAGATCAAACTCACATGATCACAGTAGGCCAACCGGACACTTGGTTTGCTTTGCTAGATTTAAGGGAAAGAAATTTCTGGTGCTGTTGGACATTCTTTAATTTTTGAGATGGAGTCTTGTTCTGTTGCCCAGGCTGGAGTGCAGTGGCACAATCTCGGCTCACTGCAATCTCACCTCCCAGGTTCAAGCAATCCCCCTGCCTCAACCTCCCAAGTAGCCAGGACTACAGGTGTGCGCCACCATGCCTGGCTAATTTTTGTATTTTTTGTAGAGACAGGATTTTGCCATGTTGCTCAGGCTGGTCTTAAACTCCTGGGCTCAAGCAATCTGCCCACTCGGTCTTCCAAAGTGCTGGGATTGCAGGTGTAAGCCACAGCGCCAGGCTGTGTCAGACATTTCTTTCTGGCCTGAATCTAGAGCTATTCTCCATAGCCCCTCAAGTGACAGCTCAGGCAACTGCAGGAGCCACTCCTACTTAGAAGCTGCATGTGCCCATGTCAGTTGTTCCCAAGAGATATTCATTTTTTGTTTGTTTTTCGAGACAGAGTCTCACTCTGTCGCCCAGGCTGGAGTGCAGTGGCACGATCTCAGCTCACTGAAACCTCCACCTCCTGGGTTCAAACGATTCTCCCGCCCCAGCCTCCTGAGTAGCTGGGATACAGGCATGCAGCACCACATCCAGCTAATTTTTGTATTTTTAGTAGAGGCAAGGTTTCACCATGTTGGCCAGGCTGGTCTCGAACTCCCAGCCTCAGGCTATCCGCCTGCCTTAGCCTCCCAAAGTGCTGGGATTACAGGCATGAGCCACTGTGCCCGGCCCCAAGAGAGACTTTACATCTCCATAGATATATGCCTAGTGTCAAGAATCTCTGTACCCAAGAAAGCCAAAGCAGGATTTTCCATCAGGAATTTATTGTTCATTCCCCAAAATCCCAGTTCAAATGCTATATACCAGCCATGGGCTCCTACCATCGTAACAATGCTCTCTGGCAATCTGGCCATTTGAGTCAACTCAGGCTGCCATAATACACAGACTACAAGTGTGGGATTTAGCAAATTCAAATCCAAAAACTTGGCTGGGTGAAGTGGCTCACACCTGTAATCCCAGCACTTTGGGAGGCTGAGGCAGGACGATCTCTTGAGCCCGGGAGTTTGAGATTATCCTGGGCAACAGAGCAAGAGCTCATCTCTACAAAAAATTCTAAAAATTAGCCAGGCATGGTGGCGCACACCTGTGGTCTCCACTAGTCGGGAGGGGTAGGAGGGTCACTTGAGCCCAGGAGTTGGAGGCTGCGGTGAGCCATGATCATACCACTCCACTTCAGCCTGAGTGACAGAGCAAGATCCCATTTCTTACAAATAACAACAAAAAAAATTATAACTATGGACCTCTGTGCCTACCATTTCATTTTTAAAAGCTTATTCCAAGGAAATCATCACAGAAACAGACAAAGATTTACCTAGCCTTCATATTGTTTAAAATGGTGAAAAATTAGAAAAATCCTAGTGTCTTTTATTTGGCAGTTGGGCTGGGGGTGGTAGCTCAAGCCTGTAATCCCAGCACTTTCGAAGGCTGAGGTGGGTGGATCCCTTGAACCTAGGAGTTTGAGACCAGCCTGGGCAACATAGTGGACAATGTAGTCCCCACCAAAAATACAAAAAATAGCCAGGCATGGTCTTGTGCACCTGTAGTCCCAGCTACCCGGGAGACAGGTGGGAGGATCACCTGAGCCCAGGAGGTGGAGGTTGCAGTGAGCTGAGATCATGCCACTGCACTCCAGCCCAGGAGACAGAATGAAATCCTGTCTAAAAATAAGAAAACTGGCCAGGCATGGTGGCTCACGCCTATAATCCCAGCACTTGGAATCTGAGACAGGCGGATCATGAAGTCAGGAGTTTGAGACTAGCCTGACCAACATGGTGAAACCCCGTCTCTACTAAAAATAAAAATAAAAAAATTAGCTGGGCGTGGTGGCACATGCCTGTAATCCCAGTTACTCAGGAGACTGAGGCAGGAGAATCCCTTGAACCCAGGAGGAGGAGGTTGCAGTGAGCTGAGTTGGCGCCACTGCACTCCAGCCTGGGTGACAGAGCAAGACTCTGTCTCAAAACAAAAAAAAGAAAACTGACAATTGGTTAAATAAAGCAGAGCAAATCCACACCAAGTGAAGATGTGGTGACCATTTAAAATTACGTGAATAAGAATAGTAAGAAAAAAATATGTGCATGTGTGTATATATACATATTTATTCATATCTTTAAAAATATATATGTATATATTTTAAAATGGAATCTCGCTCTATCAGTCACCCAGACTGGAGTGTAGTGACACCATCTTGGCTAACTGCAACATCTACCTCCCAGGTTCAAGCAATTCTCCTGCCTCAGCCTCCCAAGTAGCTGGGACTACAGGCGTGTACCATCACACCTGCCTAAATTTTTATGTATTTTTAGTAGAGATGGGGTTTCACCATGTTGTCCAGGCTGGTCTCGAACTCCTGACCTCGGGTGATCCACCTGCCTCAGCCTCCCAAAATGCTGGGATTACAGGCGTGAGCCACTGCACCCACCCCCCTAAAATAGCAAGAATATTTAAAGACACAGAAAGATGTTTATAGACTACTCTATTTAAAACAATAGCTTACACACACACACACACACACACACACACACACACACACACACACCATACACTGGTAGCTTAAACTACAGGGATTGATTTTCCCTCAGTGCTGGAGGCTGGGCAGTTCAAGATCAATGTGGCAGCCTGGTTGGTTCTGTGAGGGCTTTCCTCTTGGTTTGCAGACAGCTGCCTTCTTGCTGTGTCCTCACTTGGACAGACCAAGCTTTCTGGTGTCTCTTCTTGTAAGGGCATTATTCCCATTATAAAAGCCCTACCCTCATGACGTTATCTAACCCTGATCACCTCCAAAGACCTCGTCTTCAAATGCCATCCCACTGGGGGTTAGGACTTCAACATAGGATTTTGGAGAGACACAAACATTCAGTCCATGGCACCGGCTGACCTCATACTATTGTCAGGTTTCCATGAGGACAAAGCTTACCAGGCAACCCAATGTCATTTTTTTCATGGGAGAAGGAAAAAAGGTTTTGTTAATCTTTTACTCTTTTACCGGGCACTGTCCAAAGCCCTTTACATGATTAGGTTAATCTAATTCTCTCTCACACATACACGAAAATGCAATGAGATAAACATTATCATCTCCATGTTAGAGCTGAGGAAATCGAGGCACAGAGAGGGTAAGTTGCCCAAGGATACACAGCTTTGAGGCGGTGGAGATGAGATCCTTTATGTGCAGGATCTCAAACATTGGCTTCTACTCTGTGAGTTGGGAACTGTTACAGATCTCATTTCACAGAGTGGGAAACAGGCACAGAGAGGGTGAGCGACTTGCCTGAAGCCACACAGTGATGGGACTGGCATTGTGTCACCTGATACAAGTTCCTTAACCAACTGGCAACCCTGCCTGATCTCTCTCCTCTGCAGACAATGACGAGTGCTCAGCCCAGCCTGGCCCATGTGGTGCCCGCGGGCACTGCCACAACACCCCAGGCAGCTTCCGCTGTGAATGCCACCAAGGCTTCACCCAGGACAGCTCAGGCCATGGCTGTGAAGGTACAGCCTAGCTTTGGCTGGGGTCTAGTGCTTGGGGGTGCTGGTCCTGAGAACCGCCTCATGAACCCTCTCTCCCTCTCTATGTCTCAGATGTGAATGAATGTGACGGGCCCCACCGCTGCCAGCACGGCTGTCAGAACCATCTGGGGGGCTACCGCTGCAGCTGCCCCCAGGGTTTCACCCAGCACTCCCAGTGGGCCCAGTGTGTGGGTGAGTGGAAGGGGCTGGGAACAAGCCGGGTCCCCCACCAGAATCTGCTCAGAGCAGGCGACTAACAGCCACCACCTTGCAAGATGTTGTGACAAGTACAATTATCTAAAGTTTGAACAGGCCAACCTAGAAGGCAGTGAGTTCCCCACTGCTGGGGAGTCAAGGGGCAGCAGCATGAGCATGGAAAAGTGTCTGAGTTCATTCCTTAGGGCATGGGGACCTAGAGGACTCAGTTGAGAAAGATTCTGAGACCTGAAGTCTGCAATTCTGTAATCACAGGGAAAGAGGGCTGTGATTGATTAGTGATGTCTGCCACGAGTGTGATTAGTGATGTCTGCTACAGATGCTGCAAGGGACAGTGGAGGTGTGCACGCTATATCATTGCCATAGTTGTTGCAGAGGCCTTTCATTTGAGGGGCTAGCCTTCTGCCCCCCAACCTTCCCCCATATTTTGGCTGCTCCATGACCTCCTAGCAGCCTGTTTCACTACTCTCTTCATTCCTCCCCTACAGTGCAGCTTTCACCCTCTACCATTTTCGGGCCCACTTGCTATCTCCTGAGACCTCTCCTCAGCCTCCATCCTCTACCTCTATTGCTCTGGGCAACACAGCCTGCCCCTCCTGGACACTGTCTCCTGTGGCCTCTGTTATGTGGCTGTCCCTGCTCTCCCACTGTCTCACAGGCACTGCCTTCTCTGTCCCCTCCTCCTGTCTCTCATGATGGGTCTTCAGTTAAGTTCTTCTCAGGCTTTCCACACTACACAACCCCCTCCCCTCCAGGCAAGGCGCTTGTCCCCTGGGGATCTTGGGGATCCTACCATCAGCCTTTGCTGGCAACTCCTCCTTCTCAACTTGTCTCCTCCTCCCTATACTGAGTCATTCATTCTTTCCCCATCTGTCTGCCAAGGACCTCCCTTGCACTAGAACCTGAGCTCAGATGCAGAAGTGAACTGAAAAACCATTTCTGCCTTGACTTGTTCAGCCAGCAGAGGAAACAGGGATTAATTAGACCCCTAATTAGGTTCTCAACAGGGGACCATTTTACCCCCCTATAGTACATTTTGAAGTGTCTGGGAGACATTTTTGATCATCACAGTTGGGACCCAGCCTGGTAGTTCACTCTTGTGGAACACTGAGGTAGAAGGATCATTTGAGGCCAGGAGTTCAAGACCAGCCTGGGCAACATACCAAGACTCCCATCTCTATAAAAAGTTAAAAGATTAGCCAGGCATGGTGGTGCACACCTGTAGTCCCAACTACTGATCCTCCTGAGTGAGGCTGGAGGATCACTTGAGCACAGGAGGTCAAGGCTGTAATGAGCTATGGTTGCACCACTGCACTCCAGCCTAGGCAACAGAGCGAGAACCCAACTCTAAACAGACAATTGGAGCCAGATGGGTGTTCCTGGCATCAAGTGGGTGGAGGCCAGTGATGCTGCTCAATGTCCCGCAGTGCAAGGATGGCCCACCCTAGAGAATGATCCAGCCCCAAATATCAATAGCACTGAGGGTGAGAAAGCTCATTCTAGATCATCCCACACTTTGGGGTTTAGGGGAAGTGTTGAGAGATGCTGTGGAGGAGAACCATAGGGTTTGGGGCCGTGGGGCTGTGGGGCCGATTTAATCTCAGGGCTCATTGCCAGCTTGCTGGAGGTTTTGACATTGGACTTGGACTCTGAACAGAGGGCATTCCAGGTGGAGGGCTCTGGGGGTGCAAAGGCTGCCCCGCCCCTACCTCTGTGTCCTCCCTCTCCTCCTCCTTTCCTCCCACAGATGAGAACGAGTGTGCCCTATTGCCCCCCACCTGCGGGAGCGCCTCCTGTCGCAACACTCTTGGTGGCTTCCACTGCGTCTGCCCCTCTGGCTTTGACTTTGATCAGGCTCTCGGGGGCTGCCAGGATGTGGATGAGTGTGCTGGACAGGGCGGCCCCTGTAGCTACAGCTGTGCCAACACGCCCGGTGGCTTCCTGTGTGGCTGTCCTCAAGGCTACTTCCGGGCTGGGCAAGGGTGAGAAGCTGGAGTGGGGCAGGCAGACTCCATGCCCTCCAAGCGTCCATGAACATGCGCGCGCGCACACACACACACGGGGCTTTGTGCATGCCAAGAATTTACCAGAAGAGTTCCTTTGGCCTGCGCATGCAGGCCTGTACCCACATATGCACAGAATCTTGGACACGCAGAGGTAGAGTGGCACCTGAATCTGTGCACACACAGGCTCACACCACTAACGTGTAGTTGTCCACATGGCACACACCTGTGCCAGCATTCCTGGACACCCTCATGCATTCACAGATCCCAGCATGCACACGTGCGTGTGTGCGCCCGCATGTGTATGCATGTCCCAGTGTGCACGCAGGCTCATGCATCCCTGGGGGCACTGTGCCATTGTTACATCCTGGTTTGCACAGGTGAGGAAGCACACATCAGGCTTCTGTGAGTGCTGACACTATACACAAACCCCCAGGCACACTCAGGGAGATTCGCACATTCCTCTGAGCACACAGGTGCCTGCATGAGTTATTCCCCACGTGAACACACAGGTTGGCACATGCACATGCCCCTGGGTATGCTCATGCCCATTTGTCCATCCCAGCCTGTGCCCGTCCTCTCCTGTGTTCACACCTGTGCCCAGGTGAACCAAGGGGCACACATGCACACCCTTACATGGTGCACACACTCATGCACACAGCCACACCAGCACACGCTCAGAGGCACATTTATGCGTGGGCATTTGCAGCATGACTCGGAATGGAGTGTGGGGGTGGAGCAGGGTTGGGGGAGGCCCCACCAGCCCACCCCTGAAACCCCTCCACCCTGCCCATTCTGGCCCAGGCACTGCATATCCGGCCTGGGCTTCAGCCCCGGACCCCAGGATGCCCCAGACAAAGAGGAGCTGCTCTCGTCTGAAGCCTGCTATGAATGCAAGATCAATGGCCTCTCCCCTCGGGACCGGCCACAACGCAGTGTCCCCAGGGACCACCAGGTGACATGGGTGCTGCACTGGGCGGGGGTGGCCAGGGAACGGGGTGAATGTGGGAAAGAGGCTGTGGACCTGACTTAGTCATGTCAGCCCCCCAAGAAGGAGCACCAGGCTCCACATCCCAGCATGTTCCCCGTGTCATGGGTGCCAGCTTGGGGCCTTCCTGTACTTTCTTGGCCCTGGGATTTTTCTTGGCAGGGGGGGTCTCTGGTGGACACATCCCCTGAGCACTGTACCTCACTCCTGGTGACGAGTCAGGCATCTTCCATACAGACCCTGGCTGGGCTCTGATGCTTTCCATGGGTCCTTTTTTTTTTTTTTTTTTTGAGATGAAGTCTCACTCTATCGCCTAGGCTGGAGTGCAGTGGCATGAGCTGGGCTCGCTGCAACTTCTGCCTCCTGTATTCAAGTGATTCTTGTGCCTCAGCCTCCCAAGTAGCTGGGATTACAGGCACCCACCACCACACCTGGCTAATTATTGTATTTTTAGTAGAGACGGGGTTTCACTGTGTCAGCCAGGATGGTCTTGATCTCCTGACCTCATGATCCACCTGCCTCAGCCTCCCAAAGTGCTGGGATTACCGGCATGAGCCACCTTGCCCGGCCTCCATGGGTCCCTTTTATGAAGGCACTTGGATGCTGGAGACGTTCCTGGGCCTCTCCAACCGTGCCTGCACCCTGGAGTCTGTCACTCCCTCACCTCCTGGTTGGTGAAGTCCTCCCTTTGGACCCCTTTGGGATTTACTTCCAGTGGGGGCCTCGGTCCCAGAGCTCTTCCCATCTTTTCTGTGCATCCCTCTGAGCTGTTCTCACAAACCCTTGGCCCAAGTTAAGCTCAAGCTCCTTCCCTGCCTGAGCCTTGGGGAGATGAGTCTTTTCTCTGGGGACCCCAGCAAAGGCTCCCCTTAGGAGCATCAGGGCCCCAACCTGACATACCCATTCAGCATCTGCCCTGGCCCCCTCCTGTGTCTGAGGTGCCCTTGGAGTTCCTGAACCTGCCTTGTCTCTAGGAATCTCAGGGATCTTCAACACACACTTAGAAGCCGTAGGCCAGGCCTATGGCTCCGTCCTTCCTGCCCCTTTAGGCCACACCCCATCAGGATGTGCAGAGAGGGCAGCCTTGCCACAGATGCCAGCTGCTTGCCCCTCAACTGGAGAGTCCCTGACTATGGGTCAGCCCTGCAGCCATCACCCAAGGGATCTGAAAGCCAAACATGTATTAAGCACCTGCTGTATGCAGGCATCGCTCAAAATGCTCTGTACTCACAGCCTCTCGATATTATGACAACCCTGGGAACGTACATGCCACTATTTTCCCCGTTTTACAGATGGAGGAACTGAGGCTCAGAGAGGTTAGGGCGCATTCCCAAGTTACAGAACTTGAAAGTGGTGGTGGCCGGGCACGGTGGCTCATGCCTGTAATCCCAGCACTTTGGGAAGCTGAGGCGGGAGGATCACCTGAGGTCAGAAGTTTGAAATCAGCCTGACCAATATGGTAAAACCCCATCTCTACTAAAATTACAAAAATTAGCTAGGCATGGTAGCATGCACCTGTAGTCCCAGCTACTTGGGAGTCTGAGGCAGGAGAATCGCTTGAACCCAGGAGGCGGAGGTTGCAGTGAGCCAAGATCACAGCACTGCACTCCGGCCTGGGCGACAGAGCAAGACTCCATGGCTCAGAGATTCCATGACCATGGCACATGGACTTCTCTTTACAAGCAGCCTTGGCATTCATGGCAAGCCATCGTGGGCCCCTCTGCCTTCTGAAGCTGTCAATTTACATTGTTTCCCAAACAGTTATAATTGAGCATAGAAACTACTACCCCAAGCTCACCCCAGCTGCAGACATTGAGGATGAATCCTCACTCCACAGATTTTACTGAATACCTACTGCATTCTGGGCACTGTAATGGAGCAACAGTAAACAACAACAATAAAAACACCTGCCCTCATGAGGTTTATATTCTAAAAGGGAGACACACAAGAAATCAATATGTAAAACATATCATATTTTGTAACACATGAAAAATATGATACATGATAAGTACTATGGGGAAAAACAAAGTCAGACATGAAATAGGGTTATTGGGCTTGAGAGGTTTTCTGTGTTAGATAAAATGTGAGTGTATTACTTTGTCCTTTTTCCCTCTAGTTATTTTTTTCCCCTTACTAGGAAAAACTGTGGATGTATATATTATCCCATAGTTACTGGTATTTTCTGTAAACTTCACAAGGGTGGAGCTGTGTCTGTAGGATTTACTATTGTATTGCCACCCCTTGGTACCAGTAAGAGTGAGTGGAGTGATTGCAAGGGCCCCAGGGCACAAGTAGATTAAGATAGAGAAGGGCTAATTTTTGTATTTTTAGTCAAGACGAGGTTTCTCCATGTTGGCCAGGCTGGTCTCAAACTCCTAGCCTCAAGTGATCTGCTCACCTCAGCCTCCCAAAGTGCTGGGATTACAGGTGTGAACCACCATGCCCGGCCAAGGCCAGGATTTCGAGGCCAGCCTGGGCAACAGAGTGAGACCTTCTCCACCTACAAAAAGTATAAATATTAGCCGGCCATGGTGACCTGTGCCCGTAGTCCCAGCTACTTGGGAGCCTGAGGTGGGGGCATTGCTTGAACCTAGGAGTTCAAAGCGGCATTGAGGTGTGATCACACCTCTGCACTCCAGCCTGGGTGACAGACAGACCGTCTCAAAAATAGGGCTGTGTTGTGCCTTTACCTGCAATACCCACTGATTGCCAGCAGGTGTCAGTAAGAGCAAAAGTCTGAACAGCATTCCATGGGATGAAGGCCTGAGATCTCCAGAACTGAGGGGATGGGGAACAGGAATAACCTTCACTTGAATGCAACAGCAAAACACTCCATTGGCATGTCAATGAGGCCAAGCCAACACAGCACTCCTCAAAGCAAAAGAGAAGAAAACACAGATGACCTTCTGTGGGATTGAATACGTCACCCAGCCCTGGGGTAGCCTGCCATTGAGGCTCGCTGTCTTATTCAGGGCCTTGTCCAGCTGCCAGGACCAGGAAGGCACTTCAGAGGAGCTTAAATAAAGAAGGGTTTGTCATTGGCACACAGGGAGCTCTCAAAGAGAGCCAGATGCAGGAAGCATAGCGGAAGCTATCAGGCGGCTCTTCTGTCTGGTTCTTTGCGCTCTCCTCTCCAGCCCTGCTTGGCATCCGTTTCTCTCACTGTCAGCTCTGGCATCCTTTTAGGGGCTGGCTTCTGCTGAAAGGCCCTTGTTCCTAACACCAGCCATCCTGGGACACCTCTGAGCAACCTTAGTGCTGTGGGGCCCAGTGTCATCGGAATGATCCCCTGGCTGCTGGGTCTCTGAGAGCAAATCTTTGATTCCCTTGGCCCAGGCTGGCAGGGGTCTGAGCAAGGTCCTTCAGCTGGGACTAGGGGTCTATCCCAGCCTCTCTCAGAAGCACCCCCAGCCTTATGCCACTGAGTCTACAGCTCACATTGATCGCTGGCCTTGTGGATGAAGAGCCAGACTTGAGATGCCAAGGGAAGCTCACATCCCGTGTTTTTCTCCACTTTATTTTTTATTGACTGATTTTGTGTGTGTGTGTGTGAGACAAGGTCTCACTCTGTCACCCAGGCTGGAGTGCAGTGGCGCCATCATAACTCACTGTGGCCTTGAACTCCTGGGCTCAAGCAATTCTCCCACTTCAATTCCCCGAGTAGCCGAGAACACAGGCACATGCACCACATGCCCTCCCAGCTAATTTTTGTATTTTTTGTAGAGTTGGGGTTCTCTATGTTGCCCAAGCTGGTCTCAAATTCCTGGGCTCAAGTGATCCACCCACCTCAGCCTCCCAAAGTGCTGGGATTACAGACGTGCCCAGCCCAGTGGATCACTTGAGTCCAGGAGTTTGAGACCAGCCTGGCCAACATGGCAAAACCCTGTCTCTACTAAAAAAGCACCGTGCCCAGCCTATTTATTGACTTTTAAAATCAATTTCTTTTCTTTTTTAGGGGAGACAGAGTCTCACTCTGTCACCCAGGCTAGAATACAATGGTGCAATCCTGTAGTCCCAGCTACTTGGGAGGCTGAGATGAGAGGATCCCTGAACATCTGGCTAATTTTTTTTCCCTGGAGCTCACTGCAGCTTGAACTCCTGGGCTCAAAGAATCCTGTGCAACACCACACCTGGCTAATTTTTTGTATTTTTAGTAGAGACAGGGTTTCACCACATTACTCAGGCTAGTCTCAAACTCCTGGACTCAAGCAATCTGTCCACCTTGGCCTCCCAAAGTGCTGGGATTACAGGCATGAGCCACTACACCCAGCCAAGTTCATGTTTTTTCATAGCACGTCTTGTCACCTTTTCATTGTTCATTTATTTGTTTACTATCTGCTTTGCTTTACTAGAAGGTAAGCTCCCTAAGGGGAAGGATTTTTATCTGCTCATTACTGAACCCCTAGTGCCTCAAAGATCGCCAGGAATTCAGTAGGTACCTAATAAACATGTATTTTATATATATATATATATATATATATTTGAGACAGGGTCTCAGTTTGTCATCCAGGCTGGAGTGTAGAGGTATGATCACAGCTCACTGCTACTTCAAATCCCTGGGTCCTCCCACCTCAGTGTCCCAAGTAGCTGGGACTACAGGTGCACGCCGGCACTAATATTTTTACTTTTTGTAGGTAGAGGAGGTCTCACTACGCTGCCCAGGCTGGCCTTAAAATCCTGGCCTTGGCTGGGCACCGTGGCTCACACCTGTAATCCCAGCACTTTGGGAGGCCAAGGTGAGCAGATAACTTACAGCCAGGAGTTTGAGACCAGCCTGGCCAACATGGCAAAACCCTGTCTCTACTTAAAATACAAAAATTAGCCAGGCATGGTGGCAGGCAGCTGTAGTCCCAGCTACTTGGGAGGCTGAGGCAGGAGAATCTCTTGAACCTGGGAGGCAGAGATTATAGAGAGCCGAGATCGTGTCGCTGCATTCCAGTCTGGGCGACAGAGAAAAACTCCATCTCAAAAAAAAAAAAAAGAAAGAAAGAAAGAAAGAAATGCTGGCCTCAAGCAATCCTCCTGCCACAGGCTCCCAAAGTGCTGGGATTATAGGCATGAGCCCCTGTGCCTAGCCTGTTTTTTGTTTTAGATTCAGAGGGTACAGATGCAGGTTTGTAGTTAATACATGAGTATATTGCATCATGAGGAGGTTTGGGCTTCTGCTGATCCCGTCGCCCACGCAGTGAACACAGTTCCCAATAGACAGTTTTTCAACCCTGGTTTCCCTCTCCCTCCCCACTCTAGTAGTCCCAGTGTCTGTTGCTCCCATCTTTGTGTCCATGGGTATGCAATTTTTAGCTCCCACTTATAACTGAGAACATGCCGTATTTGGTCTTCTGTTTCTGCATTAATTCACTTAGGATAATGACCTCCAGCTGCATCCACATTACTGCAAATGACCTGATTTCATTCTTTTTTATGGCTCTCTCCTCCACTTTAGAGACCGGCCAAAATCTCCTCTTTGACCACAATCCCAGGACCCCCTACCCACACCACATCCCGATTCTCCTGGGCTCTGACCATGCACCTGGTCTCTCTCCCCAGGTGAGCCTGGCCACCCTTGACTCTGAGGCCCTGCTGACCTTGGGCCTGAATCTCTCACACCTGGGCCGGGCCAAGCGCATCCTGGAGCTCCGGCCAGCCCTAGAGGGTCTGGAGGGCCGGGTCCGGTACGTCATTGCCCAGGGAAATGAACAAGGTTTCTTTCGCATGCATCACATCCGTGGCTGCAGCTCCCTGCAGCTGGGGCGGAGGCGGCCGGGGCCTGGAATCTACCGACTGGAGCTGGTGAGCAATGTAGCAGGATCCTGGGATGTCCAGCCAGAGGGGCAGCCAGGGCCATGGGGCCAGGCCTTGAGGCTGAAGGTGCAGCTGCAGTTACTTTAGTTGGAAGGAGGCCTGATGGGCCCAGCTGTTCAGTGAAGGAAGATTCTGGAACTGGGAAGGACTGATCCCCAGCAGTGATGACTGACCAGGTGGAACCCTGAAACTCAGGAAGAGTAACATGCTACACTACAACCTCAGGCGAGCCCACCCTCCGCCTGGGCCTCTGTGCCAGCTCCAGGGGACCCCAATTACTCAGTCTTTCCTGGAGGCAGCAAGAAGCTGCAGCTTGCACCCTCCACCCCACAGCCAAGGTCAGGGAGAGGCCCTGTGGTCACCGTGTCCGGTCAATCTCAGGCTTTAGCTTCCGTCCTGCACTGTGGCTTGCCTGGGGTCGGGGGGGAGGTTTGGCAGGACATGACAATGGCAACTGGGGTGGGCACAGAGCTTGTCCCTCGGAGCAGAAGGGTGTACGGGGGCCCAGACCTCACAGTGATTTGCCGCGTTTGCCCCCATTTGGAGAATGCTTTTATATCAAAGTGGAGACAATAATAAAGTTATTTTGGGTTAAGTCTGCCTGAGCCTTGGCAAGTTCTTGAAGTAAGTAGATGCTGCCCTCGGGCTGGGCCAGGCAGATCTTGTGCCTGGGGAAGCAGAAGGGCTTGTGGGCTCCCATAATGGTAATAACAACTCATGCTTCCTGATCATGTAGTACATACCGGACATCGTTCTCTTTCCTTCCTTCCTTCCTTCCTTCCTTCCTTCCTTCCTTCCTTCCCTCCCTCCCTCCCTCCTTCCTTCCTTCCTTCCTTCCTTCCTTCCTTTTTTGAGACAGGGTCTTGCTCTGTGCTCTGCTGCCCAGGTTGGAGTGCAGTGGTGCAATTACGGCTCACTTCAGTCTCCACCTCCCGGGCTCAAGCAGTACTCCCGCCTCAGCCTCTCCCAACTAGCTGGGACCAAAGGTGCACGCCACCACGCCTGGCTAATTTTTAAAAATTTCTTTTTCTTTTTCTTTTTAATAGACAGAGTCTCACTGTGTTACTCAGGCTGTAGTGCAGTGGCACCACAACCTCCGCCTCCTGGGTTCAAATGATTCTCGTGCCTCAGCCTCCTGAGTAGCAGGGACTACAGATGCGTACCACCACGCCTGGCTAATTTTTGTATTTTTAGTAGAGACAGGGTTTCACCATGTTGGCCAGGCTGGTGTCAAACTCCTGACATCAGGTGATCCACCCACCTCAATGCCTCCCAAAGTGCTGGGATTACAGGTGTGAGCCACATGCCCAGCCTAAAATTTATTTTTCTTAGAGAGGGTGTGTCCCTATATTGCCCGGACTGGTCTTGAACTCCTGGGCTCAAGTGATCTTACTGCCTTGGCCTCCCAAAGTGCTGGAATTACAGACGTGAGTATCTAAGTATTTTACGATTATTGACCACTGTGGTTGTCACTACAACCTCACGGAATAGATGCTGCTACCATCCCGTTTTACAGGGAAAACTGAGGCTCAGAGAGGTTAAATACCTTGGCCAAGGTCGGGCCAGGTTGAAAGCTGGGCAGCTTGGCCAGGCATGGTGGCTCCTGCCTATAATCCCAGCACTTTGGGAGGCCGAGGTGGGTAGGTCACCTGAGGTCAGGAGTTTGAGATCAGCCTGGCCAACATGTCGAAACCCTGTCTTTACTGAAAATACAAAAAAAGAAAAAAAAGTCGGGCATGGTAGTATGTGCCTGTAATCCCAGCTACTCGGGAGGTTAAGGCAGGAGAATCACTTGAATGCCGGGAAGGGGAGGTTGCAGTGAGCTGAGATTGTGCCACTAGACTCCAGTCTGGGTGAGACAGCAAGACTCTGTCTCAAAAAAAAAAAAAAAAAAAAACCAAAGTTGTGCATGTTCCTGGGCCATCCGCCCCCACACTGTTTCCAGGCGGATTCAAATTTGATGGCCAGGATATTCATTGTGTTAATAAACATGCAGTTAGCATGTACTGTGTGCTGTGCGTGTCACACATCACGGTGCATTTGGTCTCCAACAAAGCTCTATGAGGCAGGCAATATTATCACCCCATTTTCCAGGGGGGCAAAGTTGAGGCTTAGAGAGCTTGTGGAGGCTTTCCGGGTCACCGACATAGTGCGTGGTGGAGCCTGAACACTGAATGTGACTCTATTTCTTCTGCAACTTCATCCCGGTCCCTGGCCCCAAACCACCATGGTGTCCCCTAAGAGATTATGTGTTTGATTTTGCTTTTTTTTTTTTTGAGATAAAGTCTTGCTCTGTTGCCCAGGCTGGAGTGCAGTGATGCAATCTCGGCTTATGGCAACCTCTGCCTCCCAGGTTCAAACAATTCTCCTGCCTCAGCCTCCCAAGTAACTGGGATTACAGGCACCTGCCACCACACTCAGCAATTTTTTTGTGTTTTTAGTAGCGACAGGGTTTCACCATGTTGGCCAGGCTGGTCTCAAACTGCTGACCTCAGGTGATTCACCCGCCTCAGCCTCCCAAAGTGCTGGGATGACAGACGTGAGCCACCGCGCCCAGCCAATGTGCTTGATTTTCATCCAGATCATTTTCTGTTGTGATGGAAACTGAGGTTGCCAAGGACAACATAATCGGTGGTGACTCAGGCCTCCACCTGCAGAAATGTCACTAGTGCCTGGCCCCAGAGTTCTGTCCTTGGTTCTATCCTGGCCCGCCTGACTTACCAGTGGCCTCCAGGCAGCCCATAAGAGCTTGCAGAGGGCTTCTGTGTCCGTCAGCTGGACTCACCACAGCCCTGGAATCTAAGCAGAGCAAGCACAGTGGCCCTTACTCTACAGACAAACTCAGAGGTACCCAGAGAGTGAGCGATTGGTTCAAGGCCACCAGCTGGGAACTGCAGTTTGCAGCCAGCACCTAATGCTTGGCCCCTAGAGAGCCGTCTGTTAGGAGAGCTTGGGATGGCCGAGATCACATGGGATTCACCCCAGGCTAGGGCAGCAGCAACTTGCACCTCATCATGAAACGTAACAGGTAGGAATGACTCCATCACCCTCCAAGGTTTATTTAAAAGTCATAGAAAAGCATAGGGCATCCTTGAACTGACCAGAGCTTCACCGGGACCCAGAAGAACACACTGGCATGGCCCTGGTCGGTGGCAAGAAACAGTAGGTGAGAGAAGTATCTAAAGTCTTCTCTACAAGAGCCACTGCCTGCCCAGGGTTGACGCTGGTCCCTGGAGTGGCAAAAGGCTTAAAATCATGCCAACTCCCTCTTTCCAATTGCCAGAGGGGCAGGAGGTGGTGGGAGTGGAGAGGGAGGACCACCTCAGGCACAAGGATTAAGACAGAGGCTTGGGGACAGCTGGATCTGTAGGGTGACGGTTTCAGCGGAGAAAGATCCAGCCCCTCCTGTGCTGATGGATCCTGGAAAGGAGTGGCTCACGGTCCTGCAGCAGCAATTAGAGAGGCCAAAGTGAAACTGATGGCTGTGAAATAATAGTAACTATATGCATCGGTCTCTAACTCCAGTCCCTAGCACAGAGCTCCTAAAACCCTTGTGAGTTTCTGAGTCAGAGGAGTGCTGGAATCTTTTGGGCCAATATTTGGTCTTTGAACTCTGTTTCTGGATCCCTTGGAGTTTCTTGGGTAATGGGAACATATTTTATTCTAATGAGGTGACTGTTGGTGGACTTCTGGGTGGGGGCTGGTCACCAGCAAGACCAAGCCAGTGATTAGAAGCTTGGAGCCTTTGGTCCCATCTCCCATTCTCTAGGAAGGGGAAGAAGGTTGGAAATGGAGTGAATCATCCTTCACTCGTATGTGATGAAGCTGCTAAAAAAAATCCCTGGTGAAGGCCGAGTGCAGTGGCTCATGCCTGTAATCTCATCACTTTGGGAGGCAGAGGCAGATGTATCACCTGAGGTCAGGAGTTCAAAACCAGCATGCCAACATGGTGAAACCCTATCTCTACCAAAAATATAAAAATTAGCCAGGCGTGGTGGCAGGTGCCTGTAATCCCAGCTACTCGAGAGGCTGAGGCAGGAAAATCATTTGAACCTGGAGGTGCAGGTTGCAGTGAGCCTAGATCGCACCACTGCACTCTAGCTTGGGCGACAGAGTGAGAATTCATTTCAAAAAAAAAAAAAATTCCCTGCTGAGCTGAGGGCACAGGCCTGCAGTCCCAGCTACTCAGGAGGCTGAGGCAGTGAGCTATCATTACACCACTGCAATCATGGGAGAGAATGAGACGTCATCTCTAAAAACAAACAAACAAAAAACCTCAACTATGGGGTTCAGGGAGCTTCAGGGCTTGTGATCCATGTGTGTGGGAAGGGTGGTGTACCCCAACTCCACGGGGGCAGAAACTCCTGCCCTTGTGCCCTTTCCAGACTTTGCCTCCCTAAGCACCCCTTCCATCTGGCTTATTCATTCTTATCCTTTGTAATATCTTTTTTATTTTTTTTCCAAGACAGGGTCTCATTTTGTCTCTCAGGCTGAAGTTGCAGTGGAATGATCATAGCTCACTGCAGCCTCTACCTCCTGGGCTCAAGTAATCCTCTCACCTCAGCCTCCCAAGCAGCTGGAACTACAGGTGCATGCCACCACAACTAGTTAATTTAAAAAACTTTTTTTTCTTGAGAGAGGGTCCCGCTATGTTTTCCAGGCTGGTCTCAAACTCCCAGGCTCAATTGATCCTTCTGCCTCAGCCTCTCAAAATGCTAGGATTACAGGCATGAGCCACTGCACCCAGCCCCTTTGTAATCTTCTACAATAAAATGGTAAACATAAGTAAAGCATTTCCCTGAGTCCTGTGAGCTACTCTAACAAATGATCCAACGGAAAGTGAAAGCCTTGACTTCCAGCCAATCAGTCAGAAGTACAGGTGACAACTTGCTACTTGCAACCAGCATCTGAAATGGGGACAGTCTTGTGGAACTGAGTCCTTAACCTGTGAGTTGTGTCACTACCTCCAGATAAACAATGCCAGCCAGATGTGGTGGCTCATGCCTGCAATCCCAGCACTTTGGGAGGCTGAGGTGGGAGAATTGCTTGAGGAGTTCGAGACCAGCCTGACCAATATGACAAAACCCCATCTCTACTAAATACATGAAAATTAGCCAGGCATGTTGATGCATGCCTGTAATCCCAGCTACTTGGATGGCTGAGGCACGAGAATCACATGAACCCTGGAGGCAGAGGTTGCAGTGAGCTGAGATCACGCTACTGAACTCCAGCCTTGGTAACAGAGTGAGACCCTGTCTCAAATATATATATACAGGCCAGGCGCCGGTGGCTCACGCCTATAATCCCAGCACTTTGGAAGGCCGAGGTGGGCGGATCATGAGGTCAAGAGATCAAGACCATCCTGGCCAACACGGTGAAACCCCATTTCTACTAAACATTCGAAAATTAGCTGGATGTGGTGGTGCATGCCTATGGTCCCAGCTACTTGGGAGGGTGAGGCAGGAGAATCTCTTGAACCCGGGAGGTGGAGATTGCAGTGAGCTGAGATTGTGCCACTGCACTCCAGCCTGGTGACAGAATAAGACTCTATCTCCAAAAAAAAAAGAAAGAAAAAAAATTTATATATACAGTGTCAGAATTCAGTAGAATTACAGGACACCCAGCTGGTGCCTGCTGGAGAATTGTTGGGTGTAGAAGGCCCTGGAGCTCTAGGGTCACTCCCCTGGGGCTTCACTTCAGCACATGCTATAGCCTCTTTGGGCTGGGTCATGGGAGTGGACAGCCACCGAGGCCCCTCCCCTGTGAACCTGCAGCACTGACCACACAGCCAGCCCTCCTTGGTCCTGGAGGTGAATCCTCTGTCCCAGTGTGAGCCTATCGTGAACCCTCAAACCTCAGCAAAGGTGATGGATGGGAGATGGTCACATGACCAAGAGTCCTTACCTGAATTAGATGGTATCAGGAGGGAGGCATTCCTCCTGCTGCTGCTGATGGGATTGCTAAACTTGGACGATGATAGCTTGGAGCTTCCAGAACTAAACTTCTTTACAGCATGAGAGCCTGTTGGAGAAATGGAGAGAGAAATAAGCAAGAGCTTTGCCAACACCCTTTGAACTCCCGGATCTAACTGAGCCTGAAGCTATTGGCTGGTTATGTAAGCCAGTGAGTGTCCCACGTGCTTGAGCTTTCCATCTGCATGAATGGAAAGCGTCCTGATTAAAAGAAATGGACTGGCTGGGTGCAGTGGCTCATTCCTGTAGTCCCAGCACTTTGGGAGGACAATGCAGGTGGATTGCTTGAGCCCAGGAGTTCAAGTCCAGCCTGGGCAACATGGCACAACCCTGTCTCTGCAAAATAAAAATAAAAAATTAGCCAGGCATGGTAGTGTGTACCTGTAATCCCAGCTACTTGGAAGGTTGAGATGGGAGGATTGCTTGAGCCCAGGAACTCAAGGCTGCAGTGAGTTGTGATTGTGCCACTGTATTCCAGCCTGGGTGACAGAGTAAAACTCTGTCTCAAAATAATAATAATAATGAGCTGAGGCCAGGCATGGTGGTTCATGCCTGTAATCCCAGTACTTTGGGTGGCCAAGGCAAGCAGATCGCCTGGCCAACATGGTGAAACCCTATCTCTACTAAAAATACAAAAATTAGCCAGGCATGGTGGTGGGTGCCTATAATCCCAGCTATTCAGGAGGCTGAGGCAGGAGAATCTCTTGAACTCAGGAGGCAGAGGTTGCAGTGGCCTGAAATTGCACTACTGCACTCCAGCCTGGACAACAGAGTGAGACTCCATTTCAAAATAATAATAACAATAATAATAGTGAGCTGGATTAGTAGCACATGCCTGTAATTCCAGCTACTCGGGAGGCTGAGGTAGGAGGATTGCTTGAGCCTGGGAGGTCAAGGCTGCAGTGAGCCGTGATGGTGCCATTGCACTCCAGCCTGAGTGACAGAGTAAGGCTCTGTCTCAAAATAATAATACTAAAAGAGCTGGACTGGTGGAATACACCTGCAGCCCCAGCTACTTGGGAGGTTGAAGTGAGAAGATCACTTGAGCCCACGAATTCGAGGCTGCAGTGAGCTATGATCATGCTACTGCACTCCAGCCTGGGCAAAAGAGCAAGACCCCATCTCAAAAACAAAACAAAACAAAAAACTGGACAATGACGCAGTCAGTTGGTCATTCACTTGGTGCCCGCTGACCAGCAACTGACTTTCTTTGGGGTTCGGGCAGCTGTCAGTATTCTGGTCTCCAATTCCCTCCCTCAGGGTCTGAGGCACACATGGGCTTGCAGTCACGGAGGAGGGCCCCCTAGATGCTCAGCAGGGGTCTTGCCCACCTGGGAAGTTCTTCATGTTATGGAGGAGCTTTGCAAAAGACTTATTGCGAGCATCCAGGAGCTTCATGGCTTTCTGCACCTCCCTGTTCTTTGGGTTCCCACACACCTTCCTGTGTCTCTTGGGAAGGTAGAATCTGTGGTGAGCAGAGGAGGGTGCCCAGGTTAGGGCACAGGCTGGGAGCAAAGCTGTGTGTGCACCCCAGCCCCCAGCCCCCACAGCCTCACTCACATCACAGCAGGCAGATTGCAGCTCCCGCTCACCTCCTGGATCCGGTAAGCCCAGGCGCGCCGGAGCACAGCCAAACCAATGGGGTAGTGGTGGGCCAGGCAGCAGTCCTCAAAGATACCTGCAACCACACAGCCGCCGCCCAGATACATGCATCCTTGCACGTGAACTTGGCAGGGCCAGCCACAGGCATGGAACCTGTCTGCATACATACGCTCCTACCACAACCCTTCCAGGCCCGGCAGAGGCTGAGGGACAGCTTTGGGAAAAGACAGCCTCCTGGCTCACCCCTTAGCTCTGGATATTGGGATAGCTGGAAGTTGGAGAAGACCCTTAGGTCCCGTCTGGGAAGGGCGTGGAACCAGCAAATAAGCAGGAGACCAAGGCCACCTCCATTCCTGCTCCGGGGAAGAGGGTGACTCACAGTGCAGGTGCACCCTGAGAAGAGGTCAACACCACCCCTCCCCAGCCAAGTTCTAACCTCCTAACAATGAGCTGATTGGAGGCCTGGAGCGGTGGCTCACACCTGTAAACCCAGCACTTTGAGAGGTTGAGGTGGGCAGATTGCTTGAGGTCAGGAGTTTGAGACCAGCCTGGGATACATGGTGAAACTCCGTCTCTACTAAAGATATAAAAATTGGCTGGGCATGGTGGCTCATGCCTGTAATCTCAGCACTTTGGGAGGCCAAGGTAGGTGGATTATGAGGTCAGGAGTTCAAGACCAGCCTGACCAACATGGTGAAACCCTGTCTCTATTAAAAATTAGCCAGGCGTGGTGGGACATGCCTGTAATCCCAGCTACTTGGGAGGCTGAGGCAATTGCTTGAACCTGGGAGGCAGAGGTTGCAGTGAGCTGAGATCGTGCCATTGCACTCCAGCCTGGGCAACAGGGTGAGATTTCCTCTCAAAAAGAGGCTAGGCAGAGATGAAACACACAGATGAATTAGACCTAGTGTTGTCTTCAGGGAGCTCCTGGCCTGGTTGGGAGACAGGGAAATCAATCTATGCAGATTGGGGGAAGCACAGCCACTGTTGGGGGTGCCCAGAAGAGGAGGTGATGCTGCCAGAAAGTTCTGGGAGGGTGAGCAGGTGGAATGAATGAGCCGAGGAGGAGCTGATGAGATGGTAGTAGAAGCTGAGGCACAAGTCGCTGCCCAACTGGCTTTTGAAAGTCTCTGCAATCCCACCTCTGCCAGAACTAACCTCCAGGGGCCAAGCCCGAGTCCCCTGCAGAGCCCAGCCCAGCAGGAGCAGGCAGAGGAAGGACTCGAGCCCTCCATGTGTCTCCCAACCTTGGCCTCTGAGAGCAAGAGGCAGTGCATTCTGTTGGAACCTCAGGCTACAATGCCAGGCAGGTAGTTCCCAAGGCTGGGGGCCACCTTTCCCCCCAGGTATCAAAGGGCCGGGGCTGGGCCTGGCTATCACTGCTATCACTGGCTCTGATAGCAGAACAATCAGACCACAGCCCAGCCCCCTCCTGGGCAAAGGCTAAGGACTTGGACCCATCAGACCCAGGTGAGAAACAGGCGGGGCAGGTGGGGCAGACAGGGCAGGAGGATGGGGCCCTGTCTGCCCCCACCTGCCCCACCGGGTCTGCCACCCAGCCAGGGACACTGCTTTGGCCAGCTGCTGAAACTCAAGAGGATGTAGGACCCACTGTCAGGGCTCCTGTGGGGACACCGCGGGCCCAGGAACTGTCCTTTGGTGACTGGAATCCTTAAGTGCCTACTCTGCGGTAGGGAGTCGGGGAAGAAGGAAAGAGTTCCCTGTTAATGGCAGAAACAGTTATTATTGCTGCTAGCAGACCTGAGGCCTAGTCTTTTGCAAGCATGAGCTCATTGGATCCTCAAGTCAAAGCCATGCAGTGGGAATTTTAGATTCCCACTTTGCCGCTAAGAAAATGAAGGCTCCTAAAGGTTTAGGAGGCAGGGCACAGTGGCTCATGCCTGTAATCCTCGCACTTTGGGAGGCTGAGGCAGGCAGATCACCTGAGATCAGGAGTTCAAGACCAGCCTGGCCAACATGGTGAAAACCCACCTCTACTAAAAATACAAAAATTAACGAGATGTGGTGGCACATGCCTGTAGTCCCAGCTACTCGGGAGGCTGAGGCAGAAGAATCATTTGAACCCAGGAGGTGGAGGTTGCAGTGAACCGAGATCACGCCACTGCACTGCAGCCTGCATGACAGAGTGAGACACTGTCTTGAAAAAAAAAAAAAGGTTTAGTAGCCACTAACTCTCCGCTGGACTGCATGGGGGGATTGGGATGGGAATCCACTCCCATCCGTCCCCAGGGCCCTGATCTCCAGTCCCACCCCTGTCTCAGCAGGATTAGGACTCTGCAATATGTCCCTGGCAGTAACTGGCTGTGCCCACAACTGGAAGCCACCGTCTGCTTCCTCATGTCTCTAGGCTGTAGGAGTCTTGCAAAGGACTCCATGGAGCTCTGGAAGAAGGAACTGGGGACCCTCTATCTCCCCAACCCCATCCCAGGAGCTACCCAAACGCCAGGAATTCCTGCGTGTCAGGAGCAGGAAAATTCAGTGGAGATGGGATTGAGGAGACTTCTGGAAGAGATGAGAGACAGATGGAGTGGGTGGGGACACGGGGAGAGGGGGACTTGGGGGTAGGCATTGCCGTAGACGGTACCTTGGGCGTGGACATCTGGGGCCCAGGCTCCCAGGAAGCCGGCCACCAGGCAGGCCAGGAGCCACAGGTTCATGCTGCAGGCGGGTTCTCCTCCCTGGGCACCTAGAAGAACAATGGGGCTACCTGGGGTCATGGAGGGAAGTGATGAGGACTGAGGAGAAGGAGGGGAGTGGGTACTGGGAACACCCCTGTCTTAAGCCCCAGGCATACAGCAAGGCAAGGAGGTCGCATAAAATGGGAACAAGTCCAGCTGGAGGGACAAGCTGCTCGTCTCAGTCATGGTCAAGGGAAAGACTCACCGATGTTCACTGGGTCAAGGGAGCTGATCCCCACCAGGCTGTACGCCAAGCTCTCCTGTCTGCAGGACCAACACACTGAGCTTCACTCTTTATAGACAGAGCCCCACCCAGCCACCCCCCTGTCCGCCCTCCTCTCTTCCTCCTCCTCCCCACCTGCACTCTCAGCCTCTGGGATTCTCCCTCCTCTACAGCAATCTCTGACCTTGATCCACCGGCCCTCATGCCTCCCCACTCCCCATCCCAGGCCCCCAACCAGCTCACCTGCTTTCTCCAAAAAGCGCCCTTTTTCCTGTTTCCCTCACCTGCACGTACCTGGTGGACACTGGCTACCTGCAAACAAGGCTCAAGCTGCCTTGAGCCCCCAAAGCAAGCCCTTACCTTCACACTCCCTGCCCCCTCCCGGCTGCCTCAAGCTACATGTTCCCTGGTGGGTCCCCAACTTCACTCCATTTCCCTCTCCTTCCACACCATGGTTAGGTAACTTAGCATGTCACAGAAATGCCCTAGTTGTGAGAACAGACAAATCCATAGAAAGAGAAAGTAAATTAGTGGTGGCCATAGGATAGAGGAAGGGGAGAATGGAGGAGTGACTGGGAGAGGGTATGGATTTCCTTTTGTTCTGAAATTAGATGAGAGTGATGGTACATAACTCTATGCATATAGTTAGCAAGGCAGAATGGTACACTTCCCACCGGTGAACAACCCCAACAAGAAAAAAATGCTCTAGGACAGGCACAGTGGCTCATGTCTGTAATCCGAACACTTTGGGAGGTCAAGGCCAGAGGATCACTTGAGCCCAGGGTTCAAGACCAGCCTGGGCAACATAGAGAGACCCCTGTCTCTACAAAAAGTTTTTTAAAATTAACCCAATGTGATAGTGCATACCTGTAATCCCAGCTACTTGGGAGGCTGAGGTGGGAGGATTGCTTGAGCCCGGGAGGTTGAGGCTGCAGTGAGCGGTGATCATGCCACTGCACTCCATCCTGGACAACAGAGCAAGACCCTGTTTCAAAAAAATGAAAAAAAGCGGCCAGCCACAGTTGCTCACACCTGTAATCCCAGCACTTTGGGAGGCCAAGGCGGGCAGATCACCTAAGGTCAGCAATTTGAGACCAGTATGGCCAACATGGCAAAACACCATCTCTACTAAAAATACAAAAATTAGCCAAGTGTGATGGGTGCCTGTAATTACAGCTACTCAGGAAGCTGAAGCCAGAGAATCGCTTGAACCCAGGAGGCAGAGGTTGCAGTGAGCTGAGATTGCATCACTACATTCCAGCCTGGGCGACAAGAGTGAAACTCTGTCTCAAAAAGAAAGAGAGAGAGGAAGAAAGAAAGAAAGAGAGAGAAAGAAGGGAGGGCGGGAGGGAGGAAGGAAGGAAGGAAGAGAAAAAAAGAAAAAATGGAAGAATTGTTTGGTTTTTCGAAGAAAAGCCAGGAGCCCCGGGTAGCCATGCCCTCAGGAAGCAAAGCAACATTCTCGGAGAAGGCATGTCTTCTTTCCCTCGGCGAGTGGGAACCACCCAGGACACAGGTACTAGGGGAGACAGGAGGTGGAGATTAGGGAGGGTGAAAGCAGTGCTGCAGAGGCCACACAGCTGATTGTTTTAAACTTTTTATCGCCGGCATCCATAGCTACATCTGACCTTTGTAGGTATTTATTACACCCTGAACTCCTTTCTCACTTCACCTCTTCCACTGGGAGCCCAGGGGTGGCGGTCCCCTAGCCTAATTCCCTGTCCCAAACCACAGGGCCCAGTGTGTGGGGCTTAGAGCTAGGGCAGGGCCACGTGGGTGTGGCTTCAGCAGGGGACGTGACTAGATAAATGACACAAGGAGCCGAGGAGCAGGGCTGAGTGGGCGTGGTTTATGGCTATGGGCGGGGCTTGGTACATAGCTCTGTCAGGGGCAGGGAAGAGTGAGTGGGATGTAAAGCAGTGGGCGGAGCCTGACATGTGGCGCTTAGGGCAAGAGGCAGGGCTTTGTGGGAGGGGCTTAGTCTTGGGTGGGGCTTGCACGGTCAGCCCCGTCCCACTAGAGCAGCTAAGACTATCCTGGGGGTGCGCCGGCGGCCTGGGCGCTGCTCCAATTCCTCCGCCTCTTTCTCTGGGTGGGTGAGGCTGCGCCAGGACGCGGCTCCGCGTGGCTGCGGGCGTGGGTAAGCGGCGTAGCAGGCCGTGGTCAGCCTCTCGGCTATGGCCCACTGACCCCTACCTGCCCAGACCGCGCGGGCTGCGGCCCAGACGGTGTTATCCTGAGTTGGGGGATGCCCCCAACTTGTGAGTTTCCCTCCCGGCCTTACCCGTCACCGTTTGTTTCACCGGCAGCCTTCACGGGGAGGAGGGGTTCCCAGCGAGGGGGCCCTCAAGGGACCAGCATGCAAGGTGCACTGGGGTGGGCGCGCTCGGGACACCTGGGACCCGGGGGTTGGAGCAAGGCATGGAATGATCCGGGAGTTGGGGCCCCAAGTTAAAACTCGGAGTTCTGAGGACTACAGTTGCTGTGAGTGAAGACCAGATCTTCACGGTCGGGGCTGAACTGGCCTCTTCCATTCCTGCAGCTGCTGGGGGCATTAAGAGTAATCTGCTGTGGGCCAGGCGCGGTGGCTCAAGCCTGCGATCCCAGCACTTTGGAAGGCCGACTTGGGTGGATCACCGGAGGTCTGGAGTTCGACACCAGCCTGGCCAACATGGTGAAACCCCGTCTCTACTAAAAATACCAAAAAAATTAGGCGGGCATGGTGGCACGCGCATGTAATCCCAGCTACTCAGCAGGCTGAGTGAGGTAGGAGAATTGCCTGAATCCGGACCCGGGAGGTGGAAGTTGCAGTGAGCCGAGATCTTGCCATTGCACTCCAGCCTGGGCGACAAGAACAAAACTCCATCTAAAAAAAAATTAAAATTAAAATTAAAGAGTAATCAATCTGCTATCAGCAGAAGACCTCTTGTCCACCAGTGTGAAATCAGCACAGCTGGGGGGGACAAGTGCCCCCCACCCCCCGACTTCTGGTCCCCATCTCTGAAGAGACTAATACCCCACAGTCTGCAGGGTTGGGAGGACAGGCAAGTGTCTTCCTTAGACAAGCCCAGTCAGTTGCAGTGGCCGGGTGGTGGGCAGGAGCATGGAGATGTTCTGGGAAGCCTGCACCATCCACCACCACCTCTGCCCCACTCAGTGGCAGGCACCTCCAGTGGGATGAAGGATGCTCCCGGGTGTTCATCATTGGTCCACCTGTACAGAGGAGGAGACTGAGGATCAGAGAAGCCAAGTTATTTACTTTTCTTGTTGGTGAGGAAAATCTAATTTTTATTTCTTAAATACTGTGAAGAAAAGGACAGTCCTCCAATGGGGAAGGGCCACAGAGCAGATGCCTGGGAGGTCATCGGCAAAGGCACAAGGGCAATGGGGGAACATTATAGGCAGAAGTGAGGGTCCTCCTGCAGTCAATTTTGCATATCAGACCCCGGCTGCCTGCAGCTCTCCTGAACTCTGGTGCTTCCGGGTCCCTGATGAGACTCTTGGCTTCTGATGAGCCCCCACTGCCCTGCATGGTCACTAGTCTTGTAGGGAGCAATCCACACCCCAGGTGCCCCGTCTGCCAGGCCTGGACTCCTGTTGTGCCCAGCTGCCTCCTTCTTCTTTTCATTTTTTTTTCTTTTTTGACAGAGTCTCACTCTACTGCCCAGGCTGGAGTGCAGTGGCATGATCTTGGCTTATGTCAACCTCCACCTCCCGGGTTCAAGTGATTCTCCTGCCTCAGCCTCCCGAGGAGCTGGGACTACAGGCACCCACCACCACACCCAGGTAATTTTTGTGTTTTTAGTAGAGACTGTGTTTCGCTATGTTGCCCAGGCTGGTTTGTCTCGAACTCCTGAACTCAAGTGATCTGCCCACCTTGGCCTCCCAAAGTGTTAGGATTACAGGCTTGAGCCACCCAGCCTCCAGTTACCTCTTTTTAAAGATAATTTGGTTATTTGAAAGATCTTGTTTTGGCCAGACACAACAAGAGCAAAACTCTGTCTAAAAAAAAAAAAGAAAGAAAGAAAGAAAAGAAAGAAAGAAAAAGAAGAAAGAAAGATCTTTCTTTTTTATGTAGGCATTTATCGCTATAAACTTCCCTCTTAGAACCACTTTTGCTGCATTCATTGGTTTAAGTATGTTGTATGTCCATTTCAACTTGTCTCAAATGTTTTTAGAGATAGGTCTCCCTCTATCACCCAGGCTGAATGCAGTGGCTCAATCATAGCTCACTGCAGCCTCCAACTCCTGGGCTCAAGTGTTCCTCCCACCTTAGCCTCCTGAATAACTGGGGCTACAGGTGGGCATCACCACGCCTGGCTTTTATTTTTTGTAGAGATAGGGGGTCTCACTATGTTGTCCAGGCTGGTCTTCAGCTCCTGCCCTCAGGTGATCCTCTTGCCTCAGCCACCCAAAGTGTTGGGATTACAGGCATGAGCTACTGCACTCAGCCTCAAGTATTTTTTAATTTCCTTTTTAATTTCTTCTTTGGCACATTGGTTGTTTAGGAGTGTGTTATTTAATTTTCACAGGAGAATTTTCCAGAATTCCTACTGGTAATTAATTTCTAGTTTCATATCACTGTGATCAGAAAAGATATTTGATATAATTGCAACCTTAAATTTGTTTAGACTTGTTTTGTGGTCTAACATGATCTATCCTGGAGTATGTCCTCTGTGCACTGGAGGAGAATATGCATTCTGCTGCTGTCAAATGGAATGTTCTACATAAGTCATTAGTTCTGTTTGCTCTCCAGTGTATTTCAAATCCAATGTTTCCTTAGTGATTTTCTGCCTGGATAGTCTGTTCATTGCTTTATTTTTATTTCTTTATTTATTTTTAGACAGAGTCCGTCTGTTACCTAGGCTGGAGTATAGTGGTGTGGTTATGGCTCAGTGCAGCCTTGAACTCCTGGGCTTAAGCAATCCTCCTGCCTCAGCCTCCCAAGTGCTGGGACTACAGATATGCACCACCACACCCCCCTAATTTTTTTTTTAATTTTGTGAATATGAGCTCTTGCTATATTGCCCAGGCTGGTGTTCACTGTTGAAAGTGTAGTACTATTCCTGTATTGCAGTTCAGATCTATTCATATTTCCTTTATATATTTAGGTGCTCTGAAGCTGGGTGCATATATATACAATTGTTTTATCCCCTTGATGAACTGACCCCTTTTTCATTCTATAATGACCTTCTTCCTCTCATGTTAGAGTTTTGACTTAAAAACTATTTTGTCTGATACAAGTATAGCTACCCCTGATCTCTTTCAGTTTCCATTTTCAAAGAAAATCTTTTTGCCTCCCTTCACTTTCAGTCTATGCATGTCTTTAAACTAGCTGCCTCTTGCTTTGGTGCAGATGCATAGTGGTTGCCCAGAAACTAGAGGAGGAGGAGGAGGAGGAGGAAGAGAAGGAGGAAAGGAAGAAGGGTTTTTCCAGGATGTCTTGCAAGCCCCTGGTCTGATGTTCCAGAATTTGGTTAACTCTAACCTGAACCCTAAGTCCCCAATGTAGCTGGCTCTGCTGGCCCCCAGAAAGTCAGTTCTGAGGGGCTCCCTTCCCCAGGCTGACCAGAAGCTTCTGTCTTCCAGGGGGTGGCTGCAGCAGTGGCCTAGGCGGGGTCCGTGGTTCTCCAGAGGGAAACAGACTACTAGTATTACTGAGCTCATGACCTTGGCTTTGTCCTTGTGCTTCTCCTGCCTCTGCAGGATGTGCGGGGGCCAGACAGCTGGAAAGAGTGACTGCCTGATCCTGGCCCTGTCGCCTGGGGTAGAGGAGGGGTTGCATGGAAAGAGAGGGTGTCAGGCCTTGGGGAGAGGGTCCCATAGGGTCCTGAGTCCCTCTTAGAAGATGCTGAGCTCCACTCACCCTTTCCACATCTATTTTCTGAGGATCCCTTATGTTCCAGCCACATGCTCGGCCCCAGGGTGACTGCAGTGAGCAAGTAGACACATTGCAGCCATCAAAAATGATGGTGACTGGCTGGGTATGGTGGCTCATGCTATAATCCCAATACTGGGAGGCCAAGGTAAGAGGATCAATTAAGCCTAGGAGTTCGAAACCAGCCTGAGCAACATAGTGAGACCCCCATCTCTACAAAAAAAAAAAAAAATTTTAATAGCCAGGCAAGGTGGCCCACACCTATAGTCCCAGTTACTCAGGAGACTGGGGCAGGAGGATTGCTTGATCCCAGGAGTTTAAGGCTGCAGTGAGATATGATTGCACCACTGCACTCAAGCCTAGGCAACAGAGTAAGAACCCATCTCAAAAAAATAAAAAAAGATGATGATGTTGATGTCACTGACACCTCCTGGACCACCTATGTGGGACAATTTGTTATTCATTCAACAAACACTTATTGAGCACGTTTTATCTGCCCAGCACTGGGCTGGGTGTTGGGGACCAGCAGTGAAGGAGTCAGTCCCATGTGCTTCGTATCTAGTAGCGTTGCAGACAAGAGAAGCGGCAAGTATTGAACCAAGACATTCAGATGCGACTTTCTGCTGACAAGGAAAAAAGAAATTTTAATTAAAAAAAATTTTAAAAACAATATTCAGATGAGGATCACTGTCACCAGTGCTGGTGTGATTGGAAGAGTCTAGGGATGGGTTGGATGCCTTTAATTTTTTATTTTTTTATTTTTTTGAGACAGAGTCTCACTTTGTCACCCAGGCTGGAGTGCAGTGGCACAATCTCGGTTCACTGCAACCTCTGCCTCCTGGTCTCAAGTGATTCTCCCACTTCAGCCTCCCAAGTAGCTGGGATTACAGGCACCCACCACCACACTGGCTAATTCTTATATTTTTAGTAGAGACAGGATTTCACTACGTTGGCCAGGCTGGTGTCGAACTCCTGACTTCAAGTGACACATCCACCTCAGCCTCCCAAAGTACTGGGATTACAGTCATGAGCCACTGTACCTGGCCAAGATAATGTTTCTGTTGCCAGAAGTGCTGTGGTGTGATCACGGCTCTCTGCAGTCTTGACCTCTGGGTTTAAGCGATCCTCCCTCCTCAGCCCCATGAGTAGCTGGGACTACACGCGCACGCCACCATGACCAGCTAATTTTGTAACTTTTTGTAGAAACAGGATCTCCCTATGTTGCCCAGGCTGGTCTTGAACTCCTGAGCTCAAGGGATCCTTCTGCCTTGGCCTCCCAAAGTGCTAGGATTACAGGCCTGAGCTACTGCGCTCAGCCTTAGGCTGCCACACCTCCTGATCAGTGTCCTGGAGGATCGTCTGCATCATACTGTGGGGATGTGAAGGGCATCCCACTTGTCTCTCAGGGGACCTCCAGCTGAATGGTGACCTGAAGGACAACCGGGTGTTAGTCAGAGACCAGCAGAGCAGGATGCTAGAGGAACAGCCAAGTGCAGAATGTCTGGGATGGGAGATGAGGGGGTGGATAGCAGAAGATGAGGTAGGCGGGGACAAGCTATTCGGGTCCTCACATGCCAAGCCCAGAGGGTGACCTTCATCCAGAGGCCTTGGGGGAGCTGCTGAATAGATTTATTTATTTACTGTTTTTTTGAGACAGAGCCTCGCTCTGTGGCCCAGGCTGGAGTGCAGTGGCGTGATCTCCAGTGGGGTATGATCCTGGCTTACTACAACCTCCTCCACCTTCTGGGTTCAAGCAATTCTTCTGCCTTAGCCTCCCAAGTTGCTGGGATTAGACACATGCCGCCACGCTGAGCTAATTTTTGTGTTTTTAGTAGAGATGGGGTTTCACCATGTTGGCCAGGTTTGTCTTAAACTCCTGACCTCAAGTAATCACCCTGCCTCAGCCTCCCAAAGTACTGGGATTACAGGCATGAGCCACTGCACCCAGCCTGCATAGATATATTTAGTCAGGGGAAGGTTGTGGTCAAGTCTGCATCTGAGCTCTGCCAAGGTAATCTGGAAGGTGCTGAAGAGGACGAGGTGAGGGCAGGGAGATTCAACAGCCCGGGCATGGTCAGGCATGGTAGCATGGGCCTGTAGTCCCAGCTACTCGGGAGGCTGAGGCAAGAGGATTGCTTGAGCCTAGGAGTTCAAGGTTGCAGTGGGCCACGATTGCACCATAGCACTCCAACCTGGACGACAGAGTAAGACTCTGCCTCTGAAAAAAATAAAAGAAGTGGCACGCTGGACCCACTGGAAGGTGGGCAGATCCTAGAATTAGATCTCTCTCTGGAATGACGGGGGCAATCTGAGCTGTCTCCCTAGCTCCCTGGAGAATCAGACAAACCTCCCACTGCTACCTGCTTCTCAAACCTGGGGACCCTGGCAGTCCAGTAGGCCAGACGTGCATGGAAACAGAACCTAGGAGGCTGTCAGTGCCTATAGGCTTAGGGAGCCTGTCCACTCTTTCACCTCTGCTCCCGCAACCCCTGTCTTCTGGTGGTTCTTTTTCTGTTTTTGTTTTATGAAACAGATTCTTGCTCTGTCGCCCAGGCTGGAGTGCAGTGTCGTGACCTTGGCTCACTGCAACGTCCACCTCCCAGGTTCAAGTAATTCTCCTGCCTCAGCCTCTGGAGTAGCTGGGATTACAGGTGTCTGTCACCACGCCTGGCTAATTTTCGTACTTTTAGTAGAGAATGGGTTTCACCATGTTGGCCAGGCTGGTCTCAAATTCCTGACCTCAAGTGATCCTTGCCCTCCCAAAGTGTTGGAATTACAGGCATAAGCCACCACACCCAGCCAATTTTTTGTTTTTAGAGACAAGGTCTCACTCTGTCACCCAGATTGGAATGCAGTGGTGTTATCACAGCTTGTTGGAGCCTCCAACTCCTGGGCTCAGATGATCTGCCCACTTTAGCCTCCCAAAGTGCTGGGATTACAGGAGTGAGCTGCCTTGTTTGATGTTAAGCACGTGGATTAAGATCCGCCATGGCCGGGTACAGTGGCTCACGCCTGTAATCCTAGCACTTTGGGAGGCCAAGGTGGGTGGAGCACCCGAGGTCAGGAGTTTGAGACCTGCCTGGCCAACATGGTGAAACTCCATCTCTACTAAAAATACAAAAATTAGCCAGGTGTAGTAGCAGATGCCTGTAATACCAGCTACTTGGGAGGCGGAGGCAGGAGAATTGCTTGTACCCAGGAGGCGGAGGTTGCAGTGAGCCCAGATGGCGTCACTGCACTCCAGCCTGGGTGACAGAACAAGACTCTGTCTCAAAAAAAAAAAAAAAAGATCTGCCAGTTTCCCACCCAGTCCTTGCTGTAAGGTGCTGGAGAGGAGGCTGCAGAGGGGGATTGGGTCACCACCTCCATGGTTCCTCTTTCCTGCCTCTTCTCTCACAGCATCTGCTGTTCCCCCAGGGCTCCCAATTCCACTTGCCTCCTGCTGAGTCTTTGCCCCAGCAGGGTGCTCTACCTGGCAAGCCCTCACTCTGTCCATCTCCAGGCAGCCAGCATGGCTGGGATTATGTATTCAGCTTCTGGGCACTGGCACCCTGACTCCCTGGGCCACCTGTTGGGACTGCCCTGTTCATGTCTGTCTGGCCCTGAAATCCTATTGTGTATGTGCCTCCACTTTAAGGCCACCAAGTCTCATGGAAGGGATGTCTTTCAGTCATCTCTTTTGCCTGTGATGTTCCCCTTCCCCACAGAGTCCAAGCAAGCACTTCAGACTGGCGGGTGGACCAAGTCTCCTTGCTGCAGGCCTCTAAGTGCTGAAGGGAGTTCTCACCTTGTCCAGCCCTTCACAGGGCTGTAAACTCTTCTCAGGCCTGGCCAGGTGCAGTGGCTCATGCCTATAATCCCAGAACTTTGGGAGGCCAAGGCGGGTGGAACACTTCAGGTCAGGAGTTCGAGACCACCCTGGCCAATATGGCGAAACCCTGTCTCTACTAAAAATACAAAAAAATTAGACAGGCGTGGTGGCTTGTACCTATGATCCCAGCTACTCGAGAGGCTGAGGCAGGAGAATCGCTTAAACCCAAGAGGCAGAGGTTGCAGTGAGCCGAGATCACACCATTGCACTCCAGCCTGGGTGACAAGAGCAAAATTCTGTCTCAAAATAAAATAAAAAATAAAATAAATTTAAAAGGCCAGGTGCAGTGGCTCATGCCTGTAATCCCATCTCAGGGAGGCTGGGATGGACAGATCACCTGAGGTCAGGAGTTCAACACCAGCCTGATCAACATGGTGAAACCTCATCTCTACTAAATGCAAAAAATTAGCTGGGCATGGTGGTGGGCACCTGTATTCTCAACTACTTGGGAGGTTGAGGCAGGAGAATCACTTGAACCCAGGGGGTGGAAGTTGCAGTGACCCAAGATCACGCCACTACACTCCAGCGTGGGCAACAAGAGTGAAACTCTGTCTCAAAAAAATAAATAAATAAAATAAAATACATTTTTAAAAATGTCTTCTCAGGCGCCCCTTTCCCCAGCTTTCCCACTTCCCCGCACACTCCACACTCACTTGTGTGCCTCCCTTGTTCTGAGCTAACTTTCCATGCATTGTTGCAATAGATCCTTACAGTGACGTGTTAAGGTAAGCCATATACTTATTCCCATTCTGGAGATGAGGAATTTGTAATTTGATCAGGGTAGTCAAGCCAAGTGTTGTGTTTCTTTTTTGAGACTGAGTCTTACTCTGTCGCCCAGACTGGAGAGCAATGGCTCAATCCCGGCTCACTGCAACCTCTGCCTCCCGGGTTCAAGCGATTCTCCTGCCTCAGCCTCCCAAGTAGCTGGAACTACAGGTGTGCCCCACCATACCTGGCTAATTTTTTTTGTATTTTTAGTAGAGACAGCGTTTTGCCATGTTGGCCAGACTGGTCTTGAACTCCTGATCTCAGGTGATCCACCCGCGTCAACCTCCCTAAATGCTGGGATTGCCGGTATGAGCCACTGTGCCTGGTGAAATTTCATTGTGGTTTTGATCTGCATTTCCCTGATGATTAAGTGATGCTGAACATTTTTCATATACCTGTTGGCCATTTTTGTATGTCATCTTTTGAGAAATATCTATTCAGTTTTTCTGCCTACTTAAAAATCAGATTATTTGGGGCTTTTTGCTGTTGAGTGGAGTTCCTTATCTTCTGGTTCTTGATTCCTTATCCAGTGAATAGTTTGTAAATACCTAAATTGTTTTCTAAAGACTGTATTTCTTGGCTGGGTGCAGTGGCTCATGCCTGTAACCCCAGCACTTTGGGAGGCTGAGGTGGTTGGATCAGCTGAGGTCAGATGTTTGAGACCAGCCTGGCCATATGGAAAAAAAACTCTCTCTACCAAAAATAGAAAAATTAGCCAGGTGGCCGGGCATGGTGGCTCACGCCTGTAATCCCAGCACTCTGGGAGGCCGAGGCGGGCGGATCACCTGAGGTCGGGAGTTCAAGACCAGCCTGACCAATATGGTGAAACCTTGTCTTTAAAAAAAAAGAAAAAGAAAAGAAAAAAGAAAAACTAGCCAAGTGTGGTGGTGCACGCCTGTAATCCCAGCTACTCAGGAGGCTGAGGCACAAGAATTGCTTGAACCTAGGAGGCAGAGGTTGCTGTGAGCGAAGATAGCGCCACTGCACTCCAGCCTGGGCAACAGAGTGAGACTGTGTCTCAAAAACAACAACAAAAAAATGTAGTTCTTGTTGTGTGTGGCCTATAGAGTATGGTCCTTTAGTTTCTGATCAGGTAGTGATTTGACAGAAATTTCATAAATGCCTAGAGCCAAAAGAGGGGGTGTGGGGGTGGCATGCAGAAAGAGAAAAAGAAAGAAAAAGTACAAAGTACTCTGTCAGTCTTTGCAGATGGACTCTGAGCCGGGGCACTCCTTCAGCACTTATGCAGGCCAGGTGTGGTGGTTCATGCCTGTAATCCCAGCACTTTGGGAAGCCCGAGGCAGCAGGTGGATCACCTGAGACCAGGAGTTCAAGACCAGCCTAGCCAACATGGTGAAACCCTGTCTCTACTGAAATAGAAAAATTAGCAGCCAACATGGTGAAACCCTGTCTCTACTGAAATGCAAAAATTAGCAGCGGGTGGTGGTATGTGCCTGTGTTTCCAGCTACTTGAGAGGCTGAGGCAGGAGAATCACTTGAACCTGGGAGGCGGAGTTTGCAGTGAGCCGAGATCGCACAAGTGCACTCCAGACTGGGCAACAGAGTGAGATTCTGTTTCAAAACAAACAAACAAAACAACCACTAATGCAGACTGTTTACAAACCTGCTGTAGACTTTACTGCCTGCTTGTGCTAAGCCTAAAGATCAAATGGAGATGAAAGCTTAGGGTCTTCTCAGCTGGGTATGGGGGCTCACACCTGTAATCCCAGCTGGGAGGCTGAGGCAGACGAATCACGAGATCAGGAGTTCAAGACCAGTCTGGCCAACATGGTGAAACCCCATCTCTACCAAAAGTACAAAACATTAGCCAGGCGTGGTGGCACGCACCTTTAATCCCAGCTACTTGGGAGGCTGAGGCAGGAGAATTGCTTGAACCTGGGAGGCAGAGGTTGCAATGAGCGGAGATCATGCCACTGCACTGCAGCCTGGGCGACAGAGCAAGACCCCATCTCAAAAAAAAAAACAAGGCTGGGTAAGGCAAAGAGCTTGAAAGTCCCCCGGGGCCTCAGGCTGCACCCAAGTTTACAGCAGTAAGAGATCAGGGCTGAGGCCTCAGGGCCACCTACAGAAGTGGAGCGGCAGCAAAGGCTGGTTATGGAGCACGTGTTTGGGTGCTGCGGGGGTGGTGTGGGGCGGGCTGTGTCTGGAGGTGAGCAGATGGCTCTGGTGTCCTTGGGGCCATCACATGAGTGGCAGCTTCCTCCCTGGCTCCTGGGGGTTGGGAGGGATGAATGCAATACCATTAACTTTGTGGGGCACACAGGCAGCGACCTGTGGCGGGGCCAGGATGTGGTGACTTGGATACAAAGTAGACGGAGAGTCCCGTGACCTCCCAGGCTGAAAGACAGGAGTCCCTCCTGCTAGGTCACTTCCTTCCTGCGTGAGCTCCCAGGAGGGTGTGGGCAGCTCCAGTATCTGGGCCAGGAACCAGCTCCCGCTGCTCCAGTATTGCCAAGCCAAGGGGACCCATGCATCCCACGGAGCCTTCCTCTGTCCTTTTGTATCCATTTTCTCCTTTCTGTCCCTTTCCAAAGACAGCTCTGTCCTTCATTGTTTTGTTTTGTTTTTAAGACAGTCTCACACTTGTTGCCCAGGCCGGAGTACAGTGGCTCAATCTCACTTCACTGCAACTTCCACCTCCTGGATTCAAGCGACTCTCCTGCCTCCGCCTTGCAAGTAACTGGGATTACATGTGGGTGCCACCATGCTCAGCTAATTTTTGTATTTATTTTAGTAGAGATGGAGTTTCACCACGTTGGACAGACTGGTCTTGAACTCCTAACCTCAAGTGTTCTGCCTACCTCAGCCTTCCAAAGTGCTGGGATTACAGGCATGAGCCACTGCACCCAGGCTTGTTTTTTTTTTTTTTTAGACAGGGTCTCACTCTGTCACCCATGTTGGAGGGCAGTGGCATGTTGGAGAGCTGTGGGAGCAACATGGGAGGTCCCAAGTAGCTGAGACCACAGGCATGTGCCACCACACTGGCTAATTTTTTGTATTTTTGGTAGGGACAGGGTTTCACCATGTTACCCAGGCTGGTCTTGAACTCCTGAGCTCAGGCAATCCACCCCTCTCAGCCTCCCAAAGTGCTGAGATTACAGGTGTGAGCCATCATGCCCAGCCAGTCCCTCCTTGTTTTGAAATGTAGGTTTTAGTATTACTCAAGTATGGAGAGTCCAACAGAGCAGAGGATGTCTGCCATTGACAAAGTTTGTCGCCAGGCTGGGCTCGGTGGCTCATGCCTGTAATCCCAGCACTTTGGGAGGCCGAGGGGGGGTGAATCATTTGAGGTCAGGAGTTCGAGACCAGCCTGGCCAACATGGTGAAACTTCATCTCTACTAAAAATACAAAAATTAGCTGGGCTTGCTGATACACTCCTGTAATCCCAGCTACTAGGGAGGCTGAGGCAGGAGAATTGCTTGAACCTAGGAGGTAGATGTTGCAGTGAGCCAAGATCACGCTACTGCACTCTAGCCTGGGCAACAGAGTGAGACTCCGTCTCAAAATAATTAAATAAACAATTTGGAGAGAACATGCAGTCACTTTGTCTGCTTCTTCACCTCCCTAATGAAACTCTCTACAGTATAAAGCTTGAAGGAATGTGGTCCACTCAAGCCCCAACTCCCAAACCTTTTCCATTGAGTTCTCCCACCTCCTAGGAGCTTGCCATGGCCAGCAGCTCTGCCGGGTTACAAAGCTCGTGCCAGGAGAGGCAAATCCCAGCCCGACTGGCCAGCGGTTCTCCAGGGCTGACTTGGGGTTGTAGAACAGAGGCTAGTATGAGTCTCTTGTGGCTGCTGAAACAAATACCCACATATAGAGCAGCTTAAAGCAACACAGACTTATGATTTTACAGCACTGGAGGTCAGATGTTCTAAGATTAAGGCGTCGATGAGGCTGGTTCCTCCTGAAGGCTCCATTTTCTGCTTTTCCCAGTGTCTAGAGATGCCCACAGCCCTGGTCTCGGGCCCCTTCCTCCTCCACCTTCACAGCCAGGAGTGTGGCCTCTTCCAGCCTCTCTCTGACTCTGTGACCCTCCTGCCTCCTTTTTTTTTGAGACAGAGTCTCATGCTGTAGCCAAGGCTAGAGTGCCGTGGCTCAATCTCAGCTCACTGCAACCTCTGTCCCCCTAGTTCACACAATTCTCCTGCCTCAGCTTCTCAAGTAGAGCTGGGACTACAGGCATGTGGCACCATTCCCAACTAACTTTTATATTTTTAGTAGAGATGGGGTTTCCCCTTGTTGGTCAGGCTGGTCTGGAATACCTGGCCTCAAGGGATCCACTGGCCTCGGCCTCCCAAAGTGCTGGGATTACAGGCATGAGCCACTGCGCCTGGCCCCAGTAATTTATTTAATTTTTTTGTAGAGACTGTGTCTTGCTATGTTGTCCAGGCTGGTGTCAAACTCCTAAACTCAAGCAATCCTCCCTCTTTGGTCTCCCAAAGTATTGGGATTACAGGTGTGAGCTATCGTGTCCAGCCAAGGGGGCATTATTTTACTTACCACAGCACCAGTGGGGGTCAAACTCATACGATGGGGGCACTGACCGGGCGCGCTGTCTCCCGCCTGTAATCCCAGCCCTTTGGGAGGCCAAGGCGGGCAGATCACGAAGTCAGGAGATCGAGATCATCCTGGCCAACATGGTGAAACCCCGTCTCTACTAAAAATACAAAAATTAGCCAGGCGTGGTGGCGGGTTCCAGTAGTCCCAGTTACTCGGGAGGCTGAGGTAGGAGAATCACTTGAACTCAGGAGGCGAAGGTTGCAGTGAGCCGAGATGGAGCTATTGCACTCCAGCCTGGGACAGAGCAAGACTCCATCTTAAACAACAAAAACAAGCAAAAAAAACAAGATGGAGGACCCACAGGACACTCTTGGGGGAGGTGATGTGTGGGTTTAGTTCTGGAAGATTGCAGGGCTGCAGCGGCGGCGGGCTGGGGGGGCGGTTGCAGGCAGCGCAGGAATGGTGCTATGAGGGTAGAGGATTCCAGGCTGAGGGAAGAGTTCCATAGAACAGCAGGCTCCTAAATACCTCCCCCAGACGTGACCTGGAAGCTCTGTTGGGTAGAGTGCAGTTCTCATCTGGGGCCAATTTTGGCTCCAGGGGACACCTGGCCATGCCTGGAGAGAGATTTGGCTGTCTCCACTAGGCGGAGGGGGCGGTGGGTGCCAGAGACCTGCTAAATATTCTAGAATGCACAGGACCACCCCCTACCAGGAAGAATCGCCCAGCCGGCAGGGTAGCTTAGAGGGGGATAATCCTTCTGTCCCCATCCCTCTGGACTCAGAGGGGCCTTCCCACCTGGGGCAGCTGGAAAGTTTCTACTGGGTGACCTTTGGCCTTTCTACCCCTGTCCCCCATCCCCCGCCTTTCTTGGCAAAAGCTGATTTTAGTTCCTGGTGACCCTTGGCCTCCTCCGGGAACAGAAGCATTTGTGTGGGCCTGATGGCTGCTACCTCTGGAATGTGACAGTTCGGCCTGGCCCCAGGGCCCTGGAGGACGAGGGATCTAAGAATAGTGACATTTTTCTCCCCACCCCCAAGCCTGGCTGGCTCTGGCCTCTGAATCCCAGGCCCCTCACTGTGCTGAAAGAGGTGGTCAGGCAGACGATGTCCAAGGGAAACGTCTCTAGCCTGTGCTGACCACTGGGCCGGGGAATGAGCTGTTTCATTCATGGGAGCATGGGTCAGAGGTGATGGGATCTGCAGAGGAGGGGCTGGGTTGGGGTGGCAGTTCCACACCTTGCCAGCGCCCCTCACCCCAGGCCTGCCTTGTTCTCCCTGCAGCTCCTTGTCCCTGTGGCCTCTGCAGGACTTATGTCACCGATTCCCTCAATGGCCACTCCTTGGAGTAGGCAGGTTCTCCTTGGGCTGGAGCGGGAGTGGGGTGCCTCTCTGGCCTACTGGGAAAGGGACCCCAGGCTTGGGGGAGCCTAATCCAGAGGGGCAGGGGCCCTGGTGCCAATGCAAGAGGAGGACAGGTCCCTGCGGGCCTCATGTCCACTGGGATGTCATAAACCAGCCTGGTGTCCTCAAGACAGGCCCTTGAAGGCAGGGCTCACTGCTTGTTCATCCAGCAGCAAGCCTTGGCTGCCTCATGGGTGCCAGGCCCCCCATGCTGGGCACTGGGGATGCCAAGGGGAACAGATCCCTGCCTCCTTCCTGAAGGAACCTGCAGTGACTCAGGAGAGCAGGGCTCACATTTGCTGATGTGTCAGTCAGGAGCCAGGCCCTGCACTGGATGCAGGGGCTGTGGTTGAGGGCAGAGCAGCTGCATTTCTGGGGGACAGGGTAAGGAGATGTCAGCCACAAGAAGGGAAGGCAGCAGAGATCTGGGTAAGGAAAACTCTGGGGCCCAGGTGCGGTGGCTTATGTCTATAATCCCAGCACTTTGGGAGGTCGAGGCAGGAGGGTCACTTGAGGTCAGGAGTTCAAGACCGGCCTGGCCAACATGGAGAATCCTCATCTCCAATAAAATAAAATAATAAATAAAATAAAATACTAGCTAGATATAGTGGCACCACACACCTGTAATCCCAGCTACTTAGGAGGCTCAGGCAGGAGAATCGCTTGAATCTGGGAGGCAGAAGTTGCAGTGAGCTGAGATTGTGCCACTGCACTCCAGTCTGTGCAACAGAGCAAGCCTCTGTCACTATAAACAAACAAACCCGGGTGCAATGCTATAAAGAGGATGAGGCTGGGTGCAGTGGCTCACACCTGTAATCCCAGCACTTCAGGAAGTTGAGGCGGGCAGATCACAAGGTCAGGAGTTTGAAACCAGCATGGCCAATATGGTGAAACCCCGTCTCTACCAAAAATAATATAAAAATTAGCTGGGCCTGGTGGTGTGCACCTGTAGTCCCAGCTACTGGGGAGGCTGAGACAGAAGAATCGCTTAAAGCCAGGAGGCGGAGGTTGCAGTGAGCCGAGATCATGCCATTGTGCTCCAGCCCAGCCTGGGTGACAGAGCGAGACTCTGTCTCCCAGAAGACCAACGCATCCCTTGTCCCTAGCCTCAGTTTCTTCCTCTCCCACCTGGACCTGAAGCCACTGTTTTAACTGCACCGTTGAGAATGTCCCTGTCTCCCCCAAATTCAAGCCTCAAGCCCTTGATTGGATGGAGTAGAAATAGCACCCACAGATGGAACCATGAACCCATGACCTCCCACCCAACTGAGCTCCTCCTCTCCCCAGAGTGGCCCCTTGCTGTAAAATGGGGCTAACAGAATGAAACAGGCTGTTACCATGAGGATTTCAGGGTGTCAGTACAGTGCTCCACCCAGGGTCCCGGAGCCACTACTACTCTACAGAGTCACAGGCCTCCTGACTGTCACTCCTAGTAGATGCCTGATTTACCGGGCCAGCCTGATTGCTGGGCATTTAGGTAGTTTCCAACCAGAAGGTAACTAACTTTTTTTTTTTTTGAGACAGAGTCTTGCTCTGTTGCCCAGTCTGGAGTGCAATGGCACAACTGGCTCACTGCAAACTCTGCCTCCCAGGTTCAAACGATTCTCATGCCTCAGCCTCTCCAGTAGCTGGGATTACAGGTGTACACCACCAGACCCAGCTAATTTTTGTATTTTTAGTAGAGACAGGATTTCGCCATGTTGGCCAGGCTGGCCTTGAACTCCTGACCTCAGCCCACCTCGGCCTCCCAAAGTGCTGAGATTACACACATAAGCCAACACACCCAAACGTTTTTTTTTTCTGTAGAGACAGGACCTTGCTATGTTGCCCAGGCTGGTCTTGAACTCTCAGGCGCAAGCGATCCTCCTGCCTCAGCCTCCCAAAGTGCTGGGATTACAGGCAAGACCCCCACGCCTAGCCTATGAACCCTCTTATAAGCTGGGTATGCATTGTCAAAAGGGTTTCTCTCATTGAAGTGGCAGCCACCCCTTTGAAAGCAAGTGTTGGGGTCCCGGGAGCATTGGAATGATCCGTCGCTGTGACCAACCCTGGCCCATAGGCTCTCCCTCCCTTCATGCCCGATACATCCTCCCTCAGCCTCCTAGATTCCCCTTCTCCTCATGTGAATTGTCCGTTTCTGATCTTTGCTCCTTTGGTGCTTATCAATTTGAATGAGCTTTTCATAGACTGGTAACACCTGGTGCCACGGTTTCAATGTTCATTCCCTCCAAAACTCATGTTGAAACTTAATCCTCAATGTGGCAGTGTTGACAGAGGTGGGGCCTTTAAGAGGTGACTGGGTTATGAGAATTCTGCCCTCATGCACAGATTAATCCATTCATGGATTAATAGATCTATGTTAATACATAATGGGTTATCATAGGAGGGAAACCAGTGGCTTTGCATGAATGGGAAGAAGGCTGAGCACGGTGGCTCACACCTGTAATCCCAGCACTTTCTGTAGGCTGAGATGGGCAGATCACCTGAGGCCAGGAGTTTGAGACCAGCCTGGCAAACATGGTGAAATTCCATCTCTATTAAAAATACAAAAATTAGCCAGGCAAGATGGCTCATGCCTGTAATCCCAGCACTTTGGCAGGCCAAGGCAGGCAGATCGCCTGAGGTCAGTAGCTGGAGACTAGCCTAACCAATATGGAGAAACCCCATCTCTACTTAAAAAAAAAAAGAAAACAAAACAAAACAAAAATTACACAGGCGTGGTGGCGCATGTTTGTAGTCCCAGCTACTCAGGAGGCTGAGGCAGAAGAATAGCTTGAACCCAGGAAGAGGAGGTTGTGGTGGGCTGAGACCGTGCCACTGCACTCCAGCCTGGGCAACAGAGCAGACTCTGTCTCAAAAAAAAGAAAAAAAGGAAAAAGAAAGAGAAAGAATAGAGAGAGAGAGATCTGGGATAGCATGCTCAACCCCCTCATTACGTGATGCCCTGCACTGCCTCATGACTGCAGAGAATCCCACCAGCAAGATGTGGCCCCTTGACCTGGGGCTTCTCAGCCTCCAGAACTGTGAAATAAATTCCTTTTCTTGGCTGGAAGTGATGGCCCATGCCTGTAATCTCACAACTTTTTTTTTTCAGATGGAGTCTCACTCTGTCACCCAGGCTGGCATGCAGTGGCGTGATCACGGATCCCAGCAACCTCCTGTGTTCAAGCAATTCTCATGCCTCAGCCTCCTGAGTAGCTGGGACTATAAGCGCCCACTACCACGCCTGGCTAATTTTTGTATTTTTAGTAGAGACAGGTTTTCACCATGTTGCCCAGGCTGGTCTCGAAATCCTGACCTCAGGTGATCCACTCGCCTCAGCCTCCCAAAGTGCTGGGATTACAGGTGTGAGCCATGGTGCCTGGCCTATAGTCTCACAAATTTGGAAGGCTGAGGTGGGTGGATACCTTGAGTCCAAGAGATTTTTCTCAAAAAAAAAAAAGAAAGAAAAGAGAAAGTGAAGCATGCAATAACCACATGCCTCAGTAAGTGGTATATGCCCACCCCCAAAATGAAAATGTATGTCCACACCAAAACTTGTACACGAACATTCATAGCAGCACTATTCCCAATAGCTAAATGGTGAAAACAACCCATATCCAACAACAGATGAATGAACAAATGAAATGTGGTCTATCCATGTAATGAAATACGTGCATCTATTCTATAGAGATGGTGTATTGCTCTATTGCCCAGGCTGAAGTGCAATGGCATGATCACAGTTCACTGCAGCCCTGAACTCCTGGGCTCTAGTGATCTTCCCACTTCAGCCTTCTGAGTAGCTGGTACTACAGGTGCATGCCACCATTCCTGGCTGTTTTCTTTTTTTTTGAGATGGAGTTTTGCTACAATGGTGCAATCTTGGCTCACTGCAACCTGTGCCATCCAGGTTCAAGCAATTCTCCTGCTTTGGCCTCCTGAGTAGCTGGGATTATAGGCACCTGCCACCATGCCTGAGTAATTTTTGTATTTTTAGTAGAGATGGGGTTTCGCCATGTTGGCCATGGTGGTCTCAAACTCCTGACCTCAGGTGATCAGGCCACCTCAGCCTCCCAACGTGTTACGATTACAAGGGTGAGCCACTGTGTCCAGCCAATTCCCACCTAATTTTTATTTTTAGTTTTTGAGACGGAGTTTTGCTCTGTCACTCAGGCTGGAGTGCACTGGTGCGTTACCTCCGCTCATTGCAACCTCCACCTCCCAGGTTCAAGTAATTCTCCTGCCTCAGCCTCCCGAGTAGCTAGGCTTACAGGTGCCAACCACCATGCCCAGCTAATTTTTGTCTTTTTAGTAGAGATAGGCATTCACCATGTTGGCCAGGCTGGTCTGGAATTCATGACCTCAAGTGATCTGCCTGCCTTAGCCCCCCAAAGTGCTGGGATTACAGGCATGAAGCACCCCGCCCAGGCTTAATTTTTAAGATACTTTAGAGTCTTGCTGTGTTGCCTAAGGGAACTCCTGGCCTCAAGTAACCCTCCTGACTCAGCCTCCGGCATAGGATGAAATTATATTCAACTCTAAAAAGGAATAAAGTACTTACTCCTACAATAGTGCATAAACCTTAAAAACATGTTCAGTGAAAGAAGCCAGACACAAACGAATGCATTGGATAAGACTCCATTTATATGAAGTATCCAGAGTAGAAAATTCCATGGTGTCAGGAAGTAGACTAGTGGGTTCCAGGGATGGGGAGTGACAGCTAATGGGTACAGGGCTTCTTTCTGGGGTGATGAAAATGTTCTGGAGACCCGGCGTGTTGGCTCATGCCTGTAATCCCAGCACTTTGAGAGGCGGATGGATCTCTTGAGGTCAGGGGTTCGAGACCAGCCTGGCCAACATGGCAAAACCTTGCATCTGCTAAAAATATAAAAATTAGGCCAGTGTGGTGGCACCTGCCTATAGTACTGGCTACTCAGGAGGCTGAGGTGGGAAGATCACTGAACTCAAGAGGAGGAGGCTGAAGTGAGCCAAGATTGCCCCACTGCACTCCAGCTGGGTGACAGAGACTCCATCAATGAAAAAGAGAGAGAGAGAGAAGAGAAAGGAAAGAAAGAGAGAGAGGGAGAGAGAGGGAGAGAGGGGGAAGAGAGAGAGAGGGAGAGAGAGAGGGAGAGAGAGAGGGGGAGAAGGGGGGGAGAGAGAGGGGGAGAGAGAGAGGGAGAGAGAGAGGGGGAGAAGGGGGGGAAAAAAGAGAGAGAGAAAGAGAGAAAGTAAAGCAAAAGAAAGCAATTGGAATGGAAAGGTTATAGGTTGGATCCAGAAAGTGAACTCTGGAAAACTTCCCAAGCTGGCTCAGGCCAGTGACCTGCGTTATCTCGTGTGTGGTGTTAGAGAGGCTGCAATTCTGTGACAAGCAGTGGAGAGGTCTGTGCTGTCCTCTGTGTGGCTGACCCCCGTGTTGTTTACTGGACAGCCACCAGGACGGTACATTTAAGTGCCCTGCTGGGTGCCTGCTCTAAACAGGCTCTCATGGTGGTGACATGGGTACGGCCTGCCTTGTACAAATAAGCAAACTGGGGCTGGGGAAAGTAAAGTGACTCCTAAAAAACCTGGTGGCCAGGTGCGGTGGCTCAGGCCTGTAATCCCAGCACTTTGGGAGGCCAAGGCGGGTGGATCATTTGATATCAGGAGTTCGAGGCCAGCCTGACCAACATGGTGAAACCACATCTCTGCTAAAAATACAAAAAAAGTAGCTAGGTGCGGTGGCAGGCACCTGTAATCTCAACTACTCAGGAGGCTTCATGAAGCAAGAGAATCACTTGAACCCAGGAGGCAGAGGTTGTAGTGAACTGAGATCTCACCACTGCACTCCAGCCTGGGCGACAGAGCAAGACTCTGTCTTAAATAAAGAAATACAACTGGGCACAGTGGCTCACCTTTGTAATCCCAGCACTTTGGGAAGCCGAGGCAGGCAGATCACGAGGTCAGGAGATCGAGACCATCTTGGCCAACATGGTGAAACCCCGTCTCTAATAAAACTACAAAAATTAGATTGGCGTGGTGGCAGGTGCCTGTAATCTCACCTACTTGGGAGGCTGAGGCAGGAGAATCGCTTGAATCTGAAAGGTGGAGGTTGCAGTGAGCCGAGATTGCACCATTGCACTTCAGCCTGGGCAACAAAGCGAGACTCTATCTCGAAAAAAAACAAAAAACAAAAAACAAAATCTTGAGATGGGAGATCATTCTGGATGATCTGGGTGGCCCAATGTCATCACAGGGTCCTTATAAGAGGGAGGCAGGAGGGTCAGAATCAGAGATTGGAAGACGCTGCACTGCTGGCTTGAAGGTGGAGGAAGGGGCCATGAGCCAAAGAATTCAGGCGGCCTTTAGACATTGGAAAATGTAGGGAAATGGATTCTCCATTGGAGCCTTTAGAAGGAACCAACCCTATGCACACTTTGATTTTAGAACATAGTAAGAACTAATTTCAGACTTCTGACCCAAGGATTGTAAGATGATAAAAATGTGCTGTTTTAGAACCGGACATGGTGACTTACATCTGTAATTCCAGCACTTTTGGGAGGCTGAGGTAAACAGATTGCTTGAGCTCAGGAGTTTGAGACTAGCTTGGGCAATATGGTGAAACCCCATCTGTACAAAAAATAAAATTACCTGGGCGTGGTGGCACATGCCTGTAGTCCCAGCTACTTGGGAGACTAAGGTTGGAAGATCACCTGAACCCAGGAGGTTGACGCTGCAGTGAGCCATGATCACACCATGGCTCTCCAGTCTGGGTGGCAGAGTGAGGCCCTGTCTCAAAATAAAATAAAAAAATGTTGTTTTAAGTCACCAGGGTTGTGGTTATTTGTTACAGTAGCCGCAGGGAAATAATAGGTGGTAGGCATTGAAAATAATTTCTTGGCTAGGTGTGGTGGCTCACGCCTGTAATCCCAGCACTTTGGGAGGCTGAGAAGGGCTGATCACTTGAGGTCAGGAGTCAAGACCAGCCTGGCCAACATGGCAAAACCCCATCTCTACTAAAACTACAATAATTATCCAGGTGTGTTGGCGGGCGCCTGTAATTCCAGTTACCTGGGAGGCTGAGGCAGGAGAATCGCTTGAACCCGGGAGGCAGAGGTTGTAGTGAGCTGAGATTGTGCCACTGCACTCCAGCCTCAGGGATGAGAGCGAGACTCCGTCTGAAATCACATATACAAAAATAAAAATACAGGCCCCGGTGCGGTAGCTCACGCCTGTAATCCCAGCACTTTGGGAGGACAAGGCAGATGGATCACAAGGTCAGGAGATCGAGACCATCCTGGCTAACATGGTGAAACCCCGTCTCTACTAAAAATACAAAAAATTAGCCAGGAGTAGTGGCATGCATCTGTAGTCCCAGCTACTCGGGAGGCTGAGACAGAAGAATCACTTGAACCTGGGAGGCGGAAGTTGCAGTGAGCCAAGATCGTGCCACTGCACTCCAGTGTGGGAGTAAAAAAATAAATAAAAATAAATTAATGAATTAATTAAATAAAAATACAAAAATTAGCTGGGCATGGTGGCCCATGCCTATAATCCCAGCTACTCGGGTGGCTGAGGCAGGAGAAAGGCAGGAGAATTGCTTGAACCCAGGAGGCAGAGGTTGCTGTGAGCTGAGATCATGCCACTGGACTCCAGCCTGGGCAACAGAGTTAGACCCTGTCTTAAACAACAACAATAAACACACACACACACACAGAATTTATCTTTTAGCTGAGAGAGTTTAAAAGAGAAGTATATGATTCTTTCTTTTCTGTCTCTCTTCTTTTCCCTCCCTCTCTCCTTTCTGTTTTTCTCTTCTTCCTTCTTTCCACAGGACAAGTAGAAGATACACATGAGAAGGGGGAGGCCATCTAGATAACTCAAGGAAAGATGGCAAAGTGGGCTGGTGGGGGGGAGTGCTGGAGGGTTCCGGAGAGGAGGAGGCTGATTCCAGATGTTTAAGATGTGGGGTTAGCAGGACCCTGGGTAACCACTGAAACGTGGAAAGGCTGCAGCCAGGTGAATTAGAGACAGATGTGGGGGAAAGTCATTCTCTCTCAAACTTCTGGAGGGTTTCATATATGGGATGGAGTTATTTTGGGGACATCAACAGAAATAGGTGTGCCTGTCAGGCAAGCAGTTCACTGGTCAGCCCCGAAAGAGAGCTGAGGCATCATGCCCCATCCCAGTTCACTGCCCATTCTGAAAGCAGAAGCCAGGCAAGCTCCAAAAAGCCGGAAGAACCTTCTAGAAGCCCTGTGTTCTTCTAAGGCCTGACTTGAATCCGATTCCATCTCAAGAGCCAGTGAGGTCGGTCATAGGGGAAGATTGGAGGCTTGATTTTTTTCTCAGGCAGTTGAGTTTATTTTCAGGTAGGTTAGCAGCAGTTTGGAGTTCATTTCCCAGGTGAGGTCAGAGTTGGAGGGGCAGGTGGCCACGGTGTGCTGTGTTCAGAGTCCTTGCAGCCAACGGGTCACTGGCAGTTCTGACCCGAAGAGGTACACAGTTCTGACCCGAAGAGGCTGGCCCCGGAGCAGGCACAGAAATACCAGGCTTAACTTTATTTATTTTTAAATAAACGATTTGCCTGCCAAGGTTTCCAAGTGTTGGGATTATAGACATGAGCCACCACACCTGGCTCATTTCAAGATCTCAGTTCACTGCAACCTCTGCCTGCTGGGTTCAAGTGATTCTCCTGCCTCAGCCTCCCAAATAGCTGGGATTATAGGCATGTACCATCACACCTGACTAATTTTTGTATTTTTAGTAGAGATGGGGTTTCACCATGTTGGCCAGGCTGGTCTCAAATTCCTGGCCTCAGGTGATCCACCAGCTTCGGCCTCCCAAAGTGTCAGGATTACAGTGTTAGGATTACAGATATGAGCCACCACGCCTGGCTCATTTCAAGATCTTTAACCAGGTTGGCACGGTGGCTCATGCCTGTAATCCCAACACTGGAAGGCTGAGTTGGGAGGATCGCTTGAGGCCAGGAGTTCAACAAGACCAGCCTAGGCAAAATAGTGAGACCCCATCTCTAAAAAAAAAAAAAAATTGTTTTTTAAATTAGCTGGGCATCATGCCTATAGCCCCAGCTTCTCAGGAGGCTAAGCCAGGAGGACCGCTTGAGCTTATAAAAGTTTGAGGCTATAGTGAATTGTGATCATGCCACTGCACTCCAGCCTGGGTGACAGAGTAAGACTCCATCTCATTAAAAAAAAAAAAAAAGGGCTGGGCGCAGTGGCTCACGCCTGTAATCCCAGCACTTTGGGAGGCTGAGGCGGGTGGATCACGAGGTCGAGATCGAGACCATCCTGGTCAACATGGTGAAAGCCCGTCTCTACTAAAAATATAAAAAATTAGCTGGGCATGGTGGCGCGTGCCTGTAATCCCAGCTACTCAGGAGGCTGAGGCAGGAGAATTGCCTGAACCCAGGAGGCGGAGGTTGCAGTGAGCCGAGATCGCGCCATTGCACTCCAGCCTGGGTGACAAGAGCGAAACTCCGTCTCAAAAAAAAAAAAAAAGACCCTGCCGTGTGAGGTACCATATTCATGGGTTCCAGGGTATTAGGAGATGGAAATCTCTGGGGGAGAATCCACCAATGCTTTCTTTAAAGGGCCTGATAGCAAATATTTGGGGCATTGTAGGGTACATGGTCTCTGTTGCCAGGGCCGGCTACATAATTTCCATGGCCTGATGCAAAATAAAAGCAAGGGGCCCTTCATTCATTAATTATAAAGAACTTCAGAACGGGAAAAGTGGGAGAGAAGGTCCCCAAGTGATGCAGTTTGCACATTCACGAAGCGAGTCCTGTCTGTACAACTTCCGCCTGTTACAGCTCAAGAGCGGCCCCTGGCCACACACAAAGGAGAGGCGTGTCTGTGTTAAACTGTCAAACTTTATGGACGCTGAAACTTGCATCTCATGTAATTTTCACATGTCACAAAATACTATTGTTATTTTTTCAACCATGGAAAAATCATTCTTGGCTCACGGGCTGCCGGAAAACAGGCATGGGCCGAACTGGGCTGACTACATGGGCTATGGAATCCCACCCCAGCTTCTCTGCCTGACTTTCCAGGCCCCTCAAGGCCAGTGCCACCTCACTGTTATCTCCCCTCCAAGCTGGCACCTCTGCTCCCTGAATGATCCTCCCCGACAAATCTGTGCCGTTGCTCCTGCAGGTCCTGCTATCTGGAACTCTCCACCTCTCTTCTCTGCCCAGCCGACCCTTCCTCATGAATTAATGTGGCCCAAACACTGCCCTCTGTGGGAGGCCGATCTGTGCCCATCTCTTGCCACCCTAGGTGGATTTATGTGTCCATGTGTCCATCTCTGCCTCAGGGCAGTGATGTCCTCTAGAGCAGGGACTCAGGCTCAATCAGCTTCTGTGTCTCCTGACTGCCTGGACTCACAACAGCTTATGCTGAAGGAATGGACAGGGACTGAGAGGGATATAAGAATGCCCAGAACTACTGTGGCTGATTCCCACTTCCCAGGATCAAAACTATGCTTCTGACTAAAAAGAAAAAAAAGCAAACCAGAGCCAGACATAGTGGCTCAAACCTGTAATCCCTGCATTCTGGGAGGCCAAGGCAGGTGGATCACTGGAGGTCAGGAGTTTGAGACCAGCCTGGCCAACATGGCAAAACCCTGTCTCTACTAAAAATACAAAAAAATTAGCTGGGCGTGGTGGTGCACGCCTGTAATCCCAGCTACTTGGGAGGCTGAGGCAGGAGAATCAGTTGAAGCCAGATGCAGAGGTTGTGGTGAGTTGAGACTGTGCCACTGCATTCCAGCCTGGGTGACAGAGTGAGACTCCGTCTCAAAAAAAAAAAAAAAAAAAAAAAAAAAGCAAAACCAGAGAACTTCCTATCTCAAAATCAGAGCAGGGAAATAAAGATACTTGAGACCAAGCAGACCCAGGTTTTAATTAAAAAAAAAAAAATTCAGAGACAGGGTCTTGCTGTCACCCAGGCTGGTGTGCAGTGGCATGATCATGGCTCATGGCAACCTCAAACTTCTGAGCTCAATGGATCCTCCCACCTCAGTCACCTGACTGGCTGGGACTACAGGCCCATGCCAGCATGCCTGGTTAAGTTTTATAAATTTTTGTAGAGATAGAGTCTCGCTTTGTTGCCCAGTCTGGTCTCAAACTCTTGGCCTCAAGGGATCTTCCTGCCTCAGCCTCCCAAAGTGCTGGAATTACAGGTGTGAGTCCCAGCGCCTGCCTTCAGTTCCAAAGATTGTAAAAGTGGGTTATTTAATTTAGTTCTCACAGTGCCCTCAGGAATTACAGCTGACCCTTGAACACATACTCCCCTAGAACTTAACTACTAATAGCCTACTGTTGACCAGAAGTCTTACTGATAACATAAACAGTCCATTAACACATATTTTGTATTTTATTTATATCATATACTCTATTTTTATGACAAAGTAAGACAGAGGAAACAAGATGTACTTTAAAAAAGTACTTGTACTTTTAGGAAAAGGCCAAGTACCATGGCTCACACCTGTAATCCCAGCATTGTGGGAGGCCGAGGCACGTGGATCACCTGAGGTCAGGAGTTTGAGACCAGCCTGGCCAACATGGTGAAACTCTGTCTCTACTAAAAATACAAAAATTAGCCAGGTGTGGTAGTGGGTGCCTGTAATCCCAGCTACTCAGGAGGCTGAGGTGGGAGAATCGCTTGAACCGGGAGGCGAAGGCTGCAGTGAGCCAAATCATGCCACTGTACTCCAACCTGGGGGATACAGTGAGACCTGTCTCCAAGGGAAAAAAAAAATATTACAAAGAGAAAATACATTCATCATCCATTAAGTGGAAGTGGATCATAATGGTTTTCATCTTCGTCATCATCACTCAGAGTAGGTGGTGGCAGCGGCGGGAGAGGAGGGGTTGGTCTTGCTGTCTCACGAGTGGCAGAGGTGGAAGAAAATCCAGTTGTAAGTGGACCTGTGCAGTTCAGACCCGGGTTGTTCAAGGATCACCTGTACTACAATCATCCCCATTTTATTTTATTTTTGTTTATTGGAGACAGTGTCACTCTGTTGCCCAGGCTGGAGTGCAGTGGTGCCATCTCGGCTCACTGCAACCTTTCCCTCTCGGGTTCAAGTGATTCTCCTGCTTCAGCCTCCGGAGTAGCTGGGATTACAGGTGTGTACCACCATGCCTGGCTAATCTTTGTATTTTTAGTAGAGACGGGGTTTTACCATATTGGCCAGGCTGGTCTTGAACTCCTAGCCTCAAATGATCTGCCTGCCTCAGCCTCACAAAGTGCTGGGAGTACAGGTTTGAGCCACTGCATGCGGCCCACCCCCATTTTAGAGATTAGGAAACTGAAACAGAGAGATTAAATGACGTGAATGCAGACCCTCTCAAAAACAAAAAGACAAGAAAAAAGCTATTGATGCTGGGTTTGGTGGCTCGCGTCTATAATCCTAGCACTTCAAGAGACCAAGGTGGATGGATCACTTGAGCTCAGGAGTTTGAGACCAGGCTGGGCAACATGGTAAAACCCTGACTCTACAAAAAATACAAAAATTTAGCTGGGTGTGGTGATGTGCGCCTGTAGTCCCAGCTACTTGGGACGCTGAGGTGGGAGGATGGCTTGAGCCCAGGAGGCTAAGGCTGCAGTGAGCCAAGACAGCAACACTGCACTCCAGCCTGGGCAACATGAGTGAGACTCTGTCTCAAAAAAAAAAAAAAAATCTATTGGTAATCGAAATATCTAAAGAAATGACATTCCAGTAGCCATGAACACTCCTGGTGCGACAGATCTTGCCTTCCCACACCGTTCTCTATAAAAAGGAACCACAGCCCCTTGGAAAAATGGCTGCTACTAGAATAAAGGTCAGAAATATACAAGATAGGCCTGGAGCATTTTGTGCTGCCACAAAGTAAGGAACTGCTCTAAATAAAACAAACCAACAAACAAAACTCTGAAAAACATGTTGATGGGACTATGTCAAAGGGCCACAGAAGCCAAATTAGAGTGGCCGATGGCCAAAGCTGGGACGATTTGACAGACAAAATACAGGAGTATCAGGTTATAACCCAAAGCATAAACTAAATATCCAGCAGTCCATGCTGATATAATTCAATAAATGGGGGAGAGTGAGATAAATCTCCCATGCAGAAGGATTCTAGGAAACTTATGTTTCAGCTGTGGAAAAGCTTAAAAAATAATAATAATTTATGTAGGGCCAGATGCGGTGATGCCTACCTGTAACCCCAGCACTTTGGGAGGCCAAGACTTGGAGTGCTTGAGGCCAGGAGTTCCAGACTAGCCTGAGCAACATGGTGAGATCCCATCTCTACAAAAAAATACAAAAAGTAGCCAGCTGTGATGGTACGCACCTGTAGTTCCAGCTACTAGAGAGGCTGAGGCGGAAGGATCTCTTCAGCTCAGGAAGTTGAGGCTGCAGCGAGCCATGATCACACCACTGCACTCCAGCCTGGGCAACAGAGCAAGACTGTGTCTCTAAAATTAAAAAAAAAAAAAAAGTACGTAGACAGTCCATCCTTAAGGAAATGGAGTATAACCTCCCACACCATAGGTATGAGTTACACATAGTGACTTCCTTCCACAATATCCAAAATGAAAAGGAGGGTCGGGCATAGTAGCTCACGTCTGTAATCCCAGCACTTAGGGAGGCCGAGGCGGGTAGATCACCTGAGGTCAGGAATTCGAGACCAGCCTGGCCAACATGGTGAAACCCTGTCTCTACTACAAAATACGAAATTAGCTGAGCATGGTGGTGCACACATAATCCCCAGGCTGTAGTACAGTGGTGCAATCTTGGTTCACTACAACCCCTGCCTCCCACTACAACTCAGCCTCCCAGGTTCAAGCAATTCTCATGCCTCAGCCTCCAGAGTGGCTAGGATTACAGGTGTGCATCACCACATTCAGCTAATTTTTGTACTTTTTAAATAGAGACTAGGTTTCACGATGTTGGCCAGGCTGGTCTCAAAATCCTGACCTAAACAGATCCACACACCTCTGTCTCCCAAAGTGCTAGGATTACAGGCATGAGCCACCAGGCCCAGTCAGGACCCTGTCTCTTTAAAGAAATAAATAATGAAGTTGATAGGATGTACCCTTGATACGGTGTGATGAAAATAGCACTTTACTTCCTTGATCTTGGTGCCAATAACCCATCATCCCATTCTTACAAAAAAAACACCAGATAAGTTCCAATAGAGGGATGGACACTGTACCAAAATACCTGACTGGTTGGCACTCCTCAAAACTGTCAAGGTCATCAAAAACAAGGGAAGTCTGAGAATCTGTCACAGCCAAGAAGAGCCTAACAAGATCCCTGAAAGTGAGATGGACTGGCCGGGCACGGTGGCTCACACTGTAATCCCAGCACTTTGGGAGTCTGAGGCAGGCAGATCACTTGAGGTCAGGAGTTCGAGACCAGCCTAGCCAACATGGTGAAACCCTGTCTCTACTAAAAATACAAAATTTAGCCAGGCATAATGGTGCATGCCTACAATCCCAGCTACTTGGAAGGCGGAGGCAGGAGAATCACTTGAACCCAGAAGGTGAAGGTTGCAGTGAACAGAGATCGCCCCTGAGATCGCACTACTGCACTCCAGCCTGGGTGACAGAGCGAGACTCTCAAAAAAAAAAAAAAAAAAAAAAAAAGTGAGATGGTCTGCTGGGTGGGATCCTGGAAGAGAAAACAGATACTAGGGAAACATAAAGGAAGACTAAATAAACTATGACCTTTACTTAACAGCAAAATATCAGTATTGGTCTATTAAATTATAATAAAGTATCAGTATTGGTCCATTACATTATATTAATTTGTTACTAATATGTTGAAATTTTGTAATTAAAATATGTTACTATTAGGTAATAATGGTAACTCTGTTTTTTGCTTATTTGTTTTTAACACAGGGTCTGGTGGCTCAAGCCTATAATCCCAGCACTTTGGAGGCCAAGGCAGGTAAATCACCTGAGGTAAGGAGTTTGAGACCAGACTGGCCAATATGGTGAAACCCTGTCTCTACTAAAAATACAAAACTTAGCCAGGTATGGTGGTAGGCACTTGTTAATCCCAGCTATTCAGGAGGCTGAGGCTGAGGCTGGAGAACCGCTTGAATCCAGAAGGCACAGGTTGCAGTGAGCCAAGATCACACCACTGCACTCCAGCCTGGGTGACAGAGTAAGACTCAGTCTCTAAAAAAAGAAGAAAAGAAAAGGCAGAGTCTGGCTATGGTACCCAGGCTGGTCTGCAACTCCTGGGCTCTAGAGATCCTCCCACCTTAGCCTCCAAGTAGCTGAGATTATAAGTACCTGCCACTGCACTAACACTCTAGTGCTACTTTGGCAGTATTTCTTCAAATCTAAAATTTAGATTTTCTTATTTCTTCGTTTTTTCTTTTTTCTTTTCATACTTTGTCACCCAGAATGGAGGGCAGTGGAACAATCATGGCTCACTGTAGCCTTGACCTCCCAGGTTCAACCAATTCTCTCACCTGAGCCTCCTCAGTAGCTGGGAGCACAGGTGTGTGTCACCACACCCAGCAAATTTTTAAAATTTTTACTAGAAATGGAGGTCTTGCTACATTACCAGGACTGGTCTTAAACTCCTGGCCTCAAAAGATCCTCCTGCCTCAGCCTTCCATAGTGCTGGGATTACAGGTTTGAGCCACTGTGCCTGGTCTAAAATTTTTCTAAAAAATAAATACTTTTGGCCGGGCGCAGTGGCTCAAGCCTGTAATCCCAGCACTTTGGGAGGCCGAGGCGGGTGGATCACGAGGTCAAGAGATCGAGACCATCCTGGTCAACATGATGAAACCCCGTCTCTACTAATACAAAAAATTAGCTGGGCACAGTGGCGCGTGCCTGTAATCCCAGCTACTCAGGAGGCTGAGGCAGGAGAATTGCCTGAACCCAGGAAGCGGAGATTGCGGTGAGCCGAGATCGCGCCATTGCGCTCCAGCCTGGGTATCAAGAGCGAAACTCCGTCTCAAAAAAAAAAAAAAAAAAAAAAAAAAAAAAAAAAATACTTTTTTTTTTTTCTGGGACAGAGTCTCACTCTGTTGCCCATCACCTCAGTATAAGTTTAGAATGTTTTCTTTTTCTTTTAAGATGGAGTTTCGCTCTTGTTGCCCAGGTTGGAGTGCAATGGCATGATCTCAGCTCACTGCAAACTCTGCCTCCTGGGTTCAAATGATTCTTCTGCCTCAGCCTCCCAAGTAGGTGCGATCAGCTTCCCAAATAGCTAGGATTACAGGTGCCCACCACCATGCCCGACTAATTTTTGTATTTTTAGAAGAGTTGGGGTTTTACCATGTTGCCCAGCCTGGTCTCGAACTCCTGACCTCAAGTGAACTCCCAATCCTCAAGTGTTGGGATTATATGCATGAGCCACAGTGCCAAGCTTAAAAAATAAAGTCTATCAACAATACTATAGATGAATGAATGAAGTATCTTATTTTTCATCGTGACAACAATGATTATAGCTCCTATGTCACAGAGCTATTTCTAGGATTTCACAGGGGGATGTCCATAAAGTATTTGCCATGGACCCATTCAATTCAGAGCATTTACCACTGTACTAATCCTATGCCATCCACTACAGGAGCCACTAGCCCTATGTGGTTATTTAAATTTAAATTTGAATTAATTAAAAAATTACAGTCACTTTTTTTTTTTTTTTTGAGATGGAGTCCCTCTCTGTCACCAGGCTGGAGTGCAGTGGTGCAAGTTCAGCTCACTGCAACCTCCATCTCCCAGGTTCAAGCAATTCTCCTGCCTCAGCCTCCCAAGTAGCTGGGATTATAGGTGCCCGCCACCACGCCCAGCTAATTTTTGTACTTTTGGTAGAGACGAGGTTTCACCACGTTGGCCAGGCTGGTCTCAAACTCCTAACCTTGTGATCCATCCGCCTGGGTCTCCCAAAGTGCTGTGATTACAGGCGTGAGCCACTGTGCCTAGCCTTTTTTTTTTTTTTTTTTTTTAAGACATGGGATTTTGCTCTGTTGCCCAGGTTGAAGTGTTATGGCATTATCACAACTCACTACAGTCTCGAAATCCTGGTCTCAAGGGATCCTCTCACCTCAACCTTTCAACTAGCTGACACTAAAGGCCTACATCACATTACCTGGCTAATGTTTTTTTTGTTTGTTTTTTTGGTAGAGATAGGGTCTTGCTATATCACCCAGGCTGGTCTCATACTCCTGGCCTCAAGTGATCCTCCCACCTCGGCCTCCCAAAGTGCTTGAGATTACAGGCATAAGCCGCTGTTGTCTGGCCAGAAAGTCAGTTCTTTAGTGATGCCAGCCATATGTCAAGTGCAAAAAAAAAAACACACACATACACACACACGGAGGCCAGGTGTGGTGGCTCATGCCTGTAATCCCAGCACTTTGGGAAACCGAGGTGGATCACCTGAGGCTGGGAGTTCAAGAACAGCCTGGCCAACATGGGGAAACCCCGTCTCCACTAAAAATACAAAAAAATTAGCTAGGCATGGTGACAGGCCCTCGTAGTCCCAGCTACTCAGGAAGCTAAGACATAAGAGTTGCTCGAACCCAGGAAGCAGAGGTTGCAGTGAGTCGATATCGCGCCACTGCACTCCAGCCTGGGCAACAGTGAAAGACTCCATCTCAAAAAGTAATAAAAATAAAAAATGAAAATAAAAATATACGGGCATGGTGGTGCATGCTTGTAGTCCCAGCTACTTGGGAGGCTAAGGCAGGAGAATCGCTTGAACACAGGAGGCAGAGGTTGCAACGAGCTAAGATCACGCCACTACACTCAGCCCGGGTGACAGAGCGACTGAGACTATGTCTTAAAAAAAAAAAAGAAAACCCCGTGGATCCAGGGGCTACAGAACTGGACGGTGTGATACAGAACATGCTCATTATCATGGGAAGTTCTTCTGGATGGCACTGCACCAGATGATGAAGAATGTAACTATTTGTTCAGTGCTCTCAACTCCTTTGGGTCCCTCTGCAAATGACAGCTCTTCAACCTTCCCAACCATCCTCTTTCAAACAGCAACTCCCACATTCCCTAAGCTCTTTCCCCAACTTACTTTTCTTCTTAGCCTGTTCAACACTTGACATGGAATCCACTTGGTTTCTCTTCTGACTGACCATCCAGCATAGCACGGTCTAATGCAGCAGCCACTGGCAACATGTGATGGTTTAGCCCTTGAAATGTAGCCAGTCCGACTTGAGATGCACTGTGCTATGGAGTATAAAACACATACTGGATTTCAAAAGCATGCAGGGATCAGGTGTGGTGGCTCACATCTGTAATCCCAGCACTTTGGGAGGCCAAGGCAGGTGGATCATTTGAGGTCAGGAGTTCGAGGCCAGCCTGAGCAACATAATGACTGTTTCTACTGAAAACACAGAAAATTAGACAGGCATGGTGGCACATGTCTGTAATCCCAGCTACTGAAGAGGCGGAGGCAGGAGAATCGTGTGAACCCAGGAGGTGGAGATTGCAGTGAGCCAAGATTGCACCATTGCACTCCAGTCTGGACAACAGAGCTAGACTCCTCTCAAAACAAACAAACAAACAGCATGCAGGACAGCCTGGCCAACATGGTGAAACCTCATCTCTACTAAAAAAACACAAAAATTAGGCTGGGTGAGGGGGCTCACGCCTGTAATCTCAGCACTTTGGAAGGGAGTCCAAGGCAGGCAGATCACCTGAGGTCAGGAGTTCAAGAGGAGCCTGGCCAACATGGTAAAACCCCATCTCTACTAAAAATACAAAAATTAGCCAGGCGTGGTGGCGTGTGCCTGTAATCCCAGCTACTTGGGGAGGCTGAGGCAGGAGAATTGCTTTGAACTTGGGAGGCGGAGATTGCAGCGATCTGAGATCATGCCACTGCACTCCAGCCTGGGCAAGACAGAGCGAGATTCATCTAAAAAAAAAAATTATTAGAGGGGTGTGGTGGCAGGCGCCTGTAATCCCAGCTACTTGGGAGGCTGAGCCAGGAGAATCACTTGAACACGGGAGGCAGAGGTTTTAGTGAGCCAAGATCCCGCCATTGCACTCCAGCCTTGGCAACAGAGCAAGACTCTGTCAAAAAAATAAATAAATAAAACACATGATTACAATTAACATTACCTTTTTTTTTTAATTTTTATTTTAAACAAGGCTAACAATTTAATCAATTTAACTTACATACTTCACTGACCAATCTGTGGCTGGCTTATACTTCTACTGCACAGTGATGACCCAGAATGCTAGCTACTTTAAAATTTAACAATTACGGCCGGGTGCAGTGGCTCACTCCTGTAATCCCAACACTTTGGGAGTCCAAGGCAGATGGATCACCTGAAGTCCGGACTTCGAGACCAGCTTGACCAACATGGAGAAGCCCTGTCTCTACTAAAAATACAAAATTAGCCAGGTGTGGTGGCACATGCCTGTAATGCCAGCTACTCGGGAGGCAGAGACAGGACAATCACTTGAACCAGGGAGGCGGAGGTTGTGGTGAGCTGAGATTGTGCCATTGCACTCCAGCCTGGGCAACAATAGTAAAACTCCATCTAAAAAAAAAAATTTAACAATTAACCATGTGAGCTAGGTGTGGTGGCCTGTGCCTATAGTCCCAGCTACTTGGGAGCCTGAGGCAAGAGGATCAGTTGAGGTCAGGAGTTAAACCTGTGGGATGATTGTGCCTGTGAAGAGCCACTGCACTCCAGCCTGGGCAACATAGTGAGACCCAATCTCTAATAAACTTTTCTCAAAAAATATAATTAAAAAAAGAAATAAGCTGAGCACCATGGCTCATGCCTGTAATCCCAACACTTTGGGAGGCTAAAGCAGGAGGATGGCTTAAGTCTAGAAGTTTGAGACCAGCTTAGGCAATACAGCAAGACCTCATCTCTACAAGAAATAAAAAATTAGCTAGGCATGGTGGCACGTCTTGTAGTCTCAGCTACTCAGGAAGCTGAAGTTGGAGGATTGCCTGAGCTAGGGAAGTTGAGGCTGCAGTGAGCCATGATCACACCACTGCACTCCAGTCTGGGTGACAGAGTGAGATCCTGTCCACCCCCCCCCCAAAAAAAAAAAAAAAAAAGGGTGGTGGGGAAGAAAAAGAAAAAAAAAATAAGCATAGTGCAGTTACACTTGTAATCCTAGCTGTTTGGGAGGCGGAAGCAGGAGAATCACTTGAGTCTAGGAGTTCAAGATCAGCCTGGGCAACAGAGCCACATCTCATCTCTATGATGGCTTAGAATCATAGAGATTGGCGCTGGCTTAGAATGTTAGCCCAATAAGGCCAGGTATTTTTTTTTCTGCTCACTGCCCATACAGTGACTGACACACAGTCGGCGCTCAATGACATTTTAATGAACGAATAAGAGGCTGAGCTTTCAGGAACTGGCTTGCTCAAAGAGCAATGTGAAGCTGACCACAATGACATTTTAATGAACGAATAAGAGGCTGAGCTTTCAGGAACTGGCTTGCTCAAAGAGCAATGTGAAGCTGACCACGTTCCATGCCCCGCCTCCTCAGTGCACCAGAGAAGGAAACTGAGGCCCGGCGAGGTGACGTCAGCACCTGCCTAACGGCACGTAGTGCAGAAACGTCGGGGCCGGGATTCGAACACAGGTCTGTCCCCGTAACCTCGGTGGGCTGACCGTTCCTACCTTAATGGGAGGTGGCGGCAGGAAAGGCAGGTGCGGAACACACGGCGAGCGCTCGACCAGAGGCGCCTCTCCTCAGTCACCGCCTTCCGTCAGCCTCCAAGGTCCAGACCCCAGCTCACCCCCTCCGCGGCCATAGCTGGCCGCCCGCCTCTCCGCCGGCCGCGGAGCCCTTCGCAGGCGGCGCCGACCGGAAGTCCCGCCTCTCCCGCGCGCCTGGGGGCGCCGCGACAGCCACGCCGACCAATGAGCAGCACGCCGTGGCGGACGCCGGCCAATGGGCGCGCGCGCCGGGGGGGCGTGTCCGGGCCGCGGGCCGGAGCGGGTCGTGCGCGCTGAGGAGGAGCCGCTGCCGCCGTCGCCGTCTCCGCCACCGCCGCCACCGCTACAGAGGCCGAGCGGAGCCGTTAGCGCCGCGCCGCCGCCGCCGCCGCCGCCCGCCCGCCCCGGAGCAGCCCCGGGCCCGCCCGCCCGCGTCCAGGTGAGGCGGTGGGGGGCCTTCGGCGGCGCCCGGCGGGGTAGGCCGCAGCAGGCCTGAGCTCGCCTGGCCTGGCCGCGGGGCGCCCGCGGGCCTGCACCGGCCGAGGCCCAGGCCGCGCGGGACCGAGGGAGGGCACGCGCACGGGGACCGCGGCAGGCGGGCCGGGACGGACCGATGTGGGCGCCGGCCACAGGCCCCGGGGCCGGATTCCTTGGGCATCTCGAGGGACTGGCGAGCGGGACACGGCGTGGGCACGCGCCAGGGGGCCGGGCTGCACCGCCGGGGCCCCGGTCGTCTTGGAAGCTCGAGCTCCGGGGGCGTGAGAGTGAGGCCAGCGGCGGGGGAGCGCGGGGAGCGCTTTGAGCGCGCGGAGGTCAAGGCCCACGGGCACGCTCCCCCGGGAAATCCCACAGATTCTTTTGTGGTCGTTGTCAGAGCACCGCGGTCGGTGCGAGGTCCTTTGAGAAGTGTGCAACCCTTCAGTAGGCACACTGGGAGTCCTGGGGGTGGGGGGAATCTAAACTGCATCTATTTTTTTTTGAGCGCCATCTCTAACAAAGCTGTTTGTGGGGCGTGGGACGTTAGGATTTGTGAAATATGTGTGTGTGTCTTGGAGACACAAGCTGCCCGGAGTTGAACAATGGAGGATGGATGCTCTTCCTTCCTTTTCCGGTGCTCTGGGCTGCGGGGCTTGTTAAAATGGGTTTTGGTCCCTACTGTGTGCAGAGCAGGTGGAGAAGGAGAACTTCTGCTCAACTTCTGCACGGGCTTCCCGTGGCGGGACTGAGCCCCCTTGCTAGAAAGTGTTCATCTGGGATCCGTATGGCCAGTGCTCCAGAAGTAGGAAGATCAGGAGAACGATCTGGCTAGGCAGGGGTTTCTCAACGTTGGTGCTACTGATGTTTGGGGTCAGATAGTTTTTGGTTGTGTGTGGTGGGGGGCCTCCCTGTGCAATTTAGGAAGTTGAGCAGTATTTCTGGCCTCTACCCACTAGATGCCAGCGGTACCCCCATCCCCCAAATCAACAATATTTCCAAACAGTGCCAGATGTCTGGGGTTGCATGTGGGGGGGGGTCTCCTCCGCGCTGTCCCACACACACAGGTGAGAACCATCCCTGAACTAAATAACCTTCCTGCAGAAGTTCCTCTAGCCCCAATCTGAGGCGATTCTCCTGCCTCAGCCTCCCGAGTAGCTGGAATTACGGGCGCCCTGGAAGATGTTTCCAAGACCTCAAACAAGCTCGACTCTGTTGACCCTTAGTTTTCTTGTCTGGAAAATGGGAAGGACAAAAGTGTGGTGCACATTGAAGGGTGTGAGAAACCCGTTGCATTGTCGTGGTCTGTGCCTGGTAGGCACTGAATAAATGATGTTATACATAACCACCAGTTTTTATTGAGGATTTACTATGTGCTTAACACTTTGTGGACGTTTGTCTCTAGTCCTTGAGGCAGGTGATGTTAATAATTTCCATTAATTTCCATTTTAGAGATGAAGAAGCTGAGGCTTAGATGGGTTGCTTGATACGACCAGTCTCATGCACTAACGTGGCCGCGCCATGGTTTGAACTCGGGCCCTTTGATTAAAAACCCTTACTCTTAACTACCGGGTTGTACTGCTCTTAAAATCGCAAGGCTCCAGGGCACACCACTCAGTTGTCATCGAATACCTTCTGTATGCAAAGTACCGTGCTGGGATGTATTATGAAATTCTGCAACTTCAAAGCCCACAAAGAGTCTGAGATATATGAACGTCTCCAAATGTGGAAGGAAATAATATTGTTCATGTTGACACATTGGTTTTGAGCAGGCAGGGTTTCAGTTTGGATGTGTTGAGTCTGAGATCATGGTGCTATTTCTTTTTCTTTCTTTCTTTCTTTTTTTTGAGATGGAGTCTCACTCTTGTCACCCAGGCTGGAGTGCAGTGGCACCATCTGGGCTCACTGCAACCTCTGCCTCCTGGGTTCGAGCAATTCTCCTGCCTCAGCCTCCCAAGGAGCTGGGATTACAGGCGCCCGCCACCACGCCCGGCTAACTTTTTGTATTTTTAGTAGAGATGGGGGTTTCACCATGTTGGGCAGGCTGGTCTCAAACTCCTGACCTCAGGTGATCCACCCACCTTGGCCTCCCAAAGTGCTGGGATTACAGACGTGAGCCATCATGCCCGGCCCTTGGTGCTATTTCAAGTAAAAGAAATGAGAGGATTATGAAAACACTGGCCTCCTCGTGCTTTCTTACCTCTCTCACTCTCCGCTTCCCATCTCTTCCCTCTTTCTACACTCCTGCAGGAGTTTTCTTCTGTAAATGCACATCTAATTGTGTCCTTTCTGGTTTAAAGTCTTTGGCCAGAAAAAAGACACGTTTTCTTGACCTCTTTGGTGAATTAAAAGATAACGCTAGAAGCCCTTAGTTTGGGGTGCCAGTTCCTTCACACCCTAACCCTCCTTGCCCCTGTACATAGACCCCAGACTCTAACCCTTGCTGCTGGTTGCAGCTTCCACCAGGAGACAGATCTCTTCCACCTGGAGATCCGTTGCTCATGCTCCATGGCTCAGCCCGGAGCTCACTGGCTGTTTGAAGCCACCCTTCCTCCACCCCCACCGGAATCAACTGCTCCCTCCTTAGTGTTCCCATCCCGTTCAGTTTATTGAATCGAATTCAAGGCTGAATGGTGAGAGAAGCACAGCACCTGACTGGCGCCCCTAGGTGGCAGTAGCGAGGCGGCACGGCCGACCCGAGCTGTGGGTCAGGGGAAGACCGACGGAAGTCAGCCTGTGGGAGGGAAGTGAGGCTCGCTCCCACCTCTGAACGACTCTCCCTTACACACCTGCTCTGCTGCTGTGTCCTGGGCCCCCGCTCGGTTCTAGAGAGTGTGCATGATGTGTATTATAGGTCATCTCAGCCCACTCTGGTGAGTGCGGTGAGAATTTTGTCCTGACTGATATGGAAGCCCAGAAAAGGGACCTGGGTGGGCACAAGAGATCCCAGAATGCTTCCTGGAGGAGAGGAGGCAGGACGGGTGGAGAAGAGCTAGCCAGGCAAAGACAATGGGGTGGGACTTTGTAGGACACAGCAAAGCCCAGAGGTGGGAACATCGAAGTGTGTTCAGAGAGCCACGTGGGGTCTTTAGGTGCAAAAAGGCTGAAGTGGGCAGTTGTGGCAGGAGTGCTCAGGTGTCTACTGGGTGAGGACTTGGGAGTTATCCTGCGGCTAGGCCAGGGGTGACTACTGAGCAGTTTTAGTTCTCTGCTCACTCTGGTCAAGAGGCTGGGGGAGAGACAAGGAGAAACCAGTCATGGGCTATTACAGTACTGAGGTGGCCCTGTAATGGCTGAACTGCTGAGGGTCAGGACTGGTACTGCTTCTTCATTTTGTATGCTTGATGCTTTACTCTGTGCCTGGCACGTGGTTGATATTTTGTCTGTACCAGGGGAAGGAAAGATTAGCAGGCCACTCAGAAGTGACTGGATCCAGGTACCTGTCAAAGAGACATCTGTGGCTGGGTGTGGTGGCTCACATCTGTCACCCCAACAGGTTGTGAGGCCAAGGCGGGAGGATCGCTCAAGGCCAGGAGTTCAAGACCAGCCTGGGCAACATAGTGAGATCCCATATCTATAAAAACAAATTTTTTTTTTTTTTTTTTTTTTTTTTTAGGAAGGAGGAAAAAGGAAGAGAAAGAGAGAGAGAGAATGGGGAGGAGGGAGAAGGAAAAGAAAGAGGGAGAGAGAATGGGAGTATTGCTTTCTTGCCCAGGCTAGAATGCAATTTAGTAATGGGTATTGAAAACCTCTTTTATACTGATAATTATACTTAATGATGTAGTCAGGAAGGAATAAGGGAAGAAGATGACAAACAAACAGCCAACCAATATTTAATTTAAACCTATGAAATGCTATGTGATTACTGAGGAGTGATTTACTTCCAATTATATAGTCACCTTTGGATAAAAACAAATTTTTTAAGAGCAAGACATTTATATAAGGGGAAAGAATCACAGGAGAGGAAACAATCCTGAACAACTCGATGGCCAGACTCATGTCACCCTGAACAGAAACAGGCAGACTCAAGGAAGGGGAGTGACTAGGAAGAATAAGATGAAGCTGGGTTTAGAGACACTGAGTTTGAAATCCCTTTTAGGAGTTGGTCTAGCAGGAGCAGACAGAAGTCTGAATAGGGATAGTGGCAGAGAGGTGGGAGGACAGTGAGAGACAGATCTCACATGTCAAACTGGTAGGACATGGTGCCCGATTAGGTCCAAGGGATAGAGAGAGGTAGCTTGGGGGACAGGTGGGGCCATGTCACCAAATGAAGTAATTCAGGAGGTGGAGATGGTTTAAAGAGAGGGCAAGGACAGGAGGAGAGGAGATGAAGGTGTTTGTAGCTGCAGACAGGGAGGTTGGGTAGACATACATTCACCTTGATTTTGTTCATGAAGTGGGACTAGAGACAGGTTCTCACTGTACCAGGCGCTGTGGAGCTAGAGGGAGGGCGGGGTTGAGCTCTGGAAAGGGGAGTGACTTTTGCACAGTAGTTCAGCTGATGAGCAGGATACTTAGTGCCCAGCTCAGGCCTGCCAGGCTCCAAAGCCCAGGATTTTTTCTTGCTGTGCCCTGTTGCTTTGCACTTCTGTGCAAGATCCCCACAGTGGCCTTTGGCCTTGACCAGCCAGAAAGAAGCCAGAGCTCTTAGCAGGGCTGTGGGGCACTTGAACTGGGCCACAGGCCAGTTACACCTGACCTGCTTCTGCCCCAGGCTTCTCAGCCTGGCTGATAGAGAATTGCTGTCACTTAGCTGGAGCTGCTCCAGCCAGGCGTCCCACCCCTCCGTAGGCCATGGGCAGGGGCCTGGAAAGAGCTGGTGCCGTGTCCACCTGAGACCTCTCCTTGCATGGCAGTTATAACTGGGTCAGGTGGTGCTTTGGGCTTTTTTCTGGCAAGAGAGCATTTCCTGAATGACCTAAGCCTCTTTTACCTTGAAGACTCAGAATGTTGCATATGGAAAGGATCTTTAAAATTACTGGGTCCAAGCCCTGTCAGATGATGTGTGAAGTGTCAAGATTGAGCCTGAAGATAGATTTGACTGTTCTAGTTTTGCTCTGGCTCAAGTGGTTTAGAATACCTGCTCCGTAATGATGCAATGAAACTGATTCTCATGCATGCCTGGTGGAAAGCAGCCTCACTGCTTTACTCTGTCTTTTTCTGTCATGCATAAAGACACACACATTTCTCTCCCCTGTATATGCACTGGGTAATCTGCGGATGTGAACAACATCACTGATGTCACATAGACAACCAGAATTGTTTTAAATAGTGCATTGGAGTAAAAAACCCTCAAAGATCATCCAAACAAGACTTATCCCTGAGGCCAGGCACAGACAGTGACTCTTGCCTTTAAGCCAAGTGCTTGGGAGGCCAAGATGGGAGAATCACTTGAGGTCAGGAGTTAAAGACCAGCCTGGGCAACATAGCGAGACACCTCTCTCTACAAAACATAAAAATGTGGCTGGGTGCAGTGGCTCAGTCCCGTAATCCAGCATTTTGGGAGGCCGAGGCAGGTGGATCACTTGCAGTCAGGAGTTCGAGAGCAGCCTGGCCAACATGGTGAAACCCCGTCTCTACTAAAAATACAAAAATTAGCCAGGCGTGGTGGCAGGCGCCTATAATCCCAGCTACTTGGGAAACTGAGGCTGAAGAATCACTTGAACCCAGGAGGTGGAGGTTGCAGTGAGCCAAGATGGTGCCATTGCACTCCAGCCTGGATGACAAAGTGAGACCCTGCTCTCTACAAAATGTAAAAAAGCTTAGCCAGGACTACATAGTGGAGCACAGCTGTAGTCCTAGGTACTTGGGAGGCTTAGGTGGGAGGATCACCTGAGCCCAGGAGGCCAGGGCTGCGGTGAGCCATGATCATGCCTCTGCACTTCAGCCTGGTCTGAGAGCCACCAGCCTCCGGTCCTGCCGTGTGGCGTACCCTGGGTTTACCTGGGAACTGTTAGGTGGCAGTGATATAACCTGGGCCCTCAAGGTTCTCATCATTGACATTGGTCATTGAGTGTAAGGCAAATAATGATAGGAGTGATTGGGATAGTAACAAAGGTTTACAGCGGTGGCATGGAAGCACTGAGAACTAGAGTAGCCTGTTGTCCTTGGGGAGGGTGGCTTTGTTTTTTTTTTTTTTTTTTTTGAGATAGTTTCGCTCTATTGCCTAGGCTGGAGTACAGTGGCGTGATCTTGACTAAGTCTCCTGCCTCAGCTTCATGAGTAGCTGGGACTATAGGCCTGTACCACCACGGCCAGCTAATTTTTGTATTTTTGGTCGAGATAGAGTTTCACTCTGTTGGCCAGGCTGGTCTCAAACTCCTGAATTCAGATGATCTGCCCGCCTCGCCTCCCAGAGTGCTGGGGTTACAGGCATGAACCACCACGCCAGGCCAGGAAGGTAGCTTTTTAAAGATGAGCCAGCCTGGCACGGTAGCTCTCAACTATAATCCCAGCACTTTGGGAGGCCCAGGTGGGAGGATGACTTGAAGCCAGCATGGGCAACAAAATGAGACCCCCATCTCTACAAAAAATTTAAAAATTAGCCAGGCATGGTGGCACACACCAGTAAGTCCCAGCAACTTGGGAAACTGAGGCAGTTCGAGGCTGCAGTGAGCTGTGATTGTGCCACTGGACTCCAGCTTCAGCAACAGAGAAAGACCTTGTCTCTAAATAAATAAATAAATAAGTAAAAATAAAATGAGCTGGGAGGCCAGGCATGGTGGCTCACACCTGCAGTTCCAACACTTTGGTAGACCAAGGTGGAAGGATTACTTGAACTTAGGAGTTCAAAACAAGTCTGGGCAACAAAGCAAGACCCCATCTCTTTTTTAAAAATAATAAAATATTATGGCTGGACGCAGTGGTTCATGCCTGTAATCCCAGCAGTTTGGAAGGCCAAGATGGGCAAATCATGAGGTCAGGAGATCGAGACCATCGTGGACAACATGGAGAAACCCCATCTCTACTAAAAATACAAAAATTAGCTGGATGTGGTGGTGCACGCCTGTAATCTCAGCTACTCAGGAGGCTGAGGCAGGAGAATCACTTGAACCTGGGAAGTGGAGGTTTCAGTGAGCCAGGATTGCATCACTGCACTCCAGCCTGGAGACAAAGTGAGACTCCGTCTCAAAATAAAATAAAATATTAATTTTTTTTTCTCTTTTAAAATTATCCCAAAGAGTTGCAGTTAGCTGGACAGTATTATCACTATAGCTTCACTAACTGTGGTTGTTTCCCCCTATGTCCAATTACTGTAAGTGACCAGAGGGATATACTTCTTTTTTTTTTCTTGGAAGAAAGAAAGAAAAAAAAAGAATGCAGAGGAAGAAGAAAGAAGAGAAAGAGAGAGAGAGAGAATGAGACTATTGCTTTCTTGCCCAGCTAGAATGCAGTTTAGAAATGGGTATTGAAAACCTCTTTTATACCAATAATTATACTTAATGATGTAGACAGGAAGGAACAAGGGAAGAAAATAACAAACAAGCAGCCAACCAATATTTCATTTAAACCTATGAAATGCTATGCAATTACTGAGGAGTGATTTGCTTCCAACTATGTAATCACCTTTGGAATAGGTGTGAGGTGGTAATGTATGTTTTGTGTATTTGAAGTGGAGAGTTCTACAAATGTTTATTAAGTTTACTTGCTCCGGGTCTGAGTTCAAGTCCTGGATGTCCTTGTTAATTTTCTGTCTCGTTGATCTATAGAATCGTTAGCTCTTCTTGTTACATTGATCCTTTTGCCATTATGTAATGTCCTTCTTTGCCTCTTTTGATCTCTGTTGCTCTAAAGTCTATTTTATCAGAGGCGAGAATTGCATCTCCTACTTTTTATTTATTTGTTTATTTTTACTCTCTGGTTGGTTGGTAAATCTTCCTCCATCCCTTTGCTTTGAGTCCTTGTGCATCGCTGCATGTGAAATGGGTTTGGATGCAGCACACCGATGGGTTTTGGCTTTTCATCCAATTTGAATATATATAAGTTTAATACTGGCATTTGATGCTAGCTGGCTGTTTTGCCCATTAGTTGGTGTAAATTTTTCATTGTGTTGATGCTCTTTGCCCTTTGATAGATTTTTGGAAAGGCTGATATTCGTTCCTTTATATATATAGTACTTCTTTCAGAAGCTCTTGTAAAGCAGGCCTGGTGGTGGTGAAGTCTCTAAGTACTTGCTTGTTCGCAAAAGATTTAATTTTTCCTTCACTTGTAAAGCTTAGTTTGGCTGGATATGAAATTCTGGGTTGAAAGTTCTTTTCTTTAAGGATGTTAAATATTGGTCCCCACTCTCTTCTGGCTTGTAGGGTTTCTGCTGAGAGATCTGCTGTAAGTCTGATAGGCTTCCCTTTGTGGGTAACCTGACCTTTCTCTCTGGCTGCCCTTAGTATTTTCTCCTTCATTTCAACCCTAATAAATCTGGCGATTATGTGCCTTGGGGTTGGTCTTCTTGAAGAATATCTTTGCGGTGTTCTCTGTATTACCTGGAGTTGAATACTACCCTGCCTTGCTAGGTTGGGAAAGTTTTCCTGAATGATATCCTGAAGAGTATTTTCCAACTTGAATTCATTCTCTTCGTCACAATCAGGTACAGCTATCAAACGTAAATTAGTTCTTTTCACATAGTCCCATATTTCCTGGAGACTTTGCTCATTCCTTTTTATCCTTTTTTCTCCAATCTTGTCTTCTCGTTTCATTTCACTAAGCTGGTCCTCGACATCTGATATCCTTTCTTCTGCTTGATCAATTCGACTGTTTAAACTTGTGCATACTTCACGAAGTTCTCGTGTTGTGTTTTTCAGCTCTATCAATTCACTTATATTCCTCTTTAAATTGTTCATTCTCGTTAGCATTTCATCAAACCTTTTTTCAAGGTTCTCAGTTTCTTTACATTGGGTTAGAACAAGTTCTTTTAATTCACAGAAGTTTCTTATCACCCACCTTTTGAAACCTGCGTCTGATGATGGAACACACTCGTTCTCCATTAAGCCTTGTTCCGTTGCTGATGAGGAACTGCGATCCCCTGTAGAGGGAGAGGCATTCTGATTTTGAGTATTCTCCGCCTTTTTAGGCTGATTTCTTCCCTTCATTATATATTTATCCCTCTGTCGTCTTTGTAATTACCGACTTTCTAACTAGGTCTCTGAGCAGGACGTCCAACTTGTTGATTCCCAGTGCCGAAATCTGAGCAATCCACTGCGCCAGCCAAAACAGCAGTGTTAAGATTGATGGTGCTTTTCTGCCTGGGAATCTCTTGGTCCGTGAGCAACAAAAATTCGTCTGAAAGTGTGGCGTCCTCTCGTTCTCTGCGCTTTCACTGGGAGCTATGATCCCTAGCTGCTAGTGATCAGCCATCTTGGATTGCTCTCAAAATATTAATTTTTTAAAATGAGCGGGGAAATGAAGGAGAGGACACTTGTGCCCTGCAGAGGGAACAGCCAAAACAGAGGCCTGTAGCATATTGGGAAGAAGCTGGAGTGAACAGGAAGGGAGGATGGCGACTGAGGCTGAAGAACTGCCTGGGCCTGATCGTGAAAGGCCTTGCGTCTCACCCCTGGGAAACTACACTGTCACGACAACTCAAGGCCACTTTTTTTTTTTTTTTAAATGGAGTTTTGCTCTTGTTGCCCAGGCTGGAGTGCAGTGGCATAATCTTGGCTCAACGCAACCTCTACCTCCTGGGTTCAAGCGATTCTCCTGCCTCAGCCTCTTGAGTCGCTGGGATTACAGGCATGTGCCACCACCCCCGGCTAATTTTTTGTATTTTTAGTAGATACGTGGTTTCTCCATGTTGGTCAGACTGGTTTCAAACTCCCAATCTCAGGTGATCTGCCCTCCTCAGCCTCCCAAAGGGCTGGGATTACAGGCATGAGCCACCACGCCAACCAAGACCACGTATTAACAGCATACCTGACCGTGAGCATCATAGCGTGATCTCCAAGCCTCCACAGAGGGTGACACTACTGACAGGGGAGACCAGAAGTGCAAGCATCTTGATTGTGGGACTGTGCAGGCCTTGTACCTTAAGAGAGACAGAGGTGGCTCCAACTTGGGGTCATTGATAATTGAGTGGTGACCAGGCCTGGTTGTGGTTGGAGCTTGTAGGACAGAAGCTGATTTGGCCCCGGATGGGTGATTCACATTTGGAGAAGGTCAAGGGAAGGGCCTCCAGAGAGCAGGGTGGGATTTGGAAATGCCATGAAACTGCTTTGGCTGGGGGGTGGATTGTGGTTTCTATCTTTTTGCCAGTTGACCAAGAACTTGACCTGCAGGGGCTGCTCAGCCTTGACTCCAGGTGTCAGGAGGAATAGGGCAGCAAAGCAGAAGTTCTCATTTTAAATTTTTTAACATTTATTTTTATTGTGGTTTTGTTTTTGTTTTTAAGACAGGATCCCACTCTGTCACCCAGGTTGGACTGCAGTGGCACAATCATAGCCCACTGCAGTGTTGACCTCCCAGGCTCTAGTGATCCTTCCGACCAATCCCCATAATTAGCTGGGATTGCATACAGGTGTGCACCACCAAGCCTGGGTAATTTTTTATTTTATTTATTTATTTTTTTTGTAATGATGGAATCTCGCTATGCTGCCTAGGCTAGTCTCAAACCCCAGGGCTCAAGCAGTCCTCCCACCTTGGCCTCCAAAAGCGCTGGGATTAAAGGCATGAGCCACCACACTAAGCCAATTTATTTTTAAATGTGCATGTAGGAAAATTTATTCTTTGGAGTAGAGTTTTGACAAATGGATAGAGTTGTTTGATTGCTATCATAATAAAGATTGGAAAGTTCACACTCCCACAAACTGAAATATTCCTTTCTCCTGTCCCTGTGTAATCAACTTTTCCCCTCACTTCCTAACCCAGTGACCACAGATCCATCCCTACGGTTTTGCCCTTTCCAGAACGGCACGGAAATGATGTGGCAAGACATATTTGAGATTCACACAAGTAGCATGAATTGGTGGTACCTCTTATTGCTGAGTAGTGTTCTGTTGTATGGTGTATCCTAGTTTATCCATTAATGGCTTGAAGAATATTTGAGTTGTCGCAGTTTTGGGTGGCTATTGATAATTCCACTGTACACATTTCTATACAGCTTTTTGTGTGAAGATAGGTTTTCCTTTCTGTTGCCTTAATACTAGGAGTAGGATTGCTGGATCCCAAGCTAAGTGTGTATTTTACCATAAGAAACTGCCAATCTGTTTTCCAGAGTGGCTGTCACATTTCACATTTTGCATTCCCACCAGTAGTGCATGAATATGCTGGCTTCTCCACATCCCTGCCAGCACTTGACATTGTCTGTTTTGTTGTTGTTTGTTTTTGTTTTATTTTGCTTTAACCATTCTAATAGGTGGGTAGCAGTGTCTCAATGCGATTTTAATTTGACTAATGATGTTGAGCATCTTTTCATGTACCTGTCTACAATTCATATGTAGTCTTTGGTGTAGTATCTGTTCATATCTTTGCCATTTTTGAAACGAGGTAGTTTGCTTATTATGTTGTTTTGGGTTTTTTGGGATTTTGTTGTTGTTGGTTTTTGTTTGTTTGTTTGGATTTTTTTTTCTTTGAGACAGAGTCTGGCCCTGTCGCCCAGGCTGGTGTGCAGTGGCACTATCTCGGCACACTGTAACCTCTGCCTCCTGAGTTCAAGCAATTCTCCTCCCTCAGCCTCCCTAGTAGCTGGGATTACAGATGCGCCCCACAACGTCTCACTAGTGTGTGTGTGTGTGTGTGTGTGTGTGTGTGTGTGTGTGTGTATGTAGAGACAGGGTTTCACTATGTTGACCAGACTGGTCTCGAACTCCTGACCTGAGGTGATCCCTCACCTTGGCCTCCTAAAGTGCTGGGATTCCAGGCATGAGCCACTGCACCCAGCCTGCTTATTATGTTTTGAGAGCTTAAAAAAATGTGTTCTGGGCTGGGTGAGGTGACTCACGCCTATAATTCTAACACTTTGAGAAGCTGAGTTGGGAGAATCACTTGACACCGGGAGTTTGAGACCAGCGCAAGCAACATGGTGAGATCCCATCTCTACAAAAAATAAAAAATTAGCTGGAAGACTGAGGCAGGGGGATTGCTTGAACCCAGGAGTTTGTGGCTGTAGTGTGTTGTGATTGTGCCATTGCACTTTAGCCTGGGCAGTGGAGTAATACTTTGACTCCAAAAAACAAACAAAAGAAAGTATTCTGACTATAAGTCCTTTTTGCAAATGTTTACTTCAGTCAGTGGATTTTAATTCTGTTAGCAGTGTCTTTCACAGAGCAAAAGTTTTAAATTTTGATGATACCTGGGTTATCTTTTTTTTTTTTAATGAAATGGGCTTTTCATATTATGTCTGAGAAATCTTTGCCCAGCCCAATGCCACAAAGATTTTTCTCTTAGAAATTTTATATTTTTACATTTTAGAACAGAGGTCGGCATATTTTTCTGCGTGTGAAGAGCCAGATGGTAAATATTTTCAGCTTTTTGGGCCATACGGTTGCTACTACTTAACTCTGTTATTGTAGTACAAAACTATCTATAGACAGACAATACATAAACAAATGAGACAGGCTGTGTTCCAATAAAACTTTATTTATAACAACAGGCAGTGGGCCAGATTTGTCCCACAGGCCATGATGTGTGTTTCAGAAGGTCCACTTTTTCCCAGGCCTGGAGGATACCACACTGTGGGCAGTAAGCATGGGGCAACCATTGTCCATTTCACTCTCCATGAAAGCAGAATGAGGGAAAAAGCAGAGTAGATGTCTAACTCTTAGAGAAAGGGTGAGGAGAAGGAAAGGTAAAGGAAAGAAGAGGAAGAAAGAAAGGAAATGCTTGAATCACATTTTGAGCAAGCTTTAGTTGCATTTAGTTCTTCAGAGTTAACCCTTGTGCTCTGTTTGGATCAGCCTCCAGCAAATGTTTTCGCCTGTTTGTTTTTAAGCCAGTGATCTATTTTAAAATCTCATGGCCACAGATAGTATAACAGACACGTGGAGTTACTCATGATTAAACTCTGTAATCCTGGTGGTCCCGAGCTGGTACTGAAAGTTGATATTTAGCCATCCCCCATTAACAAATATTTAGATTACATCCAGTTTTATACTTTTATGAACCATGCGGTAGTGACTTCCTTGCCCTTTTTTTGTTTTGTTTTGAGACCGGGTCTTGTTCTGTTGCCCAGACTGGATCACATGCAGCCTTGATCTCCTGGGCTCAAGCGATCCGCCTGACCTTGTCTCCTGAGTAGCTAAAATTACAGGTGCAGGTCACCGTGCTCACTAAATTATTTTATTTTTTTGTTAGAGACTGGGTCTCACGTTGTTACCCAGACTGGTCTTGAACTCCTGCACTTGTGGGATTATTTCTGTAGAACAGATTCCTGCAGTTGTGAGTCAGAAGGTTGTACCCGTCTCATACTCAGATCAGTAGCAGGTGATCTTGCACTGGATTTTATTCCATGCATCTGGCAGAAAGTAGCATCTGGTTTTCTTTTTCATTTTCCTCATTGTTCATGAAGATGAAGTTCAGTGTCTTTTTCTGGACTTATGAGCCATGTGAATTTCAGGCCTTTATAAATTGCCACTAATATCCTTTATCTACCTCACTCTTGGTTATGTCTCTTCTTTTATCCCTTGCTAATTTGTAGATGTTCTGAATTAAGTTTTCCCAGCCTTGGCAGTACTGACATTTCGGGCTAGATAATTCTTGGTTGTGCGGCCGACCTGTGCCCTGAAGGATGCTTTAAAGCTCTCTGACCTCTACCCACCAGATGTCAGTAGCACCCCACAAACCCTGGCCCTGACAGAGTCATGGTAACCAAAAATGTCTCCAGACATTGCCTAGTGTCCCCTGGGGGGCAGAATGGCACAGGGTGAGAACTACGGGTCTAAATGATAGAATGTGCAGTGAATCTTTTCTCCCAGGCTACTTCTCCTCATCTTGGTCTATGATGCCTTTTGCCGTACAGAAGTTTTTAATTTCATGGAGTCTCACTTTTCAATCTTTTCTTTTATGGCTTTTGATGCTAGCCTACTTTTTATAGAGTAAGGAGCATAGGACATCCTCAAGTAAAAGAAATGCTAGGAAATTGTACTGATTTTGCACAGTATCTGAGAGTAGTAGGAGGGTAGGGAAGACCTGGATGTTTCCCCCAGGAAAAAAGAAACCAGACCTAATTCTTTCCTCGGCATTGATTCAGGGAGTAGGTAGGAAGTCTCCATGTAAGAGATGTGTTCACATTTTTATGTAACCGCTGGCAAGGCTATTTTTAGAGAAGGCCAAAGGCAGGTGACCTTGGGCACTGGGTGTTCAAACATAACAGAGAACTGAGCAACGGGGATCCAGGGAAATGGGTGGGCTCTTGCCAAGACCTCCCAGGGGGTGGTCATCTACAGGGGTGACTACATGCATGTTTAGAAGCAGGGACGAGGGACCTCGGAGGAGTGAGCTCAGTGTGCGACACACTTTCAGAAGGGCAGACTTGGCACTCTCAGCCACATTGATCCAGACTCTTCTCCAAAGCCATCACTGGCTCTGATGTTTATCACTGAAAGGTAAGACTTCAGCAACTGAGAAAGATATTTCAAAGCCTGCAAGCTGTGAAGACCAAGTTCCTCTGACTGGTACAGAAACCCTCACCTCTTTCCAGCTCAGTCACTGCGTCTTTGGGAATAAACAGGTGCAGAGGACCATTGCCTGCCTGCCCCCTCAGCAACAGGGTGTCCAGGCGTGGGGTTCAGGTGCAGCCCACAGTCTCTGGACATGGGGAGAAAGCAGTTGGAAATCTGGAATGTTCTCGAGAGACAACCCAAAGGTTTTTTTTTTATAGGATCTTAAATTGTAGTGCTGGAATTGTTTGTAGATCTCTTCGAAGCCCTCCTAGTGGACTTAGAGTTGTTCTGTTTTGTGTTCATAGATTGTTTTTAAGAGCAGTTTTAGATTTACAGAAAAATTGTAAAGTGGAAAACGCTTATTCCTTGGCTTTAGAATGAAGTATTGGCTGAATAAAAAATTTTTAAAAAAGAAAGAAGCCAGGCACAGTGGCTCATGCCAGTAATCCTAGCATTTTGGGAGGCTGAGACGGAGGGATTACTTGAGGCCAGGAGTTCAAAACCAACCTGGGTGAGATACCATCTGTACAAAAAGTTTCAAAAATAAGCCGAATGTGGTGGCACATGCCTGTATTCCCAGCTACTCAGGAGGCTAAGGTGAGAGGATCGCTTGAGGTTTGCCCAGGAGTTCGAGGCTACGGTGAGCTGTGATGGTGCCACCACACCCATTATTAGCATCTCACATTCACATGGTACCTCTTTTTCATTGCCCTAAAACCCTGACAATTCCATGTTCCAGTATTTGTTGTCCCCGCCCATTCACATCCCTGGCAACCATTGATCTTTTTCTCTGTAGTGTGCCTTTTCCAGAAGGTCATAGACTTGGAATCACACAGATTTAATCACAACTTAAATATGCATTTAAAGTTTCTTTAAATGCCTTTCCTGGCTTAATAGCTAATTTCTTTTTATCATAAAAAAAATATACCCGTGTACAGAACCACACAAATGGAGTCTGTTTATTCATTCACCCATTGGAGGACTTGCTGTTTGCTTCCAGGTTTTGGCAATTATGAATAAAGCCGCTGTAAACATCCACATGCAGATTTTGGTGTGACTGTAAGTTAATATGCAGCAAAGAAAAGAATCTCTAAGTGCAGAGTCAGGCGCCGTGGCTCACACCTCTTATCTTAGCAATTTGGAAGGCTGAGACAGGAGGATCACGAGGCCAGGAGTTCAAGACCAGCCTGGCCAACACGGCAAAACCCATCTTTACTAAAAATACAAAAATTACTGGGGGATGGTGGAGGGTGCCTGTAATTCCAGCTATTCAGTAGACTGAGGTAGGAGAATTGCCTGAATCCGGGACGCAGAAGTTGCAGTGAGCTGAGATCATGCCACTGCACTCCAGCCTGGGTGACAGAGTCTCACTCTGTCTCACTCTGTCTCAAAAAGAAAAGAAAGAAAGAAAAAAATCTAGTGCAAATGCACTTACTAGTTTTGCCTTCATATATTGCAGTATGGACGTTCAGAATTTACTTGCTCTTTTTTCCTGTGCAGATTTTTGAAAAATACAATGTCTAATGGTTATGAAGACCACATGGCCGAAGACTGCAGGGGTGACATTGGGAGAACGAATTTGATCGTCAACTACCTCCCTCAGAACATGACCCAGGATGAGTTACGAAGCCTGTTCAGCAGCATTGGTGAAGTTGAATCTGCAAAACTTATTCGGGATAAAGTAGCAGGTAAAGAAATGGAGGCATTTTTTGTAGAGTGGGTATTGGTGGCCGTCCCACTGGGCACTGTCTCCTTTGCCTGTGACTCTGTGACGTTCCACAGTGCAGGATAACTGCAGCCTTGAAACGTTGACTGTGAAGTTTCATTTTCATTTCAAACTCCATTTGTCCGTTGCTCTTGTATAAGATCGGACATAAGTTCCCAAAAGAGGAAAAATTCATTGTTAAGACAGAGAGCATGTACAAAGTAAGACAGTGGGAGGAGAGGAAGGAACCAGAGACAGGGCATTCTGAAAGCTGGAAGGGGCTGGAGAAGCACAGCCTGACCTGGCTTGGCCTGGGCTGATTGATTGGGTCCCATGTGTGGAAAGGATCCTGGCGAGTGTCCTATCCGGGGCAGGTGCAGGCAGGCCTACCCCTGTCTGCCTGCCGAGGCCCCCATGCTTGGTCAGGCCCAGGTCAGCAGAACACAGAAGACCTCGTGGACAGCCCTTCGTTATGTTTGGACTGCTCTCTTTACTGTCAACGTCATCAACTTGAACTTCTGCACCAGGCTGAGCTTGAACTCTTAGAGGGGCAGGAGCCTGGCAGCTGAAAGCCCCACTGTTCCACTCCCTCACAGTAGAACTTCTAAGCCTCTGTGTCCCCATCCGGAATGTGGAGATGGTGACTCCTACATCCTGGTGGTCCCTACCTCATAGGTGTTTGCAGAGGGCCTGGCACCTGTTAAGGCCCGACTTACAGAGCGGCCTCCATTCCGACAGCATGACTTCAAGGACTCTGGAGAGAATTATGGACAGACCATGTGGGGAGCTCTCTTCCTCCTCCTCCTCCTCCTCCTCCCCCCTCCTCCTCCTCCCAACACCCGCTCTTCCTCCTCTTCTTCCTCCTTCCTCTACCACCGCCCCCCTTCCTTTTTGTGTCTGCCCTGCTTTAGGAAGCCAAGGAATGGTCACTCCTCCTGGTGCTCTGGCTGCCATCCTGGGTTTGGGGACTGTGATTACCTATACTGAAAACTCATTTAAGGCCAGGTGGCTCATGCCTTTAATCCCACCACTTTGGGTGGTCGAGGTGGGAGGATCACTTGCTCAGGAGTTCAAGACCAGCCTTGGCAACATGGTGAAACTGCATCTCTACCAAAAACACAAAAACTTAGCTGGACATGGTGGTCTGTGTCTGTGGTCTCAGCTACTTGTGGTGCTCAGGCAGAAGGATCACTTGAGTCTGAAGGGTGGAGGTTGCAGTGAGCCGAGATTGCACCACTGCACTTTAGCCTGGGCAACAGTGAGACCTTGTCTCAAAAAAATAAAAAGGGCCGGGCGCAGTGGCTCACGCCTGTAATCCCAGCAATTTGGGAGGCCGAGGCAGGTGGATCAAGAGATCGAGACCATCCTGGTCAACATGGTGAAACCCCGTCTCTACTAAAAATACAAAAAATTAGCTGGGCATGGTGGCGTGTGCCTGTAATCCCAGCTACTAAGGAGGCTGAGGCAGGAGAATTGCCTGAACCCAGGAGGCGGAGGTTGTGGTGAGCCGAGATTGTGCCATTGTACTCCAGCCTGGGTAACAAGAGCGAAACTCCCTCTCAAAAAATAAAAATACAAAATAATAAAATAAAATAAAAAGAAAAAAGTAAACTAGTTTAAAAGTTAAGGGTCAGACACGGTGGCTCACACCTGTAATCCCAGTACTTTGGGAGGCCGAGGCAGGCAGGCGGATCATGAGGTCAGGAGATGGAGACCAGCCTGGCCAACATGGTGAAACCCTGTCTCCAGTAAAAATACAAAAATTAGCTGGGCATGGTGGCATATGCCTATAATCCCAGCTACTGAGGAGGCTGAGGCAGGAGAATCACTTGAATCAGGGAGTCAGAGGTTGCAGTGAGCTGAGTTCACGCCACTGCACCCTATCCTGACAACAGAGCAAGGCTCTACCTCAAAAAAAAGAAAAAGTTTCTATTACGGAAAATTTCAAGCATATATGAACATATATGTTCAACGCATGTGTTGAACCTAATGTGCCCATCATCACACTTTATCTTCAGTGTTTCCCCACTTACATTAAGACACCTGACCCCTGAATGCCTCCCAAAGAGCCTGTCTGGTGTCTGTATAGAAAATTAGCTCTTCAGATGGGGGCACTGAATACAAAAGCCTTCTGTCCTTCCATCTCTGAAAGTCTGATTTAATAAATGCCTTCTCAATAGGGACTTTATGCAATATACAAACTTACGTGTTAGAATATTCTAGAAGCCAGGAGACCATCCTGAATAAGAGGTTTTAAAAATTCTCCTGTGCCACTAACAAGTCTCGCCTTTCTCCTCTTACTTTCTGGTGGAAGGGAATTTTCCTTGGTATTCCTGGGCACCAGAGATTTTGCAAGCATTCCCACAGAATTTGCCGTCCTTCTCGAACCTGATTTCTCTGTCTGTTCCCTTGTTGTGGTTTTCAAAGGAATGTGAGCTATGCTAATAGGAACACCTAGATTTGGCTCAGTCTGGAGAGAACTGGTTTTGAGAACCAGTGAAGGCTGCAAAAGTGTAATTTGGAAATTAGTTCAGTTCAGAGATGAGCCCTGTCTTATCTTTGGACAGTGGTTAGTAATGGGTGCACCAGGAGTTGTGGAGTGGCTGGGCCTGGGCTTTCAGATGAAAGAGCAAGAGCTACTAGCCCAGCCTCTTGCTAGTAGCTCTTGAAGTGAGTGACTGGAGCTTCATGGAGAACATGCTGCAGCCTGGCTTTACTCATCCTGCTGCCAGTGTGGGCAAGCCTCTTTGCTGGCAGGGCCTGGGGTGCAGCGTTAGGTCTCACCATTCCTCTCTCCAGCCAACTGCTTTCTCCCAACCCCGGAAGACAGCCTCTCACACGGCCAGGCAGGCACCCCAGCAAATCTGATCCCTGGCCTAGCTCCGCTGACCACACGGTTGTCCCTGAGTCCCACAGCAGCCATTTCCCTGTTTGCCCCCCTGAGGCCTCTGTCCACCCCCCTCACCCTTAGCTGATAACTGCCTCCTGTTTCACAGTGGAACTAACAGCGTCTCCACCTCTCCAGCCCAATCCTTCCTGCCCTTCGTGGTTTCCCAAGAGCCTCGGGCTCTCCAGGTACCCACTTTTCCTGGGCTTCGAGTGTCTTGAAAGGAATTCCTTCCAGAGTTCCAGCTTCCTCTAGCTCAGAGTTCCTCCACATTTGTGCTCTGGACACCGTGCTGGCCCGGGGCCTCTACCCATGTTGTCCCAGTAGCACCTTCCCATTGGTGAAAACCAAAAATGCCCTGGCATTGCCACATGTCCTCTAGGAGGCAGTCTTCCCCAGCGAGAGCCACTGCTGTGTGTTGGCCTCTCACCCACAGACTGTCCTGTTCCCTGTCTCCACCCCCTTCCAGAAGCATCCTCTCCCACTGGCTTTCAGAAGCACCTCCGCCCCCACCTGTCTTAACTGCCCTGAGGCCACACCCTCTCTGTCTTCAGCGCCTTTCCCCCAGTCTTTGACTCAACCGGTTCTCGGAGTTATACATTGCCCTCTTCTTCCAAAGCCAACAGTTGGGGTGGGCAGAGTCACCCCATGGCTTCCAGCTGCCCTCTTGTCTGCCACCTCTTTTTTGACCAGAAAGCTGTTCTGAGCTCCAGACGCCTTCAGTCCCTCAAATTCAGTATATTCCAAACTGACCTAACTCTCCCGAAAGCCAGCCACTTGTTTCCAGTTGTCCCAACTGTAGCCGATGGTACCACCATCTACTTGATGGCTCAGCTCAGAAATCTAGGAGTGTCCTTGGCACTCATCGTCCTGGTGTTTCTCAGTCCATCCCTTTCCTCTTTCTCATAAGCCACCATCCTAGCCCAGGACATCACCACCTGTGGCCCACACTATCGCTTTGGCCTCTTAACTGGCCCCCTGCGTTCCCTGAAGACTGCCCTCCTCACTGCAGCAGAGGGGCCTCTTTGGTAGCCCGAATGTGACCCTGTCACTCCCCTCCTCAAACCTTTGAGGTCCCAGCCATGTTTGCTTAAGGAGGCCTCCCCTTGCCCAAGCGTCAGATGCTCTACTGTGGGTTCTCATGGCACCCAGGCTAACCTGCATTGCGGGTTTTCCACCCACCACTGAGCTGGAGCTTTCTGGTCCAGCACGTCAGTATCGTTCTTGGAGGCAGGAGCCTTATTAATCTCTGTAGACGTAGCCACAGTCAGTGTTTGCAGAGTGAATGAATGAATAAATGAATGGTGCTGGGAATGGGGGAGAGTGCAGATCATCATGGACGTTTATTCATTCAGCAAATACTGGTTGAGTGCCAACCAAGGGCTGAGCACTGGAGGCAGGAGGAAGGAGGGGCATGGTGATGGATGAGAGGAAGGGACTGCCACCCTCAAAGCTCAGAATGTTTCTGGCTGGCCTGGCCCTGGTCCTTATGTTGGGGATATGGCGTTGGTTGGTTGTTGGCCATTCCACCCATAAATACCAGCTAAGGAGGCTACTGCAGTGCCTGGCTGTCCTGCCTGCTGCCTTCCTGGGCAGCCCTGCCCTGGTGTCTGGCCTCTCCGCAGTGGCCCCATATGTCCCTCAGGGGATCAGAAGGAATCAACTCTCCACCCTCATGGACGGCCTGTCATGCAAAGGCACCTGCTGCAGCCCCATTCACAGATCTGTCTCGTTTACCTCTGGTTGGGTTAAAGCCTGCACCCCTACCAGGGGCTCCCGAGACCCTGGGCACCTGCCCTCTCTCCCCACTTGCTGTACCCCCTGCACCCCTCCAGTTAAGCCCTACTCTTGGGTGCTGGTGATTCTCTGAACACTGTTTCCTGTGCCGGACTTTCCCATCCTGGCTGCTTTTTTCTTAATATGAGTCCTGCTTGATCCTCACAGAAAAAAACTTAAGCATGAGCCAAGCCAAAAAAAAAAAAAAAAAATCACCCACAATCACACCGCTGTTAGCTTTTGGACATGTGAACCTCCAGACGACTTTCTTTACGTATTCATGGCCATAAGCAATCATACGCTTCTGCAGAATTGGCTCACCCTTCAAGCTGCGGATAGACTTTCCTTCCTGTATCTGGACATTTTTCCTCTTCACTGAACATCTCGCGATCCCATCATCGTGCAGTTACATAGTATTCAGCTTCCCATGTGTTGATATTTGAAAGCCCCACTGAGATAAATGTCCTGGCACAAATCTTTGCTCACTGGTTATTTCCATAGAAAGTCTTCCTGCCTGCGAAGTGGCAGACAAGAGTATACCTTTTAAAGGCTCTTGGTCCCTGTTGCCAACTCGCTCTCTAGGGGACGCCTAGTTCACCCTGCCTTCTGTCCGGACCTGATCTGCTAGCCCTGGCAGGGTTTCTCACCTCTGCCACCCTGTGAGGGACAAACAAATCCGATCAGGGTGAAGCTCATCATTGCTTGTATTTAGTGGCTGTTGGTACTTCTTTTGTAAAATACCCTTCTTGTCCTTTGCCCATTTCTTTTGTGGACCTTGGCTGTTTCTTATTGCTGAATTAATTCATTCCCCACTGCCAGTCTCTGTCTCTCAGTGAAGTCTCCCCTTAATCCCCTGTAGGCCTTTAAAGAGAGAACTCATGGGACCTGGCCTCAGGGTGCAGAGGAGGGTTTCACCCACAGGGCACTCGCCCCCCTCAGCCCTGCACCCCACATCAAGTCAGGGCCCTTCCAGCTACAGGAAGCACTGAGGGATGGAAGCATTGTGTCTGGCAGCAGAAGACAGGGAGCCAGCTCTCCAATCCTAACCCTCATCCAAAGAGAGAGGGAAATGTGTTTGGAAGTTCGAGAGCACTGGCCAGCGTTTGCCCGGGGCGGGCAGGGTGTGGGTGCCCTGTAAGGCATCCGTGGTGCTCCCTGCAGAGGCAGCTTTGTATTCTTCAGGCAGCAGCAGTCAGGCTGCAGTCCCCGGGCCGGCAGCAGCATCAGAGTACCTGGGGAAATTCAAGTCTCAGGCTCTTCCCAGGCCCCTGAGTCAGCCACTCAGTGTGTTTGACCATCTGTGCTTTAACCTTCCTGGACGGGGATGCTGTTGAGAGGCAGGCAGAGAACCAGAGCCCAGAACCTCTGCCCTGTGACCAGAAAGGATTACGGGGGGCTCTTCCTTCAGCTGAGGGAAGTGAGAGCTGGGCATTGCTCCCTGCCAGTCCCTCCTTCCTGCTTCCCCGCCTCTCCCACCTCCCATCCCAGGGGCCCCTTTCGCCCCCCAGCACTGTCACCAGGCAGGCTCCTGTCCTCCTGCTGCCTCACAAGCCCTCAGGCCTCCTGTCTCAGGGCTGATCTCCCATCTCCAATCAGGGGCTCTGACAGGCTCTGCTGCTAGTGGGCAGGAGGAGCATCCTTAAGGAGTTTGGAGATGCAAATTCCATGCCTGCTGGACATCCTGGGTCCTGGACTGGGGTGGGGGGCATCTAGGGAGCCAAGTTGTTGCCCTGAACTCCAGATGCCGATGCCCTGGTGCAGATGGCTTATGGACCCTGCCTGGAGAAATTAACTTGGGGACCACTTCCACTTCTCCTCTGGAGGCTGCCTCTCATCTGCATAACCATGGAAAGCCCTATGCCCCCCATGCATTGGAATTGCCAGGGACCTTTAAAAACTTTTAAAAGCTTGTAATCATTTAACTATAAGTAACACAGGTCTGCCTCTGGCCATCTCCTCCCACAAAAAACCACTGAGGAGGCTGGGCACGGTGGCTTACGCCTGTAATCCCAGCACTTTGGGAGGCTGAGGTGGGAGGATTGCTTGAGCTCAGGAGTTTGAGACCAGCCTGGGCAACATGGCGAAACCCCATCTCTAAAAAAAATACAAAAATTAGCTGGGCATGGTGGTGAGGTCCTGTAGTTCTAGTTACCTGGAGCGGGGTTGAAGAAGGAGGGTTGTTTGAGCCTAGGAGGCAAAGGTTGCAGTGAGCCAAGCTCGTGCCACTGCACTCCAGCCTTAGCAATGGACTGAGACCCTGTATTAAAACCACTGAGGCCAGCTGGCAACCCCCTCTCCTTTTCTGACTTCATTGGTTGGGGCGTGGCCTGAGCAGTCAGTGGTGGCTTAAAAAGCTGCCCAGGCTGGTTTGTATTGGAGGCAAGGGTGGAAGTGGGCGGTCAGGTGCTGGACAAAGCCCTTCCAGTTGATGGCCTCACCCAGTGGGTGGAAACCAGGCCACCTTTGTCCCTCACCTGCCTCCCCTCTGACTGCCTCCAGGCACCCACCACAGAAAGGAGAGCAGACTTAGGAGATGAAGCCAGGCCTTGACCCACAAGGGCCAGTCTGTAGGGAGGTCAGGAGCCATTCCCCACTACCCCAGGTGCAGTCCTCTGGGTGGGGCATTCCTTTGCTGCCCTGGCCTGTGCACAGAGCCCAAATCTCCTAACTGGATTAGATCACCAGCCCGCTGGCTCCACACTGGCTCTGCCCTGCTGCCAGGGGCCACTTCCCAGGCCTCTTGCCACACAGGCCACCTCTCTGTGAATACACTGGCATCATCTCCGCCTCAGAGACTTGGCACCTGCTCTTCTGTCTGGACTGCTCACGCCAGCCACACAGAGGTTTTGTTTAAAATATCTCCTCCGCCATGGGCCCTCCTGTCCCCTGTCTGATGCTTGTCAGTTTCTCTCCACCGTGTTGTGTGACTTGCCCACAGGGATGTGACAGCTTTCATGATGGCAGCAACCATCCTCTGTCATGCATCACTAACCCCCAGCCGAGCACAGGGCCTGACACGTAGTAGGTGTTCCGTTAATGCGTCAGCTCCTTGAAGACAGAGGAGGAGCTTTACCAGGGAAGGCAACTGGGGCTGCCCAAGGGTGTGCAACTCCCTCAGTGATGTTGGCAGGCCTGGGCACATGTGTGGTGAGGAAGAGCATATGGCAGAGACAGGGCCAAAGGTGGATCCTTGGGGCCCATGGGTCTCCATGGAATGGACAGGGGATGAGGAGCCTGAGCAGAGACAGGGAGATGGAAATCTGGTGTGATTTCCACATCCCAGAGGAGGGGCATCCCAAGAGAGTGCGCCCTACCCCAAGCTGCCAAAAGCTCAGGGGACACATCCTGAAACGGTCCCCAAGGCAGTGACCATCCTAGGGGATCAGCCAGGACCACCCAGCACCTGGGAGACGAGGAAGCAGGGACTTGGGCCAGGCAGGGCCCACGTTTATGTGTTGAGAGGAGCCAGCTGTGGCTGAGGACACAGGACCAGGGCTTGGGGCTTGAGTCCTTACCAGTGTGTGACTTTCTCAAGCAGCACTTAGTCCATCTGAGCCGCCACAGCCAAGGAGGCAGGTGGTCCAGGCTTGTGGATGGAGCAGAAAGATGGGGCCCGAATGCAGATGGCACTGAGCAGTCGGAGAGCAGGTGTTCGGGAAGGAAAAAAGCCCAGCCAGGCTGGCATCGTGGTCAAGAATCCATATCACAGACGTTCTGTGGTCTGGTTTCACACTGCCATCTGGAGCGCTTGCAGAGGCCCTGGCCGTCCTGACCTGGCTGTGCTGCTCTGTTGCTTGTTCTCTGAGCTGCGATCCCAACTCACTCCACACGGGCCTGGTCCTGCCATCTTGCACTCCAAGTTCTCACTTTATCCAGGGCCCCAGAGCTGAGTCTTTCAGCCCCATGTTTTATTACAAATACGAGTCTAGAGGATCCAAGTGTGGTTTTGTTCTTTAGGAAAGAGTGGCCCGTGCAGAACTAACAGCACGTCATTTCTGTAACTGCTGCATCCTGCAGAGGGGGAGCGGAACTCTTCTGAGCCGTTCCTTAAGCATGGGCTGTGTGTCCTGACTTCCTTCTGCAGAGGGCAGAGTAGAAAGGGATGGGAGTCACTTTACAGCCAAAAAAAACAGCACACTGCCCGCCTCGGCCCAGTTGATCAGGGTCAGTGACAGCAGCAATAAGATATCAGTGGCCTGTGCCCTTGATGTGGTATGACAAGATGGGTGCTCCACCCATGTTCTTCCACGCTGACACGCACAGCCCCACTCCAACCATGACAGACTCTATAAAACCCGATCGAGAGTCTACAGAATATCTGACCAGTCCTCAAAACTGTCAGGGTCACGAGAAACAAGAAACTATCACAGTCCAGAGGAGCCTGAGGAGACATGACTATTAATGTCACGTGGGATCCTGAATGAGATCCCGGGGCAGGAAAGAACATGAGGGAAAGACTAAGGAAGTGGATGGGACGTGGACTGAAGTTAATGGGAACATTCATTGTCATCAGCGCTCCATACTCACGTGCGGTGGTACCAATAGAGGAAACTGGGAGGGTTTGCATGGGAACTTGGTATTATCCCTGTAATTTTTCTGTAAACCTAAAACTGTTCTGAAAAATAAAATTTATTTTAAAAAGAAAGTGGCAAAAAATAAATTAATAAAATGAGGGAAAAGAAAGTAGCAAACCTGGGTTAGGCTCTCTGGCGGATTTGTAATCTTGCTGTCAGTGAGAGGGGTCTGGATGCCCCTGGCCCAGCTGCCAGGAGGGTAACATGTGTTGTAAGATGTATGTTAACTTTGTGGTCTAAAGTGTTTAGCTATCACGCTGGATTTCTTAGTAGATCAGATCTTGTTATCGAAGTGTGCCTGAGCTATACCTTGATGTTTAGAAGAAAAGTATTTGTTACATCTTGTAGGATCTACTTTTTGAACTTTGCATCTCCTGTAGTTGCCAATTCTGCATGTACTAGTCCTCTAGAAATAGGTTAAGCTGAAGCAACTTGATGGAAGGAACTCTCCACAGGACTTGTTTTCTAAAGAAAAGTATTGTTTGGAGGAGCAAAGTTATAAGCCTACCCAAGCATATCATAAAACTGTTAAAAAATAGCTCAGAGCCAGTCTTGTGGATGGCCTTCTGCCTCAGTGGGGCTCCAGGTCTCCTCTTCAGTGATCTGCTCATTGTCACCCTCTGCCAGCTGGGGGAATGGAGCAGTGCCAGGTGAGGCCTGCCGGGCTGGCCACCCACAGCTGGTGCTTACCAGCCTTGCGACTGAGTGGATAAGCTGCGGGGGAGGACAGGGATTGCGCTCTTCCCTGCGCCTCCTCACTTCTTTAGTGAGAGTGTTTGGCCAGATGTTCTATGAAGCTCCTTCTGAACCCCCACCCCAGTGGCTGTCCCCTCTGGTCCTGCCCTCACCATCCTGATTCCCTCCTGTGGTGTCCAGTGAGTGGGTCTTCACTTGTACCTGTGCTGAATGTTTCATAGAGGAAGTGTGGGGACACCTGCCTGTGACCCTGGTTTCCCCCCATTGCCGAGAGAAGCTCAGGAGACGGCCAGGGCTATGACGCCAGGGCAGGGCCTGCCCTGCGGGGCTGGGGGTTCTCAGCCCCTGGCCTCTCCTTGGGCTCCCCATCCTCTTCTGCCTCACAGCGGGTTCGAGCTGGTTTCAGGCTTGGGGAGGTAAATGGAACTGGTGTTGGGTGGTGCCAGCAGGCCCTCCTGCTCTGGAGAAGGAAGTGGCAAAGCAACAGCGACACAAACTGGGGTCCACTGCCATGACCTTCCTCATCCTCACCACCCAGACCCCACAGAGCAGCTGGCACCCATGGGACTGGTCATTCAGAAAGATGTCGTCCATAGCAGTTTTTTTTTTTTTTTTTTTAATTTTTAAATATTCCTTTTTAAATCACTTTTAGGACTTTTTTAATTACAAAAATAAAATCTTGGCCAGGCGCAGTGGCTCACACACTATAATCCCAACACTTTGGGAGGCCAAAGTGGGAGGATTGCTTGAGCCCAGGAGTTTTAGACCAGCCTGGGCAACATAGAGAGACCCCATCTCTACAAATAATTTTAAAAATTAGCTGGGCCTGGTGGAGTGGGCCTCTAGTCCCAGATACCCCGGAGGCTGAGGTGGGAGGCTCTCTTGAGCCCAAGAATTTGAAGTGGCAGTGAGCTGTGATCTCAGCACTACACTCCACCCTGGGTGACAGAGCAAGATCTTGTCTCTTAAAAAAAAAAGTAACGTGTTCATTCCAGAAAATGTACATGTTTGCCAAAGAAAGTAAGAAAGTTTGCTAGCACCTATAATTCCATTTTCCAGATGCTGGGCAGATACGGTGCTGCCTGACCTCCCTGTACCTCTCACTCGCAGGCGGTCGACTTACCAATGTCCTTGTGTTCTCCCGCACAGGACACAGCTTGGGCTATGGCTTTGTGAACTACGTGACTGCAAAGGATGCAGAGAGAGCAATCAACACGCTGAACGGCCTGAGGCTCCAGTCAAAAACCATTAAGGTAAAGGGATCTGATCACCACCACATCCATTCCTGGCCTGGGCACAGGTCTGTGCTGAGCCCACCTGGCCTCATGGTCTCTCTCCAGCGGACTATGAGCACAGCCATCCCATCAGATACCCTGGTCAGGTGGTGACCGTCCCAGGCCTCACATGGGTGGCTCAGGGCCCACTCCCTGCCCAAGGTGTCCCTAGGGTACGTCAGCTCCCAGGCCTCCCCGGCTGTCTCTCTTGCCTGGCTCATTGTGTTTCCATCCCCGGGCAGCTCCATCCACCCCCAGCCTGCACAGTGCTCCCTTGAGCTCCTTGGGGCCCGTTGTAACCCTCCTCTCGCCCATTCAGCCAGCATTCACTCAGCACCTACTGTGTGCCCCACAGTGACCAAAACAGACAAATTCAGTGCCCCTGTGAGTCGGGGCTGCAGACAGTAGACAAGAAAGAGGACAGCCATGTGTGACAGGTGGGTGCCACATGTGGAGGCTTCACAGCAGCAGGTGACTTGAGGAACCCAACTGTGCAGCAGCCTGGAGGTGGCACCTCCAGCAGGGCTGTGGTGGCTTCCTGGGATGAGTCGGCAGGTCCTTCCTCTAGGTTACACAGATGGATTTCCTCTGTCATCATTATCTGACCCACTCCCTCATACACTGGGGCTGTCAGCCTCAAGCCCCACATACCCCCATCCCCAGGTGTCTGCTTTCTGTCTCCCCTGATCGTGGGCAGCTCCTGCTGCCCGAATCAACCTCATTTCTTTCCCGACCTTTGCTCCCTGGTCTCCTATCAGTCCTGGGAGCTGCTGAGCCTTCCCTGAGCCTCCTGTGCCCCATGCAGAGGTCCCTGTGACCGGGCTTCCTGCAGTAGCCACTGTGCCCACCCGCCCTTGGTGCCTGCCTTCGCAAGGTGCCCACGGACATGCAGGCTCATCGGCCAGAATCCCCTCTCCTTCTCCGAGGCCATTTGGAATGTGGTGGGCCTGTGTGAGCCTTTAGATCTGCTAGATGCCCCTACCCCAGAGAATGATGCTCCCTGAATCACATCAGGTGCCCAGAAGGCTCTCTCGGACCTGCACTGTGGCTGTGCTTCCTCAGCTTATCTGATTGCCAGAGCTCCCTGGGGAGCTGTAAAATACAGATTCCCAGGCTGCAGAGGTGCCTCCTGAGTCACTGCAGGGCAGGCCTGGGAGCCTGGATTTTTGCCTGCCCACCAGGAAGGGTCCTGTGACCTGGTAGTGGCAGCACCTTCAGCCAAGAGGTGGCCTCTGTCCCTGCCCTCGGACGGCCCCATGATCTTGGTTACTCAGTGGCCAAACCCTTGCTCAGCAGCAGCTCTCCCAGACCCATCCTGTGCCAGCAGCATGAACGTGGTATGCAGTGGGCTCCCCGAGGGCAGGTGCACCACTGCTGCATCCTTGTGTCCAGTGCAGGTCCCCAAAGGTGCCTTCCACTGTAGGGACTGGTGAGGGCAGCCCAGCGCCGTGCGTTTCCACCTGAGCAGGGATAGTTCTTCCTCACCTCCAGCCCCTGGTGGTTGATCCTTGGCCCTGGACTCCCTATCTCTTAGGAGTTCTCTCCTCCATTTAGAAAATATTTTAAGGTTGTTTCTGAGGCAGCCAGACTGAGGTGTAGAGCAGAACAGTTGGTTATTCTTGTGCAGCGGTTTCGTTTACTCAAATGCAAGAGCTGGATGCCAATGCAATTGTGTCAACAGGACTCTCTTGCCTCTCTAGGACTAAAGTTGGTAGGAAAGACTGGGGAGTGGCTGCCTGAGTTTGAAGCCAGAGCCATGCAGGACCCCAGGGTCCCAGGCCTGGACAGATGTCCCTTCCTGTCATCCCGGCCATGTGTCAGAAGCCTGACTTACCTTCAGCAGCCCTGCCCCCTGCTGGCAGAATCTGGTTCTCAGTGGCTTCCCACCACTGTCCTAGTTCTGCAGAAACAGGCCAGCCTGGAGGGGATGTGACAGTCCTCAGTCATATCTCCCTGGAGCTTTCCCGAGGCTGTCCAGACCTGGCTTCTCTGGCAATTCCTCTGGCATGGCCCTGGGGTCCTCTGTGCTTCAAGCATATTCATTCCGCAAACGTTTACTGAGCCCCTGGCCAGTGTCCAATGCTGGGCCAGATACCTTGAGACCAAGGGAAAGGGACTTCGGATCCCTTGCCCTCCCCAATTTAAGGGTGACTCATTGGTGCAGCGTGATAAGGGCCTGGATGGAGTTGTGTGTTCAGCTCATCCTGGATTTTTTTATTCGGTGTTGATCTGATGCCACCTATTCAGTTCTATTGTGACACCAGTCACCCAGTGTTAGCACAGCCCCCGCATGTTTAAGGCCACAGTCCCCAAAACGACCATCCTCACCTCAGATGCCAGTCACCCTTTGGGGGTCCCCAGGCCCCTGCACTTTTGGCCAACTGGCTACAAATTCAGAGGTTCCCACCACTCCTTCAGGGTGCATAACTCACTAGAATGATTCCTGGAACTCACGCTTCCAGTGGCAGTTTGTTTATAAAGGTTGCAACTCAGGGCCTGCCAAACAAAGAGCCACACAGAAGGGTCCCAAGCACAGAGCTCGTGTGTCCACACCCAGTGGGGTCAGGTGCCTCGCCCTCCCTGCATGTGACTTGTGTACCTGCCAGGAGACTCCATGGAGTTTTGGTGTCTAGTGTTTTTACTGGGCTCTCATTATGAATGCATGATCGATTGAGTCTTTGGCCATGTGATTGAACTCCATCCCCAGCACCGTTTTCCCCTCCCCCACCCTGGAGGTCAGACCAGTATTACCTCAACCCTCTAGTCACATGCTTGGTCTTTCTGGTGTTGGGGTCCATCCTGAGCCATCACTTAGCACAAACTCAAGTGGGAGCCAAGTCCTCACAGTAACAAAGACAGAAATTCCAGGAGTTTTAGAAGCTCCCTCCTAGGAATCTGGGACAGAGACAAATCCCCCAGACAAATCCCCTTTATGACAATCCTTAGGAACCCCAGACAAATCCTTTATGACAGTATGGACTAGGGCCAAGCCCTCTGCTAGGTGCTGGGGGTCCCTGGCCTGTGGCTGCCCTCAGGGAGCCCAGCGGTGCCCACTATTCACAGTTAGGTGGCCCCAGGATGGTCTCAGAGAGCCTATAATAGTGGCCAGTGCCAGGGAAGTCTCCCTCAAGAAAGCCAGAGTTGAGATCTGGAGGAGGAGGAGTTAGCCAGGCCTGGGCAGGGATGAGGGTATTCCGAGCAACAGGACCTGCAGGGGCACAGGGCGAGGGCGGCATCCTAGAGGAGACTCAGGCACATCCTGGGAACTGCAGGCTGGCCCCAAACCTCTGCCCCACTCCTCCCTGCAGGCAGGGCTTCCCAGAGCCCCAGCCTTTCACAGACAGCCCAGATGTGCCCTTGCCTTCACCCTGTCTACTCTGTTCTCTTTAGTCCTGATGTCATTCCCTTGGTGGCAGAGTTGAGAGGGAGGTGTCCTGTCTTCTCATCGCTATTAGTCTTTTCCCCATAGTAGCAGCCCAGGCAGCCACAGTGAGAGTGTTCCTGCATGGAGGTGACAGGCTGAGCATGGCCCAGATGCAGCTCGGTGTCCCTACCAGACGTTGCCGAGTGTCTGTGTACAACTCTGCGTCACTGCTGGGTCCCTGTGTGCCGCACACAGCCAGTGCTTACCAAAGGCCGACGGTGGGCCAGGCCTTCCGTCCAGTATCCCACCTGCCCTCCTCACAGCTACATAAAGGATGGTCCCCAGATTTGGGTGGAAAAAGCTGATGTTTCGAGTAGTAAAACAGCTCTGCCCAGGTCACAGAGGGATGGAGGAGCAAAGCCAGGATGTGAAACTGGGTACTGTGTGTGGCTATAGGCACTTAATGCTGTCACCTGGAGGCTTCCCCAGCACTTTGTGAAATCCACGCCTCAGGAACCAGAACAGCAAACTCGTGTCACCCACAGAAGCCAGCGCTGGGGATTGCAGTGCAGATAGGCAGGCGTTCTTAACAACAGCAGCTACTGCTCACTCCGCTCATGCAGCAGCGGTCCCCAGATGCCTGCCATTCACCTGAGGCTGCTCTGGGTGCTTTGGATACAGCAGGAAACACACAAGTCTGAGCCTCACAGTCTGTTTGCAAAGTTAAAAGTTACATAAGTAAAATAGATACCAGGCAGGGTGGTGCATGCCTGTAATCCCAGCCATTTGGAAGGCCAGGGCAGGAGGATCACTTGAGCCCAGGAGTTCAAGTCTAGCCTGAGCAACATAGCGAGACTCTGTCCACAAAAAACTTAAAAAGTAAGTAAAATATATAGTGTATCAGGTCACGATCAATGCAGTCAAGAACTAAATGGGGACAGGAGGAACTTGGTGTTGATGCGAGTGGAGGGATCTGTGGCAAGCCAAGTGGCCAGGAAAGGGTAGAAGTTTGCTCAGCTGCCATGACAAAGCCCCGCAGGCCAAGCTGTTTCAGCAGAAGGTGTTGACCCACAGTTATGGAGGCTGGAAGCCCAAGACCAAGGTGTCGGCAGGGTTGGTTTCTCTCTAAGGCGCTGGGAAGGGATTTGTCCCAGGCCCCTCTCACAGCTCCTGGTGGAGGCTCTCTGGAGTTCCTTTACTTAGAGAAGCGTCACACCAGTCTCTGCCTCCATCTTCATGCAGCAGGCCAGGGCAGGGATGAGGGTATTCCGACCAGCACTTCTCTGTGTGAGTGCCTATATCCACATTTCCCCCCTTTCTAAATGGAATTTTTTTTTTTTTTTTTTTTTGAGACGGAGTCTCGCTCTTGTTACCCAGGCTGGAGTGCAATGGCGCGATCTCGGCTCACCGCAACCTCCGCCTCCTGGGTTCAGGCAATTCTCCTGCCTCAGCCTCCTGAGTAGCTGGGATTACAGGCACGCGCCACCGTGCCCAGCTAATTTTTTTGTATTAATAGAGACGGGGTTTCACAATGTTGACCAGGATGGTCTCGATCTCTCGACCTCGTGATCCACCCGCCTCGGCCTCCCAAAGTGCTGGGATTACAGGCTTGAGCCACCGCGCCCGGCCTGGAATTTTTTTTTTAAAGACAGGGCCTCACTTAGTCACCCAGGCTGGGCTGCAGTGGTGCGATCATGGCTCACTGCAGCCTCAAACTCCTGTGCTCAAGCGATCCTCCCACTTCAGCCTCCCAAGTAGCTGGGACTAGAGGTATGCGCCATGACAATCAGCTAATTTTATTTTTTGTAGAGATGGGGTCTTGCCATGTTGCCCAGGCTGGTCTTGAACTCTTGCGTCCAAGCCATCCTCCCACCTCAGCCTTCCAAAACAGTGGGATTACTGGCCGATGCCACCACACCTGGCCTAAATTTCCCCCTTTTATGAGGACATCAGTCACATTTGATTAGGGATCATCCTGTACCAGTGTGACCTTGTCTTAACTGATTACATCCACGATGACTGTATCCAAATCAGGTCACGTTTTGAGGTCCTGAGGTATTAGGACTTCCGCATATGAATTTGGATGGGGGGGAGTATGATTGAACCCCTCACTGAATGAATTCTCGAGAATGGGCAGCTAGAAAAAGACCTGATTGACGCCAGAGAGCAAGCGGTGTTGGGAGCTTAGGAAAGAGGGTTCTGGCCGAGGGGCCGGGGAGCCCCAGGTTGGTGCATGCCCACAGTGCGCCAGCTGCTCTGATTTGGCCTGACTGAATGTGACAGTGTCTAGAGAGAAGAAGAAAGCAGAGTTCCCATGGTCCTTGGAAACACCTGTCCTTGGGAGGCATCAGAGCTTTCCCCAGCATTTGGCTCTAGGGCATTTCTCCTCTGGGGCTTCATCCAGGCACGTCAGTAGGTCCAGTCAGTGCCAACCTCAGCTCCGCTTCACTGGCACCAGGGTGATGGCTTGGCAGGCCCCCAAATACTGCCCAGTCCAGACAGGTCTGCAGAGAGCCAAGGCAGGCCTGGACACTATAGAGGAGGCTGGGGGCCAAGGCAGCCTCTTTTTCTCTGGAGACAGCACTGGCAGCCCCTAAGCCAAATCACGGGGTGACCAAGTGCCCCCAGAGCTCCTGCCCACAGGCTGATGGAAGTGCTCCGGGCCTGGGAGCAGCATGGTGTCCCCAGGGACCTCATGGGCCCCATAGTGACGTGCTCCCTTGATTCCCACTGCCGCCAGGTGGAGCTGGCCTCCAACCCCACCATTCCTCTCCTCGTGAGGCTCTCGTGCTCTCCTGCTGGGCTGCCCGCTGCTCTGTGAGCGGGGCAATGTCTGTCGTTCCTTCCCTGGAACATGATAGGAGCTTCTCAGAGGATGCTGCCTCTGTGTTCTCGGCACAGATTCTGCCCAGTGACTCCTGAGCGGCGGTTTCTCCCTGTGTTCTGGTCTCAGTCACCTTGGCTCATCAGTTCTGTGCCCCTCACTCGAAGGGAATGAACTTCCTTTCACACAGGTTCAAGTCCCCACCCTTCCTGGGCACACGGCTCCTGCCCCTCCTCCATATTCCAACCTCCTGACGTGTGAGAGTCCTGCCAGACTGCCCCTTCACAAACAGAAAGGTTTCCCAGCGCCAACCTGGGAAAGCACCGAAGACTTTTTTTTGCATTGGCCTCTGGGCTCCCCTCACCACCCTCCACACACGAATGATGAATGTGCCATTTTGTCAAAGCACCCAGAAGGTTCTCTTTAAGTTTTCTTTGATTTTGCAAAATAGAAATCCAAAAGACATTGAGTCATTTAATAGTGTACACTTGAGTGGATTTGAGTACAAACTCGGTCCTCCCACAACTCACAGCCCCCATCAGGGCGTTTGTGGCAAGCTTGCTCTTTGGCAAGGGAGTCTCGTGTGTTCCCAGCAGCTCCCAGCTTGCTGGCCCGCTGTATTACTGGCTTCTTTCAGGCACCAGGTCTTATCTCTAGCACCAACTCATTGTCCAGTACATCAGAGAGGTCAGAGAGGTGACCACCTACCAGATGTGGGCCCTCAGTTGGGCTTTGTGACATGGGAGTCACACCTACCTCCTTGGGGATGGTGAGCACCCAGTGAGGAAGCACTCCAGGCATCCCAGCTCACGGCCTATACTGCAGTGAGCTGCTACCACGCAGCTGCAGGTGGTGAGCGTCAGTGATGAGAATCATTCCCTGTATGATTTCTTACCCACCAGTGTTGGCTTTTCCTAACCCCAAAATTTAGCACCCTCCTCAATGCTTTGGCCACATGCCTGTCCTAATCCCAGAAAGTGTTTGTGTTTTCAAGGTGTCATATGCTCGCCCGAGCTCAGAGGTCATCAAAGATGCCAACTTGTACATCAGCGGGCTCCCACGGACCATGACCCAGAAGGACGTAGAGGACATGTTCTCTCGGTTTGGGCGGATCATCAACTCAAGGGTCCTCGTGGATCAGACCACAGGTACTGCAGGGGCCTGAGACATGTGGGGACAGTATTCCCTAGGTAGGGGCTGGGTTGTCTAGGGAAGGCAGATCACCATTTGATTTTAAATGTCATTAGTTATTCTGCAAATGAGGACAGTACCAAAATGAGAAAAGTTGGCATTGGTTTGAGGACATAAGATGGCATTAAAAGAAGCTGGGGATTAGGCCAGCATTTCATGTATGGTGAAAACACCAAGAAATTCTCACACCTTCCCTCAGGCAGGTGAATGTCCTGGCCTTGCCCATGAATGGGGTGAAAAGGACACTGCAGGCCAGGTGCGGTGGCTCATGCCTGTAATCCCAGCACTTTGGGAGGCTGAGGCGGGTGGATCACCTGAGGTCAGGAGTTCAAGACCAGCCTGGCCAACATGGTAAAACCCCATCTCTACTAAAAATACAAAAGTTAACTGGGCGTGATGGCGAGCGCCTGTAATCCCAACTACTTGGGAGGTTGAGGCAAGAGAGTCGCCTGAACCTGGGAGGTGGAGGTTGCGGTGAGCTGAGATCACACCAGTACACTCCAGCCTGGGCAACAGAGCAGGACTCGTCTCAAAAAAAAAAAAAAATTGGATACTGCAGCCAGGTGTGATGGTACAGGCCTGTCATCTCAGCTGCTCAGGAGCCTGAAGTAGGAGGATTGCTGGAGCCCAGGAGTTCACAGCTGTGATGAGCCGTGATCGTGCCACTGTACTTCAGCTTGGGCAACAGAGCAAGACCCTGTTTCTTGGGTATAAAAAAAGACTGCTGCACATTTGTCCACTGTGGCTCTCATTGCAGGCGTTTGAGGTGCAGTAGTCTGATGGCCCCAAATCCCCAGAATTCAGATGCTCTTCTCTGGGGAGCACATCTAAAGTGCGCAGAACACATGGCGGTAAATTCCTCTCATGGACAGGCAGTTCTGGCCACTTTGCTGGCCCCCCCCAGGCTGTCTTGGCACCGAACATGGGCTCTGGGTTTTGTGTGATGCCATCAGGCAATGAGGAGCAGGGGACACGCCTGCACCCACAGCTGTGCTCCTGACCCACCGCCTGGCCCGCCTACCCCACTAGGCTAGGAACTAGTGCACCACCACATCCTTTGCCAAGCCCTGCACACGGCCCCAACTTGGGGATGGGGAGCTCAGGCCACCCTGAGGCGATTTCGGATCGCTCAGCTCTGTTTGGGATAGGAGTGGGAGTGTATTGACCAACCAGGAGGTAAGAGTCCGCTCTCCAAGCCCAGCGAGGCCTAGGTGTTGGGTGGGTGGTTTTCATATTCCTCCCACCTTGGCTGTGGTGTTCAAATACGCCAAGTAGTTGGGCCACAGGAAGTCATGTTCTGAGATGACCTCTTTTTGAGAGAACAGCAGTGTTCCCCCAGCAGCCCAGAACCTCACCTTTCATTTGAACACGGGTGGGGCCTTCCTGGCCTGCAGGGTGGAGGGACATGCACATTGTCCTCCATCCCCTGAGCTGCGTGCTTTGGGGTGGGTAGCCTCATCAGTCTCTCCCTCCTCCCGGCCGGCTGTGGGAACCCCACCTAGTGTGCACTGGCCCTGCCACTGCCAGCCTTCAGTCCCACTGGGGCCTGAGGAAGGGAAGGGGCCGCTGTGCACTTCATGGGGGCTCTTGGGGACCACGCGAAGCCTAGCACAGACTCGTGCCCTGGCACCAGACAGTGCCGAAGGAGAGGGCTCGCTCACACAGCCTCTTCCGTTCTGCCTCCTTGCTCTGGGAAGAGGGTCGGGGGATGCCAGTTACTCGGTGTGAACTCCCCTGGTCTGTACCAGAAGAGTCCTGTGGTCCTTGAAGTCCCCTCACTTACCTTAGAAGTGCCAGCTGAGAGAACGATCCTGTTGGGCCAGTGCATGGGTTCATTGCCCCCAACTCCGCATTGGGGCATCTGAGCTGGCTGCGCAAGGCCTGGGGCCGGGGGAGCCAACCTCACTGGCCCACAGTCCACTCCCCTCCAGCCATAGCCCAGCCCTGATGAGGGGATCCTGCTCTCCACTCAGAGCCCCTACCGTCTGAGAACACGCCCCCAGATACCCAACTCTCCTGGGACCATCCTTAGTCTCTCAGGCACACACAGGCTACAGGCTGGGGGAATACACCTCTGCACACAGCTACTGGGAACATTGCCTCCTTTCCCTCTCCAAGGTAGTGTCTCCCAGGCTGTTGGGAGTATCTCAGTATTGCCCCCCAGCATCGTCTGTGAAACTCAAGGTGGCGGAAGGAAGCTTTGGCATCTTTGCAGGGGAGTGAGGGAAGCAGAGAGAAGGGAACCAGGAGGGTCTCCCCAGCCCTGCTTCCCACCCCAGGGTGCAGAATTGGAAGGAAGGTGAGGCTCCGGTCCCAGGGCTGTGGCTCCCTCTGCTGGGGACAGAGGGTGCTTGTTGCTGGGACCTCATGAGGTACACGGTGGGCAGCAGAGAAGTGTGTGGCAGGCCAGCGTGTGAAGTTTGCCCTCCTGAGATGGGGATGGCTGGGCGCGGTGGCTCATGCCTGTAATCCCAACACTTAGGGAGGCCAAGGTGGGAGGATGGTTTGACCCCAGGAGTTTAGAACAGCCTGGCCAACATAGTGAGACCCCTACTCTTTAAAAAAAAAAAAAAAAAAAGATAATGTATTCATCTGGAGATTATGCCATTTCTTGGACTTTGCTGTTAAATTCTAAAAACACAAGGAGGCCGGATGTGGTGGCTCACGCCTGTAATCCCAGCACTTTGGGAGGCTGAGGCGGATAGATCACCTGAGGTCAGCAGTTCAAGACCAGCCGGGCCAACATGGCAAAACCTCATCTCTACTAAAAATAAAAACTAGCTGGGCGTGGTGGCGGGCGCCTGTAGTCCCAGCTACTGGGGAGGCTGAGGCAGGAGAATCACTTGAACCTGGGAGGTAGAGGTTGCAGTGGGCTGAGATTGCGCCATTGTACTCCAGCCTGGGTGACAGAGTGAGACTCCATCTCAAAAAATATTAAATATAAAAAATAAAAAACACTGGGAGAACAAAAACCAAAATTGCAGAGCCAAGTTCAGAAAGTCTACATTCCTTAAATAATATAGTGAATTGTGGCTGGGTGCAGTGGCTTACGCCTGTAATCCCAACACTTTGGGAGGCTAAGGCGGGTGGATCACCTGAGGTCAGGAGTTCAAGACCAGCCTGGTCAACATGGTGAAACCCTGTCTCTACTACAAATACAAAAATTAGCTGGGTGTGGTGGTGTATGCCTGTAGTCCCAGCTACTTGGGAGGCTGAGGCAGGAGAATCGCTTGAACCCAGGAGGTGGAGGTTGCAGTGAGCCAAGATTGAGCCATTGCACTCCAGCCTGGGTGACAGAGCGAGACCCTGTCTCAGAAAAAAATAATATGGTGGATTGCTATTCCCTGTGTTAAACAGCATCCTTCCTGGCCCCCCTTACTCGAGTTTTCTTCGTTTCGCTTGCATTTGAAAGCCACTCTACAACACCAGACGAGGAACCCACACTTGCATGCATGCCTTCTCTCTGCTGGGCTGCAAGGTCTTTAGAAACAGAATGATGCCATCTGCTTGGAACGAGCTTCCCTAAGAGCCAGCCAGCGTCAACTGTCAGTCGTATTTGCCTAAAGTTAGATTTTTGTTTAGGTTTCCAAGACTGACTAAGCTGTCATTCATGTCGTGTGAGAATAAATGAAAGCAGCATCTGCCAGGGTTATGTTTTCAGGTGTTCCTTCTGAGCAGCAGCTCAGAAATGGGCCTGAGCCCCAGAATATTCCTAGTACATGTGCACAGCACTAGGTGTGACCTTACTAAGGCTGCTATCTGTGTGCTCACGTGGGGCCTGAGGTGTTGTGATTGTGGGGCAGCTGGCTGGACCCTCTGGGAAGTGGTGGAGTAAGGTGCCAGATGAGACGTGGAGACAGAACATGGGGACAGTTGGGTGCCCGCTGGACAGGTCACCCAAGGCCCCAGGCTGCCTGGCTTTGGTCATTGTTCTTTATCATGCACCACAGACCTTTACCTAGAGAAGAAACCTGACTTAGGACACCCTTTGACTAGAAGTCTTTTTTTTTTCTTTAAGAGGTGAGATCTTGCTATATTGTCCAAGCTGGTCTTGAACTCCTGGCCTCAGGCAATTCTCTCAGCTCAGCCTCTGGAAATAGCTGGGACCACAGGCGCAAGCCTTGGCCTGGCTCAACTAAAAGTCTTAAGAACCAAGGTGTTTGGGTTGGGCCATCTGCGGCAGCCGCTCCCACCAGGACACACCAACGACTCCCGCCCCGTGATGTCACTCTCAGACTGGCCCCTCAGCTGTCACCTCTCCCACCTGGGCCTTCCTCTGACCTTATCGTGTCCCCTTCCCAGGAGAAGGAACTAGTCCACTGCCCTGTGTGCCCTCACCCCCGTCCCCCTCAGCTGCATCCAGTTTCCAGCCTGCTCCCCAGGTTCCTCAAGGGATGGTGCTACTTATGTTTCCCTCCCAGGCATAGCGTATGGACAGGCAGAGGTGGGGGACAGCCATGCCCTCCTTCCATCTGCCTTGCTTGGCATCTCACACCCATGCCTGGCTGACCAGTGCTGCCCACAGCAGGGTGGGCCTCAGGTCTCATGCTGCTCTGTCCAGGATTGGGTTCAGCCAGGAATCCAGGACTGGCCCTTCCCACACAGGGACCCCAGGCCTGCCTGGTGAGCCGGTGAGTAGGTTCAGCTCTTCTGTGCAAGCCTGAGCAGTGTTCTGGCCTCATTTGATTCTGATGGCAATTTGGGGCCCACAGGAGGATGCAGGACCTTAGAGGGGAGTATCCCAAGACAAGAGTGAGGGGACAGCAGCAGCACAGACCTGGCAAGGGGACAGCCACAGGACCCCACACCCTCCTGGCGTGAAGGAGAAGGCACGCAGTCTAAGCTGGGTACCTTTGCAGCAGGCTCAGCCATGAGGCCCGCTGTCACAGTGGGCCCCAGAGACGGCAGCCGGGTGGGTGGCCCCAGAGCCCAGGGAGGATTTCTCAGACACAGCCCCCACCCCAACCCTGTTACCCACCGACCCCACGGCACATCCATATACCCATTCTGTGATGGGCACCTGGTGGCTAAATAGTGACGGCGGATATGCTGTTTCCTAATGTTGCTTTCTTCCAAATAAGAGCCTCGGGTGTCTCTTGGGGATGTCTGTCACCAAAATATCTTTGGGCACCAACACTGGAGTCGTGGCTTCAACCAGGAAGAAAGTCTAAAACTTTAATCTTCTGTTAGTCGTTGGTTTTCTTTACTCCATCCATTTGTTTTCACTTTTAGGTTTAATTTTTATTTCCTTAACCAGACTTCCAGTCTGGCCCACAGTAGACTGACCTGACTTTTGCTTTTCAGTTTTGAAAGTCCTAGCGTTTTTCCCCCTAACTCCGTTTTTGTTGGTTTGTTAAAAAGGTTTGTCCAGAGGGGTTGCGTTTATCCGGTTTGACAAACGGTCGGAGGCAGAAGAGGCAATTACCAGTTTCAATGGTCATAAACCCCCAGGTTCCTCTGAGCCCATCACAGTGAAGTTTGCAGCCAATCCCAACCAGAACAAAAATGTGGCACTCCTCTCACAGCTGTACCACTCACCAGCGCGACGGTTTGGAGGCCCCGTTCACCACCAGGCGCAGAGATTCAGGTGGGTCGGAGATTCAGAGGGTGCGCACTCCTGAAAGCCACACATAGCCCTGATGGCGGGCGACTGCACAGCCACAGAATGGAAACCACAGGAACACTAGACTGATCCCATCAGAGAGCACTTTCAGAATCATTCCAAAGCGCCGCACCACAGCCTCCATCAGAAAGGTGTCTGTAGGAAAGCCGTTTACTTCCAGCCAGGCGTTGTTTTTCATGGGAATCAAAACAGTGACACCAGGCTGTACAAAGTGGCTCATGCCTGTAATCCTAGCGCCTTGAGTGGCTGAGAGAGGAGGATCGATTGAGCCTAGGAGTTCAAGACCAGCCTGGGCAATATTGCGAGACCCCATCTCTACAAAAAATACAGAACTGGCCAGGCATAGTGGTGTGCTCCTGTAGTTCCAGCAACTCAGGAGGCTGGGGTAGGAGGATTGCTTGAGCCCAGGAGGTTGAGGTTGCAGTGAGCTGTGATTACATCACTGCACTCCAGCCTGGGCCACAGAGCCAAAACCTGTTTTAAAAAAAAAATACAGCACCGGTCCCCACTGGCTCCTGGGAGCGTGAGCACTTAGAGCTCCAGTGCACAGTTCCTAGTAACAGGAGAATGGAGCCGCAAGCTTTAAGGATGGTTTCATGCCCAGTGTGGGTGGCATGCCCCTGTAATCTCATCTATTGGGAGGCTGAGGTGGGAGGATTACTTGAAGCCCCGAGTTTGAGCAGCCTGGGCAACAAAGTGAGACCCTTGTTCCTATAAAAAATAATGAAAAAATTAAGTGGGCATGGTGGTGCTGGGCTTTAGTTCCAGCTACTCGAAAGGCCAAGGCAGGAGGATCGCTTGAACCTGGGAGGTGAAGGCTGCAGTGAACTGTTTGCACCACTGCACTCCAGCCTGAGTGACAGAGTGAGACCCTTTCTCAAAAAAAAAAAAAAAAAGAAATGAATACTGAATGTTTCTTATCTGTGGGAGAAAAGACATTGCCTTAGGTATGCCCAGGTGGGAGCAGATCTTCCAAAGCTTTTAGACGTTTGATCAGCCCTAAGGCAGACCTTTTTCATACACCTGCCTTGTGGAGTCATTTGCATTGGTGAACGTTATATGAATGCATTCTGTTTGTAAGCCCTGTCCTAGAGGGGAGCAGTTTTCCTGGACTTCTTAGTCCTTCCATGCTGAAAATGGTTCTGGCTATGGGATCAAGTGGGATAGAGACGATGAGAGTCAGTGCCCTGGACTCAAGGAGCAGGTGTGCTGCAGCCTCAGAAACAGCAGAGGTCTCAATGTCAGGGCTGTTTTGTTTTGTTTTTGACACAACCTCAAGGAGTGGCACTGAGGGCTTATCTCAGGTATGACAAGAACAGATTTCCCACTATTTTTATTTTTAATGTTTTTTCTTTGTTGAGATGGGGTCTCACTGTGTTGCCCAGGCTGGTCTTAAACTCCTAGCCTCAAGTGATCCTCCTACCTCAGCTTCCCAAAGTTCTAGGGGTGTAGACATGAGCCTGGCCTCATGATTGTTTTAACAGTGAGGCTGGGTGGGCACTGCTCACTGCCACACGTGCTGCGGTGAGAGGTGTTATTCTCGTGACTGAGTTACCCAGCGTTCTCAGCCTGGCTCAAGTTCCAAAGCTGGCCTGCCTGCCTTGATGATTCTGGTTTGAAGATAAGGCTAGGGAAGCTCCTCCGGACAGAATGGAGCTGAATTTTAAAATTCAGCTGTGGAAATCTGATCATATAGTTGGCATTGCTCTTGATGGGGCAGGCTATGTGGGTGGTGGCATTGGGTGAACTATTCCTTAGCCTGGAAGGAAAACAGGGAAGGTTGGAGGAGGAGACGCAGGACTTTGGTCCCAGTAATGAGAATGAGAAAAGAAAGGGGAAACCAGAGGAGCAGACATTTCCGGTCTAGCAGGAAAGTGAGTGGCAGGGCAACCACTGAGACAAAGTGATAGAAGGAAGCAGGAAGGACGGGAGAGCCCGGAGGGAAAGAAGGGAAGATTTGCCACAGGAGGCTGAGAGAAGAGGAGGAAGAAAGACCCAGACAGCAGGCAGTCTGCAGTCTGCAGTCAGTTCCTGTCACATCTGGAAAAGCCCAGAGATAAGCGATGGAAAAGAATTGGGGTTGCAGAAAAAGAGGGGTAAAGATTTGTGACTGTCAAGACCAAAGAAATCAGCAGGAGAAAAACTACATACAAGAGTAATTCCTGAGAAAGCCGGGTGCGTTGACTCACGCCTGTAATCCCAACACTTTGGGAGGCCTAGGTCACTTGAGCCGAGGAATTTGAGACCAGCCTGGACAACATAGTGAGACCTTGACTCTACAAAAAATGTAAAAATTAGCCCAGCATGGTGGCACATACCTGTGGTCCCAGCTACTCAGGAGGCAGGAGGATGACTTGAGCCTCAGAGTTTGAGACCAGACTGGACAACATAGTGAGGCCCTGTCTCAAAAGAAAAGAAAGAAAATCACCCTTGGGCTAGTGAGCTGTCCCTTGGGGGCTGGTGTCTTCTTGTGTCTGTCGAGAAGGTGAATCTATTTAATGACACTTGAAGGCATTCGCTGACCCCAGCTGGGGCCTGAAGGGCTGCACTTGGCTGACAGGGCCACAGCCTGAAGCCCAGTTTTATTTTGGAACAGGCAATGCTTCTCTGCATGCGTCGTGTGCCTTCACAGATGTACGGTACTCAGATATTCCCAAGCTGACCCTCAGACCTTTAGTTTTACAATTTGAGAAAGTTCTAGAGGGCAGCATGGCTTTAGGAACTGTTTTGTCATCTCCCTTAATCCTTATTACAGCATCTATACGTTTTCAGAAGGCTTTACTGTAGTTTAGTTTTAGTTTTCTGAGGTTTTGTTGTTGTTGTTGTTGTTGTTGGTGTTTTCCTAGAAATGAGGTCTCTCTGTGTTGCCCAGACTGGTCTCAAACTCCTGCTCTCAAGTGATCCTCCCGCCTTGGCCTCCCAAAGTCTTGGGATTCTAGGCTTGAGCCACCGTGCCTGGGCCAGAAAGGCTTGTTTTTTATGTGAATAAAAGTATTGCTGTGGAAAGAGCCCCACTTGTGTGGTCAAGTTTGGTGAGCCTGCAGCTGCTGGCGTCCCAGGGCCCATCCTTGTCCCTTGAGTTCTCAGCCCTCAGTGGTTTGGCCCTGGCCCTCATGGGATGTTGGGCCCCAGCCGCAGAACGTTGGTTGCCTGGTGCTTGGGAATGAAATCTTGTGCCTGCAGTGGTCGTGGCATAGACGTACTCTAACCAGAGACCACTGGACTGTGAACCCTTGGGGGTGGATCATGATGAGGGGAAGGTGCAAAATTTGGAAAAAGGAGTTCTCCAGTCCCCGCACGCACCCCCACAGTATGAGGAGAGTTTCCTCCAGGGACAGCTGAGGCTGTCAGAGTGCCTGCAGAGTATTTTTACCCTCAAAGGAGGACCAGGAGGCCAGGCTTGGTGGCTCACCCCTATAATCCCAGCACTTTGGGAGGCCGAGGCGGGCGGATCATGAGGTCAGGAGATCAGGACCAGCCTGGCCAACATGGTGAAACCCCATCTCTCCTAAAAATACAAAAAACTTAGCCCAGCGTGGTGTTGCATGCCTGTAATCCCAGCTATTTGGGAGGCTAAGGCAGAATCACTTAAACCTGGGAGGTGAGGGTTGCAGTGAGCCAAGATCGAACCACTGCACTCCAGCCTGATGACAGAGTGAAACTCCATCTCAAAAAAAAAAAAAAGAACCAGGAGACGTGTCCATCATCTAAACTGTGGGAAGCTGCAGAAACCACTGAACAGGCCCCCCCCCACACTCTTCCCACAGTGGGAAGAGTGGAGGGCGCCAACCAGCCCCTCAGAGTCAGCTCCCCACAGAACAGGGTCCCACCCTCCACTACCGTATTTAATTCTTCCCAGTTTAAAACCACATCATGGTTTTGACCCATGCAGGTGTCTCGACTGTGAGCACCTCGTGGCTGCACAGAGCGGGAAGGGGCCCAGCGGCCATGGTCAGCCTGCATCCAGGCCGAGCCCCATCCCCAGGCCACCTGCACCAACCTTGGCCTGACACTGTGCTCTCTGTTCGCCAGGTTCTCCCCGATGGGCGTCGATCACATGAGCGGGCTCTCTGGCGTCAACGTGCCCGGAAACGCCTCTTCGGGCTGGTGCATTTTCATCTACAACCTGGGGCAGGACGCCGACGAGGGGATCCTCTGGCAGATGTTTGGGCCGTTTGGCGCCGTCACCAATGTGAAAGTGATCCGCGACTTCAACACCAACAAGTGCAAAGGGTTTGGCTTTGTGACCATGACAAACTATGAAGAAGCCGCGATGGCCATAGCCAGCCTGAATGGCTACCGCCTGGGGGACAAGATCTTACAGGTTTCCTTCAAAACCAACAAGTCCCACAAATAACTCGCTCATGCTTTTTTTTGTACGGAATAGATAATTAAGAGTGAAGGCGTTGAAACTTTTCTTGTTAGTGTACAACTCATTTTGCGCCAATTTTCACAAGTGTTTGTCTTTGTCTGAATGAGAAGTGAGAAGGTTTTTATACTCTGGGATGCAACCGACATGTTCAAATGTTTGAAATCCCACAATGTTAGACCAATCTTAAGTTTCGTAAGTTATTTCCTTTAAGATATCTATTAAACAGAAATCTAAGTAGAACTGCATTGACTAACCAGTCCCTCTGGATGGTGGTGAACCTGAAGCATGCTTTAACCTCTAAGACTGTCTAACACGCGTTTCATTCAGTGTCTCCACAGACCGGGTAGCAAAAAAAGAAAAAAAAAATCACCTTTTAGTTTTAGTTTTGAATCTAAAGATGTTAGACAGATGCTGAGTGTGCGTTTTCTCAACCACTTCACCATTTTAAGCAATGTGTATGCTTTGGTTGACAGGAAGTTGCTTCTCCAAGCAGGTCCCGTTGCCACCTCCTGCTCACTCAGTCCCGGACTCTGCCGAGTGGTCCTGGGAATGGCGGCGGGCCCGTCCAGCGTGAGCCACCACTGGGACTAGGGCCACATGCCGGGCCAGGCCCTCCAGAGAAGGACTCAAACGTGTTTTGTAAGCCCAGGCACCAATGGGAACGGACCAAAGAGTTTCAGGGAAACTCCAGTATATTCCAGAGTCAGATCTAAGCTCCAGGCACGCCTGAAGATGTGTTGCTACTCTGACACCCCGAGTTTCTGTCCACACATTGCATGCATGGCGCCCCCCACATTGGATACTCTTGTTCACGATCATTTCTCCCGTTTCTAAGAGCATTTAACATAGCTTGGAGGCGTAAGATGGCTCTGTTTTTTAATAACACAGAAACATTTGAGCATTGTATTTCTCGCATCCCTTCTCGTGAGCGCTTAGACCCTTTTCTATTTTAGTCGGATTTTGTTTTGAAATTTTGCTTTTGTATGAACACTCAGCAGAAAAGTACTTACTTCTTGCCAGTTATCTATTAACCAAAACCTTTGATTTGTAGTTTTAAAGATTAACCCTCAAAGTTCTCTTCATAACTGCCTTGACATTTTGGGTTGTTCTGTTCTGTTAATTTTCTTTTGCTTTTTTGTGTTTTTTGTTTGTTTTTACTTTTGCATTTAAGACCATTAAATTTGATTTTGTTTTCCTCGAATTTTGTTTTGTTTTTTATTTTACCTTTTCTTTCTTTTTGGTTAGGGAAGGTGCAGACGGCCCAACATTCAGGGAGGAGTCATAAGATCTTAAGAAACCAATACTTGCCTCAAGCAAAAGCATTTCTGAATCTGTGACGCAGGAATGTACAGTCACAGCCTAGTGGCTTTTAAACCGGGAGCCCGGAGGAAGGGTAAAAGAGAAAGCCTGTGAGATAGGCAGGGCCAGATCTCCCAAAACTCCTCAGGACTGGGATCTGGTTTTTAAAAATAACTAGTATACAGAGAGAATCAAAAACAGGATAAGGATAACTTAGTACCAGCAGTTTTTAACCTTGACGCAAGACTAAAACGTGACATTAGGCTGTTTTTTAAGTAACTGCTATCATGAAATGACGGCTGTATTTATCTGTTTATTTATGTCTATTTATTTATTGAAGTGGGAAATTGAGCAATAGGCAGGCACCGCCATCCCCAGAGCAGGTCAGCGTCTTGAGAGGCGCCTGTACAATTGAGGATGCCCATCCCCTCCCCTTTCCCTGATATTTTACTGAGGGGCTGTGTGCACGATCTTTGCAAATTGACGATGTTGCCATCCATACCCAGGCCCTGTCTCATAAAAGTCGGCCTGGTGCCACAGAGGACCTCCTTCCTCCCACAGAATCCCAGATACTCAGGAAAAGCCAGAACCGAGGCCTGTTTGCCTGGATTCAACACAAAAGAGGGTCCCTGCTCTGGGATCAGAACATTTTCCTGGAAAAATAAGCCTTTCAGGTTTCCCCGGGCCAATATCTTCTGATGGAAGGTGGGATTCCCGCTTCTGAAACTCGTCCTCGAGTCTCACTCCCCCACATGCCTATAGCTAGTATTCAACAGAGAACTCTGTCTTAAGCTTCAACTGTGAAAATGATGACAGGCCTGTAGCCAGCACCTCAGCTTCTTTCCTCGCTCCCTTTTGTCTGAATCCTATCCATTGTTCTGATGCTGGGACAGGTGAGAAGAAACTGTGACATGTATGAGCCTTTGAAAGTTCCCTGAAGTTTCTCAGTTCAGGAACATTCTCATATCATGTGGTCTCCGCCGTTTGAACAGCCTTCTAGCTAAAAACAAACAAAAACAATGCATTTCTTTGGGAGTCACAAGCTTGTGGAAGGATTTAGCTTTTGAACTGTCACTGCTGAAAAGCAATCTTCATTCCCATCGAGGTTGTAGTTGCTGGCCCTGTGCCCTCAAAGTGCATTACATCTTATCAAGGCCTGTTTGCAAAGGGGAGATCCCTTTTCTTAAAAGGCGCAACCCAAAAGAAACCATTTGTTAAAACATTTTACATAGATCAGTCATATTTGTATTTAGCAAAAATGAGTGCTCTCCTTTTGTTTGGAAATTTTGATGAAAAAGCGTTCAGAGTAGATAATGTTTGTTTATCAAAAATCTGGTTTGGTAAATACCAAAGAGGCTTTGATTGAATTCTCTTTTGACCTGTGTAACTTCTGGTAGTTAGACCCCACGCATCTCTGAATTTATGAACCTGCTTCTAAATGAATTCTCCCTTGTTCCCCTTGGCTCTGCCATTAGTTCATTTTCAGTGTAATTTGCCAAGCCACAGTTTTATGTGCTGGCTGTGCCTCTAGTCGCAGCTCTGTGACAGATTTCCCTCCCGGGTGCTGAGTCCCCTCCCCAGCCACCATCACGCGTGAATATCCTGAAATTCATGGGCTTCCTCGGGGGCCCGCCCGCAGGTGGTGCTGGGTGGGTTCCGCCACCTTCTCCTGGAAGGTGAGCCTTTCCCTGGCCAAGGGCAGCTGCCTTAACCTCTGAGAGTCTGCACTTGGCCTTAGTCCTGGAGACCCAGCCTCCAGGGACTGAACTGTGCTGCTGTCGGGAGCCAAGGCCGGCCCTTTGGAGCCGGCAGCCCCGGGGGTCCCTGCTGGATCAGAGAAACAGAAGCACCCGAAGACGGTTAGTGGCAATTGCTCTACCTGGTTTGCTTCCAAACCAGGGCCATTTGTCCACCAGGCGCCCAGTCCGGCATCGGACTTGAAAATTGAAATTGACATCCTTCAGCTGTTACATTTCACATCAGATTCAGCCCAGTTTCATTCCCATGTGCTTTTCGCAGCATTCCTGTGATTGGATGAAAAGAGAATAAGAATTCAGCTGACAGAAGGCCTCTATCCTTCATCCTTCCACTCACCCCTTGACCTCAATCCCCTCCCATCTTCCCCCCGACCTACCTCACCTACAGCTCCTTAGGAGAGACCCCCCCAGGGTTCAGCAGACTCTGGGGCTGGGGGGGTCCTGTCCCCAAACTTCCCAAGACAGCCCTGAAGTCACAAGTGCTTTCTTTTAAGTGGCATTGGCAATTGGCACGTTCTTAACAATGGCAATAGAACCTGAATTTCGAATCCCAGGCAGGGTTCACATTTCCAAACCTTTTGATTTTCCCCGACCTCTAATGACCGTATCCTATTTTTCTACAACCTTTCAGTGACATAATTCAGGGGTTTTTTTCTTGGCCATTTAAAAAACTTTTTTATTTTTCTCACTTGTAAGTCACCGCCAGTACCTAAGGTAGGCTAACGGAGACTTTGACAGGACTGGATTTTTCTTCCACCAGAAGGGAAGCCTTTTCCATTGGTTTGGGGCCACCTCTCTGACCATGACCACGTGATGTTCCGTTTACAGTGATTTGCTTTGGGGGAGGGGGAGGCTCTCTTAACCGATTCCCATGTTGTACAGTAGATGGTTAGACTTTTTGTATATTAGTGTGTTTTAAGTTATTGATTTGTTTTATATAAAATAATTTATTTTTCAGGTGCCATTTTTCATTTTAACTTTGTTTTTACATGGGTTTGTTTTCAATAAAGTCTGACACTGGTGTCCAAAAGTCAACAATAAAATGAATCCCATTGTGTTCTTTTGAAGATGCTTATGTAACTTTTAAGCTTTTTAAATTATTTTCAGAAAAAAAAAAAAGAAAAGCCCTTATCAGTTTTCCATCACCCCATTGCCTTTTTATTTTTTTTTTAATCCTTGTGAATAAATGTTCCTTAGTGTTTTAGGAGGAAAAAGCAAACCTAGATTTTGATAACCCAGAAGACTTCAGATTAATAAAGAAGCTTTGAAAGAAGACCATTTTTCAAAATTTTAGTGAAGTGTGAATATTTTTTGTCAATGGCTTTCTCAAAGAGAATGAAACTTTTGCACCATTTTCAGAGTTTTTATAGAGATGCCAAATTGATATATTTACATGTAATGGAAACATGAAAAAGTTTTATTAAACAATTGTTCATAGCTGTGTAGACATTTTAATTCAGTTTCCAAAGCTCTCAAAAAAGCGTATTTTTGAAGTACAGAGTGATGCGGTTTGGGGCGTGGCTTACGGTTCCAAACGACTCAATTGTCCGGATACTCAGTTCTTTCTACAGGTATCAGGTTCGTGTTAAACACTGTATGTTAACTATGACTGGAATTCTGTGATATTTTGGTAATAAATGAAGTGGGATCATTGAGATGTGCTGGTGTAGGGGTGATGGTGTGTGACTTGTGAGCAGCCCACAGCCCAGTAACAGAGTGCCAGGGGTCAGGGGACCTCTTTCCTACAAGGTAAGCCTGGGCCAGGCCCCAGGAGGTGGAGCCCGAAAACAGCTGAGCCCTCCAGGGGAAGCCCAGTGCAGGTGTGCCCTGTGCTGGCTCACCCCTGGCCCTTCAGCTCCCACCCAGATATTTCCTCTTCTCCCCCAAGACCCATTGCCCCTCTTCTCCAGGTTCACAGGTCAGTGGGCCCAGCGAGTGGCCCCTGGGTATGGCCCCCCTCCGTCTGCTTCCCACTCCAGCGCTTCCCTACCAGCGACCTGAGGATCCTGCCTCTTCCCCCGTCTGTATGTGGAACCATAGTTGGGTCACTCCCAAGCCCTGGAGCCATCCGGAGTGTCCGCTCTGTGAGACTGATCTCCTGTGGGGTGGGAATGGTTACGAGCAAAGGGGTCTCAAGATCAGAGAGTCCAGGTTTGAATCCTGGCTCTGCCCCCACTCCCTAGTGTGCAACACGGGGTAAGTCCCTGGCTCCCTGAGTCTCTGCTCTCCCCTCTGTGAGATGGGTCCACGCTGCCCACCCCCTCCAGATCCTCAGGAAAATGAGATCAAGTAGGGATGGTGACAGCTGCTACCAAGAATCAGAAGGACTAGGTGGTCGCGCCCAGCACCCAGAGAGCTGAGCTAACATCGGTCCGCAGGTGGGCCTCTCAGAAAGCATTTACGGAGCCTGTTTTCAAGTTGCTAGTTTATTATGTGTGCGTCTGGTGGGTCTGCATTCATCTTCTCTTCCAGACATGGCTAAATGATCCCTCGACTTCTGGGAAAACTCCGTGTTGTCCGACACCACCTGGGGCCAAAGGGCCAGGGCTGTCCTCCAGCCAAGGGCACTCAGGGCCATCCCTCAGGTGTTCAGACCCCAGGAGCTGACAACTGGGGCTCCTGGAACTTTGAGGCTCAGGCTACTGGATCTCCTGACCAACCTGTAAACCCAGAAGAAAGGGTCTGGGTGTCTGCACCTCCCCAAATTAAGAATGCATCTGCCTCCCCTAGGGGAGCAGATTTCAAAGCAGATTCGGCTTTTTTTTTTTTTTTTTTTTTAAGATAGAGTCTCGCTCTCTTGCCCAGATTGGAGTGCACTGGCACGAGTCAGCTCACTACAACCTCTGCCTCCCTGGCCCAGACAGTTCTGCCTCAGCCTCCTGAGTAGCTGGGATTACAGGCCCACACCACCCCACCCAGCTAATTTTTGTATTTTTAGTAGAGACAGGGTTTCCTCATGTTGGCCAGGCTGGCCTCAGGTGATCTCCTCAGCCTCCCTAAGTGCTGGGGTTACAGGCATGAGCCACCACACCTGGCCTGAAAACCTGTGTTTCTCCCTAGTGATGCCAGTGTCAGAGACTCACCTTGAGAAGCAAGAAATCCAGGAGAGTCTCATTTGTGAGATGAACCTTAATGAAACCTGACAGCCCCCATCTCCCCTTCTGCTCCAGGGATGGCTTCTGATCCCCGACTCACCCCAGAATTCAGAGCCCGAGAGGCCCCAGCCCTAAGTGAGGCCTCCCATGCGTGGCGGGCAACGCTTGCATTCCACCAGACCTCTCCAGACCCTCGACTCTATGGGGGCCAGTTTCATTGCTCCCTTCAGGGTCAAGGGTCTCAAGCCTGCATCCTCTTGTCCTTGGGTTTTGTGTGTGTGTTTCAACCTCAATCATTTTTTAGCACAATTTAAAAGGGTTTCTGGAAGAGAAGGAGAAACAGACCTGCATTGTCCCGGAGAGCCACAGTTTGTGTTTAGTAATACGAGAGCTGAGTCGTGACATGAGAGTGTCTTTTTTTTTTTTTGAGACGGAGTTTCGCTCTTGTTACCCAGGCTGGAGTGCAATGGCGTGATCTCGGCTCACCGCAACCTCTGCCTCCTGGGTTCAGGCAATTCTCCTGCCTCAGCCTCCTGAGTAGCTGGGATTACAGGCACGTGCCACCATGCCCAGCTAATTTTTTGTATTAGTAGAGACGGGTTTTCACCATGTTGACCAGGATGGTCTCGATCTCTTGACCTCGTGATCCACCCGCCTCGGCCTCCCAAAGTGCTGGGATTACAGGCTTGAGCCACCGCGCCCGACCGAGAGTGTCTTTATTGGTGGGGGGTGGGGGGGTGGTGGTGGGGGGGAGTGCAGCAAATAGACCTCTCACCCTCTGCTGCCCCGGGTCCTCTGCCATAATGACTTCAGGAAGCCATTTATTTATTTATTTTTATTTTTTTGAGATGGAGTCTTGCTCTGTCGCCCAGGCAGTACAGTGGCATGATCTTGGCTCACTGCAACCTCCACCTCCCAGGTTCAAGCAATTCTCTTGCCTCAGCCTCCCAAGTAGCTGTGATTACAGGCATGTGCCACCACACCCAGCTAATTTTTGTTTTTAGTAGAGACCCATCTCTAGTTCACCATATTGGCCAGGCTGGTCTCAAACTCCTGACATCAGGTGATCCTCCCACCTTGGCCTCCCATAGTGCTGGGATTACAGGCATGAGCCACCTCTCTGGGCCGGGAAGCCACCTTGAAATCTCGCAGCAGTCCTGTAGACAAGAGAGCATTGGTCCCAGATTAAGGACTTAAAAATGTTCTACCCCTTCCAGGTGGGCCAACCTATGAGGACCCACCCACTGAGCAACAGGGAGAGCAGACTGGGAACCCCTACCCCACACAGTAGGGGTGCTGAGTTTCAGGGTGCTCTGAGCAGCGGGGGCAGGGCCTTTAGGGGAGTAGCATTATACCAGGAAGGATGCGATGGCTAATGTTAGCTTTTTGCTTTACACAGTACTTGACCTCATGCACCCATTTCACAGATGACACCGCGGAACTCAGCGGACTGGAAAGCACATGCTGTGCTGGCAATCATTTTCTTAGTTTGGCGTAGAGCGTCCTGGCTTTCGGCCACCCCCTTAGTTTTGTGCCTCTGAACTGTTTCAGGGTTTAGACAGGGGTGGGAAGTTGAGGGTGGGCAGGAGGCTGAGTACTGCCTGCATGACCTGCAGAGGTAGAAGGGGCTCATGGGCTCAGGGTCAGACACCAGGGGGGCCTGGACACCCCCAAGCTCTCGCCACAGTTTTTGCAGCCACTGCAAAGCAAGCAAGGAAATCTCCCCTCAAGCCCCTCCAAGGAGAAGAGACGGTTTCTGATCCCCGCCTCACCCCAGGATTCAGGGCCCAAAAGGCCCAGCCCCGAGTGAGGGCCCTGTGCCTGGCGGTGGATGCTCGAGCTCCACCAGACCCTCCGGACCCCTGCCTCTGTGGGGGCTACTTTCCTTGCTCCCTTCAAGGTCAAGGGTCTGAGGCCTACATCCTTTTTCCCTTGGGCTTTGTGTGTGTGTTTCAACCTCAATAATTTCTTAGCACAATGTAAAAGGATTTCTGGAAGAGAAGGAGAAACAGACACCTGCACTGTCCAGAAAACCAGTTTGTGAGCCGAGTCATGACATGAGAGTGTTTTTACTGGGGACGGGTGGACAGAGCCTGAGGACTTTCCGGCAACCTGCCCTGAGAGCTGGTACGAGGGGGGAGGATCGCTTGAGCTCAGGAGTTCAAAATCTGTGGGTACATAATAGGTGTATATACCCACTGGCTACAGGACATATGTTGAGGCATGCAATACACAGTAATCACATCACAGTGGCCGGGCACGGTGACTCACGCCTGGGATCTCAGCACTTTGGGAGGCTGAGGTGGGCAGATCACTTGAGCTCAGGAGTTAGAGACAGCCTGGCCAACATGCTGAGACCCTGTCTTTACAAAAAGTGTAAAAATGAGGCCGGGCACGGTGGCTCATGCCTGTAATCCCAGCACTTTGGGAAGCTGAGGTGGGCTGATCACTTGAGCTCAGGAGTTCAAGACCAGCCTGGCCAACATTGTGAAAACCCCATCTCTACTAAAAATACAAAAATTAGCTGAGCATGGTGGCACATGCCTGTAATCCCAGCTACTCAGGAGGCTGGGGCAGGAGAATCACTTGAACCTGGGAGGTGCTATAATGGACCTGGGGCCTCTAAAGAGAGATGCCCAAACCCCCATAGGGCCAAGGGTCTCTGGAAAGTCTGGAATCCAAGTGGGAGGAAGTGACACCTTGGCCACGGCCATTTTTGAAATTTTTTTAGAGACAGCATCTCACACCGTGTCACCCAGACTAGAGTGGACGTCATCATAGCTCACTGCAGCCTTGACTTCCCGGGCTCAAGAGATCATCCTACCTCAGCCTCCTAAGTACATGGGACTACAGGTACATGCCACCACACCCTGCTATTTTATTTTATTTTATTTTATTTATTTTGAGATGGAGTCTCGCTCTGTCGCCCAGCTGGAGTGCAGTGGTGCAATCTCGGCTCACTGCAATCTCTGCCTCCTGGGTTCAAGCAATTCTTGTGCCTCAGCCTCCCGAGTAACTGGGATTACAGGTGTCTACCACCATGCCCGCCTAATTTTTGTATTTTTAGTAGAGATGGGGTTTCGCCATCTTGGCCAGGCTGGTCTTGAACTCCTGAGCTTGTGATCCACTTGCCTTAGCCTCCTAGAGTGCTGGGATTACAGGTGTTAGCCACTGCACCTGGCTTTTTGTTTTTTTTCCTAGCCAGAGTCTAACTCTGTCACCCAGGCTGGAGTGCAGTGGCATGATCTTGGCTCACTGCAACCTCTGCCTCCCAGGTTCAAGCAATTCTCCTGCCTCAGCCTCCCGAGCAGTTGGGATTACAGGTGCGTGCCACCACACCAGGCTAATTTTTTGTATTTTTAGTAGAGATGGGGTTTCACCGTGTTAGCCAGATAGTCTCAATCTCCTGACCTTGTGATCCACCCACCTTGGCCTCCCAAAGTGCTGAGATTACAGGTGGGAGCCACTGCGCCCGGCCAATGCCTGGCTTTTATATTAACTTTTGAGACAGGGTCTCCCTCTGTTGCCCAGGTGGGAGTGCAGTGGTGCAATCACAGCTCACTGCAGCCTCGAATGCGTGGGCTCAATCACTCCTCCCACTTCAGCTTCCGAGTAGCTGGGACCACAGGCATGTGCCACCATGTCCAGCTGACAGATTCTCTTTTGTATGCTAGCAGTGTGGCCCTGGGCAACCGCCTTCCACTCGGGAAGCCTTGGGTGCTGCATCACATTGGTATAAGAGGGCTAATGATAACCTCTGCCTCCCAGAGTTGCCGGGTTAAATAAGATACAGCCTCCAAAGGCCAGGCAGACACTTTGGCACAGTGGTGATAGGCACTAGTGCCAGCAGCCATAATTACACCTCAAGAAGGAGAACCGGAAATGGAGGAGTCCACTGGGTAGACGGTACAGGAGTGGAAAGGAAGCCGGGCAGAAGGCAGACAGATGGCAGGGACCTGCGGGCAGCAGCTGGTGTGAGTGGATAGGGGCCGTGAGCCAGAAGAAGGAGGCTGAGGGGCACCTGCATGGGTTGGCTCTGCCTGCAGTTAACAGAGCACCCAGACTGCATAGCTTCAGTCATAGAAGTGCATTGTCACAGTCCTGGAGGCTGGAAGTTTGAGATCAAGGTGACAGCAGGGTCCCTTTCTTCTGAGGCCTCTCTCCTTGGCTTGTAGACGGCCATCTTCTCGTGTCTTCTCATGGTTGTCGCTCTGTGTGTGTCTGTGTCCTAATCTCCGCTGCTTTATACATTTTTATTTATTTATTTATTATTTATTTATTTTTGTTTGAGACGGAGTCTCACTCTTGTCATCCAGGCTGGAGTGCAGTGGCACAATCTCGGCTCACTGCAACCTCCGATTCCCTGGTTCAAGCGGTTCTCCTACCTCAGCTTCCTGAGTAGCTGGGACTACAGGTGCATACCACTACGCCCAGCTAATTTTTGTATTTTCAATAGAGACAGGGTTTCATCATGTTGGCCAAGATGATCTCGATCTCCTGACTTTGTGATCCGCCTGCCTCGGCCTCCTCAAGTGTTGGGATTACAGGCGTGAGCCACTGTGCCTGGCCTAATCTCTGCTGCTTATAAGGATAGTGGTCCTGCTGGATTAGGGCCCACACCCTAATAACCTCATTGTACTTTATTTATTTACTTTTACTTTTATTTTATTTTTTTTATATTTTTTGAGATGGAGTCACACTTTGTCACCCAGGCTGGAGTGCACTGGTGCGATCTCAGCTCACTCACTGCAACCTCCACCTCCAGGTTCAAGTGATTCTCCTCCCTCAGCCTTCTGAGTAGCTAGGATTACAGGCATGTACCACCATGCCTGGCTACTCTTCACTAATTTTTTTTTTTTAGATGGGGTCTCTCTCTGTTTCCCAGGCTAGAGTGCAGTGGTGATATACTGGCTCACTGCAACCTCTGCCTCTTGGGTTCAGGCAATTCTCCTGCCTCAGCCTTCCAAGTAGCTGGGGTTACAGGCGTGTGCCACCATGCCTGGCTAATTTTGTATTTTTAGTAGAGATGGGGTGTCACCATGTTGGCCAGGCTGGTCTTGAACTTCTGACCTCAGGTGATCCACCCGCCTTGGCCTCCCAAAAAGTGCTGGGATTATAGGCATGAAACACCATGCCCAGCCTCTTCACCAAATTTTTAGTGTACAATGCAGCATTAACTACGTGTACATTGTTGTAAAAATCTAGAATGCATTACAAATGTACATGTCATCCTTGGCCAAGGGCCATGCTAATTTTTTCACTCTTGTTCCAATTTCAGCATGTGCACTGTCCAGGCAGGTACCCAGCCAGACTTCTGGCCTACAGAATGGCAAGATGATAAATGGCTATTGTTTTGAGCATCTAAGTTTGTGGTAATTTGTTATACAGAAATAGAAAGATTATAGCCGGGCATGGTAGCACTTGTCTGTAGTCCCAGGTACTCGGGAGGCTGAGGCAGGAGAATCACTTGAACCCAGGAGGCAGAGGTTATGGTGAGCCGAGATCGCGCCATTGCACTTCAGCCTGGGCGACAAGAGCAAAACTTCATATCAAAAAAAAAAAAAAAATAGAAAAATTAATACTCTATCTACCCAAGATTGTTAGAAGAATGTTTATTTGTTTTTTGTCATTTTGGAGACAGGGTCTCACTTCGCTCTGTCACCCAAGCTGGAGTAGAGGGGCACGATCATAGCTCACTTGCAGCCTTGACCTCCGGGGCTCAAGCAATCCTCCTGCCTCAGCCTCCCAGGTAGCTGATATTGTTGGAAGATTTAAAAGAGATGACACATGGTTAGCATTTGGTACAGAACCTGGTGCCTTAGCAGTGCTAATAAATGTTTACTGGTGTTGATATCACTCAACAAAGACAGGGTTTTACTTTGTCACCCAGGCTGGTGTGCAGTGGCACAATCATAGCTCACTGCAGCTTCACTCTCATGGGCTGAAGCTATTCTCCTGCCTCAGCCTTCCAAGTAGCTGGGACTACAGGCAGGCATGCGCTACCACACCCAGCTAATTTTCTTTAAAAAATTTTTTTTTGTAGAGATGAGGTCTCACAATGTCACCCAGGCTGGTCTTGAACTCCTGACCTCAAGTAATCCTCCAGCCTCAGCCTCCCAAAAGTGCAGAAATTACAGGAGTAAGCCACCGTGCCAGCAGAGGCTCTTTCATTCATTTTGAAATAGCCAGGTGTGGTGGCTCATGCCTATAATCCCAACACTTTGGGAGGTTGAGGTAGATGGATCACCTCAGGTCACGAGTTCGAGACCAGCCTGGCCAATGTGGCCAAACCCCATCTTTACTAAAAATACAAAAATTAGCTTTAGGAGGGTGAGGCAGGAGAATCGCTTGAACCTGGGAGGTGGAGGTAAGTCAAGATTTCATTACCACACTCCAGTCTGGGTGACAGAGTGAGACTCCATCTTAAAAAAAAAAAAAAAAGACATGATGGTCAGGTCCCCAAGTGACTGCCTGGGGCTCCCAGAAGAGCATCCTCCTGCCTGCACCAGCCCCCTTCCCTGCCCATTCCCACAGTGCAGGGGTTCTCTCTTCCCGTCTCCTCCCAGACTGGAGCAAAGCAGAAATCCACACTCCTTCTACATCCTTTCAGGCTATGAGCAAACTTCCCAGCCCCTGCCCTCTCCTCTCTCCACTCCCTCCTGGAGAAATAGGCATGGACACACTGCTCCCTAGGGCACCCCAGCCCTACTCTATCTCCTCCACTCCTTCCTCCCTACCAGCGCAGCATGAAAACATACTCGGGCTTCTGCAGTTACAACCAACTCCTGGCCAGGCACGGTGGTTCATGCCTGTAATACCAGCACTTTGGGAGAATGAGGCAGTTGGATCACTTAAGATCAGAAGTTCAAGACCAGCCAAGATGGTGCCATTAGACTTCAGCCTGGGCAATAAGAGCGAAACTCCATCTCAAAAAAAAAAAAGTGATGGAGGTCTCATGCTGTCACCCAGGGTGGAGTGCAGTGGTATGATCATAGCTCACTGCAGCCTCCAACTCCTGGGCTCAAGTGATCCTCCCAACTCAGCCTCCTGAGTAGCTGGGATTACAGGTGAGAGACACCATACTTGGCTTATTTTTTTATTTTTGTAGAGACAGGATCTCGTTACATTTCCCAGGCTAGTCTGGAACTCCTGAGCTCAAGTGATGTTCCTGCCTCAGGCTCCTGAGTTGCTGGGATAATAGGACTGAGCCATGGATCTTGGCTTAAAGGACTCTTCTGCCCCCACTTGATCTTTGGGCCTTTGACATGCTCATGGAACACACTCACTGCCCCTGGGTGCCCTTGTCCAATGCTGTCATTTCGTTTCGTGTCGTTTCCTTCCTTCCTTTCTTTCCTTTCTTTCTCTTTCTCTCTGTCTCTCCTTCTTTTTTTTTTTCAGACAGGGTCTCTCTCTATTGCCCAGGCTGGAGTGTATTGGCACAGTCACGGCTCACTGTAGCCTTAACTTCCTAAATGGTCTAAACGATCCTCCCACCTCAGCCACCTGAGTAGCTGGGACTGCAACCACGTGCCACTACACTAGGCTAATGGTTTGTATTTTTTGTAGAGACGAGGTCTCATTATGTTGCCAAGGCTGGAAACTCTTGGGCTCAAGAGATCCTCCCTCCTCAGCATCCCAAAGTGCTGAGATTTTAGGCATGAGCCACCATGACCTGCCAAACTCCATAGTTTCAACCACAACTAAGAATCCAAATTTTGGGCCGGGCACGATGGAGCATGCCTATAATCCCAGCACTTTGGGAGGCCAAGGCTGGCAGATCACCTGGGGTCAGGAGCTTGAGACCAGCCTGACCAACATGGAGAAACCCATCTCTACTAAAAATACAAAATTAGCTGGGTGCAGTGGTGCATGCCTGTAATCCCAACTACTCAGAGGCTGAGTCGAGAGAATTGCTTGAACCCAGGAGGCAGAGATTGCAGTGAGCTGAGATGGTGCCCTCACACTCCAGCCTGGGCAACAAGAGCAAAACTCTGTCTCAGAAAAAAAAAAAAAAAAATCCCAATTTCTTTTAGCCCAGACTTTATTCTCAGCAACACACTTGTGTACACCAACCACTTAACTAGTTTGCTCCTCTTGGCATAAAGATATCTGGAAAAAAGCCAGAGTGGAGGCCCTCATCTCTTACTCCCACCTCGAGGGGCAGCTCCTGAGATGGAGAACACGTCTGTCCAGCCCAGAAGCTAGGGAATGCATGCCCTCCAGGGCCGAGCTACCTCCCTTCCAAAAAATGAAGTCCCATAAACCCATATCACAGCTTAATAGTGCAAAAGCACCGCGTGGGAGCTCACGCCTGTAATCCCAGGGACTCAGAGGCCAAGGCAGGAGGATCACTTGCAGTTGGAGGCTGCAGTGAGCTATATCACGACACTTCACCCTGAGTAGTGACAGAGCAAGACTCTCGCTCAAAAAAAAAAAAAAAACGCAAAGGGCTTTAATAAGACAAACAGCAACAGCAACACACAGCATTAGCTCCCCAGGGGACCAACCCTCCTCCTTCCTCATCCCCGGATTGCAAGGCTATGTTAAAATACCGCCACTTGGTGGCGGCATTCTTCGAATGGAAAATAGCATCAGGTGTGCTGAAATGACAACGGCCTGGGCGTCTTCAGGGCAGAGTGGCAATTCACACTGAATCGAAGTAGGACTGGACCACAGTCAGCCTGATCTCAGCTTCTCCTTCCTATTCCGGGCCAAAACCAACAGGCATCTTCCCAAAGCGCGGCACAAGAGTGGGATCCTTCGCTTTCCTGGAGCGACTCACTTGCTGATCTCTCAGTCATTGTCAACCAATCAATCGTTGCGAGGACAGCCATAGACTATCACTCGCGAGCTTGTCCGCCGGTCAGTCAGAATCCATTCGAATCTGTCCTTGCGGTGGGTGGATCCACGTGCCAGTACCTCCTGCGACCACCGCCCGGTGCGATCTGAAGCCGAATCACCTCAGGAGACGGAAACCACGCCTCTGGGCTCCGCCCCTTCATAGTCTCGCCCAATCATAGATCTGACCCTTCCAGGAGTGCACGCTTCCCCGGGGCCACATCTAGTCACAGGCCCCGTTCTTCCAAAACCCTGCCCTATCAGAGACCAAGCTCTCTAGGAATTCCCTACCCATTTAATGCCCCGCCCCATGACGGACCCAATCCGCGGGCTGGACCTCTCCGAAACCCCGCCCCCCACCGGCTTTTCCCAGGCTTGCACCACTCCAGGATGAAGCGGCAGATGACGCAATCGGGCCGCGCGGCGAGAAGGTCACACGGTCCTTCGACATGGCGGCGGCGGCGCTGCGGAGTGGCTGGTGCCGCTGTCCGCGGGTGAGCGGCGATGCGGCGCTGGCAGGGCGGGCTTAGGGGTCTTCTGGGCCTTCGGCCGCCACGGCTTTCTTCTTCTCGGGCCCTTGGCCTTCGCGACGCTTGCTTGAGCTCGGTAGAAAGCTTGGGGTTGGGTCTTTGGGTCAGCAGAGGCCAGGACAGGGGGCAAAGAGCGAGGCCTGAGGGAAGGGACCGAGCGCACCGGGCAGGGGGCGGCGATGCGCGGAGCCTGGCAGGAGCTGATCACCCTTCACCCTCTCATCAGACCCAAATGCACGAGAGAGTGAGTGGTAGCCGGGGCGGCGGCGCCCGGTGGATAAAAAGTAGACTGGGGAAGGCAAAAAAAAAAAAAAAAGTGACATTAACAGCTCGCTAATGCTAGGTCCTCCTCTTCCTGTATCGTTTCTTCTAATGTTCTTTGTGGACGTGCGAGAGGTGGTTCGCGCCCTGGCAGCCTCTTGGGTCCACAGGGCAGTGGGAGTCAAGATGCGTAACGGGCACTCAAAAAGTAGCACTTCCTATTGCTCACGCTCTAAGTTACTTCTTTTTTCTTTTAGTTTTCTTTCTTGCTTTTTTTTTTCGAGACGGAGTTTCGCTCTTGTTGCCCAGGCTGGAGTGCAGCGGCGCGATCTCAGCTCACTGCAACCTCCGCCTCCCGAGTTCAAGCGATTCTCCTCCCGCAGCCTCCAGAGTAGCTGGGATTACGGGTGCCCACCACCAAGCCCAGCTAATTTTTATATTTTTAGTAGAGACGAGGTTTCACCATCTCGGCCAGGCTGGTCTCAAACTCCTGACCTCTTGATTCACCTGCCTTAGCCTCCCAAAGTTCTGGAATTACAGGTGTGAGCCACCACACGCAGCCAGAATGTGTCTTTTACATCAGGTCAGCCGAGTCTTTGCCCAGACTGACTCCCCTACATTGCTCTGTTTATAGCCCAACCCTTGAGCGGGACATTGTAGGTTTATTCCAGAGTTGTCCTTGGGGCAATAAGTTATCGACATTTGTCTCTGAAAATTCAGTTCTCTCATCTTTGGAAGCTGGCAGAAATGGGGTGGGCTCTCAAGAGAAGATTGCTTGCCACTAGCATAGAAGCTTAGTGTGCCTACTCTCAGGCTGTGGGATTAAATTGTACTGGTACATTTAGCCTTCTTCCCACCATGGGTTGGCATTTCCTGGGACCCGTCTGTTTTCCCCAGTTTCAGGGGCACAAGGGTAGATGTAGGCCCTGGAAGTACAGACACAACATTTTCTCTTTCCACCAGCTTCTACTTGATTCTCAGACTTTGGGAAGATTACAGAGTGCCTGGCATGCATCAGGCATAAGATAGAAATTGGCCAATGAGGCCAGGTGTGGTGGCTCATGCCTGTAATCCCAGCACTTTGGGAGGCCGAGGCGGGCATATCACTTGAGATCATGAGTTCAAGACCAGCCTGGCCAACATGGCAAAACCCCTTCTCTACTAAAAATACAAAAATTAGCCGGGTGTGATGGCACATGCCTGTAATCCCAGCTACTCGGGAGACTGAGGCAGGAGAATCACTTGAACCTGGGAGGCGGAGGTTGCAGTGAGCCGAGATCGCACCACTGCACTCTAGCCTGGGCAACAGAGCAGGACTATGTCATAAAAAAAAAAAAAATTGGCCAGTGAGTCACAGGTGACCCCTGCTGTTTCGTGTGTGGTCTGCTTCCTTCTCAGTCAACCTCTTGTTAGAATGGATCTTTCTTTTCTCTCCCCCCAATTAGAGATGCCTCAGCAGTGGAATCCAGTTTCTTTCCAGCCACAGCCTACCCCATGGGTCGACCTATCAGATGCGCCAGCCGGGCGGAGAGCTGCCACTGGTGAGTGACTCAGGATGCTCAGGACAGCAGACACAGGGGAGGCCTGAAAATTCAGATCCTGTTGGCAGGAGAGGGGTGGAGCTGCAGAGGTGGCTCACACTATCTCAGTGGTGGGCCTTCTGTGTCCGGGGCCTTCAGAGTGACAGAGCCCAGTGCGCCTGACCTTCTTGGTCCCAGAAACACTTGACCTGCCTCTTGCTTGATGTTAGGGAATAACATGCTATCAGAATAGCCTGTTGTGTTGGTTCTCCTGCTTGGAAGAGACCCCTGTGTTGAACTGAATTCTACATCCCTGTGACTTCTGCCCGTGGGTCCCTCACCAACATGGCTATTTCCTTTTCTGGGAGATAGCCCTTTGAGCATTGGTACAGAGTCAGTCACCTTGTCACACCCAGATCTCAGTTTCTCCTGGTTGCTCCTCTTCAACTGTGTTGCTTCTGTTGATGTCTCAGCATCGTGAGGACAGAAACCCAAAACCTGACTCTTCCCCAGAGCCGTGCATTTGGGCAGTGTGCACATTCTGTCTCCCTCACGCTCTCTCTGCGCCCAGAGCCTCAGTTCAGCTGCCTCCTTGGTCCTGTCCTGGGGCCATCATGGGTGTGGGACAGGACCTGTGACTCTTTCCCTTACTTCTCCAGTCCCCCGTCACACACACCCACACACCCGAGGTTTATAGCCTGAGAGTATAGTCTGGCAGGGCTGCTGTAAGGGAGTATGATCCTGGATAGTCTTGCTTAGAACCTGGTCTTCCCCTGGAGAAAGGCTGGCCAGGGTGGCATCTGAATGAGACTGCAGCCTGCCAGTAGGAGGCCTGGCCACTTGTCCTGGGGTGCAGCACTGGGCTTTTTTTTTTTAAGACAGGGTCTCACTCTGTGGCCCAGGCTGGGGTGCAGAGCCACAATCACTGCTCACTGCAGCCTTGAATTCCTGGGCTTAAGCAATCCTCCATCTCTCCCTCCTGAGTAGTTAGAACCACAGGTGTGTGCCTCCACACCTAAGCACCAAGCTGGATGTAGCTGTTTCTTGTGGCTTGACAGGAGCCAGAGAGGGGATCCCACCTGGAGCTTGTATAGCCAACACAGCTGTGGAAAAGTTGACTACAGGTGGCCACTTCCCCCTGATTTGATTATCCTATGATCATTCATTAAGCTGGTTCTCTTTTTTTCTTTTTTTTGAAACAGTCTCACTCTGTTGCCTAGGCTGGAGTGCAGTGGCGAGATCTCAGCTCACTGCAACCTCCGCCTCCCGGGTTCAAGTGATTGTCCTGCTCAGCCTCTGAGTAGCTGGGGCTACAGGCATGCGCACATGGCTAATTTTTGTATTTTTAGTAGAGATGGGGTTTCACCATGTTAACCAGGCTGGTGTTGGACTCCTGGCCTCAAGTGATCCACCCACTTTGGTCTCCCAGAGCACTGGGATTACTGGTGTGAGCCACTGCGTCTGGCCGCTGTTTCTTTTTTTGAGCCCACGACTGTTACGCACGTGATGAAACAGGGCTGTGAATCTGGTTCTCGGACTGGCCCTGAAGGCTGTGTCTTTGAGCAGTCTGCAAGAGTGGCTCTGTATGCAGAGCTGAGCCTTGGCCTCTCTCCTGACCTCCCTAGGGCTGGCCCCCGCGTGTGTCGGTTTCCACCAAGGGGGAGAACATCAACTGGGACTCTCTGTGACTGTCATCCTGCAGACTGAGAGGGAGCTCTGGGCCAGGCTCCAGGCCCATGGGTCACATGAGCTAGGTCTGGCCCCAGTTCTATCGGGGGTACTGGCAGGATTCTAGGACCAGGAAATCCTCCCAGCCCCAGAATCCTGGGGAGAAATCCCCTGTGCTGCGTCCTTTGGGATCAGGAAGCCCAGAGTCCTTCCCACTCCAGCACTGTGATGAGGTCCCTTTGGGTGCTGACCTTTGCCTGAGGGCGTTGACGCTGAGGGCTCCAGGGCGAGGCTGTCTCCTGTCCTGTGTTTCTCTTATTGGAAAAGCAGCCTGCATTTTACTTTGCTTTTTTTTTTTTTTTTTTTGAGATGGGTCACTCTGTTACCCAGGCTGGAGTGCAGTGGCATGATATCACCTCACTGCAACCTCCACCTCCTGGGTTCACACGATTCTCCTGCCTCAGCCTCCTGAGCAGCTGGGATCACAGGCACGTACCATCATGTCCAGCTAATTTTTGTATCTTTAGTAGAGACAGGGTTTCACCACGTTGGGGAGCTTGGTCTGGAACTCCTGACCTCAAGTGATCCACCCCCCTTGGCCTCCCCAAGTGCTGAGATTACAGGTGTGAGCCACCGCATCTGGCCTTGTTTTGCTTTTACAAGGCTTTATTTTTTTTCTTTCTTTCTTTTTGAGACAGACATAACTTTTGTATTTTTAGTAGAGTTGAGGTTTCACCTGTCTCTACTAAATCTTGGCCAGGCAGGTATTGAACTCCTGACCGCCGGCCTCAGCCTCCCAGAGTGCTGGGATTACAGGCATGAGCCACTGTGCTGGGCCACAAGGCTTTATCTTTTTGAGCAGTTTTAGTTTTACAGATAATTGAATACAAAGTATAGAGAGTTGCCACACCCCTCCTCTCCCACCGGGCACACAGTTTTCTGTTCTCCATCTCCTGCATTAGTGTGGCGCATCTGTTACAACTGACTCTATGTTGACACATTATTATTTTTTCTTTTAACAACAAAAAAATTTTATTTATTTATTTATTTTTTTTTGAGACAGAGTTTCGCTCTTGTTACTGAGGCTGGGGTGCAATGGCGTGATCTCGACTCACCGCAACCTCCGCCTCCTGGGTTCAGGCAATTCTCCTGCCTCAGCCTCCTGAGTAGCTGGGATTACAGGCACACGCCACCATGCCCAGCTAATTTTTTTTTTGTATTTTTAGTAGAGACTGGGTTTCACCATGTTGACCAGGATGGCCTCGATCTGTTGACCTCGTGATCCACCCGCCTCGGCCTCCCAAAGTGCTGGGATTACAGGCATGAGCCACCCCACCCGGCCCCCCAAAAATTTTTTTATATAGAGACAGGGTTTCTCCATGTTGGCCAGGCTGGTCTTGAACTCCTGACCTCGCGTGATCCACCCGACTCCCTCCCAAAGTGCTGGGATTACAGGCATGAGCCACCGCGCCCGGCCCTCAATATGTTATTATTAACAAACGCATGCTTTACCTTCGCTTCCCGCCTAGTGGTGTACATTCTCTGAGCTCTGACAAATATGTAATGATGTGTATCTGTGATTACGGTATGATACCAGTAGTAACACTGTGTTCCACCAATTTGTCCCACCCTCTTCCCGCCAGCCCCTGGCAGCCACTGATCTTTTACTGTGTCCATAGTTTTGCCTTTTTCAGAACGTCCTATAGTTGGAGTCAGATAGTACATAACCTTTAGAGAGTGGCGTCTTTCACTGAGTGTGATACGCATTTAAGGTCTTTTCATAGCTTGCGAGCTTATTTCTTGTTAGTTTGCCTTTTTTTAAAAAAAAATTTTTTGTCTGTGAAACGATATGTGGAAAAAAAAATTTTTTTTAATTTAATTTATTTTGAGATGAAGTCTCACTCTGTCACCCAGGCTAGAGTGCGGTGGTGTGATCTTGGCTCACTGCAGCCTCTTCCTCCTGATTTCAAGCAATTCTCTTGCCTCAGCCTTCAGAGTAGCTGAGATTACAGGTGCACACCACCATGCCTGGCTAACTTTTGCATTTTTAGTAGAGACAGGGTTTCACCATTTTGGCCAGGCTCGTCTCGAACTCCTGACCTCAGGTGATCCACCCACCTTAGCCTCCAGAGTGCTGGGATTATAGGTGTGAACCACCGCCCCTGGCCTGTTTTTTTTAAACAGGGTTATGTTGCCTAGGTTGGTCTCAAACTCATGGCCTTAAGCAGTCCTCCCACCTCAGCCTCCTAAAGTGCTGGGATTACAGGTGTGAGCCACAGCACCCGGCTGAGAGCTCATTTTTTTTCAGCAATGAATAATATTCTGTTATCTGGATATACCACACTTTCGCCTGCTGTCTTTTTGTCTTTTATTGTATTTTATTTATTTTTGAGACGGAGTCTCACTTTGTCACCTAGGCTGGAGTGCAATGGTGCTCTCTCAGCTCACTGCAACTTCTGCCTCCTGGATTCAAGCGATTCTCCTGCCTCAGCCTCCTGAGTAGTTGGGACTACAGGCGCCCGCCACCATGCCCGGCTAATTTTTTTTTTTTTTTTTTTGTATTTTTAGTAGAGACGGGATTTCATCATGTTGGCCAGGCTAGTCTGGAACTCCTGACCTCGTGATCCACTTGCCTTGGCCTCCCATAGTGCTGGGATTACAGGCGTGAGCCACTGCACCCAGCCTGTCTTTTATTATTATTATAAAAGAGATAGCTAATCATCGTTAAATGTATATCAACAGAAAAGAGAACATTTAAAAAAAATCTCTCAGAGGCTGGGTGCAGTGGCTCATGCCTGTAATCCCAGCACTTTAGGAGGCCAGAGGCAGGCAGATCACAAGGTTAAAAGATGGAGACCATCCTGGCCACATGGTGAAACCCCATCTCTACTAAAAATACAAAAATTAGCTGGGCATGGTGGCACGCACCTGTAGTCTGAGCTACTTGGGAAGCTAAGCCAGGAGAATCACTTGAACCTGGGAGGCAGAGGTTGTAGTGAGCTGAGATTGCACCACTGCACTCCAGCCTGGCGAAAGAGTGAGACTCCTCTCGAAACAAAAGCAAAACAAAACAAAAATCCCTTAGAGTCCCCCTGTGGGGCTTTTTGTTGTATATTCTTCTACTGTGTTCTTTACTTTTTTTTTTTTTTTTTCTGAGACAGAGTCTTTTTCTGTCGCCAGGCGCCAGGCTGGAGTGCAGTGGTACGATCTCAGCTCACTGCAACCTGCGCCTCCTGGGTTCAAGCAATTCTCCTGCCTCAGCCTCCTGAGTAGCTGGGACTACAGGCCAGCTAATCTTTGTATTTTTCATAGAGAGGGGGTTTCCAGCATGTTGGCCAGGATGGTCTCGATCTCTTGACCTCATGATCCACCTGCCTTGGCCTCCCAAAGTGCTGGGATTACAGGCATGAACCACCGCGCCCGGCCCTACTGTGTTCTTTAGAATTTTTTCTTTTGCTTTCTTTCTAGTCCAAATCATATTCTTCTGGAAACAGAAAAGGCTTTCTGTCCGGCTTGCTAGATAATATCAAACAAGAATTAGCCAAAAACGAAGAAATGAAAGAAAGTATAAAAAAATTCCGCGATGAGGCCAGGAGGCTGGAAGAATCAGATGCGCTCCAGGAGGCCAGAAGGAAATACGTGAGTCCCTTTGCTGCTTTATTTTTCCCCCACCCAGGCTGGAGTGCAGTGGCACAATCTTGGCTCACCAAAACCTCCGCCTCCCGGGTTCAAGCGATTCTTCTGCCTCAGCCTCCCGAGTAGCTGGGACCACAGGCGCGTGCCACCACGCCCGGCTAATTTTTTTGTATTTTTAGTAGAGACGGGGTTTCACCGTGTTGGCCAGGATGGTCTCGATCTCTTGACGTCGTGATCCGCCCACCTCGGCCTCCCAAAGTGGTGGGATTACAGGCGTGAGCCACCGCGCCCGGCCTAATTTTGTATTTTTAGTAGAGGCGAGGTTTCTCCGCGTTAGTCAGTCTGGTCTCGAACTCCCGACCTCAGGTGATCCGCCCGCCTGGGCCTCCCAAAGTGCTGAGATTCCAGGTGTGAGCCACCCTGTCAGGCGCCTTTGTTTTTTTCTTGGTTGACATATTTGTTTCCAGAGCCAGGGTTACTCCAGGCCAGCTTTAGCCAGAGGAGCTCAGGGCCAGACAGTTGGGGGCAGGGTGGCTCGTGACGAAGTGAGGTCACTGCTCTGATGCACTAATGAGAGGCAGCCAGGGGAGAGGAGCAGGTCTCCAGGCCTCCGGGTTCTGCCATGAAACCATGCAGCATTCTGTGCACCTTCAAGCATGGTCCCCAGACCAGGAGTTGTGGCTGCTCCTGGGAGCAGGTGCCAGATGCAGAGGCTCACACCCTCCCAAACTGCCAGGCCGGTGTCCACATCTTCACAGAACCACAGGCAACGCATGCACATCAGCTGTGGGATGCAGCGCTCCTGAGAGCTCCCAGCTGTCGCCCTCTGAGTGAAGCCGGGTGGAAACTGGGTGATGGTGCTGGTATAATTACTTTATTTTATGAGATGGGATCTTGCTCTGTCACCCAGGCATCATTGCTCTGGAGTGCAGTGATGTAATCTCGATTTACTGCAACCTCCACCTCCTGGGTTCAAGCTATTCTTCTGCCTCAGTCTCCCGAGTAGTTGAGATTATAGGCACCTGCCACCATACCCAGCTGACTTTTCTTTTTTTTTTTTCTTTTGAGACAGAGTCTTACTCTGTCACCCAGGCTGGAGTGCAGTGGCACGATCTCAGCTCACCACAACCTCTGCCTCCTAGGCTCAAGCAATTCTTCTGCCTCAGCCTCCTAAGTAGGTGGGATTACAGGCACACACCATTGCTGCCGAGCTGATTTTTGTATTTTTAGTAAAATACAAAATAGGGTGTTATCATGTTAGCCAGGCTGGCCTTGAACTCCTGGCCTCAAGTGATCTGTATTCCTCGGCCTCCCAAAGTGCTGGGATTACAGGCGTGATCCACTGCACCTGGCCCTGTAGGTTTTTGTTTTTTTTTTTCTTTGGTAGAAATGGGGTTTCACCATTTTGGCCAGGCTAGTCTCGAACTCCTGGCCTCAAGTGATCTGCATTCCTCAGTCTCCCAAAGTGTTGTGATTACAGATGTGAGCCACTGCGCCCAGCCTGTGATTATTAATTCTCTTCTTGAGCAGCTGCCAGGGCCTGGCTTCTGGGAATGGCTCTGCTTTTCTTTATTTCTAAGGGCCCTTCGAGGCAGGTACAATGTCCCCAGCTTACCAGTGAGCAGCTGAGCCTCAGAGATGCAGGCACCTGCCACAGGTCCCTTGGGTTTTGTTTTCGTTTGACTTAGTTTGTGAGTTTTTTTCTTTTTTTGTGTGTTTTCTTTGAGACAGGGTCTTGCTCTGTTGCCCTGGCTGGAGTGCAGTGGTGCGATCATGGCTCACTGCAGTCTTGACCTCCCCATGCTCAGGTGATCCTCCTACCTTAGCCTCCTGAGAAGGTGTAACTAAAGTCATGGGATACCATGCCTGGCTAATTTGTTTTATTTTTTGTAGAAACAGGGTATCACCCTGTTGCCTGTGCTGGTCTCGAACTCCTGGGCTCAAGTGATCCTCCCATCTCAGCCTCTCAAATCGCTGGGACTATAGCTGCACACATGCCCAGCCCCTCTTTAGCATTAAGGCAGGGGTCATCTGAGGACAGTGCAGGCCAGGTTTGGGGGGAATGGATGGTGTGGGTGACATAAAACCAAGCTGTGGTGGCTGGAGGCTGGATGAGGGGCAGAGTGATGACAGGCAAGGTCACCTCCTGCCACCCAGGAAAGGCAAACTGGGCCTCCTGTTCTGAGGAGGTAGCTGCCATGCCAGAGTCTGAGTCTGCCAGCCTTCCAGGCAGGGAGCTCCCAGCTGCTGAGACCCTCAATCCAAGACACATGGGCCGTCAGGGGCCCTGGAGGCAGCCCATGCTGGCAGACGTGGGGAGGGAGGGGCTGCTGAGAAAATGCTTCTTGGACCTTTGGCTGTAAGAGAAATGTCACTGCTGTATCAAAACAAACCGACTTAAAGACATAAAGCTTGGCCGGGTGCAGTGGCTCACACCTGTTATCCCAGAGCTTTGGGAGGCTGAGGCAGGTGGATCTCTCGAAGTCAGGAGTTTGAGACCAGTCTGGCCAAGGTGGTAAAATCCCATCTCTACTAAAACTACAAAAATTAGCCGGGCAAAGACACAACACTCTTTACCTAGAAAACCATGGAGTCAGAAACCGTGCGGACAAGTGAGGTGCTACGGAAGAAGCTTGGGGAGCTGACAGGCACCATGAAGGAGGTGAGAGTCCCACACCCACCTGGAGCCCCTGGGGGCCACCGCAGTCCCCCTGCTGCTGAAGGAAGAGTCGGCTCCTGGGTGGGGGGTGACTTGGCAGCAGTGGGTGACATGGGGCCTGGGACCACCCTCGGGAAGGCTTCTGGAGTTCCCCAGGCACACACAGGGTGATGTCAGACTGGTGACCTTGCATGACAGTTGACCCTGTAACTCAGCAGCAGTAAGCCAGGACTGGAGGAGAAAATGAAAATGTTTTTCCAGCCTAAAAATAGGAGGGGAGGGGCCTCTTCCATCCCCAGGCAAGGGTGGAGGCGGGAGAGAGCTTCCTGGGGTGCTGTGGGCTCTCCTCTGTCAGCTGTTCTGCCTGGGTTTGCCCAGCATGGGGTGCCCTCACTGCCCTTCTTCCCCCGGGGTCCCCTCCTTGGGAATCCTTGCTGCCGGGCACTTCCTCTGTCTCCAGAGGACTCCTGCCCATTTTCAGGAGGGGCCAGTTGACCCAGCATCTCACCCCTAGTCCAGGGACCAGCACCCAGGAAGCCATGGTGGTGTTCTGGTGGCTCTGGCGGTTCTGTGCGCCACAGGAGCACAGAAGGCCTGTGCTGGCCTCAGGAGCCAGATCTGCTCTTCCTCCAGCAGGAGTTCATTCCTCCTGCATCCCCTGCCCCTGGGGCCAGTGCCAATGCCCCTCTCTGTCTGTCTCAGTAGAGCCTTCATGAAGTCAGTAAAAGTGATCTTGGCCGGAAAATCAAGGAGGGTGTGGAGGAAGTGGCCAAGACCGCCAAGCAGTCAGCTGAGTCGATGTCCAAAGGCGGGGAGAAGCTGGGCAGGACGGCGGCCTTCAGAGCCCTCTCCCAGGTGAGCCCAGGCCTGGGCCAGGGTGTGCGGCCCGGGGTGGCCAAACCCAGACACCCACCGCAGGCCTTCTGTGCCTCTCTCGCAGGGGGTGGAGTCCGTGAAGAAGGAAATTGACGACAGTGTCCTGGGGCAGACAGGGCCCTACCGAAGGCCCCAGCGACTCCGGAAGAGGACGGAGTTTGCAGGAGAGAAGTTCAAGGAGGAGAAAGTGTTTGAACCAAACGAGTAGGTGTCAGCCCGTGGCCCTCACTGCCCCATTTTGGGCTGCTGTCACTACTATCTATTTTGGGGGCCTATCAAAGGTTACTTCCGGAGTCTGTTTCTCGAGTTTGCCTTCTGCGCAAGCTTTCAGGCTCCCTTGAATTGGAGGGTGAGAGGTGAGGGCGGAGTCCTCGCAGCCCCTGGGTTTGAGGTCTCAGTTGCCTGCTGTCCTCTGCTGCCCCTCCCTACAGCCCCAGGAGGGCACAGGGTGGCCCCGCAGCCGCCGCTTACCCCCAACGCCCACCCTCTTCCCCAGGGAGGCCCTGGGAGTCGTTCTGCACAAGGACTCCAGGTGGTACCAGCAGTGGAAGGACTTCAAGGAGAACAACGTGGTGTTCAACCGTGAGTGAGGGCACCTCGGAGGGCAGGTGGCAGTGGCCCGGGCAGCCGGCGGACCACACGGTGATCCCCCTGCACTGGCTGCAAGACAGCCCCGTTTTGCAGAGGAGGAGACTGGGGTCCCAGTGGGCCGGTCACTTCCTTCGGGTCACCTATAGATTCTGCTGCCAGAAGCCAGGTGCTCCCTCAAGCATAGTCGGGGCCCCAGAACCAGCTGCAGGCCCCTGTCCCTTGTCCTGTGAGGACCGGTAGAGGCGTGTGTTTCCTTTGTAGTGAAAGCAACAGCCAGCGGGGTGGTGCTCCATAATTTACGCAGCCCTGTTGGGGCCACAGCTGAGGGGCCTCTGCGCCTGGCCAGGTAGGTGGGCAGGCAGCGGTCCCCAAGCACAGATGAAGACACAGGCCCACAGCCGACCCCTCCTGGACCCCACCTGCATCAGGGTGGACCCCGCAGAGGCCGCAGGGAACCCCTGGAAGCTTCGAGGGAGGGGGGTGTTTCTGAAAGGGGCCCCTTCTCCTCCAGCACCTGCCCTGTCCTCCGCAGGGTTCTTCGAGATGAAGATGAAGTACGACGAAAGCGACAATGCGCTCATCCGGGCATCCCGGGCCCTGACGGACAAGGTCACCGACCTGCTCGGTGAGCGAGTCACCCCCAGGCTGCAGGCTGCTGGTGGGGCAGGGTCCCCGGCCCGGCCAAACTCCAGGCTCTGCTCCCTGCAGGGGGCCTGTTCTCAAAGACAGAGATGTCGGAGGTACTCACGGAGATCCTCCGGGTGGACCCGGCCTTCGACAAGGACCGGTTTCTGAAGCAGTGTGAGAATGACATCATCCCCAACGTCCTGGAGGTGGGTGCCGCGTGCCCTCCCAGGCTGCAGGTCCTGGCTCCACCACCTCCCCCACCTCAGCCGGCATCCTGGGTGCTGCCGGGAACTCCACTGCCGAGGCTGTTTTCTGAGGAGGCTGGTTGCACACGGGCTCCTGCCCGGCTGTAGCTGCCCCACGGGCTGTGCCCGACATACCTCCTGGGCCTTACTGGTGCCTCCGGTCTCCCTCACTCCTCCTGCCTGAGGCTGTTCCCTTGAGGTTGCTGGGAGCGGCTGCTGGAGGCTAGAGTTTGTCTCCAAGGTGCCTGGAGCCTCTTACCCTTGGGAGAAGTGGGCGTCTGTCCTCAGGTATCAGAGCTGGCCTCGGGCTGCCTCTGACCCAGACCTGCAGCCAAGGGGGTTCCCTCACGGTGCTGTCCCTGGGAACTGAAGCCCTCCTTGGGTCTATAGACGAGGAGTGTGTCTTGCTCAAGGTCATGCTGCAGCCTGACCCCTGCAAGCCTCTCCCCGAGCTTGGTGGCCTCTTCCCTGCAGTCTCTGCCTCTCTGCAGCCCTGGGGATGCAGTAGGAGCCTGGACACCTTCGACCCAGTCAGAGTTCCTTCATGGGACTTTCCATCCTTGGCCCCACCGGCCTCCGCCTGACCCTCCTCTTCCTCCTCCAGTTTCCCTTGTCCTTCCCCACTTCAGGCAGGGCTAAGAGGCGGTGCAGATGGGCGCCATGCCCCAAAACAGCAGCCTGAGCGCTGCAGTGCCTTCCAGGATGGGTGATGGGTGCCGAGTGTTCTGGCCACCCTCGCCCTGCCTCTCACAGTTTTCACCACGGGCATCCGGCTCCTTCCCGCTCTCTCCCTGCTCCAGGCACCTCCCTCCCCCTCACCGGATCCAGCCCCAGCTCTGGGATCCTGTGGAAACAGCTCCTGGCCTAGGCTCACCCCCTGCAGCCCACCCTTCCCTCTCGCTGCCCGCAGCCGTTAGGAGGCAGCCAGTCGCATGGTGGGCCTTGCAGTCCAAAATGTGGTCTCCTGGGGGGACAGAGGATGTGGGCCCACTGGAGCCATAGTATGGGTCCTCATCTCCCTGGCTCGGACTCCTGGCCAGGCTGACAGCTGGGTCCCCAGCCACCCTCTTTCTACACCAGGTTCCGGGGGGTCCCACCAAGGGTTGCCTCCTGGGTGGTTGCCTGCAGCCTGCCCTCCACCTGCACGTAGAAGAGAGCCAGGTGCTCACACCATCAGGGACTCGGCTCCCAGGGTGTGGGGAGGGTCACCCAGTGCCACAGCTCCACCCGCACCCCACAGGTGGCAGCCGGGGGTATCCGAGGAACCCCCCCACTACCACCACCGCCCACCGCTGGAGAGTGTTCTCAGGACTTTGCCTGATGCCTTCATAGCCCACTGTCGTTCTGGCACTTACTTTTCTCTTTCCTTTTTAGGCTATGATTTCTGGAGAGCTTGACATTCTCAAAGACTGGTGCTATGAAGCTGTGAGTACTTTTTTTTTTCTCTTTAAGGCCTAAAAAAATTACCATGGAGAAGTTCTGCTTCAGTGGCTCCGTTGGGGTAACTCACAACAGACAGGACCTAGGCTCCCGGTGAGGGGATCCTCCCATCTTACTCTCCGAGAGCCTGACACCCCACCCCGCCCCACCCCGCCTCCAATTCCTCAGCGTGTGACACATCTGGGCTCTCAGGCTGGGCACCATGTCACCCGCCAGTCCTTTGCTTCCAGACTGTAAACTCCTCAGGGATAATCCCTCTCTGGGCTTGTGTCTAAGAGATGGCTGGGGGTGTCCCCCATGCTCGTGAGAGATCACAAAGCTGCCAATGTTACTGGGTCTTTTTTTCCCTCCAGTCTTTTTTTTGAGACGGAGGCTTGCTCTGTCACCAGGCTGTAGTGCAGTGGTTCGATCTTGGCTCACTGCAAACTCTGCCTCTCAGGTTCAAGGGATTCTCCTACCTCAGCCTCCTGAGTAGCTGGGACTACAGGCATGTGCCACCATGCCCAGCTAATTTTTGTATTTTTTTTGTAGAGACAGGGTTTCATCATGTTGTCCAGGATGGTCTCCTGGACCTCGTGATCCGCCTGCCTTGGCCTCCCAAAGTGCTGAGATTACAGGCGTGAGCCTCCGTGCCCAGCCTTCCTCCAATCTTAAAATAATTTTGGTTAGGTCTGGGCGTGGTGGCCCATGACTGCAGTCCCAGCAGGGCAAGGTGAGAGATCACTTGAGCCCAGGAGTTGAAGACCAACTTGGGAAACATTCCAAAATCCCGTCTCTACAAACAAATTTAAAATGAACCAAGTGGCAGAGTTCGGTGGCTCTGTAATGCCAGCACTTTGGGAGGCCAAGGCAGGTGATTGCCTGAGCTCAAGAGTTCGAGACCAGCCTAGGCAACATGGTGAAATCCCATCTCTACTAAAATAAACAGCCAGGCGTGGTGGAGCACGTCTGTAATCCCAGCCACTGAGGAGGCTGACGTAGAATTGCTTGAATCTGGGAGACAGAGGTTGCAGTGTGCCTAGGTCGTGCCACTGTACTCCAGCCTTGGTGACAGAGCAAGATTCTGTATCCAAAAAAAAAAAAAAATGAGTCAAGTGTGGTGGCAGGCACCTGTTGTCCTAGCTATTAGGGAGACTGAGGTGGGAGGATCACTTGAGCCCAGGAGGTCAAGGCTGCAGTGAGTCATCACACCACACCACTCCAGCCTGGGCGACAGAGCAAGACGCTGTCACTTACTGTTATTAAGGAAATAGTAGGCTGGGCGCGGTGGCTCACGCCTGTTAATCCCAGCACTTTGGGAGGTTAAGGTGGGCGGATCACCTGAGGTCAGGAGTTCAAGAGCAGCCTGGCCCACATGGTGAAACCCCATCTCTACTAAAAATAGAAAAAGAAGCCAGGCCTGGTGGCAGGTGCCCCATAGTCCCAGCTACTCAGGAGGCTGGAGCAGGAGAATCGCTTGAACCCGAGAGGCAGAGGTTGCAGTGAGCCGAGATTGTACCACTGCATTCCAGCCTGGGTGACAGAGCAACACTGTCTCAAAAAAAAAAAAAAGAAAGAATAATTTTAGTGAGGGAGAGTCCCAGGAGAGGTGACTGTAGCCATGAAGTAAAACGAGGTCTCCAGTGGGGCCTGACTACCCTGTTTCAGGTGGCTGCAGTGGCCTGGGGTGTGGGCTGGAGCCGGGGGTCAGGGCGAATGTGTGTCTCACACGTGACTGTGGGGGTTGGGAGCCAAGTGGGGTTTGAATGCGTCACCCACCTCACTTCCCAGACCAGAGCAGAGTCCCTGTGCTCACCTCCCAGGGGTTGTGACAATGAAGTGTGGTCACAGAAACCAGGGCAGTGTTGGCCCCGGGCCAGAGGAAACCCACAGGTAACCTTGGCAACCAGACAGCCCCTGGAAAGATGGCGGCAGCTTTCCTCAGTGACCCCCAGCCGCTACCTGTGGGGCACAGGTAGGGCTGCGGCACTGGGCGCCCCTCCCCAGGCCCCGGGAGCCTCCAGGGTGTGCTGAGTTTCTCAGACCCATTAGCTGTCCTCATGACACGATCCTGAAACAAAGATCAAAACAAAACATTGACAGTCTTCGCACACCGGGAAGGAGCTGTGTGTCCTGATGAGGCCCCAACTGCTTCTCGGAGTCAAGACTTGGGGTCCTGGGGCCACTGGCAGCACCGTGCCCAGCTGTCGGCCCCATCCCTGGCAGCCTCCCCGTCCCTGCCCCGTACCCATCCCTGTAGGGCTCCCAGCTCCTGTGTCTTCACGCCACCTCGTCTCACCCCGTTCGCTCCCTGACCTGTGTGGTTTCTTGCCCTGGCTTCTTCATATTAAGTGATCCAGAATCTTTCTTGGCTAATTCTGTTCTGTACCCAGCTCATAAACAACTTGGAAAACGACTTGGAAAACGCAGAGGAGAACATGTCAGATTTTCTTTTTAAATACTCCCCTGCATGGTGACTAATCCAGCAGGCATTTATGAGTTTCAGTGTGAATTTTTTTTTTTTTTTTTTTTTTTTGGTTTTTGGTTTTGTTTTTACCTTGGGATCATCACGCCACAGCTGACTCCTTTGCCAGGGAGCTCCTGGTGTCCCCGGAAACACAGCTGAAGGTCCAGCCACGTCCACAGAGGTGTTGTTTTTAAAATGTCACCTTTAAGAAACCGAACAAGTAGGATTGGCTGGGGTTTTTGTTTTTTTTTCCTCTCCTCAGCAGATCAGTCATTTCCATAAAAAGTAGATGCTATCGGAACATCTTCTCTGTTACGGTTTCATGCCAAGCCCAGAGAAGCTTCCAGTGAAAACGTGTCTCGGGGGCTGCTTCCGGTGCCTGGCGCAGGCGCAAGGGGGCTGAGGGTGACACTGGGGGCTGGTCAGTGACAGAGGCAGCCTCGGGCTGAGGACAGATCCTAGAAGAGGTGTTTGATCTCAGGCCAAGATTCAGAGTGCGGTGAATATGGAAGTATTAGAGATCAGCCAAGGGGCCGCCCGCTTAGCCCTGGGAGTGGATTTGGGATTTTGTTCCAAGAGAATCACCCACTTTGCTGATTAATCCTGTTTTCATTGGTTCATCTGGAGAGAGTGCCGTTCCCAGGAGAGGGAAATGTGTGATCTGGGCCAGTAAGTGGGTGGCGCTGCCTCCCTGCTTGGACCTGGGTTCTTGGCCTCTGCCATTGCTGGCTGGCAGCAGGGCACCCAGGCGCCAGGGTGTGTGGGCAGTGGCTCTGTGTGGCATGGCACCTGCCCTGGGTGGCATCACACAGGTGGGTTGGTATCTTGTTGCAGACTTACAGCCAGCTGGCCCACCCCATCCAGCAGGCCAAGGCGCTGGGCCTCCAGTTCCATTCTCGCATCCTAGACATCGACAACGTTGATGTGAGCACCTCTCTCGCCAGGGCCTGGGCCACCATCAGGGGTGGGGACTCTGGCCCAGACAGGGCCCAGGAGGTGGCCTCACCCGGGGCTGGGGGCTGTGTGTCAATCCCAGAGGCCTTGGCTTGTCCGAGGGGAGGGTCTCGAGGGAGGCCTGGTCCTGGTCTGAGGGGCAGGGCCCAGGGGGAGAGGGCGGTGCTGGGCCTGGTGCTGGAGCCTTCTCCCAGCAGGGCCTGGGTGCAGGGGTTTCCACCTCCAGGGGAGCAGCTGGGCAGTCCTCTGAAGCCCACCTGCCCTCTTGGCCCCTCTGCAGCTGGCCATGGGCAAGATGATGGAGCAAGGGCCGGTGCTGATCATCACCTTCCAGGCGCAGCTGGTGATGCTGGTCAGGAACCCCAAAGGCGAAGTGGTGGAGGGTGACCCGGTGAGTGAGGGAGTGGGACCGGGCAGGCACACAGCATTGCCTGTCCCCAGGATGTGTGTGTGGCCACCCGGCAGGGACACCAGCTCCGAGCTGGAAGCTCTGGGACCAGGTGGGGATGCGGAGAAACCTGGGCTGGAGTTTGGGGTTGAGGGAGGTCAGAGACCAGCAGACCTGTCCTTACCAAGGCCTGAGTGCTTCCTGAGTCGAGGTGGCTGTGCCGGCCTCTGCTCCCAGCCCCTGGGGAGGTTGTGGGTGGCTCCTGCCCCACAGAGCCTGGCCCCTCCCAGAGTTGCCTGGGTCCCTGCACGTCTCTCAACTGTTCCCCTCCCACCCCACCCCACAGGACAAGGTGCTGCGGATGCTGTACGTGTGGGCGCTCTGCCGAGACCAGGACGAGCTCAACCCCTATGCAGCCTGGCGGCTCCTGGACATCTCAGCCTCCAGCACAGAGCAGATCCTCTGAGTATGGCCCGGAAGCCAGGGAGCCCCAGGCTGGGTCATCAGGCGCAGAGGCACCGTGACACCACCTGCGGCAACTCCAGACCTCTGGGAACAAGACTGCAGGCTCTGCCCCCAGCTCTGCCACAACGGCTGGAAGACCAGCTGGCCTGGGAGTGGGTGGCGGGCGGCTGCTGGAGGTACTCTCCCTGCGACTGGAGACACTCCCCCCAGGGCCGGCCACTGCCCTGTCGCTCTGCCCTGCAGGGTCCCGGACCTGGTCACCTGGGGTGCACACAGGCCACATAGTGCCAAGAGGCTCCAGGGACTCTCCCAGCAGCAGGATGGGACCTGGGCCCCACCACTCAGTGGCCCACTGGCCATCTCAGCCAAGCCACTTTAGGTCCATTTTTTATTTTAACAATGCTCTTCCAACCTGTGCATAAGCCTGAGATCTGGAAAGAATAAAACACCGAAGTGCAGAAGAGCAGCTCCGGAGTCTAAAGTGTCTTCCCTGGCGCGGGAGTGGCCGTAGTGAGGATGGGGGTGAGAGCAGGCGGCTGCTCTGGGAGGCTGTCAAGGTCGAGCAAGGAACTGCAGCCGCAGCGTGTGGATGCTGTGCCCAGGGCTGGACCCTGTTTCTAGGGGGGAGGAGGAGGCCAGTGACAGACAAAACTAGGGGCCTTGTTCGGCACGGTGACATGCCGGAGCTCTCTGAGGATTGAAGTCCCCATGGCCTGGGGAGCTTGAGCGCCCATATGGGTGTTTTAGGGACACTGAGGTCCCCTTCCCAAACAGAGTCTGGAGTGGGGTCTATGGCGGAGGAGAATGCAGGCACAGGCAGGCTGGGGTGTCCGAGATGGCAGTGGAGGTGGGAGTGGCAGCTGCCCACGCCCCAGCGAGGTCCCGGGTGCTCGCGGGTCCCCGGGGCGGGGGCTCGGCCCTCCCGCAGGCCGGGGCGGGGTCGCGGGCCCGCGCGCCGCTCCCTGCGCAGCCTCCGCCCCCCGCGGCGGCCCCGCCCCCGTCGCCATGGGAACAGCCGCGGCGGCCCGGCTCGCGCGCTGCTTGCCTGCCTCGGTCTCCGCTGCTCCAGGGGCGGGTGGGGTGGGCTGCGCCAGAGCCCGGGCCGCCGCCGCCGCCGCCGGGGAGAGGCCGAACGCGGAGCCGGCGCGGGTCCCAGAGAGAGTGTGGCCGCCGGGCGGTCGGTCCCAGTCCAGGTCGAAGCCAGGGTGAGGGGCGCGCCGGTGCGGGGACGGTGGGGGAGGGGGTCCTGGGCCGCCGAGAACAAAGGGAGCGGGGAGCAGGGGCTGCAGGGACCATCTCCATGCCGCGCGCCCTGACGGCGGCCGCGCTTTCGCACCTGTTGTGCGAGGCTCGGGCCGGGTGCGGCTCCCTCTCCCGGCTTTCAGCGCCCCCACCTGCGCGCACGGCCGGAGTTGGGTCCCCGCGTGGTGGTGGCGGCGATCCGGCTGGCCGGGCATGGGCGTAGCCCGGGGACTGAGGCACTGGCGGGGGATGGGGTCGGGCACGGTAAGGGGGGCGGCGGCGGCGGCAGGAGGGGGAGAAGCGGAGGAGGCGCGGGAGGGAGGGCGCAGCCTCAGCCCCGGCGCCCCGGGCGGGTCCCCTCCTCCGCAGGGCGCGCGGCGATGTGAGCCATGAGCGCGACGTGGACTCTGTCACCGGAGCCCCTGCCGCCGTCGACGGGGCCCCCGGTGGGCGCGGGCCTGGACGCCGAGCAGCGCACGGTGTTCGCCTTCGTGCTCTGCCTGCTCGTGGTGCTGGTGCTGCTGATGGTGCGCTGCGTGCGCATCCTGCTCGACCCCTACAGCCGCATGCCCGCCTCGTCCTGGACCGACCACAAGGAGGCGCTCGAGCGCGGGCAGTTCGACTACGCGTTAGTGTGAGGGGCGCGGCGCCCCCCAGCCGGCCCTGCGCGGGGTCTCCCAGGCCCGGCCCGGCGGGGGGCGCCGCGGGGCCAGGACTGCCCTCAGGATCCCTCCCCGGAGCCCCCAGCCCGGACTGGGGAGGGAGATGGGAGAAGCCCAGCCCCTCCCCCTCGAGACCCCTCCCATGTCCCCTCCTGGCCTGGCCGGAGCCCCACCTCGTGCCTTTATCCGCCCTGTCCCTTCCTCTCTGCGCATCTCACCCGCCCGGCTTGCCCACCGCCCCCCGACTCTGAATCCCGGGAGGGAGGAAGACCCCGCACCGCTCCCTCCCCAGCGTTTAAGTGGCTCTGCTATTGTGCGTTCCTGGAAGTGGGGATCCCCTTGTCCCTTCTCCCCTGTCGTCTGGCCGTCGTTAACCCCACCTTGACTGAGTGTTGAGCCCGTCCTTGGGCTCTGGCCCTGCGGGGCAGGCTCTCCCGGGCCCACGGGGCGGACGCTGCATACCAATATGCCCTGCACCGCCTGTCCTGGAGACGGAGCCGGAAGGCCTGCCATGGCGGCTGCGTCGAGGATGCGTGGCGCCTGCCATGGCGGGAGAGCTCGGGTAGGCGCCTTCCCGCCCCCAGCCCGGGCCCCAGGACAGGTCAGCGCGCCCTGCCCCGGTGCCCACCGCTGCCCCCCATCTGCCTTCCTGCCACTTCCTCCTGATTCCCCTGCCACGCCTCCCGCAGCCCTCCCATGCCGTTCCATTCCTCCCTGCCTCTGAGCCGAAGATGATAATAAAAGCTATTATTGAGCGCTTACTGCATGCCAAGCAGCGTGCTGAGTTGGCGCCTCCTGTTTATAGCCTGTCTCCTCTTAGGGATCGTGAGAATGAGCCAGGCCCCGTTAGCATCCCTATTCTACAGGCCCAGGGACCGAGGGCCAGGCAGCTCCAGTGACTTGCCCAGTCTGGTAGGGCTGAAAGTGGAACCCAGGTCTGGCTTCTGCATGTTTATAAAGCTTCCCTGAGATGCAAAGACACCAGGTTCACAAGCACCTTTCACCCAGCTTTGTGGGGGCTGGTGTGTAACCATCTCCGTGCTCCCCGCTCCCTCTTCTCCACACACAATTCTATTGACCTGGGGAGGCTCTGGGGGTGGTGAGAGATACTCAACCCTGCGGGGAGGCAGGAGGAGCACCCTCCACCAGCCCTGGAGGGAGGCTAGGGCCGCACCTGCAGCCCAAGCCTCCTAAGCCTCCTCCCCCTGCCCACCACCATTGGCAGCGTTTGTGGGTCTGGCACGGTGGGGCAGTGACCACCAACGGACGGAGTGGGCTGGCTCCAAAGCCCTCCCAGGAGATGTGCAGCCTGGGGGAGCTGTGTGCAGTGTGTGTGGGGAGGAACGAGCGTTTCTATAAAAGGAAGGCTGGGTGAATGCACAGGCTCCACGAACAGCAAATTTACTGACTTGGACAACTAGCTGGGCGTGGGGCACAGTGCCGTGGGAGGACATCTGCTTTCCTCCCCCGGACCTGACCCTCAGTCCACACCCACAGGACAGGTGAAGCTGACTGAGGGGCCCCAGGTGGGGGCCCAGCAGCACCCCCAGGGATTTGGGGTCAGCCCCAATTCCGGTGCCCCTTCTTCCCCACTTCTAGGGATCCTTGAGATCCCAAGGCCACCCCAGGGGACACATTTCCCTCCCTCCAGCCTCCTGCCACTGGGGGCAGCCCACCCCTACCTTCTTCCAACCCCCCAGCCTGGGGCTCTACTCTCACCAGGCCACCTTCACTCTGCTGGCTTCTCCCCTCTATCTGTGCAATGTGACTTTGCCTTACTCTGAAACCCATCCCTGACACCTGTCCCCCAGGTACCCTGCTGGCTCTCCTCTTCCCATCCACTTGTCACCTCCACAGTTGCCAAAGGGTTCCTCACCCCAGGCCTTATCAGACCAGAGGGATGGCAGCTCTCCTCCCTGGTACATACCCCCAGCCCTGTAACCCCAAGCTCTGGCACTTTAGGGCTCCCACGCTCACCTTTAAGTCACAGGCAAAAGAGAAGGAAGCAGATTGGTAAGAACTTTATTCATGGTCACAGAACAGCCCCAGAAGGGGGAAGGACCTGCTGGCAGGGAGTATCCGTGACTGGTCAGTTTCTGAAGAAGGTGGGATGCTGGTCCTGAGGTACAAGGAGGGACATGTGCTTGGGGGTTTATGGTGTGCACTGCCAGCTATGGCCCCCTGTAGAGAACAAGACACAGCCTTGTCTGCTTGTCCTGGAGGTCAGGCAGCTTGTGAGTGGAGTCCCGTAACCCCCACCAAACCTTGTACAATGAGGTTTCCACTTCTGAGGCCCCCAAAGTATGGGGCATCTGAGGCCCACCCCACAGCTGAGCGCCATCACCTTCCCTCATGACGGGATCCTCAGAACGAGCCAGTGCCAGCTGAGCAGAACCAAGGCCCAGAGCAGGGGGCTTGGTGTGCGTGCTGCCCACCATGCCCTTCACCTAGCAGGAGTGGCCACCCGACCCAGAAGCTCCAGGGGCACCAGGAAGGGGTTCAGGGGGCAGACGCCAGCTGCTTGCCAGGGCGATTCCAGTTTGCTGCACTCTGCCTTCTCGGGGGCTGAGCAGGTCTCCTCTGGTGCCTTGGAGGCAGCCCCGTCCCCCTCGGTCGCAGGCCCCAGGCTCCCTCCAGTGGGGCTGGGCTGGGGGGCTGTCAGGCGTAGGTATGTCTCCATCATATGCTCAACCAGGGCTGTGCAGGGCAGGAGAGGCAGCTCTTCCGGAAGTGACATGAGCAGGTCGAGGACCACAGCGGACTCTAGCAATGGATGGAGGAGAGGGATAAGGGGACACCCTTGCCTGCCACCAGGAACCCTGATCCCTCTGTCCCTGCCACCTCCGTCACCCTTCTCACCAGCTGCTGAGAGCTCAGGCCCGCGGCCACTGCGTGAGAAAGAGGACAGGTACTTGTAGATCTTCTCAAAGTCCACAATGAAGTCTTCAGTGGAAGGACCAGCCAAGGACTCAGAAGGTTTCTCAGGGGCAGGGCCAGAAGTCTCTGGGGCCGAGCTAGGTGCCTTGGGGGCGGAGCTAGGTGTCTCAAGGGCAGCGTCTTCCTGCCCTCCAGGGACGCTCAGGAGCAGTGGCTTTCCATGGGCCTGCGTGGGCTTGGGGGGCCTGGAGTGTAGGAGGGTGATGGGTTCTGTGGCCGCGATAGTGAGCACCTAGCAGGCAGAGCAATCAGGTAGGAAGGGGAGCTGGGAAGTCCTCCCACCAGCTACACATTCCCTCATCCTCCCTGCCACCGTAAGACAGACTGCTCAGACAGGAGATGGCCTCAGAGCCAGGGACACTGAGGCTCCAGGTGTTCAGTGACTGATGGACGCCACAGAGCTGGCAACGGGAAGGGCCCTGGACCCAGGTTCACATGATTTGGCTCATGTGACCCTGTCCTCTGGGACACCTCGACCTGCCTGGGGGATGGCTGTACCTGTGAGAAAGCCACTGCCAGGGCTTCCTCAAGTGGCCCTGTTATCTTCTCAGCCAGATCCGTCCAGACCTGAGTGAAGCCAGAGGTACAAGGTCAGCCCAGGGATCAGCCTGCAGGGATTCCCCCAAGCCCTGCCCCTCCTGGGGATACCCTAACCAGGTTATCCCTGCAACTCCCACCTACCCCCCCCCCCCCGGGGCCGGCCCTGGGCAGCCTCGTCCTGCTGATCTGCCTCACCTCTATGGGAGCTGGGGGCTGTGCCTCCTGGCGCCTTGGTCCCAGAAGGCCACCCGGATGCAGCTTCTGAATGGCCTCCCGGGCTACACGGCCCTTGAGCTGCTGGAGGAAGACCCGGATCTAGGAAGGACAGCAGAGGAGGGCGAATGAGGCTTTTGTGAGCTCAGGGCTGCAGCACAAAAGCGAAAGCCCGCTGCCTTGCCTGCTCTGGGCCCAGCCACTGCGTGTTACCTCCTGCTAGCCCAGTGTTGGGGTCCCAGTGACTGCCTAGGCCGCAGCCCCACCCAGAGTGTGACCAGCTTCCTAAGGAAGGTGTAAAACCCAAGCCAGTTCCGGCTCCTCCGTGCAGCCAGTACTCAACCCTATGCTGACTACTACCCTACTCAACTCCCTTCTTTGTCCCCTCTGCCCCATTCCCTGACTCTCACTTCAACCTTGTACCAGGTTCAACAACGTAAGTTGCTCCATCTTACCCCCAGTTCATTCCGCCCCTAAGTTTCGCTGTCGACCCACCCATGCCTTACTCCGGGGCTAGCCCTGCCTTTAAGGCTGGCGCTCATCCCGCCCACGCCCCGCCCACACCTTACTCCCAAACGGGCCCTGCCCTTAAGTCTTGTTCTCATCCCGCCTACGCCCCGCCCCAGCACTGTACCGCCCCTCTGCCTCGCTTATGCCCCGCCCACATCTTACTCTAAAGCTCGCCTCGACCTTAAGGCTTGCTCTCACCCCGCCCCCCCCCGCCCCGCCCCGCCCCGCCCCGCCCCCAAACTCACCCACCCACAGTCCAACCCTCAGCGGCACGCACGCCCCGCCCCCAGCATCGTCCCGCCCCTCCGCTTCACTTATACCCCGCCCCCTAGGCCTCGTTCTCTTCCCGCCCATGCCCCGCCCAAGCTCAACCACTGACGTCCCCCCAACCTCAGCCCCACGCCCCACCCCCGACCGCTTATATTCCTGGCCCGGCCCCGCCCCGCTGGCTCCTGCTGCAGGCTCTCCCATTCCCCGCCTCACACTAGCTCCGCCTCCAGCCTCGCTCGGGTCCCCAGAACTGCATCTCACCTCAGCCTCGCTCCGTCCACGCAGCTCCCGGGCCAGTTCAGCGGCGTCCGGCTCCGGCTGGCCCTGCCGCGCCTGCAAGAGTCGCACTAGCTGCCGCTTCTCGCGAGCGCTCCAGGTCGCAGGGCCGGTAACCTCGCCCAGATAGCGCGCCGGGGCCACTCGCCGCCTGGGAGGTGGCTTCATGCCGATCACGAAAATGCAGGCGCTCTGAAGCCGCTTCCCCAGTGGGCGGAGCTACGGGGGCCGCCGAGGCCACAAAGCATCGCGCAGAGGCGGACGCACGTGGGGGCGTGGCTCCACGTTTGCAGGGCCCGGGGACCCGCCCCAATGAAGGTGAAGGGGAAATTGGCACCGGAACTGGGGCGGGGCGAAGGAGACCCTCAGCCTGCACCTTATCTCATTAATGAAGTGGAGACAACGCCTTGGATCTCGTGCCTCCCTCTGACGCTGGACTAACTCATGAAGTACTACTGTGTGCTTTGCTTCTCGCAGAGTAAAGGTCAAGTCGTAGTCAAGAGCCTGGGCTCTGGGATCAGACTAGGCCTGGGGACTTTGGGCAAGTGATTTAGCCTTGCCGAGCCTCAGTTTCCTCCTCTGTAAACTAGGGCTGGTAGTCAGTCCCACTCTTGTCTAGGCAGAGGAGAGTGAAGCTCGGGCAGGAGGGATTTAAGGAGCTCTAGACTAGACTGACAGTCTAAGAAGAGGGCGAAGTCCAGACTAGGAGACTGGAGCAGAGGCAGAAGGTCGAGACTGAGCGAGGGCAGGGTCCGGGCGGGTCTAGTGGAGAGCGAAGGCCTGGCTTGAAGAAGATCACAGGAGGCCGATGGGCAGGTGTCCGTGTAAGGAGAGGAGGGAATGGGGAGGGCTTATTTTAAAACTTAGACTTGTGGGGTTGGGTGTCTCTTGCTTTTCTTTCTTTCTTTTCTTTTTCTTTTTTTTTTTTTGTTTTGAGACGGCGTTTCGCTCTTGTTGCCCGGGCTGGAGTGCAATGGCGCGATCTCTCGGCTCACTGCAACCTCCGCCTCCCAGGTTCAAGTGATTATCCTGCCTCAGCCTCCGAATTAGCTGGGATTACAGGCACTCCCTGCTAAATTTTTGTGTTTTAGTAGGGACGGGGTTTCATCATGTCGGCCAGGCTGGTCCTGACCTCAAGTGATCCACCCACTTTGGCCTCCCAATGTGCTGGGATACAGGTGTGAGCCACAGCGCCCGGCTGGGTGTCGCTTTCTGATTGAGACAAAACGCCCTTGAGGGTCCCATGGCCCTTGAGTGCACACGGGTATATGGACGTATGGTTCCCTGCCACAGGCTCTGCCCCTCTGTCGGGATTTCTCAGGAATCCCCCCAAGTCCTGTTCCCAGCTTTCTCCCCAAGCCTCCCCACCTGTTCCCCACCCCACACCTTGCGCACTCGCTGACTGCACCAGAACTTAGTCTAGAGGTTTATTTTGAGCACAGGTGGGAGGGATAGGGGGAGAAGAGAAGCACAGGGGTCGTGGCCCCATCGGGTCCGAGGTCCAGGGAGGCGGGTCCGGTCCTGTTGGTCTTGGTCTCGAAGCGGTAGCTGGGTGCATCACCGGATCATGTTGGGGGCGCATCATCTCTGGGAGGGGCGGCTGAGGTTCAGCGAGGGAGGGGACGCTACGCCGGCCACCCCCTTCCCAGCAGACCACTGGCCTCTTCCATCAGTTTGTATGTCCGGTGAGATTGGGAGCCGGGGCTGATTGCTGAGTTCTCTTCACCTAATGCCTCTCCTCACCTAATGCCCCTGGCTTGACCCAGAGTCCGCGCCGGCTGGGGTGACCCACCGCCTGAGTTCGAATTCGAGTTCCACCCAGTGTTGTGACTTTTGACAAGTTATTTAATTCAGAGAATGCCTCATTTTTCTCCTCTCTAAAATGGGGATTATAATACTGTCCACCTGGAGGTTGTTAAGGGAATTCGGTTAGTTCATAGGCGTAAACCATTTACAACTGTGCTTGGGGGCCGGTGCGATGGCTCACGCCTGTAGGCACTTTGGAAGGCCAAGACGAGTGGATCACCTGAGGTCGGGAGTTCGAGACCAGCCTGACCAACATGGAGACCAAACCCCGTCTCTACTAAAAATACAAAATAAGCCGGGTGTGGTGGCACATGCCTGTAATCCCAGCTACTCGGGGGGCTGAGGCAGGAGAATAGCTTGAACCCGGGAGGCGGAGGTTGCAGTGAGTGGAGATCGCGTCACTGCACTCTAGCCTGGGCAACAAGAGCAAAAGTCTCAAAAAAAATGGCGGCCGGACGCGGTGGCTCACGCCTGTAATCCCAGCACTTTGGGAGGCCGAGGCAGGCGGATCAGGAGGTCAAGAGATCGAGACCATCCTGGCCAACATGGTGACGTGGTGGCGCGTGCCTGTAGTCCCAGCTACTCGGGAGGCTGAGGCAGGAGAATTGTTTGAACCCGGGAGGCAGAGGTTGCAGTGAGCCGAGATCGTGCCACTGCACTCCAGACTGGCGCCTGGCGACAGAGCGAGATTCTGTCTCAAAAAAAGGGGGGGGGAACTATCATCTCCTCCCTCCCCTAGCTCCCCCTACCTCCATACCTACCTTCCTCATTGGGGCCTCCTGGGACGGGGGCCGCTGGGCGAGGCCCTCGCGGGCGCGCCGGGTGCTGCGGGCGCTGTAAGGGAGAGGCGGGCTGCAGAAGCGCTGCCGCGCGCCAGGCCAGGCTAAGGGCGACCCCTGGGGGCTGCTGCGGACATCGCAGAGGCAGGACTAGCTAGGGCTGATCAGGCCCTGCACGAGGGATCGCGGCTGCCCCCTGTCCCGACGCACAGGTATAGGCTGGGGGCATGGCGGAGGTCTGTACCTGAGTGCGCGCAGACGAGGCCCAGCCCGGCGGCCAGCGCGGCACCCAACACAAAGGCTGCCAACACAAGCGCCACCACCGGCGCGGGCTCCAGGGCCGCGGGGGCCGGCGCGGGAGGTTCAGGGCGCACGGCGCGGCCAGAGATGATCTTGGGCGGCCCTGTGGGAAGTGCCACGCTGAGACTGGGTCCAGGACCCAGGTGTCCTTCCCACCCCCACTGACGCCCCACGGTCCCCTGCGGAGGACGACTGAGTGCTCACTGGGGGGCGGCCGCGGCACGGTGACCACGATGGGCTGCGTCAGCGTGTGCAGGTGGGGGCCATCGGCAGCCAGACTCTCGACGCTGCCACTGCCGGCGCACGCTTCGTCCTGAGGCAGACACTGGGGGAGAGGGAGGTGGGGAAGAGCCGAGGACATCAGGGCCCTGGGATCTTGGCTCTGGTCCCTAGTGCCCCCGAGAGAAACCTGAGTCCAGCTCTGCACCACAGCCAGGATGGAACCCCTGGAAATCCGGCGGCTTAGAGGTCCCTGAGCCCAGTGGCTATGCATACAAGTGGCTAGCCACCCAGCCCCTCAGGACCCCAAATCCCAGCCCCACAAGATCACATGGTCCGGCTCTCCCAGCACCTAGCATGTGAGACCCACCCCAGGTTCACAGAAATGTGTCCCCTTAGTAGTAGCCTTCTGCATCCAGCCCCCAGCTCTGAAGGATCTCAGAGCTGTCCATGAGGGAACTCAGTGCCCACACTGTCCCGGGAGAAACTCTGTTGACAGAGATCAGCCACTACGCCCAACCCCTCTACCCCCACCCCCAGATCCTCAGACCCGGAGGGTATCCTCTCTCCACCACCAGAGTGGCTTCGTGCCCAGCTCCCGAGGGGCCCCGGCGCCCAGATTCCAGGCTCTGCGCCTGCGCACCCGCGATGGCGGCGGGGGAGTCAGGGGTGCAGGCGTCCGGCGAACTTCCCGGAGGCGGCGGCAGCGGCTCAGCTGGCAGTGCAGGAACTGCACTGAGGCGTTGAAGACTGGGCGCAGGCGGAAGCTGAAGCGCACAGGGCGGGTGGAACCCGGGCTCGGCGGTGGCGGTGGCGGGAAGGCGACCGAGGCGTCGGCGGGGCAGCCCTCGCGAAGCAGTGCCAGGGCCGGCCCCGGGGCCGGGCGTGAGGACGGCGTCACTGAGCAGCGGTGCAGGGCCAGGCCCCAGCGCGGGGAGGGACGGGCCAAGGTCGCCTGGGAGACGAAGGCGCCATCAGCGATCGCCCGTCCCCGCCGTCCCCATCCGCCCCTGGTGTCCACGGGGTAACCACCTGGACGAACACGCGGCTGTCGGCCGGGACCTCGAGCGGCCCCGCGCGGCGCGGGAAGACATCCTCTGTGTCGGACAGCTTCAGACTGAAAAGCGGTCTGCGCAGCCACGGGCCGGGAGCCGTGGGGAACTGGGGCGCTGGCGGGGGTAAAGGGCGGCCCAGAGGAGAGAGAACGTGCGCTGCCCTTTAAGCCTCTGGGAAAAGTGACCCGACCACCTCGCCCCCGCCGCCGCCTTTGGAAAAGGGATGTGGTTGCAGCAGCGGATTCACCCATGATGGGCTCCGCGCCACGTTCCCCCTGACGGTAATGCGCCCCCTGCCAACCCCAGCGACCCGCACAGCTCAGCAGCTGAGCAGGGTGCAAAGCCATGCACCCCTTGAGAAGCCTCGGAAGCTGTCGAGGGCTTCCCTGGGGCGGAAGGAACAGTGAGGAACACCAGATGGTGGGATCAGGCTGAGTGAAGTGAGAGGCCCCCACCTTCCCCCTGGCTGCTCTCGGGGACACAGCAGGACCGGTGGCTCCTCTTTCTAAGGGGATATGGGTGCTGTCACCAACGGGGAAGGGGAGTGAAGAGGATACCCTCCCTAGAGGCTCTCGCAGGCACAGCCAAAGCCCAGCTAGGCCACCAAGATTGGGACTCTTCCACTTGTCCAGGCTGAGGGTAGCCATGGGGTCTCCTCCCCTCTCTGTGACCCTAAACACACACTGATGTCTGCCTTCAGGAGGTGCTGAGCAGAGTTCTGGTAAAATGGATAATCTCTAAACTCAAAAGATCACCTGCACATCACATCCATTTTTCCTAAGACAGGGTCTCCCTCTGTCGCCCAGGCTGGAGTGCAGTGGTATGAATACTGCTCACTGCAGTCTCCCAACTCCTGGGCTCCAGCGATCCTCCAACTTCAGCCTCTCGAGTAGCTGTGACCATAGGCGCCCCCACAGCCATATGGAGTCTATGTTGCCCAGGCTGGTCTGCAACTCCTGGCTTCCCTAAGTGCTGGGATTATAGGCATGAGCCCCCCGCCTCCATCCCCATCCCCCACACTTCTGAAGAGCACCTGGGTAGACTGGCCGCTTCCCACAACCCTGGCCCTCTCCGTGACTGCAGGGAACTTTGCTGAAGTGGGGATGTGAGCCATCCTTGGGATGGGGAGACAGAGGAAGACCCCACCCGACTCCCCTGCCCCCCATCCCCGGGGGAGGAGGACCAGAGGTCTAGTTGAAAGAGGCTCACACCTGTAACCCCAGCACTTTAGGAGGTTGACGCAGGCGGATCGCCTGAGGTCAGGAGTTCCAGATCAGTCTGGCCAACATGGGGAAATGCCATCTCTACTAAAAATACAAAAATGAGCCAGGCGTGCTAACTCATACCTGTAGTCCCACCTACTCAGGAGGTTACGGCAGGAGAATCACTTGAACCTGGGAGGTGGAGGTTGCAGTGAGCAGAAATCATGCGCCACTGCACTCCAGCCTGGGTGACAGAGCAAAATTCCATCTCAAAAAAAAAAAGACAGTGACACAGGGGTAGGAGCACGACAGACCCATCACCTCCCTGCCCATACATACCAGGTGGCCCGCTGGGCACAGTGGTGATCCCTGGGAGCAGGGCCAGCAGCAGCACAGTGCCCAGCATGCTGACTGGCTGAGGTCGGAGTGTTTGGGGCCAGAGCAGACACACCAGCTGGGCTGCACCAAGGCCCTGAACGTGGGCAGGTGGCCCTGTCCTTGGCCAGGAAGGAGGCAGGGAGCGGGGGTGGCAGACTGAGAGGCTGACACCAGAGCCAATGCCCAAGGCCTGGGGGGATTAAGGGATCCTTTGCTGCCCGACCTGGGGCTAATGGGGGCAGGCGGGTCCCTCACATTAGCCTCTTGATACCTTGCACCCAGCTCCCAAACCTGCCTCAGTCTCCCCTCAATGCAAAGGCCTCATCCACCAGAATGCCCCCCCTCCCACACCACCCTCTTTCCACCTTGCCCTGCCAGGCCCACAACACACCACAGACTGGAAGAAAAGGGAGGGGTTTATTCTCAAGCGCCTAGGGTTTACAAACGAGGGCATTTTGTTTTAAAAAGGGGCAGGGCAACACTGGCGGCCTGAGGAGGGGTCCGCTGGCTGGTGGGCTGGCCTGAGCCGCCCCCAGGCCTCTGCCCACCCAGTCTGCCCTCTGCCTGATCCAGAGGGATGGCTGGTGACGACGAAGGGGGAGGTCTTGAGGGGGAGGCAGGAGACTCCCCCAGGGCTCCCCAATTAACACTGAAGGGGGTGAGGGCGGGTGGACACACACTCGGGAAACAGAAAATAAAGTTAAATAAAACCAGGCAGCCTGGTCTTGGGCCTGTTCGGGCCCTGGGACCAGCCATGCAACCTTCCAACAATCCGCAGAGGCCCCCATAGCTGGACCCAGGGGAGGAGGAAAGGGCCAGGCCTATTGGCACCACTCCCCCCACTCAGCAGACCGCCGCCCCTGACACAGAGACCAACGGGCAAGAGAAGGTGGCCTTGCCCCTGGGGGCAGAGAGACCATGACGTCTATGACTTTTTAAACATGCGGCGTTTTGTGAGTATCGTTTAACAAGAGTCAACAGGCTAGGTGAGAGGAGAGCGATGCTATGCCTGCGTGGCCTCTGCCAGAGCCAGCCGGCTTCCACGCCTTTCGTGTTGGTTTTTCTTTGTGGTTTTACAGGGTTTTCTTGTTTTTTTTTTTCTTGTCCACTTGATTTGCATGCAACACCCACAAAAAGGAAACACACCCCCTCCTACTCTGGCCACCCCAGTGGGCTCCGGGGGACACCCTGGCCTGGGCCCCCAGTGCACACCTGATCTTTCACAGTCCCGGGTCTCATCGTGGGCTGGGCCAGGTGTGCATGAGTGAGTAGAGGGACGGTCGGGGCACGACAGAGGGTGATGGCCTCACACCCCCACCCTCAGCCCGGCCCCTGCCCCTGCTGGAGCTTGTCACACGTCCTCGAACCCCCACATCCACTCTGCCCTCGATCCCTGACTCCTCCTGGACCCCTCCCTCGGCCCCATGGCCCTGCTCTGTCACAAGTCCCTCTGTCACCTGCTCTGCGCCATGCCCCAAGCCCACCTTCCCTGAAGGCCATCTTGTGTGGCCAGGGCCCCAAAGACCCCACTGCACCCCGAGGTCTTCACCCCCAAGATGTGGCACCCAGAGACCCCAGAGCAGCAGCCCCAGCCCCCCAGTGCCCGAGGGAGGTTGTGGGCCCCACCACAAGCAGCTAAATGTGACTTTGGTAAAAGTTTCTGAAGGTACCGACAAACCCCTTGAGAACAAGCTCTCCTCCACCCCCCACCCCAAACACCCCACCAAGTACAATAAAATACAATAAACTCCAAAAAGGACCCCCTGAGATCAAAGAGAGAGAGAGTGCAGCCCTGTCCAGCCGCAGTCCAAATGCCCACACCGCCTTTCTGGGGGCCACTGACTCACTGCTCCATGGGAGACCTAGGCAGACCCAGGGGTCCCGTTGGGAGGGGGTTGGGTCCAAGCTCAGGCTAGGAGACAGACAGGGACAGAGAGGTAGAGCGGGGGACAGAGGGCAACAGAGGGGGAACGGGCATGTGGGGGTGGTGGAGGGCATAGCACGCTAGGAGTGTGGTGGCTGCGGGACTTGGGGGCTCTCTCCTGGCCCCTGGGGGCCGCCCTGGCCCAGAGGCTGCAGCTGAATGCACAGCGACTCTGCTCGCGGCCTGCTGTCTTCCGTTCACAGTGTCTGTCAGGGGACGCACGTGGCTGGCTGCCCCCAGGGCGGGAAGGGCTGGGGCCTGGCTGGCCCAGGACGGGGGGCAGATGGGCACCCCCCACTCTCTGTCCTCAGCCCTCGGTGGCTGTCCAGGTCCCAGGTCTCCCCTCGAGGGCAGCTGGGTGGCCGGGTGGGGAAGGGGGCCTTTGGCCATGCCCCTGGCCCCCTGTGGGGCTGGCCGATGCCACACGGCTACCTGAAGAAGGGCAGGTGCGGCTGGCTCAGGACGCTGCTAGTCCGCGGTGACTCAGTCTTCGCCATGACATCCTTGAACCAGGATGCCACGTCCACCTCCAGCGTCTCATAGCGCTTGATGAAGCTGTGTTCCTGTGGGCCCGAGGGGATGGGGCTTAGGAGGGGGTCTTCCCTCCTGGCCTCGAGCCTCCACAGGGACAGGGATGGGACTGGAACCAGGATCGGGAGGGCCACAGGTACTCACAAGTAGCTTATTATACTTTGGTCTCTTCCTGTGATCTTTAGTAAGGCTAGAGGAAGAAAAGCAAAGACAGATGTGAGAGCTAGGGAGGAGGGGATGGTAGACAACCCCCCCCACCGCCCCTGTGCTCAGGTCCTCCCCGAGGAGCCAGGGGTCCCCAAGATCTGTGTGGGGGAAGGAGCTGCAGATGTCCTCAGGACCCCTGCTGACAGCTGGGAGCAACTGTGTGTCTCTGAGCCTCATAGCCTAGGGCCAGGTGGCAAGGGCCTGGCTTGGGGAGGCAGAACTGGCTGAGGTCCCCAGAAAGGCAGGTGGGGCTCCCCTGAGAGAATCAGACGTGGAGCTCCTGCACTTGTAGCTGTGCTTGAAGAAGCGTGCTCATGACCTCCCATGGCCACCCTGCCAAACAAACGCCACAGGGCTGGCTGTCCCCTTGGGCCAGCTCCAAACTCAACTCGGGGCTCCCCGGGCATCAGCACCAGCTCCTGTCTGGAGCTGCCAGCCACGAGCCTGCCCACAGCTGCACCCACTCCATCCCAGTGTGGGGCCTCCATTCCCCTTCCGCCCTGGCCTCCCCAGCTGCCCAGAGCGGCGGGCTGCCCCTGACCTCCCAGAGGGGAGGTCCTCACCAGTCTTTGACGAAGGACTGGAAGTCCCCTGAGAAGCCCATGTGTCCAGGCAGAAGTGGGGGCTCCTCCTGCAGGACTTTGGTAAGGACCTCAAAGTCTGTCTTGCAGTTTTTGTAGGGAAACTGTCCCGTTGCCAGCTCCACCTGTGAGGGAGACGGGCAAGGCTAGACCAGCCGGGACAGGTTCGTGTTCTCCCTCCGAGTCCCACAGAAGCCCTAGGCCCTGGCTGGAGGACAGGGGCAGAGCACTAACTCACCAACGAGATACCCAGGCTCCACACGTCGGCCCGGATGTCATAGTCCGGCTTGGTGGGGTCTGGGGGGTCGATGCGCTCAGGCTGCAAGGGGAGGAGGGAAAGATGTCCCTCCAAGGCTGGGGCCGGCCTCCCAGCCCCCACCCCTCCCCTGCTGGAGGGCCCCCACTCACGGCCATGTAGGCGGCACAGCCCGCGCTCCGAGTCTTGGCTTTGGAGTCCACCAGGCGGCCGCTGATGCCGAAGTCGCAGAGCTTGATCTGACCCCGCTCATCCAGCAGGATGTTGGAGGGCTTGACGTCGCGGTGGATGACACCGTGCTTCTCCTTCAGGTAGAACAGCGCCTTCACAATCTGCAGGTGAGCAGGGGAGCGTGCATGTGACGGGCGGGGGCACGGTACAAGGCCACCCACCCGGCACATGCCCTGCCTGGCTGCTCACCGCCACTGTCATCTTGCCCAGGATGCGCTCGGGGATGGGGCCCTGCATCCGCTTCTTGAGCTTCTCAGCGCAGGTGCCCATGAGCTCCATGGCAATGAAGACGTCTGTCTGCAGGAAGGGGGCACGCAGGGGAGCTGTGTCTTCCGGCCCTCCCCGCAGCAGCTCTGCTCCCAGGGTGAGAGGTGGAGACCCTACACGGTGCGGGGCAGGGGGCGCCTGGCACGGCCGGGAACTCACATTGGTGATGAAGGTCCCGAAGCACTGCACGATGTAGGGGCAGTCATGGCTCTTGAGCACCACGTCCAGGTCCATGAGGATGCGCTTGTTCTCCTCCTTGTTCCCCGAGCGCCGCATTTGCTACATGGACAGGGACAGGGGGAACGGGAAGGAGCCTTAGCACCAGCCCAGGACACAGGGCCTGGCCCGGGTGGCCGCCAAGGCTCACCTTGACGGCAATGACATGGCCCGTCTTCCGGAAGCGCATCTTCCACACCTGGCCACATGTGCCACTGCCCATCTCGCCCAAGTTCTCCAGGTCATTGATTTCTGCCTGGTAGCGCTGGGAGGGGAGGGAGAGGTGGAGGATCCCCAGGGCCTCTGCCACCCCCGCCCCCCCACCAGTGCCCCCAGGATGGGCCCTGCCTGGCTGGGCCTCCTCCCTCCCACCGCCTCAGTGAAGGTGGTACCTGGCCTCCAATGGTCAGGTAGCCCGTCTGCTTCATGATCTCCTGCAGCTTCTGGTCAATCTCAATGCTGGGGACACAGAGCAGGTGCTGGTGGAGACAGGTCCTGACCAACCTAAGGCCACCCCAGACCCCCACACTGGGGTTCCCACCAATTTAACCATCCTCCTCCCGGGGCTGGCACGGTGGCCTCCTCAACGCTGCTGCCCATCCACCCTGTGGGGCCCCTGGCTCACCTCTCCATGCTGCGGGGCGTGAACAGGGTTGACGGGAGACCCAACATGTGGCGGGGCCGGGCGGGGGGCATGGGGTGCTGCGGGGAGCTCTCGGAGGATGGCGAGCGGCTGCCCCCATCGTTGGCCAGCGGGAGCTGCAGGGCTGGGGGGGTGAGACCAGTGGCGGGGAAGGGGGATCAGCACCCAGCTGGTCTCAGCTCCACATCTGGCGCTCCAGGGAGGGGTCAGGACCCTCACCTTCACCTACAGCGCTTCTCCAGCTAGCCCAGCACAGCCCCCCGCCCTGCAGGGCTGGAGCTGGGGTCTCCCTCCCACCCCAGACTGTCCCCAGAGTCCCTTCTCTCATCCCCTGACCTTGCAGGACATGGAGGAGGCTGGCAGAGAGGGGGGCCCCAAGTCTACACTGACAGAGAAATGAGACGGGAACCTGGGGTGTCGCTTGGCTGGGCGGCCTCCTTGGCGGGTGTGTCCACTTCCTCCCACTTCTGCCCAGGAAGCAGGCCCAGGGCCGCAGTGCCCACAGGCTGGATAGGCGAGGGCACAGTGCCTGCCGGGGCTGGCCCAGGCTATGGCCCTGCTGGTAGCACTGAACGTGGCACCCAGACAAGAGTAAGGGGGGCCACCCTGAGGAGGCAGTGGGCACGAGACTCAGGCTTCAGGCTGCCTTGCCCCACGTTCTGCTCCGGGGTTGGGGAGGGCCCCCTCGGGCCCGTGGGCTGACATGGGGGCCTCCTGACCTGGCCTGCAGAGCTGGGACCCATGGGGACAGAAGAGAACCTCAGGGGGCGTGCATCCTCTGGGAGGGGAACTCAGGGGCACAGCTCCTGCAGGGGCTGGCAGGACGAGGTGGGGGCAATGCTGGACCAGGCGGGGGTCGGCTCATCCAGCAGCCTGCATGCGGGCAGCTTGGGCATGCTACAGCAGGTGGGCAGGCGGCAGGCAGGCAGCGGGCACCCCGGGGCAGGAAGTCAGTATTAGGGGTGGGAGGGCAGGAGACAGACAGACAGGAGCCAAGACTTGGCCCAGGTGCCCAGAGGAGGCACTGCAGAGACAGGCCAGAGAAAGGCCTGGGACAGGAGGGCAGCTTCCCGGAGGAGCAAGGGGTCTCCCTGGCTGGGCTGGCAACCGGGTGCAGGAACAGAGGCCAGGAGGCTAACGTGGCTTCCAGAGGAGTCAATCCTGACACCTCACATCCTAGAGGCCCTGGCAACGGCTACAAGCACCTCCCAAGGCACCCCTCCCACAGAGGCTGGGGCCTGCCATCCTGCCAAAGCCCTCCGCGGACACCCCTCTCCCTCTCTCCTCCTCTCTTCCTCCTGCCTCATCTGCCTCGTCTCCACAGTTCTGCAGGCTGCTGGTCTAACTCAGACAGACAAACTCACCCCATGCCGGCAGATGGGCTCTGTCCCTCTGCTGTGGGCCTGGGACCCTGATCTCAACCAGCAGGAGAGGCAGGAAGACCCTGACCTCAGTCCCAATGTGGGAGGTCCAGCACTGCCCCTACCTGGTCCCACCAGCCCCTGCAGCAGCTGTGCCCCTTACCTCCCCTCCCAGAGGACCACGCAGGAGCCAGGGAAGGGCTCTGGGGACCCAGGACACAGCCAGGCCCAGCATTCATGACTGGCCTAGAGGCCTCGCCTCCCATGCCCCTCCCACCATCCTGGCCGCTGCAGCCTCGGCACCACCACATCAGCACCCCCTGTGCTTTTTTTTTTTTTTTTTGAGATAGGTCCTTGCTCTGTTTCCCAGGCTGGGGTGCAGTGGCGTGATCTCATCTCACTATAACCTCCACCTCCCAGTTCAAGTGATGCTCCTGCCTCAGCCTCCTCAATAGCTGGGATTACAGGCGCCCGACACCATGCCCAGCTAATTTTTGTATCTTTAGAAGAGATGGGTTCTCACTGTGTTGGCTAGGCTTCTCCCCCTGCCTCTTCAGGTCCCTGGCGCCTCTGCTTTGCCCATGGCCTGAGCCACAGCCCGGATCCCTCTCTGGCTCCTGAGGGCCTGTGCTCCCTGCATACCCAGTCCCCAACCCCTCTGCACCTGTCGTCTCTTCAGACACTGCCTGGTTTCCAGCCTCAGAGATTATCCAAGTCCTGCTCCCGCCCCACACCATCAGCTCTGATGGGGTAATGACCACATCCCTCGAGGAGTCCTGTGGGTCCCCTCCCTGGCGCAGCCCACCAGGCCTTCTGAGGGTGGCCCCAGAGCCCAGGGAGGAGGCTGCTGGCCCACATACTGGAGCACAGGAGGATGTAGGTAGGGGAGGGCTCGGGTCGGCGTGGGAGGAAGGAGGTATACAAAGGCCCTAAGAACAGAGGCCACAGAGGTGGTCACGGCCACATGGCGGCTCAGGAGGGTGGAGTGAGAGCAAGAGGGTGAGGATGAGAGAGAGAGAGAGAATGGATGAGAGACAGCGAGAGGCTGGAGGGCACGCATCTGCCAATAGGAGCCAAAGGTGTGCAGGCTGCCACACCAACATGCACGCACACATTGTGCAAATGCACGCACGCACAACACACGTGTGGGGTGCTGTGGCTCCAACACCCATGCAGCCAGGACACAGTCCCCTTGCCCACTGGACACACACACACACTCACAACCACACACAGGGCCAGACATCCCATCTAGTCTCTCTCCCAACACAGGTGTGCAAGCTCAGGCCCTGGCAGGGCTGTCTTCTCTCCCCTCACCTCCTTCAAGATGGCTTTTAAATTTTTTTTTTTTTTTTTTTTTTTTTGAGATGGACTCCCTCTCTGTCGCCCAGGCTGAAGCGCAACGTGTGATCTCGGCTCACTACAATTTTTGCCTCCTGGACTCAAGCGATTCTCCTGCCTCAGCCTCCTGAGTAGCTGGGATTACAAGTGCATGCCACCATGCTTGGCTAATTTTTGTATTTTTAGTAGAAATACAAAATTAGTAGAAACAGGGTTTCACCATGGTCAGGCTGGTATTGAACTCCTGACCTCATGATTCGCCTGCCTCAGCCTCCCAAAGTGCTAAGATTACAGGAGTGAGCCACTTCATGCAGCTTTTTTTTTTTTTTTTTTTTTTTGAGATGGAGTGTTGCTCTGTCACCCAGGTTGGAGTGCAGCAGTGCAATCTTGGCTCACTGCAACCTCTACCTCCTGGGTTCAAGAGATTCTGTGTCTCAGCCTCTCTAGTAGCTGGGATTACAGGTGTCTGCCACCACGCCTGGCTAATCTCTTGTATTTCTTATGGAGACAGGGTTTCACCATGTTGGCCAGTCTGGTCTCGAATTCCTGACCTCAAGTCATCCACCCTCCTTGGCATCCCAAAATGCTGAAATTACAGGCATGAGCCACTGCACCTGGCCTGTTTTTTTTAATTTTTGAGACAGGATCTGGCTCTGTCACCCAGGCTGGGGTGCAGTGGTGTGATAATGGTGCACTGTATCTTTAACCTAGCAGGCTCAGGTGATCCTCCTGCCTCAGCCTCCCGAGTAGCTGGGATTACAGGTGTGCACCACCATACCTGACTAATTAAAAAATTTTTTTGCACTTGTCCTAAAAAATCTAAAAAAATAAAAATAAAAATTTTTCTTAGTAGAGACGAGATCTTGCTATGTTGCCTAGGCTGGTCCTGAACTCCTAGGCTCAAGTGATACTCCTGTCTTGCCCTCCCAGAGTGTTGGGATTACAGGTGTGAGCCACTGTGCCCAGCCTCCCCAGAGGCTTTGTTCAAAATCCCACCTTCCCCAGAAGTTCCCCTGAGACGGGCCCCATGCAGGGCCACTCACCCAGCTAGAATGTTCTCTCTAGTGGGAATGTGCTCCCTGTCCAGTGGGCCCCCCTACTGCAGCCCCTGCTACAGAGGAGAGGGTCTCGGTCTGTTCTATTCACTGCTGTGTCCCTGGCACCCAGGGCAGGCGTGGCACCCAGGAGGGTGCTATGTGTTCATGTCGTTGTTGAGAGAGATCCACAGGCACAGGCCACCCACCAGGCCCAACTTTCTCTTTCTCTCAGTTACATACACACAGGCATGCACCCCCTTGAAGGCCACAGACTCCCATTCAGTAGGGAGCCCACCTCCTCCTCCAGGGAGTCCAAAGTGGAGCCGAGAGGCAGGGAGGGGATAAGGGTGGAGGACACAGAGGAGGCCGGGCTGGGCTGACTGCTGCTCGAGTAGAATGAGAGAGAAAGTGAGAGTGAGGGTAGGGGACATGAGGGGACACACAGAGCATGGGGGCTGGGGGATGGCATTCTGCAGCTGGGGGAGCGGTTAGGTCAATGGTGCAGATGTCCAAGCAGCGATGATAAAAAGGCTGGTACCTGCTCGTTGGGACGGGGCAGGAGCAGGGCTTAGAGTGATCACAATAACTGGATGGGGAAAAGGAAGAAAAAAAACAACACCACGATAAATCACAACAGAAACGACCAATTCGTCCAAAAGAAAAGAAATCAAATCATAAACGAGGAGGAGCGGGAGGCACCGAACTGCAGAGATGGCTGGGAACCGACAGAGATGGGGAGGATGGGGAGGATGGGATGGAGCTGACACAGACACAGATGCCTGGAGGGGACTCCTCGGGGGCCTGCCTGCCAGGGGCCTCCTAGCTCTGCATGGGAATGGCCACCCCTGAAGGCACCCGGGGCCCTAGACCCAACCCTGCCTCATCTACTCAGGGGCCAGGGAGGGCAGCGCCCAGGGGCTAGCAGGGATCTCCCTTGTCTTTCGAGGGCTTCTTATCCCAGGCAGTGTCCAACGCCAGAATCTGCACCTCCATGATTTATCTGGGCCCCCAAGAGACTCCCCAAGGAGGATCCCATGCTGACTCAGGTCAGGAGAGGGAGGAACAGGAGGGTGTCAGGCTGTGAAGGTGAGGTTGGGTGACCAGGGAATGGGTGGGATGCCCAGATACAGGGGGTACCTTCTTCCCCTATCATAATGACTCCATAGAGAGTTACATAAACTACAAAGGTCATATTGGATGAGACATGAGAGCATTTCACTGGGTCAAGAAAGACACAAAAAAGATCATGGGTCAGGGGTGGTGTTCACAGGGTTTGAAAATCTGATTCTCTCCAGCCCAGATAATTCAGAGACCAGACTATTGGGGAAAAAGCCAGGAGACTAGATGTGGTCAGTGTTCCCAGGTCAGGTGAGTGTGGAGTGGGAGGTACTGATCTAGGACGATAAGATGTCAGGGAGGTAGGTACCAATTTGGTGGGATGTCTGCTGCGGGGTGGGAGCAGGCCTAGCTAGAGTCACATTGGCCTCAGGTGTTCCCAGGTCAGGTGGGTGTGAAGGAAAGGAAGCCATCACTTGAACCCAGGTGACAAAGTTGCTGTGATGGCTGGGGGTCGATATGCATTTCTGGAGAGGTCAGACACACGCTCACCAAAATGGTGGCAGTGAAACTGTTAACAGGTGTTTGAGGGGGCCTGGTATACGTGGTAGGGGGTCTGCTGAGCCAAGGTTATTGTCGCTAGGGGGAAGAAGGGACCCCCGTCCCACCCCCCTACCGCAGACACGGTCACAGGGAGAGCGAGAGGGAAAATCCTTGGGTCAGAAGAGATGGGGAGGGGCTCTATGTGGTCAAGTGACCTCAGATGTCCCCAGGGCAGGCGTGTGCGTGGATCGTCCGCTACAAGGACTGACAAGCTCCTAGGCCAGGGGTGGGGCACGCTAGACAGTCCCTGAGATGACGGGAGTGGTAACATCAGGTCAAAAGGGACGTGTCTGTGTTTTAGGGGCCACCTGGATGTGATCACGGACGCGTGGAGTCCGGGGAGCCCGACCCAAAGGATGACGGCGATGGGGGCGGGTCATCAGCTGGGAGTCTCGCCTGGATCCGGGAACTGGGCTCCCAGGCCCTGAGGGTACGAATCCCCCAGAGCTCGCCGGCCCTACGCCCCCCGGGTCACCGTGACCCTCGCCCCGCGAGCCCACAACGGGGGGGACGGAGAGAGAGAGCACGAGCGCCCCGGAAGCGGGGGCGGGGCCTGGCGGCGGGGGCGGGGCCTCCCGCGGCGCGTGCCCCGCCCCGCCCGCCCCCTCCCCCACGGCGCCGTGCTTACTGGGCCTGGGCCGCTGTGGACTGATATCCAGGTTGAGGTCGATCCTCCGCCGGGCCTCCCGGTTCTCCTGCTTCAGCTTTGCTTCCAGGCGGGACAGCTTCTGCTCCAGGGAGGACGCCGCCATCTTCCCCGCCGCCACCGCCGCCGCTCACCGCCCGGCCGCCCGTCAGTCCGGCAGACAAACACCGCACTGCGCCTGCGCCTAGATGACCCCGCCGAGCCGCCGTCTCGCCCCGCATGGCGCATGCCCGCGGCGCGCACCCGCCCTTCCCCAGCTGCGAGCCTCCGCGCGTGCGTGCTTCGGCTCAGCCCGAAGGATGACGCCACCTAGAGCTCGAGGCAGGCAACGTGCAACCCCCTTTGTCGGCACCACGGTGGTGCGCATGCGCCAATTCCCGGGCGCTCCGGAGAGAGGCGCTGCGAGGAAACCCGCCGTTCTAGTGAGGGCGGTGGGCGAGGAAAGCGGCGCGCATGCGTACGGAGGGGAAACCGTGTTCGCGCGCGTAGTTTCTGTGCATGCGCGTTCCTGGAACCTGCGTCTGAAGTAGCGATCTACATCTGGTCTCCACGGCGGTGCAGCCTCAGCCCCCTCCTCGCTCTTCCAGTCGGCTTGGGCGTCCTTTCAGAATGCCTTCCTCACGAATGGTGCTTTGTTAGGATTCCTCTTGTGTTTAACTGCCTCCTAGCCTCCCGCTGGCAGCGGGGTGCCGGCTCCTCACTGTAGTTAGGCTCCGTCCGGAGCCCTTTCCCTTCTTGCCGGTCCCACCAGGCTCAGAGTTGGCTAAAGCCAGGCAGGAGGGGACGGCCCTGGGAACCTGGTGGCATGACCGCTGACCTCGGCGACGGGGCCAAGGTCAAGGCCAGAGTTCTTGGCCTTACCCACATGGAACCTCAAGATGCCCCCTTTATCGTTCTCACACCTGAAACGTGAGCCCAGCGCCTGGACGTGCAGAATTCCTATGTGAGGACGGGCCCTCGGGTTAGGTGCTCGGTGGCTGGGACCCCGGCAGCCTAAACCACTCCTTTAAGTGGTCTGAGGGGTGCTGGGGAAATGTCCCATCTGGAACGCAGGGTTCCCCCAAGAGCAGCTTCCCTCTGCTCTTAGATGCCAGAAAGTTTCCGATTTTGCAGAGACATCTGGGAGGTGGCCGGGACCAGGCGGACTGTACCAAGTGCCCTTCCAGCTCCTGGTCCAACAAGTGAACACTTTGGGATGAGTGTTCCAGGCTTGTCGGAACTCCACTGGTGACGACTTGTGGGTGGAGTGCACACAAGCGTAAAGTTATAGCTGAGATCTTTACCTTCCCCTCTTCCAGGTGGCCTGTGCCTCTGCTCTGAGAACAAAAAACTCAACCTTGATTCTGGCACACCGGTGTTGCTTGGCCACATGAAATAAAAGGTTAATATTATGGCCGGGCACGGTGGCTCACACGTGTAATCCTAGCTCTTTGGAAGGCCAAGGTGGGCGGATCACTTGAGGTCAGGAGTTTCAGACCAACCTGGCCAAATTGGCAAAACCCCGTCTCTACTAAAATTACAAAAAAAAAGCTGGGCATGGTATTTTCGGAGCCTGTAATCCGAGCTACTCGGGAAGCTGAGGCAGGAGCATTGCTTGAATCGGGGAGGCAGAGTTTGCAGTGAGCTGAGATCTCGCCACTGCACTCCAGCCTGGGCAAGCAAGACTTTGTCTCAGAAATAAACAAATAGACCAGGCACGGTGGCTCACGCCTGTAATCCCAGCACTTTGGGAAGATGAAATGGGGGGATCACCTGAGGTTAGGAGTTTGAGACCAGCCTAGCCAACATGGTGAAACCCCGTGTCTACTAAGAATACAAAATTCAGCCAGGTGTGGTGGTGGGTGCCTGTAATCCCAGCTACTCTGGAGGCTGAGGCAAGAGAATCACTTGAACCTGGGAATCAGAGGTTGCAGTGAGCCAAGATCATGCCACTGCACTCCAGACTCAGCAACAGAGCGAGACTCCATCTCAAAAAGACAAACAAAAATAAAAGGTTAATATTATTTACTTATTTTTAGACACAGTATCTTGTTCTATTGCCCAGGCTGGAGTGCAGTGGTGCAATCACAGCTCAATGCAGCCTCAACCTCCTAGGTCCTGGGCTCAAGCAGTCCTCCTGCTTCTGCCTCAATAGTAGCTGGGACCACAGGCCCACATCAGCACACCTGGCCAACTATTTTCTGTATGTTTTTGTAGAGATGAGATCTCATTATGTTGCCCAAGCTGGTCTCAAGCTTATGAGCTCAAGTGATCCTCCCACCTCAGCCTCCCAAAGCACTGGGATTACAAGCATGAACCTCTATGCCTGGCCCTAATAAAAGGTTTGAGACAATGACAGGAGTGCACATAAGAGATCAAAACTGGGGCCGGGCGCGGTGGCTCACACCTGTAATCCCAGCACTTTGGGAGGCCAAGGCAGGTGGATCACCTGAGGTCGGGAGTTCCAGACCAGCCTGACCAACATGGAGAAATCCTGTCTCTACTAAACATACAAAATTAGCTGGGTGTGGCGATACGTGCCTATTATCCCAGCTACTTGGGAGGCTGAGGCAGGAGAATCACTTGAACCTGGGAAGTGGAGGTTTTGGTCAGCCAAGATTTCACCATTGGCAACAGGAACAAAATTCCGCCTCAAAAAGAAAAAGAGATCAAAACTAGAATTTGCATAATTATTATTTATTAAGCACCCACTGACGTGCTCCCTCTCACAGGGAACAGTCAAGACCAAAGTCCCTGCCTGTCCTTGGAAAAATGTCACCTCTCTAGCAGGTGTCCTAACCCTGGAATCCGCCCACCTCAGGAAGTCCTTGAATAGCTCTCTGGGGAAATCTATCTGCCACCTGAAGAGCTTTGTGCGTATTGTACACCAGCATTTTCCTGAGGAAGGAGGTGCCTGGTTTCATCAGTTTCTCAAAGGGTCTAGGGCCTCAAAAGGGATCAGAATTTGGATACTTGGATTTTTTGGGGGGGGCAGAGGTGGGGTCTGACTATGTTGCCAACTGATCTTGAACTCCTAAGCTCAACCAGTCCTCCTGCCTGGGCTTCCCAGAGTGCTGGGATTACAGGCATGAGCCACAGCACCAAGCCCTGATACCTTTACATCAGCATTTCCCAACATACCGTCCCAGGACCACTTACCTACACCAGCACTACCTGGAACACTTACGTAGGAACAGACTCCTGGCCCCCATCCAAACCTCCTGAGTCAGTCTTTCAGGGGTGGGGCCTGGGATATTTTGTTTTGCCCCAACTCCCTAGTTATTTTGATGCTTAGCCAAATGAGAACCATTGTCCTGAGCTCACATATCCACAGCAAACAACTGTCTGTGTCCTCTCCTTGGGAGAGGACTCCAGATGGAAGTTGCTTTGTTTGTTGCGTGGGGAGGGGGAGTGTTGGAAATCCCACTGGGATGTGTCCTTTCTCCCATATATGGCACGAATTGCACTGGAATATCCAGGGAGAGGCAGCAGTTCTGATCTAGGGATGGGAGCAAGGCCTGCCAGAGACACAGGTGTGGTTTTGGTCGGTGAATCCCATGACTGAGTTAATCCCTCCATACCAGGTTCCACCCCAAATCCACAACATCTGGTCCCTCTTCCCAGACAAACCTGCCCCAGATCCTGCCCGGGCCCCAGAAGGCTGACACGGTCTGTCCCTCCTCTCCTGGCCTGGGCCCACTTGGCTTCCTGTCTTGGAAGACCATGGTTGAGACTCCAGGGAGGAAACGTTTTTAAGGCTTTACCTAAAACGACCCCACCCCAGGTTCATTCCTCCTCCATCTTGTCCCGCACCTCTGCCGGCAGACCCTGGTAAAGGGTGTCTTCCACCAGGAGTCCTGCCTTCTTGAGCCCCCCGCAGTTGCCAAGTTCTTCCGGCAGCGTCTCTAAACGGTTGCCTTTGAGCTCCAGGCGGCTGAGGGCCCTGAGGGCACCCACTTGGGGCGAGAGCTGGGTCAGCTGGTTGTCGCCCAGAAGCAACGTCCGCAGCTTGCGGCAGAAGAAGAGCTCATCGGGCAGGGCATCTAGGGCATTGTAGGAGAGGGCCAGGTGCTGTAGGTTCTGCAGGAGGCCCACCTCAGGCGGCAGGGAGTGGAGCCCGTTGTGGGACACATCCAGCAGACGGAGGCCCGAGCACAGGCCGAGCTGGGAGGGCAGGGTCTCCAGCTTGTTGTAGCTCAGGTAGAGCTGCTCCAGGCTCTTGAGCTTGCGCACATGCTCGGGGACGTAGGCGATCTGGTTGTGCCACAGCCTGAGCGTGACCAGCTTCCGGCAGTGCTGGAAGCTGAGGATTTCCTCGATGGAGCGCAGGTGGTTGTCCTTGAGGTCAAGTTCCTGCAGCGCGCCCAGGCTGAACACCGCATGGGGGATGCGCTCCAGCCCGCAGGCCACCAGCTCCAGCTCCCGCAACGCCACCAGCTTCTTGAGGCTGTTCAGGGCCACCAGGCGGGCCCCATCATTGTGCAGGCTGAGCCTCTGCAGGTGACCGGCGACGTCGGTCACACTGGCCGGCACCTTCCCGGCATTGCTTCGGAGGGACAACACCTTGAGCTGCTTCAGCTCCCGGAGGCTCTCCAGGGTGGCCGCCCGAGCCAGCTCCTGGGGGAAGAGCCCCTCCAGGTGCAGCTCCTCCAAGCTGCGCAGCCCAAACACCCAAAGCGGCACCTCGCGGAGCTCCTCGCATTTGACACGCATCACCTTCAGGTGGTCCCGCAGGAAGACCTGCAAGGAGAAGGGTAGCCTGGCAGGCGAGTGGAGCAAGCTGAGCTCCTGCAAGTGCACCAGTTGCGACAGCCCCGGGGGGAAGGTGATATCGCAGATGGCCTCCAGCCGGAGCGACTCCACCTCACTGAGCTCGAAGACAGTGTCGGGCAGTCCTGGAAGCATGCAGAGGGCTAGCTCCAGCCGGCCCCCGGCGTTGCGCTGCAGCTTCTGCCGAAGCTTCTCGGGCGTCCACTCGTGGTTGAGATTGAGCTGCTTTAGGCGGCTTTCGCTGACCTCGGACAGGAAGACGGCAAAGCGCTTGGAGTAGAGCGAGTCGTACTGATCGATGAGGTGCAGCATGAAGGCGAAGTCGTTCTTGACGTCAGGAATGTCCCCCATGCCAGTCTCCTCCCGGACGGAACGGAAGGAGTACTCCTTGAGGGGCCGATGGAAGAGCCAGTAGAGTGTGTAGATGCAGGTGAGCCCGTAGATGCACACGAAGGAGATGTAACAGAAGGCCAGCTTGGAGAAGAGGTGGGCCTTGGTGTGGTTGCAGCAGAAGCTGGCGTAGCCCGTGACCTCCGACGTCTCCACCCTGCAGGCCACCAGGAAACTGATCTTCTCCACATAGACCAGGTTGTAGACCAGGATGGCCAGAAACTTACACACCTTCAGCACCGTCTGCCGGATGTACATGGTGTACAGGATGTCGCCCTCCTCCACGTGCATGCGGAACTTCTTCACCTTCTCAAACAGGGCTTTGGCTTGCTCACCCTCCTTTTTGTCCAGCAGGGTGACAACCGGAGGCTCGGTCACCACCTTCTCTGGTTCCACCAGCACTTTCTCCTTCTCACCTTCCCCTGCCTTCCCCGACCCGGCCCCTGCCGTGGCTGCTACGGTTGCTGTGGCCCGTCCGGCGGCAGCTGGGCCCTTCTGGTTCTCCCCAGAGACCTCGGACAGGGCCCTTGTGGTCCACGGAGAGTCGAAACACTTGCCCAGGATGGAGATGAAGTGTTCGATCTTGGAGCTGGTGCCAGGGAACTTGAACCAGAAGCTGGTGCAGACCATGAAGATAAGTGTGTGAATGACCACAAGATAGGGGAAGTACTTGGCGTACCAGTGCAAGGCCGTCTCATAGCACAGCTGGTTAATGAAGCTGTACTGCTGCAGGTCCAGGTTGTTCTTAAGGCCTTTCACCTCCTGCAGGGCACCCATCTGCTCAGGGACCCCACGAGGCAGCAACTGCTGGCACGGGGCCTCTGATAAGTTCTCCTGGGGCTCATGATTGGGCAGACAGATGATTTTGTCCTGTGTCACCTGAGGAGCAAAACAGAAAAAGGGCTGTCATCCCAGCACTTTGGGAGGCCGAGACGGGCAGATCACTTGAGGTCAGGAGTTCAAGACCATCCTGGCCAACATGGTGAAACCCTGTCTCTACTGAAAATACAAAAATTAGCAGGATGTGGTGGTGGGTACCTGTAATCCCTCCCAGCTACTCAGGAGGCTGAGGCAAGAGAATTGCTTGAACCCAAGAGGTGGGGGTTGCAGTGAGCCAAGATCATGCCATTGCACTTCAGCCTAGGCAACAGAGTCAGACTCCGTCTCAAAAATAAATGATTTTAAAAAGAGAGAGAATGAGGAAAATGGAAAAAAAAAAAGGTGGAAGGTGGGAGACTCCCCCCCTCCCCACCCATCTCTGACTGTCACCAAGCCAGCTGTGACTTTGGAAGAGTTTTACTAAACCTTTAAGCACTAGTCTTGTTTTTTTTTTTCTTTTTCTTTTTTTGAGACCAAGTCTCCCTCTGTCACCCAGGCTGCCATGCAGTGGTGCGATCTTAGCTCACTGCAACCTCTCCATCCCAGGATCAAGCAATTCTCCTGCCTCAGCCTCCTGAGTAGTTGGGGCTACAAGCACACACAACCATGCCAGGCTAATTTTTGTATTTTTAGTAGAGATGGGGTTTCACCATGTTGGCCAGGCTGGTCTCCAACTCCTGGCCTCAAGTGATCCCCTGCCTCAGTTTCCCAAAGTGCTGGAATTACAGGCGTGAGCCACCACACCCGACAAAGCACTGTTCTTTGTCTGAGAAAAGGAACTGGGTTGAATCATGTCCCCCCAAAAGATGTTGAAGTTCCAACTCTGAATCCTTGTGAATGTGGCATTATTTGAGCTGCTTCAGGCGGCTCCTGTTTGGAAATAGGGTCTCTGCAGAGGTAGTCAAGTTAAGACAAAGCCTGTAGGGTGGGCCCAGTATGACTGCATCCTTGGAGAAAAAGGAAATTTAGACACAGAGAAAGACACATAGAGGGAAGATGACGTGAGGATACAGGGAGAGGCTGGGTGCGGTGGCTCAGGCTTGTAATCCCAGTGGTTTCCAAGGCAGTGGGAGGGGGGGTCAAGCAGGGGTGGTAGGGGAGGATTGTTTGAGGCCAGGAGTACAAGGTTACAGTGAGCTATGATTGCACCACTGCACTCTAGCCTAGGTGACAGAGCTTGCTTTAAAAACACTGTCTCTCTTTTGTTTTGAGACACAGTTTTGCTCTTGTTGCCCAGGCTGGAGTGCAATGGCGCAACCTCTGCCTCCTGGGTTCAAGTGATTCTCCTGCCTCAGCCTCCTGAGTAGCTGAGATTACAGGCACCCACCACCATGCCCAGGTAATTTTTTTGGGAGGGAGGAAGGTATTTTTAATAAAGACAGAGTTTCACCGTGTTGGCCAGGCTGGTCTTAAACTCCTGACCTGAGATGATCCACCTACCTTGCCCTCCCAAAGTGCTGGGATTACAGGCTCGAGCCACCATGCCCAGCAAAAATGCTGTCTAAAAAAAAAAAAAAAAAGGCCAGGCGTGGTGGCTTATGCTTGTAATCCCAGTATTTTGGGAGGCCGAGGCGGGTGGATCACAAGGTCAGGAGTTTGAGACCAGTTTGGCCAACATGGTGAAACCCCGTCTCTACTAAAAACACAAAAATTAGCTGGGTGTGGTGGCACGCGCACCTGTAATCTCAGCTACTCGGGAGGCTGAGACAGGAAAATCACTTGAACCTGGGAAGCGGAGGTTGCAGTGAGCTGAGATCATGCCACTGCACTCCAGCCTGGGCTGGGTGACAGAGCAAGATTCCGTCTCAAAAAAAAAAAAAAAGGGGAGAATGTTATCTACAGCCAAGGAATGCCTGGAGCTACGAGAATCTAGGAAGGAGGCTTGGAAGATTCTCCCTTACTGTCAACTGTCACCTTGATCTCAGACTTCTGGCCAACTAGAAAAGGATACATTTCTGGTGTTTAAGCCACTCAATCCTTGCTACTTTGTTACAGCAGAAGTAACAAACTCATATAGCAACTGCAGTCCTTTCCTGATTCCAGGGATGAAATTGAGCATTATCAAAGTATAGAGCTGGGCACGTGGCTCACACTTCTAATCCCAGCACTTTGGGAGGCTGAGGTGAGAGGATTGCTTGAGGCCAGGAGTTCGAGACCAGCCTGGGCAACATAGCAAGACTCCTGTATCAACAAGAAATTTATTAGCTGGGCATGGTTGTGTGTGCCTGTAATCCCAGCTACTCTGGAGGCTGAAGCAGGAGGATCCCTTGAGCCCAGGAGTTCAAGGCTGCAGTGAGCTATGATCATGCCACTGTACTCCAGCCTGCGTGAGAGAATAAGACCATTTGTGGGGTTTTTTCTTGTGTTTTTTTTTGGTGGAGTCCCACTCTGTCTCCCAGGCTGGAGTGCAGTGGCAGGATCTCAGCTCAGTGCAACCTCCACCTCCCAGGTTCAAGTGATTCTCCTGCCTCAGCCTTCCAAGTAGCTGAGATTACAGGTGTCTGCCACCATACTCGGCTCATATTTGTATTTTTAGTAAAGATGGGTTTTCACCATGTTGGCCAGGCTGGTCTTGAACTCCTAGCCTCAAGCGATACTCCTGCCTCAACCTCCCAAAGTGCCGGGATTACAGGTGTGAGCCACCGAGCCTGGCCTGTTTCTTTCAGAGCTGAGATTGTGGCATTGCACTCCAGCCTGGGTGACAGAGCAAGACAGTCTTCTTTCTCTGGCCAACACAGTGAAACCCCATCTCTACTAAAAATACAAAAATTAGCTGGGTGTGGTGGCATGTGCCTGTAATCCTGCCTACTCGGGAGTCTGAGGCAGAAGAATCACTTGAATCTGGGGGCAGAGGTTGCAGTGAGCTGAGACCATGCCACTGCACTCCAGCCTGGGCGACAGAGCAAGACAAGACTCCTTCTCAAAAAGAAAGCCGGGCAACGTGGCTCACACCTGTAATCCTGGCAGTTTGGGGGCCTATGCAGGCAGATTACTTGAGATCAGGAGTTGGAGACCAGCCTGGCCAACACTGTGAAACCTGGTCTCTACTGAAAAAACTAGCCAGGCAGCCAGGCATGGTGGCTGATGGGGTCAGGAGATCGAGACCATCCTGGCCAACATGGTGAAACCCCATCTTTAAAAAAAAAAAAAAAATTAACCAGGCATGGTAGCGGGCATCTATAATCCCAACTACTCAGGAAGCTGAGTCAGGAGAATCACTTGTACTGGGGAGGTGGAGGTTGCAGTGAGCTGAGATCATGCCACTGCACTCCGACCTGGGCAACAGAGAGAGATTCTGTCTCAAAAAAAAAAAAAGGAATGGCATAGCATCATGGAGGACTCTGGTACTCCTGGCTCTGGAGGTAAGAAAGATAAGCGGTATGGATTGGTTTCCGAGTGGGGCTCTGTCTTCAGCTTCCTTTCTCACTTTCTTGGGTGATGGGAGGGCTTCAGGACTTCTCCACACCCCTGCCCCACCCCTCTGGTCATGCCCCCTTCCCAGGGGAGCCCCTCACCTGGAGGGTGCAGCCAAAGACCCCAATCATGAGCATGGCCACAGTGAGGTACTCAGCCAGCACGTCCCACCAGGGTTTGAGCACCTTGAATGCAGGCTGCTGTTCCGTGAACTGCTTGAACTCGGCCACTGGGATCATGCTGCCTGTGGGAGGGGCGAGACGGGGGGTGCAGAGACCCTCAGGATGGGAGGCTCTGCAGGGGGTCCCAGAGGAGCCAGACACGGGCAGGGCCGTGCTCCTCATCGGCCCGTGAGCCTGCCTGCCCCCACTTCCCTCTTAGCCTGGCCTCAGTCACCCTCCATGGAGATGTCACCTCCTTCCCAGAACCAAGCAGCCACTCTTCCCCTCTGGGCAGCCCTGCTCCTGATCTGACTTGTTTGACCTTGAAGAGCACAGGAGGGGTAATCCACAGGGCCGCCACCCTCCAGCTTACCATGTGCCCCCTCCAAAGCCAGGCATCCCTCTCCCACCCCTGACACCAAGGCCTGAAAACATCTGCCCTGATCCTCCCTGACCGCAGACGCTCAGCGTCTGGGCCAGCCCCGGCTCTCACCACCACCAGACCTGAGAGCGTTCCAAGGCTCAGGACTTCCGGGGTGTGGGCCCCCCACCCCCTCCAGGGGTGCTCCAGGCACCACCTCCAACCCCCAACCGGAAAAGCCGGCTGGAGCCTGGCTCTGATTACCAAGGCCCAGGGACAGGGAGTGGCCAAGCTGAAGGCTAGTCAGCCCTGGGGGACGGGGGTGACGAGGACACCTGAGTTTCTACAGGGGCTACAGCCCAGAATCACAGGCAGAAACCAGAGACTGGGGCTCTGAGAGGTGGCAATGGGTGCCAGGATGTTGGAGGGGGAGGGGATTTGCAAATGGAAAGCTGTCAGGTGACACCTACAAGCAGGCCAGGGCTGTGCTGCCAGGCTCCTGACTGGCCCACTCTGTGTGTTCCCAGGGTCTCCTTTTAGACCAAGGTATCATCATTGGAGATGCAGACAGGCCAGCCACAAGTCACACTGGCGTATGGGGCATGAGCTGAGATGTTGCTCTCCCAGGCAGGCAGCCACTTCCCCGGAAGCTGGAGGTGGAACAAAGAGGGTAGGGACCCCTAGACCACCCACTTCTGCCAACATCAAATTCCTCCAGTCCTGGGAGTCTCCTGTCCTTGTCCAGACAGATCATCTGTAACAGTCTGGACATGGTGGCTCACACCTGTAATGCCAGCACTTTGGGAGGCTGAGGTGGATGGATCACTTGAGGCTAGGAGTTCGAGACCAGCCTGACCAACATCGTGAAACCCAGGGTCTACTAAAAATACACACAAAATTAACAAGGCGTGGTGGCACACACACCTGTAATCCTAGCTACTTTGGAGGCTGAAGTGAGAGAGTCTTGATCCCGGGAGGTGGATGTTGCAGTGAACCGAGATCGTGCCACTGCACTGCAGCCTGCATGACAAGAGTGATACTCCATCTCAAAAAACAAACAACAACAACAAAAACAAACAAACAAAAAAGATAATCTGTAACTGCGCGCAGGGATCGGGCCAGGAAGGAGAGCATCCGGCCCATCACGGGGTTCTCTCTGGCTCCCCACCCATCTCCCCAGGAAGAATCTAGGGAAGCTCTGACCCCCTGTCCCACAACTTAGCCAACAGCTCTGACATGTCTGAGCCTCCCTTTGCAGTTTCTGTGCCTCCCAAATACTTTGGGGTAACATCTGGGTAAAAACAAGGTAGGATGCCGGCTCCACCCACCAGGCTAAAGGCCAGGCAGTACCCAAAGACCACATCCTTTTACCCCCTCAGAGGCCCCTACTCTGGTCTGGGGGATTGGATAGGCAGGCAATGGGGTTGGTACGGCCCGTCCACACCCGGACTCACCATGAAGCCTAAAATGTCATGGGTCCCCTGACTCAGGTGGTGATTCACCCAGACCCAGATATGTGCAAGGGGGTGCCCAGAGCACAGGGTCCCTCACCCCATGGCCCGCCCCTCACATTCATTTACACCCCCTGCCCTATACAAAAAGCCAAGTATACTTTGGGAGGCCAAAGTGGGTGGATCACTTAAGGTGAGGAGTTCGAGACTAGCCTGGCCAAGATGGTGAAGGAAAAATACATAAATTAGCCGGTCATGGTAGACAATCCCTTGAACCGGGGAGACAGAGGTTGCAGTCAGCTAAGATTGTACTACTGCACCGCAGCCTGGGTTACAGAGCAAGACCCTGTCTCAAAAAAAAAAAAAAGCTGGGCACGGTGGCTCACGCCTGTAATCCCAGCACTTTGGGAGGCCGAGACGGGCAAATCATGAGGTCAGGAGATTGAGACCATCCTGGCCATGGTGAAACCACATTTCTACTAAAATTAAAAAAAAAAAAATTAGCCGGGCGTAGTAGTGTGTGCCTGTAGTCCCAGCTACTCAGGAGACTGAGGTAGGGGAATCGCTTGAATCCCGGAGATAAAGGTTGCAGTGAGCTGCCACTGTACTCCAGACTGGTGAAAGAGCAAGACTCTATCTCAAACAAACAAACAAACAAACAAAAAAAAAAAGGGGCCGGGCGCGGTGGCTCACGCCTGTAATCCCAGCGCTTTGGGAGGCCCAGGTGGGCGGATCACCTGAGGTTGGGAGTTCGAGACCAGCCTAACGTGGAGAAACCTCGTCTCTAAAAAAAGAAAAAAATTTAAAAAAATAAAAAAACAAACAAAAAAAAGAAAGAAAGAAAGAAAAAAAACACCTACTTACTCCGGGGGCTGCAGAAGAAATCACACAAAACACATACACAATACACAAGCAGGGACCAACTTCCTGACCTGGTGTAAGCTCCACCAACACCCATCCCAGGTGCACAATCACAGACAAGAAGGCAGAAACACTCAGGGGATCGGGGGCAGCCACAGGGGCTATCATTATCTGTCTCCATGACTCAAACTTGGTCATCCCAAACCTGCCATTAAATTTCCACAGACAAGACAGGCTCCCACTTTGTCTGAGCAGGGCTGGTGGGAAGATCCAGAAAGAGGAGCTCGAAGAATTGGGGCAGAGCCAGGGAAAATACAACCATGGGGACCACACTTAACTTCCTCCACCAGACACTCTCAATGCCTCATTTTATCCAAACTCAGGCAGCATGGATTTGGGGACTTTGCTTTCCAGACTCAGGGAAGATAAATAACTTGCTCAAGCTTCTACAGTTCCAAGTGGCCTTTGAAGCCTGACCTATCCAAGATCCAAGTCCTGCCTGTAGGATAGCAAGCACTCTGTTCCTTCTTGAGAGACAGCTTCTCACTAAAATACAGCATCTTGCTGGGTGCGGTGGCTCACGCCTATAATCCCAGCACTTTGGGAGGCCAAGACGGGCAGATCATTTGAGTTCAGGAGATTGAAACCAGCATGGCCAACATGGTGAAACCCTGTGTCTACCAAAAATACAAAATTAGCTGGCCACTGTGGTGGGCACCTATAATCCCAGCTATTGGGGAAGCTGAGGCAGGAGGTTGCAGTGAATCGTCCTGGGCAACAGAGCAAGACTCTATCTCAAAAATCAAATAAACAACAACAAAAAAGACACAGCATCTTTGCCAAAAGCACCTAAGAGCGGTGTTGCATTGCAGCAGGCCAGGCTGGGAGGTCTTGCCCGCTAAGACCATGTGGCTCCCACCAGCCCTGGCTCCACCCCCCCATGCCTCACCCCTCCTCCCTCCCAGGTCCTCCTCAAGCCACTTGCCTACAAAAAATGTGGTGGTGAGTTCCTGCTTCGGGAAGGGTGGGAGAGTGAGAGCCTCCCCACCCACAGCCCATGCTGAGAGGCCGGGAAGAAGGAAGAAGCATGTGACAATTTTAAGCCCTAAGAGAGGTTTCGAAGAACACAAGTTCCAACCATTTTTTTTTTTTTAAGAGATAGGGTCTTGCTCTGTCACTCAGGCTGGAAGTTCAGTGGTGCAATCATAGCTCACTGCAGCCTCAAGCTCCTGGGCTCAAGTGATCCTCCTGCCAACCCCTCCTGGGTCCCTGGGAGCAGAACAGCTGGAAGCAGCTGGGAGCAGCCTCCCCAGCAGATGAGGCTACAGGTGCGCACCACCATGCCCAGCCAATTTTTGTATTTTTTGTAGAGATGGGGTTTCACTATGTTGCCCAGGCTGGTCTCGAACTCCTGAGCCCAAGTGATCCTCCTATCTCAGCTTCCCAAAGCGCTGGGATTACAGGCATGAACCACTCCACCTGGCCTCAGATTTTTTTTTTTTTGAGATGGAGTCTTGCTCTGTCACCCAGGCTGGAGTGCAGTGGTGCAATCTCAGCTCACTGCAACCTCCACGTCTCGAGTCCAAGTGATTCTCATGCCTCAGCCTCCCAAGTAGCTGGGACTACAGGCGTGCACCACCACACTGGCTAATTTATGTATTTTTAGTAGAGACAGGGTTTCACCATGTTGGCCAGGTTGGTCTCCAACACCTGACCTCAGGTGACCCGCCCACCTTGGCCTCTCAAAGTGCTGGGATTACAGGCGTAAGCCACGGTCTCCAGGTGAGCCTCAACCTTTTATACAAAGGAGAAACTGAGGGTCTAGAGTGGGGGAGGGTGGCATCTTTGTAGCCCATCCTGGGCCAGGCCCCAGGCCTGTGGACTCCCAGCCGGGTCTTTTCCAAGCTGCCTCTGCTACAGACGTGAAGGTCTGGGACATCTATAAGTTCAAGAGCACCAGAGGTCAGGCTTGGTTGAACCCACCCCAAGTGGTAGGTTCTCGGGCTCTGAGGAGCTCCCGGGGATGAGTTGTCAATGTCTTCCCAGATGCCAAGGGGAAGGGAAAGTGGTTGCGACCCCCAAAGTCAAGTCCAGCCTGTTGATCTTCATCTTGAGACGTTGGCCAGGCCTGCCTGGCTCCCAGGACCGGCACCTCGTGGGTCAGGTTTCTCTTTGCCCGCGCCCGCACCCCTACTCACTCCTGGAGTGTCTGGGCGGCCCGCCCTGGCCACAGGGCCAGCGCACCTGGAGCGGCTCTGCCCTGGGACTCCCAGCCCGACTCCCACCCCGCCACCTCGGGGTGCCCAGAGGCAAAGAGCCACCTACTCACCGTTCCGGGAGGGACGCTGGGCCCAACTCCTGGGTCCCTGAAAGCGGCAAAGCGGAGCAGCCGGGACTCCCGCAGAGTTCCTGGGCGGGCCGCGAGGGTGAGTCAGGGCAGGCGGGGACGGGAGCCCGGGAGTCGCCCCGTCCCGCCCCGCCCCCGGACGACTCGGCCCCGCCTCGCCGCAGGCGCGCCCAGGTCGACCCCGCTCCAAGCGCCGCGCGATCTGCGGGGTTGAGGGAAGAGAATGGTCGTATCCTACTCTGCCCTGGTGGGCTCGGCGCTGGCGGGACATGCGGGGGTCTTAGAACTTTGCAACTCTGCAGTCTGCCTGGACCCTGGCAGCAGGGGAAAATGAGAAAGCTGGAGACCCTGAACTCCCAAAGCCATTCTACCGCCACCCTTCTGGGAACCTGGTGTAACAGACCTTGTCAAGAAAGAGTGGAGGTCCGGCTCTGTGACTCATGCCTGTAATCCCAACACTTTGGGAGGCCGAGGCAGAAGGATATCTTGGGCCCAGGAGTCTGAAACCAGCCTCAACAATATAATGGGACCGTAGCTCTACCAAAAACTTTAAAACCTACAAAAACAAAATTTTAAAAGTTAGCCAGGTGTGGTGGTGTGTGCCTGTAGTTCCAGCTACTCTGGAGGCTGAGGTGGGAGGATCACCTGAATCTGGGAAGTTGAGAGGCTGCAGCGAGCTATGATTGTGTCGTTTCACTCCAGCCTGGGTGACCAAGCAAAACCCTGTGTCAAAAAAAAGTGTGGAAAGGCTTCCTCCAGCTCCCCAAGGCCCAGTCACTTGGCCTTAAAGCCCAATCAAGGCACAGGTGACTTGAGTCTTCAGGTCCTGGGAGTGGAATTGGGGGAAGAAAGGAGAGGGGAGGGGAGGGCTTCTTCCTTGGAGCTCTGGCCGTGGGGCAGGAACTGGGCTGAACCAATGGAAGTTGAATAGAGTGGGGATGCCCACGTGTCTAACCTTGTGACCTGGTGGGGGGGTGGGGGATCACAGTGGCTAGGGGGCTCTTAGAGCCCAGCTTCCCTGCCTCCCCACCCCACCCTGGCCACCCCACCTAGGGAGGCCCGAGCTGAGTCTTAGACGAGCAAACCTGTGGAGTTGGACCTTGATTGACTCTCGGTCTGAAACACCATGGCTATGTCTATGGACATAACACTCTGAAAGTGCCTGACCTTGTCTGATCTTGGAAGCTAAGCAGGGTCAGACCCGGTTAGTACTTGGATGGGAGACTGTCTAGGAATACCAGGTGCTGAAGAGTTGGGCTGGGCATGGTGGCTCACACCTGTAATCCCAGCATTTTGGGAGGCCGAGGTGAGCGGATCACCTGAGACCAGCTTAGCCAACATGGTGAAACCCTGTCTCTACTAAAAATACAAAAATTAGCTGGGCGTGGTGACTCAAGCCTGTAATCCCAGCTACTTGGGAAGCTGAGACAGGAGAATCACTTGAACCTGGGAGGGTGGAGGTTGCAGCCAGCCGAGATCGAACCACCGCCCTCCAGCCGGGGTGACAGAATGAGACTACATCTCAAAACAAAACAAAAACCATCCATAGAAATGTTCCTACCTGGACTTAGGGTGGGAGAGGGAAAGTCATCCCTGGCAGGGTAAAAGAAGTCCTGACATTGACCAGGTCTCAGACAGCATGAGACCCGAACCTTCTAGGGTTGGAAACTCGTAAGTCAGGGATCCTCTGGGCACCGCCACAGGGAGTCCAAAGACAAACGTTCATTGCACATTTAGCAGATCTTTAAGAGCACCTGTTGTCTGTAAGCACCTGAAGCTTCCTTGCAGGACAAGATGAGCAGGGCTCCTGACTCTGAGCTCTTCGGTCCTAAGAGAGACACACTAAGCTTGTAAACAAATGAAGGACACCACCTGGTTCATGCCTTTAATCCCAGCAATTTGGGAGGCTGACCAAGGTAGGTGGATCGCTTGAGTCCAGGAGTTTGAGATCAGCCTGAGCAACATAGTGAGATCCCATCTCTACAAAAAATAAATAAATAAATAAAAATGATAGAAAAATTAGTTGGGCATAGTGGCACATATCTGTAATCCCAGCTACTTGGGAGGCTGAGGTAGGATAATTGATTGAACCCGGGAGGCAGAGATTACAGTGAGCTGAGATGGCACCACTTCACTCCAGCCTGGGTGACAGAGCGAGACTCCGTCTCAAAAATAAGTAAATAAGTGAATAAAAATGAGCCAGGTGTGGGGGTGTGCACCTGTGGTCCCAGCTACTTGAGAGGCTGAGACAGGAGGATCGCTTGAGCCTGGGAGCTGGGGGCTACAGTGAGCCATGATTGCACCACTGCACTCCAGCCTGGGTGGCCAGACAGAACTGGCTCTTTTTTTTAGACAAAGTCTTGCTCTGTTACCCAGGCTGGAGTAAGGTAGTACGATCTTGGCTCACCACCACCTCCGCCTCCTGGGTTCTAGTGATTCTTCTGCCTCAGCCTCCTGAGTAGCTGGGATTACAGGTTCCTGCCACCTGTAATTTTTGTATTTTTAGTAGAGATGGGGTTTCACCATGTTGGTCAGGCTGGTCTCAAACTCCTGATCTCGTGATCCGCCTGTCTCAGCCTCCCAAAGTGTTGGGATTACAGGCGTGAGCCACTGCACTCAGCCTTTTTTCTTTCTTTCTTTTTTTTTGTTTTTGAGATGGAGTCTTACTCTTTTTGCCCAGGCTGGAGTGTCAGAGGCACGATCTCAGTTCACTGCAACCTCCACCTCCCAAGTTCAAGTGATTCTCCTGCCTCAGCCTCCCGAGTAGCTGGGATTACAGGCATGCACCACCACACCTGGCTCATTTTGTACTTTTAGTAGCGATGGGGTTTCTCCATGCTGGTCAGGCTGGTCTCAAACTCCCAACCTCAGGTGATCTACCTGCCTCGGCCTCCCCAAGTGCTGAGATTACAGGCGTGAGCCACCACACCCAGCCAAACACAGCTCTGAAAAACAAACAAGGCTGGGCGAGGTGACTCACACCTGTAATCCCAGCACTTGGGGAGGCTGAGGTGGGCAGATCACCTGAGGTCGGGAGTTCAAGACCAGCCTGACCAGCATGGAGAAACCCCATCTCTACTAAAAATACAAAATTAGCTGGATGTAATTAGTGTCTCACGCCCATAATCCCAGCTACAGGGGAGGCTGAGGCAGGAAAATTGCTTGAACTCGGGAGGCAGAGGTTGCGGTGAGCCAAGATTGCGCTATTGCACTCCAACCTGGGCAACAAGAAACTCTGTCTCAAAAAAAAAGAAAGAAAGAAAGAAGGAAAGAAAGAAAGAACGAACGAACGAACGAACGAGGTATTGCCAGTTTGTGACAACTGTTGTGTATATAAGAAAACAAGGTGAAGGGTAGCAGGGGATAAGGGTTCCCTTGAAGACCTCTTTAAGGAAGGAACCTTTGAGAAAGGTTGTCTCTCTTTTGGAGTGATTCTTCCTGTCTTCCTCTTTATTTTATTTTATTTTTTGAGATAGAGTCCTGCCCAGGTTGGAGTGCAATGACACGATCTGGGCTCACTGCAACCTCCGCCTCCTGAGTTCAGGCGATTTTCCTGCCTCAGCCTCCTAAAGTGCTGGGATTACAGGCATGCACCACCAAACCCTACCTTCTTCTTTTCCTTTCTCTCTCTCTTCTTTTTCTTCCTTCCTTCCTCTTTCTTTCACCTCCTCCTCCTCCCCCTCCTCCTCCTCCTTCTCCTTCTCCTTCTTGTTTCCTCCTCCTTCTTCATTCCTCTTTTTTTTCACCCTCTGTTGTCCAGGCTGGCATGCAGTGGCATGATCGTAGCTCACTGCAGCCTTGAACTCCTGACCTCAGGTGATCCTCCTGCCTCAGTTGATCCTCCTGCCTCATCCTTCCAAGTAGCTGGGTCCACAGGCATGCACCACCACATCTGGTGGATTATTTATTTATTTATTGTAGAGACAGGGTCTTGCTATGTTGGCCAGGCTGGTCTCAAACTCCTGGGCTCAAGCAGATCCTCCCATCTTGGCCTCCCAAAGTTCTGGGATTACAGGCATAAGCCACCACGCCCAGCCTACTTCCTGTCTTCTGAGAGGCTTTTTGGGATTCATCCCCTGGGGATTTGTTTGCAACCACATGCTGAAATAAGCTTTTTTTTTTTTTTTTTTTTTTTTTTTTTTTTTTTTTGAGAAGGAGTCTTTCTCTGTCTCCCAGGCTGGAGTTCAGTGGTTCGAACTTGGCTAACTGCAACCTCCGCCTGCTGGGTTCAAGTGAGTCTCCTATCTCAGCCTCCTGAGTAGCTGGGATTACAGGCACTGGCCACCACACCCAGCTAATTTTTGTATTTTTAGTAGAGATGGGATTTTATCACGTTGGCCAGGCTGGTCTTGAACTCCTGACCTCAGGTGATTCACCTGCCTTCCTCAGCCTCCCAAAGTGTTGGGATTACAGTCGTGAGACACCACGCCCAGCTTCAATACTTGTTATTTACTACCCAGCTTCTAAGATTTTAGAATGTGAGTTAACTATTACTTTGTAACAAATTACCTCCAAATTTACTAGCTTAAACAAAGTATGTATTGTCCCTGCGCAGTGGCTCACAACTGTAATCCCAGCACTTTGGGAGGCCAAGGCGGGTGGATCACTTGAGGCCAGGAGTTCGAAACTGGCCTAGCCAACATGGCAAAACCCCATCTCTACTAGAAATACAAAATTAGCTGTGCATGGTGGCACATGTCTGTAATCCCAGCTACTTCGGAGGCTGAGGCAGGAGAATTGCTTGAACCTGGGTGGTGGAGGTTGCAGTGAGCTGAGATTGAACTCCAGCCTGGGCAACACAGCAAGACTCTGTCTCAAACAAAAAAACTCACACATTAAAATATATATGTATCTGTTATTTATTTATTTTTCTTTTACAGATGGAGTCTCCTTATGTTTCCCTGCTGGCCTCAAACTCCTGGGCTCAAGGGGATTCTCCCATCTTAGCCTTCCCAGTAGCTGGGACTACAGTGGCCTGGCCTTCACCTGAGCCAGTGGCTATGCTGGGTAGTTCATCCAGCTTCCCTCCCGGCCTGTTCCAAGCAACCACTGATGTGCTGTCTGTCACTACAGATTAGCTTGTGTTTTCTAGAATGTTCTATAAATGGAATCATACAGTGTGTGCTTTTTGTGGCTTCTTTTGTTCGGCGTGCTTTTGAGATTAGTCCCTGTTTTGAGCGTAGCTGTAGTCTGTTCCTTTCTATTGCCAAGTTTTATTCCATTGTAGGGGACACTTTGATTCATGTTAGTCATCCCTCTGTGGATAGAGGTTTTGGGAGTGTTTTTATAAGAGGGCAGAGTCCAGATCCCAATTAATTACAGGGTGGGTTTCGTGTACCCTGGAGGAACCCTTGCATCATAGTCAGAAGACAGGAGAGGCTGAGTGAGGTGGCTCCTGTCTGTAATTCCAGCACTTCAGGAGGCTGAGGTGGAAGTGTCACTTGAGCCCAGGAGTTTGAGACCAGGCTGGGCAACATACAGACACCCTGTTTTTCTACAAAAGATTTAAAACTTAGCTTGGTGAGGGGGCAGGGAAGGAAGATGGAAAAAAAAAAACCAGACTGGCATGATGGGGTAGCCTTTAGTCCAAGCCACTTGGTTGTTTTTTTTTTTTCCTTTTGAGATGGAGTCTTGCTCTGTCACCCAGACTGGAGTGCAGTGGCGCAATCTCAGTTCGCTGAAAACTCCGCCTCCCAGGTTCAAGCGATTCTCCTGCCTCAGTCTCCCGAGTAGCTGGGATTACATGTGCAGACCACCATGCCTGGCTACTTTTTGTATTTTTAGTAGACATGGACTTTCACCATGTTGGCCAGGCTGGTCTCAAACTCTTGACCTCATGATCTGCCCACCTCAGCCTCCCAAAGTGCTGGGATTACAGGCGTGAACCACTGCGTCCAGCCTGTTTTGTTTTGGTTTTGAGAAGGAGTCTTGGTCTGTCATGCAGGCTGGAGTGCAGTGGCATGATCTCGGCTCACTGCAACCTCTGCCTCCTGGGTTCAAGTGATTCTAGTGCCTCAGTCTCCTGAGTAGTTGGGACTACAGGCATGTGCCACCCAGCTAATTTTTTGTATTTTTAGTAGAGATGAAGTTTCAGCATGTTGGCTAGGCTGGTCTGGAACTCTTGTCCTCAAGTGATCCACCTGCATCAGCCTCCCAAATAGTCTCAGTTACTTGGGAAGCTGTGGTGGGAGGATCATTGGAGCCTGGGAGTTCGAGGCTGCAGTGAGCTGTGAAACTGTGATGATCGTGTCACTGCACTCCAGCCTGGGTGACAGAGTGAGATCCTGTCTCAAAAATAAATAAATAGGCCAGGTGCTTTGGCTCATGCCTGTAATCCCAGCACTTTGGGAGGCCGAGGTGGCCAGATCACGAGGTCAGGAGTTTGAGATCAGCCTGGCCAACATGGTGAAACCCCGTCTCTACTAAAAATATAAAAATTAGCTGGGTGTGCTGGCAAGCACCTGTAGTCCCAGCTACTCGGGAGGCTGAGGCAGGAGAATCACTTGAATCTGGAAGGCAGAGGTTGCAGTGAGCCAAGGTCGTGCCACTGTACTCCAGCCTGGGTGACAGAGCGAGACCTGGTCTCTACATAAAAAAATAAATAGGAGGGCAGGGATCCGTGTAGGTGGATGTGACCTGGGAGGAGACAGTGGGTGTGGGTGGGTAGTCAGGGAGCCAGACAGGTATCATGCCACAAGGGGTTCACACTGGTGATCATTGGTAAACTGAGGGAGAAGATAAGGCCTAGAATGATCAAATCCGGAGGCCAAAGCAGGACATTCAGTTCTGCCATTTTTCTCTACCCTCCATTTCTGCAACCTCAAATGGGCACAATTTCCCCCACCCCACCCCAGTTCACCCAATACCAAGTTGCATTATCTGTTTCCTGTGCATGGAGGCCCCCTGAGGTTCAGGAGGGAGTGAACTGTGCATATGAGCTTTCAATGGGGTGTCGATGGGGCAGAGGGTGATGGTTTTCTGAAACAGGGTAAGGAATGGCTGTGAGTCTGAAAGGATGAGACATCCAGGTGGAAAGCTCATGGAGGCCGTATGAGGAGGGGACTTGGGCAACAGAGGTGACAAGGCCAGACTCTCCTTATATGGAGAGGGAGCTGAGGAATGGCCAACTCCACCTTCAGGCTCCCACCCTCTTCATGCCACAGTCCTGGAGCACAGCTCTCCAGCGGAGTCCCCTGCTCTGGCTGAAGTCACCAACAAGACACCTCCCACTTGCTCTGGCTGGGCTGGGACACTTGTACGGGATATTCTCTGCCCTTCATGAACCTGTTTTTTTTTTTTTTTTTTTTTTTTTTTTTTTTTGAGACAGTCTTGCTCTGCCACCTAGGCTGGAGTGCAATGGCACGATGTTGGCTCACTGCAACCCCCACCTCCCGGGTTCAAGTGATTCTCCTGCCTTAGCCTCCCAAGTAGCTGGAATTACAGGCGCTCCCCAGCACGCCCGACTAATTTTTGTATTTTTTAGTAGAGATGGGGTTTCACCATCTTGGCCAGGCTGGCCTGGAATTTTTGAGTCAATGATCCGCCCGCCTCAGCCTCCCGAAGTGATGGGATTACAGGCGTGACCCACCGCACCTGGCCTTATGACTTGTTTTCACACCTCCCAGGTCGACATAACCTTGTCCTCCGGAAGCCCAGCTCTGCCAGGAAGCCTCTGCTGACTTGACCTCCCTTGAGCTGGGAGGATGTGGAGGGTGGGGGTGCTCTACCCTGCAAGACACCTGGGTCACCTCTCACTAGATTCTGTGTCTCCTGTCGCTCTCCCTCCCAGTCCTCTTTTCTTTCTCTCTTCCCCAAAGCCTGGGGTCTACCTTGCATCCCTGAAATTCCCAGGGCAGCATTCTCCTAGCAGTCCCCCGAACCCCCAACCAGACGAGGGGTTTCCTGGGGTCTGGGGAACACCTTAGGGTGTGAGGGGAGCAGCTGCCCTCCAGAGACCCTGGGTGGCCTGGCTTTCGCAGACGCGAAGGACAGGACAGTGCCACGGCCACGGAGCGGCCGGATTGGTCGGTGGGCCAGCGGCGCGGTGGTACCGCCTCCTGGTTGCCAGGGCCCAGCCTATCCGCGTCCAGAAGGTCCTCGGTCGCCAGGTGGTTGTGGTGTGGGTCGGGGCAGGTGTATGTGTTGGGGAGGACAGTGAAGGACCCCAGGGATTTGCTCCCAGTCCCAATCGTTGGCTTTCTGGGGTCCTCAGGCGCAGCTGGGGAAACAGGCTTCTCCCGGACCGCAGAAAAGCCGCCCCTCTCCAACGCGCGCTTCTCCCACACCCCCCTCGGCGCGCTTCCGCCGGCCGCGCTCCCGGGTCCTGATCGAGCGCGCGCCCCCGGCTCCCCCGCCCGCGCCCGAGGGGCGGGACCGGCTCGGCTCCCCCGGCGCCGCCGCCTGCAGCCCCCTCCCCTCGCCTCGCCTCCTCGCCGCTGGCGGCCGCAGCACAGCTCCCGCCCGGGCCCCACCCCAGGCGACCCTGCGAGGAGCGGCGGGAGGCCGGAGCCGGAGGTGAGCGCGACGTGAGCAGGTGGAGAGGCCGGGCGCGGGCCAGGCCCGGCTGGGGGAGGGGTCGGGCCCGGACGCAGCTCTTTGTCTCCCGGAGCCCGTTCGCGGGCAGCGGGGCCGCTCTGCCTCCCGGCAGGTGCAAGCATCCCTCGGGAAGGCCGGGGGAGGCCGCTGGATGGTGGCGGGGAGACCCGGGCGTGCACTTCGGTCTCCCGCATCTGGAGCTTGTGGTACCCCTGCTCTAGAGGCTGGCGGTATGGGTCCCTGAGGGGGCGAGAGGTAGGGGTGTGGAGTTCGGTCCTGAATTGGAGCCGAGGCGGGGAAGGCGGCGGGCTGGGGCGGGCAGGGCCTCTCCGCTTTGGGGAAAAGCGGTGGGGGTTGGGACTTGGGGACAGCGAAGAGCAGCAGGGGCTGGCGAGTGGGTGTGGATGCGTGGGAGCCGAGCGGATGGAAGCCGAGGCCGAGGTTTAGGTGTCCATGGTTGTCGATGCTGGGAAAGGGCATCGAGGTGCCAGGGTCCAGGTGTCTGGAGGCGGCATAGCTGTCCAGAACCTGGAATGAGGACCGGTTTGTCTCTTCAGGTGCAAAATGGACAAGAGGGACAAGGTGAAGGCAGGGGGCGCCGTGCGGACACCAGCTGCTCGCCTTCCTGGACTTCTGACCCCCAGGCCTCCAGGCTCTCCTCGACCCCCTCCCCCAGTAACCCCCGCAGCCCTCCGAGTTCTGGGAGCTGCGGAAGCTGCAGGGCGAAGGCGTCTGGCAGAGCGAGCCGGGGGCACCGGCGGGGCCACTCTTCCCGAGTCTGCTCCCAGGGCGGGACCAACTCGGAGTGCTGGGACAAGTTCTCGGAACCCAGGTACCCCAGCCTCCTTCCTCAGCTCTGACCCCATCTTCCCTCCTCATTGCTCCTACTACCTGCCCCGTCTCCCCTTCACCACTACCTCTCTGGGGCACCTTTGACTCGGCCTTCTCCCTGCAGTCTCCAGACCCCCAGCCCCTGGGAGAGGCGAGCGTGTTCCTCCTGCCAAGAACACCAGCCCAGGTCCTGTTTCTAGCCTAGGGCGCGCCAGCGGGACCACCAGGTAATGTGCTCCCTCTCCCCCAGTCCCCTAAGCCAGGGTTAGCATCACAGAGTCTGGAACATTTTATTTTACACAAGTTGGGGCGTGGGAGCACTTGTGTCCAGGTCTTTGGGCACAAATTGGGTGAAAGCCATTATTGTTCCTCAGAGAGGATGCATGCCCATTTCACAGATGGGAAAATAGAGGCTTGGGAAGACAAACAAGGATCTAGGGCTCTACCCTGAGCGTGGCCCCTTCTGTCTCCAGGCCAGGCCCTCTTGGCCAGAAGGGACTCCGGACCCCAGGGGAGGAAACTGTGGCCAGAGGAAAAGCTACGGAGGCTCCCAAAAGGAGTGCCCTGAGCGCTGGGGCACGGAGAGGTACGTGACCTGGAGAGGAGTGGGGTTCCTGGCAGCAAGAGGGACCGGCTCAGAGGTATCGGTGACCCTTGGCCTTCTACTTTTTCTCCAGACACTTCTGGGCCTACCCCAGGAACCCCCTCCCCAGCCATGGCCCGTCGATCCCGGGCTGCGGGCACCGAGGTGGGGCTCCCTCGGCCAGCTCCGAGTGCCCGGCCACGGCCCCCAACAGAGGGCCCCCGGAAATCAGTGAGCAGCGCCTCGGAGCACAGCACCACCGAGCCAAGCCCGGCTGCCAGGATGCGGCCCAGCGCCGGTGGGGGTCTCCAGAGGCCAGCCTCGCACCCCCTGAGCTCCAGCACCACCCCTCTCTCCTCTCCAGCCCGTTCTGGGCCCTCAGCCCGCGGAACACCCAGGGCTCCTGCGCATCCCTCGCAACCCAAGTCTAAAGGGCTCCAGGCCCTGCGTCCCTCGCAGGCCACACCCCCAAAGAAGGACTCAGCCCCAGCACTGGGCCCTCTTTCTTCCTCTCATTTGGCCAAACCCTCTCCACCGGGTACCAAAGCGAGACCCGTACCACCTCCCTGCAACGCAGCCACTCCCCTGCCAGCGACGTTCCCTCCCTCTCCACCGGTCACTCCCCCTCCGCCAGCCGCGCTCCAAAGTCAGGCCCTGCCCACCCCGCCGGCTACGCCCCACCCGCAGAATCGAACCAGTCCGCTGGCCACGCCCCTTCCCCTAGCCCCTCCTTCTCCCTGTGCTCCACCCCCTCTACAGACACTCCCCTCACCACCAGCCACGCCCCCCTCGCAAGCTCCACCCACAAAGCCAGTTACATCCTTTCCAGAAGCAGGCATGTCTCCCCTGGCCACAGACGATTTTGTGGCTCCATTCTCTCCATCAGTTTCATCCCCTCTGCAGAGTATGCCCCCCATCCAGGCTAATCTGGCGTTGCCCTCTCTTCCGATTCTCCCCTCTCCCTTGGGCACACTTCCTCTGTTAGCCATCTCTCCTCTACAAGGCCCTGTTTCTCCAGCAACATCTCTGGGGAATCCGGCCTCTATCCTGGCCACAATCCCTCCGCCAGGGCTTTCTGCTCTGACCACGCCCCCTCCGCAGGCCAGTCCGTCCCCATCGCCCCACCTTCCCCAGGCCACGCCCCACATTCTGGCCACTCTTCCTCCGCAGAACTCTCCACTTCTGGCCACATTGCCTCTGCAGGCCTCTCCCTCTCCTCTGACCACAGTCTCTCTGCAGGATCCTCCTCTAGTTTCTCCCTCTCTTTTGTCCCCACCACCTCTGCCGGCCCCGCCCTCACCCCTCGCCCCGCCCCACCCACAGGCCCCACCGTCTCTGACCACGCCCCCTATGCAGGCTCCGCCCTCTCTCCAGACCATTCACCCAATACAGGTTTCACATTCTCTGGCCTCACCGTCTCTGCAGGCACCTTCCTCTTCAGGTTTGTCATCTCTGCAGGCCACAACTTCTTTAGACTCACCCCGTCTGCAGGCCACACCTTTCCTGACGATGTCCCCTAGTCAAACCCAACCTTCTTTGACCTCGCCTCCTCGGCTGGCCTCTATTCTTCCTGCTTCACCCCCTCTGCAGGCTCCATCTTCTCTGGCCTCCCACCCTCCTCAGGCACCTCCGTCTTCCCTGATCACGCCCATTATGGAGACTCAATCTTCCCTAGCCCCGCCCTCTCTGGAGGCACCTCCTGCTTCCCTGACCACGCCACCACTGGAGAACCCACCTTCTCTAGCCCCGCGCCCTCTGCAGACAGCTTCTTCTTCCCTGTCCACACTCCATCTGGAGACTCCACCTTGTCCAGCTCCACTCCCTCTGCAAGCAACACCTTCCTCATTGACCACGCCCCCTCCGGAGACCCCATCTTCCATAGCCCCGCCTCCTCCACAAGCCCCACCTGCTCTAGTCTCACCCCCTTTGGAGGGCCTGCCCTCTCCCCCTCTGTCCCCTTTGGCCACGCCCCCTCCACAGGCCCCACCTGCCCTGGCCTTGCCTCCTCTGCAGACCTCTCCCTCTCTTCTTGCCTCACCTCCTCTGTCTCCCTTGGCCACACCCTCTCCACAGGCCCCAACTGCTCTGGCCACGTTACTTCTGCAGGCCCCTTCCTCTCTCCCTGCCTCACCCACAGTGTCTCCTTCGGCCATGCCCCCTCCACAAACCCCACCCACTCTGGCCGTACCTCTGCAGGCCCCACCCTCTCCCCCTGTCTCTCCCACAACGTCTCCTTTGGCCACGCCCCCTCGACAGGCCCCACACCCTCAGGCCGCACCTCCTCTGCGGGTCCCGCCCTCTCCCCCTGCCTCACCTCCAATGTCTCTTTTGGCCGCGCCTCCTCCCTCTCCCCCTACGTCACTCCCTGGGCAGGCCCCTTTCTCTCCCTCCGCCTCACCTCCAATGTCTCCTTTGGCCACGCCTCCTCCACAGCCCCCACCCACTCTAGCCGCGCCCCTTCTGCAGGTCCCTTCCTCTGCGCCTGCCTCACCCACCCTGCAGGCCCCTCGCCGTCCCCCAACCCCGGGTCCAGATACCTCCGTCTCGGGTCCACGGCTGAGCCTGGCGCTGGCCCCTGGCCCGCCGCCGCCGCCCTCGCGCAGCCCGTCCAGCACGCTGAGCGGCCCGGACCTTGCCGGCCACAGCAGCAGCGCCACGAGCACTCCGGAGGAGCTGCGTGGCTACGACAGCGGGCCCGAAGGTGGTGCCGCAGCCTCCCCGCCCCCCGACGCAGAGCTCGCCGCCTGCCACCCGGCCGCCTGGAGCCGAGGCCCCGCTCCACCGCTGGCGCTCCGCGTAGCCCCAGGTAAGGGGCACCTCGGACCTGGCCTGGCTGTGGGTGGGGTTGGAGGCGGGGCTTCACAGCTCGTGGTCCGGACAGCTGAGTCTGGGGTGGAGCTTAGGCAAGGGGGCGGGACCGTGAGGCGGGGGCGTGGCTTATCACGCCCACGGCCCACCTGGCGTCTCTCCCCGCAGGTGCGCAGCTGCCGTGGCCTCCCGCTGCCGGACCAGGCTCTGCTGAGGGTCTGTGCACCATCTACGAGACTGAAGGGCCCGAGTCGGCGACCCCCGCGCCAGGCGCCCTGGATCCGGGGCCCTGTCCCGGGCCCGGGCCCGGCGCGGGCAGTGAGAAGGCGGCGGCAGGGGCCGGGGCGGCGGCGTCCTCCCGGAGCCCGAAGCAGGCGCGCCTAGGCGAGCTGCCACTGGGGGCGCTGCAGGCGAGCGTCGTGCAGCACCTGCTGAGTCGGACGCTGCTTCTGGCGGCGGCCGAGGGTGCCGCTGGCGGCAGCGGCGGGGGCCCAGGAGGCGCGGGTGGTGGTGGCGTCACGGGGGGCGCCCGAGCTGCACTCAGCGATGCGGAACTCGGCCGCTGGGCAGAACTGCTGTCTCCCCTGGACGAGTCCCGTGCCAGCATCACCTCGGTCACAAGCTTCTCTCCGGACGATGTGGCCTCCCCGCAGGGTGACTGGACCGTGGTGGAGGTGGAGACCTTCCACTGAGCCAGACTACAGCCCCGCCTGCTTCAGCCCACCCCTGCCTTAGGATCTGCTCCTCCGGCTACGCCTGTTTGTCTTAGACCCCGCCTCCACTGCCCTGGAAAAACGCTCGGTGGATCGGTCTCAGCCCTCTAGAGCCTGAGTCTTTCGGCCCAGGCTCTACCCCTGCCTTTGGCCTCGGACGCTCGAGACCTAACCACAGCTTTGACGTAGGCCCTCCTCTCGAGCTCCGCCCCTTTGGTCTAGGACACACCCCCTTTCCTCGAGCCTCGCCCCGTGTCCAGTGTATTGCCCACCCCGCACAGCCTGAGTTTGCAATAAAACTGGGACACCGGGGCCTGCACACTTTCTCTGTCGCCTCGAGGGCCGGGGTAGGGGGCCTCCAGGGGTTGAGCGGCGGGGGGACCAGGCCAGGTAAGGCCTTGCTGAGGGCTGTGCGAGAACTGGTTGGAACTCTGGATAAACAGCGGTTTTCCTCTTGTGGGAGAGAAGGGGCAGGCCAGGTGGGGCTACGGCGGGTCCCGGCGGAGTCCGAGCCATCTGGTGTGGTGCACCCATCCGCATGCGTGAACTTGGGCTTCTTGGTGTCTGACTTCTGGTGGAAACGTTTGGCGCAGGAGGGGCCTGGCTGGGGCTGTGCGTCAAAGTAGATGAGCCAGTGTGTGGCCGAGATGAAGGAGCAACTGGAACACTTTTCTATTTTATTTATTTATTTTTTATTTTATTTTGTTTTTGAGACCGAGTCTTGCTCTGTCACCAGGCTGGAGTGCAATGGCGCGATCTCAGTTCACTGCAACCTCTGCCTCCCGCGTCAAGTGATTCTCCTGCCTCATTCTCCCAAGTGACTGGGATGGATGTGCCACCATGCCCAGCTAATTTTTGCATTTTTAGTAGATACTGGGTTTCACCATGTTGGCCAGGATGATCTCGATCTCTTGACCTTGTAATCCGCCTGCCTCGGCCTCCCAAAGTGCTGGGATTAGAGATGTGAGCCACCATGCTCAGCCTATTTGTTACTCTTTTGCGACGAAGTTTTGCTCTGTTTGCCCAGGCTGGAGTGCAATGGCGCAATCTTGGCTCACTGCAACCACCACCTTCCGGGTTCAAGTGATTCTCTTGCCTCAGCCTCCTGAGTAGCTGGGATATAGGCACATGCCACCACACCCGGCTAACTTTTGTATTTTGGGTAGAGACAGGGTTTCACCATGTTGGCCAGGCTGGTCTCAAACTCCTGACCTCAGGTGATCTGCTGGCCTCAGCCTCCCAAAGTGCTGGAATTATAGGTGTGAGCCACCACACCTGGCCTGGAACACTTTTCAAACTCGATGCAGGGAACTGGCACTCCAGGGGAACAGGTGGGAAGCTTGGAGGGGGCCGAGGCAAGGACTCGGACCCCTTCCCATGGCCCCTTGGCGGGTGTAGTGTCCCGGGACAACTGCTCTGGTAGGGGATTGCAGGACAAAGTGGCCTCTCCCAGGGCTGGGTGGGAGATGGGTAGTCCTCACACTGTACCTTCTCTCTGGGTGTCCTCGAAGTGCCACGGGGGGCATCCCACCCCTACAGGCATCCTTTCCCTGTTGCCTTCTTCAGGCATTATCAGATTTCCAAACGTCTTCACAGGCCCCTTCTAATCAGTTTCCTGCCCTTCCTCCCCCAACTAACCCCAACTCTAACCTCCATCTCAGTCACCTTGACCCTGGAGCCTCTCAGTCCAAGCCTGGTCTCTCCCTGTTCCCAACTGCCCCTACAAAGACCTCCCCCAATAGGCTCCCCCCATCGAGTCTCCTGCATGGCACCAAGAATGATGGCACATCCCCAGGTGGGTAAGAAGACGGTGGGATCTGGCGTCGGGCCCTCAGCCCTGCCTCTGCCCCTGGACCGAGTACCCTTATGCCCTTCTGTGGCCCAGTTCCTGTGAGTCACAGACCAGCAAGCTCTGTCTGTCCCCATCCCAGAGAAGTCAGGCCCTGCCCACCCTCTGGGGTCCTACCCCAACCTGGGGAGTCAGCAGGGGTGGAGTTACTGTGGGAGCAGGAGGGATGGACAGTGACTGTCAGGGTCTCAGGGTTACATCTGTACCATGTGTGTGGCCAGGAGAGCTGTCACATGATAGGACAGTTCATGGGACAACCAGGGTCATGTCGTTTGCTTGGCTGTTATGCAGGCATGGGGCACTTGGCATGGGGGCAGGGGTACTTAGTGGACCCACACTGGGTGCAGAGGACATGCCCTGACTGGCATCTGCCTGAACCCAATTAAGCTTCTGCCTCTAGGGGCCAAGCTGGGTGGCTCATGCCTGTAATCCTGGCACTTTGGGAGGCTGAGATGGGTGGATCACCTGTGGTCAGGAGTTTGAGACCAGCCTAGGCAACATGGTGAAACTCCATCTCTACTAAAAATACAAAAAAAAAAAAAAAAAAAATTAGCCAGGTATGGTCACAGGTGCCTGCACTTCCAACTACTCGGGAGGCTGAGGGAGGAGAATCACTGGAACCCGGGAGATGGAGGTTGCAGTTAACTGAGGTCATGCCACTGCACTCCAGCCTGGTCGATAGAGTGAGACTACATCTCAAAAAAAAAAAAAGTTTCTGCCTCTAGGAAGCTTTGCCTTGCCACTCCTGGCCTGGCTCTGTCCTCCGCCCCTCCCTACCACTGCTGCCCAACAGCTGGGACTCTGCCGCAGCTCTGTGGGGAACCCTACAAAGGACCCTCTTTCTGTCCCCCACTCCCTGTCCTCCCTGCACTAGCCTCCCTCACAGACTCTGTGGTCCATCTGATGGGGCCCTCTCACCTAAGCCCTCCATGGGCTCCCCATAGCCCCCAGTCCAAAGCCCAAAATCCCTCTCCTGATGTGAGCAGTCCCTTCTTGATCTTGCACGCCCAGGCTTTCCTGTTCCTCCTTCCTGGGAACCGTATGCCTCCTGCTGGTTTGATCTGCATGCTTTTTTCCCTGGAAGAGGTCCTGACACCACCTCCTCCAGGAAGCCTTCCCTGATCTTCCTGCACATTTGTCTATTGAGCACTTACCACATTAATGCAAGCTCCCCCCTGCCCAGTGCCTGTCTCCTCTGCTCTACTAGAGACCCCCTCAGAGCCAGGCACAGGGCGGAGCACCCCAGGACGCCCCTGGAAGTGTGAGCAGAATGCATGCAACTGGGTCCTGTGCTTCCTGAAGCCCAGCAGTTTGGTGTGCCTCTCTCTCCTTCAGGAGAGTCCCAAGTTGATTCACCAAGGTGGGAAACCAGGCCCTGCCCCAAACTGAATGCCCTTCTGTCCTCGCCCACTCCCATTCTATGAGACTGTGGGGAGCTCCCGAGGGCAAAGACAGCCCTGCCTTCCCTCCGCATGGTTTTCAGTCCCAGGGCTGGGGACCCACCGCTGCTTGTGATTCTCCTTCCAGCCCGCAGGCCAGTCCGTGACTCTGTAAATACACTTTATTTTCCATCTTTCCTGCCTGGGCGGCATGTGGAGTGAACAGGCAGTGTGCAAAATGGTGGTGGGCAGTGTGGGGGACGCGTGGGAGAGCCCCGAGGGTGCCTGCCCCAGTCCCCAGGCTTCATAACACTGAAGAGTGGGCGGCCAGGAAGGGGGGACAGAGCAGGGGTCCCCACCCTAGGAAGCGCCAGGGAGATTGCTTGTGACGCTACTCTACTGGAGGCTCCAGGAGCACCGAGGGGGTCAGCCCCCAGGGTCAAGAGACCTGGGGGGGTGGGGAGCAGGGAGGAAGGGGCCTGGGGGGCATCATTGGATTTTGGCACCGTTCTCAGCTCTGATTCAGCAGAGACCATGGGACCACCAGAAGGAGGTGAGGGGAGGCCACTCCACTGGGAAGGTCTTGCCTGGGGGCCTGGCCCTGGCTGAGGGTGGGGCTGGGGACACAGGAAGAAAGGGAAGTACTACCGATGGAGGCCAAGGACCCCCATAGAGATACCCCTCCATCACTGGCCAGGATACGGGGCGCGAGTGTCTCCCAGAGGAAGATGTAGGGTGCTGGGGAGAAGGGTCTCTTCACTTCCTTGAAGCTGCTCTGGCCCCAGAGAAGCAGGGAGACTTCCCGCTGGCCACCCACTCCCCAGGCAGCCCAGCACACAGTATGGGGGACTTTGGTTTCTGCTGCAGGGGCCATGGTGCCTGCACCAGGCAGGAGAGGCCGGCCTGGCCTTCTGTCCCCAGCAGCCTGATTCCCCTAGAGACGGCCAGGGGATAGTCAAGGGTCACCTCCTCCCAAGGAGTGTCGTGGGGTGCTGATGTCCAGCCCAGAGCTAGCGCCCTCCTTCCTCAGGCCTCATCTAGCTCCTGGGTGCTTCCCAGTTGTGCCGCCCCTGTCCCAGAAGGAAGCCTGCTGGGAGGTGGGAGCTGCCTGCTCATTCAGTGCTGGGACCTCTGGGTCGTCTGTCCCCGGCCCTCTGCCCTCCTGTTAAGAGGGCAGTCAGCCCCTCCAGGCATCCCTAGAATGCCAGAGGGCCCGGAGGGGTACAGACCAAGATGGGTAAACACTGCTGAGGAGGGAGAGCCTGCCCTGGGGTCCTGAGGCCCCAGGCCGGACCCTGCCCTCTGTGCTGCCTCGCTTAGGGGTGGCTGAGCCACAGAGGGCACGGAGTTTGTCAAGTGCAGCAGGTGGGGGGCAGAACACGGACGGCCCGGGTGCCCCCCTGGCTGCGGCCTCCCGCCTCCGGGCGCTCGGGGTACGGCCTCAGTTGTCCAGGCCCTGGCTGTAGGGCGCGGCCAGCTCATCGGGGTCACTGTCTGAGCTGCCCTCGCTGTCCTTGGCCGGCCTTTCCAGGTGGCGGAAGAAACGCGCATCGCGCGGGGACAGAGGATACAATGCGTCCTGCAGGGCCGCGCCCACGCCTACGCCGAGTAGCTCCTCGTCTGACGACGGCAGCGAGTCCTCGTCCAGGTGCCGCGCCAGGCTCAGCCCATCGAAAGCCAGCGGGTCCTCGAAGGGCGGCGGGCCTTTCAGCAGCCGCACCTGGGGCGGAGGACGGGCGCTGCAGGCGTAGACCGGCCTTCTGTCCCGCCCTCCCAGCCACATCCTCAGCAAGGCACCGGCGCTTGGCTCCTCCCGGGCCGACGACACTCAGGCCTGTCCCCGGCATCCCCGCGCCAGCTCACCTCGGCCTTCAGTTCCTCGATTTGGTCCTTGAGCTCTCGGATGTACTGCGATGAGTCTGAGTGGTTCAGCTGGCCCTGGATGCGGCCCTCCTCCCTCTGCCGGGTGGGCCAGGTCACGAGGGGTCAGCGCCAGGCTGGGCCGGGGGTCCGGCCCAGTCCCTGACCCTGGCCCCGCCCTCGCCTCTCACCTGGATCTCCAGCTCAGCGATGCGCTGCCGCATCTCGGCCACCGCAGCCATGCTGTCCGCCTCCCGCAGTCGCACCGCCATCACCTCCTCCTTGCTCTGGGGTCGGAGAAAGGAGGGCGGATCAGTGGGCGGAGCGGGGCCGCGACGAGGGGCGTGTCAGGGGGCGGGGGCGCACGCGGGGGCGGACCAGAAGGCGGGACCGCGGGCAGGGGCGGATTGGGGGCGGGGCCTCATGTAGGGAAGCGTTCGGGGGCGGTGCCATGGGCAGGGCAGGGCCCCGAGGAAAGGTACCTTGCACTCGGCTTCCGCCTGCTTGCGGCGGCTTTCGCTGAGCTGCGTTTGCAGCCCCTTGTTCTGTGCCGCCAGATACTGCAGCTTCTCCTGCAGCGCCGCGCGCTCCGCCTCCACGCGGTTCAGAAGGTTGCGGTGGATGTGGTCCTGGGGGTGGGAGGCAGGGAGGAGGGAGGACAGAGGTGGTCAGAGCCTAATCCAGGGGCCTGCCACTGACACCACGCCCCTCCCCCGACGGGCAGCCCCGCCCCCCCAGCCCACCTGCGTTTCGAGTTCCACCACGCGCTGCCGCAACTCGCGGCCCTCGGCCAGGGCCTGGGCCTCGCGCAGACGTACGCTCATCAGCTCGTCCTGCAGATCGCCCAGGACCACCTTCCGTGGGGACTCCTTCCAGCGGCCGCCGCGGGCCAGATGGGCCTGGGGGGTGATGTAAAGAGGCCGGGGCGGTCAACCTCCGCCCAAGAACCCCGAGGGGACGGCCCCAGGGGGGTGCTCTGCCCGCCGGCGCCCACCTGGCCCTCACCTGCCAGGTGTCCGAGAGCTCCTGCAGCTGCAGTTTCAGCTCCCGCGTCGAGGCCACTGCCTGGCCCTCTCGCACCTTGAGCGCCTTCAGCTCCTCCTGCAGCTGCGCTACGTTGTTCTCGTCGGGCAGCGAGCTATTCCTCTGCGGGGAGAGAGGGGTCAGGGCCTGGCGGATCAGCGCAGCCGCATGGCTCTTCCTGCAGGACCAACGTCCGCAGCCACATTTCCTTCTGAGCTCTGCCTTGGGAGGCTCAGATGGTGGAGGGCCGTGCCCTGGACAAGGTCCACAGCAAGCGGACCTGCCTGTGGAACCCGGCTGGAGCTCCTCGGCTGTAAAATGGGTGTGGTAACAGTACCTACTCTCACAGGCCTGTCCTAGGGCAACCCCCATAAAGGTGCGTCCTGCACACACGTGACTAAGAACCCCCAGGTCTGAGATCCACCCTCTCAGGGACATGATCAGATGGAGGACCTGCCCCAGCAGAAACACCCTGTCTGCCCTCCAGCCCCCAGGCCAGGCCACACCAGGCCAGGCAGTCCCTCTTCCTGGGAACAGGCTCCATTTTTTAAGATGGAATCTTGCTGTCCTGGCGTCCCAGGGCTCAGTGATGGACGATTTGTGCTTCAGGACCCAGCTTTCTGGATGAGGTCTGCACTGACCCATGTTTGGGTCTAGGGCTGGGATGGATCTAGCAGCGTGTACTGGAGGCACACTTCCCTGTGAAGTGGAGGGAGGTGGGAGGGGAGCCTAGCTCTTGGCTGGTGATGGAGGCCTGGAAGCAGATGGCCTCTCAGTCCTCCATTTGGGAGGAATCCCAAAATAGTGCAGGCTTGAGGGGGTGGGGCATGGCTCCTGCTGAATGTGCAAATGGGTCCCTGGGTGCTTTCCTTCCTCTGGGAGCTCTGTGGGAGAGTAGACTCAGTGCTAACTCAGAGAGCAGTTGGGGAGGGACTCAGAAGGCCTGGGATGGTGTCACCATGGCAATGTGTAGGGAGGCAGACCTAATGGGCCTGGGTCTTCCTTTCTCTCCTTCTTGTCCTCCTCCCCTATCCCCCTCTCTCCCTCCTGCCTTCCTGGAACCCAGTACCTGGGGAAAACACGCACAGGTGGGATGGGGGTATCCAGGAAGCTCATAGAAGCTACCACGTTGCCGGAGTTTGCCTAATACAGGAGGGTGGGCATGCCCCACATGGGGTCATGCTGTGTGTGCACGTATGTATGCGTGTGTGCATGGGGGTGGGGGATTATGACCTGGTTCATCCCCAAAGCTTACCCAGGACCCCTCCTGTGCCCCAGGGTCCCCCCGACGCCTGCCTGCCTGCCTCCCCATCACACCTTTTCCATGTCGAGAACCTTGTCCTGCATCTCCCGAAGGGCCCCAAGTGTCTCTGTCTCCCGAAGCTTTGACTGCTCCAGCTCTGTCTCCAGGTGGGACACGAAGTCCTCTGTGAGGCGTGGGTTCTCCTGAGGGAGGCAGAGAGCTGCGTGGGGCCCCAGGCCACGGCTGGGGGATGGGCAGCCTCCCCAGTGCCCTTAAGCAGAGAAGGGGGCCCAGGCTTGGGGTGTCCTGGGCTGGACACCCTGATGCTCAGAGCAGAGGGCCTAGAGGTCCTGGCACCCATGCAGCTGGCCTGGCCCAGCTTCTTCCCTGGAAAGGCTGAACAGAGGGGACATTCTGAAAGTGGACTTGATTGGCCTTCAGATGCCCCAAGGGACCCCAGTGACTGGTTTTCTGGACTCACTGGTGAGAGTGGGAGATGGGTTCCTACTGGGTGGTCATAATCCCAGCCACATGGTGGGTGAGGCCGGGGCTGGGGCGGGACCTGGAGCTGTGCCCCTATCTCTCCAGCTCTCTCCTCTACATCCTGCCCCCCCATTTTAAAACAGGGAAGGATGGGGAAAGAGTTTGTGGGGATCATCCTCTTGCTGTGCCCTGGCTTCTCAGAGGTTCCCCAGTGGGGGCCCCCTGAGTGATGGACACTGCCACCTGGACCTGAAAAAGGACACCTGGCCCCTGGGGTGGGTGCTGAGCTCCCTCTCACTGTCCCTGTAACCTGGTAGAGCAGTGCTCTGGAGGACTGCCTCGGCCCTCCCAGCCACCCACCCTCTTCCTGTGGGTCTCTGAGATCCATGTTTGACAGTGGCCCTGCCTTGGCCCAGATGGCCTCCAGGCCCCGTGTGGAGGCCCTGCTAGACTGTGGCTCCTCTGGGCCACCTCATCTTGCCTGCAGTGGCCTCCTTTTGGGCCTGAGGAGATGGCCCTGGGCCTCCCTGATCTCTGCATCCCCCAAGGCCAGAACTCAGGGATGGCTGGCAGAGTCTCTCTGACTGGTCTGAAAGTGGGCATCATGCGGTGGATGGGATCAACCCAGCCTCAGTTTCCCTAATGTCCATGCTGCCTCAGAGCAAGGTGGGACAAGAGTGCTCAAAGACTGTGAGGGCTACAACGCCAGCATCATACCGATGCGGTTCACAGGGACAAGTGAGAAGCAGTGAGAAACAGCTTCCCCTCCCCTCCCCTCCCCTGGAGCAGTGGATCAGCTAGAATTCCCGGGCCAAGGCCAGAGCCACAGTCTCTGGGCCTGGGGGTGGAGGGGGCACCTCTGGATTGGATGGCTCTTCTTTCTCAAGCACCCCGTGGTTTCTCCAACCCACACCCCACTGCCAGGCCCTGCTGGGTCAGGTTAGGATGGCAGCAGGGCCTACAGCATCCCTCCCTGCCTCTCCAGGGCATGTGTTGCTGTGGACCTTCAGGGCTTAGGGCTGCAGCCACCAGTGGTCCCTGCTGGGTGCAGCTGCAAAGTTCTTTTTTTTTTTTTTTTAGATTGAGTCTTGTTTTCTTGCCTAGGCTGGAGTGCAATGGTGCCATCTCAGCTCACTGCAAGCTCCTCCTCCCTGATTCTAGTGATTCTCCTACCTCAGCCTCCTGAGTAGCTGGGACTATAGGCGCCCACCACCATGCCTGGCTAATTTTTGTATTTTTAGTCAAGATGGGGTGTCTCATGTTGGCCAGGGTGGTCTGGAACTCCAGACCTCAGGTGATCTGGACGGCTGACTGTCGCACCCTCCAGGGCCTCCTCTGCCTCCCAAAGTGCTGAGATTACAGGTGTGAGCCACCTCACTGTGTCGCAGTTAAGTTCTAAAAGCTTCCAGGAGAAGCAGATCTTGGGGTGGGGCCCCAGCTCGTGGGCCTGCCCATCACGGGATCCAAAGTTGATGGCCCACAAGAGTTTCAGGGTGCCCCCTCAGCCCCACCCTGCCGGCTCAGAGCTTCCCAAAGAGCCCCAGACTGCCCTGCTCCCATTCTTCATGGCTGGCCCCCAGGGGACACCCAACAATCCTTCAGACCCTGGGGAGAGGTAAGGGCCTCCGTAAGGAGTCACAGCCCTATCTGCTGCCTGAGACACGGAGGGAACCCTGCAGGGACCACCCGGTCTTTCAGAGGCCTCCGTGCTGAGGCTGGGGGCTGGGAAGTCAGATACTGCAGACACCCCACCAATGTGGCAGGAAATGGAGATCAGGATGTCGCGGAATGTGGAGCTGCTGGGGGAGAATCTGGCTTGTCTCTGGGTTCCCCTTACCCCAGAAAGGAACAGGAGGGCCAGGGGCTGAGACTGGGCAGATCTGAGCTCTGAAAGAAAACCGCGGGGCGGGGGCGCGGGGCGTGCCCTCGGCAGTCCCGCCCCCGCGCCCGTACCTGCTGCTCCTGCAGCTGCCGGATAGTGCTCTGCGCCTTCTGCAGGTCTTCAGCCGCCGAGCTGCACTGCTGCCGCACCACCGCCAGCTCCCGCTTGATGACGTAGTTCTCCTCCGCCTCTTGCGCCCGTGTCACTTGCCCCTGAGCACAGAGAGGACCGGGGGAGGGGGAGGCCGTGACCCTCGGCTCCCACCCCAGGCCCTGCCTCCCGCCACAGGGGGAGGTCCAGAGAGTGGAGGAAGGGGGAAGTGAGGGGGGCCTCCCGTACTCAGAGCCTGGGATGGGCGCCCCATTGGGCCTGGGGACGTGGGTGGGGGACAGGCAGGAGTAGGACACCTGGAGGAGCCTGGAGGAACAGAGCCAGCCCTGGGCTTGGAGAGCTCCATCTCCTTCCCCACTCTGTCTCTCGGTCTCTGCTCCAGGTGGGGTCCTTATCCAGGAGCAGGGGCACAGCGAGGCCACCTGTGCCTATTCATGCCGGACTCTGCCGGTGAGGGTGAGGATCTGGGGACAGCTGAGGTCCCGGCAGGACAGAGCTGGGCTCCTGGGGGCATTCACCTCTCCCAGGGGCATCTTCTCCAGTCCTGGGGTCTGGGGCCTCCACCTGTCTGGGGCTAAGACCCCTTTCCCCCACGACCTCATCTTCATCCCCTACCCAATTTGGGCCCCATTCCAGGCTCAAAGCCACCAGGTGGCGGGTGGGAGCGTCCAGATAAAGCCATTCAAGATGAGGTGGCAGCAGAAGCAGGTGAGCTAGAGAAGGTGGGAGCAGGCATTGCAGGTAGGAGCAGAGAGCAGCAGTGTCGGGGCCAGGGCACCTGTGTGCATGTGTATGTGCGTGTGTGTGTGTTTGTGACCTCAGGACTGCCACACACCAGGGCCTGATGTGAATCTGCTCTTAGGTTCCCCAGCCTTCCTGGGTCCCCACCCTGTGTTGCCTGGAGGAAGCTTTCTGTACATGCGTGTGGACATTCACACCCAAACATACAGACACCCCCTCCACACACATGCTTCTCCCAACTTCACATGCCCCATCCCGGGGAAGCCTCTGTGTCCCCCCAGAAGCGATCCCCAGCTGCCCCATGCATGGCGCCAGGCCTGCCCGCAGGATGGCAGGGAAGAGGTGGTTACTGGCTGTCGTGTGCAGGGTGCAGGGAAGGGGCCAGGAAGGAATCCAGAGAGGGGATAAAAAGCTACAGTACCTGGATTAACCTATCAGCCAGAGCAGCGCTCTCCTACCCGGCGAAGGGGATTCCCAGCGACAGGGGGAGGAGGCAGAGCGGAAGGCGCGGGGACAGGAGAGGGGAGACAGACAAGAACCACTTGTCACTAACGCAGTGGACTATCTCTAGAAGCGGGGGAGAGAGGAGGGAAGACCAGAGAACCAGCAGGAGAGGACCCGGAGGAAGACCAAAGCCAGAGCCAGCTCCATCCTGGAGAGGGGTTCGGTGTGAGCGGGGAGGTCGGGGATGTCCGCGGCTGCGGGGGAGGCCGCAGGGCTGGGAAACCCACTGTCTCACCCTCCAGGGCCAGCCGGGAGGCGGCTGGCTGGAAAAACTGTGGGGGTTGGGGGGGAATTTCGGCTTCATGCGGACCTCACGGATAGTAGGGGAGGAGAGGGGTGCTTTTTAATTTTAAGGCAGAACAAGGCTTTGGGGTGAGGGCAATCAAATCCGGTTGCCGACCCACTTCCCGTGGCTAGTGGAGGGTCAAGTGAGGACGAGTAAGGAGCAGGAATTGGGGGCTCCCGGGGCTGGGGCTCAGCGAGCCCCCGATTCCACCCCCATCCTTAACATGTTGGGGAGCGGAGTCCGGGCTGCGGCTCACCACCGTGGCGCCACGCTCCTCCTCCACTCGATTTCCTTTCCTTTAAGGGCAAGACTTCCAAATTACAGGGTAGGGTGCCTTGTGGCCCGTCAAAGCAGCAGTTCTCCCTCCTCCTTACCCCTCCCCATCCGCGCAGCTGGGGAGGGCGCGGAACACAAATGGATTCCCGTGGCTGCAGGCCACTGCGAGTTTTAACTCGCCTGCACTCCAGGATTAATCACAATACGAGTCGCCCCCAGTTATAGGGCACCCCAAAGAGGGTTCAGGTCGGGTCTTGGGCCTGAGGCAGGAGGGTAGGACTACTTAGTCCTCCAGAGAGGAAAAGGCTCGGAGGATTCGGGCCCCAGGTTGGCGGCCACGCCCCGCATGGTGGACCACGCCCCACGGCGACCTGGTCCCCACGGTGCCCATAACCCTCACCTTCTCCAGGGTTTCAATCCGCTGTTTCAGGAGCCGGTTCTCCGTCCGAAGCCTCTATGGGTGTGGGGGGAGAGCATGTCATAGCCCGCTCCCGACACCCATCTACACGCACCCCTCATTCACCCACCGCCAAGGTCAGTCCCCTTAGGGCCAGGCCACATTTCCGGTCAGGGCGCAGCCAGCATCTTACGTTCTTGGTCAGCGATTTCAGAAAACAGGGCCAATTCCTGTTCAGACTGGCTTGATTTTTTTAAAAAAAGTTTTAAAACAAACCTGGGTTCAGTAAAAATAACAGTGAGTGCATTCATGGCCGTGTGTGTGTTTGGGGGCCGGTCAGTACCCATACCCACTCAGAAGACTCCATCCCACCCGTGGGTCAGTCTGCCCAGGGTTGTGGGGGAAGCCGCTGTCTCAAAGCCCCCAGGCACCCCTCACTGCTTTGCCCCAAGAGCCCGGGTTCAATTCCGGGGGCAGGCGCCTCTTCGAGTCTGGGTCCAGGGTGCTGATCACTCATCCTTCCTCGACAATTACATTCCCATGACCTGGCAGGGAGCAAGCTGTCCCCTTTGTTTTTCACTGTTCCCTGGCTGGGGTTTTGAAGATGTCTCCCTTGCTCTTGCCTTCCATTCTGTGCTTATAGATTTTGGTTAGATATTTGCAGTTTTAGGCCAGACGCAGTGGCTCATGCCTGTAATCCCAGGACTTTGGGAGGCCGAGGCAGGCGGATCACCTGAGGTCAGGAGTTCTAGACTAGCCTCTAGTAAAAACAGAAAAATTAGCCAGGCGTGGTGGCGCATGCCTGTAATCCCAGCTACTCTGGAGGCTGAGGCAGGAGAATCACTTGAACCCGGGAGGCAGAGGTTGCAGTAAGTTGAGATCACACCACTGCACTCCATCCTGGGCGACAGAGTGAGAATCTGTCTCCAAAAAAAAAACAAACAAAAAAAGATATTTGTACTTTAGGTTCCCCCAGGAATCTCTGCGGAGCAGGTGAGGTTTACAAACGAGTTGCATCTTGTCTACCTGCATCCCCCTACTTGATACAAAGGTGGTGCAGAAATTGTTTAGATTGGCAGGTGAGTCAGGGTCCTGCCACACTGCAGGTCACGCAGAATATTTCCTGGGTTTCTTCTGGGAAGAAAAGGTGATGGAAACACCCAGAACATTCCCAGGAAGCAAATTCAGTCAGAGAGAACTGCAGACTTGATAGTCATTGATGCAAGTCATGTGAGGAAACTGAGTTGTCAAAGTGTGGCAGGGCATTGCCCTAGTCCCTCAGCTCGGCTGGGTCAGAGCTATTTCAGGCACAGGTCTCTGATCCTCATAGCAATCTGCTGCCCTGATCCCTGGCTTTCCCTGTCATCTCTCTGGCTTCAACCTGATGTGCTTCAGCATCAAGCACAGCTATCCTTGCAGAAGCTGCATGTACCTTTTGTATTTATTTTAATATTTTTGTAGAGATGGGGCTTTGCTATGTTGCCCAGGCTGGTCTCCAACTCCTGGCCTCAAGCTGCCCTCCCACCTGGGCCTCCCAAAGTGTTGGGATTACAGGTGTGAGCCACCATGCCTGTTGGAGCTGGATTTGAACCCTGGTCTGCTGGGCTCTAGTGTTAGCCACTGTGTGGCTATGCCCCTGAAGAGGATGAAGCCTAGCTGTGTTGGGGTTGTGTCTGTGTCTGTTCCTATCACTGCACTGGTGCCCTCAGTCTCAGCTGTGACTTTGGTACACAGCAGGTGCTCAATAAATGCTTTTTCTTTTTTTTCTTTTTGTCCTCTGAAGTGAATGAATTGGACCAATTTTTTTTTTTTTTTTTGAGATGGAGTCTCGCTCTGTTGCCCAGGCTGGGGTGCAGTGGTGTGATCTCAGCTCACTGCAACCTCTGCCTCCTGGGTTCAAGTAATTCTCCTGCCTCAGCCTCCTTAGTAGCTGGGATTACAGGCATGCACCATAACGCCCAGCTAATTTTTGGATTTTTAGTAGAGATGGGGTTTCACCATGTTGGCCAGGATGGTCTTGAACTCCTGACCTCAAGTGATCCACCTGCCTTGGCCTCCCAAAGTGCTGGGTTTACAAGTGTGAGCCACCTCGCCCGGCAATAAATGCTTGTTGAGTAACTAAAATCACGTGTAAAGGGAAGAACGCACAGGGAAGGAGAGAGCAGCTTTGCACAGTTGGGGAACCCCCTGACCTAGCAGGGCTGGCGGGGGAGATGCCCCAGGAACCAGGGGCCCCAGATAAGCACCTGCACCCTGCCCTACACACCCTGGTGTCTGGGCCCTGCTTGGGGGCTCCTCCACTGCAGCCTTCTTGAAATTCCTCCAGCCCCAGGCACGCTGCTGCCCCTGGCCTTTAGCCCTCGACTCCCTGGGCTGGGAGCCTCTGCCCAGGTCAGCCTTGCCCGCCGTGTGCACATCCTTGTCCAGAGCATTTAGAGTCCACACTCTAGTTCAGTGGTTTATTGATTGCTTTCCCATGATGTCGGGGCGCCCCAGCAGGGCAGGGACCTTGACTGTCTTGGTTACCGCGGTGTCAGCCAGGGGAGGTGCCCACACGCTGGCCTAAGAGGTGAAGGACGGCACAGGTGGGCAGAGGCCTGTCCGCCAAGGACGGCCAGGCCTGCCTGTGTGCTGGGCAGGCCTGCCCCCTAGCGGCCGTTCTTTAGAGTAGGGAGGGCAGCCCCCAAGGGCCTCCCATCCTTGTTCCTGCCCCTGGCCCCTGGACTCACTTTAATCTCGATCTGCTCCTCCATCTCCTTGCTCTTCATGGCTGCGTACTCCTTCTCCAGCCTGCAGAGTAGGAGAGCCCTGTGGTTACTGTCATGTCCTCGGGATGTACCCCCTTCCCACCAGTACCCTGGTCACCCAGCAGGCACCGACCTCTTCATCTTCTTGGGGTTGTACTTGACCTGGTAGGCTTTGAGGACCAGCTTGTCTGGGCAGCTGTCGAACTGGTGGGGGATCACTCTCTGGAAGTACTGTGGGGACACAGCCGGTCACCAGGTCACGGACACGCAGGCCCTAACCACCAGGGCTGCCTGAGCCTTGCTGCCCTGGGGGGGCGGGGGCAGGAACCAGTCTGCCCGGGCTGTCGCCATGTCCTCTACGCCATGTCCTCAGTGTTTGTGGAGCAACAGTGTGAGGAGAGGGAATGAGGGGCTGCCTGCAGCCAAGGCCTTGGTTCCAGGAGAAAAGCAAGGCAGATGCTGGCTGTGGTGGCTCATGCCTGTGATCCCGATGATTTAAGAGGCTGAGGCAGGGGGGAGTCGCTTGAGCCCAGGAGTTTGAGACCAGTGTGGGCAACATAGTGAGACCCCATATCTATGAAACAAACAAAGAAACAATAGGCTGGGGGCGGTGGCTCACGTCTGTAATCCCAGAACTTTGGGAGGCCGAGGTGAGTGGATCTCCTGAGGTCAGGATCAAGACCAGCCTGACCAACATGGAGAAACCCTGTCTCTGCTAAAAAATACAAAAATTAGCCAGGCATGGTGGTACATGCCTGTAATCCCAGCTACTCAGGAGGCAGAGGCAGGAGAATCTCTTGAACCCGGGAGGTGGAGGTTGCGGTAAGCCAAGATCGGGCCATTGCACTCTAGCCTGGGCCACAGAGCAACTCTGACTAAAAAAAAGAAAGAAAGAAAAAGAAAAAAAGAAGAGCAGACCAAGGAGGCTGTCCTGGGAGTGAAGTCTGAGGGTCGGGGAGCTGACACAGGAGACCTTCATGGGGGAAGGAGGGTGGGCATACTGGGGGCCTGTGCAAAGGGTTAAGGTAGGCTTAGGGGGGACACAGTTCCCACTCCCGGCCCAGCTGGGCCCCTCTGGCAGCTGTGGACAATGCCCGCCCGTGTTCATGGACACAACCGTGGCCTTTGTGCATTCTTCCTTGAAGCACCAGCTGGAGAACGCCGGGAGGGGGCAGGGGCCCGAATGGTAGAGAAATGGCGGTGGGAGGCAGGCTGGCCAGCAGCAGGGCCTCCGGTAGGCCAGGCCTGGGCAGGGCAAGGCGTGAGGTTGTTGAGACCCCACACTCCCTCCTGTGCTCTCACCAGGCTGGGGGCAGGGTGGGGAGGCCCTCATGGTCAGCCAGACTCATGATTTGCCATCAGGCTTCAGGCTACCTGCAGGGTTGCGGGCAGGAGATGGGCAGTGGGCCTCCCAGGGCTCAGCGTGGGCCTGGGCCTCCTATCTCCCTGCACCCAGGCTGCTGGCCCTGGACTGTATCTGGCAGAGCCTGGTGGAGTCCCCTGGTCCCTTAGGGAGACCTCAGGGGACCAGAGCAGATAGGAACAGATCAGGGATGTCAGGCACACCACCTTCCGCCCTCGAAGCCAGGCCCTTTCTGTCACTTGAGAGGGCATCCTGTGATCTGGAGCCCCTGGCTGGGGGCAGCCCCACCAGCCCTGACCCTCCCGGCCCACCTGGGACATCCCCTCCATGTCCAGCTGCATCAGCTCCGCCTGGTTCACCTGCAGCAGGGCGAGGCCCACTCGGAACACGATCTCCAGCCCCTGCAAAGGCGGCAAAGGCAGTGGGAGGAGGAGGGCAGGAAGGTTCCTGTTCCAGCCACCCCCAGGAGGCTCTCTGCCCTCCCCAGCCCCGCCGGTCCTCACCTCATACATGAAGATGTCGAAGACTCGGGTGGCAACGGGGAGTGGGAAGGTGGTCAGGAACAGTGTGAGGAACCAGGACGAGGCATACATAGATGTGTGGAAGCTTTGGGAGCGGAAGTGGGTGTTGAGGTCTGGGAGCTGCTCCTGGAGGGGTGGGAGGCCAGGTGGGCACAGTGAGGGGGATGCCCTCCCACCCGGGGGTGCTGGGCTTCAGTGTCCCCACCTCCAGGGAGCCTTCCTGGACTTGCGCTGGGCAGCCCAAGGCTCCCTTCCTGGTGCTCCCTCAGCACTCTGTCTGGGGGAAGCCAAAGTTCAGAGCTTTGAGCAGCAGGGGCGAGGACCAGGCAGGGGTGGCAAGAGCTGTGTGTGTCAGGGGCCTGCCCTGGGTAGGCCATGTGCTCGTGGCAGCTCATGGGGTCCTCATGACAGCCTCAGAGGGTATGTCTGAGGCTGGGGGAGTTGGATCACTCCCCACAGACACCCAGAGAGCCAGAGGTGGAACACGGGCGAGTGGCAGTCCCTAGCCCTGGGGGAAGCCCCACCCTCACCCTGTTATGTGAACCACCAGTCGATGTACCTCTCTCAGCCCCCAGCATAAAGCTTTGTGCAAGCTATGTTTGACTGGCCTGAACTCTAGACAGCCAGAAAGTGGCAGACAGCTGGGGAAACTGAGGCTGGGGAAGGTGTTAGGATCCCGGGCTTCCTCCCAGCACCAGGGGCTCTCCGCACCCTGGGTTTGCAAGCTTGGCTGTGGGAGAACTCCACTACCCAGCCTGGGTGGGGTGGCGTCTTCTCTGCAGCCCAGGCCTCCCGCTTGTGGCATTACCAGGCCCCCTTAGGCTATAGTACTGCCCATGCTCCAGGGCAGGGGAGAGGGCTGTCACATCCAGGAATGACTGCACAGCCCCACCTGCCATGGCAGCTGGGGCAGGCCTGTGTGTGTGTTTGTGTGTGTGTGTGTGTGCGTGCACATGCGGGTGTGTGTGTGTTCGCGCATGGCCTCAGCGGCTCTGTCTGCCAGCCAGGAGCAGGCCCTGCGGGGGCTGCTATTTATAAACAGACGTCTGCAGCTCTCCGGTAATCAGGCAGGCAGACAACCCTTTCCCTCCTTCCACCACACTCAGATGCAGACAGGTGGGTGGCCTCGGGTGTGCCCCATGTCAGCCTGTCCTGCCCCCTGCCTCAGCAGTCCGGGGAGCACCCCTGAAGTGGTGGCTCTCCTGTCCCTCCAAGCATCCTTCAGGGCAGGGCTGTATGGGGAGAGGAGCACCTTTTGGAGTTGGAACACCCAGTTGTGATTTCATAGGCTTGGAATTTTCAGTCCAAGAGATGCCTGGGGAGGCCTGGGGTGCCAGCCCTGCCCTTCCCGGGCCCTGCCCACCTGTGGCCCTGCTCACCTGCAGCATATACTCAAACTGATAGATGCAGAGCCCAAGCTCGGCCATGCTGGGCTTGAAGAGCTCCCGAAGCCGGTATTCCTGCATCAGCCGCACGAACACACAGAAGGCCTCCTCCTCGGGCATCTGGGGGTGACAGGCAGGTGGGGGGATTCAGGGCACAGGAGAGGGGCATCTCACTGCTCATCAGGGCCCTGGGGTACAGGGGCCCGTGTCCATGTCAGTACCTGGCTCCCTAGACCCTCATGACACATGCTGTCCCTGTGTCCCCACTTGCTGTTTTGCTGAAGGAAAACCTGAGGCTGAAGTCACCTGTCAGGGGCTACTTGGCAGGGAATAATGGAGCTGGACTTGAACCCAAGGCTGGCCACTGCCACCACCCACCTGGTTAGTATACCTCCTGTCCACTCCCAGCTGCATCCTTTCTCCCTGTCCTAAGCCTTCTGGTTTCTCTGGAGGAGACCCCCAAGACCCATAAACACCATGCTGGATGACCTAAGTTCCCAGCCTGAGGTTCCTGTCCAACCCTGAGAGGTGGCAGAAATAGATAACCTGTCCCTGCAAACCCTGTCTCTGTCCTGGATAATACAGCAGACAGGACCCAACCAGACAGGTGCCCCTCGCTGGGCCTTGGCCTGGGGATGGGCAGAGGTCACGGGTGTGGATGGAGAGGAAGGATCTGCCCCTAGTGGGATGCTGGAAAGAGGCCATGCCACTTCTGTCCACCTCTTGGGGACTGAGCTCAGGGTAGGCTGTCATCTGGCAGGAGCCCAGCTATCCCCCAGCCACCTACCTGCATGAGGAGCAGCCCCACGATGAAGGCACTGCCCTGGCAGTAGCCCACCTCCCGGTCCACCAGCGAGTATGCCTGGAAGGGAATGGCGAATCCTCAGGGCAGCGTCCTGCCGCCCAGCACAGCCGGTGAACAGGGGAACTGCTCCTTCCTTTGAGACCGAGGGAGTGGGGAGCCCCTGAGCTCACCTTCATGACGTTGAAGAGGACCTCCTGGCCCAGGCTGTCCTGGCCCTTGAAGAACTCGTGTTCCGGGTAGGTGCGGGCAATGTCCCTGCGGATCAGCTTCTCACATGGCGAGGACATCTTGAGCAGCTCGGAGTACTGGTTCTTGACTGGCATGTCTGTGGCGCTGCACAGAAGCTGCCACACGATGGCCCGGAAGTGGTGCGGGATGCCCTTTCGGATCAGCTCCTGGCCATGGGAGTGGGAGGCCAGGCTGGACTCTGTCCCAGTGCAGCCTCCCTGTGGCCACCCGGCCTGGCTCCTCAGGCGTGGCTCATCCAGACCTCGGGCGTGGCACAGAACTCATGGTGCCCAATCCTTTTTTTTTTCCTTTTTTTAGAGACAGGGTCTCACTCTGTCACCCAGGCTTGAGTGCAGTGGTATGATCTTGGCTCACTGCAACCTCTTGCCTCCTGGATTCAAGTGATTCTCCTGCATCTGCTCCCAAGTAGCTGAGATTACAGGGCATGGCAGCACGCCCAGCTAATTTTTGTATTTTTAGTAAAGACGAGGTTTCACCATATTGGCTAGGCTGGTCTCAAACTCCTGACCTCAAGTGATCCACCCTCTTCGGCCCCCCAAAGTGCTGGAATTACAGGTGGAAGCCACTGTGCCTGGCCTACCTGACTATTTATTTTTTTTTTTTAACTGAGGCAGTGCCAGGTGGTGGGGGGCGAATCTACCTGGCTAATTTTTAAACTTTTTAGAGTCTTACTATGTTGCCCAGGCTGGCCTCGAACTCTTGGCCTCAAACGATCCTCCCACCTCAGCCGCCCAAAGTGCTGGGATTCCAGGCATGAGCCACCATGCCCCAATCCTTTGTGGGCACTGCAGGGCAGCAAGCATACAGGCAACCAAGGTGCAGGGCCTGTCCAGTGCCACCCTCACTCACTCTCTCCTGTCCCTGTGCCCTGGCAGGACACCCTGAAAGTGCCTGCACATTTCCACTGCTGCTGCTGTGCCCAGGCTGGAGCCCTGCAGACCCTGGCACTGCCAGGTGGCTGAGTGACCATGCCACCAGCCCATACCCTTGGTCCTGCCCTGCCTGCCTGGGCGTCCCCCACCTTAAGCAGCTTCTCCTTCCGGCGCCGCCACTCCTCCCACTCGTTGGCGATCCGGCCCCACAGGATCCATGTGTCCTCCTCCAGGTGGCTCAGGTTGGAGGAGGCCGAGGAGCTGGACACCAGTGAGGAGCCGCTGTTCCGCCTCGAGCCATTCATGGAACGCATGGACTTGGAGTCGGCCTCCAGGAGCCTGGGCAGGAAGGGCCGGCGGAGGGGGCACCAGTGACTTCCTGGGGACAGGAAACCTTGGGGAACCAGCCCGTCCTCCCAGGGGTCTCAGAGGACACCAGGAATTAGGTCTCTCATTTTCTTTTTTTTTGGAGACAGAGTCTTGCTCTGTCACCCAGGCTGGAGTGCAGTGGTTTGATCTTGGCTCACTACAACCTCCGCCTCCTGGGTTCAAGCGATTCTCCTGCCTCAGCCTCCCAAGTAGCTGGATTACAGGCACCCACCCCCATGCCTGGCTAATTTTTGTATTTTTAGTAGAGACAGCGTTTCTCCATGTGGGCCAGGCTGGTCTCAAACTCCTGACCTAAGGGGATCCGCCCACCTCAGCCTCCCAAAGTGGATTACAAGCATGAGCCACCATGTCCAGCCTAAAACCTGCATTTTAAACAGGGGCAGGGCCAGAGGAGGAAAGCAGGAAGGCCTGACTCAATACTTCCTCCAGTCCTGCCTCTATCAACCATGGAAGATTCACAGATTAGGTTGATCTCTCAAACCCTCAGTCTCATGTCAATGGGGTGGGGACACAAATGTTCAGCCAGGGTTGGGAGGATGAAAGGAGGTGTCCCTCATCCAGCATCTGGAGGTGGCTGTCACCTTGCACATGCTGGGTCTGGATCTGAGTGTGAGGGGCACCTGGGAACTCCTGTGGGGGCCCAGGCTGCACCCCAAGATTCCACCTCGGCCCCCAACTCACCGGTTCTGCTCTTCGAGCTTGGCCAGCAGCTCCAGCTCATCGGGGCTGAGGTTCTCGGAGTCTGAGGTGGGGGAGCAGGTGGGGGCTGACAGGGCCTCCTGGGATGAGGAGTCGGGGCTCAGAGTGGGGCTCGCCATGGTGCGTGGACTTGTTAGCCACAGGCGGGGTTGGTTCACAGCTCTGTCTGGGGGCCAGACACACGCATGGTCGGCATTGGGTGGGTGCCCATCCTGTCCTACTTGCCCACCCTTGGGACATTTCCTCACCCTGGGCTTCCCACCTCTGGTCCCCCTGCTCTGTGCACCCCTCATCCCCATGCACCCCAGCCCAGGTGACAGCCATGCTTCCCCTTCTGTTGGAGACCCTGGCGATTGGGATCCCTGCCTGTGTAGCCAGGCTGGATGTCTGGATGGAGACAGGAGAACCATTGCCAGGACCCAAGCCATCCTGCTGTCCCTGGGCATGAAGGCCAAGGCTCAACTCGACACTCCTGAGTCTGGAGCAGAGTCCGGGGTGGAGGCTCCCCATTACTCAGGGCTCCATGGACTCTGCTGGGACCTCAGGGTGCAGGAGCCCTGCTTCACCGGCCCTTCCTAACAGTTCAGTGTCCGTCCCTCTGCAGCCTGCCCTGGGAGCCCCACATCAATGTCTGACTTTCCCCATCTCATCAACCAAAGTGGGCTGCTGGCATGGTCAGGAGCAATTACTCTCGACTGTTAATTGTCTGGCGCTGCCAACGGCTGGAAATAATTGACTCCCCTTGGGCTGGGAAGCCAGGGATGTGGCAGAGTGCTGGGAATCTGTGCCCTGGCAGACATAGAACCAGAGATGTGGGCTCCGGTATCCAGATCTCGGCCTGCCACGTACTGGGTAAGTCCCAGGCACATCTCTCCTATTCTTTTGCAGTGTCATCTGGCCTGACCCTAATGGGGGCTTCAAGGACACTGGCGTCTCGGCTTCTGCCAGTCTGGTAGAGGCAGATCAGTGCCATGTCGAAACAAAGGCCCTGGGCTCAAATGGATCTGCGTCTGAAGCGTGGCTCCCCCTCGACCAGCTGTGTGACCTTGGGCCAGTCACTCGGCATTTTTGAGCCTCCATACACTGAGATCATACAGGACCTAGCCTCAAGGGTGGCTGTGGAAACTCAGTATGTGACTGCACATAATGTGGTCAGAACAGAGCCTGACGCTCAGTGACAGCCCCATGGACATCGGCTATCACTGTCTATCCTGGGGCCAGGGCTCCTGGGTCCTGCTGTGGCCTGTGTGGGGGCTGATGGCCAGGGGACCCCTAGCGGGGGATCTGGGGGAAAGGAGCGGCTATGAGAGTGGAGGCAGGGGCTGGGGATGGTGTTCCTTTATGCTTCTTCCTGGTGAGCCCAGGCTGGCCCCCAGCATCTGAGAAGATGAGGATACCTAGGGTCCTGGTGGCAGGAAGGAAACCCTGCTCCCACCTCCTTATTTGCATGGCCCCTCATACCCTGCCCACTGCCCGGCGTGCTCTGTGCCACTGGGCCCCACCTGACCTGGCTGACAGCTTTACCTACAGAGGGGGCTTCGCTGGGTCCTTGGAGTGGGGACATCCGGAACCCAGGCGGCAGGGGGACAGTGGCAGGACCACAGTAGACCACTCTGTACCTGCCTGACTATTGCTGGGTCACTGGGCACATTCCCACAGCCCAGACTTAGCCCCCAACCAACCCCTGAGGGCCCATAGGTTGGGTAGACTTGACCCTGGCCACCCCAGTCCTCCTGGAATGGGATTGAGGGAGGTGTGCCATTCTTTTTTCACCTCATGGGGACCCAGCGCCCTCCTCCAGGCCTCTGTGGCTCCCCAGGGTTGCTGGTTCTACCTTGGGCCCTTGAGTGTTCCTCTAGTTTGCCAGGTGCTGAGCATTTTGGATTTTGGTGAGTGGAAGGAACTCTCTCATTGCCAAATGGGCTGGGGCCACCTGCCCCAAAGACCAAGCTGCTGAGCACCACCTAACCAGGAGTTAATCATTCTCGAGACAGGGACAGTGGGGGCTGCTCTGGGGCCTCCCAAAGAGTCAAAGTCTGAAGCCAGCAGGGCAGAAATGGGGGCTGTGGACAAGAAGTGCTGATCAGAAGGCCCTCTCTGGGCGGGGAGGGGCTGGGAGGGCAGCTTCAGAGCTGGGAGAATGGGGAGGAGGTGATGGAGGCGAGGCTAGAGCTTCAGAACCACAGATGGAGTTAGGGGGCAGTGAGAGCTTCAGAACCAAGGAAACCCAAGCCCAGGGCATCAGCCCCACCCAATCTCTGCCCGAGCCTCGGTTTCTGAATTTTAAAATCCCCAAACCCCGGAGCTGTCCACTAGCAGAGGTTGTTCAGCTGTTTATCAGGTATGTGTGTGTATTTCATACAGGAAATGAAATGTATTAAATAAGCAGGGCTGAAATTTGCAGTCTGAGAGGCAGGAACCTTCTGATCCCACCAGAACTTTCTCTCCACTCATCCTCAGACTCTTTCAACACTGGAAACCAACCTCCTGAAGCATGTGTACATGCACAACACACATGCACTCTCACACACACACTCTTCACAGCCACCCCCACTCCCTCATACATGTACACACACTCATTCACAACCACACCCACTCACATACAAACTCTCACACATACACACACACTCGGATACACACACCTATGACTATTCACACACACATGCTCACCCACCTCTACACATTCACACATACATGCACACACTTGACACCTATATGCTCATGCATATTCATACATACATACACACAGATACACACACCCAGTACCTTCACATACATACACACGTGCACACACTCAGTACACACCCATGCATTCATACACACTCACACATGAACACACTTGGATACACACACACCTATACACATTCATGTCCACACTCGACACACACGTACACATGCACACACTTGATACACACATACCCATGCACATTCACACACACACTCATACTCACACACTCTGATACACCCAGTACCTTCACACACATGCACACACTTGATACACATGCTCATGCATATTTGCACACATTCATACACGGATACACACACACCCCATGTACCTTCACATGCATACACATGCACACATTCAATATACACATACCCATACACATTCACACACACTCGATATGCACACAATTCATACACACATCCATGCACACACTTGATACACACCCATGCACATTCACACATTTCACACACATGTACACACTTGATATACACATATCCATGCACGTTTACATACATGTACACATACACACACCTGGATACACACATACCTATACATATTCACACATTAGCACATATACATGTACATAATACACACCCATGCATAGTCACACACACACACTCACTACACACCTCATACACCTGCACAGGACATACACTCACACACACACTCAGGCATACACACATACTCTTTCATATCTCTCAAAACATACTGACACACACTCTCACCCACCCACACTCAGACACACACACACATTGATTCCCACCCCCTACACACACATGCTCACACACACTTCCTGCTCGGAGCAGCCCTCACCCTCTGGGAACAGAGCGGGTTTGGGATAGAGGTGGGCTGCTGTCCTGACTCTGTGGGCAGCCCTGCACCCCCTTGATGGTGCCACGACTCTTGCTGGCCCAATCACTCCTTCCTGGTGCTAACTGAGGGCCATCTGAGGCCCGGGCACTGTCTTGGCAGGAGACATGGCAGGGAGCGATGCAGGAAGGCCCCTTTTTCATCTCCCTCTGCTAGATGGGCATGAGCCTTGGCGACCCACCCACTGGCCTCTGGGTCTGGGTCGCAGCCTCTCCATGTCCTTAACTTCAGTGCTTCACCTTAACTGTTCCTCAGCCATCTGAAGGGGGGTCCTGGCCCCTGTCCCTGACAGCAGCCCCTCCAGCCACACCTCCACAGGGCCGCTCATAGCTTAGGAAGCTGAGCCAGATCAGAGCACTGGAAAGGGGTTGTGCCTGGGGGTCATGGGGGGTGTGGGGATGGAAAGTGCTGGAATGCTGGGCATTTCGAACCTCCCTTTCACTGTCCCTCTCGGGGGCACTGCTGGGCACGCTTCCTCCTTCCTGAAGCCCCCTCCCCGCTGTCTGATGAGGGCTGGGCTCCTGGCTTCCCTTCTGTCTCTGGCCAGGACTTCTCAGTCCCCCGTGTGGCATCTCTTCCTCTCCAAGTCCTGCCTTGGCCTTGCTCCTTGATGCCCTTGGTGATCTCACTCTTGGGGCCTACATGACCAAATGTACGTCACCAGCTTTTCCTTTCTCTCAAGAACTGGCCAAAGTTGCCAGAGTTGCCCCCAGCTCACCCAGCATGACATGTTCTGTGTTTCCCAGGAATCACCCCTGCCCTCTCGGAGTGTTCAAGGCGGATACCAAAAAATAATCACCCAGACTCTCCTTCACAGATTGAGATAAACGCTTGCAGTAAATGATACGGTAGGATGGAGAACAGCCAGGGGGTTCCTCAAAAACTTAAACACATTGTCACCATGCGACTTGGCAAATCCACTCCCAGGGATCAATGCAAGAGAATGGCAAACATCTGTTCATAGCGGCGTTATTCACAAAAGCCAAAAAGCAGAAACAATTCAAATGTCCATCAGCGGTGAATGGATCAACAAAACAGGGTCCACCCAGACAGTGGAATATTACTCAGCCATGAAGAGGAGTGAAGCACCGACACAGGCCACAGCATGGATGAACTTTGAAAACATGGCGCTCGGTGAGAGAAGCCAGACACGAAAGGCCACACAGTGTGTGACTCCCTTTATATGGAATGTCCAGAACAGGCCAAACCATAGAGACATGAAGTGGATTTGTGGTCACCAGAGACTGGGGGAGGGAGGATTGGGGAGAAACTGCTTATGGGTATAGGGTTTCTTTTTTGGGTGATAGAAATGTTCTGGAATTAGATAGTGGTGATGGTTACACAACACCACAATTGGAATAAATGCCACCAAACTGTAAGCGTTAATGGGTGAATTTTTTTTTTTTTCGAGACGGATTTCGCTCTTGTTGCCCAGGCTGGAGTGCAATGGTGCAATCTTGGCTCACTGCAACCTCCGCCTCCCAGGTTCAATCAATTCTCCTGCCTCAGCCCCCTGAGTAGCTGGGATTACAGGCATGTGCCACCATGCCTGGCTAATTTTGCATTTTTAGTGGAGACGGGGTTTTGCCATGTTGGTTAGGCTGGTCTTGAACTCCCAACCTCAGGTGATCCACCTGCCTCAGCCTCCCAAAGTGCTGGGATTACAGGAGTGAATAAGCCCGGCCTCATATTCTCCACTATGCCTTGCTAATTTTTCTACTTTTTCATAGACATGGGGTCTCACTATGTTGCCCAGACTGCTCTTAAACTCCTGGCTTCAAGTGATCCTCCTGCCTCAGCCTTCCAGAGTGCTGGGATCACAGGTGTGAACCATCCTGCTCAGCCGAAGCTGCCGTCTTGATGGTGCCTGCCATATCTATTGGGCTTTCTGTCCTTTCTGATGCTCTGTCCATGGGGCCACCAGAACCATACAGAACTGCTAGCCAGGTCATGTGCCTGGCCAAGACCCTTTAGCAGCTCCCAATGGTAAGATGGAGCCCAGATGTCTTTGCAAGACATGCACACCCTTCCCAGCCCCACCTCTTTCTGTATCCCTGCCTGGCACACTCAGTCCTCCAGGCACATGGGTCTCCTCTTGCCGTTGTCTGCGCACACTCTGTTCCCTCTGACTGGAAGGGCATTCTCCAAGACCTGGTTTGGATTTTTTTTTCTTTTTAGAGATAGAGTTTTGCTCTGTCTCCCCGGCTGGAGTGCAGTGGTATGATCATAGCTCACTGGTCACTGGAGGCTTGACCTGGGCTCAAGTAATCCTCCCACCTCGGCTCCTCAAAGTGCTGGGACTGTGCCCTGCTGGTTTGGCCATTCTTTTTGTGAAAACTTCTGTGTCAACCTCCCTTCTTCCAGCACCCTGGCTCACTTCTTCCCTCTCTCTCCCTGAAAACACCTACCCTCCTGCTCTCACCCAAGCCCAATGCACATTCTATGGCCATTATGTCTATATCTGCCTGCCCGCCCACCCGCCCTATGGGGCCACGCATGATTCAAGGGCAAAAGCCTCTCCATTCTCTACTCCAAATCCCTGACGCACCATCTGGCATTCAGTACATGCTCAACAAATGTTTGTTGAATAAATGAAGATGATACTTTCCATGTCACTTAGGCAGGTGATCAAGGTCAACATAAACAGTGATAAGTCACGTGGCTAATGCGTACCCTTGATAGGATGTGACAGGAAGGACCTTTAACCCCTGTGATCTTCTTCCTCAAAACCCCAGTCCAACCATGAGAAAAACACCAGAGAGGCCGAGGTGGGCAGATCACTTGAGGTCAGGAGTTCGAGACCAGCCTGGCCAACATGGTGAAACCCTGTCTATATATATAAAAAAAGATATTAGCCGGGTGTGGTGGCGCACACCTCTAATCCCAGCTACTCAGGAAGCTGAGGCAGGGGAATGGCTTGAACCCAGGAGGCCAAAGTGGCAGAGCCAAGCTCATACTACTGCACTCCAGCCTGGGTGACAGAGCGAGACTCCATCTCAAAAAAAAAAAAAAAAGGAAAAACACCAGGTAAATCAGGATCAGAGGACATTCCACAAAACACCTACTCAGCCCTCCTCTGTCACGGTTGGCCGGGCTAACACCTATAATCCCAGCACTTTGGGAGGCTGAGGCGGGAAGATTGCCTGAAGTAAGGAGTTCGAGACCAGCCTGACCAACATGGAGATACCCCATCTCTACTAAAAATACAAAGTAAGCTGGGTGTGATGGCGTGCACCTGTAGTCCCAGCTACTCTGGAGGCTGAGGCAGGAGAGTCACTTGAACTCGGGAGGTGGAGGTTGCCGTGAGCCGAGATCACGTCATTGTGCTTCAGCCTGAGCAATAAGAGCCAGACTCTGTCTCAAAACCAAACCAAACCAAACCAAAAACCAAAAACCAATAACCTGTCAAGGTCACGAAAAGCAAGGAAAGTCTGAGAAACTGTCACGACTCAGAGGAGGTTAGGAGACATGACGACTAAGTGTCATGTGGGATCCTGGGATGGAGAAAGGTTATTGGGAAACAACAAAGGAAATCTGAATAAAGTGTGGACTTCAGTTAATAATTATGTATCAATACTGGTCCATTAATTACAACAATATATCATATTCATGGAAGACATTAACTATAGGGGAGACTGGGTATTGGGCACATGGAAACTCTCTGTATTGTCTTCTCAGTTGTTCTATAAATCTCAAAGAGTTCTACAAAATACAGTCTTATTTAATTTAATTTTATTTTTGAGACAGGGGACTCACTCTGTTGCCCAGGCTGGTCTTGAACTCCTGGCCACGGGGGATCCTTCTGCTTCAGCCCAAGTCTATTTTAAAAATAATAATAATGAAGGCCGGGTATGGTAGCTCACACCTGTAATCCCAGCACTTTGGGAGGCCGAGGTGGGTGGATCACTTGAGATCAGGAGTTCGAGACCAGCCTGGCCAACATGGTGAAACCCCATCTGTATTAAAAATACAAAAAAATTAGCTGGGCATAGTGGCACATGCCTATAATCCTAGCTACTCAGGAGGCTGAGGCAGGAGGATTGCTTGACCCAGGAGGCAGAGTTTGTGGTGAGCTAAAATTGTGCCACTGCACTCCAGCCTGGATGACAGAGTGAGACTCCATCTCAAAAAAAGAAAAAAAAAAAAAGAAAAGAAATATCTGTACTTTGTAAGCAGAAACGTCAATGATGGCTTTAATATACAAGTGCCATATGGCACACAGAGTCCCTTTATTAGGCTATAGAGGAAGAAGGATTTGAACTTGGATTTCTGACTGTACAGCCTTTGCCCTAAATCCACCTGCTGTCCTGCAGCTCTCTCTGTATTCTTTTACTTTGGGAATGATACACGTATGTAAAACCCCAAGTGCAGCGGGTATTGGGTGAAAACAGTCATTATTTTTCAAAAAGGAGAGTGGGCAAGAGCATATGACACATCTTTCAGTCCGTGGCATTTTCAGAGATAGCAATGAAGACCCCAAGTTTTCTTTCAATGTTGTTTCCCTTTCTCCCCTACCCCCCATTTCCTTCTTTTTTTTCTTTTCTGAGATGGAGTCTCACTCTGTCACCCAGGCTGGAGTGCACTGGCGCCATCTCGGCTCAGTGTAACCTCCGCCTCCTGGGTTAAAGCACTTCTCCTGCTCAGAGTAGCTGGGATTACAGGCACCCGCCACCACACCCAGCTAATTTTTGTATTTTTAGTAGAGACAGTATTTCACCATGTTGGCCAGATTGGTCTCAAACTCCAGATCTCAGGTGATCCACCTGCCTTGGCCTCCCAAAGTGCTGGAATTACAGGCGTGAGCCACTGTGCCCGGCCCTACCTCACATTTCTGATTCCTCCACGTCTAATGATTGCCAGGGACACAGACTCATTTCTGAATCTAAAGCCTCAAAAGATGCCACATGACCCTGGTTTGTCCTGCCTGACAGATTGTTGCTGGGGGCCAGCAGACTGCTGCTGTCCTGGCTGGCTCTGACCCCTGGGCAAGTGGCCCAACCTAGCACCTTAGGTCCTTTCTTCCTTGGCAAGGGGTGGGTGGGCAACTGACAGGTGAGCTGCCCCTTGGATATCAAGAACAGTGGCTGGAATTCAGAGGTCCCTGCCCGATCTCTTCTTGTGCCCGGTCTAGCTGTTCCTCCACATGGCTCTGGAGGGTTCCATATCCCTGGGCTTGGAGTGCAGGTTGTTATCCCAGATCTCTTGGCTCCAGGTGAGAACTTCAGAGCTTGCAGCCTGGGTTCAAATCCCTCCTCTACCCCTTTCTTTTCTTTTATTCTTTTTTGAAACTTAGTCTCCTTCTGTCACCCGGGCTGAAGTGCAGTGGCATGATCTTGGCTCACTGCATCCTCTGCCTCCTGAATTCAAGCAATTCTCCTGCCTCAGCCTCCCGAGTAGCTGGGATTACAGATGCCTGCCAGCAGCCCTGGCTAATTTTTGTATTTTTAGTAGAGACAGGGTTTCACCATGTTGACTAGGCTGGTCTCGAACTCCTGACCTTGGGTGATCCATCCAGTTCAGCCTTCCAAAGTGCTGGGATTATAGGCGTGAGCCACCACACCTGGCCTCCTCTACCCCTTTCTATCTTTGTGATCTTGGGCATGAAGTATTTTGCTTCAATTATTTTTTCTTTTTTTTTTTAGACAGAGTCTCGCTTTGTCACCCGGGCTGAAGTGCAATGGCATGATCTTGGCTCACTGCAACCACTGCCTCCCATGTTCAAGCAATTCTCCTGCCTCAGCCTCCTGAGTAGCTAAGATTACAGGCACACGCCACCACGCCTGGCTAATTTTTGCATTTTTAGTAGAGACAGGGTTTCACTCTGTTGGTCAGACTGGTCTCGAACTCCCAACCTCAGGTGATCCGCTTGCCTCCGCCTCTCAAAGTGCTGGGATTACAGGTGTGAGCCACTATGCCCAGCCTTGCCTCAATGTTTGTTTGTTTATTTTTATTTTTATTTTATTTTTAGAGACAGGGTCTTGCTCTGGTCCCCAAGGCTGCAGTATAGTGGCACAATCATAGCCCACTGCAGCCTCCAACTCCTGAGCTCAAGTGATCCTCCTGCCTCAGCCTCCCAGGTAGCTGGGACTACAGGCACTTGCCACCATGTCCAGCAAATTTTATTATTATTATTATTATTATTATTATTATTGCAGAGAGAGAGTCTCACTATGTTGCCCAGGTTGGTCTCAAACTCCTGGCCTCAAGTGATCTCCCTGACTTGGCCTCTCAAAGTGCTGGGATTATAGGCGTGAGCCACTGCACCTGGTCTGCCTCAGTTTCTTTATCTGAAAACAGGGCTAATGACAGTATCAACCTCACAGGTTTTGTACCTCACAGGAATCAATGAGCTTAAACCTGTCATGTGCTTAAGACAAGCCTGGTCTGTGATATTTATTCCCCTGGATGGAAAGTTCTACCAGGGCAGTGGCTGGCACTGTCTAGCCCACTATTGCATCTTTAGAGTCTAACAGGCATCCCATATTTGTGGAATAAATAAACTTCCCCTCTTCAATAGGCCATCCCTTTCTGTGGTAATCGTGTTTAAAGATTAAACACAGTAAAACTAGAATCACTGTTATTGGTAACAATAGTAGCAACAGCAGCACAAACCTTTGGGCTAAAATCAGAGAGGTGGAGCATTCTGACCTGCGGAATCCTTTCTGACCTAAAAAAAAATGTTTTCTGTCTTGTAATTTCAACAGATTACTTTTGGCTGTTATAATAGGTTCCCTTCTGGCAAATCCCTCATTTTTCTTAAAAAAAATTTTTTTTTTTTTGAGATGGAGTTTCACTCTTGTTGCCCAGTCTGGAGTGCAATAGCGTGATCTCGGCTCACTGCAACCTCCACCTTCTGGGTTCAAGCAATTCTCCTGCCTCAGCCTCCCCAGTAGCTGGGATTACAAGCATGTGCCACCATGCCTGGCTAATTTTGTATATTTAGTAGAGATGGGGTTTCCTACATGTTGGTCAGGCTAGTCTCGAACTCCTGACCTCAGGTGATCTGCCTGCCTCAGCCTCCCAAAGTGCTGGGATTACAGGTGTGAGCCACGGCATCCGGCCTTACATTTTTTTCTAACTTTAATTTGTTTTTTTGAGATGGAGTCTCGCTCTGTGGCCCAGGCTGAAGTGCAGTGGCATGATCTTGGCTTACTGCAACCTCAGCCTCCCAGGTTTAAACGATTCTCCTGCCTCAGCTTCCTGAGTAGCTGGGACTACAGGTGTGTACCACCACACCTGCTAATTTTTTTTGTATTTTAAGTAGAGACGGGGTTTCACCATGTTGGCCAGGCTGGTCTCGAACTCCTAACCTCAGGTGATCCTCCCGCCTCAGCTTCCCAAAGTGCTGATATTACAGGCATGAGCCACCATGCTGGGCCTCAGATTTCAGTGAAACACTCTCACAAGCACATCGTGGCATGCTGAGAAATGAATGAAAGTGCAGGTGAGTCATGCCAATGAGGCCTTCCCAATCTCCCTCAAAAGGGTAAGTTTCCTCCCTGACCCTGATGGGTTGAGTTAGTTCTCCTAAACTAATCTCCTTCCTTCTATTGCCTGGACTTCCAGCATGTGTGTGCTGCAGTCTTCCCTGGGTAGAGCAGGTTTGCTGCCTTCTCAAGTTCTCCCAACTAGAGATCCCCCTTGCTGGGGAGCCCCCCACGGTGTGTGCCAAGTGTACAGATCGCAATGGGGACACAAGGGCTTGTAGGAAGAAACTCATTAAAGGATGTGCAGGGACACGCCTCCCTGAACGCCACGCTTGCTCCTGCCTCCTGGGCTTCTGTGCAAGCACTTCTGCTGCCTGGAACACCCTTCCCTGCTACGCCTGCCTGTGACCTGGTCCATACGTCATCCCCACTATGCCTTCCCTGACACCCCAGGGAGGCATCAGGCCTTTTTTCTAGGCTCCCACTGCAGCCTGCTGTACATAATTCTGTCTCAAGCTCCCCGCAGCAGGCAGCAGGCAGCAGGCCATGATGGCAAGGGCGGGCGCTGGAATCCTGGTTCCTCTGAGTTGTTGGGAGGATTAAATGAGATAATATGTCAATGGTGCTTGGCATGGTGCTGAGCACGTGGGCGGGGGCTGTCGCATGCCAGTGAGAGGGGCTTTAGATGCAGGGCAGGGACCACATTTTACACACTTTACATTTCTTCATACCCCAGCATCCAACTCCATGCCCAGGGCTTCCCTGTAACAACTGGCATCTCTATTCTGCAAGAGGAAATTGAAATATACATTCCTCCTCATCTTCCCGCACCTCTCAAAGCACACAAACAAAGATGCACCTCCATGAGCCCAGTCTCGGGGAAAACTGTGTTCGTATCGCTAACAAGCCCTCCTGGTGGTTTCCTACAGAGTTCACGGTCATTCCCAGAGAGCCTTCATAGCCCACTGTCTCTGCACAAAACTCCACCCTAGGGAGGCTGTGGAGTTTAGTTTCCTGTGCATAAGAGATACCACGTGACCTTCAGGAGTCTTTTCCTCCAAGCCTTCCTTCAGCAAGTGGATAGAACAAACCTCTTCCTACCCAGCATCAGAGGTCTATGTGGGGTGTCAGAGGTCTAGGTGGGGGGTCAGAGGTAGATGCTGGGACTCAGGATGGCTATCTGATAGCCCCTCATGCCCACCCCACCCCCCGTGATCCTCCTGGGCAGCCCCTGTACATGACCACAAATCCTGCAACAGACCGTCTCTCATCTTCATCCTCCCAGCTCTGATTCGAGCTGGCTCCCTGCAATACAGCTCAGCCATAGGAAGATGGCCACTATCCAATGAGGTGTCACCTAAGACCCAGCAGGGACCTGGGTGGCCAGTGATGCACAGGCACCCACAGGACACCATCCCCATCCCCACAGCACCCGGTGAACACACAGGGCCACACCCTAGCCTCCTGGCTTCCCTGCAGTTCCAAGTTCTGTTCTAAGAATTTAGCCACTCTCCCCCAATCCCAGTTTCCAGATGGGGAAGTTGAGGCACTAAGCCTAAACGAGCTTTTTCCTGGGGCGGTCCAGAGTCCGCTAGTAACATCCACAAGGAAGCCTGGGTTTTTTGCCTCAGGCTTTCTGAGCACAGTTATGTTGTCAGAAGGACCCCAGATGCACAGTGCCCAGGCTGCGTGGGGCTGGACTGATCCAGCTCCTCCTCGCCCCCTGCAGTCCTGGCCACAGTGTCGCGCCAGCGTCTCCTCTCCTGTCTCGTCTCATCCCTGTGCCAGGGCCAAGCCACCTGCAATCCCTTCCAAACCACCCGCCGCTGACCACAGAAGCCCGGGGGAACCTACAGGTTGGACCAGGAGGCCGGGGCTGGGGTGAGGAGGGTGGTGAGATGGACAAGAAGAGCCACAAAAGATGGAAAGACACGGGAACACGGGTCCTCTCGCTTAATCACAGCCTGGCTGAGGGGGAATAAAACGAAGCAGACAACTCATTCATGTTCCACCAGAGCCTCTTCAGCACATTTTTCCCTTCTGAAAATATTTCTTAACAAAGAGCTGCCTGCTTCTAGCAGGCCCCGACCCAGCCCCACCGGGTCTCAAATGCCAGGAGAGAAGGAAGCTGTTTTGTCTTGGCCAAATACACTGGTTGTGGGTGAAACAACTCGCTTGGGCCCTCAGGGGCCAGCTCCAAGGAGCTGCCTGGACTGCCCTGCTGGCTCTGCCATTTAAGGCCAGCAGGCGTGATGGGGTCAGGAGGCTGGTCTTACCCATCTGGGCAGACTTCAGGACCAAAGCTAGGAGCTGTCTGAACCCCCTCCCTTCCCGCCAGGAGGTGGCATAAATTGGGGGCGGGCAGCGGTTCCTTTGGGACACTAGTGTAGGAGAGAAAGTGAGCGTCCTTCCCTTTGAAAGGGCACAGCAGGGAAGAATGGATAACTCAGCAGAGGCCTGGGGCAGGTTCCCACAGGGGCAGGTGCTGGGGCATTCTGGGGCCCTGCCACCCTCCAGGGCCCCAATGTGGGCGCCAGCTTGGTGGAGGGGCAGACTGGCTTCCCAAGGCACGGCAGGCACCTCAAGGTGTCTGGAGTCTCTGCTTGAGCTGGGGGAGATGTTGGGGGCTCTGGAAGGGCCTGGACAGGTGGAATCTGAGGAGGGGTACAGAGATATTGAGTGGGTGAGGGCAGGGGCAGATATGCCTGGGGTCTGTGTTGGAGCTCTTAAGTTTTTCTATGTGTGCTGGGGGATCTAAGTAACCCACTGTGTGTGTATGTGTGTGTGTGTGTGTGAGATTGAGGTTTTCAGAAAGATGGGTGGCTCTGAATGGGGAGTGGGGTGGTTCGGAATATCCATTGGCAGGTCTTGAGCATGGGTGGATTTTTCAGGAAGCCAAGATCCAGATGGGGCAGGATCAGTGGAACTACCAGAGTGTGCTGGGTGGACGCCGGGGAGTGATGTTTAGGGGTGCCCTTGGGCATGGGGCAGCTGGGGTGGGAGATGGGCTAGCAGGCTTAGCTGAGGGCTGTGGGCAGGGGTAGGAAGTCCGATTTACAGAGGCTAGAGACGGGTCCTGTGGGGTCAGCATGGGGGGCGGGTAGGGCCCTGAGGCTAGTCTCCTTGGGGAGAGGTGGGGGCAGCTCCAGGCCGAAGATAGGAGGATGTGAAGTGAGGAGGTGCGGGGAGCGGGTGGCAAGTGTTGTCCACAAGGGAGGGGTCCTGAGAGATCAGGGCAGAAGGCAGGCGGGTGTTCTTGGGCTTGGGGGGCGCTTGTGGGGGACTGATCGGCGGAGTGGGGGATGGGGACCCCTGAAGAGGTTCCCGGAGAGGAGTCCTGAGGGTCAGTGCAAAGGGTGGACGGGGGTCCTGGGCCCGCGAGGTCCTCATGGGGAGGGGCTGGAGTGGGGGAGGGGATCATGCAGGGGATTCCGGGGAGGGTCCGGAGGGATCCGCAACGAGGGTGGGCAGGGGCCAGGGTCCCCCGAGGGTCCCGGGCTGGGGATGCCGAGGCTCCCAGCACGGGTTCTGGGGCACGACGGCCCGAGTCGCTGTCCTGCCAGTTCCCCGCGGGCCGCATCGCGGAGCCGCCGGCCTGAACAGGCGCCCGGCAGGCCCGGCCCGCGCCGCCCTACCTGCACCGAGCGCGCCGCCATCGCTGTGCCGAGCCTCTCCGCTCCGGGCTGCGCCGCCGGATTCCAGCCGCGCCGTTCGCCTCGCAGCCCCGGCCCGGCCCCCTCAACCGCCCCCCGGGACCGCGGCCGCCGCCGGCTCCGCCGCTGCCATTTCACCCGCTGACAGGAGCCGCTGCCCCGCCCCCGAGGCCTCGTCCGCCAATTCGCCTCCCCTAGGCACCCTGGCTCCGCCCACTAGCCAGGAGTGACGGGGTGCCTGACCAATCCGTGGCCACTCCGTGAGGCGGGCCCTGGCTACGGTCAGACAGTTGCCGCCTCTGAGGAGAGAGCGAATTGAAACGAGGGAAGCGATGAAGGACAAGAGCTTTGCGTATCGGAATGAAGAATCCTGTTGATGAACACGTGATGAGGCCAATAGCAAGGAAGAAAGGGGGTGTGTCTCTGAGGAAAGACTGCGGCCCTGAGGAACACTAGGTAGACGCGTCCAAGCGTTTGGCACTAAGCCCCGCCCAGAGCCGGGCTTTCTGCCCAATAACGAGACATCCCGAGACGTTCATTATTATCTGCCCCTCAAACCTGGGCCCTGGCAACTGTTGGGGGCGCTATAACGAAGATTGACACCTAGGGAACCAATGATACTAAAGGAGGGCGGGGAAGTGGCACTCTCTGACTAATGGGTATGTGAGATTGGTGCGCGCATTGGCTTCCTGGGCGGTGGGGCTTGAGGCCTGGGTTGAATGAAATGCGGGTGGTGCTAAGGGAGGGTGTGGCTTAGGCCAGGGATGGGGCGGGGTCAGGTAAGGGAGGGGCTCGTGGGCTGGGGCTGAGAGGGGGCTTGGCCAGAAATCCTGAAGACTAAGAGGGACGTGATGGCAGTGTATCCTCCAGGAGCCCAGTTCTGTGCTGGAGACGGGGAGGTTGGCATTGGGGGGGGGTCCCATAAAAGAGTCAGGCCCGTCCCCTGTCCTAGTCCAGGCCAGGTTAAGTGTCTTCTCTGAAGCCCACAGAGCCGTGTGTTCCTCCATCAAAGCTCGGAACGCGCGGTGATCGTGGGGAGGGATAGGCCCTCCCATGCCCCATCCTCCCAGGCTGATAGCTCCTCGGGGAGTCGGAATGCGGGGCCTAGGTCAGGTCTCTTTCGGGTCCCCAGCGCGGGAACTGCTTATAACGTTTGATGAATGAATGAATGAATGAATGGGCCCGTGACTCTCGTAACAGAGAAGGGAGGGGTGGAGAATCCCACAAGCTAGAGAGGAATATGTAGTAGGGACAGTTACTGACAGCGGGCAAGACTGAGCAAAATGGACATATTTCCTCCCCAAGATGCAGGGATGGGCCCTGAAGGGGGTGGGGCAGAGAGGGACCTTGTCATAGCAAAGTGGGTGACGTCATAAGTGTGTTTTTATTTATTTATTTTTCAGAGACAGGGTCACACTTTCTGTCCCAGGCTGCAGTGCAGTGATGCAAACATAGCTCACCGCAGCCTCGAACTCCTGCACTCCAATGATCCTCCCACCTCAATCTCTCAAGTAGCTGGGACTACAGGCATGCACCCACTGTGCCCGGCTAATTATTTGGTAGAGACTGGGGTCTTTCTCAGGCTGGTCTGGAACTCCTGGTTCCAGGTTCTCCCACTTTGGCCTCCCAAAATGCTGGGATTATAGGCATCAGCCATCTTGCCCAGGTAGACGTCTTAAGTTCAGAATAGGGAAGGGAGGGCTGAACCCAGGGAGGAGTGTGTCAGGACTTCTTAAGGTCTGAGATCTCAACCTTCTCTGTAGTAGAGGATTCTGTGTGGTCTTGCAAGCAGTGACTGACATCTACGCATGGCCCTGGCCTCTGTCAGCTCTCTCAGCCTCTCCCTCCCTCTTCTTGTTTGTATTGCACCTGCTAACATTCTGGAACTGCTAATAAATCCCCCAGGCTGGGTGTGGTGGCTCAGGCCTGTAATCCTAGCTACTAGGGATGCTGAGGCAGGAGAATTGCTTGAATCCAGAAGGCAGAGTTTACAGTGAGCTGATATTTCGACACTGTACTCCAGCCTGGGCAACAGAGCGAGACTGTTTCAAATTTTTTTTTTTTTTTTTTTTGTAGAGATGGGTTCTTCTTGCTATGTTGTTCAGGCTCCTGTCAAATTCCTGGGTTCAAGCGATTCTCCTGCCTTGGCCTCCCAAAGCACTGAGATTACAGGCTTGAGCCACAGCACCTGGTCTCCTTTCTTCCTTTAAAACCAGCTTATGTGCTTGGCATTTCATAGTCCTGACAAAATCACAAGTTGACTGGATTTTTGGAGTCTGTAGTCGAAGTCAATCTCATCAACATTGTCCTCTAATTCCTGGGTGGGAGGGGGCTGAGGACTCCACCAGACATGGTTTGTGATGGGTTGTGGGGCATATTAATTAAAGCAGGAGTGCAGGTATGAGGCCAGGGCTGGTGGGGTCAAAGAATCAGCAAGGGACAATCCCTGAGCTGGCTGCCCCTGGTCTGTCAGTGTGGGAGACTGAGAACCAAAGTCTCGGGGGGTTTGCTGCCACTACCCGATTTTCTCTCCAGGACTGACCTCTGGGAATAGTAGTCTGGTGTGAGCTGGAGCTTCTGAGGAACAGAAAAATCCTGGGGAGTGGGGCGGGGGCAAACAGTCGCTTGCACCTGCAATCCCAGCACTTTGGGAGGCTGAGGCAGGCAGGAGCACTTGCAGCCAGGAGTTCGAGACCAGCCTGGCCAACATGGTGAAACCCTGTTTTCACTAAAAATACAAAAACTAGCTGGGTGCAGTGGCACGTGCCTGTAGTCCAGCTATTCAGGAGACTGAGGAAGGAGAATTGCTTGAATCTGGGAGATGGAGGTTGCAGTGAGTCGAGATTGTGCCACTACACTCCAGCCTGGGCAACAGAGCGAGACTGTCTCAAAGAAAAGAAAAGAAAGGAAAGGAAAAGACAAGGCAAGACAAGACATTTGTTCAACCACGTGTGATTCTGGTGGTCTTTGACCGGCAGGGGAGGGGGCCACTAACAGTCTTCACAATAACACTACGAGAAAAGCACAGTTATTATCCTGCTTTACAGAGGAGAAAATTGAGATACAGAGAGGTCAACAATCGATTGTGGTCACACAGCTTGTAAGTGGTAGGGCTGGGATTCCAACCTAGGCAAGTTGCCCAAGTCCACTACACTAAGCAGACCCAAATTTGAGGACAAAAGAAATTTATTTGGGAGGTGATTGCAGAAAATGCCAGTGGTAGGAGAGTGTTCTTTATTTCTTCATGTGGATTTTTTTTTTTTTTGAGACGGGGTCTCACTATGTCACCCAGACTAGAGGGCAGTGGTACAACCTCAGCTCACGGCAACCTCTGCCTCCTGGGTTCAAGCGATTCTCCTACCTCAGCCTCCCAAGTAGCTGGGAATACAGGCACACGACAACACACCCAGCTAATTTTTGTATTTTTTTGGTAGAGATGGGGTTTTACCATGGCCAGGCAGGTCTCAAACTCCTGACCTCAAGTGATCTGCCTGCCTTGGCCTCCCAAAGTGCTGGGATTACAGGCATGAATCACCATGCCTGGCCTTTCATCTGGATTTGAGTTACTGTCTAGTGTTCTTTCATTTCATCCTAAAGGTTTCCCTTCATTTTCTTTATTGTAGTAAAATACACATAACGTAAATGTTACCATTTAAAGCATATCATTTAAAGTATACAATTCAGTGTCATTTAGTATGTTCATAATGTGCAACCATCACCACTATCTAGTTCCAGAACACTCTCATCACCCCAAAAGAACACCCTATACTTATTTATTTATTTTTGGTTTTTTTTTGAGAGAGGGTCTTCCTCTGTCACCCAGGGTGACCGCAGTGGCACGATCATGGTTGAGTGCAGCCTCAGCCTCTTGAGTACCTGGGACTATAGGCATGTGCCACCATGCCCAGCTAATTTTTAAATGTTTTGTAGAGATGGGGGTCTTGCTATGTTGCCCAGACTGGTCTCAAACTCCTAGCCTAAAGTAATCCTCCTCCCTTGGCCTCCCAAAGTACTGGAATTATAGGCATGAGACACCACGCCCAGCCCCTGCATACTTACTAAACAGTCGCTCCACATTCCTGCCTCCCTGTAGCCTTGGAAAACATTAATCTGCTTTGTGTCTCTATGGATTTGCCTATTCAGGACATTTCATATAAATGGAGTCTCACAGTCTGTGGCTTTCTGCATCTGGCTTCTTTCATTGAGCATAATGTTTTAAAGTTTCATCTATGTTGTGGCATACATCAATGCTTCCTTCCTGTTTATGGCTGAAAATGTAGTTTTGCTGTATATAGAATTCTTGGTTGATGGTTTTTCTTTTTTAGCACCTTGGGTATGTCATCCCACTGCCTTTTGGTCTCCATGGTTTCTGTTGACAAATCAACTGTTAATCTCACTGAGAATCCCTTGTACATAATGAGATATGTCTCCCTTGCTGCTTTCTGGATTCTTCCTTTGTCTTTGTCTTTCAAAAGTGTGATTATGATCTATCTTGGTGTGAAGCTCTTTGAGTTTATGCTAATTGAAGTTTTCTGAGCTTCTGAATGTGTAGACTAACACTTTTCATAAAATTTGCAAAGTGTGCAGCCATTACTTCTCAGGCATTCTTTATACCCCTTTCTTTCTCTCTTTTCCCTCTGAGACTTTTAGTATATGTTGGCACACTTGATGGTGCCCCACAAGTCTCTGAGGCTCTGTTAATTTTTCTTCACTTCTTTTTCTTTCTGTTCAAGCTGGATAACCTCAATTGATCTCAATTGATCTATTAAGTTCGCAAAGTCTTTCTTTTGCTTGCTTAAATCTGCCATGATCTAGTGAAACATTCATTTCAGATATTATACTTTTCGACTCCCAAATTTCTGTATGTTTCCTTTTTATAATTTCCATCTCTTATTGATATTCTCTATTTGGTGACACATTATTCTAATACTTTTCTTTAGTTCTTCTTTGCTTATGAGACAGGGCCTCGCTCTGTTGCCCAGGCTGGAGTCCAGTGGCATGATCATGGCTCATTATGACCCTGAGTTCCTTGAATCAAGTCATCTTCTCACCTCAGCCTTCCTAGTAGCTGGAATTACAGGTGTGCACCACCAAGCTTGGTTAGTTAAAAAAAATTGCTTATTTTGTAGAGATGGGGTCTCACTGTGTTGCCCAGGCTTGTCTCAAACTCTTGGCCTCAACTGATTCTCCCACCTTGGCCTCCCAAAGTGCTGGGATTACAAGAGTGAGCCACTGCACCCGCCCTTCTTAAGGTCTTTAGATATAATTTCCTTTACGCTCTTTGAACATATTTAAAATGGTAGATTTAAAGTCTTTGTCTAAGAAGTCCAACTTCTGGGCTTTCTCAAGGACAGTTTCTATTTAATACCCCTCCCCCCGATGTATGGGTAATATTAGCTTGTTTCTTTGCACGTTTTATAATTTTTGTTGAAAATGAAACATAGCAATTATGAAAATCAGAGTTTCCTTTCTTCTCAGGATTTATTGCTATTACTGTTTGCTATAGTTGTTATTTGTTTAATGACTTTTTTTTTTTTGAGACAGAGTCTTGCTCTGTCATCCAGGCTGGAGTGCAGTGGTGCGATCTTGGCTCACTGCAGCCTCTGCCTCCCAGGTTCAAGCGATTCTACTGTGTCAGCCTCCTGAGTAGCTGAGATTACAGGCATGTGCCACCACACCCAGCTAATTTGGATTTTTAGTAGAGATGGGTTTTCACCATGTTGGCCAGGCTGGTCTTGAACTCCTGACCTCAGGTGATCCACTTGCCTCGGCCTCCCAAAGTGCTAGGATCATAGGTATGAGCCACCATGCCCAGCCTATTTAATGACTTTTCTGAACTACTTCTGTAAAATCTATATTTTCTGTCATGTATAGCCACTGAAGTCTCTGCTCAGTTAGCTTCATGGTTAGCTAATGATTGGACAGAGATTTCCTTGAATGTCTGGCATCAAAAGTCTCCCAGTCTTTGCCAAAGAGCTCTGTGTACATATTAGGGACACACCTTCAACACTCACCCAGGAAATTTACAACTCTTCTTTAGCTCTCACTTCCTGTCTGCACAGAGTCTCAAAGTCAGCCATTGGTGTGAGCTTAGGGCTGTCTCAGGTCTTTCCTAAACATGCACATGTGCGTGTGGCCTTCCATGTCCCCGGAAATATGTCAGAATGTTTCAGAAGCTCTTCGGGACATTTAATGCCTTCATTTTTCCTTTTAAGATTTTTCGTTAGCTGGGATTAAGACTAGAGTGAGTTAAAATTCTACAGAGCTTGCCGTTTTTTATGTGTATGTGTGTTTTTTAAACTAAATGCTCTGCAAATTACTGCAGGCTTTGGTTAATTTCCAGAGTTGTGAAAATGTTGATTCTGTCAAATTTTACCATTTTTTTCATTGCTTTTGAAGAAAGGCAAATTTTACTCTGTCATTTTGCTGACTTTCTTTTTTTTCCCCTTTGATGCTTAAATTATCTTTAATTTGGCCAGTGAAAGCTTTTCTCTCTGGGTTCTGGGTCCCTTTGACGTATTCCTATTGTTTTTTTTTTTGCTGATCGTTTTTTCTTCCTTTCTGGCCTAACTAGATGTTCCAGGCTTTTTTTCCCCCAACCCTGCCTCAGCCTCCTGAGTAGCTAGGACTACGGGAGCATGCCACCATGCCTGGCTAATTTTTAAATTTTTTTAGAGATGGGGTCTTGCTATGTTGCCCAGGCTGGTCTCATTTTTCCAAAGAGCCCTTAGTAGATAAATGGGCGCACACACACACACACACACACACACACACACACACTTATTTCTATATTTATCTATAAAATTTGAAAGATATTCAAAATTTCAATATCTTTCAAATATTTAAATTTTTGAAAGATACTCCTTTGGGAGGAATATCGCCTCCCAAATTGCTGAGATTCTGTAATTCTGCGCCCAGCCAATTTTGTAATTTTTTGTATAGATAGGGTCTTGCTATGTTGTACAGGCTGGTCTCAAATTCATGGCCTCAAGCAATCCTCTCCCCTTGGCCTCTCAAAGTGCTGATACTACAGGTATAAACAAATAAATGATTATTGGTAAATAAGGTTGTTTACAAAGCAACTAGGGGTGGGCCGATCAAAGGGAGGAGATGGAATCTATTTTCTTCACTGCAATATTCTCAGTGTCAAGAACAGTACCTGGCTTGTGGTAGGTTCTTTTTCTCTATCAATGTATGTTAAAGGAATAAACTGATAAATTTTAGTATTCCTTGTTTGTTTGTGGTGCAGAAGTGTTTGACGTGACCAGAATGACCTAACTGGTGGAGTGGTTGACAGACTGTGGAAGATTCACTTGGGAATAGGTGGTAGATCTTTTGGAGGAGACTTTATTTCTTTTTTTTTTTTTTTTAATGGTAGCTTTCTTCTTCAAAGCCAGCTATGGCATTAAAGAGTTTCTGCTCCTTTGAGTCTCTGCCTTCAGGGAAGATCTAGGTTTTTTGTTGTTGTTGTTTGTTTGTTTTAAAGGCTGAACATAATTTGGTTAGCCATACCCAGCATAGTTTCCCTCAATTACATCAACAAAATCTCTCATTTTTTTGCCATCTAAGAAAGCATAATCACTGTATCTCATCACCTTTACCATATTCTCTTGAGTAGAAGCGTGTCACAGGTTCAAGAGGATGGGCTTACACAAGGATGTGTCTCATTTTGGGTCACCGTAAAGGTTTCAACCACATTTATTTAGCAAGCCTATCCCAGAAAGCATGTGTGTTTTAATTATGCATGATTACCATAATTGGAGATATCAAATCTATACAAGTTTTTTTCAATTATAATTGCAATATAACCTATATTTTATAACATTAAAGAGAAACTCATTTTCACAATTTTGATTTTCTTTTTTTTTTTTTTTAATGAGAGAAATAAAGAAAGAGAAAGCAGGAGAGAGAACAGGAGTCTTGCTCTATTGCCCAGGCTGGAATGCAATCTAAAAATAGGTATTAAAAACCTCTTTTATGCCAATAATTGTGCTTAACAACGGAGACAGGAAGGAATAAGGGAAGAAAATAACAAACAAACAGCCAACCAATATTTCATTTAAGTCTGTGAAATGCTATGCAAATACTGAAGAGTGATTTACTTCCAATTATGTGGTCACTTTCAAAATAGGTGTAATGTGATACTGAGAAAAATGTATGTTCTGTGGACCTGGGGTGGAGAATTCTATAAATATTCACTAAGTTTACTTATTCCAGGTCTAAGTTCAAATCATAGATGTCCCTATTGATTTTCTATGTCGTTGATCCGTCGAATATTAACAATGTGGTGTCAAAATCTCCTGCTATTATTGTGCGGGAGTCCAGGTCTCTCTATAAGTCATTAAGAGCTTGTCTTATATATCTGAGTGCTCCTATATTGGGTACATATAAATTTATAATCATTAACTCCTGTTGTTGCATTGATCCTTTTACCATTATGTAATGTCCTTCTTTGTTTCTTTTAGTCTCTGTTACTATTAAAGTCTATTTTGTGAGAGATGAAAGTTACAACTCCTGTTTTTTTTTCTTGTTTTTTTGCTCTCCATTTAATTGGTGAATCTTCCTCCATCCCTTTGTTTTGAGTATGTCGTTGCTTATGAAGTAGATCTGGATACAGTGTACCGTGGGTTTTGACTTTTTATTCAATTTACCTGTCTGTGTCTTTGATTGGGGCATTTAATCCATTTAAATTTAGAATTAATATTAATATTTGTGAGTTCAATATTGTCATTTAATGCTAGCTGGCTATTTTGCCCATAAGTTGATGTAGATTCTTCATTATAGAGATACTCTTTACCTTTTGGTAAGTTTTTGGGATGACTGATACTGGTTGTTCCTTTCTATTTGTAGTGCTTCTTTCAGAAGCTCTTGTAAAGCAGGCCTGGTGGTGATGAAATCGCTGAGTGCTTGCTTGCTCGCGAAAAATTTTTTTTCCTTCGCTTATAAAGCTTAGTTTGGCGGGATATGAGATTCTGGGTTGAAAATTCTTTTCTTTGAGGATATTGACTATTGACCCCCACTCTCTTCTAGTTTGTAGAGTTTCTGGTGAGAGGTCTGCTGTGAGTCTGATAGGCTTCCCTTTATGGGTAATGTGACCTTTCTCTCTAGCTGCCCTTAGAATTTTCTCCTTTATTTCAACCCTGGTGAATCTAATGATTATGTGTCTTGGGGTTGCTCTACTTGAGGAATATCTTTGTGGTGTTCTCTGTATTACCTGGAGTTGAGTATTGTCCTGCCTTACTAGGTTGGGAAAGTTTTCCTGAGTAATATCCTGAAGAATATTTTCCAACTTGGATTCATTCTCTTCATGACATTCAGGTACACCTATCAAACATAAATTAGGTCTTTTCACATAGTCCCATATTTCTTGGAAACCTTGCTCATTCCTTTTTACTCTTTCTTCTCTAATCTTGTCTTCTCATTTCATTTCATTACGTTGGTCTTCGACCTCTGATATCCTTTCTTCTGCTTGATCAATTCGACTGTTAAAACCTGTGCATACTTCACGGAGTTCTCGTATTGTATTCTTCAGTTCCTTTAATTCACTTATATTCCTCTCTAAACTGTCTATTCTCGTTAGGATTTCTTCAAACCTTTTTTCAAGGTTCTTAGTTTCTTTACATTGGGCTAGAACATGTTCTTTTAGCTCACTAAAGTTCCTTATTATCCACTTTCTGAGGCCTAAATCTGCTAATGGAACGCACTCGTTCTCCATCAGGCCTTGTTCTCTTGTTGATGAGGAACTGTGATCACCTGTAGAAGGAGAGGTATTCTGATCTTGGGTATTCTCAGCCTTTTTACACTGGTTTCTTCCCTTCATTGTGAGTTCATCCACCTGTCGTCTTTGTAATTGCCTACTTTCAAATTAGGTCTCTGAGTGGACGTCCAACTTGTTGATTCCTGGCACCGAAATCTGAGCTACCCACTGCACCGGCCAAAACAGCGTCATCAAGATTCGTGGTGCTTTTCTGCCCGGGAATCTCCGCTCTGGCCTCCCTCTTGAGTCCCTTCTTCAGTCAGGTAAATGGGTGACTCTGCCTTCCTGGAGCTCCAAACATTGATCAGTCTCATTTACTCTGCACCAAGGACCACCGCGCCAGGGTGCTGGCAAAACTGCAACGCCGGCCACAAGAGTTGCCCTGGTGACCCGTGGGGCTCCTCCGCTGGGAATCTTCCGGTCTGTGGGTAACAAAAATTCGTCTGAAAGTGTGGCGTCCTCTCATTCTGTGCGTTTTCTCTGGGAGCTACAATCCTGAGTTGCTAGTGATCAGCCATCTTGGGTCTCTCTCTGAGACTTTATTTCTTAAAGAAAAGGGGGTTGGGATTGGATGCGGTAGCTCACGCCTGTAATCCCAGCACTTTGGGAGGGCGAGGTGGGCGGATCACCTGAGGTCAGGAGTTCGAGACCAGCCTGGCCAACATGATGAAACCCCATCTCTACTGAAACACACACACACACACACACACACACACACACACACACACATTAGCTGGGTGTGGTGGTGCATTCCTGTAATCCAAGCTACTCGGGAGGCTGAGGCAGGAGAATCCCTTGAACCCAGGAGGTGGAGGTTGCAGTGGGCTGAAATCATGCACTCCAGCCTGGGCAACAAGAGTGAAACTCCCTCTCAAAAAAATTTTAAAAAATAAAAAGAAGTGGGTGGGAGGGAAATGACGTTTATTGGGCACCTGTGTGGTGCCAAGAGACCTGAGCAAGGTTCTTTTTCACGACAGCCCTGTAAAGTAGGTCTGTGTTGCCATTTCACAGATGGGGAAAACTGAGGCTCAGAGATTTCGGATGACCTGCTCATGCCAACCCAGCAAAAGGCAGAGCTGAGGTCCAAGGTCAGGTCTGCACAGCTTGATATGCTTTTTGTGCTTAGCTGGGCTTCCTGAAGGGGTGGGGACTTTCTCAGCTCTAGAGACACATTGGCAGAACAAGAACATCAACTCCCTGCCCCCAGCCAGAAAGCCAAACACAATACTTTCTCCTGGGTGGGGTATTCCCTCATATTAATCAGCTATCAGCCCTTTTGCCTGGTGTTCAGTGTCTCAGGATTGGATTGGGGACTAGCCCTCTGTTTTCACTTCTGAGGCTTTTAGGTTTCACTGGATAACTTTCAGTTCCTCCAAAATATTACATCTGTTTTTTGACTTCTGATTTTTTTTTGAGACAGTTTCACCTTTGTTGCCCAGGCTGGAGTGCAGTGGTGCAACCTCGGCTCGGTGCAACCTCGGCTCACTGCAACCTCTCTCTCCTGGGTTCAAGCGATTCTCCTGCCTCAGCCTTAGGAGCAGCTGAGATTACAAGTGTGCATCAACATACCTGGCTGATTTTTGTATTTTTATTATAGACAGAGTTTCACCACATTGGCCAGGCTGGTCTTGAACTCATGACCTCAGATGGTTCACCCGCCTCGGCGTTTCAAAGTGCTGGGATTACAGGAGTGAGCCACCACGCCCGGCCTGACTTCCTTAATTTTTGCACAGCTTATCCCTCTCATTGAAAAACACTCTTTCTCCCACAGCTGCGTTCCATTTCTCTTTGTAGCATTCATCCTTTAGAATATAAAAAACCTCCTCCAGGAAGTCACCCTGGATTCAGGTGCCTACTCTGGGCTCTCCCAGCCCCTTGTACACATCCTGTGCAGCATTTCCCTGCTTTTTGATCTGTTTCCCCTGTTCTGACTATGAGCTCCCAGTGCGGGATAGTGTTAGCCTGATTCGTGCTGTAGGCCTGGTGTTCATCAGAGCCTTGCACTTAGTAAGTGCTCAACAAATGTCTAGTGAACAAACTAAGTCAGTGAGTAAAATGTTGGCTCCACACCACTTCCTGGTTCAACTTTTTTTTTTTTTCCAAGATGAAGTCTCACTCTCTTGATCAGGCTGGAGCACAATGGTGCGATCTCGGCTCACTGCAACCTCCACATCCCAGGTTCAAGCAATTCTCCTGCCTCAGCCTCCTGAATAGCTGGGATTATAGGCACCTGCCACCTTGCCTGGCTCATTTTTGTGTTTTTTAGTAGAGATGGTGTTTCACCATCTTGGCCAGGCTGGTCTTGAACTCCTGACCTTGTGATCTACCCACCTCGGCCTCCCAGAGTGCTGGGATTACAGGTGTAAGCCCTGTGCCCGGCCTCCTGGTTCAACTTTGACACCATACACAGACACGCATCTCCTCCGTCCCACATTCACCTCCATTATCTCACCCCTCTCTCTGTCTTTGGGACAGGGTCTTGCTCTGTCTCTCAGGCTGGAGTGCAGTAGCGTGATCACAGCTCAATGCAACCTCTTGCTCCTGGGCTCAAGCAATCCTCCTGCCTCAGCCTCCTGAGTAGCTGGGACTACGGAGACACACTGTCATGCCCAGCTATTTCTTTCTTTTTCTTTTTCTTTTTTTTTTTTTTTGAGACAGGGACTTGCTCTGTCATCAGGCTGGAGTGCAGTGGCGCAATCTCGGCTCACTGCAACCTCCACCTCCCGGGTACAAGCCATTCTCCTGCCTCAGCCTCCCAAGTGGCTAATTTTTTTATTTTTAGTAGAGATGGGGTTTTACCATGTTGGCCAGGCTGGTCTCGAACTCCTGACCTCAGGTGATCCATCTGCCTCAGCCTCCCAAAGTGTTGGGATTACAGGCGTGAGACACTATGTCCAGCCAAAGAATTTTTAATTAGCCAGACGTGGTGGTGTCAGAGTGTGTGAACTAGAGGAACTCCATCTCGAATAGGAGCTAGGTAAAGTAAGGCTGAGGCCTGCTGGGCTGCATTCCCAGATGGTTAGGTATTCCGTCACAGGATGAGATAGGAGGTTGGCACAAAATAGATTATAAAGACCTTGCCGATAAAACAGCTTGTAGTTAAGAAGCTGACCAAAACCCACCAAAACGAAGATGGTGACGAGAGTGACCTCTGGTCGTCCTCATTGCTACACTCCCACCATGACAGTGTATAAATGCCATGACAATGTCAGGAAGTTACCCTGTAAAGTCTAAAAAGGGGAGGCATGAATAATCCGCCCCTTGTTTAGCATATCTTCAAGAAATAACCATAAAAATGGGCAACCAGCAGCCCTCAGGCTGCTCTGTCTATGGAGGAGCCATTCTTTTATTCAATTACTTTCCTAATATACTTGCTTTCACTTTATGAACTCGCCCTGAATTCTTTCTTGCGTGAGATCCAAGAACCCTCTCTTGGGGTCTGGATCGAGACCCCGTCCTGTAGCAGTGGTGTGCACCTGTAGTCCTAGCTACTCAGGAGGCTGAGGCCGCAGGATCGCTTGAGCCCAGGAGTTCAAGGCTGCAGTGAGCTATGGTTTCACCACTGCACTCCAGCCTGCATGATAGAGCAAGACTTTGTCTCTAAATAAATAAAAAACGAAGAACAGAGTGCACACTCCTGGCTCTTTGCCTTTGCATTGACTGGGTCCTCCGCCCAGCATGCTGTCCTTCCTCCTCCCAAGCATTTCCCATGCTCTGCAGAGCTCATCACCATCCTATCTATGGGTTTGGTCATTTTTTGTTTGTTTGTTTTTGAGACAGAGTCTTGCTCTGTTGCCCAGGCTGGAGTGCAGTGGCACGATCTCAGCTCACTGCAACCTCCACCTTCCAGGTTAAAGTGATTGTTGTGCCTCAGCTTCCCGAGTAGCTGGGACTACAGGTGTGCACCACCACAGATGGCAATTAAAACTTTTTTTTTTTTTTTAGTAGAGACAGAGTTTTACCATGTTGGCTGGGCTGTTCTCAAACTCCTGACCTCAAGTGATCCACCTACCTCGGTCTCCCAAAGTGCTGGGATTACAGGCGTGAGCCACCCTGCCCCGCCAGGTTTGCTGATTTCTCTCACATTGAGTCTTAGCCCCTCCTGGCACTGCTGGCCTCCGGATCTCCCAGGAGAAGGATTGGCTTCTGGGTCAGCCGTTGCTGCAGCTCTGAAGCCTGCATTTCCTGGTGGTGCAGATGAGCTGAGCCTCAGGTCCTGGCACAGTGAGACTTCCAGGAACACAGGTTGGCTTTTCTCCTCTTAGGGAAAAAAAAAACCTCTTTTCGTCCTCTAGGTGTCACCAAACTACCTGAAAAAGGGACTGAGTGTGGTAGTGCTTGGTCCCAGTTACTGGGGAGGCTGAGGTGGGAGGACTGCTTGAGCCCACGAGTTTGAATCCAGACTGGGCAATATACTGACACTCCTTTTTCTTTTCTTTTCTTTCTTTCTTTCTTTCTTTTTTTTGGAGATGGAGTCTTGCTCTGTCGCCCAGGCTGGAGTGCAACGGTGCGATCGTGGCTTACGTCAACCTCTGCCTCCCAGGTTCAAGTGATTCTCCTGCCTCAGCTTCCTGAGCAGCTGGATTACAGGTGCGTGCCACCACGCCCAGCTAATTTTTTTGTAGTTTTAGTAGAGACAGGGTTTCACCCTGTTGCCCAGGCTGGTTTTGAACTCCTGAGCTCAGGCAATCCGCCTGCCTTAGCCTCCCAAAGTGTTAGGATTACAGGCGTGAGCCACAATGCCTGGCCTGACACTCTTTCTACAAAATGAAATAAAGGAAAAAAAAAAAAAGAAAAAGAGTTGTCAGGCTGAGTGCAGTGGCCTGTAATCCCAGCACTTTGGGAGGCCGAGGTGGGTGGATCACTTGAGGTCCGGAGTTTGAGAACAGCCTGGGCAATGTGGAGAAATCCCGTGTCTACAAAAAATACAAAAATTAGTTGGGCATGGTGGTGTGCACCTGTGGTTCCAGCTACTTGGAGGCTGAGGGGAAGGATGACTTGAGCCCAAGGAGACGGAGGTTACAGTGAGCTATGTGATTGCACCACTGCTCTCCAGCCTGGGCAACAGAGCAAGACCCTGTCTCAAAAAGAAAAAAGAAAAAGCGTTGCCACTCCTGCCTTCACCTGCTTTCTCTTACCTTCTTGTGGCCGACCCACCTCCAATCACTCTCCTGGAACCACCAAGGAGAGTATCTACTTCCTCTTGTGAAAACCAACAGATCCCCTTTCTGTCTTATTTCCACTCATTAATGGGGTGGTGACACCCTCTCTCCTGTTTGAAACTCCTCTTTCCTGGCCAGGTGCGGTGGCTCACATCTGCAATCCCAGCACTTTGGGAGGCCGAGGTGGGTGGGTCACCTGAGGTCAGGAGTTCAAGACCAGCCTGGCCAATATGGTGAAACCCGGTCTCTACTAACAATACAGAAATTAGCTGGGCATGGTGGCGGGTGCCTGTAATCCCAGCAACTTGGGAGACTGAGACAGGAAAATCTCTTGGGATGAAGTTTAGAAGAGCTCACCAGATGGCTGGGCATGGTAGCTCATGTCTGTAATCCAAGCACTTTGGGAGGCTGAGGTGGGTGGATCGCTTGAGTCCAGGAGTTTGAGACCAGCTTGGGCAACGTGGCAAAACCCCATCTCTACAAAAAAATACAAAAATGAGCCGGGTGGGGTCATGCATGCCGATAGTCCCAGCTACTTGGGAGGCTGAGGCAGATGGATCACTTGAGGTCAGTAGTTCGAGACCAGCCTGGGCAACGTGGTGAAACCCCGTCTGTACTGAAAAGTACAAAATTAGCTGGGCGTGGCAGCGCACGCCTTTAATCCCAGGTACTCAGGAGGCTGAGGCACAAGAATCCCTTGAACCTGGGAGGTGGAGGTTGCAATAAGCTCAGATTGTGCCACTGCACTCCAGCCTGGGTGACAGAGTGAGACTCCATCTCAATATAAATAAATAAATCCAAACAAAAAGAAGAGCTCACAAGAGCCAGGAGCCTGGATCCATTTCTCAAGCCTTTATTGAGGCTCCTCCAGGTTGCAAAGAGAGCTTTGCAGGAAGTACCATTTTCCCCTTTGCGGGAAAGTGCAGGAAGACCAAAGAGCTCCATTCCTCAGTTGCCTGACCTTGGCTAGGAGGAGAGGTGGGGTCAGCCCACTGGGATCCAGTGTGGGTAACACCCCCCCATAGGCACCGAGGAAGGAGAACTGTGCAGACCCCAGGCACAATTAGTGCCTGAAGTATAACTCACTGCTTACTTGTATCTAGCTTATATATATAAAATCATACTTAGTCCCATATACTCTTTCTATATAATCATATAACGGATGTAGTCGGCGCTGTACTGACACATTTAGTGCTGATTTATATAATCCTTCCATATAACCATATAGTAGTTTGTAGCAGGAGGAATGCCTAGAGCAGTCACAGAACAGAAGTAGTACACGGGAAAACAGCCAGACCAGGAGAAGAACCAGAGACCCAGGCGGTGGCGTCCCTGCCTGAAAGGGCATACGCTGTATGGCAGGCTTGGAGCAAGAGCCTCTCCTCCTTATAAAGCAGTTGTAGTACCTTGCATCCACTTCCTGTGGAAAGTAGGCCTCAGGCCTGAGATCCTGGAAGTAGCCGAGGGAGAAGAACCCCTCTGGTGTGACCAGTCACGGCGGCTGTACACCCTGTCAGTCTTTTCTCACTCTGTGCTGGCTCAAATCATCCTCCCATAAATATCTTAAGAGAAGAGCACAAGTCTGTCAGCTCCCACTGCACTGGCTTACAGTATCCTTCATTAGAAACCCTCGCCTTGGTGACCTAATGGGGGTGGACCCCTTTTCTGTACATGACCCTCTACTACTGCGCACAGCACCGCCCCCTACCACACACCACCCACCTCTCTGCCCAGGTGACATAATGAGGTGGCCCCCTCGCTTGTGACTCGTAATTATGTATGCCCTATCACTAAGCCTATAGATGATGTCCTTACTTATGACCCTTCCCCCTGCTTGTACCTAATAAATACAGATGCTTCTGCACGTTCGGGGCCTCGCCTATCTGCTCATTTGTGGCGTGGCCCCCCGAGTCCAGATGCTCTTCACCAGTTCTTCAGTGTCCTGTCTCTTTAATTCTTAGATCCTGCACTTTAGCATAGCATAAGGGACACCCCACGACCCTGTGGGGCCAACAGCCCTACATCCAGAAATGGAGATTTTTGGAGCCAGTGAAGGTTGGGTTAGGTTAGGTCTGCATGAGGTCAGAGCAGAGGTGCAGGCACTGGACAGGGCTGATTCGTTCTCAGTAGTGGTAGTGGGTTCCAGGAGCCGGAAGAGTGGACAGCACCCCACTGGGCACTGGGCATGACTCTGGGGCACTGGGCAGGGTCCGTAGCTATGCCTCTTCTCACAGATCCAGCCAGCCTTCTCATCACATGGCAGGTTGTGCTCAGAATCATGACACAGTCCTCACGCCCCCAAGATTCACTGGGTTCCCCCTGTAACCAGTGGTTGCAGCGGTTGAATGGGGGTGTTGCTGGGAATCTAGGCTGAGGATGAACCCGAGGTCCTGCCTTCCTTCCCAGGCTGTAGCCTGTTTATTGCTTGGGTCTACCCTAGACAACCCAAGTGTCTAACCTGAGCATACACCTGGGATGTAACTTACTAACCCCCAGAATTTAATCCAATGGCAGTTCCTAGGGTCCAGCCTGCCCATCCCTAAGCATGGAGCCCTAGCCAAAGTGTCTCTGAGATCTGGCCAAAGCATGTCTTTTTTTCTTTTTTAGATGGAGTTTCACTCTTATTGCCCAGGCTGGAGTACAATAGTGCGATCTCGGTTCACGGAAACCTCCACCTCCCAGTTCAAGCGATTCTCCTGCCTCAGCCTCCCAAGTAGCTGGGATTACAGGTACGTGCCACCACGCCTGGCTGATTTTTGAATTTTTAGTAGAGATGAGGTTTCTCCATTTTGGTCAGGTTGGTCTCAAACTCCCGACTTCAGGTAATCTGCCCGCCTTGGCCTCCCAAAGTGCTGGGATTACAGGCCTGAGCCACTTCGCCCAGCTCTTTTTTTTTTTTTTTGGAGACGTAGTCTTGCTCTGTCGCCCAGGTTGGAGTGCAGTGGTGGGATCTCGGCTCACTGCAATCTCTGTCTCCCGAGTTCAAGCGATTCTCGTGCCTCAGCCTCCCGGGTTAGCTGGGATTACAGGCGTGCCCCCGCCACACTGGCTAAGTTTTTGTACTTTTAGTAGAGACGGGTTTCACCACGTTGCCCATGCTGGTCTTGAACTCCTGACCTCAGATGATCTGCCCGCCTCGGCCTCAAAGCACGTCGTCTAGAGTCTAACCTGTGGCCCCCAGGTTTCACCAGGAGCCCTTCCCCTACCTGAAGCTGAGTGGGACTCCCTCCACCCACTGGTAGCCCTGAACCTTGCGCAGGTGTTACACGGCCCTGAGGCTGATCCAGTATTCTGGGCCGCTAGTGTGACTACTCAGGAAGTCCTAGAAAGGAGACACCTGAGCCTGCAGAGTCCGCCCCGACCTGCCCCCTCTCGCCCCACCCCACCGCCCGGCCACGCCCCCTCGGGTGAACGCCCCCTCCCTCTGCGCACCTGCTCCTCCAGGCCATGTCACCAGGTGTGCGCTGACATCGGGCGCAGTGGTGCTGCGCCTCTGCCCACGTGGTCTTCCGCACAGAGAAATAGTAGTAGGAGCCCCCCCGAAGGGCATCCGCGACGTGCGGCACGGCTCACAGGAGCCTGCGGGGCGGCGACGGTAAGAGAGGTCGAGTGTTTCCAGGGAGAGCGCACCGAGAGGATGCAAGGGTTAGGGGTTTGGCCCCACGGGGCCAGGGGTGGAAGCACAGGACCAGGCCAAGGTCAAAGAAGGGGGCCTGCGAGGCATAAGGGCAGAGTTCACTTACATCCCTACAGCCCCGCCTTGCCACCCCTACCCGGTCTGGCTCACTGTGCTGGAGCCTCACGGCCTCCAGCACCCGTAACAGTTCAGTGCGGACGTTGTCGCGGCCCCTGCTGGCTTCAGCCAAGCCCTGGGTCACTGCGGGGTCAAGGGAGCGGGGATTTTGGCTGGGGTCAAGGTCAGGAGCAGGGTCATGACTAGCTAAAGGTCAGGACACCTGTCCGTGGTCATTGTACCCTGGGTGCCAAGGTCCAGGATGGCACAGAGTCAAGGGCGGTTGTATCAACCAGGCAGGGTCCGGCTGTGGTACCTCATTACTTTTTCTACAATTAAACAGACATTAAGCTTTCCTCCTGGGTTCGAGCAATTCTCCTGTCTCAGCCTCCTGAGTAGCTGCGACTACAGGCACACCCAGCTAAATTTTGTAGTTTTAGTAGAGACAGGGCTTCACCATATCGGTCAGGCTGGTCTCAAACTCCTGACCTCAGGTGATCCACCTGCCTCAGCCTCCCAAAGTGCTGGAATTACAGGCGTGAAGCACCGTGCCTGGGCTATGTGGTTTGTTTTGCACATCTCGAAACTTTATAGTAATGTTACCACATGATCTTGTTTTTGTCCTCTCTGCATTATACTTATGAAATATAACTATTCAACACTCATTATTCATTGAAAACTGAAGATAAGCACAAAAAATAAATGCTTAGTAAACAGAAAATAGAATAAAGCTTTCTTAATTTGAGAAGTGGCAATTTCCGGGATCCTACAGAAATATCTTACATAATACTAAAATATGAGAACCATTTTAGGTTAAATGAAGAACAAATAAAGATGCTCATGTGTTAGTGTGTTGATTATATCCCCCTAAAATACATGCGGAATGCCTAACCTCTGGTATCTGTGAATGTGACCTTAAAATTGAAATAGGGTCTTTTATTTATTTATTTATTTATGAGCTGGAGTCTTGCTCTGTTGCCCAGACTGGAGTGCAGTGGCATGATTTTGGCTCACTGCAACCTCTGCCTCCTGGATTCAAGCAATTCTTCTGCCTCAGCCGCCTGAGTAGCTGGGATTATAGGTGTGTGCCATCACACCTGGCTAATTTTTTTTTTTTTTTTTTGAGTCAGAGTTTCGCTCTTGTTACCTAGGCTGGAGTGCAATGGCGCGATCTCGGCTCACTGCAACTTCCACCTCCTGGGTTCAAGCAATTCTCCTGCCTCAGCCTCCCGAGTAGCTGGGACTACAGGCACACACCACCATGCCCAGCTAATTTTTTTTTGTATTTTTAGTAGAGATGGGGTTTCACCATGTTGACCAGGATGGTCTCGATCTCTTGACCTCGTGATCCACCCGCCTTGGCCTCCCAAAGTGCTGGGATTACAGGCGTGAGCCACCGCGCCCGGCCTAATTTTGTATTTTTAGTAGAGACAGTGTTTTACCATGTTGGCCAGGCTAGTCTCGAACTTCTGACCTCAAGTGATCCACCTGCCTCAGCCTCCCAAAGTGCTGGGATTACAAGCTTGAGCCACCATGCCCAGCTGAGAAATAGGGTCTTCGCTGATGTAACTACATCATGGTGAGGTCATGAGAGTGGTCCCTAATCCAATATTACTGTGTTTTTATATGAAGAAGAGAAAGATACAGAGGGAAGATTGTGTAAGGGGGCAGGAGGGAAGAAAACCACGTGACAACAGAGACAGCGAGTTAAGCAATGGGTCTACAAGCCAAGGAATGCCAAATGTTGCTGGCAACCACCAGAATCTAGGGAGAGGCCAGGAAGGAATCTTCCCTACGTGGTTCAGATGGAACGTGGCCCTGCCGACACCTTCATTTCAGACTTCTGGCCTCCAGGACTGTGAGATAATAAGTTAATGTTGTCTGGAGCCTCCCAGTTTGTGTTACTTGGTTACAACAGCCCTGGCTGCCTGATACTGGTGGGATAAGGAGCAATTTCCACAACCCTACAGAATAATTAAATATGAGAACCGTATTTGGTAAAGTCAAGAACAAAATAAAGATGGCCCTCTTGCTATTTTGTCAATGCAATAAGAAAATAAAAAGAGGCCAGACACGGTGGCTCACACCTGTAATCCCAGCACTTTGGGAGGCCGAGGCGGGTGGATCGCGAGGTCAAGAGACCGAGACCAACCTGACCAATATGGTGAAATTCTGTGTCTACTAAAAATACAAAAATTAGCTGGGCGTGGTGGCGAGTGCCTGTAGTTCCAGGTACTTGGGAGACTGAGGCAGGAGAATCACTTGAATCTGGGAGGCAGAGGTTGCAGTGAGCCCAGATCGTGCCACTGCACTCCAGTCTCAGCGAGACTCCAGACAGAGCGAGATTCCATCTCAAAGAAACGACAGCAACAAAGAAATTAAAAAGGAGCCCGGGCGCAGTAGCTCACATCTGTGAATCCCAGCACTTTGGAAGGTCAAGGTGAAAGGATTGCCTCTTCAGCCTACGCAACATAGGGAGACCCTGTCTCTACAAAAAATTCAAACGTTAGCTGAGTGTGGTGGTGCACATCTGTAGTTCCAGCTACTCGGGAGGCTGAAGCGGGAGGATTTGAGCCTGGGGTGCTGGGGCTGCAGTGAGCCAGGACCATGTCATTCCACTCCAGCCCAGGCAACAGAGCAAGACCTTGACTCAAAAAAAGAGATAAATAGATAAATAAATAAACAAAATCTATAACTATTGGAAAAGGCAAAGTTGACTGTAGTTTGAAGCCGCGGTCACGTTATCTAGGAAGTTCTAGAGACTTAACTTCTGGAGTAATTAGAGCTCTCTGCAAGATTTGTCTATTAAAGGAGAAGCTGGCCGGGCGCGGTGGCTCACGCCTGTAATCCCAGCACTTTGGGAGGCTGAGGTGGGTGGATCACGAGGTCAAGAGATCGAGACCATCCTGGTCAACAAGGCGAAACCCCGTCTCTACTAAAAATACAAAAAATTAGCTGGGCACGGTGGCGCGTGCCTGTAATCCCAGCTACTCAGGAGGCTGAGGCAGGAGAATTGCCTGAACCCAGGAGGCGGAGGTTGCGGTGAGCCGAGATCGCGCCATTGCACTCCAGCCTGGGTAACCAGAGCGAAACTCTGTCTCAAAAAAAAAAAAAAAGGAGAAACTTTCTGAGGTTGAAGTAACGAGTATTTGCAAACACAGGAGAAGACAAACCCTCTTCGCAGTGCAAGAACAGCTTTTAAACATGAGAGAATCGTCATAAGAATAAGATAAAGCTCTTAGGCTTAACTAAGATCTGAATAAAGAAAGACACAGAACGAGGGCCCTCACAACACTCAGCATTTCAGAAAAGTTATTTCTTCCAAACTTAACGTATAAATTGAAAACTGTAGTGAAGTCCTATCATTTGTGTAGCATCAGCACCATTCTGAATATCATGGACTCTCCTTCCAAAAGCGGGGTTCAGTCACCCTTGACACAGTTTCCAGTTCCCCACCTGCTCCCAGTTCCTCAATGTGGTCGATCCAGATATCTGCTTTGTCCAACTTCCCCCTGATGACCACTGGTCTGTGGGGCAGCTGGACACAGCCTATTGCTTGGCTTTGCAGACCCCCCGGACACCCCCCCATTCACATCTTTCTTTCTTTTTCTTTCTTCTTTCTCTCTCTCTCTTCTCTCTCTCTCTCTCTCTCTTTCTCTCTTGTTGCCCAGGCTGGAGTGCCGCGATCTCAGCTCACTGCGACCTCTACCTCCTGGGTTCAAGTGATTCTCCTGCCTCAGTCTCCCAAGTAGCTGTGATTACAGGCATGCACCACCACGCCCAGCTAAGTTTTTGTATTTTTAGTAGAGATGGGGTTTCACCATGTTGGTTAGGCTGGTGTCAAACTCCAGACCTCCTGACTCGCCTACCTCCGCCTCCCAAAGTGCTGGTATTACAGGCGTGAGCCACTGCGCCTGGCCCTAAACAGAATTTTTCAGTAGAGCTTTGTAAAAATTGTGGCAAACTTTCCAAACTAAAACATCATCCCTGTGAAACACTAAGTTCCTATTCCTGTTTCTCCCCAGTCCCTGGTAATTACCATTCTACTTTCTTTCATTATACGTTTCTCTGGGTAGCTCATAGAAATGGAATCCTAAAGAGTGGAATCCTAAATAGGTTTTTTGAGTCTTTTTTCAAATGTTTTACTTTGCAGTCATTTTAGATTTATAGACGAGTTACAGAGCCTTCTCTACATCCTTTGCCCAGCTTCCTTTAATCTGAACATCTTTTTTTTTTTTGAGGTGGAGTCTCGCTCTGTCTCCCAGGCTGGAGTGCAGTGGTGCCATCTCGGCTCACTGCAACCTCCTGGGTTCAAGTGATTCTCATGCTTCAGCCTCCAGAGTAGCTGGGACTACAGGCACGTGCCACCACGCCCAGCTAATTTTTTTTGTATTTTTAGTAGAGATGGGGTTTCATCGTGTTAGCCAGGATGGTCTTGATCTCCTGACCTTGTGATCTGCCCACCTCGGCCTCCCAAAGTGCTAGGATTACAAGCATGAGCCACCATGCCCAGCCAGGTGTCTTTTTTCTGTGGCAAAATCCCATCCAGGAACCCACATCCTGAGTCAGTGACTCAGTTCACCAGAGCAGTTGTAACTGAGCACCACTGGCTGGGCAGAGGGGGCTTAAATAACAGAAATTCATTCTCTGTCAATTCTAGGGGCTGAAAGTCCAGGATCAGTGTGTCAGCGGAGTTGCTCCCTTCTGGGCTGTGAGTGAAGGATCTACTACAGGCGTCTCTTCTTCGTTTCTGTCTGGTCCCCTCCTCCCTGTGTCCTCAACTGTCTTCCCTCTGTATGTGTCCGTGGCTGTATTTCCCCATTTTAGAAGGACATCCATCATAGGTCAGGCAGAGTGTCTCATGCCTGTAATCCCAGTACTTTGGGAGGCTGAGGTGGCAGGATCACTTGAGGTCAGGAGATCGAGATCAACATGTACTAACGATGCAAAAATTAACTGGGGGTGGCGGCAGGCGCCTGTAATCCCAGCTACTTGGGAGGCTGAGGCAGGAGAATTGCTTGAATCCGGGAGGCGGAGGTTGCAGTGAGCCGAGATCGAGCCACTGCACTCCAGTCTGGGAGCCAGAGCATGACTCTGTCTCAAAAAAAAAAACAAAAACCAAAAACCAAAAACCAAAACACAAACAAAAAAAGGACACTAGTTATATTGGGTTAGAACCCATTCTCATAACCTCATTTTAACTTGGTCACCTCTGTGAAGACCCTATTTTCAGTTACAAGTACGTTTGGAGGTACTAGGGGTTAGAACTTCAACATATGAAATTGTTGGGGGACACGATTCAGCTCACGTCACTCATCACATCTCCTTCATCTCCTGCAAATGCCAACGGGTTTCTTGTCTTTCATGATACTGACAGATTTAAAGGGTGTTCATCAGGCATTTGTGTTGAATGATCTTTGACTTGGATTTTTCTAGTGTTTTCGAATGATTAGAGGGAAGTTGTTAGTTTGGAGTTAAGAATATCACAGGCTGGGTGCAGTGATACCATACCTCAGTGATTCCATACCTCTGCCTCCTGGGTTCAAGCGATCCTCATGCCTCAGCCTCCCAAGTAGCCGGTACTACAGGTGCATGCCACCATACCCAGCTAATGTTTGTATTTTCGGTAGAGTTGGGGTTTCGCCATGCTGGCCAGGCTGGTCTCAAACTCCTGACCTCAATCACGCCTGTAATCCCAGCACTTTGAGAGGCTGAAGCGGATGGATCACCTGAGGTCAGGAGTTCGAGACCAGCCTGCCCAACGTAGTGAAACCTTGTCTCTACTAAAAATACAAAAATTACCAGGATGTGGTGGTGCATGCCTGTAATCTCAGGTGTTCAGGAGGCTGAGGCTGGAGAATCACTTGAACCTGGGAGGTGAAGGTTGCAGTGAGCTAAGATCAAGCCACTGTACTCAGCCTGAGTGACAGAGTGACTCCATCTCAAAAAAAAAAAAAGAAGACTATCACAAAGGTTAGGTGCCTTTCTAGTCATACCCTACGGGGGCGTGTGTGATATCCATGTGAACATGCCCTTTTATTGACAATGCTAGCCTTGGTTAAGGTGGTATCTGCCAGGTTTCTCCACTACAGAGTCACTCTTTCTGTTTTTCCATACTCTCTTCCATGCCTCAACAGGGTTCACATAGCTCCCAAGGGGAAGAAAACTATTTCTTTGAGGGTCAAAGAGAATCTCAGCTATCACCAGGTCTTGGCGCTCTCCAAAGCTCAGCCCTACCCAACAAAATCTTATGCATTGGTATTTCATTTTGGGGTGCAATTGGGGAAAATGTCTCAACCTGAGACATTCAAGGAATTCTCCTGCCTCAGCCTCCTGAGTAGCTGGGCTTATGGGGGCCTGCCACCAGACCCAGCTACTTTTTGTATTTTTAGTAGAGTCAGAGTTTCATGGTGTTGGCTGCGCTGGTCTCAAACTCCTGACCTCAGGTGATCCACCTGCTTCAGCCTCCCAAAGTGCTGGGATTAGTTAAAAATCATTATTTTTGGCAGAGACGGGGGTTTCACCATGTTAGCCAGGCTGGTCTCGAACTCCTGACCTTAAGTGGTCTGTCCACCTTGGCTTCCCAAAGTGCTGGGATTACAGGTGTGAGCCACCGTGCCTGGTCCATATGTCAAAATCTTTTGAACTATATATTTAAGACTTGTGTACTGTATAGTGAAAGTGTTATATATCAATTTTAAGTGGGAAACACACAGGCAGTTCACAATGGCTGACTAGAGGCATCTGTCACTCGTCTCTTTTCCAAAGAAGAATTAAATTGTGGGTAGATAATTATACTTTGAATAAAGCAACTAAGAGAGAACACTAGAATTCAGCAGAGAAGTGATAGGAAACATCTGTGTCCTGGAGGGAGGGAAGCAAGGCAGCTGGCCCAGCCTGGATCAGCTGGGAGCACTGAGGGGCTTCCCAGCGCAGGAACAGGGTAAGTGAGAGATCTCCAGCAGTCCACATTCCCACCATGAACTCCTGAAATCCTAGCTGCGGAATTGAGCTCCTCAACCCTCATGGGCCTTGAGACCAGTATAAGGTGCTGCTTGGAGTTCATGTGACAACATTACTCTTAAGAGGGAGCTGACACTGGGTTCCCCACATCCCGCAAGGCACAAGCAGTTGCAGTATGGTGCCATTTGGAGAACCCAGCTCCCACCAGACTACATCCTGGCCTGGGACCCAACTGCCCCTGCATCTCCATGTCCCTGAGTCCAATGGACATTCCCTCACATCTATGCAGAAAACGACCGCAGTGCCACAGTGGTTGGACCTAGGAAATAGCAGGGTCCCAGCACTGCAGCCCACACAGTGTTGAACAGGCCATGCAGCACAGTGGGGAGCCTGTCCCCAGGACAGAGGCAGGCAAAGCATGTGCTCCCCAGAACCTGAGAGATACCTTCCTGAGGCTGCTGCCATTGGCAGCAAACCCCACCCCCAGCAGCAGGGCCATCTTGCACCTGCTAATACCATGAGAACAGGCTCTTCCCATCTGCCATCATGACAGCCACCACCACCCAAGCACTCTGCCCTTCCCTGCCCGTCACAGCCTGCATGCATGAACACCACTGGGGGGCCTGAGGATGGGCCTGCATGGCCTGGCACTGTCCTCCAAGTGCCCAAGCACACTGCCAGGGGTCCTGGGGACTGCTTTGCCTCATCACCCTAGGCACATGCATGTACCATCAGGAGGCCTAACAACAGGCCAAGAACAGGCTGGGCACGGTGGCTCACATCTGTAATCCAGCACCTTGGGAGGCTGAGGTGGGTGGATCACCTGAGGTCAGGAGTTTGAGACCAACCTGACCAACATGCTGAAACCCCATCTGTACTAAAAATACAAAATCAGCTGGATGTGGTGGTGCATGCCTGTAATCTCAACTACTTGGGAGGCTGAGGTAGGAGAATCGCTTGAACCCAGGAGGCAGAGGCTGCAGTGAGCTGAGATCATGCTATTGCTCTCCAGCCTGTGTCAAAAGGTGAAACTCCATCTCAAAAAACAGCCCAGAACAACTGCCACCAGTACCCAAGCATGCTCTCTGAAGACCTGGGGTTCACCTGACCTTGTCCACCACTATTGGCATCTGTGTATACCTCCCAGGGGCCCACGCCCAGGTACACCCAGCCTGCTGCTGCCACCACTGGGACCCAAAGAATGGCCCAACTGGCACTCTTATCCCCAGCAAAGCCTCACTGCAGCCTGTGCTAACAACTGCAGCCTAAGACACTGAGGAATTTACAGATACCACTCATGATGTTTATAGTTAAAGAAATTATACAGAGACTGTACTGCTACATGCACCCAATCAAAGCTAAAGTGACTTACCCAACTAACACCATAGATACATCAACAGGAAAAAGTCTTTCCCTATGAAAGCCAATCCAAGAAATTGGAAGAAGCAACTGCTATACCACATACGTAGATATCAATGTAAGAACACAAGAAACACGAAAAGCAAGGAAATATGACAACTTCAAAGGAACACAATAATTCTCCAGTAATTGTGAAATTGCCTGAAGAATAATTCAAAATAATAATCTTAAGGAAGCTCAATTAAATACATGAGATCACAGATAAACCATACAAAGACTACCTGAGTGTGGTGATGCACGCCTGTAATCCTCACTAAGCAAGAGGGTCCCTTGAGCCCAGGAATTCTAGGCCAGTCTGAGCAACATAGTGAGACCCCATCTCAAAAATTAAAAATACAAAGAAATCAGGAAAAAAATTCAGAATATGAATGAGAAATTCACCAAAGAAATGGAAATCATAAAAAGGAACCAAACAGAAATCCTGGAACTGAAGAATTCAATGAGTGAAATAAAAAATATAGTTGAGAGCAGGCCAGGCATGGTGGCACATGCCTGTAATCCCGGCACTTTGGGAGGGCAAGGCAAGTGGATCACCTGAGGTCAGGAGTTGGAGACCAGCCTGACCAACATGGAGAAACCCTGTCTCTACTAAAAATACAAAAAATTAGCCAGGAGTGGTGATGCATGCCTGTAATCCCAGCTACTCAGGAGGCTGAGGCAGGAGAATCACTTGAACTCAGGAGGCGGAGGTTGCGGTGAGATTGAACTCCAACCTGGGCACAAGAGTGAAATTCCATCTCAAAAAAAAAAGTACATATATATATATATATATATATATATATATACACACACACACACACACACACACACACACACATATACACACCCACACATATCTACCAGAACTTGAAGACAGGTCTTTTGAAATAATCTAGTCAGACAAAAACAGAGAAAGAATAAAGCATAAAAAGAATGAATAAAACCTATATGATATATGGGACATTATAAAGTGACCAAATATTTAAATTTTGGGTGTATTAGAGGGAAAAGGCATAGAACACCTATTGAACAAAATAACTGAAAAAAAAATAACAATAACTGAAAACTTCTCAAGCCTAGGAAGAGATATAGGATGCTCAGAGAATTCCAAAGATACAAGCCAAAAGGACTTCTCTAAGGCACATTATAGTCAAACTGTCAAAAGTCAAAGACAAAGAAAGAATTCTAAAAACAGCCAGAGAAAAGCATCTAGTCAGATACAAGAAACCCCCTATCAGACTAACAATAGACTGCACAGCAGAAAACTTATAGGCCAGGAGAGAATGGGATGATACATTCAGAGTGCTGAAAGAAAGAAACTGTCAGGCAAGAATACTATATTAGTTCATTCTCATGCTGCTGTACAAATACATGGAAGTTAAACAATATGCTCTTGAACAACCACTGGCTCAATGAAGGCCTTAAGAAATAAATAAAATTTCTTGAAACAAATCAAACTGGAAACAGAGCATACCAAAATCTATGGGATACAACAAAGTAATGCTAAAAGAAAAGTTTATAGCGATAAATGCCTACAACAGGGCCAGGCGCAGTGGCTCATGCTTGTAATCCCTTTGGGAGGCCAAGGTGGGAGGATTGCTTGAGCTCAGGAGTTCAAGACCAGCCTAGGCAACATAGCAAGACCCCATCTTAAAAACAAAAAAATGGAAAACAAACAAAATGCCTACATCAAGAAAATAGAAAGATTTCAAATAAATAACCTAGGACTATAGCTCAAGGAACTAGAAATGTAAAACCAAGCCCAAAATTAGATGGAAGGAAATAATACATATCAGAATAGAACTAAATGAAATAAAGAAAAAAAAAAAACACAAAGGATCAATGACATGAAAAGTTTTTTTTTTTTTTTAAAAGATAATCAAAATTGAAAAACCGCTATCTAGATTAACCAAGAAAAAAGAGAAGGCCCAAATAAACAAAATCAGAAACATAAAGGAGATAAACCACAGAAATACACAGAAAAAGAATCATCAGAGACTATTATGAACAACTATATGCTAACCAAATTAGAAGACCTAGAGGAAATGGATAAATCCCTGGACATCTCACAGCCAAGGGTTCTGTCTTAAACAACTGTCCACATACAGTTCACCAGGAGTCATAGCAAAAACTGTAAACAAGACTGGGCACAGTGGCTCACTCCTATAGTCCCAGCACTTTGGGAGGCCGAGGGAAGTGGATCACTTGAGGTCAGGGGTTTGAAAGCAGCCTGGTAAACATGGGAAAACTATCTCTACTAAAAATACAAAAATTAGCCAGACGTGTTCACTTGAACTCAGGAGGCAAAGGTTGCAGTGAGTTGAGATCATGCCACTGCACTCCAGCCTGGGTGACAGAGCAAGACTCTGTCTCAGAACAAACAAAAACAAAAAAACTAAAACTGTAAACAAATCCTGATACATTTCAGGATAAAATAAAATAATAAAATGGCTGACGGAAAAATAAAATGACATTAGAGGAGAAAGGACCAAGAAAAGGGGTGATAAGAACGAAGTTGGTCAGAAGTGCTATGGGAGACTTCGAATTGACTATCTAGCCAAAAGTCTTATTTCCTGGCTCACCCAATATTGTGGAGTGGGGGCAGAGTGGACACTCACCTGTCTACAGGAGCCAGAATGGTACACTGACTGGTCTCCAACTTGGGGCCTCCTCCAAGGCCGGGTCCCCAGGTTTCCTAGCTTGGGCGAACTCAGCTGTCACAGGGGACCAGTGTGGGGACCAGAAACCTAATGGCCTGCTGGTCAGAGTGGCGGGTCCCGCATTACATGATGGCGCTATGGCTGCACGTTCATCTTTTCAGCTCCATTGCCTGCAAGGGAAGATGATAGTTCCTAAAAGAGTCCTTGAGTAGCGTTACAGCTCTGCAGTTTTGATCCCCGTAGTGCTGATGGCTCTCTTGCTGTCTCTCATTAACTGCTGCCTCTCTGTCTCACCAATCATCATCCTGCTGACTGCTCGTCACCACCTCATGTGGTTTGGCTGTGTCCCTACCCAAATCTCATCTTGAATATTAGCTCCCAAAAAGGGACTCAGTGGGAGATATTTGAATCATACGGGTGGTTTCCTCCATACTGTTCTCAGGGTAGAGAATAAATCTCACGAGACCTGACGGTTTCCTCCCCTCCTCTCTCCCCTCCTCCCTCCCCCACTCCCCCCTCCTCCCCCCTCCCTCCCTGCTTCCCTTTCTTTCTGTCTCTCTCTCTTTCCTTCCTTCCTCTTTCTTCTTTCTTTCTTTTTCTTTCTTTTCTTTTCTTTTTTTGAGACAGAATTTTGCTCTTATTGCCCAGGTTGGAGTGTAATGGCACGATTTCAGCTCACCAAAACCTCCGCCTCCTGGGTTCAAGCAATTCTCCTGCCTCAGCCTCCCAAATAGCCGAGATTACAGGCACGTGCCAGCACACCCAGCTAATGTTTTGTATTTTTAGTAGAGACGGGGTTTCTCCGTGTTGGTCAGGCTGGTCTCAAATTCCCGACCTCAGGTAATCCGCCTACCTTGGTCTCCCAAAGTGCTGGGATTACAGGCGTGAGCCACCGTGCCTGGCTGACCTGATGGTTTTGTAAGGGGAAACCCCTTTCACTTGCCTCTCTCATTCCCTCTTGTCTGCTGCCATGTCAGACTTACCTTTTGCCTTCCACCATGACTGTGAGGCCTCCCTAACTATGTCGAACTGTGAGTCCATTAAACCTCTTTTTCTTATAAAGTGCCCAGTGTCAGGTATGTCTTTATCAGCAGTGTGAAAACCTGCTGCTCAGCCACGCCATGAGTGGATAGGTCCTTCTCCCTGTCAACCAGAGACCATCCCCCAACATCTCCCCGAAATTCTTGAATGATCCGGCCCATCTCATGTTCTGACCCCTTCCGCTAGCCTTTTGGGTGATAGGTCCCTACCCGACTTCCTGTTTCTCTTCCTGTGGGAGAGTAGATTTAGGAAGTAAAGATCGCAGGGTGGGAAATAAAAGCTGTGGTTCCCAGCAGTTCTGGACATTGGGGAACACTGGGGGACTCTGGGGCAACATGAGTGACTCCCAGGAACCAAGATTACAGCAGATGGGCTTCCTGGGTGAGGCTGGGTTGGGATGCCGGGATTCTGGGAAGTGGGAAGGGATGGCCAGCCCTGGTCTCAGCCTGCCTAGGCTCTGAGTTCATGTCTATCCATTCAGAGGAGGAACAGCTGAGAGGCTTTGGATTCCGACAGACTCGAGGCTACAAGAGCTTAGCAGGTAGAGAGGAGTTAGCAGGCAGGGAGGAGAGAATAGAGACTCCTGGACTCCTGGGTCCTGGGAATGTGGGGCTTGGGGCCTGAATTCCTGGTCCCTGGGAAGGTGGAGGCTGGGGCCAAGGCTTCTGGGTTCTGGTGAGATAGAAGTTGGAGACTGGGTTCCAGGGTCCTGGAAAGGTGAGGGCAGGGGCCTGGACTCCTGGGTCCTGGGGAGGTGGGGGCTTGGGCCTGGACTCCTGGGTCCTGGGGAGGTGGGGGCTTGGGTCTTGATTCCTGGGACCTGGGGATGTAGAGGCTGGGACCCGGATTCTTGGGACCTGGGGAGGTGGGAGCAGGTATCTGGGTTACTGGAACCTGTGGAAGGGGAGGCTGAGACCTGGGTTTGTGGGTCCAGGGGAGGTGGGGTCTGGGGTCTGGGTTCCTGAGACCTGGGGATTTAGAGGCTGAGGCCTGGATTCCTGGGTCCTGGGGAGGTAGAAGCAGGTACCTGGGTTCCTGGGACCCAGGGAGGTTGGGCTGGGACCTAAGCTCCTGGGACTTGGGGAGGGGGAGGCTGGGGACTGGGTTCCTGGGTCCTGGGGTGCTGAGGGATTTAGGCCAGGCTCTCCCCGGGCCAGGCACAGGTGGGGACACTGGCAGGCTGACACATGTATCCTCTCCCAGGGTGTCTTGGTCACAGCCCCCTGGTGCTGCAACTCCTCTCTTTCACACTCTTGGCTGGGCTCCTGGTGGCCATCCTTGTCCAAGGTCAGGGGCAGGTTCTGAGGTCTGGGGTCCCCAGGCCTGGTCTTTTGGCTCTGAACAGAGCCTTGAGTGGCCAGGTCTGGGAGGGAGGTGGGGCTGAGAGCCAAGATGTTGTCCCTTGGGGTTTGCAGGGGACTCTCCCATAGCCCCTCCCCACTCTAGGGCAGGAGAGGAGAGGGAGGAGGAAGAGGAGGGGGGGAGGGGGAGGAGGGAGGGGATGGGGAAGGGGAGGGGAGGGGGAGGAGAGGGGGGAGGGGAGGGGAGGAGAGGGGGGAGGGGAGGGGAGGGGGAGGGGGAGGGGAGGAGGAAGAGAACCTGGCTCTCCTTGGCCTTCCGTGCTGCCTTCTCTGGGTGTCAGTTTTCCTCCTCTTCAAAGGGGAATAAACAAGACCTTGGCTCTCTCAAATGATGTCCCTATGGGGGTCAGTTCAGGGCTTGGCACACAGTAGGTGTTTAATAATTGCAGTTCTTTCTTTTCTTCTTGGCCCAGTGTCCAAGGTCCCAGGCTCCATAAGTCAGGGACAATCCAAGCAAGAGGAGATCTACCAGGAACTGACCCAGCTGAAGGCTGCAGTGGGTGAGCTCCCAGAGAAATCCAAGCAACAGGAGGTCTACCAGGAGCTGACCTGGCTGAAGGCCGCAGTGGGTGAGCTCCCAGAGAAATCCAAGCAGCAGGAAATCTACCAGGAGCTGACCCAACTGAAGGCTGCCGTGGGTGAGTTGCCGGAGCGGTCAAAGCAACAGGAAATCTACCAGGAGCTGACACGGCTGAAGGCTGCAGTAAGTGAGTTGCCAGACAGGTCCAAGCAACAGGAGATCTACCAGGAGCTGACACGGCTGAAGGCTGCAGTAAGTGAGTTGCCAGACAGGTCCAAGCAACAGGAGATCTACCAGGAACTGTCCCAGCTGAAGGTTGCAGTGGGTAAGTTGCCAGAGCAGTCCAAGCAGCAGATCTACCAGAAGCTGACCGAGTTGAAGGCTGCAGTGGGTAAGCTCCCAGAGAAATCCAAGCAGCAAGAGATCTACCAGGAACTGACCCAGCTGAAGGCTGCGGTGGGTGAGTTCCTGGAACCAGGGATCCTTAGGCCTGAATGGTCATTGTGTGGTGTGAGTTTGCTTGAGTCACTAACCCCATCTGAGCCTCAGTTTCCTCATCTGTGCAATGAGAACACAGGGTGACTGTGATCATTGCACTCGGTGTTCACAGTGGGTCAGGTACACAGTAGCTACTCAGTTAAGCCTGCCCTCTGCCTTCTGTTCTGAGCTCTAAAGCCCCTACTTCTCCTAGTCTGGAGGAGATGGGGTCAGGACTCCTGTGTTCTCATGAGGATGGGGAAGGGACTCAGGAAGTGGGGAGGGAAATGGTCCACCCAGCATGGACAGTCAAGGAAGGGCTCTGATTCTCAAGGGCTTGAAGGTTGGGCAGATACAGGAATATGGGCAACTTGATCTGAGCAGCCTTCCCCAACAGAACGCCTGTGCCACCCCTGTCCCTGGGAATGGACATTCTTCCAAGGAAACTGTTACTTCGTGTCTAACTCCCAGCGCAACTGGCATGACTCCGTCACTGCCTGCCAGGAAGTGGGGGCCCAGCTCGTCGTAATCAAAAGTGATGAGGAGCAGGTACACCTGGTGGGGTCCCTGGCCTGGCCTGGGGCATGGCTTCTGGCCAACCAGAGAGGAGATTCTCAGAGAGGATTTTGCAGAAGAGGGGCTTTGCTCCACTTGGAAAGATGGAAGGAGAAGGATATGAATGAGGGCGTCCCAAGTACCCTTAGAGCAGATACAAACCAGACTGAACATGTGGAAAAAACATCAAATGTGGTGGGGCGCAGTGGCTCATGCCTGTAATTCCAGCACTTTGGGAGGCTGAGGCGGGTGGATCACCTGAGGTCAGGAGTTCAGGACCAGCCTGGCCAACATGTTGAAACCCTGTCTCAACTGAAAAATACAAAAATTAGCCAGGTGTGGTGGCAGGCACCTGTAATCCCAGCATTTTGGGAGGCTGAGGCAGGTGGATTACTTGAACCTGGGAGGTGGAAATTGCAGTGAGCTGAGATTGTGCCATTGCACTCCAGCCTGGGCAATAAGAGTGAAACTCCATCTCAAAAAAAAACAAAACAAAACGAAACAAAACAAAACATCACATCAAATGTAAGCAAACTCCAGTGGCGTGCTGCAAGTGTTTAACAACCAGCTCTCTGGGGAGAAAAGTCCTGATGTGTCATGTTTGCCAATTTCCCTGGTGTAAATATTCCCCACTGTCGCTAATTTCAAACATCAGTGTGATGTCACTCAGTGCAGAGCTGAAAGGAGATGTTCCTGACCAGCAATTAGGAAATGGCTGGATCTGGCTCCAATACATTAAGCCCAGTTATGAGTAAATTTGTGTGGGCCTGCACGGAACATGTGAAATGGATAGACATGCAGGATTAGCAAGAGTGTGTGAGGAGAGGCCAGCTGTGCATGGATGCCTGCATGTCAGGACACGTGTTGTGGGAGACACATGTGAGAGACTCAGACATTGGGGGGTCACTTAGGACCCAGAATATGGGAAGGCTGAAGGTTAGCCTACAAGCAGGACTTCCTGCCAAGAGATGAGGAGATGGAGCCTGGAAAGTGGGAAGCAGAACTCCCTCCTGACTCCTCCTCTACCCTCTAGAACTTCCTACAGCTGCAGTCTTCCAGAAGTAACCGCTTCACCTGGATGGGACTTTCAGACCTAAAGCAGGAAGGCACATGGCAGTGGGTGGATGGCTCATCTCTGTCACCCAGGTAGATTCCAGGAGAAGGGGACATCCTATCCAGTGGGACTGGGGTCCTGAAACGTGGCTTGAACTTTCCCTTGGGACCCTCCCCCACTCCCTGATGCCCTAGAACCAAGAATCTGGGGTGTTTACTGAGTTGAGGAAGGGGTCTTCATACCCATCTGCAGACAGCATGGCAGAGATCTAAAATTCCACCTGCAGAGCTGCAGGAGGAGCTTGCCTCAAGGGTGGGTGTGTTAAAATATAGTGTATTGATAGGAAGTCTGAGGTCTAGTAAGGCCACCAGCTTAGGAGACAATTGCTATTGTGAATAGCTTCTCATATTCACAGCTCCCTAAAGAGAGAGAACACATCACAGCTGGGGGCCTCCTGGGGAAGCACCAGGGTCTGTTACGAGGCAAAGTGATGGGGAGGGGGGACTGTGGGCCAGATCCCTTATTATGGTTTGTATGGAAAGGAAAGGTCAAGGTCAGACAAGCAGGCTTAGGATTGGCAAGTATGAAGCATTTTTTGGGCTCGGGGGCATAGGGGCTGCCTGACACCGGGGCTTGGGGTGATTAGCATAGGATAGTGGCTTGGAGTACAAGAGCCCAATAAGGCAGGTGGTTGCGGGTGTGGACTCCAGATTGGTTGGTTTGTATTTGAAAATCACACCCTCAGTAGTGGAGTCCACCCAAGGACAGGTTGTGACAAGAGAGGCAGGAATCAAGGCACTCAGGCATATTATAGGGAGTGCAGAGCAATTCATGGCCAGCATACACAGGCAGGGCCAATGTGGAAGCATCAAGATCACAGATTACAGAAGGCAGAAACACAGCTCATGTAGTAGGCGGGGGCAGAGGCTCACATTCCACATGGGCTTTGCAGCCTCAGGCGGTATTGGAACAAAGGTGAGCCCAACAACATCGGGGAGGAAGACTGTGCGGAATTTAACGGCAATGGCTGGAACGACGACAAATGTAGTGTCGCCAAATTCTGGATCTGCAAAAAGTCTGCGGCCTCCTGCTCCAGGGATGAAGAAAGGCTTCTCTCCTGAGCCCCTACCACCTCAAACCCCCATGCTATAGCAGAATTTCACCCAGCTCTCTGGGGGAAAAAGTCCTGATGTGTTGTTTGCCCATTACCCTGGTGTAAATATTCCCACTGTGACTGATTTCAAACATCAATGTGATGTCACTCAGTGCAGAGCTGAAAGGAGATGTGCATGACCAGCAATTAGGAAATGGCTGGATCTGGCTCCAATACATTAAGCCCAGTTATGAGTAAATTTGGGTGGACATGCACTTTGAAGCTACAGTTCCTTCTCTCCATCCTTGGGCCTTCACAAAATCTCTGGGATTATTCTCTGTCAGATTCATCCTCCTTTAGAAGGCTGGGTCCCATTCTGTCCTTCTTGTCATGCTTCCAATTTCCCCTGGTGTAGAGCATGTTTTTCTAGTCCATCCTTGGAGTTTTACGAATGAGCTGTTGTGGGATGCCTTTGGGGGGTGGGCTTGTGTTCCATGAATCTGCTCTCTCTTCCTTTTAGAGATAAGAATGGGTCACCATGTGTAGTTTCTGTGTCCCTGGGGCATTATCTCATACATGCAAACCTACCCTCTGTTCAACTTTCACCTACCACCTCCTGCACCCCTTTGACTGGGACTCACTGGTTGCAAATGCTCATTTTACAGGCTGGAAACACCAGGGAATTAATTCCCCATCTACCAATGGCACCCCAAGAGGGCAGGGAGGCTCCATGTAATCCCTTCCACCTCTCACATCTTCTTTTGTCCTATACATGGCTTCCATTGGGCTGTTTCTAAGTTGTAGCCTTTATTAATATTATTATCATTTTTTGAGACAGAGTTTCACTCTTGTTGCCCAGGCTGGAGTGCCATGGCACAATCTTGGCTCACCACAACCTCTGCCTCCCAGGTTCAAGTGATTCTACTGCCTCAGCCTCCCCAGTAGCTGGGACTACAGGCATGTGCCACCACACCCAGATAATTTTTTGTATTTTTAGTAGAGATGATGTTTCTCCCTGTTGGTCAGGCTGGTCTCGAACTCCCGACCTCAGGTGATCTGCCCACCTCGGCCTCCCAAAGTGTTGGGATTACAGGTGTGAGCCACTATGCCTGGTCTATTATTTTTTAAAGAATAAAACAGGTTTATTTGGATCTAGGAGTCTGAACAGTTCTGACTCTACGACCTGACCTCCTCCTGCCACAACTTCGGGACCTAGAGGAACTTTGGCTCTGGCTCCAGCTGCCCCAGCCCCTGCTGTGGTGCCTATTTCTTCCTCTACTTGGTGAACTGTGCTTCTCCTGACTCTTTGACGTGTGCTTGTGAGATTTCTTCCCCTGTGACTACTCCTTTTCCTCTCGGATTCCCCATTTCTTTTGTAGGAGCGGCCTGAACTAGGGTTTCTCCTTCCCCACTGCCTGCTGTGGTATTCATCGCGGTGGCCCATCCTCTCCCTCCTCTCGGAGTTCTTGCCAAAGGAGGAGCCAGTCTGGTCTGGAGACAAGCAGATGTCTCTATTCACTTCCCAGAATTCATTGATGGGATTTCTGAACACACGGAGAAAGTTGCAGTGTTTCCCTGTTGGATGTTGTTGTTTTTCAAACAAACTACAAATCCCCATTTTCCACCGGGTCACTGGGCAGAATTCACACTGAAGGTGTGGTCCTGTATACCATCGTCCGTTCAACGGAGAAAGGGCTGCTTGTTATTCTGCTTCCAACTGGTAGTGAACATATACATTGCCCCTCAGGTGAGGTTTCAAGTTGCAGCTGACCCTGAGCTGAATCACTCTCCCCACATTCTTGAACTCGGGCAGCACATCCTCATAGAAATCTAGGAATTGTGGGTAGGTTTCTTCCTCGCTGTCCTCCAGGCTGGCGTCAGGGTCATAGTCATTCCTCCTGCACTGCTCCATCCCAAACATTGTAAACATGCTCTCAATAAGAAGGGTAGCAGCACTTGGGAGGCCGAGGTGGGTGGATCACCTGAGGTCAGGAGTTCGAGACCAGCCTGATTAACATGAGAAACGCCATATCTACTAAAAATACAAACTCCCAGGGCATGGTGGTTCATGCCTGTAATCCCAGCTACTCGGGAGGCTGAGGCAGGAGAGTCGCTCGAACCTGGGAGGCAGAGGTTGTGGTGAGTTGAGATCGTGCCATTGCACTCCAGCCTGGGCAACAAGAGCAAAGCTCCATCTCAATAATAATAATAATAATGATGATGGCGGGGCTGGATGTTGGGAAATTATGTTTACGTGAACATCCATCTCCAAATCTGCAAGCTCCTGTTTTACTCTAGAAAGGACAATTAGCTCCATCCTTCTCCCTTATTCTGAAATTTGCGGGTGATTTTGGATTTTGCCATGTGGAGCCATTAACCAACTCATTTTCAGCCTGATCCAGCATCTTCTGCACAGCTTCTGGTTTTCTTTCTGCTCCTGCTCTTCTCTCTCTTCCTCTGCTGTTCTTCCCATTGTTCCTTTAACTTTCTCTCTTGTTCTTCTTGCTGTTTTCTAGCCACATCTTCCTTTTCCTTCTTTATTCTGAATTCTTGTGCTTCCTGCTTTCTCAGCAACCTTTCTCTCATGTAATCTTTGCCTCTCCCTTTCCAATAGTTTCTCTTCTAGTTGTTGCTCTTCAATAAAAGTCTCCTCCTCCCTCCACCCCTCCCCCTTCCCTCCCCCTCCCCCCCTCCCCCCCCCACCTCTCCCTCTCCCCTCTACCCCTCCCTCTCCCCTCTCCCCTCTACCCCTCCCTCTCCCCCCTCCCCCTCCCTCTCCCCCCTCCCTCTCCCCCTCCCCCTCCTCATCCTCCTGTGAGAGTCCTGAGTCTCTCAGTCGAACAAGTCCCTGCCGGTGTTTCTTTGGTTTCTCCTTCTTCAGGGCAGCCCTGTACTTTTTGTGGCTTGGTTTCTCTGGAAATATCATTTCTTGGGCGCAGCCATCTTGCCGGCACCACCCCGCCCCTTCAGTTGTACCCTTTTATCATAGACTGGTAAACATTATAACCGCTGATCCAGCCCAGTCTGGTTCAACTTTGTGTAATAAAATGGCAAGTTGTTTTTCAGTTGCCATGGACCCCCAGGTAGCAAGTTACTACCCTGAGCACGCCCAGATTTCAACCGAATGTGCAAACCCAGTTAGAACCTACCTGCTCAGACCGAGCAACAGGGACTGAGTTAAGAAGTGGATATCACGTGGCATGATACCTAATCCAATCAGATTGAGCCCTGGCATCACTCCATGGTGTGATCCAATCAGATCAAGCCTCCTGAATTCCCTCATTACAAGATCCAATCAGCTCACACCTCACTACCCTCTGTGTATAAAATCTGCCCCAGCTCCCATCTTGGAGAGACAGATAAGGGCCAGAAGGCTGTCTCCTTGCTTGGCTGCCTTGCAATAAATTTTTCTCTCTATAAAACCCCAGTGGTTCAGTGTTTGGTTTTCCACTGTGAGCAGGCAAACTGAGCAATTTAGTTCAGTAACCTAAGCATAATGTTTTTCTGAGTTCTCTAAATGATTCTAGGAAATTACTGAACCTGAGAGGGACTTGGGGGAACCCCCAATTTTTTGCCAGCCTGGCAGAAGTGTGGATAGGCAGTGCAAAGGCACTGTCTTTGCACCTGGTGTCTGAAGTAGGGTCAGTCTTTTGGGACCTAGCCCTTTAACTTGTGGAGTGTGATGCTAACTCCAGGAAGCTAGTGTTAGAGAACTTTTTTGGTGTAAATAAGACCCCATAAAATTCACTTCCCTTCTACTGATGTTGACCTCAAAGATGGTCCTTCATAAACAGCTTGCAATTTCCATCTTACTTAGAGTTGACCTTCAATGGGCAGAGGAACTGTGAGGCTTGTTCTACGTCAGCTCCCAGAGGAATTGAGCCCAGTTGCCGTTTTCAGTCGTAATAACTCATTGGTGCCTTTGTATTGGGTTCCTTCCTTTTCCTACCTGCTTCTCTTCATTTTTCCTATCCCCTGCTGGTGCTTCTTGGAATTTCCTCCCTGATAAGCTACTCCTACCCAAATCCTTGTCTCAAGCTCTGCTTTGGGGGAAACTCAAGCCAAGCTTATAGTATATTTTGATAATTACCAGGCATGGCTCTTTTTGAGTGTGAGACAAGGTCTTGCTCTGTCACCCAGGCTGAAGTGCAGTGGTGGTGCAATCATGGCTCACTGCAACCTTGATCTCATGGGCTCCAGTGATCCTCCCACCTCAGCCTCCTGTGTAGCTGGGACCACATGTGTGCATCACCATATCTAGCTACTTTTTAAATTTTTTTTAGAGATGGGGTCTCACTGTGTTGCCCATGATGGTCCTGAACTCCTGGGCTCAACTCATCCTCCTGCCTCAGCCTCCCAAAGTCCTGAATTTATAGGGATGAGCCACAGTTCCCTGCCTGGTCATGGGTCTTCTCTATCAAAATGTTCTCCAGTATTCTTGTGCAATTTTTAGATGATTTTTTTTTTTTTTTTTTGAGACGGAGTTTCGCTCTTGTTACCCAGGCTGGAGTGCAATGGCGCAGTCTCGGCTCACCGCAACCTCCGCCTCCTGGGTTCAAGCAATTCTCCTGCCTCAGCCTCCCGAGTAGCTGGGACTACAGGCGCACGCCACCATGCCCAACTAATTTTTTGTATTTTTAGTAGAGACGGGGTTTCACCGTGTTGACCAGGATGGTCTCGATCTCTTGACCTCGTGATCCACCCGCCTCAGCCTCCCAAAGTGCTGGGATTACAGGCGTGAGCCACCGCGCCCGGCCAGATGATTTTTTAAACTACTCTGGCTTTAAAGGTTTTCATTTACTGTGGAATAAGTCATGTGTGCACACAGAACCACAGCATATCAGTCCCTACGGTGAAAACTAAGGCTCATTCTGTTCCCATCTTCCCATCTCAAGAGGTTACTGTCCCCAGTTGTAGCTTTGCTATTTATTCCCAGCTAAAGAATATAACCTCTTTATTACATTCCAAATAATGAGCTTGTCAAGTTTCTTTTAAAATCTATTTGGAAATCCTTCAATAGAATTTTGAAAATCTACCTGTGAGTAGGTGGAACCCAAAGGACTTTTTTTTTTTTTTTTTTAAAGACAGAGTCTTGCTGTGTCGCCCAGCCTGGAGTGCAGTGATGCAATCCTGGCTCACTGTAACCTCCAACTCCCAGGTTCAAGCGATCCTCCTGCTTCAGCCTCCCAAGTAGCTGGGATTACAGGCACCTGCCACCATGCCCAGCTAATTTTTGTATTTTTATTACAGACAGCGTTTCACTCTGTTGGTCAGGCTGGTCTTGAACTCCTGACCTCATGATCCACCCACCTCAGTCTCCCAAAGTGCTGGAATTACAGGCATGAGCCTCTGCACCCGGCTTTTTTTTTTTTTTTTTTTTTTTTTTTTTGAGACAGAGTTTCACTCTGTCACCTAGGCTGGAGTGCAGTGGCACAATCTCAGCTTGCTGCAACCTCTGCCTCCTGGGTTCAAGCAGTTCTCCTGCCTCAGCCTCCCGAGTAGCTGGGAATACAGGCATGTGCCATGATGCCTGGCTAATTTTTTTTTTTTTTTTTTTTTGAGATGAAATCTTGCTCTGTCGCCCAGGCTGGAGTGTATATATATATATATATATATATATATATATGTGTGTGTGTGTATATATATATATATTTTTTTTTTAGAAGAAAAAAAAGGAAGAAGGAAAGAGAGAAAGAAAAAGGAAGAGAAAGAGGGAGAGAGAATGGGAGTATTGCTTTATTGCCCAGGCTAGAATGCAGTCTAAAAATGGGAATTGAAAACCTCTTTTATGCCAATAATTGTGCTTAACAATGGAGACAGGAAGGAATAAGGGAAGAAAATAACAAACAAGCAGCCAACCAATATTTCATTTAAACCTATGAAATGCTATGCAATTACTGAGGAGTGATTTACTTCCAATTATGTAGTCACTTTTGGAATAGGTGTGATATGGTACTGATAAGAATGTGTGTTTTGTGTATATGAAGTGGTGAGTTCTATAAATGTTTATTAAGTTTACTTGTTCCGGGTCTGAGTTCAAGTCCTGGATGTCCTTGTTAATTTTCTATCTCGTTGATCAGTCTAATATTGATAATGTGATGTTACAGTCTCTCACTATTATTGTGTGGGAGGCTAAGTCTCTTTATAAGTCATTAAGAACTTGTCTTATGTATCTGGGTGCTCCTGTATTGGGTGCGTGTATATTTAGGATCATTAGCTCTTCTTGTTGCATTGATCCTTTTACCATTATGTAATGTCCTTCTTTGCCTCTTTTGATCTTTGTTGCTTTAGAGTCTGTTCTATCAGAGGTGAGAATTGCAACTCCTGCTTTTTATTTATTTATTTATGCTCTCTGTTTGGATGGTAAATCTTCCTCCTTCCCTTTGTTTTGAGTCTTTGTGTGTCGTTGCATATGAGATGGGTCTGGATACAGCATACCAATGGGTTTTGGCTTTTTATCCAGTTAACATTATATATGAGTTTAATACTGCCATTTGATGCTAGCTGGCTGTTTTGCCCATTAGTTGATGTAAGTTCTTCATTATGTTAATGCTGTTTACTTTTTGATATATTTTTGGACTATTTTTGGAAAGACTGATACTGGTTGTTCCTTTATATGTGTAGTGCTTCTTTCAGAAGCTCTTGTAAAGCAGGTCTGGTGATGGTGGAATCTCTAAGTACTTGCTTGTTCACAAAAGATTTTATCTGTCCTTCGCTTGTGAAGCTTAATTTGGCTGGATATGAAATTCTGGTTTGAAAGTTCTTTTCTTTAAGGATGTTGAATATCGGCCCCCACTCTTTTCTGGCTTGTAGGGTTTCTGCTGAGAGATCTGCTGTAAGTCTGATAGGTTTCCCTTTGTGAGTAACCTGACATTTCTCTCTGGCTGCTCTTAGTATTTTCTCCCTCATTTCAACCCTAACGAATCTGACAATTATGTGCCTTGGGGTTGGTCTTCTTGAAGAATATCTTTGTGGTGTTCTCTGTATTACCTGGAGTTGAATATTGTCCTGACTTACTAGGTTGGGAAAGTTTTCCTGAACAATATCCTGAAGAGTATTTTCCAACTTGGATTCATTCTGTTCGTCACATTCAGGTACACCTATCAAACGTAGATTAGGTCTTTTCACATAGTCCTATATTTCTTGGAGACTTTGCTCATTCCTTTTTATCCTTTCTTCTCTAATCTTGACTTCTCGTTTTATTTCATTAAGCTGGTCTTCGACCTCTGATATCCTTTCTTCTGCTTGATCAATTCGACTGTTAAAACCTGTGCATACTTCGCGGAGTTCTCGTATTGTATTCTTCAGTTCCATTAATTCACTTATATTCCTCTCTAAATTGTCTATTCTCGTTAGGATTTCATCAAACCTTTTTTCAAAGTTCTTAGTTTCTTTGCATTGGGTTAGAACAAGTTCTTTTAATTCACAGAAGTTTCTTATCATCCACCTTCTGAAGCCTACTTCTGTTAATGGAACACACTCGTTCTCTATCAGGCCTTGTTCTCTTGCTGATGAGGAACTGTGATCCCCTGCAGAGGGAGAGGCATTCTGATTTTGGGTATTCTCAGCCTTTTTACGCTGCTTTCTTCCCATTATTGTAAATTTATCCACCTGTCGTCTTTGTGATTACCGACTTTCAAATTAGGTCTCTGAGTGGACATCCAACTTGTTGATTCCCAGCGCCGAAATCTGAGCAATCCACTGCACCGGCCAAAACAGTGGTGTTAAGATTGATGGTGCTTTTCTGCCCGGGAATCTCCAGTCTAGCTCCCTTCTTGAGTCGGTCCTTCAATCAGCTGAATGGGCAACTCTGTCTTCCCGGAGCTCCAAACAACATCGGCCAAAAGGGGACCCAGTCCCGCTCACTCTGCACCAAGAACTGCCGCACTGGCCACAAGAGTCATGCTGGTGACCCGTGGGGCTCCTCCGCTGGGAATCTCCTGGTCCGTGAGCAACAAAAATTTGTCTGAAAGTGTGGCGTCCTCTCGTTCTCTGCACTTTCACTGAGAGCTACAATACCGAGCTGCTAGTGATCAGCCATCTTGGATCTCTCTCCTAGGCTGGAGTAAAATGGTACGATCTCAGCTCATTGCAACCTCCATCTCCAGGGTTCAAGTGATTCTCCTGCCTCAGCCTCCTGAGTAGCTGGGATTACAGGTGCTCACCACCACACCCAGCTAATTTTTGTGTTTTTAGTAGAGACGAGGTTTCACCAGGTTGGCCAGTCTGGTCTTGAACTCCTGACCTCAGGTGATCCACCCGCCTTGGCCTCCTAAAGTGCTGGGATTACAAATGTGAGCACCTCGCCCAGCCTAATTTTTGTATTTTTAGTAGAGATGGGGTTTCACCATGTTGGTCAGGCTGGTCTTGAACTCCTGACCTCAGGTGATCCGCCTGTGTTGGCCTCCCAGAGTGTTGGGATTACAGGTGTGAGCCACTGTGCCTGGTCTAGACGGCAACTTTTATTGAAGTGGCCATGCACAGCAGCAGCAGAGATACTGCTTCTTTCAGAGCAGGACTAATCCAGGGACAGTGTGTCTAGAGTAGCAGCCCAGAAACAGTTCTGTGGCATATTTATACCCACTTTTAATTATGTGAAAATTAAGTGGCGAATTATGCAGAGATTTCTAGAAAAGCGGTGGTGACTTCCAGTTTGTCTGAGTTATCGCCATAGAAAGGAGCAGTAATTTCTGGGTATTGCTTTGGCAATGCTCCAAAGAAAAGTCAGCACTGGGACAAAGGATCTCTCAGCAAGGCAATCTTTACTTCTTGCAGAAAAGGTCTTTTTATCTTGCAGGAGATAAATATGTCTGCTTTTCCTTTGTTCATTGTACTCTTGTGTTAAGATAGCTAACAGAAGCACTCTTTCCGCAGAAAGTAAAGATTGCCTTGCTAAGAGATCCTCTGTCTCAGTGCTGATTTTTCTTTGCAGCATCAAGCATCTATTTCCAACACAACGGTAAACTCACAGGGCACTCTGGTGGCACGTCTTTATGGGAAGCTGCTTCAACCTTGGCCCTGTTTCATCTAGTCATCAATTGGGTCTGGTGTCTGCGCCCCACCTCTGGAGCTGAGGAGTCTGACCAATAGTTGAGACCAACCTGACCAACATGGAGAAATCCCATTTACTAACAATACAAAATTAGCCAGGCGTGGTGGCAAATGCCTGTCATCTCAGCTACTCAGGAGGCTGAGGCAGGAGAATTGCTTGAACCTGGGAGGCTGAGGTTGCCATGAGCCGAGATCGCGCCTTGCACTCCAGCCTGGGCAACAAGAGCGAAAACTCCGTCTCAAAAAAGAGTTTGCATAAGTAAATGCTAACAGCTGTGCCAATAGAAAAGGGAGTCAGGTGCATCCAACATGGAGGCTCCCTCTTTTCTCTTCTTTGTCAACCACCACCACAGGAAAGGGCAGGCAACAGGGCGCCAGCCAGGTAGAGAATCGTCTGCATAACAAAGGATTAGGGTGGGGCAGTCAGCTTCTTCACGCTATGCAAATGACACACCTGGTTCGACCAATCTCTTGTCCCCTATGTAAATCAGACACCGCCTCCTCAGGCTCATCTGTAAAACCCTGTGCATTTCACCATGGAACCGGAAGAACCACCCAGGATCCCCCTCTCTCTGCAGAAGAGATAGCTGTTCTCTTTTTGCTTTCTTTTGCCTATTAAACGTCTGCTTTTGTTTTTTTTTTGAGACAGGGTCTTGCTGTCATCCAGGCTGGAGTGCAGTGGTGCAATCTCGGCTCACTGCAACCTCTGCCTCCCAGGTTCAAGTGATTCTCTTGCCTCAGCTTCCCGAGTAGCTGGGATTACAGGTGCGTGCCACCACGCCCAGTTAATTTTTGTATTTTTAGTAGAGACGGGGTTTCACCAGGTCAGCCAGGCTGGTCTCGAACTCCTGACCTTAAGTGATCCATCCACCTCGGCCTCCCAAAGTGCTGGGATTACAGGTGTGAGCCACTGTGCTGGCCCTAAACCTCTGTTCTTAAACCGACTCCTTGTGTGTGTCGGCATCCTCAATTTCCTTGGCGCGAGGCAACAAACCTCTGGTATTACCCCAGACAAACGCCACTGGTTCGTTACAATGAGATATTTCGTAATCAGCCTTAAAAAATAAAGAAAATTTAGACACATGCTACAACATATAGATCAACCTTAAAACTATGCTGAGCGAAAAAAAGCTAGACACAAAAAGTCACATATTGTACAATTTTATGTATATGAAATATCCAAATTAGGCAAATCCATAGAGGCAGAAAGCAGATTAGTGGTTACCAGGGGTTGCTGTAAGGGAGAATGAGGCTGGTGTGGATGGGTTTCCTTTAGGGGTGTTGGAATGTTTTGGAACTAGTGATGATGGTTGCACAGCCTTGTGAATGTACTGAATTTTTTTTTTTTTTTTGGCAGAGTCTTGCTTTATCACCCAGGCTGGAATACAGTGGTGCAATCTCGACTCACTGCAACCTCCGCCTCCCCAGTTCAAGCGATTCTCCTGCCTCAGCCTCCTGGGGAGCTGGGATTACAGGCATCTGCCACCACACCCGGCTAATGTTTGTGTTTTTAGTAGAAAAGAACAATGAGGAAAAGAGTTCATCTGTAATTTAAGAAGCAGAATTATGAGCATTCTCAACAAGCTACGTGACTCCAGGGCATAACTTCCCCTTGGCATGCTAGATTTAGAGAGGCCTGAAATTTTCTTTCCTTCTTTTCTTTTCTTTCTTTCTTTTTTTTTTTTTTTTTTAAGACTGACTCTCGCTCTGTCTCCCAGGCTGGAGTGCAGTGGCGAGATCTCGGCTCATTGCAACCTCCGCTTCCCAGGCTAAAATGATTGTCCTTCCTCAGCCTCCCAAGTAGCTGGGATTACAGGTACTCGCCACCATGCTTGGCAATTTTTTTCTGTTTTTAGTAGCAACAGGGTTTCACCATGTTGGCCAGGCTGGTCTTAAACTCCTGACCTCAGGTGATCCACCCACCTCAGCCTCCCAACATGCTAGGATTACTGTGCCCAGTCTATGAAATTTTCTTTTCTTTTACAAAGTACATTCACTTTGTTGTGCAATCATCACCACCATGCATCTTGCAAACTTTTTCATCTTCCCAAGTGAAACTCTGTCCCCAGGAAACACTCACTCCCCATTACCCCTTCCCCAGCCCCGACACCCACCATTCTACTTTCTGTGTCTATGAATCTGTTGACTCTAGGGACCCTGTAGAAATGGAATCACACAGCCTTTGTCTCGTTATGGCTACTTAGCATATTGTCCTCAAGGTTCATCATGTCATAGCATGTGTCAGCATGCCCTTCCTTTTTAAAGGGTAAATAATACGTCATTGGGTGGTTATGTCACATTTTGTTTATCCAATCCTCTGTCAGCAGACACTTGGATTGCACCTGCCTTTCGGCTCTTGTGAATCACGTTGCTGTGAACATAAGCGTACAAATATCTCTTTGAGTCCTTGCTTTCAATTCTTTTTTTTTTTTTTTTTGAATCAGAGTTTCCTTTCCCTCTGTCACCCAGCTGGAAGTGGACACAATCAGGGCTCCCTGCAGCCTCAACCTTCCTTGCTCAAGTGATCCTCCCACCTCAACCCCATAAGTAGCTGGGACTTCAGGCACGCACCACCACGCTCAGCTGATTTTAAAAATTCTTTGTAGAGATGGGATCTCCCTGTATTGCCCAAACTGGACTGGGACTCCTGGGCTCAAGCAATCCTCCTGCCTCAGCCTCCCAAAGTGCTGGGATTACAGGCCTGAGCCAACAAGCCCAGGCTTTGCTTTTTGTTTTGTAAATTTAACTTTATTCAACTTTAAGTTCTGGGGCACATGGACAGAACGTGCAGGTTTGTTACATAGGCATACATGTGCCATGGTGGTTGCTGTACCAATCAACCCGTTATCTAGTTTTAAGCCCTGCATACATTAGGTATTTGTCCTAAAGCTCTCACTCCCCTTGCCTCCCAACCCCCCACAGGCCCCAGTGTGTGATGTTCCCCTCCTTGTGTCCATGTGTTCTCATTGTTCAACTTCCACTTATGAGTGAGAACATGCAGTGTTTGGTTTTCTGTTCCTGTGTTAGTTTGCTGAGAATGATGGTTTCCAGCTTCATCTATATCCCTGCAAAGGACATGAATGCATCCCTTTATATGGCTGCATAGTATTCCATGATATATATATATATGCCACATTTTCCCTGTCCAGTCTATCATTGATGGGCATTTGGGTTGGTTCCAAGTCTTTGCTATTGTAAGTAGCACTGCAATAAACATATGTGTGCAGTCTTTATAGTAGAGTGATTCATAATCCTTTGTGTATATACCCAGTAATGGGATTGCTGGGTCAAATGAATTTCTGCTTCTAGGTCCTTGAGGAATCACCACACTGTCTTCCACAATGGTTGAACTAATTTACGCTCCCACCAACAGTGTAAAAGTGTTCCTCTTTCTCCACATCCTCTCCAGCATCTGTTGTTTCCTGACTTTTAAATGATTGCCATTCTAACTGGAGGGAGATGGTATCTCATTGTGGTTTTGGTTTGCATTTCTCTAATAACTAGTGATGATGAGCTTTTTTTCATATGTTTCTTGGCTGCATAAATGCTTTCAATTCAAGGTGAGATTTGTGTGGAGACACACAGGCAAACCATACCAAGCATGGACTGTTTCTTCATTTGTTTGTGCCATCTATGATTTCTTTTTTTTTTTTTTTTTTTTGAGACGGAGTTTCGCTCTTGTTACCCAGGCTGGAGTGCAATGGCGCAATCTCGGCTCACCGCAACCTCCGCCTCCTGGGTTCAGGCAATTCTCCTGCCTCAGCCTCCTGAGTAGCTGGGATTACAGGCACACGCCACCGTGCCCAGCTAATTTTTTGTATTTTTAGTAGAGACGGGGTTTCACCATGTTGACCAGGATGGTCTCGATCTCTAGACCTCGTGATCCACCCGCCTCGGCCTCCCAAAGTGCTGGGATTACAGGCGGGAGCCACCGCGCCCGGCCCATCTATGATTTCTTTAAGCAGCGTTTAGTAGTTCTCCTTGTAGAGATCTTTCACCTCCATGGTTAGATGTATTCCTAGATAATTTTGTGTGTGTGTGACTACTGTTAATGGAATTGCATTCTTTTTTTTTCTCTTGAGATGGATTCTTGGTCTGTCACCCAGGCTGGAGTGTAGTGGTGTGGTCTTGGCTCACTGCAACATCTGCCTCCCTGATTTAAGCAATTATCTCGCTTCAGCCTCCTGAGTAGCTGTAATCCCTCCTGGGATTACAGGCATGCACCGCCACGCCCAACTAATTTTGTATTTTTGGTAGAGATGTGGTTTCACCATGTTGGTCAGGCTGGTCTCAAACTCCTAAACTCAAGTGATCTGCCCACATCGGCCTCCCAAAATGCTGGGATTACAGGCGTGAGCCACCGTGCCTGGCTGGAATTGCTTTCTTGATTTGGCTGTCAGCTTGTATGTTGGTGTATAGAAATGTTACTGATTTTTGAACATTGATTTTTTTATCCTAAAACTTTACTGAAGTCATTTATCAGTTCCAGGAGCCTTCTGGTGGAATCTTCAGGGTTTTTCACATGGAGTCATGTCATCAGTGAAGAGAGGCAGTCTTTCTCTTGCCTGATTGCTCTGGCTAGGACTTCTGACATATATAGTTTTTATTCACCTGCTGGTGGCCACACAGATTGTTCTAATTTGAAAAGAACCAAATTTAGGAATTTAGGAACAATTCGAAGCCATAATGAATCCTTTTTTTTTTTTTTTTTGAGACAGTCTCTCTCTGTCACCCAGGCTGGAATGCAATGGCACGATCTCGGCTCACTGCAAGCTCTGCCTCTTGGGTTCAAGCAATTCTTCTGCCTCAGCCTCCCGAGTAGCGGGGACTACAGGCATGCGCCACCGCACCTGGCTAATTTTTGTATTTTTAGTAGACACAGGGTTTCACCATATTGGCCAGGCTGGTCTCAAACTCCTGACCTCATGATCCGCCTACCTCGTCCTCCCAAAGTGCTGGGATTACAGGCATGAGCCACCGCACCCGGCCCAAAGCCATTATGAATCTTTTCTTTCCTCCTTGATGCCATTTGACTGTCTTTGGCTAACAGTATTGGCTATGGAGGCAGACCATCTGAGTTCAAATCCCAGCTGTCCCGTTTACCAGCTGTGTGACCGTGGGCCAGTTACCTAACCTCACTGTACTTCAGTATCCCCCATCTGCAAAATAGAAATCATATGATCTACCAGAGGGTAGGAAGATTCAAACGAATGAGTTTATAAACTTGCTTGAAAAGTGCTTGACTGTTATAGGCGTTAAATAAACAAGCAATTATGATTCAGCCCCAACTCCCAAAGTCAGCAGAAATTCTCGTAAATGAGGACATCAGCAGAGCAAGGCAACCAAGCCTGGAGGTCAGGGGGATGACGGTTCCAGGAACTAGGGGCACTGCCTGCCCATCCCTGCCCTAGGTGGAGGGGCATAGCCAAGTCACTTTTCATGCAAACTTACTGGATTTCATTAAAAGCATCACACAGCTCAGCGATGCCATGAGTGGACAAATCCTTCTCCCTGTCAACCTCAGACCATCCCCCCGCAGCTCCTTGAAACTTCTGCAAGTCAGGGCCATCTCATGCTCTGCCCCCTCCCACTAGCCTTTCGGGTGTTACATCCCTCCCCAGTTTCCTGTTTTTCTTCCTCCACAAGAAGAGATTTAGGGAGTGAGGATCATGAGGTGGGAAATAAGAGCTGTGGTCCCCAGAAGTTCTGGACATTGAGGGACAGTCGGGAAACATGAGTGACTCCAAGGAAACAAGGGCACAGTCATTGGGCCTCTTGGGTGAGGCTGAGTTGGGGCTCTGGGGTCCTGGGTTGGGGAAGGGGAGGGCCAGCCCTGGCCTCAGCCTGCCCAGGCTCTGAGTTCTTGTGTATCCATTCAGAAGAGGAAGAGCTGATAACCAGCAATATGAATTTTTTTCCAAGAGACTTTGGATTCCGACAGACTCGAGGCTACAAGAGCTTAGCAGGTAGAGAAGAGTTAGTTGGAAGAGAGGACATAGAGCCTCCCAGACTCCTGAGTCCTGGGGAGCTGGTGGCTGGAGCCTGGACTCCTGGAACCTGGGGAGGGTGGGTGCTGGGGCCTGGGTTCCTGGGGCCTGGAGAACTGGTGGCTGAGGCCTGGACTTCTAGGACATGAGGAGGTAGGGGCTGGCTCTTGGGGAGGTGGGGGCTGAGGCCTGGATTCCTGGGACCTGGGGTGGAAGGAGCTGAAGCCTGGACTCCTGGGTCCTACAGAGGCAGGGGCTGGGGCCTGGACTACTGAGACTTGAAGAGGTGGAGGCTGGGGGCTGGGTTTCGGGGTGCTGGGAAGGTGGGGGTTATGGGCTGGGTCTTGGGGAGGTGGAGTCTGGAGGCTTGGACTCCTGGATCCGAGGGAGGTGGAGGCTGGAGTCTGGACTCCTGGGACATGGAGAGATAGGAGCTTGGACCTGGGTTCCTGGGTCCTGGGGAGGTGAGGACTGGGGCAGTTACTCCCAGGACCTGGGAGGGCTTTGTTCCTTGACTCCTGAGTCCTAGGGAGGTGGAGGCTGGGGTCTGGACTCCTGAATCCCGAGGAGGTGGGAGGAGGATCCTGGACTCCTGGGTCCTAAGAAGGCGGGGGCTGGGGCCTGGACTACTGAGACCTTAGCCTTAAGGGAGAGGCTGGGGCCTGGGTTCCTGGGTCCTGGGGAGGTGGGGGTTGGGGCCCGGGTTGCTGGGTCCTGGGGAGGTGGGGTCTGGGGCCTGGGTTCCTGGGTCCTGGGGAGGTGGGGGCTGGGGCCTGGGTTCCTGGGTCCTGGGGAGGTGGGGGCTAGGGCCTGGGGCCTTCACTCCTAGGACCTGGGAGGTAAGGGCTGGGTTCCTGGACTCCTGGGTCTGGGTTGGTGGGGGCTGGGGCCTTGACTTCTGCCACCAGGGGAGATGGGGCTGGGGCCAGGGTTTCCCTGGGCCAGGCTGAGGCTTGGACACTGGCATGCTGAAACCAAGCCATGTTTTCTCCTGCAGGGTGTCTGGGCCATGCGCCGCTGGTGCTGCTGCTCCTCTCCTTCACGCTCTTCACTGGGCTCCTAGTGGCCATCCTTATCCAAGGTCAGATGCAGGCTCTGAAGTTCTGGCCTCCCAGGCCTGGTTCTTCTGCTGTAGATGCAGCTCATGCCTGTAAAAGCACTTTGGGAGGCTGAGGTGGGTGGATCATAAGGTTGGGAGTTCGAGACCAGCCTGACCAACATGGTGAAACCCCATCTCTACTAAAAATACAAAAAAATAAAAATTAGTCAGGCGTGGTGGTGTGCACCTGTAATCCCATCTACTCAGGAGGCTGAGGCAGGAGAATTGCTTGAACCCAGGAGGCGGAGGTTGCAATGAGCCGAGATTGTGCCACTGCACTCCAGCCTGGATGACAGAGCAAGACTCCATCTCAATAAATAAATAAATAAATAAATAAATAATTACAGTTTCTTTCCTTGCCCAGTCTCCAAGAACCCCAGCTCCCAGAGGCAGGAGGAGTCCATGCAGGAGATCTCCCAGGATCTGACCCAGCTGAAGGCTGCAGTGGGTGAGTGGCCAGATGCCAGGGGTCCTTGGGCCTGGGAGCGTTTCCATGTGACGTGACTTTGCTTGAGTCACGGACCCTCTCTGAGTCTCAGTTTTCTCCTCTGTGAAATGAGAACACAGATTAACAGCGATTATCTCACTCAGTGTTCGCAGTGGGCCAGGTACGTGGTTAAGCTAGTCTCTCACCTTCTGTTCTGAGCTCTAAAGCCCTGACTTTTCCTAGTCTGGAGGAGATGGGGCCAGGACTCCTGGGTTCTCCTGGGGATGGGGGAGGGTCTCGGGAAATGGGGAGGGAAATGGTCCACCCAGTGTGGACAGTCAAGGAAGGGCCCCGATTCTCAAGGTCTTGAAGTCTGGGAACACACAGGAATATGGGTAACCTAATCTGAGTCCACTCATGACCAGCGTCCCCCAACAGAACGCCTGTGCCGCCCCTGTCCCTGGGAATGGACATTCTTCCAAGGAAACTGTTACTTCATGTCTAACTCCCAGCGCAACTGGCACGACTCCGTCACCGCCTGCCAGGAAGTGGGGGCCCAGCTCGTCGTAATCAAAAGTGATGAGGAGCAGGTACACCTGGTGGGGTCCCTGGCCTGGCCTGGGGCATGGCTTCTGGCCAACCAGAGAGGAGAGTCTCACAAGGATTTTGCAGAAGAGGGGCTTTGCTCCACTTGGAAAGATGAGAGGAGAAGGATATGAATGAGGTAGTCTCAAGCACCCTTAGAGCAGATACAAACTAGATCTGAACACGTGTGAATGTTCTGGGGAAAATATCAAATATAAGTAACCCCCAGTGGTGTGCTGCAAGTGTTTAACAACCACCTCTCTGGGGGGGAAAAGTCCTGAATGTGTCATGTTGGCTAATTTCCCTGGTGTAAATATTCCCATGGCAGCTGATTTCAAACGTCAGTGTGATGTCACTCCATGCAAAGCAGAAAGGAGATGTTCCTGACCAGCAATTAGGAAACGGTTGGATCTGGCTCCAATACATTAAGCCCAGTTATGAGTAAATTTGTGTGGGCCTGCACAGAACATGTGAAATGGATAGACATGCAGGATTAGCAAGAGTGTGAGGAGAGGCCAGCTGTGCATGGATGCCTGCATGTCAGGACACATGTGTTGTGGGAGACACACGTGAGAGACTCAGACATGGGTGGGTGCTTAGGACCCAGTATACGGGAAGGTTGAAGGTTAGCCTACAAGCAGGACTTCCTGCCAAAAGATGGGGAGATGGAGCCTGGAAAGTGGGAAGCAGAACTCCCTCCTGACTCCTCCTCTACCCTCCAGAACTTCCTACAGCTGCAGTCTTCCAGAAGTAACCGCTTCGCCTGGATGGGACTTTCAGACCTATATGAGGAAAACACGTGGCAGTGGGTGGATGGCTCATCTCTATCACCCAGGTAGATCCCGGGAGAAGAGGACATCCTATCCAGTGGGGCTGGGGTCCTGAAACTCTGACTTGAACTTTCCCTGGGGATCCTCCCCCACTCTCTGACACCCTAGATTCAAGAATCTGGGGTTTTTACTGAGTTGAGAAAGGTGGTCTTCATACCCACCTCCAGACAGGATAGCAGGTGCCTAAAATTCCACCAGCAGAGCTGCAGGAGGAGCCTGCCACCCAGGTGGGTGTGTTAAAAGATAGCGTATCAGACTGGGTGCAGTGGCTCATGCCTGTAATCCCAGCACTTTGGGAGGCCGAGGTGGGTGGATCACCCGAGGTTAGGAGTTTGAGACCAGCCTGCCCAACATAATGAAACCCCATCTCTATTAAAAATACAAAAATTAACCCGGTATGGTGGCACACACCTGTAGTTCCAGCTACTCAGGAGGCTGAGGCAGGAGAATCACTTGAACCCGGGAGATGGAGGTTGCAGTGAGCTGAGATTGCACCATGGCACTGGGTGACAGTGCAAGACTCCATCTCAAAAAAAAAAAAAAAAAAAGAAAAGAAAAAGGATGTGTATTAATAGGAAGTCTGAGGTGTAGTAAGGCCACCAGCTCAGGAGACACCTGCCATTGTAACCTGTCATATTCACACATCCCTAGAGAGAGGACACATCACCGCAGATGAAACACCGGGTGGGTGATGAGGCAGAGAGTGGGGAGTATCAGCCAGAGCCTTTATTATAGATTCTGTGGGAAGTAACAGACAGGGCCAGGCAAGCAGGCTTAGGATTGGCAGGTATGAATCATACATCAGCAGGCTCTGGAGGAAGGAGGCTCTGTCCCTAGCTGCCTGACACTTGGCTTGGGTGGATCACCTGAGGTCAGGAGTTCGAGACCAGCCTGGCCAACATGGTGAAACCCTGTCTCTACTAAAAGTACAGAAATTAGCTGGGTATGGGAGGATGAGGCAGGAGACTCACTTGAACCCAGGAGACAGAGGTTGCAATGAGCTAAGATCATGCCACTAGATCCAGCCTGGGTGACAAGAGTGAGACTCTGTCTCAAAAAAAAAAAAAAAAAAGAAAAGGCATCGACCAATTGTCCAGGTGAGGTGGCTCACACCTGTATTCCCAGCACTTTGGGAGGCCGAGGTGGGTGGATCATGGGGTCAGAAGATCGAGACCATCCTGGCTAACATGATCAAACCCCGTCTCTACTACAAATAACAAAATTTAGCCAGGTGCGGAGTGTAGTCCCAGCTATTGGGGAGGCTGAGGCAGGGGGAATCTCTTGAACTGGGGAGGCAGAGGTTGCAGTGAGCTGAGATCACACCACTGCACACCAGCCTGGGTTACAAGAGCAAGACTCCATCTCAAAAAAAAAAAAAAAAAAAAGCATCAAGATTACAGAAGGCAGAAACACAGCTCATGTAGTAGGCGGGGGCAGAGGCTCACATTCCACATGGGCTTTGCAGCCTCAGGCGGTATTGGAACAAAGGAGAGCCCAACAACATCGGGGAGGAAGACTGTGCGGAATTTAACGGCAGTGGCTGGAACGACGACAAATGTAGTGCCGCCAAATTCTGGATCTGCAAAAAGTCTGCGGCCTCCTGCTCCAGGGATGAAGAAAGGCTTCTCTCCTCAGTGTCCGCACCCCTGACTGCCCAGGCAGCGTAACCGAACTTCACCCCTCTTCAGCCAGGCTTCCTCCTCTCCATCCTTGGACCTTCACAGAGTCTCTGGAACTGTTCTCTATCAGATTCTTCTTCTTCTTCTTTCTTCTTCTTCTTCTTTTTTTTTTTTTGAGATAGAGTCTTGCTCTGTTGCCCAGGCTGGAGTGCAGTGGTGCCATCTCGGCTCACTGCACCCTCCACCTCCCAGGTTCAAGCGATTCTCCTGCGTCAGCCTCCTGAGTTGCTGGGATTACAAGAGTGCACCACCACGGCCAGCCAATTTTTTGTATTTTCAGTAGATATGGGGTTTCTCCCTTTTGGTCAGGCTGGTCTCGAACTCCTGACCTTGGAATCCACCTGCCCCTGTCTCCCAAAGTGCTGAGATTACAGGTGTAAGCCACCACACGTGGCCAGATTCTCTATTTTTGTTTTGTTTTGTGAGATAGGGTGTCTTGTTGCCCAGGCTGGAATGCAGTGGGAAGATCACTGCTCACTGCAGCCTCAGCCTTTTGGGCTCAAGCAGTTCTCCCACCTCAGCCTCCTGAGTAGCTGGGACCACAGGCATGTGTTAAGCCCTGATAATTTTTAATTTTTTTTTTTTTTTTTTGTAGAGACAAGGTCTTGCTTTGTTGCCCAGACTGATCTGGAACTCCTGAGCTCAGGAGATCTAACGGTCTTGCCTTCCCAAAGTGCTGGGATTACAGGCATGAGCCACTGTGCCTGGCCCTGTCAAATTCTTCATCCTGTATGGGCCTGGGTCCAGTCTGTCATTTTTCTGATGTCTCCAAGGTCCCCTGGTGTAAAGTTTATTTTTCTGGCTCAATCTTGGAGCTTTATAAGTCGCCTGGTGTGGGATGCCTTTGGAGGGTGGGTTTGGTGTGTTTCATTAATGTACTCTTTCTTTTTTTATTTTTAATTTTTAAAAAAAATTTTTCAATTGCATTTTAGGTTTTGGGGTACATGTGAAGAACATGCAAGATTGTTGCATAGGTATACACATGGCAGTGTGATTTGCTGCCTTCCTCCCCATCACCTATATCTGGCATTTCTCCCCATACTATCTCTCCCCAGCTCCCTAATCTACTCTGTCTTTCTTTTGGAAATTAGAGTATTTGGATCGCCATGGGTAGCTGCCACATCCCCTGGGGCTTTATCTCATCCATGCAAACTACCATCTGCTCAATTTCTGTCTACCAGCCCCTGCACCCCTTTGACTGGGGACTTGCTGGTTGCAAGAGCTCATCTTGCAGGCTGGAAGCACCAGGGAATTAATTCCCCCAGTCAACCAATGGCACCCAGGGAGGGCATGGAGGCTCCACACAACCCCTTCCACCTTCGAATCATCCTTTCTCTCATGCACCTCTTCTACTGGGCTGAAATAAACTGGTAAACAGTGTAACCACAGAACTAGCCCAGTCTGGTTCAGCTTTGTGTAACAAAATGGCCAGTTATTTTTCAGTTGCCACATATCCCCAGGTTGCAAGTTATGTACCTTGATCATGCCCCAGATGAACAAAGCCAGCAGCCACGGGCAGAACCTAAGGGTTCGATCCAACAAACGGGGACTGAATTAAGAAGCGGACATCACATGGCATGATCTATGATCCAATCAGATTGTACCCTGACATAATCCCACGGCATGATCCAATCAGATCAAGCCTCCCACATCACCTCATTACATGATCCAGTTAGGTTACACCTCACTACCCTCTGTATATAAAATCTGTACCAGCCCAGCTCAGAGAGACAGATTTGAGCCAGACTCCTCTCCTCGCTTGGCTGACTTGAAGTAAAGTTTTATCTCTACAAAATCTGGTTTTCCATTTGCACATCGGTAAACAGACCCAAATCAGTTTGGTAATAGCATAAGCAAAATGTTTTCCTGAGTTCTGTGAGTCATTCTAGCAAATTACTGGATCTCAAAGGAGTTGTGAGAACTGTCAGTTTTTGCTGGGCAAGTGGAAGTATGAGTGGCCTGGGCACTCCCTTTGTACCTCAGATCTGAAAAAGGATTATTCCTGTGGAACCGGGCTTTTTAACTTGTGGAATGTGGTGCTAATTCCAGGTAGCTGGTGTTAGAGAATATTTTGGTGTAAAAAAAGACTCTACAAATGCTACCTCCCTTCTATGAGTGTTGACTGCAAGGACGTTCCTTCATAAACAGCTTGAAAGCTGAATTCCGTCTCATTTAGAGTCAACCTTCAACAGACAAGGGTACTGTAAGGCTTGTCTGTACCACGTCCCTGGAGTGCAGAGGCTCCCAGAGGAACCGAGTCCAGTTGCCCACGTGGGTCATACGCTCACTGATGCCTCTGAACTGGCTTCCTTCCTTTCCCTACTTGACTCTCTTCACTTTCCCCCTCCTCTTCCGGTGCTTCTTGGAATCTCCTCCCAGATAAACTACTTGTATCCAAGTCCTTGTCTCAAGCTCTGCATCTGGGGAAACGCAAGCCAGCTTATAATATTTTGATAACTGGTAGGCATGGCTCGTGTGTGTGTGTGTGTGTGTGTGTGTGTGTGTGTGTGTGTGTGATGGTCTCACTCTTTCACCCAGACTAGAGTGCAGGAGTATGATCACGGCTCACTGAAGCCTCGATCTCCCAGGTTCAAGCAATCCTCCCACCTCAGCCTCCTATGTAACTGGAACTGGAGGCATGCACCACCACACCTGGCATTTTTTTTTATTTTTTGTAGAGACATGGTCTGTTCTGGAACTCCTGGGTTCAAAAGATCCTCCTGCCTCTGCCTGCCAAGTAGCTGGGATTACAGACATGCACCACCATGCTGGGACACGTTTTGTATTTTTAGTAGAGACAGGCTTTCACCATGTTGGTCAGGCTGGTCTCGAACTCCCGACCTCAGGTGATCCACCTGCCTTGGCCTCCCAAAGTGCTGGGATTACAGGCATGAGCCACCACATCCAGCCAAGAATCAGTTTTCTTCCCCTTGGGAGCAGTATTAACCCCACTGAGGATGCATGGAAGTGAGTGTGGAAAGGCAAAAATAGTGACTCTGTAGTGGAGAAACCTGGTAGATACCGCCTTCACCAAGGTTAGCATTGCCAGTGATCAGGCACGTTCACGTGGCTATCATACACCGCCCCCCATAGGAGGTGATTAGAAGGGCACCCCACCTTTGTTATATTCTTAACTGCAGACAACCTCACTCTAATCATCAGCAAACACTAGAAAAGGCCAGGTGTGGTGGCTCATGCCTGTAATCTCAGCACTTTGGGAGGCCCAGGTGGGTAGATCACCTGAGGTCAGGAGTCCGAGACCAGCCTGGTCAACATGGTGAAACCCCATTTCTATTAAAAACACAATAAATTAGCCAGGCGTGGTGGTGAGAACCTCTAGTCCCAGCTACTCAGGAGGCTGAGGCAGAAGAATTGCTTAAACCCAGGAGGCAGAGGCTGCAGTGAGCCAAGATTGCACCACTGCACTCCAGCCCGGGCAGCAGAGTGAAACACTATCTCAAAAATAAAAAAAAGGCCTAGGCACAGTGGCTCACACCTGTAATCCCAGCACTTTGGGAGGCTGAGGTGGGTGGATCACGAGGTCAAGAGATCGAGACCATCCTGGCCAACATGGTGAAACCCCATCTCTACTAAAAATACAAAAATTAGCTGGGCGTGGTGGCGTGTGCCTGTAATCCCAGCTACTGTGGAGGCTGAGCAGAATAGCTTGATCCCAGGAGGTGGAGGTTGCAGTGAGCTGAGATCATGCCACTGTACTCCAGCCTGGTGACAGAGCAAGACTCAGTCAAAGAGAAAGAGAGAGAGAGAGTGAGAGAGAGAGAGAAACTAGAAAAACCCAAACCATGGACCCTTCAATGCAATGCCTGATTGATACTCTGAATCTGTCAATGTCATGAAAGACAAGCAGAGACATGAAAACTGCCGTCCTTTAGAAGAGGTGGAGACGTGATGACTGATATTGCTGATGGTCATGGTGAGACCTCGGTTCTTGCCTTCTCAGTTTAAAATAATTTAAACAAGGAACACACAGCAAAAGGAGTGCAGCATAGAGGAATGTATTCCCAAAGAAAAAGACAAGTTTGAAAGTTAAGTTGCAGAATAGACGTGCACCCTGGGAGAGTTCACTGCGGGCTGCTCTCCAGGGTGAGTGCTGGAGAAACTCCCTTTTGGGGAGTCTTACATGGTTATTCATAGGGAGGTGGGAAGAGGCATTACTCACAAGCATGTTCTGGGTGGTCTTCTGGGTGCACATGCGCAGTAGCTTGTATGTGCTTGACCCGTCTCATTAGCTTTTTTTTTTTTTTTTTTTTTTTTGAGATGGAGTCTCTCTCTGTTGCCCAGGCTGGAGTGCAGTGGCAAAATCTTGGCTCACTGCAACCTCCGCCTCCCAGGTTCAAGCAATTCTCCTGTCTCAGCCTCCCGATTGGCCAGGCTGGTCTCGAACTCCTGAACTCGTGATCCACCTGCCTCGGCATCCCAAAGTGCTGGGATTACAAGCGTGAGCCACTGTGCCCGGCTTATTAGCATCTTAAAGCTCCACCAGGGATGTGGGTTTTTTTTTTTTTTACTATTATTATGAGCAAAGGGTCAGTTTGAGGACAGAAAAAATTAAAATGCACATGCTCTCTAAAAGCAAAAGTCCCAGCTGGGTATGGTATCTCATGCCTGTAATCCCAGCGCTTTGGGAGGCCAAGGTGGGCAGATCACTAGGTCAGGAGTTTGAGACCAGCCTGACCAACATGGTGAAACCCCGTTTCTACTAAAAATGCAAAAAAATTCACCAGGTGTGGTGGTGCATGGCTGTAGTCCCAGCTACTTGGGAGGCTGAGGCATGAGAATCACTCAAACCCAGGAGGCGGGTTGCAGTGAGCCGAGATTGCACCACTGCACTCCAGCCTGGGTAACAGAGCAAGACTCAGTCTCAAAAAAAAAAAAAAAAAAAAAAAAAGAGAGAAAAGTCCCTGGTCTCTGCATCCCAAGAACGTGGTTGTTTCCTTGACTACCTCTCCTGCCTCACTACGAGCTAAATTGTGTTTTCCCTGCAAATTCATATGTTAAAGACCTAACCCCCAATACCTTAAGATGCACCCGTATTTGGAACAAGGTGATTAAGCATGAGAGTGAATCCTAATCCGGTATGACTGGTGTCCTTCTAAAATGGGGAATGTGGACCCAGCCACACAGAGGGAAGACAGTTGAAGACACAGGGAGAAGGGGGCCAGGCGGAAACTGAGAAGAGACGCCTGCAGTAGATCCCTCCCCCACAGCCCAGAAGGAAGCAACCCCCCCCGCCCCCCCGCCACACACACACCTTGATCCTGGACTTCCAGCCTCTAGAACTGGGAGATAATGAATTCCTGTTATTTAAGCCCCCTCGCTCAGTTTCAGCAGTCCTAGTGAACTCTGTCACTGACTGAATGCGATGTGGGATCATGGATGGGATCTTACCACAGAAAAAGGACACCCGTGGAAAAACCAGTGAAATCCGAATGAGGCCTATGGCTGTATAAGAGTACTGTACTGTGAAAGAAAATATCTCTGCCCCCAAAATCACTATGCTAAAGGGAGAATTCAAGCTGGGATCTGCTTAGGGTCAACCTACCCCTCATTCTATTCAAAGTCACTCGTCTGCTCACTAAGATAAATGCATATTTGATTCCCTCCTTTGGAGAGGCTAATCAGAAACTCTAAAGAATGCAACAATTTGTCTTTTATCTACCTACAACCTGGAAGCCACCTCCCCATTCAAGTTGTCCCGCCTTCCCAGACCGAACCCATGTTCATCTTATATATGTTGATTGATGTCTCATGTATCCCTAAAATGTATAAACCAAACTGTGGGGCTGGGTGTGGTGGCTCACGCCTGCAATCCCAGCACTTTGGGAGGCTGAAGCAGGTGGATTGCCTAAAGTCAGGAGCTCGAGACCAGCCCGGCCAACACAGTGAAATCCCATCTCTACTAAAAATATAAAAATTAGCCGGGCGTGGTGGCAGGTGCCTCTGATCCCAGATAATTAGGAGACTGAGCTGGGAGAATCGCTTGAACCTGGGAGGTAGAGGTTGCATTGAGCCGAGATAGCACCATTTCACTCCACCCTGGGCGGTAAGAATGAGACTTTGTCTTAAAAAAAAAACAAAAACAAAACAAAAAAACCAAATCTGTGCTCTGACCACCTTGGCCACATGTCTTTAGGACCTCCTGAGGCTGTGTCATGGGCGTGCGTCCCCAACCTTGGCAAAATAAACGTCCTAAATTTTATTTAGGAACTGAGACCTGTGTCAGATTTCCCGGGTTCACAGTGCCCATATTAATTTCTTCATTTTGACAAATGTTTGACAGAAATGTGAGATGTTCACATTAAAGGAAGCTGGGCAAAGGATTTAGAGACGGCTCTGTGCTATCTTAGTAACTCGTCTGTAAATCGAAAACAATTGCAAAGTGAAATGTTTGAAAAAGACTCGAAAGCCTGTTTAGGATTCCACTCTTTAGGATTCGTTTTACATGAGGCACCCAGATAAATTCCTGGTGAAAGAAAGCAGAATGGTGGTTATCGGAGGCTAGGAAGGGAAAGGAATGGGGAGTTAGTGTTTAATGGGACAGAGACTTAGTTCGGGAAGGTGATAAAAGGTGGAGAAAGCTGGTGATGATGGTCGCCCGATAATGTGAGTGTAAGGAGGTCACTGAATCATATGCTTAGAAATGGTTACAATGTTGGGAGGCACTGAATCATATATTTAAAAAGAGTTACAGTGTAAGTTATAATGTAACTCTTTTTAAGAGGCCAAGGGAGTCAGATCACTAGAGGTCTGGAGTTTAAGACCAGCCTGGCCAATACGGTGAAACCCTGTGTCTAGTAAAAATATGAAAATTAGCAGGAGCGTGGTGGTATGTACCTATAATCCCAGCTACTTGGGAGGCTGAGGCAAGAAAATTGACTGAACCTGGGAGGTGGAGGTTGCAGTGAGCCAAGATTGTGCCACTACACTCCAGCCTAGTGACAGGGTGAGACTCCATCTCAAAACAAAACAAAACAAAAATTAGCCAGCCATGGTGTCAGGCACTGGTAATCTGAGCTACTCAGGAGGCTGAGGCAGGAAAATCACTTGAACCTGGGAGGTGGCAGTTGCAGTGAGCTGAGATTGCGCCACTGTACTCAGGCCTGGGTGACAGAGTGAGATTCTATCTCAAAAAAAAAAAAAAAAAAAAAAAACAAAGGTTACAATGATAGATTTTATGCATATTTTACCATAATAAGAAAACTCTATTTAGGCCAGGTGTGGTGGCTCATGCCTGTAATCTTAGCACTTTGGGAGGCTGAGCCGGTGGATCACTTGAGATCAGGAGTTCGAGACCAGCCTGCGCAACATGGCAAAACCCTGTCTCCACTAAAAATACAAAAACTAGCCGGGTGTGGTGGCGCCCACGTGTAATCCCAGGTACTTGGGAGGCTGAGGCAGAAGAATCACTTGAACCCGGGAGGCAGAGGTTGCAGTGAGCCGAGATCACGCCACTGCACTCTAGCCTGGGTGACAGGGTGAGATTCTGTGTCAAAAAAATCTATGTAGTATTTTTATATGGGGTGGCGTTTTTAAAATTTACGATCTTTAGGATGGAGGGCACCTCTTCAGTTATTATGAGAGACATAGATGGAAATAAAGATTTTATTACTTACAGGACCTGGAGGGTACATGGCACATGGTTCAGTGGCCACACACAGCATGGAGGTCAGAGAGTGCTTGGGGGGCTGGGAGAGGGAAAAGAGAGAGATCCATGGGCCGACTCATTCACTGGGGTCTTTATCCAAACAGATTTCTGGTGGGGAATTTATTTGGTGGGTTTAATGCAAGCAGGCATGGGTTCTAGGAGGACCCGCTGTGGCTGAGAGGTGGTCACTGCAATGTTTCTGCATAGTCTGTGCAGGGTGCCAGGTGGAAGGGGGTCCTCTGCAGGGCTAATTAAGTCGGGCATGTCCAGCTGTCTCACAGGCAAGTGGTCACTATGGGAAAGTTGAATAAAGCAGATATCTGGATCCATCACATTGAGGAACTGGGAGGAGGTGAGCTAGAAATGGTGTCCAGAGTGACTAAACCCTGCTTCTGGTATGAGACGTGGGAGACAGATTCAAAATGGGTGTGGATGCAACACGAATTATAGGAATTCACTACAGCAGTACATTTATAAATTAATTTTGGGAGAATCAACTTCTTTAAAATACTGAGTGTTCTTTGGGGCAACTTATCTTGTGTCTTTTTTTTTTTTGAGAGTCTCACTCTGTCGCCCAGGCTGGAGTGCAATGGTATGATCCCGGCTCACTGCAACCTCTGCCTCCCAGGTTCAAGCAATTCTCTTGCCTCAAGGCTGCAGTGAAATGTGATTTTGCCACTGTGCAAACAGAGTGAGACCCTGTCTGAAAAAAAAAGAGGATCTCGCTCTGTTGCTCAGGCTGGAGTGTAGTGATGTGAGATTGCCCTGCCTCAGCCTCCTGAGTAGTTGGGACTACAAGCATGTGCCAGCATGCCCAGCTAAATTATTTTTTTTACAGATGGGGTCTTGCTCTGTTGTCCAGGCTGGTCTCCAACTCCTGGTCTTAAGCACTTCTCCTGCCTAGTGCTGGGATTACAGGTGTGAGAGACCACAGTTGGCCCCAGCATTTCTTTTGGGGGACACCGTTCAACCCACTACACCGTAGACATTTTAAATTTGTTCTGGATCTTACAAAAAATGCTTCTCATGTTTCACTATTAAGGAAAACATTTCTGTAGGAGCCTGGAAATTGCCACTTCTCAAATTAAGGAAGCTTTATCCTGTTCTCTGTTTACTAAGCACTTATTTTTTTGTGTTTATCTTCGTTTTAAATGAAGAATGAGTGTTGAATTGACATATCTCGTAATTGTAATGTGAAGAGGACAAAAACAAGTTGCGGAAGGATATAGACCATGTGATGACATTTTAACAAAGCTCCCAGCTGTGCAAAACAGCCCAATATATTGGCCATGGGAAGGTGTGTCATTAAAGCATTTTTAAATAGAATAAACACCAAGCTTGAGAGGGCAGCTGCCTTGGGGAGGGGAATAGGAGCAGGATGGGGTACGAGGGACCTCCACCGTATTTGCTATGATTTGTTATGATGTTTTACTTTTAAGAAGATCTGAATATGTGAAGATGTCAAAACTTGAAAAAACTGAGTGGAAGGAATAAGCGTTTTCATTTTCGCCTGCTTACCTCTTTGCATACTTTATGATAATAAAAAAAGCAAAGCCAAAATTCACAGCAGCAACCAATGTGCCACATGCCCATTGCAGTGGGGTGGCTGCCCTGGTTACAGCCACCCTCTTATCTCTGCAGAGGATGGAAACCAGAGTGGTCATGGCCTTGGAGCTGAATCCTGTGACTTTCACCTTCTTCCCACGTTCATCCAAACCTCTTGTCCCTGCTATTCAAGTGCTTGTATGATGTGACCCCCGCTGACACCCTCGCCCAGATGATTGCCTCTGAATTAGTCTCAGCTTCTCCAACAAGTCCTGTTCCCTTACTTTCCCAGTCTTTGCATGTGCTGATACCATGTTGGGACCATTCTTTAACGTATCCATCTCCTCCGGAATAATTCTGACTCCTTCCCCAGGCATCACCTCCTCCAGGAAGCCCTCCAGGCTCAGCCAGTGTCTCCAGTGGTCCTCACAGTCTCCTGTACTTCCCAGACTCATCATGTTGTCTTCAAATTCCCTGGTTACATGTTCTCCACCCACCTGAGAAACAGTTCTCCCTTCCCTGTCCTGGGCCAGGGATAGAGGGTAGAGGTCTGCTGCCTCCTTCTAGGACCTCTCTTCCCCTCCCACTTACCCTGCACTGAGGTCTGGGCATGGGACATTGATGGGCAGCTTTCTGGCTTCCTCGCTGAGCTGGACAGCTCCACCTTGGCTCGCCAAGGCAGCTTCAGCCACAGGTGTATCCCGCACAGCCCCCCTTTGCCGCCCCCTTGCCTTCGCCTTGGCTGTGCCCTGTTCCTGGTGCGCCCTTCCTTTCGGTGTCCACAGCACACATGTCCTTGAAGCCACACATCCCATGCTCTCTCTTCCAGAAAACCTCCTCCAATTTATCAAATGAACGAATTCTATCTCCTCCGTAAGGGTCAATGAATTACTTCCATGTAAATCCTTTCCCCAAAACACATTCTGATGGTTGCCTTGGACAGAGATTGTGCAATCCTGTGGGCTTTCACTTCCACTCCCTGAGCCAGGAAGCCATCTACTCTCCACTGAGTGACAGCCGATTGTGATGTTGTGTGATTTCTGGAATGTTGTGTGAGGACTTCTACACATCACCCGACTCCTACCCCCACAAAAACATTACTCTGGAAGAGTCCATTGCACATTGCTGGGTGTCTGACCCTACTCTCTGCCGCAACAAAGCCAGGAGATGCTGTCATGATGCCTGACACCCTGGTCTGAGTTTTGTGTACAAGGCTTGTCTTTTAGATGTGTGTTTTCTTCCTCACCTTCCTTTCCCTTCCGTCTTCCTTTCACAAAATCCTCTTTTTATTTCATTTTATTGTGAATGCCTCTCATTCCTGGAAGAAGAGGTGGGAAATAGACATCAAATAAAATTTATTTATTTATTTATTTTTGAGACAGGGTCTCACTCTGTTGCCTAGGCTGGAGTGCAGTGGGTGCAATCACAGCTCACTGCAGCCTCGAACTACTGGGCTCAAGCGATCCTCCAGCCTCAGCCTCCTGAGTAGCTGGGACTACCGGTACACACCACCATGCCCTGCTAATTAAAAAAAATATATTTTGTAAAGATGGGGTCTTGCTATGTTGCCCAGGCTAGTCTGGAACTCCTCCTGCCTTGGCTCCCCACGGTGTGGAAATTGCAGATGTGAGCAACCGCGCCTGGCCTCAAATAAAATTTTTAAATGAAAAAATGGATAAGGGTTTTCAAGAGGTTCAAGGAGATGGGGTGTGCTTATGTATCTACAAGAGGGGCTGGAACATTCTGTTAAGTGTCAACATTTCACCTCCTCGGTGAGGCTGGCCCTGGCCACCCTGGTCACCTGCCCACTGCCTACTGCCCACGCAGTCCTGCCAAGCACTTATCCTACTGAACTTTTTCTTCCCTTCTTTTTTTTTTTTTTTTTTGAGACGGAGTTTTGCTCTTGTTACCCAGGCTGGAGTGCAATGGCGCAATCTTGGCTCACTGCAACCTCCGCCTCCTGGGTTCAGGCAATTCTCCTGCCTCAGCCTCCTGAGTAGCTGGGATTACAGGCACGTGCCACCACGCCCAGCTAATTTTTTGTATTTTTAGTAGAGACGGGGTTTTGTCATGTTGACCAGGATGGTCTCGATCTCTTGACCTCGTGATCTACCCGCCTTGGCCTCCCAAAGTGCTGGAATTACAGGCGTGAGCCACCGCGCCCGGGCCTCTTCCCTTCATTTTTGTCATAGCATCTATGCCTTTTGGATATAGTATACTAGGGTTCCCACCTTTTGCACTATGGACATTTGGAGCCAGATCATTCTTTGCTATGGGGGATGTCCTGTGTATTGTAGGGTTTTGAGCAGAATCCCTGATCTCTACCCACCAGATGCCTGGAACAGTAACACACACACACACACACACACCCCACACCCATGCTGTGACAACCAAAAGTGTCTCCAGTCATTGCCAAATGTCCCCTGGTGGGCATAATTGCCCCCAGCTGAGAACTACTGAGCTATACAACTTGTTTTCAATGATGTTTATGACGCTGACTATGGAGTCTGTCTCCACACAATCCTTCTAGAATATTAGCTCCATGACGGGAGGAATTTCCTTATTTTGTTCTCTGATGTGGTCCCAGTTCCAAGATCAATGCCTGAGCTATAGCACGGGTTCAACGTTTGTTGAAAGAATGCATGAACATTGAGCGTTGTGGTTTTTTTCTTTTCTTTTCTTTTTTTGTTTTGAGACAGAGTCTCGCTCTGTCCCAGGCTGGAGTAAAGTGGGGCGAGCTCGGCTCACTGAAATGTCCGCCTCCCGGGTTCAAGCAATTCTTCTGCCTCAGCCTCCCGAGTAGCCGGGACTATAGGTGCGAGCCACCACACCCAGCTAATTTTTGTATTTTTGGTACAGACAGTGTTTCACCATGGTGGCCAGGATGGTCTTGATCTCCTGACCTCGTGATCTGCCCACCTCCGTCTCCCAAAGTGCTGGGATTATAGGCGTGAGTCACCGCACCCAGCCCAGTGAGCATTTTTGGTGTACCTGAGATGGTGCTAGGTAGACATGTAGAACCTCATTTTCTTTCTCTTTTCTATTTTTTCCCTTTTATTTCTCTTCTTCCTATTTTTTGTAGAGATGAAGGTCTTGCTATGTTGCCCAGGCTGGTCTAGAACTCCTGAGATCAGGGATCCTTCCACACCAGCCTCCCAAAGTACAGGGGTTACAGGTGTGAGCCACCGAGATCGTCTCATTTCTTTATCACAGCATCCTCATGAGCGAGGCCCATCACTATCTCCTTTACCCAAAGGTGAAAATGAAGGCTTCTAGAAGCGACCTGCTACACCCACCCAGTGGTAGAGGCCTGCAGCTCAGCCGACCACCTCCCTAACAAACCTGTTTGCTTTCTTCTGGTCCAGAGGGACTGGATCAAGTTCAGGTTCAGACCCAGACTCTGCAGGCACCTGCAGGGGAGTCAAGGAGGAAGCTGAACTGGCCTAGGGGGCTACACCTGAGGGGGGTTTCTCCGGAGCCAGCAGGGGTTACAATTGGGTAGGGTTCAGTGTGTTCCTTTCAGGTGGAAACTCAGCCCCAGGCCCATAGGAAAGGGGTCCAAGCTCCAAAGAGAAGCCTCCAGGACCAGCCTGGGGATGGAGCTGCAGCCACCAGGACCTGGAACCGCCTGGAACCCCCTCGCCTCGCCCCCAGCCCAGCCCAGCCCAGCCCAGAAAGGACACAATCCTGTGATTGGTCCATGGGTTCCCGTTGCCGGAACTGAGGTCAAGAAAATGGGAAGGAAGGAAGGGAGCGGGTAGGTCCAGTGAGGAGGAGGGTGAAATTTATATCTCTGCCCGGGGCTGGGTGTTTGCACCGCCATGGACACGACCAGGTACAGCAAGTGGGGCGGCAGCTCCGAGGAGGTCTCTGGAGGTATGAGCAATGGGACCGCCTTATTCCTGCCCCAGTGTCTAGGGTTTAATGGGGGAGGGGAGGGGAGAGCCAAGACGGGCCAGGGTCGTGGGTGCAGAAGAGACACCACAGGATACAGAGCCAGCTGGACCAGGGTCCAATTCCAACTCTGCCACTTAGAAGCTGTGTGACCATAGGCAAGTTACTTAACGTCTCTGAATCTCAGTTTCCTGGGAGAAACCCCGGCCTCCAGGACTCAGATCTGGGGGACCCAGCATTCCGTCCTTCTTCTCCCAGGGTACTGGAGACGCTGGGAGCACTGGAGCCGGAGACCCCTCTTCCTGGCCCTGGCTGTCCTCGTCACCATAGTCCTGTGGGCTGTGATTCTGAGCATCCTATTGTCCAAGGGTGAGTGACCCTCAATGGGGAGGGGTTGCGTCTGGCCCCCCTGGAGACACGAAACCCCCCACTCCATGGCTCTCTGCCTGGGTCTGAGTGTGAGCAGAATGTGTGTACATCTTCGGACCGTGTGCACTCACGCGTGTGCACATGGCGTGCATATGTGTGCAAGTCGCCGCGCCTTTAATTCCAACGGCGTGTGCGCACATCGTGTGCGCTGTATGCCTGCCGCGGAGTCGGGGGACCACGCACCTCCCGAGCGAGGGGAGGATTCCCGAGTCCCTGGCCTCGCCTTCAGGAGCCTCTCTCCACAGCCTACATGGAGTGCGCAGCGCTGCTCGGCGGCCAGGACCTGCTGAGGACAAACGGTGCGTGCAGAGCGGGACACCTGGGCCCCCAGGGTGTGCGAGGTGGGAGGGCCTGAGACCCCGGAGATGGAGTCTCGGGTGCGTGGGAGCCTATGGTCCCCGAGGCCGACCCCGGGGTGGGGAAGCGGGTCCCCCGAGTCCTCCCAAGTGACCCGGCGGCCATGCGTTTTGGGGCGGGGGTCGTTCCAGCCTCCAAGCAGACCACGGTGCTGAGTGCCCTGAAAGAGGATGTCGGAGCCTGCCACAGCTGCTGTGAGGGGGCGCGGCCGAGGCTGTGGGCGCAGAGGCGGAGGCTTGTGACCGGGATGGGAGGGGGACCCGGCACAGGGCCTGCCGCGGGTGGGGCGGGGCGGGGTGGTCTCCAAAGTCCCGCCACATCCTCGCCGCCCTGGCCACTCTCTCCACGCGGCTCCCAGGCTCGGGGACACAGTCGAAGCTGCTGACCACGCGCGCTGAGCTTGGGGAGGCGCAGGCGAAGTTGATGGAGCAGGAGAGCGCCCTGCGGGAACTGCGTGAGCGCGGTGAGAACCGGACGCGACCCCAGCAGCCCTGAGCCCTGGCCGCGCCCAGCGACAGTCCGACCCCGACCCCTTCCTGAGTGCCGATCTCTGACCCCGATTATGCACCCCGTCCTGACCCTGACGCTGGACTCTGACCTTGACCGCGACTCCTGGTGCCGGACCCTGCTCAGTTGTAACCGCCCTTGACCCTGTGCCATCCTGGGCGCTGGCACCGAGGGTACCATGACCGCGGACAGGGTTCTGATCGTTAGCTAGTCATGACCCTGCTCCTGGTCCTGACTCCAGCCATAATCCCCGCTCCCTTCACCCCGTAGTGACCCAGGGCTTGGCCGAAGCCGGCAGGGACCGCGAGAACGTCCGCACTGAGCTGTTTCGGGCGCTGGAGGCCGTGAGGTTCCAGAACAGTGAGCGAGACCGGAGTGGTGGGGGCAGGGCGGGCCGTGGGGTGTAAGTGGACCCTGCCCCTCTTGGACCTTGGCCTGGTTCTGGGTCTCCATCCCTGAGCCCGCGGAACAGAACCCCTACCCCCTGCATCCTCTCGGTGTGCTCCTCCTGGATGCCCTCGACCTCTGTGACCCTCGCCACCTCGCAGGCTCCTGCGAGCCGTGCCCCCAGTCCTGGCTGCCCTTCGAGGGGTCCTGCTACTTTTTCTCTGTGCCAAAGACCACCTGGGCGGCGGCGCAGAGTCACTGCGCGGATGCCAGCGCGCACCTGGTGATCGTTGGGGACCTGGATGAGCAGGTGCGCGGGAGGCGTGGCGGGGTGGGGAGGGACGTGGCCAGGAGGCGGGGCAGGGCGGGGCGGGGCGGACTCCGCAGGCTCAGATGTCCCCTCCTTTCTAGGGCTTCCTGACTCGGAACACGCGTGGCCACGGTTACTGGCTGGGCCTGAGGGCTGTGCGCCAGCTGGGCAAGGTTCAGGGCTACCAGTGGGTAGACGGAGTCTCACTCACCTTCAGGTGAGGGAAGGGCTCCTGGTAAGACCTGGGGAGGGAGACAGGTTAGACTCCAGAGGACATGCTTTGGCCAGATCTCAGGGACCCCTTGGCTGGGGCTCCATGCTTAGGGATGAGCAGGCTGGATTCCAGGAATGTCCTCAGGTTAAATTCTGGGCGTTAAAAAGTTATCGGCCAGGCGCGGTGGCTCACGCCTGTAATCCCAGCACTGTGGGAAGCTCAGGCGGGTGGATAACCTGAGGTCAGGAGTTTGAGACCAGCCTGACCAACATGGTGAACTCTGTCTCTACTAAAAATACAAAAATTAGCCGGGTGTGGTGGCACACGCCTGTAATCCCAGCTACTTGGGAGGCTGAGGCAGAAGAATCGCTTGAACCTGGGAGGCGGAGGTTGCAGTGAGCCGTGACTGCACTCCAGCCTAGGTGACAGAGCGAGGCACCATCTCAAAAAAAAAAGTTATATCCCAGGTGCATACTCAGTTTAGACAGTTGGGGTGTCTAGAGTAGAGCCAAGCAATAAACAGGCTAGAGCCTGGAGAGGAAGGGGGGACCCGCGTTCATCCTCAGTCTAGTTTCCCAGCAACACCCCTCCTCAACCACTGCAGCCACTGGAACCGGGGAGAGCCCAATGACTCTCGAGGGCGCGAGGACTGTGTCATGATGCTGCGCACGGGGCTGTGGAACGACGCACCGTGTGACAGCGAGAAGGACGGCTGGATCTGTGAGAAAAGGCGCAGCTGCTGACTCCGCCCAGTGACCCGGAGCCACGCCCACTGCAGCACTTGGTATCCCGGGGCCTGCTCACCTCCCTGGCTCCTGGAGCTGATTGCCAAAGAGTCTTTTCCTTCCTCATTAGCCAGTACTGAGTCCGAGAACCACTCGGCCCAACAGAACCCTGTCCAGTCCAGTGCCTGGGCTCTGGGACCTCCGTGACAACCTCATCCCAACTCCACACACGCAGACTCAACCTAACCTCCGTTAGCTCCAAAATCCCTGCTCCTGGGTCCCGGTGATGTGACTCACTTCTCTTCCTAGCCAAGGTTAGGTGACTGAGGGCTGGAGTTGTCCGGTTTTCTCGCATTTTCCATCAAACTGGGAGCTGTTTCTGCAGCCTGAGGAAGCATCAATAAATACTTGAGAAATTAATCCAGGTTCCTGGCTCTGGCTAGATCTTCTATGCTTTATCCCAGGTGTCCTAGTTTAATCCCTACAAGGGACCCCTGACCTCTCTCAGTGACCTCTTGGCCTTTGGTGGGTAACTTGCACTGGGTCAGGAAGGCTTGAAGATAGGGGCAGTTTCCCATGCTACACCATTACTTCCTCAGTCCTTAGCATGGGGCTTGGCTCAGAGGGTGCTGGGGACACAGAAATGGATCAGAGGCAGTTATTGCCCCTGGGACCTCTGTATTCTGGTCTAGCTGGGCACAGGAACCAAGTGACCAGTAATTTAATGGAGGAAAGCATGGCGAGGACACCTGATACATTAAGAGGGACCGCCTTTGTCCCTGGGGAGATCGACTGTCCTGAGATACTGCAGTGGTGGCACCCATCCTTGAGAAGACTGTCACCCCGTCGCGGAGATTATGGACATCCTGAGACAAGCCCTTGAGGCAGGTGGAGGACAGCGTTCCCTGATGGAATGAGCAGGTCCCTTCTGCTCCATGCATCTAGGGCCTGTGACCATTGGATGGATCGGTCAGGAAATACATTCCAGAGAAGGGGGTGGATTTTCCAAGGGATAATGGAATTTGAGTAGATGAAGCTGAGAAGGTAGGACTTTGGAGGCAGAAGGCCCAGGAAGGGAAAGGCTGAGAGAGTGAGCATAGTGGTGCATGCTTGTAGTCCCAGCTACTCAGGAGGCTGAGGTGGGAGAATCGCTTAAGACTAGGAGTTTGAGAATGCGGTGAGCAATGCTCATGCCTGTTTATAGAGTCACTGTACTCCATTCTGGGCAATGCAATGATACTATGTCTCAAAAAAAAAAAAAAAAAAAGAAAAAAGCAAGGCTCAGAGGTTGGAAGGTATACAGATGGCTGAATTCACACAGGGGTGTGTTACATAGAACCTGGCTTTCTCAACCAGGGACTTTTGATCTGAATTCACCCTATATTCCCAATTACTTGCTTCCATCAGGGAGAGTTAGGGGCTCTCCAAGAATTTCCTATGAAGACAGGTTCAACAGGGGAGTGACAGGTTGGCAGCTTTTAGTTCTGTGCAGAACTGAGTCTAGAACTACACACTTCTGGGAGCCCCCAGGGCTGCCAGACTATAACAGCATCAGCTGAGCTGGAAATAGAAGGAACACCATCACATTCCCCGGCCAGGTGGAAATCTTCATCGCGGTAACCTGTCAACCCCCCAGTCCTCTGATCCTTCTATATCTGCAGTCTAGAGCAGGCACTGGGCAAGTCCAGGAGCTCATTGACTTACCTACTGGACCGAGTGCAAGGCTGCTGGACTACCAGACACAGTTGGCTTGGAGGAGGGTTTGAGTTTCCCACCACTACTGTAATGGATTTCACTGACCGAAAATCAAGGTCTAAGGATGTATTAGTCCGTTCTTATGCTGCGAACAAAGACATACCTGAGACTGGGTAAGTTATAAAGGAAAGAGCTTTAATGGACTCGCAGTTCCACATGGCTGGGGAGGCCTCACAATCATGGCGGAAAGCAAAGGAAGAGCAAAGGCACGTCTTACATGGCGGCAGGCAAGAGAACGTGTGCAGGGGAACTCACGTTTGTAAAACCATCAGATTTCAAGACTTATACACTACCACAAGAACAGTATGGAGCAACCGCCCACATAATTCAATTATCTCCACCTGGCCCCACCCTCAAGACATGGGGACTATTACAATTCAAGGTGAGATTTGGGTAGGGACACAGCCAAATCTATCAAAGGGAAAATGTTTCTTCGCCTTTTCCAGCTTCTAGAGCTGTTGTCCTCAAACGTTTCTTGACTGCTGGACTCTTCTTCCATCTTCAAAGGCAGTAGCATTTAGCTTCAGCCATGGCAATGACTTCTGTGTCAAATCTCTCTCTGCATCCCCCTCACAATCACCTTTTGTTTTGGAGACAAGGTCTTGCTCTGTCACCTAGGCTGGAGTGCAGTGGCACAATCATAGCTCACTGCAGCCTTGATCTCCTGGACTCAGGAAATCCTCCCACCTAGCCTCTCCAGACTTTGATTTTCAGTTGGCTTTTGTTTTCCTGAAATATTGGTGGTGCAAGAAACACTATTCTAAAGGATGACAGGTAGCCGAGTGTGATGGCTCACGCCTATAATCCCAACACTTTGAAAAGCTGAAGTGCGAGAATACTTGAGTCTAGGAGTTCAAGCCCAGCCTGAGCAACACAGTGAGACCCCCATCTCTATAAAAGAATAATTTTAAATTAAATGAGCTGGGCATGGTGGCACATGCCTATTAGTCCTATCTACTCAGGATGCTGAGGCAGGAGGCTTGAGCCCAGGAGTTCAAGTTTACGATGAGCCATGATCACATCACTGCAGCAGTCTAGCCTGGGTGACAGAACAGGATCCTGTCTCCATTAAAAAAAAAAAAAAAAGGTGGGTGCAGTGGCTCATGCCTGTAATCCCAGCACTTTGGGAGGCTGAGGCAGGTGGATTGACTGCCTGAGTCAGGAGTTTGGGACCAGCCTGGACAACATAATGAAACCTTGTCTATATCAAAAATACAAAAAATTAGCCAGGTGTGCCTGAGGTCTCAGCTACTTAGGAGGCTGAGGTGGGAGGATCACTTATGCCTGGGACGTGGAGGCTGCAGTGAGCTGAGGTCATGCCACTGCACTCCAACCTGAGTAACAGAGCACGACCCGTCTCAAAAAGAAAAAAAAGGCTGATGGGGGTGCAGGCAGTGGCCTGTGCCTGAGAAGCTGTGTGACATTTCCCAAGAGCCTGATGGGACAGAGCCCAGACCCAGGCTGAGCCCCGTCAGCAGTCTCAAGACAGACCCACTTTCCTGGAGTGTCCAGGGGTTCTGAGAGAGCCCCTATAAGACCTGAAATATACCTGTGACAATCCTGGGGGACAACAGCAATTGCATAGAGCACCGTGAAAGGTCTGTAGCAGGTGGAATAACGCCTTCCCTGTGCTAATCCCTCAAATCTGTGAATACGTTACACCTTGGGTAGGTATCACAAAAGGATTTTGCAAATGTGATTAAAGTAAGAGTCCTGGCTGGGCATGGTGGCTCACACCTGTAATTTCAGCACTTAGGGAGGCTGAGGCAGGTGGACTACTTGAGGCCAGGAGTTCAAGATCAGCCTGGCCAACATGGTGAAACCCCATCTCTACTAAAAATACAAAAATTAGCCAGGTATGGTGGTGCACACCTGCAATCCCAGCTACTTGGGAGGCTGAGGCAGGAGAATCTCTTGAACCCAGAAGGCAGAGGTTGCAGTAAGCCAAGATCGCACCACTGCACTCCAGCCTGGGTAACAGAGCCAGACTCCCTTTCAAAAAATCAATTTAAAAAAGGAGTCCTAAAATGGGGGAGATTATTTTAGGTTAGCTAGGTGGGCCTGATGTAATGCCAGGTGCCCTTAAAAGTGAATGAGAGAGACAGGAGAAAGTCAGAGAGGTAGAAGTCCTCCAGAAGCAGGGGCAGAGCGTGTGATGTGAGGGCTGCACACACCATCGCTGGCTTTACAGATGGAGGAAGCGGGCCAGGCGCAGTGGCTCACATCTGTAATCCTAGCACTTTGGGAGGCTGAAGTGGGTGGATCCCCTGAGGTCAGGAGTTCATGTCCAGCTGGACAACATGGTGAAACCCCGTCTCTACTAAAAATACAAAAAGTTAGCTGGGTGTGGTGGTGCATGCCTGTAATCCCAGCTTCTTGGGAGGTGGAGGCAGGAGAATGGCTTGAACCCAGGAGGCGGAGGTTATAGTGAGCCAAGATTGCACTACTGCAATCCTAGAACTTTGGGAGGCCAAGTTGTGAAGATCTCTTGGAGCCACGAGTTCAAGACTAGCCTGGTCAATATAGGGAGACCTCATCTACACAAAAACAATTTTAAAACTTAGCTGGACATTGTAGCACATGACTGTGGTCCTAGCTACTCAGGAGCCTGGGGTGGAAGGATCTCTTGAGCCCAGGAGTTGGAGGCTGCAGTGAGCTATGATCGCACCACTGCACTCTAGCTTGGGCAACAGAGTAAGACTCTGTCTCAAAAAAAGAAAATGTAGAAAAGGCCCACAAGCCAAGGACATCAGTGGCTGTCTCAGTCTGTTCAGGCTGCTGTAACAAAACATCATAAACTGAGTTACTTCTAAAGAACACACATTTTTTGCTCACAATGCTGGAGGCTGGGAAGTCCAAGATCAACATGTTGACAGATTCTGTGTCTTGTGAGGGCTCTCTTCCCGGTTCATAGATGGCCATGTTCTCACCATATCTTCACATGGTGGAAGGGACAAGGAAGTCCCTGGTGACTGATGAGGGCACTAATTCCATGCGTGAGGGCCTCACCCTCATGACCTAATCACTCCCCTAAGGCTCCACCTTCTAATACCGTCATCTTGGGTGTTAGGTTTCAACATATGAATTCTGGAAAGACACAGACTTTCAGACAATAGCAGCCACTTCTAGAAGTTAGGTAAGGCAAGGAAATGAATTCTCTCCTAGAGCTCGCGGAAGGATGCAACCCTGCCAGTATCTTAATATTAGTCCAATGGGATCAATGTCAGACTTCTGAGCTTCAGAATATCGAGATAAGTTTGCGTTGTCTGAAGTCACTAAATTTGAGATAATTTGTTACTACAGCAATAGCTGACTAATACAAAAGCTTAGCTGGAGCTCACCCATATCACAACAGTAACCACTGTGACTATTTCATAGCACGCCTTAATAGGTCTGTAAGTACCTGGACACCCCCCATGGAAGTAACTCAACTCAATGAAAACCACTGGAAATACCTGCAATAAACCTTTAACACCCGTAACGTGTCAGTTACCGCCTGAGATATAAGTGTAATCCTCTCCTTGTCTAAAAATATACACAGGCAACTTATCTAGGGGATCCACATGTCTCTCTTTGTCTCAATCAGTCCTAATTTTCACTTGACCCATGTATAAATATTCTTCTTGTCTTTTTTTTTTTTTTTTGAGATGGGGTCTCACTTTGTCACCCAGGCTGGAGTGCAGTGGCATGATCTCGCCTCACTGCAACCTCTGCTTCCTGGATTTAAGCCATTCTCCTGCCTTAACCTCCCAAGTAGCTGGGACTAAAGGCACGCACCACTACACCTGGCTAAGTTTTATATTTTTAGTAGAGACAGGGTTTCACCATGTTGGCCAGGCTGGTCTCAAACTCCTAACCTCAAGTGATCTGCCTGCCTCAGCCTCCCAAAGATTATAGACATGAGCCACTACGCCCGGCCTGTTCTTTTTAAAAAAAAAACAAAAAACAAAAAAAAACAAAACAAGGTCTCCTTCTGTTGTCCAAGTTGGAGTGCAGTGGTACAATCACGTTCACTGCAGCCTCCAACTCCTGGTCTTGGGCCATCCTTCCACCTCAGCCTCCTGAGCAGCTGGGACTACAAGTGCATGCCACCATGCCCTGCTAATTTTTAAAATTTTTTTTGTAGAGACAAGGTCTTGCTATGTTGTTGCCTAGGCTCAAACTCCTGGCCTCAAGCTATTCTCTGGCCTCAGCCTCCCAACGTGAAGGGATTATAGGCATGAGCCACCCCAGCCAGTCAACTTCAGCAGTTCTAAACCCAGGTGGAGGGACTTATTTTAGAGCAGACCAGAAGAGGTGGAAGTGAAGCCGGAAGTTGGAGCAGATAAGGGACAAAGGCAGGAAGTAGGAAGTGCTAACACATGCGTGCTTGATAGCCTATCTTTTCATGGGATGAGATGGGGGATTGGGGAGCAGGGTTTGAAGGGTCTCTGATATTTGGAATTGCAGCGCCAGGAAAGCAAACAAGAGCCCCTGAAAAGAAACAAGCAGAACGTTGGTGATTGCACCACAAGGGGTCTCTAGAGATGTCGTCAGACAGATGGAGAGAGCTGGCGGGAGAGGAAGTGCAGGTGGGTAGCTGGGGGTGGGAGGGCGAGTCTGCAGCAAACAAGCGGCACTTCCGTTCATGCAATCATTTTCTCATCCACAAATATTTCTCGAGCACTTATTTGATGCCAGGACCTGAAGTTCTAACAAAATACAAGGTCAGGGTCGCTCGACACAGGAACTTGAAAAACCTAAGGCTGAAGGAAAGCAGCCTTCCACCAGCGAGTGTGGACTGGATGAGCCTGTTTCCATGAAGTTCTAGGGTGGGAAAAAAAGTGCAAACAATGGTTGCCCAGGCGCAGAGATAGAGATTGCCTGGGAAGGGCCGCGAAGGACTTTCTGGGTGATGTTCTGCATGTGGGTGGGAGTTTGGATGACACAGACCAACGCATTTGTCAGAGCTTGAAGGAGACACACTTGAGATTCCTGTGTTTCATTTCATGCAACTATTTGCTTAATTTATTTTTTACTTATTTATTTTTTATTTTTTGAGACAGAGTCTCACTCTGTTGCCAGGTGCCAGGCTGGAGTGCAGTGGCACAATCTCGACTCACTGCAACCTCCACCTCCCAGGTTCAAGCAATTCTCCTGCCTCAGCCTCCCGAGCTGGGACTACAGGCGCACGCCACCATGCCCAGCTAATTTTTTTTGTATTTTTAGTAGAGACAGAGTTTCACCATGTTGGCCAGGATGGTCTCGACCTCTTGACCTTGTGATCCGCCCACCTCGCCTCCCAAAGTGCTGGGATTACAGGCTTGAGCCACCGCGCCCGGCCTTCTTAATTTATTTTTTATCTACAAATAAAAAGTGTGTGTATGTATAGTATACATATAATTGTGTATACATATAGTGTAAATTGTATACACTATATATACTCACACAATATATATAAATGTATGTATTTATATGTTACATTATACATTATTTATATAATATATGCAATAATATATAATATGTGATATAATTATATTTTTAATATATAATTATATATAATGATATATCATATATACCATATTAATCTTATTAATTATATATTTATGTATTATATAATTATATTTTAATCATACATAGCATAATATAATTATATACATATTAATAACACATGTAATATAATACATAATATATAATATATAATGATGTATATTATTGTTATGTATAATAAATATATTATTATATATTATATTATATATTTTATGATATAATATATATTTATATGATATAATATATTATGATACTATATATTTAGCTAATATAATATGTTATATCATAATATTTATATAATACATATATTATAACATATTGTATCACATGTAATGATATATAATATATATTTATATTACATATTATATATTATGTACCTATGTATATATAAATAAATATATTTACATAATATATTGGAAATAGATATATTTATAACATATTATATAATTATATAAACAATAGTATATAATTATGTAAACAATTATATATTACATAATATATTTATTAAATATATATATTAAATGCATATAATAATTAAATATCTATTAAATAATTTTAAATTTTTTATTATATTTTATGTTACATAAAAATTAAATAATATTTACATAACATACTGATAAATAATATATTACATAATTATAATTATATAACATAACATATATTATATAAATATGATATGTTTATATTATTATATTTATCTTTTTTGCATAGGTATATTATATGTTTTACATATTTATGTATGTATGTTATATATTTATTATTTATTTACATATTTATATAAGGTATCATATATTATATAAATTATATATTTATATACTATTTGTTTTATATAATAAATTGTATATATTTATATGTAACATAATTATACATTATATATTTGCATACATAAATTGTGTGTGTATATATATATAGTGTACAACATGATGCCTTAATATATCTGTACCATGTGGAATGGCTAAATCAAGTTCATTTTTTAAAATTTTTATAATTTTAAAATTCATTTTATTTTATTTTTCAGACAGGGTTTCTGTCACCCAGGCTGGAGTGCAGTGGTGCAATTATGGCTCACTGCAGCCTTAACCTTCCAGGCTCAAGTGATCCTCCCCCTTCAGCCTCCCGAGTAGCTGGGACCACAGGTGTGAGACACCACACCTGGCTAATTTTTGTATTTTTTGTAGAGACAAGGTTTTGCCATGCTGCCCAGGTTAGTCTCCTGGGCTCAAGAGATCCTCCCACCTTGGCCTCCCAAAGTGCTGGGATTACAGGTGTGAGCCACCGTGCCTGGCCAAATCAAGCTTATTAACAACATATATATCACCCTGAATATTTATCTTTTTTGTGTATGGTGAGAATACTTAAAATCTACTCTCTGGGGGCCGGGCGCTGTGGCTCATGCCTGTAATCCCAGCACTTGGGAGGCAGAGGCAGGCAGATTACCTGAGGTTGGGAGTTCGAGACCAGCGTGGCCAACATGGTGAAACCCCGTCTCTACTGAAAATACAAAAATTAGCTGGTTGTGGTAACTCACGCCTGTAATCCCATGACTTTGGGAGGCCTGAGGTGTGGGGACACTTGAAGCTAAGAGTTAGAGACCAGCCTGGGCAACATAGTCAGATTCCATCTCTTCGACAACAACAAAAAATGTGTTTTAATTAGCTGGATGTGGTGGCACACGCCTATAGTCCCAGGTACTCAGGAGGCTGAGGTGGGAGGATCCCTTGAGCCTAGGAGTTGGAGGCTGTAGTGAGCTATCATGGTGCCACTGCGCTCCAGCCTGGGTGACAGAGCAAAACCCTGTCTCTAAAAAAAAGGAAGAAAAACAAAAAACGAAAGAAAAAATATTCTTATGGTTACCCCATCTGTCCTGTCCCATCAGACAGAAACTTAGTCCTAAAAATAAAAATCATTTTTAGAAAACTGTTTTTGAGATAGTGTTTCACTCTGTCGTCCAGGCTGGAATGCAGTGGTGCAACCATAACTCACTATAGCCTTGACCTCCTGGGCTCAAGTGGTCCTCCTACCTCAGCCGCCCGAGTAGCCAGGACTACAGGCACACACCACCATGCTTGGCTAATTTTTTTTTTGTACAGATGGGGGTCTTGTATGTTGCCCAGGCTGGTCTTAAAACACCTGGCCTCAAGCCATCCTCCTGCCTCGGCCTCCCAAAGCACTGAGATTATAGGTGTGAGCCACCATGCCTGGCCAAAAAAATTTTTTTAATTAAGAAAAAATAAAAACACATTTGGCCAGGTGTGGTGGCTCACATCTGTAATCCCAGCACTTGGGGAGGCCAATGCGGGTGAATCACCTGAGGTCAGGAGTTCGAGACTAGCCTGGCCAACATGGCAAAAATCCCATCTCTACTAAAAATACAAAATTTAGCTGGGCATCGTGGTGGATGCCTGTAGTCCCAGCTACTCAGAAGGCTGAGGCAGGAGAATTACTTAAACTTGGGAGTTAGAGGTTGCAGTGAGCTGAGATTGCACCACGGCACTCCAGCCTGTGCGACACAGTGAGAATCTGTCTCAAAAAAAAAGGAAGGAAGGAAGGAAGGAAGTAGGTAAGGAAGGAGAAGAGAAAAGAAAATCATCATAGTAAAATGTTGGGTTCGGGTCGTGCTGCCCTCCTGGGGCCCACAATCTGGCAGAGACAGGAAGAGGTGCTGAGGACAGATAGAAAGGGTGTGCCCATGTGGTGAGGTTTGACATGAACAACTCTGGAAAAGCAATGCCCCCTCCACTGCATTTCCAGCCTGGGGAATGGGGTCCAGGGAGAGAAAGTAGGGTCTGCCTTGGAGAGTCCAAAGGGGACTTGTGCTGGGAAGCAGGGCATGGAGGCAGACAGGGACACCTCCCAGATGCTCCCTGATTCTTTTTAGGGGGCATCCCCACCAATAGCCCCCTGAGCGACCCCAGGGCAACTCTCTCTGGGACTCAGTCAGCAAATTGCTGGTGATCTTGGAACCCAGCTAGGGTTTCCTGGGTAGACCAGCCCCATGGTGTCCCCACTTTCCAAGAACATGACTTTGAGACAGAGTAGTCTGTTCTTATCAGCCTCCCACCCCTCTCCCCCTGATCCCAGGAAACCCCCTCAGATCCCAAGGGCTTCTTCCTAGGAAGGCTGGGGAGTGTGGGGAAGTCCCCAGGGGGCTCTCCGAAGAGGGCAGGCACAGTCTCCTGACAGGTCTGTCCCCCAATCCCCCATGAGGATTCTTACCTTTCCTGTCTCTTTTCTTTCTATCCCCAGAGCCAGACACAGCTCAGAAGGATGAATGTAGCATATGCCAACGAAAGAGTCAGAGTTTTGGCGGGCATGGTAGCTCACTCCTGTAACCCCAGCACTTTTGGAGGCTGAGGCAGGTGGATTATTTAAGGCCAGGAGTTCAAGACCAGCTTGGCCAAACCCTGTCTCTACTGAAAATACAAAAAATTAGCCGGGCATGGTGGCATGCACCTGTAATCCCAGCTACTCGGGAGGCTGAGGCAGGAGAATTGCTTGAACCTGGGAAGAGGAGATTGCAGTGAGCCGAAATCGCACCACTGCACTCCAGCCTGGGTGACAGAGTGAGACTCCATTTTAAATAATTAATTAATTAAAAATAAAATAAAATTAGCTGGACGTGGTGGTGCATGCCTGTAGTCCAAGCTACTCAGGAGGCTGAGGTGGGAGGATCGCCTGAGCCCAGGAGGTTGAGGCCGAGGTGAGCCATGATCATACCACTGCACTCCAGCCTGGGCAACAGAGCGAGACCATCTCTCCAAAAATGAAACAGAAAGGCAGGCCATTGCCACTGGAGGGGCGTACAGAGGAGGCAATGGAGAGGGGAAGGTGTCAGCTACACACAGCCTTGTAGGCTGCCAGGTTGGGGGCTGGTTAATTATGGGAGAGACGTTTTTCAGGAAACTGCACTAAAAATGCTCCTGTGTATTGAGAGCCTCCCCATATCTGGCATTGGGCTGAAGGCTTTATGCACACAGCAACCTATGTGAGAGAACTGTGTTTATCCCCATTTTACAGATGAGGAAACTGAGGCCCAGAGAGGATTAAGTCACACAGCAGCAGGTAAACAGGCGCAGCTGGCCTGGGCCCCCACGGCCTTTACTCACCCACATCAGGGGTTACCCACTGGGGACAGTGACCAGGTGTGTCCAGCAAAAGAGGCAGCATCCTCCCGACACACACTGTCCTGGCAGACCCAGAAACTGGCACGAGAACAGCAGGGATGGAGGAGAAAAACACGAGATCCCACACCAAATTCCTAGGGGTCTGGGGGCCTGGCTGCCTGGGTTTTTAAGACACTCAGCCTGGGTCCCTGAGGGTGGGGTCTGGGGGCCTGGCTGCCTGGGTTTTTAAGAGACTCAGCCTGGGTCCCTGAGGGTGGGGTCTGGGGACCTGGCTTCCTGGGTCTTTAAGAGACTCAGCCTGGGTCCCTGAGGGTGGGGTCTGGGGGCCTGGCTGCCTGGGTTTTTAAGAAACTCAGCCTGGGTCCCTGAGGGTGGGGTCTGGGGGCCTGGCTGCCTGGGTCTTTAAGAGAATAAGCCTGGGTCCCTGAGGGTGGGGTCTGGGGACCTGGCTTCCTGGGTCTTTAAGAGATTAAGCCTGGGTCCCTGAGGGTGGGGTCTGGGGCCTTGGCTTCCTGGGTCTCCAGGAAGGTGAAGGCCTGGGTCTGTGAGGCTAGAGCCTGGAGTCCAGAATTTTGGGGTCTCTGAGGGCATTTGGAGAGAAATCCCCAAATCTCCCAGGCTGTGCCTGGGCTGCTCTCTGGAGTCCCAGGACTTGCTGGCTCAGCTCTCTGGTCCCTGGAAGTATCCTGGGGCCTTGAGGGGAGGGGACAGGGAGGCAATGAGTAGGGGGATCCAGGACCCCCGTCCTGGAGTTCCGGGGGGCCATCTGGAGGGAAGGGTGCGGACAGGCCCATCTCTGTGTCCCCTCTCATCCTGAGGACTCCCGGCCACACATACCAGTCCCCGCAAGCTCTCCCCGCCCCACGGCCACAATCCACACCAACAAGACAGCTGGGCTCCAGATCCCAAGGTTCCAGGAACGCAGAAGTGCAGCTCCAGGCTCTTCTCACCCCACACACCCCTTTCCTCTTCCTGTTGGTGGGCTCTCTGCCTTAGTGAGGGTCGGGAAGGGGAGGGAGATGGATGCGTGTGACTGTGACTCCGGGCTGCCCTTCTGGCCCTGCTAGGAGAGGAGCACAGGATTTGCCTCTGGGGGTCCCAGTCCCAGGAGGGACACCTGGGCTTGTAGAGCTTGTAGAGCTCAAAAACTCCAAATTCCAGCTGGGCGCGGTGGCTCACGCCTGTAATCCCAGCACTTTGGGAGGCCGAGGCGGGCGGATCACGAGGTCAGGAGATCGAGACCATCCTGGCCAATATGGTGAAACCCCATCTCTACTAAAATATAAAAAGTTAGCCAGGTGTGGTGGCGAACGCCTGTAGTCCCAGCTACTCAGGGGGCTGAGGCAGGAGAATCGCTTGAACCTGGGAGGTGGAGATCGAGCCATTGCACTCCAGCCTGGTGACAGAGCAAGACTCTGTTTCAAAAAAACAAAAACAAAAACGGTTATGATGGTAGATTCTATGTTATGCATATTTTGCCACAACGTAAACAAACCAACGCATGATCTAGGATCGTGTTTTCAAAGCAGTGCTTCTCAGCCACGATGACTCCTGGCTACAAGTGGTCAGAGATGCTTCTAAACATCCAACAGTGCACAGGACGGCATCCCAGCAAGGAATCATCAGCCCCAAAGTCAACAGTGCAGTGTGGGAGAAACCCAGCTTTGAACACACCTCCTCCTGGAAGCCCCTCTGGATTTGACACACCTCCTGCCCTTCCTCCCCTTCCTCCCCATCCCCACACCCTTTCCTTCTCCCCATCTTAACCCCAGGAGAGGTTAAACAGATAGGGGAGCCCAGGGCTGCGTCAGGATGGAGTTAGGGTCAGGGTTGCCAGGCTCCATCCCGTTGGGACACAGAGCCAGGTCCTGTCCCCAGTATGGAGGTTCCGTGATTAGAGCCTTGGGCGTGCTTTAGTCCTGTGCCAAGCAAAGGTTAGGGCTGGGATCAGAGCATCGTAGGGTGAGGGGATCGAGTTGTAGCTGAGCCGGAGTTACGGTCAGGGCCAGGGGGTGCTGGGATGAGAACTCTGCTGGGGATGGTTTAGGGTCGTCATTGCCGGATACTCCAAGCTCCTTCCTTTTGAGTCCTGATCTAGGTCAAACGAGGAGAGAGACGCCGCTCCCCCAACGCTCAGAGGATCCCAAATCTGAAAGAAGAACCAACACCCACAGACCTGGGGCCCACATCCTCACCGCTTTCTGTTTTTTGCCTGAAGTGACTAGGAGGTGTGTTGACACCGCAGAGGGGACACAGGTGGGGCTGTCCCGTGACTGGGTCCCTGGGGTCCCAGAGCATTCTAGTGTTTGAGCTGCAGGCAGGGGGCTTTCGCACCCGGGAAGGTGGAGCCAGGGGAGGGGGCGTGGGTGCGGGGTGGGGCTGGGCTGGGGCGCCTGCGCTTCTAGAGCTCAGAAACACCAAACTCCGGCTGGGCACAGTGGCTTATGCCTGTAACCCCTGCTTTGGGAGGCTGAGGCAGGAAGATTGCTTGAGCCCAGGAGTTCGAGACCAGCCTGGGCAGCATAGTGAGACCCTATCGCTACAAAAATTTTTTAAAATTACCCAGGCACGGTGGTGCGTGCCTGTGGTCCCAGCCACTCAGGAGGTGAAGCTAGGAGGATTTCTTGAACCTCAGGAGGCTGAAGCTGCAGTGAGTCGTGATCACACCACACTCCAGCCTGGGAGACAGAGTGAGACCCTGTCTCTAAAAAAATATAGATGATTTTGTTCTATAGTTTAATTTGGCAGCAACAGATGCTGGGCACTGGGATTATTTGTTTGTTTGTTGAGACAGGGTCTCACTCTGTCACCCAGGCTGCAGTGCAGTGGTGTGATCTCAGCTCACTGCAACCTCCGCCTCCCGGGTTCAAGCAATTCTCCTGCCTCAACCTCCCGAGTAGCTGTGATTACAGATGCCCGCCACCACTCCTGGATAATTTTTGTATTTTTTGGTAGAGACGAGGTTTCAACGTGTTGGCCAGGCTGGTCTCAAACTCCTCAGGTAATGCACTCACCTCAGCCTCCCAAAGTGTTAGGATTACAGGCATGAGCCACCACGCCTGGCCGGGCACATTTCTTAGTGTTTCGTGTGCATATTAACCATCTAATTTTCACCACCACCTTAGGAATTTGAAGCTTTGGTGATCAATGCGGCCTTATGTGAAGCACAGAGAGGTTAAGTAACTTGCCAAAGGTCACACAGCACTTCAACGGCAGAGCCAGGAATTTGAACCCAGGTAGTGTGTGTCAGGCATCTGCAGCCCTGGCCACTATGCCACCTAGCTTTCTATTTACTAAGACCCCTTGGCGCTTTGCCCACCCTCCTTATCCTCTTCAAAATGCGTCCCCTGATTCTTTACCCCCTCCTCACTCTCAACTGGGGAACTCTAAATCCCCATTCCTGGGTGGGCCACCTCCCATGTCCAGGGCAGAAGGGAGCCATGGACGGTTGTAGGCAGAGAGAAGACATGGGCAGGTGGTTGCCGTTCAGGGAAGAAACAGAGAAGGGCTTTCTTCTCTCACTCCAGAAGACGCCCACCTGTGCCCCGACAACCCACCTCCCAACCAGGGGGGGCAGCTGGGCTGACCATGCACTGGGGCTGAACGTCCCCACTGTGTCAGGGAGGGGCCTGGCTGGAATGTCCCCGGGACCCTGCCCTTCAGAACAGCTGGGACCATGCTGCCTTGTCTGTCACCCTGGACCGAGTGGCCCTTGGTGCAGGCCTGTTGAGTGAATAACTGACCCTGGTGGTCTGAGCCTGTTCGTTTTGAGCCCCAAATGTCCCCTCCACCTTGATCTGGCCGAGAATTGAGATGGTAAAGAGGGGAGGGAGGGGCTGGGCGTGGTGGCTCACGCCTGTAATCCCAGCACTTTGGGAGGCTGAGGCGGGTGGCTCACCTGAGACCAGGAGTTCGAGACCAGCCTGAACAACTTGGCAAAACCCCATCGCTACTCATAATATAAAAGATTAGTGGACGTGGTGGTGCGTTCGTGTAATCCCAGGTACTTGGGAGGCTGAGTGAGGCAGGAGAATCACTTGAATCGGGGAGGCGAAGTTATAGTGAGCTGAGATCGCGCCACTGCACTCCAGCCTGGGAGACACAGCAAGACTCTGTCTCAAAAAAAAAAAAAAAAAAAGAAAAGCGAAGAATTGGCCAGTGAGCACTGAAGAGGTCACTGGGGGCTGCTGGGTGGACATACGACAGTATTTGAGGCCAGGCCAGGTGCGGTCACTGGGGGATTTGTCTTGGGGGTAGGTGGGGTTGGGGACCACCCGGGGGGTCTGCCGTGGAGGCCAGGTGGAAGCGAGGACCCTGGCGAGTCTGTCTGGGGGGCAAGACAGGAGGTGGAGCCCCAAGGAGGGCTGTCATGGGGGCGGAATGGGAGTGGGGAGGCCCGGGAGGAGGCTGCTCCAGGGACAAGGCAGGCCAGGCAGGGGGACCTAAGAGGGGGTGTCGCCTGGTCCGGGGGTGGGGGGAGTAGCCAGGGGCAGCGGCTGTGGGGATGAGGAGAAGCAGGATATATTTTTAGGAAGAGCCAGGCCTCGGTGCTGGGTGAGGGGTGGGGTGGAGGATCAGGAAGTGCTTGGGCAAGGCCTGGGCCGGGTGGGGTGTCTGGGTGGACGGACGGACTGTCCCAGCAATGGGGACACAGGAGGAGGAGGAGGAGGAACACGGGAACACGGGGGTGAATTCTAGTTCCAGGATGGAGCTGGGATGGAGTCTGGTCTGATCCTTCCTTCCTTCCTTCCTTCCTTCCTTCCTTCCTTCCTTCCTTCCTTCCTTTCTTCCTCCCCTCCCTCCCCTCTCTTCCTCTTTCCTTCCTTCCTTCCTTCTTTCTCTCTCTCTTTCTTTCTTTTTTTGAGATGGGATCTCACTGTGTTGCCCAGGATGATCTCGAGCTCCTGGGCTCAAGTGATCCTCCCGCCTCTGCCTCCCCAGTAGCTGGGACCACAGACATGCACCACCATGCCTGCTAATTTTTATATTTTTTTTGTAGAGACAACAGCTTGCTGTGTTGCCCATGCTGGTCTTGAACTCCTAGGCTCAACTGATCCTCCCACCTCAGCCTCCCAAAGTGCTGGGATTACAAGCATGAGCCACCGCACCCGGCCAAAATTGTCCACATTTGACAGAATGCTATCTCACGTATCTTTCTTTTTCCTCTTTCCCTCCTTCCCTCCTGTTCCTCCTTCTTCTCCTCTTTCTTCCTGTCTTTTTCTTCCCTTCCTCTGCCTCTCTCTCCTCTTCCCTTTCTTCTTGCTGGTACTGAAACCTGGGACATTTGACCTGGGAGCCTCTTTGCTCAATCATCGAGAGACATAATCTTATGGTGGGGTGTCTGCTTGTTAGCGTCGGGTGGCAGGATCCCAACTCCAGGCCTTCCTTCTAACCCAAGAGGTCCTGCCTCTGCCTAGAGCCTTCCATGGCTCCCCAGGGCCCTATGCAATCTGCCATAGTGGCATAACGATTCAGTCTGCGATACCCCTGGTTCAAATCTTGACGCTACCGTGCACCTCCTTCAGCCCCATGGGAACTTTCTTCTTAGCATCTCTGGTTCTCACCCGATTCTCTTACCTGAGAAGTGGAGGTAATAATACCACAGACTTCACTGGGGTGTGGGGAATACCAGGAGAGGCCATGCGTGGAACGTTATCCGGGTGGCAAGCCCATATTTAGGTCTATGAAAATAGCGCTGTCAGCTGGTCTGCTTTCTGAAGAAAGTGTCTCTCTTCCTGCTTAAACCTCTGTCCCTGACGGTCCCTGCCAATCTCTCTGGTCGACCCCAACACAGTGGGAGGACAGACAGGCTCCAAACTCCGCTTCGTGAGTACGTATCTGTGTGCGTCGGGGTTGGCCCTGGGAAGCAGAGATCTAAGCACCCTTGGGCTGAGCCTCGAGGGATGACCAGGAAGAGGTCACAGCCAGAGAAGAAGGGAGGTGGTGGGCGGTGGTGGGGTGGGGTCCACAGTGTGGACAGAATCTGGAGGCATTCAGATTCTGATTTGGGGAAGTGAAAACAGGCCATCTGGTCTGAGATGAGCTTGGTGAGTGCGCTGGGCAGATCATAGAGGACCCCGGGGAGCCATGGAAGGCTCTAGACAGAGGCAGGACCTCTTGGGTTAGAAGAAAGGCCTGGAGTTGGGATCCGGCCACCCGACACTTACCAGTAGACACCCCACCAGGAGATGGTGTCTCCCAATGATTGAGCAAATAGGCTCCCAGGTCAAATGTCTAGGGTTTGAGTGCTAGCCCCACCACTGCATGACGGGGACAAATGACTTTCCCTCTTGGTACCTCAGTTCCACTGAGAGAGGTCCCACAGAATAGGGACACTCCCCCAGCATCCTGCCAGTAGGTTTACTGACCACCTACTGTGTGCCGGTGCTTTGAATACGCCCAATTTACAGATGAGGAAACTGAGTTGCTCACCCAGGGAGAAGCCGGGACTTGGCTCAGGTCTGTCCGGCTGCCTCCCCTGCAGCCGGAGTCCCAGGATGGTGACATCTCTGGACTCCTCTCACAATATCAAAAGGGCCAGCTTGAGCTGCCACTCATCAGAGCCTGGCTGCCCCACACCCCACCTCCCTGAGGCTCCGAGATAAGGGACTTACCTATAGTCAGGCAGCGAAAGAAGGTAGCCGGTGACCTCCAGGCCTGAATGACCCCAAGTCTCATGCTCCTCAGCACATAGTAGATGCTTTAAAGTCAGAGCACTTGGTCAGGCACGGTGGCTCACGCCCGTAATCCCAGCACTTTGGGAGGCTGAGGTGCGTGGATCACCTGAGGTCAGGAGTTTGAGACCAGCTCGATCAATATGGTGAAACCCAGTCTCTACTAAAATAAAAAAATTAGCCAGGCGTGGTGGCGCGCACCTGTAGTCCCAGCTACTTGGGAGGCTGAGGCAGGAGAATTGCTTGAACCCTGGAGGTGGAGGTCGCAGTAAGCTGAGATCGCACCACTGCACTCCAGCCTGGTGACAGAGCGAGACTTCATTTCAAAAAATAAAATGAAATAAAATAAAGTCAGAGGATTTGGTCGGGTGCAGTGGCTCACCTGTAATTCCAGCATTTTGGGAGGCCGAGGCGGGTGGATCACCTGAGGTCAAGAGTTCGAGACCAGCCTGATCAATATGGTGAAAACCTGTCTCTACTGAAATATTAAAATTAGCTGGGCTTGGTGGCATGTGCTTGTAATCCCGGCTACTTAGGAGGCTGAGACAGGATAATTGCTTGAACCCGAGAGGTGGAGGTTGCAGTGAGCTGAGTTCATGCCACTGCACTCCAGCCTGGGCAACAGAGTGAGACTCCATCTCAAAATAAGTAAAGTCAGAGCATTTTCCAGGTGCCCTGGGCACGTTGGCAGAGGAGAAGGCTGAGGTCTGGGTCATGGGCTCATAGCATTTCCCAGTGGGCCATGGCACAGAGTAGATGCTTCATAGACGTTTAGGAGCTGAAGACCCACTGTGCGCAGCACGGCACCAAACGCCTCAGGTATGTTGTGATCTCATTTGATCCTATCTTGGCCTTATGAGTTGGGTGCTGTCATCAGCCCATTTTACAGAGGGGAAAATTCAGGCTGAGAATGGTTGACTCCTTGGCTGAGGTCGCACAGGCAAAGCAATTAGAATAAAAGCTGGTGATATTTTTAGCACAGCTCACCAACCAGCAGTATAGGTATTCTCAGTATCATCATTTTACAGAGGAGGAAGGAAGTTTCCAGGTTAATTAAGCCATTTGTCAAGATCACGTGGGTGCACCTGCTGTGTAACTCAAGTGTGATGGGCTCTGGGGTGCCCCGCTTCTGATCGCAGGCCGCTGTCTCTCCACAATAGCCGTGTCTCCCTACTAACCGCCCTACTCACTCCAGATTGTAGATTAAACACAATCAGCAAATGGCCACTGAGTCCCCCAAGTCCCAGATGCTGCCCTGCGCCGGTCACTAGGGTTTGTCGCCTCACCCTAACCATCATTCAAACCCAGATTCCAGCCAGAGCTGTGACTGTGCCCGCTGAGTGGATTGCCTTGTCAGGGAGTGAGTGCCCCATCGTCGGGAGGATCCAAGCAGGACCGCCATGGAGGAAGGTCAATATTCAGGTAGGAGGACCCTCTGGTTCTAACACTGGCAGAAGCAAAGATACTTCCCTATGGCCTTTCGCCCGGGAGAGAAGGGGGCTTCCCAGTCCCTCTCTGAGAAGGAGGGTGAATGTCTAAGAATGGAACTGAGCATGGGTAAGGAAGTGACTCAGGACTGACTTTCCTGGTGGAGAGCCAGGAAGGAGAAGAAATTGAGGGCCCCTCCTTTTTCTGACTTAACACCCTTCTCCTGCACCCCCCGCCCCCGCAAAAAAAACGGCTCCAGCTAGGGAGCTGGGAGTCCAATAGAGTCGGAGGCTAGGTAGAAAAGGAACTCGGAACAAGCAGAATTTAGCATAATGAATCCTCCAAGCCAGGGTGAGTGCAGAGGGCCAGGGGCTTGGGGTGGGACATCCAGGTAGCTCTGTGGAGGTCTGGGTGTTGCGTGGGGACTGGGTGAGCTTTGGAGGTCTGGGTGTTGGGTGGTAACCGGGAAAGGGGCTGGAGAGCGACTCCGATGTTGGGAAGAACTGGGACTTGGTGTCCTACATTTAGGGAAGGGGTTCCAGGTTGGGGACAGGCACCAGGGTAGAGCTTGAAGGTGCAGAGGTGTAAGGGTGGGGGCTGGGGTTAAGGGGGGAAGGAAAAAACAGGACCCAGTCTCCTGGAAGTGAGGCTGGGGGCCTGGCATTAGTTGGGGGGCTGAGGGAGTCTTAGCTCTTGGTCCCAGATCTGTCTCTGTGGATAGTGACCCAGATCTAAGTCAGGTAAGGAAGCTGTGCATATGGGAGCTAGGGGTCCACTGAGACCCCCTGCTTCAGTGTGGGCTCTGGACAGGCTCCCAGGCTGTCAGGGGCTCTGGGTAATGGGAAGACAGACAGAGCCAGAGTCCAGCTTCACCCTGCGCCCATAGTCAGTCCCTCCACGCCCGGCAGAGATCGAGGAGCTTTCCAGGAAGAAGGGGTGCTGCAGGCACTGGACTCAGACCGTGCTGCTGGGGCTGCTGACCGCTGCTCTGTGGGCTGGGCTGCTGACTCTGCTTCTCCTATGGCGTGAGGACACCCCCAGCCCCATGTGGTCCCCCCTACCCACGAAGCCCCTCTGTGTTCCCTCCCACACTCCCATCTCAGAGCCTGGGGAGCCCAACTTACCGCAAAGCCCCACCTCCCACCTTGACACTGCCAGCTCTTCCCATGCCCCGTCCTCCAGAGCCCCTCACCCCATCCAGCATCCCTGTCCTCCACCCTTCAGCACCGCTATGGCTTTACCCAAGCCCTCCATCCCCAGCTGGGAGGTGGGTGCAGGCAGGTGGGGGCACCTGACAATTCCCCCTCTCCACGCCTCTTCTCTCTCCCTCCCCAGACGGGGACACCACACAGAATCTGAAACAGCTGGAAGAGAGAGCTGCCCGGAACGGTATGCGGGAGCCAAGGTAGAGGAGGGTGGGAGTGAGGGTTAGGACGCCCAGCTTTCATCCCGCTCCTCCCTGGGCCTCAGTGTCCCTCTCTAAGGAACTGAGGGTCAGCATAAGTTGCTCCCTGTCCTAGGCAAGGTGGGGACCCGGGGAAGCTTGAAAACTGCCTGATGGCATCTGAATACAGATACTCTTCCACATGCAATGTGGTTATGTCCCCATCAGCCATAATACACTGAAAATAGTGTAAGTCAAAACTGCGTGGCTGCCTGAAGGCTTAGGCTCCCCACTACCGCCCAGCTTCGCAAGAGAAATAGGGTTTCCACTGCGAACATTGCTTTCACACCGTCGTAAAGTCGAGCCATTGTAACTCGAGCTATTTTAAGTTGAGCCGTTGTAAATCCGCAGCCTTACACATCTGTAGCGTAAGGAGTTTGTAACTGCTTTGTGCCTCCTTTTCCTCATCTGTAAAATGGGCATATTTTTAGCACCGTGAGATAGAAACAAGCTCTAAGATTTGTCAAGTGCTCTGATAGATGCCTATTGCTTTTATAGTTAATCCTGGTGAGGGAAAGGTATGCAGGTTCATTATATTCTTGCGTAAATGAGTGAGAAGCAGCAGCAGCTGTTGTGACTATGTGAACGGGTCCCTGAGCCTGGGGCGTGGGCGGGATCCGAGGACCTGCCTGTGAGGTTACTGGGGTATATCTTCTCTCCTGCCACTCCAGTCTCTCAAGTTTCCAAGTACTTTGAAAGATACCAGGGTGACCAGATGGCGCAGAAATCCCAGGGTGAGTGACCCCTGGAGTTGGGGTCTGCAGGGGTAAAGGGAAGGGGGTCTTGGATGACTTCATGGACTGAGAGCATTAAGACTCACTGTGCCCCCCGCCACACACACACCCATGAACTGCAAACTGAGCAGGTGGCCTTTAGAACCCAGGCAGGCTGGGTGCGGTGGCTCACGTCTGTAATCCCAGCACTTTGGGAGGCTCAGGCAAGCGGATCATGATGTCAGGAGTTCGAGACCAGCCTGACCAACATGGTGCAACACCGTCTCTACTAAAAATACAAAAATCAGCTGGGCGTGTTGGCACGTGCCTGTAATCCCAGCTACTCAGGAGGCTGAGGCAGGATTAACTGCTTGAACCTGGGAGGCGGAGGTTGTGGTGAGCCGAGATCTCGCCACTGCACACCAGCCTGGGCGACAGAGCAAGACTCCATCTTGGGGGGGAAAAAAAGGGAACCCAGGCAAAGAGGCCAAGGGATGGGTGTAGGGAGATGGGGGAGACAGTGAGGACCTGCTTAGCATGAAGTCCCTCCCCTGCAAACAGCCACGGAGATTTCACAGAGCCTGGAGGCACTTCGAGCTGAACAGCAGAGAATGCAATTTCAAGGTGAGAGACTGGGGTTGGCGGTATGGAGGCAGATTGGGTGGGAAGGAGGGAGTGTCTCAGAGCCCTGGGGGAGCACGAGGCTGGGGGCCAGGCTGGGGGACGCCCTCAGCCCGTACACATCACCCCTGAGACCAGTCCTGCGCTCCTGCACACACCAGACTCTGAGCTGTCCTCGAACCTGAATGGACTTCAAGCAGATCTGAGCCGCTTCAAGTCCCAGGGTGAGGCTTGGGAGGAGATGGGGCGATTGGGGAGGGAAGGGACAAGGAGGGGGCCTGCCAGTCGGTCTCTGAGCCCCGCCCCCCACCTTGACTCCCCAAGAACTGAATGAGAGGCACGCAGCTTCGGATTTGCTGGGCAGACTCCAGGAGGAGGTGAGGAGGCTGCAGATGGAGCTGCAGGTGTCCAGAGGTGAGTGTTGAGTCTCTGCGTGGGATGGTGTGTGACCGCACCTGGGCCTCGGGTGTGTTGGCAGATGCGAGTGACCGCACACGTGTGTGACGTGAGGCAGCGTGCCTATACGTTTGTGTGGCCTGAGTGTCATCCAGAGGACACAAAGACATAAGCGCGGGGCAGGGAGTGTGCTTGGATGTGAGGCAGAGGTGTGTGTGGTGATGGGGTTAGGACCAAGTTTCTGATGGGGCAGGACACATGGGGCACACACGGAACACCCCTTATTTTGTTTTTTAAGACACGGGGTCTTGGCCAGGCGAGGTGGCTCATGCCTGTAATCCCAGCACTTTGGGAGGCCGAGGCCAGTGGATCAACTGAGGTCAGGAGTTCAAGTCAAGACCAGCCTGCCCAACATGGTGAAACCCCATGTCTACTAAAAATACAAAAATTAGCCGGGCGTGGTGAGCTGAGATCATGCCACTGCACTCCAGCCTGGGCGAGAGAGCAAGACTCCATCTCAAAAAAAAAAAAAAGTTAGCCGGGCGTGGTGGGCATGTGTAATCCCAGCTACTGGGGAGGCTGAGGCACGAGACTCACTTGAACCTGGGAGGCAGAGGTTGCAGTGAGCCGAGACTGCACCACTGCACTCCAGACGGGGCAACAAAGCAAGACTCTGCCTCAAAAAAAAAAAAAAAAAGAAAGAAAGAAAAAGAGAGAGAGAGAGAGATGAGGTTTTGCTCTTTTGCCCAGGCTGAAATGCAGTGGCACAATCTTAGCTTACTGCAGCCTCCAACTCCTGGGCTCAAGAGATCCTCCCACCTCAGCGTCCAGGGTAGCTGAGACTACAAGCGTGTGCCACCATGCCTGGCTGATTTTTTATTTTTTTTGTAGCCCTGGGTCTCACTATGTTACCCAGGTTTGTGTTGAACTCGTGAGCTCCAGCGATCCTCCTGCCTCAGTCTCCCAAAGTGCTGGAACTACGGTCATGAGTCACTGCACCTGGCTTTAGCTAATTTTTTTTTTTTGTAGCGACAGGGTCTCACTATGTTGCCCAGGCTTGTCCTGAACTCCTGGGCTCCAGCAGTCCTCTCGCCTCAGCCTCCCCAAATGCTGAGATTACAGGTATGAGCCATTTTGCCTGGTAAGAATGGCCTGATTCCTTTCACAGATCTTGGGGCTCCTACGATTTTTTCCTCTTCTGGGTTAAAGCAGTCCGGTGGTGACCGTAGCTGGGCTCTCCTTGCTGCTATCCTCTGCCTAATGTGGTCTAGTGAGGAGTCATTTGTAGGGTTCCCCTGGGCATAGCCCTCACGGTAGATTGTCTGACCAGGCCAGGGGGCCCAGCAATGTCTGTAGTGATGGGACAGTGGAGATGGTGGCGTCTTTCCCAGGGGTGGCAGTAATGGAGGAGGCAGTGTGGACCCCAGGAGGCTAGCAGGTTGCAGAGAGAGCAGCCATTCGGTCACTGTGCCCTTAATGTGGGCTAGGGACCAGGTGCCCTGGCTTACGCCTATAATCCCAGCACTTTGGGAGGCTGAGACAAGAGGGTCACTTGAGTCCCGGAGTTTGGGACCAGCCTAGGCAACAAAGCGAGACCCTGTCTCAACAAAAAAAAAGAAAAAATTAGCTGGACGTGGTGATGTGTACCTGTAGTCCCATCTACTCAGGAGGTTGAGGTGGGAGGATCACTTGAGCCCAGGAGTTTGAGGCTGTGGTGAGCTAGGATTGAGGCACTGCACTCCAGCCTGGGCAACAGAGTGAGACCTTGCCTCTAAGGAAGAAACATATTTAGGCTGGGTGTGGTGGCTCATGCCTGTGATCCCACCACTTTGGGAGGCTGAGGTGGGCAGATCATAAGGTTGGGAGTTCAAGACCAGCCTGAACAACATGGTGAAACCCTGTCTCTACTAAAAACACAAAAATTAGCCTGGCGTAGTGATGGGCACCTGTAATCCCAGCTACTCAGGAGGCTGAGGCAGGAGAAAAATGAACCTGGGAGGTGGAGGTTGCAGTAAGCCGAGATCGCGCCACTCCAGCCTGGGCGATGACAGAGTGAGACTGTCTCAAAAACAAAAAATTAATGTGGGTTAGGAACCGGGGTTTTACAGCCCTGCCATTCCCCCCAACCAATGCCCCTGGCTTTGATTTTTGGTCTTTGACCTCTGGGAAGCCCCAGCTGCCCTAACTGGGGCAGAGAAGAGGAAGTTTCTGTGCTTGGTATGATGGAGTCCCATCCCCTGGGATGTGGTGTGGCTTTGGGAATCCCAGCCAGAAACCTCAGCGTGGTTCCTCAGGGAGGGGCACAGGGGAAGGGGCACTCTGGACCATGCCTACTTCTGACAGATCACCTCCCAATTCTTCCCCAGTCCCTGAAGTCCCCCCCAAATACAGCCCCACAGCCTGCGATCTGGGCCCAGCTCTGAGGTTATCTCTGAGTGATTATCTAACAAACAACCAAGACATCTTCTGCTCAAGTTTTCTTTTCTTTTCTTTTCTTTTTTTTTTTTGAAACGGAATTTCACTCTTGTCATCCAGGCTGGAGTGCAATGGCACAATCTCGGCTCACTGCAACCTCCCGGGTTCAAGTGATTCTCCTGTCTCAGCCTCTGAGTAGCTGGGATTACAGGCACCCGCCACTATGCCTGGCTAATTTTTGGTGTTTTTAGTAGAGATGGGGTTTTACCATGTTGGCCAGGCTGGTCTTGATCTCCTGACCTCAGGTGATCCACCCACCTCAGTTTCCCAAAGTGTGGGAATTACAGGTGTGAGCCACCACGCCCAGCCTCCCTGAAGTTTTCTTTAAGGGCTCAGAAATGTCCTCTTCCTGGTTTGGAGGTTTTGGGATTTTGTTTGTTTAGAGATAGGGCCTGGGTCTGTCACCAAGGCTGGAGTGCAGTGGCACAATCATGGCTCACTATAGCCTCAAACTCCTGGGCTCAAGGGATCCTCTCATCTTGGCCTCCCAAATCACTGGGATTACAAGTAGGAGCCACTGCACCTGGCCACCTCTTCCTGTTTTAACGCTGCACCCCCAGAGGACTGAGTACTGGTTACCATTTCATGGGTGAGAAGCACACCCAACTCAAGCTAGTGCAGACTCTAAGCCTCTTAGAAAAATCTGATCACGTGAGGGTGGGCGTGGTGGCTCACGCTTGTAATCCCAGCATTTTGGGAGGCCGAGCCGGAGGATCACTTGAGCCCAGGAGTTCGAGACTGGCCTGGGCCACATGGTGAGACCCTGCCTATTTAAAAAAAGAAAATTATGGCCGAGTGCGGTGGCTCATGCCTGTAATCCCAGCACTTTGGGAGGTTGAGGTGGGTGGATCATCTGAGGTCAGGAGTTTGAGTTCGAGACCAGCCTGACCAACATGGTGAAACCCCGTCTCTACTGAAAATACAAAAATTAGCCATTGTGGTGGTGGACGCCTGTAATCCCAGCTACTCAGGAAGCTGAGGCAGGAGAATTGCTTGAACCTGGGAGGTAGAGGTTGCAGTCAGCTGAGATCCCACCACTGCACTCCAGCCTGGGTGACAGAGCAAGATTCTGTCTCAAAAAAACAAAACAAAACAGAAAATATCTGTCCAAGTGCTGTGGAACCCTCCCTGCATATCACTGTGGGAAAGTCTACTTTCTTAAAGCGCGTTCTTGCTATGTTGCCCAGGCTAGTCTCACACTCCTGGGCTCAAGTGATCCTCTTGCCTCAGCCTCCCAAGTAGCTGGGATTACAGGTGCACACTACTGCTGAAAATCTATTTTAAAGCAAGAAAGACTTGATCCAGTAAGAGCAGGTTTAACCTCCCACATGGGAGGTGATAGCAACAATGTCTGGGGGTCTCCTTGGGGTGACGGGAAGGGGAGAAAGAGACCAAGCTGGCTCCATATTGAGGGATCGTGGAACCCAGTCCTGCAATCCCATTGGCTACCTGACCAAAGCCTCCCACTAGAAAAAAAATCATCTCAATTTTCCAGATATTGGCTAGGAGTGCTGGTTTTGGGGGTACTGCCAGTGATGATGACCAGGGCTGTTGGTGAAGATGGTACTTGGGAAAAGTAATCGCTAGTGGACTTGGCCACAGCACTGGTTTTGCTGTCGGTGCCAGTGATGAAGAGTTGGCTGGTATGGTTGGTGAAGACGGTGTTGGCTGTGGTGTGGGTGGTGGAGGTAAGTCGCTGCTGGTGGTGGGTGCCTCCGGTAATGATGTTGGTGATGAAGGTGTTACTGACCCTGGAGGGGTCTGTTGGTAGTTGAAGTGCTGCTGGTCATGAGGTGTTTGTCATGATGGGGTTGGTGGCTGAGGCACCGTTGGCCATGAGGTGTTTGTGGTGGTGGTGGTTGAAGTGCTGTCGGATATGAATGTGTCTGTGGTGACAGTGTTGGTGGCTGACGTGCTGCTGGTCATGATGTGGGTGACTGAAGTGTCGCGGGCTATGGATGTATTTATGGTAATGGTGTCAGCAGTTGAGGCATTGATGGCCAAGAACGTATTTATAATGATGGTGTTGATGGTTGAGCTGCTTCTGGCCATGAGGTGTTTGTGGTGACACTGGCATCAGCTGGAGTGTTGCTAACCATGAAGTGTTGATGGTGCAGGTGTGAGTGATTGGCGTTCTGCTGGCTGTAAGGTGTTTGTGGTGACAGTGTTAGTGGTTTGCATGTTGTTGGACATGAATGTGTTCATGGTGGTTGTGTTGGTGGTTGATGTGTTGTTAGACATGAATGTGTTCGTGGTGATGGTGTTGGTAGGGTAGTTGATGGAAATGAATGTGTTCATGGTGATGGTGTTGGTGGTTGATGTGTTGTTGGACATGAATGTGTTCGTGGTGATGGTGTTGGTAGTTGATGGAAATGAATGTGTTCATGGTGATGGTGTTGGCGGTTGATGTGTTGTTGGACATGAATGTGATGGAAGTGAATGTGTTCATGGTGATGGTGTTGGTGGTTGATGTGTTGTTGGACACGAATGTGTTCGTGGTGATGGTGTTGGTGGTTGATGTGTTGGACATGAATGTGTTCGTGGTGATGGTGTTGGCGGTTGATGTGTTGTTGGACTTGAATGTGTTCATGGTGATGGTGTTGGTGGTTGATGTGTTGGACATGAATGTGTTTGTGGTGATGGTGTTGGCAGTTGATGTGTTGTTGGACATGAATGTGTTCGTGGTGATGGTGTTGGTGGTTGATGTGTTGTTGGACATGAATGTGTTCGTGGTGATGGTGTTGGCGATTGATGTGTTGTTGGACATAAATGTGTTTGTGGTGATGGTGTTGGTGGTTGATGTGTTGTTGGACATGAATGTGTTTGTGGTGATGGTGTTGGTGGTTGATGTGTTGTTGGACATGAATGTGTTTGTGGTGATGGTGTTGGCGGTTGATATGTTGTTGGACATGAATGTGTTCGTGGTGATGGTGTTGGCGGTTGATGTGGTTGTTGGACATGAATGTGTTCGTGGTGATGGTGTTGGCGATTGATGTGTTGTTGGACATAAATGTGTTCGTGGTGATGGTGTTGGCGGTTGATGTGTTGTTGGACATGAATGTGTTTGTGGTAATGGTGTTGGTGGTTGATGTGTTGTTGGACATGAATGTGTTTGTGGTGACGGTGTTGGCGGTTGATGTGTTGTTGGACATGAATGTGTTTGTGGTGACGGTGTTGGCGGTTGATATGTTGTTGGACATGAATGTGTTTGTGGTGACGGTGTTGGTGGTTGATGTGTTGTTGGACATGAATGTGTTTGTGGTGTTGGCGTTGGTGGTTGATGTGTTGAACATGAATGTGTTCGTGGTGATGGTGTTGGCAGTTGATGTGTTGTTGGACATGAATGTGTTCGTGGTGATGGTGTTGGTAGTTGATGGAAATGAATGTGTTTGTGGTGATGGTGTTGGCGGTTGATGTGTTGTTGGACATGAATGTGTTTGTGGTGATGGAGTTGGCGGTTGATGTGTTGTTGGACATGAATGAGTTTGTGGTGACGGTGTTGGCGGTTGATGTGTTGTTGGACATGAATGTGTTTGTGGTGACGGTGTTGGCGGTTGATGTGTTGTTGGACATGAATGTGTTTGTGGTGACGGTGTTGGCGGTTGATGTGTTGTTGGACATGAATGTGTTTGTGGTGATGGTGTTGGCGGTTGATGTGTTGTTGGACACGAATGTGTTTGTGGTGACGGTGTTGGTGGTTGATGTGTTGGACATGAATGTGTTTGTGGTGATGGTGTTGGTGGTTGATGTGTTGTTGGACATGAATGTGTTTTTGGTGATGGCGTTGGTGGTTGATGTGTTGTTGGACATGAATGTGTTTGTGGTGATGGTGTTGGTGGTTGATGTGTTGAACATGAATGTGTTCGTGATGATGGTGTTGGTGGTTGATGTGTTGTTGGACATGAATGTGTTCGTGGTGATGGTGTTGGTAGTTGATGGAAATGAATGTGTTCATGGTGATGGTGTTGGCGGTTGATGTGTTGTTGGACATGAATGTGTTTGTGGTGACGGTGTTGGTGGTTGATGTGTTGGACATGAATGTGTTTGTGGTGATGGTGTTGGTAGTTGATGTGCTGTTAGACATGAATGTATTTGTGATAGTGTTGCTGGTTGAAGTACTTCTAGTTGTGAGGTGTTTTTGGTGGCAGTGTTTGTGGTTGCAGTGTTGCTGGCTGTGGAAGTGGTGATGTGGTCATGGTGTTGGTGACTGAGGTGTTGCTGATCATGGATGTGTTTATAGTTATGATAATTGTGGTTGAGGAGGTGTTTGTGGAGATGATGTTGGTGGTTGATGTTTGCTGGCTATGAGGCATTTGTCATAATGGTGTTGGTGGCTGAGGCACTATTGGCCATGAGGCATTTGTGATGATGATGTCGGTGGCATTTTTGGCCATGAATTGTTGGTAGTGATGTTGTTGGTGATTGAAGTGGTGTTGGCCATGGGTGATGATATTGGTGGTTGAGGTGCTTCTGGCCTTGGAGGTATTTGTGGTGCTGCTGTTGGTGGTTGAAGTGCCGCTGGCATGAGGTGTCAGGTGATGAGGGTGGTCAAAATGTTGTTGGTGATGGTGCTTGTGGCTGAGGTGCTGCCAGCTGTGGAACTGGTGATGTGGTGATAATGTTGGTGATTGAAGTGTTGCTGGCCATGGATAGATTTATGGTGATGTTGGTGGCAGTTGAGACACTGCTAACTATGAGGTGTTGATGGTGATGGCATTAGTGATTGATGCTCTGCTCGCTGTGAAGCATTTGTGGTGATGGGATTTGTGGCTGAGGTGCTGCTGGCTATGGAGCTAGTGATGTGGTCATGGTGTTGGTGACTGAAGAGTTGCCAAGCCATGATGGATTTAAGGTGCTTCTGCTCAGGTACTGCTGGCTATGGAGCTAGTGATGTGGTCATGGTGTTGACTGAAGAGTTGCCAAGCCATGATGGATTTAAGGTGCTTCTGCTTGTGGTGGTGCTTGTGGTGATGGTGTTGGTGGCTAAAGTGTTGTTGGTATGAATGTGTTTGCGGTCATGGTGTTGGTGGTTGAGGAGTTCTAGCTGTGAGGTGTCTATGGTGATGGTGATGGTGTTGGTGATTGAAAAATTGTTGGATATGAATGTGATTGTGGTCATGGTGTTGGTGGTTGAGGGGTTCTAGCTGTGAGGTGTCTGTGGTGATGGTGTTGGTGGTTGAACTATTGTTGGATATGAATGTGTTTGTGGTCACGGTGGTGGTGGTCGAGGGGTTCTAGCTGTGAGGTGTCTGTGGTGATGGTGTTGGTGGTTGAACTATTGTTGGATATGAATGGGTTTGTGGTCACGGTGTTGGTGGTCGAGGGGTTCTAGCTGTGAGGTGTCTGTGGTGATGGTGTTGGTGGTTGAACTATTGTTGGATGTGAATGTATTTGTGGTCATGGTGTTGGTGGTTGAGGGATTCTAGCTGTGAGGTGTCTGTGGTGATGGTGTTGGTGGTTGAACTGTTGTTGGTCATGAATGTGTTTGCGGTCATGGTGTTGGTGGTTGAGGAGTTCTAGCTGTGAGGTGTCTGTGGTGATGGTGATGGTGTTGGTGATTGAAAAATTGTTGGATATGAATGTGATTGTGGTCATGGTGTTGGTGGTTGAGGGGTTCTAGCTGTGAAGTGTCTGTGGTGATGGTGATGGTGTTGGTTGAAAAATTGTTGGATATAAATGTGATTGTGGTCATGGTGTTGGTGGTCGAGGGGTTCTAGCTGTGAGGTGTCTGTAATGATGGTGGTAGCACTACTGTTGGGCATGAATGTGTTTGTGGTCACAGTGTTGGTGGTTGAGGGATTCTAGCTGTGAGGTGTCTGTGGTGATGACGGTGGTTGAACTACTGTTGGACATGAATGTGTTTGTGGTCATGATGTTGGTGGTTGAGGGGTGTTAGCTGTGAGGTGTCTGTGGTGATGGTGTTGGTGGTTGAACTGTTGTTGGACATGAATGTGTTTGTGGTCATGGTGTTGGTGGTTGAGGGGTTCTAGCTGTGAGGTGTCTGTGGTGATGGTGATGGTGTTGGTTGAACTGTTGTTGGACATGAATGTGTTTGTGGTCATGGTGTTGGTGGTTGAGGGGTGTTAGCTGTGAGGTGTCTGTGGTGATGGTGTTGGTGGTTGAACTGTTGTTGGACATGAATGTGTTTGTGGTCATGGTGTTGGTGGTTGAGGGGTTCTAGCTGTGAGGTGTCTGTGGTGATGGTGTTGGTGGTTGAACTATTGTTGGATATGAATGTATTTGTGGTCATGGCGTTGGTGGTTGAGGGGTTCTAGCTGTGAGGTGTATATGGTGATGACGGTGGTTGAACTACTGTTGGACATGAATGTGTTTGTGGTCACAGTGTTGGTGGTTGAGGGATTCTAGCTGTAAGGTGTCTGTGGTGATGGTGTTGGTGGTTGAACTGTTGTTGGACATGAATGTGTTTGTGGTCATGGTGTTGGTGGTTGAGGGGTTCTAGCTGTGAGGTGTCTGGTGATGGTGATGGTGTTGGTTGAACTGTTGTTGGACATGAATGTGTTTGTGGTCATGGTGTTGGTGGTTGAGGGGTTCTAGCTGTGAGGTGTCTGGTGATGGTGATGGTGTTGGTTGAACTGTTGTTGGACATGAATGTGTTTGTGGTCATGGTGTTGGTGGTCGAGGGGTTCTAGCTGTGAGGTGTCTGTAATGATGGTGGTAGCACTACTGTTGGGCGTGAATGTGTTTGTGGTCACAGTGTTGGTGGTTGAGGGATTCTAGCTGTGAGGTGTCTGTGGTGATGGTGTTGGTGGTTGAACTGTTGTTGGACATGAATGTGTTTGTGGTCATGATGTTGGTGGTTGAGGGGTGTTAGCTGTGAGGTGTCTGTGGTGATGGTGTTGGTGGTTGAACTGTTGTTGGACATGAATGTGTTTGTGGTCATGGTGTTGGTGGTTGAGGGGTTCTAGCTGTGAGGTGTCTGGTGATGGTGATGGTGTTGGTTGAACTGTTGTTGGACATGAATGTGTTTGTGGTCATGGTGTTGGTGGTTGAGGGGTTCTAGCTGTGAGGTGTCTGGTGATGGTGATGGTGTTGGTGGTTGAACTATTGTTGGATATGAATGTGTTTCTCGTCATGGTGTTGGTGGTGAAGAAACCTCTGGCTGAGGACATGAATGTGTGGTGACGGTGTTGGTGTTTGTAGTGCTTCTGGCCATGAGGTGTTTGTGGAGATGCTTACGGTAGTTGAGGTGTTGAGGGTTGACACCATGCTCTGCTAACCATGAAGGTGTTTGTGGCCATGGTGACTGAGGTACTTCTTCCGGGAAGCTGGTCAGCATCATAGCTCCAGCAAAGAACACAGTCTGTGAGGCCATCTATTAGGCCCTGGAGTGGGTCTACTTTTAGCCAGGACCCCAGGAGTGACCCTAAGAGAGGTGCCACCACGTCCTCTGCCTAGGATGCCCACAGCACGTCCCTTGGCACCACCCCTGAGCCTCTCCTCCACCCCAGGCTTTGTGTGCAACACATGCCCAGAAAACTGGGTCAGTTTCCAACAGAAGTGCTACTACTTCGGTAAGGGCACCAAGAAGTGGGTCCACGCCCGGTACGCCTGTGAAGATGTGGAAGGGCAGCTGGTCAGCATCCACAGCCACGAGGAGCAGGTGGGCTCGGGCTCTGAAGAGGCCGTGGGCAGCACAGCGAGGGTGGGGGGCCCCGCCCCACTCAACCTGACCTCTTGAGGTGGGCTGGAAAGCCCCAGGCACATGTCCCAGTCCTCCAGCCCTGTCCTGCCCCCCAGGACTTCCTGATCAAGCACGCCAGCCGCACGGGCTCCTGGATTGGCCTTCGGAACTTGGACCTGAAGGGGGAGTTTATCTGGATGGACGGGACCCCTGTGGACTACAGGTGAGGAGGAGTCCTCTGGGATCCAGGGGAGGAGGCGGAAGTACCGTGGGAGGAACTCCCTGGATAAACCTCTCTGGGAAGGGGGTGAGGGCTTAGAGAGAAGGATCTCTAGGGTGCAGGGAGGACAGCCAGAGGGGGTGGGGGAAACCTGGCCTGGAGGAGGGGATATAGAGGAAGGGGCTCAGGGAGGAAGTTCCAAGCACAGATTAGAAGAGTGAGTTTTGGCTAGGCACAGTGGCTCACGCCTGTCATCGTAGCACTTTGGGAGGCCAAGGTGGGTGGATCACCTGTCAGAAGTTCGAAACCAGCCTGGTCAACATGGCGAAACCCTGTCTCTGCTGAAAATACAAAAATTGGCCGGTCGCCATGGCTCACGCCTGCAATCCTAGCACTTTGGGAGGCCAAGGCAGGTGGATTGCCTGGGCTCAGGAGTTTGAGGTCAGCCTTGGCAACGCAGTGAAAACCTGCCTCTACTAAAATAAAATAAAATAAAATAAAATAGAATAAAATAATTAGCCAGGCATGGTTGTGGGTGCCTGTAGTCCCAGCTACTCAGGAGGCTGAGGCAGGAGAATTGCTTAAAACCAGGAGGCAGAAGTTGCAGTGAGCTGAGATAGCACCACTGCACTCCAGCCTGTGTGACAGAGTGAGACTCCATCTACAAAAACAACAACAACAACAACAAAAATTAAGTCAAGTGCGGTGGCTCATGCCTGTAATCCCAGGACTCTGGGAGGCTGAGGCGAGTGGATCACGAGGTCAGGAGATTGAGATCATCCTGGCTAACATGGTGAAACTCCGTCTCTACTAAAAATACAAAAAATTAGCCAGGTGTGGTGGCACACACCTGTAGTCCCAGCAACTCGGGAGGCTGAGAATCGCTTGAACCCAGGAGGTGGAGGTTGCGGGGAGCCGAGATTGTGCCACCGCACTCCAGCCTGGGTGACAGTCTCAAAAAAAAAAATTAGCTGGGCACGGTGGTGGGCACCTGTAATCCCAGCTTCTTGGGAGGCTGAAGCAGGAGAATCGCTTGAACCCAGGAGGTATAGGTTGCAGTGAGTCCAGATCACACCACTATACTCCAGCCTGGGTAACAGAGTGATTCTGTATCAAAAAAAAAAAAAAAAAAAAAAAAAGGGTGAGTCTTGGGCTGTAGGGTATGGGGCGCCTAAATGAGGTACAGGTCCCCAGACACAGACTCAGGAAGGGGGAACCTGGGGTGAGAAGGGAGGGCGCAGACTCAGAGGGCTCTGTCCAGGCTGCCGGGAACCAGGCTCCTTCTCCCCACTCCATCCACTGACCCAAAGCATTTTGCTCCAGCAACTGGGCTCCAGAGGAGCCTACCAACCGGAACCAGGGCGAAGACTGTGTGATGATGCGGGGCTCTGGCGACTGGAATGACATCTACTGCGACCGTAAGCTGGGCGCCTGGGTGTGCGATCGGCTGGCCACGTGTGCGCCGCCAGCCAGGGAAGGTTCCGCGGAGTCCCCGGAACCTGATTCAGAACCAGGCCAAGACGGCCGCCTGCCTACCCCCTCTGCCCCTCCCCACCCTTGAGCATAGACCCAGCCAGCCCATAGTGAAACCCTGAAGACCCCCAGCCACAGCCTGGACGCCTCTTTGTGGCTGAAAGGTCCCCGTGACATTTTCTCCCACCCAAAGGGAGGCAGCTGACACATCTCGGCTCCTCTGCAGCCCCTGCCTCCCCAGAAGTGCCCCTCAACAGCACCCTGTCCAGATGGGAGTATCCCCAACACCACCCTCTCCAGATGCAACCCCATGTCCTCAGCACCCCAGGACCTGAGCCCCCCAGCTCAGGTGGCGAGTCCTCCTGTCCAGCCTGCATCAGTAAAATGCGATAATGGCCCCCACATTTGTTCCCTTCTTGGAGGACTGGCTGGGTCTGGTCTCTGGGTGTGGGACATGGGAGCTGGGAGTTCCAGTCTGATGCCTGAGACCACCTTTGAAAATTGGGACATCAGATATTTGGCTGGCCGCAGTGGCTCATGCCTGTAATCCCAGCACTTAGGGAGGCCAGGGCAGGGTGTCATCTGAGGTCAGGAGTTTGGCTAACATGGCAAAAACCCATCTCTATTAAAAATACAAAAATTAGCTGTGTGGTGGCACACGCCTGTAATCCTAGCTACTCAGGAGGCTAAGGCAGGATAAACCCCAGAGGCAGAGGCTGCAGTGATCCAAGATTGCATCACTGCACTCCAGCCTGAGCAACAGAATGAGACCCTGACTTTTAAAAAAAAGAAAATAAAAAGAAAATTGGGAGCAACCAGACATGGTTGCTTATGCCTGTAATCCTAGCACTTTGGGAGGCTCAAGTGGGCATATCACTTGAGACCAGGAGTTGGAGACCAGCCTGGCCAACATGGTGAAACCCCATCTCTACTAAAAAAAATACAATTAGCCAGGTGTGGTGGTGCACACCTGTAATCCCAGCTATTTGGGAGGCTGAGGCAGGAGAATCACTTGAACCCAGGAGGCGGAGGTTGCGGTGAGCCAAGATTGCGCCACTGTACTCCAGCCTGGGCAACAGAGCAAAACTCTGTCTCAAAAACAAAAAAGAGAAAAGAAACAAATTGAGGAGCAACTGAATTAGAATTCTATCTCCCCATTTTAATTTTTTCCTGCTCTATTACAAGGAGAATGTACAGGACATGAAGACTCTGATGTCCAGTGGTGCCTTGGAATATTGTAGGGGAGGCAGCGGACCACCCTGAGGCAGGAAGGGCATGAGTTCACTCATGGAAGTGCCCAGAACAGGGCTTGGTACACAGAGGCGCTCAGTAAGTGCTGGGCTGGCTGTACAGGCTGATGGGGAGTTGGCTTGGTCAACCGGAGGTCGTTCCAGGTCTGGGGTGTTAACCCCACTCACGGTCTGGGAGGGTGAGGTGGCACCAGCCAGAGGCTTGGCCAAGGTCAGCCCATGCCCCTGAGGCCATGGGAGGGAGGCCAGGAGTGCAGGGCATCCCTCGCCACACTCCTCTACCAGTGGCTCAGACCAACACTGGGGTCATTGTGCCTCTTCCCTTCCCCCAATGCCACCTCCAAGTCCAAGTCCATAGAAAAGCCCGTGGCTCAAGCCTGTAATCCCAGCACCTTGAAAGGCTGAGGCAGGTGGATCACCTGAGGTGGGAAGTTTGAGACCAGGCTGGCCAACACGGAGAAACCTTGTCTCTACTAAAAATACAAAATTAGCTAGGCATGGTGGCCAGCACCTGTAGTCCCAGCTACTCAGGAGGCTGAGGCAGGAGAATCGCTTGAACCCGGGAGGCTGAGATTGCACCACTGCCTGGGTGACAGATCTCTCTCCATATATATATATAATAAATGTGTGTGACGATGGGCACATGACTTCTTTTGGAACCTACCCGTGAAATGAGGTGATGCTGCTTGCCCAGCTCACCAAAGGCTGGTGCTCAGCTCATCATCCTCCTCCTCCTCTCACCCACCCACCTGGAGGGTCCAGGGGAGGCCTTCCTTGCAGCCCAAAGCACCCTAAGTTAGAGCTGCTGTGATCAGAAGCTGCTGGACCACAGGCTCCTCCTCTTTCTCTTCATCCTCCATTGCCCCAGACCCGGGCCCAGTCTCATAACCCTACAGCTTGTTCAAACCTCATCCCTTCTCCTCAAGCCCCCTAACTCACCCTTGGTGGCCAGGTGGGTTCAGGGAGTGGGAACAGACCCTGGGCCCTGCACTCCCAGCTTACGAAGTCCCACAGCCCCTCTCCCTCCCTCCGGATTTGTCAGGCCTCCTTCACTTGGCCCCCCTTCACAGCCCGGAAGAATGGCCCCGTGCCACTCCAGCCTCCTGCCTCTGGCCCCTGCCCTGGCAGGTCCTGGAAGCTCCTCTCCCCAGGGTCTCAGAGGACCTGCCTGGGGCTGCTTAGCCCAAAGTGTCCCACATTTTTCTCTGAAATCCAGCTTCTCAGACACCATGCTTCCCTCCCTCTGTCCCCCATCCAGGACTGTGGCTTCTGTCACTGTGCTGACACACAGACCTCCCTCCAGAACTCCAGACCCCAAACCCCCAGACCCGTGCATCTGCTGGCCCCATAGACACCTCCCCTTCATTCCAGATTCAGGCCGTCACCCTACCCAAGCCCTCTCCCAGCACCTCCCTCCACCTCCACCAGCCAACAGCTATTCCAGGATCAGCCCTGGGCTATGCGTGGCGGCTGCTCAATGGTTTCACTTATCCTAGGGACGCCACCTTCTCCCCGGTGTGCTGAGGCCCACCCTGCTCGCCTCTTGCTGGGATGACTGAAACTGCCCCCTCACCAAGCCCTCAGCCCTGGTCCCCCAGGCAGCCCAATGGAGCATCCTAAACAAATCGAGAGGCGACACCGACCCCTTTGGCCCTTCTCATAACCAGTGAGGGGAGCGCAGCCGACAGTACCTGCAGTTCCTTTTCTGAACAGATCTGTCTATTCGCATCCTGGGGGCAGGGGAAAGGAAGCAGGGAAGGTTGGATCACGGTTTCCCGCAAAAAATCTGGAAGGGCTTTTCTTGGGGAGAAGTGGTCAGGAACCAAGTGTGATGAACAAAAAGGGGAAGAATTACCCGAGGCGTGATGTATTACTTTTTTTCCTTTTCTAAGACAGGGTCTCACTGTGTTGCCCAGGCTGGAGTGCCAGTGGTTCGATCTTGGCTCACTTCAACCTCCGCCTCCCAGGTTCAAGCAATCCTCCTGCCTTAGCCTCCTGAGTAGCTGGGATTACACATGTCTGCCACCACGCCCGGCTAATTTTTGTATTTTTAGTAAAGACAGGTTTTGCCATTTTGGCCAGGTTGGTCTTGAACTTCCAGCCTCGAATGATCTGCCCACCTCGGCCTCCCAAAGTGCTGGGATTACAGACATGAGCCACCACGCCTGGCCTTATTTTAAATTTTTTTAGATGAGGTCTTACTATGTTGCCCAGGCTGGACTCCAACCCCTGGCCTCAAGCAATCCTCCTGCCTCAGCCTCCTGAATAGCAGGGACTCCAGGTGTGCACCACTGCACCACACTTATTTTAAATTTTTAACACGGAAAATGTTTGTATCATCCTGGGTTTTAAAATTAACTTTAAAGAACTGAGCAGCCTGGCCAACACGGTGAAACCTCGTCTCTACTAAAAATACAAAAAATGAGCTAAGTGTGGTGGTGGACGCCTGTAATCCCCCCTACTCAGGAGACTGAGGTAGGAGGATGGCTTGAACCCAGGAGGTGGAGGTTGCAGTGAGCCAAGACTGTGCCACTGGACTCCAGCCTGGGTGACAGAGATTCCATCTCAATAAATTAAAACAAATAGAGACCACATGGCATAAAACATTGTCCATCTGGCCGTCTGCGCAGTTTGCCCACCCCAATCTAAAGGCGTCTGTCTTGTCCTGACGCGTCTCCCAGAACACCGTGCCCCCTTCAGCCTGCAGACAGCCTCCAACAACTGTGGTTCCAGAACCTGCCAGCATTTCCCACCAACTCCTTCTGTCTGGTTTATTTCTCCCCACCGCCACCCCTGGCCTCACTCAACCCCCAACCCTATGGCCAGTCCCGCCCCCACCGCCCCACTCTATTATAAACGCATGTGGACCTGAGGCCCCCACACAAGACACAAGACACACTTGGGGAGGGGGCTCTCTGTATCCTTTATCTCCAGCGGGGTCAGCGGCCCTCCAGGGCCCGGTCTCGGGCGATGACCGCCTCCTCGAACTTGATCATGAGCGTGGTGCCCTTGTGCCAGTGCGCCGTGACCTTGGCAGGGAAGCCGCTGTGTGTGAGCACTGCCTCCACGATGCCTGCCGTGAAGCTGGCACAGTTGAGCGTGCTGTTCTCCTTGGGCACGGAGATGTAGGTGTTGATGAGCGGCTCACGCTCGATGATGTAGAAGGTGCGCGCGTCATCGTTGGCCTGCTCCAGCTTGTCCGCTTCCTTGCCGAAGAGCGCCTTCCACACGGAGCCTTTGACGAAGAGCAGCGCGCCCAGCACCTTGGTCTCACGCCGGGCCCCCTTTTCTCGCGCCACCAGCGCATCCAGCACCCGCGCGCCCACCTGGCGGCCCAGCGCCGCCAGGCGCGCCTGCAGCTCAGCCACGGAAAAGACGCGGCTCTGGCAGTGCTGCACCAGCTCAGAGAATAGCAGTGCGAAGGCGCTCAGGCTCACCTCGGTGCGCGGCCGTGCCAGCGCGCGCTCCAGCAGAGCCGACTTCCCGCGCGTGAAGCGCGCCTCCATCCCACCGCCGCCCTGCGGGAGAGCAGGAAGCATGGGTGTTAGGGGTAATGGGAAGGGGACCAGGCGGGGAGGGAAGGAAGGAGAACAGCGAGGGCCCCTGGGACACCCTCACCCCACAACACCATTGTATGCTCCAGCGCTGACTTCCCACATGCAAAGATATGCGCGTAAAACACGCCTCGATGGGCCGGGTGCGGTGACTGACGCCCGTAATCCCAACACTTTGGGAGAACGAGGCGGGCGGATCACCTGAGGTCGGAAGTTCAAGACCAGCCTGACCAACATGGTGAAACCCAGTCTCTACTAAAAATACAAAATTAGCCAGGCGTGATGGTGTATGCCTGTAATCCCAGCTACTTGGGAGGCTAAGGCAGGAGAATCTCTTGAACACGGGAGGCGGAGCTTGTGATGAGCCGAGATCGTGCCATTGCCCTCCAGTCCTGGCAATAAGAGCGAAACTCCGTCTCAAAAACAAAAACAAAAACACACCTCGATTACACGTGACCAGACAATTCAGGGTAGAGGGGAGGCTTATACCTTCAGCAGGCAGCGGGCTAGGGGGAGTGAGGGAAAGGGGGAGGAGAGACACGAGGGGTAACAGAAGAGGGCGCCGGAAACCACCCAACCTTCGATCACTCAGACAATTCAATTGCGAAAAGCGCCTTCCTGCCAGCTCCACCACCTACGGGAGTAACTAGAAAACTAGTTTATGGGGGGAGGGGCGTCAGATCTAAGGCAGGGAGGTGACAAAGATGAGCCACCACGAGGGGACATGGGCAGTCGCCCCTGCTCCGCCATGCGCTGCAGCACTGACGACCCTTGGGAAATTTCCCGCCCGCCCCCCTTGCGGAAAGCCAGAGTAAAAGGGGTGGAGGGTGGGAGCGGGGTAGGAGCGCGTCAAGACCAAAGGCCAGGAGGGTTGGGGGTTTGAACAGGCGAGAGCCGTGGGGCCAGGCAGGAGGGGCAGGGAACTCCCAACCCCAAGCCCTTGGGCAGCTCCGATGTGTCACGCAGGAAGCCCCCGTCCTTTGAGACATGGAAGGGCCTGGGTTCTGAAGGCTGGGAGGAGGGGTCCAGAGAAGGTGTTGGGAGCCGCCCCCTCTCCCCTCGCCCCATCTCCCCGTGCTCTCCAGAGAGGAAGCTAGATGCTGAGAAACTGTGGTCCTCCCATCAGCTGTGGGTGTAGGGAGGGGGAGATCGGGTACGGGGTTCCTGGAGAGAAACAGAGGGGGTCAGGCACCGAGACGGGATCGGAGGGGCAGCTGAGAACCCCGCCTCCACCGTGCGTAGGGTGGTCTGAGGATGCTGAGCCGACCCCAGTGAGGTCTGCGTGGGAGGGGGAGGACCAGCGGGGGGGGGGGGGTCCCAGGGGCCCCAGCATGCAGATCCGTCCGTGGGGAGAGCCCTGGGCACGCGAGATGGGAGGGAGATATTAAGACCCCACCACCGGGCTGCGACGGGGGTGGGTGAAGTGAGCTGAACCGCCGCAGGGCGGGGACCCCGCGACCCTCGCCCCGCACCTCTACACGGGGGAGAAACCCACCCTCCTCGCAGCCTCCTGAGAGGGGCCGAAGCGAGCGGATTCGGGATCGCGGATGCCGAGACCCCAGCCCGGGACCCACAGGTCCGCGGGGAAGGTTGGGGAGCGGAGGAGGCCCGGCACGGGTAGGGGGCGCGGGCTAGGTCTCACCTAGAACCGCAGCTGTCTGCTGGGCCGAGCTGCTTTACGGCGCCGTAAAAGGCGCTGCGTGCGCAGGCGCGCGACGGGCGGGAGTGTGGGCGGGGCGTGCGCGGCAGTACCAGAGAGCCGCCGCAGAGGGGCGCGGGACTCCGCGGAGCCGGACCCAGGCTGTGATCGTGGCCCGCGGCCACCGCAGCTCCGCGCGTAGCCAGGGTCTCGCTGGCTCTGGGTGGCCCACGCTGTAGGGTACGCTTGCAGGCCTGGTCACCTGCTCAGGGCACACGTATGACAATGGATCCATGTATTCCCTTGCGCGTGGACACACCTGCTCACGTTTGCAGGCACTCCTATGTCCTTGGGGTTGTGTTCTATTGTCTCAAAGAGCATCCATGTGGCCGGGCACAGTGGCTCTGGCCTGTAATCCCAGCATTTTCGGAGGCCGAGGTGAGAGGATCACTTGATGCCAGGAGTTTGAGACCAGCCTGGCCAACATAGGAAGCCTCCACCTCTTTATAAAAAATTAGCCAAGTGTGGTGGTGTGAACCTGCAATCCTAGCTACTCGGGAGGCTGAGGCAGGAGGATTGCCTGAGCCCAGGAAGTCGAGGCTGCAATAAGTCATGATCGTACCACTGCACTCCAGCCTAGATGACAGAGCAAGACCCTGTCTCAAAAACAAAAACAAAAACAAAAAAACAAAAAAAAACAAAATCAAGTACAGGCATGAGCGGTGGGCATAGTACATACGGTCATGTACATTTATGGATATATGCTCAGTGGCACAGATACACTCATGGGCACAATTACACACGTGGGTACACGCTTATGGCTTGTATATATCCATGGGCCCAGGTGCACTCAGGGAGACGTTGTACGCTCAGGGGCACCCACTCTGGGACACAGGGAATGAGTACCTGATCACGGTCACACAGGTACTCACGCAGGGCACTTAGTTTCCCCCACCCTCATGCCTCGGGGTCTTTGTTATGCGCAGACTCTCCCTCTTCCAGGTCCCAAAGCCCCTCCAGTTGCCCCAGTAACAGGCCCCATAGCGACGCTGTTTTCTCTTTATTTCTCTTCATGAGTCACAAAATGTGAGTGCAGAAATAAATGACTGTCTGTGTGCATATGCCCTGAACACACAGGGTGGCATGTCAGCACACTCATAATGACACAGCCATTCACCCAGGCACAGGTAGTGACAGGGCACGCACGGTGACACTCATACGTACAGAGATACATTTCCATAGTGTGCACATCTCCCCCCCATGACCTGTAGACCCACAACATGCCGCAGTACACTCAGGCACGTTTACACAAACAGGGAGACGGGCCCATGCAATGCATATCACCAACACCCACACTCAGAGTGACATCTGCTGGAGGTGCTCAGACACAGCCACCCACCGTGACATGCGAGACTCATACATGTCACGTGACACAGGCATGCATGCCACACTCACTGTGATTCTCACGGTCCCATTCATTCATCACCTTTCTGGGGGACACATTGAAATGGCCACCCTCGGCAAAATTCACACATGCACATGCACGCGCACACACACACGCACACAAGCAGCTCTGAGACACTCATTCACTATGACTAGAGGTTTTTCTATATGCAGGACGAGGGGCAAATTCACACTAGGCTGGCGGGGGGTCATTTCCCATCTTCATCGGCAGGTGCAACCGCATCTTCCAAGCTGTAGCTTTGGCTGCCACAATGTCCCCTCCTTTATTTATGTGAAGACCCTGGGGATGGGGAGAGACCCACAGTGAGACAGATCCCACCCAGGGGAGAGAAGCTGGGGCTAAATCAGAAGCCCCACCCAGCCACCCTCAGCCACCTCCCCCTGGGGCCCCAACTTACCTGACATTTCCTCCAGCACCTCCAAGATTCTCTGTACCTTTGTCTCAATGTTTTTTATGTCTGGCGGGTGGGGAGGGTTGAGTGAGGACAGATCAGTCAAGCTGTGCTGGAGCCTCAAACAAAGCCCCCACCTTCCTTGGAAGCCCCCTCCCTGCCCCATGCCCGGATTTGAGGTTCCCAGGAGACTTTTTTTTTTTTTTTAAAGACAGAGTCTCACCCTGTCACCTAGGCTGCAGTTCAATGGTGTGATCTTGGCTCACTGCAACCTCCGCCTCCCTGGTTCAAGCAATTCTCCTGCCTCAGCCTCCTGAGTAGCTGGGATTACAGGCATGTGCCACCATGCCTGGCTAATATTTTTTTTGTGTGTGTATTTTTAGTAGAGACAGGGTTTTCACCATGTTGGCCAGGCTGGTCTCAAACTCCTGACTTTGTGATCCACCTGCCTCAGCCTCTCAAAGTGCTGGGATTACAGGCCTGAGCGACTGCAACTGGCTCCTAGGAGCCTTTAAATACCCACGGAGCGACCCAGAGGGTAACGTCCATCACCTTTCCACAACTTGAGCTTTGGGAGGGTCGGACCCCAGTTATCTCCTCCCCTAACTCCCCTGCCCCCAACTGGGTGCCGGGCATTGGTGACAAATCCCCCCCAACAGAAGGCGAGACTACACAGGCACCTGCTAATGGTGTCTCTAATTTCTCCACCTTGCTTCTGACCCCTTTGATGCTCTCCTTAATGGACTTGCAGCCTTCCTTCTGCCTCTCCTCACATGTTTGCATGGAGTTTGAGACTGAGGGCATGAAACAGGGGTGTCGGTGCATCCACCCCTCTCCACACCCCCACCATTACCCCATGGGTCTCCCCCCGACCCTCCGCTCACCATTCCAAAGGTCCCTTTTTAAGTCCACCAGCTCCTTGGACATCTCAGAATCTGTTCAGGAGGGGCAGGAAAATCCTTGAAGCACCGAGGGAGAGAGGGAGAGGGACAAGGGAGACAGCCTAGGCCCCCCGGCACCCTCCTCCCGAGAACAAGCACTCACTCTTCACCAAGATGAAGGCCGAGAGGATGATGCAGAGGATGAAGGCCAGGGCCAAGAGGGCGTACACGCTCAGGATGGCTCTGTACAACCAACAGGGGATCTGGATAGAGTCTGAGGGTGGCCTGCATTGCGATGGGACTGGAGCAGAGAGGCAACCAAGTGACCTCGCGGGGCCAGCACCACCACTCGGACCATCCTCACTTTCTCTAACACCATGGACGCCTCGCTCCTCCCAAAACCATCAGCAGCTGTGCCCATGCGGCTCACTGTCATCGTCAACAATGCTGCCACCACCAGCCACCCTCAGCGATCCTCCCTAACACCATCCCCATCATAGATCCTCACCAGCACTCCCCAGCATCATCACCAGCAACAGACCTCATTAGCACATCAACAGCTGTCACTTCTTCCTTCCCCGTCGCCTCCTCCCTTCCATGAGGAGCCAAGAGGTCTCAGGCCTGGGGCCCTGCAGATGCCCACCTACCTGCCCCTTCCCAAGGTGTGATGGGATGTGAGCAGGTGGGTGTCTGCTCACCTCGACTCGTGGGTCGTGAATGACCACCCTTCGCTTGGTCCTGGTTTTTGAAGGCCAAGGTGATATTCTCATAGTCTGGATCATGGGCACCTGCGTGGGGAGCAGTGTCAGGGACGGGAAGCGGGGCAGTTTGGAGACCTGCTCAGAGCTCTGTGGTGTGGAGAGGTGATCTGGGATCTTGGTTTACCCAACTCTCTGCACTCAGTAAATTGTAGAGGATGAAAGATAAAAAGTGAGAAGCTAAAATCTGCTTTTTGGTTAAGCAGAGCAGGTGTATGAAGGTTTGAGCTATCCCATCACACACACACACACACACACACACACACACACACACACACACATCTTGGAGGGGAAGGAGCCCCTGGCCCCCACCTTTAACCCCATACCTCTCCCATCTGAACCCCTCCCTTTTTTATTCTTATTTTTTTAGAGGCAGGGTCTCCCGACATTGCCCAGGCCGGTCTCTAACTCCTGGGCTAACTCAATCCTCCCGCCTCAGCCTCCCAAAGTGCTGGGATTACAGATGTGAGCCCTGGCCCCCGATCTCCTAACCTCTTTTTCCTGACCCCTCCCTTCCACCTTGAGGTTCCTAACCTTGATTCTTGGTCGGGACCCCCCGTTTCTTCTCTTTGAAGGCTGGTGCCTGCATCTTGACTTCCTGGTGCTTGTAGATTTCCTCCACATCCACGGTCCCCAGCCCGCAAATTGGTCCATACACATCTCCACCCACCGGAAGGTGTCGAGGCAGATGAGGAAATCTGAAAGTGGGGGGAGGGAAGAGGGGGAGCAGCCTCCTCTTTTCAGGGATCCGTGACTCTCCCACCCTGGGGCACTCTCATCCCTGCCCCGATCAAGAGGGTCTTGGGAGCCAAGAGGTCTCAGGAAGGACCAAGAAGAAACCCCCCTAGACGGGGAGATGGAATAGGACACTTGGAAATGTTACAGGAAGCCGTGTGTCTGTGTGTGTCTATGTGTGTCTGTGTCTACCAGGATGGACCTCACCCTCCTAACTCCAGTCCGATCTCAAAAGAGAAGCTGTGACACCTCAGTGTCCCAACTTTTCAGGGAACAGCAACCAGGCTTGGAGACAGGACTCCTGGCTCCCCCAACACCTTCCTCTCCCCAGCCTCAGTTCCACCTCTCAGCTCCACCCCAAGAAGTTCTTCTACAAGGCCCCAGGGAGGAAAAGCGAAGATGTGAGGCAACGGGAACTAACCACTGGAACGCCACTCCCACCTCTGGGACTGAGGGCAGACCCACATCCTTCCCTCCCTCCCCAAATCCCCTGCTTTTTTGCAACCCTGGAGGAGGCTGGGCATGGTGGCTCACACCTGTAATCCCAGCACTTTGGGAGGCTGAGGCGGGTGGATCACCTGAGGTAAGGAGTTCGAAACCAGCCTGGCCAACATGGTGAAACCCCATCTCTACTAAAAATACAAAAATTAGCCAGGTGTGGTGGTGAGCGCCTGTAATCCCAGCTATTCGGGAGGCTGAGGCAGGAGAATCTCTTGAACCTGGGAGGCAGAGGCTGTAGTGAGCTGAGATCACGCCATTGCACTCAGCCTGGGCGACAGAGGGAGACTCAGTCTACAATAAATAAATATAAAAATTTCTAGCCGCCACATTAAAAGGCTAAAAAGAGGTCAGCCAAAAGAATGCTAATATGTGAAAAAATCCGAATACTGTTTTTATTAACATAATATACCCAAACTATGATGATTTCAGCATGGAGGTAGTATTTCTTAAATGATTAATGAGCCTATTCCTTTTTTTGGCACAAAGTCTTCGAAAACAAGTGCGTATAGACTGAACACCTCAGTTCGGACTAGCTACCTTCCCAGTGCTCAAGGGTGCTGATGGGCAGTGTAGGTCTTGAGAATTTTAGTTTTCTCCCTTTTAGGTTAAAAAAAAAACCACACAAGTATAAGACTCTGTCTTATGTGCAGAAAGTGATGATGTTTTGGTTTAAAATATGTGATTCAATTTGAGACAACTTGAATGCTGAGGAATGAGCGTCGAGATCCGGTAAGGATCACGTTTCCTAGAGTATTGCCAAACCCTGCGTCTCCAAGAAAGATCAATTTAATAATGACTTCATGCCAGCTCCTCTATTTGGTCTTAGATAGAAGTCAGTTATTGAGCTGTAGGACAGCTTTCTAATGGAGCAGACGGACCAATTGGATGTGGGCTCTGCCTTGATGGACAGACCGGGGAGGTGGAGCCACAGCGTTGCACATTTTCCTGGTTTGGGTGGGGACTGAGACCTGTCTCCAGGCTCTGGACTTCCTTTGAGAGAAAAGTCACACGTCTAAGGCCATACTACCCTGAATGCACCCGATCTCATCTGAGAAAAAGGTCACACTAAACCAGAGGCCCACAGCAATCATGTCACTTGGGAAACAACTGTGAAGCTGCCTGACCAGCACCTGCCCCTTTCATGGGGTAACATTCTCAATTTTCTTTTAAGTATGAAAATGTATTCTGGGTTCAGCCAACCATAAGTTAAGGATTGGTTTACAGTGGACAAATGATCCAGACTCAATCAGAATCTAAGATTGGGCAGAGAGGTGGGTATTTGAGCAAGACCCAGCCAATGAAATTCTGGTCTGGGACTTTTATTGGTTTAACCAGGGGGAAGAAAAGCATTCTTTTTTTTTCTTTCCCCAAACTTCACTAGGGCTGCCACAATAGGAGGATGTAATGGGAGTTGTGACAGGGAAAGGAAAGGTAGTGCTGAGAAAATCAGATCAGAGAGGAAGTCTGGGTCCTGGAGACATCATTTGAGACCCTGGTTCTAAGCCACACCTGAACTTGTTCTTCTAACCCTGGGCTTGTCAGTTACACAAACCAGAAACTTCCTTTCAGTTTTGCTCAAGCTAGTTTGAAGTGGGGTCTGTTGTACTTGCAAGCAGAAGAATCTTGCCTCGGCCGGGCTTGGTGGCTCACACCAGTAATCCCAGCACTTCAGAAGGCTGAGGCAGGAATTCGAGACCAGCCTGGCCAAAATGGTGAAATCCCTGTGTATACTAAAACACAAAAATTAGCCAGCCATGATAGTGCACACCTGTAATCCCAACTCCTTAGAAGGCTGAGGCAGGAGAATCGCTTGAACCTGGAGGTGGAGGTTGTAGTGAGCTGAGATTGTGCCATTATACTCCAGTCTAGATGAGAGAGTGATACTGTATCTCAAAAAGGAAGAAGAGGAGAAGGAGAAGGGGAGGAGGAGGAGGAAGAAAGGATGAAGAAGAACAAGAAGGAGGAAGAGGAGAAGAAACAAGAGGAAGAAGAAGGAGGGGAGAGGGAGGAGGAGGGGAGAGGAAGGGGGAGGGGAGAGGAAGGGGGAGGGGGAGATGTGGGGGGGGAGAGGTGGGGGAGGGGGAGAGGGAGGGGGAGGGGGAGGGGGAGAGGGAGGAGGGGGAGAGGGAGGAGGGGGAGAGGGAGGAGGGGGAGAGGGAGGGGAGAGGGAGGGGAGAGGGAGGGGAGAGGGAGGGGAGAGGGAGGGGGAGGGGGAGAGGTGGGGGAGGGGAGGGGGAGAGGTGGGGGAGGGGGAGGGGGAGAGGTGGGGGAGGGGGAGAGGGAGGGGGAGGGGGAGAGAGAGGAGGGGGGAGAGGGAGGAGGAGGAGGGGAGAGGGAGGGGGAGGGGGAGGAGGAGAATAATCTTGCCTACCACAGGGAATCTAGGTATTAGCTGATGAGGAAATGGAGGCTCGAATAGGGGGCTTGCCTGTCTATGTCACCTAGGCAGATATGATCTCCAAGCCTGCACTCTGGGACAGGAGAGTATCTGTGTTGGGATTGAGGAATCTAAAGAGATCCCTCTTAGGGTCCAGATAGAGGGCTATTGGATGAGGCTTGGAGACAAATAGTTCTGGGGACAATGGAGTATCCCTCCCCCAACACACACACACAGAGCAATGAGGGGCAGGGACACACACAAGGCACTAGGCTCAGCCTCTCTGGCCCTGACCACACTTCTAACTCAGTGGTCCCACCCCACCCACATCACCACAGTGGAGTCAGGAGAGAGGGTCTGGCAAGGGAATCCCTGGGCTGGAGTCCGGTTGGGGTCCCTGGCCCCAGAAGTTGTAATCTCTGCTCATGGCCACCAGGATCAGACAGGGGGCTGGGCCATCACAGGGGGTGGGTGGCAGTGGGAGGAGAGTCCAAAACATCCTGAAAACTGGAACCTCACCCTATCATCTGTTGTCCAGATGTGACATTTGAGTCTGGGATCCCTATCAGATTCCTAGGCGCTAGGAATTCTGAAGTCTGTGGTGGTAAATCAGTGACTGGATGTCAAGACTCCTGGGGCAGGCTTCCTGTAGAACTGGACCCTGAATCACCCGAATGTGTGCCCCAGAGAGCTGTGGCAGGGGATGCTCTAGAACAGGGGTCCCAACCACCAGGCGTGAGGAATTGGGCCACACAGCAGGAGATGAGTGGGGGGCAAGTGAGAGAAGCTTCCTCTGTATTGACGGCTGCTCCCCATTACCACCTGAGCTCCACTTCCCGTCAGTTTCCTGTACGTCCACTTCCTGACCTCCCCTCCCAAAGGCGGCCATGAGCCTTGGGCAGGGACGTCACTAGAGGAACTTCAGGCCCTATTTTCGGAGGAAGCACTTGGAGACCCCATAGGAGGAAGGGGGATGGGGCAGTAAAAAGTCGCGGTGTCCCCAGTCCCCGTCCCCATCCAGCATCTGTGCGCCCCGCTCTTCTTGGAGACGCTAGATCAGTCCCTCGGGCCCTACTAAAGAAACCACGCAGGGCTCAGATTTTCTCCATTATCATCATCATCATCATCATCATTATCTCCAGGTTTATTTCCAGCTCCGCCCCGACCCCTCCCGACCTGGAGCCGCCTCCGCCCGCGCTGGGCACGCGCTGCGCTCGACCTCAGAACCGCAGACGACAGCAGCGCGCTCCGGTCCAGTCCATGTCCGCGCACTGGCAGTGGCATGTGGTCTCGGCGCGCACGTCCCACGAACCACAGGCGGAACCACATGTGCAGCTGGTAACGGCGAAGCCTGCAGCCCGGAGCAGGGGAGCTTAGACTCCGAGCTGGAGGCCTGGGGGTGGGAGCCGGGAGCGAGGACGGCTGGAGGCTCCAACTACTCCAGTGCCCCTGGAGCTCCAGGGACACTGGAGGCAGGGAGTTAGGGTGAACACCAGTGTCCAGATGGTGGGTAGAGAAGGCTGGGAGTCAGGACCAGGATCCTAGGGGAGTAGAGGCTGGACTTGGGGAACGTGGAGGGGAGGGGGCATTCCCAGGGGGCTTGGAACAGAGATGGGCGCCTTGACAACAGGCTTCTGCACTCACTTTGAGGGCAAGTAGCCAGGGCACCCCTGGAGGTGACGCTCCGACACTCCAGGCCAATGTTCTTTATTGCCTTAAACACTGCAGGAGGGAGAGAGGAAGGAGGGGCTGTGAGACTAAACGGCCCCTCCCCCATCCTCCCGCTACGCACGCCCTGGCGGTTCGGAGCTGGGTCCCTGTGGGCATAGGCGCTCACTAGCCTCCAGGATCCTGTCTTGACTTGGGTGTTCCGGAGTAAGGAAAGATTTGGGATGAGAATGGGGATTGGGTTTGGAGCTGTGGATAAAGGTGGGGACGGGGCAGGGAGGGGTTGGGAGTGGAGCTGGGGTTGAATTTATGATCTGGTTGGATTTGAGGATGAGATTTGGTGAGCGCTGGGGCTGGGATCAGTGAGGTCTCTGAGACCCTTAGGGAGGTTGGCCCCAGGGGGTCCTCACTTAGGGAGCTGGTGCCCTCCTGGATCATCTCATCCATGGCTTCATCCAAGGAGCACAGCTTCTTGCTAGACACCAGAAGCCCCAGGACAGGGAGGAGGAGGAGGAGGAGACAGAGAGCTTTCATCCTGCAGGTGCTGAAAGAGAGAACCAAGAGACTCACAGTCGGGTCAGCCCTGCGCATGTGGGGGGGATCCGGCCGTGGAGGGGTGGGATCTGGAACCCTGGATCTCTGTGGGGGACAGGGATGGAGGCGGCCATGGAGGGGATGGGATCTAGACCCCTGGACCTCTGGGGGGGACAGGGATGGAGGCTCCACTTTCAACCCAGTGCCCTGACTGGTGTGATGGCAAGGGCAGGAGCAGCTGTCACTTACCCTGTCGATGGGCTCAGCTGACCAATCTGACACACAAATTCCTGCACCAAAGCTCTTTATTTGAGGCCCCTGGGGGTGGGGCTTCCTGTCTTGGCTAATAAGTCCCTGGGTCCCTGACCCTCCCATCCCACATCTGGGGCCAAGAGGAAGCCTCTAACGGCTGGAGGAAGGAGGAAGCCTCCCCACTTCCAATAAGGCCTCCCTCTTTATGTCCAGGGACTGGTCAGGAGGTGGTGCCCCAGGGGTAATGCCAGGGGCTATGGTCTGAGGAACAGGTGGAGAAGCAGAGGTTTGCATGTGAGGCTGGCTGATGCAAACATGGCAAAAACAATGTCTCTTGCTGGGCATGGTGGTGACAAGCAGGCTGAGGGGAGAGGATCGCTTTAGCTGGGAGTTCGAAGCTGCAGTGAGCTATGATCACACCACGCCACTCCAGCCTGGGCAACCGAGCAAAACCACTTCTCTAAAATAGTAATAACAGTTTTGTCCCTGGGTGAGAATGACATATCGTGTTCAGACCCAAATGCCTATGAGCAATAGAACTGGTAAACAGAATCATGGTTTATGGCCAGGCACAGTGGCTCACACCTGCAATCCCAGCACTTTGGGAGGCTGAGGCAGACAGATTGCCTGAGCCCAGGAGTTCACGACCAGCCTGGGCAACGTGGTGAAATCCCATCTCTACTAAAAAAAACTACAAAAACTTAGCCAGGCATGGTGGCAGACACCTGTAGTCCCAGCTACTCGGGAGGCTGAGGCAGGAGAATTGCTTGAACCCAGGAAGTGGAGGTTTCAGTGAGCCAAGATCACGCTGTTGCACTCCAGCCTGACAACAGAGCGACTCCATCTCGAAAAAAAAAATCAAAAATTAACTGGGCATGGTGGCATGTGCCTGTAATCCTAGCTACTTGGGAGGCTGAGGTGGGAGAATTGCCTGAACCTGGGAAGTGAACGTTGCAGTGAGCTGAGGTCACGCCACTGCACTCTATCCTGGTGACTAGCTTGGGCAACATAGCAAGATTCCCCTTCGTAGGGACATGGATGAACCTGGAAAACATCATTCTCAGCAAACTGACACAAGAACACAAAATCAAACACCACATGTTCTCACTCATAGGCGGGTGTTGAACAAGGAGAACACATGGACACAGGGAGGGGAGCACTATACACGGGGGTCTGTTGGGGGGGAGGGGGGATAGCGGGGGGGTGAGGAGTTGGGGAGGGATAGCATGGGGAGAAATGCCAGATATAGGTGAAGGGGAGGGAGGCAGCAAACCACACTGCCACGTATGCACCTATGCAACAACCTTGCATGTTTTTCACATGTACCCCAAAACCTAAAATGCAATAAAAAAATAAATAAATAAAATAAAATAAAATAAAAGAGGAAGAAGAAAAGAAAGAGAAAAATCATGGTTTATTCCATCAGTTGGCTTCACCTACAACAGAAGTTGGAAAGCCGTTGGTCATGGGCCCAGGTCCAGCCCATGTTTCTTCTTGGACCACCCATAAGTTAGGAACGGTTATTATATTTTTGTTTGTTCTTTGTTTCCAATACAATGGACTTTTGTTGTGGTAAAATACACGTAACATACAATTTACCATTGTAGCTATTTTTTTGAGATGGGCAGGGGGCTGTTGCTTGGGCAACACTAGGTGTGTTGCCCAAGCTAGTCTCAAACATGTGGCTTCAAGTAATCCTCCCACTTTGGACTCCCCAGTAGCTGAGATTGCAGGCATGCACTATCCTGTTCCATTTTAACCATTGTTTTTCTTTGTTTGTTTGAGACAAGAGTCTGACTCTGTTGCTCAGGCTGGAGTACAGTAGTGGCTGGATCTTGGCTCACTAACCTCCTCCTCTGGGGTTCAAACAATTCTCCTGCCTCAGCCTCCTGAGTAGCTGGGATTACAGGTGTCCACCACCATACCCGGCTAATTGTTTGTATTTTTAATAGAGACAGGGTTTCACCATGTTGGCCAGGCTGGCCTCGAACTCCTGACCTGAAGTGATCCATCCGCCTTGGTCTCCCAAAGTGTTGGGATTACATGCGTGAGCCACCACGCCCAGCACACTTTAACCATTTTTCAGTGCACAGTTCCGCAGCATTAAGCACATTCATGTTGGCGTGCAGCCACCGCCGCCATCCAGCTCCAGAACTTTCTCCTCTTCCCAAACTGAGGCTCTGTCCCCATGAAACACTCACTCCCTATCCCTCTCCCCAGCCCCTGACACCCTCCAGCCTACTTTCTTTTTTTTTTAGATGGAGTTTTGCTTTTGTTGCCAAGGCTAGAGTGCAATGGCTCGATCTTGGCTCATTGCAACCTCCGCCTCCCAGGTTCAAGTGATTCTCCTGCCTCAGCCTCCTGAGTAGCTGGGATTACAGGCCTGTGCCACCACACCCAGCTAATTTTGTATTTTTAGTAGAGATGGGGTTTCTCCATGTTGGTCAGGCTAGTCTCGAACTCCCGATCTCAGATGATCCACCCACCTCAGCCTCCCAAAGTGGTGGGATTACAGGCGTGAGCCACTAGGCCCAGCTCCTACTTTCTATCTCTATGGATCTGACGACTCTAGGGACGGCTATGAGTGGAATCACACAGTGTTAATCCTTTTGTATCTGGCTTATTTCACTGAGTATAATGTCCCCAAGGTTTATCCATGCTGTAGACTGTGTCAGAACTGTTTCCCAGCCCAGCATGGTGGCTCACACCTGTAATCCCAACACTTTGGGAGGCTGAGGCGGGCAGATCACAAGGTTGAGAGATCAAGACCATCTTGGCCAACATAGTGAAACCCCGTCTCTACTAAAAATACAAAAATTAGCCGGGTGTGGTGGTAGGTGCCTGTAGTCCCAGCTCCTCGGGAGGCTGAGGCAGGAGAATCGCTTGAACCCAGGAGGTGCAGGTTGCAGTGAGCTGAGATTGTGCCACTGTGCTCCAGCCTGGCCGAAGATCGAGACTTCTTCTAAAAAAGGCACTGTTTTCCTTTTCATGGCTGCATTATATTCCCTTGTATGGATGAACCACATTGTGTTTACCCATTCATCCATTGATGGACATTTGGGTTGCTTCCGCCTTTCTTTTTCTTTCTTTTTTTTTTTAGATGGAGTTTTGCTTTTGTTGCCAAGGCTAGAGTGCAGTGGCATGATCTTGACTCACTGCAACCTCCAATTCCCAGGTTCAAGGATTCTCCTGCCTCAGCCTCTCAAGTAGCTAGAATTACAGGCACCCATCACCACACCTGGCAAATTTTTTTTGTTATATTTTTAGTAGAGACAGGGTTTCATCGTGTTGGCCAGGCTGGTCTTGAACTCCTGACATCAGGTGATCCACCCGCCTCGGCCTCCTGAAGTGCTGGGTTACAGGCGTGAGCCACTGCACCTGGCCTACTTCTGCCTTTTGGCTATTGTGAGTAACACTGCTATGAACGTAGATGTACAAATATCTGCTTGCAGTTCCTGCTTTCAATTCTTCTGGGCATATGCCCAGGAGTAGTACTGCCTGGTCACATGGTAATTCTATGTTTAACTTTTTGAGGCACTGCCAGTTTTCACATTTTTAAACCATAGGGGAAAAAAAGTTTGTTTTTCTTTTATCCTCCTCCGCCTCCTCTAAAAAAAAGTTTTTTTGTTTTTTTTTTTTTTTTTAAGACAAAGCCTGGGGCTCAAGCAATCCTCCAGCCTTAGCCTCTTTAGTAGGTGGGACTACCAGACATAAGGAATTTTTAAAATTTTTTGTAGAAGTGGGATCTCACTATATTGCCCAGGCTGGTCTCAAACTCCTGGCTTCGAGGGATCCTGCCACCATAGCCTCCCAAAGCACTGAGACTGCAGGCATGAGCCACTGTGCGTAACCAAAAAGTTTTTAATGTTTAGTGACAATAAAAATCATATAAAATTCAAATTCATATAATTTTCATAAAGTGTCCATAAATAAAATTTTCTTAAAACATTGACAGGTGGGCATGGTGGCTCATGCCTGTAATCTCAGCACTTCGGGAGGCTGAGGCAGGTGGATCACCTTATGTCAGGAGTTTGAGAGCAGCCTGGCCACCATGGTGAAACCCCGTCTCTACTTAAAAGACAAAATTAGCTGGGTGTGGTGGCACATGCCTGTAATCCCAGCTACTTGGGAGGCTGAGGCAGGAGAATCACTTGAACCCAGGAGGCAGAAGTTGCAGTGAGCTGAGATCAAGCAACTGCCCTTCCAGTCTGGGTGACAAGAGTAAAACTCTGTCTCAAAAAAAAAAAAAAAAAAAAGGATGACAGCCTGGGCAACATGGTGAGACCCCATCTTTACAAAAAAATACAAAAATTAGCCAGGCATGGTGTTGCACACCTGTAGTCCCAGCTACTCAGGAGGCTGAGGCTGGAGGATGAATTGAGCCTGGAAGGTTTAGGCTGCAGTGAACTATGATTGAACCACTGGACTCCAGCCTGGGTGACAGAAAGAGACCCTGTCTCAAAATAATAATAATTACAATAGGCCAAATGAGGTGGCTCATGCTTGTAATCCCAGCACATTGGAAGGTCGAGGTGGGTGGATCACTTGAAGTCAGGAATTCAAGACCAGCCTGCTGACAGGGTGAAACCCTGTCTCTACTAAAAATACAAAAATTAGGCCAGGCGTGGTGGCTCATGCCTGTAGTCCCAACACTCTGGGAGGCTGAGGCGGGTGGATCACTTGAGGTCAGGCATTCAAGACCAGCCTGGACAACATGGTAAAATGCCTTCTCTGCTAAGAATGCAAAAATTAGCCAGACATACTCACTTGAACCTGGCAAGCGAAGGTTGCAGTGAGCCGATATTGTGCCAATGCACTTCAGCCCTGGGCAAAAGAATGAGATTCTGTCTCAAAAAAAAAAAAAAAACCTAAAAATACAAAAATTAGCTGACTATAGTGGCAGGTGCCTGTAATCCCAGCTACTCAGGATGCTGAATGAGGAGAATTGCTTGAACCAAGAGGGAGAGGTTGCAGTGAGCCAAGATTGTGCCACTGCACTCCAGCCTGGGGAACAGAGAAAGACTCCGTCTCAATAATAATAAAGGAAATGCAAGCAAAACTAATTTATGCTGTTGGAAATGAGGATGGAAGTGTCCTGGTGAATCAGAGATAGTAATGATAAAAGGCTCCTGGTGGTGGAGAGGGGTGGGGTTCATGAAAATTTTGGCCCTGTGTAAATGCAACGTGCACACAGGTTCAAAGTGTGGGCAGTATTTATTGAGCAACTATTATGTTCCATATGCTGTATTAAGCACTGTGCATACAGCAGGAAGCTGAGGGTTGCTGCCCTTGCCCGGGATGAGTTGGCCCTTGTCAATCAGGGGAAGGCAGACAGCAACGAAACAGCAATCAAACGGCTCCGTGGCTCACACCTGTAACCCCAGCACTAATTTTTGCATTCTTAGTAGAGAAGGGGTTTCACCATGTTGGTCAGACTGGTCTTGTACTCCTGACCTCAAGTGATCCACCCATGTTAGCACTTCAGGAGACCAAGGTGGGCAAATTGCTTGAGCCTAGGAGATCAAGTCCCCCTCTCTACAAAACATAAGAAAAAATTAGGCAGGACGCCAGCTGTGGTGGCTCACGCCTATAATCCCAGCACTTTGGGAGGCTGAGGTGGGCAGATCACCTGAGGTTGGGAGTTCAAGACCAGCTTGACTAACATGGAGAAACCCTGTCTCTATTAAAAATATAAAATAAGCTGGGTATGGTGGCACATGCCTGTAATCCCAGCTACTCGGGAAGCTGAGGCAGGAGAATCACTTGAACCTGGGAGGTGGAGATTTTGGTGAGCCAAGATTGTGCCATTGCACTCCAGCCTGGGCAACAAGAGCAAAAGTCTGTCTCCAAAAAAAAAAAAGAAAAGAAAGAAAACAGGCAGGCATGGTGGTGCCTGCCCATATTCCCAGCTACTCAGAAGGCTGAGGCAGAAGGATGGCTTGAGTCCAGGAGTTGGAGGCTGCAGTGAGCTATGATGGCACCACTCCAGTCTGGACAACAGAGCAAGACCCCATCTCTAAAAGAAAAAAAAAAATAGAATGATCACTCAGCCATCAGCCTCAAGGACCATTCCATCTTCCAAGGAGAGGAACCCATTTCTGTGAGAACATCTGACCTAACAATTAGCCCCACATGGAGGAATCCAGAAAGCGTTTTCAGGGGAGGAAAAGATGTCTGGCGGGGTGGTGGAGGATGCACAAGAGTTAAGCAGGAGAACCAGTTAGGCAGCGCCTTCTGGGGGGAGGAAGAGAACTCTGTGTTCCAAGACCCGGAGGCAGAACGGAGTGTGCCCATTTAGAGGAACAGAAAGCAGATTTGTGGGGCGGGGAATCTGGAGGGGAAAAGTGAATTCCACAAGCTCTCCCTCTCCTCTGGTCCCAGCAGGAACTTTCAAGTCCATTTCTTGTCCAGATATTTCCCCATACTCAAGTCTCAACTCATCCTGCCTCCTTGAAGACAGGACTTCTGGGCCTGGTGTGGTGGCTCACGCCTATAATCCCAACTCTTTTGGAGGCCGAGGCATGGATCACCTGAGTTCAGGAGTTCAAGAACAGCCTGACCAACATGGCAAAACCCTGTTTCTACTAAAAAATACAACAATTAGCTGGGCATGGTGGTGGATGCCTGTAGTTCCAGCTGCTCAGGAGGCTGAGGCAGGAGAATCACTTGAACCCAGGAGGCAGAGGTTGCAGTGAGCCAAGATCATGCCATTGCACTCTAGCCTGGGTGACAGAGCAAAACTGTGTCTCAAAAAAAAAGACATGACATCTGTCTCTTCTGGAGCTACACTTTGACATACCCTGGACAAAGGTTAGCTCAGAAAGAGACAGAAACCATGTTATTTCCAGGAGCAGTAGCTCACGCCTGTCATCCCAGTGCTTTGGGAGGCTGAGGCAGGAGGATTGGAGCTGAGGCTAGAGACCAGGAGCTTGAGACCACCCTGGACAACATAGCAAGACCCCATCTCTACAAAGGTAAAAGGAAAAGGGCCAGTTGCAGTAGTTCATGCCTGTAATCCCAGCACTTTGGGAGGCCAAGGCAGGCAGATCACCTGAGGTCAGAGGGTCCTTGTGTCCTTGCCGAGTTTAAAATGAAGAAACTGAGGCCAGCACAAGAAGATCCAATGCGAATTTATTCAGCTCCTGGGCAAGGTTCTGCGGTCTGATAGGAGGGGCCGGAGAAGTCACACGGACTCCTCTCAGATGTGTGGTTTTATAGGGAGCAGGGCAACCTTGCTATTGGCAGGTAGATTTGCAAGACTCAACTGCTACTGGGTAGCTAAGACTCAAATGCTATTGGGTAGATTTACAAGACTTCTTTTGCATTTTGGCAGGGTTCTTTAAGGGAGGGCTAGGCTGTGTGAGGGGTGTGGGCGTGTCCGAGCTCCCGGAGAGGGAGGGGGCGTGGGTGTGTCTGAGCTCCCGGTGAGGCAACCGGCCTTACATTCTGACCTTTTGATGATATAGGATGCCGCTCTTTCTGGCTACTTCCTGCTGAATAGGGGCAGAGTAAGGGGGACAGGTCAGTTGGCTGGTGCCTCGACTGAGAATCAGATGTAGGGATGAAACAGCATTTGGTTAACAGCCACTCATCCAATTTCTCGCATACGAGCTTGTAGGAACCTGAGAAGGAAAGGGGCCATTAATAATAGTAAACAGATTATGATGATAGGAGCGATGGTAGGGGTTAGCCAGGTAAGCATGGGAGAATGCCACCAGCTTAAAGGTGAGACTGCTGTATTTTGCTTTTTACAGAGGTCTTCCTGGAAGCGGTGGAGAGTGTTGATGTTTTCCTCTACTAGGCCTGATTCATTGATGTAATAGCAGCACTGTTCCTGGAGAAATAGACAGGTACCTCCTTTTTCTGCTGTTAGTAGGTCAAGGGCCCGTCGGTTTTGGAGAGTTACCTGGGCCAGTGATGTGATTTGTCACTGGAGGGAGGCCAGGGAGGTGGATGATGCTTCAATGGCCACACGGAGCTTATCTTCCAGTTGAGTGGCTGAAGTGACACTGTAGCCCATCACTCTGCTTCCTATTCCAGCAGCTGCTAAAGAGGATGCTAAAGAGAGACTGACTATTATTGGGAGGAAGACAGCTCATTTGTTTTGGCAAATGGTGGGGGGGGTGCAAGGAGGGACAGGAGCTTGGCTTGCCCATATACCTTCAACTGTGGGACTAGAGTAACAAGCACACAGGGAGAGGGAAGGGAGGCATTTATAACCTTGGTTAGGGTCCCATTACACCAAAAGTATCCTCCTGGAGGTGCATAGTGGGTGGATTTTACTTTTACAGTCGTGTTGCAGCTGGAGCTGTTGGCCATTCCGTAGCAGAGAAAGAGATCTTGGGAGTGTACCTTGAACAGCGGGATCCCCCGTTAGGGTGGTGTCAGGCCTGGTAGATGATCATGACAGGTTGAACCCAGTCGAGGGGAACTGTGGCTAGGGGGGTTTGTTAAGGGAGGCACATAAAAAGCAACTAGTGAAGTTTATGGCTGCGGTTAAGCTTAACATGTTAACACCTTGCTGTACTAGCATTAACCAAGAGAAAGGTTGGAGGTTGTCGCTTGAGGGCCCGAGTTGGTTAAAGTGGCCTCATTCTGTAGGATGGTGTTGCCTAATGAGTTGAGTCGGTCTATTTCCACTGGCATAATACGGGTATAGGACCGAAGTATTAGCCATGTACCACTGGGGCGGCTATCCATAAACCTGGTGTATATTTTACCTGCAGTTCCCTTTTCCCATCGAGCATCCCAGGGGTCACGGATAATAAGGGACACCTTACCTCGATTGTCAATGGAGAGCATTTCACTTTTCGGGGTAGTGTGTGTTCTGAGGGTCTTGTGCATGACACAAGATGCGTACAGGCATCCACCATAGGTAGTGTTCCACAAACGACAAACATCCTTAGTTTGGTCATATAGAAAGCAGAGGCCAAAGTTATTCCAGGAGTTCTTAATAGTATTGGCCTTGGATTTGGGGAATTCAAATTTTATGGCAGATTGGCAGCCTACGGGCTGGCAATCTGCTTGAGCAATATATTGGGTTTTAGTGGTGGGGACTTCTTTCCAGGATTCCTGCAGGTAGAACTGCCAGACATAGTAGGGGTTGGTCTTAAGGGGGAATACTAGAAGGGTTGTTAGGAGGAGAATTTGAAGGGTTAGGAGTTGATGGGCAGGGGCCTCGGGTGAGGCAGAGGCAAGTGGGGCCCAGGGATTTGGATTTCTACTGATCATTTTGAGGTGCCACCTTGAGGCGGACACATGATACCACGGAGTGTGACCCAGGAGCTTGGCAGCCGTGGGGGTGGTTAGGATAATGACATGGGGTCCCGACCACCTGGGCTGCAGAGATCCTGGTTGGAGCTCCTGGAGAAGAACACTGTCACCTGGCTGAAGAGGTGCTGCAGGGTGCAAGTCTCCAAGTCTTGGAACAACAGGGAGAGTGCAAGCCACGTGCTCCCTGAGTAAGTGGCAGAGAAGAGAGAGATAGGGGAGGTAGGAGGCTAGGGGAGGTGGTTACACTGGGAAATTATGGGAGACCAGGAAGGGCTGGCTGTACAGCAGTTCAAAGGGGCTGAGGCCTGTTGGCCCCCGTGGGGCAGCTCGGACCCAGGCTAGAGCAAGAGGCAGAAGTGTGGGCCAAGAGAGTTTTACCTTGATGGTGAGTTTGGCCAAATGGTCTTTGAGGATGCCGTGGGCCCGTTCAACTTTACCTGATGACTGAGGGTGGTAGGGGATGTGTAGTTTCCAGGAGATGTTGAGAGACTTGGCGACCAGCTGGACCACTTGAGCTGTAAATGCTGGACCGTTGTCTGACTGGATGGTCGCAGGTAGGCTGAAGCGAGGGATGATTTCTTGAGTAAGAAGGGAGGCCACTGTGTCTGCTGTTTCCCGGGAAGTGGAGAAGGCTTCAATCCAACCTGAAAAGGTATCTACAAACGTTAAGAGGTAGCGAAGCTTTTTGTGAGTGGGCATATGAGTAAAATCAATTTGCCAGTCCTGGGCCGGCAGGTTGCCATGCATTTGGTGGGTGGGAAGCTGTGGCCTTAAGCTCCCCTGAGATGAGACCTTAGAGCAAGTAACGCATGTTTTGTGTACCTGCTCAATTGTCTGTTGTAGACCTGGTGAATAAAAGAGGGGTTGCACAAAGCGGTGCAACACCTTGGGCCCTATATGTAAGGATTGGTGGATTTCGGCAATAATTTTAGGAGCCTGTTTCCATGGAAGGGTGATCCTGTTGTTTAGGAAGATCCAGCCCTGATCAGACTTGGTTCCACCTCTTAATATGAGGTCCTGTTTTTCCGATGGTGAGTAAACCGGCGGCGTGGCCATGGTAAGGAACAGGACTGGAGTGGGAGCTAGCCTGGTACTGGTCAAGGATTTTGCTGCTGCATCTGCCCTTGCATTGCCCCAAGAAACAGCATCCTGCTGGGCCCGGTGTCCCCGGCAGTGGATGACAGCAACTTCTTTGGGCAGTAACAGGGCCCACAGGAGGTTAGAGATTTGGGTAGCATTGACTATGGGGGTCCCCTTTATGGTAAGGAATGCTCGCTCTTTCCAAAGGGCAGAGTGACAGTGGGTAATCAGAAAGGCATACTTTGAGTCAGTATAGCTATTTGCCCACTTCCCCTTCGCTAGCGTGAGAGCTCGATTTAAGGCAGTGAGCTCTGCTTTTTGTGATGTGGTTCCATCAGGGAGGTGGCGTGCCTCGAGGGTGGCTGAATCTGTGACTACTGCATAGGCCGCTTTTCATCACCCCTTGGCCGTCACTACTGAATTCCCATCTACATAAAAGGTAAGGTCCGGGCTAGACAGAGGAAGGCTAGACAGGCCCTCCTGAGGTTTAGCAAATGCATCGATTAGTTCAGGACAGGAATGAGTTGGGGAGTGGGAATGGGATGGAAGGGGAAGTAAAGTAGCCGGGTTGAGTGGAGAAGTGGGATGAAGGCTGACTGAAGGATTTTCAATAAAGAGTAGATGAAACTCCTGTAACTGAGAAGGTCCTAGGTGTGTGAGAGATTTGTGAGAGAGAAGGTCAGTGACTGATGGGGAGAAAACACCGAGATGGGCTGGCCCAAGGTAAGTTTTAGGGATTCCTTGGTGAGTTCTGTTGCTGCTCCCAAGGCTTGCAGGCAAGGCTGCCATCCCCTGACCATGGGGTCAAGTTGCTTTGATAATAAGTATGCTACTGGATGGTACATGGGGCCTAGGGGCTGGGTTAGGACCCCAACCACAATTCCCTGTTTTTTGTCAGTGAACAAGTGGAAGGGGACATTGAGATCTGGTAGTTGGAGCAGGGGTGCCATGGACAAGGCAGTTTGTAGGGTTTTAAAAGCCTGTTTTACTACCCAAGGGTAGGAGAGGGGTCCCGTGGGTGTGTCTTTAGCAGCTACATACAGAGGTTTAGCTAGAGAGGCAAAATTAGGTATCCAATGGCAGAAGAATCCTACAAACCCTAAAAAGGACAGAATTTGGTCTGCTGTCTCTGGAGGCTGTAATGAAAGGAGTGCTTTTTTGCACTCTGTTGTCAGGCTTTTAGTTGTAGGGGTGAGGCGAATGCCCAAGTAAACTATTGAGGTGATTGACAACTGCGCCTTGGAAGGAGATACCCGGTGTCCTTTAGATCCCCGAAAGTTAAAGAGAGTGACAGTATGCTGTTGAGACAGGGAGAGGGAGGAGCTACAAAATAAGAGGTCGTCCACATACTGAAGGAGGAGACTGGGTTGGAGGGGGCAGGAGCTAAGGTCAGCTGCTAAGGCTTGTCAGAAAATACGAGGGCTGTCTCTGAATCCTTGGGGCAGGACCATCCAGGTGAGCTGTTGTGACAAATTGGTGTCCGGATCAGTCCAGGTGAAGGCAAAGAGAAAGTAAGACTCAGGGTGTAGAGGAATAGTAAAGAAGGCATCCTTGAGGTCAAGAACTGTAAAATGGGAGATATTGGAGGTGATGTTGGATAGCAGGGTGTATGGGTTGGGGACTACAGGGTGGAGGGGTACTACCGCCTCGTTGATAAGGCATAGGTCCTGAACTAAGCAGTAGTCACAGGATGGCTTTTGGACCGGCAAAATAGGAGTGTTACAAGGGGAACTCGTGGGGATAAGGAGTTTATGGGCTAGGATTCGGGTAATGATAGGCTTCAGGCCTTGATGGTGGGCTTTTGAAATAGGAAACTGAGGATGTGAGGGAAAGCGAGTAGGATTTTTGAGAAGTATTTTAGCTGGTGTGTGATGTCTAGCCACTACAGGCTTAGAGGTATCCCATACCAAGGGATTAACTACATCAGGAGGGATAGGGGGTTGAGATGAAGGGTTAAGACCAGGCGTAGTATCAGTTAGGAGGGGCAGTAGGAGGTGAGCGGGTGATGGGTTTGAGTATGGGGGGCTAGTGAGTTGGAGAGCAGCCCCCACAGTCTGGAGAATATCTCGTTCTAACATGGGAACTGGGCATGAGGGTATGATTAGAAAAGAGTGAGAAAAGGGATGTTCCTCAAGGACACAGGCTAAAGGATGGGTTTGATTAGGACAGGAAGGCCTTCCATCAATTCCCATGACTGAGACCTGGGAAGATATGCTAGGCCCTGAGTAGGAAGGCAATATAGAATAGGTTGCCCCCGTATCCAGTAAGAAGGAAATGGACTTACCCACTACCTGCAGCGTTACCCTGGGCTCGGCAAGGGTGATGCGGGTCCTCGAATCCGGGCTGTGTCAGTCGTCCAGAAGGCCAAGAAGTTCAAGCGAAGAGATTGCTTCCTGCAGACCACCCTGCTCCTCACATAGACGTGCGGGGAGTGGGCCTGTGGTCTGGGACGGGCAATCAACCTTCCAGTGTCCAGTCTGATTGCAGTTTGGGCAACGTCCGGGAGGTGGAGGAGGACAGGGGCACTGCTGGGCCCAATGTCCCTCTCGACCACATCTGAAACAGGGCCCAGGTGGGGCCCTTGAAGCATTTCGGAACGGTTTCAATGGACCTCCCCCACCAGATGTTCAGTGGGCTGCCGGCCTCAGGGCTGCTACAAGAGCTCGGGTTTGGAGGCCTACCTTCTGCCATAAGTGGGCCTGTCTGGTGGCCTCAGCCTTATCCTCTTGGCCATTAAAAACTTTAAATGCCATGTTTACCAGGTCCCGTATGGGAGTTTGGGGGCCCTCCTCAGCTTTTTAAAGTTTCCTCCTTATATCAGCCGCCGACTGGGAAATGAAGTGGGTGGCTAGGACTGTAGCCCCCGCTAAGGAGGCTGGATCCAGCCGGGTATGGAGGATCATAGCATTAGTCAATCAGTCAAGGAAGGCGGCTGGGTTTTCATCAGGTCCCTGAGTTATTTCCCTCAACCTGTCGTAATTAACTACCTTCTGGGCTGCGCTTTGCATGCCTGCTAGGAGACACTGTAGCATTTGGTCTCGGTGGCGGCGGCCATCTCGACCGGCCTGATAGTCCCAATTAGGGTCGGCCTTGGGGACCGCTGCCACGCCTACCGGCATCTGGTTGTTGGTCAGGTGTACCTGATCAGCATGTGCCCAGGCTGCTGTAGAGATCCGGTCACGCTTGTCTGGGGTGAGGGTGGAGGATAGGATTACATACGTGTCATGCCAAGTTAGGTCATATGCCTGGGTAAGATAGTGGAACTCTTTGGTGTAAGCAGTAGGATTGGTGGAGAAAGACCCTAGGCATTTTTCAATGGCTGATAGATCAGAGAGGGAGAAGGGAACGTGCACTTGGACAATGTCCTCTGCTCCGGCCACCTCATGGAGGGGGCAAAGGAGGGAGGTTTCGTCATTGGGAGCACAGTGCGAGTGGGTGTGAGCACTAACAGGAGAGGCCAGGTTGGGATTAGGAGGTGGAGGAGCTGAGGAGGGTTGAGGTCTGTCATAAGGCAGAGGATTATTGGGTTGGGCCAGCGGAAAGGAGAGTTCCTTGGGTGCATCGGGGTCAGAAAAGGAAGAGGAGGAGGGTGGAGGGGTTAAGGGCAAAGAGGAGGTTTCTTTGGCTAGGAACACCTGGGCAGTGGTGCAAGAGGAACAGAGGGTGGGGCGGGAATGAAGATACCAGAAAGCCTGAATGTAGGGGATTTCTGACCATTTACTGTTCTTTTCGCAAAAGTTATCTAAGTCTGTCAGGACATTAATGTTGAATGTGCCCTCCAGAGGCCACTTAGACTGGTTATCTAGAGGATACTGTGGCCAGGCTATGGTAGAAAGGAAGAGCAGCTTTTTCTTTTTTATGGAAAGACCTAGTTTGGGTAGGTTTTGGACCAGACATCCTAATGGGGACTTGGGGTCTAAGCGGGACTTCTGATTCCCCATAGTTGGCTTTTGTGGGGCAGTCGGAGGTGAGGAAGGGATAGAAACAGGTATTACACCCAACACGGGCAGAAGTGTTCCTTTCCCGGAGGAGGTGGCTGAGAGAACTTACAGGCTGCAATGATTATAACAAGGAAGAAAATAAAAAGAGACAGGGCTAGGGCTATCTGCCACATGGGAGAGTTTGAGGAAGAGAGACCTCAGTGGCAGAAGAGGAGTAGGAGAACAAAGGAAAACAGAGTTATTTCTAGGGGCGTGAATTCAGCAAAGGTTCCCTGCAACCAGGGGTCTGTTACCCACTGTAGAATATCTTCTACTTCAGGGGAAGCAGGCCTAAGCCACTGTATATCAGTCAGCAGGAGTCTAATAAAACTGGCGAATCTACAATAAAGACAGAACCACATGTAAGACTGACGGACAAAGGGTGGGGGCCCCCCAGATGGGAGACCAGTCTGATGCCTTCCCGGCCACGTCCCCGAAGGGATATTTCAGGGGTGTCTTGGCTAAGGTGTACCCATATAACCCCCGGGTCTGGTCACCTCAGAACTTTCGGTCCAGAAGTGAATCACCGTTATGCCTTATGATGTCCCCGTGGAACCGCGGGTTGAGGCCCACACAAGTCCCGTAGCTGTTAGGCTGTGGGACGACACATAAACTCACTCACTCACACACTTACATCAGGGTCAGGAAGAGAAACTGATGGTACAGCTACTCCATAAAGTGGGAAATGGCCGTTATCTAGAGAGAGAGAGAGAGAGAGAGAGAGTTAAGAGCGGGAAGTGGCCGCCATCTTAGGTGCAAGGAATGGCCGCCATCTTGAGAGAGAGAGAGAGAGAGTTAAGAGAGAAACTGAAAGTACAGTTATACAGTTGCTTAATTAATGGGAGCTTTTATGCCAATGGTCTGGTTCAAAATAAAGGTTTTGGTGGCATAAGCCAGGGGGTTTGGCTCTGCTGTGAGGCAGGGCTTCGGTTTAACGGGGCTTCTGATTACCCACACCTCAGTCGCTGGTGTGGAGGTGGTCGGAAGAGCGGCTCAGCATCCCAGGCTGCGCCACCGAGCACCAGAGAATACGAGAGGGTTCAGGAAAGTGGGGATGTCTCCCTCAAAAATCCTGACCCTGAGAAACCCCTCACAGGGAGAAGACAAGAGTGTAGGGATATCTCCTCTACACTCAGGTCCTCGAGAAGCAGGAGTCCCGGACTCACGGCAGGAAGCTGGGGTCCCGGACCCGCAATGAGAATCCCTGATGCTGCAGCGTTATGAGCAGGGACTCTATGAGGCAGACAGCGGGTCGGGTAGTGGGCAACAGAAGTCTTACCTTGTGGTGGAACGGCAGCTCCCCGGTCCAGCTTTGAGTGGAGGAGTCAGTTTCCCCCAGGAAGGGTCTTACAACTCCCCCTGGGTTTCGGCACCACTTTTAAGGGTCCTTGGGTCCTTGCCGAGTTTAAAATGAAGAAACTGAGGCCAGCACAAGAAGATCCAATGCGAATTTATTCAGCTCCCGGGCGAGGTTCTGCAGTCCGATAGGAGGGGCCGGAGAAGTCGCATGGACTCCTCTCAGATGTGGGGTTTTATAGGGAGCAGGGTAAGCTTGCTATTGGCAGGTAGCTTTGCAAGACTCGACTGCTACTGGGTAGCTAAGACTCGAATGCTATTGGGTAGATTTACAAGACTCGACTGTTATTGGGTAGCTAAGACTCGAATGCTATCGGGTAGATTTACAAGACTTCTTTTGCATTTTGGCAGGGTTCTTTAAGGGAGGGCTAGGCTGTGTGAGGGGGGTGGGTGTGTCTGAGCTCCCGGAGAGGGAGGGGGTGTGGGCATGTCTGAGCTCCCGGAGAGGGAGAGGGGTGTGTCCGAGCTCCCAGCGAGGCAACCGGCCTTACAGTCAGCAGTTCAAGACCAGCCTGGCCAACATGTTGAAACCCCATCTCTACTAAAAATACAAAAATTAGCTGGGCATGGTGGAAGATGCCTGTAATCCCAGCTACTCCATAGCCTGAGGCAGGAAAATCGCTTGACCCCAGGAGGTGGAGATTGCAGTGAGCTGATACTGCACCACTGCACTCCAGCCTGGGTGACAGAGTGAGCCTCGTTCTTAATCAATAAATAAATGGAAAAAAATCAGCTAGGTGTGGTGGTCGATGCTGGTAGTCCCAGCTACTGAGGAGGCTGGAGTGTGAGGATCACTGGAGCCCAGGAAGGCTGAGACTGCAGTGAGCTATCATGGCATCACTGCACTTCAGCCTGGACAATAGAGTGAGATCCCATCTCGAAAAAGGAAAAAAAAAGATTATTTTTTGAGAACCCTGATTTTCAAACCCTTTGGTCATAGAACTCTTGGGGTAAAACCTTTTGAGTGACACAAAGAAGTGGGCAGCTGTGATTGCAGGTTGAGGAGAAAGCAGAGTGGCCATGGAACCCCTAGGGTTCCCTAGGGACACTGTTTGAAAATCCTTGGTTCAGTAGCAGGAAAAGGCAATATGCCCCTTAATTTTCTTCTTCTCCTACTTTTTTTTTTTTTTTTTTGAGAGAGAGTCTTGCTCTGTGGCCCAGGCTGGAGTGCAGTGGCACAATCTCAACTCACTGCAACCTCTGCCTCCCGGGTTCAAGTGATTCTTTTGCCTCAGCCTCCCAAGTAGCTGGGATTACAGGCACACGCCACTGTGCCCAGCTAATTTTTGTATTTTTAATAGAGACGGGCTTTCACCATATTGGCCAGGCTGATCTCTAACTCCTGACCTCGTGATCTGCCTGCCTCTGCTTCCCAAAGTGCTGGGATTACAGGCGTGAGCCACCACACCCGGCTTAATTTGCTTCTAAAAAAGAAAATCCTTCCTCTGATTTCTACCACTAAAATTGAGCTCTACTGACCTCAATTTTGTACCTAATGCTATCTCATAAAATCCCAGAAACGGTAATTTTTGAAAAATCCATTTTGTTGATGTGTAATTTATATACAGTAGAATGTGCCTATCTTACGCATTTGGTTTCATACATTGTTTTTCTTTTTCAACTTCTTTTTTGTATTTTTGAGACAGTTTCACTCTTGTTGCCCAGGCTGGAGTGCAGTGTCGCGATCTCGGCTCACTGTAAGCTTCGCCTCCTGGGTTCAAGTGATTCTGCTGTCTCAGCCTCCTGAGTGGCTGAGACCACAGCCACCGACCACCACGCCCAGCTAATTTTTGTATTTTTAGTTGGGACACGGTTTTGACATGTTGCCCAGGCTGGTCTCGAACTCCTGGCTGCAAGTGAGCTGCCCACCTTGGCCTCCCAAAGTGCTGGGATTGCAGGTATGAGCCACTGCGCCCGGGGCCCTTTGTATCTTTTATTTTCGATTCAGTGGACACCTGTGCCAGCTTCCTACCTGAGTATATTGCATGAGGCTGAGGTTTGGAGTCTGAATGATGATGAGCACAGTATTTAACAGTTAGTTTTTCAATCCTCATGCCCCTTTTTTTCAGTGCTCCCTGGTAGTCCCGAGTCCATTATTGCCACTTTTAAATCCATGAGTACCTGAAGTTTAGATTCTACTTTATTTATTTATTTATTTTTGAGACCGAGTTTCACTCTTGTTGTCCAGGCTGGAGTAAAATGGTGTGATCTCGGCTCACTGCAACCTCCGCCTCCCAGGTTCAAGCGATTCTCCTGCCTCAGCCTCCCAAGCAGCTGGGATTGCAGGCATCCCCCACCACGCCCGCCAAATTTTTTGTATTTTTAGTAGAGACAGGTTTTCTTCTTGTTGGTCAGGCTGGTCTCAAACTCCCAGCCTCAGGTGATCCACCCGCCTCAGCCTCCCACAGTACTGGAATTACAGGCGTGAGCCACCTTGCCTGGCCTAGATCCTGCTTATAAGTGAGAACAGGCAGTCTTTGGTTTGCTGTTACGGAGTCTGATGCATTTTGACAAATTTGTCTACTTGCTTGCTGTACATTTTGTTTCTCCCAAGGATTGTTTTCTAAGAATCAGGTTTTATTAAGGTGGCATTTATATATAGTAAAATTCGGCACAGTCTTGTAAACATCACCACCAAATACATATTTATTTATTTATTATTATTTGATTTATTATTATTTTTTAGAGATGGTGTCTCACTGAGTCTCAGTCTCCCATACTGGAGTGCAGTGGTGCCATTAGAGCTCACTGCATCCTCCAACTCCTGAGCTCAAGCGATCCTCCTGCCTCAGCCTCCTGAGTAGCTGGGACTACAGGCAACCACCACCCTCTACCAGTGAATTCAAAAAATTGATCCTGGTATATGTTGCCAGAATCCTTGTTCTTCAGCCTCCCAAAGTGCACAGATGACAGGCGTGCACCACTGTGCCGGGCCAAATACTTGTAATTTAAATTATAGTTGGGCCGGGCACAGTGGCTTAAGCCTGTAACCCAGCACTTTGGGACGCCAAGGTGGGCAGTTCACCCGAGGTCAGGAGTTCCAGACCAGCCTGGCCAACATGATAAAACCCCATCTCTACTAAGAGTACAAAAATTAGCCAGACATGGTGGTGGGTGCCTATAATCCCGACTACAGTCTGGAGGCTGAGACAGGAGAATCGCTTGAACCCAGGAGGCGGAGGTTGCAGTGAGCCAAGATTGCACCATTGCACTCCAGCCTGGGCAACAACAACGAAACTCCATCTCAAAAAAATAATAATAAATTATAGTTGGAAGAAAGGGGTTTCCTAAAGACCCAAAGGAAATGTCCTCTTTGTTCCTTGAAGCCACAGAGAGGATTTTTCTGCCTCCCCCACAACTGTTTTCCTTCTGAAAATTCGTAACTGCTATCAGTCTGTTCTCCCCTCCGTCACTATACGTCTGTCCTTGAAGCCTTATTTGAACAAAGGATTCTTTTGTTGTTGTTATTGTTGTTGTTAAGACGGAGCCTCACTCTGTTGCCAGGCCGGAGTGCAGCAGTGCTCACGCCAACCTCCGCCTCCCCAGTTCAAGCAATTCTCCTGCCTCAACCTCCCGAGTAGATGGGATTACAGGTGCCTGACACTGCCCGGCTGGTTTTTGTATTTTTAGTAGAGACAGGGTTTCACCATCTTGGCCAGGCTGGTCTCGAACTCCTGACCTTGTGATCCACCCGCCTCGGGCTCCCAAAGTGCATTACAAGTGTGAGCCACCTCGCCTGGCCTTTTTTTTTTTTTTTTTTTTTTTTGAGACAGTCTCACTCTGCCACCTAGGCTGGAGCTATCTTTTGTACTTTTAGTAGAGATGAGCTTTCACCATGTTGACCAGGCTGGTCTCGAACTCCTGACCTCAGGAGATCCACCCCCCTCGGCCTCCTAAAGTGCCGGGATTACAGTTGTGAGCCGCCGTGCCCAGCCTGCTCTTCATTCTTTTATCCAGGACTTTCCCACCCTCCAACAGAGACAGAGACAGTCATCACAGAAGGGAATGAAGGAGGCCAATGGTGCGTGGACTGCTTGATTAGGAGTTTGAGATACACCTAGGCAACATGGCAAAAGCCTCTCTCTGCTAAAAATACAAAAAATAGCCAGGTGTGGTGGCACCTGCCTGTAAACCCAGCTGCTTGGGAGTCTGGGGCAGGAGAATCACTTGAACACGGGAGGCAGAGGCTGCAGCGAGCTGAGATTGTGCCACTGCATTCCATCCTAGGCGACAGAGTGAGACTCTGCCTCAAAAAGAAAAAAAAAAAAAAAAGAAAAGAAAAAAGAGGATGGACACGATGGCTCATGCTTGTAATCCTAACACTTTGGGAGGTCGAGGTGGGTGGATCTCCTGAGGTCAGGAGTTCGAGACCAGCCTGGTCAACATGGTGAAACTCCATCTCTACTAAAAATACAAAAAATAGCTGGGTGTGGTGGTGGGTGCCTGTAATCCCAGCTATTTGGGAGACTGAGGCAGGAGAATCACTTGAAACCAGGGGCTGGAGGTTGCAGTGAGCAGAGATCGCACCGCTTCACTGCAGGCTAGGGAAAAAAGCGATACTCTGTCTAAAAAAAAACAAAAGGAAGGGAATGAAAGAACCAAGACGGAGCCTCCGTGTGCCAGGGCTTAGCTGTTCTGCCGGCCCACCCGCAGCCCTGGAGTGTCGCCTCTGATCCCAGCAGAGCGGAGCCTCCTCGCTGGCAGGTCATTTCCTCACCCAGTGAGATCGGAGTTCCCCCCCCCCACCCCCGCTCGCAGGCTGTTTCCTCACCCAGTGGGATCGGAATCCCCCCCAACCCCCTCCACCCCCCCTGCTCCCCCTGCCGCTCGCAGGCTGTTTCTTCACCCAGTGGGATCGGAGCCTCCCTGCTCACAGGCCATTTCCTCACCCAGAGACCTTTTCACAATGTTCTTGGCAGCAGCTGTTGGCCAACTTGGTTTTAAGTTTTTTGAGCAACTTTACAAAAACTAAAGGGAAGCTCCCCTCCATGTCTGGGTCCCCACCCCACCCTGGGTGTCCTCTCTTTGGCACCTTTCTTATTTCCATGAGATTTCCTTGGCTCATTGAGTTACGTCACCTCCTTTTCCTGCCTGGAGCCACGAAGCCTCCTCTGCAGGTCTCCAACACTGCTTCCTTTTCCCCCAACTTCTCTGCCAGGGTCGCTAACACCACTGCTCCTGGGCCAGCCCTCAGCTTTAATTTACCCTGGACCCTTGTGTTTTTGTTATGTGTGTTTTTTGGAGCTAAGGTCTTGTGCTGTCACCCATGCTGGAGTGCAGTGGTGCAATCACAGCTCACTGCAGCCTCCACCTCCTGGACTCAAGTGATCCTCCTGCCTCAGCCTCCCAAGTAGCTGGGACTAAAGGCATGCACCACCAGGTGCAGCTACATTTTTTTGTAGAGGCAGGGGTCCTGCTATGTTGCCCAGGCTGGTCTCAAACTCCTAGCTTCAGATGATCATTTCACCTAGGCCTCCTAGAGTGCTGGGATTAGCAGCATGAGCCACTGTACCAGTCCTCTCATGTATTTTTTTTATTGATTAATTTATTTTGAGACAAAGTCTCACTGTATTGCCCAGGCTGGAGTGCAGTGGTGCAATCTTGTTTCACTGCAACCTCCGCCCCCTGGGTTCAAGCGATTCTCCCACCTCAGCCTCCCAAGTAGCTGGGATTAGAGGCATCCGCCACCACGTCTGGCTAATTTTTGTATTTTTAGTAGAGACAGTTTCGCCATGTTGGCCAGGCTGGTCTCGAACTCCTGACCTCAGATCCAACCACCTCGGCCTCCTAAAGTGCTGGGATTACAGGCGTGAGCCAGCCCTCTTCTCACTATTTCAATGAATTTCTATTGTAGACTCTCCTGCATACCCCAGGAAGGAGAACTCTCACCCTGTAATGCACATATATACATGAGACCACCATTGTTCTCACCCGGCAGTCATAATCGTGAGTGAAAATAATTAGTAATAAATTTACTTTTACTATAATAAATTAGATAATGATTATTATGGCAGCCAATCGTTCCTGGTTACCTCCCATATGCTTCCAATGTGGCCACACAGGCTCCTCTGCTGAGCTCATGTGACCACTTGCCTCAGGCCATTCCACAAAGAATACAGAAGTCAATGTATCACGTTGTCGCTTTCTGTACAAACCAACTAGTTCCTGAGGGAGGCAGAAAGTTTTTTTTTTCCAGAACCATAGCTAATTCCAGTGGAAGGAATGATAACATTGGACATAATCCTCAAGAGATTATTAAATCAAGAATTGATGGCTGGGGGTGGTGGCTCACACCTCTAATCCCAGCATTGTAGGAAGCAGAGGCAAGTGGATCATTTGAGGTCAGGAGTTCAAGACCAGCTTGGCCAACATGGTGAGACCCTTTCTCTACTAAAAATGCAAAAATTAGCCCAGCATGGTGGCACATGCTTGTAGTCCCAGCTTCTTGGGAGGCTGAGGCAGGGGAATTGCTTGAACACGGCGGGTGGAGGTTGCAGTGAGCCAAGATTGTGTCACTATACTCCAGCCTGGGCAACAAGAGCAAAACTCCATCTCAAAAACAAACAAAATAATTGATGGCCACTAACAACTTTTTTTTTTTTTTTTAAGTGAGACAGGGCCTCACTCTGTTGCCTAGGCTGGAGTGCAGTGCCAAGATCATAATTCTGTGCAGCCTCAGCCTCCTGGGCTCAAGCAATCCTCCCACCTCAGCCTCCCAAGTAGCTGGGACCAAAAGCAAGTGCTGCCACATCTGGCTAATTATTTTATTTTACTTTTTATTTATGTTTTGAGACAAAATCCCAAGCTGGAGTGCAATGGCACCATCTTGGCTCACTGCAACCTCCACCTCCTGGGTTCAACCGATTCTCCTGCCTCAGTCTCCCAAGTAGCTGGGACTACAGGCGCATGTCACCACACCCAGCTAATTTTTGTGTTTTTAGTAGAGGCGGGGTTTCACCATGTCGGCCAGGATGGTCTCAATCTCTTGACCTCATGATCCGCCTGCCTTGGCCTCCCAAAGTGCTAGGATTACAAGCGGGAGCCACCACGCCCAGCCTTTTTTTAAATTTTATTTTAACTCAACGTCTCGCTTTGTCACCCAGGCTGAAGTGCTGTGGCACGATCACAGCTCACTGCAGCCTCAAAATCCTGGGCTCCACCGATCCTCACAGGAGGGTTTTGATTATCTGTATAACGCGTGCCGAAGGGGCTTGATTTCATGCTTGTTAGGGCCTGATATTGTCAGCTGCCGCCGCCCACAGGGACACATAAATATTTGTAGACTCAATATTTGCCTTTAGTGTGAAGACATGACATCATCTGGGTGTAAGTAAGGGGCAGAGGCAGAGGTGGTTTAAGCAATAGACTTTTGTCTCTGCTGAGAACCGCGGAATGACCCCTGACCTACTTCCCTGTCGTCTCTAATTAGGGTCACCGAATCTCCAGTTACAGACGCGGATGATCAAAGAAACGGGGAAATTGCGCCGCAGCGCCCCCTGGCGCGCTCGCAGCGCGTGCCTACAAAACCCGGTCCCCTAGCGAAACTGTGGCTTCCCAGGAAGTTGAGTTTAAATGTTTTTCTTTTTCTTTCTTCTTAATCTAGAAAAGATCATTTATTGTGTCAAATAACAGTTAGACATGGTTACATTTTCAAATTTTTTTTACAAAGAGTATTGGCCGGGCGCAGTGGCTCACGCCTGTAATTTCAACACTTTGGGAGGTCGAGGGGGGTGGATCACGAGGTGAAGTGATCAAGACTAGCCTGGCCAACATGGTGAAACCTCGTCTCTACTAAAAATACAAAAATTAGCTGGGTGTGGTGACATGCGCCTGTAGTCCCAGCTACTTGGGAGACTGAGGCAGGAGAATCGGTTGAACCCAGGAGGCGGAGGTTGCAGTGAGCTGAGATCGTGCCACTGCACTCCAGTCTGGGTGACAGAGTGAGACCCTGTCTCAAAAATACATATATTTAGGATCTTGCCATGTTGCCCAGGCTGGCCTGAAACTCCTGGCCTCAAGCAATCCTCCAGCCTCAACCTCCCAAAGTGCTGGGGTTGCAGGTGTGAGCCATCATGCCTGACCTTGAGCTTAAGTTTTAAACATTAAAACCACCTCCCTCCCACTCCCTGTGCCTCCCGTAAGTTAAAACACGTCCCTGCTGAGGCCCTGCCAAGGCATATCCAGGGCGGGCGGACCCCAGGGGTCCACAGCCGACCTACTTTCTTCCCCACACCTCATCCCCTTCACAACTCTGCTCATCTATCTCTGCCCTGGTGGGAGATTCAGATAAATCCTAATCATGGAATTGCTGAATCAGAGGAGTTGCATTTTTCTCAGCCCTCACCTGTGAATTGTGTGTGCAGTTTTTCTGGGATGAGTGTCCTTAGACTTCCCTGAATTCTCAAAAAGATCTGTAACCTCAAAATCATGAGGGAAGCTGGGCACAGTGGGGCTGGGAGGAGAAAGCAAGGGAGTTTGTTGTGTGCTTCACATGAATACACCAGAAGTGGAACACAACTCCTGGCATCGTGAGCCTACCAGTACCCTTGAGACAGTTCCGGGGCGGAGCGGCGGGGGGGGCGGCGGTTGGAGCTCCAGGGTCCATTCTGCTTGTTAATAACAATATTAACTAGTTCCAGCGAAAACAGAGCAGCAGCAGCTGTCAAGCTGTCACACTTCCCCGTCGTCAGCCTTCCTGCGCCATCTCCGTTCTCTCCTCTGCAAAGCAGCTGCTATTCTGGGCTCCTTGTTTTTAGATGGGGAACCCCGTACGTTGGCCAGGGCCTCACTGCTAGAAAATCTTTAAGCTGATACTCAAAAGAGAGTCCCGGTTCCTTTTTTTTTTTGAGAGGAAGTCTTGCTTTCTCCGCCAGGCTGGAATGTGGAGGTGCAATCTTGGCTTACTCCTGGGTTCAACCGATTCTCCTGCCTCAGCCTCCCAAGTAGCTGAGATTACAGGCGCCTGCAGCCACACCTGGTTAGTTGTTTTGTATTTTTAGTAGAGATGGGGTTTCTTTTTTTTTAATTTTTTTTTTTAAGATGGGTTTTCACCATGTTGGTCAGGCTGGTGACCTCAGGTGATCCACCTGCCTTGGCCTCCAAAGTGCTTGGATTACAGGTGTGAGCCACAACGCCCAGCCCTTTTTTAAATTTCAGTCTCATGAGATCTGAAGAGATGGGGTTTCAACATGTTGGCCAGGCTGGTGTCAAACGCCTGACCTTAAGTGGTCCACCAGCACTGGCCTCTCAAAGTGCTGGGATTAGAGGCATGAGCCACCGTGCGTGGCAGAGAGTCCAAGTTCTTAACCTCCATGAGGGCTTGAGGCCCTTGGGGGCAGGGGGAGGCGAATTCTTCTGAGAGGATAATAGGGGTTGGTGGGGCCTGGGGTACAGGCCTGGCTCAGCACAACTCCCAGGGGCTCCCTTGGAAAGAAAGTGAGGTGGGTGCTGGCTGGCAGAAAGATGAGAAGACTTTATTTCTCTGGAAACGGAGGGGTAGTGGGTGGGGGCCAGGGGTCAGGGCAGGGGAACGTTCTCCAGCTTCTGGTCCAGCATCTTCAGATCATCCAGGAAGCGGGTTGGGGTGAGGATGTGTGAGGACCCTGGGCAGGAGCAGAGGTTTGGGGATGTTTTCGTGGTGCTGGGGGGGTGCTGCCTCAGTCTTTGACAGGCTCCCACCAGGGTCCCACCTGGTGCAGATCTGTCCCTGTCCCTCGACAAACCAGGCTCCTGATGCCAAGGACTCGAGTCTAGAAGCCTTGAGTATACAAGGCCAGCCCCCGGGAACCCGAGCCCCAGAGCCCCCGAACCCCCGGGAATCTGAGCCCCAGAGCCTCTGAACCCCCAGGAACCAGAGACCCAGAGCCCCCAAACCCCCAGGAACCCAAGCCCCAGAGCCCCCAAACCCCCAGGAACCCAAGCCTCAGAGCCCCAGGGTCCCCGTCCTGATGACTTACCAATGAGCACCTCCCACTTGCCCTCGGTGGCCCTGGTGACCTCATAGGCGGCCCGCATCTCCGACATTGCCACGCCGCCCATGACGTACACTATGAGTCGGGGGCCCGCCCGGGCCTCTACGCCGGCCTTGTTCTTGTGCCAGTGACCGAAGCGGGCACTGTGTGGGGCAGGGGCAGAAAGTCCAGGCAGGAGACCCTCACCGCCGCCAGGCCACCCACCTAACATGGGCCTGGGCCTGGGCCTGGGCGGGGGCGGCCTCACCTGACAGCGGCCTGGGAGCTGGCTGCAGGGGTGGGGTCGGATACGAAGGGCCACAGCTTCCTGTCCAGCCGGTCCTCCACAGCGTCCTGGCAGCCGAGAGGGAGGGTGAGGGGAGGAGCTCCAGGCAATAGGCCCGGGGTCAGGAATGCCCCCCACAGGATGTTCAGCGGCCAAGATCCTGGCAGACACCAACCACCATCTGTACCTCCTACCCCTGGGGTACCCATGAGTCTAGGCCTGTAGTCCATTGGGGACCCATAATTCTAGACCCATAATTCCACGAGGACCTAGAAATCTAAACTCATAACTCATTGGGGACCCACAAATCTAGTCCCATAACTCCTTGGAGACCCAGAATTCAAGACCCATAACTCCTGGGGAACCCAGGAATCTAGACCCATAACTCAGTGGGGACCCACAAATCTAGTCCCATAACTCCTTGGGGACCCAGAAATCTAGATCCATAATTCCTTGGGGACCTCCTGGCCCTTGGGGACCATCAGTCAACACTCCTAGCCCTTTGGACCCCAGAGTCCGGGCCCTCAGTCCCTCGGAGCCCCAGGAGTCCAGGTATTCAAGGTGTGGGGAGGAGGTGGCCCAGGTCTCTGGCAGGAGGAGGGCCGGCGCTCTTAGGACAAGGAGGAAGTCAGGAAGCCGGGCCCTAGCCAGTCACCATTGGATGTTGCTGCCCTGTGATCCTGGGAAGGCCAGGACTGGGGTTGGGGGGCTCCTGGGGGGCAGGGGAACAGACTAGAGAGAGCGGAGGCAGGTGGGAAGGAAGTGAGGCTCCCCAGCACAGGCCCCGCTGTCGCCCCAATTCCTCAGCTGCGGGCTCAGTGCCCCCCTCAGCAGAGCAGATCGGTGCCAAGGGAATGCCAGCAATGAGGATTTGCCCTTAAGCCCCGAGGCTTAGTGCCTCAGGCAGGGGGAGGCTGAGCCACCAACTGATGCAGAGAACTGGGCCCCCCGCCAACCTGTCCACCCAGTACCTCCATCACATCCTTGACGACTGGGGTCCAGCGGGACAGCTGATAGGTGGGCTCCATGCGCTCCCTCGGCTCCAGCCGGCTGGAGGCCCCTGAGCCCTACAGGTGGGGCAGGGAGGGCCAAGGGAGGCATTGAGGGGAAGGAGGCTGGTCACAGAGGGCCGGGGCCTGGTGTGGCTGGTGGGGTGAGGGATGGCAGGCAAAGACGGGGAAATGGAACAGAGAGACAGAGACAGAGAGAGAGCCAGAGAGAGTCAAAGAGAGAGAATCAGAGGGAGAGAGAGAGAGAAGCATGGGGGAGAGAGGACGGGGGAGAGAGAGAGACAGACAAGAGAGAGTCACAGAGAGAGAGACAGGAGGAGAGCCAGAGAGAGAGGAGGGGTGAAGACAGAGAATGGGGGGGAGAGAGAGAAGGGGAGGAGAGAGAGAGAGACAGAGACAGAGATAGGGAGAGAGATAAGAGGCAGTGGGATAAAGTATGAAGGCAAAGAGAGGGACCAGAGATGAAGTAGGAAAGATGGAGACGGGGACAGAAGGAGGACGGACAGGGGAGGGGAGCGAGACAGAGAACCGAGAGAAAGGGGAAGGTAGAGAGAAGGTAAGAGACAGAGAGATGGACACAGAGAAACAGCACACAGTAAGACAGATGAGAGATCGAGGGAGAGATGGGGACGGGGTGGGGGCACCGTGGCAGAGGCCGGGTCAGGGGAGGGGGGACACAGGGCCAGAGAGAGACAGGAGAGGCTCATCCGAGAGTCAAGCATGCACAGGAAGTGGCTGTGTGTGGGAGCTGGATGGGTGGGGGGGACCCTCGGAGACCCCGGGAGCCCAGGTAGTGTGTCATCACCCCTATGCTGGGGACCCTACTCCCTGCCTCTGGGACTCAGACCACCAGCCCTGCACTGCACCACTGCGGAGTCCAGCACAGCAGCACCCACATCTCCCTCCCCCTGCCTACCGTGTGAGCTGCGATTGGGGAAGGCTCCCATATCCTCTGGGCCCCAGCCCAGACCAGACACACTGCTTTGGGTCCCCCAGGAACCACCGGCCCTCTTGACTGGCAGGGCCCCAGCTGTGCCCCGCACCCTCGACCCGGGTCCCCCCACACCCATTCCTGGCATACCACGGGGTTGGTGACAGTGCCTCCCAGCTGCTCCAGGTTGCGGATGAGGCTGCTGTGTGCCTGCACGTTGGCATGCTGGATCAGCTTGGCCAGGTTCTCCTCACTCACGCCTGGGACACGGGGATGGGTGGGGTGGAGGCGGTGGCCAGGTGGGCTCCCGGTTTAGGGGAGTTTGGGGTGGGCTGAGGAGCGCCCAGGATTCAGATGGGCGAATCCTGCAGTGGGGAGGGCCTCGAGACCCTGGGCTAATGTGAGCAACAGTGGGGAACCTAGGAGGGGTAGATGAGGGGTTCCTCTAGGTGAGACGAGGGAGCCCCACATCAGCAGGGGGACCCCACCTCAGTGGAGGAATCCCCAAGCCAATGGAGGAGGGTCCCTGGGTCCAGAGGGTAGCTGTGGGGGTCGGTGAGCCCAGTGACTAGAAATGACCCGGGGAGAGCTGTGGGGTTTGGTGGTTCCCAAAACTGTGGGAGATGCTGGCGAATGGGGGCGTCCCGACGCCCCACAGCCCCCACTCACCATTCCGAAGGAGGATGTAGAGCAACAGGACCCGGATCTTGTCATAGGCAGGCACCGCCGCGTCCAGCAGCACCGGTACGATCAGCTTCATGGAGTCCTTGATCTTCTCCCCCTCCGCGTCGGAGCCCATGGCCAGGTCCTGCGGGCACGGGGTCAGCCGTCCACCGGCCACTACGTGTCAGGGAATGGGACAGGAGAAGCGGGCCAGGGACGTCCCCTGGGGTAGGCGAGCCAGGGAAGTCCCCAGGATCCTTGGCGAGAAGACATTTGGGTCCTACCTCATCTCAGCACCAGGTCTCTCAAGGTCCTACCCCTGTCCAGGGACAGTCTCTCCAAATGCCCTGCTCTTTACCCAGGTCCCACCTCTCCAAGGCCCCACCCACCTATGCACAGACCACAGCCCTATCCTGAGATTCCCCCGCCCTCGCCAGGCTCTGCCTTCCCAGGTCCCACTTCTCCAAAGCCCCACCTACTTCTCCAAGGCTCCACCCCTCACCCAGGTCCCATCTGTCTAAGGTCCTGCCTACCTCTCCAAAGTCCCACCCACCTATGTACAGGCCACACCCCTGTCCTGGGACCACCTGTCTAAGGCTCTGCCCCTCACCCAGGTCCCACCTCTCCAGGGCCCTATCCACCTATGCAAAGGCCACACCCTCATCCTAGGACCACTTCTCCTCTCCAGAACCTCCTTTCCCCTCCAGGTCCCACCTCTCTCCAAGGCCCCTCCCCCAGGCCCCCCATCTCTACAGTTTGGCCCCCCATGCCCCACCCCCACAGGCCCCGCCCCACCTGCTCCACGCTACACAGCTTCTCTACCGAGCCTTTGAAGTGCTTCATGCAATCATCTGCTAGATGCAGGTGTGTAGAATACTGCGGGGTGCAGGGTGGGAGTAGGGGAGTTAGAAGGCTGAGTCAAGGCAGAACGCAGACAGAGCTTGGGCTTGAGGGGCCAAAGTGTCCCTGCTGCCTGTCCGAGCGCACCTTATTCAGCTCTTTCTGGTACTGTGGCATCTTTTTCAGGATGTGGGACAGGTCTTTGATGTTGGCCTGGGGAGGCAGGGGAAAGAGGGCAGGGACTGGGGGACGAGGCCAGGCCATGCCCACTTGGGACCCACTCCAGGCTGGAAATCCCGACTGTGGCCCTGCCCCCATGGGGAGGGGCTTTTCTCCAGCAGCACCTGTGGTGACCCGGGTCTGTGCCTACCTTGTCTGTGGTCAGCCTCTTGCTCTCACAGAAGGTCTTCAGGAGCTCTGTGACCTTCCTGGCCATGAGGGTGGGGAGGGGTGAGGTTTAGGGGGAAGAGCCAGAGCCAGGGGCCCCGCGTCCCTGCACCAGGCCATGGGTAAGCCTACTCAGGGGGCACATGGGGAGGTGGGGTGAAATTGGAGGCCAGTCTGGAGACACGCTGAGGGGCGCTCACAAGGGCCGAATGCCTGGCAGCAGCCAGGGATCCCAGCGCCACAACCAGGCCCACAGTAGGGGAAGGGGGGACCCGGTCCCCGTGTGCACGCACTTGGACACATCCGCGATGTGCATGTGGCGAAGCTCTGCCCACAAGTCGTCCTCTTCATCCAGCAGGACGGCCTTCTCCCGCGCCTCACACAGCCCAGTGGTCTCGTATCTGGGGAGGAAGGAGGGAGCCTGGGGGTCAGGGGAGCTGACCAGGGAACCACGTGGGAGGCAAGGGTGGGGATGGCTTCCGAGTCTGCAGACCTGTACGTGTCCTGCTCTATGTCCAGCAGGTCATAGGCCATGGCCTGGAATGTGAGTTCATGCAGCAGCGGGGAGACGGGGTCGGCTGCCCGGTCCATGATTAGCAGCTGTGAGCGGGTTTTCTCTGGGCCCTGGGGTGGGGGTTGGGGTAGGAAGGAGCCACTGACCCTAAGCCAGCTGGAGCTGCCCCTCACCTCCCCAGCACGCACCCTCACCTCGCCCAGACTGGGAGTGTCTGCCTTGAAGGCGTTCAGCTTGGCCAGGACGGCATGGGCCAACTGGGCTGTGTCCTCTGGGCCCCTGGCGGGGAGGTCAGACACGGGGGGACATCATCAGGTATGGGGTCAAGGATGGGGTTGAAGGTGGGAGTCAGGGGCCAGGGTGAGGGCTGGGGTCAGAAGAGAGGTTAAAGGTTAGGTGCTGCACACATTCAAGGTGGGGGGGACGGCATCGGGGTGGGGCGGGATGGGGTCCCCACTTGCGGTAGCGGATGGCCGGGTACTCTTGCAGCGTGGCGCACAGTGTGGCAATCTGTTGGGCCAGCGCCTCGAGCTGCCGCGTGCGCTCCCCTGCCCGGAAGGGGCAGTAGAGGTTGTAGGTACTGTGGGGGGCATCGAGGGAGAACACCTGGATGGGGAGGGGGAGAGATGTGCCAGGGTTGCCGCTGCAGGTGCACACCTGCCTCAATTCCCGCTGCCGCCACCTGGTTCCTGAAGCCTGCTTTGCCAACTTGTAGGCAGGCCCCAGGTCACCCCCCAAACCAATGCCTGGAGGAACTGGCGAGTCAGTGGATAAATAACCCCAGTCCCTGTCCCTTAGGCTGGCTGTACAACCCTGTGGTGCGCTCTGTGCTGCCCCCTGCAGGGGCCCAGTGGGACAGAATTCAACGCAAGTGCTCCTTGGACTACGTTTGTACCTCCCCTTTTTAAAATTTTACTTCATTTATCTGTTTTTGAGACAGGATCTCGATCTGTCACCCAGGCTGGAGCACAGTGGTGAAATCATAGCTCACTGCAACCTTGACCTCCCGCGCTCAAGCAATCCTCCCACTCCAGCCTCCTGAGTAGCTGGGACTACAGGTGCATACCACTATGCCTGGTTAATTTCTTTCTTTTTTTTTAAAGACTGGGTCTTGCTCTGTACCCAGGCTGGTCTCAAACTCCTGGCCCCAAGCGATCCTCCTGCCCTGGTCTCCCACAGCGCCCAGCCTCAGTATCTGTTTCTGAGGGAACAGGGGACATTTGGTCACAGACCCCAATCCCCTAGGAGGAGCCTGGGCCGTACCTGGGACTCATAGGGGAGGAAGGCAAGGTGAATCTCCTTCAATGTCTTCACCACTTTTGCCAGACGAGAGCGACCCAGCTCACTGAACAGGGGCTCAGGGCAGGCTGGGGTGAGGCAGGAGGGGGGCATCAGGCCAGAGCAGCCCCCCATGTCCTCACCCCAGGCCCTGACACCCTGGGCCCCCCTCACTCACTGTCGGTGAAGAAGACATGGGCTGCTTTGTAGGTGAACGTTGGGGTCCCCCGGAAGTCCGCGATCAAGGCCTGAACCGACTGGGGAAGGTGGGTCACTCTCTGGGCCTGAGCCTACACCCGCAGGCTCGTTGTCTGCCCCACCTCCCAGCCGCCGCCCATTTGCCACCACATGCAAACACGGATGGACAGGGTCATGCATATGTGCACGTGCACACCAGCATCCACATGGGCACACGTGCACACACACACACATGCATACACAGATGCACAAACGTACACACGCACACGTGCAGACACAGACATGCATACACAGATGCACAAACAAGTACACATGCACACGTGCACACACACATGCACAGATGCACAAACATGTACACATGCACACGTGCACACACAGACATGCATACACAGATGCACAAGCATGTACACACGCACACGTGCACACACACATGTATACACAGATGCACAAACATGTACACATGCACACGTGCAGACACGCACACACACACGTGCACACATACACCTGTACACACATGCACGCATGTACACACGCTCACTCATGTAGGCACCTTCTCTGTGGGGCTCAGCAAATAAATGGCCTCCAGGCTGGGAATGGGTTCCCGCCGTTTGTTGATGTCTTCAACAACTGGGAGGAACAGAGGAAGGGACACAGGTGGGTGGCATCCAGGTAGGGCCACGTGGGGAGTCTCAGGTGTGGGGAGTTGGAGCCTTGGGGAGCAGGGCTGGATGCTTAGGGGCGACAGGAGGAGAAACACACCTAGGGGGTCGCCCAGCTAAGAGCCACACGGGAGGGTTCTGTACACTTGGGGTTCTGCAGCCAACTGGGTTCCCAAATTTACAGACAGGGAAACTGAGGTACTCAGAGGACAGGCTCCCTCAGCACCTGTCCCTCAATGGCAAAGTGACTGGGGCACCTCCTGGGGTCACCCATCGAAGGCTCTGCATTCTTGGGGCCCCACATCCAGAGTCCACCCTGGGAGTCCCACACAGGGCTCCATGCAGGGGCTGCACGGTCAGGAAGGGGCTGCAGCCGAGGAGTCCTGCAGGGGAGGTCTGAAATCCATGGGCTCCCGAGGTCAGCTTGCAACATTTAGGAAATGTACTTGGTCACATGATCCAGGCTGTCCGTGCAGCAGAGAGCTGTATACTTGGGAGTTCTGGACGATTTGAGGGGATCCTACACTCCAGGGCAGCACCCTGGTATCAGGGCACATTCAGGGGGTCCCACACTCAGGTCCCATCTCACTGGGGACATGTTTACTCACTGGTGATGCCCTCAGCTAGGATGTCTGACATTTTGCAGCAGGAAGACAAGATGCGCATGCTCGGGTGATCCATGATAAGCACCTGTCCAGATGGATGGACAGATGGACAGAGAAGCAGGTGGAAGAGGCCACAGCTGGCCCCAGGAGGGGCCAAGGCAGTAGGAGCGGCAGTTTCAAGGGCTGGTTGGGCAGGAGGACCCAGGACCCATTCACCCAACTCCACCCCTGTGGACAGGCAGTTCTCAGGGTCTCCACATTCAGGGTGTTCCCCATGGGCCTGATCAGGGGTTACCTCTGGGTACCAAGGCATTTGCCTTGCCCGTACCTTCCACTCCCCATCCTTCTTGACACTCCGAATAACTCCGCTCAGAATTTCTGCAGGGAAGGGAGGGGAGGGGTCAGAATGCTGGTTCTCTGGTCCCACCACTGCCCCGTCTTCTCAGCCTTGGGGCTGAACCCCCATCTTAATTCCCATTTACTTTTTTTTTTTTTTCAGACAGAGTCTCACTGTGTCACCAGGCGCCAGGCTGGAGTGAAGTGGTGCCATCTTGGCTCACTGTAACCTCCACCTCCCGGGTTCAAGCCTCAGCCTCCCAAGTAGTTGGCGCACACCACCACGCCCAGCTACTTTTTGTATTTTAGTAGAGACGGAGTTTCACCATGTTGGCCAGATGGTCTCGATCTCTTGACCTCGTGATCTGCCCGCCTTGGCCTCTCAAAGTGCTGGGATTAAAGGCGTGAGCCACCACACCCAACCTACCTTTTTTTTTTTTTTTTTTAAAGAGGAGGGTCTCTGTGATCTAGGCTGAAGTGCAGTGGTGTGATCATAGCTCACTGCAGCCTCCAACTCCTGGGCTCCAGCAATCCTCTCACCTCAGCCTTCCAAGCAGCTGGGACTACAGGTGTGTGTACCACACACAGCTAATTTATTTTTATTTCTGTACAGATGAGGTCTCGCTATGTTGCCCAGGCTGGTTTCAAACGCTTAGCCTCAAGCAGTCCTCCCGCCTCAGCCTCCCAAAGTGCTGGGATTACAGACATGAGACACTGCATGGGAACCACGTATTTTTACTCCCCAGTTCTGTGAGGTGGCTTCTAGGGTCACCCCCAATTCACAGACAGGGAAACAGATTCTTAGGCGACATGCAACTCACCTAAGCATCCTGAGTGCCTAAATGGCAGAGTGCCTGGGCAAAAGTAGCCACTCAATAACACGTTTTAGATGAATGAAAAGTGGAGAGCCAGGATCATCTACAGCTCTATTTGCCTCTAGAACTAGGCTCTGGGCTTCTCCACCTACTATCTTAAGTTTTCCTGCTGTCCTTACTGGTTTCAGCCAGTCCCCTGGCCCTGGTCTAAAATGTAGGACCCCTGGTTCCCAGCTCTGAGGCATGCCTAGCTGTGGCTATCCCACCGACCTCCCGCCTCAGTTTTCTCATCTGTAAAATGGAATCACTGTTTTTCCAATCTCCCCCAATTAAGGGGGTCTGAGCCACCGACGGCTCTGCCTAGAGGAGGGAGAGGAGGGAAGTAACGGGGTGGCCCCGCCCAGCCACGTCCACTGTGTCATGTCCACTGTTATCAGGGTGGCCAGGGCGGAAGGAGCAGCTGAGGCCGGAACTCCCCGGGTAGAGAAGGAGACGCCCTCCACCCCTCCCCCAAGAACCAGGTCCCGTGAGGCCTGGACGACTGGCTGCTTCAGCTGCAAGAGGCTCCTGGGGATGGGGCAAGGAGGAAGGCGCCCCCTACATCACCCCTGTGGGGCCTGGACACGTCCCCTGAGCGCTCATAGCCTCTGAGGTCGCTGATCAGAGTCCCGGGGGAGTCCCAAGAATCCAGTCCCTGAACTTTGTCCGGCTCAAGAGATCCTAGAGTGTGGGCATCCAGCTGTACCCTCCTCCCCCGGCAGGTACTCTAGGAGGCTGAGGAGTCTGGGCCCCAGCCTACGCCACCCTCTAACCGTCCCCTTTGGGTCCCCAGAGTCCGGTCCCCCAATTTTTTCCCGCTCCGGCACCAGAGAGCAGGGACATCCAGCTGGGGCCCCTGTCCCCACCCGCCCCCTCGAGGATCAGCTGCTGGGCGCCCAGCCTGGCCCAGAACTCCCAGACGCCACGACCCCGAGGTCCCAGAGCCCGTGTGCTCCCGCCCTCCGCCCCCCAGGGGACGCCAGAGCCCGGCCTTGGAGAGGCACTCACTTTCCCCCACCACCGCCTTCAGCCCCGAGGGCGCCATCTTCCCAGAGGGGCGCCGCCGCCGCCGCTTCCGGGTCTGTCCCAAGGTGGGGGCGTGGCCCCGCGCGTCACCCACGTGGACCCCGCCCCGCGGGCCGTGGCCCCGCCCCCTGCGCACCTGGCCCCACCCCGCCGTTGGTACTCGCCCAGGCCCAGGAAGTTGAGTCCCTGCGGGGAGGACGGGCAGGTGCGTCCGCGCTGCCGAGCACGAAGTAGTTGGAGGGGCACACCTCGACGACACGCTCACAGATGGGAGTTCAGACACACACTTCCTGGCTTGCGTGCGAAGCGGGATCGCAGAGCAATAACCCCTCCAGCTTCCCCGGGCTGTTCCTTGTCTGCAAGATACACGGTGCACACTCGATGCCGCCAGGCCGCCGCTGTCTGGGTCTGGGATCTTGACCCACTTACCTTCTGTACTTCAAAGTGTAGAAGCAGCAGCAGCTTGGATAACTTGATGGATTCAGGAGGATGGGAGACCTCTTGTGTGCAGACACCTGGATGTAATTGTCATTCAGTCCTGCCCGTGCCCCCGACCTGGAGTGCGCTGCCGAGGAGGAAACCGAGGCTTAGCGGGATCCCTAAGCCAAGGCCACGACGAGTGAGCCTCCTGGGATTCCAGCCAGGAGCCTGTCCCCAGGAGGGAAAAAAGCGCTTTTCACAGTCTTACTCTCTTCCGCGTGCAGCCACATTTACCCTCGTGAGCCAACAATCGAATTCACGTGCTGATACACACATGGGGAGAGTGACGCCCTCAAATGCTGGCAAACACACACACATCCACACTCGACTTGAAATTTCAGTGGCTGCTTCTGCTGTGTCCTGTGGTGTAGAGAGCACAGCCCCAGCAGCTCCCATACAAATGAGGTCTCCAATTTCAGGTGCGAGGTATGTGTGTAAATAGACTCCTGGTGGTCTGAGCTGGTTCCTTCACGCGGGAGGTCTCTGATTTAAGGTGTGAGGTATGTGTGCAAATAGACTCCTGGTGGTCTAAGCTGGTTACTTCACATGGTCGTGTTGATAAAGGTACCAAGCCCCTGCCATTTACATGGGACATAGGGAGTGAATCAGACCCTGAAGCCTGGGGGAGATAGAAAAGGATCATTGCGGCCAGGTGCGGTGGCTCATGCCTGTAATCCCAGCACTTTGGGAGGCCGAGGCAGGCGGATCACCTGGCTATTTCTTCCTTTCCTTTCCTTTTCTATTCCTTTGTTCCTTCTCTCTCCTCCCAATTTTTGTTTTTGTTTTGTAAAGAGACAGGGTGTCACTCTGTTGCTCAGGTTTGAGACCAGCCTGACCAACATGGAGAAACCCCATCTCTACTAAAAATACAAAATTAGCCAATTGTGGTGGTGCATGTCTGTAATCCTGTAGGGTCCAGCCCTATAGGGTTCTGTGAGCTCCTCTCTGCTGGTGTGGAGACGAGAAATTGTAGAAATAGAAGACACGAGACACAGAAAAGAGAGTTTGGGCCCGGGAGTCCACTGCCAACCAAATCGTGGAGTCCTGCAGTGGCCCCAAATGCCTAGATGCTCTCGCTTTATTGAGTTGCAAATCTGGGGGCAGGGTAGGTAGGGCGTGGCCTTGGTGGTCGGTGACGGGGCAGCATAGGTAGGGCGTGGCCTTGGTGGTCAGTGACTGGGGGCAGGGCAGGTAGGGCGTGGTAGTGATAGGGTCAAGTACATCACGTGTCGTACAGGTAGGGGCTCAAGACTTTCAGGTAGCCGAGATGAGGTAAGGAGCCTAATGCGTCAGCACTTTTTCCATACTTGTTAGGAAAGAACAAAGACATTAAGATTCATATTCTTTTACTGATTGTATCTTCTAAGAAAAAAGGAACCATGTGCAGAAGCGAACATGAGAGTGGACGTGGAACGTGACCACTGAAATACAGCATCACATAGAGACAGGTAAGCCCCCGGATGTCTGCGGGCCTACCTGACAGCATTAGGCCCACCGCAAGAGCTTGGAAGAGCCGAGTTTTCTCCTAACTCCTCTGGGGAAGGAGACGTCTCGGCCATCTTGGACAGCTCCTTCCCTAGCTGGCTAAACAGCGGGCACTTTCCCAGCTCTGACACCAAGGCGCCCTCCAGCAGCCCTTATTCGGTCGTGACAGAGGGCTTAAAGCGTGTTGCCTTAGGGTCATTCCTTTCACAGTGTCTCCCCAGGTTCACACTTCCGACCTGAGAGGCATTAGTAAAAGAATTAGGATCACCTATGAATAACTAAGATCACATGTGAATAGCTAATAACTACCACAGTCATATTTCTAGTTACTTTCTTCTTCATTATTTACATAGAAAGAGGCTGAGGCTTTTGGCTCCTGCCCCGGCACTTATGGGATTTCCCCGCTACATAATCGCAGCTACTTGGGAGGCTGAGGGAAGAGAATCACCTGAACCCGGGAGGTGGAGCTTTCGGTGAGCCAAGATCGCGCCATTGCACTCCAGCCTGGGCAACAAGAGTGAAACTCTGTCTCAAATAAAAGAAAAGAAGACAAGAAAAGGATCAATGCTGCCCTGAAGGAAATAAATTGATGTGACAGTGAGTTCCAGGAAAGGCAGGGGTAGGAGGGGAGTTTATTGAGGGTGACTCCCGAGGGCCTCTCTGAAGAAAGAGCCTTTAGACATTATCCCTGAAGGAATTCTAGAAGCAGCCCCACAGCAATGTCCAGTAGAGAAGGGAGGGGCCATGAACTTATGAAGGCTAGAGGGAGGGTGGGGGCAGTAGGGGTCAGACTTCTATAGGATGAGGTCTGACTGACCCATCCCAGTGCCAAGATGCAGGACTTTCAGTGCTAAAAACAGGACAGTCACAGGCAAACCAGGATGGCTGGCGACCCTAGGAAGGAGTTTGGCTATTTCTTCCTTTCCTTTCCTTTTCTATTCCTTTGTTCCTTCTTCTCTCTCCTCCCCATTTTTGTTTGTTTTTGTTTTGTAAAGAGACAGGGTGTCACTCTGTTGCTCAGGCTGGAGGGCAGTGGCATGATCATAGCTCACTGTAGCCTCGACTTCCTGAGCTCAAGGGACCCTTCCACCTCAGCCTCCCAAGTAGCTGGGACTACAGGTGCACACCACTTTGCCCAGCTGAGTTTTTATTTATTTTATTTTATTTTTTAAGGAGACAGGGTCTCTCTATGTTGTCCAGACTGGTATCAAACTCCCAGGCTAAAGAGATTCTCCTGCCTTGGCCTCCCAAAATGTTAGGATTTTAGGCGTGAGCCACCACACCCTGCCCCTTCCTCCTTTTTTAACAGCTTTACTGAGATATAATTCACATACCATTTAACTCACTGACCTAAGGTGCGTAAGTCAATGGCTTTTAGTATCTTTGGAGTTGTGCATTCATCACCACAATCCATTTTAGAACACTTCCACAACCCTAAGATGTTTGGGTTTTGTCTTGAGAACAACTGGGGCCCAGGGAAGAGTTTTGAGCAGGGGAAGGCAGGGGCCCCTCCAGGTCCTGGTGGGGAAGGATGGAAGCCAGGACCACCTCCAGCTTCTCAGCCTGACCCCTTGCTGGGAGGGAGAGTTGATAGGGCCAGCCACCCCACCCCACCTCCCAAAAGATATGAAGTACTAATCCCCAATATCTCCCAGTTGGACCTTATTTGGAAATGGGGTCGTTGTAGATGTTAGCAGTGAGGATGAGATCATGCTGGAGTAGGTGGCCCCTCACGCAGCATCACTGGTGTCCTTATGAGATCATCAGATGTCTCCCTGATTCTGTGTAGGTGGCTGGGGCAAAAAAAAGATGGCTATAGGAAGACTGGGACACACAGGGAGAATGCCATGTGACCACAGAGGCAGGGACTGAAGAGGTGCAATGACACGCCAAGGACACCAAGGACAGCAGGCCACTGCCAGAAGCCAGGGAGGGGCAAGGAGGGATCCTGAGACCTAGTTTTCGGAGGGAGCACAGCTCTGCCGACATCTCGATTTCAGGCTTCTGGGCTCCAGAACGTTGGCTCAATACATTTTCCGTTAAAAAAAAAATTTAAAGGCTAAGCATGGTGGCTTATGCTTGTAATCCCAGTACTTTGGGAGGCCCAGGCAGGAGGATCACATGAGCCCAGGAGTTTAGACCAGCCTGGGCAATATAGTGAGACCTCATGTCTATAAAATATATATATGTACATATGTAAGATAAAAATAAATCTCTGTTGCTCTAAGCCATTTGGTCTGTAACACTTTGCTCTGGGAGTCCCAGGAAAGGAAAGGGCTACATGCGCTGAGGAGGGGGACATTTCCTTGCATGGAGGAACAGGGTGTGAACTTGGCCCTTGGTGGAACAGGGAAGCCTCGGGCAGAGGTGGCGATAGCTCAGCCCATTCATTAAGATGAAACTTCCACTGGTTTCCGTAAAGGTGTTTTGGGGAGGGCAGGGAAGGGGATGAGGACCTCCCAGTGGCATCTCCTCCTTGGGCACTGAGGAAAAGCCACAGCAGCTCAGGGGAGAAAGCGGGGACATCCTCTCCTCCTCGCCTGCCTCTGTCCCCAGGGAGACTCGCCTCCTGTTCCCACCTGGGGCTGGGGTGATAGATGAGAGGAGACAGCTCAACTTGACATCTGGGTGGCACGGGGACAAGAGATCCCAGACTTTCTTGTTTTGGGGTCTGGGGCCAGCAGCCAGGCCCCAGGGACAGTGAGTAGAGGGAAGGGTGGCCGGGAGACCCCTTGACTTGCTGCCAAGGAGACAGAGCTGGAGCTAGGCTGGCCGGGGGTGTCTGAGGAGGGTGCAGAGAGGGAGGGGGCAGGGAAGGGGACTTTGACTCCAGCCTCTTCTTTCTCTGACTGCAGGTGGCAGCTGCCCTTCCAGGAGCCAGCAGGGAGACCTGGGTAGCTGGGTGGGGACACCTGCAAGTCCCCACCCAAGCTGCCTACCACCCTATCCTGCCTTCTCCAACTGCAGGGACGCTGCTCAGGCCTTTTGTGACACCACACCTGACAGTCCTTGGGGGTCCGGTCATTGCTGCTGGGTCCAGCAAGGTCCAAGCTCAGGTCACCCTGCCCCCTACCCCCCATGCCAGATCCGGTATCGTTGTGGGCAAACAATTATCTGGATGATCTTTATGGGGCTTAAGCTTGGGTGGGAGCAGATGGGGCATGAGCTAGGGATTTGGAGATGGCACACCCCCACGTTCCAGACGTTTAAAAGGCCCTCTCTGGCACCGGGCTGGGACAGAGGCCAGCAGGAAAGTGATTGGAGTCCAGTGACATGATGGATCTGGAGGAGAAGACAGAGGAAGGCTCAGGCCCCTGTGCGGAGGTGAGAGGGCCCTGCCCCCACCCCAACCCCAGCTCAAGGTCTCAGAGCCCATGATTGACGAGACTAATTAGTTTGTAGGGCACCTAATTATCGAGTGAGTCTCCTAGGACCCCCTGATCCAGTTATGGCTGCAGGCAGGGGCTGGTGGGCTTGGAGGTCTGAGTGCCAGGCCCCAGGGCAGAGGGCAGAGCTCTCCGTGTGGACCCCTGTTGATGGGAGATGCTGGGACCTGGGGGTGGCTCCTGGGCCGTGTTTCCCTGATTCGTGCCCCAGCTCTCAGGCCACACTCCTCAGGCCCCAATCTAGGACAGCGGGATGCTGGCATGGCAGCTTGTCCCTTGAGGTGGCACCACGTGAAGTGGCACTGCCGGCTGGGGCCGCTGGGGCGGGGGCCGGGACTGGGAAGGAGACTCATGTCTCATTCAGAGCCGCTCTGCAGAGGAGATCGGCAGGGACCATGGTGAGATCTGAGGAAGAGGGGATGGCAGGCCCCGGGGTCAGGGTGGGAGCCAGCGGGCCGGGAGGGCTGGGGAGGGGCCCCCAAGCTGAAGGGCCAACCAGACTGAGCAGGTCTGTCCTCAGGCGGGCTCCCCAGATCAGGAGGGCTTCTTCAATCTGCTGAGCCACGTGCAGGGTGACCGGATGGAGGGGCAGCGCTGTTCGCTGCAGGCCGGGCCAGGCCAGACCACCGAGAGCGGTGAGCGTGGGCACAGGGGTGCTGTCCACGGGGCATAAACGGGGTGGGAGTGCAGGGCGAGTGGTCATCTGGAGGGCCTGGGGGCATGGCGTGTGGGAGGCGGTGGTGCACACTGAAGCATCTGCGTGGGGGTGAAGGGGTGGGTTTGGGGGCCACAGTCCAGCTGTGTCCTCTTGAGTCTGTATACATCCACACAGAGAGCGGCCCCACACCCGAGATGGACAGCCTCATGGACATGCTGGCCAGCACCCAGGGCCGCCGTATGGATGACCAACGTGTGACAGTCAGCAGCCTGCCTGGCTTTCAGCCTGTGGGGCCCAAGGTAGGTGATGTTCTGTCGGCGCCGAGGAGAAACCCATCAGGCTGTGCTCTCTGATCCTGCCCCCAACCCCAGCCAGGAGGGAATAGGGACTGCCCCACCTCTGTCCATCCTCCCCCCTGACTTCAGATAGGGGGACCAAGGCCCAGGCGTGGGGTAGAGGGGCCCAAGGTTATATAGGGGCCATGCCAGTGTCAGACCCACGGCTGGAACTGTGGCTCCTGCCCCCAAGTCTGAAGATTCTGGGGAGGCCAAAGGGAGAAAATAGGACCCCTTCCTAGGAAGATATCCCAGGGAGGAGGGCGTGTGAGCTCACGCACACAACACGTACATCTGCATACTCACATGTGTTGATGTCATACATACATGAAGCTCGGGTTCTGATCAAGGCCCCAGCGAGGACCCCAAGACCTGCCACCTCACACTCACATACCACCCTAAACGGCAGATATTGAGGGCAGACACAGACCAGTCCTCAGGATGAGGTGGGACACGTGCCCACCAGCACTCTCTCTCCAACGTTTGCCACCTTCAGCTGGCACTGCCCTTGAGCCCTCCCCCTGGCTGACCCCTCTTCATCCACAGGACGGAGCACAGAAACGAGCTGGGACCCTCAGTCCCCAACCCTTGCTCACCCCTCAGGACCCGACTGCTCTTGGCTTCCGTCGGAACAGCAGCCCCCAGCCCCCAACACAAGCCCCCTGAGGGCCTGAGCCATCTTGGGCCTCACTTGGCCCCCAAAAGCTGATAAAAGAAATAAAACACTTCCATGAGCAACAAGGAACTGAGTATGTGTATATTTCATCAGGGGAGGGGCTAGGACGCCCATTTGGAAGCCTCAGGAGTTCCGCTGGGCAGCACGAAGGAGCCTCTCCTCCCGCTGCTTCCGTATCCTCTCTTTGAATTCTTCTAGCTGCTGACGCTAGGGGCGGGGAAGCAGGGGTGAAGGGGGACAGGAAGGATGGAGGGGTGCACACCTCAGGGCCTAGCTCCCTCTCCCACTCTCTCACCACCCTGCCCACACCACGGCTTCAAGTTTCAATGTCTCTACTGGATGCCCCCTGCCAATTACAACGGGGTCCAAGTGGGATCCGCTTCATTCTTCCGGAAGAAGGCAATAAGGAAATCACCCACTCCTCTGCTCTCAGTTCCCTACTCATGGCCGAGGATGAAATTTTCCTTTCTTGAGATGAAGTCTCTGTTGCCTAGGCTGGAGTGCGATGGCACAACCTTGGGCTCACTGCAACCTCCGCCTCCTGGGTTCAAGTGATTCTCCTGCCTCAGCCCCCCGAGCAGCTGGGATTATAGGCGCCCACCACCACGCTTGGCTAAATTTGATATTTTTGTAGACGTGGAGTTCCACCATGTTGGCCAGGCTGGTCTTGAACTCCTGACCTCAAGTGATCCACCGCCTCAGCTTCCCATGCCCTGGGATTAGAGGCATGAGCCACTGCACTCGGCCTAAAATTTTCATCTGAAACCCATCCTGGACACAGGAATCCAGCCTCCTCCATCCCCGTGGAAGGAAGAAGAGGAGATCGCTTACCTTATCAGGTGGCCATAGCTCCCTCTGTAGGGAAAAGTCACAACTGGGACACGAGTCAAGAGCCTCCAGAGCCCCACACCCAGGGCAAGGTAGGCTCATGGGAGGCAGACATGGGTCCCCAGCAGATTGGTGCCCCGCACCCTTTCCCACCTCTGGAATGAACCCTTGGACATTCCTCTTATGCCCACCTTGCGCTGTATGACATCGTTCTCAAACCACTCGGCCTGATTGGAAATCCAGAACATAGCCACAGGGAAAGTGAGGTAGAGTATCATCTGGAATGGCAGAGGGTGGGTGAGGTGAGATCCCCTCCCGCCCACAAGCAACATGCAGAGGCTGCTCAGAGCCTGGGGGACCCGTTCTACTGTAGAGTCCAGGAGCTCCTCCTCAGGGCCTCCCCAAGAACTCCAGAACTCCCAAGCCTCACGCCCTAAAGCGTAACTCCTATAATCCAGGAGGCCTAATTCCTGAAAGTCCCCTCTGAAATGGAGTCTTCCTCTCAAAGACAGACAGACAGACACACACACACACACAGGCCCCAGCTATATTCAAAAGCATCTCCTGGAGATCTCATTACCCGTCCCCACTTAAGATCGCGGGACCACCCCCAAGCCAAGGAGGCCTCACTCTTCAAATCTACTTCTCTAAGTCTAGAGGAGTCTTCCTATCAGAGACACCCACCCACCACGAGCCCGAGAGCTGCCCCAGGATTTTAAGTCTTCCTTCTTTAGAACCCCCTTCTCTGGTCACCCCTCTCTGAGGTCCTTCCTCACACCAGCCCTCTCACAGCCCCCAAACCCAGAAGCCCAAATCCGAGAACCCCCAACCTAGCGTCCCCTCTCCTGGATTTCCAACTAGAAAGTTTCCTCTTAAACCTCAAGAGCTTTCTCCTCGGAGCGCCCTCTTCCTTCGAAAAGTCCCCGATCTCCAGCCTCATCCTCAGATCCAGGAAGATCCCCTGCCCAGCCTCCCAACCCACTCCTGTGTTCACTGACCCGAAATACCTCCACCTTCACCCCCATCTCGTTTCTCCCGGTCAAGAAAGCCACTTCCGCCCAAAGCCGACACTCCAGCAAGACAGAAGTTCATTGGTGTTTCGCACGCTCCACTGCTGAAGCTGATTGGCCAATGTGTGTCCTGATGACGTAATCTTCGGGCGCCGCTATCTGCTTCCGGCCGCTGGCGTCGTCGAAACGAAGCCAGTGACGCGGGCCTGTCAGTCAAGAAGGATTTAGCCAATAGAAAATGGGTCTGGCGCGGAGAGGCGGGCCGTCATTGGTAGACGTCATAAATGCGCGACTCTCGCCTGTGCCTGGGCATCCAGGAAAATGGTGGTGATGGCGCGACTTTCGCGGCCCGAGCGGCCGGACCTTGTCTTCGTGAGTTCACAGAGTTGCCGGGGGTGGCCTGCCTTGGGGCATTGGGACCTGGACGCCGCAGGGGATCTGGGCGTGTTCGCCAAGGGGATTTAGGCCAAAGCTGCCAGGCTGGTCTAGGAACCCTAACGGGCCAGAGACCGGATGGTGATGTCCGCACCGGACTGGCCAGGAGTAAAGATATGGTGGTGTATTTTGGGGCCTGAGTAGAACACTACTGTCGAAGTGAAGCGTCTAGCCTCCCAAGCTAGGGGCGGAAATGGGGGCGTACAGGGAATGGGAGAGGTGGGAGATGGCATAACTGAATCTTGAGAGGTGAAGACCGGTGTTTGAAGTAAAGGCGTGATTACGAAGCCCGGGCTCTGGTTTCTGGGGTGAAGGCTTGGTTTTCTGGATAGCGGTCTAGACCTGGACTGCAGCATTACAGTTTCTGGGGTAAAGACTTGGTGGCCAGGCTGGAAGAACCCTGGTGATGTGGAGCTTGTGAGGCGATGGCCAATGAAATATTTGCTGTCTGGAGTAGAGGCATGACATCTTCATCAGATTGTTGGTGTCCAGAGTTACAGGCTTGGCTTCTGGACCATAACTCCTCTTATGAGATAAAAGCCTAGCTTTTAACTTCTGGGGCAGAGTGCTTTGGAATCTGGACCTGAGAGCCCTGGTGGATGAGATAAAGGTCTGGTTATCTGGGCCTGGGGTGGTGACAGGGGGAGCCTGAGAGGCTAAAGGCCTGGTATCTGGGAAGAGGCACTTTTTTTTTTTTTTGGAGATGGAGATTTGCTCTTGTTGCCCAGGCTGTAGTGCAATGGCACAATCTCGGCTCACTGCAACCTCTGCTTCCCAGGTTCAAGCAATTCTTCTGCCTCAGCCTCCGGAGTAGCTGGGATTACAGGTGTGAGCCACCATGCCCGGCTAATTTTGTTCGTTTGTTTTGAGATGGAGTTTCCCTCTTGTTCCCAGGCTGGAGTGCAGTGCCACAATCTCGGCTCACTGCAACCTCTGCCTCCCAGGTTCAAGCAATTCTCCTGCCTCAGCCTCCCTGGTAGCTGGGATTACAGGCTTGTGCCACCATGCCCGGCTAATTTTGTTCGTTTGTTTTGAGATGGAGTTTCCCTCTTGTTCCCAGGCTGGAGTGCAGTGCCACAATCTCGGCTCACTGCAACCTCTGCCTCCCAGGTTCAAGCAATTCTCCTGCCTCAGCCTCCCTGGTAGCTGGGATTACAGGCTTGTGCCACCATGCCCGGCTAATTTTGTTCGTTTGTTTTGAGATGGAGTTTCCCTCTTGTTCCCAGGCTGGAGTGCAATGGCACGATCTTGGCTCACTGCAACCTCTGCCTCCCAGGTTCAAGCAATTCTCCTGCCTCAGCCTCCCGAGTAGCTAGGATTACAAGCATGTGCCACCACGCCCGGCTAATTTTGTAATTTTGGTAGAGACAGGGTTTCTCCATGTTGGTCAGACTTGTCTTGAACTCCCGACCTCAGGTGATCTGCCTGCCTCGGTGTCCTAAAGTGCTGGGATTACAGGTGTGAACCACCACACCCAGCCAATTTTGTATGTTTAGTAGAGACAGGGTTTTTCTAGGTTGGTCAGGCTGGTCTCAAACTCCCAACCTCAGGTAGTCTGACCACCTCGGCCTCCCAGTGTGCTGAAATTACAAGCGTGAGCCACTGTGCCCAGCTGAAGAGGCATGTTTTGAAGAAGTGAGGTCTGGTGTCCAGGACAGAGGCCTGGCATCTGGGCCAGGGCCTTGGTGTCTAAGGAGTCTGATAATCTGGGGCAGAGAGCAGGTGGTGATGCGAACTCATACCTGGCCCAGAGCCCTAATGACTGAGAAGTCTGATGGTTTGGGTTAAATTGTGGGGAGTTGAATTCTGAGGATAAAGTTCTGGACCAGTGTCTTGGTGTCTGGGCATTTAGTGACCTGACTTCCTTGGTGGGTGGTGGGATCTGGGTAAAAGTCCAGAGTTTGGACCTGAGCCCCAGTAGTGGGGTGGTGCTGCACACAGACTCTGAGGGTAGGTCTCTCTTCTTCCCATTCCCTGGCCCTGGCAGGAGGAAGAGGACCTCCCCTATGAGGAAGAAATCATGCGGAACCAGTTCTCTGTCAAATGCTGGCTTCGCTACATTGAGTTCAAACAGGGCTCCCCGAAGCCCAGGCTCAATCAGCTGTACGAGCGGGCACTCAAGCTCCTGCCTTGCAGGTGGGAATGGCTCCAGCTGCCCTGCCCAACAGCCCTCACCCCACCTGGTCCAATTATAACAAAACTGGCAAATAGGTCCCAGGTGATTGCTTTGTGTTCCATCGCTGACTTGTAAATCCTTTGATGGATCAGCACACCTTCCCTAATGTCCCAGTCTGTCCCGTCATTGCTGAGACATGCCACCACCCCCCAATACCCCTTCTTCCCACAGTTGCCAACTGGGGCAGGGCAGGTGGTTCTGGGAGGGTCCATAAAACTGACCAATCAGCATCTGTCCCCTCCTGTTCCCCAGCTACAAACTCTGGTACCGATACCTGAAGGCACGTCGGGCACAGGTGAAGCATCGTTGTGTGACCGACCCTGCCTATGAAGATGTCAACAACTGTCATGAGAGGGCCTTTGTGTTCATGCACAAGGTTTGGGCCTGGGCGAGGGGATGAGTGGGGAGGTGGGGTGGGTGTGGGGGCTGGGCTCAGCATAATAGGGATGGGGGCTTGGAGTCCTGTTGCTTCTCTGCATGGGAAGTTGGGTTGGACTCAGTCCTGGAGCTGGGGGTTTCTTGGTCCCCCTGCATTTATGTGGTGGCCCTAGGTGTGGCTCAGCCACAGGACATTGAGTGTCTGTGACCAGGTCATGGAGTCCATGACTTAGCCCCAGCCGCCTCTCCCTGTACCCCCAGATGCCCCGTCTGTGGCTAGATTACTGCCAGTTCCTGATGGACCAGGGGCGTGTCACACACACCCGCCGCACCTTCGACCGTGCCCTCCGGGCGCTGCCCATCACACAGCACTCTCGAATTTGGCCCCTGTATCTGCGCTTCTTGCGCTCACACCCACTGCCCGAGACAGCTGTGCGTGGCTACCGGCGCTTCCTCAAGGTGAGCCCAGCAGGTGTGCTGCTTCCCCAGGTTAGTTTCCAGAAAGAGCCTCACTGGGACACCAGCTCTGTGTAGGATGCCACCCAACAGACAGTATGTGGGAAGAGACTCCTGGAGACACTTGCGTTTTGTTGTTCATGATTCTTGTGTTTAGTTTCCAGTTTGCTTGTACCAGTTTCGCATTAGGCATAGAGATGGGTGCTGAGGACCGTGTGACTAAGACACTCCCTGTCTGCACAGACCTTTTAGTCTCACTAGGAAGACAGATGCGTATGAGCTGATGGCATGAACCAGAGTAAAACCACAGCCATGAGGGCCGAGAATAGGAGGTGTAGAGAACTATGGGGACGCACAGCAGGCGGGGCGGGGGGTGGAATCGCCGGCAACTATGGGGGCGCACAGCAGGCGGGGCGGAGGGTGGAATCGCCGGCAACTATGGGGACGCACAGCAGGCGGGGCGGAGGGTGGAATCGCCGGCAACTGTGGGGGCGCACAGCAGGCGGGGCGGGGGGTGGAATCGCCGGCAACTATGGGGGCGCACAGCAGGCGGGGCGGAGGGTGGAATCGCCGGCAACTATGGGGGCGCACAGCAGGCGGGCACAGCAGGCGGGGCGGGGGGTGGAATCGCTGGCAACTGTGGGGGCGCACAGCAGGCGGGCACAGCAGGCGGGGCGGAGGGTGGAATCGCCGGCAACTATGGGGGTGCACAGCAGGTGGGGCGGAGGGTGGAATCGCCAGCAACTATGGGGGCGCACAGCAGGCGGGGCGGAGGGTGGAATCGCCAGCAACTATGGGGGCGCACAGCAGGCGGGGCGGAGGGTGGAATCGCCAGCTGCGTGAGTGTGTGGCGTGGTTTGCTCAAACTTACAATATCTGTTCTGTGACACTTGGAGTCTAAGCTGGAACAGTCAGGATTGAGGCTAGACCCATGGGACCCAGGCTGGACACCATAGTCAAGGCTAGACCCATGGGATCAAGGCTAACCCAAAGGGGCCAAGGCTAGACCTGTCAGGACTGAGGCTGGACCATTGGAGCCAAGGCTGGACCCATTATAGGTGGAAGGTAAAGTCTAACCCAAAAGGACCAGGGCTGAACCATTGGGCCTGAGGCTAGACCAGTGCAGTCAAGGCTGTGTTCTTGTGGGTCAAAGCTAACCCAGAAGGTCCAAAGATGGTCTAGTCAGGACTGAGGCTGGACCCATAGGGGGTTAAGCGCCTAACCCAGTGGGGCTGATGCTGAACCAGGGCTGGACCAGTGGGGCTGAGGCTGGTTTGACAGGGCTTACTTTTGTCCAAGACAGTGGTAAATGGGTGGGGGGCGCCCCAGAGTCGCTGAATTTTGGGATGTGGGTGTGGCCCTGCCGCCCCACTGACTACCTGAGGGATGGGTTGGTCCCCAGTTGAGTCCCGAGAGTGCAGAGGAGTATATCGAGTACCTCAAGTCAAGTGACCGGCTGGATGAAGCCGCACAGCGCCTGGCTACGGTGGTGAACGACGAGCGTTTCGTGTCCAAGGCCGGCAAGTCCAACTACCAGGTGGGCCTCCCGGGAACTGGGAGCTGGGTGGGAGGGCCGCCCTGCTCTGTGACTGAGCTTGAGACTCTTTCCGCCACCGCCCCATGCCCTGCAGCTGTGGCACGAGCTGTGTGACCTCATCTCCCAGAACCCAGACAAGGTCCAGTCCCTCAACGTGGACGCCATCATCCGTGGGGGCCTCACCCGCTTCACTGACCAACTGGGCAAGCTCTGGTGTTCACTCGCCGACTACTACATCCGCAGCGGCCACTTTGAGAAGGTGCACACCGGTGCATGGGGCTCTGGGTTCAGGGCGGGGTCTCCTGACACTCGGGGACATACGTTGACACATGCACAGGCAGAAAATGTGCCATTTGTGGCCAGGTGTGGTGGTGCACACCTGTAATCCCAGCAGTTTGGAAGGCCGACGGGGGCGGATCACTTGAGATCGCAGTTCGAGACCAGCCTGGCCAACATGGTGAAACCCTGTCTCTACTAAAAATGCAAAAATTAACCAGGCATGGTGGTGGGCACCTGTAATGCCAGCTACTGAGGAAGCTGAGGCAGGAGAATCGCTTGAACCTGGGAAGTGGAGGTTGCAGTGAGCTCAGATCACAGCACTGCACTCTAGTCTAGGCAGCAGAGTGAAACACTGTCTCAAAAAGAAAGAAAACAGTTCAGGGGTGGTGGCTCATGCCTGTATTCCCAGCACTTAGGAAGGCTGAGGCAGGTGGATCACGAGGTCAGGAGTTCAAGATCAGCCTGGCCAAAATGGTGAAACCCTGTCTCTACCAAAATTACAAAAATAAGCCAGGCATGGTGGCAGGCGCCTGTAATCCCAGCTACTTGGGAGGCTGAGGCAGGCAGGAGGCAGAGGTTGCAGTGAGCTGAGATGGCGCCACTGCACTCCAGCCTGGGCGACAAGAGGGAGACTCCATCTCAAAAAAAAGAAAAGAAAACATAGTATTTGTGACAGACATGCATATCCTTGCACACAATTGCCATCCAAGTGAGGGGAGGTGGTCATTCCTTCCCGCAAGCACACCAACCCTAGAGTCAGCCAGACTTGTGCTCAAAGTTCCCCCTCTGGCAGTGTGGCTTTGCCCCTACTAAGGATGGATGTCCTCATTTGTAAAATCAGGGTGGCAGTCCCTCCCTGTCACTAGTCAGCATGGTGATGCAGGCACAGCACTGAGTAGGTACCTCAGGGGTCAGCTGACTATGGCTCTTGTCAGGCATTGGAGGGGGAAGCTCAGGGGATGGCCTGGGGCAGTGGGAGCAGAGTGGGGCTGGAGCCTAGAGCAGGGAAGCACAGGAACTGAGAGAAGGTAGGTTGGGAGCCTTGCGAGCCAAAGGGGGGCTGGCGATGCTGCTGACTGGGGAGCCACCAGTGGGGTGGGAGCAGACATGCGTTTCCCAGTGCTCCTTCCAGGGACATGTGTAGGCCAAGGCTGTCGGAGGCAGCAGGGTAAGACCCGTCAGGGCTGGGTAGAGAGGGGGGCTGAGCTGGGGTGGGTGAGCAGCTGGGGTATGGGTGGACTGGGGAAGAGGGTCAGGCAGGGGAGAGGGCGCTTTGGAGCAAAGTCTGAGCCCTCCGAGGATGAGCTGAGGGTGAGGGTCCCTGCAGGGTGGACCCCTAGGCACTGGGGGGTTTTGGCTACCTGTTGGGTGCCAAGTGCTTCACACATGTGTCTCAGTCAAGCCTTGAGGTCACTGTGCACAGAGGGCAGTCACCCGGTTTACTGAGGAGGTCCCAGGATCACCTCAGCAGCGTAGGGGTGAGAAGACTTGACTCCGAGGCTCTGTGCTGGGATCACTGCCCAGAGGTGCTACGGGGGTGCCTGGAAGGCCCTCGGGTTGCAGAGGGCGGCTGCTGCTGAGGGTGCTGCTGCCTGTCCCCTGTGTCAGTTTCCTCTTACCTCCCCCTCCCTGGGTCGCCACAGGCTCGGGACGTGTACGAGGAGGCCATCCGGACGGTGATGACCGTGCGGGACTTCACACAGGTGTTTGACAGCTACGCCCAGTTCGAGGAGAGCATGATCGCCGCAAAGATGGAGACTGCCTCAGAGCTGGGGCGTGAGGAGGAGGGTCAGCTTCTGGGGGCCCCTGCTGGTGGGGAGAGAGCTGGGTGGACATTGGCAGGTGGGGGCGGGGCATGTCTTAGGTGGAGCAGCCCTGGGAGGCTCAGCCAGGGCCGGCCGGGAAGGAGGCTGGGTAAAGGCAGGGGGTGTGGGGGTCTTGGAGGAGCCAGGAATGGGGTCACGTCTCAGGCCTGGGTCAGAGCCTGGCAGGGCAAGAGGGTCAGGGGAACAGTGGGGTAGGATGGGGTATCTGCTGGGACTGGGGGCGGGGCTCAGGTAGACCCCCAAGCTGAGTGTGTAGGGCCCAGAGCACTTGGCTAGGGTCTAGAGCGGAGTGAGGGCTGCGAGCAGAGGTGGTGGCATGCAGGGACCTGCGTCCTGGGCCTCCACCCCTCATGAACATGTCTGTGACTCCCAGATGATGTGGACCTGGAGCTGCGCCTAGCCCGCTTCGAGCAGCTCATCAGCCGGCGGCCCCTGCTCCTCAACAGCGTCCTTCTGCGCCAGAACCCACACCACGTGCACGAGTGGCATAAGCGTGTCGCCCTGCACCAGGGCCGCCCCCGGGAGGTGTGTGAAGCCTGCCTTAGTCCTACGCCTAAGGGCCACGGAGGCCTGGCCTCTCAGGGAGGGCCACAGTTTTCTGCAGAACTGGGGAGCTACCCACCTTCACCCATAATGTCACCTCCTAGGGGCCTGACTGCTTAGTAGGTCTTATTTTACCTCTGTTCTTGGGCTTCTTGTCTTGCCCTAGCCTTGCCCCCAGAGCCACAGCTCTCCTGGCCCTGCCCTCTGGGGGCCACTGCTCCCTCTTGGCCCCACCCCTCAAGGCTACTGTTCCTTCCTGGCCTCTTTCCCCAGGGACCACGGCACCCTCCAGGCCCTGCCCCTCAGAGCCACAGCTCTGCCCCCACAGTCACCTGCAGGGTCCTGAGTCCCGTATGACCTCCTCCCTCCTGTCCCAGATCATCAACACCTACACAGAGGCTGTGCAGACGGTGGACCCCTTCAAGGCCACAGGCAAGCCCCACACTCTGTGGGTGGCATTTGCCAAGTTTTATGAGGACAACGGGCAGCTGGACGATGTGAGCACCCTGCTGCGTGTGCCTGTGTGTGTACGTGTGTGTGTGCATGGATGTGTATGTGCATGTGCATGGATGTGTGCGCATGTGTGGCTGCATGCATGTGTGCCTGTGTGAATGGATGTGTTGCATATGTGTGTGCATAGATGTGTGCCTGCATGTGTGTGCTTTGTGTATGTGCATGTAAGGGTGCCTCTGTGTGTGTGTGTGTGTGTAAGGGTGCCTTTGCCCGTGTGTGCGCGTGTGTGTGTTCAGGTGTATGCATTTGCGTGTGCATGGATGTGTTGCATGTGTATGCTGTGTGTGTAAGGGTACCTGTGCATGTGTGTGTGTGCATGTTTGGGTGCATGGATGTGGGTGCATGCATGTGTGTGCTTGTGTGTGTTTGCATGTAAGGGTGCCTGCGTGTGCATGGTTGGGTGCATGCTGGTGTGTGGCTGTGTGTGCACAGATGCATGTTTTTGCCTGTACGTTTGTGTGCACAGTCACCTTTCTGACCCTTGATCACCGGTGGGGGCTGTCCAGGCAGGCAGGATCTCAGCCTGGCCTCTGTCTTCCCTGGCAGGCCCGTGTCATTCTGGAGAAGGCCACCAAGGTGAACTTCAAGCAGGTGGATGACCTGGCAAGCGTATGGTGTCAGTGCGGGGAGCTGGAGCTCCGGCACGAGAACTATGATGAGGCCCTGCGGCTGCTGCGGGTGAGAACGGGCCTGGGCTCGGGTGGGGGCTGCAGGTTGGATGGCCAGGGCCGGGAACAGCCCCTGAGCGCCTCCCCGGCCGCCCTCTCCCCCTGCAGAAGGCCACGGCGCTGCCTGCCCGCCGGGCCGAGTACTTTGATGGCTCAGAGCCTGTGCAGAACCGCGTGTACAAGTCACTGAAGGTGTGGTCCATGCTCGCCGACCTGGAGGAGAGCCTCGGCACCTTCCAGGTGAGCTGCCTGTGGCCGGGGAGGGCCGGGGCCCAGACTCGGCTCCAGAGCCAGCTCTGACCTGTCCCCTCCCCATCCCTGCAGTCCACCAAGGCTGTGTACGACCGCATCCTGGACCTGCGCATCGCGACACCCCAGATCGTCATCAACTATGCCATGTTCCTGGAGGAGCACAAGTACTTTGAGGAGAGCTTCAAGGTAAGGGGCCAGGGCGGACCCAGAGGTCCCGGATGGCCGTGTCCCTCCCCAGAGGCCTTGGCAGCTTACAAGTCTGCTGGGGCTTTCGAGACACAGTAGAGACTGGGTGGCTTGAACAGCAGAGACCCAGCTTCTCTGAGTCCTGGCAACTGGAAGTTTGGGATCGAGGGATGGGCAGGGCTGGTTCCTCCGGAGACCTCTCTCCTCAGCTTACACATAGCTGCTTTTTCCCTGTGGCTTTGTGTGGCACTTTCTTTGTGCATGTCACTGTGGAATTCCTTTTTTTCTTTTTTTTTTTTTTGAGACCAAGTCTTGCTTGTTGCTCAGGCTGGAATGCAGTGGCATGATATCGGCTCACTGCAACCTCCACCTGCTGGGTTCAAGCAGTTCTCCTGCCTTGGCCTCCTGAATGGGATTACAGGCTCGCGCAACCGCGCCTGGCTAATTTTTGTGTTTTTAGTAGAGACGGGGTTTTACGCTGTTGGTCAGGCTGGTCATGAACTCCTGACCTCGTGATCCACCTGCCTTGGCCTCCCAAAGTGCTGGGATTACAGGTGTGAGCCACCTCACCCAGCAAAATTTTTTCTTGAAAGGCTATCAGTCATAACCGATTAGGCAACCCCTAACGCCCTCAGTTTAAGTTAATGATCTCATCTTCAAACGAATCTACCTCCTGACGTACTATGGGTTAAGATTTCAGCGTACCAATGTTTTGTGGCGGCGCAGGGTCCTGCTTCCATGTACACCCATGACTCGTGGGGAGGGTGTTGGTGCCAGTGTGTGTGGGCTCTGCCTGCCCCACTGTTTAGGAGATGGCCTGTAGGGTCATCCATGGGGTGTCTTGCCTGTCTCCTTGTCGAGGTCCTGTCCCGAGGCCAGAGCAGTCATGTTTGTGTGTTTCTATGGAACGTGTGGGCTTTACGCAGATACGCAAATGGGGAGGTCGTACATGCGCCTGTGTGCTGCTGCCTGCCTGTCTGCCTGGGGGTGTGGCCTTCTCCCTGGGGACTGGCAGCCAGTGTCAGCGGAGCTGGGGAGCCACACACCTTCACCCATAATGTCACCTCCTATGGGGCCGGACTCTGCTTCGCAGGTCTCATGGCACCCCTGTTCTTGGGGTTCTCACAGAGGGAGATGGTGCAGAGCACAGACCCCCATAACTGCCATTAGTCACAGGGAGGCATGGACAGGGAAGCAGGCTCCCTACAGGTGTGGCCCAAGGACATCCCAGCTGCCCAGTGGTCTCTACCTACAGGCTCTTACGTGTGACTCCCACTCTGGCAACAGGCATACGAGCGCGGCATCTCGCTGTTCAAGTGGCCCAACGTGTCGGACATCTGGAGCACCTACCTGACCAAATTCATCGCCCGCTATGGGGGCCGCAAGCTGGAGCGGGCACGGGACCTGTTTGAACAGGCTCTGGACGGCTGCCCACCAAAATACGCCAAGAGTGAGGCGGGCAGAGGGGGTGCGGTGGGCGGGCAGAGGGGGTGCGGTGGGCGGGCAGGCTGGGTTTCTGACTAGCCCCAGCTGACCGCGCTCCCCTTTCTCCACTGCCCCGCATAGCCTTGTACCTGCTGTATGCGCAGTTGGAGGAGGAGTGGGGCCTGGCCCGGCACGCCATGGCCGTGTACGAGCGCGCCACCAGGGCCGTGGAGCCTGCGCAGCAGTATGACATGTTCAACATCTACATCAAGCGGGCGGCCGAGATCTACGGGGTCACCCACACCCGCGGCATCTACCAGAAGGCCATCGAGGTGCCCATCGAAGGGGGCCGGGCTGGTGGGAGGGGCTGGAGAGGGGCCTTCCGGAATGGCTGTGGTGTGGTTGGGAGCCCCTGAGCCTACTCCCTCATTCCCCATGGCCTCACTCCCGCTAGCCTGGCCTCACTCCTCCCCCTCACTCCCTCATGGCCTCACTCCTTGCGGCCTCACTCCCATCCCCCTGCCTCACTCACCCCAGCCTCCCCGCCAAGGCCTCACTCCCCTACCCAGGCCTCACTCACCTCAGCCTCCCCTGCATGGCCTTACCACCCCGCCTCAGCACCTGAGGCCTCATGTGCTCCTTGACCACTCTCCCTCTGGCTTTCTCATTCCCCTCCCTTCACTCCCCCAGAATGGCCCTTCTCCTTACCTGCCTCACTCCTCCCCTGCTTCACTCCCTGACCCAGGCCTAACTCCCGGAGGCCTCCCAGCCTCGCTTCTCCCGCCTGACTCCCTTCGGCCTCACTCCCAGCCTCTGCCCCTGGCCTCATTCCCAGAGGCATCACTCCTTCCCCCAACCCCCTGACTCACTGCCCCCATCTCACTCCCCTCCCAGCCTCACTCTTCACTCCCCCACCCTGGCCTCACTCCTCCCACCGCCTCACTCCCTCCCCCTGGCCTCACCCCCACCTTGGCCTCACTTCCCCTCCCTACCCCTGGCTTCACTCCCCTGACCTTTCTTCTCCCCCACTTCACGCCCCTGACCTTACTCCTTCCCCCTCAGCCTCACCCCCTCTTACATCCCTCACGGCCACTCCCTCCCCACCTTACTCCTCCTCCACACTTGACTGCCTACCTCATTCCACTGAGGTTTCACTCCCCTACCCCCAATACCGACTCATTCCCCCCGACCCCTGCCTCACTCCCCGCAACCCCTGCCTCACTACCCCCCACCACTGCCTCACTCCCCCCCACCCCTGCCTCATTCCCCCTTGGCCTCACTCCCTGGTGGCCTCACTCCCCTAGGCCTCACGCCTCCCATCTCACTTCCCAAGGCCTCACACCCCCTCCCCGCCTCACCCTCCCCCTGCCTCACTGCCTGTACACTCTGTGCTCACTGCCCCACACCTCACTCCCTTCCCCCCCAAGGCCTCACTCCCCCTCCCACAGCCTCACTACCAGGCTCACTCTTGGCCTCACCCCTTTCAGCCTCACTCCCCACTAGCCTCATGCCACCCGTCTCACCCCCCTCGGCCTCACTCCCCCTCAGCCTCATCCCTCCTGGCCACGTACCCCCAGGCCTCACCCCCGCCTGGTCCCCCCGCAACCTCATTCCTCAAGGCCTCCCAGCCTTACTCCTTGCGGCCTCACTCCCCCTGGCCTCACCCCCTTACAGCCTCTCACTTCCTTCACCCTCCCACCTCACCCCTCGAAGCCTCACACCTCCTCAGCTACTCCCCCTACCTCACTCCCTCCCACCGGCTTCACTCTCCCTCTACCTTACTCCACCCCACCTCACTGCCCCGAGGCCTCACTCCTTCACCCCAGCCTCACTCTTCCCCTTGGCTTTACTTCCCTTCCCCAGGCACACTCCCCTGCTGCCTCACTCCCTCCCTGCCTCACTCCTTCCCCTGCCCTGGCCTCACTACCCCGTGGCCTCACTCCCTGCAGCCTCACTGCCCAGAGACTTCACTCCTCCCGGCCTCACTCCCCCTCCTCGTCTCACCCCCCTCATTTTACCCCCTGCGGCCTCACCCCCCAACCCTCCCACCTGACTGCTCCCTCCCTCCAGCCTCACTCCAACCCAGGGTCTCACTGCCCCCTTCACTCCCTGGCTCACTCCCAGCCTCAGTACCCCAGCGTCACTCCCTGAGGCCTCACTCCTGACCTTACTTCCCGAGGCCTCACTCCCCTAGCCTCACTCCCAGCCTCACTTTTCCCAGCCCCACTCCCTGCAGCCTCATTCCTGACCTCACTCCCCGCTGGCCTCATTCCCTGTGGCCTCACTCCCTCCGGCCTTACTTCCTGAGGCCTCCCTCCTCCCTGGCTTCACTCCCCCCGGCCTCGTTCTCCTGAGGCCTCACTCCCCCTGGCCTCAGTCCAACCTGTTCTCACTCCACCCTGGCCTTACTCCCCAAGGCCTCACCCCCCATGGCCTCATTCCCAGCCTCACTCTCCCTGGCCTCACTCCTTGTGGCCTCATTCCTGGCCTCCCTTTCCGGCCTCAATCCCTGCAGCCTCACTCCCCCCTGGCCTCACTTCCTGAGGTCTCCCAGCCTCACTCCCTGTGGCCTCACTTTCCTCGGCCTCACTCCCTGTGGCCTCACTCCCTGAGGCTGCACTTTCCTGGGCCTCACTCCCTGAGGCTGCACTTTCCCTGGCCTCACTCCCCGTGGCCTCACCTTTCCTGGCCTCCCCAACCTCCGTGCGCAGGTGCTGTCGGACGAGCATGCACGTGAGATGTGCCTGCGGTTCGCAGACATGGAGTGCAAGCTGGGGGAGATCGACCGCGCCCGGGCCATCTACAGCTTCTGCTCCCAGATCTGCGACCCCCGGGTAGGGCTGGGGGCTGTAGGGGGACAGGTATTTGGGTTGGGGGCTACAGTGGAGCCAGCCAGCTCATGAGCACATGCCCCTACCCCTGCCCTGCCTTGCCCTGCCCCCCACACAGACGACCGGGGCGTTCTGGCAGACGTGGAAGGACTTTGAGGTCCGGCACGGCAACGAGGACACCATCAAGGAGATGCTGCGCATCCGGCGGAGCGTGCAGGCCACGTACAACACGCAGGTCAACTTCATGGCCTCGCAGATGCTCAAGGTCTCGGGTAGCGCCACGGGCACCGGTGAGCACGCAGCCATCGCTCACCTTGGCCGGCGGTGCCTAATCTGGGGCATCTCAGCCTGACCTGGCCTGGGCTTTCTGGATCTGGGAGCCCTGTGGCCTCACGGGAAAACCTTCTTGAGGGCAGGGCCGTTGCCTGGGAAACCGGGACAGCGCGGCATCTGATGTGTGGGAGGGGCCCGCATGGCACCGACGCCCCTGCTGTTGCCCCGCAGTGTCTGACCTGGCCCCTGGGCAGAGCGGCATGGATGACATGAAGCTGTTGGAACAGCGCGCGGAACAGCTGGCGGCTGAGGCAGAGCGAGACCAGCCCCTGCGTGCCCAGAGCAAGATCCTGTTCGTGAGGTGAGTGCGGGTCCTGGGAGGGGATATGACAGGGACAGGCCCCATGGGGGCCTGGGGTGGGGAACTGAGGCAACTCATCCTGTCCCCAGGAGCGACGCCTCCAGGGAGGAGCTGGCAGAGCTGGCGCAGCAGGTCAACCCTGAGGAGATCCAGCTGGGTGAGGATGAGGATGAGGACGAGATGGACCTGGAGCCCAATGGTGAGTGCCCAGCAGGGGCAGGGCAGGGAGGGCCTCTGGATAGGACACTGCCCGGAGGGTGACCGGCTCCCACCTCCCCCACAGAGGTCCGACTAGAGCAGCAGAGCGTGCCAGCTGCCGTGTTCGGGAGCCTGAAAGAAGACTGACCCGTCCCTCCTCCCTTCCCCCAATACAGCCGTGTTTGTATATCATGGTCTGAGCCTCCTTCCTGCTGCCCAGGTGCCCAAGGGATTGCAGCTCAGGAGTGCCTGGCCCTGGGCCTGGATTGGCTGCTTCGGGAGGTGGGGCGGCCGGGCCCCAGGCCAGACACCACCCAGCCCCACCCGGCAGAGCCAGTTCTGGACTCGGGCAGCCAGTCCCTCCGCTGCCTGGGGCCTTGGAGTAGGTCCTGCCTGGAACTCTCCTTGAGCCTCTGTGGCTGTGGAAGGGTGATCTGGCCCCTGGCTGCCCACGTCTCATCAGCCCCTGCCTCTCAGGGCCCTTCTGTGGCCCCAGGCAGCTGCCACCTCCTGGGGTGGCACCCACTGTCAGAGCAAGCCTTGGAGTCAGGCAGGCTCTGGCCCAGCTCTGGAAACTGATTAGTAAGGCTCTTCTGTGCCTGGAGTGGGGCCGGGTGCCAGACGTCCTGCACGGCCCAGCACCAGGGCGTGGTCCTTAGTCCTAAGCCTGGGAAGCCATTATCAGGCTCTAGGCTATTAAGGGGTTTTAAGCATCAAGCGATATAATCAGATTTGTGCTTGGAACGGGTCACACAGGCTGCTGTGTCGGCAGGAGGCAGCTGGGGACATGGGGAGGCTTGGTCTGTTTGCTTGGCCTTTGCAGAGAGGTGACGGGGCTGGAGAGGAGTGAGTGAAGCGGGAGAGCTGAGCTGTGTGGGACTGGGCAGCAGCTGGGCAGCCAGTGCCAGCCTGGGTTGTGTGGTGGGCCTTGCATCTGAGATGCCCAGGCCATGCCAAGGGGCAACGGGATCATCAGAGAAGAGAAACCCAGAATCGCTGGCCCAGAGGTGGACGTAGAAGTTGGCCCCACGCCAAACGCCGGTGAGGGCCAGTAACAACCGCCACGCAGAATCCAGCAAGTGGGGCCAGTGAAACACCCCTGGGTCGGGGCTGGGGGTGATGGCAGGGAGGCAGGGCCCTCGCAGACCCTGTGGCAGCAGCTGCATTAGGAGATTATAGGGGTGGAGAACAGGAGACCGGAAACACCCAGGGAGTGTGGGACCCCGGCCAGCCTTGGAGGGAACAAGGCTCAACGTCTCTTTAAATTATTTTATTCAAGAAGTGGGGGAGGACAGACAAGGGGACTGAGCTGAGCCCTGAGTCCCTGAACCTCCCAGCTCAGCCCCCACAGCAGGACTGGACTCAGAGTCAGAGGGTGGAGGCTCCAGCCCCACCCAGACACTCCTGGGGACAGACAGGCCCCAGGAACACCCACTCACTGTCCTCCGGGAGGCGGCGGCCGCAGCACATGGGGCCCAGCCCCGGGTGGGGCTATTTGGGGGTGCTGCCGCCCTTCTTGGGAGTGGTGGGTTTCTTGCCCTGCCAGAGGTGTCCCTGGATGGTGAAGGCATCAACGCTCATGGACATGGTCTTGGCGGGGATCTGGGTGAAGCGCTTGCGATCTGAGTTGTACTTGTAGATGCCTTCCACCATGGCAGGTGTGACGGTCCGGGGCCCGTAGCCCGCCAGCCGCGACAGCTCCTCCGTCTCCCCTGACAGTGTGTAGAGCGCCCGGAACTGGCAGCTCGAGTCACGAAAGAGGATCAGGAAGTGGTTGGCCTTGCTTTTCTCAATTTCCTGGTGGGTGTGCCGGACATGTCAGCCGGCCAAGCCGGGCCACCCACCCACCAGCCTGTAACTCCCATGTGTAGGTGGGCTCACCTCCAGAATGCGGTTCTTCTGCGGTTCGTTCACCTTGCCCGCCAGGCAGCAGTGTGACAGGGCGTTATGGATGATGAACTTGTTGGACTTGGCACTAGGCTCCTTGTACAGCCGTGGACCTAAAGGGTGAGGTGGCGGGGGGTGTAGCAGGAATGAGCAGGGGCCGTGGAGGAGGGCACCTGTTGCTCCTCACAGCACCCAGAGCCCCCGCTTACCTGTGTACTCGGGCACCGACGCTGGGGAGGAGGCATTGCTGCCATTCTCCCAGTCCCGTTCACGGCTCCCAGGCAGGCGGCTTGGGGACATGAGACCCGACGGGGAGGGAGCCCTACAGTGGGGAAAGGATGGGATGGAGTTGGGGTCAGAGGTGGGGAAGCCTCCCAACGTGCAGAGGGGCCAGGGGAAAGAAGGGCCATGGCCGGGCATCATGGTTTATCCCTGTAATCTCAGCACTTCGGGAGGCTAAGACACCCGGGAAGCGGAGGTTGCAGTGAGCCAAGATTGCGCCACTGCACTCTAGCCTGGGTGACAGAGCGAGACTCCCTCTCAAAAAAAAAAAAGGAATCCCTAAAAGGTGGGCCCTCCACTCTGCAGACCCTCCCAAGTCCAAGCAGTGCCCTGCCCTCCTCCCTCAGGACAGCCTGCACTCAGGTGCACCGAGGCACAGGCTCGGGTCCTGTCTGCCAGGTACGGTCTCCCTCGTGTGCATGTGCCCACCCGCGTCCCTCCATCTCTTCATGGCATAGCCCCACACACAAGTCACACAGCCCTCTAGTTTCACCCAGATGCCTGCACCCCTCCCAGGCTCTGGGAGGCTGCCCGGCACACGGCCCCTGCCTGTGCAGGCTGAACTCACCGAGACGTGGGCCTCTTCACCCCGAGGTTATTGGGGGCCTCGTTGGCCACAGTGGACAGTGACAGGGTGGACTGGGAATAGATTTTGCTCAGCCGAGAGCCTGGGGAGAGAGTGCAGGTCAGTGGCCACCAGAAGCCCCTGCCCTCCACAAACACCCAGTCCAGCAGGCTTGGGGGGACACAGCAGGAGTCAGCCCTGCCCAAGACCCCTCAGGCCTCTGCAGACTCCCTAGAATCTCACCTCCCACACACCTATGGGGAAGGGTGCTCTGCCCTGCAGGCAGTAGGGAGCAGCACTGGGTCAGCCCCTACTGGCAACACCTCACCCCAAACATACCCCCAAAGGTTTTGTTGGTGGTTTTTTTTTGAGATAGAGTCTTGCTCTGTCCCCAGGCTGGAGTGCAGTGGCACAATGTCGGCTCATGCAACCTCCGCCTCCCAGGTTCAAGAGATTCTCCCACCTCAGCCTCCCCTGTAGCTGGGGCTACAGGTGCACGCCACCATGCCCGGCTAACTTTTGTATTTTTAGTAGAGATGGGGTTTCACCATGTTAGCCAGGATGGTCTCAATCTCTTTACCTTGTGATCTGCCTGCCTCAGCCTCCCGAATTGTTGGGATTACAGGGGTGAGCTACCATGCCTGGTACCCCCAAAGGTTCTTATCCATTAAGCCGGAGAAGACCCCTCACCACACTGCACCCCCACATCCCTTTTTTCTTTTTGGAGATGGAGTCTCGCTCTGTCACCCAGGCTGGAGGGCAGTGGTGCAATGTTGGCTCACTGCAACCTCCACCTCCCGGGTTCAAATGATTCTTCTGCCTCAGCCTCCCGAGTAGCTGGGATTACAGGCACCCACCACCACGCCTGGCTAATTTTTGCATTTTTAGTAGAGATGGGGTTTTGCCATGTTGGCCAGGCTGGTCTCAAACTCCTAATCCCAAGTGATCTGTCCACTTCACCTCCCAAAGTGCTAGGATTACAGGCGTGAGCCACCGCATCTAGTGCCCTATGTAAGTCTTTACCCAAGAGACAGCATCCAACCCCACCTGAGGCCTCCTGTCACCCCGCATATTCATCCCTGCCCAGTACCCCTGCTTACATCTCCCCCCCTTCCCTTTTCCCATGGGGGCCTCACCCAGTGAACCCCGGAAAGGGCACTGGGCAGGCCCCATCCCCCAAGGGTCCTCACCCAGCAGGCCGCGTGCTGGGCTCCGCGCCAGGGCCGAGTCGTCGCAGCAACCTGAGCGAGGCCGGGGCGCCCTCCGCCCGCCCCGACCCGGGCCCCCGGACCCCGCAGCCCGGGGCCGCAGCACCTTATCAAGGTCGTCCATCAGCTTCAGCTGGGCCCGGCGCTCATACTCCAGCCGCGTGAAGTCCCCCCGCCGGGGGCCCACCTCCTCCTCGGCTGGAGCCCGGGCAGCAGGGGCCGGGGTGGCCATGGGGGCTGCAGGGACTGTGGACATGGCTGGGGCTGAGCCAGGGGCCTCCTCATGGGCCAGCCTGCAGATCACAGAAAATCCGCATTAGAACCACTCATGGGGTCCCCGGCAGGAGACAGGCCCAGGAGCCAGCGTCCAGGGCAGAGCCGGCATCCAGGGCAGATCTGGCCTCACCTCGCGGCCTCCTCCCTCCGCTGTTCCTTCTCCGCCTCCTGCCACTGCTTGCGCCGTCGCGCCTCCTCAGCTCGCCGCTGCTGTCGCTCCAGCAGGCTGGCCCGCTTTTGGGCCATCTCATCCTCAGGCTTGTCTTCATCCTGGGGACAGATGCGGAGTTCAGCCAGCCACCCCTTCCCCGGCATGGCTGGAGGCCCATCTGTCCACCCAGCCTGCCCGCCAGCCACCTGTGCTTTTGTTCTGATCACTGTTCTAAAGGCATTTAGTTGGTGCCTACTGTATACACAGCCCCATGCCAAGGAGGGGGTACACGTGGGTGCTGCTCACACACATAGCGCTGAACCCAACAGGGAAGACAAAGGCATCAGATAGCAGTGAACACCAGCAAAAGCTCGTGTTGGGCACAGCCACTACGCTTCAGGAGGACCCTGGCCTGGCCTGGAGACACCTAGGAAGGCTTCCTGGATGAAGCACCCTGTAGAATGACGAGAACCTAACTAGGTAGGCGTTCAGGGTGAGTAGAGCGTTCCGGGCAGAAAGGACAGCTACCGCCGCGGCCCTGAGGCCAGAGCAAACCTACTGGGGGTGTCATAGAAGTGCAGGGGCCAGTGTGGCTGGGACACAGGACAGTGGCACAGGACTAAGTCAGAAGTGAACACGGGCTGGGCGTGGTGGCTCACACCTGCGTTGCAGCACTTTGGGAGGACAAGGCTGGTGGATCACCTGAGGTCACAGGTTTGTGACCAGCCTGGCCAACCTGGTGAAACCCCATCTTTAGCGAAAGTACAAAAATTTAGCCGGTGTGGTGGCAAGCTCCTGTAGCCCCAGCTACTTGAGAGGCTGAGACAGGAGAATCGCTTGAACCCAGGAGGTAGAGGTTGCAGTGAGCCCAGATCGCGCCATTGCACTCCAGCCTGGGCGACAAGAGTGAGATTCCATCGCAAAAAAAAAAAAAAAAGTGAGCATAGCCCAAAAGCCTGGGAAGGACCTTCATTTTATTTTTATTTATTTATTAATTTATTTTGAGACAGTCTCTGTCACCCAGGCTGGAGGGCAGTGGCGTGATCTCAGCTCATTGCAACCTCCACCTCTGGGGTTTAAGCGATTCTCCGCCTCAGCCTCCTGAGTAGCTGGGATGACAGGTGCCTGCCCCAACACCTGGTTAATTTAATCTTTAAGAGAGACAGGGTTTCACCATCTTGGCCAGGCTGGTCTCGAACTCCTGACCTCGTGATCCACCTGCCTCAGCCTCCCAAAGTGCTGGGATTACAAGCACGAGCCACCACACCCGGCCGACTTTCATTTTAAAAGCAAGGGTAAGGAGAGCAGTCCACGTCCCCGAATGCTCAGTGGAAAATGGCCTGGGATGGAGGCGGGCAGCAGAGACTAGTCGGAAGGTGACCCTAGGTGTCCAGGTGAGACACGGCGGTGGCCCCAGCTGGGGGAGCCATGAGAATGGAGAGACAGTGGATGTGGGGCAGGGCCAGGAAAGCGGGCTGGTAGGAGAGCATGAGCAAGGAGGTACCCTGAAGATCCTAGTCCTGTCCGCCCGTCTGTCCATCACCCACCCATACAACCAGCCACTCATCCATCTGTCTATCCATCTCCTCTCCATTTGTCCACCGCTCCCTACATCTGTCTCCCTGGTCCGGACGCCTATACCTTGTCTGGGAGGAACACGACTGGGTCAGCCCCCACTGGAAAACCCTCTCCCCTAGACATACCTGAGGGCCTCTCATTAAGCCACAGGAGGACCTCCCAGCCTGCTGCACCCCCACAGCCCCTGTGGAAGTCTTTACCCAAAACACAAGGTCACATCCCATGGCCCGGGATGGAGGCAGGTCTCACACCATGCAAATAAATGTCCCTCTCCCCACACTCATAGAGGCCTTATCCACTCATACCTCTTCTGTCCACTCACACCTGGCTCCCTAGCCCCACCCACCCACCCACCCATCTTTAGTAAAGTCCTATTTGCCCAACAGTTGTCAACCTCTCCCTCCACACACGTCCACCCAGGCCCAGGACCCTCCAGCTGCCTGCTCAGGTACTCACCTTATAGAAGAACCCCAGCCCTGCTCGGGGCTCCCCCTCTGAAGACGCCTCCTCTTCCAAGGAATCCTCAGCACCAGGGGGACTCCCGTCTCCCTCTTCCTCGGCGGCGGGATCTGCCAGGCTGCCCAGCGGGATCTCGATGAGGCCGGGCCGGGAGGCTGGCTCCTCGGGGGGCGTCCCCTCTGCCAGGAGGATGGAGGAGCGCGTCTGCACAGGCACCTGGCTCGGGGAGAACTTGCGCAGGTGGGGTAGGCTGTCTACGTCGTGGGGTGGTGTGAGCACCCTGGTCAGGGGCGCCAGCCGCAGCTCCGCCGGCCGGGTGTGTTTTGGGCTTCGGGGTGACTGGCTGGGCCCAGGCCCGGGCCCAGGGCTGCGCCGGGTGGCCGGGACCCGCCGGGCGGGACTGGGGGACAAGGCTTTGGGCCCCGTCGTCGTGGGGCCAGGGATGATCCATGCAGCAGGGGGCGGGGCGGGTCCAGGGGCCTCCGGCGGGGCCAGGAGCCGCTGCTGCTGGTCCGTGAGCCTCTGCATGTCCCGCTGCAGTGAGCTCAAAGCAGCACTCAGCTTGCTGACCGCTCGATTGTATTCCCCCAACCCCTCAGGGGGCAGCGGACCCAGGTCTGGCGAGAAGGTCACTGCCTTGGGCCGTGAAGTTGGCTCACCCTGGCCCTCACCCGCCGGCCGCTCCCCACCAGGGACTAGGCCTGGGTCGGCCTCGGCCTCCGCCTCCCCGGAAGCCTCCCTTGGCTGCACCTGCAGGAAGGCACTTTTGCCCAGCCGCTGGCGGTGCTTGGCGAAGATGGCCTCAATCCGTCGCTTCTGAGCCTCAATGGCTCTGCGTTTCTCCTCCAGCCGGGCGCCAAGCTCACTCATCTCTGAACTCAGGGCCTCTGGCGGGGCCGGAGTGGACGTGGGAGACCCTGCTCCAGTCTCAGCCTCTGCCTTCACTAGCTGTTTCTTGCGTTCCGCAAAGCTGGTCATTTTCACCTCAGAGTTGGTGGCTGCTGGGGACGAAGCCGCTGCCTTCGGGGACCCCTCAGATGGGGCCGGCGGTTTCGATGCCTCCCCCACCAGACAGGGAGATGGTTTTGAGGGGGTCTCAGGGTGTGGCATGTACACCAGTCCTTTGGTGGGCTTGTCGGACAGTGGTGGCTTGGAGGGCCCCTCAGGGGAGTGGAGGTAGAAGCTGCCGTCAGCAGCCCCGTCGGGGAGCAGCCGGGGCTCGGCACTGTGGATGATCTGCAGAGCCTCCTCGATGGTGGGCAGGTCGCCAGGCTCCGGGGGGGGCTGGGCAGGGGTCCTGGCCGGCGCGGGACGTGGGGGGCCCAGGCTGTCCGAGCTCACAGAGCGGAGGAGCACAGGGTCTCCCATGACGACATCCACGTCGCTGTCCAGGCCAAAGGGGGTGCTGAATGACACAGCCTGGGAGAGGGGACGGCTGGGCGGCCAGAGGGAGGGGTCAGCCCCTGGGACCAGCCTCGGCCCCACCCGGGCCCAGCATGCTCCACCCTGCACCCTGGCCTGTGAGGTACGCTCACCTGAGCTGCCGGTTCCAGGCCTTGCCCAGGGCCTCCATATGGGACATGGACGGGGAAGACTTCAGGGAGCCTGGGGGAGGTGGTGAGTGGTCACTACAGGGACTCTGGGGACCCCAGGTGGGGTCGGCCAGCATCTGGGGACAAACTCTACAAGGTCATTGGGTGAGTCACTGATGGCTCATTATGTGTCTAGTGAGACCAGAGGTTTCCAGAAACAGATACCCGGTACCATTTACTGTCACTACAGGGTGTTGTGGGACCTCTGGGGAAGCCATTCTGGGGGTCACCTTGGGATGCCCAAGGGGGTCCTGATGGAGGGGCTACTGGAAAGCCCAGGAGGAGACAATGTGAGGCCCACTGGGGCAGTCTGTGGGTGGGATGTTCCCCCGTGACAGAAGCCACCTCCCCTCCTCACCTGTGGATCCTCGGAGTGGGGACTGGGGGCCGCCAGGTGACAGGAGTGGGTGGCGGAAGTTGAAGACAGGAGAACTGTACCGAGAGACGTACTTCAGCCGCAGGACCCCCACCTCCTCCTCCACCTCTCCCCGGGGTGGAGACAGTGGCGGCGCCCAGCTGCAACCCAGTGCCCAGCAGGGCGGACCAGGAGCCCCCCACCCATGATGCCAGAGACTCGTCCGGTGCAGGGACCGTACCTGCTGCCACTGTTGTTCTGAGGAGGGGAGGCCTCCGTGCCCCGGGGGGAGGCGGCTGCGGTACAGAGAAGAGGGTCAGGTGGGGTTTGGCTCTCCCACCCACCCCTCACCCGGTCCCCAGGCCTGCCCCCAGGGCCTCACCGTGACCATCCGGCAAGTCCTTCACTTGCACGAAATCGGGCTTGAGCACCTCAAAACACATGAACAACTCAGCCAGCAGCACCACCAAGTTGACCTGGAGGTGGGAGGCCGGGTCAGTGGGCGGGACCCCTGGGGACCCCCAGCCCCAGATGCCCGGGCTGGCCTTACCTTGAGCGGCGGGGGGACGTAGAGCAAGTCCTCGAGGGACAGGGGGCAGCCACGAGGAAGGCGGGAGGCGCAGAAGTCCTGCACCAGCTGGAGGTTGTACAGGCTATCCGCCACAGACATGGGGTCCTTCAGGCACACCTCTGTGGGAATGGGAGGAGTGGGTCCCCGACTCTATGAGGAGGACGGGGGCCCCATGGAAGCCAGGGACCAGCATCCCCCTACACAGAAGACCTCCTGTGAGCCAAGCTTCTACCAGGTGCCCTTTGAGAGGCGAATTCTTTATTTTTATAGATGGAGTTTCACCATATTGGTCAGGCTGGTCTTGAATCCCTGACCTCATGATCCGTCCGTCTCAGCCTCCCAAAGTGCTAGGATTACAGGCATGAGCCACTGCGCCTGGCTTTTTTTTTTTTTTTTGAGACCGTGTTTCGCTCTTGTTGCCCAGGCTGGAGTGCAGTGGCGCAATCTCAACTCACTGCAACTTCCACCTCCTAGGTTCAAGCACTTCCCTGCCTCAGCCTCCCAAGTAGCTGGATTACAGGTGCCTACCACCATGCCCGGCTAATTTTTTTTTTGTATTTTTAATAGAGACAGGGTTTCAACATGTTGGCCAGGCTGGTCTTGAACTCCTGACCTGGTAATCCACCTGCCTCAGCTTCCCAAAGTGCTGGGATTACAGGCGTGAGCCACCATGACTGGCAAGAGGTGAATTCTATGATAGACCATCCTTAGGCCAGGGGTCTTTAACCCCCTGCGGTGTAGCGGCCTGTTAGGAACTGGGCCACACAGCAGGTAAGCCAGGGCAAGTGAGCAAAGCTTCATCTGTATTTACAGCCGCTCCCCATCACTCCCATGATCACCTGAGTCCCACCTCCATCAGATCAGCGGCAGCATTAGATTCTCATAGAAGCGCGAACCCTATTGTGAACCCCACATGGGAGGGATCTAGGTTGCATGCTTCTGATAAGAATCTAATGCCTGATGATCTGTCACTGTCTCCCATCACCCCCAGCTGGGACCATCTAGTTGCAGGAAAATAAGCTCAGGGCTCCCACTGATGCCACATGATGGTGAGTTGTAGAATTATTTCAGTATATATTACAACAGAATAATAATGGAAATAAAGTACATAATAAAGAGGAATGTGCTTGAACTATCCCAAAACCACCTTCTGCTTCTGTTCATAAAAAAAATTCTCTTCCACTAAGCTGGTCCCTGGAGCCAAAAAGATTGGTGAGTTCTGCCTTAGGCCTTTGCATCTTTCTAGAACACTCTCCCACAAGACCTCAACTCAAAAAGCTTTTCCATGCCAGGTGTGGCTGACACCTGCCATCTTAGCACTTTGGGAGGCTGAGGCGGCAGGATGTTTGACCCCAGGAGTTCAAGATCAGCCTGGGCAACATAGCAAGACCCCATCTCTATTTTATAAATTTTTAAATTTATAATTTATACAATTATAATTTGTAATTTAATTTTTAGAAAAAAAATTTTTTTTAAAAAAGAAAGCTTTTTCTGACCACCCATTGCCTTTAGGAATAGCCAACATCCAAAATGCCAGCACTTTGGGAGGCCAAGGCGGTGCTTCACTTAAGGTCAGGAGTTCGAGACCAGTCTGGCCAACATGGTGAAACCCCATCTCTACTAAAAGTACCAAAATCAGCTGGGAGTGGTGGCATGTGGCTGTAGTCCCAGCTGCTCGGTAGACTGAGCAGGAGAATGGCCTGAACCTGGGAGGTGGAGGTCGCGGTGAGCTGAGATCATGCCGTTGCATTCCAGCCTAGACAATAGAGCAAGACTCCATCTCAAGGGAAAAAAAAGTAGTTGGCTGGATGCGGTGGCTTATGCCCGTAATCCCAGCACTTTGGGAGGTCAAGGCAGGCAGATCACAATGTCACGAGTTTGAGACCAGCCTGGCCAACATAGTGAAACCCGGTCTCTACTAAAAATACAAAAAATTAGCTGGGTATGGTGGCGGGAGCCTGAAATCCCAGCTACTCGGGAGACTGAGGCAGGAGAATCGCTTGAACCCAGGAGGTGGAGGTTGCAGTGAGCCAAGATTGCGCCAATGCACTCCAGCATGGGCAACAGAGCAAGATTCCATCTCAAAAAAAAAAAAAAGTACTTCTGGATAAACTTAGTATCTTTCTCCCCCAGCCAAAGCCATCTGTGAGGTCGGGAGTGTGTTTCTATTCTGGCTGGATCCCCAGTGCCTAAAACAAGGTCTGGCACACAGTCCACACTCCATACATTTCATCTGCTGCAGGAATGAATTCCTGGAAGCACAGAGAGGTTTAGACACTTTTGTGAGGTCACACAGCTAACTGGTAAAGAGAGAGACACAAACTTAGGCCTGCCAATTCCGGAAGCTGCACTCAAGACCATTGCATCATTACTGGTCTCGAAGACCTGGAGCTGGGGCCTGCAGGCTGGGACTCAGGACGCCCAGCTCCCCTTCACAAGGTCTAGTCTGCGTCCATTTACTCACCCTCAAGTCGAAGCAGCTGGGGACAATAGCAGTGGATGGTGGCGGCCAGTGCAGCCCCACTGGCCAGGTCCTGGAGGCTGGTCACCGTTGGGAAGCAGGGGGCACGCCGTGCCACCACGCGGTCCTTGCGGTATCGGATCTGTGGATGGGAGCCAGGTCAGGTGAGTGGTCAGGCTGGCCTCCTGGGTCAGCGTTCATGCAGGCTGGGCGGGGAGGCCTGGGGTTTCCGCCATGAGGGGGCGGGAAGCTGGGGGTCCCAGAGACAGAGTGGGGGGGCCAGCCTGGAGCAGGGGAGGGGCAGCAGCGAGAGGCAGAGGAGATGTCTTCGAGCAGCCAGGCCAGCAGCAGGGGCTGGGGACAGGGACTCCTGGGACCCCAGGGCGGGGGATACATTACCATGGGGGGTTTGCTCCCCGACTCCTTCAAACAGAAGGCAATTGCGTGCTGGGGGGGAGAGGAGCAGCCATCAGCAAGGCGGAGGGGTGCTGACCTGCTGGGCCCCCAAGCCCACCTTGGGGGGAGGGAGTAGCCCTGACCCTGGTCCTGAGCCCTGGCCGTCCAGCTCCCTGACTGCTGTGGCCGGCTTTGAGAACCCAAGCTCCTCCCAGCCCCAGGGGACCCCACAGAGTAGCCTCCTATGCAGGGAATCCTCCTCCCACAAAAGACCCAGGCCCCCAGCTTAGGGAAAGGATGCAAAGGAAGCGGGTAGGCAGGAAGGGAACCTCCCAACCCAGGCCCCAGGGTCGGGGGAAGGAGTGAGCAAAGGTGGGGACCCCAGCCAGCCCAAAACCTCCCCCCATGTCCCCATTGTTTATCTACTATGGGAGGAATTTATATGAAGCACAGAGTTTAGATATTTCTGCAAGGTCACACAGCTCAGTCAGGGAAGAGAGACATTTCAACTTCCAGCCTCAAGGATGGGCCTCCTCCTCAAAGCTGGGATTTTTTTTTCGAGGGAAGCTGGGCCGGTGGGAGTGGGGGGTGTCTCAGGAAGGTTATTCTATCTTCTGGGTTGGCGGGCCTTCCTCTGGGCTAGAGGGTACCCTGCAGGATCTGCGTGTGTGAGTCTGCAGGTCCCCTCTTCAGAAATTTCTGTGGTCTCCCCACATTCACTAAGGGGACAGCCTCAGGGGGTCCCACCCTCTTCATTAACGGGAAGGGGGAGTGTTCGTCCTTCTTACTAACTGGAGGAAAAGTTCATCTCTACCCATCAGTTCGCTGGAGAAGAGTCCACCCTCTTAGTTAATGGCCAAGATTCTACCCTTCTCTTGGTTCACAGAGGGGTTTCTACCTGTCTCCCAGGGCTGGGGTCCAACCTCCTTTGCTCACAACTTAGGGAGGTAGGAGAGGGCGCGCAGACAGGCAGGCAGAAACAGACATATAGACAGACAGAGCTACAAGCAGGGCAGGCAGACGGGGCAGACAGACAGCCCCACTTACAGGAACCAGCTTCCAGTACCAGCGCGTGGGGCACTGAGGCCAGAGAGGCAGAGAGGAGGGCAGCGGGTACCGGCGCAGGGGACGGGCGGGGCACAGAGAGATTGACAGAGAGGGGAAGAAAGAGAGTGTGTGTCACCTCTAGCCCTCCCCCCCTGCTTCAGGAATGGCTGGGAAGCACAGCGCCACCCTGCCCACCCAGCTCTCCTGTCCTCCATCCTTCCCTCCGTTCCATGCCCTGGCCTTACCGAGGGCTGCGCCGGGGCCGCCCCGTCTGCAGGGGCTGCTGGAGAGGCTCTCTGGGCTGCTTCCTGCTCTGTCTTCTCCTGCAGCCGCCGGACGGTCTGGAGGGCAGGGAGGGTGTCAGTGGTCTGGCCACTGGACGATGCTGGTCCCAGCACCCACCCTGGGCCCAACCCCACCTACCGTGTCCACCCAGAAAAGCAGCTTGTGCTCCAAGCTGGTGAGGGCCAAGGGACCTGGCAGGGTCTTTGTCCACTCGAAGGCAAAGGCAGCCATGAGGGCATCAATGACAGCTAGGTGGGCTCCCTGTGGGGGCAAGGGCTGGAGGGTGAGACCCGAGAGCTGCTTGAGGCGCGCCTTGGCCCCCAAAGGCCTGGGAAAAGGAAGAACCTGGAGGTGGGAGGGACTTGGCAGGGGCGGGGCTTGAAGGGCGGGGCCAGTGGTTCATGGGTGGGGCCTTAAGGGAAGGAACCAGAAATGGAATCCTGGAGGAGCCACGCATGATAGGTGAGACTTTGAAGTCAGATCTAGGCCTAAAGATAGAATGGGTTGTGTACGCAAACCCTCAAGGGCCAGAGTATCGCCTTTTTGGGGAGCTGGGTTCCATGGGAGAGACCAGGCTTGAGGGGAAGACCTTGAGGGGAGGAGCCAGGACTGGGGGGAGGAGCTAGGTTTAATGAACAGCCCTTGAGGGGAGGAGCCACAACTGGTGGGAGGAGTTAGGTTTGATGGACAGAGCTTAAGGGAAGGAGACAAGACTGATTGGAGGAGCTAGGCTTAATGGCTAGCTCTTGAGGGGAGGAGCCAGACCTGGTGGAAGGAACCTGGGGGAGGGCCAAGCCTGATGGGAGGAGCTAGGCTTAATGGACAGAGCTTGAGAGGAGGAGCCAGGACTGGTAGACAGAACTCGGGAAGAGCCAGGCCTGGTGGGAGGAGCTTGAGGGGAAGAGATTAGCATGGTAGGCGTGGTCTAACAGGCAGGGGCGGGGCCTACCATGAGAATGGGCTGGTGCCTCAGGTCGGCCTCGCGCACCGGGCGCTCTGGCAATGCAGGCACCGTGCCCCTCCGTGCCAGCAGGGCCAGCAGTGCAGAGGGGTTGGGGGGTGTTTCAAGCTGTGGCAGTGCCTGGCGCCAGGCCCTGCAGTAGAGCTCGGCTGAGAGCAACAGCCGTGTCACTGGGGGCTTCACGTGCTCCTGCGCATACTGGTCCGTATAGAAGGGCTCCCACAGCTCCGGGGGTACGTGCTCTGTGAGGGCATAGAGGGGAAACACGGAGGTCAGGGTTAGCAGATGCAACATACACATAAACACATACACACATATACACGCGCTCAGGCGCACGCGTGATCACATGGCCCAGATTAAGAGTGGGTCTGGACCAGGGAGGATGGCATCAGGAAGGGAGAGGGGATCTGGGCCGAGAGTGCAGATGCGCAGGAGTTTGCTAGAGGAAGGGGTGATGGTGTTGTAGGCAGCAGAAGGGCCTGCAGATGCAAAGCCCAGGAGGTGGAAGAGAACACGGTGCCTCAGGGAGCTGATGGGCGCTTAGAGTGGAAAGGAGGGGAGGCTTCCCACAACCCCAGGCCAGCTGGACAGGCTCTTGTAGGTCCCAGGAAAGACAGTGACAACGGCAATCCCAATGATAAGAGCCTTCCTGCACTTGCCAGTGTAGATTCAACGAAGCCTTACGTCAATGCTAGGAGGCAGCCAGGGCCCAACTGGCAACCTCCATGCTACAGAGCAGGAAACTGAGGCACAGAGAAAGGAAGTCCCTTGCCCCAGGTCACATGGCTCTTCAACACCAGGACCGGGGTTAGTTAGACACAGCAAACTGGACACCCTCTCTCAGCTTGCAGGCAGGGTGGGATGAGCCAGGGGCACACGGGCAAGCAGGGGAGGTGGGCACACCACCGGCACATCGGGAGTTGAGTGACCCAAACCTAGCGATTGAAGGGAGGCAAGGGACAGAGAGGGAGGTGGCCAGGGCCCTGCTGGGTCTAAGGGGGAAGATGGAACAGAGGGGTAATGACTGAGATAGGGTGTAGGAGGAGAGGGAGGTAAAGGAGTGAAATTGAACGTGAGGGGCTTTGGGGACATCCTTGAGGCAGACTATATTGAGAGGGTGGGGCTTAGGGGGATGGTGAGGGCACATCATATAGGCAGCCTGAGATCCCTGAATAGGACAGTGGGAAGAGGTGTGAGGAAGCCCCAGGTGGACAGGGGGATGGGGGCAGAAACTCCCAAGATAGGACCAAGAGTGGAGAAAAGGCGGCCAAGAAGGCCTGGCGGGCGTTGGGGAGGAGGTGACTGAAATCAGCAGTGGGTCGCCTGTCCAGCTCTTGTTCTATTTTGCACAGCTTTTGTGGGGTTTTTTGGAGACAAAATTCTCTCTGTCACCCAGGCTAGAGTGCAGTGGTGCAATCTCAGCTCATTGCAACCTCTGCTTCCCGGGTTCAAATGATTCTTAGGCCTCAGCCTCCTGAGCAGCTGGGATTACAGGCGTGACGCTGCCACACCCAGCTAATTTTTGTATTCTAATAGAGACAGGGTTTCACCATTTTGGCCAGGCTGGTCTCGAACTCCTGGTCTCAAGAGATCCGCCCACCTCAGCCTCCCAAATTGCTGAGATTACAGGTGTTAGCCACTATGCCCAGCCTGCACAGCTTTCTCTGTTTGAGTTTTTGCTGGAGTGCAGTAGCATGATCATGGCTCACTGCAACCTGGAATTCCCAGGCTCAAGGGATCCTCCCTGCCTCAGCTTCCCGAGTTGCTGGGACTGCAGGCACATGCCACCACACCCAGCCAATTTTTTTTTTTTTTTTTTTGAGACGGAGTTTCGCTCTTGTTACCCAGGCTGGAGTGCAATGGCGCAATCTCGGCTCACCACAACCTCTGCCTCCTGGGTTCAGGCAATTCTCCTGCCTCGGCCTCCTGAGTAGCTGGGATTACAGGCACGCGCCACCATGCCCAGCTAATTTTTTGTATTAGTAGAGATGGGGTTTCACCATATTGACCAGGATGGTCTCGATCTCTTGACCTCGTGATCCACCCGCCTCGGCCTCCCAAAGTGCTGGGATTACAGGCTTGAGCCACCACGCCCGGCCCACGCCCAGCCAATTTTAAAATTTTTTGTAGAGATGGAGGTCTCACGATGTTGCTCAGGCTGGTCTCAAATTCTTGGCCTCAAGTGATCTGCCTTCCTTGCCTTCCCAAAGTGCTGGGATTACAGGTGTGAGCCACTGTGCCCAGCCTTGTTTTGTATATTTGGGTTTTGTATGTGTGTTTGAAAGATGAGGTGGGGGCCGGGCACAGTGGCTCACGCCTGTAATCTCACCACTTTGGGAAGCCAAGGCAGGCGGATTCTTTGAGGTCAGGAGTTCAAGACCAGCCTTGTCAACATGGTGAAACTCCATCTCTACTAAAAATACAAAAATAAGCTATGCCGGGGACTGAAGTAGAAGAATCGCTTGAACCCGGGAGGCGGAGGTTGCAGTGAGCCGAGATTGTGTCATTGCACTCCAGCCTGGGTGATGGAACAAGACTCTGTCTCAAAAAAAAAAAGGAAAGAATGAACGGGGCTGGGCATGATGGCTCACACCTCCCAGCACTCTGGGAGGCCGAAGCAGGTGGATTCCCTGAGGTCAGGAGTTGGAGACCAGCCCGACCAACTAGGAGAAACCCTGTCTCTAATAAAAAATACAAAATTAGCCAGGCGTGGTGGTGTGTGCCTGTAATGCTAGCTACTCGGGAGGCTGAGGCAGGAGAATCGCTTGAACCTGAGAGGCAGAGGTTGCAGTGAGCTAAGATCATGCCATTGCACTCCAGCTTGTGCAACCAGAACGAAACTCTGCCTCAAAAAAAGAAAGAAAGAAAACGTGCTACCCACATGTAGACTTTGGACTTCTTTCTGCCCCTCAGCTCAGCTCCTTGAAAGAAGAGATATTTCAGGCTCACTTCCTCCCTGCCCTCCCAGGCCCACTCCACCTCTCCCTCAATTTCCCTGAGCTCGGTTCTGCCCTTATGGTTTCCGGCCTCCCCAAGGCCGGCAGGGGCCTCCAAAGCATATCTGCAAGCCCGTATCTCGCCTGGGCTCTCTGCCCAGTGCCTCCTTCTTCCAGAAGCTTTCCTCCCACTGGCGTCTCCTTGTAAATGGACAAGCCCCACCCCCACCCCAGGCCACCCTACCCCGAGACAGCATCCAGGGCCACCTGAGGACTGCAACTGCTGCAGCCCCGGCAGCCGGCAGAGATCCCCACCACGCCCTGGACATCTCCCACAGTGCTCAACATCTTAACCACCCACCTCTGCTCCTCCCTGCCCCCAAGGCAGTAAGAAATCACCCTCCTTCCCTTTCTTTACACCCTCACCCCAGATCTATTGAGTCCTTCGGTTTCAACTTCCTAACATCTCCCAAATCCAAACCCTCCTCTCTACCTCCCCAGCCCGAGCACTGGGCAAGTCTTGCTCCCACCAGCAAAATCACACGTTTCTTTCCTGCAGGACTTCTCAGGGCCTTTAAGATAGAAAAAAAAGGCTGGGCACGGTGGCTCATGCCTGGAATCCTAGCACTTTGGGAAGCTGCAGTGGGTCATGAGGTCAGCAGTTCAAGACCAGCCTGGCCAACATGGTGAAACCTGTCTCTATTAGAATACAAAAATTAGCTAGGTGTGGCGACATGTGCCTATAGTCCCAGCTATTAAATAGGCTGAGGCAGGAGAATTGCTTGAACTCGGGAGGCAGAGAGGCTGCAGTGAGCCAAGATCGTGCCACTGCACTCCAGCCTGGGCAAAAGAATGAGACTCTGTCTTAAAAAAATAAAAATAAAAATAAATAAAAGATAGAGGGCCAGGCGAGGTGGCTCTCGCCTGTAATCCCAGCATTTTGGGAGGCCGAGGTGGGTGGGTCATTGAGGTCAGGAGTTTGAGATCAGCCTGACCAACATGGCAAAACCCCACCTCTACTAAAAATTTTAAAAATTAGCCGGGGCCAGGCGCAGTGGCTCACGCCTATAATCCCAGCACTTTGGGAGGCTGAGGCGGGTGGATCATAAGGTCAAGAGATCGACACCATCCTGGTCAACAAGGTGAAACCCCGTCTCTACTAAAAATACAAAAATTAGCTGGGCATGGTGGCGCGCGCCTGTAGTCCCAGCTACTCATGAGGCTGAGACAGGAGAATTGCTTGAACCAAGGAGGCGGAGGTTGCGGTGAGCCAAGATCGCACCATTGCACTCCAGCCTGGGTAACAAGAGCAAAACTCCGTCTCAAAAATAAATAAATAAATAAATAAATAAATTAGCCGGACGTGGTGGTGGGTGCCTCTAATCCCAACTACTCAGGAGGCTGAGGCGGAAGAATTGCTTGAACCTGGGAAGCGGAGGTTGTAGTGAGCCAAGATCATGCCACTACACTCCAGCCTGGGCAACAGAGTGAAACTCCATCTCAAAAAAAAAAGAAGGATAGAAAAAAAGAAAAAGCCAGGCATGATAGCTCATGCCTGTAATCCCAGCACTTTGGGAGGCCGAGGCGGGTGGATCATCTGAAGTCGGGAGTTTGAAATCAGCCTGACCAACATGGAGAAACCCCATCTCTACTAAAAATACAAAATCCACCAGTGTGGTGGCATATGCCTGTAATCCCAGCTACCCGGGAGGCTGAGGCAGGTGAATCACTTGAACCCGGGAGTAGAGGTTACGGTGAGCTGAGATTGCGCCATGGCACTCCAGCCTGGGCAACAAGAGCGAAACTTCATCCCGAAAAAAAGAAAAACAAACACACACCAAAACCTTGAGCTAGGACTACACTGACATTTATCAGGCACTTATGATAGACCCATGTTCTTCCGCCTTGGTATTACCGGCACTTGGGGCTGGGAAATTCTTTGTATTCAGGGGAGGCTGTCCTGTCCTGTACACTGTAAGATGTTGAGCAAAATCTCTGGTCTCTCCTTACTAGATGCCTGTAGTACATTCCTTCCAATGAACGACAACCAAAAACGTCCCCAGACACTGCCAAATGTCAATTACATGTCAAAACCATCTCCAGTTGAGAACCACTTCCTTATAATTTTTTTTTTTTTCGTGACGGAGTCTTGCTCTGTCGTCCAGGCTGGAGTGCAGTGGCTCAATCTCAGCTCAAAGCAACCTCCGCCTCCCGAGTTCAAGCAATTCTCCTGCCTCAGCCTCCCGACTAGCTGGGATTACAGGCGCCTGCCACCACGCCCAGCTAATTTTTGTATTTTTAGTAGAGACAGGTTTCACTATGCTGGCCAGGCTGCTCTCGAACTCCTGACCTTGTGATCCACCCACCTCAGCCTCTCAAAGTGCTGGGATTACAGGTGTGAGCCATCATGCTGGCCTATACTATAAAATTTTTATTTTATTTTTCTTTTTTTTGAGACAGTCTCTCTCTGTCACCCAGGCTGGAGTGCAATGGTGCCATCTCGGCTCACTGCGACTTCTGCCTCCCAAGTTCAATCGATTCTCCTGCTTCAGCCTCCCAAGTAGCTGGGATTACAGGCATGTGCCACCACACCTGGCTAATTTTCATATTTTTTAGTAGAGATAGGGTCTCACTATGTTGGTCAGGCTGGTCTCCAACCCTGACCTCAAGTGAGTCACCCACCTTAGCCTCCCAAAGTGCTGGGATTACAGGCGTGAGCCACCACGCCTAGCTCCACTTTATTTATTCATTTACTTACTTTATTTTAGAGATGGGGTCTCACTATGTTGCTCAGACTGGTCTTGAACTCCTGAGTTCAAGTGACCTTCCTGCCTCAGCCTCCCCAGTAGCTGGGACTACAGATATGTGCTACCACACCTGGCTAAAGTGTTTACTGAGCGTTATTTACAACAGAACAGTGCTGTCTTATAGAAATACAATGTGGCCACCCTGGCCAACATGGTGAAACCCCATCTCTACTAAAAATACAAAAATTAGCCAGGCGTGGTGGTGCGTGCCCGTGATCCCAGCTACTCAGGAGGCTGAGGCATGAGAATAGAATCACTTGAAGCCGGGAGGTGGAGCCTGACGTGAGTCAAGATCATGCCACTGCACTCCAGCCTGGGCCACAGAGCAAGATGCTGTCTCAAAAAGAAAAAAAAAAAAAGAAATATAATGCATATAATGCAAGCCCACATAGGCAGTCAGGTTTTCTAATAGCCACATTACATATGTAGAAACAATAAGAATTTAATAATATATTAACCCAATATTAGATCCAACTCATCATTTTAATATGTAATCAACATAAAAATAGTATACGATATTTTACACTAGTTTTTGTTTTTGTACCTAGTCTTTGGAACCCTGAGTATATTTTACATTTATAGCACACTTTGGTTCAGATCCACCACATTTCAAGTGACTCAGTAGTCACATCTGACTGGTGACCACCATATTGAGTAACACAGGTCTGCAGCATAGCTAGGATGGATGGATGGATGGGTGGGTGAATGGATAGATGTATGTATGTATGGATGGATGGATGGATGAATGGATGGATGGATGAATGGGTGGGTGCATGGATAGATGTATGTATGTATGTATGGATGGATGGATGAATGGATGGATGGATGAATGGGTGGGTGCATGGATAGATGTATGTATGTATGGATGGATGGATGGATGAATGGATGGATGGATGAATGGGTGGGTGCATGGATAGATGTATGTATGTATGTATGGATGGATGGATGGATGGATGGATAGATGAATGGGTGGATGGATAGATGTATGTATGGATGGGTGGGTGGATGGATAGATGTATGTATGTATGGATGGATGAATGGATGGATGGATGAATGGGTGGGTGCACGGATAGATGTATGTATGTATGTATGTATGTATGTATGTATAGATGAATGGGTGGATGGATAGATGTATGTACGGATGGGTGGGTGCATGGATAGATGTATGTATGTATGTATGGATGGATGGATGGATGGATGAATGGGTGGTAGATGGATAGATGTATGTATGGATGGATGAATGGATGGACGAATGAATGGGTGGGTGAATGGATAGATGTATGGATGGATGGGTGATGTATGGATGGGTGGGTGAATGGATAGATATATGTATGGATGGGTGGATGGATGGGTGGATAGATATATGTATGTATGTATGTGTGGGTGGGTCGGTGGATGGATGGATGGGTGGGTGGGTGAATGGATAGATGTATGGGTGGATGGGTGGATGGATGGATAAACGTATGTATGTATGGGTGGGTGGGTGGATGGATAAATGTATGTATGTATGTATGGATGGATGGATGGATGAATGGATCGGTGAATGGACAGAAATATGGATGGATGGATGGATGGGTGGATGAGTGGGTGGGTGGGTGGGTGGATAGATGTATGGATGGATGGATGAATGGATAGATGGATGGGTGGGAGGGTGGGTGGATGATTGATTGAGACAGGGTCTTCTCACTCTGTTGTCCAAGCTGGAGTGCAGTGGCGTGATCATAGCTCACTGTACCCTGGAACTCCTGGGCTCAGGGCAGGAGGGACTACAAGGTAGCTGGCACTACAAGCACATGCCACCAAGCCTGCCTATTTATTTATACCATGACCTTCCCTGCACCCAGTCATTTAATCCTTACAACACTTATACCCCTTGTACAGATGAGAAAATCAAGGCCTGGAGAGCTGAGATAACCTCCCCAGGATAAAAATGTCCAACACGAACTCAGTTTTCCTCACAGATCACACAGCTGTTCTGAAGGCATAGGAACTGCATGGCAGTGTTACCCAAATGTATTTAACATGGAACCTTTTTTTTTTTTTTTTTTGGAGACAGGGTCTCATTCTGTTGCCCAGGCTGGAGTGCAGTGACTGGATCTTTGCTCACTGCAACCTCCACCTCCCGGGTTCAAGCGATTCTCCTGCCTCAGTCTCCTGAGTAGCTGGCACTCCAGGCGTGCGCCATCACACCCAGCTAATTTTTTGTATTTTTAGTAGAGACAGGATTTCACCATGTTGGCCAGGCTTGGAACCCTTTCTTATTTAATCTCTGAGCTTGGGCTCCATTTTTATTTCTGCGCAGTCTTCTCACACCTGTGCCTTGGAGTGGCCAGAGCTATCCCTTCCTCTGAGCCATCACTGTTCCCATGGGGCCACAGCATACATGATCTTGTCAGTTCCCAACACCTGCCATGGCTCCCCAGTGCCCTCAGATCCACAACCAGGGGCCTGAAGGGCCTTCCTCAGTCTTACCAGCCTCCCATACCTCACACCACCACCCCGACGACCTGCGTCTTCTTCTCTGAGAGCTCCCTGCTGGTCCACACTCCGAGCCTTTGCCCACACGCCCCTTCTCCGTGTCACATTTCAGTGCATCCTTCATCCTTCCAGACTCAGATCTTTCCTCCTGTGGGCTCTCTTGCCTCCCTGGAAGGTTTCAAGAATTTCCTCTCCGAGGCCCCACTGCAAGCTTCCCTAAGATCTGGTTTCCTGCCCATCCCCCTATGCCCCATATCCATCCCCTGCCATCTCCTTTACACCGTGCGCGCCCAGCCCCACACCTGATAGGCATCATACTGTCAAGAGTCCCAGAGCTCATCAATCTTGTAGAACTCTGCTCCCACTTCTTTCAGCCCCCCGTCCTCTTTTTAGGGGAGTTGAACAGGGAACAGATTGGATTTGACCCTCAGGGTAGTGGCAGCCACTGCCGTGTGTCACACAGCAGAGGGACCTGGGTCAACAAGAACAGAAATGGGTGAGTCGGGTCATTGGGATCTTATCAACACCCCTCGTCAGAGTTCACTTCGCTTTCTTCGAAATGGGATGGTAATTTCTACTCTGAATCCTGGCCAGGGGATAATGGATAGCGTTAATATTATTCATTAAAATATCCGGCCACCAATCACACCAGCAGCGAGCATCTGTTTTGCGTGTATCAAGCACCCCGTGCCACATGAAGGATTCTGTGGTCTCTGTGGCTTTTATGCCTCCCAGCAACCTTGCAAAGAGGTAACTGGGGTCTCCATCACCCAAGCAGTGCCCTGCACGTAGTAAGTGCCTCTGCCCCACAAACATCTGCAAAACGGATAAAGCAGTGAGCAAATGCCTTCTTTAATAGAAGGGGAAACAGGCTCAGATAATCGGGGTAATTCGCATTCTGGTGCAGCTGGGATTCACACTCAATTCTGACTCTCCACATTGAGTTCTCTACAGCCTAGTAACCCTGCGTGTGAGAGGCTGAGGCTGTCCCATCTCCAATCTCTTTCTTCCTCAAGCAAATATCTGGAGGCAGGTAGACTCCAGAGTGGGCCATGCATGCCTGGAAAGGCGCAGAGAGAGACAGAGGCAGAGACTGGGAGAAAGAGGGAAGAGGGACAGGCTGGGGTGGAACCAGGAGACGGACAGCTGTCACCGAGACCCACACCCAGAACAGGTTGATCTGGGAGGGCCACGGAGAGGGGGGATGGGCTGTGCCAACACCAGTGGACAGAGCCAGTGAGAGGAAATTGTGTTCCCCCCACAGCTCCCCGCTGGAAGGCCCAGACCTTAAATAACCCCTGTCTTCCCCAAGGCCAGGCCCTGATCCCAGCTCTGGCCTGGGGCTGTGGAGCTGCCCAAAGCCGGGACAGAGTGTCCAGGGCCTCTAATCCTGGGGACCCGGGATTACAGCATCCTCCCCATTCGGGTGGCTCGGGTTCTCAGGCTTGCGGGCCTGGGGGAGGGAGTGAATGATCTGCCCTAATAGGAGAAGGCCCCGCAGCTGCGGGGGCCCCGCCCCGGGCGATCTTAGACTAGCCATTTCCCTTCGGCTGGGCTCACTAACCTCCCCAGTAAAATGGGGCCATAAGTCACAGCTGCCAGGCGCTGGAGGGGGCTATGGAGGCGAAAGAGGGGGTTCCCGGAGCTCCCCGGTCGCCGCCCGCAGCGCAGGCAGGCCGACGCGGGGTGTGTGTCTCGGGCCTGGGGGGCGTGAGGTGGTAGAGACTTGAGCGCTTAAGAGCCCCCAGCGAGGCCCGGGTCTGGGTCTCCAGGGTGTGTGGCGGGGAAAGAAACCGAGAAGAGATCCTCGCAGGGGCGTGATGTGTGTAAAAGAGAGGAAGGCGTGCAAGGGAAGGCCCCAGGGGTGCGGGAGGCGAGAACGAGAGGCCCGCACGGGGAGACCCCACCCGGCCCGCAGACCCCGCCCCGCGCACCTGGAGGCTGGGACGCCGGGGACCCCCGCGCGGAGCTGGGCCGCCGGCCCCACCCCCACAGCGCTCCTGCAGCCCGCGGGGCAAAGTCCACCGCCCGGGCCGAGCAGGAAGCTCGGAGGCCCCGGCCCGAGCCTGGGGACCCCCGGCGGCCGGCGCTATTGTTCCCACGGCCCCCGGCCTTCCCGGCCCGGCGCCCCGCCCCCCCTCCCGCACCTGCCGCGCCCGGCCCGCCGCCCCCCACCCCGGTCCCCCGAGCCCCGGTACCTGCGCCCCCGAACGCGGCCCGCAGCACCCACGCCAGGCTGGCCGCCGCCTTGGCCCGCGAGAAATCGTACTGGTCCAGCGACTTGATCTCCGGCACCAGGAAGGTCCTCCGCAGCGGCCCGGGCCCGGGGGGCGCCGCCTCCACCATGGCGGCGCCGGGGCTGCGGGCGCCGGGTCCGTGCTCGGGCTGGGCTGGGCTGCGCCGCGCTCGCGCTCTGGCCGAGCCCGCTGCTGCCGCCGCCGCCGCCGCCGCTGCTGCTGAGCCAGGTGCGGCCGCTTGCGCTGGCGACGCTGCGTCGGGCCCGCCCCAGGGAGGAGCCCAGGTGCGCCCCGCCCACCCGGACCCCGGCGCGCCCCTGCGCCCCGCCCGGACCGCCCCCTGCACAGTGCAAGGAGCAACCGGGGTGGGAGGCGCCTGGAAACTGCGGCGACGGTGGAGGGAGCTTGCGGAGGACTGAGTGTGTGTGTGTGTGTGTGCGCGCGCGCGCGCGTGTGTGCGCGCGCCTGGCGCACTGGAGAGGATCAGGGACCCTCTGTGTGTGCCAGCTTCAGTGTCTACCCTTAGGCGTAGGAGCTCCTGCACGTGCTTGCAAAGAAGGCCGGGCCGGCAGGCAGCGAGTGGTTGGGTGCACCTGTTTCTGATTGTGTTGGTGAAGGCACAAAAGTATGAGTGTCTTCGTATCTGTGTGTGTATTTCTGAATGCATTTGGGTGGTGACCAAGTGTACTGGGGGATGTCTGGGGGTGTGTGTATCTGCGGTAGGTATGTGGGCACGTGTGAGTGCGTTTGTGTGTGTTTAATTTGTTGTGTGTACAAGGATCTGTATTATATAGGTGTCTGTGTCCTGAGGATGGAAGTCATGTGTGTGTGTGTGTCTGTTTTTGGAGTGCATGTGAGTTTGCGTGTCTCTGTGCATCTAAACCTACTTGTGTGTTTTATAAGGGTGTGATTAACATCTCTGTCAATGCAGGAGTATGGAGAGACATTAAGAATGTGTGTATTCAAGAACAGAAAACCAAACACCGCATGTTCTCACTCATAAGTGGGTGTTGAACAATGAGAACACATGGACACAGGGAGGGGAACATCACACACTGGGGTCTGTTGGGGGGTGGGGAACTAAGGGAGGGATAGCAGGGGGTGGGGAGATTGGGGAGGGATAACATTAGGAGAAATGCCTGATGTAGGTGACAGGGGGATGGAGGCAGCAAGCCACCATGGCATGTGTGTACCTATGCAACAATCCTGCAAGATCTGCACATGTACCCCAGAACTTAAAGTAAAATTAACAACAACAACAAAAAAAGAATGTATTTCAGGCCAGACTCAGTGGCTCAGGCCTGTAATCCCAGCACTTTGGGAGGCTGAGGCGGGTAGATCTCTTGAGGCTAGGCGTTCAAGAACAGCCTGACCAACATAGCGAAATCCCGTCTCTACTAAAAATAAATAAATAAATAAAAATTGGAGAGGCATAGTGGTGCATGCTTGTAATCTCAAGTACTCAGGGGGTTGAGGTGGGAGAATCGCTTGAACTGGGGAGGCAGAGGCCAAGATCACGCCACTGCGCTCCAGCTTGGGCAACAGAATGAGACTGTATCTCCAAAAAAAAAAGTGTGTCTATTTCTGCAGGAGTGTGGCTATTTGTGTCTATGAGTGTGCTTGTGTGGCAGCACTGGGTGTATTTGCAACTGTCTTTGTGTATTCGTCTGGTATCTGCAGCGTGAGCTGGGAGATGGCTCTGTGGAGGCGAGGATGTGTGTGTCTCAGTGGGTTTGTATCTGAGTGTGTAATGTGGCTGTGGATGTGTGATCTCTGATGAGCAGTTCCTGACTATATTTTTGTGCATATACGTGTGTTTACATATGAGTATCTTTGTGGATTTGAATAATGCATGAAAGCAAGTGTAAGTGCAAGAATACCTGTTTCTGCTGGGTGTGGTGGCTCGCGCCTGTAATCCCAGTGCTTTGGGAGGCCAAGGCAGGCGGATTGCCTGAGGTCAGGAGTTCAAGACCAGCTCGACCAACATGATGAAACCCCATCTCTACTAAAAATACAAGTTAGTTGGGCATGGTCACATGTGCCTGTAATTCCAGCTACTTGGTAGGCTGAGGCAGGAGAATCACTTGAACCCAGGAGGCAGAGGTTGCAGTGAGCTGGGATTGCACCACTGCACTCCAGACTGGGCAACAGAGCAGGATTTTATCTCAAATAAAAAAAAAAAAAATTGCAGCACTTTGGGAGGCTGAGGTGGGTGGATCACCTGAGGTCGGGAGTTCGAGACCAGCCTGGCCAACATGGAGAAACCCCATCTCTACTAAAAATACAAAATTAGCCAGGCGAGGTGGCGCACACCTGTAATCCCAGGTACTCAGGAGGCTGAGGCAGGAGACTCGTTTGAACCCGGGAGATGGAGGTTGCAGTGAGCCAAGATCACAGCACTGCACTCCAGCCTGGGTAACAAGAATGAAACTCTGTCTCAAAAAAAAAAAAAAAGCTATGAAATGGAAAGACACTGTGGCATGCAGGTCCCCAAGACCCCTGACCCCAGATGGCGGCCCCAGAGCTGGCTCTTTGTTGAAATTGCAGGGTCCCCCACCATACGTTGCACACGTGTGTTTGGGGCGTGGGTCTCATGGTCCGGAGCATGTGAGCAGGCATGGGGGTGGGTGTGCCAAGGGAGGGGAGCTGGGGCGTGGGCCCTCCTGTCGGGATGTGCCCATGCAGGAGTGGGTGTGGGTACGCAAAGGGCCAGTGTCTATGTGTTGGAGCACAGGTGTGGATATGGATGACGCACACCCCGGCTCCTGTCCCAGCCCCTTCGAGGGACCTAAACAAGGTCCTATCCTGACTGGACCTCAGTTTCCCCATCTGGGGACCTGGGGCTCCTGGCACCGGGAAGCGTTTCCAGCAGGAAAGAGTGCGCCCGCCATCCCCTGCCCCTCTGTGATCTTGGCGTGTCCTGCCGGCTCACACGCAGGTTTGCTTTTCCTGGGATGGTTCCCATGACCTTTGTGGACCCCAAGGACAGACCCAGCAAAGGCGGCAAATACAACTTGCTCACACACAATCCGGGGACATGTGGGGTGGACGCACAGGTTCAGCTTCCCGCCCAGGGAAGGGGCTGCAGGTTGGGAAGGATGGTTGGGGGGCCGCCCAGGTCCAGAGGTGTCGGTGCAGGCCGAGTGCTCCTGCCCCTGCCTCCAGGAGCCTCCACGGGCCCAGCCCCCACACTGGGCGGACTGGAAAGCCTGGCTGGTCTGGACTGCCCCACCCACACACTGCCAGCTGGAATCAGGACCCCACCTGCCCCTGGGGGCCTGTTCCTAAGGCCCAGGCAGCCTCAGACACACTGGCTGTCCTGTGCACATGGTGGGGCGGCCCCTCCCTGAGCCCCCCTCCAAACGCCTTAAGTCCCTGCCTCCCGCCTCCTCCCACACCTGGAGCTCTTTGGGCTCTCACGCCTCCTAACTCATTAGACAGAGCCTGGTTATTAAGCTGGGGGTGGGGATGGATTAGAGGGTTTATAGGTCAGGAGTTGAGGATTGGGTTTGGGGGAGTATATGAAACCCCATAAAATTACCTGCAAAATTCTGCCTGTGTGTGCACTTCAGCGATCACACTCACAGATGACAATTTCTGAGTGTGTTATGTGCCCAACAGCATCTCGTTAATCCTCATGCCAACACCAGCATCATGAGGATTGTACCCATTTTACAGACAGGAAGACGGAGCCATACCCCAAGGAGAATGGAAGGAGGTTTTGAGCCCAAGTCACGGGATCTAGGATCCACCAGCTGAGCCACTTTGCAGCCCTTCAATTGTGAAGCTGGCTTGCCCTTCTCTCAACGTCTACACCCTTCAGGATGGGCACGGGGACTCACGCCTGTAATCCCAGCACTTTGGGAGGCCAAGGCGGGCAGATTACCTGAGGTCAGGAGTTTGAGACCAGTCTGGGCAACATGGCGAAACCCCATCTCTACTAAAAATACAAAAATTAGCCAGGCGTGGTGGCAGATGCCTGCAATCCCAGCTACTAAGGAGCTGATGCAGGAGAATCGCTTGAACCTGGGAGTTGGAGGTTGCAGTCAGCTGAGATCGCGCCACTGCACTCCAGCCTGGGCAACAGAGTGAGACTCTGTCTCAAAAAAAAAAAAACAGAAAAGAAAAACAAAACATCTATGACTTTCAAATGGGATGGGGTGAGGCCTGTAGTTGTGGAGATGTCAGAGCACAGGAAAGATGAGGCCCTGTCTCCAAACCTTTATCCCAAAGTGAGTGATGGTGATGGGATTTGGGAGGGCCACAGCTTTGAGCACCGCATCTGTGCAGTGACACACGTTGGCCTGCCTCTCTGAACTTCAGCATCGTTGCATGGAGTTTATTTTATTATTTATTTATTTATTTCTGAGATGGAGTCTCACTCTTTTTGCCCAGGCTGGAGTGCAGTGGTGCGATCTCGTCTCACTGCAACCTCTGCCTCCCAGGTTCCGGCAATTCTCCCGCCTCAGCTTCTCGAGTAGCTGGGATTACAGGCACCTGCCACCTCACCACCTAATTTTTGTAGTAGAGACGGGGTTTCACCATGTTGCCCAGGCTGGTCTCAAACTCCTGACCTAAAGTGATTAGCTTACCTCCGCCTCCCAAAGTGCTGGGATTACAGGTGTGAGTCACCGCGCCTGACCAGGATGGAGTTTATTATCAGCACATCCTAGGGACCTCAGGGACACGTGTCTGAAATATTTCAAAAGAATTCTTTGGCCAGGCACAGTGGCTCATGCCTGTAATCCCAGCACTTTGGGAGGCTGAGGCAGGCGGATCACAAGGTCAGGAGTTTGAGACAAGCCTGGCCAATATGGTGAAACCCCATCTCTACTAAAAATAAAAAAATTAGCTAGGCGTGGTGGCGGGCGCCTGCAATCCCAGCTACTCAGGAGTCTGAGGCAGGAGAATCACTTGAACCCAGGAGGTGAGGTTGTTGTAGTGAGCTGAGATCGTGCCACTGCACTCCAGCCTGGGCAACAGAGCAAGATCCTGTCTCAAAACAAAACAAAACCAACAACCCAGCATGCTGGGCCTGGTGGCTCACACCTGTAACCCCAGCACTTTGGGAGGCCGAGGCAGGAGGATTACTTGAGGTCAGCCTCAAAACAAAAAACAAAAAAACAAATATCGTGCATGCCAGGGGCCAGCCCTGTCCCTGTGCCTCCTGACAGCTGCATTTAGATGCAATAAACTAATATGCGTGAAAGAGATCATTTCAGCTAGGGATGAAATAGTGGGACAATCACACAGTCCAGCAGGGGCACGAGCGGCAGTCAGGGTGGGAGCTGCTTTCTCAGGGCCAGTGGTCGGGGTCAGCTGCTTTGAGGAGGAGGGAGAGGGAGGACAGGGAATGGGACGAGGAAAAGAAGCACGTGGAGGAGGAGCATTCCGGGCAGAGCAAACTGCAAGGACAAAGGCCCTGGGGAAGGACCAAGCTGGTGCTCAAGGAAGGTCACCGTCCCCGAGTGCAGCCAGGAGTGAGGCAAGGACATGCTGGAGGGCGTTTGTTGCTGCCCGAACTCTCCCTGGTGAAGGACCACTTTGTTTTTTTTTTTTTTTTTTGAGACGGAGTTCTGCTCTCGTTGCCAAGGCTAGAGTGCAATGGTGCCATCTCGACTCACTGCAACTTCCACCTCCCGGATTCGAGCGAGCCTCCTGCCTTAGTCTTCCGAGTAGCTGGGACTATAGGCACGCGCCACCATGCCGGCTAATTTTTTTGTATGTTTTTGTATTTTGTTTTTTCTTATTATTTTTTGTTAAACCCATACTGGCTAATTTTTTTTTTTAATTTTTTTTGTGTGTGTTTTTTTTGTATTTTGTTTTTTGAGACAGAGTCTCGTTCTGTCACCTAGGCTGGAGTGCAGTAGCTTGATCTTGGCTCGCTGCAACCTCCGCCTCCCAGGTTCAAGCGATTCTCCTGCCTCAGCCTCCCGAGTAGCTGGGACTACAGGTGCATGCCACCACACCCTGGCTCAAGTTTTGTATTTTTAGTAGAGATGGGGTTTCATCATGTTGCCTCAGCTGATAAAATAATTTAAAAATTAGCCAGGTGTGGTGGCGCGTGCCTCTGGTCCCAGCTGCTTGGGAGGCTGAGGCGGGAGGATCCTTTGAGCCCAGGAGTTTGAAGGTGCAGCAAGCTATGACTATACCACCATACAACAGCCTGGGTGACAGAGAGAGACTCTGTAAAAAAAAAAGAAAATAAAGATAGTGGATGATTTTAATTCAAAGTATTAAATGAATATTTGTGACTCCATGCTGATGTCAAGAAATGAGCAGGCCAGGCATGGTGGCTCACATCTGTAATCCCAGCACTTTGGGAGGCCGAGGCAGGTGGATTGCCTGAGGTCAGAAGTTCAAGACCAGCCTAACCAACATGGTGAAACCCAGTCTCTACTAAAAATACAAAAATTAGTTGGGTGTGGTGACGGGCAACTGTAATCCCAGCTATGCAGGAGACTGAGGCAGAAGAATCGCTTGAACCTGGGAGGCAGAGGTTGCAGTGAGCCGAGATTGTGCCATTGCACTCCATCCTGAACAACAAGAGTGAGACTTCATCTCAAAAAAATAAAAAGAAAAAAGAGAAATAAATGAGCGGGCCAGGCATGGTGGCTCATGTCTGTAATCCCAACACTTTGGGAGGCTGAGGTGGGAGGATCACTTGAGGCCAGGAGTTCCAGATCAGCCTGGGCAACATAGCAGAACCCCAACTCTACTAAAAATTAAATAAATTAGCTGGGCATGGTGGTGCATACCTGTAATCCCAGCTATTCAGGAGGCTGAGTTGGGAGGATTGCTTGAGACGGGGAGGCTGGGGCTGTAGTAAGCTGTGTTTGCACGAGTGCACTTCAGCCTGGGCAACAGAGAGAGACCCTGCCTCAAAAAATAAAAGAGCACATAATTTCATAACAGGGGATGAGGGACTTCTTCCCCTGCAGAAGAATTTCAGATAATTCGTGTAGACGCTCTGCCCTCAAGGAGTGGACCCTAACCCCCCAATCCTTAGGTGTAGGTTACATGGGGCGCCTTCCTTCCAAAGAGTGCAGTATAGAAGGAGAAAAGGAGGGGAAATAATTTTACAGTGGAGAAACCTAACATACTACTCCAGCAGACGGTCAAAGACAACCTTGACAGTCAGAAATCGCGTTATTAGTATGTGCTTTTTTGTTTGTTTGAGACAGGGTCTTGCTGTGTTACCCAGACTGGAGTGCAGCGGTGCAATCACAGCTCACTGCAGCCTCCACCTCCTAGGTTCAAGCGATCCTCCTGCCTCAGCCTCCCAAGTAGGTGAGACTATAGGTGGGTGTCGCCACACCTGGCTAATTTTTCTTTTTTTGAGACAAAGTCTCCTTTTGTCACCCAGGCTGGAGTGCTGTGGCAACATCTGGGCTCACTGAAACCTCCACCTCTTGGGTTCAAGTGATCCTCCTGCCTCAGCCTCCCAAGTAGCTGGGATGACAGTTGCATGCCACTATGCCTGGCTAATTTTTGTCTTTTTAATAGAGATGGGGTTTCACCATGTTGGCCAGGCTGGTCTCGAACGCCTGACCTCAAGTAATCCGCCTGCCTCGATCTCCCAAAGTGCTGGGGTTACAGGCATGACCCACCAAGCCTGGCCCTAATTTTTGTATTTTTTGTAGAGATGGAGTTTCACCATGTTTCCCAGTCTGATCTTGAACTCCTGGGCTCAAGTGATCTGCCCTCCTTGGCCTCCTAAAGTGCTGGGATTACAGGCGTGAGTCACTGCTCTTAGCTAGTATGTACTTTTTTTGTTTTTTTTTTTTTTTTTGAGACAAAGTTTTGCTCTTGTTGCCCAGGCTGGAGTGCAATGGTGCAATCTCGGGTCACAGCAACCTCTGCCTCCTGGGTTCAAGCAGTTCTCCTGCCTCAGACTCCTGAATAGTTGGGATTACAGATGCTCACCGCCATGCCCAGCGAGGTTTTGTATTTTTAGTAGAAACATAGTTACACCATGTTGGCCAGGCTGGTCTCAAACTCCTGACCTCAGGTGATCCACCCATCTCAGCCTCCCAAAGTGCTGGGATTACAGGGGTGAGCCACTGTGCCCAGCCTAGTATGCTCTTGATACGATACAATGAAAACTGTATTTTGCCTCTGTGATCTTCCTTCTCCAAATCTATGGTCTGTTTTTAATCATGAGAAAAATATCAGAAAAGTTCCAATAAAGAGGCATTCTACAATATACCCACCCAGTCCTAAAAACTGTCAAGGTCATCAAAAACAAGAAAAGTCTGAGAAACTGAATGGAAGGAGATGTGATGATTGAATGTCACGTGAGGCCAGGTGCAGTGGCTCACATCTGTAATCCCAGCACTTTGGGAGGCTGAGGCAGGTGGATCACTTGAGGTCAAGGGTTCGTGACCAGCCTGGCCAACATGGTGAAACCCCGTCTCTACTCAAAGTACAAAAAGTTAGCTAGGTGTGGTGATGTAAGCCTATAATCCCAGTTATTTGGGAGGCTGAGGCAGGAGAATTGCTTGAACCCTCGAGATGGAGGTTGCAGGGAGCTGAGATCACGCCACTGCACTCCAGCCTGGTTAACAGAGTGAGACTCCATCTCAAATGAATGAATGAATCAATGAATGAATGAATGAAATCCTACATGGGATCCTGGGACAGAAAAGGGCATTAAGGGAAAGCTGAAGAAACCAAATGAAGAAGGGCCTTTAGTTACTAAAAATGTATCAATATTGTTTCATTCTGGGAGGCGGAGGTTGCAGTGAGCCCAGATCGCACCACTCCATTCCAGTGTGGGCAACAAAAGGAGATTCCATCTAAAAAAAATTGAAAAATAAAAATAAATTAAAAATTAAAAATCGGTTCATTCATTGTATCAAATGTGCCATACCAAGGTAAGATGTTAAAGGGGAAACTGTATTGTGTATGTGTTGGGGGAGAATGAGTGTACTCGACCTCTCTGTACCATCTGCTTGATTTTTCTGAAAGTTTTTTTTTTTTTTGAGTAGAGTCTCACCCTGTCGCCAAGGTTGGAGTGCAGTGGTGCAATCTCAGCGCACTGCAACTTCCGCCTCCCAGGTTCAAGCCATTCTCCTGCCTCAGCCTCCCGAGTAGCTGGGATTACAGGCTATGCCACCACACCCAGCTAATTTTTCGTATCTTTAGTAGAGATGGGGGTTTCACCATGTTGACCAAGCTGGTCTTAAACTCCTGACCTTGTGATCCGCCTGCCTTGGCCCTCCAAAGTGCTGGGATTACAGGTGTGAGCCACTGCGCCTGGCCCAATTTTTCTGAAAATTTAACACTGTTCTTTAAAAAGTCTATTAGCTGGGCATGGTAGCACAGGCCTGTTTCCCAGCTACTCAGGGGACTGAGGTGAGAGGGTCACATGAGCCCAGCTATCATGAAATTACTATATCAAATTACTATAACAATTCTATTTATTTATTTACTGAGACAGGGTTTCACTCTGTCACCCAGTCTGGAGTGCAGTGGTGTGATGATGGCCCACTGCAACCTGGACCTCCCAGGCTCAAGTGATCCTCCCACCTCAGCCTCCCAAGTAGCTGGGACTACAACCATGTGCCACCACATCTGGCTAATTTATTTATTTATTTTTTTTTTAAAGACGGGGTTTCACCATGTTGGTCAGGCTGGTCTTGAACTCCTGATCTCAGGTGATCCGCCTGCCCTGGCCTCCAGAATGCTTGGATTACAGGCGTGAGCCACCACGCCTGGCCGGCTAATTTATTTTTTATTTTGCAGAGATAGGGGTCTGGCCAAGTTGCCCAGGCTGCACTGGAACCCCTGGGCTTCAACAGTCCTCCTGCCTTGGCCTCCCAAAGTGCTGGGATCATAGGCGTGAGCCATTGCACCTGCCCTTTAAAGATTCTAAAAGCTGGCCAGGTGTGGTGGCTCACCGCTATAATCCCAGCACTTTGAGAGGCGGAGGCACGCGGAGCACCTGAGGTAAGGCGTTCGAGACCAGCTTGGCCAACATGGTGAAACCCTGTCTCTACTAAAAATACAAAAATTAGCCAGGCGTAGTGGCGCAAGCTACTCGGGAAGCTAAGGCAGGAGAATCGCTTGAACCTAGGAGGCGGAGGTTGCAATGAGCCAAGATCGTGCCACTGCACTCCAACCTGGGTGACAGAGTGAGACTCCATCTCAAAAAAACCCATAAATAAAAACAAAGATTCTAAAAGCTTATTCTTTCCCGGACTTTCTCCTCTGAATGGGAAATCAACCATCTGGGACCAGCTGCGGGCTGCGGCTCACACTGTGAGTAGTAAAGGGTTTCTTGATCACAGCACCGTTGAGATGTAGAATATTCAGGTACTTCTTACCGTGGGGCCATTCTGTGCATTGCATGGCGTTCAGCAGCGCCCTTGTTCTCTACCTGCCAGATGCCAGTGGCAGCCCCTCCAGTTGTGACAACCCAAAATGTCTCCAGACATTGCCAAATGTCCCCCAGCAAGCTGAATCATTGTCCCCTTGAAAACCATGTATAGGCCGAGTGTGGTGGCTCATGCCTGTAATCCCAGCACTTTGTGGGGCCAAGAAGGAGGGATGACTTGAGGTCAGGAGTTTGAGACCAGCCTGGCCAACATTGTGAAACTCTGTCCAAGAATATATACCAAGAATATAAAAAAAAATAAAATTAGCCGGGTGTGGTGGCACACGCCTGTAATCCCAGCTACTCTGGAGGCTGAGGCAGGAGAATCACTGGAATCTGGGAGGCAGAGGTTGCAGTGACCCAAGATCGTGTCCCACTGCACTCCAGCCTGGGCGACAGAGCAAGACTCCATCTCAAAAAAAAAAGAAAGAAAGAAAGAAAGAAGAAAGAAAAGAAAACCATGTGCATACGGGTAACAAAATCAAACCTGAAAACTTGGTCCAGAAAAACCTATGCACTTCTGTGAGCGTCAGGTCGGCCTTAGGGGACCCGGTGTCACCAAGACAATTTCAGGTAGACCAGAGATGCTTCACTAACGAGGCCAGTCCCAGGGTGTGGCTTTGGGGCCGGGGAGCACAGACCGGTGCAGAATGTGCTGAGACGGAATCAGCAGGGCTTGCTGGTGGATGGAACAGGCCGCCAGGAGAGGAAGGGTGGAGACTTGGAAGATGCCCAGATCTCTGCTTTTCGCAAGCAGGTAGACGGTGGTGCTGCCTGCTGAGATGGGGACAGGAGATGAGGGGCCAGGTGGGGAGGGGAGGATGAGTTTCGTCTTTGACAGGTTGAGTTTCACATCCCGGAGGGCCATCAAGAAGGCCAGAAATTTGTCATCTTTACCACGTGATGATGAGTGCTGGCCCAGGTGCCTCCACCAATACACAAGATCCCCAAAGGAGTGAGAGGAGTGAGCCATGATCACAGCACCGCATTCCAGCCTGGGTGACAGAGCGAGACCCCATCTCTCTCTCTCTTTTTTTAAGATGGAGTTTCGCTCTTGTTACCCAGGCTGGAGTGCAATAGCGTGATCTCGGCTCGCTGCAACCTCCATCTTCCAGGTTGGAGCGATTCTCCTGCCTCAGCCTCCTGAGTAGCTGGGATTATAGGCACCCACCACCACGCCCAGCTAACTTTTTGTATTTTTAGTAGAGACGGGGTTTCACCATGTTGGCCAGGCTGGTCTCGAACTCCTGACCTCAGGTGATCCACCTGCCTCAGCCTCCCAAAGTGCTGGGATTACAGGTGTGAGCCACCGTGCCCGGCCCCATCTTTTAAAACAAAACACAAAAAAGGCCAGGCACGGTGGCTCTCACACATGTAATCCCAGAACTCTGGGAGTCTGAGGCGGGTGGGTCACTTGAGGCCTGGAGTCCGAGACCAGCCTGGCCAACATGGTGAAACCCCATCTCTATTAAAAATACAAAAATTAGCCGGGCGTGGTGGTGCGTGCCTGTGATCCCAGCTACTGGGAGGCTGAGGCACGAGAATCACTTGAACCTGGGAGGTGGAGGTTGCTGTGAGCCAAGATCGTCCCACTGCACTCCAGCCTGGGTGACCTGTGAGCCAAGATCGTCCCACTGCACTCCAGCCTGGGTGACAGAGCAAGACTCCTTTTCAAAAAAAAATCTCTCAAGCTATGAAAAGGCATCAAAGAAACTTAAGTGCACATGGCTAAATGAAAAAAAAAAAAAGTCAATCTGAAAGGGCTACTTACAGTGTAATTCTCCAGCGCTATGTATGACATTCTGGAAAATATGAAGATACTAAAAGCTCAGCAGTTACTTAGTGGCTGAGGGGAAGGAGGGATGAGTAGGTGGAACACGGAGGATGTTTAGGACCATGAAACTACTCTGTATGATACTATAATGGAGGGCCGGGCGTGGTGGTTCATGCTTGCAATCCCAGCACTTTGGGAAGCCGAGGTGAATGGGTCACTTGAGGTCAGGAGTTCAAGACCACCCTGGCCAACATGGTGAAACCCCGTCTCTACTAAAAAGACAAAAAATTAGCCCAGCATGGTGGCACATGCCAGTATTCCCAGCTACTCAGGAGACTGATGCAGAAGAATCGCTTGAACCTGGGAGGCAGAGGTTGCAGTGAGTCGAGATTGCATCACTGCACTCCAGCCTGGCCAACACAGCAAGACTCCATCTCAAAATAAATACATTAATTAACTAATTAAAATAAATAGCCAGGTGCGGTGGCTCATGCCTGTAATCCCAGCACTTTGGGAGGCTGTGGCAGGCGGATCATGAGGTCAAGAGATTGAGACCATCCTGGCCAATAAGGTAAAACCCCATCTTAAAAAAATTTTTTTAATATGTTAAAAAAATTAAATAAATAATAGATAAATCTGCACAAATACATACTGAGATATTTACAAATGTACCCAGTAATACCCACAGAATTGCATGCATTAACAAACATCTGCCCACACGCACACACACATAAATACATTCATACAGATACTCGATATTGATGTAGGTCAAGGGAGAGACATTATTTCAAGTGTGCTTTCCGTCATTTATCTGTCCTTGATAGGAAGAAACGTCCCTTCCCTCCCTCTGATGGGAGGAGGTGTTTGGGCACACAGAAGCAAGAAAGTGACTCTGGCAGATTTAAAAAAAAAAAAAAGATAAGGTGATTGAGAGTGGGGGAGCAGGGCAGGGGAAGGGGGCTCCAGCTGCTCTGCTCTTTTCTTTTCTTTCTTTTTGAGACAGGGTTTCTGTTTCCCAGGCTGGAGTGCAGTGACACAATTGCAGCTCACTGCAGCCTTGACCTCCCAGGCGCAAGCAATCCTCCCACCCCAGCCTCCCAAGTAGCTGAGACCACAGGTGGGCAGGCACCACCACGCCTGGCTAGGTTGAGTTTTTTCTTTCTTTCTTTTTTTTTTTTTTTTTGAGACGGAGTCTCGCTCTGTTGCCCAGGCTGGAGTGCAGTGGTGTGATGTCAGCTCACCACAACCTCTGCCTCCTGGATTCAAGGGATTCTCCTGCCTCAGCCTCCCAAGTAGCTGGGATTACAGGCATGCACTGCCACGCCCAGTTAATTTTTGTATTTTTAGTAGAGATGGGGTTTCACCTTGTTGGCCAGTATGGTCTCAATCTCCTGACCTCATGATCTGCCTACCTTGTCCTCCCAAAGTGCTGGGATTACAGGCATAAGCCACCACACCCGGCCAGCTAAGTTGTTTTTTAAAGATGGGGCCTCTTGGCCGGGCGTGGTGGCTCACGCCTATAATTCTAGCACTTTGGGAGGCCGAGGTGGGTGGATCACCTGAGGTCAGGAGTTCAAGACCAGCCTGGCCATCATGGTGAAACCCCATCTTAAAAAATAAATAAAATAAATAAATAAAAAATTAATTAAAAAGATGGGGCCTCTTTATGTTGTCCAGGCTGGTCTCAAACTCTTGGGCTCAAGCAATCTGTCTGCCATGGCCTCCCAAAATGCTGGCATCACAGGCATGAGCCACCACACCCATCTGGAAGCTCTTTTGATATTGATGAAGCCTGTAGGAGCCCAATACAAATGAATGCCTGTATGATCCTCTGAAACTGTGGTATCTTCTTTTCCTTACCAACCTTGCAGATACACAGGAAAAAGCAAATCACATACAAACTTTGGGCTTTGGTGATGCCTCTGTCTACCTCACGGCTCGAGAGTTTCTGGGCTCTGCAGATCCAGACCTCCAAGTCAAGGTCAAGACTGGGAATACAAGGCCAGTGCGGTGACTCACGCCTGTAATCCCAGCACTTTGGGAGGCCGAGGTAGGTGGATCACTTGAGGTCAGGAGTTAGAGATCAGCCTGGCCCACGTGGTGAAATCCAGGATAGTGTTGTATGCCTGTAATCCCAGCTACTCAGGAGGCTGAGGCAGGAGAATTGGTTGAACCCAGGAGGCGGAGACTGCAGTGAGCAGAGATTGTGCCACTGCACTCCTGCCTGGGGAGACAGAGTAAGACCCTGACTCAAAACAAACAAACAAAGGCAAAGAATACAGGTGTCAGTGACAGAAATGGAAGCTCCAGGCCAAATCCCAGCACTTTGGGAGGCTGAGGTGGGCGGATCATGAGGTCAAGAGATTGAGACCATCCTGGCTAACATGGTGAAACCCCATCTCTATTAAAAATACAAAAATTAGCTGGGCGTGGTGGCACTTGCCTGTAATCCCAGCTACTCTGGAGGCTGAGGCAGGAGAATTGCTTGAACCCGGGAGGCGGAGGTTACAATGAGCTGAGATCGCGCCACTGCACTCCAGCCTGGGCGACAAGCTCCATGGAAAGTGAGACACAGGTTGAGGACAGGGCCCAGGGAGGGGATGGAGGAGGAAGGGGAAGGTCCGAGCTTCCAGAGAGGGAGGAGTACAGACATGAAAACACAAACAAAGGCTTCGGGAAGGTGGGAGTAGGCTCCAGTGTCCCGGGCTGGCCTGGAGGGTGTGTGAGGTAAGAAGTAGGTGGTTGTTAGATCCAATAGTGACCTTGGGGAAGGTCTTAGTGGGATGTGTACGGGAAGGCAGGAGAGAGGGTGTCTGATGAAGAAGTCAGAAAGGGGAGTCAGTGAGGGAGGTGGTGCCTAAAACCTCCCCTCTAATCCTCTCTACATCATCGGCCACCATCCACTCTTCTTTTTAATTTTCTTTTTTTTTTTGAGACAGAGTCTTGCTGTCACCTAGGCTGGAGTGCAGTGGTATGATCTCAGCTCACTACAACCTCCGCCTCCTGGATTCAAGTGATTCTCGTGCCCCAGTGTCCCAAGTAGCTGGGATTACAGGCACCCGCCACCACGCCCAGCTAATTTTTGTATTTTTAGTAGAGATGGGGTTTCGCCATGTTGGCCAGGCTGGTCTCAAACTCCTGACCTCAGGTGATCCACTTGCCTTGGCCTCCCAAAGTGCTGGGATTACAGGCGTGAGCCACCACGTCCGGCCCCATCCAGTCCTTTTGAGGGAGAAGGCAGGACTGGACTCTGGAGATGGGGCTAAGAGGCTGGACCAGATTGAAAACTAGCTGAAACAGGCCGAGTGCAATGGCTCATGCCTGTAATCCCCACGCTTTGGGAGACCGAGACTAGAGGATCGCTTGAGACTGGGATTTCAAAACCAGCCTGGCCAACATGGTGTAACCCCGTTTCTACTAAAACTCTAAAAATTAGCCAGACATGGTAGTGGGTGCCTATAATCCCAGCTACTTGGGAGGCTGAGGCAGGAGAATCGCTTGAACCTGGAAGGCAGAGCTTGCAGTGAGCCGAGATCACGCCACTGCACTCCAGCCTGGGCAACAGAGCAAGACTCTGCCCCCTCCCAAAAAAAAAAAAAAAAAAGACTAGCTGAAACAGGAAATAGGTAAAAGCACCTCTCCTTAAGACACCCTCCAGTGTGCCATGTCCGTCTACCATCGCCATAACAACACGCAGAACTTACCACCCCTTTCCATGGCAGTCACCCAGAAGTTACCACCCTTTTCTAGAAATTTCGGCATAATCTGCCCCTTCATTTGCACGCAATTAAAAGTGGGTGTAAGTCTCACTGTAGCACTGCCTCTGAGCTGCTATTCTGGATGGAGTGCAGTGGCACGATCTCACCTCACTACAACTTCCGCCTCCTGGATTCAAGCAATTCTCCTGCCTCAGCCTCCCAAGTAGCTGGGATTACAGGAGCCCACCACCACACCCAGCTAATTTTTTTTATACTTTTAGTAGAGACGGGGTTTCATCATGTTGGCCAGGCTGGTCTCAAACTCCTGACCCCTGGTGATCCACCTGCCTCAGCCTCCCAAGTGCTGGGATTACAGGCGTGAGCCACCTCACCCCGCCAGTGTCCTCACTTTGTGTTTCTAGTCCACCTCTTATCTTTCCCCCAAACTCAATCCCCCTTGTGGAACTGTAGACTATTCCAGAAGAATGGAGCCTTAAACATCTGCTAGTCCAAACCTTTCCCCAGAGCTCACAAAATTCAGCCTATTCTTGACTCTTAGGAGTACAGGTGTGAGCCACCGTGCGTGGCCTGGCCAAATATAATTTTATTTATAAATTTATAGAATTTATAAATTTTATAAATTATATATTACCTTGTTTCTAAGATTGCAAACAAGGTAACAATGACTCTTTTTTTTTTTTTTTTTTTTTTTTTTTGAGACTGAGTCTTGCTCTGTAGCCAGGCTGGAGTGCAATGGCACGATCTCAGCTCACTACAGTCTCTGCCTCCCAGGTTCAAGCGATTCCCCTGCCTCAGCCTCCCAAGTAGCTGGGACTACAAGCGCCCACCACCACACCTGGGTATTTTCTTTTTTTGTAATTCAGTAGAGATGGGATTTCACCATGTTGGCCAGGTTGGTCTGGATCTCCTGACCTCATGATCTGCCTGCCTCGGCCTCCCAAAGTGCTGGGATTACAGGCATGAGCCACCTCACCCAGCCCCATTTTTTTTTTCTTGCAACGCAGTTTCACTCTGTCACCTAGGCTGGAATGCAGTGGCGCGATCTCAGCTCACTGCCACCACTGCCTCCCGGGTTCAAACGATTCCTGTGCTTCAGGCTCCCGAGTACCTGGGACTACAAGCATGCACCACCCCGCCCAGCTAATTTTTTTTTTGTATTCTTAGTAGAGATGGGGTCCTGCTGGCCAGGCTGGTCTTGAACTCCTGACCTCAAGTGATCCACCCGCCTTGGCCCCCTATAGTGCTGGGATTACAGGCATAAGCCACTGTGTCTGGCCAAAAATCAACACCATTTTGAATAGCATCAAAAACACTCCAGTTAATCCCAGCACGTTGAGAACCCAAGGCTGGTAAATCACTTGAGCCCAGGAGTTTGAGACCGGCCTAGGCAACATAGTGAAACTCTGTCTCTACAAAAAAATATAAAAAATTAGCCAGGCGTGGTGGTGTGTGCTTGTGGTCCCAGATACTCCAGAGGCTGAGGTGAAAGGACCACCTGCGCCCAAGAGGTTGAGGCTGCAGTGAGCTCTGATGATGCCAGTGCACGCCAGCCTGGGCGACAGAGTGAGACCCTGTCTCTAAATAAATAAATAAAAATATGCCAGGCACAGTGGCTCGCGCCTGTAATCCTAGCACTTTGGGAGGCCGAGGTGGGCAGATCACGTGAGGTCAGGTGTTCAAGACCAGCCTGGCCAACGTGGTGAAACCCCATCTCTACTAAAAACAAGAAAATTAGCCAGGCATGGTGGCTCACGCCTGTAGTCTCAGCTACTTGGGAGGCTGAAACAGGAGAATTGCTTGAATCCGGGAGGCGGAGGTTGTGGTGAGCCAACACCATGCCACTGCACTCCCGCCTGGGCAACAGAGTGAGACTCTGTCTCAAAAAAAAAAAAAAAGACAGAGTCACACTTTGCTGCCCAGACTGGTCCCAAACTCCTGACCTCAAGTGATCCTCAGGCTCGACTTCCCAAACAGTATTTTTTTTTAATTTTTTCTTCTGTTTTTACAAAAACACACGAACTCATCCAAGATTTCTTTTCTTTTTTCTTTGACAGTCTTGCACTGTCGCCCAGGCTGGAGTGCCATGGTGCGATCTCAGCTCACTGCAACCTCGGCCTCCTGGGTTCAACTCATCCTCCCACCTTGACTGATCCCAGGAGGCAGAGGCTGCAGTGAGCTGAGATCATGCCCCTGCACTCCCTCCCGGCTGCACAACAGAGAGAGACCCTGTCTTTAAAAAACAAGAGGCTGGGCGCGGCGGCTCACACCTGTAATCCCAGCACTTTGGGAGGCCAAGGCGGGTGGATCACGAGGTCAAGAGATCGAGACCATCCTGGTCAACATGGTGAAACCCCGTCTCTACTAAAAATACAAAATATTAGCTGGGCATGGTGGTGCGTGCCTGTAATCCCAGCTACTCAGGAGGCTGAGGCAGGAGAATTGCCTGAACCCAGGAGGCGGAGGTTGCGGTGAGCCGAGATCGTGCCATTGCACACCAGCCTGGGTAACAAGAGCGAAACTCCGTCTCAAAAAAAAAAAAAAAAACAAGAAACAAGACAAAGAATAGGGACCCGAGGTGCACAGAGTGGCGAGTTCTGCCACTTGCCAGATAGACGGCCTGGGGTTTAGCTCTCCCAGACTGTTTTCCCATCTATGTATTCTTCCTAATTTTAGTCCCTGACACAAAAGTTTGCTCTGTGACGTAAAGAAAACCAAACAGGCCTGGGGCAGTGGCTCACCAGTAATCCCAGCGCTTTAGGAGACTGAGGCCAGAGAATCGTCTGGTTTGAGACCAGCCTTGGCAACAAAGTGAGATTCCATCTCTGAAATAAACCAAACAAACAAATTAGGGATAACATGAAGAAATCATCACGGATGCACATGAAGGTTTGTGTATATTCATCCCAGTTTCATTCATAACAGCAGAATGTCGGAAACAACCAGGATCACAGGATTAAGTTACTTGATAAACACAACCCCCCCTCAAAGCAGTGGCTGGCATAAAATAAGTGCTCAATAAAGATGAACCATGCTTGAACTTCTGCCCAATTTATGTGATAAATATTTCCTCCCAGGCTATTGCTCTGCCTGTCTTCTGTTGTGTTATTTATTTGGTTGGTTTTTTTGAGATGGAGTCTCCCTCTGTCACCCAGGCTGGAGTGCAATTGTGCGATCTTGAATCACTGCAACCTCCACCTTCCAGGTTCAAGTGATTCTCCTGCCTCAGCCTCCTGAGTAGCTGGGATTACAGGTGCCTACCACCATGCCTGCTAATTTTTGTATATTTAGTGCAGACGGGATTTTGCCATGTTGGCCAGGCAGGTGTTGAACTCCTGACCTTATGTGATCTGCCTGCCTCGGCCTCCCAAAGTGCTGGAATTACAGGCATGAGCCACTGTGCCTGGCCTTCTGTTGTTTTAAAGAAATATTTAGGCCAGGCACAGTGGCTGAAGTCTGTAATCCAGGCACTTTGGGAGGCCGATGTGGGCGGATCACCTGAGGTCAGGAGTTCAACACCAGTCTGGGCAGAATAGTGAGATCCTATCTCTATTTTTGTAAAATAAAAAGTAATAGTAAAATTTAAAAAGAGCCAGGCAAGGTGGCTCATACCTATAATCCTAGCACTTTGGCTAGGGCAGGTAGATTGCTTGAGCCTAGGAGTTTGAGACCAGCCTGGGCATCATAGGGAGACTATACCTCTACTAAAAATAGAAAAATTTAGCTAGGCATGGTGGTGCATGCCCTGCATTCCCAGCTACTTGGGAGGCTGAGATGGGAAGATCACTTGAGCCCGGGAGGCAGAGGTTGCAATGAGCTGAGATAGTGCCACTGCACTCCAGTCTAAGTGACAGGGCAACACCTGTCTCAAAAATAAACAAATAAAATAAAAAGAAATATTTAACAATTTCGAAACAAGATGATTTCTGGAGGCTTTCAAAATTATCAAAATATATAAAATTTAAAAATTATCACAATAATGCAATCTCATTGTTAAAGTGTCAAACAGAAAAGTGAAAATATAGAAATTCTCCCCCGATATTTCTTTTTCTTTTTCTTTTTCTTTTGAGATGGAGTACCCCTGATTTTTTTTTTTTTTTTTTTTTCCCGAGATGGAGTCTCGCTCTGTCACCCAGGCTGGAGTGCAATGGGGGCAATCTCGGCTCACTGCAACCTCTGCCTCCTGGGTTCAAGCACTTCTCCTGCCTCAGCCTCCCGAGTAGCTGGGACTACAGGTGCACACCACCATGCCCAGCTAATTTTTGTATTTTTAGTAGAGATGGGGTTTCACCATGTTGGCCAGGATGATCTTGATCTCCTGACCTCATGATCCACCCACCTCAGCCTCCTATAGTGCCAGAATTACAGGCGTGGGCCTGGTATTTCTTCCCAGGGAAATATCCTCTCAGCGCGTCCTCTGCATGCACAAACCTGTGTGTCATTGCTGGTCTTGGACGTCAACGTGATCCTGCTGTACACAATGTTCTACGGCTTTTTCCACGGAGCACAGCACCTGGGGATTTTTTCATGTCAATAGCTATATGTCTGTCTTGCTCTTGTGAACGGCCTCAGAGCGTTCCCATAGTATGCTGTGCCCTAATTTGTGAAACTATGCCTCTATTGTCAGTCCTCGAGACTGTCTTCCAATTTTCACTTTTACAAGCAGCGGCATCATTGCAGAAAAATGCTGTGATGCACACATCCTTAGACACGTACATGTATAGAGGACTGATTGTTGGATGAAGCCCAGCGAGGTCAAAAGTTATGCGCTTTTTTAAATTTTATTTTATTCTTTTCTACCTCACCCCTCCCCCTAAAGTTATGTGCTTTAAATTTGTTGTTTGATGACAGTCAAATTCCCTTCCCCCAAAATCTCCATAATTTACGCTTTCCCAGCCCACCTCTGTAATTATGTCTCTTATTCACCCCACTCTCAGTGTGACTGGATGTGTTAATATTTTTAGCAGTTGCCAAATTAAGAAGTGAAAACTGGCCGGGTGGGGTGGCTCACACCTGTAATCCCAGCACTTTGGGAAGCCTGAGGCAGAAGGATTGCTTGAGCCCAGGAGTTTGAGGCCAGCCTGGGCAACAAAGTGAGACACCCCCATCTTACTTTGAAAAAAATGAAACAGGCCTGGCACAGTGGCTCACGCCTGTAATCTCAGCACTTTGGGAGGCCGAGATGGGCAAATCACGAGGTCAGCAGTTCGAGACCAGCCTGGCCAACATGGTGAAGCCCTGTCTCTACTAAAAATACAAAAAATTAGCTGGGCGTGGTGATGGGTGCCTGCGATTCCAGCTACTCGGGAAGCTGAGGCATGAGAATCACTTGAGCCTGGGAGGCGGAGGTTGCAGTGAGCCGAGATCATGCCACTGCACTCCAGCCCTAGCGACAGAGCGAGACTCCGTCAAGAAAGAAAGAAAGGAAGAAAGAAAGGAAAGAAGGAAATAATAATAGTACCTATATCACAGGGCTAAAGATTAAGCTACTTGATAAATGTAATCGCCCGCCCCACCCCCGGCAAAACAATGGTTGGTATATAGAATAGTAAGTGTTCAATAAACATGAACAACGCTCGATCTTCTGCCTAATTTATGTGACAAATATTTCCTTCCAGGCTCTTTGTTTTCTTTCTTTGTTCAGCACGTTTTCATGTCATCAAACATGCTCATCTTTTCTTTCAAGTTGCAATAAAAGCAAATCTAGGACATTTAAATTGACTGCAGAATAAGAAACTGACAAAAAAAAAAAAAAGAAAAGAAACTGACTCTGGGCTGGGTGCTGTGGCTCATGCCTGTAATCCCAGTGCTTTGGGAGGCTGAGGTGGGCAGATCACCTGAGGTCACGAGTTTGAGACCAGCCTGGCCAATATGGTGAAACTCTTCATTTCTACTAGAAATAAAAAAATTAGCTGGGTGTGGTGGTGGGCACCTGTAATCCCAGCTACTCAGGAGGCTGAGGCAGGAGAATCACTTGAACTCGGGAGGCAGAGGTTGTAGTAAGCCAAGATTGCACTACTGCGCTCCAGCCCAGGGGACAGAGTAAGACTTCATCTCCAAAAAAGAAAAAAAGAAAATAAACTGAGAAAAGAGAAGAGAGTATTAGCAAGATTTACAGGTACCCACCACTACGCCCAGTTAATTTTGTATTTTTAGTAGACAGGGGTTTCACCATGTTGGCCAAGCCGGTCTCTAACTCCTGACCTCAGGTGATCCACCTGCTTCAGCCTCTCAAAGTGCTGGGATTACAGGCATGAGCCACTGTGTCCAGCCGAAGCACACAGGTAATGATTTTATAATGAGAACACTACTCCCTCCTCTCCCTTCCTTTCCAATAAATGCTAATCCTAAAGAAAGAAAAAAAAAAAAAGCAAGAAGTCAGCCAGCAGCACGCTTAACCCTCCCAGAGTCAGCAGAGGAAAAAGCTCCATTCTGGAGCCAGATGCCTGAACGCCATGGCAGGATCGCCCCCTGGTGGCAGAAAAACAAGAAGCCAGATGCCTGAACGCCATAGCAGGATCGCCCCCTAGTGGCAGAAAAGAAGCCGGTCTAGGCAGGTGTGTGTGAGTTTCTTCCCGAAAGCAGCTCTGTTTTTTGTTTTGTTTTATCTTTACATATATATATATTTTGGAGACGGGGGTTTCGCTCTTGTTACCCAGGCTGGAGTGCAATGGCCACGATCTCGGTTCACCACAACCTCCGCCTCCTGGGTTCAGGAAATTCTCCTGCCTCAGCCTCCTGAGTAGCTGGGATTACAGGCACGCGCCACCACGCCCAGCTAATTTTTTGTATTTTTAGTAGAGACGGGGTTTCACCATGTTGACCAGGATGGTCTCGATCTCTTGACCTCGTGATCCACCCACCTCGGCCTCCCAAAGTGCTGGGATTACAGGCATGAGCCACCGCGCCTGGCCCCTATCTTTTTATATATTTTTTGAGACAGAGTCTCGCTGTCACCCAGGCTGGAGCTCAGTGGCACAATCTTAGCTCACTTCAACCTCCACCTCCCGCGTTGAAGTGATTGTCCTCCCTCAGCCTCCTGAGTAGCTGGGATTACAGCCACCGGCCACCACGCCTGGCTAATTTTTGTATTTTAGTAGAAATGGGGTTTCACCATGTTGGCCAGGCTGGGCTTGAACTCCTGACCTCAAGCGATCCGCCTGCCTCGGCCTCCCAAAGTGCTGGGATTACAGGTGTGAGCCACTCCAGCCAGTTTCTGTTTCTTTTTATTTAAATCACAAAGTAACCTATTGCGACTAAAATTAGGTAGAATACACAGGTGACAAGTTTGAGAATGGGAGAAGGGAAGCCCAAGGTCACCTAGCTAGCAATGAGCAGAACCTGCCAATCTGTGCAAATCTAGGAGCCTGATTTTTTTGTTTGTTTCTGGAAATAAAGAAGGAAAGGAAAATTCCCTGTTTTGTTTTTATTTTTATTTCTGTTTCAGAGATGGGGTCTTGCTCTGTCACTCAGGCTGGAATGCAGTGGTGTGATAATAGCTCACTGCAGCCTCAAACTCCTGGGCTCAAGTGATTCTCTCGCCTTAGCTTCCCAAAGTGCTGGGATTATGCCCAGCCTCTTGTTTTTAAAAATTTATTTATTTATATTTTGAGATAGAGTCTCACTCTGTCACCCAGGCTGGAGTGCAGTGGTGTGATCTCGGCTCACTGTAATCTCTACCTCCAAAGTTCAAGCAATTCTCATGCCTCAGCCTCCCAAGAAGCTGGGATTACAGGCACATACCACCATACCCAGCTAATTTTTGTATTTGTTTTTTTTTTTTTGAAGACAGAGTCTCACTCTGTCACCCAGGCTGGAGTGCAGTAGTGTAATCTTGGCTCACTGCAACCTCTACCTGCTGTGTTCAAAAGATTCTCCTGCCTCAGCCTCCTGAGTAGTTGGGATTACAGGCACGCACCACCATGCCTGGCTAATTTTTGTATTTTTTTTTTTAGTAAAGATGGGGTTTCATCATGTTGGTCAGGCTGGTCTCGAACTCCTGACCTCATATCCACCTGCCTTGGCCTCCCAAAGTGCTGGGATTACAGGTGTGAGCCACCGAGCTGGGCAAATTTTTGTTTTTAGCTGAGACAGGGTTTCATCATGTTGGCCAGTCTGGTCTCATCACTCCTGGCCTCAAGTGATCCACCCCCTTGGCCTCCCAAAGTGCTGGGATTACAGGCATGAGCCACTGCGCCCAGCCTAAACTTTTTTTTTTTTGAGGAAAGATTTTACTCTGTTGCCCAGGTTGGAAGGCAGTGGCATGATTATAGCTCACTGCAGCCTCTAATCCCTGGGCTCAAGCAATCCTCTAACTTCGGCCTCCCAAGTAGCTGGGACTACGGAAATGGATCACCATGCTCAGCTACTTTAAAATTTTTTCATAGAGTCAGAGTCTTGCTGTCACCCAGGCTGGTCTTGAACCCCTGGCCTCAGGCGATCCTCCTGCCTTGGCCTCCCAAAGTGCTGGGATTACAGGTGTGAGCCACTGCACTGGGCCCGTTTGGGAGAACCAATCAATCCAGTTGGTTCCTCCCTGTCCAACCTCCACATGGCTATTTCCAGAGACTGGGCTACAAACATACCAAGAGGCCGGGTGCAGTGGCTCATGCCTGTAATCCCAGCACTTTGGGAGGCCAAGGCAGGCAGATCACTTGAGGTCAGAAGTTCAAGACCAGCCTGGCCAACATAGTAAAACTGTGTTTCTACTAAAAAAAAAAAAAAAAAAAAAAAATTAGCCCGGCACGGTGGCTCATGTGTGTAATTCCAGCACTTTGGAAGGCTGAGGCGGGTGGATCATAAGGTCAGGAGTTTGAGATAAGCCTGACCAACATGGTGAAACCCTGTCTCTATTTAAAAATACAAAAATTAGCCAGGAATGGTGGCACATAACTGTAATCCCAGCTACTTGGGAGGCTGAGGCAGGAGAACTGCTTGAACCCGGGAAGCAGAGGTTGCAGTGAGCCGAGAGTGCGCCACTGCACTCCAGCCTGGGCGACAGAGCGAGACTCTATCTCAAAAAAAAAAAAAAAAGTAGCTGGGCATGGTGACATGTGCCTGTCTCAGCTACTCAGGAGGCTGAGGCGGGAGAATCACTTGAGCCCAGAAAGTGGAGCTTGCAGTAAGCCGAGATCACACCACTGCACTCCAGCCTGGGCGACAGAGAGATACTCTGTCAAAGAAAGAAAGAGAGAAAGAGAGAGAGAGAGAGACAGAGAAACACACCAAGAAAACACTCTTGTGAATTTGACTATCAGTCTCGAGCCCACACCTCGTGGCCAGCTCCTGTGGACTACAAGACAGTTCCCCTGTCCCTGAATCCAGGTCCTCACTGGAACCAAAAAGTTTCTTGGCATTTGCTGAGTCTCAAGCTCTGGAACCAGAGAGGGGAGGAAGGTCCAGTCGAGACTCAGTTCCAACTCTGTTAGTCAAGTTTGTGTTTTGTTTGTTTTTCTTTTTCTTTTTTGAGACGGGGTCTTGTCCTATCTCTGAGGCTGACTGCAGAGGCATGATCATGGCTCACTGCAGCCTAGACCTTCCTGGGCTCAAGTGATCCTCCTACCTCAGCCTCCCTAGGATCTGGAGCTTCAGGCTCGCAACACCATGCCTTGCTAATTTTTTGTATTTCTGGTAGAGATGGGTTTTCGCCATGTTGCCCAGGCTGATGTTGAACTACTGAGCTCAAACGATCCGCCCACCTCGGCCTCTCAAAGTGCTTGGATTACAGGCATGAGCTACTGCGCCTGCCTGTTGGTCATTAGTGATGATCATCAAATATTTCCAATGCTGTCTTCTGGACGCATGGTAGGGCTGTTCTCTCTTGGCCACTTATGGCTGGGTAAAGCCATGTGACTTTTTCTGGCCAATGAGCAGTGAGATGAAATAGTGCATCATTTCTGAAGCAGAGTATTTAATTATGGGTATAAGGCCTTCTAGATATGTCTTTCCTCAGCTACAGTGACCAAAACATTCCAGATAGTGACTACTCCTTTTTCAGAGACACTCTGTCATCCAGGCTGGAGTACAGTGGTGTAATCACAGCTCACTGCAGCCTTGAATTCTTGGGCTGAAGTGATTCTTCTGCTTTAACCTCCCAAGTAGCTGAGACTACAGGTGCATGCCACTAGGCCCGGCTAATTTTAAAAGGTTTTTTAGACATGAGATCTTGCTATGTTTCCCAGCCTGGTCTCAAACTCCTGGGCTCAAGCGATCCTCCTGCCTCAGCCTCCCAAGTAGCTGGGACTACAGGTAGGAGCCACTGCACCCAGCTCAGAAATTACTTTTGTATCGTTTTTACCCCCCAAGACTTTGGTGCTATTTGTTACAGTGGCATAAACTTACTTGTCCTGACTAATACATTACACCATCGACATCACGGCACCTGAGTCTAGCCAAGGACTTCTATGTTAGTTTATTAGGGTTGCGGTAACAAAGTTCCACAGATGGGGTGACTTCAGCAACAAAAATGTGTTGTTGGCCAGGTGCGGTGGCTCACATCTGTAATCCCAGTACTTTGAGAGGCCAAGGCAGGTGGATTGCTTGATCCCAAGAGTTCAAGACCCGCCTGGGAAACATGGCAAAACCTTGTGTCTACCTTATATATAAAAATATAAAAAATTAAGCCAGGTGTGGTGGCACGTGCCTGTGGTCTCAGCTATTCGGAAGGGTGAGAGGATGGTTTAAGCCCGGGAAGTGGAGGTGGCAGTGAGCTGAGATGGTGCCATTGCACTCCAGGGTGGGCAACAGAGCCAGACCCTATCTTAAAAAAAAAAAAAAAGAGAGAGAGAGAGAGAGGGTGGGAGTTATCTCAGTGATCTTTGCTTCATCTTTGGAGCAATGATAATTCAACAAATATTTACTAAGCACCTACCATTGAGCCAGGGACCCTTCAATGCACGGTTTTTCCAGTGATGGAACTTTTATATTCAAGTGAGTCTTGCAAAGACAGGTTATAAACAAGTAAACAAGTGAGGCTGGGTATGGTGGCTCATGCCTTTGATTCTCGCACTTTGGGTGTCCAAGGCAGGAGGATCAATTGAGCCCTGGAATTTGAGAACAGCCCAGGCAACATAGCAAGACCCTTGTCTCTACCAAAAAAAGTTTAAAAATTAGCCAGATGTGGTGTTGCTTACCTGTAGTCCCAGCTACTTGGGAGGCTGAGGTGGGAGCATCGCTTGAGCCTGGGAGATTGAGGCTGCAGTGAGCTATGACTTCACCACTGCACTCCAGCCTGGGCAACAGAGCGAGACCGTCTCTAAGAAAAAAATAATAGTTAATTAAAAACTTTAGGCCAGGTGTGGTGGCTCACGCCTGTAATCTCAGCACTTTGGGAGGCCAAGATGGGTAGATAACCTCAGGTCAGGAGTTAAAGGCCAGCATAACCAACATGGTGAAACCCCATTTCTACTAATAATACAAAAGTTATCCAGGTGTGGTGGTGGATGCCTGTAATCCCAGCTACTTGGGAGGCTGAGGCAGAATAGCTTGAACCCAGGAGGCAGAGGTTGCAGAGAGCCAAGATCATGCCACTGCAGTCTCCAGCCTGGGTGACAGAGCAAGACCTCATCTCAGGAAAACAAAGACAACTTTATACCTGTAATCCCATCACTTTAGGAGGCCAAGAGAGGTAGATTGCTTGAGTCCAGAAGTTCGAGGCTGGCCTGGACAACATGGTGAGACCCCACCTCTACAAAATAAAAATTCGAAACTAGCTGGGTGTGGTAACTTGCACCTGTAGTCCCCCAGCTACTCGGGAGGTTGAGGTGGGATGATCACTTGAGCTCAGGAGGTCAAAGCTGCCGTGAGCCATGATCACACCACCACACTCCAGCCTGTGTGACAGAGTGGGATCTTGTGTCAAACAATAGTAACAAGTAAAACAATAAAAAACAAATGAAACAACTGTGACTAATGAAGTGCTGTAAAGGCAAAGAGACAGGGGCCAACAAGGACAGGGAAGTTACTGTACACAGTCCGAAGAGGTGACAATTGAAGACAGGCTTCATAAGCTACACAGAGAGTAAAAAGCCCAATTCTGGGCTTTGAGCCAGGAAGATGGAGAATTTGAGGAATAGAATGAAGGCTGGTACAACCAGGGTGGAAGGGGACCCACTTAGGATGGAGACACCAATAGGTGCCAAATTATGGACTGAACTTTCGGCTTAATGTCCCCCCACCACCCACCCTCAAAACCCAGAGATCTGGAGGGTGCAGGGATATCAGGGGCTTGGAGGGAAAGATACAGAGGAGAAGTCAGTAGCACCTCGGACAGCACCCTTCCTGTCCATGGTGCTGACAGGACAAGGCACTGACGGTGGGAACTTAAAACGGTGCAGCTGCTGTGGAAAATTTAGGTGGTTCCTCAATTCGATGCAGAATCTCCATATGGCCTAACAATTCCATTCCTGGGCACCTAACCAAGGAAACTGAAAGCAGAGATCTAGATACCTGTACACCTGTGTTCACAGCAGCATGAGTCACCATAGCCACAAGGTGGAAGAACTCAAGTGTCCAACTGATGAACCAATAAACACCATGTGGTCCATCCATACAATGAAACATTATTCAGCCATAAACAAGGAAACAGTTCTGGCTGGGCATGGTGCCTCACGCCTGTAATCCCAGCACTTTGGGAGGCTGAAGTGGGCCAGTTTGAGACCAGCCTGGGCAACATGGTGAAACCCCAACTCTACTAAAATTACAAAAATTAAGGCCAGATGTGGTGGCACATGCCTATGATCCCAGCACTTTGGAAGGCTGAGGCAGGTGGATGGCATGAGGCCAGGAGTTTGAGACCAGTCTGGCCAACATGGTGAAAGGTGAAACCCCGTCTCTACAAAAAATAAAAAAGTTAGCCAGGCGTGGTGGTGCTCGCCTGTAGTTCCAGCTACTTGGAAGGCTTAAGCAGGAGAATCACTTGAATCCAGGAGTTGGAGGCTGCAGTAAGCTGAGATTGCACCACTACACTCCAGCCTAGGCAACAGAGGGAAGCACGGTCTCAAAAATTAAATAAATAAATAAACAAAAACAGAATTTAGCTGGGCGTAGTGATGGGTGCCTGTAATTCCAGCTACTCAGGAGGCTGAGGCAGGAGAATCACTTGAACCTGGGAGGTGGAGGTTGCAATGAGTGGAGATCATGCCACTGCACTCCAGCCTGAGCGACAGAGTGAGACTGTGTCTCAAAAAAAAAAAAGAAATTGCGGGGTACCACGTTAGGTCCCCAAGAGCACCTATGAGCTCTGGAGGGTGGCATGGAATGTTCGGGCATTCTCTGGAGTCAGCACTGGCTTCTGAGGAGCCAGAGAGGGGGCAGAGTGGGCAGAAGCACCTAGCGGGGCTCCTTGTGAATTCTAGAAAGGCACTCCCCGCACGGGGCAAGCACCAGGTGTGTCAGACCGCATCCCCCCCACCATCCTGAGCACAGAAGGTGAGACCCCAACCTGAAGATGACAGGAGGCCATTTCCAAGAGGTGAATTTATTGGGGGAGGGGACTGGTCAAGTCATCAGTGCAGCACTGTGCCCCCTCAGGGCTGGTCAGTCCAGTGTGTGGGCCCCAGGGGTCACAGGCATAGCAGCAGGAGGGGGAGTGAGTACCCCTACAGGGCCATCCCCAGCCCAGCCCAGGGGCGGGGATAAAGGGGTGACCCCTGGCAAGGTCCTCAGGCATCTGTGGCTGAGCCGGGTGGCTCCTGGGGCAGACAGCGCCGGTGCCGGAGAATCGACTTCTCCTCCTCCTGCAGGGACAGGTCACACACACGCATGTCACCCAGTATGAGACACTGATACATCACTGCGCACATGTCAGCCAGCACCCAGCACACAAGATCTCAGATACACCCCCTCCCACTGTACTAATGACCCTCCCAAGGATGTGAGGGGACCCTGGGCTGCCCACTCTCACCATCTCAGAGGCAGTGCTGGGGCTTGCGCCCTCAGGGGAACCCCCTTCATCCCTTGAGCAGTCGGGTCCGGCATCCTCCTCGTACTCTGTCAGGCAATCTGACTCCTCTCCTGGAATCGGGGAGCAGGGCATGGGTGAGGGGATCAGGGCTGGCCTGCCATCTCCAGCCACTCCCCTCCCTCTTGGGAGTTCCCTAGGCCCCTCACCATCAGCACAGCCATCGGAGACGTAGCTCGTGGGGGGCTCAATCCGGGACACAATCTCTGCCAAGTCGGTGAAACCAGAGCTTGGGAAAGCAAGCACCTGTGGGGTGATATTGGTGAAGCTCTTGGGGAGGTCAGAGTCTTGGGGCCCCTGGGGGGCATTTGGGGCTTAGAGATCCTAGGGTGGGAACTCTCTGAAATCAGCAGAGGTCTGAGAGCTCAGCAAAACCCAGGGATATGTGGGGCCATCTGAGGTTTGTGGGAGACTTTCAGTGGGCTCGGCTTTGAAATCACTGGAGTTAGAGTGGTCCCAGTACGGGAGCATCACAGGCTTACGTCTGCACGGCGGCTCTCATTGAGGTCTGCAGACCGCCGGTCTGTGAGCATTTTCTCAATGATGTTGCCACGGCTCCAGCCTCCAAACACCGCCTTTCCGTACTGGTAGCCCACATCCTATGGGAAGTGAGGGGCTGAGTCCATGCCTGCAATCTTGCTTTGCTTGTCCCCACTCTGTCTGCCCCTTCTCTGGTCCCTCAAAAGCCTGAAGCTCTGGGGGAGCTGGCATTTGAGACTAAACCTATTTCACAGTCAGCTGCACGTAGCACACTCACTCACACATTCCCTGTCCTGCTGTTGACAGACATTACCAACCAATCTCTCCATGTTCTTTCCCACTTGACCCCATGCAGGGTGCTGGGTACCAAATAACACAAGGTGGTGATGTGCAAGCTGGCTTTGAAGTCTGCAAACAGGGAGTGCATCTGTGGATATCGCCATCTCCCAAGCCCACAGCAAACATTTTAAGTTTCTCATGGCATGCTAGCCCAGTGAGCCCACAAAGGACATCACACATTTCGACTCAGACTCGGCTTCTGGGCTGCAGCTACTGATCAATTTCTTTCTTTTTAAAAAAATGTTTATTATTTTAATATTTAATTTTTAAAATTATTATTATTTTTTGAGATGCACTCCCAGGCTTGAGTGCAGTGGCACAATCTTGGTTCATTGCAACCTCCGCCTCCTGGGTTCAAGCGATTCTCCTGCTTCAGCCTCTCAAGTAGCTAGGACTACAGGCATGTGCCACCACACCCAGCTAATTTTTATATATTTAGTAGAGACAAGGTTTTACCACGTTGACCAGGTGGTGTCGAACTCCTGATTTCAAGTGATCTGCCTGCCTCGGCCTCCCAAAATGCTGGGATTATATGAATGATCCACTGTGCCTGGCCCTTTCTTTTTCTTAGAGATAGAGTTTTGCTCTGTCATTCAGGCTGGAGTACAGTGATGTAATCACAGCTCACTGCAGCCTTGAACTCCTGAGCTCAAGCGATCCTCCCACTTCAGCCTCCCGAGTAGCTAGGGTGACAGGCATTCACCACCACACCCAGCTAATTTTTTATTTTTAATCTTTGTAGACTTGGGGTGTTGCTATGTTGCTCAGGCTGGTTGAACTCCTGGCTTCAAGCAATCCTCCCACCTCAGCTTCCGAAGGTGCTGGGATTACAGATATGAGTCACTATGTCTGGCCCCCTGATCAATTTCAGTTGGCTAGGGTTATGGCACATTTTTCAGGGTCAGTGGCACGTAACACACACATTGCTACCTCCCTCTCCTGGACCTGTGGCAGACATTACTACTCCATCACTATTCTTATTCCCACCAACGCAGAAATGGCACTAGAAATCGCTATACAGTGCTTCCAGGGGTGCAGCTGGCTCATAAGGAGTAACAGTTAATACACAGCACATGCACAGCCACACCCCTACCACATCCCCTGCAGACATCACTAATTGATCACAGATCCGTTTCCCACAGATTCCAGATGGGGTTCCTGGATTCCTCCCCCTCACACTGCTCTGGGATTTTAAGTGGCAAAGCTTTGCCAAACCACCGGCAACACTTTGCTACTTAAATAAGCAGGCGCCATGCCACTCCTGCCCACTCACATAGATCTGGTCGAACTTCCCAAAGTCCATGGTCTTGAAGCAGTCAATGGGCGGGCGCAGGTACTCGCAGTAGGAGCTAGACTTGACCACCTCCAGCTGTCGCACGCAGGACACGTAGGCCAAGCGGGACTGGATCTCAGCCATGTCTGGAACCTTCACTTTGTCCGCCCAGGGGTTCAGCCGTTTCCACAGCAGCCACCAGCCGGACAGGCTGTCCCCGTAGGTGCTGAGGTCTGTCTCGTCCTGGCTCCCCACATCGATGGCGATGACCGTTTTGGCACCCATGCTGCGGGCGATGTCCGCTGTGGGGCCAGGGGGTCAGCAGGCTGCTCTCCCCTCAGGGGCCCAGGGCAGAGATGTTCAACCCAGTCGTACAGATGCCATCATGCAAATGATCACACAAAAAAAACCATACATGCAAATGACATGCTGTCATGTACAGGGCATGGAAATGATGCAACTGAAGTTGAGGGGGTGGGATCAGGTGTTGGGTTTTTTTTGTTTGTTTGTTTTTTTGAGACAGTGTCTGATTCTGTCACCCAGGCTGGAGTGCAGTGGTGCCATCTCAGCTCATTGCAACCTCCACCTCCCTGGTTCAAATGATTCTCCTGCCTCAGCCTCCTGAGTAGCTGGGATTAGAGCCACACACCACCATGCCCAGCTAATTTTGTATTTTTAGTAGAAATGGGGTTGCATCGGCTGGGTGTGGTGGCTCACGCCTGTAATCCAAGCACTTTGGAGGCCAAGGCAGGCGGATCACCTGAGGTTGGGAGTTCAAGACCAGCTGACCAACATGGTGAAACCCTCTCTTAAAAAAACAAAAAAACAAAGAAATGGGGTTTCATTATGTTGGCCAGGCTGGCCTCGAACTCCTGACCTCAAGTTATCCGCCCACCTTGGTCTCCCAAAGTGTTGGGATTACAGGTGTGAGCCACCATGCCCAGCAAGTATTGGGAGTCTTGAGTTCTCAGGAATCAGGGACAAAGGCAGTGGGAGAAGAGACAGGAGGCCAGACACAAGGGAAACAGAGATGTAGAAGGAGACAGAGACAGAGAGACAGAGTAGAGACAGCAGGAGAAAGAGATACCCAGGTCAGAGACATGAAAGGAGCAAGAACCCAGGCACAGAGGGGGTTCTCGAGGCTGAGACAAGTGACAGAGAGCAAGGAGAAGGGACAGGGGGAGACTAAGGAAGCGGGACAGAAGGAGTGGACGGGGGCAGGTGGTGTGTCCATGGGCCTGTGTCTGCATGGCTGTGTGCCTTAGGGAGAATCTCCCAGTGATTCTGGGGGAGCAAAACCAATGTCCTGTAGCCAGATCCAGCCCAGGAAGACACCCAGTTGTCTACTGGACTTTATGCATGCATCCCTTGTAAGGGATCTTGAATGTATATCCACTTGTGCCTAACATAGCACACCAGCAGGTGGATGGAGATTTCAAACAAGCTCCCTAGAGCTTCTCTATGGGTCTAGGTCCATGTGTCCATGTCTGTGTGTCCGTGTGTGCCTACTTGCAGCCCTGCTGTCTAAGACCCCATGGGAGGCTGTTTCTGTGAACAGGTCCATCTCTGGCTGTGCCTTCATCTCTGTAGACACACCCGGGCCTGTTCATGTTCATTACAGTCCACACGGAGCTGGATCAGTGTCCAGACGTGTTTCCTTGTATATCTCCGTGTGTTCTCACCTGCAGGTCGACACACATGCTCACGTGTGTGGGTTTACAACATGCGTTTATCTGTCTAGAAAGCTTATAGCAGTGGGAAGAGTTGGTACTCTGCAAAGGGCTGAGAGAAGGTAACTCTGTCTTTGTGGACCACACGGTTTCTATCCCAGTAACTCCTTATCTGCTGTGCAGAAGCAGCCACAGAAATGACTGGGTGGGCTGTGTCTCAAACTTTTTTTTGTTTTTGTTTTTGTTTTTTTCCTGGAGATGGACTCTCACTGTTGCCCAGGCTGAGGTGCAGTGGCATGATCTCGGCTCACTGCAACCTCCTTCGCCTGGGTTCAAGCAATTCTCCTGCCTCAACCTCCTAAGTAGCTCAGATTACAGGCGTGTGCCACCACACCCGGCTAATTTTTATATTTTTAGTAGAGACAGGGTTTTGCCATATTGGTCAGGCTAGTCTTGAACTCCTGACCTTAGGTGATCTGTCTGCCTCAGCCTCCCAAAGTGCTGGGATTACAGGTGTAAGCCACCCTGCCTGGCTCAATAAAGCTTTATTTATAAAACCAAACAGAGGGCCAGATTCCACCTGTGGGTCATAGTTTGCCCACCCCTGGCCTACAAGATTGTAAGCATGTGTGCAGCTATCATACATGTCTATTTGGGTATACACACTTCTGGGTGTGGAATTTCTTTTTTTTTTTGAGACAGTCTCACTCTTTTGCCCAGGCTGGAGTGAAGTGGCACGATCTTGGCTCACTGCAACCTCCAGCCCCTGGGTTCAAGCGATTCTCCTGCCTCAGCCTCCTGAGTAGCTGGAATTACAGGCACCTGCTACCACGCCCAACTAATTTTTGTATTTTTAATAGAGATGGGGTTTCGCTATGTTGGCAAGGTGGGTCTCAAACTCCTGACCTCAGGCGATCCTCCTGCCTTGGCCTCCCAAAGTGCTGGGATTACAGGCGTAAGCCACTGTGCCTGGCTAAAATTTTAAGTTGTGTATCTGCCGCCTCTCACGTACACCCATAAAGGTGGCAGGCCTGGCTTAACCAGGTCACAGAGCTGTGGCATCCCTTCTACGTGTGTGCACATCCCTGCATGTTTTAGGGAACGTCCAGGGTGACTGGGACAGACTGGCATGCATAGACAAATGACCTCTTTCACTGACACGTGTGTTCACCTGTGCTCATGTACTTGGCTGTGTGTACACATGTGCATGAGCCTTACCTGCCCGAGGGAATGTATGTGCATGTGTAGCTGGTGTGCACGCATGTGAGTGTTGCATTTCACCTGCATGTTCCCTGATGTGCGTGTGGACATGGGCACCAGTCCCTCGAGTGTACACCCACTTGGGCTTAACACAACATGCCAGCAGGTGGCTGTAGTTTTTTTTTTTTAAGACGGAGTCTCGCTCTGTCACCCAAGCTGGAGTGCAATGGCGCGACCTCGGCTCCCTGAAACCTCCACCTCCCGGGTTCAAGCGATTCTCCTGCCTCAGCCTCTGGAGTAGTTGGGATTACAAGCACCCACCACCACGCCCAGCTAATTTTTTGTTATTTTCAGTAGAGACAGGTTTCACCATGTTGGTCAGGATGGTCTCAAACTCCTGACCTCAGGTAATCTGCCTGCCTGAGCCTCCTAAAGTGCGGGATTATAGGCGTGAGCCACTGCGCCCAGCCAGGATGTAGTTTTCAACCGCACATGTTGCCGTCCATGAGCACATTCATGTATCATCTTGTGCACGTGACTCTGTGTGTGTGTGTGTGTGTGTGTGTGTGTGTGTGTGTGTGTGTGTGTGTCTGCACCCCTGCACAGGCAGCTTGGGCATGCATCCTGTCCCAGAGCCGGTCTGTGTGTGCCCGTGCGTGTGGTGCGGGGGGGGGCTCGCATGTGTGGGCAGCTCGGGCAGCCACTTGCCTGGCAGGTTGTTGATGTAGCCGCCATCCATGAGCAGGTGCCCGTCCTTGGGGTCGCACAGTGGGGGCAGGTAGCCCGACAGCGTCATGCTGGCACGCACATACCGCCACAGGGAGCCTGCGCGGTGGGACACACAGACACAGACACGCACAGACACGCTCAGACATGCCGGAAGCCCGGCCAGCCCGGTGGACTCGCTGACCTGGGACGTTGTTAACGTAGCACCCATCCACCAGCAGGTGCCCGTCCTTGGGGTCGCACAGTGGGGGCAGGTAGGGGCAGTAGGAGGCGCTGGCCCGGATGTAACGCCACACGCAGCCTGTGGGGATGGCGTGAGGGTGGTAAGGCACCCGACGAGCCTTCCTGCTCCCCTCCCCCGAGGACCAACATACCTGGGGTCTCTGGGGCATTAGTGGGTGGCGGTTAGTGGTCGGTGATCAGGCCGGGGTGGACGGTCACTCGTGTTAACAACGTCCCAGATGCTCAGCGGCCCTCCCGGAAGCATCCCCCCAACCCCACGTGGCGTCAGCGGTTGCTGCGGGCTGGGCGGGGACACCCACCATCTTTGTGGACTCGCATGGCTGAGGCGGTGATATCTGTGGTCACGTTGAAGTAAGGCAGCCACAGGTCCTGCGGGGAGAGGGACCAAGGTGGGGGAGGAATAGGGGAATCCTTTCGGGAGAGGTGGGCAGGGCAAGGGATGGGGTGGGCCTACCTCAATCTGCTTATCCTGGAAGACCCGGTGGATGCTGCGGTTAAAGGCAGAGCCAGTGAACATGGAGGTGACTGGGTACGTGAGATCCAACACTGGTTCCAGCACCGAAGTCATGCTCTAGGGACAAGGGGGCCAGACAGGGACAAATAGAGGTCACGTGGGGTCACAGATAGGGTTCCCCAATAGAGCACTTAGAGGCCTGGCGTGGTGGCTCATGTCACGAATCCCACCACTTTGAAAGGCTGAGGCGGGCAGATCACTTGAGGCCAGGAATTCCAGAGCAGCCTAGCCAACATGGTAAAACCCCATATCTACTAAAATACAAAAAAAATTTGTTGGGCTGGTGGGGCATGCCTGTAGTCCCAGCTACTTGGGAGGCTGAGGCAGAAGAATCACTTGAACCGAGGAGGTGGAGACTACAGTGAGCTGAGATCGCACCATTGCCCTCCAGCCTGGGCCACAGAGTGAGACTCCATCTCAAACAAACAAACAAACAACAACAAAAAAAGGAGCACTTAGGGATGATGTGGTCACTAAGGGCCCTGGGTGCTCTAGTTAGGGGTTATGGGTGAGGGTCACTAAACAGAAGGTCCCAGAGTGGTCACTCAGAGTCCTAGAGGCATATCTATAAAAGTCTGGACAGGTGGGGTTCACAGATTCAATCAGGAAGGGTCACCCTAAGCCCGGAGGCCCCCCATGGGATCAGGTTAGGGTGGAGCCACGGGTTTTATGGCGCTCCTGGGGTGCCACAACCCCTCCTCCCAACGCATACCTTGGCCCACTCCCGGGCCCGCTGCTTCGTGCGGCTGGCGCTGCGCTCCTCCGCATACAGGGCCCCGATGAAAGAGCCAATGGACGTGCCGCCTACCAGGTCCACGGGAACCCCCGCCTCCTCTAATGCCTTCAGCACCCCAATGTGCGAGCAGCCCCTGCCGGGAAAACGGACTCAGTGACCCTCTAGGCCCCACTCGCAGGAGCTCCTCTGCCCCTACCTCCTCCCACCTCCCACACAGCTAAGGAATAAAGGGCCTGCCCGCACTCACAGGGTCTCTCTCGGGAAGAAGCTCCACCCTCGGACACCCAGGCCCCGCCCCCAGAGAGCAAGCCCCGCCCCTCACCTGGCCCCGCCCCCGCCCAGCACGAGGGCAATGGTGTTCCCTGTGAGCACCCTCGCCAAGCGGGAGAAGTCACTGTGCCGGTCCGCGCGCCTGGAGAAAACCTTCTCGTAGAGCTCATGCTGGGATGGGGGAGAGAGCCGCGACCCAGGAGCATGAAGGCGGGGTCCGGCAGATACCCCCGGGACACCCTTACCTTTGAACCTGTCCCCAGATCTCCCAGGCCCCGCCCCAATATCACAAACCACGCCCAGTAGCCACTCCCCTGGAAAGTGGGGGCCGGCCCGCTCCTCACCAGCTTGGCGGGGCTGCGGCGCGAGAAGAGGCGGCGTGGACAGCGCAGGTGCAGGTGCCCGGAGCACCAGCTACGCATATTGAGCCACTCCACGGTGCGAGTGGGGCCCGCGCCCTCCTCTCGGTGCAGCAGGACGAGCTGCTTGAGGGCACGCACGGCTGTGTTCTCCAGCATCTGCTCCAGCTGCAGAAGATGGACAGCGGAGGTCACCGGCTGCCCCGCCACCACCTAGCCACACCTGGGTCCTGATTACTTAGCCCCATGCGAGGGTGCACGTGGCCTGGTGTAGGCACGGGAGGGCGAGGGACCGGGCCCGAGGTGAGTGAGAGGGGGCACGGCCTCCTGACCTGGCCGAGGGTGGGCTCCTGGTCCCCCAGGCCCACGATGAGGATGCAGTCAGCCTGGCGCAGGCAGCGCACGGTCCAGGGCGTCAGTGAGGCGTCCGTCTGGTAGAGTACGATGCGGTGGGCGTCCTCCTGCTGGGCCAACCACCCTGACAGCCGGAACTCTTGGATGCTGGGGTGGGATGGGGGCAGTGTCATCCTGGGGCTGGCCTGGGGTTGTGTGCTCCCTGGGACCACATAGCTCCGTTGCTGGGAGGAGCTCAGACACCCAAACCCCCACCATGGAAGTCCGTGCCCCGGTGGGCACATTCACACCACTGCGAATCTCCCCACTGACCTATGGGTAGGACGCATGTTTTGTGGTTGGAAGATGAGAACTTGACTCTAGGTCTGAAAGAATTTGGGGCTCCAAGCCCACCCATCACCCTCCCCACTCCCTTCCTCAACACACACCTATCCAGTGCGGAGGCCCCAAGGCGTGCCCGGATGATATCACTGTTAAGGAGTAGCGTGGGACCTAGAAGTAGGTGGGGAAGGGAGGTTGAAACCGTGCTCCACAAGGCAGGGGCCTAACTCAGAAGAGAATATCCATTACCCCACCCCTGTGACCCTGGTTCCCACCCAACCCCCAACGGACCTACCCAAACATCTCTCACTCACTAATGTTCCCCCCATGGCCAGCCCCCACCCATGCCCCTCACCCCACTGACCGATGGCCTGCAGGGCGTGCTGCAGCTCCAGTGTGAAGGCCACCATGGGCACCTCAGCACACACAGGCAGGACTGCCACCGTTGCCAGGTTGCTGGCTGGGTTGGTGAGTTCCGAGTGCGGGGGGACACCCAGCCCGGAGCCTGCTGAGAACCCAATGGATGAGATCTGCGGTGCGAACCTGTGGAGAGACGAACCCTCCTCCTCCTCCTCTTCTTCCTCTTCCTCTGCATCTGAAATTCCTGCCCCTCCGCTCCCAAACTACAGCACCTAGCTGCCCAGAGTCTTGACTCTACCATACTGAAAACCATAGCTCTAGTCCTGGACCCTCAGCCTCAACCACTGTCCCCTCTTTGGTTAAAACTTGGTGATCCACCCTCCATGTGGGACCCTAATCACCTCAGTGGAATCCATTACACAACTCTACAACTATTCAGATTCACTGTGCTTGGGAGATCAATCAGCCAGTGCCCCCACCCCATTCTGGCCTTGGTTCCTTTGTCCAATGGAGGGACCTGGACACAAAGTGAGGCAGAACTAAAGCTACTTTTAGCCTGGCCAACATGGAGAAACCCCTCTACTAAAAATACAAAACAATTAGCCAGGCATGGTGGCGTATGCCTGGAATCCCAGCTACTTGGGAGGCTGAGGCAGCAGAATCACTTGAACCCAGGAGGCGGAAGTTGCAGTGAGCTGTGACTGCACTCCAGCCTGGCTGACAGAGTGAGACCCTGTCCTTTGTCTAAAAAAAAAACCAAAAGGAAAGAAAAAAAACAAAGCTACTTTTGACCCATTTGTTTCTTCCCAGCTTCTCCACTGACAGACCAGACCAAGCTGTTGTCAACTCCCAAATCTTGCCTAGACCTCTCACTGCCTTCTCACTGGTGGAATCCCTCCTCCCCTAAACCAATCTAAATAAGCTCAAAAGTGTGTCCACAGCCCCTAGCCCCTATGCGACTTACCCCTCAGCCCCGCTCCATCTCTCCCCTTGATCACTTTCCTCCTTTCAGTGCTTCAAAACCACCAGTCACCAGTGCAGCACCTCTGGTTTCTCTTCCATGTCTAGCCCCTTTCATTGGTCAAGTCTCAGCTCACTGTCCTTAGAAAAGCATCTTTCTCCCTCCCTCCCTCTGCCAGTCACATGCCATTATGACCCTCTTTTGTCTTCCAGGTGTTGTTGTTTATCTGTAATTTCTTTCTTTCTTTTTTGAGATGGAGTTTCGTTCTTGTTCCCAGGCTGGAGTGCAGTGGCAGTCTCGGCTCACTGGAACCTCCACCTCCTCAGCTCAAGCAATTCTCCTGCCTCAGTCTCTCAAGTGGCTGGTATTACAGGCACCTGCCACTAGGCCTCGCTAGTTTTTGTACTTTTATTTATTTAACTTTTTTATTTTTATTTTTTAAGAGACAGAGGTTCATCACATTGGTCAGGCTGGTCTCGAACTCCTGACCTCAGGTGATTCACCTACTTCAGCCTCCCAAAGTGTTGGGATTACAGACGTGAGCCACTGCACCCAGCCTCTGTAATTTCTTAATGATGTCTTTCCTGCCACTACTGCCCTGCCCCTGCCTTGGGGGATCTGGGGGTCAGGGCCAATTGGGTAGTGCCCCTGGGGGAAAAAGGGGTATGTAGGTTGCTAGGCTGGCCCAGAATCTGGCCACCACAATGTAGAAACTCAGGCCCACATTTCAGCAGGCCTCCAACCCCACTGCACTCCACATTCTACTCTAGCTCACTGAAACCACAGGCTGAGATGGGGAGCTACCTCTCCCAGCATGCCTGTAACTTCAAAAGGCAAGGTACCCAGGATCCTAAACAATAATCTAATAATCTAATAATCTTAAACAATAATCCATGGACTATTTTCCATCATGGTACGGGGAGTTTGTTTGTTTTATTTTTTCTGAAAGAGGCTCTAGCTCTGTTCTCCAGGCTGGAGTGCAGTGAGACAATCACGGCTCACTGCAGCCTCTACCTGCTGGGCTCAAGCAATCTTCCCGCCTCAACTTCCCGAGTAGCTTAGACTACAGGCACGTGCCACCACACTCACCTAATGTTTGAAACTTTTGTAGAGACGGGGGTCCCACTATGTTGCCCAGGCTGGTTTAGAACTCAATACTCTGGGCTAAAGCGATCCTCCTGCCTCGGCCTCCCAAAGTGCTGGGATTACAGGCATGAGCCACCACGCCTGGCCCTGCCATCATACTCTGATCTAGGACTTCCTTTCTCACTACGTCTAGGCTGTGGACTTCCCAGCAAACCCTGACTCCCGGGCAAACTCCAGCACCAAAGATTCAGTCCCCGGCACCACTGATTCACTTTCGGGCCCCTAACTAGCACGCCCGGGTTTAAGGACTCCATTTCCCAGCATGCTCAGGAACAAGAACTCCAATTCCCGGCATGCACTGCACCACGGTCCTACTTCCGGTTTGAAACCGGCCCGGGCGGGATTTCTTCACGGAACTCCGTTTCCCAGCATCCCTCAGGAAAAAGGCTTCCCTCCCAGCATGCTCTGGGCATGGGACTACATCTCCCAGCATGCCCCAGGCCAGCCGGCTCTCACCTGGGAAGGGTCCTTGCAGCTGCTGCAAATTCCCTAGAATTTTCTGACTCAGCAGGTGGATGAGGCGGGTCACGACCTGCGGGCGTTGGAGACCGGCATTTCACTGAGACCCGGGAAGCTGCTGTCCGAGTTCCACCTCTCCCCCCGCTGCCAGTGCTCCTGGGTCCCACCCCCAAGAGCCCCGCCCACGGCCTCGCCCTCCCTAAGTCCCTCCCTCGGGACCCACCCCGCCCCAAACCCCTCCCACACACTAGGCCCGGCCCCCCCCGGCCCCGCCTCCGCCCCTCTGCCCCACCCACAACGGGCCGCACCTGCGGGTACCGACGTTTAATGTGACCCAAGGTGCCCTCGGGGAGCTTGGCCAGCTCCGTGTCGCGCACCGCATGCACCGTCGTGGCTCGCGGCTGCCGGGTCAACGCCTCCACCTGGGGGGCCGCGTGCATGACTGGGGCTGCTTGGGCGGGGAATGGGGAGGTCGAAGATGGGTGGAGAGGGGGCCGTACTGCCCCACCTAGGGTTCCCCTGTAATGGCAGTGCAGGGAAGCAAGCCTCGGTCGCGACCCATTAGAACTCTGGGCAGCGGGAGAGGACAGGGATCCACGACAGGCCGGGTTCCCTTTTCCAACGAAATGAGGTCTGGGTAGGGAGTGGACTGGGTGACCTCAGTCGTCAGGAGTTGCATTCACTACTCCCTGGATTACCCGGGACGATGTGTGTGCGTTGTGGGGGGACTGGCCTGGAAGAGGCCAGAGGTCAGTGGGTGGGGGTGGGTGGGGCCGCACTCACCACGCCGATGAGGTCACCACGGCCATACTCGCCCACCAGCTCCTTCTTGCCACTGCCTCGCTGGATCACGCTACGCAGCCGCCCGTTGAGCACGATGTAGGTGCAGTCGGAGCGGTCCCCCTGCCTGGGTGGGCGTGACGGTCAGCAAGGTCCTACCACGCCTAGGTCCCCACCCTTAGGCAGAGCCTGAGCAGTGCGGTAGGAGCTCCACCTGTACAGTGCACGTCCTGCCTCCACCGCCGTCCAGTCGATGGCGAAGTCCATCTGGCGCACGAAGGGCGACATCCTGGCTGCCACTGTGTGTGCCGCGCTCAGCACCACACTGGGCTGTGCGCGCATGATTCTGCAGGCGAAAGGAGGAGGTGCATGGGCCGGACCAGGGGTTCCCTGGAGCACCCCAGGAGTGGAGAAAACGAGTCATAACTTGGGATGAAAGAGGAAGGCCTCAAAATTGTCTTACACGGGTGCTGGGAGGCCAGCTCTGGGGGCTCCCTTCTGCTCTTCCAGGAGCGGGGTTGAGGGACGGGGCCCTGGACATTCCCACAAGTTGGGGGTCTCCGAGTGCCACCCGCACCCCACCCTCGGGCCCAGTCATACTCGTAGAAGTCGGACTTGGAGATCCGCAGGAAAGTGCAGTCGCGCTGGGCTCGTAGTGTGAAGATGAGAGGTTCTCCAGTGAGCACCGCCAGCTGTCCCACCAGCTCCCCGGGCTGCGCCACGAACAAGCATACGTCTTCTGCCTTGTCGATCATGCGCTGGTACACGTGCAGGCAGCCCCAGAGTACGAAGTGCAGGCTCACGTCCTGTGTGGGGAGGGGCCGAAATGAACACTGAACCCGGACAGCGTGGACCCCACTCCAGCTCGGGTCAACGTGCCCCACAGGAAGAATATATAAAGAAGGAAGAAAGGGTTAAGAAAAATATGGGATGGGCCGGTGGCTCACACCTGTAATCCCAGCACTTCTAGAAGCTGAGGCAGGTGGATCACTTGAGGTCAGGAGTTCGAGACCAGCCTGACCAATATGGTGAAACACCATCTCTACTAAAAATACAAAAATTAGCAGGGTGTGGTGGCATGTTCCTGGAGTCCCAGCTACTCAGGAGGCTGAGACAGGAGAATTGCTTGAACCTGCGAGGCAGAGGTTGCAGTGAGCCAAGATGGCAACACTGCACTCCAGCCTGGACATCATAGCAAGACTCCTGCTTTAAAAAAAAAAAAAAAAAGGCAAAGAGGTAGCTTATAACCCAGCAATTTAACTTCTAGTTATATACCCAAGAGAAATGAAAACATATGTCCAAGCACTTTGGGAGGCTAACACGGGAGGATTACTTGAGCCCAAGAATTCAAGACCAGCCTGGGCAACACAGTGAGACCCTACCTTAAAAAAAAAAAAAGGCTGGGCGAGGTGCCTCATGCCTGTAATCCCAGCACTTTGGGAGGCCGAGGCAGGCGGATCTCAAGGTTGGGAGATTGAGACCATCCTGGCTAACACAGTGAAACCCTGTCCCTACTAAAAATACAAAAATTAGCTGGGCGTGGTGGTAGGCACCTGTAAATCCCAGATACTTGGGAGGCTAAGGCAGGAAAATCACTTGAACCCGGGAGGTGGAGGTTGCAGTGAGCAGAGAGGGCCATTGCACTCCAGCCTGGGCAACAAACTGAGACTGCATCTCAAAAAATAAAACAAAACAAAACAAAATAAAATAAAATAGATTGTGGTAATGGCTACTAAAAAGCATATATACTTTTTTTTTTTTTTTTTTTTTTAAGACAGGGCTCACTGCAGCCTCGACCTCCTGGGCTCAAGTGATTCTCCTGCCTTAGCTTTCCATGTAGCTGGGACCACAGGTATGTGCCACCATGCCTGGCTAATTTTTTGTTTGTTTTTTGTAGAGACTGGGTTTCACCATGTTGCCTAGGCTGGTCTTGAACTCCTGAACTCAAGAGATCCTCCCCACCTTGCCCTCCCAAATTGCTGTGATTACAGGCATAAGCCACTGTGCCCGACCTAAAATACACACTTCAAATTGGGGAATTGTATAGTACACGAATTATAGCTCAATAAAACTATTACACGACCCCAAAAAATATTGTTCCACTTGAGGCCCACTGACTTCCTTTTTTATTTCTTAAGAGATCAACTTGTTTCTTCTGACCGCATTCCATTTGCACAAGCTCTTCCCTTTGCTGAGAATGACCTTTCCTCCCGCTGTACCATTTGTTCCTCTCCCTTCTTTCTTCTTAGGTCATGCCCTCAGAGATGCCACCCTGTCTAAGCCAGGCTTTGTAAATGCCAAGATCATCTCCTTTGTAGTGCTAAGCACTTATGATTTTACAAGGCTTGGTGTAATCCTTCGAGAACACTGGGCTGCCCAGCAGGGACCACTGAGAGCTTGTCCTGCTTTTTTTTTTTTTTTTTTTTTGAGGCAGAGTCTCACTCTGTCACCCAGGCTGGAGTGCAATGGCACAATCTCGGCTCACTCCAACCTCTGTCTCCTGGGTTCAAGTGATTCTCCTGCCTTAGCCTCCCAAGTAGCTGGGATTACAGGCACCCGCCACCATGCCTGGCTAATTTTTTTATTTTTAGCAGAGATGGGGTTTCACCATTTTGGCCACGCTGGCCTCAAACTCCTGACCTCAAGTGATCTGCCCACCTCAGCCTCCCAAAGTGCTGAGATTACAGGCATGAGCCACCATGCCCAGCCCTTTTTCTGCCTCTTGTCCAGCCCGCAGACAGCGTCCAGGATGGAGCAAATGCTGGGTATACATGTTTCTTTCATCTTTGGGTAGCCTGACCAGCCAGACACCTGTCTATTCCGTATTTATAAAGGGGTCCTGTCCACCCCTTTATAAATAAAGAACTGAAACTGCCCAGAAATGGAAAGATGCCTTCTTTACCCACCACACTCACCTGTCTGGGACCCAATGAAGCTCCACCCCCTAAAACCCTGCAGGGACCCCTGGGTGAGGTGCCAGTCCCAGAAGATATAAACACATGGTGGAACCTTCTAAGACAGAATTTCCAGACTGTGGCTGGGTGCGGTGGCTCACACCTGTAATCCCAGCACTTTGGGAGGCCAAGGAGGGCAGACCACTTGAGGCCAGGAGTTTGAGACCAGCCTGGGCAACATGGCAAAACCCTGTCTCTACTAAAAATACAAAACTTAGCCAGGCATAGTGGCACACACCTGTAGTCCCAGCTGCTAGGGAGGCTGAGGTGGGAGAATCGCTTGAATCCAGTAGGCGGAGATTGCAGTGAGCTGAGATCGCACTACTGCACTCCAGCCTGGGCGACAGAGAGACACTGTCTCAAAAAAAAAAAAAAACTTTCAAGGAGAAGCACAGCAGAGCAGGGGCTCCCTACCAAAAGTTCTGCCAACCCCAAGAAGCTCTGCAGGGCTGCAGACCAGCCTGATACATTGACAGACCAGGGCTGGGTTGTACCCAACAGAGTCTCCCAGATAAGCAGGGCCCAGGGGACCCCAAAGAAGCCACAAGGTGACCTTACTTCCTCAGCTGTACCAAGAACAGCTGGCAAAAGCCTCAACTTCCTCTCCAGAAAAGAGCCCATCCCTGCCATGTGCAGCTGAAGGGGACAGCAGAGTCACTGGGTCAAGTGACACAGCAACACCCCAGCTGGCTAACAGTGCAACCACAGCCCCCACCCCACCCCAACCCTGGCTCCGGCTTCTCTCCCCCAAGTCTTGGGTGCTGTTGGGGTCCCAGTACCTAGGACAGCTCATTGTCACCTCAGGTCCCCCCTCACTGTAAGCTGCTGCTAAACTCCCTCCCTGGGTGCCTGTCACTCTTGCAAACCTCACACTGTGGATAATGGACCGGATCGTTCCAGCGTGCTGCTCTGTACATTTCAGCATTCCTGGTCTCTACCACCAGCTGTCAGGAGCAGCACCCTGTGAAGTCCTGACAGTCAAACATGTCTCAGTAGGCCAGGTACAGCTTCTCACGCCTGTAATCCCAGATCTTTGGGAGGCTGAGGCGGGTCGATCACCTGAGGTCAGGAGTTCAAAACCAGCCTGGCCAACATGGTGATACCCCATCTCTACTAAAAATACAAAAATTAGCTGGGCTCTTTTCTGGAGAGGAAGTCGAGGCTTTTGCCAGCTGTTCTCGGTACAGCTGAGTTATGACTCTGTAATGCCAGCTACTAGGGAGGCTGAGGCAGGAAAACTCCTTGAGTCCAGGAGGCGGAGGTTACAGTGAGCTAAGATCACGCCACAGCACTCCACTGTGGGCAACAAGAGCAAGACTGTTTCAAAAGAAAAAAAAAGAAAAAAGTCTCATTGGGGTTCTGCTAACTGGGTGTCTCCTCTTTATTGCCCCATTCCACTGATAAGGAAGCAAAGAACCTTCTAGATCATCCATCATCTGCCACACTTTGGGGGCAGAGTGTGGGTTTCTACTTTCCTCCTCTTCCTCCTACCCTGGGGTTTCCTGACTTTCAGCTGGTGGTCGGGTCACTAACCCTTGATGGGCCTCAGTTTCCCCATATGGACAGTGGACAGACTGGCGGGATACATTTTCCTACACAACCTGGGTGCCACCAGGAGGCCCTGAAACCCCACCCCCAGGGCTGGTTCACGGCCTTCCGGGGCCAGATGGCGATTTGTAGCCATTTAGTGAGCCTTTATCCTGGCAGGGGTCAGGGTGAGAAGCAGACACGCTAGCGAATACTGCAGGATCAGAAGTTCAGAAAACAGAATGACAGGAAGAACCAGGGCAGGCAGGAGAGCTCTAGGAGTTGGGGTCCTAGGGTCAAAGGTTCCGGGGTCACAGGTGAAGGGTTGACAGGTCCAGAGGACATGGGGTAGGGTTGGGGTGGTGGTCATAGGATCCAAGGGTTACAGGTTGGAAATGATAGGATGAGAGGGGTCTGCTTCTACGGGGAAAGGTGCAGGTCTTACAGTCACAGGGCAGGGATCAGAGGTCACAGAAGTCAGAGGGAACAATCTCAGGTGGCATGGTTAGAGGTCAGGGGTCAGCCTCACCTGGTCACCCTGGCGGGCAATGATAGTGCCAGCTTTGGCGTGGTGCAGCAAGACTCGGCTGTTCAGGAGGGAGGGGTCCTGGGGAGGGAGGGAGGGGGTTGATATGGGCACAGCCGGGCCTCCCTTGTGCCCCATGCCCAGCTCCCCTTGGCTGCCCACCTCAATCCGCATCAGCTTGGCGAGCTCCCGCTTTGCCGCCTCGAAGATGCTGCTGGTCTGGCGGCCCTGGTAGGGCCCGAAGGGGCAGCCACCGGTGGCCGATTCATCCTCACAGTAGCTGTATTCGCAGGCGCCCGCCGGCTGCTCACGCGGCTCCTGAGTGGGAGTCTGAGTGGGACAAGCTTGTGACCTCCTGCTGCTCCCTCCTGGCCACCTTCCCCCAGCAGGCTCCACCACTGGCCAGGGTCCCAGGCCTTACCCGAGCGGAGGCTGCCTGGGACCCCCCAGAGGCCTCTTCCTGCAGGGACACGGAGATCCGGCCACGCTCATAGGCCATGTCGAAGTCAGAGCGGGGACCACCCTGCAAGCCTGCGGGAAGGCAGGGGGGCAAACAAAAGCCATAAAGATGAGAGTAAGATTTTTAAAAAATGAGCCAGATGTGGTGGTGCAGGCCTGTAGTTCCAGCTATTTGGGAGGCTGGGGCTGGTGGATCACTTGAGCACAAGAGTTCAAAGAGGTCAAGGCTGCAATGAGCTACGATGGCACCACTGCACTCGTCTGGGAGACAGGTCTCAAAAGAAAAGAAAAAACACAAGACAAGTAAAGAAAAGAGAAAAGAAAAAGATGAGAGTGATGACAGTTGCAGTCTGAAACCAATGGATACCTATGTGCCAAAGGCTACTTGTTATAGCAGACATGACTAATCGATGCCTGCACTCTCCCTCTGAATCCTGCTCAGCACAGATGGGAGAAGCACGATCTCAATAAAGGTCTACAAAAAAGTGCCCGAGGAAGTACTGGCAGTATTCCCATCTTGCAGATAAAAAAAATCAAGATGGGCAGGCAGCGGCACCTGGATGCAAACCTGGAAGCTCCATGGCCCTCCCCCAGACCCAGTGCTCCAAACCTGAGATGTCCCCTGGCATGGAGATACAGCGGCTCAGCAGAGGGGCCGAGGGGGGTTCCAGGGATGTGGGCTTCACAGGGTCCCCTGGGGGAGACACGTGTTCAGGTTCCTGCCTCTCAGAGTCACTGGGTGGATTAGCAGGTTGGGAGATAAGGAAACGCTGGGGACTAGTTAAAGCAATTCCAACGGGTCCTTGGGGTTGAGGCCAGAGCTTCTGGGGGACCAGAGAGGAGTCAGACCTGGGTACCCAGCTATGGGGTCCCTGGGGGGCTAGACAGGGTCAGGATGAATCTCTGCAGAACTGAAAAAGGGGTTGGGTGCTGAGACGGGGCTTCCTGGGAGATTGGACTCTGCCAGCCCCGGGTCCCTGGGTACCTGTAGGTCCAGGCAGCGGAGCCCCAGTGGGGTCAGGTGGCCGACCAGGGGTCTCCCTGGGCTCGTCTGTAGCTGAGGTGCTGACCATCCGCTTGGAGCCCCGCACAGGGCTGGTGCGCGTTGGGAGGCCGGGGCTGGGGAACAGGCGCAAGGGCTGGATCTCCTGGGGACAGAGAACGGCTTGTGGCCTGTCCTGGGAGCCCCATCCTGACCTCGCCCCATCCCCCCATGCTCGCTCCCTGTCACCCACTCACGTGGCTGAAGAGCTCATTGGTCAGACCCAGGTAGTTGTGCAGCGCCAGGAAGGTGACTCGCTGCAGCCGCACCATTATGATCTGCAGGGCTCGAGGGGCGTGGCCATTAGATGGGGCGGGGTCAGGGTCAGGGCCAGATGGTGGGCCGGGCTAGTTCACAGCATGAGGGGTTGGGGCGGGAACCAGAGAGAGACCCACAATCTGGGGAAATGGGGCAAGGCAGTTAAGGGAGGAGTCAGCAGCTGCGGATGTCTGGCTGCTCTGGGCTGATAACCACAGCTACAGCGCCTGATGGTTGCTGGGCCCAGGCCCAATGAAGCCTGGAATGGGTGGGGGCCAGGGTGAGGTCCCTGGGTGGGTGACGGGAGGCGAAGGCCAGCTGACCTGCACAACCCGCACCAAGCTCTCCGGATACTTGGTGAAGACAGCAGAGAACGCCTCCACTGGCAGGCGCAGCACCGTGGAGTCCCGGGCCGCCCGGGCAGACACGGTCCGCTGGGGATGCTGGTGACCCTGGGGGAGGGGAGGGCATGAAGAGAGACCAGGGCAGGGGCTGTGAGTCTCCCTTGCTACTCCCCCAATCTTTCCCGGCGCCAGTCCAATGAGGGGCTATCGGCGGCATCAGGGATGAATCAGAGAATGGGGACCCGGTGATTTCCTTCAATCCAGTCCCTTGGGTAGGTCCTTGTACACCCTGATCCCGCCCCATCTAATGACCACACCCCTCAAGCCCTGCTGCCCTAGGAACTGGTCACTCACGGTGATGACATCCAGGATGCTGAGAAGGCTGTTGACGCTGTCCCCGGGAACCACTTCCTTCACCACACACTCCTTCCCGTCCTGAGACACAGGGGACCGTGGACCCTCGGTGGCCTTGCCCTAGTGACTAACATTTCACCCCCTCACCCATCCCTATGATCACTGATGCCTCCCATCCCTTCCCAGGGGAACCCACCAAGCCCTCCAGCGAGCAGGTATCTCCTGTCGTTCAATACCTGTATCTACTGAGCAACCGTGCAGACCACCCCAAATGTCCTTGGTCACCCTTTCCCCTGACTCCCGATAATACATCTCCAATGATGCATCTACAGACCAACACCTGCAGCCCATCCCTACCGGTACCACCCATCCTCCTGCAGCAGCCCCTGCGGCGGCCCACTCACAGGCCCTGGCAGACAGAGTTCCAGTAGCCCGTCCTGCACCACGTAGATGCTGGCGTCCGGCTGGCCTGGCCGGAAGACATAGTCACCCTGGCCCAGCCGCTGGAAGACCATGTGGCGGCAGAGCTCCAGGAAGAGCGGCTTCTCGAAGTGGCCCAGCACCCTGTTGGACAGGCAGTGGGGGACAGAGGCAGGAGGTCAGGGAGACCCCAGGTCTGCAGCCCTCCGCCCCTGCCTGCACCCCTGACACTGACCGGACATTCTTGAGCATATAAAGCACTTCGGAGGGCAGATGGGAGTTAGCCAGGTCACCCTCGGTCAGGTCGGCCTCCAGAACTGAGGGCGGGGGTTCCTTCCGCTGCAGCGTGGGTGTCTCTTTCTGGATGCGCAGAATCCTGGTGGGAGGAGGGGTGTGGGGGATGAGGGGGACAGGGAGAAGGCTCAGGCAAACCTAAGACCCCTACATACCCCTTTCCCCAGGGCTCACATACAGCAAACTGACTCGCTGGTCAAATCAGGTGGCCACCTATTTTTTTTGTTTTTTGGGAGAGTCTCGCTGTTTTACGCAGACTGGAGTGCAGTGGCGAGATTTCAGCCCACTGCAACCTCCACCTCCCAGCTGAAGCAATTCTCCTGCCTCAGCCTCCTGAGGAGCTGGGACTACAGGCGGGCACCACCATGCCCAGCTAATATTTTTGTATTTTTATTAGAGACGGGGTTTCCCCATGTTGGCCAGGCTAGTTTCAAACTCCTAATCTCAGGTAATCCGCCTGCCTCTGCCTCCCAAAGTGCTGGGATTACAGGCATGAGCCATGGCACACAGCCGGCCACCTATTTTGTAAATAAAGTTTCATTGGTGCAAAGCCATATTCATGTATTTGCACATCATTATGGCTGCTCCCTTGCAGCACAGTTGAAGAGCTGCAATGGAGATGGTATGTGGCGGGCCTGAAACGTTTACTATGTGGCCCTTTATGGAAAAACCCTATGACCCAGACCTAAAGTTCTCTGAGATGGCCCCTCTACTAGGCATAGGCCCCTGAGCTGAACCCTTTAGGGAGGCAGACCCCTGACATAGCTTCCAAGATAAGGGTAGGCCTGGAAATGTTACCTGTGCTTGTCACGGGGGCCCAGAAAAGATCCTCCCAGTAGTCACAGAATAGATTCCTGAGACAGCCCCCTTAACATGGGTGTGCCTTTGACACAGCTTCCAATGTATGAGAAGACCCCACATATAGCCTCTCTGCTCTATGTAAACATTCCTGAGATAGACCTTCCTCCCAGGTCTCAGAGAACCTTGAGACAGCCCCTCTGATGGCCAGAGATCCCTGAAGTAGCCCTGATCACAAGTAGAGAATCCAGGCTGGGTGCAGTGGCTCATGCCTGTAATCCCAGCACTTTAGAAGGCCGAGACAGGCAGATCAAGAGGTCATGAGATCAAGACCATCCTGGCCATGGTGAAACCCCATCTATAAAAAAATGCAAAAATTAGCTGGGCATGGTGGTGCACACCTGTAGTCCCAACTACTCGGGAGGCTGAGGCAGGAGAATCACTTGAACCCGGGAGGTGCAGGTTGCAGTGAGCCAAGATTGCACCACTGCGCTCCAGCCTGGCGAGAGTGAGACTCCATCTCAAAAACAAAATAAAATAAAATAAGTGAAAATTCAGAGATAGCCCTTCTGCTAATTGTGGACCTGCATGACACCCGCCCCACAAGTCACAGTGATTGCTGAGACAGACCCTACACTGGCAGAAGATCCCGGAGACAGACCTTAGGGGATGGGACCCTGAATTAAATTCAGTGATATCAAGAAATTCAGATATAATTCCTTTTTTGGCTGGGTGTGGTGGCTCATGCCTGTAATACCAGCATTTTATGTGGGTGAGGTGGTAGGAGTGCTTGAGGCCAAGAGTTCAAGACCAGCCTAGGCAACACAGTGAGACCCCCGCCCCCTAATCTCTACAAAAAATTAAAAAATTAGCCAGGCACAGTTGTGCGTGCCTGTGGTCCCAGCTACTTAAAAGGCTGAGGCGGGAGAGGATCTCCTGAGCCCAGGAGGTCGAGGCTGCAGTGAGCTGTGATCATGCCACTGCACTTTTGCCTGAGCAACAGATTGTGATCCTGTCTCCAAAATAATAATAACAATAATAATTATTATTCTTTTTCTTATCAGGGAGATCTTGAGCTATCTCTTCCCTAGGTCAAAGAAAGCTGAGACAGCCCTCTGACAATCATGAAACTATCAGAGTAGTCCCTTTGGAGTAACACTGGCTGGGCACGGTGGCTCAGGCCAATAATCCTAGCACTTTGGGAGGCCAAGGCGGGTAGATCATGAGGTCAGGAATTCGAGATCAGCCTGGCCAACATGGTGAAACCCCATCTCTACTAAAAACATGAAAATTAGGCTGGGCATGGTAGCTCACGCCTGTAATCCCAGCACTTTGGGAGGCTGAGGCAGGAGGATTACGAGGTCAGGAGATCGAGTCCATCCTGGCCAACATGGTGAAACCCTGTCTCTAAAACAAATAAATAAAATTAAAAATAAAACAAAAAAACAAACAAACAAAAACACAAAAATTAGCCAGGTGTGGTGGCGTGCACCTGTATTCCCAGCTACTTGGGAAGCTGAGGCAGGAGAATGAATCACTTGAACCCAGGAGGCGGAGGTTGCAGTAAGCCGAGATCGTGCCAGTGCACTCCAGCCTGGGTAACAGAGTGAGACTCCATCTCAAAAAAAGAAAAGACTATGCAAACACTGAAGACAGGTCCTGTGATGTGGAAAAACCTGAGATACAGATCCTCAACTGATCACGGGGAACTTTGAGATAGCCCCCGCCTTTTTTTTTTGAGACGGAGTTTTACTCTGTCACCTAGGCTGGAGTGCAATGGCATGGTCTCAGCTCACTGCAACCTCTGCCTCCCTCGTTCAATCGATTCTCCTGCCTCAGCCTCCTGAGTAGCTGGGACTATAGGCGCGTGCCACCACACCCAGCTAATTTTTATATTTTTCTTTCTTTTTTTTTTTTTTCTTTTTTTCAGGCATATTCCAGCAAACATAATTTTTGTATTTTTAGTAGAGACGGAGTTTTATTACTATGTTGGCCAGGTTGGTCTTGAACTCCTGACCTCAGGTGATCCGCCCACCTCAGCCTCCCTAAGTGCTGGGATTACAGGCATGAGCCACCACACCCAGCCAAAACAGCCGTTCTACTCAACTCATAGAAAGCCCTGCCACTGCAGGACTACTGATCACGGAGAGCCCTGGGATGATGCCCTAGTGTGAAGAAACCTCGAGGCAGACCTTCGGGTAGACTCCATGATGCAAGGAGATCCCAGGGCCAGCACCCGCCTTGCAAAGAGAGTTGGAGAGCCTTTCTCGCAGACCCTGAGTTAGCTCCTTGCCACCAAAAGGAATCTCTGAGGTATCTTTCCTATGTTTCCAGTGCAAGCAGTTTCCTGAGATAGCCCCTAGGGATTAGAAACTCCTGAGACAGCCGCCTTAGTATGGGAAAAATTCTAAGGTCCATGACACAGGAGAGATGCCTTCTTCTTCTTTTTTTTGTTTTTTGAGACAGAGTCTTGCTCTGTTGCCCAGGCTGGAGTGCAGTGGCATGATCTCAGCTCTCTCTATCCTCTGCCTCCTGGGTTCAAGCGATTCTCCTGCCTCAGCCTCCCAAGTAGCTGTGATTACAGGCGCCTGCCACTGTGCCTGGCATATTTTTTTTTTTTTTTTTTTTGTATTTTAGTAGAGACAGGGTTTCACCATTTTGGCCAGGCTGGTCTTGAACTCCTGACCTCGTGATCCACCTTCCTCGGCCTCCCAAAGTGCTGGAATTACAGGCATGAGCCACCGTGCCTGGCCAAGAGAGATGCTTATGTTGTAGAGAGATGGCTGAGATAACCCCTGGAGAAGAGAGGCTGGAGGCTGGAAATAGTCCCTTTAGGAAATCATAGAAACACTTAGAATGACCTCAGTGAGGTACCCTGGAATAAAACCACTCATGTAAGGAGACCCATGAAATAACCTATATGGAGACCCCTGATGTAGACCCCCCAAATATATGGCAAAACCTCTGAGATAATGACTTGGGAACAAGTAGCTCAGATGCCCCAGTGGAAAGAGAACATCACTGAGCTGGCTCTCACGGGACAGAGACCCCTAGAGACAGCGTGTCTGGTGTAGAAGAGCTCTGAGATATCCCCTCAGACGAGAGTCCAGAGATGTCCCTCTGATACCAGAAGATTTTTTTTTTTTTTTTGAGACGGAGTGTCGCTCTGTAACCCAGGCTGGAGTGCAGTGGTGCGATCTCAGCTCACTGCAACCTCCACCTCCGGGTTCAAGTGATTCTTCTGTCTCAACCTCCTGAGTAGCTGGGATTAGAGACGCCCGCCACCACACCCAGCTAATTTTTGCATTTTTAGTAGAGATGGGGTTTCTCCATGTTGGCCAGGCTGGTCTCGAACTCCTGACCTCAAGTGATGTACCTGCCTCCGCCTCCCAAAGTGCTGGGATTACAGGCGTGAGCCACCGCACCTGGCCGATATGGGAAGATTTTCACAACACTCTGGCGTGCATTGATGACTCAAAAGGCCCCTGAGATAACCCCCAATACCAGGTCACACCCAGCACAGACTTACTTCTTGGCGATATTGAGCATCTTCAGTTTCTTCTTCATGCGTGGCCGGGAAGTGGTGGAGACAGAGGTATCCACGAGGGAGGAAGTGGACTGTGACACCTGGGAGAATGAAGGAGGGGACGGGTTAACTGCTAATTCAGACCCTAGGGGAGAAGGGGGTGGATCCAGGGGCTCTCTATCAAGGAGAGGTTGGTGGTGGACTCTTAAGAAGTGTAAATAGGGAAGGGGCGGGGCCTCAGTGTGGTTAGGGCGGACTGCAGGGGGGTCCCGGACTCACCTTCCGCATAATCTTCCGGCCATAGAACAGCACTTTGTCCCTCTTCCGGAACCGATACCGGGGGCCATCCGGGGCTGGCGTTTCTGAGGATACGTGGGGACAGGGGCACTAGGAGCTCTGCGCAGACTCCACGTTGCCAGAGCTGAGGGACTGCGTGCAGACGCCAGCAAATCCCCATCTCTACCGCCTCGGGACCCAGGCATTTGGGGCCCCCACCCGACAGCCTCCCAAGAGGGGCCCCTCGGTTGCTCACTCGGCACTCGCAGCCTCCGCACCACCAGGAGGATGAGCACGGCCGTGACCACGACCGCCACTCCGGCCCCGATCATCACGCCCAGCACCTGAGGGACAAACGGCACTGGCTGCGGACAGCAAATCCGTCCCGCCGGGCCCTCCCCGGGGGCCGGGACGTCCTGGACCCCATCCCTCTCCGTCACCTTCGCTCCCGAGGAGTTTGTAATCAACTCGTGACTCGATAACCCCATCTGCAGAATGGGCCAGCGCCGCTCGCTTCCCGGGGGCGCGACTCTCCCCAGAGGCCCGGCAGTCCGCAGTGCATGCCGGGAAACGTAGTTGCGCCGAAGCGGACGCAACGTGTTCTCGCCAGAACACGTAATATGCACTGAGCACGCCGGGAGTTGTAGTCCCCGTGGCGCCCCACGCCCTCATCCCTCCCCCGCCCCGCCCGACCCCTTACCATTCCTGTTTGCAGCGGAGCCTCCATCGGTGGATTCCAGCTGGACAGCAGATCTGCTAGCCCGGAGTCCTGGGAAGTCAAGGAGTCTAAGGAATCCGTGCAAGTTGTCAATCTGGGCCCAACCCTCCCCTGCCTCAAGCCCTGCCCTCAGCTCGAACCCCGCCCCCTGGGGGGGGGTAGCTTCGCCAGCTGTCAGGTGCGCGGCTAGAGGGACGCGGCAGGACTAAGGGATGGGGCAAACCGACCTCCCGGCCCCGGCCAGGAGGTGAGGCGGGTCCCCGGCTTCCTGCCTGGCTCCCTTCGCCTACTCCTAGGGCCTACCAGACGACCCGCCTGTCCAACCCCACCCTGGGGCCAAAGGCCGACCTGGAACCCACTGTCAGCAGCCTGCAGGCAGGTACCCGCAAGGCACAGTTCCTTGCAGCCGGTGACTCCCTCCTGGGTCACTACCCTCTGCGAGATTGATCAAGCCTGACCACCCGAGCCCCAGGCTGCACCCCCTACTCCGTCGAAGACTAAATGCCCCACCCTAGGAAAACTGGGGCCTGCAAGCCGTGGGGTCCGGGGGTGGGCACCTAACACCCGGTTCCCAACCCAAGCCTGCCCCCGGTTAGACCCAGGAGCTGGGGTGCACAGGAGTGCTCTCAGGGGCACCCGCAGAAGACGTCTGATACCTACGTTTCAGAAGAGTCCTGGGATGCTTGGGGTGGCGTGGATTTGCAAGGCGCTGCTGGGTTTTGCTGGAGATTTACTACCACGTAGCAGTGAAGTTAATGGGGCTTTATGGCACGGAGCATCACTGGGACTCGGGGACCGATGCTGGCTCCATTGTGGGAGGCGTAACCAGGGACGCTGGGATTACTGGGGTGGGGGTGGGAGCGTACTGGAAAGTTACTGAGAGATTCTGAAGATTACAGGACTACTGCTGGGAAAACCAGGAGGTGGGTGGGTACATTCCTGGAGTGCTTATGAGTGCGGGCCTGGGGAGGGCATCCTGTCTCCTTGGAAGATACTGAGACATGCTGGAATATTACTGGGATTTTTTTGGGAAGCTGAGGATGTTTCGGACACCGCTTGAGTATTAATGGAAATTCGGGGGGGCGGGGGGCGGAATCCTGGAGGCTTCGTTTCTTGGAATATTCCTGGGTGGCAGGTCCTCTTCCACCCCAGGGCACACCTGGCTACCGGTGCGGAAACACCTGCCGGGTAGTGGGGGGATGGGACCATCAGAAAGTCGAAAGTTAACATGAATCGGAGGACAGATCTTGGGAAAGCGGAAGCTCGCTAATGACCCTCGAAGGGACACGCCTGCGAGGCAGACGGAAACCCGGACTTACCCAGGGGCCGCAGCCGGGGTCCACTCCGCACCAACACCGCTAGCGTTCAGGCCGACTCTGCAGGCGCGGCCCCTTTAAATTATTCACGGCAAGGCGTGTCACAGCCCCGCCCCGCCCCCGCCAGGCTTAGAAGGCCGACTAAGGCTGCCATGCTGAGTGTGGCCGCGCCTTAAAGGGCCACACACAACTTAATGCAAGGACTGCTCCTCCGGCTAAAAATGAGAACGACACATTTATTTTCCCTTTTATTGAACACCCTCCCCACCCTGTCTCCCCGCCCCCAAGGGTCCGACTCGAAAGGTCCAGGCCCTCCTTGGGCGCAGCAGGGAGCCGATCCTTAAAAGCAAACCCTAAGAATAAATAAGCGAGGGGGTGGGTCTCCGAAGTCCAGGGGTTAAGGTCTAATGGCAGTCGAGGTCGAATCAATTCACCAGCAGCGAATGCTCCTCCGAGGGGTCCCTGGAGGAGGGAAGCAGGGAAGAAGGGCGTTAGTTTTCTCTGTCTCGCTCCCTTTTCCTCAGCCCCCAACCCCCAATCTGAATGGGCCAGACCCAGGACTCGAACCTTCCGCAGCAGCAGAGAAGGCTGCAGGCCGAGCCGCTCCCGCGGCGGAACTTTCCAGAGGTCGGGGTGTCCTGGCACTGCGCGATGTAGGCCTGGAGCTCACTCTCCTCTGCACCTGCACCGCCGGGATGCTGGGAAGAGAAGCCAGGAGACTCAGACTTAAAGTGGCCCCCAACTTCTAAGACCCTTGAAGTCCACCCTCCCCTCTAGCCATCTGCATTGCTTCCCACCCCCAACCCCCCGGCCTTTGCTCTTGCTGTGCCTGTTGACCCGTGGTTTCATAGTTTCCTTGCACAGAGAACACTTCCCTGACCCCTGAACCTAGACACAAGTTGTATCTTTGCCAGTCTGGTGCCCTCTGCTGTGGGCCCAGCACCTAGAGACCTAGAGCCAGACCTGACACGACCTCGGTGCTCAGAAACCATCTACTGAGTGAGCCAGATGCACGCTGAGCCCAGCTGTGGGAGCAGGGCCTGAGTTTGCCCACCAGAGTGGATGCATGCGTGTGGCATCTGAGTGGTAGCGCGAGTCAGGAAGTAGCTCCCAGGGCCTGACTGAATGTGTCTGTAGGACAGTTGAATCCGTGCATGGGGAAAAGGGGGTGGACTCATCTGCCGGTGACACTGGATGTGGCAGGGTCCCAGCCAAGATTTCTTTCTTCTCACTCAGCCTCATGTTGGGACTATCTTTTCTCCAAGTATTTTCCAGCTACTAGGCCTTTGCTTTAGCTATTCCTTCCCCTTAATGCACTGTCCCTTGGGCTCCATCTCTTAGCTCTAGAGACGATGGAAAGGTTCAATGTCTATGCTGTCCAATATGGCAGCCACCAGCCACACTGGCTTTTGGGCAGTGGATACAGGATGGTGTCAGTCAGGAACTGAATTTGTAATTCTACTTCATTTGAATTAATTTTTTTTTTTTGAGACAGAGTCTTGTTCTGTCACCCAGGCTAGAGTGCAGTGGTACGATCTTGGCTCACTGCAACCTCCGGGTTCAAGCAATTCTCCTGCCTCGGCCTCCCGAGTAGCTGGGATTAAAGGCATCCGCCACCACACCTGGCTAATATGTATTTTTAGTAGAGATGGGGTTTCACCATCTTGGCCAGGCTGGTCTGGAACTCCTAACCTCATTATCCACCCACCTTGGCCTCCTAAAATGCTGGGATTACAGGCGTGAACCACCACCTCGCCCAGCCTGAATTAAATTTTTTTTTTTATTTTTTTTCCCCCCAGGCAGAGTTTCACTCTGCCACCCAGGTTGGAGTGCAGTGGCTCAATTTCAGCTCACTGCAACCTCTGCCTCCCAGGTGCAAGCAATTCTACTGCCTCAGCCTCTGGAGTAGCTGGGATTACAGGTGTGTGCCACCACGTCAGGCTAATTTTTTATATTTTTAGTAGACATGGGGTTTTACCACGTTGGCCAGGCTGGTCTGTAACTCCTGACCTCAGGTGATCTGCCCACCTCGGCCTCCCAAAGTGCTAAGATTTCAGGCATGAGTCACTGTGCCCAGCCAGAATCAAAATCAAAATTTAAATAGCTGCATGGGGCTAGAGACTAGTAATAGAACATTCTAGAAGTTCTCCTGGACCTACTCTCATACCCGTCTAAAGCAGGAGTCCCTCTGTAATCTTCCACTCTTCCTTCATACCTGTTACAAGTAGGTCATGGGTTGTCTGCTCCTGTCCCATGCATCTTGCCCAGAGGCCTCGGACAGATCACGTACACCTGATTTTCCTCGATGCCCAGAATCCGACACAGATCTTGGCCCTTACATATGTCTGCTGAAAGAATCGTATCTACCTGCCACTTCCACATCCTGCTCTGTCCCCTGATCCTTGCAGCTTGCTGGGAAACCACTGTTCCCAGCTACCCCATTAGACAGAGGACAGGGGGATTAGGAGCACGGCTTCTGGAATCAGACAGCCCTGAGTTGAGCCCAGTTTTACTGCTTAGAAGTTAACCTTAGGTGGGGTCAGAGGGAACTGGGGGCACGGCTGGGGGCTGGGGACAGGGTGGGGTCCCTGGGGGGTCAGTCTTAGGAATGGGCCAGCTGAGGGTCACCATGTGAATGGCAGCATCCCAGGGTCAATGACAAGGTCGTTGAAACTCTACGACTTGGCTGGGCATGGTGGCTCATGCCTGTAATCCAAGCACCTTGGGAGGCCAAGGTGGGTGGATCACTTGAAGTTAGGAGTTCCAGACCAGCCTGGCCAATGTGGTGAAACGCCATCTCTAGTAAAAATACGAAAATTAGCCAGGTGTGGTGGCACATGCCGGTAATCTCAGCTACTCAGGAGGCTGAGGCAGGAGAATCACTTGACCTCAGGAGGCGGAGGTTGCAGTGAGCCAAGATCACAGCACTGTACTGCAGCCTGGACCACAGAGCAAGATTCCATTTCGAATAAAACAAATAATGGGCCGGGTATGGTGGCTCACGCCTGTAATCCCAGCACTTTAGGAGGCTGGGGTGGGTGGATCAGGAGGTCATGAGCTGGAGACCAGCCTGGCTAACATGGCAAAACCCCATTTCTACTAAAAATACAAAAATTAGCTGGACACGGTGGCACAGGCCTGCAGTCCCAGCTACTCAGGAGGCTGAAGCAGGAGAACTGCTTGAACCGGGGAGGCAAAGGTTGCAGAGAGCCGAGATGGCACCACTGCATTCCAGCCTGAGCGACAGAGTGAAAGTCCATCTTAAATAAACAAATAAAGAAAGAAAGAAACTCTATGACTCGGTTACCCTGTAAAGGTAAAGGCAGACGTAGGCACCCTCCTGGCCCAAGCCCACCGTGCCAAGGCTGAGATGCCATCAGTTTTCCCCGCGGCCCCCAATTTCGAACCACCCTCTTTTTGGTTTCACAGAGTTGCCCATATTCTTTCCCGGGGTCTTCTCTGTTCACCTGTGGTGTCCCCAAAACCCCTGCATGACAGACTCCAGGCACCCAGAGCCTGAGCTTGGGGCTGGGCGCGCGTGGCTGAGCGCGCAACTGACCTTGATGGTGTCGTAGGCGCCGGTGATGAGAGCAATGAAGAGGCTGAGCACCATGTAGATGAAGAGGCTGATGAAGGAGTACAGGTAGAGCTGCGAGAAGAGCCACACCAGGCTGCTGCGGCCCTGCTGCGCCTGCATGGCGGCGAACGTCACGAACATGTCGTCCCCATTGATGAGCGAGAACAGGCACTCGGACACCATGGACAGTGAGCGGAACTGCAGAGGGGCGGAGGGTCAGAGGGAGCCAGGCACGGCCGGAGCCGGGGGCTGGCATCAGGCTGGGGTCCCCATGTGAGTGGCCGGGTCCCGGGCTGGGGTCACCATGTGAGTGGCCGGGTCCCGGGCTGGGGTCATCATGTGAATGGCCAGGTCCCAGGGTCAATGGCAGGATCACAGGGCTGACCTAGGGTCTGAGCAGATAGAGCAGGAAGGGGAGTAACCCAGGTTGAAATAGGGTCACCAGCAACTGTGACAATAATGGCACAGGGTCAGTGTCAGGGTCACCAGAGGCCACAGGGGACAGTGGACAGACTCCTAGAAGTCACCAAGGGGTTATCTGGGGGTCAGAATGTCAATGACAAGGTCATAGGGTCAATGTCAGCATCACTGAAGTTAAAGGGAACAGTGCATGGAATACCAGCAGTCACAACGGGCTCATCTGGGGGTCATTGTGTCAATAACCAGCTCACAGGGTCAATGTCAGGGTCACCAGGGGTTAGAGGAGACAGATCAGAGTACCTGCAGTCACTATGGGGCCAACTGGGAGTCACAGTGTCAATGACCGGGTCACAGGGTCAATGTCAAGGTCATCAGGGATTAGAGGGGACAGTGCATGCAGTACTAGCAGTCATGATGGGATCATGGTGTCAGTGACCAGGCCACAGACTCAATGCCAAGGTTACCAGGGTTTAGAAAGGACAGTACATGGAGTACTAGCAGTCAGATGGGGTCATCTGGGGGTCATGGTGTCAACAACCAGGTTACAGGGTCAATGTCAGCATCACCAAGGGTCAGACCAACTGGTAAGGCCCCAGGGTCCAGCTGAGTCATGCAATGTCACTCAATCTGGGGAGTCCAGGGGTAAGGGTGCTTAGGGGAGGGGGCCAGGGATCCTTTGACTGCAGGCCACACACACTCCAGCCATGGTGGCCCCTACCTTCACGTGATAGGGCCCCAGCACAATCCAGCCACAGAAGCAGTAGCCCAGGTAGATGACGGCCACGCAGCAGCAGAAGCGCATGACGCTGGGCAGGGCCACCCGAAGCGTGGCGATGAGGATCTGGGTTGGGGCAGAGGGGGCCTCATTGAGAGTGTGGCCACAACCCAGGTCAGCTGTGGGCACCCAGATGGGGGTGGGGGGGTTGGGCCTTGCCGAGGGCACAGCTGGTGTGGCCACAGGAGCTGGCGGGTGCCTGGAGGGGGCGGGGCAGTGTCTGAGGGGGTCCAAGGGCACCCACGGCTGGACTCAGCTGGGTGGGCACGAAGGATCAGGCTCCCAGGTCCCTGCCCAGGTGCAGCAATGACCCCGTGTGTATGGGCAGGTAGAAGGAGGAGGCGTGCAAGAGGCCACTGGCCAGGGCTGGTGAGTGCTGTGTGTAGGGATTTCTTTGGAGGGTATGGGGTAACCACATGGAAGGCCCAGCCTCGTGCACAAAGCTCACATTGTAGTTGTGGAAGAAGGTCAGATAGCGGATCACGCCCACCCACACCAGCAGCGTCGAGGTGCCCAGGAGGATGCTGCATACATCATAGCTTGCCAAGTTCTGTGGGTGGGAGCAGCATCAACCTCTCTGGCCCAGCCCTTCCCTTGCGGGGAGTCTGGGGGAGGATGTGGCCCCAGACGGGCACTGACAGCAGGGATGGGACCTGGGGCCCAGGGCGTGAGCAGGACACACCTTGGCCTCAATGCCAATCTTCATGATGGTGCCTGAGATGGTGAGCACGTCGCTGGTGACCAGCAGGATGTACCAGCCATTGACAAATTCCAGCCGCTCCCACAGGCTGATGACCCGTCCCCGCTGCCGCCACATGAACCCCACAAACTCCTGCAGAAGGCAGGCAGGGTGAGGGCCTGTCCAGGTCCAGGACCCTTGAAGGCCTGGCTTTTCTCACCCCAGGGCCAGCCCACACGACACAGGGGCCTCACGTTCTGCAGCAAGAAGCCTCGAAGCAGCGAGCGGGCACAGAGGAGGAAGGACAGGGAGCAGGTGAGGATGACAATCACATCAAACAGGAGCCGGAAGCTGTTGTCTCCTGCGGGGAGAGCACAGTGGGTAGGGCCAAGATGGCATGGAGCCTTGGGATGCTAGCTCTGGTGCCAGGCCAGGCTGGAGACCTAGGGGGCTGCACGGCTAGTTTTGGCAGGTCAATGGGCTCAGGGCTTGCTTGGGGTGAGTCAAGAACCTCAGTCAGCACTGGTCTAGGGCTTGGGGGATCCCAGGAGAGGACAGGGTCCCCGGTTCCTTATGATCTGAGGCTCAGGGCATTCCTGGGCAGGTGAGGGCCCCCACGCAGCACTGGTCTCGGGGTCAGGGGCTCACCGTGCCGGAAGACACTGGGGTGCTTACACTCCTGGATGTGGGTCTGGGTCTCTAGGCTGATGGGGATCCGCCCGCTGTGCGCCTTGTTGTCAAATGTGATCTGTGGGGGCCAGTTGGGAGCAGAGTAAACCTGGGCACCCCCAAGCCCCAAGGTCCATGTGACAGGTGGCCTGATAGACCCCGGGCTCCCTCCCTCATCACCTGTTTGCTTGCCCTTGACCAATGCTCCCGAAACGTTCCCGAGACTCCCTGACCATGTCCCTGCCCTGGAACTCAGGAGCCCTGTGGATCCCCCAGGGGCCTCACCAGGACGCTGAAGGTATAACAGTCCGGGATCTCATTGTTGATGAGGCTCTGGAGGTTAATGGTCTTCAGCCGGAAGTGGATGGTGACATTGATCAGCCTAGGCAGGAGGCTCGGGTGAGGGGCAGGGGCGTCTTCAGGTCCCTTCCGGCCTGACTGTCAGCACCCCTGCCCCGTGCTGATTCTGCAGCTGGCAGGGGAAGTGCTCACCCAGCAGGTGCCAGTGTTGTGGGGGGCGGGCCTGTTCCCATCTTAGGGAAGTGGCTGGTGGGGTAAGAGTGTCTGGTGTGGTGCCTCCCCCACCCTGGGCCCCCCTTGAGTGAGCAGGCAGTACTTGTGGAATTTAAGCGTGAGGTTCTTGTAACTGGAGCTGCCTTCCAAGAGGGCGAGATCGTCGCTGGGGGGCGGAGGGGGCCTCTCAGGGGGATCCACCTGGATGCAGTCTGAGGACAGCGAGGCAGGGAAGGGCCTCAGGGGGCAGGGGAGGCCAGGCTGGTCTCCCCAGAGTTCCCCGTAGCTTCTTCCCTGTGTTTCCCAGGGCTGGGTCATTCCTACAGGCCTGGCACTCTCTGGGCCAGAGGATGTTCAGTGAAAGAACCGTAATAAAAAATGACACCTGGTGCTTTCTATGTGGCAAGAGTCACACTCACACTAACCATACTTTTTTTTTTGAGATGGAGTCTCGCTCTTGTTGCCCAGGCTGAAGTGCAGCGCCACGATCTCAGCTCACTGCAACCTCCGCCTCCCAGGTTCTAGCGATTCTCTGGCCACAGCCTCCAGAGTAGCTGGGATTACAGGCATGCGCCACCACGCCCAGCTAATTTTGTATTTTTAGTAGAGACAGGGTTTCTCCATGTTGGTCAGGCTAGTCTCGAACTCTCAACCTCAGGTGATCCACCTGCTTCAGCCTCCCAAAGTGCTGGGATTACAGGTGTGAGTTACCGTGCACGGCCGAATACTATTTTTTTTTGAGATAGGGTCTCACTGTGTCACCCAGGCTGAAGTGCAGTGGCATGATCATAGCTTACTGCAGCCTCAACCTTCTGGACTCAAGTGATCCTCCTATCTGAGCCTCCTCAGTAGCTGGGACCGCAGAGGCATGCCACGACATCCAGCTAATTTTTTTGTGTATAGAGACAAAGCCTTCCTACATTGCCCAGGCTGGTCTCAAACTCCTGGCCTCAAGCAATCCTCCCTCCTCAGCCTCCCAAAGTGCTGGTATTACAGGCGTGAGCCACATCGCCCAGCCACAGCTGTTGATTTTAATCCCGCAGCTCAGACTCCAAACAGCAAAGCCCCGCTGTGCCCACTCACCAGTGACCACCATCGGATCAATGTCAAATGTGTCATTGGCTGGGTCCACATGGCCTCGGTGGTAGTACCGCTGGCAGAGAGCAAGCCCTGAGCCATTGGCCCAAGGGTCACCCCTGCCATGGACATACGCATACCGGCCCAGTGACACGTCCGGCAATGCCAGGTACTGTGGACAGAGAACAGGAGGGCCTGTGAGCCCAGCCCCTTCTCTGCGGCCCATCCACCTGCACCTGCCCACCCACCAGCACCTGGTCCACTGCATGGAAGATGGCCTGGTACAGCTGCTCTCGTGTGTAGGCTGCGAAGGTGTCATCTGCCCCGTCTGAGTAGCCCAGCAGGAAGAGGTGTCGGAAGGCGATGGTGTTCTCTTCCCGGAATGTCACAGCCAGCTGATTACTGAGCCCAAACAGGATGAGCTGGGAAGAGGGTAGCGGAGGTTGGCATGGCTAGGATGGAGGTCGGGGGGTATCTCCCTCGGGGCACAGGCAAGAGAAAGAGGACAGGGAGGGCCCTAGAGCTGTCCACTGGGGTGGGGCAGGCCTTGCTAACTCAGGCACCTGTGCATTTCTTTGCTTTGATTAATTTCACCCCACCTCTTGGCAAAAGCTCCAAGCCACTCCCACGACGGTGTCCTCCCTGCTACAACACAGGGTGGGCACTCGTATATCTCACAGCAGGGACTAACGTTCATCAAATTTTTTTTCTTTTTTGAGACGGAGTCCCGCTCTGTCGCCCAGGCTGGAGTGCAGTGGCGTGATCTCAGCGCACTGCAACCTCCACCTCCCAGGTTCAAGCAATTCTCTGCCTCAGCCTCCTGAGTAGCTGGGATTATAGGTGCCCGCCACAACGCCCAGCTAATTTTTGTATTTTTAGTAGAGCCAGGCTGGTCTCCAACTCCTGACCTCATGTGATCTGCCCACTGTGGTCTCCCAAAGCGCTGGGATTACAGGCGTGAACAACCATGCCTGGCCCTCAGTGGCTTCTTCTATACAATGGGAACAACAGCAGTCATCAGGACCTTGAAGGACATGCTGGTAAGCTTAAAAGGAGTGGCTGCAGGCTGTGCCGTGTGGCTCACGCCTGTAATCCCAGCACTTTGGGAGACCAAAGTGGGCAGATCACATGAGGTCAGGAGTTTGAGACCAGCCTGGCCAACATGGCGAAACCTGGTCTCTACTAAGACAAAAAACAAACAAACAAACAAAAATACAAAAATTAGCAGGGCGTGGTGGTAGGCACCTATAATCCCTGCTACTCAGGAGGCTGAGGCAGGAGAATCTCTTGAACCCACTGGGCAGAGGTTGCAATGAGCCAAGATTGAGCCACTACAGTCCAGCCTGGGCGAAAGAGTGAAACTCTGTCTCAAAAAATAAATTAATTGGCCGGGCATGGTGGCTCACGCCTGTAATCCAAGCACTTTGGAGGCCAAGGCAGGCGGATCACCTGAGGTCAGGAGTTCAAGACCAGCCTGACCAACATGGTGAAACCCCATCTTAAAAAAATAAATAAATAAAACAAAAAATTAATTAATTAAATAAAAATAAATAAATAAATATAAAAGGAGCTGCTACACACAGATTTCACATGGCTTCCTTCTTGTAATTACACTGCTTTAAGACTCTTCTTCAAGGGCTGGGCACGGTGGCTCACGCCTATAATCCCAGTACTTTGAGAGGCCGAGGCAGGCGAATCATGAGGTCAACAGTTCGAGACCAGCCTGGCCAACATAGTAAAACCTCGTCTCTGCTAAAAATACAAAAAATTAGCTGCACGTGGTGGTGCGCACCTGTAGTCCCAGCTACTCAGGATGCTGAGGCAGGAGAATCGCTTGAACTCAGGAGGTGGAGGTTGCAGTGAGCCAAGATTGTTGTGCCACTGCACTCCAGCCCAGGAGACAGTGCGAGACTTCGTTTCAAAAAAAATTGAAAAATGAAAAATAAATATTCTTCTTCAGGCCGGGTGCGGTGGCTCACGCCTGTAATCCAAGCACTTTGGAGGCCAAGGCGGGCGGATCACCTGAGGTCAGGAGTTCAAGACCAGCCTGACCAACATGGTGAAACCCTGTCTTAAAAAAAAAAAAGATTCTTCTTCAAGGAGAACAGTGGCCACAGGTGGCCTCCAGAGGGGGCCCTGCTTGGCAGGTCTCACCTGCACAGTGACCACCAGGATCTTGACCACTTGCAGCATCAGCTTGCAGGGCTTGCGGCCCTTGGCTCGAAACTTGTCGCACGGACTCATGAAGAAGTATTTGAGACGACGTCGAAGGTCTTCCTCTTCTGGGGGTGTCGGAGGGGCCGGCAAAGGCCCCGCCTGGGTCCCATACCCGGGGTTGGGGGTCAGAAGCCGCTCGGTCTCTGTGGGAATAGGAGAGGGCATTGGAGGTGAGGCCTGGGCAACTCCCCTTTACCCGTTTCTGAACAAGGAAGGCAGCACATGCCCTATCTTCACGGCCCCACGTTCCTGCCAAGGAAGAGCTCAGAGAGGTCTAAAGAAAACCAGAAAACCAGGGCCGAGCGCAGTGGCTCACGCCTATAATCCCAGCGTTTTGGGAGGCCAAGGTCGGTGGATCACAGGGTCAGGAGATCGAGACCATCCTGGCTAATATGGTGAAATCCCATCTCTACTAAAAATACAAAAATTAGCCGGGCATGGTGGCATGCACCTGTAGTTCCAGCTACTTGGGAGACTGAGGCAGGAGAATCGCTTAAACCTGGGAGGCAGAGGTTATAGTGAGCCAAGATCGTACCACTGTACTCCAGCCTGGGTGACACAGCAAGACTCCGTCTCAAAAAAAAATAAACAACCAGAAAACCTGCAACATTTTATGTATCTATGCACCAGTCCTATGCAGAGGTTATGAGCTGGGTTTCAGGAGGTACAGGGCCTGGGCTGATTCCTGCCCCTCCTGTTCACCAGCTTTCTGAGCCTCAGTTTCCTCATCTGCAAAACGGGGCAATAATCATCTCTCATGGGAACACTTAGGACTGGATGCTTATAAAGCATTAATCACAGGGACTGATCCATGGTGAATGTCAGAACACTTCATCAACGTTCCTGTTACTGATCTGTGGGAAGAGAATGAACTGCTCCCACTGGCTTTTCACTGGACGTTCAAGGCTCCTGGGCTCATCCCAACTCCTGCTTCCAGATATGAGCATAACACTCAGCCTGTATTCCAGGTTTATCTGGACAAATACCCAAAAGATGACCTCTGCATTCATTATAACCTGGCCCATCAGCTGACACTCTCAGAAGCCAAAGACCTGGAGAAAGGGTAATTGACAATATAAGTAATAATAAGGGAACACATTTGCTAAGACTTTTTTTTTTTTGAGACAGAGTCTCGCTCTCGCTCTGTTGCCCAGGCTGGAGTGCAATGGCGCGATCTCGGCTCACTGCAACCTCCACCTCCCAGGTTCAAGAGATTCTCCTGCCTCAGCCTCTCAAGTAGCTAGGACTGCAGGCATGCTACCACACCCAGCTAAATTTTTGTATTTTTAGTAGAGATGGGGTTTCACCATGTTAGCCAGGATGGTCTCCATCTCCTGAACTCATCATCTGCCCACCTTGGCCTCCCAAAGTGCTGGGATTACAGGCATGAGCCACCCTGTGCCCAGCCACTAAAGACTCATTTTTTTTCTCCCTGAAGAGCACCAGCTCCTGGAAATCATGAAGCCCTAAGATCAAATCCCAGACCTGCTACTTTCCAGTCAGGTGACTCCAGGTACCTCCCTGAGCCTCCATCTCCTCATCTGAAGAGTGGAAATGTTAAAACGGCTACCCCTTGGCTGGGCTCAGTGGCTCACGCCTGTTATCCCGATGGTTTGGGAGGCCAAGGTGGGAAGATTGCTTGAGTCCAGGGGTTTGAGACCAGCTTAGGTAATACAACGAGACCCTCTTCACCAAAAAAAAAAAAAAATTGTTTTTAATTAGCTGTGGTGATGGTTCATGCCTGTAGTTAGTAGCTGGGGCTCCAACTACTCAGGAGGCTGAGATGGGAGGATCACTTGAGCCCAGGAGTTGGATGTTACAGTGAGCCACTGCACTACAGCCCTGGGCAACAGAAAAAAGTTTCTTAAAAAAAAAAAAAAAAAAGCCTACCCTCTCCCAGAACCCTGAGGCTGAGATCGTGAAGCTGCTCTGAGAATTCAACGAGACACAGCAGATAAAGACCTCTTCAGCAAACACAAGCTGTTCTACTCACTGTTTATTTTTTTCCAGCTTAAGGAGAAGATCTAAGGTTTCAGCAACTGCTGGAGTCAAAGCTGGTCACGGTAGGACCAGCCCAGGACTGTCCCTGTCACACCCCCACGGGGATATGCTTTCTAGGGCTTGGCCCCCTGCCTAGCAAAGCTGTCAGGATAAATGTGGACAGTGTCAGAACCTGCTGGGCAGAGAGGGACAAGTTCCCGGCCCCTCCCTTTGGAATCGGATGCTGCTGTGGCTGTTTATAACAAAGCCAGAGGGCAGGGCCCGCATACCAGGCTGAGATTACAGCCAACCCACCCCAGACCCTACCAGCTGGGACACCAGGATGCCTATCAGGTAGGGGTCCCCAGCTAGCTCCAGAAGGGGAAGCTAACACAAGGGGTCTTCCTGCAGCCTCCTTGGGGGATGCGCATCAGAACTGGCTGGAAGCCCGAGTTTAAGAAGGCTGCACTTCCACGGGTTTGGAGAGTTAAAATTGAGTTAATCGCCTTGGGGCAATCCCTCCAGCTCTCGATTTGTTGTTGTTGTTGTTGTTGTTGAGACAGGGTCTCACTGTTGCCCAGGCTGGAGTGCAGTGGCGTGATCCTGGCTCACTGCAACCTGCGCGTCCCGGGTTCAAGCAAGTCTCCTGTTTCAGCCTCCCAAGTAGCTGGGATTACAGACACTGGCCACCACACCCGTCTGATTTTTGTATTTTTAGTAGAGACAGGATTTCACCATGTTGGCCAGGCTGGTCTCGAACTCCTAACCATGTGATCCGCCCGCCTCGGCCTTCCAAAGCACTGGGGTTACAGGCGTGAGCCACCGCGCCCGGCCCGCGCTGGAATTTAGGGAAGCTTAGCATTTGTCTCCAGGAATCAGGAGGGGAAGCCGGGGAGTCTCACGTGCGGGTTGGAGTAGCTGGTGCCCGCTGCCTGAGTTCCAGCCAAAGTTGAGCCATCAGGACCTAGGCTCCCCGTGGAAATCCCGGGAACCTCGCCGTCCCAAAGGGGAGAAGCTGGCGGCCCGGCGCGCTCGCTGCCTGAGTTTGGGAACCCGGCATAGCCTGGGCTCAGGAGGGAGAATCGGAGAGGCTGGTGCCCACCCGCCGCCCAAGTTCTAGGAGCTGTCTGCCCATTTCTCCACCCTGGGGAGGCTGAGAAGTCAGCGCTGGAGTTTAGAAAAAAGGAGACTGGGAGCTCTGCCGCCCCAGGTCGGAGAAGCAGCCCGCCCGCCCGGGTTCGGGGCCCCACGGTGCCGCCCACGCCCTCACCTGAGCCGCGCGGACCCGCCGGGGCTGTCATGCTGGGGCGGGAGCGCGGGACGCGGGCGGGTGCGGCGGGGCAGCAGCCTGGGTCCGAGCGCCCGTCGCTGTCACTGCGACCTCCCTCCCTCGCGGCGCGGCTTCAAACCCTCCCGCATCAGCTGATCCGCGCCGCGGTCACGTGACCCGGTAGCCAAGAGCCCTTCACGTGACCGCATCTCGTCCCGCCCCCGAGCCACGACAACCTGTGCCGGAACAGCGCGCACGCGTGCCTCAGCCGGCTAGCTCCACCCTGGGTCGAAGGCGGTCGCGAGGTCCTATCGCCGACGGGCTCTGGGTTGCGGGGGATGGGCTGGCCTTGAGCTTGGCAACGACGATCTCCGCCCTGGCTCCCTGCCGTGCCCCGAATCCGGTGCCAGGCTCGTGACTTCCATGTCCAGAACTTGACCCTTTATCCTCGTTGGTGCCTGGTGATGACCCTGCGTACTCTTTCAACGCTGTCTTCCTCTTTCTTGCAGAAACTCCTTTTACCCCTCTCATGCGGACCTTCAGCAAACACGATTTCCTAATTATGTGCCAAATAGAACCACTTATCCCCACCCCTATGGCCCCCAGCCCAGAGTTCTCCAACATTCCTGGCCCGGATCTTTGCAGCAACCTCCTCCCGGATCGCAGCCTCCCTCCACTCCACTCTCTACCCAGCAGCCACAAGCATCTTCAAAGAATAATTCCTATCAGTCCTGCGAGAACCTGCCCTTGGCTTCCCATTGCTCTGGACTGACAAGCAAAGTTCCCGCTCTGGTTTATCAGGGCCCTTTGATCTGGCCCCTACCTCCACCCAAGCTCATCTTTCTATAACCCCAGGGTTTTTGCATATTTTTGCCCTGGAAAGAAATGGTTAGGAATTTAGACTCTGAAGGGCAATTGGGGTTTAAATCTAGGCACTGACAACTGCCACTTGTACATCTTCTACAGTCTTTTCAACTCCAAGCTGAGCACAGTGAGTGGTGGCCTAAAATCCCAGCTACTCAGGAGGCTGAGGTGGAAGGATCGCTTGAGCCCAGGAGGTCCAGGCTACAGTGAGTTATGATCACACCACTTCACTCCAGCCTGGGCAGCAGAGCAAGACTGTCTTAAAAAAAAAAAAAAAAAAAAAAGTCCACATGCCTCCATTTTTCTTATTTGCAAAATGGGCATATTCAATCAGTCATCTACCTCCTGGGGCCATTGAGAGAAAAATAAATTAGTGATTATTGGGATTATAAAATCCTTCATTGAGAAAGCTGCCCACCATTTATATCATGTCTTGTTATGCTTCTCCTAGAAGGTACCATACCTTGTAGTTGTTTTTTAAGTATTCTGAATTTAATATCTATGAGCTCTGTGCAGGTCGACGCCACACTTATCTTGTTTCCTGCTGAGTCCCCAGCAATCCAGAGATGTTTGTTGATTGCATAAATGAGCAACCTCTTTTTGTCCACTTGTTTGCCTACTGTATGGGCTTTGAAAAACAAGGGGTGCCAGGTGTGATGGCTCACGCCTGTAATCCCAGCACTTTGGGAGGTTGAGGAAGGCAGATCATGAGGTCAGGAGTTCGAGACCAAGCTGACTAACATGGTGAAACCCATCTCTACTAAAAATACAAAAATTAGCTGGGTGTGGTGGTACCTGTCTGTAATCCCAGCTACTCAAGAGGCTGAGGCAGAAGAATCACTCGAACCCAGGAGGCAGAGGTTGCAGTGAGCCGAGATCATGCCACTGCACTCCAGCCAGGGTGACAAAGGGAGACTAAAAAAGAGGAAGAAGAAGGAGGAGGAGGAGGAAGAGGAGGAGGAGGGCAGCAAGGGGTAAGTGAGCAGAACAGACAGTAGTGACTAGTGGTATGGACCAGGGTGAGATATTGTGGGTTAAGCTGGGAAGTCTAGCCGGAAGGAAGCCAGGACACTGGAGCTCCAGATTGTGGCTGGCCCTGGCCACACCATCCCATCTCTGGAGCAAGGGGCTGTGCTCAGAAAGAAAGCACAAAAGGTAAACCACGACACAGAGCCCGGAGGCAGTGGGAGGATTTTACTAACTGCACAACACACAATTTCCCCAGGCCCCCAAGGATGCCGGCGTCCCCTTCAGCCATCAGGCCCCAGCAGTGCCCCTTGCTCCTGTATCCCCTCTGGACTCTCGCCGGTAGGGAGGGCTGGGCTGACAGTGCCACCAGAGGGAGAGCAGGGGTCACGGTGGGACACAGGGTCGGGGTCAGGGCTGGGCACAGGATCAGGGTCTGGGCTGGGCACAAGGTCAGGACCAGCATCCTGCCCAGGCTTGGGGTCAGACGATTCCACAGGAGTAGGGCTGCGGGTGGATCTGGAGCCTGGGAGGGGTTTGGAACTGGGATCGGGCGGAGTGCCAGGCCCAGAGCCGGGGTCAGGGCTGCGGCCAGAGCTGGTGCCAGGGCTGAGGCCCAAGCCAGAGCCAAGCACAGAAACAGCATCAGGACCCCGGAGGGAGACTTGCCCCGGCCTCATCATGGATGCAGGGCTGAGGCCAGGCGCGAGGCCCAGGCCTGCGGCAGCTGCTGCGGCTGCAGCGGCCGCCGCAGCGGCGGCAGCAGCCGCGCCCTCATGCACCCGTTTGTGCTTGGTGAGGCTGGAGGCCTGGCCGAAGGCCTTCCCGCAGAGCTGACAGCGATAGGGACGCTCGCCCGAATGCACGTGCAGGTGCTGGAGCAGCGCTGAGCTCTGCCCGAAGGCCTTAGAGCAGTGCGGGCAGGCGTAGGGCCGCTCACCCGTGTGGATGCGCAGGTGGTGTTGCAAGTTGGAGCTCTGCCCGAAGGCCTTGCCACAGTGCGGACAGCGGTAGGGGCGCTCGGCCGTGTGCGTGCGTTGGTGCTGCAGCAGCGCCGAGCTCTGCCCGAAGGCCTTGCCGCACTGCGGGCACGGGTAGGGCCGCTCGCCTGTGTGTGTGCGCAGGTGTTTCAGCAGCGCCGAGCCCTGGCCGAAGCCCTTAGCGCACACCGGGCACTTGTGGGGCCGCGGGCCGCCGTGCGTGCGCAGGTGCTGCGCCAGGAGCGAGCCATGCCCGAAGGCCTTGCCGCACACAGGGCAGTGGTGCGGCTTCTCCCCGCTGTGGCTGCTGCGATGTTTCAGCAGCGTGGAGCGCCAGCCGAAGGCCTTCCCGCAGGCCGCGCACTGGTACGGCCGCGCCCCGGTGTGGATGCCACGATGCTGCGCCAGGGTGGCACCGTGGCTGAAGGACTTCCCGCAGTCGGGGCAGCGGTACGGCTTCTCGCCGCTGTGGGTGCGGCGATGCTGGCTCAGCCCCGAGCTGCGGCGGAAGGCTCGCCCACAATCCGGGCAGGAGAAGGGCCGGGGAGGGCTGGCGGGGGCGGGGAGCACCGCGGGGCTGGTGGCCAAGACCTGGGGGGTGGCAGTGAGGTCAGAGGAGATGGGGTCCACGTTTGGATCGCCGGGGCTGAGGGTGTCGCTGTTAGGATCGAGAACCAGGGGTACCGGGCCAATCACATCTGGATCGAGGTCGAAACTCGAAGACATGGGGTCGGGATCTTGGGGTTCCGAGCCCAGAGCTTCGGCGTCGGGGTCCAGATCCTCCGAGATGGGCTCCAGATCTTCATAGTTGGGGTCCACGTCTTCCGAGACAGTGTTGAGGTCTTCTGGATCAGGCTCTGGGTCTTCAGAAACCGGGTCCAGATCCTCGGGATTGGGGTCCAGGTCCTCAGAGTCAGAGTCGAGCTCTTCATAAACCGGTCTCAGGCCTTTGTGGCCTGGGTTCCTGACCAGGACTGAGCGCCGCATTTCAGGCGTGGATGTGCCGGCTGCTTCTAGGGCAGGACCTGCAAGGGCAAGGACAGAGGGTGGGTGGAGGTGGGTTCTGGGGAAGCCGGGTGTCTTTTGGAAGCATCGTTAGCGATGGGAGAGGGGACCCAGTTGTGCCCCCAGAACACACTATTTTTCTTTCTTCCTTCCTTCCTTCTTCTTCTTTTTTTTTTTTTTTTTTTGAGAGTCTGTTCTGTCGCCAAGGCTGGAGTGCAATCGCGGATCTCGGTTCACTGCAACCTCAGCCTCCGTGGTTCAAGCGATTCTTCTGCCTCAGCCTCCCGAATAGCTGAGATTACAGATGTCCGCCACCACACCCGGCTAATTTTTGTATTTTTAATAGAGACGGGGTTTCACCATGTTGGCCAGGCTGGTCTCCAACTCCTGACCTCAGGTGTTCCGCCTGCCTCAGCCTCCCACAGTGCTGCTATTACAAGTGTGAGCCACGGTGCCCGACCCTACTTCTTTATTTTTATTTTTTTGAGATGGGGTTTTACTCTGTCACCCTTGCTAGCGTGCAATGATGTGATCATAACTCACTGCAGCCTCAAACTCCGGGGCTCAAGCGATCCTCCCCTCGGCCTCCAGAGTAGCTAGAACTACAGATGCACCACCACACTCAGCTAACTTGTTTCCTTCCCTCCCTTCCTTCTTTCTTTCCTTGCTCCCTTCCTCTCTTCTCTTCTCTTTCTCTTCTTTTCTTCTCTTTAGCGATGGAGTGTTGCTGTACTGCCCAGGCTGGTCTCAAATTCCTGGCCTCTAGTAAGCTTCTAGCCTCGGCCTCACAAAGGGCTGGGATTACAGGTGCGAGCCACTGTGCCTGGGCAAACCCCACCCACTTCTGAGCATACAGGTGGATCTTTCCCTTATCTCTGACTGCAGGGAGATTTCTGACTCACTCCAGCCAGGGCAGGGAGTTGAGGGACCCCAGTAAGACATGGTGGGACATGGTAGGACCCTCCCCTCTCAGCCCCGAACCTGGATGGAGGGCATGGGACTTGGCACTAGAGCTTTCTAGTCCCCAACTCCATGGCTCTGCCCCTCCCTCCATCCTGGACTCCTCTTGTGAGAAGCTTGGGTCCTGTGGAGGAGAGAGTCCTAGATTCTGACCCCTTGCTGAGGGTCCCCACATGGGGAACAGTGTGGGTGTCAGGGTTCCTGTGCTCCTGAGCACATGGTCTGAATTCTTGTCCCATACTTGGGGGTGGCAGATTAATTTGTGGGGCTTCTGGTAGGGAGGCCCCCCCACCCTCCAGAGGCAGCATTCTGAGCTCTAGAACTCATGTTTGGGGGATAAGAATATGCAATAAATGACCAGGCACGGTGGCTCACACCTGTAATCCCAGCACTTCGGGAGACCGAGGTGGGCGGATCACCTGAGGTCGGGAGTTCGAGACCATCCTGGCCAACATGGAGAAACCCCGTCTCTACTAAAAATACAAAATTAGCTAGGTGTGGTGGTGCATGCTTGTAATCCCATCTACTTGGGAGGCTGAGGCAGGAGAATTGCTTGAACTGGGGAGGTGGAGGTTGCAGTGAGCCGAGATCGCACCGTTGCACTCCAGCCTGGGCAACAAGAGTGAAATTTCATCTCAAAAAAAAAAAAAAAATGAATATGCAACAAATAACATCTGGTATCCCGCCTGGGTCACTGAGGCGAGACAAGAAGACTCTGGCTTTCCCTCTGGGGAGAAGACAACCTGAATTCCAGACCTCACAGCTCCAGGTGGGAGTAAGTGTCAAATCCTCTGTGTTCTCTCTTCGATCGGGAATGCCCTTTCCTAAAGCTAGATGGTGAGGGTGGTAAAGTGATATTTGGGAGCCCTCCTGGTGAGGAGGGGTGGGCAGGGAGACTCATGAACCCCATAGGCTGGAGGGTGGGGACAGTTGTTAGTATACCTGTTTTATTTATTGATTGATTTAGAGATGGGGTCTTGCTATGTTGCCCAGGCTGAACTCAAACTCCTGGGCTCAAGATATCCTCCTGCCTCAGCCTCCCAAAGTATGGAAATTACAGGCATGAGCCACCATGCTAGGCTATTGTATCTGTTTTCCCAATTGGCTAGAAGGTCCTGAATTTTTACTTCTAGCTGGAGGATGTGCAAAAATAATACCTGGGGACCCTCTGGAGTTATTGGGGGAATGCCTGCACCATCTCCTCCCATGCCTGGGACATGGGGAGAAGTGTCAGCACACTTGTGGCCCTTCCTGCAGGAATGATTCTGAACTGAATTCCAGGCTTGTGGCTGGGGGCAGGCTGGCAGGTAGAGGAACAAGAGCTGGAACCACTTCTGGGGAACAAGGGGAGCCCAGGAGGACCTGCCGAGGGGGGATGCCTTGAGCTCCCCACTCCATGGCTGGGTGTTGAGGTGCAAACAATGAATCCATCTGTTCCTGGCAGAAGGTGTGGGGGACCCGTGGCTCCCCTCTGAGGAAGGGAATACACAGCCACAACCCCATAGCTGGGAGTGTGCAGGCAAACAGAGCAGGATCCTGGACCTGGGTTCTCAACCCAGACCCCATAGTTGGAGAGTGGAGGAAACAATACCTGGGACCCCTCCTGCATTCCTGGGGAGGGGGCAGAGGAGCCCTTAGATTGCCTCCAGGGGAAGGGGCACCTGAATTGCCATCTCTTAGCTGGAAGGTGGGAGCAGTCACTGAAGTCTTTCCTGAGTTCCCAGGGGTGAGGGCAGGTGGACCCCTGGATCACCTCCTGGGGAAGGAGCTTCTAGAATTCCAGACCCCAAGACTGGAGGGGGAGGGGAACAATCGCTGGGTCCCTTCCTAGGGTTCTAGGGGAAGAGGGACCCCGTAGGTCCCCCTCTTGAGGACAGGGCCTCTGAACTCCCGACCCCAGGCGGGAGGTGGAAACAATACTCGAGCCTTTCCTCGAATCAGGAGGGGAGGGGTCCTGGATCGCCTCCTGGAGAAGGGGCTTCCTGAGATCCAGACCCCAGAGCTGGTGGGCGCCCCCCACCCAGCCCGATTGAAGGCTCCCAATCTCCGGGGCCCTCCCCCCAGGGCCTCAGCGGCGGGATGGGCGCGCTAGGCCGGCGCGGGCCGCGGGGTCCCCTCCCCATCGCGCCCGCGACCCCTGCTCTCCCGGGCCGGGGCCGGTGGCGCGCAGGGCGGGGGACGAATAGAGGTCGCCCCGGGCTGCGCCCCGCGCCTAGAGCCCCCCGCCGCCCGCCCCCCACCCAGCCCCCCGCCCCGGCCCCAGCCCACTCGGGGGGACACTCACCCGGCGCCCCTCGCCCCTGCCCGGCCTGCAGTGCCCGCGCCGGCCGCCGGCGCCCCCCGGGCCCGCAGGAAGCCCCCCACCCGCCAGCCCCGCCGGCGGCCCCCTCGGCCCAGCGGCCCCGCCAGGCGCTCCCGGGGAGCGAGAGGGGCCGGCCGAGGGCCGCAGCGGGAGCTGCTGGGACTTGTAGTTCGCCCGCGCCCGCCGCGGCCGTCGCCATCGCTGCCCCCGCCCCCCGGGCAGGCCTTTGTCCCCGGCCCGGCCACCCCGGCCTCGCGGCCTCGCCTTTGTTTGCACCGCGCCCCGCCTGCACGCAGCCCTGGCCAGGTCCCTAGTCTCTTCTTGGGCCTGTCTCGGCCCCTGCGTGGCCCTGGACCTATCTCTTTCTCTCCATCTCTGTCCCTCTCGGGCTCTCTCAGTCCCTATCTCTCGATCTCTGTTCATTCTCTGTCTGTCTCCGTCCCTGTCTACCCATCTCTGTTCCTTTCTCTGTCTCTCTGTCCCCATTTCTTTCTCTCGGTGTTCCAATCTCTTTGCCTCTGTTGCTTTCTCTGCCTCCATCTCTCTATGTTTCTGTCTCTCTCTCTGTCTCTCCTGCCCATGTCTCTGACTCTATCTTTGTTCATAAAACTCTAAACATGTTGTTCTTGCAGACTTGCAATGCACGTAGGCACAGCCAAGCCTCTCCGATCTGCGATCTGAAACCATGTCTATTTTTGCTTAACCTGGCCTTCCTCCAATTTTTCCTTTTTGCGTTGGGGAGCCCGACACCCTTTCTAAGTGACACCTGCCAAGGCACAGATTTGGGCTATTTCTCCCCTAATGTTTTCAGTCTCCTACCCAGATGATGGGGTGGCCGCTGTCCCTGGAGGCCTCCAAGTGCTAGATGTGAGTGATGGTTTGCGGAGAACCTTACCCAGGGCTGGGAAAGGCTTGGGGCAAACTTTCCTTGGAGATACAGATACTCGCCGCCAGCCAGGAGAGACAGTGGAAATCAGCTCCTGGCGGCTGGACCGTGATGTTCTTCACTAAACATAAACAATGGTCACAGAATATAAACAATGATGAGGCAAGGCCACTCTGGGATCATGTCTGAACCAAGATAGGGACAGGGGCCCTCAAAAATGGGAAACTTATAAAATGAATACTCATCCCCCGTCCCAATGAACACAAGTGACTGCCACTTCTCACCAATGACAATTCCAACCCAACTTCTATCAGCGAAATACTTAGTCAGCAAAGTGCTCCCAGCTTCCCAACAATACTACCCAAGTAATTCTCTTTAAAACCACCCAGTATAGGCCGGGCACGGTAGCTTATGCCTGTAATCCTAGCACTTTAGGAGGCCAAGGCGGGGGGATCATGAGATCAGGAGTTCGAGACCAGCCTGGCCAGTATGGTGAAATCCCATCTCTACTAAAAATACAAAAATTAGCTGGGCATGGTGGCAGGTGCCTGTAATCCCAGCTACTCTGGAGGCCAAGGCAGGAGAATTGATTGAACCAGGAGGCAGAGGTTGCAGCAACCTCGGCTCACTGCACTATAGCCTGGGCAACAGAGCAAGACTCTGTCTCAAAAACAAACAAACAAAAAAACCCAAACCACTCAGTACAAGCCCAGATCCTATAAGACGCTCCTCTGCCCTCATGTCCTCCTTACGGAGCACCCTGTGGTTCCTTCTTCCTTCCTGAACCTTCTGGATGTGTGTTGGACTCATAGCCTGAGACCTGCTTTCCATCTTCCTGCAGAGCCCACAGCAGATCTGAGAAACTGGAGAAAACTTCAATGGGATGATGTCCCTGGTTCCTCCTCCTGCCACTGTCTGGATGATCCCATTACAAATAATACTTGTGATGACATCTGTTGTTTCTGTGGCTGAAAATCTAACAGCTCTTTCTTTTCCTCTGTGGCCTCCCAAGTAGCTGGGACTACAGTTGCACACCCAGCTAATTTTCTAAATTATTTTTAGTAGAGATGAGATCTCGTTATGTTGCCCAGGCTGGTCTGGAACTTCTGAGTTCAAGTGATCTTCCCACCCCAGCCTCCCAAAGTGCTGGAACTGCAGGCATGAGCCACCACGTCTGGCCTATCTTTTTCGTTTTTTTTTTTTTTTTTTTAATGAATTATTTATTTACTTTTTTTTTTACTTTTTACATTTTGTTTTTAAGAGACAGGGTCTCGCTATGTTGCCCAGGCTGGAGTGCAGTGGCTGTTCACAGGCGCGATCCCACTACTGATCAGCACGGGAGTTTTGACCTGCTCCCTTTCCGACCTGGGCCGGTTCACCCCTCCTTAGGCAACCTGGTGTTCCCCCGCTTCCGGGAGGTCACCATATTGATGCCAAACTTAGTGCAGACACCCGATCAGCATAGCACACTCCAGCCCAGAACTTCTGGGCTCAAGCGATCCTCCAGCCTCAGCCTCCTGAGTAGCTGGGACTATAGGCATGTGCCACCGCGCCTGACCTGTCTTTTTCTAAATCAATAAAATTCCTTTTTTGACTTGAGCCAGATAGAGCTTGGTTTCTGTCACTTGCAACAAAATGACTTCAGACATTAACACATTTAGTCACCATTCATTGAGCTGCAGCCAAGTGCCAGGTCCTTTTCTGAACATGGTACATGCACCTTTTATTTAACCCTTGTAACCACTCTAAGAAGCAGGAACTATTGACACTTCCATTTTACGGGTAAGGAAAGTGAGGGTCAGGATGTATTCTTGCTTAAGGACAGAAAGGCAGGTCTGAATTCTGCTGCTAGGTGATACTTACCATTGAGAAAGTTGTTTTCCTTTAAAAATTAATCCTGGTGGTCAGGTGTGGTGGCTCATGCCTGTAATCCCAGCACTTTGAGAGGCAGAGGAGAGCAGATCACCTGAGGTCAAGAGTTTGGGAGCAGCCTGGCCAAAATGGTGAAACCCTGTCTCTACTAAAAATACGCAAATAAGCCAGGCATGGTGGTGGGCACTTGTCATCCCAGGTATTTGGGAGGCTGGGACAGGAGAATCTCTTGAACCCAGGAGGTGGAGGTTGCTGTGAGCTGAGATCGCACCATTGCACTCCAGGCTAGGCGACAAGAGCAAGACTTTGTTTCAAAAAAAGAAATTAATCTTAGTTACTCACATTCAATCCTATATTATTCATCTTGATCCCTAGACTTTTGTGGGGAGTAAAGGGGTGAGTGGAATATAGGAGGGTTAGTCATAAATCCATAAAAATACATTCAGAATCATCCTGATGTAGTGTCCTTCCCCACGGATTAAACCTTTCCAGTACAGTTTCTGTTCTTCCCTGGCAAGTCATCCTAGGGCTGGTCATTTTCATTGTTACAAAATGCTTCAAGTTGTGCTGAAATCCAGCTCTTTGTAACTGCTAAGCACTGTTTTCATCTAATGCCTAAGGCTATTTTAAACCATTCCTGGAATGAGGCAGAAAGATAATCCTGCAGCTAGAGCTACATGGAACTTAAGAACGAAGTAAACATTCTGAGCTTCCTGGCAGGCAAGGCAAAAAGGGAAAGGCTTTCTGTTCTCGTAGTCTGGTCACTAGGCAGACCAGCTTCATCAGAAGAGGATGAGCTTATTGCAGTGGTTTTCAACCAGGGTGATTCTCTCCCATTCAGAAGACATTTGGCAGTGTTTGAGACATTTTGTTACAAGTGGAAGGGAGAGGTACTACTGGCATCTAGTGAGTAGAGGATAAGGATGACACCAAATATCCTACAATGCACAGGACAGCCTCCAATAAAGAATAATCTGACCTAAGACGTCGATAAATGACAAGCCCTGGTTTATCCTGAAGTAACTCAGAAGAGCACGATACCAAATATCTTTAGAGGACATATTCTACAGCTGGCAGAATCTTGCGTGGTCGACGTGGATACCATGTGTGGTCAAAGAGTCATTTTGTTCCCACAAGATGTAAAGCTGGACTCCTGCCTTTCTTGCAGAAATGACAACCTGGTCTAGAAGAACTGATGTCAATCAGGAAATGGCTCCTGGCCAGGGTTGAGATTGGCTCAATCTCATGGTTCATTGGATTGGGGTCCTTGGTTTTTGGAGGTTTGATTCTTGATTCAGGAAAGCCATGTTCACTCCTTGAAACTGGATGTTCAACAGCCTACAGAGGCAGGACCTGGGCATGACCACTAAGGCCAACCTTATCCCAGACAGACCTTTCTTCTTGCCATATCCTGGACCGCAAAGGTCAGGCGCTGTCCAAGGTACTGGTTCTTGCTAGGCCCTGTCTGTCACTCACTTGCTGTAGGATGCCATCACGTCATCCTCCTTTTGACCCTTTACATTTTGTCCCTGGCAGAACATTTACCACCTTAGACCTCATAATGTCTTGATGGCTTTTGTCAATTTGCCCCTGAATTCTGCTCTGACTTGGGGACCAGTTGACCAGACAGCCAGTGCACCATTTGGCCTCTAGTCTCTGCCCATGATGGAAAAACCTGTTGGGTCATTATTCTCAACTGTGTCCACCCCTCCATGTCCTCTACAGGCCACACCCAGTGTCCCCACCATTGAAATCTTTTTCCCCACACACTGGCCTTCCCCACTTTCATCCTCAGAAGCGAAACTTCTCCTCCATAACCCCAGCCTCGTGCACTGAAAAGTGTGTACATTTCTCATGTATAACAGCCTCATGGAAGAGTTACTACTTATCCCTGTTTCATAGATGAGCAAATTGAGGCTCAGAGGGGTTAAATGACTTGCCCAAACTACTATCCAGGACATGGAGGAGTCCGGGTTTGGACTGTGTCCATCCAGCCTCTCCTGCTCCCTGGGATCTATGTTCTCAAACCACCCACACCAATATCTCTGTTCAGTACTATGACTTCATGCTTTTTCTTTGTTTGTTTGATGCAGAGTTTTTGCTCTGTTGCCTTGACTGGATGCAGTTGTGCAATCATATAGCTCACTGCAGGATCAAATTTCTGGACTTAAGTGATTCTCCCACCTCAGCCTCCTGAGTAGCTGGGACTACAAGCACATACCACCATGCCTGCCTTTTTTTTTTTTTTCAGATGGAGTCTCACTCTGCTGCGCAGGCTGGAGTGCAGTGGTATGATCTTGGCTCACTGAAACCTCTGCCTCCCAGATTCAAGTAAGTCTCCTGCTTCAGCCTCCCGAGTAGCTGAAATTACAGGCTCCCACCACCACATCCTGCTAATTTTTTGTATTTTAGTAGAGATAGGGTTTCACCATGTTGGTCAGGTTGGCCTCAAACTCCTGACCTCAGGTGATCTGCTTGCCTCGGCCTCCCAAACTGCTGGGATTACAGGTGTGAGCCACTGCACTGGGCCAATTATCTTATTTTTTGTAGAAACAGGATCTCTCTATGTTGCCCAGGCTGATCTCAAACTCCTGGGCTCAAGCAATCCTCCCGTCTTGGCCTCCCATAGAGCTGGGGTTACAAGTGTGAGTCACCGCGCCCAGCCTTGACTCCATACTCTTCATGGCAACGCAGCAACAATGGAGTCATCCTCTCCAATGCAGTCCCTGCCTCCAGCCCCTACCCACCCAAGCATCCTCTGGAGACTGGCTGACTGATGGGAAGGGGTGGGATGTTGCCAAGGTGGCATTTATTGCCGGCTGGAGCACGGGTACATAGGGGCTGGGGGGCCCGAGGGTCCATCTTCTCTCTGAAACCGCGCTGGCGAGGCGTGCCCAGGGGCACGAAGCTCTCCTGAGGATTGTTCAGTCTCTGGACTGCTGGGCCCTGGTACTTGAAAGGAAACTCGTCCTTGTATTGGGTTGAGAAGAAGCGCAGTTCACCCAGAGGGGGCTCCATGTGGCTGTATTTGCACTGTGGAGTAAGGGTGAACAGCCTGGCAAGGCAGCCTGGGATGTGGCTGACCCACCCGGGCCACCCCAGGATCCCCAGCCCTGTTGCTTTGGGGGGCGGGGCCAGGAAGGGCAGGCTAGCTGGTCGGGGGCAGAGCCAGAGTCTCACAAAGGAGGAGGGGTTAAGATTGGAAAAGAGAAGATAGGGAAAGCACGGGGCTATGGCCAGAAGGGTGGAGTTATGTAGGGGCGGGGTATGGCCACGAAAGGACGGGATTGTCCAGGGGTGGAGTTGGGGTTCTGATCAATTGGGGGTGAGATTTAGCCCTTAAGGAGGTGAAGCTAGGGGTAGCGTGGGGCCGGTTAGGGCAGAGCCAGAGCATCAAAGGCTGGGAAGATTGAATCCTGGGAGGAGGTGAACAGAAAGGGCCCCAGGCTGGGCTGAATGAAGAGCTCATGAGAGAAACCAGGGGTGTCCCTGGAAGGAGTCCAGGGCTGGGGTGATCCTAGGTGACTCTGAATTAACCCTCGTCTTGGGAATAACAGTGGTGGTGGTGCAAAAATGCCCCTGGGCTGACCTTGACATGACCCTGGGGGGGTGAGGTAGGGATGATCTCTTTTTTTTTCTTCTTCTTCTTTTTTTGAGGCAGAGTCTTGCTCTGTTGCCCAGGCTGGAGTGCAATGGCACGATCTCAGCTCACTGCAACCTCCACCTCCCCGGTTCAAGCAGTTCTACCTCAGCCTCCCGAGTAGCTGGAATTACAGGCGCCTGCCACCACACCAGGCTAATTTTTGTATTTTTAGTAGAGGCGGTGTTTCGCCATGTTGGCCAGGCTGGTCTCGAACTCCTGACCTCAGGTGATCCGCCCGCCTTGGGCTCCCAAAGTGCTGGGATTACAGGCGTGAACCACCGCACTCGGCCAAGCTAGGGATGATCTTGAGACTGAAGGGATATTAAGATGCCCCCGAACCTGGGTGATCAGTAACTCAGGTTGGGTGACAGCATAGTCATCCTGAGATAACTCTATACCCATGTGGGGGTTACATAATGAAGGGTGGCTCCCTTCCTCCTCCCTCACCCGCTGTAGAATCTCTTCAGTCACCGGGGCCGGAGCTGTTCTGTGTGGCTTCAGCATCTTCTGGTTCATGGTTGAAAAATCGAATTCTGGAGATTCGGGTGGGGGAGACTGAGTTGAGGGCTGTGGGCCGAGGCGAGGCTGAGGATGTGGGGAAGTTCAAGGGAAGGGTTCAAGAGCCAAGCCCAGGCCAGCGCCGATGTTGACCAGGGTAGAAGAATGGATTAGAAGAGGGAGAAAGGAGCCAGAGAAAGGGGGAAGAGCTGGGGAAGAGGGAGGAGCTGGGAGAAGGGAGGGGTCAGGGGAGAAGGGAGGAGCCAGAGGAAGGGGGAGGAGCTGGGGAAGAGGCAGGGGGAGGAGGGAGGAGCTAGGGGAGGAGCTAGGGGAGGAGCCCGGAGCCAGGGCATAGAGCTAAGAAGGTCAGGGGTGGGGCCAGGCCAGATGAGTCTGGAGCCGGGATACGCAGGGCAGGCTGGCCGGTCAGGGGCGGAGCCAGAGTCTGACGATGGAGGAGGGGTTAAGAATGGGTGAGAGAGGATGGGGAAGGGGCGGGGCTATGGCCATAGGGTGGAGTTACGAGGGGGTGGGGCATGGCCACGAAGGGGCGGGATTATTCAGGGGCGGAGTTGGGGTTCTGGTCAATTGGAGGTGGGATTTAGCCTTGCAGGAGGTGAAGCCAGGGTTAGGGTGGGGTTCGTTAGAGGCGGGGCCAGAGCAGTGGCAGGGGCGAAGCTTCCAGGACCAGGCTTCCCGGGGCGGAGTTTCCGGAGGTCGTGGCTTCCAGAGGCGGAGCTTCAAGGGGCGGGGCTTATGGGGCAGGAATATCCCCGGGGCGGGGCTTTCAGAGGCGGGGCTCCACGGGGAGGGCTCCATAAGGCGGGGCTTCCCGGGAGCGCTCACCGCCAGTGCCCTGCGGCAGGTTGCTCCGCTGCAAGTGGAGGTTGGGTGCTTTCTTCACCTGCCTCCACTCTGAGGGGCAGTAGTCCGAGCCCATGGTGGTCTTGAAGAAGCATCTGAGCAGCTTTGGCTCCCCTAGGGTCACGTGACTCTTCAATTTCTCGTGAGGCACGTGGCGGCTGGGTGGCTGGGTCGGAGGTGGTGGCTGCAGGACCACACGTGATTTGAAAGCTCTGGTGTCCGAGACGTCCCCGGGCCTGGGGGCGGGGGGAGGGAGGAGGTGGGCTCTGTGTGACCTTGGACAGCTCCCTCACCCTTTCTGGTCCCTACGTGGTAGCTCTGGGAGTTGGTACTCTTATCACATTTTACAGAAAGACCCACCGAGGCTCGGAGTGGTGAAGTGACTCGCCCTAGATCACTCAAGTACATCCAGGAGATTACTGCATACACATATCAAGCTCGCTCCCACCTTGGGATTTTTGCACCTGCTATTTGCTCTGTCTGGGATGCCCTTTTTCCTGCTGCCTCTTTGCTCTTTCGGCTGACCTGGCCGTAGAAGTACTGCATGAAGGTGTCCAGACTGCCAGGGCCGGGGCACCAATTTCCTTTCAGGATGTGCGACTCCGGAGTCTGATCGTGGTGAAGAATAAAAGGCTCTGCCAGGAGCGGAACAGGTGCAGAGCTGCCCTGGGAGGCTGCGGTGGGAGGCGGGGTGGGGTGGGACACAGGCTCTCACCTGGCTCCCGGGCATAGAAGTGCTTGGTCTTGGTGGTCTTGTCGTGGAAGAGGCCGTCTCCAGGACGGATATTTACATAGTGGATGTGCGCTGCGGCCTGGGTCTTGTCATACCTGCACGTAATGTATTATTTTATCAAGAATAAGGTAAAGTGGGCCTGTCGCGGTGGCTCACTCCTGTAATCTCAGCACTTTGGGACGCTGAGATGGGTGGGTCACCTGAGATCAGGAGTTCAAAACCAGCCTGGCCAACATGGTGAAACCCCCATCTCTGCTAAAATTACAAAATTAGCTGGGTATGGTGGTGCATGCCTGTAATCCCAGTTACTCAGAAGGCTGAGGCAGGAGAATCACTTAAACCCGGGAGGCAGAGATTGCAGTGAGCTGAGATGCTGCCACTGCACTCTAGCCTGGGCAACAGAGCAAGACTCCATCTCAAAAAAAAAAAAAAAAAGGGGGGGGGCTGGGTGCGGTGGCTCACCCCTGTAATCCCAGCACTTTGGGAGGCCAAGGTGGGTGGATCACAATGTCAGGAGTTCAAAACCAGCCTGGCCAATATGGTGAAACCCCGTCTCTACCGAAAATACAAAAAATTAGCCAGGTGTGGTGGCACGAGCCTGTAGTCCCAGCTACTCGGGAGGCTGAGGTGGGAGAATTGCTTGAATCCAGGAGGTGGAGGTTGCAGTGAGCCCAGGTCATGCCACTGCACCACTGCAGCCTGGGCGACAGAGTGAGACTGTGTGTTAAGAAAGAAAGAAAGAAGAAAGAAAGAAAGAAAGAAAGAGAAAGAAAAGTGTATCCATCTGTGCAATTCCCAGAAAAGGGGATGGGAGAGCAGGGTTGCCTAATACCAAGCCTGATAATGGGAGATCAGCCTTGGCTACCAGTGATGGAGACCTCAAAGGCAGAGTACTGGCCCTAAAGCCCTAAGGGGCACACACCACATGCTGCTGAAGGCCAATTGTCTCATCTGGGTGGGAAGGCAGTGGCCCCTTTGTTTTTTTGTTTTGTTTCATTTTGTTTTTTGAGATGGAGCCTCACTCTGTCGCCCAGGCTGGAGTGCAGTGGTGCCATCTCAGCTCACTGTAACCTCCACCTCCTGGGTTCAAGCGATTCTCCCACCTCAGCCTCCTGAGTAGCTGGGATTACAGACACCCACCATCACGCCTGGCTAATTTTGGTATTTTTACTAGAGATGAGGTTTCACCATATAGGCCAGGCTGGTGTTGAACTCCTGACCTCAGGCAACCCACCCACCTCGGCCTCCCAAAGTGCTGGTATTACAGGTGTGAGCCACTGCACTTGGACGGCAGTGGCCCCTTTATACCTATCTTCAGGCAGACCCTGGGGCCTGTAGGCCTGTTTCTGCTCTGAACACATTGAACCATAGCTCATCTTGCAGTCTCCCAGCTCCACTCTGGAGGAGGCCTGTGGGCAGACAGTGATAGGAAGGCCCAAACCACCCGGCCCCAAATTCTGCCCCCACCCACAGCCCCAACACAGCCTTGATTTACCCTCTTACACATTAAGGCAGGTGGGCCTGGCAGGGCCTTGAACTGTCTCTGGTAGGAAGTCCCATCTTGTCTCTTGTAGTCCCACTTGAGGGTGTTGGGGCCCCGTTAGGATAGGAATGAGAGAGGAGGGGGGGGAGAGAGAGAGAGAGAGAGAGAGACTGAAATTCCCTGCCATCTCAAGCCCTCTGGAATTCTGTTTCTTGCCTGGGTAGGGGAACTGGGCCATTCTGAACAGTGTAGACTGAGAGCTGTCTGGCAAACACCACAAAATAAAAATAAATTATACTAAAAGCCAGATGTAATGGCTCATGCCTATAATCCCAGCTATTCAGGAGGCTGAATTGAGAAGATGGCTTGAGCCCCGGAGCTTAAGACCAGGCTGAGCAACATTGCAAGACCCTCATCTCTAATAATAATAAATTTAAAAATATGGCTGGGTACAGTGGCTCACGCCTGTAATCCCAGCACTTTAGGAGGCCAAGGCAGGTGGATCACCTGAGGTCAAGAGTGCAAGACCAGCCTGACCAATATGGTGAAACCATATATTTTAATAAATATATTTTAATAAAAAATATAAAAATTAGCCAGGCGTGTTGTTATGCACCTGTAGTCCCAGCTACTCAGGAGACTGAGACAGGAGAATCATTTGAACCCAGGAGGTGGAGGTTTCAGTTAGCCAAGATGGTGCCACTGCACTCCAGCCTGGGCCACAGAGCAAGACTCCATCTCAAAAAACAAAACAAAACAAAAAAATAAAAAACATATCTACAAAGGACTGTATCGAGCCACACATAGGTTAAGTGCATTGCACCTTCTTATTGGGCCTGGTATCTCTCTCTCTCTCTCTTTTTGGAGATGGAGTCTCGCTCTGTGGCCCAGGCTGGAGTGCAGTGGCACAATCTTGGCTCACTGCTATCTCCACCTCCCAGGTTCAAGCAATTCTCCTGCCTCAGCCTCCAGAGTAGCTGGGATTACAGGTGCCCACCACCACGCCTGGCTAATTTCTGTACTTTTAGTAGAGATGGGATTTCACCACATTGGCCAGGCTGGTCTCCAACTCCTGGCCTCAAGTGATCCACCTGCCTTGGCCGCCCAAAGTGCTGGGATTACAGGTGTGAGCCACTGTGCCCAGTGGCATCTTCTTCTCTTGGACCTGGTATCATTTCTCTTATCTTACAGCCTCCTTGAGGCTCAGAGAGGTTAAGGAACTTGCCAGAAATCACAGAAACTAGGAACCATAACTAAATGTCAGATCAGGGTTTGACAATCCCTGAGCCCATCTTAGAGGGAAAGGGTCACTGGAGTGACAGAATTGGAAAATCACACAAATGGCAGCTACTCTTTGTTGGGTGCTGTCTGCATCAGTCACACCATGCACATTCAGCTTTACCAGATCCTATGAATTGGGCCCTATGATTGCACCCATTTTGCAGATGGGGAAACTGAGGCTTGGAGAGGTCAACTTGCTCAGACTCCCACAGCTACTAAGGTGATAAGGCTGGGGGGTGTGGGGAGGAGGGGGTGCAGTTGGAGAACTTAGCTGATTTGTCTGACCCCAAACTGGCTTTCATGACTTCTGCCAACTGCACACCACTGTGGACAGATTCAGAGGATATACCCACTCTACTCATGCTGAAATGGAGGCGAAAGGTGGTTCCAGGGTTTCTGAGCCTTGGTGTAATTGACATTTGGGGCTGGCTAATTCTCTGCTGTGGGGGCTACCCTGTCTGTGGTAGGATACTTGACAGCATCTCTGGCCTCTACCTGCTGTCTGCTGGTAGCACCTCTGTCGTCTTTTTTTTTAATTTTGTAAGGGCTGGGCTCAGTGGCTCATGCCTGTAATCCCAGCACTTTGGAGACCGAGGCAGGTGGATCACTTGAGCCCAGGAGTTCAAGACCTGCCAGAGCAACATAGTAAGACTGCAGCTCTACAAATAAATAAGTACACAAAATTAGCTGGGCTTGGTGGCATGCATGTCTGCAGTCCCAGCTACCTGGGAGGCTGAGGTGGGAGAATCGCTTGAGCTGGGCAGATCCAGTCTGCGTCAGCCGAGGTTGTGCCATTGCATTCCAGCCTGAGTGACAGAGTAAGACACTTTCTCAAAAAAGAAATTGTATATAATAAAAAATAAAATAAGATTTTTATTTTGTACAGATGGGTCTCCCTATGTCGCCCAGGCTGGTCTCTAATTCTTGGCCTCAAGAGATGCTCCTGCGGCCGGGCGCGGTGGCTCACGCCTGTAATCCCAGCACTTTGGGAGGCCGAGGCGGGTGGATCATGAGGTCAAGAGATCGAGACCACCCTGGTTAACATAGTGAAACCCCATCTCTACTAAAAATACAAAAAATTAGCTGGACATGGTGGTGCATGCCTGTAATCCCAGCTACTCAGGAGGCTGAGGCAGGAGAATTGCCTGAACCCAGGAGGCAGAGGTTGCGGTGAGCCGAGATCGCGCCATTGCACTCCAGCCTGGGTAACAAGAGCGAAACTCCGTCTCAAAAAAAAAAAAAAAAAAGAGAGATGCTCCTGCTTAGGCCTCTCAAAGCACTAGGATTATAGGTGTGAGCCTGGCCTCGCCCCTCCAGTCTTTTTTTTTTGAGATGGAGTCTTGCTCTGTCTCTCAGGCTGGAGTGCAGCGGCACAACCTCGGCGCACCGCAACTTCCGCCTCCTGGGTTCAAGCGATTCTCCTGCCTCAGCCTCCCGAGTAGCTGGGATTACAAGATATCCGGCACTGCACCCGACTAATTTTTGTATTTTAGTAGAGACGGGGTTACATATTGGCCAAGCTGGTCTCGAACTCCTGACCTCAAGTGATCCACCCGCCTCGGACTCCCAAAGTGCTGGGATTACAGGCTTAAGCCACCGCGCCCGGCCACCCCGCAAGACCTGAGCCACCAAAAGCGTTTCTAGACATTGCCAAATGTTCCCTCGGGCGCGCGCTCACCGAGGTGGCAACTGGGCGCTCGGGGCTGCGGGCGCACGTCGTGGGGGTGGAAAGAGCGCCTGGTGCGTGGTGGGCGGGATGCGCAGCTTGTCGCGGTCGCCAGTCGGCAGGGAGTCGCGGTCGAAGATGAGGCGCGCGCCGCGGATCTGCTCTCCGGCGCGCGCCGGCAGCTCGGGCCAGTCGTAGGCGGCGCGCGCGCTGGAGAGGCCGATCCCGGCGTGCGCGTCCTCGCGCAGGTGCAGGTTGCTGGCCTGCCTGGCGAGCGTGCGTTCCCGCGCCTGCGCCCGCTGCAGCTCCCACGGCGGCGTGGACGGAGGCGGGAACGCGCGGCGCGCCTCCGACACGCGCTCTTCCGGGTCCCAGGGCGGGTCCAACTGGAAGAGCAGCGCGGGTGGCAGCTGCAGGGTCGGCGGCTCCCGGGTGGCAGCCGGGTGGCAGCCGGGTAGGCGAAATCCCGGTGCGTCGTGGTGAGCATGGTGCCCTCGTGAAGCCGCAGGTCGGGCTCCAGCGAGAAGTGCGACACCTTGAGGAAGTCCAGCTGGGACATCGGGCACGGGCGCGGGCACGGCAGGAGGGCGTCTGCAGCCATCGCGGGACACCAGCCACCTGCGAGAGGGTGGAGACGAGGGGCTGAGCAAGTGCCCGCCCGGGACAATGCTGCCTTTCACTGCTTTCTGTGTGCCAAGCACTGAGCTAGGGGTTGGGGACATCACGGGAAACTGGCACAACTTCTGTGCCCGCCCCCAGGGAGAGCAAAGATAGAAATAATCATTCATGGCCTGGTGCAGTGGCTCATGCCTGTAATCCCAGCACTTTGGGAGATCCAGGCAGGTAGATCACCTGACGTCAGGAGTTCGAGACCAGCCTGGGCAACATGGTGAAACCCCATCTGTACTAAAAATTAGAAAACATAGACTGGAGTGCTGGTGAGCTCCTGTAATCCCAGCTATTCGGGAGGCTGAGGCAGAAGAATCGCTTGAACCCTTGAGGCGGAGGTTACAGTGAGCCGAGATTGGGCCTCTGCATTCCAGCCTGGGTGACAGAGTGAGACTCTGTCTCAAAAAAAAAAAAAAAAAAAAAAAAGAATTAGAAGAAAATAAATAATAATTCATGTGGTGCCTACTGTAGGCCAGTGAAGGTGGGGAGCTAACATTAGTTCACAGAACAGACCTAGATCCCTGCCTTTGTGGAATTGATAACGGGGCAGGAGATGACAGACAATAATTTAAAAATAAAACAACAGAAATTGAAGAGTAGGTTAGAAAGTAATAGCTGGGTACTGTGGCTCACACCTGTAATCCAGGCGCATTGAGAGGCCAAAGCGAGAGGGTTGCTTGAGTCCAAGACCAGCTTGGGCATAGTGGCACCCATCTACACACATGCACATACACACACACACACACACACACACACACTAGCCAAGTGTGGTGGACTCAACCTCTTGAGCTCAAGCAATCCTCCCACCTCAGTCTCCTGAGCATCTGGAACTATAGGTGTGCACCACCATGCATGGCTAATTCTTTCTTTTTCTTTTCTTTTCTTTTTTTTTTTTTTTTTTTTTTTTTTTTTTGAGACATGGATCTCGCTTTGTTGCTCAGGCTGGTCTCAAACTCCTGGGATCAAGCAATCCTTCTGTATCAGCCTCCCAAAGTGCTGGGATTACAGGCGTGAGTCACTGTGCTTGGCCCGAAAAGGTTTTAACTACTGCTTCGCAGAAGACATTGAGGCTCAGGGAGGTGGCCATTTGCTTGAGATTTGAACACAGGGCTACTCTGATTCTAGAACTTGGAGAATTAACCACTGCATTCTACTGTATGTCTGATATGAGATCCCCGTCTTCTCGCCCTCGGTCAGTTATCAAGGTCACGGTTTTCTCCTTCTTCGCCTCTGGGGACCCATTTTTGTTCCTCTGCCCAACTCCAGCCCTGCACCCCAGCCACTGGCCATTTCTGCCACGCACTATCTTTCTCTCTTTCCTTCCTTCCTTCTTTCCTTCTTTTTCTTTCTTTCCTTCCTTCCTTCCTTCCTTCCTTCCCTTATTTCTTTCTCTCTCTTTCTTTCTTTCTTTGAGACACAGTCTTACTCTGTTACCCAGGCTGGAGTGCAATGGCGTGATCTCAGCTCACTGCGACTTTCACCTCCCAGATTCAAGTGATTCTCCTACCTCAGCCTCCCAAGTAGCTGGAATAACAGGTACCCACCACCATGCCCAGCTGATTTTTGTATTTTTAGTAGAGATGGGGTTTTACCACATGGGTCAGGCTGGACTCAAACTCCTGACCTCAAGTGATCTGCCCACCTCGGCCTCCCAAAGTGCTGGGATTACAGGGGTCAGCCACTGAGCCCAGCCTGTCACACGCTTTCTTACTGGTTTTCCTGTCCTCTGCAAGTGTCCTGGGTTTTGCCTAGTCTTCTCAATCTCTTCCTGTCTTCACACTTTCTGAGAGTTAGCTCTCTCCTTCTCTGACCTTCAGCTGCAGACTCCAAGCCTCCCCCTACCCTCCGCCTCTGCTCAGCCGCCTGGGACCTTCTTGCCTTGCTTAGATCACAAGTGTCTCCCCTGCTCTCCTCTCGGTCTCCCTTGGAGACCAGCATTCCAGGTTCTCAGGATCACCTCCTGCAGAACACCTCCCAGATCACTTCAATGTGCTCGCCTCTACCTATTTAGAAAACATGAATCAGACAGGCTCGGTGGCTCAGGCCAGTAATCCCAGCACTTTGGGTGGCCAAGGTGGGTGGATCACTTGAGGCCAGGAGTTTGAGACCAGCCTGGGCAACATGGTGAAACTTCATCTCTACTAAAAATACAAAAATTAGCCGGGCATGGTGGCATGCGATTCTCCTTCCTCAGCCTCCCAAGTAGCTGGGACTACAGGTTCGTGCCACCACACCTGGCTAATATTTTGTATTTTCAGAAGAGATGGGGTTTCACTGTGTTAGCCAGGATGGTCTTGATCTCCTGACCTAGTGATCTGCCTGCCTTGCCCTCCCAAAGTGCTGGGGTTAGAGATGTGAGCCACCATGCCTGGCCTGCCTCTGGGGTTTTGTCTGATTGTTTTTTTTGAGGTAGGGTCTTGCTATGTTGCCCAGGCTGCTGTGCAATGGCATGATCTCAGCTCACTCCTGCCTTAGCCTCCTGAGTAGCTGGGATTATAGGGGCTTGTCACTATGTCTACAAAAACACAATTTTTGTGTTTTTAGTAGAGACGGGGTTTAGCTATGTTGGCCAGGCTAGTCTCGAACTCCTGACCTCAGGTGAACTGCCCATCTTGGCCTCCCAAAGTGTTGGGATTACAGGCATGAGCCACCGCGCTCAGCCTCCCTCTACCTTCTACACACGCCACACAGAATGGACCCACTTCCCTGAGTCACTGCACCCCTTAATATTATTCTAGGGCTCACAGGTCTCCAAGGGCTCCTTTAAAGGGGTCAGTCACCCCTCCTCCTGCAGCCAAAGACCACCAGGAATGTACCTGTGATTGAAAACATTCAAGCTTATTACTCATTAAAGAGAGAGAAAAAAAGGGAGAGCTCATACATGCCATAGGCACTGTGGGGGTCTAAGTTGGAAGGTGTTAGAAGGCACTTATTATGGGGCCAGGTGCGGTGGCTCACACCTATAATCCCAACACTTGGGAGGCTGAGGCGGGTGGATCATGAGGTAAGGAGTTTGAGACAAGCTTGGTCAACATAGCGAAACCCCATTTCAACTAAAAATACAAAAATTAGTCAAGTGTGGTGGTGGGCGCTACTCAGGAGGCTGAGGCAGGAGAATCGCTTGTACCCAGGAGGCGGAGGTTGCAGTGAACTGACACCATGCCATTGCACTCCAGCCTGGGTGACAGAGTGAGACTCTATCTCAAAAGAAAGAAAGCAGTTATTACGGGATTTGCAATTCTGTTAGGTGTTTTAGGGGCATGGTTTAAGGAAGGGGGGGATTTGGGTGGGATGAATTTATTGGTTGGAATTTTTACTTTCTTTTCTGAGATGAGCAGATAAACACAAATAAACACACAAGTGAGGCATGATGGCTCACATTTGTAATCTCAGCCTCCCAAAGTACTGTCCAGAAAAGGGCTGTTGTGGCTAGGTGAGGTGGCTCATGCCTGTAATCCCAGCACTTTGGGTGGCCAAGGTGGGCAGATCACTTGAGGCCAGGAGTTTGAGACCAGTCTGGCAAATATAGTGAAACCCCATCTCTACTGAAAGTACAAAAATTATTTTTGTATTTTCAAGGCGGGCTTGGTGGCAGGCACCTGTAATCCCAGCTACTCAGGGAGTAGAATCACTTGAACCCAGGAGGTAGAGGTTGCAGTGAGCCATCGGGCCACTGCACTCCAGCTCGGGCAATAGAGCAAAACTCCATTTCCAAAATAAAAAATAAAAAAAAAAAAGCAGCGAGGGAGGCCGAGTGCAGTGGTTCAGACCTCTAATCCCAGTACTTCAAGAGGCTGAAGTGGGAGAACTGCTTGAGCCCAGGAGTTTGAGACCAGCCTAGGCAACACAGTAAGATCCATCTCTACAAAAATTTAAAAATAAGCCAGGTGTGGTGGTGTGTGCCTATAGTCCCAGCTACTTAGGAGGCTAAGGTGGGATGATTTCTTGAACCCAGGAGGTTGAGGCTGTAGTGAGCTGTGATTGCACCACTGCACTCCAGCCTGGGTGACAGAGTGAGATTCTATCTCAAAAACAACACAAAAGACCAGCTAGGGAGAGAGGTAATTCTATCATTCAGTATCTTTTTTTTTTAGATGGAGTCTCTCTCTGTTGCCCAGGTTGGAGTGCAGTGGCACAATCTCAACTCACTGCAACCTCCACCTCCCGGGTTCAAGCGATTCTCATGCCTCAGCCTCCTGAGTAGCTGGGACTACAGGAGCCTGCCACCATGCCTGGCTAATTTTTTGGATTTTTAGTAAGAGATGGGGTTTCACTGTGTTAGCCAGGATGTCTCGATTTCCTGACCTTGTGATCTGCCCACCTCCGCCTCCCAAAGTGCTGGAATTACAGGCGTGAGCCACCACGCCCCACCTTATTATTCAGCATCTTAATCATCTGTATGAAGAAGTCAGAAGAAATGAAGGAAGGAAGGAGGGAGGAAGGGAGGGAGGGAGAGAAGGAAGGAAGGAGGGTAAGAAGGACAATTGTACAAAAATATGTACAATTAAGAATGTTCAGTTGTCAAAAGATAAGGGTCATAGGGAGTTTTGATGTCTTGTCAATCTATTTAACATTCAGAACCATTCAGAAGACTAAAGCTGTGCTGGTAAGGAGCAGCTGTCGCTGGTATTAGCTAGCCGTGGAGGAGGTCCGATTACTCTCACAGCATGGGCAGTGTTTGTGTTTTGCCTGTGTTCAGACATGATTACGGAGGTGGGCTTGTTTTGTCTTGCTCTGCCACGGTCACAGAGTGGCCTTGTCTGATGCCGGCGCCCTGTGAGAGTGTTTATGTCCAGCAGGAGGACATCGGGGCCCAGCTGTGACTGCCAGGCCAGCTCCTAGCAACACCAAGGCCAGCTGTGAACACAGGCCAGCTCCTGTGTCTGTCTCAAAGGTCGTGCTCAGACCTAACCAGATGGGATGCTGGGAGGGTTGAGCTGTGTCTTCAAAGCTTACTGCGCTATCTCTGTTGCCTAGAACAGGGCCCAGCACGGGCTCCAGAGGAGGGATCTGCTTATTCACGCAGCAGCACGCTTTGCAGCCACAGGCCTCTTTTCCTCTGCCTGTCTGGACCTTGACTTTGGATTTTTTTTTTTTTAACTTTTTTAGAGAGGGGTCTTGCTCTGATGCACAGGCTGAGTGCAATGGCACGATCTTGGTTCACTGCAGCTTCCACCTCCTGGGTTCAAGCAATTCTTCTGCCTCAGCCTCCTGAGTAGCTGGGATTACAGGCACAGGCCACTGCAGCTGGCTTGGCGTGGGTTTTTTTCTGCTGCAGAAACAGTGACCCCTGGCTGGGCGCAATGGCTCACTCCTGTAATCCTAGCACTTTGGGAGGCTGAGGTGGGTGGATCCTCTGAGGACAGGAGTTCAAGACCAGCCTGGCCAACATGGTAAAACCCTATCTCTACTAAAAATACAAAAATTAGCCTGGTGGTGCGTGCCTGTAATCCCAGCTGCTGGGGAGGCTGAGGCAGGAGAATCGCTTGAACCCAGGAGGCGGAGGTTGCAGTGAGCAGAGATCGTGTCACTGCACTCCAGCCTGGGTGACACAGTGAGACTCTGTCTCAAAAAAAAAAAAAAAAGAAAAGAAAAGTGACCCCAATTGTGGGGGAGGGAAGTGCATAAAGCCCCGTGGACCCAAAGTTATTTTTTTATTTTGAGTCAGAGTTTCACCATGTTGGCCAGGCTGGTCTTGAACTCCTGACCTCAAGTGATTCGCCTGCCTCAGCCTCCCAATGTGCTGGGATTACAGGCATGAGTTGCCGAGCCCAGCCAGTGGACCCAAGCCTTAACAGGGGCAGGTGCTGGCTGGATTTGGGAGTTAAAGAGTCTCTTGGGGCCAGGTGTGGTGGCACACACCTGTAATCCCAGTGCTATGGGAAGCTGAGGATGGAGGATCACTTGAGCCCAGGAGTTCGAGGCTGTATTGGTGCTATGATCAAGCCACGGCACTCCAGCCTGGGCAACAGAGCGAGACTCTGTCTCAAAAAAATAAGAAGAAAAAAAAAAAAGAGGTCAGGCATGGTGGCTCATGCCTGTAATCCCAGCAGTTAGGGAGACTGAGGCAGGCGGATCACTTGAGCCCAGGAGTTTGAGACCAGCCTGGCCAACATAGTGAGACCCTGTCTCTACTAAAAACTCTGAAAATTAGTGGGACTTGGTGGCAAGTGCCTGTAATCCCAGCTGCTTGGAGGCTGAGGCAGGAGAACTGCTTGAACCCGGGAGGTGGAGGTGGCAGTGAGCCGAGACGTCGATCACTGATCTAGATCAAGATTGCCACTGCACTCCAGCCTGGCAATCACTGAGGCTGTCTCAAAAAAAAAAAAATCAATGAAACAAGCAAACAAAAAAACTCGTTAATATCATTAGTCATTAGGAAAAGGGAAAACAAAACCACAGTGGGATAGCACTTCACACCCACTACGATGGCTATCGTAATCAAAACGGATGTTGCAAGGACGTGGAGATTTGGAGCCCTTGTACGATGCTGGTGGGTATGAAGATGGTACCGCTGCTGTGGAAACTGTTGGGCAATTCCTCAAAAAGCTCAACACAGCCGAGCGCTGTGGTTCACGCTTGTAATCCCAGCACTTTGGGAGGCCAAGGTGGGCGGATCACCTGAGTTCAAGAGGTCAGGAGTTCAAGACCAGCCTGGCCAACATCGTAAAGCTCTCTACCAAAAATACAAACATTAGCTGGGCTTCGTGGCGGACACCTGTAATCCCAGCGACTCGGGAGGCTGAGGCAGGAGAATCACTTGAACCTGGGAGGTGGAGGTTGCGGTGAGTTGAAATCATGCCATTGCACTCCAGCCTGGGGGACAAAAGTGAGACTTTGTCTCGAAAAAAAAAAAAAAGTTAAATATAAAGTTACCATATGACCCAGCAATCCTACTGCTAGCTATAGACGCAAAGGAAATGAATATACAGGGACTCCAATCACATATTCACGAATGTTTATAGCTGTTCTTATTCACGATCCCCAAAAGGCAGAAAGAGCCCAAATGACCATCAGTTGATGCGTGGATAAACAAAATGCGATCCATCTATACAGCGCAATGTCATTCAGCTGCAAGTGGAATGAAATTCTGATACATGCTGCAACTTAGATGAACCTCAACAAACATGCTCAGTGGTGGCTCATGCCTGTAATCCCGACACTTTGAGAGGCCAAGGCAGGAGGATCCCTTGAGTCCAGGAGGTCGAAACCAGTCTGGTGAACATAGAGAGACCCCACCTCTGCAAAAGAAAAATTTAGAAATTGGCCAGATGTGGTGGCGTGCACCTGTAGTCCCTGGCAATGTGGAGGCTGAGGCAGGAGGATCTCTCACGCCCAGGATTTAAGGCCGCAATGACTATGAATGCACCACTGCACTCCAGTCTGGTGACAGAGCCAGACCCTATCTCAAAAACAAAAAGCAAAAACTGAAACAACCCATTATGCTTGGTGGAAGAGGCCAACACAAATGGCCACATATCGTATGATTCTGTTTATATCAAGAAGGCCGTGCACAGTGGCTCGTGCCTGTAATCCCAGCATTTTGGGAGGGTGAGGAGGGTGAATCCCATGAGGTCAAGAGTTCGAGATCAGACTGGCCAACATGGTGAAATCCTGTCTCTACTAAAAATGCAAAAATTAGGCTGGGAGCAGAGGCTCACGCCTGTAATCCCAGCACTTTGGGAGGCTAAGGGGGGTGGATTACCTGAGGTTGGGAGTTCAAGACTAACCCAACCAACATGGAGAAATCCCGTTTCTATTAAAAATACAAAATTAGTCAGGAGTGGTGGCGCATGCCTGTAATCCCAGGTACTCGGGAAGCTGAGGCAGAAGAATCGCTTGAACCTGGGAGGTGGAGGTTGCAGTGAGCGGAGATCGCACCGTTGAAGTCCAGCCTGGGCAACAAGAGCGAAACTCTATCTCAAAAAAAAACAAAAACAAAAACAAAAATTAGCCCAGTGTGGTGGCACACACCTGTACTCTTAGCCATTCAGGACGCTGAGTAGGAGAATTGCCTGAACCCGGGAGGTGGAGGCTGTAGTGAGCTAAGATGGAGCCACTGCATTCCAGCCTGGGCGACAGAGTGAGACTGTCTAAAAAAAAATAAAAAGACATCAAGAAGAGGTAAAAATATACAGAGACAGCAGAGAATGCAGATTAGTGGTTGCCAGGGACTGGGAGGAGGGAGGACTTGAGTAACTGCTTTATGGGAACAGGCTATAGGGGAGGAAAAATATTTTTTCCTCTATTCTTAGATCTTACCTGTGATGGACCCTTGCAATGAAAGAATCAACAAGAGCAGGCGTGGTGGCTCATGCCTGTAATCCCAGCACTTTGGAAGGTTGAGGCAGGAGGATCGCTTAAGGCCAGCCTGGACAACATGGACTCCATTTCTATAAAAAATAAAAAATAAAATTAGCCAGTTGCGGTGGTGGGTACCTGTGGTCCCAGCTACTCAGGAGGCTGAGGTGGGAGGATTGCTTGATCCCAGGAGTTCGAGGCTGCAGTAAGTTATGATCATGCTGCTGTACCCTTTTTTGTGGGTAGTTGGTCAAGCTGCCGTGGGGCAGAATGTAGCAAACTCTGAGGATCATCCTAGGTCTTCAGGCCCAAAGAGCACACATGTGTTGGCCTCACCTCTGCAAATTTGGTTCCTCCCAGAGTGAGACCCTGTCTCAAAAAAAAAAAAAAAAAAAATTAACAAGGGGAAAACAAATTTATTAACATGTGTATGCCTTATGTATACATGGAGGTGCTAGGAGAAATGAAGTGGTTTATATAGCTTATATAACTCCTGCTTATATAGCACCTTCAACATAGAACAGCAAATTTTTGGAGACATGACAAGACAGAGGAAAAGGACATTGAGGCTGGGCATGGTGGCTCATGCCTGTAATCCCAGCACTTTGGGAGGCCAAGGTGGGCAGATCACTTGAGGTCAGGAATTCGAGACCAGCCTGGCCAACATGGTGAAATCCCATCTCTACCAAAATACAAAAATTAGCTGGGCACAGTGGTGCACACCTGTGATCCCAGATACTTGGGAGGCTGAGACACAAGAATCACTTGAACCAGGAAGCGGAGGATGCAGTGGGCAGAGATGGCAGCACTGCACTCTAGCTTTGGGAACAGAGCAAGACTCTGTCTCAAAAAAAAAAAAAAAGGTCGTTTCCAGACAAGGGTCTAAAGGTGTTGCTGGTGATCAACCTTTGTCCTTGTGACAGAGAGGAGAGGAGGGCACCTTTGTACATTTAGTTCCTGCTTTGAGGCAAATCAGGAAGAGCAGAGAGCTTTTCCTGTATCAGCTCCATTGATCTCAGCTCAAAATAATCCTATACCAAGGTCGCATATTTCAGAAAGGCATATTCTGGTCTCCTACGGGGGTCTCTTTTCCGGGTGATAAAAATAGTTCGAAACTAGCAAGGGGTGTTGGTTGTACAACATGTGCATGTACTAAATGCCATTGAATTGCGCATTTTTATTTTTTATTTTATTTTTTGAGATGGGAGTCTGGCTCTGCCGTCCAGGCTGGAGTGCAATGGCACGATCTCGGCTCACTGCAACCTCCGCCTCCCGTTCAAGCGATTCTCCTGCCTCAGCCTCCTGAATAGCTGGGATTACAGGAGCCCGCCCTCATGCCTGGCAAATTTTTTTGGTATTTTTATAGAGATGGGGTTTCACCGTGTTGGCCAGGCTCGTCTCGAACTCCTGACCTCAGATGATCCACCCACCTCGGCCTCCCAAAGTGCTGGGATTACAGGCGTGAGCCACGGCGCCCGGCCAAGAATTGTGCATTTTTAAATGGTTAATTTCATCTTGTTCGAATTTCACTTCAATAACAGACAAAAACGGATGACGAGTGGTATTTGACTTTTTTTTGGATTAGATGATACATGCACATTGCACAAAATTTAACAGCTACAAAATGGCATAAAGGTGAAAATGTAATATTTTCCCCAATACCCCGGTTACCCTTTCTGGAGCAAGTCCAGTTACGATTCTTTTCTATTCTAGAACCATTCCATGCATTTCCTTAACGTCGAAAGATGCCTTGTGATACTACAGCCGTCATTCATGCTCACAGGCCAGCAGACAGTGCAGAAAAGGTGAAGCACAAAAATTAAACAGGAAAATCTCTCCTTGCACCATTGCCAACAGGTTAGTGGTTTTGCTTGGAATATTTTCTGAGCGTGTGGGTAGTTGGTTAAACTTAGAAATATCTTTTTTTGTGCGTGGGTAGTTGGCCAAGCCGCCGTGGGGCAGAATGCAGCAAGCTCCGAGGATCATCCAGGGTCTGCAGGCCTGGAGAGCACACATGTGTCGGCGCCACCCCTGCAAACTCTGTCCCTCTCCTGCAGCGGATAAAAAGCCAGTCCGTGGGACAAAGGCCCGCGGCCGCGCCTGCGCAGAGCGCGCAAGGCTTCCGGGGCGCTCCCGGGACCCTGGCCGGGCCCCGCCTCCTGGCGCGGCGCGGTGTCGTCACGGAGTTGCCATGGCGTCGCTGAGCGGCCTGGCGTCGGCGCTGGAGTCGTACAGGGGCCGGGACCGCCTGGTGAGGCAGGGGCGGACTGGGGCCGGAGGTCCTAGAGTTTGGTCCAAGCTCAGAGACGGGGTAACTGAGGCCAGAGAAGGGACGGGGTCGCCCAGAATACCCCGTCGCAGTGGCCCCCTCCGTGCTAGGCTCAAACGCGGCGCCCTAGCGTTGGACATTGATTAATTGATTGAGACGGAGTCTCGCCCTGTAGCGCAGGCTGGAGTGCAATGGCTCGATCTCAACTCACTGGAACCTCCGCCTCCCGGGTTCCAGCGATTCTTCTGCTTCAGCCTTCCGATTAGCTGGGACTGCAGGCGTGTGGCACTATGCCTGACTAATTTTTTGTATTTTTAGTAGAGACGGGGTTTCACTGTGTTAGCCAGGATGGTCTCCATCTCCTGACCTCGTGATCTGCCTGCCTTGGCCTCCCAAAGTGCTGGGATTACAGGCGTGAGCCACCGTGCCCGACTAGCATTGGACACTTAGATCGTTTCTGCCAACCCAACCTGGCTAGACATTGACACACCGGCCATATTCCCGTGTTTGGACGTTTTGGATCTGACCAGGCCACTGAAGTCAGTCCCTGCGTCATCCTGAACAATCTCATGTTGGGATTTGGGATGTTGCAGGGCCCCGCAGTGGCTGGACATTCATTTCCAACCAGATCCCCTATAGTTGGGCATTTAGGTTGTTTCAGCCAACCTAGACCCAAGAACCCACCATTGCCAGGCCCCTGCTGTGCCTGAGCAGTGATGGGTTCCAACAAAATCCCTTGTAGTTGGTCATGGCAGATCCTTTCTGCCACCCCAGCCTGACTGGATGTTTACATACCAGCCAGATTCCCATTCCCATGTTTGGACATTTAGGATCTGACCAGGCTACTGTAGTTGGTCCCTGGGTTGTCCCAACCATCTCATGTGGGGATTTAGGATATTGTCAGGCTTTCCCTATGGCTGGACAGTTTTTTTTTTTTTTTTTTTTTTTTTTTTTTTTTTTAGATGAACTCTCGCTCTTGTCCCCCAGGCTGGAGTGCAATAATGGCGTGATCTTGGCTCATTGCAACCTCCGCCTCCCAGGTTCAAGCGATTCTCCTGCCTTAGACTCCCGAGTAGCTTGGATTACAGGTGCCTCACACCATGCCTGGCTAATTTTTATATTTGTAGTAGAGATGGGGGTTTCATCATGTGGGTCAGGCTGGACTTTAACTCCTGACCTCAGGTGGTCCACCTGCCTCTGCCTCCCAAAGTGCTGGGATTACAGGCGTGAGCTGCCACGCCTGGCTGGCTGAACAGTTTTAAGTTCCAATCAAGTCTCATATGATTGGGCATTTAGGTTATGCCATCCATGCCCCTGAGTTTGGACTCTTACCTCGTCCCCACTAGTCTCTTATGGATAGACATTTAGGTTGTACCAGGCGGTGTACTTGTGGCTAGGCATTTAGATTCCATTCAAATCTCTTATGATTGGGGGGGTTTTAACAAATCCCCCCCGAGTTGGACATTCGAATTGCAGTGTTTTGCCATTATAACGGGGCTGGAAAGGAATTACAGGTAAAAATAATAATAAGTAAAAATAGTAAAGGAACAAGCAATTTCTGAAAAGCAGGTAAACTAAAGATATAAGGGAGGCCCGGTGTGGTGGCTCACGCATATATAATCCTAGCACTTTGGGAGGCTAAGGTGGGTGGATTGCCTGAGCTCAGGAGTTTGAGACCAGCCTGGGTAATGTGGTGAAACCCTGTCTCTACTAAAATACAAAAAATCAGTTGGGCATGGTGGCGCGAGCCTGTAGTCCCAGCTACTCAGGAGGCTGAGGCATGAGAATTGCTTGAACCTGGGAGGCAAAGCAGTGAGCTGAGATCATGCCCTTGCGCTCCAGCCTGGGCAAGACTCTGTCTCCAAAAAAAATACAAAATAAAATAAAATAAAAATAAAATATATATATATATATATAGTGGAGATGACCTAGTTCACATGGCTCCAAATCACCTACTGAGTGGGTCCTTTCTCTCTAAAGTAATTCAAGCAAATTATCCTGTTGTGCATTGGGTTGAGGGCTGAACACCTGTGTCCAGTGGCCAGCACAGCCAAAGGCTTTGGTCCAGGCAGGTAGATGTAAATATACACTTTAGCTGCAGCTTCCTGCCACCTGGGAAAAGAAGGACCTGGGAGGTGGGAAGTAAGTTTTGTTTTCTTTGTTCCTGTCACATCTGTCCCCAAAGTCAGAGCCCTTCAATTACATGAGCAGTCACTCTGTTCCCCACAGTGTCTTCGGACAATGATGTCATGTTTCATTTGTCCCACCTACAAGTAAGTTTTTAAACTTTCAGCTTTTTTTTTTTGAGACAGGGACTCACTCTGTTGCTCAGGCTGGAGTGCAGTAGTGCGATTATAGCTTGCTACAGTCTGGAGCTCCTGGGTTCAAGTGATCCTCCAGCATCAGCCTCCCAAATAGCCATGACGCCCTGTTAATTTTAAAAAAAGTTTGGTAAGCTGGGCACGGTGGCACACGCCTGTAATCCCAGCACTTTGGGAGGCTGAGGCGGGCGGATTAATGTCAGGAGTTTGAGACTAGCCTGACCAACATGGTGAAACCCGGTCTCTACTAAAATACAAAAATTAGCTGGGTGTAGTGGTGTGCACCTGTATTCCCAGCTACTTAGGAGGCTGAGGCAGGAGAATTGCTTGAACCTGGGGTGGAAGTTGCAGTGACCCGAGATCGCACCACTGCACTCCAGCCTGGGTGACAGAATGAGACTTTGCCTCAAAAAGAAAAAAAAAAAAAAAAAGGTTTGGTAGAGACAGGGTCTTGCTATGTTGTCCAGGTTGGTCTCAAACTCCCTGGTCTCAAGGCATCTTCTCACCTCAAAGTGCTGAGGTTACAGGTGTGACCCACTGTGCCCCACCTAAACTTTCAACTTTTATTGTAAGTTTGTAGGTTTAGAATCTTCCACACCCTCAGGTCAGGCATGGTGACTCATGCCTATAATCCCAGCACTTTGGGAGGCCGAGGTGGGTGGATCTCTTGAGGTCATGGGTTCTAAACCAGCCTGGCCAACATGGCAAAACCCTGTCTCTACTAAAAATACAAAAATTAGCCTGACGTGTGGCACACTCCTGTAATCCCAGCTACTTGAGAGGCTGAGGCACAAGAATCGCTTGAACAGAGGAGGTGGAGGGGCTGCAGTGAGCTGAGATCATGCCATTGCACTCCAGCCTGGGCGATAGAGCAAGACTCTGTCTCAAAAAAAAAAACAAAAGAATCTTCCATACTCTTAATCCATCAGGTCCCGGGGTCAGGTGGGGGGTGATGCAGCTCGGGTCTGCTGAGCAGGAGGGGCATGCTGACTGCTTCTGGTTTCCCACAGATCCGAGTGCTGGGGTACTGCTGCCAGCTGGTTGGTGGGGTCCTGGTTGAACAATGTCCCGCCAGGTCCGAAGTGGGGACACGTCTCTTGGTGGTGTCCACCCAGCTCAGCCACTGCAGGACCATCTTGCGACTGTTTGATGACCTGGCCATGTTTGTCTACACTAAACAGTACGGCCTGGGGGCACAGGTAACAGGGTTTGTGGGGCTGTAGGGAGTGGGGTGCAGACCTCAGTGGACATTTAAAAAAATTTTTTTAGAGACAGGGTCTTGCTCTCTCATCCAGGCTGGAGTGCAGTGGAGTGATCATAGCTCGCTGCAGCCTGGAACTCCTGGGCTCAAGGGGTCCTCCTGCCTTTGCCTCCCTGAGTGCCGGGATTACAGGCATGAGCCACCGTGAGCGTTTGACAGTCTTGTCCCAAAATGCTCCCTGCGTGGGTAGTTTATTACTTTTTGTAATTTCACTTTCTTCTTTGAGAGGATCATATGTCCTCATTTTGATTTAAAATTTTTAAAAATAGCAAACATGTTCACACGTTCCAAAGGGGGATATAATTTTAAAAAACCTCCCTCCTTCCTGATCTTCCAGGCCTCCAGTTTTTCCCCACAGAGGCAGCCACTGTGGTCAGCTTCTTTTTTTGGAGACAAGGTGTCACTCTGTGACTTAGTCTGGAGTGCAATGGCATGATCTCGGCTCACTGCAACCTCCACCTCTAGGGTACAAGTGATTCTCTTGCCTCAGCCTCTCATGTAGCTGGGAATACAGGCAGCCCCCACCATGCCTGGCTAATTTTTGTATTTTTAGTAGAGACAAGGTTTTGCCATGTTGGCCATGCTGGTCTCGAACTCCTGACCTCAAGTGATCCACCTGCCTCGGCTCCCAAAGTGCTGGGTTGACAGGTGTGAGCCGCCGAACCAGGCGATCATTTCTTACCAGTCTAAAAAAGAGCTCCTTTCTCAGGACCACACAATGCTCTGCTCAGCAGATCCTGATTTATTTAACCCGTCTCCGGTTGACACATAGGGGCATGATTTCTAAGGTTCTGCTATTGCGACAGTGCTGCAGAGAGTAGCCTTGTCCCTGTGGCGTCCACCAAGCGTGCCAGCCTAGCTAGAGGGCCATCTTGCCCCCCAAGGGATGATCTCAGTGGCTGCATGGGCCAGCCTCTCAGCGTCATGCCCCTCCCTGGGCTACTCTGTCTGTTCTCTCGGTCCTCCCAGGGATCACCCCTCTGAGGCACTTGCTACTCAGATGCTCCCCACCCCGAACCCCCAGCCCTACCCCATTCAGCACCACATGTCCTTGGCCTGATCATCCCACATCACAAGTGTTGCTCTTGGCCGCCTTCCTGTTTTGCCACCTATGGCATCCTCCTTCATGTCTGGTGACTCCCGGAGACTCCTCCCTCCTCTATCCCCTCGGTGGAAGAGCCCTCAAGCAAGGGGTGGGGGCCCCTGCACCACGAGTATCCCTTGGCCAGAACAAAAGCCCCTTTTGTTGGGTTGCGGGTTTATATGTCTGCGTCCCTCCCTGCCCTGGTGAGCTCTGCCCCTCCCCAGAGTCTAGCCTGGACCCTCTGCTTCTCAGGAAACCCGGGTGGAATCAGCACATTGGGGCGGAGTCTGCCATCCTCAGCGAGGTGGGAAATGTGCCAGGCAGATGAGGGAAGCTGGAGTGAGGTTCAGAGCCCGGAGGGAGGCAGGATCATGACTGGCCAGAAGGAAGAGGAATCAGAAGAAGGAAGCAGCATCAGGATCAGTGGTGGGGGCAGGGAGAAGCTTCCTGGGAAGTCTAGAGGAGGGGAAGGGTGTGGCAGGCAACGAGGACAGTAAGGGTAGAGGGGGCGGGGCTCCGAGGGGCGGGGTTCCGAGGGGCAGGATCCCGAGGGGCAGGATCCCAAGGGGCAGGGTCCCTAGTCGGCAGCGGAGCTCCAGTCCTGGGAACCAGGCCCCAGCGCTGTGCACCTATAGCCTCTACGGGTCCTGCCTCCCTGGCTCTAGGTGGTCGTTAAGAACTTGGGGCAGAGGGTATGGGTACCGTGCAGGACCAAGAGCCTGCCTGCATGTGCATTGCAATTCGAGGGCCTGAAGGACCATCCCTGCCGGAACTGGGGCCGATGACTCCCTGAGAGCCTCTGTGTGGCTGTCTGTATCACGGAACGGTAATTCGCTCGGGGTTGAGGGAGGCGATGCAAGCCTTTCAGCTCTGTGCCTGTCTTGTGGTCAGCACTGGGCATGCGCTGGCTGACAGGGTGGCATACCATCTCAGCCTGGTCAGGGTTCCCTGCGAGCCGCCTCTCATGCTCCCTGCCTAAAGTCTGGCATCAGAGGTCCTCGCCCATGCAGGAACTGAAAGCCTTGGGGGAGGAAGGCTCTGATGCAGGGCTCCCGACTTGGCTGAACATGGGAATCCCCTGGGAACGTGAGAATTCCCGGTGCTGGGGCCTGCCCCAGGCTGAGTGACACAGAATCCTCACGGCTGGCATCGGGCATGGGGTTTTGGAAGCTCCGCAGAGGACTGCACTGCACAGCTGAGTTGAGACCCTCCCTCCAAGGGGGACTGAACACCGTGCTGCTGAGACGCAGGAATCAGGCCCGTGCGGGAACCCCAGGCCCAGAGCCTTTCTCCTGCGGGCAGGCCACAGACAGCCTGCTGGGCCGGGATGCTGCCCAGGGCCCAGGGTCAGGAAATAGCTCACTGCTACCTGGCATGGCTACAGGGTTAAAATGGGCAGTGGGTAAGTCTGACCCCAGGCCCCCTCTGCTCCTGGTCCTACAGGAGGAGGATGCCTTTGTCCGCTGGGTGTCCGTCCTAGGGAACCTGGCTGACCAGCTCTACTACCCCTGTGAGCACGTCGCCTGGGCGGCTGATACCCGGGTCCTCCACGTGGACTCTTCCCGGTGGTGGACATTGAGCACAGCCTTATGGGCCCTCTCTCTGCTCCTGGGGATTGCCAGGTAAGTGTCATGGGCCAGAAGGGAGCACCCAAGGTCCCTGAGCAGGCCTCCTTACCAGAGTGGCAGTGGCTCCCGCAACAGCGTTGGCTTCAGACTGAGCGATCCTTGCCTCATAGAGTTTTCCTTGGAGTTTTTGTTGTTTCTTCCTTTTGTTGGTGTATTTGTTTCGAATAACTGCCGGAACGAATTACCATAACTGTAGTGCTGAGCAAGAGAAACTTACTATCTTAGGATTCTGAAGGCTAGCGGTCGGAACCCTCCTGGGCTAGTGTCAGCAGGGGCTGGTGCCTTCTGGAGGCCCCAGGGGAGGTCTTGGATTTTCCAGCTTCTAGAGGCCACCTGCATTCCTTGATTCATGGCCCCTTCCTTCCTCTTCCAAGCATGACCTCTGGGCCATGCCTCTCAGGGTCACACCTCCTTCCCCGATTCTCATTCTCCTTCCTCCCTCCTATAAGGACCTTGTGAGACATCTGGACCACCTGGATGATCCAGGGTCATACTTCTTAAGATCTTTAGCGTAGGTCTGGTGTGGTGGCTCACGCCTGTAATCCCAGCACTTTGGGAGGCCAAGGCCAGCAGATCACTTGAGCCCAGGAGTTTGAGAACGGCTTGGCCAACATGGCGAAACCCTGCGTCTACTAAAAATACAAAAAGTAGCCAGGCTTGGTGGCACAACCTGACTGAGGCAGAAGGATTCCTTGAATCTGGGGAGGCGGAGGTTGCAGTGAGCCAAGATCACGCTACTGCACTCCAGCCTGGGCAACGTGCAGAGTCCCCATATACCCCCATCCCCACACACACGGCCTCCCCCACTTCTGGCATCATCCCCATGGTGCACTGGTTACAACTGATGACTCTCCATGGACCCATCGTCACCCCAGTGCATAGCTCCGTTACAGTTCACGCTTGGTTCTGGGCATCCTATGGGTTTGGGCATTGACACATTTCCACGCTTGCAGTATCAAATGGAATTCCATGCCCGTCAAAGCTGTGCTCCGCCTGCTGCAGCATTCTTGTTTAGGGCACGTGGTTTCCCATCATTTCTCTGGTTTGGGGTGAGCACGGAGAATGGGTGGGAGCATTCCATGTGCACTTATCATGACCAGACATCTGTCCTAAGGCCCAGGGCTGCCAGGGCATCAGCTGGGAGGCTGCTAAATGGAGATGTAAGGTTCCGGTGCCCAGGGCTTCAGATTCTCTTTCTTGAGACAGTCTTCCTCTGTCGCCCAGGCTGGAATGTGGTGGTGCAATCTCAGCTCACTGTAACCTCTGCCTCCCAGGTTCAAGTGATTCTCCTGCCTCAGCCTCCTGAATAGCTGGGAGGCATCTGCTGCCACACCCAGCTAAGTTTTGTATTTTTAGTAGAGATGGGTTTTCACCATGTTGGCTAGGTTGGTCTCGAACTCCTGACCTCAGGTGATCTGCCTGCCCCGGCCTCCCAAAGTGCCAGGATTACAGATGTGAGCCACTGTGCCTGGCGGAGCTTCTGATTCTGTGGGTCTGGGGAGGCCAGGAATCGGTGTTTTGCCCCAGTCCCCCAGGAGGTACCTACCTGATGTACCACTGGCACTATCCTGTGTCTTGCACCCTGGGTACAGGGTGGTCGGAGATGTGACCAGGCCCTGGCCATTCTGGTCAGGAGGTCACAGTCACAACCCAGCACACCCCATGGCCGAGGTTGGAGAGTGCAGGTGCCTGGTGGAATGGGCCGGGTGGGTGCCATGCACGGCCGCAGAGTCCCCTGAGAGCACAGAGGCTGCCCACCAGGTAGCCCCTTCCTCAGCCTGCAGATGGCAGCCTTGGGGGCCCAAGGGGTCATCCACATAGGTCTAGTCAGTGTCCAGGGTACGTGTGCAGGGGGTGCTGGCATGGCACTGATTTGGGCCTTTCCACACAGAGCAGACCAGGCAGCCAAGGCCCAGAGGGGAAACAACATCCCCAGGCCTGTCCAACTGCAGGCCCCTTGGCATCCTCTTCTGTCTAGGACTCCGTGCCGGGCTGTGAACACCTCAACAGGGCTTGATGTTCCTTTGAGCACTTGCCAGTGGTTTGCAGAGGCTGGGCCGGGCCCTGGAAGGCCATGTCAGAAGAGCAGGATGTTCCTGAATGTGATGCAGATGTCCCCGGCAGGACAGGGCTGTGTTAGGAATGAGTCCCAGGGAACCCGAGGCACAGCCCGGAGGGCACGGGACTGAGGGGGCAGGGAGAGGGCACGTCACTTATCTGATATGTGGCCCTTGTCCCAGACTGTAAGGGGATGCCCCTGTCCCAGACTGTATGTCTGGGGCCAGCGTTGTGGAGCTAACCCTCCTGCTCCCCCGGGGGCATCCTCCCTCCGGCTCTGGTGCCGCAGGTCCCTGTGGGTGCTGCTGAAGCTGAGACAGAGGCTGCGGAGCCCCACAGCGCCCTTCGCCAGGTAGGAGCCCGCGGTCACCCAGCAGGAAGGCCCACTCCCTCAGCAGGCGTGGGATCCTGGCTCAGAGCTACCCCTGTGCAGGCCCGTACTGAGGTCTGTTGTTCACAGGTCATCGGGGTCTCACCTCAGCCTCCAGTGTGTGGTGGTACCTTTTACAGATGGGGAAACTGAGGCTTGCTTGAGCGAGGACTCCAGGGCTGAGCCTTCATGACTGCGCCCCCAGCTGGAGAGAATGGTCAATTTCCTGAGGGTTATGGCCATTGTCATTGTTGCTTTTTCTTTTTCGAGACAGGGTCTTGCTCTGTTGCCCAGGCTGGAGCACAGGGGTGCGATCTCAGCTCACTGCAACCTCCACCTTCCGGGCTCAACTGATCCTCCTGCCTCAGCTTCCCTAGTAGCTGGGATTACAAGCATGCGCCATCATGCCCAGCTGATTTTGTATTTATTGCTCCTGGGGTTCCCCCGTCCCTCCACACCTCCCGAAGTGCATTTGTGCTTTTTGTTTTTACAAGGGACCCCCATCTCCGGGTGTTCAGGAGGAGGACTGAGGTGTGGATTTGAGGACTGGGACCCAGGTCCCTGCCCTGTTGATGCTTGGTTTGGGAGGTGGTGATGGGGACTCAGTCCCTGTGGAGGGTCAGGGAGGCCACCTCGGCCCTGCCAGCTCCTCCCACTGGCAGGCAGGGGCTGTGGCCACTCACTTCCTGCCAGAGGCTCAGGGCTGCCCGGGCCACACAGGGCATGTAGGGGCTTGGGAAGGGCAGGTGGGCAGGTGTGAGCGTGAGTGTGAGCTGCTCCTCTCTGCCCATAGCGCACTGGCCCGGGGCAAGCGGAGGGCCGTGGAGGCGCAGATGCAGTCGGAGATGCTGTCGCTTCTCAGCAACTTGGCTGACCTGGCCAACGCCGTGCACTGGCTGCCCCGGGGTGTGCTGTGGGCCGGCCGCTTCCCGCTGTGGCTGGTGGGCCTCATGGGCACCGTCTCCTCACTCCTCAGCATATACCAGGCGGTCCGGGCTGGTGGCCAGGCCGAGGCTGCCACCCCCTGACGCTGCCTGAAGAGCACAGGGACACAGCTAGAGCCCACGGAGGGCCCCTCTCTGCAAAGCAGAAGATGCCGGGGCAGGGGCTGGGGCTCTACGGCTGCCTGTGGCGAAACCCGTGGGCAGGGTGGGAGGAAGGACTGATTCAAGGTCCCCCCCAGACCCCAGCCCAGAGCTACTGAGCAGGACAGTTTTCAGCTGTCAAAGACTTCAGCAGCACCTCCCACCCACCAGCTGGAGTCTTATATCCAAATAAAGGTGAACCGGAGGAAGCCCGTCGTGCCTTGGAAAACTGGAATGGAAATCAGTTAAATGTTGTGGTGCTGGTGCCTGGCCAAGGGGTGAAGTATATTACACTGGTGGCTCCTGGCCCCTTACCCTCCACGGGATGGAGCCACTGTTGGAAAGCACACTTCTCCAGCCCGCCTTCAGGAACACTCTTGGCCTGGTAGGTCCCCTCCATTTCTGAGCAAGTGTTGCCCACAGACCCCAAGTGGCCTTGAGCCATAGAGGGCTGTACTCTACTCCCCACAGTCCTGGGCACACGGGCCAGAGGTGCCACCTCCTGTCAGGCCACCTTAGGGTGTGGCCTCACACCACTATGCTGCAGACCCGGAGCGTTTTCAGGGCTCCAGGCTGAGACTGAGCAACACACACTGGCATCGCTGAAGACACTTGGGGTTCCCATCTCAGCCAGCGTGTGGTGGGATGGGACGAGGGCACCTCTTAGTCTCTGGCAGGCGCTGGGGCACAGCACAGCCCAGGAACACGACAGGCAGTGTGTGTGTCCTTGGGCCTCATGCGGTATCAACTACACTGCTTTTTCATCTTTTTGACACTGAATCTCACTGTCACCCAGGCTGGAGTGACAATGAGATACAATCATAGCTTCACTGCAGCCTCGAACTACTGGGCTCAAGGGATCCTCCTACCTTAGCCTCCCAAATAGCAGGAACTGCAGGCATTTATCATGCTCAGATAATTTTTTTTTTTTTTTTTTTTTTTTTTGAGACGGAGTTTCGCTCTTGTTACCCAGGCTGGAGTGCAATGGCGCGATCTCAGCTCACTGCAACCTCTACCTCCTGGGTTCAGGCAATTCTCCTGCCTCAGCCTCCTGAGTAGCTGGGATTACGGGCACGCACCACCATGCCCAGCTAATTTATTGTGTTAGTAGAGACGGGGTTTCACCATGTTGACCAGAATGGTCTCGATCTCTTGACCTCGTGATCCACCCGCCTCGGCCTCCCAAAGTGCTGGGATTACAGGCGTGAGCCACTGCGCCCGGCCTCTCAGATAATTTTTAAATTTTTTTGTAGAGACAGGGTCTCGCCATATTGCCCAGGCTGGTCTTGAATTCCTGGCCTCAAGCGACGTGCCTGCCTCGGCCTCCCGGAGTACATCTGTGCTTTGTTTTGTTTTTACAAGGAAGACACTAGGTGGCTATGAGCAGCTGGCAGGCCAGGGACTGCTCAGGGTCACACAGGTGCAGGATACCGCATCTGTGGGGGCTCCTTCTGTCCAGGACTCATGAGTGGGCCAGGCTTGGTGGGTTTCCCCTTTCTCTTCCTTGTCGGGGGTGCAGGCCTGTCCCGGCCCTCAGCCGGGGCTTCCTTCTCAGCTCCTAGTGGCACCCACATGATTAGGGCATCACATTACCTACTGGGAGACTCAATTACCTACCAGCTCATACCTGTGGGGCCCTTGGAGTGGTGCCTCCATATGGGGAAGCCACGTGACCACCTGATGACAGGTGCCAGGAGGAAAAGCAAGCCACCTTCGGGGATGGAGCCTGGACTGGGAAGGCCTTGGATACTGACTGTGGAGTCCAGGCATGGAGCAGACAGGATGGATGTTTCCAGAAAGGGAGGCCACTCTCCCACTCTTTGAGCTGGTCCAGTGGTTCTTTGTGTGTGTGTTTAAAGTTTTATTGAAATATAATTCACGTATCATGTAATTTATCTACGGAAGGGGGACAGTTCGGTGGCTTTTAAAACATTCACAGTCATACCAGCAGTGCACAGTCAACCTGAGAACATTTCCATCACCCCAAACAGAAACCATCTCACCCCTCACGTGTTACCTGCCCCCAGCCCCCAGGCTTGGTGACCACTGCCCTGTCTCTGCAGAGTTGCTCATTCTGGCCCAGCGGTTCTCAACCTTTCAGGGGCTGGGAACAGACCCCTTTGAGATCCTTAAGGACTACAGGTCTTCTTTTTTGAGATGGAATCTCACTGTCGCCCAGGCTGGCTTGTAATGGTGCAATCTCAGCTCACTGCAACCTCTGCCTCCTGGGTTCAAGTGATTCTCCTGCTTCAGCCTCCTGAATGGCTGGGATTACAGGCATCTGCCACCATGCCAGGCTAATTTTGTATTTTTACTGGAGACAGGGTTTCACCATGTTGGCCAGGCTGGTCTCGAACCCCTGGGCTCAAGTGATTTACCTGCCTTGGCCTCCCAAAGTGCTGGGATTACAGGTGTAAGCCCGCACCCAGCTACTACAAGCCCTCTTTGCAGAAGATCTCATTTTAGAGTGCCCCAAGCCCTCCGGGGCCCATAAAGTATGCTGAGGAAGGCTGGGAGCATCCCAGGTGAGGGGTCAGCTTGGCAGAGGTCAGGGGATGGCTGGGGTCAGGGTGGAGGGTGCTCTGTGGGTCAAGTGGACAGTGAAACGTGTGCAGGCCAGCGTATGCTCACCTTCGATGAGGGTCCCAACACCACTATGCGTTTCAGCAAATCAGAGAGTTGGGAGAATGAGAGAGAGAGAAAACCCCAATGTCCACCATCAGGAGAATAGCTACTGGCCAGTTTTACATTGTGTGCATTTGACCACAATGGAAAAAAAATGGGTTGGGCGTGGTGGTTCATACCTTTAATCCCAGCACTCTGGGAGGCTGAGACAGGAGGATTACCTGAGGTCAGGAGTTCAAGAACCAGCCTGGCCAGCATTGTGAAACCCTGTCTCTACAAAAATACAAAAATTAGCTGGGCATGATGGCGGGGGCCTGTGATTCCAGCTATACTCAGGAGGCTTAGGCAGAAGAATTGCTTGAACTTGGGAGGCAGAGGTTGCAGTGAGCCAAGATGGCACCATTGCACTCCAGCCTGGGAGGCAGAGCAAGACTCCATCTCAAAAAAAAAAAAAAAAAAAATAGTAAATTATTTTCACCTTTTTCTTTTCTTTTTTTTTAAAAATTCATTTCTTTTTTCAATCTCTCAAATTTCCCTTTTTTTTTAACCCCTTAGAGACAGGGTCTCACCATGTTGCCCAGGCTGCAGTGCAGTGACATGATCATAGCTGCCTGCTACCTCAAACCCCTGGGCTCAAGCAATTCTCCTGCCTCGGCCTCCTGTGTAGCTGGGACTATAGGTGCACACCACCATACCTGGCTAATTTTTTTTTTGTTCGTGGAGAAGGGGTTTCACTATGTTGCCCAGGCTGGTCTTGAACTCCTGGGCTCAAGCCATCCTCCTGCCTCAGCCTCCCCAAAGTGCTGGGATGACAGGTGTGAGCCGCGGCACCCAGCCCTCCTTTTACTTTTTTAACATGGCTACTACCAGTGAAAAATTCCACACGTGGCTTGCATCATCTTTCTGGTGGACAGTGCTGCCTGAGAGTCCCGTTTGCACTTCATGGTGATCCAGTGATCGACTTTATACCTATTTATCTCGTGACGGGAAACCCTCTGTTGAAACGGCAGTGTCCCTGCCTCACTGGACTGGTACTCAGACCAGGTGGAAATGACGACTGAACACCCACAGCCAAGCTGCCTCTCACACCAGACAGAGGAACTGAAAGTTACAGTCTTGGGGGTTATTCCAGATTAAAAGCAAAAGGATCAGCAAAGCTGGGCTGTGGAGGCTCCACGAAAGCCTCAAGCGTACCCAGTGGGCAGAACCTACAGAGGCACCTCCATGCCCAACTCCTGCCTGCGCCTGTAATCCCAGCACTTTGGGAGGCTGAGGCGGGCAGATCACTTGAGGTCAGGAGTTCAAGACCAGCCTGGCCAACGTATTGAAACCCTGTGTCTACTTAAAAAATACAAAGATTAGCAGGGCGTGGTGGTGTGCGCCTGTAATCCTAGCTACTCAGGAGGCTGGGGCAGGAGAAGTGCTTGAACCCGGGAGGCGGAGGTTGCAGTGAGCAGAGATCACGCCACTGCTCTCCAGCCTGGGTGACAGAGCGAGACTCCATCTCAAAAAAAACCAAAAAAAAAAAACCCCAAAACCAACAAACAAAACCAACGACTGGGGATTGGACCTGAAGGGGTCTTCTGAGCAGGACACAGAGGGCAGGGGGGCGAGGTGAGGTGCAGAAGCCATGGAGAGCCCCCTACCAGAACCCCAGAACCTGCTACTCCTGCAGCGACGTTTGAGCAGAAGATGATCCTAAAACAAAACCCCCAAGAACACCCATGCCAGTCACTCCTCATCTTGGACACGTTTATTGCTAGAATCAGGTCTTAAGTTCTAAGGTGGGTCAGAAATATCCCTTGGTGAGGAAATGTTGTAATCATTGTAAAAATAATTAGCAGGTGACTAAGATCATGACCACAACTGACGAAGACGCGTGCAGATCCCACGAAAGTATGAACATTTGCTCGACTGTCACTTTACAAAGAAAATCGGGCTCCACCCAGGAATGGCCGAGGGCACTGGTGAGGGCAGGGCTGTAAACGCCGCCACCCCACGCGTAGCACGACTGAGACCCCTTGGCCATGTGGCGGGGATGTGGGTTCCCACCACGTGGCCAAGCAGAAATTCCCTGAACTTCTCTCCCATCCAAGGAATTGTAGCGTCTCAGAGGGCTGGACTGGCGCATGCCAGCTCAGCGGGTGTGAGGGTCCGGGAATGTTCTCTTCACAACAGAACAGGAACGTACAGTCAGCTTTTGTAAAGTGCTCCGGTACTCAGTACAAAAATACAAAACACTGATTAAAACATGGCACAGAGGGGATCTGACAGGGGGGCGGGGACGCTCGGGTCACAGGGCGGAGAGTGTTGCTGCTAGCAAAGGACCGGGCTGAGTGGAGTCAAGGTCCTCCGAGGGACTGGGAGCCTGGGGATGCCCAGCCACTCACTGTGTTCTCAGGACCTTGTCACTGACGGGCTGTGCGGCTCTGGTTCCTGTTCGGCATCAGCTCCTGCCCTGTCCCCTTTGGAGCCCACAGCACCCAGTGGGTGCCTCTGCCCAGGGGAGCACTTCTGACGGAGTTTCCCCTCCCCTGTGCCCATCTGTCCCCGCGTGGCGGCAATGTCCCCATTCACTGTATTCAGCATCACAGGAGTGGCTCTGCCAGTGCAGTGGGAGGAGAGCCGAATGCCCCCAGATCTGTGGTTCCCGGGACCCTGGGTTTGGGAGAAGGACTTGGCCCTGGGGGAGCGGGGGGCACACATGCCCCATTGGGAACAAGGACAACCAGCCAGGACCCAGTCCTGCCACCAATGCTTCAGGAGGTTTCGTGGGGAACCCTGGGGTGCAGAACAAGGCTTGAAATGTGCCCCTCCTCCACCAGAGCCAGATCATGGGTGGATCTGACCACCTCGGGACATCCCAGCACCTTCGACACTGTCCAGCACCTCCTTCCTCCACTCCTCTGGGGTGGTGGACCAGGGGCTGCAGCAGCTCATGCAAGCGAGGGGCCCGCCTGGTGGCCACCTGTCCGCTCGCCACAGCGTCTCTAGGCACTTCCTCCCATGCCCCGGAGCGCGGCGCTCTAGACAGTCTGTGATGTGCCAGCCCCCGCCCGGAAGGTGGGACCCCAGCTCTGGGAGCTCATTTCCCGGGGGCTGAGGACCCTGCGCCGGAGGTGTGTACCCGCCCTGGCTGAAGCTAGAGGCCCGCCCCCAAGACAGGCTGAGCGTGTGAATGACGACGGGTGCCCTGGGGAAGCAGATTTTGGGAACCAGCTGGTTTCAAAATTGGTGCCAAGTAAAAAGGAGCAAAGGTCAGCCCCTTTCGCAATGGGCATCCGAACCCACAGAACCTGCCCGGAGTGCCACTGGTGTCCCCTCAGTGGGACCTGCCCGTGGCCCTCTCTGCCCCTGCCCCCGTGCCTGGCTCATTCTCTGGCCCTGAGGTTCACGGTGAACCTGCATGGGTCTCTGCTTGGGACGTGGATTCTGCCTGATTCCGGGGACAGATGCTGCTGACGCCACCGGCCCCTCCTGGCGCCCTAATCCCTGGCTCCGTGTCGCACATGACCGTGGAGCGTGGGCCCAGCCGGCAGCTCCTTCTCAGAGCGAGGTCGGCCCTGTCCCTGGCTCCATGCAGAGCTGGCACCGCTCCTCACTGCCTCGGAAAAACAGCTCGGAGGTGATCTCCCCGCCACCTGGATGGGGCGCTCTATTTCAGACAGCTCCCTGGATTAGTTCTGGCTCAACTTTCCATTAAAAACTTTCCTTTTTGAAAAAAAAAAAAAAAAAGAGGTTCAGAAAGTGACCCAGGCACCACCGCTAATCCTACAGAAGGAGCCACGAGGCCTGGAGCACCACCAGGATGGGCCCAGCCAGGCGGTCATCACCGTTTGCTCAGGAAGAGGGGGGGACAGCTCGGTGGGCATGGTGACCCCATGGGGGTCCCCAGAGAGCAGGAAGGGTGGGCAGGGCAGGGAGGGGCCTTGCACCTTGAGTCATGGCCCTTTTAGAAGAAGATAACGTCTTCCTTGCTGGCATCCTCCTTGGCGCTGAGTGGTGTGGCTGGCAGTGGCGAGGGAGCTGGGGGCCCGGGTGGGAGAGCTGTGCCCCCGGCCTTGAGAGAGAAGCCCTCAGAGGGGCTGTCGGCTGGTGGTGGGCTCGGGGCGGGGAAGCCAGGGTCTGGAACAGAGAGGGGGTCCAGACTGTGAGCAGTTTCTGGGTGGTGCCGGCGGCCCGGCTGCCCTGGGCCTGGGCTCATGATGGGTGGGGGCTCACCTGGTGGGGGCGCAGGGCTGTGGCTGCCAGGCAGGATGGGGCTCAGCGAGCGGCGGTTCCGGGATGTGCTCTCATCCTTCCCCATGAGCTTGTTGAGCAGCAGCTGCTGCTTCAGGTCGAAGGACGCTGGAAGAGGGAAGGCGCTTGGGCCGGCTCCAGGCTGGCCAGTCGCCCTTACCCCCCAGGGCAGCCTCAGAGAGCAGAGGGCCCGGCCATACCCAGCTGATACTTCCCACAGCAGCCTGGATCCTGTGGCCTGAGCTGCTCAGATGCTAAGCCCTGGATTCAGGGAGAATGGCTCTACCCGTGCTGCAGAAGGGCCTGGGAGTCAGCCAGCATCTGGAGAGGAGGCTGAGCCTCCTATGGAAACAGCACAGGCCCTGGCAGCCACGGGACACAGCCCCCGCTCTCCAGGAAAGGTCCCAGGACATCCTGGTTGTCCCCCAGAAAAGTAGGGCTGGCTCCTGGATCAAAGGAGCCCCTGGGCGCCCTCCGTGGAAACACTGGGGCCGCTCTGGGCTCCGTGTCCCTCTCTGTGGAACAGGGACCTTCAGCAGAAGGGCCTGCACCTGTCCCAGCCCCAGCTGTGCTTATTCCAGGTGGCCAGGGCTCTCCGCCTTCTTGCCTGTGTCCTTTTCTGAGGCTCCCAGTCCCCATCCCGCTGTTTGAGGGTTGAGGTGGAGAAAGGACAGAGGGTGGGCCATCTCAGTTTTGGGGCTGGAGACCAAACATGGCCCTATGTGGGTGGCCTCAGCCATGATGCCAGCTGTGCCCTTCTGGTTTTCCTCTCTGGAGGGTGACACAGGTGTCCCATGCCTCCTGGCTCCCAGCAAGCCCCTAGAGCCTGACCGGTTGCCCATGGCTGCACCTTCCAGGGCCAGGTGGAGGGGGCGGGGCCGGCTCACCTGAGCTCTCCCAGCGCTGGGAGCCCCTGCTCTTGCCGCCCTTGTCCTTGCCACCCTTGGTGGAGGCCGCCAGCTTGGTGGGGATCTGCTGCTGCACAGCCGCCTGCCTCTGGAACTGGTTGGTGGCACTGAGCAGCTGGATGGGTACGTCGCTCTTGGCCAGCCGGCTCTCGGCGGGGGCACTGTCCCGGCGAGCCACCTCAGGGCGTTCTGTGTACTCTGGCCCAGCGCCGGACAGCAGCACGCTCACCCGAGGCCCCTCCAGCCCTTCCCCGTTGAAGCTGGGAGGGTGGCTGGGGGGCTGGGCCTGGGGGGACAACAGCAGATACATTGCAATGCGAGGTTCCTGCTGTGCGGCCTCTGGAGAGTCCCCGAGGGTCGTGCACAGGAGACCCTCGACCTCTCCCGTTCTGGACAGAGCTAGGTGCAGCCTGAAGGAGCTGCCAGTCATTGCCTGTCCCCAATACTTGCTAAATATGCATAGCTGTGGTGACAGTCAGTGGCACCCAAACTGTTAGACACTCATATACAAACATGTCACACACATTCATGTTCACATCTGTTCACACAATCCATGGTTTTATAAATTTGTTTTCTGAGACACAGTCTTGCTCTGTCACCCAGGCTAGAGTGCAGTGGCACAATCATAGCTTTTGAGCCTCTTAGGCTCAAATGATCCTCCTGCCTCAGCTTCCCAAGTAGCTGGGACTAAAGGCATGCGGCACTACACCCTGCGAATTTTTGTAATTTTTTTTAGAGACGAGTTCTCACTATGTTGCCCAGGTTGGTCTCAAATTCCTGGTCTCAAACAATCCTCTGGCCTCAGCCTCCCAAGTAGCTGGGACGCACACCACAGCACCCAGCTTCTTTTTTTTTTTTTTTTTTTGAGATGGAGTTTCCCTCTTGTTGCCCAGGCTGGAGTGCAATGGGGCAATCTTGGCTCACTACAACCTCCGCTTCCCAGGTTCAAGCAATTTCCTGCCTCGGTCTCTCGAGTAGCTGGGATTACAGGTATGCACCACCATGCCTGGCTAATTTTTTGTATTTTTAGTAGAGATGGGGTTTCTCCATGTTGGTCAGGCCAGTCTTGAACTCCCAACCTCAGGTGATCTGTCCGCTTCGGCCTCCTAAAAGTATTGGGATTACAGGCATGAGCCACCACGAAGGCCCTTTTTTTTATTTGAGACAGAGTCTCACTCTGTTGCCCAGGCTGGAGTGTAGTGGCGTGATCACGGCTCATGGCAGCCTCAACCTCCCGGGCTCTAGTGATCCTCTCACCTCAGCTTCCAAGTAGCAGGGACTACAGGTGCTCACCACCACGCCTAGCTCATTATAGTTATTTTTTTATAGAGAAGGCGTTTCGCCGTGTTGCCCAGGCTGGTCTGGAACTCTTGCTTGCGCCAAAGTGCTGGGATTACAGGAGTGCATTTTTTTTTTTAAGTTTTTAACATTTATGGAACGTTTTGAGCAACAGCGTTCTGTTAAGCATTTAACGAGCTCTAAGAAAGGTTCTGTGTTGCGGCATGTGCTGTGAATGCAAGGCTATCTCACGCTGTTCGCTCGTTTACACTCATGCACGCACCTGCGCACCCCGTCGCATACACGTGCTTGTGCAAATGCACGTGCAAAATGGTCACACCCCCACCCCCCACCTGTGCACACGGGCTGCTGGGCGCTCACCTCGGCCAGTGCATCAGGTGGCAGCGCGCCCGGCGCGGTGTTCTGCTTCTTGAGGCGGCGCAGCAGCTCCAGGCGTTCCCGCTCGCGCTCCACGGCACGCTGGGCCTCACGTAGCCGCTCCAGGTCGTGCTGGTAGGCCTGGCGTTGGCGCTCCAGCTCGGCGCGCTCCTGCTCCAGCCGCTGGCGCAGTTGCCGCGCCTCGTCCTCGCGCTCCTGCAGCCTTGCGCCTGCGCGCTCCAGCTCCTGCCGCTGTCGCTCGCGCTCACGCTCCCAGCGCTGCTGCTCCTGCCGCAGTTGGCTCTGTAGCTTCTCCACGGCCGCACGCTCCTCCCGCTGCTTCTCGAAGTTGCGCTGCCGTTCCTGTTCCAGCAGCAGGTTCCCGCGCGTCGACTGCAGACGGAACTGCTTCTCGCGCTCCTGGATGGCTGCCCGCTGAGTCTCCACATAGCTGTCCTGGTGGGCGATGACCGCCTGCAGAAGGCCAGGGCCAGGCAGGTGAGAGCCGCACCCGTGTCTAGCCTACCCGGAAAGGGCATGTGTGGCTGGCTCCACCCTGCCCCCATACCTGCAGGTTCAGGAGCAGCTGGGACAGCGTCTGGATCCGCTGGACAAGCTGCGGGGAGGAGAGGGAGATTGACGCTAGTTCTCGGGCCTGAGGCCACACACGCGTGTACACGGCACCGGGAGGATGGACAGTGGGCGCCTACCTCCGACTCCAGGACGGTGGGCAGACCGGGATCAGACTGCGTGCCTGGCGCCTCCACCTGGGAAGACACCCACCGTCAAACCACAGAGAGCGGCTCAAAACCCATCCGACCAGACCCAAGCCTGCTTCTTCTTCTTTCTTTATTTTTTTTGAGACAGGGTCTTGCTCTAGAGTGTAGTGGCCCCATCCTTCCACCTCGGCCTCCCGAGTAGCTGAGACTACAGGTGTGCACCACTAGGATCAGCTATTTTTATTTATTATTATCTTTTATTTTAAGACTGGTTGTTATAACTAGATCAAGACAGTTGCAGGTGGGGGAAAAAAAATTGGAAAAATAAAAATAAAGACTAGTTGCCCAGGCTGGAGTGCAATGGCAATGGCATGATCTCGGCTCACTGCAACCTCCACCTCCCTGGTTCAAGTGATTCTCCTGCCTCAGCCTCCCAATTAGCCTTAAACCACCATGCCTGGCTAATTTTGTATTTTTAGTAGAGACGGGGTTTCACCAAGTTGGTCAGGCTGGTCTGGAACTCCTGAACTCAGATGATCACCTGCCTTGGCCTCCCAAAGTGCTAGGATTACAGGCATGAGCCACCACGCCTGGCAGCCATTTAAAAAAATGTTTTTCCACCAAGGTCATTTCAGAAGCACAGATCGGCAGCCATTTTAAATTTTAATTTTAGTTTTTTTGAAACGAAGTCTTGCTCTGTTGCCCAGGATGGAGTGCAGTGGCGAAATCTCAGCTCACTGCAACTTCTACCTCCTGGGTTCAAGTGATCCTCCCACTTCAGCCTCCCGAGTAGCTGGGATTACAGGTGTCTACCACCAAGCCCAACTAACTTTTGTATTTTTAGCAGAGACAGGGTTTCAACATGTTAGCCAGGCTGGTACTGAACCCTGGACTCAAGTGATCCCCCTGAGTTGGCCTCCTGAAGTGCTGGGATTACAGGCATGAGCCACCGCACCCAGTCAAAGGATCAGCTGTTTTAAAAATATTTTGTTGAAATGTGGTCTTGCCCAGGCTGGTCTCAAACTCCTGGCCTCAAGTGATCCTCCCAGGCCCAGGCATGGCGACCTTGCCTGTAATCTCATCTCTTTGGGAGGCCAAGGCAGGAGGATTGCTTGAGCCCAGGAGCTGGAAACCAGCCTGGGCAACATAGTGAGACCCCGTTATTTACAAAAATTTAAAAAATTAGCCAGGTGTGGGGGTGTGCACCTGTAGTCCCAGCTACTTGGGAGGCTGAGGTGGGAGGATCGCTTGAGCCTAGGAGTTAGAGGCTGCGTGAGCTGTGATCACACCACTGCCTTCCAGCCTGGGTGACAGAGAGAGACCTTATCTCCCAAAACACTGGGATTATGGGTGTGAGGCACCGCACCCAGCCCCTGCTTATTATTGAAAATACATCCCTTTGTATGCGTAACAGGAAGGACCCAGGACCAGGTTATGACAGGGGACACAGGCCCGGCGGTCATCTGACTTGTACAAATCTGGGTATTTGGAAAATGAGGGGCTGGGCTGCCTAGGAGGCAGAGTGGGCTTGGCTATAAAGCCTGGGTGGCTGCCAGATCTGGCCACAGAGGCAAGTCCAAGCCTCAGAGCTGAGCAGAGGCAGCTGGCCTTGGCCTCGCACCTCTAACGTGGGCAAGGCTGAGTAGGCACCTGGCCATTTGATTCAATGGGAAGGGAACAGCTGGGGAGATCTGGCATCTGGTAGGCGCCACCACACCTGCCCCGGCTGAAAGCTGGTAGTCCCTGTAGGGGGTTCCTCGCCTGTTGATGAAGCCATGGTGAGTGCCCTGAGCCTGTCCCCTCCTCAGCCTTCCTCCTGGGGACCTCTTGCTTTTCCCAGAAGGCTGCAGGAAGAAATCCCCTGCCAGCGACTTAATCTGGGCTGAGATATTATTATTGAAATGGAACAGTGCTTGTCAATGTTGGTAAGACGGAAACTAGACAGCCCCAGCAGAAGCTGCTCACATGCATGAATCCTTATGGCAACTCGGACTGCGCCGAGCACACGGATATCCACGTACCGCCTGTGGTGATTCCTCGGAGCCCCCAGGAATGTCACTGTCACCGAGCTTCAAGTCTGGGCTGTTTGGGGGGCCTTGCCAGTCTCGGGGCCTGGGGTCGGTGCTGCCAACTTTCTTCTTGAAACTGCCATCTGAGAACCCCAAGTCAGGGGCGTGAGGATGCTGCCATCCCATCGGGAGAGGGAACCTTCCCAGTCCACCCCGAGCCCCTACCCAGGTAGGAAACCCAGGCTGGTCCCCGAATGGTGACATCTGCAGCACAGACACCTGCTGGAGAGGAGTGGGCTGGTCTGGGTACTGCTGTCACCACACAACCAACAATGCCTGGAGGGGTACAGAAGTTTCCAGGAAACCAGCTGGGCACAGGGGCTCACGCCTGCAATCCCAGCACTTTGGGAGGCCGAGGTGGGCAGATCACCTGAGGTCAGGAGTTCGAGATCAGCCTGGCCAACATGGCAAAACTCCATCTCTACTAAAAATACAAAAATTAGCTGGGCATGGTGGCGTGTGCTTGTAATCCCAACTACTTGGGAAGCTGAGGCAGGAGAATAGCTTGAACCCAGGAGGTGGAGGTTACAGAGAGCAGAGATCAGAGATCACGCCACTGCATTCCAGCCTGGGTCACAGAGTGAGACTCTGTCTCAAAAAAAAGAAGGTTCCAAGAAACCCCATATAAGTGAATGTGCATCCTGAGGGGCGCTCTGGGGCGGGAGGGGAGGCGGCCCTGCTCTTACTGTTGCTGGGGCTATTTGTGCAGTCGTAGCCCCCGAAGGTCTCGGCCCTCCTGGGCGGGCCTGTGGAGCTGCCCCCGTCTTCCGCCTGGCCATTGGCGCTGCCTAGCCGCCTGCAGATCAGGCTCTGGATGCCCTCGACTGTGGAAAGAAGGGGACAGGAGGCACAGGTCGCCCTGTGGAAGTGTGCCGGGGGAATACGGAGTGCTAGGGCAGTGAGACCGGGGAGATGGAGGACTCACTGGAGTGGTGATCGCCTGCCCCAACTGTCTGCCATGGCATTTCAGCCCCACCATCCCTGTGCACACCCTTACTTCCGGTACGGACACCAGGACAGGCCAATCTGTGTCTAAGTGAGAGGACAAGGCCGTGGGGCAGCCATGGAGAGGGCGGGTACAGGCTCCTCCCACCCCTTCTGCCAGGCCGCCCTGAGCCAGGGGCTGGTGAATGCTGGATGTGGCCCTACTAAGGGCAAGCAGGAAACACTTGGTATATTACATGACAATGACCATACACTGATTGTATGACAATGGCCATTTGGGAGAGTGATTTTGCAGGGAAGTGCTGTCCATGGAAAGCCCTCTAGGACCAACAGGCTGTGGCCCGGCAAAGAGGTGGGGACAAGAACAACGGCTGCTGGAGCCGGATGGAAGGATGTCAGTGGGGCTGGAGGGAGAAAGGCTGACCCCTAGTCTCTGCTTTATTCTGTGGAAAGGCTCTGGAAGGCAGGGGCTGTGTCTACTTCCCTCATTGTTGAAAGAGCAGACTGGGGCCGGGCGCGGTGGCTCAAGCCTATAATCCCAGCACTTTGGGAGGCTGAGGCGGGTGGATCACGAGGTCAAGAGATCGAGACCATCCTGGTCAACATGGTGAAACCCCGTCTCTACTTAAAATACAAAAAATTAGCTGGGCATAGTGGCGCGTGCCTGTAATCCCAGCTACTCGGGAGGCTGAGGCAGGAGAATTGCCTGAACCCAGGAGGCGGAGGTTGCGGTGAGCCGAGATTGCGCCATTGCACTCCAGCCTGGGTAACAAGAGCGAAACTCCGTCTCGGAAAAAAAAAAAAAAAAAAAAAAAAAAAAAAGAGCAGACTGGGGCCACACACCTGTAATCCCAGCACTTTGGGAAGCCCAAGGCAGGCAGATCACTTGAGGTCAGGAGTTTGAGACCAGCCTGGCCAACATGGCGAAACCCGTCTCTACTAAAAATACAAAAATGAGCCAGGCATGGTGGTGCATGCCTGTAGTCCCAGCTACTTGGGAGGCTGAAGCATGAGAATCTGGAGCTCAGGAGGCAGAGATTACAGTGAGCTGAGATTGCGCCACTGCACTCTAGCTTGGGTGATAGAGCGAGACTCCATCTCAAAAAAAAAAAAAGAAAAAAAGCTTGGTGTGGTGGCTCACACCTGTAATTCCAGGACTTTGGGAGGCCAGGGCGGGTGGATCACCGGAGGTCGGGAGTTCAAGACCAGCCTGAACAACATGGAGAAACCCCGTCTCTAGTAAAAATACAAAACTAGCCAGGCGTGGTGGCGCACACCTGTAGTCCTAGCTACTGGGAACGCTGAGGCAGGAGAATTGCTTGAACCCTGGAAGCAGAGGTTGTAGAGCTGAGATCATGCCACTGCACTCTAGCTTGGGTGACAGAGCAAGACTCCATCTCAAAAAAAAAAAAAAAAGCAGACTGGGTACTGACCACCTGCCCAAGTTGCCAGCCCAAGGGCCTGGCAGCTGTGCTGGAGCTGTGCATGGGGACCCACCGAGGGAGCATGCGTGAGTTTTTCTGGGGTATCACCAGGGACCCACCTCCCAGGAAGAAGAGGAGCCTCTGGTGGGAAGGGAACCAGACTCAGTCAACTTCAGGTCCTCCCCACAGCCAGCCTTAGAGCCTCTGCACACAGGGAGCATTAGAGCGGTTGTTGAATGGTGAGAAAGTGCCTTGTATCTAAGGCCCTTCTGGCTCTAGCAGATACCAGTAGGGGGTTAGTACCGCTCCTGGGCCCCTCCAGATAGAAGCCTGTCCTGGACAGGCCTGGGGTCCCCTGAGAAGTCCACCCAGGTAGGACCGCACCCTTGAGGTGGGGGCAGCCAACTTACTCTCGCTCATGGCCGACTTGAGAATTAGCTCCCCCTGCAGGGTCTCGGATGGGTCCCCTCCTCGGAACAGGCCTCGGGGCTGGGGCAGGTCTTCCAGGCCGCTCATCTCGGCCATCTCCAGGTAGATCTGCTGCTTCTCTAGCAGGCTCTGTGCGATCAACTGGTCTTTCTTGCTCAGCCGCTCTGCAAAGTGACAGTGGAGGTGATGTGACAGTCAGCCCGGTTGACCTTCCCTGGGATCATTGGTGCCCCGGGGTAGGCTGCCCTGTGTCCTGCATTCCTGGGAGATGGGGGAGAGCATGGCCTTGTCCTCTATTTTCCACCTCGTTATAAAAATCAGGTTAGCTGTGGTGGCTCAGGCCTGTAATCCCAGCACTTAGGGAGGCAAAGGTAGGAGAGCTGCATGCAGGCAGGAGTTCGAGACTAGCCTGGGCAATATCATGAGACTCTGTCTCTACAAAGAAATAAAAAAAAATTAGCTAGGTGTGCTGGTGCACGCCCGGGAGGTGAGGCAGGTGGATTGCTTGAGCCTAGGAGTTCAAGGCTGCAGTGAGCTATGATTGCACCACTACACTCTAGCCTGGGCAACAAAGCAAGACCCTGTCTCTAAAAAAAATAAAATAGGCCAGGTGCAGTGACTCATGCCTGCAATCCCAACACTTTGGGAGGCCAAGGTGGGCAGATCACCTGAGGTCAGGAGTTCAAGATCAGCCTGACCAACATGGAGAAACCCTGTCTCTACTGAAAATACAAAATTAGCCGGGCATGGTGGTGCATGCCTGTAATCCCAGCTACTCAGGAGGTTGAGGCAGGAGAATTGCTTGAACCCAGGAGGCGGAGGTTGTAGTGGTGAGCCAAGATTGTGCCACTGCACTCCAGCCTGGGCAACAAGAGCAAAACTCTATCTCCAAAAAAAAAAAAAAAAAAAAAAAAAAATCGAACACAGCAGGGTGTGAGTGACAATTGCATCAAGCCCATTTATTAGTCTGGGACCAACTTAGAACCTTAGAAAACTGAGTTTTCTTTCTTTTTTGAGATATGATTGTAAAAATCAGGTTAGATGTGGTGGTTCAGGCCTATAATCTCAGTACTTTAGAAGGCGATAGGAGGACAGCTTGAGGCCAGGAGTTCGAGACCAGCCTGGGCAACAATATGAAACTCTGTGTCTACAAAGAAATTTAAAAACAGCCGGGTGTGGTGGTGCATGCTTGGGAGATGAAGCAGGCGGTGGCCTTGATCTCCCAGACTCAAGGGATCCTCCCACCTCAGCCTCTTGAGTAGCTGGGACCATAGGCATGTGCTACTGTGCCTGATTAATTCTTTTCATTTTTTTTTTGTAGAGGCGGGGTTTTGCCACATTGCCCAGGCTGGTCTTGAACTCCTGGACTCAAGCAATCTAACTGCCTCAGCCTGCCCAAATGCTGGGATTACAGGCATGAGCCACTGTGCCTGACAAAGACTGAGTTTTCTAATTAGGAAAGTTTCTCTTCAGGCCTGTGGGTCAAGGTTTTCTCCACTTAACTCCTCTTCTAAGCCTCTGGGGTTTTATCTTTTTTTTTTTTTTTTCCCCTGTTGGACTTATAAAGGGACTTATTTTATTAGACCTTCCTACTGGTGATTGCCAATATATATGCACCACATTCAGCTAAACTGTTCAACGCTCCTACCAGGTCAGTAGTTTTTCAGTTGATACTACTGGGCTTTCCAGGCAAAAAAATCATGACATATGTGAAAATAACTTTACCTCTCGCTTCCAATAATATCTTGCTTTGTTTTTTTTTTGTTGTTGTTTGTTTGTTTTTTGAGACAGAGTTTCACTCTTGTTGCCCAGGTTGGAGTGCAGTGGTGCAATCTCAGCTCACTGTAACCTCTGCCTCCCAGTTCAAGCGATTCTCCTGCCTCAGCCTCCCAAGTAGCTGGGATTACAGGCATGTGCCACTATGCCCAACTAATTTTTTTTGTATTTTCAGTAGAGACTGGGTTTCGTTACGTTGGTCAGGTTGGTCTCGAACTCCTGGCCTCAGGTGATCTGCCCACCTTGGCCTCCCAAAGTGCCGGGATTACAGGTGTGAGCCACTTCGCCCGGCCTCTAATAATATCTTATTGCTGTTTCTTTCCTCATCACCCTGACTGGAACCTTTAGGATGAAAATAATAACGGTGAGAGTGGGTGGCCTGACCGGACGCAGTGGCTCACGCCTGTAATCCCAGCACTTTGGGAGGCCGAGGCAGGTGGATCATGAGGTCAAGAGATTGAGACCATCCTGGTCAACATGGTGAAACTCCGTCTCTACTAAAAATACAAAAAAATTAGCTAGGCACGGTGGCGCGCGCCTGTAGTCCCAGCTACTCAGGAGGCTGAGGCAGGAGAATTGCCTGAACCCAGGAAGCGGAGGTTGCGGTAAGCCGAGATCACGCCATTGCACTCCAGCCTGGGTAACAAGAGCGAAACTCTGTCTCAAAAAAAAAAAAAAGAGAGTGGGTGGTCTGAACCTTCTCCAGATTTTAACAGGAGTGTCCCTAGGGTAGGATGCCATAGCTTTTGATAAGGATTTGAGATGGTTAAGAGTATCTTGGTAAAGAGAATATCTTTCTATTTCTTCTTTTGTTCAGAGGCAGGGTCTTGCTCTGTTGCCCAGGCTGGTCTCCAACTCCTGGCCTCGAGTGATCCATCTGCCTCCACCTCCCAAAGTGCTGGGATTATAGGTATGAGTCACTGGGCCAGGCCACTTACTGTTTTAGTATTACCCAATCTAAAAATGAATAATACAGACAGTGAAAGGGAAGAAGGGAACTTGCTGCAGGCCACAGGGTCCCTCACGGAACGTGGATGAACCTTGAGAACACCACACTCAGCGAGAGAAGCCAGACACAAAAGGCCATGCAGTGTGTGACTCCATTTATATGGAGTGTCCAGGACGGGCCAATCTACAGAGACAGGAAGGAGATTCCTGTTGCCAGGGTTGGGGTAGGGGATGGGGAGTGACTGGTAAGGGGGATGGGGCTTCTTTTCTAGGGAGGTGGAATGTTCTAAAGTGAATGTGGTTCTGGCCGCACAACTGGAAATGCACTAAAATGCCACCGAACCAAACGCATGGGAGAGTGAGTGGCGTGGTGCGTGAATTACATCTCAATAACATAATTAAACAAACAGGGAGGAGGAAGCTCTGGATGGAGGTTGTGGGAGCCCTGTGCTATTCCTTCATACGGGACTGGGACACCCTGTCAAGCTCCTGCCTGCATGAGGATGGGCTGGTGACGGCATGTGTGGCTGCATGGTCGGCTCTGGAAGGGGCTCAGGGCCCCTAAGCTCTACTCCGTCCCTTTTCCACATACCCCCAAAGGGCTAAATGACCTCTGGAAATCACTATGTCATGGCACAACACCGTTCTAATGCTTCATAGAGCTGCAGGACACAGCACAGCCCGAGGGAAAACACCAGGTCACGTGGGAGGTTTTATACAGGTCACCTGGGGGGCAGTCTGCTCTCCATGGCCAGTCCCGATGGGGGACCCAGGGCTCACCACACAAGGGTTGTGCCCACAGCGCTGTCTCCCCCTCACCTTGAAAGTCCCGGAGTCTTGTGGCTCGGGCTTCAACCACCTTCCTTTCCTCTTCCGCCAGGCTGAAGGGCCCCTCCTCCTCATCAGGGCAGCTGCAGGGAGAGGGGACGGGTGGGTAACTGTGCTTCCCAGCCAGGCCAGCCTCCGGCACAGACTATGACCGTCTCTGACTTTGGGAGTAATTTAGCTTTTTTTTTTCCTCACTCTGTTGCCCAGGCTGGAGTGCAGTGGCACAATCTTGGATCACTGCAACCTCCGCCTCCTGGGTTTAAGCAATTCTCTGCCTCAGCCTCCCAAGTAGCTGAGATTACAGATGCGTGCCACCACACCTGGCTAATTTTTTGTATTTTTAGTAGAGACGGGGTTCCACTATCTTGGTCAGGCTGGTCTTGAACTCCTGACCTCCTGATCCACCCGCCTCAGCCTCCCAAAGTGCTGGGATTACAGGTGTGAGCCACTGCTCCAGGCCCTGATTTAGCTTGTTCATGGTGCAGGAGGACGATGAGGGGAAGAAAAAGAGCCACTGGCATTTGTCTGCCCCAAAGCACCAGGGCATAACCAGGAAGAGGTTTTACCTGCCTTCCTGTGACTTGGAGGAAGAGTCCTGGGGACAACATGCTTGCAGGGGACCTGCAAGGTGTAGGTGGGAGGCTGCAAGCCCCACAGAGCTACAGCTACTGTGGATGGGGGTGGGGTGATCTGAACCAGGCTACAGCACCAGGAAGCCTCCAGGCACCAAGAGAGGGAGTTCTGGCCAGGCATAGTGGCTCATGCCTATAATCACAACACTTTGGGAGGCCAAGGCAGAAGGATGGCTTGAGGCCAGGAGTTTAAGACCAGCCTGGGCAACAGAGTGAGGCCCCATCTCTACAAAAATAAAAAAATTAGCTGGGTGTGGTGGTGTGTGCCTGTAGTTCCAGCTGCTTGGAAGACTGAGGGGGTAGGTTCACTTGAGCCCAGGAGTTTGGGGTTGCAGTAAGTTATGATTGTGCCAGCGCACCCCAGCCTGGGTGACAGAGCAAGAACCTGACTCTTAAAAAAAAAAAAAAGCCGGGTGCAGTGGTTCATGCCTGTAATCCCAGCTAATCGGGAGGCTGAGGTAGGAGGACCTCTTTAACCTGGGAGGCTGAGGCTGCAGTGAGCCGAGATTGTGCCACTGCACTCCAGCCTGGGTGACAGAGCAAGGTTCTGTCTCAAAAAGAAAAAAAAAAACAACAGGGAGGGAAAGCCAGCTGGTCCTGGGCCCTAAGAGGTGCTGGGCCCAAGGAGGAAGGACAAGATGCTGTGACCTGCTCCAGTAAGTCTGGCCCACGAATGCAGACAGCCCGCCATGTCACGTGGGCCTGCCAATGGCCCACAAGAGCAGAAAGGCCCAGGTTAGGGCTGCCTTTCTGGGCCTGTTGGCCTCCACATCCAACAGGTTGCGTCATCATTGAGTCATCAGAAGGAGCTGGAATGGCATCATGGGGCCCAAGCTGGGATGAGGGAGTTCAAGGTCACAGCCGATGGCCAACCGTCGAAGCCAAGGGTGGACTGGTCAGCAGAAGGAATACAGGGTGGGGAGACCCTCCAAGCCCTCCTCACCGTAAGGCCGATTGCCTCACTGGGAGCTCGGACGCACATCCCCCTGCCTTTTTTCCGAAAGCTCGGACATGCTCGGGTTGTTCCCTTTTCCCCTTCTCACCCAGCCTGGCTTGCCCTTAAAGAACCCAGTATGCAAGCAGGGTCTTGTGATTCTAGCCAATAGCAGCCAAGTCTTTCTAGCCAATAGCAGCCGAGTCTTTCTAGCCAATAGCAGCCAAGTCCTGTATGCAAACAAAGGCTTGTAACCTCACCCAATAGTAGTCCTGCTCTCCCACAACCAATCGAGCTCCTTCACTCCCTATAAAAACCCCACGACTGAGAGGACTCTGTGTGACTTCTCCAGCCTCTCCTGTCGGGCTGCAGAACCTCGCCCGGGAGCCTGAATAAATTCCTTCATATTGGATCTTCTTGTGTTGGCCTCAGTTTCTTTCCTTTTTAAACCCAGCAAGAACAAACCTCACACTCACCTCTCCACGACCCTTCGGATGTGAGCCATCCAGGCGTTCCTGTCCTCTTTGGAGCTCGTGTAGATTTCATACATCTCCGGCCCTTGCAAGGAGGCGCTGATCAGAAACATCGCTTTCTCCTCGTTGGCCACCTCCCTCACGATGAGCTTTTGTAATGAGATGATGGGTGGCTTCGAGTCCTGCATGGGTAGAGGGCATTGGGGAGGTCCCCCTTTACCCCACCGCACCCAAACAGCAGCGAGGTCATGGGCCTGGTGAGGGGAACTAATGGGGGTGGGGTGAGGTCATGCTCCTTGTTTCTTTTCAAACAATTCAAAGCAGATATATTTTGCCCTCTAGGGGAAAAAAAAGACATTATTGCAATAAAATCCTAGAATCCTTTTTTTTTTTTTTTTTTTTAACTTTTTTGGAGGCCAGGTCTTGCTCTGTCACCCAGGCTATAGTGCAGTGGTGCAATCATGGCTCACTGCAGCCTTGACCACCTGGGTTTGAGCGATCCTCCCACCTCAGCCCCCTGAGTAGCTGAAATTACAGGCGTGTGCTGCCATGCCCAGAAGGGGTCTCACTATGTTTCCCAGGCTGGTCTTGAACTCGTGGGCTCAAATGATCCTCCCACCTCGGCCTCCCAAAGTGCTGAGATAACAGGCATGAGCCATCTTGCCCCTTAGCATCCAGATAATATGTCAATTTCATCAGCTTAAATTTTTTTTCTAAAGTAATCAGCGGGCTGGGTATGGTGTTGCACAACTGTAATCCCAGCACTTTGGGAGGCTGAGGTGGGCAGATCACAAGGTCAAGAGATCGAGACCATCCTGGCCAACATCTCTACTAAAAATACACACAGTAGCTGGGTGTGGTGGCGGGCACCTATAATCCCAGTTACTCGAGAGGCTGAGGCAGGAGAATCGCTTGAACCCAGGAGGTAGAGGTTGCAGAGATCATGCCTCTGCACTCCAACCTGGTGACAGAGACTCGGTCTCAAAAAAAAAAAAAGTAATCAGTACTACATATACACACTACAAAGCTCAAAAGATTACTGTAACAGTATGTAGTATATAACAACAAATAAACCCATCTCTGTCTTGTGCCTCAGGCCACCCAGAGCCAAGGGTATTTCTAGTCTGTCACGCATCCTTCAAGAGACTATGCTTCCATAGACCAGCAAAATGCACATTTTAACTGCACTGTGTTCCCCACAGATTCATATGAGGTCCTGACCCCCAGTACCTCAGCATGTGGCTGTCTTTGGAGATGAGGCCTTATTTAAAAAGGTAAATAAGGTTCGGGCATGGTGGCTCACACCTGTAATCCCAGCACTTTGGGAGGCCGAGGTGGGTGGATCACCTGAGGTCAGGAGTTTGAGACCAGCCTGGCCAAAATGGTGAAACCCCATCTCTACTAAAAATACACAAATTAGCCGGGTGTAGTGGTGGGTATGTGTAATCTCAGCTACATGGGAGGCTGAGGCAGGAGAATCACTTGAACTCGGGAGGTGGAGGCTGCAGTGAGTTGAGATTGTGCCACTGCACTCCAGCCTGGGTGACAGAGCAAGACTCTGTCTTAAAAAAAAAAAAAAAAAAAGAGATGATTATGGTGAAATGAGGTCATGGGCGGGCCCTAATCCAATCTAACTGGCATCCTTCTAATAGGAGGACATTAGCATAGAGACACACACAGAGTAATGGCCAGGTGAGGCAGACACAAGGAGCAGACGGCTGTCTATAAGCCAAGGGGCCTCAGAAGAAACCAACCGTGCTGACACCTTGATCTTGGACTTTCAGCCTGTAGGAATGTGAGACAATACACTTCTGTGGTCTAAACCACCCGGTACTTTGTTTACAGCAGCCGCAGTAAACAAACACACTGGTTAAGAACACACCAGCAGCTGGGTGTGATGGCTCACGCCTATAATCCCAGCACTTTGGGAGGCCAAGGCAGGAGGATCACTTGAGGTTAGGAGTTGGAGACCAGCCTGACCAACATGGTGAAACCCTGTCTCTACTAAAAATACAAAAAATTAGCTAGGCATGGTGGTGGGCGTCTGTAATCCCAGCTACATGGGCCTGGGTAACCCACAGGTGCACCTCCCATGGACAGTTTCAGCCAACCCCCCACGAGGTCCCAGGGCCTTTTTTTTTTTTTTTTTTTTTTTTGAGACAGAGTCTCACTCTGTTGCCCAGGCTGGGGAACAGTGGCATGATCTTGGCTCACCACAATCTCCACCTCCTAGGTTCAAGTGATTCTCCTGCCTCAGCCTCCTGAGTAGCTGGGACTACAACGTGGGTCACCATGCCCAGCTAATTTTTGTACTTTTAGTAGAGACTGAGTTTCACCACGTTGGCCAGGCTGGTCTCGAACTCCTGACCTCAAGTGATCTGCTTGCCTTGGCCTCCCAAAGTGTTGTGATTACAGGCATGAGCCATCGCACCCAGCCTACCCTTCGTCTGAAGAGAGGATACATACCACAGAAGCAAAGACGTATTTCTGATCTTTTTCTTGTAGGAGCAAAAGCACGTCGGTCAGCAGGACAGCCAGGACATCTGGGGAAACAGCATGGAAGGAGGCCAGGAGGTCTTTCTGGGCACCCCAGCAGATGCCACCTCCCAGGAAGGTATAAGCAGTTTGATGTTTCCACCTGGACTAAGAAGTTTCCTTTCTGCCTCGCCTCCTCTAAGTCCCTTGCATGTCCAGAGCTCAAGCAGTTCTCTTTGCTGTAACAACACACCTGCTGGGTCTGACCTTTGAGTGTCTGATATGGTTTGGCTGTGTCCCCACCCACATTTCCTCTTGAATTCCCGTGTGCTGTGAGAAGGACCCAGTGGGAGGTAATTGAACCATGGGGGCAGGTCTTTTCCATGCTGTTCTCGTGATAGTGAATGAGTCTCACGAGATCTGACAGTTTTATAAGGGGGATTTTTCCCTGCACAAGCTCCCTCTCTTTTTGCCAGCTGCCATCCATGTCAGATGTGCGTTTCAAGGGCAACACCATTTTTGGGGAGCTGCTTCTGACACCCCTGTCTAAGTCAGATACACTTTTGCTAATTCTCTTGCACTACAGCCTGCTGGCTTCCTTAAAGCATCAGTTGAGCTTCGAACTCGTTTTTCTGTTTGCTTGTTTCTCTCTTTCAGCCCCAGTGACTGAAGCCCTAGGAGGCTAGGGGCCAGGTCTTGTCCCGTGGGGTGTATTCTTACCATCCAACTTGGTGCCTTGCGGGCAGAAGGCACTAAATCTATCTGCGAAATACACTCCTACTCAAATGACCAGTGGGCAAATGCTGTCATTTGGCCACCTCAATGACTCTCTCAAGCTCTTTAAAGATGCTGATGTGAATAGATAGCTTGGGATGTCTCTAGAGGCTCCAAAAATGAACAGGAAACCCAGGGATAAATCCTGAGCACTCTGGTCTGAACTGCAACATGGATCTTGAAAGCAGGGCTTGGACCACACTCCGGGCAGCAAGTGGGATGCTTGGGGACAATGATCAGCAGTCCTGAGGGTATTCTCTATCCACATGGGGGCCTCTCAGTGGCTGGGCCCATGGCAGGCAGGCTGGCCTGTGACTGTCCAGATGGGCAGCTGAGCATGTTTGGAATTCTGGGTCCAAACCTGGGGTGTCATGATGCTAACACCCTGGGTTTCCATCTGGAAATCAATGACTCAGTGTGCCCTCCTGGTTTGTACTGTACCCTTCCAAAGACCAGAGGAGGAGGAATGGTGATACAACCACCTCGTGTTATGCTACACACCAGCTGCCTTGCTCATCCTGACTCAGCTCATATCCTCCCTTCAGCCATGAAGTAGCCAGACCTCAGTGGCTCTGTGTCAGTTGACACCCAGCAAACCAACATGGTGCCCACCGATCCAAGAGGGCACCCACTGATCCAAGATGATGCCACCACTCCCAAGACCATGCCACCAGTCCAAGATGGCACCCACTAATCAAAGATGGTGCTATCACTCCCAAGACCATCTCACTGATCCGAGATGGCACCCACCAATCAAAATGGTACCCACTGATCCAAGAGGGAGCCTACTCATCTAAGATGATGCCACCATTCCAAGATGGTGCTCACTGATCCAGGATGATGTCACTACTCCCAAGACTGTGCCACCAATCCAAGATGGCACCAGCAACCAAGATGGCACCCACTGATCCAAGATGGTACCATCACTCCCAAGACCATGACACCAATCCAAGATGGCACCCACCAACTGAAATGGTGCCCATTGATTCAAGAGGGCACCCAAGATGGAGTCACTGACTGATCCAAGACGGTACTACCATTCCGAAGACTGTGCCACCAATCCAAGATGGCACCCATCAATCCAAGAGGGTGCTCACCAATCCAAGAGAGTACCCACCACTCAAAGAAGACAGCCACCACTCCAAGATGGTGCCACAACTAAAGATGGAGCTACTAATCCAGTATGGCACCTGCCAATCCAAGATGATGCCCACTGATCCAAGACGGCACCCACCATTCTAAGAGGGCACCCACAACTCCCAAGATGGTGCCACCACTAGAGATGAAGCTACTAATCCAAAATAGCACCCACCAATCCAAGATGATGCCCTCTGATCCAAGATGGCACCCACCATTCTAAGAGGGTGCCCAAAACTCCCAAGATGGTGCTACCAAGCCAAGATAGCACCCACCCATCCAATATGGTGCCACCAATCCAACATGATACCCAGCAATACAAAATGGCAACCAACACTCCAAAATGGTACCCACAGATACAGGATAGTGCCACCAATCAGAAGAGTACCCACCAATCCAAGATGGCGACCACTTATCCAAGATGGCACCCACTAGAGGTGGCCAGGGGCAGGCCTTTACCTTTCAAGCGCCCTGATGTGGTCTTCCAACACAGCATGCCCTCCAGGTGCAGCTGCCGCTGAAGCATGTCTTCCTTGCGGAAGGCGAGCCCGTTCTTGAGTTTGCTGGAGGACTTCAGGTCCATCTTCCCTGCGATCTCCCTGAGGCGCTGGCCCTTCTCACACTCGCTGACCTTGGCGTCCACTTGTGAGATGATATCTTTGATGAGGTTCAGAGCCTGGGTCAGGTCTTCATAGTCCTCAGTGCCAGCTGCCACACACAGCAGAGTTAGCTTCTCTCCTTTCCACTTTCACGAACACAACAGAAGTGGACACACTCGCTACATATGGGCATGTGGGATCTAGGAGTTGTGTTCTCCAAGGCCACCACTCAGAAGACCCTCAAGATCACTTCCCGACTGTGATCTCCCAAGATGCAAATGGTTCTCCAAAACAAGTGCAACGCCCCAGAGTTCAGTTTTTTTTTTTTTTTGAGATGGAGTCTCACTCTGTGGCCCAGGCTGGAGTGCAATGTCATGATCTTGGCTCACTGCAACCTCTGCCTGCCAGGTTCAAGCAATTCTCCTGCCTTAGTCTCCCAAGTAGCTGGGATTACAGGCACCCACCTGTAAAGAAGAGCCGGATGTGGTGGCTCACGCCTGTAATCCCAGCACTTTGGGAGGCCGAGGTGGGTGGATTGCGAGGTCAGGAGTTTGAGACCAGCCTGGCCAACATGGTGAAACCCTGTCTCTACTAAAAATACAAAAATTAGCTGGGCGTGGTGGCATGCGCCTGTAATCCCAGTTGTTCAGAAGGCTGAGGCATGAGAATAGCTTGAACCCGAGAGGTGGAGGTTGCAGTGAGCTGAGATTGCACCACTGCACTCCAGCCTGGGCAACAAGAGCGAAACTCCATCTCAAAAAAAAAAAAAAGAAAAGAAAAGAAACTCCAGCACCCAGCAAAGTGGATTCCAAAGGGAATTTATCCAGTCCGCTGCTAAAACAGGGAGCGAGTGCGGGGAGAGGGCCCCAGGCTGTAGCAGCACGGGTGGGCGGGGCAGCGGGGAGGAGGCCTACCTTCCGTGTTCTGGACGATGCGCTCCACCAGCACTGGGTATTTGGTTATGCGCTGCGTAACCAGGAGAATGCACTCCTGCACACCAAGCCGCCGCACGATGGAGAAGTTGCCAATTTTCTAAGAAACGGAAAGCAAGACCCCACATTAACACCTCAGCTCCTGCCCAATTAGTCAACAATTGGCTGCCAAGGCTGGGGGCACCTTCCTTTTTCTGCTCACCAGACCTTTCCTCTGCTGCTTTGGAGGAGAAAGACACGAAATACCTAAAGCAGGGATCACCTGCTGTATACACAAAGGCCACAAAAGGCCAGGTGTGGTGATCCACCCACTTCGGTCTCCCCAGAAGTGCTGGGATCCCAAGCGTGAGCCACCATGCCCATCCTGGTGCTTTCTGATGCTCACCTCTGGCTGAGAACCAAAAGTGGTCACCAGTCGCTCACTCTCGGGAGCATAGCACATTTTCTGCTTGTTTGCTCCCGCTGCTCTTGTATGCATTTTAGGGATGCCAGCACTTGCAAGGAGCCACTTAAGAGGACCAGAGCCGCTGTGGGATTTGCAAGAGTCCATGGATGGAGGTTTCATTGGAATCCCCCTCCCGGCTTCGAGGAACTGCGGCTCCAAAACGATTCTCTCCCATTCCCACCTACCTATAATGCAATGAAGTTTAAATGCATGTCACTCCTGACTTTGGACCCCTGGGTGTAGAATGCCACTGCAGAACCAAGTCCTGGCCAGGTCACAGGTGATGCAGCTCTTGTGGAATCAGCGGTGTTAGGGCCTCTGAAGAGGTCAACGTTGATAGAACCGACTACCTGTAGTCCAAGTGCGGTTTCTTTTTTTTTTTTTTAGTCGGAGTCTCGCTGTTGCCCAGGCTAGAGTGCAATGGTGCAGTCTCGGCTCACTGCAACCTCCGCCTCCCAGGTTCAAATAATTCTCCTGCCTCAGCCTCCCAAGTAGCTGGGATTACAGGTGCCTGCCACCACACCTGGCTAATTTTTGTACTTTTAGTAGAGACGGGGGTTTCACCATGTTGGCCAGGCTGGTCTCGAACTCCTGACCTTGTGATCCACCCACCTCGGCCTCCCAACGTGCTGGGATTATGGGCGTGAGCCACCACACCCGGCCCCAAGTGTGGTTTGTAGGGTGCTGGAGGTAGGGTCTCCCTTGACTTGGCTGACTCTAGCTGGGCTCTGAGCACCTACCCACTCTCACCTAAAGGAGGCAGGAAGATTATTCTACATGCCCCAGGGGCAAACAGGGACCAGCTAGGGGACAGAGGTTTGGAATAACCCTCCTTAAGACAGCTGGCATCCCCATGGCAAAACAGGCTGGCTCTGGAGGGCCAGTTCCTGTGGCAGCCCCTTCAAACAAATCCTTTGTCATTCAAACAGTCTGAAAAGTGATGGTCAGCAGGTCCCATGCTGAGGGCTGCAGGGGCCTCTCAGGGGCCACTGTGGCATGGCAAGGCAAAAAGTCTAGATATGCTTTCTTTGATTGATTTTGTTAATATGTATACATATATATGTGTGTGTGTGTATATATATATATGTACGTATGTATATATATAAAATAGAGATGGGGTCTTGCTATGTTGCCCAGGCTGGTCTTAAACTCCTGATCTCAAGTGATTTTCCCTCCTTAGCTGCTGGAGTAGCTGGGGATACAGGTGTGCACCATCGTGCCTGGCTAACTTTTAAATTTTTTGAAGAGACAGGATCTTGCTATGTGGCCCAGGCTGGTCTCGAACTCCTGGCCTCAAGTGATCCTCCCACCTTGGCTTCTCAAAGTGCTAGAATTACAGGCATGAGACTCTGCATCTGGCAGGCGTGAGACTCTGCATCTGGCCTGCTTTGGTTCACATCTCAGGTTTCTTTTGTTTGAGATGGAGTCTCGCACTGTCACGCAGGCTGTAGCATAATGGCATGATCTTGGCTCACTGCAACCTCCACCTCCTGGGTTCAAGGGATTCTCCTGCCTCAGCCTCCCGAGTAGCCACAGGCATGTGCCATCACACTCAGCTAATTTTTGTATTTTTAGTAGAGGTGGGGTTTCCGTGTTAGCCAGGATGGTCTCTAACTCCTGACCTCGTGATCTGCCCACCTCGGCCTCCCAAAGTGCTAGGATTACTGCGCCCAGCCAACATCTCAGGATTCTACCTAAGATTTCACTGATGTGTTCTGAATGGGGTTGTGGTTAAAACCAAAACCAAATCTTAAAAATCACGGCTACATAACAGGTGCCTTATACTTCCCAATTCCCAAGACTCTACAATTCTGTGGAAAAAACCCACAGCGAAGAATATAAGTTTTTGATTTAAAAAACTGTGTTTTTACCTTAATCAAGTTTTGGAATTTCTTGTTTTGCTGAAGCAGCAACTTATAATGACTGACAGCTTCATTGTGGCCACTACAAAACACACCATACTTTTCTTTCATTCTCTCGCCATTTTCACCTGAAAACTGATAGACAAAAGAAAGGAAATGTTACTCAGTCAAACACAAAAACTGCCAAAGGATATTTTCATCAAATTCGTCTGACTCTGCTAAAATAAATATTAGATTTATTTGCGTTCCATTTTCTTTCTTTCTTTTGAGATTGAGTTTCGCTCTTGCTGCCCAGGCTGGAGTGCAATGGTGTGATGTCCGCTCACCGCAACCTCCGCCTCCTGGGTTCAAGCAGTTTTCTTGCTTCAGCCTCTGGAGTAGCTAGGATTACAGGCATGTGCCACCACACCCGGCTTATTTTTGTATTTTTAGTAGAGACGGGGTTTCTCCATGTTGGTCAGGCTGGTCTCGAACTCCCGACCCCAGGTGATCCACCCACCTTGGCCTCCCAAAGTGTGGGATTACAGGCATGAGCCACTACACCCGGCACTTTCTTTCTTTTTTTATTTTAGAGACAGTGTTTTGCTCTGTGGCTCAGGCTGGAGTGCAATGGCACGACCTCAGCTCACTGCAACCTCCACCTCCCAGGTTCAAGTGATTCTCCTGCCACAGCCTCCCGAGTAGCTGGGATTACAGGTGCCGTCACCGTGCCTGGCTAATTTAAATTTTTTTCTTTTAATAGAGACAGTGTTTCACCACGTTGGCCAGGCTGCCCTTAAGTGATCCATCCACCTCAGCCTCCCAAAGCGTTGGGATTACAGGTGTGAGCCACAGTGCCTGGCTGCAATTCCATTTTCTAATATGTCCTCAAACAGAGAAATACTTCAGTTGGGGGTGTCTAATCTCAAGGTGTAGTAAAGAAATTGAAAAAAACCTTCTGCTTCAGGCTTTGCTATATCACAGATGCTATAAAACATCCTGAGAGCCAAGAAAAAAAATAAATTTCAGCCAAAGGACGTTAGAAACATAAAAAGTAGGCTGGCATGGTGGCTCACACACGTAATCCCAGCACTTTGGGAGGATGAAGCAAGCGGATCACCTGAGGTCAGGAGTTCGAGACCGGCCTGGCTAACATGGTGAAACCCCATCTCTACTAAAAACACAAAAAAATTAGCTGGTGTAGTGGTACGTGCCTGCAATCCCAGCTACTTGGGAGGATGAGGCATGAGAATTGCTCAAACCTGGGAGGTGGAGGATAGTGAGCCAACATCACGCCAGTGCACTCCAGCCTTGGTGACAGAGCAAGATTCCATCTCAAAAAAAGAAAGAAACATAAAAAGCAAAAGGAGGAGTGTTTTTCTAATTAGTTGACCCACGATGCCTCGAACAAACAGTTTGAGGTCACGTGAGGGGCACAGCTCCCCTGGGTAAATCTTGGCGTAGGGTGATCATTTGGGGTTAATATCACTGTCACGGATGGTGCTGGTCCACAGGTATGCTTTTTTCTTTCCCCCAGTGAGATGGTGTCTTGCTGTGTCACCCAGGCTGGAGGGCAGTGGGACGATCATACCTCACTGCAGCCGAGCTCAACTGATCCTCCCACCTTAGCCTCCTGAGTAGCTGGGACTACAGCTGTACACCACGGCTGGCTTTTTTTTTTTTTTTTTTTTTGAGACAGAATCTTGCTGTGTCTTCCAGGCTGGAGTGCAGTGGCACAATCTTGGCTCACTGCAACCTCGTTTTCCCGGGTTCAAGTGATTCTCCTGCCTCAGCCTCCCGAGTAGCTGAGATTACAGGCACCTGCTACCGCGCCCAGCTAATTTTTATTTTTTAGTAGAGATGGGGGTTTTATTCATACTGGCCAGGGTGGTCTTGAACTCCTGACCTCAGGTGATCTGCCTGCCTTGGCCTCCCAAAGTGCTGGGATTATAGGTGTGAGCCATCATGCCCGACCACAGCTGGCTAAATTTTCATGTTTTGTAGATACAGGGTCTTGCTATGTTGCCCAGGCTGATCTGGAATTCCTAGGCTCAAGCAATTCACCTATTTGGCCTCCCAAAGTGCTGGGATCACAGGTGTGAGCCACTGCACTCAGCCAATAGGTATGCTTTGAACGGTTGAAAGCATCAGTGATTTGAACAAAAAAGCAAAACCAACCAACAAAACAAGAGCACCGAAGAAAGTAACACTGAATAGTGTTCAGCCAGCCAGGGACACTGGCCAATTTGGGCCCCTGTGTTTCTAGAATATGAACTGCAGGCATTGCTGCAAGGGGCTCAGAACTGTAAATCCTCAGGGAGCAGGCACTTGACAAACAGGAGCCACCCTTGTTTTATTATTGAAAAGAACAGGCCGGGTGCGGTGGCTCACGCCTGTAATCCCAGCACTTTGGGAGGCTGAGATGGGTGGATCACGAGGTCAAGAGATCGAGACCATCCTGGTCAACATGGTGAAACCCCGTCTCTACTAAAAATACAAAAAAATTAGCTGGGCATGGTGGCGCGTGCCTGTAATCCCGGCTACTCAGGAGGCTGAGGCAGGAGAATTGCCTGAACCCAGGAGGCGGAGGTTGCGGTGAACTGAGATCGCGCCATTGCACTCCAGCCTGGGTAACAAGAGCGAAACTCCATCTCAAAAAAAAAAGAAAAGAAAAGAACAGGCTAGCACAACGGCTCATACCTGTAATTCCTATACTTTGGGAGGCTGAAGTGGGAGGACTGCTTGAGGCCAGGAATTTGAGACCAGCCTGGGCAACAAAGCAAGACCCCATCTCTACAAAAAATAAAAGAATTAGCCAGGCATAGTGTTCCCTGGAGTCCCAGCTACTTGGGAGGCTGAGGCAGGAGGATCACTTGAGCCCAGGAGTTCGAGACTAGCCTGGGCTATATAGTAAGACCCCATCTCTACAAAAAATAAAAAGTAGCCGGGCATGGTGGTACATACCTGTAGCCCCAGCTACTTGGGAGGCTGAGGTAAGAGGATCACCTGAGCCTGGGAGGTTGAGGCTGCATTGACCTGTGACTGCACCACTGCATTCTGGCCTGGGCGACACAGCAAGATCCTATCTCAGAAAAAAAGAAGAAAGGAACAGAGTCATGCCTGTGATCCCAGCACTTTGGAAAGCTGAGGCGGGCAGATCACATGAGGTCAGGAGTTTGAAACCAGCCTGGCCAACACGGTGAAACCCAGTCTCTACTAAAAACTATAAAAATTAGCTGGATGTGGTGGCGGGCGCCTGTAATCCCAACTACTCCAGGCTGAGGCAGGAGAATCACTTGAACCCAAGAGATAGAGGTTACGGTGAGCAGAGATCACGCCACTACACTCCAGCCTGGGCAACAGAGGGAAACTCCATCTGAAAAGAAGAAAGGAACAGAGACAGGGCACAGGCTATGAAGACTGTTCAGGTGAACATGACTGCACCCACCTGCTGAACCAGGAGGTCACCGATTTTCTGGATGACATAATTCCGGTCACTGCCCTCCTCCAGGGACTCCTGGCGGCGCCCCTTGAGCCGAGCGAGAAAGTGGCTGTGCAGCTCCAGCAGGTCGTCAGCGCATGGGAAGAGGCGGCTGATGGCCTTGCTGTTGAACTGCAGCTCCTCCTGCAGGGCCCTGGAGTACACCTTCAGCATGATCTTGAGCGTCCGCACGTGGTGCACCTCCGTCTGCATCAGCTCTGCAGGGACACGGATGGCAGGACTTGCCCTCGCTGGCTCCACGGCCCCAAGGGGCAGTCTCGGCTACCGCCTGCCCTTCACGTGCCTAGTAGGCTTCTGAGAGTTCTCTGCCTAAGACCTTACATCTTTGGGGGTCTTTCTTACTTCCCAGAGTGTTCAGGGTTTTGAGTGCTGCGGGGGATGCCCAGCCTGACGGAGCAGGGGAAGGAGAGACCCCTGGGGCCTCCCATCACAGGAGGGTTTTGTGCCCAGTGTCATCAGACAACAGTTTAAGTCTGCGTAGTTATTTATTTATTTTTTTTTTGAGACAGAGTCTTGCTCTGTCACCCAGGCGGGAGTGCAATCGTGCGATCTCGGCTCACTGCAACCTCCGCCTCCCAGGTTCAAGCGATTGTCCTGCCTCAGCCTCCTGAGTAGCTGAGATTACAGACATGTGCCAGCACATAGCTAATTTTTGTATTTTAAGTACAGATGGAATTTCACCATGTTAGCCAGGCTGGTCTTCAACTCCTGACCTCAGGTGATCCACCCACCTCAGCTCCCAAAGTGCTGGGATTACAGGCGTGAGCCATCAAGCCTGGTCGTTTTTTGTTTTTTTTTGCCTCCCAGGTTCAAGCAATTCTCCTGCCTCAGCCTCCTGAGTAGCTGGGATTACAGGTGCCCGCCACCAAACCTGGCTATCAAGTCTGTTTTTTTTAGCAAGAAGAGTATTCTGAGGAACACGCCTATCAGTGTAAAACTCACACAGCTGTGTGTGTCCCTGACCAGACCTACACTGCAATGAACAAGATGTTTGTGTTCCCCCAAATTCTGTTTTGAGACTGAGTCTCACTCTGTTGCCCAGGCTGGAGTGCAATGGTGTGATCTCAGCTCACTGCAACCTCCGCCTCCCAGGTTCAAGAGATTCTCCTGCCTCAGTCTCCCGAGTAGCTGGGATTACAGGTGGGCACCACCACGCCCGGCTAATTTTTGTATTTTTAGTAGAGACAGAATTTCACCAAGTTGGCCAGGATGGTCTTGATCTCTTGACCTTGTTATCTACCCATCTCGGCCTCCCAAAGGGCTGGCATTACAGGCGTGAGCCACCGTGCCCAGCATGTGTTCCCCAAAATTCATATGTCAAAATGCTAATCCCCAAGGTGAGAGAGAGAGAGAGAGAGAGAGAGAGAGAGAGAGAGAGAGAGAGAGAGAGAGAGACAGACAGACTGGTTGCCATGGCTCACACCTGTGATCCCAGTACTTTGGGAGGCTGATCACTTGAGCTCAGGGGATTGAGACCAGCCTGGGGAACATGGTGAGACCCTGTCTTTACAGAAAATATAAAAATTAGCCAGGTGTGGTGGCCCATGCCTGTGGTCCCAGCTACCGGGGAGGCTGAGGTGGGAGGATTGCTTGAGCCTAGGAGGTTGAGGCTGCAGTAAGCTCTGATTGTGCCACTGTACTCCAGCCTGTGCAACAGTGAGAGACTCTGTCTCAAAAAAGAAAGAAAGAGAACAAAGGAGAGAGAGAAAGAAAGAAAGAGAGAAAGACGAAGATAAGGAAAAAAGGAGGGAGGGAAGAAGGGAGTGAGCAGAGAAGAGAGTCAGGGCCGGCATGGTGGCACAGGGCTTTGGACTCCTCACCATAAAGGACGTCTTGTCTTTTCACCACCTCTCTCTTTTGCTTCTTGGCGTAGGCCGGGTCCACAGCGAGGCTCCAGGACTCAGCTTCGAACTCGTGGCCATCTGACTCAATCTCACTCCTCAGTGAGGCGGCGTAGGGATCTGAGGGAAGAGTGAGGGGCAGCTGCTGGGGACCCAAAGCCACGCCACCCTGATTCCCTCTCGGAGACATGCTGACACGGGTCCCAGCTCTTCCCAGGAGGGACAGGGACTGTGTGACAGCTGCAAGAGTGCAGAGATGACCATACCTTCTACAAAAATGGACTCAGTGTTCGAAGATGTGAGGGACACAGAGTCATCGGCTGCCTGCTTAAATTTTAAAAACACAGAATCGGCTTCATCCATCTCTCCTGTGATTGGTCTGAGTGCAAACAATAAAAACAATTGTTTTAGAAAAGTGAATTAAAAACACACAATTTCATGCAACAAAGGCACATCGGTGACTCCTTCCAATTCAATACCCTCTGAGAACTTTCCAGATTTTCACAGAAGCCTCTACTTTGTCTACAGATCATTTTTAAAAATTGGGAGATTTGCTGGGTGCGGTATCTCACGCCTGTAATCCCAGCACTTTGGGAGGCTGAGGCCAGCTGATCACCTGAGGTCAGGAGCTTGAGATCAGCCTGGCCAACATGGCAAAACCCTGTCTCTACTAAAAATACAAAAATTAGCGGGTGTGGTGGCAGGTGCCTGTAATCTCAGCTACTTGGGAGGCTGAGGCAAGGGAATCACTTGAACCCAGGAGGCAGAGGTTATGGTGAGTCGAAATTGCACCACTGTACTCCAGCCTGGGCGACAGAGTGAGACTCTGTCTCAAGAAAAAAAAAGGGAGATTATCTGTCAATGTCACATGAGTACTTCTTCCACAGTAACTTCCTTTAATGTTAGGGATGTTCAAAACAGGGTGTGGGTTGCAGCTTCCTTGACAGAACACGAGCCCACTTGGGGGCCTGGGATCTTTTCTACCAGGAGTTAAGTGGAAATGGCTTCATGGTCAAGGGTAGGACAGTCCTTACTCAGAGGAAAAAAGATAATCGACTCCCTTTCCCACGAACTCATGGAATAGTCAGCACACACATATCAGCCTCTAGCATCACCTTCTACCCGGATGCCTGAAGGCATTATCAAGGGAACCACTTTGAAGTCCTATAAAATGAGGTTAAGGCACAGATCACCGGACGGCGCCTCCACACATGCCCAGCAGGACTTTGAGCATCGCCTCGAGTAAGTAAGGATCCCTCGAGAATATTAAGAGAACTGGCTCCACCAGTGGCTGAATATACCCCGGGACACACCGTTTTTGTAAAAAGGCGTGGATCCTGGAAGCGAGTGCTAATGGGAATTTCTCTGCTTAGCGTGGGGGCTGCCGTGTGGATTCACGCAAATCTAAGTCGGGGTCTCCCTCTGGAGAGAGGCTGCCAACAGGTCCCAGGGGAATGCCACCCACCCCAGGGAAGAGAAGGGACCCCGGCTTACCCGAGTTGTGTCCCAGGGCCAGCCGGGCTCGGTGTTGGCTGGGGACCACCCTTCTGAGAGACCGTCATACCGACATTCCTGGAGAGGGCCGGGCTGCCATCTGACAGGAGGGTGCCCCGGGGGTGCTCCTTGAGCGAGGCTGTGACAGAGGCAAGGACAGAGTTGGTGCTGAGAAAGTGGGTAGGGTAGTGGAGGTCGCCGGCGCGGAAGCCCCGCTCCGACTGCGGCCGCAGCACCGACAGGATCTTGGAGGTCAGCAGCTCGTTATCCAAGAAGACGTTCTCGCTCCATTTCCTGGGGAAAGAGCCGTAGAAAGACAGCTCGGGGCGGCCGGGGAGCGCGCCGTGCCTGTCCCCGCTTTTGGAGTGAGCGTTCCCCATGGTCGCGCCAGGGGCTCCGGGACCCGGCGCGGGGCCAGGCTGGGCTGTGCCGTTTTTATGCCTCGGTGGGATCCTTCTAGAAAACAGAGCTGCGTCTTCCCTTGCTGTATTGGCTGAAGCAGCGGGTCTGGAGGGCAGGATATTGGTCCCCACTGTGACCATTTAGTGTGGAAATTGCACAGTATTTGCTGCTTCGGTAGAATAAAACAGAAAAAAAAAAAAAAAACCTCTCCCGCTCTCCCTTGGTTTTTGCTGGGTGTAAAAAGCCAGTGAGCTGTTTGAGTTTGCTGTAAATAGTCTAAGATCATGAAACAGGCAGCTGTGCGCCTGGCATGCTTCATACCAACACCACGCACATGATGAGAATTCATCTGAGATCAGATGTTAGGATGACTCTTAAGACCCAGAGATCGCGGGGCATGGTGTTTAGCTGCCCCTGGTCATCAGCACTGGAATAGAATTCTACCATCCACCGGACGTGAGGCTCTGATTCTGTTTCATAACCCAAACCAACCCAACATCAACAGGGGCTACAAACAGGGGCTGCAAACAGGGGCTACTTGAAAGGCTGAGGCAGGAGAATCACTTGAACTGGGGAGGTGAGGGTTGCAGTGAGCCAAGATCGCGCCTTTGTTCACTACATCCATCTGTTCATTAATTTAAGGGTTCAGATTATAGGATAAGCTTACCTACTCACGGAAAGATGCAACTCTTTTAATTAATTAATTATTATTTTTAGAGACTGTCTCACTCTGTAGCTCAGGCTGGAGCGCAGTGGCACAACCATAGTTCACTGCAGCCTTAAACTCCTAGGCTCAAGCAATCCTCCTGCCTCAGTCTCTTGAGTAGCTGGGACTACAGGTGTGCTGTATAATTAAAAAAAACTTTTTTTTTTAGAGAGATGCGAGGTCTCGCTATGTTGCCCAGGCTGGTCTTGCACTCCTGGCTTCAAGTAGTCCTCCTGCTTCAGCCTCCCAAGATGCAACTCTTAATGAAAGCTCAACTATCACTCATTACACTCAGTTTTCCCTTCCTATTTGAAGCCTCGTTGAGATGGGCTACATGGCTAGTTTATTCTTACATTTTATAAATTGTATCTTAAAGCTCTGCCCAGGTAGGGACAAAGAGTAAGTAGCATTAAAAAGAAATCTGAGCCAGGCATGGTGGCTCATGCCTGTAATCCCAGCACTTTGGGAGGTCAAGGTGGAAGCATCGCTCGAGGCCAGGAGTTCGAAATCAGCCTGGGCAATGTAGCAAAACCCCATCTCTAAACAACATGAAAAATTAGCCGGTCACAGTGGCATGTGCCTGTAGTCCCAGCTACTCAGGGGGCTTAGGCAGTAGGATCGCTTGAGCCCAGGGGTTCAAGGCTGTAGTGAGCCATGATTGCACCACTGCACTCCAGCCTGGGTAACATTGAGATCCTCTCAAGAAAAAGAAAAGCAAAGAAAAAGCAAAGCAAAGAAAAGAAGAGAAAAGAAAAGAAATCTAATCTGTCAGGCTGGGTGTGGTGGCTCACACCTGCAATCCCAGCACTTTGGGAGGCCGAAGCAGGTGGATCGCCTGAGGTCTGGAGTTTGAGACCAGCCTGGCCAACATGGTGAAACCCTGTCTCTACTAAAAATATAAAAATTAGCCAGGTGTGGTGGCGCATGTAATCCCAGCTACTCGGGAGGCAGAGGTTGCAGTGAGCTGAGATCACGCTACTGTACTCCAGCCTGGGCAACAAGGTGAGACTCAGTCTAAAAAAGAAAAAAAGAAATCTGATCTGTTCAGTGACCTCCTGGGTCTAGGTCCCGACACACCACTGGTTAGTCTGCGTTCCAGGAAGAGAGCAACTGAAAGTCTACTTCTTGGGAACACGGAGTTATAAACCTTGGGGTGGGCAGAGCTTGCCCTAGAGGAAAATGTACCTTCAGCAGCTCTCCCGGGAGAGGATTAGGCATTCTCTGAGCAACTTTTAATTTTGCTGTAGTCCGGGCACAGTGACTCATGATTGTAATCCAGCACTTTGGGAGGCCGAGGCAGGCGGATCACGAGGTCAGGAGTTCATGACCAGCCTGGCCAACAGAGTGAAACCCTGTCTCTATTAAAAATACAAAAATTAGCTGGGCGTGATGGCAGACGCCTGTAATCCCAGCTACTCAGGAGGCTGAGGCAGGAGAATTGATTGAATCCGGGAGGCAGAGGTTGTGATGAGCTGAGATCACATCATTGGTGCTCTAGCCTGGGTGAGAGAGCTAGACTCTGTCTCAAAAAAAAAAAAAAAAATTTAGCTGTAAATGGAAGGTGAAGGTAAGGTGCAGGTGGGTAGGTGTTAGAGATTTTCTGGCAGAGGAGTAGAGGATGCTTGCCAATTAAGACATTAGCCACTAAGCTGTGTACCACCACATTACACATATTCTCAGCAGCTGTTCATTCCTTCCACAGCTCAGCACAGCAAGGATGATGACATTCGTTCACTGGCCAGAAACATTCTGACATCATGATAATAAATGACTAACAATTACTATTATTATAGGAGACAAAGCAGATAGAGATGTCACTCACATAGCAACACCCATGTAAAGAAACAGGAATCCCGAACCGAGGCGACACAGTCCAGGACAGGCATTTCCTGCCATTTCTGTACAACATTCAACTCCACCCAGGCGATTCTGACTGTAATGTATAAATATGGGGCAAAACCTGAGATGTATGCTTTGTCCAGTGTCCTGGCATGGCTGACAGATGGTTGCTTATGGACTGAGGTCCTGACTGGGGTCAGATGAATTCTGCTCTATTAGAATAAATACTCCATAGAAGAAAAAGTCACTAAAAATAGCATCTGGCCAGACGAGGTGGCTCACACCTGTAGTCTCAGCACTTTGGGAAGCCGAGGGGGGTGAATCATTTGAGGTCAGGAGTTCAAGACCAGCCTGGCCAACAAGGTGGAACTCCATCTCTACTAAAAATATAAAAATTAGCTGGGTGGCAGTGGCAGGCACCTGGAATCCCAGCTACTCAGGAGGCTGAGGCAGGAGAATTGCTTGAGCTTGGGAGGCGGAGGTTGCGGTGAGCCAAGATCATGCCACTGCACTCTAGCCTGGGCAACAGAGTGAGACCCTGTCTCAAACCAAACCAAAGCAAACAACATAAGAACATGTAAGCAATGCCCACTCCCGAAATCAAGTTGATGGCAGAAAGAAAAAAAAAGAAATGCTGATTCCAAAGAATTTTAATAAACTATTGGTAATGCTAAATCCAAGGAAACAGATGCAAATCTTCCATTGATAATTTAGAAGACACTGAAGTTTTCACATGTTAGGGTCATGACCAGGGACAGCAGGCACCTCTGGACTCAAAGAAGTACAAGGGACAGAATTTCAGTTAAAAGAATGATGGTCCCACTAATATATTGTAATAATCTACTTATGTGTTTTGATTACTGTCTATCTCCCCAGTCAAGTGGAAAACAATACAAGACAATAAAACAAAAGCCAGGCCGGGTGCGGTGGCTCACGCCTGTAATCCCAGCACTTTAGGAGGTTGAGGCAGTGGATCAGCTGAGACCAGGAGTTCAAGACCAGCCTGACCAACATGGCGAAACCCTGTCTCTACTAAAAATACAAAAATTAGCCGGGTGTGGCGATGCACACCTGCAGTCCCAGCTACTTGGGAGGCTGAGGCAGGAAGATTGCTTGAACCCGGGAGGTGGAGGTTGCAGTGAGCCAAGATCGTGCCACTGCACTCCAGCCTGGGTGACAGAGCGAGACTGTCTCAAAAAAGAAAAAAAGCCACTCCCTGGTAGAGTGGGGACTTCCTAAAAAACAAGTCAAAAAAAGGTCAAAGAAGTCACTTTTTCACTGAATATGAGTCAACTCTTTAAAAGGCAGGAAATTCTGACACCTGCTACAATGTAGCAAAACCCCATCTCTAAACAACATAAAAAATTAGCCCGGCACAGTAGCATGTGCCTGTAGTCCCAGCTACTCAGGGGGCTGAGGCAGTAGGATTGCTTGAACGCAGGGGTGAGCGATGATTGCACTCACTACACTCCAGCAGCCTGGGTGACAGAGCAAGACCCCATCTCAAAAACAAACAAAAAACAGAGAGAGCTGAGGCAAGAAGGTGGATCTCCCTTTGTTTGACCTCAGATGGGAAAAGGTGTTGGACCATCCAGAATTTTCACTGCTCACCTCAAATGTCCCATAAGTACTGACTTGGGGGTTGTAAACAAAATTCAGCAGGTAGGTGAATTCGCAAATACAGAATCCACGAATAACGAGGATCTACTGTAGATAACAAAGTTTGCTGAATGAGAAGTTATATTTTAGAACACTCTTGTTTTTTCTAGTACATATCACACTTCTTTGGACCACAGATAATTCTTTGCATTTCTTTATAATTTGTTACAGATATACTTCTGAAAAAGTATCTAAGATGGCTTTTTATCATTTGGGGGGCAAGGACTTTTTACAGAAAAGTTTAATGATGTGCATTTAGCTGTAATGGAACCTACTGAGATAAATTATTCTTTTTCCACTGGTACTCCAGAGGAGTCTATGCCTCCCTCTCACCCACCCAATCTACTTAAGACTTATTTTTTATTTTTTTGGAGACAGAGTTTCACTCTTTTTGCCCAGGCTGGAGTGCAATGGCACAATCTTGCTCATTGCAACCTCTGCCTCCTGGGTTCAAGCAATTCTCCTGCCTCAGCCTCCCAAGTAGCTGGGATTACAGGCAGGTGACACTATGCCTGGCTAATTTTGTGTTTTTTTTCATAAAGACTGAGTTTCACCATGTTGGTCAGGCTGGTCTTAAACTCCTGACCTCAAGTGATCCACCTGCCTCGGCCTCCCAAAGTGCTGGGGTTACAGGCAAGAGTCACTGCACCTGGGCTACTTAAGGCTTTTAACATAAGAGGTGGCAGCACTAGGTGGCTCACACCTGCAATCCCAACACTTTGGGAGGCCAAGGTGGGAGGATCAATTGAAGCCAGGAGCCAGAGACCAGCCTGGGCAATATAGTGAGATCTCATCTTTAAATAATAAAAAAAAAAAATTAGCCAGGCATGTCCGTGTGTGCCTGTAGTCCCAGTTACCTGGGAGGCTGAAGTGGGAAAATTGCTTGAGCCCTGGAGTTCAAGGCTGTGGTGAGCTACGATTGCACCACTGCACTCCAGCCTGGGCGACAGAACGAGACTCTGAAAAAACTGAAATAAAATGAAATAGAATAAGAGGTAGACAGTCATAAATTGAGTCTTCCTGGAACACATGAGGCCACTGAAATAGCTGATGGGTCAAGACATGAGTCAGTGGCCCTGCCCCAGACCCGCTCTATTGATTACGTCTTTTGATCCTGTATTTGTGATGCTCTGACATCTTGGGGCTCTGCTGACCATGGGTGCACGGCCCTTCCCAAGGCTGCTGGCCAGGTTCTAGAGATACAGGGCCTGCGGCCAAGGCAGAGCTCAGACCCCTAGTTGCCTCCTTTCTGGGGCTCTCTTTGCCTCATTATCTCGGGGCCCCGTCCTGAGCCTGCTCACCCTGCCTGGCCCGTTTGTTCCCTGGGAAACCACAGTGAAGACCCCTGTCCATATTTTCCCCTCTGTCCCCCAACTGACCCTTTGCTTCCCCGTGTGGTTCCTACGTGGCGTGCCCTGCCGCCTGCTTCCAGGGGACTGTGAATATAAACTTCTTCCATCCTGATGGTCAATTTCTGGGTCTGTGAGTCTTACCATACTGGGTTAAGACAAATCATGGGTACCCTAAAACACCAGCTGCTTAGGAGCCACAGGTCTGCCTGCCAGGGATGGGAGAACCTCAGCTCTTCTGATGCTGGTTTTTTTTTGTTTTGTTTTGTTGTTTTTTGAGACAGAGTCTTGCTCTGTCACCCAGGCCAGAAAGTAGTGGTGCCATCTCAGTTCACTGCAACTTCTGCCTCTATGGTTCAAATGATTCTCCTGCCTCAGCCTCCCAAGTAGCTGGGATTATAGACACCCATCACCTCGTCCAGCTAATTTTTGTATTTTTAGTAGAGACAGGGTTTTGCCATGCTGGCCAGGCTGGTCTCGAACTCTTGAGACCAGATCACTCAGGTGATCTGCCCGCCTGGCCTCCCAAAGTGCTGGGATTACAGGCATTAGCCACCACATCTAGCCTACGGTGTTTCTTTTTGGGGTTCTAAGATCCACTGTGGTGACTCTGTGAATATACGAAAAGCCCCTGAGTTGTACGCTTAAACGGGTGCATCGTATGGTCTGTGAATTACATCTCAATAAACCCGTTCAACCAACAAACTCACACCTGTAATGGACAGGCTTCTTTCTGCAGGAGGAGAACAAGACATTTGATCTCCAGCTCAACATACGGTGGGAATTAGTCACTCTGTTCTTGGCTCCGAGAGAGACACTGATACGTATTTATCTCCTGCTACCATTTTTCCTACAGCAGACAGCCATGGCGCTTGGGGTTCAGCTTGTGCTGTCCAGCACTTTCTGTGCAGCTGTAAAAGCTACTCAGAGTTTAATTAGCGCCTCCTGCCCACTGCTGAGAGGTGCGATCGATTGGCGAGCACCTGGCCTGCCACGGCCACTGTATGTCACAGAGCTCTTTCTGCAAGGGGACCTGGAGAATGGATGGGAAGAAGTGAACGGTGAAAATCAAAACAGTTCTAACTTAAGGGGGGAAAGAAAATATACCCTGTTCTCAGCCACAAACATAGACAGTGGCCTGTCCTCAGGGTGATTTTTAAAAGTTGGTTTTGTCTTGGTTTCGTGAATTCAAGAGTAGTCTCTGGACAGGCACAGTGGCTCACGCCTGTAATCCCAGCACTTTGGGAGGCTGAGGTGGGAGGATTGCTTGAGGCTAGGTGTTTGAGACCAGCCTGGGCAACATAGTGAGACCCTGTCTCTATTTAAAAAAAAAAAAAAAGACCCACTAAAAAAAGCAATCCCTGAGCAAGTTAGATGACAAAGCTTTTGTGACAGATGTCAGGATCCCACTTGCATTACTTTACTGGGACAAAATATTCCATACTTTTTCTTCTTCTTTTTTTTTTTTGAGACAGATCTTACTCTGTTGCCCAGGCTGGAGTGCAGTGGCGTGATCTCGGCTCATTGTAATCTCCGCCTCCAGGGTTCAAGTGATTATCATGCCTCAGCCTCCCAAGTAGCTGGAATTACAAGTGCCTACCACCACGCCTGGCTATTTTTGTATATTTAGTAGAGACAGGGTTTCTCCATGTTGGCCAGGCTGGTCTCAAACTCCTGGCTTCAAGTGATCTGCCTATCTCAGACTCCCAAAGTGCTGGGATTATAGGCATGAGCCACCACACCCAGCCTAAGACCCCATACTTTTTTTTAGTGCCGTTGTGTTTCCTTTGTGATTCAGTCTGTCATAAATCCTGTAAACTATAGGCATTGTCCTCTGATATCCAAGCACACTCCTCATCAGATCTTACAGGAACAGGACTCACCAAAAATTACATGAAAACAGCTGAGTAGTTACTGGTCTGTTGAAAGCAGTATTCAAGAAAACCTGATATGCCTTTTTTTTTTTTTTGAGACAGTCTCTCTCTGTTACCCAGGCTAGAGTGCAGTGGCGTGATCTCAGCTCACTACAACCTCCGCCTCCCAGGTTCAAGCAATTCTCCTGCCTCAGCCTCCAAGTAGCTGGGACTGCAGGTACATGCCACCACACACAGCTTATTTTTATATTTTTAGCAGAGATGGGATTTTACCATATTGGTCAGGCTGGTCTCGAACTCCTGACCTCAGGTAATCCACCCACCTGGGTCTCCCAAAGTGCTGGGATTACAGGCATGAGCCACTGTGCCTGGTCTGCCTTCTTTTTTTAAAAAGAGATAGGGTCTCACTCTGTCACCCAGGCTGGAGTGCAGTGGCATGATCATGGCTCACTGAAGCCTCCAATTCCTGGGCTCAAGGGATCCTGCAACCTCAGCCTCCTGAGTAGCTGGGATTACAGGTGTGTGCCACCATGCCCAGCTAATTTTACATTTTTCTGTAGCAACAGGGGTCTCATTATGTTGCCGAGGCTGGTCTTGAATACCTGGCCTCAAGTGATCCTCCTGCTTCAGCCTCCCAAAGTGCTGGGATTATAGGCATAAGCCACTGTACCTGGCCCTGATATGACATATTAGGTGACTGTCTTAATTGGTCTCAAACTGTCTTTTATATATAATCTAGAAGCACACTGACTTCTAGAAATGCCAATTGGTAAACAAGAATTGCCTATCCTGGCTGGGTACAGTGGCTCACACCTGTAATTCTAGCACTTTGGGAGGCCAAGGTGGGTGGATGACAAGGTCAGGAGATCGATACCATCCTGGCTAACAAGGTGAAACCCCATTTCTACTAAAAATACAAAAAATTAGCCAGGTGTGGTGGCACTCGCCTGTAGTCCCAGCTACTTGGGAGACTGAGGCAGAAGAATCACTTGAACCCGGGAGGCAGAGGTTGCTGTGAGCTGAGATTGTGCCACTGCACTCCAGCCTGGGCAACAGAGAGAGACTCAGTCTCAAAAAAAAAAGAGAATTGCCTATCCTAAATTGCAGATTCCTATAACCTCTCGCTTGTAAAGAGACCCCGAACATCTTTTGAAGGCAGCCAGGCCCTGGTACATAAGTCTCCACAGTTTTCTGCAAAGGACTACTCAAGAAACAAATGGGGCTGGGTGTGGTGGCTCAAGTTTGTAATCTAAGTACTTTGGGAGGCTGAGGCAGGAGGATCCCATGAGCCCAGGAGGTTGAGACTGCAGTGAGTGGTGACGGCGTCCCTGTACGCCAGCCTGGGCAACACAGTGAGACCCTGGCTCTGAAACAAACAAAAACAAAAAGAAAGAAACAAGTGACCCAGACAAATGTCTTGGGTTCAAGGCTTGGCCTCAGAAACAACGGCTCCTTTTTTCACATTTAGGGAAGTTTTCTGTCCCCAGCCATCCATCTGTTCTTTGTTTCAGCCAAGACTTTCTTTTAGGCTGAGAGTGCAACCTGGCTCTAGAGAGTTCTAGCAAGCACTGGCTTACTGGCGAGGGTTCGAGAGACAATTAAAGAAAATCTGATGCCAGATGAAGCTTTCAGTTCACAGTTCCTGGCTTTTCAGCCACCTGAGAATAGACTAAATCGATGAGAAGATGACTCATTGATTTTTCTTCCCTGCCTCATTTTGATGTTATACAAGCAAGATAGTATTAAAAAGAATTAAAAGGTAGGTGGAAAAAACAAAAAAACCTCTTCATCCCACACCTCGGGGTACAAAGAAAAATTAAAAAAGACATGTTGCAGTTTAGAAGGTAAGTATGACTCAGAATGTTCTTCCCAAACCTGGTACTGTCCAAAAACAAAAAACAAAACGAAAAGCCTCCTACCCCAAATCACATGTCAAACCCCCAAAATACCATTAGAAACAACTGTGGTAATTTGTAGCAACAGGTACTATGTATTTAGTGCTTCTTGCATTCCAGGCTGTGTTCTGAGCACTTAATATATTTTTCTTGTTTGTTTTGTTTTTGCTTTTGTTTTGAGATGGAGCCTCACTCCGTCACCCAGGCTAGAGTGCAGTGGCACAATCTCGGCTCACTGTAACCTCCGTCTCCGGGGTTCAAGTGATTCTCCTGTCTCAGCCTCCTGAGTAGTTGGGATTACAGCTGCCCACATCCACACCTGGCTAATTTTTGTGTTTTTAGTAGAGATGGGGTTTCACCATGTTGGCCAGACTGGTTTCGAATGCCTGACCTCAAGTGATCTGCCTGCCTCGGCCTCCCACTTAATCTTCCTATCTTCCTTCCTTCCCTCCTCTCTCCTTCCTTCCCTCCCTCCCTCCTTCCTCTTCCTTTCTTCCTGCCTGCCTCAGTCTCCTGAGTAGTTGGGATTACAGGCATCCACTACCACACCCAGCTAATTTTTGTATTTTTAGTAGAGAGAGGGTTTCATCATGTTGGTCAGGCTGGTCTCGAACTCCTGACCTTGTGATCTGTCCACCTCAGCCTCCCAAAGTGCTGGGATTACAGGGATGCATCAACATGCCCGGCCCTCACTTAGTATTTCCTAAGTCCTGCAGTCATTACAATGACTCAATAGTAGGTACTACTATTATTTTAGCTTTTTATAAAATTTTGAAACAGTGTCTCACTCTGTCACCCTGGCTGTAGCGCACAGGCACCATCACAGCTCACTGCAGCCTCGACCTCCTTGTCTCGAGTGATCCTCCCACTTCAGCCTCCTGTGTAGCTGAGACCACAGGTGTATGCTATCATGCCTGGCTAATTTAAGATGGGGTCTGGCTATGTTGCAAAGGCTGGTCTCAAACTCCTGGACTCAGGTGATGCTCTTACCTTGGCCTCCCAAAGTGCTTCAGTTCATTTTTGTTATAAAGTATAAAGTTTAGTTTGAGGTTTGTTTATTTATTTATTGTCTGTGGATGAGGGCATTATTGTTCCATTTTATTTATTTATTTGAAGATAGGGTCTTGTTCTGTCACCCAGGCTGAAGTACAGTGGCACAGTCACAGCTTACTGCAGTTATGAATTCCTGGGCTCAAGCAGTCCTCTGGCCTCAGCTTCCCAAGTAGCTGGGACTACAGATGCATACCACCATGCCCAGCTAATTTTTCAGATTCTTTTGTACACAGGGTCTTCTTATGTTACCAAGGCTAATCTCGAACTCCAGGCTTTAGCGGCCCTCCCACCTCAGCCTCCCAAAGTGCTGGGATTACAGGCAACACCATGCCTGGCCTGAGTTAATTTTGGGTGCAGAGGCTCACGCCTGTAATCTCAGCACTTTGGGAAGCTGAGGTGGGTGGATCACTTGAGGTCAAGAGTTCGAGATTAGCCTGGCCAACATGGCGAGACTGCATTTCTACCAAAAAAAAAAAAAATTAGCCAGGCATGGTAGCGCATGCCTATAGTCCCAAGTACTCAGAAGGCTGACGCAGGAGGATCGCTTGAGCCTGGCAGGTTGAGGCTGCAGTAAGCCATGATCATGCCGCTGTACTCTAGCTTGGGTGACAGAGCGAGAGTTTCTTTATCTCTTTTAAAGAAAAAAAAGCAACATGGAAGTATCTCAAAAGTTAAATCCACCAGGTGCAATGTGGTAGCCTGAGTTGGATTCTGGAGCAGAAAAATAGCTGAAATTTGGATAAAGCTTGGGAGTTTAGTCAATAGTGACTATTAACGTTAGGGGAAACTGGGTGTGGGGTATGTGAACATTCTCTGTTCTACCTATGCAACTTTTCTGTAAATTGAAATTATTCCCAAGCAACAGGTTCATTTAAAAAAAAAAAAAGTACATTGAGGCACACGTCAATTAAAAACAAAAAAAAAAGTACTCTGGCCGGGCTCGGTGGCTCACGCCTGTAATCCCAGCACTTTGGGAGGCCAAGTCAGGTGCATCACCTGAGGGCACTATCTCCTGGCCAATGTGGCAAAATCCTATCTCTACTAAAAACACAAAAATTAGCTGGGCGTAGTGGTGGGCGCCTGCAATCCTAGCTACTCGGGAGGCTGAGGCAGGAGAATCACTTGAACCCAGGAGGTGGAGATTGCAGTGAGCCAAGATCACATCATTGCACTCCAGCCTGAGCAACAAGAGAGAAACTCTATCTCAAAACAAACAAACAAGCAAACAACAACAGAAACCTTCTAGGACACACTGAGGCTTGTTAACCACAACACAGTGAGTTTTTGGTGAGGCATGTGCACGGGGGTGCTTTGAATTAAGAAAGAACCAGAACTCACTGCCCAGGAGACAGTGCCCTCTCCGTGGCATGCATGCCACTGCCCTCTGGGCCCTCCTGTGGGATCTTCTAGAGCCTCCTCTCATGGGTGTGGGGCCCTCCTTCTGTGCCAGCGACATGAACCACAGCTTGGGGCGCCTGTGGGATGATGACCTCTTTTGCACCCTGAAGTCCAATCGGTCCCTGGTCCTGCCTTCTGCCTGTTTGTTTTTTTGAGATGAGGCCTCACTCTATTGCCCAGGCTGGAGTGCAGTGGTATATCTCGGCTCACTGCGACCTCTGCCTCCCGGGTTCAAGCGATTCTCCCATCTCAGCCTCCTGAGTAGCTGGGATTACAGGTGCCTGCTACCACACCCAGCTAATTTTTATATTTTTAGTAGAGATGAAGTTTCACCATGTTGGCCACATTGGTCTCAAATGCCTGACCTCAAGTGATCCTCCCGCCTCGGCCTCCTAAAGTGCTGGAATTACAGGTGTGTGCCACCGCACCCAGACTTCTGTCTGTTTAACAAGCTTTGGTGCTGCCACCCGGTCACTTAGCCTAGGCTGAGATCACCATAGGTAGCTGCCCATCCAGACTCACTCATTCTCATCCCGCCCAATCTACAGGGTCCAGACCCTCCCTGGCCTCACCTCTTGCCATGTTTTGTACCCTGCACCCCAACTACGCTGACATGTCATCCAGGGAGCCTCAGAGCCCCTGACCACTTGGCTCACGGCACCTCCCTTATCTGGGCAGCTGTGGGGCCAGGTCAGAGTCCTTCTGCACGGCCTGCCCCTGGCTGCGGATCCCATGGCCTAGGCCTGCAGGCTTCCTTTACAGCTCAGCACACTCCTGCCTTTATGGCGCCACGCTGCACTTTGACCTCCCTGATAGCAAGGGTCAGGTGCTGCTCCTCTCCAGGCACTGGCGCTACAGCAGATCTATGCACTCAGTCTGTTGCGGCACGAACACACAGTGACGCAGGCTACCACAGGTCTGTGACGAAAGGTGCAGTCGGGGAGGGCAGCGGGTAGAGTGAGGAGAGAGATCAGGGAGGACACCCAAACATGTGACCTGCAGAGGCTCAGAGTGATCTCCTTCTTAGCCATTTCACTGTCCTTTTTTCGAGACAGTCTCGCTCTGTCACCCAGGCTGGAGTGCAGTGGCATGGTCATAGCTCGCTGCAGCCTCCAACTCCAGGGCTCAAGGGATCCTCCTGCCTCAGCCTCCTGAAACATTAACGACAAAAGCCACCGTCAGGGCCATTATCTTTGGTGGGATTTTAAGTTCCACTTAAAACAAAAAAACCTCTTTGGAAGGCCAAGGTGGGAGGATCATTTGAGCCCGGGAGTTGGAGACTGCAGTGAACTATGATCGCACCACTGCACTCCAGCCTGGGAGACAAGGGAGAGTCCGTTTCAGAAGCAAGACAATCTCCATGCAATCTCCAGGTTGTGGGGTCACCAGGCCCTGCTGGAAGGTGACGGAAGGCCACGGGCAGGAAGCAAGTGGGTGCCCAGCTCGACAGACGGGAACACAAACTACCACCCAAGAAAATCAAGTTAAAAACTGCCTGAAGAAATGCATTATAAGCATTGCTATTTCTTAAGTGAAACTGTGTGGCCCTTCAACTTAGCTACCACCCATCCCCATTCACATAGACAGGAAAATCCTTATGCATTCTCAACACTACAGCAGGAATTAACTGTTGAACTACTTTCTGGTTTTAATATCTTATTCTTCCTACTGTTTATTGAAGTTCTGAACACGTTTGCCCAGAGGTTTGACCTGTTACACGCTCTTATTCTATTCCTTTAAAAGAGAGGTTATTTTCATTTTTTTCTCTCTTTTATTTTTCCCTTTTTTGAGACAGAGTCTCACTCTGTCATCCAGGTTGGAGTGCAGTGGCATGATATTGGCTCACTGCAGACTCTGCCTCCCAGATTCAAGTGATTCTTGTGCTTCAGCCTCCCAAGTAGCTGGGATTGCAGGTGTGTGCCACTACACCTGGCTAATTTTTGTATTTTTAGTAGAGACGGATTTTACCATGTTTCTTAGACTGGTCTTGAACTCCTGAGCTCAAGCAATCTGCCTGCTTCAGCCTCCCAAAGTGCTGGGATTACAGGTATGAGCTGCCACCGTGCCTGGCGTTTTTTGTTTTGTTTTGTTTTAAGAGACAGGGTCTCACTCTGTCATCCAGGTTGGAGTGCAATGGCCTGATCATAGCTCACTGCAGCCTCAAACTCCTGGGCTCCAGTGATCCTCCCACCTCACCTCCCAAGTAGCTGGAACTATAGGAATACAGCACTCCCACACTCGGCTGATTTTTGTATTTTCTGTAGAGACATGGTCTTGCTATATTGCCCAGGCTGGTTTTGAAACACTCCTTCCTGCTCTCAAGCAATCCTCCCACCTCGGCCTCCCAAAGTGCTGGGATTACAGGCCTGAGCCATCGAATCCGACCTTCTTTTTATTTTAGAGGCTGGGTCTCACTCTGTCACCCAGGTTGGAATGAAATGGCATGAACATAGCCCACTGCAGCCTCCAACTCCTGGGCTCCAGTGATCCTCCCACCTCAACCTCCTAAGTAGCTGGAACTACAGGCACACAGCACTCCCACACTCGGCTGATTTTTGTATTTTCTGTAGCGACAAGGTCTCGCTATATTGCCCAGGCTGGTCTTGAAACACTCCTTCCTGCTCTCAAGCAATCCTCCCACCTTGGCCTCTAAAGTGCTGGGATTACAGGCGTAAGCCATTGTGCCTGGCTCACGAAGCCCACAGACATGCCCCCTCCAGGGCACTGGGTAGACACACCTGCCCTTGGACCCAACTTGCAAAAAAAGGCTGCTGGGGCAATGTTTGACCTCAGGGAGACTCTTTTCTTCACTGGGGGCTCTCCAGGAGCCTGCAGTGAATTGGGCCCCAAAACATCCTATGTGTGGATTTCCTGGCAGGTTCTGCAACAGCAAAAAGGCCAGATGGAACCACATTCTTGCCTTCAAGTGGGGCCCTGGGTTTTCCCTGCCTCGAGTTTATGAGGGAAAAAGGAGGGTGGGGTCCTCTCTAACCCCAAAGTGCCTGACTTGGGCTCCTCTACCCCAAGAATTCAAACTTAACTTTCTCTGACATTCAGAAGGGTCTGTAGAACCTTTCAATGCTGCGAGGTGACCTATGATTTTGGGATATTTGATAGCATAACTAAGAACTCAAGAGTCTACAGTGAGAAACCTCATGCTCCATGGAAACCAATCGAAGCCACTTTTCCTTCTGGGACCAGTCTCGTCCTAAGAGTAAAGAATGCTTCACAGTACAATACACGCTTGCTGTTAACTGGATGTTGATTAGGTGTCTGGCAGAATACCTAAAAGTAAATTCTTTGGTGCTTTTTTTCTTTTTGAGACAGGGTCTCACTCCGTCGCTCAGGCTGGAATAAAGTGGTGCGATCTCGGCTCACTGCAACCTCTGCCTCCCAGGTTCAAGCAATTCTCCTGCCTCAGTCTCCCGAGTAGCTGGGACTACAGGTGTGCACCACCACGCCCAGCTAATTTTTGTATTTTTAGTAGACACGGGGTTTGGCCATGTTGGCCAGGTTGGTCTCAAGCTCTGACCTCAGGTGATCCACCCACTTCGGCCTCCTAAACTGCTGGGATTACAGGCCAGAGCCACTGCTCCCAGCCCATTCTTTGGTGCTTTTTTTCCGTTTTGCGACAGGTTCTTGCTCTGTTGACCAGGCTGGAGTGCAGTGGTGCGTTCATAGGTCACTGCAGCCTCAAACTCCTGAGCTTAAGCAATCCTGCTGCCTCAGCTTCCTGAGTAGCTGGGACTACAGGCACGCACCACCATGGCTGGCTAATTTTTATGGGTTTTTTTTTGGTAGGGACAAGGTGTTGCTATGTTGCCCAGGCTGGTTTTGAACACCAAGCCTCAAGTGATGCTCCTGCCTTGGCCTCCTAACGTGCTGAGATCATAGGCATGAGCCACTGTGCCCGGCTGCTCATCATTCTTAATAAGCTTTAACTTCAAAGGTTTGTGCTGTTTTTGTGGAGGAGTAGGGGGAGACCCCCACCTTTTTCCATTGATATAAAAGGCATTTCTCTAAACATGTAAGGCCAAGCCAGAGCACTACTCTTGTTTAATAAAGATAAGAACTAAGGCAAACTGCTCTAGGTGAGTCACCTTAGGGGGATCAGGAAAAAAAAAGAACAAAGTGGAACATTCTTGGGCATAAAACCAGTTGGCTGCATGTTATGGTCTTAAAAACGTACAAATGTGGTACAAACTCTTCACCTGCAAAGATTCCTGGCTGATAAGAAATGGCTCTCAGGAAATACTGATAAGGGCTCATGAAAAAATGTCACCTATAGCACTGTTGCCTGAATTTGAGCCTTCTTAATGAACAGTACAAGAGTGAACTAAAATTTAAAGTTAAATTAAAATCGACCGGCACTCTTACTACCATCACTCACAAATGTATCTAAGCCCCATCTTTATTGACATGGGTGTATATCTTCACAGTTATACATGGGTGTATCCCTTCACAGAATCGCAGGGAACATTTGAGTATCTCACGTTGGTATGGCTATGTAAGTATTACTTTAATCACTCCCCTGCTGTTAGACATTTGATGCATCCCAATTTCATACGTGAGTCTCCGTGGGATGGGATATGGACGCAGAGGTTACAGATCCTTTCTGATTTTTCAGATATGCATTACCAAGTTGCTCTTCCCAAGGACTATGCTAGTAAGTGCAGCCTTGAGGAAAATCTGGCCGGGTGCGGTGGCTCACACCTGTAATCCCAGCACTTTGGGAGGCTGAGGTGAGGAGTTCGAGACCAGTATGGCCAACACAGTGAAACCCTGTCTCTACTAAAAATACAAAATTAGCTGGGTGTGGTGGCACATGCCTATAATCCCAGCTACTCAGGTGTCTGAGGCAGGAGAATCGCTTGAACCCTGGAGGTGGAGGTTGTGGTGAGCCAAGATTGCGCCATTGCACTCCAGCTTGGGCAACAAGAGCAAAACTCTGTCTCAAAAAAAAGGAAAGAAACAAAGAAAATCCTGGATGGCGATATCACAAATAGCAACTAACTGAAGCTGCTTGGCATTACAGGTGCTTGTCCTCATTTTTCCATTCTCCAAATTTCCTGCTACAGCCATATGGCTTTTATGATTAAGAAAAAAAAAAGTTAACATTAGGAACAGCTGGGTAAAGATTATCTGGGAACTCCCTGCACAATCTTCAAAAAACTCAGCTGTCAGTTCAGACATGGTGGCTCACCCCTGTAATCCCAGCACTTTAGGAGGCTAAGGCAAGAGGATTACTTGAACCCAAGAGCTCAAGGCTGCAGTGACCACATGGGCAACATAGCAAGACCCTGTCTCTACAAAAAAAATGAAAATTTAGCAGGGTGTGGTGGTTTGCACCTGTAATCCTGGCTACTCCAGAGGCTGAGGTGGGTCTATCACTTGAACTGGGAGTTTGAGGCTGTAGTGAGCTATGGTTGCACCACTGCAATCCAGCCTGGGTAACAGAGCAAGACCCTGTCTCTGAAAAATAAAAAAGTAAAAAAAAATCATGTCAGTCTAAAATTATTTCAAAATAAAAGTGTAAAAAGCTCAAAGTGGACCAGGTGCAGTGGCTCACGCCTGTAATCCCAGCACTTTGGAGGCTAAGGTGGGTGGATAGTCTGAAGTCAGGAGTTCGAGACCAGCCTGGCCAACATGGTGAAACCCTGTCTCTACGGAACAAAATTAGCTGGGTGTGGTGGTGCCAGGCCTGTAATATCAGCTACTTGGGAGGCTGAGATAGGAGAATCGCTTGAACCTGGGAGGTGGAGGAGTGAGCCGAGATGGCAACACTGCACTCCAGCCTGGGCCAAAAGAACAAGACTCTGTCTCATAAATAAATAAAATAAAAAGCTCAAAGTGGAAGGCCACCCTTTTTGATGCCACCCCAGATCAATAGTGTGTCAGTTTTCACAAGGCTTGCTTCTATGAGATTCACTTCTGGACCCACTTCCACTGGACGCACTAGATCACAGAGCTTCTTCTATTCATACTAGATCCACTTTCTCCGTGGGGGTCGGGGGCTGGAGAATTAGGGGTATCTTGGTACATGACATTTCTCTTCCAGAACACAGGCTTTGGTGTCAGGTAGAACAGGGGTTTGAATCTTACTCTGCTATGTGCTTTTTGTTTTCGAGACAGAGTCTCTTGCTCTGTCACCCAGACTGGAGCGCAGTGGTGCGACCTCGGCTCACTGCAACCTCCGCCTCCATGGTTGGTTCAAGCGATTCTTGTGCCTCAACCTCCTAAGCAGCTGGGATTACCGCTGTGCATCACCATGCCCAGCTAATTTTTTCTATTTGTAGTAGGGAAGGGGCTTCACTTTGTTGTCCAGGCTGGTCTTGAACTCCTGACCTCAAGTGACCTGCTCACCTCAGCCTCCCAAAGTGCTCCCCCTACTTTTGTGCTTTTACTACCTTTGTGATTGTGGCCAATTAATGACCTGGTTTCCCCTGAGATTGTTTAGTCATCTGTGCCGAAGCAATAAACAGCATCCACCTCAGGACTGCTGGGACAATTCAACAGGGAAATAAACCACAAGAGTCGCCGGGCGCGGTGGCTCACGCCCGTAATCCCAGCACTTTGAGAGGCCGAGGCAGGCGGATCACGAGGTCAGGAGATGGAGACCATCTTGGCTAACAGGGTGAAATCCTGTCTCTACTAAAAATAAAAAAATTAGCCAGGCGTGGGGGCGTGAACCTGTAATCCTAGCTACTTGGGAGGCTGAGGCAGGAGAATCGCTTGAACCTGGGAGGTGGAGGCTGCAGTGAGCCGAGATCATGCCACCACATTACAGCCTGGGTGACAGAGCAAGACTCCATCTCAAAAAATAAAAAAAGAAAAGTTAGAAAATATTTTGTTGTGGGACTGATTATGTGGTATTCAAATGAGAAGAAATCTCCAATCCAGAGGAGCCCAGGTGATCAGGAGGTGTGTGTTAGCAAAGAATGATGGAATCCCCAATAGTGAGAGCTGGGGTGGCCTGATGAGGAAGGTGAGTCATTTTGCCTGGAGGCAGGAGGTCATGGGATCCTTTGCACTGGGTTTTGAGGGATGAATAGGAGGTCATTAGAAGAAAGAAGGATGAGGGAAGGTCATTCCAGGAGAGGACAGTGGGCAAGGACAGAGGCATTAACAGGGGGAATGATGGCATACTGGGGGTAAGGTGGTTACAGGTCAGGGGGCTGGGCCATGGGCGGGAGCTGGGCAGGTGGGGAGTGCTGGAAGAATGTGGCCCGAGATGAATATCAAAAGGCAGGCTGGGAGGGGCACGTGTGGCATTTTACATGCTGCCCTACGGCACTCTTCCAACCAGATGGGGAGCCAGGGGAAGGTTTTAGGCCACCGAGAGGCATGATTAGACCTGTATTACAGAGGTAACCGGTGATAGGACAGGCCAATGATTAGACGGGGGCAGAGAGATGACAGAGGCAGGGAACCAGTTTGACAGCCTCAGTGCAAGGTGACAAAGTCCTTAAGGAAGGCAGAGGGCGAGAAGTCAGGGCAGGAGTTCAGAGGCAGACCCAGTGGGGCTTGGTGCCCTGTGAAACACGGGCGTGGATGGAGGAAGTAAGGACGATGAAGAGGTCTAGTTTGGGCCACTGAGGTGGGACCTAGAAGAAGGAATGGAGAAGGGGACAGAGGTGGGAGAAAGAACAGCAGTTCTCCCAGCAGACACAGTCAGTCTGAAATGCCACCCAGGAAACTCTGCTCAAGTCCTGAAGGCTGTTGAGACATGCGTGGAGTCAGGGTCACCATCAAGGCTGGGGATATATATCTACATATTTATTTATTTATTTTTGAGATGGAGTATCATTCTGTTGCCCAGGCTGGAGTGCAGTGGCACAATCTTGACTCACTGCAGCCTCCATCTCCGGGGTTCAAGTGATTCTCCTGCCTCAGCCTCCCAAGTAGCTGGGATTACAGGCATGTGCCACCATGCCTGGCTAATTTTTGCATTTTTAGTAGACACAGGGTTTCACCATGTTGGCCAGGTTGGTCTTGAACTCCTGACCTCAGGTGATCTGCCTGCCTTGGCCTCCCAAAGTGGTGAGATTACAGGCGTGAGGCACCGCGCCCGGCCAAGGCTGGGGATATCTATTTGGGAGGAACCCATGTGTAGAAATAGAAAAGGAGAGGAGGGTACAGCCGTCCTGCATATATGAAAAGCAGCCCTCCGTATCTGCGGGTTTTGCATCCTGAGAACACTGTATTTTTGATCTGCTTTGGTTACAGGAGCAGAACCTGTGGCTGCAGAGGGCCGACTGAATGGACTGAAAAAAGTCTGTGTGTAACTGGACCCATGCAGTGGAAACCCGTGTTCAAGGGTCAACTGTAGTGAAAGACAGATTCCTGAGGAACAGCATTTGGAGGCTGAGGTGGGCAGACAGCTTGAGCCCAGGAGTTTGAGAACGGCCTGGACAACACAGTGGGACCCCATCCCTACAAAAAATACAAAAATTAGCTGGGTGTAGCGTCGCACACCTGTAGATCCAGCTACTCAGGAGTCTGAGGTAGGAGGGTTACTTGAGCCCAGAAGGTGGAGGCTGCAGTGAGTCAACTCTGCACCGCTGCACTCCAGCCTGGGTGACAGAGCAAGACTGTCTCAAAACAAAGAAACAAAAAACAGTTTTGAACAGAGCTGTCCGCCATCCATCCCAGCTGGACCAGCACAACGGATAGAGTCGTAAGACGCTTCCATTTGACAGGCTCACCCCATAACGTCCTCTCTCCAGGACAGGTGTGACTCAGGGCAGGGCCATGTCTGCTGGTAAACTGTGCTTACCCAGAGCCATTACCGTTTGTTCCCAGGGCTGTGCATGCCATCGCCGCCTGTCATCATAGTTATGCACTTGAGCAACAAAGTGCTGCCTAAACTCATGGACCATGAGTGCAAACGAGTTGAGTGTTTCTATGAAACAGAGTCAAATGCTTTGGAATAACTAAAAAGGCACTTAAAAACAGGCAAAACAGGCCGGGCACAGGGGCTCATGCCTGCAATCCCAGCATTCTGGGAGACCGAGGCAGGCTGATCATCTAGGTTGGGAGTTCGAGACCAGCTGGGCAATGTGGTGAAACCCCGTCTCTACCGAAAATACAAAAATTAGCTGAACGTGGTAGGGCACACCTGTAGTCCCAGCTACTCAGGAGGCTGAGGCACGAGAATCACTTGAACTGGGCAGGTGGAGGTTGCAGTGAGCCAAGATCGCGCCACTGCACTCCAGCCTGGGCAACAGACAAGCAAGTCTCAAAATAATAATTGCTCAGCAAGGCATGGTGGCATATACCTGTAGCCCCAGTCACACCCGTACTTAGGAGGCTGCAGCAGGAGGATCACTTGAGCCCAGGAGTTCAAGACCAGCCCGGACAATACAGCAAGACCCCATCTCTAAAATATATTTATATATATAGCTGGCCTTTTTTGATTAGTCGCCAGTCTCTGAGAGCTCAGCTGGCCTGAGGCCGTCATTGGGGCTTAGTGTTTCTCCTCTAGGCAGCTTCCTCCGGTGGAGTGTGTGCATTCAAAACACAGACGCAGAAGAGGTAAACCACCTGAATGGGCTAGGGGTTCAGAAGTCTGTCCTGGGGGGAAGTGCCCTGCCCGACACCTTCCCATGTGACTGCAACATGCCCTATGCAACTCAGTGCTTGAAAGGCTGGTCTGGAGTGTGTGGGAGAATCCTCTGTGAGCTTCAGGCTAGGGTAGCTCAGTGGAGATAAGGAAACCTTTCAAGAGAAAAGGGTTTTGAAGGAGGGTGGGTTTGAGGGCAAGACTAGGGAGGTGCCTGTCCTGCATGCAGCAGGCAAGGGTAGGGAGAGAGGGGTCCTTCTGAGACAGGCTGGAGGCCGGGAGTTCCCTTCACGGTGGAATGGGTTGCCTGGGCTGTGGTGAAGGAGCTGCAGGTGCCCCTGGGGTATGGGGGCCGAGTGTGGGTACACCTGGGATACAGAGACCGAGTGTGGGTACATCTGAGGTGTGGGGGACGAGTGTGGGTACACCTGGGGTACAGAGGCTGAGTGTGGGTACACCTGGGATACAGAGGCCGAGTGTGGGTACATCTGAGGTGTGGGGGACAAGTGTGGGTGCACCTGGGGTATGGGGGATGAGTGTGGGTGCACCTGGGGTACAGATGCCAAGTGTAGGTGCATGTGGGGTACAGAGGCCGAGTGTGGGTACATCTGGGGTACAGAGGCCGAGTGTGCGTACATCTGAGGTGTGGGGGCTGAGTGTGGGTACATCTGGGATACAGAGGCCGAGTGTGGGTACATCTGAGGTGTGGGGGACAAGTGTGGGTGCACCTGGGGTATGGGGGATGAGTGTGGGTGCACCTGGGGTACAGATGCCAAGTGTAGGTGCATGTGGGGTACAGAGGCCGAGTGTGGGTACATCTGGGGTACAGAGGCCGAGTGTGCGTACATCTGAGGTGTGGGGGCTGAGTGTGGGTACATCTGGGGTACAGAGGCTGAGTGTGGGTACATCTGAGGTGTGAGGGCTGAGCGTGGGTACATCTGAGGTGTGGGGGCCGAGTGTGGGTACATCTGGGGTACAGAGGCCGAGTATGGGTATGTCTGGGATACAGAGGCTGAGCATGGGTGCACCTGGGGTGCAGGGCCTCCTGGGGGCTGGAGAGCAGATACACCTGTAATGATGAAATGAAGGCAGAGTTCCTTCCATTCACTGGCACTTATTGAACAGGCACCAGGTGACTAGCAGACATCTGAAGGGAAAGACTCTCCAGGAAACAAGTATTTGTGGAAACTCAGAAGAGCTGTCTACGAGTGCTGCCTTCACTTCCTTTCCTCCCTCTCTCCCCCTTGAATCCATACTGACGGCTCCATCAGCAACATGTGCCTCGGCGGAGAGGGCAGGTGCGCTAGGAACAGACACTGTGACCGCACTGCCTGGGCTCAAACCCCCACCTCCGAGACCCAGAGCGAGGGACCTGACTGTACCCTGCCTCAGTTTTCCCAGCTTTAGAATGAGGGTAATAGTGGTGCCTGCTGGCTGGGCACAGTGGCTCACACCCGTAATCCCAGCACTTTGGGAGGCTGAGGTGGCAAGAAGGTGACAGAGTGATCACCTGTTCTGACAGGGTGGGAGGACTGCTTGAGACGAGGAGTTTGAGACCAGTCTGGGCAACGTAGCAAAGCCCCATTGCTACAACAAAATAAAAAGTTAACCAAGCATGGTGCACGCCTGTGCTCCCACCTACTTGGGGGGCTGAGGCAGGAGGATGGCTTGAGCCCAGGAGTTCGAGGCTGCAGTGAGCTATGATTGTGCCACTGCACTCCAGCAGGGGTGACAGTGAGATCCTGCCTCAAAACAAAACAAAACAACCCACAAACACAAAAAAAGTAATGCCCTCTTTGGGGGTTGGCTGTGATGTCGAGAACATTCTGGAATGCTGTCTGGCACATGGCAAAGACTATTCTTGACTATTTGCACCACTGCTCACTTCCTCCCCAGCTGCTGGAATGATTCCACTAACGACCAAGTCAGCATGTCCCTCCTCTGCTCAAAGCCCTGCCATGGCTCCCACCTACCCCAGGAACCCCTGCCTTTACTGTGACCTACAAGAGCGGTCGGCGAACTATGGCCCCGGGCCAAATCCAGCACCTGCTTTGGTAGAGCACAAATATGCAACAGAGACCTTATGCAGCCCACAAAGCCTAAGGTATGTACCATATGGTCTCCTAGAGTGTCCCAGACCTCTGGCCCCACCCAGGCCATCTCCCCACCAGCTACCACCTGCCTTCACTCTCCTAGTCTCCTGGGCCGCCTGGCTCCGCCCACCCCGGCCTCCTCCATGTTACCCAAGCATGTCACCATCCCACCAGGCCCCTGTGGCTGCTGCTCCTTCTGTCTGCCCCATCTTCTTTCTCATTTTATTTTTATTGAGACCGAGTTCGCTCTGTCACCCAGGTTGGAGTACCAATGGCGTGATCTTGGCTAACTATAACTTCCGTCTCCTGGGTTCAGGTGATTCTCATGCCATAGTCTCTCGAGTAGCTGGGATTGCAGGCGTGTGCCACCACGTCCGGCTAATTTTTGTATTTTTAGTCAAGATGGGGTTTTGCCATGTTGGCCAGGCTGGTCTCCAACTCCTGGCTTCAAGTGATCTGCCTGCCTCGGCCTCCCAAAGTGCTGAGATTACAGGTGTGAGCCACTGTGCTGGGCCAATTTTTATTTTTAAATAAATAATTTTGAAATAGAGACAGGGTCTTGCTATGCTGCCCAGGCTGGTCTTGAACTCCTGGCCTCAAGCAATCCTCCTGCCTCTGCCTCCCAAAGTGCTGGAACTACAGGTATACGCCATCTTGTCTGGCCTGCCCACCTTCTCAGTGAGGCCCCAAAGGCCACCCTGCTTAAAATATCATCCTGGCCGGGTGTAGTGGTTCACACCTGTAATCCCAGCACTTTGGGTGGCCGAGGAGGGTGAATCACTTGAGGTCAGGAGTTTGAGATCAGCCTGACCAACATGGTGAAACCCCATCTCTATCAAAAATCCAAAATTTACCTAGGTGTGGTGGTGCATGCCTGTAATCCCAGCTACTCGGGAGGCTGAGGCAGGATAATCACTTGAACCCAGGAGGCAGAGGCTGCAGTGAGCTGAGATGGCACCACTGCACTCCAGCCTGGGCAACAGAGTGAGACTCAATCTCAAAAAAAGAAAACAAACAAAAAACCCACCCAAATAAAATGTCATCCACCCCAAAACACACACTCACTCTCTCTCTCTCTCTCTCTCTCTCTCTCTCTCTCTCTGTCTCTCTGTCTCTCTCTCTGTGAGGCACATCACAGCCTCTTGACAGCATTTCAGCACTATTTTTGAAGGTCCTTTTATTTTCTAAAAAATTTATTATTATTATAGAAATGAGATCTCTTTCTGTTGCCCAGGCTGGAGTACAGTGGTGCAATCATAGCTCACTGCAGTCTCGAACTCCTGGGCTCAAGGGATCCTCCTGCCTCAGCCTCCCAAGTAGCTGAGACCACAGGTGTGTGACACCACGCCTGGTTAATTTAACAAAAAATTTTTAGAGATAGGGTCTTGCTATGTTGCCCAGGCTGGCTGGTCTCAAACTCCTGGACTCAACTAATCCTCCCACCTGGGCCTCCCCATGTGCTGGGATTATAAGCATGAGCCTCCTAGGACATTTTCAACATTAATGTCACCAACAAGAAGCACAAAAATGCAAAAACCATGGCACTCATAGACCTTAAACAGGGCATGTGTTTACAGAGTAAGAGGCTGAACGGGAAGGCAGACTGTCGCCTCGCGCAGCCTCAGCTGTGAACGGCCGTGGGAACTCTGTTTTCTCCACTCTGCATCAGTACGAATGGATTGATGTTGAGGTTATGGAGAAATTTTAGCAAGTAGATGAAAATTAAACACAGAATTACCATCCGATCAGCAATTCTACTCCTGGGTATATCTTCAAAAGAACTGTCTGAGTAAACACTGATTGCAAATCACGAGGCTTGCCTGTATTTTTGTTTATTTAGAAGGGAAACTCCAGGAGCTGAGCTGTGGGTCTCTGTTGTCACGGCTGGCACCAGGCCTGTCACGTGGTAGGGGAGGCTGCTTAACAGATGCCGGCTTCAGGGAGGGAGGGAGAGGGCTTCTGGGAGGGACCTGTCTAAGATGGTATAATTAAAAAAAAGGAAAATTACAAGCGTTGGTGAGAAGAAAGGAAAGGGCAGAGTGGAGGGAATGTCTTATTCCAGGAGGTTCTGCCGTGGGCCTTGGGGGCCCTTGGGGTCACTTTCTTGTCAAACCTGAAGCCACAGAAAGGTTTATGTGGAGTGGATGCTTCTAGAAATGATGGCTGGAGCATAGGAAGCAGGGCACACTGGAAGGGGTGGATGCAGGGGCACCTGGACCTTCAGGGCAGGGGAAAGGCGGGGAGAGGTGGAGAGGGACAGAGAGGCGCGGTGTAGGGGCGATGGAGAGCCAGAGTGGTGGGCTCAGCAGCAGGCAGCCGCTGGCATGGGGGGTGCTCTAGGGAAGGGATGGAAATTTGGGTCTAAGGTGGTACCTGGAGCATGGGAGCACCCAGGAGCAGGGCTAGGGAGGTGGTTTAAGGGAGCTGCCTGGAGATTAAATGGGATAAGGGATGGAATTAAAGTGATCTTGGGACCAGAATAGCTGAATTGCATGAGTGGATTTTATTTTGGGGGAGGGGAGAAGACAGCTGTATCATAACTACTGGCTCAAACTAGTATTATTTTATTTATTTATTATTTATTTTGAGATGGAATTTAACATTGTGGCCCAGACTGGACTGCAGTGGTGCGATCTCAGTTCACTGCAACCTCTGCTTCCCGGGTTCAAATGATCCTCCTGCCTCAGCCTCCCAAGTAGCTGGGATTACAGGCACGTGCCACCACGCCTGGCTAATTTCTGTATTTTTAGTAGACATGGAGTTTCATCATGTTGTCCAGGCCAGTCTCAAACTCCTAACCTCAGATGATCTGCCTGCCTTGTCCTCCCAAAGTGCTGGGATTATAGGTGTGAGCCACCTCGCCCGGCCCTCAAACTAGTATTATTATGACGTTTAACAAAAATGATCTACCAAAACCACTAGGTTGTTTCCTCACAAGCTGTCGCTAGCTTCTATTTCCCGATCCTGTATTTATACGGTTGTTTATTTAGATCGGTGATTCTCTACCAGGAGCGATTCCTGCCCCCACAACCATTTGGTAGTGTCTGGAGACATTTTTCGTTGTTATGGATGTGAGGGGGGAAGAGGGGTGCTCCTGGCATCTGGTGGGTAGAGGCCAGGGATGCTGCTCAGTGCCCTGTAGTGCCCAGGTCAGCCCCATCCCAAAGAACGATCTGGCCCCAAACATCTAGGCTGGGAAACCCTGATTTAGACCCATGTGCAGGAATCTAAGCATCCCAGTACTCACTCTGTCACCTGGTGATTAAAGCCACCTTTCCACGATGATTAAAGTCACCCCTCTAGCTGTCTGTTGTCTCCAGCTTTGATAAGTAAGCTGTCTACATCTTTATCTTTCTAAGTTACAAGTTAAATGACTGACTGAGACGGGGCAGAGCACAGAACCGTGGGTGGCTTCCTACTAAGGGAACACCAGCCTATTAATTAACTGCTCTGTGAATGTCCATCCACCAACGAGCATGGCTAAAAGATGATTACCTCACAACTATCTTGCTTATTTATTTAGTTTTTGGAGACAGAGTCTCGGCTGGAGTGCAGTGGTGTGATCATAGCTCACCACAGCCCCGAACTCCTGGGGCTTAAGTAATCCTTCTGCCTCTCTCCTGAGTAGCTGGAAGTGCACACCACCACCCCTGGGTAATTAAAAATTAGGCTGGGTGCAGTGGCTCACGCCTGTAATCCCAGCACTTTGGGAGGTGGAGGCAGGTGGATGACGAGGTCAGGAGTTCGAGACCATCTTGGTCAACAAGATGAAACCCCATGTTTACTAAAAATACAAAAATTAGTTGGGCGTGGTGGCACATACCTGTAATCCCAGGTACTTCAGAGGGTGAGGCAGGAGAATCACTTGAACCTGGGAGGTGGAGGTGGTGGTGGGCTGAGATCGCACTGCTGCACTCCAGCCTGGACAACAGAGCGAGACTCTGTCTTAAAAAAAAAAAGTTGTTATTTTCTTTGTAGAGACAGGGTCTCACCATGTTGCCCAGGCTGGCTTTGAACTCCTGGGCTCAATCGATCCTCCTGCCTTGGCCTCCCACAGTGCTGGGATTACAGGCATGAGCCACCACCCCCAGACCATAACTATCTTAGTATCTCTGTGTGCTTCTCATCCTGCCCCCCAAAATATGGTGCGGGATGTGGTTAGATGCTTCCTATTTCCATGTGTCTGATCCAGTTTTGCTGGCTGAATGCCAAAGATCACTGGAGTCTGTGACGCACTTTCAAGTTCTTGTAAGATCTGACAGTGTCAGATGCAACTGGTAAGAGGACTCCTCCAACTTGACAATAAAAAACAGACACTCCCATTCACAAATGGGCAAAGGACTTGAAAAGACAGGTCTCCAAAGAAGATACACAAATGACCAATACGCACATGAAAAGGGTGCTCAACATCAGTCATCACTAGGGAAATGCAAAGCAAAACCACCCACTTCACACCCACTAAGATGGTCTATTTTATTTTATTTACTTCTTTTTTTTTTTTTTTTTGAGACAGAGTCTTGCTCTGTCACCCAGGCTGGAGTACAGTGGTGCGATCTCGGCTCCCCGCAACCTCCGCCTCCCGGGTTCAAGTGATTCTCCTGCCTCAGCCTCCCGAATACCTAGGATTACAAGTGACCACCACCATGACCGACTAATTTCTGTATTTTTAGTAAAGATGGGCTTTCACTATGTTGGCCAGGCTGGTCTCGAGCTCCTGATCTCAGGTGATTTGCCCATCTCGGCCTCCCAAAGTGCTGGGATTACAGGAGTGCGCCACCATTCCCAGTCTAAGATGGTATAATTTTAAAAAAGGAAAAATACAAGTGTTGGTGAGAAGGCAGAGAAACCAGGACCCTCATACACTGCTGGTAGGAAGGTAAAATGGGGCAGCTGCTGTGGAAGACAGCTTGGTGCTTCCTAAAAAGTCTAGCATAGAATTACCACATGACCCGGCAATTCCACTTCTGAGTATATTGTCAAATGAATTAAAGCAGGTACTCAAACAGGTATTTTGTACATACATGTTCAAAGCAGGATTATTCAGCCAAAATGTGGAAATAAGGCCAGCTGAGGTGGCTCACGCCTATAATCCCAGCACTTTGGGAGGCTGAGGAGGGAAGATTACCTGAGGTCAGGAGTTCGAGACCAGCCTCACCAACATGGTGAAATCCCATCTCTACTAAAAATACAAACATTAGCCAGGCCTGGTGGTGGGCACCTGTAATCCCAGCTACTCGGGAGGCTGAGGCAGGAGAATCGCTTGAACCCGGGAGGCGGAGGTCACAGTGAGCCAAGATCATGCCACTGCACTCCAGCCTGGGCAACAGAGCAAGGCTCTGTCTCAAAAGAAAAACCCCAAAACAAACAAAAAAACACAAAACGTGGAAATAATCTAAGTGTGTATCTATGGATGAACGGAAAAACAACATGTGACACACACACACACACACACACACACTGCAATATTATTCGGCCTTAAGAAGGCAGTTCTGATACACAGATGGCCCTTGAGGATACTATGCTCAGTGAAATAAGCCAGTCACAAAAGAATAAATCGTATGTGACTCCAATCCTAGAAGGTGCCTAGAGGTGTCAGATTCATAGAGACAGGAAGGACAATGGTGGGTGCCGGGGGCTGGGGTAGGGGAGGAAGAGTGAATGTTTCAGGGGGACAGAGTTGCAGCTTGGGAAGAGGTGAAAGTTCTGGAGATAGATGGATATGAATGTGCTTAATGCCACCAACCTGTGCACTTAAAAATGATTTTTTTTAAACAATGCCATTTGGCTGGGCACAGTGGCTGACACCTGTAATCCCAGCACTTTGGGAGGCCAAGGCAGGCAGATTGCCTGAGCTGAGGAGTTCGAGACCAGCCTGGGCAACATGGCTTGCCCCAGTGTCTACAAAACTACAAAAAACATTAGCCAGACGTAGTGACACGTGCCTCTAGTCCCACCTACTCGGGAGGCTGAGGCACAAGAATTGCTTGAGCTGCGATGTGGGGGTTGCAGTGAGCTGAGATGGCATCACAGCACTCCAGCCTGGGTAACAGAGCGAGACTCTGTCTCAAAAAATAAAAATAAAAAGTCAAGGACGGCTAATAGAGATACAGGACCAACACCTGCTTGCTTGGTGTTTGAGGTCATTTTGCTGAACAAGTTTAACTACTCCACACAGGGCCAGGTAGAGTTGTCCCAGAATGTTTTACGGAGGGTGAACTGGTAAGAACCACTACTAAAGGACAAGATTAGCCACTAGTAGAAACAGCCTTTTGATGTGAGCTGAAAAGGGGCAAATCCAACCAGAAGACCAGAGGTATGGTCTCCAGAAGAGAAGCCAACTGATGAGAAAGAGACGCTTGGTCACGCAGGAGGCTGACGCAGGAGGATCGCTTGAGGCCAGGAGTTCAAGACCACCTTGGGCACAAGACCAATACTCTGTTTCTACAAATACATTTAAAAATTAGCCAGGTGTGGTGGTGCATACCTGTAGTCCCAGCTACTTGGGAAGCAGAGGTGGGAGGATCACTTGAGCCCCGGAGGTTGAAGCTGCAGTGAGCTGTGATTGCATCACTGTACTCCAGCCTGGGTGACAGAGCAAGACCTTGTCGAAGAAAAAAAGAAAGGAAAGAAGAAAGGAAGGAAGGAAGGAAGGAAGTCAGGCAAGCAGGCCAGCCTAGCACAGTGGCTCATGCCTGTAACCCCAGGACTTTGAGAGGCCAAGGCGGGCAGATCAATTGAGGTCAGAAGTTTAAGACCAGCCTGGCCAACATGGTGAAAGCTCATCTCGATTAAAAATACAAAATTAAGCCAGGCGTGGTGGCGGGCACCTGTAATCCCAGCTACTCGGGAGGCTGAGAGTTGCCTGAACCCAGGAGGCAGAGGCTGCAGTGAGCTGAGATCACACTACTGCACTCCAGCCTGGGCAAAAGAGCAAGACCCTGCCAAGAAAAGAAAAAAAAAGGAAAGGAAAGGAGAAAAGGGGAAAGGAAAGGAAGAAGCTTGGTGTGTAACTTTTTTTTTTTTTTTGAGATGGAGTCTTGCTCTGTTGCCCAGGCTGGAGTGCAATGGCACGATCTTGACTCACTGCAACCTCCACCTCCTAGGTTCAAGCGATTCTCTTGCCTCAGCCTCCCGAGTAGCTGGGATTACAGGTGCCCGCCACCACGCCTGGCTTAATTTTGTATTTTTAATCGAGATGAGCTTTCACCATGTTGGCCAGGATGGTCTTGATCTCCTGAGCACAGGTGATCTGAGTGCCTCAGCCTCCCACAGTGCTGGGCGTGAGTCACTGCGCCCGGCCCACAACTTCATTTTTAACATATCTGACTAAAGAATGTGTCTAAGGTCAAGGCGGGGATGCCCTGCGCTGCCCAGGCTTGTTCTGAGATCCTCTGTTTCCTTCTGTGCAAATTTTGCACTATTTTCTGGTATCAGCATGGAGGGACCTTCAATATCACCCACAGATATTCCAGATGCTGAAAAAAGCATCTGCCTTGTGAGTATTTCTTTTGACACAGAGTGCAGGCCAGATGCTGAAGTATAAGAGGTCCCAGCAAAACAGGCCTTCTCAGGAAGGGCAGTGTGCAGTATCTTTTAAACAATTATGTTAATCCTATTGACCGGGCAGAAATCAAAATGATAAGGGTAAAAAAGCTTTTTTTTTTTTTTTTTTTTTTTGACATGGAGTCTCGCTTTGCTGCCCAGGCTGGAGTGCAGTGGTGTGATCTCAGCTCACTGCAACCTCTGCTTCTCAGGTTCAAGCGATTCTTGTGCCTTAGCCACCCAAGTAGCTGGGATCACAGGTGTGCGTCACCACACTCAGATAGGCTTTTTTTTTTTTTGAGACAGAGTCTCCTGTTGCCAGGCTGGAGTACAGGGTGCAATCTTGGCTCACTGCAACCTCCACCTCCTGGGTTCAAGCGATTCTTCTGTCTCAGCCTCCCAAGTAGCTGGGATTATAGGTGCCTGCCACCACACCCAGCTAATTTTTGTATTTTTTTTTTTTTTAAGACAGGGTTTCACCATGCTGGCCAGGCTGGTCTTGAACTCCTGACTTCAGGTGATCTACCTACCTCAGCCTCCCAAAGTGCTGGGATTACAGGTATAAGCCATCATGCCCCACCCATGAAAAACATTTTGATGAAAACAGCTGATTCTGAAAAGACTAATTCAGGTCTAGTTACACAGCTGAAATCTTCCAGAAAGCTCCACTGGCGCGTGCGCGAGCACACACACACACACACACACACACACACGTTTTAAGCCAACAATTTTCACATGGGAAATAAACAGCAAATAAATCAGCAGAGAAGGGCAGAGGAAGCCAAACACTTGAGAGAGGCCAGGAGTTTCTGTTTTAGCAGATAAAAAGCAAGCTGTCACAGGCGGAAAGAAGGCAGGGCAGAAAATCAGGCACGCAGATTACCAGGAAAAAACCTGTTTGCCTTTAATGGGCAGGGACATATTTGCATTTTTGGAAAAAAACCGAAATGATGTCAGGGCAGGTGAACCTTAGAAAGACCCTTCACAGACCTGGTGCGGTGGCTCATGCCTGTAATCCCAGCACTCTGGGAGGCCGAGGCGGGCAGATCACTTGAGGTCAGGTGTTCGAGACCAGTCTAGCCAACATGGTGAAACCCGGTCTCTACTGAAAATAGAAAAATTAGCTGGGTGTGGTGGCAGGCGCCTGTAATCCTAGCTACTCAGAAGGCTGAGGCAGGAGAATTGCTTGAGCTCAGGAGGTAGAGGTTGCAGTGAGCCACTATACTCCAGACTGGGTGACAGAGTGACACTCTGTCAAAAAAAAAAAAAGACCCTTCACAGGGAGTTTTCAATCTAATCCAAAATCTCACAAAGGTCAATCTTTCCATACCATTGACTGGGAAAGCCATAGGTCTTGTTTTTTTCTTTTTTAAAGAAACAGGGTCTTGCTCTTGCCCAGGCTGGAGTGCAGTGGTGCAATCCCAGCTCACTGCAGTCTCGAATTCCTGGACTCAAGTGATCTTCCTGCCTCAGCCTCCCAAGTAGCTGGGACTACAGGTGCACACTACCTACCTGTAGTTACCACGCCTGGCTAATATTTATATATTTCTTTTTCATAGAGATGGGCTCTCACTATGTTGCCCAGGCTGGTCTTGAACTCCTGGGTTCGAGTGATCCTCCTGCCTCAGCCTCCTGAAGTGTGAGATTACAGGTGTGAGCCACTGTACTTGGCCGGTCTTGTTCTAACCTCGGGGGACCCACTCTATGTTGAACACCCCAGGCTTGCAGATACCACAACGGATCTTTAGTCCCTTAGAAAACGCACTGCAGCATAAACAGGGGTCCCTTGGGACTGCTCAAGGAAATGCCCAGATTATGCAGAGGCCGACCTGGAACACAGCTGCTGAGCTCATGAGACAGGTGAGAGCCTCCTGTTCCCTACCCCTTGTCCCTTGCCAAATTTACAGTCCCTTGCCAAATTTACAGTCAGATCATCGTGGCCGTAGGAACAGAACTGTAAAAATGATGAGTCTACTCTAGGGGCTGGTGAACCCCTACCGCCTGTGGACTGGCCATGTGTTTTTGTAAATAAAAGTTTTATCAGAACACAGCCACGCCCACTTGTTTCTCTGTTGTCTGTGACTGCTTTTGAGTTGAGTAGCTGTGACAGAGGCTATGTGTGGTCTGCAAAGCCTGAAATATTTACTACCTGGCTCTTTTTTTTTTGGAAACAGGGTCTATGCACCTACGTGCAGTAAAAAAGAAAGAAAAAAAAACAGAGTCTTACTTTGTTATCCAGGCTGGAGGCAGTGATACGATTTTGGCTCACTGTAACTTCCACCTCCTGGGTTCAAGTAATTCTCCTGTCACAGCCCCCCAAGTAGCTGGGATTATAGGCCTGAGCCACCATGCCTGGCTAATTTTTGTATTTTTAGTAGAGAAGGGACTTCGCCATGTTGCCCAGGCTGGTCTCCAACTCCTGGGCTCAAGTGATCTGCCCACCTCGGCCTCCTGAAGTCCTGGGATTACAGGCGTGAGCCACCGCACGCAGCCTACTATCTGGCTCCTTTTATTTGAGATGGAGTCTTGCTCTATTACCCAGGCTGGAGTGCATTGATGCAATCTCGGCTCACTGCAACCTCCTCTGCCTTCCGGGTTCAAGAGATTCTCCTGCTTCAGGCTCCCTACAGGCATGTGCCATCACACCCAGCTAATTTTTGTATTTTTAGTAGAGACGGGGTTTCGCCATGTTGGCCAGGCTTGTCTTGAACTCCTGACCTCAGGTGATCTGCCCACCTTGGCTTCCTGAAGTGCTGGGACTGCAGGCATGAGTCACCATGTCCGGCCTACTGTCTGGCTCTTAACAGAAAAAGTTTTCTGGTCCCTGGTCTACTGTATCTAATTGGTTTGTTCTGGAAGGGAGGGCCTATTTCCAAGAATTAAAATGCACCCAACTGGGCTCATGCAGCTTGGGAAATCCCAATGCTCTATCCCTGATGTGCAGAAGGAGCTGGAATAAAAGGAGTGGCAAAGTGAATTTGCTGTGCGAAATCATTACTGAATCCCAGAGTCTTGAAATTGCCAACACTGGGAGCAAACAGGCTCCAAACAAGTAGCAAAGAGACTGGCTTTTTTTTTTTTTTTTTTGAGACACAGTGTCACTCTGTCACTCAGGTTGAAGTGCAGTGGCTCAATCTTGGCTCACTTCAACCTCCGCCTCTCGGGTTCCAGTGATTCTCCTGCCTCAGCCTCCTGAGTAGCTGGGATTACAGGTGCCTGCCACCACACCCGGCTAATTTTTGTATTTTTAATAGAGATGGGGTTTCACCATGTTGGCCAGGCTGGTCTTGAACTCCTGACTTCAGATGATCCGCCCATCTCAGCCTCCCAAAGTGCTGGGATTACCTGCGTGAGCCACTGTGCCTGGCCAGTGGTTGGTTTCTGAGCATCTCAGTTCCCTACCATCCTGAGTATGCTGGCTATAACCATTAATGTAAGTCAGCAACCAGCTCCTATGCTAGGAAAATTCCAGAACCTTACAAAAACCTTCATTAGTATTCCTTTTAGAATTGCATGGTGTGAGCCTGAATATATTTTAACATGTTCTGTGTCTCAAGGTCAGCTCGTAAGGTAGGTGCAGGAGTAGGCTTTTTCCCCCCGTCTCTGAGTCTATAAAGTTTTTGTGTTTGATGAAGGTGGTATTTGAATGCAGGGGAAGGAAGAGATTATATGGAGTACAGGTACATGGGCAGACATTTGACAAACTGTAATATCAGGTTCCTATTCATACATTTTGGCAAATTATATTCACAGAGAATTCAGATTTAGAAGCTTTTCAAAAAGAATCTGGAGGCCAGGTGTGATGGTTCACACCTGTAATCCCAGCACTTTGTGAAGCCGAGGTGAGTGGATCACCTGAGGTCAGGAGTTCAAGACCAGTCTGGCCAACATGGCAAAACCCCATCTCTACTAAAAATACAAAAAAAATCAGCCAAGCATGATGGCAGGTGCCTGTAATCCCAGTTACCTAAGAGGCTGAGGCAAGAGAATCGCTTGAACCTGGGCAGTGGAGGTTGCAGTGAGCCGAGATTGAGCCACTGCTCTCCAGCCTGGGCAACAGAATAAGATCCCATCTCAATAACAAAAAAAAAAAAAATCTGGAGTTCTCTCGAAGACCTCCTCTTTCCTCTCTTCAATTAACTGGTTTTAAAGAGTGAGCCCAAGTGCTACACTTACTTTAACTTCAAAATATTGGAAAATCACTGTGTTGTAAAGAGCCTAAGAAATGAGTACCTATAACTTGTAAACTTGTTCTAGGCTGAGAATGGTGGCTCACACCTGGAATCCCAGTGTTTTGGGAGGCTGAGGCAGGAGGATCACTTGAGCCCAAGAGTTTAAGACCAGCCTGGGCAACAATGGTAAAACCCCATCTCTACAAAAAATAGCATTCAAAACATATAATTAGCCAGGGGTGGTGGTGCATGACTGTGGTCCCAGCTACTCAGAATGATGCGGCAGGAGGATGGCTTGAGCCTGGTGGGTAGAGGCTGCAGTGGGCTCTGATTGTACCGCTGCACTCCAGCCTCGGCAACAGAGCAAGACCCTGTTTCAAAAACTAAAACTAAAACAAAACACGCTTGTTCTTTACAAATCGTTAGAAACAGGAGGTTCCTGAAGTGGGCTGAACAGTGTCCCACCAAAATTCATGTCCACCTAGAACCTTGGAATGTGGACTTATTTGGAAAAACGGCCTGGGCAGAGGTCATTAGTTAAGGATCTCAGGATGAGATTTCGATTTAGGGTGGGCCTTAGAGCCTATGGCTGGTGTCTATGTAGAGAAGGGAGAGGGGGGTTTAGAGACACAGATACGGACAGGAAACGTACACACAGGTGACGGCCACGTGACTAAGGAGGGTGCGGAATGACGTGGCCACGAGCTGGGGAATCCCTGGGGCCGCTTTTTAGAAGTTGGAAGAGGCAAAGAAGAATTGCGTCCTAGCGACTTGAGAGGACCCCTGCAGAAACCTTCATTTCAGACTTCTCCAGAGCTGTGTCACTTTCAGCTGCTACGTTTGAGGTAATTTGCTACAGCAGTCCTGGGGAAGGAATATTGTTCTTAGAAAGTCAGAGCTGTGAACTGTACCGTGAAGGGCTTCGACTTTTCTAAACATTTTCCTCCTCTATGGCATGGTGGCTCTGACACTGTGAACTGTGACCCATTAGTCATAAAAAACATTTTTTTTTCCGAAAAATAAAACAGAAAACAACAGAATGGTGGCTGGGCGCGGTGGCTCATACCTGGAATCCCAGAACTTTGGGAGACCGAGGTGGGAGGATCGCTTGAGCCCAGGAGTGCCAGACCAGTCTGGGCAACACAGTGAGACTCCCTCTCTACAAAAAAAAAAAAAGAGAGAGAGAAAGAGAGAGAGAATGATAGAACACACCTGAGAAGGCCGGGCATAGTGGCTCACACCTGTAATCCCAGCACTTCGGGAGGCCAACCCTGGCGAATCATCTGAAGTCAGGAGTTTGAGACCAGCCAGCCAAAATGGCGAAACCCCATCTCTACTAAAAATACAAAACATTAGCCAGGCATAGTGGTGGGCACCTATAATCCCAGCTACTGGGGAGGCTGAGGCAGGAGAATCACTTGAACCCGGTAGACAGAGGTTTCAGTGAGCCAAGATCGCGCCACTGCACTCTAGCCTGAGTGAAAGAATGAGACTCCACCTCAAAAAATAAATAAATAAATAAAAAATAAAGCATCCAAGTCTGTCGCACATAATAAAGATGAGTACTGTTTGGTAACACTTTGCATCCTATTATTGTATGCCTAACCATTGGGTCATGGTATAAAATGTTCTGTTTTTGGTCAAAACAAAATGCACCCATCTGAAGGAGCTACAAGAGAATACTAGAGGCGGCCAGCAGGCGCAGTGGCTCACGCCTGTAATCCCAGCACTTTGGGAGGCCAAGGCAGGTGGATCACGAGGTCAGGAGTTCGAGACCAGCCTGGCCAACATGGTGAAAACTCCGTCTCTACCAAAATACAAAAACTAGCTGGGCATGGTGGCAGGTGCCTGTAATCCCAGCTACTTGGGAGGCTGAGACAGAGAATTTCTTGATCCCAGGAGGCGGAGGTTGCAGTGAACCAATATCGCACCATTGCACTCCAGCCTGAGTGACAGAGCAAGACTTTGTCTCAAAAAAAAAAGTCCTGGAAGCCCCTGTCTTCAGGCCCAACCATCGGGCAAACCTTCCAGGACAACAGAAAGCTACCCTCATGCTAAAATACTCCAGGACTGGGAATGTTCAGGTTGGATTAGCTCCATCTATCTAAAAGCCCTTTGGGTTTCTACCTAACTCTTTTTCTGCTTTTTGTGACTTGACAACAGTTGTCCAGATCAGTTTGTATTTACAGGACAACAGAGAGCCCAGTACAAGAAGCCCCTCAAGCATCTAACTGGCTCCCTAGAGCCAGGACAGGGAAGGGCTCAACAGCCAGCACACAAGGTCAGGTCAATTGAGTGAAACGGCCCCAGGTCAGCCCGTACCTGCCTCTGGCAAGGTGCCCCTTACTATTCCTTCAACTTTCGTCTTACAGATTACAAGTAACTAGGCCAGGTGCAGTGGCTCACACCTGTAATCCCAGTGCTCTGCGAGGCTGAGGCAGGAGGATCTCTTTTTTTTTTTTTTTTTTTTGAGATGAGGAGTCTCCCTCTGTCGCCCAGGATGGACTGCCATGGCTCAATCTCGGTTGACTACAACCTCTACTGCCTCCCAGGTTCAAGCAATTCTCCTGTCACAGCCTCCCCAGTAGCTGGGATTACAGGTGCCAGTCACCATGCCTGGTTAATTTTTGTATTTTTAGTTGAGATGGGAGTTTCACCATGTTGGTCAGGCTGGTCTCGAACTCCCGACCTCAGGTGATCCACCCGCCTTGGCCTCCCACAGTGCTGGGATTACAGTTGTGAGCCACCGCACCCAGCAGGAGGATCTCTTGAGCCCAGGAGTTCAAGACCAGTCTCGGCAACACAGCAAGGCTTCATCTCTAAAAATAAAAATAAAAAATTAGCTGGGCACGGTGGCGCACACCTGTTGTGCCAGCTACTCAGGAGGATGAGGTGGGAGGATCGCTTGAGCCCAGGAGGTCGAGGCTTCAGTGAGCTATGATTGCTCCAGCCTGGGCAACAGAGCGAGACCATCTCAAAAAGAAAGATAGAAAAAGCTAATTTTAGGCAACAGTGTGAATGAACCTTGCAATCATTATGCTAAGTAAAAGAAGCCACATGAATACATCAAGTATACTGTCAGATTCCACTGACATGAAGTCTGGAATAGACAGATCTAGAGACAGAAAATAGGGTCGTGGCTGCTGGGGGCTGGGAGGATAGGGGAATGGGTAGTGAAAGCTAAGGGTGTAGGCTTTTCTTATGGGGTGATGAGAATGTTCTGAAATTAAATAGTGGTAACAGCTACATGACTCTGTGAACATGGTAAAAACCACTGAATAGGCCGGGTGTGGTGGCTCACGCCTGTAATCCTAGAACTTTGGGAAGCCAAGGCAGGGGGATCACCTGAGGTCAAGAGTTCAAGACCAGCCTGACCAACATGGTGAAACCCCATCTCTACCAAAAATACAAAAACTAGCTGGGCGTGGTGGCGGGCACCTGTCATCCCAGCTACTGGGGAGGCTGAGGCAGGAGAATCGCTTGAACCCAGGAGGTGGAGGTTGCAGTGAGCCGAGATCCTGCCACTGCACTCCATCCAGCCTGGGTGGTAGAGCGAGACTCTGGAAACAAAACAAAACAAAACATTGAATTGTACACTGTAAAAGGGTGAATTTTATGGTATGTGAATTATATGATTGCAATTTTAAATAGCAGCAGCTGACCAAGAGGGCTTTCCGGGTAATGTCTGGGTTACATCTGCCTCGAGGCTCTCACCTCGTCACACTGGATGGCACAGACACACTTTGTAACCTTCTCCTATGTGGTCCTACATGGCAGGGACCAGCAGGTGGGCACGCTGCCATCCTCCTGTGCATAGGTAATCAATGAATGTCAATAACCTAGCCCCACACCACTAACAGGGCAAGCTGGTCCCCTTTCCTTTAGGGCTCTCTTAGCTTTGCCCCCAGCCTTCCTGCTACTCAGTCTCAAACCGTTCCTTAAAATTCTGTCCCACTGCCACTGTGCTTCCAGTTCTTATCCCATCTCTTCCTCTCTTTGTAAGTGCTTTATTGACATAGAATTCTCATACCACACAATTCACCCTTTGAAAGCGCCCAATTCAATAGTTCTTAGTATATTCACAGAGTTATCCATCTATCATCACAATCTACTTTATTTTACTTTTATTTACTTATTTTGCAACGGAGTCTTGCTCTGTTGCCCAGGCTGGAATGCAGTGGCAGGATCTCAGCTCACTGCAACCTCCGCCTCCTGGGTTCAAGCAATTCTCCTGCCTCAGCCTCCTGAGTAGCAGGGATTAGAGGCATGCACCACCATGCTCAGATAATTTTTGTATTTTTAGTACAGACAGGGTTTCACTATGTTGGCCAGGCTATTCTCAAACTCCTGACCTTCTGATCCACCCACCTCAGCCTCCCAAAGTGCTGGGATTACAGGCGTGAGCCACTGCACCTGGCCTACAATCAATTTTAGAATGCCTTCATCACCCCAAAAAGAAACCCTGTTCCCTTGGGCATCACTTCCCCACTCCACTACCTCCAGCCCCTGGAAACCAAGAATCCACTTTATGTCTCTGTGGATTCAGTTGTTGTATACATTTCATATAAATGGAATCATACAACAGGTAGCCTTTGGGGACTGGCTTCTTTCACTGAGCATGTTTTTTTCTAGGTTTATCCGTGTATCAGAACTTCTTTTTTATGGCCAAGTACTATTCCACAGTATGGCGGGACCACATTTTATGTATCCATTCCTCAGCAGATGGACATTTAGGTTGTCTCTGCTTTCTGGCTATTTGGAATAATGCTACTATGAACATTCCTGTACAAGTTTTGTGTAGACCTGTGTTTTCATTTCTCTTAGGCATCTACTGAGGAACGGAATTGCTGGGTCCTATGTTAAGCTTTTGAGCAACTGCCTGTTTCTCAAGGCAGCTGCACCAATCTATATTCCCACCAGCAGTATATGAGGGCCCCAATTTTTCCTTCTTCCCATCTCTCTTAGGGATGGGTACAATGGCTCATGTCTGTAATCCCAGCACTTTGGGAAGCCAAGGCAGGCAGATCGCTTGAGCAGGAGTTCAAGACCAGCCTGGGCAAGATGGTAAGACCCCTGTCTCTCCAAAAAATAAAAGAAATTAGCCAGGTGTGATGGCTTACACCTGTGGTTCCAGCTATTTGGGAGGCTGAGGTGGGAGGCTCACTTGAGCCCAGGAGGTTGAGGCTGCAGTGGGCTATGATCATGACACCGCACTCCAGCTTGGGTAATCCAGCAAGACCCGAACTCAAAAACAAACAAAACCTCATTGGTTAGGAGCCCCCAAGTGGACATCACAAAGGGTCACACGGACACACCATTGGTAACCACTACCTGGCATTGTCAGTGCCACAGAGCTGACCCCCTTGCTGCCTCCAGCACCCAAGGATGCTGAAATCCTTGTTCTACATTCTATCTGGTCCATCACTATCCATTTCACCCTGGATAAGGGGACTGTCGAGTCCAGTAATCCCTACTATGGATAACTTCCCAACCTACTCTTGTTTCTAAATTCAATTTTTTCTTCAAATGAACCTCAGCAAATTAGAGGTATCCATACACAGCACTTAACTGGGATGTCCCTGTATGCAAGATGGTGCTAGATGCCTGCCAAGTAATTTGACATGGTCCTCCCCTCCTTCCATCCGACACTGCAGTGAGAAAGCACCTGCTCAGGACTCCTTTTCATTTTAAAATATTTATTTATTTATTTATTTATTTAGAGATGAGGTCTCCTCTGTTGCCCAGGCTGGAGTGCAATGGTGTGATTACAGCTCTCTGCAGCCTTGACCTCCCAAGCTCAAGCGATCCTCCCATCTCAGCCTCCTAAGTAGCTGGAACCACAGGTGTGAGCCATCATATCTGGCTAGTTTTAAAATTTTTTGTAGAGATGGGATTCTTGGTGTGTTACCTAGGCTGGTCTTGAACTCCTGGCCTCAAATAGTTCTCCTGCCTCAGCCTCCCAAAGTATTGGGATTACAGGTGTGAGCTGCTGTGCCCAGCCAATTTTTGTTTTCATTTTCGATCTGAGACTTTCTCCAGACCAACTCCCATTTTTCACTTTCTCTCCTCCTGTAACCCACGCATAAGGATGATGACCTGAGCCAGGTATGGTGGCCGACACTTGTAGTCCCAGCTGCTCAGGAGGCTGAGGCAGGAGGATCATCTGAACCCAGGAGTTTGAATTTAGCCTGGACAACACAGCAAGATCCTATCTCTTTAAACAATGATAAGACATCCTGGAATTAAATACTGATGACAGTTGCTTAACTCTGTGAATATACTAAAACACACTGAATGATATGCTTTAAAAGGTGAATTTTATGCTCTTTTAATTATATTTCAATAAAGCTGCTATATTATATTTAAAAGGTGACATGAATTTAAAATGTAACCATCCACAATGTGTTAAATGTGTACTGTTAGTGAAACCTTTAGAATATATATATATGACCATAAATCAGGGTATCAAGCCGTTCACAGTGGCTCACACCTATAATCCCAACACTTTGGGAGACGAAGGTAGGAGAACCGCTTGAGCCCAGGAGTTTGAGACCAGCCTGGGCAACCCTGTCTCTAACACGCACAAAAAAATACAAAAATTAGTTGGGCAAAGTGGTATGTGCCTACAGTCCTAGCTCCTTACCCTGCTTGAGCCTAGAAGGTGGAGGCTGTAGTGAGCTGTGATCCACCACACTCTCCAGCCAGGATGATAGAATGAAACTATCTCAAAAAAAAAAAGAGAAAGAAAGAAAGAGAGAGAGAGAGAAAGAAAGAAAAAGAAAATCAGTGTATCTACTACTTTGACATATTGAACATGACCAGAATTCAACTCTATCCTCAGTTGAAACTATGAATCTATCTTCAACAAAAGCAGAGAAGCGAGCAAACTTAATTTAGTTCACATGCAACTTAATTTGCATCATAAAAATGAGAACAACTGCTGTCAGTGAAAGTTCTCAGAGAACATTATTTTACCCAGTTTCCCTCCCTTGCCTGATCAGCCACAGTCCTCCTCCAAAAAAATTCCTCCAGGCAGCTGCTTCCACGGGCACTGTTTTGCACATAGAGAGAGGGTTTTCAAAACTCAGTAGCTCTTGACCATCTCAGGGGGCAAGTAAAGTTTACCTAACAAATAACAGAGAAACAGCGATCGGCTGGACCTAATATAAGGTGTCTTGGCTTTTAAATTATTTTCAGAGAGCTGGCAGCAAAAATGTTTTGAAAGTCACAGAGTTTGAAAAGATGGAAACATGACCCAGGATGAGTGAGAATGAAGGCGACCTTGACACTGGATCAAAACTATGTTAAACATGTGGTAGGTAAACACCCAGGGAGGCGCAGCCAGTCACCACGGGCCTGGCCGACAGACGGCAATGGCCTTGAAGCTGGAATTGCTACTGTGTGACAAGAATGAAAATTATACCACAGCTATGCCAGAAAACAATGTATGTGCCACTTCCCCTTTCAAAATGGGGACATTCTCAAGTTGATTTAAGCAAAAAGGAGAGAAAGAATCAAAGAATTTCTTTTCTTTTTTCTTTTCTTTTCTTTTTTTCTTTTTTTGCTTTTGAGATGGAGTCTTGCTCTGCTACTCAGGCTGGACTGCAATGGTGCACATCTTGGCTCACTGCAACCTCCATCTTCCGGGTTCAAGTGATTCTCCTGCCTCAGCCTCCCAAGTAGCTGGGATTACAGGCATGTGCCACCATGCCTGGCTAATTTTTTGTATTTTCAGTAGAGACAGGGTTTCACCCTGTTGGCCAGGCTGGTCTCGAACTTCTGGCCTCAAGTGATCTGCCCAGGGTGTTGGGATTACAGACATGAGTCATGGCACCCCATCTCTTTTCTGCTTCTTTAAGGTATGCCATTTAAAATGAAATATGGTCAGGCACAGTAGTTCATGGGTGTAATCCCAGCACTCTTGGAGGCTGAGGTGGGCAGATCACCTGAAGTCAGGGGTTCAAGACTAGCCTGGCCAACATGGCGAAACCCTGTCTCTACTAAAAATACAAAAAATTAGCCGGGCATGGTGGCACATGCCTGTAATCCCAGCTACTTGGGAGGCTGAGGCAGGAGAATCACTTGAACCCAGAAGATGGAGGTTGCAGTGAGCCAAGATCATGCCACTGCACTCCAGCCTGAGTGCCAGAGTGAGACCCTGTCTCAAAAAAAAAAAAAAGAAGAGAAAAAAGAAAAATGAAATACACTTTGAAGTATATATACACCACGACATGGGTAAATCTAGCTTACTAACAAATGCAGCAGTTCACATAGTTCTCATTTTTGTGGTGAGAGTACTTATAACATCCACTCCTCTTGCATTTTTCAAGAATACATCATGTCGTATGTCGTATGCGATAAATACATACACTGTTATCTGTCAATTAAAAAAAACAAAAACCACAGGCTGCAGCAGGTCATGTCTGTAATCCTAGCACTTTGGGAGGCCAAGGTGGGAGGATCACCTGAGTCCAGGAGTTCAAGACCAGCCTGGGCAACAGAGCAAGACCCTACAAAAAAATTTTTTTAAATTAGCCAGACATGGAGGTGTGTGCCTGTAGTCCCAGCTATTTGGGAGTTTGTAGCAGGAGGATTATTTGAGCCCAGCAGTTTCAGGCTGTTGTGAGCTATGATTGTGCTATTGCATTCCAGTCCAGGCAACAGAGCCAGACCCTGTCTCTAAAAAGAAAAAAAAAAAAATTTAAGTAAAATCACACACTAATTTCAAAAGAAAACAAAAGTGAAACAAGCTATCCAAAATGAAAACAAAGTAACATTTACAAGAATGAAATGTATCATGCCTTCTGGCTGTTTGGTCTTTTTTGCTCTAGAACAAACATCTTCCTTTTTTTTTTTTTTTCCTCAGAAGGGCTTGTTGACCTATAGAAATAGCAAACTACTGATAAAGTGTAAACCATGACCTGGTCCAAAAAACACCTGAGATGCTCAAATTTTCCACACTCTTTATTATTTGGAATGTTAACCCAAACATGCAGGTCTGGGAGCATTCACATATGCAAAGGGCATGTAACCCTGATGGAAAGGTTGCCATATGCCAGGCGCTTCTGTTATGCACCTTACACAGATTATCTCATAGAAACTCCAACCAACCCTTATTTCCATTTTAAAGATGGGAAGACAGACACTTAGTGAAGTTACACAGCTAGCAGGTGGTGGAACTGGGACCAGAAACCAGCTCAGATCTGACCTCAAGCCTGTGCTCCTTACACTTCTTCTTCCTCTTCTTTTTTTTTTTTTTTTTGACACGGAGTTTTGCTCTTGTTCCCAAGGCTGGAGTGCAATGGCCTGCTGATCTCAGTTCACCACAACCTCTGCCTCCCTCGTTCAAGCGATTCTCCTGCCTCAGCCTCCCAAGTAGCTGGGACTACAGGAATGTGCCACTATGCCCGGCTAACTTGTATTTTTAGTAGAGACGAGTTTCTCCGTCTTGGTCAGGCTGGTCTCAAACTCCCGACCTCAGGTGATCCACCTGCCTCGGCCTCCCAAAGTGCTGGGATTACAGGCATGAGCCACTGCGCCCGCCGCTCCTGACACTTCTTATAGCTTGAGGATTAATCATTCACTCGGACACCTGCCAAACTTATCCCTTGACCAATGGGCTGACCACACTGTCCTAAACTCACTCTCTTGTCAACGGGAAGAGAATGGGGCCCTTCCAAGCTACTGGCTGGAGTTTCATCTCCGCGAAAACAAGGCAAAGGGGGAAAAGTGTTGGCCGCTTTGCTTCTGCGGTAAAACTTTAAGAATGTTTTGAACCCTGTGGTCCAGGCTTTAATCTCCATAAAGCAAGAGATAAGGGGCAGATAGCTACAGCAAAACACTCAAGGGCTAGTCGAATTAACACAGGAACAGAAAATCAAATACCGCACTTTCAAGCTTGTTAAGTGGAGCTAAACCTTGGGTACTCATGGACACAAGGCAACAGAAACTGGGCTCTACTACTGGGGAGGGAGAAAGGAGGGCAAGGGTTGAAACACTAACTATTGGGTACTATGCTCAGTACCTAGGGGACGAGATCAATTGCACCCCAAACCTCAGCATCACGCAATAGATTCAGGTAACACACCTGCACATGTCCCCCCGAATCTAAAATAAAAGTTGAAATTTAAAAACGTAAAACAAAACGAATCATGCAAAGACCAGGGGAAAGTTTCTCGTTCCTGTCCGCAATCAAAGCACCAGCTGAGCTCTTGCACAAGAAAGAAACTAAAACCCAAGGCACAGATAGTTCTCATGGTTTTGCACCCAAACGCTCCCGGCCAAGGAGGGCTGTCTGCTCCGGGGTGTGAGGGTTCTCCCGGGACGCCTGAAATATGACGGTACTGAGTATTGTGGTGGGTTCTACTCCATCCCTGGTCCTGCCCCGGGCGCTCCTGGGGCGCTAGTGACCTCTCCTCTCCTCTCCTGGAGCAGGGTGAGCCGCAGCACCCCAGGGCTGGCTGGGGCTAGGACGGAGCCGGCGGGCATCGCCTGCAACTCTGCACCCTGCAATCGCCGCCTAGAGCCTCCATGCATTGAAGGAGCAGCCTGAACCCCAGCACCTGTTTGCTTGCCTGGAGGAGTCCCCCAGGAGCCGGCCAGCAGGAGGCCCGAGGCACCCCCGGGGGTCCGGCGCCACAGGCTACCCCCTGAAGAGAACGAGGGCGGCCTCCTGAGCCCCGTTTTCCTTGGGACCGCCCCGCCGCCGCCCTTACCTCTGCTCGATCGCCCGCAGGCCGCTCTCCGCCCGCTGGTCTGCCACTCTCGCAGTCGCCTCCGCCGTCTCCGCCCGGCCTCCCCGGATCCACAGTCGCCAGCGGCCGGGAGCCGGAAGCGGGAAGCCGCGCAGAGAGAGCGGCGCATGCGCGACCCCGCCTCGGAGGCGGGTCAGAGGGCGTGACCCGGAAGGAGGCGTGGCCTCGAGGGGGGCGCTCCCGGGGACCTAGGAGTGGGCGTCCGCTCGGCCTGGAAGGGGGTGCGGGCACCGAAGCAGGACGGTGCTCGCGGCAGGGGTGCGGGCGTCCTTTGAGGGGTGGGTCAGCGGGGTTGGGGGCGCTTTTTGAGGGAGATCCATGCGACCCTGGCTATCAGTAGGGTTGGGGGTTCTGAGGGGACAGCGGGGTTGAAGGGATCCAGAAGAAGAGCAGCAGGGTTAACTGGGGGTTTTGTGGGGTTAACGGAAGCCTGGGTGGTTAGCAGGGCTGGGGAGGGAGTCCTGAGGAGGACTCAGCGGGTTGGGAGATTTCAAGGGGAGTACAGTACAGTTAGGGGGACCCTAAGGGAGGACAGCGGGGTTGGGGGGACCCCGAGGGAGAACAGCGGTGTTGGGGAAACCCCGAGGAAGGACAGCGGGGTTGGGGGGACGCTGAGGGAGGACAGTGGGACAGGGGGACCCCGAGGGAGGACAGTGGAGCTAGGAGTGTTTTGGAGGAATCAACGGATGCTTGGAGGGGTTGTCAGTGGGCTCCTAGGGGCGTGTTGGGATTGGGGGTACCTAAGGCAGGCACCCCAGGTGATGGGGAGTCTTAGCGGGGAGAGTCCAAGAAATGCAGAGGGCAGGGTCCCTCACCTGAGAAAGAGAGGCCGCATCAGGCAGAGGCGGGAGGATCACTTCAGCCCAGGAGTTCAGGACCACCAGTCTGGGCAACATAGCAAGACCCCATCTCTACAAATCATTTTTAAAATGAGCCAGGTGTAATCGCACCTGCCGGTGTCCCAACTCCTCCAGAGGCTGAGGTGAGAGGATGACTTGAGCCTGGGAGGTCCAGGCTGCAGTGAGCTGTGATCATGCCACTCACTCCAGCCTGGGCAACAGAGTAAGACCTTGTCTTAAAACAACAACAACAAAAAGAGACAGCACAGACTTCAGAAAGGCGGGTCTGGGAAAAATGAATCATATACCTCTCCGGTGGTCTCAGACACTGAAACATATGTACCCATCGGATCCCCCAAACACAGATACCATCTGCCATCAGATATGCAAAACAGGCTTCCAGGCACCCCCAAAATAGGTCAGACACTCCACATGGGTCCAGCAGTGACTCCCAAACACATACTAGGTACCCCCAATACAGATGCTGTCAGATACCCTCAAACAGGTGCTGAGAGTCTGAAACACATTCACTTCCACACAGGTGCTATTTGGAGATGTAGACAGGCCAGATGCTGCCCCGAGCACCAGAAGCCTCTCAATTGCCATCAGACACCCCAGCCTTGAGGCTGCCTGTCTAATCCAAGTCTCCCACAGGGGAGGCAGTTGAACAGTAACCAGGAGTCGAGCAGAGCAGCTCTCATCAAGGTTAACTCGTCAGACAGGCCCAGAAGATCTCTCCATGGCCAGGCGAGATGGCTCATGCCTGTAATCCTAACACTTTGGGAGTCCGAGGAGGGAGGATTGCTTGAGTTCAGGAGTTTGAGACCAGCCTGGGAAACCTAGCATGACCCTGTCTCTTTTAAGAAGATTTCCCCAAACCAAATCACTTCAAACATGCACAATATGTTGTTGAGAGTCCCCCGTTCAGAAGCTGGGGGGCGGTGTCCCCAAATGGACCAGACTTCAGCTTAAGTCCAACCTTCATGGTCCAGAGGAAACGAACTCATTCAGGGAATGGGATGTCCCAGAAATGCATGAAGTAATTCATCAGGCACCCTACTGCAGCTGAGGTCAGAAACCCCAACATGGGGTTATGGAGTTACGTCATGGAATTACATAATTTCATTATGATGGATGGGTAGCTGTTCCTTCTCTGAGTAGCTATGGTTTTTGGACTTAGAGGCATGACTCTTATTTCTTTTTTTTTTTTTTTGAGACAGAGTCTTGCTCTGTCGCCCAGGCTGCAGTGCAGTGGCACCATCTTGGCTCACTGCAGCCTCCACCTACTGTGTTCAAGCAATCCTCCTGCCTCAGTCTCCCGAGTAACTTGGATTACAGGTGTGGGCAACCAAGCCTGGCTAATTTTTGTATTTTTTTTAGTATCAGGGTTTCACCATGTTGGCCAGGCTGGTCTAAAACTCCTGACCTCAGGTGATCGGCCCACCTCAGCCTCCCAAAGTGCTGGGATTACAGGCATGGGCTACCATGCCCAGCCTCATTTATGAGTCTTTATCATGGGCCAGGGGCTCTAAGAACTAAGGAGACGCAGGGAGCTTAGACCCAGAGCAGGGTTTTCTCAGTCTCGGCATTTTCAACAATTAGGGCTGGATAATTCTCAGTGGCGGTGGCAGGGGTGTTCTCCTATGCATTGGAGGGTGTTGGGCAGCATCCCTGGCCTCTGCCTATTCGATGCCAGTGGTTCCCCTGGTCCTGAAAAAAAATGCCACCAGATGTTTCCTTGGCTGAGAGCAGCTGGGCTAAGAGACATTCAGACACTCATCCGGCCTAATTCAGACTTCCTGGAGGAAGTGGGCCTGTGCTTTGTCTTAAAAGGATGAGTAAGAGTTAGGTGGGAGAGGGAGTTCCAGGAACAGCACTGGATGAGCAAGGTAGTATGAACAGCTACAAGACTTCAGGGTGGCTGGACTGTGGAGTCTGGGGATCCTGAGCAGTGGGAGAGAAACGTGGAGGGATAGGTTGGGTCAAATCATAAAGAGCCTCAAAGGAACAGGACTGTCTGGCATGGTGTGTGGTGTCTGTTCTCTGAAAAGCGTCCCGACTTTATCCTGGAGACCCACCTTCTCTAATTACTTGGAGTGTGACTCATTCTCTGTTCTGTTTGTTTAACTTACTGTGAGGCTGTTTCCTCCATGGGATTTTTTTTTTTTTTTTTTTTTTTTTTTTTGAGATGGAAACTTGCTCTGTTGCCCAGTCACGTCTGGCTTTGAATACCTTTGAAAGCAGGTAGGCATGTGGCAAGTTATACTTTGGGAGGGCCTTTCTCAGCCTGCTGGGAACAAGACACAGGTGTTCTGGCCCCTGCGTGCCTCCTGACACAGGTGGGGAGGGCGTTGTGGTCAGAGAACAGGGTTAGGGTCTCTGATTTATTTTATTTATTAATTATCATTATTATTATTATTATTATTGAGATGGAGTTTCGCTCTTGTCGCCCAGGCTGGTGCAATGGCGCAATCTTGGCTCACTGCAACCTCCGCCTCCCAGGTTCATGCCATTCTCCTGCTTCAGCCTCCCGAGTAGCTGGGATTACAGGCATGCGCCACCACACCCGGCTAATTTTGTATTTTTAGTAGAGATGGGGTTTCTCCATGTTGGTCAGGGTGGTCTCAAACTCAAGTGATCCACCTGACTTAGCCTCCCAAAGTGCTGGAATTATAGGCATGAGCCACCGTGCCCTGCTATTTTTATTTTTGCAGTTTTGCAGAGGCAAGGGTCTGTGATTTAAATGTTAGCTTTGCCTCTTACTGGCAAAATTATTTTTTGTTATTGTTAGATGACAATAACAAAAAATAATAAAGAGGATGATGGCTCCTCCTTCTTTCCCTTTCCCTCTCCTCCCCTCTCTCCTCCTTCCCTCCTCGGAAAAAAAAAAAAAAAGGAGGATGATGATTATGATACAAGATACCATTGCCCATATGTACCAGCCAAGTGCTACCCACATCATTTTTTTTTTTAGATGGAGTCTTGCCTCTTGCCCAGGCTGGAGTACAGTGGTGTGATCTTAGCTCACTGCAACCTCTGCCTCTAGGGTCCAAGGGATCCTCCCACCTTAGCTTCCCAAGTAGCTTGGAATTACAGGTGTGCACCACCATGCCCTGCTAATTGTTTTGTGTTTCTAATGGAGACAGGGTTTAACCATGTTGGACAGGCTGGTCTCGAACTCCTGACCTCAAGTGATCCACCCACCTTGGTCTCCCAAAGTGCTGGGATTACAGGTGTGAGACACCGCACCCAGCCTTTACCCACATCATTTATTTTTTCTTTTTAGGGACAGGGTCTCACTCTGTGGCCCAGCCTAGAGGGCAGTGGCAGATCATAGTCCACCATAGCCTTGAACCCCTGGGCTCAAGCAATGCCCATCTCAGCCTCTCGAGTAGCTAGTATTACAGGTGAGTGCCACTACACCTGGCTAACTTTTAAACATTTTTTTGTAGAGATGAGGGTCTCACTATGTTACCCAGGCTGGTCTCAGACTCCTGATCTCAAGGGCTCCTCCTGCCTCAGCCTCCCAAAGCACTGAGATGACAGGCGTGAGCTACCGTGCCCGGTCCCATATAATTTCCTATACACAAACTCAAATCTTTCTTCATCTCAAAGGAGTGTCCAGCAAATCAAATGATGTCTCCAGGAGGAAGCTTAATTCCCACCACCCTGAGGGTGGCCTGGATGTCATGACTTGCTTTCAAAGAATAGAGAAGAGAAAGTGAAAAATAGTAACTTTGGAGACGTCACCTTCACCAAGATGAAGACTGACATCTCCAGGGTTGTCCTGTGGATAGCATGTACCTCCTGATTTGATGAGATAAGAGAATTCTAAAAACCCACAACCCCTGGCTCATTCTAATTATTCTTCTATTTTTTCTTTTCTTTTCTTTTTTTTTTTTTTTTTTTTTTGAGACAGTCTTGCTCTGTTGCCCAGGCTGGAGTGCAGTGGTGTGATCTCAGCCCACCACAACCTCCGCCTCCTGGGTTCAAGCGATTCTCCTGCCTCAGCCTCCCAAGTAGCTGGGACTACAGGCACATGCCACCACACCCAGTTAATTTTTGTATTTTTAGTAGAGACAGGGTTTCACCATGTTAGTCAGGCTGGTCTCAAACTCCTGACCTCGTGATCTGCCTGCCTCATCCTCCCAAAGTGCTGGGATTACAGGCATGAGCCACCATGCCCAGCAAACTTGCTCTGTAATGCTGCAAACTCAACTCTGCCAACCAAAGATGTAGCTTGAGCCAGACACAGTGGCTCATGCCTGTAATCCCAGAACTTTGGGAGGCCGAGGTGGGTGTATCACTTGAGGTCAGGAGTTCAAGACCAGCCTGGCCAACATGGTGAAACCCCATCTCTACCAAAAAAAAAAAAAAATTAGCCAGGTATGGTGGCACACACCTGTAATCCCAGCCACTCAGGAGGCTGAGGCATGAGAATTGCTTGAACCTGGGAGATGGAAGTTGCAATGAGTCGAGATCGTGCCACTGCACTCCAGCGTAGGTGACAGAGCAAGACTCCATCTCAAAACCGAACAAAACTAAAAACAAAGATGTGGCTTGGAAACAAAGATAAAGATGACAGATAAATGAACAGGCGAGCCTGTCCTGCAACAAAACCTTATCTGCAGACTGTGAAATGTAAATTTCATAGAATGTTACATTTATAGATGTGTCACCAAATACTTATTTTCAACCATTTCCAAATGTAAAAAGCCCACACTATCCTCAGCTTTCAATTTATAAAACAAACAAACAAAAAATAAAAAACCAGTAGTGGACTGCAGTTCGCCAGTCCCTAACTTAGCAAATTGTTGCCAAACTTTTCTGAGGTTGCATGTTCTGTTTGGAGATCTGATGAAAACCCTGTCCGCTCTGCTCTCTCTAGAAAAATGCAGGGACGCTGCAAATGTGGCATACAACTTGAGGGGGTCTGGAAGCTCAGAAGGGGATTCTGGAGGCTGTCCCGCCCAATTTTCCCAGCTCACGCAGGAATTGTCTCTGCAGCGCCCGGGTGGAGAAGGCATCCTGGGCAGCAGTGGGAGCTTCCGGGCTCACAAAGGGGCCACTGAAGCCTGTCTACCCTGAGAAGAGTCTAGGGGGAGGCCGGATTTGCAGACAGCAAATTCAGCTATCAAGTAACAATGACAGGGTCCTCCAGTGATGACTCAGATGAGGGCAGGGATGCACACTTGTGTGACCTGCAGCGGGTTCCGACGGACCTCTTCTGCCTCCACTTCAAGCACGCTGGCCTTTCTGCTACCTGGGGCGCATTCCTGCCCCAGGATCTTTGCCCCTATGACCTGGAATTCTCTTCCCTACAGACCCACAGGGTCCTTTTCCCAGCTCCTCCACATTCTGGATTCCAGTGTCACCAATTTGGAGAGGCTATCCCTGGACACTTGAGGGAGAGCCATGGTCCTCACCTGGGGGTGACTGCCTTCCTACCCTGCCACTAGAGGACATGGGGCAACTTGGACATCATAGCTAGGGATGCTCCTGCCACCAAGTGGGTGAAGGCCATGGATGGTGTCCAACCTTCTCCCAGGCACAGGGCGGCCGCACACAACAGCCCCAAATGTCAGTAGTGCTGAGGTTGACACACTCTGTAATCACTCTGTCTCCTTTTCCAACTTCATGTTTTTCCTTTGTCTTTTTTTGAGACAGAGTCTCACTCTGTCACCCAGGCTGGAGTGCAGTGGTGTAATCTCAGCTCAATGTAATCTCTGCCTCCCAGGCTCAAGCGATCCTTCTGCCCCAGCCTCCCAAGTAGCTGGGACTACAGGCATGCACCACCATGCCGGCTAATTTTTTTTTTTTTTTTTTGAGACAGAGTTTCACTACTGTTGCCCAGGATGGAGTGCAATGGTACAATCTTAGCTCACTGCAATTTCTGTGTCCCACACTCAAGCGATCTTCCCACCTCAGCCTCCCAAGTAACTGAGATTACATGCATCTGCCACCACACCCAGCCAATTTTTGTATTTTTAGTAGAGTCAGGGTTTCACCACATTGGCGAGGCTGGTCTTGAACTCCTGACCTCAGGTAATCCACCCGCCTCGGCCTCCCAAAGTGCTGGGATTACAGGAGTGAGCCATCATGCCCAGCTGGGCAGACAGTCCCTAATTTTTTGTAATTTTAGTAAGATGGGGTTTTGCCATCTTGCCCAGGCTGGTCTTGAACTCCTGGGCTCAAGCGATCTGACTGCCTTGTCCTTCCAAAGTGCTGGGATTACAGGTGTGAGCCACCACATCCAGCCAACTTCATGTTTTTTCGAAACACGTTTTGTCACCTTTACATTCCCCATTTATTTGTTTACTATCTGCTTTCCTTTACTAGAAGGTAAGCTCCTTGAAGGCAGGGACTTTTATCTGCTCAGTGCCTCAAAGATTGCCAGGAATGCAGTAGGTGCTAAATAAACATAGATATATTTTTGAGACAGGGTCTCAGTCTGTCACCCAGGCTGGAGTGCAGGGATATGATCCCAGCTCACTGCTGCTTCAAATTCCTAGGCTCAAGCAATCCTCCCACCTCAGCCTCCTCCTAAGTAGCTGGGGCTATAGGCACACACCACCACCCCTGGCTAATTTATTTTTATTTTTTTGTAGAGACATGGTCTTGTTATGTTGCCCAGGCTGGAGCACAGAAGTGTGATCACAGCTCACTTCTACTTCGAATTTCTGGGCTCAAGCAATCTTCCCACCTCAACTTCCTGAGTAGCTGGGACTACAGGGGTGTGGCACCATGCCAAGCTAATTTTTATTTTTGAGATGGAGTCTCATTCTATCATCCAGGCTGGAGTGCAGTGGTGAGATCTCTGCTCACTGCAACCTCTGCCTCCTGGGTTCAAGCAGTTCTCCTGCCTCAGCTCTCAAGTAGCTGGGATTACAGGCATGTGCTACCATGCCTGGCTAATTTTTGTATTTTTCATAGAGACTGGGTTTTGCCATGTTGGCCAGGCTGTATCTCAAACTCCTGAACTCAAGCGACCTGCCTGCCTCAGCCTCCCAAAGTGCTGGGATTACAGACATGAACCACCATATGTCCAGCCCAAGCTAATTTTTAAAAAATGTTTTTTGTAGAGACAGGGCCTCACTCTGTCACCTAGGCTGGTCTTGAATGCCTGGCCTCAAGTGATCCTCCCACCTCAGCCTCCCAAAGTGCTGGGATTACAGGCATGAGCCACCATGCCTGGCCTCCATAACTATTTTTGAAAGAACGAATGGGGCTCATAAGACCTCCTAAAAGGAGATGTTGTTCCAATTAAGTGAGAAAAAGGACCTAGCATATAGTACATGCTCATGAAATAGTGGCATTTTCATTCATTCACTCACTCATCCATCCATTCACTCAACAATTACTTGTTGAACTCCTACTGGGTATGTGTGGGTTGTTGTTTTTTTGACAGAGTTTCAATCTTGTTGCCCAGGCTAGGGTGCAATGGCTCTGTCTCTGCTCACTGCAACCTCCACCTCCTGGGTTCAAGTGATTCTCCTGCCTCAGCCTCCCAAGTAGCTGGGATTACGGGTGCCGGCCACCATGCCCAGCTAATTATTTTGTATTTTTAACAGAGATAGGGTTTCACTATATTGGCCAGGCTGGTCTCGAACTCCTGACCTCAAGTGATCCATCCAACTCAACCTCCCAAAGTGTTGGGATTACAGGCGTGACACGCCACCATGCCTGACTGGGTGTTAGTCTCCATGCCAGGAACTAATGACTTAGATAACAGATGCTAACGGGGGTTGGGGGGCGGTCACTGAGGCGAAGATGAAGATGTGCACTCCAGAGTAAAGTCCCAGCCAGGCAGAGCTCCCAGATGGCTACTTTGGGCTGCTGTTGGGTCCCTCTTCCCCAGACTCCTCCTCTGGCACTGACTGGGGTTCAGGTCCTGCAGGAACTACACACAGGGATTTCCATGTGATCAGTGCAGATAATTCTGGAGCAAACCCAAAAGGACAAATTCCCCCTTTTCAGGCTGTGATTCAGGCCTCAAACTACTCAGAGAGGCAGATCGAGCATATAAACTCCCCTTGGAGTGAGACCAGCAACGTTTAAAAGGACTGTGGGTTGAGCATAGTGGCTCACACCTGTAATCCCAGCACTTTGGGAGGCCGAGGTGGGAGAATCGCTTGATCTCGGGATTTTGAAACCAGCCTGGGCAACATGGTGAAACCCTGTCTCTACAAAAAACTAGCCAGGTGTAGTGGCACATGCCTGTAGTCCCAGCTACTTGGGAGGCTGAGGTGGGAAGATCACAGAGGGTAGAGTAAGCTGAGATTGCACCACTGCAATCCAGCCTGGGTGACAGAGCCAGGCCCTGTCATCATCATCATAAAACAGTCCCAGGTGGGCTAGCCATGGTGGCTCATGCCTGTAATCCCAGCACTTTCAGAGGCTGAGGTGGGAGGATACCTCAAGCTCAGGAGTTTGAGACCAGCCTGGGCAACATAGCAGGACCCTGTCTCTATAAACAAACAAACAAAATTAAACATTAGCAGGGTCTAATTACATATGCCTGTGGTCCCAGCTACTTGGGAGGCTGAGGTGGGAGGATTGCTTGAGCCCAGAATTTCAAGGCTGCAGTGAGCTATGATCACACCACTGTAGTCCAGCCTGGACCAGAGAGCGAGAGCGAGAGTGAGAGCGAGAGCGAGAAAGAGAGAGAGAGAGAGATGGAGATCCTGTCTAAAATAAAAATAATTTTTTAAAAAGTTCCCAGGTGACAGGCTGGGTGCGGTGGCTCACACCTGTAATCCCAGCACCTTGGGAGGCCGAGACAGGAAGATCACCTGAGGTCAGGAGTTCGAGACCAGCCTGGCCAACATGGTGAAACCCTGTTTCTACTAAAAATACAAAAATTAGCAGGGCGTGGTGGCGGGCACCTGTAATCCCAGCTACTTGGAAGGCTGAGGCAGGAGAATCGCTTCAATCTGGGAGGTAGAAGTTGCAGTGAACTATGACTGTGCCACTGCACTCCAGCCTGGGTGACAGAGCAAGACTCCATCTCAAAAAAAAAAAAAAAAAACAGAAGTTCCCAGATGAAGGCAATGCTGTAAGTCAGTGGGTCACATAGACACATGAGATCTTGGATGACCCCAAATCAGAGTTTAAAGACCTCAGGATTTTTCTGAGAAGCGAAGCAAACAAAAGCAGGAACAGAAACAAACGGGGAATGATAAGGAACCAGCGATCACAGTAAGAAGTGCATGGTTCCGCTCAGCCTGGGGCTGTTCAAGCAAAGGAACCCAAGAGCAGGCTCCCGGCACCTGCTCTGTGCAGCCTTGGTTCTAGATCTCTGGCTTAACTCTTCCAACTTCCAACCTCCTACCTGCCCCTTGAATCTGATGCCTAAGAAAGACTAAGCAAACTTCATCTCCCACAGAAGAGAACACGATGCCAGGAAAAAGAGGGAGTCACCTGCTGTCCCAAATTAAGGCCTTCAACACACTGACATTGTTGGTGTACTGAAGATTTGGCAAAGGCTGGGTGTGGTGGCTCACACCTGTAATTCCAGCACTTTGGGAGGCTGAGGCGGGAGGAGTCATCCAATTTGGGGTCATCCAAGGTGTCATGTGTCCATGTGACCCACTGACTTAGAGCATCACCTCATCTGGGAACTTCTTTTTTCTTTTTTTCTTTTTTTTTTTTTTTTTGAGATGGAGTCTCGCTCTGTCACCTAGGCTGGAGTGCAGTGGTGTGACCACAGCTCACTGCAACCTCCACCTCCTGGGTTCAAGTGATTCTCCTGCCTCAGCATCCTGAGTAGCTGGGATTACAGGTGCCCACCAGCACACCCAGCTAATGGCTTGAGTCCAGGAGTTTGAAAGTAGCCTGGACAATATAGTAAGACTTTGTCTCTACAAAAATAAGTTAAAAAATTAGCTAAGCATGGCAGTGCACATCTGTAGACCCAGCTACTTGGGAGAAGGAGGTGGATGAATTGCTTAAGCCCAGGAGGCAGAGGCTGCAGTGACCCGAGATCACACCATTGCACTCCAGCCTGGGCAACAGAGTGAGATTCTGTCTCAAATAAAAAAAAAAAAAAAGAAAAGAAAAGAAAGAAAGAAAAAGGTTTTGCAAAAAGCTCATGTCAGCCTCTGCTGAGGACAGCTCATGGGTCACAGAGCTGGATGGGATTGCCTAACAGAGGAAAAGCTCAAAGAGGAGCATCCTTGACACCAGGAGTCACCAACAGCCACCTCCAGCCCCATAGCCAGCAATGACAGTCCAGAAAGAGGGGGAAAGGAGAAAGAAGGAAAATACCCACGTCTGGAGCAGGTAAAGCCAACAAACGCAAAACCTGCAGATCAGGTTGCTCAGAGGCGCTTGCCCCAGGTGTGGAGATGCTGCTCTCACTGCATGGTCTAAGCCCATCCTAGGATCTGTGCCCATCTCATTCACCCATTGTTTCTCACCTGCAGGCAATTCTGCCCCCCCAGGAGACTTTTAGCCATGTCTGGAGACATTTTTGGTTGTTGCAACCAGAGGCGGGACGGTGGAGGCCAGGGATGCTACTAAATATCCCACAATGCACAGGACAGCCCCTTAGAGCAAACAGTTACCTGGCCCCAAATGTTGACAGTGCTGTGAACTAGCCCCAGTTCTGCCAGCCACTGACTGCAGTTTGGACTCTTGCTACAAACAGCGCACACGTCTTTTCTAACATGCAGTCGCCACCACCTTCAAAGTGGAGCTCATTTGCAAAAAGACCAAGTTCTAAATCCCAGCAACAACCTCAGCCATCTCTTTCTGGGAGTCTCTTGAATCCGGTCCTCTTTCTTGAGTAGAGACCCTTCGACTCGCAACCCCACAACCACCAAGGGCCCCAAGAGGCAGAAAACTGGCCTGCTACGGATACAATTGTATCCCCACCACCACCAAATTCATATGTTACCATCCTACTCCGCCATTTCTCCTTTTGGATGTGACCTTATTTGTAAACTGAATCTTTGCGGATGTAAATAAGCTAAGATGAGGCCACACGAGTCTGGTGAGCCCCTAATCCAATATGACTGGTATCCTCATAGAAAGGGGAAATTGGGACCTGGGGCCATGTGAGGCTGAGAGATGACCAGAAGCCAGGAGAGATGCCTGGAATGGATCATTTCCTGGCACCTGCATGTGGAGCTCAGCCCTTGATCTCAGACTTCATCCTCCAGAACTGCAGGGCAATATATCTCTGATGGTTAAGCCACCTGGTACGTGGTGCGTTGTCATGACAGCCCTAGCAAACTCAAACACGGCTTGAGTCCAGATGCTGCAGGAGGATTCCTGCAATGGCAAAAGAGACTGTTGCCCGTTCCAAGTTACCCCAAGAGCCCCTGTGCCCAGGGACCCATCCCTGGCTCTCTCCAGGGAGCCGCCCAGCAGAGGGCGAAACAGAACGAGGATGCAGACATGAAAAGAGGCCAGAGGAGTATGATTGAGAGGACGTGAAGAAGAGAAAGTGGCTGCCATCCAGGACGATGGATTGGGCCACCAGACTTACCTGAGCTCAAGAAGGGTTTGCCACACAGGGGGCAGCTGGAGGGGCTGGAGAAGGTCCCCTGTACCAGCTGATGCCCATTGACACACTCCCGCCTCTCTCGGGCATCCTGGCCCTTCTCCTTTAGATGTGCTGGGCTCTTTGCCTGGATGGGACAGAGGTGGGTCTCAGGATGCTAGGATGCCCTCTGCAGGGGCCGGCCCTCTCTCTCTCTCTCTCTTTTTAAGATCCAGCTGGAGTGCAGTGGCACAATCTTGGCTCACTGCAACCTCTGCCTCCCGGGTTCAAGCCACTCTCCTGCCTCAGCCTCCCAAGTAGCTGGGATTACAGATGCCCACCACCACACCCATCTAATTTTTGTATTTTCAGTAGAGACAGGGTTTCACCATGTTGGCCAGGCTGGTCTCGAACTCCTGACCTCAGGTGAACCACCCGCCTTAGACTCCCAAAGTGCTGGGATCACAGGCGTGAACGACTGTGCCTGGTAGGTACTGGGCCCTCAGCCCACCGCCAGCTCCAATCACAGGACTCCTGGGCTAAGGGCAGCATGCCAAGCTTGGGAAGGCAGAGGGGAACCCCGCGGCTCAGCTTCCCTCACCTTCTCCTTCTGCCTGGTCACGCGACTGCGGAGGCAGCTCAGCCTGCGCTTCACACTGGTGCTCTTGTCACTCTTCTCATTCTTGCCAGCACTGTCCTCGCTCCTGATGAGAGGGAAGGTCCATCAGAGGGGGCCGGGGCCATTCTGAGGCAACCCTGTGCGTTACTCCAGGAATCCACCTGGACTCTGTCTCCCTGTGGCCTCCTGGTCCTGCCTTAGCCCTTCCCTAGTCCTTGACTTCCTCCTCTCCTCCCTCCTTCCCTCTCTTACTTACTGTGGGAAGTAGAAAAAGTTTCTTTTTAACATTTCCTTTCTTGTTAAAAAATCAGTGTGCTAATAACCTTGGGAAGCCCTATCCTATGTAGCTGTTAGACATGCCATGCTTACAGGCACGTAGAACATTCTATGTCCTTGTAGTTTAACCAAAATATCTGTGCTGGACATGCTCACAGGCATGTCCCAGCTCTCCATTGTTTTACCTGTTAGAAAGGTTTTAAGTTGTTAGCCAGTAGGGTTTTACTTTAAATGGTGAGGTCTGGCTCCAGCCAACAGAAATCAGACACAGCGGTAAGGACAACCCCAAATGCATAAGGAATAAATGTGTGTGTTTTCCTTTGTTCATTGTACTCTCGTGGCACAGTGGTTAGCGAGGGTACCCTTCCTACAGTCCAGGAAGTAAAAATTGCATTGCTGAAAAATCCTTTGTTCAGTGCTAATTTTTCTTTTCTTTTTTTTTTTTTTGAGATGGAGTTTTCACTCTTGTTGCCCAGGCCGGAGTGCAATGGCACAATCATGGCTCACTACAATCTCTGCCTCCCGGGTTCAAGCGATTCTCCTGCCTCAGCCTCCTGAGTAGCTGGGATTACAGGCATGCGCCACAACGCCCGGCTAATTTTTTTTGTATTTTTAGTAGAGACGGGGTTTCTCCATGTTGGGAAGGCTGGTCTCAAACTCCTGACCTCAGGTGATCCACCCGCCTTGTGCTGGGATCACAGGTATGAGCTGCCGCACCCAGCCTCAGTGCTAATTTTTCTTTGCAGCACCGAGCATCTATTTCCAACACTTAGTCACTCAGCAAACATGAATAAATGTTTGCAAAGTTCTGGGAGCTTTGGGGACTGGGTTTGCAGAGGGAAATGCAACATGATCTCAGGCTTAGGTCCCTCCATGCCTGGCCTGGGAATCTTGGCTCTGCTCACTGCTGATTTTCCCCTCTAATTCATGTCCCCGACCCCCAACTGGTATCTAATTGGCATTTATTTATGTATTTAGTTAGTTACTTTGAGACAGAGTCTCACTCTGTCACCCAGGCTGGAGTGCAGTGGCGCAATCTTGGCTCACTGCAACCTCTGCCTCCAAGGTTCAAGTGATTCTCCTGCCTCAGTCTCCTGAGTAGCTGGGATTACAGGCACCTGCAACCATGCCTGGCTAATTTTTGTATTTTTAGTAGAGATTGGGTTTCACCATGTTGGCCAGGATGGTCTTGAATTCCTGACGTTAGACAATCCTCCCCCACTGCCCACAGTCTCCCAAAGTGCTGGGATTATAAGCATGAACCACCATACCCGGCCCCCACTGCTCTTCAGGATAAAGTCTGAGCTCCTTTGTGTCACTGAAGTGGTCTGGTCTCTGCTGGTTTCTCCCCTCTTCCCTCCTCCCAGCCCCACTCTGATGTCATTCTCTAAGCCTTCTACTTCTGTTTTGTTTCCTTCATCCTCATCTGCACATACTGGCAAACTCCTACTCTTCCGTCAGAACCCTGCTTACATTGTCACCTCCTCCAGGAAGTCTTCCTCTGTCCTCTCAGGGTATATGAGAGCCTCACCCCTCCCTTCCCTGCCAGCTCCCACCATTGCACTGATGAGGGCTCCTGCTCCTGCCCCCAGCAAGGGGGCCTGGCCCAGAGAGGACGCTCCGTAAACACTTGTTGGAATCCAAGGCTGCCCCCCCCGCAGTTCTCACTTGCAGCAGGTCTGTGTACTTACTCCGACAGGAACTCAAACCAGGTCAGGCTCGAGTGGGCTCCGCCAGGGCTGGCTGACATGCAAGCCCTCTGCCGGGCCCTGCGGGGTCAGAGGGGACAGACACCTGGGTCGGCAGCCTGCTCTCCCCCTCACCAACCCAGTGCTGCTAAGTACAGGCTTGCTCCAGGTGCCCCATCTAACAACCCACCCATCCTTGACACTCTGGGCTTGCATATGGGACATTATGACAGGTTTTCCAGCAGAGGGCAGTAACGTGTGTCGGCAGAACAAAATCAGTGTATCAGGAAGTTTTGTTTTGTTTTGTTTTTTTAATAGAGACGGGGTCTCGCTCTGTTGCCCAGGCTGGAGTGCAGCGGTGCAATCATAGCTCACTGCAGCCTCGACCTCTTGGGCTCGAGCGATCCTCCTGCCTCAGTCTCCTGAGTAGCTGGGACTATAGGCAGGTGCCACCATGCCTGGCTAATTTTTATTTTTATTTTATTTTATATTTATTTATTTTGAGATGGAGTTTCGCTCTTATCGCCCAGGCTGGAGTGCAATGGTGCGATCTCAGCTCACCACCTCCCCTAACTCCTGGGTTCAAGTATTTCTACTGCCTCAGCCTTCCAAGTATCTGAGATTATAGGCATGCACCACCAGGTCTGGCTCCTTTTTCTTTCTTTCTTTTTTTTTTTAACCAATTACTTAAATCTTACACAATTTCTTTCCTTTTCTTTTACTTTCTTTTTTGAGATGGAGTCTCATTCTGTTTCCCGGGCTAGAGTGCAGTGGCGTGATCTCACTCACCTCACTCACTGCAACGTCTGTCTCCCGAGTTTAAGCGAGTCTCCTGCCTCAGTCTCCCAAGTAGCTGGATTACAGCACCCGCCATTACACCCAGCTAATTTTTTGTATTTTTAGTAGCTATGGGGGTTTCACCAAGTTGGCCAGGCTGGTCTCGAACACCTGACCTTGTGATTCACCTGCCTCAGCCTCCCAAAGTGCTGGGATTACAGGCATGAGCTACCATGCCCGGCCACAAACTGTTGTTGTTGTTGTTTTTATTAATTTTAAAAAAATACAGGGTCTTGCTCTGTCACCCAGGCGGGTGTGCAGTGGCATGATCATGGCTCATGGCAGCCTTCACTGCCTGGGTTCAAGCCATTCTCCTGCGTAAAACCCCATCACCTCCCAGAGTAGCTGGGACTACAGATATGTGCCACCATGCCCAGCTAATTAAAAACAAATTTATAGAGACAGAGTCTCACTCTGTTGCCCAGGCTGGTCTCAAACTCCTGGGCTCAAACAATCCTCCCACCTCAGCCTCCCAAACTTCTGGGATTACAGGCATGAACCACCTCACCCAGCAAATTTTTGATTGTTTGTAGAGATAGATCTTGCTGTGTTTCCCAAGATGGTCTCAAACTCCCGGCCTCCAAATGATGCTCCCACCTTGGCCTCCCAAAGTGTTGGGATTACAGTGGTGTGAGCCACTGCACCTGGCTACAGGAAGAGTTTGTAACAGATGCCAGTGTCCTAGGCAGGTGGCACCTTTATCTGTTTGCTCCAAGGGACCCCCTGGGTCAGTGGGAGCCTGCTCCTCTCCAGCTCTTGTCTTCTATCCTCCTCCCTCCTCTCCTGCCCCATTTTTCTTCCTTGAACCCAGCCTTCTCTGTTTTCTTTCTTTTTTTTTTTTGAGACAATCTCACTGTGTTGCCCAGGCTGGAGTGAATGGTGTGATCTTGGCTCATCACAACCTCCGCCTCTTGGGTTCAAGCGATTCTCCTGCCTCAGCCTCCCGAGTAGCTGAATTATAGGCCCGTGCCACCATGCCCGGCTAATTTTTGTATTTTTAGTAGAGACAAGGTTTCCCCATGTTGGTCAGGCTGGTCTCGAACTCCTGGCCTCAGGTGAGCCACCGTGCCCGGCCCTCACTCAGTCTTCTCTACCCCTATCTCCCATATACGTGTGCGCCCCTGCCTGCCTCCTGCTCTAGTCTCCCACTTTGTTCCCCTCTTCCCTCACGCCTGTCCCGACTCCCACTTACCCATGGTACTGTCGAAGTTCTTGAAGCACCTGCTGGACAATCAGCCTGTGGGGGTGGGGGCAGGATTAGAGCAGCCCTCGGTGGCCCCAAGTTACAGATGCTCTCCCGGAGACAAACTGGGGTTGCCCGTCCAGGCCTTGGGTGGCTCATGCCTATAATCCCAGGACTTTGGGAGGCCGAGGTGGGTGGATCACTTGAAGTCAGGGGTTCAAGACCAGCCTGACCAACACGGTGAAACCCCGTCTCGACAAGACATACAAAAACTAGCTGGGCATGGTGGTGGGCGCCTGTAGTCCCAGCTACTCTGGAGACTGAGGCAGGAGAATTGCTTGAACCTGGGAGGCAGAGGCTGCAGTGAGCCGAGATCACATCATTGCACTCCAGCCTGGGTCACAGAGCAAAACTCTGTCTCACACATATGCCCAAAAAGTCACAATTACCTCTCAAGGCGACATTAATAACCTTTCTGAGGGGCTTAGATCCCTCCCCCAGGGAAGACGGATGGTGTCAGAAAGGAGATGAGGTTATAGTGGACTGGTGGGATGGTATCAGGCCCCGGTCACTTACAGGCAGCACTCTGCACCCTGGCTCCCCTCCTCCCTCAGCCCTGACTGTCCAGCCTGTCCACTGGGGGTCCCTCCCCCACCACGAGGCAGAAACTCACACATGATCTGGCTCCACGTGGTCTTTTTCCATGCACTCCAGCGCTGGAGGTTCTAGGCCTGGAAGAAGCCCCCATCCCAGGAAGCACAGTTGTGAGGGGCTCTGGGACAGGACCAGCCCAGCAGGGCCCTCCCGGATACCACCCTGGGCCCCTGCAGAACTGGAGGACATGCAGACAGAGCCTGTGCTCTCAGGGAACAGAGACGAGAAGAGGACAGAGAGCCAGGGACAAACGCAGGTGTCCCCAGTGTCTCAGGAGCACTTACAACCTATGAAGTGTTTTACATGTGTGAGCTCAGCAGACTCTCTGAGTGGCCTTAAGGAGATATGCTTATTGTCCCCACTCACCTTTTTTCTTTTTTCTTTTTTTTTTTGAGATGGAGTCTCACTCTGTTGCCCAGGCTGGAGTGCAGTGGCGTGATCTCAGTTCACTGCAACCTCCGCCTCCCGGATTTAAGCAATTCTCCTGCCTCAGCCTCTCAAGTAGCTGGGATTACAGGCACCCGTCACCATACCCAGCTGATTTTTTTATTTTTAGTAGAGACGGGCTTTCACCATATTGGCCAGGAGTTTGAGACCATATCATTCACCATATTATCATGCCTATAATCCCAGCACTTTCGGAGGCAGAGGCAGGCAGATCACTTGAGGCCAAGAGTTCGAGACCAGCCTGGCCAACATGATGAAACCCTGTCTCTATTACAAATACAGAAACTAGCTGGGCGTGGTAGCGATGCTTGTGGTCCCAGCTACTTGAGAGGCTGAGGCAGGAGAATTGCTTGAACCGGCGAGGTGGAGGTTGCAGTGAGCTGAGGTTGCACCACTGCACTCCAACCTGGGTGACAGAGTGAGACTCCATCTAAAAAAAAAAAATAATAATAGGCTAGGCGCAGTGGCTCACACCTGTAATCCCAGCACTTTGGGAGGCCGAGGCGGGCAGATCACGAGGTCAAGAGATGGAGACCATCCTGTCCAACATAGTGAAAACCAGTCTCTACCAAAAATACAAAAATTAGCTGGGTGTGGTGGCGTGCGCCTGTAGTCCCAGCTACTCTGGAGGCTGAGGCAGGAGAATGGCTGGAACCCCAACAGAGGTTGCATTGAGCTGAGATGGCGCCATTGCACTCCAGCCTGGGCACCAAGAGTGAAACCCAGTCTCGAAAATTATAATGATAATAATAATAATAATAGTCAGAGAGAGGAGAGAATCTTGGGGACAAGGTCATTACAATAGGCAGTGTCACACTGGCTCAAGGGCTGCAGGGAGAGGAGGAGGGACAGATGCTGGAGGTCCCTTTCCCTCTCTGGCTTCCCTCAGCGTTCTGCTCAGTCCCTGTAGAACAATTCCCTGGGTCCCATCTGAAGTCCCATCAAGGGGCCCTTCAGGAGGAACCCCCTCCCTGCCTCCTCTTCCCCCAACGTGGTTTGAATGAAGGAAGCTCCCAGGCTGGCTACCTTGAACAGGTGGAGTGACCACTTCCAAACCCGGAGAGAGTTCCAGGGAGCGGATCTCATAGAAGGACCCAGGAACGGACCTTGACCTCACTGTTTTCTTGGGGCTGTCACATTCCTGCAGGGAATTAAACATCTCACTAAGCTGGGAAGGCAGCCTGGACTGCAGGCAGGTTCCCCAGGTTGAGGGTCCCCAGCCACAGCCAGGGCCACCTCCAGGGAAATGGACACACACTCGTCCAAGCCCCAACCCCCAGCCAACCTCCCCGGACAGAGCATGGGTTCTGCCCCTCCCTCCCCAGCCACAGGGCTGTAGTCCTGATCAAGGAGCCCCCAGCTATGAGCTGGCGCCCCAAATATCAGAGCCACAGGTTCCAACAATGGCCAGGAATTTCCCCAAGGGTCATTTGTGGTCACAGTCAAAAATATCCCAGCCATCGGCCACAGCTCCAAGCATGCATTCATCTACATTTGCACCTCAGATCTCAGGTCAGAGACAAATTCTCCCTAGCTGCAGACCCCAGCCACAGACACAGCTGCCTTCCAGCTGCAGGCTACACTCCCGGATCAGACACCCCCATCAACTTTCCTCCAGCCCCTGGGTTGCAGTCATGACCTTGCATAGCCTGTCCTAGATGCTTACCCAGAGAAAACCCTTCAGGCCTGGGCTGCAATCTTAGGACCCAGAGACGCCCGAGGCATGACCCATGCCATAGGCAAGCAGCCCCAACCCCCATGGCAGGTAACCCCCACCCACCCTGGCAAGTCTCTCCTTCCTACCCATAGCAATGGCTTCTGGGCCCCTAAGTGTGCTATTGTTAGGGGTGGCTTCAGGCTACACCCACCTTGCCTGGGCTCTCTGCAGGGGTCCCGCCCCCAGACGGACACCCTTGGGTCCAAGTCTTCAGTCCTCCTCCCGGCAGGTTCAAAGTGAGGCTGGCCAGCGTTCGAGGGAGGCAGGGCTCCTCATCCACAGCTGAGGCATTGAGGCTGAGCCTGATGGGAGAGGACCGGGTACTGGGGCTTCAGCAGGCATCCGGGGGATGAGGCTTGAGAGAACCTGTAAGGGGGCCCTTCCAGGACAGGGAAGGATGCGGAGGCCACAGAGAGGGGTCCAGACCTCCCAATATCAGAGGACTCGGTGACAAGGAGGAGGGGGAGAAGAAAGCCAACCTGGTGAGATTTGTTGGAGCTACATTTGTATCTCAGATCGTTTTTGCACAGACTGGATTTCCTCTTTCTTTCTTTCATTCCTTCTTTCTTTCTTCTTTCTTTCCTTCCTTCTTTCTTTTTTCCTTCCTTTCTTCCCTCCCTCCCTCTTTTCTTTTCTCCTTCCTTTCTTCCTTCCCTCCCTCCCTCTTTTCTTTTCTCCTTCCTTCCCTCCCTCCCTCCTTCCTTCCTCTCTCTCTCTCTCTCTCTCTGACAGAATCTTGCTCTGTCACCCAGGCTGGACTGCAGTGACATGATCTCAGCTCACTGCAACCTCTGCCTCCCAGGTTCAAGCAATTCTCCTGCCTTAGCCTCCCAAGTAGCTGGGATTACAGGCATGTGCCACCATGCCCAGCTAATATTTATATTTTTAGTAGAGATGAGGGTTCACCATGTTGGCCAGGCTGTTCTCGAACTCCTGACCTCAAGTGATCCAACCACTTCAGCCTCCCTAAGTGCTGTATTTATAGCTGCTCCCCATCGCTGGCATGACCACCTGAGCTCTGCCTCCTGTCAGATGAGTGGCAGCATTAGATTCTCAAAGGAGCGGGGGAATGGTGGCTCATGCCTGTAATTCCAGCACTTGGGAGGCTGAGGCAGGCAGATCCCCTGAGGTCAGGAGCTCAAGACCAGTCTGGCCAACATGGTGAAACTCCATCTCTACTAAAACTATAAAAAGTTAGCTGGGTGTGGTGATGTGAACCTATACTCCTGACTACTTGGGAGCCTGAGGCAGGAGAATTGCTTGAACCTGGGAGGCGGAGGTTGTAGTGAGCCAAGATTGTGCCATTACACTCCAGCCTGAGCCACAGAGTGAGATTCTGTCTCAAAAAAAAAAAAAAAATTCTCATAGGAGCCAGAACCCTATTGTGACCCACACATGTGAGGCATCTAGGTTGCATGCTCCTTATGAGAATCTAGGCTGGGCGCGGTGGCTCATGCCTGTAATCCCAGCACTTTGGGAGGCCGAGGCAGGTGGATCACGAGGTCAGGAGTTTGACACCAGCCTGGCCAACATGGTGAAACCCTGTATCTAAAAAGACAAAAATTAGCCAGGCATGGTGGTGCACACCTGTAATCCCAGCTACTCAGGAGGCTGGGGCAGGAGAATCACTTGAACTCGGAAGGTGGAGGTTGCAGTGAGCTGAGATTGCACCACTTCATTCCAGCCTGGGTGACAGAGCGTGACTCCGTCTCAAAAAAAAAAAAAAAAAAAAACAATGGCTGATGGCTGATGATCTGTTACTGTCTCCCCATCTATGCAGGAAACAAACTCGGGGCTCCCATTGACTCTACATTATGGTGAGTTATATAATTATTTCATTATGTATTACAATGTAATAATAATATAAGTAAAGTGCACGATAAATGGCATGTGCTTGAATTATCTGGAAACTATCCCCTGTCCCCCTGGGTCCATGGAAAAATTGTCTTCCATGAAACCAGTCCCTGGTGCTGAAAGGCTGGGGACCACGGCAGGTGCAAGGGGCAGCTTGTCCTAGGACCTGACTCTGGCCTTCTGGACCCCAGCCCTGTCCTAGAGGTGCAATGTGGGAGGCAGGCGTCGTGGCGAACTGACCTCCGCCAGCTCTCTGAGCAGCTCCGTGACCTCTCCCAGCTGCGCCGCCTTGACAGGTCCTGGGACCCTGCCAAGCTGGAAAAGACAGAATCCCTTTCCGCTTCTTCATCTGGGGGGCGGCTGTCCGGGGCCTCCCCAGGCTGGCTGTGGGAAGGGGCCCCAATGCCCAGGTCCTGCAGATACTCGCTTCCCTGAAGGGCCCCCAGATCCAGGCTGAGGTCCTCCACACTCTCACTGAGCCGCCTGGGAAAATCATCCTCCTGTAGGATGAAGAAGGAGGGAGAAGAAGACATTGATCAAGGGGTGGCAGAGTCTGGGATCTCTTGACCACGAGGTCCCTGCTCCCACCATCAAGACCCTGCCCGTCCCCCACCTGTGCATCTTGGGCTCAGTGCCTTTCTCACAGCGGGTGGGATGGAATGGGAGGGAGAAGTCCCCCAGTGCTCTGTCTAACCTGGACCTTCAAGGCCTCATCCCTGCAAAAGGACCAGAAGTCTGGTCTTCCATGCCAGATCCCCCTACTTCTAGCCTTGGCAAAGCACTGCATGTCACTGAGTTTCCATCTGATTATCTGGTTTTTTTGTTTTTTTGGAGACATAGTCTCACTCTGTTGGCCAGACTGGAATTGGAATGCAGTGGTGCAATCTCAGCTCACATTGCAATCTCCGACTCCTGGGTTCAGCGATCATCCTGCCTCAGCCTCCTGGGTAGCTAAGACTACAGGTGCCCACCTGCACGCCCAGCTAATTTTTTTTTTGTATTTTTAATAGAGACAGGGTTTCACCATGTTGGCCAGGCTGGTCTCAAACTCCTGATGTCAAGTGATCCTCCTGCCTTGGCCTCCCAAAGTGCTGGGATTACAGGCGTGAGCCACTGCATCTGCCCTGCCTGCTCACCAGCTTGTTTTAAGACTCACAAAGGGGTCCAGATGAGGTGGCTCATACCTGTAATCCTAATGCCGTGGGAGGCCAAGGCAGAAAGATCACTTGAGGCCAGGAGTGTCAGACTAATCTGGGCAACATATCAAGACTCCATCTCTACAGAAAAATTTAGGCTGGGTGTGGTGGCGCATGCCTGTAATCCCAGCACTTTGGGAGGCCAAGATGGGTGGATCGCACGGTCAAGAGATCAAGACCATCCTGACCAATGTGGTGAAACCCTGTCGCTACTAAAAATACACAAATTAGCTGGGTCTGGTGACATATGCCTGTAGTCCCAACTACTCGGGAGGCTGAGGCAGGAGAATCTCTTGAACCTGGTAAGTGGAGGTTACAGTGAGCCAAGATCATGACACTGCACTCTAGCCTGGTGACAGCAAGACTCTGTCTGAAAAAAAAATTTTTTTTTTTTAAATTAGCCAAGCTTGGTGACGTGTGCCTGTTGTCCCAGCTAATCAGGAGGCTAACGAGGGAGGATCACTTGAATCCAGGAGTTTGAGGCTGTAGTGAGCTATGATCATACCACTGCACTCCAGCCTGGGCAACAAAGTGAGACCCTGTCTATAAAATAATAATAATAATAAAGCTCACAAAATAGTACATCTGTTTATTTGCAAAATCGCCACATGGAGGTAAGTTACCCTTGATGCTAGTGGTGCAATTTCAGGCAGTGTCGGGGTTCTTAATCTTACCCCTGTGCTGCTTGGAGTATCTCTTCAAATGTCTCCTGAAACCTTTTTTTCAGGGCGGGGGAGGAGTCTCGCACTGTCACCAGGCTGGAGTACCAGTGCAATGGCGTGATCTTGGCTCACTGCAACCTCCGCCTCCTGGTTTCAAGCAATTCTCCTGCCTTAGCCTCCTGAGTAGCTGGGATTACAGGTGACTGCCACCACGCCTAATTTTTGTATTTTTAGTAGATTTGGGGTTTCACTATGTTGGCCAGGCTGGTCTCGAACTCCTGATCTCATGATCCGCCCACCTCAGCCCTCCAAAGTGCTGATACTACAGGCGTGAGCCACCATAGCTAGCTTAACTTTGAAAAATGCTGCACAGGAATATTGTTTATCTTTTTGTTTGTTTGTTTTGAGACAGAGTCTCACTCTGTTGCCCAGGTTGGAGTGCAGAGGCGCAATCTCACCTCACTGCAACCTACACCTCCTCGGTTCAAGTGATTCTCTTGCCTCACCCTCCCAAGTAGCTGGGATTATAGGTGCACACCACCACGCCTGGCAGATTTTTGTATGTTTTTTAGTAGAAATGGGGTTTCCCCATGTTGGCCAGGCTGGTCTCAAACTCCTGGCCTCAAGTGATCCACCCGCCTTGGCCTCCCAAAGTGGTGGGATTACAGGTATGAGCCACTGTCCCTTGCCTGAATACTATTTATCCTAATGAATTTTTAAAGCATCTACTTAAATTTTATGTCCAAGGCAAGTGTCTCACCCTTATCCTGGCTTGGGAGGGAGACTCCCTCCTCAGCCTCCTGAGTAGCTGGGATCTCACTTCACTGCAACCTCCACCTCCTGGGTTCAAGTGATTCTCCTGCCTCAGCCTCCTGAGTAGCTGGGATTACAGGTGCCTGCCACCACACCAAGCTAGTTTTTGCATTTTTAGTAGAGACGGTGTTTTACCATGTTGGCCAGGCTGATCTCAAACTCCTGATCTCAGGTAATTCACCTGCCTCAGCCTCCCAAAGTGCTGGGACTACAGGCATGCACCACCACAGCTGGTGAATTTTTATTTTTATTTTTTAGTAGAAAGGGGATTTCATGATGTTGGCTAGGATGGTTTTGAACTCCTGACCTCAAGTGATCAGCCGGCCTCAGTCTCCCAAAGTGTTGAGATTACAGGCGTTAGCGCCTGGGCCCATATCTTAACCTCTTTTTTTTTTTTTTTTTGAGACAGAGTCTCGCTCTGTTGCCCAGTGCAGTGGTACGATCTCGGCTTACTGCAACTTCTGCCTCCCTGGTTCAGTTGATTCTCCTGCCTCAGCCTCCTGAGTAGCTGGGATTACAGGTGCATGCTACCACGCCCAGCTAATTTTTCTATTTTTAGTAGAGACAGGGTTTCACCATGTTGGTCAGGCTGGTCTCCAACTCCTGCACTAGGCCTCCCAAAGTGTTGGGATTACAGGTGTGAGCAACCATGCCTGGGCCCACATCTTAACCATTTTTAAGCGTCCAGTTCAGCATCATTAAGCATACTCCCGTTGCTGTGAAACCATCATCTCCATCTATCTCCAGAACTTCCTCATCTTCCCAAACTAAAATTCTGTGCCCATGAAACACTCCCTCCTCGCTCCCCTCCGCAGCCCCTGGGGCTTTCCACCCTTCTATTTTCCGTCTCCATGAACTGCCTTGGAATCCCACCAATTTGGGAGGATCGCTTGAGCCCAGGAGTTTGAGACCAGCCTGGACAACATAGCAAGACCCCATCTCTACACAAAACTTATAAAGTGAGCTGGGCATGGTGGCAGGTTCCTGTAGTCCCAGCTACTTGGGAGGCTGAGGTGGGAGGATCACTGGATACTGGGAGGCTGAAGCTACAGTGAGCTGTGATCGTGCTATTGCCCTCCAGACTGGGGAACAGAGCAAGACCCTGTCTCCAAAAAAAAAAAAAGTGTCGGGGTGGTGGGGAGTAAATCTATGAACCCGACAAGTCCAGAGGCCTCCTACGAGTGGAATCAGACAGTGTTTGTCCTTTTATGTCTGGTTCATTTCACAAGCATAACGTCCGCAAGGTTCCACCACATTGCAGCACGTGTTAGAATTTCCTTCCTTCTTAAGGAAGGATCATATTCCATTGTATGGATGGACCACATCGCATTTACTCATTGTGGGAAGTAGAAAAGTTCCTTTTAAGTGTGCTAATAACTTTGTGAAGCCCTGTCCTATGTAGCTGTTGGACATGCCATGCTTACAGGCATGTAGTACATTCTATGTCCTTGTACTTTAACCAAGATGTCTGTGCTGGACGTGCTCACAGGCATGTCCCAGCTCTCCATTGCTTTTACCTGTTTAGAAAAGTTTTTTTTTGAGACGGAGTTTCGCTCTTGTTACCCAGGCTGGAGTGCAATGGCGCGATCTCGGCTCACCGCAACCTCCGCCTCCTGGGTTCAGGCAATTCTCCTGCCTCAGCCTCCTGAGTAGCTGGGATTACAGGCACGCGCTACCATGCCCAGCTAATTTTTTGTATTTTTTTTAGTAGAGACGGGGTTTCACCATGTTGACCAGGATGGTCTCGATCTCTTAACCTTGTGATCCACCCGCCTCGGCCTCCCAAAGTGCTGGGATTACAGGCACGAGCCACCTCACCCAACCTATTTTATCTGCTTTTTTGAGACAGCATCTCGCTCTGTCACCCAGGCTGGGGTGCAGTGGCACGATTGCGTTGCAGTTTTAGGTTTAACTTTCCAAGCACTCACTCCACTGCTTCACGGCCTGCCTTCCTGAATCTCTCCTTTGCGGCAGTCCTTGTTTCCCTCCCTCCTCCCTGGTGACTCCTCCTCTGCCTCCTCTTCCTCCCTCTACCTTTTGATCACCAGGGTCCCCCTTTTCCAGCCTCTTTCTAAACAGCCACAGCTCCAGCTCTGGCTGGCCCTCACGTGACTTGGGCGGCAGCCTCCTTTCAAATTCCCCCCTTACCCCCTAGATGGTTCCATTCCTACCCCTGGTGCCTGGACAAGCTCCTACTCTCTTCTCTGTCACTGCCCCCGAAAGTTTTTTTTGTGTCTCTGGTTTTCATCCGCCTGTAAATATAAACACGTTGAGACAGCCTCTTGGCCTGGCTGGGCCTCCTTCTTGCTCCTGCATCTGGCCTCCCTCAGAGGAGGCAGAGGTGGGAGCCAGGCCAGAGATGGGGTGGAACGGGGGAGTGGGTAACCGCACAGTGGGGCTGTTCCAGCTCCCACTAGCAGGTACATTGAGGGAGGGAGACAGGGGTGTCTCATCCTTCATTTCTGAGCCTGCACCTTTCCTCCGACATATCTTGGGCAAGAAAAGATGAGAGCCAGCCCAGTGGGGCCTTTCCAGGCATCTGAGTAAACATCATAGGCTGCCCCGCTGGCTCTGGCGCCCCAGAGAGGATGCTATCAATCCAAGCTCCTGCTCACTAGACCTGGGGGGAGCCTTGGGGGTGGGATCCCCCATCAAACCCAGAGGCGAAACAGCCTAGGGTTCCCCATTCTCTGGAAGGGCTCACCATGCACAGTTTCTCATAGTACATGGATAAATGCTTATTTAAAAAATGTAAACAGTTACTGATCTTGTTGTCTGTTGGAAAAGGAGACATACCCAAGCAATTTCAAGCATGTGTCCCTGATCCCATTTTGTCATGTAAAAAAGTGGCGGATTTTAAACAAAATAACAACTAAATCATAAAGCAGATCATTTTCTCCTTCCCCCTTCCCTCCTTCCCTCCTTCCCCCTTCCCTCCTTCCCTCCTTCCCTCCTTCCCCCTTCCCTCCTTCCCTCCTTCCCTCCTTCCCTCCTTCCCCCTTCCCTCCTTCCCTCCTTCCCTCCCTTCCTTCCTCTCTCCCTCCTTTCCTTCCTCTCTCCCTTCCTTCCTTTCTCCTTTCCTTTTATTCATCAATTATTCATGTATCCATCCACCATATTTCTCATCTTCCTTCCTTCTACCCACCTTTCTACTCTTTCATTCATCAACCATCCCTCTATCCTTCATTTCATCCATCCATCCTTCTACCCATCCATCCATACTTCCTTCTTTCCTTCATTCATCCATCCTCCTTCCTTCCATCAACCCATCCAGCTATCCATCTAGATTCCTTCTTTTTATTCATCCATCATTCATGTACCCATCCACCTACGGTTTTACCAATCTTTCCTTCCTTCCTTTTAGTCATCCACGATCCATTCATCCACCCAACCACACTTCTATTCCTCCATGCATCCATCTGTGCATCCATCTGTGCATTCATCCATCCATCCACCCATCCTTCCTTCCTTCTACTAATCTTTCCTTGATTTCCTTTTTCCTTCCATCTACCCAGCCATCCGTTCATCCCTCTATGGTTCCTTTCCTCCCTCTTCTCATTCCAGAACAGATTTCAGTTTCCTCATCTGTAAAACAGGACAATAACGACTTTGTAAGTTTCAGTGAGGGTTCCCTGAGATAATGTACACAAAGTGCCTGGTAAAATGCACGTGCTAAACAAAGGGTACTTGCTGCCACTGTTGTCATCAGCTCCCGCCCGTCTCAGCAGTCAGACACATGCCTGATCATCTCCCATGGCAGAGAAGAAGTCTGGGTTCTCAGGTTTCCAGGATCCACTGCTGCTCTTGGTGGCTGAAGCCACAGCTCCAGAGTCAAAGGTCTGGATACATGACTTGGGCTCAGAGCCTGTGGAGAAAGGAGGGACAAGGTGTCAGGGATAAGCTGGGAGGGCTGAGGAAGCCAGGACCTGGATTCTGCATCTGTTGCTGCTTACTCCCAAGTAGCTGGGGTTACAGGTACACGCCACTGCACCTGGCTAATTTTGTATTTTTAGTAAAGTCATGGTTTCATCATGTTGGGCCAGGCTGGTTTTGAACTCCTGACCTCAGGTGATCTGCCCGCCTCAGCCTCCCAAAGAGCTGGGATTACAGGCATGAGCCACTGCACCTGGCTGCCTTCTTCTTCTTCTTTTTTAAATTAAAAACTACTTTTAAAAACAAGCTTATTTCTCTCTTTTTTCCCTTAGAGATGAGGTCTCACAAAGTTGCCCAGGTTGGTCTCAAACTCCTGAGCTCAAGTGATCCTCCCGCCTGAGCCTCCTAAAGTGCCAGGATTACAGGTGTGAACCACCGCACCCAGTCCTAATGCCCACATTTGTAGGAGAGTCTCTAACGGTGGAGCTTGAGGCTGCCTCGTCTTTTGGGGGTGAGGAGTAAGAAGCAGAGAGCTGAGAGTTGAGCCAGCCAGGAGCCACATGCCTCAGGATCCACCTGCAGATGGAAATGCATAAGTCCCAAGAAGCTCAGCCCTAAAGCAATGACAAATTCCAGTCCATACCCCTTGCCCACAAAACATTTCATATAAATGGAATGATATACTATGTGGTCTTTCGTGACTTGCTGCTTTGACTTGACATATCTTTTGAGTTTTGTCTATAATGTAGCGTGTATCGGTGCTTCATTTGCTTTAGGGCTGAATGCTATTCAATTGTATGCAGATACTACATTTTTTGTATCCACTGATCTGCTGATGGACGCTCAGGCTTTTTCCACCACTGGGTTATTGCGAATCATGCGGCCCTGAATCATCTGTACAGGTGTTTGCGTGGATGTGTGTTTGCCATTGTCTTGGGTAGTTAACCTAGGAAGGGAATTGCTGGAGCACATGCTCATCTGTGCTTCACTTTTTGAGGAACTGCTGTTATGCAAGCTCTTCTCTGAGACAGAGTCTCGCTGTGTCGCCCCGGCTGGAGTGCAGTGGCGCCATCCCGGCTCACCGCAACCTCTGCCTCCCAGGCAACTGATTCTCTTGCCTCAGCCTGACGAGTAGCTGGGACCACAGGCGTGCAGCACCACACCTAGCTAATCTTTGTATTTTAATTAATTTATTTATTTTCTTTCTTTCTTTCTTTCTTTTTTTTTTTTTTTGGAGACATCTTTTGCCCAGGCTGGAGTGCAATGGCATGATCTCAGCTCACTGCAACCTCCGCCTCCTGGGTACAAGTGATTCTCCTGCCTCAGCCTCCTGAGTAGCTGGGATTACACGGGCCCACCACCACTCCTGGCTAATTTTTGTATTTTTAGTAGAGACAGGGTTTCACCATGTTGGTCAGGCTGGTCTCAAACTCCTGACCTTGTGATCTGCCTGCCTTGGCCTCCCAAAGTGCTAGGATTACAGGCATGAGCCACCATGCCCGGCTAATTTTTGTATTTTTAGTAGAGAGAGGGTCTTGCAATGTTGGCCAGGCTGGTCTCAAACTCCTGACCTCAGGTGATCCTCCTGCCTCGGCCTCCCAAAGTGCTGAGATTACAGGCATGAGCCACCATGCCTGGCTGAGTTTTGTTTTTATAGGGAAGCTTCTGACCCAGAAACAGGTTGAACTTGACCTGATGATGAACTCAACTCTGATCCTAGTTTCCAATGACTGAATCAACTCTGACCCTAGTTTTACAGATTGAACCCCAATCTTTGTGTCACAGACTGAGCCCTGATCCTAGTGCCATATACTAAGCCTTGATCCTGATGTCACAGACTGAACCTCATCTGGCTGTCATTGGTTGAGCACCCATTCTTCTATCATAGACTGAACCCCCATCCTAGTGTCATAGACTAAGCCTTTATCCTGGTGTCATATATTGACCCCTGATCCCAGTGTCATAGGCTAAGCCCTAATCCTGATGTCACGGTCTTCATAGTCTTAGCTCTTGTGCTGGTATCATAGACTGAACCGCGACCCTGGTGTCATAGACTGAATCTTGACCTGGCATCATAAACTGAGCCCAATCCTGGTGTCATAGGCTGAGTCCTGATTCTGATATCATGAGCTAAGCCTTAATCCTAGTGTCATAGACTGAGCTCTGTCAATTACCAACCACAATTCCCCCAGACAATTGCTAATCACATTTGTCATGGACCCTCAGTGACCCTCAGTTTAGTTTTATAGTGACCTTCGGGTTTATAGAAATTCCCTTTCTATGTAAACAGGTTTAGAGAGGTGCACTGCCTTTACCAAGGTCATACCAATCTGGTATGAGGTAGAGCTGGGAGTCAAATTCAGGTATTTCTGAATTCAAAACAAGGGTTCACAATCACCAGACTATCCTGTGCTCTGTTGGGTTGGGCACAGAAATTTTCTGGTGAATGGATAAATGGGTAGATAAATAGATGGATGGATGGATGAGTGGATGGTTGAATGGATGAGTGGGTGTGTGGATGGACAGATGGATGAATGAGTGGATAGATGGGTGGATGAATGGTTGGATAGGTGGATGTATGGGTAGGTGGATGGATGAATGAGTAGATAATTGGATGGATGGGTAGATGGATGAATGGATGTTTGAATGGATGGATGGTTGGATGGATGGAATAGTAGATGGATGGATGGATAGATGGATGGATGGATGGATGGATGGATGGAATAGTAGATTGATGGATGAATGGATGGATGGTCAGATGGTTGAAGAGTTGGTTGATAGGCTGGTTGGCTGGATAGATAGTTGGATGACTGCATGGTTGCATGGATGAATGAGTAGATAGTTGGATGGATAGATTATATGTCAGTGTCCAGAGACAGTGATGCATTACACTCAGGAGATGGCATTCTGAGGGGGTGAGGAAGGAGATGTAGAAGGAAGAGGGACAGAATTGCAGCAGAAAAGTCGCACAGGAAGGAAACCTAGGTGAGAGAGGCACAGACTGCACTCACCAGACATGCACCAATAGATTGAGGAATGAATGAAAAAGCATGAGCAGAATGGGTAATAGGAGCAGTTGATGGGGAAGGGGCACTGGGACCCTTCACTAAAAGTCTCAGTTCACCTCTCGCAAGCCTTACTTGCCTCCCCAAGTGCACCCCCTCCTTTCCCCAGGAAATTCCTCATAGGTACCCACACAGCCAATTACAGAACTTAGGAGGGTGACAAAAAGGCCATTCTTCCCTGCTCTCCAGGGCTAAAGGCAGGAGACACACTATTAGGGAGGCACTCTCCCAGGGGAGCTAAGCCAGAGGAGACATGAGGCCTCAGGGAAAGGGGCTCTGCTGGGATGCACGCTGCTCCCCAACCCCTGCTCCTCTCCATGGAGCTGTCCATCAGCTGGGATTCAGGTCCCAGACAGCCTTCTCCACCACCAGCCCCCGTAGCATCAGCCACAAAAGGGTGTAAGAGTCACTGTCAGTTCTCACAGCTCCCTCCCTCACCTGATCGCATATAAATCACAGCCTCAATGGCTTGGGCAGAGACAGGGTGAGCTGAGCAACCACAAGAGGGCAGAACATCATTGGGACCTGGGTCACAGGCAGACACATTGGTGATCCCTGGTGGGTACACTGATGCTTCAGGATTGCCATCCACCATTGGATCTAAAAACCCTCCCCAGGCATTCCAGCAGCCCACACTGGCAGCTTTGTTCATCGATCAGAACGCGTCAAAGTGGCCTCAGGCAGAATTGGCTTCAAATCCCAGTTCCTCCAGGGTGTACTTGCTGTGTGACTTTGAGTAAGTCACTCAGCGTCTCTGAGCCCAACTTCATGAGAGCTCAACAGCTAGCAACAACTTCTATCATGATGATTACTCTTCAGTCTCATCCCAGTTCCCAGGCCATCCTCTCTCCCCCTAACCCCAGCCCCTGGGACCCCTGACACTCCCACCTGCTCCCTGACCCCAGCACTGTGTTCGCCATGAGCCTTCAAGGAGAGTCAGTGGGACGAACGAGCTAATGAATCTTCACATTGGCCCCCTCCTTCGTGAAAACTCACTGCTACCTTGAACAAGTACTTGGCTCATGCAGGTGTTGGTGACTGTGACTAACAAATCATGCAGGCTGACCAGGAGGGGCTCATACGGGCAGTGGGGAATGGGGAATGAGGAAACCCACAACGCAATGAGTGCATGACCAGCTCTTATGACATTGTCTGGCACTGCCCTCTCACGCCCTGCGTACCTGGACATCTTCTGGCTATCTTCAAGGGCTAAACTCCTGAGCTTTAAGAAGTGTCTGTTTGATGGCTGGGTGCGGTGGCTTACGCCTGTAATCCCAGCACTTTGGGAGGCTGAGGTGGGCGGACCACAAGGTCAGGAGGTCAAGACCAACCTGGCCAACGTGGTGAAACCCCATCTCTACTAAAAATGCAAAAATTAGCCAGGTGTGGTGGCAGGTGCCTGTAATCCCAGCTACCCAGGAGGCTGAGGCAGGAGAATCATTTGAACCTGGGAGGCGGAAGGTTGCAGTGAACTGAGATAGCGCCATTGCACTCAGCCTGGGCGATAGAGTGAGACTGGGTCTCAGAACAAACAAACAAACAAACAAACAAAAAATAACAAAGAAAAAGTGTCTCTTTGCAACAACAGTTCACTCATGCATTTGATGATAAAATAAAGGGTGTTACCCGTCCCCATAACGATCAACTGAGGCCCGGGGGCCCTGGGGGTTGAGAGAGCCTGCACTGACCTGTGTGTGTGTGTGTGTGTGTGTGTGTGTGTGTGTGTGTGTGTTTGAGGGAGGTGTGTGCCCGAGAGCCTCTAATCCCCTTGTTTTTGTTTCTGCCCTGAGCCTCCTGTCCTGCAGCTGGGCCTGAAACCAACAGCATCTGGGACCCCCAGGAAATCACAGGCTGCCCCTGCGGCTGTTCAGCGCCTGAGTCGAGAGGGCGGCCTTTCTTTCTGCAAATTTACCTCCTGAGACAAGTTCCTGGCTGAGTCTTGGGAGATATTTCCTCCGAAACAAGAGGGACCCCACAAGTCCGCGATAATTCCACGGGGCCCTGGAGAATTGGGGGTCATGGAATCCAAGGCCGGTGCCGGAGGAGTCTGTGCCCCAGCCAAGAAAAAGCTCGAGGGGGGATGCGGGCAGGCGGAATCCCCGCCTGGGTGAATGGCACCCGCGGGTCACTGCCAGCTGCTTACCTCTCTTGAAGGCCCAGCGTTTCAGCCACAGCTTGGAGAAGGCCGGCCAGGAGTGGTTGAGCAACGAGTCAGCCATGGGGGCCATACGTGCGTGTGAGAGCAAGAGTGTGAGCGGGGCTGGGAATCCCTGCCAGGATGGGGCTGCCAGTAAGAGGGGCGGAGACTGCCGCCAAGGACTGCCAGATGCATCAGCTGATGGAAGCTTGGGCTTCAGCATGGGGGCTGGGGTTTCCAGCTCAGAGGCCCAGGGACCCCTGGTTTGAAGAGAAGCCAAGCCCTTTAGCACCCTCTGTCCCCTAAACCCAGTCCTACAGGCCTGTCCCCTTGGCTGGACAACACAGTCCTAGGGGAAAACAAGTATCAGCTGGGTCCCACGGGGAGCCTGGGTGTGCACGGATGCCTGAGTGTTTGTGTGTGTGTGCGTTATCGTCTCGGCGGGTTTCATGATGCATTTATAGGTTGTGTAGAGAGCACGTGTTTTTGCGTTTGTGATTCTGTGTTTGAGGGTTTTGAAATATTAGCTTGTCAGTGTGGGGGTGTATTTGATTATCTAGATAGCTTTAAAAGTGTCTCTGTGATTGTCTCTCTGTGTGTGCCTATGTGTGTTTGAGAATACCCATTGGTATCTGTGGGGTTGGATCTACCTGCTTGACTCATCTGTGTCTGGGGGGATCTGTTTCTAGTATCTGGGAGGTGGTTTTGGTGTCTGCCTGCGTTTATGTTTCTACATATTTGTGTCTTTATCTGTAAGGTTTGTTCTTGGGTTCTTGCCAAGTTTAAAAGGAAGAAACTGAGGCCAATACAAGAAGATCCAATGTGAAGGAATTTATTCAGGCTCCTGGGCGAGGTTCTGCGCTCCGACAGACGGGGCTGAAAAAGTCGCACGGACTCCTCGCAGACGTGGGGTTTTATAGGGAGTGAAGGAGCTCGATTGGTTGTGGGAGAGCAGGGCTACTATTGGGTAAGGTTACAAGCCTTTGTTTGCATACAGGACTTGGCTGCTATTGGTTAGAATTACTCGGCTGCTATTGGCTAGAAAGACTCGGCTGCTATTGGCTAGAAACACTCAGCTGCTATTGGCTAGAATCACAAGACCCTGCTTGCATACTGGGTTCTTTAAGGGAAAGCCAGGCTGTTCTAGAAAGGGAGAGGGGAACATGCCCGAGCTTGTCCGAGCTTTCGGGGGCAGAAAAAGGGGGTGGGGGTGTGCATCCGAGCTCCTGGCGAGGCAATAGGCCTTACATGATCTGTTTCTAGTTTTTTTTTTTTTTTTTTTTTTTTTTTTTAGATGGGATCTGGCTCTGTCACCCGGACTGGAGTGCAGTGGTGTGGTCACAGCTCACTGCAGCCTCCAACTCCTGGCTCCAGGGATCCTCCAGCCTCAGTCTCCTGAGTAGCTAGGACTGCAGGACTACAGGTGTGTATCACCACACTGGCTAAGTTTTGTATTTTGTTTGTAAAGCTGGGGTCTCACTATGTTGCCCAGGCTGGTCTCAAACTCCTGAGAGCAAGCGATCCTCCTGCCGCAGCCTCTCAAAGTGCCAAGATTACAAGCCTGAGCCACACCTTTCTCTCTGTACCCAAGTGTGGGGTGTGGTGTGTGTCAACGAGCCCTCAAATGTGCAGGTGCTGCCCCCTGGTGGTAGAAGCCCCTTTATCTGCATCTTTACTCCTTGTGTCTGAAAAATTCCTGCTTCAAATCCTGGCTTCGAATCCCAGCTCCCCCAGTGTGTACTTGCTGTGTGACTCCCTCCTGCTGTCCTCCAGTCCCTTACATTACTTCCCAGCCCCAAATCACCTCCACTAGTGAGAAGATCAAGAACCCCTCCTTCCTCACCTCCTGGCTGGGTCTCCGGCTTCTCTTCTTAAAGAGTTATCTGCCCTTCTCTCTTTCTTTCTTTGACTCTGCAAGCCACGGAAGCCCTATTTCCACCTTCCTAGCCTTGTAAGTCTCTTTAGGGCTAAATTGGACGTCTCTGACTATTCCCTTCTTGAAATCTTGTGATGCCACAAGCTCTTCCTTCTTCTGTCCGCTCCTTCCAAGTCTCCCTTCCTAACTTGGCTCATCTTCCATCTTACTTTCCCTTTTTTATTTTATTTATTTACTTATTTTGAGACAGACTCTCGCTCTGTCTCCCAGGCTGGAGTGCAGTGGCACAATCTCAGCTCACTGCAGCCTCTGCTTCCCAGGTTCAAGTAATTCTCCTGCCTCAGCCTCCTGAGTAGCTGGGACTACAGGTGCGCACCACCACGCGTGCCTACGTTTCTTTTCTTTTCTTTCTTCCCTCCCCACCCCCAAAAGAAAGGAAACCTAGGAAAGTGAGAAGGACGTAATGCAATGCTTCTCTCTCACGAACAAGTTGTTGATTTGAACACAGCTCTTGAGTGACTGGGAAGCAGACCAGAAAAAGCCTGAGAAGCTGAGTGTAGCTCTTAGCAATCTTAAGTTGGGGAAATGAATATTGGGATTCAGGGCCCACAAAGAGGAGGTGATTGAGACCCCTAAAAGACTACAGCCTGGGAGCAAGGAGGGACCAGACATAGACTAGCCCTCACCGAGACCAAAATCCATCTTCAAGTCAGCGTAGCCATAATCAGAGTAACGTGACCTTCCCTTGCTCTAACTGCCTTCCTAAAGCAAAAGGAAACCCTCTGTGGAGGAGAAAGACATCATGAAGAGGCACAAATGATCTCTAAGGTTTTCACAAACAAGGCCTGCCTGGCATTTAATCCAAGACTACCAGGCATACTAGAAGACAGAACCTCATGACCAAAAAAACAAGAAGCAAAACAGACAATAGCAACAGCCCTACAGGAGCTGAAGATGCTAGAGTTACAAATACAGCAGCCTGGGTGTGGCAGTTTACACAGGTAATCCCAGCACTTTGGGAGGCCAAGGCGGGCAGATCACCTAAGGTCAGGAGTTCGAGACCAGCCTGGACAACATGGTGAAACCCTGTCTCTACTAAAACTACAAAAATTAGCTGGGTGTAGTGGTATGCACTTGTAATCCCAGCTACTCAGGAGGCTGAGACAGGAGAATTGCTTGAACCCACGAGGTGGAGATTGCAGTGAGCCGAGTCTGCACCACTGCACTGCAGCCTGGGTAACTCTGTCTCACTCTGACTCAAAAAAAAAAAAAGAAAAGGAAAGAAAAGAAAATACAGTAGAATGTGATACAGGGCAGGGGTGGGTCGATAATATCCTTAAGGAGTCCACTCTAGCACATGTCCTTAGAGATTGAGGTCCATCATGGGTGTTTGTATGACACAGAATATTTCAGAGGATGGTGGGGACTGCTCAGGAAGGAGGGCTTGGGGACAAGGTCAGAGTATGAAGGCATAGGTGAGGCTGACAATGTTTTCTGATCTATTATATGCCAGACACTGTGCTAAGATCTCACAGACAAAACCTCCTAACAGGCAGGGTGAGGGGGCTCGTGGCTGTAATCCCAGCACTTTGGGGGCCAAAGCAGGTAGATCACCTGAAGTCGGGAGTTCAAGATCAGCCTGGCCAATATGGTGAAACCCCATCTCTACTAAAAATACAAAAATTAGCTGGGCATTGTGGGGTGTGCTTGTAATCTCAGCTACTTGGGTGGCTGAGGCAGGAGAATCGCTTAAACCTGGGAGGCAGAGGTTGCCGTGAGCTGATATTGCACCAATGCACTCCAGCCTGGATGATAGAGCAAGACTCTGTCTCAAACACACACACACACACACACACACACACACACACACACACACACCCCACACCACAAACTCATAACAGCCTTTTTACAGATGAGCAAACGAAAGCTCAGAGCAGTTAAGTCACTTGCCCAAGGCCACGTAGAGGCCAGGGAACTGGGATTTGAACGCCCAGCTGTCCAACACAGTCACCACGTCATCTACCCAGTATTGAGCACCAGCATATGTCCATCCCTGGCCGCGGGCTGGAGGATGGCCAGGGAGGCATGGGAGACAGCCCAGACCAGGAGCACTGAGGTGTTTGCAATTAGCATTCTACTGGTTCTTCGAGGCACAGCAAAAAGGTTGCCTCTACCAGGAAGCCCTCCCAGAGGGCCTCCCAGTCACAGCAAGGGAGTTTAAACACGGCTGATTATGGGGCAACCCTTCCCTGACCTCCTTTGGTTGTCAAGTTCTTTTCTCAGAACAGCAGGTGACCTGGCCTCGGAGTATCAGCTTCCAGTGTCACTCCCCAGTTCCATCCTCTCAGGCCCCAGCCATCCACTCTGGATTCGATCCCTCCTGGCTCTGGGGCCACCTTCCAGGCCTCAGGGTGCCTGAAGCCTGCCCTGCAGCATTGGGGGCTGGCAGGAAATAACAGACCTGGGTGTGGCCAGCACAAACCGCAGCCTTCCTCCCCCACCCCACCCGGTCCCAGGCAGGCGGTCGTGTGGGCTCCCTAAGAGAGGACCACGAGAGGAGCCGGGGGGTGTCTCCCAAGGGGGAGAACCCCTACCTGAAGGAGGGCTGCCTGGGTGGAAGGTCGTGCTCCCCGGATGTCGTGCTCAGATCAGGGCAAGACCTGTCTCAGAGCCGGTTCTCAGCCATCAGCCTTAAGTATGAGTTTGTTTTGACAGTAGATTCAGAATCTGCATCAAGGAGGTCCGTGGGTGGGTGGCGGGGGGGGCGGGTCCCGGAATCTGTAGTTCAAGATGCAAGGGCACCTGAGGCTTTGCCGCAGCTCCCACATTCTCTGTTCACTCTGTGTCTCCTGGCCTCATGCACGAGGGCCTTGGCTACAAGGAGCTCCATCCTCCTTTCTTTGTTTTTTTTTTTTTTTCTTCTTTTTTTTTTTTTTGAGACTGAGAAGCTCACTACAATCTCCGCCTCCCAGGTTCAAACGATTCTCCTGCCTTGGCCTCCTGAGTAGCTGGGATTACAGGCATCTGCCACCATGCCTGGCTAATTTTTGTATTTTTAGTAGAGACGGGGTTTCACCATGTTGGCCAGGATGGTCTCCAACTCTTGACCTCAAGTGATCTGCCTGCCTTGGCCTCCCAAACTGCTGGGATTACAGGTGTGAGCCACCGCGCCCAGCCTCCATCCTCCTTTCTTACCTAGTGGCCCCTCACGGATCCCGGTCCCCTGGGGCAACCCGTTATGACCACAAATCTCTGCACAATGAACGCGAGGGTCAAAAGCATCCCCCACCCACTCAGGAAGCAAGTTGACAGCAAGGTGGAGAGAGACAGCGATGGTTTGTCGGCTCGCTGTCCCCCAGACTTCCCAGACCCCACTGCCAACCACTCTCTCCCGATGGGTCCATCTCTCTGCACTTCCCAGGATAAGTACTTACCAGATGGAGCTCGGTTCTGCGACCTGCACGCACCCAGCCTGGCTACCAGCTCCTGCATTCCCCATGACCTACAGCCAGGGTTTTGAGCCGGCCCAAGGGAACCGCTGGCTGGGTAGAGGCTGGGATAACCACAGAGTGACCCAACAGCACCCGACTTCCTCTTTCTCAACGGCCTGCCTGCATGCCTGCCACTCGGCTCGCAGCTGCAGGCCAATCCAGGGGTCTGAGAAGAGCACGAGGATAGGGGTTCTAGAGGCAGAGAGCCCTGCTCCCACCCCTCAGCCCTGTGCATGCAGGTGTCTTGGGGAGGAGGGGTGGGGAGTTGAGGAGAGGCCCAGCGTCCTCAACCCCCACCCCAGCAGCTTCCTGTGCACCAACTGCTGAAGAGGAACAGGGTGTGGGGGCCTCACCCAGGCACATGGGTGTATAGACAGCACCATGTGGGGACATGCAAGCCATGTGTGTCCGTAGAGACACAGGCACCCAGACAAACTCCAGCCGGGTGGGTGCACACTGAGATTCGGAAACACGCACGGTTACACTGTTTCGTGGGCTCCGGGAAGCTGGCGGAACAACCTGGCGTGCTGGTAATGTTTAACAACCACCTCTCCAATCTGCGGCCATTGCCGATTCTCCTGGTGTAAATGCTCCCAGCATGGCTGATTTCACCTACCAGTGTGATGCCACTGAGTGTGGAGTTGGTAGGAAATGCTCAGATTTGGCTCTTAAAAAAAAAAACACGTTTATTTTATTTTTAGAGATAGGATCTCATTCTGTCACCCAGGCTGGAGTGCAGTGGTGAAATCATAGCTCACTGCAGCCTCAATCTCCTGGACTCAAATGATCCTTCTGTTTGAGCCTCCTGAGTAGTTGGGATTACAGGCACATGCCACCATGCCAGCTAAGTTTTAATAGATAATTTATGTATTATATATATATATACACTTATATTTAATTATATAAAACTGCACAGCTAAGTTTGTTAAATAGATAATTTATGTATAATTTATATATATACACATTATATATACTTATATATATAATGTGTATATATATATACCTACATATAATTTTTTATGTATAATTTTTCTGTTGAGACAGGCTTTCACTCTGTCATCCAGCCTGGATTGCAGTGGCATGATTTTGGTTCACTGCAACCTCCATCCCCTGGGCTGAAGTGATCCTCCCACCTCAGCCTCCTGAGTAGCTGGGACCAGAGGCACACATCACCATGCCTGGCTATTCGTATATGTGTGTATTTTTAGTAGAGACAGGGTCTCACCATATTGCTTAGGATGGTCTTGAACTCCTGGGCTCAAGCAATCCACCCGCCCTGGCCTCCCAAAGTGCTAGGATTAGAGGCATGAGCCACTGTGCCCAGCCTAAGTTTAGATCTTTTCTTTTTAGTTTTTATTTTTGTAGAGACTCAGGGATCTTACTCTGTTGCCCAGGCTGGTCTTGAACTCATGGGCTCAAGCAATCCTCCCACCTTGGCCTCCCAAAGGGCTGGGATTACAGGTGTGAGCCACAATGCCTGGCCCCATAATCTATGCTTTTGAGGTTGCTTTTGTCTACTGAATCTGTTGGGAGAAATATTGTAGAACGGTGTGCTACTGCACATCTCTTTCTGACTCACGGTTCTGCGGCATCACTTGCAATTGGCTGTGGGGAGAGTATTTTCACCGTGAGAACTGGCAATGCTGTAATTCAGTGCTCTCCACTTGAGAGGTGGTGGTTCAGCGTTTGCCAGCACACCACTGCACAGCGGTGCACACAGCTGGTCTTGGGCTGCTGCACAATCACGCCTCACACATGGTCACACACAGGCACGGGGACTTACAGAGGCAGGTGCAAATGTGCACACCTAGACGTAGGAGCCCCCACACACAGAGGACACCAGACACATACATGTGCACAACAGTGCACAACCGCTCTGCACAACGGGGCTGCAGCTCCTGGAAAACATGAAGCTCAAGGACACACACAAGGAGAGGCAAACACAGACACATGTGCTCACAGGCACAACTTCACACGTGAGCATGCAGTTCCATGTGGACATGCAGAACAGGCATGTAGACACACACAACAAACACCCCAGGACATGCATGTGGACTCACAATCACAGTCAGACAGATCACACACACACACACGAGCAGATGCTGGCCAGGCACAGTGTCTCACACCTGTAATCCCAGCACTTTGGGAGGCCGAGGCAGGTGGATTACCTGAGGTCGGGAGTTTGAGACCAACCTGGCCAACACAGTGAAAATCTGTATCTACTAAATATATAAAAATTAGCCGCATGTGGTGGCACATGCCTGTAATCCCAGCTACTTAGGAAGCTGAGGCAGGAGAATCGCTCGAACTCAGGAGGCGGAGGTTGCAGTGAGCTGAGATTGTGCCACTGCACTCCAGCCTGGGTGACAGAGTGAGACTCCGTCTCAAAAAACAAACAAAAATAAAACAAAACAACAACAATAATGAAAAAGAGCAGATGTTGGCCACCTCTGAGAACACCCATGGAGACCCTGACTTGCACACTGGTTGCCACGGGACCCCACAAAGTCACAAACACACAGACCTGGAAAGCCCTCACCACAAACACTCAGTGACCCATAGCTCCACACTGTCCCCAGGGACAACAGAATCACCCCAACGAGACACAAGGAGACACAGACATACACAGATTTGTACACACCCATTCTGTAACCAACTGATTATTTATTTCATGCAACACGCATTTATTGAGCACCTACTGTATCCCAGGCACTGTGGGAGGTGTGGGATCATGGTGAACAAAACAGACACAAACCCCCTTCACCCTGCAGGAGCTCCAGTCGGGGGAGGCAAACAGTGAATCAATCAGGAAACATACCTAGGAGATAAATTTAGATGCTGTGAATTGCCGAAACAGGAAGTAAACAGCGTGATACAACCGAGTGTGTCGGGGAGGTGTTCGCTTGAGCTGGAAGGTCAGGGAAGGCCATTTGAGCTGAGATGTGTAAGCTCAGAAGAAGTTGGGCATATGAATCAACGTCTAGCTGGGCTCAGTGGCTCACACCTGTAATCCCAGCACTTTGGGAGGCCGAGGCGGGCAGATCACCTGAGGTCAGAAATTTGAGACCAGCCTGGCCAACATGGGGAAACTCCATCTCTACTAAAAATACAAAAATTAGCTGGATGTGGTGGTGGGCGCCTGTAATCATAGCTACTCAGGAGACTGAGGCAGGAGAATCACTTGAACCCGGGAGGTGGAGGCTGCAGTGAGCTGAGATAGTGCTACTGTACCCCAACTTGAGTGACAGAGTGAGACCCGTTCTCAAAAAAAAAAAAAAAAAATCTGGGGGAAAGTTATTCTGGGTAGTAGAGGCCGCCAGGGCCAACGCTTGGAGGCAAGACTGAGCTTGGGGTGTTTGAGGAACAGGAGGAGGCAGTTGTGGCTGGAGCCAGACTGGAGGAGGACCGTCCTGGGACCCAAAGTGCTGGGATTACACCATGTTGGTCAGACTGGTCTTGAACCCTTGACCTCAGGTGATCCACCTGCCCTGGCCTCCCAAAGTGCTGGGATTACAGGTGTGAGCCACCGCGCCTGGTCTTATTTTATTTTTTGTAGAGACAGGGTCTTGCTATATTGCCCAGGCTGATCTCAAACTTGTGGGCTTAAGTATTTCTCCCACCTCAGCCTCCCAGAATGCTGGAATTACAGACATGAGCCACCACTAGAAGGTGTTAAACAAGGGCCTGTGAATCCATTCTGCTTTCCGCTTTAAAAAAGATGCCCTTTTTAGGCTGGGCGTGGTGGCTCATGCCTGTAATCCCAGCACTTTGAGAGGCCAAGGTGGTTGGATCACAAGGTCAGGAGTTTGAGACCAGCCTGGCCAACAGGGTGAAACCTTGTCTCTACTAAAAATACAAAAAAATTAGCGTGGTGTGGTGGCGCACGTCTGTAATCCCAGCTACTCGGGAGACTGAGGCAGGAGAGTCGTTTGAACCTGGGAGGCGGAGGTTGCAGGGAGCCAAGATCGTGCCACTACACTCCAGCCTGGGTGACAGAGGGAGACTTTGGAGGTGGGAGGGGAAGATGCCTCTTCCTTCCAGCCGTAGCTGCTATCATAGAGATGGCCACGAGGGGGCAGCACTTCCCCGTGGCTACTTCTCTGGCCAGGAAGAGACCACAGAAAGAAAAACAGAAAAAAAAAAGACCAGCATGGAAAGCTAAAAGACCAGTATGGAAAGCTAGAAGGCTTACAGGGGCCAGGCAGCAGCGTGAGTTAGTGAGAACCATGGGATGTGAGACACAGGTTTACCCTTCCTTCTACATTTATTTTTTTCTTGTAAAGGAGTGGTCTCACTATGTTGCCCAGGCTGGTCTCAAACGCCTGGCCTCAAGTGATCCTTCCTCCTTGGCCTGCCAAAGTGCTGGGATTACAAATGTGAGCCACCACACCTGATCTCTTCTCGCACGTTTGACAGAGACATGGCATAGCGAAATATTCCTGTGCTGTTGAAAACTACATAATTTCGGATGGATTAAAGATAAAATGTAAAAATAAAGCAATACAGATCATAGAAGAAATTTACAAGGCTTTTTTACAGTTTAGGATTGCAAACATGCTTTATTTGAAATTGTTTTGTGTGTGTGTTTTAACTAAGACAGAAAACCCAGAAGCCATGAAAGAAAACACAGAAATACTTTATACATAAATATATATATATAAATGTGGCTGGTCATAGTGGCCCACGCCTGTAATCCCAGCACTTAGGGGAGGCTGAGGAAGGTGGATCACTTGAGGTCAGGAGTTAGAGACCAGTCTGGCCAACATGGAGAAACCCCGTCTCTACTAAAAATACAAAAATTAACCAGGTGTGGTGGTGTGCGCCTGTAATCGCAGCTACTCAGAAGGCAGGAGAATCACTTGAACTCAGGAGGCAGAGGTTGCAGTGAGCTGAGATCTCACCACTGCACTCCAGCCTGGGTGACAGAGCGAGACTCCATCTCAAAAAAAAAAAAAAAGAGAGAGAGAGAGAGAGAGAGAAAGAAAGGATGTGAACAGGCAAGTCTCAGAAAAGCACAGCCAAGAGCCAAAGAATGATGAAAACACAGTTCCTAGAAGCCCAGAGAGTGCGAATTTCAGTAATAGGGAGCTGTTCACTTCATGTCTAAGAATGTGGCAATAGTGACTTCAGAAAGGAATGTATTGATTATCATCTTGTTGTAGTTGAAATTATATTGGAAATTAGAAAATTTATGAAATTCTACTAGCCTAATTTGTCTATGATTTCTAATACTTTCGTTTGGAGACAGGGTCTCCCTCTGTCACCCAGGCTGGAGGGCAGTGGCGTGATCTCAGCTCACTGTAGCCTCAACCTCTAAGGCTCAAGCGATCTTCCCACCTCAGCCTCTGGCATAGCTGGACAACAGGTGTATGCCACCACACCTGGCTAATTTTATTTTATTTTTTTAGAGACAGGGTCTGACTATGTTGCCCAGGCTGGTCTCAAACTCCTGAGCTCCAGTGATCCTCCTGCTTCAGCCTCCCAAAATGTTAGCATTAAAGGAGTCGAGGCAGAGCGCCCAGCCTGGAGGGAAAGGCTGAAAGGCAGGACAGACGGGGGACGTGAGGTCAGGGGGACGTCCAGGCTGCACCTGCAGCACTTGCGCTTGAGGGGTTCGGAGGTCACTGGAGGACGCTCAGCAGGAGAGGGGCTGTGGCTGAATTGTGTTCCCTGGACTTGGTACTGAACCCTAATCCCAGGACCTGAGAATGTGCCTGCATTTGCAGATAGACCCTTCGAAGCGGTGACCGAGGTAGAATGAGGTCACCGGGGACCCAGATCTAGTCTGACTGGTGTCCTTATAAGAAGAGGTGAGGACGACACAGCTATGCACAGAGGATGAGCCCGTGAGGACACGGGGAGAAGACGGCGTCCGCATGCCCAGGAGAGGCCTCGGGAGGCTTCAGTCTTGCTGGCACCTTGTCGCGGCCTCCACGACAGGAGAGAATCAACATTGCTCTGTTATGGCAGAGCGGGAGAACTCACACAGGGGCCGGAGTCGTGTCATAATGAAGACCCGTGACCCTGCCGTGCTGCAGAAGAGCACGGAGGAGACATCTCCAACAGCACAGGTGAGAAGGGACAAGGCGCGCAGGTGTGGAACGGCGTTCAGAGGGAGCCAGAAGAGCCGGGTGGCGAGCCTGACCGCCCTCTCCAGCTGCCGCCTCTCAGCCGCTGATCCTCTCAGCAGCTGAAGCCAACAGGGCCCAGCTCTGACGCGCCGAGTAGTTTACACGTGTTGAGCTGAAGGCCCCACAGACTCGCCAACCCCATTGTCAGGAAGAAGCACGGAGGTCTAGGCTGGAGGTGCGGTGCAGACCGCGGAGCCGCGGAGCCACCCCCGAACAGGAGGACGGAGCGCTGTGGGGAGAAGAGGCTTCCGGAAGGAGCACTGGAAAGGTGGGAGCCAGGAGGGATGGGAGGGCCGCGGGAGGGAGTTCTTCGGGGCTCAGCTCACCGCAGGGGGAACGGGGGCTGCCCATGGGATTTGGCACCATGGGCAGAGTCCTGGAAGGCCGCTGCGAGGCCCAAACTGTGCAGCCACTCTGTGTGGAGCAGCAGGGGTCCTGTGCCACCCCCACCCAGAGCAGGTCCAGGCTCCTGCGTCCATGAGCCTTGCACAAATTGAGCACAGCGGAGACCCCTGTGGGTCCCCCAGAGACGAGGCTGGACTGAGGAACCACAGGAAGCAGGTGTGTCTGTCTCATAATTTCGGCTGTAAAATGGTCCAAACCCTGTGGTCTACAGCAGCACAGAGAACTCGCTGGCCCTCACCTGTCAGGTGCCGCCTGACACTCACACACATACAGAACCCGCTGGTGCCGCCTGACACTCACAACCCGCTGGTGCCACCTCACACTCACACACAACCCGCTGGTGCCGCCTCACACACACAGAACCCGCCGGTGCCGCCTCACACTCACATAGAACCCGCCGGTGCCGCCTCACACTCACACACACAGAACCCGCCGGTGCCGCCTCACACTCACACAGAACCCGCCGGTGCCGCCTCACACTCACACACACAGAACCCGCCGGTGCCGCCTCACACTCACACACACAGAACCCGCCGGTGCCACCTCACACTCACACACAGAACCCGCCGGTGCCGCCTCACACTCACACACAGAACCCGCCGGTGCCGCCTCACACTCACACACAGAACCCGCCGGTGCCGCCTCACACTCACACACAGAACCCGCCGGTGCCGCCTGACACACACAGAACCCGCCGGTGCCGCCTCACACTCACACACACAGAACCCGCCGGTGCCACCTCACACTCACACACAGAACCCGCCGGTGCCGCCTCACACTCACACACAGAACCCGCCGGTGCCGCCTCACACGCACACACAGAACCCGCCGGTGCCGCCTCACACTCACACACAGAACCCGCCGGTGCCGCCTCACACTCACACACAGAACCCACCGGTGCCGCCTCACACTCACACACACAGAACCCGCCGGTGCCGCCTCACACTCACACACTGAACCCGCCGGTGCCGCCTCACACTCACACACAGAACCCGCCGGTGCCGCCTCACACTCACACACACAGAACCCGCCGGTGCCACCTCACACTCACATAGAACCCGCCGGTGCCGCCTCACACACACAGAACCCGCCGGTGCCACCTCACACACACAGAACCCGCCGGTGCCGCCTCACACTCACACACACAGAACCCGCCGGTGCCACCTCACACTCACATAGAACCCGCCGGTGCCGCCTCACACACACAGAACCCGCCGGTGCCGCCTCACACACACAGAATCCGCCGGTGCCGCCTCACACTCACACACAGAACCCGCCGGTGCCGCCTCACACTCACACACAGAACCCGCCGGTGCCGCCTCACACTCACACACACAGAACCCGCCGGTGCCACCTCACACTCACATAGAACCCGCCGGTGCCGCCTCACACACACAGAACCCGCCGGTGCCGCCTCACACACACAGAACCCGCCGGTGCCGCCTCACACTCACACACACAGAACCCGCCGGTGCCGCCTCACACTCACACACAGAACCCGCCGGTGCCACCTCACACACACAGAACCCGCCGGTGCCGCCTCACACTCACACACACAGAACCCGCTGGTGCCGCCTCACACACACAGAACCCGCCGGTGCCGCCTCACACTCACACACACAGAACCCGCCGGTGCCGCCTCACACTCACATAGAACCCTCCGGTGCCACCTCACACTCACACACAGAACCCGCCGGTGCCGCCTCACACTCACACACACAGAACCCGCCGGTGCCACCTCACACTCACATAGAACCCGCCGGTGCCGCCTCACACACACAGAACCCGCCGGTGCCGCCTCACACACACAGAACCCGCCGGTGCCGCCTCACACTCACACACACAGAACCCGCCGGTGCCGCCTCACACTCACACACAGAACCCGCCGGTGCCACCTCACACACACAGAACCCGCCGGTGCCGCCTCACACTCACACACACAGAACCCGCTGGTGCCGCCTCACACACACAGAACCCGCCGGTGCCGCCTCACACTCACACACACAGAACCCGCCGGTGCCGCCTCACACTCACATAGAACCCTCCGGTGCCACCTCACACTCACACACAGAACCCGCTGGTGCCGCCTCACACACACAGAGAACCCGCTGGCCCTCACCCATGTCGGTGGCCGCCTCACGCTCGCGTGCGCGCGCACACACACACAGAATCCGCCGACCTCACCCGTGTCTGGTGCCATCTGACGCTCGTAGGGCTCAGAAGTGTGAATTGGGTTCTGTAGAGCAGAATCAAACGTCGCATCCTTCTGGAGCCACCCGGGGACTCTGCTCCTCACCTGCTCAAGCTTCTGGTGTCCCTGCCGTGCCTGGTTCCAGACGCATAGCTCCCACCAGGGCCTCCATGGTCCACACCTCCTCCTCTGACTCCAAGCCCCTGCCTTCCTCACGTAAGGACACTGGGGATCACGTTGGACCACTTGGATGATCCCAGATCATCTCCCCACCTCAAAATCCCAAATTTACTCACATCTGCAGAGTCCCTTTTGCTACGTCAAGTACCATGGTCACAGGCCCTGGGGACCAGGATGTGGACGTTTTTGGAGGGCGTTATTCATAGGAGGTTTCACTAAATACTGGTGAAGTGCATGAATGAATGACTCAAGAATGAATGAATGAGGTCTCTGAAACCGGGCCCAGTATAAATGGTGACATCCTTCAGACACTGACCCAAGGGGAACCCATTTCTCTTCCAGGAATATGACAGAAATCCTTGTAGTAAGCCCAGGTTGATCCTGATGACAAGGAGCCAGAACTGGCCGAGGCGGATGGACGCTGTGTGTGGGGTCAGAGTCCACCCTGAAAGCCCAGGTGTGCGGCCCCATGGTCCTCAGTCAGCCCTGCTGCCGAATTCACGTCTCCAGCCCTGTAGCGTGGCATAGGTCAAATTCCAGAAACCCAACAATGACTACATACTGCGGGAGTGGGTCCGAGATGTCCAGGGAATGTGAACGTCTTCCCAGATGCCCAGGAGTTGGCTCTGGTTGTCATGGTGCCCGTTAGAACTTCTCAGAAACTGCCAACCACGATGGTTTCCATGAAGCCCCAAGAAGCCTTCGCCAAAGCTCTGTGTTCCAAACTGAAGCGCGGGTTGTGCAGCACAAAGACCCCATCCCTGTGTCTGCGGTTCAGAGGCGTGTGTTCGGGACTGGGGCATGAGACCCTGTTGTGAGCCTCCACTGCACAAAGATCTTCAGACGCTAAAAACAGGCACAGGTGGAAGTCTCACGTGGCCTCTCCTCGGTGTCTAGACTTGTGTTTTACAGGAAATGAAGAAACACCGCTCAGATACCTAAAGGGTGAAACTAATCTTTGTGATTTTCATCGTCCTTGATTTCTTTGAACTACAGCCAAAGACTTACCGACTTTATCGGCTGTGTGCTAAGCCTGCAGGAGGAGTGGATGAAAGATGGTCGGCAGTGCGCACCGGTGGGAGAAGCTGTGGCAGGGCACAGTCTGCATGGACGAGGGAGACCCAAGCTCTCCTGGCTGCGAGGAGGGAGAAGGCCCGGGTACTGCTGATGATACCAGTGCAGATGTAACTGAAGAAATGCCACCCCTCGAGGGCGATGATGACACATCACATATGGAAGAAGTAGACTAGCTCCAGCTGAGGGATGACTTATCTGTTCAATACAGTTCCTCTAATAATATAGTTTCAAGGATGTTTTTATGTATTTTTCTTAACATTAAAGTCTGTATGGCATGACAACAACTACTTTAAGGGGAAGATAAAGATTTCTGTCGACTTCTAAGCGATGCTGTGATACTTTAGGCAGTAAAGCAGAGCTAGTAATGCTTTTTTAGTTTCACATCATTGGCTTATATTAACAGATCGAGGTAATGTGTGTTGTAAGATGTATGTAACATGTTAACTTTGTGGTCTAAAGTGTTTAGCTATCACGCTGGATTCTTTAGTAGACCAAATCTTGTTATCGAAGTGTTCCCAAGCTATACCTTGATGTTTAGAAGAAAAGTATTTGTTATATCTTGTAGGATCTGCTTTCTGAACTTTTCATCCCCTGTAGCTGCCAATTCTGCATGTACTAGTCCTCCAGATGGAACTCTCCATAGGGCTTGTTTTCCCAAGAAAAGTGTTGTTTGGAGGAGCAGTTGTTAGCCTACCTAAGCATATCATAAGCTGTTCAAAAATAACTCAGAGCCAGTCTTGTGGATGGAAATGTAGTGCTCGAGTTACATTCTGCTTAAAGTTGTAACAAATACAGATGAGTTAAAAGAAGTTAAGAAAAATAAAATAAAGGTGTGAGTCACCACACCTGATTGACTTATAATATTTTCTAAAGTTGAACAGATCTTTCAAGCCATTCTCATGAAATATGTGAAAATAAGGTAATTGGCGGGGCATGGTGGCTCCTGCTTGTGATTGAAGCACTTGGAGAGGCTGAGGCAGAAGGATTGCTTGAGGCAAAGAGTTCAAGACTAACCTGGCCAACATAGGAAGACCCCATCTCTTAAAAAAAAAAAAGTGATTAAAAACATTAAAAAGTGATAACACACACTGCTGGCAGTGATGCAGAGAAAAGCTTACTGGCATATTCTGTCATATAATAAAAACTCTCCTCCTAACAACTGTAGGCCATAAAGTTTCTATCTGAGGCTGCCCCTTATTTGCCTTTGTTGTGTCATCTTGTTTGTGAAGCAGAATTTGGGATTTGCCTTTGATTTCCATCCCAATCTCATGTAAGCAGGAAGTAGAGTCTCATTATCTACAGCGAGTCTAAAGTGAGTCTAAAGCTTCATCTTGTTTTCTAAAACATTAATTATTATTATTATTAGTTTTTGTAGAGATGGGGTCTGTCTATATTGCCCAGGCTGCACTCAAGTGATGTGCCCACTTTGGCCTCCCAAACTGCTGGGATTACAGGCATGAGCCACTGCACCTGGCCCATTTTAACTGTTTCTTACAAAGATTGCACCATTTTGCATTCCCACCAGCAATGTTTGAGAGTTCCAGTTGCTCCATGACTTAGTATTGTCATTTTCTTATTTCAGCCATTCTAATCGGTAGTGGTCTCTCATTGTGTTGGGGCCCTTTATAACATCAGAAAACTTTGATGATGCATCATATGATTGCCACTGTGGCTTTTAATATCCTTGGATGGAGAAGGTGGGCAATAGAGTCTGCAGGGGGTGAGAGTGTAGGGAGTCTGGGTTCAACTCCTGGTTCTGCAAATTGTGTTGCGTGTTCTGTTGGGGAAGCTGCACAGCTGCAATCTGTCTGTGTTGCCGCAGGTCTCTCCTTTGGAATGTGACAACATTCCCATCTCATAGGATTAGATGAGATGATGCAGGTGAAGAGCTCAGAACAGGATGCGACCCACGTAGGCACCACCCAGGTTTTCTCACGGCTTCTTTGCTAAACTCTTTCCAGCTTCAGAACTTTTGCCCTTGAAGTTACCTCTACTCGACACTTCTTCTCCTCCCCCTCCTCTCCCTCTCTATCCTGCCTCCCCCTCCTCCCCCTCCTCCTTCTCCTCCCCCTCCTCCCCCTCCTCCTCCTTCCCCTCCTCTCCCTTCCCCCCTCCCCCTCCTCCTTCTCCTTTTCCTTCTCTTTACCCTTCCCCTTCTCCTTCTCCTTCTTCTCTTTCCTTTTCTTCTTCTTCTTTTTTTTTTTTCTGAAACAGAGTCTCATTCTGTCACCCAGGCTGGAGTGCAGTGGTGCAATCTCAGTTCACTGCAACCTCCACGTCCCAGGTTCAAGCAGTTCTCCCACCTCAACCTCCCAGTAGCTTGGATTACAGGCACACACCACTACGCCCAACTAATTTTTTGTATTTTTAGTAGAGACAGCGTTTCACCATTTTGGTCAGACTGATCTCGAACTCCTGACCTCAGGTGATCTGCCCACCTCAACCTCCCAAAGTGCCGGGATTACAGGTATGAGACACAGCACCTGGCTCGACTATTCTTTATCTTTCTTTTGGTCCTCTCAATTATCTCTCTCTCTTTCTCTCTCTCTCTCTCTGTGTGTGTGTGTGTGTCCGTGTGTATAGGCAAAAAACTTAGGTTAGCTAATTAGGCTGGGCACAGTAGCTCATGCTTGTGATCCCAGCACTTTGGGAGGCTGAGGCAGGAGAATTGCTTTAGCCCGGGAGTTCAAGATCAGCCTGGGAGACATAGTAAGATCCTGTCTCTACAAAAAATTTAGAAATTAGCCAGGTATGGTAGCACCCACCTGTTGACCTAGCTACTCAGGAGACTGCGATGGGAGGATCCTTCAGGCCTGGGAGGTGGAGGCTGCAGTGAGCCATGACTACACTACTGCACTCCAGCCTGGACAATAGAATGAGATCCTGTCTCAAAAGAAAAAGAAAAATAGATCTATGTATATGCAGGAGATGTTACTTATTCAGACAAGTGAGAATACCTAGCACACTTGTGGACTCAGAAATAGGGTTGCCAGATCAAATATAGGAACCTGGATGTCTTATACATTTATCTGTTAAATGTGGCAAGCCTATTCAGGGACTCTTTGTGGTCGCCTCTGTATCCCCAGGGGCTGGTTCCTCAATTCTGATAGTAACACGGGGTTGGGGAGCAGGCTGGGTCCTTTCTTTTCCTCATCCAGCTTGTTGGACCCCAGAGAAACCACAAGGGACTTTAGAGGCTCCAACAGGAAAACCGCATCTTAATATAACCCAAGAACTGAATGTTCTCATAAAGAGAAGCACAGCGTCATTACTTTACGTACTTCCAATGGCAAGATGCGTCCTGACGTGGCTTCTGGTGCTGGTTATGAATCATAAAAGAGGGGTCACCCCTCTCTGAGCACTTTCTATGTGGTTTATTTAATCTCTTACAATCTTTACAACCATCCAGGGAGGAAGGCCCCATCGGACCTACTGGCCCCATTCTGTAGATGAGGAAGCTAAGGCTCAGTGAGGCAAGGCTCTGTGGCACACTGTCCCCCAGAGGCTGCAGCGTGCAGAATCCCTTAGAACATCTGCTTTAGTTAAATGGGTGTTGAACAATGGGTGAGAACGCATAGACCCAGGGAGGGGAACGTCACACACTGGGGTCTGTTGGGGGGTGGGGGGGCTGGGGGAGGGATAGGAGGTGGTGGGAGGATTGGGGAGGGTTAACATTAGGAGAAATACCTGATGTTGGTGATGGGGGGATGGATGCAGCAAACCACCATGGCGTGTGTATACATGTGTAACAAACCTGCACAATCTGCACATCTACCCCAGAACTTAAAGTATACTAAAAAAAGAAAAAGATAAAGATAAAAAGACAGTAATGTGGATTCTTGCAAAATATAGTACTTAAGAAAATTAATTCTTCATCACAAACCCTTGTAGCAGAGCACATGTCCCCATACATATGAGCATTGTACCTAGGGTTGATGCGTTCCTCCTCTTGCTTCCAGGAACGTCCTTCTCTGTCTGTGGAGTAGCTGTACTTTCACCACTTTATTTTCTTAATAAACTCATTTTTACTTTGCACTGCAAAAAAAAAAAAAAAAAAAAAAATCTGCTTTGTTAACGGCATGTCAAGACAGCCTCTGGGAAGCTGTGTTAACCACACTGGCCGAGGGTCCGGGCATCCATATTGCTAACCCTGCCTGTCTGACATTGACCTGGACTCATGCAGATGGTGCAGTGGACAACCTCTCCCCACCACTTGCACCTGCAGAAGACACATCAGGGGACACAGGGCCATGCCCCAGCCATTCCCTTCCCGTCACTGCATTCTTCAACAAGCACAAAGCAATATGGCAGGTGTGATAGTTGGAGCCCAGGTGAGCAGCCCCCGAGCCGCAGACTTGGAAGTCCAAGGAGGCTTCCTTGGGAAGCAGTGCCCAGGAGATACCTGAAGGACATGAGGGACCTGGGACAAGCACAGGGCCACAGGTGATTGTACCCATCCACAGCAAGGAGAACCAAGAGGGAAAGTGGCTATGATGGGGGAAGCGAGAGACAGAGGCCATTGTGTCTTGGTCCAATGGCATAGCTTTAGGTTTCATCCCTAAGGCAGTGGGGAGCCATGGGAGGTTTTATGCAGAGAGGAGGCAAAACCTGACCTTTGTTTCTGATGGGAATGGAAAGAATGGATAGAGGGTATCATCCTGGAAGCTGGCAAGGTGGCAGTGCTGTCACTCAGGAAGACAGGACAGTGGCCCAGGTATAGGAGGGAGAAAAGTGGGTGACGCTGGGGGGAATTCGAGAGGCAAGATGAGCTGGAATTTGTTTAGATACGGGAGGATGGGGAGCAAGGATGCCACCCAGCTCTCAGCCTGCTTCTCCAGCAGACAGGGTCTGGGACATGCTCCAGGGTCAGCACTTTGGACTGACAGCCTCAATTCCCAGCAGTCTATGGGTGTAGTGTCCCTGTCCACTTCCCTCCATTCATCTATTTGCATTTCCTGAGCCTGGAACTTTCCAGTTGCTCCTCTGGTTGCCCTGGAAGGGAGAGGGCTGGGAAGGAGGTCTCCCATCCCAGCAGCTGGCCCGCAAGACAGAGGCTGCCCCGGGCTGACGCTTTTCCTTTTCCTCCAGGTAGCACTGTGCCAGAACATCTGGGAACCCCAGAGGAAGGGGCAGGGTGTCCAGCAGGTGGGCAAGGGGTCATGGCCGTGGGCACCTCTCTTCCCATGCACTCATGGGCTCAGCACCCTGCCAGGCGTCAGCAGGAGAGGGCTCAGGAAGCCCAGGTTGCTGGTGGGGGCTGAGAGCCCATGTCTGGGTCATCTGGACAGGTGTGAGGTTGTCACCCTGGGGGCATGTCTGGCTCCTTCTTAATTTAGTTTCTGCTCACACAGCACCTCCTCAAGGGACTTTGCCTCTCTCGATCTCTCTGCTCCCCTCCACGTCTCCCCCATTTTATTTTCTGAGTTGTCTTTATGTTATTTATTTATTTATTTTTCAGACAGGGTCTCACTCTGTCACCCAGACTGGAGTGCAGTGACACAGTCTCAGCTCACTGCAACCTCCGCCTCCAGGGTTCAAGCAATTCTCCCGCCTCAGTCTCTGGAGCAGCTGGAACTACAGGCTTGTGCCACTGTGTCTAGCTAACTTTTGTGTGTGTGTGTGTGTATATATACACAATTTTTTTTTTTTTTTTTTTTTTTAAGTAGAGACGGGATTTTACCATGTTGGCTAGGCTGGTCTCACACTCCTGGCCTCAAGAGATCTACCCGCCTCGGCCTCTCACAGTGCTGGGACTACAGGTGTGAGCTGCCTTGGGCCAGGCCTAGTTGTATAATAATTTCATTATATATTACATTGCAGTAATAATAGAAATAAAATGCATGGCCAGGTGCGGTGGCTCACGCCTATAATCCCAGCACTTTGGGAGGCCGAGACCGGCAGATCATGAGGTCAGGAGTTCAAGACCAGCCTGACCAACATGGTGAAACCCCATCTCTACTAAAAATACAAAAATTAGCTGGGCATGGTGGTGGGTGCCTGTAATCTCAGCTACTCAGGAGACTGGGGCAGGAGAATCACTTGAACCTGGGGAGGCGGAGGTTGCAGTGAGCTGAGATCATGCCGCTGTACTCCAGTTGGGTGACAGAGACTCTGTCTCCCACACCAAAAAAAATTAGAGATAAAGTGTGCGATAAATGTAATGTGCTTGAATCATCCTGAAACTACCACCTTCCAATTATCTTCCATGAAATTGTCCCTGATAGATCTATCTATCTATCTATCTATCTATCTATCTATCATCCATCTATGCATCCATCTAGCTATAATTCTATCTAACCGTCTCTCTCTCTGCCTCTCTCCCTCCCTGACACTCCTTTCCTATCTCCCAGGTTGTCATCCACACATTGCCAGGTTCTACCAGTCAAACCAATTCATCAAATCACAAAAGCAGCCCAGATTCAAGGGTTAAGAGGTAGATTCCACTTCCTAGGAAAATCAGACAGAATGGCAGTCATATTTTCTGTTCAACCAGAGTAGCCCTTCCCAACCTCATAGCCAGGGTTGTGATGCGTCCCACAGCAGGGAGTTCAGTTTAAATGCCTTTACTCTACCATTCAGGGGTTTCTGCCCCTAGTTGGCACAAACATCCATTAAAATATAAATGGCCTCAGTTTCTTTTTTTATTTATTATTTTTTTTGAGACAGGGTCTCATTCTGTCACCCAGGCTGGAGTGCAGTGGCATGATCTCAGCTCATTGCAGCCTCTGCCTCCTGGGTTTAAGTGATCCTCCCACTTCAGCCTCCTAAGAAGCTGGGATTATAGGTGTGCGCCACCACATGTGGGTAATTTTTGTATTTTTAGTAGAGACGGAGTTTCACCATGTTGGCCAGGCTGGTCTCGAACTCCCGACCTCAAGTGATCCACCCGCCTTGGCCTCCTAAAGTGCTGGGATTACAACCATGAGCCACCGCACTGGCCTTCAGTTTCTGAGACCCCTGCCTTGAGCAGCAGCCATTGCAGTGCGCATAGAATCTATAGTCAATACATACACATATTTTGGATAAAAATGACTTTTGAGCACTTTCTTTTTTTAGTTGTTTCCTTCTCCAATGCGACTATTGTGTTTAAAAAAAAAAAAAGCGATCAGCTGTCATCTGACAGAGGTTTCTCAGGAGAATGGGAGGGGTGCTGAGTCTCCAGCCCTCTTCCTGGAAGGTAGGTGGGGGTGACCCCAGGGCTGTGTTTGAGGACCTGAGGAAGAATGACTCGCTGACCGGTTGGGACCTTCCCACGCAGGACTTTCCTGAGCCAGACCCGGGAGAGGTTCCCATGGCAGACGCTTGTTCCATAGCCACATCCGAAGGCCAGGGGACTTCCCAAAGCTCAGCCCCCAGGGGCAGCTACGGAGGCGCCCACCTCTTAGAATGAAGTCCTAACAATTGTCGCACTTAGTCAGCGTGGGCTGGGTGCCAGGCCCAGGACTGAGAAGTTATGAACGCTGCTTTCTATCTTCCTCCCAACAAATCAAATGCACAGGCTGCCTTTCTGTCCTTCAGACAGACCTCTTTCCAGCCTCAGGGACTTTGCACATGCTGTTCCCTCTGCTTGGTATTCTCCCTTCCGGTCTCCCCCTCTGCTTCCCGAATCTTCATGATGTCCCCTTCTTATTCTCTCTCTCTCTCTCTCAGTCTCTCTCTCCCTCTCTATTTTTTTTGAGATGGAGTTTCACTCTGTTGCCCAGGCTGGAGTGAGTGCAATGGCATGATCTCAGCTACTGCAACCTCTACCTCCCGGGTTCAAGAGATTCTCCTGCGTCAGCCTCCCAAGCAGCTGGGATTATAGGTGGCCGCCACCATGCTCGGCTAATTTTTTGTATTTTAAGTAGAGACAAGGTTTCACCATCTTGGCCCGGCTGGTCTTCAACCCCTAACCTCGTGATCCACCCGCCTCATCCTCCCAAAGTGCTGGGATTACATGTGTGAACTGTCATGCCTGGCCGACTCCTTCTCATTCTCTGGACTTCAAGTCACAAGTCACCCCAGGCAGGCCTCCCTCCACGTGCCCCCCACCCTGTGATTTTCTTTATTCTATTCACGACGCTTTTTGACTTATTCATTGTTACTGGGCTTTATTCATTGTTCTCTGTCTGCAGCTGGAGTGGAAGCTTGTACAAACAGGAACCTGTTAGTTTACTTCCAACTCTGTTCCATGCTCCACTACTTACCAGTTGTGTGGGAAAGTCGCTTAACATCTGTGCCTCCTTCGTGTCATCTTTTCACTGGGTATGATAATTATCTATATATATACATAGATAATATAGATCTATATATAGATATATTGTATATTATATATTATGTATATATGATATATAATATATATACATATAGTGTATTATAAAATATATATCTATATATAGGTATATAATATATAACATATCATATAATATAGATATAATATATAATATATATTTTACATGGGTTTGTAAAAGTATATATATACTTTACATGAGTTTGCTCTGAATTAAGAATTCGTAGGCCGGGCGCGGTGGCTCACGCCTGTAATCCCAGCACTTTGGAAGGCTGAGGCGGGTGGATCACGAGGTCAAGAGATCGAGACCATCCTGGTCAACATGGTGAAACCCCGTCTCTACTAAAAATACAAAAAATTAGCTGGGCATGGTGGCGCGTGCCTGTAATCCCAGCTACTCAGGAGGCAGGAGAATTGCCTGAACCCAGGAGGTGGAGGTTGCGGTGAGCCGAGATCGCGCCATTGCACTCCAGCCTGGGTAACAAGAGCGAAACTCCGTCTCAAAAAAAAAAAAGCATATATAAAAATATATATAATATATATAATATATGGTCATATTGATGGTGGTGATGTTGGTGATGATGGTGGTGATGAAGGTGATATTGATGGTGGTGATGGTGATGGTATTGGTGATGGTGATGATGGTGATGGTAGTGATGATGGTGATGGTGGTGAGGAGATGGTATTGGTGATGGTGATGATGGTGGTGATGATGATGGTGATATTGATGGTGGTGATGGAGATGGTACTGGTGATGGTGATGATGGTAGTCATGATGATGGTGATGACAATGATGGTGATATCTATATATATATAATATTATATCTCCCAAAGGACTGGGATTACAGGCATGAGTCACTGCGCTGGCTGATGAGAATAATTCTTGATTCAGAGCAAACCCATGTAAAGTGCTTAGAGAACAGTGTCTGGTGTGTGTGCACTCAATATGTATAGATCTATATTATCTGTATTATATATATATATATATATATATATATATGAATGAATTCTTAGTTCAGAGCAAACCCAGAGTAAATATATATATTATACATATAATTATTTGACTAATTATACATATAATTATTTGAAACAGAGTCTGGCTCTTGTTGCCCAGGCTGGAGGGCAATGGCGTGATCTCAGCTCACTACAACCTCCACCTCCCAGTTTCAAGCGATTCTCCTGCCTCAGCCTCCCTAGTAGCTGGAATTACAGGTGCCTGCCACCATGCCTAGCTAATTTTTTTGTATTTTTATTAGAGATGGGTTTCACCATGTTGGCCAGGCTGGTCTCGAACTCCTGACCTCGTGATCTGCCCTGATCAGCCTCCCAAAGTGCTCACAGGCGTGAGCCACCACACCTGGCCCAAGTTCCACTACTTACCACTCATGTGGAAAAGTTGCTTAACATCTGTGCCACCTTTGTTTGATCTATTCACTGGGTGTGCTAATTATATAGAAACAGAGTCTGGCTCTTGTCACCCAGGCTGGAGTGCAATGGCTTGATCTAGGCTCACTACAACCTCTGCCTCCCAGGTTCAAGTGATTCTCCTGCCTCAGCCTCCCGAGTAGCTGGGATTACAGGCACCTGCCACCACACCCAGCTAATTTTGTTGTATTTTTAGTAGAGACAGCTTTTACTATATTGGCCAGGCTGGTCTCAAACTCCTGACCTCATGATCTGCCCACCTTGGCCTCCCAAAGTACTGGGATTACAGGCATGAGCCACTGTGCCTGGTCAAATATTTTATTTTTTATAGAGACAGGTTCTCACTATGTTGCCTAGACTGGTCTCAAACTCCTGGACTCAAGGGATTCTCCCACTTTAGCCTTCCAAAGGGCTGAGATGACAGGCATGGGCCACTGTGCCTGGCTATCTATCTGTCTATCATCTATCTATTCATCTATCTATATCTATCTATCATCTCCTATGTATCCATCTATCTATAATTCAATCTATCCATCTCTCTCTCTGCCTCTCTCCCTCCCCAATTATGCTTTCCTATCACCCAAGTTGTCATTCATACAACGCCAGGTTCTACCTGTCAAATCAATTCATAAAATCACAAAACCAGCCCAGATTCAAGGACTGAGAGGTAGATTCTACTTTTTTTTTTTTTTTTTTTTTTTTTTAAACGGAGTTTCGCTCGTTACCCAGGCTGGAGTGCAATGGCGCGATCTCGGCTCACCGCAACCTCCGCCTCCTGGGTTCAGGCAATTCTCCTGCCTCAGCCTCCTGAGTAGCTGGGATTACAGGCACGCACCACCGTGCCCAGCTAATTTTTTGTATTTTTAGTAGAGACAGGATTTCACCATGTTGACCAGGATGGTCTCGATCTCTTGACCTTGTGATCCACCTGCCTCGGCCTCCCAAAGTGCTGGGATTACAGGTGTGAGCCACTGCGCCCGGCCAGATTCTACTTCTTAACAAAATCAGACACTGACCCTCTGAGGACAATAAAGGGGAAAAGCACGAACAGAATGTAAATCTCCTTCTGCCTACCTCCCTCCTGTCCTATGATCTACTGTGACCCCCCCCAACGCACACACCTGTTCACCAGCAGGGTTTCTCACGGTTTTTATATTAATCCCTCAATGCCTTACTTCAGTCTCTCTTCTGTAGTGTCTCCTGTGTTGGTTTTGTAGGGAGGAACCCAGCAGCCCACACTAGTGTGCCACCTTATCACAAACTGGATCATTATGAACTTAAAGATAGAACATAGTAACAGCAACACTAATGATCATTATGAGAATGATGTTGGTGATGGTGATGGTGATAATGGTGATGGTGATGATACTGATGATTATGAGAGTGATGATGATGATGGTGATAAGAAGTTAATGATGGTGATGATGATGGTAGTAAGTATAGTGGTGATAATGATTACGATGATGGTGGTGGTAATAATGATGTCACCCTCACTGTCATCACCACCGTAATGATGATCACTGCCACCATCATAAAGATGGTGATGATAGTGACGGTGATATTGATGATTATTATAATGGTGGTAGTGGTGAGGATGGTGATGATACTGGTGATGGTGGTGATGGAGATGATGACGGTGATAGTAATGATAATGATGGTGATGACAATGATGGTGCTATTGATGGTGGTGATGTTGGTGATTATAGTGTTGGAGATGGTGATGGTGAATGGTAATGATGATGGCGGTGATGATGGTGGTGATGACAATGATGGTGATATTAATGTTGGTGATGTTGATAATTATAGTGATGGAGATGGTGATGGTAATGATGATGGTGGTGATGATGGTGATGATCGTGGTGATGATAGTGGTGATGAAGGTGATGACAGTGATGGTGATATTGATGGTGGTGATGTTGGTGATAACGGCAATGGAGATGATAAGGGTGATATGATGATGTTGATGGTGGCGGCGATGATGATGGTGATGATAATGGAGATGATGATGGTGATCATAATGATAAAGATGATGGTGGTGATGATGGTGATGGAGATGGTAATGGTAACGATGATGATGATGGTGATGGTGATGACAATGATGGTGATATTAATGTTGGTGATGATTATAGTGATGGAGATGGTGATGGTGACGATAATGATGATGGTGGTGATGATGATGGTGATGATAATATGGTGATATGGATGGTGGTGATGATGGTGATGGAGATGGTAATGGTAATGATGATGATGGTGGTGATGATGATGGTGAGGACAATGATGGTGATACTGATGTTGGTGATGCTGGTGTTTATAGTGATGGAGATGGAGATGGTGATGGTGATGATAATGGTGGTGATGATGATGGTGATGATGATGGTGGTGATGATGATGGTGATGATAGTGATGGAGATGGTAATGGTAACGATGATGATGGTGGTGATTATGATGGTGATGACGATGATGATGGTGATGGTAATGAAGGTGGTGATGATGGTGATGACAATGATGGTGATGATAGTGATGGAGATGGTAATGGTAACGATGATGATAGTGGTGATTATGATGGTGATGATAATATGGTGATATGGATGGTGGTGATGATGGAGATGATGATGGTGAGGACAATGATGGTGATACTGATGTTGGTGATGTTGGTGTTTATAGTGATGGAGATGGTGACGGTGATGGTGATGATGATGGTGGTGAGATGATGGTGATGACAATGATGGTGATATTAAGTCGGTGATGATGATTATAGTGATAGAGATGGTGATGTTGACGGTAATGATGGTGGTGACGATGGTGGTGATGACAATGATGGTGATGATAGTGATGGAGATGGTAATGGTAACGATGATGATGGTGGTGATTATGATGGTGATGACGATGATGATGGTGATGGTAATGAAGGTGGTGATGATGGTGATGACAATGATGGTGATACTGATGGTGGTGATGATGGTGGTGATGAAGGTGGTGATGATGGTGATGACAATGATGGTGATATTGATGGTGGTGATGATGGTGGTGATGATAGTGATGGAGATGGTGATAGTAATGATGGTGGTGATCATGATGGTGGTGGTGATGGTGGTGGGTAGAGGTAGTGACAGTAATGCAACAATGACGTGCCAGGCACATGATTCGGTGTTTCATCCATTACTATCATTCCTCCAACAATACAGTGAGGAAACAGACTCAGAGATGAAGCATGATTCCTAGTCACAGTCACAGAGCTGAAAAGCAGAAGAGCCAAGATACAAATCTCAAGGTAGTCAGTCTAAAGTGCATGCCCTTTCTGTCTCAGGCTTGTGGAGTTTGGAAATGAGGAAACAAGAAATGGCTGGTTCAAGTTATTCTCCTGCCTCAGCCCCCTGAGTAGCTGGAATTACAGGCACAGTCCACCATGCCTGGCTAACTTTTGTATTTTTAGTAGAGACAGGTTTGCCATGTTGGCCAGGCTGGTCTTGAACTCCTGACATCAAGTGATCCCCCCACCTTGGCCTCCCAAAGTGCTGGGACTTCAGGTGTGAGCCACCACTCCTGGCCTGATTTCTAAGACTTCTTACATATAAAGTGTCCTTTGAAAAATATGTTTCAAATATTATTTTCTTGTTTTTCTCTTCTTTTTCAACATTTTGAAAATGGTTTCTGGTCCCTAGAAGCTTAAAAATTCTATCTAGTCAAATTAATCAGCCTCTTTCTTTGTGACTTATACCTTTGGTTAATATTCTTTTAGTAGTGTGTTTTTGCCAATTTTCTACACTTAACTTTTTTTTTTAATATCCACATGGTATTTGTTTGGTTGTATGGGTTGAAGGTCAAACTTACTTTCTTCCAAATGATTACTCCGTTGTTCAAGACCCACTTATTGAATAAGTAGCTATCTGCATTCTGATGTAAAGTTGTTCATTTATAAATACCAAATAGTTACCTATATTTGAGTCTGCTTAAGGATTTTCTGTTCTTTTCTTTTTAATCTATCTCTCTTTTTGTCTGTATCATAGTGATAGCTTCAAAATATTCTTTCCAACCAGGAATATTTATTTGTTTAGTTTCTTAGATTCCTTAAAATTTTGTGATATCATTCACATAAGTCCTATACAATTATTATTAATTTTATTCCTAGATTATACATATTTTGTGTTGCTATTATAAAATAGTTTATTTCCCCATTATATTTGATGATTATGGGTAGTCCACCAGAAAGCTATTAATATTTAAGTATTTATTTTGTCCTTGTTATTTTCCTAAATTCCTATTAACGCGAATAGTTTTTCAGCTAGAGTTTTCTAGGGCAAATAGGTTAAAAATTGTTTGAGCCCCTTTTCTCTCTCTCTCGGTTTTGTTTTTTTTTTTGAGAGGAAGTTTTTGCTATTGTCGCCCAGGCTGGAGTGCAGTGGCACAATCTTGGCTCACTGCAACCTCTGACTCCTGGGTTCAAGCAATTCTCCTGCCTCAGCCTCCAGAGTAGCTGCGATTACAGGCGTGTGCTACTATGCCCAGCTAATTTTTTTTATATTAGTAGAGGCAGGGTTTTAAGATGTTGGCCAGGTAGGTCTTGAACTCCTGACCTCAGGTGATCCACTTGCCTCAGCCTCCCACAGTGCTCGGATTACAGACATGAACCACCGTATCTGGCCCCCTTTTCTCTTAATACTACTTTTTCTTTGTGTGTTTGTGTGTGTGTGCTATACTATGATGCTCAGGACATCCAAATGTTAGCTGACGACATCAGGAATTCTAATAATGACATGTTACTTCCTTAATTATAACAAGAAAGCTTGTGTTCCCTTGTTATTTTTATTTTTATTTTGAGACAGAGTATTGGTCTGTCACCCAGGCCGGAGTGCAGTGACATGATATCGGCTCACTGTAACCTCACCTCCCAAGTTCAAGTGATTCTCCTGCCTCAACCTCCCAAGTAGCTGTGACTATAGGCACACACCACCACTCCTGGCTAATTTTTGCATTTTTTGTAGAGATGGGGTTTCACCATGTTGCCCACGCTGGTCTCAAACTCCTGACCTCAAGCGATCTGCCCACCTCAGCCTCCCAGCGTGCTGGCATTACAAGCATGAGCCACCTCGCCTGGCCTCCTTGTTAAACATGATACAATGATTGAGTTAGAACCACTTATTACCAAGAAGATACGTTTTCCTATTTTTAACAATTCATAGCAGTAGCTACCATTTACTAGGTTCTTACTGCTAATATTTGCCAGGCATTTTTCTAAGCACTTTACAGGAATTATTTCACTTAATTCCTCTAGATAGCCTTAGGAACTATGATTATTTCATATGCATAGGAGAAAGCTTAGGCTCAGAGAACCCATAAAAAAAAAAAAACAGAAAGTGGAAGAATCAGAATTTAAACACAGGCAATAGAACTTCTGAGCCTTTGTGTTTAACTGGGCTATACTGCCCCCACTGGACGATAAAAATATCCTCCCACTGCTAACTTACTAAGCTTTTATATCAGAAATGGATAAAGATTTCATCAAACAATGGCTGGGTACTGTGGCTCATACCTGTAATCCCAGCACTTTGGGAGGCTGAGGTGGGCGGATCGCCTGAGGTCAGGAGTTTGAGACCAGCCTGGCCAACATGGCAAAACCCTGTCTCTACTAAAAAAACAAAAATTAGCCAGACATGGTGGCACGCGCCTATAATCCGAGCCACTTGGGAGGTTGAGGCAAAAGAATTGCTTGAACTGGGAGGTGGAGGTTGCAGTGAGCCGAGATGGCGCCACTACACTCCAGCTTGGGCAACAGAGCGACACTTGATCTCAAAAAAGAAAAAGATTTCATCAAACAACGATCTGGCTTCTTTGGAGATGAACATGTACATTTTTCTTTCTTTTACCTACAGACAGTGGGTTTCATTGAAAAGATTTCCCAATGTTCAAGAAAGTGCTGGCCAATGGAAAAAAAGAGTGTCCCAAATTTGTAGCATTTGCCAATTCTGGTGGTGTAAATACTTGTGCTGTGCGTGATTCAAGCTACCCAGCATGTTAGCACTGAGGGTAGGTTGGGAAGAGATCCTGCCCATTGACCCATGTGACCCATTCTGAGCCAGTTCCAACACATTGCTGCCCACATTGATTCATACATGTGTTCCTGGTATAAATCTCTAGGGTTATGATGGTTTATTGTTTTAACACACACACACACACACACACACACGTGCACATACACACATTCAATAGAGTGCATATAATGTGTTACTACCTAACACCCCTTATGGTGTATATAGAGCATATTAATATTTGTAATCCAGCATATTATTTCAGCAGAGAAATATATCAATATTTCAACAGAGAAAATTCACAAATATTCATATAGGTGTCATCAATAGTATAAATAGACTGACATCACTTTTAGTGAAGTTAGTTACCAAATAAGTTTTGGTACCAAATTTATGCCAATTTTTTTTTAAGACAGAGTCTTGCTCTTGTTGCCCAGGCTGCAGTGCAGTGGTGCAATTGCAGCTCACTGCAACCTCTGCTTCCTGTGTTCAAGTGATTCTCCTGCCTCAGCCTCCTGAGTAGCTGGGATTACAGGTGCCTGCAACCACGCCCCACTAATTTTTATATTTTTAATAGAGACAGGGTTTCACTATGTTGGCCAGGCTGGTCTTGAACTCCTGGCCTCAGGTGATCTACCTACCTCACCCTCCTAAAGTGCTGGGATTACAGGCATGAGCCACCCTGCCCGGTCTATGCCAAAAATTTTATGTGCCCAGAGCATCCAGGTTTTCAGAATTATGGATAAGAGTCTGTGAACCTTAGCCAGGCATGCTGGTGTGTGCTTACAGTCCCAGTTACTTGGGAAACTGATGTGGGAGGATCATTTGAGCCCAGGACATAGAGGCTGCTATGAGCTACAATCCAACCACTGCACTCCAGCCTGGGCAACAGAGTGAGACCCTGTCTCACACACAAAAAAAGTTAATGGATCTAGTTTTATTTACTTAGCTCGCTCTGTGTATATGTGTGTGTGTGTGTGTGTGTGTGTGTGTCTATGAGAGAGAGAGAGAGACAGAGAGACAGAAACAGAGAGAGAAATTGGTCTCAAAAATTTTTTGGTAGGTTGTCAGGTTTTGTACCAGGATTGAGCTGTTTATAGAATGATTAGGAAATTTCTCATCTATTTTAGAAATCTTTATCTATTTCTTGAACTTTTGAAGTTTAATGATTCCACAAATCCTAGAAATCTTTATCTATTTCTTGAGCTTTTGAAGGTTAAATGATTCCATAAACCATTTGGGATTGAACTTTTTGGAGGTTATTTTTCATAATATCTCAGTTTCTTCAATCATTATTTACTTATCCGTTCACTGCCTCTATTCCTTCTTGAATTAATTTTGGTAATTTACATATTTATCAAAAGCTCAGTTTCATTGAGATTTTTAAAATTTCAGCATAGAATTGTGTATCATATTCTTTTATTTTAAAAAACTCTACATCTGAGTTTATAGCCACCTTTCTGTTATTTAGATAATTGAATTATCTGAAAAACAGTTTATTCAACAGGCTAGAGTTTATTCAAGAAACAGAAAAAGAAAACAAATTTTATTTCCCAAATTCTTTTCTTCATTCTAGTGTTTTTATGTTTTTAATGGATGAAGTTTCACTTTTGTACCCAGGGCAACTTCCTCTCTCAGCTTATTTCTCTAGGACTTCTTGAATGCTTAAAAGGTTTGTTGACTTCCCTAGTGGCACAGTGAAAGGAGGAGCTCATTTTATGAGGTGTAGGAGAAAGGTGGATCGGGGAAGTAAACTTTAAGCTGGGTTTTGACGAATGAATAAGAGTTTTCCAGGAGGAGAGGTTCTTTCTGGTTGAAAGTGGCACAGGAATGAAAGACCAGCTGTGTTTTACTTTATTTAAAAATTGTTTTCTTTTTTTATTTTCTACTCTAAGAGAACTGGAGTGCCAGCTGTGTTTTAGAAAGAGGCACCAGTATGATAGGGTTGAATGAACCAATGAATGGCACAGACTTCCATTTGTAAGAGTATATTTATTTGTGTGGTTGTCTGATTCAACTATAAGCTCCATGAGGGCAGGGACTGTTTTCTAGCGCCATCTCCAGGACCTGGTCTTCCCAGCTCAGCAATGGGAGGAGCACCCCATGGATTATAATGTATTTTAAACAGATAATCCTGTGGCTGCAGTGGTGAGAATGGACTCTAGAGGGCAGGAGTGGACACTGGGCCATCAAGGAGGAGACAACTGCCTTGTTGGTACAGGTGGGAGATGAAGGATTTATAGAGAAGTGAACCAGGATGAGCGCAGTGGCTCATGCCTGTAATCCCAGCACTTTGGGAGGCTGAGGCGGGAGGATCACCTGAGGTCAGGAGTTTGAGACCTGCCTGGCCAACATGGTGAAACCCTCCCTGCCTCTACTAAAAATACAAAAATCAGCCAGGTGTGGTGGCGAGCACTTGTAATCCCAGATACCTGGAGACTGAGGCAGGAGAATCACTTGAGTCCAGGAGGCAGAGGTGGCAGTGAGCCGAGATTGTGCCATTGCATTTCAGCCTTGGCGGGGGGGGGGAAGGGGGGGAGAAGTGAACCAATTTGACATTTGTATATGGGGTCAAATGGAATTCCATTGTTTTTATTTTTTAGTGACTTTGTTGAGATATAATTGGCATACAGCAAACTGCACCTATTTAAAGTTCAAAATTTGATGGTTCTGGTATATTGGTACACCTGTAAAAGCACATCACAAAGAAGGCAATAAACATATCCCATCAGCCTCCCGAATTTCCTACTGTCCCTCGGTAATCCTGCCTTCCTGTTTCTCCCCTCTTTCCCCAAATCACCAAAACCCCATGTATCTGTTTTTTCATTGCTATAGATTAGTTTGCATTTTGTAGTATTTTATATAAATAGAATCAAGGTGCATGTACTAATTTTGCCTGAGCATACAGTATGCCCACTCAACATAGTGATTTTGATATTTATCCATGCTGCTGTGAGAATCCATAGTTTTTTCTCTTTTTTATTTATATATACACATTTTTTGAGGCAGGGTCTCACTCTGTCACCCAGGCTGGAGTGCAGTGGCACGATCTTGGCTCACCGCAACCTCCACCTCCCAGGTTTAAGCGATTCTCCTGCTTCAGCCTCCTGAGTAGCTGGGACTAGGGACGTGCCACCACGCCTGGCTAATTTTTGTATTTTTAATGGAGACAGGGTTTCACCATGTTGGTCAGGCTGGTCTGGAACTCCTGACCTCAAGTGATCTGGCCACCTCGGCCTCCCGAAGTACTGGGATTACAGGAGTGAGCCACCACACCTGGCCTATTCTCTTTTTTAATGGTTAAGTAATGATGTTCCATTGTACAAATATATGATAGTGTTTATTTATTCTCCTGTTGATAGACATAGACATTGGATTTGCCTTCATTTGTTGGTGAATACAAATGGAGCTATGAACATTTACCTACAAATCTTTGTATGGATATATGCTTTTATCTCTCATGGGTAGACAGTCAAGACTAGAATGGTTGATTTGTATAGTAAGTGTATGTTTAACTTCTCAAGAAACCACCAAAGTGTTTCCAAAGTGGTTTATCATTTTACATTCCCCTTAGCTGTGTCGGGGAGTTCCAGTTTCTCCACATCCTTAACAGCACTTGATGGTGTTGTTTTTGGTCCTAGCCATTCTAGTAGGCTTATATAGTGGTGTCTCACTGTGGGTTTAATTTGTATGAATAATGATGGTAAATATCTTTTCAGAAATTTACATGCCATCTCTTTACCTTCTTTGGGAAAGTGCCTGTTCAAATATTTGGTACATTTGAAAAAAAAAACTAGATTGTCAACAATATTAGATTTGTCCTTCTTCCTCTTCTTCTTCCTCCTTTTCTCCTCTTCCTCCTCCTCCCCCTCCTCCCTCCTCCCCCTCCTCCCCCCCTCCTCCTCCCTCCTCCTCCTCCTTTCCCTCCCCCTCCTCCTCCCCCTCCCCCTCCTCCCCCCTCCTCCCCCTCCTCCTCCTTTCCCTCCCCCTCCTCCGCCTTCCCCTCCTCCTCCTCCCCCTCCCCTCCTCCTCCTTCTACTCCCCCTCCTCCCCCTCCTCCTCCTCCTCCCCTTCTCCTCCTCCTCCTTATCCTCCTTCTTCTTCTCCTTCTCCTTTGTCTCCTTCTCCTTCTTCTCCTTCTTCTCCTTCCTCTTCTTCCTCTTCTTCTTCCTCCTTCTTTCTTCTTCTTCCTCCCCTCCTCCTCCTTTCTCTTCCTCTTTTCCTTCCTCTCCTTCTCCTCCTCCTTCTTCTTGGTCTTGCTTTGCCCCCAGGCTGGAGTACAGTGTCGCAATCACAGCTCATGGCAACCTCAACCTCCTGGCCTCAAGGGATCCTCCCACTTCAGCCTCCTGAGTACCTGGCACTACAGGAGTGCACCACTACACTGGCTAGTTTTTTTTTGTTTTTTTTTTTCAGTTTTTAGTAGAGATGAGGTCTCATTATGTTGTCCAGGCTGGTCTTGAACTCCTGAGCTGAAGCAATCCTCCCACCTCCGCCTCCTGAAGTGCTGGGATTACAGATGTGACCCACCAAGGCTGGCCGAATTTGTCCTCTTACTGTTGAGTTGTAAGAGTTCTTTATGTGTCTAATATCCATGCCCTTTGTGGGGATACATGCTTTGCAAATATTTTTTCTCAATGTGTGCTTGCCTTTTAGTTTTCCCACTGGTATCTTTTGAACAGCTTGAGTTTCAATTTTGGTGAAAGCCAATTATCAATCTTTTATAGATTGTGATTTTTGTGGGTCCTGTTAGGATACTGCCATTTTACAGATGTGGAAACTGAGGCTCAGAGAGAGGAAACCTTTTTATTTTTTTTGAGACAGAGTCTCGGTTTGTCACCCAGGCTGGAGTGCAGTGGCACGATCTTGGCTCACCGCAACCTCCACCTCCCGGCCTCAAGCAATTTTCCTGCCTCAGTCTCGTGGGTAGCTGGAATCACAGGTGCCTGCCACCATGCTTGGCTATTAAAAAAAATTTTTTTTTTGTATTTTTAGTAGAGATGGGATTTCACTATGTTGGCAAGGCTGGTCTTGAACTCCCCTCAAGTGATCCACCCACCTCGGCCTCCCAAAGTGCTGGGATTACAGGCGTGAGCCACTGCACCCATCCAATTTATTTATTTATTCATTTATTTAGTTTGAGACAGTGTTTTGCTCTTGTTGCCCAGGCTGGAGTGCAATGACACAATCTCAGCTTACTACAACCTCTGCCTCCGGAGTTCAAGCCATTCTCCTGCCTCAGCCTCCCAAGTAGCTGGGATTACAGGCATGTGCCACTACACAGGCATGTGCCACCACAACCAGCTAATTTTGTATTTTTAGTAGAGACTGGGTTTTACCATGTTGGTCAGGCTGATCTCTAACTCCTGACCTCAAGTGATCCACTGCCTCGGCCTCCCAAAATGCTGGGATTACAGGTGTGAGCCACTGTACCCAGCCAATTTTTGTATTTTTAATAGAGATGGAGTTTCACCAGGTTGTCCAGGCTGGTCTCGAACTCCTGACATCAAATGATCTACCTACCTCAGCCTCCCAAAGCGCTGGGATTACAGGCATGAGCCACCGCGCCCGGCCAGGAAACCTTGTCCAGGTCTTTCTGGCTGCTTGAGCACATCCTAACCCGACGCTGCTGGGACAGTGCCTCTGATTCCCCACCCCCAAAGAGGGTTTGGACCCTGAGATGTCCAGATTCTGCCAAGATCCCATTTGGAGGCTGCACTCCTATTCTAAATTGGCCTGGGCTCTGGGGGATGGCGTGCCTGGTTTCTCTCATCCTCGCTTCCCTAAAAGCAAGAAACAATCAACCCAGGAACATGACAGTCGTTTCTGGCCTCTGTCAGGACTCTTGGAATCTTCATCTCTGGTTCCCATCTCTCCAGAAGATGGAAAGGGGCACCCCTTTATTCTAGAAGATTTGTTTGCCTCTCTGAGATCTCATGTATATAGCTGGAACCTCCAGATCACTAATGATGATTCTGAAGTTTATCAAATATCCCCTTCATCACTTATAGGAGATCCCTGGAGTCATCAGATTCATAGAGAGTAGGATGGCGGGTGCCAGGGGCTGGGGAGGAGAATGGGGAATGAGTGTTTCATGGGGACAGAGTTCCAGTTTGGGAAGAGGAGAAAGTTCTGGAGATGATGGCGGTGATGGCTGGGCAACCATGGGAATGTGCTTAATGACACCAAAATGAGCACTGAAAAATACTTAAAATGATAAATTTTATGTTATGTGTGATTTGCCACAAGTAAAAATTTAAAGACCAGGCTTGGTGGCTCATGCCTGTAATCCCAGCACTTTGGGAGGCCAAGGCGGGTGGATCATCTGAGGTTGGGAGTTCCAGACCAGCCTGACCAACAAGGTGAAACCCCGTCTCTATTAAAAACACAAAATTAGCCAAGTGTGGTGGTGTATGCCGGCGATCCCAGCTACTCGGGGGGCTGAGTCAGGAGAATCACTTGAACCCAGGAGGCGGAGGTTGCAGTGAGCTGAGATCGCGCCATTGTACTCCAGCCTGGGCAACAAGAGCAAAACTCCGTCTCAGAAAAAAGAAAAAAAAAAAAAATTAAAAACATGCTGAGTTGAAAAAAGCAATACATTATACATATAATTTCTATAAATATAATATATACATTATATATATAATTTTTATACATTATATATATATATATAAAATGTTTTTTTCCAAGACTTACTCTGTCATCCAGGCTGGAGGGCAGTGGTGTGATCTCAGCTCACTGCAACCTCCCCTGCTGGTTTCAAGTGATTCTCCTGCCACAGCCTCCTGAGTAGCTGGGACTACAGGCACCTGCCACTTTTAAGCTGCAAAAAAGTAAAAAGCGTGAGCCCATTTTGACAAAACATATGGGTATTATATATTTATTTGGGTGTAGATAGAGAACATAAGAAAATACATATGGAGCTGCCTGTGTGTGTTTAGAGCACGCCAGCAGGATATACAAATGTTCACAGTGGTTGAGAGCACTGCAGGGGACTTCCACATTCTACATTTTTATGTTATTTCTTTTTAAAATATGTATGGTGAAGCCTGGGCATGGTGGCTCACACCTGTAATCCCAACACTTGGTGTGTTCGAGGTGGGCAGATCACTTGAAGCCAGGAGTTTGAGACCAGCCAGGCCAACGTGGTGAAACTTTGACTCTACTAAAAATACAGAAATTGGCAGAGCATGGTGGCAGGTGCCTGAATCACTATCCATCAACCAGGAGCACCCATAACTGAGGCCTAGTCAGAGACTGTCACCTAAGTGGGCAATAAAGATCTAAAATGTTGGGACTGGCTGGGTGCAATGACTCATGCCTGTAATCCCAGCACTTTGGGAGGCTGAGGCGGGTGGATCACAAGGTCAGCAGTTCGAGACTATCCTAGCCAACATGGTGAAACCCTGTCTCTACTAAAAATACAAAAGTTAGCCAGGCGTGATGGTGTACACCTGTCATCCCAGCTACTCAGGAGGCTGAGGCAGGAGAATTGCTTGAACCTGGGAGGTGGAGGTTGCAGTGAGCTGAGATTGTGCCATTGCACTCCAGCCTGGGTGACAGGGTGAGACTCTGTCTCAAAAAAACCCCCAAAAATTAGCTGGGTTGGGTGGTGCACACCTGTAGTCCCAGCTACTTGGGAGGCTAAAGCACAAGAATCAGTAGAGCCCAGGAGGCAGAGGTTGCAGTGAGCCGAGATCGTGCCAGCCACTGCACTCCAGCCTGGGTGACAGAGTGAGACCGTCTCAAAAATAAAAGAAAATGTTGGAGTTTATCTGAAACAGCAGGTAACGTGATCCTAACCTAGTGTTTCTTAATGGGGGGTGATTTTGCCTCCCAGAGAACACTTGGCAATGCCTGGAAACACTATTGTTTGTCACAACTGGGATGTAGCTGCTATTGGTATTGGTGGCGGGGGACAGAGGCAGGGTACCATTCAATGTTCTACCGTACACACAGGATGATCCTATGCAAAGAATTGTGCCATCCTATGAGAAACTCTATTTAAATGAAATGAACTCCATTTGGGGTCATTTTATTTCTTTCTTTCATTTTTTTGTTCGTTTCTGTGCTGTCGAACACATTCCCGTCTCAGGGCCAAGGAGAGGGACATGTCTTTCCATTTGGGGCAGGGCTGGCTGAGTGATAAGCTGACCCCTCTCCACTCAGAATAGAGCCGTCTTATCAGCTCCTGTTTGTTTTGGCCTTGCCTGGCGGGTGGATGGAGGATGTGACTTCAGAAATGACCTTCGGTCCTCTTGGTTTGGAACGTGCGTGCGTTGAGGTCCCTCTCAGCCAGACGCAAGACCTGTCAAGCGGGGGCTGTTTTAGGAGGTTTGTTGGCTCCGATCATCTGGCGGTGATCTCGGAGATGATGATTGTATGATTGGCCTTGTTTATGATTGTCTATTTTTGGTTACAATCTAGAGAAGGCTCTTCCCGCTCCCCCGCCACAACTCCCACTTGTGGGGGTTCTCGAGACATGACCCCTGTTGTTTGCTTTTTTTTAAATTTTAACTTTTAAGTTCAGGGGCAAATGTGCAGGTGTGTTATATAGGTAAATTTGTGTCATGGGGGTTTGCTGGTGTTATATAAGTAAACTTGTGTCATAGATTATTATTATGATTTTTTTTTTGAGGCAGAATCTCACTTTTTGCCCAGGCTGGAGTGCAGTGGTGTGATGTCAGCTCACTGCAACATCTACCTCTCAAGTTCAAGTGATTCTCTCACCTCAGCCTCCTGAGTAGCTGGGATTACAGGTGCCTGCCACCATGTCCAGCTAATTTTTCTATGTTTAGTAGAGACAGGGTCTCACCATACTGGCCAGGCTGGTCTCGAACTCCTGACCTCAGATGATCCACCGGCCTTAGCCTCCCAAAGCACTGGGATTACAGGTGTGAGCCACTGTGTCCAGCCTGTACAGATAATTTAATCACCCAAGTATTAAGCCTAGTATGGGTTCGTCATTTTTTCTGATCCTCTCCCTCCTCCCCTCACACCTCCTTCTCTGATAGGCCCCAGTGTGTGCTGTTCCCCTCTATGTGTCCGTGTGTTCTCATCATTTAGCTCTCACATATAAGTGAGAACACACAGTATTTGTCTTTTTGTTCCTGCATTAGTTTTGCCAAGGATAATGGCCTCCAGGTCCATCCATGCTCCTGCAAAGGACATCATCTCATTCTTTTTTATGTCTGCATAGTATTCCATGGTGTATATGTACCACATTTTCTTTCCTTTTGAGATGGAGTCTCACTCTGCTGCCCAGGTTGGAGTGCAGTGGAACAATTTCAGCTCACCGCAACCTCTGCCTCCCGGGTTCAAGCAGTTCTCCTGCCTCAGCCTCCTAAGTAGCTGGGATTATAGGTACCTGCCACCATGCCCAGTTAAGTTTTGTATTTTTAGTAGAAATGGGCTTTCACCATGTTGGCCAGGATGATCTCGAACTCCTGACCTCAGGGGATCCACCCGCCTCGGCCTCCCAAAGGGCTAGGATTACAGGCATGAGCCACCACGCCAGGCCATATACCATATTTTCTTTTTCCAGTCTATCATGGACATTTAGGTTGATTCCACGTTTGCTATTGTGAATAGGGTGCTGTAATGAACATACACTGCCATGTGTCTTTATGACAGAATGGTTTGTATTCCTTTGGGTGTACACTCAAGCTTTGGGCCCAGGGATGGTAGGAACTTCTTCCCACAAGAAGTTTGCATTAATAGACAAATAAGAGTTAGTTGGGCCAAAGGAGAGACCTTTCAGGCAGAAGAAACAGCACATACAAATGTTAGGAAACTGAAAAAAGTTTGTTCTGTTCACTTCTACAATGGTTTATTGAATATGACACAAAGGTGGCCAGGCATGGTGGCTCATGCCTGTAATCCAAGCACTTTGGGAGGGCAAGGTGGGTGGATTACTTAAGGCCAGGATTCGAGGCCAGTCTGGCCAACATAGTGAAACCTCGTCTCTACTAAAAATACAAAAAAAAAATTAACTGGGTATGGTGGTGTGTGCCTGTAGTCCCAGCTACTTGGGAGGCTGAGGCAGGAGAATCGCTTGCACCCGGGAGGCAGAGGTTGCAGTGAGCCGAGACTGTGCCACTGCACTCCAGACTGGGTGACAGAGTAAGACCTTGTCTCAAATAAATAAATAAGTAAATAAATAAAATATGATACAGAAGTATGGGCAATAAAAGCCAAAAATAGACAAATGGGATTACTTCAAACTTAAAATCTTTTGTGCATCAAAGGACACAATCAACAGAGTGAAAAGGCAGTCTACAGAGTGGGAAAAAACATTGGCAAATATATATCTGATGAGGGGTTGGTATCCATAATACATAAAGATACCTCCTGCAAGTCAACAACAAAAATCCAATACTCTAACTAAAAACTGGGCAAAGGACTTGAATAGACATTTCTCCAAAGAAGATGTACAAATGGCCAATAAGCACATGAAAAGGTGCTTGACATTGGCCAGGCGCAGTGGCTCATGCCTGTAATCCCAATAGTTTGGGAGGCCAAGACAGGTGGATCACCTGGGGTCAGGAGTTCAAGACCAGCTTGGCCAACGTGGTGAAACCTCATCTCTACTAAAAATACAAAATTAGCTAGTCATGGTGGGACACACCTGTAATCCCAGCTACTTGGAAGGCTGAGGTTGGGAGGATTGCTTGAACCCCGGAGGCAGAAGCTGCACTGAGTTGAGATCGTGCCACTGCATTCCAGCCTGGGTGGCAGAGTGAGACTCCATCGCAAAACAAAAACGAAAACAAAAGCAAAAACAAAAAAGGCACTTGTACCTGGTAAATTTACACACACACACAAAGAACCTATGTGACTAATAACACCATATGTGATCTAATATGCAAATATAGTCATACTATATATATGATTTTACATATATTTGATATATATCAGAAAATAAGAAGTGTGGAAGATGTGAAGAAATTGGAAATTCCCATTATCAGTGGGAATGCAAAATGGTGCGGTGGCTGTGCAAAACAATACTGAATTTTCTCAAAAAAGTAGACAGAATCATCATATGATCCAGCAATCCCATTTATGTATATATATCCCAAAGGGTTTAAATCAGAGTATCGAAGATATTTACACACCCATGTTCATAGCAGCTCTATTCACAATAGCCAAGAGGTGAAAGCAACCCAAGTATCCATCCACAGATGAATGGGGCCGGGCACGGTGGCTCACGCCTGTAATCCCACCAGTTTGGGAGGCCGAGGCGGGTCGTTACCTGAGATCACGAGTTTGAGACCAGCCTGGCCAACATAGTGGAACTCCGTCTCTAATAAATATACAAAAACTAGCTGGGCATGGTGGTGCATGGCTGTAATCCCAGTTACTCAAGAGGCTGAGGCAGGAGAATCGCTTAGTGAGCCAAGATCGTGCCACTCCAGTCATCATGCCTGGCCAATATTCCACATATTTAAAAAAAATAAGTTTACACATATAGCGTTATTTTTTTATATGTGTAAATGTATGGGGTACAAGTGCTATTTTTGATTTTGAGACAAGATCTCACTCTATTGCCCAGGCTGGAGTGCAGCGGTGCCATCTCGGCTCCCTGCAATCTCCACCTCTTGGGGTCAAGCGATCCTTCCAACCTCAGCCTCCTGAGTAGCTGGAACACAGGCATGTGCCACCACGTCTGGCTACGTTTTATAGTTTTATAGTTTTTGTAGAGACGGGGACTCGCCATGTTGCCTAGGCTGGTCTCCAACTTCTGAGCTCAAGCCATCAGCCCACCTTGGCCTCCCGAAATGCTGGGATTACAGGCCTGAGTCACCACGATCCGCCCCGCCATTTTGTTATGTGCACAGATTGCGCCATAATGGTCAAGTCGGGACTTTTAGGATATCTGTTACCCAAATAGTGTACGTCATATCCATTAGGTATTTTCTCTCTCTCTCTTTTTTTTTTTTTTTGACACGGAGTCTCATTCTGTTACCCAGGCTGGAGTGCAGTGGCGCGATCTTGGCTCATTGCAACCTCGGCCTCCCAAGTTCAAGCGATTCTCCTGCCTCAGCCTCCTCAGTAGCTGGGATTACAGGCGTCTGCCACCATGCCCAGCTAATTTTTGTATTTTTTATTTTTATTTTTATTTTTTTTTTTTTTTGAGACGGAGTTTCGCTCGTTACCCAGGCTGGAGTGCAATGGCGCAATCTCGGCTCACCGCAACCTCCGCCTCCTGGGTTCAGGCAATTCTCCTGCCTCAGCCTCCTGGGTAGCTGGGATTACAGGCACGCGCCACCATGCCCAGCTAATTTTTTCCTATTAGTAGAGACGAGGTTTCACCATGTTGACCAGGATGGTCTCAATATCTTGACCTCGTCATCCACCCGCCTCGGCCTCCCAAAGTGCTGGGATTACAGGTGTGAGCCACCGTTCCTGGCCACCACATTTTCTTTATTCAGTCATCCACTGAATGACACGTAGGTTGATTCCATATCGTTGCTATTGTGAAGAGTGCTGTAATAAACAGATGCGTGCAAGCATCTTTTTGGTGTATTGATTTCTTTTCCTTCGGGTAGATACCCAGTAGTGGGATTGCTGGATGGAATGGTAGTACTATTTTTAGAAATACTCCGTATCTTGATAGGGGTCATGGTTAAAGGGTGTGTATGCTATCAAGACTCATCAGACCTTCTGTTTACAGTTTACATACACTTATTGTATATAAATAATACCCAATTTAAAAATAGGCTCGGCACGGTGGCTCACACCCCTAATCCCAGCACTTTGGGAGGCTGAGGCGAGCACATCACCTGAAGTCAGGAGTTCCAGATTAGCCTGGCCAACATGGTGAAACCCTGTCTCTACTAAAAATACAAAAATTAGCCAAGCATGGTGGCCGCGTGCCTGTGGTCCCAGCTACTTGGGAGGCTGATGCAGAAGAATCGCTTAAACCGGGGAGGCAGAGGTTGTAGTGAGCCGAGATCACTCCACTGCATTCCAGCCTGGGTGACAGAGTCAGACTCCATCTCAAAAAAAAAAAAAAAAAAAAAAAAAAAATCAAGATAGGAAATTAATAAGATTTTCTTCTGTGTGGGATGGTACAGGTATCATTGATCTGGTGAGCTGGAAGCATGGGTGAATTTTGTGAATTGTGCACTAGGAAAATAGCACCGATTGTTTGTGACAAGGATGAGGAGGCATCATTTTTGTTTGTGTGCTGTTGTCGTTGAGACAAGGTCTCACTCTGTCTCCCAGGCTGGAGTGCAGTGGCATGATCATGACTCACTGCAGCCTCAAACTCCTGGACTCAAGCAATTCTCCTGCCTCAGCCTCCTATGTAGCTGGGACTATAGGCATGCACCACCACACTCAGCTAATTTTGTTTTGTTTTGTTTTTGAGACAGAGTTTCGCTCTTCTTGCCCTGGCTGGAGTGCAGTGGTGCGATCTCCACTCACTGCAACCTCTGCCTCCCGGGTACAAATGATTCTCCTGCCTCAGCCTCCTGAGTAGCTGGGACTACAGGCATGTGCCACCACACCTGGCTAATTATGTATTTTTAGTAGAGACGAGGTTTCTCCATCTTGGTCAGGCTGGTCTTGAACTCCCGACCTCAGGTGATCCGCCCACCTCCGCCTCCCAAGGCGGTGGGATTATAGGCATGAGCCACCACTCCCAGTTCTGAGCCACTGTGCCCAGCCCGGCCCTAATTTTGTTTATTTTTATTCTTTTTTTATAGCAACGGGGTCTCACTATGTTGCCCAGGCTGGTCTCAAACTCCTGGGCTCAAGCGATCCTCCTGCCTTGGCCTCCTAAAGTGTGAGCCACTGTGCCTGGTCTCATGTTTCTTTTCTTATTCCCCATTTTACAGAAGAGGTGTGTCTGCCTCTCACACAGCCGGGATGTGGCAGAGCTAGGATCTGAGAAGGCTGAGTCCACAGCTAGGGGAATGGAGCAGAGGCTTAGGAGAGACAGAATGGCTGGTGGATGCCATCCTGAAAGTTGGAAAGGGAAAGGCCTGGGATAGATGGGAAGGGCTGATCACAGCTGGGAACAGGGAGGAAGGAAGGCCATGAGGTAGGTGTGAATGGAGTTCCGGATGAAGACGGAAGACATGTAGTAATGGACTGCATGACTTCTCTTCCTCTCGGGAGCAGGAAAGGCCACCAGCTGGTGTGTCTCAGGCAGGGGTGGGAGGTCTTGGGAGCTGAGAAGAATGGGAGGGCTTGAATCAGGTTATGGGAAGTGAGTGGGGATGGTTGACCGAGACTTAGGGAAAGGATGGTCCCAGGACCTGGCTATCACCCAGTACGCTGTACTGCAGTGGCTTATGCTAGCAGAAAGCCTCCTTCCCTGGCCATCTGTGACCCAAAGGCATTCAGAAGACTGAGCATTCAGGAGGGAATCTGTGAAGCACAGTGGTTAGGAACCCAGCTGTAGGGCTTGACTGTCCCCCAATGGGGTGCTCTGGAAGCAGACACCAAGAAGATATTGGTGTGCGGGACGTGTGCGCAACAAGGCAAGGATGTGGAAGAATTGAGAAATTTTTGGGCAATGATGGTGGGAATATAAAATGGTACCCCTGCTATGGAAAAGGATACACTGGTTCCTTAAATAAATTAGACACAAAATAAGGCTAGGCCTGGAGTTCCAGGCTATGTCTGACATCCCAGCACTTTGGGAGGCCAAGGCTGGAGAATTGCCTGAGCTCAGGAGTTTGAGACCAGCCTGGGCAATGTGGCGAAACCCTGTCTCTACTCGAAATAAAAAAAAAAAATAGCTAGGCGTGGTGGTGGGTGCCTGTAATCTCAGCTACTTGGGAGGCCGAGGCACAGGAATTGCTTGAACCTGGGTGGCAGAGGTGGCAGTGAGCTGAGATCACGCCATTGCACTCCAGCCTAGGTGACAGAACGAGACTCTGTCTTAAAACTAAACAAGAAATAAAACATAGAATTACCATATGACTTAGAAATTCTGCTTCTGGGTATACGCACAAAGGATTCGAAAGCAGGGACTCAAAGACACTTGTACACCCATGTTGACAGCAGCACGATTCATAACACCCAAAAGACAGAAGCTACCCTAGTGCCCACCAAGAGACAAATGGATAAACACAATGTGGTCCCTCTATAGGGTGGGATAGGATTTAGCCTTCAAAAGAAAGGACATTCTGGCCAGGCGCGGTGACTCAGCCTATAATCACAGCAGTTTAGGAGGCCAAGGCAGGTGGATCCCTGGAGGTCAGGAGTTCGAGACTGGCCTGGCCAACATGGTAAAACCCCTCCTCTACTAAAAATCCATAAGTTAGTTAGCCGGGCATGGTGGCATGCACCTGTAATCCCAGCTACTCGGGAGGCTGAGGCAGGAGAATCACTTGAACTTGGGAGGTGGAGGTTGCAGCGAGCCGAGATTGCGCCATTGCCCTCCAGCCTGGGCAACAAGAGTGAAACTCTGTCTCAAACACACACACACTCCTTGCTTCTTCTAACTTCTGGTGGCTACTGGCATTTTTTTGTTTGTTGGTAAATCACTCCAATCTCTGCAACTATCTTTACATAACCTTCTCCTCTTCTGTCAAAACTCTCTCTGACTCCTTATTTTTTTTTATTTTTTTGAGACAGGGCCTCACTCTGTCACCTAGGCTGGAATGCAGTAGTAGGATCATTGCTCACTGCAGCCTGGAACTCCTGGACTCAAGCCATCCTCCTATCTCAGCCTCCCAAAATGCTGGGACTATAGGAATGCACCACTGTGACTGGCCAATTAGAATTTTTTTTTAAGAGATGGGGTCTTGCTATGTTCAGCCCAGGTGGGTCCTGAACTTCTGGCCTCTAGAGATATTCCCGCCTTGGCTTTCCAAAGTGGTAGATTACAGGTGTGAGTCACTCTACCTGGCTAGGTACATTATCATTATCATTATCATTATCGTCATTATTATTATTGAGATGGAGTCTCACTCTGTTGCCCAGGCTGGAGTGCAGTGGCAATGATCTCAGCTCACTGCAACCCTCGCCTCCCAGGTTCAAGCAATTCTCCTGTGTCAGCCTCCTGAATAGCTGAGATTACCCACCACCATGCCCAGCTAATTTTTGTATTTTTAGTAGAGACAGGGTTCCACCTTGTTGGCCAGGCTGGTTTCGAACTCCTGACCTCATGATCCCTCCGCCTTGGCCTCCCAAAGTGCTGGGATTACAGGCGTGAGCCACTGCACCTGGCCAGGTGCATTCTTAACAGCCGGGAATTATCTTCATATTGCTTGCGGCTGTCCCTTTAAAGGCCGGTCTCATTCCTATTTGGAGAGGTTCATTGGCTGGATGGAATTTGTCATGCTCACTTTTCACCACAAATCCCGTGACACTTAATTCTGTCCTGTGAAATGTCTGGTGCAGCGTTACCATCTCTTACCTCATCACAGTCTCCTTTGCTCAGATGTTTATTGCCTTCTTGATTCCTGTAGAGCTGCTTTGTAATGAGAGATGGATGGTTTCCACTCTGCAGGTTTTTACATCAGATATGATGAGGGCAGCTTTTATGGAATTATAACCCCTTGAATGAGAGTTCCTCAATAGGAAATTCCCACCCACCAGCTCCACCATGGAATAGCAGGTAGCACCAATGTGTTCTGCGGAAGAGACTGGCCTCAATGATTATGTTCTTAAACCTCAGAGTGTGGAGAACAGCAAACACTGTCAGAAGATCATCTGTCTAGGAGGCCGGGGATGGTGGCTCACGTCTGTAACCCTAGCACTTTGGTGGACTCATTGAGCCCAGGAGTTTGAGACCAGCCTAGGCAACATGGCAAAACCCTGTCTCTACAAAAAAATAGAATAATTAGCCTGGTGTGGTGATGAGTACCTGTAATCCCAGCTACTTGGGAGGCTGAGGTGGGAGGATCGCTTGAACCTAGGAGGTCAAGGCTGCAGTGAGCTATGATTGCACTACTGCACTCCAGGCTGGGCAACAGAGTAAGACCCTGTCTCAAACTCATAAAAATAAAATCTTCAGTTGAAACTTGTAAAACATAATTTTTATTGCTTAAAAAAAAGCTTTATTAAAGTGTAATTGACATATAATAAACTAATAAACCATTCATATTTAAAGTGCACAATATGATATACTTTGCTGTATGTCTACACCTGTGAAAACAACACCACCATCAGGACAGCAACATATCCACCACCTCTGAAAGCTTCTTTTTTTTTTTTCTTTTCTTTCTTTCTTTCTTTTTTTTTTTTTTTTTTTTTTGAGACAGAATCTTGCTCTGTCACCCAGGCTGGAGTGCAATGGTATGATCTTGACTCTTTACAACCTCTGACTCCTGGTTCAAGTGATTCTCCTGCCTCAGCCTCCCAAGTAGCTGGGACTACAGGCAGGGCTTCACCATGCCTGGCTAGTTTGTTTGTTTTGTATTTTTAGTAGAGACGCAATTTCACCATTTTGGCCAGGCTGGTCTTGAACTTCTGACCTCAGATGATCCACGCACCTCAGCCCTCCAAAGTGCTGGGATTATAGGTGTGAGCCACAGTACCCAGCTGAAAGTTTCTACATGCTTCTTTGGAACCCCTTTCTCTTTCCCCTCTCCTGGCAGCTTGTGATTTGCTGTCTGTCATTACAGATGAGTCTAATTTTCTTTTTTTCTTTTTACTTTTTCTTTTTGAGATAGAGTCTTGCTTTGTTGTCCAGGCTGAAGTGCAGTGGCACAATCTCGGCTCCTTGAAACCTCCACCTCCTGGGTTCAAGCGATTCTCCTGCCTCTACCTCCTGAGTAGCTAGGACTACAGGTGTATGCCACCACGCCTGGCTAATTTTTTAATTTTTAGTAGAGATGGGGTTTTACTGTGTTGGCCAGGACGGTCTCTATCTCTTGACTTGTGATTCACCTGCCTCCAGCTCCCAAAACGCTGAGATTACAGGTGTGAAAATGGAATCCTGCACCATGTATTTTTTTTGTTTGTTTTTTTTGGCCTGGCTTCTTCTAACTCAGCAGAATTTCTAAGATCTTCTGGAATCCTGTACCATGCATTTTTTTTTGGCCTGGCTTCTCATAACTTAGCAGAATTATTTTGAGGTACATCCCTTTTGTTGCATGTACCAATATTTCCTTCCTTTTTATCTCAAAGCAGTGATTCATGGCATGGTTATATCACAGTTGGTTTCTCCATTCACCTGTGGATAAGCATCTGGATTGCTTCTAGTTTTGAGCTACTACACACAATGAAAGCATGGACTTTTCAGATTTTTATTTATTTAGTTATTTTTGAGATGGAGTTTTGCTCTTGTTGTCCAGGCTGGAGCGCAATGGTGAGATCTCAGCTCACTGCAACCTCCACCTCCTGGGTGCAAGGGATTCTCCTGCCTCAGCCTCCCGAGTAGGTGGGATTACAGGCATGCGCCACCATGCCCGGTTAATTTTGTAGTTTCAGTAGAGACGGGGTTTCTCCATATTGGTCAGGCTGGTCTTGAACTCCTGATCTCAGGTGATCTGCCTGTCTCAGTGTCCCAAAGTGCTGGGATTACAGGCGTGAGCCACTGCGCCTGGCCTCAGATTGTTGTAGTGCAACCAGAGCAGCTCAGAGAGGGAAGGGAGTAGAAACGTCTTCCTCTGATGGGTAATGAGGCAAGGTGATTTAAGAAGTCAGATGAGGCTGGGCGCAGTGGCTCACGCCTGTAATCCCAGCATTTGGGAAGCTGAGGTGGGAGGATCGCCTGAGGTCAGGAGTTCAAGACCAGCATGGCCAACATGGCAATACCCCATCTCTACTAAAAATACAAAAATTAGCCGGGCATGGTCGTGCATGTTCGTAGTCCTAGGTACTTGGGAGGGTAAGGCAGGAGAATCCTTTGAACCTGGGAAGTAGAGGTTGCAGTGAGCTGAGATTGCGCCACTGCACTCCAGCCTGGGTGACAGAGTGAGACCCTGTGTTTAAAAAAATAAAAAAGAACTGGCAGTGAAGGAAAGAGGTAGACAAGGTCTTGCTATGTTGCCCAGGCTGGTCTTGAACTCCTGGCCTCATGTGATCCTCTCACTGGGTCTCCCAAAGTGCTGGGATTGCAGGCATGAGCCACTGTGCCTGGCCTCCAACATTCTGTTCTCTTTCCCAGAAATAATAGGGCATATTTATTTATTCAAATTATAAAGCATTAGTTTTTTAAAAAATATTGGGTCAGAGCCATTCCTGTTAAATGTTGTTGTTTTTTTTTCTGTTTCTTTGTTTGTTTGTTTGTTGTTGTTGTTGTTTTTTAAGAGGTGGGGTCTCCCTATGTCACCCAGGCTGGAATGCGGTGGTATTCACAAACAGGAACATATTTCACTATATCCTGGAACTCCTGGGCTCAAGTCATCCTTCCCCTTCAGTCTCCAGAGTAGCTGGGACTACAGGCAGGGCTTCACCAAGCCCGGCTGTCTCTGTATTTTATGTCACTTTGTAGCTATGGTAAAGCTATTCTGAAAAAAAAAAAATGTGTCTGTCTCATTCTGCTTTTTAAAAAGGGAATTAATATACATGGTTCAAACTCTTCAAACAGACAAAAAAAGATTGCCAGTTTTGCATGTGTTTTTGGAGACATTCTTCAAGATTCTAGAAATATCCATGAATGTGTATAGTTAGTGTGCATAGCTGCACCTCCTCCTCCTTTAAAATGCAAATGATAGTTTTTCAGGTACGTGATTCTTCATTTAATTTTTTTTAGGTATAATATGTATGTATTTTGGAAGTTCTCATCCCAGGACCTGTAGATGTAGCTTGGTCTTTTCTGGAAGCATCACAGTGTTCCACTGAATATCTTTACAGTGTTTATTTATATCGCAAAAACAGTTTTACTTTAATTATAAAATTGTACATAATCATTTTCTACCTAGATTCAGGTAACGACCTCTCTCAGTCAGTGGGAAAGGGTCTCGTACATTTGCAAAACAAATCCAAGAAGCACTTTTGGAAATGAGAATATTTTACATGAATTTTGTCTTCATCTTTCTTGAAAAGTGCACCCGGCAGGGGTGGGGTGGGGTGGGGGGAGGGAAATGAGAAGAGAGAGAAACAAAGACCATTGCTCCAGTATCTCCAGATAAATTGGTAATACTTCCTTTATATCCTTTGCCTGATTCAGGCACAAATAGTTTGACATAGAAGCCCCTCCCTTACTTCCCTCTCCCCTTCCCTCCTCCCTCCCCTCCCTTTCGCTTTTTCCTTCCCTTTTCCTTTCCCTTTTCCCCTTCCTTCCTTCTTTTCCTTCCTTCCTTTCTTGCTTTCTCTTTCTCCCTTTCTTTCTTCTTTCTTTCTTTTCTTTCTTTTTCGAGACAGGATCTCACTTTTTCACTCAGGCTGGAGTGCAGTGGCAATTTTTCATATTTTTTCTAGAGACAGGGTTTCACCATGTTGCCCAGGCTGGTCTCAAACTCCTGAACTCAAGCAATCCACCCGCTTTGGCCTTCCAATCATTTTCTACAAGTTTTGTTTGTTGAGCCCAGATAATATCTACGCGCTCTGAAACTCTTTTAACATGAAGCCTCGATTCTGATCACGGCCCGAGCAGCATAAGAAACTGGAGGAAGCTCATTGTCCAGAAATTCCTGCGGGTTGCACTTCTTGTATTTTTCTTTAAGGTTTTGTTTTTAATTTCTGTGCGTTTATAGTAGTTGATTATATTTACAGGGTACATGAGATGTTTTGATACAGACATGCGACCTGTAATAGTCATATCATGAAGAAAGGAAAATCCATCCCCTCAAGCATTTATCCTTTGTGTTACAATCTAGTTATACTCTTGTAGTTATTTTTAAACGTACAATTAAGCCGGGCGCAGTGGCTCATGCCTATAATTCCAGCACTTTGGGAGGCAAGGCGAGAGGATCACTTAAGATCAGGAGTTGGAGACCAGCCTGGCCAATATGGTGAAACCCTGTCTCTACCGAAAATACAAATATTAGCCAGGCATGGTACTGCACTCCTGTGATCCCAGCTACTTGGGAGGCTGAGGCAGGAGAATCACTTGAACCAGGGAAGTGGAGGCTACAGTGAGCCGAGACAGGGCCACTGCACTCCAGCCTGGGCAACAAGAGTGAGACCCTGTCTCAATCAATCAATCAATCAGCATGGGTTCAAAATAGGTATGTGGAATGGGTCTGATCATTCAAAATCGAAGGAATGATGGAATATTGTTGAGCCATAAAAAGGAATAAAGCACTGGGTTCAGGCAACAACAGGGACGAATCTTGAACACGTTATGCTAAGTAAAAGTAGCTAATCCCCAAAGCTCACATACTATAAAGTTCCATTTATATGGAGTTTCCAGAACAGGCAAGTCCACAGAGATGTGAAGTGGATTAGTGGGTGCCCTGGACTGGGGAAGGGAGGTGGGGAATGGCTGCTGATGGGGAAAGGGTTGGAACGAGATGGTGGCAATGGTGGCATCACATAGTGAATGTTCTGAATATCCCTGAGTAGTACACGTTAAAATGGTTACAATGGTAGATTCTGTGTTATGTGTATTTTACCATGATAAACAAAAACAAGGGGGTATATTTCAATACTCCCACGAGGCTCTCTTAGTCTTAAATTATAAATTTCTGCCGGGCTCAGTGGTTCACGCCTGTAATCCCAGCACTTTGGGAGGATGAAGAGGGTGGATCACGAGGTCAGGAGTTCAAGACCAGCCTGGCCAAGATGGTGAAACCCTGTCTCTACTAAAAATACAAAAATCAGCCAGGTGTGGTGGCGGGTGCCTGTAATCCCAGCTACTCAGGAGGAGGCTGAGGCAGAGAATTGCTTGAATCCGGGAGGTGGAGGTTGCAGTGAGCCAAGATCGCGCCACTGTACTCCAGCCTGGGTGACAGAGTGAGACTCTGTCTCAAAATAAATAAATAAAAATAATAAAGACATACATTTCTGGGGCACAATGGACATTATTTGGGTAATGGAAGCACCAGAAGCCCAGGCTTCACCACTATGCAATATATCTGTGTAACAAAATTGCACTTGTAACACTTACATTTATACAGACAAAAAAATTTCCCATTTCCGACCCTTATCAAATCCATTAGGATTGAACGCCTTTTTTTTTTTTTTTTTTTTTTTTTGAGACAGGATCTTGCCCTGTTGCCCAGGCTAGAGTGCAGTGGTGCAATCAGAGCTCACTGCAGCCTCAAATTTCTGGCCTCAAGCAATTCACCCATTCAGCCTCCCGTGTAGCTGGGACTATCCGTGCACACTGCCACAGCCAGCTAATTTTTACATTCTTTGTAGAGACAAGGTCTCATGTGTTGCCCAGACTGAATGCATGCCTTTTATCTGTTGCATATATTTTCCTCATTTAAAAAATTTGTCTTTTGGACAAATATCACATGTTCTCGCTCCTATGTGGGAGCTTAAAAAGTGGATCTCAGACAGGCGTGGTGGCTCACGCCTGTAATCCCTGCACTTTGGAAGGCTGAGTCAGGTGGATCACCTGAGGTCAGGTGTTTGAGACCAGCCTGGCCAACACGGTGAAACCCCATCTCTACTAAAAATACAAAAATTAACCAGGCATAGTGGCGGGCACTGTAGTCTCAGCTACTTGGGAGGCTGAGGCAGGAGAATCACTTGAACCCAGGAGTTGGAGGTTGCAGTGAACCAAGATTGTGCCACTGCATTCCAGCCTGGGTGACAGAACGGGACTCCATCTGGAAACAAAAAGTGGATCTCATAAAGACAGACAGTAGATTGGTGGTTACCAGGGTCTAGGAAGGGTAGAAGGAAGAGGGAGATGAAGAGAAGTTGATTACGAGGTACAAGTGTACAGTTTGATAGAAGAAATAAGACAGTGTTTGTCAGATCAGTAGGTGACTACAGCTTACAATAGCCTACTGAATATTTCGGAATAGCTACAAGAGAAGAATTTGACTGTTTTAACATAAAGAAAAGACAAATATTTAAAGTGATAGATATCCCAACTACACTGATTTGATCTTTACAAATTATATAAATGTATTAAAATATCACATGTAACCCCAAAACTATGTTCATCTATTATGCATCAACAGAAAAATTTCTTTCTTTCTCTTTCTTTCTTTCCTCCCTCCCTCCCTCTCCTTCCTTCCTTCCTTTCTTTTCTTTTCTTTCTCTCTCTCTCTCTCTCTCTCTCTCTCTCTCTCTCTCTCTCTCTTTCTTTCCTCTTTCGACAGAATTTTGCTCTTTTTGCCCAGGCTGGAGTGCAGTGGTGCAATCTCACCTTACTGCAACCTCTGCCTCCCTGGTTCAAGTGGTTCTCCTGTCTCAGCCTCTCAATTAGCTGGGATTACAGGCATGCACCACCATGTCCAGCTAATTTTTTGTATTTAGCAGAGACGGGGTTTCACCATGTTGGTCAGGCTGGTCTCAAACTCCTGACCTCAGGTGATCCATCCACCTCGGCCTCCCAAAATGCTGGGATTGCAGGTGTAAGCCACTGTACCTGGCCAGGAAAAATTTCTTTAAAAATCTGTCTTTTGACTTGATATAGAGGCTTTTTTTTCCATTCATATATCTTAATTTCTACATTGCCAAGTTTGTTACTTTACAAACTTAAACTTGGGGTTCATGTCTTGCTTGGAGAAACTTTCCTCACTCTGAAATTATAAAATAAAACTTCCATATCATAGTCTTATGGTTTCTTTTTTGAATGGCTGTGGAATTCACCAAATGCATTTTTAGTATCATGGAGATGCAAATCTTTTTCTTTTCTTTCTTTTTTGGAGTCTCCCTCTTGCTCAGGCTGGAGTGCAGCAGGGCAATTGCGATCTTAGCTCACTGCAGCCTCAGCCTTCGCCTCCTACACTAAAGCGACCCTCCTACCTCAGTCTCCTGAGTATCTGGGACTATAGGCGCCCACCACCATGCCTGGCTATTTTTTTTTTTTTTTTTTTTTTTGTATTTTTGGTAGAGACAGGGTTTTGCCTTGTTGCCCAGGCTGGTCTCGAACTCCTGGGCTCAAGTGATCCCCCTTCTTGGCCTCCCAAAGTGTTGGGATTATGATTACAGGCCTGAGCCACCGCACCCAGCCCCAAAGCAAATCTTCACACAGCATATTCGAGGTTCTGCACCTTTTATAGTTGACCTTTCAATAGTGTTGTGGTTACTGGTGCCGATTCACCCCCACGGAATTGGAAATCTGGATATAACTTTTGACTCCCTGAAAACTTAACTATGCATAGCCTGCTGTTGACCTGAAGACTTAATAACATAAACAGCCGATTAACAGGTATTTTGTATGTTACGCTTATTGCATACTGTATTCCTTTCTTTCTTACTTTTTTTTTTTTGAGACAGAATCTTACTGTCTCACCCAGGCTGGAGTGTGGTAGTGGCATGATCTCAGCTCACTGCAATTTCCGCCTCTTGGGTTCAAATAATTCTCCTGCCTCAGCTCTCCACAGTAGCCAGAATTACAGGCATGCACCACCACGCTCCAGCTAATTTTTATATTTTTAGTAGATTTGAGGTTTTGTAATGTTGGCCAGGCTGGTCTCGAATTCCTGACCTCAAGTGATCCATCTACCTCCGTCTTGCAAAGTGCTGGGATTACAGGAGTGAACCACCACACACCTGCCCCTCTACATACTGTACTTTTTTTTTCGAGACGGAGTTTTGCTTGTTACCCAGGCTGGAGTGCAAGGGTGCGATCTCGGCTCACCGCAACCTCCACCTCATCTCCTGGGTTCGGGCAATTCTCCTGCCTCAGCCTCCTGAGTAGCTGGGATTACAGGCACGCACCACCATGCCCAGCTAATTTTTTGTATTAGTAGAGACGGGGTTTCACCATGTTGACCAGGATGGTCTCGATCTCTTGACTTCGTGATCCACCCGCCTCAGCCTCCCAAAGTGCTGGGATTACAGGCGTGAGCCACCGCGCCTGACCTACATACTGTATTTTTACAACAAAGTAAGTTAGAGAAGAGAAAATGTTATTAAGAAAATCACAGCTGGCATGGTGGCACGTGCCTGTAATCCCAGCTCCCTGGGAGGCTAAGGTGGGAGGATCACTGAAGGCCAGGAGGTAGAGGCTGTAGTGAGCCCTGATAGAGCCACTGCACTCCAGCCTGGGCAGCAGAATGAAACCCTGTCTCAAAAAAGAAAAAAAAGAAAATCACAAGGAAAATACATTTACAGTTACAGAACGCTACAATATCTATCAATGCCATAAATTTATGAGATGAACCGTCTCTCTGAAATGGACAACCGAAGCTGTAGAGCTCAATTTTTGTTACATATCAAGCAATTCCACTTTTTCTTGCACTGTCATGACTTTTCTCTGCGTCTTGGGAGCACTTCCAACACCACCAGTGGCACTTCACATGGGTCTGATGACGTTATTCAGTATTTATGGTATTGCGCTAAACACTGTGAAAAATACACGGGAACCACCAGAGATGCCTTTTTACTGGGGCACAATTTCCTGGAGAGGCGAACTGCCCACAGGGAGATAGTTAGCTTAACATGACATTTTAAGCGGATGCTTGCAATGCTTGCACTCACTCCAGCAGCAACAGGAGGTGGCTGTGAAATTCTAACAGTAACACTATATAGTCTACAGTTAATTTCATGCAGTTATGAGTGAATGGTGCATGTTTACATTTATTTACATTTCTCTTAACTTCAAATAACACCATGTGTGGTTTGTAAGTGTGTGTGTTTTAATACATTTAAAAATAATAGATTTATGTATATTTTATGCTAGTAAATGATAAAATAGGGATGGACATGGTGGCTCATGGCTGTAATCTCAGCACTTCGAGAGGCAGAGGCAGGAGGATCACTTGAATTCAGGAGTTTGAGACCAGAGAGGGCAACATGGTGAGACCTCATCTCTACAAAAAGTAAAAAAAAAAAAAAAAAAAAAAAAAAAAAAAAATTAGCTGGGGGTGTTGGTGCTTGCCTGTAGTCCCAACTACTTAGGAGGCTGGGGCAGGAGGACGGCTTGAGCCCAGGAGTTGGAGGTTACAGTGAGCTGTGATTGGGCCACTGTTCTCCAGCCTAGGCAACAGAGCAAGACCCTGTCACTAAAAGAAAATAATAGGCCAGGTGCAGTGGCTTGTGCCTGTAACCCCAGCACTTTGGCAGGCTGAGGTGGGCGGATCATGAGGTCAGGAGATGGAGACCATGCTGGCCAACATGGTGAAACCCTGTCTCTACTAAAAATACAAAAATTAGCTGGGCATGGCGGCGCGTGCCTGTAATCCCAGCTATTAGGGAGGCTGAGGCAGGAGGATCACTTGAACTGGAGGGTGAAGGTTGCAGTGAGCCGACATTGCACCACTGCACTCCAGCCTGGTGACAGAGTGAGACTTTGTCCCCAAAAAATAAAATAATAAAACATATCTACATATATTTTATGCACTCATGACATACCTAACAATTTTTTTGGATATTTCTTGGTCACCAAGTTCATCTGTAAGTATTCTCAAATTGTTGCAGATCTCTAAAACCCTGCAACATATTTATTGAAAAACATTCTGCTTAAAAGATGACCTCATTTTGGGAGGCTGAGGTGGGCGGATCACCTGATGTCAGGAGTTTGAGACCAGCCTGGCCAACGTGGTGAAACCCTGTCTCTACTAAAAATATAAAAATTAACTGGGTGTGATGGCGCGTGCCTGTAGTCCCAGATACTTGGGAAGCTGAGGCAGGAGAATCACTTGAACCTGGGAGGTGGAGGGTACAATGAGCCAAGATCGCTCCACTGCACTCTAGCATGGGCAACAGAAAAAAACAAAACCAAACCCTGCACTGTTCAAACTCATGGTTCAAGGCTCCACTGCAGTTCTTATCCATGGCTTCACTTTCCCCTCATTCTTTCTTTTTTTTTTTGAGACTGAGTCTCGCCCTGTCGCCCAGGCTGGAGTGCAGTGGCACAATCTCAGCTCACTGCAACCTCCACCTCCCAGGTTCAAGCGATTCTTCTACCTCAGCCTCCTGAGTTGGGATTACAGGTGCGTGCAACCACGCCTGGTTAATTTTTTGTATCTTTTGTAGAGATGGGGTTTCACCATGTTGGCCAGGGTGGTCTCAAACTCCTGACCTTCATGATCCACCCACCTCAGCCTCCCAAGGTGCTAGGATTACAGGCGTGAGCCACCACGCCCAGCGTCTCCTCTTTCTTTTCTACAGCTACAGTGAGTGACTGGTTCAGTTGCAAGAATGCCTTGCCCACCCTCCTCTGGGTCTATCCTCATGCCTTTCCCTCTACCTGAAACACTTCCCCATGGCTTCCCTAGGCTGGCTCCTCTTCCTTTTCAGACTTAAGCTGAAAACCACATCCTCGGTCAGATGCGGTGGCTCACATGCCCGTAATCCCAGCATTTGAGGAGGCTGAGGAGGGCGGATCACCTGAGGTCAGGAGTTCGAGACCAGCCTGGCCAATATGGTAAAATGCTGTCTCTACTAAAAATATAAAAATTACCTGGGCATGGTGGCGGGCACCTGTAATCCCAGCTACTCAGGAGGCTGAGGCAGGAGAATTGCTTGAACCCCGGGGGACGGAGGTTGCAGTGAGCTGAGATTGCACCACTGAACTTAGCTTAGGGGACAGAGTGTGATTTTTCAAAATCCAACCAATCAACAAACAAAAGCCGCCCTCAGCAGATCCCTCTCTATGCCCCTCCTATTCCCCTCAACTCATCACACGCTCAGTTATTTTAAGGGCTCTCTCCTAAGCTCAGTTGTGAACTTCATAAGGAAATGGATCATGTTGATTTTGCTCACTGAAAAATCCCATATTACTTATTGCTTGTTGATTCTCCCACTCAACAAATATTTATTAAGCAACAGCTATGTCAGGCACTGGGTTTAATCAGTGAAATGAGACTGTAAAGATTTCCGCCTTCATGGGGAGGGGAGAAGACACAGAACACGTTGAATAAGAATGTCAAGGCCAATCAAAGTGACGCATGTCTGTAATCCTAGCACCTTGGGAGGCCAAGGCAGGAGGACTGCTTGAGGCCAGGAGTTCAAGGCTCCAGTCAGCTAGGATTGCACCACTGCATTCCAGCCTGGGTGACAGCAAGATTCTGGAAAAAAGAAAAAGAAAGAAGGGAAGAAAGAACAAAAGAAAGAAAGAGGAAGGAAGGTGAGAAAGAAGACAGAAGAAAATAATTTCAGGCAGAGAGGTAAGCATGCTATGAAAATGAGAGAGAAGGGGCCAGGTGCAGTGGCTCAGACCTGTAATCCCAGCATGTTGGGAGGCCAAGGCGGGTGAATCAACTGAGGTCAGGAGTTCAAGACAAGCCTGGCCAACATGGTGAAATCCCATCTCTACTAAAAATACAAAAATTAGTTGGGTGCAGTGGTGGGCACCTGTAATCCCAGCTACTTGGGAGGCTGACGCAGGAGAATCGCTTGAACCCAGGAGGTGGAGGTTGCAGTGAACCGAGGTCATGCCATTGCACTCCAGCCTGGGCAACAGAGCAAGACTCCATCTCAAAAAAAAAAAAAAGAAAAAGAAAAAAAAGGGAACAGGGAACTGGGGGGAGGATTTCCAAAATGTGATTAGGGATCAGTCCTTGGAGCAGAGATGAAGCGAGAAGTTTGGCCTGTTGCACGAAGAGTGGGCCCAGCTCTGAACAAACTATTTATTTAATAATGGAAGAATGGTCCAGGCGCAGTGGCTCATGCCTGTAATCCTAGCACTTTGGGAGGCTGAGGCGGGCGGATCACAAGGCCAGGGGATTGAGACCACCCTGGTAAACATGGTGAAATCTGGTCTCTACTAAAAATACAAAAATTAGCTGGGCGCTGGGGGCGGTGGCTCACGCCTGTAATCCCAGCACTTTGGGAGGCCGAGGCAGGTGGATCACGAGGTCAAGAGATCGAGACCATCCTGGTCAACATGGTGAAACCCTGTCTCTACTAAAAATACAAAAAGTTAGCTGGGCATAGTGGCGCGTGCTTGTAATCCCAGCTACTCAGGAGGCTGAGGCAGGAGAATTGCCTGAACCCAGGAGGTGAAGGTTGCGGTGAGCCAAGATCGCGCCATTGCACTTCAGCCTGGGTAACAAGAGCAAAACTCCGTCTCAAAAAAAAAAAAAAAAAAATTAGCTGGGCATGGTGGTGCACGCGTGTAGTCCCAGCTACTTGAGAGGCTAAAGTGGGAGAATTGCTTGAACCCAGGAGGCGGAGGTTGCAGTGAGGAGAGATCAAGCCACTGCACTCCAGCCTGGGCACGACACAGCAAGACTCAAATAAAAAAATAAATAAATAAAAAATTAAAGAGAATGAATGCCTTGGGTCTAAGGTCGTGCTCTGTGCGTTCTTAAGTTTTCTTCCTCTGGTACCTCCCCAGATCTGGTATACAGGTATTATCAAACCCATCACTCAAGCAAGACTGACCCGAACATAGTGAAATAGTGGTCCAAGACTACACAGGAGTGAGAGGTGGAGGAACCCTTTTCCCACTGAGTTCTGTCTTTCCTATACTGAAAGCCCCTTCCTCTCCTTCAGTATGGTGGGTGGAACCGCTGTCCTGCCTTGTTCGTGACTGACATTGCTAGACGTTCAGACACACACAGGCTGGTCTGCTGATAATCAGACATGTCCACCCCCTATTCGAGGTCTCCCGCGTCGTCTTTCCCCTTTCAGAAGCTTCTGCACATTTTCCCTGGTGTCTTTCTCCAACTTGAACACAGAGAGCGCACTGGACGAGCGGGCACGTGGCTGTCCCCAGGGGCCTGACTTGGGTCTTGCCTCTGGGTGGGGGCGCACGGGCAGGCGGGACATCTGGGGGCGTCCACCCGCTCTGGGACGAGTGTCTCTGGCCAGGCCTGGAGGAGGGAAAGGCGGTGAGTGAAAAACTACTCGCCTGGGGTGCAAAATTTAATCCCCCCCCAAAAAACCACACATATAAAACAAAAAAGAAAAACAAAAAACCGAAACCACCTCGAGTCACCAACGTAAATATTTTAATGCAGTATTTTAAAATCATTAACAGGAATCCTCCAAAGCCCCACTCCGAACAAAAGAGCAAAATGGTAGAGAAAGGATTTATGTCGCTGGGTCGGGCCTGTGGGGCGCCTTCGGGGGGGTCTGAGGCTGGAGGAGACTCGGGGCGGTGTAGAGCGCGCGGATCTGGGGCGGCCCCTCGGTCCAGGCGCGCCCAGGGCCTCCAGCGAGGGGCCCGGCTCGGGGAGGCGGGGAGGCGGGGCGGGGCCGGGAGCCACCTCCCTCCCCTGCGCCCCCCCCCCCCCCCCCCGCTTTCCCTCCCTTTCCCGGGCCTCTCCCGGGCGCACAGTCCATTCCCAGGCCAGATCCGCGCCGCCTTTTCCCGAGGCCCGCAAGGGGCCCAGCTGACGGGTCGCGTTGTTTACGGGCCCAAGCAGCCCTCACTCCCGCCGCCCGCCACCAGCCACTCGCCCGCCCAGGTGCCCGCCCGCCCTGCAGCGCGTCCCTCTGTCCGCGCGTCCCTCTGTCCCGGAGCCCGCCGATCGCGACCCAGAGTGCGTGGGGCCGAAAGCCAGGAGACAGTCCGGGGCGCGGCGCAGAGCTCCGGGCCTCGAGATCGTGGGACGGGGCCCGGGCCGCAGCGGCTGGGGGGTCGGGGCCGCCACCGCGGGGCCTCCCCGCTCAGTCTTTGTAGCGGGCGAGGCCGCGCGCGCGCCCTTCCCGGGGCTGTCTCTAGGACCCCCGATCCCAGGCAGGGGGGCTGCGGCCCGCGGATCGCCCGCGTGGAAGAGAAGGACGCGCGGCCCCCAGCGCCTCTCTGGCGGCCGCCTCGCGGCATGACCCCCGCGGGCCCGCACCGCGCGTTCTGATCCGAGGAGACCCTGCGCTCCCCGCAGCCATGGGCGCCGGGAGCCACCGGGGGGCGGCGGCCGCGCCGCTGCTGGTGGCGGTGGCTGCGCTGTTCTTGGGCGCCGCGGGCCAAATGTACCCCGGAGAGGGTGAGTCTGGGGGCGCAGGAGTGGGCGGGGAGCAACGCGATGGGGAGAGGACCCCCCACACGAGACAAAAGAGAGCCCTCCTCCCCGCCCCGCTGGTGCACTGAGACCCTTTCCGAGGGTGGGGGGCGGGGGGCGGTGGCCCAGGCGGTCGCTCCTGCTCCGCGTGGGGGGCGGGAAGCCGCTGACCTTGGCCTTTGCCCGCCCGGACTCGCGCCTCCGCGCCCCGCGTGCCCGACCTGAGCCCGAGGAACCTTGCCCCAGTGCCCGCCCCGCCACGGGCGCCTCTCCGGAGCGCCCCTGCGATCAGAGCCCCGGCCTCTCCGAGGCCAAGTCGCTCTGGAGACAACACACGCGTCCTCTCTGGGTCGCGGCCGCGAAGTGGGGTCACTCGGTCTGGGCAGCTCCGGACAGCCCATCCCCGGAGCGCATACGGTGTAGATAGAGCCAAGCGCCCTGAGTGCCTTAGCGGTGGGAGACGCTGCCTGGGGTCAGGGATTGTAGAACCCCCACCCCCAGCTCCACCCCGATATCTTGGATCTAGGCCAGTGGCCACCCCGGACTCTAGGTCCATGGTTTCCCTTTTGGGTTCTGTTTCCAGATGTCCCGAGGCAAATTCTAAAGCCTTAGAAACAGCAGCAATTGTGGCAGAAGTAGTGGCGTTTTTTTTTTTTTTTTTTTGCCATGTTTATTGTAATTGGTGTCACCACAGGCCACATGCTGGTCTATCTTATCTCTCTGGACTGTCACAGTGGCCCCGGGAGGCGGTTACAGTTATGCATCCATTTCACAGAGGAGTGAACTGAGGCTCAGGTAAAACGCATAACTCCCTTGCCCTAAAGTCAGTGCCAGGGCCAGGACTTGAATCTCTCTGTTCCCTGTTCTGCCCAAGAATCTGGACTACTGTCCTTCACCTGCTGTTTCCTTAACGCCTCCTCTCCCCTCAGCTCTGCCCTTCATGAAAAAGCCTTTCATTCTCCCTGACCCCCACGGGCTCCTCTCCCACGTGTGGGCAGCATTTTCCTCGAAGACGCCTTTGGGGTTGTAGAATGAAGATGAAGTAATCATTTAAGAGAATATAGCCCGGGTTTCCCACTGTAGGATCTAAGACCCTGCTTTAAAAATATCTGTTGAGTTACTGTTGCAGATTTCTCCATAAAAGGAAATCAGTGGTGATGAGGAAGGGGTCGGAGAGGGAAGGAACTGAAGCTCTCTAGTGTATTGACGGAGAACAGGGTAGGTGTAAAATCAGAGGTGCTGGAGTGGACCAGCCGGGTTTGCTGAGTTGACTCTATCAATTACATAATGTCTAAAAGCCCCACCACCCCAGCGCCTGGTAGACAGCAGGTGCTCAATGAAGGGTGGCAGTTAGTTTGGGTTCTTGTTAAGAAAATCCAAAAAGAGTGTTTTAGAACTATGCCAGGCCAGGCGTGGTGGCTCACGCCTGTAATCCCAGCACTCTGGGAGACCAAGGCAGGCAGATTACGAGGTCAGGAGATCAAGACCGTCCTGGCCAACATGGTGAAATCCTACCTCTACTAAAAATACAAAAATTATCTGGGCATGGTGATGCACACCTGTAATCCCAGCTACTATGGAGGCTGAGGCAGGAGAATCAGCCTGGGAGTTGGAGGTTACGGTGAGCCAAGGTCGTGCCACTACACTCCTGCCTGGGCAACAGAGTCTCCGTCTCAGACAAAAAAAAAAAAAAAAAAAAACTATGCCAAATTCTGTGTGTGCCCATGTGTGGTTCCTTGCTCTTCCGTTCCTTGTAGCTTTGGTAATTAATTGTGGATCTGTGCCTGCATTTTCAGGATCGGTAAATGGATTTACCATTTATTTGCACATTTATGGCTTCCATATGGGCAGGGGTTTACGGTTTGTTGTTGTTGTCATTGTTCATTTCTACATTTCTAGAGCCCAGAACAGTGCCTGGCACATAGTAGGTGTTCGGCAAATATTTGTTCAGCAGTGGAGCACAGGTGGTGGAATTCCTGGGTGTGCTGGGCTCCTTTATCATCTTAAGGAGTTCCTCATTCTCTGCATAATACCTTTCTAAGAATCATAAGAGCAAGGCCTCAGCAGGTGCCGTTCTATGTGCTTTGCATATATAATCTCAGTTAATCCTCACCACAAAACCCCACGAGGTGCAGTTTAATCATCTCTTTTCACAAGTGAGAAAACTCCATTTGGGGCCAGCAGGCAGCAGGGCTGGGATTAGAATCTAGCTAGTGTGGCTGCAGAGCAATGTTTTTTTTATTTTCTTTTAAAACAGATCCTTGTTCTTTTGAGTGTGAGCCTCCATACCTCCCATGCTTGGGGTAATGGTGAACAAAATCCTATCAAATAAATGGGCTGTGATGCCTCTTGAAGGCTTGGAGAGGGGCAAAGAACTTTTCAGATCATTAATCTCTAATGTCAACCAATACGGCTTTTTTTTTTTTTTTTTTTGACAGAATTTTGCTCTTGTTACCCAGGCTGGAGTGCAATGGCGCGATCTCGGCTCACCGCAACCTCCGCCTCCTGGGTTCAGGCAATTCTCCTGCCTCAGCCTCCTGAGTAGCTGGGATTACAGGCACGCGCCACTATGCCCAGCTAACTTTTTGTATTTTTAGTAGAGACAGGGTTTCACCATGTTGACCAGGATGGTCTCGATCTCTTGACCTCGTGATCCACCCGCCTCGGCCTCCCAAAGTGCTGGGATTACAGGCATGAGCCACCGCGCCCGGCCCCTAATTTACATTTTAAAAAAACCCTAGCAGGGACCTGGAACCCCAACATTTGGGAGGCACAAGTGGGACAATCGCTTGAGCCCAGGAGTTCAATATCAGCCTGGGCAACCTGGCGAGACCTCGTCTCTACAAAAAATTTAAAAATTAGGCCTAGTGGTGCATGTTTGTAGACCCAGCCACTCGGGAGGCTGAGACAGAGGAGATCCCCTGAGGTCAGGAGTTGGAGACCAGCCTGGCCAACATGGTGAAAACCTGTCTCTCCTGAAAATACAAAAATTAGCCAGGCATGGTGGCAGGCACCTGTAATCCCAGCTACTCGGGAGGCTGAGGCAGGAGAATCTCTTGAACCCAGGAGGAGGAGGTTGCAATGAGCTGAAATCGAGCCACTACACTCCAGCCTGGGTGACAGAGTGAGACTCCATCTCAAAAAAAAAAAAAAAAGGAATTTACCGACATGCTTTTTCAACCTGTAAACACCCAGTACCCCCCCGATCCCCCTTATCCACCACTGACCTCCAGCCTCCACCCTGTCCAGCTTCCCTCTGTCAGCCCTCCCCGCCCTTGCCATCTCACTGTTTACCCACTGTTTGGCCCCCGGCGTCTGGCTTGCGTCTCCGCCACTTCACCAATGGCTCTCAGAGGTAATCTCTCATCTCCCAGTTTCGTCTCCTGTGGCCTCACCTCGCTTGACCCCTCTAGGTTTGCCAGTCCCTCCTCCTGGAAGGCTTTCTCCTGTCACGTTCTCACCTGTGCCTGGGTCCTTCCGTTCTGCTGTTCTCTTCTCCTTCTACCTGGGCTAAGATGTTGGCTCTCTCTTCCCAGAGGGTCAGTGTTTACTCTTCTCTCAGCTCACTTTTTTTTTTCTTGAATTTTTATTTCTTTTTAGAGACAGGATCTTGCTTTGTCACCCAGGCTGGAGTGCAAAGGTTCGGCCCTAGCTTACTGCATCCCCGAACTCATGGCCTCAAGCAATCCTCCCGCCTCAGCCTCCTGAGTACCTGGGATCACAGGCAGGCACCACCACCATGACCAGCTAATTAAAAACTTTTTTTTTTTTTTTTGTTTGTAGAGATAGTCTTGCTATGTTGCCCAGGCTGGTCTTGAATTCCTGTCCTCAAGCAACCTGCTTGCCTCAGCCTCTTGAGTACCTGGGACCACAGGCAATCACCACCATGCCTGGCTAATTAAAAAAAAATTTTGTCTCTAGAGACAGGGTCTTGCTATACCGCATAGGCTGGTCTTGAACTCCTAGCCTCAAGCAGTCCTCCCTTCTAGGCCTCCCAAGGGCTGGGGTTACAGGCATGAGGAGCCATTCAACGCAGCTAAGAAATTTACTATGGTGTCCAACTTCTTCATTTGGACAGGGGTCAGCACACTATGGCCCTCAGGCCAAATCCCACGGTTTTTGTAAACGCTGTTCTACAGTCACACAGTCACACTCATTTATCTACTCATCATCTATGGCTGCACAAAAATGCCCCAACACGGCAGGTTGAGCAGTCAAAACAGGAATTCCACAGCCAAAATATTTACACTTTGGCCCTTTACGGGGAATGTTCGCTGACCTCTGATCTGGAACAGACGCCTTGAGGTTTCATTCATGATAGCATGCCTGATAGCTTGTGTGGTCACTCATACCACTTGAATGCAGTGAGTGAAATGAAATGCTGTGTCTTTCTCTTTACACCGCAAGGTATGTTAAAGAAATGTGTATCATTTGCTGCACTGAATATATGGATTCCAAGGATGAGAAAGATCGCAGTGATGTTTCCTACTTAGCTACGTGTATGATCTTATCATTTATTTAAACAGCTATATTGGCATTGAATGAGGATTTCACGCTTGCAGCCCAGCCTCTAGAACCCAAAAGGAAGTGGTGTATGTCATGAGATTTTTTTTTTCTCAAGCCTCCCTTGTGTTAATTTCTATTAAGAATACTTCTGAGTCAGGTGTGGTGGCTCACGCCTGTAATCCCAGCACTTTGGGAGGCCAAGGCGGGTGGATCACAAAGTCAGGAGTTCAAGACCAGCCTGGCCAACATGGAGAAACCCTGTCTCTACTAAAAATATAAACAATTGGCTGGGCATGGTGGCGGGCACCTGTAATCCCAGCTACTTGGGAGGCTGAGATAGGAGAATCACTTGAACCCAGGAGGTGGAGATTGCAGTGAGTCGAGATCATGTCGCTGCACTCCAGCCTGGGCAACAACGTGAGACTTTGTCTCAAAAAAAAAAAGAAAAAATTCCAAACAACAACAACAAAAAACCCAGTCATTTTAGTGGCTATTTGGTGCCACGTTTTTAGCATTTTTATGCTTTCAGTTGGTGTGGGACGGTCTCAAATGCCCCCTGGAGTGCTGAAGCACTGTTACCTGCTGTTCCTTAGCTCAGGAAGGCCGTGACCACCCTTGTGGAGAAAAGGCAGTGTGTCTGGCATGGTGGCTCACACCTGCAATTCCAGCACCTTGGGAGGCCGAGGCAGGTGGATCACTTGAGGCCAGAGTTCAAGACCAGCCTGGGCAACATGGTGAAACCCCATCTCTACTAAAACTACAAATAATATTACTAAATTATTACATACTAAATCTACTAAAAATAGCCAAGAGTGATGGCGCATTCCTGTAATTTCAGCTACTTGGGAGGCTGAGGCACAAGAATTGCTTGAGTCCCTGGAGGTTGCAGTGAGCTGAGACAGTGCCACTGCACTCAAGCCTGGGCAACAGAGTGAGACTCCGTCTCCAAAAAAACCCCAAAACACACACACACACACACACACACACACACACACAGAGGCATGTGTTAAGATAAACGTTTTCAGGCATGGGTTCTACTGCTGTTGGCTATGAGTTCAGTGTTAATGAATCAACAATATGGATTCAGCAAAGTGTCTTTTAACAGAAACACATAAAACAAGGGTAGGTATTGATTCATGGATAAATGTGTTGTGGTCAGAAGCTCTCAGGTACTTACCCTTGCTTTTTTCTAGGAGCAATGGCTCAGTATTCGCTAATTCAACATTCAAGGTAACTTCACAGAGCCTAACTACCACCAATAACAAGAATTGGCTGCAAGTGTTTTAAAATTGCAGCCGATTCTGTGGCTCACGCCTGTAATGCCAGCACTTTGGGAAGCCAAGGCAGGTGGATCACCTGAGGTCATGAGTTCAAGACCAGCCTGGCCAACATGGTTAAACCCCATCTCTACTAAAAACACAAAAATTAGCTGGGTGCAGTGGCTCATGCCTGTAGTCCCAGCTACTTGTTAGGCTGAGGTGGGAGAATCGCAGAAACCCAGGAGGTGGAGGTTGCAGTGAGTCAAGATTGCACTACTGCATTCCAGCCAGGGCAACAGAGCAATACACCGTCTTAAAAAAAATTGTGACTTTGTCATTTTAGTTTAGAATCCTTTGAATGCAAATGCCATTTTTCTTGTATTTTCATCTGCATGGAAACTGCTGGGTTGATTACGTTTGGGAAAGTTCATGAGATGTCAAAAAACCCTTGGCCAGTGTTTCAGTGAGGGGATTCCTGCCCTCTGCCAACCCTGGTGACAGGGAGAGGCAGCAGGGGCTCTGAGGATTTTATTTCATTTATTCATTTATATTTTTTTGAGGAAGGGTCTTATTCTCTTGCTCAGGCTGGAGTGCAGTGGCAGGATCACGGCTCACTGCGGCCTTGACCTCCTGGGCTCAAGCCATCCTCTCACCTCAGCCTCCTGAGTAGCTGGGACTACAGGCGTGTGCCACCATGACTGGCTAATTTTTGTATTTTAGTATAGATGGGGTTTCATCATGTTGCCCAAGTGGGTCTCGAACTTCTGAACCCAAGCCATCCACCTGCCTCGAACTCTCAAAGCGCTGGGATTACTGGTGTGAGGCACCTTGCCCAGCTGGCTTACAGGATTTTAGAACATATTTTGTTTCCAGCAGAGTAAGATTTGCTATTCTGCGCTGCCACATACAGACTGGCTCTGCGTTCCTGCTGGAGTTCAAAGCAGACTTGTGAGAATGAATGTTTAATTTCAAATCTGGCATTTGCTTCCAGTTCCTTAAAAGTAGGGTGTCTCATCAGGTTTATATAAAAGCTCCCATCTTATGTTCAGGAAGGGCAGGATGTTATCATAAGATTCTTGTTTCTTTTGCCTTTGTGGCAATGCGGAAAACATAGGTACTTTCCTTTTTTTTTTTTTTTTTTTTTTGAGAAAGAGTCTCGCTTTGTCTCCCAGGCTGTAATGCAGTGATGCAGTCTCATCTCACTGCAACTTCTGCCTCCTGGGTTCAAGCGATTCTCCTGTCTCAGCCTCCTGAGTAGCAGGAATTACAGGCTCTTGCCACCACGCCCGGCTAATTTTTGTATTTTTAGTAGAGATGGGGTTTCACCTTGTTGTTCAGGCTGATCTCGAACTCCTGACCTCAGGTGATCCACCCGCCTCGGCCTCCCAAAATGCTGGGATTACAGACATAAGCCGAGACCTCGTCTGGCCAACATAGGTACTTTCTAAAAATTACTATTGTTATCAATGCAGGCAAAAATAGACAGGAGGGGACTCGAGAGTAGGGATGCAACTATTTTTTTATTGATTGATTTTAAAATCTCATTTATAATTATTATTAGAGACAGGGTCTTGCTCTGTCATCCAGGCTGGAATGCAGTGGTGCGATTATGGCTCATTGCAGCTTCGAAGTCCTGGCCTCAAATGATTCTCCAGCTTCATCCTCCTGAGTAGCTGGGACTACAGGCATGCATGCACCACCACACTTGGCTAGCTTGTTTATTTTTACTTTTTGAAGACATGAGGTCTAGCCGTGTTGCCCAGACTGGTCTCAAACTCAATATCTCAAGTGATTGTCCCGCCTCAGCCTCCCAAAGTACCGGGATTATAGATGTGAGCCACTGTGCCTGGTGGGATACAGCTGTTTTCTGACTGCCGTGTGTGTGTGTGTGTGTGTGTGTGTGTGTGTGTATGTGTGTGTGTCCTTCCAGAAGATCAGAAAAGGGAGGATCGGTGGGATACAACTGTTTTCTGACTGCCGTGTGTGTGTGTGTGTGTGTGTGTGTGTGTGTGTGTGTCCTTCCAGAAGATCAGAAAAGGGAGGATCCCATATGCTCCCTCCTAATTGGACTTAGTTACATGGTCTCTATACCACCTGTTACAAAGTGTCTTTCTGGTCTAGCAAGACTTCCTCTTGTTTTTCCTTCTGTCTTCTGCAGGCCTGCCTGCCCCCATCTGTGTAAATTTCAGGACTCCTGAAATAGCGCGGAAGCCCCCTTCTAATCCTGTGATTTGATGTTTTGTTTTGTTTTGTTTTGTTTTTTTAAATAGCTGAAGCTGCCCAAGGGTGTGTATGCTAAGAGGGCAGGGCTTTTGTTGTTAGATAGATTTTCACTGTCCACTACCTTTCTCGGGTTCTAATTAGAGTTAAGTGTGCTTACCTATCTGGTAGAATCCTGCGCTAGCCAGGTTTTTTTTTTTTTTTTTGTAATGAAAGAAAGAGAAAGAAAAAGGGGGAGAGAGAACAGGATTCTTGCTCTATTGCCCAGGCTGGAATGCAATCTAAAAATAGGTATTAAAAACCTCTTTTATGCCAATAATTATGCTTAACAGCGGAGACAGGAAGGAATGAGGGAAAAAAATAAACAAACAGCCAACCAATATTTCATTGAAATCTGTGATATGCTGTGCAAATGCTGAAGAGTGATTTACTTCCAATTATGTGGTCACTTTCAAAATAGGTGTAATGTGATACTGAGAAAAATGAATGTTCTGTGGACCTGGGGTGAAGAATTCTACAAATATTCACTGAGTTTACTTGTTCCAGGTCTGAGTTCAAATCATAAATGTCCCTGTTAATTTTCTATCTCGTTGATCCATCGAATATTAACAATGTGGTGTCAAAGTCTCCTGCTATTATTGTGCGGGAGTCCAGGTCTCTTTATAAGTCATTAAGAACTTATGTATCTGGGTGCTCCTGTATTGGGTGCATATATATTTATGATCATTGACTCCTGTTGTTGCATTGATCCTTTTACCATTATGTAATGTCCTTCTTTGTTTCTTTTAGTCTTTGTTACTATTGAAGTCTATTTTGTCAGAGATGAAAGTTACAACTCCTGTTTTTTTTTTTTTTTTTGGTCTCCATTTGATTGGTGAGTCTTGCACCAACCCTTTGTTTTGAGTCTTTGTGTGTCCTTGCTTATCAGATGGAGCTGGATACAGGGTACCGATGGGTTTTGACTTTTTATTCAATTTGCCTGTCTGTGTCTTTGAGTGGGACGTTTAATCCATTTAAATTTAGAATTAATATTGATATTTATGAGTTTAATATTGTCATTTAATGCTAGCTGGCTGTTTTGCCCATTAGTTGATGTACATTCTTATACTCTTTACGCTTTGGTAAGTTTTTGGGATGACTGATACTGGTCGTTCCTTTCTGTTTGTAGTACTTCTTTCAGAAGCTCTTGTAAAGCAGGCCTGGTGGTGATGAAATCTCTGAGTGCTTGCTTGTTCGTAAAAAATTTTATTTTTCCTTCATTTATGAAGCTTAGTTTGGCTGGATATGAGATTCTGGGTTGAAAATTCTTTTCTTTGAGGATATTGAATATTGACCCCCACTCTCTTCTAGTTTGTAGGGTTTCTGCTGAGAGATCTGCTGTGAGTCTGATAGGCTTCCCTTTATGGGTAACCTGACCTTTCTCTCTAGCTGCCCTTAGAATTTTCTCCTTTATTTCAACCCTGGTGACTCTAACGATTATGTGTCTTGGGGTTGCTCTACTTGAGGAATATCTTTGTGGTGTTCTCTGTTTTACCTGAGTTGAGTATTGTCCTGCCTTACTAGGTTAGGAAAGTTTTCCTGAATAATATCCTGAAGAATATTTTCCAGCTTGGATTCATTCTCTTCATGACATTCAGGTACACCTATCAAACATAAATTAGGTCTTTTCACATAGTCCCATATTTTTTAGAGACTTTGCTCATTCCTTTTTACTCTTTCTTCTCTAATCTTGTCTTCTCGTTTCATTTCATTAAGTTGGTCTTGACCTCTGATATCCTTTCTTCTGCTTGATCAATTCGACTGTTAAAACCTGTGCATACTTCACGGAGTTCTCGTATTGTATTCTTCAGTTCCATTAATTCACTTATATTCCTCTCTAAATTGTCTATTCTCGTTAGGATTTCGTCAAACCTTTTTTCAAGGTTCTTAGTTTCTTTACATTGGGCTAGAACATGTTCTTTTAACTCACTGAAGTTTCTTATTATCCACCTTTTGAAGCCTCATTCTGTTAATGGAACGCACTTCATCCATCAGGCCTTGTTCTCTTGTTGATGAGGAATTGTGATCCCCTGTAGAGGGAGAGGCATTCCGACTCTGGGTATTCTCAGCCTTTTTACGCTGGTTTCCTCCCATCATTGTAAATTTATCCACCTGTTGTCCTTGTAATTACCGACTTTCAAATTAGGTCTCTGAGAGGACATCCAACTTGTTGATTCCCAGCGCCGGAATCTGAGCAACCCACTGCGCTGGCTAAAACAGTGGTGTTAATATTCTTGGTGCTTTTCTGCCTGGGAATCTCCGGTCTGGCTTCCCTCTTGAGTCCCTTTTTCAATCAGCTGAATGGGCGACTCTGCCTTCCTGGAGCTCCAAACATCGAGCAAAAGGGGACCCAGTCCCGTTTACTCTGCACTGAGGACTGCCATGCCGGCCACAAGAGTCGCGCTGGTGACCCGTGGGGCTTCTCTGCTGGGAATCTCCTGGTCTGTGAGCAACAAAAATTCGTCTGAAAGTGTGGCTTCCTCTCGTTCTCTGCGCTTTCACTGGGAGCTACAATCCTGAGCTGCTGGTAATTGGCCATCTTGGATCTCTCTCCGGTTTGATGTTTGATGTTGTTACGATTACAAAACTATGTAATAGACTAGAGGAGTCAGGCACTCCAGAGCTCATAGAAGGTGTTGGTATCAGCGTGGCTGTGGCATACAGGTGCCCTTCCTAGTAGTCCCTGGCCTTTCATACTGTGCCCCCAGGAGCCCTTCTTCCTTCCTTCCTTCCTTCTTTCTCTCCCTCCCTTCCTTCTCTCCCTCCCTTCCTTCCCTCCTCCCTCCCTCCCTCCTTTCTCCCTCCCTCCCTCCTCCCTCCCTCCCTCCTTTCTCCCTCCCTCCTTTTTCTGCTTCCTTCCTTCCCTCCCTCCCTCCTTCCTTCCCTCCATCATTCCCTCCCTCTCTCTGTTCCTCCCTCCTTTCTCTCCCTCCCTCCTTCCTTTCTTCCTTCCTCCCCCTCCATCCATCCCTCCCTCCTTTCTCTCCTTCCTTCCTTCCATTCCTCCCTCCATCCTTCCTTCTTTCCTTCCTTCCTTCCCTCCCTCCCACCCTCCCTCTGTCCCTCCCTCCTTTCCCTTCTTCCTCCCTCCCTCCATCCCTCCTTCCTTTCTCTCCTTCCTTCCTTCCTTCCTTTCTTCTTCCCTCCCTCCCTTTGTTTTGTTTTTCTGAGATGGAGTCTTGCTCTGTTGCCCAGACTGGAGCTCAGTGGCACGATTTCAGCTCATGGCAACCTCTGCCTTCCAGGTTCAAGCGATTATCCTGCCTCAGCCTCCCGAGTTGCTGGGACTATAATCGTAGACCACCACACCTGGCTAAATTTTTATATTTTTGGTAGAGATCGGTCTCTAACTTTGGCCAGGTTGGTCTCAAACTCCTGACCTCAAGTGATCCACCTGCTTTGGCCTCCCAAAGTGCTGGGATTACAGGCGTGAGCCACTGCATCTGGCCTTTTTTTTTGTTTTTGAGATAGGGTCTTGCACTGTTGCCCAGGTGGGAGTGTAGTGGCATGATCTCTGCTCACTGCAACCTCCACCTCCTGGGTTCAAAAGATTCTCTTACTCGGCCTCCCGGGTAGCTGGGATTACAGGTGTGCACCACCACGCCTGGTTAATTTTTGTATTTTTAGTGGAGATGGGGCTTCACCATGTTGGCCAGGCTGGTCTCAAACTCCTGACCTCTAAGTGCTGGGATTACAGGCACACATCACCACGCTGTGCTAATTTTTGTATTTTTAGTGGAGATGGGGCTTCACCATGTTGGCCAGGCTGGTCTCAAACTCCTGGCCTCAGGCGATCCACCTGCCTCAGCCTCCCAAAGTGCTGGGATTACAGACCCGAGCCACTGTGCCCAGCGGATATTTCTACTTTTCTGCTTTGTCTTTTTGCTGCTGCCAGCCAGATCCTGTACCCTGCTCTTGAGCTTGGCTCCCTTGATCCCCATGAGCTCCTGGAGGCTGCGGTTCCTTGGAGTTTCTTGTTCTTGACACCTCTGTGTTTTTCCACACACTTCCTATGTCCAGACACATTTCTTCTTTCTTTTTGCCAATCGACACCTGCTTCTTCCTCACAGAACCGGGTCAGGGGCCTTCCTTCCCTCTCCGACTTTATCACCCACCTGGGCTCCCGCTGTGGTACGGACTCAGCTTATCTGCCTGGGGTTCCATTGCCTTTGGTCTGCTCACTGGGGCGTGTTCTATTGAATCGTGGACTGTATGAACAAGTGTGTGGAAGAAGGACTTAGTACATGCTTGTTCGAAGCAGGAAGCAGGGGCTTACCTAGATGGGGCAGGTCCTGGAGGGGATGACGTGGGGCGGCTTGAGTTAGGAGCAGAATGTTTGCTAGGAAAAGAACCATGATAGAATGAGTTGCATATTCTTGTCACCCGATTCAAATGTTAAAGGCCTAACCGCCAGTGTCACGATGTTTAGAGATAGAGTCCTCAGGAGGTGATTAAGGTTAAATAAACTCATAAGGCAGGGACCTTGGTATGATAGGATTGGTGGCCTTATTAGAAGAGAAGAGGCTGGGTGTGGTGGCTCACGCCTGTAATCCCAGCGCTTTGAGAGGCCAGAGGAGGTAGATCGCTTGAGGTCAGGAGTTTGAGACCAGCATGACCAACATGGTGAAACCCTGTTACTACTAAAAATACAAAAGTTAGCCCAGCGTGGTGGCATGTGCCTGTAGTCCCAGCAGTTTGGGAGGCTGAGGTGGGTGGATCACCTGAGGTCAGAGTTCAAGACCAGCCTGGTCAACATGGTGAAACCCTGTCTCTACTAAAAATACAAAAAATTAGCCAGGCATGGTGGCCGGTGCCTGTAGTCCCAGCCACTCTGAAGGCGGAGGCAGGAGAATCGCTTGAAACTGGGAAGCGGAGGTTGCAGTGAGCCAAGATCGCGCCACTGCATTCCAACCTGAGGGACAGAGCGAGACTCAGTCTCAGTTAAGGGGGGAAAAAAAAATTAGCTACCACTAACATCCTCTTCCTCATTGCCTTTCTCTACCTGTGGATAGAGTGGCCATTAACCAGGTGCCCCTTACGAAGCACCTGAAGCACCCTTCACCTCCCGCTCAGAGACCCTAAAAGCCAGGAGAAGAGCTTGCATCTATTTCTGCATCGTTTCTGACATCCTCTGGGCATGTGCTGTCCCGGTGGGAAATTGCTCTATTGTCTTTCCCTAATAGGGACACATGCGGCTTTAATGAATTAGGAGTTTGATTCATAGAAGATTTAAAAAGAAGAACAATTCTTTATTGTCCCCTCCAATTAGAGCTGTTTAATCTTTACTCATAACAACTTTACTGAGCTACAATTCACAGGGCATACAACTCACCCGTTTTAAGTGTGCAGTTAGGTGGTTTTCAGGACATTTACAGGAGTTGTGCAACTATGACCACAGTCAGTTTTAGAACATTAACATCATCCTCAGAGAAACCCTGTACCTTTCAGCTACCCCTTCCCATCCCCCCTGTCTCCCCAGCTCTTGACAACCACGAATGTATTTTCTGTCACTATGGATTTTTTTGTATGAATGGAGTTGCACACCATGTCGCCTTCTCTGTCTGGCTTCTTTGATGGTGAAGGTTCATACCTGGAATCCCAGCACTTGGGGAGGTCAAGACCGGAGGATCGCTTGAGAGCAAGCTGGGCGACACAGCGAGACCACTATCTCTACAAAAAAATTTTAAATTGGCTGGGCATGGTGGTGCGTGTCTGTGGTTCCAGCTACACTGGAGGCATAGTTTTTTGTTTGTTTGTTTGTTTTGAGATGGAATTTCAGTCTGTCACCCAGGCTGGAGTGCAGTGGCACCATCTCAGCTCACTGCAACCTCGGCCTCCTGGGTTCAAGTTATTCTCGGTTCAAGTGATTCTCGTGGCTCAGCCTCCCGAGTAGCTGGGATTACAGGCACATGCCACCATACCCAGCTAATTTTTGTATTTTTGGTAGAGACAGTTTCACTATGTTGGCCAGGCTGGTCTCAAACTCCTGAGCTCAGGTGATCCAAGCACCCTGGCCTCCTAGAGTGCTGGGATTATAGGTGTGAACCACTATGGCTGGCCTTGTATTTATTTTATTTTGCTTTATTTTATGTTTTTGAGACAGAGTCTCTCACTATTGCCTGGCTGGAGTGCAGTGGCATGATCTTGGTTCACTGCAACCTCCACCCCCCTGGTTCAAGCAATTCTCCTGTCTCGTGTGCCACCATGCCCAGCTAATTTTTTTTTTTTTTTTAGTAGAGACAGGGTTTTACCATGTTAGCCAGGATGGTCTCAAACTTCTGAACTCAGGTGGTCCGCCTGCCTTGGCCTCCCAAAGTGCTGGGATTACAAGCATGAGTCACCACGCTCAGCCTGTATTTACTTTTGAGACAAGATCTTGCTCTGTTACCGAGGCTGGAGCTCAGCAGTGGAGATCACTGCAGTCACGACCTCCTAGGCTCAAACAATCCTCCTGCCTCAGCCTCCCACATAGCTGGGACCAGAGATACGCACCAGCATGTCCCGCTAATGTTTTAATTTTTGTAGAGATGGAGTCTCACTATATTGCCCAGGTTGGTCTTAAACGCCTGGGCTCAAGCACTCCTTCCATCTCTGCCTCTCAAAGTGCCAGGACTACAGGTGTGCACCACTGCACTCAGCCTCAGCTGTGATGAATAATGCTGCTGTAGACATTTGTGAACACATCTTTGTGTGGACGTATTGTGCCATTTCTCTTAGGTGGTTGCCTAGCAGTGGAATTGCTGGGCCCTATGGCAAGTCTTGGTTTAGTATTTTGAGGAACTACCAGAGTGTTTTCCACAGTGGCCGCACTGTTTTATATCCCCATCAGGAATGCAAAAGGATACTCATTTCTCTACTTTTTTTTTTTTTTTTATTCCTTGAGATGGAGTCTTCCTCTGTCACCCTGGCTGGAGTGCAGTGATCTTAGCTCACTGCAACCTCTGCCTCCAAGGTTCAAGTGATTCTCCTGCCTCAGACTCCCAAGTATCTGGTACTACAGGCACCTGCCACCACACCCAGCTAGTTGTTTTTGTATTTTTAGTAGAGACGGGGTTTTTTCATGTTGGCCAGGCTGGTCTGGAACTCCTGACCTCAGGTGATCTGCTGCCTTGGCCTCCCAAAGTGCTGGGATTACAGGCGTGAGCCACGGTGGCTGGCCCATTTCTCTATATTATTTGCACTTGTAATTGTCAGTCTTTTTGGTTTAAGCCATCCTAGTGGAAATACAGTGGTATCTCATTGTGATTTGAATTTGTATTTCCCTGATGTCCAATAGCCAGTTAAGCTTTGTTGTTGTTTTTTTAATTGACACGAGGTCTCACTTTGTTGCCCAGGCTGGAGTGCGATGGTGTGATCACAGCTCAATGTAACCTCATATTCCCGGACCCAAGAGATCCTCCTATCTCAGCCTCCCAAGTAGCTGGGACTACAGACACATGCCACCGTGCCGGGATATTGACTGACTGACTGATTGATTGATTGATTTATAGAGATGGGGTCTTGCTATGTTGCCCAGGCTGGCTTTGAACTCCTGGCTTCAACTGATCCTCCCACCGTGGTCTCCCAAACTGCTGGGATTACAGGGCTGAGCCACTGTGCTTAGCCCTAGTTAATCTTTGAATGCATATTCGTGTCTGATTTTGGTTCTGCCATAGCCTGGGGAGGATGGTGGACAAGTGTTCTTTGTACCTGCAGTGTGTGTGTGTGTGTGTGTGTGTGTGTGTGTGTGTTTTCTTGACTTAGCCTAATTCACTTGCTGCGTGGAATGCGATCCGGGGTCATTGCTACTTTGTTTTTCCCATTTGTTTGCTTTTGCTGTTTTTGTTTGTTAGTTAGTAAGTTTTCTAATCTGTGCTTCTTTTGTGGGTCATTCTCAGGGTGGAGTTTTTTTTTCTTTTTCTTTTTTAAGAGGATTTACTATTCTTCTTTAGAACAATCTGTTTTTCTCAAAGATTTGTATGGAAGGTTTAGTGTTTTGGAACAAAATAAGCAGGGGTTGTATACTGAGCCTTATATTCTAGGTGCTATGTGTGTTGGGGATGTGGGCTTTGTGTGTGTGTGTGTGTGTGTGTCTGTGTCTGTGGAGAGAAGCCATCTAAAGAGTTTGATTCTGAAAAATGTTAACTCAAGTGTAAGGGATACAAAGAGAAGAAATACCCAAATAGGTGTGCCAAGGAAAGGAAATCAGGGAAGACGACTTGGAGGAGGAGGCAGCATTTGCACTGGATATCTTGAAGCATGATGGGCTGGATTTAGAAATAAGGAGCTGGGAGGCTGAGGTGGGCGGATCACGAGGTCAAGAGATCGAGACCATCCTAACCAACATGATGAAACCCCATCTCTACTGAAAGTGCAAAAAATTAGCCAGGCGTGGTGGTGCGTGCCTGTTGTCCCAGCTACTCGGGAGGCTGAGGCAGGAGAATTGCTTGAAATTGGAAAACGGAAGTTGCAGTGAGCCAGGATCGCGCCACTGCACTCCAGCCTGGTGGTAGAGCAAGACTCTGTCTCAAATAAAAAAGGAGCTAAGGTACAAAGCACTTTGCCAGCCAAAAGATAGACTAGCCTACAGATGCCTAGAGATGACTGTTGTATGTTCAGGGGAATAAAGGATGGCAACAGCAATAGCAAACAACAAAATAGCTGACATTAATGTAGCACTTACTGTATTTCAGGCACTGTTTGAGTGCTTGCCCTGAATTATTTCACTTCCTCTATATGAGCCATGGTACAGAGGAAGATAGGAGTCTTGGAGTTGTGCAAGAGTGGTGGGCAGGCTTGTTTTGTGGGGTGCAGGGGATGAAGGGGTGGAATCTTGAGGGGAACTCAGGGTAATGGGGAGCCATGGAGGGTGTTGGAGCCTGGGACAGACCGCCTTCAGGAGAATGAGAACGCAGGGCATTCGTGCAATGGAGATCAGACTCCCTGGAGAGTGTGATCACACCACACCCAGGTGAAAGGTAATGAGGTCTTGATTGCAGGCCAGGAGAGCTGTCCGGGAAGGAAAGTCGGCCAGCGAGGTGGGAGGATTGACAAAACAAATACATTCAGGTTTCCTTGCCCTATTTCTGACGCGGGCACCTTTATCCCCATAAATCATCTCCTGAAGGTCTTCGGTGTTGACGCACTGGAGACAGTTCTCTTTTCGCCTTCTGCACCTGCTGCGTTACCCAATCCCCTGTAATCCTATTGTCACGATTGCATCATTTCAGAGGTGATGGTTTTAAGGATTTTAACAGGGCTTGCCAAAAGAATTATTTTCTTTGCCTTTTGAAAGTAATTACTTAGGCATGGGGACTTTACAGAGACAGTCACTCATCCCAGCTGGCTGCAGAGTGTACAGGGCCCAGGATGAAAACACAGGGCCCAGGTTTCATGCCTATGAAGCCAGCTCTGCCCCGATCCTTCTGAGGCATCCACCATGCATCCACTCACCTCTCCTGTTTCCCACTCATTTTCTCTTCTAGTGTGCCCTGGCATGGATATCCGGAACAACCTCAGCAGGCTGCATGAGCTGGAGAATTGCTCTGTCATCGAAGGACACTTACAGATACTCCTGATGTTCAAAACGAGGCCCGAAGATTTCCGAGACCTCAGTTTCCCCAAACTCATCATGATCACTGATTACTTGCTGCTCTTCCGGGTCTATGGGCTCGAGAGCCTGAAAGACCTGTTCCCCAACCTCACCGTCATCCGGGGATCGAGACTGTTCTTCAACTATGCGCTGGTCATCTTCGAGATGGTTCACCTCAAGGAACTCGGCCTCTACAGCCTGATGAACATCACCCGGGGTTCTGTCCGCATTGAGAAGAACAATGAGCTCTGCTACTTGGCCACTATTGACTGGTCCCGTATCCTGGATTCCGTGGAGGACAATTACATCGTGTTGAACAAAGATGACAACGAGGAGTGTGGAGACATCTGTCCAGGTACCTCGAAGGGCAAGACCAGCTGCCCTGCCACCGTCATCAACGGGCAGTTTGTCGAACGGTGTTGGACTCACAGTCACTGTCAGAAAGGTATGCTGGGGATACAGGGTTCTAAGCAGTGTCTCATGTTTGTTCTTCTAGAAACCTTAAAAGATTTATTAAATATTTTAAGCTTAAAAAGTTAAATGGCCATTAGGTAGGGGACAGGGCACAGCGAGTAGTGGCATTCACTGGCCCAGGGAATGGCAGACTTTTTCTGTAAAGACTCAGATAGTAGATACTTTAGATTTTGCAGGCCATGTGGTCTCTGTTGCAACGACTCAATTCTGCATTGTAGTGGGCAAGCAGCCACAGGCATGCATAAACGTATGAGTATGGCTATGTTTCAATAAAACTTTATTTACAAAAACAAGTTGTGGGCCAGATTTTGCCCAAGGACAGCAGTTCGCCACCTTCTGTGCCAGAGAGTGAATGTTTTTCTTGCTTGGGAGAGAAAAAGGAGTGGGAAACAATAGATTTGGATTTTTAAAACTGTAGTTAAGTTCTTATCTGATTATAGAAGTGATATTGCTCATAACAGACATTTGGAAAAAGAAATGCGTAAAGGAAAAGGAAAGCAAAACATTCATCTTATTCCACGATGCATGTCACTAAGAGTTTATCGGGGTTGTTCTTTCTAGTGGTCTTCAAGAATCTGTTGTGTCTAGTAAAGGTTTCCTTAACCATTTCTGTTATTGGGGATAAAGACGATTTCCAGACTGAGTGTGGTGGCTCATGCCTGTTATCCCAGCATTTTGGGAGGCTAAGGCAGGTGGATCACCTGAGGTCAGGAGTTCGAGACCAGCCTGACCGACTTGGATAAACCTTGTCTCTACTAAAAATACAAAATTAGCTGGGCATGGTGGTGTGTGCCTGTAGTCCCAGCTACTTGGGATGCTGAGGCAGGAGAATCACTTGAACCCGGTAGGCGGAGATTTCGGTGAGCCGAGATCGCGCCATTGCACTCCAGCCTGAGTGACAAAAGCGAAACTCCGTCTCAAAAAAAAAAAAAAGATGATTTCTAGTTTCGACAAAGAGAGTGATGAACATTTTGGAGTGGAAGCTTTATCTAGCAGTTGTTTCTTTAGGCTTGCTTTCCAGAAGTGAAATTTCTGGGTCAGAGGCTCTTGGTGTGGATTGCCAAATGGTGTTCCGGAAATGTTTTACCAATGGCCTCTCCTCCTAGCTTTGGACGAGAGGGAGCACCTTGGCCAGCCTTTGAGTGTTATTTGAAAAATCTTTCATAATTGACTGTGGGAGGGAGGAGCTGACGTGTTGCCATTGTTTCTATTTGCATTTCTTTGATTGCTATCGGGGTTAAACCTTTTAAAACACATTTATTTATCATTTGGGTTTTCTCTTCCTGTTCATATCCTTTGTGCGTTTATCTTTTAGTACCTCAGCAGCTTCTGCAAAATTAGTCTGTGTGTGGTTTCATCAATGACTGCTGCTAACCCTTTGCCAATTGAATTTCATATTGTCGTGGTTAAAATAGCCTGGAATGTGTTTTGCTGGAGAAGCTTAAAATGTTTATGGAGTTCAGAGCTGGATTTCTGCGTGCCACTTCTGTACTTTACACTTAGAAAGTCTTTTTCTACCCATGGAAGAATTTTTTCTCTACATTTTATATTTTAATTATTTTTTCTTTTTGAGATGGAGTTTTAGTCTTGTTATTCAGGCTGGAGTGCAATGGCTTGATCCCGGCTCCCTGTAACCTCCACCTCCTGGGTTCAAGCAGTTCTCCTGCCTCAGCCTCCAAATAGCTGGGATCACAGGTGTGCACCACCACCACGCCCAGCTAATTTTCGTATTTTTAGTAGAGATGGGTTTTCACCATGTTGGCCAGGCTGGTCTTAAACTCCTGACCTCCGGTTATCCAACCACCTCAGCCTCCGAAAGTGCTGAGATTACAGGTGTGAGCCACCGTGCCCGGCCAAGAAATACTTGTTTTTTGAACTGTTGCCCCTGTCTTTGGAGAGCGACTCAGGTTCAGCTTGCTTTCTCCTCTTCCGTTTCTTTTATTGTGGTAAAATACACATAGCATAACATTTGCCATCCTAACTTTTTATTTTTTTGAGATGGAATCTTGCTCTGTCACCTAGGCTGGAGGGCAATGGTGCAATCTCGGCTCACTGCAGCCTCTGCCTCCTGGATTCAAGTGATTCTCCTGCCTCAGTCTCCCAAGTGGCTGGGACTACAGGTGCTAGCCACCATGCCCGGCTAATTTTTGTACTTTTAGGAGAGAGGGGGCTTTGCCATGTTGGCCAGGCTGATCTCAAGCTCCTGGCCTCAAGTGATACACCCACCTTGGCCTCACAAAGTGCTGGGATTCCAGGTGTGAGCCACTGTGCCCAGCCTCATCTTAACCATTTTAAGTGCACAGTTCAGCGGCCTTAAGTGTGTTTACATGATCATGCAGCCATGGCCACCACCATCTCCCAAATGTTATTATCCTCCCGAACTGAAACTCTATCCACACGAAAAACTCACTCCCCGTCTCCCTCTCCCAGCCCCTGGCACCCACCATCCCACTTCCTGTCTCTATGAATGTGATGACTGTGGGGACCTCCTGTGAGTGGAATCAGACAGGATTTGTCCTTTTGTGCCTGGCTTATTTCACTGAGCCTGACGTCCTCAAGGTTCATCCTCGTGGAAGCCCATGTCAGATACTCTTTCCTTTTTCAGGCTGAGTCATATGCCATTGTTTGGAGGGAGCACATTCTGCGTGTTCATTCATCCATCCACGGGCATTGGGCTGCTTCCACATTTCCGCTATTGTGAATCACGGCGCTGTGAATACCCGTTTACATTTGTAGCTGTTCAATGCCTGCATTCATCTTGTTGCTGAGGCTTTCGGAGGCTTATTTGTTTATTTTTTGAGACGGAGTTTCACTCTTGTCACCCAGGCTGGAGTAAAATGGCACAATCTGAGCTCACTGCAACCTCCCCCTCCTTGGTTCAAGCAATTCTCCTGCCTCAGCCTTCCAAGTAGCTGGGATTACAGGTGCCTGCCACCACAGCCAGCTATTTTGTGTTTTAACTTTTAGTAGAGATGGGTTTTCACCATGTTGGCCAGGCTGGTCTCGAACTCCTGACCTCAAGTGATCCACCTGCCTCAGCCTCCCAAAGTGCTGGGATTACAGGCGGGAGCCACCGCACCTGGCGCTACACTTGTAGCTGTTCAATGCCTGCATTAACATTGTTGCTGAGGCTTTTGGAGGCTTATTTATTTATTTATTGAGATGGAGTTTTGCTCTTGTCGCCCAGGCTGGAGTGCAGTGGCGCGATCTCAGCTCACTGCAAACTTTGCCTCCTGGGTTCAAGCCATTCTCCTGCCTCAGCCTCCTGAGTAACTGTGATTACAGACATCTGCCACCATGCCTGGCTAATTTTTGTGTTTTTAATAGAGATGGGGTTTTACCATGTTGGCCAGGCTGATCTCAAACTCCTGCCCTCAGATGATCTGTCTGCCTTGGCCTCCCAAAGTGCTGGGATTACAGGCATGAGCCACCGCACCCAGCCTTAGGAGGCTTATTTAATGTCTGATGGGATTTTTGAATGCAGAATAGATTGAACCTTCAGAGGATACTGCTCTGTCTTAGGGGACAGAGATAGGCTGGAGAAAGCTATCCATCAACCCCTCTTTTCCCCGAGTCTTCTCAGACACTTCCGTGAACATCTGTGGTTGTCATTGTTTTCTTCCACACTTGGCAGCTTCTGGAAGCATCAGGGCAATGGGTAAGCATTTAGGATGAAGGTACTTGTTTGTCCTGTGGACCTAGTTTAAGCAATTCTGTGAAAAGTCCACCCCTTCTTCTACCTGTCTCTTAAGCAATGATGCTTTCTGCAGAAAGACCAAAGGAAGGCTTTCAGTGGTTAAGGGGGCCGGGTGTGGTGGCTCACGCCTGTAATCCCAGCACTTTGGGAGGCTGAGGTGGGCGGATCACTTGAGGTCAGGAGTTCGAGACAAGGCTGGCCCACATAGTGAAACTCTGTCTCTACTGAAAATACAAACATTTAGCCAGGCATGGTGGTTGGTGCCTGTAATCCCAGCTACTCAGGAGGCTGAGGCAGGAGAATCGCTTGAGCCCGGGAGGCAGAGGTTGCAGTGAGCTAAGATCGTGTCATTGGACTCCAGCCTGGGCAACAGAGTGAAACTCCGTTTAAAAAAAAACGAAAAAAATAGTTCAGGGAATTAAAAGAAAAAGCAATAGCAAACCACCGTGGCGTGTGCTAATGATCCATAGCCTGGAATCCCTCTCTCCATTATCCTGCTGTGGATTTGGGGGGAAGATACCGGAAGACGTCAAATGCAAGAAGCTCTGAATGGGAAGAGTGGAGACAGGGTCTGTGTACTGACTGCCTACTAGGTCGTGTTCTGGGGAACTCAGGGCATAGGAAGGGAGCCAGCCTTTGCCTCCTCAGAGCGGCCAGTCTAGTGGCAAATGCAGATGTTGACCACCAACCCAAGTACACTCGGGAGGGGTAGAGTTAGAGGGAGATGGATTTTGGTTCAGCCAGCCAGGCACGGTGGCTCACGCCTGTAATCCCAGCACTTTGGAAGGCCGAGGAGGGCAGATTCCTTGAGCTTAGGAGTTTAAGACCAGCCTGGGCAACCTGGAGATACAATGAAAAAATACAAAAATTACAAACCATGAAAAAATACAAAAATTAGTCCAGGCATGGTGGCAGGTGCCTGTGACCCTAGCTACTCGGAAGGCTGAGGTGGGAGGATCGCTTGGGCCTGGGGATGGAGGTTGCAGTGAGCTGAGATTGCACCACTCCACTGCAGCCTGGGTGACAGAGTGTGGTGGTTTGGGGGTTAAATGAGATGGTGCAGGAGGAGGCACTTAACCCAGCCTCAGGTGCTCCGTGAGTGTTCTGAAAGTTTCCAGTAAGTAAGCACCGTGGGCCCACCCTATCTGGGCAGATCAGCTTCCAGGTGAATATTTACCAGGGTTCAGCCTCATTTCTGACTTTGGCCTTGAGGCAGGCAGAGGAACGTGTATCTTGTGACCCTGCTGATGAGGGGTGGCTGCCCCGGATGAAAGACCACCCTGATTTTCAGGTGCCAACAGCATGCAGTGCTCTGGAAATTCTCAGCTCTGGACATTTTGAGGGGACCCAAAGCCACATGGCTTGCCTGACTAGCTGCTTTAGCCAAAGCCACTGGCATTTTCTTTCTGGGAGGTCACCCCAGCTGCTCACTGCTGATCAGAGAGGTGGATGAGGCTGGGAGACGCTGGGTGCCAGGGGAAACCAGCCTGAGATGCCACATATGGACGTTGGCACCAAAGCAGGAGGAGGAGGTTGAAAGCAGCAAATCCCTCCTCCCTGGGTCTGAGATTACAGCTTCGAGTCTCTGAAAGTGTGGTATTCTGCCTACCACATTAAACATCACGTATTGAAATGCATCAGTTTAAATGCACGCTCTTGAAGGGTTTGACTTTTGGCAGAATTTTTAGCTGCCTAAGGAACGTCTCTGCTTCTTTTACTTCTTCCACTTAAAAAGTTTGCCTTGATATTTTATTTTTATTTTTTACATTTATATTTAGTTTTTATTTCTTTTTAATTGAGATGGGAGTCTTGCTATGTTGCCCAGGCTGATCTCAAACTCCTGGGCTCAAGGGAATCCTCCCACCTCAGCCTCTCTTTAAAGTGCTGGGATTACAGGTGTGAGCCACCATGCTGGACTTGCCTTGATTTTTTCTTTCTTTTTTCTTTTTTTGATATAGAGTCTCGGCCTGTCACCTAGGCCGGAGGGCAGTGGTATGATCTCAACTCACTGCAACCTCCATCTCTCGGGTTTGAGCGATTCTCCTGCCTCAGCCTCCGAAGTAGCTGGGATTACAGGCATGTGCCACCACGCCCAGCTAATTTTTGTATTTCTAGTAGAGATGGGGTTTCGCCATGTTGCCTAGGCTGGTCTCGAGCTCCTGGCCTCAAGTGGTCTGCCTGTCTCGGCCTCCCAAAGTGCTGGGATTACAGGTGTGAGCTACCACGCTGTGCCAATCGGAACCGTCCTTGCAGCAAATGCTGATTTCATGCCAGCTGTGGTTCTAAGTGCTCTGATTAGGGTACTGCATCCCATCTTCCCAACAATCTTATTTATGGTTGAGGCCACTAAGGCTCCGAGAGATTAAGCAACTTCCCCATCCCCAACACCACTCCGCTCCCACACACACACGGGTAGTAAGTAGTGGAGACGGGATTTGAACCTAGGGCCTCCCAAAGTGCTGAGACTATAGGTGTGAGCTACTGTGCTTGCTCCGCTTAAGAATGCATTTTTCACATTTTTGGCTGGGTGCAGTGGCTCATGCCTGTAATTCCAGCACCTTGGGAGGCCAAAGCGGGCCGATTACTTGAGATGAGGAGTTCGAGATCAGCCTGTCCAACATCAAGAAATGCCATCTCTACTAAAAAAAAGTACAAAAAGGGGCTGGGTGCAGTGGCTCATGCCTGTAATTCCAGCACTTTGGGAGGCCGAGGCGGGAAGATCATCTGAGGTCAGGAGTTCAAAACCAGCCTGGCCACCATGGCAAAACCCTGTCTCTACTAAAAATACAAAAGTTAGCCAGACGTGGTGGCGGGTGCCTGTAATCCCAGCTACTCGGGGGAGCTGTGGCAGGAGAATCACTTGAACCTAGGAGGCGGAGGTTGCAGTGAGCCGAGATAGCACCACTGCACTCCAGCCTGGGTGACAGAGTGAGACTCCATCTCAGAAAAAAAAAAAAAAAAAAAAAGTACAAAAATTAACCAGGCATGGTGGCAGGTGCCTGTAATCCTAGCTACTCGGGAGGCTGAGACAGGAGAATCTCGGTTGTAGTGAGTGGAGATTGCGCTGCTGCACCCCAGCCTGGGTGACAGAGCAAGCCTCTGTCTCTCTACATATGAGCAGGACATTCGGCATTCAGGGATAGAAGCTGTTGCAGTGGAACTTGGGGGCACACAGCCTCAGGCTGATGCAGCCCTGCTGCCCCTTGCTGGTTCTGAGGGGAGGGGGCTGCATGGCATCAGATGCTACCCTTGCCCCTTTTGGAGCTCTCTGTTTGGGTGGGGGAGTGCAGTAAATGTACAATACAAGGCCCCCGCTCCACCCGACTCCCTCCTCCCACCCCCGCCTTTCCCTTTCGAGTGAGTCATCGAACCGGTGCTTCTAGATGCCTTTGGAGCAGAGCACCTGGAAATCATGATGTTCTCCAGATAACAGAGGATATTGATAAATTTCCTTGTGGCAATGTCACTATAGTCCATGAAGAAGACCAGAAAGTGTAACGCCTGCACATGAGGATCCAACAACAGAAAAGAGGCCGGGTGCGGAGGCTCACGCCCATCATCCCAGCACTTTGGGAGGCCAAGGCAGGCAGATCACCTGAGGTTGGGAGTTCAAGACCAGCCTGGCCAACATGGTGAAACCCCATCTCTACAAAAAATACAAAAATTAGCCAAGTGTGGTGGTGGGTGCCTGTAATCCCAGCAGGAGGCTGAGGCAGGAGAATCGCTTTAACCCAAGAGGTGGAGGTTGCAGTGAGCTGAGATTGTGCCACTGCACTCCAACCTGAGTGACAGAGCGAGACTCTGTCTTAAAAACATAAATAAATAAATAAGGCGGGGCACGTGATGTGAATGATGGCCCACTTGAATTTCTCATTCACTTTTCTTCCCTTTTATGTTGTCAAAGATCTTAAAAAAAAAATCTAGGAGAGAAACAAACGAAAACAAAGCCCTGTGCTGAAAAAATTCCATAGCAGTTGTGATTCAGTTTTTACTTGGATGATTAGAATTTTTTTTTTTAATGACAAAGATCTCAACTCTGTCCTGCAGGCAGGAGTGCATTGGTGAGGGGTGGGGAGGGGAGAGGGAAAGGAAGGTGAGAGGGTGAGATGGAAGGATATTCAGGTGGATGCAATGGCAGACAAGGCCAAGAGGTGTTTTGTGGGAAAGGGTGAAGAGGGTGCCTCATGGCAGGAAGGGAGGCTTGGACCAGCACAGGGTCATCATGTGCTCCAGTGCCATCATGAAGGTCACACGGGGCCATGTTTAGGAGGGGCTCTTTCCACCAGTACTCAGTGGACAGCCTTGTTGAGCCAGGCTTTTTGTTGGGGCCCTGGAGTCCTTGCTGAGTCAGGGAGGAAGTCAAAGTAATTCTAAGGGCCAGGCACAGTGGCTCACGCCTGTAATCCCAGCACTTTGGGAGGCTGAGGCAGGCAGATCACGAGGTCAAGAGATCAAGACCATTCTGGCCAACATAGTGAAACCCCATCTCTACTAAAAAATACAAAAATTAGCTGGGCATGGTGGCATGCACCTGTAGTCCCAGCTACTCGGGAGGCTGAGACAGGAGAATCGCTTGAACCCGGGAAGCGGAGGTTGCAGTGAGCCAAGATCGCGCCACTGCACTCCAGCCTGGCACCTGGCAAGAGAGCAAGACTCTGTCTCAAAAAAAAAAAGTCACTCTAAGGTTGTATAAGCTGAGTGGGCAGAAAGCCCTTTGGTGGGTGCAAGGCTGCACTGAAAGCTGGTAGACCAGTTGGCCATGTGGTCACTCTGCTGCCCCGAAGATGACTTTGTCTAAATCTGTAATGGTGAAGATAACAAATTTACAATTCCCACAGTTGCCTGGCTTCCTGGAGCCGGTGGGCGGGGGTGGGAGGCTGAGGGATATCAATTGAAATTTAACCTTTTGGCCCACTCCTTTTGGGAGGAAGGCGGAGGGAGCTAAAATCCACCGTTATGGAAAGGCTGCTCTCTCTGCTCTCCTGGTTGGCTGTCTGCTAACTTGGTAACTGGTCTGACAGGTTTTTCTTTTTCTCCCTCCTACCTGATGATATTCATTGACCAGTTATTTCCCATGTCACCCGACCCTTTGTCAGAATTAAAATCTGTTCTTTGTGACTGAACACCTGAAATGCCCCAGGGAGGACCCAGGGACGGCAGTGAGGGAGGGAGTGCACATCAGGCCAGGATTCCAGGTCTCTCTGAATGCGCCTGTGTTAGATAGAACCGTCCATTTCCTAGTAAAGGGAGGGGATGTGTGTGCTGGAGTTTCAAAATCGTACCCCTTATCCGATCTCCTCTTTCCTCTCTGTTTTTGTTTGTTTGTTTTTGAAATGGGATCTTGCTTGTTGCCCAGTCTGCAGTGCAGTGGTGTGATCACAGCTCACTGCAGCCTCAGCCTTCTAGGTTCAAGCAGTCCTCCAGTCTCAGCCTCTCCCGTAGCTGGAACTACAGGAAGAGAAGGGGAGGGGAGGGGAGGGGAAGAGGGGGAGGGGAAAAGGGAAGGGAGGGAAAAGGGAGAGGGAAGGGAGGGGAACGGGAAAGGGAAGGGGAGGGAAGGTGCACACAACCACGCCCAGCTAATTTTTTTGATTTTTTTTTTTTAAGAGATGGAGTCTTGCTGTTTCCCAGGCTAGAACTCCTATCCTCAAGTGACCCTCTCACTTCAGCCTCCCCATTAGCTAAGACTACAGATGTGTACCACCATGCCTGGCTAATTTTTATTTTATTTTTATTTTTGTAGAGATGGGGATTTTGCTATGTTGCCCAGGCTGGTCTTGAACTCTTAGACTCAAGCAATCTTCCCACCTCAGGCCTCCCGAAGTGTTAGGATTACAGGTGTGAGCCACCATGCCTGATCTATATGCTCATTCTTTTTTTTTTTTTTTGAGATGGAGTCTTGCTCTGTCATCTAGGCTGGAGTGCAGTGGCGTGATCTTGGCTCACCACAACCTCCGCCTCCCAAGTTCAAGCGATTCTCCTGCCTCAGCCTCCTGAGTGCTGGGATTACAGGTGCATGCCACCACGCCCGGCTGATCTTTGTATTTTATAGTGGAGATGAGATTTCACCATGTTGGCCAGGCTGGTCTCGAACTCCCGACCTCAGGTGCTGGGATTACAAGCATGAGTCACCGCTCCGGGCCAGGTCTTGGATCTTTAATGAAGACTCCAAGGCTTATTGACTGCAGCCTAGAAAGAATGGCTGTTTAATAGGCTTTATTACGGAGTGTTTCCAAGGGCTCACGTGGGGAAGGAAAGCATTCCTATTAGAAGATCTGATCAGAATGGGCTTTACAGTGCTGGCACCTCGTCATGTTGGCATGCGGTGTGCAAAGCACCGTGTTGCTTACTGACCACTGACCACCTGCTGGAGACCAGCCTGGGCAACATACTGAGACCCCATCTCTACTATAAATAAAATAAAAAATTAGCTGAGCATGGTGGTGTGCACCTGTATTCCCAGCTACTTGGGAGGCTCAGATGGGAGGATCACTTGCGCATGGAAAGTTGAGGCTGCAGTGAGCCGAGATCACACATTGCCCTCCAGCCTGCATGACAGGGCAAGACCTTGGCTTGGAAATAAATAAATGGGTTTGTTTGTTTGGGTCTCTAGCAGTGGTTTTTTGTCTCCCAGGGGACATTTGGCCATGTCTGGAGACATTTTTGGTTGTCACAACTCCAGAGACTGTGTGTGTGCTGCTTTCATTGAGCAGATGGAGGCCAGGGATGCTTTTCAACATCCAGCAATGCAGAGACAGCCCAGCCACAAAGAGCGATTCAGCCCCGAGTGTCGATAGTGCAGAGGGTGAGAAACCCTGGTCTACGGGTTCTCCCTCCACCCCTTTCTGTTCCTTACCTCCTCTCTGTGGAAGAGCTGGGCTCTGGCTTGGGGTGCATCCCCCAGTCTGGGTGTTGCCGATCGCACGTTCCTGGGACGGTTCCGCTTGCCCCTCTGAGCTCCAGACTCAGAGCTACAGTCACGCTCAGGTTCTACCTCCTGGACTGACTGACTTTAATGAGTACCACTCCCATGCGGCACTCCCTGGAGTCAGCTGTTTTCAAAGGCAGTCATTCTTGCTGCTGTTCTTTTGCACGTGAGTCTGAGTGGTGGTGTGTTCTTGGATTTTTAAAATTTTTCTTTTGTTTACACCGTTTCCTTCTTTCCTTCCTTCTTCCTTTCCCTTTCCTCTTTCCTTTCTTTCTCTTTCTTTCATTCTTTCTCTTTATTTCCTCCCTTCCTTCCATCTCTCCCTCCTCCCTTTCTCCCCCTTTCTCTCCTTCCTTCTTTCTCTTTCCTTCTTTCTTTTCTTCTTTTGTTCTTTATTTCTTACCTCCCTTCCTTCCCTCTCTCTTCCTCTTTCCTTTTCTCCCCCTCTCTTTCTCTCTCTTCCTTTCCATCCCCTACCCCTTCCCTTCTCTTCCTTTTCTTCTTTTCTCTTTTCCTTTCTTCTCTTTTCTTGACAGGGTCTTGCTCTATCACCCAGGCTAGAGTACGGTAGCATGATGATAGCTCATGGCAGTCTCGAACTCCTGGCCTTAAGCTATCTTCCTACCTCAGCCTCCCGAGGAGCTGGAAATACAGGTGTCTGCTACCATGCCCAGTTAAATTTTTTGTTTGTTTTAGATGGAGTCTCATTCTGTTGCCCAGGTTGGAGTGCAGGGGTGTGATCTCGGCTCACTGCAGCCCCCACCTACTGGGCTCAAATGATTCTCCTGCTTCAGCCTCCTGAGTAGCTGGAATTACAGGCACATGCCACCATGCCCACCTAATTTTTGTACTTCTATTAGAGACGGGTTTTGCCATGTTGGCCAGGCTGGTCTCGAACTTCTGACCTCAAGTGACCTGTCTGCCTCAGCCTCCCAAAGTGCTGGGATTATAGGCGTGAGCCACTGTGCCTAATCCCAGCTAATTTTTTAAAATTTATTTTTTGTACAGATAGGTTCTCATTATACTGGCCAGGCTGGTTTTGTACTTCCGAGCTGAAGCAGTTCCAGCACCCTCCCCTCCCCCAATTCACTGGGATTACAGGTGTACCCTTTTTTTTTTAAACGGGCAAGACTGAAATATTTGTCTAGAGTTCATACTTGAGTGATAAAGCTACACAGGGATTACATCTGAGAATTTTGTTCTGCAGTAAAATGGTGCCGACGGGCCTCCCGTTTTTTAGTGTCTGACAAACAGGGCACAGACCGAACCTCATAACAAAATTTTGTGTTCCTGACGAGGCAAGTTTTGCTAAGAAAATTCTTTTTATAAGCAAGAAATGTATGAAGGTTATTTGCAAAGGAATTTTACTAGGGTGAGAAAAAAGCAAGAGGTTTATCTTAGGATTCCTGGTGGTACAGAAGATGGAATGGGCAGAAGACATCACCACAGATGTCACCGGGAAAGTGATAGCTGAACCTCTGAAAGGAAAGAGCTTCCCAGGGAGGGATGAATTCGATGCAGTTAAAACAGCTAGAGGATGCTGTTAAGTTTGCCAGTGTAGTTCAGAGGAAGATGAAATTCTTCAAAGACTTAGTTTTGAAAGGGTGGCTTCAAAAGATACCTGGGTGGTGTAGGGGGGGCTGGGAATGGGCATGGTAGGTCACGCCTATAATCCCAGCACTTTGGGAGGCCAAGGCAGGTGGATCACTTGAGGTCAGGAGTTCAAGACCAGCCTGGCCAATCCAGTGAGACCCCGTCTCTATTAAAAATACAAAAATTATCCAGGCGTGGTGGTGCACATCTGTAGTCCCAGCTACACGGAGGCTGAGGCAGGAGACTTGCTTGAACCCCGGAGGTGGAGGTTGCAGTGAGTTGAGATTGCGCCACTGCACTCCAGTCTGGGTGACAGAGCAAAAGTCTCTCAAAAAAAAAAAAAAAAAAAGCGAGAGACTGGGGTGTGGTTTGACTTGAATTAGGGGCATCTGGCTATAGGAACATCATATGTCTAAGTGTCTTCTGTTGGGAATTGCAGATGTCAACAGTGGGCATTGGATATCATGAAAAATAAGCATTGCGTGATGTGATAAAGTGAAGGACATGTCGTCATGTTGACCCTGATTCTTGGGAGGAGAGATCCAGGTGCCTAAAGTAGACCCAGATCATAAGAGCTACAAACTCAGAATCAAATAAGTCAGAAAATGACATGGATGTTTTTTCTTTTGACCCAAAGTACGAACGTTGCCCACACAGTGGGGAACATGTTTCTTCTGCTTCTTCTTCTTTTCTTCTCCTTCTTCTTCTTCTTCTTCTTTCTTTTCTTTTCTTCTTCTTCTTTTTTTTTTTGAGATAGAGTCTTGCTCTGTTGCCCAGGCTGGAGTGCAGTGGCACAATCTTGGCTCACTACAACCTCCGCCTCCTGCGTTCAAGCCATTCTCCTATCTCAGCCTCCTGACTAGCTGGGATCATAGGTGTGCGCCACCACGCCTGGCTAATTTTTGTATTTTTAGTAGAGATAGGGTTTCACCATGTTGGCCAGGATGGTCTCGAACTCCTGACCTAGTGATCCGCCCGCTTCGGACTCCCAAAGTGCTGAGATTACAGGCATGAACCACTGCATCTGGCTTGGTGAACACATTTCTGAGTTTTTTCCAGGTTGACAAAGACCTTGAAAAAAATCTGGCAAGCCAGGAATAGTCAAGGGCAATCCATTCTTCAGAACTTGTTCTTGCTAACTCAGTAAATGTCGAATGGCGTGGGTTGTTGATTGTATTTTAGAGGACATTAGAATATTTACAAAGGGCTTTCCCGGGTTTGGTCATAACTTTATTTTCCTCACGCTATTTTCCCCTAAAGGTCTTAAAGCTTTCAGTTGCCACTTCTGGGTGGGTGGGTATGTATGTTGAGGGTCGTACTTTTTTTTTTTTTTTTTTGAGACGAGGTCTCCCTCTGTTGCCCAGGCTGGAGTGCAGTGATGCAATCACAGCTCACTGCAGCCTCAATCTTTCAGGCTTAAGCAATCCTCCCACCTCAGCCTCCCAAATAGCTGGGACTACAGGCATGAACCATTGTGCCTGGCTAATTTAAAAAAAATATTTTTGCAAAATGAGCCAGGTGTGGTCGTGCATGCCTATAGTCCCAGCTGCTTGGGAGGATGAGGTGGGAGGATAGCTTGAGCCTGGGAGGTTGAGGCTGCAGTGAGCAGAGAGCATGTCACTGCACTCCAGCCTGGGTAACAGAGAGAGACCCTGTCTCAAAACTAAAAAAGAAAAGATGGAAACTTGCTATGTTGCCCAAGCTGGTCTTGAACTCCTGGGCTCAAGTGATCCTCCTGTCTTGGCCCAAAATTCTGGAATTATAGGCACGAGCAACTTCACTTGTCTGGGTCCTGCTTTTGATAGTGATATGGAACCAACTTAGTGACATTCTAGAATTACCCTGTCAGCCACAGCCATATGTGGCAATTTAAGTAGAAATTCATTAAAATTAGATATTTGGACCTGAGTTGTACTGACCATATTTAGACATTGCAGACACAGAATGTTACTATCACTGCAGAAAGTTGTACTGGGTATCTCTGCCTTAGAACGCTTCATTCCGTGATTAAAGATAGTTCTGGAGTCAGACAGGCCTGCATTTGAATCCTGTATCTGTTTTGTGACCTTGATCAAGTTGTCTAGCTTTTCTGAAAGTCTGTTTTCTCTTCTATCATGAGGGCACAGTTCAGGGAACCCGTCTCCAGGGTTTTCCTCAACTTTGAACTAGTATATCCCCTCTTTTGATAAAAATTGAAAATCCGATTTCTCTTCCCTACTTGGAGTTTGCTCTTTTTTTTTTTCCCCCTCTAAATATAAAATACACCATTGGATGTTTTTTCAACCTCTCTACCCCTTGAGAGTCCCTGGAATAGAGGAAGGAGTGGCTTGGGAAAGTTGATCACAACAAAGAGGCCATTATAGGCACATCTAAGCAACAAGAGGAAGGAGGAAGGAGGAGGTGTGTTGACCGAGGCTCAGAGCGTCTTGTCTATGGGTGACCAAGAATGAGGAATGTGTCAGTTCCTTCCTGGCTTCTCCTCTCTGGGAACAGAGAACAGTGCATTTCAGCTTAAGTGGAGTAAAATCGTTGCGGGTATTGAGGAAGTGGATTAAGGATGGGGAAGGGGCTGGGGGATAGAACCCCAGGCTGAGTTTGTCTTCCTGGCTCAGCACTGAGTGTCTCAGTCAACACATGATTGCAAGTAATGGGAATCTATTTGGACTCACTTAAACAATGAGGTGGGGGTAGGGTGTTCATTGGGACAACACAGGGCTTTGAGTTTGTATCAGCTAGCTTTTGCTGTGTAGCAAACCATTCTGAAACATAGAACTTGGAACTTGTATCCACATTCAGTCATTGAGCTTGTATCAGCTAGTTTTTGCTGTGTAACAAACCACCCTGAAACATAGTACTTGGAACTTGTATCCACATTCTGTCAGGGAGCTTTTATCAGCTAGCTTTTGTTGTGTAAGAAACCACCCTGAATCATAGAACTTGGAACTTGTATCCAAGTTCAGTCATGGGGCTTGTATCAGCTACCTTTTGCTGTGTAACAAATCACCCTGAAACATAGAACTTGGAACTCTTTGTATCCAAGTTCAATCATGGAGATTGTATCAGCTAACTTTTGCTGTGTAACAAACTACCCTGAAACATATGGCTTAATCAACATTCATGTACTTAGCTCATGATTCTGTGAGGTAGCTGGGCAAGTTTTCTTGTTTAGACCCACCAGCTGACCATAAACATAGGCTCTGTTCTCACTAATGTCTGGGATCAAACAGTGGGTTGTCTGGTAGCTAAATGGTTTAGCATGGTCTCGCTCACACATCTGGTGGTTGGTGCCGGCTGTCAGCTGGGAGGCCTTGGTTTTCCTCCCTGGAGCTGCTCATCCTCTAGTTGGCTAGTTTGGGCTTAGATTACATGATGGTCTCAGCATTCCAAGAGTGGCAAGAGATCAACTTCCAGTGCACAGTGCCTTTCAAGTTTCTGTTTGCATCTTGTGTGCTAATGTCCTATTGGCTAAGGTGAGCTGGGAGAGAAGGGAGAATATAGTCTTTATCTGTTGATGGGAGGGGAAGAATTTGTGGCCATCTGCCAAAGAACCCTGGGGTGGGAAACACAGTGGGACTCATAAAACATGTTTAAAAAAATCTTTATTTCAGGTTCATGGGTACAAGAACATTTTAACCAGGATTTGGAGCTCAATTGCACATCAGGACTGTGTATGGTGTGACTGAGGACATTAAATGATTTTTTTGAGTAGTAATTTAATTTTTATGAATTCCAATTATTGAATAATGAATTCCTTCCCCAGTAATTCTTGATGTTTTCCTCACCAGATATTACATTCAACCAAAACCATGAATTTGCTTTTGGGATATCAATTCTATTTCAAATCCTCTGTGTCTTAATCTTGCCCTGGTACCATCATGTTTATAGATTCAGAACATGTGGCTTTTACTTTTTTTTTTTTTTTTTTTTAAGACGTTGAGTTCGGCTGAATGCAGTGGCTCACACCTGTAATCCCAGCACTTTGGAAGGCCAAGGCGGGTGGATCACTTGAAGTCAGGAGTTTGAGACCAGTCTGGCCAAAATGGAGGAACCCCCACTAGCATAAATACAAAAATTAGCTAGGTGTGATGGTGTGTGCCTGTAGTCCCAGCTACTTGGGAGCCTAAGGCAGGAGGATTGCATGAACCCGGGAGGTGGAGGTTGCAGTGAGCTGAGATTGTGCCACTGCACTCCAGCCTGGGTGACAGAGTGAGACTCCGTCTCTGAAAAAAAGAATGGGGGTTCACTGTGTTGCCCAGGCTGGACTCAGACTCCTGGGTGCAAGTGATCCTCCTGCCTTAGCCTCCAGGTAGCTGGGACTACAAGCTCATGCCTGATAAGAACATGCTTTATGAAGTGGCAAATCTAGGTTTTATTCCCTATTATACATTTTTAGAAAAGTGTTTCCTTTTCTGGATGAACTAAATCTCTCCTTCCTCTCGTCCTCATATAAAACTCATTGAGATATTGATTTAAAAATTTAATTTAAAATGTAACCCATTTCCCACAGAAAAAAAAGTGCAACTCACTGCCAGTACTCATTTAATTTCACATAAACATGCTCTTTGAAGCTGAAGCAAATCTGCCTGATTTTCAATGTGAGAAAATATAAAAAATGATTCTTGGAGTTATTTCTAAACAGAACTTGTCTCTACTCTTAATGTAACAGAAATGTCTATAATTAGGATTACACTACATTAGGGTTAGTGGACCTCTGTCCACTATTCTTGGGACAAATGGAAAATGGGTTAAAATCCATAAATTAAGAAATCAATACCTTTGTATTTTTCCTTTCCAGGCAGGTATGGGATGTCCTTTTCCATCTGTTCAGATATTTCTTTTTTTTTCTTTGAGATGGAGTCTCGCTCTGCCACCCAGGCTGGAGTACAGTGGTGTGATCTCAGTTCACTGCAACCTCTGCCTCTCGAGTTCAAGCAATTCTTGTGCCTCAGACTCCGAAGTAGCTGGGATTACAGGCGCCCACCACCACGCCTGGCTAATTTTTGTATTTTTAGTAGAGACAGGGTTTCACCATGTTGGCCAGGCTGGTCTCAAACTCCTGGTCTCAAGTGATCTGCCCACCTCAGCCTCCCAAAGTGCTGGGATTACAGGCGTGAACCACTGCACCCGGCCTATCTGTTCAAATCTTTTATGTTGCCCCTTTTTCGTCTTTATCCTGTATATTTTTGTTATGGTGATTCCTGATTTCTGTATCACAGAGTTTTCTTGTGTTAGTTATGGCTACTGTTAATAGCATATTTACACTGAATCCAGGTCCTTTAGTGAAATTGATTGGTAGGTTTTTTAATCGTTTTATTTATCGTATGCAATTTTGTCCTCTACAAATTATGGTCATTTAAAAAAGTTATGTCTGCTCAGTTATGGAAGCATAAAAAAATGATGTCTAAAAGTCATACCTCTCATTTCAGTTTTAAATCTTATTTTATCGACCAGGGCTTCTAGACTAATATTAAATATTTAACAATGGTATTATCTGACATCCATGTTTAATAGACTTCCTAATAGAAAATCATCCTTGCTTTCCTGTGGTAAACCCTACTTGGTGGCGATGAATTATTCTTTCAGCATAATGTTGAATTCGATTTGCTAGGTCTGCTTTGTTTCATTTTCTGAATTCTTGCCATCTGTGTTCATGAGTGAAACTGGGCCCTTTTTGGTTTATTTTGCAACCTCTTCATCAGTTTTCATTATTTATTATGTTCTAGCCATATAAAATGAAGTAGCAGGTAACTGAGTATTCATTGACAAATTTTATGGTGCCATAATTTTTTGGGGAAAGTAATTATTTGATAACTTAAAAAAAAATGTAGGCGGAGTGCAGTGGCTCACGCCTGTCATCCCAGCCCTTTGGGAGGCCAAGGTGGGTCACTGGAGGTCAGGAGTTTGAGACCAGCCTGGCCAACATGGTGAAACCCCGTCTCTACTGAAAATACAAAACTTAGCCAGGTGTGGTGGTGGGCACCTGTAATCCCAGCTACTTGGGAGACTGAGGCAGGATAATTGCTTGAACCCAGGGTTGGGGATGGAGGTTGCAGTGAGCTGAGATCACGCCACTGCACTCCAGCCTGGGCAGTGGAGCTAGCCTCTGTCTCGAAATAAATAAATAAATAAATAAGAAAACAGTGTGTGACTGGCTGTGACGTAAGGCAGTCAGACTTTTCCTTCCAAATGGCCATGATTCATCTTTATTTTTATAGGACTGTATCACATTAGAAGCACTACAGCAGAAGTTTTCATTGGAAATCTAATAATGTTTTTAAATCTGCCATCTGGAGTCTGCGTTCCTTGTATGTCTTATTGCTCATGACTAAGAGTGGTGTGTGGGTCTGTGCTGGGGGGGTTGGCTTGGTAATATTGCTAACATTGGCCCGAGATCTGTCCCACTTCCCGAGACCTCATTTTTCTCTGCTTTAGCAGTAGACCAACGCAGAAAACACAGTGCTGCTTTTTAGATTGGTCCTGATTTGAATTCTTTTTCTTTCTTTTATTAGGTCAAATTTTTCATTTATAAATAGCTTCTGTGGTATACAACATGCAAATATTTTTGGTTTCACATATTACACCATAGATGTAGCTTTTTTTTTTTTTTGACAGAATGTCACTCAGGCTGGAGTGCAGTGGTGCAATCTCGGCTCACTGCAACCTCGGCCTTCCGGGTTCAAGGGATTCTCCCGCCTCAGCCTCCTGAGTAGCTGGGATTACAGGCGAGCACCACCACACCTGGCTAATTTTGTATTTTTAGTAAAGATGAGGTTTCACCATGTTGACCAGGCTGGTCTCAAACTCCTGACCTCAAGTGATCCACCTGCCCCAGCCTCTCAAAATGCTGGGATTACAGGCATGAGCCACCACACCAGCCAAACTTTTATTATTTTTTAAAACATTTTTATTTATGGTAAAAGTCACACATAACATAAAATTTGTCGTTTTTAGAAAGAATGTTTGAAAAGATATGTACCATGTTGCCCAGTACAGTGGCTATTCAGAAACACAGCCATAGTACACCACAGCCTCGAACTCCCGGGCTGAAGGGATCCTCATGCTTCAGCCTGCCAAGTAGCTGGGACTACAGGATGCCAGCACATCCAGCTTGTTTTCTTTTTCTTCCCCTCCTTCTCCTTCCTCTTCTTCCTTGTTTCTTCTTTTTTGAGATGGAGTCTCAGTCTGTCGCCCAGGCTGGAGTGCACTGGCATCCTCTTGGCTCACTGCAACCTCTGCCTCCTGGGTTCAAGTGATTCTCCTGCCTCGGCCTCCCGAGTAGCTGGGACTACAGGCATGTGCCACCACGCCCAGCTAATTTTTGTATTTTTAGTAGAGACGGGATTTCACCATGTTGGCCAGGCTGGTTTCAAACTCCTGACCTCAAGCAATCCTCCTACTTCAGCCTTTCAAAGTGCTGGGATTACAGGCGTGAGTCACTGCACCTGGCTTGTTTTCTTCTTTTTTAAAGTTAATGAACTTAGGCAGGGTTTCTCAGCCTCCACAGTATTAGCATCCCGGACTGGATCCCTCTCTGTGGTGGAGACTGCCCTGTACCTTGTAGGAAGCTTAGAAGCGTCCCTGGCCTCCACCACTCAACACTAGTAGCAACCCCAACTCATGACAACCAAAAATGTCTCCAGACACTGCCAAGTGTCCCCTGGGCAATAATGCCCCCTCTTCCTTTGTTGAGAACTCCTGCTCTGGGGCGAATCCTTGTTACCTTCGTTCATTTCAAGAAGTAGCGATTTGCTGCTGCTCGCGCATGGACCTCCATGGAGAACCAGTCCCAGCCTTCCTCTTTCCCCAAATTAACCACTGCTGTCACTTTTGTAGTAATCACTGTATAGTTGACAACCCAAAGTTCCATTCCTAGATACTACAGTTTGATCTTGCACCTTCAAAAAACATTTAAATGTGCCCATAGTCCCAACTACTCAGGAGGCTGAGGTGGGAGGATGGCTTGAGCTCAGGAGTTAGAGGCTGCAGTCACCTATGATCACACCACTGTTCTCTAGCCTGGGCGACAGAGCGAGACCATCTTTAAAAAAAAAATTAAATTGGCTGGGCACGGTGGCTCACGCCTGATATCCCAGCACTTTGGGAGGCCAAGGCAGGCAGATCACAAGGTCAAGAGATCAAGACCATCCTGGCCAACATGGTGAAACCCTGTCTCTACTAAAAATACAAAAATGAGCTGGGCGTGGTGGAGCCCACCTGTCGTCCCAGCTACTCGGGAGGCTGAGGCAGGAGAATCCCTTGAACCCAGGAGCTGGAGGTTGCAGGGGGCCGAGATCATGCCACTGCACTCCAGCCTGGGTGACAGAATGAGACTCCATCTCAAAAAATACAAAATGAAATAAAACAAGGAAAATGAAGCTCTGTGATGCTTAATACGCCTATGTTGCATCTGCCCTTTCCTCTTGAATCTATTAACACTCTCTTTTGACTGAGCTTGGTGACTCATGCCTGTAATCCCAGCACTTTGGGAGGCTGAGGTAGGCAGATCACTTGAGGCCAGGAGTTCGAGACCAGCCTGGCCAGCTTAGCAAAACCCCATCTCTACCAAAAATACAAAAATTAGCCGGGCGTGGTGGAGCGTGCCTGTAGTTCCAGCTACTCAGGAGGCTGAGGCAAGAGAATCACTTGAACCCAGGAGGCAGAGGCTGCAATGAGCCGAGATTGGGCTCACAATATCCTGGCTGGCAGAGCAAGACTCTGCTGAAAGAAAGAGAAGAAGGAAGGAAGGAAGGGAGGGAAACAGCTGAGCACCTTGGCTGCTTAGCTGCCTGTGACTGACTTGCACCTACCAACAAGGCTGTCATGGGAATCCACTGAGATGTGCAGCCTGAAGCTCCTTTGTCAGCTTTGTGAAATCCTATGCAAATATGAGCTGAAACCAGCAGGGCTCTGGTCCTCTTACTTCATTCGTTTTCTTCTTAATAGCACAAAGTACAGATTGCATAAGCCCTCGGAGATGGAGGTGATAGACTCTGAAAGCAGATGTTTGGGATGTCACCTGGTAGCAGGGCCCAGTTACCAATGACCTGGGCTCTCGGGATGGACTTCCAGAGCCTGCATTTGGGTTTGCTTGCCTTGCTTTCTGTATGCCTGGGGAGTCCTTGCTGGGAAAATGCAGAGCAACAGGGCTGGGGGGTGGGAGCAGGGTGCTCATTGGGTTCATGACAGGCATTTTGGGTAAACTGAGTCAGGATTTTTCATGGGCGCAGTGCATGAGTCTGGGCAGGTGACTCATTTGGAGAGCAGATGTCAGGGGACCAGGATAAACACCCAAGTCACATGCCTTTTTATCAGACCTGTGTCTCATATAAAGAAAAAGCCAGGCATGGTGGTACACACCTGTACTCACAGCGATTCAGGAGGCTGAAGTGGGAGGATTGGCCAGGCTCAGTGGCTTATGCCTGTAGTCCCAACACTTTGGGAGGTGGAGGTGGGCAGATCACTTGAGACAAGGAGTTCGAGACCAGCCTGGCCAACATGGTGAAACCCTGTATCTACAAAAATACAAAAATTAGCCAGGCATAATGGTGTGCGTAATCCCAGGTACTTGGGAGGCTGAAGCAGGAAAATCACTTGAACCCAGGAGGCAGAGGTTTCAGTGAGCCAAGATGGTGCCACTGCACTCCAGTCTGTCTCAAAACATAATAATAATAAATAAACAATAAAATAAAATGAAACAAAATCCTAAGTAAATAAGTGAAGGTAATAAAATGTAAGATACTGTCGCTCTCTGTCATCTTCCCTTGCCATATTCTCCTCCCTTCTTCCCAGAGGTAACAACTGTCTTAAGTTTGGTACATAAACTTCCAGCCCTGCATGTATTTTTGACACATAAGCTTGTATGCATCAATGCCGTACACAGGTTCAGTATTGCTTACCCAAAATGCTTGGGACTAGCAGTGTTTCCAACTTGGGATTTTATTTCAGGTTTTGGAATATTTGCCAATATGTAATGAGTTACTGTGGGGCTGAGACCCAGGTCCAAACATCAAATTCATTTATGTTTTGTTTACACCTTATACACATAGCTTGGAGGTAATTCTTTTTTTTTTTTTTTTTTTTTTTTTTTTTTTTGAGACGGAGTTTCACTCTTGTTACCCAGGCTGGAGTGCAATGGCGCGATCTCGGCTCACCGCAACCTCCGCCTCCTGGGTTCGGGCAATTCTCCTGCCTCAGCCTCCTGAGTAGCTGGGATTACAGGCACGCGCCACCATGCCCAGCTAATTTTTTGTATTTTTAGTAGAGACGGGGTTTCACCATGTTGACCAGGATGGTCTCGATCTCTTGACCTCGTGATCCACCCACCTCAGCCTCCCAAAGTGCTGGGATTACAGGCGTCAGCCACCGCGCCCGGCCCACTTGGAGGTAATTCTATATAATATTTTGAGTAACTTTATGCAGGAAGCATGGTTTTGACTGTGCTGACTGTGACCTGTCACATGAGGTCAGGTATGGAATTTTCTTCCACTTCTGTCATGTCAGCACTCAAGAAGTTTTGAATTTTGGAGCATTTAGGGTTCCAGATTTTGGGATATCTTTGGTTGTTCTTTACATCTTTAGAATTATTGATTGATTGATTGACATGGAGTTTTGCTCTTGTCGCCCAGGCTGGAGTGCAGTGATGCAATCTCAGCTCACTGCAGCCTCCACCTCCCAGGTTCAAGCAATTCTCCTGCCTCAGCCTCCCAAGTAGCTGGGATTACAGGTGTCCACCACCACGCCCAGCTAATTTTTGTATTTTTGTAGAGACCGGGTTTCACTATGTTGGTCAGGTTGGTCTCAAACTCCTCACTTCAGGTAATCCACCTGCCTCAGCCTCCCAAAGTGTTGGGATTACAGGCGTGAGCCACGGCTCCTGGCATAAATCTTTCTTTAAATCGTTTATTGTTGTAATAAAATATACATCATAAAATTTGCCATCCTAACCCTTTTTAAGTATACAGTTCACTGGCGTTAAACACTGCCATTTATATTGGAATACACTTTTGAGTATTCTCAAGATCTGCATGTATTGAGAAGCTAAGCAATATGATCCCTGGGGAAGCCACTGTATATTTTGCACTTAAAGCACACATTTCAGTTCTGACTGACCACACGTGGCTGGTCCTACCGTAATGAATCTAGTCTTTAAAAATACTCAGCGATCCCCCTCACCATGCACGCATACGATATTTTTTTGTGTGTAATTCAGATGTCTACACCTGCTGCATGAATTCAGCCAGATGCTTTTTTTCCCTCTCAGCCAATATGTTCCCTAAGTTTATGCTTCCTGATTTGGTAGTGCTAGTTCATTCATTTAAGTGCTATGTGGTATCTTGCGTGAATAAGCCACATGCTACTCACCCTCCTAGTGGAAGAAGGCATTGAGATTGTTTCTAGTTTGTTTCTTTTATAAACAGTGCTGAAATGAACATCTTGGTGTCAATCTCCTCCTACCTGTTTGTGAATGGTTTTCTAGGACTGATGTTCAGGATTGAAGTGACTGGGAGATGGGGTATGTGCACCTTATCCCTAGGATATACTTCCCAAACGATCACCAAGGTGGCTGTAACACCATACAGTTTCACCATGGTGCATTAACGTATAGGCCAAATGTGAGCAAGGCTGCAGGGAAATTATGTTAATTCCAGCGCATGGAAATTGGTATCCCACGGCTTTCTCTTGCATCTCCTTGATTCCTGGTAAGACTGAGAATCTCTCTGTATGGTTCTTAGCCATATCTTCTTCCTCTTCCTCCTCTTTCCCTGGGAGCTGTTTTGGCGTGGGGGCTGGGCCTTTTTCTTCAGGGACTCTGCATTGGCAACTGTCACAAAGAGGTGCACAGGGGATTGAAATGTTGGAAACACTTTGCTGCTGTTATTGAATTTTTTTGTTTTTGTTTTTGAGATGAAGTCTCACTCTGTTGCCCAGGCTGGAGTGCAGCAGTGTGATCTTGGCTCACTGCAACCTCCACTTCCCGGGTTCAAGCGATTCTCCTGCCTCAGCCTCCCAAGTAGCTGGGACTACAGGCACACACCACCATGCCTGGCTAATTTTTTTGTATTTTTTTTAGTAGAGACCGGGTTTTACTATGTTGGCCTGGCTGGTCTTGAACTCCTGACCTTGTGATCCACCCACCTCGGCCTCCGAAAGTGCCAGGATTACAGGCGTGAGCCACCACGTCTGGCCTGTCATTACATTTCTTTACCCAGCATTTCAATGTGTACTTTTCTTTTTTCACTTGAAATAGTGACTAGATAGAAACCCAGTTAGACCAATGGGTGTCCATTTTTTTTTTTTTTTTTTTTTTGAGATGCTGATGTTTGGATATCTTCAGTGGCTCTTCTTTAAATCTCTAATTGGTTTTTTCTCTGTTGTTGTAATAGGACATGCATTATAAAATTGACCATCTTAACCTTTTTCTTTTTTCTTTCTTTTTTTTTGAGAATTCATCTATTGATGGACATTTGGGTTGTTTCCACCTTCTGGCCGTTGTGACTCATGCCAGGACACACAGGGTAGTCCTATGTTTTATAACCAACCTTTACCCGTCAGTAGCCACGGGACCCTGAGCAAGTTCACTGGAGTTCTCTGCAATCGCTATTTCCTCTTCTGTAAAATGGGACCTGAAAGGTATCACAGGCCGGGCGTGGTGGCTCATACCTGTAATCCCAGCACTTTGGGAAGCCGAGGCCGGTGGATCACTTGAGTCAGGAGTTAGAGACCAGCCTGGCCAACATCTACTAAAAATACAAAAATTAGCCAGGCATGGCACCTGTAATCCCAGCTACTCTGGAGACTGAGGCAGGAGAATCGCTTGAAACCAGGAAGCGGAGGTTGCAGTGAGCCGAGATCCCACCACTGCACTCCAGCCTGGGTGACAGAGGGAGACTGTCTCAAAAATACCACAACCAAACAAAACGCAAAATGTATCACAAGCTTGTTGTGAGGTTGGAGAAGAGGATGTGGGAATGAGACACAGGGTAGTTATACACATGGTGGTGACATTGTTGCTAGTTATACATTGTGATACTGTGGTATCTGCTGTTATTCCTTTGGTTATGTTTAACAAGTTACATTGTTGCTAGTAACATAGCTACTGTTGCAATTATACATTGTGATCCTGTTGTAGCTGCTGCTGTTGTTTTAACAACTGAAATATTTAGCTCGCAATAAAATGCCCATGGCCGGCCTTGGTGGCTCACGCCTGTAATCGCAGCACTTTGGGAGGCCGAGGCAGGAGGATCACTTGAGGTCGGGAGTTTGAGACCAGCCTGGCCAACATGATGAAACCCCGTCTCTACTAAAAATACAAAAATTGGCTGGATGTGATGGCACATGCTTGTAATCCCAGCTACTTGGGAGGTTGAGACAAGAGAATCACTTCAACCCAGGAGGCAGAGGTTGCAGTGAGCTGAGATCGGGCCACTGTACTCCAGCCAGGGCAGCAGAGGGACTCTGTCTCAAAATAATAAGATAAGATAAGATAAGATAAGATAAGCACAGATCTTAAGCATTCAGTTCAATGAATTTTGACAAAAATTACATGCACGCGTGTAACCACCACTGAAAACAAAATGGAGAGCATTTCCCCATCCCAGCTCTTGCCAGTGAATTCCCAGTGCCCCCAGGAATGAGGTGTTACTATGATTATTAACACCATTATTGACGAGTATTGTTTAGTTTGGTTTTATTGAAGAAGAGAGTAGGGAAAGAAATCATTAGCTTCATTCAAAAGGTAGGGCACATGAGAATGTGAGACGTGGCTTAAGAACAGTAGTGCTTGAAAAGTGTGACCGGGTGCAGTGGCTCACGCCTGTAATCCAAGCACTTTGGGAGGCCGAGGTGGGAGAATTTTGTCTCTATTACAAAAAAAAAAAAAAAAGAGAGAGAGAGAAAAGTTTAAGGGATGCTGGCAGGTTGTCCTAGATGGGGTTTACTGCCAGGGGCAGTTAGGATCCGTAAAGGATGCATGGCAGTTTGTTGGGTGGTGGATATACAGCCCCAACATCCAGTGACTTTGAACTCTGTCAAGACAACACAGGGCTGGGTGCCGTGGCTCACATCTGCAATCCCAGCACTAGGGGAGGCCAAGGTGGGCAAATCACTTGAGGTCAGGAGTTCGAGACCAGCCTGACCAACACGGTGAAACCCCGTCTCTACTATAAATACAAAAATTAGCCGGGTGTGGTGGTGCATGCCTGTAATCCCAGCTACTGGGGAGACTGAGGCAGGAGAATCGCTTGAACTTAGGAGGTGGAGGTTGCAGTGAGCAGAGACTGCACCACTGCACTCCAGCCTGGGGGACAGAGTAAGACTCCATCTCAAAAAAGACAAAAAACAAAGAGAGAGAGAGACAACACAAAGTGTTTGAACAAAAACAGCATTCACAGATGCAAATTCAGGATCCAAAACTCATTTTCCCTCCCTCTTTGCTGAGCTGCCAGAATGTTCCAGGGACATCCCTCCTTTCCAGTTTCCTCCGTGGCATGCAAGTTGTACCGAGTAAGTGGGCAATTGTGAGTTTCTGGAAATCAGTGAGCTGGTGTGGCTCCTGGCTCCTGGCTCTGGCCAAGGGAGTAGGCTTCCCTGTGTACGTGCCAGGAGGGGAGGCTGGAGGCTTTTAAAGGCCACAGCTCCGCTGTAGACACGTGCCTCCTTGGCACTTGCTTTGTTGAAAACGCTTTCCCTAGATAGTCTGTCTTCTGCACAAACCTCTGAAGTTCTTCCGCATGCTGGAGGGCCTTGCTGCAGGAGGAACGGTCTGACCTCATCTCTCCTAGAGGAGGCCTGGAACTAATCTATCTTTCTTTCTGTCTCTCTCTCTCTCTCTGGAGGCCTGGAACTAATCTATTCTCTCTCTCTCTCTCTCTCTCTCTCTCTCTCTCTCTCTCTCTCTCTCTCTCTCTCTTTTGCTTAAGCTCAGGAGTTTGAGACTAGCCTGGGCAACATAGTGAGACCCTGTCCCTATTACAAAAAAATAGAAAAGAGAGAGAAGAGAGAGAAGTTTTAGGGATGTTGGCAGGTTGTCTTAGATGGGGCATACTGCCAGGAGCAGTTCTCCTGGGGAGAGCAATTCTCCCGCCTCGGCCTCCCAAAGTGCTGGAATTACTCTGTCGCCCAGGCTGGAGTGCAGTGGTGCAATCTCGGTTCACTGCAATCTCCGCCTCCTGGGTTCAAGCAATTAATTATCTTGCCTCAACCTCCCAAGTAGCTGGGATTGCAGTTGTCTGCCACCACACCCAGCTAATTTTTGTATTTTTAGTAGAGATGGGGTTTCTCTGTGTTGAGGGGAGGCCAGGCTGGTCTCGAACTCCTTACCTCAGGTGATCCACCCACCTTGGTCTCCCAAAGTGCTGGGATTACAGGCGTGAGCCACCTCTCCTGGCCAAGCTAATGTTTCTGAAAGGTGGAGTACCATGCTGTGAGCTAGATGCTTGGTATGGTTTGAACTGCCATCTCCTCAGTGACCTCATCAGATGAACACTGTTAGGATTCCTCATTTGCAGAGGGAGAAATTGAGGCTGACAGAAAGGTCAGCACTGTGTTTACAGCGATGCAGCTGCTCCCAGGATGAACTGCAGCCTTTGCTCTGAGCTCACAGCCTGACCTCAGTAGAGCTGGGAAGCTTTCTCTCTCATTGCTACACCTGATCAATGACTGAGTCCCATCCCTTTAACTCCTTACATGGCCTTCAAATCCATCTTCCCTACCTAAGCTGCCCATTCACTGACTTCCGAATGCATTCTGTCAATCTCCTAAGAGCCAGGTGCTGTGCTGGGCTCTGAGAATGTGACCGAGATAAAACTTTTATCCAAAAAAATATGGATAAAAGTTCTCAGCCAGGTTTGGTGGCTCATGTCTATAAACCCAGAGCTTTGGGAGGTTGAGGCAGAAGATTTGCTTGAAGCCAGGAGTTAGAGGCCAGCCTGGGCAACAGAGCAAGTCCCTGTCTTTACCAAAAAAAGAAAAAGAAAAATTGGCTGGGCATGGTGGCACTCACTTGTAGTCCCAGCGACTTGGGAGGCTGAGGTGGCAGCATCACTTGACCCCAGGAGTTCGAGAATGCAGTGAGCCATGATTGTGCCACTGCACTCCAGCCTGGGCAAGAGCAAGACCCTGTCGCAAAAAAACCCAAAAAACAAAAAACAAAAGACTGTAACTATATCCTCCAGAGTAATTCTTTTCCATTTTTCAAAAGTACTCTTGCTTTGTTTACTCCTCCAAAAGTTTAAAAACTGTAGCCAAGTTCCAAGAAAGAAAAAGGGAAGCAGAGGGGAAGGAAAACACAGACCCAGAGGCCCTTTGTGGGTTTTATTTATGTGAAGTCTGTAAACTGGTTTGGAGAAAAGGAGCATCTTGACAGTATGTACTTGTACTATCGTATGTCATGGATTTCCTCTCCATTTTCCCAAGGGTTCCTTCCTATTCTTAGAATGTTTTGTGATTTTGCTTCAGGCACAGTTTGTCCACTTCTTTTAAGCTTTCTTCTTAAATTGCTGGCTTTATATTTATCTCTCCCTCACTCCATCCACTCACTCATCTCCCCATCCATCCATCCATCCAATCCATCCATCCACCCACCCATCTATCATCCATCTATCCGTTCCTCCATCTGTTCATCCACTCACCCATCTGTCCATCCATCCCTCTATCCACTCACTCATATGCCCATTTATCCATCCATCCATCCATCCAGTCCATTCATCCACCCACCCATCTATCATCCATCTATCCATTCCTTCATCCATTCATCCCTTACCCATCCATCCATCTATCCCTCCATCCACTTGCTCATCTGCCCATTCATCCATCCATCCAATCCATCCATCCACCCATCCATCCATCCCTCCATCCACTCGCTCATCTGCCCATCCATCCATCCATCCATCCATCCATCCAATCCATCCATCCACCCACCCATCATCCATCCATCCATCCTTCCATCCACTCGCTCATCTGTCCATTCATCCATCCATTCATCTAGTCCATCCATCCACCCACCCATCTATCCATCCATCCCTCTATCCCTCCATCCACTCACCCATCTGTCCATCCATCCATCCATCCATTCATCCCTCCCTCCCTCCCTCCATCTACTCACTCATCTGCCCATCCATCCATCTATCCATCCATCCATCTATTCATCCAGTCCATCCATCCACCCACCCATCTATCATCCATCCATCCCTCTATCCACTCGCTTATCTGCCCATCCATGTATCCATCCATTTATCTAGTCCATCCATCCACCCACCCATCTGTCATCCATCCATCCCTCCATCCACTCACCCATCTGTCCATCCATCCATCCATCCATCCCTCCCTCCATCTACTCACTCATCTGCCCATCCATCCATCCATCCATCCATTCATCCAGTCCATCCATCCATCCACCCATCTATCATCCATCCATCTGTTCCTCCATCTGTTCATCCACTCACCCATCTGTCCGTCCATCCCTCTATCCACTCACTCATATGCCCATTTATCCATCCATCCATCCATCCAGTCCATTCATCCACCCACCCATCTATCATCCATCTGTCCATTCCTTCATCCATTTATCCCTTACCCATCCATCCATCTATCCCTCCATCTACTCGCTCATCTGCCCATTTATCCATCCATCCATTCATCCAGTCCATCCGTCCACCCACCCATCTATCATCCATCCATCCATTCATCCATCCATCCATTCCTCTACTCACCCATCCCTCCATCCACTCACTCATTCATCCACTCACCCATTCCACCATCCACTCATTCATCCACTCATCCATCCATCCATCCATTCATCCATCCACCCATCCATCCTTCTATCTACTCTCCCAACAATCCACACACCTGTCCCTCCATCCCTTCCAACCACTCATCCACCAGTCTTTCTCATCCATCCATATACCCACTTATTCATTCATCCATCCCTCCACTCACCCACCCACTCATCCACCCATCTCCATGTTTCCATTTATCTCTCCATCTATCCATGTGTCTATCTAATATAAGGGAGATGTTTTGAAGCATTAAAAGTGATTATTTTGTAGAATAGGGGACAGGAATTGTGTTTTCTTTACTCACTGCTCTCTTATTAAATGCTTACTAGTTCTAAAAGCCCAACAATTGAGTCCCTTCAATTTTCCAACTCTATAATTGCAGGATCTGCAGATAATGATGATTTGTTGCCTTTTGCCAATAATTAGACCAGTTATTGCTGTTAACCTTTTTACGACAGGAATTTCCAGAACAGTGTTTGGTGACACAGCTGAATATGGTCAGTGCAGTCTCATTTCTGATTTGAGTGGAATGCGTCAATTGTTTTACTGCAGAGGATAATTATATAATTGTTAATACTCTTGACCTTCCTGTCTTTAGCCTTACTGAGTAAATGGGGTGTGATCATGAAATCTTGATTGTCTCATAGATGCAAGAGACACAAATGACATTTGTCTGTTTATAAAGACGGCAGATTTATTTTGTTAAGCTGTTAAATAAGCCTTTAAGCCCCCACCTCGATTTTCAAGGGGAGTGGAATATTGTTTTGTTGCCTCTGGCCAAATGTCGATATTCGTTTTAGGAATGAATGGAAACTTTGGTGGACTGTAGGTCTGGAAACTCTCCAGACCCTGTGTCGTCACTAAAGTGAGGATGGGTTTCAGAACCATCCAGCACCACAGTGAACAGAGACAAAGGGCCTTAGTGAGCAGTACCCATGGGGGCCCTCTGGGGCTATTTCTTGTGCCCTGAGACAGGTCCTAGATTTGGGACAGTCTGATTTATCTCTTCTTTTTTCTTTTTTTCTGGGTGATGCTACCCCGATTTCTGTGTTGAAATATGACCTCAGTGTGAAGGTCCCAATCTCAGACCGTCTTGTTTCTGGTATGTTAAGAAACAGAAAAACACCTTTTAGGACACAATATTGACCATTGGGAATACATATCAGTGTTCTGGAAAAAAACAAAAACAAAACAATTTGTACCACGACTGTGGTTTTCATCAGGGTGGTCAGCCTTTCCCATCCGTAACCCTGTGTGGCTTGATAGAGAACTTGTTTTGTAATTTGCAAGGACATCTGCAATAGCTGCTGGTCCTCTTGGTGAAAGGCGAGGACCTGCTGAATAAAGGTCTAAGCTGGCTGGAGTTGATGCAAAGCTCTCATGCTTTGGGAAAAGCAAGTGATCTTCAGGCAAGAATGCAAATGTTGACCCGGCGCAGTGGTTCATGCCTGTCATCACAGCATTTGGGGAGACCGAGGCAAGCTGATTGCTTGAGTCCAGGAGTTCGAGACCAGACTGGGCAACTTGGTGAAATCTGTCTCTACAAAAAATACAAAAACTAGCCAGGTGTGGTAGTGCATGCTTGTAGTCCCAGCTACTTGAGAGGCTGAGGTGAGAGGATTGCTTGAGTCCAGGAGGTCGAGGCTGCAGTGAGCCGTGATTGTGCCACTGCACTCCAGCCTGGGCTACGGAACCAAACCATGTCTCTCCATCCCTCGTCCAAAACAAAAGAATGTAAATGTTTGCTCAGTTATTCAACTGGTATTTGTTTGCTCCATTATTCAAGTGGTATTTTTTCTTTCTTTTTTGTTTTGAGATGGAGTCTCACTTTGTCGCCCAGCCTGGAGTGCAGTGGCACGATCTCGGCTCACTGCAACCTCTGCCTCCCGGGTTCAAGCAATTCTCCTGCCTCAGCCTCCCAAGTAGCTGGGACCACAGGCATGCACCACCATGCCTGGCTAATTTTTGTATTTTTAGTAGAGACAGGGTTTCACCATGTTGGTCAGGATAGTCTCGAACTGCTGACCTCATGATCCGCCCGCCTCGGCCTCCCAAAGTGCTGGGATTAGAGGCATGAGCCGCCGTGGCTGGTCTTTATTCAGCTGGTATCTAACACACAGTTCTTTGTTCCAGAGCGACTGTCGGACAACAAATAGTGAATTTGTTAATTTTTTACACCAAACCTATTGAAAATAATTGGAAAAGGTACATCCTGGAAAACTCAATGTTCTAGAAACATTTGTGTTTGCCACCCCAAGAGCAAAAGTCACAGAATGCCTGGTGTTTAGTGTTAAGAGGAAGGAATTCCACACAGCCTGTGGCTAGCTCTTCTCATTTCATTGGTTTCCAAGGTAAGATTTGAACTGTTTACTACAGGAAATTAGCGTAATAAGTCTCCTCTGGCATATATTTCCAGCATCCAAGCAGAGTTGCTGAGATCTTGCTCAAGAGTAGCAAAATTGGCCGGGGGAGAAGGGCACTGGATCTGAGTCCAGGAGTATTTGGAGGATAATGGGTATTACAGACGCTGGAGTGAAATGCATATTTAAAAGTCATGAGAGTACTTGTAATAAATGTTGATAGCATTATGCCTTCTAGGCATAATAGGGGTAATATTAGGTGGGATTGATAGACAAATTCTTTAATCAAATTATTTTGATTTGATTTTTTAATCAAAATTCTTGATAGGCAATTTTTGCAATTTGGAAACCTGTTTGGAGTAGGGGTATATGGAGATGGAATTGGGCTGTTTCTAGGACCCATCTCCTCCTTTGGGCATTTTTTTTTGAAACGGGGGCTGGCTCTGTTGCCCAGGCTGGAGTGCAGTGGTGTGATCATGGCTTACTGTAGCCTTGACCTCCTGGACTCAAGCGATTCTCCAACTTCAACTTCCCAAGTAGCTGGGACTATAGCACCCACCATCTTGCCTGGCTAATTTTTTGTAATTTTAGTAGAGACAGGGTTTCATCATGTTGGCCAGGATGGCCTCAGACACTTCTTAATTTTCCTGTTTTAGTGTTATAGCCAGCCGTTTGAAAAATGAGACTTCCCTCTAACTTTGCGTCAAAGGCAGAGACGTTGTCATCTTGGGTTTCATGTGGTAGAGAAGAGAGACTTCCCATTCTGGGACAGGGTTTCTCCACCTGGGTCCTGTGGACATTGGGGCTGGATTGTTCTCTGGGGTGGGGCCGTCCTGGGCACTGCAGGGTGCTGAGAAGCATCCCCTGGCTTCCACCCACTGCATGCCAGGCGCACCCCCCCAGGCATGGCAAACACAAATGTCTCCAGACACTGCCAGCTCTCTCCTAGTGAGCACAATTGCCTCCATTTGAGGATCCCTGGACCAGGGTGCTGGAATGGGGGTGGGGGGTAGTCCCAGCTACGCTGGAGGATGAAGCAGGAGGATTGCTTGATTCCAGGTGTTTGATGCTGCAGTGAGCTATGGTCACACCACCACACACCAGCCTGGACAACAGAGCAAGACCCTGTCTCTTAAAAATAAAAAAATAGGGAAGCCAGATGGGTGCTGGGGTTGGGGGACACATGTCAAATGTCAGAGGGGTACTCTGCAATTATTCCCTGCTCTTTTTGAGGGGGCAAAAATGGAAACCAAGAACCCATTGTCAGCCATGTGGCTCGGTTGGCTTGACTCTGGAGTTTTACTGACAAAAACCACATCCCTAGTCTTGGGGGCCAAGGAATCTGGGGAAATATGATTTAGGCATTTATTTTTTTAAATTATTTATTATTATTTTTTTGAGACAGAGTTTTGATCTGTTGCCCAAGCTGGAGTGCAATGGAGCGATCTCAGCTCATTGTAACTGCCTTCCGGGTTTGAGCAATTCTCCTGCCTCAGCCTCCCAAGTAGCTGGGATTACAGGCATTTGCCACCATGCCTGGCTAAGTCTGTATTTTTAGTAGAGACAGGATTTCTCCACGTTGGTCAGGCTGGTCTCGAACTCCTGACCTCAGGTGATCTACCCACCTCGGCCTCCCAAAGTGCTGGGATTACAGGTGTGAGCCACCATGTCCGGCCTCTCATCCCCTTTTCTTTCCTCTGTTCCACCATCCCTACCACTGACACAGTTTGGACCAAGCTTTCTATTTTTTTTTTTTTTTTTTTTTTGAGACGGAGTTTCACCCTTGTTACCCCAGGCTGGAGTGCAATGGCGCGATCTCGGCTCACCGCAACCTCCGCCTCCTGGGTTCAGGCAATTCTCCTGCCTCGGCCTCCTGAGTAACTGGGATTACAGGCACGCGCCACCATGCCCAGCTAATTTGTTGTTTGTTTAGTAGAGACGGGGTTTCACCATGTTGACCAGGATGGTCTCGATCTCTTGACCTCGTGATCCACCCGCCTTGGCCTCCCAAAGTGCTGGGATTACAGGCGTGAGCCACCGCGCCCGGCCTGGACCAAGCTTTCTTCAGCCAGCTAATTGAGAGAGAAGCAGAACCTGGCTATTTAATGGGGGTTTGGGGAGCATCCTTACAGCCCCAGGTCTCTATGAAAAGTGCCCTGGATTATCTCTGCAAAAGCCCACCTGCCACTGGTTAGCGAGGATCATCTCCACTTTCAGACACCAGCTTCGTCAAAACACTCTTTGCTTGTGTTTATAACCATGGTGCATTTCCTCGGGACGCACATCTTATGGCTTCTCGGCCCCTTCGCCCAGGGTGCACTGCCTGGGCCATCGCCCTCCGGCAGAGACAGTGTATCCCTTTGTGTGTTCTCCTTCCTCTGGTCAAGATGTGGCTTGGTCACCTGGAGTGGGGCCGTCAGCAAGTCGCCTCGGCTTCATGGAGGCTCCCTGTCCCCACGGTGGAAGGCTCGGCCACACACCCTGACGTCTCGACACCTTTGAGCTGCCCGTGAATGGGTTTTCAGAGCTTCCCGTGTTTACTTCGAGGCACGCCTCTGTTTGGGCTCTGGGGAAATTCTTGGCAGAGGAAAAGCCAAGTGGAAAATAGCCCTGCTTGGTGTCAGAGCTTGAGGTGGAGGGAGAGAGACTGAAACGGAGATTTGCATGAACTGGTTTGCACATGTGACAAGACTTGGTCAAAAAAAAATTGTGTTCCAGTCTGTTCTGGTGGCTTACAGGAGGGCAGATGGGAAATCTGGGGTGTAACAGAGTAATGTACATGTGGTTAAGGGCTTTGAAGCACCTGAGAACATCCACGACTCACTATTTATTGAGCACCATCTGTATGCAGTTATTGAGCATGTATTGTTTCCCAGGCACATGGTCCTCATGACAGTCTTTTCACAGAACTAGGATTTGAACTCACAGTCTCTCTGGCTTCAGAACACTAGCTTTTCCTGCTATACTCTGCCTTACAGAGGAAGGGAACTTTTTTACTGGGTTTTGAAGGGTGAATAGGAGTTCAGTGAAGAAAAAGTACACTCTGTGCTAACCTTGGCTTCCTACTCCTCTTAGAATTGACCAGAAGCCGATATCTGGAGGCCAAAATTGGGTCACTAAAATAACCAACTCATCACAGTGTGTCCAGGTCACCCTACATTTCACTCAAAAGCAGAATTTTATACCGGAGCCTGGACACCGATTGAATTCTCTTTAACTCATTTCTGTCAGGGGTTACCTCCCTGAAGTAAAGATGTCGATACTCCCTTGCATCTTTATGCTGGGCTTGTTTCTCTAAATACTTCCATTTCTTGGTTTGGGTAAAGATCTAATAGGTAATTAATGCTTGTGACGTGTAAAGTGTAGTGCGTGGCACGTGTAACCTCTTTAGTTTTAGCCCTTTTTTTTTTTGAGACAGAGTCTCATTCTGTCCCCCAGGCTGGAATGCAGTGGCCCGATCTCAGCTCACTGCAACCTCCGCCTCCCAGGTTCAGGCAATTCTCCTGCCTCAGCCTCCTGAGTAGCTGGGATTACAGGCGCCCACCACCATGCTCGGCCAATTTTTGTATTTTTAGTAGAGACAGCATTTTACCATGCTGGCCAGGTTGGTCTCAAACTCCTGACCTCAGGTGATCCGCCCGCCTCGGCCTCCCAAAGGGCTGGGATTACAGGCGTGAGCCACAGCACCCAGCCAGTTTTCGCCAGTTTTCATTGGCTTCCTTCTTTGCCTTTTTTGCAAGGGAGCTGGCCTCGCTGTCCCTGGAATAAACAGGCTTCCTCACACCTGTAGCCTCCTCTAAGGAAGCGCAGTTACCTTTAGCCTGGCCCTCCCCAAGGACATAGCTAGGTCCCCCACCAAGAGCAAGGAGCGGGCATAATGACTGCCAAACAGGGAAGCCAGGCTGGGTGCAGTGGCTCATGCCTGTAATCCCAGGACTTTGAGAGGCCGAGGTGGGAGGATCGCTTGAGGCCAGGAATTCAAGACCAACCTGGGCAATGTAGCAAGACCCTGTCTCTAAACACAAAAAAATTAGTCAGCTGTAGTGGCCCATGCCTGCAGTCCCAGCTATTCGGGAGGCTGAGGCAGGAGGATCGCTTGAGCCCAGGAGTTCGATGCTGCAGTCAGCTATGGCCACACCACTGCACACCAGCCAGGACAACAGAGCAAGACCTTGTCTCTTAAAAAAAAATAGGGAAGCCAGATAGGTGCTGGGGTGGGGGATGCATGTCAAATGTCAGACCTCTGTCTGAGTAAGGAAACAGGTTCAGAGTTGGGAGTCAGGGCCAAGACAGCTTGAGGTCACCAGAGGCCAGGGATTTGCATACAGGCTGCAGTCCAAAGTGCCAAGCTGGGCTAGATAGATGTTGGCAGAGTCTGTTCTCTTCTGTGCACTGCCGCCCTCTTTCCTTCCCCGTGAATGCTGTCAGCTGAGCATGGGTCACTCCTGCTCATTTACCGAGGATGTAGGCTCAGAGTGTCTTCTAGCTTTCAGTCCACCCCAGACTCTGACCCAGCCTTTCCCAAATGGTGTTCTGCAGAAAAATGAAAAGATTGGCCGGGCAGGGTGGCTCACACCTGTAATCCTAGCACTTTGGGAGGCTGAGGCGGGCAGATCACAAGGTCAGGAGTTCCAGGCCAGCCTGGTCAATATGATGAAACCCTGTGTCTACTAAAAATACAAAAATTAGCCAGGCATGGTGGCAGGTGCCTGTAGTCCCAGCTCCTTGGGGGAGCTGAGGCAGGAGAATCACTTGAACCTGGAAGGCAGAGGTTGCAACGAGCCAAGATCATGCCACTGCACTCCAGCCTCGATGACAGAGTGAGACTCCATCTCAAAGAAAAAGAAAAAGAAAAAATGGAAAGATTGTTACAAGGATCATGTGTCTGCCGAATTGTGCGTACTTGATAACTGTAAACAAAACAGTTGGTGCTCAATAAATCATGGCTTTATGAGGATCTTCCCAGCTGCTTCCCAGCCCCGAGTTTGCTGTATAATTGCTCTTGATCCCTACAACAGACCTATCAGGTGGATGTTGCTATGATTCTCGTGTCCTGGCAAGTCAACAGGGGGGTCTGGAGTAGCTGAATTGCCTAGAGAAGGGGACACAGCTTGGAAGGAAAAGTTGAACTCAGTGTGATGCCAGAGCCATGCAAACTTTATCTTAAAAAGTCAGATAGTATTTTTGGCTTTGCAGGCTGTGGGATCTCTTTTGTTTCTTTTTTCTTTTTATTTTCTTTTTTCTTTTGAGATGGAGTCTTGCTCTGTCACCCAGGCTGGAGTGCAGTGGTGCTATCTCGGCTCACTGCAACCTCCACCTCTCAGGTTCAAGCGATTCTCCTGCCTCAACCTCCCAAGTAGCTGGGATTACAGATATGTGACACCACACTCGGCTAATTTTTGTTTGTTTGAGATGGAGTCTCACTCTGTCACCAGGCTGGAGTGCAGTGGTGCAGTCTCAGCTCACTGCAACCTCCACCTCCCAGGTTCAAGAGATTCTTCTGCCTCAGCCTCCTGAGTAGCTGAGATTACAGGCGTGAGCCACCACACTCGGCCAGTATTTGTATTTTTAGTAGAGATGGGTTTCCACCATGTTGGCCAGAATGGTCTTGATCTCTTGACCTTGTGATCCACCCAGCTCAGCCTCAAAAAGTGCTGGGATTACAGGCATGAGCCACCGTGACCAGCCGATTTTTGTACTTTTAGTAGAGACAGGGTTTCACCATGCTGGCCAGGCTGGTCTCGAACTCCTGACCCCAGGTGATCTGCCCGCCTTGCCTTGCCAAAATGCCGGGATTACAGGCGCAAGCCACCACGCTGAGCCCAGGGTCTCTATCTTGACTACACTACTCTGCTGCTGTAGCACAAATGCAGCTACAGACAGGAAAATGAATGGTGTGCCTGTGTTCCAATAAAACTTTACTAAACAGGCAAAGGGCTGGAGTTTGCTCACCCCATCCAGGCTTAAGAAAGAAGCAAACCAGCGGCCTCAGGACTTACATTATTCCTTCCTTTCTTTTTTTTTTTTTGTCTTTTTGGAGACAGTCTTGCTTTGTTGCCTAGGCTAGAGTACAGCGGCTCGATTTCTGCTCACTGCAACCTCCGCCTTGCAGGTTCAAGTGATTCTCCCACCTCAGCCTTCCGAGTAGCTGGGGTTACAGGCACACAGCACCAAGCCTGGCTAAGTTTTGTGCTTTTAGTAGAGACAGGGTCTCACCATGTTGGGCAGGTTGGTCTCAAACTCTTCACCTAAAGTGATCTGCCTGCCTTGGCCTCCCAAAGTGCTGGGATTACAGGCATGAGCCACCGTGCCTGGCTTGATGAGGACCTTCTTCTGGGCGGGGACTCTGCAGAGTCCTGACAGGGCGGGGCATCACTTGGTGAGGGGGCTGAGAGTGCCAGTTCAGGTCTCTCTTCCTCTTCTTCCAAAACCACCAGTCCCACTCCCATGATTACTCACTAATCCATGAATGGATTAATCCACTTATGAGGACAGAACCCTTATAATCACCTCTTAAAGGCCCCACCCCTTAATACTTCCACATGGGGGATTACATTTCAACATGAGATTTGGAGGGGACAAATATCCCAATCATACTATTATGTTACCAGTAAAATTTATAATCTAGGAATAATGATGGCCAATGTGTGGCGGGCTTACCAAATACTAGATCCTGTGTAAGTGTTTTATATCTATTATTTTTAAAATTTTTTTAGTTACTGCATAATGTATGCTCTGTCAGTTTCAGTTTTTTGAATGAGCATAACAGGACTGAACCTACTTAGAGTTGGCACAAGTTGTAAAAATAGGTTCACGGCTGGGCGTGGGGGCTCATGCTTGTAATCCCACACTTTGGGAGACCGAGAAGAGAGGATCACCTGAAGTCAGGAGTTCGAGACCAGCCTGGCCAACATAGTGAAACGCCATCTCTACTAAAAATACAAAAATTAGCCAGGCGTGGTGGTGGGCACCTGTAATTCCAGCTACTCAGGAGACTGAGGCAGGAGAATCACTTGAACCCAGGAGGCAGCGGTTGCAATGAGCTGAGATGGGGTCACTGCACTCCAGCCTGGGTGACAGAGTGAGACTTTGGTCTCAAAAAAAAAATATATATATATATAGGATTTACTTTTGCCACCAACTTGAAAAGGAGGCAAACACAAGACTACCCATCTCTGGAGAGGAGACATTCAGTTTTGCCTATTCAGCATTCCTGGAGATAGGAGCATATTTGCATGGGTTAGAACCATATTTTGCATGGGAAGGCACTCAGAACACGTTGTATGGACTCTATTTCCAGAACCAGCTTCCTTTATTCCTTCAGACTCTCTGATTGGCTCAGGGGAAGGCACGTGACTCAGGCTGGGCCAATCAGTTTTCCTCATTCCTCCAGCCTCTATGATTAGGTCAGGGGTGTGCATGTGACTCCAGAGGGTTTCATAAGATTCAGTTCTAAGACGTTGGTGGGAGTAATTGAAAGAGAGATTTTTCCTTGCTAGGTCTTCTTTGCTGTGAAGCTATAATCCAGGTGCCACCATGTGGAGACTACTTGTCTCAGACTTCTGACACCACAGAGGGAAGCAGTACTGAGAAAAGGAGAGGGAGAGAGACGGGGTCCCCATTACATCAGTTGACACCTGGATCTAGCTGTACCTGAAAGCATCCTTGTCCTATGACTTGTTAGTTACATGAAGCAGAACCTAACCTTACCTTTCCTTTCCTTTCTTCTTTTTTTCTCTATCTCTCCCTCCCTCCGTCCCTTGTTTCCCTCCCTCCCACCCTCCCTTCTCTCTTTCTCTCTTTCTCTTGCTTTCTTTTTGTATAACTGAGCTTTCTGTTTGTTCTCACAAACTGAGAGAGATCTTGCTAATCCAAGGCACGACAATCAAAGCAACATGTGAAGCCCAGAGAGCTGCAGAACTGCCCTCCGTGGCTTCCAGCCCCTGGGGTGGTCAGTGGAAATAACTGGAGCCCAGAGCTTCAGACGCCAGTGTAGAGGCTGGGAAGGTTGTGGTTGGGAGAGAGTGATATATCTGGTCCCTGCAACCGACACCCCAGCAGTTTTATCCTGGATTCTGGGTAATTTCTTCAGGTCCTGGGAAGCCGAACAAAGCCCTTACTCAGATGTTGGATTGCAGGTCTTCTATTTTATTTTATTTTATTTTCAAATCCACTTTAAATGTGTCTGAAAACCACACACAGAGTGACTGCTGCACAGAAGAGAGAATGGTTCATGCCTCCTTCTTTGCTGCCACCAACAAGCCAGTTGCCAGTTTCTCTGTCGTGGGACCCGTGGCAGGAATTCACTGGCTGATTTCCTGTTGCCCCTGAGCCTCTGCACTTGCTGTTCCCTCTACCTACATGCTTTTCCCTGTGATCCTTCCTCATATGATTTCCTCAGATTGTCTTTGCTCAAACAACAGGCAAGGGCTGGGTGCGGTGGCTCATGCCTATAATCCCAGCACTTTGGGCAGCCAAGGCAAGTGGATCACTTGGGATCAGGAGTTTGAGACCAGCCTGGCCAACATGGAGAAACCCCATTGCTACAAAAAATACACATACAAAAATAGCCAGCTGTGGTGGCGGGTGCCTGTAATCCCTGGTACACTTGGGAGTCTGAGGCAGGAGAATCACTTAAACCCAAGAGGTGGAGGTTGCAGTGAGCTGAGATCGCGCCATTGCACTCCAGCCTGGGCGACAGAGAAAGACTCCGTCTGAACAAAACGAAAACAAGAGGCAAGCAGTTCAGTGCGCCCGATCTCTGAGAAAAAGCCACGGTTGTTCGCCCTAGATCGGCCCCTTTTGAGCAGGGTGATGTTAGGTAACCGATTTGATTTCTCTTAGATGAAATTGCCTCACTCGTAAAATAATAGAGTCTACTCCATGCTTATTCAGCCACAGTACTGAGGAGGTTTCAGGCTGGATTAGTCTTTCTGGTGGGCGATGTCCTGGGCATTTCAGGGTGTTTAGTAGCATCCCTGGCTTCTCCTCACTAGATGCCAGTCGCACTTCCACCCCACACCAGTTGCGACAAGCAGAAATGTCTCCCAGACACTGCCAAGTGACCCCCAGGGCGGGGTGAGGTGAGTCAGAATTTCTCCCCCTTCTCCCTGTGTTTCCTTATGGAGACGCAATGTGTTGATTTCTTTGCTGACCATTTTGCAATCTCTCTTGCCTCACTGCAAGTCTGGGACTCTCCTAACTCCGTCACCATCCCATCCTCCCACGGTGAAGAGAGCTTTCAGGACTATCCCAAGCAACAGATGCTTGGGTGCAGGGTTCTGTTTCCTTCCGGGGGTTGTATCTCTGCTGAGTGATGGGCACATGAGAACGCTCTGTCTCAACCTTGCAACTTTTCTGTTTTGTTTTTACAAAGAAAAAAGGAAAAGGTGAGAGATGTCACTCGATGTCTGCTACCGAAACGTTCTGTGGCTGGGAGAGGAAAATACCGGGAAGGGTGAATGTAGTCGGTGGAATGATGCCCGTCCCTGCCCCCAGAGATGACCACGTTGTAATCTCTGTCACCTGTGAATTCAGTACCTCACTTGGCACAAGGCTCTTTGCAGATGTTGTGATTAAGTTGAGGCTCTTGAGATAGGGGGATGATCCTAGATTATCTGGTGCACCAGATGTCATCACAGGGATTTTTTTCAGGTAAAGAGGGAGGCGAGAGAGTCGAGTGCTATCACTATGAAAAAGGGGCTGCCTTAAAAGCTGGATTCTTTCTGGAGCCTCCAGAAGGAACCAGCCTTTGTGACACCTTGATTTTAGCCCTGCAAAACTCGTTTTGGGCTTTGTGTGTGTGTGTGTGTGTGTGTGTGTGATGGAGTCATGCTTTGTTGCTTAGGCTGGAGTGCAGTGGTGCGATCTCAGCTCACTGCTGAGATCAACCTCTGCCTCCTGGGTTCAAGCGATTCTTCTGCCTCAGCCTCCCAAGTAGCTGGGACTACAGGCGTGCACCATCATGCCTGGCTAATTTTTTTTTTTTTTTTTTTTTAGCAGAGACAGGGTTTCACCATATTAGCCAGGCTAGTCTCAAACTCCTGACCTCTTGATCTGCCTGTCTCAATCTCCCAAAGTGCTAGGATTACAGGCATGAACCACTGCGCCTGACCTCATTTTGGGCTTTGTAACCACCCAAACTGTAAGAAAATAGGCAGGGCATGGTGGCTCATGCCTGTAATGCCAGTGCTTTGGGAGGCCAAGGTGGGGTGAGTTTTTGAGGCTATGAGTTTGAGACTAGTCTGGGCAATATAGCGAGACCCTATTTCTACAAAAAAATAAAAATAATAAAATAAAAAGAAAAATTAGTCAAGCTTGGTGGCACACATCTATATTCCCAGCTACTTGGGAGATTGAGGTGGGAGGATTGCTTGAGCCTGGGAGTTTGAGGCTGCAGTGAGCCATGATTGCACCACTGCGCTCCAGCCTAGGCAACAGAGTAAGATCCCGAGGCAAGAGAAAATAACAAATGTATGTCATTTTACATTTGCAGGAATTTGTTACAGCAGAAATGGGGAATGGATACAGTGAGAAACCCATCATCTGGGCCTGGACACCCCCTCTGGGCAGGTCTTTAGCCTGGGGCCAACAGGAGTTGGAGCAGGGACTTGGCGAGAGGTGGATAGGGGTCCCCAGCATCCTGATGGCCTTGCTGTGGCTTCTGGGGATCCCTGCAGTGGTTCCCTACTGGGATTCACTCAGGGTGGCTGGCAGAATATTAGGGAACTATTAGGGAAGGTTAGAAGATTATAGTCTCAAACCTTGTGGAAGGCCGAAAGGTTTTGATGTAACGGGCTGAAGGCAGCCGGTTCATTATGTTAGAGTATTAAGTCATAGGGTAAAAGATAGGGACAAGAAAGCTTCCCCAGTTGGGTCTGTTACCCCACACCCCTTTGTCTCTCTGTTTGCTCATGTAAACTGTGCTGGATGGTCCTCTCAGGGGGAGGTCAAAGGGGAATTACCTGTTAATGGTGTTTACTCTGGGCCCTGGTACCTAAAGCTTTTATCATTCATAAACCCACTCTTTTTTTTTTTTTTTTTTTTTTGAGATGGAGTTTCACTCTTGTTGCCCAGGCTGGAGTGCAATGGCACAATTTCAGTTCACTGCAACCTCTGCCTCTCAGGTTTAAGTGATTCTCCTGACTCGGCCTCCTGAGTAGCTGGGATTACAGGCCCCTGTCACCATACCTGACTTTTCTTTTTTGTATTTTTAGTAGAGATGGGGTTTCTCCATGTTGGCCAGGCTGGTCTCGATCTCCTGACCTCAGGTGATCCTCCCACCTCGGCCTCCCAAAGTGCTGGGATGACAGGTGTGAGCCACCGCACCAGGCCTACTTCCATCTTCTTAGCCACTTTACCCTGAAGTGAGACCATGAGATTAGGAACCTGTTTCAATTCCTGTCAAAATTTCCCAACAGAGCTGGGGCTTTGTGATTCAAATATGTTCAAAGAAGGAAGCGGAAATGAGGGATGGTATCAAAAAAGGAGGCTCGAGGCCGGGCGCGGTGGCTCATGCCTGTAATCCCAGCAGTTTGGGAGGCTGAGGTGGGCAGATTGCCTGAGGTCAGGAGTTGGAGACCAGCCTGGCCAACATGGTGAAACCTCATCTCTACTAAAAAATACAAAAATTGGCCAGGCATGGTGGTGCATGCCTGTAATCCCAGCTACTCGGGAGGCTGAGGCAGGAGAATCGCTCGAACCCAGGAGGCAGAGGTTGCAGTGAGCTGAGATCGTGCCACTGCACTCCAGCCTGGGTGACAGAGTGAGATTCTATCTCAAAAAAAAAAAAAAAAGGAAGCTCAGTAGTTTTTAGGGACTGCTGGCATTTCCAAGCTATAGGCATTTTGCTTTGCGTCTTTTTCTGTCTTCAGAGTCATCCTGAAGTGGAACCGGGAGGGGACTGAGTGGGTGGAGGGGGTGCTGGCGGGGACGGCTGTCTGCTCTGTGGGAAATGAGAGTCTGGGAGATCACTGTGGTGTTTCTGGAGTGATTCTTAACCCCAGATATAGAGAGTGACACAAGGGGCATAAATACGAGGAACAATAACCTTCCCTGGTGTCCTTGTGTGAAGCATTTGACCATCTGGGCGAGGCCTGGGAGCGCCTGAACTGACTGGTGCTTCCATGAACAACACAGACTCAGAGCCTGTGGTCCTGCATTCAAATTCTGGTTCTTCCACTTCTTTGCTGTGTGACCTTTGTCTATAAAAAATAAAAAAATTAGCTGGGCACAGTGGCGTGTGCCTGTAGCCCCAGCTACTTGGGAGGCTGAGGCAGGAAGATCCCTTGAGCCCAGGGGTCAAGGCTGCAGTGAGCTATGATTGCACCACTGCACTCCAGCCTAGGCAACAGAGCCAGACCCTGAAGAAAGAAAGGAAAGGTGGGAGGGGGGAGGGAAGAAGGAAGGAAGGAAGGAAGGAGGGAGGGAGGGAGGGAGGGAGGGAAGGAGGGAAGGAAGTGGGAGGGAAAGGAGTGGGGAAAGAAGAAAGGAAGGAAGGAAGGAGGAAGGGAGGAAGGAAGGAAAGAGGGAAGGAGGGAGAGGAATGAGGGAGGGAGGGAGTGGGGAGGGAGGGAAGGAAGAAAGGAAAAATGGACGGAGGAAAGGAGAGAACAAGAAAGGAAGAAGGGAGGGAAGGAAGAAGGAAAAACGGAGGGAGGGGGGAGGGGAGTGGGGAAGGAAGGAGTAAAGGAAGGAGGGAGGGAGGAAGATAGGGAGTGAGGGAGGAAGGAAGGGAGAGAAAGGATAGGAAGGGAAGGCCCTTCGGAACTACTACTCTCTTTCCTCGTCTATAAGAAGAGAGATAAATCATCATAGTACCTTCCTCTATGATCACGGAGTGGATTAAATTAGACAACATTTGCAAATCCCCTCACGCATACCTGGCCCCCGATTTAGTTCCTTGGGCTGTAGCTATGATAGAAGTTTAAAACCCCCAAACCACTGTGTGGAAATCTCTCACGTGGACAACCAGCCCACCAGCAGAGAAAGTCATTTTTCCATCCTGGGTAAATAGAGAAGAATGAGGACCCGAGGCCAGGTTAGAGAGGCCTCGCTCTGTGACCTTGGGAAGGCTTGTAACTTTTCACTTGAATGCTAACGTCTGGTTCCCTCCGGTTAGGCTAGGCAGTCGGTCGGAGGCCCAGCCGTCTTGAAGTTTCTGTTACCTTCAATCATTGGTTTATTTGTTCAGCAAATGTTTATGGAGGGCCAGCACCGGGGGGGGAATAAGAACGGGAGTTCTGGGAGGACGTGCAAAGAAACAAGTTTTGAGCTCCAGGGAAGAAAGAGGTCATTGCCTCTCTCCGGGAAAGTGTTTCTTCTCATACCTGGTTCACTTCTTAAATGGAATTGCCCCCTTCACATGAGGAAGGAGTTTAATTACAAAGAGAAAACACCTTCATCACGTTGCCACCCTTAAAAGACATTTATTGAGAAGCTGGTTCATAGACTCCTCACCCAGATTGTTAATAGCCAACCCGTCTGGGTTTTGGGAAGTTCATCTATATTCCTTTTCTTTTCTTTCTTCTTTTTTTTTTTTTTTTGAGACAAAGTTGCCCTGTCGTCCAGGCTGGAGTGCAATGGCATGATCTCAGCTCACTGCAACCTCCACCTCCCGGGTTCAAGCAATTCTCCTGCCTCAGCCTCCCAAGTAGCTGGAATTACAGGCACTCACCACCATGCCCTAGTAATTTTTGTATTTTTAGTAGAGATGGGGTTTCACCATGTTGGCCAGGCTGGTCTTGAACTTCTGTCCTCAGATGACCTGCCCACCTCGGCCTCCCACAGTGCTGGGATGACAGGCGTGAACCACCACACCCAGCCAGTTCTGACTTTGTAACTTGTGATTTGACTTTTCCCGTCTGAAGTCTTTCCCTGCTGATCTTGGGTTGTTGAAGGTCTTGCTTTTCTTCGTAGACAATTAGAGCAGCGCATGCACTGGGCCATGGATGATAATACTTTGAAGATGTGCAAATGATTTGCAACCTCTGCTGCAGAAATCATCCTTCTGGGATGATCTTCGACTCGATAAATAAAGGACCTGCAAGGGAGAATTTATCTTGAGTATTCCTTGGGGAGAGAAGCAAAGGGAAGATGAATGCTGCATAACCATTCTTTGCACACTTTATGGAGGGTGGGTTCTCGCAGTGCCCTGTGGGGGCTTAAAGCATCTTCACTGTTGCTCTAAGCCTCACATTTTAGACGGAGCTGAAAAGGGACCCTGATTGCTGGCCTGGGATCCTTGTGTGCTGTAGGAATTCACTGAGGGGCTGAGGCTGAAGAGGTCTGCTAGACGGTGGCACAGAAGCAGATGGAAATTTTTCTCTGGCTGGGCACAGTGGCTCACACGTGTAATCCCAGCACTTTGGGAGGCTGAAGTGGGTGAATCACCTGAGGGCAGGAGTTCAAGACCAGCCTGGGCAACATGGTGAAACCCCGTCTCTGCTAAAAATATAAAAAATTAGTGGGGCATGATGGCAGGCACCTGTAATCCCAGCTACTTGGGAGGTTGAGGCAGGAGAATTGCTTGAACCCGGGAGGTGGAGGTTGCAGTGAGCCGAGATTGTGCCATTGCACTACAGCCTGGACAACAAGAGTAAAATTCTGTCTCAGAAAAAAAAAATATGGCCAGGTGTGGTGGCTCATGCCTGTAATCCCAGCACTTTGGGAGGCTGAGGTGGGCGGATCACCTGAGGTCAGGAGTTTGAGACTAGCCTGGCCAACATGGCGAAACCCCGTCTCTACTAAAAATACAAAAATTAGCCAGGCATGGCAGTGCATGACTGTAGTCCCAGCTATTCGGGAGGCTGAGGCAGGAGAATCCCTTGAACCTGGGAGGCAGAGGTTGCAGTGAGTCGAGATTGCACCACTGCACTCCAGCCTGGGCAACAAAGACCGAAACTCCGTCTCAAAAAACAGAAATCCAAAAATAAATTAAAAAAAAAAATTCTCTTTGATTCTGCCTGCCGGCCAGGCTGGAAGCACCATGAGGTCAATAACCACAATGCCTTGTTGCTATTGAAGTGGCCCCCAAAACATGGCAGACCCTCAGCAAACCTTGGACAGGTGGATGTGCATTCAATTCAACGTGTCTGCAAGGTGAGAGCTGAGAGGGAATCGCAGGGCTTGGGTCTCAGGGATGATGGGAAACAGCAGGGTGATGGAGGGGAAGCCAGAGCAGTGGGGTGCTGGAGTCCCCAAAGCTGTAAATCAGGGTCTGATGGACAGACAGACAGATGGGCCAACTCAGCCATTTCAGCGTCATCCCCTTTGATGATTTCCCTCTGGCTTTGGTAAGGGTCTCATTCACCAAGTGGCTCTCACCCTAGGGTGGGTCTGGATATTTCTGGGGACATCCGTGGTTGCCCCACCTCGAGGTGGGGGTTGCTTGGCATGGAGTGGGTGGAGGCCAGGGATGCTCCTGAGCACTGCAGTGTACAAGACAGCCCCACCCCAGACGAAGATCCGGCTTCGAATACCACCAGTCCTGAGGCTGAGAAACCCTACTTTAAGATAACAGTGGCCGGGTATGGTGGCTCACGCCTGTAATCCCAGCACTGTGAGGCTGAGGCGTGTGGATCACCTGATGTCAGGAGTTCAAGAGCAGCCTGGCCAACATGGAAAAACCCTGTCTCTACTAAAAATACAGAAAAATTAGCCGGGCATTGTGGTGGTTGCCTGTAACCGCAGCTATTCGGGAGGCTGAGGCAAGAGAATTGCTTGAACCTGGGAGTTGGAGGTTGCAGTGAGCCGAGATTGTGCCATTGCACTCCAGCCTGGGTGACAGGGCGGGACTCTGTCTCAAAAAAGAAACAAACAAATAAACAAACAAAGATAACAGTGATGGGGGAATTATCCACCCCAGAGGCTGAGTCCGTGACTTAGAAAACGGTCCCGGCATTAACAGGCGCTGGATTCGTGAGACTAAAGGGAGAAGGGGTGTCGCCTGTGACCCCATCCTGCCCCAGACAAACTGATCTTCCCGCCAAAGCTCTATTTGGCAGAAGAAGTGTTTTTGTTGTCTCTTGCCCGGGGTAGCTCCCTGATAAGCCTTGTGGATTGTTCCAGAATGCTTGTGGATTGTTCCAGATCGCGTGGATGGGGACGGCTTCCTACCCCGCGGCTGCCTGCCCTGACCTGGCGGCTTTCAGTGTGTGGGAGCGGAGGCAGCTGTTTTGCAGTTTACTCTGCCCCTGTGTAAATGAGGTTGTGCATGTTTTGGTTCACGAGGGGTCACTGATTGTGCACTTTTCTTTTGTTGTTAGTCAATTTAATTTGTTACTAATAATAAAATCCAGAACTTACCTGGTCCTGGAGTCCCAGGTCATTTAGAATGCTTGGTGGCATGCAGGTCCTTTTCAAACACCAGCTCCTTTGGAAAACACGGGATGGAGTGAAATCCTCACCTGGATTTGACTGGCAGTTGGATGACAGCATCATCTCCTGAAAACTCAATTTAGCTTATTGCTAAATAAGACAGCACAGGCTGGGCATGGTGGCTCACACCTGTAATCCTGGCACTTCGGGATGCCAAGGCGGGTGGATCACGAGGTCAGGAGTTTGAGACCAGCCTGACCAACATAGTGAAACCCTGTCTCTACTAAAAATACAATAAGTTAGCACCTATAGTCCCAGCTACTCGGGAGGCTGAGGCAGAAGAATCGCTTGAACCTGGGAGGTGGAGCTTGCAGTGAGGTGAGATCGTGCCACTGCACTCCAGCCTGGGTGACAGAGCGACGCTCAGTCTAAAAAAAAAAAAAAATTAACTGGGTCTGGTGGTGTGTGCCTGTAATCCCAGTTACTGGAGAGGCTGAGGCAGGAGGGTCAGTTAAGCTTGGGAGGTTGAGGCTGCAGAGAGCTGTGACAGGCAGCCTGGGTGACAGAGCATGACCCTGTCTCAAAACAAAACAAAACAAAACATGATTTTTATGGAGTTGAGCTCAACGTTTGCATACACATGAAGAGCCAAAGCTGGAGATTTCAAATAAATATCTGGCTTCTGCAGGCTGCCTGGAGTGAAGTGAGAGGGAGGCATTGGTCACCCAGCCTGGAGTGCAGTGTGTGATCACAGCTTGCTACAGCCTTGACCTCCTGGGCACAAGCAGTCCTCCCACCTCAGCTTCCCGAGTCGCTGGGACCACAGGCATGCGCCGCTATGTCCAGCTAATTTTACTTATTTATTTATTTAATTGTTTGTTTATTTATTTAGAGACGGAGTCTCTGTTGCCCAGGCTGGACTGCAGTGGCACAATCTTGGTTCACTGCAACCTCCGCCTCCCGGGTTCAAGCAATTCCAGTGCCTCAGCCTCCTGAGTAGCTGGATCACAGGCATGTGCCACCATGCCCAGCTAATTTTTGTATCCCTAGGGAAGATGGGGTTTTGCCATGTTATCTAGGCTGGTCTCGAGCTCCTGGGCTCAAGCGACCCACCCACCTGGGCCTCCCAAAGTGCTGGGATTATAGGTGCAAGCCACTGCACCCGGCCACAGCTGTTGTTTTCTCACTGGCTTGAGAACTGTTTCTCTCAGGCTGGTCAAGGTTATGATAATGTGTGTGCTGTGTGCACGTGTGTGTGGTCAGATTCCATTTTTCTAACGCAAAGTTTCTATTTGGGTATCTGCTGTTTAATTTTTCAAGGATTTTCTTTCCCGGTTGCTAAGGAAAGTGCATTAAATTTTATCTTTGCATCCTGTAGAACTGTTTGTGAATAATACACAGCCAGAGGGATGATTGGCTGAGAAAACATATAGGAAGGAAGTTGGGGGGGGTGTGGGGATTTCTATGTGAGACCCAAGAAACACCTTTGATCTTTAGATTTCAAAGTGGGAAACTCAAGGTGAGGTGGGAGCGGAATTAGGAGTAAACCCAAGAAGACCGACGGGGCAGTTCCTCCTGGCAGCCACAGAATGGCTACGTGGCATGCGATCAGTGATATCTCAGAGGGGGTTGTTGTCTTTGCCTTAGACGAGTTCCAAGAAGCAGAAGTTCGTGAGCCAAACACAAGGTGGTTTTCTGGCGGGTACCAGGGCTGGAAGAGGGGCCAGTTCTTAACCATAAATCCCTTTCCATGCCCAAGGCCAAGCTCCTGTAAGTAACTCTTTTCTTTCTTTTCCTTCCTTCCTCCCTCCCTCCTTCCCTCCTTTCTTTCTTTCTTCCTTCCTTCCTTTCTCTCTTTCTTTCTTTTTTCTTTCTCTTCCTTTCCCTCCCTCCCTCCTTCCCTCCTTTGTCTCTCACTCTTTCTCTTCCTTCTTCCTTCCTTTCTTCATTTCCTCTTTCTTTCTCCTTCCATCCTTCATCAGACAAGGTCTCACTCTGTCACCCAGGCTAGAGTGCAATGGCACAATCATAGCTCATTGCAGCCTCAAACCCTGTGCTCAAATGATCCTCCCACCTCAGTCCCTCAGGTAGTTTTTAAACTTGTTTGTAGAGATGGGTCTCGCTATATTGCCCAGGCTTGTCTCAAACTTCTGGTCTCAAGGGATTCTCCTGACTCAGCCTCCCAAAGTGCTGGGATTATAGGCGTGAGCCTCTGCCCTGGCCCACTCTCCTTTGTTTAGCCAGGCTAGGGGGACATAAGTGGAGAGACTCACATTTATTTGAGTTGCTTGCTTTATTCTCTATGTGATAATTTCCTTCTTTCCAACTTCCTCATGCCCTCCTCAGCCTCCTCTCGGCTTCTGTGTGTGAGTGAAGGTGCTTCACTACACCTTATGCTTTGGGTCTCATTCATTTTATTTTTTTTGTTTTGTTTTGTTTTGAGATGGGGTCTCACTCTGCTGCCCAGGCAACAGAGTACAGTGGCACCATCTCAGCTCACTGCAACCTCCTCCTCCCAGGTTCAAGCAATTCTCCTGCCTCAGCCTTCCGAGTAAATGGGATTACAGATGCCTGCCACCATGGCCTGCTAATGTTTGTATTTTTAGTAGAGATCGGGTTTCACCATGTTGGCCAGGCTGGTCTCCAACTCCCGACCTCAGGTGATCTGCCCGCCTTGGCCTCCCAAAGTGCTGGGGTGACAGGTATGAGCCACCGTGCCCGGCTGTGGGTCTCATTCATTTTACTTGGAGCCCAAATCCACTGGTGGTTCAGGTTCCCAGTCATTCTCAGCATTCTATGATCACAGGCCTCAGAGAGCAGTGCACCCAGTGGCCCTCAAATTATGGTTTCCATAGGAGGCTATTAAAACTTGATTTCTGAGAGGAAAATTGGGGATTTTGTGTTTTCCCTTTTAGACTTGAGTGTTCTGTTACTGTGGGTGAGCTCTTCTAGAAACTTCCAAGCAGTTTCAAAGGGCATTTAGGTGTCATCAGGAAGTGTGATTATTTGATGACATGATATTTGGGCTTTAGAAAAACAGCATGTCATCTGTTTTATTTATTCCTTGATGACTTTTTTTTTTTTTTGAGATGGAGTCTCACTCAGCTGCCCAGGCTGGAGTGCAGTGGCACAATATCTGCTCACTGAAACCTCCTCCTTTCGGGTTCAAGCAATTCTCGTGCCTCAGCCTCCCCAGTAGCTGGGATTACAGGCACCCGCCACAGTGGGGACAAACACCATTTTCCCCAAGAATGCATCAAAGAGGGGAAAAAAAACTACAGTTGCTTGGTGCACGCTTTGAATTCCATCGTTTAATCCTGAGGTCAGCAACCTTTTTGACACCAAAAGACTGGTTTCGTGGAATGGAAGACTGAAGACTGTCTCCAGAGACGGAGCGCAGTGGGGGTGGGGGGGCGGTTTCGAGATGAATCCAATGCGTTACATTTACTCTGCGCTTTTTATTTCTATTACATTGTAATATATAATGAAATAATTATACAGCTCACCATAATGTAGCATCCGTGGGAGCCCTCAGCTTGTTTTCCTGCAAATAGACGGTCCCATCTGGCGGTGGTGGGAGACAGTGACAGATCATCAGGCATTAGAGTCTCATAAGGAGCGCGCAACCTGGATCTTTCGCATGCGCAGTTCACAGTACGGTTCACGCATGCGCAGTTCACAGTACGGTTCACGCATGCGCAGTTCACAATAGGGCTCACGCTCCTACGCTGTTGATCTGACAGGAGGCAGAGCTCAGGTGGCGACGTGAACAATGTGAACAATGAACAATGTAGATACAGAGGAAGCTTCGGTCGCTCGCCCGCTGCTCACCTGTGGCCCGGTTCCTGACTGCCTGGATTGAAACCAGACTGGATAACATGGCAAAACCCCATCTGCACAACAAATACAAGAATTAGCTGAGTGTGCATCACAAGTGTGTGCCTGTAGTCCCAGCTACTTGAGAGTCTAAGGTGGGAGGATGGAGTGAGCCCAAGAGGTTTATTCCTTGATGACTTTTTTTTTTTTAAGATGGAATCTCACTCTGCTGCCCAGGCTAGAGTGCAGTGGTGCAATCTCTGTTCACTGAAACCTCCTCCTCCCGGGTTCAAGCAATTCTCCTGCCTCAGCCTCCCAAGTAGCAGGGATTACAGTGTGCCACCACACCCAGCTAATGTTTGTATTTTTTAGTAGAGATGGGGTTTCACCATGTTGGCCAGGCTGGTCTTGAACTGCTGATCTCAAGTGATCCACCCGCCTTGGCCTCCCAAAGTGCTGGGATGACAGGCGTGAGCCACCGCACCAGGCCTTCCTTGACGACTCTTTGAGTTGTTTCCTTTTGGGAAAGAGGTGAATGCAGGGTTGATGGGAATGTGGGGAGACTGTGGATTCAAATGCAAATGCACACATACCGGTGTCTGGCCGTGATCTTCCTGGACTCAGCTGTGGGATCCTGGAGGGCAGTTTCTGCTTCCTGTGCAGCTGCAGTGAGTTATGATGGCACCCACTACACTCCAGCCTGGGTTACAGAATGAGACTCTGCCTCTCAACTCCCTGGGTGGGAGGGGGAAGTGTGGGGAACCCCTGGTTGAATCCATCCAGCCCTGTCTTCCCCATGAAATATAGAAAGTTTTGAGTGATGTTTGGGAGGCCGAGGCGGGTGGATCACGAGTTCAAGAGATCGAGACCATCCTGGTCAACAAGGTGAAACCCCGTCTCTACTAAAAATACAAAAAATTAGCTGGGCATGGTGGCGCGTGCCTGTAATCCCAGCTACTCAGGAGGCTGAGGCAGGAGAATTGCCTGAACCCAGGAGGCGGAGGTTGTGGTGAGCCTAGATCGTGCCATTGCACTCCAGCCTGGGTAACAAGAGCGAAACTCCGTCTCAAAAAAAAAAAAAGAAAGAAAGAAAGAAAGTTGTGAGTGATGTTTTGTGCATCATCCCCTCCAGAACTCAAGTTAGCCCAAGGGGCCGCAATGGTTCCCTTCTGCACGTGGGGAAACTGAGGCACATAAAGCCGAGTCACGTGACCAGGAAGTAGCTGTGTCTGCTTGAAACTCAGGTCTGTCTGATGCCATGATTTTTTGCACTCCACATGCTGGTGATTGAAGCTGTGGCTCGAAGGTCTGATGGGAGAGTCTCAGGCAGTGTCTCACTCTGTCACCCAGGCTGCAGTGCCGTGATGGGATCATAGCCCACTGCAACTTTGACTAATCCATCCTCCTACCTCAGACTCCCGAGTAGCTGGGACTACAGGTGTGTACCACAATGCCCTCCTAACTTTTGTATTATTTGTAGAGATGGGGAGGTCTTGCCGTGTTGCCCAGGCTGGTCTTGAACTCCTGACCTCAAGTGATCCTCTAGCCTCAGCGTCCCAAAGTGCTGGGATTACTGGCATGAGACAGACACTGCAGGAGGCTTAAGAGAGCAGATTTGGACAATGTAATATTTCTCTGGACTCCTCCTACTGTCCCCATCTTAGGCCTGGCTGCTGTGGGACTGACAGGCATTGCAGGCTGTCCATCTCTTCCTTAGCTTGATTGCATAACAGAGATGAGAAAGGAAGGCGAGAACTCAGTTAGAAAGTTGGCATTTGGCTCTCTGGTTGTTCAGTGCAAGAAAGTAAGGGCCGGGCGCGGTGGCTCAAGCCTGTAATCCCAGCACTTTGGGAGGCCGAGGCGGGTGGATCACGAGGTCAAGAGATCGAGACCATCCTGGTCAACATGGTGAAACCCCGTCTCTACTAATACAAAAAAAATTAGCTGGGCACGGTGGCGCGTGCCTGTAATCCCAACTACTCAGGAGGCTGAGGCAGGAGAATTGCCTGAACCCAGGAGGCGGAGATTGCGGTGAGCCGAGATCGCGCCATTGCGCTCCAGCCTGGGTATCAAGAGCGAAACTCCGTCTCAAAAAAAAAAAAAAAAAAAAAAAAGAAAGTAACATGTTGGCTTTTATAGAATAACCTTCTGAGGAAATTAACAACCCAGGTATTTCAGCCCCCTGTGAACTTGCTTGGAGCATGGTAGCAATTTGTAACGAAATGTTCTTGCAGGCCCAGTGCTGAGATCTCTCTGTCTACCCTTTAGGCTGTGGAACGGTCTGTTCTAACCATCAGGTTGTATCTGGAGCTCAGATACTGCCCGACACTCCATAGGAGCTCAGATCTGTTGACAGGCGACTAGAGGATTCTAGAGGATGGGACTAGCAACCGGAGGTGTTTTGCTGTCTAGTAAACTTTTTCTTTTCGTTTTTTTTTGAGATGGAGTTTCACTTTTGTCACCCAGGCTAGAGTGCAGTGGTACAATCTCGGCTCACTGTAACCTCCGCCTCCCAGGTTCAAGTGATTCTCCTGCCTCAGCCTCCCAAGTAGCCAGGATCACATGCACTTCCCATCACGCCCAGATAATTTTTGTATTTTTAGTAGAGATAGGAGTTTTATCGTGTTGGCCAGGCTGGTCTCGAACTCCTGACCTCAACTAATCTGCCCACCCTGACCTCCCAAAGTGCTAGGATTATAGGCGTGAGCCACCATGCCCAGCTCTACCCATCTTTCTTACATGATGATATCCAGCAGCCAGTCTGATAGGAAAGCATCGTTTGTCTTTATTATCCTTCTTGGATTTTCCCTGCAGAGGTGCCCGGACTCAGTAGCATAAATCCAGGTGGAGCTGGGAAGTTCCAGGTGTCTGGGCTATTTGCTCCCGTGGACAAAGAGCTGCAAAGTGGGGCTGAGTAGCCAGTGAAGTCTGAGGATCCAGAGGGAAACTTACTCCTTTCTCTTGCTGAAATACACATGGGCAAGAAATGGACCTCACCCCCAATCAGAGAACTTCACACTTTTTTCTAATAGAGTAGCAGTGTCTGAAGTGTATACGCAGGGAGTACCCGCCCTGGGTAAAGAAGGCCTTGAGGCTTCTGGCATGGAGATGACACACAGAGCCTCTCATAACTTCTGGAGTGGAAAATAAAGCAGTCATTCCAGGCTGCGTGCTGTGGCTCACAGCTATAAACCCAGTAGATTGGGAGGCCGAGGCAGGTCGATCACCTGAAGTCAAGACTTCAAGTCCAGCCTGGCCAACATGGTGAAACCCTGCCTTTACTAAAAATACAAAATAAAATAGAATTAGCTGAGCTTGGTGGTGGGCACCTGTAATCCCTGCTACTCAGGAGGCTGAGGCAGGAGAATTGTTGAACCTGGGAGGCGGAGGTTGCAGTGAGCGAGGAGCCTGTAATCCCAGCTACTTGGGAGGCTAAGGCAGAAGAATTCCTTGAACCTGGGAGGCGGAGGTTGCAGTGAGCCAAGATCGCACCACTGCACTCCAGCTTGGATGACAAGAACAAAACTCTGCCCCCCACCCAAAAAAAAAGAAAAAAGAAATTAGAGCAGTCATTCTGGCTTTTAGGAACCCACAGAATCAGTGGGTGACTTTTGTCACGATGGCATTTGAAATAGGTGCATTTCCGTCTGACTTGCGATTCTGTTTCATGGTGTCCCTGCAGACTTTCAGTACGTCCTCAGGTGGACTTGTGTCCTTCAGGAGTTGAGGAAATTTTCTCCATTCCCTGTCTCTGTTCCTAGACTCTGCCAGCTCGTGCACGCAGCAGCTCCCAGGAAACCGTCAACCTGTGCACTTTCAAAACCACCATATCCTTGTTATTGAAAAGCCATCAGTCATGTGAGCTGAACTTTCTTATGGTTGAGACTGTCCCCAGGGAAACCCGCCTTGCAATTCAGACCCTCTTCGGAGATCAATTCCAAACTCTCTCATCCTGTTCCCACTTCCTTGTTCCCACGGAGGCTGCGGCTCTCTCTCTCTCTGCCACTTGGAAATTGTCAAATTGTCATGCCTAATTCCAAAAATGACACAGAAAACTTAAACACGTGGCTAAATTTAAACAGAATTCAAAGGCACAAGGCATTTTCAGGGAGAGAGGGAGAGCTTTAGCATTGTTTGAAGGGATCTTTTTTTTTCTTTTTTCTTTTTTTTTTAAATTATACTTTAAGTTCTGGGGTACATGTGCAGATCGTGCAGGTTTGTTCCATAGGTATACATGTGCCATGGTGGTTTGCTGCATCCATCCCCCCGTCACCCATATTAGGTATTGCTCCTTATGTAGCCCTCCCCAATCCCTCCAACCCCTGCTATCCCTCCCCTAGCTCTCCCACCCCCAGACTGGCCCTGGTGTGTGATGTTCCCCTCCCTGTGTCCATGTGTTCTCATTGTTCAACACCCACTTATGAGTGAGAACATATAGTGTTTGCTTTTCTGTTCTTGTATCAATTTGCTGAGAATGATGGTTCCAGCTTCATCCATGTCCCTGAAAGAAACATGAACTCATCCTTTTTTGTGGCTGCATAGTATTCCATGGTGTATATATGCCACAATTTTCTTTATTTAGTCTATCTTTGGTGGGCATTTGGGTTGGTTCCAAATCTTTGCTATTGTGAACAGTGCTGCAATAAACATACGTGTGCATGTGTCTTTATAATTGAATGTTTTATAATCCTTTGGGTATATAATCAGTAATGGGATTGCTGGGTCAAATGGTATGTCTAGTTCTAGATCTGAAGGGATGATCTTTAATGAGTTGAGGGTCACCTAGAATAGAATTAAACTGTGGAGAGCAAATGGTTGGAAACGCAAGGAGAAACCTCGGAGAAGATGCCAACACATCCTTGATCTTGTAGATAAGACGCAGGTAAGAAAAAGTTTGGATAACATGGTTAATAAGATTGTGGTAACAGATAGGACTGAACTTTGCACTCTGCAAACAGTGTACATTTTAAAGTGCTCTTGGAATATTTAGAAAAATTAATCATCTGTTAAATCTGAGAAAAAAAACCCAAACGAATGCATTCCAAAAAAGCAGACATTGTACTGGCTGCAATCTCTGGCTTCAAGTAAGCATAACTGAAAATTAATTTTTAAAAGCTTAAGTGAACAACCATGCAAGAGAGACTCCTACCACTTGATAACTAAAAAGAAAATAAAAACCAAAAAAACAAAAACAAAAAACCCCAAAAGGGCTGGGAATGGTGGTTCACATCTGTAATCCCAGCACTTTGGGAGGCCAAGGAGGGCGGATCACCTGAGGTCAGGAATTTGCGACCAGCCTGGCCAACATGGTGAAACCCTGTCTTTACCAAAAACACAAAAATTAGCCAAGTGTGTTGGCACATGCCTGTAATCCCAGCTACTTGGGAGACTGAGGCAGGAGAATCGCTTGAGCCCGGGAGGCAGAGGTTGCAGTGAGCTGAGATCACACCATTGCACTCTAGCCTGGGCGACAAGAGCTAAACTCCATTCAAAAAAAAGAAAAAAAAAAACCCGAAAAACCAACCCCTAAGTCTTAAGTTGGAGTGCTGCCAGAATACACTATTTTAAGATGACGACGACGTGGTCATGGAGACAAAGGCAGAAGTTTAAATGATTACAGAGAAAATGTGCTTGACATTTTACTATAAAAATATAGAGAGAAATCACAGAAATGAGATGATGAATATTGGAAATAATAAATTAGCACAGACAAACTGAGTAGAAAACAAATAGAACTGACAAAGTAAAACAGCTGGATCTTTTAGAGCTATGCTGCTCACTAGGGTGGCCCCAACCCATGTGAAAATTAAATTAGAAATTCATTTTCTCAGTCACAGCAGCCAAGTTCCCAGTGCTCAGTGGATGGTTAGTGACTACTGAATTGGACAGTATAGATACAAAACTTTTCCATCATTGGGCCAGGCGTGGTGGCTCATGCCTGTAATCCTAGCACTATGAAGCTGAGGCAGGCAGATCATGAGGTCAGGAGTTCAAGACCAGCCTGGCTAATGTGGTGAAACCCCATCTCTACTAAAAATACGAAAATTAGCCAGGCGTAGTGGCGGGTGCCTGTAATCCCAGCTACTCGGGTGGCTGAGGCAGGAGAATTGCTTGAACCTGGGAGGCGGAGGTTGTAGTGAGTGAGATCATGCCATTGCACTTTAGCCAGCCTAGGCAACAAGAGCAAGACTCCATCTCAAAAAAAAAAAAAAAAAAAAAGAACCCTTCAATCACTGTATCACTGCTGTAAGTTTGTTGGACAGTGCTGTTTTAGAGGGAAGAATCAATAAAATAGAATAACTAAGACAAAGGAGGAGGATAGAACAAATATTGTATATTGTATATAAAATTAAGATTGAAAACAGGTATAATTGATTTATTATTGATTGATTGAGACAGAGTCTTACTTGGTTGCACAGGCCAGAGTGCAGTGGTGTGATACCTGCTCACTGCAACGTCCGTCTCCTGGGTTCAAGTAATTCTCCTGCCTCAGCCTTCAGAGGAGCTAGGATTACAGGCACACACCGTCATGCCTCACTAATTGTTGTACTTTTAGTAGAGAAGGGGTTTCACCCCATTGGCCAGGCTGGTCTGGAACTCCTGACTTCAGGTGATCTGCCCACCTTGGCCTCCCAAAGTTCTGGGATTAAAAACAGATGTCATTTAAATCCATAGAAAATTGTAAAGACAGCTCTACTAACAATTTTGGAAATATTAAGAATAACTTCATTTACTGATTTAAGTGTTACTTTTATTTAGATTGTTTCTCGTTACCCGAAATTGAGGCTCTGAATTTGCCTCAGAGAACAGCTATGCCTATCTCTCATAAGCTGCACTCTCTCATTATCAATAATTTCTAAATAGCCTATAAAATGTATATGGACTCAAAAAGCAGCAAACATAAGTAAGTTGAAACTCAACAACCTTTAAAAAGTTACTCCTGTACTAAATTGCATAAAATGTGTACTACCTACATGAATGAGAAAAACAAACAAACAAAAAACTTCCAAAATGTGCCCAACAAGCAGGGTTTTTTGCACCTTACCACGAGTAGCTTTCTGGAGCAAGCTGGGGTGGTTTGAGGTGTGACTTGGCAATCACAAACACAACCATTTTTTATGTAGAAGTGTTTTTTTTTTTTGACAAGGTCTCATTGTGTTACCCAGGCTGGAGTACAGTGGCACGATCCTAGCTCACTGCAGCCTCAACTTCCTAGGCTCAAGCAATCCTCCTGCCTCAGCCTCCCAAGTAGCTGGAACTACACTCGTGTGTCATTATGCACAGCTAATTATTATTATTATTATTATTATTAAAAGAGATGAGGTCTTGCTATGTTGCCCAAGCTGATCTTGAACTCCTAGGCTCAAGCAGTCCTCCCACCTCAGCCTCCAAAGAGCAGCCTCTGTATCTTGAACTCCACACCTCAAACCCAGGTTGTCCACATCTAAGCACCTGTCTTTTCGGTTTGCTGTTTCTCTCACGAGTCGTATCCAGTTGCCCCAGGTGGAAACTTGGGCATGATCCAGTAGATAAGTCCCGACAACTCCACCTCCCCGATGGCTTCAGAAGCCAGCCTCTTCTTTTCTGTTTCCTCTGCCTCTCACCTTCCTCATCCATCTACCATAAGCCAGAAAAGTGACCTAAGTATGAATCTGATGATGTTCTTTCTGCCTGGCGTCTTTCTTTGGCGTCTCCGTTGGGGTAAAGTCCAAGCCCCTTGGCTCCCTGTCTTTCCTCTCTGGTCTAATCTTCTGTTCCTCTCACCCTGTACTTTGCCCTTCATCAACTCTGAACTGTTTATAGTTCTCTGAACGGAGCCTGAGTGATTCACACATTTGCACGTACTGTTCCTCCCCTGCTGTGATAAAGCAACAGTCACCTAACCCCCACACCACCCCACTGCATTTTTTTTTCTATAAGATTTATTATGCGCCTACTGTGTGTACAGCTCTGGGATGTCATAATAAGCAAGACAGACACCATCCTTCCCTTCATGGGGCATATGTGTCTTGTGCATACTAGAAGGGCAGGGACAGGGTCTCCATCCATTTCTGCATTCCAGTGCCAAAAGGGTGCCAGATCTGGGTGGCCTGGGGTAGGGAACAGGTAAACATAACTCACAGTGTAACGCCATGTTACAGCCAGGCGGGGAACCTCAGGCCTGTGATCACAACACATCTGGAAGCCAAGGTGGGAGGACTGCTTGAAGCCAGGAGTTTGAGACCAGCCTAAGTAACATAGAGAGACCCCCCCAACACCTACAGAAAAGGAAAAAAACAAAATAAAACAACAACAACAACAACAACAAAAAACCTGTGCACAGCACATACTGCTGTAGTCCTAGCTCCTTAGGAGGCTGAGGTGGGAGGATCACTTGAGCCCAGGGGTCCTAGAGTGCAGTGAGCTATGATGGCACCATTGCACCCCAGCCTTGGCCACAGAGCAAGACCCTGTTAAAAAAATAAAAAACACCAAACCAAATCAAACAACCCCCCCCCACACCAAATTCCATGATATCACACCCTGTTCCCAGTCTGTCTGGGAGACCTGGGTTCAAGTTCTGGCAGAGCTGGTTGTTGGCAAAGTAGCCCTTGTATGCCTCAGTTCCTTCAACTCTAATGGGGATGATTGCTTGAATAATTGAGTTAATATGACCTCACGGATGAATTGGACCATGTGTGCTGCAAACAGAATACACATTTTAAAGTGTATTCAGGCTGGGGCAGAGGCTCATGCCTGTAATCCCAACACTTTGGGAGGCTGAGGCAGGAGATCACTTGAGGCCAGGAGTTCTAGACCAGCCTGTGCAACATAGTGAGTCCCTATGTCTACAAAAAAATAGAAAAAATTAGCCAGGCATAGTGATGCACGCCTGTAGTCCCAGCTACTCGGGAGGCTGAAGTGGGAGGATGGCTCGAGCCTGGGAGTTTGAGGCTGCAGTGAGGGATGATCACTCCACTGCACTCCAGCCTGGGGCGACAGTGAGAACCCCTGCCCCCTGCCAAAAAAAGTGTATTTATGGGGGTGAATGTTAAATGAGAATGTGCACTTGCTGCCTTGGTTTACTGGAACTGCAAATTCACTGGGGACATACAAGTTTTCAAATGCATGGGGAACATTTGGCTGGAGGTCACCCCAAAAAGGTAGCCTGTGGATTTTAAGAATGTATTTGTGAGTATGGTTCTCGTTTTTCTGGGCGAGTGGTGGGTGAGAATACAGGATGCACTGGCCCGGGGAGTCCAGAGATGCGGACCCTCCCTCCTGCAATGTGGGGAATTTTTCTGTGTGACCCTCGTGAGCCGCTGCCCCTTTGTGGGCCCCTCCCGAGGGAGGCCTGGGGTCAGGGCGCCCCTTGGCCGTCCCGGGCGCTGCCACGCAGTGACCCGATCTCCTCCCGGGCACACGCCCAGCGCCTCGTGCAGCCTCAGCCACCCCGGTGCATGCTTGATGCGCCCTTGCACTCTCGGTTTCTCCTTTTCCGTAGCTTTTTCCAAAGTTCCAACCGTGGCAGGCTCGCCCTGCAGGGTCTGCAGCCACGAGGGGCCCTCCCAGGGCGCCCCCTCCTCTGGCCCCAACCGCCTAAAGGCGGCCACTGCCAGATAGCGAGTCCGGGTAGCTGGGCCCCCCGACCCCGCACACCCGGGGGGCGGGGCCAGCGCCGCGGCAGCACGCCCGCCCATTGGCTGAGCGCGAGGGCGGCTCTGTGGCCGCCGCCACTGCCGGGCCTGGATTCTCCGGAGCGGAGCGCGCCCCGGCCTTTGAGCTGCGCGAAGGCCTCTAGCTCGAGGGGGCGGGGCCTTCACTGCTCAGGGTTCCCTCCCTCGCCCCTGTGCACACAGACACACTTGCAGACACACACCCCCATCATGGACACAAACACTCCCACTCCCACACTCCCGCCATGGGGACACACACACACACACACACACACACCCACTCCCACATTCCTACTCTGGAACCGACCAATCCTGGGGCTGTTCTAGCGAGGTAGCTGGGAGGCCCCTGAGACCCCGTCTCTTTCCGGGCCTCTACGTGCGCGGTATTTCTCCGAAGACATCCGCAGCATGCAAAGGGTCCACAGGGACTCACTCTCTCCCCACTCACTCACTCGCTGCCTTACTCACACACTCTCTCTTGGAAAGAGCAAGGCTGCGGCTCCCAAAGCGGGAAGGCCCCCCCGGGACTCCGTTCCCTTTGTAGCCTCTGCACGCGCCGTATGTCTCCAAAGACCTGCGCGGTTGGATTCCAGAGGCGTGCGCGTGTTGGGCGGTATTGTCAGGTAAGGAAAAGGGGCGCTTCCTCTTTTCAAGGACACGTGCTCCTGCGGTCGTCGCTGCTGACCACCCAGCTGTCAAAAGTTCACTCCTTTGCCTGCCCCCAACCCCTGCCCCTCCGCCATTAAATCATTTACTAGATTCCAAGGAGAGGAATTTGGCTCTGGGGACTCGAACCGCTGAGGTCAGGGTCCGGAGCAAGTGTGGGAGAGAAAGGCCTTGAATGGAAACAAAATAAATTACTTTAAGGAGTTTATAAAATTCACACTCATAGGGAGAGCCGCGAGGCCCTGTGGTGAATGTACCAGCAGGCCCATGACGCAACTGTTCCGTTTGGAAATTTCTGGAAAGCAGTAATTTTTGAATCATAAATCTTGAGTGTTTTTTCTTTCTTTCTCCTTTTTTTTTTAAACGACAGGCTCTGGAAAGAATGTAACAAAATGTTATTAACTTATGTGGGACTATGGAATCATTTAATGGTGGTTTCTGGTTTCTGTTTTGTTTTTACCACATACCTTCTTAATTAAGGAAAACTCAGACTGATTTCAACTTAAAAAGGGAGGCAAAGAAAAAAGTGTCATGAGTGTCTGCATTTTTGTTCGCAAGTCATTTAACAACACAGCGCTGCATCTCATCTGCTATTTTTCTGTCTTTTAACCTTGCTTTGGATAAATTGGTCACTTTTTGTTTTTGATGTAGTTTTAAGCTTACAGAAAAATTGCAAGATTATATCTAGATCGATCAATTGTTTACCTTTTATCCTAGTTGTTCTATTATCTCTAATATATATATGCACACACCTTATATACGTTTATTTCCCTGAACTATTTGGGTCAGTTGCAGGCATGATACATATAGCTTAATTCTTCAGTGGATATTTCCTAAGAAAGTTCTCAGGCTGGGCGCAGTGGTTCACGCCTGTAATCCCAGGACTTTGGGAGGCCGAGGCAGGTGGATCACCGGAGGTGGGGAGTTCGAGACCAGCCTGGCCAACATGGAGAAACCCTAACTCTACTAAAAATAAAAAAATAGCCGGGTGTGGTGGCATGGGCCTGTAATCCCAGCTATTCAGGAGGCTGAGGCTGGAGAGTCTCTTGAACCTCGCAGGTGGAGGTTGCAGTGAACCGAGATCGCGCAATTGCACTCCAGCCTGGGCAAGAAGAGCGAGACTTAATCTCAAAAAAAAAAAAAAAAAAAAGAAGGAAAAGAAAACAAAGTTAGTTCTCTTATACAGTGAGGGTATTAGTACCATGGTCAAAATCAGGAAATTAATATTGATAGTCTTTTGATCCAGTGTCTTCTATAATTCTCATAAGTTGTCTCAATATTACCTTACGTAGATATTTTTTTCTAGTTGAAGGTTCCAATCTAGGATCACACTTTGCTTTTGAATGCTGCTGACTCCTTAGTCTGCACAGTTCCTCAGTTTTCTATGTCTTTCACAACTCTGGAATTTTTTTTCTTGAGTAGCAGACTCACTCTCTGTCACCCAGGCTAGAGTGCAGTGGCACCATCTTCGCTGACTGCAGTCTCCGCCTCCTGGGTTCAAGCGATTCTCCTGCCTCAGCCTCCCGAGTAGCTGTGATTAACGCCCGGCTAATTTTTGTATTTTTAGTAGAGACAGGGTTTCACCATGTTGGCCAGGCTGGTCTCAAGCTCCTGACTTCAAGTGACCTGCCTGCCTCAGCCTCCTAAAGTGCTGGGATTGTGGGCCAGAGCCACCACGCCCAGTTGGCAAAGACAATTTTAAGATAAACTTTGTAAAAGCTCTCACCGATGGCTGTCAGCTGTTTTATGCGGTCATTATTAGAATATTTGGGAGTAGAATCATGCAACTGATCAATAAGATTGTTTATTGTCTAACAGAGACTTTTAAAAAATGTATTTCCAGGCTGGGCATTACAGCTTATACCTATAATCTAAGCAGTTTGGGAGCTTGGGGAGAGCAGATCACTTGAGCCTAGGAGTTCGAGACCAGCCTGGGCATTATTGTGAGGCCTCATCTCTACCAAATACATACGTATATACATACCAAAATTAGTCGAGCATAGTGGTGGGCGCCTGTAATCCCAGCTACTCAGGAGGCTGAGGCAGGAGAATTGCTGGAATCCGGGAGGCAGAGGTTGCAATGAGCTGAGATTACACTATTTCACTCCAGACTGGGTGACAGTGAGATTCCATCTTAAAAAAGAAAAATCATCCATGCCGTTATGGGATGAGCATTTAATTTCTTTTTATTGCTGAGTGGTGTTTCCTTGTATGGATGTGCCACGGTTTATCCCTTCTCCAGTTGAGGGACATTCCTTGTATGGATGTGCCACGGTTTATCCCTTCCCCAGCTGAGGGACATTCCTTGTATGGATGTGCCACGGTTTATCCCTTCCCCAGTTGAGGGACATTCCTTGTATGGATGTGCCACGGTTTATCCCTTCCCCAGCTGAGGGACATTCCTTGTATGGATGTGCCACGGTTTTATCCCTTCCCCAGTTGAGGGACATTCCTTGTATGGATGTGCCACGGTTTTATCCATTCCCCAGTTGAGGGACATTCCTTGTATGGATGTGCCACGGTTTATCCATTCCCCAGCTGAGGGACATTTGAGTTGTTTCTAGTTCTGAGTGATTATGAATGTAGCCATTATCAGCATTCAAGTACAGGTTTTTGCATGAACACATGTTTCCATTTTACCTGGGTAAAACCCTAGGAATGAGATTTCCAGGTTGTGTGGTAAGGATAAGAAGCATATGCTTAACTTTATTTTTATTTTATTTATTTATTTTTGAGACCGAGTCTCTCTCTATTGCCCAGGCTGGAGTGCGGTGGTGCAATCTCAGATCACTGCAGCCTCTGCCTCCTGAGTTCAAGCTATTCCTCTGCATCAGGCTCCAGACTAGCTGGTGTTACAGGAGTGCACCACCACACCTGGCAATATGTTGCATTTGTAGTAGAGACTCCTGAGCTCACGTGATCCTCTGGCCTCTGCCTTCCAGCATGCTGGAATTACAGGTGTGAGCCACTGTGCTGGCCCATATGCTTAACTTCATTTTTATTTTATTTTATTATTATCATTATTTGAGATCAAGTTTCGCTCTTGTCACCCAGGCTGGAGTGCAATAGCACCCAGCGATCTGCGCTCACCGCAATCTCTACCTCCTGGGTTCAAGAGATTGACAGCTTCAGCCTCCCGAGTAGCTGGGACTACCCACCACCATGCCCGGCTAATTTTGTATTTTTAGTAGAGAGGGAGTTTCACCATGTTGGCCAGGCTGGACTTGAACTCCTGACCTTTGGTGATCCGGCTGCCTTGCCCTCCCACAGTGTTGGATTACAGGCGTGAGCCACCATGCCTGGCCCATATGCTTAACTTTATAAGAAACTGCCTGGCACAGTGATTGACACCTATGAGCACAATGTGAGGCCAAGGTGGGAGGGTCACTTGAGGCCAGGTTCGAGACCAGCCTGGGCACCAAGCGAGACTCCATCCCTACAAAAAATTACAAAAATGTGAACTGAGTGGGCTGGCCCATCCCTGTAATCCAGCTACTTTAGAACTGGGGCCACACAACGAGAAAGAGAGAGAGAGAGAGAGAAAGAGAAGGAAAAAAGAATGGACTGCTGGGGCAACACATGAGAAAGAAAGGAAGGGAGGAGGGAAGGAAGGGAGGGAGGGAGGGAGGAAGGAAGGAATCACCAAAGAAAGAGAGAGAAGAAAGAAAGATAAAAATCCTCAAAGAAAGAGAAAGAAAGAACGAAAGAAAGGAGAGAGAAATAAAAATTGCCAAAGAAAGAAAGAGAGAAAGAGAAATTGCCAAACTGTTTTCCAAAGAAAGAAAGAAAGAGAGAAATGGCCAAACTGTTTTCCAAAGCAGCCATCCCATTTTGTATTCCCACTGTATATGTCTCTTTCCCTTCTCCACAAATGAATTAGACTCTTTAGACGTCGTGGTTCACCCTGATGCTTTTCAAGTGAATGCTCTCTGAGTAGCGATTCCAACTTCACAATGCATAGAGCAATCTCCGTTTCCACAGCTGCATCTGATTCCCCTGCCGACCCACAGGAATTTATTTACCCAGTCTTCTATGTCGGATCTTTAGGTTGTTTTCTGTCTTTTGCTCTTGTAAACACAAATGGCTCAGGTCTGACAGGGCAAAGAATATCCCTGTCCAGGCATCAACGTGTACATTGCCTCTGTTGTCTGCAGGGTAATTCCAAGGAGCAGAAATACTGCTTCAAATTGCACTTGCCTCTCAGTGCAACGTTTCTTCCTTTGCTTTGAACCGAAAAGCAAAGGAAACTTTGCTCCCTGAAGCAAACTGGTGTTTCTGTGGATCCCTCTGTCTGGGGAAGGTGTCTTTTAGTGGGGACATTGGGACATTGTTTTGCCTTGGGCGGGTCCACCAGAGAACTCTGACAGCAATCTCCTTTTCCCTCCATCGATTTATTTAGCTTTGAGTCTCTGATCTTCTCAACAGTGTATAGTGAAAAAGCCACTGGCAGGTGAATGTTTCAGGAAGGCGATGGTCGCTTCTATTTGCTCACCCAGGAGCTTTTGGGACGTTTAGGGAGAATTGGGGGAAAATTGGGACCAGCAGCTCAAGGTAGCTCTGAAGGGGAGAAGACGGATGGACACAGAACTTGCATTTCTGGAGAGAGGAGGTCTGGGGAGATGTTCCCTACACACAGCATGCACGTGCGTGCAGGTGTGAAGCGGTGACAGCTCCCGGGTGGCTTGGCATTTTCCTGAAAGTCTGCCGTCTTCCCGGGCAGACACAGCCTGGGCTGCTGATTGTCCCTACCCCAAACTAGAATCTGGGCAGGAACCGACACTCGGGCTTGATAAGTGTCAATGTAGGGGATCAGGTCAGGGACACAGTTAGAGGAAAGTCAACCCCGTCCTCCTCTGGGGCTGGCTCTAATCTTGCATGACACGTGGCTCTCACCATCTTCACTTTGCGGTCTGTCTCGCCAGAAGAAGCTGCTGGTTTGTGGCTGTGACCTGGGCTGGTGTCATGACCTGGGCTGCTTGTGACTCCCCTTCTTTCCTTCTTTCTTTCCTTCTTTCTCTCTTTCTTTCTTTCTTTCTCTGTCTCTTCTTCTTTTTCTCTTTTCTTTCTCTTTCTCTCTGTCTTTTCTTTCTTTATTCTTTCTATCTCTTTGTCTTTCTTCTTTCTCTGTTTTTTCTCTTTTCTCTTTCTCTTTATCTCTTTTTCTTCTTTCTTTCCTTCTTTCTCTCTTTTTTCTTTGTCCCTTCCTTTCCTTTTTTCTTTCTCTATCTCCTTTCTTTCTTTTTGTTCTCTTTTCTGCTTTCTTTCATTTTTTTCTTTCTCTTTCCTTATTTCTTTCCTTCTCTCTCTTTTTCTTTCTTTCTCCCCCTCCCTCCCTCCTTCTTTCTTTTCTGTCTCTCTCTCCTTCTTTCCCTCCTTCTTTCTCTCTTTCTTTTCTCTCTCTCTTCTTCCTTCCTTTCCTCCTTCTTTCTCTCTCTTTCCTTTCTCTGCCTTTTTCTTCTTTTTAGAGATAGGGTCTTTCTCTCTTACCCAGGCTGGAGTGCAGTGGCACAGTCATAGCTCACTGCAGCCTCAAACTCCTGGGCTCAAGCCATCCTTCTGCCTCAGTCTCCCAAATAGCTGGGACTACTGGCATTTGCCATCACATCTGGCTAATTTTTTTATTTTTATTTTTGTAGAGACAGGGTCTGGCTATTTTTGCCCAGGCTGATTTTGAACTATTGGACTTAAGTGATCCTCCCACGTTTGCCTCCCAAAGTGCCATGACATGCTCAAGCCACTGCACCTGACAGGCTCGTGATTTTCATGTGGAGTTTTTCACATTCTCTCCAACAGTTCATATTCAGAGGAACCAGCATGGGGAGCAAGAGCACTTGGGAAGATCCAGCGCCAGTTTAGAGACCTCCCGCTCAGCTAGGAGGTGCAGTGTATTGGAAAGACCAGCTCCCAACATATCAACGTGGGTTTAAGATCTCTCAAAGTGATCGCGTGGTCGGTCAGAAAGAAAGAGAGACAAGGACAAAGTTTTCCTTAAAGCTGGGCCAGGGGAGACACCACGTAAAGCCGCTCCGTAGATGTCTAAAGTTCTCCTGAAAACCTCAGTTTTTTATTATGCTCTTTCAGTAGGGGAGGGGGAGCGAGGTTATACAATGTTCCAGTGATAATTATGCAAAAAGAATACATTTGCCAAAACTGGTGCACAAAAATCACAACGTGGTATTATAGAAGCAGAACAATGTAAAGATAACTTTCTGTGTGTCAGCATAGAAATCATACACCTTAGCAAGATTGTAGGTTAAACACAAACTTATGATCGTCAGCAAGAACATATTGGGCTCACAGCTATGGGGGAACGGGATCTGACACAGGACAACCAGCCTGACCACAAAGCTGCAAGAGGAGGGGGCCTCCATGCAGGCCTGGAGGAGCGGTGGGAGAAGGACATTTTCATCCTTATCTCAACCACAGAGACAGACGCCCCTCATGTGTCCATTTATAGGCTCTCCATAAGGGTCGCATTCCCTTTCCAGGGCCATGATCAATATGCCTTTCCTGGGAAAGGCATCTGGGTAATGAGCCTCTCCATTACACGTCCGTGTATAGGCTTTCTGCAATAAGAAGCCCATTACACGCTGTCATCTCTCTCTGGCAGTCAAGCTACGTGGTTAGTCCTTTCACAGAGTTCCTGTTTTTACCGGAACAGCTCAGCAGAGCCAGAGTTACAAGTAACATCTCAGCATTTCACATTATTCTTCATTTTCTCAAATATAATCGATAGAGTAAGTAACAAGCATCGCAAAGCAAATAACTCATTTCGGGGAAACCAAATTCTAACAGAATTTACAGGTTAAAAATCAACAACAATTTCTTCTTGTTATATCAGATTGCTTGGGTTTTGCCAATTCTTCCAGAAGGCTGGGGTCACTCAGTCACCACCAAGGGGTCCACAGTATTCCCAGCAGCAGTGGCCACCCTGAGTGGCTTTTTTTCCTCTTTCTTTCCTGTCTCTCTCTCTCTCTTTCTTTTTTTTTTTTTTTTTGAAATGGAGTCTCACTCTGCCTCTCAGGCTGGAGTGCAGTGGCACAGTCTTGGCTCATTGTAAACTCCACCTCCTGGGTTTAAGAGATTCTCCTGCCTCAGCCTCCTGAGTAGCTGAGATTACAGGCATGCGCCACCACACCCAGCTAATTTTTATTTTTAGTAGGGACAGGGTTTCTCCATGTTGGTCAGCCTGGTCTCGAACTCCCAATATCAAGTGATCTGCCCGCCTCAGCCTCCTAAAGTTCTGGGGTTACAGGCATGTGCCACCATGCCCAGCTGAGATTATCTTTTCTCTGAGATGAAAATAATTTGCAGCATATCTGTCTGTAGGTTAGCACTAATTTCCATTAGTCTAGGCTCTAACAGAAATAGTAAAATCGGCCAAGTGTAGTGGGTCATGCCTATAATCTCATCACTTTGAGAGGCCAAGGTGGGCAGATCACTTGAAGTCAGACCAGCCTGGCCAACATAGTGAAACCCCGTCTCTACTAAAAATAGAAAAATTATCCTGGCATGATGACAGGTGCCTGTAATCCCAGCTATTCAGGAGGCTGAGTCAGAAGAATCACTTGAACCCCAGGATGCAGAGGTTGCAGTGAGCTGAGATCGCACCACCATACTCCAGCCTGGGCAACAGAGCAAGACTCTGTCTCAAAAAATAAAAATAAATAAAATAAATAAAATAAATAAAATCAATTACAGGTACATTTCACTAGAGCAGGTTGGTAAACTATCTGGCCTATTGCTGGCTTTCATTTATTTTTCATTATTATATTTTAAGTTGTGGGAAATTAAAATATATTTCATTATTATATTTCATTTATTCATTTATTTTACATTATCATATTTTAAGTTGTGGGAAACTTACATGTGCAGAACATGCAGGTTTGTTACATAGGTACACATGTGCCATGGTGGTTTGCTGCACCCGTCAACCCATCATCTACATTAGGTATTTCTCCTAATGCTATCCCTCCCCTAGCCCCTCACCCCACGAAAAGCCCCAGTGTGTGATGTTCCCCTCTTGTGTCCATGTGTTCTCATTGTTCAACGCCCCCACTTGTGAGTGAGAACATGCGGTGTTTGGTTTTCAGTTCCTGTGTTAGTTTGCTGAGAATGATGGTTTCCAGCTTCATCCATGTCCCTGCAAAAGATATGAATTCATCCTTTTTTTAGATACATAAATAAACTTTTATTAGACTCAGCCATCCCTCTTCACGTACGTACGTCTGTAGCTGCCATCATGCATCATGGCGGAGTTGAGTAGTTTCAACAGACACCACGTGTCCTGCAAAGCCTCAAGTATTTGCTTGTGGTCCTTTACAGAAAAAGCTGACCAACTCCTGTCTTGGAGAATGAAGGAGCTCAGATGGACCTACCAGACAGGGCTGTAACACAGGATCGCAGTCTCGAAGCCTCTGGCCTTGTTTGCAATGGTCGGATAATTTTTCTTCTTCGCATTGTCTAGGCCGGAAGGCTTATGTGTTTGAGAGGTTTTGTTAAGGCAATTGATGACCCTCTGAAGTGGCTCCAGCCTAGGAAATAAGCCCCTTCCTGTCCTAGTGTGTGTCCTTGCCAGAGCGCTGGGACTCCGTGGGCCCAGATTATTGTCGTCTGCTTTGTAGATTGCTTCCTTCAATTGAATTTCAACCCGAAGTTTCCCACAGACAGACCAGCGCTAACGATGATAGTTATGATAATTATAGGTACCCCTTGTCGCTGATTTCTATCAAGCCTAAAAATATCTGTATCAAAGAATCTGATGTGTTACTGACATCCTGTTTATTTTTTGCAACAACTGTAAGAAGGAAACAAGGGACTCTTATTAACAATCCCCCGCTTTCTTTTGGAGACGGAGTCTCACTCTGTCGCCCAGGCTGGAGTGCAGTGGCACAATCTCGACTCACTGCAACCTTTGCCTCCTGGGTTCAAGCGATTCTTCTGCCTCAGCCTCCTGAGTAGCTGGGATTACAGGTGTGTGCCACCACACCTGACTAATTTTTGTGTTTTTAGTAGAGATAGGGTTTCACCATGTTGGCCAGGCTGGTCTCGAACTCCTGACCTCAAGTAATTACCCACCTCAGCTTCCCAAAGTGCTGGGATTATAGGCGTGAGCCACTGCTCCCGGCCCCAAGATAATTTTCAAGAGTGATCCGTGCCATAAGGAAAATGTAATGAGATAATGTGTTAGCTCATGAATTCAGAAGGAGGGGCAACTTCTGCTGGAGAGGTCAGGGAAGGTCTGTGTAAGGTGTCGAGACTTGAAGGGTGCAAAGGAGCCAGTCATGAGGGGACAAGGGACCAGGGTGCTCCAGCCAGGACAGCTTACGCAAGGTCCTAAGGCAGGGCTGAGCCTGGGTGTGTGTGGGTGGGGGGAGCAGAAAGGAGGCCAGCATGGCTGCTGCCTGGGGTTGGGAGAAGGATTTAGCAAGACTGGCAGGGATTAGACCCACAAAGCCTGTAGGGAGGCTGGTTTTATTCTCTATGCCTGTACTGTCTAGTGTGGGAGATGGTAGTCATCTGTAGCTAATTAACATTGGAACTGTGTCAGGCACGGTGGCTCACACCTGTAATCCAGCACTTTGGGAGGCTGAGGTGGAAGGATCACTGGAGCTAGGAGGTCAAGACCAGCCTGGGCAACATAGGGAGACCCCGTTTCTACAAAAAATTAAAAACTTAGCTGGAGATGGTGGTGCATGTCCATAGTTCAGCTACTCAGGAGGCCAAGGTGGGAGGATCACCTGAGCCCAGGAGATTGAGGATAGTAATTGCATCACTGCATCCTAGAGCCTGGGCAACAGAGCCAGATCCCATCACACACACACAAAAGAAATCATTACACATTTTATCCCTGTGACAAAATAGCACATGTACCCCATAAATAGGTAAAATATTATTGTATCAATTTAAAACTTTTTAAAAATGTTAAACTGAAATTAAAATGAAATACAGTTAAAAGTTTGGTTCCTTGGTAAAAATTGTAACCCTGGTACACTGTTGATGGGAATATAAAATTGTGCAGCTAGGCCAGGCGTGGTGGCTCACACTGGTAATCCCAGCACTTTGGGAGGCCGAGGCCGGCGGATCACCTGCGGTCAGAGTTCGAGACCAGCCTGGCCAACATGGTGAAACCCTGTCTCTACTGAAAATACAACAAAATTAGCCAGGCGTGATGGTGGACACCTGTAATCCCAGCTACTCAGAAGCTGAGGCACAAGAATTCCTTGAACCCGGGAGGTGGAGGTTGCAATGAGCTTATATCTAACACTGCCCTCCAGCCTGAGTGACAGAGTGAGACTCCATCTCAAAATAAATAAATAACAAAGAATAAATCCCATATTATTCTAGTTACAGGAGGTCCCTAGAGTCGTCAGATTCACAGAGACAGAAAGTAGAATGGGAGGTGCCAGGAGCTGGGGAGGAGGGTGTGTGCGAGTGTTTCATGGGGACAGAGCTTCTTTTGGGAAGATGAGAAAGTTCTGGAGATGGGTGGTGGTGATGATTGCACAGCCATGTGAAAGTGTGTAATACCACTGAACTATACACTTAAACATGATTACAATAGTGAATTTTATGCTATGTGTGTTTTACCACAATTAAAAAAAAATCGGATTTCCTAGTTGTACTAACCACGTTCAGTAGCCACAGGGGAGAAGTGGCTACTGTGTCGGACGGCCCAGATAGAGAACGTTTCTGTCATCGCAGAAAGTTCCATCGGACCGTGCTTCTTGTATATGGATGTAGCTTCTGGGGCCACTTCTGTTCCCTGAGTTTGGCCAGTGGGATCCACTGTGCTGAGACTCACAGTCTGAGGATTTGGGGTAAAGAACACTCCCCAGCTTTCTTTCTTTTATTTTGTTTTTGTTTTGAGACAGAATCTGGCTCTGTCACCAAGGCTGGAGTGCAGTGGCATGATCTTGGCTCTCCCTGCAAACTCCACCTCCAGGGTTCAAGTGATTCTCATGCCTCAGCCTCCCGAGTAGCTGGGATTACAGGCGTGCACTACCATATCTGGCTAATTTTTGTATTTTTGGTTGAAATGGGGTTTCACCATGTTGGCCAGGCTGGTCTCAAACTCCTGACCTCAGGTGATCCACCGACTCGACCTCCCAAAGTGCTGGGATTACAGGCATGAGCCACCGCATCCGGCCACATTTGCATGTTTCAGTAATTCACAGGTCTCCTCCATTAGACCTTGTGCTCCCAAAGGCAGGGGCTGCGGCCGCCTCTTCCCCCATGCTGGCTGCAGTGTCTAGCTTAATGCAAGCAAGTATCTGTCGAAGCAATCAGTGGTTTGGGGGCAAGTTACTTAACCTCCCTGTGCCTTGGTTTCCCTTTTTGTAAAATATTTTTTTTTAATGAGATAACAATATATCTAGTTCACATTTGGGGTGCAGCAGCATGCTGGAGTTGGCTTGCTAGAGCCGATGGTGAAATTTCCAGGCCATTTTTGAGCTACTTGTTAAACATAGATATTCATAAAAATTACATAAACCTACAATTAAACAAATTACATTAAAATCAAAGGTTTTAAAATTAAAGATGTTTAAGGGTTTTAAAAAATAGTAAATACTCAACTTACCACCTCCTAATACATTGGATGCTTTCCTGTCATTCATGCTGTTGAGGGTATTTACTCCTTTGGTGTCAATAGTAGCGATACTTTGTATGTGCTTATAAATACTATTTAGAAGAATGCTACTCTGTATCTCTTGCCAGCTCTGTGTTTAGTAACTTTATGTTGGTAGCCTGAAATCCACCACTGGCAGGAATATTTACACCATGGAAATTGGCAAATGCTGTATAAATCTGGGCCCCTCTGCCCCCCTCCCCCAGGCAGCAGTTAAACATTTACAGGCACACCAATCGTTCGGAGGCTTAAACCAGTGAATAGATGGCTCTGGCACGTGGCTAATGATGTAGAAGAGCCGTTTTTATTGTTAGTATTTTGCTTGGCTTTCACTGTCTGGTCCAGAACTGCTGCATAGGCAGACAGGAATTAGACAAAGCCACTGACCAGCTGTTTTATTTTTTCTTCCTCCCTCTCTCTCTCTCCAGTTTGCCCGACCATCTGTAAGTCACACGGCTGCACCGCAGAAGGCCTCTGTTGCCATAGTGAGTGCTTGGGCAACTGTTCTGAGCCCGGTGACCCCACCAAGTGCGTGGCCTGCCGCAACTACTACCTGGACGGCAGGTGTGTGGACTCCTGCCCGCCCCCATACTACCAGTTCCAGGACTGGCGCTGCGTGAACTTCAGCTTCTGCCAGGACCTGCACTACAAATGCAAGAATTCGCGGAGGCAGAGCTGCTACCAGTACGTCATTCACAACAACAAGTGCCTCCCCGAGTGTCCCTCTGGGTACACGATGAATTCCAGCAAGTGAGTCCTGCATGTGGGTCTCGGGGTGCAGCCAAGAGAAGAAGGAACATGTGGTTGGTTGTGAGGGTACTGCCTGTTAAAACTGTGTGCAGGCCGGGTGTGGTGGCTCATGCCTATAATCCCAGCACTTTGGGAGGCCGAGGTGGGTGGATCACCTGAGGTCAGGAGTTCGAGCCCAGCCTGACCAACATGGAGAAACCCTGTCTCTACTAAAAAAATAAAAAATTAGCCAGGCGTGGTGGCGCATGCCTGTAATCCCAGCTACTCGGGAGGCTGAGGGAGGAGAATTGCTTGAACTCGGGAGGCGGAGCTTGCAGAGTTCAGATCACGCCATTGCACTACAGCCTGGGCAACAAGAGTGAAACTCTGTCTCAAAACAAAAACAAAAACAAAAAATCTGCGTGCAAACCCAGGATTCACTGGCTGTGGGTGAGGTCTCTGCTTTCAGATGTTACTTTTGCCCTCTGTTTTGGTCCTGGGCTTGGGAGCAGGAGTTGACTACCTTTTTCTCTAAAGGGCCAGATAGTATATATTTCTGGCATTATACATACCATTCTTTTTTTTTTTTTTTTTTGAGATGAAAGCTTGCTCTGTCGCCCAAGCTGGAGTGCAGTGGCATGATCCTGGCTCAGTGCAACCTCTGCCTCCTGGTTCAAGCGATTTTCCTGCCTGAGCCTCCCAAGCAGCTGGGACACAGGTGCCTGCCATCATGCCTGGCTAATTTTTTGTACTTTTAATAGAGACGGGGTTTCGCCATGTTGGCCAGGCTGGTCTGGACCTCCTGACCTCAGATGATCCACCTGCCCTGGCATCCCAGAATGCTAGGATTACAGGTGTGAGCCACCGCACCCAGCCTGGCATTGTGCATCCCAGTTCTAAGCTTTCTGTGCTTAGCTTCAGAACAAGAAAAAAGCATAAGGTCAGAGTCCTCGGTTTTCCCTAAAGTCCTCCACGTGGCCTGTCCTCACTGAGGTCGCTTCATCATTGTCACATCAAGGATATTGCCAAGGTCTTTCGTTCCTTCCCTGACCTGTAGCCTGGTAGTGTGCCAAGATTAACCCAGAACATGCCGTCTCTAGGAGGAAGAGACTCACTTCTGCATAATTGTCAGGGCTTTGCTGTTCTCTGAAGGGCAGTAAAATCAAACCATTTCCTGCCTTTTGGGTGAGAAATAGCAGGATTTTCTCTCTTCGGCAGTGAGTCAGATTTTCTACGCACATCGCAGACTTTCTGTTCGTGTTGTTAGCTTCTTCCATGAGCTATTTTGGGGCCATAACTGAGTTTCAAAAATCTGTTTCCTGGTTTTCGTATTGAGGCTTTTTGTTTTGTTTTAAACACACACACACACACACACACACACACCACAAAACAACACAAAAACAAATCAGAAACAGACACACACCAAGAGGCCTTGAGCTGACCTGCTTACGTAAAATATCTTCCTCTTCAGACTTGAAAATTGGCCAAGCGAGAGTGTTGTGGTGGGAAGTTTTATTTCCCTGGGTGGAGAGGGCGGGAAGGAAAACAAGTTTTCATTTAGGTTCTTATGACTCTTTCTTGTTTGCAAAAACTGCAAGTACAATATGTTTTGTTTTGCTCATTTTTGATACAAATCCTACCAACAAAAATCTTTTGGCTTTATTGACTAAAAGTGTCTATAAATCACCTTTTGCATACCAGACAGAACATTCTCTCTCTTTTTTTTTTTTTGGCCAGTGTGTTCCCAAGATTGGGAAAATGGCTGTATTCCTTTTGACTTATTTCTTTCTTTCTTTTTTTGAGACGGAGTCTTGCTCTGTCGCCCAGGCTGGAGTGCAGCAGTATGATCTCAGCTCACTGCAGCCTCCGCCTCCCTGGTTTAAGTGATTCTCCTGCCTCAGCCTCCTGAGTAGCTGGGATTACAGGTGCCCGCCACCATGCCCGGCTAATTTTTGTATTTTTAGTAGAGATGAGGTTTCACCATGTTGGTCAGGCTGGTCTCGAACTCCTGACCTTGTGATCCGCCCACCTCAGCCTCCCAAAGTGCTGGGATTACAGGCAGGAGCCACCGCGCCTGGCCTCTTTCTTTGTTTTTAAAATCACATTTGAAAATTTTTTAAAACATGGGTTAATATCCCCTGGAAAGATGCTTAAGACATTGGCCTTATGTAAAAAGTGTTTTTCCCTCACCTTAACTGTGGCCTGAGAAATATAGCAACCTTCTTTGATTTTCTCACTGATGGTGCAGTTGATGCTAAAACAAAAACCCCCAGAAATTGACAGCATATCTTTGGCATCTGGGACCGTTCCTGAATGGAGAGAATGGTTCATTGTCACAGTGTTTTATTTAGTAGGTTTAAAAAAATTAATATTTCTATTTCTGAAGCTTTTATTTATTTTTTTATTTATTTTCTGAGACAGAGCCTCACTCTGTCACCCAGGCTGGAGTGCAGTGGTGTGATCTCTGCTCACTGCAACCTCCGCCTCCCGAGTTCAAGCAGTTCTCCTGACTCAGCCTCTCGAGTAGCTGGGATTACAGGCACCCACCACCAAGCCCAGCTGTTTTGTTTTTGTTTCTTTAAGACGGAATTTCATTCTTGTTGTCCAGGCTGGAGTACAATGGCACAGTCTTGGCTCACTGTAATCTCAGCTTCCCGGGTTCAAGCGATTCTCCTACCTCAGCCTCCCAAGGAGCTAGAATTACAGATGTCCACCACCACTCCTGGCTAATTCTTTTTTCTTTTTTTGTATTTTTAGTAGAGATGGGGTTTCACCATGTTGGACAGGACGGTCTTGAACTCCTGACCTCAAGTGATCCGCCCACCTTGGCCTCCCAAAGTGCTGAGATCACTGGTGTGAGCAACCACACCCAGCCTGAAGCTTTCATTTTTATCTTATAAAAGTCTTTATAGTATTGTAGCATTTTCTAATGTGGTTTGATATCAAATATGGCCAGATGTTTTCTTCTATTCTGGTGCCTTATCTGGGAAAGAGTTCTTGATGTTTTCAGAGCAGAGTTCTGGGAACTCATGTGGATTTGTTAAAAGGTCTTGGCCGGGCACAGTGGCTCACACCTGTAATCCCAGCACTGTGGGATGCCAAAGTGGGCGGATCACCTGAGGTCAGGAGTTTGAGATTAGCCTGGCCACCATGGTGAAATCCCGTCTCTACTAAAAATAATTTTTAAAAATACAAAAATAAAAACAGCTGGAATTGGTAGTGACTGCCTATAATCCCAGCTACTCAGGAGGCTGAGGCACGAGAATTGCTTGAACCCAAGAGGCAGAAGTTGCAGTGAGCTATCACACCATTACACTCCAGCCTGAGTGAAAGGAGTGGAACTCCATCTCAAAACACACAAACAAAGGTTTCACCATCTACTATCATCCCAAGTACCTGCTAGGATGTAAGAGCACAGTACTGCTTCCTGAGATGAGGCGGACCAGATATTTGTGATGAATAAATTTTCAAAGGGTATGGGGCATCCATTGGGAAGGGGAGAATTACCTAAAATCCTTGACTCTTCTTGGCCTTCCTCACTTCTTCCTATTAAGCTGAGGTCTTAGATTTGTCTACAGCTCCGTCTATTTCACCGTCATGTCTGATCCAGTCCCCTTGAACAGTCTCTTTGCTCCTGCTTCCATTCTAGTGACCCTGATTAAAAGTGGCCATCTGGGCCGTGTGCGGTGGCTGACACCTGTAATCCCAGCACTTTGAGCAGCCAAGATGGGTGGATCACCTGAAGTCAGGAGTTCACTACCAGCCTGACCAGTATGGTGAAACCCCGTCTCTTCTAAAAACACAAAAAATTGCCAGGCGTGCTGGTGCGTGCCTGTAGTCCCAGCTACTTGGGAGGCTGAGACAGGAGAATTGCTTGAACCAGGGAGGCAGAGGTTGCAGTGAGCTGAGATCGCGCCACTGCACTCCAGCCTGGGAGACAGAGCAAGACTCTCTCAAAAAAAAGGACTCATGGTCATTTATAATTTCCCACAAGGAAAGCACATTATCTGCTTTGTTCACTCGTATATACCTGCAGCTGGGAACAGAGATTGGCCAAGGGCCAGACAGTAAATATTTTCAGCTCTCAGGGCCATATGGTCTCTGTTGGAGCTACTCACCTCTGCCTTTGCAGCGTGAAAGCAGGGTGAAACCATATACTAACCATTAAGTGTGGCCATATTCCAGTAGGAATTATTTGCAGAAACAGGTGGCCAACTGGCTTTGGCTCCTAGGCCACTGTTTGCCAAGTCCAGGCTCAGAGCATCGCCTGCCACATCATAAGAATAGAGCCAATAAAAGAAGTCAAACATTTGGTCACTATTTTGTTTCTGCCTCAGCTGTTCTGCCACTACCTGGGTGTACCGCAACACCCTTCTGACACCATCCTCCTCAAAAGTTAGCATCAGACTCCACAAGTCTAAGGCTCAGCCCTGGGCCGGGCGCGGTGGCTCACGCCTGTAATCCCAGTACTTTGGGAGGCCGAGGTGGGCGGATCACGAGGTCAGGAGTTCAAGATCAGCCTCGCCAGCATGGTGAAACTCCGTCTCTACTAAAGATATAAAAAATTAACCAGGCGTGGTTGTGGGCACCTGTAATCCCAGCTACTCAGGAGGTTGAGGCAGGAGAATCACTTGAACCCAGGAGGTGAAGGTTGTAGTGAGCAGAGATTGTGCCACTGCACTCCAGCCTGGGCAACAGGGTGAGACTGTGTCTCCAAAAAAAGAAAAAAAGACAGCCCTTCATGAGATTTCCCTTACTTCAGACACTGGCAGAATCCTAGGGATCCCTCAGCCACCCACACTTCTGACCAGCTGGCTCTAAATTGGAGGATTACCACAAACTCTAGGTCTGATAGTTTGCTGGAACAACTCACAGAACTAAAATAAACTTGGCCAGGTGTGGTGCCTCCCAGGTAGCTGAGACTCCAGGCGTGCGCCACCACGCACAGCTAATTTTTGTATTTTTAGTAGAGACAGAGTTTCACCATGTTGGCCAGGCTGGTCTTGAACTCCTGACCTTGTGATCTGCCTGCCTCAGCCTCCCAAAGTGCTGGGTTACAGACGTGAGCCACTGTACCCATCCCAGTGTCCAGAGTTTTAACTGGAGTCTCATTCCTTAGGTGTCATTGATTGAAATCCTTGGCTATGTGGTTGAACGCTGCCATTTCCAGCCCCCTCCCCTCCCTGGAGGTCAGGTGACTAAAAGCCCCAACCCTCCAATCACACAGTTGATCTTTCTGGTGACCAACCCCCCACTCTAATGTTATCTAGGCCCCACCACCACAAGTCACCCCAACATTCTTAACACTCCTAACAAAAGCATTCCTATGACTCAGACAATCCCAAGGGTTTCTGAGGCTCTATGCCAAGAACCGGGATGAAGACCAGATACATTTTTTATGATGCTACAGCCACAGAAATCATTCTAAAGAGTTGAACACACAGGGGTGTGAGAACAACAGCAGCAGCGGCAACAGTGATGCACTAATAACAAGTGACCATCGGGCCGGGCGCGGCGGCTCACGCCTGTAATCCCAGCATTTTGGGAGGCCAAGGCGGGTGGATCACCTGAGGTCAGAAGTTTGAGACCAGCCTGACCAACATGGTGAAAACCCGTCTCTACTAAAAATACAAAAATTAGCTGGGTGTGTTGGTGCACACTTGTAATCCCACCTACTTGGGAGGATGAGGTGGGAGAATTGCTTGAACCTGGGAGGTGGAGGTTGCAGTGAGCCGAGATTGTGCCACTGCACTCCAGCCTGAGTGACAGAGCAATACTCTGTCCTAAAAAAAAAAAAAAAAAAAAGAGGAAAGGCTAGATTGTTTTCCTAAGTGGTTGAAGCAGTTGGAGGCTGTTATATTTCCACCAGCCATGTATGAGAGTTCTAATTGCTCCACATCCTCAGCAGCGCTTGCTATTTATTGTCAATCTTTATTATTATTAGAATTGCTTGAACCCGGGAGGTGGAGGTTGCAGTGAGCTGAGATCCCAACAGAGCAGGACTCTGTCTCAAAAAAAAAAAAAAAAAAAAAGAAGGATTAAAAAAAAGAAAAGAAAAATACCATATCAGACGGAAAGATGCCTGAAATGTCTGAAGGACCTTGAATACCCTTATCCTTCTCTCTCTCTCTCTCTCTCTCTTTTTCTCTCTCCCTCTCTCTCCTCCATCTGTAGCTTGATGTGCACCCCGTGCCTGGGTCCCTGTCCCAAGGTGTGCCACCTTCTAGAACGCGAGAAAATCATCGACTCAGTGACGTCTGCCCAGGATCTCCGAGGATGCACCGTTGTCAATGGGAGTCTGATCATCAACATTCGAGGAGGCAGTGAGTCTCTCTGTGGGGACGTGGGGGCAGCCTGCTGGGCTCCACGTCCCTGTGAGCTGTGAGCGGGGAGGAAAAGCAGCGCAGACTCGGATGCACGCTCCTAAAGCACTTTTGGGGTGATCATTCCGTGACTTTCCCATGGATAGAGCCATGCTGGGAGTTTGCCTCAAAACCTGAAATGAACAGCCCAGTCGTGGCCTCACTCACCTCGATATTCCCATTTTCTACGTTAGGAGTTGAGGCATCAGGAATCTGCTTTAAAATCAGTTTTATTTTTAGAGATGGGGTCTTACTCCGTTGCTCAGGCTGGAGTACAGTGGGGCAACCCTAGCTCACTGCAGCCTCAAACTTCTGGGCTCATGCAGTCCTTCTACCTCAGCCTCCCAGGTAGCTCGGAGGACAGGCAGGTGTCACTGTGCCTGGTTAATTTTTAAAAAAATTTTTTTTCCAGAGACAGGGTCTCACTATGTTGCCCAGGCTAGTCTCAAACTCCAGGGCTCAAGCAGTCCTCCTGCCTCAGCCTCTCAAGGTGCAGGAATTACAGGCAGAAGACACCCCACCTGGCTTTGGAATTGTCATTTTTTACAATTGGGCAATATGCCCTACTGCAGATCTGCAGACTATGGTTTCAGAAATAAATCTCAGGGCCAGGTGCAGTGGCTCATGCCTCTAATCCCTTTGGCACTTTGGGAGGCCTAGGTGGATGGGTCACTTGGGGTTAGGAGTTTGAGACCAGCCTCGCCAATATGGTGAAACCCCATCTCTACTAAAAATACAAAAAATTGACCCGGCGTGGTGGCGAGCACCTGTAATCCCAATTACGCAGGAGGTTGAGGCAGGAGAATAACTTGAAATCAGGAAGCGGAGGTTGCAGTGAGCTGAGATCGAGCCACTGTACTCCAGCCTGGGCGACAGAATGAGACTCCATCTTAAAAAAAAAAAAAAAGTCGATTCGATGTCTCATGCCTATAATCCCAGCACTTTGGGAGGCTGAGGTGGGCGGATCATTTGGGGTCAGGACTTTGAGAGCAGCCTGGCCAACATGGTGAAACCCTGTCTCTACTAAAAATACAAAAATTAGTCAGGTGTGGTGGCACGTGCCTATAGTCCCAGCTACTCGGGAGGCTGAGGCGGGAGAATTACTTGAACCCGTGAGGTGGAGGTTGCAGTGAGTCGAGATTTTACCACTGCACTCCAGCCTGGTGACAGAGCAAGACTCCGTCTCAAAAAACAAACAAACAAAAATAAAAAATTAGCCGGGCATGGTGGCACGTGCCTGTAATCCCAGCTACTCAGGAGGCTGAGGCGGGAGAATTACTTGAACCTGGGAGGCGGAGGTTGCAGTGAGTCGAGACTGCACCACTGCACTCCAGCCTGGGTCACAGAGCAAGACTTATGTCTCAACAATCAATCAATCAATCAATAATAAGCCATCTCAGGCAAAAAAGGCATTCCTTTGTTTATTTCTTTAGCAAACATTTATTGAATACTGACTGAGCAAGGCAAAGTCCTTGCCCTAATGGATTTTTGCACATAAGCAAATCAACAGATGATGTAAGGTCAGGTGAGGGTCTGTGCTGTGAAGGGAAATGCAGCAGGGTCATAGGTGGAATGGAAATGGGCAAGTTTTCCCTACAAAGGGCTGTTTTGTAAATATATGCAGCCCTGCAGACTGGGCAATCTCTGTCATAACCACTCAACTCTGCCGTTGTAACATGAAAACAGCCATAGACCCACGTCAGCTAGTGGGCATGGCTTTGTTCCAGTGAAACTTTATTTACGAAAAAGGTGGAATTGAGCCAGTGGGCTGTCATTTGTCAACCTCTGAAATACAGAATATCAGGGGTTGCTTTAGTTTTTGTTTTTGTTTTTGTAGTATTAGTCAAGAGAGGGTTTCTCCATGTTGGCCAGTCTGGTCTTGAACTCCTGACCTCAAGTGATCTACCTGCCTTGACTTCCCAAGGTGCTGGGATTACAGGTGTGAGTCACTGTGCCCAGCCTGGGGTCGCTATTTTAGAGAAGTCTCTGGTGTGGGGCAGGAGGGTTTGAGATGATGATGGAACAAGCCAAGCAGATACATGGTGGAATAATATTCTGAGCGACAGAGACAGCCAGTGCAAAGGTCCTGAGGGGTAAATATGCTTTGCCCATTTAAGGAATGGTAAGGACTTCAGATTGTGTTCTAAGCATGATGAGTTTTAAGCTGGGTATGTCCAATTGTTTGCAGCCTGAGGGTTATCTTCTCACCATGGAGAATCATGAAAAGATTGAAATATTTTCTGTAGAAACCCACTGCATATTCTCTCCTTTCCTTAGACAATCTGGCAGTTGAGCTAGAAGCCAACCTCGGCCTCATTGAAGAAATTTCAGGGTATCTAAAAATCCGCCGATCCTACGCTCTGGTATCACTTGCCTTCTTTCGGAAGTTGCGTCTGATTCGAGGAGAGACCTTGGAAGCCGGGTACGTGGGCCTGATTGTGTGTATGGCCTGAGCGCTAACTAGGAAGTCTGTGCATTAGAAAAACTTAAGGATGATTTTGGCCAGGCGCGGTGGCTTATGCCTACAATCCCAGCACTTTGGGAGGCTGATGTGGGCAAATCACTTGAGGCCAGGAGTTCGAGACCAGCCTGGCAAACATGGTGAAACCCCGTCCCTATTAAAAATACAAAAATTAGCCGGGCATGGTGGTGAACGCCTGTAATCCCAGCTACTCGGGAGGCTGAGGCAGGAGAATCGCTTGAACCCGGGAGGCGGAGGTTGCAGTGAGCCGAGATCGCACCACTGCACTCCAGTCTGGGTGACAGAGTAAGACTCTGTCTCAAAAAAAAAAAAAAAGGGAAAAGAAAAACTTAGGGATTTAAAAAAAAAAAACAAACAGAAGTCTATCCAGCAAAACCTCTGCAGAAAAAAGCTTGGAATGTGCCTAAAGGCCCATCCAGCCAAAATCTGTAAAAACTGTTTGCTTCATAGTCATTCTTGAGAAAAGTGGGAGCGGCCCCCTTGGTGCCCACCCTCCAAGGGCGAAGGCTGGAATTTTTGCTAAGTAGGTCGTCGGGCTATCTGGGCTGCATTGTGAGTAGAGTTTAACATGCATAAAATGGAGCTTCAGTCCTAGTCCCAATTGTCCATCCTGATTTCTGGGATGGACTCCATCTCAGTATATTCCAGTACATTCCAGCGTTCTCCTTGAGGTCCTAGAAACTCTGTTTTAGTTAGAGTCAATCTGGAGCTGTGTAAAGCACAGCTTCGCTGAAGCAGCAGAAATTCAGATGAGCTGTGCTTCACGCAGATCAAGATTGACTCATAGGCAGGAGGTCTGTGGAAAACCCAGGTTCTTTCCATCTTTGTGCTCCTCATGGTCACAAGACGGCTGCCTCAGCCCCAGCCTCACACTGTAGGATGGACAACAAATAGGGAAAGGGACGGAAGGACATGCTAATCAGTGTGAGCTGGTAAGTGATCCGAGAAGGCGGGCTAAACAGTAGAGTTTAGACTATATTGTCTGCACTCTAGCCTGGGAGACAGAGTGAGATTCTGTCTCAAAACAAAAAACAAACAAAAAAAGCCCTTCAATGGCTCCTTTCTGCTTATTGAGAATTGGTCACATATTCTTGGTCTTGGTCTGGCATGTAGTACACTAGAGGGTCTGGTCCATTACAACTCCAGCTATTTCTTGTCACCTATTGGCCAAAATAGGCTACTTTGCTCTTCCCTGAGCTCAGCTTAGGTGCCTCTGTGTCATCCATATTTCCCCTATTTGCAGAAATAGGTTTCTGCAAAACCTGTTTCTCAGTCCATCACAGACTCACCACCCCGCTTCACAACTGAGTGGAGCCTCCTTCCTGGCCATGAAAACTTCCTCAACTTCCCCTGTTACTCCCATTTGACAAATTATGTATTGAGTATGTGCCAAGCAAGTGGGTAGGATTAGGGATGTAGCACCGAACAAGATCAACCCCAGGCATAGCCACACCCTCTTGGAGTTGTAGAAGACCAGCCGTGGAATGACTGGATGTGTGTTATTTCCGCAGGAACTACTCCTTCTATGCCTTGGACAACCAGAACCTAAGGCAGCTCTGGGACTGGAGCAAACACAACCTTACCATCACTCAGGGGAAACTCTTCTTCCACTATAACCCCAAACTCTGCTTGTCAGAAATCCACAAGATGGAAGAAGTTTCAGGAACCAAGGGGCGCCAGGAGAAGAATGACATTGCCTTAAAGACCAATGGGGACCAAGCATCCTGTAAGTCGGTGGTCTCCAGCCTTTTTGGCACCAGTGACCTGCTTAGTGGAAGGCAATTTTTCCACAGACTGGGAATGGGGGTGGAGGCGGGGATGGTTTCTGCATGATTCAAGTGCGTGACATTTATTGTGCGCTTCATTCCTATTATTATTATATATATATTTTTTGAGACGGAGTCTCGCTCTGTCTCCCAGGCTGGAGTGTAGCGGAGCAATCTCGGCTCACTACAACCTCCGCCTCCCGGGTTCAAGTGATTCTCCTGCCTCAGCCTCCTGAGTAGCTGGGATTACAGGTACACACCACCACGCCCGGCTAATTTTTCATGTTTTTATTAAAGACAGGGTTTCATCATGTTGGTCAGGCTGGTCAAACTCCTGACCTCGTGATCCACCCGCCTCGGCCTCCCAAAGAGCTGGGATTATAGGCGTGAGCCACCGCACCCGGCCAATAACACATTCTTATATGTGTATCAGGCCAACACTGAGTTCAAAGTTGAGTAAAATACCTATCAGTCTGCATCTCCTGGGATGTAACTGCCAAGTTAAAGTTACAAATGCAGAAAATATATTGAGGGTGATACCCATGAAATATGAAAGAGGAAGACTTTTTTTTTTTTTTTGAGACTGAGTCTTGCTCTGTCACCCAGGCTGGAGTGCAGTGGCACGATCTTGGCTCACTGCAACCTCCTCCTCCTGGGTTCAAGTAATTGTCTCGTCTCAGTCTCCAGAGTAGCTGGGATTACAGGCACATGCCACCATGCCCAGCTAATTTTTTTGTATTTTTAGTAGAGACAGGGTTTTGCCATGTTGGCCAGGCTGGTCTCGAACTCCTGACCTCAGGTGATCCACCCACCTCAGCCTCCCAAAGTGCTGGGATTACTGGTGTGAACCACCACACCCAGCCAGGAAGAGCCTTTTGACAACAGCAGGGGTCTGACCTCTGTGAACAGAGAGAGGGAAGGAAGGAGCATAGGGCTGGGAGAGCCTCAGACAGTAGTGCATCCCTGAGTCTTTGACAAACCCAGAAAGAGCTCAAGGCCGTGGTTGTCTGCAGAGTTCTGCATTGCAAAGGGACAGCCAGGCATCCACCAAGCTCAGTCATAGGTAGGGGCTGCCCAGGGAGTCAGGTCTTGGCTGGGATGCTATAGCGGGTCCTGCAGTTTCTGCAGCTGCAGGCTGCCTGCTGACTGCATGCCCTTGATAGATTCTGAGCAGTGAGCTGCCAGGGGCTTCTGTGACACCTTCATGAGGAGTTAGTTCCTTCTGTCAAAATACAGTGCGAGGGCCGGGCAGAGTGGCTTATGCCTGTAATCCTAGCACTTTGGGAGGCAAAGACGGGCAGATCACTTGAGGTCAGGAGTTCGAGACCAGCCTGGTCAACATGGCGAATGAAACCTCATCTCTACTTAAAAAAACATAAAACCTAGCTGGGCGTAGTGGTGGGCACCTGTAATCTCATCTACTTGAGAGGCTGAGGCAGGAGAATTGCTTAAACCCAGGAAGCGAAGGTTGTAGTGAGCAGAGATCGTGCCACTGCACTCCAGCCCTGGTGATAGAACAAGACTCTGTCTCCAAAAAAAAAAAATTGTAGTGCAAAGAGAGAGAACGAGGCTGGGGTGAGGTTTAGGAGTGGGTTCGCCTTCTAGGCAGAGAGAATTACTTAGATGTGTCTCTCCAACGTGTAATGATCTGCAGGCTCTCTAAACTCACTCGGCATGGGTTTATTTGCACTGGAGTTGCATCTCCTTCCATCTCATTCTTACCAGAAAATGTGCAAGGCAACATTCCGTTCAAGACCAGCCTGGCCAACATGGCAAAACCCTGTCTCTACTAAAAATACAAAAATAATTAGCTGGACATAGTGGTATGTGCCTGTAATCCCAGCTAGTCCGGAGGCTGAAGTGAGAGAGAATTACTTGAACCCAGGAGGAAGAGGTTGCAGTGAGCCAAGACTGCGCCACTCTGCACTCCAGCCTGGGTGACAGAGCAAGACTCTGTCTCAAAAAAACAAAAACAAAAACAAAAGAAATCACCCTTGAACATCCCTTCTCCCAGTAACTGTTGGCCAGACGTCCTTGCGTGGCCACAGATTGCTCTTACTCAATTGAGTATCTGGCCAAGTAATTGGCTTATGTGAACGGTCAAGTTGCAAAACTGGTTCTTGCCTTTGAATCTCCCCGGTTTCACACTTAGCAAGGCACATGGGAAGGAGACCCGTAAGGGAATAGCAGACTGACCTCTCCCTTCTCACAGACCCTCCAGGAAGTGTGGGGTCACATCCTTTGGTCTGAAATGATACTGAAATAGCTCGCTTTTGCCTTTTGTTTTAAATTTTCCAGGTGAAAATGAATTAATTAAATTTTCTTCCATTCGGACAAGTTCTGACAAGATCTTGCTGAAATGGGAGCCGTACTGGCCCCCTGACTTCCGAGATCTCTTGGGGTTCATGCTGTTCTACAAAGAGGCGTAAGTAGAAGGGTTAGACCCGGCGGAGGCGAGGGCCAGCTAGCTCTGTGCTTGCTACATTTGTGCTCGAATCTGTCCCTCTCAGCTTCCTCTCTAGCTCCCTCCTCCTCCTGGAATGAATATCTTAGGTTCCTTTTTACAATCTCACCAGTCGATGGTACTCAAAGTCAATGGCATCCGCTTTTATCAAATGCCTAAAATGGAAGTCGATAGCTTTCCTGTAGAAACCCAGACAATATTCCTGGGGCACTATTCCATTGTGCCTTTCCTGTATATGTCTCATCAGACATCCTTAGTAGCCAGGAGCTCAGCCCACCGAGTGGATGTTATCAAATGTATTGCTTATCTATTTTTCTTTCTTCCTTTCTTTCTTTTTTTTGAGACAGAGTCTTGTTCTGTTGCCCAGGCTGGCGTGCAGTGGCATGATCTTGGCTTCCTGCAACCTCCACCTCCTGGGTTCAAGCAATTCTCCTGCCTCAGTCTCTTGAGTAGCTGGGAGTAGGGACGTGCATCATCACACTCGGCTAATTTGTGTATTTTTGGTAGTGACAGGTTTTGCCATGTTGGCCAGGCTGGTCTCAAATTCCTGACTTCAGGTGATCCTCCCACCTTGGCCCCCCAAAGTGCTGAGATTACAGGCATGAGCCACCACAGCTGGCCAGTAGTAATATTAATAATAGTTCTGGCCAGGCATGGTGGCTCTCGCCTGTAATCCCAGCACTTTAGGAGGCCAAGGCAGGCAGATCACCTGAGGTCAGGAGTTCAAGACCAGCGTGGCCAACATGGTGAAACCCTGTCTCTACTAAAAATACAAAAATTAGCCAGGCATGGTGGTGGGCGCCTGTAATCCCAACTACTTGGGAGGTTGAGACAAGAGAATCGCTAGAACCCGGGAGGTGGAAGTTGCGGTGAGCCAAGATCGGGCTACTGCACTCCAGCCTGAGGAACAAAGAGCGAAACTCCGCCTCTTTCTCTCTCTCTCTCTCTCTCTCTCTCTCTCTCTCTGTGTGTGTGTGTGTGTGTATGTGTGTGTGTGTATATATATGTGTATATATGTGTGTGTGTGTATATATATATATATATATATATATATATATATATATATATATATAAAAAATAGTTATGCCGAGTGCAGTGGCTCATGCCTATAATCTCAGCATTTTGGGAGGCTGAGGTGGACGGATCATGAGGTCAACAGATAGAGACCATCCTGGCCAACATGGTGACATCCCGTCTCTACTAAAAATACAAAAATTAGCTGGGTGTGAGATCACACCACTGCACTCCAGCTTGAGCAACAGAATGAGACTCCGTCTCAAATAATAATAATAATAATAGTTCTAGCTCTCAAGATTTACCTGGTGCCTTGCTGAGAACTTACACAGTCTCTCATGTAATCTTATCAATAACTTGTGAGGGAATTCCTGCTATTACTATTATTACAGGTTTAATATCCCTAATCTGAAAATCTGAAATCTGTAATGCTCCAAAATCTAAAGCTTTTTGAGGGCCAACTTGATGCTCAAAGGAGATGCTCACTGGAGCATTTCAGAAGTCAGGTTTTTAGATCAGAGATGCTAAACCAGTTCAATGCAAATAAACTGGTAAAATGCAAATATTTCAAAACCCAAAAATATCCACAATCCAAAACACTTCTTAGCCAGGTGTGGTGGCGTATGCCTGTAGTCCCAGCTACTCGGTAGGCTGAGTCGAGATAGCGCCACAGCACTCCAGCCTGGGTGACAGAGCGAGACTCTGTCTCAAAACAAACAAACAAAAAGACTTCTGGTCCCAAGCATTTATTTATTTATTTATTTTGAAACAGTCTCCCTTTGTCGCCCAGGCTGGAGTGCAGTAGTGCGATCTCGGTTCGTTGCAACCTCTGCCTCCCGGGTTCAAGCGATTCTCCTGTCTCAGCCTCCCAAGTAGCTGGGATTACAGGCGTGCGCCACCACACCCGGATAATTTTTGTATTTTTAGTAGAGATGAGGTTTTCACCATGTTGGCCAGGCGGTTCTCGAACTCCTGACCTCCAGTGATCCACCCACCTGGAACTCCCAAAGTGTTGAGATTACAGGCGTGAGCCACCTCCGTGCCTGGCCAAGTCCCAAGTATTTTGAATAAGGGATGCCCAAGCTGTGTTTCATCATTGAGATGTCAGAGTTGGGGGTTCCTTTCTCTTTGGCTGGTCCCGAGTTATTTTTTTCCGGTGGCTTAAGATTGTTGGGTGAATAGGATGTGACTCTATGGGATATAGCTTCCCGGGCCCCATCTGCACTGCACTCAGTGTGATGGTCTTGTCAGGGTAACCACCTTCTGCTGTTTTGTCTGGAAAGCCCTTATCAGAATGTGACGGAGTTCGATGGGCAGGATGCTTGTGGTTCCAACAGTTGGACGGTGGTAGACATTGACCCGCCCCAGAGGTCCAGTGACCCCACATCACAGAGCCACCCAGGATGGCTGATGCGGAATCTCAAGCCCTGGACCCAGTATGCTATCTTTGTGAAGACCCTGGTCACCTTTTCCGATGAACGCCGGACCTATGGGGCCAAGAGTGACATCATTTATGTCCAGACAGCTGCCACCAGTGAGTGTGTCTTGGGAATGTGAATTTGTATGTGAATCGGACCTCTTGCTTTTAAGAGGCTGACACAATGAGGTTGTTTAAAATGATCCTTGATATGGTTATTCGCTTTTTTTTTTTTTAGATGGATTTTCACTCTTGTTGCCCAGGCTGGAGTGGGAGGGCGTGATCTCGGCTCACCGCAACCTCCGCCTCCCGGGTTCAAGTGATTCTCCTGCCTCAGCCTCCCGAGTAGTTGGGATTACAGGCATGTGCCACTACACCCAGCTAATTTTGCTTTTTTTTTTTTTTTTTTTTTTTTTTTAAGTAGAGACAGGGTTTCTCCATGTTGGTCAGGCTGATCTTGAACTCCCGACCTCAGGTGATCTGCCCACCTCGGCCTCCCAAAGTGCTGGGATTACAGGCGTGAGCCACCGTGCCCGGCCATTTTTGTATTTTTAATAGAGATGGGGCTTTACCATGTTGGCTCTCGAACTTCTGACCTCAAGTGATCCACCCACCTTGACCTCCCAAAGTGCTGGGATTGCAGGCGCAAGCCACTGGGCCTGTTCTAATTATATTTTTATAAAACCTAAGTCCTTCTGTTATAGCAGTAGTTCCCAAATGGGGGTAACTGCTCTCCCAGGGAACAGTTGCCTGTCGATATCAGGAGACATCTTTGGTTGTCACAGCTGTGGGGATGAAACCACTGGCATTTTGTGGGTGGAAACCAGAGAGGCTGCTCCATGTCCTGCATCACACTGGATGCACCCTCCCTCATGACAAAGAATTATCCAGCCCTAAAAGCCAATAGTGCTGAAGGTGACAAACCCCGTCCTATCGGCTCAAATTCAAACTTTTTTTCTTTTTGAAATGGAGTTTCACTGTTGTCACCCAGACCAGAGTTCAAGGGTGCATTCTCGGCTCACTGCAACCTCTACCTCCTGGGTTCAAGCGATTCTCCTGCCTCAACCTCCCAAGTAGCTGGGATTACAGGCATGCGCCACCACACCTGGCTGATTTTTATGTTTTTAGTAGAGACGGGGTTTCACCGTGTTGGCCAGGCTGGTCTTGAACTCCTGACCTCAGGAGGTCCACCCGCCTCGGCCTCCTAAAGTGCTGGGATTACAGGCGTGAGCCACGGTGCCCAGCCATCAGCCCTATCTTCTTCACTTAGTCCCCTCTCATCCTGTAACCTTTAGTGACACCAGGAGACTTAGCGTTTTCAGAAACGTCCAGCTCCTGGATGTTTTGACCCCTTCTCCAGCCCCAACTCCCTCAGCCACCTCCATTATTTTGGGTTTTGGAGTTTCATTTGTTTGGTTGGTTGTGTTTTTTTGTACTTTTTTTGTTTGTTTTGAGAAAGGATCTTGCCCTGTTGCCCAGGCTGGAGTACAGTCGTGCGATCACGGCTCACTGCAGCATCAACCTCCCGAGTTCAAGCGATCCTCCCATCTTAGCCTCCCAAGTGGCTGGGACCACAGGCGTGCTTCCCCACGCCTGCCTGATTTTTATGATTTTTAGTAGTAGAGACAGGATCTTGGTATGCTACAGAGGCTGGCCTCAAACTCCTAAGCTCAATTGATCCTCCCGTCTCAGCCTCCCAAAGTCCTGGGATTATGGTGTGAGCCACTGAGCCAGCCACCTCCATTCTTGAGGGGAAGTTTTTATAGAGTGAATACCAGCTCAATGACACGATCCAATGGCTTCACGTCTGCCCCATGACTGGGTTTAATTAGGAACAGTTGTTAATCGGAAAATGTGAGTTTATTGGTTTCTTCCCACTATCGTCTCTTTTCTGAGCAGGATCTACCAGTTCCCAGAACAGAGAGAGCTTAGTGCATAGTCAGAGCCCATTGATGTTTGTTTCGGAAATTGATACATGAATGCTCATATAATCTGTGATGTGAATGGGCTATAGCTTGGTAACCCGTGCACTGATTGGGTGAGGATTTCCTGTGTGTCTCCAGTTTTCACCGATGTTAAATAACACTGCAGCGGCCGGATGCGGTGGCCCACACTTTGAATTAAAATGTCGGCCAGGCTTGGCGCTCATTCCTGTAATCCCAGCACATTGGGAGGCCAAGGTGGGAGGATCACTGGAGGCCAGGAGTTTGAGACCAGCTGGACAACAGAGCAAGATCCTATCTCTCAAAAAAATTTTTTTAAAAATGGTGGTGTACACCTATATTCCCAGTTACTCAGTAGCCCCGTGCAGGAAGATCTCTTGAGCCCAGGAGTCTGCGGTAAGCTATGATTACTTCATTTTGGGAGGCCGAGGGAGGGAAGATCACTTGAGGTCAGGAGTTCGAGACCAGCCTGGTCAACATGGCGAAACCCCGTCTCTACTGAAAAGACAAAAATTAGCCAGGCCTGGTGGTGCACACCTGTAATCCCAGCTACTCGGGAGGTTGAGGCAGGAGGATCACTTGAACCCGGGAGGCAGAGGTTGCAGTGAACCGAGATCATGGCACTGCACTCCAGCCCGGGCAACAGAGGAGACTCCGTCTAAAAAAAACAAAACAAAACAACAACAAAAAACAAAACAACAAAACACTGCAGCAAACATCCTCCTGATGTCTTTAACTGGTGTGTCCCGCCCCCCACCTCCCGCGTTCCGCCCCCTAGCTTTTTTTGCACGTGCTTTCTCATGATTGACCCATTTCCTTTCTCCTTGGCAGACCCGTCCGTGCCACTGGATCCAATCTCAGTGTCTAACTCATCATCCCAGATTATTTTGAAGTGGAAACCCCCCACAGACCCCAACGGCAATATCACCCACTACCTGGTTTTCTGGCAGAGGCAGGTGGAAGACAGTGAGCTCTTCGAGTTGGATTATTGCCTCAAAGGTGAGTGCAGGCGGCCGTGCTGGGATCAGTGGGGTTGCCCATGTGTGTTTCATGCACTTTGCTTCACGTCTAGGAAAGCAGCCATCCCTTCTCGTGTCTCAGTGTCGGGAGACACACACATGTACTCCATTCTGTCTCCTACGAAAACATATGTACGTGTTTTTTTTTTTTGGAGATGGAGTTTCGCTCGTTACCCAGGCTGGAGAGCAATGGCGCGATCTCGGCTCACTGCAACCTCTGCCTCCTGGGTTCAGGCAATTCTCCTGCCTCAGCCTCCCGAGTAGCTAGGATTACAGGCACGTGCCACCACGCCCAGCTAATTTTTTGTATTTTTAGTAGAAACGGGGTTTCACCATGTTGACCAGGATGATCTCGATCTCTTGACCTCGTGATCCACCCGCCTCAGCCTCCTAAAGTGCTGGGATTACAGGCGTGAGTCACTGTGCTCGGCCCCACATACATGTTTTTATCTATTTATTTATTATTTATTTTTTTGAGGCAGAGTTTTGCCGTTGTCACCCAGGCTGGAGTGCAATGTCGCGATCTCACCTTGCTGAAACCTCCACCTCCCGGGGTTAAGCGATTCTCCTGCCTCAGTCTCCCAAGTAGCTGGGATTACAGACATGCGTCACCACGCCCAGCTAATCCTGTATTGTTAGCAGAGATGGGGTTTCTCCATGTTGGTCAGGCTGGTCTTGAACTCCCAACGTCAGTTGATCAGCCCACCTTGGCCTCTCAAAGTGCTGGGATTACAGGTGTGAACAACCACGCCCAGCCCAAAATAATTTTTTAGCAGCGGGGCTCTTGATATATTGCCCTGGCTGGTCTCGAACTCCTGACCGCAAGCAATCCTCTGGCCTCAGCCTCCTAACATTCTGCTATTACAGGCATGAGCCACTGCACTGTGCCCATTTCTTTCTTTACTTTTGGTTTTCTTGTGTGTCTTGATGTCTTTTTCTTGAGATATTTTTGGTTCGTGATAGCCTCAGTCCATGACCCTGGAGGAGAGGGCCAGGGGGCCTCTGGTGAGATGTGGCTGAGGCCGGGAGCCCAACATCAGCTCTTGGCTCTGGCCCTGACCTGCTGAAATGCTTTTGCCAAGTTCCTGATCAAGTCACTGTCTGCCTCCTTTTTTGGGAGAAGGGGCAGGAGGACAGATGACCTCTGGGAGCTGTCCCAGCTCTGAGCTCATGTGCTATATGTATGTGTGTGACATCATCCCCACCCGAGCTGAGGGCTGCAAACGTGATTTATCTCCTCCGATGCTTTATATAACTCCAGGGCGAGTCCAGTCATCAGCTCTGCCGTAAGCTGTTGGCCCTGCGTCCAGGTAACCAGAACCACCCGTGAGAGCTGCCACCAGCCACGTCAGTCAAAGCTTTCTCTCTCTCTTTTTTTTTAATTCTGAAAGTCTAAACCTCTAATTACCATGAGACCATTTCAACATGGTTTTATTTGTAAATGTCATAAAGTTAATATCATTAAAAGTAAAGTTGGCCGGGCACGGTGGCTCATGACTATAATCCCAGCACTTTGGGAGGCTGAGGTGGGTGGATCACTTTGAGGCCAGGAGTTTGAGACCAGCCTGGACAACATGGTGAAACCCCATCTCTACTAAAAATACAAAAATTAGCTGGGCGTGGTGGTGCACGCCTGTAGTCCCAGCTACTCGGGAGGCTGAGGCAGAATTGCTTGAACCCAGGAGGCGGAGGTTGCAGTGAGCCGAGATCGAGCCATTGCACTCCAGCCTGGGTAACAAGAGCGAAACTCTGTCTCAAAAAAAAAAAAGAAAAAAAAAGTAAAGTCACTCAGGACAAATTGTGTGTGATTTCATGCCTAGGCAGTCCCTGGAGTCCTCAGATTCATAGAGACAGAAAGTAGAATGCGGGATGCCAGGGGCTGGGGAGTGGACAGCTTGGGGGCAGAGTTTCAGTTTGGGAAGATGAGAAAGTTCCGGAGATGAAGGTGGTGATGATTGAACAACATTGTGAAGGAATTTAATACCACAGAACTGTGCGCTTAAAATGGGAGAGATTTGCCGGGCACAGTGGCCCACTCCTGTAATCCCAGCACATTGGGAGGCTGAGGTGGGTAGATCACTTTGAGGCCAGGAGTTTAAGACCAGCCTGAACAACATGGTGAAACCCCATCTCTACTAAAAATACAAAAATTAGCTGGGTGTGGTGGCGCGTGCCTGTAATCCCAGCTACTGGGGAGCCTGAGGCAGGAGAATCGCTTGAATTCTGGAGGCGGAGGTTGCTGCTAGCCGAGATAGCACCACTGCACTCCAGCCTAAGAGACAGTAAGACTCTGTCTCAAAAAAAAAAAAAAAAAGTCCAGGTGCGTTGGCTCCTGCCTGTAGTCCCAGCACTTTGGGAGGCCAAGGTGGGTGAATCACAAGGTCAGGAGTTCGAGACCAGCCTGGCCAACATAATGAAACCCCATCTGTACAACAAATAGAAAAAATGAGCTGGGCATGGTGGCACACACCTGTAATCCCAGCTACTCGAAAGGCTGAGGCAGGAGAGTAGCTTAAACCTGGGAGGTGGAGGTTACAGTGAGCTGAGATCACGCCACTGCACTCCAGCCTGGATGACGGAGCGAGACTCTGGCTCAGAAAATAATAATAATCATTAAAAAAAGGAGCCCTGCATTTTTCTACCATCTGGAATGCTGTAACTAGCTCCCATCAGAGTTAACCCACGCAGGTTATTCTATGTCTATTTATAAACATAAGAAGTATTCTCCAGTCTCTCTTAGGCTTTTAAAGCTGTATAAATACTTGGGTTTCCGAGTTGATACTCACCATTCATGAGAAAGTACTTGATACATGATTTAGAGCTTATTATCTACACTTGAGGCATTAAAGGGAGAAAAAAATGGAATTTCCTGTACTCAGCAGTCACCAGGCACCAGGCAGGCTGGCAGCAGGGGAGGTGAATCTCCAGGGACTGTAGTGGATTTTGCTTGTAAAGAGCTGTATCTGTCTTCGTGGCCGTAGCAGAGGTGTAATTGTGCATGCACCAGGGGTCACAAGAAACTTTGAAGTCTAACTTCAGGGGTTAAGACATGACCAGCTGTGGTACTTAAGGATTGTAGGCTGGCTCGGTGGCTCATGCCTGTAATCCCAGCACTTTGGGAGGCCGAGGAGAGCAGATTGCTTGAGCTCAGGAGTTTGAGATCAGCCTAAGTGACATGGGAAAACTCTCTCTATCAAAAAAATACAGAAATTGGCCGGGGGCAGTGGCTCACGCCCGTAATCCCAGCACTTTGGGAGGCCAAGGCAGGTGGATCACCTGAGGTCAGGAGTTTGAGATCAGCCTGGCCAACATGGTGAAACCCTGTCTCTACTGAAAATAAATATAAAAATAGCCAGGGATTGTGGCTCACACCTGTAATCCCAGCTACTTGGGAGAGCTGAGGCAGGAGAATTACTCAAACCCAGGAGGTGGAGGCTGCGGTGAGCCAAGTTTGCACCACTGCACTGCAGCCTGGATGACAGAGCGAGACCCCATCTCGAAAAAAAAAAGAGAGAGAAAAAAATTGCATTTTTAGGACTGCTACCTTTATAAGCTAATGGTGTTCTTCTTCATTTATTAATTTTTAAATTCCCTTTTCTATGCATATTTGAAACATTCCTTCCTCTCTTTCCTCTCATGCCCTTAGCTCACAGTTTCTCTACCTTGGCATTTTTGATATCTGGCATTGGATCACTCTCTGGGGTGGGGCTGTCCTGGGCACCTTGGGGTGCTGAGCAGTATCCCTGGCCTCTATTCATTCCATGCTGCAGGAGGATGCCCTAGCCAGGATTACAGGTGTGAGCCACTGTGCTTGGCCATATTTTTTTGTGTGTGTGTGACAGAATCTCGCACTGTCACCCTGGCTGTAGTGCAGTGGTGCGATCTCGCCTCACTGCAATCTCCGCCTCCTGGGTTCAAGCAATTCTCCTGCCTCAGCCTCCTGAGTAGCTGGGACTACAGGCATGCGCCACCATGCCCAGCTAATTTTTTTGTATTTTTTAGTAGAGAGGGGGATTCACCATATTGACCAGATTGGTCTCGATCTCCTGACCTCGTGATCTGCCCGCCTCAGCCTCCCAAAGTGCTGGGATTATAGACGTGAACCACTGCGCCCAGCCCCACTTGGCCATCTCTTTAATCTTTTGAGACAGGGTCCTACTCGGTCACCCAGGCTGAAGTGTAGGGGCACAATCATGGCTCACTGCAGCCTCATCCTCTTGGGTTCAGGCGATCCTTCTGCCTCAGCCTCCCAAGTAGCTGGGACCACAGGTGTGAGCCATAGTGTCTGGCTTTCTTCCAAAGCAGAACTTGAATCTAGGCTCTGTCTCAGCTCAGCCTCTTGGGGAAAGCCCGCTTCACTGTGTGTATGTGATATGTGTGTGTGTGTGTGGTGTGTGTGTGTGTGTGTGTGGTATGGTGTGTATGTGTGTTTGGTATGTGTGGTGTGATGTGTGTATGCGTGGTGTGTGTGGTGTGTGTGGTATGTTTTGTGTGTTGTGTGTGGGGTGTGTGTGGTATGTGTTGTGTGTGTGGTGTGTAGTGTTTGTTTTGGTGTATGTGGTGTGTGTGTGGTGTGTGGTGTGTGTGGTGTGTAGTGTATGTGGTGTGTGTGTGGTATATGTGGTGTGTGTCTATGGTGTGTTTGTGGTATGTGTGGTCTGTGGCATAGGTGTGTGTGGTGTGTGTGTGTGGTGTGTGTGATGTGTGTGGTGTGTGGTGTGTATGGTTGGTGTGTGCTATAGTGTGTGTGCATGTATGGTGTAGTGTGTGGTGTATGTGGTGTGTGTGTATGGTGTGTTTGTGGTGTGTGTGGTGTATGTGGTGTGTGTGTGGTGTGTGGTGTGTGTGTGGTGCATGTGGTGTGTGTCTATGGTGTGTTTGTGGTGTGTGTGGTCTGTGGCATGGGTGTGTGTGGTGTGTGTGATGTGTGGTGTGTGTGGTGTGTGTGGTTGGTGTATGCTATAGTGTGTGTGTGTATGGTGTAGTATGTGGTGTGTGTGTGGTGTATGTGGTGTGTGTGTGGTGTATATGGTGTGTTTGTGGTGTGTGTGTGGTGTATGTGGTGTGTGTGTGGTGTATGTAGGGTGTGTGTATCATGTGTTTGTGGTGTGTGTGTGGTGTATGTGGTGTGTGTGTGGTGTATGTGGTGTGTGTCTATGGTGTGTTTGTGGTGTGTGTGGTCTGGCATGGGTGTGTGTGGTGTGTGTGGCGTGTGTGATGTGTGGTATGTGTGGTGTGTGGTGTGTGTGGTTGGTCTATGCTGTAGTGTGTGTGCATGTATGGTGTAGTGTGTGGTGTGTGTGGTGTATGTGGGGTGTGTGTATGGTGTGTTTGTGGTGCGTGTGTGGTGTATGTGGTGTGTGTGTGGTATATGTGGTATGTGTGGTTGGTGTGTTTGTGTTGCATGTGTGGTGTATGTGGTGTGTGTGTGGTGTATGTGGGGGGTGTGTATGGTGTGTTTGTGGTGTGTGTGGTCTGTGGCATGGGTGTGTGGTGTGTGTGATGTGTGTGGTGTGTGTGGTTGGTGTGTGCTGTAGTGTGTGTGATGTAGTGTGTGTATGGTGTGTAGTGTATGTGGTGTGTGTGGTGTATGTGGGGTGTGTGTATGGTGTGTGTGTGGTGTGTGTGATGTGTGATGTATGTGGTGTGTGGTGTGTGTGGTTGGTGTGTGCTATAGTATGTGTGCGTGTGTGGTGTGTGTGTGGTGTGTTTGTGGTGTGTGTGGTCTGTGGTATGGGTGTGTGGTGTGTGTGTGTGATATGTGTGATGTGTGGTGTGTGTGGTGTGTGGTGTGTGTAGTTGGTATGTACTGTAGTGTGTGTGTGTGTGGTGTAGTGTGTGTGTGTGTGTATGTGTCTGTGTGTGTGTGTTTTCAGCCACAGAGACCTGAGCCCCCTTTTCTGCTTCTTTCTCCAGGGTTGAAGCTGCCCTCGAGGACCTGGTCTCCACCAGTTGAGTCTGAAGGTTTTCAGAAGCAGAACCAGAGTGAAGAGGAGGATTTGGCCGGCGAGTGTTGCTCCTGTCCAAAGACAGACTCTCAGATCCAGAAGGAGCTGGAGGAGTCCTCGTTTAGGAAGACGTTTGAGGATTACCTGCACAATGTGGTTTTCATCCCCAGGTCAGGACTGGGCATGGCGCTGGGCTCCCTTAGCAGGTGTCAGTTGGCTTGGTGTTGGTGGACGGTCCCTTAAGTAAGGGACCCAGAGGCGGCAGAAGGGTGGATGGAGTCTGAATGGAGCCCTTTCCCGGGTGGAAGAGATCTTGCTATTTCCAGGAGAATTTTATTAGGAAGAGCAATAATCACACACAAGGGGAAAAATGGACAAAACTCAGCATTTGCCTTTCTTACCTCTCCTAAGCTGGTCTGAGTTCTCCATTAGATGGTTAAGGCTTTTTTTTTTTTTTTTTTTTTTGCCAGAGTCTCACTCTGTCACCCAGGCTGGAGTGCAGTGGTACAAGAAAGAAAAGAGGAAGGAGGGAAAGAAGAGGGAGAAAAAAGAAGGAAAGAGAAAAAGGAGAGAAGGAAAGAGGAAGAAAGAAAGGAAGGAAAGAGGAAGGAAGGAGAGAAGGAGACAAAGAAGAAAGAGATAGAAAGAAAGAGGGAGAGAGGGAGAGAAAGAAGGAAAGAAATAAAGGAGGGAAGAAAAGAGAAGGAAGGAAGGAAAGAAAGAAGAAAGAAAGAGAGAGAAAGAGAGAAAGAAGGAAGAATGGCAGACTTGGAGAAGTGTTGAGTCAGTTGTGGTGTCTGCACATAGTCACATTTGCCATCCCAGGGCCACCTCAGCAGGCTGTCTCTGGGGAGAATCTTCTCTGCTTTCTTCCCCTTCCCTTGCTGGATCCGGGCACCTGCTGGGGAAAATGTAGCTCCCTCCCTCCAGCAAGTGATGGAAACCAGTGGGCCCCGGGTCAAAGCCAGGCTGCCCTTACTTGGACGCAATGTGCCTCTGAGTGTCAGAGCCCAGTGGTCTGTCTCACGAAGTTCCCTCTGTCCTCAAAGCAGTTGGTTTTATTTCCACAGAAGAACCTCTCCAGGCCCTGGTGCGGAGAACTCTAGGTATGGCTCACCCATGTGACCCCTTATGTCTGCTCGGTGCAGGGCTGGCAGCGTGCCAGGCAGACGCCTTGAAGATTCCAGGGGTTTCTGTGGCTTTTTGCATGTGGCGGGCTGCTGGGCTGGAGAGCAGATGCTTCACAAATTCAGATATCCAGTGCCTTCGCTCTGAAATGAAATCTGGGCATGAATGTGGTGGAGGGGGAATCTTCACTAACACACTCTTGCTGAAGCCTAGAATCACGGGAGGACTTCCTGGGCACCCCCTCTCTGCCCTCTGTTTGCAGCCACCCTTTGCTCACTAAACATCTCTTTGCACCTCCTGAGTGTGTCTACAGAACTGGGTCAGGGTCCCCAGGGTCGGAGCTCCCCGCAGCTGGATGCCCTGACCCAGCAGCTCCTACTCCATGGTGGGCAGTTGATCTGGAAACAAAACATTTTCCTGGAAGGGCGACACGGTATGAACACAAGAACCCCATGTCGCTCACTGAATTCCACGGAGGAGAGTCAGGGACGTTTCCTTTCAACTTGCATCCTAAGAGAAAAAAGAAGTGCGGTCCTGGGAGAAAGAGAAAGGCAAGGAGATGAGATTTTGGGAGGAACAGGAGGTGAGACTAGAAAGTCAGTTTGGGACCACTTTGAGAGATTTATTTTTTGTATTTTTTATTTTTTTTGAGACGGAGTTTTGTTCTTGTCGCCCGGGCTGGAGTGCAATGGCACCATCTCGGCTTACCGCAACCTCCACCTCCCGAGTTCAAGTGATTCTCCTGCCTCAGCCTCCCGAGTAGCTGAGATTACAGGCGTGCGCCACCATGCCCGGACAAATTTTGTATTTTTAGTCGCGACGGGTTTTCACCATGTTGGTCAGGCTGGTCTCCAACTCCCAACCTCAGGTGATCCGCCTGCCTCGGCCTCCCAAAGTGCTGGAATTATGGGCATGGGCCACGGTGCCCGGCCAAGGAATTTTCTTCTTTTAGCAGAGTGTTTGTTTGTTTGTTTATTTTCTGGGCACTTGTGTGGCCTGATCTGACCTCTAGTGGCCATTTGCAATACTATCTGTAGCCAAGAAGCGTCTAAAAATGTGTGGGCTTGGTCCAAAGCGGATCTCAAGCTCAGTCCTGCTATTAATAATATTTGGGACCAAGGCTGGACGTGGTGGCTAATGCCTGTAATCCCATCACTTTGGGAGGCCAGGGCGGGGCGATTACTTGAGGCCAGGAGTTTGAGACGAGCCTGACCAAGATGGCGAAACCCCATTTCTACAAAAAATAAAAATTAGCCGAGCCTCGTGGTGCATGCCTGTAGTCCCAGCTACTTGGAAGGCTGAGGCAGGAGAATCGCTTGAACCCTGGAGGCGGAGGTTGCAGTGAGCCCAGATCTCGCCACTGCACTCCAGCGTGGGTGACAGCGCAACACTCTGTCTAAAAAAAAAATAAGAATAAATAATATTTGGGGTCAGATTATTCTAGGGCGTGGAAACTTTCCTGGGCACGATCCAACAACACGGGACAGAATCCCTGGCTTCCACTCATCTGATGCCAGTAGTGTGTCTGCCTCCCAAAGTTGTAATAACCAAAAGTATCTTCAGACATTGCTAAATATCCCCCTGAGGGATGGGGGCAGAAGGACCCTTGGTTGGGCCCACCAGTTTAGTGTGGGATTGTTGGATTGTCAAATGCTGCCTAGAATAGGCACGGTGGCTCACGTCCGTCATCCTAGCACTTTAGGAGGCCGAGGCAGGTGGATCACCAAAGGTCAGGAGTTCAAAACCAGCCTGGCCAATGTGACGAAACCCCGTCTCTACTAAAACTACAAAAATTAGCCGGGCATGGTGATGCGTGCCTGTAATCCCAGCTACTTGGGAGGCTGAGGCAGGAGAATCGCTGGAAGGTGGAGGTTGCAGTGAGCTGAGATCGAGCCACTGCACTCCAGCCTGGGCGATGGAGCAAAACTCTCTCTCTAACAACAACAACAAAAAATTCTGCCTATGTAAGAAGTAGAACGCTCAGTTGATGCGTCGTCTTTTGCCCCTTCGTAGTCTTTTTGGTTATAATCTTTTCGATATGTAAACTCATTTGGCCTATGCGATGCGCCCATTTTGCATCTCTGGTTGTTCAGATACCAATTTCTCGTAGTTATTCATGAAGCACCAGTGTCTTGGTTATTTTCACAAGACCCATCTGTGCCTATGTAGAAACTGTCTGAATCTTGCTAATCAGGACAATCTCTGGCTTGGTAAGTGGTGGGGCTGTTTTTTTTCCATCTTAGAATGTTCTTGGTCTTTTAATACAAGAAGACCACAAATAAAATCTTAACGAATGCCCCCGAAGTAGATTTGTTTTCTGACCACACGTTTTTCTGACAACATTGCAATAAAAACTAAACGTTAATTTCAAAAGTTTGATTAGAAAACTTAACTTCTTGGTGGTTAAAAGTTAATCACAGCCGGGCGCAGTGGCTCACGCCTGTAATCCCAGCACTCTGGGAGGCGGAGGCGGGTGGATCACGAGGTCAGGAGTTCAAGACCAGACTGGCCAACATGGTGAAACCCTGTCTCTACTTAAAAAAAAAAAAAAATTTAGCTGCGCATAGTGGCTCGTTCCTGTAATCCCAGCTACTTGGGAATCTGAGGTAGGAGAATTGCTGGAACCAGGACCCGGGAGGCAAAGGTTGCAGTGAGCCGAGATCACACCACTGCACTCCAGCCTGGGCTACAGAGCGAGACTCCATCTCAGAAAAAAAAAAAAAATGTTAATCACTTATGTATCTATTGGCCAAAGCAGAAATGGAAACTTCCATTGAAGTCCTTTTGGAAAATAATGAAAATGTGAATATCATGTACCTTAACTTTTAGCGTATTGCCAAAGCTTGGCTTTGATGTTAATTAGCATATTTAAATGGATTGGTAAATTAAGAAATAAACTTTAAACTATAGAAATATAAATGTATTAGGAAGGGAAAAGCGATAAGAGCCAAGCCTATGGCAAACATAAAGTGAAAACACAGACAAAATAGCCTTCTATTTCAGATGACATGAAACTAGCATCTGAAGAACATTTTAATGTGTTAAGGTATTTGGACAACGGTGCACACTCAATTCGAAAGCCTCAGTAAGCCAGGAAAATGTAACTTGTCTAAATGGATTTAAAAAGAAGCAGAAAAATTAAGTGGTTATGAACCTTGGAAAAAGGTATGTGTCAAATTAATTTCCCCAAAAAGTCCCAGAGAGGTTTATAGACACATTAAATTCTGAAAAAGCAACAATTTCCTATAATATAAAAACTATCTTAGGGCATAGAAATATATAAAAAGTATCCCAGCTGGGTGTGGTGGCTCATGCCTGTAATCCCAGCACTTTGGGAAGCCGAGGCAGGCAGATCACGAGGTCAGGAGTTCAAGACCAGCCTGGCCAATATGATGAAATCCTGTCTCTACTAAAAATACAAAAATTAGCTGGGCATTGTGGCACACACCTGTAATCCCACTACTCAGGAGGCTGAGGCAGGAGAATCACTTGAACCCAGAGGTGCAGGTTGCATTGAGTCAAGATTGTGCCACTGCACTCCAGTCTGGGTGACAGAGCAAGACTCCATCTCAAAAAAAAAAAAAAATTATCCCATTTCATTTTATGAAATGAACAGAACACCCTTAAAAAACTTGACAAAGATACTGCACTCAATAAAAGCCACGGACCAAGCTAATATGTGATGTTAGGTTCAAACATCCCAAATAAAACACTGCACTGCAATATTGTTTACCTCCAAAATACAAGGATGGTTTAAGATCAGAAGATCTGGTAACATCATCTATGCCATCAAGAGGTGCAATAAGGTAGATCAAAGCTGTTTCAATAACATTAATTTAAAATTCCTAACTTAGAGAAAGGGGAGGAAAAAAAGAGTCCTCTCATAAAACTAGTAGGGGAGTATTTCTTCTACAGGGTAAATGTTACCTAGAGTAAACCAACAGCCAAGCTAACGTCATTCTTAAAATTATTCTCAGCTTAGTTAGGAACAGAACAAGGAAGCCCAAGCTCATCATTACTAATTAACATTTCTCTGGGCATCCAGCCAATGTAATAAGACAAGAAACAGAAATTAGAATTGTAAAGAATGGAATGTGGGAAATAAAGTCATTGCTATTTGCAGAGCGTCTAGCTCAAGGGTAGGCAAACTATGGCCATGGGCCAGCTGCCTGTTTTTGTAAATGAACTCTTATTGGAATGTAACCCCACCCACTTGTTTACACAGCATCTAGGGCTGCTTTAAGCTACAATGACAGAGTAGTTGTGACAGAGGTCATTTGACTTGCAAAACCCAAAATATTTATTATCTAGCCACTTACGGGAAAATTTTGCTGACCCCCTCTTCTAGTGTGGTTGGAAACCCAAGAAAGTCAATTATGAAACTTTTAAAATGAGTTAGAGTTTGGGAAAGTAGATCCAGTAGAAATAAGCAAAAAAACAGTTTGATATCCAAGCAATAATTAGAAGATAAAATAGGGGGAAAGATCCCTTTCAAAATTGCTGTAAAACCTTAGCACACCTCCTAACAACCCCATCTAGAAGGACTTGTAAAGGAACAAATTTTAAAAATGTTACTGATATATTAAATTGTACAGATAAACATAAAAGCCTGCTTGGAATCATTTAAAGAAAGCTTAATGGCAAATGGAAAGCAGTAAGTTGTATAGCACGATACATAAAAGGTTAATATCCTTAACCAATAAACAACACAGAAGTGAGGAAAACACGAAAAATTCATGGGAAAATAGACAAAGGACAAAGAAGGACAATTCTTTGGAGAAACACAGAGAATCAATAAAGGAAAAATGAAGTCATGCTCAGCAACATAAAGATCCACAAATAAAGTAGTTGAGTGATCACATATTTTTAATCTCTTGGGTTAAAAATCTAGACAAACAAAGCAAACATAGGAAAAAAAAAAACCTGTTAAGCCTTAAGGTTGCTGAGATTGTTCTGGATTGAAATTTCATGGCCTGCTGGTTGAACCACAAGTCAATGTAGGGTTTCTGGATAACTATTTAGCCAGAAGCTTAAAGAGTTTCCTATCTCATTGAACCTAGTGATATTTTCCTCTACGTATCTACTTTGGGGAAAGTAATTAGACAGTCAGACAATGATCAAAGGACTATTTATAACAGCACACATACACAAAAATGAGGGCCAGGCTCAGTGGCTCATGCCTGTAATCCCAGCACTTTGGGAGCCGAGGTGGATCACCTGAGGTCAGGAGTTCAAGACCAACCTGGCCAACATGGTAAAACCCCATCTCTACTGAAGCTATAAAACAATTAGCCTGGCATGGTGGTGGACGGCTGTAATTCCAGCTACTTAGGAGGCTGAGGCAGGAGAATCACTTGAACCCAGGAGGCAGAGGTTGCAGTGAGCCAAGATCATGCCTGGGTGACAAAGAGTGAAACTACATCTCAAAAAAATAAATAAGGAGGATGGTTAATTGAGTGATGACTGATGTAGTAAGTGGAATATTTCACAGTCATTCATTGTTTTCCAAGTTTTCTGCAGAAAGCACAGGTGTTGGGGGAAAACACTGCTATTAAAAAGGAAAAAATCCCGAAATTCTCTCCTAGTTAAAATGTTAGGTTGTAAGGAAAATATTTAATAAATGCTTACAACACAGCAAGTAAACCAAGTTTACTTATAAAACAGGCTTGATCTTCGTCATGTTCACACACAATATTTACAGAAAAAAAATTGTCCAAGGAAGCAGTGGGCTGTGAATTTGAGTAATTTACATTTTTTCTTTTCTTTTCTTTTCTTTTCTTTTTTTTTTTTTGAGATAGAGTCTCAGTCTGTCAACCCAGGCTGAAGTGCAGTGGTACGATCTCAGCTCACTGCAACCTCTGCCTCCAGGGTTCAACTGATTCTCTTGCCTCAGCCTCCCAAGTAGCTGGGATTACAGCTGTGCACCACCACGCTCAGCTAATTTTTGTATTTTTAGTAGAAACAGGGTTTCCCCATGTTGGTCGGGCCGGTCTCGAACTCCTGATCTCAGGTGATCTGCCCGCCTCAGCCTCCCAAAGTACTGGGATTACAGGCATGAGCCACCTGGCCCAGCCTACATTTTCTTCTTTATCCTTTTTCCTTTGTGTTTTAAAATTTGTTAGCTATCAACATTTGTTGTTTAATACATGTCTTTACAGGATGGGGAGAAGTGCGCCAGTTGCATAGATGTTTCTTGGAGTTACCCTTCCTGACCTGAGTGATGTGATTCCTTTCATAAGAATTGCAGCTTAATCACTCAAATTATGCAGGTGCCCTAAGCAGTCATAAAAAGGAGCAGATGCATTTTTCCTGTTTAAACTGATGATGTCGATCAGCAGCTTGGGCCATTGAGCAGATGCCATTTGGCAGGGCTTCCTGAAAAGCTAGACTCTTACTTGCTTTTGGTGTTATTTTTGTCACTGTCCCTGGCTGGCCTATGTATCTGCAAAATGAAAAACCGGAAATCGAGCATGCCCAGGGGGAATATGGGTGTGTGTCTACTATTGACGGCCTTGGAAACACTCATCCCTCACAAGGTGGGCCTGCTCTAATCCTTTCAAGAGGGTATCTTGAAAGCTGCTCTGGGTGATAATTCCTGGCAGTCTGCATTTTAATCCATGTTCCCTACCACTGCACCCTCCTGCACTCGTTCTTAATCAAGCCTTGTATTCTCCAGTGTCATGATAGACTGGATAAAGAAAATGTGGCACATATACACCATGGAATACTATGCAGCCATAAAAAAGGATGAGTTCATGTCCTTTGCAGGGACACGGATGAAGCTGGAAACCATCATTCTCAGCAAACTGACACAAGAACAGAAAACCAAACACCGCATGTTCTCACTCATAAGTGGGTGTTGAACAATGAGAACACATGGACACAGGGAGGGGAACATCACACACCAGGGCCTGTCGGTGGGGTGGAAGAGCTAGGGGAGGGATAGCAGGGGTTGGGAGGACTGCAGAGGGATACCATTAGGAGAATTACCTAACGTAGGTGACCAGGATGGATGCAACAAACCACCATGGCATGTGTATATCTATGTAACAATCCTGCACGATCTGCACAGGTACCCCAGAACTTAAAAGTATAATAAAATAAAACGATGGTGATGGTGTGATCACACATATTGTCGTTCTAGGCCGACTCGAAAACGCAGGTCCCTTGACGACATTGGGAACATGACGGAGGCCGAGCCCACGGTGGCAGCTCTCCCCAACACTTCCTCGACCATGGAGTCCATGAGTCCGGAGGAGCCCAAGCCCTTCGAGAAGGTGGTGAACAGAGAGTCGCTGGTCATCTCTGGCTTGCGACACTTCACGGGCTATCGCATCGAGCTGCAGGCTTGCAACCAAGACACCCCCGAGGAACGGTGCAGCGTGGCAGCCTATGTCAGCGCCAGGACCATGCCTGAAGGTAGGGCTGCTGCCCTGGGGTCTGAGTGTTATGGAGTGGGAGATCTAAGCTGACTGAGGACAGATTATTGGCCTTTTTTTTGGGGGGAGACAGAGGCTTGCTCTGTTGCCCAGGCTAGAGTGCAGTGGTGCCATCTCGGCTCACTGCAACCTCTCTGCCTCCTGGTTCAAGCGATTCTCCTGCTTCAGCCTCCCGAGTAGCTGGGACTACAGGTGTGCGCCACCATGCCCAGCTGATTTTTGTATTTTTAGTAGAGATGAGGTTTCACCATATTGCCCAGGCTGCTCTGGAACTCCTGAGCTCAAGTGATCTGCCCACCTTGGCCTCCAAAGTGCAGGTATTACAGGCATGAGCCACTACACCTGGCCTTTTTTTTTTTTTTTTTTTTTTTTTTTTTTGAGATGAAGTCTCACTCTGTTGCCCAGGCTGGAGTGCAATGGCGCGGTCTTGGTTCACTGCAACCTCCACCTCCCTGGTTCAAGCAATTCTCCTGCCTCAGCCTCTCAAGTAGCTGAGACTACAGGTGTGTGCCACCAAGCCTGGCTAATTTTTGTATTTTCAGTAGAGATAGGGTTTCACCATGTTGTCCAGGCTGGTCTCCAACTCCTGGGCTCAAGTGATCTGCCCACCTCGGCCTCCCAAAGTGCTGGGATTACAGAAGTGAGCCACCACGCCAGGTCATATTCTTAAATTACAAGAGTCATAGATAACCATCATGTAAACTTTAGAGAATACACAAAAGCAATAAGAAAACTGTAGTAAAATTAAGAAGTTTAATACGTATCGGTAGTGTACTAGCCAGGGTTCAAGAGAGAAACAGCCAGCAGGGTGAGTGTGTGTACACATGCAGTTGATCCTCAGTATCCACCGGTTCTGCATCTGTGGGTTCAACCAGCCTCAAATTGAACATTTAAAAAACAAACAAAAACAACACAGCAATAAAAGATTGAAAATTTTTAAAAATGCAACAATAGGCTGGGCGAGGTGGCTCACACCTGTAATCCTAGCACTTTGGGAGGCAGACGTGGTCAGATCACAAGGTCAGGAGTTCAAGACCAGCCTGGCCAATGTGGTGAAACTCTGTCTCTAATAAAATTACAAAAATTAGCCAGCGTGGTGGTGGGCACCCATAGTCCCAGCTACTCAGGAGGCTGAGGCAGGAGAATCGCTTGAACCCAGGAGGTGGAGGTTGCAGTGAGCTGAGATGGCACCACTGAACTCCAGCCTGGGCAACAGAGCAAGACTCCATCTCAAAAACAAACAAACAAATAAAATGCAACAATAAAACAATAATACACATTTTACAACCAACCTCAGATTGAAAATAAAAATTTTTTTTTTAAATGAAAAAAATACAGTGTAACAACTATTTACTTAGCGTTTGCATTGTATTTGGTATTATAAGTAATCTACAGATGATTTAAAGTATATGGGAAGGGCCAGGGATGATGGCTTACACCTATAATCCCAGCACTTTGAGAGGCTGAAGTAAGTGGATCACCTAAGGTCAGGAGTTCAAGACCAGCCTGGCCAACATGGTGAAACCCCGTCTCTACTAAAAAAAAAAAAAAAAAAAAAAAATAGCCAGACATGGTGGCACACACCTGTAGTCCCAGCTATGGGGGGGCTGAGGTAGGAGAATCGCTTGAACCCAGGTAGAGGTTTCAGGGAGCTGAGATCCCACTACTGCACTCCAGCCTGGGTGATGGAGTGAGACTCCATCTCAAAAACAAACAAAGAAAAACCAGTAAGGACTGCAATTCAGTTAACAGTAGTATTCTAGCTTTAAAGGAAACTTCAACATTTAATAATGTACAAGACTTAAGTGAGGTGTTACCATTGGCAGAAGCTGGGTGAAGCCTCCATGGGAACTCTCTGTGCTATTTTTGCCACTTCTTGTGAGTCTGCAGTGACTTTAGCATAAAAGTTATATGCAGAAAGTAACCCATTTAATCTTCCTAACAATCCCGTGGGATGAGTTTCAGATGTCCATTCTCCAACAAGGAAAATGGGACATGGGAAAATGACACCACCATCCCAAGATTGCTCCACGGGTAGGTGACAGAAGTGGGATCTGATCCAAGAGTTACACCCCTGCCTCTCACTTCCTCTCCTTACAGCCAAGGCTGATGACATTGTCAGCCCTGTGACCCATGAAATCCTTGAGAACAACATCGTCCACTTGATGTGGCAGGAGCCAAAGGAGCCCAATGGTCTGATCGTGCTGTATGAAGTGAGTTATCGGCGATACGGCGATGAGGTAAGGCCCCTTCATACTTGGGCACGCCCCTTCTGAGTTGCCCTTGGTACGTCCTTCCTGTGCTTAAATTCTGATTCCAGTGCTCCTATCATCAGATACCGTGTTATTAGCACTTAAAGCCTTGATACATGCCTTCCCAGGGAGCTGGGTCAGAGATGCCAACCTATGAGCTTGTTCCTTTCCTTAGTTTCTCACATTGCTTTTCAGCTGTGTCATCTGGATGGCGTCTGCTGTGACAGGAGACTCATTTCACTTTAGGAGTTATTTGAGTCTTAAAATCTTGTAAGTGGCTGGGCACAGTGCCTTACACCTGTAATCCCAGCACTTTGGGAGGCCAAAGCAGGCAGATCACTTGAGTCCAGGAGTTTGAGACCAGCCTGGCCACCATGGTGAAACCCCATCTCTACTGAACATACAAAAAATAGCCGGGCATGGTAGCAGGCACCTGTAGTCCCAGCTACTCAGGAGGCTGAGGTGGAAGAATCACTTGATCCTGGGAGGCGGAGGTTGCAGTGAGCCGAGACTGCGCCACTGCACTCCAGCCTGGTGACAGAGCGAGACTCAGTCTCAGAAACAGCAGCAGCAGCACCAACAACAAAACCTTCTAAGTTGCTTTTCATTAGATCCTTCCATTCAGCCAGACACCGTGCAGGCTGCTGGGTGAATGCAGAGATGCACAAAACACAGTCCAAGACAAAGAACCCAAAAGAACCCAACCGTTGCTAAACTATTCCCAGGGCTCACTGTATCTCCCAAACACATCCAGTACGTTACACACAGCATCTCATTGATCACATTTTACTACCTCTAGGACATTTTGAGAGGCCCCTTTATTTTTTTTATTTTATTTTTTTGAGACGGAGTTTCGCTCTTGTTACCCAGGCTGGAGTGCAATGGCACAATCTCGGCTCACTGCAACCTCCGCCTCCTGGGTTCAGGCAATTCTCCTGCCTCACCCTCCTGAGTAGCTGGGATTACAGGCACACGCCACCATGCCCAGCTAATTTTTTGTAGTTTTAGTAGAGACGGGGTTTCACCATGTTGACCAGGATGGTCTCGATCTCTTGACCTCGTGATCCACCCGCCTTGGCCTCCCAAAGTGCTGGGATTACAGGCATGAGCCACCGCGCCCGGCCAGGCCCCTTTATTTTTATGAACAGCTAGGCAGAAAAAAAGGTGCTGTTAATTCTAATTTTATTTTTATTTTTTCCTAGAATATAGACTCTGAGCATTGTTAATTCTCATTGTAAGATGGCATTGCTTGTAAGATGCATTCCAATTTCAGAAATGCCAAATGCCAAAATGCAAAAATAATATACCTCTCAGGACTGAGGAAGTACAGTATGTCCTCAAATTATCCCAGTGAGCCGGGTACTGAGGCTTCCAGAGTTAAAGTTGCTGCACAAGGACTCATAGAATCAGGATCCAAATGCAAGACTGATATTCCAATCTGGAAATTGCCAATTTTTCTTTTACCATAAAGGTCTGGATAGTAAACATGTTTGACTCTGTGGCCAGATGATTTCTGTTACAACTACTCAGTTCCACCATTGACCTGAGAAAGCAGCCAGGGATGATATGTAAATGAGTGGGTCTGGTCGTGTGCCAATAAAACTTTATTTACAAAAACAAGTGGTGGGCCAGGTTTAGCTAGTGGGCCAGAGTTTGTCAACAACTAACAGAGGTTACAGCAAAACGTCTGATTTCCTGGAACTCTGATCAGAGAGTCCTCCTATGACCAGTTGGACCTCCCTCTACTTACCCCTCCTGGGACCATATCTACTCTTGGCACCCAAAGATTTTGGCTTTGACAATAATTTAGAATTGAGATCCGTACACCATGCCTTGTGGGCCAAATCTGGCTTGCAGAGCATTGTAAAGACTGTGCAACAGGGCTGGACGGGGTGGCTCACACCTTTAAGGTCAAGGTGGGGAGATCACCTGAGGTCAGGAGTTCAAGACCAGCCCGGCCCAACGTGGCAAAACTCCATCTCTACTAAAAATACAAAAATTAGCTGGGCGTAGTGACGGGCACCTGTAATCCCAGCTACTCGGGACGCTGAGGCAAGGAGAATTGCCTGAACCCAGGAGGCAGAAGTTGCAGTGGGCCAAGATTGTGCCACTACACTCCAGCCTGGGAGACAGAGCAAGGCTCCATCTCAAAAAAAAAAAAAAAAAAAAAGTATGCAACAGAGACTTTCTTCTTATTTTCTTCTGCCTTTTGTTGTGGCCCTTCATAGAAAAAGTAAGCTTTCGAAAATAGAAAGAGTCCAGCTGGGTGTGGTGGCTCACGCCTGTAATCCCAGCACTTTGGGAGATTGAGGCAGGCAGATCACAAGGTCAAGAGATTGAGACCATCCTGGCCAACATGGTGAAACCCATCTCTACTAAAAATGCCAAAAATTAGCTGGCCGTGGTGGTGCTCACCTGTAGTCCCAGCTGCTCGGGAGGCTAAGCCAGGAGAATCACTTGAACTCAGGAGGTAGAGGTTGCAGTGAGCTGAGATCTGGCCACTGCACTCCAGCCTGGCGATAGAGTGAGACTCCATCTCAAAAAAATAGAAAGGGTCCTTACTGAAATTGTCATTCTGGGCCTATTTTGAGTCCCTGTTTACTAAATGAATGGCTTGATTTGCCTTTTTTTTTAACATTTGTTTTTAAAATAAAATTCCTTATCATACAGAGCTCAGCTAGTTTTTAATTGGCACAAACGTGCCCATACATGTAATCCATATTCATGAGTTACTTTCTTCTTCCTCTTGATGTCTCTGTCTGCAATAGCCTTTGGGATTATGATTTATACTTGCTGCATAGGACTTAATCTCATGATTGGGCTATCATTTATTTTTGGAGATTTTGGTTGCCTAGTTTTTACCATTTTAGGCAATACTAATTTTATCTGGAAAGCAGTTTAGCTTTTTGGATTGACAGCTTTAGTTATTGTTTCAGTCAGTTTTTGCTGCGTAACAAACTGCCCCCCAAAAGTACTGGTTTTCTAAAAAGGACATTTATTCTTTCTCTCAATTCTGCAGGTTCACTGGGTGATTCCTTTCCCCTGAGCCAGTTTGGCTGGAGCTGGATGGCCTCATTCACATGGCCAGGGCTCAGCTGGGGGCACTTGGAGCTTTTTCCCTGGGCATTCTCTTACTGCCCAGCGAGCTAGCCCAGGCAAGGAAGGACACGCCCCATGTACAGACACTTCTCAGGGCTCTGTTTACATCCCATTTGCTAGTGCCCCTTTGGCAAAGTGAGGCCTTGCCTAAGTCCAGAATGAGGAAGGACAATATGTCCTCTGAGCATTTCAGTGAGCTGGATACTGAGGCTTCCAGAGTCTCATAGACACAGAAAGGCAGATTCCCTGAGGGCCATAATTGCAAAGTTTATTAATGTATTGTCCCATATGTATTAATCCTATAGGTCCTAAGGAAATTGTTCAAGTTTGGGGCAGGGAACAAAACTCTATGCACATTCATCAGTAGCAAAAAATGCAAACCACTGGATGTCCATTCACTGGAGAATGGACACATGGAAGACAGTGCATCCATAAAATTGGTGGATGAAGAGCCATTTAAAACAATGTTTGGGGCTGGGCACGGTGGCTCACGCCTGTAATCCCAGCACTTTGGGAGGCTGAGGCAGGCAGATCAGGCGTGTGCCTATAATCCCAGCTACTTGGGAGGCTGAGGCAGGAGAATCATTAGAACCTGGGAAGTGGAGGTTGCAGTGAGCCTAGATCACACCATTGCACTCCAGTCTGGGCAACAGAGTGAGACTCCATCTCAATAAATAAATAAATATTTTTTTTAAAAAAATATGCCCAATGGTTTTCAGTACATTCTCTAAATGTTTTCTTGTGCCACATCACCACAGCCAATTTCAGAACGTTTGTGTCACCCAAAATGTCACCCCAAAATCCAAAAATGCACCCTAACCCCCGTACCTGTCACTCCTTCCTGCCAAGCTTCCCTGTCCTTTCTCCCCTGAGAACCATTAATCTACTTTGTTTCTCTTTGGGGACTCTGTCTCTATTGCCTGTTTTGGACAGTGCAAGTGGAATCAAACACCGGGTGGCCCTTTGTGTCTAACTTTCACTGAGCATCATGTTTTTTTTTTTTTTTTAAATTTATTTATTATACTTTAAGTTCTGGGGTGCATGTGCAGAACGAGCAGGTTTGTTACATAGGTATACACATGCCATGGTGGTTCGCTGCATCCATCCCCCCGTCATCTACATTAGGTATTTCTCCTGATGGTGTCCCTCCCCAATCCCCCCATCCCCTGCTATCCCTCCTGTAGTTCCCCCAACCCCCGACAGGCCCTGATGTGTGATGTTCCCCTCCCTGTGTCCATATGTTCTCATTGTTCAACTCCCACTTATAAGTGAAAACATGCGGTGTTTGATTTTCTGTTCTGGTGTTGGTTTGCTCAGAATGACAGTTTCCAGCTTCATCCATGTCCGTGCAAAGGACATGAACTCATCCTTTTTTACAGCTGCATAGTGTTCCATGGTGTATATGTAACACATTTCCTTTGTCCAGTCTATCACTGATGGGCATTTGGGTTGGTTCCAAGTCTTCGCTACTGTGAACAGTGAGCATGTTTTCAAGGTTTATCCACGTGGTAACCTGTGTCAGAGCCTAATTCCTTTTTTTTTTTTTTTTTTTTTCTGGAGACGGAGTCTCACTCTGTTGCCCAGGCTAGAGTGCAATGATGCAATCTCAGCTCACTGCAACCTTCACCTCCCGGGTTCAAGCGATTCTCCCTGCCTCAGCCTCCCAAGTAGCTGGGATTACAGGCACCTACCACCATGCCCAGCTAAGTTTTTGTATTTTTAGTAGAGACACGGTTTCATCATGTTGGCCAGGCTGATCTCAAACTCCTGACCTCAGGTGATCCACCCGCCTCGGCCTCCCAAAGTGCTGGGATTACAGGGGTGAGCCATCGTGCCCAGCTGGGAAATGTATCTTCTAATGCCAATCATTCACCCCAGATACCTCGAGGAGTGAAAAACAAGAGAGATGCATGTGGGAAGGATCTAGAACCTCTGTCAAGCTCAGAATCACCTTTAAGGTCGGGAGTTTGAGACCAGCCTGTCCAACATGGAGAAACCCTGTCTCTTCTAAAAATACAAAATTATCCAGGCGTGGTGGTGCATGCCTGTAGTCCCAGCTACTTGGGAGACTGAGGTAGGAGAATCTCTTAAACCCAGGAGGCGGAGGTTGCAGTGAGCTGAGATGGTGCCACTACACTCCTGCCTGGGCAACAAGAGCGAAACTCTGTGTCAAAGAAAAAAAAAAAAGACGCATTTCCCCTTTGTCCTGGATAGCAGCTACCTTGGGTTTCTATATTTGCTTATTTGTCCCTCTCTACTCAGTGACTCATTCCACTTGGAAGAAACTTTGGACTGCAGTTCCCTGCCCCCGCCCCCGCCCCTGCCACCAGACCGATTTGTTTTCTTGCTGTTATTGTCACATGACAAGCACAGGGGTACTGGCTTTTTTTTTTTTTTAACATGTCTTTCTCTTCTCCACTCTCCACCCGCCTGCGCCGCCACCCGCCCTCCCCGAACCAAATATTCCAGCCCGGTTCTCTGCGTGCACTATTAGCTTGGAACTGTTTCGAAAACTTTTCAGAGTTTTGGCTCGCCGCTTGCAGGTTTCATGGTCTTATTCCCCAGAGAGTGTCTTCTCGTAAGTTCCGGGTGTATCTCTAGTTACGTGCTCATCACCGGTGTCTTCCACACTTTGCACATCTCCTCTTCTTTCCACCAGATATTTGGGTGGATCTCAACTGTTTTCATAATGAATTTTTTAAAAAATCGAAGGGCAGCACCATGGCAAAGAAAAAGCTTTTTTATTTGTCTGTAGACATGAAGCCCATGTGTGCATTTGGTCCTGATGTGCAGAGGCCGGGAGTTGCAGGGAAAGGCTGGAAATCTCGCTTGGGCCATGCAGATCCTTCATTTCCACCCTTTTCTCATTTTGCTGGAGACCTGCAAAAATATTCTGCAGGGGTCTGAAGAAGATGTTTCCGCGCCAGACAGGTCTGAGTTCAAGAGCTGGCCCTGCTGCTTTGCAGCTGTGAGATCTCAGACAAACCGTGTAATCTCCTAAACCGGGGCTCAGTCAGCAAGCTGCATCCCGTAGGCTACATGTGGCCTGCTGCCCGATTTCTAATGATTCATGAGCTAGGAGTCACTTTTGCATTTTATTTATTTTTACTTTTACTTTTATTTTTTTGAGACAGAGTTGCGCTCTTGTTGCCCGTGCTGGAGTACAATGGTGCAATATCGGCTCACCACAATCTCCGCCTCCCAGGTTTAAGCGATTCTCCTGCCTCAGCCTCCCGAGTAGCTAGGATTACAGGCATGTGCCACCATGCCCAGCTAATATTTGTATCTTTAGTAGAGACGGGGTTTCTCCATGTTGGTCAGGCTGGTCTTGAACTCCTGACCTCAGGTGTTCCGCCTGCCTTGGCCTCCCAAAGTGCTGGGATTATAGGTGTGAGCCACTGCGCTTGGCCCTGCTGCCTGATTTCTAATGATTCATGAGCTAGGAGTCACTTTTGCATTGTATTTATTTATTTTTGAGACAGAATCTTGCTCTGTTGCCCAGGTTGAAGTGCAATGGCACAATCTCGGCTCACTGCAACTTCTGCCTCCTGGGTTCAAGTAATTCCCCTGTCTCAGCCTCCCGAGTAGCTGGGATTACAGGCATTCGCCACCATGCCCAGCTAATTTTTGTATTTTGGGTAGAGATGGAGTTTCACCATGTTGGCCAGGCTGGTCTCGAACTCCTGACCTCAGGTAATCCGCTGACCTCAGCCTCCCAGAGTGCTGGGATTACAGGCGTGAGCTACCGTGCACCACCCACTTTTCTATTTTAAAATGGTTGGGAGTGGGGAGCAATCAAAGGAAGGAGAAGGAGAGATGTGAATCACAGGGTGCAAAGTTTCAGACAGGAGGAATACATTCTAGGGATCCACTGCTCTGTAGAGGAATGGGGACTGTGGCTGATAACACATATTTCAAAGTTGCTAGAATAGATTTTAAATGTTCTCACAACAAAGAAATGATAAGTACGTGAGGGGATGAGGATTTAATTAGCTTGTTTTAATCACTCCACAATTTATACTGCATCATAACTTTACACTGTACCCCATACATGTATACAACTATTATTCTTATTTTCGTTTATTCATTTATTTTAGAGACAGGGTCTAGCCCTGTCTCCCAAGCTGGAGTGCAGTGGAGCGATCATAGCTCACTGCATCCTTGACGTCCTAGGCTCAAGTGATTTTCCTGCCTCAGCCTCCTGAGTAGCTGAGACTACAGGTGTGAACCACTGCGCCCAGCTAATTGTTCTATTTTCTGTGGAAATGGGGTCTCACTATGTTACCCAGGCTGGTCTCTTAACTCCTGGGCTCCAGCGATCCTCCCATCACAGCCTCCCAAAGGGCTGGTGCCTGATCTATAATACTATTGTCAATTAAAAATAAATGATTTTTAGAAATATGATGTTATAGAAAATAATATTAGTAGAAAACAGACCATAGGTCCTGGCACGGTGGCGCACACCTGTGATCCCAGCACTTTGGGAGGCCGAGGTGGGGCGGATCACTTGAGATCAGGAGTTGGAGACCATCCTGGCCAGCATGGTAATACCCTGACTCTACTAAAAATATAGAACTTAGCTGAGTGTGGTGGTGGGTGCCTGTAATCTCAGCTGCTCAGGAGGCTGAGGCAGGAGAATCGCTTGAACCCAGGAAGCAGAGGTTGCAGTGAGCCGAGATTGTGCCACTGCACCCCAGCCTGGGTGACAGAGTGAAACTCCAAAAGAGAGAGGGAGGGAGAGAGAGAGAGAGAGAAAGGAAGGAAGGAAGAAAGGAAGAAGGGAAGGAAGGGAGGGAAGGAAGGGAGATACTAGAAATAGATAATAGAAATTGATAATAGAAGAATAATATTCCAGAGATGAAAATTATATGAAGTTCAACTTCTCAGTGTCAACAAGTTTTGTTAACATACAACCAAACCCTTTTGTTTACGGATGTTATGAAATTGTCCGTGAAATATAACAGCCAAATTGCATCTGGCCTAAGAAGCTGCGAATAGTTACTATCTGTCCTTGACGGCAGAAGGTGGCCAGTCTCCATCCTAAGTCTCAGTGTCTTCACCCCTAGCGTGAGGCTAATGTCATGTTACCCGAGCCACGGGCTGCAGGAATTAGATGAAGGCTGGTGTGGTGGCTCATGCCTGTAATCCCAGGACTTTGGGAGGCTGAGGCAGAAGGATTGCTTGAGGAGTTCAAGACCAGCCTGGGCAGCGTGACAAAAACTCTGTTTCTACAAAAAATACAAAAATGAGCTGGGGGTGATGGGTGCCTGTAGTCCCAGCTACTCAGGAGACTGAGGTGGGAGGATTGCTTGAGCCCAGGAGTCAGCAGAGGTTGCAGTGAGCTGAGATCATGCTATGATACCACACCAGCCTGGGTAATAGAGTGAGACTCCAAAATAATAAATGAATACATAAATTAATTTAATTTTAAAGAAGTTTTTTGAGATGGAGTCTCAGTCTCTTCCTCCAGGCTGGAGTGCAGTGGCTCAATATTGGCTCACTGCAACGTCTACCTCCTGGGTTCAAGCAATTCTCCTGCCTCAGCTTCCAAAGTAGCTCCTGGAATGGCAGGCATGCGCCACTACACCAGGCTAATTTTTTATTGTTTTAGTAGAGACGGGGTTTCACCATGTTGGTCAGGCTGGTCTTGAACTCCTGACCTCAAGTGATTCACCCGCCTCGGCCTCCCAAAGTGCTTGGATTACAGGCCTGAGCCACTGAGCCAGTCGAATTTAATTAAAAATTTTAAAAAGGATTAGATGAAACCGTCAGGGTCTGATACTTGGCTTCCGGCTTAGGAAGTCTGGCTCTTACCAATAACGACAACCCCTGCATCTATATCCTCATCCATAGCACTATGGTTATAAAATTCCCAAAGCCAATTGTGTGTCTTCGTCTGTGCTTTGCTGCCTCGGCGTCATCTCTGAGTGGGATCCTGGCTGTGAGCTCCCCGCTAGGGGTGGACACTCACAGATGTGCAAAGCTCAGCCACCCTCCTCCTCCTCCCTTCCTTCCAGGAGCTGCATCTCTGCGTCTCCCGCAAGCACTTCACTCTGGAACGGGGCTGCAGGCTGCGCGGGCTGTCACCGGGGAACTACAGCGTGCGAGTCCGGGCCACTTCCCTAGCGGGCAACGGCTCCTGGACGGAACCCACCTATTTCTACGTGTCAGACTACTGTAAGTCTCCGTGGCAGCCTCGGGGGGCTGGGGCCGCGCTTAGCACCGAGCATGGTGGGACACTGCAGAGGATGACATGGAGAGGCCACAGGTGCTGGCCCTGGCCTTGACCCTCGGGTCCATCAGCTGCCACTGTGTGACTGGGGCTAGGTGCTTGCCCTCTCTGATCCCGCATTTTTTTTGTTTGTTTGTTTGAGATGAAGGATCGCTCTGCAGTACAGCAATCTTGGCTCACTGTAGCCTCCACCTCCCAGGTTCAAGTGATTCTCCCACCTCAGCCTCCCAGTAACTGGGACTACAGGAGCCTGCCACCACGCCTAGCTAATTTTTGTATTTTTAGTAGAGACAGCATTCCACCATGTCGGTCAGGCTGGTCTCCAACTCCTGGACTCAAGTGATCCACCCACCTCGGCCTCCCAAAGTGCTGTACCAAAAAATACAAAAATTAGCCGGGCATGGTGATGTGTGCCCACAGACCCAGCTACTTGGGAGGCTGAGGTGGGAGAATTGCTTGAACCAGGGAGGCAGAGGTTGCAGTGAGCCGAGATCACGCCACTGCACTCCAGCCTGGGCAACTGAGCCAGACCCTGTCTCAAAAAAAAAAAAAAAAAAAAAGAAGAGAAAAGAAAGAAAGAGAGAGGGAAAAAAAAGGAAAAAAGAAAAGATAAAGAAAGAAAAAAATTAAGGAGAAAGAAAGAGGAAAGAAGAGGCCTGAGACTGGGACTCTGCAATTTATAAAGAAAAGAGGTTTAATTGGCTCCCGCTTCTGCAGGCAATAAAGGAAGCATGGTACTAGCATCTGCTCGGCTTCTGAGGAGGCCTCAAGAAACTTTCAATCATGGCGGAAGGCAAAGTGGGAACAGGGTGTCAAATGGGGATGGTGCTACACACTTTAAAATTAAACAACCAGATCCCATGAGAACTCACTCATCATACAGTAGCGAGCAAGGATGTTGCTAACGCATTAGAAACCGCCTCCATGATCCAGTCACCTCCCACCAGGCCACTCCTCCAACAACAAGAGCTTTGGGTGGGAGACACAGATCAAGCCACGTCAGCCCCGCTGTCTCTTGTTCCCTCCTTTCTGCCCACATGCGCTCAGCGTTTCATTCTCACTTACGGGGTGAGAACATGAGGTAGATGGTTTTCTGTTCCTGTGTTGATTCACTTAGGATAATGACCTCTGGCACCATTCATGTTGCTGCAAAGGATGTGATCTCATTCTTTTTTATGGCTGTGTAGTATTCCATGGTGTGTATGTATCACATTTTCTTTAGTGATCCTGCACTTCCTCATCCGTACATGGAGATAATAACAGAACCACTTCTGGAGGTGGAGGGACATTTTAATGACATAAATGTTAAGTGCCTGGCACCTCTTGCTAGTGTCTCCATCTTTGTTATCAGAGTTTTTTGGCTGGTGCAGTGGCTCCCACCTGTAATCCCAGGACTTGGGAGGCTGAGACAAGAGGATTACTTGAGGATACACATTACAGACCCACCTGAGCAAGTAGAGAGACTCTGTCTCTACAAAAAAATACAAAAATGACCAGGCACAATGGCTCACACCTGTAATCTCTGCACTTTGGGAGGCCGGGGCAGGTGGATCACCTGAGGTCAGGAGATAGAGACCATCCTGGCCAACATGGTGATACCCCATCTCTACTAAAATACAAAAAATTACCCGGGCATGGTGGCGAGTGCCTGTAGTCCCAGCTACTCGGGAGGCTGAGGCAAGGGAGTCACTTGAACCCGGGAGGCAGAGGTTGCAGGGAGTTGAGATTGCACCACTGCACTTCACTTTGGAACGGGGCTGCAGGCTGTGCAGGCTGTCACCGGGAACAACAACAACAACAAAATAACAAAAATTAGCCAGGTGTGGTGGCGCATGCCTGTAATCCCAGCTACTTGGGAGGCTGAGGCAGGAGGATCGCTTGGGCCCTGGAGTTTGAGGTTGCAGTGAACTGTGATCATGCCACCACAGTCCAACGTGGACCACAGAGCAAGACCTTGTCTCTAAAAAATAAAAATCAAAAGAATTTTACATCTGCCAAAAGTCGTGCTGGGATAGAGACTAGCTATGTAATTTGCAAGACCCAGTGAAAAATGAAAATGTAGAGCTCCTTGCTTTAAAATTATTAAGAAGTTGGCCAGGCACAGTGGCTCATGCCTATAATCCCAGTACTTTGGGAGGCCGAGGCAGGAGGATCACCTGAGGTCAGGGGTTTGAGACCAGCCTGGCCATCAAGATGAGGTCAGGGGTTTGAGACCAGCCTGGCCAACAAGATGAAACCCTTTAGTCTCTACTAATAATATAAAAATTAGCCAGGTGTGGTGGCACATGCCTGTAATCCCAGCTACTTGAGAGGCTGAGGCAGGAGAATCGCTTGAACCTGGGATGAAGAGGTTGCAGTGAGCCACGGTCACACCACTGCACTCCAGCCTGAGCATCAGAACAAGACTCCATCACAAAAATGAAGAAGAAAAATAAAAGAAAAAAACAAAAATAATAAAAATAAAATAAAATACAATGAATAAGAATTTCAGAGGGGCAACAGCAGAGCATCAAACAGCAGAGTGACTAGGCATGGTGGCTCACGCCTGTAATCTCAGCACTTTGGGAGGCTAGGCAGGCGGGTCATGAGATCAGGAGATCGAGACCATCCTGGCCAACATGGTGAAATCCTGTCTCTACTAAAAATGCAAAAATTTAACCAGGCGTGGTGGTGCGTGCCTGTAATCCCAGCTACTTGGAGGCTGAGACAGGAGAATTGCTTGAACCTGGGAGGTGGAGTTTGCAGTGAGCCAAGATTGCACTCATTCCAGGAGTGGATGTGATTTTTGGTGTTAACTCTGTTGGGAACACACTGATGTGAAACATACATTTTCTTATTCTATTTCAGTAGATGTCCCATCAAATATTGCAAAAATTATCATCGGCCCCCTCATCTTTGTCTTTCTCTTCAGTGTTGTGATTGGAAGTATTTATATATTCCTGAGAAAGAGGTGAGTGCAGTGGTGTGCTGGTAACCATCAGCTCTCTATAGGTATATTTAAGTTTATTATGAATTTTACTGATATAGGATATGTAACATGCAATTTACAGGTAATAATCATAATATGATATACACAACTTTATTGTAAATTTTCTCTAGCCAGTTGATTCTCGTGGAATATTTTTGTTGATTTTTTTTTTTTTGCCCAAATCTTTATATCCGAAGCCAACCTTTTATTGCAATTGATAAACAAGCATAGCTCCAATGTGAATGTTGATTGATTTTTCAAAATTTACATTAAAGAGTAGGACACGGCTGGGAGCAGTGGCTCACGCCTGTAATCCCAGCACTTTGGGAGGCTGAGGCAAATGGATCACCTGAGGTCAGGAATTCGAGACCAACCTGGCCAACATGGTGAAACCTTGTCTCTACTAAAAATACAAAAAAATTTACCCAGGCATGGTGGCATGCACCTGTAATTGCAGCTACTCAGGAGGCTGAGGCAGAAGAATTGCTTGAACCCGGGAGGTGGAGGTTGCGGTGAGCCAAGATCACGCCACTGCACTCCAGCCTGGGCGACAAAGCAAGAGTCTCAAAAGAAAAAAGTGTAGGACAAAAATGAAATAAGACATATTTGTTCATCAATGATACGAGTGACATCTTTGCTGAGTCAGACAATAATTCTTAAAGACCGGAAGAACATTTTCTTTATGTTTTGTGTTGTGTGTAATGTCATGGTTGCAGACGTGACATGCTTTTAAGTTTAATCTGCATTATTAAACATTTTTCTCATCACTTTCTCAAGCCTGGACAAACAACAAAACAAAAAATCCAGTCCTGGGTTATAGCATTTGCCAGTTTCCGTGGTGTAAATATTCCCAGCATGGCTAATTTCAAGTTGTAGACATAATGTTACTGAGTGCAGTTTTGGAAAGAGATACATAACAGCTCCCTGTTGTATCCACCCTATGGATACAATATGGTACATAAGTGATATAACGTACATAACCTCAACTGCATTGATCATAGAAAAACGTAGTATGAGAGTTAGGAAGTGGTCAGTTTTGAACATGTATTGTCTTTGCTTTTAGGATAACTTATTTAATTGTAAGCCTCTATAATTTAAATTTTTTGTTCTATTTGGAAGGCATTGTATAATTTAATCTTTAAGGATGGTTTTATTTCACAACTGGATCACTAGTTTCCTGAAAATGTAATAATTGTTTCTCATCAGCTGGGACAATCTCACTCTAGAACAGTACTGGGTGAGTGGTTTTTAAGTGTTATGTGGACGGCCATAAATTATAATAAGAGCCACCCACCCAGAACCCGGCATGGTGGTGCACATCTAGAATCCCAGCTACTCAGGATGCTGAGGCAGCAGGATCTCTTGAGATCAGGAGGAGTTCAAGACCAGCCTGGGCAACATAGTGAGACCCTGTCTCTACAACATTTTAAAAATTAGCTAGGTGTGGTGGTGAGTACCTGTATTCCCAGCTACTCAGAAAGCTAAGGTGGGAGAATCTCTGGAGCCTAGGAGATTGAGACTGCAGTGAGTTATGATTATACTGCTGCCCTCCAGCCACAACACAGCAAGACTCCAACTCTGAAATGTAAAAGAAAAACCATCCAGGGAGGGATGAGTGCTCTCATGCTGTTGCACTTAAGTACCTGTCTGATGGGCTTCCATTCAAAATATAAAGGTCCCCCATCCCTGTCCTAGAGTGCATCTAGGATTATGGGGATTCTGCTGGCAAGGGCTGCCATTCACTTTGGAGAGTCTTGTATGTAACCCCTTTGTGGTGACTCTCAAAGTTCCATGAGAATCTCAAGCTAATGTGCATCATTTTTCTCCTCCAGACAGCAAGATGGACCGCTGGGCCCACTTTATGCTTCTTCAAACCCTGAGTATCTCAGTGCCAGTGATGGTGAGTACCATCCCTTCCCTGTGGGTGGCCAGAACCCTACTCATCAGCTTCCTTTGCTTTCACCATTGAGTGAGAGTAAAGGATGGGTTCCCCAGGGAGGCCAAGAAAAGCCCTCTTATTCATTTGAGTTTGCCAAACTGCCCTTGCTGCAGAAACCTCATTACTGTGTGCATCTGGACACACGGTATCTGGCACCTGCCTGAATGGGCTCATGTAACTGGTCTGGGATCCTTGGGTGGGGTCAACCACTTGGGCTGGGCTCAGCTCGGTGGTTCTTCTGGTCTTGCCCGGCTTCACCCACGTAGCTACATTTTGCTGGTGTGTCGGCCAGTGCTCAGTAGTCTAAGATAATTTCACTCACATGTCTGGTGGTCGGCAGGCTGGGTGTTCCCAAGGTCGGGGGGCCTAAGCTGGGGGAGGCTGAGCCTCCTCCTGTCCATGTGGCCTCTTAGGCTCCAGCAGGCTGGCTGAGACTTCACTGCATTGTACTCTGTTGGTGCCTAGTAACGAGGGAGGGCAAGCTCCAGGGCATTAGTCCATTCCAAGTCTCTACCTGGGTCATTCCTGCTGATTCCCATTGACCAAAATAACTCACAAGGCCATGCCTAGGGCCAAGAGGTAGTGAGAGTGACTTCACCTTTTCCTGTGAAGAGCTGCCAAGCATCCTGGCTTTTTAATTTTTTCTCACTTGTTATAACCTGTCTTCCATCCTCTTGGCACTTTGCAGAAACAGTAGTCTCAGGTGGGAAGTAGCATCACTCTGTAGCAAGGGTCTGAAATCAGACAAGAAGGGGGATGCAGGCTTGCCTCTGGACATATTGGGCAGGATCTTGGACCTGTTATGGCTCCTTCCTGAGTCTCTGCCATGCCCTCCATGGGTGCAGACGCCCATCCTGTTCTCAGCCATATACCTACTGCCTGGCATGAGCCCTGGATCACAGAACTCACTTCATGAGTGTTTTTGAGGGGATTTGGGTGAGGGCTTGGGCGGAAGGTGGCTGCAGACCCCCAAGGGATCCACCAAGGATGCTGTGTAGATAAGTGAGAAGTAGTGTTTCCATGCTCTGTGTACGTGCCGGACGAGTGGGAGGTGCCTCGAGAGAAGATCACCCTCCTTCGTGAGCTGGGGCAGGGCTCCTTCGGCATGGTGTATGAGGGCAACGCCAAGGACGTCATCAAGGGTGAGGCAGAGACCCGCGTGGCGGTGAAGACGGTCAACGAGTCAGCCAGCCTCCGAGAGCGGATTGAGTTCCTCAATGAGGCCTCGGTCATGAAGGGCTTCACCTGCCATCATGTGGTGAGTCCAGCAGGGATGGGACACAGGCTTGCCTTCCTGCCCTTCCCTCTCTCTGCCTCTTCCTCCTGCACAGAGCAACAGAGGACACTGAATGTAACCCTCTGCCCAACCCTTACTGCACTAAGCTTCCCATCCTAACTGTGTGGGGAGGGATCTTTCCCTTCTCAAATCCCATCCTCTCCCACTTCGCCTGGAACCAGACTCTATCACTGTCCCATCACTTTCTGGAATCCTTCATTGCTTTCTGGAATCTTCCATCATTTTCTGAAATCTTCCACCACTTTCTGGAATCTTCCATTATTTTCCAGAATCTTCCATTGCTTTTTAGAATCCTCCATTTCTTGCCTTTTCCTGGCTCCTTTGTAATCATGGACCACACAGAGGTCCACCCCATATCACCTGCCCTCATTCCTACCCTCCACTGAAGGCAGCACAAACTCTTCCTGCCTTTCGGCTCCAATAACCCCTTTGTTTTTCTTTGGGTCCCATGTGCTTTCATCCTTGCCACACATATTTATGTGGCATTTAAAGCTCTGCTCTTGTCCCTGTGATACAGTGGATTTCTGCCCCTGTAGAGCTTCCAAAACAACACATGGAGACAGACTCCAAAACCTTTATTTTTATTTTTATATATTTTTAAGGCAGTGTCTCCCTCTCTGTCACCCAGGGTGGAGTGCAGTGGAGCAATCTTGTCTCACTGCAACCTCTGCCTCCCGAGTTCAAGAGATTTTCCTGCCTCAATCTCCTGAGTAGCTGGGATTACAGGCACCCACCACCACATCTGGCTAATTTTTGTATTTTTAGTGCAGTCGGGGTTTCACCATGTTGACCAGGATGGTCTTGATCTCTTGACCTTGTGATCTGCCTGCAAAGGCCTCCCAAAGTGCTCGGATTACAGGCATGAGCCAGCACGCCCGGTCTATTTTTATATATTTTTTAAGACAGAGTCTCACTCTGTCACCCAGGCTGGAGTGCAGTGGGGCAATCTCAGCTCACTTCAACCTCTACCTCCCAGGTTCAAGCAATTTTCCTGTCTTAGCCTCCTGAGTAGCCAGGATGACCAGCGCCCACCACCACACCCGGGTGATTTTTGTATTTTCAGTAGAGATGGGGTTTCGCTATGTTGACCAGGCTGGTCGCAAACTCCTGACTTCAGGTGATCCACCTGCCTCAGCCTCCCAAAGTGCTGGGATGATAGGCATAAGCCACCGCCCCCAGCCTACTCCAAACCCTTTATGCGTTAGGAGGAAATCTATGGAAACATGGAGAAAGGGAGGAAAGCAGGGCTGGGCAGGGGTGTCTTTGAGCAAAGACTTAAAGGACATGAGGGGCTGGGTCCTGTGGATGTGGCACGGAACAGAGAGCCAGGCGGCGGGGAACAGTTAAAATACAAAGGCCTGTCTGCTGTCTGGGCAGGCCCATCTGCTCCCCTAGACCAGGGCTCAGCTCCCTGCATCCAGGTCACAGGGTGCTGTGTGTGACATGGACACCAGGCAGGGAGAACCTTGGGGAGTGGAATCATGGACCCTTCTCCAAGAGCCCTGGTTGCTTGATCTGCAGGTGCGCCTCCTGGGAGTGGTGTCCAAGGGCCAGCCCACGCTGGTGGTGATGGAGCTGATGGCTCACGGGGACCTGAAGAGCTACCTCCGTTCTCTGCGGCCAGAAGCTGAGGTGAGCTGCCTCGGGGGACCCAGCAGGGTGCTCAATGGGGCACTGGCTCCCACTGGTATCCTTGGATACCAGTGCTGCTGAAACACCAACCCCATGTTTCCGTTTTAGAACAATCCCGGCCGCCCTCCCCCCACCCTGCAAGAGATGATTCAGATGGCAGCAGAGATTGCTGACGGGATGGCTTACCTGAACGCCAAGAAGTTTGTGCATCGGGACCTGGCAGCCAGAAACTGCATGGTCGCTCATGATTTCACTGTCAAAATTGGAGGTTGGTGCAGCTTTCCACTTTGAAAACATAACGACTCAGGCCAGGTTTGATTCCAGAAGGAAGCTGTCTATCTTGAGCCGCTAGATCTTCCTGATAGTATAAAGGGGCAAGTTATTTCTTTTTTGTCTGTTTTTTTGTTTGTTTGCTTTTCTGTCGCCCAGGCTGGAGTGGACCACCCCCCAGCTGTCATTTAATTGCATGTGTTGATAAACTTACCCATTCACTTTCTGGAATCTTGCTTTGCTTTCCAGACTCTTCCATCACTTTCTGGAATCTTCCATCATTTTCTGGAATCTTCCACCACTTTCTAGACTCTTGTATCATTCAAAAGATGTTTCTAGGCCCAGGGCTCCCACCTGTAATCCCAGTGCTTTGAAAGGCCAAGGTAAAAGGATTCTTGAGTCCGGGAGTTTGAGACGAGCCTGGGCAACATAGTGAGACTCCATCTCTATGAAAAAATTTAAAAATTAGTGGGATGTAGTGATGCATACCTGTGGTCCCAGCTACTCAGGAGGCTGGGATGGGAGGATTGCTTGAGCCCAGGAGGTGGAGGCCACAGTGAGCTATGATTGCATCACTGCACTCCAGTCTGGGCAACAGTGAGATGCTGTTTCAAAAGACAAACAAAAAAGGAATACAGAGGGGACCAGGGCAGCATGAGATGTGAGGTTGAGGAGAGAGACAGAAACCAGACCCAGAAGCACCTTGCATGTCCGGGCAAGTCATCTTGACATTATCTCACATTCGCAAGAGGCAGCAGGAAGTGATATGATTCTATATATGACTCAAAAAGACATCTCTTGGCGAGGCTTAGTGGCTCACACCTGTAATCCCAGCACTTTGGAAAGCCGAAGCGGGAGGATCACCTGAGGCCAGGAGTTCAAGATCATCCTGGCCAACATGGTGAAACTCTGTCTCTACTAAAAATACAAAAATTAGCCAGGTGTGGTGGCGGGCACCCATAGTTCCAGCTACTTGGGAGGCTGAGGCAGGAGAATCACTTCAACCTGGGAGGCAGAAGTTTCTGCCAAGATCGTGCCATTGTACTCCAGCCTGGCAACAGAGCGAGACTCCATCTCAAAACAAACAAACAAAAACACATCTCCTGACCGGGCCCGGTGGCTCAAGCCTATAATCCCAGCACTTTGGGAGGCCGAGGCAGGTGGATCACGAGGTCAAGAGATCGAGACCATCCTGGTCAACATGGTGAAACCCCGTCTCTACTAAAAATACAAAAAATTAGCTGGGCATGGTGGCGCGTGCCTGTAATCCCAGCTACTCAGGAGGCTGAGGCAGGAGAATTGCCTGAACCCAGGAGGCAGAGGTCGCGGTGAGCCGAGATCGCGCCATTGCACTCCAGCCTGGGTAACAAGAGTGAAACTCCGTCTCAAAAAAAAAAAAAGAAAAAAAAAACACATCTCCTACATTAGCAATGGGAAGCAGGAAGTGACATGGGGCAATGGGTTGTGAGGGTCAAGGTGAAAGGAGGGTCTTCCAGGAAAGAGATGGGGGGTGTGGGTCTGTTTGAAACCAGAGTAGTAGATGGATTGGATAGCAGAGACACGTGGAGAGAGAATGGGTTGAATGAGATTTAGGCTGAGAGGAAAGGGGGGTGGTCAAAGGAGGGGCCACCTCTGGGTTTCTGGGGGGCAGCTGGGTGATGGCATGGCATATCCAATGGGCAACTGTAGGTTTGCTGGAGAAAGGCAGATGTTCAGTTTGGGATGCCTGTAGTGGTAATCGTGGGAAGGAAGCCTTGTCAAGACTGGGATTCCCAAGCTGTTGGCCAAAATGTAGCTTCTTTGGCCGGGTGCGGTGGCTCACACCTGTAATCCCAGCACTTTGGGAGGCCGAAGCAGGCAAATCAACTGAGGTCCAAAGTTCAAGACCAGCCTGGCCAACATGGTGAAACCCTGTCTCTACTCAAAATACAAAACATTAGCTGGGCATGGTGGTGGACACCTGTAATCCCAGCTACTCGGGAGGCTAAGGCAGGAGAATCGCTTGGACCCAGGAGGTGGAGGTTGCAGTGAGCTGAGATCACACCACTGCACTCCAGCCTGGGCTACGGAGCAAGACTCTCTCTCAAAAAAAAAAAAAAAGAAAGAAAAATGTAGCTTCTTTATCACTTGGTACCTTCTTTCCCCAGGCTTTAAATAGTGGCCCATCCTTCCCCTTCACTTCCCCATGCATACCCTCAGAATCCATTCTTACCGGATTTGGCCACCACCCACTCAGGCACACACCTGAGCCAGGTGAACCCCTCTTAGGGCTCTGTGAGAGGTGGGACAGTCAAGATGGCAGGTGCTAGGACCAAGGCTGCAGCTTAAGAGTGTGTGAACCGTTTGTGTTGTCAGACTTTGGAATGACCAGAGACATCTATGAAACGGATTACTACCGGAAAGGGGGCAAGGGTCTGCTCCCTGTGCGGTGGATGGCGCCAGAGTCCCTGAAGGACGGGATCTTTACCACTTCTTCCGACATGTGGTGAGTTGTGCGTGGATGGGTGGGCGGTCACTGGGCTTGAATTCCAGGTGCCCTGCCAGTGACCGCCAAGAGCAGGAGAAGGTAGCCTGCCTTCCTCGTGGGCTCCCCATCAAGGAAAAAAAGTCAACCTCCTGTCTGAGGGCCTTCCCACGGCTACTGTTATGTCCTGACCAATCCTGTGGGCATTGTGAACCCGAAAATCTGAGACAGGTCTCAGTTAATTTAGGAAGTTTATTTTGCCAAGGTTGAGGACGTTTGCCCAAGGTGACGACACGTGTCCACGGTGACCAGAGCACAGCTTGGTTTTATACATTTCAGGGGAACATGAGGCATCCAACAACTTATGTAAGATGAACATTGGTTCTGTCTCGAAAGACAGGACAACTCGAAGCGGGAAGGGACTTGTGGGTCATAGACAGATAAGAGACAAGTGGCTGAATTCTTTTGAGTTTCTGAGGAGCCTCTCCAAAGGAGGCAATCAGATATGCATTATCTCAGTGAGCAGAGGGGAGGACTTTGAATAGAATGAAGGCAGGTTGGCCCTAAGCAGTTCCCAGCTTGACTTTTTCATTGAGTTTAGTGATTTGGGGGCCCCGAGATTTATTTTATTTCACAGCATTTATGAACTGCAGATGAATTGTTTCGTTAGCTGGCCAATCATGTTCAAGCAAACCAAGAGATGTGTTTGCGTGCGTGTATGTGTGTATGTGTTTGTGTGTGTTTGCATGTGTGTTTGCATGTGTGTTCGTGTGTTTGTGTGTGTTTGCATGTGTGTTCGCATGTGTGTTCGTGTGTTTGTGTGTGTTTGCATGCATGTGTTGTGTGTGTTTGTATGTGTCTTTGTGTGTGCTTGTGTGTTTGTGTTTGTGTGTCTGTGTGGGTTTGTGTTTGTGGGTTTGTGTGTCTCTGTGTGTTTGTGTGTGTCTGTGCCTGTGTGTGTTTGTGTGTGTACTGTATTTGTGTTTGCATGTGTGTGTGCATTTGTGTGTTGGTGTGTGTGTCTATGTGTTTGTGTGTCTGTGGTGTTTGTCTGTTTTTGTGTGTATGTGTACTGTGTTTGCATGTGTGTGTGTTTGTGTGTGTTTGCATGTCTGTGTGTATTTGTGTCGGTGTGTGCGTACTGTTTTTGTGTGTCTGCGTATTTGTGCGTGTCTGTGTGTGTGTCTGTCCCTATATGTGTGTGTGTGTCTATGTACGTGTCTGTGTGTGTGGTGTGTGTGTGTCTGTCCCTGTATGTGTGTCTATGTATGTGTCTGTGTGTGTGTGTGTCTGTCCCTGTATGTGTGTGTGTGTCTATGTACGTGTCTGTGTGTGTCGTGTGTGTGTGAATGGCTTTGTTTCTACCCTCAACTGTCACCGCAGGTCCTTTGGCGTGGTCCTTTGGGAAATCACCAGCTTGGCCGAACAGCCTTACCAAGGCCTGTCTAATGAACAAGTGTTGAAATTCGTCATGGAAGGAGGGTATCTGGATCAACCTGACAACTGTCCAGAGAGAGTGTAAGTGTAGAAAGGGGTTGAGGTGTGTGAGGTGTTCATTAAAAGGGTATTGCCCCTTACACGTGTGCTTGGCTTTGCCTTTCATATGTCTACATGTGCACTGCATTTGCAGGCTACGTGTTACAGGCGTGTTTGTGTTTGCAGAGCTTGTCTTTACATGCGTGCTTGCGGTTGCATATTGCATTGTGGTACTCACACTTGAGTTTCCATATGTGCTACATGTGGGTGGGGGGGTTGGGAGGATGCTTCGCTGGGCCCCCAGACTCACCCAGGACGTTTCCTTCTGCTCCGCAGGACCGATCTCATGCGTATGTGCTGGCAATTCAACCCCAAGATGAGGCCAACCTTCCTGGAGATTGTCAGCTTGCTCAAGGATGACTTGCACCCTAGCTTTCCGGAGGTGTCCTTCTTTCACAGTGAGGAGAACAAGGCTCCCGAGAGTGAGGAGCTGGAGGTGGAGTTTGAGGATATGGAGAACGTGCCCCTGGATCGTTCCTCCCACTGTCAGAGGGAGGAGGCCGGGGGCCGGGATGGAGGGTCCTCGCTGGGTCTCAAGCGGAGCTACGAAGAACACATCCCCTACACCCACATGAACGGAGGCAAGAAGAACGGGCGGATTCTGGCCTTGCCTCGGTCCAATCCTTCCTAACGGTGCCTACCGCGGCGGGGGCGGGCAGGGGCTCCCATCTTCACTTTCCTCCGTTTTGAAACCTCTGGAAAACTCAGGATTCACACAACTCTACAGTGTCCAGTGGAGCTCAGAGATCGTTCCTGTACATTTCTGTTCAGCTTAAGATAGAATCGTTTGGTTGCCAGTTTGACGAGTCCTGCAGGGGATTTAACTGTGAACCCGGGGCGGGGCGTTTCCACGGCTGCCGCCTCTTTGGGGCAACCACGATTTCAAAGCAGGATTTTGTGTTTTTTGTTTTCGCCTAGTAGATGGAAAGAAAGCACTTGTTTTTACAGATTCTTTTTGTTTTTGTTTTTTGCTGGTGTCTGAGCTGCAGTATAAAAGATGAAACTTCTTGTTTGTGGAACAAAAACTCAAAAGACAAAAAACAACAACAAAAAATACCCAGCCCTGTTCCAGGAGAATTTCAAGCTTTACAGGTTGAGCTTCAAGAAGAAGGTTTTTGTTTTCCTCATCCAGGCTGAAGGATTTTTTTGTTTGTTTTCTTTACAAAATCAGTTCCTCAAATTGACCAATAGCTGCTGTTTTCATCCTTTGGATAAGGGTCTGTGGTCCCGGCGTGCGCTCACGTCTGTATGCGCGTGTGTGTGTCCGTCAGACACGGCTGATGCGTATGCAGCATACCCACGCGGAGTTGATGCTTTGGGGATCGGCTCATGAAGGCTTTTCTCAAGTGTGCCAGCTCATGTCCCCCACTCCTTCCTTCTTACTGACTGGGAGACTGTGCTCTCGACAGACACTTCTCATGTCAGAAGGTTAGCCTCAGGTTCCTACCCTCCCTTCACGTTGGTGAAAAAAAATGCTTTTGGGGAGCCAAGGGAGGAATATTTCATTTGGAGTGATTCTGAAGCTTTTCAAGACCAAACCAAGCTAGGACATTAAAAAAAAAAAAAAAAAAGAAAGAAAGAAAAAAAAAACAAAAATGGAAAAAGGAAAAAAAAAGAGAACTGAGATGACATAGAGGTTTGAGAATATATTTGTAGCATATTTAATTTTTAAGAAGTCTCCAGAATTAGCCTCATAAGTTATTGACTCTTCCCCGGGGTTGGTGGGGAGTGGGGACGTGAGTAGCTTTGCCTGTTGTGGGGCCGGGAGGGGGAGGGAGTGAGGCACGAGTGGCCTCTTTGTTTGGTCTTAAAGGCATCCATTTCTGGGAATGAAGCCACGTTCGCTGCTAACACTTTTGGACGTTGTGAGGCCACGTGGAGTGTGCAGGAGATGTGGATGGTCTGGTTCAGGTACCAAGCTGTTCAGATAAAGCTGGTAGCTGCCTAGCTCTGAGCCTGCCTTCCTCTGGTTCATCCTCTGGTTCTCTGTGTGTACCTCGTGTGGCGTTTCCTCTCCTGGGTGTGCACATCCTACCATTATTGTGCAAATGCAAGAATATCAGATCCCAAAGAGCCAGCAACCCAGATGGACTTTGGGAACATCTAAGCAATATAAGAGAGAGGTGCACTGAGACTACGTCTTGGTCCCCTCCAGCCTGAGGGCACCTGGCGGTCCTCTGTACTGAACTCCCGGAAGCTGCTCTGAGCCCGGTGACCTCATCTGGGCCAAGTGTAGTGCCTGAGCACAATGCTCAGGCGCTTACGATGTTGCAATCCCTAAGACAGTAGAGTCTGGAGGAGAAACCGTGAAAAAAGACCTTCACACCACCAAGAACTTCCGACGGGGCGTCAATCCACCGTTTCTTCTCTTTGCGAAAAGAACCACCACAGCTGCTCAAAGAACACAGTGAACTCATCACTTTGGTTCATCAAAAAACTCATCACCCATGCGTTATTCCTGAGTGCATTTTCTTACAAGCTTTTGACTGCTTCCTTTTCTTCTTCTCTTAAGAGTTATGGGCTTAAGAATGGGATAGAGTCATAATGGCAAACGCCAAGCCCTCTCAATTCTTGATTAAGAACACCGGTAGACACAAATCCCAATGGCCTATTGCTATCTTATTTATATGATTCGGGAAATTACAGCATGTAAAAATATTGCCAAGGAGCCTCAGTGATTGGGTACAAGAAGCAACAGCACAGAAATTATTTTTGCCAAATTTATTTTGCAAATGTGAGGGTCTGTACGTAAATTTAAAAAAAAAAAAAAAACCACACACGTAGATCTAGGTATTTTGTTCTCTTGTAAATTTGTAGTGGTTGTAACTACACTAGCTGCAATTTTCACATTTTTCTAATTCAGAAAGGTTTTTCTTATACTAGGGGAAAACGTATTTATTTTAATATATAAAATCACTCTGAAAATCACTCTCGTAAAAAATGGAGCGCATGTCAATTTTTATCAAAGAAAAATAAACAGGTGAATGGGGGATAATAATTTTTTTTTCAGCACAGTCTACCTCAGTGTATTGTTAAGATGTGATTCAATAATGGACATCTTTGCGATTTCAAAATTCTACCTGGAACCAGCCTGAACCAGGGAAAGTGTCTATTAGCTGATTCGAATGCCAGGGACCATTAAGAATTTTGAGGGAGGGAGTTGGGATGGAGAAGGTGTGGCCTTCATCTGAGCATAGATCCTTTTCTTTCTGGCTGGTAATATTCTTCTCTGAATTAAATCTTCCTTTAAAAAAAATCCATCTATTGTCACTAAGTTCCCCAAACATAAACTAAGTTCCAGGATGTCATGATGTATCTGATATATGGGGTGCCCCAGCATGCTGTACCTTCCTTTGAGATGGCTGCTGGGGCAAAGACAGGCTTTGATTCAGAACGAGCATTCCCACCTGTTCATGGAATCCCCCTGAAGTGAGCTCGAAGGTGCCCTGGACTCTCTGATGTCTTGTTCCTGCTTCTTTCAGTCTGCTGCTGCACCTGACACACAAACACTTATTGCAGTGTCTTTTTTAATTCTCCAAGTGGGATGGGAGTATGTGGAGGAAATTCTAATCCAAAATCCATTAATGGGCTGAATGCTTTTTTTTTTCACTTTGTTTTGTTTTTGTTTTTGTTTTGCAACACCTTAGACCTCTGTGTTGGGGTTTGATTGACCTCAAGCTGATATTGTTGGACACTGTGCAGCTTTGATAACACATGTGAGAGTCTAGGCAGGGCCAGGCAGGGCCAGTGGGGCCCAAACCTTGCTGCTCTTGTACTTTTAGGCGCTGCCCTTGCAGATTCATCTTTCTCCACCTGCCCTGGAGAAAGGTACGGTGCTGGGCCTGCCCCTTGCAAATGAGGTGCACCAATCTCATTTATTTGACTCCACTGCTGCAGTGAACAGGGCAAGCAGCTGTTGGGTTGCAAGAAAGCCTCCTTTGACTTTAGGAAATGTTGACTTTGTAACAATAGAACTTTGGTCCTAGAAAGACATGGTTGTCCTGGGAGTTTGTAGTGTTAAGTTAAAAAAAAAAAAAAAAGCAACAAAACCAGCTTAGGGTAATACTTTTTGTTGCTTGTTTTTAAAGATGTCTCACTATGATTAAAGCCCTTTTCATTAATGTAGTAAAATCCACACAGTCGTTTCTTCTTCCAGGAGGAGAATACTAAGCACGTCACTTTCTCTCTGCATCAGCGATGTTAAATACTCGTCCGAAAATGTTCGGATTCTGGGAGCTGTCCTAGGTGCTATTCTGTCATTGGAAGTGGTGAGAAGGAGAAGCACTGTGGCTTGTCTGGATGTAGGCTGAGGACAGTTGAGATAAACTGTGGGAACTGACACAAGGGGTCTGCACAGGTAATCCTGTGACCCTGGGGACTATGTTGCCAACTGATGGACAGATCTTTCACTGTATCCTGTGGCAGATAGTCCACCAAGAAATGTGCTTATTGGGTTAGGAAGTGTTTATTTGTATTCCGCTGTAACACTTGTGAAAGAGCAGAAACATCATCAGGTTTTGACTTGTGCTGGCCATCCTGGTAAATGGACATGCTATAATCCCAGTGATGATCACTTTTCTACTTCACATGAGTGGAAGTTTAGGATTAAATGTCCTTTGGATGCCACCTGATGAGTCCTCGACACCTTAGGCTCTTCAGAAACAATGGTTTTGTTGGGGATGGGAAACAGGGAATGCCAATTTTATATACATGGTACGTGTAGCGTGGTGTCACTTTGAAAATCTTCCAGCATGTTCTTCAGAATATTCATGTATATGAGAGGTGAGATTGGGAATGAAAAGAACAGGTCAGAATTTTTTTTCCCCCTAGAACATAAAAAAGAACATAGTGGACTTTCAGGGGCTACAACAGAAGGTGAAGAGTTCCTTAGGGGTCCCCAAGAAACGGGTGGGAGAAGGGGACACAATGACTTTTTGAGCTTACCATTACCTTCTGATAACAGTCAAGGTCCAGAACCAGACACCAGCCATATTTCTATCTGGGTGGGTGTGGGCCATTGAAAATCCTTGTTAAAAAACATCATAACTCTGGGGCTCTTGGTCCCATTTGAGAAGGAAGGAAGAGCCTCAAAATGAGTGTGCATCTGTGCACATATTCAGGAACGGCTTGTTCAGTCTTTACACTTTGCCTCAAAGTTGCTGCTCCTCATCCCTTGGTGTGCCTGGGTGGCCTCGGCCCTGCGTTTTGGCAACAAAGGGTCAAATGTGCCGCAGCTTTTGTAGAAAACAACTCAGAAACACAAAACCCACCAACAGCTCAATTATTATTTTTTCAATGTTTTCCTACAAGAGCCAAGTAGCACCATGTATAGAAGATGCCTTTTTTTTCTTTTGGAATATTGAAATCGTTTTGCATGTAAAATATGGGATAATGACCTGTTTATATTAAAATTCTGATTAAATGATCTGAGAATACACTCGTTTTTGTGTGGTGTCCTGGTAAAGACCTGTTGTGTGGTGGGGGGATGTGGCTGTGGGTTGGGCTGTGTTAAGGAAAACCTCTTGGAATTTGTGGGTACCATTTTTTTTTTGAGATGGAGTTTCACTCTTGTTGCCCAGGCTGGAGTGCAATGGTGTGATCTCGGCTCACTGCAACCTCTGCCTCCCAGGTTCAAGCAATTCTCCTGCTTCAGCCTCCCGGGTAGCTGGGATTACAGGCACCCACCACCACACCCAGCTAATTTTTGTATTTTTAGTAGAGACGGGGTTTCACCATGTCGGTCAGGCTGGTCTTGAACTCCTGACCTCAGGTGATGGGCCCGGCCCACCTTGGCCTCCCAAAGTGCAGGGATTACAGGCATGAGTCACCACGCCTGGCCGTGGGCACCTTTTTTTAGAGGGGAAAAACACCTAGATTCTTCCATACATCAAGAGGGAGATTAAATAATTGCTACCAGCAGAGTTGATGACTCACGGGGACATACTGTTAGACAAAACTGGTGGTTTCAATATTGCACTATTTCCATGCCATTTGGTAATTAAGCACCTCGCCAAGGGCTCCCAGACCTCCCCATGGTCCAGCCACTGAAGGGTTCACTCCAGGAATGCCAACGAACCTTCAAGATCTTGCTCTATTCTGACATGCGGGAAACTCAGATGTTAAATATTTTCAATGTCATCCTGGGAGTGGAGACCTTTTCCCAGGTTGGGTGGACAGGTGGGCGACCATGGGTTAGACCGTGGGATTGAAAACCTTTTGAATAGCCGTTCTTGAGCTACTCATGCACGGTGCACAGTGTAGTGGGTTAGGAGACAGACTCCTCACCTTCGGTTCCCTGAGTGGCTTTGAATGAGTCACATCATTTCACGTGTTAATTTTTGCTAAGTAACAAACAGCCCCACAACTTAGTGGCTTAAAGCAGCAACATTTATTTCTTTTTGTTTGTTTGTTTTTTGAGATGGAGTCTCACTCTGTCGCCCAGGCTGAGGTGCAGTGGTGTGATCTCGCCTCACTGCAAGCTCTGTCTCCAAGGTTCAAGCAATTCTCCTGCCTCAGCCTCCCAAGTAGCTGGGATTACAGATGTGCGCCACCATGCCTGACTAATTTTGTACTTTTTGTAAAGACAGGGTTTCACTATATTAGCCAGGCTGGTCTCAGACTCCTGACCTCAGGTGATCTGCCCACCTCGGCCTCCCAAAGTGCTGGGACTACAGGCATGAGCCACCACCCTCAGCCTTATTTTTTGTTGTCGTATTTTTAGTAGAGAAGGGGTTTTGCCGTGTTGCCTAGGCTGGTCTCAAACTGATTGGCTCACATGTGTAATTGGTGATTATTGTTTTCATAAGATGCACATGTGTTAGCCATCAGGGCAATCATTTGGAAAAGATCTTAAAGCCATTGAGGAATGAAAATGAGATTAAAGCCGGGCAGGGTGGCTCCTGCCTGTAATCCCAGCTCTTTGGGGAGGCCAAGGTGGACAGATCACCAGAGGCCAAGAATTTGAGGCCAGCCTGGCCAACATGGTGAAACCCCATCTCTACTAAAAATACAAGAATTAGCTGGGTGGGGTTGCGAGAGCCTGTAATCCCAGCTCCTTGGGAGGTTGAGGCAGGAGAATTGCTTCAACCCGGGAGGTGAAGATTGCAGTGAGCTGATAGTGCCACAGTACCACGACTCCATCTAAAAACAAAAAGGGAATAATTGTATAGTTGCATTCTAGGACACCAATGTATTGTCCTCTCTCGTAAGCCATTCTGTGCCCTAAGAAGGATCAGTGTCTGCTGGTGTGAACCCCAAATGTCTGAGACAGGTCTCGGTCAATTTAGAAAGTTTATTTTGCCAAGGCTAAGGACGTGCCCGTGACACAGCCTCAGGAGGTCCCGATGACATGTGCCCAAGGTGGCCAGGCACAGCTTGGTTTTGTACATTTTAGGGAGACAGGAGCCATCTATGAATATATGTAAGATGAACATTGGTTCCGTCCAAAAAGGTGGGACAACTCAAAGTGGGGAGGGGGACTTCCAGGTCATAGGTCAACAAATGGTTGCATTCTTTTGAGTTTCTTTCTTTTCTTTTCTTTTTTAAGACAAAGTCTCACTCTGTCACCCAGGCTGAAGTGCAATAGTGTGATGTCAGCTCACTGCAAACTCTGCCCCCCAGGTTCAAGCAATTCTCCTGCCTCAGCCTCCGGAATAGCTGGGATTACAGGCGTGTGCCACGATGGTTGGCTAATTTTCTGTATGTTTAGTAGAGATGAGATTTCACCAAGTTGGCTAGACTGGTCTTGAACGCCTGACCTCAGGTGATTCATCTTCCTCTGCCTCCCAAAGTACTGGGACCAAAGGCATGAGCCACCACGTCCGGTTTTATTTTGAGATGGAGTTTCGCTCTTGTTACTCAGGCTGGAGTGCAATGGCACGATCTCGGCTCACTGCAACCTCCGCCTCCTGGGTTCAGGCAATTCTCCTGCCTCAGCCTCCCGAGTAACTGGGACTACAGGCACGCGCCACCATGCCCAGCTAATTTTTTGTATTTTTAGTAGAGACGGGGTTTCACCATGTTGACCAGGATGGTCTCGATCTCTTGACCTCGTGATCCACCCGCCTTGGCCTCCCAAAGTGCTGGGATTACAGGCGTGAGCCACCGCGCCTGGCCTATTTTTTATATATTTATTTTTGAGATGAAGTTTCACTCTTGAATGCCAGGCTGGAGTGCAGTGCCACGATCTCAGCTCACTGCAACCTCTGCCTCCCAGGTTCAACCGATTCTCCTACCTCAGCCTCCTGAGTAGCTGGGATTACAGGTGCCCACCACCACACGCAGCTAACTTTTTGTATTTTTAGTAGAGACAGGGTTTCATCATGTTGGCCAGGCTGCTCTCAAACTCCTGACCTCAGGTGCTCCTCCCGCCTCGGCCTCCCAAAGTGCTGGGATTACAGGTGTCAGTCACTGCACCTGGCCTCTTTGGAGCTTCTAATTAGCCTTTCACTGAATGTACGATTTACAGGAATAGTCACTTATGCCTTAGTCTGGCTTCGTGAAACAATGGGAGACAGGAAGCCACCAGCTACACATTTGTCTCATATGAACAGAGGGATGACTGGTTCTGCCTGTGCTCTGTCCACAGGGAATTTCCTGGTGGGCAAATTGTGAGGGAGGTATGCAGCTTTTTTTCTTTTCTTTTCTTTTCTTTTTTTTTTTTGTAAATCTTTGTAGCTATCTTATTTAGGAGGAGAATGGAAGGCAGGTTTGCCTGATGCAGTTCCCAGTTTTTCCCTTAGGGTTAGTGATTTTGGAGGGAGATTTATTTTCCTTTCACAGTGGCCACAAAACACAAGGTATTGATTGCTTTACTGATTTTTAGCCTGGGCTCAAATGGAAGAGAAATCATGTTGGTTTGTGGTTTTAGGGTGGTGTAATACTGCCATCTACAGGGCATATTTTGAAATAAAAAAAGAAAGGCAGACTGAGGAAATACAGATGAAAGTATTAGAAACTCCTCATTGCAAGAGGCCAGGAAAGCCAGGTGCGGAGGCTCACGCCTGCAATCCCAGCACTTTGGGAGGCCGAAGCAAGTGGATCACCTGAGGTCAGGAGTTTGAGACCAGGCTGGCCAAAATGGTGAAACTCTGTCTCTACTAAAAAACACAAAAATTAGAGGGGCGTGGTGGCACGTAATCTCTGCACTTGGGAGTCTGAGGCAGGAGAATTGCTTGAACCCAGGAAGCAGAGGTTGCAGTGAAGCAAAATCACACCATTGCACTCCAGCCTGGGTAACAAGAGTGAAAATCCATCTCAAAAAAAAAAAAAATTCTTATTTCTGACAAAGGGTTCTTTTTAAGAGAGTGGGTGTTTTCCAGTTTAACCTTCCCCGCTCTTTCAGTATCCCAGCTTGATTGCCTCCTATTACAATAAAATCCCAGGTCTGGAGATTGGTGGGAATTCTCAGGGAGGCTGCAATCTCTAAGACTAGCTCATTTCTTCGCATTCTTAAGCTTTTGTTTTTGAGTTTCCCTTTCTTTCTTGACACTTCATAAAAGCATTTTCTTTTTCTTTTTCTTTTTTTTTTTTGAGATGGAGTCTCACTCTGTCACCCAGGCTGGAGTGCAATGGTGCGATCTCAGCTCACTGCAACCTCCGCCTCCCAGGTTCAGGCAATTCTCCTGCCTCAGCCTCCCGAGTAGCTGGGATTACAGGCGTGTGCCACGATGGCTGGCTAATTTTCTGTATTTTTAGTAGAGACGGGGTTTCACCAAGTTGGCCAGGCTGGTCTTGAACTCCTGACCTCAGGTGATTCATCTACCTCCGTCTTCCAAAGTGCTGGGATTAAAGGCATGAGCCACCATGACCAGCTTTTTATTATTATTATTTTATTTTTGAGACCCAGTTTTGCTCTTGTTGCCCAGGCTGGAGTGCAGTGCCATGATCTCGGCTCACTGCAACCTCTGCCTCCTGGTTCAACCGATTCTCCTACCTCAGCCTCCTGAGTAGCTGGGATTACAGGAGCCCACCACCATGCCTAGCTAATTGTTTTGTATTTTTGGTAGAGACAGGGTTTCATCATGTTGGCCAGGCGGGTACCAAACTCCTAACCTCAGGTGCTCCTCCCGCCTCGGCCTCCCAAAGTGCTGGGATTACAGGTGTCAGCCACTGCACCCGGCCTCTTTGGAGCTTCTAATTAGCCTTTCACTGAATGCACAATTTACAGGAATAGTCACTTATGCCTTAGTCTGACTTCGTGAAACAATGGGAGACAGGAAGTCACCAGGTGCACATTTGTCTCATATGAACGGAGGGATGACTGGTTCTGCCTGTGCTCTGTCCACAGGGAATTTCTTCACCGGAAAATTGTGAGGGAGGGATGCAGATTTTTTTTTAATCTTTGTATTTATCTTATTTAGGAGTAGAGTGGAAGTCAGATTTTCCCAACGCAGATCCCAGCTTGGCTTTTCCCTTTGGTTTAGTAATTTTGGGGGGAGATTTATTTTCCTTTCACATTGGCTACAAAACACAAGGTATTGCTGATTCTTAGATTCGAATGAAAACCATGTTGGTTTGTGGATTTAGGGTGGTGTAATACTGCCATCTACAGGGCATATTTTGAAATTTAAAAAGGAAGGCCCTCTAGATGTATCCGCCTTAGGAAAAACAGATCAAAGTATTAGAGACTCCTCCTTCAATGAGGCCAGGAAGGCCAGGTGCAGAGGCTCACACCTGCAATCCCAGCACTTTGGGAGGCCAAGGACGGTGGATCATCTGAGGTCGGGAGTTCCAAACCAGCCTGGCCAACATAGTGAAACCCTGTCTCTACTAAAAATACAAAAAATAGCTGGGCATGAGGACACATACCTGTAGTCCCAGCTACTTTGGAGGCTGAGGCAGGAGACTTGCTGGAACCCAGGAGGTGGAGGTTGCAGTGAGCTGAGATCACACTACTGTACTCCAGCCTTGCAACAGAGCAAGACTGCGTCTCAAAAAAAAAAAAAAAAAAAAGAGGTATAAATAGGACTGTCAAAGTGCCCTGAGCTGCTACGCTCCGCCTGTGGGGTAGCCCTGCTCTGCAGGCAGTCCCAGAGCTGTAACACTGTTGCTTCAATAAAGCTGTTTTCTTCTACATCTGACTTGCCCTTGAAATCTTTCCTGGGCAAAGCCAAGAACCATTTCCGGCTGAGCCACTTACGGCTTCTCTGTCCTGCCTCAACGTCATGTGACGTTTTCTCAGCTGTGTTCTGTTCATTGCAACTTCACTTGTAGGTTTTTGGTTTTGCTTTTTTTTTTTGTCTTAGATTTCTCTGACAGTGTTGCTCTTGTTTAGGCCCGTGTGGGCACTGCTGATCCGGGGCCACCTGTAACAGAATTCTTGGCTTAGGGTCTTTGAGGTCTGCTGATAGATTTAAGTCAGACCTTAATCCCATGTTAGTGCTTGCCCGTGGTTTTGAATTCTGAGGAAGATCTCACCCCCACTGCCAAGAGGCATTAAAGAACCAGTGTTCCGGCCAGGTGTGCTGGCTCAGGCCTGTAATCCCAGGACTTTGGGAGGCTGAGGCAGGTGGATCAGTGAGGTTGGGAGTTTGAGACCAGCATAAACAGCATGGAGAAACCTCATCTCTACTAAAGATAAAAAATTAGCCAGGCAAGGTGGCGTGTCCCTGTAATCCCAGATGCTCGGGAGGCTGAGGCAGGAGAATCGCTTGAACCTGGGAGGCAGAGGTTGCAGTCAACTGAGATCACGCCACTGAACAGAGCAAGACTTCATCTCAAAAACAAAACAAAACAAAAAAAAAAAACCACAGCTGGGCGTGCTGGCTCCTGCCTGTAATCCCAGCACTTTGGGAGGCCAAGGCGGGGGTGGGGGGCGCAGATCACCTGAGGTGGGGAGTTCAAGACCAGCCTGACCAACAGGGAGAAACCCCATCTCTACTAAAAATACAAAAATTAGCTGGGCATGATGGCAGGTGCCTATAATCACAGCTACTTAGTAGGCTGATGCAGAAGAATTGCTTGAACCTGGGAGGCGGAGATTGCGGTGAGCCGAGATTGTGCCATTGCACTCCAGCCTGGGCAGCAAGAGCAAAACTTGGTCTCAAAGAAACAGAAACCAACCCTGATGATACCTTGATCTTGAACATGAGCCTCCAGAAATGTGAGTAAGTTTCTGTTTTTAAGGCACACAAGCTGTGATGTTTCATTCTGGCAGCCCTAGCAAGCTAGAGCTAGTATGATAGCTCAGAAGCTCTTTTCTTTTCTCCTTTTCTTTTTGTTTCTTAGAGACAGGGTCTTGCTCTGTCTCCCAGGCTGGAGTGCAGTGGTGCTTTTATAGCTCACTGTAGCCTCAGCCTCCCAGGCTCAAGATAACCTCCCGCCTCAGCCTCCTGAGTAGCTGGGACTACAGGTGCACGCCACTGTGTCCAGTTAATTTTTTTAAAAAAATTGTTTCATACAGATGGGGTCTGTCATGTTGATCACAATGGTAAAACCTGGTTTAAAAAGGTATTTGTTGATGGTCAGGTGCAGCTGATCACGTCTGTTATCCAGCACTTTGGGAGGCTGAGGCGTGAGGATTGTTTGAGCCCAGGTGTTGGAGATCAGCCTGGGCAATAGAGTGAGATCTCCTCTCTACTAAAAAAATAAAATAGCTGGGCATAGTGGCACGTATCTGTAGTTTCTGTAGTCCTAGCCACTTAGGAGGCTGCGGTGGGAGGACTGCTTGAGCCTGGGAGATTGAGGCTACAGTGAGCTGTGATCACCCCACTGCACTCCAGCCCGGGCAGTGGAGCAAGATCCTGTCTCTCAAAACAACAATAATAAAATATATTTGTTGAATGCTGCTACGTATCAGTGCTGTTCCTGGTTCCACCCATGAACAAAATAGCCCTGAAAAAATGGGTCTCGGTGGCTCACACTTGTAATCTCCGCACTTTGGAAGATCAAGGCAGGCGGGACGCCTGAGGTCAGGTGTTCGAGAACAGCCTGGCCAAAATGGCAAAACCCTGTCTCTGCTAAAAATATAAAAATTAGCGGCTGGGCACACTGGTTCATGCCTGTAATCCCAGCACTTTGGGCAGCTGAGATGGGCAGAACATCTGAGGTCAGGAGTTTGAGACCAGCCTGGCCAACATGGTGGAACCCCATCTCTACTAAAAATACAAAAGTGAGGCAGGTGTGGTGACAGGTGTCTGTAATCCAAGATACGTGGGAGGCTGATTCAGGAGAATTGCTTGAACTAAGGAGGTGGAGGTTGCAGTAAGCTGAGATCTCGCCATTGCACTCTAGCCTAGGTGACAAGAGTGAAACTCTGTCTTAAAACAAACAAACAAACAAAAAAAAAAAATTAGCTGAATGTGGTAGCACATGCCTGTAATCCCAGCTACTCAGGAGGCTGAGGCACAAGAATCACTTTAATTTGGGAGGCAGAGGCTGCAGTGAGCTGAGATCGCGCCACTGCACTCCAGCCTGTGCGACAGCAAGATCTTGTCTCAAAACAAAAAAAAAGAAAAAGAAAAAGAAAAAAAGGCTGGGTGTGGTGGCTCACGCCTGTGATCCCAGCACTTTGAGAGGTCGAGACCAGCCTGGCCAACATGGTGAAACCCCATCTCTACTAAAAATACAAAATTAGCCAGGCGTGGTGGTGCATGCCTGTAATTCCAGCTACTCAGGAGGCTGAGGCAGGAGAATTGCTTGAACCTGGGAGGTGGAGGATGCAGTGAACTGAGATCACACCATTGCAACTCCAGCCTGGGCGACGGAGTGAAACTCTGTCTCAAAACACAACAAAACAAAAGAACAAAAAATGGGGGCCGGGTGTGGTGGCTCATGCCTGTAATCCCAGCACTTTGGGAAGCTTAGGCAGGTGGATCACGAGGTCAGGAGTTCGAGACTATCCTGGCTAACACGGTGAAACCCCGTCTTTACTAAAAATACAAAAAAAAATAGCTGGGGGTGGTGGCAGGTGCCTGTAGTCCCACTATTCAGGAGGTTGAGGCAGGAGAATCGCTTGAACCCGGGAGGGAGAGGTTGCAGTGAGCCGAGATTGTGCCACTGCATTCCAGTCTGAGCAACAGAGGGAGATTCTGTCTCCAAAATTAGAAAAATGGAGAGAGGGTGTTTCTGGCTGCAGTGGGGAGAACGGAGCCTGCAGGGAGCAGAGAGACCAGGGAGGGGAAAACTGCACTGATCCCCAGAGGTCAGGAAGTGGCAGAACCTAGCTGGCAAGTGCAGGAGGTCAGGCCCTGAACCCTTGGGTTTAAACTGGAATGAATTTGGTAGTTGTGTTACCCCCTTGTGGTACAGGCCGGGAAGGCTTTGGACTCTAGTGTTTGGACTGCAATGATGCATTTGGGAGTTGTGTGTTGCCCCGCTTGTGGTAGAGGTCGGGAAGACACTGAACCCTGGGTTTGAACTGGAATGATGCATTTGGGAGTTGTGTGGCGCCCTCTTGTGGTAGAGTCCGGTAAGGCACCGGATTCTTGTGTTTGGACTAGAATGATGAATTTGGGCGTTCTGTTGCGCCCTCTTGTGATAGAGTCCGGGAAGGCATTGGACCCTTGGGTTTAGACTGGAATAATGAATTTGGGAGTTGTGTGTCGCCCCCTTGTGGTAGAGTCCGGGAAGGCATTGGACCCTTGGGTTTAGACTGGAATAATGAATTTGGGAGTTGTGTGGCGCCCTCTTGTGGTAGAGTCCGGGAAGGCACTGGACCCTTGGGTTTGGACTAGAATAATGAATTTGGGAGTTGTGTGGCTCCCCTGTTGGATTCTGGGTCTGTTTTGGAGGAGAAGGTGATGGGGCTGCAGGATTGGTAGGCACATCGGATGCAGGTGGGAGGAGGCGCAGATGCCTCAGAACTGTTAGAGCAGAGCCTCAGAAGATGGCGCTAACCGTGAGGGGGAGACGATGGGACAAGGCTTCAGTGGGAAACTCCTAGGACACCAGACTAGAACCTGCAACACTGGAGAGGCCTGCAAGGTCGCCTTGTGGTAGAGGCCAGGAAGGCAGTGGACTCTTGGGATTAAACTAGAATAATGAATTAGAGAGTTGTGTGTCGCCCCCTTGTGGTAGAGGCCGGTAAGGCACTGGACCCTTGTGTTTGGATTGGAATGATGAATTTGGGAGTTGTGTGGCGCCCCCTTGTGGTAGAGGCTGGGAAAGCACTGGACTCTTGGGTTTGGACTGCAATGGTGAATTTGGGAGTGTTGTGACACCCCCTTGTGGAGAAGCCAGTAAGGCACAGGACCTTAGGGTTTGGCCTGGAATGATGACTTTGGGTGTTGGTGGTGCCCTCTTGTGGTAGAGGTAGGTAGGGCACTGAATCCTAGATTTTGGACTGGAATGATGAATTTGGGAGTTGTGCCAGGCTCCTTTCTGGTACAGACTGGGAAGGCACTGGACACTAGGGTTTGGACTGGAATGATGAATTTGGGAGTTGTGTTGTGCACCGTTGTGGTAGAGGCCGGGAGGGAACTGGACGCTAGGGTTTGGAGTGGAGTGATGAGTTTAGGAGTTGTGAGAGGCCCCTTTGTAGTACAGACTGGGAAGCACTGGACCCTTGGGTTTAGACTGGAATGATCAATTTGCGAGTTGTGTGGCGCCCCCTTGTGGTAGAGGCTGGGAAGGCACAGGACCCTATTGTTTGGACTGGAATGGTGAATTTGGGAGTTGTGTGGTGCCCCCTTGTGGTAGAGGTCGGGAAGCCACTGGACCCTAGGGTTTTGACTGCAATGATGAATTTGGGTGTTGTGTGAGGTCCCCTTGTGTCAGAGGCTGGGAAGGCACTAGATCCTCTGGTTTGGCCTGGAATGATGAATTTGAGAGTTGTGTGAGGCCCCTTTGTGTTGGAGGCCAGGAAGGCATGGAACCCTTGCGTTTGGACTGGAATGATGAATTCGGGAGTTGTGTGGTGCCCCCTTGTGGTAGAGGCTAGGAAGGCACAGGACCCTATTGTTTAGACTGGAATAATGAATTTGCGAGTTGCGTGTCATCCCCTTGTGGTAGAGGTCAGGAAGGCACTGAATCCTGGGTTTGGTCTGGAATGATGAATTTGGGAGTTGTGTGGCATCCCCTTGTGATAGAGGTCGGGAAGCCACTGGACCCTAGGGTTTTGACTGCAATGATGAATTTGGGAGTTGTGTGAGGCCCCTTTGTGTTGGAGGCCAGGAAGGCACGGAACCCTTGGGTTTGGCCTGGAATGATGAATTCGGGAGTTATGTGGCGCCCCCTAGTGAAAGTGTGTTTACTTTTGTTTAGGCACATGGGGGCACTGCCGATCTGGGGCCACCTGTAAGGGAATTCTTGGCTTGTGATCTTTGGGGTCTTCTGGTAGATTTAATTTAGACCTTAATCTCGTGTTAGTTCTTGCCTGTGGTTTTCAATTATAGGGAGATTTCACACCTACTGCCAGGAGAAGTTAAAGAATCGACATTCTGGCCAGGGGCGGTGCCTCACACCTGTAATACCAGCACTTCGGGAGGCCGAGGAGAGGGGATCACCTGAGGTCGGGAGTTTGACACCAGCATGACCAACATGGAGAAACTCTGTCTCTACTGAAAATACAAAATTATCTGGGTGTGATGGTGCCTGCCTGTAATCCCAGCTACTCGGGAGGCTGAGGCAGGAAAATCACTTGAACCCTGGAGGCAGAGGTGGTGGTAAACCGAGATCTCACTATTGTACTCCAGCCTGGGCAACAAGAGTGAAACTCCATCTCAAAAACAAAACAAAACAACAACAAAAAGGATATTCTTTGCTTCTGGTGAAGGGTTCTTAGGGTTCTTTTTAAGAGAATGGATGTTTTCCAATTTAACCTTCCCCTAGCTCTTCCAGTATCCTAGCTCAACTGCCTCCTATTACAGTGAAATCCTAGATCAATGGAAATTGGCAGGAATTCTTAGGGAGGACGCAATCTTTAACACTTGCTTATTTCTTAGCATTCTTATGCTTTTGCTTTTGAGTTTCCCTTTCTTTACTGACACCTGATAAAAACTTTTTACTATTGTTTCTTTTTCTTTTTCTTTTTCTTTTTTTTTGAGATGGAGTCACTCCGTGGTGCAGGCTGGAGTGCAGTGGTGTGATCTTGGCTCATTGCAACCTCTGCCTCCTGAGTTCAAATGATTCTTCTGCCTCAGTCTCCCAAGTAGCTGGGACTACTGGTGCTCACCACCATGCCCAGCCAATTTTTTTTGTTTTTTTTTTTTGTGTGTGTGTTTTCAGTAGAGACGGGGTTTTGCCATTTTGGCCAGGCTGGTCTCCAACCCCTGACCTCAAGTGACCCGCCCACCCTGGCCTCCCATGTGCTGGGATTACAGGTGTATATTCATCTTTTTAAGTTTTCTGTAGTAGGAGTGTTTTTCAAGATAGTCTGCCATAAACAAGTCTCCTTGTCTCACAGTGATCTCTCTTTTTTTTTAATGGGCTTCTTCCCAGCTGAGTCAAGTGTGCTTTACATTCCAGAGAAGAAAGTGAAGACTTCCGATTATGAAACTTCCATTGCTCACTGTGATCCATCATCACAAAGGGAGTGGCTGTCCAGTCTACTGAGTTGAAGAGATTTCCCTTGTTCCAAGTGAATAGTTGTAAGTTGCCTTCTAGGAACCAATGCATTGTTCTTAATGGAAGGAGTAAATGCTAACTGGCTCACCTGTCTAATTGTGATTATTGTTTTCAGAAGACAGACATGTGTTAGCCACCATGGCAATCATTTGGAAAAGAGCTTGAACCCATTGAGGCATGAAAAGGAGATGATGCTGCTGTTAACACCGACATGCACTGCAGTTTCTACGTTTTACTGTGTTGTGTGCGTTGTGAGCAACCAAACCAACCTGGAAGGTAACTGCTTCCCTTTAAGTCCAATACGCTGTAACCAGTTTTCAAGGCAAGCCGACGCCACTCTAGGATCCCAGTTTCCTCTTAGGCGCCTCATGTCTATCAGGATCTCCTGTTGTCAGAACCAATGCAAATACACAGCCCTCATATTGATGGCTCTATGGAGTTTCTGTTTTTTTTTTTTTGCTTTTGTTTTGTTGCTGTTTTGTAAGTTTCCATGAATATTCTGGTACCAGCTTGGTGTACATGGTATACAGGGGATGAGAATTTTCTTTGGCATTTTGTAGCTCTGGGTTTGGGACCTCTGGTTAGATGGTATGTAGGTGAAGGAGAAACAAACTCCTCTCTCATAAGCCATTCTGTGCCCTAAGAAGGATCAGTGTCTGCTGGTGTGAACCCCAAATGTCTGAGACAGGTCTCAGTCAATTTAGAAAGTTTATTTTGCCAAGGCTAAGGACGTGCCCGTGACACAGCCTCAGGAGGTCCCGATGACATGTGCCCAAGGTGGCCAGGCACAGCTTGGTTTTGTACATTTTAGGGAGACAGGAGCCATCTATCAATATATGTAAGATGAACATTGGTTCCGTCCAAAAAGGTGGGACAACTCAAAGAGGGGAGGGGGACTTCCAGGTCATAGGTCAACAAATGGTTTCTTTCTCTCTTTTTCTTTCTTTGTTTCTTTTCTTTTCTTTCTTTTTCTTTCTTTCTCTCTCTTTCTTTTTTTTTGAGACAGAGTCTCACTCTGCCACCCAGGCTGGAGTGCAATGGTGCGATCTCAGCTCACTGCAACCTCCACCTCCAAGGTTCAAGCAATTCTCCTGCCTCAGCCCCCCGAGTAGCTGGGATTACAGGCGTGTGCCACGATGGCTGGCTAATTTTCTGTATGTTTAGTAGAGACGGGGTTTCACCAAGTTGGCTAGGCTGTTCTTGAACTCCTGACCTCAGGTGATTCATCTACCTCTGCCTCCCAAAGTGCTGGGATTAAAGGTGTGAGCCATCAGGTCCAGCTTTATTTTTTATTTATTTTTGAGACCCAGTTTTGCTCTTGTTGCCCAGGCTGGAGTGCAGTGCCACGATCTCGGCTCACTGCAACCTCCGCCTCCTGGGTTCAACTGAATCTCCTACCTCAGCCTCCTGAGTAGCTGGGATTACAGGTGCCCACCACCCCACCACGCCCAGCTAAGTTTTTGTATTTTTAGTAGAGACAGGGTTTCATCATGTTGGCTAGGCTGGTCTCGAACTCCTAACCTCAGGTGCTCCTCCCACCTCAGCCTCCCAAAGTGCTGGGATTACAGGTGTGAGCCACTGCACCCGGCCTCTTTTGAGTTTTGCCTTTCACTGAACACACAACTTACAGGAATAATCACTGATGCCTTAATATGGCTTCGTGAAACAATGGGAGACAGGAAGCCACCAGGTGCACATTTGTCTCATGTGAACGGAGGGATGACTGGTTCTGCCTGTGCTCTATCCACAGGGAATTTCTTCACAGGGAAGTTGTGAGGGAGGGATGTAGCTTTTTATTTTTATTTATTTTTTTAATTGCATTTTAGGTTTTGGGGTACATGTGAAGAACATGGAAGATTGTTGCATAGGTTCACACATGGCACTGTGATGTGCTGCCTTCCTCCCCATCACCTATATCTGGCATTTCTCCCCATGCTATCTCTCCCCAACTCCCCACCCCCACTGTCCCTCCCCTATATCCCCCGACAGACCCCAGTGTGTGATGCTCCCCTCCCTGTGTTCTCATTGTTCACCGCCTATGAGTGAGAACATGCGGTGTTTGATTTTCTGTTCTTGTGTCAGTTTGCTGAGAATGATGGTTTCCAGGTTCATCCATGTCCCTACAAAGGACACAAACTCATCATTTTTTATGGCTGCATAGTATTCCATGGTGTATATGTGCCACATTTTCCCTGTCCAGTCTATCATTGATGGGCATTTGGATTGGTTCCAAGTCTTTGCTATTATAAACAGTGCCTCAATGAACATTCGTGTGCATGTGTCCTTAGAACAGAACTATTTATAATCCTTTGGATATATAACCAGTAATGGGATTGCTGGGTCAAATGGAATTTCTATTTCTAGGTCCTTGAGGAATCGCCACACTGTCTTCCACAATGGTTGAACTAATTTACACTCCCACCAACAGTGTAAAAGTGTTCCTATTTCTCCACATCCTCTCCAGCATCTGTTGTCTCCAGATTTTTTAATGATCGCCATTCTAACTGGCGTGAGATGGTATCTCAATGTAGTTTTGATTTGCATTTCTCTAATGACCAGTGATGATGAGCATTTTTTCATATGTTTGTTGGCCTCATATATGTCTTCTTTTGTAACATGTCTGTTCATATCCTTCGCCCACTTTTGAATGGGCTTATCTCTTGTAAATCTGTTTTAGTTCTTTGTAGATTCTGAATATCAGCCCTTTGTCAGATGGGTAAACTGCCAAAATTTTTTCCCATTCTGCTGGTTGCCGATTCACTCTAATGACTATTGGTTTTGCTGTGCAGAAGCTGTGGAGTTTGATTAGGTCCCATTTGTCTATTTTGGCTTTTGTTGCCAATGCTTTTGGTATTTTGGTCATGAAGTCCTCGCCTATGCCTATGTCCTGAATGGTTTAGGAATAGAATGGAAGGCAGGTTTGCCTGATGCAGTTCCCAGGTTGACTTTTCCCTTTGGCTTAGTGATTATGGGGGGAGATTTATTTTCCTTTCACACTGGCTACAAAACTCAAAGTACTGCATTAGTGATTCTTAGCCTGGGTTCAAATGGAAAAGAAACCACGTTGGTTTGAGGATTTAGGATGGTGTAATACTGCCATCTTCAGGGCATATTTTGAAACAAAAAAGAAAGGCACTCTAGACGTGTCAGCCTTAGGAAAAACAGATGAAAGTATTAGAAACTCCACATTCAAAGAGGCCAGGAAGGCCAGGTGCTGAGGCTCACGCCTGCAATCCCAGCACTTTGGGAGGCCGGGGCAGTGGGTCACCTAAGGTAGGGATTTGGAGACCAGCCTGGCCAACATGGTGAAACCCTGTCTCTACTAAAAAACACAAAGATTAGCCGGGAGTGGTGGCATGTGCCTGTATTCCCAGCTACTTGGGAGGCTGAGGCAGGAGAATCACTTGCACCCAAAAGTCGGAGGCTGCAGTGAGCCAAGGTCGCGGCATTGCATTTCAGCCTGGCCAACGAGAGAGAAACTGTTTTTTATTTTTCTTTTTTTTTGTTTGTTTGTTTTTTTAAAAAAGAGGCTAGGGAGACCACAAAATCAAGATAAGGTGTTCTTTTGGAGGTTGATTTGCTTCTCTCATTGTCTCTTTCCCTCATAGCAGAATGGTTAAGGGTACTGATTCTGCGTTAAGACTCTCCCATTTAAACCTCTTCCCAGCTGTGTAGCTTTGGGTGAGTTACTTAACCCCTCTGTGCCTTCACGTCTCAGTTTCCTCATTCCTAAAACAGTGTCATAATTCAAGCCCTCAGAAGGCTTTATCTTCCCATGTGAAGATAAACCCCCAGAGGGTCTCAGCGCAGTTCAGAGAAAGTGTCTGCCAGGCCGCTGGGGTGTCCCTATGCCAGTGTCCCCGATGAGCATTCACAGGGGCAGAGAATGGGCAGTTGCTGCCATGGGGCAGCCCTGGCAGGGGATGGTGGCAGCGCCCGAGCAACAGGACCAGGAGCGCAGGGGACCTGAAACCAGCAGAGAAGTTCATCTTGCTCATCAATATACAGCTGATTTATCAAGGCAGGAGAATTGCAATAGAGAAAAAATTCAAAACACGTACAGCCGGCCGGGCATGATGGTTCACGCCTATAATCCCAGCACTTTGGGAGGCCGAGACAGGCGGATCACAAGGTCAGGAGTTCGATACCAGCCTGACCTACACAGTGAAACCCAGTCAATGTATACTAAAAATACAAAAATTATCTGGGCGTGGTGGTGCACCCCTGAGGTCCCAGCTACTCAGGAGGCTGAGGCAGGAGAATCGCTTCAACCCAGGAGGCGGAGCTTGCAGTGAGCTGAGATGGCGCCACTGCACTCCAGCCTGGGCAACAGAGTGAGACTCCCTCTCAAAAAATTAAAAAAAAAAAAAAAATGTACAGCGGTCTAAATGGGGAACCTGAAAATTTGGAGATCTGGAGGCTAGAGTTTTTCAAAGATAGTTTGGTGGACAGGGGACTAGGAAACGGGTGCTGCTAATTGGTCCTGGATGCATGGAAATAAAGGGTCCTTATGTGCTCAGTTTGTTTCTGGGTGGGGGCCACAGGAATCATCCGGTTGTCAGGATGCAAAAGTTCTTTTCTTTTTTTTAGACAGAATCTCTTGCTCTGTAGACCAGGCTGGAGTGCAGTGGCGCAATCTCAGCTCACTGCAACCTCCACCTCCCGGGTTCAAGCGATTCTTGTGCCTCAGCCTACAAGGTAGCTGGGTTTACAGGCATGTGTCACCACACCTGGCTAATTTTTGTATTTTTAGTAGAGATAGGTTTCACCATGTTGGCCAGGCTGGTCTCAAACTCCTGACCTCAGGTGATCCACCCACCTAGGCTTCCCAAAGTGCTGGGATTACAGGCCTGAGCCACTGCGCCTGGCCCAAAAGTCTCAAATAACATCTCAAAAGGCCAGTCTTAGCTTCTACACTAGTGATGTTATTCACAGGAGTAACTGGAGGAGTTACAAATATTGTGATCAGCTGAACAAGGGCTGGCACTTGTTAACGAAGTCTACATTTTAGCAGAATTCAGGCCCTTTTCCTAATCCTAACTTGGTGGTCTCAGTTTTATAAGGCGATTTGGTTTTAGGAAAGTCTATTATTACTGTAACCAAATATTTCCCAGGGCTAGCTTGGCCCACACCTAGCAATGACCAAGGACAGTCTGGAGGTTAAAGGAGAGATGAAGTGGGTTAGGTCAGAGTTCTCATAGACATAATTTTCTATTACAATTTTTGCAAAAGCAGTTTGAAGCCCTGCAGGTGACTCTGGCCATGTTGATTCGGGCTCAACCACCCACGGCCCCTTCCCCACCGCAGCCACCTGACCTCTATTACCCTGATCCCAATTAGATGGATCCTGGCTCAACTTCCTGCGCTTTTCGCCTGCTCGGCTCCTCCCACTTGGCCTCAGCTCCTCCCACCCGGTCTCGGCTCCCTCCACTTGGCCTCAGCTCCTCCCACCCGGCCTCGGCTCCCTCCACTTGGCCTCAGCTCCTCCCACCCGGCCTCGGCTCCCTCCACTTGGCCTCAGCTCCTCCCACCCGGCCTCGGCTCCCTCCACTTGGCCTCAGCTCCTCCCACCCGGCCTCGGCTCCCTCCACTTGGCCTCAGCTCCTCCCACCCGGCCTCGGCTCCCTCCACTTGGCCTCAGCTCCTCCCACCCGGTCTCGGCTCCCTCCACTTGGCCTCAGCTCCTCCCACCCGGTCTCGGCTCCCTCCACTTGGCCTCAGCTCCTCGACCCGGCCTCGTCTCCTCTCACCCGGCCTCGGCGACCACCTCCGCTACCCCGCTGGACCTCGGCTTTCCAGGACCTGCTTCGGTTAGTTCGTCCCCAACCCCCACACTGGCTCCCAGCTTCCGCTCTTTCTGCCCAGCTCGGCTCCCCCGCCTGCCCTCGCCACAGGTGCCGTCCTCCCGTCGCCTTGTCTGCCCTGCGACCTCCCTCCTTTGGCGCCGTGGGGCGCCGCTTTTCGGCCCAGTTCGGATCCTCCCGCCCGGCTTCGGCTACTTCCGCCTAGCCTCGGCTTCCCCCGTTAGACCTGGGCTTTCCCCGCTCGTGTTCGACTTCCTCCGTGCCTGGCCTCGGCTCTTTCCGCCCAGCTTCGGCTTTTCCACCCCCGCGTCCTCTCCTAGCGCCCCAGCATGGAGCCGCCTGTTCCTCACTGCTCGGACCTGAGACCTCCCCTCCCTCCGCGCCTGGCCCTGGCTCGGCTTCTCCGCCGTCCTTCCCGTTGCTTTTCGGCCCGGCTCGCTCCTACCACCGGCTATGGCTCTTCCTGTTTCTCTCGGCCGACCTCGGCTCCCACCGCTCCTCCCGCTCCTCGGCTCAGTTCGTTCAATTCGGCTTTCTCCGCCCGTCCTCGGTTTTCTCCGATTTCCCTGCTTCAGTTCGGCTCTTTCCGCCTATTCCCATGGTACCCTGGGCTCGGCTTGGCTCTGGGTCAGGTTGGGTCCTCGTCTTAGTCTGCGGAGGTTGCACTAATGGAGTTCCCGTCATTATGATATGGAGGTAGCACTGTCTCCAGATCCTGGCCAATCTGTTATCTTTTTAAAGTAAAAAGAAAACAATTCCCGATCTGATCAATGACAAAGGAAATCTCAATGTTTTACTTTCAATATTTCTTAGGAGAGCCACTCGTATGTATTTCTGTGAACTGTTGTTAGCGTTTGCTCTTTAATTAACTTTTGGTCTTTCTCTTATTGCTTGGTAGGAGTTCTTGAATACTAGCAAATTATGAGCAGTGTTCAAGCATGGGAATAATTTTTGAAAAAATGTACAGGAAAAACAAATGTACAGGAACATTCATCAGTAACATTTTACTATACTTGCTTTGTCATATACATCTCTGTATCAGCCATCAATTCATCTTTTTTAGTGCATTCTGAAGTAGGTTGCAGATAGTTTACATATCATTAATTAGAGTTCAAAATTTGGGTCTGGAGGTCTTTTAAGATGGCTCATCCCCTGGCTAGCAAAGTGGTGCTGGTGAGTTGGTTCCTGGTCGCGGGGCTACTTGAATCTCCTCATGGCATGGCAGATGGCTTCCCCTAGAGAAGGGGCCATAGAAGAGACCAAGGAGGAAACTTCAGTGTGTCTTACGACCTAGTCTCAGATGTCACACGCAGCAGTGCTGTACTGATCATATGGGTCATGTCTGATTCAGTATTGGAGGTGGGGGTACACGGGACTGGAATATCAAGTGGCAAGGGTCTTTGGTGAGCATCCTGAAGGCTAGCCAACACACCCACCTTTCCTTCAGACCACCTGTTTTCATCAGCTCAGAATTTTGTGTGTGTGTGTGTGTGTGTGTGTGCTGGAGTGCCTGATCTGATTGTAGCTGTTTGGAGCATCTGGAATTCATGGCTGGGTTTGGGACAACTTGGAAGGCCTCCTTTTCCCCCTCTTCTCTTTTACCCTTTCTCCCCTTTCTCTTCCTCTCAGCCTCACCCCCAGCTCCAGTCTTTCTTTGCTTCTAGTGACCGAGTAGGAGAAGATGCTCTGAGAGTCAACTGGGAATGCAGCTGCTAAGGGTCTTCTGAGTGAAGGAGATGTTGGAAGGTTTGCTTGCTGGGCTATATCACCTCCTGTATTATGGGAGCTTGGAGTATTTGCCAACTTGTCAGGACTACCGTTGTCTTCCATGTTCTGAGACTGGGGTACCCAACATTCCCCTAGCAGGGGACACTTAATTTGATAGGTCTCTATCAACCTATAATGTGGGGGTAGAGATACTCATATTGCAAGGGGAGGCTGCAAGAGTTGCCTGCCGGGGTTAAGATTATTCCTTGTGTTTGGGATAAAGGAGAGGTCACCGTAGGGGCTGTCAAGTCATCTTAGGGGTGACAGGGGATTTGTATTCTGGGCTCCCCTCCTCATTTATATTAAGGGTGTTGCTTGCTGATACTTCTATCAACTCTTACTTTGGGGTAAGGGGAAGAGAGGTTGTTTTCTGGGGTATCAGTTTGTCACTGACGTTGTCGAATTGGGTGGGCTACCTGTTGAGTTTCTGAGCATTCCTTGTTTTGGGTATGATTGCTGGGGAGACTTATGTATAGTCTTGGAAAGACAAGGGATGCATGTTTGAGCAGTGTTGGGTAAGAATGGTGGCATTTGCCGGATTTCCTTTCTTGAGTGTGTAGAGGATTGGGGTTGTTTCTGGAGTTTCCATCATTATTAATGTGGGAGGCATACGGGGAATCACTCGGTGAAGTGCTCATTGTCTCTGATGTTGGAGGTAACCGGAGGGTCAGTGCCTGGGGAGATCAAGAGGATTTACCAGATAGAGGCCTTATTGTATACTGTTTGGGGAGAGGATGGTGGGATTATTGGATGGAGCTCCACTTATCCCTAGTTGGGGAGGGTCATGTTCTGGGTCTCCCCTTGCCTGTACTATTGGTATAGACTGGGTGCGCCATTGGGCTTGGGCTCCCTATTCTCTAGTGTTGAGGGGCATCTGAAAGGGTCATTTCAGGGGTTTCTGTTTATAGTTTTAGAGGTGACTGAGGGGGGGTTTGCTGGAGTAGTTTTGGGATGATGGAGGTCTTCATGTTTGGACTCCTTTTTTTTTTTGAGATGGAGTCTTGCTCTGTCGCCAGGCTGGAGTGCAGTGGCACGATCTTGGCTTGCTGCAACCTCTGCCTCCTGGGTTCAAGCAATTCTCCTGCCTCAGCCTCCTGTAGCTGGGACTACAGGAGCATACCACCACACCTGGCTAATTTTTTTGTATTTTAATAGAGATGGGGTTTCACCATGTTGGCCAGGATGGTCTCAATCTCTTGACCTTGTGATCCACCTGCCTTGGCCTCCCAAAATGCTGGGATTACAGGCGTGAGCTTCCACACCCAGCCTGGAATCCACCTTTTGTGTTTGTAAGTGATTGAGGGGTGGAGATCTGACATCCTGTTGCCTTTTGTTTTTTGGGGTGGCTGGTGGTTTACCTGCTAGGGCTTCTGCCAGCTCTCCTGCTGTATGCAGATTGTGAGAATCACTTGCTGGGGCTTCCACAATCTCAAGTCTTAGGGGGACGAGGAAATGGCTTGCCATGCCTTCTATCATCTCTAGTTTTAAGGGACTAGTTCAACGTGATTTTAAACTTTTTATTTGAAAAAAAAAAAAAAAATTAGGGCTGGGTCTATTGGCTCATACCTATAATCCCAACACTTTGGGAGGCCAAGGTGGGTGGATCCCTTGAAGTCAGGAGTTCGAGACCAACCTGACCACCATGGCGAAACCCGGTCTCTACTAAAAATACAAAAATTAGCCTGGTGTGGTGATGCATGCTTGTAATCCCAGCTACTTGGAGGCTGAGGCAGGAGAATCGCTTGAACCCGGGAGGAGGTTGCAGTGAGCCAAACCTGGGCAATGAGTGAGACTCCCTGTCAAAAAAAAGAAAAAAATTAGACCAGCCTATGCATCAGAGTGAGACTTCGTCTTAAAAGATAAAAAATTAGACATATAAAAGTGTTAAAAATCTACAGGCTTTTTTGTTTTTTTTGAGACAGTCTTGCATCGTGGCCAGGTTAGAGTGCAGTGGTGCGATCTCGGCCCACTGCAACCACTGCTTTCTGGATTAAAGTAATTCTCCTGCCTCACCCTCCCAAGTAGCTGGGACTACAAGCTGGTGCCACCGTGCCTGGCTAATTTTTGGTATTTTTAGTAGAGACGGGGTTTCATTGTGTTAGCCAGGATGGTCTTGATCCCCTGACCTCGTGATACACCTGCCGGCCTCCCAAAGTGCTGGGATTACAGGCGTGAGCCACTGTGTCTCGCCATATTGTTGATTTTTCTAAAAATCCACCCCTCCCTGTTGGGAGAAGTTGTGTCACAGACAAAACTTGAGTTTCAGTCACTGCTCAAACAGTGCTTAGCCACGTAGAATAAATAATAAATAGGACAGTGGTTATGAGCATGAAGTGTCTGGATTCCAGTCTGTGCTCTACCACTTACTAGCTGGTGAATTCAGGCAAGCAACCTAAACATTCCGTGCCAGCTTTCCCATCTGTAAGTTGGAGATAGTAATAGCACATACTTTGCAAGCTTGTAGTGAGTATGCAGTTAATATTCATAAGGCACTTTTGAAGAGTGCCTGGTCTATAGGATGGGCTAGCTAAATGTTTGGTCTTTTTTTGTTAATGTATTTTAATATTAAAATTCTTTGCTGTGAAAAAGGTATGGCCCCTACTGAAAAGAAACATTTCACAAGAAAATATCTAAATCTCTATGCACCTAGTTACATTACACATAAACATATATAAAGCAAAAATGATAGAATTATAGAAAGCATTTGTTAATCCACCATCCTCATGGAAGACTTTAATATACAACTAAGTCAGGTCGAGAGAAAAATTTAAAGTACATATTGAAAAACACTACTAGTTTGAGTACGTATGTCCATCTGTATCCAAAAATTAAAGAATATACAGTATGCTATTTTCAAAGAATCATGGAGCACTTACAAAAAGAGATCAATATACAGGATAAACGGATATTGCATTCACCTGGAAGCTAACAGAATCCCTCCCGTCAAAAGCACACACACACACATACACACACTCTTTGGTTTTAACCAGTTAATGGTTACTTGTAATCATGTAAGAAGTCTAGCAATGCACAGAATAGAGCCGATGCAGCCAATCAAAGGTTTTTGAAGAACTCAAATCATTGTGCTTTTTCTGCATTTTTCACCACTGTGGTGAAAAAAAAGGCTGTTCTAACTCTATGCCTTGTGTCCACTTTGTGAAAGAATAAAAATAGATGAGAACAAGCCAGATGGTGTCTCACCCAGGGCCTTATTCCTACTTCTTGTAGCCAGCAGAGTGGGACAAAGCCTGTCTAACCTTCAGGAAAGCCTATTACATTGAACATTTTCTTCTTTTGAGATGGAGTCTCACTCTGTTGCCCAAGCTGGAGTGTGGTAGTGTTATCTCGGCTCACTGCAACTTCCGCCTCCCAGGCTCAAGTGATTCTCTTGCCTCAGCCTCCTGAGTAGCTGGGATTACAGGCACCTGTCACCATGCCTTGCTTTTTTTTTTTTTTTTGGAGTTTTGACCATGTTGGCCAGGATGTTCTTGAACTCCTGACCTCAGGGGATCTGCCCCCTTCAGCCTCCCGAAGTGCTGGGATTACAGGCAGGAGCCACTGCGCCCAGCCCCACTGTATGTACCTTTTCAATACTGCTCACTGACAACTTGAATAAAATTGTTTCTTCTTTAAATAAGTAAGGAGAATGAGCATTGAGAAGGAAACAGTATTTGCTGTATTAGGACAGAAAGAGAAATCTATCAAAATAAGAAAGTCCATGTACTCTGATAAAATGCTATTAAATTAGAATACCAAATATTGTCTATTTTCTATTTTAACAAACTAGATCACTCAGGAGCTATTTGGAAATGCCTTTTGGAATATTTGGTGTATTGATGTTTTAGAATACACTATATATAAAATGGTGTAATAAGATTTTCAGGACAGCTATAGCCATAAATGCTTATATTAAAACAAAAAGCCTAAAAATTAATGAGCTAGTGGCCCAACCTACAAATGAGATACTGATGAAGCATTTATGCCTTTTGTTCTCAGTATATTTACTGTGTGGCCACTCAGTTAAGAGCTGAGGCATCCTAACATTGATTACATTCCTACAGCTTCCTCTATATAAGTTCTCTCATGTATAAAGGGAGGAATCACTGAAAATTTTTCCAAAATTAATACTCATGGGTATTGCAGCCAAGGAACATTTCCTATCTTTCCTAATGGAAGAAGTATCACTGCAAATTTTCTCTCATCCTTTATCTTAAGAAGTTCTGGCTGGGTGTGGTGGGTCATTCCTGTATTCCCAGCACTCTGGGAGGCTGAGGGAGGTAGATTACTTGAGCCCAGTTGTTTGAGAGCAGCCTTGGCAATATGGTGAAAACCCATCTTTACAAAAATGAGGCACGGTCATGCATGCCTGTAGTCTCAGCTACTTAGGAGACTGAGGTGGGAGGATCCCTTGAGCCCTGGAGGTAGAGGTTGCAATAAGCCAAGATGGCACCACCACAATCCAGCCTGGGCTCAGATGAAATCCTCTCAAAAAAAAAAAGGCGGGGGAGGCTGGGCATGGTGGCTCACACCTGTAATCCCAGCACTTTGGGAGGCCATGAGGTCAGGAGTTCGAGAGCAGCCTGGGCAACATGGTGAAACCCCATCTCTACTAAAATACAAAAAATTAGCTGCGCATGGTGCCAGGCACCAGTAATCTCCACTACTTGGGAGGCTGAGGCAGTGAGGCAGGAGAATCGCTTGAGCCCGGGAGGTGGAGGTTTGCATTGTGCTGAGATTGTGCTACTGTACTCCAGCCTGGGCAACAGAGTCACACTCTGTATCCAAAAACAATAGTTTCTTTACACTGAGTTAGGTTCCTAAAAAATGTAAAAAACGGATAGAATTCATTGGTCTTTCTGGTATGAATCTTTTTAAAAACTGAGATAATATTCAAGGCTTTTATATCTTACCAAACCACATTGTCTTGTGCTTGCTAATATGACTGCTTGTGTTGTTGGCTTTTCAACACTGTGTATACTCAACATACTCCTCTGTTGTATGGTTTCTGAAATGTGACTTAAGGAATGAGTGTGCCCTGAATGCTTTTCCACTTTGATGCCACACATAGGGCTTCACCTTATTGTGAGTTGTCATGTGACTCCCTGGAGCCATCACCGAAGGCTTTCCCACGGCTACTGCATTCCCTGGGCAGCTCCCCAGTAGATAATTTTTTAAGTAGGGGGAAAGAGTTTGACCTCAAGGTTTTACAACAATACAGATTACACTCATAAGGTTTCTCTCTACAGTGAGTTAACCTGTGGGTTATTGAATGCTGCTCCATATTGATCAGGTTAGAAGGTGAAGGGTTGGCTGGGTGTGGTGGCTCACACCTGTAATCCCAAACCTAGGAGTTTAAGACTTGCCTGGGTAACATGGCAAAACCCTCTCTCTAGTTTAAAAATAAAAAATTAGCCAGGCGTGGTGGCATGCACCTGTTGTCCCATTGCTACATTGCAGGCTGTGGCAGGATGACTTGAGCCCAGGAAGTGGAGGTTGCAGTTAGCTGTGATCACACCACTGCACTCTGGCCTGGGTGACAGTGAGACATTGTCTCCAAAATAAAAAAATACAGAGGGTCTGCTGAAGGCTTTCCTCCACTGATTCCATGGCAAATTTTCCAGATGGTTCCCAATATCTGCTGTTTGTTTATACCTCCTGGAGTCTTCTTCCACACTGTATCAGGATTGGCGTGTGTGACCAATATAACAGGGACATGAAAACCTATCTTTCTGAAGCTAGGTCATAAAAGACATTATGATGTGTTGGCTTCTTTAGATAACTGGCTTTGGGCAGAACTTGCTGCCATAAAGAAACTCAGCCCTGTTGAGAGGCCTACATGATTTGGAAGTGTAGGTCCCTTGAAAACAGCTAGCATGAACTTGTCAGGCATGTGAGTGAGCCATTTTGGAAGTGGACCTTCCATCAAGACAAATTCTGGATGATTATGGTTCTGCTGACCTCTGGACTCTAACCTCATGAGATCCTGAAGAGGAACTACAGAGCTATGTTGTTTCTGAATTCCTGAATGACTTATAAAAATTGTGACAAGTTTTGTTGTTGGAAGCCACAAAATTTTGAGGGGTAATTTGTTACACAGTGGGAGGTAATTCCTACATCTGGTGGGAGTTCTCTCATGTTATCTGAGGATGAAAGATCAACAAATGCTTTCCCCACAGTTTTTGAATTCACAATTGTCTATTACATATTCTCTTATGCAAAGAAAGGTTATAGTTAGTAGCAAAGGATTTCCCACAATGATTACATTCATGGGGCTTTTCTCCAGTGTGTGTTCTCATGTGTTTCTTAACAGATGAGAGAACATTAAAGGCTTTTCCACAGTAATTGCATTTATAGGGTTTCTCTCCATTATGTACTCTCCTGTGTACTGTAAGAGAAAATCTATGGGTGAAAGATATTCCACAAACATTATATTTGTAGGGTTTTTTAGTATGAGTTCTTAGGTGTTGTGTCAGATTTGTGCTCTCGTGAACGTTTTCCCACAATTGTGGCATTCATAAGGTTTCTCCCCTGTGTGAATTCTATTGTGCAAAGAGATGACCTCGTACAGAAAGCCTTTCCACACTGATTACGTACATAATGATTCTCCCCCATATGAGCTCTCTTGTGGTTTGTGAAGACAGAGAGAGTGCAGAACTCATGAAAACACTGGTTACATTTGTAGGGTTTTTCTCCAGTGTGAATTCTCCAGTGCACTCTAAGGGATGAGGAATTAATGAAGGCTTTTCCACAGTCACTGCATTCATAGGGCTTCTCCCCATTGTGGATTCTCTTATGAATAGTAAGGTAACATCTAGTCCTGTAGGATTTCCCACACTCACTGCAGTCATAGGGTTTTTCTCAGTATGAATCCTCTTGTGCCGCATAAGGGAAGATTTTGAGCTGAGGACTTTAAAACACTGAATACATTTGCTGAGTTTTGCTCCAAGATGATTTGTCTCCTGTTGATTAAGAGATGACTAGTAAGTACAATTTATATTTTTAGCACTGAATACTGCTATGGGTCCCTCTCCCAGGAATTCTGTTGTGTATCAACAGAATTAATTAGAATTAATGTTTTTGCCACTATGAGTGTGCTGGTACATGGCTTCTGTCAGTTTGATTCTTAGAATTTAAAAAAGATGGATTCTTTCTACACATCTTTATCATATTCATAGAGCATTTTTCTGATAAGTTTAAGGCTAATTTTTCTTTTTTTTGGAGATGAAGTTTCGCTCTTGTCACCCAGTCTGGAGTGCAATGGCATGATCTTGGCTCACTGCAACCTCCATCTCCTGGGTTCAAGCGATTCTCCTGCCTCAGCCTCCCAAGTAGCTGGGAGTACAGGCTTGTGCAACCATGCCCAGCTAATTTTTTTGTACTTTTAGCAGAGATGGGGTATCACTTATGTTGGCCAGACTGGTCTCAAACTCCTAACCTCAGGTGCTCCACCCACCTTGGCCTCCTAAAGTGCTGGGATTACAGGCATGAGCCACTGTGCCCAGCTACTTTGTTTTCCAAATACCCAATATCTGACTCAGACTACTGGATGTATTTACTTGTGGGACTTCTTAGGAAAAACAAGATTGGGGCTAATAGCTTTTCTCCAAATTCTAAATAATTTCACAGTATCACTCCAGAGACACTATTTTCTCTTGGAAAAATGATACTTTATTTAATAAAGCCACTCTTTGTGGCTTTTCTAATGTAGGACATTCTCCTACCATGAAAAGCCAGAAACCACCCATGTTAGTCTTACCATTTTCATATTTCTAGATTGTTGTCTCGAAAAACATGTAGCTTAGAAGTTAACCCGCTGGCTTTAAGTGGAGTCTCCACATCTGAAACAAGTTAAAAAGAAATTTAAGTTGATAGGAAAGTGGCAATTTTACGTTGATGGTGAAATGGTAAAATGCATATATGAGTGAAGCAGAATCTGAGACGAGGGCTTTTGAGAAGGCATTCAACAAACGGGATATGGGCGTGAAAATTTTAGGCAATGTTTAATAAGGATTCTAGGAAGATAGAGATTGATGTTTGTAAGGTCTGTTCTCGCCGAGGATAAAATGAAGAAACTGAGGCCAGCACGAAAATAATCCAATGCAAGGGAATTTATTCAGCCTCCTGGGTGAGGTTCTGCGGTCCAACAGGAGGGGCCGGAAAAGTCGCGCGGACTCCTCTTAGGCACAGGGTTTTATAGGGGGTGGAGGCGTTTGATTGGCTGTGCCCAAGGTGAGTGGGACAAAATGGAGGGGAGTGGGACCTGGAGGGAACAAAATGGAGGGGAGTAGGGCCCAGATAGGACAAAATAGTAGGCAGGGAGTGGGGCCCAGATAGGACAAAATAGGAGGCAGGAAGACAAAATGGCAGGCACGGGGTGGGGCCTGGAGAAGACAAAATGGCAGGCATGGAGTGGGGCCTGGATGGGACAAAGTGGTATCAGGTAGGTCCTGATGGGGCTTTTTTCCCGGGCTCCCGGGGCGGGGGGTGGGGAGGAGGTGTGTCCGAGCTCCTGACAAGGGAAGGAGGCGTGTCCGAGCTCCCGGCAAGGGAAGGAGGCGTGTCTGAGCTCCCCACGAGGGAAGGGGGTGTGTCCGGACTCCCCGTGAGGGGAGGGGGTGTGTCCGGACTCCCCGTGAGGGGAGGGGGTGTGTCCGAACGCTCCACGACGCAGCCAGCCTTACATTCCGACCTTTTGATGATAGATAGAGGGCGCCGCTCTCTTCCTGACTACTTCCTGCTGAATAGGAGCAAAGTAAGGGGGACACAGCTAACTTCTCGCATACAAGCTTGTAGCGCTGTATTGGGTTCTAGTGGTGGGGCCTTGTTCCCAGGATTCCTGCAAGTAGAATCGCCAGGCATAGTAGGGGCTGGCTTTAAGGGGAGATATTAGAAGAAATGTTATGAGGAAAATTTGAAGGATCAGGAGTTGACGGGCAGGGGCAGTGGGTGAGGTGAAGGCGAGTGGGGCCCAGGGATTTGGATTTCCACTGGTCATTTTGCGGTGCCGGTTTAAGGCGGGACACATGATACCACAGCGTGTGACCCAGGAGCTTGGCAGCCGTGGGGGTGGTCAGGATAACGATGTGGGGTCCTGACCACCTGGGCTGCAGAGATCCTGGCTCGAGCGCCCAGAGGAGAACACTGTCACCTGGCTGAAGGGGTGCTGCCGGGTGCGAGTCTCCAGGCCCTGGAACAACGGGGAGAGCACGATCTGCGTGCTCCCTGAGTAAGTGGCGGAGGAGAGATAGATAGGGAAGGTAGGTGGCTAGGGGAGGTGGTTGCACTGGGAAATTATGAGAGACCAGGAAGGGTCGGCCGTACAGCAACTCAAAGGGACTAAGGCCCGTTGGTTCCCGTGGGGTGGCTCGGATCCGGGCTAGAGCAAGAGGTAGGAGAGTAGGCCAAGAAAGTTTTACCTCAATGGTCGGTTTGGCCAAATGGTCTTTGAGAATGCCGTGGGCCCATTCGACCTTACCCAGTGACTGAGGGTGGTAGGGGATGTGTAGTTTCCAGGAGATGTTGAGAGACTTGACGACCAGCTGGACTACCTGGGCTATGAATGCTGAACCGTTGTCTGATTGGATGGTGGCAGGTAGGCCGAAGCGGGGGATGATCTCGTGAATAAGAATGGAGGCTACCATGTCTGCTGTTTCCCGAGAAGTGGGGAAGGCTTCAATCCAACCTGAAAAGGTATCTACAAAGGTTAGGAGGTAGTAAGTTTTTTGTGAGTGGGCATATGGGTGAAATCAATTTGCCAATCCTGAGCCGGCAGGTTGCCACGCATTTGGTGGGTGGGAAACTGTAGCCTCAAGCTTCCCTGAGACGAGACCTTAGAGCAAGTAACGCATGTTTTGTGTACCTGCTCAATTGTCTGTTGCAAACCTGGTGAATAAAAGAGGGGTTGCACAAAGTGGTATAATGCTTTGGGCCCTATATGTAAGGATTGGTGGATTTCGGCAATAATTTTAGAAGCCTGTTCCCGTGGAAGGGCGATCTTATTATTTAGGAAAATCCAGCCCTGGTCAGACTCGGTTCCACCCCTTAACATAAGGTCCTGTCTTTCCGATGGCGAGTACACTGGCAATGTGGCTGTGGTGAGGAACAGGACCAGAGTGGGAGCCGGCCTAGTACTGGTTAGAGCCTTTGCTACTGCATCTGCCCTTGCATTGCCCCGAGAAATGGGATCCTGCTGGGTCCGGTGCCACCGACAGTGGATGACAGCGACCTCTTTGGGGAGTAACAGAGCCTACAAGAGGTTTGAGATATGGGTGGCATTGACTATGGGGGGGGTCCCCTTTATGGTAAGGAATCCTCACTCCTTCCAGAGGGCAGAGTGACAATGAGTAATAAGGAAAGCATACTTGGAGTCTGTAGATATTTGCCCATTTCCCTTTTGCTAGTGTGAGAGCTCGGATTAAAGCGATGAGCGCTGCCTTTTGGGATGTTGTCCCATCAGGGAGTTGGCGTGCCTCAAGGGTGGCTGAATCTGTAACTACAGCATAGGCCGCTTTTCGCCGTCCCTCGGCCGTTATTACTGAACTCCCATCTACATACAAGGTAAAGTCGGGGCTGGGGAGTGGAAGGCTAGACAGACCCTCTTGTGGCTTAGCAAATGCCTCTATTAGTTCAGGACAGGAATGAATTGGGGAAGGGGAGTGGGATGGAAGGGGAAGTAAAGTAGCAGGGTTGAGTGGAAAAGAAGGATGAAGACTGACTGAAGGATTTTTAATGAAAAGTAAGTGAAACTCTTGTAACCGGGAAGGTCCTAGGTGTGCGAGACACTTATAAGAGAGAAGGTCAGTGAGCCGATGGGGAGAAAATACCAAGATGGGCTGGCCTAAGGTAAGTTTCAGGGATTCCTTAGTGAGTTCTGTTGCTGCTCCCAAAGCCCGCAGGCAAGGCTGCCATCCCCTGACTGTGGGGTCAAGTTGCTTTGATAAATAGGCTACTGGACGATATACAGGGCCTAGGGGCTGGGTTAAGACTCCAACCGCAATTCCCTGTTTTTCATCAGTGAACAAATGGAAGGGGCGGTTGAGATCAGGTAATTGGAGTGGAGGTGACGTGGACAAGGCAGTTTGTAGGGCTTTGAAAGCCTGTTTTATTACTCCAGGGTGAGAGAGGGGTCCAGTGGGTGTGTCTTTAGCCACCACATACAGAGGTTTAGCCAGGGAGGCAAAATTAGGTATCCAATGTTGGAAAAATCCTACAAACCCTAAAAAGGACAGGATTTGGTCTGCTGTTTCTGGAGGCTGTAATGAAAGGAGTGCCTTTTTCTGGTCTGTTGTTAGCCTCTTGGTTGTAGGGGTGAGGCGTATGCCTACATAAACTATTTAGGTGACTGACAACTGCACTTTGGAAGGGGATACTCGGTATCCTTTAGATCCCAGAAAGTTAAGAAGAGTGACTGTATGCTGTTGAGACAGGGAGAGGGAGGGACTACAGAGTAAAAGGTCATCCACATATTGTAGGAGGAAACTGGGTTGGAGAGGGCAGGAGCTGAGATCAGTTGCTAAGGCCTGCCCAAAAATCTGGGGACTGTCTCTGAATCCTTGGGGCAAAACTGTCCAGGTAAGCTGTTGTGACAGATTAGTGTCTGGATCAGTCCAGGTAAAAGCAAAGAGAAAATATGACTCAGGGTGTAGAGGGATGGTAAAGAAGGCATCCTTGAGGTCCAGAACTGTGAAGTGGGAGGTTTTGGAGGGAATGTTAGATAAGGTATATGGGTTGGGGACTACCGGGTGCAGGGGTACTACCGCCTCGTTGATAAGGCGTAGGTCCTGAACCAAGCGATAGTCGCCAGACGGCTTTTGGACTGGCAATATAGGAGTGTTACAAGGGGAACTGGTGGGTATAAGGAGTCGCTGGGCTAGGAGTCGAGTGATGATAGGCTTCAGGCCCTGACGTGGGTCTTTGAAATAGGAAACTGAGGACGTGAGGGAAAACGAGTAGCATTCTTGAGAAATATTTTAACTGGTGTGTGATGTCTTGCCACTACAGGCTTGGAAGTATCCCACACCAAGGGATTGACTATATTGGGAGGGATAGGGTGTTGAGGCAAAGGGTTAAGACAGGATGTAGACTCCATTAGAAGAGACAGTAGGAGGTGTGTATGTGAGGGGTTTGACTTCACGTATGTGAGATTAGTGAGTTGGAGGGTGGCCCCTACAGTCTGGAGAATATCTCATCCTAGCAAGGGAACTGGGCATGATGGTATGATTAAAAAGGAGTGAGAGAAGGGGTGTCCCTCGAGGAGACAGGTTAGGGGAGGGGTTTGGTTGGGATAGGAAAGCCTTCCCTCAACTCCCATGACCAAGACCTGGGAAGGTATACTAGGCCCTGAGTAGGAAGGTAATACAGAGTAGGTACTCTCCGTGTCCACTAAGAAGGAAATGGACTTACCCGCTACCTGCAGTGTTACCCTGGGCTTGGCAAGGGTGATGGGGGTCCTTGAGTCCGGGCTGCATCAGTCATTCAGAAGGCCAAGAAATTCAGGTGAAGGGACTGCCTCCTGCAGACCGGCCTGCTCCCCACATAGAGGTGCAGGGAGTGGGCCTTTGGTACGGGATGGGCAATCAACCTTCCAGTGTCCAGTTCGTTTGCAATTTGGGCAAGGTCCAGGGGGTGGTCGAGGACAGGGGCACTCCCGGGCCCAATGCCCTTCTTGACCACATCTATAACAGGACCCGGGCGGGGCCCTTAAAACATTTCGGAAGGGTTTTGATGGACCTCCCTCACCAGATGTTCGGTGGGCTGCCGGCCTCAGAGCTGCTACAAGAGCTTGGGTTTGGAGGCCAACCTTCTGCCTTAAGTGGGCCTGTCAGGTGGCCTCAGCCTTATCCTCTCGGCTGTTAAAAACTTTAAATGCCATGTTTACCAGGTCTTGCATGGGAGTCTGGGGGCCCTCCTCAGCTTTTTAAAGTTTCCTCCTTATATCAGCCACCGACTGGGAGATAAAGTGGGTGGCTAGGACCGTAGCTCCTACTGAGGAGGCCGGATCCAGCCGTGTATGGAGGATCATAGCATTAGTTAAGCGGTCAAGGAAGATGGCTGGGTTTCCATCAGGTCCCTGAGTTATTTCCCTTATCATAATTGACTACCTTTTGGGCTGCGTTTTGCATGCCCGCCAGGAGGCACCGTAGCATCTGGTCTCAGCGGCGGCGGCCATCTCGACTGTCCTGATAGTCCCAATTAGGGTCGGCCTCTGGGACTGCTGCTGCACCTACTGGCATCTGGTTATCAGTAAGATGTACCTGATTAGCGTGTTCCCAGGCTGCTGTAAAAATCCGGTCACACTCGTGGAGGATAGGATTACGAACGTGTCATGCCAGGTTAAATCATATGCCTGAGTAAGGTAACAGAATTCCTTGGTGTAAGCAGTAGGGTTGGTGGAAAAAGAACCTAGGCACTTCTCAATGGCCGATAGGTTGGAGAGGGAGAAGGGAACGTGCACTCGGACAATGCCCTCTGCTCTGGCCACCTCACAGAGGGGGCAAAGGAGGGAATGCCTCGTCGTTGGGAGCACCGTGTGAGAGGGTGTGAGCACTAACAGGTGAGGCCAGGTTGTAATTAGGAGGTGGAGGAGCTGAAGGGGTTTGAGGTTTATCATAAGGCGGAGGATTATTGGGTCAGGCCAGCGGAAAGGAGAGTTCCTCAGACTCTTCGGGGTCAGAAAAGGAAGAGGAGGGTGGAGGGGCTAAGGGCGAAGGAACAAAGTGCTCTGCATAGCTCAGGGTGGTTAGAATGGAGTTAACAGGATTGCTTAAAATGGACTCACCATAGCCAGGCTAGATTATCTCACTAGAGTTCACCTCTCCAAGGGCCAGCTCTGAACCTTGTGTGAACTATAATGGCCAACCTTTGACATGGGATGGCTGAACACAGGCCCTAACATGGTCCAGGCAGTTTGGAGGGTAGTCACAAGAAACCCAGGTCACCGCAACCAGTTCCCGTATATTGATCAGTAGCTAAGGTTGGTCCTGAACCCACCACCATGGCTGCAGTCCTGCGCAGCTCAAAACCCTGCCTCTAAGGTACTCAACCGTACCACTTGGTCGCCACCCTCTTCAGCTCGGCCCCTCCAGTCCTGCCCCCATCTGGGGAGGACAAAGGTTTCTCCCTCATCCTCCCTCCACCCTACGACCCCGTTGTTGCCCACTGTTACTTTTCCTGTACCTGCCACTGCATCACCACCTGTGGCCTCCTGGCTTCGGCCACAACAGGAGGTGGAGGCTGCTCCCCTCCTCCCTGTGAGGAAGGCACTGCCTCCTGCTGGTGGTGAACAATCAATGCCATTTTTGGTTTATGTCCCATTTTCCACCTCTGATTTACGTAATTGGAGAACTCAGAACCTGCTGTTTTCTGAAAAAACCCAGGTTCTGACCTCCTGGTGGAATCCATACTCCAGACTCATCGTTCTACTTGGGACGACTGTCAGCAAATCCTCCACTCTTTTTACCACAGAGGAGAGTGACCGTATCTGAAGGGAAGCAGGGAAACACTTCCTCGAGGAGGGCAGGAACTGGTTGGAGGAAGTTTTCCCCTCAACCAGACCAGACTGGACCCTAACTGCTCAGCAGGGAGAAGGGCTTTGGACAACTTCCACTGATATCTTCTCTCAGGTATTAAGGGAGCTGTATGGAAGCCCATGAATTTATCTAAAACCACGGAAGTGGTCCAGGGGACTGATGAGTCTCCAGGGGCATCTCCAGGAGGCCTATTGTATTTACACCCCATTTGATCCAGCTGCACCCAAAAATAGCCACACTTTAAATTTGGCTTCTGTAACTCAGGAAGCCCCAGACAGCCGGAGAAAATTACAAAAGCTGGAGGGATTTGCTGGAATGAGTATCACATAAGTTTTAGAAATAGTCCAAAAGGTGTTTGATAATAGGGAGCATGAGAAACAAAACAGCAGCCCAAGCTGCTTGTGACAAGGCTTTCAAAAGACAGGCAAAAATTTGGGTGGCTGCCCTCCAGGAGGCATGGGGAAGACCCCCTCCCCAACAAATCAACAAAAAGAACAACCACTCACCTAGGAGGAACCAAGTTGGCTCAGCTTTTACGGGGTGCTTCAAAATCCCTCACCTTCAGGACTTAACTGTACTGGCAGCTTACAGCCGCATGGCCTGTGCACAAGTAAACGCCAGGCAAAGTCCCAAACCTGAACTGGGCCACTGCCTCCAAGTATGCAGCCTAGGAGAAAGGTGGGAAACAGACTTTATGGAAATAAAATCACACCAGGCAAGATCTAAGTATCTCCTGGTGATGGTGGATACTTTTTCTGGATGGACTGAGGCGTTTGCCACTCGAAATGAAACTGCATCCACAGTAATAAACATAAATGAAATCATTCCCCGGTACAGGCTGCCAATTGCCATTGGGTCAGACAACGGTCCAGCCTTCACCATGTCCATTACTCAAGTGGTCAGTAAGGCACTAAATGTCCAATGGAAACTACACTGTGCCTACCAGTCCCAGAGCTCTGGACAGGTTGAATGCATGAACCAAACTTTAAAGGACACCCTTACAAAACTCATTCTAGAGACTGTTAAGAGTTGGACAAACCTCCTTCCCCTCGCACTTCTTAGAACTAGATGCTCCCCTTATTGGGCAGTTCACCCCATACGAAAATAATGTTTGGTAGAGCACCACCCGTTCTACCAAGGCTGAAGGAGGTCCATTTGGCAGAAATCTCTCGTGCTAACCTGTTAACAGCACTTACAGTCTCTCCAGGTACAGGACTTTATCCAGCCGCTTGTTTGAAAAACATACTCGACCCCTACTTCTGACCCACCTACATCTGGTCATCCCTTCCATCCAGGAGACCTCGTGTATATCAAAGTTCCAGAAGGAAGGACCTACCCCATCATGGAAGGGACCCTACACCATGATCCTAGCAACCCCCACCGCCTGAAGGTTAACAGTATCCCGACCTGGATCCACTGCTCCTGCGCAAAATCCGCTATCGAGACTCAACAAGCAACATGGGTCCCTGAGCCAGGACCTACTCCCTTAAGCCTATGAGATTAGGGAAGACAGGCCAACTTGGAGGATTAACTCTGTGTGGGACAGTGTCCCCTTCCAGGTAGTATTACTGACCACTTGTCCTGTCTGAAAGGAGCAGGTGTGCCTCTCTGGGACCCAACACTGGTGTGTGGTGATGGGGGGAGAAATGAGAGGGAGCACACCTACTCCTTCCAGTCTGCTCTAATCTTGGAAGTCAGCCTTCTTTTCAGTTGGGGCTCCCAGGGTGACCTCAGGATGTCTTAGCTGGGATGTGGGAGATCTGACAACGAGGAAAAGGAACTTCAGTCAATTGACTTTTACATATGTCCAGGAAACCCCTCAGATATAAACTGCCAGCAAGCAGATGAATATTTCTGCTCATATTGGTCCCATGTAACCCTAGCCACCTATCACGGGGGACCAACAAAATCTTCAACCCTCTCTTTAGCCCGTGCTGCCCGTCCAAAAACATGCTCTATGGAATCCTCTAACCTCCTAAACCTACTATCCACAATCCCTCTGCCTTCTTTTGACCACGGGGATGACCTGGGGACTCAGGCTATATGTAACTGGATGGGATCCGGGAACTCTGTTCGTAATCCAAAAAAAGGTCCTTAACTACTGGAGACTGCCAAAACCTACTGGGCCATATCGGACTTAGGAGAACCTATGTTCCAGCCCCATCCCCAGTTAAAAATTTCAGCCGGCCTGCCCCGGGTGGTCTCCGGGCTCGGGCCTAAACCTCATGTAGCCCCAATTCTAATGTATATCCTTGCTGATGTGCATACGCTTCTAAATACCACCCAACCCGAACCAGCTCAAGACTGTCGGCTATGCCTAAAGACAAAACTTCCATACTATATGGGAGTAGGAGCAGAAAAACCTATCCCACTTGAATCTCCTCCCTGCACAAAGCCTACCCGCCTGCTCACTCTAGGTTATATTGCGGGAAATGAATCCTGCTTACTCATCTCTGGATATAACCTGTCTGCTTCTCCCTTTCAGACTACTTGCAATTGGTCTTTACTCACTGTTATGAACTCCTCATTGTCCTATCACGCTCCCAATGGCATCTGGTTGGCCTGCACCTCCAGTCTCACCCGTTGCATAAATGGAACAACTCTGGAGACAAAGCCCAAACTGTGTGTCTTGGTCCATGTACTTCCCAAAGAAGGACACCTCCTCTTCACCCCGCTGGGACTACACTCCAGGTTCAGCCATGGGGCCCCAATTCCAGTGCCTCTCTTGGTAGGACTTCGTGTAGCAGGCTGCACTGCCTTGGGGACTGCTGCTTTAATCCAAGGAGAAACTGCACTGGTGTCAATCTCCCAATGCACTGATACTGATCTAGAAGAAATTCAGTCAGCCATAAACATGCTGGATGCCCAATCAGATTCCCTAGCCAAGGTGGTCCTTCAAAACCACTGAGGTTTAGATTTGTTGTTTCTGTCCCAAGGAGGACTCTGTGCTGCATTAGGGGAAAGCTGTTTTTTCTATGCCAAGAAGTCTGGAGTCATCAGAGATACTCTCCAAAGAGTCAGGGATAACTTTGACAAACGTTGCCAAGAGCAGGAGAGTAATACTCCCTGGTATCAGGGACTGTTTAACTGGAAGCCCTGGCTCACAACCCTGATCACCAGGCTGGCAGACCCCCTACTTCTTCTCCTTTTAGGCCTAACTTTTGGACCATGCATACTAAACTGGCTCCTAAAATTCATTAGGCAGCCCATAGCCTGTCAGCCTCATGTACCTCAGAACCCACTACCATCCTGTAGATGCCACGGAGGAATCCATGATTTGATTCCGCCAAAACATCAGTGGGGAATAACATAATCTAGCCTGGCTATGGTGACTCCATTTTAAGCAATCCTGTTAACTTAACTCCATTCTAACCACCCTGAGCTATGTAGAGTACTTTGTTCCTGAAACTTTGTAGCCTGAGGCATCTGGTATTTTGTAACCTGTTTTTCTGAGAAACACGGCCCACTGGCCCACACGTCCATACCTGCAGCTGCATCACGGCCTACCCCACGTTCTGCTTGACAAACAACTTTAAATAGAATCTTTGTTGTTAGGTCCCCCTCCCCGAACCTGCTCTTGCTGCTTCTGTAACAATTTGCTTTCTGCCCCCTAACCCCACAAAGATATAAAAATGTTGACTGCCTTTTGTTCGGGCTGAGAGGTTTGAGCAATAGCTGGCCTTAGGGCACCAGCATTAAATGGACTCTGAACAAACTCAGTGTGGCGCTTCTGTTTTAAACTCACTTTGGGTACAGCACAGCCTCCCAAGTAGCTGGGATTACAGGTACGTGCCACCATGCCCGGCTACTTTTTTGTACTTTTAGTACAGACAGGGTTTCACTGTGTTAGTCAGGGTGGTCTCGATCTTCTGACCTTGTGATCCACCTGCCTCAGCCTCCTAAAGTGCTGGGATTACAGGGGGTAGCCACCGTGCCTGCCCAAGACGTGTCTCTTTTTTTTTCTCTCCTGAGGCCAAAGTAACGTATGAGATGACAAACTGAAAGTTAAAGTAATGAAGGTACGTGAGCTTCAAACCAAACATTCTTGGCCTTGTTAGGAAAAGGGGCATTTATCAGTTCTCTTCCTGATATTTCCTAATGTATTATAATACTCCCAACTTCTCACTCCCTGGCCAGACCTGTTCCTCGCAATGATTTATATCCACCTGGTGCTCACCTGGTCGGGGACCTGGGACAATTCCTCTCTCTTCTGTCATCAATTTATCTTCTTGCTCCAACTGGGAGATCAGACTAGGTTTATCAACTTGGTTCCCTGTACATGGAGAAAAGGCACATGATGTAGGGGTCTGTGCAGCGGATAAGCTCCCCCATGAAACTGAAATCAGTACTTATGAAGGTGAAGGGGTGTGACTTCAGGAGCAGAGGAATCATTATGCCAAAATTGAATATATACAGTAACCCTCTTTCACAAAAATTAAAAAAAAAAAAAAAAATCACAAGCCTCCTCAGTCAATAGCCAGAGTGGTTGCAGGATAACTGGTCCCAGGAGCCCCAGTCCAGGTTTCAATACAGAATTTGAAAGCCCAAGATTTAACTACAGAGAATATACCGTCAGTGTGGGAAGTAGAAAAGTTCCTTTTCTTGTTAAAGAATAAGTGTGCTAATAACTTTGTTAAGCCCTTTCCTAGGTAGGTGTCAGACATGCCATGCTTACAGGCACGTAGTACATTCTATGGCCTTGTACTTTAACCAAGATATCTGCGCTGGATGTGCTCACAGGCATGTCCCAGCTCTCTGTTGCTTTTACCTAAGTTTTAAGTTGTTAGCCAATTGGGTTTTAGTTTAGATTGTGAGGTCTGGCTACAGCCAAAGGAGATCAGACATAGCAGTGAGGACAACCCCAAATGTGTAAAAAGTCAATCTGTGTGTTTTCCTTTGTTCACTGTACTCTTGTGGCACGATGGCTAGCATGGGTACCCTTTCCTGCAGTCCAGGAAGTAAAAACTGCGTTGCCAAAGAATCCTTTGTCTCAGTGCTAATTTTTCTTTGCGGCACCGAGCATCTATTGCCAACAGTCAGGTCAAGAAGTAAATCTTCATTTCATGGGAACAGCCTGAGACAGACAGCTCCATGAGGGTGGGGACCATGTCTGTTGCATTCTTCACTGCACTCCCACATCCTAGCACAGACCTGGGAACACACGTGCTTAAGAAGGACTTAAAAGAAGTGATGTCAGTGAAAGTAGTGGACTAGGGAACTCCAAAACTCCATCCCTTCACAGAAACAGTAAGTAAATAAGGCAAAAACAGAATCAACTTCATTGGAACTCTGGAATGTTATAAAAGTTTACGACTACAGGAAAATGCCTAATCAAGACAAACAGCTGAATCTGGGTAAGAGGGATTTGTGACATTTTAACTGACTCTAGCCGCATACTCTATTCCCCATTTTGCCTTGGAGACAAGTGTGTTTCTAGTACTAAAGGTAACAGAATGCACCTTATTCTAAAAAACTGTGGTTCTTTGTTTTGACTGTCTGGTGGCTCCCTGACGTGCTGGGTCAAAGGGCCTCCCTTTATTTGTATAACTCTGAACTCTCACAGGTCTGAAGAGGCTATACCTGTGGAAGCTGGAGGGTAGAGAGGGAAGTGTGTCCCAACACATCTAAAGGCAAATACATTTAGCCACTGCTGAATGGGGCAAGGGAAAACTGTGAAGCAAACGAAAGACTAAACAAAAAAACCAGGAGAAGTGGAGAACAAGATGTGCTGGGCAGCAGAGCATCTTTCCACACATTCCTCGCCCGCACCAACAAGAAGGAGTCTTGCTCCGTTGCCCAGGCTGGAGTGCAGTCGCATGATCTTGGCTCACTGCAACCTTCACCTCCTGGGTTCAAGCACTTCTCCTGCCTTAGCCTCCTGAGTAGCTAGGATTACAGGCATGTGCCACCATACTTGGCTGATTTTTTTTTGCATTTTTAGTAGAGACAGGGCTTCACCACCTTGGCTAGGCTGGACTCAAATTCCTGAGCTCGGATGATTCGTCCCCCTTGGCCTCCCAAAGTGGGATTACAGGCATGAGCCACTGCGCCCGGCCTCCACACATTCCTAGAAGGCCATGCACATACCCAGGGATGAACACACGCTCAGAAAAGATCTGAGAAGGCACCAAGCCCTCACCTTTGACTGACCTTCAGGCTCTGCATAACCAGGAATTGAAGGCTAAGGCAGAGCTGTAAAGTGCTTTAGCTGATTGTTGAAGGCATGCTCCAACATATAATTCAGATCCGTTGACAAAGACTAGTAATCTTTAGGGTTCCAAGTATTTAAGAAAATCTCTGATAAATTAGTCACAAGCTGAACATTACACTAACAGAACAGAGACTTCAGTGGCCACACATGACAAATATGGACATGACAAAATTAGTGCAGAAATGTCACTAAACAAAGAAACAACACCAACTACAACAAACCTTGGGGATCGGAAAATCAGATTTACAGAACTGCCATATTGTCATATTCTGAAAGTAGTTTTCAGCAAATAAATTATGAGGCACATAAAGAAACAAAAATGAAACTGCATTATAGGAAAAAGGAAATGAACAGAAATTGTCCCTAAGGAAACCTAGTCATTGGACTTATTAGGCAATAACTTCAAATCAACCATTTCAAATATGCTCAAAGAGTTAATGGAAATTGTGTACAAAGAACTAATAGAACCAGGAGAATGAATTCTCACCAAACAGAGAAAATCCTAAAGAGATGGAAATTATAAAAAGGAACCAAACAGGAATTTTAAAATTGAAAAATATATTATCTGAAATGAAAAATTTACTAGGAGGGGTTCATCAGAAGACTTGATCATGAGGAAGACACAATCAGTGTGAACTTGAAGACAGGTCAACAAAGATTGCTTGATCTGTAATGCAGAAATTAAAAAGGGAAAAAAATGAACAGAGCCTAAGAGACCCAGAAGACATCATCAAACATCCAAATACACATAACAGGAGTTGCTACTGGAGAGAAGGCAGAAAAAGGAGCAGAAGGAATATAGGAAAAGTAGGTCAATCACAGTGGCTCACACCTGTGTTACAGTACTTTGGAAGGCTGAGGTGGGAGAATCACCCCAGGTCACGAGTTTGAGACCAGCGTAGGCAACATGGTGAAACGCTGTCTCTACTGAAAATACAAAAATTAGCCAGGTGTGGTGGTGTGCATTTGTAATCCCAGCTATTCAGGAGGCTGAGGCAGGGAGAACTGCTTGAACCCAGGAGGTGGAGGTTGCAATGAGTGCACATGCCAGTGCACTCCAGCCTGGGTGACAGAGCAAGTCTCTGGGAAAAAAAAAAAAAAGAAAAGATAGAAAAAGGAATATATGGAAAAATAATAGCCAAACATTCCCAAATTTGATGAAAATTACAAGTATACACCCAAGCAGCTCAATGATCTCCAAATAGGATACACTCAAAAAACTCATACTGAGATACCTTAAAATTAACCTGTTAAAAACCAAAGACAAAGAGATTATCCTGAAAAAATAGCAAGGGCAAAATAAGTCATCATGTACAAGATTAAAAGCCGATTTCTCATCAAAAACCATGGAGGCCACAAGCCAGTGGGATGACATACTCCAAGTACTGAAAGATCAACCAAGAATTCTATCTCTTGCAAAACTATCATTCAAGACAGTAAAAAGGCAATCCACTGAATGGGAGGAGGTATTGGAAAATGATAAATAATATTTGATAAGGGTCTAGTGTTGAGAACATATAAAGAACTCTTACAACTCAATAACAAAAAGGCAAACAATGCCCCCCAAACGGAAAAAGGATTTGAATGAACATTTCTCCAAAATAGATGTGTAAATGGCCAACAGGCACAAGGAAAGATGGCCAATCTCATCATTTTTTTAGGGAAATAGAAATTAAAAACCACAGCCAGGTGTGGTGGCTCATGTCTGTAATCTCAGCATTTTGGGAGGCTGAGATGGGAGGATCACCTGAGGTCAGGAGTTTGAGACCTGCCTGGCCAACGTGGTGAAACCTGTCTCTACTAAAAATACAAAAATTAGCCTGGTGTAGTGGTGCATGCCTGTAATCCTAGCTACTTGGGAGGCAGGAGAATCGCTTGAACCAGGAAGGTGGAGGTTGCAGTGAGCTGAGATTGTGCCACTGCTTTCCAGCCTGGACAACAGAGTCACTCCATCTCAAAAAAAAAAAAAAAAAGGAAATGAAAACCACAATGAGATGACACCCACAAGAATGGCTATAATTTTTTTTTTTAATGGAAGAGAGAAATGTTGGTAAGGATGCAGAGAAACTGTAATACACTGCTGGTCTCTTACACTGCTGGTAGAAAGTAAAATGGTACAGCAGGTGTGGAAAAGTGTGGAGGCTCCTCAACACATCAAACAGAATTACCACAGAATATTCCACTCCTAGGTATATACCCAAGAGAAAACTGGTGTTCAAGCAACATCTTGTACATGAATGTTCATAGCACACTACCCACAAGAGCCAAAAGGTGAGAACAGGCCAAATTTCCATCAGCTGATGAACTGATACATAAAAAGTGGTACATTCACATAATGCAATATTCAACCACATAAAGAATGAAGTTCAGATATCTGCTACAACATGGTTATACTTTAAGAACATCGGCCAGGCGTGGTGGCTCACACCTGTAATCCCAGCACTTTGGGAGGCCAAGGTGGGTGGCCAGGAGTTGAAGACCATCAGCCTGGCCAGCATGGTGAAACCCCGCCTCTATTAAAAATACAAAAATTTAACGGGGGATGATCCAAGATGGCTGATTAGGAGCAGCTCAGGATTGCAGCTCCCAGTGAAAGTGCAGAGGGTGAGTGGACGCAACATTTCCAGGCGGATTTTTATTGCCCACACACCAGGAGATTCCCAGGTGGAGGAGCCCCACGGGTCACCAGCGTGGCTGTTTTGGCCGGTGCAGCTGTTTTGCCGGCGCCCCGGTGCAGCGGTTCTCCATAAAAAATACACTGGTCTGGGTGCCCTTTTAGCTGACGAGTGGAGCTCTGGGAAGGCAGAGACCCATTCATCTGATTAAAAAGGGGACTAAAACAGGGAGCCAGGCCAGGAGATTCCTGGGCAAAAAAGCACCAGGAATCTCAGCGCCGCTGTTTCAGCCGGCACAGTGGGTCGCTGCACAGGAAATCACACAGATCCCGGTGCCTTTTCAACAGGCAACTGGAACACCTGGGAAAGAGTCCACCGTTCAACTAAAAAAAAAAAGGCTCTGAGGCAGGGAGCCAGGTGATCAGGCTCGGCTGGTCCCACCCCCACACAAAAAAAAACAAAAACAGCAATTGGAAATGCTCTGGGTTGAGAGTTTCAAAGCAAGCACAGCTGAACCCGGGACGGTCCAGCTCTCTGGGGGAGGGGTGTCCACCATTACTGAGGCACTCCACCACTATGGAGGTAGTCCGCCATTGCTGAGGCAGCCTGCCGTTGCCGAGGCAACCCACCATTACAGAGAGAGTCCGCCATTACAGGGGTGGGCCACCATTGCCAAGGCAGTTCTAACTACACCAATATAAACAGGACTGCAGGGAAGTTCACACGGCAGCTGGGTGGAGCCCACAGCAGCTCAGCAAAGCCTCTGCAGGCAGACAGTAACTAGGCTGCCTCCTTGCTGGGCAGGGCAGCCCTGAAAAAAAAAGCAGCAGCACAATGGAAACTCATAAATGAAGCCCTAACTCCCTGGGACAGAACACCTAGGGGAAAAAAAGGGGTTTAAGAGTTCTGCTGCAGCAGACTTAAACACACCTGCCCAGCAGCTCTGAATGAACAACAGAGCTCACAGCTCAGCACTTGAGCTCCTATAAAGGACAGACTGTCTCCTCAAGCAGCTTCCTGACCCCCATATATCCAAAGAGTCACCTCATAAAGGAGAGATCAGACTGACATTTGGTGGGTATCCTTCTGGGACAAAGATAGCAGAAGAAGAAACTGGTAGCAACCCTTACTGTTCTGCAGCTGCTGCAGGTGATCCCCAGGCAAGCAGGGCCTGGAGTGGACCTCAGCAGTACTACAGCAGAGGGGCCAGACTGTTAGAAGGAAAACTAAGAAACAGAAATAACTTCATCATCAACAAACTGAATGTCCACTCAGAGACCCAATCTGAAAGTCAGCAACTACAAAGGCGACAGGTGGATAAATCCACAAAGATGGGAAGAAACCAGTGCAAAAATGATGAAAACACCCAAAACCAGAACACTTCTCCTCCTACAAGGGATCCCAACTCCTCACCAGCAAGGGAACAAGGCTGGATGGAGAATGAGTGTGATGAAATGACAGAATCAGGCTTCAGAAGGTGGGTAATAAGAAACTTCTGTGAGCCAAAAGAACATGTTCTAACCCAATGCAAAGAAACTAAGAACGTTGAAAAAAGATCTGACGAAATGCTAATGAGAACGGTCAACTTAGAGAGGAATATAAGTGAATTGATGGAGCTGAAAAACGTAACACGAGAAAACTTCACAAAACATGCACAAGTTTCAACAGCCGAACTGACCAAACAGAAGAAAGGATATCAGAGGTTGAAGATCAACTCAATGAAATAAAACGAGAAGACAAGATTAGAGAAAAAAGGGTAAAAAGGAATGAACAAAGTCTCCAAGAAATATGGGACTATGTGAAAAGACCTAATCTATGTTTGATAGGTGTACCTGAATGTGACGAACAGAATGAATCCAAGCTGGAAAATACTCTTCAGGATATTATCCAGGAAAACTTCCCCAACCTAGCAAGGGAGGCCAATATTCAAGTCCAGGAAATACAGAGACCACCACAAAGATATTCCTCAAGAAGAGCAACCCCAAGGCACATAATTGTCAGATTCACCAGGGTTGAAATGGAGAAAATGCTAAGGGCAGCCAGAGAGAAAGGTCGGGTTACCCACAAAGGGAAGCCCATCAGACTCACAGCAGATCTCTCAGCAGAAACCCTACAAGCCAGAAGAGAGTGGGGGCCGATATTCAACATCCTTAAAGAAAAGAACTTTCAACCCAGAATTTCATATCCAGCCAAACTAAACTTCATAAGTGAAGGAAAAATAAAATCCTTTGCGAACAAGCAAGTACTCAGAGATTTCGTCACCATCAGGCCTGCTTTACAAGAGCTCCTGAAAGAGGCACTACACACAGAAAGGAACAACCAGTAGCAGCCACTCCAAAAACATACCAAATGGCAAAGAGCATCAACACAATGAAGAATCTGCATCAACTAACGGGCAAAACAGCCAGCTAGCATCAAAATGGCAGTATCAAATTCACACATAACAATATTAACCCTAAATGTAAATGGACTAAATGCACTAATCAAAAGACACAGACTGGCAAATTGGATAAAAAGCCAAAACCCATCAGTGTGCTGATGGGAAACTCATCTCACATGCAAGGATACACAAAGGCTCAAAATAAAGGGATGGAGGAAGATTTACCAAGCAAATGGAGAGCAAAAAAAAGCAGGAGTTGCAATTCTTGTCTCTGATAAAATAGACTTTAAAGCAACAAAGATCAAAAAAGACAAAGAATGACATTACATAACGGTAAAAGGATCAATGCAATGAGAAGAGCTAATGATCCTAAATATATACGCACCCAAAACAGGAGCACCCAGATACATAAGGCAAGTTCTTAATGACTTAGAAAGAGACTTAGACTCCCACACAATAATAGTGGGAGACTTTAACACCCCATTGTCAATATTAGACAGATCAACCAGACAGAAAATTAACAAGGATATCCAGGACTTGAACTCAGACCTAGAACAAGCAAACCTAATAGACATTTACAGAATTTTCCACCCCAAATCCACAGAATATACATTCTTCTCAGCACCACAGCACACCTACTCTAAGACTGACCACATAACTGGAAGTAAATCACTCCTCAGCAAATGCAAAAGAACGGAAATCATAACAAACAGTCTCTCAGACCACAGTGCAATCAAGTTAGAACACAGAATTCAGAAACTTAACTCAGAACCGCAGAGCTTCATAGAAACTGAACAACTGGCTCTTGAATGTTGACTGGATAAACAATGAAATGAAGGCAGAAATAAAGATGTTCTTCGAAACCAATGAGAATGAAGACACAACATACCAGAATCTCTGGGACACATTTAAAGCAGTCTCTAGAGGAAAATATATAGCAATAAGTGCCCACATGAGAAGCCAGGAGAGATCTAAAATTGACACCCTATCGTCAAAATTGAAAGAGCTAGAGGAGCAAGATCAAAAAAACTCAAAACCTAGCAGAAGACAAGAAATAACTAAGATCAGAGCAGAAATGAAGGAGACAGAGACACAAACAAAACTTCAAAAAAAATCAATAAATCCAGGAGCTGGTTTTTCGAAAAGATTAACAAAATAGACAGACCACTAGCCAGATTAATAAAAAAGAAAAGAGAGAATAATCAAATAGATGCAATAAAAAACAATAAAGGGGCTATCACCACAGATTCCATAAAAATTCAAACCATCATCAGAGATTATTACAAACAAATCTACGCACATAAACTGGAAGAAATGAATAAATTCCTGGACACTTGCTTCCTCCCAAGCCTAAACCAGGAAGAAGTTGAAACCTGAATAGACCAATAACAAGGTCTGCAGTTGAGGCAGCAATTAAGAGCCTACCACCCAAAAAAAGCCCAGGACCAGATGGCTTCACAGCCGAATTCTACCAGACATACAAAGAGGAGCTGGTACCATTCCTTCTGAAACTATTCCAAATAATCCAAAAAGAGGGAATCCTTCCCAAATCATTTTATGAGACCAACATCATCCTGATACCAAAACCCAGCAGAGACTCAACAAGAAAAGAAAACTTCAGACCAATATCCATGACGAACATAGATATATATCCAAACATCTGCAATAAAATACTGGCAAACCCATTGCAACAGCACATCAAAAAGCTTATCCACCATGATCAAGTAGGATTCATCCCTGGGATGCAAAGCTGGTTCAACATACGCAAGTCTACAAACGTAATTCACCACATAAACAGAACCAAAGACAAAAGCCACATGATTATCTCAATTGATGCAGAGAAGGCCTTTGATAAAATTCAACAGCCCTTTATGCTAAAAACCCTCAATAAACTAGGTACTGATGGAATGTATCTCAAAATAATAAAAGCTATTTACGACAAACCAACAGCCAATATCATATTGAATGGGCAAAAACTGGAAGCATTCTCTTTGAAATCTGGCACTAGACAAGGATGCCCTCTCTCACCACTCCTATTCAATATAGTACTGGAAGTTCTAGCCAGAGCAATCAGGCAAGAAAAAGAAATAAAGGCTATTCAAATAGGAAAGGAGGAAGTCAAATTGTCTCTATTTGCAGATGACATGATTGTATATCTAGAAGACCCCATCGTCTCAGCCCAAAATCTCCTGAAACTGATAAGCAACTTCAGCAACGTCTCAGGATACAGAATCAATGTGCAAAAATCACAAGCATTCCTATACACCAATAACAGACTTTAAGACAGCCAAATCAAGAACGAACTGCCATTCACAATTGCTACAAAGAGAATAAAATACCTAAGAATACAACTAACAATGTAAAGAACCTCTTCAAGGAGAACTACAAACCACTGCTCAACGAAATAAAAGAAGACACAAACAGATGGAGAAACATTCCATATTCATGGTTAGGAAGAATCAGTATCATGAAAATGGCCATACTGCCCAAAGTAATTTACAGATTCAATGCTATCCCCATCAAGCTACCAATGACCTTCTTCACAGAACTAGAAAAACCACCTTAAACTTTATATGGAACCAAAAGAAAGCCCACATAGCCAAGTCAATTCTAAGCAAAAAGAACAAAGCGGGAGGCATCACACTACCGGACTTCAAACTATACTAAAAGGCTACAGTAACCAAAACATCATGGTACTGGTACCAAAACAGAGATATAGACCAATGGAACAGAACAGAGGCCTCAGAGGCAACACAACATATTTACAACCATCCAATCTTTGACAAACCTGACCAAAGCAAGCAATGGGGAAAGGATTCCCTGTTTAATAAATGGTGTTAGGAAAACTGGCTAACAGTTTTCCTAAACAGTTTTCCTAAAGCAGAAACTGGACCCCTTCCTGACACCTTACACTAAAATTAACTCCAGATGGATTAAAGACTTAAACATAAGACCTAACACCATAAAAACCCTAGAAGAAAATCTAGGCAAAACCATTCAGGACATAGGTGTAGGCAAGGACTTCATGACCAAAACACCAAAAGCACTGGCAACAAAAGCCAAAATAGACAAATGGGACCTAATCAAACTCCACAGCTTCTGCACGGCAAAAGAAACAGTCATTAGAGTGAATCGGCAACCAATGGAATGGGAAAAACTTTTTGCAGTTTACCCATCTGACAAAGGGCTGATATCCAGAATTTACAAAGAACTAAAACAAATTTACAAGAAAAAAACAAGCCCATTCAAAAGTGGGTGAAGGATATGAACAGACACTTTACAAAAGAAGACATACATAAGGCCAACAAATGTGAAAAAATGCTCATCATCACTGGTCATTAGAGAAATGCAAATCAAAACTACATTGAGATACCATCTCACGCCAGTTAGAATGGCGATCATTAAAAAATCTGGAGACAACAGATGCTGGAGAGGATGTGGAGAAATAGGAACACTTTTACACTGTTGGTGGGAGTGTAAATTAGTTCAACCATTGTGGAAGATGGTGTGGCGATTCCTCAAGGACCTAGAAATAGAAATTCCATTTGACCCAGCAATCCCATTACTGGGTATATATCCAAAGGATTATAAATCATTCTACTATAAGGACACATGCACACGAATGTTCATTGCAGCACAGTTTACAATAGCAAAGACCTGGAACCAACCCAAATGCCCATCGATGATAGACTGGACAGGGAAAATGAGGCACATACACACCATGGAATATTATGCAGCCATAAAAAATGATGAGTTTGTGTCCTTTGTAGGGACATGGATGAACCTGGAAACCATCATTCTCAGCAAACTGACACAAGAACGCAAAATCAAACACCGCATGTTCTCACTCAGAGGCGGGTGTTGAACAATGAGAACACATGGACACAGGGAGGGGAGCACTACACACTGGGGTCTGTTGGGGAGAAATAGGGGAGGGACAGCAGGGGGTGGGGAGTTGGGGAGAGATAACACAGGGAGAAATGCCAGATATAGGTGAAGGGGAGGAAGGCAGCAAATCACACTGCCACATGTGTACCTATGCAAAATCTTGCATGTTCTTCACATGTACCCCAAAACCTAAAATGCAATTAAAAAAAAAAAAAGAATTTAGCCCAATAGAAGATAGGCTAGACCATAGTAAAGTATATGGGTGTAGCTTTCCATAAATAAAAACTGGGGCTATTCTATAACCAGAGTGAAAAAATGGAATTCAAAAACTGATATTATTCATTATAGGAAGACTCTCTCAAATTTGCCCTAAGTTTGCCAGTTCTAGGTAATATCTCATCCGGTTCAGAACCCACCAGACTCTAGAGCTCACTTAATAACATAATGTTCAGGCTGGGAGCAGTGACTCACACCTGTAATCCTAGCACTTAGGGAGGCTGAGGGGGGCGGATTCCCTTAGCTCAGGAATTCAAGACCAGTCTGGGCCACATGGAAAAACCCCATCTCTACAGAAAATACAAAAAAATTAGCTGGGTGTGGTTTTGCCTGCCTAGTAATCCCAGCTACTCAGGAGGCTGCGGCAGGAGAATCACTTGAGCCTGAGAGGCAGAGGTTACAGTGAGCTGAGACTGCACCACTGTACTCCAGCTTGGGCAACAGAGTGAGACTCTGTCTCAAAAAAAAAAAAAAAAATGTCTTTTTCAAAGGAAATTAGTATATCAAAGAGATATCTGCACTCCCATTCTTCTTCCTAAGTGACAGCCCCACAAACCAGAAAAGCAGGGAGAAAGTAAAAATAATGCATTAGTGCATTACTTTTATTGCAGCACTATTCACAATAGCAAAGATATGGAATCAACCTGAGCATCCATCACCAGATAAATGGATTAAAAAAAATGTGCTAAATATACACAACAGAATACTATTCAGCCATAAAAAAGAATGAAATTCTGTCATTTGCGGCAACATGAATGGAACTGGGGGTCATTAAATGAATAAGCCAGGCATGGAAAGATAAATATCTGTCTGCCCTTCTCGTATGTTCTTATTCTTGTTGCATGTTCTTACTCACACGTGGGAACTAAAAAAGTTGATCTCATGGAAACTGAGAGTAGAATGATAGTTACCAGAGGCTGGGAAGGGTGTGGTGTGGGGAATGAAGAGAGGTTTGTTAAGGGCTACAAACATACAGCTAGATAGAAGCAATATATTCTAATGTTCACAGCAGAGCCGGGTGACTACAGTTAACAATGGATTGCATATTTCAAAGGAGGTAGAAGAGAGGACTTGAAATGTCCCAATACATAGAAATCATAAACACATAATGAATATCCGAAATGCCCTGACTTGATCATCACACATTCTATGCATATAACAAAATATCACAAGTACTCCATAAATATGTAAAATATTATGGATCAATAAAAATGTTTTTAAAAAGAAAAAAAAAATTACAAAAATTTGCCTAGTGGCACATGCCTGTAGTCCCAGCTATTCAGTAGGCTGAGGCAGGAGAACAGACTGAACCTGGGAGGTAGAGGCTGCAGTGAGCCAAGATCCCACCATTGCACTGCAGCCTGGGGCAACAGAGTAAAACCCTGTCTCAAAAAAAGAAAACATTATGCTAAGTAAAAAGTGAGACATGAAAGACCACATTTTGTATGATCCCATTTATATAAAATGTCAAGAATAGAGCCAGGCATGGTGGCTCACAGCTATAATACCAGCACTTTGGAAAGCTAAGGCAGGAGGATTGCCTGAGCCCAGAAATTCAAGACCAGCCTGGGCAACATAGCAAGACCCTGTCTCTACAAAAAAATACACAAATTAGCTAGGCGTGGTGGTGCACACCCGTGGTCCCAGCTACTCAGGGTCATACCACTGCACTATAGCCTGGGTGATGGCGGGAGACACTGTCTAAAAATCACCCCCACAAAAAGAGGAGACACCCATAGAGACAGAATGATTAGTGGCTGCCAAGGTTTTCAGGAGGGAGGAATGGGGAGTGACCACTTAATGACTATGGGGCTTATTTCTGGCGTGACAACTATGCTCCGTAATTAGTGCTGGTGGTTGTACTACATTGTGAACATATGAAAAGCCACTGAATTGGACACTTAAAAAAAATAGTTTAAATGGTGACTTTTCTGTCCTGTGAATGATACCTCAATTTAAAAAAAAGAAAAAAAAGGCTTACCTCCTGAGTCATTAAATAACTGCAGGAATGGCATCAGGCTTACCCAGTGAGGAGGACAGGTTCCAGAAATTCTCCAGCATCACGTTCCTGTACAGTGTCCTTTGGGCAGGGTCCAGCAACGCCCACTCCTCCTGCGTGAACTCCACGGCCACATCCTCGAAGGTCACCAACCCCTAAAGCATCGCAAACATCACAGTTTAGCTGAGGACCACCCTCACCAACTGCACAGGAAGAGGGCCCAGGAGAACAGAGCCAGGGCTGGGGAAATCTGAGCGCGAGATGTGGGGCGGGGTTCTGAGCTCCTCTCCCTGACTCCAGGCTCAGCCCTCAATGCTTGACTCCTTAGGCCACTCCTCAGGTTTGATGCACAGTACCCCAGAACAACTGTCTTTTCTCTCTCAGACTGGGGGCTCCTGTGATCTTATTCTCTCAGTCTCCAGGGGAGCACGGGCCCGGGACATGGCAGAAATCAGAGGAATACTTGGTAAGTGAATGAACGATTTCCGTATGGCTTTTATAAATTGCTTGGGCTTAGAACATTGTCACACCTTTACTTGTCTTTCCCTTAAAACTCTCAGGAGCATGTGATGTACTTAGGGACCCTGGAGAAAGCTCTGAACCTGCAGTAACCGTCCACACACACTGACATTTTCTGGGCAGCCCTCGCCCTCCATCAGATGCCTGGAAATCCTGGGATGCCTGAGGATCGAGTTTGGCTGTGAGACTCCAGGCTGCTGGGAGGTATTAAATCCAACCTTCTCGCTAAAGGAATAATGATTTGGGAAAACAAGCATCCAACTCACCTGTAGCCAGCTTGTCAGGAGCTCATTAACCAGCCCTCCGCCTTCTGTGTGTCCTTTTTGCCGAGAGGCTGGGAATGGGGAAGACGCAGCTGGAGGAGGAGAAATGAGTCCCAGGGATTTAGGCTTCTTTAACACCCACATATCTGCCTGTGATTGACCATATCCCCCTCCTATACCCACACAGCGCCTACCTACACCCCATGCAAACACCTACCCACAGCTCTCCTAAGACACCCAAACAGCCCTGTCTCACCAACAAAAGGTAAGAGGCTCGAGGTCTGACTGCACTTGGGGAAGAGATTATTCCCACTTCACAGATGAGGAAACAGGTTCCAAGGACATCACTGTGTTTTTATCAGGTTCACAGAAAGAAATGAAGGGAGAATTCAAAAGCTCCAGCACATTCACTACACAGGTCACATCCACAGACACCCAAACACCTAAGTCCCAAATCCCAAGAGCCGCCTGATCAGACATGGAGGCTCTCTGGGGCCCTGGGGCTCCACTCCCGCCTCACCTGCTCTGCCCAGCCCCCTCCTGTCCCAGGCTGAGGGTCAGAGCCTTTCAGTCCTGGACTATGAGAAATGCTAAGACCCCATGACTCACCACCAGCGGTGGGTAGGACAAGGGCCGCCATCCTGTGACTCCTACAGCAACAGGGCAGCCGGGAGGCAGGACGTGCCTCCCTTCTTCCCGAAGCACCCTCAGGACACTGCTCTGGAAGAAATGGGACACTCCAGGTCCCCACAGCGTCCTCCCTTTCGGGCTGCTGGGGACAGGCCCTCCTCAGCTCATTCTTCCTGTCCTTCTTCAAATACAGGTTCTGGCTTCCACATTGAGCCTTTATTTTGCTGAGCAGATGAATTTAGGGCCACCTAATGGCAAAACTTGCCTTCCTCTGTCCCCAACACAATGACCAATCTGCCCCTGGCTCCATACCCCTTGAGAACCTAGGCTTCGTGGAGTCTCATAGCACATTCCGCTTGTCCGAGTGCAGTCAGTAATGTTTTCCTGCCATGCCCTCCTTCCCTGGGGACTCTGGTGCCTGCCTCCATCACTCCTCCCACCTCCAATCCCAGGTCCCGCATGACATCAGAGACCCCCAGAGTCTCAGGGGTTCCTCAGCTCTGCAGCCCTCTGCCCTCACACCCCTTGGCCACACATTTCCACAGGTACGCTCAGCCTCGATCATCGCCGGGTACTGTCCCACCATCTGGAACAATGCTCACAAACTCCCCTCTGAACCCAACCTCCCTCCTCAACTTCCACTGCATTCACTCATTTTTCTCTCACCGTGTGTCCTGTGACCACAAGCAGGCCTCCATCACCCCCTCTCCTGCCTGTGCCCTGCCTCCGTCATTCTCTCTCCTGCCTGTGCCCTGCCTCCGTCATTCTCTCTCCTGCCTGTGCCCTGCCTCCGTCACCCCCTCTCCTGCCTGTGCCCTGCCTCCGTCACCCCCTCTCCTGCCCGTGCCCTGCCTCCGTCACCCCCTCCTGCCCGTGCCCTGCCTCCGTCACCCTCTCCAGCCCATCCCCTGCCTCTGTCACCCTCTCCAGCCTGTCTCCTGCCTCCGTCACCCTCTCCTGCCTGTCCCCTGCCTCCGTCACCCTCTCCAGCCTGTCCCCTGCCTCCATCACCCTCTCCTGCCTGTCCCCTGCCTCCGTCACCCCCTCTCCTGCCTGTGCCCTGCCTCCGTCACCCCCTCTCCTGCCTGTGCCCTGCCTCCGTCACCCCCTCTCCTCCCTGTGCCCTGCCTCCGTCACCCCTCTCCTGATTTCCTGCTCACCGAGCTTGGATGTGGCTGCCCCTCATTTCAGTTGATTTCCCCTTCCTCCCCACCCTCCACCGTCATGCCAGCCCAGCAGAACTCCAGCCATTTTCTATCAGAGACTGTCTAGATTCCTAAAACTTCTAAGAATTGATCTGAAAGATACATAAATAGTAAAAGACGTGTAAGATTACTCACTGTGACATTATTTACAATGTCAATGTAGCCATTAAAAAAGAGATCTCATGAGATCTGATTTAAAAAAAAAAAGAAAAGAATAAAAAATTGCCGGGCGCGGTGGCTCATGCCTATAATCCCAGCACTTTGGGAGGCCGAGGCGGGCGGATCATGAGGTCAAGAGATCGAGACCATCCTGGCCAACATAGTGAAACGCTGTCTCTACTAAAATATAAAAATTAGCTGGGTGTCGTGGCGCGCATCTGTAGTCCCAGCTACTCGGGAGGCTGAGGCAGAAGAATTGCTTGAGCCCAGGAGGCGGAGGTTAGTGAGCCAAGATCGCGCCACTGCACCCCAGCCTGGCGCCTGGCAACAGAGCGAGACTCTGTCTCAAAAAAATAAAATAAAAAATATAAGAATAAAAAAGACAGGCCTTCGCCGAGGACGAAACGAAGAAACTGAGGCCAGCATGAAAATAATCCAAAAAAAAAAAAAAAAAAAAGACAGGCCTGGGAGTGGTGGCTCACGCCTGTAATCCTAGCACTTTTGGAGGCCGAGGCAGGTGGATCACCTGACATCAGGAGTTCAAAAACCAACCTGGCCAACATGGTGAAACACTGTCTCCACTAAAAATACAAAAAATTAGCTGGGCGTGGTAGCGCATGCCTGTAATCCCAGCTACTCGGGAGGCTGAGGCAGAATTGCTTGAACCTGGGAGGCAGAGGTTGCAGTGAGCTGAGAGAGCACTATCCAGCCTGGGCAACAAGAGTGAAATTCCATCTCAAAAAAATAAAGAGATAAGATCTCTAGGTATCAATAGAGGTTATTATCCCCAGTAAATTAAAGGGGAAAAAAATAAGGCACCCAACAGTATATATGGAATGTTTTCTTTTTTATGAGAAAAGGGCTCTGTGTGTGCGTGTGTGTGTGTGTGTGTGTGTGTGTGTGTGTACACAAAGATGAAAGCAGCCAAGGGTGGGGTGGGGAGCGGGGGGTTGGCATCTGGATTTAGGGATTTTTAAGAGTGAATGTGGGCCAGGTAGATAAATCAGAGTTGCAGGGGGTGGGTGGTGGTGGCTATTCATGGAAGGCAGGGCCACTCATTCTCTCTTCAAATTTGTACTGAGATGCAGCATTCAGGCCCTGGCTTCCTTCTAGATCTCTTGCCCAGGGAATTTATACTGGATGATCCCCATACGCCCTATCTCCAGGGAGGAAAGGACTGGAAGAGAACTGAATAGACAGCCATTCCCCACAGGCCAGGTGTTCACTGGTACTTGGAACCAAGCAGAGATCCGTGGCTCTTTCCCCGTTCCCACCTGCAGCCTCTCAGCCTCCACCCTCCAATGAACACAGCTGCCAAGTGTCTCTGCTATCTGGTCCCTGTGGCTGGAAGAACAACAGCACCCCCAAAATTCACATATACATGTGAAAAGTTGATATATTTGTACTCATCTGTAAAAGTCTGAAATGTTTAGTATTATGACATTCAAGAAAATCTGCATTATGGCCAGGCTCGGTGGCTCACGCCTGTAATCCCAACATTTTGGGAGGCCGAGGTAGGTGGATCACCTGAGGTCAGGAGTTCCAGACCAGCCTGGCCAGCATGACAAAACCCCGTCTCTACTAAAAATACAAAAGTTAACTGGGTGTGGTGGTGCGCACCTGTAATCCCAGCTACTTGGGAAGCTGAGGCAGGAGAATTGCTTGAACCTGAGAGGCGGAGGTTGCAATGAGCTGAGATAGCACCACTGCACTCCAGCCTGGGCAACAGTGAGACTCTGAATTAAAAAAAAAAAACAGATATGCTCACTCTTAGTAATTCCTTGTGTTTGCAACCTGAGCACAGGAAAAACTCACCCGCAGTTTTTCTACACAGTGGAGTCTTGTAACCTGCAAGTTCTACACGGTACTCACCTGATCTTACAGAAATCCACGCATCAGTGAAGATAGGTGAATCCTGAGGCTGGTTTCAACACAAATCCGAGCTTGAATGATACTTTTCTTGTCTGAAAAAAAAAAAAGCGGGGGGGGGGGGCACAAAAATCGCTTACGAGGCTTTTGTAGGGAGTAGTATGTACATATAGTACAATGTATTTATTGAGGGTAATACAGCTGTTGCATAAAGGCCACCCCATTCACTTAAAAAAACTGATTTAAAGAATAATAAGAACCCAGGCTATCGGCTGCGCCTGAATTCACCTGATTCCTCTCCAGCCATCTGCTCCCTAAAATGAAACAAGGAGCTTAAAGCTGTTTGCATTTGACTTGCTTAACTCACGAGGCTGGAGATTTTATGGTGACTGCAGGTGCTTTAAATTCGTCACTATAGCCTTCTAAGTGACTCAGCTGAATTGTAAATAATTTCTACAGTGTATTCAGGACTGCAGAGACCTGAATGCCCTCCAGCAGGGTTTCCCAACCTGGGCACTACCGACATTTGGGGCTGGAAAAGTCTTTGCAGGCGGCAGCTGCTTTTACGCGCTGCAGGGTGCTGCACTGCTAGCATTCCTGGCCCCCACCCTCTAGATTACAGCAGCACAGTCCCTCCTACCCCGCATTCTGTGACCTCCAGAAATGTCTCCAACTAGAGCCAAAAGTGCCATGGGGCGCAGAATCGCCCTGGGTGAGGGCGACAGGGGCGCGGGGGCCACGACCCCGGAAGAAACAGCAGCTTCGGGCTGACCTGGGCGCACAGCCCGAGGTCTCAGGGGTGCAAACCCGGCTCCTGGGACGGACGCGGGGACCGCGGCTAGGCCCCCTCTCTGGACTCGGACCCGAACCCCCACCTGCCGACCACCAAGTCCAGCACCTCCAGGCGGGCCCAAAACGCCGACTCGCGGAGATCAAGACTCTATCCCACGGGCAGCGACCGAGGCTTTTCTCACAACACTCTTCCGCGCTTCCGCTTCCGGTCTCGGACTGGCACAGTTGCACCTCCCCTTCCGGCCCCAGCTGGTCCCGCCCTAAAATGCTGCGGCTCTCGGGTTTAAGTGATTCCCCTGCATCAGCTTGCCGAGTAGCTAGGATTACAGGCTCACGTCACAACGCCCGGCTAAATTTTGTATTTTTAGTAGAGACGGGGTTTCACCATGTTTGTCAGGCTGGTCTCAAATTCCTGACCTCAGGTGATACACCCACCTCGGCCTCCCAGAGTGCTAGGATTACAGGCGTGAGCCACTGCGCCGGGCCTAAGTTTGTATTTTTAGTAGAGATGGGGTTTCTCCATGTTGGTCAGGCTGGTCTCTAACTGTCGACCTGAGGTGATCTGGCCGCCTCAGCCTCCCAAAGTGCTGGGATTACAGGCGTACACCTGATCTCTGGATGCCCCTGAGAATGTCGTATTCTAGAATGGGGCAGTTCACTGCATTGTGGAACTCCTGGCCTCCTGTAATTCTGACATTTCCTGTGAGGCACACAGCTGTGAACTGTCAGCAGGCAATATTCCCAGCAGCTGGGGGATGGAAGCATTGGCCGTTGACAGGACTCCGGGTTGAGGCTCACAGCATCCACTGTTCCTTCTCTTTTATCCCCATCCTGGCTATTGTTAATAATCTCGACTGGGCAAGGTGGCTCACGTGTGTAATCTCAGCACTTTGGGAGTGTATTATATATAATTTATTTAATTTTTCACTTAAGTAATTCACTTAAGCACTTTGAGAGTGTACATTATATATAAAAATATACAATATATATTATAAATAATGATATAATTGTATAAGATGTATTATATGTATGATTTATATATAAATTACACATATATTTAGAGACAGTCTTGCTGTCTCTCCCAGCCTGGTGTGCAGTAGCTTCCCGATAGGCACTTCCTGCCACCCTAACTCTGCTAGAGTGTGCTAACCTACCCTGTGTTAGCCTGACAGACTCCATCTTCACCTCTGCCTCACCCCTCCTGCCATTTCTCCCAAGTGCATACCTGGGTCACACAGTGCTGGGTCATGTTGTACTTAGAACCACAGAAACATGTAACCGTTGTAACCATATCCTGCTTGACAAGCCCACTTGCTATTGTGAATACCCCCTTGATTAATTGTACGGAAAGTATTGGATGCCCCTGCTTGGTAACCAGCAATCGTGAGAACCGCTTCTGTGTACCCTCCTTAGTTAATCCACGATCATGGGAGCCTCCTGCTTCCTAGTTACCCGCCTCCTCCCATAACTTGCTTATTCTGCTTCTGTAAAATTCTGCTTTGCCCCCATTACCCTGAGCAGCATATAAAAGGGAAATCATACCCCTTCACTGGGGCCGAGAGATTTTGAGCATGAGCTGACTCTCCAACAGCGGCAATAAAGGACTCATGATTCCAACTCAGAGTGTGGCCCTTTCCATCCCTTGGTTATAACAAGGGTGAACACAACCAGTAGCTTCTACCTAACCAGAATATGAATAAAATAATTGCTGTGAAGTATTCTATTCCATGTTTTGGTCAATGACAGGGAAAGAGAAAGAGGTAAAGGAACTCAAAATGAAACAGCTGGAAGGGACATAGTATGTGTCTATATTTATGTAGTACATGAGATATTTTGATACAGGCACAAAATGTCTGATAAGCACATCAGAGTAAATGGGGTAAAAATGTTTAATTAAAAAATAATCTCTTGGGATACGTATCAATTCCTCCTTGAGAATGTATATTATAAGGAGAAAATGTAACGACAAAACACTGAATAATCCTGCAGGCTAGGTTAATTGAATTTAATTACCCATTGGTTGAAAACTTAGCTACTGGGTACAGTGTTCAATATTTGGGTAACCCATAAGCTACAAACCCAACCGCCACCATTAACCAATATATCCACATAACAAACATATACATGTACCCATGAGTTGAAAATTTCAAAAAAAGAAAATTTAAAAATGAAAATGTAATAATTTTTTATTAAATTATGTATTCTATTTGTTTCATTTAAAATTACATAATTTAATTTCATTTTTTAAGGATTTAATCTGAAATTAAATTAGAGGTGTCTTTTTTTTGTTGTTTGTTTGTTTTTTTTTTTTTTGAAATACAGTCTTGCTCTGTCTCTAGGTTGGAGTGCAATGGTGCAATCTCAGCTCACTGCAATCTCCACCTCCCAGGTTCAAGTGAGTCTCCTGCCCAGCATCTTGACTAACTAGGACTACAGGGCCATGCCACCACTCCTGGCTAATTTTTGTATTTTCAGTAGAGATGGGGTTTTACCATATTGGCCAGGCTGGTCCCAAACGCCTGACCACTGATGAAATGCCCACCTCACCCTCCCAAAGTGCTGGGCTTACAGGCATAAGCCACAGCACCCAGCCAAAAATTAAATTAGAATATAAAAACTAATTGAAATTGAGGTGTACAATGACATGTAAAGGTCTCCCTCTCTGTCCCAGGAAACCCGAGTTCTCACCACAGAACCTTCCACTCCTTATACCTGTTGCCTTTAAATACTTTTAATAAAGAACAGGTGGAGAAGGAGAAAGTGTGACAATTCATAGTAGCAAAGAGGATGGGCATTAAAAGATAGGGACCTAAAACCCAGGACTGTCTCCACTGACAACCCCCCCCCACACTGGGGCCAATTCCCACAGCTTCTGACCACCCCCTTCTCCTCCACTTTATCTACTCCTCAGCATTTCTATCTGCCTCCCTGGCCAGTCTGTCTGTCTGCAAGGCCTTGGCCAGTCTCTCCCTGGCTTTCTTCACCTTCCGGGCCTGTCTCCGGATATCTGCATGAGTCACCAATTGGCCAGAGAGGGGCGGTGGGAGCTGACAACCCACTCCTGGGGGAGCCCCTACCCCAGTTGGAAGCTGCCCAGGGGTGGGCTCAGGCCGGCTGTGTGTGAGCTCAGCACGAACTCTGTCCAGAGATTCCCCAGCCATGCCCAGGACAAGAACACTTAAGACGCTGTCCAAATCCAGTGGACTTGAAGAACCTTCTCCTTGGCTGCTGCAGGGGGGCAGGGCCTGCATTCTCCGGTAGGCACAGAGCTGCCGTGGCTTCTCCAGATGCTCCTCGCCTTTTTTGTGTCTGACCTGGTTGTCAGGATGAGACCTGATCCTTGTCACTGGCTTCTGGAAGATACAGCTAGTGAGTCTCATGGGGAGGGCAGCCCTGGCAGCTCGTCTCCGATGGGCCTTGGACATGTGAATACCTCGTTTCTTCTGTAAGGCCCAGGGTATCATGCTTCTTTTGAGCTTCCCCTTTCAAAAGAAAAGAAAATGTGAAATTTCATCCAAATGGAAGCTGGAGAAGATCAGCTCTGGGGGCTTCTCTCAGCTCAGTGCAATCTCCCCACCAGCCTCTCTTTCTGGGGAAATGAGTCTCAAATGACACCATCCATCCTCAGCACCTGCAGGGTTTCTTAAACCCGGATCTCTGGATCTGAACCCAGGGAAGTCTAGGGTGGACCCAAGTGTCTGCATTTCTCTGTGTGATGCTGATGCTGCTGGCAGAGGCTCCAGGCATCGACGCTGGGTCCTGGGACCTCACTGGGCTGATGTGAGTCAAGGAATGAAAGCTCAAGGTCATGACCCAGGGCCAATTCCAGACCGTATTCCCACTCACCCTCCTCAGAGGACACCCCTCTCTTCTCTTCCCTGCCACTGTCAGCTACACACATGCTGGTGCCTCCTGACCCACCCCCAACAGGACATCGGGATCCCAGAGTTCCCTGTTACCCAAGACCTCAGATTTCTCTGTATCTCTTTTTGATGTGCTTCAGGACACATCATTTTCACAGCTCCTTGACTCCGTAGTCTCCAAAGAAATAAATTGTGCACTCGCCAACCCTTAAATACTCACTGCCACACCCAGATCCCATCTTCACCTGAACTCCTCCTGCTCATGAAGAAAAACCTCAGAAACATGTTTATTTCTATTTCTAATAAGCTCAATTAACTAGAATTATAAAATGAGAGACTGTTTTGATGACATGCCGCAAAAGATGATGAAGCAGTCCTTAAGATTTGAAATCCATTCTTGCTCTATCTCAAATTGGAAGACTCTGGTCTCATGAAGCTGTTTCAACTGCAAACCTCATCAGTGCACTTTTCATTTTAAAGTCCTCATTTCTGTCCTTCTCGTTTCATTTCTGTTGTCCTGGCATAAAGATTGATACTCTTTACACTACCCAACATGTTTCAGTATGGAGGGAAAATTATTTAGTCCCTTTAGGTACAGGGCACCTATGATGTGCCAAGCTGTGCAGTAGAACCCCTGATACAGAAATAAATTCATCAAGTCACTGTTCTGTCGATTTTCATCTTGGTGCAAAGGAAGACAAAATAAGCACACTAAAAACAAATTTCTGATTGTTGGAAACAGATGCTTGGTGACCAGAAAGGGTACCCTTTCTGCAGAAAGTAAAGATTGCCTTGCTGAGAGATCCTTTGTCTCAGTGCTGGCTTTTCTTTGCAGCACGGAGCATTTGTTTCCAACAGCACAGAATATCAGATATATTTAAGTTCCATAACGAACAAGAAGGGAGAGACAGGGAAGGATGGAGGGAGGAGAAAGGGAGAAACAGAAAAGAAAGAAATTCACTACAGTGAATTGTGACAGTGAGTTTAGAAAAATCATGAAAATTTACCAGAGAACTATTTTTTTTAAAGGGACCAAGCAATTTCTGGTTCAAGAATTTTCTGGAGAGGGAGACAATTTGAAAAGTGCAAGGCTAAATAATACTTCTTCCCCTTCCTAGTGATGTTGGATTAAAAAAAAAAAATCAGAGCTATTATCCCCATATAGCTTCATGGGGAAAAATGAGAATACCTTAAATATTATTCAACAATTATTAACACCTAGGGTATAACTTTCCACCACATAGCATCTAGTTTTAAGAACAACTCCCTGCTAACTGTAAAGATGTTTTACAGGAAGAAAAAGGACACAAATGGACATTCTTGTGGTCAGTAAGGATCCGGTACGCACCAGAACAGGTGGGCTTGGAAAAGATCTGGACCCAGGCTCTCCCATGGCTGTTGAGTTTCTCCTGCTGACACCACTCCTGAGACGCAGACAGCCCCTGGCTTGCTGGAAAATGCAGTGACTTCTGCCTCTGGCTCCCCTTTTATATAGGGAGGGAGTGATAATGCAATTAGCGGCTAATCCACAGGGAACACCCTGTCTCCACCCATTGGATTTGAGGCATTTCTAAATCCTTATATGGAATCCAATGTGGTGTTACCAACATAGAGTGTTAGTAGAAAATAATTTAATATGTTTTTGTTGGGGGAGGGTGGTACTTGCAGTTAATATCAGCATTTTAGATATGTTTTCCTTTTCTCCCATTCTTTCAAACATCTTTGAAAGCATTCTATAGAAATAGGGATGGAATTGTCTATGTACATAAATTTTCATGTCATATTTGATTTAGTAACAATAATTAAAGACCGTTTAAATGTTCTTCAAGAAAAGAAAGCCCAGCCAGGCATGGTGGCTCATGTCTATAATCTCAGCACTTTGGGAGGCTGAGGTGGGTGGATCATGAGGTCAGGAGTTCGAGACCAACCTGGCCAAGATGGTGAAACCCTGTCTCTACTAAAAATACAAAAATTAGCCAGGTGGGGTGGCATGCAGCTATAATTCCAGCTACTCAGGAGGCTGAGGCAGGAGAATCTCTTGAACCCAGGAGGTAGAGGTTTCAGTGAGCTGAGATCGTGCCATCACACTCCAGCCTGGGTGACAGAGTGTGACTCTGTCTAAAAAAAAAGAAAAGAAAAGAAAGCCCAAAACTTATTCACAACCCTATAAAATATACCACACAGTCATTACAAAGAAATTATTACTTTGGCCAGGAGAGGTGGCTCATACCTGTAATCCCAGCACTTTGGGAGACCGAGGTAGGTGGATCACCTGAGGTTAGGAGCTCGAGACCAGCCTGGCCAACATGGAGAAACCCATCTCTACTAAAAATACAAAATTAGCTGGGTGTGGTGGCACGTGCCTATAATCCCAGCTACTGGGGAGGCTGAGGCAAGACAATTGCTTGAACCGGGGAGGCAGATGTTGTGAGCCGAGATCTCACCATTGCCCTCCAGCCCGGGCAACAAGAGTGAAATTCTGTCCCCCACAAAAAAAAAAAAGAAAAAAAAAAAAAAAAAAAAGGTAGAACAGCTTCACAGTCAATGAGGAGACAGTGTTTCTCCTTGATAATGATAAAACTCAATACAGAAAGAAGAAAATTAAAATTTGAACCATATTAAGACATATTAAGAGCAACTATTCATTAAAATGCATCAGTAAGAGAGAAAAGGTGGAAAATCAGAGTGGGAAAAGAGGTTTTGATTCTATATCCCCAGAAAAGTACATCGAGCCAGGGTATGCAAAGAATGTCAAACAGAGAAAAATAATGAAAACACACTTGAAACTGGGTGAAAATGTTGAATGGATCCTACACAAAAGAAGATAAACAAATGACAAGTAAAAAACATTTTTTTTGGAGATGGAGTCTCACTCTGTCACCCGGGCTGGAGTGTAGTGGCATGATCTTGGCTCATCACAACCTCTGCCTTCTGGGTTCAAGAGATTCTCCTGCTTCAGCCTCCTGAGTAAGTAGGATTACAGGCTCCTGCCACCACACCCAGCTAGTTTTTGTATTTTGAGTAAAAACAGGGTTTCGGCCGGGCGCGGTGGCTCAAGCCTGTAATCTCAGCACTTTGGGAGGCCGAGGCGGGTGGATCACGAAGTCAAGAGATCGAGACCATCCTGGTCAACATGGTGAAACCCCGTCTCTACTAATACAAAAAATTAGCTGGGCATGGTGGCGCGTGCCTGTAATCCCAGCTACTCAGGAGGCTGAGGCAGGAGAATTGCCTGAACCCAGGAGGCGGAGGTTGCGGTGAGCCGAGATCGCGCCATTGCACTCCAGCCTGGGTAACGAGCAAAACTCCGTCTCAAAAAAAAAAAAAAAAAAAAAAAAATAGGGTTTCACTTGTTGCCCAGGCTGGTCTTGAACTTCTGACCTCAAGTGATCCACCCACCTTGGCCTCCCAAAGTGCTGAGATTACAGGCATGAGCCACCACCCCCGGCCTAAATGACCGGCAAAATTTGAGCAAATGTTTAATCCCTCTAGCTTCAGGGAAATGCTAAAAAAATTAAAATTACAATAAGATACTATTATACAGATATCAGCTTAGCTAAAGGGAAAAACACAGAAACACCTAGTGCTGACAAGTCCCTGGAGAGACCAGTCTTACCTGTAGAGATAGTGGGAGTTGAAACTGGAATAACCACTTTGGAAAACTATATGCAAACATCTATTAAGGCTGTATAGGGCTAGGCACAGTGGCTTACACCTGTAATCCCAGCACTTTGGGAGGCAGAGGTGGGAGGATCGCTTGAGTTCAGTAGTCTGACACCAGCTTGAACAACATAGGAAGACCCTATCTCTGCAAAAACTAAAAAATTGCCAGGCATGGTGATTCGTGCCTGTAGTCCATCTTCTCAGGAGGCTGAAGTGGGAGGATCACTTGAGCCCAGGAGATCAAGGCTGTAGTGAGTTATGTTTTGAGCCACTGCATTCCAGCCTGGGTAACAGAGCAAGACCCTGTCTCAAAAACAACAGCTGTAGGCTGGGCACAGTGGCTCACACCTGTAATCCCAGCACTTTAGGAGGCTGAGGCACGTGGATTACTTGAGGTCAGGAGTTCAAGATCAGCATGACCAACGTGATGAAACCTCATCTCTACTAAAAATTCAAAACATTAGCAGGGCATGGTAGCGAATGCCTGTAGTCCCAGCTATTTGAGAGGCTGAGGCAGGAGAATCTTTTGAACCTAGGAGGTGGAGGTTGCGGTGAGCCAAGATTACACCACTGCACTCCAGCCTGGGAGACAGAGTGAGACTCTGTCTCAAACAAACAAACAAACCCCAAAAGCCGCATATATGTCTACATTCTTCCCTTGCACACAGCATTTATCTCAACACTGTGCACACATGCCCACCAATTTCATGTTCTCAGGGTCACAGAACCTGCATTCATAATAGCTCTTGCTGGAAACCAATCAATGAAGCAGGAGAATGAATAAATACTGGGGCACCTGCACCTATCGGATCTCCTCACAGCAATCAGAACTCACAGATGACAACCGGCACTGCCTTAAGCACTGATCACCAAAGCTGAGGTTGATCCATACCCAAGACAGTGCATACCATGTGGTTCCCTACACGTGAAAAGAAAACCAGCAAAAAAAGTCCTAGGCACTGTTACAATACAGGGTGCCCTTGTGGGGGCAGGACAGGGTGGCAGGAAAAGGCACCTGTGGATGAAGCCACTATTCTGTTCATTGATTTCAGCGCTGGGTACCTGGGTGTGTTCAGTTAGTGAAAGTTTGTGAAGACGTATGTGTCTGATTTTTTGCACTTTGCTCTATATAAGTTCTATGGCGATAACCATTGAGGAAAAGAGAATGAGAATAAACTCCTGCTTATGGCCAATCTGTAGCAAACTTCCACCTCATACAAGCAACCTCAGGACTACTGCCTTGTATACTGGGCATCTGCCTAAAGAGTAGATTTCAGCCACTCTTTCTACACACACATACACAAAGGCAATATGTCAGGAGATGGATATGTTCCTTTGCTTCATTGTAGTAATCATTTCATGACATATGTGTATCAAAACATCATGAATGCCTTAAATACATACAATTAAAAACAAAACATGGCTGGGTGCGTGGCTTGTGTCTCTAATCGCAGCACTTTGGGAGGCCAAGGCAGATGGATCACCTGAGGTCAGGAGTTTAAGACCAGCCTGGCCAACATGGTGAAACCCCATCTCTACTAAAATACAAAAATTAGCCTGGTGTGGTGGTGGGCACCTGTAGTCCCAGCTACTCAGGAGGCTGAAGTACAAGAATCTCTTGAATCCAGGAGGCGGAGGTTGTGGTGATCTGAGATCATGCCATTGCACTTCAGACTGGGCAACAGAGTGAGACTCCATCTCAAAACAAATTTTACAAAACCCAACACCTAATCAATAAACAGATAAAAAATACAATCTCAATAGCCTTGGTCTCTGCAGTGACACTCCATTTTTTCTTATTATTTTTCATGATCCTTTCCTTGTATAAATCCTCCTGGTTTGGTCTTCTGGGATGCAGTCAGATGCTGGCTATTTTGCCAATTTGGACCCAGGGCTAGGAACTTTAAGACACAATTAGCTTACATATTTAATCACATAGGGCAATTTCAATGTACTGATGCCTTCCTCAGCATCTCAGCAAACTCTCTTATACACATACAAATGACCCTGCCAGGGGTCCAGACACCAATCCTTTTAAATTTTAAAAGGAAATTCAAATGTGCCACAAAGCCTGAGACTCCCTGAAATGACAGAAATGTCCCTTTTTGACTTACAGTTGAAGGATTTGGAGTTTTTGTTTTGTTTTGTTTTTCAAGATGGAGTCTCGCTCTTTCACCCAGGCTGAAGTGCAGTGGCATGATCTCAGCTCACCGCAAATTCCACCTCCTGGGTTTAAGCGATTCTCCTGGCTCAGTCTACCAAGTCATTGTTATTATAGGTGCCTGCCACCACGCCCAGGTATGTTTTGTTTTTTTGTTTTTGAGACAGAGTCTCACTCTGTCAGCCCTGGAGTGCAGTGGTGCAATCTGAGATCACTGCAACTTCTGCCTCCTGGGTTCAAGCGATTCTCCTGTCTCAGCCTCTGTCATAGCTGGGATTACAGGCATGTGCCACCATGCTGGGCTAATTTTTGTATTTTTAGTAGAGATGGGATTTCACCCTGTTGCCCAGGCTGATCTTGAACTCCTGACCTCAAGTGATCCGTCCCCCTTGGCCTCCCAAAGTGCTGGGATTATAGGTGTGAGCCACCATGCCCGGCCTAATTTTTGTATTTTTAGTAGAGACGGAGTTTCCCTTAGTTGGCCAGGCTGGCTGCAAACTCCTGATCTCAAAGTGCTGACTCCCAAAGTGCTGGGATTACAGGCGTGAGCCACCCCACCCAGCCAGGACTTGGAGTTCTAATAATAATAATAATAATAATAATAATAATAATAATAATAAAGTCTGTTTGGGAGGCTGAGGCAGGCAGATCTCTTGAGGTCAGGAATTCAAGACCAGCCTGGCCAACATGGTGAAACCCGTCTCTCCTAAGAATACAAAAATTAGCCAGGCGTGGAGGCACATGCCTGTAAACCCAGCTACTTGGGAGGCTGAGGCAGGAGAATCTCTTAACCCAGGAGGCGGAGCTTGCAGTGACCTGAGGTGACGCCACTGCTCTCCAGCCTGGGCGACAGAGTGAGATTCTGTCTCAAAAAATAAATAAATAAGTAAATTCTGATTTTCTGATCCCTCTCATAGACATCCCGAGACACTGGTCTGGAAGGTGCCCAGGTGTGAAAACTCCCAGGTGTGTTTTATGTAAACCAAGGTTCAGAACCACAGACTCCAAGCCAACCCAGGAAGTGGTGTGTCATCCTGCGCTGTCCTTTGGGCCTTTGGGGGATTTTAAAATTCCTATAGCCCAGGGTACATCCAACATCAGTGGAATAAAAATGTATAGGGACGGGTGCTGCCATTAGGTTTTCAAAGTCTCTGGAAGATTCCAATGTACTTCCAGGTTGGGAAACAAAGTACATTTCCTTCCATTTAAACTCTCACTGGCTATACGTGAATGGTGCGATGTCTCCACAGCCTTGTCTGCACTTGGCATTGCTGTTTTTTCATTTTAGCCCAACAGAAGTGTGTATGAGTATCTCACTGTGATTTTTATGAGTGTTTATCTGAAGCTAAACAGCATTTAGACATATGTTCAGAATTGTACTGACCATTTATTTATTCTCTTTTCAGTAGTGCCTACTGAAGTTTTTCATGCATCTTGTATGCAAATTTTCAGTATTTTTTTTCTCATTTGACAGACATGTTTCTATTCTGTATTGTGGCTTGATGTACTTTACTGGATGCATGTCATGCAAATATCTTCTCCAACTATGATTTTCTAACACCAATTTCTAGCTGCATTTTGATTAATAGGAGATCTTTCTTTCTTTTTTAGATGGAGTCTCACTCTTGTCACCCAGGCTGGAGTGCAGTATATTGTATCTGTATATCGGAGTTTGCTGGGGTCGGGGGTGGGGGGCACCGTACATTGAAATTGCCGTGATGTAATTAAATATGTAAGTTAATTGTGTCTTAAACTTCCTAGCCCCAGGTCCAAATTGGCAAAATAGCTAGCATCTGTCTGCCTCCCCAAGGATGAAACCAGGAAGATTTATACAAGGCAAAGATCATGAAAAATAGTAAGAAAAAACTGAGTAGTCACCACAAAGACCAAGGCTGTTGAGATTGTATTTCTTTTTTTGTCTGTTTATTTATTAGGTATTTTTCTTTTCTTTTTTCTTTTTTTTTGAGATGGAGTCTCACTCGGTCATCTAGGCTGGAGTGCAGTGGTGCAATCTCAGCTCACTCCAACCTCCGCCTCCCAGGTTCACGCGATTCTCCTGCCTCAACCTCCCGAGTAGCTGGGATTACAGGCACCCACCACCATACCCAACTAATTTTTGTATTTTTAGTAGAGACAGTGTTTCACCATGTTGGCCAGGCTGATCTCAAACTCCTGACCTCGGGTGATCTGCCCACCTCAGCCTCCCAAAGTGCTGGGATTACAGGTGTGAGCCACCATGTCCAGATTGATTAATAGGAGCTCTTAATACATCTTTTTCATCTTAATATAATTTAATGTGATCCAAGTTATAATTTTCTCCTTACCATTTTGCGTTTTATGGTACTGAAAAGAAAGATTGTCTCTCACTCAGTGTGTAGCTGCTTTTCAACCTATTATTTAATTAAAGTTATTCTGTCTTGTAGTTAGAACTGCAATTAAGAATGTAAGAAATTGGCTGGATGAGGTGGCTCACACCTGTAATCACAGCACTTTGAGAAAAGGAGGAAGGAGGATCACTTGAGCCTGGAAGTGAGACTAGCCTGGGCAACATGGCAAACCCTGTGTCAAAAAAAAAAAAAAAAAAAAATTAGCTGGGTGGAGTGGGATGTGCCTGTGGTCCCAGCTACTCAGAAGGCTGAGGTGGGAGGATCACTTGAGCCCAGAAGGTGCAGGCTGCAGTGAGCTGTGATTGAGCCACTGCACTTTAGTCTGGGCGACATACTGTCTCAAAGACCCTATTTCAGAAGACAAACACCACCAAAAAAAAAAAAAAAAGGGAGAAAATAAGATGAGATTGAACCTAGCAAAAGGCTAGATTACTAAAGTGAAAGTTCAAAAGCAGATATCCCAACCAAGGCACACAGTAAGCAACACTGGAAGACCATTGGGCATTATTTTCTGTATGAACATTTCTTTTTTAGATAGAGTTTTACTCTTGTCACCCAGGCTGGAGTACAATGGTGGAATCTCAGCTCACTGCAACCTTTGCCTCCCAGGTTCAAGCGATTCTCCTGCCTCAGCCTTCCAAGTAGCTGGGATTACAGGTTGGCCGCCACCACACCTGGCTAATTTTTGTATTTTTAGTAGAGACAGCGTTTCACCATGTTGGCCAAGTTCGTCTCTAACTCCTAACCTCAGGTGATCCACCCACCTTGGCCTCCCAAAGTGATGGGATTAAAGATGTGAGCCACCACACCCAGCCTGGATGAACATTTAAATGGTCTTTAATTTTTGTTACTAAATCAAATATGACATGAAAATTTATGTACATAGACAATTCCATCCCTATTTCTATAGAATGCTTTCAAAGATGTTTGAAAGAATGGGAGAAAAGGAAAACATATCTAAAATGCTGATATTAACTGCAAGTACCACCCTCCCCAACAAAAACATATTAAATTATTTCCTACTAACACTCTATGTTGGTAACACCACATTGGATTCCATATAAGGATTTAGAAATGCCTCAAATCCAATGGGTGGAGACAGGGTGTTCCCTGTGGATTAGCCGCTAATTGCATTATCACTCCCTCCCTATATAAAAGGGGAGCCAGAGGCAGAAGTCACTGCATTTTCCAGCAAGCCAGGGGCTGTCTGCATCTCAGGAGTGGGGTCAGCAGGAGAAACTCAACAGCCATGGGAGAGCCTGGGTCCAGATCTTTTCCAAGCCCGCCTGTTCTGGTGAGTACCGGATCCTTACTGACCACAAGAATGTCCATTTGTGTCCTTTTTCTTCCTGTAAAACATCTTTACAGTTAGCAGGGAGTTGTTCTTAAAACTAGATGCTATGTGGTGGAAAGTTATACCCTAGGTGTTAATAATTGTTGAATAATATTTAAGGTATTCTCATTTTTCCCCATGAAGCTATATGGGGATAATAGCTCTGATTTTTTTTTTTAATCCAACATCACTAGGAAGGGAAAGAAGTATTATTTAGCCTTGCACTCTTCAAATTGTCTCCCTTTCCAGAAAGTTCTTGAACCAGAAATTGCTTAGTCCCTTTAAAAAAAATAGTTCTCTGGTAAAATTTCATGATTAGTTAGTCCTTTTCTAAACTCACTGTCATGATTCACTGCAGCGAATTTCTTTCTTTTCTGTTTCTCCCTTTCTCCTCCCTCCATCCTTCCCTGTCTCTCCCTTCTTGTTTGTTATGGAACTTAAATATATCTGATATTCTATGCTGTTGGAAACAAATGCTCCGTGCTGCAAAGAAAAGCCAGCACTGAGACAAAGGATCTCTCAGCAAGGCAATCTTTACTTTCTGCAGAAAGGGTACCCTTTCTGGTCACCAAGCATCTGTTTCCAACAATCAGAAATTTGTTTTTAGTGTGCTTATTATGTCTTCCTTTGCACCAAGATGAAAATCGACAGAATAGTGACTTGATGAATTTATTTCTGTATCAGGGGTTCTACTGCACAGCTTGGCACATCATAGGTGCCCTGTACCTAAAGGGACTAAATAATTTTCCCTCCATACTGAAACATGTTGGGTAGTGTAAAGAGTATCAATCTTTATGCCAGGACAACAGAAATGAAACAAGAAGGACAGAAATGAAGGCTTTATAATGAAAAGTGCACTGATGAGGTTTGTGTTTGAAACAGCTTCAGGAGACCAGAGTCTTCCAATTTGAGATAGAGCAAGAATGGATTTCAAATCTTAAGGACTACTTCATCATCTTTTGCAGCATGTCATCAAAACAGTCTCTCATTGTATAATTCTAGTTAATTGAGCTTATTAGAAATAGAAAGTAAACATGGTGTTTCTGAGGCTTTTCTTCATGAGCAGGAGTAGTTCAGGTGAAGATGGGATCTGGGTGTGGCAGTGAGTATTTAAGGGTTGGCGAGTGCACAATTTATTTCTTTGGAGACCACAGAGTCAAGGAGCTGTGAAAATGATGTGTCCTGAAGCACATCAAAAAGAGATACAGAGAAATCTGAGGTCTTGGGTAACAGGGAACTCTGGGATCCCGATGTCCTGTTGGGGATGGGTCAGGAGGCACCAGCATGTGTGTAGCTGACAGTGGCAGGGAAGAGAAGAGAGGGGTGTCCTCTGAGGAGGGTGAGTGGGAATACCATCTGGAATTGGCCCTGGGTCATGATCTTGAGCTTTCATTCCTTGACTCACATCAGCCCAGTGAGGTCCCAGGACCCAGTGTTGATGCCTGGAGCCTCTGCCAGCAGCATCAGCATCACACGGAGAAATGCAGACACTTGGGTCCACCCTAGACTTCCCTGGGTTCAGGTCCAGAGATCTGGGTTTAAGAAACCCTGCAGGTGCTGAGGATGGATGGTGTCATTTGAGACCCATTTCCGCAGAAAGAGAGAAGCCCCCAGAGCTGATCTTCTCCAGCTTCCATTTGGATGAAATTTCACATTTTCTTTTCTTTTGAAAGGGGAAGCTCAAAAGAAGCATGATACCCTGGGCCTTACAGAAGAAACGAGGTATCCACGTGTCCAAGGCCCATCGGAGACGAGCTGCCAGGGCTGCCCTCCCCATGAGACTCACTAGCTGTATCTTCCAGAAGCCAGTGACAAGGATCAGGTCTCATCCTGACAACCAGGTCAGACACAAAAAAGGCGAGGAGCACCTGGAGAAGCCACGGCAGCTCTGTGCCTACCGGAGAATGCAGGCCCTGCCCCCCTGCAGCAGCCAAGGAGAAGGTTCTTCAAGTCCACTGGATTTGGACAGCATCTTAAGTGTTCTCGCTCCATGCATGGCTGGGGAATCTCTGGACAGAGCTCGTGCTGAGCTCACACACATTCGCCCTGAGCCTACCCCTGGGCAGCTTCCAGCTGGGGCAGGGGCTCCCCCAGGAGTGGGTTGTCAGCTCCCACCGCCCCTCTCTGGCCAATTGGTGACTCATGCAGATATCCGGAGACAGGCCCGGAAGGTGAAGAAAGCCAGGGAGAGACTGGCCAAGGCCTTGCAGACAGACAGGCTGGCCAGGGAGGCAGACAGAAATGCTGAGGAGTAGATAAAGTGGAGGAGGGGGCGCTGATAAGCTGTGGGGTGTGGCCCCGGGTGAGGGGAGTCAGCGGTGACAGTCCTGGGTTTTAGGTCCCTATCTTTTAATGCCCAACCTCTTTGCTACTATGAATTGTCAGACTTTCTCCTTCCCCACCTGTTCTTTATTAAAAGCATTTAAAGGCAAAGGTGTAAGGAGTGGATGGTTTTGTGGTGAGAAATTTGGTTTCCTGGGACAGAGAGGGAGACCTTTACACGTCATTGTATACCTCAATTTCTGTTTACCAGGATTTTAATTAGTTTTTCTTTCTTTTTTTCGAGACGGAGTTTTGCTCTTGTTGCCCTGGCTGGAGTGCAATGGCATGATCTTGGTTCACCACAACCTCTGCCTGCCAGGTTCAAGCGATCCTCCTGCCTCAGCCTCCTGAATAGCTAGGACAGGCATGCGCCACCACGTCCAGCTAATTTTGTATTTTTAGTGGACACATGGTTTCTCCATGTTGGTCAGGCTGGTCTCAAACTCCTAACCTCAGATGATATACCCTCCTCGGTCTCCCAAAGTACTGGGATTACAGGTGTAAACCACTGTGACCAGCTTGATTTTAATTAGTTTTTCTATTAAATTCTAATTTAATTTTAAAGAAGTCTAAAAAGTGAAATTATATTGCAGAAGTTTTAAGTGAAATGGTTATGTTACATAATTTAACATTAAATTTTTATTTTTTTACACAAAAAGCCTTGAATTTTTTTTTTTTACTTAAAATTTTTTTTTTATAAAAAAGTTCTTAAAGCCTGTAATCCCAGCACTTTGGGAGGCCGAGGCGGGTGGATCACGAGGTCAAGAGATCGAGACCATCCTGGTCAAAATGGTGAAACCTCGTCTCTACTAATACAAAAAAAAAAAAAAAAAAAAAAAAAATTAGCTGGGCGTGGTGGCGCGTGCCTGTAATCCCAGCTACTCAGGAGGCTGAGGCAGGAGAATTGCCTGAACCCAGGAGGCGGAGGTTGCGGTGAGCCGAGATCGCGCCATTGCACTCCAGCCTGGGTAACAAGAGCGAAACTCCATCTCAAAAAAAAAAAAAAAAAGTTCTAATGTAACAAATTTTTATTTTTAAATTACATTTTTATTTTTTAGATTCAGGGGTACCTATATTTGTTCGTTTTATTAATATATTGCTTACTGGTGTGGATTCGGTTTCTAGTGTACTTGTCACCCAAATGGTGAACATAGAACACCAAAGATAATTTTGTTGTTTTCATAAAATATAACTTTTTAACCAAGAAGTAATTAATCTATGCTGAAAGATCATTTACTGTTTTGTAGTCATACATATATATATTTTAATATTATATATGATATTAATATTATATATTATTTTATATTTATATATTTATATATTATATATAATATTTAATATTATATATAATATATATATATATTTTTTAATTTGCTCTGCTGCCCAGGCTGGAATGCATGTTGGTCAGGCTGGTCTTGAACTCCTGACCTTGTAAGCCTCCTGCCTTGGCCTCCCAAAGTGCTGGGATTACAGGTGTGAGGCACCGAGCCTGGCTCCCCACCTTTTTTATTATTAGAAACAGTCTCATTCTGTCATCCAGGCTGGAGTGTGCAATGGCGTGGCTCACTGCAACCTCTGCCTCCAGGGTTCAAGTGAGTCTCCTGCCTCACCCTCTCAAGTATCTAGGATTACAGGTGCCTGTCACCATGCATGGCTAATTTTTGTATTTTTAGTAGAGACGGGGTTTTGCCAAGTTGGCCAGGCTGGACTCGAACTCCTGATCTCAGGTGATCTGCCTGCCTTGGCTTCCCAGAATGCTGGGATTACAGGTGTAAGCCACAGCACCCGGCCTCCCGCTACTTTCCTTTCTCCTGACTGAGAAAACGCAGTGGTCCTTGACTGCTCTGTGACCCGGCCAGCTGTCTATTCTGCACTGTACGATTAGAGGTACTCTGGGCTCTAGAAGGTGCCAGGGAGCATTCCAAGGCATGGACCAAGCTATGTAGGATGTTGCCCTACACAATTGTGGTGAGAAATTGGGTTTCCTGGGACAGAGAGGGAGACGTTTATTACACCTGTAATCCCAGCACTTTGGGAGACCAAGGCGGGTGGATCATCTGAGGTCGGAAGTTCGAGACCAGCCTGATCAACATGGAGAAACCACGTCTCTACTAAAAATACAAAATTAACTGGGCATGGTGGCGCATGCCTGTAATCCCAGCTACTATGGAGGCTGAGGCAGGAGGATCGCTTGAACCCAGGAGGTGGAGTATCAACATGCTGCCGAACACGTAGAAACTAGCTCCTCCCTCAGTCAGGCTCCTTGAATACTCACACAAACCCCAAAACCCGACCCTCTTGTTAAAGACAGGCCTGGTGTTACATCTTTCTCACTGTCCATCATGAGGACACTGGATGTAAGTTCCCCCTAATAAATACTTGGGATGGATTATCCCAGAGGCATCCTTCAGGTTCTTCCATCTTTGAAATCCCGACTGATGCCATCTCGAGATGGTCTGGGATAGCCCCTTGACGGACCTCCCCTGAGGCCACCTTTGAGGCATCTCTAGCAGTAGGTTTGGCCATAGGGAAACACACTGGTAAGTTAGTATCAAGTCAAACCGGATTCTTTTAAATTTTAGATACTAGCTCAATCCCCAAGGTAGGAACTAAATATAGCTGAAAACTATACAGAATACACTTGGCAGAGCTGGGGTGGCTTTGCCAATATTAGATATAATAGATTTTAAGCCAAAAATGGTTACACAAGAAACCAACAAGGTTGTTACAGTTCACGCTTGAACAAGAGTTTGAACTGCATCGATTTATACATGGATTTTTCTTCCATGTCTGCCACCCTGACACAGCAAGACCAGCTCCTCCCCTTCCTCCTCTTCCACAGTCTACTCAACCTAAAGATGATGAGGATGGAGACTTTTATGATTTGCTTCATACTTTTTCTTCCATATAATTTTTTTCTCTATTTCCTTTCTTACTCTTTCTTCCTTCCTTCCTTTCTTTCTCTCTCCCTTCCTTCCTTCCCTTTCTCTCTCTTTCCTTTTTTTGAGACAGAGTTTCACTCTTGTTAGCCGGGCTCCAGTGCACTCGTTACCCAGGCTGCAGTGCAATGGTTTGCTCTCAGTTCACTGCAACCTCCACCTCCTGGGTTCAAGCAATTCTCCTGTCTCAGCCTCCCAAGTAGCTGGGGTTACAGGCGCCTGCCACCATGCTTGGCTAATTTTTGTATCTTTAGTAGAGATGGGATTTCACCATGTTGGCCAGGCTGGTCTCGAACTCCTGACCTAAGGTGATCCTCCCTCCTCGGCCTCCCAAAGTGCTGGGATTACAGGCATGAGCCACCGCAACTGGCCCTTATGATTTTCTTAACATTTTCTTTTCTCTAGCTTGCTTTATTATATGAATATAGTATATAACATACATGGCCTACAAAATATGTGCTAATCAAGCATATATTTGGGAAAACTTCTGGTCAATAGGCAATTATTAGTTAAGTTTTAGGGAAGTCAGAAGTTTTATGTGGATTTTTTTTTTTCTGAGACAGAGTCTTGCTCTGTCACCCAGGCTGAAGTACAATGGCATGATCTCAGCTCACTGCAACCTCCGCATCCCAGGTTCAAGCGATTCTCCGGCCTCAGCCTCCTGAGTAGCTGCAATTACAGGCATGTACCACCACGCCTGGCTAATTTTTGTATTTTTAGTAGAGACCATGTTGATCAGGCTGGTCTCGAACTCCTGACCTAGTGATCTGCCTGCCTCAGCCTCCCAAAGTGCTGGGATTACAGGTGTGAGCAACCACACCCAGCCTCCCACGTTTCTTAAATGATCTGCATCATCAAATGTGGTGCTTTAATTATGTGCTATCCGGTTGTTCCTCATTACTTGGACAAGGATGGGTATTCTCTTTCACACCAGATTGCTTAGCTCTGTGGGGGTGTGCACCTCAATGCATGATCTTGTAAAAACCCGCTTCCCCCATTCCCTTCCTGTAGTTAGAACGCTGGGTGCAAACAAGTAATCACTATGTGTTTGGCTATGAATTATAATATAGAGAATTAGATTCCCAGCTGTGGAGATGAATATTGATGAATGCTGAGTATATGATAGCATATATTGTTTGTGGGAAGAACGATGGCAAGGAAAACCTAGCCGCCCCCACCCCAATTGGAAAACCACTTCAGGCGTTCCAAAGTGGCAGGACAATGTATAAATATCACACAACGGTTACAACAATTCTTTGAGATATATGCCCCTGCCCCTGTGGCTCCCTCGTGGAGAACACCTTTTAGTTTGCCTGTGATCAGTGGTAAGTGGGTAACAGCTGCTTACTTGGTAAATTTTTGAGTTATGAGAAAATACAGAATACGTTTGTTAATAATAATCACCTGTTCAGAAGAGAGTAAATACGTGGATCAGAATCTGCGCAGGGTCTTCAGCCTGGAATGCCGTCAGTCCCTGAGGTTCTCAGGTTGGAAGGCTGCTGGCCCCTCGGATAGTCCCACTTTGCCGTTCCATCTGGGTGTCTGCCTCTCAGTTCCTTCAGCACCACCTGGGTGGGGGTCTCTCCAGTCAAGCTGGTACTCAGTACCCAGCAGCAGAGGATTCATCTTTTTTTTTTTTTTTTTTTTTTGAGACGGAGTGTGGATCTGTCACCCAGACAGGAGTGCAGTGGAGTAATCTCAGCTCACTGCAACCTCTGCCTCCTGGGTTCAAGTGATTCTCCTGCCTCAGCCTTCCGAGTAGCTGGGATTACAGGCACCCACCACCATGCTCGGCTAATTTTGTATTTTTAGTAGAGACAGGGCTTCACCCTATTGGCCAGGCTGGTCTCAGACTCCTGACTCCAGGTGATCTGCCCGCCTCAGTCTCCCAAAGTGCTGGTATTTCAGGAGTGAGCCACCGCGCTCAGCTGCACTCATCTTTAAAGAACAATTTAAGCTGGGCGCGGTAGCTCACGCCTGTAATCCCAGCACTTTGAGAGGCCAAGGCGGGTGGATCACGAGGTCAAGAGATCGAGACCATCCTGGTCAACATGGTGAAACCCCGTCTCTACTAAAAATACAAAAAATTAGCTGAACATGGTGGCGCGTGCCTGTAATCCCAGCTACTCAGGAGGCTGAGGCAGGAGAATTGCCTGAACCCAGGAGGCGGAGGTTGCGGTGAGCCGTTGCACTCCACCCTGGGTAACAAGAGCGAAACTCTGTCTCAAAGGAAAAAAAAAAAAGGACAATTTAACCAAAAAGTAGGATCAAACATAATAAGCACACGTGTTTTGTATATATGTAAAAATGTAAATTCACTAAACAATGCTAGGCAATGTGCTTTGCATATGAATACATGCTTAGATGTTATTAATATATATTTGGATGTATATAATGTATGTGTATGAAATTCAGAGAAGTATATACACCAAATAAATAATGATATTTGCCTGCTCTGGGAAACATGGAGGAGAGAAATCGGACTGTCTGGGGAGCCAACGAGAGACTACTTGTTTGTAAAATGTTATTTTTAAAAGACTCAAAGTGAGCACTTTGGGAGATTAAGGCTGGCGGATCACAAGGTCAGGAGTTGGAGACCAGCCTGGCCAACATGGCAAAACCCAGCCTTTACTAAAAATACAAAAATTAGCTGGGAGTGGTGGTGCACACCTGTAATCCCAGTTACTTGGGAGGCTGAAGCAGGAGAATTGCTTGAACCCGGGAGGCAGAGGTTGCAGTGAGCTGAGATCGTGCCATTGCACTCTAGCCTGGGTAACAGAGCAAGCTCCTGTTTCAAAGAAAAAAAAGACTCAAAGTGAATATAACAAAATGTCAGTAATTGTCCATTCTGGGTGATTGGAATATAGATGTTTGATATTTTATAATTGCCTGATTTAAAATGTAAAAAAATAGGCCACGTGTGGTGGCTCATGCCTGTAATCCCAACACTTTGGGAGGTCGAGGTGAGTGGATCACCTGAGGTCAGGAGTTCGAGACCAGCCTGGCCAACATGGCAAAACCCCATCTCTACTAAAAATACAAAAATTAGCCATGTGTGGTGGTGGGCTCCTGTAATTGCAGCTATTCAGGAGGCTGAGGAAGGAGAATCACTTGAACCCAGGAGGTGGAGGTTGCAGTGAGCTGAGATCACCCACTGCACTCCAGTCTAGGTGACAGAGCGAGACTCTGTCTCAATAAATAAATAAAAATAAAATGTAAAAAATAGACGTTTTTTCCCCAGGTAGTGTTTATTGAAGGCATATCTGAACCTACAAATGAAAGACTTGGGGCAGGCTTCCCTCCAAATTCATATTATTGAAATATTTTGTTTAATCTTTGTTAACGGGAGCAAGTAGAATACTCATTTTCCATGCATGAAAACTATATACTTCTTTCTTCATATCCAAAATAATGGTTCTGGCATATGTATCAGATGTGACTGTCCCTTTTAAGTGACTCTATATTTCGAATCCTGTTTGTATCATTGTTTTTCCATGATGTATGAAGTGGACAATGTGGTGGCTCAGGCTCAAGATGTAGACTAGCCGGCATCTCCTTGTGTTCTAACCCCTGCAGCTGCCAGATGTGGAGCAAAGAAAAATCCCAGATGGCCAGTTAAATCTGAATTTCTCATAAGCAGTAAATAATTATTATTAGCGGTATATACTAAATATTTCATGTCTCATATTTTAGCATAAGTATGTCCCACTTTGAGACATTTATACTTTTTAGTCATTAAAACAGAATTTTCATTTGTATTTTAATTTTTTTCAAGACATGGTGTTGCTCTGTCGCCCAGGCTGGAAGGTAGTGGCATGATCACAGCTCGCTGCAGCCTCCCTCTCCTGGGCTCAAGCCATCCTCCTATCTTAGCCTCTGGAGTAGCTGGGACTATAGGTGCACACCACCAGGCTCAGCTAATTTTTGTATTTTTTTTTTGTAGAGATGGGGTCTCGCTATGTTGCCCCAGGCTGGTCTCAAACTGCTGGGCTCAAGTGATCCTCCCACTTTGGCCTCTCCAAATGCTGGGATTACAGGCATAAGCCTCTGCATTTGGCCCATAGAGACTTTTTAAAGAAAGAATCAGAATTTGGCCATGGCATAGCAAGATAAAAAGGATCAAGATTTCAAAAATATTATTTAAGTGCTTATTTCCTATTTTCTCCTTTTTCTCTTCTTTCTTCATTACTCAAACATTTATTGAGCTCCTGCAAGAATCTGCTCTGCCTTAGGAATGGTATCCTTGTTGCTAAAACATTCACAGGATAGAGAGAGGAAGGGAATGAGCTGGTTAATTTCTACATCACTTCATGGAAATAGTGACATTTATGTTCGATCCAGAAGACACAAAAACTTAAAAATACACCACACTTAGAGGAATTGAAGAAACCACATAGCGGATCCACGAAAGAAAATGCTGAAATGATAGGTTGTTAGATGTTTTCAAATATCTGAAGGATGATTACATCATTCTGTGTCACTTTCACAGAACAGAACAAGGTGCTGGGTGCTGTGGCAAATGCCTGTAATCCTAGCACTTTCGGAGGCTAAGGTAGGAGGACAGCTTGAGGCCAGGAGTTCAAGACCAGCCTGGGTAACATGGCAAGATCTCTAAAAAAAAAAAAAAAAAATTAGCCAGGTGTGGTGGTACGTGCCTGTGGTCCCAGCTACTCAGGAGGCTGAGGCGGGGAGGATCACTTGAGCCCAAGAGTTTAAGGCTGCAGTGAGCTGTGATTGTGCCACTGCACTCCAGCCTGGGTGACAGAGTGAGACCCTGTCTTAAAAACAAACAGCACTAAAAAAAACAAAAACAAACAAACAAACAAAACACTGGCAAGGCACGGTGGCTCATGCCCGTTATCCCAGCACTTTGGGAGGCTGAGGGGGGTGGATCACCTGAGGTCAGGAGTTCAGGACTAGCCTGGCCAACATAGCGAAACGCTTTCTCTACTAAAAATACAAAATTAGCTGGGTGTGGTGGCGCATGCCTGTCCAGCTACTCGGGAGGCTGAGGAAGAAATTACTTGAACTCGGAGGGTGAAGGTTGCAGTGAGCAGAGATTGCGCCACTGCACTCCAGCTGGGTGACAGAGTAAGACTCTGTCTCAAAAAAAAAAAAAAAAAGCAGACCCTGTGTGCTGTATATATGAAAATCCTTTGTACTATCACCTCAATATTTCTATAAATCTAAACTGGTTCTAAAAAATATAATTAGGTAAATAAATAGAAATATCCACCCATCTATCTTTTTTTTTTTTGAAATGGAATTTAGCTTTGTTGCCAAGGCTGGAGTGCGGTAGCACGACTCAGCTCACTTCAACCTCCGCCTCCTGGGTTCAAGCTATTCTCCTGATTCAGCCTCCCCAGTAGCTGGGATTACAGGCATGCACCACCACACACGACTAATTTTTGTATTTTTAGTAGAGACGGGGGTTTCACCATGTTGGCCAGGCTGGTCTGGAACTCCTGACCTCAGATGGTATGCCCCCGTCGGCCTCCCAAAGTGCTAGGATTATAGGTGTGAGCCGCTGCGTCTGGCCCTAACTATCTATTATCTATCTATCAAACAGACTGCTTTGGGGATGACTCCCTGTCACTGGAAAGCATTAAGCAGAGGTTATTTGACTGTCTGGTGAAGAAATAATTAATTATTATTATTATTTGTTGGCTTTTGAGTTAGAGTCTTGCTCTGTCTCCCAGGCTGGAGTGCAATGGCACAATCTCAGCTCATTGCAACCCGCACCTCCTGGGTTCAAGTGATTCTCCTGCCTCAGCCACCTGAGTAGCTGGGATTACAGGTGCCAAGCTAATTTTTGTATTTTTTAGTAGAGACAGGGTTTCACCATATTGGCCAGGCTGGTCTCAAACTTCTGACCTCAGGTAATCCACCTTCCTCGGCCTCCCAAAGTGCTGGAATTACAGGCGTGAGCCACTGGGCCCTGTCTGTTAACTTTCAAAATATTCCTTTTCCTTTGCAATAGGCTACCCTCTGCTTCATCTCCTTTGCTATGTGTCTTGTTTAAATTTGTTTAACCTAAGCAGACAAAAACAGAGGTCACATTATGACCATCAACAATTAAATCATTACAAATTGTACGCATGTATCAAAATCCCACCTGTACCCCATAAATTTGCACAATTGTTAGGATTAGTTAAAAATCATTATTTTTGGTAGAGACGGAGGTTTCACCATGTTAGTCAGGCTGGTCTCGAACTCCTGACCTCAAGTGGTCTGTCACCTTGGCTTCCCAAAGTGCTGGGAGTACAGGCGTGAGCCACCACGCCTGGCCAGAGAGTTAGATTTCTTACTGTCATCAAACTACACTTGCCATTCTTTTACCCCTGTGGTCTCATTCATCTCCACTAGAGGGAGACAGGAGACGCAGTACAAACTGCATGGTTCTCTAATCCCATAAATACAACATGAAATAAGTTTGCCTTCTTATAATCCGAATAATTTATGGTGTGCAAGGAAATACAAATCCATTCACTCACAAAATATTTATTGACCATGTACAACACGCTTTGCATCCCAAAACATTAGTTGAAAAAATATTGAAAAATTGGAAAGTATATTAGAATTTAAAACATTGTTTAAATGTTTTATGTATCCCCAAACCAAAATTATTAAAATTTTAATTTCCTGTTTGTGTTTAAATTTTTGTAAGATTTTAAAATAATTTTTTTTATTATTTTTGGACTCAGATTCTTGCTCCGTTTCCCAGGCTGGAGTGCAGTGGTGCCATCTTGGCTCACTGCAGCCTTGACCTCCTGGGCTCAAGCCATTCTCCCACCTCAGCCTCCTGAGTAGATGAGATTACAGGTGCACACCACCATGCCCAGTGCTTTCCTGGTTTTAATGGAAGCAAACTCATCAATAATATCTTCAAAATCAACTTCTGGGAAAAAAATGAACCATTAACTATATATGTATTATATATATTGAAATATTTATATTTCTTTTTTCTGCTTGTCAAAATATGAATATCTTTTCAACTCATTAACCCTTTTAGAACCTGTTTTTGGATGGCTGCCTGGTAACCTCTGGTGTACCTGTATTATAGCATATTGAACATGAGCTTGTGTCATTTCCAATTTTTCACTACTGTATACAACACTGCGACAAACATCGTCAAGCTATAACTTAAACACTCTACTATTGGAGTGCTTTTAAAATCAGTAGTGAGTTATCACTGGAAGGAAGCTTATATGTCTCTCTTATTGTCTGATTGAAGAAAAACATTTATGACTATACAGAAGCTGCCCAAACATTCCCAAACTGTAAAAAACACATCATTAGAAATATAGCACTTTGGCCAGGCACAGTGGCTCACACCTATAATTCCAGCACTTTGGGAGTCCAAGTGTGCTGGTTGAATGGCTTACTCACACATGTGGTGACTGGCAACCAAAGTGATGAACGATTGGGAGGGAGGATTGTTTGAGCCCAGGAGTTCACAACCGGCCCAGGGAACATAGCAAAGCTCTGTCTCTACCAAAAAAAAAAAAAAAAAAAGTAGCCAGGTATGGTGGTGGACACCTGTGATCCCAGCTACTTGGGAGGCTGAGGTGGGAGGATTGCTTGAGCCCAGGATGTCAAGGCTGCAGTGAGCCATGATCATGCCATTTCATTCTAGCCTGGGCGACAGAGCAAGACCCTGTCTCTATCTCTAAGAGAAAACATAGTAATTAGTAATTTGAAGTTTGTTTATTTATTTATTTATTTGTTTGTTTGTCTGTTGAGACACAGTTTCATTCTGTCTCCAGGCTGGAGTGCAATGGTGCAATCTCAGCTCACAGCAACCATCACCTCCCAGGTTCAAGCAATTCTCGTGCCTCAGTCTCCCAAGTTGCTGGGATTACAAGTGCCTGCCACCACGCCCGGCTGTTTTTTGTATTACGAGTAGAGATGGGGTTTCGCCATGTTGGGCAGGCTGGTCTCAAACCCCTGACCTCAAGTGATACACCCGCCTCAGCCTCCCAGAGTGTTGGGATTACAGGTGTGAGCCACTGTGCCCAGCTAATTTGAAGTTTATTTAATTTTGGCTCACAGCAAAGCTTTCCATCATCAGTTTTAAGTCATCCAGTTACCTCCTGACTTAACATTTCTGTTTTGTTGTGCCAAAGTTATTACTGATCTTTTATTTATAATACTCAGCACGTTGGGTCATAATCAGATGAGTTCCTTGTCTGATTTATCTCGGTAAGTGTATTACCCAGCAGGAGATTGGGGTCACTGATTAGGTTGATGATGTTTGTTGAACGAATACATCTGGAAAAGAGTGTGACAATTTACTGCACAGCAACAGAACATTATTCCAACATTCTGTCTCCTGAAGTGACCACTCTTGGTTTTACAAATAACATCATGTTTTTGCAGAATCACCCAAATCAAACCCTGTCATTTAAGTTTCTAGTAACAATAACCATGCTGATTCTATTACTAATGTTACTGTTTCTAAAATAGCAATAGGTGATGTAAGTCAGGTGCCCTAAAAGCAGAGCCTGAGATGGGGATTGTGGTACCCATGATGTATTGAGGGAAACAGAGGTTGGGAAGTTGGAGAGCAAGGCTGTGGTCTCAGTTGGAAGCAACAGCAGCCAGATCCCAGGGAAGAGCTGAAGTGTGGTCCCACCTCAGGGTTGGTCCCACTTTAAGGGACCCAGCCTTTCTCATGTCTGCATCAGGCAATAATTGCCTATGTGTTGCCCCCACAATGGAGGGGTGGTGTGTCACCAGCTTCTGGAGAGGAAAATGGGGACTAATAGGGGGTTGGAGTGCAGGCCACCACAGAGTGGACTCCTCTGTCCATGACCATTAAATACAGAAAAGAAAGTTGTATGAATCATGTAGATACCTGATTGAGGCTCATTATAAGGAGATTTTGAACTGCATTAAAGATTCTTGTTTCAAATGATGCTTCAAGCTTCGTAGACAATCCAGTAAACCTTCCTCTTCCTAAAAGAGTTAAGATAGTTTTCCATGAGCACTCTACTTTTTGAGCCTGGAATGCAATAGTTTTTATACTTCCAAATGTAACTTCAATAAAGCATTTTTAAATTTGTAGAAAGTAAAAAGTTCCTCTTCAAAGTTTCCCTTCTTGTTAAAGAATAATAATAATAAATGTTAGAAATAATAGTTTCATTTAAAGACTAACTTTCTTCAAAGCCTTCTTGCTTTTTGCTAGTAACTCTTTGTTAAGCCCTATCCTACATAGCTGTTAGATATAAGGGTATAAGTGCATTCTATGTCCTTGTACTTTAACCAAGATATCTGTGCTGGACGTGCTCACAGGCATGTCCCAGCTTGCAGCCTATGCCCCTTCCTTATTTGAATTTCCACTTTTCCTATGTTCTCCATTGTCTTTACCTATTTAGAAAAGTTTTAGGTTGTTAGCCAATCGGGTTTGGTTTAGAGTGTGAGGTCTGTCTCCAACCAATGGAGCTCAGACACAGCAGGTAAGGACCCAATGCATAAGGAATAAATATGCCTGCCTTTCCTTTATTCTTGTACTCTTGTGGCAAGATGGCTAATGGGAGCACCCTTTCTGCAGAAAGTAAAATTGCCTTGCTGAGAAAACTTTTTGTCTGAATGCTAATTTTTCCTTGTGGCACCTGGGAACAAGCATTCTGTCTCTAACAAAATTTAACATGAAAAGTGTCAAAAGGTGACATCTTTAATGCTTATCTTGGGAAAGGGCATGTCTTCTGTTTTGAAATTCTATCATAGTGCTTACCATATCTACCCCCCAAAATTAGATCTCTTTATAATCAATATTCAATTGTTGTTGTATCATCGTTTTTGTTGCATTATTTCATTAATAATTCCCAGCTTTGATAATATTACCCATTTTATATATAATATGGAACCTTCAAGCTTCACCTGCCTACACTACAGAATCAGGCCTCCCAAGACAATTGTCTGAACTCACGTATTTTGCTTTTTGACCATAAGATCTCAGGTTATCATTCTTCTTCTTCCCCATCTTTCAGAAACATTCCTCCGTAAGCATGTGTGGGTGTTGCTGAAGTAGTGTCTGGTACCTGCTCAGGATGCGCATCTTCCATCTTTCTTTACTTTGACGTCCTCATCAAAGTCCCCCAAATGCCTTCCTCAGTTATCTGCCCCATTAAAAATCATAGGGCAGATGATTCCTCATCCATGGCCAGGTGAAGTCCCAAGAATGCTGCCATTGTCTCCTGGGGCCCAAGGCCGCAGAGCTGGGGCACAGCTGCAACACCTTTCCTCCCATCCCTTCTGTTTTTTCTTTATTTATTTATTTTGAGATGGAGTCTTACTCTGTGGCCCAGGCTGTGTGCAGTGGCATGATCTTGGCTCACTGCAACCTCTGCCTCCCAGGTTCAAGCGATTTTCCTGCCTCAGCCTCTTGAGTAGCTGGGATTACAGGCATGCACCACCACACCCAGCTAATTTTTGTATTTTTAGTAGAGATGGGGTTTCCCCACATTGGTCAGGCTAGTCTCAAACTCCTGACCTCATGATCCACCTGCATCAGTCTCCCAAAGAGCTGGGACCAACCTTCTTTTAAGAGTGCCCTGTAACTTAAGTCAGCTGAAGACACAAATCCTTTCCACTATTCTGTCTTCTCTCTTCCTTGCAGTGAAAATGTCTCAAAACCTCCAAGTATATCAACCACGTATGCAGGTAGGTGTTTCATATGTGTTGTAAGGGTGTATCCCAATTGATTAACAAAAGTGCCTAAGTACTACCTCTGGCCCAGCCCAGTTACCGTGAGACATAGGTGAGCAAACCAAAGAGGCTTAGAGAGGTTTTTGCACACAATCATTCATTCATCCCATGTATATTTCACAAGCCTCTACTCTCTATAACCTTTGGCTATGATACTAAAGAAGACATACATTGCCATTCTTTTCAAAAGACTTAGATTCTAATGGGTGGGGTGGGGAGACCGAATAAACAATCATGAATACCTAAGTAGGGTAGATGTCTCCCATTGACTCCTCCAAGCCTAGCCAGTTATCTGCCTATAATGCCAATATCTTTGGAGAGCAAAAATGGATATACTGGCTGGGCACGGTGGCTCATGCCTGTAATCCCAGCACTTTTGGAGGCTGAGGCAGGAGGATCACCTGAGGTCAGGAGTTCGAGACCAGCCTGGCCAACATGGTGAAACCCCATCTCTACTAAAAATACAAAAATTAGCCAGATGTGGTGGTGGGCTGCCATTCTGACAGAGCACAGGCTCTAAGCTCTAACTGATTCCTATATCCCGTTCTTTCCAGGTGGACCACCTGTGTCATGTTTCCAGTCAATTCACATACTGAGTACCACTATTTCAAGGCATGGGAAGTTTGTTGAGAAACAATTCCTTTTAAATGACTGGCAAAGGAGGAACTGATATTTGTGTTTTGTGCTGCAGTTCCACATGTTGGTCAAAGAATGATATTTTCTTCTTTTCTTGAAATAAGAGTTTTCTCTTCTATGACAGTTGATAAGAAAGTTAGAATAAGCAGAATCAGGACCAAAGTGTGTATTCATTGGTGACGTAGGAAGAAGCAGCTACCCACTGAGATGAGTTAAATCAGAATTCAATGAAAGGACTATTTATTTAGGTGGGGGAAGGACTAAGGGAAATCAACAGAGGATGGTGGGGCACCTAGGATTTGCCATGTGGGTGACTTCTTACCACTCACTGGCTTGAAGGCATGAAGGGAGGGAGCATTTATAAGAACTGGAAAAAGCTTTAGAATTCAGCGGAAAAAGCTTTAGAATTCAGCAGAAAAACCCAACCACTGCCCACGGGTGCAATGCCTGCATGGAAGAGGAAGTTGGAGAAATAAACACTGTCATCTCTTGCTGCTCCAGCTCTCTTTTCTTCTTCCAGGGCTAACACTGGTCAAATCCAGCTTCACAGCAGAGCACACAAGTGCCTCGTGATGCAGAACATACAGGGAAACCTCTCAATGCACAGAGCCAGTTGCAGAAGGATGGAGAGCAGGTGTTTTGCACAATTGCCCAAAGTGCTCTGTCAAATGCTTGTTGAAGTTTGAGAAGTGACTACGCCGTATCAACCTGTTCCTAGGCTGAACGTTTACTCCATTGGTTTTTGAAATAGGCTGGTTTCTGTGATGGCGAGAGATAATGGTGATGGTGTAGCGCACTGCTTTACCAAGGCAAGGTGAGACATCCAATGTAGAGACTGGAGAGGAAGGTCGTCAATGGAGTCTCCTATCCGATGGCTTCTGCTTTTGTTGCTTCTTAATTTATTCATTGGCTCATGAGTCATGCTGCTGTCTGTGTCCCTGTCTGGGACTTATTCAGATTCACCAAAAGAGACTCAGACTGAATAGATTCGTCAGTCAATGTTCAATATACAGAACTGTTCTAAGGTTGACTTATCTTCTTGGCCATCTCATAAGTTGTTGTTTGCCACGTGGACCAATCCATGTTCCAATTCGCTGTGGTTGGGAGGTAAACTTAAATTATACCATGCCTGGTCGGGTGTGGTGTTCTTGCTCTTTAAAGATGAACCCAGCTGTGCATGGTGGCTCACATCTGTAATCCCAGCACTTTGGAAGGCTGACGGGGGCAGATCATGAGGTCAGGAGTTCGAGACCAGCCTGGCCAATACGGTGAAACTGTCTCTACTAATAATATAAAAATTAGCTGGGCGTGGCGGCGTGCGCCTGTAGTCCCAGCTACTCGGGAGGCTGAGGGAGGAGAATTGCTTGAACCTGGGAGGCGGAGGTTGCAGTGAGCCAGGATCATGGCACTGCACTCCAGCCTGGGCTCTAAAAAAAAAAAAAAAACCATGATGTCTGACAACATGATTGCAAATAATTCCTTCCAGCACACCTCGGGAAGCTTATCAGTTGGCCTTGGGTGTATAACAAACCATCCCCTATCCAGTGAAATTTTTTTTTTTTTTTTTGCTTAAAATAAAAAGTATTTCATTTAGTTCATGATTCTGTGGACATTTCTTCAGATCCGGGCTGGTTTCATTTGTGTGTTGTGGTGGGTATGCTGGTTGAATGGATGATCTGACATGCCTTACTCACACACGTGATGACTGGCAGATTGACAACCAAAGTGATGAATGATTGGCTATCAAGCCTTGGTTTCTTCCACACGGCCTCTTATACTCCAGCAGGCTAGTTTTTTTTTTTGCATCCTGTTAGCTGTTGTTTCATTGGCCAAAGCCGGTCACATGGCCAAGATTAGAGCCAGCATGGGAGAGACTACCCATAAAGATGGGGAATTCTTACACCCCATGGTGCCATCTATCGCACACAGAATTGGACTATGAGCGCACAGAATTTCAGAGACTTCCTTTCGGTTTAGGCATTTCAGTTTCACAGTCAGACAATTTTTATTTCAGTGCAGCTGACAATGGCAAGCCTAACCCCTCTTTCAGTTGTCGTTTAAAAGATGATGCAACAAACACTTTGAGTACATGGAGGAGCTGATTACCAGCTCAGTTATACAGTCATTATCTATGTGGTTATTTGAATAATTTATTGCATTTACTAGCAAAGACCTGGAACAAACTCAAATGTCCATCAATGATAGACTGGACAAAGAAAATGTGGCACATATACCCCCATGGAATACTATGCAGCCATAAAAAACGATGAGTTCATGTCCTTTGTAGGGACATGGATGAACCTGGAAACCATCATTCTCAGCAAACTGACACAAGAATAGAAAAGCAAACACCACATGTTCTCATTCATAGGTGGGTGTTGAAAATTGAGAACACGTGGACACAGAGAGGGAAGCATCACACACTGGGGTCTGTTGGGGGTGGTTAGTGGGGGAGGGTGGGGAGGAATAACCTTGGGAGAAATGTCAGGTATAAGTGTCAGGAGGCAGCAAACCAACCTTGCCATGAATGTACCTATGCAACAATCTTGCATGATCTGCACATGTACCCCACAATCTAAAGTACAATAATAAATAAATAGGAAACTGAAAAATGAAGGTGGTTAACATTAGGGATAGTAAGACCATGTTTCATACATGTAATAAAATCAAGACTAGGAGAAAATTGCTAGACATGTATTTGGACTTGCCAAATTATGGCATCTTTGCCATATTCATGCTGGGTCTTACCAAGATTCTTCTAATACAAATGAGACAAACATTTCAGAATGCCACACTAATGAAACCAGTTGAAAATCTTACTAGCCAAGTCTATCAGTGTAATTCTGTTAAATGGTACCATCCCAAAGACCGAGAGTATGGATGAGTCATTTCCCTAAATTCGTCAACTGGAATAGGAAACTCAGCAATACAAAGATATGCTGACTCCACACTCTTGCCTTCAACTCTGGTAGCAAAAATTAAATTAAAAGGACCTCTTTGATGCTGAACCCATATCCTTGGGATTAGCTTCACTCTCCATTATCTGGGCTTCCCACTGAACACCATCACCATTTCCCAGTTCATTTTCTGAGGCACTTCGATATGGTCCACCATGATAATGCACCACTTAAATTATGCCATTGAAAAGAGAACTAATGGACTCTGCATTATGCAAACTTCACAAACAACAATGCAGCCTCCTTGTCCACTCACAAGACTCCTTGAGAAACTGGAGTTTAAGATAAGGAGCGACGTACTTCCTCTTCTGTCAGCTCTGAGAAGCTACCGGACTCAGTGAGAGGCAAGGACTTTACATCTTTAGGGTAAGTAATATCTTCCTATAGAAAGTAGGAAATATTTTTTACTTGTGATCATGAGTCTAAGAAAAACATTCTAGTTCTGGAAACATTTTCGAGGAGACCTCATTACATGTCCTCTTACGTTATTTCTTGAAAGCTGCTATGTGGGCTTCTATCTCACTTTCATTTTTCCACTTCTGCTTGGGCAAGGAGTGTGTGTGTTGTTATGTGATGGTGTGAAACCTGCTGGGATGCCTTATCACACACCAAAAAGGGGGCGAGGATGGTGTGTAAAGGGGCTTAAGGTGAACTAAAATGATCAAGATTCAAGAAGAGCCTAAGATGAACATAGCTTATAACCAACGTGTTATGGAAAACAAGATCTAAAAAGATGAATGAGTTTCCTAAGGTTGTAGGGTGAGGTAAAAATTTCTTTTAACAGAATCACACTGATAGACTTGGCTGATAAGATTTTCAACTGGTTTCGTTAGTGTGGTATTCTGAAATTTTTGTCTCATTTGTATTAGAAGAATCTTGGTAAGATCCAGCATGAATATGGCAAATATGCCCTAATTTGGCAAGGAATTAACAACTATTCATACATCTCACACCCATACTAGACATATCAGCACATGGGTTTAAATGCCAGGCTCACAGTCATCACCACCATCATGGTGGAAGGGTTTCGTGCTTTATTCATGACCAAAGCAAAGAGATATACAGGTCAACTTTTTCAACCAGCTGGTTACGACCCACTGGAGGCAGCTGGTCCTCCTTAGTGGGTAACAACCACCCAGGCAACACATAGAAATGAAAACAGCTATAATTATAAAACATCAGTTGCTGCCTATAGTGAGTTTCTTTGTGTGTGATCCTTGGTTCAATTCTCTCTGTCTGTCCCTCTTTCTCTCTGATGTCAACTTCTTTTCTTACTGTTGGTTATGGCCAAAAATCCCCTCCAAATCAGCATCCCTTGAAGCCTTGGCTGTTGTGAAAAATCTTACCACCCTTTTCATTTCAAAATACTTGCTTTAGTTAAACTTGTTTCAAATGAGGTCTCAGCAAAGAAGTGTCCTTATCTGGACAGGGGTTCTTTTCATTGAGAATGTTCCAGTTATATTTTAGAGCAGACTTGTTGAAGGGTAGAGCAACATGAACCTAAAAAGAAGACAAATGTTGAAAGAGGAGCAGTATCCAGAAAGTAATCACATATAACTCCACCAATGGGACACAAGATTCCCACTACAGAATTTGATTTCAGTGAAGTAATATTGTCTACTGCAGGGATTGCAAGTGTGTGGTCTCCTGGTTCTGTGCTGAAGGAAGACGTGAGTGTGGATGTCTCTAGATAGTCTTTGGTCTCCAGTTACCCACAGTCTTTATTACTTCCCACCAGTGGCCTTACGTATTGATGTTGCATGTCTAGATCCTAGGAGACATTGGAGTTTGTGACCTTGGTGAGGTGGTCGTACACGGGCGTTGGACTCAAGCTGACGTTGTCCAAGTCTTAGCTTTGTATTTCCATAGCAGCATGATCTTGAGCAAATGATATCATTGTTTTGAACCTCAATTTCCTCATCTGAAGACTGAGGAGACGATTATAAGACCTACGTCATTGCCGGGCATGGTGGCTCACGCCTGTAATCCCAGCACTTTGGGTGGCTAAGGAGGGTGGATCACCTGAGGTCAGGAGTTCGAGACCAGCCTGGCCAACATGGCAAAACCCTGTCTCTACTAAAAATGCAAAAGTTAGCTGGGTGTGGTGGCAGATGCCTGTAGTCTCAGCTACTCAGGAAGTTGAGGCAGAAGAATTGCTTGAACTGGGAGGTAGAGGTTGCAGTGAGCTGAGATCACACCACTGAACTCCAGCTTGGGTGACAAAGTGGGACTCTGTCTCAAAAAAAAAAAAAAAAAAAAAAAGACCTACATCATAAGATGGTTGTAGCTTTCAATAAGATAATAGCGACAAAGTTCTGCCTCTGAGTCTGAATCTCCCAAAGAGAACCAATTTCTAAAGGGCACTGGATTGCACTGGGGGACAACATTTGCTCCAAGATCTTAAATGTTATATTGATAACCATGCTCAGCAATGAGCTATTAGATTTCAATTTGTAAACCTGTTAAAGACCTGACTACATTATTACATGTGTGTGACTTGAGTGATGTTATCAACGTTTTTGTAAATATTTACTATGTTTTTCCATTAGCTAAATTCCAACAATTTTGTACTTTAATAAAATGTTCTAAACATTGCAAAAAAAAAAAAAAAAAAAAGATAATAGCCACAAAGTTCTTAAGGCACTTGGCCCATAGTGGAAGTTACAGAATTGATTTTGGAAAGCAGTAATGGGCCGGGCGTGGTGGCTCACGCCTATAATCCCAGCACTTTGGAAGGACGAGGCAGATAGATCACAAGGTCAGGAGTTCGAGACCAACTCCTGGCCAACATGGTGAAACTCCGTTTCTACTAAAAATACAAAAGTTAGCCAGGCGTGGTGGCAGGCACCTATAATCCCAGCTACTGCGGAGGCTGAGGTAGGAGAATCGCTTGAACCTGGGAGGTGGAGGTTGCAGTGAGCCAAGATTGCGCCATTGCACGCCAGCCTAGGTGACAGGGCGAGACTTGGACTCAAAAAGAAAAGAAAAGAAAAGAAAAAAACAGTAATTTAAGGGATGAGAGAAGCACTGCAGCGAAATTTAATTTGCAAGCAGGATTCCAATGCATAATGTGCAGCTAGCCTGCTTAGGAATAAGGGATGGGTCTTCTTAGCTTACTACTATGTTCCTGTGGGGACTTCACAGGACCCTTAGGAATTCTCATTACCACTGGGTAAAAGGTCAGTCCTTAGCATGCAAAGTTGTGATTACAATTAGGGTCAGGGAAGGGACCTGAGAGATCTCCATGACCTCTGTCATCACCATCATCACCATCACATTACTGTCATTTCCACCATCCTTGCCACCATCACCACAACCATTCTGTCCCACTTCACTATTACCGTCACTGCCATCACCATCACTATCAGCACCATCACCATTGTCACCATCACTATCATCATCATCTCTACCATCACCACCATCATCATTATTACACCACCATTACCACCACCCCCATCACCACCATCACCATTATTACCACCACCATCACCATTATTACTACCACCACCATCCCTATCACCATCACCATCACCCCCATCACCACCATCACCATTATTACCACCACCACCACCATTATTACCACCACCACCATCCCTATCACCACCATCACCATTATTGTCACCACTACCATCACCATTGCCACCAACCCCATCACTACATCACCATTATTACCACCAACATGATCACCACCATCACTATTACCACCATCACCATCACCACCATCACCACCACTTTTACCATCACTATCACCATTACTATCATGTCCACCATCATAACCGCTGTCAGTACCATCAGCACCACTGCTACCTTCATCACTACCTCCACCATCATTACGACATCCACTACCATTCCCACCGTTACCATCATGACCATTGCTATCACATCCACTATGATCACCACTATCATCATCATCATCGTTCCTTTTTCTCTTCACAGGTAGCTTTATTCGTTACTTACCATGTACTGGGCAAGGATGAAGGGTCATCCCACTGAATCAGCATGAAACTGTAAAGTATGTGCTCTTTCCTAGCTACATTTTGCAGATGAGAACACTGAGGCTTGGAGGTAGAGTCACAGCCTCAGGGCCACTTAACTAGTAGTTGTAGATTTGGGATTCAAACCCAGGTTTGCCTGTGCACCAAATTCTAAAGCCGTCTAACTGTGTATGGCCAGAACGTAACTGTGCATGAAGCATTGAGAGAACTGCCTCAACAGATTCCAAACTCAGAGATCAAAGCAGCATGAATACATCAAAGCAGGAGTATAGACCTCCCAAGAACAATTTTCAAAGTAATTTTGTGGCTCCGCATGGTGGCTCATGCCTGTAATCCCAGCACTGTGGGCGAATGAGGCTGGCAGATCACTTGAGGTCAGGAGTTCAAGACCAGCCTTGCCAATATGGTGAAACCCCATCTCTACTAAAAATACAAAAATTAGTTGGGTGTGGTGGTGGATGCCTATAATCCCAGCTACTCAGCAGACTGAGGTAGGAGAATCGCTTGAACCTGGGAGGCAGAGGTTGTGGTGAGCCGAGATGGCTCTTGATCTTGCTGATTGCAATAGATCAGGATTTTAAATTCCAGCAGGACATTTCATCAGATGCATCCATTTTTTTTAGCATCTGTTGGGTGGTAAACCTGTTCATTATAACCAAATATGCTACGAATCATCCTTGCGGGGTCTTTTCCTTAAGAGAGTTACCTAGAAGCAGAATTATTGGGTCAAGTGAGAGGCAGAGATGGTAGGGTTTTCTTTTGTTTGTTTTGAAATGGAGTCTTGCTCTGTCGTCCAGGCTGGAGTGCAGTGGCATGATCTCGGCTCACTGCTACCTCTGCCTCCTGGTTTCAAGCAATTCTCCTGCCTCAGTCTCCCATTTTGATAAGCATTGGCCACGTGGCTTCTGAACTTGTGACCATCAGGAATTGGATTTCATGGAGCTTATTCATTCCAGGCACTCTGACCGAATCCTGCTTGAGACAGATTGTTCCCAGCATCTCAGTGCCATGAGGAGCAGCTTCCTTGTGCTCCTGCTCTCAGGTAAGTGGAACAGAGAACTCCCCTCCCTTCTCCTCATGCCCCTGGTGTCCTAGCTTGGTTTGTTCCCTCCAATTTGGCATTTTCTGTCCTATTAGGCAGTCATAAAAAAGGATGAGCTCATGTTCTTTGTAGGGACCATCATTCTCAGCAAACTGACACAGGAACAGAAAACCAAATACCGCATGTCCTTGCTCATAGGCAGGTGTTGAATAATGAGAACACATGGACACAGGGAGGAGGGCATCACACACTGGGGTCTGTTGGGGGAGGCTAAGGGAGGGACAGCAGGGGGTGGGGAGGTTGGGGAGGGATAAAATGGGGAGAAATGCCAGATAAAGGTGATAGGGGATGGAGGCAACAAACCACATTGCCATGTATGTACCTATGCAACAATCCTGCCTGATCTGCACATGTACCCCAGAACCTAAAGTACAATTAAAAAAATAAAAGAAACGCATTTTAAGTCAGTTAGACTGGGCTGCCCCAAAGCAGAACTAAAACAAAGACTGACGTGTGTAAGTAGTTTATTTGGGAGGGGATCCCAGGAAAGAAGGGCATGGGGAGGTCACACAAGGAAGGGTGAGGAGATGCTGAAGGGCATGTTGGTGAGGGCATTACCACTGCAGTTAGCCTGAGCACAGTCCTGCTAGGGACCTGCGAGAGACAGCGTAATTCCCACACATTTCTGGCCTACTTCCCAACTGGGTGCAAAAAAATGCGCTCTTGCAGAGAGAGACAGAAAGTCATCTGCGACCAGGCGTGGTAGGTCACACCTGTAATCCTAGCACTTTAGGAGACCGAGGCGGTGGATCACTTAAGGTCAGGAGTTCAAAACCAGCCAACATGGTAAAACCCCATCTCTATTAAAACTACAAAAAAAAATTAGCCAGAGATGGTGGCAGGCGCCTGTAATCCCATCTACTCGGGAGGCTGAGGCAGAACTGCTTGTACCTGGAAGGCAGAGCTTGCAGTGAGCCGAGTTCATGCCACTGCAACCCTGGGTGACAGTGCGAGATTCTTGGACCGTGTGTGGTTTGAGGTCTGGACTGATATTAAAATAAACTGTTGAATATAGAAAGGAGATTGCAAACTTGGTCTTTTGGTGCTAGGACATGGGAAAAAGCTGAATTCACTGCTGGGTTTTTTGAAATTGGGAAACACAGCTGCAATCAGATGCACTTCTCATACTTCATAAGGATATGCCATCCAATCCTGTGACTCTTGTATTTATAGCCTGCCTGGAAGATTCTATGAAGCTTGCACGTAAGACTGGGCAAAGAGTTAGGGTTGGTCACCCCAAACTCACCTAGCCTTCAGCCAAACAGAGTCCATGGGACTCCCATCTGAATGATCCCCTCCTGTCTCTTTTCCAGGTCTCATTGTCTTGCTGGCTCTGCCAAGATCAGAAGCCAAGAGTTATAGAGGTGAGTCTACTCATAGCCAAAGACCAGGGGAAAGAAAATTGGGATCTGGAAGCTTCCTTCAGGGAAGGGAAGCAGCCCTTTTCAAGAGACAAGAGCACAGAGTCTCTGGCACCTTCTTCTGGCTCCTTGGAGCTCCCAAGAGCTGTTTTCCCATCTCCATCCTCACCATCACCTGTATTTACATAGTTAAGCACATCACACAGGCATCTCAGTTAATCCCCATGACCCTCCTACAAAGACAGCATGGCCATTATCCCCTCTTGATCAAGGGTCCTCTAGAGAAGTGGCTGGCTCAAGGTCACATGGCTAGTGGATACCAGACTCTCCCCTTTCTTTCCCAAAACCTGTGTCTTCTTGAGTCATTCCAGGAAATACTTTGCTGTCACCACAAGTCATTGGCTGGGTTCCCCCAGAAGCAGACACTGAGAGCAACTCGTTGGTCTGGGAGGTAATCCTGGGAGGCACCGGCTGGGAGTGGGCTGTGGCATAGGAAGTGGAGGAGCTCATACAGGGTCTTTATCAAGCAAGTTATAGGTGGGTAGCTGGCGTTTAATCCCTGGGGGGAGCTGTTGGACATGGCATGGAGCAGGCACCTCAGAGTTAAACCCCTCAATGGGTAAGGAAGCTACTGATTATGATTATGTTCTAAATTATGGTGAAAGTTATACAATATAAAATTTAGCTTCTTAACCACTGGCAAGGGTGCAGGTCAACGCCACTAAACATTCACACTGGTGTGGAACCATCACCACCATCCATCCATCCATAGAGATCCTTCTAGGTGCAGAACTGAAACTGTCTCTATTACACACTAACCGCCATGCCTCCTCCGCAAGTCCCTGGCACCCATCATTCTACCTTCTGTCTCTATAAATCTAACGACACTGGGCATCTCATAGGAGTGGAGTCATACATGATTTGCAGTTGTGTCCTGACTTATTTCACTGGGCATGATGTCCTCAAGGTTCATTTATGGGGTAGCATGTGTCAGAATTTCCTTCCCTTTTTTTTTTTGTTTGAAACTGAGTTTCACTCTTGTTGCCTGGGCTGGAGTGCAATTGTGAAATCTTGCTCACTGCAACCTTCGCCTCCCGAGTTCAAGTGATTCTCCTGCCTCAGCCTCCCAAGTAACTGGGATTACGGGCATGCACCACCATGCTGGCTAATTGTTTTTTTTTTTTTTTTTTTGGCATTAAGTAGAGATGGGGTTTCACGATGTTGGCCAGGCTAGCCTCGAACTCCTGACCTCAGGTGATCCGCCCACCTCGGCCTCCCAAAGTGCTGGGATTACAGGCATGAGCCACTGTGCCTGGCCAAAATTTCCTTCTTTCTAAAGATCGAGTAATCTACTATTGTGTGGATAGACCACATTTTGTTCATTCATTCATCTATTCATTCGTAGGCACCTGGGTTACATACATTTGGCTATGATGAATAATGCTGACATGAACAAGAGTGGGCAAGTATCTCTTCTATGCCCTGCTTTTGGTTCCTTTGAGTATTTACCCAGAAGTGTGCTTGCTGGATCATATGGTAAGATCATATGATAATTCCAACCTTTAATATTTTGAGGAATTGCCATACTGTCCCCCATAGAGACTGCATCATTTTGCATTTCTACCAGCAGTGCACAAGGGTTCCATTTTCTCTACATTCTCACCAACACTTGCTTATTTTGTTGTTTTTTTTTTAAATAATGAAATTGGGGTTTTAAAAATATGCACTATCTTCTGTCAATCACAGATAAAAGGAGGTACTTATGAGAAGAGGTATTGCTAAACTGCCATGTGGTGAACAAGAGAATTCTGGGAGGCTGGGCGCCATGGCTCACGCCTGTAATCCCAGCACTTGAGGAGGCTGAGGTGGGTGGATCACGAGGTCAGGAGTTCAAGACCAGCCTGGCCAAGATGGTGAAAGCCCGACTCTACTAAAACTACAAAAATTAGCCAGGTGCAGTGGCAAGTGCCTTAATCCCAGCTACTCAGGAGGCTGAGGCAGGAGAATTGCTTGAATCCTGGTGGCTCGAACCCAGGTGCTGGGATTACAGGCGTGAGCCACCGTGCCTGGCCTCCCAGAATTCTCTTAGTTCACCACATGGCCGGTTAGCAATGCCTCTCCTCTCATAAGTAGCTTCTTTTATCAACTGCAGTGAGTTGAGATTGTGCCACTGCACTCCAGCCTGGGTGACAGAGACTCCATCTCGGAAAAAAAAAAAAAAAAAAACAAAGGCTGGGCACAGTGGCTCACGCCTGTAATCCCAGCACTTTGGGAGGCCGAGGTGGGTGGATCACGAGGTCAAGAGATCGAGACCATCCTGGCCAACACGGTGAAACCCCGTCTCTACTAAAAATACAAAAGTTAGCTGGGCGTGCTCGTGTGCGCCCGTAGTCCCAGCTACTTGGGAGGCTGAGGCAGGAGAATTGCTTGAACCGGGGAGGCGGAGGTTGCAGCGAGCCAAGATCGCACCACTGCACTCCAGCCTGGTGACAGAGCAAGACTCTGTCTCGAAAAAAAAAAAGAGCCGGGCGCGGTGGCTCACGCCTGTAATCCCAGCACTTTGGGAGGCCGAGGCGGGTGGATCACGAGGTCAAGAGATCGAGACCATCCTGGTCAACACGGTGAAACCCCGTCTCTACTAAAAATACAAAAAATTAGCTGGGCATGGTGGCACATGCCTGTAATCCCAGCTACTTAGGAGGCTGAGGCAGGAGAATTGCCTGAACCCAGGAGGCGGAGGTTGCGGTGAGCCAAGATCGCGCCATTGCACTCCAGCCTGGGTAACAAGAGCGAAACTCCGTCTCGAAAAAAAAAAAAAAAAAGAGAGAATTCTGGTAGCCAGAGTGAGCCATCAAGGAAAGAAACACAGGTGCTGGCATTTGGAGGTTCACCTATCTGGCAAAGGTGGTGTTGGTGGCAGAAGTGGAACCTGTTAGGTGCTGTGTGCCACTGTGTTCAGCAGTGGGCTGGGTGCCAGAGGGATGCCAACAGAGCTCTTCCCAAGAGGACGTTCTAACCACAGCATCAGTACATGGTAGATGCATGATGAATATTTCTTAGATGAATGAATGGATTCTGTTTCTCTGCAGCTCCCTGTCCTTCATGCCCAGAACATGCCTACTGCCACAACAGCACCCACTGCACTTGTGAACATGGCTTTCAGTCCAGGTCTGGCAGGACGTACTTTCATGAGGACAATGAGAAATGTGAAGGTAAAATTATTTATGGGGTTTTCATTGAATCTCTTATTAGTGATAACTGTTCTGGTCCATGTGTCCTCTGGCCCAAACACATAAACCCATAGCCCAAAGAAAACTCATATCTCTTCAGCAGACTATGTGACAAAGTACAGCCATTGGCCAGGGATACTTGTCCCTAAGTTCTTCAGATGGAGAGCACAAGTTTAATTCCCTGGTCCAGAGCACCTTCTGTCTGTGGGTCCCTTGGTTGATCCTCAGCTCTGGTCCATCAGCAGGGAAGGCTGATGTCATTGGGAGAGGCAAGACACATAAACATTGCATAAGCCAGCATCCTTTTTTTTTTTTTTTTTTGTTGAGTCAGAGTCTTGCTCTGTCACCCGGGCTGGAGTGCAATGGCGTGATCTTGGCTCACTGCAACTTCTGCCTCCAGGGTTCAAGTGATTCTCCTGTCTCAGCCTCTCAAGTAGCTGGGATTACAGGCGTGCACTACCATGCCCAGCATATTTTTGCATTTTTAGTAAAGGTGGGATTTCACCATTTTGGCCAGGCTGGTCTCAAGCTGCTGACCTCAGGTGATCCGCCCACCTCGGCCTCCCAAAGTGCTGGGATTACAGGCGTGCCCAGCCAAGGCAGGATTTTAGTAGTGTGGTCCTTCCTCATTCCTCTCAAGCTTTTCTAATAGTGTGTTATATATTCCCCTGCTATGCACTAGTTGTGTTAAATTGATTTACCAAATGGTGTGACTCATCATTAAAAACAACAATATTCCATCCTTATTCTAGTGATCTGACATGTCACTTTAATCATAAAGCTCCATAGGTACTTGGGTCTATGTCTGCACTTCGGGTCTATGTCTGCACTTCTGGTCTATTCCATTGGTCTATTTTTATTTATGCATGCATCAGTACCTCTTTGCTTAGTTGCAGCTTTATACTTTTGTTTTTTTTATTTTTATTTTTTCATTAAAATTTTTTATTAAAGTTCTGGGGTACATGTGCAGAACGTGCAGGTTTGTTACATAGGTATACACATGCCATGGTGGTTTGCTGCATCCATCCCCCCGTTATCTACATTAGGTATTTCTCCTAATGCTATCCCTTCCCTATCCCCCACCCCCCTGCTATCCCTCCCCTAACCCCTATGTGATGTCCCCTTCCCTGTGTCCATGTGTTCTCATTGTTCAACACCCACTTATGAGTGAGAACATACAGTGTTTGGTTTTCTGTTCTTGTGTCAGTTTGCTGAGAATGACGGTTTCCAGCTTCTTCCATGTCCTTGCAAAGGACATGAACTCATCCTTTTTTAAGGCTACATGGTATTCCATGGTGTATTTGTGCCTCATTTTCTTTATCCAGTCTATTACTGATGGATATTTGGGTTGGTTCCAAGTCTTTGCTATTGTGAACAGTGCCACAATAAACATATGTGTGCCTGTGTCTTTATAAATGAATGTTTTATACTCCTTTGGGCATATACCCAGTAATGGGATTGCTTTTGTTTTAATGTGTGGTTCCCACCTTGTAGTTTTTTTTTCTGGCTGCACCTGCATGATAGTAGCAACTTATCTCACCCCATAAAATACTTGTAGATGTTTTTAAAATTGGGATTGCATTGGACTTATAAATTAACTTAGGGAGAACATTGATGAACAGTGTTGGGTGATAGAGACTTCATGGGTATGAGAAATGGTACAATTCTATGAAAATGAAAGCAACACTTTCTCTTGATTCACAGATATTGATGAATGTAAGACCGGGCTGGCAAAGTGCAAGTATAGAGCATATTGTAAAAATAAAATTGGAAGTTACATCTGTAGCTGTTGGTCAAGTATTTTGATCAACTGGGCGGCTGGTGTTTTAATTAATGATGATCCAGATTGTTACGGTAAGAACCTCCAAATACTATTTCCAGCATGAAAAATGATGGGGACTTGGGGGAGACTCTGAGAGATTTTCTAATTTCAGGCCAGGGTAAGAGAGCAAAGCTCCATCCTAACCCTCGTCCCTCATTCCTTTGTTGTCCTTGATATTTTCCAAGATGATGTCATCCAAGCCTTGGCAATAATCATCTCTATATAGATGCTTCCAAATGTATGTGTCCAATACAGGTCTCTTTTCTGAGCTTCCAAAAGGACACCTCTAAATTACCTCTGAATTTCTCTATGTATTCATATCTCACGTTAAATTCAATTTTTATATCTACCTATCTACTAAATCCGATGAATTCACACTGATACCTCTCACTCCAGCTCAACACCAAGGCTTGTCTGAACCTTCCTTCTGTTCTTATTTGTAACTTCCTTCTCTAACAGTGAGAAACTTGTCTCTCGCTATTGCTAATTTGCTTGTTTAATTCCAGTATTATTTCATGTTTTGAGTAAGAGAGATTGGATTTAAGTGCTATATCTTCCACTTACCCTCTGGCTTTCAGTTAATGATGTAATTTCTATATACTTCATCTTTAAATGGGAATAGTAATATTAATAGTATCTATTGCCAGGCATAGTGGCTCATGCCTGTAATCCCAGCACTTTGGGAGGCTGAGGTGGGTGGATCACAAGGTCAGGAGTTTGAGACCATCCTGGCCAGCAGGGTGAAACCCTGTCTCTACTAAAAATACACACACACACATAAAAATTAGCCAGGCATGGTATCATGCATCTGTAGTCCCAGCTACTTGGGAGGCTCAGGCAGGAGAATTGCTTGAACCCAGGAGGCAGAGGTTGCAGTTAGCTGAGATCACCCCATTGCACTCCCGCCTGGCAACAAGAGAGATTCTGTCTAAAAAAAAAAACAAAAAAAAAACTACTGTTGCTGCATAACAAGTTACCCCCACATTTAGTGGCCTAAAACAGCACGTATGGATTGTTCCATAGTTTCTTGGGATCAAGGAACTAAGTATGGCTTTGCTGGGTCTTTTTCTTCTGGGTCTATCACAGTTGCAGTTAAGGTTTTGTCCAGGATGTGGTTTCATCTGGAGGCTCAACTGGGGCAGATCCTGCTTCCAAGCTACTCACAAGGTTTCTGGGAGAATTCAGTTCCTTCAGAGCTATTGGACTGAAACTCTAAGTTCATTTCTGGTGGTTGGTGGGAGGCAGCCTTCATTTCCTAGATCTGTGGGTCTCTACAGGTTGCTTTGTTATAGCAAAACACATTAGCATAGCCAGAAAAAGAGCAAGAATAAGACAGGGGTTACAGTCTTTTGTTCCACTCTCAGAAGTGACATCCTATCACTGTATTCTGTTCATTAGAAATGAGTCAGTGGGTCCAGTCCACAGTCAAGGGAAGATTACCCAAGGATGTGAATGCCAAGAGGGAGGGATTATTTGGAGCCATTTCTGAATCCTGCTTACTGGGCTGAATAGTGTTCTCCCCAAATTCATGTCCACCTGGAATCTGTGAATGTCATCTTATCTGGAAATAGGGTATGTGTAGATGTAATAAGTCAAGACGCAGTCATACTAGATCAGAGTGGACCCTGATTCCTCTGTGGCGGTGTCCTTATAAGATGAAGGATATCTGGATACTGAGACACACACAGAGGGAAGATGGCCATGTGAAGATGGAGGTGAGGATTGGAGTTTTGCTCCCAAGGGGCAAGGAGTGCCAGAGATTGATGGCAACTGCCAGAAGCTGGAAGAGGCAGGGCAGGTGTTTCCCTGGAGCCTTCTGAGGGAGCGTGGTCTTGCTGGCACCTTGATTGGGACTTCTGGCCACCAGCACTATGAGACAATATAGGCCACCCAATTTGTGTCACTATATTATGGCACCCCTTGCAAATTAATATACATTACCTATTCATTATTTTATTATTATTGAGATGGGGTCTCACTCTGTTACCCAGGCTGGAGTGCAGTGGCACAATCTTGGCTCACTGTAATCTCTGCCTCCCAGGCTCAAGTGATCCTCCCACCTCAGCCTCCTGAGTAGCTGGGACCACAGGCACGCACCACCATGCCTGGCTAATTTTTGCATTTGTGGTAGAGACAGGGTTTCACCACATTGCCCACACTGGTCTTGAACGCCTGACCTCAAATAATCCACCTGCCTTGGCCTCCTAAAGTGCTAGGATTACAGGCGTGAGCCACTGCCCCTAGCCTCTACTCATTATTAATGTAAGTAAAATACTTACCAGTCCTAGGCACCTAGAAAGGGTCAGCAAATACTGGCTATTATGCTGTATATGCCTTTTCTACAACCTTACAAACTTCTGTGTTTCTTGAAATGAGACAATATATATGAAGCCACTTTATATACTGTGATGTGTAGACAACCTATTCTATATTATTAACTCAATGAACACTGATTTCTTCCATGTCACCCTGATGTGTTGAGACCCTCTGCTATATACTCCCACGCCATCATGTCCTATTTATCACTGATTGATTGATTGATTTTGGGAAGTCTGGTTTTATTTTATTTTAGGTTCGGGCTTGGTACCCGTGCAGGTTTGTTGTGTGGGTAAATTGTGTGTCTCTGGGGTTTGGTGTATGAATGCTCCTGTCACCCAGGTAGTGAGCATAGTACCTGGTGGGAAGATTTTCAACCCTCATCAGCCTCCCACCCCTCCCTCTAGTGGTCCCCAGTGTCTATAGTTCCCATCTTTTTGTCCACGTGTCATGTTCTATTGATTAAGAGCATCCCTTGCAATCACTTAATTATTTATTCATAGTAACTTGTTTCATGACTTTCCTGCCAGACTTCAGATTCCACAAGGGGACATCCTTGGTCCCCTCCCCTCCCCTCCCCTCCACTTCCTTTCTCTCCCTTTCCCTCCTCTTCCCTCCCTTCCCCTGCCTTCCCCTCCCCTCCCCTCTCCTTCCTTCTGCTCCTCCCTCCCTCTCCCCTCCTCTCCCCTCTCTCCTCCTCTCTCCCCCCTTCCCCCTTCCTCTCTCCTTTCCCCTCCCCTTTCCTTCCTTTCTCTTCCTTTCCTTTTTTGAGATGGAGTTTCACTCTTGTTGCCCAGGCTGGAGTGCAATGATGCAATCTTAGTTCACCACAACCTCCACCTCCCGGGTTCAAGTGATTCTCCTGCCTCAGCCTCCTGAGTAGCTGGGATTATAGGTACCCACCACCATGCCTGGCTAATTTCTGTATTTTTAGTACATATGGGGTTTCACCATGTTGGCCAGGCTGGTCTCAAACTCCTGACCTCAGGTGGTCCACCCGCCTTGGCCTCCCAAAGTGCTAAGATTACAGGCATGAGCCACCGCGCCTGGCCTGGTTTCTTTTCCTAGCTCATATCCACATATTTCAGCATTGTGCCTGGTTTTAAGTAGGTATTCAATAAATAGTGTTGACTAAAGTAACAGGTCGGTACAAACGTAATGGTGGTTTTTGCCATTACTTTCAATGGCAAAGATCGCCATTACATTTGCACCAACTCCATATTAAACTGGAAGCCCCATTCCAATTCTCTTTGATAATTCTACTGTGTGATACTTTATAGGCTTCTTAGAGGGTAATTAGGATGGGCTACGGAAGTATCAGGGGAAGACTCAACTTGAGGGTGACTGGAAGAAGGGATGTAAGCAGGTGTGTTTCCTCCCATATTCCTTTCAATGACACCTTTCTTTCACAGAGAACAACGATAGTCAAGGGACACAGTCAAATGTGGATATTTGGGTGAGTGGGGAGAAGCCTGAATTTCAGAAAGAGCTGGTATGTATAACTATGTCATTCTCCTACATACATTAACGTGGCTTCCTGTGATTTTCAGGGTAGGGTAGTTCTATCCAGGGGTAATTCTGTCCTCTGTCCCACAGTCATCTGTCAATGTGTGGGGACACTCTTGATTGTCATGCCTTGAGGGTGATACATGTGACTGGCATCTGATAGAGACCAGGGATACAGCTCAACATCCTACATTGCCTGGTGCAGCCTCCCACAGTCAAGAAGTCCCCAGTGCCACATGTCCATAGAGATAAAGAAATATAGGCTGGGTGCGGAGATGGCTCACGCCTGTAATCCCAGCACTTTGGGAGGCGAAGGTGGGTGGATCACAAGGTCAAGAGTTTGAGACCAGCCAGACCAACATGGTGAAACCCTGTCTCTACGAAAAATACAAAAAAATTGGCCAGGCATGGTGGCGCGCACCTGTAATCCCAGCTACTTGGGAGGCTGAGGTAGGGAATTGCTTGAACCAGGGAGGTGAAGACTGCAGTGAGCCAAGATCACACCACTGCACTCCAACCTAGGTGACAGAGCGAGACTCTGTCAAAAAAAAAAAAAAAAAGGAGCTAGAGAAACACAGCAGTAGGGGGAAAGTGCCTCAGCTGTCATTCAAAAATCTACAACAAGCACCTAGATCCTCAATGCCACACACACCTTGTGGCACCTTAACAAATATGGCTGCTGCCTTCTGGGCTTCCTGCTCCAACATGTGTGCATATTCCTGATTTCTGACATTTCAGTGACAGTCAATCTAACTAGCTTTTTAAAAAAATTTTTTGAAGGAAAATCTGAGAAGAAATGCAAGCAGAAAGGAATTTGCAAGAAAAGCTACTCAACTAATTCAGAACATAGAGCTGAGCATCTGGAATGCGACTTTTGCTTCTCCAAAGAAGGATCAAATTTCTGAATTTGATCTAGGTAAGAGAGGCTGAGTAGAGTCTTTATGACCTCCATCGAGACCATAAAGAGATCTGGGTCTTGACATCGTTACGGTTTATGAATGATGAAATCTGTGGACTCCCAGGATCACAGACCCTGTATGCCAACATTCCACATGAGAACTTTTGTCAAAAATGCAAATTCAAGGGACAAGAGAATAAACCAGCTCTCTTCTTTTCAACTTACCTTGGTATGATGAAAAGTATTTAAGAGCATTTGCCTTGCCACCACAGCTAGAGGATAGGAAAACTCTCAGTTGGCTGGGCGTGGTGGTTTATGTCTGTAATCCTAGCACTTTGGGAGTCTGAGGCAGGAGGATCACCTGACCTCAGGAGTTTGAGACCAGCTTGGGCAACATGGTGAAACCCCGTCTCTACTAAAAATACAAAAATTAGCTGGGTATGGTGACGGATGCCTGTAATCCCAGTTACTCAGGAGGCAGAGGCAATAGAATCACTTGAACCCAGGAGGCGGAGGTTGCAGTGAACCGAGATCACACCACTGCACTCCAGCCTGGGCCACAGAGTGAGACTTTATCTCAAAAAAAAAAAAAGAAGAGAAAAGAAAAGAAAAAATTGTGGTTATTTTTCTACTCTGCTCTCATATAGTAACAAGAACACAGCATACTTCATCTCTGGTTACCAATATATGTGTGGTTTCCTCCTCCATGCTGACCACACAGTTCTCTAGTGGATGCCAGTTGGGTGTCCTATAATTCAATTATGACATTATCTGATATTATCTACCAAAGACAGTATCAGATCCCACAGGCTGCGAGCTTAGTCCCACAAAAGTGTTCTTCACTTCAAATGCCAATCTCAAGTTCTAGGTTGTAACCTGTACATCTGACTGATAGGCTACACATTAGAGTTCCACAACCCCTCCCTTGGGTTTGAGTAATTTGCTAGAGTGACTCACTTAACTCAGGAAAGTACTTTACTTACATTTATCCATTTATTAAAAATATATTATAAATGGGCTTCGTATGGTGGGTCACGCCTGTAATCCCAGCACTTTGGGAGGCTGAAGCAAGTGCATCACCTGAGGTCAGGAGTTCAAGACCAGCCTGGCCAACATGGTGAAACCCCATCTCTACTTAAAAAAAAAATACAAAAATTAGCTGGACGTGGTGGCAAGTGCCTGTATCTCCAGCTACCCAGGGGGCTGAGGAAGAAGAATCGCTTGAACCCAGGAGGCGGAGGTTGCAGTGAGCCCAGATGGCACTACTGCATTCCAGCCTGGGCAAGAGAGTGAGACTTCATTTCAAAAAAAACTATATATACATACATATATATATATATGTGTGTGTGTGTGTGTGTGTGTGTATATATATATAATAAATGAAACAGATGAACAGCCAGATGACAGAGATGCACAGGGCAAAGTATGGGAGAAGAGGTGCAGAGCTTCCAAGCTGTCTTTAGGGTTGCCACTCTGGGGACCAATACATGTTAAGCTATCTAGAATCTCCTAGATAGTTTAACAAATCTTTTGGATGTGCATGGAGGCTTTATTAATTAGGCATGATTGATTACATTATTGGCCACTGATATTAACTCAATATTCAGCCCCCCTCCTCTTCCTGTATCTGGAATGGGGGTGAAACTGAAAGTTTCAACCCTTTAACCTCACCATTGCTTTCCTTGTCAACCACCCCCAACCTGAGGCTATCCAGGAGCTGGATAAGAGTTACCACATTAGAATAAAAGATGTTTCTAAAACCAAGAAAGTACAAAGGAAATAAGAGTTGAGTCACATGCTCCTGTCACTCAGGAAATTACAATCATCTCAAGGGCTATTATGTCACAGCAATTTGAATCCAAGACCAAATATCAGAACAGAAGGTTTTCCTTGTGTTCCTATTGTTCAGGAAACTGTAAGGGTTTTAGGAACTCTGTATCAGGAACTGTGATTTCTTCCTGACCTTTGTATCTGTTAATCATTCTAAAAAACCAATATTTGGCTTTGTTGATTATTTATATAATTATGCCATTTCCTTTGTCTCAGATTCTTGTTCTTTATTATTTCTTTCCATTTGCTTTCTTTGGGTTGAGCTTGCTTTGCATTTTCTAACTTGTTGACTTGGTAATATAGATTACTAATTTTAAACCATTCTCCTTTCCCAACATATGCATTTAAAGCTTAAAACTTACCTACAAATTAGAGCTATGTATTTCCCTCTAAGCACTGCTTTAGCTGCATCCTGCAAGTTTTTATATACTGGGCTTCCCTTATCATTCAGATCAAAATATTAAAATATTTTCTACATAACTTATCATTTAACTCATGGATTATTTAGAAGTGTGTTGCTTAATTATCAAAATATTTGTGGCTTTTTTAGGTTTCCTGTGTTAATGGCCTCATTTAATTTACTGTGAGTTTTAATCAAGAAGGGATGTTGAACTTTGTCAAATGCTTTTTCTACCTCAATTGAGATGATCATTTTATCATCAATTGAGATGGTTTTTATTTTTCATTCTGTTAATGTGATGAATCCCACTGATGGATTTGCATGTGTTAAACAGACTTGCTTACCAGGAAAAAATAGTTGTGATATATACTCTGTTTGATGAGTTGACTGAGCACATACTATGTAGGATTTCAATCCTTTTAATTCATTGAGACTTGATTGCTAGTCTATTTTGGCAAATGTTCCCTGTGAACTTACTGTCTGAATTAATATACCAAATCTGGTGGTATAACCGTGGCAAACAGTGGCTTAACCACTATTTCTTGAATAGTTCGAGCATAAGTGAGTCAGGGCTGATGTAGCAGTTCCATGGCAGCTCTATGCTCTGCTGTCTTCAACATTCACCTTCACCTTGTGTTACAAGAGAGCTGTTCTACTATCACATCCTTTTACCAGCCAATGAAAAGGGGAAAAGAGAAGTTGAAAGGATGCCTGTTTCCTTTAGCACATGGCTTTTTGTTCTTTGATCCACTGGCCTGAAAAGAGTTACATGGCTCCACCTAGCTGCAAGGGAAGCTGAAAAATGGCTTGTCTTCAGCTTAAATTTGGTAGTTCTATACCCAAAGAAAGAATAGGTAAATGTTGATAACAGGTAATAAGCAGTCTGCCATAGCCCCAAGACAGTTTTCTCATTTGTCCAGAGACAAACTCTGTATACCCCAAAATGTTGAGGGTGACCTCACAAAATGATCAGATCTTGTGTTTACGGGTTTGATGAATAGAGTTTACTCGAGGGATTCTTCCCAAATACAGAAGTTCTGTTCCTAGTGGCTTTTTTTTATTTGAAAGCTTTTAAATGCTTAGCTACTCTTGCTTATAAAGACTGCATTCCCCCGTAACGAGGCACTCCAGTACCATTAAGTGTCCTGTGAAAACTGCTTAGCTTGCCCATCAGAGTACCAGTTCTCCTCTATTCTCTTGGATCGTGGCCAGTGTGTTGCTACAGCAATTTTGGCCACTTTATTTCTACCAGCCAAAGATGGGAAAAAGCGCCATGTGGCCAACCTTGCAGAAGGGAGATAGAATCACCAATAGGGGGTCTTCCAGAGAAGGGAGTTCTTCAGCAAACTATTTAGGCATGAGAATTGAGAACAGGACTGACTTTCTTAATGTTTCCAGTCTATGAAACCAAGAGGTGCAATGAGACAAGAGAGAACACTTTTCTGGAAGCTGGAAATAACACCATGGATATCAACTGTGCTGATGCTTTCAAAGGAAGCCTAAGAGGTACTGTGTCTCCGATGAACTCTCTCAACTCCAAATTCTATGCATCATTGTTTTATTTCTAAGTGATTAAACCCTGGGGTGGGAATTCGTAAAGCTTTCAAGGTAGGGAGATTCTACATGATGGAATAAAAAGCTCTTCCTTGACCACTAACCAGGCATTTTGCAGGGAGAAGTCGGGCTGTCATATGGGGTGTGTACTTTGTGGCATACACAGAGGTTGCATAGGGATTCCTTGAAATCCCTCCTTAAAAGGGACTGGCTGCGCCAGGCATGGTGGCTCATGCCTGTAATCCCAGTATTTTGGGAGGGTGAAGCAGGTGGATCACGAGGTCAGGAGTTTGAGACCAGCCTGGCTGACATGGTGAAACCCCGTCTCTACTAAAAATACAAAAATTACCTGGGTGGGGGTGGTGCACGCCTGTAATCCCAGCTACTTGGGAGGCTGAAGCAGGAGAATTACTTGAACCCAGAAGGCAGAGGCTGCAGTAAGTTGAGATCGCACCACTACACTCTAGCTTGGGTGACAGAGCAAGACTGTGTTTCAAAACAAAACAAAAAAAGGGACTGGCTGATGCATGCCATTTCCATGTGACGCTCAATGGTGTCAGGTTGCCTTGAAGACTCCCTTGAGAAGTGTTTATGAACACCCTTTTTAAAGGAGTCACCCAGTCTTGTTCTTTCCTACAGACTGGCAAACTTGTTCTCTACAACGTCCAGATAGTAAATATGTTAGGCTTTTTATTCCTGATGATCTTTGTCATAACTACCGAACTCTGTCATCAGAGTATGAAAGCAGCCATTGATGATGTGTCAGTGAAGGAGTGTGGCTGTGTGTCAATAAAACTTTATTGACAAAAGCAGGTGGCAGGCTAGATTTACCCTCATGGCACTGTGTTTCACCCCTGCTTTATCTCATCATCTGAAGTCTCTGCAAATCTCCTGCTCTATGTAGTTTTTCTAATTGATTTATTTACTGGTTGCCCATCTCTCTCACTACAACATCAACTCTCTGATGGCAGGGGTTTTGTCTATTTTGTTCAATGCTGTATAGTAATTCCTAGAATGTCTGTCTCACAGTATAGGATAAATATTTCCATGAATGATAAATGAAGGAATGCATATAAACGATTTCAAAGAGAAAAACCTGGTTACTTTGAAAACGAAGTATCTGCTGCATTTCTTTCAAAAAATTCCTGGCTATTCATTAATCTTCACTCCTTACTGTGAGCTGTAGAGTAGGGAAAGGGAAGGAAGGGATCTAAAAATGAGTTGATTTTTTAGATGGAGCAAATAGAAATATAGATGAGAAATGGCTTTGGCCAAAAATGGGACGGTATCATGTGGATAACTGCAATTTGGGAAACACTCCCATCACCCTACAGGGCATCCTGTGTACATTGAACCTCTGTGAATTTTTTTTTTTTTTTTGAGTCGGATTCTCACTCTGTCTCCTAGGTTGGAGTGCAGTAGTGCCATCTCAACTCACTGCAACCTCCGCCTCCTGGGTTCCAGCAATTCTCCTGCCTCAGCCTCCCAAGTAGCTGGGATTACAAATGTCCGCCACCACGCCAGCTAATTTTTGTAATTTTAGTAGAGACAGGGTTTCACTATGTTGGCTAGGCTGGTCTCGAACTCCTGACCTCAGATAATCCACCTGCCTCAGCCTCCCAAAGTGCTGGGATTATAGGCATGAGCCACCATGCCTGGCCTGAACCTTTATAAATTAAACTGTGCCTTCATGAAAAGGGAAGAGGGAAAAGAAAGGGAGATGAAGGGTGATAAGATGAAAGAGAGAGAGAGAAAATGAGTGAATTAATTAAATACAGTGGGTCATTCTGTATACCTTTCCACTAAATTAGATACACTAGAGTAAGCTTGAGGGCAAAGGCTCAGAGTGTGTGGTCTTCTTTTGTTGTTTGTTGAGACAGAGTCTCACTCTGTTGCTCAGGCTGGAGTGCAGTGGCGTGATCTTGGCTCACTGCAACCTCTGTCTCCCAGGTTCAAGTGATTCTCTGCCTCAGCCTCCCGAATAGTTGAGATTACAGGAGCTCACCACCATGCCCGGCTAATTTTTGTATTTTTAGTAGAGACAGGGCTTCACCATACTGGCCAGGCTAGTCTCAAACTCCTGACCTCAGGTGATGCACCTGCCTCGGCCTCCCAGAGTGCTGGGATTACAGGCATGAGCCACCATGCCCGGCTGAGTGCGAATTTCTTAGCCTGCCTGAGTTCTACCTGCCCTTCTGAGGACAAGTATCTTGCCTCATGGCTCTGGTTGTAAAACTCAAGGGCTAGTATATATTTTTAGGACTCATTGATGAGCATATTTTGCACATATGCCTCGTATAATGTGTGGGGCATTATAATACATATTAAGTAGATGAAAATGCAGCACCCCAAGTCATATATACTGTATTGAATGGCATTTAAGGGATTTCCAAGGGCAGTTTTAGCCATTCATTGCCTGCCTTATGACCTTCACATTAGACACTACTGTACCTTCTCCCCGAACTACAGATGGCCACTAACAGTATTTCTCTTCCATTTTCTCAGAGAGCACGGCAGTTGCCCTTATCACGTATCAGTCTCTTGGGAATATTCTGAATGCATCCTTTTTTAGCACAAGAAAAGGGATGGAGGAAGTAAAACTGAACTCTCGTGTTGTGAGTGGCACCATCGGTTTGAAGGAAAAAGTTTACCTGTCTGAACCCGTGTTCCTGACTTTTCAGCATCATCAGGTGAGAAAAACCCAGAGCTGCTTCTCTGTGCATTACCCTAAAGCGTGAGCAGGTATGATCAGTTTCCCAAGTAGGAAATGGAATTCAGAAGTAAGAGAGCAGACAAGAAATGTTGAGGTGTCTTCAGTGAGATTTTGCTTCACCATGGTGAGGATGGCTATTTTCAAAAACTTAAAATATCAGTATGTGGCAGTAAAAAAAAAACCCTTATAGATCTGCTGGTGAAAATGTAATCTGGCACAGCCACTGTGGAAAACAGTATAGAGGCTTCTCAAAAAGCTCTAAAGAGAATTATATGTTCCAGCAGAATTATCTGATGCATCCGTTTTCATGTGACGGTCTGAAGTGGTAACACTCAATGCCGTCAGATTACCTTGAACATTCCCTTGAGAAGCGTTTATGAACACCCTTTTTAAAGGAGTCACCCAGGCTTGTTCCTTCCCACAGACTGGCAAACTTGTTCTCTACAAGGTCCAGAGAGTAAGTATGTCAGGTTTTTTGTTCTTGATGATCTTCATCATAACCATTCAACTCTGCCATCTGAGTGTGAAAGCAACCTTTGATGATGTGTCAGTGAAGGAGTGTGGCTGTGTGTCAATAAAACTTTATTTACAAAAGCAGGTGGCAGGCTGGGTTTTACCCTCATGGCACAGTGTTTTATCCACTTCTGGGTATTATCATATGCTCCAGAAATCTCACTTCTGGGTATATGGCCAAAATTATTGAAATCAGGATCTCAAAAGAGACAACTGCCTTCCCATTCCCTTGTTTATTGCAACATTGGTAACAATCGCTGAGATATGCAGACAGCCTAAGTATCTGTCAACAGATAAAGATTTCTTTTTTTGAGACAGAGTCTCACTGTCTGCCAGGCTGGAGTGCAGTGGCACAATCTCGGCTCACTTCAACCTCTGTCTCCTGGGCTCAAGCGATTCTCCTGCCTCAGCTGGGATTACAGGCATGTGCCACCACGCCCGGCTAATTTTTGTATTTTTAGTAGAGGCAGGGTTTCACCATGTTGGCCATGCTGGTCTTAAACTCCTGACCTCAGGTGATCTGCTCGCCTCGGCCTCCCAAAGTGCTGGGATTACAGGCAAGACCCACTGCACCTGGCCAAGAAAATGTTATATATATACTGGAATATTATTCAGCCTCAAAAAAGAAGAAAATTCTGCCCCTTGTGACAACATGGGTAAACCTGGAGAACTATTTTGCTAATTGAACTTAGCCAGACATAAGAAGGAAATCCTTCATTACCTTATTTATATCTGGAATCTAAGAAATATAAAAACTTGAACTCATAGTAATAGAGAGTAGAATGGTTCACCAGGAACTGGGGCACCGGGAGAATGTGGACATATTTGGTAAAGGGTATAAGCTTTAAGTTATAATATGGATACGTTCTGGTGACCTAATGTCCCATACTTAAAAAAAAAAATTATTTGAAAAGAAGTTTCACTCTTGTCGCCCAGGCTTAAGTGCAATGGCACGATCTCAGCTCACTGCAACCTCTACCTCCTGGGTTCAAGCAATTCTCCTGCCTCACCCCACAAGCAGCTACGATTACAAGCACCTGCCATCACCTCTGGATAATTTTTGTATTTTTAGTAGAGACAGGGCTACACCATGTTGGCCAGGCTGGCCTCAAACTCCTGATCTCCCTGCCTCGGCCTCCCAAAGTGCTAGGATTACAGGTGTGGGCCACCGTGTCCGGCCTAATATACCACACTTAATGTATCTACACTTAGTGATAATAATGTATGGTATACTTGAGATCTGCTGACAGAGTGCATCTCAAGTAAATTCACCACACACATAAACTACGTGAGGTGTTGGATATGTTAGCTTAATTGTGGTAACCGTTTTATAATTTATACATCTATCAAAACTTTTAATTTTTTTTTTGTCAGTCACACTTCAATAAATCTTGGGAAGAAATGAAATGTTGTGGCATCCAGAGATTGACCCGGTGAGATGCCATTCTCATGTTAAAGCCAAAAGGCAATGTAGGAGATGCTTCATTGAGCTCAGTGGAAGCTGGAGGCAGGAATGAGGGATGGCTCTGCAGAAGACAGAGACAGCTTAAAGCAGGAAGGGCACAGGGAAGAAACACTTTATTTCTCTCTTTTCTCTCACCCAATGAGTCTGACCAGTGTTTCTCTTTGGTTCTGTAAATAGCAAGGAAGCTGCTGAAGGCATTCAGAGGGTCAATCCCAGGGCACAAAGCTGACCAGAGAAGGGCAGAATAGATGAAGAATGTACCCACCGCAGGTGTGGCAATGTGAAACTCTTCCCCTACAAGTGTATTTCCAATCCGGTTTCCAACACTGTGCATTGTGATTAACCTATAAAGTTAAAATAATAGGCTGGGCATGTTGGCTTACACCTGTAATCCCAGCACTTTGGGAGGCTGAGGTGGGTGGGTCACCTGAGGTCAGAAGTTTAAGACCAGCCTGGCCAACATGGTGATACCTCATCTCTAATAAAAATACAAAAATTTGCCGGGCATGGTGATGCACACCCATAGTGCCAGCTACTTGGGAGGCTGAGGCAGGAGAATTGCTTGAACCTGGGAGGTGGAGGTTGCAGTGAGCTGAGATCACACCACTGCACTCTAGCCTGGGTGGCAGAGCAAGGCTCTGTCTTAAAATAAAATAAAATAAAACCAGGAGGCCAGGCGCGGTGGCTCACCCCTGTAATCCCAGCACTTTGGGAGGCTGAGACGGATGGATCACCTGAGGTCAAGAGTTCAAGATCAGCCTCACAAACATGGAGAAACCCCCATCTCTACTAAAAATACAAAAAATTAGCCAGGCATCATGGCACATGACTGTAATCCCAGCTACTCGGGGAGGCTGAGGCAGGAGGATGGCTTGAACCCGGGAGGTGGAGGTTACGGTGAGCCGAGATTGTGCCATTGTACTCCAGCCTGGGCAACAAGAGTGAAACTCCAACTCAAAAAAAAAAAAAAAAAAAAAAAATTAGCCACGCGTGGTGGTAGGTGCCTGTAATCCCAGCTACTTGGGAGGCGGAGGCAGGAGAATCGCTTGAACCTGGGAGCCAGAGGTTGCAGTGAGTTGAGATCGCACCACTGCACTCAGCCTGGGCGACAGAGTGAGACTCCATCTCAAAATAAAAGAAAATTAAAAAATCAAAACAGCAAGAGTCCCACTTTCATGCTCTTCTCTTTCCAGCCTGGTGACGAGAGAACAAAACATATCTGCGTCTACTGGGAGGGATCGGAGGGAGGCAGCTGGTCGAGAGAGGGCTGCTCTCATGTGCACAGCAACGATTCTTACACCAAATGCAAGTGCTTCCACCTGTCCAGCTTTGCTGTTCTCCTGGCCCTTGCCCCCAAGGTACCAAGATTCATTCCTGTGAACCTGTGTATGTCTAGGAAGCTGGGAGTGCATTTCTTACAAACAGATTCTAAAGGCTGAGCATGGTGCCTCATGCCTGTCATCCCAGTACTTTGGAAGGCTTGAGGCAGGGGGATCATTTAAGGTCAGGATTTTGAGACTAGTCTGGCCAACATAATGAAACCCCATCTTTACTAAAAACCACAAAAATTAGCTAGGCATGGTGACACACACTTGTAATCCCAGCCACTCAGGAAGCTGAGGGAGGAGAATTGGGTGAGCCCAGAAGGCAGAGGTTGCAGTGAGCCAAGATTGCATCACTGTACTCCAGTCTGGGTGACAGCTGGAGACTCGATGTAAAAAAAGAAAAAAGATTCTAAGACAAGGAGTCAAGTGGTAGTAGCTTACTTGAGGGGATTACAGGAAACACTAGTAGGGGACTGGGACAATGAGATGGGAGTAAGACAGATGTCAGTGCAGACAGCATTATCAAGCCAGTTAGCACTACAGGTCAGTGTAGAGCTCACATCTCTGGGTCATTCTAGCTGAGCAGCAAGGGAGCTGGGGTATTTATACACCAACTCCCGCTAGTCATTTGTTGAAAGCTGTATCCAGCACTGGTCTAGTTGTTTAGGTTTTTAACATTCCTGTGTGGTGAGTGTTATCACTGCCTGCATTTTGAAGATGAGAACACTAAGTCTCAGAGAGGTAAAGCCAATTGTTTCAGGGAATGAACTAGGAAACCTATCTGACACTACCTTGGAAATCTATCACCACCATTGGACACTATAATGGATTCCTCCTTTGATGTCTTGCAGGAGGACGCGGTGCTGACCGTGATCACCCAGGTGGGGCTGGCCATCTCTCTGTTGTGCCTTTTCCTGGCCATCCTCACCTTCCTCCTCTGCCGGCCCATCCAGAACACCAGCACCTCCCTCCACCTACAGCTCTCCCTCTGCCTCTTCCTGGCTCACCTCCTGTTCCTGACAGGCATCAACAGAACTGAGCCTGAGGTAGGTAATTTACCCAAATTACCTCATTGTCATAATGAATCCAGCCATGTAGAGAGGAAAAAAGTATGAGCTCCATTTCACTTGTTCTCCTAGATAAGTTGGAATAAGACCCTCACATTCTGAGGGGGCATGTAACAAAGTGATTGGGTGTCAGGCTGATGGTATTAAATACGGTAATATGGCCAGGGGCAGTGGCTCACGCCTGTCATCCCAGCACTTTGGGAGGCTGAGGCAGGCAGATCACGAGGTCAAGAGATCGAGACCATCCTGGCCAACATGGTGAAACCCCGTCTCTACAAAAAATACAAAAATTAGCTGGGCATGGTGTTGCATGCCTTTAGTCCCAGCTACTTGGGAGGCTGAGGCAGGAGAATTGCTTGAACCCAGGAGGTGGAGGTTGTAGTGAGCCGAGATCACACCACTGCACTCTAGTCTGGAGACAGAGCTAGACTCCATCTCAAAAAAAAAAAAAAAAAAAAATGGTAACATTAATGGTTGTTAGGATCAACTTCAGAATGCCACAGGCTTGCTACAGTAGGAGTTATTTTTTTCCTTATGTATCAGTAGCGGGTGAGCAAACAGGTCTGAAGAGTGTCATCCTGCACCCTCAGGCTGGGGGAAGCTCTTTCATTTTCCATACACAGCTTCCAAGGTCATCCTGGGTCCACATTTCAGCCAACCAGGAGGGGGAAAAGAGCATGGCTGAGTCTCACGAGGGGAGGTTAATATGGGCCACACCAGGAAGTGGTGCATATCACTTCCCCTCACACTCTATTGGCTAGGACTCAGTCACATGATTACACATAACTGCAAGGGTAGTTAGGAAATGTAGTCTCTGGCTGGGAAGCCCCTTCCTAGTGACAAATCTACACTCTGGATTTGAAGGTGCGGAAGAAGCTTGAATTTTTGATGGGCAGTGGGTTTGCTGCACCGATCTTCACCTGTATCTTGACTCTTCACCTTACTTGCTGTAAGACCTTATTGAAGTGACTTCCTCTTTTATTTAAATTGATTTTTTAAGCTGAAAAATACAAATTATATATATGTTTTTTTCTCTGTACAGCATGTTTTGAAATATGTATATGTTGTACACTGGCTCAACTGATCTAATTAACATTTGTATTATCTCACATACTCAGTCTTATTATTTGTGTGTGTGTGGTGAGAACACTAACAACCTATTCTTTTAGCAGTTTTTAAGAACACATACATTGGTTAGCATGTAACTATGATCACCATGTTTTACAACAGATCTCTTGTGACTTCCCCTTTTTGAACTTCCTCTCCAAAACAGGGGCCTAGTCATAGGATTTAGTTAGAACTCAGCAAGATAAAACATATAAAAGACTTTGGATTAATCACTCAGAGAACAATGTCAGTTTTATCTTTATCATGATCATGGCCATCATATTACCCAGGAAGATTTAAAGCTAGATGGTTCTGTAAGTCTCTTGTTAACCCTAAAACACTATGATCACACAGCTAGAAAGTTACAAAAGCACTCTTTGTTTTTGTTTATTTGTTTGTTTTTCCCTAAGAGAAACGGTATAGTTTTATGGTTAGTACATTTTCTGGAGCTAGTTTAGGTTCAAATCCAATTATATTTTTTACTAGCTATGTCATTTGGGGGCAAGATTTTAACATCTTTGTGCTTCACTTGAAAATAGGCAGAGGTTGGAAAGACACAGTCCTCAGGCCAAGTCTGGCCTGCCTTCTGGTTCTGTAAATAAAGTTTTATTAAAACACAGCCACATCTATTCCTTTACATATTGTCTGTGGCTGCTTTTATGCTACAATGGCAGAATGGTGTAGTTGCAATAGAGTTTCGACTGCAAAGTTTAAAATCTGACCCTTAAAATTTGTTTGTCTCAGAGTATTGAGATAATAGTATGAGTTGATACTTACAAAGCAATTTGATCAGTGTTCACCCCTAATTAAGTGCTCAGAAGGCACTAATTACTTCTCTAATAACATTTTCAAGTAATGTTTTTAAAAACTAAAAATTATTGTGGTTAAGATGGAGCTGACTTAGTCATCTTGTAAATATATGCTCTTATATAATGCTCTAAAATCTTATTTATTTATTTGATGGATATTCTTAAAATACCTACTGTGTGTCAGGCATTGTGCTCAGAATACATTAATAGTTAGGTGAACTACCTCAGTTACTTTCCCCACAGAGTTCACAGCTTAGGAACATGTGATAAATTACAGAAAAAGATCATTAATATGCAGAATTACAGTAAAGGAGCAACTATGCCACTTGTGTTCTTCTGTGCCCTTTTTAATTATATTTTTTTGAGACGGAATCTCATCCTGTCGCCCAGGCTAGAGTGCAGTGCTGCGATCTTGGCTCACTGCAACCTCCACCTCCTGAATTCAAATGATTCTCCTGCCTCAGATTCCCTGGGATTACAGGCACCCACCACCACGCCCAGCTAATTTTTGTATTTTTAGTAGAGACAGGGTTTCACCGTGTTGGCCAGGCTGGTCTCGAACTCCTGACCCTGTGATCCAGCAGCCTCAGCCTCCCAAACTGCTGGGATTACAGGTGTGAGGCGCCACGCCAGATCTCTTACGTGCTTTATCAAAGGCTGCAATGTGGAAAAATATCTCAGTGGCAATCACGTGGGTGAGTATGCATTAGCAGTGTGGCTTTTTTTTTTTTTCTTTAGATCCAGGGGGTACCTGTGCAGGTTTGTCACATGGACATATTGCATAATGCTGGAGTCTGGTGTTCTATTGAACCCATCATCCAACTAGTGAACATAGTACCACAGTAACATAGTATGTAGATGGTTTTTGAAGCCTTGGCTTCCTCCTTCCCTTCCCACTTTTGGAGTCCCCAGCACCCATTGTTTTCATCTTTATGTCTGTGTGTACCCATTTTTTAGCTCCCACTTATAAACAAGAACATGTGATATTTGGTCTTCTGTTTCTGCCTTAATTCACTTAGGATAATAGCCTCCAGCTGCATCTATTACTGAAAAGGACACGATTTCATTCTTTTCTATAGCTGTATAATATTCCATCATGTCTGTGTTTCACGTTTTCTGTAGCAAACCCACCATTGATGGACACTGAGGTTGACTCCATGACTTTGCTATTGTGAATAGTGCTACAGTGAACATATGGGTGCAGATGTCTTTTTCTATTTTTTTCTGACAGAGTCTTGCTCTGTCACCAAGGCTGGAGTGCAGTGGTGTGATCTTGGTTTGCTGCAACCTCCGCCTCCTGGGTTCAAGTGATTCTTCTGCCTCAGCCTCCTGAGTAGCTGGGATTACAGGCACCTGCCACCACGCCCGGCTAATTTTTGTATTTTTAGTAGAGACGGAGTTTCGCCATATTAGCCAGGATAGTCTCAAACTCCTAACCTCAAGTGATATGCCCGCCTTGGCCTCCCAAAGTGCTGGGATTACAGGCCTGAGCCAAGATGCCCGGCTGGGTGCAGATGTCTTTTTGCTAGAATGATGTCTTTTACTTTGGGAGATACCCAGGAAGGCGATTGCTGGGTTGAAAGGTGGTTCTTTTTTTTTGAGATGGAGTCTTGCTCTGTCCCCCAGGCTAGAGTGCAATGGCATGGTCTCGGCTCAGTGCAACCTCTGCCTCCCGGGTTCAAGCAATTCTTCTGCCTCACCCTCCTGAGTAGCTGGGATTACAGGCACCTGCCACTATACCCAGCTAATTTTTTTTTGTATTTTTTTAGTAGAGATGGGGTTTCATCATGTTGACCAGGCTGGTCTTGAACTCCTGACCTCTTGATCCGCCCAGCTCAGCCTCCCAAAGTGCTAGGATTACAGGCGTGAGCACCCGGACTGAAGGGTCATTCTACCTTTAGTGCTTTGAGAAATCTCCAGACTGCTTTCCACAGTGGCTGAACTAACTTACATTCCCAACAGAGTGTAACTATTCCCATTTCTCTGCATCCTCATGTCCTCACCAACATCTGTTGCTTTTGAGTTTTTTGGCTGAGATATCTGTTGAACACTGAAGAAGACAGACCGTTTTTCAACATTTTAGAGACTTGGAAAGCCAAAAGATACTGCAACGTTCTCAAGTCCAGCAACCACAGAAGGAGGCTGCCCTGTCATCCTGAGTCTTTACACAGGGAGGACTCCTAGCATCCAGCCAAGGAGGTGCTGGTGGTGGCTTCAGCAGAGGCAGGCAGGGGAAGAAAGGGATCCTGTATGTCCTGTTGGCTCTTGTTAACAAAGGGTCAGCACTGCCAAATCTTTGACTTCAACAATCAAAACATTCAACAAATAAGAACAAGAGGATAATTTTGCAGTGGCTCACACCTGTAATCCCAGCATTTTGGGAGGCCAAGACAAGCAGATCACCTGAAGTTGGGAGTTTGAGACCAGCCTGACCAATATGGAGAAACTTCATCTCCACTAAAAATAAAAAATTAGCCAGGCGTGGTGGTGCATGCCTGTAATCCCAGCTACTTGAGAGGCTGAGGCAGGAGAATCACTTGAACCCAGGGGGTTGAGGTTGCAGTGAGCCAAGATTGCACCACTGCACTCCAGCTTGGGCAAGAAGAGTGAACCTCTGTCTCAAAAAGAAAAAAAGAGAGAGAGACAAGCTCTGTGTAGAGAGGAGTTCTGGAGAAAATCAGTTGCTGATTCTGCGGTGAAGTGCAGGAAGTTTTATAGAAAAGCTTGAGGCAGTGATGATTGATGTACATAGGGCAGGAAAGATTGGTTGGAATGGGTGTGCCGTTTGTATAGCCTGCACAAATCTGGTCACCTCCACTCTAATCTTTTATTATCCAGATCACCTGATGCCTGTTTCTTTACTGTACACGTGATAACAGAAAAAAAGGAAGATGGAGCCCCCATGTTAAACATGCCCGACTTCTATATAGGGAAAGCTGCTGGCATTCACTCATGCAAGCTTCCAGCTTGCTTATCTATGTCTGCAGCTTGATTTTTCAGGCTGTTCTTTGTTAGAAAAGAGATGATTTGGGGGCTGCTTTGTGTTAAAAAGGAAATTCCAGGGAGGTCTCTGTTGCCCTCACTATCTGCCTAAATAATTTCTTTCTAGCTCGGGTATCATATTGATGAAGTTTCACGCACTTATACAAGTAACTGGGGATTTGGGGGCGAACTTTATAGGGGAGATCTTTGTCATGGTTCTCAAAGGATAAATTAGAGTTTACTGGTCAAAGAACAGAAGGAAAGGCATTCCAGGCAGGAGAAATCGTGAATCTGAAGGATCTGAAGCACGGATGAGCATGGCATTGTGGAGGAATTGTAAATACGTTGTGAAAATGCCCTAACTCCATTCTCAGGCCTGTGCAGACATCACTAATCAACTGTGGCCCTTTCTCACTAAGTTTTGCAATCTTTCTCAACATGATGCTCCAGGAAGCTACTACCACTCCAGTTTGAATTGGAATCCAAATGAAATCCATTCCTGGAAGCAAGGGAGAATGTTGGAGAATGGATGAATAGGGTGCTGGAGTCAGAATATGAAAAGCTAAGATTAGATTTTCTGGGTTGACAAATGTCTTCCATAAAAGGCCAGACAGTAAGTATTTTCAGCAGGCTGATACAGCTGCTCCACTCTGCCACTGTAGCATGAAAACAGCCGCAGAAGCTGAGTATGGTGGTTCACATTTGTAATCCCACGCTTTGGGAGGTTGAGGCAGGTGGATCACTTGAGGTCAGGAGTTTGAGACCAGCCTGGCCAACATAGTGAAACCTTGTCTCCACTAAAAATACAAAAATTAGCTGGACATGCTAATGCATGCCTGTAATTTCAGCTACATGTGAGGCTGAGGCAGGAGAATCGCTTGAACACAGGAAGCGGAGGTTGCAGTGAGCTGAGATCACGCCGCCGCACGCCTGCCTGAGCAACAGAGCGAGACTTTGTCTTGAAAACAAACAAGCAAAAATGGCCACAGATAAAAGTAAATGAATGTGTGTGGCCATGTGCTAATAAAACTTTATTTACAAAAACAGATATGGGGCCAGAACTGCCCCAAAGCCACAGATTTCCTAACCCTGCTCAAGGCAGCAGTGGAAAGGACTTCAGGCTGGGAATGACAGAAAACACTTCTCAAGACAACAAAAGTTGAAGGTAAAGGTAACTGGAGTGAGATGAAACTAGCAGCAGAAAGAGTAGTGATAGGGCTATGAATAGTCTGAGTTGGAGTTAAGAAAAATATGAACCTGCTAGAGGAAATGGACCAGGTTTTAGAAATGCTTGTAAGGGGAGTGGGTAAGACTTGGGGCCAAGAGAGATGTGGAAGTGGCCCATGTTCGAGAAAGCAGAAATGGAGATGAATTAGAGGATTTCCGTTTGGGAGGTTGGGTAGATGGATGGTGATGTCATTAATGAGGCTAGAGAAAGAGGAACCGACTTGGAGCTAGACACAGAATGAATTCGGGCTTAAACCTGTTAGTTAGAGGTGCTGGTCAGACACTGGAAGTGAGCCATACTTTAGAAAATTGGAAATAGGAATTTTGAGCTCAGGAGAGACTGGAGTGGGAGAAACAGATACTGGAGTTTTCTCCCTTAAAGACACACTTTAAGCTAGAGAAATGATGATCAGTGATGTGTAAAATGGATTAAGAATAAAGCTCTGTGCTCCAGGTGTGGTGGATCACGCCTATAATCCCAGCACTTTGGGAGGCCAAGGCAGGCAGATCATGAGATCAGGAGATCAAGACTATCCTGGCCAACATGCTGAAATCCCGTCTCTACTAAAATACATAAAAATTAGCTGGGCGTGGTGGTGCGCACCTGTAATCCTAACTATCAGGAGGGTGAGGCCGAATAATCGCTTGAACCCGGGAGGCAGAGACTGCAGTGAGCTGAGATCATGCCACTGCACTCCAGCCTGGGTGAGAGAGCAAGACTCAATCTCAATAAAAAAATAAAAATAAAAAAAGTTAAGGCTCAGTGGAAGACCAACATCTAAAGATTGGGAGAAGGAAGATGTACGAGATATACGAGAACAGTAAAAGATAAGCAGGTGAGAATTCCTGGATAGAGGAGTGTCCAGGAAATCAAAGGACAGGAAGTGCCAACTCAGCGGACCAGCTTCTGCTGAAGCGTCAAGTAGAGAGACTGCTGGATTTGGTAGTTAGGAGGTTGTGTTAGTCAGGGTTTCTGGAGAGACAGAAACAGTAGGATGTGTGTATATAGGATGTGTGTATACTACTTGATTGGATTTACCTGCTTCATTGCAGGGCTGCTAGTTATTGTTTGAATGCATTCTTGGTGAATTTTAAATTATCTTTTTTCTAAAAAAAAAAATACTTTAGGCCAGGCTCGGTGGCTCACACCTGTAATCCCAGCACTTTTGGAGGCTGAGGCAGGCAAATCATCTGATGTCAGGAGTTCAAGACCAGCCTGGCCAACATAGTGAAACCCTGTCTCTACTAAAAATACACACACACAAAAATAGCTGGGCACGGTGGTGGGTGCCTGTAGTCACAGCTACTCAGGAGGCTGAGGCAGGAGAATCGCTTCAACCCGGGAGGTGGAGGTTGCAGTGAGCCGAGATCGCACCACTGCACTCCACCCTGGGTGACAGAGTGAGACTCCTTCTCAAAAAAAAAAAAAAAAATTCTTTAAACATTTTCAGGCTTTTGAGGGAACATAATTAAGTGACTTGGAAATAGTTTGATACGTTCAAGTCTTGATTCTAAGACTGCATAGAGTGGTTACAGAATGTTCTTAAGTCTAGGGGTAATTTGCCCCTGTTAATGGTATAATACTTTCCTGATAATTTTACCTGAAGTTCTGGACGTTAGGAGAGTCTACCCTAACATACAGAGAGTCAGTTTACAGAAAATCTCCCCTAACGTACAGTTAATCTGTGTATTAGACTCCCCTAATGCACAGAACTTCAGGTAAAATTGGGTAATAGGAACAAACCATTTGGAGAATAGGAACAAGCTAGTTCCAGTCCTTCGTGAACTCCGAAGATTGTTCTGTCTGCTCCTTTTTAGGAGGCTTTTCCTAGTTTTGGTTAGTCTCCTTGCAAGCATTTTCTGGCAAGAACTCAAACACTGATGGGAAACCCTCTGCCAATCTCTCCCTTCCCCACTCCCCAGCCCCTCTGTAGCCCCCTACCCTGTGGTATTTTGTCTCACAAATTCTTTTTTTTTTTTTTTTTCAGATGGAGTTTTGTTCTTGTTGCTCAGGCTGGAGTGCAATGGCGCAGTCTTAGCTCACTGCAACCTTCACCTCCTGGGTTCAAGCGATTCTCTTGCCTCAGCCTCCCAAATAGCTGGGATTAAAAAGGCACCTGCCACCACACCTGGCTAATTTTTGTATTTTTAGTAGAGATGGGGTTTCGTCATGTTGACCAGGCTGGTCTTGAACTCCTGGCCTCAGGCAATCCACCGACCTCAGCCTCACAAAGTGCTGGGATTACAGGTGTGGGCCACCGTGCCCAGCCGTCTCCTCATACTTTGAACTTTATTTTCTCAATTCAGCAAGACTGCTGGACTTTTAGGGGGTTACTTCTCCCTGAGCAATGACCCAGACTCTCTTAAAAGTACTGAGTAGAAGGCCTGAGAAAGTTACCTCATTTTTTTCTCCTTTTAGAGATCACTATAAACATAAGTATTCAATGCCTATTCTCCAATATCTGTAACTCATAATGTCATACAATGTTATTTTAGTTGTTTAATGTGGGAGGGTAAATCCCATCCTCATTATTTTTATCACAATGACAAATGGAGCCTTATCACGCACATGGAATGGGAAATTTTGTGTCTGTGAACACATCTGGAGGATTATGAGAAATGATGAAGCGTGACTCCTATAAGAGTATATCCATTTCCTCTGGCGGCCATAACAAGGTACCACATATGGGGCGATTGAAACCATGGAAATTAATTTTCTCACAGTTCTGGAGGCTCGTGGTCTGAGATCAAGATGTTAGCAGGGTTGGCTTTTTACGAGGCCCCTCTCCTTGGCTTGTTGATGGCGGTCTCCTCCTTTGTCTTCCCGTGGCCATCCCTTTGTGTGTGTGTGTGCTCTAATCTATTTTTAGATGTACATAACTCGTATTGGATTAGGGCCCACACGTGACCTTATTTTAACTTAATGACCTCTTGAAGAGCCCTGTTTTCAAGTACAGTCACCTTCTGCGATACTGGGGATTAGAACATCAGCATGTGAATTTTTTTTTTGAGATGGAGTTTTGCTCTTGTCACCCAGGCTGGAATGCAATGGCATGATCTTGGCTCACTGCAACCTCCGCCTCCCAGGTTCAAGTGATTCTCCTCTCTCAGCCTCCCAAGTAGCTGGGATTACAGGTGCACACCAGTATGCCTGGCTAATCTTTGTATTTTTAGTAGAGATGGGGTTTCACCATGTTGGCCAGGCTGGTCTTGAACTCCTGACCTCGGGTGATCCACCCACTTCAGCCTCCCAAAATGCTGGGGATTACAGGCGTGAGCCACCGTGCCTGGCCAAAAGATGTGCTTTAATTTAAGACAGTTTCCACGATGGACATTTGGTGCTCAATGCCATCGAGGAGCTCCAGGGGGCAGTGTAGAGCACTTGTCTTAGATACTAGCAGATTGTGCCAGTTTTTGTCCATTATACATTTGGAGGTTGTTCCCATGATATCTAGTCCTTGGGTTTCTTTTTTTTTTAATTTTATTATTATTATTACTATTATTTGTGACAGAGTCTTGCTCTGTCGCCCAGGCTGGAGTGCAGTGGCATGATTTCGGCTCACTACAACCTCCACCTCCCAGGTTCAACGATTCTCCTGCCTTAACCTCCAGAGTTGCTGGGATTACAGGCAAGCGCCACAACGCCCAGCTAACTTTTTTGTATTTTTAGTAGAGATGGAGTTGCGCCATGTTGGTCAGGCTGGTCTCAAACGCCTGACTTCATGATCCACCCGTCTTGGCCTCCCAAAGTGCTAGGGATTACAGGTGTGAGCTACTGTGCCTAGCCAATAGATGTGCTTTAAGACAGTTTCCACTATGGAAATTTGGAGCTCAATTCCACCGAGGAGCTCCAGGGGGCAGTGTAGAGCACATGTCTTAGATATTAGTAGATTCTACCAGTTTTTGTCCATTATATATTTGGGGGCTGTTTCCACGACTATTCCTTGGGTTTCTACCCTGCTCTGTGCATGATGTAAACAAACTTCAATAGCCGGAAGTCCTCAGAGCAAGTGTAGCCCCCAGGCAAAATGTCACAGGTGCTCAAATTGAAATTCCAGGCAGCATCCATGACATGCTAAGTGCTGAGCATATAATCAGCTACAGATCACACCTGCTACACACCCCTAACTCTTCTGTCCCTTCCAGGTGCTGTGCTCCATGATTGCAGGGCTGCTGCACTTCCTCTACCTGGCTTCCTTCACCTGGATGCTCCTGGAAGGGCTGCACCTCTTCCTCACCGTCAGAAACCTCAGGGTAGCCAACTACACCAGCACGGGCAAATTCAAGAAGAGGTTCATGTACCCTGTAGGCTACGGGATCCCGGCTGTGATTATTGCTGTGTCTGCAATAGTCGGACCCAAGAATTATGGAACATTCACTCAGTAAGCACAGTGTGTGTCTTTATGAAGGTGGTAGTGATGGCCACAGTTCTTGTGTGACTTAAAATCAAAATATTTTCTTAGTCCGTCTTTTCTGTTTTTTTTAAACAGAGTTTTGCTCTTGTTGCCCAGGCTGGAGTACAATGGTGAGGTCTCGGCTCACCACAACCTCCACCTCCTGGATTCAAGGGATTCTCCTGCCTCAGCCTCCCAAGTAGCCAGGACTACAGGCGCCTACCACCACACGGGCTAATTTTTATATTTTTAGTGGAGACAGGGTTTCTGCATGTTGGTAAGGCTGGTCTCGAACTCCTGACCTCATGTGATCCACTCACCTCGACCTCCCAAAGTGCTGAGGTTACAGGCATGAGCCGACTCGCCCAGCCCTTAGTCCATCTTTTAATTGCCAATTATACTTCAAACCAGTCTTTCCTTAAGCCTGAATTCTATTTTCTCTTTAAAATCCCTAGAACAATGGTTCTGAGCATCTTTGAGGTTGGATCCCTTTGAGAATCTTGTTGAAAGTCAAAGCCACTTTCCCCAGACAAAGGTACATATACAAGAAATTCTGAATAAAACTTCAGTTAATTCAGAGACAGGAAAAGCAAATTCAGGCCAGGCGCGGTGGCTCACACCTGTAATCCCAGCACTTTGGAAGGCTGAGGCAGTAGAATCGCTTGAGCCCAGGAGGCGGAGGTTGTGGCGACTCCACCTGGGAGGTGGAGGTTCAAGCTGGAAACAAAGCATCTCTTTAAGAGGGACAACATTGAGAGGCCGAGGTGAGCAGATCACCAGAGGTCAGGAGTTCAAGACCAGCCTGGCCAACATGATGAAACACCTTCTCTACTAAAAATACAAATAATTGGCTGGGCATGGTGGTGCATGCCTGTATTCCCAGCTACTCGGGAGGCTGACGCAGGAGAATCGCTTGAGCCCAGGAGGTGGAGGTTGCGGCGAGCTAAGATCGTACCATTGCAGTCCAGCCTGAGCAACAAGAATGAAACGCCATCTCAAAAAAATAAAGAAAAGAAAATTCAGAACCCCCCATTAAGGTGCATGGGCTACGTGTTCTGCTGGATTCTGAAAGAGTAGGTGTAATGGGCTGAGAGTATCCAAGATGTAAAGAAAAACACCACTATTAAAACTATCAAAGGCCTATGATGCGTGAGAAATAGTGCTTCCCCTATGCAGTAAGTAGCTCATGCCATTCTCACCACGACCCTATGAAGTCAGCAGTTTCTTTTTTCTTTTTTTGGGACGGAGTCTTGCTCTGTCACCAGGCTGGAGTGCAATGGCATGATCTCGGCTCACTGCAACCACGTCTCCCAGGTTCAAGCGATTCTCCCCTCTCAGCCTCCCGAGTAGCTGAAATTACAGGCACCTGCCATCATGCCCAGCTAATTTTTGTATTTTTTAGTAGAGACAGGGTTTCACCATGTTGGCCAGGCTGGTCTTGAACTCCTGACCTCAGTGATCCTCCTGCCTTGGCCTCCCAATGATGTTATCCCTCTTAAAGTCAAAGAGATGCTTTGTTTCCAGGTTCAACTCCACATCCTGCCAGAATGCTTGGAGATAAAATAGTAGAGGAGTTGACCAACATTTTTGATAAAGGGCCAGATAGTAAATATGTTTGGCTTTGCAGGCCATGGGGTCACTGAGGTGACTAGTCAAGGTTGCCCATGTAGTGTGAAAGCAGCATTGTTGATTCATAAATGAATGAGTATGATTGTCTTTCAATAAAACTTACGAAAGCAAGTGGTGGGCTGGATCTGACCCATAGGCCATAGTTGGCAACCCTTGGAATAGAACTTGAGTTTGGAAGCTTTTCTGCCTACCGAAAGTTGGAGTCAGGCTCTCAGGTTCCCTTTAAAAAAAAGTTATCTGGGCTCAGCATGGTGGCTCACACCTGTGATCTTAGCACTTTCGGAGGCCGAGGTGGGTGGATCACGGGGTCAGGAGTTCAACATCAGCCTAACCAACATGGTGAAACCCTGTTTTTACTAAAAATACAAAAATTAGCTGGGCATGGTGGCACACACACCTGTGATCCCAGCTACTCAGGAGGCTGAGGCAGGAGACTCGCTTGAACACAGGAGGCAGAGGTTGCAGTGAGCTGAGACCACGCTACTGCACTCCAGCCTGGGTGACAGAGTGAGACTCCATCTCAAAAAAATAAAATAAAATAAAGTAAGTTATACTACCTTTGCTATCATAAGCCAAAAAATAAAACAAATTATTTGGACAACAGAGTACTTGGTGCATGGAATATGCTTAATTAGAGTTGGTTTTTGTAGCTGTAGTTAAATTATTGTTTTTACTCTCTTGCTCATTATAGCAATCATTATTGACCTGCTAACTACATTTAGTACCGTTAATTCATTGCTAGGAACTCTATTCAAAAACTTCAAGCACATTATCTTATTTAATCTTTCCTACAAATTCTATATGAAAGCAATGACAAAATCCTCTGATGAAAAAACAAATCAAAGGATATCCAAATAAAGAGATAGTCTATGTTCATGGATAAGACAACTCAATGTTGTCAAGATATCAGCTCTTCCCAACTTGATCTACAGATCCAATATCTTCCAAATCAAAATCCCAGAAAATTATTTTGTGGCTATTGACAAACGGATTCTGAAGTTTAGATAAAGGAGGCAAAAGACCTAGAATGGCCAACACTATTTAAGAGAACAACGAAGCCACAGAACTGGCATTACCGAGCTTCAAGCCTCAGTATACAGCTACAGTAATCATTTAATCTTTCCAGTACTTTGATCATTCCTACTATAGCCTTGAGAAAACTCAGCCTCAGAGCATATATCTGTGTCAGATAAGTGCCCACATCTGACTCCATCTAAAATTCAGAATTCTGAGTCAAGCAACTCCTGGCCCTGTTCGGATCTTGCACCAGGAGCCGGCATTCAAACTCTGCCTTCTCCCAAGAAGAGGCAGCTAATGCTTCTCCCTCTCTCAACAGCTGCTGGCTCAAGCTTGATAAAGGATTCATCTGGAGCTTCATGGGGCCAGTGGCAGTCATTATTTTGGTAGGTGATATTTATTTATGGGTGTGCCCACCTTGGGTTGACCAAGCACACAAAATGGGTTTCTTATCTGTTAAAGGGGATATAAGAAGATAAGGAAATACAGCCTAATGTGATCAACCCCTCTTCCTGAAAGTACTGTCTTCATTTTTCTTTTCTTGGATTCCTCCTGGCTTACTTGTTGCTTTGATGTAATAATATCACCTCTCCTGGGACTTCTTTTTAAAACGCTGTATTCATTCATTCAACATATATTTAACTGTTGGTGTCTCTACACAGGGTGACATGGTTTCCTGTTTGCCAGGACTTTCTGATGACACCTGTTCCCTGGTAGAGACATTAACAGCACCCTTCCACTTTCAAAGTGGCCTGGTTTGAATGATAAGTTGTATAGTCACCCTAATCAAGCACCAAATGCAACTACAGGGTACTTGCTGTGTGTTGCACATAATAGAGCAGAACATGTGTGCATACCATCTTTATAAAACCTGTGTCTGTTGGGAAAAGATTCTTATGTCATCCTCAAATTAGATTATATAAAATGGCCCCAAATGAAAATTCCAAGTCATTTTTTTCATGTGGTTTCCACAGATAAACCTGGTGTTCTACTTCCAAATTCTGTGGATTCTGAGAAGCAAACTTTCCTCCCTCAATAAAGATGTTTCCACCATTCAGGACACCAGGTAAGAGGGCATCAGAAGCAGTAGTACCCACACGTTATTCCTACATGACCACATTTTGGGGAAAGAAATAACCCATGCAGAAATATGATATAAATTATTCTGGTACATGATAAAGAGTATGTGAAGGACAATTTATAGAAAAAATAGAAACTCTGATTTTCAGGTAACTTTATTTCCTTATTAAATAAATATTCATGCTGGGTGCAGTGGCTCACACTTGTAATCCCAGCACCTGGGGAGGCTAAGGAGACAGGACTGTTTGAGTCTAGGTGCTCAAGACCAGCCTGGGCAACATATTTGAGACCCCTGTCTCTAGAACAAATTTACAAAATTGGCTGGGCATAGTGATGTGCACCTGCGGTCCCAGCTATTTGGGAAACTGTGGATGGTGAATCACTTGAGCCTGGAAGGTCAAGGCTGCAGTGAACTAGGATCATGTCACTGTACTCCAGCCTGGGCAAGAGAGTGAGATCCTGTCTCAAAAAAAAATCGAAAACAAAACAAAACAAAACAAAAAAACATTCATCAAATACCTCCTTTGTATTACATACTCTTCATATGAAATTAATTCCAAGAGTATCAACATCCTCCTCCCACTTCACCAAGAGTCCATACACCTCTGGACTCCACTTTCTTTCATTGTAGAAACTCAGTTCTCATGGGTACCAATCTAAGCTATTAGAAATAATTAACAAAAACAAGTATTAAATAGGATCTTGATAGATGCTGGGTATTTACCAATATTATTTCACAGAATGCTAATAATTTCAACCCATGTGGTGAATGCTGGTAATACACTCATTGATAATATGAGCCAGCAGCTCACCTTACCCAAGAGTGGGTAAGGATCTTGCATTGGTGAGTCATGTGCATGAAAACTAAAGAACTATCTGTCTAATTTCAGACCCTGTGTCTAGTCTCCTCTACTTATCAGACCAATTTGACATTTCTTAACCTTGGTTTCCTCAATCCTCGAGGATCAAAGTGTCACCCTTCTTAGTATTTCTCCATCCCCCTATTTCTCAATTCCTTACCCTCAAATGCCTCACTTCTTCCTCAGAACTGCAAACAGCATGCCCCATGTCTGATCTAATCCCCAGCAGCAATGCCCTGCTGCTAGCTTCTTCCTCTTGCTGGTGAATAGACTGTTTTCCTGTTGTGCTACTCTAAGTTAATATCATCCTTTGGGGTAGAGGTTAACTATCTTGTCTGTTTCCTAAGTAATAAATCTGAAATTAACACTGACATCATGGAAACATTGTGCTCTTTCAATAGGAAGGAGTTAGATTCTAGAAATTTCAGACATCGTGGCAGGAAGGGGAGGTAGGGAAAGAAGAGTCGACAAACTTGTTCCAGATCTGTTAGAAGCCCCCATCCACTTGAGTCCCTTTGCCTTTTAAGCTTCAGAATGAACCACTGCGCTGCAGAATCGCGTATCTGTGGCTCCCTTTTCCTGCACCTTGTTTCTGTCCTCTCTCCCTGCAGATTGACTTCCCACAGTTGATGAACAGGGCAGAGCCACCCCAAAGGGGTTTCACAGGTCCATTCTCCAAGCCTCTTACTTCAAATGCTTAAGAGAGAAAATCTGGTTGGCTGGGGGGAAAATTGATTGACTGACTCCTGATAGGTCAGGGGTCTTCACTGGGGCACCTGGCTATAGTCAGTAAGATGAAGCCATATGGCACCATTTAGCCCAAACAGAAGGCTGTCATGGGAGAATCCTGATATGCCAGTGATGCCATCTCCTAAAGGAGATATAGGTAGGTTGTCTGTCTTTTCTGTAAGCATAAATGGAAGAAGGGCTGGATATAAGAAAAACTACCAAGCTAGATAGCAGCTGTGGAAAACCTAGGAACCAAATGAGGAACAGGAAGGACTAATTAGCAAGCTTATCACAAACCATAATATTTATTGAGTACCAGCTGGGTGCGGTGGTTCACGCCTATAATCCCAGCACTTTGGGAGGCCGAGGTGGGTGGATCACAAGGTCAAAAGATCGAGACCATCCCAGTCAACAAGGTGAAACCCCGTCTCTACTAAAAATACAAAAATTAGTTGGGCATGGTGGTGCACGCCTGTAGTCCCAGCTACTCGGGAGGCTGAGGCAGAATTGCTTGAACCCAGGAGGCGGAGGTTGCGTTGAGCCGAGACTGTGCCATTGCACTCCAGCCTGGGTAACAAGAGTGAAACTCCGCCTCAAAAAAAAATATTTATTGAGTATCTACTATATGCTAGGCATTGTTCTAGGCACTGGAAATACAGCAGTGAGTAAAACAGACAAAGCCTGTCATTAATATGCCCTCGCAGAGTTTATATTTCCATGGTGGTAACACAAAAAGTAAAGTCTCTCTCTCTCTCTCTCTCACACACGCACACACTCATTAGCACTCCCAGCCAGCTGCCATCAACAATCCCACTCCATTATATGAAACACAATATATTTTTGTGTGAAGAAACCCAACATTATGTTATGTTCTAAAGTCAGGAATTCATCATTATTCAATTTTTTAATACAAATTTCTAGAAGGCATTTCCCACAAATCTTTCAAAAAGTCTAGGCAGAAGACATGCAGAAAAATCAAATTATTTTCAACGGCGGGGCGGGGCGGGGAGCACTATTCTCAGGGATTTGCCACGATTGAAACCATTGGTTCCGCTTCATCCTCACGCTGTGTGACCTTGTCGTATATGTTGCTTAACTGCATGAAGCTGTTGTGAGGTTTAAATAAGGGAATGCACACAAAGCATTTAGTTAGTGCTAATATTAACTACACTTGTAGTGAATACCTAGTAAACCGTAGTTGTTATTACTTTTATTCCCTGCAGAGTCATGACATTTAAAGCCATTGCTCAGCTATTTATCCTGGGCTGTTCTTGGGGCCTTGGCTTTTTTATGGTTGAAGAAGTAGGGAAGACGATTGGATCAATCATTGCATACTCATTCACCATCACCAACGTCCTTCAGGGAGTGTTGCTCTTTGTGGTACACTGTCTCCTTAATCGCCAGGTAAGGATAATTATTTTGCCTGTCATCGGCCTAGTCCCAAAGTCTAATTGAATGGCTGTTCACATTCTCACTCTTCCCTGACCTTTTATAATTGTATTTTGGGGTTGCCTTGATTTGGTGATGAGGGTTTAGGTGCTGCTGGGGTATGCTGTGAGTTTCATCTGTTTAGTGTTGTAACATATCTCTGAAGAGCATGGATCAGTCAGGATGAGGTGGATTATGCAGCAATAACAAATAGCCCCTTGCCTCCCACACTCAATCTTAGCAACTTACAACAATAAATGTTTATTTCTTGCTTGTGCTACATAACTGTGACTTAACCCACTTAACCCACATCGTCTTTCCTCTGGGATGCAGGCTGAAGGTGTGGCCCCTTCTTTAGAACATTGATGGTTTCATGGCATGGGAAAGGGAGACTGTGGGAAAGCACAGCTTAGCTCTCTTAAAGATTCTACCTTGTAGTGAGGCACCTCTGTTCTGCTCATTTAATTGGTCAAAGAAAGTGACATGACCATACTTCAGGGATGGATAATCTTCCCACAAACTCAAAGAAACTTCAAGTCTAATCCCAGTTCTTCTGCTGAGTAGGTGGCTGTGTGACTCTGGGTAAACTGCTTATCCCTTCTGAGCATCAACTGTAGTTTTCTCATCTGCAAATGTGGTGATGCCTTCAGTAGAGGCTTGAAGATTAAAATGAATCAGTGCAATCTCCTAGCATAGTCCTTGGCACATATTAAGATCTCAGTGAGGGTTGTTATTTCAATTTTACTCTCCATAGAAAATTAGGACCAGTCTTTCCGGTGTTTTCCCTTTGCTGTTGAATAAAACTACCAGCAGTTAAGGTGCTAGTGGCAAAAAAGGCTATCTTAACATGTCATTAATTTCTCTGCAATCTTTTAGTGCCTTCATGCTTGGTACTTCTCACTCACAGAAGTAAAATATAATTTGTCTTTGTAAAATGATGTTGGGCATTAAATCTTTAAATGTCATTTTAGCATATTAAGGAGGTTAGAGTAAGGCAATTCTTGAAATCACAGGCAATTCTTGGACTCACAGAGGATGGGTGAGTGTAATGGTTAGCGTCAGGGCTCTGAGTAAGAATGGCAAGGCTTCCAGTGCTGGCTGTGTGACCTTGAGCGTGTCAATTTACCTGCAAGTGTCTCAACTTCTTCACCTTTAATTGTGGGTAGGAGAAATGTCTTCCTCACTCCATTTATGTAAGAATTAAGTAATATATTGCATATACAAGGTCTTAAATATGACTAGTGTTCAATAAATGGTGACTTTCACTATCATACAATCACCAACACCACAGCATTATCATCTAAGCATCATCACCATCACTTTTGTCATTACCATCATTATCATCTTTATCATAATCACCTTCATCATCATCATCACCATCATCACCATTACCATAACCTTCATTATGATCATCACCACTTTCACCATCATCACCATCACCTCTATCATCACCCACAACATAATCATCACTATAATCACCTTCATTATCAACTTCATCATCACCCTCACCATCATCACCATTACCATCACTTTCGCCATCATCAGTTTCATTACCTTTATCACCACCTTCATCATCACCTTCATCATCACCATCATCACCATTACCATCAGCAGCATCATCTTAATTACTTTCATTACCACCACCATCAACAGTCACCTTCATCACCATCATCATCACCATTAGCATCACCTTCATTACCACCCTTATTATCATCACTGTCATCACCACAACCTTTATCATCACCACCTTCAGCATCATCACCTTCACCATCATCATCACCATCATCACCTTCATCATCTTCACATTACTTTCATCATCACTATCATCACCATCACCATGACCCATCATCACCTTCACCTTCATCAACATCACCATCATCATGATCATCTTATCATCATCATTACCATCGCTTTCACCGTTAGTTTTATTATCTTTATCAACATCATCATCATCACTATCAGCTTATCACCCTCACCATCATCACCATTACCATCACCTTCCCCAACAATTTCATCATCTTTATCATCACCTTCAGCATTATCACCTTCATCATCACCATCATCACCATTACCATCACCTTCCCCATCAATTTCATCATCTTTATCATCACCTTCAGCATTATCACCTTCATCATCACCATCATCACCATTACCATCACGTTCCTCCTCATCATCGCCATCATCTTAGTTTCCTTCATTATCACCATGAATATCATCAACAGTCACTTCATCACCATCATCAGTCATCATCTATTGAGTCCTAGTGTCTGACATTTAATATACACCTTTTTACAAGGTTTAAATAAAATGAATCAACAATAGCATGGCCAAGATTATATGGAAAACTAGAAAGAAGGTAGGGCTTGCTATCTTTATCTTTAGCCTTGCATTTTAGGATCCTTTCTCCTAAACCAAGCTCTGGATGTAACACGGACCTCTCTACTCAAATTTCCAGGTGCGAATGGAATACAAAAAATGGTTTAGTGGGATCCGGAAAGGGGTAGAAACTGAAAGCACTGAGATGTCGCGCTCTACTACCCAAACCAAGACGGTAAGATCAGCTCCTTCTGAGTGCCTTACTGGAATCCGACATCTCATGCCTCTTGAAGCTTCCTGGTTCCTTGATCTGGAAAAAAAAAGAGAGAGAGAAATTCCATTAGATTCCGGTACTATACAGCTGAACTTTCTGGGTTTTGAGACCAAAACCAGAACCTTTCTTTCTTTCTTTCCTTCCTTCCCTCTCTCTCCCTCCCTCCCTCCTTTCTTTCCTCCCTCTGCCCCCCTTCCCTCTCTTCCTCCCTCTTTTCTTCCTTCCTTTTTCTCCCTTTCTTCTTGCTCTCTCTCAGTCTCTTTCTCTCCCTCATTCCTGGTTTCCCTCTCCTTCCTTACATTTTCTTTCTGTCTTTTTCACTATCTCTTTTCCCTCCCTTCCTCCTTCTCTCTCTGTTTCATTCTTTCTATCCCTCTCTCCTCTTCCTCTCTCTTTTCCTTTCTTCCTTCAACAAACATCCAAAGGATATTTAACAAAAAGTAATTTTTAAAATTTATTAACAACATTCATTTAACAAATATTTATTGTCCGCTCTGGGCCAGGCACTGCTTAGCTGCTGGAGAACCATTAGTGAAAACACTGACAGTCGTCTTTTTTTTTTTTTTTTTTTTTTTCCCGACAATCGTCTTTGACTTCACAGAACTAACATTCTAGTTGGGTGCAGGGAATGACAACCAAAAGTGAATTTTATTATAAATGTTAGAAAGAAAAAATAGAGCAATGGAGAGCAGCCAGGAGTGACAGGGTGGAAGGATTCTAGTTTTAAATAAAGTGACTACAAGAAGCTGGCACTTGACTGAAAATTGAAGGCTGTGTATGATAAAAATGACTTTGGCCAGGTGCAGTGGCTCACGTCTGTAATCCCAGCACTTTGGGAGGCCGAGGCGGGCAGATCATGCGGTCAGGAGTTCAAGACCAGCCTGGCCAACATGGTAAAACCTCATCTCTACTAGTCTCTACTAAAAATACAAAAATTAGCCTGGTGTGGTGGCATGCGCCTATAGTCCCAGCTACTGGGGAGGCTGAGGCAGGAAAATCGCTTGAACCCAGGAGGCAGAGGTTTCAGTAAGCTGAGATGGTGCTATTGCATGCCAACCTGGGCAAGAGAGTAAGGTCTCAAACAACAAAAAGAAACCCTCCGGTTTGCGAAATTGTCTAGATTTGGAGGACGAGGAAGAGAGTCTAAGTACTTTGGTCAGAAACCACAGATTCCTGCATGCTGTGACTCGTGAAACTGGGTCTGTCCCTGTGGCAGCCTGATTGCTGAGCCCACAGAGCTGTTTCAAGAGATAGGAGCTTTATTTTGGGACAGAGAGCTTCTCAGCCAGGGTAGCACCTCTCATCGTGAGGATTAAATGATGTCAAATAAGTTAAGCGCTTGGAAGGCTGCCTGGCAGCACAGGAAGTCCCTGTAAATGTTTGTGAAAAGATAAAAGAAAATGACCATTATAGACGGTGGAGTTTTTTTGTTTTTTGTTTTTTGTTTTGACGGAGTCTCATTCTTTCGCCAGGCTGGAGAGCAGTAGCACAATCTCGGCTCACTGCAACCCCCACCTCCCGGGTTCAAGCAATTCTTTTGCCTTAGCCTCCCGAGTAACTGGGACTATAGGCACGTGCCACCACGCCCAGCTAATTTTTGTATTTTTAGTAGAGACGGGGTTTCACTATGTTGGCCAGGCTGGTCTGTCTCTTGACCTCGTGATCTGCCCACCTCTGCCTCCCAAAGTGCTGGGATTACAGGCATGAGGATTGTGGAGTTTTTTTGGAGGAGAGCGGGAAGTTGTAAAGTCAGATATTGAGCTTCAGACCTTACAGAAATCCTAGCTTGTCATCTCTGGGCAAGTTAGAAGTTTTAGTTAATTTCTGAGGTATTACAATCTCGTTCACCTTTTCTCCTTATTCTCTTCCCCCTAAGTAGGAAGAAGTGGGGAAGTCCTCAGAATTCTTTCATAAAGGAGACACTCCATCATCAGCTGCAGATTCAGCCAAGCAACTGCAGCCACAGGTTCATCTCGTCTCTGCTACTTGGCTGAAAATGAACTGACGTGTTTATCCACAGCACCCCTGGGTCGCACGCAGACCAGACAAATGCCACTATTTCTAGCTTTCCTGTGAAAAGTCCAGGCTCATTCACCTATTTTGGCTTTTTATCTTCATAGAAAGAACAGGACATCTGGGAGAATTCTTAGATCCAGAATCCAGTAGTGTGGCCTGTACAATGAAGTGTCTGAAGGATGCATTTTATTTTTTGTTTTTATTTTTATTTTTTTCTTGAGAAGGAGTCTCGCACTGTTGCCTGGGCTGGAGTGCAGTGGTGCTATCTTGGCTTACTGCAACCTCCACTTTCTTTCACTCCTTCCTTCTCTCCTTCCTTTTTTCCTTCCTTCCTTCCTCCCTCCTTTCATCCTTCTTTCCTTCCTTCCCTCTCTTCCTCCTCCTCCCTTCCTCCCTCCCTCCTTCCCTCCCAAGTGATCCTCCTGCCTCAGTCTCCCAAGTAGCTGTGATTACAGGTGCCCACCACCACGCCGGCTAATTTTTTGTATTTTTAGTAGAGACGGGATTTCATGATGTTGGCCAGGCTGGTCTCCAACTCCTGACCTCGTGATCTGCTCGTCTCAGCCTCCCAAAGTGCTGGGATTACAGGCATGAGTCACCGCACCTGCCCAAAGGATACATTTTAAAGATGGCAGGTGGGAGAGGTGGATTTTCTTCCTGCAGCTATTACCACCTTGCCAGAAACTCTAAATGGCATCTGGATTCAGCTAATAGTTCCCTTTTTGGCCTCTCTGCTGTATTTTATGCTCACAAAGACCTTACATCATCACTCCACATTCACATAATTCAACAACTTCCATATGGATCAATATTAAAGAGGGTGCTGCATTTCACAATACGAAAACACATTATCATCCCAGCTTAGGGGTGCATTGTCCCTGCACAGGCTCTTTTGTCCAAGACACTGACATTTTCCCCATTTTCTTTGCCTGAGATTTTTTATTTCTGGAGACAGAGTTTTGCTCTTGTTATCCAAGCTGGAGTGCAGTGGTGCAATCTCAGCTCACTGCAACCTCCGCCTCCGGGTTCAAGAGATTCTCCTGCCTCAGCCTCCCAAGTAGGTGGGATTACAGGTGCTCCCCACCATACCTAGCTAATTTTTTGTATTTTTAGTAGAGACAGGGTTTCACCATGTTGGCCACGCTGGTCTCAAACTCCTGACCTCAGGTGATCCACCTGCCTCAGCCTCCCAAAGTAGTGGGATTACAGATGTGAGCCACTGCACCCAGCCTGCCTGAGACTTTTTGAACCTCCACGTACACATGAGTTAAAGAACATTCTGTACGCAGCGCAACTTTTTATTTTGCATAATTTCAAATGTACGTGAATAAAAGCTGCGATAAAAGCAGTCTTCCTGGGCAGCTGACAAATCCTTGTGCCGAATTCCTACTCATGTTGCTGTTGACTCTCTGGTCCATGATGGTTGCAGAAAGACAGAATAAATAAGCCATGTATTCTAGGTGCTGCAGGTTGGAATTCTGGCTCTGCTACTGACCCTTTTTCCTCCCTTCCAACTTGAAGGCTGCCTTTTTTCTTTCCTGCCTCTTCCATTCTTTGGCATTTTTTCTTTTTTTTTGAGACAGAGACTCGCTCTGTCAGACAGGCTGGAGTGCAGTGACGCGATCTCAGCTCACTGCAACCTCTGCCTCCCAGGTTCAAGCGATTCTTCCACCTCGGCCTCCTAACTGGGACTACAGGCGCCCACCATCACACCCAGCTAATTTTTGTATTTTTAGTAGACCCGAGGTTTCATCATGTTGGCCAGGCTGCTTTCAAACTCCTGACCTCAGGTGATCCACCTACCTCGCGAGGCCTCTCAAAGTACTAGGATTACAGGCATGAACCACCATGCCCGGCCACATCACCACGCCCGGCTAATTTTTGTATTTTTAGTAGAGATGGGGTTTCACCATGTTGGCCAGGCTGGTCTCAAACTCCTGACCTCAGGTGATCCACTTGCCTCGGCCTCCAAAAGTGCTGGGATTACAGGCGTGAGCCACCGAGCCCAGCTGAGAAGTAGGAAATTATACTCTACAACTCCCTCTCTGTTATCAGAAGTTGGGGAAGCTATGACTAAGAGCACAACCTTTCTGGTAAGTGGTGAGTGTGGAACATTTTCTTTTCTTTTTTTCTTTTTTGAGACAGAGTTTTGCTCTTTGTTGCCCAGGCTGGAGTGCAATGACGCAATCTTGGCTCACCGCAACCTCTGCCTCCTGAGTTCAAGCAATTCTCCTCTCTCAGTCTCCCAAGTAGCTGGGATTACAGGCATGTGCCATCATGCCCAGCTAATAGAGACAGGGTTTCACCTGTTGGTCAGGCTGGTCTTCAACTCCTGACCTCAGGTGACTCACCCGCCTCAGCCCACCCCAAAGCACTGGGATTACGTAAAGGCATGAGCCTTTATTTTCTTTTCTTCTAGATAAGTGATAGTGTAACGTATTCAGTTGGAGCAGGTTCAGGGATGGTGCGTGGTCCATCTCCTGAGGGGGATGGATCTGAATGTTTAAAGTTATGTTGAAATAAGTGTCTTTAAAATGTCATCATTCCGATTTGCTTCTAGATACAATGTTTAATTTCTTTCAATTAAAAAGGCGACTGAAAGCAGGAGTTCTCAAGGCGGGTATTTTTACCCTCCTCCCACCTCCCACCCATTTCCCCACCCCCACCCCCCACCCCCCTACCTTCCCACCTCCGGCCCCACCCAGGATGGTCAACAATGTCTGGAGGCATTTTTGGTTGTCAGGCATTGGGAGACCTGGGTGCTACTGCCACCTACTGGATACGTAGCAGGATGTCAGAGATGCTACTCGACATCCTGTAATGGGAAAGACAGTCCCTTTCAGTAATGAATTATCCAGCCCAAAATGTCACTAATACTGAGCCTGGAAACCCAGATTTAAAGATGGTGTGGAATTTTTTTTTTCAAGCCCAGATGAGGCATGGGCCAAACAAAGATAATAAACACCAGGCTGGGCTCGGTGGCTCGCACCTGTAATCTCAGCACTTTGGGAGGTCAAAGTGGGAGGATCACTTGAGACCAGGAGTTTGAGATCAGCCTGGACAGCATGTGGAGACTATAGTCTCACCTACTTGGGAGGCTGAGGTGGGAGGATCGCTTCAGCCCAGGAGATCAAGGCTGCAGTGAGCTATGATTGCACCACTGCACTCCAGCCTGGGCAAAAGAGCCAGACTCTGTTGGAAAAAAACCCCAAAAAACAAAAAACAGGCTCAGTGGCTCATGCCTCACACCTGTTATCAAAGCACTTTGGGAGGTTGAGATGGGCAGATCACTTGAGGTCAGAAGTTTGAGACCTGCCTGGCCAACATGGTGAAACCCCACCTCTACTAAAAATACAAAAATTTGCTGGGCATGGTAGCAGGTGCATGTAATCTCCCAGCTACTCGGGAGGCTGAGGCAAGAGAATTGGTTGAACCTGGAGGCAGAAGTTACTGTGAGCCAAGACCACACCACTGCACTCCAGCCTTGATGACAGAGCGAGACCCTGACTCAAAGTGAGACCACCTCTGAGGTATGACTCATGCTCCAGTGCTCCCCAGGGATCAGGCTGCAGTCGCTTCCAGCTGAGACCATGACCTTGCCCTCCAACTTCCCAACCCCATCCTGACTCCCTCACTCTTCTGCTCCAAGCAGTCCCTCAACAACTTACAGGCACCACTATCCTGGTCTCAGGCTCTGCTTTTAGAACACCTGACCTCAATCACTTATTGTCATTTTATAAATCATAATACTAGTAATACAATGAGCACAGAGTTGTTGTTACTGGAAACTTAAACAAAAGAGATCTGTTTTGAAGATTCTGAAAATCAGAATCTATTATTTATAAAAGCCATTATTTATAAAACCAAGAGTGGTCACTTGAGGAGACAGAATATCAGAATAGTATTCTGTTGCTGGGCAGTAGATAGACACACTCTCTTTCCTGGATGTATTCATTTAATAAATATTATTAACCCAATCAGTGACCCCGATCTTCTGCTGGATGGTAGACTTACAGAGATAAATGAGACAAGGAACTCATCTGATCGTGATCCAACATACCAAGTATTACAAATAAAAAGTCAGTAACTTTAGGCAAAATGGAACAGAAAGGTCACATCAGGAGGCAACCAGACGGCTTAGAACTGATGACGGAAAGATTTTCTGTGAGCAAAAATTAAGGAAACCTCAAATGACTATATCTCTAATGGCTACTTTTTAAATTATTTCAAATTTTTATCTATTTATTTATTTAAAAACCAGACTATGAGACTGGCTAATTTTTGTATTTTTGGTACAGAGTTTTACTGCATTGCTCAGACTAGTCTTGGACTCCTGGGCTCGAGTCACCCACCTACCTCAGCCTCCCAAAGTGCTAGGATTACAGCCATGAACCACCATGCCCGGCCTCTAATGATTTATTTTTTACAGTTTGGGAAAGTTTTGGCAGCCTTTGTATAGTGATAAATGTTTGTCTTTAATCAAACATTAAGGGGAACATATAAATTTCTTCCCACTTGTAATCTTCTAATTTTAAAGGCACTTACATAGTTGAGTGTTAAAATTTTAGCTCAAAAATGTTCATTACAGTGTTGTTTAAAGTGCTGAAAATTTAGAAATGATACAAACTTGGATTAAATACTTTATGATGCATAAATCCCTAGATTATCAGGCAGACGTTCAGAAAAAAAGTTTTTAAATATTTGGGGCTAGGTGCAGTGGCTCATGCCTGTAATCCTAGCACTTTGAGAGGCTGAAGCAGGAGGACTGCTTGAGCCCAGGAGTTCGAGGCCAACCTGGGTAATATAGTGAGACTACTTCTCTACCCCAGCTCTATAATTAAAAAAAAAAAAAAAATTAGCTGGCATAGTAGTGGGCACTTGTTGCTCCAGCTACTTGGGAGGCTGAGGTGGGAGGATACTTGAGTGCAGGAGTTTGAAGCTGTAGTGAGCTATGATTGTGCCAACTATACTGCAACCTGGGCGAAAGAGTGACACCTATCACTAAATAATGATTGGCCAGGTGCAGTGGTTCATGCCTGTAATCCCAGCACTTTGGGAGGCTGAGGTGGGTGGATCACCTGAGGTGAGGAGTTCAAGACCAGACTGGCCAATATAGTGAAACCCTGCCTCTAATGAACATAAAAAAAAATTAGCTGGGTGTGGTGGTGCATGCCTGTAGTCCCAACTACTCAGGAGGCTGAGGTAGGAGAATTGCTTGAATCCAGGAAGTAGAGGTTGTGGTGAGCAGAGACTGCACCACTGCACTCCAGCCTGGGTGACAGAGTGAGACTCTTGTCTCAAAAAAGAAAAAAGAAAGATGTAGAGTGGCAGGATGAAATTTTTAAAAGACCAACCTATATGCTGCCTACAAGAGACTCACCTCACTGTTAAACAGACTGAAAGTGAAGGAATGGATAAAGATACATCATGCAAAGAGAAACCAAAAGTGAGCAGAGGTAGTCATACGTATACCAGGTAAAATTGATGACAAGTCAAAAACTGTAACAAAAAGAACCAAAGAAGACCGTTACATAATGATATAGCAGTTTAACAAGAGGCTTTAACCATCATCAGCATATATACACCCAACGCCAAAGCATCCAAATATATAAAGCAAATGTTATTATATCTAAGGGACAGATAAGACCACGAAATTCAGTTCTCACAGGGGACTTCAACATCCCAATTTCAACAATAGATAGATCGTCTAGACGAAAAATGAACAAATCAACATTGACTTAAACTATTCCATAGACCGTATGGATCTAGCACACATTTACAGAACATTCCAACCAACTATTGAAGAAAACACTTTCTTCTCCACTATAAATAGAACATTTTCTAGGCTAGATCCTGTTGGGCCATAAAACAGTCTTAACATATTTAAGAAGATAGAGATCATATCAAGTATGGATATGACCACAATGGAATAAAAATAAAAATCAATGACAACAAAAACCTTGGAAAACTTACAGCTATGTGGAAATTAGACCTTATGCTCCTAAATAACCAGTGGTTCAATGAAGAAATTAAAGGGAAACTTAAAAAATCTTGAGACAAATGAAAATGGAAATACATCATACAAAACCCCGTAATACATAGCAAAAGGAAAGCTCATAGCAATGAACACCTACCTCAAAAAGAACAAAAGTTTCTAATAAACAACCCAACTATGCACCCCAAGGAATTTGAAGAACACAGCTAACCCAAAATTGGTAAAAGGAAGGAAGTAATAAGACTCAGAGCATAAATAAACAAAATACAGACTAAAAAGCAATTCAAAAGATCAATAAAGTCTTGGTGTTTTGAAAAGATAAACAAAATTGACAAACCTTTAACTAGACTAAGAAAATAGAGAAAATACCCAAATAAGTGAAATCAATACAATATTATTAACTATAGTTCTAATGCTGTACATTAGATTTCTAAACTTATTTTTCCTACATAACTGCAACTATGTGCCTTTTGACCTACTTCTCGCAATTTCTCCTTCACCTCATCCTTGTTCCTAGTATTCCATTATTCTATGCTTTGTTTCTGTGTGTTTGATTTCCTCAGATTTCATATATGAGATTATGCAGTATTTGTCCTTCCGTGCCTGGCTTATTTCATTTAGCATAATGTCCTCTAGGTTCCTTTCTGTTGTTGGAAATGTCAGGAATCTCTTTTTTTAACACCAAATAATATTTTTTAATGATTCTTCTTTTTGGAAGCCAATTTTAAAAGTTATTGATGAGTTTACTTCCATCAAAACCAGTAAAGTAAAATTTTAATAATTCTAGTTTGGGGACACACACTCACCTCGGCCGCAGCGCCGTTCGCTCCCGCGGGCCGCACGCTCCAACTTCAGCCCGTGGGCCTAACACGCGCGCGACCCACGCGGACTCCAATGCCCCTGGGTTGCGCCCCACTTCTCTACGAGCCTGCCCCAGCCTTCTGCGCACAACCCAGGCGAGTTTCAGCCCCCAGCTGCGCGCCTCGGCAGGCGCTGCGCTCTCGCCAGGCGGTCTCCGGCCGCTGCCCGCGCTCCGCAGGCGGCTTTCAGAATTCCCGCCAAAGCTTCTCCGCCAGGGGTTACGCCCGCGTCGGCGTAACGTCGCCCCGCCTCCTGGATCCGCCTTCTCACCGCTTCCGCCCTGCGCGCCAGGCCGAGACTCGAGCGTGAGAGCTTCATCCTGCGCGAGGTTACGGACTGCCCTCCCTGGCCACACTCCTATCGTCTCCTTTTTCCCTCTAGCTGCGACGTATGAGACCACAGGTGTAAAAAAAAATGTACCAAGTGTAGCTTAATGTGTGTAGGAAGAGAAATAACCAAGTGTGGAGGTCACACCTTTATCCACCTACCTTAGAAATATAGAGCTTCTTGGCCGGGCACGGTGACTCACGCCTGTAATCCCAGCACTTTGGGAGGCCGAGGTGGGTGGATCACTAGGTCAAGAGTTCGAGACCATCCTGGTCAACATGGTGAATCCCCGTCTCTACTAGAAATACAAAAAATTAGCTGGGCATGGTGGCACGTGCCTGTAATCCAAGCTACTCAGGAGGCAGAGGTTGCGGTGAGCCGAGATCACGCCATTGCACACCAGCCTGGATAACAAGAGCGAAACTGCGTCTCAAAAAAAAAAAAAAGAAATATAGAGCTTCTTAAGGCAACTATATTCCAGAGCAACATGCAACACCGTTGTACAGACATGGCCTTGAGCAAGTCTTCTATCAGGAAAAAACTTTATTCAAGTGATACGGAATTTATTATCCTGACAGCTCGGAGGAAATGGAAACCAAAGTAATTTTTTTTTACATTCCAAATTGTTGCAGTCCAATGCAGGATGTTGACGGTACTTTGGTGGTTTTGTCCATCAGCAATGGCTACAAATAAATGCTTCATAACAAACCCCTCGTGAAACTCAGTGTCTGAAAACAGTGATACTTTCTTGCTGCTCCTGAGTCTGTTTATGGGTTGTCCCATCTAACATTTCTACATAATGAAACTTCCGCTCGCTTCTTGGTGCCTGCCTAATTCTCCTGATCATCACAGGATTAGTTTTGGCCGTACACTATACATCAGAAACCTCAAATGCCATCTCTTCAGTCGCCCATATCAGCCGAGCTGTAAACTATGCTATTTTCTTTTTCATCTGCCTCTTCTCTTACACGTTGGCCGAGGCTTGTGCTACGGGTCATGTATATTCCTAGAAACCTGAAATATTGGCATTATCCTCCTACTCACGACTATAGCAACAGCATTCGTAGGCCATGTACTCCCATGAGGCCAAATATCATTCTGAGATGCTACAGTAATTACAAGTCTACCATCAGCCATCCCATATATTGGAACTGACCTTGTAGAATGAATCTGAGGCGGATTCTCAGTTGACAAAGCCACTGTCACACGGTTTTTTGCCATGCATTTCATCTTACCCTTCATCATTACAGCTCTAGCAACTGCTCACCTTTTATTCTCACAGGAAACAAGATCTAACCACCCTTCAGGGGTTTCATCAAATCCAAACAAAACCACTTTCCACCCCTTCTATACAACAAAAGGTAGTCTAGGTTTAATTTTTCTCCTCCTCCTTCTACTAGGACTCCTGTTTATTGTGACTATTATATGGCCCAGGTCTGCTGACGTTGGCTGAGCTCTCTCCTGTGACAGAGGCAGCAAGTTGGCATGGTGGCCAACTGGGGACTGCGGGATGAAAGTTGCCCAGGCGCCAAGGCGAGAGACTGAAGGCACTATCTGTCCCAGTATAGTAAATAACTGATTACTTAGTTTTAGCAATGATACCAAGTATATTTAGAAACAATCACATAATCAATTATATAATCAATCTTATTAAATCATTATTCTTTATTAATCTTTGCTTTGGTATTATAGCTTGGAATCACTTTAGTCTTACAGTATAGACATAATCAGGTGAAGTACAGTTAGGAACTGAAGGGACATCGTGAGAAGTGATCAGGAGGCGAGAGTGAGAACCTTGCAGTAGCACCAGTGCCTGGGAAGGCACCCGTTACTTTGCAAGCCATGATGGGATTTCCCTTTCACTGGGGGAGTTCAGAGAACACTCTGCTCTGCTTGGCTCTCGAGGAAGGCCTGACATTAGCCAGGCCAGCAGGCAGACATCCAGGGGCTTAAATGCCTCTCTGTGGTGCTGCGCTCCGATGGTCACCATCCTTGTCCACTTTCATGTTCCGCTTTCCCACGTGGAGCTCCTTTTAAGTTCTTAGAAGTCGTGAGAAGTAAGAACAGAGGAATCCTAAAAGCCTTTGATCTTTCTGATAAGTGCATAGAAAGATACTGACAGATGTGTCTCCCCTCCTTGCAGCAGCTACCTGAAAGGGAGGGGCCCCCTGTACTGTAAGCACGTGATTTGCTTGACCCTATCAATCACGTCAGATGAGTCACTCTCCTTACCCTGCCCCCCTGCCTTGTATACAATAAGTATCAGCGCATCCAGGCATTCGGGGCCACTACTGGACTCTGCGCCTTGGTAGTAGTGGTCCCCCAGGCCCAGCTGAATTCTCCTCTTACCTCTGAGTCTTGTGTCTTTCTTTCCTGCGATCTATCATCTCTGCACAGAAAAGAACACCCACTAGACCCTGCGGGGCTGGACCCTGAAGAGGACAAGCTTCACTGGTGTCACCCTTCATCCTGTGTTTCTCATGTGTCTTACCCAAGCAGGTAAGCTTGGGCATGTTCTCATGGTGGGGGTAAGGAAGCAAGGCGAGGAAATCTAATCATGTAACTGGCAAGAAGGAAGACACGCACAATTTCAAAACTTAGATTCGAGTCACATTTCCTAACATTCCATTGGCTGAAGCAAATCTCAAGTCCAGCCCCAGAGTCAGACAAGGAGACAGTTACAAAGTCACAGGAAAGGGATGTGGATAGATGGAGACCATTACCGGGGCTACTGATGCCATCGACCTATGACAATGGCTATGGGTAGGAGCAGTGCCATCTCTTGCTTCCATATCTCTCAGAACTATCACCTCTGTGTTGAGCACTCTGGAGAAGCCAAGCATTGAAGACTAATTTATCATAGATGAACTCTTGTTTATAAATATGTGTCCCACCTCCCAAGTTAGGCTGGCAAGTAAAACAAAGACAGAGCCTCCATCAGCTGAGTTCAACGTTGTTAACAAATTGTCCAGTGCACAATATTTCTGAGCTAATTGAACCCTAAGTGCTTAGGTGACTCAGAGTAAATATGTAGTCTAGTCTCTGTGCCCCTAAACTAAGTATTCCTGGCATGAAAGGAAGAGAAAAAGGGAAACAAGGCATCTGGAGAAGGAGCTTTATCATCAAGAGCTCAAAACCCAGCTGAATGACTCATGTGGCTGTGTGATCCTGGGATAGTCACTTAACCTCTCTGAGCTTCAGTTCTCTTGCCTGCAAAATGAATAGTAATCATTCATCCATTCATTCATTCATTCAACATTTTTATTGAGAATCTACTTAATGGAAATCCCTGTCCTTATGAAGCTCACAGTCTACATTGGAGACACCCAAGAAAAAGGGAAATTATAATACAGGGTGAGAAAGTATGAAGCTCTTTGGTATATACAGACATGACACCAAATTCTACTGTAGGAGATTCGAAGAATGCTTCCCAGCAGAGGGGATGTCTACACTGCAGCTTAAAGAGACAGCAGACATCAACTGAGTTTTGAGGGAAGTTATTCTAAGATAAGGTGCAAAGGGCCAAGTCAAGAGGAAGACATTTTTCTCTCTGGTTGTAAAGACAAGCTCTGCTGTCAGGATGGAAAACAAAAGAATGTTCTACAATACAGCTTTTCAGACACCGATGGTTATACTCATCCTCTGGGGATTTGGTTAACATGCAAGTTTGATCCTGGAGGTCTGGAGTGGGGTCTAAGATTCTTCTTTGCTTTTCTAACAAGCTCTCAGGTGATGCTGATTGGTCCAGGGACCACACTTTGGATTGGGAGGTTTTAGAGTGTCTATAGAAGTGAAAATATTTACATTTAAACTATCATCTGCTTCTCTCCCAAGCTCAAGAATTTAAGGATGGTGACCAGGTGCAGTGGCTCACACCTGTAATCCCAGCACTTTGTGGGGCTGAGGCAGGTGGAACATCTGAGGTCAGGAGTTCAAGACCAGCCTGGCCAACATGGTAAAACTCCATCTCTACTAGAAATACAAAAATTAGCCAGGTGTGGTGGTGCACACCTGCAGTCCCAGCTACTTGGGAGGCTGAGGCAGGAGAATTGCTTGCACCTGGAAGGCAGAGGTTGCAGTGAGCCAAGATCATGCCACTGCATTCTGACCTGGGCAACAGAATGAGACTCTGTCTCGGAAAAAAAAGAAGAATTTAAGGATGGATAGTGATAACTGTGAGCACAGCAAATCCAAGCCAAGTCATTGGAAAGTTTCTCGAAAGAAAGGAGGTTGGCAGGGCATGGTGGCTCACACTTGTAATCCCAGCACTTTGGGAGACTGAGGTGGGTGAATCATCTGAAGTCAGTAGTTTAAGACCAGCCTGGCCAACATGGTGAAACTCCATCTTTACTAAAAATACAAAAATTAGCCAGGCATGGTGGTGGGTGCCGGCAGTCCCAGCTATGTGGGAGGCTGAGGCAGAAGAATCACTTGTACCCGGGAGGGAGGCAGACGTTGCAGTGAGCTGAGATCATGCCACTGCACTCTGGCCTGGGCAACAGAACGAGACTCTGTCTCAAAAAAAAAAAAAAAAAAAAGAGATATTTAAGGATAGATAGCAATAATTGTGAGCAGAGCAAATCCTAGCAAAGTCATTGAAAAGTTTCTAGAAAGAAGGGAGGTCGGCTGGGTGCACATTTGTAATCCCAGCACTTTGGGAGGCTGAGGCAGGTGGATTACTAGGTCAGAAGTTCAAGACCAGCATGGCCAACACAGTGAAACCCTGTCTCTACTAAAAGTACAAAAATTAGCTGGGCATGGTGATGGGCACCTGTAATTTCAACTATTCAGGAGACTGAGGCAGGAGAATCACTTGACCTGGGAGGTGGAGGCTGCAGAGAGCCAAGATCTTGGACAGAACTAGACACCGTCTCCAAAAAAAAAAGAAAGAAAGAAGGGAGGTCTAGGTTACCTAAAAGATCCCAGGAAACCAAAGCAATTTTCAAAGAGTATTGTCATCAAGTGCTTCAATCCTCCAGGAAGTGCTAGAATTCTGCTGCTACATCAAACGTCTCCCTACTTACCAACATCACTCTTTTAAGTGTTTGTGCCAACGTAGCTTCTCTATGTGCCATATTGGTTCATTGGGACTCTCATTACAGTTTTACTGACCATTTCTTTAAAATCGCAAAGAGTCTTTGTCCTAGGGTAAATCAGTAAGACAGATGACAAATCATTTATTGAGAGGTCCTCTGTGTCAGGCGCTGGAGGGCCCGCTTAGAAACACGCACCAAGAAGGGCAGGATAAAGCAAAATGGTGGCCAGGTGTTCTTCATCATGCCATTGAATTGGGGTCAGTTCTGAAAAACTAAAAGTTGCAGAGCACAGAAGATAAAACCGTGATTCGGAGCAGAAACCCCTGATTCTCATCAGTGCACACAACCGTGGGAGGACGATCGCAAACATTCTTCCCCAGAGAGTTCTGGGGCAGGTGGGATCCTCATTTCCGTGTTAAGCTGTGAAGAGAAGATTTCGGGGTAGGCTCCTGCAGGAAACTAGTGTCCTCAGCTGTTGCTCCATAGCACATTTGAAAACAAGAAAGGACTTTACCCCTGTGAGAGAGAAAAGAATTTCCTCAGAGTCTGCAGCAGAATTAATACAAATGTGATTTCAAGGATCGTATCTACAGGGGTAGGAATATTAAAATAATACAGTAACAAAGACTAGAAGGGAACTGGGTGCAGTGCCTCACACCTGTAATCCCAGCGTTTTGGCAGGCCGAGATGGGTGGATCACCTGAGGTCAGGAGTTCCAGACCAGCCTAACCAACATGGTGAAACCCGTCTTTACAAAAATACAAAAATTAGCTGGGCATGGTAGCACGTGTCTGTAATCCCAGCTACTCAGGAGACTGAAGCAGGAGAATCACTTGAACCTGGAAGGCGGAGGTTGTGGTGAACTGAGATCAAGCCACTGCACTCCAGCCTGGGTGACAGAGCAAGACTCTGTCTCAAAAGAAAAAAGAAAAGAAAAGAAAGAAAAAAGAAAAATTAGCACTGAGACAAAGGATCTTTTAACATCTATTTCCACACAACCACAGTTGGAAAACCCAAAAGCCATTCTCAACCTCCTCAGCATAGATAGGGCCCACTCTGGACTTTAGAAAGCCAGACAGCTGTTGGTTATTGCAACCATGAAAATAATACAATAAAATGTCAGTATGCACCAGACGTGGTGGCTCGTGCCTGGAATCCCAGCACTTTGGGAGGTCAAAGTGGGTGGATCACCTGAGACTGGGAGTTCAAGACCAGCCTGGCCAACATGGAGAAACCCCATCTCTACTAAAAATACAAAATTAGCAAAGCGTGCTGGCACATGCCTGTAATCCCAGCTACTCAGGAGGCTGAGGCAGGAGAATCACTTGAACCCGGGAGGCAGAGGTTGTGGTGAGCTGAGATCGCACCACTGCACTCCAGCCTGGGTGACAAGAGTGAAACTCCATCTCACCAAAAGAAAGAAAAAAGTCAACATGCTGATGGTGGAATGGAAAACTAGGGAAAACCTAGATTCTTAGTTTAGACCTTTTACAACACCAGTAAGCACAGAACCAGGAAAACCAGCAACATCAGCAACACCTAACTCTGGACTTCTCTTCTTGCAAGGAAAATCATTCCCTATTTTATTAAGCCACTGGATCTAAGGTACTTGCATCCAAAAATATTACTAACTGGGATCTTTATGGGGTGGGATAATGGGAAAGTTTAGTTTTATTTGTTTTCAATGCTTAAAACTACTTTCTAAAATGTTCTATACCTATACTGTCTTCTTTATTAAAAATAAACTGTATGATGTTAAAAAACTTATTGCCAAGAGAATATGTCACCCATGATTTGGACAATTTTTCCAGTAGGTTATTCTTGTGGCTCATTCTGAAACCACCGAACTTGACCTCTGTGACAATCGGTTAACTCGTAATGAAAACAGACCGATGATATCTCCCTCGCTGGACTTTTGCAAGACTTAACACTGAGATCTTGCTGTGTTGTAGGCACTCTTCCAACCTTGTTGCATACTAGTTCATCTAATATTTAGTATAACTGCCAGGTGGGGTGGCTCACGCCTGTAATCCCAGCACTTTGGGAGCCTGAGGTGGGAGGATCGCCCAAGGTCAGGAGTTCAAGACCAGCCTGACCAACATGGAGAAACCCTGTCTCTACTAAAAATACAAAATTAGCCAGATGTGGTGGCACATACTTGAACCCGGGAGGAGGAGGTTGCAGTTAACTGAGATTGCACCATTGCACTCCAGCCTTGAGCAAAACTCTGTCTCAACAAGAGCAAAACTCTGTCTCAAAAAAAAAATTTAGTATAACCTTCCAAGGTAAGGATTACCATTATCCCCATTTTATCAGTGAGGAAACTAAGCTATTGAGTTACTATTTACTCAGGAAATATTAACCAAGAACTTACTGTATGCTAGATAGTATTGTTAGGGGCATGAAAAACATTGTTGAAAAAAAATAAGACATTCTAGTGGGAAAACAACGTCTCCGCCATTTGCATATTCTTTTTAATATTTCAATATTCTTGAAAATCTACATATATAAGTGTTATCCATAATATATAAAAATTTTATATATTATAAAATTTTTCTATATATAAATATACATGCGAAAATATTTATATTTTATTTATTTATTTATTTGAGATGGAGTTTTGCTTTTTTTTTTCAGTTTTATGAGTGTGTATTAGCAGAGTATAGGCAATTAGCATGCCAAGCATTCATCACAAGTGATTCATTTGATTTCTTTTATATCACATTTCCTGTCATAAATCTGCTCTTATGTATTAATGAGTTTTGCTCTTTTGGCCCAGGCTGGAGTGCAATGGTGCAACCTCTGCTCACTGCAACCTCCGCCTCTCAGGTTCAAAAGATTCTCCTGCCTCAGCCTCCTGAGTAGCTGGAATTATAGGCACCTGCCACCATGCCTGGCTAGTTTTGTATTTTTAGTAGAGATGGGGGTTTCACCATGTTGGCCAAGCTGGTGTAGAACTCCTGATCTCAGGTAATCCACCTGCCACGGCCTCCAAAAGTGCTGGAATTACAGGCGTGGGCCACTGCACCTGGCCAATAGCTATATTTAAACTTACATCTTACAGTTATATGTATATAGAATTTATATATATACAACTTGTAAATTATAAACATAAATTTATATACATATAAATTTATTCTATATTCTACATATACTTGCATATTCTCTCTCTATATATAATATAGAATTTATATACATATAAATGTATATATACATATAAATAGTTGCAGTGAGCCGAGGTCGCACCATTTCACTCCAGCCTGGGAGACAAGAGTGAGACTCCATCTCAAAAAAAAAAAAAATCTATACCATAAACTTATTCTACAAGTTTATGTATATATGTATACATATTCCATATTTTATGTATACCATATTATCTATTATTGTGTGTATAATAAATGTATATAGATTTATTTTATAAACATAATATATAAAATAATTATTTTTAAAATGTTACATAATTCATATACAAATCTATATATGTAAGTCTTTTGTTATAAATTATATATGTCTTATTTTTTTCTTTTTTTTTCAAGGTGCTGTTAAATATATATCTTATATATTCTTGAAATTCTATTTAGATAGATGATAGATAGCTATTTAGATAGATAATGTGTGTGTCTGCTAATATATACATATAATTCCCTGGTCTTTAACTGCATACTTTACCCGTGAGCTACCTAGGGTGAGCACCCTCAGCTCCCATTCAGTACCCAACACATGGCAGAGTTGAGTGTCAGTAGGTGGTTGGCACCTCCCCTGACCAGTGCCCACAGGGAGCATGCAGTCTCTCACCGTCTTGGAAGTGGATGGCATGGAAGAGAGCAAGATCCTTGAGGTCTGGGACTCGGAGCTGGGCTTAGTCTTCCCAGTGATCCACCTCTTGTATTCTTCTCGTACCTGGAGAAGGAGACACACCCCCAGATGCAGGGAAATGGTCCAGGGACAGGGATGTTGGGTGGAGGGATGGGGGGGATAGGGAAGGCAGCAGCTACACACCTGGCGGTTGAGCAGACAGTGAATGAGGAAGATGAAGGCCCCCTGCAGGCTGTTGATGATGGTGAACAGGTAGGCCATGACACCTGCCACAGGTCCAAACTGAAAAATGCCCAGCACCCAGGAGCAGCCCAGGATGAAGAGCTGGGCAAAGGCCTTGAAGGTCAGCAATCTAGGGAGAAGATGTACAGAGTGTAAGGCTCTGGGAGGTAGCTAGTGTCTTTGTAGCCTGTTGGGAACAAATGATTGGTGCTGCAAAGAAGAATCAGCACTGAGATGGCCAGGTGTGGTAGCTCATGCCTGTAATCCCAGCACTTTGGGAGGCTGAGGCAGGTTGATCACAAGGTCATGAGTTCAAGACCAGCCTGGCCAAGACAGTGAAATCTCATTTCTATTAAAAATACTAGCCAGGTGTGGTGGCAGGTGCCTATAATCCCAGCTACTGGGGAGGCTGGGGCAGGGAAGTGCTTGAACCCAGGAGGTGGAGGTTGCAGTGAGCTGAGATTGTGCCACCGCACTCCAGCCTGGGGGACAGAGGAAGACTCTGTCTCAAAAAAAAAAGAATCGGCACTGAGACAAAGGATCTCTCAGTAAGGCAATTTACTTTCTGCAGAAAGGGTACTTCTCATGATGGAGCAATGTCAAGAGCACCCTGAACAAAGGAGGGAAGGAGTTTTTATTTCTAATGCAGCTTGTTTTTGCTACTGTGTCCTGTCTCCATTGGCTGGAGTTGGACTGCACAATCTAAGCTGAGCCTGGTTGGCTAACTTGAAAAGTGCAGGAATGTGGTTATACCCGTGGAGAGTGCAGTTTCAGGGGAAGGAGTCGTTGTGACAGGAGGGGTAATCTATAGAGTGAGTAGCAGATGTGGAATGTGGTCTCTATAGATAAGGACTGGCAGGAAGTTTGTCTACTGGGGCAGGGGATACAGAGAGTAAGAAAGTCTGGCTTTGAAAGCAGGGAACAAAGAGCAAGGATGCTGAGCAAGTTAACTTTTTGAAGAGAAACTCTTTTTATATCTAACATGGGCCACACTTCCAGGAATGGTCTGAGGCTGCCACTGTGCAATTTGCTACCTGGGTAGGGACAGATATAGGGTGGGATCTCCTAGCCTAGGTGTATGGGAAAGTAAAATCCTATAGGTATTTAAAATGCAATCAGGCTGGGTGCAGTGGCTCATGCCTGTAATCCCAGCACTTTGGGAGACTGAGGTTGGTGCATCACCTGAGGACAGGAGTTTGAGACCATCCTGGCCAATATGGTGAAACCCTATCTCTACTGAAAATACAAAAGTTAGCTGGGCATGGTGGTGGGCACCTGTAATCCCAGCTACTCGGGAGGCTGAAGCAGGAGAATCACTTGAAGCTGGGAGGTGAAGGTTGCAGTGAGCTGAGATTGTGCCATTGTACTCCAGTCTGGGTGACAAGAGCAAAACTCCATCTCAAAAAAAAAAAATGCAATCAGCTTCCAATATACATGGATACTGTGCACACATGAATTTGGTGATTTTTTTTTTTTTTGAAAGACAGTCTCACTCTGTCATGAGGCTGGAGTACAGTGGCGTGATCTTGACTCACTGCAACCTCCGCCTCCTGGGTTCAAGAGATTCTCCTGCCTCAGGCTCCTAAGTAGCTGGGACTAGAGGCACCTGCCACCATGCCCAGCTGATTTTTGTATTTTTAGTAGAGATCAGGTTTCACCATGTTGGCCAGGATGGTCTCGATCTCTTGACTTTGTGATCTGCCCGCCTCGGGCTCCCAAAGTGGGGAGATTACAGGCGTTAGCCAATGGTGTGATCTTCTAAACCGACCTCACCATCTCTGTCTCGGGCATGGGACCCAACACACAAAAAGTGCTCAAAGAACTTTTCTTGGAAGAAGGAAAAGGAAATTAAAAGAGGAAGGGAGAGGGAAAAGGGCTGCACCTGGTGTCTTTTAGTGTCGAGACTTCGGCATTGACGGTGGAAAGCCTCTGCCTCAGGATCCACAAGGTCCAGGTCAAGAGGATGGAATTGATCTGCAAAGTCAAGCAGCAAGATGGAGAGACTGGATATACAAATGGGCAATGACCAGAACAACTATAAAAGGAGAACTCTGGGCTGGGTGCGGTGACTCCTGCCTGTAATCCCAGCACTTTGGGAGGCTGAGGCGGGTGGATCACTTGAGGTCAGGAGTTTGACACAAACCTGGCCAACATGCTGAAACCCTGTCTCTACTAAAAATACAAAAATTATCTGGGCTTGGTGGCAGCTGTCTACAATCCCAGCTACTCAGGAGGCTGAGGCAGGAGAATTGCTTGAACCTGGGAGGCAGAGGTTGCAGTGAGCCAAGATCACGCCACTGCACGCACTCCAGCCTGGGTGACACAGTGAGACTTTGTCTCAAAAAAAAAAAAAAAAAGGAGAACTCTGACCCACAATCTATGGCAACCAATCTAGAAAGCTAAACAATGACCCCTGTAGCAATTGAACAAGACAACCAGGACTTGGTTAATAACTCCCTACTTTTGGTTCCTGCTTCCAACTTAGGATCTTCCCTAATTTTTGTCCCTACTTCCAACTTACAACCAACATGTAAAAGCCAATATACATCCCTAATCAATCCCATAGGATACCCCGCTCCTAGTTAGCCGCGTACTGCTTGCCCATCCATGCATCAGCCTCCCATCAGGTCATACCTGTAGCCTTCTCTTTTTTCCTCTACAAACCTTCCCCACTTCTCTGCCTGCCTTTGAGTCTGAGCCAATGCAAGTGATGGTAGCTGACTCCCGCGTTGCTAGACTACAGCAGTCTCTGAATAAACGGCCTTTGCTTGTTCTCAATGGGGTGGCTCTGTTTATTTTCCCAAGGTGCATCCAATATGTTAGGACGTAGACTGTGACCTTGAGTGAACTGAGATTTATTTATTTATTTATTTTTGAGGCAGAGTCTTGCTCTTGTCTCCCAGGCTGGAGTGTAATGGTGCAACCCTGCTCTATGCAACCTCTGCCTCCCAGATTCAAGTGATTCTCCTGCCTCAGCCTCCTGAGTAGCTGGGATTACAGGCATGTGCCACGCCTGGCTAATCTTGTATTTTTTTTTTTTTTTTTTGAGACGGAGTTTCGCTCTTGTTACCCAGGCTGGAGTGCAATGGTGCGATCTCGGCTCACTGCAACCTCCGCCTCCTGGGTTCAGGCAATTCTCCTGCCTCAGCCTCTTGAGTAGCTGGAACTACAGGCACGTGCCACCACGCCCAGCTAATTTTTTGTATTTTTAGTAGAGACGGGGTTTCTCCATGTTGATCAGGCTAGTCTCAAACTCCCGACCTCAGGTGATCTGCCTGCCTTGGCCTCCCAAAGTGCTGGGATAATAGGTGTGAGCCACCATGCCACTTTTTTTTTTTTTTTTTTTTTTTTTGAGCCAGAGTCTCACTCTGTCGCCCAGGCTGGAGTGCAATGGTGAAAATTTGGCTCACTGCAACCTCCGTGCCTCCTGGGTTCAAGCTATTCTCCTGCCTCAGCCTCCTGAGTAGCTGGGATTACCGGTGGTCACCGCCACACTTGGCTAATTTTTTATATTTTTAGTAGAGATGGGGTTTTGCCAGGGTGGCTGGGCTGGTCTTGAACTCCTGACCTCAGGTGATCCATCCACCTCAGTCTCCCAAATTGCTGGGATTACAGGCATGAGCCACCGTGCCTGGCCTAGAAAGGAGAACTCTTGAGTGGAATAAGTGACCCTCTCAGTTGCACATGTCCCTGGAAATTCCTGATCCCACAGTCTCCTTGCTCCTCCTCCGGAACACTCTCCACCAGGCTGTTGTAGTATTTGCTTACCATTATGACTGTGCAAACTGGCCCCAAGAAACTCCAGATGAACCCCGCCTCTGTATTCAGCCAGCAGCTATCGAGAGAAATAGGAGGAGTCAGCGCTCTTCTCAGAGTCCTGACCTGACAGTTAACCCTGTCCCAACAAACGCCCTCGTGGAGGAGGACGTTGGGAGGTGAGACTCAGAGGATTTCAGGATGGTTCTGGTTGCAGTTCAGTTTCCTTTAGACCTCAGTGCTTCCTCTTTTAGACCTTCTTCCTGTGCAAATGTACCTTTGGCACAGAAATGTACCTGGGAAATGCTTACCCAGTGCCCAAGGTTGAGCTCATTTCCCAGCTCACTACTTTGTAATCCCTGTTAGGACCAACCGGTAGAAGCCAATATGCACCCCTAACCAATCACATAGGATACCCCCCTCCTAGTTAGCCACCTACAGCTTGCCCACCCATGCAACAGCCTCCAATCGGGTCATACCTGTAGCCTTCTCTTTTTTCCTCTACAAAGCATCTATCCAAACTCTCCACTGGTACACCTTGTCATTCAAACCTTAGCTCAGGCCTGGTATGAGGACTCACACCTGTAATCCAAGCACTTTGGGAGGCCAAAGCTGGTGGATCATCTGAGGTCAGGAGCTCGAGACCTGCCTGGCCAACATGGCAAAACCCTGTATCTACTAAAAATACAACAAATAGCCAGGCATGGTGGCAGATGCCTGTAACCCCAGCTACTTGGGAGGCTGAGGCAGGAAAATTGCTTGAAGCAGGGAGGTGGAGGTTGCAGTGAGCTGAGATCGCACCATTGCACTCCAGCCTGGGTGACAAGAGCAAAACTCTGCCTCAAAAATAAATAAATAAATAAATCTCAGTTCAAATGTCACCTCCTCTGAGAAGCCACTCCTGACTGTCCTTAGACAAGGCATCCTATCTCTACTCCTGGTATCCATCTAGCAGAGTTCACTGCATTTTTAAAATAGCAGCTATCACTATCATAAGTCACCTTGTTTAATTGCTTGCTAGACTAGAGTTGCATGAGAATTTGGGCCTTGGGTGTTTGTTCATCTCTGAACACTCAGCACCCAGTGTAAAGCCTAGCATAGACAAGACATTTCATAATTGTTTATTTAAAGGAAGGAAGGAAGGGATGAGGGAAAGGAGGAAGAGAGGAAGGAGGGAAGTGAGGAAGGGAGGAATGAATGGAGGAGGGAGAGAAGGAGGGAGGGAGAGAGGAGGGGAAGGGGGAGGAAGGAACAGAGGAGAGAGGAAGGGAGGGAGGGCAGGAGGGAGAAAAAAGGGATTGCCTTTTTCTATTATGTCTCTAGTGTACCTTACCTGCTTTTACACAACAATTGTTCTGTCATGTTCAATAACAGCACCCCAATATTGCCTTAGCAGAAGTATTCCTCTCCCACCTTCACTCCCACCCCCCATGTCAGATACACAAGGAAAGGAAAATAATCCAGTTAGGTCAACCAGATGTTCTCTCCCTGGGACATAAATCTCAAATAGTAGTGACCCTGCATTTGTGCAGTGCACAACCTGTGCTGCTGTTCATGGTGGTCCTGAAACCAACAGTACATAAAGTAAGAGCTCGATAAATGGTAGCCACAACCACTGTTACCATTGTTACTCTTCTTGTTGCTCATGTCATGATCACCATGAGCCCTGGCAGCAGGGTCTTCAGGAAGAGAGAGGATGCCACTCACCGATTATACATTCCATAGCCTTGTGGCTGCACACTGGCAGAGATCACCACCACCAGCCCCGGCAGCCCATAACCAAAGACACAGAGGCACGGCATCTTGATGTTGCGAGAGCTGGAGTAATTCACCACCTTCAGGTTTCTGACCATCAGGAAGATCATCACAGCTTCCACCAGCATCCAGAAGAAGCAAGCAAGGAAAAGGTAGTGCAGGAAGCCCGCAATGATGGCACAGCCCATCTGGAGGGGAGAAGCATGCACATCAGGATCCTTCACTCCAGAGAGAAATTGAGCGGGAGAAAGGAAGAGAGAGACTCCTTGGATGCAAGTTCCCAAAACCTAGTTCATTCATTCATCTCACAAACATGTATAGAGATTCACGACCAGAGCCAGCACCATCTCTTGGTAAGGCAGACTCATCGTCCTGGTTTGTCTGGAACTGAGATTTCTCAAGATGCATGACTTTCAGTTCTAAAACAGGAAGAGTTTTAGGAAAACTGACCGTGGATCACCCTACTTTAGGGAATGGTTGAAAATAGGGGGGGCTCAGCAAACTGAGCCTTCCTTGTAAATAAAGTTTTATTGGCTGGGCATGGTGGCTCACGCTTGTAATCCCAGCATTTTGGAAGGCCAAGGCAGGCAGATCGCTAGAGCCCAGGTGTTTGAGACCAGCCTGGGCAACATGGTGAAAACCACCCCCCGCATACAAAAATACAAAAATTAGCCAGTCATGGTGGCACATGCCTGTGGTCCCAGCTACTTGGGAGGCAGAGGCAGGAGGATCTCTTGAGCCCAGGAGGCTGTAATGAGCTGTGATTCAGCCACTGCACTCCAGCCTGGGTGACAAAGCAAGATCCTGTCAAAAAGTCAAAATAGAAAGGAAAAGAAGGGAAGGGGAAGGGAGGGAAGGGGAGGGGTGGGGAAGGGAAGGGAAAGGGAGGGGAGGGGAGGGGAGGGGAAGGGAGGGGAAGGGAAGAGAAGTAAAGATTCTAAGCTGTAGCATTATTGACATTTGTGACATTATCTCGGGATCATTCTCTGTCATGGGGGTGGGCTGTCTTGTGCTCTACAAGATATTTAGCACCATCTCTAACCTTTACCCACTAGATGCCCTTAGCACGCTCCTCCAGTTGTGACAACCAAAATGTCTCTAGACATTGCCAAGTCTCCCCTGGGGGGGATAGCACCCAGGAGAGAACCTCTGGTTTAGAAAGTAATAGGAGGGGCCAGGCGTGGTGGCTCATGCCAGTAATCCCAGCACTTTGGGAGGCCAAGGCGGGTGGATCACCTGAGGTCAGGAGTTTGAGACCAGCCTGGCCAACATGGTGAAACCCCATCTCTACTAAAAATACAAAAGAAAATTAGTGGGGCATGTAGTCCCAGCTACTTGGGAGACTGAGGCAGGAGAATTGCTTGAACCCAGGAGGCAGAGGTTGCAGTGAGCTGAGATTGTGCCATTGCACTCCAGCCTGGGCAACAAGAGTGAAACTCTGTCTCAAAAATAGAAACAAAAAACAAAAACAAAACAAACAAAAAACAAGTGATAGGAGGAACCAGTACAAATCATTACAAGATCAGGGATGTAATTTAAACTGAGAGCTGTCACAAGGAGTCAAGCAGGTGAGAAGCTGGAAGTAAGTGTTACAGGCAGAGGGCATAGCATATGCAAAGGCCCTGAGGTAGGAACAGGCATAGAGGGAGTTGGGTAGGAATGAGCTGAGGTAGATGGGGAGAAGATGGGGCTTGGTGAGGACACAGCCCGGGCAATGTAGACCTGGTTGTCAGTCTTGTCTATACCGGCGAGGAAGAGAGTCTTGGCCAAGAGGAGGCACACGCAGAGGTGCAGGTGGAGGTAGGTGTTGTGATTTCGCATGGAGCGACACAGCAGAAAGGTGGCGATGGCCAAGATGAGGCACACCAAGGAGATGATGATGCCCACGTGGCTAATGATGTACAAGGAGAACTCCATCTGTCAGGAAGGAATTCCATAGTTGGAATCTGAGAACAGGATCAAAATCCCTCAAGGCGGGGAAAAAGAGTTATCCAAAACCCTTGCTCAGGCAAAATTAGCTTGGGGGCCTTTTCTCCCTCTTTTTTTTTTTTTGAGATGGAGTTTCACTCTTGTTACCCAGGCTGGAGTGCAATGGCGCGATCTCGGCTCACTGCAACCTCCGCCTCCTGGGTTCAGGCAATTCTCCTGCCTCAGCCTCCTGAGTAGCTGGGATTACAGGCACACGCCACCATGCCCAGCTAATTTTTTTGTTTTTTTTTTTTTTTGAGACGGAGTTTCGCTCTTGATACCCAGGCTGGAGCGCAATGGCGCGATCTCGGCTCACCGCAATCTCCGCCTCCTGGGTTCAGGCAATTCTCCTGCCTCAGCCTCCTGAGTAGCTGGGATTACAGGCACGCGCCACCGTGCCCAGCTAATTTTTTTGTATTAGTAGAGACGGGGTTTCACCATGTTGACCAGGATGGTCTCGATCTCTTGACCTCGTGATCCACCCGTCTCGGCCTCCCAAAGTGCTGGGATTACAGGCTTGAGCCACCGCGCCCGGCCATTTTTTTGTATTTTTTAGTAGAGACGGGGTTTCACCATGTTGACCAGGATGGTCTCGATCCCTTGACCTCGTGATCCACCCGCCTCGGCCTCCCAAAGTGCTGGGATTACAGACGTGAGCCACTGCGCCTGGTGGACCTTTTCTCCCTCTAACACCCAGAGTGAACTAGATCTTGTCCTTCATTATCCTTTGCAATCCACTGGCATCCACCAGCTCCTGTTCCCAGCTGTGTCCTATGTACTACTCCATGTTTTACTGGGGCTGGATGTCCACAAACTATATCTCCCAAAATCCTTTGGAACTAAGGTCCTGAATATAATCTAGGTTCTCCAGTGAGATAGATCTATGAAAGTTTTGGAATGCAGAAGGGAGGCAAATACCAGCTTTCTGCAGACAGGAGTGAGCTGTGGCTTAATTCCACATTTCAACTGTCCAGTGCCCAGTTTCATGGTGGAGTGGGATGGCAAAATGACAGCAGCAATTTCTGAGTTACAGCTGCATTGAGGGATGACCTTGAAGCCAAAATCCAAGCAGCAGCCCCTGACTTCAACTCCTCCATCCTCTCCCAGAGACTTTTGTGAGCACCCAATTCCCTGTGTTAAATCCGTTTCTGCTTGAAATACCTAGAGTGGTTTTGCTTCCTGTATTGAATCCCAACTGATAATGCAGACATTCAAGAATGCTCCAACTTTGGGAGTGGAACATGACACACTAAGTCTTTCTTCTATGCCATTTATTCGTAATTAATTTTAAAATGAATTTTAAATGTATCTGAGGGCTTTCTGTGGGTGAAACATATGCTAGGCACCGTCTTCTGAGTACCTCTCTATGATACTGTCACAAAGTGGTTAAGAAAACTGATCATTGGCTGGGCACGATGGCTCATGCCTGTAATCTCAGCACCTTGGGAGGCCGAAGTGTGTGGAACACCTGAGGTCAGGAGTTCAAGAGCAGCCTGGGCAACATGGTAAAACTTCATCTCTACTAAAAATGAAAAAAAAAAAAAAAAAAAAAAGCTGGACATGGTGATGGGCCCCTGTAATCCCAGCTACTTGGGAGGCTGAGGCAGGAGAACCACTTGAACTTGAGAGGCAGAGGTTGCAGTGAGCCAAGATCAAGACCATGCCATCGCACTCCAGCCTGGAGGATGAGAGTGAAACTCAGTCTCAAATAAAAAAAAAAAAAGAAAGAAAGAAAAAGAAAACTGACCAATTTCTAGTTGTGTGAATTTGGACAAGACACTTAACTGCCCTGTGCCTCAGTTTCCCCATCTGTTAAAAAGAGAATATTAATGGTAACTGCCTTAGAGAGTTGTTTTAGGAGGATGAAATGAAAACATTTAAAGTACAACTGTGCCAGAAACAAACCATATAAATGTTAGTTATTGTCATTATTTTTTGTCATTCTCATTTTTGAGATGACAGAGCTGGGCTCAGCACAGAAATGTTAAGTGATTTTTCCAAGAAAGCTAGAAAGTGGTAGAGATGGGACTTGAGTCAGGTTTGCTCTGGATCCAGTTCTCTTAAATCCTAAGCCAAGTGGTCCTCGAAATGCCACATGAGGCCTTCCCGGTAGGGAATTAAACCTTGGGTCTATCATGATAGGAAAGGATACTTTCTACAACACTAATGAGGGTGTCCTTCCTCTCTGCCAAATCGACTCATTCACCAAGGCTTATTTCATATTCTATTTCCCCCCGATCTATCATCGGCTCTCTTGGAAACACCTCTGAATTCTTACAGCATTACTTCCTGATTCATTTGCACGGTTTAATGGAAATGGATCCACTAAAGTTGTTTTAGGAGGATTAAATGAAAACATTTAAAGTACAACTTTGGAACCAGACTTTCCCAGATTTCAGTTCTACCTCCACCAATTTCTAGCTTCATGACTAGACAGGCCACTGACCCCTTGGTTTCCCATCCTGTGAAATGGGTCTAAAACCACTTAACTTAAAGAGTCCAGCACACTGTAGGTGCTCATTGAGATCTGTTAGGTCCAGGTGTGGTGGCTCACACCTGTAATCCCAGCACTTTGAGAGGCTGAGGTGGGTGAATCACCAGAGGTCAGGAGTTTGAGATCAGCCTGGTCAACCTGGTGAAACTCTGTCTCTACTAAAAATACAAAAATTAGTCGGGTGTGGTGGCGGGGGCCCGTAATCCCAGCTACTCAGAAGGCTGAGGCAGGAGAATCACTTGAACCTGGGAGGTGGAAGTTGCAGTGAGCCAAGATCATGCCACTGCATTCCAGCCTGGGCAACAGAGCGAGACTCTCTCTCAAAAAAAAAAATTAAGACCTGTGATTGCTATAGTGCCTCGCCCTATTTAGGGTCATTATTTCTCATTTTATATATGAGTTTCGTGGCTTCCCAATCAGACTGTAAATTCCACAGAGGCAAAGGCATATCACCTACCCCTTCTGTCCCCATGACTCCATCAACACCCAACCCCATGGGAGATACACAACAGATGTTTAATCAGTATTTTCACATTGGATTTGGAGGCAGATATTCTGCCTCAGGGAACAAATCCTCATTACTGACCGTGAGCTCCCCAGACGCCATGATAATGGCAAGATTTGCCAAGTGATTGCAGCTGCAGATGGTATGCACCTCAGAAGCTTCCAGGACCACACAGCCAGAGGGTGTCCATCTCCCACCCTCCACATCTGTCCTCCAGGAAACACAGATGGGCCTCTCAAACTTCTGCTTTGGCTGAAAAAAAAAAAAAAAAAAAAGGCCCAGGTCACCTGTGAATCCCCCTCAAATGGATTAAATGTGACCATCCTCAAGAGTCACTAGGGACCAGAATATCCAGGGTATGTTCTGAGGGAATGGGACAAAAAATATTTCATTATGCAATGAGGGCCAGTCTGATGGGGCAGCTTACATTCCTGTTGCTAGAAGAAAACTCCTCCTTTCACCAAATCCATAATAAGGCCTTCTGCAAAGTCATTCATTTATTCACTTATTCATTCAACGTGTGGGGTTTGTGTGTGTGTGTGTGTGTGAGAGACAGTCTCGCTCTGCTGCCCAGGCTGGAGTGCCGTGGTGCAGTCTCCACTTGCTACAACTTCTGCCTCCCAGGTTCAAGCAATTCTTCTGCCTCAGCCTCCTGAGTAGCTGGGGTTACAAGTGCCTACCACCATGCTTGGCTAATTTTTGTATATTTAGTAGAGATGGGGTTTCACCATGTTGGCCAGACCAGTCCTGAATGCCTAACATCAAGTGATCCACCTGCCTCAGCCTTCCAAAATTCCAGGATTACAGGCATGCATCACCACACCCAGTTAATTTTTGTATTTTTAGTAGAGACAGGGTTTCTCCATGTTGGCCAGGCTGGTCTCGAACTCCTGACCTCAAGTGATCTGCCCACCTAGGCCTCCCAAAGTGTTGGGATTACAGGCATGAGCCACCATGCCCAGGCTTGTTCAATGCGTTTTTATTGAATACCTATTGCATGCCTTGATCTGTACTGATTATGGGAGACATTAGTAAATAAAATAGACATAAAATTCTTCCCCCAGGGCTGGGTGCAGTGGCTCACGCCTGTAATCCCAGCACTTAGGGAGGCGGGTGGATCACGAGGTCAGGAGATCGAGACCATCCTGGTCAACATGGTGAAACCCTGTCTCTACTAAAAATACAAAAAATTAGCTGGGCATGGTGGCGCGTGCCTGTAATCCCAGCTACTCAGGAGGCTGAGGCAGGAGAATCGCCTGAACCCAGGAGGCAGAGGTTGCGGTGAGCCGAGATTGCGCCATTGCACTCCAGCCTGGGTAACAAGAGTGAAACTCCGTCTCAAAGAAGAAAAACAAACAAACAAACAAAAAAAAAAAAAAAAAAATTCTTCCCCCAAGGAGATCATAGTGCAGTGGGAAGAAAAACATAAAAACCAAGTAAGCAGAGAAATATTTTTAGTAACAGTTTAAGAACAACAATATGCTTTAAGAATGTATACTAGAGGCTGGGTGTGGTGACTCATGCCTGTCATCCCAGCACTTTGGGAGGCCGAGGCAGCCAGATCACCTGAGGTCCGGAGTTCGAGACCAGCCTGGTCAACAGGGTGAAACCCCATCTCTACTAAAAACACAAACATTAGTCGGGCATGGTGGTGGGCGCCTGTAGCCCCAGCTACTCAGGAAGCTGAGGCAGGAGAATCACTTGAACCAGAGAGGCAGAAATTGCAGTGAATCGAGATTACACCATTGCACTGCAGCCTGGGCAATAAGAGTGAAACTCCATCTCAGAAGAATAAGGAGGAGGAGGAAAGAGAAGGAGGAGGAGGAAAAGGAGAAGGAAGAGGAAGAGCAAACACTACATAGCAGGACCCAGGATCCAATCAGATCAAGCCCTGGCATCACCCCATGGCAGGATCCAATCAGATCATACCTCCCACCATCACTTCATTGCAAGATGCAATCAGATCACAGCTCATTACTCACTGACTATAAAACCTGCCCCAGTTCCCCAGCTTGGGGAGACAGATTTGAGCCAGACTCCTGTCTCCTTGCTTGGCAGCCTTGCAATCATCTTTTCTCTCTACAAAAACCCGGTCCTTCAGTGGACCAAATGGACCTAGTTCTGTTTGGTAACAGTGGGAGAGGTCATTCCTTTAGAGGTGGCTTCTGTTAATTGGCTTGAATTGCTAGAAACTGTGGAAGCTTACCGCCTCAATAGCTTCCCATAACAAAACAAGAGTTAAGGCAACTGAGAGATGAGGAGTTCCCAACAGGTAGACAGGAATCTCAGTAGCGACCTCTTCACAAACCTGAATGTTCTCCAGAGTGTAGATGACTGGATCTGAGAAGCCATCTTTCTTCTCCCCAGTCATGATGCCCCCGACAACTCGAGAATTCATCTTCAGCTTCTCCTCAGAGTTGGCCAAGGGAGTCTGGGGGTTGTGGAAGAAGCGCTCGTCTAAAACAGACTCCATGCCCACAAAGGAGACAAAAGCCACGCCAGTGGTCCCTGCAGGTTTCCCCAAATGAAAAACGGGGAAATCATTTGCTTGTTATTATGGAAGAATTAACACACACACACACACACACCCCTACACAGACACAAACACACACATATACAGAGAGAGAGAAAATATATTTTTTAATTTGGATATATTTAAATATAATTTAAATAAATTTAAATTATTTTTTAAAACAATTTAAAAATAAAAAATATTTTAAAATTTAAATTTTTTTATTTTTAAATTATTTTAAATATAAAAAACTATGTTAAATTATTTTAAATATAAAAAATGATTTTAAAATAAAAAATATTTTTAAATTTAAATTTTATTTTTAAATTATTTTAAATATAAAAAATGACTAGTGAGATGTTTTAGTCCTTCTTTTCTTGTACTAAGCCTTTGAAATACAGTGTTTGAGGTTTACAGTACCTCTCAACCTGGATTAATCACTTTTCAAGTGCTCAACAGCTGAATGTGACCAGTACATATCACACAGGCCAGCGAAGGTCTCAGTGCTCCAGGATCATAAGGTTATTTACTATTTGGCTTCCCTAGCAGATGGAAAACTCTCTGAGAGCGTGGGCCATTTCTGCCCTCATTGGTTCTCAACCATCTGGTACTGGTCTTGGTGCCTTGAAGGTGATCAACAAATGTTAATTGATGAAATACACCATAACCTGTATCCTCAGGAGAGGAACTGTACCTCTGGATTCAGATTCCTCAATTGTGGAACACCCGATCTTCATCTTATCCCTTTTAGCTCCCAAACTCAAAGTCACATTCTCTTCACTGCATTCTTTGTCAATAACTTTGCTCTCGATGTCTGAAAAGAGAACGGGGGAGTTCATATGAGGTCACTCAGAAAGTCGGTCCTGAATTTGGTTTCTGTACAAAAAAGGTACACGTCCACTGTGGCAAGCAAAGGAAAGAAGAGAAAGTTCAATTCGTCATCAGAAAGATCTTGAGTCCCATGATGAATGACCATCGCACTAAACAAATGAGAAACCCAGCTGCAGCGTGAGCAGCGAGCTCTCACATCCTAGACGGTGCATCAGGGAAAGATGGAGTCGGAATCAACAGTGATAGTAGGCAACAGTCGTGATCTTCTCTCTACTCCAAACTTACATGTTTTCTAAAACCAAAAGAAATAGTAGAGGATTGGGGCAAGCCTAGCACAATCAACGAGAGCTCAGGTTCTGCCGTCAGGTGGTGGTAACCAGGAGGTCCAGCTCTGCCACACACTAGCTGCCTAAATTTGACCATTGACTCAACATCTCTGGGCCTTTTATTTCTCATCTGTATCCTGGCAAGCATTGCATAACCTATCCTATTGGCTCTTCATGAAAATAAGATGGATAATAGAACCAGCAGTATCTTTGTGAAATATAAGCCAGAGAATACCGTACCTGTTCCCAAATTTTCCAATGCCCTTTTTATCTTACTTCAGATAAAATCTTGGCTGGGTACAGTGGTTCAGGCCTGTAATCCTAATACTTTGGGAAGCCAAGCAGGGGGATTGCTTGAGCTCAGGAGTTCAAGATCACTATGGGCAACATAGCAAGACCTCATTTCTACCAAAAATTTTAAAAACTAGGCAAGCATGGTGGTGCACATCTATCGTATCAGCTACTCAGGAGGCTGAGGCAGGAGGATTGCTTGAGCCTGAGAGTGCAAAGCTGCAGTGAGCTATGTTCATACCACTGCACTCCAGCCTGGATGACAGAGTGAAACCCTGTCTCTAACAGAAGGAAAAAAAAGGAAAAAAGTAACCTCAAGTCCCTACATTTATCTACATTTCCGTCTCCCTTCCTTTCTCCTATTGTTCTCATCATCCTCAATGCCACGTCAGCCACACTGGCCACCTCATTGTTCCTTGAATTCTCCAGGTGTTCCTGCACTTGCTCTTTCTCCAGATATTTACATGGCTCTCCTCCCTGACATCCCTGCCCCAATGAGACTTACCCTAATCGCACTATATAAAATAGCAACTCTCTCGCTAATCCCGACCCTCTCTAACCTCCCTAGCCTGCTGTATTTTTCTCAACAGCACTACCTCTATTTGGTATACCAGATGTCTGTTTATTATCTGACTCAACTTACTAAAGTATGAGATTCATGAGGCTAATTTTGTTCACTACTGATGGGAGTCCACCAAACACTCTATTTCCACCTCTTGGGCTTCTGGGCATTCATTAGGTTGGAACTTACTAGGTTTATGTGAATGATACTGGAACAACTACCAGGAGTGGGGTGCTAATGTGAAAGATCTACAGCACCCACTGTTCCCAAGTACTCATCTGCCAAGTACGTATGCCTCAGGAAAGGATCAGTCTTGCAGCAGTAACAAACAACCTTAAGTCTTAGTGGATTAAAAAATAACAAGTGTTTATATCTCATTAATACTTTGTGTCTATTGTAAATTGACTTGAGGCCGTGTTCTATGTTATCTTTATTCTGGGACCCAGGCAGATGGAGCAGCTGTAATCTGAAGCACTGCTAATCATATGGGCAGAGGGAAAGAAAGTTCTGGAAAGTCTCATACTGGCAACTACTCTATTTCACAATTTATTGGCCTGAACTAGTCCCCAAATCCCACCTAACTGTACAGTAGCCAGGAAGTACAATTCTACCATGGGATCGGCATGGCAAACAGGAAGTACTTGAACACAATGACTGTCATACCTTAGCTCCGCACATAGCAAGCGATCAGCAAGTATTTGTAGAATAAATTAATGATATGGCCTTAGCACAGTGCCTGGCCTTTGCTAAGTGCTCAGTGAATAGAAAATGTTGTTAATATGATTAGACTTGCTTTGCTGTGAGTTCAAGGTATTTTTTGAAATTTCTACCTTTTTTAAAATTGTACTTTAGGTTCTGGGATACATATGCAGATCATGCAGGATTGTTGCATAGGTACATACGTGGCAAGATGGTTTGCTGCCTCCATCCCCTGTCACCTATATCTGGCATTTCTCACCATGTTATCCTTCCCCAACCTCCCCACCTGCCGCTGTCCCGAGTTCAAGGTTTTCAAACAGTTGAGGAAAGAATGGGTGGGAAAACCCACGGAAAATCCCATTGCCAAAGTCAACTCTCAGAATCATCACCGAGGTGTAACCTTGTAACAAAGGGTATCTTCTACCTAAGTATTCCGTCTGGACAGTCTGAGTGGCATTCTCTGAGGGTCTCAAAAAAGCTGCCAGCGTTGTGCTTTCCACACTCTCCAGGAAGACTGTGGCCAGGGAGGATATCTCTTTCTCGGTGAAGTTGGTCCATGAGGACATTCGTTCAAGCACAGGAACAAAGCTCTCAGCCATACTCTGCAAGGAAAGACGTGTTTGCTCAGTCTCTCTCTCTCTCTCATGAATGAAATAACAGCGGTCCTTTTTGTCATTAGGCTGGGGGTCAGCCCAAAGGAGAATTAAAAGGGGTATCTACTCGGGCTCCTTTTCCTGATTCAAGAAGCTCCAATAGAAATAAAACTTGAGGCCAGGTGCGGTGGCTCACGCCTGTAATCCCAGCACTTTGGGAGGCCTAGGTGGGCGAATCACAAGGTCAGGAGTTCGAGACCAGCCTGGCCAAAAGAGTGAAACCCCATCTCTACTAAAAATACTAAAAATATTAGCCAGGCATGGTGGCAGGTGCCTGTAATCCCAGCTACTTGGGAGGCTGAGGCAGGAGAATCATTTGAACCCGGGAGGAGGAGGTTGCAGTGAGCCAAGAACATGCCACTGCACTCCAGCCTGGGCAACAGAGCAAGGCTCCGTCTCAAAATAAATAAATAAATAAACACGGGGTAAGCGGGACATTTGAGAGATATTTGTCTGAGAGAAACAGGATGCTCTGAGCTCTGTAATCCCTGAAAGGCATGGGTGTGGGATCCCCTCCCCACTGACATAGCAGAAATATCTCAACTAGAACCAACTCCAGGAAACACAGTACTCAATTCTATGGCAGATGAAATCTCTTCAAATCCTGCCCCTCTGATATGTTAAATCTATTCTTCTTAGCTGGGAAAGTTATTTTATATGCTTAGGAAAGTTGAAAAGTTTCAGGCAAACTACAAATCCTTAGCAGGATTTGTGTTAAATTTACAAGGTTTTGACATATTTAGCATAATCTAGAAACATCTGTTATGTGAAGAGTTGGGACTGGGCATGGTGGCTCATGCCTGTAATCCCAGCACTTTAGGAAGCCAAGGAGGGTGAATCATCTGAGATCAGGAGTTCAAGACCAGCCTGGCCAACATGGTGAAACCCTGTCTCTACTAAAAATACAAAATACTAGCCAGTCGTGGTGGCAGGCACCTGTAATCACAGCTACTTGGGAAGCTGAGGCAGGAGAAATGCTTGAACCCAGGAGGGTTGCAGTGAGCTGAGATCATGCCATTGCACTCCAGCCTGGGAAACAGAGCAAGACAGTCTCAAAAAAAAGGGATGTTAGAAGGAACAATTTGACACATTAGAGAAGCTAACCAATAAACCACATGGTTTTATTGCAGAAAGCAGTTTGACTTGTTATTTTAATGTGGACAATTTAAGAGAACGTGGCCGTTTACAAACTGTATTGAATGTCTAAAAAAAAATCTGAATCATTTTGATTAATTAGATTTATGAGTCACTCAGGACCCAAGTGACTTTGCCTGTTAGATTTGTAAATCTTCTTCACCAGGTACTTCAAATTTGGGTGGAGTGGGGAGGGGGAATTGGAATATTTATAAACATAGTGTAAAACATTAGAGGAAATTGAACTAAGTTTTAAAATAGGGTTAGCCATTTATCAAAATTTAATCCGAAAACCCTAGGAATGAATGTATGCTTTATGAATAAATATATTCATTTAAATTAATAAAATTACAAGCAAAAGTGTAGTTCTTATTTTCATACCAAAATAACCAGATTTATGAAGAAAATGACTGTATGAATGAGTTCAACTTAAAGCTTAAAAAAAATTAGGTTTTGGCCAGGCGCCGTGGCTCACGGCTGTAATCCCAGCACTTTGGAAGGCAGAGGCGGGAAGATCACCTGAGGTTGGGAGTTCAAGACCAGCCTGACCAACATGGAGAAACCCCATCTCTACTAAAAATAAAAAATTAGCCAGGCATGGTGGCTCATGCCTGTAATCCCAGCTACTCAGGAGACTGAGGCAGGAGAATCACTTGAACCCGGGAGTCAGAGGTTGCAGTGAGCTGAGATCACACTATTGCACTCCAGCCTGGGTGACAGAGCAAGACTCCGACTCAAAAAAAAAAAAATCTACAACTGTAGTAACCTAGCAACTCCTAGATATTTATGCTGGAGGAAGTAAAATTTATGCTCACACACACAGAAAACTCCATATGGATGTTTGTTTATAACAGCTCTGTTGGACGGGTCTGTAATCCTAGCACTTTGGGAGGCCGACGCGGGCAGATCACCTGAGGTAGAAAGTTCGAGACCAGCCTGACCAATATGGAGAAACCCCATCTCTACTAAAAACACAAAACTTAGCCAGGCATGGTGGTATATGCCTGTAATCCCAGCTACCCAGGAAGCTGAGGCAGGAGTATCACTTGAACCTGAGAGGCAGAGTCTGCAGTGAGCCGAAATGTACTCCAGCCTGGGCAACAAGAGCGAAACTCTGCTACAAAAAAAAAAAAAAATTAAAAAACATCAGCTCTATTGAAAATCTCTAAAATACTGGAAACAACCCAAATGTCATTCAAAGATGAATGCATAAACAAATGGTGATACAGTCATAAAATGGAATATTACTGGGTAATGAAAAAGGAATGAAGCACTGACTCATGCTACGACGTGGATGAACCCGGAGGACATCATGCTCAGTGGCAGAACTCGGACACAAAAGGACAAATCCTGTATGACCTCACTCCTAGAAGGTTCCCAGAGTCATCAGATTCTCAGAGACACAAAGTAGGATGGTGGGAGCCAGGGCCTGGGGAGGGGGATGGGAAGTGAGTGTTTCAGGGCAACAGAGTTTTTTGGGGAAAGATGAGAAAGTTCTCAAGATGGATGGTGGTGATGGTTATATACCAACGAGAATGTCCTGAATCTCATTAACAATAAAAAGAAAGAAGGAGGAGGAGGAGGAAGAAATGGTACTCTATATATACGCACTATCCAGGCATCACAAATGCATTATGCTGAGTGAAAGAATGCCAGTCTCAAGAGAACACATACTATGTGATTTCACTTACGTAACATTCTTCAAAAGACAAAACTCCAGTGACAGAGACTAGGTCAGGGATGTGCAGAAGTTAGTGGTGGAGGGAGTATCTGACTATAAGGGAGAAGCCAAAGGGAATTTCTGGAGATCATCAAACTGTTTTGCATCCTCATTATAGTGGTAGTTCCACAATCTATTCAGGTGAGAAAACTCATCAAACTATACAAGGAAAAGGGTAATTTTACTGTATGCTAATTTTTCAAATCTTACAGCTCTAAAAAATTAAATATTAATTCACAATCCATTAATTATAAAGAGATCTTTTTTTTTTTTTTTTTTTTTTGAGACGGAGTCTCACTCTGTCACCCAGGCTGGAGTACAGTGGTGCTATCTTAGCTCACCGCAACCTCCACCTCCCAGGTTCAAGCAATTCTCCTGCCTCAGCCTCCCGAGTAGATGGTACTATGGGAGCCTGCCACCATGCCTGGTTAATTTTCATATTTTTAGTAGAGACAGGGTTTTATCATGTTGGTTAGACTGGTCTCGAACTCCTGACCTCAAGTGATCTACCCACCTCAACCTTCCAAAGTGCTGGGATTACCTGTGTGAGCCACCACACCTGGCCATAAAGATGTCTTTCTGCACCCAGAGTGTGCCCCGGATATTTGAAACTCAAAACACAATTTAAAAGACTCAATCATTACCTTCATGGAAACTACAGCTGTTTTATTTTCACACGCATTGTCCAGAATGTCGAACATATCATTTATTAGTGCACAAAACGAGTCCTGTGCCCCAGAAAAAAAAGGAGAGGGGCATTTGTGAGCATGGATTGATCTATTCCGCTAAGCATGTAATCTACAAATTAGCCCATAAAGCCCCATCCTATGAGGTGGTCCTGAATTCCTGAGTCTCTAGAATTCTCATGGAAATAAAAATTCACTGTTTGATCAGAATTAGAATCACATCACCGTTGCCTTCCATGAATAATAAAAAGCAAACAGAAACAAACAGCAAAACTACTTAGTGATATTAAAAGAAAAGGAAATATATGAACTAACAGTGGTCCATATGGAATATTATTCAGCCATGAAAAGGAATGGAGTTCTCTGATATGTACTACAGCATGAATGAATCTTGAAAATATCACGCTAAGTGAAAGAAGCCAGATATAAAGGAGCAAATATTGCATGATTCCATTTCTAGGAAATGCCAAGAATAGACAAATCCTTGGAGACAGAAAGCTGATCAGTGTTTACCATGGGCTAGTGGTGGAAGAGAATGGGGAGTGACTGCTTAATGATAAAAATATTCTAGAACTAGGCTGAGCATGGTGGCTCACGCCTGTAATCCCAGCACTTTGGGAGGCTGAGGCAGGTGGATCACCTGAGGTCAGGAGTTCAAGACCAGCCTGGCCAACATGGCGAAACCCCGTCTCTACCAAAAACACAAAAATTAGCCAGGTGTGGTGGTGGGCGCCTGTAGTCCCAGATACTCGGGAGACTGAGGTAGGAAGAATTTCTTGAACCCAGGAGGCAGAGGTTGCAGTAAGCCAAGATTACACCATTGCACTCCAGCCTGGGTGACAGAGCAAGACTCCGTCTCAAAAAAAAAAAAAAAAAAAAAAAATTCTAGAACTAGATTGAGGTTATGATTGCATAGCATTGTGAATGGACCAAATGCCACTGAATTGTACACTTTAAAAATAGTTAAAGTGGTGAGTTTTATGTTATGTGTACCTCACCACAATTTAAAAAGAAAAACGGTGGTCCAAGGCATGTGGGAAATCCCAAAGCTATAATTTAGAAGCTCATACTTAGAATAGTGACATCAATTTCTAAAGAGACCATGGAGTCTTTACTCATTCAATGACTTCCTTAGACAGTCAGGATGTCCAAATTCCTTTTTGTGTGACTGGCTGTGTAACACCCTGCACCACCGTCACTCAGTTGCAGCACCAACACCTTCACTGGTGGTAAAGTCAATATATTCTCTTGTTCTTTTATTAAGAGAATCCTGAAGTTTTAGACAGGCATACATCCTCTCTTCCCAGCTTCCTTTGCAGCTAAGTGTGACCATGTGACTAATTTCTACCCAATCAGGTGCAAGCAGAAGTGGTACTGGGTCATACACTTAAAGAGAAGGATTGTGCTTTTCACTTCCTCCTCTCCCCTTCTCACAAGCTGGAATGCAGATGTGAGGGCAGGAGCTGGAGCAGCCATTTTGAACCACAAAGTGGGAGTCTTGTGTTGATGCTGGCAGAACGTAATGGAGCCATTGTACATACACTGCATAGCTTACGTTCAGACGGTTACAGAGGAGAAAAATAAACTGGCTGTCTGGTGTTGGCCACTATTACTTTGGCCTTTGTTAGAACTGCAAAAACAACATTCTACCTAAATGGCTTCTAGGAAAACCTCAAAAACTAGGAACATTAAAAAATACTTGCATATTCAGGTTGCACTGTGGTTCCCTCTTGGCATTGCTGGACCTGCTCATTATTGGGTATTATATCTTCCTTACATTTGAACGGCACCCCTAGGAAGAAAACAACAGCAACCAAACCAAACTTCAACCTCAGCAAAAGATGATGAAAATTCAAGTCTGGTTCCATCTCCTCCCCTCCCCCACTTAAAATCCATCTATTGCCATAATGCACAAGGGGGAAAACGAACGAACCACGACGACACACTATAACACAAAGGACATGTTGACTACAACATAATTTTCTAATTTGTAATTACATGTTAACTACAACATGCAATTTTCTAATTTGCTCTATTTCATTCAATATCATACCTCTTAGAGGCAATCATGAATATGACTATAGATGTATGTCTTTTATATGTATGACTGTATGACGTCTCACTCAATAGTATGCCCCTGCACAGCTCACATTCAAAGAGGCATGAAATTGAGTGAAACAAATTAGAGAAGTCACACATATAAAAGACATACCTCTATAGTCATAGGTAGTATGATACCATTTTTACAAAGCTTCAAAACAAGCACTACTAGGCAGATATTGTTTAGGGGTACACACCAGGGAAAAATATTCTCTTAACTACGGAAATAATAAACACCAAATTCTAAGTGTTTCTCTGAGGAGGATACAAGGAGACAGAGTGGAGAAGGAATGTAGAGGAGAACCAATGGCACTGATGATGTTATCTTGATTATATTGGGAAGTACATCAGATCTATTCATTTGCTTGTTATACTTCATTGCTTCCAATAAGTTACACATATTTTTCATGTATTAAATAATCCATAACTTAATGGTTTTAAACCTTTCATGGTTCCCCATTGTTCCTGAGGGGGAAAAGGACTCTGAAATTCTTTTTTTTAAAGACAGGGTCTCACTCTGTCACCAGGCTGAAGTGCAGTGGCATGATCATAGCTCACTGCAGCCTCGATCCCTTAGGCTAAAGCAATCCTCCCACCTCAGCCTCCTGAGTAGCTAGGAATACAAGCATATGCTACTATACCCGGCTAATTTTTTATCATGATTTTTTTGTAGAGACAGGATCTTGCAATGTTGCCTAGGCTGGTCTTGAATTCCTGGCCTCAAGTGATCCTCTCATCTTAGCCTCCAAAAGTGCTGTTTATGGCTATGTCACTGCATCCAGCCCTTCCAAAATTCCTCACAAGGCACCAAGACCCAGCAGAATCTGACCCCTGTCTGCTTCATCAGATATATCAAATGCCACTTCTCCTTGTCCTCATTTGGTGTGAGCCTCAGGACCTTTGCATCTGCTATAACCCAGAACAGCATGATCTCCATTCTTCCTCTAGAGAAGTCCTACTCCTCCTTCAAGTTTCTGCTTAAATGTTGTTTGCTTGGAGCATAATCAATATCCTATTAGTCACTCCAAAGCACACTGTGATTTTTTGTTTGTTTGTTTCATTCATAGTTACGATTAAATAATTGTGTGTGTGCGCTTTCTGGCTCCTTGGCTAGACTATAAGCTACACAAGGACAAGAATCATGCTCATTATACCTAGGACCGAATCTTCAGCACCTACTGCAGGGGTCTGTTAAACGAACTAATTAATTAATAGGTGCTCAGAAATCATTTGAAAGAGCAAATTAACAAAAGAGTAAATGAATGGAGAAAAAAAAGAAACAGAATATGTGGATGAGGTAACAGTAAGAGGAAGATCCAGAGGTTGAGTAGAGTGAGAATTTTCCAACCAAAGCCAGACACAGATTCCATTGCCAAGATATACAAAGACATGATTACTTTGGCAGCTGAAGTTGCCATCTTTCTGGGAGCCTTCTGGATTGGGATGAAAGCCTGCAATGCAGCTACAGTTGTAGGAGCCCAGGGCATTGGTGCAGACAGAATTTGGACCACATGTTGATGGATCTTGGAGGCACTCATCAATATCTGCAAAGAACTGGAGAATATCAAGAAACCCAGAAGAGCAAAGAGAAACGTCTCTTCTGGACTGTCCAGCAAACCCTCTGCTCACCTCTACATTCCACTTCTTGGTCTGTGAAATTCAGCTGTCCATTGCTTGGTGCAAAGCCAGGGTGGCAGTTGCAAAAGTAGCTCCCAGGAGTGTTGGTGCATGTTGAATTGATGGGGCACATTTCAATGCATTCATCAATATCTGTGGGGTACAGAACGGGTGTGGAGCCAGGGTGGCCAAATGATCCAACAAAATCATGCTTCTTCCCTTTCCAAAATAAGGAGTCATGTTTCACTAGAAAATGGCATCCCAGCCGGGGACTACATTTCCCAGAACCCTCTCCATCTAGGTGAGGTCATGTGACTACTTTTCATTCATGGACTATGAGAGCCATGATATATGTCACTTCAGGGCCAAGGTTGTCAAGAAGTGGGTGTAACTTCTCTCTCTCTCTCTCTTTCTTTCTTCCTTCCTTTTTTCTTTCTCTCTTTCTTTTTCTCTTTCTTTCTTTTTTCCTTCCTTCCTTTCCTTCTTTCCTCTTTCTCTCTTTTCTTTCTTTCTTTCCCCCTTTCCCCCTTCCCCCTTTCCACCTTTCCCCCTTTCTCTCTTTCTTTCTTTGACAGTCTTGCTCTGTTGCCCAGGCTGCAGTGCAGTGGCACAGTCTTGGCTCACTGCAACCTCCACCTCCTGGGTTCAAGCGATTCTACTGCCTCAGCCTCCTGAGTAGCTGGGATTACAGGTGTGCACCACCACGCCTGGCTAATTTTTGTGTTTTTAGTAGAGACGGGATTTCACCAAATTGGTCAGGCTGGTCTCAAACTCTTGGCCTTGTGATCTGCCCACCTCAGCTTCCGAAAGTGCTGGGATCACAAGTATGAGCCACTGCGCCTGGCCCTCTTCTCCCCCTATCACCTCAACTAGCTAAAACCAGGAACTCCAAGGTTCTAAAGAATGGAAGAACCAAAAGATGGAGAGAGACTGAATTCCTTTATCGCCATGTCAAGAAAAGCTGCCCACTGGCCAGGTATATCCATATTGAATTGTTATGAAAGTGATAAATTTCTATTATGGTAAGCTAGTAATAAGGTACGAAGCAGGACTCAACTCCAGAGGAGGGACTCGGACACTGGACCAAACTGAGGATTAGCTAAAACAAGTACAGGGTGGAAGCAGCTTTCCGTAAGACACACCCCACCAGTGTGCCACGGCAGTCTACCATTGCCCTGGCAACATTGGGGAGTGACTGCCCCTTTCTACGGCAATGACCTGATGACCCAAAAGTTACTACCCCTTCCCTAGAAATGTCTACATAAACCACCCGTTAATCTGCATACTATTAAAAGTAGGTATAAGTATGATTGCAAAACTACCCTGAGCTCTGCTCTCTGCCTCTGAGGTAGTCCTGCTCTGTGGGAGCAGTCACAGAGCTGTAACACTGCCAGAGCTGTAACACTGCCTCTTCAATAAAGCTGTTTTCTTCTACCTCTGGCTTGCCCTTAAAATCTTTCCTGGGCAAAGCCAAGAACCCTTGTGGGCTAAATCTCACTTTGGGGCTTGCCTGTCCTGAATCAATAATACTCAACTGGGGTGATTTGTCCTTCTAGGAAACAGGGTACAATATCTAAAGACATTTTTGGTTGACATAGCATGGGGTGGAAAGAGTGTTACTGGAATCTAGTGGGTGAAAGCCAAAGATGCTACCAGACATTCTGCATGGCACAGAACAACTCCTCACAACAAAAAATTATACAGCCCAATATGTCAATGGTGCTGAGGGTGAGAAATCCACACTCAACTAATATAGGATGATGCTAGGCTACTATGCCAATATGGGGCTAGCTCTTCCTCTGAGAGTTTCTGACCACAAAGGATATATGGAGTAGAATGTTATGAGAAAAAAATAATTAGGAAAGAGGTGAAGACAAAAGCTCTTCTATTCCTATGTCAACTCACAAAACATGAGGAATAAACAACCTTCTGAAGTGACTCATGTCAGTCTAAGGTACAGGGAATTGGGCACTACTATGGAGGATTGGGATGAAAAGTCTTTGTGCTATGAATGTTGGTTAATTTGAAGGCCTCGAAGGACAAAAGAATGATCCGTGATTGGAAGGTAAGGGGAAATAGTTTTTCTGCTGGTATCATGGAAAATGTTACTAACCAAGCAGTGAGCTTCTTTTAGTGGCAGTGAGCGCCCCACTTCCAGAAATATTTCAGCATGAACTAGGTGAGCACTTTTCACAGATTACATGGCTGAGACTTATACTTTGCATATGGAGTTGGGTTAGGTGCATGGTTTTCAAAATATTTTGGCCCAAGAAGCCTTTCTTCAGGTGAGGTAAAACGTGAATAGGTAAGACAATTAAAAGAGGGTATAATTTGCCAGAAAAGAAGATGGGCATACATGGCCTTGCCTGCCTAGCTTTTCTCTTGGCCTTGATGGGGATCTTGAATGGGTTCCTATGCCCCTGGAGCTGTGTTAATTTATTTGTAAGATCCCTTTCAACTTTACTTCTCTACTATTCTGCTTCTAACAATATCATAAGCTAGCAAATATCAGCAAATAATAAGAAATATGACATTTTAATAAAAAGAAGCATGCATTTTCCCTGGAGGGGTCGAAGAATATAAAATGCACTCTGTAGTATGATAGGTACTCCAACAATGACCTCCATCAATTCTGATTTCTCTGTGCACATAGTGCTCCCTTGGTGAGATGGGGAGTTTATTCTCCTTCCTTGGGATCTCTGCTGGCCCTATGACTATGACCAATACCATGTGGTAGAAGTCATGGAACTTCCCAAGCCCAGACCATAAAAGGAATGGCCATTTCTGTTTTCTTCCTCTTGAAACTGTGTTTCTTGGAAACCAACTGCCATGCTATAAGAAAGCCCAAGCAGCCATGAGGAAATCTTAGGGTCCCAGCTGAGGTCCCAACCAAAGACCAGCACCAACTACCAGCCATGTGTAAGCAAGACCATTTTGGATATACAATATACCAGCTTTCCTAGTGCCCCGTCTGACCTACGTGAAACAAAATAATCATGTGTTCAACATATAGAATCATGAAAAAGAACAAATGGTCATTGTTATAAGTTAGTATGTTTCAGAGTAGTTTGATATTTGTTGAGAAATCCTCAGTGTAAGGCCGGTCACCTCGCCGGGAGCTCAGACACACCCCCACTCCCTTTCCGGGAGCTCGGACACACACCCATCCCTTGCTCGGACATACCCCCTCCCTCTCCGGGAGCTTGGACACACCACAGCCCCCTCGCCGGGAGCTTGGAAAAGAAGCCAACCAGGACCTACCCGATAGCATTTTGTCCCATCTGGGCCCCACTCCCTGCCCAGCATTTTGTCCTGTCTGGGCCCCACTCCCCTTGGGCTCAACCAATTAAACGTCTCCACTCCCTATAAAACCCCACATCTGAGAGGAGTCCACGCAACTTCTCCGGCCCCTCCTGCCAGACCACAAAATCTCACCCGGGAGCTGAATAAATTCGCATTAAATCTTCCTGTGCTAGCCTCAGTTTCTTCTTTTTAAACTTGGCAAGAACCTAAGAACCCTTACACTCAGCATGGTTGGGAGAATTACCTATACATCCAAAAGCCTCTGGATCATTAAGGGTCTGAGAATCAGGCAAAAAATATCTGGGCAGGCAGGAGCAATTGTATTCTCCTGGGATGTTGGTGCAGACAGAATTGGGACCACAAAGATTTGAGTTCCTGGAACATTCATCCACATCTAAGCAGAAAACCAGTCTAAGTCAAAAGAATGAAGGAGACTGAGGCTACAAGAGCTCACGGCCTCACTGCTGACTGGAAGCGATGTATTTCCCTGACTATGCTCTCACCTTCATAAACACATTTTCATCACTCAAAGAACAACCATTTAGAGGCATATCCATGGTGCATGAAAATTTTCTAATAAGGTTTCCCACTGCTCAGGATAAAATCCAAAATCCTTATTAGATATACAAGGCCCTGACAACCTAGTTCCAACTAAGCTGACCTACCTCTACCTCATCTCTTGCTTTGAATTCCTTTGTGATTTATGATCCAGATACATAGTTTACCTCTCTCTTTTCACCTGGGCTGGAAGATGGACAGAGTGGGGTGATCCATTCCCAACTATGGGGATTGGAGAGGCAACAAGACAAAGCCCGCCCAAGATCAGCTGACTGCAGACACAAGAACAAGACCAGTTGAGACCAAAAGATCTGGCTAGCACAGACCACTTAAATTGTCACCTTCAATTGTCAAGACCACTTAAATTGTCAAGAGCTAAATAAATGGTGGTTGTTTCTAGACACTAACTTTTAGGGTGATTTTTTACCCAGTGATAGCTAACCGCTACAAACAGAGTAGCAAACGCAGAGATGACTTCAAACATCTCTTCAAGTAAGCCAGGTGACTCAGTGGAGTCACCATCCCTGTAAATGAATGTGGAGAATAAATGTGCTTGACACAGGAAGACGGAGCCCTTGTTTCTTGGTGAGAACATTCTGGCTGCAGTGTACAGGATGGATTGGAGGAAATAAGACTAGAAAAGGTAAGGCTAGAGAGGAGGCTTTTGCAGTGATGATGAAGCCTGACCCAAGGAAGGAAAAGAGCAGAGGAATTCAACACATATTTATTTATGTATTTATTTTTGAGATCAGGTCTTGCTCTGTCATCCAGGCTGGATGCAAGCACAGTGCACTGCAGCCTCGACCTCCTGGTGTCGAGCAATCCTCCCACCTCAGCTTCTTCAGTAGGTGGGACCACAGGCACATGCCACCACACCCAAATAATTTTCTAATTTCTTTTTTTTGTAAAGACAGAGTCTCAGTAGGTTGCCTAGGCTGGTCTCAAACTCTTGGTCTTAAGCACTTCTCCTGTCCCAGCCTCCCAAAGTGCTGGGATTACAGGCGTCAGCTGCCACACCCAGTCTCAAAACATATTTAGTAGGTAGATTCCCCAAGGTGTGATGACTGCTTTAATATGGAGGGAGAGAAAAGCTTAAAGATAACTTTCAAGCCTTAATTCAAATTACTTTTAGGGGAAAGTTCTGAGGTCTGGACTTTACATCTCCCCAGAATAGGGGTTTTCCATCTCAGCACTATTGTCATTTAGGGCCAGATTATTCTTGGTTGTAGGGGATGTTCCCTACATTATAGGATGTTTAGCAGCATCTCTGATCACTTCCCATTAGATGCCTGTAGCACACACAGCACCGCTCTCCACCATCACCAGCTGTGACAATCAAAAATATCTCCAGATGTTGCCTATGCTCCCTGGGGGAAATATCAAAATATCAGTCTGAAGACAAGTGCACCCCATTATATTCTGACACCACTGTTTGACTTATAGTAGGACCTCAACAGGAGTTCAAATCCCAGCTCTTCCATTTAATATTTGCATATAGACCACAGATCCTATAAAGCAATTACACAATTGAGATTACAAAGCAACTAGCTAGCAACACTGTGACAGGAACTAAGCCTTCACATGTCAATAATAACCTTGAACAGAAATGGCCTACATGCTCCACTTAAAAGATAGAGATTGTTAAACTGGATTAAAACAAAAAAGGGACCCAACCATGTGCTGCCTACAAGAGACCTACTTAACATGTAAAGACACCCCCAGGCTCAAAGTAAAGGGATAGAAAAAGATATAGACAACTATATATGTTTACCTCTGTGAGCCCCAATTTCTCATCACTAACATGAGAAAATCCCTTCCTCATATGGTCTTCCAGTGAGATGACCCTTAATTAATTAAGTAGGCAAATAATAAAGAGATGGTCATTTATACCTTCACAGCTGGAGTTTCTAGAGATGAATCCAACTTGACAGCTGCAAAGGTAGCTTCCCATTAAGTTGACACAGTCAGAATGCTCAGGGCAGATCCCGTTGGTGAGGCACTCATTGATGTCTGAGAAGCAGTGGAAGAGGGTGAGTAGATAAGAAATTGGGTGCCTAAGTTCAGAAATACATGAACTCAAGCCAGGTGCGGTGGCTCACGCCTGTAATCTCAGCACTTTGGGAGGCTGAGGAGGGTGGATTATGAGGTCAGGGGTTTGAAAGCAGCCTGACCAACACGGTGAAACCCTGTCTCTACTTAAAAATACAAAAATTAGCTGGGTGTGGTGGCATGCACCTGTAATCCTAGCTACTTGGGAGGCTGAGGCAGGAGAATTACTTGACCTGGGAGGCGGAGTTTGCAGTAAGCTGAGAGCACACCATTACACTCCAGCCTGGGTGACAGAGTGAGACTCCATCTCAAAAAAAAAAAAGAAAAAAGAAAAGAAAAAAAAAGAAATATATGAACTCACCTTACTGATAGATACCCACCCAAGACCCATCTCTGGGAGCCTGAGAGCATTACCAGTACAGGAGAAATTGCCTGGCTTTCCTGAGATCCAGCCATTTCCAGTGGGAGAAGAGAAACCATGTAAACAGCTGCAGTTGTATCTCCCCGACAGGTTTTTGCAGACTGAGTTAGGACCACAGGGCTGGGGGCTTTGAGAACATTCATCAATATCTGGATAGAGAGTTGGAGTTACAATTTGCTTATCCTAGATAGAAAACTGTATTTTGCAAAAAAAAAAAGTTAAAACAATATCTCCCATCCCATATGCTCTTCGTTCATTGTGACTTTGGCACTTCATCCATTAAGCAATGGAATGTGTGTCCCCCTCTTGAACCTGAGCATGCTTGTGACTATGGTGGAAGTGACACTAGGTCATAAAAATATTATGTACTTCTACCTCGTTCTCTTAGGATGCTTATCCTTGGAATCCAGCCACCACATTGTGAGGAAACTCAAGCATTCATGAAATTTTACAGTGACCAGGAATTATTTACATGGTCAGAGAGAGGGAGGGTGGGGAGAGAAGAAAAGAAAAGAAGAGGGGAGGGGAGGAGAGGGGAGGGGGAAGGGGAAGGGAGAGAGGGAAGGGAAGGGAATGGATGGGAGAGAGGGAAGGGAAGGGAATGGAAGGGAGAGAGGGAAGGGAAAGGAAGAGAAGGGAAGGGAAGTGAAGGGAAACAAAGGGAAGAGGAGAGAAAGGGAAGGGAAGAGAAGGGAAGGGAAAGGAAAGGAGAGAGGGAGGGAGAAAGGGATGGAGGAAGGAAGGAAGGAAGGAAGGACGGAAACCAATCAACCATGCTGGGCTGAGGGGAAGTACCTACATTCAATACCCAGCCAGCTTTTACTTGATTTTCCCACCAAATGCTGGAGGGTTTGAGGGGGCATGAACTCACCTTTGCATTCCACTCCTGGACCCTTGAAGTGTCTTTGTCCATTGCTGGACAGGAAGCCACGTTTGCAAGTACAGTAGTAACTGTCCATGTTGCTGGTGCAGGTGGCATAAGCTGGGCACATGGTAGTCTCTCTACATTTATTTGCATCTAGGCAGTGCATAACAAAAAGTTTAGACAAGATTAGAGCATTAGAGTGAGGCTGCAAGGGAACCCAGCATACAAGGGTGGAGGTTGGCATACAATGGGCTAGATTGTGTTCCCCCCAAAAGATATGTTGAAGTCCTAAACCCTGGTACTTGTGAATTTAATTTATTTGGAAGCTGTGTCTTTGTAGATGTAATTAAGATACAAGTTAAGATGAATCAGTGCTGGAGTAGGGTGGGCCACAGCTGTCCTTATAAGAATAGAAGAGACACAGGCATGCACAGGGACAATGCCATCCAACAATGGAAACCGGGATCAGAGTGATGTGTCTAGAAGCCGAGGAACACCAAGGATTGCCAGCAATAACAAAATCCTTTTTTTAAAAAAGGCATGGAACAGATTCTGCCCAATAGCCCTTGGAGAAAAACTGGCCCTGCCAATACTTTGATTTCACACTTCTGGATGCCAGAACTTCAAGAGAATAAATTTCTGTTGTTTTAAGCAGCCCTAGGAAACTGATACAGCAGCCAATCATATTTAATCATGTGCCTTGAAGACCCTAGACCCTTGCTACTCAGAGTAGTGTCTATCGGTCAGCCACTTGAGCATTGCTTGGGAGTTAGATGGAAATGCAAAATCCACTGAATCTGAATCTGCATTTGAACAAGATCCCAGGTGATGTGTGTGCACAGGGAAGTTTGAGAAGCACTGCTCTGGATCCTTGCTACCCAAAGTGTGGTCCACAGACCAGTATCATCTGTCTCCCTTTGGATTCCAATAACATCTTGGAAAATCAGATGCTGATTCAGTAGGTCTGGGGAAGGGAGCCTGGGATTTTGTATTTCTAACAAATCCCTGGAGGATGCCCATTCTGTTGGTCCATGGATCATACCACGAACATCCAAGCACTAGACAGAAAAGTGAGAGAGTCAAAAGTGCAAGTTTTGGGACAAGGCAGACTTGAGTTCAAGTTCCAGCAGCAAACCTCAAAGCCAAGAATGGTAGCTGCTCCTCCAGACCCATTCCACCCTCCTCCTTGTAATAATATAACCATCCAGTTGAGGACTGCATTCCCAGCTTCTCTTGCAGCTAGATGTGGCCACGGGATGAAAATCTGGCCAAGGAGAATGAATAGAAGTGATGCATGTATCATCTGGTCATGCCCTTGAAAAGAAAGAGCATACTCTACACTTCCTCTCTCTTTTCGCCTGGGCTGGAAGATGGACAGAGGAGGGTGATCCATTCCCAACCATTGGGATGAGGTTCACACCTAAGGTTGGAGAGACAACAAGACAAAAGGCACTTGGGAGATGGGATGACCTCCTAGGCAGGGTTGTCCCACCACCCTGTTCCATCTTCAAGGTGGAGATTTATTAGACAGAGAAAAATAAACATCTAAATTGTTTCATTCATAGTTATTTTATTTGTATGGGAACAATCATGACTCTATCCTAGCCAATCCAGTCCTGGGACCTCTCTGTATCTCAGTTTACCACCACATCCAGTAAGCCTCCAAGCCCTGTTGATCCCCTGTCCCAAATGTCATTTGACAATTGCCCATTTCACTCCACCACCTTGGCTATGCCTGACCCAGATCTTCCTCTGAATTCAACATTTCTACATACTCCATCGTCCTCCACAATCGTCTACTCCACAGCATGGTCATCTCTGAATCCACCTTTGATCTCCCACCTCCACCCCTTGCCTATAATGCTCCTGTTCTCCTTAGAAATAAAACTCAAATTACTCAGCATGAGCTGCAAAATCCCCAGTGACCAAACGCAACCGCATCATTCAGCCTCATCATGCCAGTTTCTCTTTGTTCTCCGTTTCTAGCCCTCTTACTACAGGACTTTTGCACATCCTGTTCCCTCTGCCTCAGCTTTGCCCGGCCAGCTTTCACTCATTCTTCAGGTCTTGCTTTAACATCACTTCATCCAAGAAGGCTTCCCTGACTCCTCTATAGCTCCTGAGCTCCTCTTTTATGGAATTTATCAAAATGGTGACTGCTTGATTGTTTCAGTGATTCCCTCCTTCATGGCCACCTTCACCACCACACTGTGAGCTTTAGAAGGACAAGATCGCAGGTGGGGGCAGGCTCCCAGGTGCTAGGAAAGAGGCTCACTTGATGCTATCATTCTTGTGGCAGGCAGAATAACAGACCCTTCCAAGATGACTACGTTCTAATCCTGAAACCTGTGAATATGTTATGCTCCATGGCAAAAGGGGAATGAAGGTTGCAGGTGGAATTAAGTTTGCTGATCAGCTGATCTCAAGATGGGGAGATTATCCTGGATCATCCTGGGGCAACCAATGTAACCCCAAGAGTCTCTTTAAGTGAAAGTTGAAGCCAAGAAAGGCATTGTCAGAGAGATGTGATGTGAGGAAGATCCGACCAGCCATCGCTGGCTTTGAAGATGGGGAAAGGGGACATGAGCCAAGGAATGTGGTTGGCCTTGGATACAGGAAAAGGGAAGAAAACAGGTTCTCTCGGCTGGGAGTGGTGGCTCATGCCTGTAATCCCAACACTCTGGGAGGCTGAGGCGGGCACATCACGAGGTCAGGAGTTCGACACCAGCCTGACTAACATGATGAAAACCCGTCTCTACTAAAAATACAAAAAAATTAGCCAGGCGTGGTGGTGGGCGCCTGTAGTCCCAGCTGCTCAGGAGGCTGAGGCAGGAGAATCGCTTGAACTGGGAGGTGGAGGTTGCAGTGAACCAAGATCACACCACTGCACTCCAGCCTGGGTGACAGAGTAAGACTCCATCTCAAGAAAAAAAAAGAAAGAAAGAAAGAGAAAATAGGTTTTTTTATATAGCATCCAGAAGGAACACAGCCCTGCCAAAGCCTCTATTTTAGCCCAGTGGGACCCATTTCAGACATCTGACCTCCAGAATGATAGATAAGCTTTTGTTGTTTTATGCCACCAAGTTTGTGGCAATTTGTTACAGTAGCCATAGAAAATGAACACAATTCCCTATACCCATATGTGAAAAGAACATGACTCAGAGTGATTGAGTAACTTACCCAAAGACACACAGCTAGAGAGCAGCAGAGCCAGACCTTCCAAAATCCAAAGTACATTCAAGAGGTGGAATCTATCTAAGTGTCCATCAGTGGATGAATGGTTAAGGAAGATGTGGTATATGTACTCAATGGAATATCATTCAACCATAAGAAATAATGAAATCCTATCATTTGCAGAAACATGGATGGAACTGGAGGACATTACATTAAGTGAAATAAGCCAGGCACAGAAAAACAGATATTGCATGTTCTCATTCCTATGTGGGAGCTAAAATAACAATAATGATGGTCTAATGGAGGTAGAGAGCAGAATGATAATTACCAGAGGCTGGGAAGGGTAATGGGGAAGGGAAGTAAAGAGGGATTGGTTAGTGAGTACAAAAACACAGTTAGGGCCAGGCATGGTGGTTCAAGTCTGTAATCCCAGAACTTTGGGAGGCCAATGCAGGTGGATCACCTGAGGAGTTCAAGACCAGCCTGACCAACATGGAGAAACTCCTGTCTCTGCTGAAAATACAAAATTAACCAGGCGTGGTGTCACCTGCCTGTAATCTCAACTGCTTGGGAGTGTGAGGCAGGAGAATCGCTTGAACCCGGGAGGCGTAGGTTGTGGTGAGCCAAGATCATGCCAATGGCACTCCAGCCTGGGCAACAAGAGCGAAACTCTGTCTCAAGAAGAAACAGAAACAAAAACACAGTTAGATGGAAGGAATAACATCTGGCGCTCAGTAGCACAATAGCACAACCACATGTGAGTCAGGACATATTTGTCTTTCTGTGCCTGGCTTATTTTACTTAACATAATGACCTCCAGTTTCATCCATGTTGCTGCAAATTATAGAATTTCATCCTTTTTATGGCCAAATAGCATCCCACTGTGTATGTAGACCACGCTGTGTTCATCCTTTCATCTGTCAATGGACACTTAAGTTGATCCCTTGTCTTTATTATTATTATTATTTTTTGAGACGGAGTCTTGTTCTGTCACCCAGGCTGGAGAACAGTGGTGTGATCTTGGCTCACTGCAACCTCCGCCCCCTGGGTTCAAGCGATTCTCCTGCCTTAGCCTCCCAAGTGGTTGGGATTACAGGCGCACACCACCACACCAGGCTAATTTTTGTATTTTTAGTAGAGACGGGGTTTCACCATGTTGGCCAGGCTGGTCTCAAACTCCTGACCTCAGGTGATCCGCCCACCTCGGCCTCCCAAAGTGCTGGGATTACAGGCGTGAGCTACTGTGCCTGGCCTGATTCCACATCTTGACTATTGTGAATAATGGACTTGGGCTTTGTGTCAAAGAAAGATGGGAGTCCTGGGAGGATCTAGAGCAGAGTAGGGACACAGAGTAAGGTTTTAACATAAGCCTTCTGGCCACTGGTTGGAAGATGAACTATAGAAGATCAGAAGGAAATTGATCGAGGAGGGGGTGACTGCACTTGTCCAGGTAAACGATGTCAGTAGATACAACCCAGAGGGGAGCATGGAGGGAACGCAAAGTGGGATTTTTTTTAAGCAACACTAACAAAATTTGCCAATGGACTGGATGTGAGGAGTGAAAAGAGAGGAACCAACCATAACACCAACACCAACTGGCAGTATGAAGTATGAAGAAATGAAAAAGTGTCATAAAAACAGGAGGAATGGCTGGGTGCGGTGGCTCACACCTGTAATCCATCACTTTGGGAGGCCAAGCCGGGTGGATAAACTGAGGTCAGGAGTTCGAGACCAGTCTGGCCAACATGGTGAAACCCCATCTCTACTAAAAAATACACAAATTAGCCGGGTGTGATGGTGCACAGCTGTAATCCCAGCTACTCAGGAGACTGCGCCGGGAGAATCGCTGAAACCCAGGAGGCGGAGGTTGCAGTGAGCTGACATCAAGCCACTGCATTCCAGCCTGGGTGACAGAGTGAGACTCCATCTCAAAAAAAAAATATATATATATAAATTAGCTGGTCATGGTGGTGTGCACCTGTAATCTCAGCTACTGGAGAGGCTGAGGCAGAAGAAGTGCTGAAATCCAGAGGTGGAGGTTGCAATGAGCAGAGATCAAGTCTAGCGTGGGTGACAGAGTGAGATTTCATCTCAATAAATAAATAAATAAATAAGGAATAGATTATCGTGATTGTGACATTATTCACCCTGTTTTTGTCATATGCTCAGTTTTGAGATCCAAGTTCTTTGCTCCTATAATGCGCCCTGTTTATTTCCCTTCCCTGCATGAGGCCTCTGATGGTATCTCTCTTCTCATTTCCAGCTTTCTCTTTCATCTGCAGAGGCAACATTTGTCTGCAGATTTCCAGCATTTTATCACTTGTGGTCCCTTAACGCTGTGAGCTTCCCATCATCCTCTTCCTCTAGCCCACTCCCTCACAACTCAAACCCACCCAAGCCCAGAATAACAGCCCAGACTTGTGGGATAAGAACAGAGCGAGACTCCTCAAAAAAAAAAAAAAACAGCCCAGGAAGTGGGTACCACCCTCCGCCCATGGTACATATGAGGAAACCGAGGCTCAGAGAAGCTGTTGGGTCATTTGGACAGAAAACAGGAGAGTTGGGGCCCAGGTCCAGGGCCATAGCCCCGAAAATGTGGTCTCCTCACAGCTTTGATCACCATGCTCTCTGGGCCTTGGTTTTCTCATCTGTAAAGTAGGTTTAATTGCAGAATCCAACCGGGAAGCCTGTGAGGCATCACAGCAGGGGAACTCCCACTGATAAAACATCAGATCTCATGAGACTTGCTCACTACCATGGGAACAGTAGAGGGAAACCACCCCCCATGATTCAGTTATCCCCGCCTCGGCCCCGCCCTTGACACCTAGGGATTTTTACAATTCAAGGTGAGATCTGGGTGGGGACACAGCCAAACCGTATCAACAACTAAGAACTGACAATGTCTTTCTTCCTTTATCCAGCAAGAGCTTATGTGGAAGATGAGAGTATTTAACAAAACATAAAATCACTTATGTTTTTTCTTTTCTTCTTTGAGACGGAGTTTTCTCTCTTGTTGCCCAGGCTGGAGTGCAATGGTGCGATCTCAGTTCAATGCCACTCCACCTTCTGGGTTCAAGTGATTCTCCTGCCTCAGTCTCCCAAGTAGCTGGGATTACAGGCCTGCACCCCAACACCTGGCTAATTTTTGTGTTATTAGTAGAGACAGGATTTCACCATGTTGGCCAGGCTGGTCTTGAACTCCTGACCTCAGGTGATCCGCCTGCCTCAGCCTCCCAAAGTGCTGGGATTACAGGAGTGAGCCACCACACCCGGCTGTCACTTATGTTTCTTCACACTGAGTTGTAGTTTGAGTAAATTCCATCCCTACTCTTAATACACTACCATTGATAAAGCTCATGCTCATACCAGGTGGTTTCCAAAGCTACCTTTTTGAATTTAAGTTACAGAACATCCCTATTGTTACCTGTATTTCACAGCTTGGGAGACTGAAGTTCAGAGAGGTTATGTGATTTGCCTGAGATCACACAGCAATTCTAAGCACAAAGGAAAGAGCCTGGAGTGAGAATCAGGAGGCCTGCAAGTTAACCCTTGCTCTGCCACTAACTAGCTCCCAGCAAGCATCCAGATGAGGCTTAATTTCCCAGGATTTTTCCTGGGGAGAAAGCATTCTCCACCGTGTCAGGCATCTGCATTCTCTCTGGCCAGCTTACTTTTTATTGTTGGTTTCAGTGTGGGTCCTGTGTGCATTTCCCAGATGTGCATAACACAACACCCTGTGAAGAGAAAAAAGAAAAACACCGTGAACCACCAAAAAAACAAAACCCTTTTGGGCTCAACCTGCAAAATTGCTTCTGGCTTGGCCTCACAGAAACAGGTTTGAAGAGGCTAGATGACAAACTCAGTCAAGGAACAAACATACACTATTTTGCATAAGCATATCAGTGACCATTCCCGATTTTTGGCACTTCGTTTTTTTTTTTCATTTTGTCTGTCTTCATTTTCTTCTTCTTCTTCTTCTTTTTTTTTTTTTTTTTTGATTAAATAGTTCCAGGCTAGGCACTGTGGTGCACACCTGTAACTCCAGCACTTCAAGAGGTCAAGGTGGGTAGACTGCTTGAGCCCAGGAGTTCAATACCAGCGTGGGCAATATGGCGAAACCCCATCTCTACAAAAAATGCAAAAATGAGTTGGGCACGGTGGCACATGCCTGTAGCCCCAGCTACTCAGGAGGCTGAGTTGGGAGGATCACTTGAGATCAGCAGTTTTAGACCAGCCTGGGCAACACAGTAAGACTTCGTAAAAAAAATTTTTTTTTTAATTAGCCAGGTGGTAGTGACACCTTGTAGTCCCAGCTACTCAGGAGGCTGAGGTGGGAGGACTGCTTGAGCCCAGGAGTTTGAGACTGCAGTGAGCCGAGATCGAGATCGAGATCATGCCAATGCACTCCAACCTAGGTGACCCTGTCTCTAAAAAAAACAGTTCTGCCTAGGTGTGGTGGCTCACAGTTGTAATCCCAGCACTTTGGGAGGCCAAGGCGGGCAGATCACAAGGTCAGGATTTCAAGACCAGCCTGGCCAACATGGTAAAACCCCATCTCTACTAAAAAGATACAAAAATTAGCTGGGCGTGGTGGCACACTCCTATAGTCCCAGCTACTCAGGAGGCTGAGGCAGGAGAATCACTTGAACCCGGGAGGTGGAGGTTGCAGTGAGCTGAGATTGCGCCACTGCACTCCAGCCTGGTGACAGAGCGAGACTCTGTCTCCAAAATAATAATAATAATGTTTCTTAGCCTCCAAAATTAAAATAAAAATAAATAAAAATACAAAAATTAACTGGGTGTGGTGGCACGTGCCTGTAATCCCAGCTACCCAGGAGGCTGAGGCAGGAGAATTGCTTGAATCAGGAACCAGGAGTCAGAGGTTGCAGTAAGCCGATGTCGCACCACTGCACTCTAGCCTGGGCTACAGAGTGAGACTCCATCTCAAAAAAAAAAAAAAATTCCAGTTGATTTTCAAAAACATACATTAAAGCATGCATTCTCAAAAGGGGTAATACCTCCCCGAAAAGACCCAGACTTTGTTCTTGGTCCTCAAAGAAGAGATTATTATTATTTTTTTGAGATAGTCTTGCTCTGTCACCCAGGCTGGAGTGCAATGGTGCGATCTTGGCTCACTGAAACCTCTGCCTCCTAGGTTCAAGCAATTTTCCTGTCTCAGCCTACCGAGTAGCTGGGACTACAAGCACGCACCACCACGCCCAGCTAATCTTTGTATTTTTATTAGAGACGGGGTTTCATCATGTTGTTCAGGATGGTTTCGAACTCCTAACCTTGTGATCCACCTGCCTCGGCCTCCCAAAGTGCTGGGATTACAGGCGTAAGCCATCATGCCTAGCCAGGAAGAGATTTTTTAAAACTTACTCTTTTATGTATAAGATACATATGGATATGCAGAAAATACATATATAGATATACAGTATTAAAATTTCATGAGAGGGTAGGCAATTCATTTTTTAATGTTTAAAGGCAATGCAGCCCTGCAGTATTTAGGCCTCCTGCACCATCATCATCATTGCCATCATTATCACTGTCACCATCACCATCATCATCTCCATCACCACCATCATCACCATCATCACCATCATCACCATCATCATCATCACCATAATCACCATCTTCATCATCATCACTACAGTCATCATCACCATCACCATCACCATCACCATCATCACCACCATCATCATCATCACCATAATCACCATCATCACCATCATCATCATCATCACCATAATCATCAGCATCACCACCATCACCATCATCATCATCACCATAATCATCATCACCATCATCACCACCAGCAGCAGCAGCACCATGATCACCATCACCACCATCAACATCATCATCACCACCACCATCGTCATCAATATTATCATCATCACCATCACTATCTTCATCATCACTATTGTCACCACCATCGTCATTATCATCATCACCATTATTATCATTACTATCATCATCACAACTCTTTGCTGATTAACTTCAGGTCAGAATAGGAATGTTAATGGTTAACACCATTGCTAACACCCCAAAATAAAACTCTGCATTCCTACATTTGATGTCCACAGGCCACCGATTTCTTCTAATGTAGCCTGCCAGTCAACAACTCCTACACACTCAAACTCCCAAATTCCACCTATTATTACTAACAAAAATTATTTTGCTCATTCATTCATTATTTTAGAGGCAATCCAACATACAGTTTAGGCATATAAAGTCTGGAGTCAAATGCTTGGGTTTAAAAATCTGGCCTCACCACTTAATGACTGTGTGGCCTTGAGAAAATTATTTAATCTCTTTGTGCCTCAGTTTCCTCCTTGGTAAAATAGGGGAATCAGAACTACTGTACAACAGCAGAGAAAACGTACACTTGCTACTTAGAAAATGTCCCCTGGCCAGGCGCAGTGGCTCACGCCTGTAATCCCAGCACTTCGGGAGGCCGAGGCAAGTGGATCACATGAGGTCAGGAGTTCAAGACCATCCAGCCTCATCAACATGGTGAAACCCCATTTCAACTAAAAATACAAAAATTAGCCAGATGTGCTGGTGTGCACCTGTAATCCCAGCTACTTGGGAGGCTGAGGCAAGAGAATCACTTGAACCCAGGAGGCAGAGGTTGCAGTGAGCTGAGATCGTGCCACTGCACTCCAGCCTGGCAACCGAGTGAGATTCCATCTCAAAAAAAAAGAAGAAGAAGATGTCCCCCTATATCCTCCATTCTTAAATTTGATCCAATGACCAAAACACACAAGACATAGAAGAAAAAACAGTAACGTGGAAGATAAACAAGGCTGAGACAAAATGACACCTGAAGAAAGAGAAATAAGAGCAGACAGGACAGGTCTATCTCATTGTTCAGGACTCAGCACAAACTGCCCCTCCTCAACCCCAGACTTCTCCCTTCCACATAACCCCCAACCACATTCTAGACAACTTCTTTCATAACACTTATCACTACCTGGAATTCCATCATTTACTTGTTATTCGGGGCAGCACAGTGCAGTAAAAAAGCTTACAAACTCTGAAATCAGACGGCCTGGGTTGAAATCCTGGCTCTACATCTTATTGACTAAGTGGTCTTGGGAAAATTAGTTTATCTCGTTTGCCTCAGTTTTCTTCTTTGCAAAATAGAACTAGTAATGACCCAATGTCATAGAAATGTTGTGACAATTGGTTATCTTCTATGTTTAAAGAAGTTACAACAGTGTTAAGTGGGCTATGACCATCTGTCCCTTCTTTCCTGTCTTCTCCTACCCACAAGAATATCAACCTCAAGAGTGCAGGAACGTAGTCTTTTTTTTCCTCACTGCTATAACTTCTAGTGCCTAGAACAGCACTTGATACACAGGATGTGCTCAGGAAACACAGGTCAAATGAATGACCATAAAGAAAATCTGTCCTGAAAGATGGACTTCCCTGAGCTATGAAGTTTTGTCAAAGGTTTCCTGAATAAAGGTGTTTGCAGCAGCCAGCCTAGACTTATGATCTCTTTCTTGGCTGGACCATTCATGGCTCTCCCTTTTCTCTGAAGCCTATTTCCAACCCAGGCCTCCCCAGCCCCCCATTCAGCCTCGCACTCACCCCAGAAGAGGAGCAGGTTGAAGTCACGCATTATGCTGTGGTTCTGTCATTCAAAGAGAAGCAGCTTTTCTACTGACCACTGGCTTTCAGTAACAGCAGGTGTAGGAAGAGGGGAAGGCGGGGCCAGAGTTGCTCAATTCTGCCCGGCCATCAGAGTGCTTTTTGCTGAGTTGCTGCCACTAAAAGACAGCCTAGAAAATCCTAATTTCCCCGTTTCTCCACAATAAAGAGAAGTTAATCTGCCTAATGTGTACTGTTCTCACCCTCTCCTTCCCACTCTCTCTCTCTTTCCCACCAGTCTATCTCCCAGTTCTCAACAGCTTCTTTCATTGCACCCAATAAACAGGCTTCCATCTCCTGCCTCCAGTGAAGCAAATCTCAGCCTTTAGGGTCTCTTTCCAGTCTCCTCTTATAAAAACAGCCATCACAATCACAGGTACCAGGCACCGTGCTAGTCACACCGCCAACAGAATGCAATTTCATTATCATGTCAACCTTATAAAGTAGGAATTCCCCTCCCTCCCTCCCTTCACCAACAAAATGGAAACTTAGGCTTGCAGAGGACTTGTCACTTGTCCAAGATCTCTCAGACCTCAGATTTGAACCCAGGACCCTCTGACTCCAAAGTCAAGAGCTTTAATCATCTTATTTTCCTTCAGATCGCCACTCTATCTGACCACGCTACAGCAACACTTCCACCCTTTTCCCAGCTTCCTAACTCTCTCTGATAACTGGTAACATCTCAAGGTCTCACAAGGGCAGACCCTCAGACAAGGATTCTAGCAAAAGTAGTTTATTAAGAAGGTGACCCCAGAATACACCAGCTGGGGAGGGAGAAGGTGAAACAGGAAAGGCAAAGAGCCAATACTGGGTGTGTCTTCAAACAAGTTACATGGTGAGAAAGTGGAGCTTAACCTCCCCGGGGACATCTGGGGAGCAGCATGGAACATACTCTTCAGAGTTATTCCAACTGAGGCGTAAGGGAGCTGAGGTATTTATGCCCCACCTACTGTCAGTCATTAGTTGACTGGAGGCTTGCTCCCAGGGGGCGTCAACCACTTGAAACTTCAGGCCTGGCCTCCAAGCACATAGAATGGGCTCCAGTTGGTATAATCCCACTGATAACAAAACGTAGTGACGGGCAGATGTTGAAGTGGTGTCATTCAGCTGGGGTAATACCCAAGGTTCATTGCCTCGTGGCGAGGAAATAAGAAATGCAGACATACAAGGAATAAGTTTTAGAGCAGAGGTTTAGGACGGGCGCAGTGGCTCGTGCCTGTAATCCCAGTACTTTGGGAGGCCGAGATGGGTGGATCACCTGAGATCAGGAGTTTGAGACGAGCCTGGCCAACATGGTGAAACCCCGTCTCTACTAAAAAAACAAAAATTCAAGGCCGGGCGCGGTGGCTCAAGCCTGTAATCCCAGCACTTTGGGAGGCCGAGGCGGGTGGATCACGAGGTCAAGAGATCGAGACCATCCTGGTCAACATTGTGAAACCCCGTCTCTACTAATACAAAAAAATTAGCTGGGCATGGTGGCGCGTGCCTGTAATCCCAGCTACTCAGGAAGCTGAGGCAGGAGAATTGCCTGAACCCAGGAGGCGGAGGTTGCAGTGAGCCGAGATCGCGCCATTGCACTCCAGCCTGGGTAACGAGAGCGAAACTCCGTCTCAAAAAAAAAAAAAAAAAAAAAAAAAAAATTAGCTGGCCGTGGTGGCAGGTGCCTGTAATTTCAGCTACTTGGGAGGCTGAGGCAGAAGAATTGCTTGAACCTGGGAAGCAGAGGTTGCACTGAGCTGAGATCATGGCACTGCACTCCAGCTTGAGCAACAGAGTGATACTCCATTTCAGAAAACAAAAAAAAAAGGAGCAGATAGGCAAGAGCGCTCTCCCTTGCAGAGAGAGAGGGCTCCCAAATGGATCTTCCAGTTCCATGGTGAAATGTATGGGGTTTTATAGATGAGCTTGAGGTGGTGGTATCTGATTTACATAAAGCCCAATGATTGGTTGGACCAGGTGTGCCATTTACATAGATTGCAAAGAGGCTGGCCGCCCACTCTAATATTTTATTATGCAGATGGGGTCTCTACCTGGCCAGGGCCATGTTTCCTGTTCCTTTACTGTACACGTGGTTGACAAAGAAAAGGGAAGATGGAGACTCCACGTTGAACATGGCCGGCTCCCGGTAGCCTTTTCCTATTGGCATAGCTGCCGGCGTTCATCCGTGCAAGCTTCCAGCTTGTTTTTCTACATCTGCAGCCTGACTTTTCAGGCTGCTCTTTGCTAGAAAAGAAATGATTTGGGGGCTGCTTCTTATTAAAAGAGCAACCTTACCGAGGACCCTCTTGCCCTCACTCTCTGCCTGAATAATTTCCTCCTGGCTCCTGTATCAGTGTCAAGCTAGGGTATATGAATGTGTTAAGTTAGGTCATGGGTGCGGGCAGCCACTGATAGCATCTGCTACCAGCTACAGAGGAGGCTCAAAGAGCATCCCCAAGTTCTTAGAAAAGTTCTACCTGTTTTTGCCTTCCCCTTTTCTTCTTTGCAAAGCAAACTATTAACTTTGGAGTTACTGTCACTGAAAAAAAGATTCAGGTGGCTCACTCCTGTAATCCCAGCTCGTTGGGAGGCTGAGGCGGGCAGATCACCTGAGGTCGGGAGTTCAAGACCAGCCTGACCAACATGGAGAAACCCCATCTCTACTAAAAATACAAAATTATCCAGGCATGGTGGTGCATGCCTGTAATCCCAGCTACTAGGGAGGCTGAGGCAAAAGAATTGCTTGAACCCAGGAGGCGGAGGTTGTGGTGAGCCGAGATTGTGCTACTGAACTCCATCCTGGGCAACAAGAGTGAAACTCTGTCTCAAAAAAAAAAAAAAAAAAAAAAAAAAAAAAATTCACAAATGGCTTTCTTTTTTCTTTTTCTTTTTCTTTTCTTTCTTCTTCTTCTTCTTTTTTTTTTTGAGATGGAGTCTCACTCTGTTGCCCAGGCTGGAGTGCAGTGGCACAATCTCGGCTCACTGCAACTTCTGCCTCCCAAGTAGTAGCTGGGATTACAGGTGTGCATACCATGCCCTAGCTAATTTTTGTATTTTTAGTAGAGACAGGGTTTCACCATGTTGGCCAGGCTGGTCTGGAACTCCCAACCTCAGGTGATCCTCCTGCCTTGGCCTCCCAAAGCGTTGGGATTATGGGCATGAGCCACCGTGTCCAGCCAGATTCATCAATGGCTTTCTCTTTGTGCCTTCATTCTTTCCCCGCTGGCCCCAAGAATACCAGCTGATGATGCTTGTGGCTGCAGCATTTACCCCGAGATAATGTTGCCACGAAATATCTCGCCTTTATTATTATTTTTGCATTGCTCTAGTATATCGACTTCAAAAACAAAAGAAGACATCATTCTACTTACAGTGTTCTGTTTTTAGTACGGATCTTTCCAGATTACTATATTTTACAAATATGATGTTTTTAATATATACTCAGTATACTTTACAAAATATAGTAATTCTTGATTGCTGAAAATGTCAGATCCTAGAAAACGTGACTTTCCCACGTGTGATATTAACATCGTGCTCAAACATCTGTTGGCTGAAGATTTATTTGATAAATTCAATTTCCCAAAATAGACGATTGTGGGCTGGACATGGTGGCTCACGTCTGTAATCCCAGCACTTTGGGAGGCCAAGGTGGGCGGATCACAAGGTCAGGAGATTGAGATCATCCTGACCCAACATGGTGAAACCCCGTCTCTACTAAAAATACAAAAATTAGCCGGGTATTGGGGTCGGTGCCTGTAATCCCAGCTACTCAGGAGACTCATGCAGGAGAATCGCTTGAACCCAGGAGGTGGATGTTTCAGTGAGCCTAGGCTGACCCATTGCACTCTAGCTTGGGTGACTGACAGAGCAAGGCTCCATCTCAAAAAAAAAATTCTTTTTTGAACTGACAAATTAAATTATAGATATTTATGGGGTACAACATGATGTTTTGAGATATGCATAGACAGTGGAATGGCTAAATCGAGGCAATAAACCTTTCTATTCTTTTGCATGCAATTATCATTTTTTGTGGTAAGAATAGTTACATCAACCCTCTTAGCAATTTTCAAGGATATGCTACATTGTTCATTGTTACTAACTACAGTAACCGTGTTGTACAATAGACCTCTTGAATATTTTTCTCCTGTTCAACTGAAATTTTGTATCCTCTGACCAATGTCTCCCCACCCACATCTTCCCCATATGCTTCTGATCATAGGATGCTGAGACCCTACACTCAACATCCTATGAGGTCTCATAGAACGAGTATCTCATAGGTCCCAGATACCCAAATATCCACCTGGGGACTCACAAAGATTGTAAACAAAATGGTTTCCCCTGGTGCAGTGGCTCACACCTATAATCCCAGCACTTTGGGAGACCAGGGCAGGGAGATCACCTGAGGTCAGGAGTTCAAGACCAGCCTGACCAACATGGTGAAACCCTGTCTCTACTAAAAATACAAAAATTAGCAGGGCGTGGTGGTGGGCACCTGTAATCCCAGCTACTCTGAAGGGTGAGGCAGGAGGATCGCTTGAACCCAGGACGCAGAAGTTGCAATGAGCCGAGATTGTGCCAGTGCGCTCCAGCTTGGGCCACAGAGACAGACTCCATCTCCAAAAAAAAAAAAGAAAGAGAAAGAAAGAAAGAAGGAAGGAAGGAAGAGAGAAGGAAGGAAAGAGAGAAGGAAAGAAAGGGGTTTCCCTGGAGAAGTGTTTGCTCTGCAGAGACCACAGATGGAGCGCTCCTTTCTCATTGCCTGGAAATATTGGTCCTTGCTCTCCCCCACTCCCAATAATTCCCTTTCAGGTAATGTTAGCTACTAGAAACGACTGTCAGAGGCTTGCACTTTCTCCTATAATCCTTGTTCAATGTATCCAGGAGTGTAGGCTCTAGAGGCAGGTAGACTAATATGGTGATTTTAACATATGTCCATAAAATTTTTAATACTCTTCAAGTGGTAGAGACTAATCCCTCTCTCCCTGAACATTGACTTAGTGACTTGCTTCTCTTTTTTTTAAGACAGGATCTTGCTCTGTTGCCCAGGCTGGAGTACAGTGGCGTGATCATAGCTCACTGTAGCCTCCAAATCCTGGGCTCAAGCGATCCTCCTACATCAGCCTCCCGAGTAGCTGGGACTACAGGCATGCGCCACCACATCCAGCTAATTTTTTGTTTGTTTGTTTGTTTGCAGAGATAGCGTCTTGCTATGTTGCCCAGGCTGGTCTTGAACTCCTGGGCCCAAGTGGTCCTCCTGCCTCAGCCTCCCAAAGTGCTGGGATTACAGGCATGAGACACTATGCCCAGTGTGACTTGATCAGCTGATCAGAAAATGGAGCATGTGACAGTTTGTGACTAGGTCGTATGTGTTATCATGGCATCCTCCTTGCTCTCTCTTTCCAGGATCATGCACTGGGGAGAAGCCAGTCGCCATGTTGTAGGGACACTCAAGCAGCGCTGTGGAGGAGCTGAGCCTCCCACCAACAGCCATGTGAGTGAGCTACCTTGGAAGCAAATCTTCCCACCCCAGTTGAACTTTCAGATGATCCAGCCCTGGCCAATGGCTTGACTACAACCTCATGCAAGAGCTTGAGCCAGGACTATGCAGCTAAGCCACCCCCAGACTTCTGACCCTCAGAAACTTTAAGAAACTAAAAGTTCTCTATTATAAGCTGCTATGTTTTGGAGTAATTTGATATACAGCAAGAGATGACCAATACACCTAAGAAGCAGTTTTCACTATTAATAAAATGAGAGTAATAATGTGTCTAACCTCATAGGTTTGAGGGTTAAGGTGATACAATAATAAAACCTAGCCGGGCGCGGTGGCTCACGCCTGTAATCCCAGCACTTTGGGAGGCCAAGGCGGGTGGATCACGAGGTCAAGAGATCGAGACCATCCTGGTCAACATGGTGAAACCCCGTCTCTACTAAAAATACAAAAAAAAAAATTACCTGGGCATGGTGGCGCGTGCCTGTAATCCCAGCTACTTAGGAGGCTGAGGCAGGAGAATTGCCTGAACCCAGGAGGTGGAGGTTGCGGTGAGCGGAGATCACGCCATTGCACTCCAGCCTGGGTAACAAGAGCAAAACTCCATCTCAAAAAAGAAAACAATAATAATAAAACCCTGCCTGGCACAGATTAAATGCTTAAGTACGATTAGTTATTATTGGCATTATTATTATTCCATCATGCTAAATGGTCACAGTTACTCATAGAAAAAAATCCTGATACCACCAAAATTGAATTGCAGAAGCCAGCAAAGTTCACATCAGGCAGAACCTTATAACGTGGGTGAAAGAGTTTAGGCTTTATCCTCAGGGCAATAAAAGGGGGTTCAGCAAGGAGCCACAGGCTCAGGTTGGAATTTTACGCTCGTGTTTTATAGGTGGGTATTGGACGGGGGGCTCACAGGTGGGCGGACAGGGAGGAGGCTGGGGATATAGCCAGGAGAGAGAAGAGGGCAGTGGTCTGGTCTGGGGCAGGGGCTGCAATGATGGAGAAAATTTTAGGAGGCAGGAACAACCGAATCTGGGGACTGTCTGGATGTAGCAGGAGTTTGAGACAGAAGAAGGAGTTGAAATTTGGAGGCTGGAAGGTTGGAAGGTTTTGCAATCAAGCCCAGATGCCTCCTGGGGATGGAGATGGGATGAGGCTCACGGGTGCTACAGTAAATGGCCACAGACCCAGTAGCTTGGGGAAAACACAGATTTAGTATATGATTGGTCTGGAGGTCAGAGTCCTCCCCAGTCTTGTGGGACTAAAACCAAGATGCCAGCAGGGCTGCGTTCCTTCTGGAGCTCCAGGGCAGAATCCATTGCTTGTCCTTTCTGGCTTCTGGAGGCAGCCCGCGCACCCTGGCTCCTGGTCCCTTCCTTCCTATGCAAAGCCAGCAGCTAGCAGATTCACATGTCGCCTGCACGCTCTAAATCTCTCAGTCCTGCTCTCTCTCTGTCTCTCCTTTTCCCTCCCTCTTGCTCTTTCATTCTCTCTCTTTTTTCTTATGTTTATTTATTTATTTATTTATTTGAGACACAGTCTGTCACCTAGGCTGGAGTGCAGTGGTGCAATCTCGGCTCACTGCAACCTCCGCCTCTTGGGTTCAAGGGATTCTCCTGCCTCAGCCTCCCAAGTAGCTGGGATCACAGGTATGCGCCACTACGCCTGGCTAACTTTTGTATTTTTAGTAGAGATGGGGTTTCATCATATTGGCCAGGCTGGTCTCGATCTCCTGACCTCAGGTGATCCACCTGCCTCGGCCTCCCAAAGTGCTGGGATTGCAGGCATGAGTCACAACACCTGGTCCATTCTCATTCTTGTTCTCTCTCCTTATTGCTCTTGTTCCTCTCTCTCTCATTCTCTCTCTCTCTCTCACTCTGTATCTACCTCTCCATCTCTCTCTGACCCTCCTGCCTTCTTCTCATAAGAACTTTTGTAATGACACTGAGTGAAAGTCGCAGTGAGCCGAGATCATGCCACTGCACTCCAGTCTGGGCAACAGTGAGACTGTCTCCAAAAAAAAAAAAGCGGGGTGGTCCTTAACTGAATTCCATCTGCAAAAGTCCCTTTTGTCATAGAAGGGAACTCATCCATCCACGGGTTTTAGAGATTAGGATCTTGGGTCCTGGTGGGAAACTGAGGACCCAAGACTCCAGGCACCCTTCAAACCCACAGAGGTGACGGAGGCTATGAGGTCTGCCCTGCAGCGGCCCTGAAGGCAGGGGTGTGAGGACAAGAAGGGGAAGGATGCAGAAGAGGGAAATCAACAATTCTGGCCAAGCAACTTGCAAAAGTCTGACCCCTACGACTTCCTCAGCAGAGGGGAATGCAAGGGACTCTCGAGATTAAAGAAGTCAGCAGAGGGGTGGCTGCAGGAAAATCACTTACTGTCACACAGAGTTCCAGGAAGGAGTGGGGAGGCTGGGGAATCCCTACCTAACTTGACCCTGCCCTGCTTAGACTCTAAATGCTTCCATAGCTCCCTGTTGCCCTTGGAATGAAGTTCAGACTTATTAATATGGCACTGAAGGCCCTATCTAGTCTCACTCCGGTCTCCCTGTCTTGTTTTGTGGCTCTCCACTCCCCCTAAAACCCTAGTGATCAGCTAGGCACAGAGGCTCATGCCTGTAATTCCAGCACTTTGGGAGATCAAGGCAGGAGGATTGCTTGAGCCCAGGAGTTCAAGGTCAGCCTGGGCAACGTAGTGAGACCCTGTCTCTACAGAAAAAAAAAGTTTTAATTAGCTGGGCATAGTGGCTGGTGCACGCCTGGGGTCCCAGCTACTCAGGAGGCTGAGGTGGGAGGATCCCTTGAGCCCAGGAGTTTAAGGCCAGCTTGAGCAACATGGCAAAAACTTATCTCTACAAAAGAAAATCTTTAGCCAGGTGTGCTGGTGCATGCCTGTCATCCCAGCTACTGGGGAGGATTGTTTGAGCCCAGGAAGTCAAGGTCACAGTGAGCCATGACGGCACCACTACACTCCATCCTGGGTAACAGAGTGAGACCCTGTCTCAAAACAAAAAACAAAAAAACAAAACAAAACAAAAAAAAAACAGGCTGGGCACGGTGGCTTATGCCTGTAATCCCAGCACTTTGGGAGGCCGAGGCAGGTGAATCACCTGAGGTCAGGCATTCAAGACCAGCCTGTCCCACATGGCAAAACCCCGTCTCTAGTAAAAATACAAAAAATTAGCGGGACATGGTCGTGGCAGGTTTCTGTAATCCCAGCCACTCGGAAGGCTGAGGCAGGAGAATTGCTTGAACCTGGGAGGCGGAGGTTGCAGTGACCTCAGATCACGCCACTGCACTCCAGCCTGGGCGACAAGAGCAAAACTCCGTCTCAAAAAAATAAAAATCAAAAGTCCCCGAGGGATTATAAAATACTTGAAGCCCCTGTTGTGGGTGGTGTCAACTCCCCGCCCACTGACCCTTCACAGGCTGGTGCAACCCCCCACCCCACCCCCGGCTGCTGTGGGTGCTGCCTACGATAGCTCACAGCTTCCCCCTTCTCCTTACCTGAGCAACTGTGCAAACCCTCAGACCCAGCCCACAGCCATCACGGACGGTCGCCGAGGTGCAGAAGGCCAGCCCCGTGCCCTTGGGATGAGATCAACCTGGCGACGCCAATCACACTCCAGGGCTCCCCGTGGGATGCGGCTAAGGCTGGACTCCAGCTGAGACCTCTTTCTTGCTTAGTTCTTTCTCCTGCTCTCTGCCTGATCTTCTCCCTCAAAAACACCTGTGCACAGGAAACCTCACACTTCAAACTCTCCTTTTTTTTTATTTTTTTGAGACAGGGTCTTGCAGTGTTGCCCAGGTTGGGGTGCAATAGTGCAGTCACAGCTCACTGCAGCCTCAACTGCCTGAGCTCAAGCGATCCTCTCACCTCAGCCTCCTAAGTAGCTGAGACCACAGGCGTACATCATGCCCTGATAATTTTTTTTTTTTTTTTTTGAGACGGAGTTTCGCTCTTGTTACCCAGGCTGGAGTGCAATGGCGCGATCTGGGCTCACCGCAACCTCCGCCTCCTGGGTTCAGGCAATTCTCCTGCCTCAGTCTCCTGAGTAGCTGGGATTACAGGCACGCGCCACCATGCCCAGCTAATTTTTTGTATTTTTAGTAGAGACGGGGTTTCACCATGTTGACCAGGATGGTCTCGATCTCACGACCTCGTGATCCACCCGCCTCGGCCTCCCAAAGTGCTGGGATTGCAGGCATGAGCCACCACACTCAGTTCTCTCTTGATGCCAAGTCCGAAATGCACATTCACCTCAAATCCTATGCAACATGTCTGTGTAGATATCACCTCCTCCAGGAAGGCTTCCTTGACTTCCTGTGATGCTCCTCCTCCATCCTCCCCCCGCCCCATCACCATAGTCAGTATTAACTATGCTTGCCTGAATGTCTGTTTCCCTCAAAAGATTGGGCATTTTCTCAGGGCAGGGAAAGAATTTCATTGGGTGTTGTATCCTAGAAAATAAAGAAACAAATGAAGAAAAAGAGAGGAAGAGAAATGGAAGAATATACTGACATTTGCATCCTTACCTCGCTGCCCCAGAAAGACCACAATTCTTGAGTGGGTGAGAAATGAACAGCAGCTGCCCTTTTGCTGGAGAAAAGAATCAGGGTTTCTAAGAGGGAGGTAGATGCAAAGACTTCATCGTCCTTCAAAGACTTCATGATTTATCTACGGCCCCTGAGGCTCTTTCTTTAAAGGTAGGGGTGGTTTATCCGGAGTCCCCAAGATCCCCCTCCCCAAGCTCAATGATTCTCTAAGAAGACTCAGCATATAGTCATGCTAATGGCCATGAATTATTACAGTGAAAGGATACAGAGCAAAAAGTCAGAAGAGGGAGCTGCATATGGTGGCTCACGCCTGTAATCCCAGCACTTTGGGAGGCTGAGGTGGGCAGATCGCTTGAGGTCAGGAGTTCGAGACCAGCCTGGCCAACATGGTGAAACCACATCTCTACTAAAAGTACAAAAATTAGCTGGGCATGGTGGTAGGAGCCTGTAATCCCAGCTACTCAGGAAGCTGAGGCAAGAGAATCGTTTGAACCCGGGAGGCAGAGGTTGTAGTGAGCTGAGATCATTCCACTGCACTCCAGCCTAAGCAACAAAAGTGAAACTCCATCAAAAAAAAAAAAAAAGAGGGAAATACTATTCGAGTTGAAGTCCACAAGAGACCAGGCAAGCACCCTGGGTCCCCTCCCAGCGGAGTCATGACTTACTTCATTAAGTAATTAATTCCACTTGCTCTTGCTCTGCCTGCGACAACAGGTGTGAAATGTTGTCTACCAGGGACACTCATTAGAGATTCAGCACCTGAGCTTTCTTCCCAGAAGGAAAACAGGTCAGCTGCGCATGGTGGCTCAAGCCTGTAATCCCAGCACTTCGGGAGGCTGAGGTGGGTGGATCACTTGAGGTCAGGAGTTTTGAGATGAGCCTGGCCAACATGGTAAAACGTTGTTTCTACTTAAAATACAAAAAATTAGTTGGGCGTGGTGGCAGGCACCTGTAATCCCAGTTATAGGGAGACTGAGGCAGGAGACTCGCTTGAACCCGGGAGGCAGGGGTTGTAGTGAGCCAAGATAGTGCCATTGCCCTCCAGCCTGGGGCAAGAGTGAAACTCCGTCTCAAAAAAATAAATAATGTGTGTGCATGGATGTAGAGTGTGGAATTACTAGACATTGGAGACTTGGAAGGGTAGAAGGGGAGTGAGGGATGAGAAATTACTTTGTAGGTACAACGTACGTGACTTGCGTGATGGCTACACTATAAGCCCAGACTTCACCGCTGAGCAATACATCCATGTGCCAAAACTGCCCTTGCACCGCATACATTCATGCACATTTTTGAAAAAAGAAAGAAAAGAAGCCAGACAGAAAGATGGAATAAACTAAAAGGATCCTGTATTATTTAAGTTCCACATAGAAACAAAACTAAGAGGAAAGACAGAGAGAGAGAGAGTCAGAGAGAGGGAGAAAGAGAGAGAGATTTTAAAGAATTGGTTCACGGGATTGCAGGGGTTACAAGTCTATAATCCCTAGGGCAATCTGACAGGCTGGAGATTCAGGTAAGAGGTGATGCGGCAGTCTTGAGCCCAAAGGCTTAAATGTAGGAAGAATTTCTTTCTTAAAATTTTATTTATTTATTTAGTTAGTTAGTTATCGAGACGGAGTCTCACTTTGTCACCCAGACTGGAATGCAGTGGCGTGATCTCAGCTCACTGCAACCTCCACCTCCCAGGTTCAAGTGATTCTCCTGCCTCAGCCTCCCAAGTAGCTGGAATTACAGGCATGTGCCACCACGCCTGGCTAATTTTTGTATTTTTAGTAGAGACAGGGTTTCCGCCATGTTGGCCAGGCTGGTTTTGAACTCCTGACTTCAGATGATCCACCAGCCTCGGCCTCCCAAAGTGCTGGGATTATAGGCATGAGCCACTGCACCCAGCCTTGTTTCTTTTTTTATAATTTTTAAACTTTTTGTTTTTAGTTCTGGGGTACACGTGCAGGATTGTTACACAGGCAGGCATGTGCCACGGTGGTTTGCTGCATGTATCAGCCCGTCACTAGGTAGTAAGCCCAGCATGCATTAGCTCTTTTTCCTAACACTCTCCCTCTCCCAGCCCCACCCCCTACAGCCAGTGTCAGTTGTTCCCCTCCCTGTGCCCATGTGTTCTCACTGTTCAGCTCCCAATTATAAGAGAGAACACACAGTGTTTGGTTTTCTGTTCTTGAATTAGTTTGTTGAGGATAATGGCTTCCAGCTTTATCCCTGTCCCTGAAAAGGACATGATCTCATTCCTTTTTATGGCTGCGTAGTATTCCATGGTATATATGTACCACATTTTCTTTTTATGTTAAAATATTCCTTAATGAGCTAGCAATTATTTATGTGGAGGAGAGTCTGGAAAACAGGTTCATGACTGAATTATCCTTGTCCTTGATTACAGAGATTCACGAATTACACATATCACACTATCGTGTGGAGTAGCTGCTGAAGGTCTATGGGGCTGTGAGCTCGGAGGAGCTTCTCCCTGCCTGTTAGGCTGCTCCCATTGTGTCACCACAGGATGGATGTTATTTTTCTCTTGTGAATTAAATCTTTACAACAGTTGGGATGCTCTTTCCAGAATGCATCAGTTCAAAGGCTTTGTTAATTTCATCAAAAGACAGATTGTGAGTCACAATGTCATCAACTTTTATCTTTTTGGACATATATTCAGACACCAACTTTGGGGCATTTTCTACACTCTCCATCCTCCAAAGGCAGTGCCTTTCCATGTGCCACCTGTTACCAGCTGTAATGGACGATTGGCAATTTCTCCACCTGAAGCGGCTACTCCAAATCACTACGCTGACGCCTCAGCCCTTGCGACATGCCTCAAGTGCTGCTCTCATGACCTTCACATTACTGATACATCCAAAGGAATAGTCCACTCCTCCATCAGTCATCTCAGTGAGCACTTCCTGGACAGGTCTGCTAAAATCCTGAGGGTTAATACATTCAGTGGCTCCAGACTCTTTGACCCTTGCACATTTATCTTTACTGATGTCCACACCAATGATCTGGGATGCACCAGCCACCTTGCAGCCCGTTATAACTGCCAATCTAACTCCTCCCAGGCCAAAGATGGCACAAGCAGAGCCAGGCTCCACCTTGGCAGTGTGCACAGCAGCACCGTAACCAGTTGAAATGCCACAACCTAGAAGGCAGGCTTTATCCAAAGGTGCTAACGGATCTATTTTAGCAGCAGAGATATCAGCCACAACTGTGTATTCAGAAGATGTGCTGGTTCCCATGTAATGTAAAATCGTCTTTCCTTTGCAAGTAAATCTGCCGGTACCATCTGGCACGAATCCTTTCCCTTGAGGGACTCTTACCTTCTGGCAAAGGTTAGTTGGTTAGTTTTAGGATTTAGACAAAATTTCATTGTCCACACTGTGGGATGTAAAGTGGGATGACAGTGTCACCTGCCTTCAGCTTAGTAACTCTCTCGCCAACACTTTCCACAATTCCAGCACCTTCACGTCCCAAGATCACTGGAAAACAAGCCTCAGGATCAGCTCCACTCAGAGTATAGGTGTCGGTGTGGTAAACTGCAGTGGCAATGATCTCGATTTGAACTTCATGAGCCTTTGGGGGTTCCACCTCTATCTCCTCTACGGAGAGAGGCTTTCCAGCCTCCCAGGCAACTGTAGCCTTGCACGTGATAACCTGGTTTGCCATGTCCGCAGGTTTTGGTCGGCGCCTGTACCATATTTTCTTAATCCAGTCTGTCATTGATGGGCATTTGGGTGGATTCCATGTCCTTGCTATTGTCAATGATGCTGCAATGAACATACACATGCATGTATCTTTGTAACAGCCTGATTTGCAGTAATGGGATTGCTGGGTCAAATGGTATTTCTGGTTCTAGATCTTTGAGGAATTGCCACACCATCTTCTACAATGGTTAAACTAATTTACTTCCCCACCCACAGTGTAAAAGCGTTCCTCTTTCTCTGCAACCTTGTCAGCATCTGTTGTTTCTTGACATTTTAATAATGGTCATTCTGACTCAGCGTGAGATGGTATCTCATTGTGGTTCTGATTTGCATTTCTCCAATGATCATTGATGTTGAGCTTTTCTTCATATGTTTATTGACTGCATTAATGTCTTCTTTTGAGACGTGTCTGTTCATGTCCTTTGCCCACTTTTCAGTCGGGTTGTTTGTTTTTTCTTGTAAATTTGAGTTACTCGTAGATTCTGGATATTCGACCTTTGTCAGATGGATAAATTGCAAAGATTTTCTCCTACTCTGTAGGTTGGCTGTTCACTCTTTTTGTTTTTGAGATGGAGTCTTGCTCTGTCTCTCAGGCTGGAGTGCAGTGGCGCAATCTCAGCTCACTGCAACCTCCACCTCCTGGACTCAAGCAATTCTCCTGCCTCAGCCTCCCCGGTAGCTGGGACTACAGGTGCATGCCACCACGCCCAGCTAATTTTTGTATTTTTAGCAGAGAGGGGGTTTCGCCATGTTGGCCAGGCTGGTCTGAACTACTGACCTTGTGATCTACTCGCCCCAGCCTCCCAAAGTGCTGGGATTACAGGTGTCACTCACCAGGCCCAGCCGTTGCCTGTTCACTCTGATGACAGTTTCTTTTGCTGTGTAGAAGCTCTTTAGTTAGATCTCATTGGTCAATTTTTGCTTTTGTTGCAATTCACAGGCAAAATTTCTCTATCTCTGTGTTAAAGTCTGGAGGCAGAATTCCTTCTTCTTCGGGAATCCTGTCTTTGCTCCTAAGAAACTCAACTGATTAGAAGTGGCCCACTCACATTACAGAGAGTCGTCTAATTTACTGAAAGTCAACCGACTATAAACATTAATCATAGCTAGAAAATATCTTCCCACAGTCAAGACAAATTGACACATAAAATGAACCACTCTAAGCCTATGTGTTTGAAATTCTCGAAAGCACAAACCGCATACGGTTAGGGATAGAGAAAGCAAATCAGTGGTTACCTAGGGCCAGGGGTGGACGGAGGGATGAATTACAAGAGGGTCTGAGGGGATTTAAGGGGATGATAGAAATTATATATGTGTGTGTGTGTATGTGTGTGTGTGTATGTGTGTGTGTGTGTGTGTGATATTGTTTTTGAGACGGAGTCTTGCTCTGTCACCCAGGCTGGAGTGCAGTGGCCCAGTCTCAGTTCACTGTAGCCTCCACCTCCTTGGGTTCAAGCTATTCTCCTGCCTCAGCCTCCCAAGTAGCTGGGATTACAGGCACGCACCACCACATCCAGCTAATTTTTGTATTTTTAGTAGAGACAGGTTTTCACCATGTTGGCCAGGATGGTCTCAATCTCTTGACCTCATGATCCGCCCACCTCGGCCTCCAAAAGTGCTGGGATTACAGGCGTGAGCCACCGCGCCCAGCCGTGACATTTGTTTTGAGCAACTCCAGTGAAATGTGATCTCTTAAATTTGTTTTGATATAGAGTTGATCTCTTGCACGATGATAAAGACATGACCTCATTAACCTTAGCAACAATCTAACTGTGTACTTCCTTAGACACTAAAATAAAGTAACAAAAACTGCTGCAAGTTTTGCTTCCTCACTGCAGGCTGCTGATAAGAAATACCGTCTTTGAGAAATCTTCCCCCAGTGCTGTTTAGAGCTCAGAGGGCAGGCTCATGAATTTAAACAGTGTGCAGCTGTGTGTTTATCCACTCCCCTTGCAAGGGGTACGAAACGTCTGCAAGCATTGCTATGCACAGACTCTCTCTCTGCAAATTTCTGCAAGGGTTTCTGGCTGAGCTTCAAGCCAGTTCCCCAAATTGTTTCACTTATCATTTCATCTCGCAGGAGGCAGAAGAACCAGCTAGAGGAACTGATTCCCCGCACTATCTTTGAACATTACCAGAAAAGACCCAGAAGAACACGTACAAGTGCAAAATGACTGAAGAGAAAATAATAAATCATCACGTTCATCCCCAGTGATAGGGCCCCTGAGACCAGGCAGACGGGGAGCCGAACTGGAAGGAAGTGGGTCTCACAGAATCTAGAAAAAGAAAATGGATCTCCAGGCCTAAGCCTCTGAGAAGGTAGAGGGTTCTGGGAAGTGGAGGAATTGTACAAACAGATACAGCCTAAATAAGGGGCAATAGGCTGAATGTGGTGGCTCATGTCTGTAATCCCAGCACTTTGGGAAGCTGAGGTGGGCGGATCACGAGGTCAGGAGTTTGAGATCAGCCTGACCAATAAGGTTTACAAAAATTAGCTGGGCGTGGTGGCGGGCGCCTGTAGTCCCAGCTACTCTGGAGGCTGAGGCAGGAGAATTGCTCGAACCCGGAAGGCAGAGGTTGCAGTGAGCCAAGATCGTGCCACTGCACTCCAGCCTGGGTGACAGAGTGACACTCCATCTCAAATAAATAAATAAACAAATAAAAATACAGGGCAATATGTTCTGTTTAGTCACAGAACGGGCTTTTCTGGCAGACAGACTGTTTCACTGTATTGGTCTGATAGGAATACCATAACAGAGTACGACAGACTGGGTGAGGGTTGGTTTTTGTTTTCCATTGCTTTTGTTTTTGTTTTGAGATGGGAGTCTTTCTCTATTGCCCAGGCTGGAGTACAATGGCACCATCATAGTTCACTGCAGCCTCAGCCTCCTGGGCTCCAGCGATCCTCTTACCTTAGCCTCCGGAGAAGCTCAGATACAGGCACAAGCCACCACGCCCAGCTAATTTTTAAATGTTTTGAAGTGATGGGATCTCCCTATGTTGAACAGACTAGTCTTGAACTCCTGAGCTCAAACGATCCTCCCAATATGGCTTCCCAAAGTGCTGGGATTACAGGCGTGAGACACTGCATGTGGCCCAGATTGGGTGCCTTAAACAACAGAAATTTTTCTCAATGTTCTGGAGGCTGCAAGTCCTAGATCAGGTGTTGGCAGGGTTAGTTATCCTGAGGCCCCTCTCCTGGCTTGTGGCCAGCCACCTTTTCCCTGTGTCCTCACATGGTCATCCCTCTGTGCGTGCCTGTGTCCTAATCTCCTCTCTATTTTTTTTTTTTGAGACGGAGTTTCGCTCTTGTTACCCAGGCTGGAGTGCAATGGCGTGATCTCGACTCACCGCAACCTCCGCCTCCTGGGTTCAGGCAATTCTCCTGCCTCAGCCTCCTGAGTAGCTGGGATTACAGGCACGCGCCACCATGCCCAGCTAATTTTTTGTATTTTTAGTAGAGACGGGTTTTCACCATGTTGACCAGGATGGTCTCGATCTCTTGACCTCGTGATCCACCCGCCTCGGCCTCCCAAAGTGCTGGGATTACAGGCGTGAGCCACCACGCCCGGCCCTCTCCTCTCTATTTTTTAGATGGAGTCTCCCTCTGTTACCCAGGCTGGAGTGCAATGGCACGATCTCAGCTCACTGCAACCTCTGCCTCCTGAGTTCAAGCCATTCCCCTGCCTCAGCCTCCCAAGTAGCTGGGACTACAGTTGGGCACCACCATGCCTGGCTAATTTTTGTATTTTCAGTAGGATGGGGTTTCACCATGTTGGCCAGGCTGGTCTCGAACTCCTGACCTCAAGTGATCCACCCACCTTGGCCTCCCCAAGTGCTGGGATTACAGGTGTGAGCCACCACTCCCGGACCTAATCTCTTCTTAGAAGGACCTCAGTCATACTGGAAAAAGGCTCACTCATATGACCTCATTTTAACTTAATTGCCTTTTTGAAGACTCTAAATTTAAGTGTTTAGTCTCCAGATTTAGTCACATTCTGGGGTACTGAAGGTTAGGACTTCAACACAGGAATTTTGCAGGGGACACAAAACACAATCCTGTCCCTAAATTCACATACCAACTCCAACTGCTTACTGTGTGCCCTTAACATGTGACCTCCTTAGCCTCTCTGATCCCCATTTTTCTCATCCACTTGTAAACCAAAAGTAAAATTCTAAGGCCACCCCCCTCCAACCATCAGACTGGATCAAGTAAACCTGAAAAACATCAGGCCATGATGGGAAGGGAGGGTCAGAAATGCCTCATTATTCCCTCCTCCCTTTTGGAATTCAGGAAAAGATGACCAACACTAACTTCAACACAGCTTACATCTGATAAGAAATATTTACAGTCTATTCTCTCTAAAGCCTGCTACCTGGAGGCTTCATCTACATAATAAAACTGGTCCTCACAACACCTTATTATCATAACCTAGACATTCCTTTCTATTCATTCCAGGTCTTCAGATAATAACTTAAGTCTTTTGCCTGGGTGAGGGGGCTCATGCCTGTAATCCCAGCCCTTTGGAAGGCTGAGGTGGGCAGATCATGAGGTCAGGAGTTTGAGGCCAGCCTGGCCAACATGGTGAAACCCTGTCTCTACTAAAAATACAAAAAGTAGCCGGCATGATGGTGCAAACCTGTAATCCCAGCTACTCAGGAGGCTGGGTCAGGAGAGGTTGAACTTGAACCTGGGAGGCAGAGGTTGCAGTGAGCCCATATCACATCACTGCAATCCAGCCTGGGCAACAGAGCAAGATTACATCTTGAAAAAAAAAAAAATAACTTAAGTCTTTCAACCAATTGCCAATCAGAAATTTTCTTTTCTTTTTTTGAGATGGAGTCTCACACTGTCACCCTGGCTGAAGTGCAGTGGCATGATCTTGGCTCATTGCAACCTACGCCTCCTGGGTTCAAGCGATTCTCCTGCCTCAGCCTCCTGAGTAGCTGGGATTACAGGCACGCGCCACCACGTCCGGCTACTTTTTTTGCATTTTTAGTACAGATGAGGTTTCACTATGTTGGCCAGGCTGGTCTCGAACTCCTGACCTCATGATCCACCCGCCTCGGCCTCCCAAAGTGCTGGGATTACAGGCTTGAGCCACCACACCCAGCTACCAATCAGAAAATCTTTAAAACTACCTATAACCTGGAAAGTCCCCACTTCGAGTTGTACTTTCTTTCCAGATGAAACTAACATACGTCTTACAGGTATTGATTGATGTCTCCCTAAAAGGTAGAAAAGCAAGCTGTTCCCCAGCCACCTTGGGTACATGTCTTCAGGATCTCCTGAGGCTGTGTCACAAGCAGATCCTTAACCTTGGCAGAATAAACTTTCTAAATTGACCTGTCTCAGATAATTTGGGGTTCATGTACTCAAAAATAGATATTGACGGCCGGGCGCGGTGGCTCAAGCCTGTAATCCCAGCACTTTGGGAGGCCGAGGCGGGTGGATCACGAGGTCAAGAGATCGAGACCATCCTGGTCAACATGGTGAAACCCCGTCTCTACTAATACAAAAAATTAGCTGGGCACGGTGGCGCGTGCCTGTAATCTCAGCTACTCAGGAGGCTGAGGCAGGAGAATTGCCTGAACCCAGGAGGCGGAGGTTGCGGTGAGCCGAGATCGCGCCATTGCACTCCAGCCTGGGTATCAAGAGCGAAACTCCGTCTCAAAAAAAAAAAAAAAAAAAAATAGATATTGACAACCAAAATGAGTGGTGAAGACAGGCGTTCCAATCCACTGAGATTTGTTGAGCCAGCTTGAGGGTGCACCCAGGAAAAACAGACTCACCTGGGGCTGCGTTTGTTTGTTTCGAGAGACAGTCTTGCTCCGTCACCCAGGCTGGAACACAGTGGTGTGATCCTGGCTCACTGCAACCTCCGCCTCCCAGGTTCAAGCGATCCTCCTGCCTCAGCTTTCCAAGTAGCTGGGACCTCAGGTGTGCACCACCATGCCCAGCTGATTTTTGTTTTTTGGATTTTGATTTTTTTTAAAGATGGAGTCTCGCTCTTGTTGCCCAGGCTGGAGTGCAATGGCACGATCTCGGCTCACCGCAACCTCTGCCTCCAGGGTTCAAGCGATTCTCCAGCCTCAGGCTCCTGAGTAGCTGGGATTACGGGCGCCCACCACCACACCCAGCTAATTTTTTGTATTTTTAGTAGAGACGGTGTTTCACTATGTTGGTCAGGCTGGTCTCAAACTCCTGACCTCAAGCGATCCACCTGCCTCGGCCTCCCAAAGTGCTGAGATTACAGTCGTGAGCCACTGCACCTGGCTGATTTTTGCATTTTTTTTTTAGTAGAGATGGGATTTCACTATATGTTGCCCAGGCTGGTCTCGAACTCCTGACCTCACGTCATCCACTCGTCTTGGCCTCCCAAAGTGCTGGGATTACCGGCATGAGCCAATGTGCCTGGCCTGGAGCTGTTTTTCCCAAAGCGGTTCCTGGGAGTTTAGTATTTATACATTTTCCTTAAAAAGGGAAAGTGAGAGGAATGGTTACATACTTGTGAGATGTTAGTTGGTGTAAATCTACTGTCGATGAAAAGAGTAAAACTCTGTAAAATATTTGAAGAGATATAATCTGAGCCAAAGATGACCGAGTGTGGCTTGTGACACAGCCTTTAGGAGGCCATGAAAACATTGTCCAAGGTGATCGGGGTGCAGCTTGGGTTTATACATTTTAGGGAGGCATGACACATCAATCAAATGCATTTAAAAAATACATTGGTTTGGTCCAGAAAGGTGTGTCAACTCAAGGTGGGGGAGGGGGCTTCCAGGCTATTGGCGAATTTAAATATTTTCTGGTTGACAATTGGTTGAGTTTGTCTAAAGACCTGGGATTGATAGAAAGGGAATGTTCAGATTAAGATAAAAGTTTGTGGAGAGCAAGGTTCTTTTTTTTCTTCTTTTGAAACAGAGTCTCACTCTCACCCAGACTGGCATGCGATGATGCAGTCTTAGCTCACTGCAACCTCCACCTCCTGGGTTCAAGCAATTCTCGTGCTTCAGCCTCCTGAGTAGCTGGGACTACAGTCATGTGCCATCACACCCAGCTAATTTTTTGTATTTTTAGTAGAGATGAGTCTCGCTATGTTGCCCTGGTTGGTCTCAAACTCCTGACCTCAAGTGATCTACCCGCCTCAGCCTCCTAAAAGCCTGGGATTACAGATGTGAGCCACCACACCCGGCCAGTATATATACATATTTCAAAACATCATGATGAACACCATGAATATACACAATTTCTATTTGTCAATTTCAAGAAAAAAAAAGGAAAAAAACTTTAAAAAGTTTTAAATAAAAATTCACTAGCATGTTACTCTGCTTTATTTTTCTCCGTGGAGCTAATCTCTAATTAAACTCCAGCTGAGGTCACATCCTTGCCCAGCTGTTTCCTCTGCCCCTTCCTGCTGCCTGCAGCCAGCATGGCCAGGCCTGGAAGGGAGATGCGGATTACATAGGACCTTGTGGTTATCCCCGTGTCTGAGCTCTCTTACGCTGGTTGTGCTTCTGCTGGGTGGACTGGAGGCAAGAGAGGTGAGGATACCTACAATGACTTGAAATCAGCAGTGGGCCGGGCATGGTGGCTCATGTCTGTTAATCCCAGCACTTTGGGAGACCAAGGTGGGCAGATCATCTGAGGTCAGGAGTTCAACATGGACTGCAGCATCACGATCTCGGCTCACTGCAACCTCTGCCTCCATCTCTACTAAAAATGTGAAAATTAGCTGGGCATGGTGGTTGGCACCTGTAATCCCAGCTACTTGGGAGTCTGAGGCAGAAGAATTGCTGGAACCTGGGAGGCCAAGGTTGCAGTGAGCTGAGATCATGCCACTGAACTCCAGGCTGGGTGACAGAGTGAGAAAACAGAGAAAGAGAGAAAGAGGGAGAGAGAGACAGAAGAAAGGAAGGAAGGAAGGAGGGAGGGAGGGAGGGAGGGGAAATCAATCAGCTGTGGTGGGAATATTTACACCATAGGAATGGGCAAATACTATGCAAATATCCACTGATTGCACCATCCCCACTCCAGCCAGGCATGGTGGCTCACACCTGTAATCCCAGCACTGGGAAGCCAAGGCAGGTGGATCACCTGAGGTCAGGAGTTCGAGACCATCCTGGCCAACATGGTGAAACCCTGTCTCTACTCAAAAGAAAATACAAAAATTAGCTAGGCTTGGTGGCAAGTGCCTGTAGTTCCAGCTACCTGGGAGGCTGAGGGAGGAGAATCACTTGAATCCGGGAGGCAGAGGTTGCAGTGAGCCAATCACACCATTGCACTACAGCTTCAGTGACAGAGCCAGACTCTGTCCAATCAATCAATCACCCTCATGCCATGGCTCCCCAACTCCTGCAGATTAGAACTCAAACAGCCGAGCCTGACTTCTAACAGCCTTATCTTTGGAAACAGTCTAATCAGAAAGTTTTAGACAGTGAAGTCAAATCACTGATGGCCACCAGAGGGCAGTACACAGCTAGAAATTGGTTCTCTGAGGTTAAAAAGTGCAAGCTATGGGGAACTTGGTTCCGGGACTGAAATGCCAGGGAAACGTGGAAGTGTTGGATGCCTGAGAACAAGTCCCACCTTGAATGAATGGTACCTATGAAATATGATGGCTCCCTATGTGAAAATCTGCCCATGCCTAACTTCATTGCCTGGAATTCCACCTTTAGGGAGTCATTCCTTTGGATTAAAAAGTGTTTCTCGGAAGAGGGGGTGGTCCAAGTGATTCTCCTGCCTCAGCCTGCCCAGTAGCTGGGATTACAGGCACCCACCACCACACAGCCTAGTTTTTGTACATTTAGTAGAGATGGGGTTTCACCATGTTGACCAAGCTGGTCTTGAACTCCTTATCTTAGGTGATCCGTCTGCCTCAGCCTCTCAAAGTGCTGGGATTACAGGGTGAGCCACTGCTCCCCACCTGTATTTTTGCATCTGTGTGCATGTGTTTCTATTCATTTTTTCAGTCTTGTTTGGTGGCTTTGTGGGGGGATGGAGAAAGTATTTGGGTCTGGGGTCTGTGGAGGGATGGAGAAAGTATTTGGGTCTGGGGTCTGTGGGGGGATGGAGAAAGTATTTGGGTCTGGGGTCTGGGGTCCTGTTGTAATGAGTCATGTTGTGTGTCTCTGTAGCTGTCTCTGCTGCATTTGTCTATTGCAATGGGCAGGTATTTTTGACTTCTGGGTCCATGTCCATTTGTGCATCTGCTTGCCAAGAATGTAGGGTCATGGGGAGGGAGTCTTTGTCTCTGTGAATCTCTGCTGGGTGTGTGTGGGGGGGACGTGGGGGTGCCTGTAATCCCAGCTACTCGGGAGGCTGAGGCAGGAGAGTCGTTTGAACCCAGGAGGCAGAGTTTGCAGTGAGCAGAGATCATGCCGTTGCACTCCAGCCTGGGCAACAGAGCAAGACTCTGTCTCAAAAAAAAGGAGCGTGGCTCTGTGCTTAGATGCATATGCTGTGCCCATGGCTAGCTGATGTCATCTTTCTGTGGTTCAGAGAAGTGACGTCTTTCTCAGAATTTTACAGCTAATTTCATAGGGGCAGAGAGGACCTTAACATCTCCTGGACCCTTGGCCACTATGCTCTACTTAATATAGAAATAAAAACCCACAAAACTGGTTGTGAGATCAACTTAGAGCATGTGTGTGAAGTGCTTATTTTCATGGCAAGAGACAACATGGGATACTTGATATGAGAGCCGCCCCTTTATTAGTATGGTAGGGTGATATTTGGAAGTATGAACTTATTAATTTATATAGCCCAGGATCCTTCCCCAGCCCTGTCTGCTCAGGCCAGCCCATCTTTTTGCCTACCAAAGGTTATTCTAGCAGCCTGCAGATTTACCCACAAAGCAACTCCCTGGCTTTTGTTGTCAGTTGGTTGGGTTTTGTTTTTTGTTGTTGTTGTTGAGATGGAGCCTTGTTCTGTCGTCCTGCCTGGAGTGCAGTGGCACAGTCTCGGCTCACTGAAACCTCCGCCTCCCAGGTTCAAGCAATTCTCCTGCCTCAGCGTCCCAAGTAGCTGGGATTACAGGCACCTGCCACTAAGCCTGGCTAATTTTTGTATTTTTAGTAAAAACGAGGTTTCACCATGTTGGCAAGGCTGGTCTCAAACTCCTGACCTCAGGTGATCGGCCCGCCTTATCCTCCCAAAGTGCTGAGATTACAGGCGTGAGCCACTGCACCCAGCCTGCTTGGTTTTTAAGAGATGAGGTCTCACTCTGTTGCCTAGGCTAGAGTGCAGTGATGCAAAAATAGCTCACTGCAGCCCCTACCTCCTGGGCTCAAGCAATCCTCCCGCCTCAGCCTTCTGAGTAGCTGGGACTATAGTGTGTGCCACTAGGCACAGCTGATTTTTTTTTTTTTTTTTTTTTTGTAGAGAGGAAGGTCTCACTATGTTGTGGAGGCTAGTCTTGAGCTCCTGGCCTTAAGTAACCCTCCAGCCTCCCTGGCTTTTGAACTTTAAAATCTTACTTGAAGATCCTGAATCTTAGTTTATGAGCATAAAAAAAAGTCGGCCAGGCTTGGTGGCTCACACCTGTAATCCCAGCACCTTGGGAGGCCGAAGCGGGCGGATCACGAGGTCAGGAGATGGAGACCATCCTGGCTGACATGGTGAAACCTCATCTCTACTAAAAATACAAATTAGCTGGGCATAGTCCCACGAGCCTGTAGTCCCATCTACTTGGGAAGCTGAGACAGGAGAATTGCTTGAATGCGGGAGGTGGAGGTTGCAGTGAGCCAAGATCACGCCACTGCACTCCAGCCTGGGCAACAGAGCGAGACTCTTGGGGAGGGGGGTGGAAAGTCTCAGCTCTAAAGGACTCGGTTGATAAATGTGTTGTTATTGAGAAATGCGAAGTGTATGATTATTGACGAATGCTGAGTGTATGACAGAATATATTGTTTGCTGTGAAGAACGATGGCAAGAAAAACCTAGCCGCTCCCCCACGAAAGTGGAAAACCACTTGGGGCATTCCAAAGTGGCAGGACAATGTATAACTATCACACAACGGTTACAACAATTCTTTACGATATGTGCCCCCGCCCCCGTGGCTCCCTCGTGGAGAACACCTTTTAGTTTGTCTGTGATCAGTGGTAAGCGGGCACCACCTGCCTACCTGGCGTGTTTTGTGTTATGAGAAAATACCTTCCAGCTGTTTGTTAATAATGATCACCTGTTCAGAGAGACTAACTGAGTGGGTCAGAGTCTGCGCAAAGCCTTCAGCCTGGAATGCCGTCAGCCCCTGAGGCTCTCAGCCCGGAAGGCTGCTGGTCACCCGGGTAGTCCCACCTTGCTCTTCTACCTGGGTGTCTGCCTCTCAGTTCCTTCAGCGCCGCCTGGTGGGGGTCTCTATGGCTGAGCTGGCTCTCGGTGGACTCCAGATAAAAATCTGGTCATAGTAGCTGCTAGGGGATAGGGGCAGAGAGGAATGGAGAGTTGGTTAATGGATACAGAATTTCAGTTTTACAAGATGAAAAAGTTTTGGAGATGGATGAGGGTGACGGTTACATGATAATGTGAATGTACTAATGCTAGTGAACACTTCGAGATGGTTAGGATGATAAATTTCACGTGATGTATATTTTTACCATAATTTAAATAAAGACTATTAAATTTAAAATGGCTGGGCACAGTGGCTCACACTTGTAATCCCAGAATTTTGGGAGGCCGAGGTGGGTGGATCACCTGAGGTCAGGAGTTTAAGACCAGCCTGGCCAACATGGCGAAACCCTGTCTCTACAAAAAATACAAAAATAGCCAGGTGTGGTGGGCACCTGTAATCTCAGCTGCTTGGGAGACTTAGGCAGGAGAACTGCTTGAACCCAGGAGGTGGAGGTTACAGTGAGCCAAGATCGTGCCACTGCACTCCAGCCTGGGCGATAGAGCAAGACTCCAGGCGCAGTGTCTCACGCCTGTAATCCCAGCACTTTGGGAGGTCAAGGTGGGAGGATTGCTTGAGCCCAAGAGATCGAGACCAGCCTGGCCAACATAGCAACACCCCCTTTCTACGTAAAATAAAATATTAGTTGGGTGAGGTGATGCTCGCCTGTAGTTCCAGCTACTTGGGAGGCTGACGTGGGAGGACCACGGGACACCAGGAGGTGGAGGCTGCAGTGAGCTATGATTGTGCTGCTGCACTCCGGCCTGGGCCACAGAGTAAGACTCTGTCCCTGAAAAAAAATTAAAATGATTTAAAAAGAAAAAAAAAAAATGAGTGGTACATTTTGTGATCTTGAATCTTTGAGTATAAAAGTGGGAATTTGCCGGGCGTGGTACCTCATGCCTGTGATCCCAGCACTTTGGGAGGCCGAGGCGGGTGGATCACGGGCTCAGGAGATCGAGACCATCCTGGTCAACATGGTGAAACCCCGTCTCTACTAAAAATACAAAAACTAGCTGGGTGTGGTGCTGCATACCTGCAGTCTCAGCTACTCAGGAGGCTAAGGAGGAGAGTTGCTTGAACGTGGGAGGCGGAGGTTGCAGCAAGCCGAGATCCCGCCACTGTACTCCAGTTGGCGACAGAGAAAGACTGTCTCAAAATAAATAAAGTAAAAACAATTCAGAGTGGGAATTTCTTTCTCCTTTTTTCTTTCTTTTTTTTTTTTTTTGAGATGAAGGTTTGCTTGTTACCCAGGCTGGAGTACAATGGCATTTCGGCTTACCGCAACCTCCACCTCCCAGGTTCAATCCTGCCTCAGCCTGTCACCACGCCCAGCTAGTTTTTGTATTTTTAGTAGAGACGGTGTTTCACCATGTTGACCAGGTTGGTCTTGAACTCCTGATCTCAGGTGATCTGCACATCTGGGCCTCCCAAAGAGCTGGGATTATAGGCGTGAGCCACTGCACCCGGCCCAAAAGCGGGAATTTCATATCCTGGATTCAAGTTGTATTGTATCAATAAATGACAGAGAACAGCAATCAAGTTGGGAGACAGGAACTGGCAAGAGGGTTCTTGTCTGTGAATTGGTGAGGAGGCTTTGTCTGTGGATTCGTGAGGGGTTTTGTGGATTGGTGAGGGGGCTTTGTCTGTGGATTCGTGAGGGGCTTTGTGGATTCGTGAGGGGCTTTGTGGATTGGTTAAGGGGTTTTGTCTGTGGATTGGTGAGGGGCTTTGTGGATTGGTTAAGGGGTTTTGTCTGTGGATTGGTGAGGGGCTTTGTGGATTGGTTAAGGGGTTTTGTCTGTGGATTGGTGAGGGGCTTTGTGGATTGGTGAAGGGGCTTTGTCTGTGGATTCGTGAGGGGCTTTGTGGATTCGTGAGGGGCTTTGTGGATTGGTTAAGGGGTTTTGTCTGTGGATTGGTGAGGGGCTTTGTGGATTGGTGAAGGGGCTTTGTGGATTTGTGAGGGGCTTTGTGGATTGGTTAAGGGGTTTTGTCTGTGGATTGGTGAGGGGCTTTGTGGATTGGTGAAGGGGCTTTGTCTGTGGATTCGTGAGGGGCTTTGTGGATTGGTTAAGGGGTTTTGTCTGTGGATTGGTGAGGGGGTTTGTCTGTGGATTGGTGAGGGGCTTTGTCTGTGGATTGGTGAGGGGCTTTGTGGATTGGTGAAGGGGCTTTGTGGATTTGTGAGGGGCTTTGTGGATTGGTTAAGGGGTTTTGTCTGTGAATTGGTGAGGGGCTTTGTGGATTGGTTAAGGGGCTTTGTCTGTGGATTGGTGAGGGGGCTTTGTCTGTGGATTCGTGAGGAGGCTTTGTCTGTGGATTCGTGAGGAGGCTTTGTCTGTGAATTTGGTGAGACGGCTTTGTCTGTATGGCATGCTCTTTCCCCATCTTTCTCCTGGCAGCTCCTTCTGAACAAGACCAGTCCTTCCATTCATCTTCATCCTTTTATTAAATGTAATCACCTTGAGCCCTGCCTCCTTGAGGAGACTCAAGAGGAAATCGGGGTGTTATAAATTAACGTAGCAGGGCACATTCTGGGGGCACTGCCAGCTGGACACTGGCCTCCCACAGTCCATCCCAAAGTCTCCCCCTTCCGGGAGCTGTCACAGCCCCTGGCCCCGCTGCCTGCCCACGCTGGGCTCAGAGTCTGGAGTTTCTCATCCGTCTGCCAATGCACCAGGGCTCAGCAGTATTCAGAATAATCTTCCTCCACGTAGTTGGCAGGGAACCACCCAACCTGAAAACAGATGAGGAGCTCATCAGAGCAGTCTCTGCACATTCTCCTACTGCTCCCCCACACCAGGCTGGCCCCCTCCCACTTCAGGGCCTTTGCACCTGCTATTCCTTCTACCCCAGAAAAGACATCACCCAACATACACAAGGCTGACAACCACACGTGTGTGCACTTGAGTGCGCGTGCACACACACACACACACACACACACCCATTACCTCCTACAAGTCCCTGCCCAAATGTCACTTTATCAACAAGGCTTTCCTAACCACCCTATTCAAAATTGTAAGCCCCACCCACCCCAACCAAAACTTCTTAGCCCTTTTCTTGCTTTCTTGCTTTCTTTCTCTTTCTCCTCCCTCTCTTCCTCTTTCTTTCCTTTTCTTTTTCTTTTCTTTCCTTCTTTCTCTTCTTTCTTTCTCTTTCTCTCTCTCTCTCTCTTTCGACAGAGTCTTGCTCTGTCGCCCAGGCTGGAGTGCAGTGGTATGATCTCGGCTCACTGCAACCTCTGCCTCCCAGGTTCAAGTGATTCTCCTGCCTCAGCCTCTCGAGTAGCTGGGATTACAGGTGACTGCCACCATGCCTGGCCAATTTTTTTGTACTTTTAGTAGAGATGGGGTTTCACCATGTTAGTTGGACTGGTTTCAAACTCCTGACCTCAGGTGACCCGCCCACCTTGGCCTCCCAAAGTACTGGGATTACAGGCTTGAGCCCAGCTCCTTTTCTTGCTTTATCTTTCTCTGTAGCACCTATCACCATCAGATTCATTATGTATCATTTGCATATTTACAAGCTTGTTGTCTGTTCCCCTCCCTGAAACTACAATGTGATCTCTACAAAGCAGGGATTTTTTTTTTTTTTTTTTTTTTTAAGACAGAGTCTCACTCTGTCACCCAGGCTGGAGTACAGTGGCACAATCTCAGCTCAACACAACCTTCACCTCCTAGGTTCAAGCGATTCTCCTGCCTAGGGTCGGTGGGTGAACGGATAGACAGATGAGCGAATGGAAGGGTCGGTGGGTGAACGGATAGACAGATGAGCGAATGGAAGGGTCGGTGGGTGAACAGATAGACAGATGAGCGAATGGAAGGGTCGGTGGACGAACGGATAGACAGATGAGCGAATGGAAGGGTCGGTGGGTGAACGGATAGACAGATGAGCGAATGGAAGGGTCGGTGGACGAACGGATAGACAGATGAGCGAATGGAAGGGTCGGTGGACGAACGGATAGACAGATGAGCGAATGGAAGGGTCGGTGGACGAACGGATAGACAGATGAGCGAATGGAAGGGTCGGTGGGTGAACGGATAGACAGATGAGCGAATGGAAGGGTCGGTGGGTGAACGGATAGACAGATGAGCGAATGGAAGGGTCGGTGGACGAACGGATAGACAGATGAGCGAATGGAAGGGTCGGTGGGTGAACGGATAGACAGATGAACGAATGGAAGGGTCGGTGGGTGAACGGATAGACAGATGAGCGAATGGAAGGGTCGGTGGGTGAACGGATAGACAGATGAGCGAATGGAAGGGTCGGTGGACGAACGGATAGACAGATGAGCGAATGGAAGGGTCGGTGGGTGAACGGATAGACAGATGAGCGAATGGAAGGGTCGGTGGGTGAACGGATAGACAGATGAGCGAATGGAAGGGTCGGTGGGTGAACGGATAGACAGATGAGCGAATGGAAGGGTCGGTGGACGAACGGATAGACAGATGAGCGAATGGAAGGGTCGGTGGGTGAACGGATAGACAGATGAGCGAATGGAAGGGTCGGTGGGTGAACGGATAGACAGATGAGCGAATGGAAGGGTCGGTGGGTGAACGGATAGACAGATGAGCGAATGGAAGGGTCGGTGGGTGAACGGATAGACAGATGAGCGAATGGAAGGGTCGGTGGGTGAATGGATAGATGCATAGGTTGAGATGGACGGACGCACAGATGAATGGATGATTTGTGGATGGATGGGTGGATGGATGAATCCTTTACATCCCAATCCTCCTTCAGTGCTCCAAAAGGCTCTCTCAAACACTAATTGTCCTCCACTGCTCATTAAACTGATCATCCAATGTTTTAACAAAACTACTCATCTATGCAATTATCCAGATCATTTTTTCATGTATGTTTTCCCCAGTAGAATGTAAGCTCTAACCACTGTCCTTGTCTTCATTAAACAAAAATTTTTGAGACATCATCATAATCAAGGCAGAATTCTAGAGGCTGGGAAGTCATCAGTGGGTGAAATAAAGGTGCTCTGCCTCCATGGAACAAAAATAAGAACTTGGCAGAGGGCCAGGTGCGGTGGCTCACGCCTGTAATCCCAGCACTTTGGGAGGTGGAGGTGGGTGGATCACGAGGTCAACAGATCAAGACCATCCTGGCCAACATAGTGAAACCCCGTCTCTACTAAAATATAAAAATTAGCTGGGCATGGTGGCGCGCGTCTGTAGTCCCAGCTACTCGGGAGGCTGAGGCAGGAGAATTGCTTGAACCTGGGAGGCGGAGGTTGCAGTGAGCCGAGATCGCACCACTGCACTCCAGCCTGGCACCTGGCAACAGAGCAAGACTCTGTCTCCAAAAAAAAAAAAAAAAAAAGAACTTGGCAGAAACAAGTGGGCTTGAAGAGTGTTGAGGTCTCTTCCACTCCGTAGAGTCTGAATTCAAGCAGGCAGATGAGCACAGTGATTTAGTCCCAGCTCTGCCTCTTTGTATATTCAGTATTGACTAGGCACCTACTGTGTGCCAGGCACTGTCCCAAGCACTGGTGATGTTGCAGTGCGCCAAGACAGACACAAATGCCTGCCTCGGTGTTTTCAAAACATGCCAGTCACTCTCACCCCAGGACCTTTGCACACACTGGTCCTTCTGTCTGAAACACTTTCTCCCAACCCATCTACAACCTTTTTACTTGGATAACTTTATTTATCTTTTATTAATCAGTTTGGTCTTTCAGAAATCATCCTGACCTGCTCCCAGGGTGAGTCAGGGGCTCCCTCAGTGCTCCTAAGCTGCCCTGTAATTCTCCACCACAATCTCTTTTATTCTTTCTTCTTCTTCTTCTCCCTTTTTTTTTTTTTTTTTTTGAGACAGGGTCTTGTTCTGTCTCCCAGTCTGGAGGTACAGAGACATAATCATGGCTCAGGCAGCCTCCAACTCCTGGGCTCAAGCAATCCTCACACCTCAGCCTCCTGAGTACCTGGGACTACAAGCACACACTACCACACCCAACTAATGTTTTTATTTTTATTTATGTAGAGGTGAGATCTCAGTATTTTAGCCAGGCTGGCCTTGAATTTGTGGCCTCAAGGGATCTTGCACCTCAGCCTCCCAAAGCACTGGCATTGAAGGCATGAGCCACCGTGCCCAGCACCTTTGTTAATCCTGACAGCTCAGTGTCATAACTGCTTGGGTGTAGGTCTGTCCTCCACATTAGATTAGAAGTTTCAAGAGGGCAGTCCTTGTACCGTGCTTGTTCCTGTTTCCTCGGCACCCGGCCCAATGTCTGTGCACAGCAGGTGCTCAACACATGCACGTAGGTTGCATAAATGCATAAATGACATCCCTGTCTTCCTTCCTTCCTTCCCTCCGACCAGGAAAGACCTCCATGGGAGCCATGCCTCACCTGCTCCAGTCCCCAGTTCCAGCGCAGCCCCTCCGCCACCAGGTCAACCCCTGCTGGGAGGAGGTCTTAACATGTGTGTGATGGAGTGTGTGTTTGCTGAGAGGTGATGGCAAGGAACACCGAGCCATCCCCAGGCAGAAAACCGCTAGAATAGTAGGCAATATGTCCCAGTCATGCACCAGTTAAACCAGTTCCCAAAACACAGGATACACGCCCTTGTCCCCATTGCTGCCTCGAAAAGGACGCTTTCTAGCTGATTTCTGTTTTAGTCGTGAGCAGGCGCTGTCTGCCTGTTCGTCTTTATCCTATGAAGAAACACTGAACACCTGCTTATTAGAAACCATCACTTGTTCACAGAGAATCAATCCGTGGGTCAGAGTCTGCTCTGGGCCGTCAGCTGGGAAACGCTGGCAGACGCCTGACGGTCCCACTCTGATCCCAATTTTGTACTCTTTGTTTCTATTTCTTTTCTTTTCCTTTTCTTGAAACAGAGTCTTGCTCTGTCACTGAGGCTGGAGTGCAGTGGCATGATCCCGGCTCTCTGCAATCTCCGCCTCCCGGGTTCAAGGGATTCTCCTTCCTCTGCCTCCTGAGTAGCTGGGATTATAGGTGTCTGCCACCGCGCCCAGCTAATTTTTGTATATTTAGTAGAGATGGGGTTTCATCATGTTGGCTAGGCTGGTCTCGAACTCTTGACCTTGTGATCCATCCACCTCAGCCTCCCAAAGTGCTGGGATTACAGCCATGAGCCACCGCGCCCAGGCTGTTTCCGTTTTTTAATTCCTTCAGTGCTGCCTGGACTGGGGTCTCTATGACCGAGCTGCTCTCAGCAAAACCCCATGCCCTCCCCCTGTCGCCCAGCCCTGCCGGCCTCACCCGGCCATAGATCTCCCCTCGCCACCAGCCTTGCTGTCCCTTCTTGTTAAGGATCTTGATGATGTCCCCCTCCTTGAGCGACAGCTCTGATCGGTCCCGGGCGCAGAAGTCATAGCGGGCTTTGGCTGTGCCAAAATACTTCGTGCTTCCCACTGTGGAGAGAGGATACAAGTGAGAAAAAGGTCTGTGGCAGATACTCACTCCCTGAAGGCACGAGCTCTCAGGAGGGTACCTCCAGGATCAACAGCTCCTCGGTGCTCTTTTCTGCAGAGTGTTAGATGCCCTCTACTTTAAGGAGACACAATTGTACTCCCAGCACCATCCTCCTATCTGAGTTTAGAAAATAAGACCTTTTTTTTTTTTGAGATGGAGTCTCATTCTGTCACCCAGGCTGGAGTGCGGTGGCACGATCTAAGCTCACTGCAACCTCTGCCTCCTGGGTTCAAGCAATTCTCCTGCCTCAGCCTCCCAAGTAGCTGAGATTACAGGTGTGCGCCACCACGCCTGGCTGATTTTTATATTTTTAGTAGAGACAGGGTTTCACCATGTTGGCCAGCCTGGTCTCGAACTCCTGACCTCAAGTGACCCAGACGCCTTGGCCTCCCAAACTGCTGAAATTACAGGCATGAGCCACCACACCTGGCCCAAAAAATAAGACTGGTTTTGAATTTTTATTTTTTTTTATTTTGAGGCTGAGGCATGAGAAGCCCTTGAACCTGGGAGGTGGGAGGCAAAGGTTGCAGTGAGCTAAGATGGCACCACTGCACTCCAGCCTAAGTGACAGAGTGAGTCGGTCTCAAAAAAAAAAAAAAAAAAAAAAAATCTATAGATATAGATATCGATATTTATATATTGACATCTAAGTCTATCTATCTATCCTGACGTGCTCCCAGGGTGAGTCGGGGCTCACCCTGGGATATCTATATATCTATAGGTATCTGGACATATATCGATAGATATATATTGCTGGTATATCTACATCTATAGATATAGGTATCTATAGATATAGATAGATGCTAGATGATATACAGATATACAGAGATACAAATGGATAGACAGACGTGAAAAGGGGTTTCTGCTGCTGTACAGATACGACCTCTGCAAGCCCATCGGAAGGGGTGTCAGTGATGTCCCCAAACTTCCCCTCCACGGTGGGAAGGGGCTGGGACGGTAGGCTGCCTGAGACCTCCTACCTGCTGGCTTGCTGATGGTCCTCTTCTCTGGCTCCTTGAAAGGGAACTGCAAGGTGGTGTCCAGAGACTTGAAGCAATCCTTTAGGGAGTTCTGCTGGTAAAACTCCACCAGCTCCTAGAAGGCGACAACACGGCAGATGCTATCCCAGCGGGTCAGCCCACGAGGGGGCAGAGCTAGGAAGAGCCAGATGCAACTCCTCACATGAAGCAGGCTCTGCCTCTGGCCTCTTTGGCAAGTGACCCCTTGAATGCTCCCCATGATGGGGAGCTCATCACCTTCCTGAGCAGCCAGGACCATTTATGGGGAAGGGACCACATCGCCTAAAACAAGTTCTCCTAATAGTTGACTAATTCACTTCCTGATATATTTACCAGATAATTAGCTCACCAAATTCAAAGCCTTCTATGGGTGCCAGGTGCCTTAATTTACAATTAGTAATCATCATTGGACCAGATGCAGGGGCTGATGCCTGTAATCTCAGCACCTTGGGAAGCCAAGGTGGGACGATCACTTAAAGCCAAGAGTTCAAGACCAGCCCGGGCAACATAGCAAGATCCTATCTCTACAAAAGATTAAAACATGAGCCAGGCATGACAGTGCATGCCTGTAGTCCCAGCTATTCAGGAATCTGAGGAAGGAGGATCCCTGAGCCCAGGGGTTGGAAACTACAGAGAGCTATGATCACAACACTGCATCCAGCCTGGGCCACAGAGCAAGACCCTGTCTCTTGTATATTTTTAAAAGTAAATCTATATGAAAGGTTCATAGATATTAATTACACTTTTCCTACAACTTGACTGAAATTTTTCTGAAGTTAAAAATTGGGGGAATATGTTTCAGAATAAAAAGTATGGAGGGGAAAAAAAGATCTGTTGAATAAATTAACCTTTGTGGGAGTCAAGGATCCGTTTGAGAATCAAGTGAAATCTAAGTCAACCCCCCTTCAAAAAAATAGATGCATGCAAAATTCTGGATTTTCTTTCAGAGGACTCAGCTTCTCCAGGGCCCATAGACCGTGGGTAAAAACCATATGCCTCAGACCACTAGGCTTAAAATGTCTAAAATGTGGTTGAAAATTATAAGGCGCTGGCCAGCCGTGGTGGCTCACACCTGTAATCCCAGCACTTTGGGAGGCCGAGGCAGGCGGATCACCTGAGGTCAGGAGTTAGAGATCAGCCTGACCAATATGGTGAAACCCCGTCTTTACTACAAATACAAAAAAAAAAAAATTAGCTGGGCATGGCGGCATGCACCTATATTCCAGATACTCAGGAGGCTGAGACAGGAGAATCGCTTGAACCTGGGAGGTGGAGGCTGCAGTGAGCCGAGATCCAGTCTGGGCAACAAGAGTGAAACTTCATCTCAAAAAAAAAAAAAAAAAAAAAAAAATGCAAGAAAGAAAAAGGAAAATTACAAGGCACCAAACAGAAGCAAGAACACTCAAAAGGCATCTGAATTATTGCTCACATGATTATGCAGCAGATTAGGCAGAGACAAGCTATGGGCTCTGCCATTCAGTGAAGCTAGATGAGGAGGAAGCCTCAGTTTTACCCATCTGTGAAATGGGAACTAGAACAGAGGTTGAGGGGATTAATTAGGTTCCTATCCATAACATGTTTGAGGGCTGAATCCAGTGGCTCACACACTTTCAGAGGCTAAGACGGATCATTTGAGCCCAGGAGTTCAAGGCCAGCCTGAGCAACAAAGCAAGTCCCCATATCTACAATAAAAAATTTTGTTTTAATTAGCCAGGCATGGTGGTGCATGCCTATAGTCCCAGCTACTCAGGAGGCTGAGGTAAGAGGATTGTTTAACCCAGGAATTTGAGGCTGCAGTGAGCTATGATTATACCACTGCACTCCAGCCTGGACAACAGAGCAAGACTCTCTCTCTCTCAATCTCTCTCTCTTTCTCTCTCTCTATACACACACACACACACACGCGTATATATACATATATACATATGTATGTATATATGCATAAGTAAAATTTAAATACACATACACATATGTATATATACACACATACATATATATATATATGTATGAATCAAATTTAAAAATTAACATATCAGCCGGGCACAGTGGCTCACGAATGTAATCCCAGCACTTTGGGAGGCAGAGGCGGGCAGATCACAAGGTCAAGAGATCAAGACCATCCAGCCCAACATGTTGAAACCCTGTCTCTACTAAAAATACAAAAATTAGCCAGGTGTGGTGGCGCACGCCTGTAATCCCAGCTACTTGGGAGGCTGAGGCAGGAGAATCGCTGAACCCTGGAGGCGGAGGTTGCAGTGAGCTAAGATTGCGCCATTGCACTCCAGCCTGGCGACAGAGCGAGACTGTGTCTCAAAAAAAAAAAAAAAAAAAATTAAAATATCTTACACTGAAATGCTCTGTCAGTACTCAACTGATGTTATTCATTATTACTCCCATTGTTCATCCTTAAGAGCCTCCCCAGCACTTTGGGAGGCCGAGGCGGGTGGATCACGAGGTCAAGAGATCGAGACCATCCTGGTCAACATGGTGAAACCCCGTCTCTACTAAAAATACAAAAAATTAGCTGGGCACAGTGGCGCGTGCCTGTAATCCCAGCTACTCAGGAGGCTGAGGCAGGAGAATTGCCTGAACCCAGGAGGCGGAGGTTGTGGTGAGCTGAGATCACGTCATTGCACTCCAGCCTGGGTAAGAAGAGTGAAACTCTGTCTCAAAAAAAAAAAAAAAAAAGAGCCTAAGTTGAAGGTCACTCGCACTGTAGCGCCACTAGAGGGGGTCACCCTGAATGTGGGAAAAGATGGAGGTGCAGGGAGGGTCCTCCCAGGTTCTGGGAAGCTGGGGTGGAGGGACGTTGGCCCTTACCGTAAGCCCCCGGAAAGCCTTTTTCTCCGTGATCCGGTACAGTCCTTCTGCCGTCATGATTTTAATGTGCTTGACCTCGACGTTATATCTGGAACCAGACGGTCACTGGGCACTGAGTCTGGGAACCAAGCCCATTCCCCACCAAGCCCCAATCATGGAAGAAGGAAACTTGACCCCTTCAGGGAGAAGCGACCACTGGAACCCAAAGGCTGAAGCCGTCCCAACAGAACCCCTTCCCTAGGGCCTTCGCTACTCTAAGCCCTAATGTCTTCCTCTTGTAGAAGAGGAATCGAGGAATCATCTTCCCTGACTCACAGGTTTGTTGAGAAGTCAATAAGACCCTGTGAAGAAAGCAATGTTTGCCAGGTGCGGTGGCTCACACCTGTAGTCCCAGAGCTTTGGAGGCTGAGGCGGGCGGATCACCTGAGGTCTGGAGTTTGAGACTAGCCTGACCAACATGGAGAAACCCCGTCTCTACTGGAAATACAAAAACTTAGCCAGGTGTGGTGGCGTGCACCTGTAATCCCAGCTGCTTGGGAGGCTGAGGCAGGAGAATTGCTTGAACCCGGGAGGTGGAGGTTGAAGTGAGCTGAGATCACGCCATTGCACTCCAGCCTGGGCGACAAGAACAAACTCCATCTCAAAAAAAAGAAAAGAAAAAGAAAGAAAGAAGAAAAAGAAGGAAAGAAGGAAAGAAAGATGTTGTAATGTTCTGGAATAGATAGGAAGAGAGCTCCCCTTCCACCAATATAGATGACCATAGGATAGAAATTTCTGACAATATGTGGACATAGATTAAAAGGGGCCTTGGAGAAGACTTCCACTCCTGCTCATCTGGCAAACTAGATAAAAAAACAAAACAACCAAATTTCCTATTACCCCAGAAATACTGAACAAAAAAAATGCTGAGCTCTCAAAAGAAAAACAAGGGAAATTCACAGGAGCCAAAAATAAAAATGAAATTACCAACTCAGCAGCCTGTGAGAAAAGGGAATTCTTCTACACTGTGGGTTGGAATGTAAGTTGGTTCGGCCACTGTGGAAAGCACTTTGGAGATTTCTCAAAGAACTAAAAATACAACCACCATTTGATGCAGCAATCTCGTTACTGGGTATCTCTACCCAGAGGAAAAATTAATTGTGCTGCCAAAAAGACACATCTGCTTGTATGTTCATCACGGCACCACTCACAATAGCAAAGACATGGAATCAACCCATCAACAGTGGACTGGATAAGAAAATGTGGTACATATACACGATGGACTACTATACAGCCCTGAAAAAGAATGAGATCATGTGCATGCGGCAACCTCGATGCACTGGGTGTTATGATCCTAAGTGAATTAACACAGGAACAGAAAACCAAATACCACGTGTTCTCACTTATAAGCAAGGGTTAAACATTGGGTTCACATGGACATAAAGATGGGAACAATATTGGCCAGGCATGGTGGCTCATGCCCATAATCCCAGCACTTTAGGAATCCAAGGTGGGCGGATCACCTGAGGTCAGGAGTTCGAGACCAGCCTGGCCAACATGGTGAAACCCCGTCGCTACTAAAAATACAAAATATTAGCCAGGCGTGGTGGTGCACACCTGTAATCCCAGCTACTTAAGAGGCAAAGGCAGGAGAATCGCTTGAACTCGGGAGGCAGAGGTTGCAGTGAGCTGAGATTGCACCATTGCACTCCAGCCTGGGCCACAGAGTGAGACTCCATTAAAAAAAAAAAAAAACAGATGGGGACAATAGACATGGGGGAGCACTAGAGGGAGGAAGGTGAGATGAAAGAGCTGAAAACTACCTGTGGAGTATATGCTCACTCCCCACTCCCTGGGTGATGGGATCATTCACAGCTCCAAACCTCAGCATTGTTGCAATATGCCTTTCTAGCAAAGCTGCACACGTACCCTCTAAAATAAGTCAAAAAAATATATGTAGGTGGGATGCAGTGACTCACACCTGCAATCCCTACACTTTAGGAGGCTGAGGTGGGAGGATGGCTTGAGGCCAGGAGTATGAGACCAGCCTGGGCAACATGGGGAGACCCTAGTTTCTACAAAATATATCAACATTAGCTGGGTGTGGTGGCACATACCTGTAGTCCCAGCTACTCAGGAGGCTGAGTTGGGAGGGTCCCCTGAACCTAGGAGGCAGAGGTTGCAGTGAGCTGAGATCTCACCACTGCACTCCAGCCTGGGCAACAGAGTGAGACTCTGTGACACATACACATGCAAAAATTCATAAAATTAATTTTAAAAAATTAGAAATTCCTGGAAGTTAAAAAAAAGAAAAAATATATATGAAAATTGATTAAAAATAAAAGCCTTCAGCCTGGGCATGATGGCTCATGCCTATAATCTCAACACTTTGGGAGGCTGAGGCGGATGGATCACTTGAGGTCAGGAGTTTGAAACCAGGCTGGCCAACATAGTGAAACCCTGTCTCTACTAAAAATACAAAAAGTTAGCTGGGTGTGGTGGTACGTGCCTGTAATCCCAGCTACTTGGAAGGCCGAGGCAGGAGAATTGCGTGAATCCGGGAGGTGGAGGTTGCAGTAAGCCAAGATCATGCCACTGCACTCCAGCCTGGGTGACAGAGGGAGAATGGGAAGGGAAGGGAAGGGGAAGAGGGGGAAGGGTGTTGGGGGAGGGGAAGGGAGTGGGCAGGGAGGATGGAGGGGAGGAGAGGGGAGGAGGGAGAGAAGAGGAGAGGGATAGGGGAAAGGGAAGGGGGCGGGGAAGGGGAGGGGAGGGAGGAGGGGGAGGGGAAGGGGAGGGGATGCAGGAGGGAAGGGAATGGGGTAGGGGAGGCGAAGGGAGGGGACGGGGGAGGGGAGGAGGAAAGGAAGAAAAGAGAAAAAAAGAAAGGCCAGGGTGACAGAGGGAGACTGTCTTTAATTATTTAATTAATTTTTAAAAGTCTTTTTGAGCCTCTATAAGAATCAGATCTCCTGCTTGTGGTAGTCAGTTGAAAAACATAAGGAAGGTGAAAAGCGCTCGGGACCCTGCAGGGCTCGGTAAAAGGTGAATGTTATCACTGTGGAAAACCTGGATACCCTTTTTCCCCAAGCCTATAGGGCCAAGGCCCCAAAAGGGTGTGGGGTCAGGGAGAGAGGAGTACTTAATGCTGATGGCAAATTCTGCCGCGTCCTTCACCCTCTGCCGCACCAAGAACGTCCCGTCGGAGCGGTTGGTGAGGATGCTCTCCGCCCCTGCGCGCTCCATGGGGCCTGCGTACCTGCAAAGATACCCCAGCGACAGAGTTTGTGCGTTCCCCGTGCCTGGGCCGCACATCGCCATGCAGAGGCTGCCTTTACCCCGTGAACCCTCTTGATTTTTTAAGTTGGTGACAGCCTGGATCTCACAGCCCTTCGGCACCAAGGTAGGCCCCGGGGAGGCAGGGGCCGGAACCTGTTGAGAACCTTAAGTTGACCCTGCCCCGGTGGCTCCTTTGTGGAGGGAACCTTTCAGTTTGTAATTAGTGGTAGGCTGCTAACAGCTGCCTACTTGATATGTTTCTGTGTCGTGAGTGAATGTAGAGCACCTGTGTATTAATAAGAATCACCTGTCTAAGAGTAAATACATATGTGGATGAGAATCTGCTCGGGGCCTGCAGCCTGGAAATGCTGTCAGCCTCTCTGCTCTCAGGCCGCTGGTCCCCCGATACATCCACTGTGTTGTCCTGTCTGGGTGTCTGCCTCTCTATACCTTCAGCGCCACCTGGGTGGAGGTCTCCTGACCCAGCTTGTACTCGGTAGGAGCACAGGCATGGGCAGCGGGGTTCCACTGCTGAAGGTCACAACGAAGGTTTAACACTCGGACTCGGGGGGATGGTTCAAGCCCTTTGGGTCTGGCTGGGTCTCTGGAATTTGGCGATGGCTTCGCCGGGCATTCCCTGAAGGCTCACTGGGTGCCCATCTCCGTGGTCACCAGAACAGACGTAGGGGAAGGAGAATAAGTCATGAGCCTCAGGTGCAAAATATGAGTGAGAGCCAAAAAACCCAGTCATCAAGGTAAATGACCAGAAGTAAAACAAACAGGATTTTAATACAATACTCTTAGAAATCAAAATGAATGAAAAATGAGCCAAACGGGCAGATCACCTGAGTTTGGGAGTTCGAGACCAGCCTGGCCAACATGATGAAAGCCCTGTCTTTACTAAAAATACAAAAACTGGCCGGGCATGGTGGCAGGCGCCTGTAATCCCAGCTACTCGGGAGGCTGAGGCAGGAGAATTGCTTGAACCTGGGAGGCGGAGTTGCAGTGAGTTGAGATTGTGCCGCTGCACCCCAGCCTGGGAGATAAGAGCGAGACTCCATCTCAAAAAAAAAAAAAAAAAAAAAAAAGATAGACGGGAGTGTCAGCCAGGCAAGGTGGCTCTCACTGTAATCCCAGCACTTTGGGAGGCCGAGGCTAAAGGATCATCTGAGGTCAGGAGTTCGAGACCAGCCTGGCCAACGTGGTGAAACCCCTGTCTTTACTAAAAACATAAAAAGTTAGCCAGGCGTGGTGGCGGGCACCTGTCATCCCCACTACTTGGGAGGCTGAGGCAGGAGAATCACTTAAAAAGGTTGCAGTGAACTGAGATCACACCACTGCACTCCAGCTTGGACAAGAAGAAGATAGTACCATCATCATGCTGTGATTTATTACTAGCAAAAGATGGTAAATGGAGGCTCTGGGTTCAAATCCCATCTCCATCACTTCCTCACCACGTGACATAAAGTAAGTCACTTCCCCTCTCTCACACCCCTTTACAAAAATGGATTCCTCCTTGGCAAAAAAAAAAAAAAAAAAAAAAGTAGGGGGCAGGGAATAAGAATCGCATTGCTATGATCTACCGAAGGGCTTTTGTGAAAGTTAGAGGAGCTCCTTAAAGAGCGGGGGCGCCAGCAATTCCTCAATGCACCGTTCTTTTATGTGCCATTACGAAAGAACATTTCCTGTCTGTAAAATTCAGCAGAAGACACGGACACTGTTGATTGCAAGAGCCATTTCAATAGCAGAGATGTTCAAATGTGAAGGGAAAACAAAACATGCATCTTAGAACAGATTAAAGGTGGTAACAGCAACAGCTAATGCTATATGAAGTGCTCGTGATGTGTCAGGACCAGGACGAAAGCACTTAACAGACTCACTTACGCCTCCTAACAACGCTATGAAGTAGATACTGTCATGAAGCTATTTTCCAGAGAGGAATGCTGAAACAGAGAGGTTAAGTTACTGGCCCAAGGTCACACAGCTAGGTAATGTTGGGGTCCTAATTTGAATCCAGGTCAGCAGGCTCCAAGGCTCCAAAAGCCACACTGTAAACCTCCACCCCATGTGCTTGATGTGCTATAGGTACAAAACAAACAAGGAAAAATCCCACAAAAACACCTGGACTGTCATTACCATCACCACCATCATCATCATCGTCATCATAACCAGTTTCCTTCCAACAAGACCATCATCTCCCAAGGTCAGGGACCCTCTTTTGCCAGCCCCCTCCCCAGCAGCCCCCAGCCCAGAGCTAGATTCAGAAGTCAGTGCTCGGGGTTCACAGAATACATAACTAATTAACCTGGAGGCCCCTCCCATACCCAGCCTGGAACCCCAACCCAGAAAGCCCTCGTTGAAAAAAATAAAAGCATGTTTCTACTTACCAGAGATAAACAGACAGGTCCTGAGGAGGGCCCTAAGAAGACAGACAGAGACCCTGACTTAGGGTGAAGACCCAGCCTGACAGCAGAGGGCAGGGCACTTCATTCATTCATTCATTCATTCATTCCACTTGCATTTATTGAGTGCCTATTATGTGCCAGGCACTGTGCTACTCCTTGAGGATACAGTCCCAGAATCACAGGGGAGAGACTGTGTTAGTATCACAGAAAGCAGGGGTTGTTTCTCAGCAGTTTATCATAGCCCTTAACCCAAGAATGGTTCTCACATTTTTAGATGGTTGGAAAAAAATCAAAAGAATTTGTTTTTTAATTTTAGAGACAGTTTCACTATGTTGCCCAGGCTTAGTGCAGCGGTACGATCATAGTTCACTGCAGCCTCGACTGCCTGGGTTCAAGCCATCCTCCCACCTCAGCCTCTGGAGGAGCCGGACAACAGGCGTGCGTGCCACCACACCTGCCAATTTTTAATTTTTTTAAAATTTTGTCGAGATGAGGGTGAGGGTCTCCCTTTGTTTCCCAGACTGGTCTCGAACTTCTGGCCTCAAGCAATCCTCCCACCTCGGCATCCCAAAGGGCTGGGATTATAAGCATGAGCCACTACTAGCCAAAGGAATATTTTTTGGATTGTGAAGATTATGTGAAATTCACCTGTCAGTGCCCATGAATTATGCTTCATGGGAACATAGATATGCCCACACATCATTTGCAGATTCTCTGTGGCTATTTTCGCACTGCAGGGGCAGAGCCGAAGGGGTGCAAAACTGCCTGGGACCCTCGAGGGTGACATAGTTACACTACTGTTTGGCTCTTTACAGAAAAAGTTTGCCAACCCTCATCCAAATATGGGCAAAAGTGCTCACTTCCACTACCTCAAAACCAGCAGGACAGCTACTACAAGGCAAAAACAAACCAACAGCTAACAAACCAGGAAGCAGCAAACGCTGGCAAGGGTGTGGAGGAATCGGGCCCTGTGCACCGCTGATGGGAACGTAAAATGCTGCTCTGCTATGGAAAACAGTATGGGCCGGGTGTGGTGGCTCACGCCTGTAATCCAGGCACTTTGGGAGGCCAAGGCGGGTGGATCACCTGAGGTCAGGAGTTCAAGACCGGCCTGACCAACATGGTGAAACCACATCTCTACAAAAATATAAAACTTAGCCTGGCACGATGGCGGGTGCCTGGAATCCCAGCTACTTGAGAGGCTGAGGAAGAAGAATCACTTGAACCCAGGAGGCGGAGGTTGCAGTGAGCTGAGATCATGCCATTGCGCTCCAGCCTGGGCAACAAGAGCAAAACTCTGTCCAGATAAGAAAGAGGGGAGAAGGGAGAGGGGGGGAGAGGGGAAGGGAAGGGAAGGGGGAGAAGGGAGGGGAAGGGAGGGGAAGGGAGGAGAAGGGAGGGGGCAGTCCCACCTTCTAGGTCCCTGCTCTTTCCTCCCTAGCATAGCCGGGTAGGAAGGAAAGGATTTTAATACGAAAATGATCAAGGAGAAAACGATTAATCATTGTTTCCAGGGCAGCCCCTCTGGGATCAGTTGGCAGGGTGGGCAAAGCCTTGAGTTGGAGAAAGACCTGCCATGATGGGCAGCCACCTCCCCAGCTCCAAGAGTGTCTTTCCAAGTCTGCCCGTCCTCCCAGGACCGTCCCTGGACCCCTTGCCCTGGTTCCATTCAGACTTGAGGCACTCACGTGGACGTAGGGCTTCACCCTGTTACAAGGAAACCAGCCAATTTCATTAGTAGACGTATTCCTGCCCTAAACAGCCAGGAGACAAAAATAGGAACAGAGAGGTTATGGGATCCACGACCCCTCCCACCACCTAAACCCATAACCCTACACATGGATCTTGCCTCATCACTCTTGTGCATGTGCGTGTGCATGTGTGTGTGCGTGCGTGCATGAGCGTGAGTGCCTGCATGTGTGTCAGTGAGTGCCTGTGTATGTGTGCATGTGTGTGCATGTATGCATGTTTGTACATGCGTGCATGCACGTGTCCGTGTGTGTGCATGAGTGCATGTGTGTGTGTGCGTGAGTGCGTGTGTGTGTGTGCATGAGTGCCTGCATGTGCGTGAGTGCCTGTGTATGTGTGCATGTGTGTGCATGTATGCGTGTTTGTGTGCATGTGTGAGTGCGTGCACGTGTGTCCGTGTGCATGTGTGTATGTGTGTGCATGTGTATGTGCATGTGTGCATGAGCACGACTGCCTGCATGTGCGTCAGTGAGTGCCTGTGTGTGTGCATGTATGCGTGTTTGTGTGCATGTGTGAGTTCATGCACGTGTCCGTGTGTGCATGTGTATGTGCGTGTGTGCGTGCATGTGTGCGTGTCTGCATGTGCATCAGTGAGTGCCTGTATGTGTGTGCATGTGAGTGTGTGTGTGTGCACGTGCATGTGTGCGTGTCTGCATGTGTGTGCATGCATGCATGAGCACGTGTCTGCATGTGCATCAGTGAGTGCCTGTATGTGTGTGCATGTATGCGTATGTGTGCATACATGAGTGCATGCACGTGTGTCCATGTGTGTGCATGTGTATGCATGAGTGAGTATGTGTGCGTGAGTGCATGTGCGTCCCTCTCTGCTCGATGTTCACTCTACTTGTCCATCTATCTCAGGATGGCCTGGAGAACCCAGGGAGGTGATAATCAGTATTAATTTCCAGAGAGCCATACCCAGAAATCTCAGTCTACCCCACTCCCCAGGCATCACCTCCAGAGTACAGTGGGGCTATGACCCAACTCCCTGAGGCCACATGAACCCATCACCCTACACTTGGGTCTCATCCTATTACTCCTGTGGCCCCAGCCTGTACCTCCCACCAGTTCTGTTCAGCCTCAGCCTTCGTGAGCTCCACAATGTCTCCAGGGTTGAGCCGTAGAAAGGGTCCAATGGCTCCAGGGGGTGGAGGAAGCCCGTAGTATTCCTGAAACACCTCCATCTTGGGCAGACCTAGAAGACGAGGTACAGGGGTTCAGGGTGGTTGGCAGTCAATTTTCAACCCTGAATCTTGCCACCCACCAGAATGGCTAAAATGTTTCTTTTTAGACTGGCAATACCAAGTGTTGACAAGGACGTGGAGCAACTGGAACTCTCACTCATTGCTGGCAGGGATACCCTTTGGAAAACTATTCAGCAATATCTACTGAAGCGAAACATACCTACCCTGTAACACAGCAACCCAAGATAAATTAAAATATGTGTCCTGGCCAGATGAGGTGGCTCACGCCTGTAATCCCATCACTTTGGGAGGCCAAGGCGGGCGGATCACCTGAGGTCAGGAGTTTGAGACCAGCTTGACCAACGTGGTGAAACACCATCTCTACCAAAACTACAGAAATTAGCCAGGCCTGATAGTGGGCACCTGTAATCCCAGCTACTAGGGAGGCTGAGGCAGGAGAATCACTTGAACTCAGGAGGCAGAGGTTGCAGTGAGCTGAGATCACGCCACTGCACTCCAGGCTGAGTGATGGAGTGAGACTCTGTCTTAAAAAAAAAAAAGAAAAGAAAAAGAAAACCATATATTTCAAAAGTTACAGCTTTATGCACAATATCCAAAAACTGGCAACCAACCAAATGTCTTCAGTAGGTTGATCAATCAATAAACAAATTGTGATACCATCACATAATGGAATACTATACAGCAATGAAAAAGAACAGGCTATTGCTACAGGCAACCACATCAATGCATCTCACCATCATTATGTTGAATAAAAGAAGTCAGGTGAATTAAGCATGTACTATATTATTTATAGAAAACTCAAGAGCAGACAAAATTAATCTATGTTGATAGAGATCAGGCAGTGGTTCCCTATGGAAGAAAGGTGAGTAGCAGTGCTGTCTGATAAAACTTCCTCTGGTGATGGACATGTCCAATGTAGTAGCCACTAGCCACTGGTGGCCGTTGAGGACTTCAAAGCTAATGTGAGTAAAATAACTTTAAGGTGATTTCATTTTGATTAATTTATATTGGACAATGCAGTTCTGGAGGGATGGAAACGTTCTATATCTTTATTTGATTGTTGGTTACATGGATAAAAATTTATTAACTCTCATACTTGAGATTTCTTGTCTTTATATATCTTACACTCTCTATTTTCTCTCTCAATAAAATACATATATGTATGTGTAGATATGTGCGTATATATATTCTGTTGTATAAAGGACACTTGGCTTGTTCTAATTTTGACTATTGCTAAGAAAGCTGGCTATTGCTAATTAAGTAATAAGTAATAATAATAAGGAAACATACCCACGCATATATGTCATATATATATTTTTTATTTTCTTGAAACAGGATCTTACTCTATTGCCCAGGTTGGAGTGCAGTGGCATGATCATGACTCACTGTAACCTCTAATTTCTGGGCTCAAGCAGGAGCCCTGCTAATTTTTAAAACATTTTTTTGTAGACACGGGATCTCATTATGTTGTCTAAGCTGGTCTCAAACTCCTGGCCTTGGTCTCTCAAAGCTCTGGGATCACAGGCATGAGCCACAACACCTGGCTTATGTTATATATTTATATGTCATATAAATGGCATATAAGTGGAACAGTCCTGCCACTGCACTCCAGCCTGGGACACAGAGCAAGACTCTGCCTCTAAAAATTAAAAAATTACATATATATATATACACACACATACACGCACATACATAAAATATGACATATATGTATCGGCTTTATTTGCAATAAAAAAAACTATAAACAACTCAAATGTCCTCAATACAACAGAAGGAGATATCTATATATATATAATTTTTTTTAAATTAAGGCTGGGCATAGTGGCTCATGCCTGTAATCCAGCACTTTGGGAGACTGAGCAGGTGGATCACTTGCGGTCAGGAGGTCAAGACCAGCCTGGCCAATGTGGTGAAACCGCATCTCTACTAAAAATACAAAAATTAGCCAGGTATGGTGGCATGTGCCTGTAGTCCCAGCTACTCAGGAGGCTGAGGTAGGAGAATCGCTTGAACTCAGGAAGTGGAAGTTGCAGTGAGCCAAGACTGCACCACTGCACTCCAGCCTGGGCAACAGAATAAGACTCTGTCTCCAAAAATAAATTAATGAATTAATTAAAATAAGCACATACTGTATAATTTAATTTATACACTATGGCTGGGCAACATAGCAAGACCTCATCTTTATAAAAAATTTTTAAATTAGCCAGGTGCGGTGGTGTGCACCTGACTTCAAGCGATCCTCCCGCTTTGGCCTCCCAAACTGCTGGGATTACAGGTGTGAGCCATTGCACCCGGCCCAATGTGGCTGTTGATATGATTATGGGGCTCTGTCCCTGGGTCCACATCAATGGAGATGAATTTTCCCCCTGCCCCCTGCAGACTCACCCAACTCATTCCTCTTTTTGTCCTGAGCCCTGCGATGTAGTTTGTCCTGGAAGGAGAGACAAAGAAAGCCTGTCTACCTATGCCCGGCCTGGGAGCCTGTAGGCCCCCAACACTGTCCTCACCCCACCAAGGATCATGCCCAGTTCCAGGATCTCCTGGGTCCTCCCCACACTGTCGCCCATTATTTGCCATGCACAGGAAGGAGCGTGGGAGAGTCTTACCTTCTTCATCGTTCCTGGGAAATCTATGGGAGGGTAAAGGAAACGGTGAGAAGGGGAAATCCTCCACAAAGAAGCAAGCTCACCTCCCAGCCTCCCTCCCACTCGTACCTTGCCCATGCCGGCCACAGGGAGGGACCCTCCCCAGACACTCCTTGTGTGCAGGTGCCCGACACCGATGGCAGCGGTAGCCCTGATAGAAGGTGCCTCTGAGGTGCAGGGGACACAGAAGGAAGAGTGAGTGATCTTTACAGACATGGCCAAATATTCTGCCAAGAACATAAAGGGTCCCCTTGGGTTGTCTTTAGATCAGAAGAGTGATGGAGAAGCGGAAGATCAAAATAGGGACCCCCTCCCCCATCTCCCAATTTAGGGGACCAGTTACTGGGGGAGCTTCTTTAGCAAGGAACTGATGACCAAGCCCAGGACTGGGACCCTCCTCCCAGATTCCCACCTAAGCAGCATCTGACAGGCCTTGCAGGATGTGGTCTCTTCAAAGGAGAACATCTGGAAGTCATGCCCATTGGCGGTGGCATTCTCGGGGTAGATGTTGGAGCTGCCAGGGGAGAAAAAAAAAAAAGAAGGTCAGCCGGGCACGGTGGCTCACGTCTGTAATCCCAGCACTTTGGGAGGCTAGGAGGGCGGATCATGAGGTCAAGAGTTTGAGAGCAGCCTGACCAACATGGTGAAACCCCGTCTCTACTAAAAATACAAAAATTAGCCAGGCGTGGTGGTGGGTGCCTGTAATCCCAGCTACTCGGGAGGCTGAGGCAAGAGAATCGCTTGATCTGGGAGGTGGAGGTTACAGTGCACCAAGATCGCACCACTGCATTCCAGCCTGGTGACAGAGGGAGACTCCATCTCAAAAAAAAAGGGAGGGTCAATATTTGATTCCTTTTTAGGCTGAGTACTATTCCACAGTGAACAGACCACATTTTGTTTGTCCACCCATCCACTGGTTGATGTTGGGGTGGTTTCCACCTTTTGGCCACACTGGAGAGTGCTGCTATGCACATTGGTAGAAACAGAAAGCAGGTTAAGCGTTTCCAGGGGCTGGGAGGGCGGGGAATGGGGAGTGAATGCTTAATGGGTATGCGGTCTCCTTGGGGTGATGAAAAGGTTTTGGAACTGGAGAGAGGCGATGGTTGCACAGCATTGTGAGTGTACGAAATCCCATGCGATCACACACTTTGAAACGGTTTGATTTTTGTTGTGTGAATTTCACCTTACGTAAAAAAGAGGAGAAGAAGACAAAAGTGGAAGGGGGGGAGGAGGAGAAAAGGAGGAAAGGGAGGAGGAGGAAGAGGAGGAGAAGGAGGAGAGATTGGAGGAGGAGGAAGAAGAGGAAGAGGAGGAGAACGAGGAGGAGGAGGAGGGATTGGAGGAGGAGGAAGAGGAGGAGGAAAAGGAGGAGGAAGAGGAGGAGGAAGAGGAGGAGGAAGAATAGGAACAGGAGGAAGAGGAAGAAGAGGGAGAGGAGAAAGAAAGAGGAGGAAGAGGAGGAAGCAGAGGAAGGGGAGAAAGGAGAAGGAAGAAGAGGAGGAAGAAATGGAAAGGGAGGAAGGGAAGGAGGAAGGGGTAGGAAGGAAATGAGGAGGAGACTGAAGAGGAGAGGGGAACGGGAAAGAGGAGGAGGAGAAGAGTCGGGGCTGGTAGCTGAAGCTGCACACAACCCCAGCATTCCAAGGATGAAGACGGCCTTGGGCCTATCCCTCTCATTTCCCAAATGAAGAGACTGAGGTTCAGAGTGGTCCCACGGCATAACAGGACAGAGTAGGGACTAGAGCACATTCCTCCTCCTTCCCAGCCCCTGCCCCTCTGCAGACAGAAAGGAGGAGGAAAGCGGGGACTCACATGGCCATCTCAAACTGCTCCATCCACTTCTTCTTCAATTCTCTTGTCTTGAAGAACAGCTCATAGCCCTGGGCACCTTGGTCCTCAATGAGAAGGAACATGTGGCTCCACTGCAGGGAAGCAGAGCTCAGACTGAAGGCACTGCTCCTGCGGAGGGTGGGAGCACACACCCACCGACCCCTTCCTCCACAGGGAACAAAGACTCAAGCCCATGAGTCTCTATGCCCCAGCACCATGCATGGATATCCTTGTAAAAGGGCTTTCTAGGATAACCAAATACACAATTTCACTATGTCGTGTATTTGGGTTTCACTATGTTGGCCAGGCTGGTTTCGATCTCCTGACCTCGTGATCTGCCTGCCTCGGCCTCCCAATGTGCTGGGATTACAGGCATGAGCCACTACGACCAGCCTGATTCGTATTTTCAACAAAGCACTGGTGCAGCACCTGCTGAGAAACAGACACTGCTAGGAGCTGGGGACAGAACAGTGAACAGGATGTTGTCCCCAGGGCTCCTGCCTGGAGGGACAGATGGATGCCATAGCAGGAAGTTACAAGACAGCAAGCTCCTCAATGAGGGAGGCACAGGCGGAGAAATAGAGAAGCCACAGACCCGAGCACAGGGGGGACCTCCAGGAACAAGACTAAGCAGAAGGGAAGAGTTCACAGGAGAAAAAACGAAAGGGAGCAAGGAAGAGCAGAGACGAGAGGGGTCTCCACTCAAATGTCACCTCCACAGACAACGTCCCTGAACAATGGAGGTAAGACAGCTCCCCCGGCCAGGCGCAGTGGCTCACACCTGTAGTCCCAGCACTTTAGGAGGCCAAGGCAGGTGGATCACGAGGTCAGGAGTTCGAGACCAGCCTGGCCAACATAGTGAAACTCGGTCTCTACTAAAAATACCAAAAAATTAGCCGGGCATGGTGGTGGGTGCCTGTTATCCCAGTTACTTGAGAGGCTGAGGCAGGAGAATCGCTTGAACCTGGGAGGCAGAGGTTGCAATGAGCCGAGATCGTGCCATTGCACTCTAGCCTGGTTGACAGAGGGAGGCTCCATCTCAAAAATAAATAAATAAAGACAGTTCCCTCTCCCACCCTCACCTACCACAGTCACATCCCCTGTTTTATTTATTTATTTATTTATTTATTTATTTATTTATTTATTTATTTATTTATTTATTTTTGAGATGGAGTTTCGCTCTTGTTACCCAGGCTGGAGTGCAATGGCACGATCTCGGCTCACCGCAACCTCTGCCTCCTGGGTTCAGGCAATTCTCCTGCCTCAGCCTCCTGAGTAGCTGGGATTACAGGCACGCGCCACCATGCCCAGCTAATTTTTTGTATTTTTAGTAGAGACGGAGTTTCACCATGTTGACCAGGATGGTCTCGATCTCATGACCTCGTGATCCACCCGCCTCGGCCTCCCAAAGTGCTGGGATTACAGGCGTGAGCCACCGCGCCCAGCCTCATTTATTTTTTTAATAGAGACAGGGTCTCACTCTGTTGCTCCGGCTGGAGTGCAATCATAGCTCACTGCAGCCTCCAACTCCTGGCCACAAGCGATCCCCCTACCTCAGCCTCCCATGTAGCTAGGGCTACAGGCATGTGCAAAGCCCAGCTAATATTTTTTTTATGTTTCGTAGAGACAGGGATCTCCCTATGTTGCCCAGGCTGGTCTCAAACTCCTGGGCTCAAGTGATTCTCCCACCTCGGCCTCCCAAAGTGCTGGGATTACAGGCATGAGCCACTGCACCCAGCCACCTAATTTATTTTCTTTGTAGGAAGCATCCCATAAGAATGCCAGTACCATACAAGAAATAAAATAGGCCGGGCACAGGGGCTCACACCTATAATCTCAGCACTTTGGGAGGCCAAGGTGGGCAGATCATTGAGGTCAGGAGTTTGAGACCATCCTGGCCAGCATGGTGAAACCTCATCTCTAAAATAAATAAATTAATTAATTAATTAATTTAATTTAATTTAATAGATAGATAAATAGACTCCTAGATGGGCAATGGGTGTGGTGGCAGGCGCCTGTCATCCCAGCTGCTCGGGAGGCTGAGGCGGGAGAATCACTTGAACCCGGAAGGTGGAGGTTACAGTCAACCAAGATTGTGCCACTGCACTCCAGCCTGGGTGACAGAGTAAGACTCTGTCTCAAAAACAAAAGAAAGAAAAACTCCATTTTGCTTGCCATTTTAGTCCTAGTGCCTAGAAGAGTGTCCTGGATATAGTAGGTGCTCAATTTACAAACTGTTGAGTGGATTAACACACACTACGTACTCTGGCAAACACAGGCACATGCGCAGGTGGAGAACCCCAAGCTGCAGACTGCATTGAGGACCCCCTAGATCTGGCGTCAAAGCCCCACCTTCTTGTTGTCTCGGTCTCCTGAAGAGTCATCCCGAACCTGGAAGCTGTGCAGGTTCACAAAGTCCTTGAGGTCATAAGAGTCTCCCCGGCGCTTACAGATGAGCAGAGCTTTGTCGAGCAGGAAGGCGTACCTGGAAGGATGGGTAAGGCGTTCCGCTCTGGCTCTTCCCAATCGTCCCTATCAGCTCTCTGACCAGTTTCTCCTCCATCCTGGTCTCACCCTGCCCTTCTCCTCCTCCTTGGCCAACTTGGCCATGCCCATCTGTCCATCCTGACCTCACCCACATGATCCACCTTGGCCCTACTGTCTGTCAATCTTGGCTCCACCCATGCCCCTTGCTGGCCCTGTCCTGCCTGTCCATGAAGGCTCCATCGCCTTGTCTGGATGGGTCTACCACCTGCCTATCTAGAAATCTGGCCTCACACCAACTCAGGTCCCTCCCCAAATCCACCTTAATTCCACCTACAAGTCTATATAGGAACCTGGCCCCACCCCTACCCAGGCTCCACCCCAGATCTGCGTTGGCTCCACCCGCCTATCCATCTAGGAGCCTGGCCACGCCCCTATGCAGGCTCTTCCCTAGACCCGCGTTGACTCCACCCAACTGCCCATCTAGAAACCTGGCCCCATCCCTACCCAGGCTCCACCATAGATGTGGTTTGCTCCACTCACCTGCCCATCTAGGAGCCTGGCCCCGCCCCTGCCCAGGCTCCACCCAGATCTATATGGACTCTCCACCCACCTGCCCATCTAGGAGCCCCGCCCCGCTCCTGCCCAGGCTCCACCCCAGATCTGTGTTGACTCCACCCACCTGCCCATCTAGGAGCCCAGCCCTGCCCCTGACCAGGCTCTACCCCTGATCTGTGTTGACTCCAATCACCTGCCCAACTAGAAGCCCAGCTCCGCCCCTGCCCAGGTTCCACCCAGATCTGTGTTGACTACACCCACCTGCCCATCTAGAATCCTGGCCCCACCTCTGCCCAGGCTCCACCCAGATCTGTATGAACTCTCCACCCACCTGCCTGTCTAGGAGCCCGGCCCGCCCCTGCCCAGTCTCCACCCCAGATCTGTGTTGACTCCACCCACCCTGCCCATCTAGGAGCCCAACTCTAACCCTGCCCAGACTCCACCCTAGATCTGTATTTGACTCTACCCACCTGCTTGTCTAGGAGCCCCGCCCCGCCCCTGCCCAGGCTCCACCCCAGATGTTGACTCCACCCACCTGCCCATCTAGCAGCCTGGCCCCACCGCTTTGCCCAGACTCCATCCCAGATCCATGTTGACTCCACCCACCTGTCCATCTTGGAGCGCCGTTCTACCGAGGTGATCTTGAGCTCCCCGTCGATCTTGGGCCGGCCATAGTGAGCCAGAGACTGGTCCTATGCAGCAGGCAGTGGGTCTGGCAAGGGTCTCCCAAGAAGGGAGCCAGACACCCTCCCTGCTCCCCACGTGGCCACACCCCGGCCCACCCGGCTCCACTGCCTTACCAGGTTCTCAATGGACAGCTGGAAATTGGTGATCTGCCGCAGTGTCTCGTTGTCTCGCTTGACCTCGTTCACGCACTGAGCCAGGTCCTGGGGAGGGGACAGGGGTGAGCTTTGTCCCCCAACAGCCGGCCCAGTCTCCCACCTAACCTGGGATAGAGGTTCAGCCCCCACCAGGGGTGTGTCTGCAGCAGGTGAGCCACCAGCACCCCACACCCCCTCACCCTCATGGCATCCAGGGCCAGCCGCAGGTTGTCCTTCTCCATCGCCTCCTGCGTGTGCTTCACCAGCTCCTGTAAGAAACAAGACGTCAGACGTCACCTGGGCCCGTGCCCTTCTCCCTGGGGGGAGGGCCTTCCAAACAGTGCTAGCTCACCAGCTCCTCCCTCGTACTGCTGGCCCTGGAGACGGCGACACGACCCCAGTGGTCCATCCCCGATGGTCCTAGAGACTCAAGCCCCAAAAGCCAGCCCCATCCCCACTTTTATAGACACAGGAGAGGAGAAACGTGGAGCCCACGCCTGGTGGATATGCCCAGCACCTGGAGAAGGAGGTGATATTTGAGAACTCGCTGCATGGGTACCATCAGCAGATCCCGCAAGGTGAACCTCCCGTTGTTGGCTCGTTGAGAACATTCCTGGGGAATCAGAGAACAATGGGGAAATTGAGGCAGGTCCCAGAAAAAAGCCAGTTGCAGGGTGGGTGCAGACAGATTTGAATAAATATGTGGGCAGCTCTCTACCCTAGAGCTGTGGGGACTTTTCTAGAGTCCAAAGAATCATATCTGCCCCCAAGAAAACAGGAAAAGGACTCCATGAGGTGGGGGCAGTGTAAGAACCACTGAAAGGAACTTTGGGACACTGAGGAGGGCAGATCACTTGAGATCATGAATTCAACACCAGCCAGGCCAACATGGGGAAACCCCGTCTCTACTAAAAATAATAATAATAGGCCGGGCGCGGTGGCTCAAGCCTGTAATCCCAGCACTTTGGGAGGCCGAGGCGGGTGGATCACGAGGTCAAGAGATCGAGACCATCCTGGTCAACATGGTGAAACCCCGTCTCTAATAATACAAAAAATTAGCTGGGCATGGTGGTGCATGCCTGTAATCCCAGCTACTCAGGAGGCTGAGGCAGGAGAATTGCCTGAACCCAGGAGGCGGAGGTTGCGGTGAGCTGAGATCGCGCCATTGCACTCCAGCCTGGGTATCAAGAGCGAAACTCCATCTCAAAATAAATAAATAAATAAATAAAAATAAAAATAAAAATAATAAAATAATAGCAAGCATGGTGGCAGACTCCTGTAATTCCAGCTATTCAGGAGACTGAGGCAAGAAAATTGCTTGAACTGGAGAGGCAGAGATTTCAGTGAGCTGAGATCACACCACTGCACTCCAGCCTGGGTGACAGAGGGAGACTCCCTCAAAAAACAAACAACTAGAACAAGAAAAAAATAACTAGAAGGGGCTGGGCACAACTGTTTACACCTGTAATCCTAGCTCTTTGAGAGGCTGAGGTGGGTGAATCACTTGAGCCCAGGAGTTTGAGGCCAGTCTGGACAACATGGTGAAACGCCATCTCTACAAAAAATACAAAAAGTAGCCAGGATTGGTGGCATGCATCTGTAGTCCCAGCTACTCAGGAGGCTGAGGTAGGAGTTGGGAGGATTGCTTGAGTCCAGGAGGTTGAGGTCAAGGCTGCAATGAGCTATGATCATGCCACTGCACTCCAGCTTGGGCAACCAAATGAGACCCCGTCTCAAAAAAAAAGAAGAAAAAGAAAAGGAAAAAAAAAACACTGGAAGGTGACAAATGCTGCTTGGGACACTGGGCTACCTGAGATAGAGGTCCAGGATTCTGCCTGCTAAGTGGGGCTGGAGAAGGGGAGAGGGACAGGTCTGGAGAACCCCCGTCCTCATCACCCCTGCCCTGTCTGTATTTCCATTAGACAAACAGATCTGAATTGAAGTTCAAGGTCAGGTTCAGCCTGGGATCAGGTGTCGGCTGGAGTTGGGATCAGTGAGAAGTTGGAACAATCAGTGCTAGGGCTCAGCCCGGGGCTGGGGTTCAGTGTGGAATCAGAGCTCAGTTCAGGGTCAGGACATCGCCCTGATGTCAGGGTCAGCCTAGACCCGGGGCCGGCCCATTTCTGTTCTCCATTTCCTCCGCTTGGCCGGCTGGTACCTCCCTCCCCAATTCTTTGGCGGATCCCTGGCTGGGCTGCAGCAGAAAGTGAACCATCTGCAACTCAGTGTTCTCCCTGCTGCCCCCAGAGCCTGGGGAAGAGCAGGAGAGGGCCCCCAGAAGTGGCCCAGCCCCCACCTCCAGCTTCATCTGCACATCCTCGCGGGCTGTGGCCACACGGTCCAGGTGTTTGCTGGCTGACTCCACCTGGCTGCAGTAGCGACCATAGACGAGGAACCTACAGGAGAAGACAGGCCACCAGGTAAGGGTGGCTGGCATCAAGGTCGGGCACAGGCCGGTGTCAGCCCTGGCCTCACTCTTCCCAGCTGGAGAAGAAACCTGAGTCTCAGTTTCCCCATCTGTGAAATGGGCATAACAATAGCATCTCCCACGTGAGGCTATTGTAGCATTATCTCATTTGATGCTATAGTAACCTCACCACAGTACCTGGTATTGTCTCTGCCCAATGTTTATTTATTTACTTGTTTATTTTTTAAGACAGAGAGTTTCACTCTTGTCACCTAGGCTGGAGTGCAGTGGTGCAATGTTGGCTCACTGCAACCTCCGCCTCCCGGATTCAAGCGATTCTCCTGCCTCGGCCTCCTAAGTAGCTGGGATGACAGGCACCTGCTACCTCGCCTGGCTAATTTTTGTATTTTTGGTAGAGACAAGGTTTCACCATGTTGGCCAGGCTGGTCTTGAACTCCTGACCTCGGGTGATCTGCCCGCCTCGGCTTTCCAAAGTGCTGGGATTACAGGCATGAGCCACCACACCTGGCCTATATTTGTTTTTGAGACAGTCTTGCTCTGTCACCCAGGCTGGAGTGCAGTGGCATGATCTTGGCTCACTGCAAGCTCCAACTCCCGGGTTCAAGCAATTCTCCTGCCTCATCCTCCCAAGTAACTGGGATTACAGGCATGCACCACCACACCTGGTTAATTTTGTGTGTGTATTTTTAGTTGTATTTAGTTTTAGGTGATGGAGACACGGTTTCACCATGTTGGCTAGGCTTGTCTTGAACTCCTGACCTCAAGTGATCCATTCATCTCAGCCTCCCAAAGTGTTGGGATTACAGGCGTGAGCCACCGCGCCCAGCCAATGTTCATTCATTTAACAAATATTGATTGAGCTCCTACTGTGTGCCAGGTCCTCTGTGCATCCATTTATTCAACCCTCACCACTAGCCTGGGAGGCACGTTCCTGTGATCCGCTGACGTACACACAAGGAAGCAGAAGCACAGAGAGACTAAGTGACTACCCAGTGCCACACAGCAGAGCTGGGAATTAAACCAGAGATGGGCAGCCCCTCTCCCAGAGCACACAGCACAAGTCCTCCCCATCCTGTGGTGTCTGAGGGTAACGTCTCTCGAATGCCCAGCCTAGGCAAGGCAGTGACCCCCAGAGCTTCAGTCTGGCCAGCTGGGTCTCACCTCTCTTTGTATTTGATGAAGACCTGGTAGAGGTTGGCTGCGCCAGGGGTGGCCAGAGCTTCCTTCATCTCCTTTAGGAAGTGAGTATGAACACGAAGCAGGTCCTACTTGGAGGGAAGGGTGAGGGCTGAGGCCAGAGCCCAGGGCTCAGGGGGCCAGGCAGGAAAGGGTCATCCACCCACCCCATGCTGTTCAACTCCCAACCCCCATGATCCAGGGACAGGTAGGGGCAGTGGGTTATCTGCATTAGACAGAAGCCCAAGAGGGCTGGGGATCAGCTAGCTCACCTCGATGTTGATGAAGATGATCTCAATGTCTTGAGGTTTCAGGAACCGTTGCAGGGGCTTCATAAAGTGCTGCCGGGAAGGGAGAGAAAGACGATGGAAGATAAGATCCCTTCCTCCAGGCTGGGCGCGGTGGCTCACGCCTGTAATCCCAGCACTTTGGGAGGCTGAGACGGACGGATCACAAGATCAGGCGTTCGAGACCAGCCTGGCCAACATGGCGAAATCCCATCTCTACTAAAAAAATACAAACAAATTAGCCAGGCATGGTGGCATGTGCCTGTAATTCCAGCTACTCAGGAGACTGACGCAGGAGAATCGCTTGAACCCAGGAGGCAGAGGTTGCAGTGAGCTGAGATCGCACCACTGCGCTCCAGCCTGGGTGACAGAGCGAGACTGTCTCAAAAAAAAAAAAAAAATCCCTTCCTCCAGACTGGTCTTAGAGAGACAGGGAGAAGGAGACAGTGAGAGAGAGAAAGAGAGAGAGATAAAGACAGGGAGAGTGTCCACACAAAAATTTGTACAAGAATGTTCATAGCAAAGTTATTCATAATAACCCAAAAGTGGAAACAACCGAAATACCCATCAGTGGGTGAATGGATGCTTAAAATGTGGCCCATCTGTACAGTGGAATATTATTCAGCCACGAAGAGGAATGAAGCTCTGATACAGGCTACAGTGTGGATGAATCTTGAAAACGCCAGGCTCGGCGAAAGAAGCCAGATACATATAAACCACACAGGATGCAATGCCCTTTATATGAAATGTCCAGAACACACCCATCCACAGAGACTGGGAGGAAGTTCGTGGTTGCCATGGGCTGGGAGAAGATAAGATATTGACGGGGGACAGCTAAAGAGTTTGGGGTTTCTTTGGGGGGATGATGAAAATGTTCTAAAATTAAGACCAGGAATGGCGGCTCACACCTGTAATCCCACCACTTCGGGAGGCCAAGGCAGGAGGATCGCTTGAGGCCAGGAGTATGAGAACAGCCTGGGCAACATAGCAAGATCCCGTATCTACAATAAAAAATTTAAAGAATTAAGCAGGGCATGGTGGCATGCACCCGCAGCCCCAGCTCCTCAGGAGGTTAAGGCAGCGGGATCACTCACACTGAGAAAAAGTGGCGAGAGACCAGAGGAAAAAAGAGACAGAGTGAGAGATAAAGAGAGACAGAGAGACAAGAGGAAGAGGCCCACTGCCGCCTCACAAAGGGATGGGATCACAGCCCTTTGGGAAGCCAAGGAAGGAGGATTGCTTGAGCCCAGGAGTTTAAGACCAGCCTGAGTAACATAGCAAAATATACATATACATATTATATATATGTATATGTATATATTATATACATATACATATAAATATACAAAATATACATATATAGCCAGGTGTGGTGGCATGCACCTGTAATCCCAGCTACTCAGGTGGCTGAGGCAGGAGAATCGCTTGAACCTGGGAGGCTATATATATAATATGTGTATATATATGTATATATACACATATTATATATCTTATATATATATATACTTTATATATATCTTTAAATAAAGATACATATCTTTAAAAGATAGATATATAGGCTGGCACGGTGACTCAGGCCTGTAATTCCAGCACTTCTGGAGGCTGAGGTGGGCAGATCACTTGAGATCAGGAGTTCAAGACCAGCCTGGCCAAAATGGCAAAACCTCGTCTCTACTACAAATACAAAAATTAGCCAGGCATGGTGGTGCATGCCTATAATTCCAGCTCCTTGGGAGGCTAAAGCAGAAGGATCACTTGAGCCTGGTAGGCAGAGGTTGTAGTGAAGCGAGAGTGGGCCACTGCCCTCTAGCCTGGGCAACGAGAGAAATACCCTGTCTCAAAAAAAGAAAAAGATAGATATATAAAGATACATATCTCATATGTATATAAGATATGTTAGATACATATCTCATATGTATATAAGATATGTTAGATACATATCTCATATGTATATAAGATATGTTAGATACATATATATCATATATGTATAAAAGATATATAAAGAAGATCTGTATATGGATTATATATCTTGTACATTAAAAATATATATCTATGTAAAAGATATATACCTATATTAATATATCTATGTATATTTATATATTTAAATTGTATATATTTATATATTGTATATATTATTTATATAGCTCTATATAAAAACTATATATTTTATATTTCATACGTATCTTATATATATTTATATTTTATACATATGTTTATATTTATATATATATTTGTATACTTTGCATATATTTATATATTTTCTATTTATATGTATGCGCTTGTATTGATATATTTTTAATTTTGCATGTATTTTGTTTGTTTTTGGTTTTTTGACCGCTCCTGCAGGCAGAGAATAGCTTCATGTCTGTCGGACTCATGTTTATATATACATATGTAAGTCAGAGAAACCCAGAGACAGACAGCCACAGAAAGGAAAAGCCATGGGGGCGGGAAAAGCCTCAGCTGCCCACAGGCGGCCGGACAGGTGGACCCGCACCTGCCAGCCCAGCTCCCGCGCATGCGCCTGGCAGGCGCTGGGCGGGAGGCGCCCACCTGCTGGATGGAGCCCAGCGTGTCCGTGTACTTCTCCTCCGTCTGCTGGATCTCCCGCAGGCAGCAGCAGCGCTTGTCATACTCTGTCATCTTGGGCTGAGAGCGAGGGGAGAAGCCAGTGTTGCGGGGGGTCTGGGGCTCCCCTCAACCCGTGCCCTCCCCAGGCCCGACCTTCTGCCTCACGCACCGGCATGCACACGGGCTCCGAGCGCATGAGGTCCTCGTAGATCTCATCGCCTTCCGCCTCCTCGTTCTCCACGCAGTCATACAAGTCCTCATCCTCCTCCACCGTGTCGCTGTGGGTTGTGAGATCAGGGATCCCTGGGGCCCGTCCCAGATCACAGCAGGGTCCCCCAAGACCCCCAGGACAGGGCTGTGTCTCCTCAGACTCCCAGGGCAAGGCCGTGTGCCCCAGACACCAGGGTATGGCCTTATTCCCCCCAGGGCAGGGCCATGTCCCCTCAGACCCCCTCGCCCCCAGGACAGTGCTCCAGTGAGCTGTGCACCAGCAAGCCTAAGCACTCACTCGATCTGGTCGGACAGGCCACTGTAGATGTCTTCATCACCCACACTCTCCTCCTCGGTGGGGAAGGGCCTAGGGGGCCAGGAGGGTGTGAGCCAGGGGCGGGGGGCTGGGTAGGCGTGGGGCTTCAGGGAGGGAGAGGATTGGGACTCAATGGCCCAAGGCCCAGAGGGTTACTCACATGATCCCCCTGTTCTGGGCAATCGGGGTCCGGGACAGAGCAGACAGGGTGTAGATGACCTGTGATGGGGCAGTGGCCACTGGGTGAGCCCCTTGTACACCCCCACGGTAGAACACAGCCCCCAACTGCAAGGCTCTGTCTGAGGCTAGACTCCAAAGCTAGACCCCATGCCTCTTGGGAGCCTAATTCAGGATTTTCTCTACCTCCCCATTCCCCATACCATTGTTCCCCTTAAATGCTCCCTTGTACAGGAATGTTCAGAGCCAAGTTATTCATAATAACCCAAAAGTGGAAACAACCAAAATGCTCATCAGTGGGTGAATGGATGCTTAAAATGTGGTCCGGCCATACAGTGGAATATTATTCAGCCATGAAAAGGAATGAGGCTTTGACACAGGCTACAATGTGGATGAACCTTGAAAACACCAGGCTTTGAAAATCCCACCCTTTGCTCCTATCTTTCTAGTTAATCCTCATAGCCACTCAGAGAGGGCAGGATGATAATATTCCCATATTTCAGATGAGAAACGGGAGGCTCAGAGAGGCACAGCCACATACCCAAGGTCACACAGCAAGTGTCAGAGCACGGACTCAAACCCAGTTCCACGTATCCCAAGCCAGTGCTATTTGCACCTCATGTATGGCCTGGTCTGGCTTGTCTGCCCGTCCCCTGACAGCCCATAGCTTGTCCAGTGTAGACGTCAATGGAAACGAACTGAAACTCAGTCTTTGGGCTTCAAGTGCCCAGCTCACCTTGCCGAAATCCTGCACATCGAAGAGGTCAAAGGCTTCGAAGAGCTCGCTCCGCTTGAGGCCAAACTTCTCACAGCAGGTGGACAGGAACGTTCGAATGTTCTTAAGGCACAGGAACTGTGAGGAGACAAAGAAATGAGGGTGGGGGAGGATGAAAGGGCAGAGGAGAAACTGACCTCCAGGCTTAGGGACTGATGTGGAGGGGAAAATGAAAGCACAGACCCCTTTCCTGAAATTGCATTCTCTTCCGATAAAGATTAAGCTGTGCCTGATCCAGATCTACCCTCCGAACTTTTTTATTGAGGTAAAATTCACAAAACAGAATTAATCACTAATGGTTAAACAAATGTGGTAATATCCATACAATGGAATATTATTCAGACATAAAAAGAATGAAGCAGAATAGTTCTGAGACTAAAAGTCCAAGTTCAAGGGGTCAGTAGGGTTGGTTCCTTCAAATCACAGGTCCCATACTATGATATAAAACACCAAATCACAAAATGTTTTCACAGATAGCTTGTTTCTAGTTTTTAGGACTGGATATTCATATGTTCTTATAAAGGCTTAATAGATTCGGAAACATAACTTCTTAGATTTTACAAAAAGAGTGTTTCAAACTTGTTGAATCAAAACACAAGTTCCTCCAACACTCTCCATGAAGTCACTGTGGACCAAGAGTCCTAAAGCAGGTTCATCAGGAGAGCTGATACATACTACAATGCAGATGACCTCAAAAACATTCGAACTACTCAGGAGGCTGAGATGAGTGGATCACTGAGCCAGGAGTTCGAGCCTGCAGTGAGCCACGATGGTACCACTGCACTCCAGCCTCAGCAACAAAGCAAGACCCTGTCTCCAAAAAACAAAACAAAACAAAAACAAAAAGCAATCCTCCCACCCCCAGTAGCTGGGACCACAGGCACGTGCTGCAACACCCAGCCAATTTCTGTATTTTAAAAGAGACAAGGTCTCGCTGTGTTGCCCAGGCTGGTTTTGAACTCCTGGACTTGAATAATCCACCCACCTCGGCCTCCTAAAGTGTTGAGATTACAGTTGGGAGCCACCATGCCTGGCCATCCCTGAACTTTTTTATTTCATGAGCCAAAACATTCCTTTTCTTGTTTAAGTCAGTGTAGGTTGGGTTGCCGTAGCCTGCAACCGAAAGATATTAACTAATCAAACATTCGGGCACATATGACATGGTCCCAGCTTTTGAGCATCTGGAAAAAGAAAAAAAGAATCCTTTGTATTCTTGCATTTGCCAAGTATTGGCTCATCCAATGCACCAATAGGTTCAGCTCTCTCTGAATTTCCCCACATCCTGAAGAACTCTAACCAGCCTTCCATCCACCAGCCTCCCGTAGCTTGCAGACTTGGCCTCTCCCACAGTCCCCAACACTCTCCATGAAGTCAGTGTGGACCAAGAGTCCTAAAACAGACTTCTCAGGAGAGCTGGTTAAAATCCATCTTCCAAAGCCATATATTGTATGCATCTATTTATATGAAATGTCCAGTATAGGGAAATCCACGCAATGGAAATCCACTCAGCTATAAAAAAGGAGCAAACTATGCTCCATACTACAACATGGATGAACCTGGAAAACATGCTCAGTGAAATAAGCAAACCACAAAATGCCATGTACTGTGCAATTCTACTCATAGGAAACGTCCGGAATAGTTCTGAGACTACAGTCCAAGATCAAGGGGTCAGCAGGGTTGGTTCCTTCAAAACACAGGTTCCATTCTGTGACATAAAACACCGAATCACAAAATGTTTGCACAGATAGCTTGTTTCTAGTTTTTAGGACTGGATGGTCATATGTTCCTATAGAGGCTCAATAGGTTCGGAAGCATAACTTCTTGGGTTTTATAAAAAGAGTGTTTCAAACGTTGAATCAAAACACAGGTTCCATTTTGTGATATAAAACAGCACATCACAAAGTGTGTTCATGGATAGCTTGTTTCCTTTTCTGTTTATTTTAAGATGGAATCTCACTTTGTCACCCAGGCTGGAGTGCAATGGCGCGATCTCAGCTCACTGCAACCTCCACCTCCCAGGTTCAAGCAATTCTCCTGCCTCAGTCTCCCGAGTAGCTGGGACTACAGGTGCCCGCCATCATGCCCAGCTTATTTTGTATTTTTAGTAGAGACGGGGTTTCAGCAGGTCAGGCTGGTCTTGAACTCTCGACCTCAGGCGATCCACCCGCCTCAGCCTCCCAAAGTGCTGGGATTACAGGTGAGAGCCACCACGCCCGGCCAGCTTGTTTCTACTTTTTAGGACTGAATGTTTGTTTGCTCTTCTAAGGGCTCACGTCAGTAGACAGCCACCTTCTCGCTGCACTGTCACGTGCTCTTGCCCTCTGCCTATGTGTCCTAGTTTACTCTAGTTCCTTTTTTTTTTTTTTTTTTTTTTTGACAAAGTCTCACTTTGTGGCCCAGGTTGAAGTGCAGTTGCGCAATCTCGGCTCACTGCAACTTCTGCCTACCAGGTTCAAGTGATTCTCCTGCCTCAGCTTCCTGAGTAGCTGGGACTACAGGTGCATGCCACCACGCCCAGCTAATTTTTGTGTTTTTAGTTGAGATGGGGTTTCACCATGTTGACCAGGCTGATCTCGAACTCCTGATCTGCCCGCCTCTGCCTCCCAAAGTGCTGGGATCACAGGCATGAGCCATGGCACCCGGCCCTAGTTTACTCTTCTATAAGACCATCAGTCACAGTGCATTAGGGCCCACACAGATGACTCATTCTAGCTCAGCTACCTCTGTAAATGCCCTACATCCACATACAGCCTCATTCTGAGGTACTAGGGGTTAAGACTTCAGTGTATAAATTTTGGAGCGACACACTGTTGAGAAACATTAAGTTCACCCTGCCCCCATGGCCCTTTTGTGGAGGGTACCTTTTACCTTGTAATTAGTCATAGGCAGGTAACAGCTGGCTACATGGTATATTCCTGAGTTATGTGCATACGTAGAACACCTGTGTGTTAATAAGAATCACCTGTGAAAGAGCAAAAAAAATGCGTGGATGCATCTCTGCTCGGGGCCTTCCATCCTGGAGAGCTGTCGGCCCTGCAGGCTCTCAGACTGTGGGTCCCCAAGATAGACCCACTCTGTTGGCTGCCTGGGTGTCTGCCTCTTTCAGTATCTTCAGCCTGTCTGGTTGGGGGTCTCCCAGACGAGCTGGTTCTGGGTGCACACTTCGACCCATAACACACAAGAAATAATATTCCAAGAAGAGAGGGCAGCCCATGCAAAGGTCCTGAGGCAGGACCTCACCTAACGTGTTGGAGGAGCAGCGAGGAGGCCCATGTGGCTGGAGGTAGAGTAGGCGAGGAGGAAGAAGAGGGGAGGACAGGAAGGCGACCAAGGCAATTGTTGTGAGAAAATAAATCTCTGCTGTTTAAGCCTCCAAGTCTGTAGTATTTTGTTACGGCACCCACACAAACAAATACACCCAAAGAATATACAGATAAATTGCTGAAATTAATAAAATTATTTGGCAGTGTTGCTGAATACAAAACCAATACACAAAGTGTACTAAGTGTCAGTACATCAGCAAAAATCATGAGGTTTTTTTCTTTTGCCTTTTTATTTATTTATTTATTTATTTTGAGACAGAGTCTCACTCTTATCAGCCAGGCTGGAGTGCAGTGGTGCAATCTCAGCTCACTGCAACCTCCACCTCCCGGGTTCAAGCGATTCTGCTGCCTCAGCCTCCCAAAGTGCTGGGAATACAGGCGTAAGCCACTGCGCCTGGCCATGTTATCTTTAAAAATAAAATAAAATAAAAATAACATTTGTGAAATCCTAGAGCAAGCAAAACTAACCTATGATGATAGAAATCAAATCAATGGTTGCTTCCGGGACAAGAGAGAAGGTAGAGATTGACTCAGAGAGACCACAAGTGATAGAAATGTTCTGCTTTGAAAAGGGTGTGGATTGCACAAGTGTACACAGTTGCTAGAACTGACTGAATGGTAAAGAAGAATTTTCATTTTACCATTTCAATTTTCACCATAGGGAAATCAGACTTTGATTTTAAAGAGACACTATTGACCATAGCCTAAAAGACATGAAAAAACCAACATAAAGCTAATGACCTAAATGGAGTAGAATGTATACCAGTTCCTTTCTAGCAAGACTCAGTGTTTTATTTTTTTATTCATTCATTGATTTATTTTTAGAGACAGGATATCACTCTGTCACCCAGGCCAGACTGCAGTGGTACGATCATAGTTCACTGTAACCTTGACCTCCTGGGCTCAAAGGATCCTCCTGTGTCAGTGTCCCAAGTAGCCGGGACTACAGGCATATGCCATCACATCTGGCTAATTTTTTTTTAGATGGAATCTCGCTCACGGCTCACTGTGACCTCAGCCTCCCAGGTTCAAGTGATTCTCCTGCCTCAGCCTCCCGAGTAGCTGGGACTACAGGTGCGTGCCACCATGCCCAGCTAATTTTTGTATTTTCAGTAAAGACAAGGTTTCACCATGTTGGCTAGGATGCTCTCGATCTCTTGACCTCATGATCCACCCACCTCGGCCTCCCAAAGTGCTGGGATTACAGGTGTGAACCACCACACCCGGCCTAATTTTTTTATAGAGAAAGAGTGTCACTATGTCACCCAGGCTGGTCTTCAACTCCTGGCCTCAAGCGATTCTCCCACCACAGGCTCTCAAAGTACTGAGATTACAGTTATGAGCCACTGCACCTAGCCCCAAGACTCAAAGTTTTAAAATCTTCAATTCTCTCCAAAATTGAGCTATAGATTTAAGGCAATTTCAATTCAAAACCCCAGAATGGTTTTTCATTGAACTTGACATAAAAATCCTAAGATTTGTATAGAAAATAGAGTGGTGGCTCACGCCTGTAATCCCAGCACTTTGGGAGGCCGAGGCGGGCGGATCACGAGGTCAAGAGATCGAGACCACCCTGGCCAACATAGTGAAACCCCGTCTCTACTGAAAATACAAAAATTAGCTGTGCATGGTGGCATGCACCTGTAATCCCAGCTACTTGGGAGGCTGAGGCAGGAGTATTGCTTGAACCTGGGAGGTGGAGGTTGCAGGAGGTTGCAGTGAGCCCAGATCGAGCCACTGCACTCCAGTCTGGCGCCTGGCAATGTAGTGAGACTCTGTCTCAAAAAAAAAAAAAAGGAAAATAGAAAACCTCAGAGTCATGAATAGCCAATACACTCCTACAGAGAGAAAGGCTACGAGCCCTACCAAATATGAAGACATCATAAATCTACAGTAATTAAGACAATGTGTTTGTGGTAGCTAGCCTCCAAGATGGCCCCCAATGGTCCACAGCTCCTAGTATTTATACATAAGATGCCTTTTTTTTTTTTTTTTTAAGCTGAGTGTTGCTCTGTCGCCCAGGCTGGAGTGCAGTGGTGTGATCTCAGCTCATTGCAACCTCCACCTCCTGGGTTCAAGCAATTTCTCCTGCCTCAGCTTCCCAAGTAGCTGAAATTATAGGCGCCTGTCACCATCCTCGGCTAATTTCTGCATTTTTAGTAGAGATAGGGTTTCACCATGTTGGCCAGGCTGGTCTCGAACTCCTGACCTCAGGTGATCCTCCTGCCTCGGCCTTCCAAAGTGCTGGGATTACAGGCATCAGCCACCATGCCTGGCCATTAAAATGCCCTTTTGTAATCCCCTCCCACATGGAACCAAGACTGGCCATGTGTAACTAAAAGAATATGGTGGAAGTAACAAGATGTGAGTTCTCAAGACTAAATAATGAAACATATTGAAGCTCTACTTTGGTCTCTTGGACCACTCACTAGCAACCCTGTTGTGAGGCCACTCGGTCAGCCCTGTGGGGAACCCCATGTGGAGATGAGCTGAAGTTCTATGTGACTGAGCCACTCAGGAAGTGGACCCTCCAGCTCAAGCCTTCAGATGACTGCAGCCCCAGCCAACATCTGTGTGCAACCTCATTAGAAACCCCAAACGGCTCATGCCTGTAATCCCAGCACTTTGGGAGGCTGAGGCAGGAGAATCATTTGAACCCAGGAGGCAGAGGTTGCAGTGAGCTGAGAAGCCTGGGCGACAGAGCGAGACTCCGTCTCAAAAAAAAAAAGGAAACCCCAAATGGGGACCACCTAGGTGAGTCATTTAAGAATTCCAGACCTGGGCCGGGCGTGGTGGCTCATGCCTGTAATCCCAGCACTGTGGGAGGCTGAGGCGGGTGGATCACAAGGTCAAGAGTTCGAGACCATCCTGGTCAACATGGTGAAACCCCGTCTCTACTAAAAATACAAAAAATTAGCTGGGCATGGTGGCGCGTGCCTGTAATCCCAGCTACTCAGGAGGCTGAGGCAGGAGAATTGCCTGAACCCAGGAGGCGGAGGTTGCGGTGAGCCGAGATGGCGCCATTGCACTCCAGCCTGGGTAACAAGAGCGAAACTCCGTCTCAAAAAAAAAAAAAAAAAAAAAGAATTCCAGACCTAAATAATCCATAAGCATAATAAAGGGTGGTTATGCACAATTAAGTTTGGAGATAATTTGTTTCTCAGCAATAAATAGGAAACATAAGAATAAAGACAAATGAACCAACACGAGGGGTTTATTTCTACTGTGTCATGTTGTTGTAATTCAATTATATAACGTATAAAAAGGGCTGGACATTTCAAGTTCTGGAAATTATCATTATCATCATGGTAGTGATATCATCACTGCCATCAGGATCACCATACTCGTCATCACCATTCTTATCATCATCACTACCACCGTCACCATCACATGGTTACCATTATAACCATCACCACATCATTGCCACAATCATATTCACGACCGTGACCATCGCCACAATCATCTTCAGCATGATCCATCATCCTTACTACCATCATAATCAGTATTATCATCTTAGCTCCAGCTCAGAAACCCAAGGGCATTAGCTGACCCATCAATTTTTGTGGTTTTGGTTGTTTTTGTTTTTATTTTGAGACAGAGTGTCCCTCTGTCGCCCAAGCTGGAGTACAGTGGCATGATCTTGGCTCACTGCAACCTCTGCCTCCCAGGTTTAAGTGATTCTTGTGCCTCAGCCTCCTGAGTAGCTGGGATTACAGGCACACGCCACCATGCCCGGCTAATTTTTGTATTTTCTTTTTAGACAGGGTTTCACCATGTTGGCCAGGCAGGTCTTGAACTCCTGACCTCAAGTAATATGCCTGCCTTGGCCTCCCAAAGTGCTGGCATTACAAGTGTGAGTCACCGCACTTGGTCAATTTTTGAAACTGGGAAAGACCTCAGATATCAACCAGTTTCCAATCTTCATTACTCAGAGAGAGAAACCCAACAAGGGAGAAGAAGGGTTTACTCAAGAACACAAATCAAACTGAGTGTTATACTGCTTCCAAGGCCCTAGTTCTATTCCTGCTGCCTACCTCAGGCAGAGACCACTAACGATCCACCAAAATCCATGCTTTCTCTTCCATAATATGGAATTACTGCTGTAAAATGGCTGCCCAGGCAAGCACTGCATTTCCCATCTCCCCTTGCATGTGGAGGTAGTCGTGTGACTGCTTCTGGCCAATAGAATAGGAGCATTTGTCATATGCATCACTTTCAGGGCACTGTATTTAAGGAGAAATTACTTCTCCATATCTTCTCTCTCCCTATTTTCTGCAGGCTGAGACTCTAAGGGATGGCAAAACTGCAAATGAAAGTAGCCTGGGTCCCTGAATTACTCTGTGGAGGAAAAGCCTCCCACCTGGAACCAGAAGCACATGCATTGTACTGTTTTGTGGACAAGAAATAAATTTTTACCATATTAAGTCACTAAAATGTCTTGTTTGTTGCAGTAGCTGATGTTATCTTAATGAAGTACCTTTTGGGCCAGAGTCAGCTGTTATGTGTCTGTCTGATCTTCAGAGACCCCAGGACTCTCCATTCCAGCTTCTCTTGCCAATTCTTACAGTAATTATACAGGGAGATGAATAAAGGATTAATGTCTGGGCTAAAAACTCCTCTCCTATTTGCCTGGTGAACTCCTATTCATCCTTCAAGGCCCATCTCCAATATCTCTTCTTCCAGGAAGCCTTCCCCAATGTCTTCAGCCAAGCAGAGTCCTCACTCTCCTCTCACTGCTGCCTCCATTAATATAATGTCCTTCCCCAACCTCGGCCTGACCATGAGGCCTCCTGTGCTGGGCTCTCTCCAGATAAATGCAGGACCCAGCGTTGAGTCACCTCTGAATCCTGAACATCACGTGGTGGCATGCAACGGTGCCCAGTACAATTTATTGAATAAACAAATGAGGCCAGGTGTGGAGGTTGATGCCTATAATTTCAGCACTATGGGAGGCAGAAGAGGGTGGATCACTTGAATTCCGGAGTTCGAGACCAGCCTGGCCAACATGGTGAAACACCGCCTCTACTAAAAATACAAAAATTAGCCAGGCATGGTTGTGCATGCCTGTAATCCCAGCTACTCAAGAGGCTGAGGTGGGACGATCGCTTGAACCTGGGAGGCGGAGGTTGCAGTGAGCCGAGATCATGCCACTGCACTCCAGCCTAGGCAACAGGGCAAGACTCCATCTCAATAATAATAATAATAATAGAAATAAAGTGAACAATAGATGGAACGCACTTGAATCATCCTGAAACCATCACCCCAGCTCTGGTCCATGGAAAAACTGTCTTCCACAAAACCAGTCCCTGCTACCAAAAAGATTGGAGACTGCTGCTCTGGAGGTTTGGATGATAAATTAATGTCTACCTAACCATTACAGTAGCCAAACCTCTATCCTAATGAATACGCAGCATTGATTACAACAGGCTGTAACTGAACACATCCATCAAGGCAGAAACAAGTTCTTATCAACACGGTAGACACATCAACAAGGGATGGTGGAAAGAATGAACATATTCATTAACTAATTAGGCATATATCAGTACCTCTTCCCCTTTCTCTTCTAGCAAAATGGGCTGAGAGGGGCTCCACCCCCAGTTCCAGCCAATTAGCATGGCCCATCCCCCTGCCCATGGCTATTGGTGTGGGTAACCCATGGGCACCGAGGAAGGAGAACTGTGCAGACCCCAGGCACAATTAGTGCCTGAAGTATAACTCACTGCTTACTTGTATCTAGCTTATATATATAAAATCCTACTTAGTCCCATATACTCTTTCTATATAATCATATAACGGATGTAGTCGGCGCTGTACTGACACATTTAGTGCTGATTTATATAATCCTTCCATATAACCATATAGTAGTTTGTAGCAGGAGGAATGCCTAGAGCAGTCACAGAACAGAAGTAGTACCTGGGAAAACAGCCAGACCAGGACAAGAACCAGAGACCCAGGCGGTGGCGTCCCTGCCTGAAAGGGCATACGCTGTACGGCAGGCTTGGAGCAAGAGCCTCTCCTCCTTATAAAGCAGTTGTAGTACCTTGCATCCACTTCCTGTGGAAAGTAGGCCTCAGGCCTGAGATCCTGGAAGTAGCCGAGGGAGAAGAACCCCTCTGGGGTGACCAGTCACAGCGGCTGTACACCCTGTCAGTCTTTTCTCACTCTGTGCTAGCTCAAATCATCCTCCCATAAATATCTTAAGAGAAGAGCACAAGTCTGTCAGCTCCCACTACACTGGCTTACAGTATCCTTCATTAGAAACCCTCGCCTTGGTGACCTACTGGGGGTGGACCCCTTTTCTGTACATGACCCTCTATTACTGCACATGGCATGGCCCCCAACTGTGCACGGCCCACCTCTCTGCCCAGGTGACATAATGAGGTGGCCCTCTCGCTTGTGACTCACGTGATTATGTATGCCCTATCACTAAGCCTATAGATGATGACCTCACTTACGACCCTTCCCCCTGCTTGTACCTAATAAATACAGATGCTTCTGGGTGTTCAGGAGCCTCGCCGATCTCTGCTTATAGGTGGCGTGGCCCCCCGAGTCCAGCTGCTCTTCACCAGTTCTTCAGTATCCTGTCTTTTTACTTCTGGGATCCTGCACCTCAGCACAGCATAAGGGACAGCCCATGACCCTGTGGGGCCCACAGCCCTACATATTGGTTCAGAGATTACCACATGACCTACTTCTGACCAATGAGAGAGTGCAAATCCCAGATCTTAAGCTCCAGCTTCCAGGACAGGGATTTACTCTCCCCGGTGGTGGTCAAGGGTGAGGTTATGCCGTCTGGAGCAACTGCAGCTACTTTGCTGTCCTGAGGGGAGATCTTAGATTTACAAAGCCGGGAAAGGAAACCATCACAGAGAGATGTACAGTCTTTGATGATATTGTGGGAGCTACGGAATTAAACCATACCTAAAACCCACATAAGATTTTTGCTTCTCTTCCAAAATAGCATTGAAAAAAATTTTTTCATTAAAAAAATTGTCCCATGAGTCAAAAAACTCCTTGTATGGTGTAAGACCCTTTGATTTAGAACCTTATTAAAGTTGTTCTCTCAAGGGCCAGATGACAAAAATTGCCAGGTTAGTTTTGTGCAATGTACTCCTCTGGTGCAGCTACTCAGCTCTGCCACTGTACCACAAAAGCAGCCACAGACACACATGAACAGCCACAGGCTATGCTCCAATAAAACTTCATTTACAGCCGGGTGCAGTGACTCACGCCTGTAATCCCAGCAATTTGGGAAGCAAAGGCGGGCGAATCATGAGGTCAGGAGTTTGAGACCAGCCTGACCAACATGGTGAAACCCCATCTCTACTAAAAATACAAAAATTAGCCGGGTGTGGTGGAACGCACCTGTAATCCCAGCTACTCAGGAGGCTGAGGCAGGAGAACCGCTTGAACCCAGGAGGCAGAGGTTGCCATGAGCTGAGATCGCACCACTGCACTCCAGCCTGGGTGACAGAGCAAGACTCGATCTCAAAAAAGAAAAAAAAAGAACTTCATTTACAAAAACAGGTGGCAGGCCGCATTTGGCCCATGGGTCATGGTTTGTTGACCTGTAATTAGGTTTTCTATCATTTGCAGACTTCTTGGGGGCATACCCACTGCTTTGATGAAACACCAGACCCTGTCAGGCATGAGGAAGGTGAGAAAATCAGCCCACAAATCCCTTTAGCATCCATGCCACTTCCATCAGTGCAGTCCAGAGGAGCCAGGCTGATCCATCCATCCTTCCTTCCTTCCTTCCTTCCTTCCTTTCCTCCTTTTATTTTCTTTTTTTATTCACATAGAAATAAATATTATAAACATATATTATGTATTTATATATTACAACTATATTTATTCATATATAGTGTACATTAATATATCTGAATATGAATAAATATTCATTTGAATAAATATTCATGTGTGTATGTGCACACATATATGTGTGAGCTGTATAATTATTTCATTATATATTACAATGTAATAATAGAAATAAAGTGAACAATAAATGTAATTTCCTTGAATCATCGTGAATCCATCCCCCCAACTCATATACACTCATATATGTGTGTGTATGTATACATATATATATATATATATATGTATGTATGTATCTTTTTCTAGAGATGGGGTCTCACTATGTTGTCCAGGCTAGTCTCAAACTCCTGGGCTCAAGTGATCCTCCTGCCTCAGCCTCCCAAAGTACCAGGATTACAGGTGTGAGCCACCATACCTGGCCTATTTTCTTTCTTTATTTATTTTTTGTTTTTGTTTTTGTTTTTTTTGAGACAGAGTCTTGCTCTGTTGCCCAGGCTGGAGTGCAATGGAGTGATCTCGGCTCACTGCAACCTCTGCCTCCCATGTTCAAGTGATGCTCCTGCCACAGGCTCCTGAGTAGCTGGGATTACAGGTGTGTGTCACCATGCCTGGCTAATTTTTGTATTTTTAGTGGAGACAGTGTTTCACCATGTTGGCCAGGCTGGTCTCGAACTCTTGACCTCAGGTGATCAGCCCGCCTTGGCCTCCCAAAGTGCTGGGATTACAGGTGTGAGTCACCAACCTGACCCTATTTTCTTTTTTTTTTTTTTTTTAAATAATAGACTTTCCTTTTTAAGAGCAGTTTTAAAAATTAAGCAGAAGATACAGAGAGTTCCCATATACCCCCTGCCCCCCACACACACATTGCCTCCTCCATCATCAACACCACTCACAGTGATGCATTGGTTAGTGATGAACCCACGTGGACGCATCATCATCACCCAGAGCCTGTAGTTCACATTAGGGGTCACTGTGGAGGTTGTACATTTGAGTAGGAGGCAGCGCTCAGACACTGGACCAAATTGAGGACTAGCTAAAACAGGGACAGGGTAGACGCAGCTTTCCATAAGACACACCCACCAGCGTACCTTGTCAGTTTCCCATTGCCATGGCATAACCCAGTAGTTACCACCCCTTTCTTTTTTTCTGGAGACAAAGTCTCCCTCTGTCGCCCCAGCTGGGGTGCAGTAGTGCGATCTTGGCTCACTGCAGCCTCTACCTCCCAGGTTCCAGCAATTCTCCTGCCTCAGCCTCCCTAGTAGCTGCGAATACAGGCACCCTCCACAACGCCCAGCTAATTTTTGTATTTTTAGTAGAAACGGGGTTTCACCATGTTGGCCAGGCTGGTCTGGAACTCCTGACCTCAAATGATCTGCCCGCCTCGGCATCCCAAAGGGTTGGGATTACAGACGTGAGCCACTGCGCCTGGCCTTACCACCCTTTCCATGGCAATGACCTGATCACCCAAAAGTTACTACCTCTTCCCTAGAAATTTCTGTGTATACTGCCCCTTATGCTACATGTAATTAAAAGTAGGTATAGGCCAGGCGCGAGGGCTCATGCCTGTAATTCCACCACTTTGGGAGGCCAAAGCAGGCGGATCACCTGACGCCAGGAGTTGAAGCCTGGCCAACATGGCAAAACCTCGTCTCTACTTAAAAAAAAACAAAATTAGCCGGGTGTGGTGGTGGGCACCTGTAATCCCAGCTAATCAGGAGGCTGAGGCAGGAGAATTGCTTGAACCTGGGAGGCCTCCCAAAGTGCTGGGATTACAGGCGTGGGCCACTGCGCCTGGCCACCTGTGAGGCTTCTTGGCTGAAACCAAGAACCCTCGCAGGCTAAGCCCACTTTGGGGCTTGCCTGCCATGCATCACATTCTCTGGATTTAGACACGTGTATGATGAGGGGTATCCACTGTTATAGTGTCATACGGAGTATCTTCACTGCCCTAGAAAGCCTCCATGCTCTGCCCATTCATCCCCTCTTTCCCACTAACCTCTGACAACCACTGATGTTTTTACTGCTTCTACACTTTTGCCTTTTCTGAAACATCACATAGCTGGAATCATACGGTGTGTAGCCTTTTGGGACTGACTTCTTTCACTTAGTAATATGCATTTGGGGTTCCTGCATGTCTTTTCATGGCTTGAGAGGTCATTTCTCTTCAGTGCTGAATATTTCATTGTCTGGCCTGGGAGTGGTGGCTCACACCTGTAATCCCAACACTTTGGGAGGCCAAGGTAGGTGGATCACCCGAGGTTAGGAGTTCCAGACCAGCCTGGCCAACAAGGTGAAACCCCATTTCTACTAAAAATACAAAAATTACGGCTGGGCACAGTGGTTCACGCCTGTAATCCCACCATTTTGGGAGGCCAAGGCAGGTGGATCACCTGAAGTCGGAAGTTTGAGACCAGCCTGACCAACATGGAGAAACCCCCGTCTCTACTAAAAATACAAAGTTAGCCAGGCGTGGTGGCACGTGCCTGTAATCCCAGCTACTTGAGAGGCTGAGGCAGGAGAATTGCTTGAACCCAGGAAGCGGAGGCTGTGGTGAGCCAAGACAGTGCCACTGTACTCCAGCCTGGGCAACAAGAGCAAAATTCCGTCTCAAAAAAAAAAAAAAAAAAAAATTAACCGGGTGCAGCTGAGGGAGGAGAATCGCTTGAACCTGGGAAGCAGAGGTTGCAGGGAGCTGAGACCATGCCATTGCACTCCAGCCTGGGCAACAAGAGTGACACTCTATCTCAAACAATAATAATAATAATATTCCATTGTCTGGATGCACCACAGTTTATTTATATATGAGGAAGGAGGTGCAACTTGACTCCAGAAGTGGGGCTCAGACAATGGACCAAATTGAGGACTAGCTAAAACAGGACTGGAGCAGAAACACCTTTCCATAAGACACGCCCACCAGTGTGCAATGGCAGTTTATCATTGTCATGGCAACACCAGTGGCTACCACCCCTTTCCCATGGCAATGACCTGACAACCCAGAAGTTACCACCCTTTTTCTAGAAATCTCTGCGTCATCTGCCCTTTAATTTGCATATAATTAAAGTGTAACTATGACTGCAACACTGACCACTCTGGGCTCACTGCCTGTGGGGTAGCCCCGCTCTGCAAGGAGCAGGACCCCTGCTGCTGCTGCTGTGCACGTCCACTTCATTAAAAGTGCTGTCTAATTCTAATCCAGCTCACCCTTCAATCCCTTCCTGGCCAAAGCCAAGAACCCTCCCAGGGCTCAGCCCCAGTGTAGGGGTGCCTTGCCCTACATCACATTCACCTACCTAAGGACATCTTGGTTGCTTCCCAGTTTCAGCAATCATGAATAAAGCCACTACAAGGCTGGGTACGGTGGCTCACGCGTGTAATCCCGGCATTTTGGGAGGCCGAGGCGGGCGGATCACAAGGTCAGGAGATTGAGACCATCCTGGCTAACATTGTGAAACCCCGTCTCTACTAAAAATACAAAAAATTAGCCAGGCGTAGTGGCGAGCGCCTGTTAATCCCAGCTACTCTGGAAGCTGAGGCAGGAGAATTGCTTGAACCCAGGAGGTGGAGGTTGCAGTGAGCCAAGATCATGCCACTGCACTCCAGCCTGGGAGACAGAACAAATATATATGTATTTTATATATATATATATATAATATATATAATACATCTATATATATATAAACCACTACAAAGTGAGTGGTTATATATATATAAACCACTACAAAGACCTGCATGCAGGTTTCTGTGCGGACATAAGTGTTCAACTCCTTTGGGTAAATAGAGGACCTCAATACCTAGTACCATGTCTGGCACATAGTAGATGCTCAATAAAATCTGTTGAATGAATAAATCTCCCTTTGACAGAGGAAACAACTGAGGCTCAGAGAGGGGATCCTACCCATCCAGGGTCATACAGGTAGGTATGGAGAACCAGATACCAGCACCGCGAGCCCCCCAAAGTCTGTGCCCCTAACCACTGCACAACCCTGCCTCTTTGAACCACATTAAGCAGCTCCTGATGCCTTCTACAGAGTGGCACGATGAGGGCGGTCATGGGCAGACAGGTCACCAGAGACAACAGAGCAGATGGCTATGTCTGTGGGCCAAGGGAGGAGGCTCCTTCCTGACCTCAGGGAGATCAGCTGAGCCCTGAGACAGCTTCCTTCCAGTCATGTGATGCCTCAAAGAGGAGAAAGGGGCTATGATTCATCCCCTCTCCGGGCTGGGTGGGGCCAACTAAAGAAAGGGTCTCCATCAGACAGCAGCATTGACTGCAGTTAGACCACCAGAAGGACTTCCAGTCACCTGAAGAGTGTGAGAAAGTGGCAAAGGACAGGAGGTCCTTTAAACAAATTTAGGAGGGGCGTGTGAGGACGGTTCCTCCCTGCTGGGGGCAACCCCCTCAGTGCCCCTCTTCCTTCCTCCAGGAAGAGGCGGGCACCTGTCATGTGGGCATCTTGCCCATATGCAAATCAGCACCCAGCCACGCACTGCGGTGAACCCTGAGGCTCATTCTTCCTCATTTTCCAGCCTGTCTCCCATGAATACAACCCCTGCCCAAGGAAGAAAGAGCCAGAAAGCTCAGCCGGCTTTCCACGCTCCTTCGGGGAAGCAGTGTGCAGGGACAGAGGCCTCTGGGGTCTGGGAAATGGGGACCCAGAGCTAAGCCCGATGGCTGCAATCAACTCCCCACCCCCACCCCCGCCCCGGGAGCCGGCCGGAAACCGGAAATGCCTGTTACCGGGGCTTGGTTGGTGAGATCGAAAAAAGGGTGGGTGGAGGGGCCCTTTGCATTCAACCCATCAGCCCCTTAATCAGGCAACCTCAGGCTCCCCGCGGGTGCCCAGAGAGGGAGGGTGCGCTGTGCACCCTTTAAAAGCTCCAACGCAGAGGTGCAGAATGCACACGCCTCATCCTAGCCCTCAAGCCCTTCTGTGAGGCCGCCTGTCTCTCTTCTGCCCCATCTCCTCCCACCCCAGCACACACTCCACTTTTCAGCCCTGGTGGGAGGGTCAGGCAGATCTGGTCCAACTCCCAGGCCAGCCCAGCAAGCTGAAGGAGCTTGGATGGGTCATTTTACTTTCCGTTGATTCAATTGACGCATCTGTACATTGGGAATGAAAATACTTGAACAAATTTTTGCAGTAGAGCCTGGTGTGAGACCCAGCACTCCACACCTGGTCATGCATTCATTCAGCAAGCATGTATGGAATGCCTACTGTATGCCAAGCGCCAGAATGTGGTGTGGTCAAAGCAAACAGAGCCCTGTCCTTACAGGGTTTATACCATCCAGCTAGGAGACAGACACTAAGCAGACAGCAACATGAATAAAGAACTGATGACGAAGGTGGTGAGAGAATGAACCAGAACGCACAGAGAACTACAGGAACTGGTTAAAGAGAGGAGGCACCTGGTAAGGCTCTGGGGTGGTGCAGAAGGGAATGGTTCAATGCAGGCGACAAATGGTGAGCGGTTGGTGCAGTGGCTCACACCTGTAATCCCAGCACTTTGGGAGGCTGGGGGGCGGGGGACGGATCACTTGAGGTCAGGGGTTCAAGACCAGCCTGGGCAACATGGTGAAACTCCACCTCTACAAAAAAATACAAAAAAAAAAAAAAAAAATTAGCCGGGTATGGTGACAGGCACCTGTAGTCCGAGCTACTCAGGAGGCTGAGGCAGGAGAATTGCTTGAACCCAGGAGACGGAGGTTGTGGTGAGCCGAGATTGAGCCATTGCACTCCAGCCTGGGTAACAAGAGCGACACCCCGTCTCAAAAAAAAAAAAAAAAAAAAAAAAACTCTAGGAAATGCAAACTCATCTACTGCGCCTAAAAGCAAATCAGTAGGTACCAGGGGATGAGAGGTAGGAGGAGGGGGAGGCAGGGATGGAGGAAACTTTGAGGGACAGTGGATATGATCCATTGATTTCGAGGCTGGGTTCATGGTTGCATACCTACATCAAATTTTATCAAATCAGGCCAGGTTCAGTGACACACACTTGCAATGCCAGCTACTCAGGCAGGAGGCTAGGATGGGAAAAATTAGCTGGGTGTGGTGGCACGTGCCTATATTTCCAGCTACTCGGGAGGCTGAGACAGGAGAATCAGTTGAACCTGGGACGCAGAGGTTGTAGTGAGCCAAGATCACTGCACTGCCCTGGAGACAGGGCGAGACTCCATCTCAAAAAAGAAAAAAAAGAAAAAGAGTGGACTAAACCCCAAAGCCATCAGGGCCAGAAGAGCTAAGGCGTGCCACCCCGTCCCAGGAGATAGTAAACCATGACATATCATCAGTTCTCAGACCAATAGCACGAACGACAGCTCCCATCAATTGAGAACCAGGCTGCTTACCCATTAGAGTTATAAATAAAATAAATAAATAAATAAGAGAACTATGCCCTGGGTGAAGCAGTTTGCGTGCATTACAACTGTCTCCTCTGGTCTTCAAAACGACCCTGCAATGAAGTAGGGCTTCTATTCCGCGAGTAATACACAGAGCTCAGAGAAAGAGAGTCATTTGCTCAAGTTTCATGCAGGTCATTAACCTGATTGGTTTTGCACTGCCAGAAAGGGAACTACATTTCCCAGGCTCCTTTGCACCTTGGCTTCCAGGTAGGTTCAGCCAATGGGAGGTCCTTGCTGGCACCTAGAGTAGGAAGAGAGAAGCCAGGGTATGGCTTCTTGTCACGAGAACTGCAGTGAAGTGACACTGCGTGATTTCTACGTAGGTTAGAAGCCGCCTTGCAGCTTCTGCCTTGATCTTTTGAGAAATACTTGCTCTCTCTCCGGGTTTCTTGGTACCTAGTCGCCATGTTGTGGGGAAGCCCAAGCCATTTGGAGAGGCCGCAAGTAAGTGCTCCAGTCAATAGCCCCAGCTGAGCATTGCCTCAAGTCATCCCAACCCAGACACCCATAATGTGACGAAGAATGCTCCAGAGGATTCTAGTTCCCAGAAAGCCAAGGTTTCTCACCACGGAACCAAGACACCATCATCACTATGCCCTGTCTGAATTCCTGAGTCATAGAATCTGTGAGAATCATAAAATCCTGTTTTTCTTACATCACTCAGTTTGGGGTGGTTTGTTTCACAGCAATAACTAACAACCTAAATATATGGTGGTGCCAACACCATAGGTTGTGAAAATTCAAAAGTGTTAATAAGTATAAAGTACCTAGAACAACACCTGAACATAGTGGGTGCTTATTAAAGTGAGCTATTGTTTTTGTTTGCTGTTCATGACACCTTCTGAATCTACTCCTCTCAACTCCATTAGTCTCTTGACACTACACCCACCTGGTTATCCTCTTTGTGTTTTTGTTTTGTTTTGAGATAGAATCTCATTGTCTCCCAGGCTTGAGCACAGTGATGCAATCATAGCTCACTGCAGCCTCAAACTCCTGGGCTCAAGTGATCCTCCTGCCTTGGCCTCCCCAAATGCTGGGATTGCAGGCATGAGCCACCATGCTTGGCCTGGCCTGGTTTTCTTCTTTAATCACTGTGTTCTCTTCTCCCCAACGTTTCTATGGTGTTACAACCTCAGGCTCAACCCTCAGACCATTTCTTTTCCCTCTCTCTTCTTTGTCCCAAGTGATTTCACTCATTGATAAATGATTTATTAGCAATAAACCAATAAATTAATAAATAAGTCATTTATCAATGAGTGAAATTTACGCTTAGTAAATAAATCATTTACCATTGATTTATTGGTAAATAAATCATTTATCAATGGTCTATAAATGATAAATAGCCAGGTGCGGTGGTGGGTGCCTGTAGTCCCAGCTACTGGGGAGTCTGAGGTGGGAGAATTGCTTGAGCCAGGAGTTCTGGGCTGTAGTGCGCTATGCTGATTGGGTGTCCACAGTAAGTTCAGCATCAGTATGGTGACCTCCCAGGAGCAGGAGACCACCAGGTTGCCTAAGGACGGGTGAACTGGCCCAGGTCGGAAACAGAGCAGGTCAAAACTCCTGTGCTAATTAGCAATGGGATCGTGCCTGTGAATAGCCACTGCACTCCAGCCTGGGCAACATAGTGAGACCCTGCCTCTTAAAAAAATTAAAAATAAATAAATAAATGATAAATAAATTACATATCAATAACGCTAGTAAATCACTTATTTATCACTTATTTACCAGTCACTTAACAGATACCGCTTGAAGCACTTTACAACGATTATCTCATTTTTAATTCTTATAACAACTCTATAAGGTAGGAACTATTTTTAATCCCCCTTTGAAGATGGGGAAACTGAGTCACAGAGAGGTTCTGTGTAAACACAAACTTGACCCCATCTTGGATGCTAATCCACCATATTGACTTCTGATTAATCCCAGTCCCAGGAATGTCTCCTGAGTTCTACGTTATTTGCCATCCCTAGTGTGAGAACATATCAAAGCAAACTTGATGTTATCACACAAATTACAGGCTGCAATGGGCACGGTGTTGTTGCCTGTTCTGGAGGGCTGCCTTTAATTGTCCTGCACATTTTCCTACACTATGTAACCCCTGAGTCTGCGAGGTAACGGTGCACACAGGTACCTGTCTTGCTGCTGCCCAAGACGACGTTTCTGTCCATAAGCTCCCCAACAAATCACCCTTTACCAACAAACAGGATTTGTCTGCTGCATTCTTTGGTGTCTTGGCTCCTTCTGCTTTTGGGATCACTTTTAATAGATGGTCCTTTCTTGAAGCATTTGATAACTTGCCCAAGACCCCACAGCTGTGATTGGAACCTGGACTGCCCCAGACAACTGGAGTCCATGCCCCTAGCACTGAGTCCCTCGGTCTCAGGTCTATTGATGTTGGTGGGAAAGGGGCCTGTCCTGGGCATTGGAAGACACTCAGAAGCATCTCTGGCCTCTGGGTAATAGATACCAATAGCACACCAGGTCTTTCAGTAGTGACAAATAAAACTGTCTCCAGGCATGGCCAAATGTCCCCTGGGAAGACAGAGTCACTCCCCTTGCCCCCACTCCTACCCCACACCACGCCCTAGTTAAGAACCATGCACTGGACAGGCATGGTAGCTCATGCCCTTTAATCCCAGCACTGAGGCCGGGATGAGAGGATTGCCTGAGTGCAGGATTTCAAGAACAGCCTGGGCAACATAGCAAGACCCCATCTCTACCAAATTTAAAAAAAAATCATATGCTAACCATTATGCTGCACTACCTTCCATCCCTAGCTTAATCAAGACTCCCTAAGACCTGTTCTTCCCCTAGTCTTCCCCCTACAGTAGAAGATACCCTAATTCACGCAAGTCCATAAGCTGTAAACTTAGACACCACACTGCCTCCTCTTTTTTTTCTTTTCTTTTCTATTCTTGGCTTCCTGGAATATGAGAGCTGCCTCCTCTTTTCATCCACCCCCACCCTTCCTCCTCGACCAAAATGTGGACTGGATCTATGACCCCGACTCCCAGTCCAGGCCACCATCACTTCTCATGGGGATGCCTCCATCAACCTTCTTTTTCCAGATCCCTCTGCTTTTTTTGTTTTTTTGTAGAGGTGGGATCTCACTGTGTTGCCCAGGATGGCTTCAAATCCTTGGCCTCAAGAGATCCTCCTGCCTCACCCTCCCAAAGCACTGGGATTGCAGGCATGAGCCACCACACCTGGTCAGGGACGTCTTTAAACCACTGTTCTGTTTAAATGCACCAAGGATTTCCCTTCCCCCTTAAGTTCCACACGCATCCCTATACCCACTCTAGGGAAGTGCCTTTCTCCCAAACCTCATTCTTTACCACTCTCCCTCCGCTCACTCCCTTCCTTCCAGAAGCTCCTTCATCCAGATTCTTCTCACCTTAGGGCATTTGCACAGCCTTCGCCCTCTCTGCCTTCTGCTTCTAAGAGCTGGCTTCTCCTCCTGCAGCTCTCAGCTGTCCTTGACCACCCTCCAGAATGCATACCCTCCTCTTCTTCTTCACCTTGATCCCTGATTTGTTTCATCTGTGACATTTATTACAACGTGCCAGCGTTTTGTCTATTCGTTTACTGTCTGGAACGGGTCTGGCACCCTCAAACGATACATCCAAGTCAAATCTCTGGAACCCGTGAATGTGACCTGTTGATGTTTTTTGGAGAAGAGGACTTTGTAAGATGTAAGGTAAGGATCTTGAGATGGGGGGAGGTCTCAGGGACCTTGAGATGAGGACATGGCTCAAGGATCTCCAGATGAGAAGGATCTCAAGGACCTCAAGATGAGGATATAGCTCAAGGACCTTCAGATGACATGGTATCTCTTTTATTAGTATTATTATAAAATTTTTTTTAGACAAAGTCTCCCTCTATTGCCCGGGCTGGAATGCAATGGCATGATCTCAGCTCACTGCAACCTCCACCTTCTGGGTTCAAGCGATTCTCCTGCCTCAGCCTCCCAAGAAGCTGGGATTACAGGTGCCCACCACTGCACCTGGCTAATTTTTGTATTTTTAGTGAGACAGGGTTTCAACATGTTGGGCTGGATGGTCTTGATCTCTTGACCTTGTGATCTGCCTGCCTCTGCCTCCCAAAGTGCTGGGATTACAGGTGTGAGCCACTGCGCCTGGCTATGATGAGGAGGTATCTCAGGATCTCAAAATAAGGACATAGTTCAAGGACCTTGAGATGAGAAGGATCTTAAGGACCTCAAGATGAGGAGGAATCTGAGGCATCTTGAGATGAAGACATAGCTCCGGGACCTCAAGATGAGGAGGTATCTCAAGGACCTTAAGATGAGGGTCTATCCCAGGAACCGCAAGATGAGGACATAGCTCAATGACTTCAAGATGAGGCGATATCTCAAGACCTTCAAGATGAGGACATAGCTCAAGGACCTCAAGATGAGGAGGTATCTCAAAGACCTCAAGATGAGTAGATATTTAAGACCCACCTGGATCATCCAGGATCATCCATGTGGGCCCTAAATCCAACGACAAGTGTCCTTGTAAGAGACACACAGACACAGAGGAGAAAATCATGTAAAGATGGAGCCTCAATCCAAGGATGCATGTGAGGTAGGAGGCAGGACTCGACTCTGGAGGTGGAGCTCAGACACCGAACCACATGGAGGACTAGCTGAAACAGGGAAGAGGCAAAAACACCTCTCCATAAAACACGGCCACCAGGGCTGTGTCAGTTTACCATTGCCATGGCAACACCCAGACGCTGACACCCCGTCCATGGCAAAGCCCTGACAACTCAGAATTTACCACCTTATTTCTCGAACTCTCTGCATAATCCGCCCCTTAAATGTACATGTAATTGAAGTAGGTATAAATGTGCGTGCAGCACTGCCTCTGAGCTGCTACTCTGGGCTCACTGCCTACGGGATAGCCGCTCCACTGCTGCTCTGCACAGCCACTTCCATAAAAGCTGCTAACACCACCCGCTCGCCCTTGAATCCTTTCCTGGGGGAAGCCAAGAACCCTCCTGGGCTAAGCCCCAATCTAGGGGCTCGCCTGCCCTAGATCACCTGGAGCCCCCAGAAGCTGGAAAAGGCAGAGAAAGATTCTCTCTGGAGCCTCCAGAGAAAGCACAGCTCTGCAGACACCTCGAGTTTAGACCTCTGGCCTCCAGGATTGTGCAAAAATAAACGTCCATTGTTCTTAGCCATCCGATCCCTGGCCCTTTGTTGCAAAAGCCACAAAGAACAAAAATACTTCCCCCTCCTTCACAATGGCGTCAACCCAGAAAAGCATTAACTGTGTCCATTATGTCCTTTGCTGTAACCCCAGCAATCAATGTAGCCCCTGTCACCGATGATAAAATAATATCAAATGAGTCTTCCTCCCCTCTCCCTCTCCCCAGCTTTTATTTTATTTTATTTTATTTTTGAGAGAGAGTCTCACTCTGTCACCCAGGCTGGAGTGCAGTGGCATGATCTCAGCTCACTGCAGCCTCCGCCTCCTGGGTTCAAGCAATTCTCCTGCCTCAGCCTCCCGAGTAGCTGGAATTACAGGTATCCACTACCATGCCTGGATAAATTTTTTGTAGTTTTAGTAGAGATGGGGTTTCACCGTGTTGGAGATCTGCCAGACTCAGCCTCCCAAAGTGCTGAGATTACAGGCGTGAGCCACCATTAAATAAAAACTAAGGCCAGGTACAGTGGCTCATGCCTGTAATCCAGCACTCTGGGAGGTCAAGGTGGGCAGGTCACTTGAGGTCAGGAGTTTGAGAACAGCCTGGCCAAGATGGCAAAACCCTGTCTCTACTAAAAATACAAAAAAAAAGAAAAAATAAATTAGCCAGGTGTGGTGGCGGGCGCCTGTAGTCCTAGATACTCTGGAGGCTGAGGCAGGAGAATCGCTGGAACTCGTGAGGTGGAGGTTGCAGTAAGCCGAGATCACACCTCTGTACTCCAGTCAAGGTGACAGTGAGAGTTCGTCTCAAAAAAAGGAAAAGAATAATATTAAAATGAATACTCTAACTCAAAGAAGCCCTCAATCTCTTCTTTGCTATTCTCAGCCAGTCATCGTCAGGTCTCTTTGGATCGTCCCCAAGACAGCAAGCTTACTCCCTCCAAAACAGTGGTTTGCTTCCAGGGCAATTCTGCCTCCCAGGGGACATTTGGCAATGTCTGGAAATACTGGGGAGCGGTGCCACTGGTGTGAAATGGATAGACTCCAAGGATAGTGCTAAGCATTTTAGAAAACACGGGGCAGACCAGGCACAGGGGCTCTGTAATCCCAGCACTTTGGGAGGCCAAGGTGGGTGGATCACTTGAAGTCAGGAGTTTGAGACCAGCCTGGCCAACATGGTGAAACTCCATCTCTACTAAAAATACAAAAATCAGCTGGGCATGGTGGCGTGCACCTGTAATCCCAGCTACTCAGGATGCTGAGGCAGGGGAATTGCTTGAACCCAGGAGGTGGATGTTGCAGTGAGCCAAGATCATGCCAGTGCACTCCAGCCTGGGTGATAGAGCCAGACTCCATCTCAAAAAAAGAAAAACACACACACACACACACACAAAGGAAGAAACCTGGCCAGGCGAAGTGACTCATGCCTGTATCCAAGCACTTTGGGAGGCAGAGGCAGGAGGATCACTTGAGTCCAGAAGTGGGAGGCTGCAGTGAGTGAGCTATGATGGCGTCACTGCACTCCAGCCTGGGCAACAGAGCAAGACCCCTTCCCCCAAAAAAAAAAAAAAAAAAAAGAAATAGAAAGAGAAACCTGAAGGAGATAAGAGAACACTCAAAGTGTGTATCTGAAGGAAGAGAAATCTCTGGAAAAGGAACAGCCCGTGCAAAGTCCCTGAGGCTGCGTTGTTCCGGGTGGCTGATGTGGCTGCAGTGCAGAAAGCAATGGACAGAGACGGAGAAGGGGAAGGCTGAGAGGTGGACAGAGCCCTCGTGGGCTACAGTGAGGTTTCTGTCTTTTTCACCGAGGGCAGTGGAGAACAAGAGGAGGACTGTGAGTAGAGAAAGGACAGAGATTTCCAGCATCTTCTGTGAAAGCCCTGAAAGGTGACACTTCCCAGCACTGTACCCAGAGACGAGGTCAGTGACTAGAACAGAATGGAGGCCAGGCGTGGTGGCTCACGCCTGTAATCCCAGCACTTTGGGAGGCGGAGGCGGGCGGTGACATGGTGACAACCCGTCTCCACTAAAAATACAAGAACTTAGCCAGGCATGGCAGCGTGCACCTGTAATCCCAGCTACTCAGGAGACTGAAGCAGAAGAATCGCTTGAACCTGGGAAGTGGAGGTTGCAGTGAGCCGAGATTGTGCCACTGCACTCCAGCCTGGGTGACAAAGTGGGACTCTGTTTCAACAAACAAAAAAGAACAGAATGGAATGGAAAGGAAATGCCAAGTGCCAAGTGCTGACCCTCTTAGGCGCCCCTCCTGTCGGTCCTAGCAGGCAAGGTGAGGATGTTTTCCAATCAGCTCAACCCATTTTGCTGAGGTTTGCTGTCACCCAGCCCCCTCATCCCCAACTGAATTCCTCCCCATGGCCTTGGCTCGGAGCCTCCTCATGCTATATCCCGTTGAGATTTCCACAGACCTGCATATATCTATTTAGAGACAGGGTCTTCCTCTTTTGCCCAGGCTAGAGTACAGTAACAGCATCGAACTTCTGGGCTCAAGACATCCTACCGCCTCAGCTTCCTGAGTAGCTGGGACTATAGGCATGCACAACCATGCCAGGCTAATTTTTTAATTTTTTTGTAGAGATGGGACCGTGATATGTTGCCCAGGCTGGTCTCGAACTCCTGGCCTCAAGCAATCCTCCCATCTCGGCCTCCCAAAGTGCTGAAATTATAGGCATGAGTCACCATGCCCAGCCCTAGACCTGCATTCCTATAGCCCCCTCCGTTCTGCATTTCTGCAGCCAGCTAGTCGTTACCCTGAGGTTCTAGGGCACTGACTTCTCTGCGTCCACCCAGCCTATCTCCTTCTTCTCCCAGCTCCCAGTCAAACCACATTCCTCATCTCCCTGGTAGTTAAATGGAGCCATATGACCAAGTTCTGGCCAATAACAAGAATGGAGGCTGGGCACAGTGGCTTATGCCTGTAAGCCCAGCACTTTGAGGCCAAAGCGAGTGGATCACCCGAGGTCAGGAGTTCGAGACCAGCCTGGCCAACATGGTGAAACCCCATCTCTACTGAAACACACACACACACACACACACACACACACACACACAATTAGTGAGGTGTGGTGGCACATGCCTGTAATCCCAGCTACTTGGGAGGCTGAGGCAGGAGAATCACTTGAACCTGGTGGGTGGAGATTACAGTGAGCCGAAATCACACCATTGCACTCGAGCCTGGGCGACAGGAGGGAAACTCCGTCTCAAAAAAAAAAAAAAGAGAATGGACGTGATGGAGCCATTTCCAGGCCTGGCCTGTGAAATCCTCTCATAGCAATCTTTCCCCAGCAGAAGAGACTCCAACGTCCTTAAGGAAGCTAAGACCATTTGATGCTGGAGCCTGGGGCCTAGAGAGCCTTTATAACACAGAGCCCTCCTCCTCCGACCCCCGAGATGACCCAAACTGAACTGTGATGTAAGAAGTAAACTCTCACTATCATTGTTTGGGTTTGGGGTTTTTTTGTTTTTTTCTTTTCAAGACACGGTCTCACCGTGTCACCCAGGCTGGACTGCAGTGGCATAATCACAGCCCACTGCAGCCTCCAACTCCTGGGCTCAAGAGATCCTCCTGCCTCAGCCACCCAAGTAGCTGGGACTACAGGCATATGCTACCATGCCTGGCTAATATTTTTGTATTTCTTTTGTAGATATGGGGATCTTGTATGTTGCCCAGGCTAGTCTCCAACTCCTGGCCTCAAGCAATTAGCCTGCCTTGGCTTCCCAAAGGGTTGGGATTACAGGTGTGAGCCATCCTGCCCAGCAAAATGATGCAATTTGTTACAGCGGTTAACATATATACCCTGACTTGTATACCACTGCCTACAGGCAGCTCAGACTCAATGGAATTAAATTAACAAAACTAATGACTCCCATTCATTTAGCACTCGTTGTGTGTTAATTACCATGCTGGGAATTTGATTTATCTTATCTTTAATCCTTACACCACTCTGAAATAAAGGTACTATCAACATTCCCATTTTATTTTTATTTATTTAATTTTTTTTTGAGATGGAGTCTCACTCCATCTCCCAGGCTGGAGTGCAGTGGTGCAATCTTGTTTCACTGCAACCTCTGCCTCCTGGGTTCAAGCAATTCTCCTGCCTCAGCCTCCCGAGTAGCTGGGATTACAGGTGCTGGCCACCACACCCAGCTAATTGTATTTTTAGTAGAGTCAGGGTTTTGCCATGTTGACAAACTCCTGGTCTTGAACTCCTGACCTCAGGTGATCCACCCACCTCAGCCTCTCGAAGTGCTGGGATTGCAAGTGTGAGCCACATGCACAGTCAACATTCCCATTTTATAGATTTCCTACTCTACAGATAAAACAATCAGGGATCTGATGGGTTAACTCATCTTTTTTTTCTCCAAGACCACAAAGCTAGCAAATACCTGACTTGCAATTTAAGTCAACCTAATATATAAAGAGCTTCTAAAAATCAGTAAGAGAAGCCTGTAATCCCAGCACTTAGAGAGGCCAAGGTGTGCCAATCACTCACGGCCAGGCCATTTTGAGACCAGCCAGGCCAACATGGCAAAACCCCGTCTCTACTAAAGATACAAAATTTAGCTGGGCGTCTTGGCACACACCTGTAATCCCAGCTACTCAGGAGACTGAGGCACGAGAATCACTCGAACCTGGGAAGCGGAGGTTGCAGTGAGCTGAGATCACGTCGCTACACTCCAGCCTGGGCAACAGAGAAAGACTCAGCTTCAAAAAAAAAAATCAGTAAGAGAAAAGGTCGGTAGTAAAGGGCAGCGATAATAGTAAGCAAGTGATATGAACAGATTAGCTCACCAGAAGAAAACATAAATGCTCTTAAACATAGGAAGGAGGCTCGGCTTCACTCAGAATAGGAGAAAATGTAAATTGAGACTTAATGAGCTCCACCGATTACCCATCCAGCTGGCAAAACTCCAAAATCTTGACAACAGAACCATCTGCCGGGGAGGCGGCGGCGAAGCAAGTCCTCTGTCTAGCATGTGGTGGCATAATTGAAACAATTCATATGGAAACAGTCCCAGACAGATAACAATTTGGCAATATCTATCAAAAACACAAAGATTGGCTAGCATTTCCGTTGACAAAATAAAACGTCTTAAAATTTGAAAAATAAAAACATATCATGCCTATAATCCCAGCACTTCGGGAGGCTGAGGCAGGCGGATTACTTGAGGTCAGGAGTTCGAGACTAGCCTGGTCAACATAGTGAAACCCCGTCTCTACTAAAAATAGACAAAAATTAGCAGGGTGTGGTGGTGCGTGCCTATAGTCCCAGCTACTGGGGAGGCTGAGGCAGAAGAATCACTTGAACTCGGGAGGCAGGGTTTGCAGTGAGCCAAGATTGCTCCACTGTACTTCAGCCTGATGACAGAGAGAGACTCCATCTCAAAAAGAAAAAAAAAAAAACAAGGCTTAGTGGAGGCATGATGATTCATACTTATCATCCCAGCACTTTGGGAGGCCGAGGTGGGAGGATTATTCGTGAGGCTGGGAGTTTGAGACCAGCCCAGGCAACATAGTGAGACCACCATCTCTACTTTAGAAAATAGTGGGCTTGGTGGTGTGCACCTGTAGTGCCAACTGCTTAGGAGGCCGAGGCAGGTGGATCACTTGAACCTGGGAAGTGGAGGTTGCAGTGAGCAGAGATCGTGCCACTGCACTGCAGTCTGGGTGACAGGGCAAGACTCTGTCTCAAAAGAAAGATAAGAAATCTTTGCATAAAATATGGTATAGAAGAAATCAGCTGGGTGTGGTGGCTCACACCTGAAATCAATCCCAGCACTTTGGGAGGCCGAGGCAGGCAGATCACCTGAGGTCAGGAGTTCAAGACTAGCCTGGCCAACATGGTGAAACCCCGTCTCTGCTAAACATACAAAAAAATGAGCTGGGTGTGGTGGCACACACCTGTAATCCCAGCCACTCAGGAGGCTGAGGGCAGGAGAATCTCTTGAGCCCAGGAGGCAGAGGTCACCGTGAGCCGAGATGGCGTCATTGTATTCCAGCCTGGGGAATAGAGTGAGACTCTGTCTCAAAAAGAAAAAGGAAAGATAAATCTTGTAACGCAGTGTTAAGTATTCAGTGCAGTCTGATGCTGGGCAGGTTTGTAGCCTAGGAGCCATAGGTTATACTGTATAGCCCGGGTATGCAGACGCCGAAGCATCTATATTTGTGTAAGTGTATTCTACGGTGTTCACACAACCATGAATCACCTAACAAGGCATTTCTCAGAACAGATTCCTTTCATCAAGCAACACATGACTGTATAGGCAGCTAAATACTTTTCTAGGTTCTTTACAATAATTCACTTATCCCCCACAACAATGCCTTAAATAGAAATATAGCATCCTCATTTTATAGATGAGAAACCAGGGAACACAGCGATTTAGTAATGTGCCCAAGGTCACACAGCAGAGGAGCTGGAAAATGATTCATGGACAAGGTTATTATTATTTTTTAGAAGCTATAATTGACCCAGGGATGATGGTACACACCAGCGATCCCAGCACTCTGGGAGGCCAAGGCAAGCAGATTACCTGAGGTCAGGAGTTTGAGACCAGCCTGGCCAACCTGGTGAAATCCTGTGTCTGCTAAAACTACAAAATTAGCTGGGCGTGGTGGCAGGTGCCTGTAATCCCAGCTACTCGGGAGGCTGAGGCAGCAGAATTGCTTGAACCTGGGAGGTGGAGGTTGCAGTGAGCGGAGATCACGCCACTGCACTCCAGCCTGGGCAACAAGAACAAAACTCCATCTCAAAAATAAATAAATAATTAAAAGAAAACCTCCTTCATGATGTGTTTATTTCACATTGCATGCCTGTATCAAAATAGCTCATATACCCCATAAATATATGTCTACTATGTACCCACAAAAATTAAAAATGATTTTAAAATTTTAAAAATCTTAATTAGGCAGGGTAGCAGGCACCTGTAGTCCCAGTTACTTGGGAGGCTGAAGTAGGAGGATCACTTGAGCCTGGGAGATGGAGGCTGCAGTGAGCCTTGATGGCAGCATTGCACCACAGTGCTACAGCCTGGGGGACAAAGGAAAACTTTATCTCAAAAAAAAAAAAAGCTATAATTGTAGAATAGGGAAATTATTCTCTCCCACTTTTATTTTATTTTTGACACAGAGTCTTACTCTGTCACCAGGCTGGAGTGCAGTGGTGCAATCTTGGCTCACTGCAACCTCCGCCTCTCACATTCAAGCGATTCTCCTGCCTCAGCCTCCTGAATAGCTGGGATTACAGGCGTGCGCACCACGCCCAGCTAACTTTTGTATTTTTAATAGAGACGGTGTTTCACCATGTTGGTCAGGCTGGTATCGAACTCCTGATTTTGTGATCTGCCCACCTCGGCCTCCCAAAGTGCTGGGATAACAGGTGTGAGCCACCGCACCTGACCGTGTTTGTTAAAATAAGTGGAATAGCAGCCATGTTATAAAGAATAGTTATAATCGCTACAGGCTGACATGGAAAGACTGCCAAGGTGATTAGTGAGGAAAGCACGCATGGAGCAGTGGGTGGCGTGTGTCATCTTTCCTGTCATGGGAGGAGCGGAGATAAGAACCTCTATTCTGGCCGGGTGCAGTGGCTCACGCCTGTAATCCCAGCTCTTTGGAAGGCTGAGGCGGGAGGATTGCTTGAGGCCAGGAGTTCAAGACCAGCCTGGGCAACATAACAAAACCCCATTTCTACAAAAATTTAAAAATTAGCCAGGTATGCTGGCGCACACCTGTAGTCCCAGCTACTCGGGAGGCTGAGACAGAATCTGTTGAACCCGGGAGGTGGAGGTTGCACTGAGCCAAGATCGTGCCACTGCACTCCAGCCTGGGTGACAGAAATTAGCCAAGCATGGTGATGAGTGCCTATAATCCCAGCTACTCAGGAGGCTTAGGCAGGAGTATTGCTTGAACCCGGGAGGTAGAGGCTGCAGTGAGTTGGGATGGTGCTACTGCACTCCAGCCTGGGAGACAGCAAAGCTCTGTCTCATTAAAAAAAAAAAAAAAAAGGGCCAGGCACAGTGGCTCACGCCTGTAATTCCAGCACTTTGGGAGGCCAAGGCAGGTGGATCACGAGGTCAGGGGTTCAAGACCAGTATGGCCAAGATGGTGAAACCCTGTTGTTACTAAAACTACAAAAAATTAGCCAGGTGTGGTGGTGTGCGCCTGTAATTCAGCCACTTGGGAGCCTGAGGCAGAGAATTGCTTGAATTAGGGAGGCAGAGGTTGCAGTCAGCCAAGATCACACCACTGCACTCCAGCCTCAGTGACAGAGCGAAACTCCATCCCAAAAAAAAAAAGGGAGAGTTGGTATGTCGGTATAGCTGTGGCTTCCCATGATGGTATCATTCTCTCTCTGGGCCTCGGATCTCAAGGGGACCAGCCAGCTTGGAGATTCACTCAAATCTGACCTCCTGCACCGTTCCCACCAGCTGGGCCAGTCCCTACCCTGAACATACAGGCACTGACCAGGTCCTACCTCAGGGCCTTTGCACTGGCAGTAACCACTGCCTGGGACTCCATTTCCCCAGATCCACATGACTCATTCCTTAATTTTCCCCAGGTCCCTGCTCCACTATCACCTTACCACTAGCCCTCCTAGTCACAGTGCCCCCTGCATACCCTGTCCCACCTTGTTTTCTCCAGGGCAGCACGTACCACCTCCAGGCTTATACATTGTCTTACTTCCTCACTGTCAGCCTCCCCCACTAGAATGCAGGCTCCTCAACAACAGGTGTGTGTGTGTGTGTGTGTGTGTGTGTGTGTGTGTGTTATTCCCACTGTTCCTAGCACCAAGAACAGGGCCTGGCAGACGTTGTCATTGTTGGATGGATGGGTGGGTACATGGACAGATAGATGAGTAGGTGGGTGGATGAGTGGATGGATGCAGTGGGTGGATGGATGGATGGGTGGGTGGGTGGGTGAGTGGGTGACAGATATATGAGTGAATGGATGGATAGACTGATAGAGGGATAAATGAGTAAATGAGTAGATGGATGGATGGATAGATGAGTGGATGAATGAGTGGGTGGTTGAATGGATGAATGAATAGATGAGTGAATGGATGGAGAAATGAGTAGGTGGATGGATGGATGGATGAGTAGATGAATGGGTGGCTGGGTGAGTGGGTGGATGATAGATGAGTGAACAATGGATTCACGGATAGATGGGTGGGTAGATGGGTGGATGGATGGATGGAAAATGGATGGATAGATTGATAGATGGATAAATGAGTAAATGAGTGAATGGACAGATAGATGGACAGACGAGTGGATGAACGGGTGGGTGGTTGAATGGATGGACGGATGAATAGATGAGTAATGAATGAGTGGATGGATGGGTAGAGGAGTGGAAGGATGAATGGATGGATGGGTGGATGGGTGGGTGGGTGGGTGAATGGATGGATGGATGGATGGGTGGGTGGATGGATGAGTAGATGGATGGGTGGGTGGGTGGGTGGATGGGTGGGTGGATGATAGATGAGTGAACAATGGATCCATGGATAGATGGGTGGGTAGATGGGTGGATGGATGGATGGAAAATGGATGGATAGATTGATAGATGGATAAATGAGTAAATGAGTGAATGGACAGATAGATGGACAGATGAGTGGATGAACGGGTGGGTGGTTGAATGGATGGATGGATGAATAGATGAGTAATGAATGAGTGGATGGATGGGTAGAGGAGTGGATGGATGAATGGATGGATGGGTGGGTGGGTGGGTGAATGGATGGATGGATGGATGGGTGGATGGATGAGTAGATGGATGGGTGGGTGGGTGGGTGGGTGGATGGATGGATGGATGGGTGGGTGGGTAGGTAGATGATAGATAGATGAGTGAATGCATGGATCCATGGATAGATGGGTAGGTGGATGGGTGGATGGATGGATAGACTGATAGATGCATAAATGAGTAAATGAGTGGATGGATAGATGGACAGATGAGTGGATGAATGGGTGGGTGGTTGAATGGATGGATGGATGAATAGATGAATGATGAATGAGTGGATAGATGGGTAGAGTGGATGGATGAATGAATGGATGGATGGGTGGGTGGGTGGATGGATGGATGGATGGATGGGTGGGTAGGTGGATGATAGATGAGTGAATGCATGGATCCATGGATGGGTGTGTGGATGGATGGATGGAAAAATGGATGGATAGACTGATAGATGGATAAATGAGTAAATGAGTGGATCGATAGATGGACAGATGAATGGATGAATGGGTGGGTGGTTGAATGGATAGATGAATGAATAGATGGTTGGATGGATGAGTGGATAGATGAGTAGATGCGTGGATGGATGAATGGAAGGACGGATGGGTGGATTAGGACTCTCTTTGGAGTGCAGCTGCTCCCCTAGAGATTAGCTTCATGCATCCTCACCCTTCATCCAAAAACTGGCTTTAACTGAGACACACACAAGAGTGGAAGTTCATTCTTAAGTCTATCCACTTTCCCATTAGCTGCTATTGAAGCATCACAGAGACCTTGACTCCCTGCCGGGTCTGGGGCCTAACGGGTCCCATGACTACTTCCTCATTCCCTGGGAACCAGAAGGAGGTTACGCAAATGTAGGCAAAGCTGGGATGGCCCGTGGCCAGAGAGGATGGATGCTCGGGTACAGGGAGGAGTGTCTTCTCCTTTCGGGAAGACTTGTCCCAGCTGAGGATGGCGTAAGCCCCTGGCACTAAAGAAACAGAAGGGCCAGGCATGGTGGCTCATTCCTGTAATCCCAGAATTTCGGGAGGCCAGGGAGGGCGGATTACCTGAGGTCATGAGTTCAAGGCCAGCCTAGTAAACATGGCAAAACCCCATCTCTACTAAAAATGAAAAAAAAAAAAAAAAATTACCCAGGCATGGTGATACATGCCTGTAGTCCCAGCTACCAGGAGGCCGGGGCAGGAGAATCACTTGAACCCGGGAGGTGGAGGTTCCAGTGAGCCAAGATTGCACCACTGCACTCCAGCCTGGGTGACAGAACAAGACTCCATCTCAAAAATAAAACACAAAATAAAAAAACAAAAGGAACAAAGGCCCACCAATCTCTCCCACCAGTGGCCCTGCCCCTGAGAACCACCCCCCAGGAACCCCCATGGGCCCATCTCCATGAACTTATCCTCCCAGCTCCTCAGCTGCAGGGCCAGCCTAAGGGCCAGATGCGAGCTGTCCCCTCAGACCTCAGGGCAGGGCTGTATCCCCCAGACCCCAGGATAGGGCTGTCTCTCCTTATACCCCAGAGCGGATGGGACTCCACCAGCCCTGCCCCGTCCCCTATTTCCACCCAGCAGCCCTGGGGAAGCAGACAAGAGATGCTACATGAGCATGAGCCAGTACATCCCACGCCCAGCCAACCACATTCAAATAGGGATTTGAATATATTTCCTGAGCCAGCCTGGGACGGCCACAGTCAAATCCGACATCACCCCTCCAGCCTGGGCCCCTGCAGAAATCCCTGCAGAGAAAATGCAGCTCTTCCAGGCGCCAAGACCTCAGGACCCACTCAGTCTCTAAGCCCAGGACTGGGCCTGCCTCAATGTCTCCCCTGGGAGGAAGCTCGGATCCCTGGGGCCGCAGCCCCCCACCTGCCCCACGTTGCCCCAGGCCCAGGCAGGAAGCCAAGGGGGAAGGAAGATGTAAGGGGAAGGAAGGGGCCCAGGGCCTGGGAGGAGGAGACACATGTGGGGAAGATGTTGGCGGAGGCCCCTCCCCCACAGCCAGACTTGGGGGGTCAAAGGAGTCCAAAACTTCAGGTAACCCATCGGCTACCCTGGGGGTTCTGAGGTGCCCCCAGGGACCTCGGGTTGGTCCCATTTGGGGGCATGAGCCCCAGTAGGGTCAGCCTGGGGCTTGAGAGAGTTAACCTCTAGTTCGCCAGTTCTCAGCTGAGTTTGGGCCAACTCAGGGCCTGTGAACTCACATGGGGTAGGGGAACTGTTAAGCTTCGGGAGGCCACACCAGAATCTCAGATTGTGACCACCCCCTGGGCCAGCCCTGGACCTATAAGCATACCCCCCTACTTTGCAGGCCCAGAGGTGGAGCACATCAACCCCTTACTGTCAGCCCCGGGGAGGACCCCCGTCTCCAGCCCTCAGCACACCTGCCCTCGGAAGGCTTACCTGGGACATCTGGGGGCGCAGGTTGACCTCACGAAGGTTGATGGCATGCGGTAGCAGGTTGTTAAGCAGCTGACACAGAAGGACACCATCGCGGAGGGCCTGGGCCAGGTCACACACCTGAGCCCCATCCCAGGTCACACGGTGGCTGGGCGGCAGCACGCGGCACTGGATGAGCCAGTGGGTGCACTGGCGCCACAGTTCCATGGCCGCTGCCTGCCCGGGGCTGGCCGTGCACCCTCTCGGCCTCCACCACCCGCCCGCCCGCACGCCCGCCCTGCTCGCCTGTGGAGCGACAGCTAGTGCTACCACTTCCTCTTCTTTGCCTGTAACTGTCGCCCTGAGAGGGGGCGGAGGAGGAGGAGCCATGGGGCAGGGGGAGTTGGGGGAGCACCTGCAGCCCAGCCCCACCCCATACAGAATCTGACATCTCCTTCCTCCGCCCACTGGACACAGGCCTGGGCACGGGGAGTTGGGGGGCTAGGGGAGTCAAGCCAGCTAGACTACAAGACAGGCGAGCTTCCTCCATATGCAGACAGTGACACTCTGAAATATACCCAGAATTCACCCACTTCTCACCCCATCCTCTGGTCCAGCCCCATCATCACTCGCCTGGTCTCCTGACTGCAGCCCCCATCCCCCACAGTCTGTCCTCCCTGCAGTCACCAACAGAGGTTGCCTGTGAGCACCTGAGTCAGAGCCCACCCCTTCTCTGCCCACAACCCTCTATGGCTCCCACTTTCCTCAAGGGACAAGCCCAAGTCCTCCCCAAGGCCCACAAAACTCTGCTTGAATTGCCCAGTTCCCTCCCTGTCTGTCCTCCCCTCCTCCCTCTCCCTGCTCCTCACTCTTTCTCCATGGTGCAGGAGCATACGGTCCTGCCCCAGGACCTTTGCACAGCTGTGTCGTCCACCTTAAGCCACTTCATGGCTAGCTCCCTCACTCCTACAGGTCTTTGCTCAAATGCTACCTTCCCATGAGGTCTTCCCAAATCCCCTGATTTCAAATCACAGCTTTTTCTGCACACCATCAGCCCTACCTACTTCCCTAGGTTAAGCCCTGATCTTTATCCAACAAATCTTGTTTTTATCATAGTTATTTCATCCTTTTTACCTTCCTTCCTCTCTCTCTCTCTCCCTTCCTTCCTTCCTCCCTCTTTCTCCCTTGCCTGCCTTTCCTTTCCCTTCCCTTCTCTTTTCTTTTCTTTTGTGACAGGGCCTCACTCTGTCACCCAGGCTGGAGTGCAGTGGCGAGATCTCGGCTTACCAAAAGCTCTGCCTCCCAGGTTCAAGTGATTCTCCCCCACCTCAGCCTCCCAAGCAGTTGGGATTACAGGCACCTGCCGCCACGCCCAGGTAATTTTTGTACTTTCACAGAAACGAGGTTTCAGCACGTTGGCCAGGCTGGTCTCGAACTCCTGACCTCAAGTGATCTGCCCGCCTTGGTCTCCCAAAGTGTTGGGATGACAGGCATAATCCCAACCCAGGCTGGACCTCAGTGGCACAATCATAGCTTACCACAGCCTTGAACTCCTGGACTCAGGTGATCCTCCAGCCTCAGTCTCTCAAGTAGCTGGAACTACAGGCTTGTACCACTGTGCCTGGCTAATTTTATTTTGAGACAGAGTCTTCCTCTGTCACCTCTGTCACCCAGGCTGGAGTGCAGTGGTGTGATCTCGGCTCACTGCAACCTCCACCTCCCAGGTTTAAGCTATTCTCCTGCCTCAGCCTCCCGAGTAGCTGGGACTAGAGGCGCATGCTACCACGCCCGTCTAATTTTTTTTATATTTTTAGTAGAGACTGGGTTTCACCGTGTTAGCTAGGATGGTCTCAATCTCCTGACCTCATGATCTGCCCGCCTCAGCCTCCCAAAGTGCTGGAATTACAGGCATGAGCCACTGCACCCGGCCTAATTAAAATTTTTTTTTTGCAGAGAGGGGCTCTTACTATGTTTCCCAGGCTGGTCTTGAACTCCTGGCCTCATGCAATCCTCCCACATCGGCTTCCCAAAGCATTGGAATTACAGGCGTGGGCCACGGTGCCCGGCCTCTTTGGGTCACTGCTGACCTTCCCTTATGCAGCACCTGGCCTGTAAATACATGCCCCATAAATACCTGTTGAATAAATAAATAATTGAAAGCTCTATTGGCTGAACCTCTGACATTTATCCCAAATCAATCCCTTTACCACCATGTCCATGGCCACCACCCAAATCCAAGCCACCATCATCCCTCTCCTTATAGACTGCAATAGTGTGTTTGGTTGGTTGGTTGGTTTTGTCTTGCTCTGTCGCCCAGGCTGGAGTGCAATGGTGCATCTCGGCTCACTGCAACCTCCGCCTCCCAGGTTCAAGTGATTCTCCTGCCTCAGCTTCCTGAGTAGTTGGGATTACAGGTGTCACCATTTGAGGCTAATTTTTGTATTTTTAGTAGAGACGAGGTTTCTCCGTGTTGCCCAGGCTGATCTCAAACTCCTGGCCTTAAGTGATCCACGTGCCCCAGCCTCCCAAAGTGCTGGGTTTACAGGTGTGAGCCATCGTTCCCAGCCCAAATGTGTCTTTCATTAATTCATTCAACAAACATTTACTGGCTTCCCAGCCATTACCGCATCATTAGCTGAAATCATCTTCACAAGGATAGGTCTCTCCACCCACACCTCCAGCTTCCACCCGACTAGAGTGTAAGCAGGACCCTCCCCCTCCATCCAACACACAGCCCTTGTCTTGGAGTTCCTTTTTTAATTATTATTTTGAGGCAGAGTTTCGTGCTTGTTACCCAGGCTAGAGTGCAATGGCACGATCTCAGCTCATAGCAACCTCTGCCTCCCAGGTTAAGTGATTCTCCTGCCTCAGCCTCCCCAGTAGCTGGGATTACAGGTGCATGCTACCACACCCGGCTAATTTTGTATTTTTAGTAGAGACAGGGTTTTCCCATGTTGGTCAGGCTGGTCTCGAACTCCTGACTTCAGGTGATCTGCCCACCTTCGCTTCCCAAAGTACTGGGATTACACGTGTGAGCCACCGCGTCCGGCCCTGTTTTTTAATGATTATAACCAGGAGGAGGCGCTAGACCCCTTCGCTGAACAGGCGCTACCCTCTGATTGTACCAATACTAGAAGGGTGGGGATTAAGGAAGAAATCTTCCCTTCTTGAGCCGGGAGTCTCTTCCACATTGGCCAGGGCCGGTGGGAGGAGCCCAGTCTGGTAATTCCCTGCTTTGCAACCCTATGGGCATCAAAACTTTTCATCCCCAAGCATCCTTGGCCCTCTGTGCCTCAATTTCCTCATCTGTAAAATGGTGGGTGAGTAACTTTCACCGCGAAGCACTAGCGTGGAGAAAGTAGGCATGCAAAGATGGAAAGGGAGGCAGACAGGATAAAAGCTCCACAGCCTCGGGTTTGAATCTCACCTCTACCACTTACAAGTCAGGTTAACTTGGGCAAATGGTGTAGCTGCCCTGTGTCTCAGTTTCACCATTTCAAAAATGGAAGTGATGAAAATACTACCTCCCACCCTTACAGGGTGGCCTGTATGAAAATTAAAATAGAGGCCTCATGCCTGTAATCCCAGCACTTTGGGAGGCTGAGGTGGGCAGATCATCTGAGGTCAGGAGTTCGAGACCAGCCTGGCCAACATAATAAAACCCCGTCTCTACCAAAAATACAAAAAATTATCCGGGTGTGGTGGCCAGCGCCTGTAATCCCAGCTACTCAGGAGGCTGAAGCAGGAGAATTGCTTGAACCTAGGAGGTGGAGGTTGTAGTGAGCTGACATAGTTGCCACTGCACTCCAGCCTGGGCAACAAGAGTGAAACTCCGTCTCAGAAAAAAAAAAAAAAAAAGAGAGAGAGAGGCAAGTTGACAGAACAGCTATACAGTAAGTGTTCAATAAATGTTAGCTGCTGCAACTGCTTTTAAGACTGTGGTTACTGGGGCCAAGCACAGTGGCTCATGCCTGTAATCCCAGCGCTCTGGGAGGCCAAGGCAGGAAGATCGCATGAGCCCAGGAGTTCCAGAGCCTAGGCAGCACAGTTAAGACATCATCTCTGTAAAAAATGAAATAAAATGAGCTGGGCGTGGTGGTGTGCACCTGCAGTCCCAGTTGCTCGGAAGGCTGAAGTGGGAGGCTCGCTGGAGCCTCAGGAGATTGAGGCTGCAGTGGGAGTGAGCTGTGATCATACCACTGCACTCCAGCCTGGGTAACATCGCAAGACCCTGTCTCTCAATAAACGTGGCCAAAGCGTCCTCTCTCTCACACTAGGTCCCTTTCACCTTTACCCTTTAAAGCTCAGGCTTCATGATGAAGTCCCCCCACCCTTCCTCCCATCTAGGAGACCGCCTGAATGATTTCCCTTCCACCTCCCCCAAAGTCCCGCCCCGCTCCAGCGTGCTGTCACTGAAGGAAGTTGTCGCGTTTTCCCGCACGTCTCTCCACGAAACCCGCCACCCAAATGGGGCTTCTTTCCGAAAAATCCAGGAGGGCGGTCTGGAGGAAGCTCACCCCTCCTACGTAACGGTTGCCGCACCTGCCCCAGCCTGGCCTGAGAGCTGGAGGGAGTTGCCCCGCCCCGCCCCGGAGCCTTGGCGGGGCGGGGGGAGAGACACCGCACCCCACCCCTCCCTGGTACCAAAAAAGGCCAGGGGTGCTTGGGGCCGCCGCGGTGGAAGGGAGGGGCCGGGTTCTTAGGGTCGGGAACGTGGGGGTGAAATTTGTTCTATTTCCCTAAGGGGCGGGGCTAAGGAGGTGGTTGCGGTGGGCGTGGTCATTCTGTGGTGGGCATGGCTATGGGCAAGGGGGCGGGGCCATTGGCAAGAAAGGTTGCGCGGTGCTCCCCTAGTGGGCAAGGTCTACGGGGAAAGCGGTGCGTTGCAAAGGCGGCGTGGCCAGTAGCAAAGAACTGCTCTGAGGGGGCGGAGCGAGGGCCTGGGAAGTTAGAGGCGGGGCCTGCAGGGGGCGGGGCCTTCAGGAGTCGTAGTCAGGTACTGGGCTGCTTTCCCACTAGGTGCGGTCTAGGGGTGCTGGGGAGGTGGCAAGGGTGGAGGGCGGGGGGGGTGACAGCAGCCTGGAGCCGCAGAGGCTCAGCTTCCGCCTGGTCCCAGCCTCGTGGGAGCCCCGCGGGTCCTGCCCAGGTGAGTGGAACCCCAAGGCAGATCCAGAACCAGGATTATTCGGGTGGGGAGTCCTCTCTTTCCGGGTGAGGTCACCGGCTCGCAGGGAGGATTTGGGGTAGAAGAGATCGCCTCGCGAGTGAGTGGGTCGCTGTGCGTCACGCGTGTCGGCGTACCGCGCTCACCTGGGCGTGCCCCTCTAAGTGTATTTCCTGTGCAGCACAGAAAGCCATTGTTCCCATTTTTGCCTGAGTGATGCTTTTTAAACCGCAAATCAGATCTGGCCCCTCCTTCACTTAAAACCCTTCCACCACTCGCGTCCCATCCCATAGAGATTAAAATCCAGAATCCACCAGTTTCTGCCCGGTCTCTCCTCCTGGTCTCTCTAACCTCGAAGCCCTCCTGTCTGCTCCTTATTCATTGTATTCCGGCCACACCAGCCGCCTTGATGATGTAAAATATAAAAAGCAAGTCCATCTCACCTCCAGGCCTTTGCAGTTACTCTACCCCTCACCCGGGCGACTCCTCCAAATCTTTGCCTAACTGCCTCCTTCTGTACTGAGGTCTCAGCTTCAATGTCACTTTATAGGAGAGGCTGTCGTGTCCATCCTCCTCTATCACATCTCCCTGGCTTATCACTTTCGTGGACAACTCTTAGAAATGGTCTTCTGCATTCATCTTGTGCTCCTTTGCCAACCGCAAGCGCTTGAGGGCAGGGCGGCGAAGGGCTTTAATCTCCTTACTCCCTGTATCTCCAGGGTCTAGAACAAGTGCTCCATCAGTGTTTGTCCAATGTCAGAAGCAAGTCCTGCATGCCTCTGTGTATGTTGTCTGTGCTGGTGGTTCCCGCCCTCCATGGCCCTCCCCACACGTGTACACGTTTATGATCCTACTGGAATATGAATAATTCCCTCTTTCCTTTCCCCATGCTTGGTCCGACCTCTTTTCCCTGATTATACCCCCTTTTCTACCGCACCCAAATAAATTATCCCTTGGCTGGGCACGGTGGCTCACGCCTGTAATCCCAGCACTTCGGAAGGCCTAGGCAGGCAGATCCCCTGAGGTCGGGAGTTTCAGAACAACATGACCAACATGGAGAAACCCCATCTCTACTAAAAATACAAAATTAGCGAGCCTGAGGCAGGAGAACTGCTTGAACTCAGGAGGCGGAGGTTGAGGAGAGCTGAGATCATTCCATTGCACTCCAGCCTGGGCAACAAGAAACTCCATCTCAAAAAAAAAAAAATTACCCAAAAGGACTCAGAGGCAGGAGAGTGACTTAGTTGGCCTTTGGCTGACCTATGGCCACCCTGTGTCCCCAGACTAACCAGAGCCTTGCCATGGACTCAACTTCACTCTCACTAACGGAGACACAGACAGGAACTTGGGGTTGGGAGACTCTAAGGCCACGGCTAGGCCTGGTTTAGGTGACAAACAGGAAGTGCACAGGCATTCCAAAGACACACCTGGCTTCAGGTATGCAGCGCCCGCCAGCAACAGGCTCCCGGCCCAGTGCTCCTCCCCTAAAACTGCCTAGGGCTGGTCTGGGAACTTCCTGCCCCTTTCCGGCCCGCAGCCTGCTGACTCAGGAGGCAGGAATTTCTCCACGGACCCTACCAGACCCGGAAGACATCGCGTGGCTGTAGGAAGAGGCTTCAGGAGAGTTAAGAAACAGATTATCTTCGTGGCCATCCAGAGAAATCTCCCCAACAAGACACTTGAGACACACTGGCCCCGAGGCCTGTGAGCTTATCAGGAAACTACCAAATGCTCTGAGGTCTAAGATTGATCACCGTGATAACCAAATGTATGGGCTCCAAAATAGAAGGACCTGCAAAGGCGACATTGCTGTTTGCTGTCATTACTACAGAATGTGACCTTTTAAAAATCTTAACCCCAGGCTGGGCACGGTGGCTCATGCCTGTAATCCCAGAACTTTGGGAGGCAGAGGCAGGTGGATCACCTGAGGTCAGGAGTTTGAGACCAGCCTGGCCAACATGGTAAAACCGTCTCTACTAAAAATACAAAAATTAGCTGGGTGTGGTGGCGCATGCCTGTAATCTCAGCTACTTGGGAGGCTGAGGCAGGAGAATCACTTGAACCCCGGAGATGGAGGTTGCAGTAAGCCAAAATCACACCACTGCACTCCAGCCTGGCTAACAGAGCAAGACTCTGTCTGAAAAAAAACAACAACAACAAAAAAAAAAAACCCACTCTGGGTTACATTCTTTTTTTTTTTTTGAGACAGAGTCTTGCTTGGTCACCCAGGCTGGAGTGCAGTGGCATGATCTCGGCTCACTGCAGCCTCTGCCTCCCAGTTCAAGCTATTCTCTCACCTCAGTCTCCTGAGTAGCTGGGACTACTAGGACTACTAGCACACACCACCATGCCCAGCTAATTTTTGTATTTTTAGTAGAGATGGGGTTTCACCACGTTGGCCAGGCTGGTCTCAAACTCCTGGCCTCAGGTGATCCGCCCACCTCCGCCTCCCAAAGTGCTGGGATTATAGGCATGAACCACCATACCTGGCTTCTGGCATTGCATTCTAAAGCAAAAAGTAGGGGTTAGATTTGCACCTATCCTGAGAACCTCTGAGTGTGCACGTAGGTTGCCGAGAAGTCGTGGATGTTTGTAAGCTAAATTCCCCCTGACTGGAGTGTTTCTTCACGCAGAGTCACCTGGCACATTCCCCCGAAACTCTTTCAGACTTTACTCAATGAGACCTTCCCTGGCCACATGAACAAAAATGTGCACCCAGTCTGGATAACACACACACACACACATACATAAATTAGCCACAGCCAGGCACAGTGGCTCATACTTGTAATCTTAGTGCTTTGGGAGGCTGAGGCGGGCGGATCACATGAGGTAAGGAGTTCAAGACAAGCCTGGCCAACATAGTGAAACCCCACCCCTACTAAAAATATTTTTTAAATTATTAGCCATACACGGGCATGGTGGCACACTCATGTCGTTCCAGCTACTCAGGAGGCTGGGTTACAAGAATTGCTTGAACCCAGGAGGCAGAGGTTGCAGTGAGCTGAGATCACACCACTGCACTCCAGCCTGGGTGACAGAGCGAGACTCTGTCTCAAAAAAAAAAAAAAAAAGCTGGGTGTGGTGGCTTATGCCTGTAATCCTAGCACTTTGGGAGGCCGAGGTGGATGGATCATGAGGTCAGGAGTTCAGGACCAGTCTGGCCAACATGGTGAAACCCTGTCTCTACTAAAAATACAAAAAAATTAGCTGGGTATGGTGGTACACATCTGTAATCCCAGCTATTTGGGAGGCTGAGGCAGGAGAATCACTTGAACCTAGGAGGTGGGTGTTGCAGTGAGCTGAGATCATGCCATTGCACTCCAGCCTGGGCGACAGAGCAAGACTTTGTCTCAAAGGGAAAAAAAAAAGATTTGATGGAGCTGTCTCCAAAATTAAGAAGAGGATGGAAGGAGCTGACCCAGACACTCAAGAAGCCGGGCTAACTATTCCCATTTTACAGATGTGGAAGACTGAGGCCTGTTGAAGGTGCAGAGCTCAGCCCCGTCAGCCCTGGCACCCGCTGTTCCCAAGAGCTCCATGCATGTGCCGCAGGATGGAGAGGACCTTGCTGGCCAACCCTGGTACCACGGGCCCCTATCCCGCCAGGTACTGCCCACAGCAGGGCCTCAATACCGTCTGGTGGGAAGCCTCTCACACCCTTGACTTTCCAGGGACTCCTGGGTCCCTGGATGAGGGACTTAGGGCCAAAGTCTATTGGGACAGGTGGCAGAGAGCTGGGGACTGTCTAGAAGGTTGGCTGGCTGGGGACTGTCACCATATTTAAGTGATCACTTTCTTTGGGATGATATCGAGATTGGTGATGGAGATTGAGGAGAGTCCTAGTGCCCCCCAAACTACTCCTGGCTCTGTCTGTCTCTCCCTCTGGACTCTATCTCCCTCCTGGTATTTCCCTCTAAATCTGAGGCTCCCGAGCCAGGCATAGTGGCTCATGCCTGTAATCCCAACACTTTGAGAGGCCAAGGCGAGATCACCTTGAAGTCAAGAGTTCAAGACCAGCCTGGCCAACATGGTGAAACCCCATCTCTACTAAAAATACAAAAAGTAGCTGGGTGTGATGGTATGCACCTGTAGTCCCAGCTACTTGAGAAGCTGAGGCAGGAGAATCGCTTGAACCCAGGAGGCAGAGGTTGTAGTGAGCCAAAATTGTGCCACTGCACTCCATCCAAACAAACAAATAAATCTGAGTCTCCCACCCCCATCTGCAACTCAGCTGTCACCCCCCAAAATTTTGGGACCCTGAGCGTCTTTTTTTTTTTTTTTTTAAAGATGGGGTTTCACCCTGATGGCCAGGCTGGTCTTGAACTACTGACCTCAGGTGATCCACCCACCTTGGCCTCCCAACGTGCTAGGATTACAGGCATGAGCCACCGCACTCGGCCAGGACCCTGAGCATCTAATGAAATGATGAGAGGCAGTATAGCTTAATAGTTTAAAATCCCATAATCTTGGCCCAGACACCCTAGGTTCAAATCCAAACCCTACAACTTATATTGTGTGTGACCTTGGTCACGGTATTTAACCTTTATGGGCCTCAGTCTCCCCACCTTTAAAATGGGGGATAGCAGGCCAGGCATGTTGGCTCATGCCTGTAATCCCAACACTTTGGGAGGCTGAGGCAGGAGTTCCAAACCAGTTTGGGCAACATAGCGGAACTCTGTCTCTACAAAAAACACACACACACACACACACACACACACACACAAAAATCAGCCAAGAATGGGTGGCATGTACCTGTTGTCCCAACTACTCAGGAGGCTGAGATGGGAAGATGGCTTGAGCCCAGGAGGTCAAGGCTGTGGTGAGCCATGATTGCTCCACTGCACTCAGCCTGGGCAACCGAGAGAGACCTTGACTCAAAAAAAAAAAAAAGGTCAAAAAAATAAATGGGGATAATACTACCTGCCATTTAGCCTTGTTACAGGGATTACAGGAGTTAATACCCTTTACATTTAAAGCAGTGGTTGACATATAGTAAGGGCTACAGGTATGTCTGCTACATCTATTATTCAGTCCCCAGACCCCATCTTCAGCTCTATTTTGCTTCTCTCTGGGGTCCTGGCCCTCCTACCTGCCCCCATCCAAATTTTTTTTGAGACATGGTGTCACTGTGTGACCCATGCTAGAGTGCAATGGCACAATCTCAGCTCACTGCAACCTCTGTCTCCTGAGTTCAAGTGATTCTCCCACCTCAGCCTCTCGAATAGTTGGGACTACAGGTGCACACCACCATGCCCAGCTAATTTTTACATTTTTTGGTAGAGACAGAGTTTTGCCATGTTGCCCAGGCTGGTCTCAAACTCCTGACCTCAAGTGATCTGCCCACCTCAGCCTCCCAAAGTGCTGGGATTACAGGCATGAGCCACTGTGTCCCGCCCTTCCTACCGTATTTTGATACCAGCCACCATAGCTGGCATAAGACTGCTTGCAAATGTCTATAAAAGAAGGGGCCCTGGGCTGGGTGCAGTGGTTCGTGCCTGTAATCCCAGCACTTTGGGAGGCCAAGGTGGGTGGATCACAAGGTCAAGAGATCGAGACCATCCTGGCCAACATGGTCAAACCCCGTCTCTACTAAAAATACAAAAATTAGCCAGGCATGTTGGCAGATGCCTGTAGTTCCAGCTACTCCGGAGGCTGAGGCAGGAGAATGGCTTAGAACCGGGAGGCTGAGGTTGCATGAGCCAAGATCGCACCACTGCTCTCCAGTCTGGCAACAGAGTGAGAATCCATCTAAAATGTTTTTCAGATTTGTAAGGTGAAAAAATAAGAAGAAGAAAAAAAAAAAAAAAAAAAGAAGGGGCCCCATCTGGAAGGATCCAGCTAATGGCTTCTCTTGAAGCCAAATTTGCATAGTAAGCCCAGTCCATTTACCAAATTTGATGTTGCATCTATCAGCATCTGCTGTAACAAACATTCCCAAGATATCACCAGCAAAACACAGTCAACATGTTAATGTGATAGTCCAAGGTGGCTGAGGAGAGGAGATACAAATCTCCATAAATCAGTCAGGAGCCAAGTCCATCTTGTTGCTCTGTCATCCCTCAGGCCTTTGGGGATATCAGCTGACAGACAGGGGACAGAAACTGTAAGACTGTGCAGCAGGGTTTTATGGGCCAGGTCTGGACATTTCCCATGCCCTTCTAACCCACATCCCACTGGCCAGTTCTCATCACTTGACAACCCTAGCTGCAAGGGAGCCCGGGAAATGCAGTCCACATAGGTGCCAGGAGAAAGGGCAACAGGGCTTGATGTGAAACTTCCCAGTCTCTGCCTGCCCCAGAAGTTTCAGTGGGGTAGCTTTTCTTGGGTGGTGGGAGTGATGGTGGAAGGAGCCACCATTAACCACTGCTCTGAGCTCATTCCTAATTCCCCTGTCCCCTTCCTCCATCTACAGAAAGCTGAAAGTCTTCTTCAGCAAGATGGCGACTTCCTGGTTCGTGCCTCTGGGTCCCGTGGGGGCCACCCCGTGATTTCCTGCCGCTGGCGGGGCTCGGCCCTCCATTTCGAGGTGTTCCGTGTGGCTCTGCGTCCCCGGCCAGGCCGACCCACAGCCCTCTTTCAACTCGAGGATGAGCAATTCCCTAGCATGCCCGCTCTGGTTCACAGCTACCTGACGGGCAGGCGCCCGCTGTCCCAGGCCACAGGGGCTGTGGTCTCCAGGCCCGTGACTCGGCCAGGGCCTCTGCGACACAGCTTTAGCGAGGACACCCTGATGGATGGCCCAGCTCGGACAGAGCCGCTCAGGTACTCACAGTCTCCCTACCTCCTGGAGAATACCCAACACTCCCAGGGTTTTCCAACTCAATGGTTGACTTTTTTATTTTTGAGACTGAGTCTCACTCTGTTGCCCAGGCTGGAGTGCAATGGCAGTCTCAGCTCACGGCAAACTCCACCTCTCAGGTTCAAGCAATTCTCCTGCCTCAGCCTCCCAAGTAGCTGGGATTACAGGCATGCACCACCGCACACAGCTACTTTTTTTATTTTTATTTTTTCTTGTTTTTGTTTTTTTGTTTTGAGATGGAGTTTCGCTTTTGTCGCCCAGGCTGGAGTGCAATGGTGTGATCTCGGCTCATTGCAACCTCCGCTTCCTGGGTTCAAGCGATTCTCCTGCCTCAGCCTCCCGAGTAGCTGGGATTACAGGCATGTACCACCACACCTGGCTAATTTTGTATTTTTGGTAGAGACAGGGTTTCTCCATGTTGGTCAGGCTGGTCTTGAACTCCTGACCTCAGATGATCTGTTCACCTCGGCCTCCCAAAGTTTTGGGATTACGGGCATGAGCCACCATGCCCAGCCTTATTTTTATTTTTTTTCTTGACTCGAACTCTTACTCTGTCACCCAGGCTAGAGTGCAATGGCACTATCTCAGTTCACTGCAACCTCCACCTCCTAGGTTCAAGTGATTCTCCTGTCTCAGCTTCCAGAGTAGCTGAGATTACAGGCACCTGCCACTATGCCCAGCAGTAGAGATGGGTTTTCACCATGTTGGCCAGGCTGGTCTCAAACTCCTGACCTCAAGTGATCCACCCACCTCTGTCTCCCAAAGTGCTGAGAGTACAGGCGTGAGCCACCAGGCCCAGCTAATTTTTTGCATTTTTAGTAGAGACAGGGTTTCCCCATGTTGGCCTAGCTGGTCTCGAACTCCTGACCTCAAGTGACTGCCCGCCTCAGCCTCCCATAGTGCTGGGATTACAGGTGTGGCCAACCAAGCCCTGCCATGGTTGACTTTTGAGGCCCAAACATTCTTAGTTGGGGAGGAGGTGGAGCTGTCCTGTGCATGGTAGGATGTTTAGCAGCATTCCTGAGCTCCATCCAACTAGATGCTGCTAGTCGTGACAACTAGCAGGTATTTTCTAGGTATTTGTGAGGGGCTCTCTGCTTAGGTGGGGACTACAGGTTTCTCCCACTTCTGTCCCCCAGGGTGAGGAAGTGGAGCAGCAGTCAGCCTGCAGATTTGGCACACATGGGGCGGTCAAGAGAAGACCCCCCTGGGATGGGTGAGTGTCTACCAGAACGGCCGCGGCTCAGGGATTGCTCTGCCATTCACCGCCTAAGAGATCTTGGGCAGGTGCAGAAACCTCTTGGAGTCTAAATTTCTTTTTTTCTTTCGTGTTTTTTTTGAGACGGAGTTTCACTCTTGTTGCCCAGGCTGGAGTGTAATGGAGCGATCTTGGCTTACCGCAACCTCCACCTCCCGAGTTCAAGCGATTCTCCGTACTCAACCTCCCGAGTAGCTGGGATTACAGACATGCGCCACCATGCCTGTCTAATTTTGTATTTTTAGTAGAGATGGGGTTTCTCTATGTTGGTCAGGCTGGTCTGGAACTCCTGACCTCAGATGATTCACCCACCTCAGGCTCCCAAAGTGCGGGGATTACAGGCATGAGCCACCGCACCTGGTGGAGTCTCAATTTCTTGCTTTGGAAAATGAGGACAATCACGGTGACTTAAAACACACAGGCACTTTGTGGGTGCTTAAAATGTATGTTTACGAGACTGAGCACGGTGGCTCACGCCTGTGATCTCAGCACTTTGGGAGGCTGAGGCCAGTGGATCACTTGCCGTACAGTGGTTGGCCACACCTGTAATCTCAGCAGTCACTTGAGGTTAGGAGTTCGAGACCAGCCTGGCCAACGTGATGAAACCCCGTCTCCACTAAAAACACAAAGTTAGCTGGACATGGTGGCATGCACCTTTAATCCCAGGTACTCAGGAGGTTGAGGCAGAGGAATCGATTGAACCCGAGAGGCAGAGGTTGCAGTGAGCCGAGATCATGCCACCGCCCTCCAACCTGGACAATAGAGCGAGATTCTGTCTCAAAAACTCAACACACACACAAACACACATACACACAGAGTAAGGGTAGGACGAGGTGGCTCAGGTCTGTAATCCCAGCACTTTGGGAGGCCACGGTGGGTGGATCACTTGAGGTCAGGAGTTCAAGACCAGCCTGGCCAACATGGTGAAACCCCATCTCTACTAAAAAAAAAATAATAATAATACAAAAATATGTCAGGGGTGGTGACACGTGCCTGGAATCTCAGCTACTTGGGAGGCTGAGGAAGGAGAATCACTTGAACCCAGGAGGTGGAGGTTGCAGTGAGCCAAGATCACACCACTGTACTCCATCCTGGACGGCAGAGTGAGACTGTCTCAAAAACCCAAAAACCAAAAAAATAGAGTAAGGGATTTAGGGAATATAAGGATGGAGATGGATACTGCAATTTTAAATAGTCAGGAAAGGTTCCACTGCAGAAAAAGATAAATTTGAAGGAAATGAGTGAGGGATGAAGGTGGATAACTGGAGGGATAAGCAGGTGGAACGAAGAGTCAGTGCAAAGGCTCTGGGGTCAGAACAAGAATTTAAACTGTTCATTCAACCAAAAAAATGAGTGAGTAGCTGGGCGAGGTATTGCGTGCCTGTGGTTCTAGCTACTTGGGAGGTTGAAGCAGGAGGATTCCTTGAGCCCAGGAAGTCAAAGATGCAGTGAGTCATGATCGCACCCATTGCACTCTGGCCTGGGCCACAGAGTGAGACCCTGTCTCAAATTTAAAACCAAAAAAAAAAAAAAAAAAAAAAAAGAAAGAAGAAAAAGACAAGTGTAGCTGAAGCAGTGGGAATGAGGGGAGAGTAGAGAGACTTTGGGGCTCAGATTGTGAGGGTTTTTCAGCTACTGTGAGCACTTTGGAGCCGGGAACTGTGAGATGGTTGGAAATTCCTAGAAAAGAGCCTATTCAAGGGTGTGGTAAGTACAGTCTCCCAAAAGTCTTGGTGCAGTTCTAAGTACTAATAGTCCGGGAGGTCAACATGCCACCAACTTACAAAAGACATCATTTGGAAGTTTAGGGGGAGGGGAGGGAACGTAGAGGACGGGTCAGTAGGTGCAGTAAACCACCATGGCACACGTATGCCTGTGTAACAACGCTGCACGTTCTAAACATGTATCGTGGTTTTTTTTAGAAGAAAAAAAAAGAATGTTTAATAAGCTTAGTTTCTCTAACACTTCTTATATGAGTGTCATGCCATACATAGTTTTGTGAATTTTGCTTTATTTGTTTTTTGAGACAGTCTCACTCTGTCGCCCAGGCTGGAATGCAATGATGCGGTCTTGGCTCACTGCAACCTCCCTCTCCCGGGTTCAAGTGATCCTCCTGCCTCAGCCTCCTAAGTAGCTGGGATTACAGGCACCTGCCACCATGCCTGGCTAATTTTTCTATTTTTAGTATAGATGAGACAAGGTTTCAACATGTTAGCCAGGCTGGTCTTGAACTCCTGACCCTGTGACCTGCCCACCTCAGCCTCCCAAAGTACTGGGATTACAGGTGTAAGCCATCTCACCCGGCTACTTTTGTCAATTTTGAATACTCTTTCTCTGTCTCTCTCTCTATATATATTAATTATATATTTGATAGAGATATATCTGTGGAGAGATATATATAGATATATTATCACAAAAGTTAAATTATCTATCTTATATTAAATGTAATTATATAATATATGGCAACATTATACATTTAATAACATACTTAATTAAATATATAATATATATTTATATAATATATATCTCTGTATAAATATATAGATATCTATACATAGTTATAGATAGATATAAATAGGTTTTTTTGAGATAGGATCTCACTCTGTCATCCAGGTTGGAGTGCAGTGGTGCAATCACTGCAGCCTCAGGCTCAAGTGATCCTCTCACCTCAGCCTCCCAAGTAGCGGAGACCACAGGTGCACACCACCATGCCCAGCTAATTTTCTAACTTTTTGTAGAGACAAGATCTTGTTATGTTGCCCAGGGTGCTCTGGAATCCCTAGCCTCAAGCGATCCTCTCACCTTGGTCTCAAAATGCTGAGATTACAGGCATCAGCCACCATGCTCAGACTTTTTTTTTTTTTTTAATTTAATTGCATTGGGTCACTGCTTGCCATCTTTCAGTCAGAGGTGCAAAAACAAAGAATTCAAACTTAAAATGTATTATTCAGAATTCATACGGTCAGGCAAGGTGGCTTACACCTGTGATCCCAGCAGTTTGGGAGGCCAAGGAGGGAGGATTGCTTGAGACTAGGAATTCCAGACCAGCCTGGGCAACACAGTGAGATCCCATCTCTATAAAATAAAATAAAATTTTTAAAAAAGAATTTACAAAACTATAGAGATATCAATGTTTTCCAACCATGTGTAAGCACATGGCATTTCTACTGTGGAGATTGTTAAAATTCAAAACTGCACCCCACTAGGCTGGGATACCCCATTATTGGAATGAGTGGATGGATCAGGTGGGTGGTGACCCATGAAAACCCCACCCCTGCCCATTCAGCAGTCTTCTCTGTATATTCCCATTGACCCCTCTTGTATGACCTCCAGGAGCCTCCACTATGCCCGTATCTGCCTTGCCCCGATCAGGCAGTGAGCCCGTGTTGCTGAAGGCCCCTGCTTCCCTGGGAACTATTGCCAACAGTCTCAGGGGTTCCGACGGGCAGCTTCAAGCCAAGGCACCAACGAAGCCCCCCCGGACACCCTCCCTCGAACTGCCTGATGTCCCTGAACGCCCCTCAACATACTGCGAGCTGGTGCCCCGAGTGCCCAGTGTCCAGGGAACATCCCCAAGCCAAAGCTGCCAAGAGCCAGAGGCGCCATGGTGGGAGGCCGAGGAGGACGAGGAAGAAGAGAACAGATGCTTTACAAGACCACAGGCTGAGATTGCTTTCTGCCCCCCTGATGCCCCCTCCTGCCTGCTGGGTCCCCAGAATCGGCCCCTGGAACCCCAAGTCCTGCGAACTCTCCGTGGCCTGTTCCTGGAGCACCATCCTGGGAGCACCGCCCTTCACCTGTTATTGGTAGACTGCCAGGTGGGTCACCTGCCAGAATGCTCCTCCCCAGGCCCAGGGCAAGACCCAACCACACCTACATGATCACTCTTCACCTGACTTCCCCATTCCTTTCTGTAGGCCACAGGCCTCCTGGGAGTGACCAAGGATCAGCGGGGCAACATGGGGGTCTCATCTGGCTTGGAGCTGCTCACTCTCCCCCATGGACATCGCTTGAGGTTGGAACTGCTGGAGAGGTGAGCCAGCCGCTTGGAATCTTGGTTGGGGGAGGCCAATTCCCCCCACTTTCCAGGGTCTCCAAACAGCTCCCCATTGATGGCTCCCCAGGGAAGAAGGGAGATGCGCAATTCCACCTCCTGTCCCCCCTCACCCCTGCATTACAAACCGCCCCACTGCCCCCAGACCCTTCCCCTCTACCTCTACAGGCATGAAACACTGGCGCTGGCCGGGGCGCTGGCGGTGCTGGGCTGCTCGGGGCCGCTGGAGGAGCGCGCAGCCGCACTGAGGGGCCTGGTAGAGCTGGCGCTGGCGCTGCGGCCAGGGGCGGCGGGGGACCTGCCCGGGCTGGCTGCGGTCATGGGTGCCCTGCTCATGCCCCAGGTGCGTGTAGAGCAGGGACTGGTGGAAGGTGGAGTGCAGTTGACTGGGAAGACGGGAAAGTAGGCATGCGCAGGTCTCTTCTCCCAGGTGTCCCGGTTGGAGCACACGTGGCGCCACCTTCGAAGGAGCCACACGGAGGCTGCGCTGGCCTTTGAGCAGGAGCTGAAGCCGCTGATGCGGGCTCTGGATGAGGGCGCTGGTGAGTGAAGGTCTGGGGCATGGCATCCTCCGGGTCCCAGACCAAATTTAACAGGAATCTTAATCTAGGTTCCCCCGTGCACTTTTCTCTAGATCCCGCCCTTCACACGAGACTTGGCCCTAGGCTCCTCCCCCTCACCATAGGCCCCGCCCTCCACACGAGACTTGTTCCTAGGCCCCGCCCCTTCGCCATACACCCCGCCCTCCATCCAAGGCCTGTGGTAGTGGCCCCTCTCCACAGACCCCGCTGTCGCTCAGCCCTAAGCCCCGCGCCTGCATGTATCCTAGGTTCCACCTCCGCCCTAAGCCCCATCTACAGCCCCAAACCCAGATCAGACTCTCCCCCTCCGCAGGACCCTGCGACCCCGGCGAGGTGGCGCTGCCGCACGTGGCACCCGTGGTGCGCCTGCTGGAGGGCGGGGAGGAAGTCGCGGGGCCGCTGGAGGAGAGTGGCGAGCGGCTGCTGCGCACCCTGCACGGGGCGCGTCAGATGGCCCGGCTCGCACCCAAATTCCGCAAGGTGGCGGCCCAGCGCCTGCGAGGTGAGCGTCCCGTCAGCGCTGGACTGCAGACTTCAGAGCACCCCGCAAGCTCTAACTGGACCCCCTGCAACCCAACCTGTCCCAGGAGGGGAGCCTCTCGCCACTCCTCCCAGAGCCCCACCCAAACTGGGGCGGCTCCACCTCAAAACGGGCTGTCCTGCTCCCGCCACCTCCGCTGGTCCCCACTCCCCATTCCCACCTAGGACGAACCCGCCCCCAGGGATCTCGATCCCCAAGTACGCCCTGCTCCCTCCAAAACGATTCCTCCCTCCTATCCTAGGGTAGCCCAGCCGACTAGATCCCCCACCTCCCCCGGCAACCTGGGATCCCGCGCCTGGGGGAGCCCACCTCCGGGCACAACCCCTAATGCGGGACCCCCGGGATCTGGCACCTGGAACAGGCCATCCCCTTGCACACTGGTAGAGTCCCTCAGGCACCCCCCACCCCCATTCCTGCAGAGACCTAGGAGCCCACTCCCCTCTGACCCCGCCCAGTCATCCTACAGGTGGGGCAAGATCCTCCCGGGCCCCGGTTGGATCAAAGTCCTCAGGGGAAAGGCAGGTGCGAGATGGGGGTGGCGGGATTGAGAGGGGCGTGGCGGGCATCTGCAACCGCCCCCAGCCCACCTGACTTTGCTTCCAGGATTCCGGCCTAACCCAGAGCTGAGCGAGGCCCTGACTACCGGCTTCCTGCGGAGGCTGCTCTGGGGTAGCCGGGGCGCCGGAGCTCCGCGCGCTGAACGCTTTGAGAAGTTCCAGCGCGTTCTCGGCGTCCTGTCGCTGCGCCTGGAGCCTGACCGTTGAGAACGCAGACCCCCTTCCTCACACCCGGGCCCCCCAGTTTTTGCGAACCCCAGAAGAAACCAAGGGAGTCGTCCCAGGCTCCTCACGTCCTCAGGTGGAAACCTGCCCTGTGCCTCGCAGAAGAGGTGGGGAGCACAGTCAAGGTCACCTGGGTCATGGTGCCCATGTGACCTGCAGATCTGGCGTCCGAGGCCAGAGTTCAACTATGACTCCACCTCTTAAAACCTGTGATTTCTAGCAGATCAGTTGACCTCTCTGTGTCTGCCTTTAACTTAAAATCGTGGCCTGTAATCTCATCACTTTGGGAAGCCGAGGAGGAATGATGGCTTGAGGCCAGGAGTTCAAGAGCAGCCAGGGCAACATGGTGAGACCTCAGCTCTACAAAAACTTAAAAAAAACTTTTTAAAAATGTAAAAGTTGGTACTGTGTACTTTATTTTTTTGAGACGGTGTCTCTCTTTGTTGCGCCCAGGCTGGAGTGCAGTCGTGCAATCTTGACTCACCACAACCTCCGTCTCCCAGGTTCAAGCGAATCTCCTGCCTTAGCCTCCTGAGTAGCTGGGACTACAGGCGCCTGCCACCACGCCCAGCTAATTTTTTATATTTTTGGTAGAGACAGGGTTTCACCGTGTTAGGATGGTCTCGATCTCCTGACTTCATGATCCGCCCACCTTGGCCCCCCAAAGTTCTGGGATTACAGGCGAGAGCCACCGTGCCCAGCCAAGACCATGTACTTTCTAAGAATTGTGGCAGGAATGAGACCGTGGGAGGAGAATGCCTGGCACACAGTAGGTGCTCAATAAATGCCACCCATTCTCAGAAGCTGCAGTGCATTCAGAAGGGATGAAACTTGGTGTCCTGGCTGGGTGTGGTGGCTCACGCCCATAATCCCAGCACTTTGGGAGGCCAAGGCAGATGAATCACTTGAGGTCCGGAGTTCAAGACCAGCCTGGCCAACATGGCAAAACCCTGCCTCTACAGAAAATACAAAAACAATTAGCCGGGCATGATGGTGTGCGCCTGTAATCCCAGCTACTTGGGAGGCTGAGGCAGAACTGCTTGAACTTGGGAGGTGGAGTCTGCAGTGAGCCAAGATCACGCCACTGCACTCCAACCTGGGCAACTGGGTGAGACTGTTTCAAAAAGAAAAAGAAACTTGGTATCCTTCTCTCTACCTGAGTCACAAGCAGGCACCCACTGACAATGACATAAAGCCAACTTCTAGAAAGGGGCAGGGTTGACCCAAGGTATGCCCAAGAGCACCTGCCCTTTCTTGTTCCCTGTGTGTGTGGCCTGTAAGAAATGTGGCGTTAAGATACTTCCACTCCCAGTATTTAAATCTTCTAATAAGGCACCGACTCCAGGAACTTTATATAATTAATTTTTTTCCCATTTTTGTATAAAACAAAATAGCCGGAGCCGAGCAGCAGGAAGAAAAGATGTAAAACATGAGTATGTACATCAATGGTGGGACGATGGTGGAAGAAGGCACAGCGGGTCCATCTGGAGTAACAGGTGGGATTAGGTTGTGGGGGTGGAGGGGGCAGCAGGTTACACAGGTTTCAGCCGAAGCCACGGGGTCAGAAATAAAGTGCATAGGTCCTGGGGCACCCCTGTGGCCCAGAAGCAGCAGCCGACAGCCCCCCTCTTCCCGCCTCCGGCAGGGTTCAATTGAGCGTGACTCGGAGGTAGGAGGTAGGAACGTAGCCCTCGCCTCCCTCTTTCCGTCTGACCCGGGTCCAGCCATCCCCTTTGTCTTCTTCCATAAGACTGAGGTCTTCACCCTCAGCCATGGAGATGGTGCCTTCACTGGACCCTGTCATGGGAGTGGGGGTAGGCTTAGATCTGCTTTAGGCAAATTTATTTATTTTTTATTTTTGAGATCAAGTCTCGCTCTGTCACCCAGACTGGAGTGCAATGGCGCGATCTTGGCTCCCTGCAACCTCCGCCTCCTGGGTTCAAGAGATTCTCCTGCCTCAGCCTCCTGAGGTAGCTGGGATCACAGGCATGCGCCACCACACCCGGCTAATTTTTGTATTTTTAGTAGAGATGGGGTTTCACCATGTTCACCTGGTTGGTCTGGAACTCTTGACCTCAAGTGATCTGCCTGTCTCAGCCTCCCAAAGTGCTGGGATTATGGGCCTGAGCCACCACGCCCGGCCCTGCTTTAGACGGATTTAAACTGAACCTAGGCAGAGACACCCCGCAAGCCCACTCTGGCCGTCCTCACCTTCAAAATGGTAGATGGCCACACAGTGACCTATGGGGGATGTGGCTTCCTCCTCGAAATCTTCATCAAACTCTGTGTAAATGGGGGTGTCCTGGCTCTCTTCTGAGGGAGGCTCTTCAGAGCTGTTTGGGGAGAATTTGGCTGATAAAGATGTGCCCTCCCGGGTCCCTGGGAACACACCCACTCTGGCGTCACCCCTCACCTCTCCTTGGCATCCTGTGATCCGCTGTTGCTGCTGCTGTTGTCTGGCGGGGCGCTAGTGGGGGGGTCGGGAGGCCGGGCGTGCCGGCTCAGGCTGTCTCCGCGGTTACTAAGGACTCGACTTTCAGCTTCTGCCAGCCACGCCTGGGAGGAGAGGACCGCCAAGATCGGCTCCAGGACAGAGCTCCCGGGTCAGCCCACTCTGGCCCCAGAGGATCCCTGAGATCACTCAGGCACAGCCAAGGCTGTGATGGAAAACAGCTGGAGACCCCCCTGGCTCCAAACACCTCCCCTGTCCCCGACCCCCACCCCACCCTGCAGTGACTCAGCCAGGCCCTCTGGCCCCCACCCCTCCCCAGGGTGTTTTCTGACCTCATACTTCTGCACTTCCAATTTCAGCCGTTCAATGTTGCCCAGGGTTTCGGTGATCTGGGGCTCCAAGCTGGCAGGGTCCCCCATCTGGGGTGTCTTCTCATAGACATCCTTCATTTTCTTCAGAGCTTCCCTACAGCAAGGGAGACAGACAGATGGGAAAACACAATTCCCTGTGAGTTTTTTGTTGCTGTTGTTTTGTTTTAAGTCAGGGTCTCGCTCTGACTCTTTCCCCAGGCTGGTGTGCAGTGGTGCAACCATAGCTCACTGCAACCTTGACCTCCCAGGCTCAAGCGATCCTCCTGCCTCAGCCTCCTGAGCAGCTGGGACTACAGGCCCACATCACCACACTCGCCTGATTTTTCTTTCTCTGTTTTATTTTGAGACGGGGTCTCACTCTGTCACCCAGGCTGGAGTGCAGTGGCATAATCTTGGCTCACTGCAACCTCCACCTCCTGGGTTCAAGAGATCCTCCTGCCTCAACCTCCCCGGTAGCTAGGACTACAGGCACGTGCCACCAGGCCCGGATAATTTTTGTATTTTTAGTAGAGTCGGTGTTTCACCATGTTGGCCAGGCTGGTTTCGAACTCCTGATCTCATGATCCACCCACCTTGGCCTCCCAAAGTGCTGGGATTAGAGGCATGAGCCAGGGGAGGGGCTCTATGTGATTTAACAAGCGAAAAAACAGGGGTTTTGCATCAAGGAGCAAATAGCAAGGCAGGACAGTGATTAAGTCTAGTGCCCAACTGCCTGGGTTCGAATCTTAGTGTATTTCCTAGTTCTGTGAGCTTGGCTTAAATCAACTAAACCCCTGCTGCTGTTTGCTTAACTTGGAAATGGAGATGATGATCCAAATATCTCACGTGGTCATTGTGAGGATTAATACAATGCCTGATACTTGGTAAATCCTCACTATTACTCATCTACACACTGAGTACCTACTGCATACCAGTATTATTCCAAGCATCAGAAATAAAACACTGTGTTTTATAGATGTGGCCATGGTGGCTCACATCTATAATCCCAGAATTATTTTGTAGGCTGAGGCAGAAAGATCACTTGAGGCCAGGAGTTCAGGACTAGCCTGAACAACAGAGCGAGATCTTGTCTCTAGTAAAAAATTAAAACAAGGCCAGGCACGGTGGCTCATGCCTATAATTCCAGCACTTTGGGAGGCTGTGGCGGGTGAATCACAAGGTAAAGAGATCGATACCATCCTGGTCAACATGGTGAAACCCCATCTCTACTAAAAATGGAAAAATTAGCTGGGCATGGTGGCGTGCGCCTGTAGTCCCAGCTACTCAGGAGACTGAGGCAGGAGAACTGCTTGAACCAAGGAGGTGGAGGTTGTAGTGAGCTGAGATCGCGCCACTGTGCTCCAGCCTGGGTAACAAAAGCGAAACTCTGTCTCAATTAAAAAAAAAATTTTTTTTTAACAATTTTTAAAAAAATAGGGGGAGGAAGGGATGGGGAAAAAATAAAGAAAGAAAGATAAATATGGCCGGGCGACGTAGCTCATGCCTGTAATCCCAGCACTTCGGGAGGCCAAGGTGGGCGGATCATGAGGTTAGGAGTTCGAGACCAGCCTGACCAATATGGTGAAACCCCATCTCTACTGAAAATATAAAAATTATCTGGGCATGGTGGCACTTGACTATAGTCCCAGCTACTTGGGAGGCTGAGGCAGGAAAATTGCTTGAACCTGGGAGGCAGAAACTGCAGTGAGCCAAGATCATGCCACTGCATTCCAGCCTGGCCCACAGAGCGAGACTCTGTCTCAAAAAGAAAAAAAAACAGAAAGATAAATATAACACTAAACAAGACAGTCAGGATCTTAACTCTGCATACAATCTCTCAGGAAAACTTGAGAATTCAAATAAATCCATGTACACTGTTTAGAATAGTGCCTAGAATACAGTAAGTGATTAATAAATACTGTTTTCATTATCATTAGTCTATCATCTCTGTCTCCTCTATGTCTATATATACAGGTAGTCACGACTATAATAGATCTTTGGAAAAGGCCAGACCTAAGCTCAACTTACTTCCAGTTATTTATTTATTTTTTATTGAGACACAGTCTCACTCTGTCGTCCAGGCTGGAGAGCAGTGGTGCAGTCTCAGCTCACTGCAACCTCCGCCTCCCGGGTTCCAGCGATTCTTGTGCCTCAGCTGCCCGAGTAGCTGGGATTACAGGTGCACGTCACCACGCCTGGCTAATTTTTGTATTTTTAGTAGAGTCAGGATTTCCTTATGTTGCCCAGGCTGGTCTCGAACTCCTGGCCTCAAGCCATCCACCTGCCTCGGCCTCGCAAAGTGCTTGCATTACAGGCATAAGCCGCTGCGCCCGGCCAACTTCATTCCAATTCTAACACCTGACCCATTTTACAGATGAAGAAACAGGAATTAAAAGGTGAAACAAGCTGCCCAAGATCTCGGAGATGAAGCTGGAAATCAAGTCCAGTTTGTTCTGACGCTAGAACATGCACCCTTAACCCCTCCACCATAGACACCCAGGAACTAGAGAGTTCTAAATGGAACTTTACACCGATAAAAGCTATTCTGTCCAAGAGGTTACATGCAAATGGCAAAATACCATTTGGCTGCCTGTTAGCAAGTGGCAAATGTCATTCCTATTATGTAACAGGACTGGGAAGAAGATTTTGTTGCTTGGAAAGAGTAAAGATTTTTTTTAATCTGGCAGATTTTTTTATTGTTAATATTTTATGTGTTTGAACTATTAAACAGATAACCGTATGCTGCTTTTTCTTTCTTTTAGCCAATTGATGTGGTGATCTAGATGGATAGATTTTTTTGATATTGAACTATCTTTGCATTATTGGGATAACACCCAACCGATGATGGATTTTTTTTTTTTTTTTAGTTTTTAAAAAATTTGTTGTTTTTTCTTTTTTAGACAAGAGTTTCACTCTTGTTGCTCAGTCTGGAATGCAATGGCTCGACCTCGGCTCACCGCAACTACTGCCTCCTGGGTTCAAGCAATTCTCGTGACTCAGCCTCCCAAGTAACTGGGATTATAGGTGCATGCCACAATGCCCTGCTAATTTTTGTATTTTTAGCAGAGACAGCGTTTTACCATGTTGGTCAGGCTTGTCTCAAACACCTGACCTCAGGTGATCCGCCTGCCTCAGCCTCCCAAAGTGATGTATTATTTTTTAAACACTGGATTTGCTTGGCTAGGCTTTTGCGAAGGATTTGCTTGGCTAGGATCTATGATCATAAATAAAGTAAAATGAGCCCTCGATTTTCTCTTCTTGAATTCTTGGCCAAATCTTCTTGATTTGGGAATCAGGATTCTTCAGCCTACAGAGGCTGACAGCTTTCACTCTTTTTCTGTTTGCTGGAAGGACTTTTGTAAGACAAGAAGTAACTGTTTCTTTCTTTTTTGAGACAGGGTCTCACTCTGGCAGCCGGGCTAAAGTGCAGGTGGTGCAGTCACAGCTAACTGCAGTCTCAACTTCCCAGGTGCAAGCCATCCTCCCACCTCAGCCTCCCAAGTAGCTGGGACTACAGGCACAAACCACCACACCTAGCTAATTTCTTTTATTTTTTGTAGAAATGGAGTCTCACTCTGTTGCCCAGGCAGGGCTCAAACTCCTAGGCTCAGGTGAATTCTCCTGCCCTGACCTCCCAAAATACCAGGATTGCAGGCATGAGCCACTGCACCTGGTCAAGAAGTAACTGTCTCTTGTAAGTGTGGCAGGAATCACCTGTAAAACCATCAGGGTCTTGGGATTGTTGGGGAGATCTCTGAATACCATTTAGATGTCATTCATTTATAGACCAGGGCAGTGGCTCACGCCTATAATTCCAGCATTATGGGAGGCCAAGGCAGGCAGATCACCTGAGGTCAGGAGTTCGAGACCAGCCTGGACAACACGGGGAAACCCCACCTCTACTAAAATATAAAAAGTAGCTGGGTGTGGTAGTGCACGCCTGTGGTCCTAGGTACTTGGGAGGCTGAGGCACAAGAATCTCTTGAACCTGGGATGTGGAGGCTGCAGTGAGCCAAGATTGCACCACTGCACTCCAGCCTGGGTGACAGAGCAAGACCCTATCTTAAAATAAAATAAAAATGGCCAGTGCGGGGGCTCACTTTGAGAGGCTGAGGCGAGCGAATCATGAGGTCAGGAGTTTGAGTCCAGCCTGGCCAACATGACGAAACCCCATCTCTACTAAAAATACAAAAACTTAGCCAGACATGGTGGCGTGCAACTGTGATCCCAGCAACTCAGGAAGCTGAGGAAGGACAACTGCTTGAACCTGGGAGGTGGAGGTTGCAGTGAGCTGAGATCGCACCACTGCACTCTGGCCTGGGCAACAGAGCAAGACTCCATCTCGAAAAATAATAAAATATAACAAAAATGAAATAGTAATAAATAAATGGAATCCATTTACTATTGCATCACGTTCCTTGCCTGCCCTCCCCACCCCGCCACCATACCTCTGGTCAACCTCCTTCTGAAGCTCACGACTGCGTTCTTCCAACTGCTGCTGAAGCCGTTTTCGCTGCTGCTCTGGGGGCAAGTGGCTAAAATCCTCGGTCACCACTGTCTGCAAGGTGGGTATGGGGTTGAACTGGGGATCAAGGAGTCTAGGCTGCTGGACTCTGCACACGTCTGAGCTATTTCACTTCCTTCCCCAGCCACGGTTCTCGGCAGCGAGGCCATGCACAGAGCAAAGCGGGTCTGGGTTGGGCAACCAGGGAAGAGGGGCCCAGCCAGCGGCAGGAAGCGAGCCCAGGGTCCCGCCACCCGCCGCTGGGCAGGCTAGGGCCACCACCTCCTCCTGCCCCGAGGCCTCACTTACCCCACGGCTGCCTCGAAGGCTGCGGAAGGATGCTAGCCTCGGTTTGACCGACTTACTGATCTCACTCAGTATGGTCAAGGGGTCACGGCCGGAGCGGGGGGACGGGGGTCCATTAGGCAATGCCAAGGGTACGGGGCCCCCCAGGGGGGAGAGGGGTGGGGGGCGAGGCTACCGGCAGGGGGCGGGGAGGGGGATAGGTTGAAGGGGTGGGCGGGGGTAGGAAGATGCAGAGAATGAGGACGAATGGACGGAGGGATGGACGCACGGATGGACGGATGGACGCAACAAAGAAGAAAAGGAAAAACAAAATGGAGAAAGAAAAAAATGGTAAGAAAACCACAACTCAGGATGCGCAACCACACAGAGAAAAACGCATGCAAGAGCGACACAAAAAAATCTGGAAGGTGGCGGTGAGGAGGTTGAACTGTAAGCCCAAAAGCCAGAGCTCTCAGGCCCCCGGGTATCTCCTAGGTCTCTGGAAGGTGATGTCCAGGGGGCAAGCATGGGTCCAGGAGGCAGGGGGGCACATGTCTCTCTGTCCACTTAGCTTTCGGGGCTGACAGTCTAGAAGACGCATGCGGGAATCACGGTCTCAGACAGGTATGAGGCCACAGAGGCCACAAGCAGAGAGCGGAGCGGGAAGTAGGAAGGTGAGAGCGGTGGGGGCGTCAGAGGGTTAAGCCTGGAGATCACGGGTGTAAGTCGAGGAGAGGTAGGAAAGTTTAAGTCGAGAGGGCCCCGAGGTGTAAATCAAAGGTATAAACCAAGGGTGCCAAGCTCTGTGAAAATCCAAACAGCCAAGACAACAGGACGTGCAGGGTGGTTCCCAGATCCCACCAGCAGGATGGAGAGAGGAACTCGGGGAGTCCCCAGGGATGATGTCACCAGCCCTCAGGCCAGCCCTCAATTCCACCAGCAGGTCTTCTCCCAGCATCCCGAGAAGCAGCAAACAGACAGACGCCACAGACCTCCCCACCCCACCCCCGCTTCGCCTCCGGGGACTCCCAGGCCAATGGGCCCGCCCGCCTTCCTTCCCTCCAGCCCGGGCCAGCAGCCAGGAGGAAAATTCCTGCCCGGGACTCAGCGTTCAGGCGGCTGGGACTGACTCAGTAGGGGCCCCACTGTCCCCACCTCACTGTCCTCCCCCAGCATCCCAAGGGTCCCGGCCCCCACCTTGTTCTTCTTCCCAAAAGGCCAGCGCTTGGCACGGCTGCGGCCCGGGCCCCGGAGCTCAGGCCGTCCTTCCGAGGGGGTGCCCAGGCTGCTGTCCGAGGGTGCCCGGTTCATGGGCTGGCTGAAGTCCTCGAATTCCACGTCGCCCGGGCGGGCAAAACCTGACTTGTGCAGCTCTATAAGGACTTGGGAGTCCTGGGGGAGGGGCACAGGGGATGTGAAGTCAAGCGCCTTGCTTATGGGGACCTCCCTCTGCCCACCCCGCGGCCCACTGTTCCCAAAACAGCACCCACGTTCTTGGGATCCACAGCATGTGCCGCCACCTTCATGCCCTCCAAACACTTGGCGATGATGGGCACCACCTCCAGCTCGGCCTCCGACAGGAGCCCATACCCGGCACCCAGGTGGATAGCCCTGCGTTCGTCCATGTCCTGGAGCTTCTGTAGGGACGGGGCAAGTGGGGCTCAGGGGTGCTAACAGAGGTTCTAGAAGCACAGTGAGTCACTCTGCAACTATGACCCTGCTCCACACTGGCCTCAACCCCAAGCCAGTCTGGAGGGGAAGACAGAGTTGGGAAGAGAGACTCCAGCCCAGTGTGGTTGGGGAGAGACACAGTGCCCGGGGGATGGCAGATGGGGACACCTGCCTAGGGGGTCAGCAAAGGCTTCTCCACGGAGACAAGAGGGCAGGGATTTAAAGAAAAAGCGGAACCAGCCCTGATATTCCCAAGGCCAGGGACCGGGACAGAGAGTGGAGCACTCGATTAAAATCAAGAGGGGAACTTTGGCCGGGCGTGGTGGCTCATGCCTGTAATCCCAGCACTTTGGGAGGCCGAGTTGGGTGGATCATGAGGTCAGGAGTTTGAGACCAGGCTGGCCAATATGGTGAAACCCCGTCTCTACTAAAAATACAAAATTTAGCCAGGTGTGGTGCCGTGCACCTATAGTCCCAGCTACTCGGGAGGCTGGGGCAGAAGAATCACTTGAACCCAGGAGGCAGAGGTTGCAGTGAGCTGAGATCGCACCACTGCACTCCAGCCTGAGTGACAGAGCAAGACTCCATCTCAAAAAATAAAAAAAAGAAGAGGAGAAATTTGAGACCTTTCAGAAGGGTTGTTAGAGGTGGAGCTTAGGAGAATAAGGAGGAATTTCAAGAAGAAAGAAAGGTCGCTTGAGCCCAGGGGTTCCAGGCTGCAGTGAGCTGTGATCTTGCCACTGCTTGGGTAACAGAGCTGGGCCCCATCTCTCTATAGAAGTAAATAAACAAACAAATAAGTAAAAGGCATGCCCAGCAAGAAGACCAGCTGTACTAAAAGCACAGCATCTGACTGTTATTATCGGTTTCTGATTCACTTTCCATCTAGGGACTGGGACATTGCAGCTGGGGTTTTGATGAATGTGTAGGAGTTGGTTAACATTGGGGGCTTTCGGGAAGGTAGGTCTGAGAACTGGGAGCACTCACATCGAATATCTGGGGCATCTGTGAAAAATAGAAGTGGGCTTGGTCTCGGTTGAAGCGTTGTAGTTGAGCCGCATATTCGTTTTTGCTTTCTTCTGCCATATGACTCCGGAGGTGGGCTTGCTGCTTGGCCTGCGGAATGCAGAGGTGGAGGATACTGCCAGGTTCTGGTCACATCCCACCCAGATTCCCCCAAGTCTGTCCCAGACCCTGCCTCCCCTCCACACACACCTTCTCCACATCAGCCTTGGTGGCGTTGATATCCTGGTCTAGCCGCTCAGCATTCTGGGCTGCCTTCTCTGCCTCCCGGCAGTCCCGCTCAAATTTACGCTTACTCTGTGTAGGGGACAGAACCAGAGTGAAGGAGCTACCATCCCAAAGACAGCGGGTGGAAAGCCAGCTTTCAGGGATTGTTGGGATGTCACCCATAAGTAGGGGACAAGGGCATACTGGAAGCCTATGGGGGAGGGAAGGGCTAGGTCCGATAAAGAGGGCAGCTGCCTGACTCCACGATCCGCAACCCTCCCCCCTGCCTCCAGGCCATAGTCACTGCCGCCTCTGCACACTCACATTCTCCAGCTGTTTGAAGCCGTTTTCCAGCTGCTGCTGGGCCCTGCGTCCTTCTTGGAAGTGCTACAGAAAGAAGAGCGATAAGGCTCAACAGGGTTCCAGCAGGAGCCCTTTGCAAGACCTGGAGAGAGGGTTCCTCACCATCTTCCTCTCCTGTTTCATCTCTTGCGAGTACTTGGTCAGCTCTAGACACACACGGACACTGAGGTTCTCGGCCACCAGCTCCCGCTGGCCGGCAAAGTCATTCACTTCCTGGAGAATTTGTACGAAGGACTGCTGCTGGCTGAATCTGGGGTAGGATGAGAATCGTGGAACAGGGAGTCAGGCCCCCCCCAGTAGGCTGATGCCCCAGGACGCACCTCCAGATGGAAAAGGGTTAAGCCCCAAGAATTTCTTGCTCTGTTGCCCAAGCTGGAGTGCAGTAGCCTTGGCTCAGTGCAACCTCTGCCTCGCAGGTTCAAGCTATTCTCCTGCCTCAGCCTCCTGAGTAGCTGAGATTACAGGTGTGCACCACCACACTCAGATAACTTGTATTTTTAGTAGAGGCAGAGTTTCACCATGTTGGTCAGGCTGGTCTTGAACTCCTGACCTCGTGATCCACCTGCCTCAGCCTCTCAAAGTGAGATTACAGTCATGAGCCACCGCGCCCAGCCTAGCCTCAAGAATTTCATCCTTGAAGAGATGACAAATTCTGGTCCATATTCCTTAACCCCAACCTTTGAGTAGAATGCATTTTGTTGTTGTTGTTGTTGTTAGAGGTGACCACCCTAGCATTTTTTTTTTTTTTTTGAGACAGGGCTTGCTGTCACCCCACTGCAGTGCAGTGGCAAGATCCTGTCTCGTTGCAGCCTCAAAACTCCTGGGCTCAAGTGATCCTCCCACTTCAGCCTCCCAAACAGCTAGGACCACAGGCACACGCCACCAAACCTGGCTAATGTTTTAAATTGGAGATGAGGTCTCATTACATTGCCCGAGCTGGTCTCAAACTCCAATCACCCCTGAACTCCACCACTTCCTGCCTCGGCCTCCCAGAGTGCTGGGATTACAGGTGTGAGCCACCGCACTGGACCTTGAATGTATTTTGGAACTTAGAATTTTCCAGTTTTTGGTTTATTTTATTTTTTATTTTAAAGAAAAAGACGGGGTTTCACCATGTTGGTCAGGCTGGTCTTGAACTCCCGACCTCAGGTGATCCGCCCGCCTTGGCCTCCAAAGTGCTTGGATTACAGGCGTGAGCCACTGCGCCCGGCCAGAATTTTCCAGTTTTTAAAGATGGTGTACAAGGCTTATATCATCTTTTATGCATCATTTCCATGGGGTTGGGGATAGCTTTTTGTAATCAAACACCCTATCTGTTTTTCTTTTTTAAAACAATGAGAGGGATTAACATTCACGTGGGATAAAAATCAAAACTATAATTAATAGCCTGGCTGACATGGTGAAACCCCATCTCTACTAAAAATACAAAAATTAACTGGGCATGGTGGCAGGTGCCTGTAATCCCAGCTACTAGGGAGGCTGAGGTAGGAGAATCACTTGAACCTGGGAGGCAGAGGTTTCAGTGAGCTGAGATCGCGCCACTGCACTCTAGCCTGGGCAACAGAGTGAGACTCTGCCTTTAAAAACAAACAAACAAAAAAATTGGCCGGGCGCGGTGGCTCACACCTGTAATCCCAGCACCTTGGGAAGCCGAGGCAGGTGGATCACAAGGTCAGGAGATGGGAGACCATCCTGGCCAACATGGTGAAACTCTGTCTCTACTAAAATACCAGAAAGAAAGAAAAGAAAAAGCCCGGCATGGTGGCGCATGCCTGTAGTCCCAGCTATTCGGGGGGCTGAGGCAGGGGAATTGCTTGAACCCCGGGAGGCGGAGGTTGCAGGGAGCTGAGATGGCGCCACTGCACTCCAGCCTAGCAACAGAGCAAGATTCCGTCCCCCACCCAAAAAAATTAGTTCAGGTCAGAGATTGCCGCCAAATAAGTAACCAACACAACTTCATTTCCAGGGCTTTTTCGATTTTGGAACTGGGGACTCAAAGTAAAGTCAAATGCTCCTCACGACATTTATTTTAATACGGACTGCACACTTTTAACTCAGCTCGTGTTCATGCAAGCCCTACAAAGCTGGAGCAATCATCATCATCCCATTTCACAGAAGAGGAAAATAGAGGCACAAAACAAAAAAGTCATCTGCCTAAAGTGACTGCCTTGGTAACTGCTGGGGCCTCAGTATTTAATAGTTAAGGAAAATAGAGGCAGAGAACCTGAGTCACAAGCCCAAGGCAATTCATCTACATAGTAGTGGACTCAGGATTCCAACCCAGATAATCCCGCATCTTACATCCAAGCTCTCACCTCTAGAGAGGAAGTGAGATGAGCAGTGGGGTGTCCCAGCCGAGGGAGGGGAAGGGAGACCCATGCTCCGTCCTCCCCCACCAAATCTAGCCCTGCAGCCCCTCTCCAACCTTACTTGGACTCAGGATCATCCTTGGCAGGTCTCTTGGGCAGATATTTTTTCACCAGGCTCCTAAGGGGAGACAGAGGGAGGAGGGCTGAGCCCACAGCCCTCCCACCCTACCCCTCGCCCCAGGCGTGCCCAGCGCCCACCGTAGCGTCCACTCCAGGGTCTCACCGCAGTTGCTTGGCGTAAGCTTGTTCCACCTCCGTGCGTTCTTTCACGAACTTTACGTATCTGTCCAACAGGTCCAGACCCCACTGCGTGTGGCGCTCGAGCACCTCGAATTGATCCTGGCAGGGGGTATGGTGGGGGAGGAGGGGAGAGGGGCCGGGGTCAAGATCTTGGGACCCCACAGTTCGCCGACCAGACTCCCAGGGAGCCCCAAGGCTCTGCGCTCCTAGGAGGAGTGGCTTCCCGGCGCCGCCCAGGCGTGGCGCGGGGGGGGGAGGCAGGAAACTGGCGGGAACCCCCTCGCCTTCCCGGGAAGGGCCAGAGAACAGCGCCCAGGCCCCAGCCACCCCGGCCGGGAGATGGGGGGTCTCCGACTTAAGACTGCCAAGAGGGGCGTGGAAGGGGGGCAGGGCCACTCCCTCAGCTCAGGCTCCCCTAATCCCCCCGGATTCCGGAAAATCCGGCCAGCCCAACTTGAGTCTAGGCCAGAGGGGAAGGGTTCCTCGCAGACTGAGGGCCCCTGAGTGGCCAGGGGGCAGGCACCAGGTTCTCTGAATCTCCCTGCCTCCCAGGATCCCCCAGTGAGTGACTCAATTTCCCCCACTGACCCCACTACACCTCCAAAAGAAATTGCAAAGTTGGAGGAGGGGATGGCAGTCTGGTTACCCCCGCGGCACTAAGAACTCAGGGATTCCACCGCCCCCAGGAATGGGAGGGGTCAGAGGTCCGGCTAGGATAGGGGGAAATTTCTGGGGCTTCCAGGGCTGAGGATAGAGGTGACCAGTGGGCGGTCCCGCCCTGGGCCTGGGGCGAGCAGGGGGAAGCCAGGGAGGGGGGTCAAGCCGAGCTTAGCATCCCCCTTCCCCTCCAGGAGCGTCCCCAGCCCCTAGGTGTTAATTAATGGCGAGGAAAAGGGCGGAGAGGACTTCTAAGTTCCACGTGGGTGGGGATCAGGGTGACCAGAGGGTCCCCTCCCCCCTCTCTGCCGGACAGGAGGACGACGGGCAGGGACCCAGGGGCCGTAAGATAAGCCGCCTGCCCCGCCAGGGCGCCCAAAATAGGTGACCTCTCCCAGCCGCCCGGCCTGGTCCCAGGATTCCTTCTGCCCTTCTCACTCCCAACCCTGTGCCTCAGTTTCCCCACGCCGGTCCGGGAAAGTCGCTTTTTGCCCCTGAACGTGCTGAGACTCCCAGATAAACTCCGAGAGAGGGCGAAGGGTGGAGGGCGGGGATCCACGGGTCGGTGGAAGGGAAAGGCGCGGAGCCCCCGCTAAGATATGCTGGGGACAAAAGCGGGGGTGCCTGGACCCCAGCAAGGGGGAACTTAGAGGCGGGACGATTGGACTTACCCACAGCTCAGTGCCCCAATCCATGCTGCTCCCGCCGCCGCTGCCGCCGCAGCCACCACCGCGCCCGGTCCCCGCCGCCCGCCGCCCTCCCCGGGGAGACTCTGCCGAGGGCGGTGCGCCTGGCCCCGCCCCGCCCCGCCCGGCCCCGCCTACCCCAGACTCTTCCACGCCCCTCTGCACGCTTGTCCACGCCCCCCTGGACGCTCTGCCACGCCCCCGCCCGCGCGGAGCCCAAGCCCTGCGCTTCAGAGGCGGGGCCCCGAGAAGGCGGGGCCCAACGGACGCCCCCCGCCCCCTTTTAAAGCAAAGGTGCCACTAGACGCCGCTGGACCGACCCCTTAAAGAACCCCCACCCATTTTTCCAAGACCCTGGGACCCCTCTCATCCTCCTATCTTCCTTCCCTGCTCCAAACGGTTTTTCCTATCTCCTTTTCCCCTTTCTCCGCGATTATTCCTTAAAGGGCCAAGACACTAAAACTCCAAACCCAAGGAGTCTTTCCTCAACCCCGTTGCAGGGGGATCCTGAGGTCACCCCGTTCTTGCGAGACGGCCCGGCTCCAGGCGTCTAGGTTCGTCCCACTAATGGTCTGGTCCCTCCGGCCACAGGGCGGATGAGGACTTCGATCCAGCCCGGGACGCGCCTCCGCCAAGGCCGGGTCCATTAGCTCCCTCACCGCATCCTGCCTTCCCTCCCCCAGAGTCTCCGCTGGGAAACTGAGGACGGGCTGTCCTTGGGATGCGAGGCCCAGGCCCTTCCCCAGCTGCGGTCCAGTTCGCGCCTGCATCTGTCCATTTTCCAGTCTCATCCATGGAGGTTGAATCTGGTTGAATTCTCAGTACTGCCCCTGGGATTCCGACTCCGCCCCTCCCCCAGACGTCTGGGGCCCAGGGGAAGGGAAGTTTGTCACTTCTCCCATAAAAGTCTGTTCACACCTTATAAATCCCTTTGAGGTGCTGGGATGAAAGAGGAGAGGAGGCACCGGGGATTCCCACCCCCATTCTCTCCAGCTTTTGGCCCTTTCTGTAGCTACAGAGAAGGCGGGGCGTCTTGCAGGGGGTCCCTTGAGGATACGTTCCCCTTACACAGAGCACCCAGGATCCCAGGACAGAGAGATACGGGGGAACCCAGGAGGAGAGCTTTGGGACTGATGGCTCTGCTGGGACCTGGCCCCACCTGCTGGTGGCTTCTGAGCTAGAAAACGTCTGATCGTAGTTGGGCAATTGAATGCAGTGAGTTCAGTGGCTCGTCTGAAATGGGGGCTCAGCCTAGCAAAATTCTGAGCTCAACTCTGGTCAGACTCAAACTGGAATTAGGGTTCAGCCCAGGTCAGCACCACGGTGGGGACTGGGTCTCAAACTGAGGTCGGAGGCGTAACCAGACGGATTAGCAATCCAGGGTTCAGGTCCAATCCGGAGTCAGGACTAGTCCAGATCGGCGGCCTAAACCAGAGATTAAGCCTCAGTATGCGGTGGGGGCGCGGGGGGGCGAGTGGGTGTCAAAGTTTCAGGCTGAAGCTGGGGCTCAACTGCAGGGAGGGAGTTCACCTAGGTTCAGCCCGAAGTCCAGTCTAGCCTGGAATCTGGCGGTGGGGCTCCAATTGCCTCACTCTGGAATAGGAGGCTTAGCCTAAGGCTGGGGTCTCAGCCTGGGGTCACAGGTCATCCTCGGGTCAAACTTTAACCTGAGGCCAGCTTTAGGCCTCTCTGTGGACCAGAAAGATTAGGAAAACAGGTCAGGCCTGAACAGATGCGTGTGTTTACCAAAAGCCTGAGTTCTGGCTGGGAGCCACTTCCCTAGGGCAAGAAGAGGAAGTCCGTCTTTGGGGTACTGGGAAATGTAGTTTATTTAATGCCTTGTTGCGCTTGTCTGGTTCCGCTGCATTCTGGGTAGTGTAGTCCTGGACCGTTAAGAGTGGGTGGAGAAATTTCGCCTCAAGGCCGGATATCAGATCCATCATAATTGGTTAGATGAACTGCTCATTAAATCACATCCTGGACAATCTTTATAGCGATTGGTGAGGGTGAGAGAGTGTTACGCGCTATTGGCACTCCCATTCGGAACCGGTGCTGTCCATCGGATGTCGTAAGAAGGCGGGCTTGCGGAGAGACAGTTTCTGATTGGCTGGCGCGCTGGAAACTCCGAAGCGCCGGGCCCCGCCGTGCGGCGATTGGCTGACCGGTGGGCGGGCTTGGGAGCCAGAGGCGGAGTCGGGGAGGCGGTGGCTCCAGAGATGGCAGTGAACGAGAGGAGGGGGCTCGGCCGCGGGAGCCTCGTGGAGTGCGGGCTGCGGCTACTTCTGCTGCTGCTGCTGCTACTGCTGGGCAGCTGCTCCGGGCGCATCCACCGGCTGGCGCTGACGGTGAGGCCCACCGCGCGGGGGTCTGGGGTGGGGTGGGCGCAACTTTGTCTCGGAGAAGCCTTGGCTTGGAGTGGTCTCGTCCGGCCTCCCCTGCAACCGACGCGGGATGGAGTGGTCCGGCGCCCCCCGTTTCCCGGTCCGGAGTGGTCTAGTCCCGGGATCCCCTTCCGTTCTCCGGATGGAGTTGCCAGGCCGTCTCGCTAGGGTCGGGCCCCTCCCTTCGGGGGCGGGGCTCCATCTCTTGGGAACACCGCCCCCAACGCTGGGTCTTAGTCCTTTACATTCTTGAAATCACTTTTGGGGCCCTGGGGAACCTGGAGCCGCACAGCGGGGGCCTGGTAGGCTATGGAGTGGGGTCCTCTGGCCACTTAATAGGATTTGGGGGGTTCTGTTGAAATGCTGCTAGGAGCTCAGCTGCAATCTAGAAATTCTTCCAGGAGGTGAAGGCCAGGCGCACCAAGGTGAACAACTGCTCTGCGGGTGGTGCTCACCCCGGTGGGGGGACTTCCAGATGCCCCAGAATCTCTGTTCCTGGCTCTCAGAACAGAGGTCAGAGAAGAAGAATCCAAGGCCACCCTTTCCCTGCAGGGAGGAAGTCCTGCTCAACTTTCTCTTATTCTCTGGGCCTGTCCTAAATAGAGGGGTACCAGGAGGCCCTTTGGCAGGGTGAGGGGGGGGCGCTCATGCCAGGTCTCTGGGGCTGGGCAGGCTGAAGCGGTTTGAACTGCCTCTGCCTCCTTGGTCTCCGGCAGGGGGAGAAGCGAGCAAACATCCAGCTGAACAGCTTCGGTTTTTACACCAATGGCTCCCTGGAGGTGGACTTGAGCCTCCTGCGGCTGGGGCTCCGGGAGGCAGAAGAGAAGTCCCTGCTGGTGAGATGCCTTGAGGAGTTTGCTGGAGGAGAGCAGGGTGCAACCCCCCCGATTCTGGGTTCCCAGCTCTGCTTCTACCCATGTGATCTGTGCAAATCCCGTGATCTCTCAGAGCCTCAGTTTCCTCATCTGTACTGGGAATAATAATGTCTTACACAGCATGTGCTAGGCACTTTTCTTAAGAGCTGAGGGACAGGTGGGGCGCGGTGGCTCATGCTTTGTAGTCCTAGCACTTTGGGAGGCCAAGGTGGGAGGATCGCTTGAGGCCAGGAGTTCAAGACAAGCCTGGGCAACATAGTTAGACCCTGTCTCTACAAGAAGTTTTAAAAGTTAGCCAGGCAGCCGGGCATGGTGGCTCACGCCTGTAATCCCAACACTTTGGGAGGCTGAGGTGGGTGGATTGCTTCAGGTCAGCAGTCTGAGACCAGCCTGGCCAACATGGCGAAACCCCATCTCTACTAAAAATACAAAAATTAGCCAGGCGTGGTGGTGGGCACCTGTAATCCCAGCTACTTAGGAGGCTGAAGCAGGAGAATCACTTGAACCCGGGAGGCAGAGGTTGCAGTGAGCCAAGATTGTGCCATTGCACTCCAGCCTGGGCCACAGCGAGACTCCATCTCAAAAAAAAAAAAAGATCGTCAGGCTTGGTGAGGTGTGCCTGTAGTGCCAGCTAGTCGGGAGGCTGAGGTGAGAGGATGCCTGGGAGTTCGAGGCTGCAGTGAGCTGTGATTCTGCCACTGTATTCCAGCTTGCGCAACAGAATGAGGTTCACCTTCCTCCCTGATTCTGAAAAAAAAAGAGCAAGAGTGTGTGGGATCTAGCACATGGTAGATGTTCAGTCAGTGTGAGGTTAGGTTTCTGTTGCTACCGAGAGGGATAACTGGGAGGTCGCTACTGTCCCTCACACTCTCCCCGTTTTTTCCACACACCAGGTGGGGTTCAGTCTCAGCCGGGTTCAATCTGGCAGAGTGCACTCGTATTCAGTGAGTGGAGGGAATGGGGAAGGAGGGAGAAGGGGCCGGAGGGAGGGGTTGGTGTCCATCTTCTGCACCTGTAACTCAAAGGCCCCTGTTCTCTCTCAGAGGCAGGAGCAGAAAGAGCTCCTGGGTGGACCGGGAGGGAGACAGGGTGGAGCTGGGCCAGGGGAGGAGTAACCAAAACTCCCTCCGGCCCACCCCCAGACTCAGGATTTCCAGGACTGCCCTCTCCAGAAAAACAGTAGCAGCTTCCTGGTCCTGTTCCTCATCAACACCAAGGATCTGCAGTGAGTTGGGGACCGGGGCTCACTCAGATCCTTCATTTGCATTTCCCCGGTGTGATGCCCGCAGACACCTGAGCTGATCAAGTGGGATGAGCGGCAAAGAGAGAAGAGGCCACTTACTTTTTAGTTTTGCCTTCAAGCCTTGTGATTATTGGAAGGAAGGAGAGAGGGACCCAGCGGGTATTGGTGTCTCAGGGCAGAAGACCCGGATACAGAGCATTGTTGTGAGAAGGAATAACGATTGTTCGTCCATATTGGGTGCTTCCCGTGTGCCAGGCCATGTCCTGGAGCTTTAACACATTAATTCATCCGTTCCTTACCCTGCGATCATCTCCGCTCTTCAGAGGAGAAAACTGAGTCCCAGGAACTGGGATGCGGAGTCAGGCAGCCTGGGACCAGGGTCTGACAATACCATGTTGCTTCTCTGTAGATAAGTGTTTCCTTTTTGAATAATATACTTAGGGCAGGGGCAGTGGCTCATGCCTCTAATCCCAGCACTTTGGGAGGCCGAGGTAGACAGATCCTTGAGCCCAGCAATTGTAGACCACCCTGCTGCAACTTTACCTTGTCTCCCCCTCAAAAAAAAAAAAAAATACAGAAATTAACCAGGCTTAGTGGCGCATGCCTGTAGTCCCAGCTACTCTGGAAGCTGAGGTGGGAGGATTGCTGGAGCTGGGGAGGTGGAGGTTGCAGTGAGCCAAGACTGCACCGCTGCATTCCAGCCTGGAGAGCCTGTCTCAAATAATAATAATAATAAAGTAGGGCTGGCCACAGGAGCTCATGCCATTAATTCCAGTGCTTTGGGAGGCTGGCTGAGCCGGAGGATCACTTGAAGCCAGGAGTTTGACACTAGCCTGGGCAACGTAGGGACACCAACCCCCTATACAAAATTTAAAAATGAGGTCAGTGGGTGCGGTGGCTCACACCCGTAATCCCAGCACTTTTGGATGGTGGAACGGGCAGATCACGAGGCCAGGAGATCGAGACCATCCTGGCTAGCACGGCGAAACCCTGTCTCTACTAAAAATACAAAAAATTAGCCAGGCGCAGTGGCACACACCTGTAGTCCCAGCTACTCAGGAGGCTGAGGAAGGACAATTGCTTAAACCCGGGAGGCGGAGGTTGCAGTGAGCTGAGATCATGCCATTGGGCTCCAGCCTGGTCAACAGAGTGAGACTCCATCTCAAAAAATGAAAAATTAGCTAAGCCTGGTGGCGTGTGCCTGTGGTTCTTCTGCGCCGGAGGCTAAGTGGGAGGATTGCCTGATCCCAGGAATTTGAGGCTGCACTGAGCTGTGATTGCACCACAGTGCTCCAGCTTGGGCGACAGAGCAAGACCCTGTCTCTAAAGAAAAGAGAAAAAGAGTAGATTGATGCCATGGGAAATGACAAATAATTGCTGGTGCAAGCGGCATGTGAAGGCGGCAGCCGCCTTGACCGGTGGGCACCAAATGCTGAAACTCAGTGATAACTGAATCGGCTGGACCCCGCCCCGCAGGGAGGACACGCAGAGGGTCCCAGAGGCCACTGAGTCCTTTGCCCCGGCTTGCGTGCCTGACCCCAGGTTCAGCCCCCAGCCGCATTCCCTGCCCCACCCCTCACCCCAGGGTCCAGGTGCGGAAATATGGAGAGCAGAAGAAGTTATTCATCTTTCCCGGGCTCCTCCCCGACGTGCCCTCTGAACCAGGGCTCCCGAAGCCAGAGCCCACAGTACCCCGCAAGGTGGATAGCGGTGAGTCAGCCTGGCTATGCAGGCAGGGGTGGATGGGCAGGTCTGCCCTCTGCGTTTTCCCGCCATCCCTCTATCCGTCCATCTCCGGAAATCACTCCCCGGTCTCTTCTAGGGACCTCTACGGCCAGCAAGCCCAAGTCAACACCCGCAGTGTCTCAGGTTTGGGGGAGGCAGGGCAGGAGGGAAGAAGGCACACCCCAGGGGCCACAGGGACCCAGTGCCAGCTTATGGAGGGGCTCTGTCCCTTCAGAGTCCTAGCGGGAAGGACAAGGAGCTGGTGTTGGGCCTGAGCCACCTGAACAACTCCTACAACTTCAGTGTGAGTGTCCTTGGCGCCTGCGGCCCTGCCATCACCCCAGAGCATGTGACCCCCAAGCTGAGCCCTCCTCTCTACCCCCGCCCAGTTCCATGTGGTGATTGGCTCTCAGGCGGAGGAAGGCCAGTACAGCCTGAACTTCCACAACTGCAACAATTCGGTGCCAGGAAAGGAGCATCCGTTCGACATGACGGTGAGTGGAGGGGAGGGCCGCAGCGCCGGGGAGGGCGGGCAGTGCCGGGGTGGGGGGGGTGGCAGCACGGGGCAGGGGGGCGGCAGCGCTGGGGCGGGGGAGCCGCAGCGCCGGGGGTGGGGGCGGGCCACAACATCCAGGAGGGCAGCAGTGCTGGCGAGCACCCACTGCGGGCCAGGAGTGCCACACCCTGCTTAGCTTCTCGCAGCCCTCCCAGGTGCGAAGTGAGAGCTGTTACACCCATTCAGGAGATGGGGCCAACTGAGGCCCAGTAGAAAGTGGGAGAGCTGGCTAGGTGCGGTGACTCACGCCTGTAATCCCAGCACTTTGGGAGGCCAAGGCAGGCGGATCACGAGGTCAAGAGATGAGACCATCCTGGCCAACATGGTGAAACCCCATCTCTACTAAAATTACAAAAATTAGCTGGGCATGGTGGCACATGCCTGTAATCCCAGCTACTCCAGAGGCTGAAGCAGGAGAATCACTTGAACCTGGGCGGCAGAGGTTACAATGAGCCGAGATCGTGCCATTGCGCTCCAGCCTGGCAACAGAGTGAGACTCCGTCTGAAAAAAAAAAAAGCGGGAGAGCTGGAGACCCTCAGTCACTGCTCTCCAAGGCCAGAGGCAGGGCTGTGTCCCCGCCGCCACCCACCACTGCCTCCTCCCCAGGTAATGATCCGGGAGAAGAACCCCGACGGCTTCCTGTCAGCGGCGGAGATGCCTCTTTTCAAGCTCTACATGGTCATGTCCGCCTGCTTTCTGGCTGCTGGCATCTTCTGGGTGTCCATCCTTTGCAGGAACACGTAATGCCCCTGCCTCTGGGGGTCCCCCATTTCTCTTCACCAGACCCCCATCCCTATCCCTGGCTGATGCCCCCACCCCCATCTCTCCCTGACCCTCCCACCAGGTACAGCGTCTTCAAGATCCACTGGCTTATGGCGTCCTTGGCCTTCACCAAGAGTATCTCTCTCCTCTTCCACAGCGTGAGAGCCTTGGACCAGGGAGTGGCGAGGGTGGGCTGGAGGAGACCATCCGGGCCATCCCCCATCTCTGCAGTCCCTGGGCTTGTGGGAGGGCCATCTGCCAGCTATCCACGTATCCACCCATCTTACCAATGTGGCCAGCCGCCCATCCCCTCTGTCTGTCCGCCAGTCCTGGGCAGCTCTGTCCACTACTGTCTCTTGGTTCAGCTGTGACTGTCCGCCTCATTGATTGTCCAACAATTCGCCCCTCCAACTGTGACCATTCCCTCCATTTTTTCAGCCCTGATTACCACTTTTGAGTCCTATGCACCATCCTCAGTATTCAGCTTTCTGACCACCCATCTGATGGTGATGGTTCGTGTTCCTAATCCCCCCGCACCGTCACCGTCCTCCGCCCCTCTGTCCGCCTCACTGTCCGTCTGTCCGTCCACCCCCAGATCAACTACTACTTCATCAACAGCCAGGGCCACCCCATCGAAGGCCTCGCCATCATGCACTACATCACTCACCTGTGAGTGCCCCGCTCTTCCGTGTAGCTGGCGGGGGCTGGTCAGGGGAGGGTGGGCCCCCACCGCATCATCACGCCCTCCCCTGCTCCCCCAGGCTGAAGGGTGCCCTCCTTTTCATCACCATCGCCCTGATTGGCTCAGGCTGGGCCTTCATCAAGTACGTCCTGTCGGATAAGGAGAAGAAGGTCTTTGGGATCGTGATTCCCCTGCAGGTGCAGATGGAGCAGGGAGCAGGGGAGGGCTGAAGGCGGCGGTGGGCGTGGAGGGAAGCAGGCCGGGCAGTGCCCACCCAACCCCGCTGCTCGCGCAGGTCCTGGCCAACGTGGCCTATATCATCATCGAGTCCCGAGAGGAGGGCACCAGTGACTATGGGCTGTGGAAGGAGATTCTATTCCTGGTGGACCTCATCTGCTGCGGCGCCATCCTCTTCCCCGTCGTTTGGTGAGGACCCTGCCCCCAGGCCGAGGCCCTGCCCCATGCCCATGGGCGATGTCCTCACTGACCACACCCTGTGTCCCCCACCTGTCCCAGGTCCATCCGGCATCTCCAGGACGCGTCTGGCACAGACGGGAAGGGTGAGGCCCTGAGCCTTCGGACCCTCCGTTCATGCCCCCTTCCTGCCCCGGGCCCTTCATTCTGCCCCTTGGACACCCCTCCTGGCCTCTCTGCCCAGCCCCCAGGCTTCTGCCTCCCTGAACACCCCAGTCTGTATTCTCTTTCTCCTGAATGCCCTCATCTGGCTTCTCTGCCCCGTTGGGTGGCCCTTTCTCCTCTGTGATCTCCCTCTTCGGCCTTTCTGCGCCCCTAATGTCCCCTCCAGACTTTCTGCTCCTTGGACACTCCCTCAGATGTCCTGTTTGTCCCCTCCCCCAGTGCCCTTCCCCTCCCTCCCACCCTCAGTCTCCCCTGACCCCCGTCTCTGTGCCCACCCTCAGTGGCAGTGAACCTGGCCAAGCTGAAGCTGTTCCGGCATTACTATGTCATGGTAGGAGCCCGACTCACTCACGGTGGCCGGGGGGAGGGGAATGGGGGGACCACCGGCCTGCTGTGCGCCCACCCCAGCCCCATCCTGAGGCCCGCACCAGGCGCCCTGGCCCGCGGTCCTGCAGTCCTGGCTTCATGCCTGCACCGCCCCGGCAGGTCATCTGCTACGTCTACTTCACACGCATTATTGCCATCCTGCTGCGGGTGGCTGTGCCCTTCCAGTGGCAGTGGCTGTACCAGGTGAGCCTGAGGCCCCAGTGGGACAGGAGGGCAGCCACGGTGGAGGTGGGGTGCGCCTGACGCCCCTGCTCTGCCCTGCCCCCAGCTGTTGGTGGAGGGCTCCACCCTGGCCTTCTTCGTGCTCACGGGCTACAAGTTCCAGCCCGCAGGAGACAACCCGTACCTGCAGCTGCCCCAGGAGGACGAGGAGGACGTCCAGATGGAGCAAGTGTGAGCACGGGCACGGTGGGCAGGGCGGCGGCTCTGGGGGTGGAGTGGGGGGTAGGCAGCTCTACAGGCAGGGTGGGCGGGGGCAGGGACCGCAGCAGGCCTGGGGGCAGTGTTCGGGCAGAGGCTGGTGTTGAGGAGGACTGGAGGGGAGGTGAGGGTGGCCAGGGCAGCTCTGTGGGTGGGGACTGGACCTCTGTGGAGTGCCTGAGGCCAGGCTAAGATGAGGGTGGGGTTAGGGCCGCTAGGGAGACTGCCAGGCTGGCCCTGGGGGTGGGGTGGGCGGGGCCTAAGTGGTTGGAGTAGAATGGGTGGGGTCTGGGCTGCTGTGAGGTGGAATGGGCAGGGCCAGGGCTACTCTGGGAATGCGGGGTGGGGCTTAGGTGATTGGAGTAGAATGAGTGGGGCCTGAGCTGCTGTGGGGTGGGCTGGGCGGGGGCGGAATGGGTCTGGGGTAGAGTGGGCAAGGCCAGAGCTGCTGGGGTGGTGGTGGGCGGGGCCTGAGTGGTTCCGGGTAGAGAAGGTGGGGCCTGGTGCTCTTCGGTGCTGGCGCTGGACGGCCTCCTTGCTGTCTGCCCCTAGAATGACGGACTCTGGGTTCCGGGAAGGCCTCTCCAAAGTCAACAAAACAGCCAGTGGGCGGGAACTGTTGTGATCACCTTCACATTTCAGACCAAAGTGTCCTCCTCCCGCAGCGCTTCTCACTCCTGCCCCTCTTCCACAGCGTATGTGGGGAGGTGGAGGGGGTCCATGTGGACCAGGAGCCCAGATCCCTGGGACCCCGGTTCCCCAATAAGCCCATTTGGAGGAAGAGCCCCTTCCTCCCCGCAAGTGTTGGGCAGCCCTGTCCTCACCCCGGGACCACCCCTCCCTTCCAGCCATATGTACAATAATGACCAATCTGTTTTGCTACGCCGGTGTCTTGCCTTTTTGGGGACTGAGGTCTACACAGAGATCGTGTAAAATTGTAAAATGTAGAAACCTGTTTTTGCTGTGTGAGGTGGGGCGGGAGCGGGCACAGGGTTCACGGCTTTGCACATTCAGTAAATATCCATTGAGCAACCACTGCATGCAGGGCCCAATGCCAGGCGCTGGGGACGGAGCAGTGACCAAGACCCACCTGGTCCCAGCCCTCGAGGGGCTCCCAGTGTCCACGGTGGGGGTCAGGCAGAGGGACAGGTCACCTGGCAGTACCATCACTGAGCCATCGGCCCTCTGACAGCTGACCCAGCCTCGGGGGTCAGGAAAGGTCAGCAGAAACATGGCGGAAGAGTTCATGCCCAGATGAGGGAACCGCGTGCATGAAAGCTGGGGGCGAAGGGAGAATGGGGATTTGAAGACCCCCCAGGTGGCTCAGGCTACGGAGGAAAAGAAAGAATGGGCCGGGTGCAGTGGTGGGTGCCTGTAATCCAAGCACTTTGGGGAGGCTGAGGCAGACGGATCCCTTGAGGTCGGGAGTTCAAGACCAGCCTGGCCAACATGGTGAAACCCCAACTCTACTAAAAATACAAAAATGAGTCTGGTGTGGTGGTGAGCAACTGTAATCCCAGCTACTCAGGAGGCTGAAATGGGAGAATCACTTGAGCCAGAAAGGCAGAGTTTGCAGTGAGCAAAGATTGCACCATTTTACTCTAGCCTGGGCAACAGAGCAAGGCTCCATCTCAAAAACAGTAATAACAGAAGCTAAGCACGGTGACAAGTGCCTGGAGTAACTGCCGCTACTCGGGAGGCTGATGCAGGAATATCACTCCAGCCCAGGAGTTAAAGACCAGCCTGGGCAACATAGTGAGACCCCATCTCAAGAAAAGAAAAAATAATACGAGATAATGCAGAGTGATAGCTACGCCATACTGTATATTAAGGCTTCCATGGATTTTAGTTTGTTAAAAAGCCTATGAGCAGCAGGGTATAAAGCCCTTTTTTTTTCTTTTTCTCTTTTTCTTTTTTTTTTCTTTGAGATGGAGTTTCACTCCTGTTGACCAGGCTAGAGTGCAATGGCTCGATCTCTGCTCACTGAAACCTCTGCCTCCTGGGTTCAAGCAATTCACCTGCCTCAGCCTTCTGAGTAGCTGGAATTGCAGGCATACGTCACCACGCCTGGCTAATTTTGCATTTTTAGTAGAGACGGGGTTTCTCCATGTTGGTCAGGCTGGTCTCAAACTCCCGACCTCAGGCAGTCTGCCCGCCTTGGCCTCCCACAGTGCTGGGATTACAGATGTGAGCCACCGTGCCCAGCCCCAAGAAACCTTTTTGAGGTCACACAGCTAATGAGTGAGTGGGAGACTCAGGGCTCAAAGCCAGACACTGACTGCTCATTGCTGCTCTGTAGCTAGACTCTCTGGGACCAAACCTCTCAGCCTGTTGGCATTTGCTGTGTGGCCCTTGATCACTGGCTTACCCACTGTTTCCTTGCATGTAACATGGGGCCTCCTAAGTTTGTTGAGTATCTCACATACAATAGGTGTCAGTGGCTTGACACAGCGCCCAGCTTTACAGCCTCAGCCTGATATCTAGGGGACCAGCCCTGAATCTCGAGGGGCGACTGCGGAATTCGAGATCCACTTGTGCACATGCGTAAGAGCAGGCTCCCAAGGTGGGTCTCCACCCCCCGCCCACCCACCCTTCAACTACAGCACCCACAGGGCCTTTTGGAGCTCGGCCATGCCTTCCTTGCTGAAGGCCACAAGCACAGTACAGCGGCAAGGAGCAGGGCTGGGGCGACGTCTTCCTGTAAGCAGAAACAAATATAGCTGGGGCCCAGATGAATACATGGCCTGGTCAGACAAAGAAGGAAGTGGGAGGCATTGCCGACTGGGGAAGTTACATGAACAAGGCGGGGAAGGCTGGGATGGCCCGCAAGGCTGGAGTGGGGCAGGAGGAAGGCGAGAGAAGCTGGCAGAGTCCTAAAGACAGGCAGGCACATGGGGCTTCATGCAGGGGTCCACGGGAGCCATGGAGGAATGTAAAGCAGGGGAGGAGCATGGCCAGAGAGAGATGTTTGAATCCATGTGCATGCTGCGGTCGGCTGAGTCATGGTCCCCTCAAAGATGTGCACATCCAGCCGGGCACTGTGGCTCATGCCTGTAATCCCAGCACTTTGGGAAGCCGAGGCAGCTGGATCACTTGTCAGGGGTTCGAGACCAGTCTGGCCAACATGGAGAAACCCCATCTCTACTAAAAATACAAAAATTAGCTGGGCGTGGTGGTGGGCACCTGTAATCCCAGCTACTCAGGAGGCTGAGGCAGGAGAATTGCTTGAACCTGGGAGGTGGAGATTGTAGCAAACCATAATCACACCACTGTACTCCAGCCTGGGTGACAGAGCGAGATCCTGTCTCAAAAAACAAAAAAGAAAGAAAGATGTGCACATCCGAATCCCAAGGCCTTGTGGATGTATTCTGTCACGTGGCAAAAGGGACTTTGTGAGTGGGATTACGGTTCTTAAAATTGGGGGATTATCTTGAATTATCTGGGCATGCCCAATATTGTCACAGGGGTCTTTATAAGAGGGAGGTGGGAGGGTCAGAGTTAGAGGAGACGCAGTGACAAAGACAGAAGCTGCAGTGATTCTGAGGAATGGGCCACAAGCCATGGAATGCACGTGGCTCCTAGATGATGAACAAGGCAAGGAAACGGGTTCACCTGTTTCCTCCAGAAAGGAATGCAGTCCTGTTGACACCTTGATTTTACACTTCTGACCTCCAGAACTGTAAGAGAATAAACGTGTTGTTTTAACCTACCAAATGTGCAGTAGTCTGTTGCTGCAGCAGTTAAGAACTCAGGCAGTTGGCCGGGCGTGGTGGCTCACGCCTATAATCCCAGCACTTTGGGAGGCCGAGACAGGTGGATCACGAGTCGAGATCGAGACCATCCTGGTCAACATGGTGAAACCCCGTCTCTACTAAAAATACAAAACTTAGCTGGGCGTGGTGGTGTACGCCTATAGTCCCAGCTACTCGGGAGGCTGAGGCAGGAGAATTGCTTGAACCCAGGAGACGGAGGTTGCAGTGAGCCGAGATCGCACCATTGCACTCCAGCCTGGGTAACAAGAGCGAAACCCCGTCTCAAAAAAAAAAAAAAAAAAAGAACTCATGCAGTTTAAGAGCACACGCTCTATAGAGCCCAGCTGCCTGAGTTCAGATGTCGGCACTTATCGGCTGCAGGAACTTGGACAAATGGCAGAAGGCTGTGTTTCTTCATCTGTAAAGTGGGGCAATGATACTGCCTGTGGCATGTGGCATAAGCAAGGGTTAAAGTACATGAAATAGATAAGATGCCACCACCAGCATCTCATAGGCGTTTGTGAACACGAGTGCACATTCATGTGTTATACATGATGGTTGTCAAAGGAATACAAAGGTGGGATTTTTGTTGTTTAGACAGTCTCGCTCTGTCGCCCAGGCTGTAGTGCAATAGCATGATCTCAGCTCACTGCAACCTCCGCCTCCCAGGTTCAAGTGATTCTCCTGCCTCAGCCTCCCAAGTAGCTGGGATTACAGGTGCCCACCACCACGCCTGGCTAACTTTGTATTTTTAGTAGGGACAGGGTTTCACCATGTTGGCCAGGCTAGTCTCAAACTCCTGGCCACAAGTGAGCCACCTGTCTCGGCCTCCCAAAGTGCCAGGATTATAGCCGTGAGTCACCGCACCCGGCCCAAAGGTGGGTTTTAGAAAAGGAGCCCCCAAGCCAGGCATGGTGATGGGCACCTGTAATCCCAGCTACTTGGGAGGCTGAGGCAGGAGGATCAGGTGAGCACAGGAGTTTGAGGCCACAGTGGGCTGTGATCGCACCACTGCACTCCAGCCTGGGCGACAGGGCCAGACCCTGCTTTTAAAAGAATAAAGTAAAAATAAAGAGTCCCCAGCTGCTGCGGCGTCAACAGGCTGGTGAGGAGGCCGGGGCAGAGGTCAGGACAGAGATCACAGTGTTGGAGAGGGAGGATGAGCTGGGAGATCCCGGGCAGGGGCTTGGCCAGCAGGTGAATTCAGGGAATGAGAGGAAGGAAGGAGCCTAGCTTGGAGGCCTGGTAGGGCTGTCGCCCAAGCAAGGCTAGGGCAGAAGACGCGGGTGTTAGCAAAAATAAAAATGCAGTTCATCCGGAGCTCAAGACCAGCCTGGCCAACATGGTGAAACCCCGTCTCTACTAAAAATACAAAAATTAGCCAGGTGTGGTGGTGGGTGCCTGTAATCCCAGCTACTCGGGAGGCTGAAGGAGGAGAATCGCTGGAACCCAGGGGGCGGAGGTCGCAGTGAGCCGGGATCGCGCCATTGCACTCCAGCCCGGGGTTACAACAGCGAGACTCTTTCTCAAAAAAGAAAAAATACAGTTCAAGTGTACTGAGCGATCAGTATGTGCGGGGCGCCGGGCTAAGCACCCCTTGGTGCTACTCAGGACTTCCACTCCAAGACTAGAAAGGAGGCTCTAGGCTGTGATCTCCAGTTGACAGATTAGGAACTGAGGCTAGGAGGAGGGGTCGGACCTGCCTAGAGGCCCCGCAGAGCTGGAATCAAAACCCACTGCTCTCCATTTTCCCAGGGTGGGAGTCCCCAGGGCCCCGGCTTCTTTCTGCAGAGTATATGAGAGGGAGGGGAGGGAAAAAGCCATTGTCACCAGGCAGATAGATTGATTCAGCCAGGTCAAGGTTAACTTGAATTAATCAGTAATGGGCTGGGAGAAGGGAGGGCCTGGCTCCCGGTCCTGGAGAAAAAGTCTAGGAAATCAGGCACCTCAACCTGGAATTAGATGGTGGGATAAGGGGCTTCCCAGCTGCTCCCAGGCCTGGCTGCCCCTCTGTCAGGGGGAAGGGTAGGGATGGGGTGTAGCGGGGTGTAAGTAAACCCAGGCAGATGTGAAGCAGGGCCACTTGGGTCCCCCACCCAGCGATCATTCCTGCTTCCTTCCTCTTATTTTCTTTTTTCTTTGTCTTACATATGTATGTATGTATGTATGTATGTATGTATGTATGTATTTTGAGACAGTCTCGTTCTGTCACCCAGGCTGGAGTTCAGTGGTGCGATCTCGGCTCACTGCAACCTATGCCTTCTGGGTTCAAGCGATTCTCCCACTTCGGCCTCCCGAGTAGCTGGGACTACAGTTGCGTGCCACCACGCCCAGCTAATTTTTTGTATTTTTAGTAGAGATGGGGTTTCACCGTGTTAGCCAGGATGGTCTTGGTCTCCTGACCTCATGATCCACCGGCCTTAGCCTCCCAAAGTGCTGGGATTAGAAGTGGGAGCCACCACACCCCGCCCTTTCCTTTTTTTTTTTTCTTTAGAGACAGAGTCTTGCTCCATCATCCAGGCTGGGGGCAATGGTGTGGTCAGAGCTCACTGCAGCCTCTAACTCCTCCTGCCTCAGCCTCCCGAGGAACTGGGACTACAGGCCTGCCACCATGCCCTGCTAATATTTTTTTTAATTGTAGAGACAAAGTTGCACTGTATTTCTCAGGCTGGTCTTGAACTCCTGGGCTCAAACGATGCTCTCACCTTGGCCTCCCGGAAGTGCTGGGATTTCAAGCGCGAGCCACTGTGCCCTGGCCTCTTCTCATCTTCCCCTTGCACCCCAGCTAGGGTTGCCGAACAGAATTCAGGACGCTCGGTTACATTTGAATTTCAGATAAATAACAAATATTTTTTCAGTATATATAGCTCCCAGATAACCCCCGAATGGTCAGCCCAGGTGCCCGTACTCTCCCTCTCTCCCTCCCTTGCCTTCTGGAATGCTGGGCTGGGTAGACCTGCAAATGCAAAGTACCCTCTACACACCCAGACCTCCTCCTCTCCCTCCCCTGCTGGCTCATCTTTGTGTACTTCCCCCTCCCAAACCTCTGGACACAAATGCACATCTCCCAGAAAAAGGTCACGAGGTTCTAAAGAATTCCCCGGCTCGCCTCCCTCCCTCCTAGCAGGCTATGATCCACTCCAGCCTTCGACCCTCTCACATCTCATCTTGGCCCTCCCCTCTGGTCACTTCTTGGAGGTCAGGATAGGGCCAGACCCTTCCCAGGTTCAAGTAATTCTCCTGCTCAGCCTCACGAGTAGCTGGGATTACAGGCACATGCCACCATGCCCAGCTAATTTTTTTTGAGACAGAGTTTCACTCTTGTCACCCAGGCTGGAGGGCAATGGCACGATCTTGGCTCACTGCAACCTCTACCTCCCAGGTTCAAGCGGTTCTCCTGCCTCAGCCTCCTGAGTAGATGGGATTACAGGTGCCCGCCACCACGCCTGGTTAATTTTTGTATTTTTAGTAGCCATGAGGTTTCACCATGTTGGCCAGGCTGGTCTTAAACTCCTGACCTCAGGTGATGTACCCGCCTCAGCCTCCCAAAATGCTGGGATTGCAAGCGTGAGCGATTGCACCTGGCCAGGGGTTGCAGTCTCAAAAGCTGAACCCCAATTCTGGAGAACAAGCAGGTGTTTGCATTCTCCCTCCTCCTCCTCTTCCAAAGAGTGTGTTGCAATCAGTGCAGACACCAGGTTTGTTCTCACGCTCCATTCCTCCTCCTCCCCCTGACACAGAAAAGAACGTGGTTTACAGGAAATCAGCGAAAACTCCCCATTAACTCCTTCTGTGAAGTTTCAGACACCACCTCTCCAGTGATAAGGGGACCCCACCCACATACCATTCTCCTCCCTTTACCGTCCACCTCCTATCTCTGGACAGCAATGCTACTGGCCATCAGAGGATGCCAGTTAAAATGACACCGGGCGGTTGGGTGTGATGGCTCCCACCTATAATCCCAGTACTCTGGGAGGCCGAGGTGGGCGGATCACCTGAGGTCAGGAGTTTGAGATCAGCCTGGCCGACATGGCAAAACCCTGTCTCTACTAAATATACAAAAAAAAAAAAAAAAAAAAAAAAAAAACAGCTGGGCGTGGTGGCGCACGCCTGTGATCCCAGCTCTTTGAGAGGCTGACGCAGGAGAATCGCTAGAACCTGGCACGCGGGGAGTGCAGTGAGCTGAGATGGTGCTGCTGCACTCCAGCCTGGGCGACGCAGCAAGACTCTGTCAAAAGAAAAAAAGAAACCAGATAACTGCCCCCACCCCTCCGAAAAAAACGAGGCTGGTTGCTTTCTCACAATATAAGAAGAGGTCTGTAACCTGTAAGAATGAGGAAGTTCTTTGTGCACCGAGGTGGAACAACCTCTGAGGTATATTGTTCATTACAAAAATAAAAAGCAAAAAACCCAAGATTTAACTGAAGAGACTGGGAAGAATAGTGTGTCGAATGTGCCATCCTCAGGGCACAGTGGTTTGCACTGGCACTTTGTGAGCCTGCTGCAGGAGGATCACTTGAGCCCGGGAGTTCAAGACCGGACTGGGCAACATCGTGCGACTCCATCTCCACAAAAATAAAAAAATTATCTGGGCATGGTGGTGGCAGGCACCTGTAGTCCCAGCTACTCGGGAGGTTGAGGCAGGAGGATCACTTGAGCCCAGGAGGTTGAGGCTGCAGTGAGCTGTGATCGCACCACTGCTCTTTAGCCTGAGTGACAGAGTGAGAAAAAGATTTTTAAAAGGAAAAAGCAAAAAGAATATGCCGTCAGCAGGGGTGGGAGGAAAACTATCTTTCCCTCTATACACAGTTATACCTTTTAGATGCTGATCCATATGAATATATTATACACACAGACACACAGACACACACACACACACACACACACACACACACAATACAATTTAATAATATCCTAACAGGATGCTGACATAAGACAGGTATAAAAGCTAGAAATGAGGACTTTTCTCAGTGATGGCTTTTTTCTCAGGGATGCCAAAGTCACTCAGGCATCCCACAAAGGTAATTGAGGGGAGCTTCCCTGGAAAATGAGCGCACCTGGATAGTGAACTCCTACATATACCTCAAAGCCCATCTGAAGTGGGACCCTCGTACAGGAAGTTTTCCCTGACCCTCTAAGAAGCAGCATTCTATTTCACTGCGGAAAACATTTCTTTCTTTCTTTCTTTTTTTTTTTTCTTTTTCTCCTACACTGCACATGAGCTAGAAAACATTTCATGAGACTCCGAACTTCTGTGCTGTACTCTGTCCCTCCCCCATCCTACTTCCCCTCCCTCAGCATGGAAGCCTCTGGAAGTAAGGCTCTGGCTCCCAGCCTACAGAGAAATTTCTAGGAATGGTTCAATTGATAAATGGATGGCCAAAAGTGAACTGGGGATGAGGCCCAAGACATCTGCGGTGGGGGGTTCTCCAGACCTTAGTGTTCTTCCACTACGAAGTGCGTGCAACAGAGAAAGCTGTGTGTTCACCAGCTGGCCCTGACCCTGGGAGAGTCCAGGGCAGGGTGCAGCTACGTTCATGCTGCTTGGGAGCATGTCCTCAGGTTACTCACCCCACGGACATGTTGGCCCCAGGGACTGAAAATCTTAGGAAATGGTGTTGAGAAATCTGGGGCAGCCCCAGAAAGGGGAGAGGCCACAGGGAGAAGGAGGGGTTGAGTGGGGGAAAGGCAGGGGCCGGATAAAGAGCCAGCTCCAGCAGGCGCTGCTCACTCCTCCCCTTCCTCTCCCTCTGTCCCTCTGTCCCTCTGTCCCTGCACCGTCCCAGCACTATGGGACCTGTCTCAGGTCCCAGCCTCCTGCTCCTGCTATTAACCCACCTCCCCCTGGCTCTGGGGAGTCCCATGTGAGTGATTACTGCTTCAAGTGTGGAAGCAGCATCTGGGGTCCAGATCTCTGCAGAACTCAGGGTGCATTTGGGTGTTTGTGGATTCAGGGGTTAGCAGGTTTATATAAATTTGGGCTGCCTGTGAGTTTGGGTGTTTATGGGTTGGGTGTTTGTGAAATCCAGGTATTGTGGAACTGGGGGTTGAGATGTTTCTAGAATTGAGGCCATCTGTTGGTTTAGGGTGTATGGGTGTTCAGTGGTTGTGTGGTTGGGGTGATCTGGAGACTCGGAGGTTTAGACTTCACAAGGTTTGAGAGTCTGAAGCTTGGGTTAGGGTTAGAGATTGGCTACTCTGGGCTCCTGTAGGGTTGGGGAGTTTGGAACTGGTTCTATTTATAGGACTGGGGTGCTGGAGGTTTAGGCTTAGGTCTGGGGTGCTCTAGGACTTGAGCTTTAGAGGTTTTGGTGAATGTGGGTTTGGGCATGTTTACATATTTGGAGTGTTTAGAGATGTAGAGGTTTAGGGTTTGGGGCCTGTGTGGGTTTAGGCAATTGTGGGTCTGCAAGTCTGGAGGCTTGAAGGTTCAGGGGTTGGTGGGGTGCATGCCCCCTCATTGCCCAGGCTTTCAAAGGCCAGGCCCAGCTGGCTGAGAGCGGGAGTCACGGTAGTTGCTGTCCTGCCCATGTGGTTGAGACGGTGGCAGTGCCCAGAGAAGAATTTGGACCCGGATATTGGAATGGGCAAGTGCGCCGGCAGTCACTGGATCCTCTCCAGGACCAGGGTCTGGGGCACACAGCCTGCCAGGCGCTGACTCCGGTGAGAACTGGAGTCTTCCTGGAATGACAGCGCCACTCCCGTGCCCCACTCCGACAGGTACTCTATCATTACCCCCAACATCCTGCGGCTGGAGAGCGAGGAGACCGTGGTACTGGAGGCCCACGACGTGAATGGGGATGTTCCAGTCACTGTCACTGTCCACGACTTCCCAGGCAAAAAAATAGTGCTGTCCAGTGAGAAGACCGTGCTGACCCCTGCCACCAGCCACATGGGCAGCGTCACCATCAGGGTGGGTGCAGACTGGAGCAGACCCGGCTGGCACCCACAGCCACGCCCACTCTCCCTCCTTCTGAGCCCCTCCCCTTCTGTCTTCTTCCCTTCTAAGCCCTGCCCTTCCCTGAGTCTCCACCCCTCATGAGACTCCTTTCTAAGCCCTGCTCTTCTCTGAGACACCACCCTTTCTGAGTCTCCTCCCCTTCTAAGCCCCTCCCTTCTCTGAGACCCCACCCCTTCTGAGTCTCCTCCCCTTCTAAGCCCCTCTCTTCTCAGACCCCACCCCTTCTGAGTCTCCTCCCCTTCTAAGTCCCTCCCACTGAATCTCTTCCTTTTCTAAGCTCTTCCCCCTTTAAGTCTCCTCCTCTGAACCCCTCCCCTCTCAGTCTCCACCCCTAAGTTCCCTCACCCGAGTCCCTCCCCGTTTCTGAGTCCCCGCCCCTTCTGAGCCCCTCCTCTTATATACTCTCTCTTCCTTGTGAGCCCTCCCTTTTTTTTTGAAAGAAAGAAAGAGAAAGAAAAAGGGGGAGAGAGAACAGGAGTCTTGCTCTATTGCCCGGGCTGGAATGCAATCTAAAAATAGGTATTAAAAACCTCTTTTTTGCCCATAATTGTGCTTAATAGCGGAGACAGGAAGGAATAAGAGAAGAAAATAACAAACAAACAGCCATCCAATATTTCATTTAAGTCTGTGAAATGCTATGCACATGCTGAAGAGTGATTTACTTCCAATTATGTGGTCACTTTCAAAATAGGTGTAATGTGATACTGAGAAAAATGTATGTTCTGTGGACCTGGGGTGAAGATTTCTATAAATATTCACTGAGTTTACTTGTTCCAGGTCTGAGTTCAAATCATAGATGTCCCTGTTAGTTTTCTATCTCGTTGATCCGTCGAATATTAACAATATGGTGTCAAAGTCTCCCGCTATTATTGTGCGGGAGTCCAAGTCTCTTTATAAGTCATTAAGAACTTGTCTTATGTATCTGGGTGCTCCTGTATTGGGTGCATATATATTTATGATCATTGACTCCTGTTGTTGCATTGATCCTTTTACCATTATGTAATGTCCTTCTTTGTTTCTTTTAGTCTTTGTTACTATTAAAGTCTATTTTATCAGAGATGAAAGTTACAACTCCTGTTTGTTTGTTTGTTTGTTTTTCTCTCTCTCCATTTGATTGGTAAGTCTTCCACCAACCCTTTGTTTTGAGTCTTTGTGTGTCCTTGCTTATGAGATGGATCTGGATACAGTGTACCGATGGGTTTTGACTTTTTATTCATTTTGCCTGTCTGTGTCTTTGAGTGGGGCATTTAATCCATTTAAATTTAGGATTAATATTGATTTTTGTGAGTTTAATATTGTCTTTTAATGCTAGCTGGCTGTTTTGCCCATTAGTTGATGTACATTCTTATACTCTTTATGCTTTGGTAAATTTTTGGGATGATTGATACTGGTTGTTCCTTTCTGTTTGTAGTACTTATTTCAGAAGCTCTTGTAAAGCAGGCCTGGTGGTGATGAAATCTCTGAGTGCTTGCTTGTTCACGAAAAATTTTCTTTTTCCTTCGCTTATGAAGCTTAGTTTGGCTGGATATGAGATTCTGGGTTGAAAATTCTTTTCTTTGAGGATATTGAATATTGACCCCCACTGTCTTCTAGTTTGTAGGGTTTCTGCTGAGAGATCTGCTGTGAGTCTGATAGGCTTCCCTTGATGGGTAACCTGACCTTTCTCTCTAGCTGCCCTTAGAATTTTCTCCTTTATTTCAACCCTGGTGAATCTAACGATTATGTGTCTTGGGGTTGCTCTACTTGAGGAATATCTTTGTGGTGTTCTCTATATTACCTGGAGTTGAGTATTGTCCTGCCTTACTAGGTTAGGAAAGTTTTCCTGACTAATATCCTGAAGAATATTTTCCAGTTTGGATTCATTCTCTTCATGACATTCAGGTACACCTATCAAATGTAAATTAGGTCTTTTCACATAGTCCCATATTTTTTGGAGACTTTGCTCATTCCTTTTTACTCTTTCTTCTCTAATCTTGTCTTCTCATTTCATTTCATTAAGTTGGTCTTCGACCTCTGATATCCTTTCTTCTGCTTGATCAATTCAACTGTTAAAACCTGTGCATACTTCGTGGCGTTCTCGTATTGTATTCTTCAGTTCCATTAATTCACTTATATTTCTCTCTAAATTGTCTATTCTCGTTAGGATTTCATCAAATGTTTTTTCAAGGTTCTCAGTTTCTTCACATTGGGCTAGAACATGTTCTTTTAACTCACTGAAGTTTCTTATTATCCACCTTTTGAAGCCTAATTCTGTTAATGGAACGCACTTCATCCATCAGGCCTTGTTCCCTTGTTGATGAGGAACTGCGATCTCCTGTAGAGGGAGAGGCATTCTGATTTTGGGTATTCTCAGCCTTTTTACGCTGGTTTCTTCCCATCATTGTAAATTTATCCACCTGTCGTCTTTGTAATTACCGACTTTCAAATTAGGTCTCTGAGTGGACATCCAACTTGTTGATTCCCAGTGCCGGAATCTGAGCAACCCACTGCGCTGTCCAAAACAGCAGCGTTAAGATTGATGGTGCTTTTCTGCCCAGGAATCTCCGGTCTGGCCTCCTTCTTGAGTCCCTTTTTCAATCAGCTGAATAGGTGACTCTGCCCTCCCGGAGCTCCAAACGTTGACCAAAAGGGGACCCAGTTCGTTTACTTTGCACCAAGAACCGCCACACCAGGGCGCCGGCAAAACTGCCGCGCTGGCCACAAGAGTTGTGCTGGCGACCCATGGGGCTCCTCTGCTGGGAATCTCCTGGTCCATGAGCAACAAAAATTCATCTGAAAGTGTGGCGTCCTCTCATTCTCTGCACTTTCACTGGGAGCTACAATCCTGAGCTGCTAGTAATCGGCCATCTTGGATCTCTCTCGAGCCTTCCCTTCTCAGTCCCCTTCTGGATCCCCCCCACTCCCCTTGCACCTCCTTCACATGCCCCCCCTCCCCAAAACTGGGGCAGGCAAGGAGGGACCCAGCCCAAGATCCGGAAGCTGGACTGTGGTCACGGGGCCTTGGAACAGACCCCTGACGAGGCCCTGCCCATGCCTAGATTCCCGCCAACAAGGAGCTCAAGTCAGACAAGGGGCACAACAAGTTCGTGACCGTCCAGGCGGCCTTCGGGGCCAGCGTGGTGGAGAACGTGGTGCTGGTCAGCCTTCAGAGTGGGTACCTCTTCATCCAGACGGACAAGACCATCTACACCCCCGGCTCCACAGGTGAGGCCAGGGGCAGCTGGAGAGGGGGGCACCGGCCTGGGCGGGCCGGGATCTCACCAGGCCTCCCTGTCTGTTCCACTGCCTTCCAGTTCTCTGTCGGATCTACACTGTCAACCACAAGCTGCTACCCGTGGGCCGGACGGTCGTGGTCAACATTGAGGTACCAGCTAGAGGGGGCCCCAGGGGCAGCAAGGGCGTAGGCTCAGGACAGACAAAGAGATGGAGAGAGACAGAGAAAGATGCACCAGAGAGGTGCAGTGGCAGGGACACAGAGGCAGAGAGATATATAGACACACATGCACCCACACAATGCACACACACAGCACACACACAGACACAGAGGCAAAGAGATATGTAGACATGTGCACCCACACAATGCACACTCACAGCACACAACACACAACACACAGACACAGAGGCAAAGATATGCAGACACACGTGTGCACACACAACACACAGCACACAACACACAATGCAACACAACACACAGTACAATACACAATACACACACAACACAGTACACACAATGCAATGTGCATAACCACACAACACACACAAAAGAACACACACAACACACAAACACATAACATACACAACCACACAATACACACAACATACACAACACATAACCACACGACACAATATACATAACCACACAACACACACAAAACACACATGGCGCACACACACAACACAACACACACAGTCACATAACACAATACACACAAACACATAACACACACAACACACAATCCACAATAAACTATAGGACACATATACACACACACACAGGCCAGGAGACAAGATGGAGATCCAGGGAGACCCCAGGGAGAAGTGCAGGTGTCCGTGGATTCTGCTTTCAGATAAACCCCTGGTCACTTCGCCTCCCTGAACCTCAGTTTCCTCATCTGAATGTTGGGATCAGGACAGAAAATTCTATGTCGTCTATTCTACCGACCCCGCAGCCAGAGGATGCCTGTGAGCACCTCCTCTGCCTACAGCCCTCCATGGCTCCCACCTTCCTATGGGTCAAAGCCCAAGTCCTCTCTGCGGTCCGCAAGGCTCTGCGTGAACTGCCCCATCCTCTCCCTGCCATCCCTTCCTCCCTCTCTCCCCTTCAGTCACTCTGCTCCAGCCACACGGGCCTCCTCGCTGTTCCTCCAACATCCCAGGTGCAGTCCTGCCTTGGGGCCTTGGCACGGGCTGTGCCCTCTTCTCAGAAAACCCTCTTCTTCCAAATATCCACACAGCTCGTCCTCTCTCCTCCTCTAAGTCTTTGCTCAAATGCCATCAGTGTCTCCATTTTACAATGAAGTCTCTCTGAGTAACCTATAAAGTTACAAATACCCACCCTGATATCTCTCTCTCTCTCTCTCTCTCTCTCTCTCACACACACACACACACACACTCACACTTTCACTCACTCTTCCTTCCTGCCATGTCCTGCAAGTGAGATTTATTCATTTGATAATTGCTTTTCCCCTCACCTTGCCCTCTATTGAACCTAAATTCCATCCAGGAAGGAATGGATGGATTGTTCAGGGTTTTGTCACCTGAACTCAGCCCAATGCCGGTATATAGTTGGGCTTAATAAATTTACTGGGCTGGGCGTGGTGGCTCACGCCTCTAATCCCAGCACTTTGGGAGGCTGAAGTGGGCAGATCAGGAGGTCAGGAGTTCAAGACCAGCATGATCAGTATGGTGAAACCCCATCTCTACTAAAAATACAAAAATTAGCCGGGTGTGGTGGCACATGCCTGTAGTCCTAGCTATTTGGAAGGCTGAGGCAGAAGAATCGCTTGAACCACAGAGACAGAGGTTGTAGTGAGTCAAGATTTCGCCACTGCACTCCAGCCTGGGTGACAGAGCGAGCCTCAGATTTATTTGTTTGTTTATTTATATTTTTGACAGAGTCTCGCTCTGTCACCCAGGCTGGCATGCAGTGGCACAATCTCAGCTCACTGCAACCTCTGCCTTCCAGGTTCCAGTGATTCTCCTGCCTCAGCCTCCCAAGTGACTGGGATTAACAGGTGCCTGCCACCATGCCCAACTAATTTTTGTATTTTTAGTAGAGACGGGGTTTCACCATGTTGGCCAGGGTGGTCTCAAACTCCTGACCTCAGGTGATCCACTCGCCTCAGCTTCCCAAAGTGCTGGGGTACAGGCGTGAGCCACCGTGCCTGCGCAGGTCCTTGTTCTTAACCACAGTAGACACTGCACAGAGAATGTCCAGATGCAGAGAGGTCAGGGAGAGCTGAGAGGCTAAGCCCAGCCTCTGAAGAGACTCTCCCGTATCCTTCCCTCCTGCCTCCTGCAGAACCCGGAAGGCATCCCGGTCAAGCAGGACTCCCTGTCTTCTCAAAACCAGTTTGGCATCTTGCCCTTGTCTTGGGACATTCCAGAACTCGTCAAGTATGTCAGGCTCTTGAGAAGGGGGCTCAGGGCTCCCCTATTTCAGGAGAGGGAGCTGGGGTGGGTCTGGGGGATCCGAGGCCGGAGCAAACTACTCATCCTCCCTCTTGACAGCATGGGCCAGTGGAAGATCAAAGCCTACTATGAAAATTCACCACAGCAAGTCTTCTCGGCTGAGTTTGAGGTGAAGGAGTATGGTAAGAGGAGGGGCCAGGGGATGGCAGCGCTCAGGACACCGGGCCTAGCGCCAGCCCCGCCAACGCCGCTGTCTCTCCCCCAGTGCTGCCCAGTTTCGAGGTCATAGTGGAGCCTGCAGAGAAATTCTACTACATCTATAATGAGAAGGGCCTGGAGGTCACCATCACCGCCAGGTGAGGGGCTGGGGGTGCCACCAGGTAAGGGCCAGATGAGGGAGCAAGTGAAGCCCAGGTGGGGGTCTGGGGGATGGGACTAAGTGAGGGGTTGGGGCCAGGTAAGAACCAAGTGAAGGACCAGGTAAAGACCAGGTGGGGGGGCTGGGGTCTGGAGGGTGAGATGAGGTGGGGGCTGGGGGATGGGCCCAGGTGAGGGGCTGGGGGAGGTATCAGGTGGGGGGCTGTGGGAGGTACCAGGTGAGGTGCGGGGGGAGGTACCAGGTAGGGGTCTGGGGTAGGTACCAGGTGGGGGTCTGGGGTAGATACCAGGTGGGGGTCTGGGGGAGGTACCAGGTGGGGGGCTGGGGTAGATACCAGGTAGGGGTCTGGGGAAGATACCAGGTGCAGGGGCTGCGGGAGGTAACAGGTGGAGGGCTGGGGGAGGTGCAAGGTCGGGGGTTGGGGGTGGGACCAGGTGAGGGGCTGGGGTTGGGGCCAGGTGAGGGGCTAGGGGTGGAGCCAGGTGAGAGGCTGGGGGTAGGGCCAGGTGGGAGACTGGGGTTGGAACCAGGTGGCAGGCTGGGGGTGGGACCAGGTGGGGGGCTGGGGGTGGAGCCAGGTTGGGGGCTGGGGGTGGAGCCAGGTGGGAGGCTGGGGTTGGAACCAGGTGGCGGGCTGTGGGTGGGACCAGGTGGGGGGCTGGGGGTGGAGCCAGGTGGGAGGCTGGGGTTGGGACCAGGTGGCGGGCTGGGGGAGGGACCAGGTGGGGGGCTGGGGGTGGAGCCAGGTGGGAGGCTGGGGTTGGAACCAGGTGGGGGGCTGGGGGTGGGGCCAGGTGGGGGGCTGGGGGTGGGGCCAGGTGGGGGGCTGGGGGTGGAGCCAGGTGGGAGGCTGGGGTTGGAACCAGGTGGGGGGCTGGGGGTGGGACCAGGTGGGGGGCTAGGGGTGGAGCCAGGTGGGAGACTGGGGTTGGAACCAGGTGGTGGGCTGGGAGTGGGACCAGGTGGGGGGCTGGGGGTGGGACCAGGTGGGGGGCTGGGGTGGAGCCAGGTTGGGGGCTGGGGGTGGAGCCAGGTGGGAGGCTGGAGGTGGGACCGGGTGGGGGGCTGGGAGTGGGGCCAGGTGGGGGGCTGGGGGTGGAGCCAGGTGTGAGACTGGGGTTGGAACCAGGTGGGGGGCTGGGGGTGGGACCAGGTGGGGGGCTGGGGGTGGGGCCAGGTGAGGGGCCAGCAGTAGGCCAGGGCTCCAGTCTTCAGCACAGGCAGGAGAAGCTGGGGGAGATCCTGTTCTCGAGGAAGGGTGAGCTGAAGCCCACTCCGTCTGCCCCGTAGGTTCCTCTATGGGAAGAAAGTGGAGGGAACTGCCTTTGTCATCTTCGGGGTCCAGGACGGCGAGCAGAGGATTTCCCTGCCTGACTCCCTCAGTCGCATTTCGGTACCATCTACAGAGGCTGCTAGGTCCCTCCCTCGAGTTCCCTCCTCCTCTGAGTCCCTTCCCCTCTCTAAACTCTCCTCTTCCCTCCCAGATTGAGGATGGCTCAGGGGATGCCGTGCTGAAACGGCAGGTACTGCTGGATGGGGTGCAGAACCCCCGAGCGGAGGACCTGGTGGGGAAGTCTTTGTACGTGTCCGTCACTGTCATCCTGCACTCAGGTGAGGCCTGGTCTGAAGGCCAAACTCAGGACCACCAAATGGGCCGGTCTGAGAGGGGAGGCCCAGTCGGAAGAGAAAGCCTAGTTTAAGGAGGGAGGCTCAGAGTGAAAGTGGGGTCCAGTCTGATGGGGTAAGCCCAGTCTGAGAGGGGAGGCTGAGCATGAAGGCTGTGTCCAGTCTGATGGAGGAGGCAGGGCCAGCATAAAGGTGGGGTCTGAGCTGATGGGGAGGCCCGGTATGAAGTCTGTCCAGTCTGATGAGAAAGGCAGGGCCAGCATAAAGGTGGGGTCCAGTCTGATGGGGAGCACAGGATCAGCATGAAAGTGGACTCCACTCTAAAGGAAGGGGCTTAGTCTGAAGGTGGGGTCCAGTCTGAGGGAGGAGGCCTAGTTCTGAGGGGTGGCCCAGGAGCCTACACTCACAGCTGGTCCTCTCAGGCAGTGACATGGTGCAGGCAGAACGCAGCGGGATCCCCATCGTGACCTCCCCCTACCAGATCCACTTCACCAAGACACCCAAATACTTCAAACCAGGAATGCCCTTTGACCTCATGGTGAGACCCAGGGCAGGAAGGGGTCCCACTCCTCCCTTCTGGTACACCAGCCACACCCCTGAGCCTGCCTGAAACTCCCCCGCCTGCACCCCACGTCGTAGGTGTTCGTGACAAACCCCGATGGCTCTCCAGCCTACCGAGTCCCCGTGGCAGTCCAGGGAGAGGACAACGTGCAGTCTCTAACCCAGGCAGACGGTGTGGCGAAACTCAGCATCAACACACACCCCAGCCAGAAGCCCCTCAGCATCACGGTGCGTCTGGGCTCAGCCTCAGAACCCCACCACTGGGAACACGGCGTGGGGGTCCTGGCGTTTGCACAGTGGGGTCCTGCCATTTGCATAGAGACATTCTCATCTGCATAGAGGGGCACACAGTTGGAGGAAACAGGGCTCTCCCACTTACACGCCCTGCGCCTTCCACTGACACGGAGAGACGCCCCATCCATGCACAGTCTTTCCACGCCCACGGGGGAAGTAGCCTGAATCTCACAGGAGGGCTGTGCAGTGTTGGGGACAGGCCCCTTGTTGTGAGGTGGTCTCCGTTCTCCTGGCTTCTGTGGACGTGGCCCTGTTGCCCCTCACTGGGAGGGAGGCAAGTCTCAGGGCAGCTGCAGAGGTCACCGATGGTCTCCATGTCCCCTCTGCGGCTCCCAGGCTGGGCACCCCGCTTACCCCTTGCTGTGCTCAGCATGCATATGAATTTCCAGTGGCTGCCATGACGGATGGCCACAGCCTAGTGATCTAAAGCCACACACACTCATGGGTCTGCAGTCAGAGGTCGGCAGTCCTGGCTCTGGGATGAAGTTCGTTCCCTTGCTTTTTCCAGCGTCTAGAGGCCAACCTAGAGGCCTGGCTCATGGCCCCTTCTTCCATCTTTAAAGTCAGCATAGTGTCTTCCAATGTCTCTCTCTCTCTCTTTCCCCCTTCCTCTCCCTTTCTCTCCCCAGTCTCCTTTCTCCCTCTCTCTTCTCTCCTCTTCTTCCTTTCTCCTCCTCATCCTCTTGTTCTGTCCCCCTCCTCCTCTTGTTCTCCCCCCTCTCCCTCTCTCTCTGCCTCTTTGCCTCTCTCTCCTTCCCTCTCTCCCCTGCCCCCACCTTAGTAGAGACACTTATGATGACATTAGCTCCACAGGACCCAGCACAATGATTCCACCTCCAGGTCCCTAACTTCCTCTTACCTGCAAAGCATCCTTTTCACCAAGAAAGGCCACCAGTTCCCAGGTCTCGGGGATTCAGGTGTGGGCATCCTTGGGAGGGACCAGCACGCCTCCCTGTCTCCCACCCCAGGTGCGCACCCAGAAGCAGGGGCTCTCGGAGGCAGAGCAGGCCACCAGGACCATGCAGGCGGAGCCCTACAGCACCGTGGGCAACTCCAACAACTACCTGCACCTGTCAGTGCCACGCGCGGAGCTCAGGCCGGGGGAGACCCTCAACGTCAACTTCCTCCTGCGGATTGACCGCACCCAGGAGGCCAAGATCCGCTACTACACCTACCTGGTCCGTGGCCACCCGGCAACCTCTGCCCCCGCCCTCCTCCTCCTGGCTTCTTCCGAAGCCCCAGGACCCCTTTCCCCATCCCGGACCCCTCCCTGCACGCCCTCCCGAGCCTGAGGCCAGCCTGTCCCCCCAGATCATGAACAAGGGCAAGCTGTTGAAGGTGGGGCGCCAGGCGCGAGAGCCCGGCCAGGACCTGGTGGTGCTGCCGCTGTCCATCACCACCGACTTCATCCCGTCCTTCCGCCTGGTGGCCTACTACACGCTGATCGGCGCCAGCGGCCAGAGGGAGGTGGTGGCTGATTCCGTGTGGGTGGACATCAAGGACTCCTGCGTGGGCTCGGTAAGCGCCCGGGGCTGGCTCCCTCCCTCTCCCCGCTCTTTCTCCTTTTCTCTCTCCCTGTCTCCTCTTTCTCTCTCTCTCCCTTTCTTTCTCCTTCTCCTGTTTCTCCTTTTCTCTCTCCTCTTCCTCTCCCTTTCTCTTCTCCCTCTGTCTCTCATCTGTCTCTCTTTTTATCTCTTTCCCTCTCTTTTCTTCTCTCTCTCCCTCTCTCTCCCTCCTTTTTCCCTCTTTCTCTTTCCCTTTCCCTCTCTCTCATCTCCCCCTCCCTTTCTCTTCTCTTTTTTTCTCTCCCTTTCTCTCTCCTCCTCTCTTTCCCTCTTTCTCTCTCTCCCCCTTTTCCTCCCTCTTTCCCCCTCCCTCTCCCTGCTCTCCCTTCTCTCTTTCTCTCCCTCTCTCTCTCCCTTTCTCTCTCTCCCCCTCCCCCTTTCTCTCTCTCTCCCCCTCCCCCCTCTCTCCCTTTCTCTCTCCCCCTTTTCCTCCCTCTCTTCCCCCCACTCTCCCTTCTCTTTTTCTCCCTCTCTCTCTCCCTTTCTCTCTCTCCCCCTCCCCCTCTCTCCCTTTCTCTCTCCCCCTTTTCCTCCCTCTCTTCCCCCCACTCTCCCTTCTCTTTTTCTCCTTCTCTCTCTCCCTTTCTCTCTCTCTCCCCCTTCACTCTCCCTCTTTTTCCCAGTCTGTCTCCTCCTCTGTCCCTTTCTCCCTCTCTCTCTCTCTCTCCTGCAACCTCTCCCCCGACCCTTTCTCTCTTTCCACTCAGCCCAGCACCCCCTCCATGCCTGGCACTCCTCCCTCCCAGGGCTGACTTCTTCCCGCATCTCCACCTTCCCCACAGCTGGTGGTAAAAAGCGGCGAGTCTGAAGACCGGCAGCTTTCACCTGGGCAGCAGATGACCCTGAAGATAGAAGGTGACCACGGGGCCCGGGTGGGACTGGTGGCCGTGGACAAGGGCGTGTTCGTGCTGAATAAGAAGAACAAGCTGACGCAGAGTAAGGTAAGGAGCGGTGTCCCAAGGCTGCTGAGAGGAGGCAGAGGCACAGGGGCGAGGGGAGTGTAATGGGTGTGGGGGAGGGCTGAAAGCAGAGGTCAGAGCAGACCAGACACAGGGACGGTTGAAGCTGAAGATGGGAATGAGGTTGGACAAGGGTTCAAATTGCGGATGGTCATGAGAACTGGACACTTTATTTTTTCTTTTATTTTATTTTGTGACAGAGTCTCCCTCTGTCACCCAGGCTGGAGTGCAGTGGCATGATCTTGACTCGCTGCAACCTCCACCACCTGGGTTCAAGCGATTCCCCTGCCTCAGCCTCCCGAGTAGCTGGGACTACAGGTGCCCACCACCATGCCCAGCTAATTTTTTTTATATGTTTAGTAGAGATGGGGTTTCACCATTTGGCCAGATGGTCTTGATCTCTTGACCTCGTAATCCGCCCACCTCGGCCTCCCAAAGTGCTGGGATTACAGATGTGAGTGACTGCGCCCGGTCGAGAATTGGACAATTTCAGCTGCGGCAGGGGCAGCACACCGAGGGTCATCCAGTGGGGGCGGTTTCGGGGGTGGGAGGAGGATGGAGGTGGGGTTGGCCTGGGATCGGGAGTGAGGATGGGAATTCAGAGGCAATCAGAAGGGGGATGGAGATAAGATTAGGAACGGAGGTGGGGGTGGTGGCTCACGCCTGAAATCCCATCACCTTGGGAGGTCAATGTGGGAGGATCACTTGAGGCCAGGAGTTCCAGACCAGCCTGGGCAACATGGCAAGACCCCATCTCTACAGAAAATTTTAAAAATTACTGGGCATTATGGCGCATGGCTGTAGTCCCAGCTATTTGGCAGGCTAAGGTGTGAGGATTGCTTGAGCCCAGGAGGTTGAGGCTGCCGTGAGCTATGATTGCACTCCAGCCTGGGCGACAGTGGGAGATCCCATCTAAAAAAAAAGAACAGAAAGAAAGTCGGGGAAAGGAGGAAAGAGAGAGAAAAATAAAACAGAGAAAAAGAAACAGAGAAAAAAGGAAAGGAGGGAGGAAGGGAGGGAGGGAGAAAAGGAGGGAGGGAGAGAGGGAGAAGGAAGAGAAGAAGGGAGAAAGGGAAGAGGAGAGGAGGGGAGGAGGGAGGGAGAAGGAAGGGAAAGAAAGAAAGAACGAAGAGAAAAAGGCCAGGCACGCTGGCTCACATCTGTAATCCCAGCACTTTGGGAGGCCAAGGCGGCGGATCACTTGAGGTCAGGAGTTCTAGACCAGCCTGGCCAACATGATGAAATCCCATCTCTACTAAAAACACAAAAATTAGCTGGGTGTGGTGGCGGGTGCCTGTACTCCCAGCTATTCGGGCAACTGAGACAAGAGAATTGCTTGAACCTAGGAGGCGGAGGTTACAGTGAGCTGAGGTTGCGCCATTGCACTCCAGCCTGGGCAACAAGAGCAAAACTCCATCTCAAAAAAAAGAAAAGTCGTGCAGGGGCAGGAGTGGGGGAGATGAGAGTGAGACGAGGTGGGGTCATTCGGGAAGGGATGCGCAGGTCCATTTGAGTGATCCCAACTGCTGGCCTGGCCACCCTGTGTTCTCCCACCCCCATGCCCCCCACCTCCGAAGATCTGGGATGTGGTGGAGAAGGCAGACATCGGCTGCACCCCGGGCAGTGGGAAGGACTACGCCGGCGTCTTCCTGGATGCAGGGCTGGCGTTCAAGAGCAGCAGTGGCCAGCAGACCTCCCAGAGGTCAGGTGAGGACGCCCCCCGAGCCAGTGCAGGGACAGCCAGCACCTCCACCTCCCAGATGCTGGGAGCAGAGCTCTGGAATCCGGGGCCCTGGGTTCAAGCCCCGCCTCCGCCACCACCTAGCAAATCCCTTCTCTCTGAGCCTCAGTTTGCTCACCCATCAAATGGGAGCAGGAGCACCCCCACCTCACACGATGGTGAGGGGTGAGGCGAGGACACTTAGTAGGTGCCCCATTCCTTGTCTTCTCGGTCCACCTGCCCCGCAGAACTTCAGTGCCCACAGCCAGCCGCCCGCCGACGCCGGTCTGTGCAGCTCATGGAGAAGAGGATGGACAAAGGTGGGAGGCCCTTCCCACCCTACCCTGCCCCAGAGCCCCACCCGAGGAGACCCCAGCCTGGCCGTGCAGGAGGCGGAGAGGGAGGAGGGGAGGGTCTGGCATGGGTGGGGGATGTGGGGAGCGGGGAGTGGAAGTCCTCGCTGGGGTCCATCCCGCGTCCCCGCCCCTGCACTGCCCCGCTGAGGGTCTGGCCTGGGGGATGTGCTCCCGCAGCCGGCCAGTACTCCAAGCAGCTGCGCAAGTGCTGCGAGGACGGCATGCGGGAGAACCCCATGAGGTTCTCGTGCCAGCGCCGAACCCGCTTCATCACCCTGGGCGAGGCGTGCGTCAAGGCCTTCCTGGACTGCTGCAACTACATCACGGAGCTGCGGCGGCAGTACCAGCGCGCCAGCCACCTGGGCCTGGCCAGGAGTAGGTCCCACGGGCGGGGCGGGGCAAGGGGAGGGAGTGGCCTGAGGGGGGAGGAGGCCTTGTCTGGGGGCGGGGGGCGGGACTGGAGAAGGTCCCTGTCTGATGGGGGAGTAGGTCCCTGTCTGAGGAGGGAGGAGTCCCTGTCTGAGGAGGGAGGAGGCCCCTGTCTGAGGAGGCAGGAGGATTCTGTCTGAGGGAGGAGGATGTCCCTGTCTGAGGAGGGAGGAGGCCTCTGTCTGAGGGAGGGAGCCCCTGTCTGAGTGGGGATGATCTCATGTCTTCACTTCTTTTGTTTTTTCCTTTTTTTAATTTTTTTTTTTTTTTTTTTTTTTTTAAGATGGGGTTTCACCATGGTGGCCAGGCTGGTCTTGAACTCCTGACCTCAGGTGATCCACCCACGTTGGCCTCCCAAAGTGCTAGGATTACAGGCGTGAGCCACCGTGCCCGGCACAAGTGTGAGCCACTGTGCCCAGTCAATTTTCTCTTATTGTAAGATAAATTTTTCTTTGCTTCACTTAAGAAAATTGACTGGGCACAGTGGCTCACACTTGTAATCCCAGCACTTTGGGAGGCCAAGGCAGGCAGATGACTTGAGGTCAGGAGTGAGACCAGCCTGGCCAACATGGTGAAACCTCGTCTCTACTAAAAATGCAAAAATTAGCCAGGCGAGGTGGCAGGTGCCTGTAATCCCAGCTACTTGGGAGGCTGAGGTGGGAGAATCACTCGAACCTGGTAGGTGGAGGTTGCAGTGAGCTGAGATTGCGCCACTGCACTCCAGCCTGGGCAACAGAGCAAGACTGTCTCAAAAACAAAACAAAAAAAGAAGGAAGGAGGGACGGGAGGGAGAGAGGGAAGGAAGGAAGGAAAGAAGGAAGGAAGGAAAGAAGGGAAAGAATGGAAGAGAGAAAGAAAATTGGACGGGCAAAGTGGCTTATACCCTTAATCCCTGCACTTTGAGAGGCCAGGGAGGGCAGATTGCTTGAGTCCAGGAGTTCGAGACCAGACTGGCAACATGGTAAAACCCCATATCTACTAAAATAAAATAACTAGCCAGGTGTGGTGGTGCACACCTGTAGTCCCAGCTACTCGGGATGCTGAGGTGGGAGGATCATTTGAACCCAGGAGATGGAGGCTTCAGTGAGCCAAGATACCACTGCACTCCAGCCTGGGAGACAGAGCAAGAACCTGTGCCAAAAAAAATAAAGAGAGAGAGAAAAAAGAAAAGACAATTCAAGCAAATTCAAAATGATCTTCACAAAGAGGAAATGGTGTGAGGGCCATTGGGAAAATTAGACAAAAGTCTGGTCTACTGAAATATGGTTTACATCCACATGGGGGTGAGTTTTATTTTTCCCCAGCATTGGGTAATTCCTTTAGTCTATTGGGGGTCGAAAAAAAAATGGCCAAATGTTACTATCCCAAGGCACTCGGATTGATTATTTCAGAGTATGAGTATATTTAGGTATCTCTTTAGAAATTCCACCCACTTTGGGCTGGGCACAGTGGCTCACGCCTGTGATCCTAGCACTTTGGGAAGCTGAGGCAGCAGGATTGCTTGAGATCGGGAATTCAAGACCAACCTGAGCAATGTAATGAGACAAAAAAACTTTTTTTTTTTTTTTTTTTTTGGAGACAGCGTCTTGCTCTGTCACCCAGGCTGGAGTGCAACCTCGGTTCGCTGCAACCTCTGCCTCCAGGGTTCAAGCGATTCTTCTGCCTCAGTTTCCTGAGTAGCTGGGATTTTTGTTTTGTTTTTTTGAGTTGGAGTGTCGATCTGTCACACAGGCTGGAGTGCAGTGGCACAATCTCAGCTCACTGCAACCTCAGCCTCCCAGGTTCAAGCAATTCTCCTGCCTCAGCCTCCCGAGTAGCTGGGATTACAGGCATGTGCAACCACATCCAGTTAATTTTTGTATTTTTAGTAGAGACAGGGTTTCACCATGTTGGCCAGGCTGGCCTCGAACTCCCAGCCTCAGGTGATCTGCCTGCCTTGGCCTCCCAAAGTGCTGGGATTGCAGGTGTGAGCCACCTCGCCTGGCCAGATTTTTGTATTTTTAGTAGAGATGGAGTTGCACCATGTTGGCCAGGCTGGTCTCAAACTCCTGACCTCAGGTGATCTACCCGCCTTGGCCTCCCAAAGTGCTGGGATTTCAGGCATGAGCCACGGTCTGGCTGGCCTGGTCTGTTCTAAATGCAGATCCAAACCCCCTGCAGGTGACCTGGATGAGGACATCATCCCGGAAGAGCACATTGTTTCCCGAAGCGAGTTCCCAGAGAGCTGGCTGTGGAAGATTGAAGACTTGAAAGAGCCACCGAAAAATGGGTAAGGCCGGGGTAGTCGCGATGCCACCTATCTCAGGACCAGACCATTTAATTTGCATGCACCTGCCATCTCTTGCCTTCTCTGGAATCACGGTGCAACCCACAGCCCAAACTAGAAAAATCAGGAGTTGGGTTACCCACGTGGAGGCAACCCCAGACCCTTCCAGCTTGTCCCTTGGGGTCCCTCTGCACCAGCTCACCCCCTCTACCACCTTGCTAGATGTCACCTCCTGATGTCCCAATCTCTTCTCCATCCAGAATCTCAACGAAGCTCATGAATATATTTTTGAAAGACTCCATCACCACTTGGGAGATTCTGGCTGTGAGCTTGTCGGACAAGAAAGGTGAGAGGGTGGCGGCTAGTCCCAGGGAGGCAGGGACCCCAGGGTGTCTGAGTGTCATCTCATTTTGTTCAAACTCAACCAACCCTCTGTTTCTTGGCACTTGCTTCTCTGCCCTGGTTCCCACAGAGGTGTTGTTATCAGGAACTGTGGGAATCCTCAGTTCTTGTCTAACTTGGAAGACAGAATTCAGCCAAGAGACACAGGGCAAGGTTAAATAGCAGAGTTGATGGAAGGAAGGAACAGCTCAGGCTGGTTCCGCTGGAAAAATTGCAGTAGCAGTGCTTATTTAAAGAGATAGGGCCGGGTTCAGTGGCTCACGCCTGTAATCCTATCACTTTGGGAGGCCAAGGTGGGTGGATCACTTCAGGTCAGGAGTTCAAGACCAGCCTGGCCAACATGGTGAAACCCCATCTCTACTAAAAATACAAAACAATTAGCCGGGTGTGGTGGTAGGCGCATGTAATCCGAGCTACTCAGGAGGCTGAGGCAGGAGAATCGCTTGAACCCGGGAGGTGGAGGTTGCAGTGAGCCAAGATCACGCCACTGCACCCCAGCCTGGGTGACAAGAGTGAAACCTGGTCTCTAAATAAATACATAAATAGCAAAAGTATGCTCTGAAAGATGACACACAGACCTGGCTGCCCAAGAGAATGAGCCAGCAGCAGATGCTGCTGGTGGACTGTTTTTATGAGACTCTTACATGATTTTTCATGAAGGGGTGTGAGGGGGTATCACTTGCAAGCATGTTTCGGGAGGCCTCATTGGGCGCGCATGCTCTGTGACTGTATGTGCCAGCATGCACGTGGCGTGTCTCGTTAGCTTCTAAGACCTCCACCCAGGAGTGTGTTTTTTACTATTATAATGAGCAAAAGATGACTCTAGGGTGAGTTTTTGGAGCAGTGCACTTGCTCGTCATCGGGTAAAATCCCTAGCAGTGTTATCTCTGGCTTCACGCCTGATGGGTCCCCTTCAGGGCGGGAGGACCCCAACCACAGGGCCACGTGTAGCCAATGTAGCTGTCGTCCTTTTCGCTGACCGACAGTGGGCAGCATGTCCGGGACGTCTTTTCCCAGGGATGGGGGGAGCTCTCTAAAATTGGTGCTTTTCTTCCTTTCTTTCTTTCCTTCTCTTTTTTCTTTTTTCTCTTTCTTTCCTTCTCTTTCTTTTTCTTTCTTTCTTTCCCTCCTTCCCTCTCTTTCTTTCCTTCTTTCTCTTTTTTCTTTCACTTTCTTTCTCTTTCTTTCCTTTTTCTTTCTCTCTTTCCCTCCCTCCCTTTCTTTTTTCTCTTTCCTTCTTTCTTTTTCTTTCTTTTTTCTTTTTCTTTCTTTCCTTCTTTCTCTTTCTTTTCTTTCTTTCCCTCCCTCATTCCCTTCCTTCCTTCCTTTCTCTCTCTCTTTCTTTCTTCCTTTCTTTCCCTCTTTCTTTCTTCCTTCCTTCCTTTTTTTTAAAGACAGTCTCGCTCTGTCACCCAGGCTGGAGTACAGTGGCACAATCTCAGTTCACTACAACCTCCGCCTCCTGGGTTCAAGTGATGCTCCTGCCTCAGCCTCCCCAGTAGCTGGAATTAACAGTCACCCGCCACCACACCCAGCTAATTTTTGTATTTTTAGTAGAGGTGAGGTTTCACCATGTTGGCCAGGCTGATCTCGAACTCCTGACCTCAAGCGATCTGCCTGCCTCGGCCTCCCAAATTGTTGGGATTACGGGCTTGAGCCACCGCAGTGATTTTCTTTAAATGTGCTTTATTTTTTAGAGTTTTTTCAGGTCATAGAATAATTAAGGAGCGAGCGCAGAGGGTTCCCACATACCCCCAGTCCCCACACATTGACAGCCTCCCCCGCTGCCAGCACCCCTGGTTGAGCAATGCCTTGGTTGCAGTCAGCAAACCTCCAGGGACACATTACTTTCACCCTAAGTCCCAAGTTTCACACGAGAGTGTTGTACATTCTGTGGGTTTGGACCAATGGATAAGGACAGGAATCCACCTGCCATGTCGGAGTTTGAGACCAGCCTGACCAGCATGGTGAAACCCTGTCTCTAGTAAAAACACAAAAGTTAGCTGGATGTGGTGGCAGATGCCTGTAATCCCAGATACTTGGCAGGCTGAGGCAGAAGGATCACTTGAACCTGGGAGGCAGAGGTTGCACTGAGCTGAGATCGCACCACTGCAGGCCAGCCTGGGCGACAGAGCAAGACTCTGTCTCAAGAAACAAACAGAAACAACAAAAAAAGAAAAGATACAAGAGGAAGCAGGAGGAGGAAACACGTGGTTGGCACATTGGTGGTCAGACCACGTGGAAGCTTTCTTCTCCTCCTTTTTCTCTTTCTCTACCTAAATAAATCACTTGTCTGCCAAAAAAAAAATTCACAACATTAAGTGTAAATATTTATGCCCAAACTATAATTTATAATAAATTATAATTTATATATATTTATTATATGTTTATAATAGTTAATTATAATGTAATATATAATATATATTATATATACATTACATTATATATTATATATATTACATTATATATAACATATCACATTGTACATTATATATATTACATATATAACATATATAATATGTATTATTTATAATTGATTACAATTTTATAAACTAATAAATCATAATATATTACAATATAATTTTGTTATAATGTATAATTATATTTTACTACCATTATATCATTTATTAACATAATATATAATGTATATTTTCTTAGATATTATATAATATAAATGACATCATTTATTATTGATTACATATTTATAATTATACCACATTATAACTTATTACAAAACATTCTGTTTAATCCAAATATACCCAAAATAGTATCATTTCAACATTTAGTAAAACGTTGCAAAACCACATCACCCTAATAATAATGCGACTATACTCTTTTCATATTTGCTAATAACCTACGAGTATGTCAAAATTACTGATGATATATTTTATTTGCACTAAGTCTTCAAAATCTCGCATGTATTTTACAATTCAGTACATCTCATTTAGGATACTAGATTTTTTTTTCTTTTTTTCTTGAGAGACGGTCTTGCTCTGTCACCTAGGCTGGAGTGCAGTGGCGTAAACAGGATACTAGGTTTTCTTTTTTTTAGTAGATATGGGGTTTCGCCATGGTGGCCAGGCTGGTCTCAAACTCCTGGCCTCAAGCGATCTGCCTTCCTCAGCCTCTCAAAGTGCTGGTATTACAGGAGTGAGCCACCACTCCCAGCCCAGGATGCTGGTTTTCATTGGAAATAGTTTGATCTGTATTTTAGAGTTCATGAAATATACAGCTGAAAAGCTAGATTCTCAGGCCGGGCACAGTGGCTCACGCCTGTAATCCCAGCACTTTGAGAGGCTGAGGCTGGCAAATCATTTGAGGTCAGGAGTTCAAGACCAGCCTAGGCAAAATGGCAAAGCCCTATCTAAAAAAAATTAAAAAAAAAAAAGGAAGGAAGGAAGGAAGGAAAGAAAGAGAGAGAAAGAAAAGAAAGAAAGAAAGGGTAGAATGTCATACTCAAGTTGTTGCAAACATACTTAAACCTTTTCCACTCAATCAAGCATCATTTTTAAAAAACTAAGATTTAATTCACTTACCATATATCACCCTTTTAAAATGTACAATTCAGGCCAGGTGCAGTGGCTCATGCCTGTAATCTCAGCACTTTGGGAGGCAGAGGCGGGCAGATCACCTTAGGCCAGGAGTTTGAGACCAGCATGGCCAACATGGTGAAACCCCGTGTCTACTGAAAATACAAAAGATTAGCTGGGCATGCTGGCGCATGCCTGTAATCCCAGCTACTCAGGAAATTGAGGCAGGAGAATGCCTTGAACCCAGGATACAGAGGTTACTAGTGAGCTGAGATCATGCCACTGTGCTCTAGCCTGGGTGACAGAGCAAGACTCCATCTCAAAATAAATAAATAAATAAAATAATAATAAAATATACAATCCAATGGTGTTTCATATATTTACAATGAGCTTCAGTTTTTTTGTTTTGTTGGGTTTGGTTTTAGAGACAGGATCTCACTCCGTTGCCCAGGCTGGAGTGCAGTGGTGCGATCATAGCTCACTGCAGCCTTGATTGCTCAAGCAATCTTCCCGCCTCAGCTTCCCAAAGTGCTGTGATTACCGGAGTGAGCCACTTGGCCTAGCTAGAAGATCAGGTTTAAAATTTAAGTCTGAATGGCTGGGCAAGGTGGCTCATACCTGTAATCCCAGCACTTTGGGAGGCCAAGGCAGGAGGATCACAAGGTCAGGAGATCAAGACCAGCCTGGCCAACACGGTGAAACCCCGTCTCTACTAAAAATGCAAAAATTAGCCTGGTGTGGTGGTGGACACCTGTAATCCCAGCTATTCAGGAGGCTAAGGCAGAAGAATCACTTGAACCCGGAGGCAGAGGTTGCAGTGAGCCAAGACTGTGCCATTGCACTCCGGCCTGGGCGACAGAGTGAGACTCCATCTCAAAAAAAAAAAAAAAAAGTTTAAGTCTGAATTAAATTAAATGCATTTAAATACAAGTACAACAAATAAAAATACAGATCCAGCTTCTCACTCGCGCTAACCCCATTTCGAGTGCTCGGCACTCACTCACAGCTTGGGGCTACCATTTCAGAGATGCAGATATATTTTGGAGATGTCCCTTCCTCCCTACATAGATATCTGAGTCAAACTACAAACAGAATGGAAATCATTAAATCATGGTAACCCCCAGCCACCACTATCATCTGTCACTTATCACCATTGACGGCGTTTAGTTCATGGGCTTCCACAAAGATGGCTGAGTTAGGGAGAGCTCCCACAGTGAGTAATAAGAGCTGAGACCCAGGAGCCTGCGCTTGTCCACTCTGTCCACTCCCCGACCTTGACCCTTCGTGTGGGAAGTAGCAAAGTTCCTTTTTAAAATTTCCTCTCTTCTTAAAAAATAAGTGTGCTAGTAGCTCCTTTTAAGTCCTGTCCTGTACAGCTGTTAGACATGCTTATAGGCACGTGGTACATTCTATGTCTTTGTACTTTAACCAAGATGTCTGTGCTGGACGTGCTCACAGGCATGTCTCAGCTCTCCATTGCTTTTACCTGTTGAGAAAAGGTTTAAGTTGTTAGCCAATCGGGTTTTATTTATTGTTTTTTTTTTTTGAGACGGAGTTTCGCTCTTGGTACCCAGGCTGGAGTGCAATGGCGCGATCTCGGCTCACCGAAAGCTCCACCTCCTGGTTTCAAGCAATTCTCCTGCCTCAGCCTCCTGTAGCTGGGATTACAGGCATGCGCCACCGTGCCCAGCTAATTTTTTGTATTTTTAGTAGAGACGGGGTTTCACCACGTTGACCAGGATGGTCTCGATCTCTTGACCTCGTGATCCACCCACCTCGGCCTCCCAAAGTGCTGGGATTACAGGCGTGAGCCACTGCGCCCGGCTGTTAATCGGGTTTTAGTTTAGATTGTGAAGTCTGGCTCCAGCCACCGGAGATCAGACACAGCAGTAAGGATGACCCCAAATGAGTAAGGGATAAATTTGTGTGTGTTCCTTTATTCTTGTACTCTCATTGGAAAATGGCTAGCGAGAGTACCCTTCCTGCAGCCCAGGAAGTAAAAATTACGTGGCTCAAAGATCCTTTGTCTCAGTGCTGATTTTTCTTTGTGGCACCGAGCCTCTATTTCCATCTGTTTCCAACACTCCATGTTCTGTCTCTGCTCGGCAGGGATCTGTGTGGCAGACCCCTTCGAGGTGACGGTCATGCAGGACTTCTTCATCGACCTGCGGCTACCCTACTCTGTCGTTCGAAACGAGCAAGTGGAAATCCGAGCCGTTCTCTACAATTACCGGGAGAAGGAAGATCTCAAGGTGGGTCCCAGGGTGGCAGACGCTTCATGGAGGCTGCAAGCCAGTAGGTAGCCTGTTGCACACACGCTTGCCCTGATACTTTCTCTCTGGCAGGTGAGGGTGGAGCTGCTCCACAACCCAGCCTTCTGCAGCCTGGCCACTGCCAAGAGGCGTCACCAGCAGACTGTCACTGTCCCCCACAAGTCCTCGCTGTCCGTTCCTTATGTCATTGTGCCCCTAAAGACTGGCCTGCAGGAAGTGGAAGTCAAGGCTGCCGTCTACCATTTTTTCATCAGTGATGGTGTCAAGAAGTCCCTGAAGGTCGTGGTGAGTGCTCTGGGCACCCACAAACCCTTGTCCTTCAGAGAGGGCTCCTGGTCTTCATACTATTGACTCAGGTTGGAGATCCAGGCTCTGAGACACCGAGAATCATAGTGTCTGGCTTAGGAAATTTGGAAGTCCCAGAATTTCAGAAGCGGAGCCAGGATTGGGGTAAAGTGAGGGAAATAACCCCAAGCATGGAATTTTAGGGGGTGCCGAGAAGCTCATCAACCATCACCAATCAATAATATGTGGTTTTTTTAAATTTTTTTTATTTTTTATTTTTTTTGAGATGGAGTCTCACTCTGTCTCCCAGGCTGGAGTGCAATGGCACGATGTCCTCTCACTGTAACTTCTGCCTCCTGGATTCAAGTGATTCTCCTGCCTCAGCCTCCCGAGTAGCTGGGATTGTAGGCGCCCACTACCACACCCAAACTTTTTTGTATTTAGTAGAGATGGGTTTTCACCATGGTGGTCAGGCTTGTCTCGAACTCCTGATCTCAGGTGATCCATCCACTTCAGCCTCCCAAAGTGCTGGCGTTACCGGCATGAGCCACTGTGCCCGACCCCAAAAATATTTTTTATACTCAGTTTTAAAATTTTATTTTAGTTATTTATATTTTTGAGACAGAGTCTCACTCTGTCACCCAGGCTGGAGTGCAGTGGCATGATCTCAGCTCACTGCAACCTCCCCCTCCAGGGTTCAATCAATTTTCATGCCTCAGTCTTCAGAGTAGCTGGGATTACTGGCATTCACCACCACGCCCAGCTAATTTTTGTATTTTATTGTATTGAGACCCTGTCTCAAAAACAAAGAATTCAAAAGGTTGTATTATTTCATTATTAATTTATAGTTTTCTGATAAATTCACACCACAACACAATAGGCAGGTGTTTGTATTGGCTTCTTATAAGGAGGAAGCTGAGGCACAGAGAGGTTAAGTAACTGCCTCCTAATCACACAGCTGGGGGGGAGGGGCCGGGTTCAGAAGCTTTGACACCTATGCTAGGATAATTCTAAGGACAGTGCCCTGCTGACCATCTGTGTGTCTGTCTGTCCTTTTATCCATCCAATGACTCCCCTCCACCTCCAACACCGAGTAGCCGGAAGGAATCAGGATGAACAAAACTGTGGCCGTTCGCACGCTGGATCCAGAACGCCTGGGCAATGGTGAGTCGGCTGTAGGGGTAGGGGCTGCGGGGCTGGCGGGGTGCGGCGAGGAAACGACCTGGGTTTGGTGAGGTAGGGTAGGGTGGGAGGGAGCTAGCGCCATCGGTGTCTCTCACTCACCCCGCAGAAGGAGTACAGAAAGAGGACGTCCCACCTGCAGATCTCAGCGACCAAGTCCCGGACACAGAGTCTGAGACCAGAATTCTCCTGCAAGGTGAGATGCCCTTGGCCCCGACCCCGTGGGGTCCAAGAAGGCATGGGGGGAGCCGAATTCCGTCTCATTCTGGAGGTGCTTAACCCGCACCTTTCTCTTCCCCTTCAGCTAGGACAGCCCCTCTGTGATCCGATTTCTCTCTTTTAAATTTTTTTTTTCATTATTACTTTATACGGAGCCCTGTCACCCAGGCTGGAGTGCAATGGCGTGATCTTGGCTCACTGTGACCTCTGCCTCCTAGGTTCAACCAAGTCTCCTGCCTCAGCCTCCCTAGTAGCTGGGATTACAGGCACACACCAGCACCACCAGCTAATCTTTTGTATTTTTAGTAGAGATGGGGTTTCATCATGTTGGCCAGGCTGGTCTCTAACTCCTGACCTCAAGTGATCTGCCCGCCGTGGACTCCCAAAGTGCTGGGATTACAGGTGTGAGCCACTGTGCCCAGCTTTAAAATTTTTTTTAACCATACAGACATTATTTACTATGATCGGTTTTATAGAAGCCTCCAGATAGTATTTAGTTCAGCAAAAAGCTTTTGCTGATACATCAGTTTATTTAATTTTTCTAGAAGTTCTGTGCTTCTTAGATGGGAATTCAGCTTAAATGAGAAGCAATAGCCTGTAATCCCAGCACTTTGAGAGGCCAAGGAAGGCACATCACCTAAGGTCAGGAGTTTGAGGCCAGCCTGGCCAACATGGTGAAACCCTGTCTCTACTAAAAGTACAAAAATTAGCTGGGCGTGATGGCACATGCCTGTAATCCCAGCTACTCAGGAGGTTGAAGCAGGAGAATCACTTGAACCCGGGAGGTGGAGGTTACAGTGAGCCGAGATCACGACACTACACTCCAGCCTCCAGCCTGGGCGACAGAGAGAGACTCCTTCTCAAAAAAAAAAAAAAAAGCAATATAGTACAAGACCAGAAATTCTGGAGCTCATTTCTTGCCCCAGTAGGGTAGACTGGAGAAAGATATAAGGCCCTGGGACAAGCCTTGTTTTTTTCATCTTTGATAGTGGAAGAATAATAGTATCTACCTCCAAGGGTTGGTGTGACTTTTTTTTTTTTTTTTTTTTGAGACGGAGTCTTGCTCTGTCGCCCAGGCTGGAGTACAGTGGTTTGATCTCAGCTCACTGCAACTTCTGCCTCCCGGGTTCAAGCGATTCTCATGTCTCAGCCTCCTGAGTGGCTGGGTCTACAGGCACCAGCCACCATGCCTGGCTAACTTTTGTATTTTTAGTAGAGATGCGTTCCACCATATTGGTCAGGCTGGTCTGGAACTCCTGACCTCAGGTGATCCACCCACCTCAGCCTCCGAAAGTGCTGGGATTACAGGTGTGAGCCACTGCACCTGGCCTGGTGTGATGATTAAATGAGATACTCTGTGGTGTTCTCTTAGAACAGTCTGGGAAGTAACATTAAGCACAATATGAGTATTCCTGAATATAGTTACTGGAATTATTTTACTGCTGGTGAAACGAGACCCAGGGACCAGGGTACACTTATGAAGCACGTCCCCCTCCCTACAGTGCAGACCCCCAACAGTCACTCAGCCGTGCAGCCTCCCGTCCCCGCAGTCACATTTTCCCAGCCCTCGACTGTCCCCGACCCCGACCCCTTGGCCCTGGCTGGATAGGAGGCTGGAACCCTTTTCACCCTACCCCAAGGTGGGTCACCCGGCTTGAGTGACGTCCTCTCCTCACCCGCTGCAGGGACCCCGGTGGCCCAGATGACAGAGGATGCCATCGACGCGGACAGGTTGAAGCACCTCATCGTGACCCCCTCGGGCTGCGGGGAACAGAACATGATTGGCATGACACCCACGGTCATCGCGGTGCATTACCTGGATCAAACGGAGCAGTGGGAGAAGTTCGGCCTGGAGAAGCGGCAGGCGGCCGTGGAGCTCATCAAGAAGGGTGGGCGCCCTGACTCTCTTGGAGACCCCAGGGACCCTATTCCAAGCTCCCTCCTCCCCTAAGGCCACACTTTGTCTCGAGACCACGCCCTCCCCTGAGGCCCCGCCTCCTCTCCTAGTCATTCCCCTCATTTGGGGCCCCACCTCTTTTCAAGGCCACGCCCTCTGAGGCCCTGCCTCCTCTCAGGCTATGCTTCTTTAGACCTCGCCTCTTTCAAGGCCACGCCCATCCCCTGAGGCCCACCTCTTCTCAAGGCCACGCCCTTTAAGGCCATGCCTCCTCCCAGGCCAAGCTCATGAGACCCTGTCTTTTCTCAAGGCCACACCCACCTTCTGAGGCCCACCTTTTCTCAAGGCCGTGCCCGCTGAGGCCCTGCCTCCTTCTAGGCCAGACTCATGAGACCCCGCCTCTTAGGGCAACTCCCATTTGCTGAGGCCCCTCCTCTTCTCAAGGCCACACCCTCCTGTGAGACCCCACCTCTTCTCCCAGCCACTCTTATCTGAGGCCCCACCTCCTCTCTAGGCCGTGCCTCTTCTCTGAGACTCTACCCCCTCTCTGAGATCTCTTCCCTCCCTGAAAGCCCCCTACCCTTAAGATCCTTCCCTTCTCTGAATCCCAGTCCTCTGAGAACTCCTCCCCCTCCTCGCTCTGATCCCCCAACCTCTTTGAGTCCTTCCCTCTTTAAGCTGCCCTCCTCCCAGAATCCCTCCCCGACCCTGAGCCCCTGTCTCCTCTCTGCACCCCACCCCTGCCTTCCAGGAGGTGTGCCCCCTCTGCTCAGCCCCGCTCTTTTGGGGTCACTCTCTCTTCCATGCAGGGTACACACAGCAGCTGGCCTTCAAACAACCCAGCTCTGCCTATGCGGCCTTCCTGTTCCGGCCACCCAGCACCTGGTGAGTCCCAACAGCCAGCTCAGCCAGCTTAGGCCATGCATACCCGCTACTCTCACACCCCAGCAGGGCCCAGACCCCGGCCAGGGGTAGTCCCCTAGGCCAGACTTGCCCAAACAGCCCTAGACGCTTCCGTCCGCAGAGTCCAGGCATGCGCTGGCTGAGTGGCCGGTGATCATTAAGCAGATATCCTTAAGCACGGACCGCGTGCAACAGCTGGGTCCTGGAACCTGGGAAGGCAAACCGGGCAAACAGGCCCTGGTCACTCCCCTCTGCTCATTGGCTGGTTGACATGGCAGTCTTTGTATCTCAGAGCCGATTGGCTCACGCTCTGTGCCCACCCCCAGGCTGACCGCCTACGTGGTCAAGGTCTTCTCTCTGGCGGTCAACCTCATTGCCATCGACTCCCAAGTCCTCTGCGGGGCTGTTAAATGGCTGATCCTGGAGAAGCAGAAGCCTGATGGGGTCTTCCAGGAGGATGGGCCCGTGATACACCAAGAAATGATTGTAAGAGACTGGGATTTAGGGCAAAATGGAAATGAGTCTCATAGGATGAACACGAAACAGACCCCCACTTCCACCTGCCCACTGCCCAGTCAGAGATTGGGGTGGGGGCGGGGGCAGAGAGATAAATGAGCCAGAGGTGTCACTCCAGCACTGCAAAACCCAGACACCTGTGGAGCCCAGTGCAAAATGAAGATGCGTGGCCTCTCGTTCAGAAATTATGAAGAACTTCATTATGCCCGGGCGCGGTGGCTGAGGCCTGTAATCCCAGCACTTTGGGAGGCTGAGGTGAGCGGATCACGAGGTCAGGAGTTCAAGACCAGCCTGGCTAACATGGTGAAACCCTGTCTCTATTAAAAATACAAAAAGCCAGGTGTGGCGGCACACGCCTGTAGTCTCAGCTGCTTGGGAGGCTGAGGTAGGAGAATCGCTTGAACTCGGGAGCAGAGGTTGCAGTGAGCCGAGATCATGCCACTGCACTCCAGCCTGGGCAACAGAGAAAGACTCTGTTTCAAAAAAAAAAAAAAAAAAAAAAGGAGGGGGGGATTTTCATTAAACCAAGTGCAGGGGTCCTGCCTGGGAATCCCCTTATCATATTCAATCCCTCAATACCCACATTCTCCCATGATGTTGCAAGAATCATCCCCTTCTCTCCCTCCTCGGGACCAGCCCCTGGACCAAGCAATACTTCCCCCTCCCCTCCTTATTAGGAGATCCTGTAGAAGCCACCTCCTGGCCATCATCCTGGTGGGCTCCCACTCTTATTGGCCCTCAGACACTCACCACATAGCAGCTGGGGTGATTTTTTCAAATCCAATTGGATCAGTCCTTAGAAAGTCCCGTGGCTCCCCCATGGCTCTTAAACACAAAATTCCTTCCAGCAGTGGTTCTCAAAGTGTGACCCTCAGACCAGCAGCAGCAGCAGCAGCAGCACCCATGAACTTACTAGAAACGCACAATCTGTGGCTAGACTCCATGGTCCATGCCTGTCATTCCAGCGCTTTGGGAGGCCGAGGCAGGAGGATGGTTTGAGCCCAGGAGGTCGAGGCTGCAGTGAGCCATAATGGTACCACTGCACTCCAGGCTGGCAACAGAGTGAGACCCTATATCAAAAACAAAACATATACTGAGACTGGACCCCAGACTCACTGAATCTGGGGGCAGGACCCAAGAATCTGAGGGTTTTTTTTTTTTTTTTTGAGATGGAGTTTTGCTCCTGTGGCCCAGACTTGAGTGCAGTGGTATGATCTCAGCTCACTGCAACCTCCACCTCCCCGGTTCATGCGATTCTCCTGCCTCAGCCTCCCTAGTAGCTGGGATTACAGGCATGCATCACCACTCCTGGCTAATTTTGTGTTTTTGTAGATGGGGTTTCTCCATGTTGTTCAGGCTGGTCTTGAACTCCTGACCTCAGGTGATGCACCCACCTGGGCCTTCGAAAGTGCTGGGATTACAGGTGTGAGCCACTGCACCCGGCCTGAGGGGTGTGTGTGTGTGTGTATGTATGTGTTTTGAGATGGAGTTTTGCTCGTTACCCAGGCTGGAGTGCAATGGTGCAATCTCAGCTCACTGCAACCTCCGCCTCTTGGGTTCAAGCAATTCTCCTGCCTCAGCCTCCCAAGTAGCTGGGATTACAGGCGTGCGCCACCATGCCCAGCTAATTTTTGTATTTTTAGTAGAGACGGGGTTTCACCATGTTGACCAGGCTGCTCTCAAACTCCTGACCTCAGGTGATCCACCCGTCTCAGCCTCCCAAAGTGCTGGGATTACAGGCGTGAACCACCATGCCCTGCCTAGGAATCTGAGGTTTTTAAAGTACCCCTATTCCCTTAGGTGATGATAATGTGTGCTTGAGATGGAGAGTCACTGCTTCAGTCTGACTTTCAGGCTTCCAGCCTTCCAGCCTTTCTTCTCTTTCCAGCCTCCATCCATCAATAGGAGCCTTGCTCTACTGTGCTACAGGGCCTTTGCACATGCTGTTTATGCCACCTAGCATGCTAATCCCTGCCCTCTGTGAGAGTTGACTCCCTCGGGGACACTTTTCCTGACCTCCCATCTGGGTCACACTCCCACAGTTCATTGTCACTGCTGTGTACTCTATCCCTGCACGGAACTCGTCCACTTATAGGTATATATCTCTTGGCTGGGTGTGGTGGCTCACGCCTCTAATCCCAGCACTGTGAGAGGCCAAGGCAGGTGGATCACCTGAGGTCAGGAGTTCGAGACCAGCCTAACCAACATGGGAAACCCCATCTCTATTAAATACAAAAATTAGCCAGGCATGGTGGCACATGCCCGTAATCTCAGCTACTCGGGAGGCTGAGGCAGGAGAATTGCTTGAACCCAGGAGGCAGAGGTTGCAGGGAGCCGAGATTGTGCCATTGCACTCCAGCCTGGGCAGCAAGAGCGAAACTCTGTCTCAAAAACAAACAAACAAACAAAAACAAGTATCTCTTGAGGAGCTGGGTGGACCATATCCATCTTCCCTACTAGACAAGAAGCTCCGTGAGGGCTGGAGCCCATGTCTGGTTTTACAATAGGTCAACCATTGTACCCATGGTGCCAGCACAGAGGCCCTCCATTGACATTTGCAGAAGGAAGAAATGATTGCATGAATTAATACTAAGAAGTTTGACCTACCTGGGGTGCAGGGTGACATGAAAAGAGACTCAGCCCTGCCCAGTACCCCTGATTCTGTAGGGGGGATGACTGGTATGTATGGACACACCTGTGACCCCATCCTTGCTTTCTTCTGCTCCCCATTCCAGGGTGGCTTCCGGAACACCCAAGAGAAAGACATGGCCCTCACGGCCTTTGTTCTCATCTCGCTGCAGGAGGCTAAAGATATTTGCGAGGAGCTTGTCAACGTAAGTACCCTCCACCTTCCCACCCTACCCTACCTCACCTGACACACAGCACAGCCACGGTGGTGCACTGAATCTGATCCATACTAGTTTATGAGTAGCAATTTGGAGAATCTCTCCCCACACTTTGTTCAGTGACGTCACATCAACAGCATGAAATTGGCCCCAGTGGGAGCACTTACACTGGAGAAATTGTCAATCGTTACAAACCAAGGATCCCTCAACTCTCCCACTGGAGAGCTGGTTGTTAAACATTTACCAGCATGCCATGGGGTACATGGACTTCTCCAGATACGTAGTAGGTATTCAGCGACAAGGCAGCTCATGCCTAAAATGTCTGGGGAATCCTCAAAAATGGACAGATCTAAGACAGATATATCCCAAGGGCAGAAGTCCCTGATGCTCAGGAAGTGCTGCTTGTATGAGCCTTACTAATGAGACAGCAATGCCCATGTGACCAGAGAATCTGATCCTCTTTCTCACAGAGCCTGCCACGCAGCATCATTGATGCAGGAAACTTCCTTGAAGCCAACTACATGAACCTACAGAGATCCTACACTGTGGCCATCGCTGGCTATGCCCTGGCCCAGTTGGACAAACTGAAGGGGCCTCTTCTCAACAAATTTCTGAGCACAGCCAAAGGTGAAGGATGGCCCGGAGGGGAGAAGGCTGGAGTTTAGGGCAGGAAATAGTGAGCTGGGATGCATGGCTTTTAGCTGAGCTGGGATGGATGACCCTAAGCCAATGGATGGACAGTCCTAGGCTATCAAGCTGGGACACATGACCCTAAGCTGAGCTGGGATGCATGGCTGTAAGGTTTACCAGGTGCTCACCGTCAACCACACAAGAAAGTTTGTTGCATGATTTATTCAACAAATGCGTGTTAAGCATCCATTTCAAAGGGAGAAGTGAGAGTTGATGAAGCAAGAGGGCAAGGTAGGAGCCAACGAATTGAGAGCCTCAAACGTCAGCCAGGACACCTGGACACCAAGACGTGTAGCATGCATCTTTTTCTGAGCTTTGTCTGAGCCATCCCCAGGCTGGACAGAGCAGTAAGCATTGGGGTTGGGGTATCCACTTTGCAGATAAGAACCGCTGGGAGGAGCCTGGTCAGCAGCTCTACAACGTGGAGGCCACATCCTATGCCCTCTTGGCCCTCCTGCAGCTGAAAGACTTTGACTTTGTGCCTCCTGTTGTGCGTTGGCTCAATGAGCAGAGATACTACGGTGGTGGCTATGGCTCTACCCAGGCAAGTGGTCCCCCCACCCCAGGTACATGCATATCTGCCTCCTGTGGCTTCCACGGGCCTCCTAGAGAAGACACTGAGGCCCAGAGAGGCAGTTCTTCTTTCCCACGAGCCAGTGTGATGGGAGTGGAGTGGAGAATCAGTTTTTCTTAGTTGCAAACCCATCTGTAGGTTCTAGAAGACAATCTGGATACTCTAAGCTGTGTGTTGAGCCTTCTTGTTGCCCCAGGTGTCTAGATCATGTTCTTAGGGCCCAGGTTCAGGTCTAAGCCTCTCTCTCCACCTGGTGGGTTCTAGACCAGGTTCCCAGTTCCAATAGGCTCACTGTCTTACCCTGCCTCGCTGGTGGGTTCTAGACCAGGTTCCCAGTTCTACCAGGCTCCCAGTGTCACACTGTCTCACTGGCGGGCTCCATACTGTGTTCTCAGTTACTCCAGGAAATTATCCAAACCCTCTTCTAGACCATGGTTTCAGTAACTTGAGGCTTCAGCATCATTGGGCTCCAGTTGACCTTTCTTTCTAGTGGTCTGTCAATTATGTTCTCAGTGTTACAGTATCACTTTTGAGTTCTAGATTATATGCTCAGTGTCCTCTGGCTACAGTTTTATTCTGTTTTTCATGAGTGGGTTCTAGACATATTCTCAGTGTCTCCAAGTCCTGGTGTAAGACTCTGTCCTCTGGATGGATCTAGACCACATCCTCAGGGTCACTAGACCTTTAATCTTATATCTAGACTTTCTAGTGGATTCTAGACATGTTCTCAGCATCTCCAAGTCCTGGTGTAAATTTCTGTCCCACAGAGGGTTCTAGAACATGTTCTCAGTGTCCGATGACCTCCAGTATTACTCCTGAACTCTCTAGTGGGTTCTGGGCCACACGATTTGATGTCCGAGCTCTGATTTGAACCTCGTTATCCCCCACTGGATTCTAGCCACTTTCCAAGGTTCCCAGCTCACCATCTTTCTCTCTCGTGGGTTCTAGGCCACCTTCATGGTGTTCCAAGCCTTGGCCCAATACCAAAAGGACGTCCCTGACCACAAGGAACTGAACCTGGATGTGTCCCTCCAACTGCCAAGCCGCAGCTCCAAGATCGTTCACCGTATCCATTGGGAATCAGCCAGCCTCCTGCGATCAGAAGAGGTACAGTCACCCAGCCAAGCCCTCCTCACTGTCGCTTTCACCCTCTCCACCAGCCAGGGTTGACTGCAAAGCAAGAGGGAGGGCAGGTGACCATCACAGGCAGCAGAAGGCTTAATTCCCAACATGCTGTCTTCTCTCTCCTCACTCTGCAGACCAAGGAAAATGAGGGTTTCACTGTCACAGCTGAAGGAAAAGGCCAAGGCACCTTGTCGGTAAGGAACAGGAAAACAGAAACCCACACTGGCCTGGCTCATGCCCCTCTATCTCAGAGGGACCCTCTCTTCTTGTCTTCAGCAGTCTAGTCCGGCGGGCTGACACTGTGTCTCCTCTCCCATCTTACCAGGTGGTGACAATGTACCATGCTAAGGCCAAAGGTCAACTCACCTGTAATAAATTCGACCTCAGGGTCACCATAACACCAGCCCCGGAAACAGGTAAAAGGAACCGAGGCATTATCTGCCACCTTCCTCCTACCCCTCTTCTAATGTCTTCGCCCCTCCTGAATCAACACACAGGTATACCCTCTCCCATCTTTCTTTCTTCTGTGTTTCTAGAAAAGAGGCCTCAGGATGCCAAAAACAGTATGGTCCTTGATATCTGTACCAGGTAAGAAGCTAGATGCCTGGGGTTCATCTTGGCCATCCCTCTATCTCTAGCAAGACTTCTTGCAAAGAATAACCATGATATTCAATACTTTCCAAGTACACCGTGTATCTGGTACTGTTCTAAGTATCCGCCACGTCCTTTCTTTGCATGTCAGTGTGAGACCACAGCAATGACCATGGAAGTTGAGACTGTCCAAGTGATCTTAGCAATCAATGGAGAAAAGTACACAATCATTCCATGACCTTTAAATGTTTCTTTTTTTCTTTTAAGAGAGAGAGGGTCTTGCTCTGCCAGCCAGGCTGGAGTGCAGTGGCATAATCATAGCTCACTGTAACCTCAAACTCCCTGGCTCAAGTGATCCTCCCGCCTCAGCCACTGAAGTAGCTGGAACTACAGGAGTGTACCATAACACCTGGCTAATTTTTATTTTTTACTCCTTCTAGACGTAGGGGCCACTGTGTTGCCCAGACTGATCTCGAACTCCTGGCCTTGAGCAATCCTCTACCTTGGCCTCACAAAGTTTTGGGATTACAGGCATGAGCCACCATGCCTAGCCTAAATGTTTCTATTGCAACATTTTAAATTCTCATACTGCCAGTTATAAAGATACAGGGAAATGAAAGATATAGTAAGATGACTATTTGATTACACTGTAATTTAAAACACTAAAACATTGAGATGCAAGGTGTTTTTTTTTCATTTGTAAGACACTTATGGAGAGTGCTTCAGAAAAAAAAGCATTAAAAAATGCTTGCCTTCTTCTCTTTGTGTAATTTACAACATGGAGTAAATATCTTTTCTATGCCTTAGTACGTTGTCTTGCTCCTTTCTTTTCTTTTTTTTTTTTTTTTTTTTGAAACGGAGTTTCACTGTTGTTACCCAGGCTGGAGTGCAATGGCGCCATCTCGGCTCACTGCAACCTCCGCCTCCTGGGTTCAGGCAATTCTCCTGCCTCAGCCTCCTGAGTAGCTGGGATTACAGGCACGCGCCACCATGCCCAGCTGATTTTTTGTATTTTTAGTAGAGACGGGGTTTCACCATGTTGACCAGGATGGTCTCGATCTCTTGACCTCGTGATCCACCCGCCTCGGCCTCCCAGAGTGCTGGGATTACAGGCGTGAGCCACCGCGTCCAGCTGTCTTGCTCCTTTCTAAGTCTGGATCAGCTTCCAATATGTTATCCTTTGAGCTTTCTGTGTCATGAAATTCCTCCAAGAGTTCCTTTAAAGTGACTTTTTATTCTATAATGTCCCTTCTCGGACATCTTCATCCTTTTTGTCCCCATGACCTTCCTCATTTATGCTAATACATTTGCCTTCACTCAGTTCCTCTAGCCACTTGTCAACATCCCATGCTCTGCTAGTCTTCTACAACTCCATTTATGCCCTCTTTGAAGTTCACTTCTGGCATTATCACTTTTCATTTCTTTGCTGCATTTTTATCTTTGTTGGCCAGTTCCCTCTTTTGGTGATACTTTGTTGTAAAATCTCATGGGAGTTTGCCACCTGGAGACAGGGAGGCAACATAACTACACACTTTGCTGTCTGTGCATAAATTGAATATCAGAAGCTCAGTGACCAATCACTGATGGACTTCGAAAGGAGTGACAGTAATTGGCCCTCAATTATGATGGTCATCTGTTATTTAGGTAGTGATTTCTAGACTGAAGAGTTAGCAACAAAGTCTATACCTCATGCAGCTACTCATGATCAATATACCAAGGTGCTGAAATGTGAACCATGTCACTGGGGTACTAGTGTTATTTAACTGATTCATGCCAAATGAGGGTTGTCTGTATTCTTGCCTTTGTTTTCTAGAACTGATGCATGGAGGGGGTCAAATAATGCAACCAATGTTATTTAGAGCTGGAATTTGAATCCATGCAGTTGGGTCCGGAGTCTGAGCTCTTAATCAATCACCTTGACCGTTACACTACCCTGCCTTTTATTTCCTTTGGGGAAATGTTTCCTAAAAAATGTAACGCCCCTCTGTGCTGCTGTGTGGGAATTGGAAATCTCAGTGCCTGACCAGACCTCCTTGTCCAGGAACAGACTCTTGGGGCTGACCCCACCTTGGGACCCAATATCCTTCTTTCTGCACTATCCAGGTACCTGGGAGACCAGGATGCCACTATGTCTATACTGGACATATCCATGATGACTGGCTTCGCTCCAGACACAGAAGACCTCAAGAAGGTATGAAGGACTCAGAAGCTGGGATAAGTGGAAAGGAGCCTGGGGTCTGGAAGAGGCTGCAGGCAGAGAACAGTCAAGGAAGGACTTTTCACAGTCTTTACCTTTCCCCAGCTGAGCAATGGCGTTGACAGATACATCTCCAAGTATGAGCTGGACAAAGCCTTCTCCGACAGGAACACCCTCATCATCTACCTGGAAAAGGTAAGGCTGCATCATCCTCCCCTGGGAGGCTTCCATGGGCACCTTGACCTCTATCTGGCTGGTCTTTTCTTTTCTCTTCAGCTTTTGTGTCTGGGTCAGGCTAGCCCTAGGCTAGAGGAGACAGGGTCTGTGCTGCTGGGTGATAGGGGAAGGAGCTTGTAAAACAAGGGGGTCAACCCAGTATCTTCTATAAGTGTCTCATCTTCTGACCATTTGGCTCCTCCAGCTTCTCATCAGCGTCTTAAACCATTGAAAAAGGGCCCCTTTGGGTTGGTTTTTTTTTCTCCCTTTTTTGCTATATTTTTAAAACTCTGATAAAGAGTGTTTTTTTTTTAAGTGCTTTATGGAGAGAAAGCTCTTGCCTTGTTCCCTAGCCCAATCCTGAGCTTTGTTTCTTTCTTTGCATCTATTTCTCTCTTCTGTTGTTTTCTTTCTTTCAAGAGACAGGGTCTCGCTGTATCACCCAGGCTGGAGAGCAGTGTCTTGATACTAGCTCACTGCAAAGTCAAATTTCTGGGCTCAAGAGATCCTCCTGCCTCAGCCTCCTGAGTAGCTGGGACTACAGGCCTGCAACACTGCACCTAGCTAATTTTTTGTTTGTTTGTTTATTTTTTCATAAATATTATGCTTTTGTACCCAGCCTTTTTTTTTTTTTTTTTTTTCACTGCAGCCTTGACCTCCCAGGCTACATAATCCTCTCACCTCTACCTCCTGAGTAGCTGGAGTTACAGGTGCATGCAACCATGCCCAGTGAATTAAAAAAAAGTTTGTAGATATGGGGACCCACTATAATGCCCAAGCTGGTTTTAAACTCCCAAGCTCAAGTGATCCTCCCACCTCAGCCTCCTGAAGTACTAGGAGTACAAGCATAAGCCCCTGGTGCCTGGCCCCAGCTAAATTTTTGTTCTTGTTTCTTCATAAATATTCTTTGTAAGTATCCAGCTGATTGTTTTATTTTTTGTAGAGATGGAGGTCTTGATATGTTGCTCAAGTTGGTCTCAAACTATTGACCTCAAGCAATCTTCCTGCCTCAACCTCCTAAAGGGCTGGGATTCCAGGCATGAGCCACCACACCTGCCCTCTCTTCTGTTATTTTCTCTCCATCTGGTATTCTCTTACTCTTTTATATCTACCAGGATTTGGGCTTTCTCCTCTCCCTTCTCTATTTCTTCCCATTCTCCTATCCCCATATCCTCCCTGCTAACTCCTGATACCCACAGGGCCCCTCAATCCCATTTTAGTCAGTTTAAGTAATACTAGCTACTAAAACAAAACACCTAAGAATATGGGATCTTAACACAACAGACTTGTATTTCTCACTCATGTAAAGTCCAATTGGCATCGGAGGTAAGGAAGAATCCCTCTGCTCCATGTGGTCACTCAGGGATCCAAGCACCTTCCATCCTGGGGCTCTGCAATCCTTAGGATCTTTTGTAGTTCTCTGTAGGATTTATTCATTATAGATGAAAAGAAGATTGTGCATGGGTTGTTTTTATGGGCATAGATAGCAATCCATTGGCCAGAGTTCAGCCACCTGGCCACACCTAATTGGAAGAGGAGCTGAAAATGTAGTCTAGCTGTGAGCCTAGGAAGAAAAGTAAATGTATTTGGTGAATTGCTCATTTATCTTCACCACTTCCTCCTCGACTCATTCAATTTCTCCATCACTGCCCCAGCTCACAGGACCTAATGCTGGACTGCCTCCCATGTCACCTCACTGACCAAGCTCCTCCTTCCCACTCAGGTCTCACACTCCGAGGAAGACTGTCTGTCTTTCAAAGTTCACCAGTACTTCAATGTAGAGCTTATCCAGCCTGGTGCAGTCAAGGTTTATGCCTATTACAACCTGGGTGAGCAGCCAACCTAGGGCCTGGGGTCTAATGGTTCCAGGGGCTGGAGAGTCCCAGGTATATATGAGTTGTGGGGATCTGAGAATGAAGCTCTAAGGAGTCCAGGAATTTGAGGATTAGGAGTCTGAAGGTCCCATGAGTTTGAAGATCCCAAGGATCTATGAGTTGAGGTTCTGAGGTTCTGAGGGGATCTGAGAATGAAGTTCTAAGGAGTCCAGGGATTTCAGGATTAGTTGTCTGAAGGTCCCAGGGGTCTAAGGGTCACAAGGATCTATGAGTTGGTTCTAGGGATCTGAGAGTTGGGGGTCTGATGGATCCAGGAGTCTCAGGGACCTGGGTATATGTGAGCTGGGGGAGGCAGTCTGAAAATAAGGGTCTAACGATTCCAGGGATATGACGGTTGGAGATCTGAGTGTCCCAGGAATGTATGAATTTGGGGTCTGAGGGTCCCAGGCGTCTGTGAGCTGGGTCTGAGAATCCCAAAGATCAGAAAGTAGAGGGGGTCTGGGGGTCCGAGGGAGCTGAGGGGTTGAAGACCTGGTGTCTCCAGGTCTGTAGACTGAGAACTGGGGATCTGGACCTCCCAGGCGTGGTCTTGGGAGGGAGGCCCTTACCCCTTGATCTCCTCCGCATCATGTCCGCCTGCAGCGGAAAGCTGTACACGGTTCTACCACCCGGAAAAGGAGGACGGGAAGCTGAACAAGCTATGCCGGGATGAACTGTGCCGCTGTGCTGAGGGTGAGTTCCCTGGAGCCAGGAACAGGTGGGCCTGAGCAAGCCACACTTCCCCAGGTCGTCCATTCCATGGCCAGGGACCCCTCAGGGGCCATATCCAGGGGATATACCAAGAGGGATAGGCTCCCAGAGCTGGCCACACCCATGGGCAGTAGGCCCAGATGAGGAGTGGGACTTAGACCCTGTCTCCACCCCTACCCTGCAGAGAATTGCTTCATCCAAAACTCAGGAGACGAGATCACCCAGGAGGAACGGCTGGACAAGGCCTGCGAGCCAGGAGTGGACTATGGTGAGTCGGGGGGATCACTCGTGTGGCTGTGTGTGTCCACCTGTATGGTGGGTGGTAGGTACGGTTGTCATGGTGTGGCTTCAGGCTGTGGCTGTGAGTGGCTGTGGTGTGTGTGTGTGCATGTGTTGTGAGGGGCCATGACTGTGTGGGGAACCGTGACTAGGAGTATGTGTACGTGAGAAAAGGTGAGTGTGGCTGTGTGCAGTGTGGCTGTGAGGTTGTAGTTGTGTGTGGCCACGGTTATGTGAGGCTGTGGTTGTGGACACCTGAAGTTACGTATATGACTGCAGTGGTTGTGGCTTTGTGTGCTGTGATTGTGGCTGGTTATGCTCGTGGCCATGAGGCTGTAGTGTTGTGTGCATATGAGTAGCTGTCATTGCCTCGTATACCTAGTATATTACTACACTTTATAGGTGGCTGGGCCTGTGTGCATGCAGGTGACCCTCTATGCTTGTGTGTGTAATGAGGGGTGTGCCATAGTGTGACTGGCTGTGATTCTCCAACTTTCTGCTTGGGGGAGAGAGCCACATGCCCTGGTGCACTTGCAAACCAGGGTGCCCCTCATGGTCAACCTAGCCCACGACCCACACTGTCCGCCTGTCCCCCACAGTGTACAAGACCCGACTGGTCAAGATCCAGCTGTCCAGTGACTTTGACGAATACGTCATGGCCATTGAGCAGATCATCAAGTCAGGTCAGCCTCAGCACGCTGCCCGGGGGTGGGGGGCTCCCTGACTTCCTCCCCATGGCTCAGCTTCTTCCCTCTGCCCACCACTCCAGGCACAGATGAGGTGCAGGTTGGGCAGCAGCGCACATTCATCAGCCCCATCAAGTGCAGAGAAGCCCTGAAGCTGGAGAAAGGGAAATTCTACCTCATGTGGGGCCTCTCCTCCGACTTCTGGGGAGAGAAACCCAAGTGAGTGCTGTCCCGCGCAGGCAGGCGCAACCACCACGCCCATGCCACGCCCACACCATTTGCCCCGCCCTATACCCCGCCCACACCACGCCCCTTCCTGACCTGCTATTCCTCCCCTCCAGCATCAGCTATATCATCGGGAAGGACACTTGGGTGGAGCACTGGCCGGAGGACGACGAATGCCAAGACGAAGAGAACCAGAAACAATGCCAGGAACTGGGCACCTTCACGGAGAACATGGTTGTCTATGGGTGCCCCAACTGACCACACCCCCATTCCCCCACTCCCAATAAAGCTTGTTGTATTTCACGCCTCTGGAGTTCTTTGCCAGAGAGCAAGAGGCTTCAATCCCCCAGCCGCCTCACCTGCAGCTCAGCTCCATCCTACTTGAAACCTCACCTGTTCCCACTGCATTCTCTCCTGGCGTTCACCTGCGAGTGTGCTGACTTCTTTATCCAAGTAGCATGGACCTGCCTCTCCTGCACGTAGCATGAAGTGAACTTGCATCTCACCTCCATTTCGCCTGCATACTCACCTGTACACTCACCGGTAGCTCACAGCCCCTTCCCCTGAATTCTCACCTCTTTGCTTACCTGTATCCTCACCTGTTAATTCTACCAAAATTTTCTTTACTTTTCTTTTCTTTTTTTTCAAAATCCATTCCACACTGTCTTCTTTTTTTGGTGGGGTGGGAATGGAGTCTCACTCGGTCGCCCAGGCTGGAGTGCAGTGGCACGATCCTGGCTCACTGCAACCTCCACCTCCCAGGTTCAAGTGATTCTCCTGCCTCAGCCTACTAAGTAACTGGGATTACAGGTGCCTGCCACCTTGCCCAGCTAATTTTTGTATATTTAGTAGAGAATGGATTTCACCATGTTGGCCAGGCTGGTCTCGAACTTCTGACCTCAAGTGATCCGCCCACCTTGGCCTCCCAAAGTGGTTGGCTTACAGGTGTGAGCCACCGCACCCAGCACCCCCATCACCTAGGTATAAGCCCACGATGCATTCGCTCTTTTTTTTCCTAATGTTCTCCCCCCTCCCAATCTTACCGATATTTTCATCTGAATCTTTACCAGCGCTCATCTGCACCCTCAGCTCTATCCACGTATGGGTTTATGTTATTGTTGGTGGTGGCGTTTTGTTTCTGTGGGTTTTTTTTTTTTTTTTTGAGGCGGAGTTTCGCTCTTGATACCCAGGCTGGAGTGCAATGGCGCGATCTCGGCTCACCGCAACCTCCGCCTCCTGGGTTCAGGCAATTCTCCTGCCTCAGCCTCCTGAGTAGCTGGGATTACAGGCACGCGCCACCATGCCCAGCTAATTTTTTGTATTAGTAGAGACGGGGTTTCACCATGTTGACCAGGATGGTCTCGATCTCTTGACCTCGTGATCCACCCGCCTCGGCCTCCCAAAGTGCTGGGATTACAGGCTTGAGCCACCGCGCCCGGCCTCTGTGGGTTTTTTTGAGACAAAGTTTCGTTCTTGTCGCCCAGGCTGGAGTGCAATGGCATGATCTTGGTTCATTGCAACCTCTGCCACCTGGGTTCAAGTGATTTTCCTGCCTCAGCCTCCCAAGTACCTGAGATTACAGACATGTGCCACCACGCCTGGCTAATTTTTGTATTTTTATTCGAGACGGTGTTTCACCATGTCAGCCAGCCTGGTCTTAAACCCCTGACCTCAGGTGATCCTCCCACCTTGGCCTCCAAAAATGCTAGGATTACAGGCGTGAGCCATCGTGCCCAGCCAGGGGTTTTTTGTTTCTGTTTTTGGCCTCCTCACCTGGCCCCAACACCTACATCTCTATCTGTAAGCCTACCTGTATCTTTACCTTAACAACATTCTTACCTATATTCTCACCTATTTTTTCGCAACTGCATCCTCTTCAGCGAGTGTATTTTCTCTGCGTCTTCATCCGGGTCCTCACCTGCATCTTTCCCTGCATGCTTTTCTAGATATTTTCTTGTGTTCTTGCCAGCATTGTCACCTACATTCTCACCTGCAGACTTATCTGTCTTCTTACTGTAACCACCCAATGGGTTCACTTTGTCCACTGCCTAGACAGAGCCGATTTATCAAACGGGGATTGCAATGGAGAAAGAGCAATTCACGCACAGCCAGCTGTGTGGGAGGCCAGAGTTTTATTATTACTCAAATCAGTCTCCCCGAGCATTTGGGGATCAGAGTTTTTAAAGATAGTTTGGTGGGCCGGATGCAGTCGCTCACGCCTGTAATCCCAGCACTTTGGGAGGCCGAGGCAGGTGGATCACAAGGTCAGGAGTTTGAGATCAGCCTGGCCAATATGGTGAAACCCCATCTCTACTAAAAAAATACAAATATTAGCCGGGCGTGTTGGTGGGCTCCTGTAGTTCCAGCTACTCGGGAGGCTGAGGCAGGAGAATGGCTTGAACCCAGGAGGTGGATGTTGGAGGTAGCCAAGATCGTGCCACTGCACTCCAGCCTGGGTGACAAGAGCGAGACTTCGTCTCAAAAAATAATAATAATTTGAAAAAAAAAAAGTTTAGAAGCAAGATGGAGTTAGGTCTGATTTCTTTCACCATCATAATTTCCTCAGTTATGATTTTGCAAAAATTCGTTACCTGCCCCTCCTTCTGCATCTATCCCTGTAGCTTCACCAGCACGATCAACCTGCAGTCCTGCTCTGCCCTCCCACCTGCATCCCCACCTGTCCCCCTTTGCATCCCTCCTCCCTCCTCCAGCCTCACCTCACCCTCCCAGACCCCGTTTCTAGATGGGCCTGAGCGAGGAGTCAATGCATCAGGTTGAGCTGTGTCTGGTAACTCTGTACACAAGAGGGGACAGTGGCGAGGGTGGGGGCTGGCCACCACGGCAGTGTTTCTGGCTGGAGCTCCAGGGAAGGGAAGACGTGAGTCAGCAGGCAGGGAGTGTGGGGGCTTTGTGGTCACAGCATCACCAGCACTGCGTGGGGAGCCACAGCCTTGGGTGTGGGGAGTGGGAACACATTTGCTGAGGGGAAATGGAGCCCCAAGCACCTCCTCTTGCTGCACCTCTGGTCCCTTGGAGACTGGGAGGGTGTGCGTATGGAGTGTGGGATGCAGCCTCCCAAGTCTGCACCAAGTCATCACGAAACCCCCACTGAGCCTGAAAGTCACACCTGCACAGCCTCTTTTCCCTAAGACCCCCCGCCCCACCAACTCCAAGGGTACGGGGAAAATGGATGCACACCCACCCTACTCCATCCAGCTCCCAAATGCCAAAGCCTCCGGCCAAACGCCTCATAACTCACTAGGTACTGGGTATCCCAGCTGACATCTGCCAAGCCCACCACTCTGCTTCACATCCTTCTTCTCATTTCTTTTCTTATTCATTCCTCCATTTTTTTTTCTTTTTCTTTTTTGTTTTCTTTTTTCTTTTTTTTTTGAGACAGAGACTTGTTCTGTCTCCCAGGCTAGAGTGCAGTGGCGTGATCTCGGCTCACTGCAACCTCTGCTTCCCAGGTTCAAGCAATTCTCCTGCCTCAGCCTCCCAAGTACCTGAGATTACAGGTGTGTGCCACCATGCCCAGCTAAATTTTTTGTATCTTTAGTAGAGACAGGGTTTTACCATGTTGGCCAGGCTGGTCTCGAACTCCTTACCTCAAGTGATCCACTTGCCCCTGCCTCCCAAAGTGTTGGGATTACAGGTGTGAGCCACTGTGCCCAGACTTCACTCCCCCTTTCTCCTGTCTGGGATCTATTTGATTCATTTCTTCAACATATGAGAGTTTTGTGTTTGCTTTTATTTTGAGCTAAAACCTATCACTTGAGGCTGTGAATGGTGCAGATAGGGTCTTATGAATCTTACATTCTAAAAGGGGGCGCAGGAAAGAACCCTTGAAGACAGCATGGGGCCAGGTGCAGTGGCTCATGCCTGTAATCCCAGCACTTTGGGATGCTGAGGCAGGTGGATCACTTGAGGTCAGGAGTTTGAGACCAGACTGGCCAACATGGCAAAACCTCATCTCTACCAAAAATACAAAAAATTAGCTGGACGTCGTGGCAGGCACCTGTAATCCCAGCTACTTGGGAAACTGAGGCAGGAGAATCACTTGGACCCAGGAGGCGGAGGTTGCAGTGAGCTGAGATAGCACCACTGCACTCCAGGCTGGACCACAGAGCGAGACTCCATCCTTCCCACTGTCCCCCAAAAAGGAAGGCATTGTGGAATGGATTTTAGACAGTGAGGATGTCCAGAAAGGAACGTTCACCATGCGGTAGGTCCAGCAGTTAAGAAGATCACTTAGCTTGAGTGGCATGAGGGCTAATGTATGGGATAACATAGCTAGGCTAGTGTTTTACAGTTGTTTGTAGAACATTAGTCTAAATGTTGCTAGAAATGTAAGTTATATTTCTTATTTTTTGTCATTTTTTTTCTTTCCTTTTTGTTGAGGATGGGGTCTGTTGGAAATAGTTGCTCGGTGCCACAAAGAAAAATTAGCACTGAAACAAAGGATCTTTCAGCAACACAATTTTTACTTCCTGGACCGCAGGAAGTGTACCCTCCCTAGCCATCATGCCACCAGAGTACAATGAACAAAAGAAAAGCAGACAAATTTATCCCTTATGCATCTGGGGTCATCCTTACTGCTGTGTCTGATCCCCATTGGCTGAAGCCAGACCTCACAATATAAACTAAAACCTGATTGGCTAATAATTAAAACTTTTCTAAACAGGTAAAAGCAATGGAGAGCTGGTATATGCCTATGAGCACGTTCGGCACAGATATCTTGGGTTAAAGTACAAGGACATAGAATGTACTACGTGCCTGTAAGCATGGCATGTCTAACAGCTACAAAGGACAGGGCTTAACAAAGTTATTAGCACACTTATTCTTTAACAAGAAAGGAAACTTTAAAAAGGAACTTTTCTACTTCCCACAGGGTGTCACTATATTGCCCAGGTAGGTCTCAAACTCCTGGGCTCAGACAATCCTCCCCACTCTGCCTCCCTAAGTGCTGGGATTACAGGTGTGATCCACAACACCTGGCCAGAAAGATATTCTTCAGATGGGACGCACATCAACAAACACAGCTGACTTTCAGTACAGGAGATGAGCCTCGGTAATGTAAGTGGGCAGCTGATCAGATAGATCAGCTGATCTATCTGATCAGTGGAAGGTCTGAGGAGTAAACACCAAAGTTTCCTGCAGAAGGAATTCTGCCTCAAGGTTGCGACCTAGAAATTCTATCTGAGTTTCCAGCCTTTAAGACCGCAGTATCACCTCTTACCTGAGCCTCCAGCCTAACTGGCTTGTCCTGTGGATTTCAGACTTGCCAACCATGATCGTGTGAGCTAATTCCTTGAATTAAATGTGTTGTGATATCTCTGACGCTATTCTTCTCTGTTTCTCTCTCTCCATTTTTGTACCTCTGTCTCCTGTCTCTCTCTAGCTTTCTGTATCTATGTCTGTCTCTATAGATTTTTTTTTTGAGATAAAGTTTTGCTCTCGTTGCCCAGGTGGGAGTGCAATGGGGTGATCTCGGCTCACTGCAGCCTCTTCCTCCCAGGTTCAAACGGTTCTCCTGCCTCAGCCTACTGAGTAGCTGGGATTACAGGCATGCACCACCACACCCAGCTAATTCTTCGTATTTTTAGTAAAGACTGGGTTTCTCCATGTTGGTCAGGCTGGTCTCAAACTCCGAACCTCAGGTGATCTGCCCACCTTGGCCTCCCAAAGTGCTGGGATTACAGGAGTGTGCCACCACACCCAGCTAATTTTTTATTTTTATTTTTTTATTTTTAATAGAGACAGGGTGTCACCATATTGGCCAGGCTGGTCTCGAACTCCTGACCCCAGGTGATCCACATGCCTCGGCCTCCCAAAGTGTTGAGACTACAGGCGTGAGCCACCACGTCCAGCCTATAGATCTCTATTTCTATCTTTATCTGTCTGTCTTCTATTGGTTCTGTCTCTTGGGAGACACCTGATCAATACAGGGAGGGCTCCTGTGAGGAGAAGTTTCTTGAGTCAAGACGCAGATGACCAGGGAGAACTGGCTTTGGAGATCTGGAGAAGATAGTTCCCACCAGCAGGAAGAGGAAGTGCAAAGAAAGACCCAAGATGTCTGCCGGGGCAGAGTGAGCAAAAGCACAGGGGCCCAAGCCCAGAGGCCCCAGCGAAGGTCACTTGGTGTCCTAGCCTGAGCTCAGGGGCAAGCTGGCAGCAAGCTTTATCTATAAAGGGCCAGAGAAGTGTTTTTAGCTTTCAGAGTCAAGAGGTAAAATCAAGGATATTACCAAGATACTTATGAAACAAGACAGAAGCCAGGCGCAGTGGCTCAAACCTATATAATTCCAGCACTTTGGGAGGCTGAGGAGGGCAGATCACCTGAGGTCAGGAGTTCGAGACTAACCTGGCCAACATGGTGAAACCCCGTATCTACTAAAAATACAAAAATTAGCTATGCATGGTCATAGGCGCCTGTAATCCCAGCTACTCAGGAGGCTGAGGCAGGAAAATTTCTGGAACCCAGGAGGCAGAGGTTGCAGTGAGCCAAGATGATGCCACCGTGCTCCAGCCTGGGTGACAAGAAAGAAAGAAAGAAAGGAAGGAAGGAAGGAAGGGAGGGAGGGAGGAATCCAGGTACAGTGGCTCACACCTGAAATCCCGGAACTTTGGGAGGCCAAGGTGGGAGGATGGGGGACCCAGTATGTATTATACAAACTTTGCTTTTTAATTAGCCAGGTGTAATCGTGAATGCCTGTGGTCCCAGCTACTTAGGAGGCCAAGGTGGATGGCTTGAGCCCAGGAGGTCAAGGCTGCAATGAGCTGTGATTGTATCACTACACTCCAGCCTGGGCAGCAGAGGAAGACCCTGTCTCAATCAAACAAACGAAAGAGGAAATTTCCAGCCTGGAATATCCTGTTTCCTTAGGATGAGCCATCTGGGATGGCGGGCAGGCTTTGCTCCCAGCCGCTGGAGACATTCTCTGGATAAAGAGTGACCCATCTGAGGCGTGTGGAGTGGAGGTCCAGGAAAGTCGGGTTAGCAGGGATGACGGGTGACCACCAAAGTCAGTTTCTGTCTCTGCTCCAGTGACTCAGATCCCAGAGAATTTTTCTCTCCAGAGAGCCTAGCTCCCATCTCTGCAATTCACCCAGCAATTCAGCAGGAGATTCCCCCACTTAGTGCACAGCAGTTGTCAACAGAGGAGACTCCAGCAAGTGGGTGGCCACCACCACACACTGGAATTACAGGAGTAAGCCATCACGCCCAGCCGAGTTACTGATTTATTTTATTTTATTTTATTTTATTGAGACAGAGTTTTGCTCTTGTTGCCCAGGCTGGAGTGCAATGGCATGATCCTGGCTCACTGCAAACTCCACCTCTCATGTTCAAGCGATTCTTCTGCCTCAGCCTCCCGAGTAGCCGGGATTACAGGCGCGTGCCACCACACCCGGCTAATTTTTGTATTTTTAGTAGAGACTGGGTTTCTCCATGTCGGTCAGGCTGCTCTCGAACTCCGAACTTGAGGTGATCCGCCCACCTTGGCCTCCCAAAGTACTGAGATTATAGGCGTGAGCCACCGTGCCCGGCTGAGTTACTAATTTTTAAATAGTTTTGTTATGTGACTTTTACCCCAATAAAACAAAATCCAAATAAGTAAGTAAGTGAGCTTGCGCTAGCTCGAGGGGAAAACATGAATTTTAAAGCAGCAGCGGGTGAAGCACGACATCTAGGCGTCTAATGAGGAAGCTGCTGCAACAGTCAAAGCGAGACATGAGGGTACCTTAGTGTCTCAGTCATCTTGGGGCGTTGTAACAAGATACCACTGACTGCATGGCGTGAATGGCAAGTGTTTATGTATCATAGTTCTAGAGGCTGGAAGTCCAAGAGCAGGGTAAGGTTCTGGTGAGGGCTCTCTTCCTGGTTTCCAGACGGCCACCTTCTTGCTGCATCTTCACATGCAGGAGAGAGTGAACATCTCCTGTCTCTTCCTATATTGGTGCAGATCCCATCGCGGGGCTCCAACGCCATGACCTGGTTACCTCCCAGAGGCCCCATCACCTAACACCATCACAGTGGGGATTAGGGCTTCAACATATACATTGGAGGTTGGCAGGGGGAGGGGCAGACACAAACATTCAATTCATAGCACTGAGCTAGGGTGATAGCAGCAGGGATGGAAACCGGCAGTGGGATTTGAGATCTGGCTTGGAGCTTGACTGAACAGGACTTGCTGCAGGGTAGAATGTGGGGACAAGACAGAGGGAGGGACTCCCAGGTCTTAGGCTTGATTTACTGGGTGAACAGTGGTTCTAACACCGGACTATGAGTTCCAATGTTTAAAATCCACACATGAATGCATGCACGCTCTCTGGGATCTGGGTCACTGGAGCAGAGAGGGAAACTGACTTTGGTGGTCACCCCTCATCTCTGCCAACCTAACCCGCCTGGACCTCACTTATTTATCACACATGCACCTCCCCACACATATGCACACACCTGTACAAGCATGCATGCACACACACACTCCAGTGCACAGGTACATACATGCACACCCATTTGCACATACAATGCATGTACATACATGCACACACCTGCATATGCATGTATGTACACGAACCACATGCACACAGACACACCACACAAGTATGCATGCACCTGCCTGCATATCCACACACGTACACACCAGCACATGTATGCATACACAGGCATGCACCTGCACACATGTGCACAATACAAACTTGCATGCACACAACTGAATACATAAACCCACATGCACATACCTCACACATGCATGCCAACTCAGGCACACACACACAGAGAGCACACATCCACACCTTCATTCTGCTCTAGCACTTTTCACTGCACTTTTCACATCAAACCACAACAGAAAGCCGGATGTGGCAGCTCACGTCTGTAATCCCAGCACTTTGGGAGGCTGAGGCAGGCAGATCACTTGAGGTCAGGAGTTCAAGACCAGCATGACCAACATGATGAAACCCCATCTCTACTAAAAATACAAAAAGTAGCCGGATGTGGTTGGGGGCATCTGTAGTCCCAGCTACTTGGGAGGCTGAGGCAGGAGAATCACTTGAACACAGGAGGTGGAGGTTGTAGTGAGCTGAGATCATGCCACTGCACTCCAGTCTGGGTGACAGAGTAAGACTCTATATCAAAATAAAAGAAAAAAAAAACCCAACATATTATTTTCTTGTTTATGAGGTTTCTTGTCTCTCCGACCCCACCAGAAGAGGCCCACCATTGGAGCAGGGGCCCTTGCCACTCTTGTTCACTGCTGCATCCCCCGCACCTAGAGCAGTGCATGGCACACACAAGAAGTCCTCAGTAAATATTTCGTGGCCCCAAGTGATGTGTCCAAGAAGGGAAAGCTGGGGGCTTCCCACTGCACTTCCCACCTGAGTCACATTTTCAGAAGGCTCTGGAAAGTGTAAGAGTCTGCGTGAGTGAGAGTGAGACAGGGCAGAGGCCGGGGGCGGCCGGGGGCGGGGGGACAGGAAGAAGAAGAGGGTGAGTGGGGAAAGGGGTGGGGCTGATCCCCGGCTCTAAAGGCGGCCCCCGGGTGCCTGTCCTCAGCGTGCACAGCCCAGGAGTGTTGAGCAATTCCGGTTTCCTCTGAGGCTGAAGGACCCAGACGTGCCAGTCCCACTCCGGGCACCTTGGGCATGGAGGAGAGTGTGGTGCGGCCCTCGGTATTTGTGGTGGACGGACAGACCGACATCCCGTTCACGAGGCTGGGACGAACCCGCCGAAGACTGTCGTGCAGGCCAGCCCTGGTGGGTCTGGGTCTCTTGGTGTCGCTGATGGGGGCTGGGCTGGCCGTCCAAGGCTGGTTCCTGCTGCAGCTGCACTGGCGTCTGGGAGAGATGGTCGCCCGCCTGCCTGTGAGTGGAGCCTGGGGGCTGACGGTCGGTGGAGGCCGGGCGGGGAGGGTCTCTTGTGTCTGTGTGTGTGTGTGTGTGTGTGTGTGTGTGTGTGTGTGTGTGTGTGCACGCACAGGACAGGGCACAGGCTGAGAACAGCTGGCTTGACCAGTTGCTGCTGTTATCCCCGGACAAGTGAATTCCCCTCTCCAAACCTCAGCTTTCTCATCTACAGAATAAGGGCAGTCTCTTCATAAGGCTATGGCGTGTGTGGTGCACATGGCGCCTGCTCTACCTGTCGGAACTGACACCCCAACATTGCTAGGCACACCCCTGTGCACACACACATGCGTTTTTCTGTACTTATTCCTGTTGCTACAATTGTCACTAATTCTCTAACCATTGCCATCTGTGGGAGTCTCTCTCTCTCTCTCTTTTTTTGAGATGGAGTCTTACTCTGTCGCCCAGGCTGGAGTGCAGTGACGTGATCTCGGCTCACTGCAACCTCTGCCACCCGGGTTCCAGCGATTCTCTGCCTCAGCCTCCCGAGCTGAGATGACAGGCGCACACCATCACAACCGGCTAATTTTTTTGTATTTTTTGTATTTGTTTGTATTTTCACCATCTTGACCAGGCTGGTCTTGAACTCTGAACTTGTGATCCACCCACCTCGGCCTCCTAAAGTGCTGGGATTACAGGTGTGAGCCACTGCACCCGGCCTCCATCTGTGGAAATCTCTCAAACTGCTTCCAGCTGGCCGTGGATGTGTCTGCCTGTCTGTGTGCCCCACCTGTGGGTCTGTATGTGCCCAATACCGTATCCATATGGGTTTGGCCCCTTTTGTGTCCTGAGTCTGGATCCAGTGGCCACACATTCATGTCCACGTACCCATGTGGATGTATGCGCATGCACCCACACGTCCACACACCCACCCATCTACAGCCGGTGTATTTGTGTTGAGTCTCTGTCTCTGGGGCTCTGTGTCTATAGACGCATCCATAAACCACAAACCATGTGTCCACGTATCTGAGGCCACGTGTGTCTTTTCAGTGTCATGTCGATGTTGAGTTCTGCGCCCTATGTCAGGTGCTATACCCTAAGGGTGGTGTCCATGTGGTCCGCCATATCCCTTGTCTGCTTTTTTTTTTTTTGAGACAGGGTTTCTCTCCCATCATCCAGGCTGCAGTGCAGTGGTGTAATCTTGGCTCACTACAACCCCACCTTCCAGGTTCGAGTGATTCTCCTGCCTCAGCGTCCTGAGTAGTAGCTGGGATTACGGGCATCTGACACTGCGGCCAGGCTAATTTGTGTATTTTTAGTAGAGATGGGGTTTCACGATGTTGGCCAGGCTGGTCTTGAACTCCTGACCTCAAGTTATCCACCCACCTCAGCTTCCCAAAGTCCTGGGATTACAGGTGTGAGCCACCACACCTGGCCTCATCCATGTATTTTAAATATTACTTATTCATTTAATTACATATTTATTTATCTTAGAGACAGGGTCTCACTGTGCTGCCTGGGCTGGACTGCAGTGGCATGATCATAGCTCACTGCAGCCTCAAGCTCCTGGGCTCAAGCAAGCCTCCTGCCCCAGCCTCATGAGTAGCTGGGACTACAGGCACACCCCAGCATGCCCAGCTAATTTTTAAAATTTTTTGTAGAGACCAGGTCTTGCTGTATTGCCCAGGCTGGTCTTGAACTCCTGGCCTCAAGCGATCTTCCCACTTTGGCCTCCCAGAACGCTGGGATTACAGATGTAAGCCACCATGCTGGACAATGTTACTTATTTATTAAACCCTTCTCTCTTTTTATTTTTTTTTTTGAGACAGAGTGTCACTCTGTCACCCAGACTGGAGTGAAATGGCACAATCTCAGCTCACCGCAACCTCCGCCTCCCGGGTTCAAGTGATTCTCCTGCCTCAGCCTCTGGAGCAGCTGGGATTACAGGCATGCACCACCACACCCAGCTAATTTTTGTATTTTTAGCAGAAACAGTGTTTTACCATGTTGGCCAGGCTGGTCTCAAACTCCTGACCTCAGGTAATCTTCCCGCCTTGGCCTCCCAAAGTGCTGGGATTACAGGTGTGAGCCACCATGCCTGGCCTATTAAACCCTTCTCTAGCGCATACTATGTGCCAAGTACTGTAATAATGTTTTACATATATTAATTCATTAAATGCCAAGCAGACACTATTTGTAACCCCATTTACATAGAGGGAAACTGAGGCACCAAGTGGTTATGAGGCTGCTGGGCAGGGTGTGTGTGTGTGTGTGTGTGTGCGAGTGAGTGCATGTGGCCCTGTGTACGTGTCTGAGGGTGTGTTGGTGGCTATGGTCCTCATGTCTCATAGCCGCGTGTGAGCAATGCAAGGGCGTGGCCCCACTGCCGGTTCTCACTGCGGGCTCCTTCTGTATTTTCAGGACGGAGGTGCAGGCTCCTGGGAGCAGCTGATACAAGGTGAGTCAGGGTTTTGCTCCCCAGAAAGGAGGTGAGATGATTCCCACGCTACCCGCACCCCTCGGTCAATTGCCCAATGTGATTTGCACAACTGACCAAATCCTCACAGGTGCCCCTCCCCCAGGCTTGAGAAGCAGAAGTGTGGGTTACTCCGGAAGGGGTGGGGTTGACTCCAGGAGGTAGATGTGATGACCCTTTAGGAGGCTGGCTTTGACTTCCACTGTCTGTCTTCGTCTCTCACCTCTGGCCCTCTTTCCCCAGAACGAAGGTCTCACCAGGTCAACCCAGCCGCGCATCTTACAGGTGAGGGGGACCCTGGATCCTGGCATGGGGCAGGGGTCAGGGTGTCTCAGGAAGACCAGATGAATGCCATGCATGAATGAATGAATGCTATCAGTGCATTCATTTATTCATTACTTATTTACTCACAGGTTGCTCAGAACATAGGCTGCAAGTGATATGTATTTCTAGTTTATTTATTATTCATTATTTTTGTTTATTTTTTGAGACAGAGTCTCACTCTATTGCACAGGCCAGAGTGCAGTGGCATGGTCTCGGCTCACTGCAATCTCCGATTCCCGGGTTCAAGCAATTTCTCCTGCCTCAGCCTCCCGAGTAGCTGGGACTACAAGCATGCATCACCACATCTGGCTAATTTTTGTATTTTTAGCAGAGATGGGTTTTTGCCACGTTGGCCAGGCTAGTTTCGAACTCCTGACCTCGGGTGATCCACCCGCCTTAGCCTTCCAAAGTGCTGGGATTACAGACATGAGCTACCACACCTGGCCTAGTTTTATCTATTTAATGAACCCTCATATAGTGCTTATGCTGCGTTATGCGCTGTGATCTGCCTTCTACATATTAATTTATTACATTCTAAGCAGGTGCTATTAATATGTCTATTCTACAGAAAGGGAAACTGAGGCACACAGAGGGTACAGCACACAGAGATGCTGCCTTGGTTTCTTGGTTTCACAAACTTGCATATTTTGACCTTTTTTTTATTTTCTTTTCTTTTTTTTTTTTTGAGACAGGGTCTCCTCTGTCACCCAGGCTGGAGTGGTGCTATCATGGCTCACTGCACCCTCAATTTGCCAGGTGTAAGCAATCTTTCCACCTCAGCTTCCCCAGCAGCTGGGACTGTAGGTGCTGCCACCATGCCCTGCTAATTTTTTGTTTTTTGTAGAGACGGGGTCTCCCTATGTTGCCTCATCTCCAACTCCTGAGCTCAAGGGATCTTCCCGCCTTGGCCTCCCAAAGTGCTGGCATTATAGGGGTGAGCCACCACACCCAGCTAAGGTTTGACACTTTTGACAAGTCACTTCATGGTTCCATGCCTCAGTTTCCCCACCTGCAAAAGGGGGATGCAAAGAGTTGAGAGGTAGACTAAGCGAGTTAATTTGCTTCCCCGTGCCTCAGTTTCCCTCATCTGCAAAGCAGGGATGAAGTGAATTAATACATACAAACAGGCTAGGCAGGGTGGCTCATGCCTGTGACCCCTGCACTTGGGAGCCTGAAGCAAGAGGATCGATTGAGCCCAGGAATCCAAGACCAGCCTGGGCAACATTGTGAGACCCCACCTCTACAAACACAAACACACACACACATAGACTAGTGGTGACTGGCTTGGAGTTACACAGCAAGAGTAAGGCACGTGAGGCCGGGCGCGGTGGCTCTCTTCTGTAATCCCAGCACTTTGGGAGGCCGAGGCAGGTGGATCACAAGGACAAGAGATCAAGACCATCCTGGCCAACATGATGAAACCCTGTCTTTACTAAAACTACAAAAATTAGCTGGGCATGGTGGCACATGCCTGTAGTCCCAGCTACTCGGGAGGCAGAGGCAGGAGAATAGCTTGGACCCAGGAGGTGGAGGTTGCAGTGAGCCGCGATCACGCCACTGCACTCCAGACTGGGAAACAGAGTGAGACTTCATCTTAAAAAAAAAAAGTAAGACGTGCTGACCAGCAGCTCCCTTTGTCTCTCTCTCTCCCTCCAGGGGCCAACTCCAGCTTGACGGGCAGTGGGGGTCCATTACTGTGGGAGACCCAGCTGGGCCTGGCCTTCCTGAGGGGCCTCAGCTACCGCAATGGAGCCCTGGTGGCCACCAAGGCTGGCTACTACTACCTCTACTCCAAGGTGCAGCTGGGCGGTGTAGGCTGCCCGCAGGGCCTGGCCAGCACCATCACCCACGGCCTCTACAAGCGCACGCCCCGCTATCCCGAGGAGCTGGAGCTGCTGGTCAGCCAGCAGTCACCCTGCGGACAGGCCACCAGCAGCTCCCGCGTCTGGTGGGACAGCAGCTTCCTGGGTGGTGTGGTACACCTGGAGGCTGGGGAGGAGGTGGTCGTCCGTGTCCTGGATGAGCGCCTGGTCCGACTCCGTGATGGCACCCGGTCTTACTTCGGGGCTTTCATGGTGTGAAGGAAGGAGCATCGTGCCTTGGACAGGGGTCTGGCAGGTGGAGGCCTCAGAGGGTGCCTCAGGAGACAGAAAACTCGGGAAGCAGAGGCCGAGCATGGTGGCTGATGCCTGTAATCCCAGCACTTTGGGAGGCCAAGGCGGGCGGATCACCTGAGGTCTGGAGTTCGAGACCAGTCTGGCCAAGATGGTGAAACCCCATTTCTACTAAAAATACAAAACTTGGCCGAACATGGTTGTGCTGCCTGTAATCCCAGCTACTCGGGAGGCTGAAGCAGGAGAATTTTGCTTGAACCTGGGAGGTGGAGGTTGCAGTGAGCCAAGATCGCATCAGTGCACTCCAACCTGGGCAATAGATCGAGACTTCATCTTGAAAAAAAAGAAAACTCAGGTCTTGGAGGACACCCCAAAACTCAAAAGCAGAAAGCTCAGTGGGCGCTGCCAGGGACCAAAAACTCAGACATCTCGAGGGCTGAGGACCCAGGAGGCACCTTCAGAACACCCGTGTAGACTGCAGACCTTGCCACGGACAATACTAAGTCAAAGACCCAGAGACTTGGGGTCTGTGGGCCCCTAAACGTTGGGTAAAGTTGATTTGCCTGATATTCAGGAAGAAGGGGTGAGGGAGTGGGTATTTATGCTTTTGATTCAGAAGAAAATAGGACTTGGGATTCCAGGGACTTGGCTGTGGGTGGAAAACGTTGTCCACTTCCCTACTCTCATGAGCATGGACAGAGTGGGCAGGAGACTGGTCATCAGGACTCAGCCCAGCCCCACCCACCTACAGTCAGAGTCACATACTCAGATCCCACCCACAGATTTGTGGCCACACAGCCTGGTCACAAAGAGTTACACTCAGAAACATGGGCACAGCAACATACTCATAAATGTTTAATAACCAGCTGTCCTGCAAGAGGAACAACTTTGTAATGTTTGCCAATTTCCATGGTGTAAATGCTACCAGCATGGCTGATTTCATCACTGCCAAGCATAGACATCCCACTGGGACACCGCAGCTCTGTCCTCGGCATGCAGCCCGGGGCCTGGCACAAAGCTGATGGAAAGGAAGAAAGAAAGAATGACTATACCGTGACACCTATGGCATCCCACGAAATCTGTCACACGGCTGTGAAATAGCCACTCTTTCCCAACTGTAGACTCACACACGCAAAGGGCCAGATTCATGGACGACCGCACCATCACGTGGAAGTCACAGACGGCATAACAGACAGCCGCAGCGCTGTGTGCATAACACAACCACACAAAACTCAGACTATAGCCCAGCCACACAGCCACCCCCAGAGGTGTCACCGTCACACTTGGTAATTAATGCTCGTTACGTCAGACACAGACATGCCAAGTTATAGTCAGACCTGGTAACACACGCATACACACACACACAACATCACAATGGCAAACACACATTACACACACACACATCACAATGACAAACACACATTACAAAACACATCACAATGACAGACACACAACATTGCACACATATACACACAGCCTGAGGGTCCTCCCCAGCCCAGACTAACACATCTTGGGGTGAGGATCAGACTTTGTTTATAACCCTGGGCCTCTTGACCACTGGTCTTTGAAATAAATGGCAAATCACTGTACCTGGATCTGTCTAGTTCTCGGGGGAAGAAATGAAGGATGGGGTGGAAGTGTCAGGCCCAAACAGCCTCACAGGGAAGGGGAAGAGTCGGATGGGGGGCAACCATCAGCAGCAGGCGGTGGCTCCTAGAGGCAGAGGGATGGAGGTAATGACCCATGGAGGTCACATTACAGATGAGGAACCTGAACTCAGTTGGCCCAAGTCCATGGAGGAAATGGAGGGCAACCAGAGGCCTCGTGCCTGGACCTGCCTTCCTCTCCAATCCACAATTCCTGAGGAAGTGGAGGCTACATCCCACAAGACACCCGTATTAGACACACCCAGGAGAGAGTGACAGCCCACCAAGCCAGTTGGGAGCATAAAAAACAGGGAGCTTGCATATAATGATATGCATGCAAATTAGAGAGTCTATGCAAATGAGTATTGCCACAGTGTGGCTGGAGGGAGTCCTAAGTTCCCAGGATTCTAGGATGTGGGTTTGGACCTCGCAGGTGAACGTATTGTTATTATTGTTTTGTTGTCGTTAATGACAAGTCAAAACTTGTGGATTTTTATTGCAATTGCCAGTAGTATTCTTGTCACTGTCGCACAGTACAGGGGTGAAGGAAACAGGCTTGGCAATCAGATGAGCCTGGGTTCTGAGTCCACTCTGCCACTCACTAGCTATGTGACCTCAAGCAAGGTCCATCACCTCTCAGTGCTTCAGTTTCCTCATCGGCAAAATGCTTAGAGGGAAACAACAGTACAGATTGGCCATCCCAAATTCAAAATGCTCCAAAGTCTAGGCTGGGCGTGGTGGCTCATGCCTGTAATCCCAGCACTTTGGGAGGTGAAAGTGGACAGATAACCTGAGGTCAGGAGTTCAAGACCAGCCTGGCCAACATGGTGAAACTCCGTCTCAACTAAAAATACAAAATATTAGCTGATTGTGGTGGTGGGCACCTGTAATCCCAGCTACTCAAGAGGCTGAGGCGGAAGAATCTCTTGAACCCGGGAGGCGGAGGTTGCAGTGAGCCGAGATAGCACCACTGCACTCCAGCCTGGGTGACAGAGCGAGACTCCATCTCAAAAAAAAAAAAAGGCTCCAAAATCTGAAACATTTTGAGCACCAATATGATGCCACGAGTGGGAAATTCCACAACTCAACACACGTTCACAGGTTGCAGTGGAAATGCAGGCACAGATCACAAAGTTTACTCAGCATCCCCAAGGGAAAGTCCCATCAGCTGCTATAAATCTTTTCCTCACATGCAGATAGGTATCTCATTTTTACAGTTAAGTCCTTCTGTGTGAGTAGGTGGAGGAAAATGACTGCTGATTAGTAGTGTATACATTCAGAGTCTGGAAAGATGGTGATGCGGGCGGGAGGTGGTGACTCACACCTGTCATCCCAGCTCTTTGGGATTCCAGCTGAAGTGGGTGGATCACTTGAGGTCAGCAGTTCGAGACCAGCATGGCCAACGTGGTGAAACCTCATCTCTACTAAGATACAAAAGTAGCCAGGCACGGTGGCAGGTGCCTGTAATCCCAGCTACTCAGGAGACTGAGGCAGGTGAGTTGCTTGAACCCGGGAGGTGGAGGTTGCAGTGGGCCGAGATGGCACTACTGCACTCCAGCCTAGGCAACAGGGCAAGACTCCGTCTCAAATAAAAATTAAATAAATGTAATTAATAAATAAAAGGAACGATGATGATGCCAAACAACCACAGATTGTCCACATGGGTGGCTGAGACAGTGACCTTTGCTTTCAAGCGGTTCAGTGTACACCAACTTTGTGTCATGTGCAAAATTATTAAAACTATTGGATAAAATTACCTTCAGTCTATGTGTACAAGGTATGTGTGAAACATAAATGAATTTTCTTTTTTTGAGACTGAGTCTCACTCTGTAAGCCAGGCTGGAGTGCAGTGTTGCGATCTTGGCTCACTGCAACCTCTGCCTCCCGGGTTCAAGTGATTTTCCTGCCTCAGCGTCCTGAGTAGCTGGGATTACAGGTGCCCATCACCATACCCAGCTAATTTTTTTTTCTTAGTCAAGATGGGGTTTCACCATGTTGACCAGGCTGGTTTTGAACTCTCAACCTCAGGTGATCCAACCCCCTTGGCCTGCCAAAGTGCTGGGATTACAGGCGTGAGCCATCACACCCAGCCTATTCAAGCGCCAGACATCTTGTGTGAGTTACACATTTACATACATAGTTTGGCTTCAGGCAGGAGCTGTCACCGTCTGCACATTTGAGATGCAGAACTGTGACCCGAGAGAGGCAGAGATGTCCTTTCCCTCTGCCTAGGGTACGCAGTGGATTCAGGGCCGTTTCCTGCCTCCCTGCCCTCGCTGGGCTGGTGGGAGGTAGGAGAGCCCCCAGTGTCTGGCCCCAGCCCCCGCTGGAGTTTCCTTCACTCTCATCATGGTCTTCTATTTCTGTGGCTTTGATGAGGAAACCAAGGTGTGGGGACCGTGTATTGATAAAAGTCACCAGTAGCTACCAACTTCCGCCTGGGGATGGAACCTTTTGCTAAGTTTAGCCTCCAAAAATCATTCTGAGAGCGGTCCCTCAGCCTGGAGGAGCAGGAGAGCGAGGAAGAAGGAGAGGAAGGTAAGGAGGAGGATGGAAAGAGAGGGAAGGGCGGATGAACAAAGAGGGGAAGGAGGAGGAGACCGAAGAAGGGAGGGAAAGAAGGCGGAAGAGCCAGAGGAGTGTGGAGGGGAAAGGAGATGGAAGGAAGAGAGAGGAGGGAGAGGGAAGACGGAGGGGAGGAAAAGATGGAAGGAGAACAGGGAAAATCCCCGCAAAGACAGAAGCCAGTGCAACGAGAGACCTTAGACCTAAATCTGACTTTCAATGAAGTTTAGGGGCGGAGAGCTGCTAGACCAGGCCACTAACCTACTTTTGACTTCTGAGAAGTTTATCTGCTTCATTTCCGCTTTTCGCCTCCTGGGCCCCGGCGCCTTTTCAGAGAGCATCCTCACCGCCCCTCCAACCCGCGGCCACTGTCGACTCTTCCTCAGGACCTGAAGTCCACCGTCCTCACCTACCCCCACCCCTCTGGGCAGGAAATCCGCCCCCTCTCTTCATCTCTTGCCAAGACCAAAAGGTGGTAGAAGGCAAAAAGCAATGAGGAGAAGACAAATTATTATTACTATTATTATCATTATTGAGACTGACTCTCGTTCTGTCTCTCAGGCTGGAGTGCAATGGCACAATCTCAGCTCACTGCAACCTTCGCCTCCTAGATTCAAGCAATTCCCCTGCCTCAGCCTCCCGAGTAGCTGGGATTACAGGTATGCGTCACCACACCCGGCTAATTTTGTATTTTTAGTAGAGACGGGGTTTCTCCATGTTGATCTGGCTGGTCTCAAACTCCTGACCTCAGGTGATCCACCCGCCTCAGCCTCCCAAAGCACTGGGATTACAGGTGTGAGCCACCGCACACGGTTGAGACAAAATTATTAATCCCACGGTAGGATGCTGTGTTCCTCCTGCTGAATGCCAGGGCACTTGAACACTTGAGCTGCATCCTTGCAGAGAAACAGGATGGTTCTTATACAGGAGCCTGATGACCAGAGGCAAGAGTCAATATATATTTTTTTTTTTTGCAAGACAGAGTCTTACTCTGTCGCCAGGCTAGAGTGCAATGGCAAGATCTCGGCTCACTGCAACCTCCGCCTCCCGGTTCAAGCGATTCCCCTACCTCAGCCTCCCAAGTAGCTGGGACTACAGGCACGAGCCACCACGCCCGGCTAATTTTTTGCATTTTTAGTAGAGAGGGGGTTTCATCATGTTGGCCAGGATGGTCTCGATCTCCTGACCTTGTGATCCACCCACCTCGGCCTCCCAAAGTGCTGGGATTACAGGTGTGAGCCACCGCGCCCGGCTGTAATCAAGGTTTCTTAAGCCAGCTTTGGTGCACATCTGGGAAAATCACCAGCCACAGACACCTACCTCTGTGGTTGTTTTTCTGAAGAATTTCAGGAGGTCTCATATTTTCGTATTTACACATTTCCTTTTTTTTTTTTTTTTTTGAGATGGAGTTTTGCTCTGTCTCCCCATCTGGCAGTGGCGCGATCTCGGCTCACTGCAACCTCCACCCCCCCGGGTTCAAGGGACTGTTCATTCTATTTCCACAACTTCTGCAAAGTATCAAAATCACAGTGACAAGATCCTTGCTTCTTATAGATAGATAATTAGGAGTATACAGTGGTGATATGTGCGTATCTCTATTGCCAGATCATGCCATGGATCACCAATGCTCTTCTACCACTGCAAAGAGTCATCAGCCCCTTTCAGTTTAATCAGATTAGAGAGCCAATTTCAGAAGCCCAAGAAGCAATTCAGAAAGCTCATTCTTTCTCTGGAACCACTTTTTTTTTTTTGAGCTGGGGTCTCACTCTGCTACTTACTCATGCTGGAGTGCAATAGTGTGATCATGGCTCACTGCAGCCTCGAACTCAGCTCAGTGGATTTTCCCATCCCAGCCTTCCAAGCAGCTAGAATTACAGATGCACACTGCCACACCCGACTAATTTAAAAAAATTTTTTAGAGATGGTCTCGTTACATTGCCTAGGCTGGTTTGAATTCCTAGCCTCAAGCAATCCTCCTGCCTCAGCCTCCCAGAATGCTGAGATTTCTGGCATGAGCCATCACACGCAGTCTAGAATAACTCTTGGTACCAAAATCTGTATTAATCAGGATTCTTCAAAAAAATGGAACCAATAGTGTGTGTGTGTAGGCACGCGCGCGTGTGTGTGTAGACATACCAAACATTGGAGGTCTTTCAGCAGAGGACTGATGTGATTAGAAGGGTGGATTCGCAGTACCTTGTTAGGAAGGGGGTGATTCGTGAAGAGAGAGGATTCTGATTGGAGAAGGAACAGCAGGCTCCAGCATCAAAGCTGGAAGGGAGGTTGTGAGGTAGGGAGACAAAAAGATAAGCTCAGACCTCCTCCATAAGGCTTCTCCTCAATCTCACCCACATCCCATCTCCTCCATTCCTAGTGTCCACTCCTGGGGCTCCATTCCTCCAGCCCTGACCACACAGAGCTAAAAGCGTCTTGTCCAGCTGTGACTCCTCCACCCACCCCAGAGGATCCTCAAAAAAACAGCCCAGACATGAGTTATTCTAGGGTCTTCCACACCCAGTGAGGGGTCCAGAAAAAATGTTCTTCAGGATTTCTGCAAAGGGAGAGAGCTCAGTGGTCTGAGGCCATGGAAGGCTGAATGAGGATCAGGAAGATCCCAGTGAATGGGGAGGAAACTCAGGGCCATCACTGGTCTAAGGCTGCAGTAGAGGGTGACCATGGCAGGGGGGGTCACAGAAGAAACTGAGGCAGGGAAAGGGGAGATTGTAAATGCCAGGGTAAAGAATTGTGGTGTTGGCCACGTGCGTTGGTTCACGCCTGTAATCCCAGCACTGTGGTAGGCCAAGGCGGGCAGATCACCTGAGATAGAGAGTTCAAGACCAGCCTGACCAACATAGTGAACCCCCCCGTCTCTACTAAAAATACAAAAAAAAAAAAAAAAAAAAAAGCCAGGCATAGTAGCGCATGCCTGTAATCCCAGCTACTCGAGAGGCTGAGGCAGGAGAATCACTTGAACCCAGGAGGCGGAGATTGCAGTGAGCCAAGATCTCGCCATTGCACTCTAGCCTGGACAAAAAGAGTGGAAAAAACTCCATCTCAAAAAACAAAACAAAAAAAAAAAAAAAGAATTTTGGTATCGGTTACAGGCAATAGAGAGCCTCTGCCATTAACACATCAGGGAGCAGCATTTAACCAATGATGGATGGGATTTAGTGGATAAATACTCAGTTTCCCTGTCCCCAGGGTGGGACAACTCCAAGGCATAGTCTACACAGTCACCCCGAAGTCCGCAGTGGGCTAGCCCATAGCAGACACCTGTATTACTTCCCACCCATACCTCTTCTTGCATTTCTGGGGGATGCCTTTGTGGCGTACAGACCCCGGGGTGATTTCCCAATAATTCCCACCTTGCGGCATCCATGCCTTTATATAATCCCCTCTCCTCGAGTTCAGCAGAATCTGACTTGCTTCTAACCAACAGAAGATCACAAAGGTGGCGGGGTGTGTGGTGGCTCGCACCGGTAATCCTCGCAATTTGGGAGGCCAAGGCAGGAGGATTGCTTGAGCCCAGGAATTGGAGACCAGCCTGAGCAACACAGTGAGACCTCCATCTCTACAAAAAAAAATTTTTTTTTAATTAGCTAGGCATGGTGGCACATGCCTGTAGTCCCAGCTACTCAGGAAGCCAAGGCAGGAGGATAACTTGGGTTCAGGAGTTCAAGACCAGCCTGAGCAACATAGGAAGTCCCTGGCTCTACAAAAAAATTTAAAAATTAGCCAGTTGGCTGGGCACAGTGGCTTATGCCTGTAATCCCAGCACTTTGGGAGGCTGAGGCAGATGAATCACGAGGTCAGGAGTTCGAGACCAGCCTGGCCAACATGGTGAAACTCTGTCTCTAATAAAAAATTAGCTAGATATGGTGGTGGGTACCTGTAATCCCAGCTACTTAGGAGGCTGAGGCAGGAGAATTGCTTGACCCTGGGAGGAGGAGGTTGCAGTGAGCCAAGATTGTGCCACTGCACTCCAGCCTGGGTGACAGAACAAGACTCCATGCCAGGAAAAAAAAAAATTAGCCAGGTGTAGTGGCACAGGCCTGTAGTCCCAGCTACTCAGGAAGCTGAAGCAGGAGGATCGCTTGATTTCAGGAGTCCAAGACCAGCATGGGCAACATAGTAAGACCCTGGCTCTACAAATTAATTAATTAATTTTTTTGAGACAGAGTCTCACTCTGTTGCCCAGGCTGGAGTACAGTGCCAGCATCTCAGCTCATTGCAACCTCCACCTCCCAGGTTCAAGCCTCAGCCTCCCAAGTAGCTGGGATTATAGGCGTGTGCCACCACACCCAGCTAATTTTTGTATTTTCAGTAGTTACAGGGTTTTACCATGTTGGCCAGGCTGGTCTCGAACTCCTGACCTCAGGTGATCCATCACCTTGGCCTCCCAAAAGTGCTGGGTTAACAGGCATGAGCCACCATGCCCAGCCTACAGTTTTAAAAATTGCCAGGTGTGGTGGCACACACCTGTAGTCCCAGCTACTCAGGAGGCTGGGGTGGGAGGATTGCTTGATTCCAGGAGTTTGAGGCTGCGGTGAGCTATGATCACACCACTGCACTCCAGTCTGGCCAACAGAATGAGATGCTATCTCAATTAAAAAATAAGTTTTTTTAAGTTCATTTATTTTTTATTTTATTTTATTTTATTGAGATGGAGTCTCTGTCGCCCAGGCTGGAGTGCAGTGGTGGAATCTCAGCTCACTTCAACCTCCACCTCCTGGGTTCAAGCCAATTGTCTGCCTCAGCCTCCCGAGTACCTGGGATTACAGGCAACGGCCACTGTACCCAGCTAATTTTTGTATATTTAGTGGAGACGGGATTTCACCATCTTGACCAGGCTGATCTTGAACTCCTGACTTCATGATCCACCCACTTGAGCCTTCCAAAGTGCTGGGATTACAGGCATGAGCCACCGCACCTGACACAAAACAAAAGTTTAAAAGATGGCAGAGGTGACAGGCTGTCGATCCTTTGATTAGGTTACATTGCATAGGACTATCAGACTGGAATGAGAGGTTCCCTGATGACCTTGAAGAAGCACACTGCCAGTTGTGAATTACCCATGGAAAGGGTCACGTGGCACAGAATGAAGCCTCTAAACGCTGAGAGCCTCAATCCCACCACCACAAGGAATGGAATTCTGCCAACAACAACCAGCTGAGCTTGGAAAAGGACCCCAAACTTCAGGAAGGAAGGTAGTGCAGCTGACGTCTCAATTATGGTCTTATGAAACCCTCCGCGGAGTGCTCAGTTAAACTGTACCTGGACTTTGTTTGTTTGAGATGGAGTCTTGGCTCATTGAAACCTCCACCTCCCGGGTTCAAGCGATTCTCCTGCCTCAGCCTCCCGAGTAGCTAGGACTACAGGCGTACGCCACCACATCCAGCTAATTTTTGTATTTTTAGTAGAGACGGGGTTTCACCATCTTGGCCAAGATGGTCTCGCTCTCTTGACCTCGTGATCCGCCCGCCTCGGCATCCCAAAGTGCTGCGATTACAGACTTGAGCCACATCACCCGGCCTTTCGTTTGTTTGTTTTTTGAGACAGGGTCTTATTTTGTCGCCCAGGCTGTAGTGCAGTGATGTGATCTTTGCTCACTGCAAACTCCACCTCCTGAGTTCAAGTGATTCTCCTGCCTCAGCCTCCCGAGTAGCTGGGATTACAGGCACCCACCACCATACATGGCTAGTTTTTATACTTTTAGTAGAGACTAGGTTTCACCGTGTTGGCCAGGCTAGTCTTGAACTCCTGACCTCAGGTGATCTGCCTGCTTCGGCCTCCCAAAGTGCTGGGGTTACAGACATAAGTCTGTACCTGGACTTCTGACTGAGGACGCTGAGATAATGATAGATGTGGGTTGCCTTAAGCTGCCAGATTTGAAAAGAAAGGCAGCGCCTTTTCTACGGCTCCTGTACCCTGTTCAGGAGGCTGATTTTCAGCTGAGCGAAGACACAGGAAGCTCTTTGAGGCAGTCTGTGGCTACCAATATGCCCAAAGCCACTATTGAGTCACTTCCTTTTTTGGACACCTGCCGCTTCTCTGGTCTCTGTTGTGGGGAGCGGTCCAAGCCCATTCTATCTTTGGGTTCCCCTAAAACTCCTCTGGGGAACTTTCCATGTTTCTAGAGGGTATAGGAACTTTCCTCCATGTTATGGGCTGCCCTGTGTTCCCATGAAATGTATACCCTGGAGTCCTCACCCCAGCACCTCAGAATTTGACTGCATTTGAAGACTCAATCTTCAGAAAGGTAATTAACTTAACATGACCTTTAGATGAGCTCCAATCCAGTAAGACTAGGGTCTCTATAAGAAGAGGGTTGGGCGTGGTGGCTCATGCCTGTAATCCCAGCACTTTAGGAGGCCGAAGCAGGTCTATTGCTTGAAGTCAGGAGTTCGAGACCAGCCCGGCCAACACAGATTAACCGCATCTTTACTAAAAATACAAAAAAGTACCCGGGTGTGGTGGCAGGCGCCTGTAATCCCAGCTACTAGGGAGGCTGAAGCAGGAGAATTGCTTGAACCCAGGAAGCAGAGGTTGCAGTGAGCCGAGATTGTGCCATTGCACTCCAACCTGGGCAACAGGAGTGAAATTCCGTCTCAAAAAAAAAAAAAAAAAGGAAATTAGGACAGGGACACAGAAAAAGGGACCATCCTATAAAGACACAGGGCATGGTGGCTCCTGTAATCCCAGCACTTTGGGAGTCCGAGGCAAGAGAACTGCTTGAACTCAGGGGTTCGAGGCTGCAGTGAGCTATGATCATACCACTGCACTCCAGCAGCCTGGGTGACAGAGAAAGACACTGTCTCTAAAAATAAAATTTTAAAAAATCACAGAGAGAAGGCTGGTGAAACTGACTTTGGACTCTGGCCTCCGGAACTTTAAGGTAATAGACTTCTGTGGCTGGACACGGTGGCGATGGCTCATGTCTGTAATCCTAGCACTTTGGGAGGCTGAGGCGGGCGGATCACCTGAGTCTGGAGTTCGAGACCAGCCTGACCAATATGGAGAAACCCCGAGTCTACTAAAAATACAAATTTAGCCGGGTGTGTTGGTGTGCGCCTGTAATCCCAGCTACTTGGGAGGCTGAGGCAGGAGAATCTCTTAAACCCAGAGGCAGAGGTTGCAGTAAGCCGAGATCGTGCTATTGCACTCCAGCCTGAGCAACAAGAGTGAAACTCTGTTTCAAAAAATAATAATAATAATAATAATAATAATAATAATAGACTTGTGTTGTTGTTTTTGTTAAGAGACAGGCTGTCATCCAGGCTGGAGTGCAGTGACACGATCATAGCTCACTGCAGCCTCAAACTCTTGGGCTCAAACAATCTTCCCGCCTCAGCCTCCCAAGTTGCTGGGACTACAGGTGCGTGCCGCTGCACCCAACTAATTTTTTTTGTGTGTGTGTGAGACAGAGTTTCACTCTTGTTACCCAGGCTGGAGTGCAATGGCGCAATCTCGGCTCACCGCAACTTCCGCCTCCTGGGTTCAAGCAATTCTCCTGCCTCAGCCTCTCGAGTAGCTGGGACTACAGGCGCGTGCCACCATGCCCAGCTAATTTTTTTTGTATTTGTAGTAGAGACAGTTTCACTGTTTTGACCAGGATGGTCTCGATCTCTTGACCTCATGATCCACCTGCCTCGGCCTCCCAAAGTGCTGGGATTATAGGCGTGAGCCGCCGCGCCCAGCCTCACCTAACTAATTTTTAAATTGTTTTGTAGAGTCGGAGTCTTGCTATGTTGCTCTGGCCTGTCTTAAAGTCCTGGCTCGAGCAATCCTCCCACCTTGGCCTCTCAAGGTCCTGGGGCTAAAGGCGTGCACCACCATGCCTGGCTACTTTTTTTATTTTTATTTTTTGTAGAGATGGGGTATCACTGTGTTGCCCAGGATGGTCTCAAACTCCTGGCTTCTCACTACACTCCCACCTTGGCCTCCCAAAGTGCTGGGACTGCAGATGTGAGCCACTGTGCCCAGCCAATTTGTACTGTTTTAAGCCACTAAGCATGTGGTAATTAGTTATGATAGCAATAGGAAAATGGTGGGGTTGAGTAGCACACCATAGCATCCACTATCGCTCACCCTGTGCCACTCAGATTCATTTGGGTTTTTTTGTTTGTTTTTGTTTTGAGATGAAGTCTCACTCTGTCACCTAGGCTGGAATGCAGTGGCATAATCTCAGCTCGCTGCAACCTCCACCTCCCAGGTTCAATCAATTCTTCTGCCTCAGCCTCCTAAGTAGCTGGGATTACATGCACCTGCCACCACGCCCAGATAATTTTTTGTATTTTTAGTAGAGACGGAGTTTCACCATGTTGGCCAGGCTGCTCTCAAACTCCTGGCCTCAGGTGATCCTCCCAACTTGGCCTCCCAAAGTGCTGGGATGACAGGTGTGAGCCACCGCACCCACCTGGATTCATTTGTTTTATAAAGAGACTCACTGCATTTGAGGACAGCTACTTAGGATTCTTGCTCTCTATGCCAGCCAGAAAATGACGATTGGTGGGATGAACCAGCTTCCACTGCAGGAGCTGAATCTAGCAGCCCCGGTGAGTGTTCGCCATCTCCCTCTCCTACTGGCCCTTCTAGAGTCCCTTCATCTTCAGGTGGCCCTTCTGTTGATATAGGTGGCTCGCCTGGTGGGGTTACCTAGATCCTCATCCCTGAGGGGCTAAGACCTTGCTCACTATGTCTAATCCCAAACTCCTGGGTTCAAGCAATCCTCCTGATTTGACCTCTCAAAGTGCTGGAATTACAGGCATAAGCCACTGTGCCAGGCCTCCATTTTTGCTTCATTTGTTTCTTTTCTTTTCTTTTTTCAAGACAGGGCCTCACTCAGTCACCCAGGCTGGAGTGCAGTGGTGCAATCACGGCTCACCTGCAGGTGAGCCGCCTCCCGGGTTCAAGCGATTCTCCTGCCTCTGCCTCCCAAGCAGCTGGGACTACAGGCATGTGGCACCACGCCTGGCTAATTTTTCTGTTTTTTGGTAGAGATGGGTTTTCACCATGTTGGCCAGGCTGGTCTCAAACTCCTGACCTCAAGTGGTCCACCCGCCTTGGCCTCCCAAAATGCTGGGATTACGGATGTGAACCACTGTGCCCGGCCACAACAGCACATTTCAGTTCAGATCCACATTCCAAGTACTGTAGAGTGACATCTGGATATTGACAGGGAGTATCACGGTATGGAGGGGCACAGATTTGGACCATCTGCATTAACTGCAATTCCTGATATATTCCGAATTTTTTGGAGGAATTACTTGCCTCTTCTTTTCTGTATTTCTGTTTCTCTCTTTTCTTGCCTTGACTCGGATTTTTTTTTCTTATTCTAGTTTTTTCTTCTGAGTTCAGAAATTATACATTTTATTCCTATACTTTTAGAAATTTTCAATTTACGTGTGTTTGATCTATCGGAGCCTCTTTTATCTGCAAAAGCCTCCAATCCGGTCTTCTTGTATCCACTGGCTCCCCCTACAGGCCATTCTTCATACAACAGTCAAAGTGAGATGTTTTGCACACATTTTATTGAAGTAGTCCATTGACAGTTGACCTTTGAACAATGTGGGGTCTTAGGGACACCAACCCCTGAGCCGTCAAAAGTCCACATATAACTTTTGACTCCCCAAAAACCTAACTCAGCCGACTGTTAACCAGAAGCCTCGCAGATAACATAAACCGTTATCACATATATTGTATGTTACATGTATTATATACTGTATTCTTACAATAAAGTAAGCTAGAGAAGAGAAACTCTTCTTAAGAAAATCATGGCTGGATGCAATGACTTACATCTGTAATTCCAGTACTTTGGGAGGCCGAGGTAGGCGGATCACTTGAGGCCAGGAGTTCAAGACCAGCCTGGGCAACATGGTAAAACCCTATCTCTACAAAAAAAAATTACAAAAAATTAGCCCGGCACGGTGGCATGGGCTTGTAGTCCCAGCTACTCAGGAGGCTAAGGTGGGAGGACTTGAGTCTGGGAGTTCGAGGCTGCAGTGAGCTATGATGGTGCCACTGCACTCCAGCCTGGGCAGCAGAGTGAGACCCTGTCTCCACAAAAGCAAACAAACGAACTAACAAAAGAAAGAAAGGAGGGAAAGAGGGAGGGAAGGAGGGACAGAGGGAAGAAGGAAGGAAGGAAGGAAGGAAGGAAGGAAGGAAGGAAGGAAGGAAGGAAGGAAGGAAAGTAGGTTACTATATCATCTCCATCAGCCAAATGTGAGAATTTCTGATGCTTCTCATTCCACCAACTCTTATTATTTCCCATATTTTCCTTAGTTTTATTTAGGAATCATTGGCAACTAAAAATTATGTATATTTAAGGTGAAGATGTGACGCTTTGATATACCTATATGCTGAAATGATCGCCACAATTACATCTCACTGTGGTTTTAATTTGCATTCCCCTGATGATTAATGATGATGAGCATCTTTTCATACACCTGTTTTGTATGTCTTCTTTTGAGGAATGTCTACTAAGGCCATTTGCCCATTTTTAAATTAAGTTATTTGTTATGTTGCTGTTGAGTTATATGAGGTCTTTATATATTTTGGTTACCAGCCCCTTATCAGATGTATGGCTTAAAAATATTTTCTCCCAATCCATACGTTGCCTTTTAATTTTGTTGATTGCTTCCTCTCCTTGGCAGAAGCTCTTCAGTCTGTTGCAATTCCACTTGTTTATCTATTTATTTATTTATTTATTTTGAGACGGAGTTTCGCTCTTGTTACCAAGGCTGGAGTGCAATGGCACGATCTCGGCTCACTGCAACCTCCGCCTCCTGGGTTCAGGCAATTCTCCTGCCTCAGCCTCCTGAGTAGCTGGGATTACAGGCACGCGCCACCATACCTAGCTAATTTTTTTTGTATTAGTAGAGACAGGGTTTCACCGTTTTGACCAGTATGGTCTCGATCTCTTGACCTCGTGATCCACCCGCCTCGGCCTCCCAAAGTGCTGGGATTACAGGCGTGAGCCACCGCGCCCGGCTTCACTTGTTTATTTTTGCTTTTGTTCTCTGTGCTTTTGGTGTCAAATCTAAAAAATCATCACCAGCCGGGTGCGGTGGCTCACGCCTATAATCCCAGCACTTTGAGAGGCCAAGACAGGCAGATCATGAGGTCAGGAGATCGAGACCATCCTGGCTAACATGGTGAAACCGCGTGTCTTTTATTTCTGAAGGATAGCTTTGCTATATAGTATGCTTGCTGGACAGTTGTTGTTTTTTTCTTTTGGCACTTTGAATACATCATCCCACTTTCTCCTGGCCTGCAATGTTTCTGCTGAGCAATCTCTGATACTGTAAAGGAGGTTCTCTTGTATGTGATGCGTTCCTTCTCTCTTGCTGCTTTCAAATTCTTTTTATCTCTGATTTTTGAGAATTTTATTATAATGTGTCTCAGGGAAGTTCTCTTTATCTTAACCCTGTTTGGGGTTATTTGGGCTTCATGGATCTTCATATTCATTTTTCCCTTTCCAGATTTGGACATTTTTATGGTTTTGGGGAGTTTGTTTTTGTTTTCGTTTGAGACAGTTTCACTCTGTTGCCCAGGCTGGAGTTCAGTACAACAATCTTGGGTCACTGCAACCTCCACCTCCCAAGTTCAAGTGATTCTCATGCCTCAGTTTCCCAAGTACCTGGGACTATTGGTGTGCACCACCACCTCCAGTTAATTTCTGTATTTTTTGTAGAGATGGGGTTTCATCAAGTTCACCAGGCTGGTCTCAAACTCCTGACCTCAAGTAACCCACCCGCCTCAGCCTCCCAAAGTGCCGGAATTACAGGCATAAGCCACCACACCTGGCCTCAGAATTTTTCTGTCATTGTTTTTGTAAACAAGTTTTCTCTCCTTTTTACCTCTTCTGCTCCTTTTGGAGCACCTCCATAATGCATATATTGGTTTACTTAATGGTATCTCATGAGCCTATTGAGCATTTTCATTATTATTCATTCTTTTTTATTTTTGCTCCTTTGAATGGATAATTTCAAATGTCCTGCCTTTGAGCTCACTGATTCTTCCTTCTTGATCACATCTGCTGTTGAATCTCTCCATGAAGCCTTTTAGTTCAGTCCTTGTTTTCTTCAGCTCCAGAATTTATTTTTGGTCCTTTTGTTTTTGTGGCTGGGTGACCCCAGGTAATTTATTTTATTACTTTATCTCTGAACCTCAGTTGACTTATCTATAAGATGGAGATAATAGTAGCACCCATTTCATAATTATAAAGATTAAATATATTACGAAAAACACTAGTATGTGCCTAATATCTGCTAAACACTCAACAAAGGTCATCTGTACACACTGATGTCTCAAACAGGGATGGAATGTTTAACACACAAACCAGGAGATTTTAGTCACTCACTTGTTCTCCTGGCTCCCAAAACACGAGCTGCCCCGCCCCAGTTCATTCAAGCCCATCAAGATAGTTGTTCCTGTCCTTAACCTCCACAGCTGTTCAATGTGAGCCAACTGTCGGATGGCTTTCACCTGCACAACTGAATAACCCGTATATGCCTCGTGTTCCATTATTGGAACGCTAAGCTTATGGGAGTTATTTATATCCTACTGCTCAAGGTCATCACCAAGATCTGATTTTTCACACACACACACACAAAATGTGTAACCTCCAGTATACATGGGATAATCAAAGCGATTGTGGCAGTTTTGGGGGGGACAAAATGCTAGAGTTTAATCTTCCAGCTTGACTGACTTGGAAGTGTTCCTGTCAATATAAAAGAATTTGTTGGGGGTGGTGGAGAAGCTGGGGGCTTGAAGAAGCAGATGCTGGCTCTGTGGCTCTACTTCCAGCTTTTGGCCTGGTCATAGTCCTGCTGCACGTTCTGCTGCAGGCTCTGCGGCAGGCTGTCAGCTGCCTTCTTGCTGAGAGCCATGTAATCGGGCTGGCGGTGGGGGAGGTGGGTGGTTGAATGAATTGGACAGGTTTTTTTTTTTGTTTTTTTTTTTTAATGGACAGACTGGTCTCGAACTCCTGACCTCGTGATCCACCTGCCTCGGCCTTCCAAAGTGCTGGGATTACAGGAGTGAGCCACCACACCTGGCCAGGGAAAGGTTTTTGAAGCCACACATAAGTTTGCTAAATTTCAGTTTCTGTTCCTGGTTCTCAAAACCCGCATTATCCCACGGGCCAAACTGGGTTCCGATCCACTTCCTAGTTTCAGAAGCTTCCATTCTGCCTGATTCGCAATCAATCTCTTCTTGCAAGGCCTTTCACCTCAGCTGGTCTACAGGCGCCTCGCCGATGAATTCACAGCCAAATTCTACCAGATGCACAGAGCAGAGCTGGTGCCATTCCTACTGAAACCATTCTAAAAAACTGAGGAGACGAGACTCCTTGTGTTACCTTTCTTTCCAACACCACCTCTAAGCCCGTGTCTGTTTCCTCCTTCCAAGAGTCTCCTGCTACCCCGCTCTCTTTTCTCTTCTTCCTTTTTCTTCCTTTTCAGAGCCAGCTCCTGGATGACTGGCTGCTCTATCTTCCTCTTTGACTTCATCGTTTTCTTCGCGGGGGGCCTTCGGGCCATCTCCTATGAGGCTGTATTCCGGAGCCTCAGCTTTGACTGGCTTCTTTCTACTTCCTCCTAGGGCTGATCTCCATGGACCTGGAGGGCTTGGAGTGGCCTGGGAGGGCATCTCCCTCCTGGTGGATTTTTTTCTTCTTCTTCACCTTCCCACTGTGTTCCCTGGGGCTCTTCTGCTTCTGTTTCTACCCAAGGCTGCCTGTTCCTCACCCTCCTTCCCCACTGAGCAAGTGTCCGTGGCATCCCTGGCTTTGCAGAAACAAAGGTCCTGGACTGAAAAGTCTGTGGGGTCCTGGGCCCCCTTTTTTTCCTTTCGTGTTTTTTGAGCTTCTTGCCTACTCTGCTTTCCTCCTCACCCTGTCTGAGGTCTGGGGAGGTTTCCATCCCAGAGGCATGGGACATGGCCAGAGGTGACTTTTCATTCTCTTCTCCCCACTGAGGAACTCCAAGGGGCCAAGCGCCTGCTTCCTGGGGCTGCGTGACTTCTCTGTCCGTCTGGCACGCAGCGTGGTCTCAGGTTCTACGTGCTCCTCGCAAAGGGTGCTGACACCTTTCTTTTTCTTCTTCTTTTTCTTTGCTAGAGGCATCTCAGATGCCTGCCCGTGGACCACACTCTTAGTGGAGGATATGCCTCTTAAAGGAGAAACATCGGCAAAGTCATCATCTTTGTTTAAAACTGAGTATTGAGTCTCTGGTTCTTACCACTTTCTTCTTCTTTTTCTTCTCTGGAATCCCAGGGCCCAGTTCTACCTTGTATGTCTTGGTGATCATTCTGGTGGGCCAAACTTCCCCGCCTCCACGTGACAGCCTGCTCCGCCGTGACTCAGAAGTCCACTTCTTTAGTCCTATTTAAAAAATTGTTTCTATCTCTTTGTTGAATTTGTCATTTTGTTCATGTTTTGTCTTCCATTCAGTTGTCTATTTGTGTTCTCTTGTAATTCGCTGAGCTTAAGATGATTATTTTGGCCAGGCGCAGTGGTGCGTGCCTGTAGTCCCAGCTACTGGGGAGGCTGAGGTGGGAGGATCGCTTGAGCCCAGGAGTTCTGGGCAGTAGTGCGCTATGCGATCGGGTGTCTGCACTAAGTTCGGCATCAATATGGTGACCTCCCAGGAGCAGGGGACCACCATGTTGCCTAAGGAGGGGTCAGAAATGGAGCAGGTCAAAACTCCCACGCTGATTAGTAGTGGGATCACAAGTGTGAATAGCCACTGCACTTCAGCCTGGGCAACATAGCGAGACCCTGTCTCTAAAAATAAAAAATAAATTTAAAAAAAGAGTTGATTGTTTTGAATTCTTCATCGGGAGTTCATAGATCTCCACCTCTTTTGTGTCAGTTTCTTGTACTTTCTTTTGTTCTTTTGGTGCTGTCATGTTCCTCTGATTATTCATGATCCTTATGGCCTTGCATTAGTGTCTGTGCATTTGAAGTAGTCACCTCTTCCAGTCTTTACATGCTGGCTTTAGCAGGGAAAGCAGTTTATCGGTCTATCTAGAGATTCTAGAGAGGTGGTTTGGTGGGGAGTTGCTGGTGGACTTCTTGCTGGAGTCCTTGAGAGGGATTGTCTGGTGCCTATGTCAGCAAGAGGGGAGGCTTGGCTTGGTTCCACAGGGGCTGACCTGGTGACTACATCCACTGGGATGGACCTGGATCTTGAGTCCACATGACTGATTGTGTGTGTGTGTGTGTGTGTGTGTGAGATAACAGATGAAGTTTAATTCTAGCACCTGAAGCTACACAAGGGTATGCTCTATAAACTTCATAGGACTGTTGTACACACTTGATAAAGTGACAGCTGTGCAATACCACTCAGCATCTCAAAATCAGGAATGTACTACTGAATTGCTTAAACGCAATCCACAGAATTAAAAACAAAATCAGATGCCAGCCACAGTTATACTAATTGTCCATTGAAAGCTTACACTTAGGCCAGGTGTGGTGACTCACGCCTGTAATCCCAGCACTTTGGGAGGCCAAGGCAGATGGATCACGAGGTCAGGAGTTCGAGACCAGCCTTGCCAAGATGGTGCTACCCCACCTCTACTAAAAATGCAAAAAAAGCAGCCGGGCATGATGGCATGCACCTGTAATCCCAGCTACTTGAGAGGCTGAGGCAGAAGAATAGCTTGAATCCGGGAGACAGAGGTTGTGGTGAGTTGAGATTGCACCACTGCACTCCAGCCTGGGCAACAGAGAGAGACTCTGTCTCAAAAAAAAAAAAAAAAAAAAAAAAAAAGTGAACAGTAGGCCGGGTGCAGTGGCTCGCACCTATAATTCCAGCACTTTGGGAGTCCAAGGCAGGTGGATCATCTGAGGTTAGGAGTTCAAGACCAGCCAGCCAATATGGAGAAACCTCATCTCTACTAAAAATACAAAAAAATTAGCCAGTTATGGTGGTACACGCCTGTAATCCCAGCTACTCAAGAGGCTGAGGCAGGAGAATCTCTTGAACCCAGGAGTCAGAGGTTGCAGTGAGCTGAGATCATGCCATTGCACTCCAGCCTGGGTGACAGAGTGAAACTCCACCTCAAAAAAAAAAAAAAAAAAAGTGAGCAGTGAGAATTAAATACTTACCTTTACATAGACACAAGGTATGCTGTGAAAGCATATCTGCTTACAACCTTAAAAAATAACTTGTTAACTAGTTTGATAAGAAAATAATATATAAAAGGATCTAGCAAGAACAATCATCCCTAACCCCAGAAAGATCAATTCCATAGTTTATATTATATCAAACAAAAACAGTTTTCATTTTTCAAATCCCTTATCCAGAAATACTGGAAAAGGAAGACAGAGAGAAACCGTGCAGTTTTTACCCTTAGCGTGGCTGTGAAAAATAGTTAAATTAAAAAATCAAATACACTGAAAAGTGTAAGTCCTGAATGAGGCCTAATATTTGACCACCTAGAATATTATCATCTTCAAGAGTAGGAGTAATAACACAGGCATTTATGAGCAGTTTCTAAATCCATAAATACAATAGGCATGTTGGTATTTTGGCCACCAGAAAACAAAAGCTGTGGTATCAGTAAAGGTCTGAGATGTTTCTCTTTCGCAGATTCAATTCAGTGTATTTAAAGGTAACAAAGGCTGACATTGAAATTTTTAAAGACAGGCAAAAATTCACCTTAAAAAAAAACCAAAAACCCTATGTTTCCGTTTAGAGTAACAGCACGCAGTATGATTCCAGAAGTTAAAAATTATTTCGCGACCTGTGGCTTCAGCTTGGCAAACAGCTTAGATTCCAAAACCAGTTCATCTCTATTAAAATGCAAGCATTTAAAAAAAGAATGTGTCCGTGTTTTATTTTATTTATTCATTTATTTTGAAGGAATGAGATCATCTTTGAAGCAGCATTGGTGTTTCCTTTACATTTGTCTGGAAATGCCCATTGTATTAGCTGCACGGAAAGGGCTATCCAGCTTCTGAGCTTAAAGCTAATATGGTGATCATTTGTCTAAGGCTAGAGAGATACTAACAAGCTGGAAACTGAGGCAAGGAAGAGTGATGAGGGCTTTTCCTGGCAGTTGGTAGCTAAAACTGAAGGGATTCTAGAAAAGGACACAATGGCAGTCTTTCTTGTCTTTTATTTTTGGAACAGAGTTTCTCTCTTGTCGCCCAAGCTGGAGTGCAGTGGCGCCATCTCGGCTCACTGCAACCTCCGCCCAAGTGATTCTCCTGCCTCAGACTCCTGAGTAGCTGGGATTACGGCCCCTGCCACCACGCCCGGCTAATTTTTGTATTTTTGGTAGAGACGAGAGTTTCACCATGTTAGCCAGGCTGGTCTCGAACTCCTGACCTCAGGTGATCCGCCCACCTCTGCTCCCCTAAGTGCTGGGATTACAGGCATGAGCCACCACGCCCCGCCTTTCTTTTTTCTTTCCGTGTTGGTTCTGGTGAAGGACACTCCTGCTCTTGAAATTTCCTGATAACCCAGACAAATTCATGAAAAGCTTGATCTACATTCAACCTCATCTTTGCTGCTGCCTCCATGGATGTTACCTCAAGTTGCCGTGCTAACTGCCGTCCTTCTTCCTGTGTTCCTGTCTTTGATGATCCAGATCTGCTTTATAACCAATTAAAATCCTTGGAAACTCATCATAATCCTTTATTCTGAGAATCTGTCTTAGAAACGTATAGATTTCTTCAAAGCTGCCTCTAGGCCGGGCGCGATGACTCACGCTTGTAATCCCAGCACTTTGGGAGGCCGAGATGGGCGGATCACCTGAGGTCAGGAGTTCAAGACCAGCCTGGCGAACATGGTGAAACCCCGTCTCTACTAAAAATACAAAAATTAGGCAGGCATGGTGGCGTGCGTCTGTAATTCCAGCTGCTTGGGAGGCTGAGGCAGGAGAATCGTTTGAACCCTGGAGGTGGAGGTTGCAGTGAACTGAGATCGTGCCACAGCACTCCAGCCTCGTCAACAGAGTAAGACTCTGTCTCAAAAACAAAACAAACAAACACAAAAGAAAACAAAACTGCTTCTGTCTGTGACTGCAAAGACCAACAGGAAGCCCTCACCAGTCCTCATAGGTTCTTCTTCCCTGGCTCCAAACTCTTCTTGTCCAGAAGATCTAGCCAGGCTGCTCTGTCGTCTATCACACACTGCTTTGCGTCAGAATCTTCAGTGGTTGGCTCATAATCCGTTACAAAATAGGACTCTGGGTGAACCGGATGGTGAATGCCGACTTGCCCACACCGCCCCCGCTGAGCTCCTCGTGGGAGCCGTCCCACCAGCCAGCCATGATTATGGAGACACCACAGAGCCCAGCCTGGCCGTGGCGAGCTGCCACTGCTGCCACCCTTGGCCCGGCTTCTTGTTGATCTGCATGTTGTGTAAGCAGAAAATAAACTTAAAAAAAAAAAAAGTAAGTAAGTTTATTAAGAAAGTAAAGGAATAGGCCAGGCGTGGTGGCTCACACCTGTAATCCCAGCACTTTGGGAGGCCGAGGCAGGCAGACCACTTGAGGTCAGGAGTTCAAGACCAACCTGGCCAACATGGTGAAACCCTGTCTCTACTGAAAATACAAAAATTAGCCAGGCGTGGTGGTGCACATCTGTAATCCCAGCTACTCAGGAGGCTGAGGCAGGAGGATCACTTGAACCCAGGAAGCGGAGGTTGCAGTGAGCCAAGATCATGCCACTACACTCCAGCCTGGGCGACTGAGTGAGACTGTCTCAAAAAACAACACAAAATAAAGTCTGTGAGAATGGGCCTCGTTCTTGGGTTCACGGGGGCCGATCTAGCATGGAGGCAAGTCCAGAGCTGGAGTTTGTGTGTGCCAGCCTGGAGCCTGGAGCCACGGGGTCCTGCCTGAGACTAGGACAGTGCTGGAGCCTGAGGCTGTGGGAGCCAGACTGGTAATGAGATGGGCCTGGAGCCTGGGTCTGTTGGGGACAGCCTGATATCAGTGTTCACTACAGGGGAACCGGTGCTTGGGTCTGCAGTACAGTCAGGTACTCACCTTACTCACTGCTCCCCATGCAGTAGGTATCTCTCTCTATGCTACCTTGGGTTAGTGAAACCATGAAAGTGAAACCTTCCTACCCTCTTCGGTACATCTTTTCTTATTTCTTTTTCTGAGACAGAGTTTCACTCTTCTGGTCCAGCTTGTTGCCTAGGCTGGAATGCAATGGCGCCATCTCAGCTCACCCCAACCTCCATCTCCCGGGTTTAAGTGATTCTCCTGCCTCAGCCTCTAATCCCAGTAGCTGGGATTACAGGCACGCACCACACCTGGATAGTTTTGTATTTTTAGTAAAGATGGGGCTTCTCCATGTTGGTCAGGCTGGTCTCTAACTCCTGACCTCAGGTGATCCACCCGCCTCGGCCTCCCAAAGTGCTGGGATTACAGGTGTGAGCCACCACGCCCAGCCCTCTTTTCTTATTTCTATGCTACATTCAACTGCCGTAGCTTCTCAGCTGGATTCCTTGGCTCTTTTGTGAAGGTATTTTTCTGCACAGAAGATTGTTGAAATTGAACACTGGAGACATGGTTTGCTAACTTGCTAACTCACTCTCAGAGTCATGGTCAGTCTTGTAAATTTCCACTGTTGAATAAGGGAATTCCCTGTGGTTTTAATGTTTTTATGAGTAATATAGCTAAACATTCATTCAAGTTTATTGTCCACTTGTATATTATTTTATGTGAAGTGTTGGTTCACATCTTTTACATCTTTTAAAAATAGGTTGTCTTTATCTTTTCTACTTACAGTAATTTTTTTTTTTTTGAGACAGAGTTTTGACTCTGTCACCGAGGCTGGAGTGCAGTGGCGCGATCTCTGCAGAGTGACTCACTGCAACCTCTGCCTCCCAGGTTCAAGCAATTCTCCGGCCTCAGCCGCCTGCGTAGCGGATTTACAGGTGCACGCCAGCACGCCTGGCTAATTTTTTGTATTTTTAGTAGAGATGGGGTTTCATCATGTTGGTCAGGCTGATCTCAAACTCCTGACCTCATGTTCTGCCCACCTCGGCCTCCCAAAGAGCTGGGATTACAGACATGAGCCACCACGCCCGGCCCACATCTTGCATATCTTTTAAAAGTAGGTTGTCTTTTTCTTCTTGACTTACAGCAATTTTCTTGGTTTTGTTTTGTTTTTGTTTTTGTTTTTGAGACAGAGTTTTATTCTGTAACCCAGGCTGGAGTGCAGTGGTGCTATCTCAGCTGACTGTAATCTCTGCCTCTCAGGTTCAACTGATTCTCCTGCCTCAGCCTCTTGAGTAGCTGGGGTTACAGGTGCCCACCACCATGCCCAGCTAGTGTTTTGTATTTTTAGTAGAGATTGGGTTTCACAATGTTGGCCAGGCTGGTCTCAAACATCTGGCCTCAGGTGATTCAGTTGCTGTGGCCTCCCAAAGTGCTGGGATTACAGGCATGATCTACTGCACCTGACCCACATCTTTTATATATTTTAAAAGTAGGTTGTCTTTTTCTTCTTGACTTAACGGCAATTTTTTTGTTTTGTTTTCTGTTTTTGAGACAGAGTTTTATTCTGTCGCCCAGGCTGAAGTGCAGTGGTGAGATGTCAGCTGACTGCCACCTCTTTCTCCTGGGTTCAAGCAATTCTCCTGCCTCAGTCTCCCAAGTAGCTGGGATTACAGGTGCCCCTGACCATGCCTGGCTAATTTTTTGTATTTTTAGTAGAGACGGAGTTTCACCATGTTGGCCAGGCTGCTCTCAAACACTTGGCCTCAGGTCATCCACCCACTGTGGCCTCCCAACATGCTGGGATGATGAGAATGAGCCACCATGCCCAGCCCAGAAATCCTCTATGTAATCTGGAAATGAGTCACTTGTGAATAATATTTTTTCAAATATCTTCTTCCACTCTGCAGATTGCCTTTGTAGATTGTTCTCTGAATTAGTGTCTTTTGAAACACAGATTTTAATTTTAATGTGGTTTAATCTGATATTTTCTTTTACTGTTGGTATATTTTGTGTCCCATTATATCTTTTATTTATTTATTTTTCCTTTTTTCTTTTTCTTTTTTTACCATGATCAGGAGAATCCTTTTTTCTTTTTTAAGTTGGAGTCACCTGGGCTGGAGTACAAAGGAACATTTTTTTTTTTTTTTTTTGAAACGGAGTTTTGCTCTTGTTGCCCAGGCTGGGGTGCAATGGTGCGATCTCGGCTCACTGCAACCTCTGCCTCCCAGGTTCAAGCATTTCTCCTGCCTCAGCCTGCCAAGTAGTTGGGACTACAGGTGCACGCCACCACACCCAGCTACATTTTTGTATTTTTAGTAGAGGCGGGGTTTCGCCATGTTGGCCAGGCTGGTCTCAAACTCCTGACCTCAGGTGAGGTGATCCACCTGCCTCCGCCTCCCACAGTGCTGGGATTACAGGCGTGAGCCACCGTGCCCAGCCAGAGCAATTATTTTGATAACCCCATTGGATTGTAGTTTCTCCTTCAGCTAATACCACACTGCTGTTTAACTTACTGTAGCCTTTTAATAAGACTCAATATATAGTAGAGTCTCTCCATTTTGTTCTTTTTACGTATCATCTTGTCTTCCTTAGTTCTTTGCATTTCCCTGTGTTTTTACAATTTCTCTCTCTCTCTCTCTCTCTCTCTCTCTCTCTCTCTCACACACACACACACACACACACACACACACGTATACTTCCTGCTGAGGTTTTGACTGGGATTGCATTGAATCTACAGATTAATAGATATTGATGTAGAATTGGTGTCTTCATGGCCGGGCTCAGTGGCTCATGCCTGTAATCCTAGCACTTTGGGAGGTCGAGGCAGGTGGATCACAAGGTCAAGAGATCGAGACCATCCTGACCAACACGGTGAAACCCCGTCTCTATTAAAAATACAAAACTTAGCTTGGTGTGGTGGCAGACACCTGTAGTCCCAGCTACTCAGGAGGCTGAGGCAGGAGAATCAGTTGAACCCAAGAGGCGGAGTTTGCAGTGAGCCGAGATCGCACCACTGCACTCCAGCCTGGTGACACAGCGAGACTCCGTCTCAAAAAAAAAAAAAAAAGAATTGATGTCTTCATGATATTAAATCTTCCAACCTCTTGGCCATGGTATATACTTCTATTTATTTAAGTTTTCTTTAATTTTCTCAGTAACATTGTATCGCTTTTGGTGTAGAATTTGTATAGTGCTTCCATTAGATGTAGTCCCAGGTATTTGATCCATTTTTGTTGCTTTTGTAAATGACATAGTCTTATATGTCTTTTCTAGTTGTTATTGCTGTATAACAACGTGAGTTATTTTTGTACTTCGTCTTTGCATCCAGTGATGTTGCTAAATGAATATACTAAAACTATGTGCAGGCCGGGCGTGGTGGCTCATACCTGTTATCCCAGCACTTTGGGAGGCCGAGGTGGGTAGATCACCTGAGGTCGTGAGTTCAAGACCAGCCTGGCCAACATGGTGAACCCCCATCTCTACGAAGAATACAAAAATTAGCTGGGTATGGTGGCATGTGCCTGTAATCCCAGCTACTCAGGAGGCTGACACAAGAGAATCACTTGAACCTGGGAAGAGAAGGTTGTGGTGAGCCGAGATCACGCCACTGCACCACAGCCTGGGCAACAGAGCAAAACTGTGAAAAGAAAAACAAAAAAAAAAAACTATGTGTAGGCAGGGAGCAGTGGCCCATGCCTGTAATCTGAGCACTTTGGGAGGCTGAGGTGGGTGGATCCCCTGAGGCCAGAAGTTTGAGACCAGTCTGGCCGACATGGTGAAATCCCATCTACACTAAAAATACAAAAAAATTAGCTGGGCATGGTGGCACATGCCTCTTGTCCCAGCTACTTGGGAGGCTGAGGGAGGAGAATCACTTGAACCCTGGAGGCGGAGGTTGCAGTGAGCCGGATCATGCCACTCACTGCGCTCCAGCCTGGGTGACAGACTGATTCCATCTCAAAAATAAAAATAAAATCATGTGTAGACTCTTGAGAATTTTCTATGAGAACAATCATGTAATCTGTAAATAATGACTCATTTCTTCCTTTTCAATCTTTTTGCCTCATTGTATTGACTAAAATCTCAACTGCAATATTAGTTAACTCATTTACCAATTTGCAGAAAAGTGCAGCTCACTGCCAGAGTTTTTTTTTTTTTGAGACGGAGTTTCGCTCTTGTTACCCAGGCTGGAGTGCAATGGTGCGATCTCGGCTCACCGCAACCTCTGCCTCCTGGGTTCAGGCAATTCTCCTGCCTCAGCCTCCTGAGTAGCTGGGATTACAGGCACGCGCCACCATGCCCAGCTAATTTTTTGTATTTTTAGTAGAGACGGGGTTTCACCATGTTGACCAGGATGGTCTCGATCTCTTGACCTCGTGATCCACCCGCCTCGGCCTCCCAAAGTGCTGGGATTACAGGCTTGAGCCACCGCGCCCGGCCCTGCCAGAGTTTATTTAACTTTACATAGCCACACTCTTTGAGGCTGAAGCAAACCTGACTGAGTTTCAATGTGAAAATAAAATATAAAAACTGTTCTTGGAGTTATTTCTAAGTAGAACTTGTCTCTAATTTTAATGTAATCAAAATGTATATGATGTTACATTACAATTAGAGACGAGAGTATTCTCCTGGCAAATGGAAAATCGGTTAAAAGTACTAATAACAATCCCAGCCAGGTGCGGTAGCTCAGGCCTGTAATCCCAGCACTTTGGGAGGTCGAGGTGGGTGGATCACCTGAGGTCAGGAGTTCGAGACCAGCCTCGCCAACATGGTAAAACCCCATCTCAATTAAAAATACAAAAATTAGCCAGGTGTAGTGGTGCACACCTGTAATCCCAGCTACTCAGGAGGCTGAGACAGAAGAATCACTTGAACCCGGGAGACAGAGGTCGTAGTGATCCAAGATCATGCCACTGCACCACTGCCTGGGTGATAGAGCAAGACCCCGTCTTAAAATAAATAAATAATAAAGTGGGGAGGTAGGAAATAGGTCTAAGTGTGGATGACACAAAAATGACATATGACTAGTAGCTGTTAAAGCTGGGTGACAGGTCTATTACACTGTCTTTGTATTCTGTATGTTTTTTTTCTTTTTTGAGATGGAGTCTCAATCTTGTCACCCAAGCTGGAGGGCAATGGCGCAATTTTGGCTCATTGCAACCTCCACCTCCCAAGATCAAGCAATTCTCAAGCCTCAGCCTTCCCCATAGCTGGGATTACAGGCGCATACAGCCATGCCGGGCTAATTTTTGTATTTTTAGCAGAGAGGGGGGTTTGCCATGTTGGCCAGGCTGGTCTCGAACTCCTGACCTCAGGTGACTGGCCTGCCTCAGCCTTCCAAAGTTCTGGGATTACAGGCATAAACCACCACAACTGACCTGTATTTTGCATATTTTTTTTTTCTTTTTTATTTTTTGAGATGGAGTTTCGCTCTTGTTACCCAGGCTGGAGTGCAATGGCGCGATCTCGGCTCACTGCAACCTCCGCCTCCTGGGTTCAAGCAATTCTCCTGCCTTAGCCTCCTGAGTAGCTGGGACTACAGGCATACGCCACCATGCCCAGCTAATTTTTGTATTTTTAGTAGAGACGGGGTTTCACCATGTTGACCAGGATGGTCTCGATCTCTTGACCTCGTGATCCACCCACCTCGGCCTCCCAAAGTGCTGGGATTATAGGCGTGAGCCACCGCGCCCAGCCCTTTTGCATATGTTTTTAATGTTTGATAATAAAACACTTGTAGAAAATGAAAAAAAAAATAGCCAGGTGTGTTGGTGCACGCCTATAATACCAGCTAGTCAGGAGGCTGAGGCATGAGAATCACTTGACCCTGGGAGGCAGAGGTTGCAGTGAGTCCAGTCCACTGCACTCCATCCTGGGCAAAAGTGTGAGGCCGGGCACAATGGCTCAAGCCTGTAATCCCAGCACTTTGGGAGGCTAAGGCAGGCAGATCACCTGAGGTCAGCAGTTTGAGACCATCCTGGCCAACGTGGTGAAATTCTGTCTCTACTAAAAATACAAAATTTAGCCAGGCATGGTGGTGGGTGCCTGTAGTCCCAGCTACTTGGGAGGCTGAGGCAGGAGAATTGCTTGAACCTGGGAGGCAGAGGTTGCAGTGAGCCAAGATCGCACCACTGCACTTTAGCCTGGGTGACAGAGCGAGACTCCATCTCAAAAAATAATAATAATAACGAGAGTAGTAGTGATACAGGAGGTAGAAATTATTTAGGTGGAAAGTGAGGGCAACAGAGTCCTCGGCAGAACTTCCCTTCTAACAGAAAGCAGCCCCCAAATCATTTCTTTTCTAACAAAGAGCAGCTTGAAAAATCGAGCTGCAAACTTAGGCAAGCCAGAAGCTTTCAAGGGAGAATGCCGGCAGGTGCACCAATAGGAAAGGGCTACCTGGGGGCCAGGCAGGTCCAACACGGAGGATCCCCCTTCCTTTGTCTTGTTACCACATGTACAGCAACAGAGAAATGGGCAACATGGTGCAGCTCAGGCAGAGAATCCGCCTGGATCATAAAAGATTAGTGTGCAAGGCTACCAGAATTTCATGCCCTGTGTCCTGTTTTATAAAATCTGGATTGTAATAAAACTCTGCCCTATTTTATAAAAATCTGGATTATCAATAATACCTTGAGGTAACTTATATATACGTTAATAATTGTTAAGTGGAGTAATTCATTCTTTTTCTTTGAGACAAAGTTTCAATCTTGTCGCCCAGGCTGGAGCGCAGTGGTGATGTAATCAGTCTTTCACACCCTGTGTAAACCAAACATGGCCTCCTCCTCAGCTCATCTACAGAACCCCCTTCATTCCACCGCTAATCTGGCAATGCATTTTTCCGGGACCCCTCTCTGCAGCAGAGAGCTCTTCTCTTTCTTTTGCCTATGAAACTTCCACTCTCGACCTCAGTCTTTCTGTGTCTGCGTCCTTGTTCTTCTTGGCCGTGAGATCGTGAACCTCAGGTGTTACTGCAGACCAGGAGGCCGTTTCATCAAGTGCAATGATAATAGTTCTCACCAGTTCCTTGCTACGTACTGGCTCTGTGCTCAACAGTTTACCAATATTAACTCCTCCCATCCTCATAGCAAGCCTGTGAGATAGTTTTATTACTTCCAAGGAACTGAGACGCAGAGAGGTTAAATCGCTTGCTGAAAGTCACACAGCTGGTAAGTGTTGGAGCCAGAATTCAAATTTGGGCTGCAAGACCAGAATTAGGGTGGATAAAATGAAGCAGATTGTGCAAGGGTAGGGTTGGATCTGATCTTCATTTAAAACGTTTTTGCAATTTGTTCGTCATGAATTTTCTTTTTGACCTAAACTTTTTAGACGTTTTTAAAATGTTGCCTGAGAATATTATTTGTCTTGACAGTGACGGCTTGAGATGTCCCATTGAAATTTACACCTGAGGCACAAAATTCTATTACTGATATTAAAAGAACCCTTGAGTTTCAGTTGGGTACTTGGCTAATAGAATGAAAACTACATTTCACAGGCTCCCTTGCGTGAGTCACATGACAAAGTCCTGGCCGATGGGTTGTGAGCAGATTTGATTGGGGCAAGCACTTCCTTTAAAAGGAAGGTCAGTACCTTCCCTTCACTTTTTGACCTTCCTGCTTCCTGAACCTCAGTCATGGTGGCGTGTGATCTTGTACTTTGCAGACAAGGACATCACTCTTGATGTGTCAGAGGCACGTGAGCAAAAGAATTTTGGCTCCTGAAGATTTTGCAGAACAGAAGTGACATGCCAGCTCAGACTTTCAAGTAGGTGCAAATTGTTTCCTGTTGCTTCCTTTTGCACAGAATTCTCCTAGTCCTACTGGCTCATGGGATAAAGAAAGGAAAAGGAATTATAACTCGATGAAGACAGAAAAAAAAAGAAAAAAGAAAGGAAAAGGAATGAGCTGGGCGTGGTGGCTTACACCTGTAATCCCAGCACTGTGGGAGGTCAAGGCTGGTGGATCACTTGAGGTCAGGAGCTCAAGACCAGCCTGGCCAACATGGTGAAACCTCGTCTCTACTAAAAATACAAAAATTAGCTGGGCGTGGTGGTGAGCACCTGTAATCCCAGCTCCTTGGGAGGCTGAGGCAGGAGCATGGCTTGAACCCAGGAGGCGGAGGTTGCGGTGAGCTGAGATCGCACCATTGCACTCCAGCCTGGGCAACAAGAGCAAAACTCTGTCTCAAAAAAAAAAAAGGGAACAGGAATGGAAGAGTGAGAAGTAAGTGCTGAGACAAAAAGGGTCTTGATACCCTCCCTCCCAGCAGAAATCCCAGCAGTAAGGGGTATGCTGTGTGGTTAAGGGGGAAGCTATAAGCTGAAGGGTCCCTGTCCTTTTCCTGTTAGAATTCTGCCAAGGGTAACACTGAAGTGGCTACGCTGTCTGGGCGGTACACCTTGGGGTTCGTTGACATGTTCAGAGAAAGAATTCAGACACGTGGGTGGGTTAAGAGTGGAAAGGTTAATAGAAGAAAGGAGAGAGGGCCGGGTGCGGTAGCTCACACCTGTAATCCCAGCACTTTGGGAGGCTGAAGCGGGTGGATCACCCATGGTCAGGAGTTCTAGACCAGCCTGGCCAACATGGCGAAACCCTGTCTCTACTAAAAATACAAAAAATTAGCTGGGCATGGTGGTGCACACCGTAATCCTACTTGGGAGGCTGAGGCAGGAGAATCGCTTGAACCCAGGAGATGGAAGTTGTAGTGAGCTGAGATCACACCACTGCACTCCAGTCTGAGTGAGACTTCGTCTCAAAAACTAAAGAAGAAAGAATGAAAGAAAGAGGAGAGCAGCTTCTTCAGAGAGAGTTCTGAAAAAAGGGGAGCCAGCAGATCACAGCAGATTTTATAGGCAGGCTGGAGAAGGCAGTGTCTATATAGAGCTCACAGATTGGTTTGATCAGGTATGACATTTACATAGTATACAGGGAAGGCTGGTTGCCCCACCCTAATCGCTCTGTGTGTGTGCATGCACACGTGTGTGTTTTTTTGAGATGGAGTCTCGCTATGTTGCCCAGGCTGGCGTGCAATGGCACGGTCTTAGCTCACTGCAACCTCCGCCTCCCAGGTTCAAGCGATTCTCCTGCCTCAGCCTCCTAAGTAGCTGGTATTACTGGTGCCCACCACCATGCCCTGCTATTGTTTGTATTTTTAGTAGAGATGGGGTTTCATCATGTTGGTTTCGTCACCAGCCAGGCTGGTCTCGAACTCCTGACTTCAGGTGATCCACCCACTTCGGCCTCCCAAAATGCTGGGATTACAAGCGTGAGCCACTGCGTCCCTGCTGTCCCACCCAAATCTTCTTATGCAAATATGCTTTCCAGTTGATGGGCGCCATCTTGTCTGCTGTTTTACAGGACACGTGGCTGGCAGAGAAGGGAAGATAGAGCTGCCATCTGGAACATACCTAGTCCTTAGTTCCTGCTGGCATTCATCCTGCAATCTCCCAGCTTGCATGCTGCTTTTTGTTAGAAAATGATTTGGAGCTAAAAGCCCATCCTCATCACCAAATAAAATATAAAAAAGAAAAAAGACAGAAAAGCCTTACCAAGGACTCCCACATCCTTGCTATCTGCTTAAGTAATTCCTTCTTAACTCCTATATGAACACCAAGGGTCATAGCCCTGTGGCAACTTAGAATCAGCCACAGCAAAGGGAAAGGGAAGGAATAGCTAAGTTGGACAAAGAGGAAGCCTCAGTCAGCACTTTCAAGCTGCCCATGGCTTCCTGGAGTATGGAAGAGAGGCAGAAGTTTCTCAATTTCCCAAGAGGGAATGCAGAAGGCAGCCAAAACTCAGCCTGGTGGACCTCAGGCTTCCTTAGGAGGAAAGCTATCTCACTTCCTGTCCTCCAACTGTCCCCTGGGTCTGGCTGTGTTGCCCAGGCTGGTCTCAACTATTTCCCCTCACAGGGCTCATGATTCCCCTGACTTAGAGGAAGAGAAATAGAGGGAGAGAGTGACAACATCAGTGGACATCTCGTCCTGTAGCCTCGGCTGTAGAGTCTGCAGATAGGGAAACTGGTTTGAAAAAACCTTCTCAAACGTCACACACACAAAAAATGCACATAACTGAGGCCAGGTGCGGTGGCTCATGCCTGTAATCCCAGCACTTTGGGAGGCCGAGGTGAGCGGAACACCTGAGGTCAGATCACGCCACCGCACTCCAGCCTGAATGACAGAGTGAGACTTCATCTCAAAAAAGAAAGAAAGAGAGAGAAGGAAAGAAAGAAAGAAGGAAAGAAAGAAAAGTGAAAACCCCATCTCTACTAAAAATACAAAAATTACCTGGGTGCAGTGGCTCACGCCTGTAATCCCAACACTTTGGGAAGCTGAGGTGGGCGGAATACCTGAGGTCAGGAGTTTGAGACCAGCCTGACCAACATGGAGAAACCCCGTCTCTACTAAAAACACAAAATTAGCCGGGCGTGGTGGTGCGTGCCTGTAATCCCAGCTACTCGGGAGGCTGAGGCAAGAAAATCACTTGAACCCAGGAGGCAGAGACTGTAGTGAACCAAGATTGTTTCACTGTACCTGGGAGGCAGAGGAAGGCAGTCTTAGAGAAAAGAGAGAGAGAAAGGAGAAGTGTGTTTCACGGAGCTTTCAATTTCCAATTTTCCCATGATGCCTGAGTTCAGTTTCATAAACAGTTGTATTTATTTTTATAAGTTGGCTGCTCCTGTTTCATTTTGAGGTTTTCTTAAGACCTGGTCTTACTCTGTTTCCCCGGCTGGAGTGCAGTTGCATAATCAGGGCTCACTGCAGCCTTCACTTTCCAGGCTAAAGCAGTCCTCCCACCTCAGCCTCCTGAGTAGCTGGAAATACAGGGTGACCACCATGCCAAGCTGATTTTTTTGTAGAGACAGGGTCTTGCTGTGTTGCCCAGGCTGGTCTCAAATTCCTGGGCTCAAGCAACCTACTTGCCCCAGCCTCCCAAAGTGCTGGGATTACAGGCGTGAGCCACTGTGCTCTTTTTCCCCAACTTTCATTCTTCCTTTTTTTTTTTTTTATTTGTTTTGAGACAGGATCTCACTCTGTTGCCCAAGCTGGAGTGCAGTGGTGCAATCTTGGCCCACTGCACCTCAAGCGATCCACTCACTTTGGCCTCCCAAAGGACTGGGATTACACGTGTGAGCCACCACATCCTGTCTCTTTCTTCCCCATCTTTTTAGAAGGTATTAGCTATTTCTTAGTGATGTGAATTCTAAGCTATTTATATCTTCTTTTCTTTTTTTGAGACAGAGTTTTGTTCTTGTTGTCCAGGCTGGAGTGCAATGGCGCGATCTCGGCTCACTGAAACCTCTGCCTCCCAGGTTCAAGTGGTTCTCCTGCCTCAGCCTCCTGAGTAGCTGGGATTACAGGCATGTGCCACCATGTCCAGCTAATTTTATATTTTTAGTAGAGATGAGATTTCTCCATGTTGGTCAGGCTGGTCTCGAAAAAACAAAGTCTGTCTGTCTATCTCTCTCTCTCTCTCTCTCTCTCTCTCTCTCTATATATATATATATGTACACACACACACACACACACACACACATCATGTTCCTGAGAGCCTCTGGCTGTGAATCATCGAGGTCAGTGCATGAACTTGCTTTATGAGTGTTTTTGTTGAAAGACACCTTGCTGAGTATTGTATTTACTGACCTCAGATGATCCGCCAGCCTCAGCCTCCCAAAGCGCTGAGATTACAGGCGTGAGCCACTGTGCCCGGCCACCTATTTATATCTTAAGCTGATAAAAAGTCAGCTAAGTAAATATCAAATAAATTGGGGTAGGAGGCTGCCTTAGAGGTGCTGTCTACGCACTCCCCCAGACCTGGAGTCCTAGGTCTTCCATGAAGGGAAATCCCCTTAGTACTTGGGGACCACAGGGAGGATGTGCTAATCTTCCATCTACCTCAAAATTCTGGACCTATTTCATCATCCTTTTTCACCCACCTAGAAAATGCTACAAGCTCAGGCTCTGAAATCTCCCATTTTTATCTGCTTTTTTTTTTTTTTTTTTTTTTTCAAAAGACTGGGTCTCACCATGTTGCCCAGGCTGGTCTCAAACTCCTGGGCTCAGCCATGCATGGTGGCTCACGCCTATAATCCTAGCACTTTGGAAGGCTGAGGCAGGCGGATCACAAGGTCAGGAGTTCAAGACCAGCCTGACCAACATGGTGAAATCCCATCTGTACTAAAAATACAAAAATTAGCCAGGCGTGCACCTGTAATCCCAGCTACTCAGGAGGCTGAGGCAGGAGAATCACTTGAACCCAGGAGGCAGGGGTTGCAGTGAGCTGAAATCACACCACTGTACTCCAGCCAGGGGGACAGAGGGAGACTCCGTCTCAAAAAAACAAAACAAAACAAAAACCTCCTAGGCTCAAGTGATCCTCCTGCCTCAGCCTCTCAAAGTGTTGAGATCGCAGGCATGAGCCACCAAGCCTGGCCAATCTTTTGCTTTTTGTTGGTAATTTTGCTCTTTCAGACGGCCCCCAAGTAGTGCTGAAGCCCTGTCTAATGTCCCCAAGTGCACGGAGGCTGTGACGAGCCTCACAGAGAAGGAAACTGGTGTGTTAGAGAAGCTACGCCCAGGCACGAGTCCTAGAGCTGCCGGCTGTGAGTTCAGTGTGAATGAATCAACAGCAAATAGAATAGTCAGCAAGGTGTCTTTCAACAGAAACACTCTTAAAGCAAGGTGATGCACTGACCTTGATGATTCATAGCCAGAGGCTCTCAGGAACCTGATGTATATGTGTGTATGTGTGTGTGTGTATATGTGTGTGTGTATATATGTGTGTGTATATATGTGTGTATGTGTGTGTATATGTGTATATATGTGTGTATATGTGTGTATATGTGTGTGTATGTGTGTATATATGTGTGTGTGTATATATATGTGTGTATGTGTGTGTATGTGTGTATATGTGTGTGTATATATGTGTGTGTATATGTGTGTATATATGTGTGTGTATATGTGTGTGTATGTGTGTATATGTGTGTATATGTGTATGTGTGTGTATATGTGTATGTGTGTGTATATGTGTGTGTATATATGTGTGTATGTGTGTGTATATGTGTGTATATGTGTGTGTGTATGTGTGTATATGTGTGTATGTGTGTGTATGTATATATGTGTGTGTATATATGTTTGTGTATATATGTGTGTATGTGTGTATATGTGTGTATATGTGTGTGTATGTGTGTGTATATATGTGTGTGTAGATATATGTGTGTGTATGTGTGTGTATGTGTGTATATGTGTGTGTGTATATATGTGTGTATATGTGTATGTGTGTATATGTGTGTGTATATGTGTGTATGTGTGTATATATGTGTATATATGTGTGTATATATGTGTGTATGTGTGTGTATATGTGTATATATGTGTGTGTATATATGTGTGTGTATGTGTGTGTGTAGATATGTGTGTGTATGTGTGTGTATGTGTGTATATGTGTGTGTGTATATGTGTGTGTGTATATATGTGTGTATATGTGTGTGTATGTGTGTATATGTGTGTGTATATATGTGTGTGTATATGTGTGTGTGTATATGTGTGTGTGTGTGTATGTGTGTATATGTGTGTGTATATGTGTGTGTGTATATATATATGTGTGTGTGTATGTGTGTGTGTAATATAGATAGAGAGAGAGACTTTTATTTTTAAGGCAAAGTCTCACTTCATCACCCAGGCCGGAGTGCAATGGTGCAATCTCAGCTCACTGCAACCTCCGCCTCCCAGGTTTAAGCAATTCTTCTACCTCAGTCTCCTGAGCAGCTGGGATTATAGGCGCCTGCCACCACACCCAGCTAATTTTTTTATTTGTAGTAGAGACAGCGTTCCACCATGTTAGCCAGGCTGGTCTTGAACTCTTGACCTCAAGGTGTCTGCCCACCTGGGCCTCCCAGAGTGCTGGGATTACAGGTATGAGCCACCACACCCAGCCCCTAACCATATAATTTCCCTTAGAAGCAATTGTTTGATGTTCAAGGAACATAACTACCTCAAATAACAGGAGTTGAGTGTAACTTGTTTTTGGTTTTTTTTTTTTTTTTGAGACGAAGTCTCACTCTTGTCGCCCAGGCTGGAGTGAATGGCACCATCTTGGCTCACTACAACCTCCGCCTCCCAGGTTCAAGCCGTTCTCCTGCCTCAGCCTCCCGAGGAGCTGGGATTACAGGCGCCTGCCAGTACGCCTGGCTAATGAGTGTAACTTTTTCTTGTGAAATAGTTTAAGACTTAGAAGAAGCTGCAGAAATGGTCCATAGAATCCCCTTGTGCCCCCCACCCACATCGACAATGTGTAACGAAACTTTGGAATGTCACTGTCGACAAGCAAACATTAGCCACGCCCTGTTGGCAAGCTTTTGTGCTATGGTAGTGAAAGCTGACTTGTACATCTTCTCACTATCGTGCAAGGTTAGGATGGCCTTCACGCTCTAACTAGACCTTCGTATTCATTTTTCGGGGAGTCTGTAACAAAGTGCCACAAACTGGATGGCCTCACACAACAGAATTGTATTCTCTCACTGTTCTGGAGGCCACAGCCTGAACTCAAGGTGTCACCAGGGCCACCAGCACGGCCAGATGCTCCAGGGGATACTCCATTGCTTCTTCCGCTTTCTAGTGGCCGGAAACCGGGAGAGACATGAGATTTCAGAGCCTGAGCCCACAGTGTGTGCTAGGCAGGTGAAAGATGGGAGCCAAATCGGCCCAGGATTTTGGGGTGTCCAAGAAATCAGCATATCCATATGATTACATAATACCTGGGATCTCCCAAGTACTAAAGGAATTTCCTTCACGGAAACCCTAGATCTCCAGGTCTGGGGGAGTGGGGCAGGCAGCCCCTCCAGGATGACCTCTTACCGCAATTTACTTGACATTTTCTTAGCCGGCAGTCCTTAGTGTTTCTTTGTTTCTGTTTTGATTTGGGTTTTGGTGTTTGGTTTGGTTTTGGATTTTGAGACGGAGTCTCGCCCTGTCGCCCAGGCTGGAGTGCAGTGGTGCGATCTCAGCTCACTGCAGCCTCTGCCTCCCAGGTTCAAGCGATTCTCCAGCCTCAGCCTCTCAAGTAGCTGGGATTACAGGCATGTGCCACCACGCCCAGCTAATTTTTGTATTTTTCGTAGAGACAGGTTTTCACCATGTTGGCCAGGCTGGTGTCAAAGTCCTGATCTCAGCTCACTTGAGACTCCGCCTCCCAGGTTCAGGCCTGATTCTCTGCCTCAGTCTCCCAAGTAGCTGGGATTACAGGCACCCAACACCACGCCTGGCTAATTTTTTGTTTCGTTTTGTTTTTAATTTTTTTTTTGCCTGGTCGGTGAGTACCAAAAATTTTTGTATTTTTAATAGAGATGGGGTTTCTCCATGTTGGCAGGCTGTTCTCAAGCTCCTGACCTCAAGCGATCCACCCACCTCGGCCTCCCAAAGTGCTGGGATTACAGGCGTAAGCCCCCACGCCCTTCCAATCCTTGGTGTTTCTTGACTTGCGGCTGCCTCATTCAGTTTCTGTTTCTGTCTGTTTCTGGCTCCCTTCGCTGTGTGTCTATTTGCTCGCCACCTGAGGGCCCACCCTAATCCAGTATGACCTCATTTAACCATAATTACATTTGCAAAAAACCCCCTAATTTCAAAATGAGGTCATATTCTTTGGTTCCAGGTGGTCATGAAATCTGGGAGGACACCGTTAAGCCACTACAACCATCAAAAACAGGAAGGGGGCCTGCGCAGTGGCTCAGGCCTGTAATCCCAGCACCTTAGGAGGCCGAGGCTGGTGGATCAAAAGGTCAAAAGATCGAGATCATCCTGGCTAACACGGTGAAACCCCATCTCTACTAAAAATACAAAAAATTAGCCCAATGTGGTGGCACACGCCTGTGCTCCCAGCTACTCAGCTTCTTGGGAGGCTGAGGCAGGAGAATCGCTTGAACCCGGAAGGCAGAGGTTGCAGTCAGCTGAGACGGTGCCATTGGACTCCAGCCTGGGTGACAGAGTGAGACTCCATCTAAAAAAAAAAAAAAGGTAGGGGCTGGGTGCGGTGGCTCACACCTCTAATCCCGTCACTTTGGGATGCCTACACAGGAGGACCCCTTGAGCCCAGGAGTTTGAGACGAGCCTGGTAACATAGTGACACCCCATCCTCTACCAAAAAAAAAAAAAAAAAAAAATTAAAATTAGCTGGGCATGCGCCTGTAGACCCAACTATGCAAGAGGCTGAGAGGGGAAGGCCACTGGAGCCCAGGAGGTTGGGGTTGCAGTGAGCTTTGATGGCACCGCTGCTCTCCAGCCTGGACCACAGAGCACCACCCTGTCTGTTACAATATTAATTTAATTTCATTTAACTTTAAAAAAAAAAAAACAGGTCTCCAAGAATACAGGAGATAACTGACTGGGCACAGTGGCCCACGCCTGTAATCCCAGCACTTTGGGAGCCTGAGGCAGTTAGATCACCCAGGGTCTGGAGTTCAAAACCAGTGTGGCCAACATGGTGAAACCCCATCTCTACTTAAAATACAAAAAATTAGGCGGGCATGGTGGCAGGCACCTGTAATCTCAGCTACTGGGGAGGCTGAGGCAGGAGAATTGCTTGAACCTGGGAGTCGGAGGTTGCAGTGAGCCGAGATGGTGCCGCTGCAGTGCAGCCTGGGTGACAGAATGAGACCTTCTGTCTTAAAAGAAAGGAGAGAAAGAGAGGAAGGAAGGAAGGAAAAAAGGAAAGAGAAAGGAGAGAAGGAGAGGAAAGAAGAAAAAGAAAGTAAAGGAAGGAAAGAGAAAAGAATGAAGGAAAGAAAAGAAGGAAAGAAAAAAAAAGAAAGGAGATAAAGAGAGAAAGGAAAGAATAAGAAAGGAGAGAAAAGAAAGAAGGAAGGAAAAAGAAACGAAAACGCAAGAGAGGGACACACACATATCTGGAGCGCGCCCCCAATTCCTGGTTGCCGGCTGTACCTGCAGTGCACACCATACCGTCTAGTCCGTAATAAATGCGCAATGGAAGGAGGTTCGTTGAATGAACGAATGAATGTGCCCCAGAAGAATGAGGTGGAGAGTGAAATAGGAAGGCTGGCTGTGTCCCGCCTGAAGGCGAGGACGGGCCGGCCACTCTGAGGCTCACCGGGGGCCCTTGCCCCACCCCTCTAGGAGCTGGAGAGTGGCAGCAGTTGGAGGGAATTTCCCCTGGTCGAATCGCTCAAGCCCCTCCCCTCGATCCGCAGGACATCCCCAGAGGGGCAGGCGGGTCCCCAGACAGGTTGAGGCACGAAGACGCTCCGGAGCCCTGGGAGGGGGCTGCCGTTTCCTTCCTCCTCCTCGGCCGGCCGCGCTCCGCGCCCTGCCCGCCCCGCCTGCGCCAGCGGAGGTGGCCGCGATGCCCGAGGACGGTTCCGGCTGCGCGGGGCGGCGCCGGCCCCACGCGTGCGTCCTGCGCGCGGCTCTGGCCCTGCTGGTCGTAGTGGTCGTGGGGACCTGCATCGCCGTCTGCAGCTGGCGCCCCGCGCAGGTGCCGCCCGAGTCCCCAGGGGTGAGTTGAGATGGGAAGTTGGGAAGGAAACGTCCACCCGGGAGAGAAGCTGGAGAGGAGCGCGGGGACCGTGCGCCAGGGCGGAGACCGAGAGGCGCCTGGCGGAGAAGACGAAATGAGAATGAGACGGGGCAGAGAGGCCCGGGAGGAAGATCTGGTAGACCAGAGACAGAGACCAGAACAGGGAGGCGAGGCGGGGGTTGGGAACCAGGCTGCCCGGCCGGGGTCAGGGCTGGGGGGAGGCAGCCCTGCCCGGGAGGTGCCGGGGGATCCCGGGATGGGAAAGGGACGTGCACGTGGGCATGGAAATGACTCGGCTCGGGTCTTCCCCCGGCAGGCTGACTCAGAGGCTCCTGGGGGCTTCACCAGGCTGGGTGTGGGGGCTTCCTGGAGCCTCTTACGACGGGATGGTCCCCAGCCACTGGCCCCGGGGTGGGGAAAGAGGTTCCCTGGGAGACCCCGCCGGGCCGGGCGCCTTTGCAGCCGAGAAAGTCCGGTGCGCGCGCGGGGTTGGGGTGGGGACGGAGGGGGGGCAGTCCAGCGCCCGGTGCCATCCAGGAAAACGATTCAGGAAACTAAGAAGTTCTTTTGAAGGTCTCAACTTTACGCTCCCCGCTGGTTCAGACCTGCTTCCTCTTTAAGAAGTCTTCAGGAGAAAACAAATAAATAAATAAAACTCACCAGTGCGCACCGTGGGAAGTAGGGGTGGGAAGGAGGATGGACGGAGGAAAGAGAGTCCCTGACTCAGGGCACGCAGAGAACCTCTCTGCTGACATCCGTGCCCTGTTTTCTGGTCTTTTCTTCCAGTGGGACGTAGCTGAGCTGCAGCTGAATCACACAGGTAACGCGGGGGACGTTGGGGGACAGGGAGAAGAAGAGACAGAGAGAGAAGGAGGGAGAGATGGAGAGACGCGGGAGGAGAGGCAGAAACAGACACACAGAGAGAGGGAGGGAGAGAGGGAGAGATAGGCGGGGAGGGAAACAGAGAATGGGGAAGACAGGAGAGAGAGGGAGGGAGAGACTGAGAGGGAGGGAGAGACTCTGAGAGGGAGGGAGAGACTCTCAGAGGGAGGGAGAGACCCAGAGAAAGGGAGGGAGAGACCCAGAGAGAGGGAGGGAGAGACTGAGAGGGAGGGAGAGACTCTGAGAGGGAGGGAGAGACTCTGAGAGGGAGGGAGAGACTCTCAGAGGGAGGGAGAGACCCAGAGAGAGGGAGGGAGAGACTCTGAGACGGAGGGAGAGACCCAGAGAGAGGGAGAGAGAGACCCAGAGAGAGGGAGGGAGAGACTCTGAGAGAGGGAGGGAGAGACTCTGAGAGAGGGAGGGAGAGACCCAGAGAGAGGGAGGGAGAGACTCTGAGAGAGGGAGGGAGAGACTCTGAGACGGAGGGAGAGACCCAGAGAGAGGGAGGGAGAGACCCAGAGAGAGGGAGGGAGAGACTCTGAGAGAGGGAGGGAGAGACTCTGAGACGGAGGGAGAGACCCAGAGAGAGGGAGGGAGAGATGCAGAGAGAGGGAGGGAGAGACTCTGAGAGAGGGAGGGAGAGACTCTGAAAGGGAGGGAGAGATCCAGAGAGAGGGAGGGAGAGACCCAGAGAGAGGGAGGGAGAGACCCAGAGAGAGGGAGGGAGAGATCCAGAGAGAGGGAGGGAGAGATCCAGAGAGAGGGAGGGAGAGACCCAGAGAGAGGGAGGGAGAGACCCAGAGAGAGGGAGGGAGAGACTCTGAGAGAGGGAGGGAGAGACTCTGAGAGGGAAGGAGAGACTCTGAGACGGAGGGAGAGACCCAGAGAGAGGGAGGGAGAGACTCTGAAAGGGAGGGAGAGATCCAGAGAGAGGGAGGGAGAGACCCAGAGAGAGGGAGAGAGAGACTCTGAAAGGGAGGGAGAGATCCAGAGAGAGGGAGGGAGAGATCCAGAGAGAGGGAGGGAGAGACCCAGAGAGAGGGAGGGAGAGACTCTGAAAGGGAGGGAGAGATCCAGAGAGAGGGAGGGAGAGATCCAGAGAGAGGGAGGGAGAGACCCAGAGAGAGGGAGGGAGAGACTCTGAAAGGGAGGGAGAGATCCAGAGAGAGGGAGGGAGAGACCCAGAGAGAGGGAGGGAGAGACTCTGAAAGGGAGGGAGAGACCCAGAGAGAGGGAGGGAGAGACTCTGAAAGGGAGGGAGAGATCCAGAGAGAGGGAGGGAGAGACTCTGAGAGGGAGGAAGAGACTCTGAGAGGGAGGGAGAGACTCTGAGACGGAGGGAGAGACCCAGAGAGAGGGAGAGAGAGACCCAGAGAGAGGGAGGGAGAGACTCTGAGAGAGGGAGGGAGAGACAGCAAGAAGCAAGGACAGGGAAAGAGACAGAAAGAAACAAACAGCTAGAGACATAGGAAGAGAGAATGGGAAAGAGATGGGAAGAAGGAGGGAGGAAGGCAGGTGGGGAAGACAGAACGAGAGAGAGGGAGAGACAGACAGAAAAAGAGGAGATGGGGAGAGAGCGAGGGAGAGACAGAGAAAGAAAAGAAAGGAAAAGAGAATGAAAATGGGAGAGTGAGGTCCCTGCATGGTGGCTGGGGGCGGGGAGAGAGAGACAGAGAGAGAGAGAGCGAGAGAGAGAGAGAGGCATATATATATATCAGGGGTCAGAGAGGGTCAAGGAGAAGAGAGAGAAACATTTTAGTCTCTGGGGATGAGAGAGAGAGGAGAGAGAGACACATCAGTCCCAAGAGAAAGGAAGAGAGCCCCGGGGCAGGTGTGTGTTTCTGAGCATCCAGTACCGGTCTCTCTCTTTCCCCCTCAGTCCTTCACGTTTGATCTCCTTCCTTGGAAGAATCAGAGGGGGTTTTAGTAAACAAAAACGCTCACTGGAATGGCCACCTCCCTCCATTCCTGCCACAAGCATTACACACCTGCCGTGGCAGGCACTGTGGGCTGCCGCAGTCGGGCACAAAACTGACAGAAATCCCTGCCTGGTGAGCTTCCCTTCTGCTGCTGCTTCTACCGAGGGGGAGATGACAAAACATATGAATGAACATGTGACGAGCAGAGCAATGCCACGCGGAGTAAAAAGGCCGAGAGCAGGTTCTAGAGAAAAAGCAGGCATGGGGGTCCGGGCGTGCCAGGGTTGGGGTTTTCATTTAAAGTGGAGTCATGGTGGGGCGGGGATGGGGGTGTCTCTGGGGGGGTGTCTCTGAGGGGGTGGCATTGGCAAGAAGCCCTGGGGAGGTGAGATGATGACACCTTCTGCTCTAGGTGGGGGGATCTTTCTCCTCTCAGCCTCTCTGAGAGAGGAAGCTTCTTCCTCTGTTTATCCACAGTTCATCCCCAGAGACTAAAATGTTTCTCTGTCTTCTCCTTGACCTCTCTAACCCCTGATATATATATATGCCTCTCTCTCTCTCTCTCTCTCCCCCCGCTCCTTCTCTCTCTCCCTTTCTCTCTCTCTCCTCCATCCCACCCTCCCTCCCTCCCTCTCTATCTCTCTCTCTCCCTCTCTCCCTCTCTCTCTCTCTCCTCCATCCCACCCTCCCTCCCTCCCTCCCTATCTCTCCCTCTCTCTCTCTCTCTCTCTCTCTTTCTCTCTCTCCCTCTCCCCCACCCCACCCCCCTCTGTGTTTTCTGTGATTTCCTCTGAGGCCCGTTTCTGGAGAGTGGCTGGAAACTCTGGCCCAGATCCACAGGTCGCCAGGGCAGTGGTCATGGGTGTTGACAGTGTGTCTTTCACAGGCTAGTTCTTTCTTCTGGTGGATGACATCATGCCTAGGTGTCTGGCAGGGGACCGGGTGTCACTCTCACAGGAAATTTGCATCACCCGGTAAACACTCTTATGGCTCCTGTTTGATGTGTGCTCAGTTCCTTCCTAACAAGACAGGCAGCCTCCAGGAGAGCCTTGAGTGAGGAGGAGAGTGAGGCTCAGGTATGTCCGTCAGATGAGACAGGGAAGAGGCAGGAGATGCTGCGGTGAAACACGTAACATACAGCCGAGCACAGTGGCTCACGACTGCGAACCCAGTGCTTTTGGAGGCTGAGATAGGAGGATTGCTTCAGCCCAGGAGTTGAGACCAGCCTGGGAAACACAGCAAGACCCCATCTCTTTGAAAGTTAGCTGGTCAAGTGCCTCTTCCCTGTGACTCCGGTGGCTGAGGTGGGGGGATTGCTTGAGCCCCAGAGGTTGAGGCTGCAGTGAGCTATGATTGCACCACTGCACTCCAGCCTGGGTGACAGGGCCAGACCCTGTCTCTAAAGAAAATAATGATCTGGCCAGGCACGGTGGCTCACACCTGTAATCCCAGCAATTTGGGAGGCTGAGGCTGGCAGATCATGAGGTCAGGAGTTCAGGACCAGATTGGCCAACATAGTGAAACCCTGTCTCTACTAAAAATACAAAAAATTAGCCGGGCGTGGTGGCGGGCGCCTGTACTCCCAGCTGCTTGGGAGGCTGAGGCAGGAGAATCACTTGAACCTGGGAGGCAGGAGTTGCAGTGAGCCAAGACCGTGCCATTGCACTCCAGCCTGGGTAACAGATGGAGACTCTGTCTCTAAAAGAGAAAATAAAGATCCCAGAGAGAAGAGGCCGACGGGAAGGTAGGGGAGCTCGCCGAGACACACACGCTCAACCAGTGGGTAGAAAGCAGGCAGGGAGGTGGGGTCCGGGAGCCACAGCCTTTACTGGGGTTCAGGGTGTTACCCAAGCAGGCTTCCCTCGGGGAGTTGTGATCAAGCCCGTATGCTCCATGGAGACCCCAGCCGAGGCTCAGCTCTGCAGTCTGTGCAGGAAGAGGGAGCTGATGGGGTGAGTGGAGTGGGGTGCGCGGAGCTGCCCTGTCGGTGGTTGTATAGGGCACGTGGCCAAGTCGATAACATTGAGGACCTGGGAGGGGGCGGAGAATGGAAAACGGTATCACGGGAGAGGGAGCACAGAAAACTACATTTACATTCAAGTGGGATGCTGAGGCAAGATAATCGGAATTCACTCACACACACACTCCCCTGGTTCCTGTCCCTCTGCCTTCCTCTGCCTCCTGCTCTCTCTCTCTGCTCTCTCTCCCTCTCGTTCTCCCACTCCCTCTCTCTCCCTCTTGTTCTCCCGCGCTCTCCCTCTCCCTCTCTCAATTGCGCTCCCGCGAGCTCTCTCTCTGTTTCCCTCTCTCTCCCTCTTGTCCTCCTGCTGTCTCCCTCTCCCTCTCTGAATTGCGCTGTCTCTGTCTCTCTCTCCCTCTCATTTTCCGCTCTCTCTCCCTCTTGTCCTCCCGCTGTCTCCCTCTCCCTCTCTCAGTTGTCCTCTCTCTCTGTCTCTCTCTCTCCCTCTCATTGTCCAGCTCTCTCCCTCTCTCTCCCTCCCCCATCTCTCTCTACCCCTGTCTGTTTCTGTATTTTTTTTCTCTCTCTCCTGATGGCTCTCTCTCTCCCTCTCTCTACCCCTCTCCCCTTACCCCTCTCTCCTTTAGATCTCTAGCCTTCTATTCCCCTCCCTTTTTTTATTTTTTGTTGTTTTTTGTTTGTTTGAGACAGGGTCTCTTTCGCCCAGGCTGGAGTGCAGTGATGTGATCTTAGCTCACCGCAGTCTCAACCTCCCAGGCTCAAGCGATCCTCCAGCCTCAGCCTCCCAAGGGTAGCCAGGACCAGAGGCATGTGGCACCACACCTGGCTTTTTATTTTTTGTAGAGAAAGGGTTTGACCACGTTTGGCCAGACTGGTCTCAAACTCCTGACCTCAGGCGATCCTCCCACCTCTGTCTCCTAAAGTGCTGGGATTACAGGCGTGAGCTGCCACACCCAGCCTATCCCTTGATCTCTAACTCTCAATTTCTACATCTGACTTTCTCTAGGACCCCCGTGCCTCAGTCTCCCTAACCCTCCATCTCATCCCTCTAACCTGTGCCCCCAGGACCTCAGCAGGACCCCAGGCTATACTGGCAGGGGAGCCCAGCACTGGGCCGCTCCTTCCTGCGTGGACCAGAGCTGGACAAGGGGCAGCTACGTATCCATCGTGACGGCATCTACGTGGTACACATCCAGGTGACGCTGGCCAACTGCTTCTCCAGACCCCGCCCCCGCGCCACCCTGACCGTGGGAATCTGCTCTCCAGCAGCCCGGAGCATCAGCCTGATGCGCCTCGGCTTCTACCAAGGTTGCTCTGTCGCCTCCCAGCGCCTGACGCCCCTGGCCCGAGGGGACACGCTCTGCACCAACCTCACAGGGACACTTACACCTTCACGAAACACTGACGAGACCTTCTTTGGGGTGCAGTGGGTGCGTCCCTGACCACTGCCTCTAGTTAGGGTTTTTTTAAACTTTATTTTATTTTATTTAAGTTCAGAAAAAGAAAAAAAAAAATGTACACACGAGCCAGCGGGGTTGGGAGTGTATTGGCTTTTTTTCTTTGTTTTCATTTTCCTCTTAAAAATACAAAAATTAGCCTAGTGTTGTGGCATCCATCTGTAATCCCAGCTACTTGGGAGGCTGAGGCAAGAGAATTGCTTGAACCTGAGAGGCAGAGGTTGCTGTGAGCCGAGATTGCACCACCGCACTCCAGCCTGGGTGACGTCTTGGAAAAAGAAAAAAAACATGTTCTTGGTTAGGGATGTTTAAAGAATAGAGGAAGCTGGCTGGGCACGGTGGATCATGCCTGTAATCCCAGCACTCTGGGAGGCCGAGGCAGGCGGATAACTTGAACCCAGGAGTTCAAGACCAGCCTGGGCAACATAGTGAGACATCTGTACAAAAAATACAAAAATTGCTGGGCGCGGTGGCACGTGCCTATAGTCCCAGCTACTCGGGAGGCTGAGGTGGGAGGATCGCTTGAGTCCAGAAGTTTTGGGCTGTAGTGTGCCATGTCATCAGGTGTCCACACTAAGTTCGGCATCAATATGGTGACCTCCCGGGAGCAGGGAACCACCAGGTTGCCTAAGGAGGGGTGAACCAGCCCAGGTAAGAAACAGAGCAGGTGAAAACTCCCGTGCTGATCAGTAGTGGGATCGTGCCTGTGAATAGCCACTGCACTCCAGCCTGGACAATATAGGGAGACCCCGTCTCTAAAAATATATATATACAAAAATTAACCAGATGTAGTGGTGTGCCAGTCCAAGCTACTCGGGGGGCTGAAGTGGGAGGTTGGGTAGAGCCCAGGAGGTCAAAACCTGCAGTGAGCCATGATCGTGCCACTGCACTCCAGCCTGAGCAACAGTGAGATTCCATGTCAAAAAAAAAAAAGTTCTGTTTTCTCCTTGGTACATCTGTTTGTCAAGAAAGGAAACACAAGGGTCACTTACTTGGGTGACTGTCTCTCAAAGCAGACGATACAAAGTATCTAACGATTTGGGAGGCCAAGGTGGGTGGATCATTTGAGATCAGGAGTTAGAGACCAGCCTGGCCAACATGGTGAAACTCTGTCTCTACTAAAAATATGAAAATTAGCCGTGCATGGTGGAGGGCGCCTGTAATCTGAGCTGTGTAGGAGGCTGAGGCATGAGAATCATTTGAACCCTGGAGGCAGAGGTTCCAGGGAGCCAAGATATGCCACTACACCCCAGCTGGTGATACGCGCAGCAAACCATCATGGCACACGTTTATGTAACAAGACTGCACATCCTGCACATGTACCCCAGAACTTAATAAAAGATCACTTGAGGTCAGGAGCTCAAGACCAGCCTGGCCAACGTGGCAAAACCTCATCTCTACTAAAAATACAGGGTCTTGCTCTGTCACCCTGGCGGCAGTGCAGTGGCATGATCCTGTCTCACTGCAGCCTCAAACTACTGGGCTTAAATGATCCTCCCCCCTCAGACTCCCAAATAGCTGGGACCACAGGCCTATGCCACCACACCCAGCTATTCTTTTTTTTTTTTTTTTTTGAGATGAAGTCTCATTATGTTGCCTAAACTGGTCTCAAACTCCAATCTCCCGGGAAGCCAATCTTCCCGCCTCAGCCTCCCAAAGTGCTGGGATTACAGGCGTGAGCCACTGCATTGGACCTTGAATGCATTTTGGATCAGAATTTTCCAGTATTGGGTCAGCCACGGTGGCTCAAGCCTGTAATCCCAGCACTTTGAAAGGCCGAGGCGGGCGGATCACTTGAGGTCAGGAGTTCGAGACCAGCCAGGCCAACATGGTGAAACCCTGTCTCTACTAAAAATACAAAAATTAGCTGGGTGTGGTGATTTGCACCTGTAATCCCAGCTACTTGGGAGACTGAGGCAGGAGAATCATTTGAACTCAGGAGGCGGAGGTTGCAGTGAGCTAAGATCGTGCCATTGCACTCCAGTCTGGGTGACAAGAGCAAAACTCTGCCCCCCTGCAAAAAAAATCAAGACTACATGTACCATCCTGGCCAACATGGTGAAACCCAGTCTCCTAAAAATTTAAAAATTAGTCAGGTGTGGTGGCACATGCCTGTAATCCCAGCTACTTGAGAGGCTGAGGCAGGAGAATCACTTGAACCCAGGAGGCGGAGGTTGCAGTGAGCTGAGATGGCACCATTGCACTCCAGCCTCGCGACAGAGTGAGACTCTGTCTCAAAAAAAAAGAAAAGAAAAGAAAAGAAAGAAAGAAGCCAGCCAAAAAGGGAAAATGCTGTATAAACTAACTGACAGGAATCTACCACATATGACTAAAACTGCTCACAGGAATATTAAATAGAATTTTTTAGATGTACAGTCTTTGAGGGTTTCTTTGTGTTTCTACCAATCGAGAATTTTTCCTCAGGTGCTTAACATTCATTTGAATCATTTCTGTTTTATCTTTTGTTTATTTGAGATGGAGTTTCACTCTTGCCGCCCAGCCTGGAGTGCAGTGGTAGTCTCGGCTCACTGCAACCTCCGCCTCCCAGGTTCAAGTGGTTCTCCTGCCTCAGCCTCCCGAGCAGCAGGGATTACAGGTGCCTGCCAGCACCCCCAGCTAATTTTTGTATTTTTAGTAGAGATGGTGTTTCATCATGTTGCCCAGGCTGGTCTCGAACTCCTGACCTCAGGTGATTTACCTGCCTCCGCCTCCCAAAGTGCTGGGATTACAGGTGTGAGCCACTGTGCCCAGCCTTGTATTTTCTTTTCTGTAAAACCATGTGTATACACTCTTTTTTCAAAAAATGAGGTGAAAATCACATAACATCAAATAAGTTATTTTTTCCTTTCTTTCTTCCTTTCTTTTTGATATAGGGTATTGCTTTGTCACCCTTGCTGGAGTGCAGCTTAAACATAGCTCATTGCAGACTCCTTGGCTCAAGCCTCCGGCCTCAGCCTCCCTGAATGCTGGGATTACAGGTGTGAGCCACTGTACCCAGCTGAAATGAACCCTCTTAACGTGGGCAATTCAGTAGCATTTAGTACATTCACAATATAGTGCAACCACCACATATTTCAATTTTCAAAACATTTTCATCACCTCAAAAGGAAAGTCAGCCGGGCGTGGTGGCTCATGCCTATAATCCCAGCACTTTGGGAGGCCGAGGCAGGCGGATCATTTGAGGTCAGGAGTTCAAGACCAGCCTGACCAACATGGTGAAACCCCGTCTATACCAAAAATACAAAAAAATTAGCCGGGCATGGTGGCGGACACCTGTAGTCCCAGGCAGGAGAATCACTTGAACCTGGGAGGCAGAGATTGTAATGAGCCAAGATTATGCCACTGCACTCCAGCTTGGGTGAGAAAATGAGATTCCATCTCCAAGGAAATTCATCAATGTCCAGTAACAGTGAATCACCATCCTGTCCACCTCCTCAAAAGGGAATTCAATGTCTGTTAACATGGCCGGGTGTGGTGACTCAACGCTTGCAAGCCCCTCACCCTAAAACCAAGGCCAAGGCGGGTGAATCACTTGCGGTCAGAAGGGCCAGATCAGCCTGGCTTATGTGGCAAAACCCTGTCTCTACTAAAAACACATACACACACACAAAAAAATAGCCGGGCATGGTGGCAGGCATCTGTAGTCTCTGCTACTCTGGAGGCTGGGGCAGGAGAATCACTTGCACCCAGGAGGCAGAGGTTGCAGTGAGCTGAGATTGCACCACGTCCAGCTAATGTTTTTGTATTTTTAGTAGAGACAGGGTTTTACCATGTTGGCCAGGCTGGTCTCAAACTCCTGATTTCAGGTGACCCAGCTGTCTCGGCCTCCCAAAGTACTGGGATTACAGGTATGAGTCACTGCGCCAGACCTCATCTTTTAAAATTTAGCATTAATAAATTTAATAAATCCAGATTAATAGGATAGAGAACAGAGATGTCTACAGTCATAAATTTACTCTGCAAAAAGGAGGAACTGGTATTTTGAGGAATCTGTGTAATTCACGAGTTAATCGACCACACCTTGTACATGGTCTTTTTTAAGGGTGATGGTAAATGCTTCATGAGTATGTTGTGCTGAGATAGAAAAACTGCATCTCAGCCGGGCGTGGTGGCTCACACCTGTAATCCCAGCACTTTGGGAGGCCGAGGCAGGTGGATCACCTGAGGTCAGGAGTTCGAGACCAGCCTGGCCAACATGGTGAAACCCTGTCTCTATAAAAATACAAAAATTAGCTGGGTGCAGTGGTGGGCATCTGTAATCCCAGCTACTCGGGAGGCTGAGGCAGGAGAATCATTTGTACCCAGAAGGCAGAGGTTGCAGTGAGCTGAGATTGTGCCACTGCACTCTAGCCTGGGTGACAGAGCAAGACTCTGTCTAAAAAAAAAAGAAAAGAGCCAGGTGCAGTGGCTCACACCTGTAATCCCAGCACTTTGGGAGGCCAAGGCGGGCAAAGCACCTAAGTTAGGAGTTCAAGAACAGCCTGGCCAACATGGCAAAACCCCATCTCTACTAAAAATACAAAAAACAAATTAGCTGGGTGTTGTGGCAGGCACCTATAATCCCAGCTACTCAGGAGGCTGAGGCAGGAGAATCGCTTGAAGCCAAGAGATGGAGGTTGCAGTGAGCCGAGATCGTGCCATTGCACTCTAGGCTGGGGGACAAAAGTGAGACTTCGTCTCAAAATAAAAAGTATATTTCTTTAGAATTCTCAGAGCACTGATTCAAATACCATGCCAGTGTGTATATGTACAATGCACATGCAAATTTCCAGCAAACCTTACCAGCCCTAAGAGCCAAGTGAAACTATTTGAACACCCAGCTAAAACTGTCCAATTTGGGGCAAACTCAATTCTTAATATTATGCAAGCGCCCAGAGAGCCCACACGTTTGTGCCCCAATATCTGCTCATTTCCTCCCACCCCTATTTCCTGGTAACCACACTTCTATGTCTCGAAGAGTTTGGCTTTTTTTTTTAGATTCCCCGTATTGACAGAGAAGGAGTATCACCGTCTTGGACAAGTGCCGTCATTTCAAGTTTCATCTTGATCAAAGACCGCCTGAATCCAAATGGCATCAGCCTAATGGCTAAGATCAGCATGACCATAAACCACAACTACAGACATCCCAGTCCCAAGATAACCTCCCCTCTGCCCAGAGACATTCCAACCCCACCATAAATTTCTCTCCCACACAAAAACATTCCAAGCTTGTGATAATCTCCCCACCCTAAAACTAATACATACTCTCAGTCTGTACAAGAAAGCACTCCTGACAGAAATCGGCCAGAAGCCCCTCTAAGGTTTATCCTCCAAAATAAACCTGTCTTTGATTGTTGAGCCACTTCTCATGTTTCTTTCCTCGTTCTTTCTTACACATATAAGTGAGATCATGCAGTATTTGTCTTTCTGTGTCTGGCTGATTTCACTTCGCAGAATGTCCTCCAGGGTCATCCATATTGTCCCGAGTGTCAGGATTTTCTTCTCTTGTAAGGTGAAATAATGTTCCAATGTGTCTATAGACCACACTTTCTTCATTCATTCACTAATGGACACTTAGGTTGTTTCCGTATCTTGGCTATTATAAATAATGCTGCAAAATAAATGAAAAAGAAAGCAATAAAATAAAAATAATGCTGCAATGGCACCATTCACAATAACAAAGACTTGGAACCAACCCACATGCCCATCAGTGATAGACTGGATAAAGAAAATGTGGCACATATACACTGTGAAATATGATCCAGCCGTAAAAAAGAATGAGTTCATGCCCTTTGTAGGTACATGGATGAAGCTGGAAGCCAAGCCATCATTCTCAGCAAACTAACACAGGAACAGAAAGCCGAACACTGCATGTTCGCACTCATAAGTGGGAGTTGAAAGGCGGTCAGGGGTAAGGGGTGGAAGAGCATTGGGACAAATACCTAATCCATGCAGGGCTTAAAACCTAGATGACGGGTTAATAGGTGAGCAAACCACCACGGTATGTATATACCCATGTAACAAACCTGAATATTCTACACGTGTATCGCAGAATGTAAAGTAAAATTTAAAATAATAATAATAATAATAATAATGCTGCAATGTTCGTCCAGATATTACTACATTCTGACTTCTCAACGTCAGAAGCTCGACCTTTGAGGAACTGAAGCCTGTGTGGCTGAAAGCTATTAAAGAGCAGAGTCTCCTGCTCCAGATACTGCATTCCAGAAGAGGGAACTAAGGTCTTCCAGTCTCAGTGAAACTGTTCTCTGGCATCTTTCTAATATACCCTGGTTTCTCAATGGGGCTGCACAAGACCCAGAAAAGGCAAACACTTCCACTGGCAGACCTGTGGCAGATTCCTCTCTCCTCTGGCCCCAAGATCATATCGAACTTGTAAGACTGTTTCCTCCCTGAGAATTGGCTTAACACTGTGTCATTATTCAAATAGGCCAAGAGAGAGTGTGCCTCATCCGCTCAGGAGGCAAGCCCAGGCAAGCCCAGGCAAGACCGAGCTTTCTTTATATTCAGATACCATCTGGATGCTCAAACTCAAATACAAGTCAAAAACCACACTTCCATCACTCGTACACACACACACACACACACACACACACTGGGCACAGCCTCCTCCTCATGTGCACACACCGGGGCCTTGGTCTTTTACGTGCACAGGCCATTACTCTGTCAAATAAAAAGCAAATCTGAATTTAGCAAGGAGAGACTTTATTCAAAAAGACTATTGCAAGGAGGGTAGAAAAGAACTATCCCAATAGAACACTCTGACTATAAAGTCGGCAAATATCTCAAGAGTTAAGCAAAACGGATTTCTTTTATAGAAAGGGGTCTTTATAGTTTAGAAGTCTGAGGAAAGAGGCGAAGCTTAACCCAAGACTGGCTGACAAGCATGTGTTCTCATTGGTCAGCAGGGACAAGCAGTTCAGCCATTCATTTATGAGGCAAAGAATGTGTCATGAGCCGCGCAAGGTCAGACACAACCAGATCTGTAACCCAACCCAGGTTTGGCTGCTCATCATTTGAAAGCCAGACTTGAGACTAGGATTGGAGGAAGGAAAAGCAGGTTTAATCAGACAGCCAGCAGACTAGGAAGATGGGGGACCGCAGTCGTAAAGATCATCTTAAATTTTAAAATCTTACCATAGGGATTTTACAGGAAAGCTTGGTATTGATATAGGAGTCAAGAAGAAATTACTCAGGCAGATAGTCAAGAGTCCAGAGGTCCTCGGTAAGGTTTTCCTTTTAACAAAAAGCAGCCCCCCCAAATAGTTTTCTTTTCTAACAAAGACCCTGTCAAATCGCGTGGGAGACATAGACAAGCTAGCAGCTAGAAGTTTGCACTTCTGGGCGAACGCTGGCAGTTGTGCCACTAGGAGGACACTACCTGGGAACAGGCATGTTCAAAACAGTAGCTCCCTCTTATCTTCTCTTTGCCAGCCACTTCTGCAGTTAGGGGAAGACGAGATGGCACTGGCCAAGCAGAAAGCCTATTTGCATGTTAAGATTAGGGCGGGGCGTCTTGCGTTCCCCACGCACCATGCGAACATCACACCTGGTCGAACGAATCTGTGGGCCTTATGTAAGTCAGATACTTCGTCCTCAAGCCTGCTTATAAAATCCAATGTGGCCCACCGCTTTTTCCTTTTCAGACACCTCTCTCTCGCGAGAAAGAGAGAGCGAGCGAGCTGCCCTCCTGTCTCCTTTCTTCTGCCTCTTAAACTTCCTGCTCCTTAACCCATTCCATGCGTGCGTGTCCACGTTGTTCATCTTCTCGGTGCAAGATGATGAAGCACAGGTACTTACCCCGGACAACGATGCACGTCAGTATGGGAGACGTGGAGTGGAAGGCGGCGGAGTACACGGTCTGTGTAGTGGCTGTCCTGGGTTGCCATCTCTTCAGGGGTCTCGTTGGTATTATCTTGACTTTGGCCAAATGGTGGTGGACTGATTGTTAGGATTACTGACTGTCTCTAAGCAGAAGGATTCTGTAATCAGGGCTCCTGATTTGCCTGGCTTGTTTCAAGATTAGCCTCTGGAATTTTTCAAGAAGTGCCTAATTAGGTAAGCATGCATTGCCAGAAGGGAGTGTCTAGAGTGGGAAGGAATGAAGAGGTGAAAGGAGAGGAGAGTGATTAAAATATATATATATAATTTTTTTTTTTTTGAGATGGGGTTTCGATCTTGTTTCCCAGGCTGGAGTGCAATGGCACAATCTCAGCTCACCATAACCTCCACCTCCCAGGTTCAAGCCATTCTCCTGCCTCAGCCTCCCAAGTAGCTGGGATTACAGGCATACGCCACCACACCCGTCTAATTTTTTGTATTTTTAGTAGAGACCAAGTTTCTCCATGCTCATCAGGCTGGTCTCGAACTCCTGATCTCAGGTGATCCGCCCACCTCAGCCTCCCAAAGTACTGGGATTACAGGCGTGAGCCACCATGCCCAGCAATTAAAATATATTTTTAGGCTGGTCCAAGTGCAGTAGTGTTTACAACTAATTGTTCACAACCATTTACAGAGTTTCTTTTTTTTTTGAGACGAAGTCTCGCTCTGTCACCAGGCTGGAGTGCAGTGGTGTGATCTCGGCTTATTGCAACCTCCACCTCCCAGGTTCAAGCGATTCTCCTGCCTCAGCCTCCTGAGTAGCTGGGACTACAGCATGTCACCACACCCAGCTAATTTTTTTATTTTTAGTAGAGACAGGATTTCACCATATTGGTCAGGATGGTCTCAAACTCTTGACCTCGTGATTCACCCGCCTCATCCTCCCAAAGTACTGGGATTACAGGTGTGAGTCAATTGTGCCTGGCCAGTTACAGACGTTTTTATTCCTTCTCCACTCCACTGCTTCACTTGTTACCCTAAAAAGAATTAATAAATAAAATTTAAAATATATATATTTGTGTGTGTATGTGTGTGTGTGTGTGTGTGTGTGTGTATACATATATATATATTTCTGAGACGGAGTCTTGCTCTGTCACCCAGGCTGGAGTGCAATGGCACAGTCTCGGCTCACTGCAACTTCCGCCTCCCAGGTTCAAGCAATTCTCCTGCCTCAGCCTCCTGAATATCTAGGATTACAGCCATCACCATGCCCAGCTAATTAAAATATATTTTTATTTTTATTTATTTATTTGAGACAGTGTCTCACTCTGTCGCCCAGGCTGCAGTGCAGTGATCTTGACTCACTGCAACCTCCACCTCCCAGGTTCAAGCAATTCTCTGCCTCAGCCTCCTGAGTAGCTGGGATTACAGGGGCCCATGTAGGTATTATTTTTGATTGTTTTATCATTTAGTCTTTCTATTTAAGATAAGAGTACTTTATGCACCACAGCTACAGTCTTACAATATTCTTTGTTTTTCTGGGTACTTACTATTACTAGTGAGTTTTGTACCTTCAGATGATTCCCTCCCATTTTTTTTTTTTTGAGACAGAGTCTCGCTCTGTCACCAAAAGTCATCTGATCTCTCCAGATGATTTATTATTGCTTATTAAAAACCTTTTCTGGCCAGGCATGGATGGCTCATGCCTGTAATCCCAGCACTCTGGGAGACCAAGGCAGGTGGATCATGAAGTCAGGAGTTCAAGACCAGCCTGGCCAACATAGTGAAAGCCCGTCTCTACTAAAAACAAAAAAAATTAGCCCGGTGTGGTGGCGGGTGCCTGTAATCCCAGCTACTTGGGAGGCTGAGGCAGGAGAATCACCTGAACCTGGGAGGTGGAGGTTGCAGTGAGCCGAGATGGCGCTAGTGCACTCCAGCCCAGGCGACAGTGGGAAACTTTGTCTCAAAAAAAAAAAAAAAAAAAACCATTTTCTTTCTGACTGAATCACTTTCCCTCAAGTTCACTTAAGGACCCAGAACACTCCAGCCTGCAGCGACAAGGCCTGCTAGAACGCAAGCGCTGAGCACTGAAATGGGTGATTCCCCTCTGGCTAGGACCAGTCCAACTGCTCCCGCCATGGGTGAGTCAGCAGAGGACAATCCAGTTCCGTTTTCCGCTGTGACGAGGCAGCAATGAATTAAATGCGAAGCCTTAGAGTTGCTGAGCTTTCCTCTCCCAACGCACAGATTTTCTTCCCACGTGGCTGCTGCTGGGGGAAGCAGGGGCATTAGCAACTCAAGACTGCCTTCCCTCTTCAGTGCCTCCTTCAGTGATAGGAAGCTGAGTGCTCACCTGATTTTTGGGTCCTATGAAGGCACTCCCTTTGTGGAGCTAGTTGTCAAACGTGGTGCCCCTGTTGGGGGGATGATCACTGGAACTCTCTATTTCACCACCTTGCTCTGCCCTTCCCAGAAGATTCTCTTCTGTAAGCCCAGGGACTTGTGAATACTTTCAACTCCAGGTGGGCAGGTTCTAGCCCATGGCTGCCAAACTCTGCGCCTTTCAGCAGGAAGCAGCCAGAATTGATGTTATCACCTGTTTTCCATGGAACTGGAACGGAGCCAGGCGAGGTGCGTGTCTCTCGCCTGCACTCCAGCCTGGGCGACAGAGCAAGACTCTGTCTCCAAAAAAAAAGAGAAAGAAAGAAATAATAGGCCGGATGCAGTGGTGCACACCTGTAATCCCAGCACTCTGGGAGGCCGAGGTGGGTGGATCACAAGGTCAGGAGTTCAAGATCAGCCTGTCCAAGATGGTGAAACCCGGTCTCTACTAAAAATACAAAAAATTAGCTGTGCATAATGGCAGGCGCCTGTAATCCCAGCTACCTGGGAGGCTGAGGCAGAAGAATCGCTTGAACCAGGGAGGCGGAGGTTGCAGTAAGCCAAGATTGCGCCACCACACTCCAGCCTGGTGACCGAGCAAGACTCCGCCTCAAAAAAAAGAAAAATTAAAACAATTGAACTCATAGAGATGGAGAGTAGAAGAATTGTTACTAGAGGGTGGGAAGGGTGGTGGGGTGGGGGAAGTGGGGATCATTAGTGGGTACAAAAAAATAGTCAGAAAAAATGAATAAGAGGACTGGCGTGGTGGCTCACATCTATAATCCTAGCACTTTGGGAGGCAGAAGTGGGCGGATTGCCTGAGGTCAGGAGTTCGAGACCAGCCTGGCCAAATGGCGAAATCCTGTCTCTACTAAAAATACAAAAAGAAATTAGCCAGGCATGGTGATGGGCACCTGTAGTCCCACCTGCTCAGGAGGCTGAGGCAGGAGAATCGCTTGAACCTGGAAGGCGGAGGCTGCAGTAAGCTGAGATCACAACACAAAGGATAAATGCTTGAGGGAATGGATACCCCTTTGGCCCCTGATGTAATTATTATGCATTGCATGCTTGTATCAAAATATCTCATAAACCCATAAATATATATACCTACTATGTACCCACAAAAATTAAAAATATTTTTTAAAAAGATCTCCTGAAGCATCATGCTTCAAGGGATTAGATGCCTCTGGGAAACCCAGTCTTGCTTGTTACATAGCATGCAACAGCAATATAGTCCATGGTAGAAGAATAAAGCTATCCCTGTCATCGTGGCTAAAATCATGGGCAAATTTTTCCATCTGGAGGGACCTGATCCAAACCATGAGGAGAGTCATCAATTTAAAGACACTGTGGGGCTGGGTGCGGTGGCTCACACCTGTAATCCGGCACTTTGGGAGGCTAAGGTGGGTGGATCATTTGAGGTCAGGGGTTCAAGACCAGCCTGGCCAACATGGTGAAACCCGGCCTCTACTAAAAAGATTAAAAAAAAAAATGTCGCTGGACATGGTGCTGCGTGCCCGTAGTCCCAGCTACTTGGGAGGCAGAGGTAGGAGAATCATTTGAACCCAGGAGGTGAAGGTTGCAGCGAACTGAGATCACACCACTGCATTCCGGCCTGGGCAACAAGATCAAAACTCTGTCTCAAAAATAAAGGGCCAGGCACAGTGGTGCACACCTGTAATCCCAGTACTTTGGGAGGCCAAGGTGGGCAGATCACGAGGTCAAAAGATCGAGACCATCCTGGCCAACATGGTGAAAGCCCATGTCTACTAAAAATATGAAAATTAGCTGGGCATGGTGGTGCACACCTGTAGTCCCAGCTACTCGGGAGGCTGAGACAGAAGAACCGCTTGAACCCAGGAGGCGGAGGTTGCAGTGAGCCTAGATCACCCCACTGTACTCCAGCCTGGCCACAGAGCAAGACTCCATCTCAAAAAAAATTAAATTAAATAATAAAAATAAATATATTATAATTAGGCCCTACACATCAAAAGTTCTTTTCAGGACAAAAAGGCACACCAGCGTGCAATTTCTGTAAAGCAGCCAGCCCCAGTCCATAGTCAGTGATCTCTTCATCTGAAAAATATTACTGAAATCAGTCTCTTGCCTAATTAAAGCCGTACCTATCTATGGCCGATGGCCAGTTAGCATCAGGTGGAGCTGCAAAGTGCTTTAATGCTGCTGATCTAGAGGCAAATTCTTGTTTGGCCACTTGAGAAAAAGAAAACTTTGTATCATTTAGAACACAGTTCACTTTTAGTTCGGTCATGGTGACTCTCACCTGTAACCCCAGCACTCTGGGAGGCTGAGGCAGGCAGACCACTTGAGGTCAGGAGTTGGAGACCAGCCTGGCCAACATGGTGAAACCCCATCTCTACTAAAAATATAAAAATTAGCCTGGCGTGGTGGCAGGCACCTGTGATCCCAGCTACTCAGGAGGCTGAGGCAGGAGAATCACTTGAACCTGGAAGTGGAGGTTGCAGTGAGTCGAGATTGTGCCATTGCACTCCAGCCTGGGAGACAAGATCAAGACTCCATCTCAAAACAACAACAAAAAAAAACTTTACTTTTTAAATGAAGGAGCGTGTAACTTAACCTTTGCCTGGCATGGTCCTACGTTCTGTATATAATTTGGTATCTTTTTTTTTTTTTTTGAAACAGGGTCTTGCTCTGTCTCCCAGGCTGGACTGCAGTGGCACAATCATAGCTCACTGCAGCCTCAAACTCCCAGGCTCAAGCGATCTTCCCACCTCAGCCTCCCAAATGCCTACTACTGCAGGTGCACACCACCATACCTGGCTTAATTTGCTCTTATTGTTACAGAAGGTCTGTCCTATCAGTCTTGTGGTTTTCATTTGACCATTAATGCTGGTCAGTTATTGTGTCTAAACCATAAAAGGAAGGTATGTCTGGTCTCCCGTCCCATTATGCCTGGGAACTAAGTTTTTTAAGGTTTTCTACAAGGGGTTCCCTTGGCCAAGGAGGCACCCATTCGGTCAGTGGCAGCGGGAAGGGGGAGCTTAGGATTTAATTTTTAGTTTACATTCCCCTTGTTTGGTCATTATATGCCAAACGCAACACTGATGGCCAAACTTTTTTTTTTTTTTTTTTTTTTTGAGACGGAGTCTCACTCTGTCACCAGGCTGGAGTATAGTGGTGCAATCTCAGTTCACTGCAACCTCCACCCTCCAGTTTAAACGATTCCTCTGCCTCAGCCTCTCAGTAGCTGGGACTACAGGTGTGCACCACCACGCCTGGATAATTTTTTGTATTTTAGTAGAGATGGGGTTTTACCATGTTGGTCAGGATGGTCTCGATCTCCTGACCTCGTGATCTGCCCGCCTCAGCCTCCCAAAGTGCTAGGATTACAGGTGTGAGCCACTGCGCCCGGCCGATAGCCAAACTTTTATTTTGTCCCCTATCATTGCTGTTGTGGTGTATCTGCCTACCCAGACCCATTGTGTCCCTCGGCGGGACCCCTATGGCCAAGGGACTTGCAGTCAGATACTTATAGCCAACTAAAAGGTCCAGGCCAGATGGGAATGGTAGTGGGCAGGTTCTCATTAACCCTGGGAACCCTTTAAGTAGCATAAGAGCAAAAAATCGGCCAGACACGATGGCTCACGCCTGTAATCCCAGCACTTTGGGAGGCCGTGGCAGGTGGATCACCTGAGGTCAGGAGTTCAAGACTAGCCTGGCCAACATGGTGAAACGCCGTCTCTACTGAAAATAAAAAATTAGCCGGGTGTGGTGGCACATAACTGTAGTCCTAGCTACTCTGGAGGCTGAGGCAGGAGAATCGCTTAAACCTGAGAGGCGGACTTTGCAGGGAGCCAAGATCACACCACTGCACTCCAGCCTGGGCAACAGAGTGAGACTGTCTCAAAAAAAAAAAAAAAAAAAATAGCTGGGGGTGGTGGAACACGACTATGGTCCCAGTTACTCGGGGAGACTGAGACAGGAGAATTGCTTGAACCCAGGAGGCAGAGGTTGCAGTAAGCCAAAATCGCACCACTGCACTCCAGCTTGGGCAACAGAGGAAGACTCCATCAAAAAAAAAGGCAAGTTTATAAAATCGATATCTATAAGTTCTATGCATTGTAGACAACCAAGTCTACAACTGTAATCTTGGTTGTAGCTACATGCTTGTAGCAATTAGCTATACAAAACGCAAGCATTTCCCTAAAACCGTTTAAGCTAAGGAATTCAGAGACTTTCCACGTGCTGCAATGCTTTTTGCAGTCTTTTTAGTAATTTCTCCTAAGGTGGCTGATAAAATTGTTTATATAATCGGCATAATTTTATTACTAGGAGCACTATACGCAGAAGACTCTGTCACCAGGTGATACAGCTTGGCTGTGACCCCGCCCAAGTCTCCTCTTGAATTCCCACCTGTTGTGGGAGGGACCTGGTGGGAGGTGATTGAATCATAGGGGTGGGTCTTTCCCATGCTGTTCTCTCGATAGTGAATAAGTCTCACGAGATCTGATGGCTTTAAAAACGGATTTCCCTGACCCCGCTCGCTCTCTCTCTCTCTGTGCCTTCTGCCACCCACGGAAGACCTGGCTTGCTTCTCCGTGCCTTCCTTCGTGATTGTGAGGCTGCCCCAGCCATGTGGAACTGTAAGTTCTTTTTCCTGTTTAAATTAGCCAGCCTCAGGTATGTCTTTATCAGCAGCGTGAAAACAGACTAATACACCAGGTATCTGGATATCATCATTTTTTTTTTCAATTCTTTGGAAAGCAAAATGTTTTATGGTTGAGATGGATGGAGATAGGCCACGTAGTAGCCCAGGAGGCAGTCTTATTTAGGTACGTGTTTGGGCGTCTGTGTGCCTATCCTTGTGCAGGAGGGTCTGAATAATTCTATCCCTCAAATTTGGTCATTACAATCTCACATGCCCACCTCTTCTGTGATACTCCCTGGGTCTAGAAGGAAGGGGCTTATATTGTTTTAACAGCAGGGTGTTCGCAATAAAAGCACATAAGTCCCAGTGAGATGTTAAATAGTTTTTAAATTTCAGAGACATCAGGCTAGGAATGGTGGCTCACGCCTGTAATCTCAGCAGATTTGGAGGCCTAGGTAGGACGATCACTTGAGGCCAAGAGTTCAAGCCTGCCTGGCCAACATGGTGAAACTCCTTCTCTACTAAAAATATAAAAATGAGTCTGGCATGATGGTGTGCACCTGTAATCCCAGCTTCAGGGGAGGCTGAGGCATGAAAATCACTTGAACCTGGGAGGTGGAGGTTGCAGTGAGCCGAGAGCACGCCATTCTACTCCAGCCTGGGTAACAGAGCAAGACTCTGTCTAAAAAAAAAAAAAAAAAAAAAATCTGGGTGTGGTGGCTCACACTTGTAATCCCAGCACTTTGGGGAGGCCAAGGCAGGTGGATCACAAGGTCAGAAGTTCGAGGTCAGGAGTTCTACTAAACGGGGTTTCTACTAAAAAAAAATACAAAAAGTAGCTGGCCTTGGTGACACTTGCCTGTAATCCCAGCTATTTGGGAGGCTGAGGCAGGGGAATTGGTTGAACGTGGGAGGTGGAAGTTGCAGTGAGCCAAGATAATGCCACTGCATTACAGCCTGGGTGACAGACTGAGACTCTGTCTCAAAAAAAAAAAAAAAAAAAGAGAAGAAGTAAAGAATGAGAGTTGGCTAGGTAAAGGATAGAAAGTTTCAAAGAGAGAAAGGAAGGGGCTGGGCATGGTGGGTCACACCTGTAATCCAAGCACTTTGGGAGGCTGAGGCAGGTGGATCACCAGAGGTCAGGAGTTCAAGATCAGCCTGACCAGTATGGTGAAACCTCATCTCTACTAAAATTACAAAAATTAGCTGGGCGTGGTGGCAGGTGCCTGTAATCCCAGCTACTAGGGAGGCTGAGATGGTAGAATTGCTTGAACCTGGGAGGTGGAGGCTGCAGTGAGTCAAGATTACGCCACTGCACTCCAGCCTGAGAAACAGTGAGACTCTGTCTCAGAGAGAGAGAGAGGAAGGGAGTTCCGGACCGTAGGAACCACTGGGCAATAGCTGGGAAGTGGAAAGGAGAAGGCAAAGGAGGCTAATGTGGATGAAGAAGAGGGTGGTGCAATATTCTTCTGAAGAACTAGGCAGGGACTTGTTCACTCAGGAACTTGCAGGATTCCTAAGGCACCATCTTCGTGGTTGGCAAAGAGAAGTTGAGTCTGCAGACCCTAACAAAATCTGACTGGTCCAGGGATCAGTGCCCAAGTCAACAATTGTGCAATAGGATCATTCCAGTTTGGATGGTGACTAATCCAGCCAATCAGCTGTGCCCTGGCATGCGTTCCACTGTCCATGGTTCTGAAGTATCTGCAAAATAAGACTGCTGATCCCAATCACCAGGTTGGAGACATAACCCAGTGTATTAGTTAGCTACTGCTGTGTAACAAATCATCACAAACTTAGTGACTTGAAACAACATTCATTCATTATCTCATGGTGTCTGCACATCAGGAATCTGGGCAAGATTTATCCGGATTCTATTCTTGTGGGTACACAATCAAGGTGTTCACCAAGTCATGTTTTCATGTTCAAACTCATTAATGTTGTTGTCAGAATTCACTTCCTTGCAGTGTAGAACTGAGGTCCCTGGTTTTTTTTTGTTGTTGTTGCATTGTTGTTGTTTTTTAACTCATTGCCAGCCAGGGATCACTCTGGTCCTAGAAGATGTTCTTGGGTTTTTGTCATGTGGTCCCTACCATCTTTAAAGCCAGCAATGACAGATCAAATCCTCCTCAAGGTCTGAATCTCTCTGGCTTCTGACTTTATGGATATTTGACTTCTACATTCAGATTTAAAGAGCTTGTGTGATTAACTCATGCTCACCTGGAAAATTCCCCTTTGATTAATTTAAAGTCAATTGAGGAAGTGGCTCCAGCTGCAGTGTGCTGAGGAGCTAAGGCCATGGCTACCTCAATTCCAGACTGTCCAGTGAGCAGCATGGCCAGAGCCATCAGCCAGAGCAGCCCTGGAGCAGAAGCAGCAGCTGCCACCATTTGCAAAGCCCAGCTGAGCTGCCCTTGGCATCATCGATGCCACTGAATGGGTTGAAGGAGGAAGACAAAGAGCCCCTCATCCAGCTCTGGGTCAAGGCTGGCAGTGATGGTGAAAGCATAAGAATCTGACTTTTTTCCAGAGGTTCCTCATGATTCTTTAGTTCAAAGGAGTTGTCTTTAGTGTCACAACTGTTGATCTAAAAAGGAAATGTGCAGATCTGCAAAATTTGGTTCCTGGGAACCACCCAGCACTTATAACTTTCAACAGTGAAGTCAAATAAGATTGAGGAATCTCCTGAAGAAGACTTAGGGCCTCCCAAGTATTTAAAGCTTTCACCAAAACACCCAAAATCAAATACTGCTGTAATGGACATATTTGCCAAATTCTCTGCATGTTTCAAGAATTCAAGGCCAGAGGTTAATGAAGCACAAGTGAGGGGTCTCTCTAAAAACCTGCAGAAAATGGTGATTATTAAAAAGCCAAGAAACAACAGATGCTGGTGAGGTTGCTGAGAAAAAGAAACACTTTACACTGTTGGTGAGAGTGAAAATTAGTTCACTCATATGGAAGACAGACCTTTGAGATTCCTCAAAGATCTAGAAGCAGAAATACCATTTGACCCAGCAATCTCATTACTGGGTACATACCCAAAAGAATATGCATCATTCTATTATGAAGATATGTGCATGTATATGTTCACTACAGCACTATTCACAATAGAAAGACATGGAATCAACCCAAATGCCCATCAATGATAGACTGAATAAAGAAAATGTGGTACACGTACACCATGGAATACTATGCAGCCATGAAAAGGAACAAGATTATGTCTTTTGCAGGGACATAGATGGAGCTAGAGGCAGTTATTCTCAGCAAACTAAGGCAGGAACAGAAAATCAAACATCGCATGTTCTCACTTATAACTGTGAGCTGAACAATGAGAACGCGTGGACTCAGGGAGGGGAACAACACTCACTGGGGCCTGTCCGGGTGGGGAGACAAAGAACATCAGGAAGAACAGCTAATGCATGCTGGGCTTAATACCTAGGTGATAGGTTGATCTGTGCAGCAAATCGCCATGGCACACATTTACCTATGTAACAAACCTGCACATCCTGCACACGTACACCGTCTTTTTTTTTTTTCTTTTTGAGATGGAGTTCCCTCTTGTTGCCTAGGTTGGAGTGCAATGGTGTGATCTCGGCTCACTGCAGCCTCCACCTCCCAGGTTCAAGTGATGCTCCTGCCTCAGCCTCCCGAGTAGCTGGGATTACAGGTGCCTGCCACCACGCCTGGCTAATTTTTGTATTTTTAGTAGAGACGGGGTTTCACCATGTTGGCCAGGCTGGTCTTGAACTCCTGACCTCAAGTGATCCACCCTCCTCCATCTCCTAAAGTGCTGGGATTACAGGTGTGAGCCACTGCACATGGCCTTAAGTGGCTGTTTTTAAAAAGAAATTCTTAATATGAGTCTTGTAAAATTAAACTTGTACCAGTCCTATTACTATTTCACTTTCAAGTATTTTCCCCAAGAGAAATGAACACATGTTGACAAAACACATACCCATCAGTGTTTATAGCAACATTATTCCAAGTTGCAAAGGGCAGAGACACCCCAAGTGTTCGTCAACTGGGGAATACATAAACTGTGCTCCATTCATACCATGAAATTGTTTTATTTGACGATAAAAGAATGAACTGTTACAATGCATAATGTGGACAAATCTGAGAAACAGTTTGACAGAGCCAGACACAAATAATACATATTTGACTGGGTGCAGTGGCACACATCTGTAATCCCAGCCCTTCGGGAGCCTGAGGCAGGAGGTGTTTAATAGGAGGTGCTGCAGGGAGTGAACTTTTTGGGTTTTGGGTGTTTGTTTTATGGTTTTTTGTTTTTGTTTTTTTGAGACAGAATCTTATACTGTGGCCTGGGCTGGAGTGCAGTGGTGTGATCTGGGGTCACCATAACCTCCGCCTTCTGGGTTCAAGTGATTCTCCTGCCTCAGCCTCCCGAATAGCTGGGATTACAGGTGCACCACCATGCCTGGCTAACTTTCATATTTTTAGTAGAGAGAGGGTTTCACCATGTTGGCCAGGCGGGTCTCAAACTCCTGACCGCAGGTGATCCGCCCGCCTCTGCCTCCCAAAGTGCTGGGATTACAGGCCTGAGCCACCGCGCCTGGCTGATGATTAATTTCATGTGTCACCTTGTCCAGCACACATGATGTTCAGACATTTGTTTAAATATTACTCTGGGCCAGGCATGGTGACTCATGCCTGTAATCCCAGCACTTTGGTAGGCAGAAGCTGGTGAATCACTTTAGGTCAGGAGTTCAAGACCAGCCTGGCCAACATAGTGAAACCCCATCTCTATTAAAAATACAAAAGATTAGCTGGCATCGTGGCGGGGGCCTGTAATCCCAGCTACTTGGGAGGCTGAGGTAGGGAGAATCTCTTGAACCCAGGAGGCAGAGGTTGCAGTGAGCTGAGACTGCATCACTGCATTCCAATGTGGGTGATAGAGTGAGACTCCATCTCAAAAAAATAGAAGAAAAAAAGAAAGAAAAGTAATCCTCAGTGTTGGAGGTGGGGCTTTGTGGGAGATGACTGGACCAAGAAGGCAATTCCCTCACGAATGGTTTAGCATCATCCCTTTGGTGATAAGCCTGTTCACTCTCAGTTCATGCAAGATCTGGCTGTTTAAAAGCATGTACCATCTCCTTCCTCTCTCTCCCTCACTTCTGTTCTTACTATGTAACATTTCTGCTCCCCTTTCATCTTCTGCCATGACTGTAAGCTTCCTGAGGCCTCACCAGAAGCAGATGCCAATGCCATACTTCCTGTACACCAGGCAGAACCTGAGATCAGCAGTTCAAGACCAGCCTGGGTAACATAGTAAAACCCTGTCTCTACTAAAAATACAAAAATTAGCCGGACATGGTGGTACACACCTCTAGTCCCAGCTACTTGGGAGGCTGAGGCAGAAGGATCACTTGAACTCAGAAGTTTGATTCCAGCCTGGGCTATATAGTGAGACCTCATCTCCATTAAAATATATATATATATATATATATATATATATATATATTTTTTTTTTTTTTTTTTAATTTTAAGAGCTCTAGCAGTTTGGCATGTTGCCTGAATCATAGACCAGAAAGTGACCTACACCAAATGAAGTTGGAATACCAGAACTACCTTGGTACATGAAGAAGGAAGGGATAAAATGGTTAGGATACAAGGCTGGGAGCAGTGGCTCACACCTGTAATCTCTGCACTTTGGGAGACCGAGATGGGAAGATTGCTTGATACCAGGAGGTTGAGGTCGCAGTGAGCCATGATCTTGCCACTGTACTCCAGCCTGGGTGACAGAGCAAGACTCCATCTTAAAAGTAAAATAAAATAGGCCGGGTGCTGTGGCTCACACCTGTAAGCCCAGCACGTTGGGAGGCCGAGGCAGGCGGATCACCTGAGGTCAGGAGTTCGAGACACCCTGGCCAACATAGTGAAACCCTATCTCTTCTAAAAATACCAAAAATTAGCCGGGCATAGTGGCAGCCACCTGTAATCTCTGCTACTCGGGAGGCTGAAGCAGGAGGATCGCCTGAACCTGGGAGGCAGAGGTTGCAGAGAACCAAAATTGTGCCACTGCATACCAGCCTGGGCAACAGAGAGAGACTCTGTCTTGAAAATAAATAAATTAGTTCAGAAATTACAATGGAGACTACTGCCACTGAATCTGGAAACCTAAATATTATGGGGATAACAGGGGGGCAGGATATCAGGGGTCTCGTGTCCCCACTTAATCACCAGTGGTAAGGTACATAGTTACCATAATTAACAGAAACTCAAAGCAGCCATTGGAACAGTTTATCTGGGAAGTTGTTTACTGAATTCTTTTTTTTTTGACGAAGTCTCACTCTCTCACCCAGGCTGGAGTGCAGTAGTACAATCTCAGTTCACTGCAACCTCTACTTTCCAGGTTCAAGTGATTCCCCTGCCTCAGCCTCCCAAGTAGCTGGGATTACAGGCCCACAGCACCATGGCCTGCTAATTTTTGTATTTTTAATAGAGACAAGGTTTCACCATGCTGGCCAGGCTGGTCTCAAACTCCTGACCTCAAGTGATCCACCTGCCTTGGCCTCCCAAAGTGCTGGGATTACAGGCATGAGCTACCTCGCCCGGCCTAAATTCTTAATTAATTTGTATAAGCGGAAACATTCTAAGTCAATAAACAAAAATCTGAACACAAAAACAGAGTCACAGGCTGGGTACAGTAGTTCACACCTGTAATCCCAGCACTTTTGGGAGGCGGGGGCTAGAGGATCACTTGACCCCAGGAGTTCAAGACCAGCCTGGACAACACAGTGAGACCCTCATCTCTACAAAAAATAATTTTAAAAAAATTAGCCATGTGTGGTGGTACACACTGTAGTCTCAGCCACTCAGGAGGCTGAGGCGGGAGGATCAGTTGAGCCCAGGAGGTGGAGGCTGCAGTGAGTTATGATCATGCCACTGCACTCTATCCTGGGGGACACAGTGAGACCCCGTCTCCAAAACAACAGAGTCACAGCCTCTCAATCAGTTCCCAAGATTTGAGCTAATTTATAGACCCAGAATGCCTTGAACAAAGGGGAGGCCAAGTCCCCTTGAGAATGGACTCCAGCACACTGCCAAAATGTTGTATTGTTCATCTTTCTTCCATTCTTCCCCAAAGGGACCTAAAACCTTTTACTGTTGACTGTGCGTGGACAAAAGGAAATCAAAACTTTTCAGGGATTACTGTACACTGGTTCTAACTGCTAATTTCAAGGACTGAAAATGGCACTGTGGTCTATCAGTCAAAGGGTAAAGGTTTATGGAGGTCAGGTCAGGTGACGGTGTACACTTTTAAGCTTAATGAATAATTAGTTGATTGCAGCTGCTGTACCAGATACAGTTTCAGTGCTTGAACAATCAACACATCCCCTGGTACCTAGTGTGCAGCTATTGATCTGGTCAGTGCTTTTTTGTATTTTTGTTTTTTCTGAAATGGGGTCTCACTCTGCCACCCAGGCTGGAGTGCAGTGACACAATTTCAGCTCACTACAACCTCTGCCTCCCAGGCTCAACTGATCCTCCCACCTCAGCCTCCCAAGTAGCTAGGACTACAGGCACACACCACCATGCCCAGCTCATTTTTAATATTTTTTGTAGAGACGAGGTTTTGCCGTGTTGCCCAGGCTGGTCTTAAACTCCTGAGCTCAATCCTCCCATCTTGGCCTCCCAAAGTCCTGGGATTACAGGCATGAGCCACTGCATCCAGCCTGGTACATGGTTTTTTGCTCCATACATTTGTAAAGAATACCAGAAGCAGATGGCATTCATTCAGCAAGGCCAGCAATATACCTTCACGATCCTGCTCTACGAGTATATACACACTCCAGCCTTACATCAAACTTTACTTTGAAAATGTTTTTTTTTTTATAATTTCAACTTTTATTTATTTATTTATTTATTTTTTGAGATGGAGTCTCACTCCCATCGCACAGGCTGGAGTGCAGTAGCGCGATCTCAGCTCACTGCAACCTGCATCTCCCACCTTCAAGCAATTCTCCTTCCTCAGGCTCTGGAGTCACTGTGATTATGGGCATGCGTCATTGCACCTGCCTAATTTTTTTTATTTTTAGTAGAGATGGGGTTTCACCATGCTGGCCAGGCTTGTCTCGAACTCCTGACCTCAGGTGATCCACCCGCCTTGGCTTCCCAAAGTGCTGGGATTACAGGTGTGAGCCACCATGCCTGGCTTAGGGACTGACATTTAAATCAGAAGAGTTTCAGGAAAGTCCCTGGGAGACCCTCCATCATGTGGGTGGGCCTCAACCAATCGGTTGATGGCTTTAAAAGAAAATGACTGAGCTGGGCACAGTGGCTTACACCTGTAATCCTAGAACTTTGGGAGGCTGAGGCAGGTGGATCACCAGGTCAGGAGTTCCACACCAGCCTAACCAACATGGTGAAACCCCATCTCTACTAAAAATACAAAAATTAGCCAGGAATGGTAGCATGTGCTTGTAATCCTAGCTACCAGGAGGCTGAGACAGGAGAATCACTTGAACCTGGGAAGCAGAGGTTGTGGTGAGCCGAGATCACATCATTGCACTCCAGCCTGGGCAACAAGAGCAAAACTCCGTCTAAAAAAAAAAGACTGAAATCTACCACAGGGAGGAGTCCTGTCTCTAGTCTCTGCTTCAGATTCAACAGCTCTCCCTGGATCTCCAGCCTGCCCTGCAGATTTCAGACTTGCCAACCCCATCAATCGTGCGAGACAATTTCTTAATATCTTCTCTCTCTCACTTTCTCTCTCTCTCTCTGTGTCTGTCTGTCTCCCTCTCTCCCTCCCCTCCCCTCTCTCTCCCCCGCCCTGCCTCCCTCCCTCTCCCCTTCCCTAACCCACTATACATGCATATCCACAGAGGTTACACAGTCTCTGTTACAGGTACTTAACTCTGCTATTGTAGCATGAACACAGTTATAGACATTACATAAACAAATGATCATGGCTGTCTTCCAATCAAACTGCACTTAAAAAATGGACAAGTCCAGGCACAGTGGCTCACACGTGTAATCCCAACACCTTGGGGAACCAAGGCAGGCAGATCGCTTGAGCTCAGGAGTTCAAGACCAGCCTGGACAACATGGTGAGATCCCATCTCTACAAAAAAAAATTCAGGTCATCGCTACAAAAAAATCAGGCCAGGCACCGTGGCTCACGCCCGTAATCCCAGCACTTTAGGAAGCCGAGGCGGGCAGATAACAAGGTCAGGAGTTTGAGACCAGCCTGACCAATATGGTAAAACTCTGCCTCTACTAAAAATATGAAAATTAGCCAGGAGTGGTGGCAGGCACCTGTAGTCCCAGCTACTTGGGAGGCTGAGGCAGGTGAATCATTTGAACCTGGGAGGTGGAGGTTGCAGTGAGCCGAGATCAAGCCACTGCACTGTAACCTGGGCAAGACAGCAAGACTCCATCTCAAAAAAAAAAGACGCATGCCTGTAGTCCCAGCTACTCGGGGGGCTCAGGCGGAAGGATCACTTGAATCCGGAAGGTCGAGACTGCAGTGAGCCATGATGATGCCATAGCACTCCATCCTGGGTGACAAAGTGAGAGCATGTCTCAGAAAAATAACAGGCCATGGGCTAGAATTGACCTGCTAGATTTGACTCGTAATCTAAAAACTAACTGCTTGAGGGCAGAAACTAGTCTCTCCCCTTTTTTAACTCTGTATTATTGCACCCAGAAAAATGTGTGCACGGCTGGCGCAGCAGCTCACCCTGTAATCCCAACATTTTGGGATGCCTGAGACCAGGAGTTTGAGACCAGCCCAGGCAACATAGCGAGACCCCTGTCTCTACCAAAAAAAAAAAAAAAAAAAAAAATAGCTGAGCATGGTGATGTGTGCCTGCAGTTCCAGCTACTTGGGAGGCTGAGCTGGGAGGATTGCTTGTGCCTGGGAAGGAGGTCAAGGCTCCAGTGAGCCATGACCCCACCACAGCACTCTAGCCTGGGTGACACAGTGAGAGTCTGTGTTAAAAAATAATACAGATGTTAAGAGGAGTGCTGGTTAGTTGATATTTCATACCCCCAGGGGCTAATGATATCATTTGATCTGCTTCACTCGTGCACCAAAGGACCAGGCAATGCTAACCCCAGCCGTCCTGCGTTTCTTTCTAAGAAATCACAAATGCCCCAGGACTCCCTCCTGTTTCTTGGATCCTCTCTCACTGCACTGGGAATTTCCCAGGACTTCTCTGGACTCTGAGGCTGTGGTTTCCTCTGCCCTTGATTCTTAATGACCCTCATCTTACCAGGCTCATCATAAATGAAACTTCCAAATCATACCCACAAGGGAGACGACACGGGAAACTGAGAGACCGAGAAAGAGATAGGGAGAGATTGAGAGACAGAAAGACAGAGAGAGAGAGATCGATCAAGAGATAGAGAGATTGAGATAAAGAGAAAGAGGTAGAAAAAGAGAGAGCCGGGCATGGTGGCTCACGCCTGTAATCCCAGCAATTTGGGAGGCAAGTGGATCACGAGGTCAAGAGATTGAGACCATCCTGGCCAACATGGTGAAACCCTGTCTCTACTAAAAACAAAAAAAAATTAGCTGGGTGTGGTGGCACGAGCCTGTAGTCCCAGCTACTCAGGAGGCTGAGGCAGGAGAATTGCTTGAACCCAGGAGGCGGAGGTTGCAGTGAGCCAAGATCGCACCACTGCACTCCAGCCTGGCGCCTGGCGATGGAGCGAGACTCTGTCTCAAAAAAAAAAAGATAGAGAGAGATATAGATGGAGAGATAGAGACAGGGAGATTGAGATAGAGATAGAGAGATTGAGATGACATAGAGAGATAGATATAGAGAGAGAAGGCCAGACACGGTGGCTCACGCCTATAATCCCAACTCTTTGGGAGGCCGAGGCAGGCGGATCACCTGAGATCAGGGGTTTGAGATCAGCCTGGACAACACGGTGAAATGCTGTCTCTACTAAAAATGCAAAAATTGGCCGGGCATGGTGGCACGTGCCTGTAATCCCAGCTACTTGGGAGGCTGAGGCTGGAGAATTGCTTGAACCTGGGAGACAGGTTGCTGTGAGCTGAGATCGTGACACTGCACTCTAGCCTGGGAGACAGAGACTTTCTCTCAAAAAAAAAAAGATACAAAGAGATAGAGATAGAGAGATAGGTGAGAGAGACAGAGATGAAGAGATCGAGAGATTGAGATAGAGACATACATAGAGATGGAGATAAAGAGAGATAGGGAGATAGAAAAAAAATTACAAAAATAGAAAAAAGTTTCTTTGTCCGGTGTATCATTGATGGCATTTGGGTTGGTAAAAAAGGATGAATTCGTGTCATTTGCAGGGACATGGATGAACCTGGAAACCATCATTCTCAGCAAACTGACACAAGAACAGAAAACCAAACACTGCATGTTCTCACTCATAGGCGGGTGTTGAACAGTGAGAACATATGGGCACAGGGAGGGGAGCATCACACACTGGGGTCTGTTGAGGCGTGGGGGGGCCAGGGGAGGGACAGTGGGGGTTGGGAAGGTTGGGGAGGGATAACACTGGGAGAAATGGCTGATGTAGGTGACGGGGGCATGGAGGTAGCAAACCACCATGGCATGTGGGCACCTGTGCAACAACCCTGCAAGATCTACACATTACCCCAGAACTTAAAGTGTAATAAAAATAGAAAAAATTAAAAACAAAATTTAAACATTTTTTAGAGAGAGAAGCAGAGAGACACAGAGATAGAGACAGAAAGGGAAAGAGACAGAAAGAGGAGAGAGAGATGAGGAGAGCGAATAACAGGAAATACTAACTGGGGAATCTGGGTGTGAGACTGAATGGGTGCTGCTTGTACTTGTTCATTCATTTGACTGTGTTTTTTGTTTTGTTGTGAGACAGCGTCTTGCTCTGTTGCCAGGCTGCAGTTGAGAGTCTCTATCCTTGGCTCCAACGGTCTTCCCGCCTCAGCCACCCGAAGTGCTAGGACTACAGGCAGGCATCCCCACGCGGGGCTAATTTCTTCTAATTTTCGTAGAGACAGGATCTCACCGCGTTGCCCAGGCTGGTCTTAAACTCCGAACTCAAGCAATCCGTGCCCGGCCTCCTTTGCTTTATATTTGAAGTTATTTCCCAAAAATAATGTTCTTAAAGACGCTCTGTCTATAGGCTCTCTTCAATTCTGTGCTTGCCACTAATTTCTCAAAGCACTGACACAACGGAATTCACTCCCATCACTAAAAATAGCCCTCGTAAAATGGCCCCGTAACTCACGTGGTTCAAAATCCAGTAAATGTTTTCAGTTCTCTTTTAATTTTTTTTTTTTTAATGTGTGGTTTCCAGGTGAGACCAAATCTTTTTTTTTTTTTTTTTTTTTTTTTTTTGAGATGGAGTCTTGCTCTGTCACCAGGCTGAAGTGCAGTGGTGCGATCTCAGCTCACTGCAACCTCCACCTCCACTGCCTCAGCCTCCTGAGTAACTGGGACTACAGGTGCGTGCCACCATGCCTGGCTGATTTTTTGTGTTTTAGTAGAGATGGAGTTTCACCATGGCCAGGATGGTCTCAATCTTCCGACTTTGTGATCTGCCTACCTCAGCCTCCCCAAGTACTGGGATTTCAGGTATGAGCCACTGTGCCCAGCTGAAACCAAATTTTAGAGTAAAATAAAAACCAAACAACAGAGGAAGCCTGATTTGCTGGGCTGGGCCTTGGTTTGGTTTGGTTTTGTTTGAGACAGAATCTCCCTCTGTCACCCAGGCTGAAGTGCAATGGCATGATCTCAGCTCACTGCAACCTCCACCCCCAGGTTCAAGCAATTCTCCTGCCTCAGCCTCCTGAGTAGCTGGGATTACAGGCACCCACCACCACGCCCGGCTAATTTTTTGTATTTTTAGTAGAAACGGGGTTTCACCATATTGGCCAGGCTGGTCTCGAACTCCTGACCTCAAGTGATCCGCCTGCCTAGGCCTCCCAAAGTGCTAGCGTTACAGGCATAAGCCACCACACCCAGCCTGGGTTTACTTTAAATTCATAGCTAAGGTAGAAATGGCTTAGCGAAAGCAACTGAAGAGAGAATGTGCCTCTTAACAATTTTTGTTTACAAAAGTTTATTCTTGGGCGGAGAATGAAGACTAGATGATTGATGGTACAAATACACAGTTTGATGGAAGAAATAAGACCTAGCATTTGTTACCTCAATAGGGTGTCTATAGTTTATAAGAATCTATTGTCTCGCTGGGTGTGATGGCTCACGCCTGTAATCCCAACACTTTGGGAGGCCAAAGCGGGCAGATCACTAGAGGTCAGGAGTTCAAAATCAACCTGGCCAACATGGTGAAACCCTGTATCTACTAAAAATATAAAAATTAGCCAGGTGTGATGGCAGGCCCCTGTAGTCCCAGTTACTCAGGAGACTGAGGCAGGAAAATCACTTGAACCCAGGAGGCGGAGAGGTTGCAGTGAACTGAGATTGCGTCACTGCACTCCAGCCTGGGCGACAGAGTGAGACTCTGCCTCAAAAAAAAAAAGGTGTTTAAGATTAAAAATAAATAAACTGGGTCTGTGACCACAATATATTGCTGCAATCAGAACCATTGCAAATGGCTCAAGCCTGTAATCCCAGCACTTTGGGAGGCCGAGGCGGGTGGATCACGAGGTCAAGAGATCGAGACCATCTTGGTCAACATGGTGAAACCCCGTCTCTACTAATACAAAAAATTAGCTGGGCACGGTGGCGCGTGCCTGTAATCCCAGCTACTCAGGAGGCTGAGGCAGGAGAATTGCCTGAACCCAGGAGGCGGAGATTGCGGTGAGCCGAGATCGCGCCATTGCACTCCAGCCTGGGTATCAAGAGCGAAACTCCGTCTCAAAAAAAAAAAAAAAAAAGAACCATTGCAATGAAATAAAACACTCAACTAGTGTAAAAACACTCATCTGGGCAGGTCCCGTAGAACTGGCAGCTTTCATTGCCTCCTCTGCCTCTCACTCATGCTGATGATCTGTTTCTACCACAACCACACTGTCACTCACCATCCAGTGTCAAATAAAGAGGCTCCTCCATTATCTCATCCTTTTATTTCAGAGGGCACTATGTTAAAAGATTTCATTTATTGTGGCCAGGCGCAGTGGCTCACTCCGGTAATCCTAGCACTTTGGGAGGCAGAAGCAGGTGGATCACGAGGTCCAGAGTTCAAGACCAGCCTGTGCAATATGGTGAAACCCCGTCTCTACTAAAAATGCAAACATTAGCCGGGCACATTGGTGGGCACCTGTAGTCCCCGCTACTCAGGAGGCTGAGGCTGGAGAATCACTTGAACCTGGGAGGCAGAGGTTACAGTGAGCCAAGATCTCGTCACTGCACTGTAGCCTGGGCGACAAAGCAAGACTCCATCTCAAAAAAAAATTTATGATATGGCAACATCAGGCTCTGGATCAGGTCTACTATTGCTTGTTTGGAGAACAACTGTAAAATCTATTTGGTTAGAATAGTTTTACAGTACAACGTTTGCACTGGCAAAGGTTGGTGTAAAGAATTTGGCAAGGAAAGTGGCAGGGAGAAGTTGCCATCAGGATATTCCCTTCGTGGCCAGGCGCAGTGGCTCATGCCTGTTATCCCAGCACTTTGGGAGGCCTAGGTAGGTGGATCACCTGAGGTCAGGAATTCGAGACCAGCCTGGCCAACATGGTGAAACCTCACCTCTACTAAAAATACAAAAATTAGCCCAGTGTGGTGGCGGGTGCCTGTACTTACAGCTACTTGGGAGGTTGAGGCAGGAGAATCGCTTGAACCCAGGAGGCGGAGGTTGCAGTGAGCCGAGATCATCCCACTGCACTCTAACCTGGGTGACAGAATGAGACTCCATCTCAATTAAAAAAAAAAAAAAAAAGGGGAGAAAGAAAACCTCCTGGGATTTATAGCAGCAGACAAAAATGACAACGGCACTTACACTCAACTTTGGTTGATAGCAGTCTCATGACAGATCATCTCTTTTTGATTATTTGAACAGAAACACAGTGGCTATGAAAAGAATGATAAAACTTGCTCTGTCTGCAGAAAGCCATCTCGCCCATCTTCACACAGATTATTGGTTTTACCCAAGGAAAACCACCCATTGCTCATAAACATTTGAAACCGAAGAGCATCTTCCTAAAAAGTAAGGAACTGCTATACTGCAGATTTAGGATCGACAGTAAGACGTGATTCAACCACAGACACGACTGATATTGCTCCAAACCACAGTGAAAACAAGAAAGTACGTGACCCCTGAAGTTACCCATGATTCTATAAACACAAAAGATCTTGTTGGTTGGTTGGTTCATTTTGAGACATGGTCTGGCTCTGTCATCCAGGCTGGAGTGCAGTGATGCAGTCACAGCCTCCTGCAGCCTCACTCTCCTGGGCCCAATCCATCCTCCCACCTCAGCCTCCCAATTATCTGGGACTATAAGATGGGAGCTATCATATGCAGCTAATTTGTGGGGTTTTGTTTTTTGCTGTTTTGTTGTTGTTGTTGTTGTTTATTTAGACAGAGTCTCGCCCCTCTGACACCCAGGCTGGAGTGCGATGGCGGGATCTCTGTTCACTGCAGCCTCTGCCTCCCGGGTTCAAGTGATTCTCCTACCTCAGTCTCCTAAGTAGCAGGGATTACAGGCACCCACCACTGTGCCCAGCTAATTTTTGTATTTTTAGTAGAGACGGCGTTTATCACCATGTTGGCCAGGCTGATCTCAAACTCCTGACCTCAAGTGATCTGCCTGCCTCGGCCTCCGAAAATGTTGGGATTGCAGGCATGAGCCACTGCGCCCGGCCACAGACTAATTTTTTCTACAAGGGAAGGTTTGTCCAGCTTCTTGTGAAAACTCGTGTGATATTGATGGCGGTGGTCTGTCTGGCTGCTGCCATCACACCAGCTGCTGTAGGGAGGGCCCGGCTGGGGAGGAGGCTGACGGCTCACCAACCATGCAGCCTACAGCCCTCGGCACCGTGCCTACCCCGCCGAGGGTTCCAGGTTCCTAGGCCTCAGGAGGAAACTCCATGCAGGGCCTCCTGGCCGTTTTCCTGGGGTCCATCCCAAATCAGGGTGACCACCAACCCTGCCACTCCCCACAGACAGGCTGGAGCCACCATCAGCTACCCCCAGGCTGCCCCTGAGTTCCGGGGCCACAGGGGCAGTGCCTGGTGATGTTGCTCTTGCCCTGGACGCCTGCCCAGGCCCAGCAAGGGTCAGGAATCCCCCCTCTCCAGGGCTGCAAGGGGGCACACTGTGGCTCATACCTATAATCCCAGCATTTTGGGAGGCTGAGGTGGGAGGATTGCTTGAGCTCAGTCCAAGACCAACCTGAGCCACATAGTGAGGTCCCACCTCTGCACTCCAGCCTGGGCAACAAGAGCGAAACTCCATCTTAAAAAAAAAAAAATTAGCCAGGCGCAGTGGCTCACATGTGAGCCTGCATCCTGCTGGGCGAGGCTGAGCCGCCCAAGATGTGGCTGCAGATTCAAGCCTCCCTGTGCTCTCGGTGGGGGGGTGGGGCACAGAGCCCCCCCCCACCCCCAACTCTTACAGGCTCCAAAGTGCCTGCTCCCACTGCCTGGTTTCTGCTTACCAACAGTGCCTGCTCTGATCCTGGAGCACAGTCAGGACCCAGGCTGGGCAGACTGATTCCTGGCAGAAGCAGGCAGGTCCCCACTAAGACCCCATCTTTAGGCCAGGGAGGGCCCGAATGCTGAGGGCTGGGAGACCTGTGAACCAGTGTGGGGGCTTGTGATGCCTTTTCCAGGCCCACCCATGGCCACTGATGGACCAATCAGCACACACCACATCCCCTCTGAGGCCCATAAAAGTCCCAGGCTCAGCCAGAGCTAGGCAGAAAAAAGAGAGACATCAGGATGACCAGCTGCAGAGAGAAGCTACCCTCTGTGCTGATAGCTGGAGATGACCTGACCACAAGCTGCGGAAAGGATCCTCTCTGCCGAAAGCTGCAGAGAGGATGGATTGACCTGATAGGCAGAGAGAAGCCACCTTCTCCAAGGCCTCCTCTTTGCTGAGACCTGCAGGCATCAGGAGGCCCAGTGGCAGAGGAGCTACCCTCACTGGGGACTCCTCTCTGCTGAGAGCAGAACATTCAATGAGATGATCTGCCTACAGAGAGGAGCTCCACTGTGGGTCTCCTGTGGGCTGTTCTAACACTGAGTAAAGCTCCTCTTCATCTTGTTCACTCTCTACTTACATATGTATCTCATTCTTCCTGCACATAAGACAAGAACTCAGGCAAAGGTGTCATGGGCCACAGATGTTTCCAACCAGAAAAGTGACACCCTAAAGATTCTGTAACAGTATTATGTAAGCCATTTTTATCTGTTCAAAGACAGTGGGGTTATTTTTTTTTTTTAAGAAATGAATTATATTTAAAATTAGAATATGGCGAATGTTCAATAATAGGCCTTTTTCTAGAAAGGCAAAGAAAGTTGATGATTTGAATAGGTAACAGGTGTGCCAGAGTCACATTTGTTTTGCAGAAGTAAACGGTCAGTGCGTCCTCTGTTTTGGTTACTGAGGTTACAGTTAAAGTGGTTTTGAGGTCTCACTACACTTAGCGGAAGGCAGCTTTTAAATTAGCGTTTCCATATGTTTGTATACCATTGGAACGAATTCACACGTGATTTCTGTCATGAACTCAGCGCACCCTTGATGTGTGAGAGAGAGATAACTAAAGAACGTTCTGAATATAGCTTCTCCGTTTACAGAGGTTTTCGGTCAAATTAAATGTTTTGGGGCTCTTTTGAGACAGGGTTTCATTCTGTTGACCAGGCTGGAGTGCAGTGGCACGATCATGGCCCACTGCAACCTCAACCTCCCAGGCTCAAGTGATCCTCCCACTTCAGCCTCCCTAGTAGCTGAGGCTACAGACAGGCACCACCATACTCGGTAATTTTTCAATATTTTGCAGAAGTGGGGCCTCACTATGCTGCCCAGGTTGGTCTTGGACTGAGCTCAAGCAATCCTCCCACCTCGGCCTCCCAAAGTGCTGGGATTAAAGGCATGAGCCATGGTGCCCAGCCACATCATCAATAGTTTCTGTTTTCTGTATCGTATTTGTGTAAAAAAAAATTATTATTATTATTATTTTGCCTGGAGCCAGACCTCACAATTTAAACCCCGATTGGCTAATAATTAAAACTTTTCTAAACAGGTAAAAGCAATGGAGAACTGGGACACGCCTGTGAGCACGTCCAGCACAGATATCTTGGTTAAAGTACAAGGACACAGAATGTACTCTGTGCCTGTAAGCATGGCATGTCCAACAGCTACATAGCACAGGGCTTAACAACGTTATTAGCACACTTATTCTTTAACAAGAAAGGAAACTTTAAAAAGGAACTTTTCTACTTTCCACACCAGGAATTTGAGGCTGCAGTGAGCTATGACCACATCACTGCACTCCACCCTGGGCAAAAAAGTGAGACTCTATCTCAAAAAAAAAAAAAATGGAATCATGTCTTATGCGGCAATGTGGAGGGAACTGGAGGCCATTCCCTTTAAGTGAAACAACGCATATGCAGAGAGTCAAATCCTGTGTGTTCTCACTTATAAGTAGGAGGTAGATTCCGTGTAGATGTGGACATCATTCTTGCCTTAAAGCCCTATCTTCATTCATCTCCCTGGTCTGTTTCGGGGCTTCTTGCCAACCTCATGGCCGGACATGGTGCCTACCTCCCTTCCTGCCTCAGCTTCTCATCTGAGCAAACTCTCAGAAGTTGAATCAGACACCACTGACCACTACTTCCTTCTTGAATCACATTTCTTGAAACTTAATTTTTCTCTTTCCTCTGGTCACTTCTCCAAATATGGTGAATACCTGACTTCTGACACTGCATAAATATACAGACTATCTGTTATACACCGGAGTTTCTTGGCACTTGAGCTTAGACACTCCTTTCTTCTACGCCTTTACTTGTCTGTGTGAGAGATTCTTCCTGCCCCCAAAACTTGCATTGTATAAAATATATCAATAACTCCAAAATTTGCATTCCAACCAAAGAGCTTGCATAGCTACAGAATGGGTTCCACAGCCTCCCTTGGCCATCCAGGTCAAAGCTCCTCAATGACATCTGGAAATCCCGCACATCTCAAAGTGACCTATGGTCTTCCAGCTTCCCCAAAATCCACAAATGCCTCCTCCGTCTACCCTGTTGGTGGCATTATTGCATATATATACACGTATATATTTATGTGTGTGTATATATGTATGTGTGTGTGTGTGTGTATATGTGTGTGTGGGTATGTGTATATATGTGTGTGGGTGTGTATATATATGTGTATATATGCGTGTGCATATATATGTGTGCATATATGTGATGTGTGATGTGTGTGTATGTGTGTATATGTGTGTGCATGTATGTGTGTATATATGTGGGTGTCTATGTGTGTGTATATATGTGTATGTGTGTATATATATGTGTGGGCTTGTATATATGTGTGTATATATATGTGTGTATGTATATGTGTGTATGTATGTGTGTGTATGTGTATATATATGTGTGAATTACATGTGTGTGTATATATTTGTATGTGTATATATACATATAGATAGATAGGCTTTCATCCACAGTTCTGGCTCATGATTACTAAAATCCTTGGGATCTCCAAAGTGCTGTCTTTTTTATTTTTTATTTTATTTTATTTTTTAGATGGAGTTTCACTATCGTTGGCCAGTCTGGAGTGCAATGGCACGATCTCGGCTCACTGCAACCTCTGCCTCCCAGGTTCAAGTGATTCTCCTGCCTCAGCCTCCCTAGTAGCTGGGATTACAGGCATGGGCCACCACACCTGGCTAATTTTGTATTTTTAGTAGAGACAGGGTTTCTCCGTGTTGGTCAGGCTGGTCTCAAACTCCCAACCTCAAGTGATCTGCCGGCCTCAGCCTCCCAAAGTGCTGGGATTACAGGTGTGAGCCACTGCGCCCAGCCAAAGTGCTATCTTTTTTATATCTTTTGTCTGATAGGTTCAAGGTGGGGTTGGTCACCAGAAAGACCAAGGCAGGATTAGTGGGTTGGGACTTTCAGCCTCAGCCCCCAACCATCAGCTGGGAGGAGAAAGGGGCTGAAGATTAAGTTGATCACCAAAGGCCAATTGTTTAATCAATCAGGCCTATAAAATGAAGCCTCCATGAAAACCCAGAAAGACTGGGTTTGGGGAGCTTCCAGTTAACTGAACACAGGGAGGATCCCAGAGGGTGGTGCTTTCAGGGAGGGCATGAAAGATCCATACCACCTCCCCCATACCTCACCCTACATACATTTCTCTCTCTCTCTCTCTCTCTCTTTTTTCTTTTTTTTCCCCTGAACCAGAGTTTCACTCTTGCTGTCCAGGCTGGAGTGCAAAGGTGTGATCTCAGCTCACCACCACCTCCACCCCCCGGGTTCAATCAATTCTCCTGCCTCAGCCTCCTAAGTAGCTGGGATTACAGGTGTGTACCACCATGCCCAGCTAATTTTGTATTTCTGGTAGAGATAGGATTTCTCCATGTTGGTCAGGCTGTTCTCAAACTCCTGACCTCAGGTGATCCACCTGCCTCAGCCTCCCAAAATGCTGGGATTACAGGCGTGAGCCACCACACCCGGCTCATCCAATACATCTCTTCATCTGGATCCCTTGTAACTTCCTTTGTAATAACCCAGTGAACAGAATTATTTCCCTGAGTTCTGTGAGTCGCTCCAGCGAATCGATCAAACTCAAAGAGGCGGTCATGGGACCCCCAAGTTGAAGGCAGTCAGTCAGAAGTTCCAGAAGCCAAGACTTGCAACTGATGTCTGAGGGGAGTGTGGGGGGACGTTGTGGGACTGAGCCCCCAGTCTGTGCAATCTGACGCCATCTCCAGGTAGATGGTGTCCGAATTGAATTGGAAGACACCAGCTAGTGTCCGCTGCTTGGTGCGTGGGGGAAAACAACCCACACATTTGGCCACAGAAGTCCCCTTCTATATTGACGATTGTGGTGGTGGTGGTGGTAGAGCAGAGGAAAAACGCAGTTTGAGTAAATGTGGTGGCTCACGCCCATAAACCCAGCGCTTTGGGAAGCTGAGGTGGGGGGATCACTTGAGGTCAGGAGTTCGAGATAAGCCTGGCCAACATGGTGAAACCCTGTCTCTACTAAAAATACAAAAATTAGCCAGGCATAGTGGTGCCTGTAGTCCCAGCTACTCAGGAGGCAGAGGCAGGAGAACTGCTTGAACCCAGGAGGTGGAGGTCGCAGTGAGCCAAGATCCTGCCATTGCACTCCAGCCTGGGTGACAGAGCAAGACTCCATCTCAAGAGAAAAAAAAAAAATGGTCTGGACTCAGTGGCTCACACCTGTAATCCCAGCACTTTGGGACGCTGAGATGGGCAGATCACCTGAGGTCGGGAGTTCAAGACCAGCCTGGCCAACATGGCAAAACTCTGTCTCTGCTAAAAATAAAAAAGTTAGCTGGGCGTGGTAGTGTCATGTGCCTGTACTCCCAGCTACTTGGGAGGCTGAGGCAGGAGAATCACTTGAACCCAGGAGGTAGAGTTTACAGTGAGCCGAGATCACACCACTACACTCCAGCTTGAACAACAGCCCAAGACTCTGTTTCGAATAATCATAACAATAATAGTAATAGATTTCACATAAGAAATCCAATGTCAGCCACTGTGCAATTGAAACTGCTGGCTCATTTAAAACTCCCGAGAGCCCATGAGAATTATTTTCCAGTTTTATAATTGAAGACACTGGCCCAGAGAGGTGAAGACGTTTGCCCAGGGATGCACAGCCTAGACAGCACTGGCAGAACCCAGGCTTAAACTCAGCTCTGTCGGCTCCAAAATGCATCCTCTGCAGACCACACGATCCATCTCCACTCCTTCCTACCCACATAACCCCACCTCACACAGAGTCACAAGAGTTGCTGGTGGAAGGCGTCAGGTTTTCCACTCTGCCTTCCCCACCGAGGCGTCTCACCCCACTGAGATGCTGCGACTGGCCGAACTAAGGCCCTCATCTCAACCCTGATCTCAGGCACCAGGAGTTTCCTAAGCAGACCAAGCCAGAGACTGCGGGCAGCAAGACAAGGTAAGATGCAACCGTGACAAGATGCAAGCATCAGGAAAGCGGACTTGAAAAGTGTTCCCTTCTTGGAAACCTCACAATGGGGATCCCCAGAATGGAAATTCCCCCCGAAAGGGGCACCACAGCTACCTCAGTGGTGTGGGCACACCTCTGCTTCCTGACATCTTACCTCTTGCACACAGTCTTCGTTCCCACCCCATGACCTCTAACAAATTCGCCTTCCCTGATTCCAAACCCTAGAAGCCACACTTGGAGATGCAGAATCTAGAAAGGTAGTGTGATGTGGCCGGATGCGGTGGCTCACGCCTATCATCCCAGCACTTTGGGAGGCCGAGGCGGGCGTTTCAAGAGGTCAGGAGTTCAAGACTAGCCTGGCCAATATGGTGAACTCTCATGTCTGCTAAAAATAAAATAAATAAAAATTAGCCGGGTGTGGTGGCATGCACCTGTATGTAGTCCCAGCTACTCAGGAGGCTGAGGCAGAAGAATTGCTTGAACCCGGGAGGCAGAGGTTACAGTTAGCTGAGATCATGCCACTGCACTCCAGCCTGGGAGACAGAGCTAGACACTGTCTCAAAAAAAAAAAAAAAAAAAAAAAGGTAGTATGATGTGTGGTGTAGCATGAATTACCCGCTCTGGGAGCTCCTGGCACATCCCCGTAATCAAGCATGCTGACATCCCTGTTTACATGAATACGCAGGCTACACAATGAATAAAGACCCTCAGTGCAATTACACGGGCACAGTCAAGTTCAGCTGCCAAAGGAGTTATGACAAAGTCAGCTTTCTGCTTGGGAGATTAACACTTTTCCCAGCTTTGTATACATGAATATACTATGTATATAAATTATATTTATAATTTTATATATGTAAAATGTGCATATATGATTTACCATTTTTTCCATTAAGGGTTCAGTTCAATAATAAACACATTTTTTTCCTCATCCTCCTCTCCCCTTTTCCCAGCCTCTGATATATATATGTATATATATATCTGATTAGATATAGACAGAGTGAGAGAACCAGGCACCATAGCTCACGCCTGTAATCCCAGCACTTTGGGAGGCCGAGGCGGGCAGATCACGAGGTCAGGAGTTCAAGACCAGTCTGACCAACAAGGTGAAACCCCATCTCTATTAAAAATACAAAAAAAAAAAAAAAAAAAAGGGATAGCTTGGCATGGTGGCACACCCATAATCCTAGCTACTCAGGAAGCTGAGGCAGAAGAATCACTTAAACCCCGGAGGCAGAGGTTGAAGTGATCGGAGATCGCGTCACTTCACTCCAGCCTGGGCGACAGAGCGAGACTCCATCTCAAAAAACAGAGTCTGATTCTCTCACCCAGGCTGGAGTGCAGTAGTGCAATCATGGCTCACTGCAGCCTCGAACTCCTGGCTTCAAGTGATCCTCCCACCTCAACCTCCCAAGTAGCTGGGACTACAGGTGTGTACCATTGCACCCAGCTTTTTGTAGAGACAGGGCCTCCCTGTGTAGCACAGGTCAGTCCTGAACTCCTGTGCTCAAATTATCCTCCTACCTCAGCCTCCCAAAGTGCTGGGACTGCAGGCGTGAGCCAACACACCCAATCATATTACATATATATGTATATTTAGTTCCTGGACTAAAGGTGTGAGTGAAGGCTCAAATCTAGCCCATAATCTGCTCCCTAAACTGTGCACCTAGCTTTTGTCTGCTAGAAGAAGGGGGTTCCCAGCCAGGCACAGTGGCTCAAACCTGTAATCCCAGCACTATGGGAGGCCGAAGCCAGTGGATCACTTGAAGTCAGGAATTCCAGACCAGCATAGCCAATATGCTGAAATCCCAACTCTACCAAAAACTACGAAAATTAGCCTGATGTGGCGGTGCACACCTGTAGTCCCAGCTACTAGAGAGCTGAGGTAAGAGAATCGCTTGAACCCGGGAGGCAGAGGTTGCAGTAAGCCAAGATTGCGCCACTGCACTCCAGCCTAAGTGACAGAGTGAGACCCTGTCTCAAAATAATAATTAAAAAATGAGAAAAAGGGAGTCCCTTATTAATCCAATAAAGACACTTTTTTTTTTTTTGAGGCAGAGTTTCGCTCTTGTTGCCCAGGCTGGAGTGCAATGGTGCAATTTCTGCTCACTGCAAGCTCTGCCTCCCAGGTTCAAGCAATTCTCCTGCCTCAGCCTCCCAGGTAGCTGAGACTATGGGCACCTGCCATCTTGCCAGGCTCATTTTTGTATTTTTAGTAGAAACGAAGTTTCACCATGTTGGCCAGGCTGGTCTCGAACTCCTGACCTCAGGTAATCCACCTGCCTTGGCCTCCCAAAGTGCTGGGATTACAATGGGATTACAAGTGTGAGCCACCTCGTCCAGCATTTTTTTTTTTTTTTTTTTTTTTTTTGAGATAGAATATCACTTTGTCTCCCAGGCTGGAGTACCGTGGCACGATCTTGGCCCACAGCAACCTCCATCTCCTGGGTTCAAGCTATTCTCCTGCCTCAGCCTCCTGAGTAGCTGGGAGTACAGGCTCCCGCCACCACGCCCGGCTAATTTGTGTAATTTTAGCAGAGGCGGGGTTTCACCAGGTTGGCCAGGCTGGTCTCCATCTCCTGATCTGTAGTGATCCACCTACCTTGGCCTCCCAAAGTGCTGGGATTACAGGTGTGAGCCACCATGCCCCGTCTCATCTTTCTTTACTGAATGTTTGTACCCTTTGACCAACACCTTGCATTTTCCCACCCCCAGCCCCTGGCAACCGCCGCTCTGTTTCTGCTTCTATGTGTTTGACTATTTTCGATTACACATGTAAGTGAGATCATGCAGCATTTGTCTTTCTGTTTGGCAACTTTGAGTCATGGCTGTGATATTATAAAGCTGTGGTTGGTTTACAATATCCCATCCTTGCATAATTGCTTTTATAACATTATGACTTTGTAACTCCCATCTTGGCAAGAGGGTTCTTTTTTTTTAAGACAGGGTCTCAGGCAGGGCGCAGTGGCTCATGCCTGTAATCCAGCACCTTGGGAGGCTGAGGTGGGCGGATCATGAGGTCAGAAGTTTGAGACAATCTTGGCCACCACGGTAAAACCCCGTCTCTACTAAAAATAAAAAAATTAGCTGATGTGGTGGCAGGCGCCCTGTAATGTCAGCTACTCGGGAGGCTGAGGCAGGAGAATCGCTTGAACCTGGGAAGCGGAGGTTGCAGTGAGCCAAGATCAGGCCACTGTACTCCAGCCTGGGTGACAAGAGCAAAAATCCATCTCCAGAAGAAAAAAAAAAAAACAAAAAAAAAAACAGGGTCTCTCTCTGTTTCCCAGGCTGGACTGCACTGGTGTGATCACAGTTCACTGCAGCCTTGACCTCCTGGGCTCAAGAGATCCTCCTGCCTCAGCCACCATGCCCAGCTTGGCAATATCCCTATCACATCACAGCCATGTCATAGGCACTGCTCTTCTGTGAGCTGTTGCTACTGTGTCATACCAACATCTGTCACTGTATGAGGTCATCTGTAAATCTGTGTGTCACTGCTCAAGGAAGGCACCTTTGTGTTGTCTTATCTTAGCGCTCCCAATGCATCCTGCTCAATGCACAGTATTTCACTCTCATAGTATCCTCACCATCTCTTATTTCACTGTCTCTATAGTATTTTCACTATATCTTTTTTCACTATCTCTATAGTATCTTCACTATCTCCTTTTTTTTATTTTGAAATAAATGCTTTCATTTTTTAAACTTTACCTTAACTATTTTTTTAATTTATTTATTTTACTTTAGGTGCATACTATATCTGGCATTTCTCCCCATGTTATCCCTTCCCTCCCTCCCCACCCTCCCCACCCTCCCCTCCCTCCCACCACCCGCTGTCTCGTACCCCCTCAACTTCCCCCAGTGTGTGATGCTCCCTCCCTGAGTCCACGTGTTCTCATTGTTCAACACTCACCTATGAGTGAGAACATGTGGTGTTTGGTTTTCTGTTCTTGTGTCAGTTTGCTGAGAATGATGATTTTCAGATTCATCCAAGTCCCTACAAAGGACACAAACTCATCATTTTTTATGGCTGCATAGTATTCCATTGTGTATATGTACCACATTTTCTTTGTCCAGTCTATCACTGATGGGCATTTGGGTTGGTTCCAAGTCTTTGCTATTGTACACAGGGCTGCAGTGAACATATATGTGCATGTGTCTTTACAGTAGAACAATTTCTAGTTCTTTGGGAATATACCCAGTAATGGGATTGCTGGGTCAAACGGAATTTCTATTTCTAGATCCTTGAGAAATCACCACACTGTCTTCCACAATGGTTGAACTAATTTACACTCCCACCAAGAGTGTAAAAGTGTTCCTATTTCTCCACATCCTCTCCAGCATCTGTTGTCTCCAGATTTTTTAATGATCGCCATTCTAACTGGCGTGAGACGGTATCTCAATGTGGTTTTGATTTGCATTTCTCTAATGACCAGTGATGATGAGCATTTTTCCATATGTTTGCTGGCCTCATATATGTCTTCTTTTGAAAAGTGTCTGTTCATAACCTTCACCCACTTTTGAATGGGGTTGTTTTTTTCTTGTATATCTGTTTTAGTTCTTTGTAGATTCTGGATATTAGCCCTTTGTCAGATGGGTAGATTGCAAAAATTTTTTCCCATTCTGTTGGTTGCCAATTCACTCTAATCATGGTTTCTTTTGCCGTGCAGAAGCTCTGAATTTTAATTAGATCCCATTTGTCTATCTTGGCTTTTATTGCCATTGCTTTCGGTGTTTTCATCATGAAGTCCTTGCCTATGCTTATGTCCTGGATGGTTTTGCCTACGTTTTCTTCTAGTGTTTTTATTCCACTATCTCTCATAGTATTTTCACTATCTCTTATTTTACTGTCTCTCATAGTATTTTCACTATGGGGGAAAGGGGAGGGGGAACAAGGGGTGTGGGGGGGGAGAAAGAGAAAAGGGGAGGGGGAGGGGAAGGGGAGGGGAGGGAGAGCAGGGGGGAGGGGGAGGGGAGGGTGGGAGGGGAGGGGGAGGGGAGGGTAGGAGGGGACGGCGGGACTAGCCCCAGTATCACACAGGATGTGGGGGGAGAAGCGGGGGAGGAAAGGGGAGAGGAAAGGGGGAGAGGGAGGGGGTGGACGGAGAAGGGGAGGGGAGGAGGAAGAAGGGAGGGAGGGAAGGAAGGAAGGAAAAGAAAAGAAAAAGAGAAAAGAAGGAAAGAAAAAGGAAAGAAAGAAAAGAAAAAAGCTAGCCCCAAGTATCACACAGGAGGTAGAGGCCGGGGATATGAACATGTCAGATTTTCTTTTGGTCCATTTCCGGATGTGTCTCTAGCCCTCCAGCCCCCGCACAATGCTGGCACACTGCAGATGCTCAATAAACACAAATAAGCAAGTAAGTACAATGAATTTATAGAAAGTGTGAATCCCAGTTGCTTGGGAGGCTGAGGCAGGAGGATGGTCTCAGTCCAGGAGTTTGAGACCAGCTTGGCAATGTAGAAGACCTCCCGAAAACTCCCCTAAAAAAGCCCATTCCACAAACTCAGAAATATATACAAACTCTTTAAATATATACATACATATAATATCTGGTATCAGGGTCAGAATAAATATCAAGGTCCAACGTGGGGCAGGAGGGGGTGAGGAGGGTCCTCGAGGGGAGGTCAGCAGCAGGGACCCCTACCCAGCCCCTTGAGGTAAAGAAAGCAGCAGGGACCCAGCACCAGGGGTCTCAGTAGGGTTCAGTCTCTGTCCAGGTGCGCTGCACCCAGGCGGGGCGTTATTCGGACCTCAGTGCGGGCGGTCCGGCTGGGACTTCGGGGGTCACCCGGAAGAGTCCCAAGACAGTGGCGCCCTGGGTAAGCTGCCAGGCATGGTGTGTGCCGGCGTCAGTGTGCAGATGGACGCCCAGGCGCTGGCCGGCACCCAGGTGCAGCAGGCAGCTCCGGAAACCGAAGGCCGAGTTGCGAGCCTCGGAGGAGGTGGGTGGCAGGTCCACGGTCAGAGCCAGGGCGGTGGCCCCAGGAGCCGGGCGCTGCGGCTGCAGGTGCAGCGCCAGTGAGACGGAGCCTGAGCCCTGGCCGGCCACCACACGGTGCAGCTCTAGTTGCAGGAAGACGTAGTAGACGCCAGCCGTGCCTACCACCAGCTCCTTCGTGTCCTCCTCGTAGCTCAGGCCCTGCGCCAGGGACACGCCTGCCAGGCCTGGGTCGCTGTACCAGCTCAGGGGCCCGTCGGTCAGCAGAACTGTGGGAGGAGAGGATGCACTTAGCTGAGCATTGCTGAGAGCCGAGCATGGGGGTGGGGGGTGATTGAAGGGGACTGAGATGGAGGGGGGACTCTGAGACGGGGCTGGGGGAGGGAAAGACGGGGATAGAACAGAAGAAGAGGATCCAGGGACAACAGTCAAGAGAGGGCAGAATTCCAAAAGGCTGGGTGGGGAAGGAGTAATGGAGGTGCGGGGACAGACTGCCAGGAAGAGGAAGAGGGGGTGAAAAGCAAAAGGCAGAGTGGCTCTAGCTGGAAGAAGCCTCAGGGAGGGGTGCGGGGACTCCTGGAGAGGATAGTGAGGGTGGAGGGAGCGGCAGATCCCAAAATGAAGGAGGGGGCGTGGAGAAGAGAGAGAAGGCAGGGAAGGGGAGAGGAGAGATGGAAGAGGCTGGGACGGAGAGGGGAGGCTGTTAAGAAAGGGAGAAGTTCTAGAGGAAGGCTGGATCAGGGAATCAAGGGGACTTTGAGAGGGGTGGACAGAGGACCTGGTGAGAGAGGACTTGGAAGAAAGGAAAAGGGAGGAGGAAGTGCCTAGGAGAGGGGAGGGCAGGGAGGGGGCTCACCGCCGAGGGGCAGGGGTGGGAAGGAGAGTCTTAACAGGGAAGGAAAGAGGGAAAGGGGTCTCTGGAGGGGGAGGGGAAGGAAGAAGGGGGTCTCTAGATAGGGAAAGGAGGAGAGAGATTCTGGAGTGGGAGGGAGTCTCTGGATGGAGAGGGAAGTCGTGGGGAGGAGGGTTTGGGGAAGGGGCAGGTGAGGGGATAGGGAGGAGGGTCTAGGGGAGAGGAAGGGGAGAGGAGGAGGATCTGGGTACGGGACAGAATGGGAGTAGGGAGGCGGCTCTGGGGGAGGGAGAGGTGGGGGAGAAGAGGCTGGGGAGCTGGGAGGGGGCATGAAATGGGGAAGGAAAGCAGCGGGGAGAAGGGTTTCCAAAAGAAGGAGGCCAGAGGCTCTAAACCAGACTGGGGGTTGGGGGTGTCAAGCCCCAGTTCTGATAGGGCAGGGGTCCCAGGTGGGCCCAGATGGGGGTCTGATGGGGAGGCTGTGGCATCCGGAGAGTCAGGGCAAGTCAGAAAGAGCGATCGGTGGCGTTCAAAGACGGGAAGTGGCAGCTTTCAGAGGGGGCAGGGTGGAGGGTCAGAGCAAGTGGGCAGCAGAGCCTCAATCTACAGGCGCTCCCCGTCTTAGTATCCCCAGGAGGGACCGGGACGGGAGTGGGGCAGGACACTCACCATTTTGGGCCACCAGCTGTGCAAACATGCCCTGTTAAAAATGGAAAGGAGGAAGGTGGATGGGGGTTTCCCTAGAAAGTGGAGCGGTGCTGTCCCCACTCACTTCAACCATCAGGGTCCCCAGGGTCTGTGCAGACCTGGAATCAACACTTTCCTCCCAAATAAAGAACACTGAGAACGTACACAAACACACAAAAACACACACGAAGCTGGTGGTTCAGCCTGCCCCAAGAACAGACCTCCAAAAATTCAGGAGGGAAAAGAGATCCCTCTTCTTCCCAGCCCACTTTCAGGGGTTCCCCTGGGGATCTTAAAAGGGAGAGGGGGATACCTCAAGGGTTGGGGAGAAAAATGAGTCTTTGGGCATTAGCAAAGGAACTGGGAGTCTCCTGGGTGGTCCCAGATAAAGAGGAAGTGCCCCCCTGAGTCAGGGATGGAAAAAACGTTCCCCTCATGAAGGCGTTGAGGGTTGGAGAGCTGCGGAGGGTCACCCCGTCCAGCGTGCAGATAGGGTGTCATGGGAATGCGGAATGAGGAGGGGTGCCCCCACCGAGTGCCTCATAGAGGAGAGAAGCCCTCTTTCTCCGACCCGGGGAGCAGAAGACTTGTCCCCAGGGATTTGAGGACTGTGGGGTCTCCTCCTCCTGGCCTAGGGTGCTGATGGGGTCTCGTGGGGATGCGAAATGAAAGGGGTGCCCTCCCGTGCAACATGGAGAAGGAGAGCCCTTGGAGGTCCAAAAAGAACTTGTGGGATCTCCTCTCCCAGGCCCAGGGTCTCGTAGGGGGCACAGGATGAAAGGGGTGCCCCCAGGCTAGAAGAAGGGGACCCACAGGGATCCAAAAAGAACTGTTAGGGGGCCGGGCGCGGTGGCTCACGCCTGTAATCCCAGCACTTTGGGAGGCCGAGGCGGGCGGATCACGAGGTTAAGAGATCGAGATCCTCCTGGCCGACATCGTGAAACCCCGTCTCTACTAAAAATACAAAAACTGGCTCTGCGCCTGTAGTCCCAGCTACTTGGGAGACTGAGGCAGGAGACCCTGGAGGCAGAGGTTGCAGTGAGCCGAGATCGCGCCACTGCACTCCCTCCAGCCTGGCGACACAGCGAGACTCCGTCTCAGAAAAAAAAAAATCCTGTTGGGGGTCTCCTCACCGCCCCCGGCCGGGGGTACAGATGGGGTCTCCTAGGGGTGCAGGATGAAATGTATGCGCCCCGTCTCGGTGCTAGATGGAGGGTGGGAGCCGCCGTGGGTCTCCTCTCCCCGGTCGGGGGTGCGGGATGGAGAAGGGAGTCCCAGAGGGGCGGCGGGGGCATCCCGGGAGATCCGCGACCGAGGGTCGGGGCGCGTCTCACCTGCCGCGGGTCCTGGAGGCCGGCGGGGTCACCTGGCGAAAGCTCGGGGCTGTCGCAGAGTCTCGGGCTGGGTACGGAGCTGGGCGAGTCGTGAGCCCCGGAGACGGCCCAGGGGCGGGCGACGCAGACGGCGCAGGCGGCCGCGAGCAGCAGCAGCCCGGAGGCCAGGACCCAAGGCAGCGGGCGGCAGGAGCGGGTGCGGGGCGCCGGAGGCCACGGGGCCTCGGGGTCCAGCGCGGCATCAGGGGAGTGTCCCATGACCGGCGACAAGAGACTGCGGGCGGACTCCGGCGCCGCCGTTTTAAAGAGAAGCTCCCAATCCCAGAGCCTGTCCCCGCCCAGAGCCCGCCCTTCTGCCCACGGCCTTTCTCCAGAGTCGGAGGCTGCCCGGAGCCCTCCCCGCAACTCCGCGGAACTTTCTCCACCGGGATCTCTCTCCGCCTTTCGCTTTCTTTTCTGTTTCTGGCCTTCCAAGCGCGGCCCCAGGTTCCTCTCTCCCTGCTGTGTGTCCACCGCCCTGGTTCTCTCTCCCTGCCGCTGCTTCCCGGTGTCTCCGTGGATCTCTTGCTGACTCAGTCTCCTTTGTTCCGTGTGTCTCTTCCTGTCACTGTGTGGCTCTGGCTCTCACTCTTTCTCTCTGCCTGTTTCTGTCTGTCTCTGATTCCCTCTGTCTCTCCCTGTCTCTCTCCTTGTTAGTCTCTTCTTCCCCTCCTCTCAGCACTCTAGCCCCGCATCACTGGGACTCCCCCAGGTTGCCCCCACATCCAGCACTTCCTAAGAAGAGTCAGAATTCAGCCAGGCCTCAACCACCCTCACTCCGGGAGCACCCGACCCCCCCCCCCGCAGCCACCCCTCCCCAGTGGAACCCTGAATGTCATGCTCAGCCCTCCTGCCCAGTTTCCCCAGGACCCCTGGGCCTTCCCTGGCCTGCCCCCACCCACCCACTGGACGCTTCCCAGCAGGAGTCCCTCGGGACCCCGCAAGCAGAAGCTTGGAGAGTCCAGGTGGGAAAATTCCCCTGCAAGAAAGGGACAGTGTCAGGCGGGCGGGCGAGTTGTCGGAAACTCACATTTCCCATCTGTGCTGGCCTGCTGAGAGGCAGCCAATCCAGGGCTGGGAGGATGGGCCAAGAAGCAGTGAAAACTTTGCTCCAAAAGAGGAAGCACTGCCAGATGGAGATGAACGTGACCCGGGGAAAGCCCTTGGCTGGTGTTGAAGTCCTGGTCTGCCCAGCCCGGTGTGGGTCCACACTGGCCAACTCCCTTCCTGTCTCCAGCCGCAAGGGAGATGGGAGTGTAGATCAGGCCTTTCATCACTCCTCCGGCACGGTGGCTCACACCTGTCATCCCAGCAATTTGGGAGTCCGAGGCGGGCGGATCATTAGGTCAGGGGTTTGAGACCAGCCTGGCCAACATGGTGAAACCCCATCTCTACTAAAAATACAAAAATTAGCCGGGCTTGGCAGGTGCCTGTAATCCCAGCTACTCAGGAGGCTGAGGCAGGAGAATCACTTGAACCTGGGAGGCAGAGGTTGCAGTGAGCCAAGATCGCACCACTGCACTCCAGCCTGGGTGACAGAGCAAGACTCTATCTCAAAAATAAATAAATAAATAGCTTTGCACAGTGGCAGTATCGTAGCCAATGAGGTTTATCTGAGGCACGATTATTGTTAATTGAAAACTTTTCCCAATACCCCGTCATGATGACTTGAAATATACTCGGCATTGGCAATTTTTGACAGTCTCTATGGAGACTGAATTATTATAAATAAGAAGGGCCAGGCGCAGTGGCCCAAGATGCCTCCAATCCCAGCACTGTGGGAGGCCAAGGAAGGCATATCACGAGGTCAGGAGATCGAGACCATCCTGGCCAATGTGGTGAAACCCCATCTCTGCTAAAAGTACAATAAAATTAGCTGAGTGTGGTGGCATGCACCTGTAATCCCAGCTACTCAGGAGGCCGACGCAGGAGAATTACTTGACCCTGGGAGGCGGAGATTGCAGTGAGCCAAGATCAAGCCACTGCACTCCAGCCTGGGCAACAGAGTGAGACTGTCTCAATAAATAAATAAACTTTTGTTTTCAGATACAAGGTCTTGCTCTGTTGCCCAGGCTGGAGTGCAGTGGCATGATCATAGCTCACTGCAGCCTCCAGTCCTGGGTTCAAGCCATCCTCCTGCCTTAGCCTCCTGAATAGCTGGAACTACAGGCACATACCACCATGCCTACCAATTTTTTTTTCTTTTTTTTCTTTTTTGTCTAGAACAGTGTCTCGCTATATTACCCAGGCAGGTCTTGAACTCCTGGGCTCAAGCTATCCTCCCGTCTCTGCCTCCCTAAGAGTTGGAATTACAGGCTTGAGCCACCATGCCTGACCCCAGTTTTTTTTGGAGTTTTTTGTTTTGTTTTTTTTTAATAGAGACAGTCTTGCTATGTTGCTCAGCTGTGATGACTGGCATGAGTTACCATGCCCATTCATAAGGGAGATACAAGTATCTTGCGACATCAGCACAGTGTCTGTGTCTGATCCTGTATTGGGCCTCCCTGGGGAATTACAGAGAAAATGATAATGATACTGGCAGTGTGGAAGGAACATTACCAAATGCTAAACAATTCCTATATATGGTTTGGGTTCTCCACGTGTGAGGCCCAACCCAGCAACAGGGCCACTATCTGTAGCCTATTAGCTATGCAAATTCTAGCACCCAGGCCTAAACCCCCGGAAACTCTCGGAGAGAGCGTCCTCCGGAAGATTCCAATGGCCCCGCAAGTTTGAGAATGCCACTTGTGCCCACGTTTTCCTTTGCACCTGCTATTCCTCAGCCCAGAATGTCCTTTGCCCAGACCTGCAACTGGAGACACCGTCTCACCACTCATGTCACCCTTCACACCGTCCCTTCCGGGTCAAGATGACAAAGTGAACCAGCCTCTGCTTTCACTGTCTCCTGAAACTTCACTGTAGTGACGTTTAAGCAATTGTTCATAAACCAAAAAAAAAAAAAATTTACAAGCCAGCAGAGCAGAAAGGTGAGTTTTCTTAGAATTTCACCACCCCCAAGACTTATTCATTGGTGAGTCTCCTCAACCATTAACAATGTGATGGGTGGCAGCTAAAACACAGAAGTTTGCCATAGATATACTTGCGGAAGCAGGCCAGGCGAGGTGGCTCACGCCTGTAATCCCAGCACTTTGGAAGGCTGAGGCAGGTGGATCACTTAAGATCAGGAGTTCAAAACCAGCCTGGCCAACATGGTGAAACCCAGTCTCTACTAAAAAAAAATCTACAAGGCCAGGCGATGTGGCTCATGCCTGTAATCCCAGCACTTTGGGAGGCTAAGGGAGGCAGGTCACCTGAGCTCAGGAGTTCGAGACCAGCCTGACCAACATGAAGAAACCCTGTCTCTACTAAAAATAGAAAATTAGCCGGGCTTGATGGCACATGCCTGTAATCCCAGCTACTCAGGAGGCTGAGGCAGGAGAATCACTTGAACCCGGGAGGCGGAGGTTACAGTGAGCCAAGATCACGCCATTGCACTCCAGCTTGGGCAACAGGGTGAAACTCCGTATCAAAAAAAAAAAAAATTTTGCTGGGGGTGGTGGCGCATATTTGTAGTTCTAGTTACTTGGGAAGCTGAGGCGGGAGAATCGCTTGAACCTGGGAGGTGGAGGTCACAGTGAGATGAGATCGCACCATTGCACTCCAGCCTGGGTGACACAACGAGACTCCATCTCAAAAAAAAAAAAAAATAGTGATGGATGCAGCAAACCACCACCGTGGCATGTGTACACCTATGCAGCAAACCTGCACGATCTGCACTTGTACCCCAGAACTTAAAGTATAATAAATAAATAAATAAATAAAAATAGGGTCTCACTCTGTTGCCCAGGCTGGAGTGCAGGGGCGTCATCATGACTCATTGCAGCCTCCAACTCCTGGGCTCCAGTGATCCTCCCACCTCAGACTCCCAAAGTGCTGGGACCACAGGTATGAGCCACCTCACCTGGCCCTTTCTAAATAATTTTTATTTTTTTGAGACAGGGTTTCACACTGTCACCCAAGCTGGAGTGCAGTGGGTAATCACAGCTCACAGCAACCTCAACCGCTGGGCTGAAGTAATCCTCCCACCTCAGCCTCCCGAGTAACTAGGACTATAGGCACGCGCCACCATGCTCGGTTAACTTAGTATTATTTGAAGAGACGGGGTTTCACCATGTTACTCAGTCCACCTCCTTGGCTCAAATGATTCACTCATCTCAGCCTCCCAAAGTGCTGGGATTATAGGCGTGAGCTACCTTGCCAGGCTGCTAGACCACCAGGCCCATTTTTAATTTTTTTTATTTTTTATTTTATTTTATTTTTCCTAAGGGAATGAACACAGGATATTTTATTTTATATTTTAATTGAGATAGAGTCTCTCCATGTTGCCCAGGCTGGTCTCTAACTCCTGGACTGAATGGATCCTCCTGCCCTGGCCTCCCAAAATGCTGGGATTACAGGTGTGAGCCACCAAGTCCAGCCTTTTATTTTTTTTTTTCTTAAGAGAAAGGAAAATAGGCCAGGCACAATGGCTCATGCCTATAATCCCAGCACTTTGGGAGGCTGAGGTGAGTGAATTACCTGAGATCAGGAGTTCAAGACCAGCCTGGCCAACCTAGTGAAACCCCGTCTCTACTAAATATACAAAAAAAAAAAAAAAAAAAAAAGGGCCAGGCACAATAGTGGCTCACACCTGTAATCCCAGCACTTTGGGAGGCTGAGGTGAGTGAATCACTTGTGGTCAGGAGTTCGAGACCAGCCTGGCCAACATGGAGAAACCCCATCTCTACTAAAAATACAAAAAATTAGCCAGGTGTGGTGGCGCATGCCTGTAATCCCAGCCACTCAAGAAGCTGAGGCAGGAGAATTGCTTGAGCCTGGGAGGTGGAGGTTGCTGTGAGCTGAGATCACACCATTGCACTCCAGCCTGGGCAACAAGAGCAAAACTCCATCTCAAAAAAAAGAAAAAAAAAAAAGATTTAAAGATACTGATGCCGGCCGGGCTTGGTGGCTCATGCCAGTAGTCCCAGCTACTCAGGAGGCTGAGTTGGGAGGATCACTTGAGCCCAGGAGGTCGAGGCTGCGCTGAGCTAGGATCACACCACTGCACTCCAGCCTGGGCCACAGAGCAAGCCTCCATTTCTCAAAAAAAACAAAATTAATTAGCCACTAATTAAGTTTAATTAGTGTGATGGCATGCACCTGTGGTCCCAACTACTTGGGGAGGCTGAGGTGGGAGGATCACTTGAGCTGGGGAGGAAGACGTTGAAGTGAGCTATGATCATACCACTGCACCCCAGCCTAGACAACAGAGCAAGATTCTGTCTCAAAAAAAAAAAAAAGAGAGAGAGAGAAAGAGTTTTTGCTGTGTGATCTCAGGCAAGCTGCTTCACTTCCCTGATTCAGCTCATCTTTCAGATGTGTTAAATGCGAATCGCGGTGGATCTCAAACGGTGATGGAAAGCTTGCTCTGAGCACCGTGCCAATCACATAGTAAATGCTCAATAAAGGCGGCCTGTCGTCGTGATGGCCACTGCACTCCCTCTACAGCTCTGGGGTAAAGTCATCCCTAAAATGTGGGCACAGAAATTAAAACTCCAGAAAGTGAGGTCTCTTGGCCAAGGTCTCACTGTGACTGGTCTGAACTCCTATGCGTGCGAGGGGCCTTGGCGGGGCTCTGAATGTGCCCTCCAGGGAAGGAAAACAAGACCTCAATGCCTGGGGAAGGCTGAGGCCGCAGCTAGGGAGCGCCGTGACGTGCTGTGGTTGGGACATCTGAGCCAGGCAGCCCCGCCCACCATGGAGCACTCAGCGTCACCCTCTTAGCACCTCACGTTTGGTGGAGTCGCACCTCTGTGCTCAGCTGTCTCCCCGAAGACAGCGTGGGCCCTGGTTTTCCTCCCCCACTAGGGAAGGGCCCCACTCTCCACCATCACGGGAAGGGACAGCACCCCAGGTTCTGCCATGGGGGCCCTCTCTCATCTGCCTCTGAGGTTGAGTGAACAGATGCCTCCCCCAAGAAGTCTACCTTGATTATTTCCTAGCAAAAATCTTCTCCTCTCAGAGCCTCTGTAGTGTGACTCCTGTCGCACAGCTAGTGACCCCTTCAGGTGTTAACTTTTACCTAGCCTGGGTCCTCTATCTACCCCAGGGCAAAGGCGAAGCATAACAGAGCATCTGTGGTGTGAGCAGAGCAATTTGCATGAGTCAGAAGGAAAGAGTGAAGTAGCTGGGCATGGTGGCCATACCTGTAATCCCAACTGGCTAGCTCACAAAACCCAAACAAAATATTTTCTGTCTGGTCCTTTTCAGAAAAACTTTTGTTGCACCTGGAGTCTTCAATTCCCACTCTTCAGAGTTCTTGCTGCTTGGGATGGGTGCAGTGGCTCATGCCTGTAATCCCAGCACTGGGAATCCAAGATAGGAGGATTGTTTGAACCCAGGAGTTCAGACCAGCCTGGGCAATATAGCAGGGCCAGGCGCGGTGGCTCACGCCTGTAATCCCAGCACTTTGGGAGGCCAAGGCAGGCGGATCATGCAGTCATGGGTTCAAGACTAGCCTGGCCAACATAGTGAAACCTCGTTTCTACTAAAAATAAAAAAATTAGCTGGGCATGGTGGCGTGCACCTGTAGTCCCACCTACTTGGGAGGCTGAGGCAGGAGAATCGCTTGAACCCAGGAGGGGGAGGTTGCAGTGAGCCGAGATCACGCCATTGCACTCCAGCCTGGGCAACAAGGGCAAAACTCCATCTCAAAAAAGAAAAAAAGAAAAGGGGGAAGGAAAGAATGGAGTAAAGTGCATCTTATTGTTTGTTTGAGACAGGGTCTCGCTCGGTTGGCCAGGCTGGAGTGCAGTGGCATAATCATGGCTCACTGCAGCCTCGAACTCTCAGACTCAAATGATCCTCCCACCTCAGCCTCCTGAGTAGTTGGGACTACAGACATGTACCACCACACTCAGCTATTTTTTTTTTTTTTTTAGAGATATGGTCTCACCGCTCCTGTCTTTCCTTCCTCTTTCCTTACCTCCCTTCCCTCAGGCTTCCAGCTTAAAAAAAAAAAAAGGGAGAGAGAGAGAGAGATGGTCTCATCGTGTTGTCCAGGCTGGTCTGGAACTCCTGGGCTCAAGCGATCCTCCTGCCTCAGCCTCCCATGTATTAATAGCTGGGACTACAGGTGCACACTACCATACCCTGCTTTTTTTTTGGTAGAGACAGGGGTCTCACTATATTGCCCAGGCTGGTCTCACACTCCTGAGCTCAAGTGATCCTCCTGCTTTGGCCTCCCAAAATGCTGGGATTGCAGACATGAGCCTGATATTGATCTTGAGCCATGAAGGAGTGTTTACACATGTTGAAGGAGGAAAGAGACACAGAAAGGGGAATTACATCATTCAAATAAGTTGAGTCGCTGGAAAAGCTACATCCGGGTCTGTTTGGAAAACGCAGACCGGCACCTCAGTGTGTACACCTGGGGGATTGTGTAAGAGTTGCAAGGTACAGGCCAGGTGTGGTGGCTCACACGTGTAAGCCCAGCATGTTGGGAGGCCTGGACAGGCGGATCACCTGAGGTCAGGAGTTTGAGACTAGCCTGGCCAACAGAAGTGAAACCCCGTCTCTACTAAAAACACAAAAAAATTAGCCAGGCGCAGTGGCAGGCACCTGTAATCCCAGCCACTTGGGAGGCTAAGGCAGTAGAATTGCTTGAACCTGGGAGGCGGAAGTTGCAGTAAGCTGAGATCACGCCACTGCACTCCAGCTGGGCAACAGAGCAAAACTCCATCTCAGAAAAAGAAAAAGAGTTGCAAGATACAGTCTCACTATGTTGCTCAGACATAGTCTGGAATTCCTGGAGTTGAGGAATGACCACAACGAGTGATCCTCCCATCTCAGCCTCCCAGAGTGCTAGGAGTAGAGGCAGGAGCTACCGTTCCAGTTTGCAAGGTAAGTTTGTGGAGTTGGGGCGCATACCGGCTACTCTGGACTGAGTGTCTCTGAGGCAATGCTGTGTACTCAGGTGGACACATGCATGCGGGGATACTTCCAGTTGAGCAACAGCATAGAGTAATATTTAACTCGCTTGGTTTCAAATCCCAGCTCTCCTCTGCTGGCTACGTGACCTTGAAATCTCTCCATCTCTCTGTGCCTCCGTTTCCCCGTATATGAAATGGGACTCACACCAATGACCACCTTGTGGGACTGTTGTCCGGAATCAGGGAGCCAGAATAGTGCGTGGCGTATAGCGGGCGCTCAGTAGGACCAGCCATCATTGCTGCCAGTGAGCTGAGACTGCGGTGCCTCGTGACTGTGTATGAGGGTTGATCTTGTTTTTGGGGAAAAAGGCAGGCTGGGCGGGGCTCAGTGGCTGACGCCTGTAATACCAGTGCTTTGGGAGGCTGAGGAGGGCAAATCACTTGAGTTCAGGAGTTCAAAACTAGCCTGGGCAATATAGTAAGACCCCGTCTCTACTAAAAATACAAAAATTAGCCGGGTTGGTAGCGGGCACCTGTAGTCCCAGCTACTCCGGAGGCTGAGGCAGGAGAATCACTTGAACCTGGGAGGCAGAGGTTGCCATGAGCAGAGATCGCACCATTGCACTCCAGTCTAGGCAATAGAGACTCGGCCTCAAAACAAAACAAAAAAAAAAACAGGCATTCAGGCACCAAGAACATGTGTTGCAAAACTTTTAGGATGGAAATGACTGCAATGGTCATCGGAAGGAAAACCGCCAGATTATATAACTCACAGAATCAGTTTTTAAAATTAAGCAGTGGCCGGGCGTGGTGGCTCACCCTGTAATCCCAGCACTTTGGGAGGCCGAGGTGGGTGGATCACCTGAGGTCAGGAGTTCGAGACCAGCCTGGCCAAGATGGTGAAACCCCGTCTCTACTAAAAATACAAAAATTAGCCATGCATGGTGGCAGGTGCCTATGATCCCAGCTACTCTGGAGACTGAGGCAGAAGAATCACTTGAACCCAGGAGGCGGATACTGCAGTGAGCCGAGATCGTGCCACTGCACTCCAGCTTGGGCGACAAGATGAGACTCTGTCAAAAAAAAAAAAAAAACTAAGCAGTAAACATGTCTGAATCATCTCTCAAGAGATCTCCAAGTGATAAGAGAACAAGGCACTTGGACTCTGCCTCCTCTACTGTTTCAAAGATTAAAGTCTTTAGTGGGAAACGGGCCTTACCTATCAGGTTGCATGTCTGTCCTGTTTGAAGTGTATGTTCAAGATTTGGCTTGATTGTTGTATGTAATTGCTTTTTTGGGCAGATCGCTTACAAAACCTTTAAAAGAGGCGAGGCGTGGTGGCTCATGCCTGTAATCCCTGCACTTTGGGAGGCCAAGGCGGGTGGATCACTTGAAGTCAGTAGTTCGAGACCAGCCTGGCCAACATGGTGAAACCCCGTCTCTACTAAAAATACAAAAATTAGCCGGGCATTGTGATGCATGCCTGTACTCCCAGCTACTCAGGAGGCTGAGGCAGGAGAATTGTTTGAACCCAGGAGGCAGAGGTTGCAGTGAGCCAAGATCGTGCCACTGCACTCCAGCCTAGGTGACAGCGAGACTCTGTCTCAAAAAAAAAAAAAAAACTTTAAAAGAATAAATAAGTGACGGAAAAAAAAAGAAACGAAAGCAAGGTGCTGCTATGTACAGAGTGCACGCTTTGGGGTTCAGAGCAGAAGTAGGTTTGTATAAAACATTTCAGTAAGATATGCCAAAACTGAGGGACCTTTCATGGTATGTGCTCTTGCCTGCTTGCATTTGCCATGGATTAGTTTTCTTTGCTTTGTTTTGTACTTTTTTTTTTTAACATTAAGTACAGAATGGTGGTCAGCTTTCACACATGCAGAAAGAAACCAGTGGCCAGAGCCGTTAGGAGGAAGGAAACATTTAGTACCTAGTGACATCAAAGGCAGGAAATGGTGTTTCCCTGCTATAAGGGCAGTGGAAGGGGAAGGCAGGGATGGGGAAGACCCAGGCACCCCTTCAAAGAGTATGAAGACACAGCTCATGGTGCTGGGAAGTCAGCCCACCTCAGAAAGGGAATCTCAGCAGGGTAACCACCTGGAAAGGACTTTCCAACTCCCCCAGGGGAAGGACACAATTCACAGACACCAGAACACAAAGGGCACCCCCGTTCTAGATATATACAGTTACATAAACGGAGACAGACATACACGCCATGCAGACATACACACAATCACACACACACACACACACACCTGGACACACTTATAAATACACAACAACAACCATCAAGGCAAGCCACAGATTGGGTGTGGTGGCTCACGCCTGTAATCCCAGCACCTCAGGATGCCAAGGCGGGCAGATCACTTGAGATCAGGAGTTTGGGACCAACCTGGCCAACACAGTGAAACCCCCTCTCTATCAAAAATACAAAAAAGAAAGAAAGAAAGAAAGAAAGAAAGAAAGAAAGAAAGAAAGAAAGAAAGAAAGAAAGAAATTAGCTGTGCGTGGTGATGCATGCCCATAGTCCCAACTACTCAGGAGGCTGAGGTGGGAGAATCACCTGAACCCAGGAGGCAGAGGTTGCAGTGAGCCGAGATCGCGCCACTGCACTCCAGCCTGGACAACAGAACAAGATTCTGTTAAAAAAAAAAAAAAAAAAGCTAGCCACAGACACACACAAGGACACAAGAGACATTCAGGACATATAACCAAACTCACTAGAATAAAACAGACATGGAGATATACCACACACATATGTACACAGTTAAACACTTAGACACCATCATAGATATACATGACAGGCACCATGGCTAGCCAGAGACAACACAAGAACACAACGTTACGGACATATACAACCACACACACAGAGGTCCAGGTCCAGCTCTAAGGCCACCCAGCATGCCCCCTGGAGGAGACCCAGTTCCAACCCTGAGACCACCCAAGATCTGCCCCCAAGAGGAGAACCCCAGGTTCAACTCTAAGACCACCCAAGATCCTTCCCAGAAGAGACCCAGGTCCAGCCCTAACACCACCCAAGACCCCCCCGGAGGAGACCCAGGTCCAACTCTAAGACCACCCAAGATTTGTCCCACAGAGGAGACCCAGCTCCAACCCTAACACCACCCAAGATCCTTCCCAGAGGAGGCCCAGGTCCAGCTGTAAGACCACTGCAGTGAGCCGAGATCGTGCCACTGCACTCCAGCCTGGGCGACAAGATGAGACTCTGTCAAAAAAAAAAAAAAAATTAAGCAGTAAACATGTCTGAATCACAGCTGTACAGCCCAGGTCCAGCTGTAAGACCACCTATGATTCCCCCAGAGGAGGACCAGGTCCAACCCTAAGACCACCCAAGATCCTTCTCCAAAGGAGACCCAGATCCAACCCTAAGAACACCCAAGGTCCACCCCCTCCCCGAGGAGACCCAGCCACTACCCCTCAGAACACCCAAGCTCCACCCCCTTCCCACCCAAGATCCACCTTCACCAGGAGACCCAGGACTCACCCCTGAGACCACTAAGATGCATCCCCTAAGAGGAGACCCAGGGCCTTCTCTCTGAGGACTTCCCCCTCCCTCTCCTGAGGAACAATAGTCGCCTTGGGACCTTTTTCGCCACAGCAATACCCAGTGTGGGCTGCGGGCGCCCCCTAGCGGACCTGGAGCCTCAGGCCAGGATTGCACGGAGCGGGGGCCCAAGAGCCGAGGCGCGCAGGGGTGTTGCGGGCTGGCAAAGGTGCTCTAGGACTTGGGAGCATTCACGGGAGATCCCGGGAAGGAAAGAGAGTCGAGACGCGGGAGCTGGGAGATGGGCGGCCGGAACCGGATTGGGCAGGGCACTGGGGGCGGGAACAGAACTGCGGAAGCAGGAGTGGGACCGAAGACCTTCCACCCTGACACCCTAGCCAGCCCCGCGTCCCCCCGACAGGTGCGGCTCCCAGACCACGGAAGATCCCAGAGGCAAATTCCCAACGAGGCACACGGCGAGGGCAGGGTTGGGATGGCTGGAATGCTGAGGGTGGGAGGTCTTCGGTCCCACAGCAGAAGCTCGCCTAGTCATGGCTCTCAGCCTGGAAGTGACCGCCAAGAAATCGCTCGACATCCAGGCCCAGCGCCCAACCTGGATGATCACCAGCACCAACGTGGCTTTGGCCCGAGGGTCCAAGAGAAAGGTGGGTCCGCCCCTTCCACGACTGATCCCTGTCATTTTTCCGAAGCCCCCCCAACCCCGCTGTCATCCGCCTCCCATCTCTCTAGCTCCTCCCTAGGCCCCGCCCACGCACCCATCCGTCCGCCTCCCAGGCTCTGCCCATTCCTCAGTCCTTCCCACTTTCCTGTCATTCTCTCGACGACCCGCACACTTCCTCAGTCGTTAGCCTCCCAAGCCCTGCCCATTTCTCAGTCCCTCCCATTTTCCTGTCATTCTTCTTAGGCCCTGCCCGCTCCCTCCACCATCAGCCTCCCAGGCCCTGCCCCTTCCCACTCTCCTGTCATTCTCTCGAGGGCCCGCCCACTTTCCCAGCCGTCAGCCAACCAGGCCCAGCCCACTCCTCAGTCCCTCCACCCCACTGTCATTCTCCCTAGACTCCGCCCACTTCCTCTCAGTCATTTGTCCCTCTCACTTTCCTGTCATTCTCTCCAGGCCCCGCCCACTTCCCCCTGCAGTCCGCTCCAGACCCTCCCCAAGTCACAGTTCCTCCCAACATTCTCTCGAGGCCCCTCCCAGTTCCCTGTCATCAGCCTCCCAGGCCCCGCCCATTTTCCCATCACTAGTGGCCCAGGAAGAGGGCCTAAAGATTCTCCTGCCCCACTCACTTTTCTCCGTTTCTTTTTTTTTTTTCATAGAGACGGAATTTCACTCTTGTCGCCAGGCTGCAGTGCAATGGCGTGATCTCAGCTAGCTGCAACCTCCACCTCCCAGGTTCAAGCAATTCTCCTGCCTCAGCCTCCCATGTAGCTAGGATTACAGGCTTATGCCACCAGACCCATCTAATTTTTTTGTATTATTAGTAGAGACGGGGTTTCACCATGTTGGTCAGGCTGGTCTCGAACTCCTGACCTCAGGTGATCCACCCACCTTGGCCTCCCAAAGTGCTGGGATTACAGGCACGAGCCACCGCGCCTGACACTTTTCTGCCTTTTTTAGTCATCCTCTCCTCGGCCTCTGCCCCTCTACCCCTCTGAGTGTTTGTCCTATCTCAAACCCTCGTCCCTTTTCTGGGATCCGCCTTTCCAGAGCCTTGCACCCTCTTCCTGGTCTGGGTTTTCAAGCCATGCTTATGACTCACCAATTTCGCTGGGTCTTGTAGCCATCTGCGGGTCTCTGACCCTTCGATTCCTTTAGGCCCCATCCCGTTCATTCTGGCCTCCATTCATGCAGGCTCTGTCCTCACCTATAATACCCATGCACACCCCCCAAGACCCCACCCAAGGGCTGCCACGCCCCTGGTGTGGGATGGGTACTGTGTCGTAAATCACTAAGGAGGCCTCGGTTTCCCTGCCCCACCCTTCTTCCATGAGACCTAGTCTGGATGGGTGAAACTACCCCAACACCATCTGCTCCCCAGAAGTGGGTAAGGTCACCACGTGGGGCCATGGCCCCCCCAGCAGGAATCCTCTCTGAACACCTGTGGCCTGGGGACTCACACAGGACGCCCCCCAGCCACTCCACTGTCATCAGAGCCCCGGGACCACCAAGATGTTGGATTCGGCCGGTCTCGGTGGCTCACGCCTGTAATCCCACCACTTTGGGAGGCCAAGGAGGGTGGATTACCAGAGGTCAGGAGTTCAAGACCAGCCTGGCCAATGTGGTGAAACCCTTCTTTACTAAAACTACAAAAAAATTAGCCAGGCGTGGTGGTGCATGCCTGTAATCCCAGCTACTCAGGAGGCTGAGGCAGGAGAATCACTTGAACTCTGGAGGCAGAGGTTGCAGCGATCACACCATTGCACTCCAGCCTGGACAACAAAGTGAAACTCCATCTCAGAAAAAAAAGGCCAGGTGTGGTGACTCATGCCTGTAATCCCAGCACTTTGGGAGGCCGAAGCAGGTGAATCACCTGAGGTCAGGAGTTCGAGACCAGCATGACCAACACAGTGAAACCCCATCTCTCCTAAAAATACAAAAAAATTAGCCAGGCATGGTGGCGGGCGCCTGTAATCCCAGCTACTCGGGAGGCTGAGGTAGGAGAATTGCTTGAACCCAGGAGGGAGAGGTTGCAATGAGCCAAGGTGGTGCCACTGCATTCCAGCCTGGGCGACAGAGCAACACTCTGTCTAAAAAAAAAAAAGACATTGGATGTTTCTTTTTCTGTCTGATGCTGGGTGAGCCCCTTCATACCAGCCTTGAGCACCCCCAGCCTGAAATCCAAGGGCCCATGTTGGGGTCTGTCTGCTTGTCTGTCTTTATCTGAGGGTCAGTAGACTGGGGGCACTGGCAGTCTGCCCTGGCGTGTGGACTGCGGTCCTGTGTATGTCCATTCGTGTGTGTCCCTGCGTGTTGGGCATCTGCGTCAACGTGTGTTTGAGTGAATGAGAGAAATAACTCCCCACAGTGTGGCTTTTGTGTCCAGAGCAGAAAACACGTATGCCTGTGTGTTGCCAGCCTCCCGGGTCTGTGAGCTGGCTTTTTTTTTTTTTTTTTTGAGATAGAGTCTTGCTCTTGTCATCCAAGCTCGAGTGCAGTGGCACAATCTCGGCTTACTGAAACCTCCACCTCCCAGGTTCAAGCGATTCCCCTGCCTCAGCCTCCTGACTAGCTTGGATTACAGGTGCGCACCACCAAGCCTGGCTAATTTTTTGTATTTTCTTAGTAGAGACAGGGTCTCACCATGTTGGCCAGGATGGTCTTGATCTCCTGACCTCATGATCCGCCCGCCTCAGCCTCCCAAAATGCTGGGATTACAGATGTGAGCCTCCTCGCCTGGCCCGGTTCTGGTTTTTTTGAGTTGCGTGTCCAGGCCTGTCTGTAGGGCTGTGCGGGTGTGTTGCATATCTCTGTGTATGTTTGACTGTATGTACGTAGTATGTGTGTACCTGAGTCTGTAGTATGTTTTTTGTTTTTGTTTTTTGTTTTGTTTCGAGACAGAATCTTGCTCTGTCTCCCAGGCTGGAGTGCAGTGGCATGATCTCAGCTCACTGCAACCTCCGCCTCCCAGGTTCAAGCCATTCTCCTGCCTCAGCCTCTCAAGTAGCTGGGATTACAGGTGCTCACCACCACGCCCAGCTAATTTTTGTATTGTTCATAGAGATAGGGTTTCACCATGTTGGCCAGTCTGGTCTGGAACTCCTGATCTCGGGTAATCCACCTGCCTCGGCCTCCCAAAGTGCTGGGATTACAGTTGTGAGCCCCCGTGCCCAGCCTGTATTGTGTTTATAACCATGTATAATAGGCTGGCTATGTCTGTCCTGGGGTCTGATTGTAGGGCAATGTATCTGTGTGTATCTGACTCATTGCGTGGATGCGTGCGTGTGTCTCTCTCTTTCTTTCTTTTTTTTTAAGACATAGTTTCACCCTGTCACACAGGCTGGAGTGCAGTGGTGCAACCTTCGCTTACTGCAACCTCCATCTCCTGGGTTCAAGTGATTGTTATGCCTCAGCCTCTCAAGTAGCTGGGACCACAGACGTGAGTCATTCATGCTATCAGGAGGCTGAGGAGAGAGGATCGCTTGAGCCTAGGAGTTGGAGTCTGCAGTAACCTATGATCCTGCTACTGCAGTCTGTTGCCTGGGCAACAGAGCAAAAACTTAAGATAGATAGATAGATAGATAGATAGATAGATAGATAGATAGATAGATAGATAGGTAGATAGGTAGGTAGGTAGGTAGGTAGGTAGATACAACTCCAGCGTTTCGTTCATCCAGCTCTGTATGAATTAAATTATGTATTGCAATTCTCCTGTCTTGATCCTTCCATTCTATCTGGGCAAGAGACAAAATGAACTCACTGGGCAGTTACAGAGCCCTGCAGATCATCCTGGGAGAGAGAATTCATGCCCATGTGAACCCCATATATCAGAAGCAGGTCTCAGTTAATTTATTTTTTTATTTTTTACTTTTTTTGAGATGGAGTCTCACTCTCTTGCCCAGGCTAGAGTGCAGTGGCACGATCTCAGCTCACTGCAACTTCCACCTCCCGGATACAAGCGATTCTACCTCCTCAGCCTCCCGAATAGCTGGGACTACAGGCGTGCACCACCACGCTCAGCTGATTTTTTATATTTTTACTAGAGACAGGGTTTCACTGTGTTAGCCAAGCTGGTCTCCAACTCCTGACCTCAGGTGATCCACCCACCCTGGCCTCCCAAAGTGCTGGGTTTACAGGTGTGAGGCACCGCACCTGGCCGTATTTCTTTATGTTTTATTATTATTCTCATTGTAATAGAGATGGGGGCTGACTTTGTTGTCAGGTTGGTCTTGAACTCCTGGCCTCCCAAAATGCTGGGATTACAGACATGAGCCACCACGCCTGGCTCAGGACATCCTTCTAGTTTATTTGTTTATTTATTTTAAATAGATACAGAGTCCCACTTTGTTGCCCAGACTGGTTTTTTTGTTTTTTTTGTTTTGTTTTGTTTTTTTGGGGTGGAGTTTCACTCTTGTTTTCCAGGCTGGAGTATAATGGCGCAATCTCAGCTCACCGCAATCTCCGCCTCCTGGGTTCAAGCTATTCTCCTGCTTCAACCTCCCAAGTAGCTTGGGATTACAGGAATGTGCCACCATTCCCAGCTAATTTTGTATTTTTAGTAGAGTCAGTGTTTCTCCATGTTGGTGAGGCTGGTCTCAAACTGCCAACCTCAGGTGAACTGCCCGCCTCAGCCTCCCAAAGTGCTGGGATTACAGGCATGAGCCATAGTACCCCGGCCTACTCAGGCCGGTCTTGAACTCCTGGCCTCAAGCGATCTTCCCTACTTGGCCTTTTAAAGTGCTGGAATTACCAATTGAGCCACTAGGACGTCCTTCTATTCAGAACATGCCTTCTTCGGGACGTACTGCCTGGGGTATCTGGTGGTAAGTGTTGGCGCGAGGCCCAGCAATGCTGGAGAATGCTCCATTGTCCCCCTCCCTGCTCCTTCCACCACCCCCCACCCCATACTCAGTCCTAGCAGTGCCAGGCACGGCTTCCACAGAGCTGGTGTGTGTCCCTGAAGTTGGGAGGGCTTAAAACTCATTCAGCATCCCTGTCTCACTATGCAATCTCTCCAACCCTCTGTCTCCCGCTGCCCCTAGCTGGAGAGGGCCTATGCCGGCTGTGTCTGTGACCAGGGCTGGGCTCCACCCAAGCAGAGGAAAAGAAAATCAGACTCAGGCGAGATGTGGCTCTGCGGTCTGGGTGGGGAGGTGGAAGGAGGGGCCGGGGAGAGGGAGCGGGAAGGACCTTGGGAAAAGGACCAGTGACCCACAGGCCAGGCACACAAAGACAGCATAGATTCCGGTGCTGGAAGCTGACAGCACGCATCAGAGCTGGCCGGGAACACCGGGCACCGTGCTAGGCAGACACATGACACGGAGAGGCCTGGGCCACGGCACACGTGACAGTCACACGGCTCCCTCAACAGTGACATCTTCCTCCTGAAAGACAATGCACTGGACTGCCAGCCTTTTCTCTTTTTTCTTTTTTCTTTTTTTTATTTTTTGAGACAGAGTCTCGCTCTGTCACCCAGACTGGAGTTCAGTGACAAGATCTCAGCTCCCTGCAACCTCCGCCTGCCAGGTTTAAGTGATTCTTCTGCCTCAGTCTCCAGAGTAACTGGGATTACAGGCACCTGCCACCACATCTGGCTAATTCTTGTATTTTTAGTAGAGATGGGGTTTCATCAAGGGTGAGGCTGGTCTTGAACTCCTGACCTCAGGTGATCCACCCTCTTTGGCCTCCCAGAGTGTTGGGATAATAGGCCTGAGTCACCGCGTCCACTCGGCATTATTTTTTTCTCTTTTGAGACAGAGCCTTGCTCTGTCACCAGGCTAGAGTGAATTGGTATCATCTCGGCTCACTGCAAGCTCCACCTCCCAGGCTCAAGTGATCCTCCTGCTTCAGCCTGCCAAGCAGCTGGGACTACAGGTGCCCACCAGCACCTGGCTAATTTTTGTAGACACTAATTTAGCTAATTTTGCTAAATTGCCCAGGTTGATCTCGAACTCCTGGGCTCAAGCAATCTGCCTACCTTTGCCTCCCAAAGTGCTTGGATTACAGGCATAAGCCACTGTGCCCCGCCTCTTTTTTTTTTTTTTTTTTTTTGCTTTTTAAGATCAAATAACAGGCTAGTCACGGTGTCTCCTGCCCATAATCCCAGCAATTTGGGAGGCCCAGGTGGGTGGATTACCTGAGGTCAGGAGTTCCAGACCACCCCCACCAACACAGCGAAACCCCGTTTCTACTAAAAATACAAAAATTAGCCAGGCGTGGTGGTAGGCGCCTATAGTCCCAGCTACCCGGGAGGCTGAGGCAGGAGAATCGCTTGAACCCGGGAGGCAGAGGTTGCGATGAGCTGAGAGCAGGTCACTGCACTCCAGCCTGGGAGACAGAGTGAGACTCCATCTCAAAAAATACATAAATAAACATGTATATATACAAGCTGCAACACGGGAAGCACCGGAAACAAGATTTGGCAGTAGATCTGGTCTGCACGGCACTATTGTTAGTAAGAATAGTCAGAGCCGGCTCTGTCCCCTCAGGGTGGATGAGGAGCTGGAGTGAATGCCAGCGATGCCCGAAGGCTCACAGAGAGGGTAGAAATGTTCCGCCAGCCCAGATGCCAGGCAGATCACACCAACCAGGAGGCGGGCCTTTTCCTGGTTTTATGGACCTCATAAAGAGATCAATTTTTTTTTCCTTTTTAAAGACAGGGTCTCACTCTGTCGCCCAGGCTGGAGTGCAATGGCGTGATCTCACTGTAACCTCCGCCTTCTGGCTTCAAGTCATTCTCGTGCCTCAGCCTCCTGAGTAGCTGGGAATACAAGCGCGTGCCACCACCACACCCGGCTCATTTTTGTATTTTTAGTAGAGACGGGGATTTCACCACCAGGGTGACCTCAAACTCCTGGCCTCAAGTGATCCACCCGCCTCAACCTCCCAAAGTGCTAGGATTACAGGCATGAGCCACCGAGGCCAGCCCACGTCACTACTTTTAAAGCTGGAAGAATCTTCATTTTCAGATATTCATGAGCAAGATAAGCACAGTGGCCGGGCATGGTGGCTCATGCCTGTAATCTCTCTTTTTTTTGTTGTTTTTAATAAATTTTTTTTTTTTAAAGATGGGGTTTCACCATATTGGTCAGGCTGGTCTCCAACTCCTGACCTCAGGTGATCTGCCCACCTCAGCCTCCCAAAGTGCTGGGATTATAGGCGTGAGCCACCGCACCCAGCTTCATGACTGTAATCTCAAGACTTTGGGAGGCCGAGGCAAGTGGATCACCTGAGGTCAGGGGCTCAAGACCAGCCTGGCCAACATGGTGAAATCCTGTCTCTACTAATAATACAAAAATTAGGGGCCGGGCGCGGTGGCTCACGCCTGTAATCCCAGCACTATGGGAGGCCGAGGCGGGTGAATCACGAGGTCAAGATATCGAGACCATCCTGGTCAACATGGTGAAACCCCGTCTCTACTAAAAATACAAAAAATTAGCTGGGCATGGTGGCGCGTGCCTGTAATCCCAGCTACTCAGGAGGCTGAGGCAGGAGAATTGCCTGAACCCAGGAGGCGGAGGTTGCGGTGAGCCGAGATCGCGCCATTGCACTCCAGCCTGAGTAACAAAAGCGAAACTCCGTCTCAAAAAATAATAATAATAATAATAATAATACAAAAATTAGCTGAGCGTGGTGGCGCACACCTGTAATCTCAGCTACTCAGGAGGCTGAGGCAGGAGAGTCGCTTGAACCCGGGAGGAGGAGGTTGCAGTGAGCTGAGATCGCACCATTGCACTCCAACCTGGGCAACAACAGCAAAACTCCGTCTCCAAAGAAGCATAAGTGGGGAGTGGTTTTGGAGGGTTTTTTTAAGGGCACTGTTAGGTGTGGGTCCGTAAAACCTTAGGATGCCTTCAAGATTGTACTGGAGCTGTAAAGGGTGCTAAGCCCAGTTCCTTTCCTTCCTACTGGAGCTATACTATACAAGTAAATAAAAAATAATTTGCTGGCCGGGCGTGGTCACTCACACCTATAACTCAGCACTTTGGAAGGCCAAGGCGGGAGGATCAATTTGCCTAGAAGTCTCAGACCAGCCTGGGTAACATAGCGAGACCCTGTCTCTACAAAAAATGCAAAAATTTGGCTCACGCCTGTAATCCCAGCACTTTGGGAGGCCGAGGCGGGTGGATCACGAGGTCAAGAGATCGAGACCATCCTGGTCAACAAGGTGAAACCCCGTCTCTACTAAAAATACAAAAAATTAGCTGGGCATGGTGGCGCGTGCCTGTAATCCCAGCTACTCAGGAGGCTGAGGCAGGAGAATTGCCTGAACCCAGGAGGCGGAGGTTGCGGTGAGCCGAGATTGCGCCATTGCACTCCAGCCTGGGTAACAAGAGCGAAACTCCGTCTCAAAAAAAAAAAAAAAAAAAAGCAAAAATTAGCCAAGCATGGTGGTGCACACATATAGTCCCAGCTACTCCGGAGGCCGAGGTGGAAGGATCACAGGAGTCTGGGTGGTCAAGGCTGGAGTGAGATATGACAGCACCACTGTAATCCAGCCTATGCAACAGACTGAAACTGTCTCAAAAAAAAAAAAAATTGTTTGCTTAAAAAATTAAAACATACATACACACACACTGAGTTGGGGGAGAGAGAGTATATAAATCACAGAAGCGGCTGGGCGCGGTGGCTCACACCTGTAATCCCAGCACTTTGGGAGGCCAAGGCGGGCAGATCAACTGAGGTCAGGAGTTTGAGACCATCCTGGCCAATATAGGGAAACCCCATCTCTACTAAAAATACAAAAAAAAAAAAAAAAAAAATTAGCCGGGAGTGGTGCTGAGTGCCTGTAATCCCAGCTACTCAGGAGGCTGAGGCAAGAGAATCACTTGAACCCAGGAGACAGAGGTTGCAGTGAGCTGAGATCACGCCACTGCACTCCAGCCTGGGTGACAGAATGGGACTCTGTCTCAAAAAAAATAAAAAACTAAATCACAGAAGCTAAGGGATTGCCCCATCAAACCCATAGAGTGTAGCCCCTCTGGAATTTATTCTGGCATCTAGTGTGAGCGAAGAGTCTAACTCAAATTTTTTCCCAAAATAATTAACACAGGATTTCTCAGCCTCAGCTCTGTTGACATTCTCTAGGGTGGGGCCGTCCTGTGCACTGAAGGGTTTTCAGCAGCATCTCTGGCCTCCACCCACTAGATGCCAGTAGTGCACACATATTCACACACACACAGCTGCCCCCATCCAGGTATGACAACCAAAAATGTCTCCAGACATTGCCAAGTGTCCCCTGGGAGGGCGACATCACCCTCGACCCCCACTCACACACACACATGTTGTTGAGAACCACTGGTCAAATTTAGTGACCATTATGGCCGGGTGCGGTGGATTATGCCTGTAATCCCAGCACTTTGGGAGGCTGAAGCAGGCAGATCACGAGGTCAGGAGTTCAAGACCAGCCTGACCAACATGGCGAAACTCCCGTCCCTACTAAAAATACAAAAATTAGCCGGGCATGGTAGTGCGTGCCTGTAATCCCAGCTACTCGGGAGGCTGAGGCAGAAGAATCGCTTGAACCCGGGAGGCGGAGGTTGCAGTGAGCCAAGATTGCGACATTGTACTCCAGCCTGGGCAACAGAGCAAGACTCTGTCTAAAAAAAAAAGAATCAGTGGTCATGGCAGATGTGAGGTCCCAACCACATGGCCAAGATGGCTTACCCCACCTCCCACCAGCGATACATCCAAGTCCTTGAGTGGGGAGGCGAGGAAGAGACTTCCTGGGAGGGCGGGACTGGAGGCTGCCCAAGGAAGCAGCCCCAGGAGGTCTGACCTTCACTCGAGGGGCAGCACAGGAAGTCCAGTCCAGCTGCTGATAACACTTAGACTCATGAAAGATACAATTTATTGTTGACTCTGTGGGTGGGAGGGGAGACTAGTGCCTCCTTGTTAACTGGGTCATCCCATCATCAGACCCTGGAGACCACCTGGAGGGTGGGCCTTCTTCACCACCCCATCTTGCAAATGTGAAATTCAGACATTAGCCGGGCATGGTGGCATGCACCTGTAGTCCCAGCTACTCAAGAGGTTAAGACAGGAGAATTGCTTGAACCCAGGAGGCGAAGGTTGCAGTGACCCGAGATCACACCATTGCACCCCAGCCTGGGCCACAAAGTGAGACTCGTTCAAAAAAAAAAGAGAGAGAGAGAAAAGAAATTCAGACACAGAGAGGGGCACCAGTGCAAGCTCATGTACCTAATATTACAGGAAATGCAGAGGCAGGGGAGATGGTTTGTAATAAATGATGATACTGAGCTGGCCGCAGTGGCTCGTGCCTCAGCACTTTGGGAGGCCGAGGCAGGAGGATCTCACGCGCTCAGGAGTTGGAGGCCAGCCTGGACAACATAGTGAGACCCCATCTCTACAAAACAAAATCTTGAAAATTAGCCAGGCGTGGTGGCATGCACCTGTAGTACCCAGCTACTTGGGAGGCTGGTATAAATTATAATACTGGAGAGGAGGGGAGGCAGCCCCTGGGGATTCACTATCCCCCTCCCAATATACAACCCAGCTGTCTCACTCCTCCACCCTCCGCCTTAGGCCAAGCTGGGGGTAACGCCACCTGTGACCAGCTGAATGCCCGGTAGAAGTGTACCAGGGGAGCCCACCAGTATCTCCACACAATCATGGGACGAAAATCGTGGTTTTACTTCGCGACTTCAGGATGAGCCCTATGGGAACCAGCAGCCCCCCACCCACAAACCAGATCGCCGCTCCGGAGCCCGCAGCTCAGCCCCACTGGGAGGGCCTGCGGCTAATGCAAGGATTCTGACCAATGCGGTCTAAAGAGAATGAGAGAGGGGGCTGCGGCCCGAGAAACTGAGGCAAAGCCTGGGGTGGGAGGGTGAGGGCTGAGGGGGAGGGGCAGGACTTCTCAGATGCCTGTTTACCAGGCGCTCCCCGCCCTTCCTCCGCCCAATTCCTGCGGGTGGCCAAGCCTGGCTGGGGGCCGGGACGGGGGAGACCGCACTGGGGGCGCCCTAAGGGGCCTCACCCCCAAGGCAGGGGTCAGGGCACGTGGGGTCCCGGGCGTCTCTGGGAGGCCGCTGGGTTGGGCGGTGCCTGCACCACCTCCCCCCACCCCAGCCCCCTCCATCATCCCGGGGCGGGACCACGGGGCGGAGCTGGAGGGTGACCGGCCGTGACGCGTGCCCCGCCCGCTCATATAGCGGCTCTCGGGGGCGCAGGGACCGTGCTCTGCCGTCTCCGCCGCATCCTCCTTCACCCGCGCCGCCGCCGCAGCTCCCCGCGCCCGCGCCACCGCCGCCGCGTCCACCCTCAGCGCCACCGCCATGCGGGAGATCGTGCACCTGCAGGCCGGCCAGTGCGGCAACCAGATCGGAGCCAAGGTGCGCGCGGGGGACGGGGACCGGGGAGGTGGCGGCGGCCAGGGGGAGAAGCGCGGGGGGTCGGTCCCCGGTGCACCCCCCAACCTGGGAGCCTTTGGAGAGGGATGGGGTCCCCAGGAGGCCAACGTGCCCCAGGGTCCATGGGGGAGGGGTCGCTGGGGGCAGGGGGCGGCAGGGCCAGGCTGGGAACAAAGAGGCTGCGGAGAGGGGGAGCCAGCCTTCTGGCCTTCTGTCCGCCTGTCACAGCTGGGCTCACAGCTGGGCCACTGTCCCCTCCTCGCGCACAAAGAGCCCCCATACCTCCTCCGGGCTGCAGCCTGGGTGCGCTGGCACCAGCCGGCCCCGCTGGGTGCTGACTCGGCTGCACCCCGCCCCCACCACTCCTTCCTGCTGCCTCATCCTCGCCCTGACACCATCCATGCCTCTAGGTCCCCCGTTCACCTTGCTGGGGGAGAGGTGGCAGCTAGGGAGGTAGTTGCCGCGTGCGGGGAGCCCTCGGCCTGGCCGCCGGCTCCCCCTCACTCAACCCTTCCCACCACGTCTCTCTCTAGTTTTGGGAGGTTATCAGTGACGAACATGGCATCGACCCCACAGGCACATATCATGGGGACAGTGACCTGCAACTGGAGAGAATCAATGTGTACTACAATGAGGCCACAGGTAGGGCGAAGGAGGCACCTTCCAGGTGGGGAGGGGCAGCCGGGAGGGGACAGGATGCTACCGGGGCGCCTGTGGTTCCTGGCACGAACCGAACTGCCCTCCATCTGTTTCCCTGCAGGAGGAAATTATGTCCCCAGAGCGGTTCTGGTGGACCTGGAGCCCGGCACCATGGACTCTGTCCGTTCTGGCCCCTTCGGGCAGATCTTTCGGCCGGACAACTTCGTGTTTGGTGAGTCCCCAGCAGGGAGCGGAGGCTGGAAAACCTTATTCCTCTCATTTCCAAATGCTTGGTGAACGTTCTCTACCTAACACCACAGAGTCAACAGGCACCACCAGGGCCCACAGATCAGAGGAGGGGGTGGACAGGGAGCTAGGCACCAGCCCTGCATCTATGGCTGTGAGGGGGATCCTCAGGCCACTGTGAGAGTCCTAGGGAGGGCTGATACAGAGAGGGTTTCAGGGAAGGCTTCCTGGAGGAAGTGACAATTTAATTAAACTGGAACCAGACTGCCTGGGTGCACATCCCAATTCTGTCATTTCATGCACTTAACAAATGGTGAGCACTTACTGCATACCAAGCCCTGTTCTAGAAGCTGCGGATACAGGGAAGAATCAGACAGTGCTTCATCTCTGCCCCAGTGGAGCTCACATTCTGGTGGAAGGTGATAGGCCACAGATGAAATAAATAAGTAAAGCTCAGCTGGGGGATGATTCAGATGGATAACAGGGTGGGCTCTTCAGCCTTTCCGAGCCTCAAAATTCTCATTTTTTTTTTTCCCAGACAGGGTCTGTCTGTCCAGCCCTGTCACGCAGGCCTGAGTGCAGTGGCATGATCACGGCTCACTGCCACCTCCACCTCAGCCTCCCAAGTAGCTGGAACTACAGGCATGCACCACCATACCCAGCTAATTTTTTAGTTTTCTTTGTAGAGATGCGGGTCTCTCTATGTTGCCCAGGCTGGTTTCAAACTCCTAGGCTCAAGCGATCCACTTGACTCAGCTCCCAAAGTGCTGGAATTACAAGCATGAGCCACCTTGTCCGGCCTCCTTGTCTTTAAAACGGATTTCACTGGGCATGGTGGCTCATGCCTGTAAACCTAGGACTATGGGAGGCTGAGTCAGGAGGAGAGCTTGAGGCCAGGAGTTTGAGACCAGCCTAAGCAACATGGTGAGACTGTCTCTACAAAAAGAAAAAACATTTCATTAGCTGGGTGAAGTGGTATGCACCCGTAGTCCCAGCTACTCTGGAGGCTGAGGTAGGAAGATCACTTGAGCCTGGGAGGTCCAGGCTGCCTTGAGCTATCATGGTGCCACTGCACTCCTGCCTGAGTGATGGCATGAGACCCTATCTCTAAAAAAAAAAAAAGTAAAATAGGGACTTTACAATGCTAACTATTAGAATTCTGAGGTTTAAAGCCATGAATATCTGTAAAGAATTTAGAACAATGCCTGACACAGAGGAAGAGGTAAATAAGCATTTGCTGTTGTTGTTTTATTTTGAGACGGAGTCTCACTCTGTTACCCAGGCTGAAGTGCAATGGCACGATCTCAGCTCACTGCAGCCTCTGCCTTCTGGGTTCAAGCATTTCTCCTGCCTCAGCCTCCGGAGTAGCTGGGATTACAGGCGCGCGCCCCCACGCCCAGCTAATTTTTCTATTTTTGGTAGAGGCAGGGTTTCACCCTGTCAATTAGGCTGGTTTCGAACTCATGACCTTGTTATCCCCCCATCTTGACCTCCCAAAGTGTTGGGATTACAGGCGTGAGCCACTGTGCCCAGCCTGCTGTTGTTTTCATTACCATCGCTGCTATCTGCAGCCTAGAATGTGAGTGGGATCTGGACTTGCCAAAGGGCACTGAAGGGAGGAGAGATATTTCAGAAGGAAACAGCATATGTGAAGACAGCGGGACATACCACACCCCGGGACAGTCCTTCCGGGAAAGGGCTGGCTACACGTCCCCATCCTGGTCTCAGGCCCTGGCCTCACCCTCCTCTAGCACCCCCCAGCATCTAAAGTGTGCTGAATGCAGGGCCCTTTCTGCCTCTCTGAATCTTTTCTGTAACTCTCCTCTTACTTCCATTTCGTGGGTGAGAAAACAGAGGCACAGAGACGTTAGGTCACATGCAGAAAGTCACACCACAAGCAAGTGGGGCAGCCAGGAACGAGGGGGTCTGACTACTAGGTCCACACTTTTTGTTTTTGTTTTTGTTTTTGAGATGGAGTCTTTTTTGCTCGGGCTGGAATGCAGTGGTGTGATCTTGGTTCACTGCAACCTCCACCTTGTGGGTTCAAGCGATTCTCCTGCCTCAGCCTCCCAAGTAGCTGGGATTACAGGCACTCGACACCACACCTGGCCAATTTTTTGTATTTTTAGTAGAGAGTGTTTTGCCATGTTAGCCAGGCTGCTCTCGAACCCCTGACCTCAGGTGATCTGCCTGCCTCGGCCTCCCAAAATGCTAGGATTACCGGCATGAGCAACCACACCTGGCCTGAGTCCACACTTTTTATTTTTGAGACGGAGTTTTGCTCTGTCATCAGGCTGGAGTGAAGTGGTGAGATCTCAGCTCACTGCAACCTCTGCCTCCCAGGTTCAAGTGATGCCCCTGACTCAGCCTCCCGAGTAAATAGGATTACAGGCACCTGCCACCACACCTGGCTAACTTTTTCATTTTTTTCTTTTTTTTTTTTTTTTTTCTAGATGCTCCAAATCAGCACTGGCTAACTTTTTGTATTTTAGTTAGACATGGGGGTTTCACCATATTGGCCAGGATGACCTCGATCTCCTGACCTCATGATCTGCCCGCCTGGGCCTCCCAAAGTGCTGGGATTACAGGTGTGAGCCACCATGCTTGGCCGAGTCCACACTTCTAATGCTCCTCCCACCCCCTGGCCACCCAGAGGCCATAGGATATCTTGGCCCAACTGCAAGCCCTCTGTGGCCCTCCTGAAACCGCTCACACCCTGTGGCCAATCTCATTTCATCTTGATTTCACCATTTCCCGAGGGCCTGTGTTGGGCCATGGCCACACACCTGCATTGTTATGTTTCAAAATCTTCCTACTGATCAGAGAGGGGAAGTCACTTGTCCAAGGTCACACAGCTTGTCTTGTCAGTCCCAAGATTCCAGAGTCTAAACCACCAAGCTCCGGAGGAAGAGGGTGGGGGTTACCAGAGACTTCTCTGAGGTTGTGACATTGACCTGAGACCTGAAAGAGGTGACGAAAAAGTCGCATGAATACCTGGAGGGAAAGCATTCTAAGCCTGGAGCAACCAGTGCAGAAGGCCCCCGGGGCAGGACCACACCTGGAAGGTTGGAGGAACAGCAAGGAGGCCCAGACGGCTGAAGCAGAGTGAGGGTGGGGATGAGGCAGGTTCGCAGGATCTTCTGGGCTGCAGGGATGCTTTGGACTTTGACCCTAGGGCAGGTGGGAGCCCTGGAGGGCTGTAGGCAGAGGAGGGACAGGACCCGACTCAGGTGCCCTCTTCTGGGTACTGTGGAGAGGACAGACTGGGGGATGAGGGTGGGAGCCAGGGGACCAGGACAGAGGGGACTGAATGTATCCAGGAGGGCAACACTGGAGCTGGACCAAGGTGGAGACTGACGAGGGGCGGAGGAAACATTAGCTGTTCACAGTAATAGTGGCCAATATTAAGAAAACACAGGCCAGGCCAGGCATGGTGGCTCACGCCTGTAATCCCAGCACTTCAGAAGGCCAAGACGGGTGGATCACCTGAGGTCCGGAGTTCAAGACCAGCCTGGCCAACATGGTGAAACTCCATCTCTACAAAAATACAAAAATTATCTGGGCATGATGGCAGGTGCCTGTAATCCCAGCTACTCGGGAGGCTGAGGCGGGAGAATCCCTTGAACCCGGGAGGCAGAGGTTGTAGTGAGCCAAGATCACCCCACTGCACTCTAGCCTGGGCAACAAAGCAAGACTCCGTCTCAAAAAAATAAAAAATAAAACACAGGCCAGGCATGGTGGCTCACGCCTATAATCCCAGCACTTTGGGAGGCCAAGGCAGATAGATTGCTTGAGCTCGGGAGTGCAAGACCAGCCTGGGCAAACATAACGAAAGCCCACCTCTACAAGAAAAAAATACGAAAATTAGCCAGACATGGTAACATAAGCCTGTGGTTCCAGCTACTTAGGAGGCTGAGGCAGGAGGATCACTTGAACCTGGGAGGTTGAGGCTGCAGTGAGCCGTGATTACACCACTGTACTCCAGACTGGGCAACGTGGCAAGCCCCTGTTTGAAAATGATAATGATGTTAATTATTAATCCTTTTATTGTTGTTATTATTTATTTATTTTAGAGACAGGGGCTCGCTCTGTCTCCTAGGCTGGAGTGCAGCAGTGTGGTCATAGCTCACTACAGCCTCCAGCTCCCGGGCTCAGGCAATTCTGCCACCTCAGCCTGCCGAGTACTGGTATTACAGGCATGCCACCACCATGACTGGCTAATTTTTTTATTTTTATTTTGTAGAGACAGGGTCTCACTATGTTGCCCAGGCTGGTCTCGAACTGCTGGGCTCAAGAAATCCTCCCACCTCGGCCTCCCAAAGTGTTGGGATTACAGGCATAAGTCATGTGCCCAGTCTTGATGCAGGGGATGTGTGTGTGCGTGTGTGTGTTTTCGAGATGGAGTTTCACTCCATCGCCCAGGCTGGAGTGCAGTGGCTCAATCTCGGCTCACTGCAGCCTCCTCCCCCCCGGTTTAAGCAGTTCTCTTGCCGCAGCCTCCCAAGTAGCTGGGACTACAGGCACCTGCCATCACGGCTGGCTAATTGTTACTATTATTATTTTTTTTTATTTGGAGATGGAGGCTTGCTCTGTTGCCAGGCTGGAGTGCAGTGGTGTGATCTCGACTCACTGCAACCTCCGCCTCCCAGATTCAAGCAGTTCTCCTGCCTCAGCCTCCCGAGTAGCTGGGACTACAGGCACGCACCACCACACCCAGCTAATTTTTGTATCTTTAGTAGAGACGGGGTTTCACCACATTGGCCAGGCTGGTCTCGAACTCCTGACCTTGTGATCCACCTGCCTCAGCCTCCCAGAGTGCTGGGATTACAGGCGTGAGCCACCATGCCTGGCCATTGTTATATTTTTGATAGTTACTAGTATCCAACTACTAGAGGCCCTCCAGGTGGTGGAGAGGTAGGGTCGAGAGTGGGGGCTCCCCATAACTGCCCGTGTGTCCCCTCCCCTTCCCCCTCCAGGCCAATCTGGAGCCGGCAACAACTGGGCAAAGGGGCACTACACGGAGGGCGCGGAGCTGGTGGACGCTGTCCTGGACGTGGTCCGGAAGGAGGCCGAGAGCTGTGACTGTCTCCAGGGCTTCCAGCTGACCCACTCGCTGGGGGGCGGCACGGGGTCCGGGATGGGCACGCTGCTCATCAGTAAGATCCGGGAGGAGTTCCCAGACCGCATCATGAACACCTTCAGCGTGGTGCCCTCGCCCAAGGTGTCAGACACGGTGGTGGAGCCCTACAACGCCACGCTGTCCGTGCACCAGCTGGTGGAGAACACAGACGAGACCTACTGCATCGACAACGAGGCGCTCTACGACATCTGCTTCCGCACCCTCAAGCTGACCACCCCCACCTACGGGGACCTCAACCACCTGGTGTCGGCCACCATGAGCGGGGTCACCACCTGCCTGCGCTTCCCCGGCCAGCTCAATGCCGACCTGCGCAAGCTGGCGGTGAACATGGTGCCCTTCCCACGCCTGCATTTCTTCATGCCCGGCTTCGCGCCCCTGACCAGCCGGGGCAGCCAGCAGTACCGGGCGCTGACAGTGCCCGAGCTCACCCAGCAGATGTTCGATGCCAAGAACATGATGGCCGCGTGCGACCCGCGCCACGGCCGCTACCTGACCGTGGCCGCCGTGTTCCGGGGCCGCATGTCCATGAAGGAGGTGGACGAGCAGATGCTGAGCGTGCAGAGCAAGAACAGCAGCTACTTCGTGGAGTGGATCCCCAACAACGTGAAGACGGCCGTGTGCGACATCCCGCCCCGCGGCCTGAAGATGGCCGCCACCTTCATCGGCAACAGCACGGCCATCCAGGAGCTGTTCAAGCGCATCTCCGAGCAGTTCACGGCCATGTTCCGGCGCAAGGCCTTCCTGCACTGGTACACGGGCGAGGGCATGGACGAGATGGAGTTCACCGAGGCCGAGAGCAACATGAACGACCTGGTGTCCGAGTACCAGCAGTACCAGGACGCCACGGCCGAGGAGGGCGAGTTCGAGGAGGAGGCCGAGGAGGAGGTGGCCTAGGCTGTTCCCATCGCTTCGCATCTGTCCCCTCGAGGCTTCTGACCTTTGACCCCCCAGGCCCCCATCTCTGACCCCTAGAGCCCCGCTTCCTCTCCGAGCCTGACTCACCCCTGTGACTTCGCCCTGACCCTAACAATGCCTTTGGAGCTCGCTTTACCTCTGGCTACTTCATCTCTGACCCTGGCTCCCCTTTGACCCTTGAGCCCTCACGTATCTTTGACCCCCTCAAGCTCTTCCAACCTTGACATTCCCAGGAGGATCCCCGCTATACCCCTTCTGACTCTGGAAACTGCGCCTTTAACTTTGTGGGCCATCCTTCACCCCTGACCTCTGCTTCACCTTTGACCCCTGTCCCCCTCGATTCCCATTTTACCTTTAGATCTATTAGTCGTGGTTTACATTTGACCCTTTCCTCTGAGCTGCCCTTCACCTCTGACCTTGCCTCACCTTTGACCCCTGCCCCCCTCGATTCCCATTTTACCTTTAGATCTATTAGTCCTGGTTTACATTTGACCCTTTCCTCTGAGCTGCACTCACCTCTGACCTTGCCTCACCTTTGACCCCCCCAACCTGAGCCTCAGCTCCTACCTCTGGCACCAACTTCTCTTTGACCCCCTATGAATCTCAGTTGACCTCTAGACCTGTAAGTCCTGGTTTACACTGGACCCCTCCCTCCAAGCTGCATTTCATCTCTGACCTTGCCTCACCTTTCACCCCCCAGCAGCCCCAGCTTCTACCTCTGACCCCAGCTTCTCTGGTTCCCACAGGCTCCTGCATCCTCCCTGCCTCACTCCCCTCAGCTCTGGCCGACCTTAGCTTATCTGGGGGAGAAACAAGGCCTGGTACCTGTGAGGGTGAGAGGTTGCCCCTGCCCTCTCTCCTCACTTCCCTGCCTTGCCCTCGCTAAATAAATGAATTGCCCTGAATGTTTCTGCCCAATTCCTGTTTTGTCTCGGACAGCAAGTGCAGGCTTTTCTCTACAGGATGGAAGAGGGAACCGATGACATCTCACTTCTGGGTGGGGGGTGTGCTGGGGAGGGGCCAGACGGGCCAGGCTAAGCCACCCACTAACCCAAATTGACTGAGCCATTTGCCCTCTCTGAGCCTCAGTTTTTCCCACCTGTAAAATGGGATCAAGTGTTTTTCCCCAGGATCTCCCCACATCTGTTATAGGAATGGGGTCCCGATCCAGACCCCAAGAGAGGGCGAGAAAGAATTCAGCGCTAGTCCGTAAAGTGAAAGCACATTTTTTAAGAAGGTAAAGGGGCTGGGCATGGTGGCTCACGCCTGTAATCCCAGCGCTTTGGGAGGCTGAGACAGATGGATCACCTGAGGCCAGGAGTTCCAGACCAGCCTGGCCAACATGGTGAAACCCCTTCTCTACTAAAAATATAAACATTAGCCAGGCATGATGGCAGGCACCTGTAGTCCCAGGTACTTGGAAGGCTGAGGCAGGAGAATCGATTGAACCTGGGAGGTGGAGGTTGCAGTGAGCCGAGATTGTGCCACTGCACTCTAGCCTGGGTGACAGAGAAAGAATGGCTACCGCATAGACAGAGCAGCCCCGAGGGCTGCCAGTTGCCCATTTTTATGGTTATTTCTTGATCATATGCTAAACGAGGGGTGGATTATTCATGCCTCCCCTTTTTAGACCATATATGGTAACTTCCTGATGTTGCCATGGCGCTGGTGGGAGTGTAGCTGTGAGGACGACCAGGGGTCACTCTGGTCACCATCTTAGTTTTGGTGGGCTTTGGCTGGCTTCTTTTACTGCAACGTATTTTATCAGCAAGGTCTTTCTGATCTGTATCTTATCCCGACCCCCTGTTTCATCCTGTGACTCAGAATGCCTTAACCATCTGGGAATGCAGCCCCATAGGTCTCAGGTCTCAGCCTCATTTTACCCAACTCCTGTTCAAGATGGAGACGTTCTGGTTGACACACCTCTGACACACCAACCTCAGAATTGTTCATGAGGCTTTGAGGAGATCTCAGGAGCATCAAGTGGGTGCTTGGTGGCAAAGGAGCTGCTGTTCTCTGTGTAGCATCTTGCAAATATGGAAGGCAGAAAGGGGTATCTCTAGGGAAGGGCGCCAGTGAGACACCAGCCTGCAATGGTGCTGTCTTGACTCACTGCAACCTCTGCCTCCTGAGTTCAAGCAATTCTCTTGCCTCAGCCTCCTGAGTAGCTAGGATTACAGGTGCCTGCCACCCACCCAGCTAGTTTTTGTATTTTTAGTAGAGACAGGTTTCACCATGCTGACCAGGCTGGTCTCAAACTCCTGACCTCTGGTGATCCAGCCGCCTCAGCCTCCCAAAGTGCTGGGATTACAGGCATGTGCCACCATGCCCGGCCCACACTCCAGCTCTTGATAGTAGAGTGACAAGATTCTAGAAGAGCTTGTAGGATAAGCAATAGAGCCATGGCCATCTTCAGAAATTACAAATATTTGGCCAGGTGCAGTGGCTCACTCCTGTAATCCCAAAATTTGGGGAGGCCAGGGCGGGCAGATTGCTTGATGCAATCTGGCAAAACCCTGTTTCTACAAAAAAAAGGTTTTTTTAATTAGCTGGGTATAGTGGTACACACCTATAGCTCCAGCTACTCAGCAGGCCAAGGTGGGAGAATCACCCAGGCCCAGGAGGTCAAGGCTGCAGTGAGCTGAGCTGTAATTGTACCACTGCACTACAGCCTGGGTGACAGAGTGAGACACTGTTGAAGAAGTGAAAAGAGGAGAGGAGAGGGGAGGAGAGGAGAGGGGAGGAGAGGGGAGGGGATGGGAGGGGAGGAGAGGAGAGGAGAGGGGAGGGGAGGGGAGGGGAGGGGAGGGGAGGGGAGGGGAGGGGAGGGGAGAGGAAGGGAGGAGAAGAAAGGAGAGGAGAGGGAAAAAAGTAAAGAAGGAAGTAGAAAGAGAAAAGAAAGGAGGAAAAGCAGGCAGGCAGGAAAGAAGGGAGGCAGGAAGGAAGGAAGGAAGAAGGAATTACTCCAGCCAGAGTTCTGTATGGGGACCATTCCAGGTATTTTAATCAGAAAGGAACTTAATACAAGAATTGATGGTGCTTGCAAAATCCTAGGAAGGCACTGAGAGAGTGGGCTGTAGGCTTGTGAAATTTTACTGTGCAAAAGAATCAGAACAACTCGCTAAAGCACAGCTTCTTCAGTCCCACCCCCTCACAGTTTCAGATTCAGTAAGTAGGTCCAGGGCGGGGCCTGAGACGTTGCATTTTTAACGAGCTCTCAGGAGATGCTAAAATGTGTGAATAAGACCACACGCTGAGCAGCCCCAGAATAGGTAGGACCCTCGTGACACCACGGAGCCGGGTCTCCAAGGAGAAGCTCCTCTGTATAAGGAGACAGGTGAAGAACGAAGAGGGAGTTACCAGAACCATGACCAGGAAATGGGTCCAAGAGCACAAATTCGTGAAAACAAAATGCATAGCTCCACAGCCCTGCTTCTCAGCAAGATAGACACACACGCCCACACTGCCTCGCTTCCACTTTCTGACTCTCTCATGAGCGTTTCTCATTCGTGGAGCCAATTCTGCATCCAGAAATGCAGCTGCAAAGGCACCTGGGAAATGTAGGGCTTGGGGGAGTTTTTTTTTTTCCAGCCTCTGCGTCAGGAAGGCAAGCCAGGGGGAAGGGTAGCTGAGTGGGGGAGGCCTTGAGAGCAAACAGTAATGTCCATGCTCTGTGATCCTGGGACCTACTGGAGGCCGGCTTCTGCAGGAGTGAGGAAGCCTGGATGTGAGGCCCTGAGGCTGGGGCCGTCCTGCTTACCTCAGCCCAGGGGTCTAGAAATCACAGCCTCCCCAGGCTCGGCCCCACATTCGAGAGGAGAGATGCCTCGCAGAGCCTGGTCTTGAGGTCTCGGGCTAGACCACCAGACCCAGGCTGGAGCCCCGGCCTTCTGGTTAGGTCCCCGTGCAGCCAGTAATAAGGAGAAGCATGAGGGAAACAGCCTGGACATCAGCCCACAGCAATGTCAGCAGGCCCGGCACAGCACAGCACTGGGTGGTAGACCAGAACCACATAGGACCTGAGTACCAGCGTGGTGGGTAGATCTGGACTGGGTTCCCCACTTAGCATCTTCCTTCCTTGCACAAGGCACTTAACTACTCAGAAGTGTGTGTGCGGGGGGAGGTTATTTATTTGTTTTTGTTTTGGGGTTTTTTATTATTTATTTTTATTTTGAGACGGAATTTCGCTCTTGTCACCCAGGCTGCAGTGCAGTGGCGTGATCTCTGCTCGATGCAACCTCCGCTTCCCAGGTTCAAACAATTCTCCCGCCTCAGCCTCCCGAAGTGCTGGGATTAAAGAGCGAGCAACCATGTCAGGCCAGGTGTAGCTTTTAATCTGTTTCTGAGACAGCCTCATTCTGTTGCCTGGAGAGCAGTAGCATGATCACGATTCACTGTAGCCTCTACCTCCTGGGCTGAAGGGATCCCCCCACCTCTGCCTCCTGAGTAGCTGAAACTACAGGTGTGTACCACCACACCCAGCTAATTTAAAAAAAATTTTTTTTTTTTGAGTGTAGTCTCACTCTGTCTCCCATGCTGGAGTGCTGTGGTAGGATCTCAGCTCACTGCACCCTCCACCTCCCAGGTTCAAGCAATTCTCCTGCCTCAGCCTCTGACTAGCTGAGATTATAAGCGTGCACCGCCACACCTGGCTACTTTTTGTGTTTTTAGTAGAGATGGGGTTTCACCACGTTGGCCAGGTTGGTCTTGAATTCCTGACCTCAGGTGATCTGCTCGCTTCAGCCTCCCAAAGTGATGGGATTACAGGCGTGAACCAATGCACCTGGCCTGCACCCAGCTATTTTTAGACTTTTTTTGTAGAGATGGAGTCTTAATATATTGCTCAGGCTGGTCTTAAACTTCTGGACTCAAGCAATCTTCCAGCCTCAGCCTCCCAAAATCCTTGGATTACAGGCGAGAGCCACCGTGCCGGGCAAAGTTAAGTGTTTTAAGGTAAGAGGATTATGGCAAATTATCTGGGTGGGTCTGATATAATCACAAGTGTCTTTATAAGAGGGAGGCAGTGGGTGGGAGTCAGAGAAGGGATGACAAGAGCCCAAGGTGGCGAGAGATTTGGAGATAAATGCTACTGGCTTGGCCAGGCACCATGGCTCACACCTGTAATCTCAGGACTTTGGGAGGCTGAAGCACGAAGATCGCTTGAGGCCAGGAGTTTGAGACCAGCCCAGGTGACATAGCAAGACCTTATCTCTATGAAAATTCTTCTAAGAAGTTATCTGGGTGTGTTGTCACATTCCTGTAGTCCTAGCTGCTTGGGAGGCTGGGGTGGGAGGATCACGTGAGCCTAGGAGTTCGAGACTAGAGTGAGCTATGATCGCACCACTGCACTTTAACCAGGGCAACAGATGGACACCCTGTCTCAAAAAAAAAAAAAAAGGCCTTGAGGTCAGGATTTCCAGACCAGCCTGGCCAACATGGTGAAACCTTGTCTTCCCCACCCACCAGCCCACCCCACCCCCACCCCCAAGACGGAGTTTTGCTCTTATGCTCAGGCTGGAGTGAAGTAGTGTGATCTCGGCTCACTGCAACCTCTGTCCTCCAGGGTTCAAGGGATTCTCCCTCCTCAGCCTCCAGAATAGCTAGGATTACAGGTGCCCACCACCACACCCCACTAATTTTTGTATTTTTAGTAGAGACGGGGTTTCACCATGTTGGCCAGGCTGGTCTTGAACTCCTGACCTCAGTTGATCCACCCACCTCGGCCTCCCAAAGTGCTAGGATTACAGGTGTGAGCCATTGAGCCCAGCCAGAAACTCTGTCTTTACTAAAAATACAAAAATTAGCTAGACCTGGAGACAGATGCCTGTAATCCCAGCTACTCAGGAGGCTGAGGCAGGATAATCACTTGAACCTGGGAGGTGGGTGCAGTGAGCTGAGATCTTGCCATTGCACTCCAGCATGGGCGACAAGAGTGAAACTCCATTTCAAAAAAAAATTAAATTAAATTAAAAAATAAAAAAGAGCTACAGACTTTGAAGATGGAGGAAGGTCATGAGACACAGAATGTAGGTGGCCTCTAGAAGTTAGAAGAAAAAATGAATCATATTCTTCCCCAGAGCATCCCCAAGGCACAATCTGGTTGACAACTTGACTTTATTCCAGTGAGAACAATACCCTGTCTCTCTTCAATGCAGATTTTAGCATCTTAGTGTTTTTTTTTTTTTTTGAGATGGAGTCTCACTCTGTCACCCAGTCTGGAGTGCAGTGGCGTGATCTTGGCTCACTGCAACCTCTGCCCCAGGTTCAAGCGATTCTCCTGCCTCAGCTTCCTGAGTGGCTGGGACTACAGGTGCATGCCACCACGCCTGGCTAATTTTTTTTTGTACAGCATCCTCTTTTAAAGGATAGTAAATAGGACAGGTGCAGTGGCTCACGCCTATAATCCCAGCACTTTGGGATGCTGAGGTGGGAGGATCCAACGAGCTCAGGAGTTTGAGACCAGTCTGGGAAATAAGGTGAAACCCTATAGCTTCAAAAAATACAAAAATTAACCAGGCATGATGGCATGTACCTGTAGTTTCAGCTACTAGGGAGGCTGCGGTGGGAGGATCCCTTGAGCCCAAGAAGTTGAGGCTGCAGTGACCTGTGATTGTGCCACCACACTCCAGCCTGGGCAACAAAGTGAGACCCCATCTCAAAAAAAAAAAAGGAAGTGTGTGCCAGCCAGACGACTTGACTCTCCTCATCATCTTAAACCCAAAGTGAACGCCAAAGAACTCCTGATTCCACTCCCAAAAACATCATCTCCCCCAGTAAATGGCACCACCATCCGCCTAGTTGCTGAAACCCCAAATCTAGGAGTCAGCCTTGATTCACTGCTTCCTGCAGCCGGAAGTGTGTTCATCCCGTCTTGCTGAGTCAGTTGTCTCTGCCTCCAAAATGCATCCTGAATCCAGCCCCTTCTCTCCGCCTGTCTCCACCTGGTCTAAGTTATCATGACTGCTCATCCAGACAACGACTCCAAGTGCTTCTTTGGGGTTCCCTCCTGTCAGCATATTGTCCATCAACAGAAGCCAGAGAAGTGTCCTTATATGCAAATCAGAGCTTTTCACTCCCATGCTCAGAACCCCCCCACAACTCCTGTCTCATGCAGATCGATCCCCAAACACTCACTTTGGTGTCCAAGGTTTCACGTCATCCACCCGTTGTTGACTATTCTGACCTCAACCCCAAACCTTTCAACCCTCTCCTCTTCACGCATTAAGCCAAAACTACAATGACCTTCTCTTTGGACTCAATCATATCAAGCTCAATTCAGCCTTACAGACTTAGCACTTGCTTTTCCTGAATGTTCTTTCCCCAGACAGGTGTACGACTGACGCACGTCTCATCTTGCAGGTTTCACTTCACATGATGCCACCTCCTCCTCTGAGCAGCCTTCTCTGGTTACTCTAAATTAGTACCCTGCTACTCTCCATCAGTTATTTTATTTTACTGATAGAGCCTATCGCTGCCAGGCACGGTGGCTCACGCCTGTAATCCCAGCACTTTGAGAGGCCAAGGCAGGTGGATTATTTCAGGTCAGGAGTTCAAGACCAGCCTGGCCAACATGGCGAAACCCCATCTCTACTGAAAAATATAAAAAATTAGCCGGGTGTGGTGGTGTGCACCTGTAATCCCAGCTACTCAGGAGGCTGAGGCAGAAGAATCGCTTGAACCTGGGAGGTGGAGGTTGCAATGAGCCGAGATCAGCCTAGTGTACTCCAGCCTGGGCGACAGAGCAAGGCTCTGTCTCAAAAAACAAAAAAACAGTTGTGTGTACAGTCGTAGTGGTAGTAGTTTTTGTTTTCGTTTTTTGAGACGGAGTTTTGCTCTTGTTGCCCAAGCTGGAGTGCAATGGCGTGATCTCAACTCACCGCAATCTCTGCCTCCAGGGTTTAAGGGATTCTCCTGCCTCAGCCTCCTAAATAGCTGGGATTACAGGCATTCGCCACCACGCCCAGCTAATTTTGTACTTTTAGTAGAGATAGTTTTGCCATGTTGCCCAGGCTGGTCTTGAACACCTAACTTCAGATGATCCCCCGCCTCCTTGGCCTCCCAAAGTGCTGGGATTACAGGTGTGAGCCAGTTCGCCTCAGCCTAATTTTGTATTTTTAGTAGAGACAAGGTTTCTCCATGTTGGTCAGGCTTGTCTCAAACTCCTTGGCTTCCCAAAGTATTGGGATTACAGGCATGAGCCACTGCACCCAGCCCCTGTGTCTTTCACGGTCTGCAACGTGGCTTGGAAGTGTCGGGCTGTCTTGAGTGTCTGGCTGTCATGTAAGTCCAGCTGCGTCTCTCTCTGCATGTGGCTGGGTCCAGGCTGTGTCTATATCTGGTCATGACTTGATCTATGTCTGTGCTGTGTGTCTCGATCTATCTGAGTCTATTTCTCTGTTATTCTGTTTGTATCAATGCCTGTGGTCTCTGTGTATCTGTTTATCGTATCTGTCTCTCTGTGTGTCTTCTTTTTTTTTTTTGAGAGGGAGTCTCACTCTGTCGCCCAGGCTGGAGTACAGTGGCGCAATCTCAGCTCACTGCACCCTCTGCCTTCTGGGTTCAAGTGATTCTCCTGCTTCAACCTCTCAAGCAGCTGGGAATATGGGCACATGCTATAATGCCCAGCTAATTTTTGTATTTTTTAAATTAGAGGCTGGGCGTGGTGGCTCACTTTGGAAGACTGAGGCAGGTGGATCACCAGGTCAGGAAATCATGACCAGCCTGGCTAACACAGTGAAACACCATCTCCACCAAAAATAAATTAGCCAGATGTGGTGTCAGATGCCTGTAGTCCCAGCTACTTGGGAGGCTGAGGCAGGAAAATTGCTTGAACCCAGGAGGTAGAGGTTTCAGTGAGCTGAGTTATCAGACTCTGTCTCAATAAATAAATACATACATACATAAATACATAAATAACGGGATTTCATCATTTTGACCAGGCCGGTCGAAAACTCCTGACCTCAAGGGACACACCTGTCTTGTCTTTCTGTGCACAATGGGTGTGTTCTTTTATTTTTATTTTATTTATTTTTTTTTTGAGACAGGATCTTACTTTGTTGCCCAGGCTGGAGTACAGTAGTGCAATCGTGGTTCACTACAGCCTCGAACTCCCCGGACTCAGGCGATCCTCCTGGCTCAGCCTCCTTAGTAAGCTGGGACTACAGGTGAGTGCCACCACACCCAGCTATAATTTCTCTTTTCTCTCTCTCTCTTTTTTTTTTTTTTTTTTTTTTAGAAATGAGGTTTCTCCATATTGGTCAGACTGGTCTTGAACTCCCAACCTCAGGTGATCCACCCACCTTGGCCTCCCAAAGTGCTGGGATTACAGGCATAGGCCAACGCGCCCGGCGCCAGCTGTAATTTTTGTAGCTTTTTGTAGACACAGGGTTTCGCCATGTTTCCCAGGGTGGTCTCAAACTCCTGGGCTCGAGAGATCCTCCCACCTCGGCCTCTCAAAGCGCTGGGATTAGAGGCATGAGCCACCTCGCCCGGCCTGGAGCTATGTTCTGGCTGTAGGACTCGCTATCTCTCTGTGTCCGTGTGTCGTCCCTGGCTGTTCCAGGCTGTTTGTCTGTGCTGGTGACTTTCTGAGTGTGTGTCTGTCTGTTCGTCCCTGCACCTGTACTCTGTGCTCTGTGCTCTTTGTCCCTGTCCCTGGCACCCCCACTGTCCACTTTACAGGTGGCTCCCTCTGGTGGTCGTATAGTGACCGTCCAGGGCAAATGGACCAAGGGAAAGAAGAGCTAAGAGAAGGGGAAGCATTTTATTCATAGACAAACCGTGAATCTTGGCTGCTGCAGAGCAGGGAAGGAGATACGAGGGCCCGGGCTTGATGCGGGGGACCAGACATGATCCAGCCTGGCGGGATGGAGCCAGGGGTCTGGCTTCCCGAGCTGACCACTTGTTATCCACCCATCCCCAACATAATGAGCAGGCAGGATGCCTGGGTTTCTCACAGGGGGTGGGGGCAGGGCCTCTGTCTGGGGACGTCACCCGTTAAACTTCCTCTCTCAGCCACACAGGAAGCTGAGCCAGCTTGGGGCCCAGCACACACAGGCCCCCCAGGACCCCTGGGGAGAGGGCCCTGCTGGGCTGGCCCTGCAGGGACCATGGGATCCAGAGCTGAGTAAGAGCTGCCCTATCCCTCATTCTCTGGTACAAGATTCCTAGGCTGGGCCTGAGCTGGGACAGAGGGGAGCTGGGGCTGGAGCAGGCCCAGGAGGTGCCGTGACCTGCAGGGGCAGGTGGCTGGAATCAGACACTCTGCTGGCCTCCACTGTGACCTTCACTCTGGGACCGGCCACTCTCAGTCTCCTCTCTCTCTCTCTCTCTCTCTCTCTCTCTCTCTCTCTCTCTCTCTCTCTCTTTTTATCCAGCTCCTGTGATTATGTCTGTAGCTCTGTGGATGCATGTACCGTCTTCAGGGGGTCCTCAGGGTGGGTGATCAGGGCAGAGGGAAGGCTGGGTGTTCATATGAGTGGGTGATCGTGTGTGACTATGTCAGCGTGAGGGTGAAGTGCTGGGCATCCCATGTCGGGGACTGTGATTGCAACCAGGAAGGACGGTGGTCTGCAGCTGATCTCTCTCCAGGCCTCCCTATCTCTCTCCTTGAGCCCAAGTTTGCATGTTCTGCTTGATATTGGGGCAGGGGAGGAAAGCAGAGATTTCAGGGCTTACAGTAAGGACCCAAGTATCCTGCCCTCCTTTCTCTGATGAGACATGTGGGATCAGCCACCAGGGTCCCATGGGGTCTAGCACACAGAGACACACAGACAGGCCAAAAGGCTGCCCGTTACCCAGCGACACTCACAGCTGCACAGGAAACTATAGATGTCATTCACTTGCTCGGGCACACACACTCGAATCTATACAAGAAAATATAGATATCGTGGCTGGGCGTGGTGGCTCACGGGTAATCCCAGCACTTTGAGAGGGCAAGGCAGGCAGATCATCTGAGGCCAGGAGTTCAAGACCAGCCTGGCCAATATGGTGAAGCCCGTCTCTGCTAAAAATATAAAAATTAGCTGAGTGAGGTGGTGGGCACATGTAATCCCAGCTACTAGGGAGGCTGAGGCAAAAGAATAGCTTGAACCCCAGGGGTGGAGGTTGCAGTGAGCTAAGATTGTGCCACTGCACTCCAGCTTGGGTGACAGAGCAATACTCTGTCTCTTTTTTTTTTTTTCAGACAGAGTCTCACTCTGTATCCCAGGCTGGTGCAACGGGGAGATCTCAGCCCGCATCCCGGGTCTGGGTTCAAGCCATTCTCCTGCCTCAGCCTCCGGAGTAGCTGGGATTACAGGCACAAGCCACCATGCTCAGCTAATTTTGTATTTTTAGTAGAGAAGGGGTTCCACCATGTTGACCAGGCTGGTCTTGAACTCCAGACCTCGTGATCCACCCGCCTTGGCCTCCCAAAGTGGTGGGGTTACAGGCATGAGCCACTGTGCCTGGCCTTTTTATTTATTATTTTTTTTTGAGACGGAGTTTCACCTTGTGAGTGTGTGGTCATGTGAGGCTGTGTGTGCAGCAATGTTAATTGTGCACACAAGTACAGGATGGAGTGAGAAAGTGTGACTGTGTGTGTGGCTGTCTATGATTGTGTGTGGTTGAGTGCGTGGCTTGTGTGAGCAAGTGGAGTGCAGTGGCGTGATCTCAGCTCACTGCAACCTCCGACTCCCAGGTTCAAGCGATTCTTCTGCCTCAGCCTTCCCAGTAGTTGGGATTACAGTCATGCGCCACCATGCCTGGCAAATTTTTGTATTTTTTAGTAGAGACGGGGTTTCTCCATGTTGGTCAGGCTAGTCTCGAACTCCTGACTTCAGGTGATCCGAGCACCTCAGCCTCCCAAAGTGCTGGGAATACAGGGGTGAGCCACTGTGCCCAGGGAGAGTCCATCTCAAAAAAAAGAAAAGAAAAGAAAATATAGATGTTATTCACTTAGCTTGGGACTGCACAGACAGTCCGCTATATCTGGGCAGTCCCACCCCACCGACGGAGGGCACAGTCTCATCTTTTCAAGCAGACATCAGACAGGGTCACACACACACTGCTTGCTCACACAAGCCATGCACTCAGCCACACACAGACAGCCACACACACACAGTCACACTTTCTCACTCCATCCTGTACTTGTGTACAGCAATTAACATTGCTGCACACACAGCCTCACACGACCACACACAGCTGCAAACCCCCAGTCACACACATGCCGACACACTTGTTGCATGCCCACACAACCACACTGGTGTGCAAAGTGGCAGACACAACCACGCAGGCACAGAAGCAAGACTCTGGACCCCTTCTGCATCCCACAGAGGGGGCTCCCCTGCCGTGTTTGACTGGTTCTTTGAAGCGGCCTACCCTGCCTCCCTGCAGGAGGGTGAGTTGGGAGCTTGGAAGTGAGGGAGTTGGGAGGGGAGGGTGGGGCGGGGTCGCTGAACTTAGAGACCTGCTGTCTTCTACAGATCCCCCCATCCTGCGGCAGTTCCCCCCAGACTTCAGGGACCAGGTATTCAGGCTGGCTCCTCTCCACCCCCTCCCCGCCGCCCAGGGCCAGGGCTGATCCCCCAGGGGAAAGGGACTCTGTGTCTTGGACCTGGGCCCAACCTGAGTGGCCAAGCAGTCTGCGCTTTTCTTCACCTCCAGGAGGCTATGCAGATGGTGCCTAAATTCTGCTTCCCTTTTGATGTGGAAAGGTACGGAAGGGCAGGGAGATCCAAGGACTTGGGAACTCAGATCTCTCAGGGCCCCAAGGACTCAGGCATCTGGAAACCCATACACTCAAGGACCCTGAGACTCAAAGACTCAAACACTCAGGGGCCCTGAGAACTTAGGGACATATATGCATTAGCATCCAGGGACTCAGGGACCCAGAGACCCAGGGATTCAAGGACCCAGGAACTCAAGAACCCAGGGACTCAGGAATGCAGGAACTCAGGGACTCAGGGACCAGGGACCCGGGGACTCAGGGACTCAGGGACTCAGGGACTCAGGGACCCAGGGACTCAGGGACACAGGGACCCAGGGACTCAGGGACACAGGGACTCAGGGACTCAGGGACACAGGGACTCAGGGACACAGGGACATAGGAACCCAGGGACTCAGGGACCCAGGGACCCAAGGACTCAGGGACACAGGGGCCCAGGGATCCAGGGACTCAGGGACACAGGGACCCAAGGACTCAGGAACCCAGGGACCCAGAGACTCAGGGACACAGGGATTCAGGAACCCAGAGGTCCAGAAGCCCAGAGATCGAGGGATTCAGGGACCTAGGGACCCAGAGATGCAGGGACTTAAGGACACAGAGATTCAGGGATTCAGGAATCTAAGGACTTAGGAACTCAGGAACCCAGGGACCCAGGAACTCAGGGATTCAGGGACTCAGAGACTCAAGGATTCGGGAACTTGGGAACCCAGAGACTCAGAAATACAGGGATTCAGGGACACAGAGACTCAGTGACTCAGGGACACAGGGACACAGGGACACAGGGACCAAGGGACTTAGGGATTCAGGAATTCAGGAACCCAGGAACTCAGGAAACCAGGGACTCAAGGACACAGGGACCCAGGGACTCAGCAACCCAGAGATCCAGGAACCCAGGGATCTAGAGATCCAGAGACCCAGAGATCCAGGGACCCAGAGATCCAGGGACCCACTGATCCTGAGACCAGGAGACCCAGGCATGCAGGGATTCTGACAACTAGAGACCTATATACCCAGGGTCCCAGGAGCTTTGTTGGGGTGGGGGGACATCCTCAGACAGCGGGGATGCCCAGGTCTCTCTAACAGCCCTTCCCACTCCAGGGAGCCCCCCAGCCCGGCCGTGCAGCATTTCACCTTCGCCCTCACAGACCTTGCCGGCAACCGCAGATTTGGTTTCTGCCGCCTGCGGGCGGGTACCCAGAGCTGTCTCTGCATTCTCAGGTAAGGGATATGGAGGTTGGGGTGGGGGATGGGAAAGGCTGAGGCCTAGTGACACTTCATGAACGTCTCCTCTCTCCACAGCCACCTGCCTTGGTTCGAGGTGTTTTACAAGCTACTGAACACAGTGGGAGACCTCCTAGCTCAGGACCAAGTGAGACCAGCCCCTCTCTCACTCCTGTAGGAGTCCCAGCCCCCACCCCGCCAAGCCCCCAACCCCTCTCAGATTTCCCAGACCTGGCGGGCACACCGTGTCACACCTGTAGTCTCAACACTTTGGGAGGCTGAGGTGGGAGGATTGCTTGAACCTAGGAGTTTGAGACCAGCCTGGGCAACGTAGTGAGACCCCCGTCTCTACAAAAAAAATAAGTAAATTGGTCGTGTGCAGTGGCTCACACCTGTAATCCCAGCACTTTGGGAGGCCAAGGTGAGCGGATCACCTGAGGTTACAAGAAAAAAATTAAATTAAAAATTTTAAAAAGCCAGACAGGTGGCTCACGCCTGTAATTCCAGCCCTTTGGGAGGCCAAGGCAGGAGGATCCCTTGAGCCCAGGAGTTCAAGACCAGCGTGGGCAACATAGGGAGATCTTGTCTTTTTTTTTTTTTTTTTTTTTTTATTTTATTTATTTCTGTTTTTTTTTTTGATAGATGGGGGTCTCGCTATGTTGCCCAGGCTGGAGTGCAGTGGCTATTCACAGGAGCGATCCCACTACTGATCATGATGGGAGTTTTGACCTGCTCCGTTTCCGACCTGGGCCAGTTCACCCCTCCTTAGGCAACCTGGTGGTCTCCCGCTTCCGGGAGGTCACCATATTGATGCCGAACTTAGTGCGGACACCCGATCAGCATAGCACACTACAGCCCAGAACTCCTGGACTCAAGCAATCCTCCAGCCTCAGCCTCCGAGTAGCTGGGACTACAGCCACGGCGCCCTGTTTTTTAATTTCAACAACAACAAAAAAAAGAACTCCCAGGCCTGAGCCTTACCTGACCTGAGCTCCTCCCACACCACTCAAGCTTAGTCATAGCCCCTGGAATCCCCAATCCACCTCTGGCTCAGCCACCCCAACTCCCCCACCTCCCACCCAGGTCTCCGAGGCAGAGGAACTTCTTCAGAATCTGTTACAACAGTCCCTACCTGAGCCCCAAGCCTCAGTGGGGCTGGAGCTGGTGAGTAGCTCCCATTCCCTGGGGGCTGGATCTTAGGTGGTTGGGAAGGCTGCGTCCCAGACCTGATGACCACAGTCATACCTCTTCCCCAGGGCAGCGGAGTCACCGTCTCCAGCGGGCAGGGCATCCTGCCCCCTACCCCGGGGAATAGCAAGCCGGTGAGCGGGACTTGGGGACCCTGGAAGGTCGGGGATCCAGGTGAGGCCAGCCTCCTAACTGATTGATCCCCACGCCAATACCCCCACCAGCTTTCCTGCTTCGTGGCCCCGGACTCCGGCCGCCTACCATCCATCCCTGAGAACGTGAGTGGGGACCCAGGAGGGGTTTCTGGGGGTGTGAACAGGTCCCGAAACCCGGACGGGGGATGCAAGATCCAGGGACCCGTCCATGCCCAGCGCACCTCTCTGATCCTCAGAGGAATCTAACGGAGCTGGTGGTGGCCGTGACCGACGAGAACATCGTGGGGCTGTTCGCGGCGCTCCTGGCCGAGCGAAGAGTCCTGCTCACCGCCAGCAAACTCAGCACCGTGAGGCGGGGCCCGCCGGGCCGGGGGCGGGGCAGGGCCTGGCTCCGCCCCTGGGGGAGGGACAACGGGGCTGATTCCTGAAGGCGAACTCGAAGTTAAATTCTAGCCCCGCCCATGTGGGAGGGGCTGCGCTGCAGCTCCTCCTCTTTGGGCGTACTAAGCACAGGCTCCACCCACTATGGGCCACCCACTATGGTCTGGCTCCACCCCTCTGGATACTCAGGGACCCTGAGAACTAGGGACCTATACACATGGGGATCCAATACCCAGGGACCTAGGGACTCAGGGACTCAGAAATCCCGGGACCCAGGGAACCCCTAGGAATAGAGATTCAGATAACAAGGGACCCAAAAAACTAGAGATGTTTACTTCCAGGGACCCTAAGACGCAGGAGGTGGAGACTGGCTCCACCCCTAGGGGCAGGGTCAAATTACTGCATTTCGGCTCCACCTCTTTGGGTGGTGCGCCATCCTGGCTCCACCACTAGGGTGGGGGTCAAATGGTTGCATTCAGGCCCTGCCTCTTTGGGTGGGGTTAGGTTGTGGCTCCACCCCTAGGGGTTGGGACAAGGGCGGGATACATTATAGCTCCACCTCTTTCGGGGTGGAGTGGAGTTCGTGGAGGCTCAGTCCTAGCTCTACCTCTATGCTGGAAGACCCAGGGGATTTGCCTATTAACTGCATCCCTTAGAGAAAGGGATCGGGACGGGATAAGTCCTGGCCTCACCTGCTTAAAGCACTGTAAGTAGCCAAATTCCTGGTCTCCACATGATTTCTTTTTTTTTCTTATTTTTTTGGAGGGGGGGATGGAATCTCGCTCTGTCACCCTGCTGGAGTGCAGTGGCACGATCTGGGCTCACTACAACCTCTGCCTCCTGGGTTAAAGTAATTCTCCTGCCTCAGCCTCCCTAGTAGCTGGGACTACAGGCGTGTGCCACCACGCCCAGCTAAACCACATGATTTCTAAAGGGGTTCGAGTTGTCACGCATTACCCAGCAGCGGATGGGGATGGAGAATAGGAGATGGGACGTAGGAAATGCCTAGAGAGACCCCATGCCAGAGGGTCCAGGCCCTGACTCCATGCCCCGCCATCGCTCCCTAGCTGACCTCGTGCGTCCATGCGTCCTGCGCACTCCTGTACCCCATGCGCTGGGAGCACGTGCTGATCCCCACGCTGCCCCCGCACCTGCTGGACTACTGCTGGTGAGCGAGGGGAGCTGGGAGGGGCAGGGCCTGGAGGCAGGGCCTGGGGGCGGTGCTTGCATGACCCCGTCCCCTCGGTCCACAGCGCGCCCATGCCCTACCTCATTGGAGTACACGCCAGTCTCGCCGAGGTAAACACGGATCCACCCAGATGGCGGGGACGTGAGAGTTCCCCCTCCCCCTACATCCCCAGATACCCTCCTCTGCCAAAGGATCCTCGGGCTCTGAGCAGCCGGCCCTGCTTTTCCACAGAAAGTTCGAGAAAAAGCCCTGGAAGATGTCGTGGTGCTGAACGTGGACGCCAATACATTGGAGACGGCCTTTAACGATGTGCAGGCGCTGCCCCCAGACGTGGTCAGTGTCACCCCTCCCTCCCTCCTGCCCCGGGAGACGGGCGTCCCACACCTGCCCACTCAGGGCTACTCTCCTGTGCTCCAGGTGTCCCTGCTGAGGCTCCGGCTCAGGAAGGTCGCCCTGGTCCCCGGGGAAGGGGTGTCTCGTCTCTTCCTCAAAGCCCAGGCCCTGCTCTTCGGGGGATACCGAGACGCCCTGGTCTGCAGCCCGGTGAGCAGCGGGGACGTTGCGGGAGAGGTCTCGTGGGTTTCTGAATGAGTCGCTGAATGAATCGCAATGATAATGATAGGTACGGGGGCCGGGCGCGGTGACTCACGCCTGTAATCCCAGCACTTTTGGAGACTGAGTCGGGTGGATCACGAGGTCAGGAGTTCAAAACCAGCCTGCCAAGATGGTGAAACCCTGTCTCTACTAAAAATACAAAAATATATATATATATATCTGGGCGTGGTGGCAGGCATTTGTAATCCCAGCTACTCGAGAGGCTGAGACAGAGAATCGCTTCAACCTGGGAGGCGGAGGTTGCAGTGAGCCGAGATCACACCACTGCACTCCAGCCTGGGCGACAAGAGTGAGACTCTGTCTCAAAAACAAATAATCATAATCATAATCCTAATCGTAGGTACAATAGATGGCCAAAGGCAGTGGCTTACACCTGTAACCCAACACTTTGGGAGGCCAAGATGGGAGAATTGCTTGAGCCCAGAAGTTCAAGACCAGACTGGGCAAACCCACCACTCTATGTTTGTTTGTTTGTTTGTTTGTTTGTTTGTTTGTTTGTTTGTTTTTGAGACAGAGTTTCTTCTCCCCCTGGCCACCCTGAGACGGAGTTTCACTCTGTCGCCCAGACTGGAGTGCAGTAGCGCAGTCTCGGCTCACTGCAACCTCTGCCTCCCAGGTTAAAGCGAGTCTCCTCCCTCAGACTCTCCAGTAGTTGGGACTACTACTCAAGAGTCTGAGGGAGGAGAATCGTGCACCACCACACCCAGCTAATTTTTGTAGTTTTAGTGAAAATGGGGTTTCTCCATGTTAGCCAGGCTAGTCTTGAACTCCTGACCTCAGGTGATCTGCCCGCCTTGGGCTCCCAAAGTACTGGGATTACAGGCGTGAGCCACCATGCCCGGCCACCGTCTTTTTTTTAAATTAAAATGATAATGGAGGGGAAAGGAAAAATAATAATAATGATGATGATAGGTAGCATTAATGAAGTGCTAACTTTGTGCCTCTGTTTGCCCGTCTATAAAATGGGACCCAAATAGTGCCACCCAAAAGGATACTGGAATCAGTGAATCACATCTTCCCCGCACTTTGAATCGTACCTGGCATACAGCAAGCACTCAATAAATGCTAGCTTCTACTACTGTTATTCTCTCATTTAATGCTCATAACATTTTGAGAAGGATGCTGTGACAGTCCCATTTTCCATATAAGGAAACCAAGGCTTGGACGAGTCCGTAGTGGGTGAATGTTGAAGCCAGGACCTTGCTCTCTGAAGTCCTCTCCCCTATTTTACACAAACAATCCATAAAAACTGGGGGATTCCAGTATCACTTGAGCATCTGACGCTCTTGTCATCTCTGCATTCTGAATCTGCACGCCTAACCACCCACTTCCTCTGTCTCCACTCTGAATGGACCCCATAATTGTTTGCCTGAAATTAATGCACTGATCTCTCCCCGACCCCTGGACTCCCTCACAAGCAGGCTTCTTTTTTTTTTTTTGAGACAGAGTCTTGCTCTCTTGCCCCAGGCGCTGGAGTGCTGTGGCATAATCTCAGCTCACTGCAACCTCCGCCTCACAGGTCCAAGTGATTCTCCTGCCTCAGCCTCCCAAGTAACTGAGATTACAGGCACGTACCACACCACACTGGCCAATTTTTTTTCTTTTTTTTTGAGACGGAGTTTTGCTCTTGTTGCCCATGCTGGAGTGCAAAGGCGCTATCTTGGCTCACTGCAACTTTTGCCTCCTGGGTTCAAGCGATTCTCCTGTCTACCCTCCTGAGTAGCTGGGATTACAGGCATGCACCACCATGCCGAGCTAATTTTGTATTTTTACTAGAGACAGGGTTTCTCCATGTTGGTCAGGCTAGTCTTGAACTCCTGACCTCAGATGATCGGCCTCCCAAAATGCTGAGATTACAGGCTTGAGCCACCATACCGTACCCAGCAGTTTTTGTATTTTTAGTAGAGACAGGGGTTTCACCATGTTAGCCAGGCTGGTCTCAAACTCCAGACCTCAGGTGATCTGCCTACCTCATCCTCCTGGGGTGCTGGGATTACAGGCATGAGCCACCACTCCTGGCCCCCTGCAAGCAGGCATCTGCCTTCATCTCCCAGAATCTGTCCTCCCTGCAGTGGCCAGAGGTCGCTACCAGTGAACGCCTGAGTCAGATCACGTCCCTCCCCTGCCTATAGCCCTCCAGGGCTTCCACCTTACTTGAGATAAACGCTTAAATCAGCCAGGTCAGTGACTCACATCTGTAATCCCAGCACTTTGAGAGGCTGAGGTGGGTGGATTGCTTGAGTCCAGGAGTTCAGACCAGACTGGGAAACATAGTGAGACCCCATCTCCACAAAAACTACAAAAATTAGCTGGGCATGGTGGTGTGCACCTTGGTCCCAGCTACTTGGGAGGCTGAGGTGGGAGGATCACTTGAGCTCAGGGGGCAGAGGTTGCAGTGAACAGAGATTGCACCACTGTATTCCAACGCATATGACAGAGTGAGACCCCAACTCAAAAAAAGAAATGGGGGCTGGGCACGGTGGCTCACGCCTGTAATCCCAGCACTTTGGGAGGCTGAGGCGAGCAGATCACGAGGTAAGGAGTTCGAGACCAGCCTGGCCAACATGGTGAAGCCCCATCTCTACTAAAAATACAATAGCCGGGCATGGTTGTACGTGCCTGTAATCCCAGTTACTCAGGAATCTGAGGCAGGAGAATTGCTTGAATCCAGAAGGCGGAGGTTGCAGTGAGCCAAGATTGAACCACTGCACTCCAGCCTGGGTGATAGAGCAAGAGGCCCACACAGGGTCAGGCACACAGCAGGTGCCTAATTAATGTTTGCTATATAAATATATAGTAGAATGAGGGAGGGACAGGAGCACCCCAGGGAGCTCAGAACTCTGACGCTTCTTCCAGGGCCAGCCAGTGACCTTCAGTGAGGAAGCCTTCTTGGCCCAGAAGCCTGGGGCACCTCTGCAGGCCTTCCATCGGCGGGCTGTGCACCTGCAGCTGTTCAAACAGGTATGCCAGAGCCCTAAGGGTGCAGCCGGGGCTGGAGGTGGACTGCTGAGTCCCCGAGGGCTGGTCTGAACTGGGAGGGTTGAGGGCAGACTCGTTGGTCCCTATGGGTACGGCTGGAGACAGTCCAGCAGGATCCCCCACTCCAGGGTTCCCAGGTGGGGAAGGATTGAACTCCTGGATTCCTAAAGATGGGAGCCCCCGGTCAGGCTCGGTGGCTCACACCTGTAATCCCGGCACTTTTGGAGGCCCAGGAGGGTGGATCACCTGGCCAACATGGTGAAACCCTGTCTCTACTAACAATACAAAAATTAGCTGGGTGCGGTGGTGTGCACGGTGTGCACCTGTAATCCCAGCTACTCGGGAGGCTGAGGCAGGAAAATCACTTAAACTCGGGAGATGGAGGTTGCAGTGAGCCAAGATCGCACCACTGCATTCCAGCCTGGGCGACAGAGCGAGACTCTGTCTCAAAAAAAAAAAAAAGGAAAGGATAGAAGCCCCACTCCTGGGCACCTGGGGGACAAGACCTATCCTAGGTCTCTGAGGGAAATCAGGGTGGGACCAAATTCCCAGGTCCCTAAGCAGGTATCTTCCTATGACTAGGGTGTTGGTCTGAGCTGGACTCCAGAGCAGGCAGGTCCCAGGATTTAAGGATACGGGGGGAGGGGTGGTAGGTGGGGCTGAACTTCTAGGTTCCTGGGAAAAGGTAGCTCGGACCCCTAGATTGGTAAAGATGGGGTCAGCCTACTCTTGGTTCACTGAGAGCTGGTGGGTAGATCTAGAGGGGGCAGAATTCCATTGCTGGGTCCCTGCAAATGGTGGGGCTTGATCCCTGGGAACAGGTCCTGACTTGGGGAGGGAAGAGAAGGTGGGATCTCTGCTTCCTAAAGTGGGGGCTCCAGGCCAGGGGCAGCGGCTCATGCTTGTAATCCCAGCACTTTGGGAGCCTGAAGCCAGCAGATCACCTGAGGTCAGGAGTTCGAGACCAGCCTGGCCAACATGTTGAAACCCAGTCTCTACTAACAATACAAAATTTAGCTGGGTGTGGTGGTGCATGCCCGTAATCCCAGCTACTCAGGAGGCTGAGGCAGGAGAATCGCTTGAACCCGGGAGGTGGAGGTTGCATTGAGCCAAGATTGCACCCCTGCACTCCACCCTGGGTGACAGAGTGAGACCCTGTCTCAAAAAATAAATAAATAAATAAAGTGGGCTCCAGTTTCCCAGGTGCTTGGGGATGGGCAGGTTGGAGGCCAGAGATGGCTTCTACATCTTGACGGCAGGCAGGCTGTGATGCCCTGGGATTCCGACGTGTCTGCTGCTGCCTCATTTACTGTCCTCCACTGCAGTTCATCGAATCCCGACTGGAGAAGCTCAACAATGGGGAGGGCTTCTCAGATCAATTCGAGCAGGAGATCTCCAGCTGCGGGGCCTCCTCAGGTGAGCACTGAGTCCAGCTCCCGGCTCCCCCAACCCACCTCCACCCCGAGCCTCAGCCAGCCTTTGGTGACCTCCGAACTCTCTCCTTACTCCAGGGGCCCTTCGATCCTATCAGCTCTGGGCCGACAATCTGAAGGTAAGACCACCAAAACAATAGGCCGGGCGGGGTGGCTCATGCCTGTAATCCCAACATTGGGAGGCGGAGGCAGAAGGATTGCCCACACCAGAAGTTTGAGATCAGCCAGGGCAACATAGCGAAACCCCATCTCTACTTCGAAAAATACAAAAGTTAGGCCGAGCGAGGTGGCTTACCCCTGTAATCCCAGCACTTTGGGAGGCCAAGGTGGGTGGATCACGAGGTCAGGAGATCAAGACTACCCTCACTAACATGGTGAAACCCCGTCTCTACTAAAAATACAAAAAATTAGCCGGGCATGGTGGCACATGCCTGTAGTCCCAGCTACTTGGGAGGCTGAGGCAGGAGAGTCGCTTGAACCCAGGAAGTGAACGTTGCAGTGAGCCAAGATCAGGGTCACACCACTGCACTCCAGCCTGGGCGACAGAGCAAGACTCTGTCTCAAAAAAAAAACACAAAAAACAACACACACACAAACACAATTAGCCAGGTGTGGCTGTAGTCCCAGCTACTCGAGAGGCCTAGGTGGAAGGATGGCTTGTGCCCAGGAGGCAGAGGTTCCAGTGAGATCATGCCACTGCACTCCATCCTGGGCGACAGAGCAAGACCCTGTCTCAAAAACCATTTGTTGGCTGTGCACGGTGACTAGTGTCTGCAATCCCAGCACCTTGGGAGGCCGAGGCAAGTGAATTGCCCAAGGTCAGGAGTTTGAAGCCAGCCGGGCCAACATGGTGAAACCCCATCAACTCTACTAAAAATACAAAAATTACCCAGGCGTTGTGGCGGGTGCCTGTAATCCCAGCTACTGGGGAAGCTGAGGCAGGAGAATTGTTTGAACCCAGGAGGCGGAGATTGCAGTGAGCCGAGATGGTGCCACTACATTCCAGCCTGGGTGACACAGCAAGACTCTATCTCAGGAAAACAACCAACCATAAAAAACTCTGTTCTTTGAGACTCCACCTCAAAAAAAAACACTTGTTAAGGATGTCTCATTGGATTAATTTAATCCCATGACAGTCACCAGGTAGGGTCATGACTATGATCATGTTCATTTATAGAGGTGAAAAAATGGGGACTCAGAGAGGGAAAGGGGCTTGATCAGCATGCCACGACTGGGATGGGGAGGTGGGATGGATCTGGCCCGAGCCTCTCTCCCCCAGAAAGGTGGAGGTGCCCTCCTGCATTCAGTCAAGGCCAAGACCCAACCAGCCGTCAGGAACATGTACCGCTCGGTGAGACTGGGCTGGGCAGGCCACTCTTGCTGGGGTGACGAGGGGGAGGGGACAGAGGATACTTTGATCTCCCAAGGGATGGAACGTTTTGACCCCGGCAGGCACTTTAAACGCACATGATTTACTCAGAACTGAACTAGCAGTTAAACCATTCACAACTCTTCCCCCTTTTATTTTGTGTTTGTGATACTCATTGTGGGAATTCTACCCTTCCCCTTTAAAACTGACAGCCAAGGTTCACTGGCAAACACTCTTTGTCCTCCGATGCTACAATTCCAGCTTCTGCCATTTTTCCCCCAAGCCTAGAAGTTTCCTGGTGCCAATTTTTGCAGCTTGAAATTGTCCATGCGATTTTATTCTTCGTCGCTTTGAGACAGGAACGCTTTGCCATGTTGCTTTGCTGCTCCCCATTTTATTTCGGGATGACTTCCTCCGGGAATACTTGTTTTATATTAGTCAAAGGGGTGAAAGTTTGCACGGACTTCTTAGGTGGTGTCTGGGGGGTGGTGAGCATATTTGAGACACAGAGATGGACAGATGGCAAGACAAAGCTATCTTAGGTGACAGAAGTCTGAGTTCTCAAATGCCCAGGATCTCATCACCTCAGGTAATTCTCCCTCTGCTCTTTAATAGGCCAAGAGTGGCTTGAAGGGAGTACAGAGCCTTCTAATGTATAAGGTAAGACCAGCTGGCCTGGTGCGGTGGCTCACCCCTGTAATCCCAGCACTTTGGGAAGCCAAGGCAGGAGGATCACTTGAGCCCAGGAGTTTGAGACCAGCTTGGAAAATATAGTGGGAACTTGTCTCTAAAAAAAAATATTTAAAAATTAGCTGAGCATGGATTCCTTGAGCCCAGGAGGTGGAGGTTGCAGTGTGCTGAGATAGCGCCACTTTATACCAGCCTGGGTGACAGAGAGAGACCCTGTCTCAAAAACAAGAAGACTGAGGCCAAGCCTGGTGGCTCACACCTATAATCCTAGCACTTTGGGAGGCTGAGGTGGGCGGATCACCTGATGTCAGGAGTTCAAGACAAGCCTGGCCAACATGGGGAAACCCTGTCTCTACTAAAAAAAAAATACAAAAATCAGCCAAGCGTGGTGGCAGGCCTCTGTAATCCAGCTACTCAGGAGGCTGAGACATGAGTATCGCTTGAACCCAGGAGGTGGAGGTTGCAGTGAGACGAGGTCATGCCCTGGCGCGGTGGCTCACATCTATAATCCCAGCACTTTGGGAGGCCGAGGCGGGTGGATCACTTGAGGTCAGGAGTTCTAGACCGTCCTGACCAACATGGTGAAACATCTCTACTAAAACTACAAAATTAGCTGGGCGTGGTGATACACGCCTGTAATCCCAGTTACTTGTGAGGCTGAGGCAGGAGAATCGCTTGAACCCGGGAGGCAGAGGTTGTGGTGAGCCAAGATCTCACCATTGCACTCCAGCCCGGGCAACATGAGTGAAACTCTGTCTCAAAAAAAAAACAAAAAAAAACAATGGTGGGGCCTTGGGGGGGGAGGTTCCCTGGCAGAGATTCCCAGTTCATGCATTCTCTTCCTAGGATGGGGACTCTAACCTGCAGAGGGGGGGCTCCCTGAGGGTCCCAGCCCTCACCAGCCGCTCAGACCGCCTGCAGCAACGCCTCCCAATCACTCAGCACTTTGGACAGGTGAGAGTGCCCCTCCCCCACGCACACACCTGGAAGTGTCACTGAATCCTCCACCCGTCCCAGTCCCTATCCAGACATCTCACCTCCTCCAACTCCCCTGATACTTGGCACCCACTTCACACTCACCTTCCTCCAGCAAGCCTCAGCCCCCAAATTCTGCAGCCTCCTGAGGTCCTATGGCCCCTATCCTTTGCAGAATCGGCCCCTTCGCCCCAGCAGGAGACGCCGACTGGAAGAGGGACCTTCTGAGCCCCCGGGGGCGGAGTAAGACTAACAGGGAACAGCAGTGTTGACATTGGGTGGCTAGGACTGATGGGGAGGAGGGTTCCCCACCAGGGCGGGGGGTCTTGGGCAAATATCTGAGGCTGCCCATCCTCATCCAGGACACCCCCTCTAACACCTGAGGATGAGGGGTGCCCGTGGGCAGAAGAAGCTCTGGACAGCAGCTTCTTGGGGTCTGGAGAAGAACTGGATTTGTTGAGTGAGATTCTGGACAGTCTTAGCGTGGGAGCCAAGAATGCAGGCAGCTTGAGACCAAGCCAGAGTTTAGACTGCTGTCACAGAGGAGACCTGGACAGCTGCCTCAGCCTGGTGAGAGCCTCGCCCACTCCCCCAACCCCACCCCAAGTCTTCCCCTAATGGTCCATCCAACTTGCCAGCCCCTCTGACATCTAAAAGCCACAACTTCGCTATCCCTCCATCCTACCCAGCCCAACATACCAAGATGGCAACCAGACGATAAGAAACTACCAGAGCCCCAGCCCCTGTCCCTGTCCCTGCCGGCAGACCTGCTGTCCCTGCAAAACGCCCCATCTTTGGATGCCACCAGCTCCTCAAAGGACCCCAGGTCCCAGCTGATATGCTCAGAGTCTGACCAACAAGTCATCTCTCCATCTCAGACCTCACCAGCCTGTGCAGACCCATGCATCCGGGGGGACCCCGAACCCTCTCCTCTCATAGAGCCCGTAATTCTTCATCTCACCCCTTCCCACAAGGCAGATGAAAATTCTAGAGCCCAGGAAAACCCCACTTCCTGGCTCTCCCCCGCACCCACCCAGCCCAGCCCTCCAGAAAGTCCCCAAATTCTGGCCCCCACAAAGCCCAGCTTTGATACGGCTTGGATGGCCCAGCACCTTGATCCTTCCTCAGACCCCCGTTCCCTAGAGAACCCCAGAGCCCAGCCTCCCAAGGCCTTGCTAGCAGAGCACGCTCCCCTCCAGCCACTTGAGGAACCAGGAGCCCCAGATTCCCCCACCAGCAACTGGCAAAAGCCCCAGCCCAGCAGCCGGCCCAGAGTGGCTGATCTTAAGAAGTGCTTTGAGGGTTAAGAATCGGGTCCAGCCAGGCACAGTGGTTCATGCCTGTAATCCCAGCACTTTAGGAGGCTGAGATGGACCTGAGACCAGCCTGGCCAACATAGTGAAACCCCGTCTCTACTAAAAATAACAAATTAGCCGGGTGTGGTGGCACACGCCAGTAGTCCCAGCTACTCGAGAGGCTGAGGCAGGAGAATCGCTTGAACCCAGGAGGTAGAGGTTGCAGTGAGCCGAGATCGCACCACTGCACTCCAGGCCTGGGCGCCAGAGTGAGACTCCATCTCAAAAAAAAAAAAAAAAAAAAGAATCAGGGGTCCAGGGGAGACCCCAGTCCCTCAATAAAGCCGTAAGAGCCCAAAGCTGTCCTTTTCCTGGTAAATTTTTTGGTGCCCTCACTCTGCTCAGAAACCCATCCCACCCACGTCTGTCCCTCCAAGGGCGGCCTCTCTAACTGGCTCCTAGCAGGGAAGCCTCTGACCCCCTAGGATCCTTGCAACAGTTCCTCTTGGCATTTGTCACTTCCATCTAGGTTAATGCCCCCACCAGCTCAAGCACAAAAAAGCTTTTATTACACCTCACTACTAATTTTATATAAATATATAAAAGTGAATAGCCCCATCCTCCCTTGACCTCAGGGACAGTCTTTGAAGCACTTTCTTCCCTGCTACTCTTAAACACTGGGTGGATCTGACTGCCCAGAGAGGGCACTGCCTTTCCCCAAGGTCACACAGCATTGAAGGGAGACAGATGCAGGAGAGGGGACCTAGATGGGCAGGCAGCCCCGCACCGTCTCCTTGGAGTCCTGAGGGGCCCGGGCCTCGGCCGCATGAGAGAACTGAAAGAAAGGAGAGGGGGTTGTGGGGCCTGCAGAACACGCAGAGAAAAGTTGGTTCCGCAAGCAGGACGGTGCGTGCCGAGCCCCAGCACCCTGAGCTGCAGGCACAGCCAAGCAGAGGCAGCATGCTACAGAGAGCCCGCCAGGTGGGTGCCCCCAGCCTCTCCCCCAAAGTCCTGCTGAGCCATCAGAGGCTGGTGTCCCGGTGGCAGCTGCGGTGTACAAGCCAGCACCCGGCATTCCTGGGTAGCGTTGGTGGCTGCAGCAGGCCCCAGCGTTCAGATGAGCCGCTCCTCTGGCGGCAACTTGAGGTTGGGGGTCGGTGGCACACGGGCACCCACCTGCTCCTCGCTGCTGGGCCGGTAGGTGCCCTCCGTCTGCCGCTTCTCCCGAAGCTTCCGCACCAACAGTGCCAGCCCCACCGCCAGGAGCAAGGCGGCCAGGATGGAGAAGACCACGATGATGGCAGTGATGGCCCCCTGAGACTGCAGAGAGGGGACAGGTGTGAATCACGTGAGCCAGGGGAACCTGTCCACCTCCACCTGAATGGCATCGCCCTCCCCTCTTCCCCCTTCCCCCTCCCCCCTCCACCCCCCACCCCCCACCCCCCACCCCCCACCACACACACACACACACACACATCTGCCACTTTTGGTAATCTGGTCCCTACACTGGGGCTTTCTGGATCCCTGCCTACCTTGTCTGGGTCACCAAGGCTCCCGACCACCTGCCATGTCTGGGACTCCAGCTTTTTTTTTTTTTTTTTTGAGACAGAGTCTTGCTCTGTCACCCAGGCTGGAGTGCAGTGGCACGATCTCAGCTCACTGCAATTTCTGCCTCAAGGGCTCAAGCAATCTCCCTGCCTCAGCCTCCCGAGTAGCTGGGATTACAGGCATGTGTGCCCTGACGCCTGGCTAATTTTTTGTATTTTCAGTAGAAACGGGGTTTCACCATGTTGGCCAGGCTGGTCTCAAACTCCTGACCTTGTGATCCGTCCGCCTCAGCCTCCCAATGTGCTGAGATTATAGGAATGAGCCACCACGCCCGGCAGGGACTCCTGCTTTCACCACATCCACCAAGTCTAAGCTCCTTGCTCCCCCACCCACCTGAGAGGCATGTGGAGTTTCTGAGCCCCCACACCTGACAGGTGCAGTATTCTTGTCTACGCCCTCCAGGGTCTCCTAGTCTTCCTGGTCTAAGACTTTAGGTCTCTCCTACTTAAAACTCTCCAAAGCTACCCTGACCTGCCACCTCTGCGGGAAGGAGGTGTCCTGTCCTCTCTGCATGCTCATGTGCTATATGTGTGACCCCTGGATAATATCCTCGCTGCCATCTTCCCACACAGACCTCCACTCACCAGGGTGCCATTGGAGCTGGAGTTGGGGCTGGTGGATGTAGGCAAAACAGTGCTACTCTCATTTGCAGAAGGGGTAGATACTGTGGAGGCTGAAGGCAGTGAATAAATCAGTCTCCATCTTTCTGTCCCATCCCCACCCACCTGCACCTGCTTGGGGCACTCCCCTTCGCCACCCCCCAGCAGGCAATTCAAACTACGCCCCACTGAGCCTTTCATTCGCACATAGTGGGTGCCCTGCAGGCAGGACCCATTCCTCTAGGTGTTTGCTCCTCCAGACGTTCCCCCACCCGACCCCAGTCCAGCAAAGCCCAGCACGGTGTCCAGAAGCCCAACCCTCCCCACTCACCTCTCGGCCCTGGTCCCTTAAGGATCTGGGCGGGTCTAGCTCTTCCCTGGAGTGTCTGACTCACACCTCCCCCCAGGCTCCCGAAACGAATCTAAGACTGAATGACTGGGGTCTACCCCTTCGACCAACCGGGTCGACCAGGCTCGGCAGACCTCCTCCCAGCTCCCAGTTCACCCAAAACACCTGCACTATCCCAAGACTCAAGTACACAGCCCTTACCTTCCCCTAAGTCCTACTTACGAACCTCCACTCCAACACACAATTCCACCCCACTCAGGAACTCAGGTCTCCTGGACCAACTCCCACTGTCCAAGGAAGAAACTAGAAATCCTAACCCCCCCCCACCCCTAATCCGTAGACCCCTCCCCAAGGTATTGCCCGCTCCCCAATTCTTGACCCTCTGTGCCTCAGATACCCAGCGCTTCTAAGCCACGTCCCCAGCAGAGACCCAGGAATCCGGACCCCTCCCCCCAGCGCTCTCAGCCGGTACCTACTTTGGCCCCACGCTCGGCTCCAGCGGGCCAGCAGGAACGGCAGGCCCAGCGCCAAAAGCAGCCCCAGGCGGGGGTTCGCCATGGGCTGGGTGACGGGTTGGCAGCGCCGAGGAAGGGGCTTCTCGCACGCGCCCCTCCTACCGCATCTCCGGCCGGGGGCACCTGCGACGGGGCACCTGGGAGCGGGGGAAGGAGAGAGGCCCGGGCGTTAGGATCGGGGTCTGGACACTGGCGCCAGGGCACCCATGAGTCCCGCCCCGCACCAGCCGCCAGAGGTCAGCGATTAAAGATTAACTCCAGGGAGCGCGTTCCTGGGCTCGGGAAAGGAAGGGGACGGGACGGGACGGGACGGGGGAGGGTGGAGGGGCGAGGGGGGCAGGCCTAGCGGTGCGTCCTGCCTTCCTACCTGGTCCGGGCGTCTTTGACCTAGCTCAGGTTCCTGGTCCGTGTCCCTCCCTCGAACCCTCGGTCCGTCGATCGGGCTTTCGGTCCGATCCCACCGGCTCCGCCCGCTCACGTGACCCGGAAAGTTTAGTCACTCACCTGGGAGGAGAGCGCACTTCCGGCTTGTGCACCTGAGCCTTGATGAGAAGGCGGAGCCAAGAAGGGGGTGAGGCCGCGCTGCGGGCGCACCTGTAACGGGAACCCAGTCCCGTCAGGGGGATGGGGGGAGGGAGACCGCGAAGGCGAGCAGGTGTGAGGAGGACCTCACACCTGCACTGCAAGCACATTTGTAGGAGCGCACAGGTGTGGAGACGCGAGGAGTATGTCAGTAAGTACCCGTGCACGAGGCATTCTTGCCTAGGGCGGACTTGGATGGGGAGTGCTTAACGTCGAAAAACACCTGCCTAGGCGCAATGACTCACGCTGTAATCCCAGCATTTGAGAGGCTGAGGCATTTGCTTGAGGCCAGGAGTCCGAGACCAACCTGGGCAACACAGCAAGACCTCTTTCTCTACAAAAAAAAGAAAAGAAAAGAAGCCGAGAGCGGTAGCGTGATCCTGTAATCCCAGCGCTTTGAAAGGCCAAAGCAAGAGGATCGCTTGAAGCCAGGAGTCCGAGATCAGCTTGGGTAACACAGCAAGACCTCTGTCTCTAAAAAAAAAAAAATAAGAAAATAAACCCGGCGCCGGAGTGGCGTGATCCTGTAATCCCAGCGCTTAGAAAGGCCAAAGCAAGAGAATCACTTGAGGCCAAGAGTTCGAGATCAGCCTGGACAACATAGGGAAGCTCCATCTTTACAAAAAAAATAAGAAAATTAACCGGACATGATGGCACGCACCTGTAGTCCCAGCTACTTGGGAGGCTGAGATGGGAGGATCGATTGAGCCCAGGAGTGGAGGTTACAGTGAGTGCACTATGATCGTACTACTGTATTCCAGCCTGGGTAACAAAATGAGACCCTCTCTTGAGACCTATGGGGAGTCAAGCCTGTACAGAAGACTCCTATATGGGCATCCACATATAAGAAGACCATACAGAAAACATCTGGCTGACCATGGTGGCTCACGCCTGTAATCCCAGTACTTTGGGAGGCTGAGGCAGGCAGATTATGAGGTCAGAAGTTCGAGACCAACCTGACCAACATGGTGAAAACCCGTCTCTACTAAAAATACAAAAATTAGCTGGGCTAGGTGAAATATGCCTGTAATCTCAGCTACTCAGGAGGTTAAGGCAGGAGAATCGCTTGAATCTGGGAGGTGGAGGTTGCAGTGAGCCGAGATCATGCCACTGCACTCCAGATTGGGCAACAGAGAAGACTCCATCTCAAAAAAAAAAAAAAAAAATTAACTGTGTGTGGTTGCGGACACCTGTAATCTCAGCTACTCGGGAGGCTGAAGCAGGGGAATCTCTTGAACCCCCGCACCCGGAGGATGCAGTGAGCTGAAACTGCTCCACTGCACTCCAGCCTGGACGACAAGAGTGAAACTCCATCTCAAAAGAAAAAATCTGCATTGAATTACACCTATATGAAATATAAGAAAATGGATACATACCAGGGTGGAAAACATTTCTATAGAACACACTTGCATTATCACAAACATAAGGCACTCTGGTGTGGAGCAGACCTGTTTTGGGAACACATCTGCACGGCTCACCTATGAAATGTACAGCACTTGTATTGGGCAATTCCTGGGTGTCAGCGTCTTGTAAATACCTGTATGAGACACACCTGCATTTAAGTATACCTGTATGGGACTCGGTTATATGGAAACATACCCAGATGGGTGTATCTTAACTGAAACACACCTATGGGGAGGGAGACTGAAGAATGCATTTATGGGTGGAGGGAAACCTGTTCAGAAATATACCTGTGAGGTAAGAGAAAGTGCCTTGGAGGAGGAACACCTGTATGAAATTGAGCTCAAATGAGGAGAAGAACTTGGAACATCTGCGTGAGGCGCACATTCACATGGATGCACATCTGTGGGTAAAGCCAGCAGGGCAGTGGCTCACATATACTGAATCCCACCTGTCAAAAATGCATCTGTGAGAAAACACCTCTTTGGGGGCACATACATGGAAAACATCTCTGTAGCTCTCTATTTTGTATGGTACCTGGAGGGAACAACTGTGATTGAAAACATCTGCTAGGGGAGCCCCTTAGAGGAGCCTCATTTGTCTGGGGCACACCTGTTCCAGCACACCTGTCTAGGCAGAGGCTGGGCGTGAACCAAATGTGCTCTCACGGATGTATCTTTGCTTTCTTTCTTTTTTAAAATTTATTATTATTATTGTAGAGATGGACGTCTTGCTATCGCCCAGGCTGGCCTTGAACTCCTGACTCCAAGTGATTCTCCCACCTTGTCCTCCCAAAGTGCTGGAATTAGAGGCCTAAGCCATTGAGTCCAGCCAATGCTGTATCTTTGGATAAAGGATGATGATAATAACAAGACCCCCTCCTGAGGATTGTTGGCTGATGAGTGATGATTAAAGAATAATTACGCCAGGCCGGGCACGGTGACTCACACCTGTAATCCCAGCACTTTGGGAGGCTGAGGCGGAAGGATTAGCTGAAGTCAGGAGTTTGAGACCAGCCTGGCCAATATGGTGAAATCCCCATCTTTACTAAAAATACAAAACTTATCTGGCGCCTGTAATCCCAGCTATTTGGGAGGCTGAGGCAGGAGAATCACTTGAATCCGGGAGCTGGAGGTTGCAGTGAGCCGAGATCGTGGCATTGCACTCCAGCCTGGGTGACAGAGCGAGACTCCATCTCAAAAAAAAAAAAAAAAAAAAAAAAGACAATTAATTCCTTCTAGGGTATAGAGTGATGGCTAAGGATCCCAGACCTCTTTAAACCCCCTACTTTGCCTCTTAGTGGGCATCAGAACATTTCCTTATCTGCAAAGTGGGAATCCAGTTCCAGCTACCTTATAGGGTTTGGGCAAGGACGACGCGAGAGGTGAGTAAAAGCTCTGGCACGTGCAACGCACTGAATCAAAGTGAGCTTTTGTTATTATTATTCGCTGTCAAGTGGTCTGTGCTCCCTTCCCCCTAATGGTGGCTCGAGAAACTGCGCCTGAACTAGTAGTAGAGACCTTCCGCAGGTGCAACCAGAGCGACAGCCTGGGGCCCCGCCTCCAGCGCTTGACCACCAGGATCCTCAACCCCAGTCGCGCAAGGGACACTGAGCCATCTCCTCCCCGTGTCACCCAGCGTCTGAATACGGCCGCGGCCCCTTTAAGATCTCCTGGCAGGCTGTGGAACTGCGGGCCCGAGGCTGCCGGGGGTCAGCGCTGAGGCCCCGCCCAGGTGGGAGGAGAGGCGGGGAGTGCGGGCGCAGCTTAGGCGGCGCTGGCCAATCGGAAGCCGACTTTGCAGCCGCGCCGCATATTGATCTTCTGGTTCCCAGTCCGAGTGGGACCGAGAAAGGAGGCGCGCGAGCGGGAGGAAGGGACGGTGGGAGCGCACCGCGCCTTGTTCTTCTGTTTCTGCCGCGGAGCGGGGAAGGTGCCAGGCGCGGGCGGGCCGAGAGAGAGCGAGATGGTGCAGGGTTCTTGCGTGCGTCTGGGAAAAGCGAGAACTTGAATTCCTGAAGATTTGTGGGGGGTGGGGGGGGCGGTCAAGTGGAAGGGGATTATAAAACCCAATCCCCGACAGCGCTCTACCTCGCCCCCTTGGGCAAAGGGGGAAAGGGTAAACTGAGGCACCCCCGAGACCACTGAGCGCCCTAGCCCCTCTTCCCAGAAGGAACTCTGGTGCTCCCTCGGCTGTGCAATGCCAGAGCATCCCAGACATTCCCTCCCAACGCCTCCAGCTCCGCCCCCGGTCCCCTCCCCCCAAAGCGGGTCGGGGGAGGAGACGCAAGTTCTGGCGCCGGCGGCGACGGCTTGCAGTCGCCACCTCCCGCGAGTGCCAGAGCCGAGCGGGCTGCTTGGAGGCTGCGGACCCGGCGGCCGCGGGAGCTGACCCTGCGGGGTCCCGGGGGGGGAGGGGGAGCCGCGAAGCCCCCGCTGAGGCCGCCGCTGCCGGGCCTCCCCTCCCCCCCGGGCGGGCGCCATGCGGGGGAGCCCGGGCGATGCGGAGCGGCGGCAGCGCTGGGGTCGCCTGTTTGAGGAGCTGGACAGTAACAAGGATGGCCGCGTGGACGTGCACGAGTTGCGCCAGGGGCTGGCCAGGCTGGGCGGGGGCAACCCAGACCCCGGCGTCCAACAGGTACCCCCTTCCCCAGGGCCCCCCCACTTCCCGGCCCCGCCCGCGCCCGCTCACCCGAGGGACTACCTACCTGTGTCTCCGTCTCCTTCCCCCTGCCCACTCGTATCTGGCCTAACGGGATCGCTAAAGATAGGGCCGCTGAGGCCCCAAGCCTGCAGTTCCACAGTCAACACCCGATCCCCTTCCCAGGGGTAAGGGGCGTCTGCCTGGGAAGAGATGGGGGAGCTTCCCTGCCCACTGCCTAGGACACCGTCCTCCGGCCTGCACCGCCCAAAAGGTGCCCCGCTTCCACCTCCAGGAGACACACCCTCCATTCTCCTGCGGGCACCTACTGCCCTGGCCTTCCGCTGCCCCTTCTCTGTTTACATTTCCTGGTCTGCCCTTTCATGGGCTCTTTCACAGGCCTGGCTCACTGTCCCAGGCTGCCCCAGCCAGAGACCCAATCCTGTCTGTGGTCACCCGCAGCTGGGAATGTACCTATCGAGGCAAAGACTTACCTCCCACCCCCACCTCCATCTTGCAGGCCTTCCCTACACCTGTAGCCCCAGATGGCCCTAAACCAACCACAGCATCCCTGAGACCAGTCCAAACTCCCCCTTCCCAGATGAGAAAAACCAAGGCCCCGGCCACTCTGCTTGCTTCTCTCCTGCCCCACATCGCCCAGTTCTAAAGGGAACTCCTGGTACCCTCAGGTGGACAGGGTCTTTTAAGAGGCAGGTGGATTCAACAGGAATGGGGTAACTTAAAAAATAAAAGCAAGAGACAGGCAGCTGAGAGGACAGGCTTTAGAGAGAATGCAAGGTTACCATTTCCCAGTTCTGTGACCTTGAACTAGTGGCTTGACCTTGCCGAGCCTCAGTTTTCTCACCAGGAAAACTATACCACTCATACCCACCCCGTAGACATCTGGCTGAGAAGTGAGCTGATTGAAGGAGGAAGAGATGATGTCTTCTCTCCCCTTCTTCAAGGCGCTGGGGGCTCTGGGCTCCTAAGGCATAAGGTGACTTGTGTCCTCTCCAGATCAGGAGCAGGTTCCTGGAGCCACCTCTGTCCCCTTTCCCTCTGCCAGGGTATCTCCTCTGAGGGTGATGCTGACCCAGATGGCGGGCTGGACCTGGAGGAATTTTCCCACTATCTGCAAGAGCGGGAACAGCGCCTGCTGCTCATGTTTCACAGTCTTGACCGGAACCAGGACGGTAAGGTCGGGCGGCCTGCCTGCAGGCCCCGAGGGATGGGGCTGTGGGGGCCCTAGAGACATCAGTGGGGTTAGAACTGGCAGCGCTAGGAGGAGAGGGGGAGGGCTGCTTCTCCCCGATGACTCACAGGCTATTTCAGGAGCGCTCCTCACCCCCCAGCTAGGTGGTTCAAGGCCTAGCCAGCCCATCCCACCTCCTTTCCCTTCTGGGGCAGGACCCCGTAATTACCCTTAGATTTTTCTAGGGGGCAAAGATACCCCATGCTGATCTCTATGGGACAGAGATCCTCTCACAGCAGCATCTAGGTTGTGGATATTGCCTCTTGATCTCCTGTGGCCTAGAGACCCCTACAATTACCCCTGGATTCCTTCCTTCCTTCCTTCATTCATTCACAGAACAAAGAAGCCCCCCACAGGCCGGGCGAGGTGGCTCATGCCTGTAATCCTAGCACTTTGGGAGGCCGAGACAGGCGGATCACAAGGTCAGGAGATCAAGACCGTCCTGACCAACATGGTGAAACCCCGTCTCTACTAAAAATACAAAAATTAGCTGAGCACTGTGGCGCATACCTGTAGTCCCAGCTCCTTGGGAGGCCGAGGCAGGTGAATCGCTTGAACCCGGGAGGCAGAGGTTGCAGTCAGCTGAGATCATGCCATTGCACTCTAGCCTGATGACAGAGGGAGACTCTATCTCAAAAAAAAAAAAAAAAGTCCCCCTCCCCCCCACAAATATTTCCCAGTTCCACTTCTCAGTCAGTGAGTCAGGGATACCCCCACAGCCCTGCCGCAAACCTCTTCCTGGGTTTCTGGAGCCCCTGATCTTGCTAGACCACCTCCATTCTAAGCTGTTCTGATCCTTGATCCTGGGGTTCCCCAGGGGTCCCCACACGCACATCCTCCCCACCTCCGCCCCCCTCCCCAGGTCACATTGATGTCTCTGAGATCCAACAGAGTTTCCGAGCTCTCGGCATTTCCATCTCACTGGAGCAAGCAGAGAAAATTCTACACAGGTGAGTCACTGGGGATCTGGAATCTCAGGTAACACAGGACGCAGTGACCCCTAGGCCATCTCTGTCTTCTGGGCTTCAGACCCAGTCCCAAGGAGGATATAGCTGAGAGGTTGGGGCTTTGAAGTCAGATGGATCTAGCTGGGTGCAATGGCTCCCGTCTGTAATCCCAGCACTTTGGGAGGCCAAGGCGGGCAGATACTTGAGGCCAGGAGTTTAAGACCAGCTTGGCCAACATGATGAAACCCCGTCTTTACTAACAAAAACTGGCCAGGTGTGGTGGCGCATGCCTATAATTCCAGCTACTTAGGAGGCTGAGGCACGAGAATTCCTTGAACCCAGGAGGCAGAGGTTGCAGTGAGCCAAGATCATGCCAGGGCACTCTAGCCTGGGTGAAGGAGTGAGTCTCTGTCTGGAAAAAAAAAAAAAAGGAAAAGAAAAATTCAAATTGAAACCAGACAGATCTGGGACCAGTTGCCTCTCTGAGCCTCAGTTTCCCCCTCTAGAAAATGAGGGTAATGCTGTGACATCTCCAATAGGGTTGATATGAGGAACTGAACCTCCCAAACTGCAAAACCTAGCAGAACCTCACCCCAGCCTAGCCCACCCCCAGGCACTGAGCCTGTCCTCCCCCACCGTCTACCTTCCCCTCCTCCCTACAGCATGGACCGAGACGGCACAATGACCATTGACTGGCAAGAATGGCGAGACCACTTCCTGTTGCATTCGCTGGAAAATGTGGAGGATGTGCTGTATTTCTGGAAGCATTCCACGGTGAGGTGGGGGTGTCTTTCCCAGGCTGAAGGCTGTGCCCTCTTCCCCAGGGCAGGCCTTGCTCCAGTCTCCTAGGGCTTGGATGAGCTGGGCCAGGACTCTGAGAAGGAGAAGGCCCTGGCAGCAGCTGAGGAATGAGGATCTGTTCCTCTCTTCCCCCACTTGGGGTTCAAGGGTCCTGTTGGGGACATCTCTGCTGTCTGATTGGAGCGCAGCCCTTGAGACTTACATGGGGCCTCTGGGGACAGCGTGTGGGGGTTGCGGGTGCAGGGAAGAAAGAGCTCACCAGATGGGGTGCCAGGCCTCCCACCCTCCACCCACACAGCTCCCTTCTGCTGGGTTCTCTGCCTGGATAAATGATTCTACTGCTGAACAGAATTGTTCAAAAACCACGGTCTTCAGAGGATCCAGTGGGAGCCACTAAGAGGGTGGTGGGGGATTGCTCTAGACCCCTGGTTCCTGGGGAAACCATCTATGAGCAGTGCATCTGGTGGGATCTGATGGCATCTGGAGGGGGATCCATCTGTGGGATCTGGTGAGAACCTCTTTGGAGATCCAGAGACTCCAGCCCCAGAGGATTCATGGGGACCCTGGTTGGAAATTCTGTACTCTAGAAGGGAGACGATTCCTGCAAGGGGATTTGCTTTGGAGGAGATCCCTCTGAGATCTTGTGGCTCCCAAAGGATTTGCTGGAGTCCTTACATGGGTCGTGCCTGGGAATATCTTGTATGGCCCTGGAGGGATCTTCTGGAATCCTTATATGGAAGACCCTTGAGTGGGATCCTTCAGTAGAATCTCATTTGCCCTGGAGGGATCTTTTTCTGTTAGAGACAGGGTCTTACTCTGTTGCCCAGGCTGAAATGCAATGGTGTGATCATAGCAGCTTCGAACTCCTGTGCTCAAGCAATCCTCCCGCCTTCGCCTCCTGTGTAGCTGGGACTATAGGCACATGCCCAGCTAATTTTTGTAGAGATGGGGTCTTGCTATATTGCCCAGGCTGGTCTTGAACTAGTGGCCTCAAGGAATTCTCCCATCTTGGCCTCCCAAAGTGCTGGGACTAAAGGTGTAAGCTACTACACCCAGCCTGGAGGGATCTTTATGTCACGGATACTCGAATAGGATCTTTTAGTGGGATCTGGCAGATCCTTGAGTGGGATTTGGTAGTAGTTTCCAAGAGGGATGTTAGGATCTTATAAGGAGGCTGCTAGGTTAGATGCTTTGGTGACACCTGGTAGGACCCAGCAGGACTCTTCTGGGGTCTCCAAGCAAGAGTCATTGGTAGATTCTACAGCATCCTGGGATTCGTGGAGGAGACTCCCCTATTTAGGACTGAGTCACATCTCCTTATCCCTGCCATGGCATGACACCCCCAGCACCTGTATCCTCAGGTCCTGGACATTGGCGAATGCCTGACAGTGCCGGATGAGTTCTCAAAGCAGGAGAAGCTGACGGGCATGTGGTGGAAGCAACTGGTGGCTGGCGCAGTGGCAGGTGCCGTGTCACGGACAGGCACAGCCCCTCTGGACCGCCTCAAGGTCTTCATGCAGGTGAGGGGCCCTGGAGAGACCTGCCCCCGCCCCCAGGCCTGACACCTTGGAAGGGACCTCCAAGCTGTTGTCTCCCCATTCAGGTCCATGCCTCAAAGACCAACCGGCTGAACATCCTGGGGGGCCTTCGAAGCATGGTCCTCGAGGGGGGTGTCCGCTCCCTGTGGCGTGGCAATGGTATTAATGTACTCAAGATTGCCCCTGAGTCAGCTATCAAGTTCATGGCCTATGAGCAGGTGAGGGCAGGTACAGGGAGGAGTGTGCTTGGCACAGGGAAGACTGGGCTGTACATAAAGATTTATGGATTGCCTTGGGGGTTTGGGGTGAACACAGGTCCCCAGGATTGGGCATCTGCTCCCCTGCATGAATGCCCACAGCAGATCAGTTCTGTGGAACCAGGAGAAGAGTGGAATGCAAGGAAGGCTCAACCCCACAGTCCTAACCATCCCTGTGTCTCCCCACCTCAGATCAAGTGGGCCATCCTGGGGCAGCAGGAGACGCTGCATGTGCAGGAGCGCTTTGTGGCTGGCTCCCTGGCTGGTGCCACAGCCCAAACCATCATTTACCCCATGGAGGTGAGAAGGAGGGACCCCAGCGGAGGCCCCATGGCAGGGTGGGGGGCCTGCTGTACCCATCTCACTCCACATTTCATGATATGCATTAGGATTATACCTTTGTCTCTCTCCGATTTGGAGGATAGCTCATCAGAGTAGTGCTATTTCATGTGTAGCCTGTCTGGGTATTACAACTGAGATATAATTTCTGGGAAAGGTAGTGTCAGTTACCCCTGTTTGGATAGTAGTCATGAAAGACAACTGTTTATGAATATGCCTCTTCTAAGGATAGTGTGTCCTAGCTACGTGTTTTCAGATAAATTATTTCAGATTTCAGGTTTCAGGTTTTACAGCATATTGTCTGGATTCTGAAAGTGACAGAAAACTTAAATCATGTCAGCCAGGCGTGGTATCTCATGCCTATAATCCTAGAACTTTGAGAGGCCTCAGGTGGACCACCTGAATTCACGAGTTTGAAACCAGACTGACCAACATGGTGAAACACCATCTCTACTAAAAATACAAAAATTAGCTGGCATGGTGGTGGGCACCTGTAATCCCAGCTACTCAGGAAGCTGAGGCAGGAGAATGGCTTGAACCTGGGAGGCAGAGGTTGCAGTGAGCCAAGATCCCATCACTGCACTCAGCCTGGGCGAGAGAGCAAGACTCTGTTGCAAAAAAAAAAAAAAAAAAAAAACCCTTAAATTATGTCAACAAAGTCTAGAGATGAGCATTTCAGGCCTAGGATGGTAGCTTCAGAGTGTCAGAGATTCAAGGTCCTTCTGTCTATCTTGTTACACAACCTCATAGACCAATGTGGCTGCTTGGGCTCCCTTCACATCCCACACTCCAGCCAAGAAGTGACAAAAGGGGAAACTCCTCCTCACTTCTAAGGATGCTTTCTGAACCTTATATGTATCTCTTTCTCTTCCTTCTCTTTCTTTGGCTAGGATGTAGTGACATAGCCACATACCCAGGGTCTCTGGGAAATGTAGTCTTTATTTCTAGTGGCTGTGCGCTTAATGAAAGTTACAGTTTCTGTTATGAAGGAAGAAAGGAATAAGATACTTGGGGTCTGGGCATGATGGCTTATGCCTGTAACCCCAGCCCTTTGGGAGCTGGAGGTGGGAGGATCGCTTGAGCCCAGGAGTCTGAGACCAGCATGGACAACATAGTGAGCCTCCTTCTCTTTTTTTTTAAATTAAATTTAATTTTTTTTTATTGAGACGGGGTTTCACCATGGTCTCGATCTCTTGACCACGTGATCCACCCGCCTTGGCATCCCAAAGTGCTGGGATTACAGGCATGAGCCACCCACTGCGCCCAGCCTGAGCCCCTATCTCTACAAAAATAACCAAAAGGCTGGGTGTGGTGGCTCACGCCTATAATCTTAGCACTTTGGGAGGCTGAGGCAGGTGGATCACCTGAGGTCAGGAGTTTGAGACCAGCCTGGCCAACATGGTGAAACCCCATCTCTACTAAAATACAAAAATTAGCTGGGTGTGGTGGCGGGAGCCTGTATTCCTAGCTACTTGGGAGGCTGAGGCACAAGCATCGCTTGAACCCAGGAGACAGAGGTTGTGGTGAGCCAAGATTTCGCCGCTGCACTCCAGCCTGGGTGATAGAATGAGACTTTGTCTCAAAAAAACAAACAAAAAGAAACAAACAGAAATAACCAAAAAATAAAAGAAATATACCAGGAGACAGTTTCTGGTGGTGCCACATACGTGCACTTCGGTAACTGTAACTATTTCTAGGTATAGAGATTTGGGGATAGCAGAAGATTCTGGAGTAGGTGGTTTTTAAAATTCAGTTGTTCTCAGGGTATCTGCTTCCAGGAGTAGCTATTTCTAGGTGTCTTCATTCCTGGATGTAGCGATTGGGTGGGGGCAGCTTTTCCAGGGATAACCAGGTTCTCCCCAGGTACTGAAGACGAGGCTGACCTTGCGCCGGACAGGCCAGTACAAGGGGCTGCTCGACTGTGCCAGGCGGATCCTGGAGAGGGAGGGGCCCCGTGCCTTCTACCGCGGCTACCTGCCCAACGTGCTGGGAATCATCCCCTACGCGGGCATCGACCTGGCCGTCTACGAGGTCTGTGGGCAGCCCGCCCCTCCCTCCCTGCTCCCCTCTGGGATATGTCCACAGAACACCCCTTCTCCTTTCCCTGGGGCTGGTTCAGCTGACCTCCTATAGCTAGAGAAAGACAGACATGAGGTGAGGAGCACCTTGGGCATGGGAATCCTGGGGAAGCCTTAGGGGTATGGGACTCTCCCATTTCTCCACTTAGCTTTGATGAGCAGTTCAGCCTTACCGGGTTACCTGAAAGTCAGGGATCATTCTAGCTGAGAGAACCAGAAGAGCAGGCAAAGATGACAAAAATTAGCAGGGAGTGGTGGTGTGTGCTTGTAGTCCCAGCTACTCAAGAGGCTGAGGCAAGAGAATTGCCTGAGCCTGGGAGGCGGAGGTTGCAGTAAGCCCACATCACGCTACTGCACTCCAGCCTGGGCAACAGAGTGAGACTCCTCAAAAAAAAGAAGCAAAGCATGATGGCTCACACCTGTAATCCCAACACTTTGGGAGGCTGAGGTGGGTGGATCACCTGAGATCAGGAGTTCAAGACCAGCCTGACCAACATGGAGAAACCCCATCTCTACTAAACATTCAAAATTAGCTGGGCATGGTGGCCCGTGTCTATAATCCCAGCTACTTGGGGAAGCTGATTCTCCCAGTGGAGAATCACTTGAACTCGGGAGGCAGAGGTTGCGGTGAGCTGAGATCATGCCATTGCACTCCAGCCTAGGCGACAAGAGAGAAACTCTATCTCAAAAAGGAAAAAGCAGGCAAAAATGAGTCTCAAAGACATCCGACTTCCCGGAAACATGTATCGTACCCAGCCTCTGCCACTAAGCCAATGGCATCTTCAGGGCCTGCTCATTTGAGCATCTGCTGTTACCATAACAACCACACCTAATCACCGGCATCGTGAGACCTTTATCGGCAGAGGCAGGTGCAGAGAGTTCTTGCTGTTTCTCTTCCAGAAGCCACATCTGTTGCTTTTACCTTCTCCTAGTGGGATCGCCAGGTCCCCCCAATTAGGATGGTCCTGGATGTCCCCAAGTGTTCCTCCCAAAACCTTTGTATGCAAGACAGGGCCTGCTTCATGGGCATGTGACCCATGAAGTCACAAAAGGACCCAGTGTTCAGAAGGGCCCTATGCTTGGTTTAATGCTCTGCTGCTGCTGTATTGAAATTATTATTATTGTTATTTGAGATAGAGTCTCACTCTCGTTGCCCAGGCTGGAGTGCAGTGGCACAATCTCGGCTCACTGCAACCTCCACCTCCCGGGTTCAAGTGATTCTCCTGCCTCAGCCTCCTGAGTAGCTGGGATTATAGGCGTGTACCACCATGCCCGGCTAATTTTTGTGTTTTTAATAGAGATGGGGTTTCACCATGTTGGCTAGGCTGGTCTCAAACTCCTGACAAGTGATTCACCTGCCTTGGCCTCCCAAAGTGCTGGGATTACAGGCGTGAGCCACCCCACCAGGCCTGAAATTCTTAAATTTTTTCTTTCTTTCGAGACAGACTCTTGCTCTGTCACCCAAGCTAGGGTGCAGTGGCACGATCTTGGCTCACTCCAGCCTCCACCTCCCAGGTTCAAGGGATCCTCCTGCCTCAGCCTCCCCAGTAGCTGGGATTTCAAGTGACCATGACCACGCCTGCCTAATTTTTGTATGTTTAGTAGAGACGGGTTTCGCCATGTTGCCTGGACTGATCTCAAACTCCTGACCTTAGGTGATCCCCCCACCTCAGCCTTCCAAAGTGCTGGGATAATAGGCATGAGCCACCATGCCTGGCCAGTAATTTTTGCACAAGGGACCCCCACCCTTTTACATTTTGCACTGGATCCTGCATATTATGTAGCTGATTCTAATCTAATAGACTCTGCTCGTGACATCCATACCTGCCCTCCCCATCACCCGACATCTAGACGATCAAACGAGACAAGACTGTTGCTCACTCATTTTGTTCCTTTTTTCTTTTCTTTTTGAGATAGAGTCTCGCTTTGTCACCAGGCTGGAGTGCAGTGTCACTCATTGCACTGGAGCTCACTGTAACCTCCTCTTCCTGGGTTCAAGCAATTTTCCTGCCTCAGCCTCCCAAGTAGCTGGGACTACAGGCATGCACCACCACACCCAGCTAATTTTTTGTATTTTTAGTAGAGATGGAGTTTCACCATGTTGGCCAGGATGGTCTCGATCTCTTGACCTTGTGATCCGCCCACCTCAGCCTCCCAAAGTGCTGGGATTACAGGCGTGAGCCACTGTGCCTGGCCCATTTGTTTCTTCATTTGGTTGTTCACTCATTTGCTTAGTGACTATTTCCTGAGCATCTGCTTTGCGCTAGGTACTGTGTGGATTATTGTAGATGTTGAGTCGAATGAGACCAGCATGGTCCCTGCCATCCTGGAATGGCCATTCCCATAAACAAGGCAGGCAATCAGCCAGCAAATAAGATAGTTTCAGCTCCTAGAAAAGCTCTCGGAAGATCACAAGACGGGATTTGTCATCTTCAGTAACAGTGGGCGGGAGGGTGGTTGAGGAACGCCTCCAGGTAGGTGACATTGAAGCCATGGGTTAGGCACATTATCACAAGGCACTGTGCACAAACCTACTGCCCAGGTCTGGATGCAGGAACAAATTTGGCCTTTTGGAGGAGTGGAAGTCTTAGGTAGCTGGGGGGAGCCGATCAGAGCAGGAGATAGGCTCTTCTAAGTGCAATAGGAAGCCATTAAGAGTTGTGAGAAGAGGCCGGGTGCGGTGGCTCACACCTGTAGCCAAGGCAGATGGAACACCTGAGGTCAGGAGTTCAAGACCAGACTGGCCAACATGGTAAAAGCCCATCTCTACTAAAAGTACGAAAATTAGCCAGGCACAGTGGCAGGCACCTATAATCCCAACTACTCAGGGTGCTGAGGCAGGAGAATTGCTTGAACCTAGGGCGGGGTGCAGAGGTTGCAGTGAGCTGAAATCTTACCACTGAACTCCAGCCTCGGTGGCAGAGCAAAAAACTCTGCCTCAAAAAAATTTAAACAAGAGTTGTGAGTAGAAATAAGATGGCTGTATGCAGTGGTTTGTGCCTGTAATCCCAGGACTTTGGGAGGCCAAGGCAGGAGGACTGCTTGAGCCCAGGAGTTTGAGACCAGTCTCTACAAAAACATTTAAAAATTAGCCAGGTGTGGGGGTGCACACCTGTAGTCCCAGCTACTCAGGAGGCTGAGATGGGAGAATTGCTTGAGCCCAGTAGGCAGAGGTTGCAGTGAACTGTGATCGCATCAATGAACTCTCCAGCTTCAGCAACAGAGCAAGACCCCATCTCAAAAAAGAAAAGGAAGGAAGATATAACCTTATTTAATACACTCTTCACCCAAAAATGGACTTTAGACGTCTAAGAGGTTTTAGAAACCCTGCACCCCCTTGGAGTTTCAGAACCTATGTGTTTGTCCCTTGAATGCTCTGAAAGTCCCTCAGTAAAGTGATTTCACTCTTTTTGTTTTTAGCCCAGGGCTGGCCATAGTAATCTAGTCTTTAGAACTGTTTTGTGTGGTATTTTTCCTTTTGTTGAAACAGTCTCAGTCTGTTACCCAGGCTGGAGTGCAGTGGTACAATCTCAGCTCACTCCAACCTCTGCCTCCTGGATTTAAGCAAAATTCTGCCTCATCCTCCCAAGTAGCTGGGATTACAGGTGTGCACCACCACACCTGGCTAATTTTTGTGTTTTTAGTGGAGACAGGGTTTCACCATGTTGGCAAGGCTGGTCTTGAACGCCTGACCTCAGGTGATCCACCCGCCTTGGCCTCCCAAAAAGCTGGGATTACAGGTATGAGCCACCGCACCCGGCCATCTTTTGAACTTCTTTTCAATGGATTGCTTTTAATAACCTGTTAAACATCTATTTGGCAAACACTGTTCTAGACCCAAAAGGAGGCTTCTAAAATTGCAAAGGCAATAATGGTAAGTACTTGCTTATTTTATCTGGTCTGTACCTGGGCTAAGCATTACTAATCCATCACAGCACTGAGTCCCTCTCAACACAATCCCAGTTTCAGGCAGCAGTTTCCAGTGGATTAGGATTGGCACAGGAAATGAAACATATAAGCCTCTCCCAGCCACAAGGCACAAGAGGTCTTGTTCATACAATCGCCTTGGCAGAAGGCTTCAGAAGGGATTAGCTACCATAAAGTCTTCAAGTGCACAGTTCTAGATTCACATGCAGCTGTGAATGTTGGTTCTCACATTTATTTTGTAGCTTTGGGCAATTAACTTCCCCTAAGCCTCAGATTCTTTTCTATAAATAGAGATAATAGGGCCAGGCTTGGTGGCTGGGATTACACCTGTAATCCCAGCACTTTGGAAGGCCAAGATGGCAGATCACTTGAGATCAGGAGTTGGAGACCATCCTGGCCAACATGGTGAAACCCCATCTCTATTAAAAATACAAAAATCAGGCCGGGCGCAATGGCTCACGCCTGTAATCCCACTACTTTGGGAGGCCAGGGTGGGTGGATCATGAGGTCAAGAGATCGAGACCATCCTGGCCAACATGGTGAAACCCTGTCTCTACTAAAAATACAAAAATTAGCTGGGCAGCGTGGTGGCTCGCGCCTGTAGTCCTAGCTACCTGGGAGACTGAGGCAGGAGAATCATTGGAACCCAGGAGGCAGAGGTTGCAGTGAGCTAAGATCACGCCACTGTACTCCAGCTTGGGCAACAGAGCAAGACTCTGTTTCAAAAAAAAAAAGAAAAGAAAAATGCAAAAAATGGCCAGGCGTGGTGGCTCACACCTGTAATCCCAGCACTTTGGAAGGCTGAGGTGGGCAGATCACAAGGTCAGGAGATCGAGACCATCCTGGCCAACATGGTGAAACCCCGTCTCCACTAAAATACAAAAAATTAGCCGGCATGGTGGTGCGAGCCTGTAGTCCCAGCTCCTTGGGAGGGTGAGGCAGGAGAATCACTGGAACCTGGGAGGCAGAAGTTGCAGTGAGTCGAGATTGCACCACTGCACTCCAGCCTGGGTGACGGAGCGAGACCCTGTCTCAATAATAATAGTTTTGGTCTTAGTTTGAGATCCTTCCAAAACAGACCTGGAAACTGGGCAGTGAGGGCAAGTGATTCATTGGGGAGGTAACCAGACAGGGAGTCCATGGATACAGGATGAGTATGTTAGTTTCCTAGGACTGCTGTAACAGAGTATCACAAACTTAAAACAACAGGAAGTTATTGTTTCTTTTGGCTTCAAACAACAGAAAGGTGCTGTCTCTCAGTTCTGGAGGCCAGAGTGCAAAATCAAGGTGTCAGCAGAGCCATACGCGCTCTCAAACTTACAGGAGAGAATGCTTCCTTCCTTCTTTCAGTTTCTGCTTGTTCCCAGCAGCCCTGGCATTCTTTGGCTTGTAGATACATTCACTCAAATCTCTGCCTCTGCTCTCATTTGGCTGTCTTTCTGTGTGTGTGTCTCTGGCTTTGTGACTCTTCTCCTCTGTGGAGACCAGTCATACTGGACTAAGGGTCTACTCATCTTCACTAATTATATCTGCAAAGATCCGATTTCCAAAGAAGTCAACTTTTTTTTTTTTTTTGAGATGGAGTCTTAGTCACCTCGGCTGGAGTGCAGTGGCGCTTTCTTGGCTCACTGCAGCCTCTGCCTTCTGGGTTCAAGCAATTCTCCTGCCTCAGCCTCCTGAGGAGCTGGGATTACAGGTGTGTGCCACCATGCCTGGCTAATTTTTTTATTTTTAGTAGAGACGGGTTTCACCATGTTGGTCAGACTGGTCTCAAACTCCTGACCTCGTGATCTGCCTGCCTCAGCCTCTCAAACTGCTGGGATTACAGGTGTGAGCCACTGTGCCTGGCCAGAACGTCACCTTCTACAGTACTGGGGATTAGGTCATCAACATGCCCCCACCACCACAAAGGGGGACATGATTCAACCCATAACAGTATGTTATCAAGCAAGTTACCATTCCTAGCATATGGAGCTCCAGCCCTCTGGAGGCCTCTGGGAGGCAGCAGAAGACACGCTGCACCAGAGAGGTGAGGGAGCTGAGGTATTGATACACCAAGTCAGTCGTTTGAAGGTTGCATCTGGAGATGGTAATTACCCAGTGCTTCCTGTCCATTCCTAAGTGGTCAGAGTAGGCTGGCCTGGGTTCAGAGAAAGTCCACAAGCAAAATCTTCGGGTAGATGCTGGCAGTAAGAAGTCAGCAGGTCTGAACTGGAGTGGGAAGGGATGAAGGTGGTGCACCCACAGCATTTGCCACAGGCTCTGTCCTTGGAAAGTGTTTTTGTTGTTGTTGTTTGTTTGAGATAGAGTCTTGCTCTTGTTGCCCAGGCTGGAGTGCAGTGGCACAATCTTGCCTCACTGCAACCTCCACCTCCCAGGTTCAGGCGATTCTACTGCTTCAGCTTCCTGAGTAGCTGAGATTATAGGTGCCTGCCACCATGCCTGGCTAATATTTGTATTTTTAGTAGGGATGGGGTTTCATCATGTTGGCCAGGCTGGTCTTGAACTCCTGACCTTAAGTAATTCACCTGCCTCAGCCTCCCAAAGCGCTGGGATTACAGGTGTGCGCCACCAGGCCCAGCTTTTTTTGGGGGGTGGGGGGACACTGAGTCTCACTCTTGTCGCCCAGGCTGGAGTGCATCGCAGCTCAGAGCAGCCTTTAATTCCTGGGTTCAAGCAATCCTCCCACTCCAGCCTCCTGAGTAGCTGGCACCACAGGCATACACCGTCACATCCAGGTTGGTTGGTTGGTTTGTTTCTGTAGAGACAGAGTCTTGCTATGTTGCCCAGGCAGGTGTTGGGCCGCTGGGCTCAAATGATCCTCTTGCCTCGGCCTCCCAAAGTGCTGGGATTACCAGCGTGAGCCACCGCGCCCAGCCTTTTGTTGCTGTTGTTGTTTTTAATGTTTTCTTTGCCCTTCTTGAAGCAAACAAGTTATAAACTTAGTGTCTTAACCAACACAAATATATTATCTTACACTTCTGGAGGTCAGAAATCCAAAATGGGAGTTTTACTGCGGTTTATAAAATCGAGATATTGGCAGGGCTGTGGTCCTTGTGGAGGCTCCAGAAGAAAATCTGTTTCTTTGCCTTGAAAAAGCTTGTAGAAGGCCAGGCGCGGTGGCTCACGCCTATAATCCCAGCACTTTGGGAGGCCGAGGCGGGTGGATCACGAGGTCAAGAGATCGAGACCACCCTGGTCAACATGGTGAAACCCCGTCTTTACTAAAAATACAAAAATTAGCTGGGCATGGTGGCGCGGCCTATAGTCCCAGCTACTCAGGAGGCTGAGGCAGGAGAATTGCTTGAACTCAGGAGGCGGAGGTTGTGGTGAGCCGAGATTGCACCGTTGCACTCCAGCCTGGGTAACAAGAGTGAAACTCTGTCTCAATAAAAAGAAAAAGAAAAAGCTTGTAGAGGCCACCTACACCCCTTGGCTTGTGGTCTCTTCCATCTTCCAGCAGCCTAGCATCTTCCAAACTCTCTCTTGCTTGTGCTTCTGTCTTTACACTACTTTTCTAACTCTCAGAAGGGCCCTTGTGCTGGGCACGGTGACTCATGCCTGTAATCCCAGCACTTTGGGAGGCCAAGGCAGGTGGATTACCTGAGGTCAGGAGTTCGATACCAATATGGTGAAACCCGTCTCTACTAATAACACAAAAATTAGCAGGGGGGCCAAGCGTAGCGGCTCATGCCTGTAATCCCAGCACTTTGGGAGGCCAAGGGGGGCAGATCACGAGGTCAGGAGATCAAGACCATCCTGGCTAACATGGGGAAACCCCGTCTCTACTAAAAATACAAAAAATTAGCCAGGCATGGTGGCGCACGCCTGTAGTCCCAGCTACTTGGGAGGCTGAGGCAGGAAAATCACTTGAACCCAAGAGACGGAGGTTGCAGTGAGCCAAGATCACGCCACTGCACTCCAGCCTGGGTGACAGGGTGAGACTCCATCTCAAAAAAAATAAAATTACCCAGACGTGGTGGCACAGGCTGAGGCAGGAGAATCACTTACCCAGGAGGCAGACGTTGCAGTCAGCCAAGATCGTGCCATTGCACACCAGCCTGGGCAACAAAAGCGAAACTTTATCTCCAAAAAAAAGGGGGGAGGGGGCCTTTGTGCCAGGCATGGGGGCTCATGCTTGTAATGCCAGCACTTTAGGAGGCTAACGCGGGAGGATCGCTTGAGCCCAGGAGTTCAAGACCAGCCTAGGCAAAATAATGAGACTCTATCTTTATAAAAAAGAAAAATAATTTAAAAAAAGAAAAGAAGGACCCTTGTGATGACATTGGACCACTCAGATAATCCAAAATAATCTCCTCATCTCAAAATGCTTAACTGAATCCCATCTACAAAGAGAGTCCTTTGTGTCGTCTCGGGTAACATACACACAGGTTCCGAGATTAGGGCATGGTCAGTACAGGGGACTTGTATTCCACCTACCAGAGGGTGTCCAGGTGAGGACTTGGTGAGGGGATGCAGGGAAAGGGCTGGACCAGCCCCTGGGAAGTATGAAATCCTTAGCTAGTAGCAGCCATTATGGGATTCAGAAGTGGCCAGCAAGGCCTTTGAAGCCAGGGTCCTGGTGTCACCCACCCCAAACTTCCTTACTCCCTTCTCCACTACAGACCCTGAAGAACTGGTGGCTTCAGCAGTACAGCCACGACTCAGCCGACCCGGGCATCCTCGTGCTCCTGGCCTGCGGTACCATATCCAGCACCTGCGGCCAGATAGCCAGTTACCCCCTGGCCCTGGTCCGGACCCGTATGCAGGCACAAGGTGAGGCCTGGGTGGGAGGATGGGGCGGGGGGTGATCTCATCACTTGGGCCCCAGCTCCTCCCAGGTAGAGCCCTGGGATGGGACCCTCCTGGATTTGGATGGTCTTCTCTGGGCCTCAGTTTCCCCATTTGTGACATTGAAATAGGAGTCCTTTACTTTCATGGAGCTGAGGATTAATTAGGAAAACAGGTGCACAGAGTACCAGAAGAGATACCTTGCAGAGTTAGCTGGGATGCCACTGCTGGCAAAGGTCTAGCCTTTCCAGGCTGGTAACTTGAGCTCTAATTTGCAAGCCTGTGTTACCGGGAGCAGGAGGCTAGGAGCAGGGGTAGGGAGCAGTCAGGGCCAGTCTGGTTATTGTTTTTGTCTGTATTTTTTAATGAATTATTTCCCCTCTGTCTCCTCTACCACTACCCTCCCATTCTCCCTGAATCTGTTTTGAGAATTTTCTTGGGAATTTTAGTGTTTGTGTTTTCTGACTTTCACTGGGGATGTGTCAGTGCACAAGATGGACACGGTCCTCACCCTCATAGAGCTCACGGGCTGGAGAGGAAGGAAGATGCCAAATAAATCATTCTGGAATTAAGTATTGATTTAGGGTTGTATAAAGGGGAGAAGAAGCCTGGGCACAGTGGCTCGCATCTGTAATCCCAGCACTTTGGGAGGCCAATGAGGAAGGATTGTTTGAGGCTAGGAGTTTGAGACCAGCCTGAGCAATATAGCAAGACCCCGTCTTTAAAAAAAAAAAAAAAAGAAAGAAATAAAAAAGCCAGGTGTGGTGGTATACGCGCCTGTAGTCCCAGCTACTTGGGAAGCTGAGGCCAGAGGATCGCTTGAGCCCAGGAGTTTGAGGCTGCAGTGAGCTATGCTTATGCCACTGCACTCCAGTCTGGGTGACAGAGGGAGACCTTGTCTCAAAAAAGTGGGTGGGGGCCAGGTGCAGTGGCTCACACCTGTCATCCAGCATCTTGGGAGCCCAAGGAGGTGGATCACCAGAGGTCAGGAGTTTGAGACTGGCCTGACCAGCATGGCAAAACCCTGTCTCTACTAAAAATACAAAAATCATCTGGGCATGGTGGCAGGCACCTGTAATCCCAGCTACTCGGAAGGCTGAGGCAGGAGAATCGCTTGAACCGGGAGGCAGAGGTTGCAGTGAGCCAGGATCGTGCCACTGCACTCCAGCCTGGGGTGCAATGAAGAAGCAAAATTCCATCTCAAAAGAAAATAAAAAGGGTGGGTCGGGGGCAGGAAGGAGCCTGACTTAGACTGGGGCATCGAGGAGGGCTCCCCTGGAGAGCTGGCTCTGGGATAGGGATAGGGGATGGGAGGATGAGTAGGAATCAACTGGGAAAGGAGGGAGGGAACCTGGCTCTGTCCTCTCCCACCAGGGACACCCATACCTGCTCCATTTCTAATTGTCCCCAAACTTGGGGTAAAAAGGTGAGCAGCCATTTCCAAGGTCAATACAGGTCTTGACTCTGAGTGGTAGGTCCCACTGTTAGTCTAATGTCCTTCCCTCCTGCTGCAATGACACCACCTGACCCAACCCTGGGGGGCAGGAGGGGGAAGTGAAAGGGGAACGCTGGCCTTACCTGGCCCCCCCGCCCCCTCCCAGCCTCCATCGAGGGCGGCCCCCAGCTGTCCATGCTGGGTCTGCTACGTCACATCCTGTCCCAGGAGGGCATGCGGGGCCTCTACAGGGGCATCGCCCCCAACTTCATGAAGGTTATTCCAGCTGTGAGCATCTCCTATGTGGTCTACGAGAACATGAAGCAGGCCTTGGGGGTCACGTCCAGGTGAGGGACCCAGAGCCCGTCCCCCGCGATCCCTCACCCCAGTCATGATGTCCCCCACACCTCAACCACGGGAGACTGATGATCCAACCATAGGATCCCCACTCTTTGGCCATGAGATCCCAGCACCCAGATGCTGGATCCTAGATTCGTATGGCCCAACCACTGGGTCATGGCATCCCCATCCTCAGCCAGTAGATCCCAATACCCTAACTCTAGATCCCAGATCCCCCTGTAACCATAACTGTGGATCCCATACTTAAGCAACTCAAGTCTGCTACCCTAACCACAAGGTCCAAGATTATCCACACTCCAGCCCTTAATCCCCATCCCCGAAATCACTGGATCCTGCAGCCCCACATCCCAAGGTGGATCCCACGTTTCCCTGTTCCTCTACTGGGTCCTGGACCTCCACGTCTTAACCACTGGATCCCGCACAAATCAGTGAATGGATCCCGACACCCCAACCACAGAAGCACGAATTCCCTGTACCTCAGCACCCAGACCACAGCTCCTTCGGGCACCAGATCCAGTGTCCTCATGAAATGCTGGATCCTAGATCCCCAACCCCAGATCCCCATGCCTCGAGCCCTGGATCTCCAAGCTCAGCCGCTGAATTCTGGACGTCAACAAACCTCAGCCACCGGATCCTGACAATCACAATGCCTAGATCCTGGGACCCCCATCACTGGATCCCAGATCCCTTCACCCCATCCACTGGATTCCTGCATTGTTTTGTTCTTTACCTCAACACTGGGTCTCAGATCCGTCTGCTCTGACTGCCAGATCCCTCCATTTCAAGCACTACACCTTCCACCCCAGCCACTAGGTCCCAGATTCCCAAGCCCCCACCCACCGGATTCTGGCTCCTAAAGCAAGTGTGGGAGCCCCAGCAGCACAGCAAGTGGATCCTGGCAACTGCAGCTGCTGGATTCCAGATTCTAGATCCCCCATCCCTCCATCCAATCCCTCGATATTGAAACCTCATCTACTGAAGGCAGACCCTGATATTCGAAGGCACTGAATCCCATGCCCTTAACCCCTGGTTTCTGATCCAAATCCTCCAGGCGCCGGATCCCAAATGTTCAGGCCTCAAGTCTAGATCCTGGCAGCCCAGTCACAGCATCCCACATCCCACGCACACTGGAGCCCAGAGCTGGCTTCTCGTGACATGAAATTGAGTGGTCGAGGGAGCCGGTTGGGGAGGAAGCCCAGGTCCTGGCTCCAGAAAACCCTGGGGGGTTGGTCCCAGGTCCTGATACAGCTCATCACCAGGCAGAGATGCACCTGCTGCAACCTGCACGGATGCTGGATTCCCCCTCACCCCACTTTCTCTGCATGGCCACCCCGCTCCCCTGGCCTGGTCCTGTGGGGAAACTGTTCCCTTGAACCACCCTGCTCCCTGCATCCCCACACTTGACAGCATCTTCTGCCCCCTTTCCGCTTTCCAGGCGAATATTCCCAGAGCCGTGTCCCTCCAGAGGGTCCAGTCATTCACTCCTGGGGGCTGGCAAGGAGACAGTCTGAGGCCAGGCACACATGAAGGGGCGTCCCCACCCCAGCACTGCCAGCCCCTCCCCAGGTTTTCAGAGTTGAAAGCCAGGAGCAAACCGGCAAAGACACCCTTCCCTAAACCCAAACACCCAATGATGCAAAAAACAAAAAAAAGAAAACCGCCAAATCCCCAAATTCATTCCAGATCTATTTTTCTACCAGAGAGAGGAGCAGAGTGCCCTCCCCACGCCCATACATTCTGCACTTCATAGTTGTATTCTGAGCTTAGGCTAATCGGGAGACCCCATGGAGGGACTTGGAAAGGGGAATTGGGATTTGGGGAGGGGCTGGAGGACTTCAGCACGATTCCACCTCCTTCCATCTCCACCTCGCCCCACCTCCCTGCCTGTGTGTGTCATTTCAAGGGAAAAGAACAAAAGGAATAAATTTTCTAAGCTCTTTTATTGTGGTTTTTACTGAAAAGGGGGTGAGTGGGCATGGGACCACCTTAGCCTACCCCTAAGGAAGGGACGAGGGGATGCTTCCCAACACACACAGTTCCAAGAGCCAGATGATTCCCTCGTTGAGCCTCAGTTTCCACATCTATAAAATGGGAGCAGGGGAGGGTGTCCATGTTTATAACTCCTTCTAAATTTTTTTTTCAAGTTACACAAGTGTATCCATTTCTTAAAGCTGCCAGACTAAATTATCACAAACGGGGTGGCTTAAAATAATGTGTGAGTGTGTGTGTGTGTGTGTGTGTGTGACACACTCTGCAGCCCAGGTTAAAGGGCAGTGGTGTAATCATAGCTGACTGCAGCCTCCAATTCCTGGGCTCAAGCGATCCTCCCACCTCAGCCTCCCAAGTATCTGGGACCACAGGGACCACAGGCACCTGCACTGCTATGTCCAGCTAATTTTTTTTTTTTTAACAGAGTTTCACTCTTATTGCCCAGGCTGGAGTACAATGGTGCAATCTCAGCTCATCACAACCTCCAGCTCCCAGGTTCAAGCAATTCTCCTGCCTTAGCCTCCTGAGTAGCTGGGATTACAGGCACGCACCACCACATTTGACTAATTTTGTATTTTTAGTAGAGACGGAGTTTCTCCATATTGGCTAGGCTGGTCTTGAACTCCTGACCTCAGGTAATCCACCTGCCTTGGCCTCCCAAAGTGCTGCGATTATAGGCATGAGCCACCACACCCAGCCTAATTTTTTTTTTTTTTAATTGAGACAGGGTCTCGCTCTGTCACCCAGGCTGGAGTGCAGTGGCACATCTTGGTTCACTGCAGCCTACGCCTCCTGGGCTCAAGTGGTCCTCCCACCTCAGCCTCCCAAGTAGCTAGGACTACAGACGTGTGCCACCATGCCCAGCTCACTTTTTGTTTGCTGGTTTGCTTGCTTGTTTGTCATGGAGTCTCACTCTGTTGCCTAGGCTGGAGTGCACAATCTCAGCTCACTGCAACCTCTGCCTCCCAGGTTCAAGCGATTCTCCTACCTCAGCCTCCCAAGCAGCTAAGACCACAGGCGTGTGCCACCATGCCTGGCTGGCTGGCTTGCTTATTTATTTATTTATGAGATGGAGTCTCACCCTGTCACCCAGGCTGGAGTGCAATGGTGTGATTTTGGCTCAGTGCAACCTCTGCCTCCCGGGTTCAAGCGACTCTCCTGCCTCAGCCTCCTGAGTAGTTGGGATTACAGGTGCGCCACCATGCCCGGCTAATTTTTGCATTTTTTGTAGAGACATGGTTTTGCCATGTTGGCCATGTTGGCTGGTCTTGAACTCCTGACCTCAGGTGATCTCCCCACCTCGGCCTCCCAAAGTGCTGACTGGCAGAGGATGACAGGCGTGAGCCACCATGCCAGGTCTAATTATAATTATTATTTCTTTTTTTGTGGAAATGCGATCTCAGCGTGTTGCCCAGGCTCATGATAGACCCATCGGTCTGTTGCCTGCCTCTCTTCATACTGTATTCTCCCTCATATGTATTTGTGTGTCTCTGCCCAAATTCCCATCTTCTTTTTTTTTTTTTTTTGTAATCGAGTCTCACTCTGCCACCCAGGCTGGAGTGCAGAGACACGATCTCGGCTCACTGCAGCCTCCGTCTCCCAGGTTCAAGTGATCTTTCTGCCTCAGCCTCCCAAGTAGCTGGGACTACAGGTGCACACCACCATGCCTTGCAAATTTGTGTATTTTTAGTAGAGATGGGATTTCACCATGTTGGCCTGGCTGATCTCGAACTTCTGACCTCAAGTGATCTGCCCACCTCAGCCTCCCAAAGTGCAAATTCTATCTCTTGTAAGGACAGCAGTCATCAGATTGGTGCCCCCCACCAATCCAGTGTAACCTCATTTTAACTTGATTATATCTGCAAAGACTGTATTTCCAAATAAGGTCACATTCACAGGTTACGGGGGTTAGGGCTTGAACACGTCTTCTTGGGGGACACAGTTGAACCCGCAATGAGCAATTCAAATTCATTGTAGAAAAATATAGAAAATTCAGTGTGGGTGGGGTGGCTCTCACCTATAAGTAATCCCAGCACTTTGGGAGGTCAAGGCAGGAGGATCTCTTGAGGCCAGGAGTTTGAGACCAGCCTGGGCAAGATGGCAAAACTCTGTCTCTCCTAAAGATATAAAAATTAGCTGGGTGTGGTGGAGCATGCCTGTAATCCCAGCTACTCGGGAGGCTGAGGCAGGAGAATCACTTGAACCCGGGAGGCAGAGGTTGCAGTGAGCCAAGATCTGTTTCAAATGAAAAAAAAATTCACACTTCTCTTCCTGCTAGCAGAGGTGTTAAAAATATATTTTTTGATAGAATTCACACTTTTGTGTAACCCCTCTCATGTGTACCAGGGTGGGTTTCTCTGACCAAGAGAGTACAATAGAAGTGATCCTACATCACTTCCAAGAGTTCATTATAAAAGACACTGTCGGCTGGGCACGGTGAATCACTCCTGTAATCCCAGCGCTTGGGGAGGCTGAGGCGGGCAGATCAGTCGAGGTCAGGAGTTCAAGACCAGCCTGGCGAACATGGTGAAACCTTGTCTCTACTAAAAATACAAAAATTAGCTGGGCTTGGTGGTGCATGCCTGTAATCTCAGCTACTCCAGAGAATGAGGCAGGAGAATCACTTGAACCCGGAAGGTGGAGGTTGCAGGGAGGCAGAGGTTGTAGTGAGCTGAGATCGTGCCACTGCACTCCAGTCTGGGCAACAGAGCAAGACTCAGTCTCAAAAAGAAAAAAAAAAAAAAGGCCAGCACAGGTGGCTCACACCTGTAATCCTAGCACTTTAGGAGGCCAAGGCAGGTGAATCGCCTCAGGTGAGGAGTTCAAGACCAGCCTGGCCAACATGGCAAAACCCTGTCTCTACTAAAAATACAAAACTTAGCCGGGTGTGGTGGCAGCTGCTTATAATCCCAGCTACTCAGGAGGCTGAGGCAGAAGAATTGCTTGAACCAGGGAGGTGGAGGTTGCGGTGAGCTGAGATTGCAACACTTCACTCCAGCCTGGGCCAAAGCGAAACTCCATCTCAAAAAAAAAAAAAAAAAAAAAAATGGCTCACAGTGTCTGTAATCCCAGCACTTCGGGAGGCCAAGGCGGGTGGATCGCCTGAGGTCAGGAGTTCAAGACCAGACTGATTAACATGTCTGTACTAAAAATACAAAAATTACCCGGGCATGGCGGCACACACTTGTAATTCCAGCCACTGGAGAGGCTAAGGCAGGAGAATCGCTTGAACCCGGGAAGTGGAGATTGCAGTGAGCCAAGATCACGCCAGTATACTCCAGCCTGGGCAACAGAGCAAGACTCCATCACCAAAAACAAAGAACAAAAACAAACAAACAAAAAACACTGTAGCTACCATCTTGATTATGGATTATGTGCTCCTCTCTGTCTCTTTCTCCTAACATTTGCTCTGAAGGAAGCTGGTGGTCATGGCATGAGCAGCCTTATGGAGAGGACCATGTGGTGAAGAACTCAGCCAATAGCCATGTAACTGACCTTGGAAGAGGATCTCGCTGTCCTGGCCAACATCCCGCTGCAAATCTACCAGGTGCATTCCCTGGATAGTCCAAGCTCTGTGAATCCTTCCACTGGAACCACTGGATCCCAGTACCCGAATCCTGCATCTTAGACTCTTAAACTTCAAACACTGAATCACAGGAACACCTGGCTAAGCTGCTCCTGAGTTCCTGATGCTCAGAACATGGGTGAGATGATCAATGTGTGTTGTGTTAAGCTGTCAAGCTTTGGCAGGGGGTAACTCATCACGTGGCAGTAGCTGGCTAATACGAATGCACCGACATGTATATGATTTTGTTGGTTTTGGTTTTTGAGACAGGGTTCTCACTCTATCCCCATCCCTGGCTGGAGTGCAGTGGTATAATCATGGCTCACTGCAGCCTCAAACTCCCAGGTCAGGTGATCCTCCCACCTCATCCTCGGGAGTAGCTGGGACCACAGGTGCACACCACCATGCCTATTTTTTTTTTTTTTTTTTTGAGATGGAGTCTCACTCTGTGCCCCAAGCTGGAGCACAGTGGCGCAATCTTGGCTCACTGCAACCTCTGCCTCCTGGGTTCAAATTATTCTCCTGTCTCAGCCTCCCAAGTAGCTGGGACTACAGACGCTTGCCACCATGCCCAGCTAATTTTCATATTTTTAGTAGAGACAGGGTTCCACCATATTGGTCAGGCTGCTCTTGGATTCCTGACCTTGTGATCTGCCCACCTTGACCTCCCAAAGTGCTGGGATTACAGGCGTGAGCTGCTGAGCCCGGCCTACTTTTGTTTTTTTTTTTAGAGACCAGGTCTTGCTCTATCACCAAGGTTGGAGTGGAGTGGCACAATCATAGCTCACTGCACCCTCTAATTCCTGTGCTCAAGAGACCCTCCCCCTTCAGGCTCCCAAGTAGCTGGGACTACAGGCGCACATGACCACAGCCGGCTAATTTTTAAAATTTTTTGTAGAAAAATTTCTCACTTTGCTGCTCAGGCTGATCTGGAACTCCTGGACTCAAGTGATCCTCCTGCCTCAGCCTCCTGATAGCTGGGATTACGGGCATGCACCACCACACCCAGCTAATTTTTGTTATTTTTAGTAGACACGGGGTTTTACCATATTGGTCAGGCTGGTCTCAAACTCCTGATCTCAGGTGATCCTTCCACCTTGGCCTCCCAAAGTGCTGAGATTACAGGCGTGAGCCACCGTGTCTGGCCTAGCAATCTTAATTGTGTCTGCAAACTTAATTCCCCTTTGCCATGTAACAAATGTAAGTCAGCCCAGGCTGCTATAAGGAAACACAACAGCAGGGTCTTAAACTGAAGACATCTACTTCTGGCAGCTGGGAAATCCAAGGTCAAAGTGGCTGGCTAGCTCGGTTCCTGCTGAGGGATTCCTTCCTCTCATGCCTTCTTGCTGCATCTTCCCAAGGCTGACAGAGAACAGCGAGAGAAAGAGCTCTGGTTTGTCTTTTTCTTTTTTTTTTTGAGATAGAGTCTTGCTCTGTCGCCCAGGTTGGACGGCAATGGCGCGATCTTGGCTCACTGCAACCTCCGCCTCCCGGGTTCAAGTAATTCTCCTGCCTCAGCCTCTGGAGTAGCTGGGATTACAGGAGCCCATTAAAAAAATTTATTATCTCAAAATTATTATTGTCCATTAATTGATAATAATAATTTTGGCAGGACACAATTCAACTTATTCTTTTTTTGTTTTGTTTTTTGAGACGGAGTTTCGTTCTTGTTACCCAGGCTGGAGTGCAAAGCGAAATCTCGGCTCACCGCAACCTCCACCTCTCGGGTTCAAGCGATTCTCCTGCCTCAGCCTTCCAAGTAGCTGGGATCACAGGCATGCGCCACCATGCCTGGCTAACTTTTGTATTCTTAGTAGACACGGGGTTTCACTATGTTGCCCAGGCTGGTCTCGAACTCCTGACCTCAGATGATCCGCCTGCCTCGGCCTCCCAAAGTGCTGGAATTACAGGCATGAGTCACTACAACCGGCCCACAATTCAATGTATAACAATCACATATTCATGGGTTTGGGGATCAGGAGGTGGACATTTGGGAGGAAAGGGGCCATCCCGCTGCCCATCACACCCAGTGAGGTCACAGGGGCGTCTGTGACTTCATTGTCCCCTAGGTCTCCCAGGCAACAACCCTCCCACTAGACACTCCCGCATGGTAGCTGGACCAGCAAACGCCTCTCAGGGATTTGAAGCCCAGTTTCCTAACTTCCTCCATGGGCGCTCCGCCTGGGGAACCTGAGAACCCTTGCTCAAGGATCCAGACGCTGTTTAGGAAGGTGAAGACCTTACTCACCAAACCCCCTCTTCCGCCCCCACCTCCGCCTCCACCCCACTCCTGGAAGCCTGGCTGTACACACGTATATGGGTACATGCATGACAACAGTCTGGAACATCTCCTGTCACAGCAGGTGAGTTTTGGAAACACAGGTGTCCCAGCACCTCTGGTCAGCCCTGCAGGGAGAGGCCAGGTTACCCACATCCTCTCTGGAGCCCACTCCCCTGCTAACAGACCTAGAATTCCACCTTGAAGCAGGGCAAGGCAGGAAGGCAGGGTGCCATGGTTCACACCTGTAATCCCAGCACTTTGGGAGGCTGAGGCGGGCAGATCACCTGAGGTCAGGAGTTCGAGACCAGCCTGTCTAACATGGAGAAACCCCATCTCTACTAAAAATACAAAAATTAGGCCGGGTGCAGTGGTTCACGCCTGTAATCCCAGCACTTTGGGAGGCCGAGGCAGGCAGATCATGAGGTCAGGAGTTCAAGACCAGTCTGACAAGATGGTGAAACCCTGTCTCTACTTAAAAAAAGAATATGGCCAGGCGCGGTGGTTCACGCCTATAATCCCAGCACTTTGGGAGGCCGAGACGGGTGGATCACGAGGTCAAGAGATCGAGACCATCCTGGTCAACATGGTGAAACCCCGTCTGTACTAAAAATACAAAAATTAGCTGGGCATGGTGGCACACGCCTATAGTCCCAGCTACTCGGGAGGCTGAGGCAGGAGAATTGCTTGAACCCAGGAGGCAGAGGTTGCGGTGAGCTGAGATCACGCCATCGCACTCCAGCCTGGGCAACAAGAGCAAAACTCTGTCTCAAAAAAAAAAGAAAAGAAAAGAAAAGAGAGTCTATATGATATCAATTCCTTTTATCACTCAATATAAGAACAAGCTTTGGAAATAGTCCCTACTTGGGAGGCTGAGACACAAGAATCACTTGAACCCCAGAGGCGGAGATTGCAGTGAGCCAAGATCGCACTACTGCACTCCAGCCTGGGCGATAGAGTGAGACTATCTCAAAAAAAAAAAAAAAAAAAAACCGAGTTGGGGGAACAGGATGGGTCTTTCACCAGGAGGGCGCCCTAGAGCTGTGTCTGGGGAAGGTGCCCCTGCCTGGCAGAGGATGAGGGAGAGCTGGGTCTGCCCTGCGGGTGCTGGACACAGGAGAGCAGCTGATGGTCCCCACGGAAGTCCTGGAAGTGGATAACAAGGGGGCCCTGTGGAAGTTTCTGCTCTCAGGAGCTATGGCTGGGGCGGTGTCTCGCACAAGCACAGCCCCTCTGGACAGAGCCAAGGTGTACATGCAGGTGCGTGGGGGTGGGGGGAGGATGGGACCCAGTGCTGGAGCCACTGGGGAGGACATGGGGTGGGGACAGATAGAGTTGGCATGGATGGAGTTCAGGATGGGAGTGCTGGCTGGAGTTGGGGCTCTCCTGGACTGGCCGAGATTGATGTGGGTGGTGATGGAGCTGGTGTGGACACAGCTTGGAGTCGAGTTGGAGAAGAGGTTGGGACAACTTACCAGGGACAAGGAACAACGCTGGGCCCAGGAGTGGGTGGGAAGTCAGGGAATGGGGGGTGGGGGTCTTTGGATGAGTTTAGACAAGGTAGGGCCTGGGTGCAGTGGCTCACGCCTGTAATCCCAGCACTTTGGGAGGCCGAGGCAGGCAGATCACCTGAGGTCAGGAGTTTGAGACCAGTCTGGCCAACACGGTGAAACACTGTCTCTACTAAAAATACAAAAATTAGTGGGCATGGTGGCAGGTGCTTGTAATCCCAGCTACTCAGGAGGCTGAGGCAGGAGAATTGCTTGAACCTGTGAAGTGGAGGTTGCAGTAAGCCGAGATCACACCACTGCACTCCAGCCTGGGCAACAGAGTGAGACTTCGTCTTAATTTAAAAAAAAGAAAAAAAAAGTAGGACTGGAGCCATCCCAAGCGGGATATCTCACAGCTGCTCTCTCAGCTGGTCGGGAGGCTGAGGCAGCAGAATCACTTGAACCTGGGAGCTGGAGGTTGCAGTGAGCCGAGATTCTGCCACTGCACTCCAGCCAGGGTGAAAGAGCGAGAAAGAGAGAAACAGAGGGAAAGGAAAGGGAAAGGGAAAGAAAGGAAAGGAAGAAAAAAGAGGGAGGGACAGAGGGAAGGCAGGAAGGCAGGAAGGAAGGAAGGAGGGGAGGAAAGAGAGAGAAAAGGAAGGAAGGAAAGGAGGGAGGGAGGGAGGGAGGAAGGGGACTGGAGAGAAGATGAAGAAGAGGGATGAGGCAGGAATGTGGGTTGTTACTTTGAATCTGTGTTGTATGCAATTCAAGAATTGGCCAGGGAAGGAGCTGAAGGAACGGGGATGGACGGGGATGGACGGGGATGGGTTGGGGTTGGGTGGCTGGGGAGGTGCAGGTGCAAGCAGGGGCTCCTCCAGGGTCCTCCCTCCACCCAGGTCTACTCCAAGACCAACTTCACCAACGTGCTGGGGGGGCTACAGAGCATCGTCCGGGAGGGGTGCCTCCGCTCCCTGTGGCGGGGCAACGGCATCAACATGCTCAAGATTGCTCCTGAGTACGCCATCAAGTTCTCCGTATTCGAGCAGGTGAGGAGCGAGCTCAAGCCCAAACCCCTCCTGTACCCCCCAAAGTCCAAGCCCATGTTCAAGACGCATGTTCACCCTCCAGAGCCCAGGCCTCTTTCCTGCATGGGTTTTGTGTGGGAGGGTGCCCGGCTTCTCTCTCACCCTCCTCTCTCCTGTCCCAGTGCAAAAACTACTTCTGTGGAATACAAGGGTCCCAGCCCTTCCAGGAGCGTCTCCTCGCCGGCTCTCTGGCTGCGGCCATCTCCCAGACCCTCATCAACCCCATGGAGGTAAGAGAACATCTGGCCCACAGGTGAGGAAACACCGTGGAAATTAGTTACCCAGGTTGCTGGGGCTACTTCCGCCTCCTCCTTCCTCCCGGCCTCCTCCCCTCCTCCTTTCTCCCTCCTCCTCCCCTCATCTTTTCCCCTTCTCCTTCTCTCGTCTCCCTCCTCCTTTCTCCCTCCTCCCCCTTCACCTGTTCTTCCTCCTCCTGCTCCTCTCCTCCTCCCTTCCTCCTTTCTCCCTCCTTCTCCCTTCCCCTTTTCTCCCTCCTTCTCCCTTCCTTCCCCTCCTCCTCTCCTCTCCTACCTCTCCTTCCTCCCCTTCACCTCTTCCTCCTCCTCCCGTCCTTCCTCCTCCCCTCCTCATCCTCTCCTCTTTCTTCTCTTCTCCCTCCTCCCCTTCACCTTTCTCTCCTCCTTTCTTCCTCCTCCTCCTGTCTTTTCTCCCTCCTCTTTTCTCCCTCCTCCCCTTCACCTCTTCACTGCCCTAAGGATCCCCTGTTCTCTACCTATTCACTCCCTTTCTTTTCCCCCCAATCCTTGATCTTTTTGCCATAAAGTTTTGCCCACCTCAGCCTCCCAAAGGTCTAGGATGACAGACATGAGCCTTCTTCCCTCACTCTCTTGGCCTTTGCCAGCATTTGTGCTTCAGAACTCAAAATTCAGAGAGCATCCCAGAGAATCTGACAGATCTGGGTCTGAAACCCAGCTCTTTGCTTTCCTGAGCCTCATGTTCCTTGTTTGTAGGGTGGGGACAATGGCCACCCCTGAGGGTCATTAACAGGATTTAATCAAAGGAGCTGCCTTATTCCCCACCATCCCCAGGTGCTGAAGACTCGGCTGACCTTGCGCCGGACAGGCCAGTACAAGGGGCTACTGGACAGTGCCAGGCAGATCTTGGAGCAGGAGGGCACCCGCGCCCTTTACTGCGGCTACCTGCCTAATATGCTCAGCATCATCCCCTACGCCTGCATGGACCTGGCCGTCTATGAGGTATGGGTCCTGCAGAGAGGGTGGCGGGGACCACCAGAGCCCTGGCTCCTGGTGAGCTTTCTCCTGGCCCCCTTCTCTTGCAGATGCTCCAGTGCTTCTGGCTGAAGTTAGGCAGGGATATGGGGGACCCCAACGGCCTGGTCAGTCTGTCATCTGTGATGCTGTCCACGACATGTGGCCAGATGGCCAGCTACCCACTGACCCTGGTGTGCACCAGGATGCAGGCCCAAGGTCAGCCGGCGCCCCCACCCCCCCAGCGGCCACTGCGCATGCCCCTTCCCCGCCCGGGTGGTCTCAATTTCTCATCTTCCAAAATCGAGTCCCGAACCCTGCCTGTCTGATCCCGGCCCACCTTCGATGGCTTATTTGGGTAGAAACACCTGAAATCTAAGAGATTTGGGGAGTGTGCGCAAGGCTAGTCTGGGGACACTTTCAAGAGAAGAGTGGTGGATGAAGGACCTGTTTTGAGATTGGTGGATTGTTTCGGGGGACTGAGTCAATTTGAGGCAGTCAGATTTGATTTTTTTTTTTTAGACAGAGTCTCACTCTGTTGCCCGGGCTGGAGTGCAGTGGTACGATCTCGGCTCACTGCAATCTCTGCCTCCCGAGTTCAAGCAGTTCTGCCTCAGCCTCCGGAATAGCTGGGATTACAGGCATGCGCCACCACGCCCAGCTAATTTTGTATTTTTAGTATAGACGGGGTTTCACCACCTTGTTCATGCTGGTCTCAAACTCCCGACCTCTGGTGATCCACCCACCTTGGCCTCCTAAGTGCTGGGATTACAGGCTTGAAGCACCATGCCCAGCCTTTTTTTTTTTTTTTTTTTTTGAGGCGGAATCTCACTGTGTCGCCCAGGGATGGGATCTCAGTTCACCGCAACCTCAGCCTCCTGGGTTCAAGCGATCTCCTGCTTCAGCCTCCCAAGTACCTAATTTTTGTATTTTTACAAATTAGCCCAGATCATTTTTGTTTATTTATTTATTTATTTATTTTATTCACCTGGATGCAGGTGGGCTAAGGCCGAATAGGGTGTTTGCCTATTTATTTATTTACCGAAATGAAGTTTCACTCCTGTTGCCCAGGCTGGAGTGCAGTGGCAGGATCTGGGCTCACTGAAAATTCAGCCTCCCAAATTCAAGCAATTCTCCTACCTCAGCCTCCATAGTAGCTGGGATTACAAGGCACATGCCACTATCCCTGGCTAACTTTTGAATTTTTAGTAGAGATGGGATTTCACCATGTTGGTCAGGCTGGTTTCAGACTCCTGACCTCAGGTGATCCGCCCTCCTTGGCCTCCCAAAGTGCTGGGATTACAGGCGTGAGCCACTACCCCTGGCTGGATTTGGAGAGTTTCCAGGATTACAAGGGAAATGGCAATGAGTTTTAAGGAACCCATTAAGACTTACTGTACTCACCTAAAAATCCTACCCCAGCCCTAAAATTTACCCTAATAAAAATCACTAAAACTGGCCAGGCACAGTGGTTCACACCTGCAATCCCAGCATTTTGGGATGCCAAGATGGGCAGGTCACCTGAGGTCAGGAATTCAAGACCAGTCTAACCAACATGGAGAAACCCTGACCCCGTCTCTACTAAAAATACAAAATTAGCCGGGTGTGGTGTCGGGCACCTATAATCCCAGCTACTTGGGAGGCTGAGGCAGGAGAATCGCTTCAACCTGGAGGCAAAGGTTTCAGTAACCTGAGATTGCGCCCCACTGCACTCCAGCCTGGGTGACAGAACAAGACTCTGTAACAAAAACAAAAACAAAAAAATCACTAAAACTCACATCCATCTCCCAATGGACCCTTACAAACTTCCCCAATGTGACCCTGATTCCCCAAACTGGCCCCAAAGACAAACACCCCAAACGTGACCTCCCAACTTCTCCAAATCACACCCAGTACTGAATTGCCTCAAAAGCCAACATAGTTTCTAAACTCACAAAGTCTGACCTTTAAACTCCCCAGCACTCACACCCACTTCTCCCACTTCTCTGAGAACTCCCCAAACCTGACTACCTCCCAATGAACTCAGCTCCCAAAACAATCCACAAACCTCAAAATGGATCCTTAGTCCACCACCTTGATTTTTTTGTTTGTTTTTTGAGACAGAGTCTCACTTCCGTCACCCAGCCTGGAATGCAGTGGTGCGATCTCAGCTCACTGCAACCTCCGCCTTCTGGGTTCAAGCAATTTTCCTGCCTTAGCCTCCCAAGTAGCTGAGACTACAGGTGCATGCCACCATACTCAGCTGATTTTGGAATTTTAGTAGAGATGGGAGTTCATGATGTTAGCCAGGCTGGTCTCGAACTCCTGACCATAAGTGATCCATCCCCCTTAGCCTCCAAAAGTGCTAGGATTATAGGCATGAGCCACCAAGCCCAGCCACCACCCTGATCTTCAAAATGTCTTCATAGTACCCCTGAGCACATTCCCAAAATCTAGCAGATTTCAGATGTTCCCTTGTAAAATAAGCTCTGATGTTTTCTAAGATGTTCCCAGGCTGGGCAACAGATTAAGACCCTGTCTCTGCAAATAATAATAAGTTTTTAAAAATTGTCTGGGGCGTGGTGGCTCATGCCTGTAATCCCAACATTTTGGGAGGGCAAGGTGAGTGGATCACTTGAGGTCAGGAGTTCAAGACCAGCTTGGCCAACATAGCGAAACTCTGTCTCTACTAAAAATATAAAAGAATTAGCTGTGGTCCCAGCTACTTGGGAGGCTGAGGCTGGAGGACTGCTTGAGCTCCTCCTCATGGGAGGTCGAGGCTGCAGTTAGCTGTGATCATGCCACTGCACTTCAGCTTGTTCGACAAAGCTAAGAGGAAGACCCTATCCCTACCCCTGCCCCCTAAGAAAATTTTCTAAAATGAATTATGAAAACTCATACTCAGAAACTCCCCTACTCCTCCTAAAACGAACCAATTTCTGGCCGGGTGTGGTGGCTCACGCCTGTAATCCAAGCACTTTGGAGGCCAAGGCAGGCAGATCACCTAGTCGGGAGTTCAAGACCAGCCTGACCAACATGGTGAAACTACTTCTTTTAAAAAAAAAAAAAGTAAACTAAAAACGAACCAACTTCTTCTAAGACTCTTCAAAACTCCTTTCCTACTGACCCCAGGGCCCCTACCCGTGGCTTCAGCAACTGCCCAAAACATTCCAGACTCCTAGGAGGCTGGGTCATCACTGGTTTAGTCCTGATCTTGCTTGTGTCCCTGCAGACACCGTGGAGGGCTCGAACCCCACCATGCGTGCAGTCTTCCGGCAGATCCTGGCCCAGCAAGGCTGGCTAGGGCTGTACCGAGGCATGACCCCCACGCTACTGAAGGTGTTACCAGCAGGTGGCATCAGCTATGTGGTGTACGAAGCCATGAAGAAAACCCTGGGCGTATAGGCTGTGAGCTGGACGACAGCCTAGGCTGAAATGGGATAGGCGGACCTGATGACCCCTGGCCCCAAAGAGCCCTCAAGGCCTCAAGGCTCAGGCCCTGGAGCAGTGTTTGGTGGCAAAAGCAGGCTCGGGGTTGCCGGGGGAGTTGCTGGGTCAGAAGATTCCTGAGGCTCCCTCCCCAGGATGTAGCCTGAGACAAGAAACTTCGAGTCCAGTCTGGGTCCCTGTGGGTCGACCTGGCTCCGGGGCGGAATGGTGAACATGGCAGACAACCAGGAATAAAGAGATGGTTTTGGCTGAACGTGTCTGGATACCTGGGCTAGGAGTGGAAACGGGTGCATGAGATCCCTGGATCCAGCAGGGGAGCTGGGGACCTTGGGACTCTGGGTCCTGAATGGGAATTTGTGTCCAGGAGAGGAGATAGGACCTAGGATAGGAGCTTGAGGCTTGGATCCCAGGGCCTTATGCGAAGGGAGTAAGGGGTATGAAGTGAGGGGTTGTGATGCCTCGATCCAGGTTGTTGTAGACTCGGGTGGGGGCTGGTTCCTTGAGTCCCGCAAGATAATTTTTTTTTTTTTTTTTTTTTTTTTTGATATAGAGTCTCCCACTGTTGCCTGGGCTGGAGTGTAGTGGCACAATCTCGGCTCACTGCAACCTCAGCCTCCTGAGTAGCTGGGATTACAGGCGCCCGCCACCACGTCCAGCTTATTTTATGTATTTTCAGTAGAGACGTGGTTTCACCATGTTGGCCAGGTTGGTCTCGAACTCCTGCCCTCGTGATTCGCCCGCCTTGGCCTCCCAAAAGGCTGGGATTACAGGCGTGAGCCACTGCGCCCGCCCTTCCTGCAAGAGCTGGAAGCTCTAGATGGGTGGAGGTCGAGAGAGAAGAGGGCACAGGGGATCCCGGGTTTCCTGCTCTCCGGTCTCCCCATCCCCGGAAGCGCTCGATCTCTAAGGCTTCAAGCAGGCCACGTGCCGGGCCTACCCAGCCAGGCTCCAGGGGAGCTAACACAGACGTCAGGCCCGAGTTCGGGCAGCCGGTCGCCACCGCCCACGTCGGCTGCCATTCACTCCAGCTCCCGCTAATCCCCTCTCGCAGTCTGGTGGCTGACTCCGCCCCAACGCAACGGCGCTTCCACTGGCTCCCACCGAAACTGGGCGCCTTGATTTCCTTCATTCCCATTTGTCCAGACCAGTGTCAGTTCCGAACACCCACCCATGTCACTCAGCCATTGGTTTAGAAGTCAGGGATAGAAAAGGATTCTGGTTAAGAAGGGAAGCAATTAAAGTCCAAAGCCAACCTCATCACCCAGAACTCATCAGGGATTGGATTAAGCTGACTACCCATCTTCACAAGCACCGCCCCTCACGTGCACTCATTGGCTTGCGCCCACGACTATCAAACCGAACGCCCTCCCAGCCAGTCCAAAGGAGTCTTTCACTAGGCCCTGCCTTACAGTCCACGTGACTCTTCGGAACCGTCAATCTAATTCTGAAGCCGCCCCGCGAATCTGGAACTCGCGCTTCATTGGGCCTCCTACCTTCGCAGATCCCCGTCATTTGCCCGCCCAGCACCGGCTACTCGCAACTATTGCCTCTGAGAGCTGTCGGTCACCCTGAGCCTCCCGCCCACTGACCCTCGCTGCACTCCGATTGGCCACCTCCTTCAGAGCCCGCGATTGGTGTCCGGGGTGCGGCAGCTGCCTGCCACTGGCCCGCGAGAGCTGTCCGTCACGCCGGCGGCGGGAGGGGGCGACCCTCTCCCCCCTCGTCGTCTTCCCAGCGGCTGGGTTCCCAGAGTGCTCTGCGGCCGTGTGGAGCGAGGCCTTGTTCCCGCGTTGAGCCGCTGCCGCCGCCGCCGCCTCCTCAGCTTCAGCCTCCGCGCCAGGCCCGGCCCCGCCGCGCCATGTCGGACTACAGCACGGGAGGACCCCCGCCCGGGCCGCCGCCGCCAGCCGGCGGGGGCGGGGGAGCCGGGGGCGCCGGGGGAGGCCCTCCGCCGGGCCCGCCAGGCGCGGGGGACCGGGGCGGCGGCGGCCCCGGCGGCGGCGGCCCGGGCGGGGGGTCGGCCGGGGGCCCCTCTCAGCCGCCGGGCGGAGGCGGCCCGGGAATCCGCAAGGACGCGTTCGCCGACGCGGTGCAGCGGGCCCGCCAGGTGAGGAGGCCAAAGGCCTGAGGGGCGCGCTCGCGCTCGCGCACAGGCGGGGGAGGGGGCGGGGGTCATGTGCGCGCGCGCGCGCGGGGTCGTGGAGGGGGGGCCGGGGCCGTCGCGGGGTCACGTGGGCGGTAGGCGGGGGCCTGGCCCTCCCGCGGTTCCTCGAGTGGGCTCCCTGCGGGTGACCCCCCTGCAGGAGGTAGGGGCGCACTGGGGGTCACCAGGAGCCGTCCTGGATGTGCAGGTGCCCCGGAGCTTGGGGACGCACTTTTGGGACTCCCTCACCCCCCCGTCTGAGGACACGCCTGGTGGCAGAGGTCCACCTTACCGGGCGGAGGGTCTTTACCGTCTCTTTCATATCAGGGCAAAGGGCAGATGTGTGTCCCCAACTCAATCCATTTCTGTCCCCTTCCTAGGAGGAAGGGACATTGTGGGGGTGGGAGGGACAGTCCTTTCTCTTGAGTCGGGAAAGTGGATGGGGGACCTGTCTAGGGCTGAGCACTTGGGTGAGATGGGGCAGATGAGGATAGGGACTGGCTTTTGGATGGTTTCGTGGCTTGAAAGCGTGGTCTGTGTCTTTGGGGGAAAGAGGGAGGGTCTCCCACCACCGTGTCTTGAGGCGTGATGACAACAAGGAAGTGTCACGTGCTTCTAGGACTGACCTCTCCAGCTCCATTTGCAGCCTCTCCATGGCTTGGAGGGGTGGGGGTCGGTAGAAAGGGAGGACTTTGCCGCCTTTCGGGAAACAGACAGGCTCCAGGGCTGTCCCAGCGCCTCCGGGGCTGGAGACTGGCTCCTCCCAAGGTGGGAGGTCCCGTTAGGTGAACGCCTGTGTTCTGGCCCTCTGTGGTCTCTGACTTCCTCACCTTTGGAGTTGGGTGGGTTCTAACGTGCATTTGGTCTGATTGCCCAGGGAACTGTCTTGATTATGGGACAGCTTGAACGGAGGGAGCTGTTGCTGTCAGTTGGTGGGGAAAGGCCCCCTGTGGGCATCCCATGAGCTTTGGCTCAAGGGCAGTGTAGAGTTTTCTGTGGAGACTGGTGGAAAGGGAGATTCTTTAACCCAGACTCTGATTTTAAGTTTGCTGGATTGAGGTTTCTTTAAATTTGCTCTTCACATGTCTGAGATGTAATTTGTATCCCAGAGAGTCTTGTTTTGGGTGTTTTGTTTTGATTTTTGAGACAGAGTCTCTGTCACGCAGGCTGGGGTGCACTAGTGCAATCTGAGTTCACCACAGCCTCCGCCTCTTGGGTTGAAGTAATCTTCCTGCCTCAGCCTCCCAAGTAGCTGAGATTATAAGTGTGCACCACCACACCCAGCTAATTTTTGTATTTTTAGTAGAGATGGGGTTTCACGATGTGTCTGCCAGACTGGTCTCGAACTCCTGACTTCCAAGTGATCCTCCCACCTCGGCCTCCCAGAGTGCTAGGATTGAATTACAGGCATGAGCCACTTCGCCCAGCCATCCAGAGAGTCTTGTTTTGGTCAGATGAGGATTTCATATACCTTGAAGTGATCACTTTTCTCAAATTTTTTCAATAAATTGATACAAAGATTTTGAGAGTGAAGGAGGTAGGAGAAAGTTGAACTCTTCAGCATCCCAGGAGAACTGAGCTAAAAAAAAAAAAAAAAAAGACCAACTGGTTATGTGAGCTGGGGCCACTGGTAGGAGGAAGTGTCTGAAAGCTCCTGGAGACGACCTGGGGACCCTCCTTGGCACCCGAGCCTCTGTTCCTTTAACCCCTAGGACCAAGTCACTGTGGATTATGGGCTGGGCACAATTTTTTGTCTGTTTTTGTGAGACGGAGTCTTGCTCTGTTGCCCAGGCTGGAGTGCAGTGGCCACAATCTCGGTTCACCATCAACTCTGCCTCCAGGGTTCAAGCGCTTCTCCCGCCTCAGCCTCCCAAGTAGCTGGGAGTACAGGCTTGAGCCACCAACGCCCAGCTGATTTTTTTGTATTTTTAGTACAGACGGGGTTTTACCATGTTGGCTAAGCTGGTCTCGAACTCCTGACCTCATGATCCTCTCGCTTCAGCCTCCCAAAGTGCTGGGATTATAGGCATGAGCCACTGCGCCCGGCCTGCTAGCCACAATTAAGACACAAATCCCAGCAGAAGGGAAGAGGGGAATTTTGATATTCCCGGATAACTGGTGAGAACCTTGAGGCCTGGGTTCAAAACTCCTCCTAGGATGTCTTAACCAACAGACCCTTCCCTGAATTGGAGGGCCAAACACCACGACTTGATGGGCTTTTGTAACCAGGAGATGTTCTGAGAAGTTGAGCTGGGCGCCATGGAGGGTTGTTTTTTGTGGTAATTCTTCTGTGCTTACTACTTTATTCTAGATTGCAGCCAAAATTGGAGGCGATGCTGCCACGACAGTGAATAACAACACTCCTGATTTTGGTTTTGGGGGCCAAAAGAGACAGTTGGAAGATGGAGGTAACTCCCTGCTGCTGCCTTTAGTTGAGGAGGAAGGGCTGGGGGCAGAAAGAGGTGCTTTTGTTTGAGTGTGGTTCAGAGTGGGTGGGTGTCGCTGCTGTTTGGTCTTTTAAAACCTCAGCATTCCCGGCTTTGTTAATTCTTTTTGTTCCATCTGCCATCCTGAGCTATCAGGTGGCAGAGAGGAGGGCAGATTGATTGTGACTGGGTCGAAGTTATAAGTTCCCAAGATGATTCCTCCCCTTCTGGGAGGCTGAGGCAACCTGGAGCAGTTACTAACGCTTGATGTGAAGTTAGCCCGGCCCTGGGGCACGCAGCGTGACCCCAAGTAGCTGGTGTAGCCAGTGATCAACTCCTGACCAACTCTACTGTTAACCTGGACACCCCTTCCTGCTAGGGGCAGGTCCTGTCCTAAGCTGGGAGGACTCAGGTGCCTGGTGGTTTTGTGTGTTCTGAAGGTTTTTTTTTTTACTCTGAGCATTGGTCAAGTCTGGCTCCCCTCTGGGGCGGGTCTCTCTTAGGCTCCTGTCTCAACTCTAAGGGTGGGGATAGAAGGGGACTATTTACCTTGGACATGTGGCACCAGCATCAGGTTTGAGGCGGCCGTGGGTGGGTGGGTGCTGCATCTGTCGTCCTCTCTCTTCCCAGATCAACCGGAGAGCAAGAAGCTGGCTTCCCAGGGAGACTGTAAGTCCAGGGGGTCTGCAGGCGGACATGGCTTCAGGGGCTTGAGGTTTTTCAGGAGTTAGGAGATACAAGCACTGAGGAGGTAGCAGCTCTTTACAGAGGCCCCTGGTGCTTCCATTCTGGGGCCCATACATTTGAGGGATCCTAGGACCCCTGAAATAGAGGCAGATGTACTCTGTGCTTTTGTGGGGAGGGGTCCACAGCACACATCAGGCACTGGAGTAGGCTGGGACCATGGTGCCAAGCTCTGCCCCCTCTGCCCCTGGGGCAGGCAGTGCCAGGTACCCGAGGAGGAGCTAAGCCAGTCTTTGCTTTGGGTTTTCTCTCTGCAGCAATCAGTTCTCAACTTGGACCCATCCATCCTCCCCCAAGGTAAGCCATGGTGGAGCCCACACAGCTTTCTCATCTGTTGGCCAGCAGACTGGCCTTTCTTGCTGACTTTGGGAGGGCTCTGTCTGGGTGCTGCAGCTCTCAGGTTTTATCGGCTATTGACAGTTGACCAGAAAGTGCTCAGATGGAAATGAGGCAGAGGAGCTGCCTCCGTTCCTCTTACCCCTTGTCTGTAGGGCTGTGGGAGGAGAGAGTCGTGGCAGTCACTGTGGTGACAGCATGGTCTCCGCACCCTATGGCTTTCTCCGCCGGGGTGGGGACTCTGAGCAGCACAGGTGTCTTCTTAGAAGAGGCTGGGAAGGCCTTGCTTCCCTCCCTCATGCATCTTCTGCAAGTGCTCATCCCACTCAGTGCTGTGGAGCTCAGGGCTCTTTGCCACCTTTTTGCCCCCCAGATGGACTGAGGTGAACCTGATACAGGTCAGTTGTGAGGGGTCGTTTTTTTTTTTTTTTTTTTTGAGACGAAGTCTTGCTCTGTCGCCAGGTGCCAGGCTGGAGTGCAGTGGTGCGATCTCGGCTCACTGCAACCTCAGCCTCCCATGTTTAAGCAATTCTCCTGCCTCAGCCTCCCAAGTAGCTGGGACTACAGGCACACACCACCACGTCCAGCTAATTTTTGTATTTTTAGTAGAGACTGGGTTTCCCCATGTTAGCCAAGATGGTCTTGATCTCTTGACCTCGTGATCTGCCTGCTCGGCCTCCCAAAGTGCTGGGATTACAGGTGTGAGCTACCGCGCCCAGCCAGTTTTTCTTTTTTCTTTTCTTTTTTTTTTTAATGGGCCAGTAGTTTCGTAAAGTACTAGGAAAATAAGATGAAAAGGACATACGGCCAGCTTATTTAGAGATGAAAGGCATAGAGTGACTCTCAGCTTGCTGTGAAAGTGTCTCAGCGATGGAAAGGCACCAGGCCACGGGCCACACTGCCCCAGACCAAGCATCTCAGGGCACAGATGGGGTAACTGAGGTCTCAAGAGGGTTTGTGGCCTGTCTGGTCAGATTCTGCTTAGGCCTACAGCAGCTGTGGCTTCATGTAGCCCTCCCAGAGCTTCTGTCCTCTCTTCCCACTTGTGGACTGACCTTTGGTGTGTTTCTTTACAGGACTTCAATGACAGAAGAGTACAGGGTCCCAGACGGCATGGTGGGCCTGAGTGAGTCTGGGTCACTTTGGGTGGGGAGGCCCACTCTTCCCCAGGACTCTGTCCCAGGAGGAATTGTCCTGTGAGCTCCTGCCACAGCGCAGAAGCTCTGGTCTGAGAGGGCTCCTGTGTGCTGTTCTCATTTGCCCCTCCTTCGTCCCCTCCGGGCAGAAGACGGGAGCTCTTGGGATGACTGCTGCCCTCCTGAACGTCAGAGGGGCTGGGGCCCCAGCCACGAAGTCTCCTCAGGCCCAGGCTCCCTTCCCTCATCACGCTTTGCTTTTCTCTTTTTTTCCTCCACCCAGTCATTGGCAGAGGAGGTGAACAAATTAACAAAATCCAACAGGATTCAGGCTGCAAAGTACAGATTTCTCCAGGTACAAGACCATCAGGTTCCTGCCAGAATGGGGGCCGGGGTTTGGCCCTTTGCACTTCCCTTTAATTACTTAATTTCCACGGGGACTGTGGACAGCAAGTGAGCTGGCACTTGTTGGTGCTTAACTACGGACCAGGCTCAGCACAGCATCTCACTCCACTAGTACTTCCCACGGGGTGCAGCTGTGACTATTTTCAATGGGTGGGGACGGACTAAGGTGGCAGGGCTAGCACTGCACACAGGGGCCTGGTTGCAGACACCGAGCTCCGAGCCACTGCCCTGCCGCCTGAGTGAGAGCACCCAGCAAGACTGCGCCAGGCAGGGTGATGCATTGGAAAGAGTCATTGCTCTGAAGTCAGGCCCAGGTCCAGAACCCAGCTCTGGCTGCATATCTGCTCTCAGGCAATATAGTTATCTCTTTGATTCTCAGGGTCCTGAGTTGCAAAAAGCCTGCTTGGCGGAGGTTCTGAGGCTTCACTTGGGTGTGTGATATGTGCTGTCTGTAGAAGAGGCTCTGGTGGTCATCACTGGTAGTGGAGGTGGCCAGGTCCCAGACCTTCTAGAATCTGCCCTCCCTCCACCTCATCCTTTTCCCTAAAAGTCCTGCCTCCCTTCCTGGTCTTTAAGCTTCCCGACTTTGGTCTTCCATCAGGCAGCCTCCCAGGTGTTTAGAGGAAGTAAACTGATTTGTCAGGCTGCTGAATGGGACAGAAGTGACCCTTGGTGGTTCTGAAAGTTTCTTGATGTCCAAGGCAAGCCTTTCTCTGCCCGTGGGCCAGGGAGGGCACTGACCCTGTCTTCTCTTTCCAGACAGCGGTGGCCTACCCGAGCGCAGTGTGTCCTTGACAGGAGCCCCAGAATCTGTCCAGTAAGTCCCCACGGGGCCTCTCATTGTGATGCAGGAGGCAGGCTGAAGTCCGCTCTGTCCTTTTGAATTGAAAGTTGGGAGTGACTCGCACACCATGTCCTCCACTCCTGCCTGCTCTCCAGAGAGCCACATTAACAGTCTGATTCCCTGGCAGTCTAAGACCTGGAGCCCAAGCAGCCCCAGCAACTGGCCCTTCTTCCTTGTCATCCTTGCACAAGTTGGGATCACTTTCCCTTTGAGCTGGGTGGGCCACCAGACCAGTACCTTTCTCCGTTGGTGGCACCCGCTCCTCCCCTTCCCAGGAAAGCGAAGATGATGCTGGACGACATTGTGTCTCGGGGTCGTGGGGGTCCCCCAGGACAGTTCCACGACAACGCCAACGGGGGCCAGAACGGCACCGTGCAGGAGATCATGATCCCTGCGGGCAAGGCTGGCCTGGTCATCGGCAAGGGCGGGGAGACCATTAAGCAGCTACAGGTGAGGGCAGTGCCAGGTGGCTTCCTCTGCATCCACATGCCCACCCCCTCCCTCTACCACCACCACCACTAACCACAGCAGCCCAGGAAGTCCTGGGAGAGCCCAGCTAATGGTTAACCTTGGTTGTAAAGGAACGTGCTGGAGTGAAGATGATCTTAATTCAGGATGGATCTCAGAATACAAACGTGGACAAACCTCTCCGGATCATTGGGGATCCATATAAAGTGCAGGTGAGCATGCTCTGTGGTGGTCGGAGGGTTCCAGAGTAGCGTGGACAGGTTGGCAGGCCCAGTGGCCTGGGGGTCTGCATTTGGCCAGAGAGGTATGTGCATGGTTGTAACATGGTGAGACTTACAAGTGCGCTGGCTCGGAGGGCGGCCCTGAACCTTCTCCCAGTGTGTGTGTGTGAGCCAGCGGCCTCACCTCTGACCTTCCGCTTTCTTACCTGGAAACAGGGCTGCTGGTAGTGCCTGCACATTAAAGTGGCAGGTGGAGAGCTCAGTAGGGGGTGCTGTGCTGGGCTCAGCCAGGGTTCATGGGTCCCTAGCTGAGGGCTCACCTGTGGGGGCTACCACCTATGTGTTTGCAGCAAGCCTGTGAGATGGTGATGGACATCCTCCGGGAACGTGACCAAGGCGGCTTTGGGGACCGGAATGAATATGGATCTCGGATTGGCGGGGGCATCGATGTGAGTGTGAGCCCCAACTTTACCCACCCCCCCACCCCCCATGGAGGGAGGGGCCGGGGTGAGTGGCTTCTCATGGCCAGTGGACAGCAGAGGGCAGCAGAGCTGCAGGCTGAGCTACCCCAGCCACCACCCTCCCCAGGTGCCGGTGCCCAGGCATTCTGTTGGCGTGGTCATTGGCCGGAGTGGAGAGATGATCAAGAAGATCCAGAATGACGCTGGCGTGAGGATACAGTTCAAGCAAGGTCAGGGCCTGGCCCACCCTTCCCCTAGCCAGCAGCCCCCTTGGGGAGGCAGGCTCTGAGGAAGCTGGGCACCGTGGTCAGTCAGGTGGTCTCCTTAGAGCGCCTTGTTGCTCCTAGTCCAGCCATCAGAACATGCCCAGTCCCTTTCTTCTGGGATGGCCGCATGAGAGGGTGACATGGGCTTTCCAAGTCTGGGGGGATGTCCCTATCGTAGCTTTTCTTCCTCCCCCCCACGTTGAAGCCCATCCTGACAAGACAGTCCAGGCACCCCACAGGCTGGGTCAGGTCACTCTACCTCAGCTCTGGGCTCTTGCCAGCTCTCAGCCAGTCTCTGAGCAGCCTGCCGTGGGGAGAAGGGCTTCTCTAGTTTTCAGGTTTATTGTTCTGTAAAATCTCACGGTGCTGGGGGTGCCGGGTGCTGGAAGAAGCCTGAGCCACCTCCTGGCTTGGCCGTGGGTTTCCTTCTCTGGGAATGTGGACCGCCTCCCCGTCAATTCCTGAATGGGTGGAAGCTGGGAGCAGCGCTACATGTCTGAGATCTCATACCGGCTTGGTGTCTGCCCTGGAGAGGCGGTGTTGCAGGGCTCTAGGGGTGGGCTCTTTTAAACTTGTCTCTCTGCTCTCTCGGTGCTGGCCGCAGACGACGGGACAGGGCCCGAGAAGATTGCTCATATAATGGGGCCCCCAGACAGGTGCGAGCACGCAGCCCGGATCATCAACGATCTCCTCCAGAGCCTCAGAGTAGGTGGCCCTGGGTGCTGTTGGGGATGATGGCAGGGCCCCTAGGGCAGTGCCATGGCCAGACCGGTTTCCAGGGCTCATCCTCTTCATCTTCCCCTTGTCTTTCAGAGTGGTCCCCCAGGTCCTCCAGGGGGTCCAGGCATGCCCCCAGGGGGCCGAGGCCGAGGAAGAGGCCAAGGCAACTGGGGCCCCCCTGGCGGGGAGATGACCTTCTCCATCCCCACTCACAAGTGTGGTCTGGTCATCGGCCGAGGTGAGCGTGGCCCCCTGCACCCTGTCCCTTGCCCCCTCTCCCCTGGGCCACCACCACAGGCCACCTTCACCTTCTGCATTTCAACCCAGGTGGCGAGAACGTGAAAGCCATAAACCAGCAGACGGGAGCCTTCGTGGAGATCTCCCGGCAGCTGCCACCCAACGGGGACCCCAACTTCAAGTTGTTTATCATCCGGGGTTCGCCCCAGCAGATCGACCATGCCAAGCAGCTTATCGAGGAGAAGATCGAGGTGGGCTGGGGAGGGCTCTGGGGGCTTGGGCTCACAGCCTGGATCCTAGCCCACTCACCTTGGCCACTCTCCTTCCCTCCAGGGTCCTCTTTGCCCAGTTGGACCAGGCCCAGGGGGCCCAGGCCCTGCTGGCCCAATGGGGCCCTTCAACCCTGGACCCTTCAACCAGGGGCCACCCGGGGCTCCCCCGCAGTGAGTATCCCTCTCTGCCTCCTGGGCTTTAGGATTGGGGGGGTCACTGAGCTGGCAAGAAGTGCCACCTCCCTAGAGGTGCAGGTTGGGGGGCCTCGTCCAGTTTGCTTTTGTGGACACCGTCAGCAGGCTCTCTCCTGTCAACTGGTAAAGCACACGCCCCTTTCAGCATCTCTCCGCATACCTGGAAGTCTGGGGGCTTGTTTCATGTGCTCGAGCCGACACTGCACGTCCTTCATGTTGCTTCTCATCTAGGCCTTTCCCTGCTGCCTTGTTGAGCCTGGTGGTCTGGGTCTCTGGCCCCTCCCTACTCAAAGACATGTCTGTCCCAGGTGGGTGGGCTTCGGCCACCCCCGCACTGCTGCTCACACATCCCTTCTCTCCTGCAGTGCCGGGGGGCCCCCTCCTCACCAGTACCCACCCCAGGGCTGGGGCAATACTTACCCCCAGTGGCAACCGCCTGCTCCTCATGACCCAAGTAAGTGATGGGCCACCTGGGGAGGGTGGGCCCTGCTCTGTGCCCGAGTCTAACCTGGGGTATCCCTTCCTTCTGCAGGCAAAGCAGCTGCAGCGGCCGCGGACCCCAACGCCGCGTGGGCCGCCTACTACTCACACTACTACCAGCAGCCCCCAGGCCCCGTCCCTGGCCCTGCGCCGGCCCCCGCGGCCCCACCCGCTCAGGGTGAGCCCCCTCAGCCCCCACCCACCGGCCAGTCGGACTACACTAAGGCCTGGGAAGAGTATTACAAAAAGATCGGTGAGTCTGCAGGGCGGCGGGGGGCTCCAGCTCTGCCAGGGTAGTGGATTCTGACCTGTCTCATTGCCCCCACAGGCCAGCAGCCCCAACAGCCCGGAGCACCCCCGCAGCAGGACTACACGAAGGCCTGGGAGGAGTACTACAAGAAGCAGGGTGAGTGGCCGCTCTGCGGGGACAGAGGGGGGGACAGCCCTCAACTACAGCCTCTCACCTGGCTCTGCCCACCCACAGCGCAAGTGGCCACTGGAGGGGGTCCAGGAGCTCCCCCAGGCTCCCAGCCAGACTACAGTGCCGCCTGGGCGGAATATTACAGACAGCAGGCCGCTTACTACGGACAGACCCCAGGTCCTGGCGGCCCCCAGCCACCACCCACACAGCAGGGACAGCAGCAGGCAAGTGGGAATTGCCACCCTCCTCCTCCTCCTTTCTCCTTCCAACCCCCGGCCACCGTCCATCCTGCCTTAGTGGGTAGCGCCGGAAACCCCTTCCCCTGCGGGGTGTGCCCTTGATGCCTGCTGCGGGGGCCGTGTGGCCGGAGGTCTCCGGGAGTCCCCACGCACCGCCAGGGAAGCATTCGCTGGGTCCAGAGGTTAAACGAAGAGGCCTCCCTGCGCCGGCTGCTTGTTCCTGTGTGCCGCTGTCGTGATGCTGGGGAGCGCTGAGACTCGCAGGCGGGACTTCTGAACTGCTGGGGAGTTGGGGGGCAGGCAGACAGCACGGACGGTGGGCACCGGCCCGGCCGCCACCTCGCTCACAATCTGGCCACTTGGGAAGAAAACGTCTATTTTTTCCCCTTCTCTGCATCACTTTTTTGGTTTTTGTTCTTTTTATTCTTTTATTTTTTAAACCCATGATCTTTTTTCCCGTGTCCAAGTGACTGTTGCAGGCGGCCCGGCTCTGGCAGGGACTGGTGGGGACTTGGGAAGTGGCCCAGGCCCCTACCCCGCCGGGCTAGGCCTCCCATGCGCTCGCGCTTGCCTGTGTCCCGGGCTTGTCTGTGAAGTGGGCGTGAAGATCGTTGCCACCTTCCAACCTACCTCACAGGGGTGTTGTGGGGACACCGTGATCTCTGGATTGTTCATGTTGTTGTGCTGTGCCGGGAGCTGCTGCCCTCCGGAGACAGGGCAGCTCCCCTCCGACCCTAGCGCCTCCACCCTCTGCGGCCCGCTCCTCTCTTCCTGCTCTGTCCCTCCTTCTCCATCAGGGAGCAGCGTGACTTCAGCGAGTCCTGCCAGCACCTGGCTAGACAGTTAACAAGCACGTCCTTCCAGCCTGAGCCAGCGCAGGTTTGGGAGGGGCCTTCCTGGCCCCCCCCCTTGGTGTTCCAGCCCCTCCTCTCTTCTGCCCCCTAGTCTCCCACCCTCCCCTCCCCGTAGTGACCGATTCCTATCTCTTCCCTCTCCGCAGGCTCAATGAATCGAATGAATGTGAACTTCTTCATCTGTGAAAAATCTTTATTTTTTTTTTCCATTTTGTTCTGTTTGGGGGCTTCTGTTTTGTTTGGCGAGAGAGCGATGGCTGCCAGGGGGAGTATCAGGGAGCCCTCGCGGCACGCGGGGTGGGGGGGCTTGGGGGCGTGCCGGTCCCTCGCTCTCTCGCCCGTTCTGTGTCTGACATGCCTTTTCTTTCAAAATTGGGATCCTTCATGTTGAGCCAGCCAGAGAAGATAGCGAGATCTAAATCTCTGCCAAAAAAAAAAAACCTTTAAAATTAAAAAACACAAAGAACAAAGCAGAACTTAAAAAATTATATATATATATATTAAAAAGTCTCTATTCTTCACCCCCCAGCCTTCCTGAACCTGCCTCTCTGAGGATAAAGCAATTCATTTTCTCCCACCCTCGGCCCTCTTCTTGTTTTTAAAATAAACTTTTAAAAAGGAAAAAAACAGTCACTCTTGCTATTTCTTTTTTCTAGTTAGAGGTGGAACATTCCTTGGACCAGGTGTTGTATTGCAGGACCCCTTTCCCCCAGCAGCCGAGTGCCCTCCTCTCCTCTCCTGTCCTCTCCTCTCTCCCCTCCTCTCCTCCTGCCCTGGCTCAGCTCCCTCAGCCCTGCCCGCCCCCTCCCAGGACTGGTCTGTTGTCTTTTCATCTGCTCAAGAGGAGATTGAAACTGAAAACAAAATGAGAACAACAAAAAAAATTGTATGGCAGTTTTTACTTTTTATCGCTCGTTTTTAACTTCACAAATAAATGATAACAAAACCTCCCCGTCTGCGGGTGCTGTCTGTCTCTTCCCCCGCTCCCTCCCTCCCTCTCTCCCTCCCCGTAGTTTTGAAGCAGATGTTTGTTCTTTATAGATGTTGTTTAAAAAGCCTGATAATGGTGATTGAAAATTACAAACTTTGTGTTTTTTTTTTTTTAAGGAAACAAATATAGGAGAAAATAGTTTTCTTCAGGCGCAATGTGCTTTCCTAATGCTGCCCCCTCCCCCTTTTTTTTTTTTGTTAAATAAAGTGCTTTTTGTTTAAAAAAAAAGATGATGCCGGCCGCAGTTGTGTTTGCGAGAGGAAACAAGTTGAAGAGGAGCAAGTTTCAGCCGAGGAGAGTGGGCTGTGGTCCCCCAAGACGTTTCCCTTTCTGATGTGGGAAGGGGAGGCCGGCACTACTTCCCCACCCAGTTTCCCTCCAGGATCTGGGGAGTAAAGCACTCAGGAGGTCCTCAGGGACAGGTGTTCCCATGGACGCACTGTTGCTACAGGAGGTCCTCTGGCTTGTTGAGATTCAGAGCCCTGAGGTAGGAGCCAGGCCCTTGCCAATGCTTGCTGGATGACTGGACCAAATGGGAGGTGGGAGAAGGCACCGAGGGGCAACTCGAGCTGTTTGGCCCAGGGGCGAGCATCTTGGGGCCCCCAGTGCAGCTGCAGGATCTGAGGTTGTGGCTGAATGCTAGTGTTAAAACTCAGCCTTTTGGCTCACACCTGTAATCCAAGCACTTTGGAGGCCAAGGTGGGTGGATCACCTGAGGTCGGGAGTTCAAGACCAACCTGACCAACGTGGTGAAACCCCATCTTTATTTAAAAAAAAAAAAATTTAGGCTTTATCACACATGTCCTGTGCTCAACGGCCCGCTGACAGCCCCAGCAGGAGCCAGTAACAGCTGTGACCTCTAGAGGGGGCTGTTCATAACCACCGCCCCCACCCACCCAAATGTGCCAGGCACCTGCCCTAGCAGGCGTGTTCCTTGGTGGCCCCTGGCCAACCTGCCTGGTAGGGAAATGGACCTAGGAGGGGGAAGCTGTTGCTCAGGAATCATGGGGGTCATTGGTCTGCTTGCTGGAGGTCTCACCTCCTAGGCACGCACCCCTCCCACAGCCTGCATGGTCCCAGTTCAGGGGCAACGGCCACCCCCAGCCCCTCCGTCTCACTGCAGACTCTCAATGACCGAGCAGCACTTGGCGAAGATGTTCTCCGGTGCTTCCTCTGCCAGGATCTAGAGAAGGGGGAACTGCAGGGGTCAGGTTTGGGTCCCATGGCAGGGATATCACCCTCTCCCGCTCAGAGTCTGGGAAAATTTCAGAGCTATGCAAGTGAAGGGAGGTGGGGAAGTGAGTCAGGAATGTTTGTGTTACTGATTGCTATGTGAGGGTGCGCAGAGAGTCCTCACCAGTGTCCCATTGCCTGCTCACATGAGCCGAGGCTGGTTCCTCAGGGCATTTCCTGAGGAAATGGAATCTCCAGGTTACCTGGTGGGAAAGCAAAGACCAGCCCCAGGTAACCCGGGGCTCTTGAGGCCAGACTTGTTCCCTTGGGGTTGAGGTGCATAAGCCAGAAGCGGGGGGCACCTATGTTTCGGAGCAGGTCATTCTGCTGGTAGACGGTCAAGACTGGCTCACGCAAGGTGTGGTGCGTCTCTAGATGCTGGCGGAGAGCCAGCTCCAAGTTGTCTGCCCCGTGCTCCACCTGGCCCCAGAGCAGCACTTGCCAGACGACGATCTCCATGGAGCGGTCAAACATGACCACTCTGGGGGCCTGGCTCACCCAGGAACCCAAACAAGGGGGCCGGGTGAGGAGGGACCTGGCACGGTGGCCCCAGAACCCCGGCTCCCCCAGAAACCAGGTTATCTAGTATTACATGGACAGGTATCAAATAAGCCACCCTGGTATGTTGTTGTTTTGTTGTTGTTGTTTTGTTTATCTTTAGTAGAGACAGGGTTTTGCCATTTTGGCCAGGCTGGTCTCAAACTCCTGACCGCAGGAGATCCACTGCCTTGGCCTCCGAAAGTGCTGGGATTACAGGCGTGAGCCACCTCGTCCGGCTTTTTTTTTTTCCCTGAGACAGAGTCTCACTCTGTCACACAGGCTGGAGTGCAATGGTGCAATCTCAGCTCACTGCAACCTCCGCCTCCCAGGTTGAAGCGATTCTCCTGTCTCAGCCTCCCAAGTAGCTGGGATTACAGGCATGCACTATGCCCAACTAATTTAGTAGAGACACGGTTTCGCCATGTTGGTCAGGCTGGTCTCGAACTCCTGACCTCAGGTGATCCTCCAGGTTCAGCCTCCCAGAGTGCTGTGATTACAGGCATGAGCCACCGCACCTGACCTTGTTTTATTTTTCTAGTTCAAGTTTTATGTATTTAGTTTTTGGAGAGAGAGGACAGGATATTCACAGAGTGAATCATCTCCTTGCCATCTCCAGCCACCCAGGGTCACCCTCCCTGGAGGCAGCTGAGTACCTGTTACTGTGTCTCCTTCAGAAGCTATGTGAGGCTTGCACGCTGCAAGCAAATATGGTTCTGATACTTTTTTCCTCCTTTTATTTATTTATTTTTCTTGGAACAGAGTCTTGTTCTGTCACCAAGGCTGGAGTGCAGTGGCGAGATCTCAGCTCACTGCAACATCCACCTCCTGGTTCAAGCGATTCTATTGCCACAGCTTTACAAGTAGCTGGGATTACAGGCACCTGCCACCACACCCAGCTAATTTTTGTGTTTTTAGTAGAGATGGGATTTTGCCATGTTGGCCAGGCTGGTCTCAAACTCTTGACCTCATCATCTGCCCGCCTCAGCCTCCAAAAGTGTTGGGATTACAGGCATGAGCCACCACACCCAGTTGAGGATGGACTTTTAAATGATGTTGAGACAACTAGACAGCAATTTGAAAAAAGATAAAATTGGCTCCCTCCCTCGTTTCAAAAACGAGGATAAGTCCTAAATAGATGAGAGGTATACAATGTGAGAAATAAAACCATACAGGCTGGGTGCGGTGGCTCATGCCTGTAATTTCAGCACTTTGGGAGGCCGAGGCAGGCAGATCCCAAGATCAGGAGATAGAGACCATACTGGCTAACACGGTGAAAACCCATCCCTACTAAAAATACAAAAAAATAAGCCGGGCATGGTGGCATGTGCCTGTAGTCCCAGCTACTCAGGAAGCTGAGGCAAAAGAATCTCTTGCACCCCCAGGAGGCAGAGGCTGCAGTGAGTAGAGATCATGCCGCTGCACTCCAGTCTGGGCGACAGAGCAAGACAACGTCTCCAAATATATTTATATGCAATAACTAGAAGAAACCATGGATGGGCTGGGTGTGGTGGCTCACGCTTGTAATCTCAGCACTTTGGGAGGCTGAGGCGGGTGGATCATCTGAGGTCAGGAGTTCAAGACCAGCCTGGCCAACATGGTGAAACCCTGTCTAAAAAAAAAAAAAAAGATGATGGATGGATTTCTTGATAATCTGGGAGTAGAAAAAATGTCTCAAAATGCAGAAGCAATAACAGACAAGCTTGATAAATGAGACACTTTTTTTTTTTTTTTTTTTTGAGACGGAGTTTTGCTCTTGTTACCCAGGCTGGAGTGCAATGGCGCAATCTCGGCTCACCGCAACCTCTGCCTCCTGGGTTCAGGCAATTCTCCTGCCTCAGCCTCCTGAGTAGCTGGGATTACAGGCACGTGCCACCATGCCTAGCTAATTTTTTGTATTTTTACTAGAGACGGGGTTTCACCATGTTGACCAAGATGGTCTCGATTTCTTGACCTCGTAATCCACCCACTTCGGCCTCCCAGAGTGCTGGGATTACAGGCGTGAGCCACCGCGCCCGGCCCAAGACAAATATTTTATTTTTTTTATTTTTGAGATGGAGTCTCACTCTGTCCCCCAGGCTGGAGAGCAGTGGCGTGATCTTGGCTCACTGCAAGCTCCGCCCCTGGGTTCAAGCAATTTGCCTGCATCAGCCTCCCGAGTAGCTGGGATTACAGGTGACTGCCACTTCTCCCGGCCAATTTTTGTATTTTCAGTAGAGACAGGGTTTCAACATCTTGGCCAGGCTGCTCTTGAACTCCTGACCTAGTGATCCACCTGCCTCAGCCTCCCAAAGTGCTAGAATTACAGGCGTGAGCAACCGTGCCCAGCCAATGAGATGAACATTCTAAGAACAAATTCTGCATGGCAAAAGACACAATAAGCAAAATCAAAAGATAATTGAAGAACTGGGAAAAACCATTGGCAACCTGTATCATAGACAAAGGGCTAATATCTCTCATATATAAAGAGCTTTTAAAAATCGAGGAGGCCAGGTGTGGTGGTTCATGCCTGTAATCCTAGCACTTTGGGAGACTGACGTGGGTGGATCACTTGAGCCCAGGAGTTCAAGACCAGCCTGGCCAATATGGTGTAACCTCAACTCTACTGAAAACACAAAACTCAGCCAGGCATGGTGGCACATGTCTGTAATCCCAGCTACTCTGGAGGCTGAGGCAGGAGAATCACTTGAACCTGGGAGGCGGAGGTTGCAGTGAGCAGTGATCATGCCACTGCACTCCAGCCTGGGCAACAGAGTGAGACTGCCAAAAACCTGTAAGAAGGCCGGGCGCGGTGGCTCAAGCCTGTAATCCCAGCACTTTGGGAGGCCGAGGCGGGTGGATCACGAGGTCAAGAGATCGAGACCATCCTGGTCAACATGGTGAAACCCCGTCTCTACTAATACAAAAAATTAGCTGGGCACGGTGGCGCGTACCTGTAATCCCAGCTACTCAGGAGGCTGAGGCAGGAGAATTGCCTGAACCCGGGAGGCGGAGGTTGCGGTGAGCCGAGATCGCGCCATTGCACTCCAGCCTGGGTATCAAGAGCGAAACTCTGTCTCAAAACAAAACAAAAAAAAAAAAAAAAAAAACCTGTAAGAAAAGAAGAAAAAAAGCAAAAAAGATAAGATTTTAATGAAGAAGACAACAAAACAGCCTTTAAGCTTTTTCTATTTTTAGAGACAGAGTCTCACTCTGTTGCCTGGGCTGGAGTGCAGTGGCAAGATCATAGCTCGCTGCAGCCCTGAACTCTTGGGCTCAAGCGATCTCCCACCTCAGCCTCCTGATTAGCTGGGACTATAGGTATGTGCCCCTGTACCCAGGTTGGCCCTCAAACTTTGGAAAATATATTAAAACCTCATTTGTAGCCAGAGAAATGCTCATTACAACCACACTGAAATACCGCTTCTCACCTACACAGGTTGACAAAAATTTAAAAGTTTGGCAGCATGTTCTGTAGGTCTCACTGTAAATGTAAAATGAAGAGGAATTTAGGGACAGCTAGCAAAATTATCTATGCATTTCTCTTTAATCCAGCAATTCCACTACTAATCTATTTCAAGGATACTAGCAAAAAGGTGAAATGACTTGCAAAGTTTTTTTTTCTTTAATTTGTTTTATTTTTTTTTTTTGAGACAGTCTTGCTTTGTTGCCCAGGCTGGAGTGCAGTGGCACGATCTCAGCTCACTACAAACTCTGCTCCCAGGGTTCAAGTGATTCTCCTGCCTCAGCCTCCTGAGTAGCTGGGATTACAGGTGCATGCTACATACCCGGCTGATTTTTGTATTTTTGGTAGAGATGGGGTTTCACCATTTTGGCCAGGCTGGTCTGGAACTCCTGGCCTCAAGTGGTCCACCGCATTGGCCTCCCAAAGTGCTGGGATTACAGGCATGAGCCACTGCACCTGGCCCCTCTTTTTTTTTTTAACTTTGCTATATATCCAGAAGATCTCACATCAGAGTTAAGATCTTCCTTTTTCCTTTTTTACAGCTGTGTAGTATTGCATTGTGTGAATGAGGCAGGAGAATCACTTGAACCCAAGGTGGAGGTTCCAGTGAGCTGAGATTGCACCATTGCACTCCAGCCTGGGCAACAAGAGTGAAACTCTGTCGCAAAAAAAAAAAGAAAAGTAAGGTAAAGAGGAGGTGGGGAGGGGAGGGGAAGGGAGGGGAGATGAAGGGAGGGGAGGGGAGGGGAAATTTGGAAAACCCTTTGCCTCTATTGAACAGGTACAGACTTTTTTTGAGACAGGGTCTGTGTTTTTCCCACACCTCATAATGTCCAAAATAAAATTCTTTTTTTATTTCTTTGAGACAAGGTCTTGCTCTGTCCCCCAGACTGGAGTGCAGTGGTGCAATCATAGCTCACTGCAGCCTTGAACTCCCGGGCTCAAAGCGATCTCACTTCACCCTCCTGAGTGGCTGGGACCACAGACGTGGGCCATCTCTCCTAGCCCAGAATTTTTTCCTCATCATTATTCCCTAAACAATACAGCATAACAACTATTTACATAACATTTAATTGTTTTAGGTATTAGAATAATCTAGAGATGATTTACATTATATGGGAGGGTGATCATAGGTTCTATACAAATACTATGCTATTTTATTATTTAACTCTTTGTAAGTTTTTAGGCTGGGCGTGGTAGCTCACACTTGTAATCCAAGCACTTTGGAGGCCAAGGCGGGCGGATCACCTGAGGTCGGGAGTTCAAGACCAGCCTGACCAACATAGTGAAACCCCATCTTTATAAAAAATAAAAAATAAAAAAAAAAAGGTAAATGTAAGTTTTTTAGAGATGAGGCCTCACTACGTTGCCCAGGCTGGCCTCAAACTCCTGGGTTCAAGCGGTCCTCTCACCTTGGCCTTCCACAAGTGCTGGGATTACAGGTGTGATCACCATACCCAGGTGCTACTATGTTATTTTATATCAGGAACTTGAGCTTCCATGGATTTTTGTATCTGAGACAGGTCCTGAAACCAATCTCCCGTAGATACAAAGGGCCTACATATTAAAGGAAAATGAGGGCTGGGCACAGTGGCTCATGCCTGTAATCCCAGCACTTTGAGAGGCTGAGGTGGCTGGATCACCTGAGGTCGGGAGTTTGAGACCAGCCTGACCAACATGGAGAAACCCTGTCTCTACTAAAAATACAAAATTAGCCGGGCATGATGGTACACACCTGTAATCTCAGCTACTTGGGAGGCTGAGGCAGGAGAATAACTTGAACCCAGGAGGCAGAGGTTGCGGTGAGCTGAGATCACGATATTGCACTCCAGCCTGGGCAACAAAGGCGAAACTCTGTCTCAAAAAAAAAAAATTATTGAAAATAAAAATAAAGGAGAATGAGGCCAGGCATGGTGGCTCACGACTGTAATCCCAGCACTTTGGGAGGCCAAGGTGGGCAGATCACCTGAGGTCAAGAGTTTGAGACTGGCCTGGCCAACGTGGTGAAATCCCATCTCTACTAAAAATACAAAAATTAGCCAGAAATTGCTTGAACCTGGGAGCAAAGTTTGCAGTGAGCTGAGATTGTGCTACTGCACTTTAGCCTGGACAACAGGGCAAGACTCCGTCTAAAAAAAAAAAACTAAACAAAAATAATAATAGTAAAGGAAAATGAAAGCTGTAAAGAAATCCTAAGCTTCCTTGGCTAATGTTATTTATTGTTTTGAACCAATAATTGTATATGTGTATAGGGTACATAGTGATATTTGGTATATTGTTTTGAAGCTATTTGGTATTTAATGGTATGATGCAAATGAATATGTTAGTGGTATTAGGAACCAAAATTTTTAGGGAAAGAGAAAAGGGAAGGAATAATACTGTAAGTGTCACATGTGAACGTGAAATACCATGATGAACTTGTGATTTCTTTTTCTTTTTCAAGAGTATGTGCTTCTTAGCTCTGTATGCTGGGAAGACCCAGAAATGATGGCAACCTGATAGCAATGAGTATTCTCTGAACCCAAATTTTGCACCATGAAAAGAGGGTTTCTTGAAGAAACGGCCCATTCCAGGACTGAGCAAGAAATGTAAAAAGTGGGAGTTTAGTCCAGACGAAGTGGCTCACGCTTGTAATCCAAGCACTTTGGGAGGCCGAGATAGGTGGATCACCTGAGGTCAGGAGTTCGAGACCAGCCTGACCAACATGGTTAAACCCAGCCTCCATTAAAAATACAAAAATTAGCCGGGCGTGGTGGCACACGCCTGTAGTCCCAGCTGGGGAGGCTGAGGCAGGAGAATCGCTTGAGCCTGGGAGGCAGAGGTTGCAGTGAGCTGAGATCGGGGCACTGCACTCCAGCCTGAGCAACAAGAGCAAAATTCTGTCTCAAAAAAAAAGAGAGAGTTTAAAGTCTTGTACCAGAAAGCAAAAAGCATTCAACACAAATGGATATCAGCATCAACGTGAAAGTGCTCCTCTTGGCCCAAGAGGTGACCACTTTAGCATCAGAAAGAAAAACAGAGGTAGCCTGTGGTCCCAGCTATCCAAGAGGCTGAGGCAGGAGGCTTGAGCCCCGGAGTTCAAGGCTTCAGTAAGTCATGATCCTGTTACTACACTCCAGCTTGGATGACAGATCTTTTTTTTTTTTTTTTTTTTTTTTTTGAGACAGAGTCTGGCTCTGCCATCCAGGCTGGAGTGCAGCGGCGCAATCTCAGCTCACTGCAACCTCCTCCTCCTGGGTTCAAGTGATTCTCCTGTCTCAGCCTCCAGAGTTGCCGGGACTACAGGCGACCGCCACCAAGCCTGGCTAATTTTTGTATTTTTAGTAGACACGGGGTTTCACCATGTTGGCCAGGCTGGTCTCAAAGTCCTGAACTCAAGTGATCCACCCACCTTGGCCTCCCAAAGTGCTGGAATTATAGCTGTGAGCCACCACACCCAGCTAAAATCCCATCTCTACTAAAAATACAAAAGATTAGCCAGGTGTGGTGGTGCACGCCTGTAATCCCAGCTACTGGGGAAGCTGAGGCAGGAGAATTGCTTGAACCTGGGAGGTGGTGGTTGCAGTGAGCCAAGATTGCACCACTGCATTCCAGCCTGGTGACAGAGCGAGACTCCATCTCAAAAAATAACGACAACAAACAAAAAAAAAACCAGGAGGAGGCAACCATTCCTCCTTGGGCCTTGGTTTCCCCATCTATAAAATAGGAGCAAGAGGCCGGGCGCGGTGGCTCACGCCTGTAATCCCAGCACTTTGGGAGGCCGAGGAGGGTGGATCACGAGGTCAAGAGATCGAGACCATCCTGGTCAACACAGTGAAACCCCGTCTCTAGTAAAAATACAAAAAAATTAGCTGGGCATGGTGGCACATGCCTGTAGTCCCAGCTACTCGGGAGGCTGAGGCAGGAGAATTGCCTGAACCCAGGAGGCAGAGGTTGCGGTGAGCCGAGATCGCGCCATTGTACTCCAGCCTGGGTAACAAGAGCGAAACTCCGTCTCAAAAAAAAAAAAAAAAAATAGGAGCGAGAGTCTCCCTGGAAGGCTGAGATTGTGTCCAACCTTGGCTTCCTGTGGATTTCAGTGGGTTGACCCATGGTGTCTGGAGTATACCGGACAATGGGAATCGTAAGGGGAGCCACCACACATGTCCTGTACATCGTGTCCTTGTGCATGGAGATCTCCATCCTGGGAATCCATCCTCAAGCCAGACCCGCTCTGCCAAAATGCAGCGAACAAAGACATGTGATCCAGCTGAGGGGCCCAGGTGGGGCTTGGCGTGGTCTGTGTTTCAGGCTCCAGGGGTGCTGTGCTACTAGGAACCTCTGGATAGACCCTAAGGCAGGGCCTGCAGACTCAAATGCCTGTAGGAATGACCCTGGCAAAGTCAGTTGCACAGTAGAGGAATTAAAATTGGGGCCTTGGTGGCTGGGTGTGGTTGCTCACACCTGTAGTCCCAGCACTCTGGGAAGTGGGAGCTTGAGGCCAGGAGTTCAGGATCAGCCTGGGCAACATAGCAAGACCCCGTTTCTTTTTTGTTTTATTTTTTGAGACAGAGTCTTGCTCTGTCACCCAGGCTGGAGTGCAGTGGTGCAATCTCTGCTCACTGCAACCTCCGCCTCCTGGGTTCAAGAGATTTTCCTGCATCAGCCTCTCGAGTATCTGGGATTACAGGCTTGTGCCACCATGCCTGGCTAGTTTTTTTTTTCTTTGAGAGGGAGTCTGGCTCTATTGCCCAGGCTGGAGTGTAGTGGTGAGATCTTGGCTGACTGCAAACCTCTACCTCCCAGGTTCAGGCAATTCTCCTGCCTCAGCCTCCTGAGTAGCTGGGATTACAGGCACCTACCATCATGCCAGGCTAATTTTTGTATTTTAGTAGAGACGGGTTTTCACCATGTTGGCCAGCCTGATCTTGAACTCCTGACCTCGAGTGATCTGCCCATGTTGGCCTCCCAAAGTGTTGGGATTACAGGTGTGAGCCACTGTGCCTGGCCCTCATCGCTATAATAAAATTAAAAATTAAAAAATAGGGGCCCAGGGAGTGGAGTTGCCTGGGCTTCAGCCTTGCCTCCACCACCTACGTCGTGTGACCCTGTTGCAGCTCCCCGATCGCTCTGCAAAGCATCGGGATGCTAATGCCTGGAACATTCCGGAAGATGAGTTCATCCGTGCAGAGTGTGGAGAACAGTGCTGGGGCTCAATAAAAGCTCAGGAAGCGTTCACGCAGCTGTTGCCATGGGGACGTGCAGGCTCTGCGTTGCCAAGTCAATCGGTTTTTAAGAGAAGCTGGGAGTTTTGATGTGGAAGGTCCCTGTTGTCGAATGTTGGTCGTGAGTCCATAAAGGAAAATGCGAGATGCTGTAAAGTCCACACTGATCACTTTGGTGGACCTGAAGGGGCCCCAGCCGGGGTCTGTAGCCTCTGTTCTGAGACCTAGAAAACAATGGTGGAGCTGGGGACCTGCTTTCTTCCGGGCACTGGCCTGAGGCTGGGGCAGGCATAGAAATGAATGAACCCGGCCTTTGCCCTTGGAGAACGCCCAGTCCTGAGGCAGGGCTGAGATTTGCCCTTTAACCCTGCCACAAGGAATTATGAGCTTGACATAACTCCTTGGTTGTAGGTGTGAACAAGAAGCAGTGTCCCCCGCCTGCACACGGGACAGTTGCCCTGGCCCCCAAGACCTTTGATCCCATCATCAAAGTGCCAGCACTTCTTCGAAAGGTTTTTTTTGTTTTTTTTTTGTTTTTTGAGACTAAGCCTCACTCTGTCACCCAGGCTGGAGTGCAGTGGCACCGTCTTGACTCACCACAACCTCCACCTCCCAAGCTCAAGTGATTCTCTTGCCTCAGCCTCCTGAGTAGCTGGGATTACAGGTGTGCAGCACCACGCCTGGCTAATTTTTTTTGTTGTTTGTATTTTTAGTAGAGACTGGGTTTCATAATGTTGGCCAGGCGGAACTCGAATGCCTGACCTTGTGATCCACCCGCCTTGGCCTCCCAAAGTGCTGGGATTACAGGCATGAGCCACCATGCCTGGACCAGAAATGTCTTTGTTTTGCAGGACTCCATGCCTCTCTTTCCCACTCTGATGTTGGCATCTTGTAAATTCTGTATCTGCAGCCCCGAGGGCAGGGCTTGCTCTAAGAACTCGTTGGGGCTGGGCGCACGCCTGTAATCCCAGCACTTTGGGAGGCCAAGGCAGGTGGGTCACCTGAGGTCATGAGTTCGAGACCAGCCTCGCCAACGTGAAGAAATCCCATCTCTAATAAAAATACAAAAAATTAGCCAGGCCTGGTGGCACAGACCTATACTCCCAGCTACTCAGGAGGCTGAGGCAGTTGAATCACTTAAACCCTAGAGGCAGAAGTTGCAGTGAGCCGAGTTCTCACCACTGTACTCCAGCCTGGGCAACAGAGCAAGACTCCATCTCAAAAAAAAAAAAAAAAGTGAACTTGAGCAGGCCAGGCCCTTTGCACATGGCATCTCCTTGAAGCACCCCCCAGGACTCTTATCATCCCACTTTACAGTTGAGGGAACTCAGGTTCAGAGAGAGGCAGGGACATTGACCATGCTCCCAGACTTATTCCATACTTCCCTCCCCAACCCTCCCTCTGTCCTAGGCCTAGAGGGCTTTAGTTCTTTGAATTTGAATCTCACAAGCCAGGCACTGTGGCTCACACCTGTAATTCCAGCACTTTGGGAGGCTCAGGTGGGGGGATCATGAGGTCAGGAGTTTGAGACCAGCCTGACCAACATGGTGAAACCCACTCTCAACTAAAAATATAAAAATTAGCTGGGCGTGGTGGTGCGTGCCTGTAATCCCACCTACTCAGGAGGCTGAGGCAGGAGAATCACTTGATCCCGGGAGGTGGAGGTTGCAATGAGCCAGGATCACGCCATTCCACTCCAACCGGGGCGACAGAGACTCCATCTCAAAAAAAAAAAAAAAAACAAAACTCACTTCTCCTTGCTGTTCCCTCCACCTGAATATCGCTGCCTGTCCCAGCTCCTCTGGCCACAACTCACAACTTCCATCTGGCCTTCTCTAGCCTCCATTTAGAGTTTTCCCCCATCACTCCTTGTCTGAGAACCCTGTTTCCTCAAGAGCAATGGCCAAAGGCAGTCATGATCTTCCTGTTTACTCCTCCTTGTCTCTCCTAAGCCAGACTCGACTCCATGAGGGCAACTGAACTAATGATTCAATTGAACGGAACTGAATTGACCCGAGTGATTGAATTAATATTTGATTGAATTAACAATCCAATTAAATGACTGAATTAATGATTCATTTGCATTGATTGATTAATGATTGAATTGATGTATTGGATTGACACTACCTCTTCTAATCTATAGGTTTCAGCCCTACAGGGTCCTTTGAGCACCTCTCTGCTGGTGTGGAGATGAGAAACTAGAAATAAAAGACACAGACACAGAGATAGAGAAAAGAGAGTTTGGGCCCAGGGGTCCACTGCCAACCAATCATGGAGTCTGGCAGTGGCCCTGAGTGTCCAAACACTCTGACTTTTATTGAGTACAAAGCTGGGGTCAGGGTAGTTAGGGCGTGGCATTGGTGGTCAGTGATAGGGTCAAGTACATCACGTGTCCTATAGGTAGGGGCCCAAGGCTTTCCAGTAGCATAATGCATCAGCACTTTTCCATACTTGTCAAGAAAGAACAAAGACATTAAGATTTATATTCTTTTACTGATTGTATCTTCTAAGAAAAAAGGAACCAGGTGCAGAAGCGGAACATGGGAGTGGACATGGAATGTGACCGCATCACATAGAGACAATTAAGCCCCCGGATGTCTGCAGGCCAACCTGACAGCCGTCAGGCCCACCACAAGAGCTTGGAGGAGCGGAGTTTTCTCCTAACTCCCCAGAGGAAGGAGACATCTTGACCATCTTGAACTTTCTCCTTCCCTCGCTGGCTAAACAGCAGGCACTTTCCCAGCGCCCTCCAGCTGCCCTTACATGGGCCTGACAGACGGAAAAACATTAGCAAAAGAACTAAGATCACCTATGAATAACTAAGATCACATATGAATAAGATCACCTATGAATAACAACTATTGTTATATTTCTAGTTATTTTCTTCTTCATTATTTATATGGTAATAGGCTGAGGCTTCTGACTCCTGCCTCGGAACTTATGGGGTCTCCCCCCTACACTGATCCACTTCAGGAATTAAAAAAAAAAGTTTACACCCCAGACTATTTCTGCCTCTCTCGCTCCTATATTCCAAGGAGTTGGCAGTTCTTGACATTTAGTGGTGGATGAGGAATAAATGAAACCAGACACATCGACGGTGTCTGTAGCTCATGGCCCAACTTTTGTGTTTTGCTCCCCTTCCCTTTGTGTAGCCAACTCCTATGCATCCCTCAGTGGCCAACTGAAACCTCCCGTTTTCTCTGAGCTCTCAGAGCCCCGCTGTGTTTCTCCTGTTCCTTCCTGGGTTGTAGATTTCCATTTTATGAGTCTCCTCCACGACACTGTAACCCCCAGAGGACAGAGAGCTGTTTTGATAGATTCACCTGGTGGAGCCCAGAACCCAGCAGCGTGCTTTGCTTGAGTATTTCCGAACTAGAGCAATGAATGGTTGTGCTGTGAGCATGCGCAATTGTGTTACTGCCATGCTTGGCGGGGGGCGGGGGTGTGCACGCCTGGAATGGGGTAGGGGAGGTTGCATCTCCCTCCCGTCCTCTGCAGCCTCCTTCCCTTCCCCCTAGTAAGTCAGCCAGCCACCCCCGCGACGTTACTCTTCTCCTGGGGCCTCAGAGCCCTGCCCATCTGGGGCAGCTTGGATTTGCAGAGACCCATCCCGCCAGCAGCCCTTGGGGTGGTCGCGCCCCGATTCCGCCCAGGCTCTGACCCCTCCTGGCTCGGCTCAACGTCACAAGGGTCCCTGCCCCGGTCATTTTGCCGGAATGACGGGGTCCACCCCTTCTGGGCAGGTAAAGGAAATGAACCCCAAAGACGCCCATGGGGAGCCAAGCGGCAGTTCGACTGCATCCGAGTAGGCCTCAGTTGCTATGGTGACGCGGCCTTCTAGGCCCCAATGGCCCCAGCGGCATGGCGCATGCGCAAAGCTCCTGGGAGCCCGCAAGGAGGACTAGCTTCCTTCTTCCCACCCAGGATGCCCCGCGGTCCTTGGGTGCTGACGTCACGGAGGGCGGTCCCACATTCAATGACCGCACTGTATATAGGAGCGCCAGCGAAAGAGGCCGCTTATTTTATCTCAGAGTCAGCCTTGTTGCGTCTGAAAAGAGACCGGGGTGGCTCTTTTGAGATGGCCATAGACGCCGAGGAACATAAGTGACGGCGCATTGAGGTGGCCACAGCCGCTTAGAAGGTTGCTATCGCGACGCGGCCGCTGGAGGGTTTCGCTTCCGTGTTAGGCGGCCGCGGAGGCGTAGACGGAATAGCCTCAGCCGCTCTTCCGGTTACCTTTTCCCAGTGCCAGAGGCGCCTAGGGTTGGAATCCTCGCACGAGGACCGGAACAGAGAGACCCGACACAGAGCGGCGGCTTCACCGAGCTCGAGGGACGCCTTAGCCAGAGAAGAAAGGAACCCGGGTCGGACCAGATTGGAACCGCTGACCATTGCCCATGGCGGCCCTAGTGAGTGTGGATTTGGCGGGGGTTCGGGGGTCCCGGCGGCGACCTCGGCGGCACCTTACTCACCGTCCGCTTCCTCTTTCCGCAGGGTCCCAGCAGCCAGAATGTCACTGAATACGTCGTTCGAGTTCCGAAGTAAATCCGCAACCCCATCTCCCACTCCTCTTCACCCCGCAAAAATGAAAACCTTTACGGTCCTCTTAGCCTGGCGTTTCTGGCCTTGCCTGTGGTTCTCCCTCCAGACCCGGGGAGACTTGGAGGGCGGAGCTGCGATTAAGCAGAGGCTTCTCTGGAGGCAAACACTGCTTTTTGTGTGAATGAGTGCATTAATACACAGCACGATTCAGCTTCCTGGCCTAACGTTCAAGAGTATATGATGCCATGATGCCCAGGCTGTAGCCGTAAGGACGTATTCCTCGTCCTGTTTCAAAGTGAGCAGGCTGCCTTTCCTTTCCAGGCCTTTGTACATCCTGTTCCCTCTGCCATGAGTGCCTCCCCTCAACCCCCAAACTGTGACTCTGCTGGGTGAATTCTTGTTGATTCTGCAAAACTCAGCTCCAGTATCATCTTCCTCCAGGAAGCACTCCCTGACTGTCCTCCCTCCTCCCCAAGGCTGAGTTCTCAATAATCTCCACATCTTGGGTTTCCCCCAATCTTTGTTCCTCCATTTGTTCTTCATCTGCATGTGGTGAAGAGGGGATGGGTCTAGCTTCTCTGGCAGACTGGGAATTCTTGCAGTCTTCCATATCCAGTGTTGACAGGCAAAACAGACTGAATGAACCAGGGTGGGTTTGTTGAGTGACTGAATTAATGATTCCGTGGAATGGAATGATTGAATTAATGATGTGATTGAATTAATGATCCGATTGAATGACTGGTTGAATTAATGATTTGTTCACATTGATCAAATTAATGATTGAATTGATGTATTGGATCAACACTGTCTCTTCTAATCCACTCTAGGAATACAACCAAAAAATATAACATCATGGCTTTTAATGCAGCTGATAAAGTCAACTTTGCCACGTGGAATCAGGTAAGTCCCTGGGTCTTGGGGATCGGGGGCTGGGGTGGTGAGAGAACTTGACCCTGACCTTGGTGGTTGTAATAGTTGCTTAACTGTCATAGTAACCAAGTCTTAATTTTCTCACTTTTCCCAAGAGTTGGGTGCAGTAGTTTGCACCTGTAATCTTAGCACTTAGGAGGCCGAGGCAGGAAGCTTGCTTAAGGCCAAGAGTTCAAGACCAGCCTGGGCAATATAGGAAGACCCCATCTCTACCAAAAATAATTAGCTAGTTGTGGTAGTGTGCATCTGTAGTCCTGCACAGGAGGCTGAGGTAGGAGGATCACTTGACCCCAGGAGTTGAAGGCTGCAGTGAGCTATGATTATACTACTGCACTCCAGCCTGGTGACAGAGTAAGACCTGTCTCAAAAAAAAAAAAAAAAAAGATGGCAGGGCCGGGCGCGATGGCTCACGCCTGTAATCCCAGCACTTTGGGAGGCCGAGGCGGGTGGATCACGAGGTCAAGAGATCGAGACCATTCCGGTCAACATGGTGAAACCCCGTCTCTACTAAAAATACAAAAAATTAGCTGGGCACGGTGGTGCGTGCCTGTAATCCCAGCTACTCAGGAGGCTGAGGCAGGAGAATTGCCAGAACCCAGGAGGCGGAGGTTGCGGTGAGCCGAGATCGCGCCATTGCACTCCAGCCTGGGTAACAACAGCGAAACTCCGTCTCAAAAAAAAAAAAAAAAAAAGATGGCAAAGGCCCAGGCCAAGCTCCTGGGTGTCCCTGTAAGTTAGGTTTGGTAGGACCACAGTAGGCCATTCCTTAATGGACATTTAGAAGTTGTGCCCACTGATGGCCATTTTTGCCAAGGTTTATCTGGGCAAGGGAGGGGACTGGGCTAGGGCCTTCCCCAGAGCCCCTGCCATCAGAGGCTCTAGAAAGGACTTTGGGAGCCATTAAAGCATCCTCCATGGGGAAGTTGTAGTATGATCTGGCTGCTGTGGGGAGGCAAACTGGGTTTGCAATTGTGGGAAGCAACTGGACTGACCGGTCTAGGTGAGTCCTGGCGGGGACCTGGAGGCTCTGGAGGTGATGAGATGGGGCTGGATTCTAGAGTGTTTTGGAAATGGTACATATGGACCTTGAAGCAAGAGCTTAAGGGTAATTGGGACCTTATTGGCCACATAGGTCATGATTAATGGTTACATTTGTAGAGATTTTGGTGTATTACTGTCAACAAGTTTGGCACAATGAGTTTCTTTTTATTTATTTTATTTATTTATTTATTTTTTTGTGATGGTGTTTCACTCTTGTTGCCCAGGATGGAGTGCAATGGCACTACCTCAGCTCACTGCAACCTCCAACTCCCAGGTTCAAGCCATTCTCCTGCCTCAGCCTCTCATGTAGCTGGAATTACAGGTGCCCGCCCCCACTCCCACCTAATTTTTGTATTTTTAGTAGAGATGGGGTTTCACCATGTTGGTCAGACTGGTCTCGTAACTCCTGACCTCAGGTGATTCACCCACCTCAGCCTCTAAAAGTGCTGGGATTACATGTGTGAGCCACTGTGCCTGACATTTTTATTTATTTATTTATCTGAGATGGAGTCTTGCTCTGTTGCCCAGGCTAGAGTGAAGTGGTGTGATCTGTGCTCACTGCAACCTCTGCCTCCCGGGTTCAAGCGATTCTCCTGCCTCAGCCTCCTGAGTAGCTGGGATTACAGGTGTTCGCCACCACACCAAGCTAATTTTTGTATTTTTTAGTAGAGACAAGGTTTCACCATGTTGGTTAGGCTGGTCTTGAACTCCTGATCTCATTATCTGCCTGCCTTGGCCTAATAGAGGTAGGGTCTCACTATATTGCCCAGGCTGGTCTTTTAAAAAATTTTGTTTTTTTTTTTTTTTTTTTTTTTTTGAGACGGAGTTTCGCTTTTGTTACCCAGGCTGGAGTGCAATGGCGCGATCTCGGCTCACCGCAACCTCCGCCTCCTGGGTTCAGGCAATTCTCCTGCCTCAGCCTCCTGAGTAGCTGGGATTACAGGCACGCGCCACCACGCCCAGCTAACTTTTTGTATCTTTAGTAGAGACGGGGTTTCACCGTGTTGACCAGGATGGTCTCGATCTCTTGACCTCGTGATCCACCCGCCTCGGCCTCCCAAAGTGCTGGGATTACAGGCGTGAGCCACTGCGTCCGGCCAAAAAATTTTTTTAAAAGACAGAGTGTCACTCTGTTACCCAGGCTGGCATACAGTGGCATGATCTCAGCTCACTGCAACCTTTTCCTCCCAGGGGTTCAAGCCATTCTGGTGCCAGGCTGGTCTTAAACTCCTGAGCTCAAGTGAGCCTTGGCCTCCCAAAGTTCTGGGATTATAGGCGTGAGCCACAGCACAAGGAGTTTTGATATGCATGCATTCTGGAGATGTGTAGAAATTCTAGTTACACATTTTTTGAAAAGAAGCCTGGAACCAGATGCCTGCTGTAGATAATAGGGAAGTCTAATTATTTCTAAATTCCTCAGATATGGAATTTTGCCTCTAATGGCCTGCTTGACCACCAGGTGGTCTTTGTTGTTTGTTTGTTTTTTGTTTTTGAGATAGAGTCTTGCTCTGTCACGAGACTGGAGTGCAGTGGCACCATCTTGATTCACTGCAAACCTCCGCCTCCTGAGTTCAAGTGATTCTCCTGCCTCAGCTTCCTGAGTAGCTGGGACTATAGGCGCCCACCACCATGCCTGGATAATTTTTCTATTTTCAGAAGAGATGAGGTTTTACCATGTGAGCCAGGATGGTCTCGGTCTCTTGACCTCATGAACCGCCTGCCTCTTCCTCCCAAAGTGCTGAGATTACAGGCCTTAGCCACTGCGCCCAGCCAGGTCTTTTTCTCTTTAATTTTAATTTAGAAATAATCTCAAGCTTTCAAGTTGCAAAAATAGACACAATGCAAGGCTGGCCCAAATTCACTTTACTCAGATTCACCAAGGGCTACCATTCTCCTCCTTTGTTGCCCAGTGGGAAGTTGGTTTTGAGCATCTAGAGCCCAGCCTAGCACAAGGAAGGGCATTCCTGGACGGGGGCACCGCCCAAGCACAGCCAGGGACCCTGAGAGGCTTTGCTTCCTGCTCCCCCAGGCCCGGCTGGAGCGGGACTTGAGCAACAAGAAAATCTACCAAGAGGAGGAGATGGCCGAGTCAGGCGCAGGCAGCGAGTTCAACCGCAAGCTCCGGGAGGAGGCTCGGAGGAAGAAGCTCGGCATCGTGCTCAAGGAGTTCCGGCCCGAGGACCAGCCCTGGCTGCTCCGCGTCAACGGCAAATCCGGCAGGAAGTGAGTGGTAGGGCGGTGGTGGTGCAGGCTTTGGGACCAGTCCATGTCCTCCCTCAGCTTGCGTCATTTGTGGGGTGCCCTCTCTGAACCTCAGATTCCCACTGGTGTGATGGAGGTGCTGGCACTTCCATCCCTGTGGGGTTTTATTATTTATTTATTTATTTATTTTTGAGACACAGTTTCGCTCTTGTCACCCAGGCTGGAGTGCAGTGGCGTGATCTTGGCTCACCACAGCCTCCGCCTCCCAGGTCCAAGCGATTCTCCTGCCTCATCCTCCTGAGTAGCTGGGATTACAGGGGAGCGCCATCACGCCCGGCTAAGTTTTGTATTTTTAGTAGAGATGGAGTTTCACCATGTTGGCCAGGCTTGTCTCGAAGTCCTGACATCCGGTGGTCCACCCGCCTCGGCCTCCCAAAGTGCTGGGATTACAGGTGTGAGCCACTGCATCTGGCTGGGTTTTATTTTTTATTCATTTATTTATTCTATTTTATTTCTTTATTTATCTTGAGTCAGGGTCTCACTGTTGCCCAGGCTGGAGTGCAGTGGGTGCGATCATAGCTTGCTGCAGGCTCCAGCTCCTGGGCTCAAGAGATCTTCCCACCTCAGCCTCCTGAGTAGCTGGGACTACAGGCGTGCCTCACCATGCCTGGCTAATTTTTGTATTTCTGGTAGACATGAGGTTTTACTGTATTGCCTAGGCTGGTCTTGAACCCTTGGGGTCAAGCGATCCTTTTACCTTGGCCCCCCAAAGTCCTGGGATTACAGGTGTGAGCCACTGCCCAGGCCCTGGGATTCTAGTTTTGAAGATGAACTGAGGCCGGGCATGGTGGCTCACACCTGTAATCCCAGCCCTGGAGGTGAATCACCTGAGGTCAGGAGTTTCAGCCTGGCCAACGTAGTGAAACCCCGTCTCTACAAAAAATACAAAAAATTAGCTGGGCATGGTGGCATGTGCCTGTAATCCCAGCTACTAGGGAGAGCTGAGGCAGGAGAATCACTAGAACCTGGGAGGCGGCGGTTGCAGTGAGCCAAGATCGCGCCACTGCACTCTATCCTAGGAGACAGAATGAGGCCGTCTCCAAAAAAAAGAAAGATGAACTGAGTTGGTGCTTGTGCCTGGCTCTGATGAGTGCCACAGTGCAGGAAGCTTGGGTGGTTCATGACACTTGAGACCTCTCAGAGGGGGCAGGCTGAGGGCAGAACAGGAAGGGTACAGGTCAGACTGATGAAGGGCACTCCAGGCACACAGTGTGTGATAGTGACAGACATAGGCGGCTCACACAGGGCAGTGGGTGCCAGGACGCGCTGGGCCCAGTGGAGCCTTGGAAAGCTATAGGCAGGGAAGGGTGCTCAGCCAGATTGCCTGGACATTTGGGGTAGAAGAGGATGAGGTGGAGGCCTCGAGGAGGCTGGGCAGTCATTTAGGCTTGAGGCAATGGTGGACCGGGCCAGGTGTCCCCTTCAGATTTGGCCATGCTGTGGCCGGGCATGGTGGCTCATGCCTGTAATTCCAGCCCTTTGGGGAGGCCAAGGTGGGTGGATCACTTGAGGTCAGGAGTTCAAAACTAGCCTAGCCAACATGGTGAAACCCTGTCTCTACTAAAAATACAAAAATTATCTGGGCATGGTGGGGAACACTTGTAATCCCAGCTACTCGGGAGGCTGAGGCAGAAGAATCGCTTGAACCCGGGAGGCAGAGGTTGCAGTGAGCCGAGATTGTGCTGCTGCACTCCAGCCTGGGCGACAGGGCAAGACTCCATAAAAAAAAAAATATTTGGCCATGTCTTCCCGCTCCATCCCCCGACCTGGCTCCCAAGTTTCCCACCTGTGGCCCACAAGTAGCAGAGCTGGAGGCAGATCCCGATGGGCTGACTGCAGGGCTGGGATAATCTCACCCGGTCTTTCCAGAAATGACGCCGATGCGCACACATCCAGCACTTCCCGGGGTAGGCACTGGGCCTGCTCCCCGGGTGTGGAAATGGATAAGGCTCAGGTGGTGGAGGGGCTGCCAGGCTGCACGGGCTCATCATTCCATGGTCCTCCTCCTTGATACATACCATCAAGAAGGCAGGCCTGGGGGACACACACACGGCTGGGGCTGGTCCTGTGGGCCAGGCCATGACCATGGCTCCCTGCAGGTTCAAGGGCATCAAGAAGGGAGGCGTGACAGAAAACACGTCCTACTATATCTTCACCCAGTGCCCCGACGGGGCCTTTGAGGCCTTCCCCGTGCACAACTGGTACAATTTCACGCCGCTGGCCCGGCACCGCACGCTCACTGCTGAGGAGGCCGAGGAGGAGTGGGAGAGGTGAGTGGGCTGGGTGGCGGCTGGGGACAGAGGTGAGGGAAATGGGGTGCGTTGCCATGTGCTGTGCTGGGGGAGCTGGGGACTCAGTGGTGACCAGGAGAGACCTCGCTTGGCCCTTTTGGAGCTGTCAGCTTGGGAGGAAACAAGTGCAAGGCATTAGGCCCAAAGTGGGGCTCTGCCAGAACCAAAGCGGGTGACCTGGAGCTGGAATTGGCAGAGCAGAGTGGGGTCTCAGCGCCCCCTTGGTTCCTGTAGGTCGCAGGAGGGAGGTGCTAAGACTCCAGCCGCATGTGGGGACCTGCTCTTTGAGGAACTCTCGGGGAGAGGGAAGGCAGGAAGGGCCAGCTGTATCCGTGTGGTTTCAGGAAGTCATAGGCCACAACCCCAGTGCCCGGGGACCACATTCCATGGAAGGCTGCGTGGGTGGTGCCCCTGGGGTTGGCCCCGTGCAAGCGCAGAAGCGGTGGTCCCTGGCCTGAGTCCCCTGTGCCTGGCCCGCAGGAGGAACAAGGTGCTGAACCACTTCAGCATCATGCAGCAGCGGCGGCTCAAGGACCAGGACCAGGACGAGGACGAGGAGGAGAAGGAGAAGCGCGGCCGTAGGAAGGCGAGCGAGCTGCGCATCCACGACCTGGAGGACGACCTGGAGATGTCGTCCGATGCCAGTGACGCCAGCGGTGAGGAAGGTGAGCCTCGGGGCCGGGCATTACGTCACAGAGGTGCAGGCGGTGCCAGTGAAGGCAAAGTCTGCTGTCGAGCACGGTGGCCCTAGAATGAGAGACTCATGGGATGACACGCCTGTCATCCCAGCACTTTGAGAGGCCGAGGCGGGCAGATCATCGAGATCAGGAGTTTGAGACCAGCGTGACCAACATGGAAAAACCCTGTTTCTACTAAAAACACAAAAATTAGCTGGACGTTGTGGTGTGCATGTATAGTCCCAGCTACTTAGGAGGCTGAGGCAGGAGAATCACTTGGACCTGGGAGATGGAGGTTGTGGTGAGCTGAGATCGTGCTACTGTACTCCAGCTTGGGCAACAGAGAGGGACTCTGTCTCGGAGAAAAAAGAATGAGAGTCAGGCGAGGCTGCCCAGAGGAGCAGTGATGTCACTGAGGAGGCAAGGAGAGCCTGTCAGAGCCCAGGAGAGCTGAGTCGTCTTTTTTTTTTTTGAGACAGGATCTCTCTCTCTCTCGCCCAGGCTGGAGTGCAGTGGTCCAATCACGGCTCACTGTAGCCTTGACCTCCTAGGGTCAAGTGATCCTCCCATCTCAGCCTCCTGAGTAGCTAGTACTACAGGCTTGCCCCTCACCACGCCCGGCTAATTTATTTTTTTTATGGAGACAAGAGTTTCGCCCTGTTGCTCATAAAAGTGCAGTGTCACAATCTTGGCTTACTGCAACCTCTGTCTCCCAAGTTCAAGCGATTCTCCTGCCTCAGCCTCCTAGGTAGCTGGGATTATAGGTGCATACCACCACATGTGGCTAATTTTTGTGTTTTTAGTAGAGACGGGGGTTTCACCATGTTGGCTGGGCTGATCTCAAACTCCCAACCTCAGGTAATCTGCCTGCCTCAGCCTCCCAAAGTGATGGGATTACAGGCATGTATCCGGTGCCCAGCCTAATTTTTGTATTTTTTGTAGAGACTGGGGTCTCACTGTGTTGCTCAGGCTGGTCTCGAACTCCTAGGCTCCAATCATCCTCCCGCCTCAGCCTGCCAAAGTGTTGGGATGACAGGTGTGAGCCGCTGCACCTGGCCTGGCTGTGGCCTTTACCGGGGTTCCCCATGAGAAATTGTACTCTGGGTTGGCCAGTTTCAGTAATCTGTGCGCTCAGGCTGTAGGGCTGTCCCTGGTTTTCAGTGCCTGGCCTGGAGTGGTCTGGGAGAGGGAGGCAGTGGTCTGTGGGCGTTAGAGAACGTGGGTGGGTGTGTGGAGTCTGGACAGGGAGTTTGTTTAGGAGAGTTGAGCTTCTGGGCTGGCCTTGGAGAGGCAGTCTCCCCAGTTGGTGAGGCCCCCACGTGCCCAAACTGCATACAATGTGAAAGACACAATAAATACCCGCTGCCGCCCCCTCTTCCCTTTCTTTCCCTGCTTTCCAGGTGGCAGAGCCCCCAAGGCCAAGAAGAAGGCGCCGCTGGCCAAGGGCACCAGGAAGAAGAAGAAGAAGAAGGGCTCAGATGATGAGGCCTTCGAGGACAGCGATGATGGGGACTTCGAGGGCCAGGAGGTGGACTACATGTCGGACGGCTCCAGGTGAGGCCCACAGAAGGCGCCTTCGAGACCCCATGTGCCCCGAGGGAGCACACTCACCCTCCCCCATCCCTGTCTCACAGCAGCTCCATGGAAGAGCCTGAGACCAAGGCCAAGGTGCCGCAGCAGGAGGAGGGGCCCAAGGGTAGGTGGCGGCTGGGCAGGCCCTGGCGGGAGATGGGGGAGGGGCGCACAGGGTGGGTGCTCATACCCTGTCCCTGCAGGCGTCGATGAGCAGAGCGACAGTAGCGAGGAGAGTGAGGAGGAGAAGCCACCCGAGGAGGACAAGGAGGAGGAGGAGGAGAAGAAAGCGCCCACCCCGCAGGAGAAGAAGCGCAGGAAAGGTGCGGCCCGTGTGGCCCCTGTGTTGGAGGCTTGGGTCGGGCCCTGGCACCCTGCTGCCTCCTCCCCTCTCCTCTGCAGACCTCCCTCATCTGCAGTGGAGGTACGGGTGGGCACTAGGCCCTGACCCCTGTCCTGTGCCCTGCAGACAGCAGCGATGAATCAGACAGCTCAGAGGAGAGTGACATTGACAGTGAGGCCTCCTCGGCCCTCTTCATGGCGGTAAGGCCCAGCTTGGCATGGAGGGAGGCCTGGGTGTCCATTTCTAGATTCAGCCCCCTCACGCTCACCCCACCCTGACCTCTGCAGAAGAAGAAGACCCCTCCCAAGAGAGAGCGGAAGCTGTCGGGAGGGAGCTCAAGGGGCAACAGCCGGCCAGGCACGCCCAGCACGGAGGGCGGCAGCACCTCCTCTACCCTGCGTGCCGCCGCCAGCAAACTCGAGCAAGGTGAGCGCCTGTGGCCTCTGCACTCCCCATAGCCACAGCCTCCCGACCTCTGCCTTTGGGGCTCGGGACAGAGAGGGGATGGAGATGGGAGTGGAGGCCTGTCCCTCCCTTTTTCCCTTGAACCCTAATCCTGGCACTGCCCAGCCCGGGGTCCTGCCCAGGGGTTCGGCCTCCTGCCCCCACGACTCAGCCCTGATCCCACTCCCACAGGGAAGCGGGTGAGCGAGGCGCCTGCAGCCAAGCGGTTGCGTCTGGACGCGGGGCCCCAGAGCCTGTCCGGGAAGTCGACTCCCCAGCCACCATCGGGCAAGTCGACACCCAGCAGCGGGTAAGTTGGCGAGAAGAGCAGTGGGCAGGGCCAGGGCTGCCGGCACAGTCTCGCTGATGCCACCTTTCCCACCCCCCCATCCACAGAGACGTGCAGGTGACTGAGGACGCCGTGCGCCGCTACCTGACGCGGAAGCCCATGACCACTAAGGACCTGCTGAAAAAGTTCCAGACCAAGAAGACGGGGCTGAGCAGTGACCAGACGGTGAATGTGCTGGCCCAGATCCTCAAGCGCCTCAACCCCGAGCGCAAGATGATCAACGATAAGATGCATTTCTCCCTCAAGGAGTGAGCCTCTGTCCAGAGCACAGCTCTGCTCTCCAGAACTCAGGCTCTCACTGCCCCTTTGCCGTCATGCTCCCTGACTCCCAGGGCCCCAGAGTTAGCAATTTTGGAAAAGTTTAAGCCATTGCCTCCTCTGGCCCTTCTGGAATCTTCAGCTGCCTGGTAGACCTTCTTATTGTCCTCTTTCTCCCTGCTCAGCCTCCCTCACACTGACCAAGGGCCTGTGCTGCCCACCGGGTAGCAGCTCTGCCTTCCACTTCCTTAGGCCTCTCTTCAGCCGTGACTTAATCTACCCCATAGCCCATTAGGTCTTCAGTTTTGGCCAGGCATGGTGGTGAGTGCCTGCAGTCCCAGCTACTTGGGAGGCTGAGCCCAGGAGTTCAAGGCTGCAGTGAGCTATGATGGTGACACTGTACTCCAGCCTGGGTAACAGAGCAAGACCCTGGCACACACATAGAAAAAGCAGCCAGGCATGGTGGTGGGTGCCTGTGGTCCCAGCTATCTGGAGGCCTCAGCCTTCTCAGCACAAGAATTGCTTCTTGGGAACCTGGGAGGCTGAGGTTGCCTTGAGCTGAGGTCACACAACTGCACTCCAGCCTGGGTGAGAGTGAGACTCTGTCTCAACAAAGTAAAGAAACTGCTTGGATTTCTTTGTCTCCTTTTTAGCTCTGGTATTCTAACAGACGTTTGGATAATGTCTCGTTCCTTAGGTTTTGGGTTTTGTCCTTCATGTTTTTATTTTTCAGTTTTTGAGACAGGGTCTTGCTCTGTTGCCCAGGCTGGACTGCAGGCTCCCTGCAACCTCCGCCTCCCTGACTCAAGCCATCCTCCCGCCTTAGCCTTTAAAGTAGTGTGCACCACCATGCCCAGCTAATTTTAAAAAATTTCTTGTAGAGATGAGGTCTCACTGTATTGCCCAGGCCAGTCTTGAACTCATGGGTCAAGCAGTCCTCCCACCTCAGGCTGGTGAGTAACTGGGACCACAGGTGTGTACCATTTCGCCGGCTGATGTTTTCATTTTAGGCATCCTTACTTTGTGGTCTGACGTATCTAGAAGCTGAAGTTCACGGGCCTCCTTGTGTTTCTTCTGACTCCCCTTGGTGATAGATTTTCTTGTGATTTGGAGTTGGATGCTCATGGCCAGCTGGGGGCTCTGTGGGAATCCAGGGTAGCCTACTTTGCAGGCAGTCCTTCCAGATGGTTCCACCTTGGCTTGCGCCAGCCACCCAGGAGCGCCAGCCCCAGCCCGTTTTGTGTGTGGTTCTCGGCTTGTAGGCTCTGTCCCTACGTGGCCACAAAAGCCAAACCCCCGATTGCGGGACCCTATGTTTCAGGTTCCCTGTGATGTTTCAGGGGCTTCTTTCCCTTCCTCCAAGTTTGGTCATGCATTTATTTGATCTGGCGTTGCCAGGTTCTGGAAGGGCAGGCTTTTCCAGTTCCTGGACAGCAGTGTGGCTGGAATTAGAATTTGGCTGCACCCACTTTTGAACTCATCTTTTGGGCGACCCCTTCCTTCCATCTTGCCGGTGGTTGGAAACTGCACATGGAAAGCTTCCCCACCCAGTTCTGTGGCCCTTGGCTGCTGAGCAGGAATGCCTGAGATGTCGGGCTAATTCCTCGGAATGTCCCAGTTCAGGCCAACCTCTCCCCATTCTTCTGCCAGGCCTTCCTGGCATCAGGGAGGCAGCTCTGGAGGGGCCCCTGCCCTGGCGGTTTCACCCCAGCCATCCCCAGTGCTTGGACCTTTGTCTAAGGAGGCTGGGCCGTGTGGCCCCATGGTTAGAACAGGGGCTTTGCATTCAGGTGGACCTGGGTTCAAATGCCAGGTCCGTTGCTTAATTCTGGGTGACTTCAGGCTTTTTTTTTTTGAGATGGAGTCTTGCTCTATCACCTAGGGCCGAGTGTAGTGGTGCCATCTCAGCTCACTGCAGCCTCCACCTCCCAAGTTAAAGCAATTCTCCTACCTCAGCCTCCTGAGTAACTGGTATGAGGCACCTGCCACCACGCCCAGCTAATTTTTAGGTTTTGTATTTATTTTTTTATTTTGTTGAGACAGAGTTTGTTGTTGCCCAGGCTGGAGTGCAATGGTGCGATCTTAACTCACTGCGATCTCTGCCTCCCGAGTTGAAGTGATTCTCCTGCCTCAGCCTCCGGGAGTAGCTGTGACTACAGGCATACGCTACCACGCCTGGCTAATTTTGTATTTTTAGTAGAGACGGGGTTTCTCCATGTGTAGGGCTATTGGGGCTCCACAGGGTCGTGCGGTATCCCTTATGCTGTGTTGAGGTGCAGGATCCGAGAAGAGACAGGGCACTGAAGAACTGGTGAAGAGCTTCTGGACTTGGGGGGCCACGCCACCTGTGAGCGGAGATCAGCGACAGCCCCCAAATGCCCCAGAGCATTTGTATTTATTAGGTACAAGCAGGGGGCATGGTCGTGTGTGAGGTCATCATCTATAGGCTTAGTAATAGGGCATATATAATCATGTGAGTCCCAAGTGAGGGGACCACCCCATTATGTCACCTGGGCAGAGAGGTGGGCTGTGCGCAGCAGGGGGCCTTGCCATGCATAGTAGTAGTAGTAGAGGGTCGTATACAGAAAAGGGGTCCACCCCCATTAGGTCACCGAGGCGAGGAGGTGGGCTGTGTGCAGCAGGTGTCGTGCACAACACTTACCTGGGGGCTGGAGACTTCAAAGGATTTCTAATAGGAGGATACTGTAGGCCAGTGCAGTGGGAGCTGACAGACTTGTGCTCTTCTTTTAAGATATTTATGGGAGGATGATTTGAGCTAGCACAGAGTGAGAAAAGACTGACAGGATGTACAGCCGCCGTGACTGGTCATACCAGACGGGTTCGTCTCCCTCGGTTACTTCCAGGATCTCAGGCCTGAGGCCTACTTTCCACAGGAAGTGGATGCAAGGTACTACAACTGCTTTATAAGGAGGAGAGGCTCTTGCTCCAAGCCTGCCGTACAGCGTATGCCCTTTCAGGCAGGGACGCCACCGCCTGGGTCTCTGGTTCTTGTCCTGGTCTGGCTGTTTTCCCAGGTACTACTTCTGTTCTGTGACTGCTCTAGGCATTCCTCCTGCTACAAACTACTATATGGTTATATGGAAGGATTATATAAATCAGCACTAAATGTGTCAGTACAGCTCCAACTACAATACCTATGTGATTATACTGAAAGATTATATAGAACTAAGTATGCTAGATACAAGTATTAAGTATGATTGTATAAGCTAGATATATGTAAGCGGTAAGTTATACTTCAGGCACTAATTCTATAAACTAATATATGATTACATATGAAGGATTTATATGAAGGAAATAGCTGAGTCATAACACTATGAACTAAGATATTCCTCAGGCACTAATTGTGCCTGGGGTCTGGACAGTTCTCCTCCTCTGTGCCCCTGGGGGGTGTTACCCACATCCATGTTGGTCAGGCTGGTCTCAAACTCCTGACCTCAGGTGATCCGCTCACCTCGGCCTCCCAAAGTGCTAGGATTACAGGTGTGAGCCACTGCACCTAGGCTTTTTTCTCCATCTGAAAATTATCTCAATAAGAAAAACCACAATATGGCTGGGCGAGGTGGCTCACACCTGTAATCCCAGCACTTTGGGAGGCTGAGGCAGGTGGATCACCTGAGGTCAGGAGTTCGAGACCAGCATGACCAACATGGATAAACCCCGTCTGTATTAAAAATACAAAACTAGCTGTCGTGGTGGCACATGCCTGTAATCCCAGCTACACAGGAGGCTGAGGCAGGAGAATCGCTTGAACCCAGCAGGTAGAGGCTTGGTGAGCCAAGATCGTGCCACTGCACTCCAACCTGGGAAACAAGAGTGAAACTCCATCTCCAAAAAAAAAAAAGAGAAAAAACCACAACATAATCATCGAGGGAGTCCCCCGCCATGGATGGAGCTGAGGTCACTTCCAGTCTTTCCTAACGTGAGAGCATCAGATCCCGTGCCCTCGAGCAGCTGCTCGTCCAAAGAGCTGTTAGCAGTTTACACCCACACCAACAGCACGGGGCGCGCATGGGTCACACACCTGTGTGAGGGTTTTCTGATTGTCCCCCATCTTGGGGTGCTTAGGGTCAAGCACCCCTTCAAACAGTGAAAAGCTGTTTGCTTGTTTTTGCATTCAGAGCTAGGGGAACTGCCTTAAACACTAAGCACCCATCTCTCCTCACTGAGCCAAGTGGGAGGGGTTCTGATGAGCTCCCCTGTACCATTGAGGGGACTGGGCTCACAGGGCTGAGTGCAGCCGCCTCCAGAGCCCACATCTCACTGCATCGTGCTAGACGTTACCATGACCTGGATGGCCTCCATCACCCTGTGGGCTCTGACATGCTCACATCCCAGGAAGGGGCTGCAGTTATGGGGGTCTCAGGTTGGCATTCCCGAGACAGGCGTCCCTGCCCTCTTATGTCCCCACCCTTGGCTTTCCCTGGGCCTCTCCCTTTTCCTGTTTTGAAGTTGGCTCAGCCAGGCCCGGAGACAGGGGCATGATGTCTTAATCCTCCAGGCGGGAGCCACCAAGGAGGGTTCCCGTGGACTCGGTCCCTGCCAAGCCACTCTTCCCAGCACTCGCATCCATCCCACCTGGCACAGGACATACATGGAGGCTCCTGAGACCCAGCACCCTGACTTAGTAGGGAGGGACCCCACTGGGGGACCCATGAAGCCCCTGACTCCCACTCTAGGCAGCAGGCCGGGGTGAACATGAGTTGCCCGCCCTGGCTGCCAGTATAGCAGTCGTAAATCAGGGGGTGTCTGGGGTGTCGGAAATGGGTGTGTGGAATGTCGGGGTGGGGTGGGCTGGGGGTCAGCCCTTAATTCTTAGAAGGGCGGGGTGTGGGGCAGGAGTGGATGCCTGGATTCCAGGGCGTAGGAGATAAGCTGGTGCATACGTGGGGCCCTCTGGCCACAGGGGCCGGCAGTGAAGCGGTTAGCTGCCAGCCCCAGCAGGGCATAAATTCGGGGCACACCTCCCATCCTCAGGACCTGCCTGTCACAATGGCTGTAGGGAAGGTCCTTCTGGGCTCTGTGCTGCTCCTGTCCTCCCTGCATCTGGGACAGGGCTGGGACCCTGATGCCCGTGGAGCTCCTGTGGCCAATGTAGAGCTCTCGTCTGAGCAGGTGGCAGAGGCTGGAGGAACCTGGCTGGGTAAGGACTCCCAGGGACCCTCTGTGACTTCCCAACTTCCCCCAGCCCTGACCCTGCTCACCGTCAGCACCCTTCTCTCCAGCAGCCACTCACCGCCCCCTCACCCGCCTGCGCCGAGCCCCATCCGGTCCGTGCCAGCTGTGGAGCCTGACTCTGTCGGTGGCAGAGCTGGGCCTAGGCTATGCCTCGGAGGAGAAGGTCATCTTCCGCTACTGTGCCGGCAGCTGCTCCCGGGGTGCCCGCACCCAGCATGGCCTGGCACTGGCCCAGCTGCAAGGCCAGGGGAAAGCCCACGGCGGGCCCTGCTGCCAGCCCACCCGCTACGATGACGTGTCCTTCCTCGATGACCGCCACCGCTGGCAGTGGCTGCCCCAGCTCTCGGCAGCTGCCTGTGGCTGTATCGGCTGAGGGTGCCTGGTCTGGTACCCAGGAGCTGCAGTACTGGGGAAGCTTGGCTGAGTTCTTTATTGGAGACCTGGATGCAGAGACGAGGACAGGAGTGGGCTGGGGTGACCAGCAATGAGTGCAATAAAGGACACCACTCTCCTGGCCTCGTGACCTTGACTGTATCCAGCCAGCTGCACCTGGAGCTCCCTGTGGGCCAGTGCCATCCTGGGTTCCCCTGCAGATCCTGGCTCCAGTAAGCAGCCAATGCAATGTTGGGTTGTCCATTCCCAGCTTTATTCACAAATCCGGTGTCTGTAGAAAGCTGGGGGTCAGCAGGCTGGGGGCAACTGTCCAGATTCCCCTGGCCCCATGCCCTCAGGGAGGGAGCGGCAGATCACAGAGATTCGCCGGCCCCGGGGAATCCGGCGCTCCCCAAAGAAGGATTCTTCGTCCCGAAGGATCTCGTGGGAGAAGTCATAACGGGCTGAGCCCCTGCAGAAGAAAACAGGCCGTAACTGGGTGCAGGGAGGACAGCCCCCTATCCAGGCAGACCCAGGTTCCAGCCCCCCACTGCCTCTCACACAAGCCCTGGGGTAAAGGCTTCATCTTTGGGGAGAGGTGGATTGAGGGAAGGTACCCAGGGTACTGGGTTGGCGTCACACATTCCTGGATGGGTGGGGGCTGCCTGGCTGGAGGTACCTAAGGATGTAGAGGGAGCCTGGCTCCAGCAAGAGTTCCAGCCACTCCCCTGGCTCCTGGGTGTGCACCAGTCGCATAACGCTGGGAGACAGGAGAGACAGGCCAGCGATGGTGGCCCCGCAGAACTGCAAAAGGGAAGAAGGGTTGGGTCAGGCTCTGACCTGGTCTGCCCACCCCCCGACTGGGAGCGCCAAGGCGTCTGCCTCTGCCCACCTTGACGCTGTCCACGTGGGGCTTGATGTAGCCCCGAGCTTCCAGGTCCAGCACGTGCACGGAGGAGAGCAGGGTCTGCCCGGGGCCAAAGGCGGCCGCCTGCACACGCTGCAGGATGGCTCGGCTGGCTTCTGACCAGCGCGACTTCTCTGTCTCTCGGAAGCCGTGGATAGCCTACACAAAGAGCTTGGTCAAGCCTCGGGGCTCCCAGAGGGAACAGGGACACAGGCATGGAGGGGCAGAAAACGGCAAGGGGCTGGTTTTCCTAGTGTGACTCTTGATCCTGCCCTCAACTTAAACCCCGCTAGCCCACCAGCCATGGCCCTACCTAGGTGTGACCTCAGTCCTTAGTACTCACCCTGAGGCTACAATAACAAGTCCCTAATGCTGGCCCAGCCCCAATATTCAATTGGCTGAGTCTCCCTACAACTTGACCCCACCCAAGTGTCCTGTGTCCCTCAACGTCCTCTGATTCCACACCCGTTTCTGCCGCTAACCTTGGTCCCAAACACCCCTCAGTTCCAGATCTTGCCTCCAGTTACGGCCCTGGCCTCATCACAAAAGTGCGCTCCTTGACCAATGTCCTCGTCCCCCAAGTCCCGCCCCTCCCACTACCGGAGTTTCAGCCCCGCCCCCATCATAGCCCGGCTCCCAAATCCCTGCGCTAGGTACCGCCCCCAGCAAGGCCCTGCCCCATCCAGCACGTCTCCCCTATCCCCACCCACACGTGGCCCCGCCCCGCGTGGCCCCGCCCCCGTCCGCACGCTTGACTCCTCTGGCCCCGCCCCTAGAGTGGCCCCGTCCCATCCTGCACTGGTCTCCTTTGTGCCCGCCCCAGCGTGGCTCCGGCCCGTCCTTGCACTGGTCTCCTCTGCCCCCGCCCCCAAAATGGCCCCGCCCCGCCGCTCGTCTCTGTCCCCGCCCCAAATCCCCGCTCTAGGTACCGCCCCAAACGTGTTCTCGCCCCATCCGGTGCTCGGCGTCCGAGGCCGCGCCCGCTATCCCCGCGCCGCTCGTCTCACCGCGTCCCAGTGATCGTATTCGTAGCGGCGGCGGCGCAGCTCGGGGTCCAGCTCTCGGCTCAGCGTCTCCTCCTCCGCCACGCTCAGGAACCCAGGCCGTACCACGGCCGCATTCCGCAGGCGGCTAAGCACCGACGGGCTAGAGCCTCGTACCCAGCTGGGCCCTGGCAGCGTCCGCAGCGCCAACAGCCCAGTCCCGGCCATAGCCCAGTAGCCGGGTTATGGAAGCGGCCAGGGTCGGGGAACGCCCCCGCCAAAAGCCATTGGCTGTAGCTGCGTCAGCCCCGTCCAGCGATTGGCTTCCCTCAGAGTCTCGCCTCTCACTCATGGCTATTGGTTGCTGCTAGACTCGCCTTCACAGACTATTGGCTTTCTTCTAGAATCGGCCTCCTGACTTGAGAGCTTATTGGACGCCACTCCAGAGTGGCTTAAACCATTGGCTGAGTCGCAAGTCCGTCTGCAGGTTAGCACCGCCTCTTTACTCATTAGAGGGAAAGGTACAAGGTAGGGGTTGCTAGGCGAAGACCTCACAAGGGAATATGGGCAGTATCTGGTCTGAAGTCCGTGGTCAGGGGAATCGGGGCCAAGACCACGGTTCCGGAGTCGACTGGGGCTAGAGGTTAAGGGCAGAGTACAGTCAGGCTGAGATAAGGGGTCCGTGGTCAGGGGACTGACGTCAAGGCCACGATTATGTTTGTGGTGGGGCCAGATATCCAGAGTTAGGGCTTATGGCCAAAGGTCAAAGCGAGGCATCATTCATTTCCCTGTCTCCGTATTACTATTGCTTTAAAGATTCCTCAGCCGGCTGCGGTGGCTCATACCTTGTGTGTAACCCCTCATCTGTGCACCGAGGCAGTAGAGCTAAGCAGATCCCTGGCACAATTGGTGCCTGAAGAATATCTTAGTTTATAGTGTTACTACTCAGTTATTTCCTTTATATATAATCATGTATTAGTTTATAATTGGAACAATTAGTGCCCGAAGAATCTTATTACTCAGTTATTTCCATATATATATAATTATATCTTAGTTCATAGAGGAATGTCTAGAGCAGACACGGTACGGAGCATGAATTAAGGAATAAGCAGCCATATATATATGTATAAATCATATCTTGCTTCTAGCTGGAGGAATGTCTAGTGCAGACACGGTGCAGAGCATGATTTCAGGGAAAAACATTTATACCAGGACAAGAATCTACGGCCCAGGCGGTAGTGCCCCTGCCTGAAAGGGCACGGACTACATGGCAGGATAGCCTAGGCGCCAGCTTTCAGTATCGTAAAGACACCTGCTGTATAGCAGGTTTGGAGCAAGAGTCACTCCTCCTGTAAGGGAGTTATAGTACCTTGCATCCAGTGCTTGTGGAAAGGTGGCCTCAGGTTGGCAAGCCCGCGAGCATCCTAGGGCTTAAAACCTCTCCTGTATAATCGTGCCTAGGTGGCTGTATACCCTGTCAGCTCTGTTACTCCTGTACTGACTCAAAGCATCCTCCTATAGAAATCACTGGAAGCTGCCAGCAGGTGGCTGTATAACCTGTCAGCTCTTTTGCCACTGTGCTGACTCAGAGCATCCTCCTATAGATATCCTTAGAAGTAGCCTGCCCATAGATAAGCGATGTTGCACACTGCACCCTCCTTACTGCACACCGCCCACCTCCTTGGTGACCTAATGGGGGTGGACCCCTTGTTTATTGCTCACGTGATTGTCTTGACTCTATCACTATCCTTAAAATGACCTCACTCACTACCCTGCCCCCTAACCTATACCCAATAAATACAGATGTTCCTGGACGTTCAGGGCCTCGCCTGTCTCTGCTTGTAAGTGGCGTTGTGCTTTCTTTGTCCTTGTGCGTCCTGTCTCCTTATTTCTCAGATCCAGCGCCTCAGCACAGCAATAGGACACCCCGTGACCCTAGTAGGGCTGGACCCTACACACCTGTAACACCAGCACTTTGGGAGGTCGAGGCAGGCGGATCACCTGAGATCAGGAATTAGCCCAGCCTAGCCTGGCCAACATGGTGAAATGCGATCTCTACTAAAAATACAAAAAATGAGCCTGGCATGGTGGTGCGCGCCTGTAATCCCAGCTATTAGGCAGGCTGAGGCAGGAGAATTGCTTGAACCCAGGAGGCGGAGGTTGTTGTGAGCCGAGATGGAGCCACTGCACGCCGGCCTGGGCGACACAGCAAGACTCTGTCTCAAAAAAAAAAAAAAAAAAAAAAAAAAAAATTCCTCCTATTTTACAAATGCAAACTGAGAAAAAAAAAAAAAAAAAAAAAACAGATGAAAATACCTCTGGGATTTGCTTCTCCATAAATCCAGGCTGTGGGGGCAGGGCCGGATAGGGAAGGATGACATTTGGCCGTGAATTAACTGTTGAATTGGTGTGATAAGTAAGTGGGGTTTCACTACCCTGTTTTCTCTACTTTTGTATATATTGGATTACACTTATTCATTTTTGAGACTGAGTGTCACCAACGGCACAGTGGCACTCTCGGGTCCTAGAGATTTGCAACCTCCGCTTCCCGGGTTTAAGTGATTCTTGTGCCTCAGCCTCCCGAATAGCTGGGATGACAAGCACCAAATCACCATGCCCAACTTTTTTGTTTGTTTTTGTTTTTGAGACAGTTTCACTTTTGTCACCCAGACTGGAGTGCAGCGGCGCAGTCTCGACTCACTGCAACCTCCGCCTCCCGAGTTCAAGCGATTCTCCTGCCTCAGCCTCTCGAGTAGCTGGGATTATGGGCGGCCGCTACCACGCCCGGCTAATTTTTGTATTTTTAGTAGAGACGGGGTTTCCCCATGTTGGCCACGCTGGTCTCAAGCTCCTCCCCTCAGGTGATCCATCCACCTCATCCTCCCAAAGTGCTGAGATTACAGGCGTGAACCACCATGCCCAGTCTATATTTTATTATGTTTTTACAGAATAAAAATAATAAAATGTTTAATTATTTTCTCCCTTTACTGCCCAGACTGGAGTACAAGGGCACGATCATAGCTCGCTACCTGGAATTCTTGAGCTCAGGTGATCTTCTCCCCTCAGCCTTTCAGAGCTCTGGGTAATTTTGTATGTATTTTAAATGTCCATAATGAAGCCGGGCGCAGTGGCTCACGCCTGTGATCCCAGTACTTTGGGAGGCCGAGGCGGGCGGATCGTGAGGTCAGATTGACACCAACATAATGAAATCCCGTCTCCACTAAAAATACAAAAATTAGCTGGGCGTGGTGGCATCTGCCTGTAATCCCAGCTACTTGGGAGGCTGAGGCAGCATTGCTTGAACCAGGGAGTCAGAGGTTGCAGTGAGCCAAGATTGAGCCACTGCAGTCCAGCCTGGCCATAGGGTGAGACTCCGTTCCCCACCAAAGGGGAAAAAAAAGTCTGTAATAAAAAGTGCAAACACTGTAACTGCTGAGTATAAACGCCTGCCCCAATGCTTGAATTTTAAAAAATATTGACCCCATTTCTCCCTACAGCTACATTCCGCCCCAACCCTGCTCTCCTTGCTACATAATTCCTTGAAAGACTTGTCTGTCTCTGATACGTTTCTTCCCATTCCTTCTAGTCCACTCCAGCCTGGCTTTTGGCTCCCACGGCACCGGAAATGCCCTGATTTAAGGTGGCCAGTGACATCCACAGTGCCAAATCCAGTAGCCAGGGCTCAGTCTGACCGTTAATTCAACCTCTTGACCCTGACGTCGAGGGACATATCAAGCACCAGGTATGATTATAATATATCCAAAATCAACTTCTGATCCCCACTCCAAGTCTGTTCCTTTCCCTACACTTCCCATCTCAGGTCATGGGTCTCCATCTTCCTGACTGCTTTGGGCCATCAGCTCAGAGTTTTTGGAAATTGCTGTCTTACATCCCACCTAGCTAGAATCTGATTTGCCACTCAGCTTTCATCTGGATTACTCCAACTCTGCTAACTGCTCTCGTTTCTGTTCATGGTGCACTCCTCAGGAGTTGCAGTCATCCTTATTTTTTTTCCTCTTCTCAAAACCCTACATGGTTCACCTCCCTCCTTTTAGATGTCAGGCCTTTTATGATCTATCCTCACTCACCTCCACTTTTTTCTTTCTTGAGACAGAATCTCGCTCTGTCGCCCAGGGTGGAGTGCAGTGGCACGATCTCGGCTCACTGCAACCTGTCTCCCAGGTTCAAGCATGCCACCACACCTGGCTAATTCCGCTTTCTGATCTCATCTCTTCCACCCTCCCTCAGCCCTTGGCCTCCTTGTGGGTCCTCTCACATGCCAGGTACAGTCCTTTGACAGGGCCTTTGCACTGGCTGTGCCCTCGGCCTGGACACAGGCTCCATCCCTCACCTCCTTTGAGACTTTGCTCAAACACCGCCTTCTCAGTGAGGCCTCCCCTGACTACACCATGTAAAACTGTAACACGCTCACCTCACATCTGCATGCCCTTTCTTGTTTTTGTTTTTGAGACGGAGTCTTGCTCTGTTGCCCAGAATGGGGTGTAGTGGCGTGATCCCGCTCACCGCAACCTCTGCCTCTTCGTTCAAGCGATTCTCCTGCCTCAGCCTCTGGAGTAGCTAGGATTACAAGCGTGCACCACCACGCCCAGCTAATTTTTGTATTTTTAGTAGAGATGGGGTTTCACCATGTTGGCCAGGCTAGCCTCGAACTCCTGACAAGTGATCCACCCACTTAGGCCTCTCAAAGTTTTAGGTTTACAGACATGAGCCACCGAGCCTGGTCCCTGTTTTTTGTTTTTTTGAGATGGAGTTTTTTTGCTCCTGTTGCCCCGGCTGGAGTGCAGTGGCATGATCTTGCCCACAGCCTCCACCTCCCGGGTTCAAGCAATTCTCCTGCCTCAGCCTGCTGAGTAGGTGGGATTACTGGCACCCACCACCACACCCGGCTAATTTTTATATTTTTAGTAGAGATGGGGTTTCACCATGTTGGCCAGGATGGTCTCAAACTCCTGACCTCAAGTGATGTGCCCACTTCGGCCTCCCAAAGTATTGGGATTATAGGCGTGAGCCACCGTGCCCGGCCTGTTTGTTTTTTTTTTAAATAACTGTCTACCCCCACAGGAATGGAGCTCTTTGAGGATGGCTTCTTGTGTTTTCTTCACAAAAGAACACTGCCTGGAATACAGGACATGATCAGGAGAATCTGCTGCAGGAAGGGATGGCTCACTTGCCTCTTGGGGTCAGGACAGATGCAGAAGGGGCGTGTGGAACACGGATGCGTCCATGCCGTCATGGTGCAGAGAGGGAGGTGTCTCAGACGCAGAGCAAAGACCACAAAGATTTAATTTAAAATCACAGTGTCTCCGCCGGAATGCCCCGTCCGTAGGGGGCACCCTTGCAAATTCAAAGTTCCTCAAGGGCCCCCTCCAGGTTCAGCAGCGAGGGGTAAGCAAGGCCCAGCTGGGGGTCTGGCCGGCCTCTGGCCCCTCCACGTGATTCTGGAGACGAGGCCCAGCTCTCAGGTGCTTGCTGGGACAGGGTCTGCTGTCGGCGCTGCTACTACAGGCTCCTTCTCCACCAGCGTGGGCTCATCTTCACCATCCTGGGGAGGGTGGACGAGAACCTTGTCTAAGATGCCGAACTCCTGGGCCTCCATGGGGCTCATGTAGCGGTCCCTCTCCATGGCCGACTCTGGAGGGGAAGAGCAGAGACCAGGGCCGGGTCGGGATCCCGTTTTGGCCTGAATGTTTGCGCCCACCACCCCAAGGTCATATGCCGAAGCCCCAAGCCCCAGTGGGATGGGATTTGGAGATGGGGTCCTCGGGAGGTCATTAGGGGGAGATGGGGTCAGGGGCCCCCGATGGGATTAGTGGCCATCTAAGAAGTGGAGACACCAGTGTGCTTGTTCTCTCTCCACCATGTAAAGACACAGTGAGAAGGTGGCCGTGTGCACACCAGTAAGAGAGCCCTTGCCAAGAACCCATCAGCCGGCACCCTGACCTTGGGCTTCCCAGCCCCCAGAACTGAGGAGTCAATCTCTGTTGAAGCCACCCAGTCTGTGGTGTTTTGTTAAGCAGCTCAAGCTGACTGAGACATGTCCTCATTCTGCAGTGCCTCAGTTTCCCCTAGGTATCACTAAGATACCACTTTCAATTTTAAAACAATTGTTATCGGGCCAGGCAGAGTGCCTCACACTTGTAATCCCAGCACTCTGCGGGGCTGAGGTGGGTGGATTACTTGAGGCCAGGAGTTTGAGGCCAGCCTGGTCAACATGACAAAACCCTGTCTCTAGGTACTAAAAATACAAAAATTAGCCCGGTGTGGTGGCACATGCTTGTAATCCCAGCTACTTGGGAGGCTGAGGTACGAGAATCACTTGAACCTGGGAGGTGGAGGCTGCAGCGAGCCTAGATTGCACCACTGCACTCCAGCCTCGGAAACAGAGCTAGACTCTGTCTCAAACAAAAAAAAACTGTTATTGATGTGTAATATACATCCAGGAAAGGGCATGATTCGTAAATGTCTGGTGGATGGATTTTCAGATTGAACATATCCTACAGGGCCAGCATCCATACCAGAGATGGAATATTCCAGCACCCCTGAAACCCCACTTGGGCCCATGGCAGTCACCAGTCCATTCCACCTGCTCCCCACGCCCCAATGTAACCACTCCTCTACCAGCATAAATTAGCTCTGCCTGTTGTTATAGTTTAAGTAAATGGAATCATAGAGTGTTTATTCTTCTTTCATGCAACATTAGAAAGATTCATCCGTGATGCTGTTGCCCAGTCATTCTTTTTTTGTTGTTGTTGAGACAGTCTTGCTCTGTGGCCCAGGCTGGAGTGCAATGGTGTGATCTCGGATCACTGCAACCTCTGCCTCCTGGATTCAAGCAATTCTCCTGCCTCAGCCTCCCTAGTAGCTGGGATTACAGGCGCTCGCCACCACGCCTGACCAATTTTTGTATTTTTAGTAGAGACGGGGTTTCACCATGTTGGTCAGGCTGGTCTTGAACTCCTGACCTCAGGTGATCTGCCCACCTCAGCCTCTCACAGTGCTGGGATGACAGGTGCCCACCACCATGCCTGGCTAATTTTTAGATAGGGCTTCACCATGTTGGCCAGGCTAGTAGACCATTCACCCTTGGTGCTGTGTACAGCACGTGAAGAAACCCACCTTTTGTGCACCCATTTACCTGACGCGGGGCAGTCTGGGGCTTCTTTTTTTGAAACAGAGTCTCGATCTGTTGCCCAGGCTGGAGTGCAATGGCACAATCTCAGCTTACTGCAACCTCCACCTTCCAGGAGGGGAGGCAATTCTCCTGCCTCAGCCTACAGAGCAGCGGGGATTACAGGTACCCACCACCATGGCTGGCTAATTTTTATATTTTTAGTAGAGATGGGGTTTCGTTATGTTGCCCAGGCTGGTATTGAACTCTAGGCCTCAAGTGATCCACCTGCCTTGGCATCTTAAAGTGCTGGGATTACAGGCATGAACCACCAGGCCCAGCGATATTTTTAAAGGGCTCAGAACAGTGTTTCTTGACTGGAGGCAATTCTGCCCACCAGGGAACACTTGATGTCTGCAGATATTTCTGGTTCACAGATGGTGGGTGCTGCTGTGGAGTGGGTGGAGGCCAGGGATGCTGCCACACATCCTGCAGTGCCCAGGATGGTCCCCAGGTGAGAGGCCCCGGCCTGGAACAATGCTGGGTCCATGTGTGCACGCTGGATAGGGGGTGCTCACCGATCACCTGCAGGGTGTGTGCACGCTGGATAGGGGGTGCTCACCGATCACCTGCAGGCTCTGTTTGGTATGCTTGGCATAGATGTTGTAGAGCTGTTTCTTCAGCTTCATGATCTCCTCTGCCTGGATGGCAATGTCTGTGGCTTGGCCCTAAGGGACGCCCAAGGGGAGTGAGAGGGTGAAGGCTGGCCTCAGCGTCAGCCCCTCACCGGGAAGCTGGAGGTGGCACTCAGGAGCCCTCCCTGGGCTTTGGGCTTCCAGTTTCAGGCTAGTGGGCCGGGACTGGGTAAATCCCCCCATATCCTGCTTCAGTCTTGCCACCACCAGGAAGGGTTTGTGACTGGATTAACTATGTTTTCTTATTTTCTGCATCTGAAGCTTTGCAGACTGGGAAGAACAGTGTCTCTCTCTGTCTCTCTCTCTCTCTCTCTGTCTCTGTCTCTCTCTCTCTCTCTCTGTCTCTGTCTCTCTCGGTGTTAGCTAACCGCCCCCCCCACCTTTTTTTTTTAAAGAGATAGGGTCTTGCTATGTTGCTCTGACTGGTCTCAAACCCCTGGCCTCAAGTGATCCTCCCATCTCAGCCTCCTAAAGTGCTGGGATTACAGACATGAGCCACCATGCCCAGCTGTAGCATTTTTTTTTTTTTGAGACAGGGTCTTTCTCTGTTGCTGGGGCTGGAATGCAGCAGTGCAATACAGCTCATTGCAGCCTTGACCTCTCAGTCTCAAGCGATCCTCCCACCTCGGCCTCCTGAGTAGCTGGGACCAGAGGCAAGCAGAACCACGCGTGACTCATTTTTAAAGTTTTCTGTAGAGATGGGGTCTCGCTATTGCCCAGGCTGGTGTTAAACTCTTGGCCTCAAGTGATCCTCCTGCCTTGGCCTCCCAAAGTGCTGGGATTACAGGTGTGAGCCACTGTGCCCAGCTGAAACTAATTCTTAAGAGATAGGAAACAAACAGCCGGGTATGGAGGCTCACACCTGTAATCCCAGCACTTTGGGAGGCCGAGGCAGGCAGACCACGAGGTTAAGAGTTCGAGATCAGCCTGACCAACATGGTAAAACCTCGTCTCTGCTGAGAGTACAAAAATCAGCCGGGCGTGGGGGCACAGGCCTGTAGTCCCAGCTACTCAGGAAGCGGAGGAAAGAGAATTGCTTGAACCCAGGAGGCGGAGGTTGCAGTGAGCCAAGATGGCAACACTGCTCTCCAGCCTGGGTGACAGAGCAAGACTCCATCTCAAAGAAAAAAAAAAAAGAAATAGCAAACAACTCCTGAGTGCTCTTTCTTTTTTTTACCTTTTTTTTTTTTTGAGACAGAGTCTCTGCTCATACGGGCTGGAGTGCAGTGGCACCATCTCAACTCACTGCAACTTCTACCTCCCAGGTTCAAGTGATTCTTCTATCTCAGCCTCCCAAAATAGCTGCGATTACAGGCACACATGACCACGCCTGGCTAATTTTTGTACTTTTAATAGAGAAGGGGTTTCACCATGTTGGCCAGGCTGGTCTTGAATTCCTGACTTCAAATGATCCATCTGCCCCGGCTTCCCAGTGTCAAGATTACAGGCGTGAGCCACCATGCCTGGCCTTTTTCTTTTTCAAATAAAGATGAGGTCTCACTATGTTCCTCTGGCTGGTCTCGAACTCCTGAGCTCACGTGATCCTCCCACCTCTGTCTCCCAAAGTGCTAGGGTTATAGGCCTGAGCCGCCACATGTAGCCAAGCCTGCACATTGTAAGACATCCACTCCCACACCTGACTTCTGCCCAGTCAGTCCTTCTGCCTAGACCGTGTCCTGAACCCTGACAGCAGCTGGCATGTCTGGCACTCACCCGGGCGCCCCCTGAGGGCTGGTGGATCATGATGCGGGAGTTGGGAAGCGAGTGGCGCATGCCCGGGCTGCCGGCGGCAAGAAGCAGGGAGCCCATGCTGGCGGCCTGGCCCACGCACCATGTGCAGATTGGGTTGAGGATATACTGCATCGTGTCATAGATGGCGAGGCCCGCGGTCACCACACCACCTGCGGGCAGGGGGCAAGTGAGGGGATGGACCAGCTCCCCCGACCCTTTCCCTGTTCCATCTCCTAACCCTGGGGAGGAGGGTTAGGAGATGGAACAGCCCCCCTCCTTTTTTTTTTTCTTTTCTGAGACAGAGTCTTGCTTTGTCACCCACGCTAGAGCGCAGTGGTGCAATCTCAGCTCACTGCAACGTCCGCCTCCTGGGTTCAAGCCATTCTCCTGCCTCAGCCTCCCCAGTAGCCAAGATTACAGGCGTGCACCATGATGCCTGCGTAATTTTTGTATTTTTAGTAGAGATGAGGTTTCATCATATTGGTCAGGCTGATCTCGAACTCCTGACCTTGTGATCCACCGGCCTTGGCCTCCCAAAGGGCTGGGATTACAGGTGTGAGCCACTGTGCCTGGTCACGATCCCCTCCTTTTTTAAAGAATTAAGCCTTGGTCTCGCCATGTTGCCCAAGGCTGGTCTCAAACTCCAGGGCTCAAGCGATCCTCCCAAAGTGCTGGATTATAGGCATGGGCCACCACAAGCGGCCAGAAGCAGCCCTTTTTTAAATTTTTTGAGATGGAGTCTCACTCTGTCACCCAGGCTGGAGTGCAGTGGCGCAATCTTAGCTCACTGCAACCTCTGCCTGCCGGGTTCATGCAATTCTCCTGCCTCAGCCTCCCAAGTAGCTGGGATTACAGGCACACGCCACCACGCCCAGCTAATTTTTGTATTTTCAGTAGAGATGGGGTTTCACCAGGTTGACCAGGCTGCTCTTGAATTCCTGACCTCAAGTGATCCGCCTGCCTTGGCCTCCCAAGTGGCTGGGATTACACGCGTGAGCCACTGTACTGTGCCTAGAAGCAGCTCTTTAAAGCAGGGTTCACAAACACAAATGCTTCCAGGGAGGTGACAAAAACAGGTGACAAGGACCAGGTATGGGCAAAAGGGACAGCCATTGCTTCACAGTTGGCTGACTCTTGCCACATGTGCCAGGGGGCCCACAGGACCACATCTACTAAATTTCCAAGAGAAACTAGAAACCAGGCCAGGTGTGGTGGCTCACGCCTGTAATCCCAGCACTTTGGGAGGCCAAGGGTGGATCACTTGAGGTCAGGAGTTCGAGACCAGTTTGACCAACATGGTGAAACCTCATCTCTACTAAATATAAAAAATTAGACGGTCATGGTGGCATATGCCTGTAATCCCACCTAGTTGGGAGGCTGAAGCCAGAGAATCACTTGAACCCAAGAGGCGGAGGTTGCAGTGAGCCAAGATTGTGCCACTGCACTGTAGCCTGGGCGATAGAGCAAGACTCCATCTCAAAAAAAAAAAAAAGCAAAATGCCTGCATCGTAAGTACTCCATCAAAATTGACTACTTTTTTTTTGAGAGGGGGAAGAAAATCTACCAATTATTATTATTATTATTTTTGAGACGGGTTCACTACAGCCTTGACCTCCTGGGCTCAAGTGATCCTTCTGCCTCAGCCTTCTGAGTACCTGGGACTACAGGCACGCGCCACCACCCCCAGCTAATTTTTGTATTTTTTTAATACAGATGGGGGTCTCACTATGTTGCCCAGGCTAGTCTTGAACTCCTGAGCTCAAGTGATCTGCCTGCCTCAGCCTCCCAAAGTGTTGGAATTACGGGCGTGAGCCACTGTGCCCAGCCTAAAATCTACCAATTTTAAATGTCAGCTGGGTCAAGTTGGCAAAACAGGACGTGCAGGATCAAAGAGGCCACATCCTGACTTGTGAACCCAGGCTTAAAAGCCTGCCACAGGCACCTTTTGGCAGTTTCAAGCCACTTGTGGAATTCTGACACTCTGCACCCTTTCCCAGAGAGAGAACATCGCTGACCCGGGATTCTGGTCCCGAGTCACCCGTGCGCCCTGATGAGTGTCCCTGGCACCTAGGAAAGGCCCTGCTCACCAGGGCTGTTGATGTACATGTGGATGGGCTTCTTGTTGCTCTCGGATTGCAGGAAGAGGAGCTGTGCAATAACCAGGCTGGCAACGCTGTCATCTATCTGCAGGTGGAGAGGGTGGGGGGTGGGGTTGACACCAGATTTGGGGTGGGGAGAGTTTTAAGGGAAACTGGGGATGGGTCAGGGAACCAGGAAGGGGGGCCAGAGCCCAAGTAAAAGGTGTCGGGAAGAATTTAGGACCCAGAAGGGGATGGGGAGAGAGTAGTGGCTAGAACCCAGGGTGTCTGGAGCACAGAAAAGGGGCCGTCAGGGGGCTCAGGACACAGGAAAGGAAGGGGTCAGAATGGCTGGGGAGAGTCTTGAGCCTAGGAAGGAAGGCAGCGGTGCCACCAGGTGTCAGGAAGGCAGTCGGAGATCAAGAGTTGAGGAGCAGAGGGGAAGGGGTGAGGAGCGGGTGATGGGGCGGGAGCCAGGAGGGAAGTTAGAGGGAGAGGGGAGGAGGCTGGAAGGAGAGCAGAGCCTGCGGGAAGAGAGTCAAGGCTTCGGGAAGGAGGGGCGGAGGAGGTCTGGGCAGGCGCTGGGGAGGGTCCCGGCGCGGGGCGCTCACCGGGCCCATGACGCACACGATGCGTTCCCGCAGCAGCCGCGAGTAGATGTCATAGGCGCGCTCCCCGCGACCCTGGGGACAGAAAGATGGAGGTGGGGGGTCGGGGGGTAGCCAGCCGATCCCCACCTGGCCCGGAGCCCCCGGGCCGTGTCCCTGCCCGGCCGCCGTACCGTCTGCTCCACCACGATGGGAATGAGCGGGAGAGCTCGGGCCGCCGTCACGTGCAGGCTCCGCTGCAGGGCCAGGCCGCTCTGGGGCGTCCGCTGCGCTGCAAACCGAGAGGCGAGGCGAAGCCCCAGAGCGGGGTACCTGCCTGCCGCCACCCGGACCCCCCCAACCAATATTCCGGGCCACATCCCTCCGCGCGTCCCGGTCGGCTTCCGTTCGATGGCGGAACTACAACGCCCGGCGTGCTTTGAGCCCGGGTAGCGCGCTCGCTAGGCCGCCCACTTCCGGGAGGCTGGGCGGGCGCCGTTAAGGGTGGGACAGGGCTAGGGACGGAGCCTAAAAGGGCGGAGCCAGTTTAGGAAATGGAGTGGGCGGGGCTGGAGAAGTTTTAGAGCCTCCAGTTCGAGTCCCCTTACCGACCAATTGTCTTCGTTTTGTATTGTTTCTGCTTTATTTTTATTTATTTATTTATTTATTTATTTTTTGAGACGGAGTTTCGCTCTTGTTACCCAGACTGGAGTGCAATGGCGCGATCTCGGCTCACCGCAACCTCCGCCTCCTGGGTTCAGGCAATTCTCCTGCCTCAGCCTCCTGAGTAGCTGGGATTACAGGCACGCGCCACGGTGCCCAGCTAATTTTTTGTATTTTTAGTAGAGACGGGGTTTCACCATGTTGACCGGGATGGTCTCGATCTCTTGACCTCGTGATCCACCTGCCTCGGCCTCCCAAAGTGTTGGGATTACAGGCGTGAGCCACCGCGCCCGGCATGTTTCTGCTTTATTTTATCTATTTTTATTTTTTTGAGACAGAGTCTCACTCTGTAGCCCAGGCTGGAGTGCAGTGGCGCTATCCGAGCTCAATGCAGCCTCAAACTTATGTGCTCAAGAGACCCTCCCTCCCACCTTGCTCTCTGGCGTAGCTGGGACTACAGTTGTACGCTACCACACTCGCATATATATATATTTTATATATTTGGCAAATATATATATATTTTTATATATTTATATATATTTGCGGGTGTGGTAGCGTACAACTGTACTGTAACATACAGCCTGGTGTAGCTGATTCCTACTGAGACCTCCTCATTCATTCTTTGGCCACCTGTGGAATAGAGCAAGGGACCTTAGGCTGTGGGAGCCCAGAGAAGGGTGTTACGGATTCTGCTTGGAGAGCAGACTGAAAAGCCTTCCTAGGAGAAGCTGTCATTGGAATTGGGCTTTGAAGAGTAAGAAGTTTGTTAGCTGGGGAGAGGCATTTCCAGCAGAGGGGAAAGAATGGGCAAAAGGGTGGAAGTAGGAAGATTCCTGGTAATGGGTCTTCTCTTTTTTGTCACACCTTCACTTTTTCATCACTGAGTTCAGTGTCACTACCTGAGAGCTACCACTTCATCCCCAAAGTCTAGAATGGTGCCTGGCACAAGTAGGTGCTCATTAAATACACACTGAACCAAGAGATGAAGAGGTGATAAAGGACTTAGGTAAAGGGCAGAGGGCTTGGAGGCATCTGCAGGGTGGGGGTAATGATAACCTCACTCCTAGATTTGCGCAGAAGGTCCTCAGAAAGGGTCCAAAAATGTGTAAAAAGTGCCCAATTTGAATTAGTTATTGATTCGTTAGATGGGGTCTGTGGAAGTTTGAGACGTCCTCAAGTCCTCTCACATGGGGGTCTATTAGAAGTGTTTTTTTTTCTTTTCTTTTTTTCTTTTCCCGGGCAGTCCTTTGAATCACAGCAGATTCAGGCCAGGTGTGATGGCTCACGCCTGTAATCCCAGCACTTTGGGAGCCTGAGGGGTGGTGAATTACCTGAGGTCAGGAGTTTGAGACCAGCCTGACCAACATGGTGAAACTTCATCTCTATTCAAAATACGAAATTGGGCCGGGCGTGGTGGCTCACGCCTGTAATCCAAGCACTTTGGAGGCCAAGGCGGGTGGATCACCTGAGGTCGGGAGTTCAAGACCAGCCTGACCAACATGCTGAAAGCCCGTTTAAAAAAAAAAAAACGAAAACGAAATTAACTGGGTGTGGTGGCACATGCCTATATAATCCCAGCTACTTGGGAGGCTGAGGCAGGAGAATCACTTGAACCCAGGAGGCAGGGTTCAAAAAAAAAAAAAATCACAGCAGATTCAGAGAGACTCCTGAAGGGGATTTTGATGTATAAGTAGGAGTTTACCAAGAGATAAGTGGTAGACTCTTTTTTTTTGAGACGGAGTTTTGCCCTTATTGCCCAGGCTGGAGTGCAGTGGCACAATCTTGGCTCACTGCAATCTTTGCCTCCCAGAGTTCAAGAGATTCTCCTGCCTCAGCCTCCCAAGTAGCTGGGGATATAGGCATGCACTAGCATGCCTGGCTAATTTTTGTATTTTTAGTAGAGACAGGGTTTCTCCATGTTGCTCAGGCTACTCTCAAACTCCCAACCTCAGGTGATCCACCTTTGGCTTCCCAAAATGCTGGGATTACAGGTGTGAGCCACCACGCCTGGCTCAGTAGACTCTTTTTTTCTTTTGAGTCAGGGTCTTGCTCTGTCACCCAGACTGGGATACAGTCGTGCGAACATAGCACACTGCAGCCTTGAATCTCTGGGCTCAAGCTATCCTCCCACTTCAGCCTCCCTAGTAGCTGGGATTACAGGTGCATGCCACCACACCTGGCTAATTTTAAAATTATTTGTAGAGACAGGGTCTCCCTATGTTGCCCAGGCTGGTCTTGAACTCTTGGACTTAAAGGATCCTCCTGCCGCAGCCCCACAGACTGCTGGGATTACAGGCGTGAACCATCATGCTTGGCTGTGCTGGACTCTTTTTTTTTTTTTTTTTTTTTTTTTTTTTTTTTTTGAGACGGAGTTTCGCTCTTGATACCCAGGCTGGAGCGCAATGGCGCGATCTCGGCTCACCGCAATCTCCGCCTCCTGGGTTCAGGCAATTCTCCTGCCTCAGCCTCCTGAGTAGCTGGGATTACAGGCACGCGCCACCGTGCCCAGCTAATTTTTTTGTATTAGTAGAGACGGGGTTTCACCATGTTGACCAGGATGGTCTCGATCTCTTGACCTCGTGATCCACCCGCCTCGGCCTCCCAAAGTGCTGGGATTACAGGCTTGAGCCACCGCGCCCGGCTTTTTTTTTTTTTCTTTTTGTGTGTGCTGGACTCTTAAACTTGCTGCTGGGTGCGCTAGATAAGAATAGTTTTGTGCCCTCTGTAACCTCAAGGGGACTCCAGTCTGATGGGGAGATAGAAGGGGACACAGATACTCCCAGTCTTGTAAAATCAGGAGTAAGACAGAGGGCAGGAGATGAAGGTGGCAGAGTTAGGAGAATGCCTTGAAGGTACTTGAAGCAGAACGCCCACATGGCAGCCAACGCTGGCAGGTAGGGCCTCACAGTGGGGAGCCGGCCTTTGGGCTCAGAGGGCGTTGGCCAGAAGTCTTAAATCTTATCTTCATTTACAGCTGGGATTGAGGAGGTAGGAGGGTAGCTGCTGTCCCAGTTTCTGCTGTGAGTCAGGTGGGTGGTCCTGCCCAGCCGGTTCCCCCAGGGCCCTAGCTCCTGCCCCTGGGGAAAAGGGCCAGGACAGCAGCTGCCACCATCCCTGCAGCCACTCCTCCACTCCTCCAGACGGTGGCCCTCACCCCCTGCCCTCCCAGCCTCTGACACGGGGTGGTGGGGTCCTCTTAGATGCCCTCCCTGTCTCCCTTTGTTTAATCAGCTTCACTTCTGATTGCATTGCAACTGCTTTTCACCTTCTTCATTGTTAATAGCTCCCTAACAGGTGCTCCAGTTTCGCCCATGTCACTGTGACCCACTGTCTCTTCTTCACGCTTCACTCTTAAGAGATCCCTGAGAAAGCTTTTATTTATTTATTATTTTTTTTATTTTTTGAGACAGGGTCTCACTCTGTAGTCCAGGCTGGAGTGCAGTGAAGCAGTCTCGGTTCACTGCAGCCTCCGCCTCTCGTGTTCAAGTGATTCTTCTGCCTCAACCTCCCAAGTAGCTGGGATTACAGGCACCTGCCACCCGCCCAGCTAAGTTTTTAGTAGAGACGGGGTTTAGTAGAGACCATGTTGGACAGGCTGGTCTCAAATTCCTGACGTCAGCTAATTAATCCACCCGCCTGGGCCTCCCAAAGTGCTGGGGTTACAGGTGTGAGTGACCGCACCTGGCCGAGAAAGCTAACTTGAACCACGGTTCCCCATCCCACGTGCCGACGTCTGCCCTCATCTCCTTCCCTGCCCTAGTCTGCTTTTCATACCCAGACACCAAGCTCAATCCAGCCACAAAGCCTTTGCTTTACTCTGCTGGGAGTCCAGCTTCCTTCCAACATGTAAATCTCAACTCAAGGCAAGGCCGGCACTGTGGCTCACGCCTGTAATCCCAGCACTTTAGGAGGCTGAGGCGGGAAGATCACCTGAGGTCAGGAGTTCAAGACCAGCCTGACCAATATAGTGAAACCCTGTCTCTACTAAACATACAAAACTTGGCCTGGCATGGTGGCCCACGCCTGTAGTCCCAGCTACTTGGGAGACTGAGGCAGGAGAATCGCTTGAACCTGGGAGGCAGAAGTTGCAGTGAGCCAAGATGGCGCCATTGCACTCCAGCCTGGGTGACAGAGCAAGACTCCAACTCAAATTAAAAAAAAAAATCTCAGGTCAAATGTCATCCCCGAGAGAAGGCTTCCCTGAACACCTGTGCTAGTATCCCACGCACTCTAGAACATTCGCCGTGTTTAATTTTCATCTTCCTGTGACTGCCGTCGTAAACGATGCATTAACTTATTTGCTTCATTTTCTATTGTCTGTGGAACATTTTGCTATCTTGTTTGGCTCTCAGAAGAGCATTCAGCAAATCTTTTTTTTTCTTTTTATTCTTTTGAGACAAGGTCTCACCTGTCACTCAGACTGGCATGCAGTGGTTTGAGCATAGCTCACTGCAGCCTCAAACTTCTCGGCTCCAGTGAATCCTCCCAACCTCAGCCTACCAAGTAGCTGGGACCACAGGCACATGACAACAGGGCCTGATAATTTTTTAAATGTTTTTTGAGGCAGGGCATGGTGGCTCACGCCTGTAATCCCAGCACTTTGGGAGGCCGAGGTGGGTGGATCGCCAGAGGTCAGGAGTTGGAGATCAGCCTGACCGACATGGAGAAACCCTGTCTCTACTAGAAATAAAAATTAGCCAGGTGTGGTGGTGTATGCCTGTAATCCCAGCTACTTGGGATGCTGAGGCAGGAGAATCACTTGAACCTGGGTGGCGGAGGTTGCAGTGAGCCGAGATCACGACATCACACTCCAGCCTGGGCAACAAGAGCGAAACTCCGTCTCAAAAAAAAAAAAGTTTTTTTATTGTAGAGACGAGGTCTCAATATATTGCTCAGGCTGGTCTCAAATTCCTGAGCTCAAGCGACCCTCCTGCCTTGGCCTCCCAAAGTTCTGGGATTACAGGCGTGAGCCACTGGACCCAGCCTGTTAAATCTTTTTGATTAGGGCCCCAAGGAGAAGCTTATCTAATCTAGTGTCTGAGTACACAAAAACACAGAAGTCTTATGAAATGATACTTAGTATTCGAGCAATGTCCTTTGATGTTTTCTATTCTATTTTATCCTATTCTATTGCATTTCGCTTAAAGTAGGGTTTTTCAACCTTGGCACGGTTGAAAATCTGAGTTGGAGAATTCTTTGGGAGGACAAAAGGCCATCCAGGCCACTGTAGGATGCTGAGCTGTATCCCTGGCCTCCGCCCACTGGATAACAGAAGCACCTCCATCCCTGCCCCCATCAATTCAAAAAAATGCCCCCCCAAAATGCCCCCTAACAATAAAAAGTGTCTCAGACATCACTATTTATTTATTTATGTACTTATTTATTATATTTATTTTTTTTGAGACGGACTCTCGCTCTGTTGCCCAGGCTGGAGTGCAGTGGTGCGATCTCGGCTCACCGCAACCTCCACTTCCCCGGTTCAAGTGATTCTCCTGCCTCAACCTCCCCAGTAGCTGGGACTACAGGTATGTACCACACCATGCCCGGCTAATTTTTGTATTTTTAGTAAAGACGGCGTTTCTCTGTGTGGCCAGGCTGGTCTCAAACTCCTGACCTCAGGTGATCTGCCCACCTGAGTCTCCCCAAGTGCTGGGATTGTAGGTGTTAGCCATCACACCTGGCCTGAGAACCATGATTTATGTATTTTATTTTATTTTTATTTTTGAGACAGAGTTTTGCTCTTGTTGCCCAGGCTGGAGCACAATGGTGGGATCTCAGTTCACTGCAATCTCCGCTTTCCAGGTTCAAGCGATTCTCCTGCCTCAGCCTCCCAAGTAGCTGAGAATACAGGCATGTGCCCATACCCGGCTAATTTTGTATTTTTAGTAGAGATGGTGTTTCACCATATTGGTCAGGCTGGTCTTGAACTCCTGACCTCAGGTGATCCACCTGCCTCTCCCTCTCAAGGTGCTGGGATTACAGGCGTGAGCCACTGCGCCCAGCCAAGAACCACTATTTAAATTAAAGTGGACAGTGATCTGAAATAGAAGAAGAATAAGAAAAAGCAACTTTATTTATCTTTACTTATTTTTATTTTGTAGAGGCAGAGTCTCACTACGTTGTCCAGGCTGGTCTCAAATTCCTGGACTCAAGCGATCTTCTTACCTTGGCCTCCCAAAGTGCTGGGATATTGGGTGTGAGCCACGCACCCAACCCTTCCTTTTCTTCTTTCTCCTTCTCTTCTTCTTCTTCTTCTTTTTTTTTTTTTTTTTTTTTTTTTTTTTTTAAGTAGAGTCTTGCTTTGTCACTCAGGCTAGAGTACAGTGTTGTGAACATGGCTCACTGCAGCCTCGACCTTCTGGGTTCAAGCAGTCCTCCCACTTTAGTTTGCCAAGTAGCTGAGACTACAGGTGCAAGCCAACATGCTCAGCTAATTTTTGTTTTTGTAGAGACAGAGTTTCTCTTACATTGTCCAAGCCGGTCTTGAACTCTTGTCCTCAAGTGATCCTCACACCTCGGCCTCTCAGTGCTGGGATTACAGGCATGAGCCGTCGCACCTGGACCCCATAAATGTTTAATGTGTTGTTTTCCTTCTTCCAAACCAAGTTCTGAATGAATGAGTATTTTGGCTCTTGGCTGCAAATGGACCTGCCCTACTTGTTTTTGGTTATCATTCAGTTATGATCAGAGCGAAGCTGTCATCACTGTTACCTTCTCTGGAATGAATGCAAATGGGCTTATTGAAATGATAAAAATTGAAAATTAGGAAAAGAAAAGGAAACCCTCAGTGCCGAAGAGGCTGTGGGTCAATAGGTGCCCCAATAGATGGGTCGTGGACATTGCTACAGCTTCTCTGGGAACAAAGTTGACACCAAATTTCAAATTCACAGAACCCACTTTCAGCTATTTGTTTTTAGCAAACGATTAAAGTTGTGCACCTGTGCACTAAGATTGGACCCCAAAGTTGCTTGTGGCAGAGTTGTTCATACACCTGTGTTTCAGTTAGTTAATGCTGTATAACAAACCACCCCTAAACTTAGGAGTTTAAACAACAACAGCTTATCATTTCTCTTAATTTGAGAATCTGGACTGGGCTCAGCTAGGATTCGCTGGGGCTGGCATAGCCACAAGAAACATTCTCCAGTCACACGTCTGGAGCCCCAGCTAGGCATCTCTCTCTCCACATGGCTGCTTGAACTCCCTCACAGTATGGTGGTCGTTACTCCCCATATGGTAACTGGCTTCAGAGAGTTAGCAAAATCTGCTTGTCTTCTTAAATGCTTGGCTTGGAAGTCACATGGTAGCTCTTCTGCCCCATTGCATTGGTCAGAGCGAGTCACATGGCCAAACCCAAATTCGAGGGGAAGAGGAGGTGAAATAGACTTCAGGGAGGAGTGGCAGGGGCATAAGGGGATAGAAAGCGATGGCGGCTATCTCTGGAGATAGTCTGTCACATCCACATCAGCAAAGAATTGCAAATAAATGTAAGAGGGGACTAGTCAAATGCCTTGAATTTTAAAATTATTTTATTATTTAATTTTTGGAGACAGCATCTCACTCTGTCACCCAGGCTGGCATGCAGTAGCCCAGTCATGGCTCACTGCAGCCTTGACCTCCCAGGCTCGAGCAATCCTCCTGCCTCGGCCTCCTGAGTAGCTGGGACCACAGGTGCATGCCAATACACTTGACTATTTTTTCTGTAAGGACAGGGTCTTGCTATGTTGTCCAGGCAGAACTCAAACTCCTGGGCTCAAACGATTCTCCCGCCTCGGCCTTCCAAAGTGCTGGGATTACAGACATGAGCCACTGATCCTGGCCAGATTTTAAACTCCCAGATTATCAAGTGTCCATATTATGGAATATAACTCCTATTTACTGAGTGCCGTCACTGCTTTAATTGTATAGTTAGGTATGACTGAGGGAGAGGAGTACCAGTGACTCAGACAAGATAGACATGTCTTTTTCTCCCAGTCAGTCTGGAGGTTGGCGTCTAGAGCTGGGAGGGTGATTCTGTCACATGAGGTCTCCAGTGGCCAGGAGCTACTCACATGGCCACACCTGGCTGCAGAGGAGCTGGGAAATGTGTGTATTCATTCCATTGATACTGACTGAGCATTCACCATGTGCACAGCATTGGGGTACAGCTCCTGCTGTTTTTAGTCCTATAAGACAGAGCGAACAAACGCAAAGAAAGACAGCAATCCCTGCTGTCATGGAGTGTTCCTTCTGCAGCACCGACATCCTCTTTCTTTTCCTTCCTTCCTTCCTCCTCTCTTTCCTTTTATTTTTCCCTCCCTCCCCTCCTCCCTCCCTTCCTTTCTTCCTTCTTTTCTTTTCTCTCATTTATTTTTCTTTTGAGATGGAGTCTCACTCTGTTGCCCAGGCTGGAGTACAGTGGCGTGATCTCAACTCACTGCAACCTCTGCCTCCTGGGTTCAAGTGATTCTCCTGCCTCAGCCTCTCTAATAGCTGGGACTACAAGTGCATGCCACCACACCTGGCTAATTTTTGTATTTTTAGTAGAGACGGGATTTCACCATGTAGGCCAGGATGGTCTTGATCTCTTGACCTCATGATACACCCACCTTGGCCTCCCAAAGTGCTGGGATTACAGGCATGAGCCACTGTACCCAGCCTCTTTTCTTTTCTTTTTCTCTCCCCTCCCCTCCCCTCCCCTCTCTCTCCTCTCCTCTCTCTCCTTTCCTCTCCTTTCTTTCTTCTTTTGACACAGGGCAAGGTCTCACTTTGCCACGCAGGCAGAGTACAGTAGTGCAATCATGGCTTACTGCAGCCTCAACCTCCTGGGCTCAAGCGATCCTCCTGCCTTAGCCTTCAGAGAAGCTGGGACCACAGGCATGCACCACCACACTGGGCTACTTCTAGTATTTTTGGTAGAGATGAGATCTTGCTATGTTGCCTGAGCTGGTCTTGAACTCCTGGGCTCAAGTGATTGTTCCACCTCAGCTTCCCAAAGTACTGGGATTACAGGCGTCAGCCACCACGCCTGGCCTCCAGATCCCCTTTCAGGGAGAAACTTGCTGCCCAGTCAGGGATGTATGGTGAGCAGAAACCTCCAGCTTCCAGGTTCAGGGTCACCTTCAGGTGCAAAGAGCCACCTCCCTCAAAGTCCCATCTGTCCCAGGGCAGCCCACAGCCAGTGACTGGGTGAGGCAGAGGAACAAAGGTCGGGTATTCTGACTTCACCTGGGTTGCTCTGATGGGCGCACTGGCTCCAGAGTCCTTCCCTGAATAGCCAAGGCTTTGCCCATGCTCAAAACCACTTCAGCTTCTCCCTCTGCCCAGTCCTGTTTGCCTGCCTGCCTTTCCTTCCTTCTTTCCCTGCCTCCTTCCCTCCCTCCCTCCCTTCCTTCCCTCCCTTCTGCTTCTCCCTCCTTCTGTCCCTCCCTCCTTCCCTCCTTCTTTCTCTCTCTCTCTTTTTTTGAGATGAGTCTTGATCTCTTGCTATGCTGGAGTGCAGTGGCATGATCTCAGCTCACTGCAATCTCCACTTCCCGGGTTTGAGCGATTCTCCTGCCTCAGCCTCCCGAGTACCTGGGACCACAGGTGCACACCATCATGCCCAATTTTTGTATTTTTAGTAGAGACGGTGTTTCACCATGTTGGCCAGGATGGTCTCGATCTCCTGACCTCATGATCTGCCTGCCTCGGCCTCTCAAAGTGCTGGGATTACAGGTGTCAGTCACTGTGCCTGGCCTCTTTTCTTTTGTAGAGATGGTAATCTCATCATGTTGCCCAGGCTGATCTCAAACGCTAGGCTGAAGCCATCCTCCACCTGCCTCTGCTTACCAAGGCACTGGGAGCACAGGTGTGAGCCGCCAAGCCCAGCCCTGCTTGCTTGTTTGCTTCCTTCCCTCCTTCCTTTTCTTTCTTTCTTTCTTTTTTTTTTTTTTTTGAGACAAATCTCGCTCTGTCATCTAGGCTGCAGTGCAGTGGTGCGATCTCGGCTCACCGCAACCTCCGCCTCCCGGGTTCAAGCAATTCTTCTGCCTCAGCCTCCCAAGTAGCTGGGACTACAGGCACCCACCACCGTGCCCAGTTAATTTTGTATTTTTAGTAGAGATGGGGTTTCACCATATTGGCCAGGCTGGTCTGGAACTCCTGACCTCATGATCCACCCGCCTTGGCCTCCCAAAGTGCTGAGATTACAGGCGTGAGCCGCCGCGCCCGGCCTGCCCTGCTTCTTTCCTTGGCAATTGTGAATTCCCGATAAACATCTCACATACCAAATTTTTTTTTTTTTTTTTTTTGAGACGGAGTTTCGCTCTTGTTACCCAGGCTGGAGTGCAATGGCGCGATCTCGGCTCACCGCAACCTCCGCCTCCTGGGTTCTGGCAATTCTCCTGCCTCAGCCTCCTGAGTAGCTGGGATTACAGGCATGTGCCACCATGCCCAGCTAATTTTTTGTATTAGTAGAGACGGGCTTTCACCATGTTGACCAGGATGGTCTCGATCTCTTGACCTCGTGATCCACCCGCCTCGGCCTCCCAAAGTGCTGGGATTACAGGCGTGAGCCACCGCGCCCGGCCACATACCAAATTCTATCTCAGGATCTGCTTCTGGAGAATCCAAACCGAGACTCAGAGCTTTGTCATCTTTTTTTTTTTTTTAATGCCTGTGGAGAATTCCATGTCGATGATATCAAAACCCATAATTTAGTTAACCAATTCCTGTAAATGTATGTTTTCTTTGTGATGAAAGATGTTTTCCCTTTTATCAGATTCGTCCTTTAAGAGACCCTTCTGTCTTGGAGAGCCCCTGGGCTCAGTCTTCAATCTTCTTTTTTTTTTTTTTTTTTTGAGATGGAGTCTTGCTCTGTCACCCAGGCTGGAGTGCAATGGCATGATCTCAGCTCACTGCAACCTCCGCCTCCCAGGTTCAAGCGATTCTCCTGCCTCAGCTTCCCGAGTAGCTGGGACTATAGGTATGCACCACCACGCCCAGCTAATTTCTATATTTTTAGTACAGATGGGGTTTCACCATGTTGACCAGGATGGTCTCGATCTTTTGACCTCGCGATCTGCCTGCCTTGGCCTCCCAGAATGCTGGGATTGCAGGCATGAGCCACCGTGCCACACCAGACTTCCTCTGTTTCGTCATAGCTTCAGCTCCTGCTCACCTGCAAACTATTCTCCCCACAGTGGTCAGAGGGATCCTTTCAAAAGTCAAGTGAGGCCCCACACAGTAGCTCAGGCCTGTAATTCCAGCACTTTGGGAGGCCAAGGCAGAAGGATTACTTGAGGGCCAGAGGTAGAGGTGTGGTCATTTTGAAGTTAACTCTAATGAAGTATAATGCTCGTCTAATAAAAGTATCCATTTTAAGTATATGGTTTGATTTTTTTTTTTTTTTTTTTTTTTTTTTTTTTTTGAGACTGAATCTCACTCTGTCACCCAGGCTAGAGTGCAGTGGTGTGATCTTGGCTCACTGCAACCTCCACTTCCCGAGCTCAAGGGATTTTCCTGCCTCAGCCTCCTGAGTAGCTGGGATTACAGGCATGTGCCACCACACCTAGCTAATTTTCGTATTTTTAGTAGAGACATTATTTAACCATGTTGCTCAGGCCTTTCTCAAACTCCTGGGCTCAAGTGATCCTCCTGCCTCATCCTCCCAAAGTGCTGAGATCATATAGGTGTGAGCCACCGAGCCCGGCCCCAGTTTGATGAATTTTGACATATGTACATATTCGTGTAATCACTACCTCAATCAAGATATACAGACTGGCTAATTTTTATATTTTTAGTAGAGATGGGGCTTTGCCATGTTGGTCAGGCCGGTCTTGAACTCCTGACGTCAGGTAATTCACCCACCTTGGCCTTCCAAAGTGCTGGGATAACAGATGCCAGCCACTGCGCCCGGCCATCATTTTAACTCTGTTACCTTTCTAAAGCCTGTATTTCCACGTGGTGGTTCATGCCTATACTCCCAGCACTTTGGGAAGCCATGGCTGGCAGATCACTTGAGCCAGGAGTTCAAGACCAGCTTGGGTTATGTGGTGAAACCCCGTCTCTACAAAAAATGCAAAAAGATAGCCAAGCTTGGAGGTGCACAGCTGTAGATGCCACTAAGGAGGCCGAGGTGGGAGGATGGCTTTCACCCGGGAGACTGAGGCTGCAGTGTGCTGAGATCGTACCACTACGCTCCAGCGTGGGCGACAAAGTGAGATTCTGTCTCAAAAAAAAAAAAAAAGAAAAAGAGCCTATTTCCAAACAAGGTCACATTCTGAGGGACCAGGGATTCTGTACTTTACCTTTTCTTAAAAAAAAATTATAATTTTTGTAGAGACTGGGACTCATGGTGTTGGCCAGGCTGGTCTCAAACTCCTGACTTCAAGCGATCCTCCCTCCTTGGCCTCCCAAAGTGCTGAGATTACAGGTGTGAGTCACCGTGTCCTGCCTGCAACACATCTTTTTTTTTTTTTTTTTTTTTTTTTTTTGAGATGGAGTCTTGCTCTGTCACCCAGGCTGTAGTGCAGTGGTGCAATCTCGGCTCACTGCAACCTCCGCCTCCTGGGTTCAAGCGATTCTCCTGCCTCAGCCTTCCGAATAGCTGGGATTTCAGGCATGTGCCAGTACACCTGGCTACTTTTTTGTATTTTTAGTAGAGATGAGGTTTCCCTGTGGTAGCCAGGATGGTCTCGATCTCCTAATCTCATGACCCGCCCACCTTGGCCTCCCACATTGCTGGGATTCAGGCATGAGCCACTGCGCCTGGCCAGCGTGTCTTTTTAGAGGATACCATCCACGCCGTAATAGCAAGTTCTCTCTTTATCTTTCCCTTTCCTATTTTCCCTCCTCGGGTTCAGTCTTCAAGAAGGAAAGAAAGAAGGGAGAGGGCAGAGAACCTTCTCTCTGCTGGACCAGAGTAAGTTCCAGTGTGATGTTGAAGAAAAAAACATTTGAGTTCTCAGCTAGACGGACAGGTTTTAAACCTTTGAATCTTAGAATCTGGCAGAAATCCTAGCAGCAATACATCTGGGGGCAAGCTGTTAGCACTTCACTGCAGATGACTGGGGGAAAAAAGGGCTGGGAGTGATGGCTGACCACCAGATATAGATGGTGCGTGAACAGCCACCTACAAGCCAAGGAAAGAGGCCTCAGGATTTTCCCAGCATTTTGGGAGGCCAAGGTGGGAGGATTGCTTGAGCCCAGGAGGTCGAGTCTGCAGTGAGCTATGATTGCAACACTGCACTCCAGCCTGGGTGACAGAGCAAGATCCAGAAAAAAAAGAAAGAAAGAAATGAGAGAGAAAGAAAGAAAGAGAAAAAAAGAAAGAAAGAAAAAATGAAGGAAGGAAGAAAAAAGATAAGGAAAGAAGAGTGAAATAAAAGATTAATCTCAGAATACCCATTTGGGGCTACTGGATTTTGGTAGAGGAGGCAATAGAAATGACATAATACCGGCCAGGTGTGCCGGCTCACGCCTGTAATCCCAGCACTTTGGGAGGCCGAGGCAGGCGGGTCACCTGAGATCAGGAGTTCGAGACCAGTCTGACCAACATGGAGAAACCTCATCTCTACCAAAAATAAAAAAGTAGCCAGGAGTGGTGGCACATGCCTGTAATCCCAGCTACTCTGGAAGCTGAAGCAGGAGAATTGCTTGAACCAGGGAGATGGAGGTTTCAGTGAGCCGAGATTTTGCCATTGCACTGCAGCCTGGGCAACAAGAGCGAAACTCCATCTCTAAAAAAGAAAGAAAGAAAGGAAAGAAAAAGAAAAAGAAGTGACATAATGCCACTTAATGAAAACTTTTTTTGGAACTTTTTTTTTAGAGGAAAGAATGAGACAGCCTCAGTTCAAGAGATACTTTCAGATTAGCGTTTCCAGATTTAGTACATAAAAAAGGCTCATTTAAATTTCAGATACATGAAGAATAATTTTTAGGATAATCTGATTCTATGCAGTATTTGGAACATATTTATTCTAAAAATTTATCCATCGTTGATCTGAAATTCTGATTTAACTGGGTGTCCTGTATTTTATCTGGAAACTCTTCTTCTAGTGAGTCATGGAATTAACCCATGTTGGAAGATAATGTGAAGGCTGGACGCAGTGGCTCACGCCTGGAATCCCAGCAGTTTAGGAGGCCAAGGTGGGAGGATCACTTGAGCCTGGGAGTTTGAGAGCAGCCTGGGCAACATAGGGAGACCCTGTTTCCAGCAATAATAATTACAAAATTAGCTGGGCCGGGCGTGGTGGCTCACCCCTGTAATCCCAGCATGTTGGCAGGCTGAGGCAGGTGGATCATCTGAAGTCAGGAGTTTGAGACCAGCCCTGGGCAACATGGTGAAACCCTATCTTTACAAAAAATACAGAAATTAGCCAGGTGTGGTGGTGTGTGCCTGTAGTCCCAGCTACTCAGGAGGCTGAGGCAGGAGAATTGCTTGAACCTGGGAAGCGGAGGTTGCAGTGAGCCGAGATCGCGCCCCTGCACTCCAGCCTGGGCGACAGAGTGAGACTCCATCTCGGAAAAAAAAAAAAAAAAAAGTCTAATGGCTGATGATCTGTCAGTGTCTCCCAGTCTCCCATCACCCCGAGATGGGGCCGTGTAGTTGCAGGAAAACAAGCACAGAGCTCCCACTGATTCTTCATGAGGTGCGCTGTATAACTAGTTCCTTATGTATTACAATGCAATCGTAATAGAAATAAAGCGAACGATAAATGTAATGCATTGGAATCATCCTGGAACCATTCTCCACCTCCGTAATGAAATCGTCATCCACAAAACTGGGCCCGGGTGAGGAAAAGATTGAGGATTGCTGCATTATAGCATAAAAGTCGCCATAGACAGCTTACAAATAGGTGTGGCTGTGTGCCAGTAAAAATTTATTCACGTAACTTCATTTACAAACAATACACGGAGGCTGGTGCGGTGGCCCACGCCTGTAATCCCAGCACTTCGAGTGGCGGAGGCGGGCAGATCACCTGAGGTCGGGAGTTTGAGACCAGCCTGACCAAAATGGCGAAACGCTGTATCTACTAAAAATACAAAAATTAGGCGGGCGTGGTGGCCGGCGCCTGTAGTCCCAGCTGAGGAGGAAGCTGAGCCTGCGGAAGAAGAAATCACTTGATTCCAGGAGGCGGAGGTTGCAGTGAGCCGAGATAGTGCCACTGCAATCCAGCCTGGGTGACAGGGTGAGATTCTGTCTCAAAATACATAAATAAATAAACCAAACAATATACTGGCTGTAGTTGCGAATGCCTGGCCTAGATTTTACTGTGAGTATTTCGTTCTGTTTGCTCAGTCACAGAGCTGTTACTATATCCAACTTTCATCCAGTCGTCTCTCCATTTTATCTTTTTGCTCCCCTTCAAAGTGAACTGCAAACCTCACACACTTCTAATTTTTTTTTTTTTTTTTTGAGACAGAATCTCACTCTATCAACCAAGCCAGAGTGCAATGGCGCAATCTTGACTCACTGCAATCTCTGCCTCCCAGGTTCAAGCGATTATCCTGCCTCATTCTCCTCAGTTGCTGGGACTACAGGCACGCACCACCACGCCCGGCTAATTTTTTGTATTTTTAGTACAGACGGGTTTCACCATGTTGGCCAGGTTGGTCTCCATCTCTTGAGCTCGTGATCCGCCCACCTCAGCCTCCCAAAGTGCTGGGATTACAGGCGTGAGCCACCGTGCTTGGCCCATAGTGAAACCCCGTCTCTACTAAAAATACAAAAATTAGCCAGGTGTGCTGGTGGGGGCCTGTAATCCCAGCTACTCAGGAGGCTGAAGCAGGAGAATTGTTTGAACCTGGGAGGCAGAGGTTTCAGTGAGCCGAGATCGTGCCATTGCACTCCAGCCTGGGCAACAGAGCAAGACTCCATCTCAAAAAAGAAACAAGAGGCTGGGTGCAGTAGTTCACACCTGTAATCCCAGCACTTTGGGAGACTGAGGTGGGTGGATCACCTGAGGTTGGGAGTTAGAAACCAGCCTGACCAACATGGAGAAACCTCATCTCTACTAAAAATACAAAATTAGCCAAGCGTGGTGGCGCATGCCTGTAATCCCAGCTGCTCAAGAGGCTGAGGCAGGAGAATTGTTTGAACCTGGGAGGCAGAGGTCGCAGTGAGCCGAGACTGCACCCCTGCACTCCAGCCTAAGCAACAGAGCAAGACTCCATCTCAAAAAAAAAAAAAAAAAAAAGAGAGAGAGACCGGAAGAGGCTGCACTGTGGCTGTGAAGGTGGAGGACGAGACCCCCAGTTGAGGGACATGAGTGGCCTCTAGACGCTGGCCAGGGCAGGAAATGGGTTCTCTCCTGGAGCCTCCGCCAGGAACACAGCTGTGATGACACCTGTAGCCTGTAAAACTCATTCCAGAGTCCTGGCCTGTAGAAAGGTAAGAGGATAAATGTATGTTGTTCTAAGCTATTAAGGTTGTGGCATTTGTTACAGTAACTAGTGGGAGCTCACACGCCTCTGTTTGTCACCCTCTCCCTGGCCCCTCCTCTCCCCCTAGCGGAGGCAGAGCTCTCCCTGGGCTCCCACCCAGCTGTCTGGCTGCTGTGTCCTCCCTAGTCATTGCCAAGATTGCCCAAGTGCTCCAGGCTGGGCTGGGCGTGGCACCAGTCACTACTGCCTCACTGCCTGCTCTTAAACCCTCGCCAAGATTCGAGATCTCAGCAGCTAAAGGGGCCTCAAGACCGTCTGCTTCCCCCACACTCAGAGCAGAGACCGTTTCAAGATTACTCAGTGGGGAAGGAGTCAGCGTTGCTGCTGGAGAGCTGGGTGGTGGAGGTGATGTCTGCTTGTCCTCCTGGTCTACCTGGGAGGGGATTTGGGGGCTAGGGCTGTGGCTAAATGGTGTCTGTTTGTGGAAGGGTGCTATACACGGTCAGGTCAAGCTTTAGTTCTTTTTTCTTCTTCTTTTTTTTTTTTTTTAACTACACTGTGATTTTAAATCTTTAATCAAATTCCAAAGGTTATCAGCCATACTACATGCCATGATTAGCTTTCTATAAGCAATTTGTTTACTGTGTACAGATTGGTGTCAATGAAATAAAAAATAAAACTGAATACTAGGCAAAGAACTTTATTAACCTTGGTTTCAAACTTGATTCCTAGGCTTCTTCGGCTTAATTAGCTGCAAAGAATGAATTGTGTATAAGCAAAAAGCTGAAAAGAGCTGCAGTGTCCAAGGGGCTTGGGCTTAAAAATATTAGAGATCTAGATTTTATCAGATCCATAAACAAAAATTTCTTATTTATTTATTTATTTTTAATTTTATTTATTTTTTATTTTAAAGACAGGGTTTCACCATGTTGGCCAGGCTGGTCTTGAACCCCTGACCTCAGGTGATCCGCCTGCCTCGGCCTCCCAAAGTGCTGAGATTACAGGCATGAGCCACCACGCCCGGCCTCTATTGATTTATTTTTTCGAGACGGGGTTTCACTATGTCGGCCAGGATGGTCTCGATCTCTTGACCTCGTGATCCACCCGCCTTAGCCTCCCAAAGTGCTGGGATTACAGGCGTGAGCCACCGCACCCGGCCCAAAAATTTCTTAAAAAGCAGTCATAATATAAAATAGCAACTCCCGGTAACTTCTTCAAGTTTTATCTTCAGAAGTTGACACAATTCAGTTTGCCTCATTCTTGGAAGCCTCATCAAAATTCTCCACAAGATCTGGAACTTCATCCTCCTCCTCCTCTCCAGTAGCAGGTGGTGCTCTTCCATCCACAGAGTGTTTGGGCGGAGCCTCAGCCAGTCTCCTTAAACTAGTCAGACTGTCTGCCCCGAGCTGGTTTAAGGTGCTGGGTAGCATTTCTGTCCGCTGCTTCGTCTCAGCATGGCCTGTGATGGTGAAAGTGTTCGCTGCCAGAGATGCCTGAACTAGGGTTGTGAAAGTGGATCACTGTTCTTGATTTGTAAACATATTCACCTCTTCAATACCAGGGATAATGTTTACCTGTAACTTCTTTAAGGAGAACTGCAGTTTTTTATCATCTGCTGCGGCTGTTCTATGAACCACCTTCTTTCTGCGAGCAGTTCCTTTCCCACCAATGCGCACCTGTGCCTGCAGTTTGGCGAGTTTTTCCTGGTTCATGATTGTTTCTTTCATCTTGTCGGAGCAGATAAGGGGTCGCGCGGGGGACTAGGGTTGGTGCTCAGGGGGTCTCGGGTGGACCAGCTTAGATTACGCGTACACACGTGGGGACGCAAGATGACAGCTCTTTTTTTTTTTTTTTTTTTTTTTGAGACGGAGTTTCGCTTTTGTTACCCGGGCTGGAGTGCAATGGCGTGATCTCGGCTCACCGCAACCTCCGCCTCCTGGGTTCAGGCAATTCTCCTGCCTCAGCCTCCCGAGTATCTGGGATTACAGGCAGGCGCCACCATGCCCAGCTAATTTTTTGTATTTTTAGTAGAGACGGGGTTTCACTATGTTGACCAGGATGGTCTCGATCTCTTGACCTCGTGATCCACCCGCCTCGGCCTCCCAGAGTGCTGGGATTACAGGCGTGAGCCACCGCACCTGGCTGTTTTTTTTTTTTTTTTTTTTTTTTTAAGACAGGGTTTCACCATGTTGGCCAGGCTGGTCTTGAACTCTTGACCTGGTGATCCACCCGCCTCGGCCTCCCAAAGTGCTGGGATTACAGGTGTGAGCCACTGCTCCTGGCAAGACAGAGTCTTGCTCTGGGTGTCCCAGGCTGGAGTGTAGTGGTGGAATCTTGACTCATTGCAACCTGCATCTCCTGGGTTCAAGCAATTCTCATACCTCAGCCTCCCAAGTAGCTGGGACTACACTCGGGCACCAACACGCCTGGCTGGTTTTATTTTTTTTTTTATTTTTAGTAGAGATGGAGGGGGGAAATCTTGCCATGTTGGCCAGGCTGGTCTCGAACTCCTGACTTCAAGTGATCTGCTCACCTTGGCCTCCCAAAATGCTGGGATTACAGGCATGAGCCACTATGTCCGGCCCCAAACCTCTCTTTTAAAAACCTAAATCAGTACTTCGTAAAATTGTGGTAAAAGTTACATAACAAGAAACTGCCCATTTTAATCATCATTAGGTGCGCAGTTCAGTGGCATTAAGCACATTCACGTGTCTGTGCGACCGTCACCACCACCCTCTTCAGAACTTCCTCATCTTCCCAAACTGAAACTCTGTCCCCAAGAAACACTCACTCCCTATCCCCCTCCCCAGCCCCTGGTCCACCGACCCCCCCCGGCCCCCGCCGTTTAACTTCCTGTCTTGGTGACTCTGAGGACTTTAGGGACCTCCTAGGAGTGGGATCATGCAGGGTGTTTCCTTTTGTGTCTGGCTTATTTCACCGAGCTTGATGTCCTTAAAGTTCGTTCACATTGTCGCCTGTATCGGAATTTCCTTCCTTTTTTAGGGCTGAATAATATTCCATGGTACAGATGAACCTCACACATTGTGTTTATCCATTCATGTATTAATTAAAAATCTAAATCGATCCCTTTAGAAAAAAGATTTTTAGGCCAGGCGCGGTGGCTCACGCCTGTAATCTCACTACTTTGGGAGGCCGAGGCAGGCAGATTACAAGGTCAGGAGTTCGAGACCACCCTGGCCAACATGGTGAAACCCCTGTCTCTACTAAAAACACAAAAATTAGCTGGGCATGGTGGTGGGCACCTGTAATGCCAGCTACTCGGGAGGCTGAAGCAGAAGAATCGTTTGAACCTGAGAGGCGAAGGTTGCAGTGAGCTGAGATCGCGCCATTGCACTCCAGCCTAGGCAACAGGGTGAGACTCTGTCTCAATTAAAAAAAAAAAAAAGAAGAAGAAGATTTTTAGGCCAGGCACAGTGGCTTACACATGTAATCCTAGCACTTCGGGAGGCTGAGGTGGAAGGATTGCTTGAGCTCAGGAATTTGAGAGCAGCCTGGGAGACACAGCAGAAACTGGTCTGCAAAAAATGGAAAAAATTTGCCAGGCCTGTAGTCCCAGCTACTAGGGAGGGTGAGGTGTGAGGATCCCTTGAGCCCAGGAGGTTGAGGCTGCGGTGGCCTGTCTTTGCACCACTGTACTCCAGCCTGGCAACAGAGTGAGACCCTGTATAAATGAATGAATGAATGAATGAATGAATGTAGATTGGAATAGTTATAAACTTGCAGGAGCCTGCAATGATAGTATACAACAATTCCGGTAACCTTCACCCGGTTTCTCCCAGTGGTATATCTTATATAACTATATAGTTTCACAACCAGAAAAACGACATAAATATGATCTATAGACCATATTCAGATTTCAACAGTGTTTCACATGCATTCATGTGTTAGGCAACTTTCTTTTCATTTTTTCAGAAAAATTAGAACAAATCTAATAGTATCACATGTATAGACTTGTGCAACCACCACCACAATTGTAAAACTGACATAAACTTATTTTCGCCGGCGCATGGTAGCTCATACCTGTAATCCCAGCAACTTGGGAGGCTAAGGTGAGAAGATTGCTTGACCCAGGTGTTTGACACTGCTGTAAACTAGGATTGCACCACTGCACTCCAGCCTAGGCAACTGAGCAAGACTCCACCTCTCTCTCTCTCGCTCTCTCTCTCTCTCTCGCTCTCGCTCTCTCTTAATTTATTTTTTGAGACAGAGTCTTGCTCTGTTGCCCAGGCTGGAGTACAGTGGCGTGATCTCAGTTCACTGCAACCTCCACCTCCCGGGTTCAAGTGATTCTCCAGCCTCAGCCTCCCAAGTAGCTGGGACTACAGGCACATGCCACCATGCCCAGCAAATTTTTACATTTTCAGTAGAGATGGGGTTTCACCATGTTGGCCAGGCTGGTCTCCATCTGTTGACCTCATGATCTGCCCTCCTCAGCCTCACAAAGTGCTGGGATTACAGGCATGAGCCACCGCATCTGGCCCAAAAAAAAAAAAAAATATATATATATATATATATATATAAAATACATATGTATAAAATACATAATATATATTTTTTTAAATTCTATTTTATTTTTATTAATTTTTTTTAGATAGTTTCATTCTTTTTGCCCAGGCTGGAGTGCAATGGTGGAATTACAAGCATGAGCCACTGCATTGGGCTAAGAAATTATTATCTTAGAAAGGAAACTTTGTAACCCCACTGTGCATGGAAAGTAGATACGGCCTACCATGAAGACAAGCTTATTAAAAAATAAATACAATGTAACCAAAGAATGTCACTAAATTCTAACTGAATACTGTTGGTTAAGGAAGGGCTTTTCTTTTTTCTCAAAGTCATTAACTGTTAAGAGACATAGAACGTATTAGCACCGACTGAGCCTCTGTCCTCTAAGTATTGGAAATTGAAAAAGTAGATGACTTTCACACAGTTCAGTTATTATTATTATTATTATTATTTTTTGAGAAGGAGTCTCGCTCTATCACCCAGGCTGGAGTGCAGTGGCACAATCTCGGCTTACTGCAACCTCCGCTTTCTGGGTTCAAGCAATTCTCCTGCCTCAGCCTCCCGAGTAGCTGGGACTACAGGCACGTGCCACCACGGTCAGCTAATTTTTTGTGGTTTTAGTAGAGACCAGGTTTCACCGTGTTAGCCGGGATGATCTCGATTTTCTGAACTTGTGATCTGCCCACCTCAGCCTCCCAAAGTGCTGGGGTTACAGGTGTGAGCCACTGCACCCAGCCCACAATTTATCTTTCTATGAAAACATTGTGTCAGCTCACTAAATCTTCACAACAAGCCTGAGAGGGTGGTACCATTATTATTTAACCACCTTACAGGTAAGGAAACTGAGGCGTCAGCGGTGACGTGGCTTGCCTGTCTCTACCACTTCCTAATTGCATGACCTATGGTAAGTTCCTTAACCTCTCTGGGGTTTAACTTTCTTGCTAGTAGTTACTAGCAGGAGATAGGATGGCATGAGCTCAGGAGTTCAAGGCTGCAGTGAACTATGATCATGCCACTGCACTCCAGCCTGGGCAACAGAGCAAGACCCTTTCTCAAAAGAGTACAAGAGGCCAGCCAGGTGCAGTGGCTCACACCTGTAATATTCTAGCACTTTGGTAGGCCCAGATGACAGATCATCAGAGGTCAGGAGTTTGAGACTAGCCTTGCCAACATGGTGAAACCCTGTGTCTACTAAAAATGTGGTGGCGGGTGCCTGTCATGCCAGCTACTTGGGAGGCTGAGGCAGGAGAATTGCTTGAACCCAGGAGGCAGAGGTTGCAGTGAGCCAAGATCATGACATTGCACTCCAGCCTGGATGGCAAGAATGAAACTCTGTCTCAAAAAAAAAAAAAAGAAGGTCGGGCGCAGTGGCTCAAGCCTGTAATCCCAGCACTTTGGGAGGCCGAGGCGGGTGGATCACGAGGTCAAGAGATCGAGACCATCCTGGTCAACATGGTGAAACCCCGTCTCTACTAAAAATACAAAAAATTAGCTGGGCATGGTGGTGCGTGCCTGTAATCCCAGCTACTCAGGAGGCTGAGGCAGGAGAATTGCCTGAACCCAAGAGGCGGAGGTTGTGGTGAGCCGAGATCGCGCCATTGCACTCCAGCCTGGGTAACAAGAGCGAAACTCCGTCTCAAAAAAAAAAAAAAAACAAAAAGAAGAAGAAAGGAAAAGAAAAGGGATAGCAATAGTTCCTGGCTGCTCTTAGGGTTGTTAAGAACATTAAATGGGCCGGGCGCAGTGGCTCAGACGTGTAGTGTCAGCACTTTGGGAGGCTGAAGCAGGCGGATCACCGGTCAGGAGTTCCAGACCAGCCTGGCCAACATGGTGAAACCCTGTCTTTAAAAAAAAAAAAAAAAGTATCTATAAATTAAATGAGATAATACCAAATTTCAAGCACTTAAAATAATAATTATAATATGTAATATTATTTAATTATATTAATATAATGTTATATTAATTATATTAAAATATTATACTAAATGTTTGAAATCATATTATATAAAATATTTTTAATATAATTTTTCATTTTAATATAATATTGTTATATAATAGGTAATTATATGATAATATTGTTATGCACACTTTTGCTAACTACTTACTAAGGTCAGGCTCTTTTATTATAATAATAATTATTATTATTATTCCCACAAAGTTGACTTAAAGTTCGAGGTCAGCTACAGTAAGAAAACCCATTACCATTCATTGAGAGCCTACTCTGACATAGGCAGTGGGCTAAGCCTTTGACAGGCTTTGTCTCTGTGTGCCTTTGTTACGGTTGGCTCTGTCACCATCCTCTCCAAATCACAGGTGAGCAAACAGAGGATCAGAGAGGTAAATTCACTCGCCCAAGGTCACACAGCTTAGAGGAACTCAGGACGGGTGAGGTGGCTCATGCCTGTAATCCTGGCACTTTGGGAGGCCAAGGTGAGCGGATCACCTAAGGTCAGGAGTTCCAGACCAGCCTAGTCAACATGGTGAAACCCCATATCTACTAAAAATACAAAAATTAGCTGGGCCTGTAATCCCAGCTACTCGGGAGGCAGAGGCAGAGAATCGCTTGAACCCGGGAGGCAAGATTGCTTGGGGTGAGCCGAGATGGTGCCGCTGCATTCTAGCCTGGGTGACAGAGCAAGACTCTGTCTCAAAAACAAAAAAACAAAGCAAAATAAAAATTAGTCAGATGTGGTGGCAGCGTGTGCCTGTGGTCCCAGCTACATGGGAGGCTGAGGCCGGAGCGTTGCTTGAACCCAGTTGTTCGAGGCTGCGGTGCGCTGTGGTCACGCCCCTGCACTCCAGCCTGAGCAGCAGAGCGAGACCCTGACTCTAATACATAAACAAGTACGTAAAAGATAAAGACAGTTCCCTCCGCCACCGCCGCCCCCACCAATTCTTATTCCTAGTGAGTCTGGATGGGAGGCCTCTTCCCTGCCCACCTCTGCCCTGCCTGGACAGTGCCAGCCCCACGACTTATCCCCGGGGCTGCTGTCACTGCACAGCCAGGCCGCCCTGGTGCACCTGAGGAGCGGCTCAGCAGGTTTTTCCTCTCAGCCTGCCTGTCCTCTCCCCCGCCTCACCGGGGCCCGGCCCTCCCAAGCTCGCCTTCTCCTCTCTGCCGGGCTCAGCCAGCCGGTGGCGGGCACCGAGACAAGATGCCCAGCATCTTTGCCTATCAGAGCTCCGAGTTGGACTGGTGTGAGACCAACTTCCAGTACTCGGAGCTGGTGGCCGAGTTCTACAACACGGTGAGCGTGAGGGTGGGTGGAGGAGTCTCTCCAGGTGCCGGTTCGAATCCCGGTTCCTCCCTATTGATCCTTACTGGGGAATCTTGCTGGAGAGCTTTGCCCGTCTGAACCCTAGTTTTAGCCAAAGAGTGTCAGCTTTCATTCATTTACTTGTGTTTACTTGACGCCAGGCTCTCACATCGGTGACCAGGAAACGAACTGGTTTCTGCTTTCCCTAAGCTAACGCTGATGTAACTGCAGGCATTTCCATCCTGGGGTGATGGTGCTTTCATGGCGGGGGGGCGGTACAAAGGCAGCTGTGGTCTGGGGAGGCAGAGGAGGCCCCTGAGCTAGAGGGGGTGGGCCAATCAGGAAAGGCTTCCTGGAAGAGGTGACTGTATCTGTCTTGTTCACAGCTGTACCCTCTGAACAACTTGTCCCGGTTTGCCTGGGACTGTCCTGGTTTCTGTATTTAAAAAGTTCCCGCTGGGCATGGTGGTTCACACTTGTAATCTCAGCAATTTGGGAGGCCAACGCGGGTGCATCACTTGAAGTCAGGAGTTCAAGACCAGCCTGACCAAGGTGGTGAAACCCTGTCTGTACTAAAAATAAAAAATTAGCCAGGCATGGTGGTGGGCGTCTGTAATCCCAGCTACTCGGGAGGCTGAGGAAGAACTTGGGAGGCGGAGGTTTCAGTGAGCTGAGATCGTGCCACTGCACTCCAGCCTGGGCAAGAAAAGAGAAACTCTGTCTCAAAATAAAACAAAGTTCACCTCTTGGCCGGGTGCGGTGGCTCACGTGTATAATCCTAGCACTTTGGGAGGCCAAGGTGGGCGGGTTGCCTGAGCTCAGGAGTTCGAGGTCACCCTGGGCAACATGGCGAAAGCCTGTCGCTACTATACAAACAATTAGCTGGTGTGGTGTTGGGCATCTGTAGTCCCAGCTACTCAGGAGGCTGAGGCAGGAGAATCGGTTGAACACAGGAGGTGGAGGTTGTAGTGAGCTGAGATCATGCCACTGCACTCCAGTCTGGGCGAAAGATCGAGACTGTCTCAAAAAGAAAAAAAGAAAGTCCCACCTCTTGGGAAACCCCTTGGTTTCAGGCATTCTGGGATGGTTTTCTTTTTCCCGTTAAAACACCACATGGGGTGCAGGTGCTCACGCCTGTAATCCCAGCACTTTGGGAGGCCAAGGCAGGTGGATCATGAAGTCAAGAGATCGAGACCATCCTGGCCAACATGGTGAAGCCCCGTCTCTACTAAAAATATAAAAATTATGGCCGGGTGCGGTGGCTCACGCCTGTAATCCCAGCACTTTGGGAGGCCGAGGCGAGTGGATCACGAGGTCAAGAGATGGAGACCATCCTGGTCAACATGGTGAAACCCCGTCTCTACTAAAAATACAAAAAATTAGCTGGGCATGGTGGCGTGTGCCTGTAATCCCAGCTACTCGGGAGGCTGAGGCAGGAGAATTGCCTGAACCCAGGAGGCGGAGGTTGCGGTGAGCCGAGATCGCGCCATTGCACTCCAGCCTGGGTAACAAGAGCGAAACTCCGTCTCAAAAAAAAAAAAAAAAAAAAAAATTAGCCAGGCGTGGTGGCAGGCGCCTGTAATCCCAGCTACTTGGGAGGCTGAGGGAGGAGAATCACTTGAACCTGGGAGGTGGAGGCTGCAGTGAGCCGAGATCATGACACTGCCTTCCAGCCTGTGTGACAGAACAAGACTCCATCTCAAAAAAAAAAAAAAAAACAAAAAAAACCACAAAAATACACCACATGGAAAGTGCTCAAAAATCGTAGATGTACCTAGCACCACGACTCATACCTGTAAGCCCAGCATTTTGGAAGGCAGAGGCAGGAGGATCACTTGAGCCCAGGAGTTCCAGACCAGCCCGGGCAACATAGCAAGACCCTGTCTCTACAAAAAGATTTTGTTTTTGTTTTGAAATGGAGTCTCACTCTGTCACCCAGGCTGGAATGCAGTGGTGCGATCTTGGCTCACTGCAACCTCCACCTCCCGGGTACAAGTGATTCTCCTGCCTCAGCCTTCTAAGTAGCTGGGATTACAGGTGTGCACCACCATGCCTGGCTAATTTTTGTATTTTTAGTAGAGATGGGGTTTCACCATGTTGGTCAGGCTGGTCTCGAACTCCTGACCTTGTGATCTGGCTGCCTTGGCCTCCCAAAGTGCTGGGATTACAGGCATGAGCCACTGTGCCCTGCCTTACAAAAAGTTTTTTAGGCTGGGTGTGGTGGCTCACGCCTGTAATCCAAGCACTTTGGAGGCCAAGGCAGGCGGATCACCTGAGGTCGGGAGTTCAAGACTAGCCTGACCAACATGGTGAAAACCAGTCTTTAAAAACAAAAAGTTTTTAAAAAATTAGCTGAGTGAGGTAGTGCGTTCTTGTAGTTCCAGCTACTCTGGAGGCTGAGGTGGGAGGATTGCTTGAGCCCAAGAAGTGGAGGCTGCAGTGAGCCAAGTTCGCACCACTGCACTCTAGCCTGGGTGACAGAGGGAGACCCTGTCTCAAAAAAAAAAAAGTGGATGCATAAATGATAATGGCATTTAACCGAAGCTTGAAAGCCAAAGACTGGTGCACTTGGCCATTCCCATACTGGGTACTGGGAACACAGTGGTGCTTGCCTGGAGCCCTGGGGATGATGGCATCCAGGGGTACTGCTTAGTTCTCTGCCCTGCACATAGCTTGCTGTGTACTAGGTATCCTAAACATTTTACATGAAACATCTGCTTTAATCTGCACACCGACATTGGGAGTTAGATGCAGTCTATATGATATAGACTTCGTCCCATTTTTCAGGTGATGAAACAGGTGTTCAAGGGAGTTTGAAGGCTGTACCCAGGGTCACCCTGGTTGTTAGAGCCAGGATTTAAACTTGGGGTGAGTCCAGGAGACTTTTTTGGGAGGCGGGTTGGAGGCTCAGTTCCAGGGTGCTCGGGTTGCCCTGACCCTGTTACCTTTGACCCCGGGGCTTCCCATAGCTGGGAGATGGGATTAGGAGACTCTGGGATCCACATGGTCTCACTGATTCTTGCTCTTCCTTGGCCAGAGATACGGTTTCTGTCCTCAGTAGTTCCACCTCTAAAGTGGGAGGGAGCTGATGATTGATCCTCAGAGGCTGAGATGATGGGTAAGGGTTCTGGAGCCCTTCTCTCTGGAATCACCAGCAACCCCTGTGGTCCAGTGTTCTCTTTCCTTCCCACCCACCGGTGAGAGTCCCCGCAGAACCATTGAGAGCCTGTGTGTTGTGGCTCTCCCCTTTAAACTAGTACTTTGGAAGGTCAAGACAGGAGGATCACTTGAGGCCAGGAGTTTAAGACCAGCTTGGGCAACATAGCAAGACCAGTCTCTAAACAAAATTTAAAAACTAGCTGTGGGCTGGGTGCTGCTGTCTTATGCCTGTAATCCCAGCACCTTGGGAGACCAAGGCAGGTAGATCACTTGAGGTTAGGAGTTCGAGACCAGCCTGGTCAACTTGGTGAAACCCCATCTCTACTAAAAATACAAAAATTAGCTGGGCGTGGTGGTGCACACCTATAATCCCTGCTACTTGGGAGGCTGAGGCACGAGAATCACTTGAATCTGGGAGGTGGAGGTTGCTGTGGGCCAAGATCACGCCACTGCACTCCAGCCTGGGTGACAGAGTGAGACTCCGTCTCAAAAAATAAAAAAATAAAACTAAAAACTAGCTGGTGGGCTGACGCAGGAGGATTGCTTGAGTCCAGGAGTTTGAAGCTGCAGTCATCCGTTACTGCACCACCGGACTCCAGCCTGGGCAACAGAGTGAGATCCTGTCTCTAAAAAATAAAAGGCACCTAGAAAGAGCTGATTCAGGTGTGAGCTGAGCCCGAGTACAGCCATGTGTTCTTATCTCATGTGAAATTGTCCTCCACTGGATTCTCCTGCAGCCTGTCCCCAGATAAAATAAATTGAGCCACCTGTAGCTACCTGGTAAGGCTGCAGGTCTCATACTCCTCTGATCACAGCATCTATTAGGAAAGAGATTTTACATCATGATCAGCCTGTACCTGCCTTTCCAGATGTGTATCATACAGAAACAAAAGTTGCACAAAACGAGACTTACCTTTCCCTGGTGCAAACACACTTGGAAACTTTCTATTCTGTCAAAAACTCTCTATCTAAGCAGGTCGGGGGTGAGGAATAGAATGAGAGTTATGTGAGAAAGTCTTCCCCAAGACTTTCTTCTCCAAAACACTTCTGAGTATCCCAAAGCTAATAAATCCCAAGCTAATAAATCATACACTTCAAAAGGGTAGGGTGGGTGGCTAATTTTTTCTTTCGTTTTTTTTTTGTTTTGTTTTGTTTTGTTTTGTTTTGTTTTGAGACAGAGTCTCACTCTGTTGCACAGGCTGGAGTGCAGTGGCACAATCTCACTGCAACTTCCGCCTCCTGGGTTCAAGTAATTCTCCTGCCTCAGCATCCTGAGTAGCTGGGATTACAGGCACACACCACCATGCCCAGCTACTTTTTGTATTTTTAGTAGATTTCACCATGTTGGCCAGGCTGGTCTCGAATTCCTGACCTTGTGATCCACCTGCCTCGGCCTCCCAAAGTGTTGGGATTACAGGCGTGAGCCACCATGCATGGCCCTTGTTTTTGTGTTTTTTTAGAGACACAGTCTTACTCTGTTGCCCAGCCTGGAGTGCAGTGGTGCCATCATAGCTCACTGCAGTCTTGACCTCCTGGGCTAAGGTGGTCCTCTTGCCTCAGCCTTCAAAGTAGCTAGGACCACAGGTGCATACCATCAAAGTTAATTTTTAAATTTTTTTTAAAAATATGGAACGCTTCATGAATTTGCATGTCATCCTTGCGCAGGGGCCATGCTAATCTTCTCTGTATCATTCCAATTTTAGTATATGTGCTGCCGAAGTGAGCACTTTTTTTTTTTTTTTTTTAAGATAGGGTTTCACCATGATGGCCAGGCTGGTCTTGAACTCCTGACCTCAGGTGATCCACCCACCTTGGCCTCCCAAAGTGCTAGGATTACAGGCGTGAGCCACTGCGCCCGGCCAATTTTTAAGTTTTTTATACAGATGGATGCTGGGTACAGTGGCTCACACCTGTAATCCCAGCACTTTGGGAGGCCAAGGTGGGCCAATCACTTGAGCTCAGGAGTTCAAGACCAGCCTGGGCAACATGGTGAAATCCCATCTCTATCAAAATTAAAAAAAAAAAAATTAGCCAGGTATGATGGCATGTACCTGTAGTCCCAGCTACTCAGGAGGCTGAGGCAGGAGAATTGTTTGAACCCGGGAGGTGGAGGTTGCAGTGAGTGGAGATGGTGCCACTGCACTCCAGTCTGTGCAACAGAGTGAGACCCTGTCTTAAAAAAATAGTTTTGTATAGAGTTGGGGTCTTGCTGTTCTGCCCAGGCTGGGCTCAAGTAATCCTTGACCCTTCACTTCCCAAAGTGATAGGATTACAGACATGAGCCATTGCACCCAGTGCCAACCTTTTCTGTACAGGGCCAGCTATTAAATAGTTTTGGTTTTATCGGCCATCCAGACTCTGTCTCAACTATATAACTATGCCACTGTAGCTGGAAAGCAGCCACAGATAATAGAGAAATAAAGGAGTGTGGCTGTATGCCAATAAATTTGAGAAGCAGTCTCGCTGTGTCACCAGGCTGGAGTGCAACGGCACGATCTCGGCTCACTGCAACCTCCACCTCCCAGGTTCAAGTGATTCTCCTGCCTCAGCCTCCCTAGTAGCTGGGACTACAGGTACGCATCACCACGCCCAGCTAAGTTTTGTATTTTTAGTAGAGATGGGGCTTCACCGTGTTGGCCAGGATGGTCTCAATCTTTTGACCTCGTGATCCGCCTGCCTCGGCCTCTCAAAGTGCTGGGATTACAGGCGGAGCCACCATGCCCGGACAACCGATAAAATTTTTTTGATTGACACTGAAACGTACCTTTCATTTAACTTTCACAGGTCACAAAATATCTTTTTAATTTTTCAATCATTTGAAAATGTAAACATGATTCTTAGCTTGCGGGACACATGACAGAAGACAGTGGGCTGAACTTCACCCACAGGCAAAAAGGGTTTATTTCTTGTGTTCTTCTTTTTTTTGAGACAAAGTCTTGCTCTGTCACCCAGGCTGGAGCGCAGTGGCACCATCTCGGCTCACTGCAACCTCCGCCTCCCGGGTTCAAGCGATTCTCCTGCCTCAGCCTCCGGAGTAGCTGAGATTACAGGCGCCCGCCACCACGCCAGCTAATTTGTTGTATTTCTAGCAGAGATGGGGTTTCAGCATGCTGGCCAGGCTGGTCTTGAACTCCTGACCTCAGGTGATCCACCTGCCTCGGCCCCCCAAAGTGCTCTGATTACAGGCGTGAGCCACTGCATCCTACCAGGATTTTTTTTTTTTTTAATCAGAGATAATTTCCATAGACCACAAGGTTTATATATAAAGTCATCCCTGAGTAATTTGTAATTGTAATAAATGAAGTGGAAACTATAATATTCTCACCCATGTGTGTAGGGCTGGATATATGCTGGTGAATTAGCATGATCAAAAGTGAAATATAGACTGGGTGTGGTGGTTCATGCCTATAATCGCAGCACTTTGGGAGGCTGAGGCGGACAGATCAGCTGAGGTCAGGAGTTCGAGACCAGCCTGACTAACATAGTGAAACTCTGTCTCTAGTAAAAATACAAAAATTAGCTGGGCATAATGGCAGGCACCTGTAATCCCATCTACTCAGGAGACTGAGACAGGAGAATCACTTGAACCCGGGTGGCAGAGGTTTTAGTGGGCTAAGATGGTGCCATTGCACTCCAGCCTGTGTGAAAGAGGGAGACTCTGTCCAAAAAAAAAAAAGTAAATAAAAAGTGAAATATATGCTGGCAAAATAGTCAAATCAAAGAGGCTGCTGATCTAGGACTGTAAATGAAAGAAAATACGTGGCAGAAAAAATTTTAAAACCTATTCTCATTGATTTCATCATTATCTGTTTATGAGTCATGACTCACAGTTAGAAAAAACTTCTCTGAAAAAGAATCTTTCTTGTCACCCAGGCTGGAGTGCAGTGGGGCAATCTCGGCTCACTGCAACCTCCACCTACCAGGTTCAAGAGATTCTCCTGCCCCAGCCTCCCGAGTAGCTGGTTCTACAGGCGTGCACCATCATGCTCGGCTGTTTTTTCTATTTTTTGGCAGAGACAGGGTTTCATCATGTTGCCCAGGTTGCTCTCAAACTGCTGACCTCAGGTGATCTGCCTGCCTCAGCCTCCCAAAGTGCTGGGATTATAGGCGTGAGCCACCACACCCCGCCTGCTCCCAGCCACTCATGATCAGGGTTACAGAAACAGAAAACACCCAAAGACTCCACATGTAGGCGTTGGGTTTTGAAAGATGAATAGGAGTTTGCCAAGTGGGGTAGGAGTCTGGGGAAGGAGAGCAGAAGAGGGGAAACATATGCGCTCAGTTCTGGAAGTCAAAGAGGAGCTGGTCAGATTGAGAAAGCAGAAAGTATGTTCCTGTGGCTAAAATGTGAGGCGAGATGAAGAGAATAACGGTTTGCACGCTTGGTTAGAGTGCTGGAAATGTATCCTGTGTTCATTGATGGACTCATTCATTTATTCAACCAAAATGCCATAAAACAACTTTTGCTGGATGATCCTGGGATTCCAGAGAGGCCCAGTGCCCCCAGGTTGTAAGAGATTCAGAATGAGAAACAGATTTCTTCAGCCCCGTGGTTAGCTTGAGGCAGAGAGAGGAAGGAGGTACCAGAAGTGGGGTGTCAGAGGATGGGGCGTAAGGCCTCTGCTTGCTGAATGGGAAAAGAACAGCAGCAGTACTCTGGGGGCCAAGGTGGTGGCTCACGCCTGTAATCCCAGCACTTTGGGAGGCCGAGGCACGAGGATCACTTGAGCTCAGGAGTTTCAGACCAGCCTGGGCAATATAGTGAGACCCCATCTTTACAAAAAATTAAAAAAAAAAAAATAGCTGAGCGTGGCGGTGCACACTTGTGGTCCCAGCTACTCCAGAGGCTGAGGCAGAAGGATTGCTTGAGCCCAGGAGTTCAAGGCTGCAGTGAGCTATGATCGCACCACTCCACCCCAGCCTGAGTGACAGAACCAGACGGCCTCAAAACGAAACAAGCCAAACTCAACAACAACAACAACAAAAAGAAACAATACCATGGAAACCAAGTCTGAAAAGGATGAGTAGATGTCCTCTAAGGCTCCGGATTTTGTTGCGTTGTTTTAGTGACGGGGTCTTGCTCTGTTGCCCAGGCTGGAGTACCGTGGTGTGATTATAGCTCACTGCAGCCTTGAACCCCCAGGCTCCAGCGATCCTCCTGCCTCAGACCCTGCAGTAGCTGGGATTACAGGCGTGGCCACCACGCCCAACTCAAGGCTTTGGAGGCAAAGGGAATAGCATATGTAAAGGTCTTTTTCGTTGTCGCTGCTGGTGTCGTTTTGAGGCAGAATCTGGCTCTGTCGCTCAGGCTGTAGTGCAGTAGCACGATCTCAGCTCACTGCAACCTCTGTCAGGTTCGAGCAATTCTCCTGCCTCAGCCTCCCCAGAAGCTGGGATTACAGCACCCACCACCACGGCTGGCTAATTTTTTCTTTCTTTTCCTTTTTTTTTTTTTTTTGAGATGGAGTCTCTCTGTGGCCAGGCTGGAGTGCAGTGGTGCAATCTCGGCTCACTGCAACTTCCACCTCCCAGGTTCAGGTGATTCTCCTGCCTCAGCCTTCTCAATAGCTGGGACTACAGGTGTCCGCCAGCATGCCCAGCTAACTTTTATATTTTTAGTAGAGACGGGGTTTCACTGTGTTGGCCAGGAAGGTCTCTATCTCTTGACCTTATGATCCGCCTGTCTCGGCCTCCCAAAGTGGTGGGATGTCAGGCGTGAGCCACCACGCCCAGCTAATTTTTTTCTATTTTTAATAGAGATAGGGTTTTACCATGTTGATCAGGCTGCTCTCGAACTCCTGACCTCGAGTGATCCACCCACCTCAGCCTCCCAAAGTGCTGGGATGTCGGGCGTGAGCCGCCGTGCCCGGCCAGGGTCTTGAGGTGGAAGAGCACAGCCTGGAAGGAAGTAGAGTGGCCTGAAGTGGAGCCCAGGCTGTTGGTCGGAGAGAGACTGCGGGTGAAAGGACTGGAGAGGTTTCCAGGGGCCAAGTGGGGAATGTCAGGCTGAGGACTGTGTGCTCTGTCCTGAGAGCCTTGGGGAGCCATGGATAGCTTTTTTTTTTTTTTGGGAGACAGAGTCTCGCTCTGTTGCCAGGCTGGAGTGCAGTGGCGTGACCTCAGCTCACTGCAACCTCCACGTCCCGGGTTCAAGTGGTTCTCCTGCTTCAGCCTCCCGAGTATCTGGGACTACAGGCACCCACCACCATGCCCAGCTAATTTTTGTATTTTTAGTAAAGACGGGGTTTTACCATGTTGACCAGGATGGTCTCGATCTCTTGACCAGTGATTCACACGCCTCAGCCTCCCAAAGTGCTGGGGTTACAGCTGTAAGCCGCCCCGCCTCATGGGTGACTTTTGAACAGAGAAGAGTCATGATGTGGGGTTAGCTGGGGCACCTGGTGGCATTTGGAAGACAGGCAGAGAGCAAGGCAAGGATCATCCAACCGGAACAGAGGTTAGTGGTGTGGGCAGAGCAGCTCGAATAGGGGAGCGGAAGAGGTCCAGGTATGGGCTCCCTCAGTTCGCTCCTGCTTACATAGGTCCGGTGGCCTCCAGGTACAGCCTTCTTGTGGGTCAATGACAACTTAAGAGAGTATCTTTTTTTTTTTTTTTTTTTGGAGATGGAGTTTTGCTCTTGTTACCCAGGCTGGAGTGCAACAGTGCTATCTTGGCTCACTGCAACCTCTGCCTCCTGGGTTCAAGTGATCTTCCTGCCTCAGCCTCCCCAGTAGCTGGGATTACAGGCATGCGCCACCATGCCCGGCTAATTTTGTATTTTTGTTTGTTTGTTTGTTTGTTTGAGACGGAGTCTCGCTTTGTCGCCCAGGCTGGAGTGCAGTGGTGTGATCTTGGTTCACTGCAACCTCTGCCTCCTGGATTCAAGCAATTCTCCTGCCTCAGCCTCCCAAGTAGCTGGCATTACAGGTGCCTGCCACTACACTCAGCTAATTTTTTTTTTTTTTTTGAGATGGAGTTTCGCTCTTGTTACCCAGGCTGGAGTGCAATGGCGCAATCTCGGCTCACCACAACCTCCGCCTCCTGGGTTCAGGCAATTCTCCTGCCTCAGCCTCCTGAGTAGCTGGGATTACAGGCATGCGCCACCATACCCAGCTAATTTTTGTATTTTTCGGTGAGATGGGCTTTCACCATGTTGGCCAGGATGGTCCAGATCTCTTGGTCTCATGATCCACCCGCCTCGGCCTCTGAAAGTGCTGGGATTACAGGCATGAGCCACCGCGCCCGGCAACAATGTTACAGTTTCTATTTTATTTATTCATTTTTATTGCAATTACAAATGACTTAGGGATGACTTCGTATATAAATCCTGTTGTCTCAGAGAAGGCAGATGCCAGAAGTTGGATAATTACATGCATGAAACCAGACGCCATGACATGACGTGTGTCTAGCCCATGACACCCCCAGGCAGGATAGGTTCCTCTGGAACTCCTTTCTCCTTTGAAGAAAACACATGTTGGTGATCCATTCCCTGAAGGCCTCCTGGGGCTGATGGAGGGGTTTGAGTTGACGGGACAACAATTTCTTCTTCATTCAACGAGAATTGAGAGAGCATGAGACTCTGTTCTAGGCTCTGAGGATACAGCAGTGATCCAAGCACACAAATTTCCCTGCCCAGATGGGGCTAATGTTCTGGGGATGGAGAAACAGAAAATCAGCTGAAGTGAAGGCTACAAGATGCCAGGTGGTAGGAGGTGCTACAGAAGAAACACTCATGCGTTCATCCTCTTTTTAAAAAAATGGATTTGGGCTGGATGTGGTGGCTCACGCCTGTTAATTCTAACACTTTGGGAGGCTGAGGCAGGTGAATCATTTGAGGCCAGGAGTTCAAGACCCGTCTTGCCAACATGGCAAAACCCCATCTCTACTAAAAATACAAAAGAATTAGGCACCATGGTGGCATGCACTTGTAATCCCAACTACTCAGGTGGCTGAGGCAGGAGAATCACTTGAACCTGGGAGGAGGAGGCTGCAGTGAGCTGAGATCATGCCACTGCATTCCAGTCTGGGTCACAAAGTGGGACTCTGTTTCAAAAAAGTGGGACTCTGTTTCAAAAAATAAAATACAAAATTTTAAATGTATTTTTTTTTTTTTTTGAGACAGAGTTTCGCTCTAGTCACCCAGGCTCGAGTGCAGCGGCACGATCATAGCTGACTGCTGCCTCAGCCTCCCAGGCTCAAGCAGTCTTCCCACCTCAGCCTCCCAAGTAGCTGGGACTACAAATGTGTACCACCACACCCAGCTATTTTTTTTTTTTTTTTTGTAGAAATGGGGTCTTGCTGTATTGCCCAGGCTGATCTTGAAGTCCTGGGCTTAATCGATCCTCCCACCTTGGCCTCCCACATCCCTGGGATTACAGGCATGAGTCACCACACCCATCATCCATTTGTCCTTTTATTCGGCAAATATCTACTGAGCATCTGTCCAAACAGGGGGCAGCTGCAGAGTACGAACGCACAGCACCATGAAGGAAATAAGACAGACGCTGAACAACCCAGCTGTCCATCACAGACGCATGAATAAGCACATCGTGGCCCATCTGCACAATGGAATATTATTGGGAAATTCAAACACAAGCTACGACATGGATGAACCTTAAAACTTGATGCTCAGTGAATCACAAGAGACCACACATTGTAGGATGCTTTTTATAGAAAGTGTCCAGAACAGGCACATTCCCAAAGACAGAAAGCAGATTCGTGGTCACCAGGGTCTGGGGGAAGAAGGACTGTGGTGTGATAGCCAATGAGGACGGTGATTCTTTTTGAGATAATGAAAATGTTCTGAGCTGGGCATGGTGGCTCACGGCTATAATCCCAGCACTTTGGGAAGCCGAGGTGGGTGGATCACCTGAGGTCAGGGGTTCAAGACCAGTCTGGCCAACATGGGGAAACCCCGTCTCTACTGAAAATGCAAGAATTAGCCGGGCATGGTGGTACACATCTGTAATCCCAGCTACTCGGGAGGCTGAGGCAAGAGAATCATTTGAACCCAGGAGGCGGAGGTTGTAGTGAGCCAAGATTGAGCCACTGCACTCCAACCTGGGCGACAGAGTGAGACTCGGTCTCAAAAAAAAGAAAAGAAAAAAATAAAAAGAAAATGTTGTAGAATTAGATGGTTGCACACCTTACGAATACACTAAAATCCACTGAATTGCATAGTTTAAAAGAACGAATTTTATAGTATGTGATTGATGTCTCAATTTTAAAAATAGAGATGTTTAAAAAAAACAGCCCACATCTCTTGGCACCCCTAAGTACTGAATACGTTGTGGCTATTATTATTATAATACAGCAACCAGGGACATGAAAGTGACATTCATTAATTTTATTAGGTAATTATTCATTTCATTGAATTATTAGCACTGACTGTAATCCTCATAAAATCCTGTGAAGTAGGTACAATTATGCTTCCCATTTTACAGATGGGGAAATAAAGGCTCAAAGAAGGTATGTTTCTTTCTCAGGGCCTCACAGTATGTAAATTACAATTGCACAAAAGTTGCAGCTTCGCCTGGCACAGTGGCTCATGCCTGTAATCCCAGCACTTTGGGAGGCTGAGGCGGGTGGATCACAAAGTCAAGAGATCGAGACCATCCTGGTCAACATGGTGAAACCCCGTCTCTACTAAAAATACAAAACATTAGCTGGGCATGGTGGCGCATGCCTGTAATCCCAGCTACTCAGGAGGCTGAGGCAGGAGAATTGCCTGAACTCAGGAGGCAGAGGTTGCGGTGAGCCGAGATCGCACCATTGCACTTCAGCCTGGGTAACAAGAGCGAAACTCTGTCTCAAAAAATAAAGAAAATAAAAATTTAAAAAAAAAAAGTTGCAGCTTCTTAAAGAGCCTGGTCCTAGATTCTCTCCCTTAACTACAGTGCTATGAGACCACTTAACTACTGGGTGATTAAGAATTAGACTGGATGTCGTGGCTCATGTCTGTAATCCTAGCACTTTGGGAAGCCGAGGTGGGCGGCTTGCCTGAGGTCGGGAGTTCGAGACCAGCCTGGCCAACATGGTGAAACCCCATCACTACTAAAAATAGAGATTGGGATTTCACCATGTTGCCCAGGCTGGTCTGGATCTCCTGAGCTCAGGCAACCCACCCACCTCAGCTTCCCAAAGTGCTAGGATTACAGGTCTGATCCACTGCACCCGACCAATTTTTGTATTTTTAGTAGAGATGGAGTTTCACTGTGTTGGCTGGTCTGGTCTCCTGACCTCAGGTGATCCACCTGCCTCGGCCCCCAAAGTGCTGGGATTGTAGCCACCATGCCCGGCCATCACCTGCAGTTTCATTCACTCATGTATCTGGTGACCGTATGGGGAGGAATCCAACTACTGGATCTCCTCCAGTGTCTCTCTCTATCTCAATATGGCCTCTACACATGGTTTCTCCAATGTGGTGGCTTCAAGCATAGCCAGTCTTCTTGCGTGGTGGCCTAGGGTCCCAACGTCTCGTGCTGTGAGACAGAGAAAGGTGGAAGCCACAGTTCCTTTTATGACCTAACCTCAGAAGTCACACAGTATCATTTCTACTTCATGCTGTTTGTCAAAAGGGTATTGTATCATCTTTCCTTGTCTGCAAGGGCAAGGTCAACTCCTGATTCCACGTCCACATTTCAGCCCACAGGAAGAGGAAAGGGAGCAAGCTTTCCTTCAGTGGTTTCTGAAAGGACTGACCTGGAAGCAGTAGATGTCATTTACATTCTTATCTCATTGGCCAGAGCAGGTCACAAGGCCACAGTGAGTTGCAATGAAGGCTGGGAAATGTAGTCTTTCATTGGGTAAGCTGTGTGCCCAGCTCAAACTTGGGAGATAGTGTTTCTACAGGAAAAGGGGCTGGGTGCAGTTGTTCATACCTGTAATCTCAACACTTCGGGAGGCCTTGGTGGGAGGATTGCTTGAGACCAGGAGTTTGAGACCAGCCTGGGCAACATAGTGAGACCCCTTCTCTACGAAAAATAAAAAAGAAATTAGCCAGGTGGGGTGGTGGGTGTCTGTAGTGCCACCTACTCAGGAGGCTGAGGCAGAAGGATCCTCTGAGCTCAGCTATTTGAGGCTGCAATGAGCTTTGATCACACCACTGCACTCCAACCTGGCAGCAGAGCAAGACCCTGCCTCTAAAATAAATAAACACAAGAAATAGAAGAAGGAGAATATATATGGAAGTTTAGTCTTTGCCACACTCATTGAATGAATGAATGAACCAATAACGGATTAAGGAATTGATCTATGGCCGACCATAGACCAATATCAGCTGATGGTCAAGATCAGCTGAAGTGACCAGGCACAGTGGCCCATGCCTATAATGCCAGCACTTTGGGAGGCCAAGGCAAGTGGATTACCTGAGGTCAGGAGTTCAAGACCAGCCATGGCCAATGTGGCGAAACCCCGTCTCTACCAAAAATATAAAAAAATTAGCCAGATGTGGTGGTGGGTGCCTGTAATCCTAGCTACTTGGGAGGCTGAGGCAGGAGAATTGCTTCAACCTGGAAGGTGGAGGCTGCAGTGAGCTGAAATGGTGCCACTGCACTCCAGCCTGGGTGACAGAGGGATACTCCATATCTTTACACAACAACAACAAAAAAGATTGGCTGAAAAGATTTTTTTTGTTGTTGTTTTTGTCTTTTTTCTTTTTTTTAATTTTTATTTATTATTATTATTATTTTGTTAAAAAGTTGACAGGTGGCCAGGCGCGGTGGCTCAAGCCTGTAATCCCAGCACTTTGGGAGGCCGAGGAGGGTGGATCACAAGGTCAAGAGATCGAGACCATCCTGGTCAACATGGTGAAACCCCGTCTCTACTAAAAATACAAAAAATTAGCTGGGCATGGTGGCGCGTGCCTGTAATCCCAGCTACTCAGGAGGCTGAGGCAGGAGAATTGCCTGAACCCAGGAGGCGGAGGTTGTGGTGAGCCGAGATCGCGCCATTGCACTCCAGCCTGGGTAACAAGAGCGAAACTCCATCTCAAAAAAAAAAAAAAAAAAAAATGTTGACAGGTGAGTGATTGACACATCCTGGGTTGGTGAATTGCTTGAAATGCAGCAAGTAACGGACTGGCTGGTGACTGAGGGTCTGGACAGAGGGACAGCCTCCTCTGCCTCCGCTATCTGACAAGCTCCTTCCTATGGCTCTCTCTGTTCCAGTTTACCAATGTCCCCTTCTTCATCTTCGGGCCACTGATGATGTTCCTGATGCACCCCTATGCCCAGAGGCGCTCCCGCTACATCTACATTGTCTGGGTCCTCTTCATGGTCATAGGTAGGGAGGTGTGGTTCAGGTGTGGTTCAGGTCTGTGACAGTGGGGAGGCAGTCGGGGTGCGGGAGGTGGCAGCCCCCACTGACCGCCTGCCCTTGCCACTGCAGGACTGTTCTCCATGTACTTCCACATGACGCTCAGCTTCCTGGGCCAGCTGCTGGACGAGATCGCCATCCTGTGGTTCCTGGGCAGCGCCTATGGCATATGGATGCCCCGCTGCTACTTCCCATCCTTCCTGGGGGGCAACAGGTGGGTCAGGGCCTGGCCGTCTGCACAGGGTGGGGTCTGAGTCTTCCGTTGACTCTGCCTGAGCTGACCCGAGTCCCCTGGGTTCCCTCCCCTGAGCCCTTTTGGGACCCTTGGAATTCCTCCCCTGACCACTTCCGGTTTTCTCCTGACCCTGCCGAACTCATGTGGGCTTCTGGAGAGCCCTCCCCTGAGCTCACTGGTTTCTTGGACTCCCTCCTCTGATCCCACCTAGACAACGTCCCACTGGGACGTTCTCGAGACTGTTGGAGCCACCAGGAGTTCTAGGAACTCATGTCTATGCTTACCTGGGCCCAAGGGCCTCGTCCCTGAGCCTCTCACCTGGGGTCCCTGGAAGCTTTCATCTGAGCCTCTCAGACTCCCTGAGCCCCTCTCTTGATCTAACTGATCCCCACTCTTCTTGACCCCTGTAAAAGCCTCTTCTTCTTCTTCTTTTTTTTTTTTTTTTGAGACAGAATCTTGCTCTGTCACCCAGGCTGGAGTGCAGTGGTGCGATCTCAGCTCACTGCAGCCTCTGCCTTCAGGATTCAAGTGATTCTCTTGCCTCAACCTCCTGAGTAGCTGGGATTACAGGCATACACCACTATACCTGACTAATTTTTGTATTTTTAGTGCAGACAGTTTCACCATGTTGGCCAGGCTGGTCTTGAACTTCTGACCTCGAGTGATCCACCTGCCTTGGCCTCCCAAAGTGCTGGGATTACCAGCATGTGAAATTCTCTTCTAACCAGGCTTAACCCACTTGAGCCCTCCAGGACCCTCCAGCCCACCCGATCGTCCTCTGGGACCCCTGTAATCTTTCCTTACTCCCTACTGGGTCCTGGAGAGACACTGTCCAACATCTCTTCAATTCACCTAGACCCAGGGATCCCTCCTCTCAGACCAGCTGGGCTCCCCTGGATTCCTTGCCTGACCTCATTTGGGCCCTGGAAACCACCACACTCTCCCCGCCCTGCTGGGACCCTCTCATCCTACTCAGTCCTCCCTGGGTTAGACCCTGCCTGGGCTCACCTGGGATCCCTGAGACCTTCTGCTGAGTCCACCTGGGAACCTCAGAACCCTTTTCTTCTTTTCTTTCTTTCTTTCTTTTTTTCGAGATGAGGTCTTGCTCTGTCCCCCAGGCTGGAGTGCAGTGGCATGATCTTGGCCATGGCAACCTCAAATTCCCAGGCTCAAACGATCCCTGCCTCAGTCTCCTTAGCAGCTGAGATTACAGGCACAGGCTGCCACACCCAGCTAATTTTTTGTATTTTTGGTAGAGACGGGGTTTTGCCATGTTGCCCAGGCTGGTCTTGAATGCCTGAGCACAAGTGATCCTCCCGCCTCAGCCTCCCAAAGTGCTGGGATTACAGGCACGTGCCTGGCTAGGACCCTTCTCTTTTTTGTGTTTTAAAAACAGAGTCTCATTCTGTCGCCCAGGCTGGAGTGCTGCGGCACGATCTCGGCCCACTGAAACTCCCACCTCCTGGGTTGAAGTGATTCTTATGCCTCAGCCTACCGAGTAGCTGGGATTATAGGCATTTGCCACCACGCCTGGCTCAATTTTGTATTTTTAATAAAAATGGGGTTTCACCAGCAGGCGAGGTGGCCATATCTGTAATCCCAGCACTTTGGGAGGCCAAGGTGGGTGGATCACATGGTCAGGAGTTCAGGACCAGCCTAGTCAAGATGGTGAAACACCGTCTCTACTAAAAATATAAAAATTAACCAGGTGTGATGGTGGTTGCCTGTAATCCCAGCTGGCTGAGGCAGAGAATTGCTTAAACCCAGGAAGCGGAGGTTGTAGTGAGCTGAGATCATGCCACTGCACTCCAGCCTGGGTGACAGAGCGAGACTTTGTCTCAAAGAAAGAAAAAATAAAAGAAAAATAGAGTTTCTATTTTTGCCAGGCTGTTGGCCAGGCTGGTCTTGAACTTCTAGCCTCAGGTGATCCGCCCAACTCAGCCTTCCAAAGTGCTGAGATTACAGACATGAGCCACTGCACCCGGCCTGGCTAGGACCCTTTTCTGAGCCTAGTTGGGCTCCCTAGAATCCTCTCCTTTCCTCACCCACCTGAGCCAGAGATCTCCAGGTGGCCCTGCCTACAACCCCAGGACCTCCCTTCCCGCCTGCAGCTGAGACCCTTCCTCCGCAGGTCCCAGTTCATCTGCCTGGTCTTCATCACCACCGCGGTCAGCACACTCCTGTCCTTCCTGCGGCCCACAGTCAACGCCTACGCCCTCAACAGCATTGGCCTGCACATTCTCTACATCGTGTGCCAGGAGTACAGGAAGTGAGTGCAGGCTGCCGGTGTCTGGGCAAGGGGCTCCCCTCCCCCTCCTAGCACCCCGACTCCAGGCTTGCAGAGGGGACGTCCCTTCCCCAAGATCACCCACTAACAAGTGGCAGGGCCGGGATTTGAACCTGACTGCTGATCTTGTCCTTTTTGTTTTTTTATCTGAGATGGAGTCTCGCTTGTTGCGCAGGCTGGAGTGCCAGGGCGTGATCTTGGCTCACTGCAACCTCCACCTCCCGGAACTCAAGCAGTCCTCCCACCCCAGCCTCCCAAGTAGCTGGGACTAGAGGCATATGTCATCACACTGGGATAATTTTTGTATTTTTCTTTCCTTTTCTTTATTTTTTTTTTTTGAGACTGAGTCTCACTTTCACCAGGCTGGAGTACAGTGTCATGATCTTGACTCACTGCAACCTCTGCTTCCCAGGTTCAAGCGATTCTCCTGTCTCAGCCTCCCTAGTAGCTGGGACTACAGGCGTGTACTGACACGCCCAGCTAATTTTTGTATTTTTAATAGAGACGAGGTTTCACCATGTTAGCCAGGATGGTCTCAATCTCCTAACCTGGTGATCCATCTACCTCGGCCTCCCAAAATGCTGGGATTACAGGCATGAGCCACCGTGCCCGGCAAATTTTTGTATTTTTCTTTGTAGAAACAGGGTTTCGGCCAGGTGTGGTGGCTCAAGCCTGTAATCCCAGCAGTTTGGGAGTCCTAGGCGGGCAGATCACGAGGTCAAGAGATCGAGACCATCCTGGCCAACATGGTGAAACCCTGTCTCTACTAAAAATACAAAAAAAATTAACTGGGCGTGGTGGCGTGTGCCTGCAGTCCCAGCTACCTGGGAGACTGAGGCAGGAGAATTGCTTGAACCCGGGAGGCAGAGGTTTCAGTGAGCCGAGATTGCGCCACCGCACTCCAGCCTGGCACCTGGCGACAGAGCAAGACTCTGTCTCAAAAAAAAAAAGAAACAGAGTTTCGTCATGTTGCCCAAGCTGATCTTGAACTCCTGGGCTCAAGCGATCCACCGACCCCAGCCTCCCAAACTGCTTGATTACAGGTGTGAGCCACCACACCCGGCTGCATTTTGATGTTTAAACTGTTCCATTTTAGGCTGCAGGTAAACCTATGATTTTAACCATAAAGAACTTGTCTCATTCATCTCTGTTACACTCTTTCCCAACGGACACCGGGTTAGCTCTGCTGTCAAGGAAAGACAGATGCTGGTCTTCAGCTGTACCAAGACACTGGCTCTGGAGAATGTCCCCCCTCCCCATAACACACACACACACACACACACACACACACACACCACACACGTCCCATAGACGAACCGAAGTTTTCATGCCCTGACCCCCAAGTGCACACATACCTCTACCCCAAAACATACAAACACGAAAGGGCTTGTTGGTTAGGAATAAAGATTATGCAATCAGACAAACTTAATTTAGATTCCAGCTCTGCCACTTACCAGCGGTGTAACCATGGGGCGGGGTGGGGCATAGTATAATCACCTGTGCCTCAGTTTACTCATCTACAAAGTTCTTGTGGGGACTGAGTTGATATCTGAAGGTGTTTTATTATTTATTTATTTATTTAAATTTTTGTTTGTTTTGAAATGGAGTCTCACTCTGTCCCCCAGGCTGGAGTGCAATGGTGTGATCTCGGTTCACTGCCACCACCACCTCCTGCGTTCAAGCAATTCTCTTGCCTCAGCCTTCCAAGTGGCTGGGATTACAGGCGCCCACCACCATGCCCAGCTAATTTTGTTTTTGTTTTGTTTTGTATTTTTAGTAGAGATGGGGTTTCACTATGTTGGCCAGGCTGGTCTTGAACTTCTGGCCTGAAGTGATCCGCCTCGGCCTCCCAAAGTGCTGGGGTTACAGGTGTGATCCACCTCGCCCAGCCTATTACTGTTTTTTAAGACAAGGTCTTACTCTGTCACCCAGGCTGGAGTGCACTGGCGCAATCAGGGCCTACTGCATGCTTGCACTCCTGAGCTCAAGTGATCCTCCTGCCTCAGCCCCTCAAGTAGCTGGAATTGGAGGCTTGTGCCATCATGCCTGGCTAATTTTAACATTTTTTTTGTAGAGCTAGGGTCTTGCTGTTTTGCCCAGGTTGGTCTTGAACTCCAGAGCTCCAGCAATCCTCCCAACCTCAGCCTCCCAAAATACTGGGATTATAGGCATGAGCCACTGTGCCTGGCTTGAAGGACATTTGGAACTGCACCTGGTGTCCTGGAAATGCTCAGTGTTAGTTCTAAGCATGAGATTGGGCCCCCTCCGCTTGCACCCTCCATTGCTGCTCTTTCCCTTCTTCCAGTCTCTAAGGCTCATCACTGTGGAAGAAGGAATTTCCCATCAGCCCCCTCAGGTGCTGCTCTCTGAGCCAGCCCTTGGTCCCTCTCCCCTCTCTAGGACCAGCAATAGGGAGCTTCGGCACCTGATAGAGGTCTGCGTGGTTTTATGGGCTGCTGCTCTGACCAGCTGGATCAGTGACCGTCTGCATTGCGGCTTCTGGCAGAGGATTCATTTCTTCTATCTGCACAGCATCTGGTAAGCACCTGCTCTGATGCTCGAGGGGAGAAGAGCATTCAGAGTCAGGGAATTTTAGATGCCAGAGCTCAGAGCAGAAGCCTGTGGGCTGGGGGTGAAGGAGCAGAGAGAAGGAGTGCCAGATACAGGGACCTGGCAGTAGGGGATGGCTGCAGTCAGGGGCCAGAGCCAGAAGGTCTTTTTGGATGGTCAAGATCCATGAGCAATAAAGAGGGCCAGATTGAGGCTATGGGCATCTTGTGCCCTCATCTCCTTTGCTCTGCACTCCACAGGCATGTGCTCATCAGCATCACCTTCCCGTATGGCATGGTCGCCATGGCCTTGGTGGATGCCAACTATGAGATGCCAGGTGAAACCCTCAAAGTCCGCTACTGGCCTCGGGACGGTTGGCCTGTGGGGCTGCCCTATGTAGAAATCCGGGGTGATGACAAGAACTGTTGAGAACTGCCAGCCTCTTGACTATCCAGCCACCCGGGACTTGCCTGTGTCTTGAGAAGAGAGCCCCTATCAGGACGTGCGCCTGAGAGACACTCGTGGCTCCTTCCTCCGTCCCCTTCCATGCCCTCCTGGTCCTTCGCTGCCCTGCCTTGAGGCAGAGGCTGGACTTTGTGACATCTCTGAGCAGCAGCCTGGTGACCATGGGGGGGCTGTCTCATGCATCTCCCCTCCATGACCCGCCCCTGCCCTCTTTCATTTCCTTCCCTGTGTCCACAACCTCCCAGTGACCATTGTCACATGAGCTGCTAGGGCTGAGTTACCAGGTACTAGGATGACTGAAGGATGTGGCTTCTAAATATTAGCTTCTAGGCTGGACACGGTGGCTCATGCCTGTAATAACAGCACTTTGGGTGGCCAGGGTGGGTGGATCACGAGGTCAGGAGTTCGAGACCAGCCTGGCCAACATGATGAAACTCTGTCTCTACTAAAAATACAAAAATTAGCCAGGCGTTGTGGCACATGCCTGTAATCTCAGCTACTCGGGAGGCTGAGGCAGGAGAATTGCCTGAACCCGGGAGACGGAGGTTGCAGTGAGCTGAGATCGCACCACTGCACTCCAGCCTGGGTGACAGAGCAAGACTCCATCTCAAAAAATAATACTTAAATAAATACTAGCTTCTAAATATTGGTGGTCACTACCAGACTCCCTGATCTGTCTTTGGCCATGGCAATGTCCCTGGTTCTTGAGGGGCACCCCAGAGGATGAAGAACGTGACTTCTAGCCAGGCGCAGTGGCTCACGCCTGTAATCCCAGCACTTTGGGAGGCTGAGGTGGGCGGATCACGAGGTCAAGAGATCGAGATCATCCTGGCCAACATGGTAAAACCCCATTTTCATGGTGGTTAAGAGCACAGGGCTGGAGTCAGGCAGACCTAAGTTAGAATTCCTCCTCTACCATTTTCTAGTTGCACAATCTTGGGGAAGTGATTTTTCCTGCCTCTGAAGCTCAAGCACAGTGTCTGTAAAATAGAAGTAGTATTCCGTGTCTCGTGGAGGTTTTGTGTGGATAAAACAAACGAATGTGTGTGAAGTGCTTAGCATAGAGTCTGACAAACATCCAGCCATCCACTCACCCTTTAATTCACCTTCTTCATAATTTATTCATCCATTCATTCATTCATCTACCATTAATTCATCTATGTATCCATCCAGCCACCCTTTAATTCATCTACCCGTTAATCTATCCATTTACCCATCCTTTAATTCATCCACCCACCCACCCATGCTTTAATTCATCTCTCCATTAATTTATCCACCCACCCATCCTTGAATTCATCTACCCATTAATTTATCCATCTATCCATTCATCCACCCACTCTTTAATTTATCCATCCATTAATTTATCTATCCGTCCATCTACCCATCCTTTAATTCATCCACACATTAATTTATTCATCCAGCCACCCATGCTTTAATTCATCTCTCCATTACTTTATTCATCCGTCCATCCTTTAATTCATCTACCCATTAGTTTATCCATCTATCCATCCATCCATCCACCCACACTTTTATTCATCCACCCATTAATTTATCCATCTATCCATCCACCTACCCATCCTTCAGTTTATCTACACATTAGTTTATGCATCCACCTATCCTTAATTCATCCACACATTAATTTATTCATCCACCCACCCATGCTTTAATTCACCTCTCCATTAATTTATCCATCCACCCATTCTTTAATTCATCTACCCATTAATTCATCCATCCACCCATTCTTTAATTCATCTCGCCATTAATTTATCCATCCACCCATTCTTTAATTCATCTCACCATTAATTTATCCATCCACCCATTCTTTAAGTCATCTACCCATTAATTCATCTATCCACCCATTCTTTAAGTCATCTACCCATTAATTTATCCATCTATCCATCCACTTACCCGTCCTTTAATTTATCCATTAGTTTATTCATCTACCTATCATTTAATTCATCCACACATTAATTTTTCCATCCTTCCACCCATCCTTTTTTTTATTCACATCAGAGGACACTTCAGTGCTACCACCCATCCTATAATTCACTCATCTATTACTTTATCCATTCATCCAGCCACCATTAATTCATCCATCTATCCATTATCTATTGAACTCTCTGTTGAACTATCCATCTATCTGTCCTTTAATTCGCCCATCCAGTAGTTTATGCAACAGTTCCTTCTTTCATCTATTATCTACATTTTTATCTACCTATTCATTCATTAATGTCTCTATCCATCCACTGAACCATCCATTCATCTATCTACTTATCTCTCCATGTCTCTATCCATCCACTGAACCATCCACTGAACCATCCATTCATCTACTTATCTCTCCATGTCTCTATCCATCCACTGAACCATCCACTGAACCATCCATTCATCTACTTATCTCTCCATGTATCTATCCATCCACTGAACCATCCACTGAACCATCCATTCATCTACTTATCTCTCCATGTCTCTATCCATCCACTGAACCATCCACTGAACCATCCATTCATCTACTTATCTCTCCATGTCTTTATCCATCCACTGAACCATCCACTGAACCATCCATTCATCTACTTATCTCTCCATGTCTCTATCCATCCACTGAACCATCCACTGAACCATCCATTCATCTATCTACTTATCTCTCCATGTCTCTATCCATCCACTGAACCATCCACTGAACCATCCATTCATCTACTTATCTCTCCATGTCTCTATCCATCCACTGAACCATCCACTGAACCATCCATTCATCTACTTATCTCTCCATGTCTCTATCCATCCTGATATCAATTTTCATCATCATCTATCATTTATTATCTTTTCATTCTTTCATTCTTCCATCTGTTATCTATCACCTTACCCTACACCCATCCATCCATCCATCTGCCCACATTTAGCCATTCATTTGTCTATTCGTTTATCCATCCAAGTCATTCAACCATCCTTTCATTCATCTACTTTTCAACTACTCATTCATTCACCCATTCAACACAAATACATATATTGGGCTTCTGCTATTTATCAGACGCTAGCCTCTGGGGATGCAAGACAGCAAAGACATGTAACGTCCTTGCCCTAATGAAGGATATCGATATTAAACAAATACACACACACACACAAACACACACACACACACAGCACTTCCAGACATTGATCGGTGACAAAAAAGATAAAACACAATAATATTCTGGAAGATGGTGGTTGTGGGAACAGCCCTATCACACGGGCGGCCAGGGGAGTGCACTTTGCAGTTGAGCCCTCAATGACTAGAGGAAACCAACCGTACCAAAAGCCGGGGCCATCTGGGGCAAAGGGAGTGGCAGGTGTGAAACCCCTGGGATGGGAATGAGCTTGCAAGCTGGAGTAACAGAAATGGCTGTTGGCCAGGCTCAGTGGCTCATGCCTGTAATCCCAACACTTTGGGAGGCTGAGGCAGAAGGATCGCTTGAGCCCAGGAGTTCGAGACCAGCATGCGCAACATATCAAAACCCCCTCTCTATGAAATATATATATATTTTTTTGAGACGGAGTTTCGCTCTTGTTACCCAGGCTGGAGTGCAATGGTGCGATCTCGGCTCACCGCAACCTCTGCCTCCTGGGTTCAGGCAATTCTCCTGCCTCAGCCTCCTGAGTACCTGGGATTACAGGCACGCGCCACCATGCCTAGCTAATTTTTTGTATTTTTAATAGAGATGGGGTTTCACCATGTTGACCAGGACGGTCTCGATCTCTTGACCTCGTGATCCACCCGCCTCGGCCTCCCAAAGTGCTGGGATTACAGGCGTGAGCCACCACGCCCGGCCTGAAATATTTGTAAAAAATGAGCTGGGTGTGGTGGCATCAGCCTGTAGTCCCAGCTACTTGGGAGGCTGAGGTGGAGGATGACTTGAGTCCTGGAAGTCAAGATTGTACCACTGCATTCCAGCCTGGACACATAGAAAGAGGTTCTTAACCTGGGGGCCTTGGATGGGTTTCCACATTCACAGACCACTTGACATTGTCTGCAAAAAACAGGTGTTTAGACATACAACCTAGGCTCCTGGAGTGCATCACTTTAGACAGATGAGAATACTCTCATTTTATAGATGCGGCTCAGAGAGGGCAAGTGACTTGCCTAAGGCCACACAGCATGGACGTGAACCCAGTCTGTTCTTCCCCAAAGCTCTTTGCACTGCAGTGAGTCAGTGGTAGGATTGAACCTGGATCCCTGGTCACCTTGCTTTCTTGCTCTAGAAACCAGAGGTTTTTCACTTGTGCCCCAAGAGATGGATCATGGTGGTAGGAAGACGTGGGGTTGGGGATTTCTATAAACTTATAAAATCATCTGCAAAATGTTGTATGTCTTGGTGTATTTGGGGGAGAGGAGCTGTGGTTCTGTGAGATCCCCTAAAGAGGCATTTGACTGCCCAAAGAGTTGAGAACCTCAGTTCAAAATCTTCTTGGGGAGGGTGGCCTGGCACAGTGGCTCATGCCTGTAATCCCAGCACTTTGGCAGGCTGAGGCGAGTGGATCACCTGAGCTAATGAGTTCCAAGACCAGCCTGGGCAACATGGTGAAACTCTCTCTCTACTAAAATACAAAAAATTAGCTGGGTGTGGTGTCGCATACCTGTGGTCCCAGCTACCTGGGAGACTGAGGCAGGAGAATCACTTGAACCCAGTTGGCGGAGGTTGCAGTGAGCGAAGATTGCACCACTGCACTCCAAACTGGGAGACAGAATAAAACTTTGTCTCAAAAAAAAAAAAAAAAAAAAAAAGACTGGGTGTGGTGGCTCATGCCTGTAATCCCAGCACTTTGAGAGGCCAAAGTGGACAGACCACCTGAGGTCAAGAGTTTGAGATGAGCTTGGCCAACATGGTGAAACCCTGTCTCTACTAAAAATACAAAAAATTAGCCAGGTGTGGTGGTGTGCACTTGTAATCACAGCTATTCAGGAGGCTGAGGCAGGAGAATCACTTGAAGGTTGCAGTGAGCCAAGATCGCACCATTGCATTCAGCCTGGGTGACAAGAGCAAAACCCTGAAGAAAAAAAAAAAAAAGGCTCCAGGCACACATAAAGATGCTCAATATCATTGGCGGTTATTAGAGACAGGAAAATCACTGGTCAGGTGCAGTGGCTCACACCTGTAATCACAGTGCTTTGGGAGGCTGAGGCAGGTGGATCACAAGGTCAGGAACTCGAGACCAGCCTGGCCAAAATGGTAAAATGTCTCTACTAAAAATATAAAAATTAGCCGGATGTGGTGGTGGGTGCCTGTAATCCCAACTACTCAGGAGGCTGAGGCAGGAGAGTCGCTTGAACTTGGGAGGCAAAGGTTGCTGTGAACCGAGATCATGCCACTGCACTCCAGCCTGTGCCACAGAGCCAGACTCTGCCTCAAAAAATATATACTTATATATGTATACTGCAATAGGTGGCTGTGTGTATACTTCTGTGGTGGGCAGCAAACTGGGAGGTTATAGGGAACAGGCTGGAGGCCAAAGGGGATTCCAAAAAATATCCTAAAGAGGGCTGGAACGTCTACCAAGAGAAATAAAAAGAAACACTCCATGTTGTCCCCTTGGGTGCAAATAAACTAAACCACTAGAGGGCGGTAGAGACTTAATGTATTCCCAGTAACAATTCAGTTACGGACCAAAAGCAAGACCAGAACATCCAAAATGTTAATTTCTTTGGAGTTCAAGACCAGCCTGGGCAACATAAGGAGACTCCATCTCCACAAACAATTTAAAAGTTAGCTGGATATGGTGGCGCATGCCTGTGGTCTCGGCTACCAGGGAGGCTGAGGTGGGAGGATCACTTGAGCCCGGGAGGTTGAGGCTGCAGTGAGAGATTGTGCTGCTGCACTCCAGCCTGGGTGACAGAGACTCTGACTTTTAAAATCTAAAAAATGGAAGGGTACAAGTCCAGTTTGTCACAATGTTGCATAATGACGGTCTTGGCGTTTCGTGTATCCCTTCCATGAATAATATACTTTGTATCTGTTAGCAATTTCTCATCACTTTCTCTCCTTTCACCCCCGCCCACCAAATGTCTATCATTCCACACTCTATGTCCACGTGTACACATTATTGTGATCCAACTTATAAGTGAGAACGTGCAGCATTTGACTTTCTTTTTTTTTTTTTTTTTTTTTTGAGACGGAGTTTCGCTCTTGTTACCCAGGCTGGAGTGCAATGGCACGATCTCGGCTCACCGCAACCTCCGCCTCCTGGGTTCAGGCAATTCTCCTGCCTCAGCCTCCTGAGTAGCTGGGACTACAGGCACGCACCACCATGCCCAGCTAATTTTTTGTATATTTTTAGTAGAGACGGGGTTTTGCCATGTTGACCAGGATGGTCTCAATCTTTTGACCTCGTGATCCACCCGCCTCGGCCTCCTAAGCATTTGACTTTCTTTCACTGTCATCCATCTCCAGAACTTTCTCATCTTCCCAGCCCAAAACTGTCCCCATGAAACCTGCACTCCCCAGCACCCTCCCCTGCCCCTGGCATCCACCAGCCTGTTTTCTGTCTCTACGAATCTGATGACTTGAGGGAACTCCTAGGAGTGGAATCACACAGGATTTGTCCTTTAGTGTCTGGCTTATTTGACTTAGCATAATGTCTTCAGGGTTCAGAAAGCCAGGGTCCTGCTCTGTCTCTCAGGCTGGAGTGCAGTGGTGCCTTTGCACAGTGGTGCACTGACGGCAGGGAAAAGCCAGGCATTGGGAGCAGAATCCCTGGGGGTGTCGCTTTTCTGGCTGTAAACCTCTGTGGCTGGTGGCATCTTTGCCTGAGTTTTGCTCAGGCCCACTGGGCTCATTCTGCCCACTTGGCCTGGCAGGCTGCGCTCAGCTCATGCTACCAACCTGAATCCCACAACTTCCAAGGGTTGGCCAGGTGTGGAGTGGCGAGGGGTGTGTGAGCGAGCAAGCATGGGGTGTAGCCACTGTGCACACTCAGGCACACTGGCTGCTGCAGTGGGGTGACCAGCTCCAGGTGCTGGCATGGGCAGCGGCTCTCTGCAAGCCTGTGGCTTGAGCAGGTGCACCACAAGCAGCTTTCATGGCTGCCGCTAGGGAACATGGTGGAGCCCAGAAGCTTGGAGACTCCAAGCTTCACTCTGGGCCCCAAAGAGGGAGTCACAGCCCTGGCTCAGGGAGCTCCCAGGTCTAGGCTCCACAAAGGGCTGCAGCTCTTCTCTTCTTCTCTTCACCCTCAATGTGGCAAGCAAGCAGCATGTTTCAGCACTGTTCGTGTTATAGCTCTTTCAGTCCTGCCATTTGGCAGTTCCCAAGTTCTTGTCCTGCGCCCAAGAAGAATGAGGTACATGGACAAGTGGAGGGTGAGCAAGATGAAGAGGAGCTTTATTGAGCAACAGAATAGCTCAGAGCAGGCCCTGGAGTGGGTTGTTCCTCTTGGCAGCTGGTCATCATGTCAAGTGTTCAGCTCTCAGCAGAGAGGAGGCCCGGGAGTGGGTTGTTCCTCTTTGCAGCTGGTCATCATGTCAAGTGTTCAGCTCTCAGCAGAGAGGAGGCCCAGGAGTGGGTTGTTCCTCTTTGCAGCTGGTCATCCCTGTATCTGCCCAGCTCTGGCTGAGCTCGGGGCTTTGATGGGCCTCAGAGGAGAGGAAGTCCATGCTGATTGGTCCATGGGCAGCCTGGAAAATGCACCACAAGTTCCCGCTCTGGTCTGTGGGACTGGCAGCCTGGTCCTCAGCCTTGAGGGCCTCCCTGGCTTAAAGGTCGGACCTCACTAGGGATCCTCTCCCTTCCATCCAGGAACCTGTCTGCCTCCTGCTGCTTTTCATGGTGCCAAGGCTGTAGGTGCCAAGGGAAACCTGCAGGAGCCAACACCAACCTGCCCTCAATGCCCCCATCCCCCTGGCTTCCCTCCTATGCTCATCAGCGCCCAAAGTCCAGACGGGGCTGAGGTGGCAGGAGACTCTCCTGTTACCGCTGCCCCAAGCATGGGCACACCCAGCTGGGCTGCAACAGTGCCTGGGCTTGGCTCCAACTTTGCTCCAAGACTGGAGTGGGTGCCGACAGCAGGGAGAAGCCAGGCAGTGGGAGCAGGCATTTCCAAGCCTGCAAGGGCAGGGAGGCCTTCCCAGGACCCCAAGAGTGCAGGGATGCCTGGGTCCACAACCTCAGATTGAGTGGCTGCAGGTGCACTGTGGGTGTGCGGGACTCCTGCTCGCTCTGTGGAGTAGGAGGCCCGGGTCTGCAGCTGTGGTTTGGGCGACTACAGCTTCACCTGAGGAGCTCCCACCCCAACTCAGAAGGGGTGGGACTCCTGCTTGCAATTGTAAATGGGAGTTCGCTTGTGATTTCACTCTCTGTCTGTTATTGGTGTATAGGGATGCTTGTGATTTTTGCACAATGATTTTTGTATCCTGAGACTTTGCTAAAGTTGCTTATCAGCTTAAGGAGATTTTGGGCTGAGACAATGGGGTCTTCTAAATATACAATCATGTTGTCTGCAAATAGAGAGATAAGAGAGGACACAAGCAGATGGAAAAACATTCCATGCTCCTGTTTAGGAAGCATCAGTATCGTAAAAATGGCCATACTGCCCAAAGTAATTTATAGATTCAATGCTATCCCCATCAAGCTACCATTGACCTTCTTCAAAGAACTGGAAAAAAACTCCTTAAACTTCATATGGAACCAAAAAAGAGCCTATATATATATATATATATATCTACATATATATATCTACATATATATATCTACATATATATATATATCTACATATATATATCTACATACATATATATATATATGCTACTTGACTTCAAACTATATTACAAGGCTATGCTAATCAAAACAGCATGGTACTGGTACCAAAACAGAGATATAGACCAATGGAACAGAACAGAGGCCTCAGAAGTAATGCCACACATCTACGATCATCTGATCTTTGACAACCCTGACAAAAGCAAGCAATGGGGAAAGGATTCTCTATTTAATAAATGGTGTTGGGAAAACTCACTAACCATATGCAGAAAGCTGAAACTGGATCCCTTTCTTACACCTTATACAAAAATTAACTCGAGATGATGGCCATTCTTAACTGCTTCATGCTGACAGGGGACATTGTTTTGGGGAAGATGGCAGTCAGATTTTCCCTCAGAGGCCTATCCAAGGGTCCCCAGTAAAAGAGAGCCATCATCTGAGGCTCCATTTGCATGACCATTTGGAATTTGACAGGTCATTCCTCCAGTTTCTTCTGAGCTACAGTCAGAAATCACTGATTGGCTCACTCCCACAGTTGTCAAAAGCTACAACTAGCTCAAAAGAAAACCTTCCGGCCAGCACGGTGGCTCACACGTGTAATCCCAGCACTTTGGGAGGCCGAGGTGGGCAGATCATGAGGTCAGGAGTTTGAGACCAGCCTGACCAACATGGTGAAATCCCGTCTCTACTAAAAATAATACAAAAATTAGCGGGGCGTGGTGGTGTGCACCTGTAATCCCAGCTACTCGGCAGGCTGAGGCAGGAGAATCTCTTGAACCTGGGAGGTGGAGGTTGCAGTGAGCCGAGATTGCACCACTGCCCTCCAACCTGGGCAACAGAGCAAGACTCCATCTCAAAAAGAAAGGAAAAAGAAAGAAAGAAGGAAAGAAAGAAAGAAAAAGAAAGAAGGGAAGGAAGGAAGGAAGAAAACTTTCCTTGATTCTGAAAAACAAAATAGGGCCGGGCGCGGTGGCTCACGCCTGTAATCCCAGCACTTTGGGAGGCCGAGGCGGGTGGATCACGAGGTCAAGAGATCGAGACCATCCCGGTCAACATGGTGAAACCCCGTCTCTACTAAAAATACAAAAAAATTATCTGGGCATGGTGGCGCGTGCCTGTAATCCCAGCTACTCAGGAGGCTGAGGCAGGAGAATTGCCTGAACCCAGGAGGCGGAGGTTGCAGTGAGCCGAGATCGCGCCATTGCACTCCAGCCTGGGTAACAAGAGCGAAACTCTGTCTCAAAACAAACAAACAAACAAACAAACAAAAAAAAAAAACAAAATAAAGGCTCAGCAATGTTCCAAGCACAAACTCAAAAAGGATTAATTTAGTTCAGTTCACCCAGTCAACTCCTGTTCACAGTCTCCAAAGTTATCAGAAACCTGCACTGAAGGACTACCATCCATCCTTTGAAGAAGATCCAAATAAGACAATTGTCTGTAAATGTCGAGCTGTCCTAGGGTAGTCACAGTCGAAAACATGATTAATGAAGAAATGTGGTAACTGCTGTGGTCTACGTGACCCTAATTATGATCCATGACACATAGTCAGACATCAGAACTCTAGAAATCCCATATAATTTTGGAACACATTAACATTATTCACTAAATTGTAACTCGAAGGAGATCAAACACCACCTTATTTCGATAATCCTATGTAATTAAACATTTCAAATAATCCTACTTTTTCCCTGTACACGCCAGGGATCTGCTGTAGCATCCAGAAGTTAGGGGTTAGAAAAGACAGTTCTGAGGGCCAGGTGTGGTGGCTCATGCCTGTAATCTCAGCACTTTGGGAGGCCGAGGGCGAGCGAATCACGAGGTTGGGAGTTCAAGACCAGCCTGACCAACACGGTGAAACCCCGTCTCTACCAAAATAAAAAGTTAGCCAGGCATGGTGGTAGGTGCCTGTAGTCCCAGCTACTCAGGAGGCGGAGGCAGGAGAATCGCTTGAACCCAGGAGGCTGAGGTTTCAGTGAGCAGAGATCGTGCCACTGCACTCCAGCTGGAGCAAGACTTTGTCAAAAACAAAAAAAGAAAAGAAATGATAATTTTGAAATTAAAATTTGATTTCAGGAAGCCTATCAAGCATATTAAAAGCCTATAACACTTATTATGAAATAGCAGGAAAACCAAATAATACTCTTTGAATGTAGTCGGTATGGGCTGGGCGTGGTAGCTCATGCCTGTAATCCTAGCACTTTGGGAAGCTGAGGTGGGCAGATCACGTGAGGTCAGGAGTTCAGGACCAGCCCAGACAACATGGCAAAACCAGCTCTCTACCAAAAAAGAAAGAATTTAGTCAATATGTTCACACCGAGAATTCTTTTTACAAGATTAATTTTTATAAACCTTCTATAACTTGTTTAAGCCCTTAGCTTTATCTTATCTAATTTAAAACAATCCTTTAAATCTCTAAACTTGGCAGAAATTTACATTCCCCTGCCTCCTTGTATTCTTTTACTTCAGATACACTGCAGTTTCCTTACGCACCTTGCATGTCAATTTACATGTTATAAGGCTGACTCTCAGCAATTCTTTTTGTTGTTGTCGTTGTTGAGACGAAGTCTCACTCTGTGGCCCAGGCTGGAGTGTAGTGGCGTGACCTCAGCTCACTGCAACCTCTGCCTCCTCGTTCCCAGTTCAAGCGGTTCTCCTGCCTCAGGCTCCTGAGTAGCTGGGATTACAGGCACAAAACACCATGCCCAGCTAATTGTTGCATTTTTAGTAGAGACGGGGTTTCATCATGTTGGCCGGGCTGGTCTTGAACTCCTGACCTCATGGTCCTCCCGCCTCGGCCTCCCAAAGTGCTGGGATTACAGGCATGAGCCACCGCGCCTGGCCAGCCCTTAGCAATTCTTAATTTTGGTTAAAAGAAAACCTGGTAAGTTATTTTAATTATGTCCTAAATGCAGATAAAGTCTGAATATTTCCGGCATATCTAGGGGTGCGATTAACTCCATATGTCCCCAGTCCTTATCAAACTGTGAAGCAAGCAAGTCAAACAGTTTTCAAAGGCCAAAGAAGCAGTTGATGACTTTAAAGCGCTTAGCAAACCTAATATCCAACCCGCATAATTTGGACCACATGTCTACATTTTGAAAACATTTTTATTTTACCAAATAATATTTAAGACTGTTTTAAATTCCTCTAAGATTAAATTCATGAGAACTAAAAGGCATACTAGTTTCTATTTTTCTTTAAGAATATTTGACCCAAGTGCGTATTTTTCCTTAGGCCAAACAATTAGAGCTCTTTCATATAAGCATCACACATATAACGCATGTATCACTACACAGACAGACAGAAGGAGGCCCGGTAGTAGTTGTCAGATTTCCCTTCCCTTCTTCCCTTCCCTTCTTCCCTTCCCTTCTTCCCTTCCCTTCTTCCCTTCCCTTCCCTTCTTCCCTTCCCTTCTTCCCTTTCCTTCCCTCCTTCCTTCTCTTCCCTTCCCTTCCCTTCTTCCCTTTCCTTCCCTTATTCCCTTCCCTTCCCTTCTTCCCTTTCCTTCCCTCCTTCCTTCTCTTCCCTTCCCTTCCCTTCCCTTCCCTTCTTCCCTTTCCTTCCCTCCTTCCTTCTCTTCCCTTCCCTTCCCTTCCCTCCTTCCTTCTCTTCCCTTCCCTTCCCTTCTTCTCTTCCCTTCCCTTCTTCCCTTCCCTTCTTCCCTTCCCTTCCCTTCTTCCCTTCCCTTCCCTTCTTCCCTTCCCTTCCCTTCTTCCTTCTCTTCCCTTCCCTTCCCTTCTTCCCTTCCCTTCCCTTCTTCCCTTCCCTTCTTCTCTTCCCTTCCCTTCTTCCCTTTCCTTCCCTCCTTCCTTCTCTTCCCTTCCCTTCTTCCCTTCCCTTCTTCCCTTCCCTTCCCTTCTTCCCTTCCCTTCCCTTCTTCCCTTCCCTTCCCTTCTTCCTTCTCTTCCCTTCCCTTCCCTTCTTCCCTTCCCTTCCCTTCTTCCCTTCCCTTCTTCTCTTCCCTTCCCTTCTTCCCTTTCCTTCCCTCCTTCCTTCTCTTCCCTTCCCTTCTTCCCTTCCCTTCCCTTCCCTTCTTCCCTTCCCTTCCCTTCTTCCCTTCCCTTCCCTTCTTCTCTTCCCTTCCCTTCTTCCCTTCCCTTCCCTTCTTCTCTTCCCTTCCCTTCCCTCCTTCCTTCTCTTCCCTTCCCTTCCCTTCTTCCCTTCCCTTCCCTTCTTCCCTTCCCTTCCCTTCTTCCCTTCCCTTCTTCCCTTCTCTTCTTCCCTTCCCTTCTTCCCTTCTCTTCTTCCCTTCCCTTCCCTCCTTCCTTCTCTTCCCTTCCCTTCCCTTCTTCCCTTCCCTTCCCTTCTTCCCTTCCCTTCCCTTCTTCCCTTCCCTTCTTCCCTTCCCTTCTTCCCTTCTCTTCTTCCCTTCCCTCCTTCCTTCTCTTCCCTTCCCTTCCCTTCTTCCCTTCCCTTCCCTCCTTCCTTCTCTTCCCTTCCCTTCCCTTCTTCCCTTCCCTTCCCTTCTTCCCTTCCCTTCCCTTCTTCCCTTCCCTTCCCTTCTTCCCTTCCCTTCCCTTCTTCCCTTCCCTTCCCTTCTTCCCTTCCCTTCTTCCCTTCCCTTCTTCCCTTCCCTTCCCTTCTTCCCTTCCCTTCCCTTCTTCCCTTCCCTTCCCTTCTTCCCTTCCCTTCCCTTCTTCCCTTCCCTTCTTCCCTTCCCTTCCCTTCTTCCCTTCCCTTCCCTTCTTCCCTTTCCTTCCCTTCTTCCCTTCCCTTCCCTTCTTCCCTTCCCTTCCCTTCTTCCCTTCCCTTCCCTCTTTCCCTTCCCTCTTCCCCTTCCCTCCTCCCCTCCTCTCCCCTCCCCTCCCCTTCCCTTCCTTCCTTTCTCTTCTCTTTTTTTGAGACAGTCTCACTCTGTTGCCCAAGCTGGAGTGCAGTGGCATGATCTCGGCTCACTGCAACCTCTGCCTCCTGGGTTCAAGTGATTTTCCTGCCTCTGCCTCCCAAATAGCTGGGATTACAGGCACCCGCCACATTGCCTGGCTAATTTTTCTTTTGTTTTGTTTTGTTTTTGAGACAGAGTCTTTCTCTGTCACCAGGCGCCAGGCTGGACTGCAGTGGCACGATCTCAGCTCACTGCAACCTCTGCCTCCCAGGTTCAAGTAATTCTCCTGCCTCAGCCTCCTGAGTAGCTGGGACTACAGGTGCATGCCACCGTGCCCAGCTAATTTTTGTATTTTTTAGTAGAGACGGGGTTTCACCATGTTGACCAGGATGGTTTCAATCTCTTGACCTCGTGATCTGCCTGCCTCGGCCTCCCAAAGTGCTGGGATTACAGGTGTGAGCCACCGCACCCAGCTGTCATTTTTGTATTTTTAGTAGAAATGGGGTTTCACGATGTTGCCAGCCTGGTCTTGAACTCCTGACCTCAGGTGATCTGCCCTCCTTGGCCTCCCAAATTGCTGGAACTACAGGTATGAGCCACCATGCCCAATCTCTTGTGCCAATTTTTTAATTGGATTACTGGTCCTGGGGTGGAGCCCTTCAAGAACCAGGGCTAGGAAAACATGCAGTTTCTAAGGCCTGGTAAGTAGGCATAGCTGGAAGACAAAAACAGATTTTGAGAGGGTTCCATCTCCCCTAATCCTTGGAGTTCCATGAGGAAAACAGAGGTTTTCCCCAAAACGGGTCAGTGGTGCCTCCTCTGTTTTTCCCGAGGAGTCCCAGGCCACCAGAAGTCATCCAGGAACCCCTCATAGATGCATTAAGAGAAGCAAGACAAAAACGGAGAAAAATAGTTCAGTTAATGAGAGTAAAAAACCTTTTTCTAGAGAAACAAGATCTATGAAGAGAAAAGACATAAAGTCTTTTAAAATATACCTATAGCTTAGATATCTATCTTTAAACTTTTAACCATAGTGCTCCTTTTTTTCCCCCCCCCATTTTTAGTAGAGATGGGGTTTCACCAGGTTGGCCAGGCTGGTCTCAAACTCCAGACCTCAGGTGATCCACCCACCTCGGCCTCTCAAAGTGCTGGGATTACAGGCAGAAGCCACCACACCCGGCCAACTCTCCCTCTTAAAAAATCCTTTAAAATGTCTTATTATCTGAACTTAGCCATGCCAAATGGCCAATACTTCTGGCTTTGGAACTCACAGAGGGGCGGATAATACAGTGATATATATGTGTGTGTGTGTGTGTGTGTGTGTGTGTGTGTGTGTGTGTGTGTATATATATATATATATATATATATATATATATATTTTTTTTTTTTTTTTAACCATTCCTACAACCAGTTTCCACAGAGAGAAGCCAGAAGTCCAACTGGTAAGAACTTTTGGCCGGGTGTGGTGGCTCATGCCTATAGTCCCAGCATTTTGGGAGGCTGAGGCAGGTGGATCACAAGGTCAGGTGTTCAACACCAGCCTGGCCAACATGGTGAAACCCCATCTCTTCTGAAAATACACACAAAAAATTAGCTGTGTGTGGTGGCAGGCACCTGTAATCCCAGCTCCTTGGGAGGCTGAGGCACAGAATTCCTGGAACACAGGAGGTGGAGGTTGCAGTGAGCTGAGATTGCACCACTGCACTCCAGCCTTGGTGACAGAGTGAGACATTCTCTCCAAAAAAAAAAAGAACTTTTATGCTTTTGCCAGCATGTCACTCTTCTGTCTTCCATTCCCCTGAGGCACAGAGCCCTATTGACCCTGGAGTCCTGTGAAGGGGAACAGACAAAGAGAAGTTGTCCCTCCCCAAGAGGGTTTAACTGCCAAGCAGTTTAAGGCTTGGGGGAAATTAAACTCTTCCCAGTTTGAGGGATGGATCCCAGAGGAGTGGCCTGTGGTACAGAGATGCTATTACCCATCTGTGAATAGAGGACAGGGGAGGAATAAAGGAAAAACCTTTTTTTTTCCTCCAGAGTCTGAGGGTCAAAGGAGTTCCAGTGATTTTTTTTTTTCAGAGAGAGTCACACTCTATCACCCAGGCTGGAGTACACTGGTGCAATCTTAGCCCACTGAAATCTCCGCCTCCTGGGTTCAAGTGATTCTCCTGCCTCAGCCTCCCAAGTAGGTGGGATTACAGGCATGTGTGCTATCACACCCAGCTAGTTTTTTGTATTTTCAGTAGAGATGGGGTTTTGCCATGTTGGCCAGGCTGGTCTCAAAATCCTGGCCTCAAGTGATCCACCCACCTCGGCCTCCCAATGTTCTGGGGTTACATACATAGCCACCACACCTGACTGAGTTCCAGTGATTTAGAATGCACTTATGAGGACTGCAGGCCGAAAATGATTGGTTGGTTACCCATCTAGAAAGAGGGAAAAGGGCATCCCTTTGTTCTTCTCTTTCCAGTAAATACCTGGGGTATGTGATGGAGATTTTAAAAAATGCATTTCGTTTTCTTTTTCTTTTTCTTTTTTTTTTGAGACAGAGTCTTGCTCTGTCACCCAGGCTGGAGTACAGTGGTGTGATCTCGGCTCCCCGCAACCTCTGCCTCCCAGGTCCAAGCGATTCTTTTGCCTCAGCCTCCCAAGTAGCTGAGATTACAGTCGCATGTCACCACACCTGACTAATATTTTTGTATTTTTAGTATAGTCAGGGTTTCACCATGCTAGCCAGGATGGTCTTGAACTCCTGACCTCGTGATCCACCTGCCTCGGCCTCCCAAAATGCTGGGATTACAGGCATAAGCCACTGCGCCTGGCTATCTGATGGTTTTATAAGGGGATTCCGCTTTCATTTCTTCCTCATTCTCTCTTCCTGCTGCTGTGTAACAAGTGCCTTTTGCCTTCCACTGTGATTGCCAGGTCTCTCCAACCACATGGAACTGTGAGTCCATTAAACCTATTTTTCTTCCCAGTCTCGGGTATGTCTTTATCAGCAGTGTGAAAATGGACTAATACATTCCCTAAAGGAAAAAAGTAACCCCACACATAGGAAAGCTCCCTGTCATCACAGGACTATGTTGACTCCTGGCATGGCAGAGGAAGAAGACCTAATGCTCCTCATGGTTGTGCTAAGACAGGGGAGGGACCTGTGTTGGAGAGGAGAACTGAAAGGCCTGCTCCGGAGTCCAGGAGGGGGTCTACCTTCCTCTCTTGGACTTCCAGAATCACCCAGGGCTCCTGGATGGTAATGGTGGTCTGAACCATCAGAGCTTGGGAGAGGAGTCCCAGAATCCATCATTCCTGTGGGATCATTTGGGAATCTGGCCCTGGACCTGGCAACCTGCATCTCTGGGGACAGTCTCTCCTCCATTGGTCCCCATTGCAAACCAGACAGAGTTGAGGTGGCCTCCCAGCACTGCCCAGACAGTCCGTCCTGAAGGGACTTACTCTGCCCACTTGGGCCCAGACAGTCCATCCTGAAGGGCCTTTGCCTTCCACACTTGAAGCAGACAACAGGCGCATCTGGGGCCTCTGGAGTCCGTGAGTCTGCCAGGTGGGTATTAGAGCTTCTGCCTTTTGCCTGTATCTCCTCTCTCTTTTCTGGACTTCCACCTGGTTCCCACTGCGAAGTCTGAGGTGGCCACTCCCAGGAGGCCCTCCAAAGTACCATCTGGTCAGCTTGTTTCTGCAGCTCCCTCCTGACATCAGGGCCTGACTGTGTGATAAATTCATTCCCTAGGATCAGCTGTCCCTCTCCTCAATCAGGAGATAAGTGTGTTTTACCAAGGCCTCTGTTAACCTTTCCAGGAAGGCAGTGGGACTCTCGCCCAATCGTTGGTATAATTGAGAGGCTTAGTCCTGGTCCTTTGTAGACCTTCTGGTATGCACATCTGAAAGTGTTCCTCTTCCATTCTTATTTTTTGAGACACTGTCTCACTCTGTTGCCCAGGCTGGAGTGCAGTGGCGCGATCTCGGCTCACTGCAACCTTCGCCTCCCAGGTTCAAGCAATTCTCCTGCCTCAGCTTCCCGAGTAGCTGGGATTACAGGCATGTACCACCATGCTCAGCTAATTTTTTCATTTTTAGTAGAGAAAGGATTTCACAGTGTTGGTCAGGCTGGTCTTGAACTCCTGACCTCATGATCCACCTGCCTCGGCCTCCCAAAATGCTGGGATTACAGGCCTGAGCCACCGCACCCAGACTCCTCTTCCAATCTTTTAGTTCATCATTGAGGTCTCATTTAGGGTCTTCCAGTGGTAATGCTATTCTTCCTATCAGGTAAGTCTCATCCCCTTCCCTAGCCCTATATAAGATATAAAGCTCATCCCCCAAATTCTCTGCCACTTGCAGGATGGCCTGCTTTTCAGCGGTCGTCAGGGTTTGATTCAAAAGTAACATGAAGCCGGGTACAGCTCACACCTGTAATCCCGGCACTTTGGGAGGCCGAGGTGGGCAGATCACTTGAGGTCAGGAGGTTGAGACCAGCCTAGCCAATATGGTAAAACCCCATCTCTTCTAAAAATATAAAAATTAGCCAGTGTGGTGGTGGTGCACACCTGTAGTCTCAGCTACTCAGGAGGCTGTGGCAGGAGAATCGCTTGAATCCAGGAGGCAAAGGTTGCAGTGAGCAGAGATTGCACCACTGCGCTCCAGCAAGAGTGACAGAGTGAGACCCCATCTCAAACGAAAACAAAACCAAGAGTAACATCATGTCCTTCCAAGAGAGCTCAAACACTCGGGTTAAGTTCTGGACACCCTCTATATACCTGTCGGGGCCATCTGAAAACTTGCCAAGATCTCCCCTTAGTCTGCCTTAATTTCTATAGAGAAAAGGTGACCTGGACCTTAATGGGACCACATTCACCGGGCATCTGTTGTTTGGGCACTTGAGACTGAGACCTGCCTAAAACAAGGATTCCTTGGCCAGGGCAAGCTTGAGAGGGAACCTGGATGGGGAGGAGCTGAGGGAGTTGATTCCCCTGCTGGAGGTACCTCTGGGGTTTGCTTCCTATTTCCCTGAGATTACCCCCTTGCAGCTTCTCCTGAAAAGGCTACTAGGACAGCTCAATCAACCCTACAATGCTGGCAAAGGTCCAGATTACCTTGCAAGGCAAAGAAGGCCTGCACGTACGTGACCTTGGACCATGTATTTGCCCTCGCGTTTACAGAAAAGCTTCCTTCCTGAGGTCACGAGTCGGTTCTGTGCCTCAAGGTGTTGGCGCTAAGGTAACCAAAGTGACCAAGGAAATGACAATAGCATTTTTGCCACAAAATCTGTACAGATACCAAGGCACAGTTTGCCCATCTGTGCTACTCTTAACCTTCCGTTTTATACTTTTGATGACTGAGCTAAATACTCATTCTACCCAGTAATCTCTCTGTTTTGCAACAATATTCTTAACATTTAACATTGTAGGCTGGACACAGTGGCTCACACCTGTAATCCCAGCACTTTGGGAGGCCGAGGCAGGTGGATCACCTGAGGTCAGAAGTTCGAGACAAGCCTGGCCAACGTGGTGAAACCCTGTCTCTACTAAAAATAGAAAAATTAGCTAGGTGTGGTGGTACATGCCTGTAATCCCAGTTACTTGAGAGACTGAGACAGGAGAATCACTTGAACCTGGGAGGCTGAGGTTGCGGTGAGCCAAGATTGCACCACTGCATTCCAGCCTGGGCAACAGAGTGAGACTCTGTGTCCAAAAATAAACAAACAAATAAAAAAAAATTAACATTGTATATAAAGAAGAGATGGGAGCTGGGTGTGGTGGATCACACCTGTAATCTCAGCACTTTGGGAGGCCAAGGCAGATGGATCACCTGAGGTCAGGAGCTGAGATCATGCCACTGCACTCCAGCCTGGGTGGCAGAGTGAGGCTCTGTCTAAAAAAAAGAAAAAGAAAAAGATAAGAACCTTGACAACCATGAAAGAAAGAAAGACAGGAGACTGGAGGTCCTAGTGCCAATATCTTAACGGGTGGTCAGGGACCTTTGGAAACGTGGAGGGGTAGCCTCAGCCAGATGCCCTCAGTTGCCCCCAGACCTCCTTCTGGTCCCATGTGATGGCTAGACCGCATGAAAGGAAACTGGATTGGAACAAACCCAGCATTCTCAACACGTGAGGATGGTGAGGGATTGACAGTGTCCTCCCCAGCAAGCCCATCCTCCATGTCTTAAGTCCAGCAGCACTTTTAACTGGCTGACAGAGGCCTGGTATTTTTCTTTCATTTCCGCTATTGTGGAGTTTAGGGACTCCAAGAAAGGGACAGAAAGAGCAGATCTGCTTTTACTCACCCTTCTGCAGATCCTAGATGAGCCCCCACAAAACGTTGCAGGATCCTTGGGGTGTTGATTTCTGGTTGAAAACCTCTGTGGCCAGCGGCACTTTTGCCAGAGTTTTGCTTGGACCCACTGGGCTCGTTCCACCCACTTGGCCTGGCAGGCTGTGCTCAGCTCACACTTCCAGCCTGGATCCCACACTTGCCAAGGGCGAGCCAGGCATGGAGTGGCGAGGGGTGTGTGAGCAAGTGAGTATGGGGTCTGGCCACTGCACACAGTCAGGAACACCAGCTGCTGCAGCAGGGCAGGCAGCTCCAGGTTCCGGCATGGACCCTGGCTCTCTGAGAGGCAGCAGCCAGACCAGGTGCACCACAAGCAGCTTCCACGGCTGCCGCCAGGGAATGCAGTGGCACTCAGAAGCTTGGGGACTCCAGGAACTGCCCGGCCCCAAAGAGGGAGTCATAGCCCTGGCTCAGGGAGCTCCCAGATCTGGGCTCCCTGAAGGGCCACAGCTCTTCTCTCTTTCTCTTCACCCAAAACATGGCAAGCAAGGGGCATGTTTTAGCCCTGTGGGTGTTATACCTCTTTCAGCCCTGCTTTTCAGCACTTCCGGAATTCTTGTCCTGTGCCCAAGAAGAATGAGGTACGTGGATAAGTGGAGAGTGAGCAAGGTGAACAGGAGCTTTATTGAGTGACAGAACAGCTCAGAGGAGGCTCTGGAATGGGTAGCTCCTCTCTGTTGCTGGCCATTCCAATGTCTGCCCAGCTTTGACTGAGCTCAGGGCATTTATGGGCCTCGGAGGGGAGGAAGTGCATGCCAAATGGTCCATGAGCAGGCCTGGAAAAGACATCACATATTGCCACTCCAGTCCATGGGACTGGCAGCCCAGTCCCCATCCTTCAGGCCCTCCGGGGTCTGAAGGTGGGACCTCACCAGAGACCCATCCCCTTCCACCCAGGAACTTGTCTGCTTGCTGCTGCTGTTCATGGCACCCAGGCTATAGATGCCAAGGGGTGCCTGCAGGTCAGTGCTGAGCTGCCCTCACCCCCACTTCGACTTCCCTCCTATCCTCGTTGGTGCCCGAAGTCTGGATGGGGCTGAGGCAGCAGGGGCTAGTGTGTCCACACTGCCTCAAGTGTATGCACACCCTGCCTGGCTGCAACAGCTCTGGGGCTTGGCCCCAACTTTCCTCTGAGATTAGAGCAGGCACTGACAGCAGAGAAAAACCAAGCAGTGGGAGCAGACATTTCTGAGCCTGTAAGGGCAGGGGCAGCCTTCCTGGGCCCCTAAGAGTTCAGGGATTTCTGCACCTGGGAGGGTGGGGCTCCTGCCTGCTTCTGGGCCCAAGAGCACAGCAATGCCCAGATCTGTAGCTGTGGCTTGGGTGGTTGCAGCACCACCCAGGGAGCTGCCGCTACAACTCAGAAGGGGCACGACTCCTGCTTGTCACCAGCTCCTGACAGCTTCATGGAGCATGCAGTCCTGGCCATGCCTCCATGTTGTGGCCAGCATGATGGCAGCAGCTGGTCCAGATGGCCAGCTGCTGCCATCAGTGCAATCATAGCTGACTGCAGCCTGAAACTCCTGGGCTCAAGCAATCCTCCTGTCTCAGCCTCCTGAGTAGCTGGGACTACAGGTGTGCACCACCACACCCTATTTTCTTCCTTTTTAGAGTTGAATGACCTTCTATTGCATGGATGGGCCATGTTTAGTTTATGCATTCATGCATCAGTAGACATTCACTTCCTTCCCCATTATTCTTTACGATGCTCAAAGTATTCCACCTCAGGTAGTCGGAGCCTGAGGGATGCAGTTTTGAAAATTCTCAACAGTTGGAAACCTAATTTAAAAATAATTTCCCAACTGAATAAGGGGGAGGAGGCTGAGCTCCAGAAGCTCATATTTGTAGCAAGTGTAGCCTAAAAGTTCTTTCCTGCAAGCTTCCTTCAAAGACAGATGCTGGCTGGGTGCGGTGACTCATGCCTGTAATCTCAACACTTTGGGAGGCCAAGACAGGTAGATTGCTTGAGCCCAGAAATTCAGGACTAGACTGGGAAACACAGCAAGACTCTGTCTCTACAAAAAAAAAAAAAAAAAAAAAAAAAAAAAAAAAAAATTAGCTGAGCATTGTGGTGTGAACCTTTATTCTTAGCTACTCAGGAGGCTGAGGCAGGAGAATCACTTGAGCCTGGGAGGTGGAGGTTGCAGTGAATTGAGACTGTGCCACTGCACTCCAGCCTAGACAACAGAACAATACTTTGTCTTAAAAAAAAAAAAAAGATAGATGACTACTCCTGCCTCCCATTTTTGTCCCTTTTCCTGGGGCAGTGATTCTGAAAGTTAGGTGAGCCTTGGAATGATCGGCAGGGTTGGTTAAGCCGCTGCTGTCCAAGCACATAGAATTTCTGATTCCAGAAACAAGAGTGGGGCAAAGACCAGCAACATACCCAGGTGATGTTCACACTGCTGCTTTGGGTGCTACTTAGAACCACTGATCTACTTATATCCAGTGACAGGATTAAAAAAATATTTTTTTAAGTTATGGCCAGGTGCAGTGGCTCACACCTGTAATCCCAGCACTTTGGGAGGCTGAGGCAGCAGGACTGCTTAAACCCAGGAGTTTAAGACCAGCCTGGACAAGATGTTCAGACCCTGTTTCTACAATTTTTTTTTTTTTTTTTTTTTTTTTTTTGAGACACAGTCTCACTCTGTTGCCCAGGCTGAAGTGCAGTGATGCAGTCTTGGCTCTCAGCTCATTGCAACCTCTGCCTCCTGGGTTTAAGTGATTCTTATGCCTTAGCCTCCCGAGTAGCTGGGACTACAGGTACGTGCCACCATGCCCAGCTAATTTTTGTATTTTTAGTAGACATGGAATTTCATCGTGTTGGCTAGGCTGGTCTTGAACTCCTGACCTCAGGTGATCCACCTGCCCTGAACTCCCAAAGTGCTGGGATTACAAGCGTGAGCCACCCACCACACCTGGCCATCTACAAAAAAATTTAAAAAATTAGCTGGGCGTGGTGTTTACATGGGAAATAGGAATACGTAAATAGGCACAAGCCTCTGTTCCCAGCTACACAAGAGGCTGAGGTGGGAGAACTGCTTCAGCCCCACTGAGGTTAAGGCTGTAGGGAGCTGTGTTTCCGCCGCTGCACTCCAGCCTCGGTGACAGAGCAAGACCCTGTCTCGAAAAAAAAAGAAAAAAAAGTATCAACATTAAATTACTGCTTATTTTCTCAGCATTATCTCCATTTTTTTTTTTTTCTTTCCAGCACCACCTGCCCTAGATTAAAAAGCGTAGTGGTGTTACCATGACAGTGATCTATCCTTTTTTAGAGTTTTTATCTGGATTTACGTTCATTCCAAAGTTATTCATTTTCTGGTGCTGTTTCTTCTTCAGCGCAAACACTGGCCCCACTAGCTAATAAATGTTTGACTGACATTTAAGTGAGAAGTGGAGGGCAAATAATCCCACCCAAAACAACCACCTGATTTTTACCCTTCCTTCCTTTCTTCTTCCTTCCTTCCTTTTCTTTCTCTTTCCTCTCTCTCTCTCTGTCTCTCTCCCCTCTCCCTCTTTCTCTCTTTCTCTCTTTCGATGGAGTTTTCCTCTTGTTGCCCAGGCTGGAGTGCAGTGCTGCAACCTCTGGTCACTGCAACCTCCACCTCCCGGATTCAAGTGATTCTCCTGCCTCAGCCTCTCTAGTATCTGGGATTACAAGCACCCACCATCATGCCTGGCTAATTTTTGTATTTTTAGTAGAGACGGGGTTTCACTAAATTGGCCAGGCTGGTCTGGAACTCCTGAAATCACGTGATTCTCCCGCCTCAATTTCTTCCTTCCTTCCTTCCTTTCTTCCTTTCTTTCTCTTTCTTTCTTTCTTTTCTTTCTTCTTTCTCTTTCTTCTTTCTTTCTTTTCTTTTTCTCTCCTTCTTTCTTTCCTTCCTTGTTTCCTTCCTTCCCTTCCTTCCTCCCTTCCCCCCTTCTTCTCTTTTGCTCTTTCGAGTCAGAGTCTTGCTTTGTCGCCCAGGCTGGAGTGCAGTGGTGCAATCTTGGCTCATTGCAACCTCCACCCCTTTCAAGCAATTCTCCTACCTCAGCCTCCTGAGTAGCTGGGACTGCAGGTGCACACTGCTATGCCCAGACAATTTTTTGTATTTGGTAGAGATGGGGTTTCACCATGTTTCCCAGGATGGTCTCGAATTCTTGAGCTCAGGCAATCCTCCCGCTTCGGCCTCCCAAAGTGCTAGGATTACAGGGGTGAGCCACCATGCCTGGCCAATTTTTTCTTCTCTTTAAAAAAATTTTGTTATTTTTTGTCTGTGACACAGTCCTCAGGAGATCCCAAGAACGTGTGTTCCAACAACTTGATTTTTAAAAATAGGAGTTATTTATTTTTTCTCCAACTTTGAGTTCAGGAATACATGTGCAGGGTGTGCAGGTTTGTTACTAGGTAAACGTGTGCCGTGGCAGTTTGCTGCACAGATCATCCCATCGCCTAGGTATTAAGCCCAGCCTCCGTTAGCTATTCTTTTTAATAATCGACATTCTGACTGGCGTGAGATGGTATCTCATTGTGGTTTTGATTTGCCTTTCTCTAATGGTCAGTGATGATGAGCGTTTTTCTCATATGCTTATTGGCCCCATGTATGTCTTCTTTTGAGCAGTGTCTGTTCACGTCCTTTGCCCACTTTTTAATGGGGTTGTTTTTTTCTTGTAAATGACAACCCGATTTTTAATAAGGAGGTATTTAAAATAACTGCACAAAGGTCCCCAAATCACAGGCAGAAGTCCTAATGTCCAAGAGACAAGTGGCTTACAAAGTCCTGAAAAAGATGGGGGTATGCCTATTTTCCATGTAAACACAGTTTACAGGTAGTTGTAAAATTTTGGGATCCTGAAAAAAATTTGTGTTGTTTAAAATTTTGTGGATAAAATTGGACTCTGTCATTAAAAATTTTATCTTTGGTCAGGGCGCAGTGGCTCATGACTATAATCCCAGCAGTTTGGGAGGCCACCACAGGAGGATCGCCTGAGGCCAGGAGTTGGAGACCAGCCTGGGCAAAATAGTGAGGTCCCTATTTCTACAAAATAATGAAAAAAAAAAAAAAAAAAAAAAAAAAAAACCCGGCCGGGCGCGGTGGCTCACGCCTGTAATCCCAACACTTTGGGAGGCCGAGGCAGGCGGATCACGAGGTCAAGAGATTGAGACCATCCTGGCCGACATGGTGAAACCCCGTCTCTACTAAAAATACAAAAAAATTAGCGGGGCGTGGTGGCGCGCGCTTGTAGTCCCAGCTACTCGGGAGGCTGAGGCAGGAGAATTGCTTGAACCTGGGAGGCGGAGGTTGCAGTGAGCCGAGGTCGCGCCACTGCACTCCAGCCTGGCGCCTGGTGACAGAGTGAGACTCTGGCTCAAAAAAAAAAAAAAAAAAAAAAACCCAAAGTAGCTGGGCGTGGTGACATGAGCCTGCAGTCAGTCCTAATTGCTTGAGAGGCTGAGGTGGGAGAGTTGCTTGAGCCCAGGAGTTCTAGGTTACAGTATGCCATGACAGTGCCACTGCACTCCAGCTGAGACCTCGTCTCAAAAAAAAAAAAAAAAAAAAAAAAAATCGACAAACAATAGTTGTATATATTTATGGGTGTACCTTGATGCTTTGATACATGTATACATTATGGAATAAACAAATCAGGCTAATGAACATATCTGTCACCAAGTATTTTTTTAATCAGTTATTTGTGGTGAGAACGTTCAAAATCCACTTTTAGCAATTTCTTTTTCTTTCTCTTTTGAGATGGAGTCTCGCTCTGTCACCCAGGCTGGAGTGCAGTGGTGCGATCTCGGTTCACTGCAATCTGCGCCTCCCTGGTTCAAGCAATTCTCCTGCCTCAGGCTTCTGAGCAGCTGGGATTACAGGCACATACCACCATGCCCAGCTAAGTTTTGTACTTTTTTGGTAGAGATGGGATTTCGCCATGTTGGCCAGACTGGTTTCGAATTCCTGACCAAGTGATCCGCTCCCCTCGGCCTCCCAAAATGCTGGGATTACAGGCGTAAGCCACCATGCCCGGCCACTTTTAGCAATTTTAAAATATAAAATAACATTATTATGTAGTCACCTCGCTGTGTGATAGATCGCCAGAACTCATTCTTTGCGTCTAACTAAAAAAATGTGATTCTCTTGCGTCATTTCAATGTAGCACAATTTCACATTTGCATCATTCAAATTAGCACAAATAATCACACAGTGCTGTTCTTGAACGAAGAATCACACTGAACTGTTCCTCAACCTATTTTGCAGATGCACAAACTGAGACTCCGGGAAAGGGGAGGAAGGGGCTGACCAGAGGTTTGCCAAGGATTATGCAGGATTAGGGAAAACTAATCTCCACTTTGGGAGGTCGAGGCAGGCAGATCACTTGAGGTCAGGAGTTCGAGACCAGCCGGGCCAACATGACGAAATCCCGTCTCTACTAAAAATACAAAAATTAGCTGGGTGCCGTGGCAGGCATCTGTAATCCCAGCTACTCGAGGCTGAGGCAGTAGACTCTCTTGAACTCGGGAGGTGGAGGTTGCAATCAGCCGAGATCGAACGAGAGCACTTCAGCCTGGGTGACAGAGCGAGACTGTGTCTCAAAAGAAAAAATTAATCTCCAGTTCCAGAGCCCAGGGCTCATTCCATCACATAGCAGCATCACGCGATCAGGAAACAAAAGTGTCCCTACGCGGGATTTCCTCCCCAGGGCTCGAACGCGTAATCTCAGTCGCAGTCCCGGGACGCTCCCGCCCTAGAGGCTCCGGCCACGAGGCAGCGCCCCCTGCGGGCCGCAGCGCGCAGGCGCGGCGCGCCCGTCCGCCCCCGCCCCCCTCCACGTGCGGCGCACACCTCGCGCTCCCCTCCGCCGGGCTCGCCTCGCGCCTCCCTCCCTCCCTCCTCCCGCCCCTCCGGTCCCGGCCTCCTATTGGCTGCGGGCTTCGTCCCTCCGACCGCAGCCCGGCAGGCCCCCACCAGACCGGAAGTCCCGCGCCACGAGCGACCGTTCATGTCGCCGATTGGCCCGGGTGGCTGTCAGTCGATGCGGCGGGCCCGAGTCGGCGGCGGGGGCCAGTGGTCGGTGCGCGACCCGGGCTGGCGGTGGTTTCCGGTTCCGTGGGGCTGGCGGGCGAGCGGGCGGCCGGGATCGGCGGCGGCGGCGCTTGACAGACAATGAGGGCGGCGGGGCGGCGCTGAGCGGCGGCGGCGGCGGCGGCGGCGGCGAGCGACGCGGGGCCCGGGGGCGGGGCGGGGCGCCAGCCATGGACAATCAGGTGAGGAGCGGCCGCGCCGCCCCAGCGCAGCCCGTCCGGCCCCCTCCCGCTCGCCGGCCCGCCCGGCCCTCCCCGGTCCCGGCCTCCCCGCCCCGCGCCCGCCCGCCCTCTCGCTTTGTGCGCGCCCGGCGCTCCCCGGGCCTTTATGTGGGGCGGGGGCGCCCCTCCCCCATCCGCGACCCCCAGCCCGGCCAGGGCGCCTCGGACCCCCTTCGGGACCCCGACCGGGCCCGGAGCCCCCTGGGACGCCCCTGGCGACCCCCAGCCTGGCTCGAAGGCCCCCGGGAGACCCCTCGGAACCCCAGTCCCACCCGCACCCGCCTGGGACGGCCCTGGGGACCCCAGCCCGGCTTAGGGACCTCAAGACAGCTCTCGGGACTTCAGCCTGGCCCAGAGCTCCTTCCAGGCGCTTCCTGGGATCTCGGCCCCGTCCAGACCCCTCCCGGGACCCCTCGGATCTGCCCTGTAGACCTTCACCCCTCTGGCTCCTGGGCCAGTCACTGTCTCCTTTCCTGTCTGGACCCTTGGCCCCTAGTCGCCTCAGACTCCTAGAGTCCCCAACCTGCTGCCTGTCCTCTTTTCCACCTCAGCTCAGGTATAAGGCGTCCCCGGCCCCCTGGGACCCTGCTCTGCGGCCTCTCTTCCTTGAACCCAGGCCCAGCCTGAGCTTTCTCTCCGCCCATCCCCTACCTGTGCCTGGGCCTTCTGTCCCCTCTGATCCTGCCCCGGCTGCAGCCGGAGCATTCTTCTCTCCTCCAACCCTAGCCCTGGCCTGAGCTCCTCTGACTCCCTAGGACCCTGGCCTCTGTCTTCTGCTGCAGGGACTCAGGCCTGTTTGGAGTGCCCCCTCTCTTTGTACTTGCCTTTTCAGATTTCTTTCTTTGACCCACCCTGCTGCCTCAGCCCCCTTTTAGTTTCAGGCCCTGGTCACTCTCCCTCGGACCCGGCGGGGCTGTCTCTTTCACCTTCAGGCCCTCTGCTCTTAGACCAGGACCAGGAGCAGTTTCTTCTCTGACGTGGATCCCCCAGACCTTTGAGTCACCCACTGCCCGCTGTTGCCCTCCGCTTGGGCGCACTCCGTCCCTGGGATCCTGATTTAGGCTTCCCCACGTTTCACCTCAGTCCAGATCTTCCCCCCAGTCTGGTTTGTGGCTTCACAGTACTGCAGTCTCTGGCACAACCTTTGCATTCAGCGTCTCCCACTTCATCTAATGCCCTCAGCCTGATAAGTCCTGATGTCTCTTTCAGCCACTACCCTCTCCCTCCTTCCACCTCATTCTCTGTTTTTTCACCCCAGGATCTTAGAGACTCAGTTGAAACCCAGGGTGGGTGGGTTCCCAACCTCCCTAAACGCTCCCGATGGGGTTCCCAACCTCCCTAAACGCTCCCGATGGCCCCTCCCCATTGGTCTGTGTTGGTTCTCATAAACACGAGGTCTTCCTGGACCCTGGCACCCCCTTTACCCAACTCTGCCCCAACCCGTCTTCTCTGAGCTCAGAACCATTGCTGGCCCTCACCATAGGATCGTTTCTTTCTCCTCCCCTGCTGCCCTGGCTTTCAGGGGCGCCAGGCCAGGAAAGGTGTTGTGGGGCTGTGGGGGTGCCAGGCGAAATCTCCGCAATTAGAGAGGGCAGTTTGGGGCGTCCCTGGCTGCTGGCACCACTGAGGCAGCGCTGTGTGGCGGTGTGGTTTCATAGGTAGGGGGCAAGGAACCTCCCTCCTGCCCGTCCCACCGCCTGTGGCACAGGGTCATGGAGACAGGTGTCTCATGCTGCTGGCACCCAATCCCCACGGTTTCACATCTGGGTTAGGTGTTGCTGTCTTCCACTTAAGAGGTAAAGAAGAGTTTGCAGCAGTTGATTGGTGGATTTCCATGGCGTGGTATGGGTTGATCTCCACTGAAGGGACAGAGCTTGTTGCTTCCAATCTGTATTGAGTTAAAAACCCAAATGAAATGTACCTTTAGTGTCCACTTTCAATGAATCCCGCCTCCGGGCAGGTCCTGTTGGGCACACAGAGGCATAGGGTATGGGCCCTGCCCTCCTTCCTTAGTCCCTGGGGGAGATGTCCTAGGCTGAAGCATGTCTGTTCCCCTTGTGATGTGCGGGGCCCTGGAGGTCTGGGTGGCTGTCACTTATGTAAGTGGACAGTGGAAATTGGTGGCATTCCTGCTCTGTGACAGAGGGAGATAAAGGTCTCGCTCAGGTAGACAGACGTGGGAGAGAGCTGGCTTGGCACTGCCCAGTACCACAGCCACCAGCATCTGTGGCTGATTTACATTTAAACTAGCTCGAATGACAACTTCAGTTCCTCCATTGCACCAGCCACATTTTAAAAGCGCTCCGTCACCACCATTACCGAGCTGCTGACCGCTGTGGCGGGCAGTGCAGACACATTTCCAGGGTCGCAGGAAGTTCCATCGATGGTGGTGGTCTCCCTCCTTCACAAGTGTTTGCAAGGGAAACTGCTCCCAGAGGGAAGTGTGTTTGGACCCAAAGGCTGATTCTGCTTCCCCAGTAGAGTTTTCATGCTAATTTGAGAGAGGCCCAAGGGCTCTGTCCCTTCCTCACAGAGCTGGAGGCCCCTGGGGAAACTGGGGAGAATGGTGTCTTTTACCTAAGTAGGTGAGTTGGCAATACAGTCCCTGTGGGACTCTTGGCACAGGGAAAATGCTTTGAATCTAGCAGAACCCAGGCCCCCGCTCCTCCTGGGCCCCCAGATACCACAAACCTGCTAGTGTCTCATATAGTGGGAAGTAGTGCGGCTTTCCACCCAGTCGCTGGCTTGGGGAGGCTCTGAATCTCTTTTTGCCCTCCTGTTTTCCTCTAGGACTTTCAGAACCCCCTACAAAGAAGCGGGATTTCCCACTGTGCTCTGGGCTCCCAGCTTCTCAGCGTTGACATCTTTTCCCCATGGCCAGGAAAACGCCTTTCTGGTTCTCTTTGCCCTAACCCAAACCCACACTTTGATTCCCTCCTGCCCGCCCCAAGTCTGTGCTGGTGTTGTCTGTGGTATTTGTATTGTTTTTGGCAGAGGGATGAGCGAGTTCCCCGCTCACTTAAGGGTTATGTCTGGAAGGAGTGTGGTTTGCTTCCTGGGCTGGGGCCGGGGGAGGGGACTGGGACATGACAAGGATAAGGCTGAGCATATGCCGAAGAGATTGGGAAAGGGCCTGGGAGCAGGGAGGTGGTGTCGGCCTCTGGGCAGTCACGTTTTTCACGAGGACCTGGGAGTGCCCCCACACTGGAATTGCTGCTTGCTGGTCCTGCAGATGCTCTCCCGGGTTTGGATTTGAGAGCGGCTGCCTCGCAAGGACGTTCTTCAGCAGGGAAAGTTTGTTTCTGCTGCCAGGGGCCCATTTTACAGATGCAGAAATGCAGGCTCAGGCAGTCCTACCAGCAGGCAAGGCCAGGTAGATTCTTCCTCCTGCAGCTCGGTTCCTTCCCCCAGCCTGCCTGGAAAGCTCTGAATTACCTAGGTCGCTGGCTTCGGTGTGACAGATTTCCTGCCTGCTCCCACCTCTGAAGCTGCTGCCTGGAAAACTGCCCGGCCGGTTTTTTGTCCTAAAGTGATTATATTGTGAGGCACTTGAGGGCAGGGACCAGGGTCCTGTTTCCCTTTATGCCCCTGTGGTTCGCGAAGGGAGGTTTTGCACTCAACTTTGCCAGGTGCTGGTTAAATCCAAGTAGCTAGGAATCAGTCCCTTTGCAGCCAGGCCCACTTGGTCTGGTGACAGATAGCTTTATTGGGGTTGTATACATTTAAAAAATCCCCCAAGTCTGCTCCCCCACCCCTCTGGAGAACCTGGGAAATACCTGGTACCCTGTCTACACATCTATGAGCACCTGGTTCGTAAGTACTCTGTCCCAGGCCTCCTCTGACAGTCTGGTCAGAGAGTCAGTCAGTCTTACCAGGAGCCTGCAGACCTTATAAAGGGGAACTTGCATTTCCAGGTGCAAATTACCTCTCTTAGAGAGCTTCCAGAGAGAAATTCATTGAGTGCCTTCTCAGTGCTTTGTCATTGTGCCTTGGGTCAGAGGGACCAGGACAGATGGAGCCAGAAGAGAGGTGGAGATGTTGGCCCCCTGTCCCAGTGTCTCAGCAATTAGGGGACCAGGGCCCCATGTAGCTGTCACTGAGAGGCCCCTGCCCTCTGGGTGAGCAGCTCTCCGCTTCAGAGGACTGTCACAGAGGGGCACTCATCTTTCCCTGTCTCTCTTACCTTCTCATCGGTGTTGCCAGTGAGGGCCCCCACTGGGCCTGGCGGGAGAAGGTTCTGCAGGGTGCTTTATTGGGTCTCATGTTGCTGTCACTCCGTGGGATCACCCAAGCCCCGCCACCTCTTCCCATGCTCAGCCCGGGAGGACTTCAAAATCAATTTAGGCTGAAGAGGGAAAAGACTCCTCAGTGCTCTCCTCTCCTGGGAAGGAAGGGGATCATTGCCTCCGAGGGAATTAGATGAAGTAGCTGAACTCCAGGTGTAATTACACCACTTGGTGAAGTGCAGGTTCTCAGAGGAAGGGCGTCTATTGAGAAGAATTCCTACCAGAAAACCAGGGGAAGCCTTCAGATAAACTGGCTGTCAAAGACCTGCCTTCCGGGGCCCAGGCATAGTGCAGGGCTTGCAGGAAGTGGGATGTGTCGGCTGAAGGAAGGGTTTGGAGTTGTGCGGAGCTGTTGGAACCAGCCTGGCTCAAGGCTCTGCCAGGCAAGGGCTGCTGTAGCCCACAACTGGGGAGATGTGCACGCGGCATCGAGACAGCTGCCCTCGAGGGGCTGTTTGCCTGGTTTGCCCGATTTGGGATTTGGGCCCTTTGGTTCCAAGTGCCCTCTGCCAGCTGGCCTGGAGAGAGGGCTATGTCCCAGCTGAGGCCCTCTGCCCAAACCTAACTGTCCCCAGATGGCCCTCGGAGCACTTGTGCCCATCCCTCTGTCCGCTGTCTTTTGGATGATTTTCCAGAAGTGAGATGGACAGCTCTTTGCGGGACCATCCTGGAAGGTTCCCTTTGTTCCGAGTTTTTGTTGGGAAGTGGGTGTTGGGGTGATCCCAGAGGTTCAGGGAAGTGGAAGTCCTGAGACCAAAGCCCCCGGGTTGCTTCCAGCCATCCATTCCAGAGGTTCCAAAAAGTGGCCTCCCAGCAGCTGGCGTTCCTGGTGCCTTCAAGGAACTTGCTGGGATAAAGCTGGGGGCGAGCTACTGACCAATCAGATACATTCATTCTGAGACATTTTGGAGAGCCTGTCAGTTAGCCTCTGCAGCCAGGCACCCTTCCTAGAGAGAGCACTAATTGATTAGCTTCAATTCTTTGGTCCTAATGGCCAGGGAAAGAGTCCAGGTGGTGTGGGGGAAGAGGGGGCGGTTACCCTTGGCTATGGAATTGCCTTAGCTGTGCTAATAAATTATCATGACCTGACAAGTCAAAGGCGTTGGCTGGGGCTCGGCTTCTTGCCTCGCGTTGACGTGGCTTGAGTGTCTTACTGAATTCGTGATTCCTTTTTCACTACGACAGCAGAGGCTCTGTGTTGCCTCACCAATCCGGGGAGTGCCCTCCTCAGCTCTCCACAGTCCCCTGGGTGCAGTAGGCCAGGCGCTGGAACTTCGCATCTGTTGGTCGAGTCTGGGGTGTGCCCTAAACCGTGGATGTTGAGGCTCAAGTTGGCGCCAGCCCTCAGGGCATCAGTGTCGCCCGGGCAGTGCTTTGGGCCCGGCCTGCCGGCTGCAAAGATTACCCATGGCTGCCTCGGAACCTTCCTGTTTACTTTGGCCACTGTGGCGGAGCTCTGGTGCTTCCATCCTCCCCCTCTCCAGTGGAACGGCGGTCTTTCACTCTTTCACAATAACTGCTCTGCCGCCTGCATGCCCTGGGTAGGAACTCCCTGTCATCAAAAATGCCGGGAAATCGGCCGAGGTCTGAGTGGCCGGGTCAGTGAATAAGTGCTTCCGAGGAGGCGATGTCATTGTGTGTGAGCCAGCGCCACAGAAGCAGAGGGCATTCTCCCGAGTCATGGGGCTGTTCCCGTGATATAGATGTGTATTTCCTTTTCACCTGTAACCCTCCCAGCGGGGCAGGGGTTGCCTTCCTGTTTCTTAGAGAAAAACGCAGAGGCCCACTCATGTAAGCATAGAGGGTGGTTACAGCCGATTGGGGCTAATGTCAGTGTTGTTTTGGGTCTTTTGGAATGCATTGCTGTTCACATAAACACTCGTGCCTGGTCTAAGTATTTTTGCTGTGCCGAAGCTCAGCCCTCACTTCACATATCTGGTGATGGGACTTTTACCTGAGATAGTCATAAATCCGCAGCACCGGGGGTTTAGGAGTTCACCTGATCTTTCATCTACCCTCACTTTGTTCCCTGCTGCCCAGATCTTGGAGTCACCTGAATTTCCTTCACCCTCGGGTCCTGCTAGTTCTCCGGTTTCGGGCTGTGTTCACACCTTTTCCAACCCCTCCTTCTGGTTTCCTCCTCTGGGCTTGAGTTGCCGTTTGTTTGCTGTTCACCCTTTTCTGCCTGCACCCCAGACCGTACACCGTACACAGTTGGCCAGGGGGTTTTCACTCAGACTGTTTCCTGTGTCTGTCATCCACTTACAATGGGTTATTTCTTTTGTGTCTGATCTGGATACTCCAGCCTGATCCCAGGCCCCCCTGCAGTGTGCTCAGTCCCTAGGGAATCCCTGCCCTCTTCTCCCAGAAAACTCCAGAGGGATGATCGTCCTGAGCCAAGGGAATCCCCTCTGCCCCATTTCTTTTTAAAAATTAATTTTTAGTTGACAAATAAAAATTGTATATCTGTATCATGTAAATGTTTTAACTTACTTTTTAAGTTGGCAAATACAAATTGCACGCCTCTGCCTCATTTCTTAACCTGGCTTGCTGTGCACACAGAGCCCTCAGCCTCTCTGGCCAGTTCTTCAGCACACTGGAACCGACCTGTCCTTATCTGCCACTGTGGCCCTGCCCTCTCCCAAAGCACCATTCAGAACTCCGTGACCTGAGAGGCTCTGTGGTTTAATTAATCCAGCATCGTCCGGGCCTGCTGTACCGTGGTTTCAAGTAGAGGCTAAGAGGACGAACAAGACGTCATCCCTCTCTCAGAGAGTTCACAGGGGCTCTGGGGTCTGCCATCAACAACCCAGGAGCCGGAGCAGGGGTAGGGTAGGATGAAGGCGCTCCCGTGGAGTTTCCCACAAGCTTCTGTGGGGACTCAGGGTTGGTCTCCAGTGTGGCTGCCAGAAAGGGCCCTGGAAAGACGGCAGCGTGTGAGCCGGGACTCGGGATGAGTAGAGTTTTAAAATGAGCTTAGGGCACCCAGGCTGCGGCAATAGTAGAGACGAAGGTGGAGAGGAGTGGACGTTCCTGGTGTGTCTGGGGCTGGCTGTGGGATTGAGCTGGAATGTGTGCATTTCCTGCATTTCCTCAGTTCTGGGACTCTGAGCTACCAAGACGGCACCACCAACTCAGGAGCAGCTTCTCTGTGTGTGTGTGTGTGCACCTGTGTGCCTGTGCATGCAGAGTGCACTCTGACTTCTAAAGGATTAGGATGTGAAAAGAGACAAGTGTCTCAGACCTGGGGAAATACTCTCATGGAAGACGTGCGTGGGGCTCAGGCTTCCTTCTGAGAGAGTGACAAGCCGTGGAAAGCTTTAACATGGTGGGCAGGGGTGGGGGCGCTGGATCTGCCTGCCCTGGCTTCATTTCATGACAACTGAGAGCTCAGAGGGGGACGGAGAGGGAGGGAGGGGGAGAGGGGCAGTCAGCCAGGTGTCGGGGGTCTGAATGGGGCCTCGGAATACCAGAGAAGGGACAGGTACTAGAGGGATTGCAGCCACTGGGACACACCTGGCCAGTTGCCAAGTGATGGGGTGGAAAGGCGCAGCTGGGAGCTGTCTGGTCTGGGGCCTGGGAGGGCAGCTCTGTCAGGGGAGGCTGTGGGACTCAGGCCACGGTCTGGCTGGCTCCCGGCTATCTCAGCACTTAGAAGCAAGTGTGCACTTGGCTGCTGCTTTATTTTGTAACATTCTTGCATTCGATAGTAGGTGTCAGAGCCATATCTATGAAAAGTCTGGGGAAGTTTTTACAAAGCAGGGTGGATGTTAACTGTAGGTTCTCTGTTGGTGGTTTTGGCCAGCCTAGGTATGAAGAGTGCTTTGAAGGCATGCGGCTTTGTATTCAGTAGCGTGGAACTGGCCTGGGCTGCCTTGTATTTCAGGGCAAAGTGTCAGACATGACATGCTCAGCAGAGGGAGCTGGGCTACCCAGGCTGCAGGCCCACCTGGGACCAGTCACGAGGGGCGGTGGGGGTGCGGAGGGGTGCAGGCTGGCCTCTTCCTTCTGCTCAGGAACCGCCCACTCTGCTTTTGAAACTGAAAGCCAGTGTTGCAGCTGATGACTTAGGGGAAGGAGAGGGGCCTCCGGGAGGCGCTGTGATGGGTTCGTGTGTGGGAATGAAAATGCTGGAGTCAACAAGCTTAGGTGGCAGAGACACCGACAGCCGTCAGTAAGATGAGTTTTGATAATGAAAGTGCTCAGAAGAGCAACCTCTGTGATAAAGAGTGATGGGGGTGGTGGTGGATGCTTTTGGATCAGGTGGTCAGGGGAGGCTTCCCTGCAGAGGGACAGTCAAGCTGAGAGCCCAGTGACAAGAGGCGCCAGTGTGGGAAGCCCAGGGGCAGAGCATCTTAGGCAAGTGCCGTGGCCGCGAGGCAGGAGTGAGCTGGGCTGAGCTGGGGACCAGTGAGGAGGCTGTGCGGGTGGAATTGAGGATAACAGGGAGGATGGGAGGAGACGCGGGGACTGCGTGGGCCTATGGAGGGGAGAAGGCACGGGGCGTCCACAGCAAGGTGCTGGCGCGCTGGGAAGCCATCTGTGTACTCCTCACTGGGTTGAGAGCGTATCGCACTGCTGCAGGTCTCTATGGAAAGTTCTCTGTGGGTGAGGGGACAAGCCCCTGCTTGGAGCCGTGTACTGACCCGGTCCCCACCTCTCTCTCCCTCCAGTGCACCGTCCAGGTGAGGTTAGAGCTGGGGCACCGTGCCCAGCTGCGCAAGAAGCCCACCACAGAGGGCTTCACACACGACTGGATGGTGTTTGTCCGCGGCCCCGAGCAATGTGAAATCCAGCACTTCGTGGAGAAGGTGGTCTTCTGGCTGCACGACAGCTTCCCCAAGCCCAGACGCGGTGAGTGGCCCCAAGCCCTGAGTTCCCACAGCTCTGACCCATCTGGTTTCACTCCCCACAAGGTCAGGCTCCACCTATCTCTCAGGAGCAGCAGGACCCCCCCAACCATGAGGTTCCCGCTTGCACCCCTCGGCGTGGGGGCATTGGAGCTGTGTCACCTCCAGCTGTTGAGTTAGTTGTAGGAAAAACTGAAGGAGGCGGTGGCTCTCTGTCATGTCGTTATTGAGACCTGGGCTCTGAGAAGCAGCCAGGGAGCACAGCCAGGTGTACATGGATGGGAAAGCTGAAGTCACCTGGCTGGTGAGTGATCAGGAAATTGTCCACCGGGCCTGTGTTTGATTGGGGTGCCATGTTAAGAATTCTGAATATTTGGGGGCAGAAAGCATGCAGGAGCTCGTGTCCCCACTGTCTTTTCTCTTCCAGTCTTCCTTCTCCCTTCAAGTCTCAGGCCGTCATTGGTTAAGCAGGTGTGCCTCAGTCAGTTGTATTCTGTCAGCTCCTCCACCTGTGCTGTGGGGGTCCTGGCCTTCCTGGAGGGGTGCAGTGCAACGGGGCAGAGGTGGAAACTCACCCAGTTTCTAATCAGAGACGTCCCCCTGGGGAAGTGAGCCCAAGGGGAAGGCCGTGGTGGGGAATCGGAGAGTGCAGGATGGTCTGCCAAGCTCAGGGCTGGGGCCACGTCTGCTTTTCTACTGCTGAGCCCCCTGGGACCCAGCACATCATGGGGCTTCAGTAAATACTTCTTGAGTGATGGGTTGATAAAGGAATGAAGGACTTTCTGTAGTGAAGCACTCCAGGGTGGGGAGAGCCCTTCCTGGGCTGTTGACCCCTCTACCCTGCAAAATGGGGGGCCCGGGAGCTCCAGGGGCCCCAGGAGGTGAGCCATGCGCAAGCGTGGATGTCCTCAGCTTGAAGCAAGAGCTTCACAGCACCTGGGACCTGGGACCCGGGACCCTGGCCCTAAGCCTGTAAGTGGTTTACAGCCTGGTGGGGAAGTGACAGATGTTGACGGCAGTAGAGACTTGCTGTTCCACAGGGATGCCTGCCTGCGATTCTCTCAGCCTCGGCTCCCCTCTGCATTTCCGCTTTCCTGAGTCTTCACCTTCTCCCCTTTTCCTTCTTCCCTTTCTGAGCCTCTTAGAGGGCGGCAGTGGAGGCTCCTGACAGCGGCAGATATTTATAAAGCACTTCCTAATTGTGGGGACACATGCCATCTACCAAGCACTTCCCGCTCAGCCCTTCGTGTGCAGGATCGCATTTTGTTCTCGCCACAGCCCTCTACTGCAGGCGGGGACACAGGCTCAGGGGGCAGGCCGCTGCCTGTGTGGATACCAGGGTGGGCAGGCTGGCCTGTGGGCTGGGTCCGGCCACTGCCAGGGCAGCCTGTTTTTATTGGTGCCCAGCCATTGCCCGTTTGCGTAGGTGTCGCCTGTGGCTTTTGCGCCACGTCGGCAGAGCAGAAGCCGTGGCTGCCCCCTCCTGCACCAGACCCTCTTTCCTTTCTCCGGCGGCATCCACTCTGTTTCTCCTTCACCAGTCCCTTCACCCCCAGACCCTTTTCTCTGACCCCGAGCACAGGGATGGGCCCCGGACGCTGTTTTCCATCCACTTAGAGACTGTTTATTTCCCCTTTGTTCCCTGCCATGTTGACACAGCACCTGGAAGATGGGGTGATAAGTGGGGCTCACTCTCAAGGGTTAGTTTTTTGTTTTTTGTATGTTTTTAAAGAGATGAGGTCTCTCCCAGGAGCAGGGGACCACCAGGTTGCCTAAGGAGGGGTGAACCGGCCCAGGTTGGAAATGGAGCAGGTCAAAACTCCCGTGTTGATCAGTAGTGGGATCATGCCTGTGAATGGCCACTGCACTCCAGCCTGGGCAACATAGCAAGACCCTGTCTCAAAAAAGAAAAAAAAAAAGACAAAAGAGATGGGTCTCACTCTCGGTGTTGCCTAGGCTGGCCTTCAGCTCCTGGGAGACTCATGCCACCATGCCAGGCTTGAGTGTCAGTTTGCAGGCAGCCTGGAAATAAGTAGCTGAGTCCTGTATCTTGCAGTCTGTCTGTGGGGCCTGGAGGTGGATAGCAGCCCCATCAAATGTATCAGAAAGTAAATTCCCAGCTCCCAGTCTGTTGCATTGAATAAAAGTTTAGAGAGGGAGTGAACCTCTTAGAGCACTCCAGCCTCTGGAATGATACTTGAGGTACTTAAAAAGTATCTTTTACATCAGCCAGGGCCCACATTATCAACAAAGCAAACAGAGTGGAAACATGTAAGATACAAAGTTGCTGTTACCCGCCTCCTGAGTGCTCCTGCCAAGGGCTGGCTTCCTAGCCCTCTCTGGCCTGTCTCCTTAATACCAGCTAATCTGCTTCTTATTTCTTGATTTTTCAAATGTAAACAATACTTACTGATTTACCAGCATAGAGGGTTAGAATTTATCCCAAAGTACCCCTTTTACCCACTGTCTTCTCCAAGTTTTTAATAGTCCAGTGACTCGCTTTTGCGTTGGTCGTCTTTGATGACTTTGAATGATGATGTGAGCCTGTTTACCTTTGGGATCCTTCACAGAAGAGTCCCACGTCACCCTTTTTAGGGAGTCCTCTGGCTGCCTGGGCTCAATTGCAGTTTCTTTGCCCAATACACCCACTCAGCCATATGCTTCTTAGCCTTTTTTTCTGCTTTCCTTTTCTCCTTAGCACCGTCTTGTACATGTTACTCCTTGTCCATCCCTCTCCCTAGCCCAAGGAAGAGGTTTGTGTCAGTTTTGTTTGCCACTACATTCTCGGTGCCTGCAGGGATACCGTAGGTAGGTGCTTACAAAGTATTTGATGAATTAATGGATCCTTGCACCTGGCCAGCTTTTGCTAGCGTCTTCTGACTCTCCACAGAGGAAGACAAGGACACACACCAGTCGGACACCAGTACCCCGTCTGTTTTTGACGCTCTCGCACCTTTTGTTTTGGGGGCTACACTAAATATTGTTATGGTTGTTGACAAAGACGAAGACCTTCAGCCCCCGATCATAGACTGGCTGTAAGAGTTGGGAACTGGCAGTAGGCAGCATTGGCGTCTTTGATGCTGGCCGTCACCGTCAGGCTGGTTGGGATGGCAGGACTTCTTCATTCTCCCTGCGTCCTCAACTCTGGGCTCCTCCAGGAGAAAGCCTCATAGTCATGGCAGATGGGTTCTTTTTGGTCATTTTTGGTTAAAATTTGGCCCTATTGTAGTTTGCTTCACGTTTTTAGTCTGTTGCTTTTGGAATACCCCCTTCCTTCTCCTTTTTGTATTGTGTCTTCATCATACCTTCATTTTCCCCCTTATTCTCATGATCATTTCATTTATTCTGTGGAATTAGAAAAAAAAATTCTTTGACCTGCGTACAGTGGCTCATGCCTGTAATCCCAGCACTTTGAGAGGCCAAGACTGGGGGATCACTAGGTCAGGAGATCTAGCCCATCCTGGCTAACATGGTGAAACTTCGTCTCTACTAAAAATACAAAAAATTAACCGGGTGTGGTGGAGTGCACCTGTAGGCCCAGCAACTTGGGAGGTGAATGAGGCAGGAGAATCGCTTGAACCCGGGAGGCAGAGGTTGCAGTGAGCTGAGATCATGCCATTGCACTCCAGCCTGGGCAACAGAGCAAGACTCCTTCTCAAAAAACAAACAAACAAACAACAAAAAATTCTTTGGCCGGGCGTGGTTGCTTACGCCTATGATTCTAGCACTTTGGGAGGCCAAGGTGGGTGGATCACCTGAGGTCAAGAGTTCAAAACCACCCTGGCCAATGTGATGAAACCCCATCTCTACTAAAAATACAAAAAAATAGCTAAAAATACAAAAAAATAGAGATGAAACCCCATCTCTATTAAAAATACAAAAAAATAGCTGGACGTGGTAGTGTGCGTCTGTAATCCCAGCTATTCAGGAAGCTGAGGCAGGAGAATTGCTTGAGCCCTGGAATCTGGAGGTTGCAGTGAGCCAAGATCACACCGTTACACTTCAGCCTGGGCATCAAGAGCGAAACTATGACTCAAAATCAATTGTTTTAGAGATGGGGTGTTCCTGTGTTGCCCAGACTGCATTCCTACTCCTTGGGCTCAAGCAGTCCTCCCGCCTCTGCTTCAGGAGTAGCTGGGATTACAGGTGTGAGCCGCCCTGCCTAGCTTTCTGGCTATTTTGTTTTGTAAAGTCCTCTGAGTGTCTCACGCCGGTTCTCTGTGTCTTTCTTCTCTAATCAGCTCTTCTCCAGCCACCTCTTTAGCCATCACCCTGTGTCTTTTCGCTCCTGTTCTCCTGAGGGGGTTATCTTTTGGTTTATTTTCTCATTTAGGTAGAGCAATTTCTCAAGTAATATCCCAAGAGACTAATTACTTCAGACATTTCTGGCCGGGCGCAGTGGCTCACGCCTATAATCCCAGCACTTTGGGAGGCCGAGGCAGATGGATTACCTGAGGTCAGGTTTTTAGTCTGTTGCTTTTGGAATACCCCCTTCCTTCTCCTTTTTGCATTGTGTCTTCATCATACCTTCATTTTTCCCTCCATTCAAGACCAGTCTGGCCAACATGGTGAAACCTCGTCTCTACTAAAATTACAAAAAATTAGCCAGGTGTGGTGGCAGGTGCCTGCTAATCTATCTACTGGGGAGGCTGAGGCAGGAGAATCACTTGAACCTGGGAGGTGGAGGTTGCAGTGAGCCAAGATCTTGCCATTGCACTACAGCCTGGGCAGCAGAGCAAGACTCCATCTCAAAAAAAAAAAAAAAAAAAAAATTTCCTAAGAAAGACGTGGGCAGTAAACCCTCTGAGTCCCAGCATGTTATTCTCATCTCACAGTGGAATGGTTGGTTGGTTGAGTGTAGTTTTCTGGTTTGGGAATTACAGGTTGAGTATCCCTAATCTGAAAATCCAAAATCTGAAACTTTTTTTTTTGTCTTTGGAGGCAGAATCCCGCTCTGCCACCCAGGCTTGAGTGCAGTGGCACGATCACAGCTCACTGCAGCCTTGACCTTTGGGCTCAAGCAGTCTTCCCTCCCGCCTCAGCCTCCCAAGTAGCTGAGACTACTGGCCTGCCAGCATGCCCAGCTAACTTTTGTATTTTTTGTGGAGATGGGATTTCACCATGTTGCCCAGGTTGATCTTGAACTCTTGGACTTAAAATCTGCCTGCCTCAGCCTCCCAAAATGCTGGGATTACCGGCGTGAGCCACCATGCCAGGTTCAAGATCCTAAACTTTTTGAGTGCTGCCGTGATGCTCAGAAAATGCTAATTGGAGCCTTTTGGATTTTGGATTTTTGGGTTAGGGATGCTGAACCAGTAGAATATTCCAAAGTCTGAAAAATCCCAAATCCAGAACTCTCTGCTCCAAAATGTTTTGGGAGCATACTACCACTTAGAGCTATGAAGGTGCTCTGTTAGTATCTTCTGGAAAATCTAATGCCATTCGGTCCTCATCCAATTACATGTGACCTGTTTTTTTCTCTGGAAACATTTAGGAAGGTTTTAGAACATTTGCTTTATGACATCATGGGTTTTTTTTTTTTTTTTTTTTAACTGCTGTTCACTGAAAGTTTCCTTCTATTTCTTTGACAGTTTCCTTCCATCTGTTTATTTCCTCTTTTTTTTTTTTTCCCCCTTTCTGGGATGCTCAAGTTCTGGGGTACATGTGCACATCTTGCAGGATTGTTGCATAGGTGCACACATGCCATGGTGGTTTGCTGTCTCCATCCCCCCATCACCTACATCAGACATTTCTCCCAATGTTATCCCCCCAACCTCCCCACCCCCTGCTGTCCCTCCCCTAGTCCCCCATCCCCCAACAGACCCCAGTGTGTGACATTCTCCTCTCTGTGCCCATCTGTTCTCATTGTTCAACACCCGACTATGAGTGAGAACATGAGGTGTTTGGTTTTCTGTTCTTGTGTCAGTTTGCTGAGAATAATGGTTTCCAGATCCATCCATGTCCCTACAAAGGACATGAACTCATTCTTTTTTATGGCTGCATAGTATTCCGTGGTGTATATGTGTCACATTTTCTTTGTCCAGTCTGTCATTGATGGGCATTTGAGTTGGTTCCAGTTCTTTGCTATTGTAAACAGTGCCGCAGTGAACATACATGTGCACGTGTCTTTATATTAGAACAATTTATAATCCTTTGGTTATATACCCAGTGATGGGATTGCTGGGTCAAATGGAATTTCTATTTCTAGGTCCTTGAGGAATCGCCACACTGTCTTCCACAATGGTTGAACTAATTTACACTCCCACCAACAGTGTGAAAGTGTTCCTATTTCTCCACATCCTCTCCAGCATCTGTTGTCTCCAGATTTTTTAATGATCGCCATTCTAACTGGCGTGAGATGGTATCTCAGTGTGGTTTAGATTTGCATTTCTTTAATGACCAGTGATGATGAGCATTTTTTCATATGTTTCTTGTCCTCATAAATGTCTTGTTTTGAAAAGTGTCTGTTTATATCGTTTGCCAACTTTTGAATGGGCTTTTTTTTTCTTGTAAATCTGCTTTAGTTCTTTGTAGATTCTGAATGTTAGCCCCTTGTCAGATGGGTAGATTGCAAAAAGTTTTTCCCATTCTCTTGGCTGCCAGTTCACTCTAATGATTGTTTCTTTTGCGATGCAGAAACTCTTAAGTTTAATTAGATCCTATTTGTCTATTTTGGCTTTTGTTGCCATTGCTTTTGGTATTTTAGTCATGAAGTCCTTGCCTATGCCTATGTACTGAATGGTTTTTGCCTAGGTTTTCTTCTAGGGTTTTTATCGTGTTAGGTCTTATGTTTAAATCTTTAATCCATCTGGAGTTAATTTTAGTGTAAGGTATCAGGAAGGGGTCCAGTTTCAGCTTTGCACTTGGCTAGCCAGTTTTCCCAATACCATTTATTAAACAGGGAATCCTTTCCCCATTGCTTGTTTTTGTCAGGTTTGTCAAAGATCAGATGGTTGTAGATGTGTGTCATTACTTCCAAGGCGTTTGTTCTGTTCCATTGGTCTATGTCTCTGTTTTGGTACAAGTACCATGCTGTTTTGATTACTGTAGCCTTGTAGTATAGTTTGAATTCAGGTAGTGTGATGCCTCCAGCTTTGTTCTTTTTGCTTAGGATTGTCTTGGCTATGTGGGCTCTCTTTTGGTTCTATAGGAAGTTTGAAGAGGCTTTTTCCAGTTCTGTGAAGAAGGTCAATGGTAGCTTGATGGGGATAGCATTGAATTTATAAATTACTTTGGGCAGTATGGCCGTTTACACAATATTGATTCTTCCTAACCAGGATCATGGAATGTTTTTCCATCTGTTTGTGTCCTCTCTTATTTCCTTGAGCAGTGGTTTGTAGTTCTCCTTGAAGAGGTCCTTCACATCCTTTGTTAGTTGTATTCCTAGGTATTTTATTCTCCTTGTAGCAGTTGTGAATGGGAGTTTGCTCATTATTTGGCTCTCTGTTTGTCTGTTATTGGTATATAGGAATGCTTGTGATTCCTGCACATTGATTTTGTATCCTGAGACTTTGCTGGAGTTGCTTATTAGCTTAAGGAGATTTTGGACTGAGACAGTGGGGTCTTCTAAATATACAATCATGTCGTCTGCAAATAGAGACAACTTGACTTCCTCTTTTCCTAATTGAATATCCTTTATTTCTTTTTCTTGCCTGATTACTCTGTTAGAACTTCCAAAATTATGCTGAATAGGAGTGGTCAGAGAGGGCATCCTTATCTAGTACCAGTTTTCAAGTTTCCTTCTATTTCTTTGACAGTTTCCTTCCGTCTGTTTCCTCTTTCTTCCCCCCTTTCTGGGATGCTCATTTCATTTCTTCCTTTTTTTTAAAATTTTATTTATTTTTTATTTTGTTTATTTATTTTTTTAAATTTTTGTCTGCAGAGCCTGTATTTTTTTTTTTTCTAAACTGAGTTTCGCTCTGTCACCTAGGCTGGAGGGCAGGGGTGCCATCTTGGCTCACTGCAACCTCCGCCTCCTGGGTGCAAGTGATTCTCGTGCCTCAGCCTCCTGAGTGGCTGGGGTTACAGGTATGCACCACCACGGCCAGCTAATTTTCTGTATTTTTAGTAGGGAACGTTGTCCAGACTGGCCTTGAACTCCTGGTGTCAAGTGATCCTCCCACCTTGGCCTCCCAGAGTTCCTGGGATTTCAGGTGTGACCTGTGGTGCCTGGCTATAATTTTTCCTTTTAGTAGCATCTTATTTTTATTTGTTGGATATATTTCCTTGAATCTGAGGGCATTGACACCTGGTTTTTATTTGTTACTTTCTTTTTCTACTTTCTTTTTCTCAAGCTCTCTTGTGGTCTCTAAATTATTTCTGTTTCCTCAAACTCTTTCCTCGTGGTGGGAGTTCCTGAGCATTCTGTGACTGGAGGGTGGGTTCTGCTAATCCACAGGCCTGGGGCTCACGTGATTTCCTAATGAATAAGGCTTTCCTTGGGGATCCGGTTTCCACACTATGCTTCAGCTTTCTCCAGATAGTCGGCTCCTTGAGACAGGAACCGGCTGGATTTCCCCAGAAGGAAACCTGAAACTTCCTGGGCCAGAGGTGGGGGTGGGTTGGGGGTGGAGGTGGGCGGGAAGGAGAGGTCCCAGGGCTCCTGTTCCCAACACAGCATTTCAGTGTGCCCTTTTTTTTTTTTTTTAATAACTGCTTTATGGATATGTAATTTACACATCATAAAATTCATTCTTTTAATGTGTACAGTTAGCATTTTCAGTATATTCATGTAGTTGTGCAGCTATGACCACTGATTTTCCGTCAATGCTGTCTAATTCCAGAACATCGCTGTCACCCCAGGGAGAACCCCGGTCCCCACAGTGGCAGTCACTCCCCCCTGCCCCCCATGCTTCTGTTCCCTCCTCCAGCTTTCAGCCTCACTCCTGCCCTCCACCGAGCCAGTCCATGGTCTTCAGCCTTCTGGTACCAGTGGCCGTCCCTGCCCCGCGGCGCCCCCATGGCAGACTCTGAGCTGGTTGCTTCCTTGTCTTGCCCCTTGCCCAGCGCGTCCTTGTCCAACTTCTGCCTTCCAGAAACTTGCAGGCAACTCGAATCTCCTCCCTCCCGCCTTCACTTTCATGGCCTTATTCCTGTCCTCTTGATTCCTGTTTGCTCTCAAGCAGGAGAGTGGGCCAGCGCGTCTCCCTGGTCTCCCCGGTTGGACTGAAGCCTGTCCCTGGTGCTCAGCCATCCCTCTTGGTGCTGTCGGGGATAGAAGTTCTCTAGGCTAGGAGTACCCATCACAGAACAGGATTCCTTCCTTGAAGGGGTGGGGATCATGAGATAAGATGTTACAGTAGATTTGGAAAGCATGTGACCTGAAAGTCAGAGGCCAAGGGATGTGGGGTCTGTTTCTAGTAGGAGGCGGCCCTGCTGTGGGCCTTTGTGGCTGGGTGGGATTTAGACTATGGGTAGGAGGAGAGAAGATGGGACACAGGGTGGAGTCAGAGCAAATCCCAGGTCACTGCCTGTGCCTGTGCCTGGCCCCATGCTGCACTTGATTGATTGATTGATTGATTGATTGGAGTCTTGCTCTGTTACCCAGGCTGGAGTGTAGTGGTGTGATCTTGGCTCACTGCAACCTCGGCCTCCCAGGTTCAAGCGATTCTCCTGCCTCAGCTTCCCGAGTAGCTGGGACTACAGGTGTACATCACCATACACAGTTAATTTTTGTATTTTTATTAGATGGGGCTTCATCATGTTGGCCAGGCTGGTCTCAAACTTGTGGCCTCAAGTGATCTGCCTGCCTTGACCTCCCAAAGTGCTGGGATTACAGGCGTGAGCCACCGCGCCTGGCCCCACACTGTACTTTAGACCAGCTTGGCAGTATTTAACGGACATGAAATGCTTCCAAAACGAAGTGTTAATTACCATTCCAGGCCCTGGCGATATCACACTCAGTGAGATGGAGCTTATGGTCTAGAGGTGGGGATGAAGGGAGATGGGCAGAGTGAGCACCAGAGCCCTGCGGTTGAGGGGTACAGGACACACACCGGGGAGTCTATGGGAGAGAGCCATGACCTGGTGGGGTGGGGAGCTGAGAGCAGGGCTCTCAGAGAAAGTGATCTGTGGATCCGAGAGGCTCAGTGTGGCTGGATCATGGGATCTGGGGCTGGGCTGCGCAGAGCTGAGGCGGAAAGTGCCTTGCAGGTTGTGTAGGACAGTGGGGAACCCTCCCTCAGCAGGCACCGTGGGATTTGCAGTCAGAGGATTGACCACTGCAGAAGATGCCTGGGAAGGAGCCTGAGACCAGATGCGAAAGGCATCGCGCTGGGGCAGGGCTGAATTCCAGAGGCGCTTTGGGTTGGCCTTGATAGCAGTTGGCCAGAGGAGAGCCTCAGGAGAGAAGTCCAGTGGGCTGGGGTCTAGGGCCCATAGTGGGCAGTGGGGTCCTGAGCGGTGGATTGCCGGGGGGAGGGTGGGTTTAGGAGGGGCGGGGGTGTTGGTGTAGGGTGGGCCTCATCATTGGAGGTCCCCTGTCCAGCATCCTGGCAGGATGTCAGAGGAGCAGGAAGGAGACTGAAATGAAGAGTGCGGCCCAGGCGCCCGGGCCAGCCTCCCTCAGGCTGCAGGTGCTCCCAGTGGAGCCAGAGTGGCCCTGCAGGCGGGGCTGCTCCTCACCTCGGGGCAAGCCATGATCCGAGGGTGATGATGGCTGCCCCCGGAGTAAGCACTAAAGGCCAGGGGCATCTTCTTGGCCTGTGATCACCCCAGGCTCTGACTCTGTCTGACACAGACAGTGATGGAGTGAATGAGTTGATGAATGGGTGTTGTCTGTACTGCTGTTTGGTAGCAGTGATGATTCGTGTGCAGACCCTGATGTCAGGCAGTGGTATTCAGAGCTCCCAGCAGGGCAGCTGGGAATACTGTTCACTGGCCTCTGGGGAGGCTGTGCCCTCGGTCCAGTTGAGCAAGACTTGCACAGCCGCAGCCTGTAGGCTGGGGTCCTGGGCAAGGCCGTCCAGTCAGCCCTCCCTTCGAGGGCCCCAGGTCATCACTCCCAAACCTACCGTACTGATAGGTGATGTTTGCATAGATACGTGAGATACACTAAGAAGATGTTTGAGAGTCTTCAGGGTTTGAGAGCCTTTTTTTTTTTTTTTTTAGAGATATCTTGGCCAGGTACAATGGGCTGTGAGCCAAGCACTTGGGGAGGCAAAGGCAGGTGGATCCATTGAGCTCAGGAGACCAGGCAGGGCAACATGGTGGAACCCCAGCTGTACAGAATGTCAGAAATTTGCCAGGCGTGGTGGCGTATGCCTGTAGTCCCAACTACTTGAGAGGCTAAGATTGCTTATTCCTGGGAGGTTGAGGCTACAGTGAGCTGTGACCACACCACTGCACCCCAACCTGGGCAGCAGAGCGAAACCCTGTCTCAAATCAAAAAAGAAAAATCTTTTGGTTTTAATTTAAAAAATCATGTTTCATTATGTTCCTTTAACTGTTTTCTAGCAATTCCTTTAATTCCTTTTTTTTTTTTTTTTTTTTTTTTTTTTGAGATAGGGTCTCGCTTTGTCACCCAGGCTGGAGTGCAGTGGCACGATCGTACCTCCTGGGATCAAATGATCTTCCCACCTCAGCCTCCCGAGTAGCCCCTGAGATTATAGGTGCACACCACCACACCTGGCTAATTTCTTATAGAGACAGGGTCTTGCTATTTTGTCCTGGGTTCTAGTGATTCTCCAACCTCAGCTTCCCAGAGTGCTGGGATTACAGGCATGAGGCATCATGTGTGCCTGATCTTTTATTTTTTATTTTTTAATTTTTTATAAGAGGGAGTCTCACTCTGTTGCCCAGGCTGGAGGGCAGTGGTGCAATCCTGGCTCACTGCAACCTCTGCCTGCTGGGTTCAAGTGATTCTCCCATCTCAGCCTCCTGAGTAGCTGGGATTACAGGCACCTGCCACCGCGCCTAGTTAATTTTTGTATTTTTAGTAGAGATGGGGTTTCACATGTTGGCCAGGCTGGTATCAAACTCCTGACCTCAAGTGATCTACCTGCTTCAGCCTCCCAAAGTGCTGGAATTACAGGCATGAACTCCCGTGCCTGGCTTTTTTTTAAAAAACATCTCTGGGGTCAGTGGGGTTTTGTTCACGTCACTTGGGAATGCTCTTATTAGACACTAAACTAGAACCCAGGAGGAGGGTCCCAGCTACCTGGGGCTCCCCCCCACCCCAGTGCATGTGTCTGTGGCGCAGTGGTTGCTCAGCCCCTGTGCTGGAGGTGTTGACAGTGGAGTGTGTGGTCCTCATGCCTCACCCAGGTCACACTAACTGCCATCGACCTGAGCTGGGTGAACTTGTGCAGCCTTCTCTGGCCTCAGCCTCCTCATCCTCTGTGGGAACAAGTGCCCTGATGATGATGTAATGCCTCTCTGCTGACCACGCCTGTGGCCAGGTCACCTTTCTCTTCCTCTTCCCTGCTGTTTTATTCCTAAGATCCCTTTGCTGTAGAAGTCAACCCTGTCAGGGGGCCTCAACCTCCTGAAAAGCTACCCCCTGAGAGGCCAGCCAAGCCCCTGCAAGGAGGTGGTCGGGTTGTGGGGTGTGCTGCTGCTGCTGGTGGCTGGGCCTGGAATGGGCAGGAGGCTGATGCATGTGTTTCTTCCTTTTTTTTTTTTAGTGTGCAAGGAGCCCCCCTACAAAGTGGAGGAGTCGGGGTACGCTGGCTTCATCATGCCCATCGAGGTGCACTTCAAAAACAAGGTAGGATCCCTGAGGGGCAGCAAGCAGGTCGCCTCTGTGTGGGCACTCCTGCCCCGGGTGCCACGGCGGTTCCCAGCACAGGCAGGAGAGCTGGCCACTCCCCATGCACAGGCTCCAGTGAGTGCTGTGGGAAGTGCTGGTCGCCATCTCCATTCCTGGGGACATTGGGGGCCGGGACATGGGTGGATTCATGACAGCAGGTGGGCCTGCCCCTTGTCCACTTCTCTAAGGGGTTGCCAGGCCACATCCTGTCCAGTTGCCTAGAAAAATGTGCCAGCAGTGATATCCCATCAGGTCCAGCTTCCCTGACGGTCCTAGAGGGTTAATAACCTGGCCATGTGTAGCAACTGAGACCGGGAAATAGTTTAAATACCTGAAGACAGTCTGATTACGGTGCGTCTTCTGGGCAGAATCTGTGACAACCTTCAAAATTAACAAAGCGAGCTACATATATGATACTTAAAGGAGAAAGGAGTTGTCTATATCCAGATACATTAGCACAGGTCATCTGGGTGGTGGGAGTGCAAGGGTCTCACTCTATCACCAGGCTGCAGTGCAGTGGCGCGATCCCGGCTCACTGCAACTTCCGTTTTCCAGTTTCAGGCAATTCTCCTGCCTCAGCCTCCCGAGTAGCTGGGACTACAGGCATGCACCACCATGCCCGGCTAATTTTTTGTATTTTTAGTAGAGACGGGGTTTCACCACATTGGCAGGATGGTCTTGATCTATTGACCTCATGATCTGCCCACCTCGGCCTCCCCAAGTGCTGGGGTTACAGGCGTGAGCCACTGCGCCCGGCCCAATTAAAACAACTCAGAGCCTGCCCCTGCCCCTCCTCCCAGGTGTCACCACAGGGCCAGCAGTGACATTTCCTGGCTTATGGCTTGGCCACAACCAGCTGCTTTCCCACAAGTGCAGCTGGACAGGCGTGGAGATGGCGCTGGGGAAGGAGATGTCCCTGGGGGGCCTGCGGGTGCTGCCCTGCTTGGTTACTGAGTCCCTGGATTATACCTGGCCATGCTGGGATGCATGACTGGAGTTCCACTTTTCCACAAACCCCCTGGCATTGAGGACCTTTAGGAGAGGCTCTTGGCATGCTGCCCTCTTAGCAGCTGGTGACATTTCAACCCATGCAGCTTGGCTGATTTCAGATGCAAGGCCTCCCAGCATCCAGTTCATTGAAACCTAGGTCATTCTGAGGCTCTTTTGGAATTGAGGCCCAACTGGGAGCAGAGGCGAAACTGCCTGCAAGGGGCCTCCCAAGGTGTGTGTTGCCTGGGCCCTTGGGCCTGTGGGGCCACCCCTCTGCCAGGTGTGTGATGGGGCTCCCCAACCTCCCCAAGCTCCATTGGGTGAGCATGTGGAAGGGGAATGAGAAGTTTGAGGGGATTGCTCGAGCCCATCTGTGGGAAGTGTCCACAGCCCAGGCACTGGTATTCTATGGGGTGGGGTGTGGTGCCACAGTCTGTGTGGGCAGTTTAAACCTGCTTCTGGCGTGGCTTAGATTAAGGTCCTTTGAGGTTCAGAAGCAGTTTGGGCCAGCAAGGCTTTTTTGTTTGTTTGTTTTTAGGGACAGGGTCTGGCTCTGTTGTCCAGGCTGGAGTACAGTGGTGCAATCATAGTTCACTGTATCTTCAACCTCCCAAGCTCAAGAGATCCTCCCACCTCGGCCTCCTGAGTAGCTGGGACTATAGGCGTGTGCTACTGTGCTCAAGCTCAGTGAGGTTTTCTGTTCCCAGACACCTGTCTGATCCCTGACATGGCCTTCAGCCATGTGGGCACTGGCAGCATCCATTCTGCCTCCCAGGACCCCCCAGGCGAGGGGCTGCCAGGGCTCCGGCTGCTGCCTGGCTCCACGGTGGCCTGCCTATGGATTTGGAGGCAGGTGGGGCGGGGCCTGGCCGGTGCCATTTGCTGCTTTTCATTCTTGCTCAGTAGAGGCAACTTCAGGCAAGATACAGGCTGGCTGCTCCCAAGTATGGCAGAAACCCATCCTGTGTGGTGCCACTCTGCCCAATGTAGCAGGAGCCCCAAGTGGCTGCTGCTCAGGTGCCCCCATGTGCTGTGTCCTCGACACTCAGCTGAGTCTGAAATGCAGACTCCAGGGCTGTTTCTGTCCTGGGTTCCTGGGGCTCCACCCTTGCATCCTGCCCCTGGTAGAGAAAGGGAGCAGGGGGCCCTTTGGCCATAGGATTGTCACTACTGGGCCCAGCATCCTCCCCTGTGTGGGGTGTTGGGAAGGCTGGGAGCCTCTCTGAATCCCTGCTTGCTCTTTGAGGATCCTGGGGGCTTCATTTGGCGTGTGGGGGCATGTGGTTGCATGGGTGACCTGTGACCCCATGTTCCTCTAGAGCACCTGTTGCCTGGTTCCTCTGAAAGGCCCCAAGCATGGTGCCACCTCCCTCAGTACCCTTCAGTGTGCACTTCCAGGAACCCTTGGTAACATCGTTGGGTCAAGATGTTTTCTTTAAGTCTGGTTTATTGAGGTATAATTTACATATAGTAAAATTCTCCCATTTTAGATGTGGCAGGTTTTTCAAATCTCAGCATGTGCTTTCATGGAGCCCTTTTTGAATTGAGGATGGCCAGTTTCTCTCTCTCTTTTTTTTTTTTTTTTTTTTTTACTTGTTTTAAGTCATGTTCCTTGGTGTTTATTTGTCTGAATAATTCCTGCGGAGGCTGCCTGGCTAGGACCGGAGTTCCGCCATAAGCCTGTGCTGAGAATTGCAGCGCTCCCTCTCTCTCAGGACAAAGCCCAGCCGCTTCCGTGTGCTCTGCGCCCCGTTCCCTGGGAACCCTCTCTTCCTGGGGTGGTTGAAGAGGGCACTGCACTGGGAGTAACAGGAGGTGAGGCCCCATGGCAAGGCCCCATGGCAGATCCTCCTCACAGCAGCAGTGGCCTGTGCGCTGTCTATAGATGGAGGAGAGGAGAGCCTGGATCCTGAGTCACGTGGTGAAGGCCCAGAAGTTGACAGAGCTGGGATTGGAACCAGCTCTCTGTAAACACACACCCGTTGCCCAAATACCTGAGCCAGGCGTGACCTACAGTGACAGTGCCTGATGACTTTTGGTGCCAGGGATGGGAGTGCTTCATGGCTGCAAGATTCAGAACACAATTTGGAACAGGGTCACAGCTCATGGGTTTGTTGGCAGTTTTTCTACCTGATCTAGCCAGGGTTCTCGTTTGGTGGTTAGCCACGGCTTACTCCTTGGTGGGAGCTCAGGCTAGTGGAATAAGGGAAAGAACAGAGGTCGGTGATGGGATGGGTTTGGGGAGGCAGTGGTGACTGGGTAGGGAGAGAGCTGTGGAGAGCACAGGTTGGAGGTGGACATGTCAGGCTTCAATCTCAGAGACTGACTGCGTCAGCGTGGGTGGGTCACTCCTCTGGGCTTCAGTTTGTCTGTTCATAAGATGGGGTTTCTGGCTGCATCTACTTCTCAAGTGTCAGGAAGATTCAGAGGGAGACAGCAGGTGCAGCACTTGGCCCAGGGCACAGCTCATAGCAGGCTTTTCATCCATTCGGTGTTGAGATGGTGTTGGCTCCTTCCAGTTAATCTGGGCAAGAAAGTTCAGTGGAGAAAGGGAGCCTCAGACCTCTGAGGGCCCACAGGAGGTTGAGCGTCCTGTGATGAAAAAGGTGTTGTTTGACTTCTCCACTGAGTGGAGTGGCTCTAAGACTGGAGCAGAAAAGGTGCTTTCTCAGACAGATCTATTCTTGTATAAGTGTGAGGGTTTTTCAGCGGGTGCACTTGACCTTGGATATGGTATCACCTGTGAAATGGAGGAATTGTGCTTTATGTGGTGTTAGGCACTAGAACTTAACTGAGGGCACATTTTGTTTGACCTGTTTGTAGGGTGCTCTTTTACCGATAAGTCACTCCGTTCTCTCAAGGAAAAATAACGTGAAGGGCTTCATCTGTTTGCAAAGTAATACACACGTGTGTTGTGAAGAAGTTTTTCCGAAGCAAAGAACAGGTTGCCTTACTTGACATTGCTGTTCTGGGAGTGTCTGCAAATGACTGAAAGCCAGCAGTATTGGTTTGGGGTTTGCAAATGAGCTTCAGTAAGGAGGTAAATTCAAAAGTGTGGAATCTACGAAGAATAACAGACAGCTGTACCGTACTGTGTCTATCCATTCATCTGTGGCTGTTTGGGCGTTTCTACGCATTTGCTATGGGGAATAGTGCTGCTGTGAATGCGCACATGCATGTGCGTGTGTGTGTGTGTGCGCGCGCGTGTGTGTACTTGTTTGATCACCCGTTTTCAGTTCCTCTGGGTGTATACACCTAGGAATGGAATTGCAGGCTCATACAGTAATTCGATGTTTAGCTTTCTGAGGAACTGCCAAGCAGTTTTCTAGTGGCTGTACTATGTCATAGCTCCACCAGCAATGTGTGAGGGTTCCTGTTTCTCCAGATCCTCAGCAGTGCTTGTTTTTCTGCTTCTTAAAAATTAATAGCCATCCTTGTGGGTGTGGAGCGGTAATTTGAGGTTTTTATTTGCATTTCCTTGATGACCCGTGATGTTTCACATCTTTTCACGTGCTTGCTGGCTGCATGTATCTCTTCCTCGGGAAATATGTAGATACATCCGTTGCCCATTTTTGTTTTTTTTTCGAGATGGAATCCCGCTCTGTTGCCGAGGCTGGAATGTGGTGGTGCCATCTCGGCTCACTACAGCCTCTGCCTCCTGGGTTCAAGTGATTCTCCTCCCTCAGCCTCCCGAGTAGCTGGGATTATAGGCTCCTGCTACCACACCTGGCTAATTTTTGTATTTTTAGTACAAATGGGGTTTTGCCATGTTGGCCAGGCTGGTCTTGAACTCCTGACCTCAAGTGATTCACCTGCATCGGCCTCCCAAAGTGCTGGGATTACAGGCACGAGTCACCATGCCCGGCCCATTGCCCATTTTTGAATTGGGTTGTTTGTCTTTTTGTTGTTGTGTTATAGAAGTTGTTTATATATTTTGGATATTAAACTCTAACAGAGTGTGTGATTTCAAATATCTTATCCCCTTCTGTAGGTTTTATTGTAACCCTGACTTCCTAGGCTCAGGTAGTCCTCCCACCCCAGCCTCTCAAGTAGCTGGGATTTACAGGCGTGAGCTGCCACCCCCAGCCTTGATAATGTCCCTTGCTGCATGAACATTTTACATGTTTATGAAGTTCTTTCTGTTTATCTGTTTCCTCTTGTTGCTCACACCTTTGGTGTCACATCTGTGACTCCATTGCCAAATCCGAGGTCATAAAGATTTGCCCATATTTATTTACACCAGTTGCGTAGTTTTAGTCCTGACACTCAGATAGTCGACCCATTTTTGAGTGAACTTTCGTGTATGAAGCAAGGCAGAGTCTCACAGTATTTGCATGTGGTTTTCCAGGTGTCCCAGTACCATTCATTGAAGAGACTGTTCTTTTGTCATCAAGTGGTGTTTTAGCCTTGTTGAAAATCAGTTGGTCATAGATTTTGGGTTTAAAACTGGCCTCTGAATTCTCTTTGATTGGTCTGTCTGTGCGTATGCTGGTGCCATACTGCTTTGATTACCGTAGTTGTAAAGAAATGGTTTTGTTTTTGACAATCTTGCTCTGTCACCCAGCGTGGAGTGCAGTGGTGTGATCATGGCTCACTGCAGCTTTGACCTCTTGGACTCAGGCTATCCTCCCACCTCAGCTTCCCAGGTAGCTGGGACCACAGGCATGCACCACCACATCCAGCTAATTTTATTTTTGTAGAGATGGGACCCCATTGTGTTGCCTAGGCTGGTCTTATTTTTATTTTTATTTTTGAGATGCAATTTCGGTCTTGTCTAGGCTGGAGTGGAGTGGCATGATCCCAGCTCACTGCAACCTCTGGCTCCCGGGTTCAAGTGTTTCTCCTGCCTCAGCCTCACGAGTAGCTGGGATTACAGGTGCCCACCACCATGCCCAGCTAATTTTTTTATTTTCAGTAGAGACAGAGTTTCACCATGTTGGCCAGGCTGGTCTCAAACTGACCTCAGGTGATCACCTACCTCGGCCTCCCAAAGTGCTGGGATTACAGGAGTGAGGCACCAGGCCTGGCCTTGTAGGAAGTTTTGGAATTGGGAAGTGTGAACCCTCTGACGCTGTGTTTTGTTTTTCCCTCTTCAGGATGACTTTGGTTATTCTGTGCCCCTTGTGATTCCTTATGAACTTGAGGTTTGGCTTTTCCATTTTTGCAAAAAATTCTATTGGAATTTTGATAGGTATTCTATTAAATCTAGTCATTTTTGAAATATCTTAGCAATATTAAGTTTTCAGTCCATGAACGAGCAATGTCTTTTCACTTAATTAAGTCTTCCTTAGTTTCTTTCAGCAATGTTTTATAGTTTTCAGTATACATAAGTCTTTTACCTGTGTGCTTAAATTTATTGCTAGGTTTTTTTGGCTTTTTTTTTTTTTTTTTTTGAGACAGAGTGTCTCTCTGTCACTCAGGCCAGAGTGCAGTGGCATAGTCTCGGCTCACTGCAACCTCTGTCTCCCCAGTTCAAGTGATTCTTGTGCCTCAGCTTCCTGAGTAACTGGAATTACAGGCACGTGCCACCACACCCGGCTAATTTTTGTGTTTTTTGGTAGAGACGGGGTTTCGCCATGTTGGCCAGGCTGGTTTCAAATTCCTGATCTCAAGTGATCCGCCTGCCTTGGCCTCCCAAAGTGCTGGGATTACAGAGCCACCATGCCTGGCCTTATTCCTACATATTTTATTCTTTGGAATGCTGTTGTACATGGAATTATTTTCCTAATTCCCTTTTTGGATTGTTCGTTGCAGGTGTGTAGAAGCACAGCTGATTTTGTGTTTTGTTTTTCCTGTAGACCTCCTCTGTGGACAGCACAACTGATTTTTTTTGTCTATTGATCTTGTACCCTGCAGCTTTCCTGAATTTATTATGAGTAGCTTTAGTAGGTTTTTCTGTAGCTTCTTTATATAGAATCATGTCATCTGCAAGTAGAGGTCGTTTGACTTCTTTCTTCCCAGTTTGGATGTCCTTTGTCAAAGTCTTTTTCCAGCTTTACTGCTCTGGCTAGAACCTCTAGCTCAGTGTTGACTAGCAGTGGGGAGGGTGTGCAGCCGCTGTGGTTCCTGATCTCCGGGAAAGTGTTTCTAGCCTTTTTCCATTGAGTGTGATGTCAGCTGTGAGCTTTTTGTAAATGCCCTTTATCAGGTTGAGGAAATTCCCTTCCAGAAGAAGGAAAAACCTGTTTTTTCCGACTCACAACATTTCTGACACCAAATATGTGGGTTTCCCGCCCACTACAGTTCTCCGGGTCTCCCAGGACATCACTAAGTGTCCTGCAATTTAGTTATGTTATCCCCGACCTGGAGTTAGCATAGACTCCCAGGTTGAGAGCCCAGTTTCACAGGACTACCTCTGCTTCAGATGCCAGTCACAAGTCCCAGACTGCCACCTGTACTCAACTGGCTGTAAATCAGGAGTTCCCCCTCCTTATGTTCAACAGTTCCCTGTAGTGGCTCACAGAGCTCAGGAAAACATTTGACTTCCATTACTGCTTTATTGTAAAGAGTGCAATTCAGTAATGGCCAAACCTTGCTGCATGGGGCAGGGCATGGGAAGGGTGCCAAGGTTCCATGCCCTCTGACGGGCTGGCTTGGAAGCCCTTGGAACCCCTTTGTTTAAGGTGTTTATGGAGGCTCCATTATGTGGGCATGATTTATTAAACCATCGGCCACTGGTGATTAAACTCAATTTCCAGCCCCTCTGCCCTCCCTAAGAGGTCAGGGGGTGGGGCTGAAAATTCCAGCCGCGTATCACATGATCGGTTCCCCTGGCAACCAACCCCCATCCTGAAGCTATCTAGGGGCGTTCAGTCACCAGGCATCTCATGAACTGGTGACGAAAAGATGCTCGTATCACTTCCCAGATTTTAAGGATCTTAGAGGCCTTTGTGTCAGGAACCCAGGACTAAGACCAAATATTAAAACAAAACAGGCTCCTATCACCGCCATCTCTCAGAAAGTGGTTTAGAAGCTCTGTGCCAGGACTAGGAGCAGAGACCAAATGTATATATTTCTTACTACATCACACCTTCTTTCCAGTTTGCTGAATTTTTTTTAAAATATGAATAGATGTTGAATTTTGTCAGCTGCTTTTATCTGTCTCTATTGAGAAAATATGTAGATTTTTTCTTCCTTTTATTAATGTGCTGTATTATACGGATTAATTTTTATGTAGAAGCCCCCCTCCCCCACCTTACATTCCTGGGATAAATCCCCCTTGCTTATCGTATATAATCTTTTCAGTGTGCTGTTGGATTGGGTTTGCTGGTATTTTGTTAAGAAGGAACGTTGCTCTGTGGTTTTCTTGTGGCATCTTTGTCTGGCTTTTGTATCAGGGTAACGCTGCCCTCATAAAGTGAATTAGGAGGTATTCTCTCCTCTTGTAAGTTTTGGTAGAGTTTGAGAAGGAATGGTGTTCGTTCTTTGAATGTTCAGTAGAGTTCAGCGAAGCCGTCTGGTCTTGGACTCTTCTTTGTGGGAAGTATTTGATTTCTGCTTCCTTTGCTTGTTATCAATGTGTTGAGATTCTCCGCTTCTTCTTGACTCAATTTTAGTAATTTGCTTCTAAGTTGGTGCATAGTAGTCCATAGTAGTCTCATAATTCTTTTAATTTCTGTAAGACTGGCAGTTCCCACTTTTATTTCTGATGTGGGTTGTGTTCTTTTTTTTTAAATACTAGCCAAAGGTTTGTCAATTTAGTTGATCTCTTCAAAGAAACAACTTGATTTCATTGATTCACTCTACTGTCTTTTGCTATTTTATTTCTGTTCTTTTTCCCTCTGTTAACTTTTAGTTCTTTTTCAAACTCCTTAGGGCATAAATGTAGTCACTGATTCGATGACACTCTTATTTTTGAATGTAGGTGTTTACACCTATGCATTTAGCTCTGTATTCCAGATGTTTTGATATATTGTTTTGTTTTTATTGTCTCAAAAGTATTTTCTAATTCTCCCAGTGATTTCTTCTTTGACTCAGTGGTTGTATTTGTGGGGTTCTTTCTCCAGACAGAATCAATAGGATAGGCAGATAGATACCCAGATACGAGAGGGAATTTACTGGGGGAATAGGTTCATGCGATTGTGGAGATCGAGAAGTCCCATGACAGGCCACCTGCAAGCTGGAGACCTGGGATGCAGGCAGCACAGCTCCCCGCAAGCTCAGAGGCCTCTGCAGCAGGGGAACCCTGGTGTAATTCTCCGTCTGAAGATGAAGGCCTGGTACAGAGGGTGTGAGGCTAGAGTCCAAAGGCTGCAGAGAGAGACAGACAGGTGGAGAGATCGCCGTCCCTATGTTTTTGTCCCTTTAGAGACAGATCGCCATTTCTCTGTCTCTTTTGTCCCTTCTGGGCCTTTGCTAGTTGGATGGTGCTGGCCCACACTGAGGGCTGATCTTCCCTACTCAGCCTAGCGACTCACATGCCAATACCCTCTGGAAACACCCTCATAGACACACCCAGAAATCATGCCTTACCGGTTCACTAGCTTCTTTTTTTCTTGCTTTTTTTTTTTTTGAGAAGGAGTCTCCCTCCATCACCCAGACTGGAGTGCAGTGGTACAATCTCGGCTCACTGCAGCCTTGACCTCCCCGAGCTCAGGTGATCTTCCCACTTTAGCCTCCTGAGTGGCTGGGACTACAGGCACATGCCACCACACCCAGCTAATTTTTTTTTTTTCTGTAGAGTCGGGGTTTCATCATGTTGCTCAGGCTGGTCTCAAACTCCTGTGCTCAAGTGATCCTCCCACCTTGGCCTCCCACAGTGCTGGGATTATAGGCATGAGCCACTGTGCTGGGCCCTCTAGGTATTTCTTAATTCAATCAGGTTGACATCTAAAATTAACCAAGCCTCTCATCTGGATTTGGTTCTTCTTTATTCTTTTTTCTAACTCACTGTTCACTTTATTTTTGTAGCACATACGTGGATGTGTGTTTACTCATCTGTGTGTCTCTACTACCCAAAAGTAAGCTCAAGACCAGGGCTCTGCTTTTGTTCTCAGCTGGCCTCTAGCACAGAGGTGACACTTGCTAAATGTTTATTAGAGTACTAAATGGATGAACCAGATTCATTCCAGAGGGGATAGGTGTTGTACGTCCACATATCAGAAAACCTTCTGGCACAATCAGTGAATAAATGTACCCCCCTCACCTTTTTAAGAATGGAGGTGAAATACACATGACCTGAAATTAACCTTTTTTTTTTTTTTTTGAGACAGAGTCTTACTGTGTCATCAGGCTCCAGACTGGAGTACAGTGGCGCAATCTCAGCTCACTGCAACCTCTACCTCCCAGGTTCAAGCAATTCTCCTGCTTCAGCCTCCCAAGTAGCTGGGACTACAGGTGTGTGCCACCACACCCAGCTAATTTTTGTATTTTTTAGTAGAGACGGGGTTTCACTATGGTCTCGATCTCTTGACCTCGTGATTTGCCTGCCTCGGCCTCCCAAAGTGCTGGGATTACAGGTGTGAGCCCCCGTGCCCAGCTGAAATTAACCACTTTAAAGCAAGCAGTAAAGTGGCATTTAGTACTTTCACAGGGCTGTGCTACTGCTTTCTCCTGCTTCGAGAGCAGTTTCATCACCCCAGAAGGAAGCCTTGTACCTGTAAGCAGGCGTTTCCCGTTCCCCTCCTTGTCGAGGTTCCTGGCAGCTGCTGATCTATATCGTGTCTTCATGGATGGGTCTGTTTGGGCAGTTTCACATAAATGGAGTCACATAGCACGTGACCTTCGTGTCTGGCTTCTTTCCTTCTTTCTGCAGTGTTTGTGAGTTCATCCATGTTGTTGCGTGTGTAAGAACTGCATTCCTTTTCACGGCCAAATAACATTCTGCCGTGTGGCTGTCCTACGCTCTGTTTGTCCATTCACCCACTGACGGCCATGTAGGCTGTTCGCACCTCTTGGCTGTTGTGAATAAGCGCCTCTTTGAACAAGGCTGTGCGTGTATGTGTTTGAGTACCAGGTTTCAATTCCTTTGGGTATACAGTTGGCCCTCCGTATCCATAGGCTGTGCATCCATGAATTCAACCACAGATAGAAAATATTTGGAAAAAAAAAATCTGCAGAGTTCCAAAGGGCAAAACTTGCTGGGCTGTTGAATCCACATGAATGCAGTGATGTGTAGACATCGTACGAGGCATGATGAGCAATCTAGAGATGATTGACAGGCTGTGGGAGGGTGTACATAGGTTCTATGCAAATACTACTATTTTGTATAAAGGGACCTGAGCCTCTGCAGACTTTGGTCTCCAAAGGGTGTCCTGGAACCAATCCCTCACAGTTAGGAGGGATGACTGTATACCTTAGAGTGGAATTGCTGGGTCATATGGTAATTCTGTGTTTAGTTTTTTTGAGAGAATGCTGGACTGTTTTCACAGCAGCCAAACCATTTTACATTGCCACCAGCAATACTCAAACATTCCAGTTTCTCCACATCCTCACCAGCATCTGTTATCTCCTGTTTTCTGTTTGTTTTTAGTGATAGCCGTCCTTGTGGGTGTGAGATGGCATTTGTAGGTGGTTTTGGTTCACATTTCCCCAATGATTGATGATGCTGAGCATCTCTCCGTGTGCCTATTGGCCATTCATAGATTTTTTTTGAAGATAGGTCTGTTCAAGCTCTTTGTCCATATTTGATCTGGGTTGTTTTTCTTGTTGAGTTAAAAGAGGTTTTTATTTTTTGTCTTTGTTTTTGTTGAAACAGGGTCTCACTTTGTCACCAATGCTGGAGTACAGTGGTAGAATCATAGCTCATTGCAGACTCCACCTCCCCTTCAAGCAGTCCTCCCACCTCAGCCTCCTGCGTAGCTGGGACCACAGATGTGCATCACCATACCTGGCTAATTTTTGTATTTTTATAGAAATAGGGTCTTGCCATGTTGCCCAGACTGGTCTCGAACTTCTGAGCTCAAGCAATCCACCCACTTAGACATCCCAAAGTGCTGGGATTACAGGCGTGAGCCACTTTGCCTGACCAGGTCCTTTATATCTTTATATCTTATTTATATCTTTATACCTTTATATCTTCTGGATAAGTGCCTGTTGTTTTTTTTGTTTTGTTTTGTTTTTGTTTTTTGAGCTGGAGTCTTATTCTTCACCAGGCTAGAGTGCAGTGGTGCAATCTTGGCTCACTCTGCAACCTCTACCTCCTGGGTGCAAGCAATTCTCCTGCCTTAGCCTCCAGAGTAGCTGGGACTACAGGCATACAACACCACGCCCAGTTAATTTTTTGTGTGTATTTTTAGTAAAGACAGGGTTTCACCATGTTTGCCAGGATGGTTTCAATCTCTTGACCTTGTGATCTGCCCGCCTCAGCCTCCCAAAGTGCTGGGATTACAGGCGTGAGCCACCACGCCCAGCTGCAAGTGCCCATTTTTAAACATTGACAGTAAAGTGCTTGCTGGGCAGATTGGATGCGTGACGGAACTTCTCTGAGCTGGGAGCTCCGGCTCTTTGAGGGGGGTCCGTGTGGCCTCCCTCTCATCACATGTGGCCTTCAGGCTTCTGCATGCTGTGACTGAACTGTTTTTTTGGAAAGCGGCCTTGAGTGGCCTGGGAGGGCATGCTGGGGCTGCTCTGGGACATAGCAGTGGCCTGGATGCATAAATTGGTTCCTCGGCACACTCGGCCCAGTCAGATGAGGGAGTCTTCTTGAAATGCTCTCTTTGTATCTGTTTGTTGTCCTGGAAGCGGTCAGAGATATTTAAAGCCCTTCCTGTTCTAGTGAGTGAGTGACATCTCAGACCTTGGCCTGTCCAGTAGAAGTCATTATTTTTTTTAAGCTACATTTAAAAAGTTCAAAAGAAACAGGTGAAATCAATTTTAATAATATAATTGGTTTAACTCAGTGTATCTAAAATATTATCATTTCAACATGCAATCAGTATTTTTAAAGTACTGAGATTTTATATTCTTTTTTCATACCAAATCTTTGAAATTCAGTCTGTTTATTATACTTTGCTGCATGTCTCAATTTGGTTACTGAAATGTCATCAGAAAGACTTGATCTGTATTTAGATTCCATAAAATTCACAATTAAACAAAGAAGATTCACACACTCAAGTTGCTCCAGACACACATAAAAATTTTCCAGTTACTGAACCGAGTATGGTTCCTGACTGGGAATGTCTCATAGTTATGATTTTTTAAATTTTGAAATAATTTTAGACACAGAAGAGCTGCAAAGATAGTACAGAGAATTCCCACAGGACCTCCCCCCAATCCCCACAATCCAACCTCCCTAATGTTAACATTGCACATAACCACGGTACAGTGATCAAGCTAAGACAGTAGCCGCGAACTGAACTAGGGACTTGATTTGGATTTCCCAGTTTTTAGTTCCTGTTCTTTTTCTGTGATGGAACCCACTCAAGATGCTGCATCGTTGCCTACTTTTCTTTCCTCAGTCTTTCATGACCTTGATATTTTTGAAATGATCTAGTGGGGTATTGTGTAGACCCTCCCTCAACTTGCTGTTTTCTCATGACTAGTCCGTGGTTATAGATAAGAAGACCACAGAGGTAATGCGCTTCCCCTTACATCATATTAGGAAGTGTCAGATATTAACGTGATTTGTGGTTAACAGCTGAGGTTGACCTTCATCTCCTGGTTAAGTGGTGTCCGCCAGGTTTCTCCACTGATGAGTTGTTATCTGTTCTTTTCCACATGTTGTTGCTTAGAAGCAGGTCACTAAGTCCAGCCGATACTCCAGAGAGAGGAATTTACCCCTCCATCCTGGTGGGCATAGGTTGAAACCACCACAATTACTAATACCCATTTTGGGAGAGATACATTGAAGCTGTGCAGATAACCTGTTTTGTTTTGTCTTTCTTTTTTTAAATACAGGTTGAGTATCCCTAATCCAGAAATCAAAATTCCACTAAAATCTAAGAGGGGGGCAGTGGCTCACTCTTGTAATCTCAGCACTTTGGGAGGTCAAGGCGAGCGAATCACCTGAGGTCAGGAGTTCGCAACCAGCCTGGCCAACATGGTGCCCCGTCTCTGCTAAAAATATAAAAATTAGCCAGGCATGGTGACACATACCTGTAGTTCCAGCTGCTTGCAAGGCTGAGGCACAAGAATTGCTTGAGCCCGGGAGGAGGAGGTTGCAGTGAGATCAAGCCACTGCACTCCAGCCTGGGTGACAGAATGAGACTGTCAAAAAAGACACCAAAATGCTCCAATATTAAAGTCTGAGCACCAACATGACACTCAAAGGTACTGCTCATTGGAGCATTTTAAATTGCAGATTTTCAGATTATGGATGCTGAACCAGTAAATATAATGCAGACATTAAAAAGCCAAAAAAGAAAAAAAAATCTGAAATCCAAAACATTTCTGGTCCCAAGCATTTTGGATGAGGGCTACTTAACCTGTATTTCCATCCACTAATTTTAGCATCCCCCAGTGGTGGTTTAATGATAATTTTAATTTCCTCTTTCCATTCTACATTTATTAACTGGAATTTTTCGGTACAAAAGAGCTGTCCCTTCTCTCCCATTTATGTATTCAGTTACTTATATCCACCTGGATTCATAGGTATTTGCTTTTTCTTTGGGTTATTTTACAATCCAATTCTGTTGTTACCTGTTTGTGTTGAAATTGTTCTCGTGTTTGGGCCTGTCATTTCATCATATTTCCATGGTTTTGGGGGTGCTTTCACATTCTGGCACCACAGGCTCGCCTTGTATTTCCCTGCTCCAGCCCTAGAATCTTCCATTGCTCCCAGGAGCCTCGGTTCCTGCTGTTGGAGAATGGTATTTAAAAGCCAAGATCTAGGAGCTAAGTGTGCTCACTGCCGCTTGGTTGTCATGGCATTTAGGTCCTCTCATATGACAGAGCTAGGAAACCACCCCCACCCTTTACCTGTGTGTTTGGTTCTGCATCTATCTGTGTCATATGAAAACTATCATAAACTCCTCCGAGGCTACCAACCCCATCCAGCACCAGCGGGCTCATCCATGTCTTCCCCACTCGCTTCCTTGTAACTGTCTCTGAAGGAGGAAACTTGGCTCCTGTTATCTGTACTGTGTTTGCTCACTTGTTTAATTCCAGGATACTGGGAAAGTAGATTCAGAATCAACAGCCATACCTCCTGTGTTGGCAGCTAGGACTCAGCGTTGGTGTGCAGCTCTTTTCGTCTTAAGCCTCGCAGTGTGAAGTTGGAGCACTGCAAGGTTACCAGGTGATTTGTGGCAACCCTTTCCCTGGTATGGTCATGTCATGCATTGGTAATACAGTTAACTTCGTTAGTCATAGCTGCATTTCATCTGGGGTCTGCCCCGTCTGCCCATCTGGTTATTATTGATTTTTTAGTTCGTACTCAGCAGAGAGTCATGTATCTACCAGGGCTCTGTCTCCTTCGATCCTGCGCGCCGTCCCTTTGAAGTCAGTCTCTCCTCCCACGCCAGCCCTCACAGCCACTCATATGTTTACCATTCTGTTAGTTTTACCTTTTCCAGGTTGTTATATAAATAGACTCAGACAATATGTAGCCCTTTTGTGTCTGGTTTCTTTCACTTAGCAAAGCACACTTAGATTCGTCCATGTTGCTGTATGAATGAATCTTTGTGTTTGCTGTGTTGTTTTGAGTAGTGTTCAGCTGCATGAATGCGTTATGGTTTGTTCATTCGTTCACCTGTTGACGAACGTCTGTGTTGTTTCCAGCTCTTGTGATTACGATAAGGCTGCCCTGAACATTTGCATGTGGGTTTTTGTGTGAACATGTTTTCAGTTTATTTGGGTAAATGAGTGGAGATTGCTAGGTCACATGGTATGGGTCTATTTAACGTTTTAGGAAACTGCCCAGTGGTTTTCTAAGGGGGCTGTGCCATTTTGCAGCCCCACCGGCAGGAAGAGTTCCTGTTGCTCCAAATCCTTGCCAGTCCTTGAATATGGTCAGGTTGTTTTCCCTTTTTTCCTCTTTGTTTTTTCTTTTCTTTTTGAGATGGAGTTTTGCTTTTGTTGCCTAGGCTGGAGTGCAATGACACGGTCTCACCTCACCGCAACCTCCGCCTTCCAGGTTCAAGCAATTTTCCTGCCTCAGCCTCCTGAGTAGCTGAGATTACTGGTATGTGTCACCACACGCAGCTAATTGTTTTTTTGTTGTTTTTTGTTTTTGTATTTTTACTAGAGACAGGGTTTCACTATGATGCCCAGGCTGGTCTCGAACTTCTGACCTCAGGAGATCCACCTGCCTTGGCCTTCCAAAGTGCTGCGATTACAGGCATGAGCCACCATGCCCGGCCAACTTTTTGGATTTTTGTTTGTTTGTTTTGAGACAGGGCCTCACTCTGTCGCTTAGGCTGGGTTGGGTACAGTGGTGTGATCATGGCTCACTGCAGTCTCTACCTCTTGGACTAAAGCAACCCTCCTGCCTTAGCATCCCAAGTAGCTGGGACTACGGTACCTGCCACCACACCCAGTGAGTTTTAAAAAACTTTTTTTAAGGGCTGGGAACACTGGCTTATGCCTGTAATCCCAGCACTTTGAGAGGCCAAGGTGGAAGGATTGCTTGAGCTCAGGAGGTTGAGACCAGCCTGGGCAACATAGTGAAACCTCGTCTCTATTAAAAATAATAATAATAAAGAAAGAAAGAAAAGAAAAGAAATTAAATTTTTTTGTTGAGAGAGTTTCACTATGTTGCCCAGGCTGGGCTCAAACTCCTAGCCTCAAGTGATCCTCCTGCCTCAGCCTCCCAAAGTGCTGAGATTACAGGTGCGAGCCACCACGCCTGGCCACATTCTTTATTTAACTTTTTGAGTAACTGGCAGACTGTTTTTCAGCAGCTTCGCCATTTTACATTCCCCCCAGCAAGGTATGAGGGTTCTGATTTTTCCACATCCTCACCAGCAATTCATTTTCTGCCTTTTTGTTTGTAGCCGTCTGGTCTAGGGTGTGAAGTGGTGCCTGGTTAGGTTTTGATTTGCATCTCCCTGATGGCTGATGGTAATGAGCATCTTTCATGTGTTTATTTGCAATCCATATATTCTCTTTGGTAAAGTATCTATTCAGAATTTTGCCCCTCCCTCCCATTAAAAATTGGGTTAGCTGTTTTCTTATTCTTGAGTTTTAAGAGTTTGGATAGAAGTCCTTTACCTGGCACATGGTTTGCAAATATTTTCTCCAATTCTGTGGCTTATCTTCTCATTCTCTTAATAGCACATTTTTGCCTAGCAGACGTTTTTGATTTTGATGGACAGCTGGCTGTTGTTTTTCTGGCGAGTGCTTCTGGTTTTGTGTTTAAAACCCTTTGCCACGCTTGAGGCCTGTGCTTCTGTTTTCTCTGTCCGCTGGCAGCATGCACCAAGCCAACTGTTTAGAGAGGAAGGGGAGAGACTGCCGAAGGATAGCGGGTATCTAATAGGGGAAGCCCTTGTCATTTATTCTTCGAAAATGAGGTTTTTGTTAAAAAAATGGTCATTTACAGTGAGGAGAAGAAATTGCTTTTCTTTCATTCTTTGCTGCAGTTTCATGGATTTCTTCACGTAACAGATATCTGCCAAGCCTAGGCCCAGTGAGGACCAAGTGGACATGGTCCCATCTCTGGTGGAGTTCACAGACAGGGCAAGAGAGAGCAGACGTACAGGAGAGGAAGTGACCACAGCAGAATGGGTCATGAGCTCTGGGAAGCCCAGGTGCTGGGTGCTACGAGTGTGTCACGGGGACCCAGTTAGAAAGGGTCGGGAGGGTTCTTTTTTAGACGGAGTCTCACTCTGTGGCCCAGGTTCCAGGTTGGAGTACAGTGGCATGATCTCTGCTCACTGCAACCTCTGCCTCCCAGGTTCAAGTGATTCTCCTGCCTCAGTCTCCCAAGTAGCTGGGACTACAGGCGCGCGCCACCATGCCCAGCTAAATTTTGTATTTTTAGTAGAGACAGCGTTTCACCATGTTGGCCAGAATGGTCTCAATCTCCTGACCTCGTGATCCACCCACCTTGGCCTCCCGAAGTGCTGGGATTACAGGCGTGAGCCACCGCGCCCGCCGCGCCCAGTCAGGAGGGTTCTCCTAAGAAGCGAGATTGATTTCTGACTTCTGAAGTGAGGCTGAGAGGATGGGGCAGTTCCTTCCAGGTGGAGGGGCAGCTGTGTGAAGGGTCGAGTCTGGGTGATGAAGCGGGGGCTTGGCGAGTGTGAGGAGGTGAGGTGGGTGGGCAGAGCTGCTCATCCGCTGGGGGTGACATGGTAACATTTGCTGCTAGATCCTCTGTAAGGGGTCAAGCCCTCCAGGTTTGCCTGCCTCTTTGGGCATAAGCTTCGGACACCCCAGCTAGATGCCTATCCCACGCCTGTGCCTCGATGTTCTGGAGTAGGTCAGTGACATTTTAATGCAGACCTGGCTCCATCTCTCCGGAAGTAATTTAGTGGCTACCAAACAGGAAGTGCTTGTCTGTGCCCTGGAGTCAGTTAGGAGGCAGGGTCAGGGCTTTGGGAGGGGCTGCAGGGCTGACCTGGAGGGCTTTGATGCCCTGGTCTTGGGCGGGGCAGGGGCCTGGGGGCCGCCGGCCTCCCCGAATCTGCGGGGGTTGGGAGGGGCCCACTGACATTGACATCCTGTTCTGTCTGGGACGGACTCTCCGGGTCTCTTTCAGCTTTGCCACTTATGTTGGGGCTTTACATTCCCTGCAGACTTTAGCACAGTTGCTTTTTGTCTTGTTTTGAGTCGTTAGCCAAGATCAGCAGCTGGACTCAGGAGATCCTCTCTGAGGCATCATTTGATGTGACTTAATTTTCCCTGCAGTCCTTTTATCCCTCACCTTTGTCTCTTTCATGCTAATGCTGGCTGCCAGGTAGTCCTAAGTTTCTGGCTTGGCGTGCTTGGCAGAACCGAGAGGAGCAGAGAAAGCCACTGTCGGATGACAAGAGGGGTCACCTGAGATGTCAGTGGTGCACTCTCTTCTGTGGCCGACATTGGCCCACAGCCCCGAGGTGCCCTGTAGATGCTGTCACATGAGGGATGCTGGCCTGGGCATTTGTTCCTACTCAACCCAGTACCAACAGTGCCAGGAAAGGGGAGTGTGGCCATTTGGGGCGGTGAGACTTGCCCTCCCTTGACCCCAGATTCCACTTCCGTTAGTCTAAGTCTCCCGTGGCATCAATTGAAGGAAGCCGTCCTGAGAGCAGGAGAAGAAACACAGGAGGGGTACGCGCTGATTGTAAGAGGCAGTCCAGTGTTCAGAAATGGCCAAGTGTGAAAAAGAAGTTTCTTTTGGTTATTTGCCACTAATATTAGACGTCCTCCCCAACCTCTGTAACAAGCTGTCATTGGACAGGGAGCCACAACCATCACCAGTTTACCGTTTCTTCCCACATGCAGGTGTCCGAAGGCACAGGAAGGGCGATATGGTTCATGTCATTAGGAAGTTTGCGTGGGCTCACATGGAAATTTTTTCAAAGTAAGTTAAACTGTGCTGGCCTCAGATCCTCAAGACCCTCAGCGGCATCTTCCTGACACATCCTGGGTTGCTTGTGTTGGCGGGCCCTAGGTAGTCACACATGCCAGGGTCGTTCCAGGACCACCAAGCCTGGGTGTCCTCTGCAGCCCCCACCCTCTGTAGAGTGGAGATGGCTCTCAGCCGTAAATGCTGTCCTACACGGGTTCCACTTGGGCTGCCCCTGTGTGCGCTCAATTTAAGACTGGGGAGAGCAGGTCTTGAGGCAGGGAACCCCCTCTGGGCCCCCATTGTCTTCTCCCCTTGCCCCTGCACCGCTGGCTGGCGCAGAAGCCAAGTGAGCCTCGAGCTCCCTCCCTGGCTCCCAGGCTCCTGGGGCCTTGCAGAGTTCAGGAGGCGGGCAGCCCCTCTGGTGAGCCCATAGAGCACTCCGCCAGGGACAATCGGCCGGTTGATGCAGCGAAGGGGGAGGCCTTGGCTGGTGGATTGCGGAGGGAGCCGGAACAGAAGCCACATTGTGTGTGGGGACCCAGGGCAGGGCCGGGCTGCCGCATTGTGACAAGCCTCATGGATGTGTGCCAGCCGAGGCATGGTCTGTCTTTCCCTGGATCATCCTTCTGTTCCCTGAAGTGGGTTCCCAGATGCATCTGTGTTTCCTAGAGGGCAGGTCTGGAGCTGAGCAGAGAAGCACAAGGAATGAGCAAAGGTGCCCATTGCTGCAGGGAGAGAGGAGGCGAGGCCCAACCCTGCACCCGCCACGGCCACCCCAGGACCTCCAAGGCTGGGACAGTGGGACGGGCCAGAGGCCCAGAATGCCTCCTCCTGGGTCCCTAGAGGAGGGGCTGGAAGAATTGGCTGGGCATTGAAAGCACACATTATGTTCCCTAAATTTCCTATCTCAGCATGTGCCTGATAAAGTTATTTCCCAGCTTCTCTGAGGCCATCTTTCCTGACTGATGCCTCCTGTAGAGACAGGGCTGCAGGATGAAGGCATCTACCCTGCGGCTCCCAGAGCAGGGAAGGCGCTGTCCAGCAGGGGTGGGCTGGGGGCCTGGTGCCTGTGAAGCCCTGAATGGACCCTGCCTCCAGGTGGACTCTGCCTGACAGTGGCCTGGGGGACACAGGCTCTCAGGATGGGGCGGGCATCTGGGAGCTGTGGGTTCCAGCGGCCTCAGTTGAGAGTAGAGAGAGGCCATCCTCATAATGGGCACGTGTTGTCTCTCCTGTCTCTGTCTTATGGCCACTCTGAGCCATGGGTGGCAGGGCCTCCTGCAGAGAGGGAGGCAAGTGGCCCCAGGACTGCCCACTCTCAGGTCGCAGCTTGGCTGCACTTGGCCTGACAGCCTCGGGCCAGTGGCTTTCATGGGCTCATCTTGGGGACATCTTCTCCTGTCTTGTTTCATTTGTTATGGTCCAGATTTCAAACTGTCACTTTACACGTGTGTACATTGCAGTCTGCTTTCTTCCGTTTCTGGTGTCAGATTGAGGAGAAATCATTAAGTTTGTCCTCTAGATAATAGAAGCCAACTTTATGTCTAAAAACATCTGGCTGTTTCCGTGGAGCGCATTTTAAAATGTGGCGTCTGCCTTTCTGCCTTCTTGTTTTGGTTTCTTCTTGTTTTTTTATTTTTATTTTTATTTTTTTCTTGTTTTGGTTTCTAATTGCTCATCGATGCAGGAATTGATTCTGGTTATCGGAAATACAAAGAGCGGAAGCATGCAGGGTGGGAACTGGAGCTCCTCCCTTTTCCATCCCTCTGCCCCGGAATCCTCGTGCTCTCTCGGGAGGTTCATAGCTGAGTGTGGGGTCTGGTCTCTCCCTGCGCGTCTGGCATCACACCTACTGTGCTTTTGAATCTGAGAGCTGGGGGGTTCCCTGCTGCTCTATCTGACGTCACACCCGCCGCGCTTTTGAATCTGAGAGCTGGGGGGTTCCTCGGTGCTCTGTCTGGCGTCACACCCACCACGCTTTTGAATCTGAGAGCTGGGGGGTTCCTCGGTGCTCTGTCTGGCGTCACATCCACCATGGTTTTGAATCTGAGAGCTGGGGGGCTCCTCGGTGCTCTGTCTGGCGTTACACCCGCCGCGCTTTTGAATCTGAGAGCTGGGGGGTTCCTCGGTGCTCTGTCTGGCGTCACACCCACCATGGTTTTGAATCTGAGAGCTGGGGGGTTCCTCGGTGCTCTGTCTGGCGTCACATCCACCATGGTTTTGAATCTGAGCGCTGTGGGTTCCATGGTGCTCTCAGTCTTGTGGTTTGCTTTCTTCTCCCAGCGGGGTGTCTTGGGGTCTCTCTGGGTCAGCGTGTGACGAGGAGCAGCACTTGAGCACATGTACATGGCGAGGGTTCTGCCTTTCCCACTTTGCAGGTGAGGACGGTGAGTGCTGGCGCCAGCTCGGCTTGGAGCTGCCCTCTGTGTCACCTGCTGCGTCTAACAGCTCCTTCCAGTGGCGGCAGCATGCTCCACAGTGGGCTTTGAAGTTTAGGAGTACAAGAAGAAAACTCCCCCACCTCCCCTGACAGGGCCAGGCACCTTCCAGGCAGGCCTGTAGGTGGCTGGCTTTCGCTGTTTCACACAGGGCTGCAGGCCCCCAGCGCACCTGAGGGAGGGGTGGGGTCTCTAGGGTCTCCCTGACCTTGCAGGCTGAGCAGTCAGGCAGGCATGGGAGGGGCCTGGGTTAATGTGTGTGTATGAGTGTGTGTGTACCCAGTTGTGTATATGTGTGTGTACACAGGTGTGAGTGTGTGTACACGGTGTGTGTGTTTACCCAGGTGTGTGTGAGTGTATGTGTACACAAGTGTGCATGAGTATGTATGTACACAAGTGTGTGGAGGGGTGTGTGAGTCTGTATGTACACAGGTGTGTGGGTGTGAGTGGTTGTGTATGTACATAGGTGTGTGTGTAAGTCTGTATGAGTGGGATGGGTGGTTGTGTGTACACGTGTATGAGTGTGTACTTGGGTGTCGGTTTGTGCATGTGTTTGTACATGGGTGGGTGAGTGGATGAGTGAATGTGTATGTACATGGGTGTGTGTACATGGGTGAGTGTGTGTGCACGGGTGTAAGGGCAGGTGAATGTGGGTGTGTGCATGTGTAAGTGTACACAGGTGTGCAGGTAGGGTGTTTAACACAGATGTGTGCATGTGTGTGTGTGTGAGTATGAGTGTGACTTGCACCTCTGAACTCCCCACCGTGGTCCTCCAGGGTCAGCACAGGCCGCTGTGTCTGGTTCTGGTGAGGGTTCGTGTCGCGAACCCTGGTGTCTGGGTCAGGTGTCATTTACCTGACTGTTCTCGGGGGGACATTTGGCATCTCGGGGTCTCCCTCTGCAGGGGTGCCTCGATGACTCCCTCATGCATTTGTTTGTACTCTGTGGATGTTTCAGTTGGATCGCATCCTGGCCGTGGGATTTCGGGGATGGCGTTGTATGCTTCTTGGAGGTGTTTTTTCCGTGTTTCTGCTCTTCCCTTGCTTTCTTATTGGACTGTGTCAGCCGCGTTCCAGTTTGCCGTGGGCCGGTCAGTGCAAGAGCCTAGTGCCTTACAGCTGTGTCCAGAGGAGGGGCAGGGCTCTGTGTGTTCGAGGGGCTTTTCATGTGTGAACTAGTGGGTTTGGCATTTATTGGTTCTGTGAGGCCTTGGCAAATGAGCAGATGCCACAACACCTGAGCTTCCTCTCCTAGCAGCTGGTGAGATAGTGATGCCCTCCTGGGGTGCTGGTGTGGACTGAATACAGTGCCATGGTGTAAGGCCTGTGGCCCTGTGCCCAGCCCCATGGGGCCCGCTGCCTGGTGCTGAGGTGGCCACTTGAAGCAGAGCAAGGCGTTTGCCTGCTGGCCAGAGAGGACTGTGGCGGAGGGTTCCATCTGGGCTCCAGGCGGGGACTTGCCCAATTCCCCACTGTCTTCCCAGCTCCAGGAGAGAGGCAGGCTGGTAGAGACAGAGGTAGTGTTGAATTCAAATTCAGAGCTGTGAGGCAGGCTGGGGGCAGAGCCAAGCATGTCTGTTGAATCCTCCTTTCTAATATAGATGACTTAAAAAACATACAGAGGAGAACAGCAGAGCAGCCGCCCCCGACCTCCACCTCCAGCTCCCACAGCCGCCAGCCTGCACGGGGCTTTCTCCTCTCTCCCCCCGGGTTGTTTTGAATCAGGTCCTAGACATCACGTTTTCTAATCTGTTAGCATTTCCGATGTGCCTGTAAGAGATAAGATTCTTAAAGAAAAAACCTAACTGCAATATCAGTCTACCTAGAAATTGGTAAGTTAATCATTCTTTAACATCCTCACGTGTCCAGTACCATCAGTTTCCTGTCGTCTCACACACACAGTCAGCTCTGTAGCCTGCCGCTCGCTCCCTGCAAAAACCCAGGGAGGCTCTGTGTGTACACACATCTTTTAAAATAATGTGTTCATGTCAGGATTCAAGTAGGGTTGGAGCTTCTGTCTCTCTCTCTCTTTCTCTTTCTCTCAGTCAGATCTCATTCTGTCATCCAGGTTGTGTGCAGTGGCCGGATCATAGCTCACTGCATCCTCAAACTCCTGGGCTTAAGGAATCCTCCTGCTGCAGCCTCCTGTGTAGCTGGGGCTACAGATGTACCACCACACTCAGCTAATTAAAAAAAAAATTTTTTTTGTAGAAATGGGATCTCACTGTGTAGACCAGGCTGGTCTCAAATTTCTGACCTCAAAGTGATCCTCCCGCTTCAGCATCCCAAAGTGCTGGGATTGCAGGCGTCAGCCATTGTGCCAGGCCCAAGCATTTCTCTTGATTTCTTGATGGCTTTGTCTCTTGAGCATCTTTAAATCTTCTTTCTCCCTCCATCTCTTTCCCTCTTTCCCACTCTCTCTCTCCCTCCCTCCCTCCCCTTCCCCTTCCCCTTCATCCCAGCTCTCTCCCCTCACTTATTTTTTCCTCCCTTGCAAAATATTTGAGAATTGATGTCGTTTATCTCATAGGGATGCTTCCCTGGTGTTTCCCATAAGCAGGCCCTTCAATCTGGAGCCATGATCACATGCAGGTTTAACTTTTTTTTTTTTTTGTAAGCCCAGCATATGTCTGTGAACCCTGGGGCCTCACAGGGGAATGCCAGGCCGCGCCGGATAAGCTTGGCAGGGCAGAGATGGCCAGGAGACAAGCTGGGGCCGGTAGGAGCGGGAGACCTTACAGGAGAGCTGGTTGCTCGCCTCTCACTCACGCCCAGGGCTGGGAGGGAAGGCCGCTTGTGGGGCAGAGGGAGTGTGGCCTGTCAGAGGTGGCGGTAGCAGCAGGTGTTCCACACGTGGCATGCTGGTCACAGGGCCTTGCCTTGATGTGCCTCGTGCCAAGGCCAACCTGGCCACTCAGCCCTTGTGATCCTCATCCCGAGGAGCACCGGCAGGCACGCCGAGCTCACTGCCTGGACTCTCCCCGCCCGGGGCGGTGGATGGCGCATGCTGCGGCCTTTGGCACAGGCACCTGTTTGGCCAGTTCCTCTGCATCTGAGTTTGCTGAGGCCAGAGAGACGCTGGCTCGTGACCAGCGGCCTAGGAGTGGGCAGCTGCTCCTGACCTGGCCTGAGAACATGTAAGTCCAGCAGGCGGCTGCCATTAGTAGGTCACGGCACAGTCCGGCTGGAGTCACTAAGGCTGTCATCCCGGGATGGTTGGCCAGACAGCCTCGAGTTTGCCAGCGCTCAGGAGCCTGCTGCCAGGCCTCAGGGGCACGAAGGTGTTGCTGTCCCGGTGTCTACCAGGAGACTGTTTTTCAGGGGTAGCAGGAAGGGGTCCGCAGCCCTCTGGGGAGCCCCTGAGCTTTGCAGCCCCAGGTCTTATGTAGAGGGAGTGCCGTTAATTCATTCCCAGTGCCTGTGACTCACTGGCAGCTTCCAGCGGCTGGTCTTGATCCCGATCCCTGGGTGCTGGCCGCAGGGTGCCTCGGGGCACGACCTCTGCCTTGCTAGTTGGGGGGGGGTGCCTCCTTGCTTTTCTGTGCCATACCTCTCTGCAGTTGTGAGCATTCCAGGTCTCTTCACTGTGGCTGCCTGCCCTGTTTGGTTTGTGTGGGCAACAGGAACCTCTCCAAGATCTGGGGCTCCCCGAGAACCTTTCCAGGTCACGCTGGCTCTGCTGCTGCCCAGATCCCCTGTCCAATTCAGCATCTTTATCTGTGACATGGGGACACCAGGAGCACCTGTTTTTGGGGCTGTGAAGCAGTCATACCCCGTGAGTGCTCAGAAAGTGCCTGGTCACTGTCAGCACTGTGCAGACACTGTGACATGGTGTGGCTGGTGTTACTCTGGTGTCATTGCCGTGTGGCTATCTCGCCTTCGTGCCCTGTCTGTCTGTAAGGTTAGAGACCTCTCCTCTCTCATGATCCCTGCTGGGAACTTATGGTAGCCTCCCGTGGCATTTTGTGGGGATACATGGGTATTTAGGGATGTTCAGCAGAAGACGCTGGTGCTACCTCAGCTCCAGGCTCATCAGGAACAAAACAGGATGGTCCCGTTGTGTGTGGTGCTCATGGGCCAGCGGGGTTAGGTGACAGAGGACAGATGTGCTTTGGACTATGAGGAGAACTAGAGCGAGCTGTGCTCTGTGCTTGGGGACAGCAGCAGGCCAGGGTAGGGGTGGTGGGGTCAGGAAGGGGTTAACTGGGTGGAGGAGGAGTGGAAGAAGGCAGCATGTCACCCTGGCTGCGCTGAGGGTGTGGCGCTTCCTCCAGGCTCATTGAGGCCGTTGGTGGGCTGGGGTGAACGTGAACGCTGACACCGTGGAGACGCCATGGTCTGAAAGGGGCTGTGGTAGAAGCGGCTGATGGTTAGGAGGCAGGTAGTCCAGGAGAGAGGGGCTGGCCAAGGAGCTCGGGAGATGTGGCTGGATTTGCCATGCAGCGGGGTGCACAGCCATGGCCAGGAGTGTGGAGAGGAGAGGACCTGGTTCTGAGCCCCAGGGTGCTCTGTGCCAGGCAGTGGGCAGAGCTAGGGAGCATCCCTGGGGTGTCCTGGTGCTTTGATGCCAACTGGCTGCTCCTCCCCAGGTGCCCTTCTTAGCTAAGACTGCTTTGCGGGGGCAATGGTGGCTTCTGTGGATGATAGGCAGGGTGCTGAGCACTGTGGCATCTCGGTGAATCCCCCCACACTGCCTGTGAAGATCCTGAGGCTTGCGGGCAGGACCGCAGCCAGCCTGCCCGCTGGTGTCCCTCAGGACCCAGGCTTTCTGCACGGGGATGCCTCCAGCCGTGTCCATCCTCTGCATAACCTTGCTGCCCTGCACCCACTCAGAAGTTACCAGGGAAAGTTTGAAGCATTTACAGAGGCAGATGCAGCAAACCCCCTCGTGGCCGTCACCCACCCAAAGGTGGTCCCTGCATAGCCGAGCTCGCTCCAGCCCCCGCTGCCCTCCTGGTCATTCTGCAGCAAATCCCAGATGTCCTCATTTTATGTCTAAATATTTCAAAGGGGCCTCTAACAAGACAGTACTACCAGGACCACACCATGAATTAGTGATCTCTTAGTTACGCTACCGTTAACTTGGTTATGTTTATGATGAATGATCCCTTAGTTTCTCAATATGCCAGTGTTGAAAGTCTTGTTTTTTTTCTGTTTGAATCAGGATGTTGATGAGATCCATACGCTGATTCATTGGTTTGTCTCTTAAATTCTGTTCTAGATTCTCCCACTACCTTTTCATTCGTGCACTCTTTTTTTCTTTGCTATTTATTTGGTGGAGAGTCAGGACCTTGTGGCCCCACAGTGGCACTCAGGGTCGTCCTCTGACTCACGTGTCCCTGTCTCGGGGGCCTGAATCTAGAGGCTTGGTCTCTCCATGTGGCTGCCTGAGTCCATGGTGCCGGCCGAGTGGATGGTGAGATGCTAGGGCGCTCTGATGGCCTTTCGTGGGTCCGCCGGACAGTCTGTGCAGTTTAGCTGCTTCCCTTCTCCAGGTTCACCTAGTGGTGTTGCTTCTGTAGGAAAGCCGGCACAAGAGCTCTCCTCCCCCACCTCGTCCCCCCTTATCTGCCAGGGCCCAGCCAGCCCTGCACCCAGAAGTGCCGGCTTGCGTCTGCCCTTTGCACAGTGGGCCAGAGGGTGTGGTTTCCTGAGATGTGGATGTGACCATTGTTCCTGAACTGAAAATCCTCCACCTCCATACAGGGCTCCCTCTCTGCAGGGGCAGCCAAGGCCCTTCTCCCCAGGGTCAGCGCCACCACCTCTCTCCACCCTCCCCTCTCAGCTGCAGCCAGGCTGGAGTTTGGGGGTCCCAGTGATGACACCGCAGCCCTTGCCACTGTTTCCCGCCTGAGGCTGTGCATGCTCCTTTCGGGTCCAGTGTGGACGCCCATCCATCTCTTACCCTTCTTGAGCTGACTGGCTGGACATCCTTTCAGCCCTCCACAGCCTCCGGGGAGCCTTCCCAGCCCCTCCTGTCCCTGCTACTGGACCAGCCCCCTCCAGTCTGCTCTAGCATCTCCTCACTTGCTTCACTTGGAACTGGGCCAGCTGCACACCTCCGGGGAAGGCAGGAGAGGAGTCTCCTCATGGCCTAGCTTCCCAGTTTGGTGGGACCCAAGCCCCCAGGACAAGTGCCTCTGTAAAGGCAGGGGGCACAGAGGAGGGGCACCCGGCGACATTTGAGTCCTTAAGGAAAGCTGCGCAGGGCAAGTGTGGACTTGGCGAGGGGCGTGTCGGGTAGGGATACGTTCAGTTGCTCAGAGCAAGTGTCTATCAGGGCTTCCTGGAGGGGCTGGTTTTCTTCCAGGACAAGAAAGCAGGAGATGCCAGGGCCTCACATCACTTCACATATGTCCTGGGATGGAAGCCACCCCCACAGGCACCACCTCTTGAGCTTTGGCAGGACAAAGAGAGATGGCGAGAAACTTTGTCCCTGCAGTTTTGTTTATGACTTGGGAAGGAAAGCCCTCCCCAGGCCACCTTCCCTTCCTCCTCCTTATCCAAGCCTAAGTCACATGTTCCCTCGGACAAGGGGAGGGAGCCCAAGCCTGGCTCAGACGGGTCACGCCTCCCTCCCTGGGGCTGGGGCAGAGACCCACTCTTCTGAGATCAGGGCTTTCCCCACACAAGGTCACTGTCGGCCACACCGGCTGGCCTTGAATCAGGAAACTGTTCACTTGTCTGCCCTGTCCAGACTCGTGATTCTGGAGGCTCCTTCCCGTGCAGGTGTACCCGGGACTCCTAGGGGAGAGATGGCATGCCGCAGCACCCTGAGCCCCTCAGCCTGTCCTCTCTTGCCAGGACTGAGGGTGTGGTTGTGTACCTTCGAGTTTAGGCTGCTGGGGAAAGGGCTGAGAATAAAGAGGGTGCAGAGGGCGCCGGGCCCGGAGCTCTGCCCTGCGTCCCCACCACTGACGGAGCCGGTGTGACATCTCAAGCTTCTGAGCACAGCATTCCCTCTACTCAGAAGCCTTCACGGGACGCCCATACCCTTAGTTATTTTTATCCTGGTGGACAATATTTTAACAAAGTGAGTTGCAATTCACCTACCATAAAATTCAGTCTTTTAAAGTGTACAGATTTAGTGGTTTTAGTATATTCACAATGTTGTCCAATCATCACAATTTTTAAATTCCAGCATATTTTCATCACTCCCAGAAGAGGCCCTGTGCCTGTTAGAGTCACTCCTGCACCTCCGACCCTTCCCCTGCTACCCGCTCATCCGTGTCTGTCTCCGAATTTGCCTCGGCCTCCCAGAGTGCTGGGATTACAGGCATACACCATGACGCCTGGCCAACATTTTGAAAAGTTTTTGAAGTTCACATGATCTCATTTTCTTTAATTGCCTGTGCTTTTGGTGTCGTATTATAAGAAATGCAATGTTGTGACTGATTCCTGGATTTTCTTGCGGGAGCTATGTGGTGTTAGTGCTGACGTCCAGGTCTTGGGGCCATTTTGAGTTGTTTTCTGTGTGTGAGTGAAGTAGGGCTGTGTCCGTTTTCCCACCGGTGGACATCCAGCTGTCCCAGCACCACTGGTTGAAGAGACTCCCTGGCCCCCAATGTGTGGTCTTGGCACCCTAGTCAAGCATCGGTTGCCTGTGATGTGAGAACACGAACATGCACCTTTGTTTCTTTTTCTTTTTTAAGACAGAGTCTTTCTCTGTTACCCAGGCTGGAGTGCAGTGGTGCAACCTCAGCTCACTGCAACCTCCGCCTCTTGGATTTAAGTAATTCTTCCTCCTCAGCCTCCTGAGTAGCTGGGATTACAGGCGCCCACCACCATGCCCGGCTAATTTTTGTATTTTTAGTAGAGATGGGGTTTTGCCATGTACCCCAGGCTGGTCTTAAACTCCTGACCTCAAGTGATCTGTTCTCAACCTCCCAACGTTCTGACGTGAGCCACCATGCCTTACCACGTGCACGTTGTTTCTGTAAGAACTTCCTCTCCTCCACGTGACGTTAGGTCTTGTCGCAGTGTGGGTCTCCCACACTCCCCATCCACTCCATTTTCTCACCAGCCTGATGTCCCCGCTCCCAGGAGCACATCTCCATTTAGTGGGACCTGCAGCTTACATAATTTGGGACAGGACGGGGCGGGGTTCTTAAGGAAAAGCAGATGAAGTTGTCTTGCTTTGAAATTTCAAGGTTCACAGAAACGCTGCCCCTGCACACGCTGCTGGGCCTCCACAGGAGCCAGTGTGGACAGCTCCTGCCCGAAAGCCTGCCTGCCCCAAACCCTCCCGGCCTTTCTGTGATCATCGCAGCCCCTCCTTCACAGCCTTTCCAAGACTGCCCCATGAGCTCATCACATCCTTGTACGCAAAATCCATCAGCCCCTGCCCCATGCCGTGCGAGCGTCCCTGTCTTCTGGGGTGGCGAGGGTTCAGGGCGGCACCCAGAGTGGACAGAGCCTCCTGAAAGCTGGCTCATGACCCTGTGCTTTTGCCCCTCTGGGCTCTGCTCTATCGTTTGAGTCTGCGCCCTGTGTCCATCGGGCTTGGCCCTGGCTGCAAAAGAGGCAGGGAGTGGAGGCAGTGAGACTGTAGGGCTCGAGGCCTGGGGCAGGTCTCAGCGCTGCCACGTGTCAGTGTCTTTGCGCCTCAGTTTCCCTGTCCATTATTGGCCCTGTGAGGGTTCAAGCGGGATGCACATTTCCCGTAACTATCTGAGAACATGGCTATGGATGAACTTTGTTTCTGCCATGGGGCCTGCAAGGCCCAGTTGGCTGCACATAGTAGGTTGGTTGATTTTGAGTAAGGGCAGGGTAGGAGGCACCCAAGAGAGAAGGAGGTGCAAATACGAGAGAGTGGAGCGGGGGACCAGGGCAGATGGGGAACTCTGTCCCTGCCCCATGGTCACTCCTCCAATATGGCCCTTTTTGTTTTCTTTGTTCCAGGAGGAGCCAAGGAAAGTCTGCTTCACCTATGACCTGTTCCTGAATCTGGAAGGCAATCCGCCCGTGAACCACCTGCGCTGCGAGAAGCTTACCTTCAACAACCCCACCACGGAGTTCCGGTACAAGCTCCTGCGGGCCGGCGGGGTGAGTGTCCCAGTTTCTGCCCGCCAAGGGGCCGCCCCGCTGAGGCCGCTCTGCTGCGGCCCCCTGTGCCTAGCCGGAGGTGTCGGTGCTAGGAGCCGAGAGGTGCAGGTCACACAGCAGTGCCCGACAGAGGTGGAGGGGACCTGGGAGCTCCGCAGCCTGTGCCAGGGTGTGGTGGCTGCAGGTGACTCGTTGCTGGTCACCCTTCTGGGTGGCCATGGGTAATTAGCACCTTCCTGCAGGAAGTGCCGGGAAGGGATGGGCACGAGGCCGGTCTGACCGCGTGGCTGTGCCTGGAGCTGGCTTGTAACTAGCCGGGCAGGGCCTCCTCACAGGGCCCCTGCCATGCACATTGCTGTCACCTCCGACTTCAGGAGGCCAGACGACAGCGCCAGCTCTGGAGTCAGGGCTCTCCAGGAGTTGTGTGGCTGGGACCCCCATTTGGTGGCTGGAGTCAAGCCCTCCGGACCTTATTGGGGCAGAGCTCCTCACAAGAGTTCTTGGCAACAGGGTGGGCGGGCGCAGGTGCTGGTGAGGGTCGTGGAGGAGGGGTGTGTGAAGGGAGGTATGTGGCAGGCTGAGGCCTGGTCACAGGACAGCAATGCCACCTTCAGGACTCAGGGCCTCAGAGCCTTTGCCTGGGTGCAGGCCTGAGCCTGTGGTGGAGTGGGCTGTGGTGGCGTGGTGTGTGTCGTGTGTGGTATATGTGGTATGTGTGTGTGGTATGGGGTGTGTGTGGCGTGTATATGTGTGGTGTGTGGTATGTACATGTGCTATCTGTGGGGCACATCATGTACAGTGTTTGTGGCGTGTGTCATGTATGGAGTGTAAGTGGTGTGTAGGTGTGTGTGGCCTGTGTCGTGTGTGGTGTATGTGGTGTGTGTATATGTGTGGCATGTAGTATGTCCATATGTTGTTTGGTGTATCATGTATGGTGTGCGTGGCATGTCACACATGGGGTGTAAGTGGCATGTGGCATGTCACTTGTGGAAATGTGTGGCATGTGGTATGTACATATGTCTGGTGTATGTGTCATGTGTGTGGTGTGTCATGTGTGGGGTGTAAGTGGCGTGTGGCGTGTCACTTGTGGGAACTGTGTGGCGTGTCACGTATGGTGTGACGTGCGTTGTGAGGAGTGTGAATGTGTCACAGGTGTATATGTGGCATGCGTAATGTGTGGGGTTATCTGGGTGGGGTGGGCCTCCCCCTTGGTGAACTTGGGGCACCGTGGCTATGGGTGTTGGGCTGGGGAGCCCCCATTCCTCCCTATGGAGCACGGTCCTTGGTGGGCATCGTTCTCCTAAGAGGAAGGAGGCGCCTGTCCTTGTAGAAGCTTGAGTGAGTCCTGCCGCAGTCCTTGTAAAGCCCCGCTTGTAGCTCTGATCTGGCTGGGCAGGGTGGTGCCGGCGTGGGTTTATGTGGACGGCATGGCTGAGTGCGGGTGACTGGGCCCCAGCGCCCTCCTGGCTCCGCGTGGCCACCTTTCTTCATGGCCAGGTATTTTCTCTGTGTTTGCAGTGGGTGTTTCTGGGCGTCCCTGGAGGTTCCATGGTGGCATGGCTTTGGGAAGTGGTGTTCCCTGGGTCTCTCTGGGCTGCAGCCAGGACCTCACTCCCTGTGGGAGGCAGCTTCCTTTTCTAGGCGGCAGTGATGAAGGCTCTGAGGGCATTGTCTCAACACATAAAAGCCAGGGGCGGGGAGGAGGCACAGGGTGAGGTTGGGAGGAAAGGCCAGTCAGGAGGAGGAAGCGCAGGCTGCAGCAGGTGCCTTAGGGTATGGTCTCTGCCCCAGGCGCTGGGCGCTCTGCCCTCTGAGGGTGGGCTGCCTGGGGAGCTGGCTGGCTGGGCAGGAACTTTACAGGCCTCTGGGGTTTGCCCTGGGTTGATGGCTGAGTGGAGCTCTCAGCCTTAGGAGCAGCCAGAGGCCTCAGTGGCAGGGGCTCCTCCCGGAGCTTCCCGTGGCCAACCAGTCGCAGGTGATCCAGCCCCGCCGTGGAGCTGTCGGTGCTGGGAGACCCGGGAGGAGGGGCTGGTTTCTGTGTCGGTGAGCACTGCTTTCTCTGCTCCTCTCACTGGGGGTCACTTGGAGATTGGTAATTCAAGGGTGAGAGGGCAGGACTTCCACCCTTCCAGCCTGGTGCCCCTTGGGACCATGCCTTGTCTCTGCCCCCGTGGCCGAGGGTCTGTGTTTCCATCGGGGAGCCTGGACTTCCTGGCAGCGCCTTGTAGGAGGTGGGAGTCATCCGTGTGTTCACTTTCCCAGTTCGTTTTTTTCAAGGATCTGTGTTGAGTGAGACACTGTGTGATCCTGAAACAGTCAGTCTAGAGCGTCGTTTTGAGGGGAAAGAAGGTGAATTCACGCGAGAGTTGAAGGAATGGGCCTGAGAGCGAATGGGGCTCAGCCTCCTGCAAGCCCCGCTGTGCATGGCCAGCCTTCCCCAGCTCCTCCATGAGCCTGCCTGGTGTGCATGCCCCAGAGCACGGAAGGCCTCCCATGGCGTGCTTTGAGGGACAACTGAGGCACACATGCCATTGGTGCTGAGCTCCTATCGTGGTCATACAGGCTCTGAGAAGCAGCTCAGAGCGGGGAACCCCGGGGCCCACTGCCCTCTTTTCAGCCAGTGTCCCCATGGCCGCACGATGTCAGTGTCCTTAGATGAAAGGCTTGGCTGGCTGGGGAACCGCAGGTGCTCAGGGCTATTAGTGGTGCTTCTTCTCCCGACTTCAGTACTTTTTTGAAGTGTGTTTTCTTCTTTTGTTCTCTCTTGTGGGCATCTGAGAAGCTTTCTCTGTGGCGGTGGCATTCCTTAACTTGGAGTGTTGGTGTTTCGAGACCTTACTCCAAGCTTCCCCGTGTGCAGCGAGTGTTTCCTGGGAGCCCTCCTGGAAGGACCCCAGAGCTTTCCTCATCTGAAGCCTCTGTCGGAGCACGGGAGCAGGTGCCCCACGCTGCAGGCTTGCTGGCTCACTCGGGCCTGCTTTGCAGAGCCCCCTCGATGGGGACAGGTCTTCTCCTGCCTTGGTCTCTGCCTTAGCCTGAGTGCTCCCGCCCTGTATGGGTCAGCTGCAGTCACGGCACACCAAAGATGGCTCATTCCCCTGGACATGTGGGACCCACCCGAGCTGCATCCGTGTGCGCCCCAAGAAGTTGCTGCCTGCCTGTCTCGGGCGTCTGACTGGGCTCTCGCCCTTCTGAGCTGTACCTCTGCTCCCCCTAAACCTCAGCGTGTGTCAGGCTTTGGCCACAGCTGTCTTCCCGTGATTCTCAGCGTGCTCCACAAGTCTTCTTGGGCCAGCGCTCGGTCCACTGTTCCTGGAATGCTGTGTGCCCCCCTCACCCGCCATGGGCCCAACCATCCTAGACCCCAGGCTTTTCTTCGCTCCCAACCCATGCCTGCTTCATCTGTGTGCTCAGCACCCAGTCCCCAGCGGGGAAGTGCCGGGATTCTTTCAGGAAAGCGCTCAGGCTCTCCCTTCTTGCAGAGGGAAGCCCCATTGCCTTCAGCCTGGCCCGTGTGGGCCCCCTGCCCGTCGATAATGACTGTCTCTTCTCTGTCACTAGGTGATGGTAATGCCCGAAGGAGCAGACACGGTGTCCAGGCCCAGTCCCGACTACCCCATGTTACCCACAATTCCACTATCTGCCTTCTCTGACCCCAAGAAGACCAAACCATCCCACGGCTCCAAGGTTAGTGAGGCGGAAGGCCCAGTCGCGTGGGAGCGCCTGGGCCCAGCTGTGGTGGGCCTGGCCCCGGCGCCCTCCCTCCACCAGGCTGGGCCTTCCGCACCTGAACTCGCTCCCTTGGCGTCTTCCTCTTTGAGCTCTCTGCACTCCCCTTGCTGCGCACTGCCGCTTCCCTAGGATTTCAGGAATAAGCCCGTGATCAAAGACTCTTTGTCCAGTTCATCTTGAGGCCAGAGACCCGGCCTAGTCCTCTCCCGTTCCGCCAAGCGACGGCAGGGCCCCAGTACTGCTCGGCCTGAAGCCCTGAGAGCTTCACTGACAGCTGTCAGGGCAGCCGCTGGATAGAGCGTCTCTGTCTGTCCAGGCCACAGCTGTCCACCCCTCAGCCCTCCCGAGGGCAGCCGGGGCTGCTCCTGCCCTTGGCTATGCCAGGCTTTGCATCTCAGGCAGCGGCTCACTGCAGAGTTGTGTGGGAGAAGGGCGGGGAAAGCCAGGTGCGCGCCAGCTGAATTCCACTGTGGAAGAAACTTTATTGTCTCATCTTGGCCCAGTGGGTCAGGTGGGTGGCGCTTGCTCCTGGGCTTCTCTCTTGGAACTCCCTGAGTGGCAGCTCAGAAGACATTCTAGAAAGCCCTTCGATAGCATCACAGCGTGTCATTTAACCCCCAGCATGTCCCGGTCCTCTGTAGCCGCCCACTTAGCATAGCCATTCCTGGAGGCTGAGCTGCACGGGACCTCGGAGCAGTGCCAGGTGCGTCACCCACACGTCTCTCCACCGGTCCTCTCTGTTCTCCTCACCTCACTTGTCTGCTGGGCCCTGCGAGTGGCTCTGGCAGTCCCAGGCGGGACAGGCAGGGGTCTCAGCTGCCTCCCAGCCTCCCCGTCAGCCGCGCTGGAGGAGAACTGCAGCACCCAGGCAGGTCTTTCTGGCTCTTTCCCCAAGGTCAGCAGATCTTAGAACTCCTCAGACTCGCCAGAGTCTCTGAGTAGGAAATGGAACCCTGGGGCCTTCCCACTTGGCCTCCTGGCCTGTCTCTCCCTTGTGGAGGCTCAATGAAGGAAATACTCTCGCGGGGGATCTTGGCAGTGCCCCTCTCAGCCACCACAACAGGAAGAGAAGGAATTGCTGTTTCTTCTGTATGGGTCACTTCAAGCCACCTAAAACCCTGAACAGAAAGGCCCTCCTGGTTGGAGAGGTGCCCCCCAGGGCTGGTGGGGCTGCGTCTGCTGGGGCTGCTCGTGGCTTTTCTTTCCAGAGAGTCTCTGAGACCCCGGGAGCCCCCAAGCCAGTGAGTTGATCCACCGGGCTCAGGAAGCCTTCAGGCAGGTTCCTCTGGCTCCACCCTCTCCATCCCAGGAGGCTTCTCCAGCCACCTGGCGGCGGGAGGTAGGCAGCGTCCGTGGGGAGCCTCGGGCAGCACAGGGTCCTGCCAAGACACTTGTCTGCTGAGGGATTTCGGAGAAAGCCGCTGCCTCGAGTCCTAGCCTGGCAAATGAGCTGTCGGCCCCGCCACGGAGTCCTTGGACGCACAGGCCTGTGAGCCAGCCTCTTCCCCAGCTGAGCGCCCTCCTTTGGTCACTGGCTCTCTGCCTGGAGAGTGAGTGACTGGGGCCATGCACTCCCAGCAGAGGGCCCTCAGCAGGGCTCCCTGAGCCGGGAGAGATGGGACAGGCGGGCCTTTTGGAGCCTTGCCCATCAGAATCCCTGGACTGGAGGACTGCTGGTGAGTGCAGCTGTGGCAGCTTTGGGGGACTCTGTCCTGGGATTTTGTCCCCACTTGACAGCCCCCATCCAAGAGTGGTGTGGAGGGCAGGAACTCCAGCTTCGTAGAGGGGGCAGGATCCTCCCACAACCTTGGCAGCAGCTGCAGGGGGCTGGGTGTCACCCGTGTGATGTCAGGTACTCGGCCTGCTTGCTCTTTCCCGTGGAGGTTCGCGGACAACCTTGTGAACATAGTTTTGATGGCTCTCACTCTGGAGAGCGCTCACTTTGTGCTTACAATTTACTGCCTAGCTTCAGAGCCAGTGGTATCAGGTGCCTGCGTGCACCCCTGGGAAGGCTCCTTCCAGCCAGGCAGGTTCTGGTGGCAGTGGCGATTTAGTTGACCCTGGGCCAGGGGCGCACAGTGGGAGCTGTGTTAGGGCCATGGGCGTGCCTTTGCAGTTTGCTCTCCTTCTGCCCTTGGTGGTTGTGATGCTGGCTGAGCTCCTGCGGCCCAGGTGGGCATGTGTCCCCTGCCAGAAGAGTCCAGGGTGGCATGTGGCATTGCAGTGTCTCACCTCCCTCCTTGGGGAGCAGCTTGCTGGAGAGCACAGCCCCATTCCACACCCCAGCTCCCAAGGGGACGCCCCTGATAGCCCTGCATGGCCCAGGCCAATTGGGGGATTGTGGGGGCACTCCCACTGCCCCCAGTGTAACAGCCAGGCTGGGCACAGGGCTTGCCATTTCTCCAGGGAGGCGGCAGAGGCCTCACAGCCATTGGAACTGTTCTTGAGCTTTTGACACTGAATGTGGGTTGTGGCTTTGCAAGAAGATGGCCAGCCCAGGAGACTGGCATGGGGTAGCTGCTCTGTCTGCCCTGTGGTTCTTTGCTGGGAGGAGTCTGTCCCTGGACACTCAGGTGGTTTTCAGAGGCCCCTGGCCAGCTGCACGTCTTCGGGGGATCTATGAAGTGTCCCCCCACAATCCCCCATACTCACCAGCTCCTGGAGCCCCTCCCTAGGGGCTTCGGGGTCTGGCTGCTACTGGCTTCTGTGCCAGGATGCCAGGTGCACTATCATCCAGACAGGCTCTGGGGCCGCTGTGCACCTGCTGGCTGATGCTTCTTTCCTATCCAGGGTGGAGCCCCAGGTTGCGGACAGCTGAGAAGCCTGCTCAGCGCTCCTGGGTGCACGGGGTGTTACAGGGTCTCTGTAAGGAAGGTGAAGGCATGGCTTCCGCTGTGGGGAGTGCTGGCAGTGTGCGTGTGGGATTGGGGTGTGGGGCAGAAACATACAACATACAAGCAGCAGAGCCCAGGCTGGCCTCGGGCTGTGCCGACTCAGCCACGGTGCTGGCAGTCCCCACATTGAACTTGCCGCCAGCCTGGTCTGCGCCGTTGCCCAGTGAGGTGGTGGTCTTGCCCTTCCTCAAGGCTGCAGGCACAGATGGCTGGGGTTTTCTGCCCGGGTCCGCAGTACGAAGGTCACAGAGCTGGGCTCGCTCCTGGGCCCTCCTACTGCTCGCTGCCATTGTCTTCCCTCTGTCCCCAGTGGTATCAGCCCCTGAGTCCAGCTGCACCCTAAATGCCCCGAGTTTCTGAGGTGGAGACCTTGGAATGTCATCCGTGTTTTAGGAAAGCAACACAGGGGATTTCCCTTCTGAGAAGCCCTGGAGCTGTCTGCTCTGTGCGGTGCCGGTGGGCACGTAGCAGTTGGCTCCCTGAGGCTAGGCCCGAGCTGGCTGGACCCTGGGGTGTGGAGACCTAGGCTCAGAAAGGAAGGCCGTGAGGCACCGAGCAGGAAACACTGAGCTTCCAGCCCAGAGCATGAGTACTGGGCCAAGGAGGCTGAACTGAGGGGCAGGGCTGCCTCCAGTGCCCCCCGGGGCTCCCCAGTACCCTGCAGCGCCAGCAGAGCCTTTGCTTTTCCCGGGCCCAGCTGCGAGGTGTTAGTGCGGGCGCGGGCGTGGGCATCGCGGTTTGCCTGGCTCTGCCTGTCTCACCCTGTGCATGAGTCCCTCAGGGAATGTCAGTTCAATTCAGAGGGGAATCTTAGCCTGCAGCTGCCGGGGACTCTGACACGGGCTAGTAGTTTAAAGGGACAGCTCCATTTAAAACTCTCACCTGCTGCCTTACTTTTTCGCTTTTTGGAAGAATTTCTCTAGCTGAGGCTGAATCAGGTGGATTATGCTTTGTAGGGCTCAGGGGTGACAGAGCAGGGCGCCCTGCAATGCCATGTGACCTTGTCTCTCCCCTTGCCCTCCCTGCCCTTGGCTTTGCAGGACGCAAACAAGGAGAGCAGCAAGGCCTCCAAGCCGCACAAGGTGACCAAGGAGCACCGGGAGCGGCCCCGCAAAGACTCCGAGAGCAAGAGCTCCTCCAAGGAGCTGGAGCGCGAGCAGGCCAAGAGCTCCAAGGACAGCTCACGGAAGTTGGGCGAGGGCCGGCTGCCCAAGGAGGAGAAGGCGCCACCGCCCAAGGCTGCATTCAAGGAGCCCAAGATGGCCCTGAAAGAGACCAAGCTGGAAAGCACATCCCCCAAGGGCGGGCCCCCGCCCCCACCGCCGCCCCCACCCCGGGCTTCCAGCAAGCGGCCAGCCACCGCCGACTCACCAAAGCCCAGCGCCAAGAAGCAGAAGAAGAGCAGCTCGAAGGGGTCCCGGAGTGCTCCAAGCACCTCGCCCCGCACCTCCTCCTCTTTCTCGGACAAGAAGCCGGTCAAGGACAAGAGCAGCACCAGAGGGGAGAAGGTGAAGGCCGAGAGTGAGCCCCGGGAGGCCAAAAAGGCCCTGGAGGTGGAGGAGTCCAACTCGGAGGACGAGGCCTCCTTCAAGTCCGAGGTGAGTGAGCGCCGGGGGCGGGGCAGGGTGGGTGGGCCATGGAGGTGCGGTGGGTATGGTGGGACCGGCTAGCCTCAGGTCTCACTGACTGCTGCCCCCACTGGCTCCTTGTAACCTTGGCCTCCACACCTCACTAGGCCTCGGTTTCCCCGTCTGTCAGGTTATAAAGTCTGCCTCGTGAGGAGTCCCTCCTCGACTCCTCGGTGGCATTTGTGGATGGTTCTGGTCTAGCATGATGGCATGGTACCGAAGTTCTGAGCTCCTCTCCTCCAGCAGCCCCCTGCGAGGGCCCAGGTCTTGGCTGCTCTGGTGCCAGTGGGCAGGTGTGTCTCATGGTTGCTCTGACCATGGCGCGGTCAGCCCGGCCTGGAGCTTGATCCCTCTGCTAACAGGGTATCTGGGAGACTCACCATTGTCTGGAGGGTTACTGGTGAGGGCTTCGGGCAGCCCCTTGCCGTGAGGAGCAACTGGGCGTGCCCGGCTCCCTTCTTAGGTGGTGGGTGGGGTCGAGAGCATCCCGCCCACCCACACCCATCACACACACCTGTGACTTGGAGATGCTCACATCTGGCCCCGCCAGTGTCTGAGCTTGGGATGAAGACCCCTCTCAGGGAGTAGCCATGTCACCATGAGAGGCTGCGGGCTTGTGCCACAGCCCGGCGTCTGGACAGTCTCAGAGGACCACATCAGACATGACTTGAGCCACAGGAGCCAGTAGCCAGCTCGTGGCCTTGTGGCCAGACCCCATTTGGGGCCTGGGATGGAGGTGGTGTCTTCCAGCTCTATATCTGGCACTTGGCATTCAGACAACAGATACTGCACCAGGTGAAAATGAACGAATGGATGGATGAGGGTCGGGCCTCTCACCTTTACTGCCAGCCCCAGCCCTCAGGGGCCTTTTGTGGCTTCCCCTCGCTCTCCAGGGGAAGCTTTGCCTCAGGGTTGCTGAGGCTTTGAAAAGCCGCCTGGGCTTTGAAGGCAGGTTCCAGCTACAAAGCCAGAGGGGGTTATGTGGGTGGCGCTGATTGCTATGCCTGTGGCCCCCAGGGCTCTCAGGGAGGTGGCGGGGCTGGCTGGGGGTGATGTCCAGCCTCTGGGTAACAATTAGTCTTGGCTCATAGACACACATGGGCTGGCAAAGCTGAGTTCCCAGTGCCCCCCACGGCTTGGCACTGGCTGAAGATGGTGCCACCTACTATGACCCTGAGGCGGGTGTAGTGGGGGCGGTGCTGCCTCCCAGAAATCTCAGCCACCTCAGTAGCCCTCCCAGCTGTGCGAGGTCCTGGCAGTGCCTGCTGGGCACCAAGCTTGCCCCCTTCTCTGCCCGTGCAGCAGCCACAGCCCTGGGCAGGCGCTTGTCCCCTCCCTTCTACCCCAGGGTCAGGGACTGGTACTGGGTGACATGTAGTCCCATGCCAGGCATCTCCAGGCGAGGCCTTCTGGCACCTGGGGCTGAGTGTGCTGCACGCTGGGCAGCGGCGAGGCAGCTCCGTGGCCGGGTCCACTCCGCTCTGTGCAGCCAGCCTGGCCCCCAGCAGTGAGCGAGTTGGCTCCTGGCTCCTGTCACCAGTGTTGTAAAACAGCTGGAATCTTCTGTGGGGAGCTTCTTGCCACCTTGGGCGCCACTGCTCAGAGTGGTTGAGTGGCCTTGAGGCTGGAGTTGCTGGAGGAGGCGTTGGGGTTTCCTCCTGGCTGAAGAAGAGCGCCCCGCTCATACTGAGAGGCTTCTAAGCAGTGTGGCTTAGCGCTGAGGTCTGTGCGGGTGTGATACCCAGGCCGCAACAGCCCCAACAGCCCAGAGTCCCTGACGTCTCCCTGCCCGAGGTTTCACTGAAGCCCAAGCTGCTATGGTGAAGGGGTGCACTGGCCTTCCAGACCGCTGGCCCCTCAGCCTCCCCTTGGCTGCCTCGGTCACCCCTCTCAGGAAGCTGTGCGTGGCTGTGCCACAGGAACTGGTCGTCATGTGGAATCTGCACCAGCTGGGCCTGGCCCACGCCCACCCTTGGAGGGCAGCTCTTTGGGCTGAGTCCCCGGGCTGAGCTCCCACGTCCTCCCACTGCTGCTTTAGGGTCTCCCTGGCCCTTGGGGATCTGGAAGCAATTGGTACCGACTACCTTTAGGCCAGCTGTGGACCCAGCCTGCTCCGCCTTCCCTCTGGGCCCTGGGAGTCTCCGTGGCCCTTCTGACCACACCACCTCGGGGCTCTTTTGGCTAAGACCATTTCTGGATTATTTTCCTCCCTGCCCCTTGGATTCGGGTAGAAGGAAAGGGGGCGCATGCGGCCAACTGGCTTTACTCTGTCTGACACAGCGCCAGGACTCCTGGCCCAGGCAGGCTCAGGGGGCCTCTCGGGGCTCTGGGCCCTCCCTGCCTCCATCCCTGCTGACCTTGCTCAGCCTCCTTTGGTCGCCTGAACTGCCCCCTGACACCCTTAGTGAGATGTGCATGGGCTGTGGGGCTGGGACCTTGGATCCTTCCCCAGCCCACCTCCCTCCAGGTGGTGCTCACCCTCTGCCCCAGGGGTTCCATCCAAGGTTGGAGGGAGGACTGGCCTTGGCCTCTGTGTGCAGGCAGCTGGCAGTTCTGGGGAAACTGAGGCTGACATCATGATCTGAGTAGCAAGGCCTGCTGCTCAGAAGGCTGGGCTTAAACAGGCCCTCTCTCACCAGTCACCTCTTACTCACCCCCGGCCCTCAAGAACAGAAGTCAGGCAGTGCATCACGTTGCTCCAGGCAGGCCCTGCCAGGGGTGCTGGACCTCAGGGGTATGTGTTCAGGACTCAGGTGGCCTGTGTGCCACCTCCCCAAGCAGCCCCCACAGTGAGCAGTGAGTGATAGGCACCATGGCAGGCTTTCCCAGCACTGATTCTACAAGGAGTGACATGTGCTGGTGGGAAGGGGTGCCAGCAGGGGCTGGTCTGAGGGGCAGGAGGGGCTGGGCTGGGCTGCAGTGAACCCTAGAGAAGGGACTCTTTTCCCTCTCAGGCATGGGTGAGTCTGGACCTGCCACAGGAGGCGGCCTTGGGCCTTTGTGGGGCCCCTTCTGCAGGGTGGAGGCTGCCCCATCTACGTGCTAGGGGAGGAGCCGAGGGCCTCCAGGCACTCAAGGTCCTGAGCCCCACGGGATCAACACTCCTTTCACGGCTTCCCTTGCATGGCTGGTGGCTGCAGTGGGCCCTGCCAGAATCCAGCAGACCAGCTGCCTCCTCTTGACGCAGGGAGGACCTTGCAGGGGACTGGTCTGAGGGGCTCAACTCACCTAGTTCCACCAGACGGGCCCCCAAGGTGAGGGAGCTGCCCTGGGCCCACCTCGTCCTCTGACGCACCCCTGGGGATGCACCCATTGGCAGAAATGAGGGTCCGGAGCAATGGGCCCCTTCCCTGTGCAGGCGTCTGCAGTGCCTGACTCCTGTCCACACAGGAGATGCGCCTCTGCCCGGCACACACCTGCCCCCCACTGTCACCCTCTGCCCTGGCATCGCACCCCTTATGTCCTTGTTTTGGCTTTTACTGCCCCCTGGTGGCTGAGCCTGGAAGGACGGCTGCGGGAGGAGGAGGTGGGCCAGGCCAGGCTTGCCCACGGCTTCTGTTGGGCAGCTGGTGGTGGGAGCAGCACATGGGTGGAGAGATGGAGTTCCCCCTGAGCCCTGGGATAGCGCTGGGTCAGAACAAGAAGTGTCCACACGCAGCTTTCCTGTTCCAGACCCTTTTGCGACACCAGCCAATGCCAGCCTCCTTGGTTGAGGGCAAGGCTCATCCACTGTGGGACCTCAGGACCCTGCCCCAGCCTCCCTCCCAGTCCCCTGTGCACCTACTTGGGTAGACAGGTTCTCCTGGTGCTAATGGAAACTCAGACACTGCTCAGTGGGAAGAATCCACGGGTGTCCTAGGGCTGGCGGGGAGGCTATAGGCTGCACGTGGCCTGGGCGCTGGCTCCCTAGCGGGTTCACAGCCGCATGCATGGGTACCCTTGGGACTCTGGAGGTGTCTAGGGGAGACCCACTTGGCATAGCCGCTACCAGAGGGGCCTCCTTTGTCTCTGCTGAAAGGTGACGGCTCTCCCTCTCTCCCCTCCCTCCCCGCCCACCGTTGGGTGAAGTCTGCCCAGTCAAGCCCGTCCAACTCCAGCTCCAGCTCAGACTCCAGCTCTGACTCGGACTTCGAGCCATCTCAGAACCACAGCCAAGGTGTGTGCCAAGAGCAGCCAAGGGCACGGCCGGGGCCAGGGAGGGCCCGGAGCTCAGGCCTTGTGCGTGCTGCCCAATGTCCGGTGCCTGTCCAGGCTGGGCCTACAGATCGTACCTGGAGGGTTTTGGTGGCTTGGGGGAGTCTGTATTTAAAAACAAAGCAGAAACAGGTCACTGGACCTCTAGCCAGGCCTAGGGCACTGCTCCTTGTGGTGGCTGTTGGCGTCCACCTATGCCTGGAGCTGTGCTGCTGAAGGGCTTCTGGTGAGGGCCCTGCCCATGGCCAGAACCTTCCCCACGCTGCTGGGGACCACGGACAGAGGGCATCACCTCCTCCGCCCACCCCGCCTGCTCCCCAGGGCCACCAAGGCACTAGCTGCCTGTGACGGCCAAGGTCTCCTGCTGCCGGGGTGTTTGGCCTGCCCTCTCCCTCTCCCTGCAGGCCACCCTGGGTAAGGGTGGCTTTTTGGGGAAAGGACATAGGCCCATTGGCTGCTCCAGCTTGCCCCAGAGTGGGGAGGGCCCTGGGGACCAGGCAGCCTGCAGGACACAGTGTGAGAGCCGCCCTGAGCCCCCAGCCCCAGCCCAGAGCCCAGCACCCACCCCCAGGCCAGAAGTGTTTTCTCTCCTGGGTTGGAACAAGAGCCTCCTTCCCCTTTGGCCTGGAATCCTTTGCGGGGGGCGGGGGGGGCGGGGGAAGAGGAGTGGATGGGGTTGTGGGGGGAGTCTGGGCTGGAATTCAGCCGGCAATTGCCGAGGGGGCTGGGGGATGGGGCCCTTGAAGCCCACACTCGCTCCAAGTGTTCTTATCTGCCGGGAAGGGAGGGGGACCTACTGAAGCGGGATCATGTGACCAAGGTAATTGAGGGCTTTGTGTCCCTCTGTTGCCTTGGTAACAGGAATATAAACCAAGATGCCGTCTGTAGGGGACTGGAACCGTGTGCCTCTGGAGAAAGGGGAGGACGGTGGACTGGGAGCAGCAGAGGGGATTACCGAGGGTGTGGGCAGGCCGGCGTAGGGCGCAGGCAGAGGGATCTGTGGCCCCAGGCCCAGCTTCTGAGCCGGGCTCTGTCTCCCTCACCCTCCCTGGGCTCTCGGCAGAGCTTCTGATCTCTGTGCCCTGAGCAGAGGAGAGGTTCTTCTCCGGCTGTAGCAATGGAGGGGCTCTGCGCGCCCACTGCCAGTCAGGCCCCCGAGGCCTGCGAGCAGGGCCAGGAAGGTAGGGAGGGGTGGGGGAGCCAGGAGATCCCTGGGGAAGGGGGTGGCTCCCGGTGTGGGGGTAGTTCTTGGACATGGGCAGAAGGACCTCCAGGCAGGCTGGCGTGTGCATTTGGGGGTCACCAGTGTCAAGAAGCTCTGTGTGGCCTCACGGGCGAGGGGCCTGGAGGCTCAGCGGAGCCCTGCGCTTGTCTACCTCCCTGCCTGCCCGCCTCCCCAGGACCCCTGCGCTCCATGGTGGAGGACCTACAGTCCGAGGAGTCCGACGAGGACGACTCTTCGTCAGGCGAGGAGGCTGCCGCCAAGACACACCCGGGGAGGGACTCCAGGTGATGGCCGGGCAGGAGCGGGTGGGTGCAGGCGGCCACCTGGGGTGACTCTGGCTGGACCTGCAGTGATTGTGGGGCTGGAGGTGGGGATGAGACTGGAGGGTCCCGTGGGAAGGCTGAGGTGGGGATCGGTCCGAAGGTGGCCTCAGTCCAGCCTGGGCTTTGGGGTGGGCCTGGGGCTGTGTCCTCTTCTGGTCCCTAAGGCTGAGGGCCTAAAGGGCTGCCTCATGTTCGGGGCCTTGGGTAGTGTCCCTCCTCATGGATGTCTGGCAGGTGTGGGCTGCCGGGTAGGGAGGGGTGCAGGAGGGAGCCGGACTGCGCCCAGCTGCCACGGAGCCCCGACTGGAGGTGGGGGGAGGGGAGTAAGCTTGTTGCTCTGCTCTTGGGCCAGGAGACTCAGGTCCTTTCCCACCTGCCTAACATGGGGTAAGGATCCATGGAGAGCCCCATCCTGGGGCAGCAGACACCTAGTGTGGGAGCAGCTTTGTTGCCTATGACTTTTGCCCCCGTGAGGCATGGGGGGCCCGGGGGCATCCTTGGGATATGCAGGCCCCTTGGCGGGATCCCACCTGGGAGAGCTCCATGCGTCCGGCCTCCAGCCCAGCGACAGCAGAGAACGTGCAGGCCTTGGCCGCAGGCACACAGGCTTTCCCAGAGCCGTAGCAGAGCTGGCAGTCAGCCCCTCCTCCCTGTGAGGCCAAGGCCTCCGGGCCTCAGTGGCTCCTCTTGAAGAGAGGGCTGGTTATTGGCCTGCACTTAGCAAGGTGCGTGGGAGCCTAACAGGTGCCTACAGGTGTTTGTGGTTAACTAAAGCCATCTTCCCGAGAGCTGGGTGGCAGGCTCTGGCTGGGTCCCCGGGGTGCAGTGCACCAGGCCAGTAGGTACAGAGTAGGAGCAGTGGCTCACTGCTGGGGAGCTGCCGGTGGGAGGTCCGGGCCGGTGACGCCGACAGGGACTTAGCCTCTAGACATGAGGAGGGCTACGGTGTCCCCAGGACAGGACCTGGCAGCAGGCTCCTGCCTCATTTGCTGACATTCAGGGTGGATTCTGTTTGCGCCAAGAGCCATGAGTGCAGAGGCTGACAGAGGGTGGGATTCTAGCGGGGCTGGCAGCACAGCACAGGGACCCAGCCGCATGCCAAGTGCCTCTCAATTCCTCCCGGAGCATTTGTGTGGGTCTCGGGTGAGGGTTCGCCAGCCTTGTCCCTGCATTGTCGGGGCAGGGAGCACATAGGCCGCGCCATCAGAGCCCCCACACACCCTGGTCTGCTCCCTGAGAGGCCCAGTTTGCGGCAGTGCCCAGCCGTCACCTGGGGGATGCAGGGCAGAGGCCGATGGGAACAGAGAAAGGGGCGTCGCCCGGGCAACCTGAACCAAACCAGGAGCCGCCAGAGCCGGGAGGCAGCTGCAGAGAAAGTGGCCCCAGCCTAGGCCACTGAGGGGCAAGTTTAAGAGATAGATGGAGCCTGCGCCGGGGCAGGAGCAGGCCAGGAGCAGGGGCAGTGGCTGTCTCTGCTGCCCACGGGAGTCCGGTCTGCACTTCTGGCAGCTCGTTCACTGGGAGGCCTGGGGTTTGCTGTGTTTTAAATGTGTTGTGAAGTGATAGTTGTCAGGGGCCCCTTTCCCTGGATCAAGCCCAAAATCTCCCTGGCAGAGCGGGACCCCAGGCACACATAGTGAGTGAAACATGGGCCTAGGCTCGCCACCATTGTGTGCTGTCATAGCGGCCTCCTTTCACAGATGGGGAAACCGATGCAGAGGTCAAAGACCTGCCTCCCAGGGTGGGGTAGGCTGAGAGCTTGGGCCTCTCCCCACCACCAGATACCCTTGTTTAGGACCACACTCTTTGGGTTCAGGGGGCCGATGTAACTGATGGAGGCCTGCTGTCCAGAGTGCAGCAGAGTCAGGTGGCCACAGGAGCATCAGAGGGTCAGGTGGCTGCGAGGTGTTGGAGGGGCTGGTGGCTGGAGGGGTGGGCGGCTGCGGGAGCATCCGAGGGTCAGGTAGCTGCGAGGTGTTGGAGGGGCTGGTGGCTTGAGGGGCGAGCGGCTGCGGGAGCATCCGAGGGTCAGGTAGCTGCGAGGTGTTGGAGGGGCTGGTGGCTTGAGGGGTGGGCGGCTGCGGGAACATCAGAGGGGCAGGTAGCTGCGAGGTGTTGGAGGGGCTGGTGGCTGGAGGGGCGGGCGGCTGCGGGAGCATCCGAGGGTCAGGTGGCTGCGGAAGCATCAGAGGGGCAGGAGCATCAGGCGGGAGCCTCAGAGGGGCAGGCCACTACAGGAGGGAGCGCTGGGAAAAGAGGACAGGTGTTTGCAGGCAGCTCCTCCTCCCCTTGTTCAAGCCACAGAACCAAGTCAGGACCACAGCCCAACAAGCCCTGTCTGGCTGGGGGACTTTGTTCCCCAGGTGTCCTGAGCCACTCTGGGTGGCCTGGTTTTCTTGGGGTTCTTTCCTCTTGATGGCCATGCTCACATAATTTTTTTTTTTTTTAAGTTGAGGCTCCTGCCCAGAACTGAATGGAGCTGTCAGGGGGTGTGTGGGTGGGGGCTGAGCCTGGGGTGGGGGGAGGGGTGTCAGGGGCCTGATGAGCCCCCACCTGTTGGTTCAGGTTGAGCTTCAGCGACAGTGAGAGTGACAACAGCGCCGACTCCTGCCTGCCCAGCCGAGAGCCCCCACCCCCCCAGAAGCCGCCCCCACCCAACAGCAAGGTGAGCCTGGGGCCCGCAGGCAGTTGGTGCACAGGAGGCAGGGCTCAGCCCTGGGTCTGGCTGTCCTAGGAGGGTTTGTGGGGCACTGGGGGCTGGGAAGGGTATGGGCCACAGCTCAGCAGAGACCTGGGTTCCCTGCAGGTGTCAGGCCGGAGGAGCCCCGAGTCCTGCAGCAAGCCTGAGAAGATCCTCAAGAAGGGCACCTATGACAAGGTGGGGGGCTTGGGAGGGGGCAGGTGGCGGGAGGTACAGCCAGTGGAGGACCCCAGGGCTCCTGACACCCCACAGTTGGACTATCCCTGGGTGGGGGCAGCCCTTCCTCCCCTCCTGGCCCTGCAACCTCGGGCCTTCCTTGGGGTGGCTGTGGCTACCTCTGTCCTGTGCTGGAATGGACTGGGTCATGGGTGGGGCTGGGCACGGGAGCAGGAAGGGCCCAGGGCCCCCCACGCGCTGCTGAGACCTGCCCCCCTCCCCAGGCCTACACGGATGAACTGGTGGAGCTGCACCGGAGGCTGATGGCCCTGCGGGAGCGCAACGTCCTGCAGCAGGTACCGCCCCCTCCAGGGTCTGGGCAGGCCGTCCAAGGTTGCGACACCCATAAGGAGTGTGGGCTGCAGGGGCCCTGGTGCTGCCCCAGGAGCCCCACAGCCGTCTTAGGGAACAGGGCAACCCCGCCCTTGGCCTCCTGCCCCTGAAGCCACCTGCCACTGCCTTCCAGATTGTGAACCTGATCGAGGAGACTGGCCACTTCAATGTCACCAACACCACCTTCGACTTCGACCTTTTCTCCCTGGACGAGACCACCGTGCGCAAACTGCAGAGCTACCTGGAGGCCGTGGCCACATGACCCTGGGCTGCGAGCAGGGCCCCCACCGCCGGGGTCCTGGGAGGCTGCAGCCAGGCCCTGCCTGCCCTTCTCTCCCGTCTCGCCTGCCCGCAGCACTGCCTTAGCAACAGCCCTGTCCTCGCCCACACGGCCCGCTGCACTTTCCTCGGCGGCTCCCCGCCCACTCTCCCTGCCCCATCGCCAGGAGTCCTGGGGCCGGGCTGGGCCACACACGAGCCGCCCCCCGGGCTCCCCTCAGAGAGTGGCTGGTGTTGAAGGCAGCTCTGGGCAGAGACAGGGCCTGGGGCCCTTTGCCCAGCCTCAGGACCAGCCCTCACTCTTTCGAGGGCTGTGTGGCAGGGCATTGCTGCCCCAGTTTCTCTGAGCAGCCGACCGACTGCTGGGGGCATCTCCAGCCTCCCGAATGGTTCAAAACACACCCTCTGACCACCCTGGACCTCAGAAGGCCCTGCCTGTGTGTCTGCGTCGTCCTCCGTGTAGACCTAGCGCCGGCTCCTCCCTGGCTCGCGCTGCGCTGGGGTCCGTGCTGTATAGTTCTCTCTATTATATATGTGTGTGCACTGTCTGGTCAAGAGCAGTGTCCATGTGCGTTTCTGTGGCAGCAGTGCACGTGGGGTGGGTGGGGGGTGTATACGGTGGGGCTTGTAGGTTAAGATGTCTCCGCGGTGTTGTCGTGGGGCTGGAGGCTGAGCCAGGTGTGGTGGCTGGCCCTCTCCAGGCACACGGAGGAATTCTCCCTTTGACGTTCCAAGGATGCTGCCGCCTCCTGCCGGGGCTCCTGGGGCGGCCGGCCAACACTAAGAAGGGCAGCAAGTCCTCAGGGCGCCGGGGAGCCGCCACTCTGCTCTCGGGCTCTACTCAGACTAGCACCAACCGTCTCCAGGGACAGACTCACATCAGCCGCCCTGCAGCTCGGCCTCCTCCCATAGGATCCTCTTCCTCTCTCTCATTCATCAAGTCTTCAAACTTTGAAAAACATATGAGCTTTTGCCAAATAAGACGGGATAGTTCATGGAGTTTTCTGAGGCTCACTGGACTCCGGTCAGCCCTCTAGCGTGGGCCCGGCCATCGGCAGGCCCGGGGGGTTGGCCCAACCGGCCTGCCCAGGCTGCCTTTCTCTCTGGTCGCCTCCTGGCCCGCTGTGGCCTCCACCGTCACAATTCATGCTGGTGCCGTGCTGCACACCCACTCCTGGTATGCCTGAGATTCTCCAGGGGCCAAGCCAGTCCTCCCTTGAGGCCCACTCTTCCAGGGCCAGGATGCTCCTGTGGAGCCAGCCCACCTCGGCTGGGGTCCCAGGGACTGGATGCCTGTCTGGTTAGCCTCTGTGTCCCAGACCTTGACTCGAGGCACCTGCAGTCCCACCAGCCCCCTGACTTTCAAGTCCTTTCAAGTCCTTGTGCCCTGACCAAGTTCTGAAGAAAAGAGGGCTCAGGGCCTCGAGGTGGCTCGCCCCGCCCCCCTCAAACTCACCTAGACGACTCCTCCTCCTGAGTCTATGAGCTCAGACATGGGGGCTCCATCTGTCTCTTCCTGAGGTCCCGAATCTTGTCCCTGCTCTGATTCTGTCAGCAGATCCTGAACACTCCTTGATGGGGACCCGTGCCTCCAAGGCTGACCCCAGCGCCAGCTGCCCTGGGGAAACTCCCCAGAACTCTCGGGGAAAGGCCCGAGAACCTTCCGAGGAAGCCTCCGGGACTCCTCTCTACTTGCTCTGTTTCTCTCCCGGCCCCACTGCCTTCAGGTATCAGGAAGAGGGCAGGCCCCTGCGCCTCCTCTCCCCTTCCCAGGTCGGCCAACAATACTCCAGCATGGGGCACTTCCTTTCTTTTCTGGAAACTCTCTAAGACATTGGACCGAAGGAACTGGCCTGAGGGGGGCTGACCGGGGCCGGTGCTGCTGGGTGCTCTACCCACGGAGGCTGCCGGGGGTCACGGACAGGAACCTCAGCCCAAGGGTGCTGGCCTTTCTCCTTTGCAAGAGTCCCCCAGGATCCACACAGCAACTCGAGCAGCCTTCCGCTCAGCCGGAGGAGGGCCAGGCTCCTCCGCCTGCTCTGGGTGGTGTGGCGTCTGGCCCTTCCTGCCGTTTCCAAGGCCTCCAGAAGCACCAACTCAGTTCTCAGTTACCTCCTCTGGCCAGAAGGTCTCACGCTGTCCTCCAGAGCTGCTCTGGGTCCAGGGCTGGCTCCATGACCACCCGATGGACGTGCTGGGCAGCATGGGCCCCGATAGCAGTCCCCAGCTGCTCTCCCACCCAACCCCAGCTGCCCGGCGGCTGGGCCCACGAGGGCTCTGGCGACACTTCCATAGGAAGGGGCCCGGCACTTTGTGATTGCCACGTGTCTCGTGTTAAGCCGCCCGCCCCCAGTGCAAATCTCTGTGTTTCACTCTCTCCTGAACAAAAATGTAAACCGACGCCGGAAAGCAAATGGTATCGAATACCTTTCTTGCCCACAAGGGTTTTTACAAAGAATGTGTCTCACTAGGAACTAGGACACTCATCGGCCCAAGACCAACTCCTGGATAAAAGGAACAAGGAGAATTGTGTTTGTAACGAGTTACAGGATCGTTTCTTTCCTGGATTTTAAACTTTTTGTTAAATTGTGAAATTATGGAGGAGTTTTATAGAAAAAAAAGTGAAATAAAGTCAGATGGGAAAGCAGACCCATGCATGTGCCTGGTTCCTCCTGTCGAGTTGGTGGGCAGGCGAGCGACGTAGCCTGGGGGCCCTTTAGCCCAACTCCCTGTCGTGGCCCCAGATCAGTGACCAAGAAGGGGAAAGAGGGTTGGGACCAAACCTGGTGGGGGCTGGGAGTGTGAGCAAGGCTGGTGTCCCGAAGAAATAGAGACGGCACCACCAGAAATTCAAGAGGGCAGAGAATTCGGCTCACGTCCTGCTTCTGATCTGTGCTCTTTACTTGGAAGCAGGCAGTAAGGTTTGGGTTGAGAAAAAATTTGGTTTCATAAGATGGATGCATGGATGATGGATGAACAGGTGGACGCATGGATGACGGATGAACAGGTGGACGCATGGATGATGGATGAACAGGTGGACGCATGGATGACGGATGAACAGGTGGACGCATGGATGACGGATGAACAAGTGGACGCATGGATGACGGATGAACAGGTGGACACATGGATGAACAGGTGGACGCATGGATGACAGATGAACAGGTGGACGCATGGATGACGGATGAACAGGTGGGTGCATGGATGACGGATGAACAGGTGGACGCATGGATGACGGATGAACAGGTGGACGCATGGATGACGGATGAACAGGTGGACGCATGGGTGACGGGTGAACAGGTGGACGCATGGATGACGGGTGAACAGGTGGGCGCATGGATGACGGGTGAACAGGTGGGCGCATGGATGACGGGTGAACAGGTGGATGGATGAGTGGATGGATGGTTTGATGGATGAGTGGATGATTGGGTGGACCACGGATGAATAAATGGATGGGTGGGTGACAGGAAGGAAGGGTGGATGAATGGATTGATGAATGGAAGGAAGGAAAGATGGATGGATGGGTGAGTGGATGGAAGGATGGATGGATCAGTGGGTGAATGGAAGGAAGGAAGGCTGGATGGATAGATAGGTGAGTGGAATGGATGGATGGATGGATAGAAAAATGTAGGCAAAGACTTTTTTTTTTTTTTTTTTTTTTTGGCCAGGAGCCAGCATGCCATCTCCCAGTTTCCCTATGGTGGGTTTTTCTCTGGCCTCTGAGTGGCAGAGCTCAGTGAGTCTCCAGGGGACAGAGCTGTCACTGGCCCCATTTGAGCAGATCTGTCCCCTCTGGGCTCCAGCTCCAGCTCCAGCTCCACCCAGAGGAGCAGGAGTTCCCTTCCTGAGCGGCCCACATTGCAGGGCCACCGTGGCAGCCACTGACTGAGATCGCTCTTGTCAGCAGGCAGCAGCTGGGGACTCGCGACTCGGGAGCATGTCTTCTCCCTTCTACTCTGGAGCCAAAAAATCCATTCCCAGCGTCAGAGTATGGCTTTCCCTGCCCTGTGACTTACCAGAGAAAGGTTCTTTTGGGCCTTGGGGGGATGGTTTTAGATCTGAGCTCCTAAAATAGGAATATGGAGTGAAAGAGGGTCTACAGTGGCCCCCTTCAGGGTTCTCAGACCCCCCAAAATGCAGTGGAAGGACCATGGATGTGTAAAAACATGGTTGGGCTTTCTGGCCGGGTGCTGTGGCTCACACCTGTAATCCCAGCACTTTGGGAGGCGGAGGCAGGCGGATCATTTGAGGCCAGGAGTTCAAGATCAGCCTGGGCAACATGGCGAAACCCTGTCTTTACTAAAAATACAAGAATTAGCCTGATCTAGTGGCGCACACCTGTAGTCCCAGCTACCCGGGAGGCTGAGGCACAAGAATTCGCTTGAACTTGGGAGGCACAGGTTGCAGTGAGCCAAGATCACACCGCTGCACTCCAGCCTAGGCAACAGGCGAGACCCTGTCTCGAAAAAAAAAAAAAAAAAGGCTGGGCGAGGTGGCTCACACCTCTAATCCCAGCACTTTGGGAGGCCGAGGCAGGTGGATCACCTCAGCTCGGGAGTTTGAGACCAGCCTGGCCAACAGGGTGAAACCTGTCTCTACTAAAAATACAAAAAAAAATTAGCTGGGTGTGTTGATGGACGCCTATAATCCCAGCTACTTGGGAGGCTGAGGCAGGAGAATCGCTTGAACCCGGGAGGTGGAGGTTGCAGTGAGCTGAGATCACGCCATCACACTCCAGCCTGGGCAACAAGAGCGAAACTACATCTCAAAAAAAAAAAAGAGTAAGGCTTTTCCTAAGAGTTCTCTCATGGACTCTTCATAAGTACTTGATGAAGTGGGCACTGCTTCAGATGAAGAAACAGCCTCAGCAAACTGACTTGCCTAGGATTTTTTCTTTTCTTTTTTTTTCTCTCTCTCTCTTTTTTGGAGGCAGAGTCACTCTCGCCCAGGCTGGTCTCGATCCTAACTGCAAGTGATCCATTATCAAGTTATCAAGTTTTCTTTGAAATGGTTTTTGGGCTCTTATGCCTTGTTTATGATGATTTTTTTTTTTTAAGTTCTTCCATGATTTCTCCTACAAATTCAATTCCTCTTCCCCCTTTTCCTGCCTCCCTTTGCTCTTTCTCACATTTCAGTTTGTTCCATCTGGAACTTATTTAGCCATGAGGTAGGGCCCCAACTCTATTTCCCCAATAGCTATGTAAGGCGATCCACCCCATTTATATATATTTTTTATTAATTATTATATTTCGAGATGAAGTCTCGCTCTCTCACCCAGGCTGGAGTGCTATGGTGCAATCTTGGCTAGCTGCAACCTCTGCCTCCCTGGTTCAAGCAGTTCTCCTGCCTCAGCCTCCTGAGTAGCTGGGATTACAGGCACCCATCACCATGCCTAATGGCTAATTTCTGTATTTTTAGTAGAGATGGGGTTTTACCATATTGGCCAGGATGGTCTCGAACTCCTGACCTCGTGATCCACCCACCTCGACCTCCAAAAGTGCTGGGATTACAGGCATGAGCCCCTGCATCCGGCCCACCCCATTTATTGAATGACCTGTCTTTCCTTCACTTATTTGAAATGGCGTCGTTGGTTGCATTTTTCAATTCCTGCATGCCTTTGTGGCTCTCCCTGGCTTCCTTCATATGCTCCCTACTGACCTCTGCATTTCCTCCACTGTGCGACCTGGTTAATATCTGGTAGTGGTAGCTTCCCTTTATTATTCTGCTTCAGAATTTTCCCAGATATTCTTGCATGCTTTTTTTCTCCATATAAATGAATCACCTTATGTTTCAGATTTTTTTTTTTTTTGATACGGAGTTTTGCTCTTGTTGCCCAGGCTGGAGTGCAGTGGTGCAATCTTGGCTCACTACAACCTCTGCCTCCCGGGTTCAAACAATTCTCCTGCCTCAGCCTCCTGAATAGCTGGGATTATAGGCATGTGCCACCACACTCAGGTAATTTTGTACTTTTAGTAGAAACAGGGTTTCTCCATGTTGGTCAGACTGGTCTTGAACTCCTGACCTCAGGTGATCTGCCCACCTTGGCCTCCCAAAGTGCTGGGATTACAGGCATGAGCCACTGCACCCCAAGTTTTGTTTTTTTTGAGGCAGGGGCCTCACTCTGTCCCCCAGGCTGGAGTGCAATGGCACGATCACGGCTCACTGCAGCCTTGACCTCTTGGGCTCAAGGGATCCTCCCACCTTGGCCTCCCAAAGTTCTGGGATTACAGGAGTAAACCACTGCACCTGGCCTTAATTTTTTAAAAATATGTCCTGGTTGGCACTTGGTGAATTCCTGGAGAATTCTCAGCAATTTTTTTCTTTTTCTTTCTTATTTATTTATTTTTTTGACATGGAGTTTCATTCTTACTGGCCAGGCTGGAGTGCTATGGTGGGATCTTGGCTTACTGCAACCTCCGCCTCCTGGGTTCAAGTGATTCTCCCACTTCAGCCTCCCAAGTAGCTGGGATTACAGGCATGCACCACCACACCCAGCTATATTTGTTTTTTTGGTAGAGCCAGCGTTTCACCATGTTGATCAGGCTGGTCTCCAACTCCCGACCTCAGGTGATCCGCTCGCCTTGGCCTCCCAAAGTCCTGGGATTACAAGCATGAGCCACCGCACCCGGCCCTCTCAGCGATGTTTTCTTTAGATGTTGCCTCTCCTCTGTCGTCCTCTTCTGGACATCCTATTATGTGGGTTGGAACCTCCAGGATTCAGCTCTCAGATCTGTAACCAACTCTCATTACGTGTATGTTACACTTTTTGAATTGCCCCGCGGTTCTTTTCCATTGCTTCATTTCGTTGTGCTTTTGTCTTTTCCTTTTTCGTCTTAATTATTATTATTATTTTTTAATAGAGACAGGGTATCACTAAGTTTCTCAGGCTGGCCTTGAACTCCTGAGCTCAGATAGTCCTCCCAAAGTGCTCAGCCTCCTAAAGTGCTGGGATTATAAGCACGAGCCACCATGCCTGGCCTCTTTTCTTCTCTAAGATTTTCAGTGTGGTACATTTCTAGGGACCTATCTTCAGGCTCACTGACTATTTCCTCAGCCATGTTCAGTCCACTGCCAAGCCCATTGGAAGCATGCTTTCTTTATATGTCAGTGTTTTTGATGACCATGTCCTTTTGATTTCTTAGAGTTTCCATCTCTCTGCTTACGAGGGCCCACCTGTTGTAGGCTCTGTCTGCTTATTCCATTAGAGCTCTTAGCATATTAATTATTATTTAAAATTGATAGCCAGGCACGATGGCTCATGCCTGTAATCCCAGCACTTTGGGAGACCGAGGCAGGCGAATCGTTTGAGGCTAGGAGTTCGAGACAAACCTGGACAACATGGTGAAACCCTGTCTCTACTAATAATGCAAAAAAAAACAAAAAATAGTCAGTGTGGTGGTGCACGCCTGTAATCCCAGCTACTCAATACTGGGTGAGTGCAAGGTTCCTGGGAGTCCCCAGTACCCGACACTCACAACATACCCTGTTTGGAGGTGGGATTCAGGGACAGTCCAGGCATGGACCTTGCTCTCAAGGGGTTCCCCAGTGTTCTGGATGAGTGGAGAGAGGGCTCAGTGCTGGAGAGCCTTGAGAAGTGGGGAAGGCTTTCTTAAAGAGGGGACATAAGAGTGGGGCTTCACAGGATGTATATGAGTTCAGTAGGTCAAGAATGTCTGGAAGGGTGAGTTGGGCATGCTCAGGACTGGGCCGTTGAAAAATCCCACTGAAAATAGATTTCAGTGGGAGCTTTTGTCACTCCCTGTCCTGAGGACTCTTCCTCAGGACCTCAGAGAAGGTCGGCTGGTGGCTTCCTGCCCCAAAACACTCCAGGGAGAGGCCAAGTGCCCCTTACCCTGCCATGATGGCACCAATGCTGGCAATGATCCACTCTTTGAAGTTGAGACTTGTGATCCCTACACTGTGGAAGCGCTCCAGGCCCAGCTAGGGGAGGGAGGCCCTCATGAGGCTGAGGCACTAGCAGGCCCAGTCATCCCCGCCCCACCTGCCTGGCAGCCTCAGGCTGAGAAGTTTGGCTCCCTTTTCTCTGTCACCTGTTTCTTCCTTATTCTTTTTCTTTTCCTTTTCCTTTTTTTTCCCTGAAACAAGGTCTTGCTCTGTCGCCCAGGCTGGAATGCATTGGTGCCATCACGGCTCACTGCAGCCTTGACCTCCCCAGCCCCAGCGATCTTCCCACCTCAGTCCTCCAAGTAGCTGAGGCTACAGGTGTACACCACCACACCTGGCTAATTTTTTAATTTTTTGTAGAGACGGGATCTCACTATGTCTCCTAGGCTGGTCTTGTACTCCTGGGTTCAGGCGACCCACTCGCCTCGGCCTTTCAAAGTGCTGGGATTACAACCACCTCGCCCGTCCTGTTTCTTCTGTTGGTCTGTTTTTTTTCCTCTGATAAAATAACCCATCCTCCTCATGACATGCAACCACACATTCATCTGGAACTGGGGCTCTCAGCCAGGGGGTGATTCTGTTCCTCAGGGGACATTTGGCAATACCTGGAAACATTTGGAGTTGTCATAGCTCGGGGAATGAAATGCCACTGGCATTGAGTAAATGGAGATTAGATACAGGACATTCCCCACCACAAAGAATGATTCGGCCCCTAAGGACAACAGCCCTGAGACTGAGAAATCCCAGGAAAAAACTACAAACAAAATACCTTCCTGACATTTTTTAAGCATGCATACTTCTCAGAGTTGGTGTGTTATCATAACCCGCCTTTGTTCACAAAACCATTCATCTTGACTGTTTCCCCCAGTCTTTAAATATTTCCCTGCAATATCAAATCAAACACTTCCACAATATTGTGTAGTATAGAGATGTCAGGATTTAATAATCCCCCTTATTGGTTGATACTTAGGATATGCTCTGGCTGCTGGGGTTTTTTTTGTTGGTTTCACTTTTTTTTTTTTTTTTTTTTTTTTGAGACAGAGTCTCGCTCCGTCACCAGGCGCAAGACTGGAGTGCAGTGGTGCAATCTCAGCTCACTGCAACCTCCGTCTCCCGGGTTCAAGCAATTCTCCTGCCTCAGCCTCCTGAGTAGCTGGGATTACAGGCATGCGCCACCATGCCCAGCTAATTTGTTGTGTTTTTAGTAGAGATGGGGTTTCACCATGTTGGCCAGGATGGTCTCGATCTCCTGACCTTGTGATCCGCCCGCCTCGGCCTCCCAAAGTGCTGGGATTACAGGCGTGAGCCACTGCACCTGGCCACTTTTTTTTTTTTTTTTTAAATGAGACAGGGTCTTGCTCTGTCACCCAGGGCTGGAGTGCAGTGGTGCATTCATGGCTTATGGCAGCCTTGACCTCCTTGACTCAAGCGATCCTCCCACCTCAGCGTTCTGAGTATGCATGCACCATCACACCTGGCTACTTTTTGTATTTTTTAGAGATGAGGGGGTCTCACTATGTTGTCCAGGCTGGTATGAGCCACTATGCCCAGCCTGGTTTCACTTTTTTTTTTAAATTGTGTTTTAGGTTTTGGGGTACATGTGAAGAACATGCAAGATTGTTGCATAGGTGCATACGTAGCAGTGTGATTTGCTGCCTTCCTCCCCTTCACCTATATCTGGCATTTCTCCCCATGCTATCTCTCCCCAACTCCCCACCCCCCACTGTCCCTCCCCTATTTCCCCCCAACAGACCCCAGTGTGTAGTGCTCCCCTCCCTGGTTTCACTTTTATTGGGTAAAATGTTGGGGTGAGCACCCTGGTAGCTCAAGCTCTGCCTACACACTGATTATCTGTGCTGACACCTAGATTGACTTAGCAGTTTAAGATGGCGTAACTCTCTTGGTTCCATTCACTCAGGTGAGTCTGTCGATCAGATCCAGGTGGGGCCCCTCCCTGACACTTCAGACTCTTGGATACAACTGCCTACCGCTCCTTTCCTCTTCTAACACGCACCTCAAGCCCAAACAGCCCAGCTAGGGGAGGGATGTTACCCACAACCCTTATCCCTAAACCTCCTCCCTCTACTCCTCAACCTTCCATGATATCAGACAACAGCAGCTCCATCCTTCAAGTGGCACCAACCAGAATCTTTGGTTATTTTCAGTGGCTTTTTCTGAGACACCCAAGAAATTCTGTGGGCTCTGCTTTCAGAATCTGAACACTTCTCACCCTCTCCCCTGCTACATGTTGGTCCAAACTATCTTCATCTCAATCTCAGCTGGTCTCTTTCCACTCAGCCTGTCCTCCCCACAGCAACCAGAGGGCGCCTGTGAGCACCTGAGTCAGGGCACGTCCCTCCCTTGCCTCTACAGCTCCCACCCCTGGTGGTGTGGGAAGCCAAGGCCTCCCCAAAGCCCACCAGGCATTGCACGACCTTCCCATCTTCTCCCTCTCTCACTCTGATCTAGCCACACAGGCCTCCTTGCTGTTCCTTCAACACAGCAGGCGCTGCTCTGCCTCAGGGCCTTTGCACAAACTGTACCCTTGACCTGGAACACCATCCCCTAGATCTTTCCTCTTCATTGAAGTCTTTGTTGAAATACCGCCCTCTCTCAGGCTCTCCTTAGCCACTTTTTTTTTTTTTTGAGACAGAGTCTCACTCTGTTTCCCAGGCTGGAGTGCAGTGGCTCGATCTCAGCTCACTGCAACCTCTGCCTCCCGGGTTCAAGTGATTCTCTTGCCTCAGCCTCGTGAGTAGCTGGGATTACAGGCGGGCACTACCACACCCAGCTAATTTTTTTATTTTTAGTAGAGACGGAGTTTCACCATATTGGCCAGGCTAGTCTCAAACTCCTGACCTCAAGTGATCCACCCTCCTCTGCCTCCTAAAGTGCTGCGATTACAGGTGTGAGGCACTGTGCCCGGTCAGCCACCATATTTTTAAATTCTGCCCCCACACAGTGGGTTACTCTTTTACCTACTTGGATTCCCCTGAATTACCACTGTCTACCTATTGTATCATTTACTTGTTTATTACATTGACTGAGGAAGTCACAGGAGGTCTCTTATCCCCTTTCCTAATCTGAAAAATGAGCATTCATTCATTCAACAAACACCAGAGGGCTGCCGCTGGTACAGCAACAAGGCAGTCTGGCCTCTCGCCCTCAGGGAATTGACCAAGTAAACAACTAAATGACCATGGTAACAGGTAGCTATGATGATGAAAACTGGGCAGATTTTTTTTTTGTTTTGTTTTTGAGACAGAGTCTCGCTTTGTTGCCCAGGCTGGAGTGCAGTGGCGTGATCTCCGCTCACTGCAACCTCCACCTCCCGAGTAGCTAGCTGGGATTACAGATGTGCCACCATACCTGGCTAAGTTTTGTATTTTTAGTAGAGACAGGGTTTCACCATGTTGGCCAGGCTAGTCTCGAACTCCTGGCCTCAAGTGATCCGCCCACCTCGGCCTCCCAAAGTGCTGGGATTACAGGCGTGCGCCACCGCGCCCGGCCTTTATATATATATATTTTTATATGTAAACTCTTTATGTAGGGAAACAGAGGCACAAAGAGGCAAAGTATGTCTTGCAAGAAAACGTGGCTGATGGCTCCGCTGGGATCCGAACAAGTCTCCCTAAGGTTGCAGCTTTTGATGTCTGGCTCTTAGGCAGCCTCAGAGAATCCATTCAAATAAACAAGCAGGTCAGACAGGTGTTAGTTACGGGAGAGTAACACTACGCAGGCGCGTGGGAGGGTTGGGGGCAGAGTGGCGCGCAGGCGCAAGAGGCAAGGCGGAGGTGGGGCAAGGCGGCCCTGGAACGGTGCGCAGGCGCAGAAGCGGGCGGGCCGTAGCGGAGGGCAGGAAAGGCGCACAGGCGCAGGAGGCGATGGCAACAAGGCCCTGGAGCGATACGCTGGCGCAGGCGGCGAAATAAGTGGCGCGCAAGCGCAGGAGGGTGGGTGCAGGGGAAGCGCGCAGGCGCAGTAGGAGCGGGAGAGGCGCGCAGGCGCGGGTCTTCTGGCGGCACTTTCAGAAAAGCTTTGGCGGCGCCCGGGCACTCCTCGAGGTACTCGATGTAGGTGAGCAGGTGGCAACTGTCTCTGTAGTTGGAGCCGGGCGCGATGTATTTGGGGTACGTGATGGCCGTGTTCGTGACCATGTCGTGCACGGCGAGGGGGTGTCTCGTTGCTGTTAGTCCTTGCTGAGCCGCAGTCGCGCCTCTCCGTCGCGCTCCGTGGTCCGAGTAGCTCAGCCCGCAGACAGGCGGGTCGGCGGCAGCCGAGACCCCCAGGTGGACCCAGAGATAAGCGGGCGGGTGGCGTGTCAGCGGCAAAACCAGGGAGAGATGGGGGCACAGGCAGGGGCGTGGCCCTCAGAGATGGCAGACACAGGAGGCGTGAGGTATGAAGTGGATTGCCAAGGGAGAAAGAGATGACCAGCGAGGCACAGAAGGGGATGCGGGGGACAGGTGGACAGTCAGATGTACTGACCCAGAAAGAGGAGTTCAGCAGTACGCCCACCAGCAAGCAGACAGGTCAGCTGCAGGCTCACTGTCCCTGCCCGGCGCCTTCTTCTCCCCAGTGACCAGACACTTCTGACAACTGCTGACCACATGCACCCCCTCCACCCAGCCTGACACCCTATGACGGTGCCTTGCATGCTCCCATCCCATCAAGGCAACCTCTGAAGGGACAGATGGAACCCTAAAGATCTCAACACTGGCTGAGCTGCCCTCGGCCAGCCCAGAATCGCCAGCTCCCCCACTCTCACAAACTGGCTTCTCTGGGAACCCCACTATGCTCACCCAGGAGCCAAGGAGTCCCAGCCTCTGGTTTTCTTTTCTGGATGTTGAGTGCCTTTCTGCCATGGACGCTGAACCATGCCCTGGGCCCATATACATAGCAATATGATTCACAATACCCAGAAGGTGGAAGCAACCCAAGTGTCTACTGATGGATAAGTGGACAAATTTATCCACATATATATGTATATACACACACATGTGTACATACATCATGAAATATTACTCAGCCTGAAAAAAGAAATGCTAATACATGCTAAACATGGATAAGGCCAGGCATGGTGGCTCACACTTGTAATCCCAACACTTTGAGGGGCTGAGATGGGAGGATCTGTTGAGTCCAGGAGTTCAAGGCCAGCCTGGGCAACATAGGGAGACCCTATCTCTATTTAAAAAAAATAATTATTAAAAACTTGAAAACATTTTTAAAAAGGAGGAACCATGGCCGGGCGCGGTGGCTCACGCCTATAATCCCAGCGCTTTGGGAGGCCGAGGTGGGTGGATCATGAGGTCAAGAGATCGAGACCATACTCGTCAACATGGTGAAACCCCGTCTCTACTAAAAATACAAAAACATTATCTGGGCATGGTGGCGCGTGCCTGTAATCCCAGCTACTCAGGAGGCTGAGGCAGGAGAATTGCCTGAACCCAGGAGGCGGAGGTTGCAGTGAGCCGAGATTGCGCCATTGCACTCCAGCCTGGGTAACAAGAGCGAAACTCCGTCTCAAAAAAAAAAAAAAGATGAACCATGAAGACATTATCCTCAGTTAAATAAGCCAGAAAATGACAAATATTCTTACAATTCCACTTTTAAGGTGCTTAAAGTAGTAAAATTCAAGAGACAGAAAGTAGAATGATAGCTTTCAGGGGAAGGAGGAATAGGGAATTGTTTGATAGATGTGAAGTTTCAGTTTGAAAAGGTGAAACTTCTAGAGATACATGGTGTTTATGGTTGTACCACACTGTGAATGTGTTTAATGCCACTGAACTGTGTACTTAAAAAGGGTTAAAACGACACATTTTATGTTATGTATATTTTACCACTGTTAAATTTTAAAAGCCTTCCTGACATTAGTAGATTCTTAGCATTTCTCAAAGAACGTTGAGATAACTTTAAGAGAACAGTGAGACCAAGGTGAGAATCACTGTAGAAAATACATACGTTCCTCTCCTGTATTTGAGCTTCCCCCACTTGACAATATGATCAACCACTTGTATTTCCTTGATGACGAATCAATATTGAAAAGGAAGTGAAAAAATACTTGCAAAATATATGTGCATCTCTGTAAAAAGGTTACACATTTTGAGAACTAGGTTAGCAGTGAGGTGTCTAGATATAATATTAACATACAAAAATCAACAGCATTTCCATATACCAACATTAACTACCTAGAAAACCTAAAAGTGGGGAGATCACATGGACAGTAGAAACAAACTATAAAATAAAATTATGTTGACCAAAAATTTTACAGTATAGTTATGGATAAAACTATAAAGGTTTGGCCGAATTCAGTGGTTGATACCTGTAACTTCAGTGCTTTGGGAGGCCAAGACAGGAAGATCCCTCGAGCCCAGAAATTTGAAGTTACAGTGAATTGGGATCACATCAGTGTACTCCAGCCTGGGTGACGCAGTGAGGCCCTGTATCTATTTTTTAAAAAATCAAAAAGGGGCCGGGCATGGTGGCTCACACCTGTAATCCCAGCATTTTGGGAGGCTGAGCTGGGTGGCTCACGAGGTCAAGAGATTGAGACCATCCTGGCTAACATGGTAAAACCTCGTCTCTACAAAAAATACAAAAATTAGTTGGGTGTGATGGCGTGCACCTGTAGTCCCGGCTACTCAGGATACTGAGGTAGGAAAATTGCTTGAACCTGGGAGGCGGAGGTTGTACCACTGAACTCCAGTATGAGAGTCCATCTTAAAAAAAAAAGTCAAAAAGGTTTACTAACAGAAACACAAAAATGCAGAAAAAGTGGCATGAGCTATACCTCAGAAAGGTTACTGTTTTCACTGTGAGAGCTGAAACAAGAAGCCAGAGCATTGCCTTGTTCGGCCTCAGCTGGAAAGGTACAGTGGGCCACTCAAATTTTTCACTCCTCTGTGTATGTCCTGGACTGACCTCTAAAGTGCCATAAATATTGATTTGGGGGTTACCAGTAAATTTTAGCGAGGAACCAGATTTGTAAATACGGAATTGGCAAATAATGAGGACCAACTGTACTAACTTATTAAAAAGTAAAAGCCCACCAAATAGTTCAGGAGGGCCATTGATGTGGTTTGGATATTTGCCCCTGCCGAAATCTCATGTTGTATTGTAATCCCCAGTGCTGGAGGTGGGGCCTGGTGGAGGTGTTTGGGTCATGGCGTGACTTGGTGCTGTCTCCCTCGTGGCTTGGTGTTTGCTGTCTTCACAATATTGAGTTCTCGAAAGATCTGGTCATTTAGGAATGAGTGGCACTCTCTGGCTTGCTCTGGCTTTCACCATGTGATGTGCCCGTTCCCCTTTTGCCTTCCACCGTGATTGTGATCTCCCTGAGGCTTCACCAGAAGCTGAATAGGCCCCAGCACCATACTTTGTGTAAAGCCTGTAGAACCATGAGCTAATTAAACCTCTTTTCTGTATATATGGTCCCATCTGAGATATTCCTTTATAGCAATGCAAGAATGGCCTAACACAGCAATCAAATATGACATTACTCTTATCTGCATTGCATTAATTTTTTTTCGCAAGGAGAATGCTATTTAAAGTTTCTGGTATATTAAGAAAAATGAAACTCAAAAGGGGCTCTGGCCTGCCTCTGAGTATCTAGAACCTTAAGGAACACTGGGAGTTTTGTTGCTCCTGATAACGCTGTTTCTCTTCAGGCTGGGAGATGTTCCCTCTCCCACTCTGCCTACTAATATTTCAGGGACACACTGTGAATATGCCATATCAGCTCTGGTCTGCTTATAATGGACTGTTGGATGGGAGAGGAATAAACTATCTTCTTTAAGGTGTTACTGAATTTTACTGCAACAGCAAAACTCATCCCTAATGATGGAATTAGTCAAGAGTCATACCTTGACTCTTTAGTTAACCAAGACTGACTGTGTTGACGATAACCATGAGCTCATACTGAGGACTTTCTGGAGTCAGACACTGCATTCCCTGTACCTCATCTCCATGTCCTTTCATGGCCACCCTCTGAGATGGGGATCTGCTTTCTAGATTTAAAATCTCTGAGCCTCTGACAATGGAAATCACAGCTGCTCAGAATTTGAACCCAGAACTGATTTCAGAGTCCAAGCCTCTCCCCATCCCACTAAACAAAGGACAAAAGTGTTTTTGTGTCACACCAAAAATCAAGACGTGGGACCCTGAAGTACTTTTTTTTATCAGAACTTGTTGGAAAAGTTTCCCAGTTGCTTCCAGGCAGGTGAGTTGATTTTGGGGCCCAGTTCTTAAAATTTGTGAAGGCTTTTTCTTTCTAATGTCTCATCAAGTCCCCCGAGGAGAAGAAAATCAAATGGGAGCCCGCAGTTCAGATTTTTCTTCTAAAACAGGCAGTTCTTTGTAGACTTCCCAGTAGGCTTCCCTGGGATCATGACTTGAAAGTTCATAGAAAGATCAACAATGATTTTATAGCTTTGAAAGGTATGGCAGGTTCTTCTAGGGAGCACTTCTTCAACAGATGAACAATCAAGAAACTGACCAATAAGGAATGTGGCTTCTTAAATACAGGAGGAAGGGCTTCTATCCAGAGCAGCACTTAACTTATTGCAATGAGGTCTTCCTGCTGAAGGCTGGAAGAGGAGAAACACAAGTTATCACATGAGGATTATTGTACTATGTGCACTCAGTCTCCAAGATCCCACAGTTACCATATGATGAAAATATTCCGGAGTGAATTGATCCATTTATAAATTGGCCCTCACCCAAAATCTCTCCACAATGAACTTGTTAGAGGGCACTATCCAAAAGAAGTACTACCGGAGCTACCTATGCAATTTAACAATGTATAGCAGCCACATTTGAAAAAAGGAACTTGGGCAGGCACAGTGGCTCACACCTGTAATCACAGCACTTTGTGAAGCTGAAGCAGGAGGATTGCTTGAGGCCAGGAGTTTGAGACCAACCTGGGCAACACAGAAAGACCTCATTCTACAAAAATATTTAAAACATTAGGTATGAATGTACCACTGCACTCCAGCCTGAGCAACAGAGCAAGACTCTATCTCTAAAAAGTAAATAAAAAATTAAAACTGGTAAAATCACTTAGAATAATATATTTTCTATAACCCAATTTTCCAAAATAGCATCTCAACATATAATCAAGATTTTAAAATGCTGATGAGATATTTTATATTCTATTTTGTGTGTGTTTATAAAAGGGTCTGTCTCTCACCCCCACATCAATGTCCAACAGTTTTTCATTCAACTGTAAAGTGAAATTGGAAATCTTTGCAGAAGACGAGGAACTATGAATGTGGTACATTGAACTGCTGGGCCCACCCACAAGACATCAACAGATGAAGGTGTGGAATGGTTTAAACCAGTCAACAGTGAACAAAGGACAATGGAGACGGTGAGTTACAGGCTCAGTTGTATCCCTCCACATTTCATATGTTGAAGTCTTAACCTTTAGTACCTCTGGATGTAACTTTTTTGGAAACAGGATCATTATAGAAGTTAACATGAGGCCATTAGCGTGGGCCCTAATCTTACTAATCTGTCCTCATAAAAAGGGGAAATTTGAACACAGAGACACCCAGAGGGAAGATGGTGTGAAGACACAGAGAGAAGACAGCCATCAGCAAGCCAAGGAGAGGGGTTGGGATGGATCCTCCCCTCACAGCCCTCAGAAGGAACTAAACCAGCCCGCCTCTTGATCTCACACTTTTCACCTCCAGATCTGTGAGACAAGAAATTTATGTTGTTTAAACATAAATTTAAACAACATAAAACCACAGCCCTCCAGTCTGTGGTACTTCGTTATGTATCCCCAGCAAACTAAGATGTGGGTTGGCTTGTGGCATTAAAACACTTTGCCCATGTAAAGGTTACAGGCAGTCTGTAGGACAAGTGAAGATGCAGTCTACTTTCTGTCTGCACTGTGCATCTAGCTATATTAAAGAGAAAAACAACTCAACGGCCGGGCGCGGTGGCTCAAGCCTGTAATCCCAGCACTTTGGGAGGCCGAGGCGGGTGGATCACGAGGTCAAGAGATCGAGACCATCCTGGTCAACATTGTGAAACCCCGTCTCTACTAATACAAAAAAATTAGCTGGGCATGGTGGCGCGTGCCTGTAATCCCAGCTACTCAGGAAGCTGAGGTAGGAGAATCGCCTGAACCCAGGAGGCGGAGGTTGCGGTGAGCCGAGATCGTGCCATTGCACTCCAGCCTGGGTAACGAGAGTGAAACTCCGTCTCAAAAAAAAAAAAAAAAAAAAAAAGAAAAACAACTCAACAACTATCAGTGATTTGTGGTGTCATGGAGGAGGCTCCCTCTGCACATGTCTTGGGGAAAGGAGAGGAGAAATGGTGGGTAGTGGAAGTTCAAGTCTCCATCCCTTATTATCTGTGTAATAGGCCAGCACACCTCATTCCCTGGATTCCTGGCAAGTAGAACTTTTTCCACTAAAGTTTCTAACAAAAGGCCTTCTCCAAATAAGACCCAATGAGACATTTGTGATGTATTGCCTCCTACTTTCTAGAAAAGGCAGGAAGCACAGCTGACACCATTGGTGGCCAACTGAAGGAGTTTACATACCCTACCATGACCCTGGTAGAGTAGAGACCGCATGAGTTGAAGCCTGCTACTCAGAACCCACTGCAACTCGTGTGTGTGTATGAGTGTGTATGTGTTTTGAAGCCTGCTACTCAGAACCCACAGCAGCTGTGCACATGTGTGTGTCTATGTTGTGTGTGTCTTTTGCAATTCCAATCACAGATCTGCCCTCTCTTGGACTCAGAGGGCTCAGAGGAGCCCTCTCTTGGGGTCTGAATGCACCGCCCAGCAAAGCTAAATGCATTGCCCAGCAAAGCCAAGCAACTGAATCTCACCATCAGGACAGCTGAGAGCAGCTCCATCTAAGCAGTCAGTGGTACATTCGATCAATTTGTTTTTTGTATTTCTGGGCTATAAAATGTCTCTTAAGTTTCACTGTTGGACCTATTGAGAAAGGAGAAATCAGTGGAGTTGTGGAAATAAAAGAAAATTCCACATACCCATGCATGACCAGGCAGCAGAGTCCCATGCTTGGGGCTAGGCTGGGTGGCTGACTGTGCCATTGACTTTCAGGGTGTGTCGCTTTTGCTGTCTGTATGGGGATGATAAAACTTTCATGTGGTCCTTCAGCTGTAATGAGGATTCTGTGAGCTGGAAGGTGGAGAGCATGCTGCACTCTGTGCCTGATGTGGACTGTGCACCCAATGGAGGAGGGATATCATCATCTGAAACCATGCCCCTATCCCCATTTTACAGGTGAGGAAACTGGGGATTAGAGAGGACCAGTTCCTATGAGGTCAGCCGGCAAGTGCATGGCAGAATCAAGGCTCAAACTGGGAGTTGTCTGCTCCCATAGCCCAGGACATTCATTGAAAGCCTCTGAGTCACCAGGGGCTCTGGGTGTCTCAAGCAACCCCACAAGGACTGTGTTTTCAACTGATAGATGAAAAGACCACCAGCCTGGACAACATGGCAAAACATCTCTACAAAACAAAAAGAAAAAATTAGCCATTCATGGTGGTGCACACTTGTCCCAGCCACTCAGGAGGCTGAGGTGGGAGGATCACTTGAGCCTGGGAGTTCAAGGCTGCAATAGCAAGCCGTGATCCTGACATCATACTCCAACTTGGGTGACAGCGAGACCCTGTCTCAAAACAAACAACAACAATAACAAAACACACAAGACTCAGTGGGACAAATCCCTTCCCTGTGTAGAGGGGACAGGATTTGAACCCAGGTTGTTCAATGCCACATGCTTACTCTGACTCTTCCATCCACACCATCAAATTATAGCCGAGTGCTAGTAGAATTCAGTATCCCCACTCTGGAGTGAGCCCTACCCTCATGGGGGAAGAGAGGCAAAAATACAACTCATACAGAGAATAATGTCATGTTCTGATGCTTTATGGAGGCAAGAAGACAGGGTGGTATAATGGGGATGATGGCAAGCTACAGGGTGAATTATTAAGGACAATGGCAAGCCACTTTAGCCACCATGGTCAGGGAAGGCAGAAACCATGCCTATAAACTTTATAAAATTAATCAGAGGAGAAGGGAGGGGGAGAAACTAAGTCAGCCACACCTACAGCACACTCAGCATTCATCATTTTGCTCTCTGATCCCTTCCTCATAGCTAGCTGTTTGCCTGTTGCTCCAGAATCACAAAAAAACCCAGTTGCAAGATACAGTTCCCCTTAACTGCTCTACAGATAATGTATTAAACACTGTGAAAGGTTAAGTTTTCCTTTTTTTTTTTAATCTGCCTTGAAAAGTTATCCTTACTTAACCGTTGTGAAAGGGTATCCTTGAGATATCCTTTCAAGTCCTGCATACCAGTGAAACTACTGATGCCTACTGATCTGAAGGACCCCACAGGAGCTGACTTACCAAAGACCGTAGCTTCCACATCCTGATGATTTCATCCCTTTTACCCCAACCAATCAATGACTCTAATTTTCTAGCCCTTCAACCCCAAAGATCCCCTTAAAACCCCAGCCCAGAATTCCTCAAAGAGAGATTTGAGGGTTCCTTCCATCTTGGTTGACTTCCCTGCAAGGGAATTTAATTTCTTTTTTTTGTTTGTTTTTTGTTTTTGTAGGTTTGTTTTTTATTTTTGAGACAGGGCTCACTCCATTTCCCAGGTTGGAGTGCAGTGGCATGATGATGACTCACTGCAACCTTGACTTCCCCCAGCTCAACCAATCCTCCCACCTTAGTCTCCCGAGAAGCTGGGCATGTGCCACCATACTCAGGTAATTTTTGTATTTTTTGTAGAGATGGAATTTCACCATGTTGCCCAGGTTGGTCTCAAACTCCTGGGCTCAAGCAGTCTGCCCACCTCAGCCTCCCAAAAGTGTTGGGATTACAGGCATGAGACTGTGCCTGGCCATAATTAAGACACTGTGCCTTTCTTTGCTGCAACCCCTCCTGGCTCAATATATTGGTATATTACTGTGCAGTGGGCATACAGACCTAGTGGTCCTGTACAAGGCTGCTCTGAGGAGGAAGAGGCCTGTAGGGTGAGACCTGGACAATGAGAAGGAGCCATTCATGCAAGGAACTGAGGGGGAAGGGCACTCCCAGGAAGGCAGACTGGCAGATGCAAAGGCCCTATAGCTGGACAAAGCCCAGAGAGATGCAGGAACATCAAAAAAGCCCATGGATTTGGAGCAGAGTTAATGAAAGGTCAGAAAGAGAGAGATTGTATAGCTCTATAGTAAGGAGTTTGGATTTTATTTCCAGGATGGGGAGCTGGGGACTAGTTAGCTAGAGGTGGCAGCATCCCTCTCCTGGTTCCTGGCTGATCTCATAGACCCTCTGACCTTCAGGAAAGGACCTATCTCTTCAGAGCCCACACAGTCCCAGGTGCTAACAAGGGACCAGCCTCAAAATGTCATGGCCACTCACCTAGCTCTCCACCATACATGGAAAAGTCCTTCTCCAAGATGACCCACTTTTGAATCTTCTGCTCATTGCTCGTGGCTTCCTGGTTCACAGCATTGATGCCTTCCTGGATGGCCTTGTAGACCAGGGAGTCTTGCTGCTTCACAATCTCAGTCACAGTAGATGCCCAGCTACCCAGACCCTGACAGAAGTTGATGGCCTCCAAGGTCAGCTTGTCCAGAGGTTCTCCACTCATCTGATTGATCTCATACTGCCCCAGGACACCCCTGTCACCACACACTCTCCTTGGCCAGCACCCCTCCCCAGGCCCAAAGACCAAGAAGTGGGTCTTGAACCCACAGGTGTACCCTCCTGACCTTGGGGTGCGGCCAGGGAGTGCAAGGCCAGCAGAGACCCCCGCTAATGACAGCAAACCCATGTTACCTTCAGCATCAGCAACATGCTCAGAAACTTCAGTTTATCTCCTACTAACATGGCGTTACTGATGATGGGGATCTTCTTCTTAATCAAGGTCTCAGTGGGAATGAGGGGCACGTTTTCACCACCGGGAGTGATAAGGATTTCTGGAACAGAGCTTGGCTTGGTACGTGTCCCACCATGACAGCGTGGAACCCCCACCCCCTTGGAGATCAGAAGGGCAGTTGCTGGCATGGCCAACACTCACCCAGAAAGCCCCAGAAGCACAGGAGGACCTGGCCCTCTTCCCCCACCCACTTTTAATTCCCATCAAGTGTCCAAGTTGTGTCTTCCTCTTGGACAGCATCTTAATAATTAATTGCCTGTTTCCTATTTCCTGGTCCACCAGTTTCTTTTGTATGTCCTCCTTGAAAGATAGTGAAGCCTTTTTTGGCCACACCTGGTCTGTCTGTCTCTTGCTTCTTAATCACTTAGTAACCCCAACAGAATGTGATGTAATTCCGGTCTTACCCCCAGGGACATGTGTAGCAACCCTAATTTTGGCAAACTCTGAAAGAATCTTTCTCAGTCTCTGTGCCTTTTCCTGCCCTAGACCCACTGGTCACTTGTTCTTTCATCCCAAGATGCTTCCCTCTTTCTGTCCCACCCACCCAAACTCACTCCCGCTTGTCCCAAAGGAACACACAAAGTCACCTTTACTGTGGTCGTTAATAGCAGTAATAATTATCAATGTGACCATGAAATGGGTATCAGTGTTGTAACTCCTCCTTGGGGTAAGAGTGCTCTGAGTGGGAACTACTCTCCACGTTTTAATGTATGTGATTTGGGTGGGTTGGACTGCAGGGGTGAGCATGTGACCAGCTCTGACCAATCAGCATATTTCACCCCCAACAGTGATTCATTCTGAGAGAGATCTTGGCCCGAGGATCCAATGAGAGGCCTCATTTGCTGAAAACATTGAGAATAATACACTCTAGTCCCTTGGGGGGTTAGAGGTGAGCCTAGACTGTTGGTAGCTTTCTTGCTATCAGATGGCAAAATTTGTTTAAGAATAGCAGCGACTGGGCACCGTGGCTCACACCTATAATCCTAGCACTTTAGGAGGTGGAGGCAGGTGCATCATCTGAGGTCAGGAGTTTGAGACCAGCCTGGCCAACATGGTGAAGCCTGTCCCTACTAAATATACAAAAATTAGCCAGGCGTGGTGGTACGTGCCTGTAATCCCTGCTACTCAGGAGGCTGAGGCAGGAGAATCACTTGAACCTGGAAGGCGGAAGTTGCAGTGAGCTGAGATCATGCCACTGCACTCCATCCTGGGCAACAAGAGTGAAACTCCATCTCAAAAACAAAAACAAAACAAAAGTCTGGGTGCGGTGGCTGACGCCTGTAATCCCACCACTTTGGGAGGCCGAGGCAGGCAGATCACCTGAGGTCACAAGTTCGAGACCAGCCTGACCGACATGGAGAAACCCTGTCTCCACTAAAAATAAAAAATTAGCCAGGTGTGGTGATGCATGCCTGTAATCCCAGCTACTCGGAAGGCTGAGGCAGGAGACTCGCTTGAACCCAGGAGGCAGAGGTTGCAGTGAGCTGAGATCGCACCATTGCACTCCAGCCTGGGCAATAAGAGCAAGACTCCTGTCTCAAAAAAAAAAAAAAAAAAAAAAAAAAAAAAAGCATCAGCGGCCAGGCACAGCAGCTGATATCTGTAATCCCACCACTTTGGAAGCCCAAGGTGAGCGGATCACTTGAGCCCACAAGTGCAAGACCAGCCTGGGCAATATGGTAAAACTGGGTCTCTGCAAAAAATTAGCTGGGTGTTGTGGCACACACCTATAGTCCAACTTAGTCAGAAGGCTGAGGTGGGAGAATCACCTGAGCCTGGGAAGTCAAGGCCACAGTGAGTCATAATTGCACCACTGCCTTCCAGCCTGGACAACAGAATGAGACCCTCTCTCAAAATAGTACCAGCACAGAGGAAAATTCAAGAAACAAATTTTAAAATTTCTTATGACCTCATTTTGGCACCCAGATTCAGCCAGCTGACCTTTTCAGTTATGTTGAGTCAACAGTTTTGCCGTTTTTTTCCCCAAACCTATTTAAACCCATGTTAAGTGGGTTTTAATAAAAACGTACTAAGTGTTCTCCATCAGGTTTTGGCAAACTGTGGCCCACAGTGGCCAAATCCAGGCCACTATCCAATTTCGTATGACCAAAAGCTAAAAATGAGTTTTACATTTTGTAAGTTGCTGGAAGTCAAAAGAAGAATATTTTTGACATATAAAAATTATGATACTCATATTGGCAGCTGGCCGCACTCATTCTTTATGTGTTGTCAACAGCTGTTTTTGTGCTACAAACCACAGAGTTGAGAAGCTGCAACAGAGACGCATGTTTTGTGAACCCAAAAATATTTACCAAAGGGCCGTCTTCAGGAAAAGTTGGCTTACCCTTGTTCTGTACTTCCTTTAATCCTTACAACTCTGTAGATTATTATCCTCTGAAATTGCAGAAGAAAATGGTACTTTTTTTTTCAATTAATTTATTTACTTTAGGTGCATACTATATCTGGCATTTCTCCCCATGTTATCCCTCCCCACCCTCCCCTCCCTTCCCACCCCCCACTGTCTCTCCCCTACCCCCCTCAACTGCCCCCAGTGTGTGATGCTCCTCTCCCTGAGTCCACATGTTCTCGTTGTTCAACACCCACCTATGAGTGAGAACAGGCGGTGTCTGGCTTTCTGTTCTTGTGTCAGTTTGCTGAGAATGATGGTTTCCAGATTCATCCAAGTCCCTACAAAGGACACAAACTCGTTTTTTATGGCTGCGTCGTATTCCATGGTGTATATGTACCGCATTTTCTTTGTTCAGTCTGTCATTGATGGGCATTTGGGTTGATTCTATGGAAGTCTAGTATTTCTTTTTTTTTTTGAGACAGAGTTTCCAGTCGACACTCAGAAACAGCTTGTTCAGTTTCCAAGTGGTTGTGTGGGTTTGCATGTGTTTCTTGATCCTGAGTCCTAGTCTGACTGCGCTGTGGTCTGATAGACTGTTATGATTTCTGATCTTTTGCATTTGCTGAGGAGTGATTTGCTTCTAATGACATGGTCAATTTTAGAGTAGGTGTGATGTGGTGCTGAGAAAAATGTATATTCTGTGGATTTGGGGTGGAGCGTTCTGTATATGTGTATTAGGTCCACTTGGTCCAACTCTGCATTCAAGTCCTGGATATCCTTGTTAATTTTCTGTCTCATTGATCTGTCTAATATTGACAGTGGAGTGTTGAAGTCTCCCACTATTATTGTGTGGGAGTCTAAATCTCGTTTTAGGTCGTTAAGAACTTGCTTTATGTATCTGGGTGTTCCTGTGTTGGGGGCGTATATATTTAGGATACTTAGTTCTTCCTGTTGGCTTGATCCTTTTACCATTATGTAGTGTCCTTCTTTGTCTCTTTTGATCTTTGTTGGTTTGAAGTCCATTTTATCAGAGACTAGGATTGCAACCCCTGCTTTTTTTGTTCTCCATTTGTCTGGTAAATCTTCTTCCATCCCTTTATTTTGAGTCTATGTGTGTCTTTGTATGTGAGATGGGTTTCCTGAATACAGCACACCGATGGGTTCTGACTTTTTATCCAGTTTGCCAGTCTGTGTCTTTTGATTGGGGCATTTAGGCCATTTACATTCAATGTTAATATTGTTATGTGTGGATTTGATTCTGCCATTTTTTTACTGGCTGGTTTTCTTTCCCATTAGTTGACTCATTTTCTTCATTGCATTTTTGGTCTTTGCCAACTGGTTTGCTTTTGCAGTGACTGGTACTTGTTCCTTTCCATACTTAGTGTATTCTTTCAGGAGCTCTTGTAGGGCAGATCTGGTAGTGACAAAATCTCTCAATAATTGCTTGTCCGTAAAGGATTTTATTTCTCCTTCACTTATGAAGCTTCGTTTGGCTGGATATGAGATTCTGGGTTGAAAGTGCTTTTCTTTATGGATGTTGAATATTGGCCCCCACTCTCTTCTGGCTTGTAGGGTTCCTGCAGAAAGATCTGCTGTGAGTCTGATTGGCTTCCCTCTGTGGGTGACCTGGCCTTTCTCTCTGGCTGCCCTTAGCATTTTTTCCTTCATTTCAACCCTGGTGAATCTGACGATTATGTGCCTTGGGGTTGCTCTTCTTGAGGAATATCTTTGTGGAGTTCTCTGTATTTCTTGAATTTGAAATTTGGACTGTCTTGCTAGGCTTGGGAAGTTCTCCTGGATAATATCCTGGAACATGTTTTCCAGCTTGGATTCATTCTCCCCATCATATTCAGGTACACCGATCAAGTGTAGATTAGGTCTCTTCACATAATCCCATATTTCTTGGAGGCTTTGTTCATTTCTTTTCACTCTTTTTTCTCTTATCTTGCCTTCTCTTTTTATTTCATTGAGTTGATCTTCAGTCTCTGATATCCTTTCTTCTCCTTGATCAATCTGGCTATTAAAACTTGTGTTTGCTTCACGTAGTTCTTGTGCTGGGGTTTTTAACTCCATCAAGTCGTTTATGTTCTTCTCTAACCTGGTTATTCCAATTAGCATTTTGTCTAACTTTTTTCCAAGGTTTTTGGTTTCCTTGCATTGAGTTAGAACATGTTCCTTTAGCTCAGAAATGTTTGTTATTAGCCACCTTCTGAAGCCTGTTTCTGTCAATTCGTCACACTCCTTGGTCAAGTTGTGATCCTGTGTTGTTGAGGAGTTGTGATGCCTTGAAGGAGAAGAGGTGTTCTGGTCTTTGATGGTTTCATCTTTTTTGTGCTGGTTTTTTCCCATCTTTGTGGATTTACCTGGCTGTGCTGTCAGGGAGCTGCTTGATGAGGTTGCTTGTCTACCCAGGAAGGCCAGGTTTTTGTTGTTCTCTAACATCACATTCCTATATAAATTCTGCTGTGCAATGTCCAGGCATTGCCACTTCTCCAGAGAGAATTCTATGGCCACATCCCTAAATGTCAACGGTTCCATTTCTAGGCTTCCAGGGGATCCTGGCGTCTTAGCTGTGGATCTCCAAGGTCACAGGGCCACACAAGCTAGGCTTCTAGGAGAAGAGAGCACAGAGAAGTGAAGACGAGACCCCAAGCTGCAGCTGCAGGGAAAGACAAAGTCCAGAAAATGGTACTTTTTTATTCAAGCCCATTTGAGCCAGCTTGAATGAGTTTGAGTAAAAAAAAGTTAAACTGTTGGCTCAATATAACAAAAAAGTTCAAAAGAGTATGGCTGGATCCAGGTGCCAAAATGTCACAAGGAATTTCTTTATCCTTCTCTTACTGAGTTTCCCTCTGGGTTGGTGCTATTCTGAAAGGGGCTTCAGGAGATTCCAGGGCTTGTCTTTTCCAGGTCCATCCTCCTGAGGGTGGACCATGGGATGCCAGGTGACCAAGAAGTAACTGTTTGCTGGACAGGAGAACAGAGCTGAGTTGTACAGACTGAGGTGTTTCTGCACAGCTCCTCTGGGAAGGTGAGGAACTGGGGTGGCCTTTGTGCTGGTACCCTGGGCCCTTAAATGTTCAGGGTGGGCCTGTTTGCAGGAGATCCCGAAAGAGCTCAGCCCCTGGTACCTTTGATGCGGCCAGTGACATAGAGGAAACCCAGACTGTCCAGCTGGCCCAGATCCCCAGAGGGTAGCCAGCCTTCCTCATCAATGGCCTCTGTAGTTTCAGTCTCACTTTCCAGATAGCCCATGAAGATGTGCCCGCCCCAGAGGCAGATCTCCCCAATGCCATCCTTGTTCTGCTGGAACAGAATGTTCTTACACCCAGTCAAGATCTTGCCGCAGCTGAGGGGACAGAAGCAGAGAAACTGAGGCTCATAGAGACAAAGTCAGCCACCCAGCTCTGCCTGGATCTGCAGCCTAGGCTCCTAATACTCTGCGCAGCTAGAGCAGGCTGGATATGCACCCCAGTGCACAGAAGGAGGTGTTTGCTGCAGCGTGTAATCCAGTGTGTCAGATTCCCAAAGGCTTTGTGAACTGGAAAACCCAGAGTGGCTGAGTGTGGTGGCTCACATGTAATCCTAACACTTTGGAAAGCCGAGGCAGGAGTATTGCTTGAGCCCAGGAGTTCAAGACCAACCTCGGCAACATACGGAAACCCTGTCTCACTACAAAAATAATAAAAAATAAAAGTTGAGCACAGTGGTACATATCTGTGGTCCCAGCTACTTGAGAGGCTGAGGTGGGAGAATCGCCTGAGCCCAGGAGGTCAAAGCTGCAGTGAGTAGTGATCACACCACTGTACTCCAGCCTAGGTGACAGAGTGAGACCCTGTCTCAGAAAACAAACAAACAACGAAAACAAAAATGAAAGAAAGAAATAGAAAATCCAGCAGCATTGTAGGCTGTTTTTGTTCTTTGTTTGTTTTTTTATCTCCACATATACCGGCAAAGAAAAAAGTGCTTTTGGCTTAAGGATAGGAACAAAAACCCCTCATCTTTAAGAAAACAGGTAGACCTCTCTGCAGTGATTAGAACAGCTAATTTTAAGAACGACAGCTACTTAGAATCTCTTTAGAGGTAAAAGTTACTTTCATAAAACAGTAGCACTGTTTGAAATCTGGGTTCTTCTTCTAATTTTTTAAAATAGAGATAGCATTGTCCAGGGAAGTTCTAGGATGCAGGAAAGGAAATATTTTCTCCTTGTGTTGCTGAGATCTCTTTGATTAAGTTAGAAGGGCCAATGGACCCAGGTTTAACTGTAGGAATTCTCCCGGTGAGCAAAATAATAATAATAATAATAATAATGGAGACAGGCCTGAGAAATCAAAAGCTGCCTTATGATTTTCCCACTGAAGCCTTTCTAGGTATGTGGAAAAATGCAGAAGCCATAAAAGAAAAGATTGATAAGTTCAACCATCTAAATTTGTGACCACAAATTTCTGCACAGTAAAAAAAAAAAACTTAACTAAAATCAAAATACCAATGACAAGCCAGGGGATAAAATATTTGTAACTCATATGAAAGACAAAGGGCTGATTTTCTTAATATGTAAAGAGTGCCAACAAACCAATAATAAAGGGACCAATAATCTAATTTTAAAAACAGGCAGATAATATGGACAGTACATAGGAAAGGAAGTACAAATGACTTTTAGTATATGAAAAGGCTGAGCATGGTGTTTCATGCCTGTAATCCTAGAGTCCAGGAGTTCGAGGCCAGCCTAGGCAACATAGCAAGACCCCATCTCTACAAAAAAAAAAAAAAAAAATTTTAACTGCTGAGCATAGAGGCTCATACATATAGTCCCAGCTAGTTGGGAAGCTGGGGCAGGAGGAATGCTTGAGTCCAGGAGTTCAAGGTTACAGTGAACTATGATTGTACCATTACATTCCAGCCTGGGCAACAAAGTGAGACCCTTTCTCTAAAAATACCTCGTAATTAAATTTTTAACAATAAATAAACACATATATGAAAAGATTTTTTTCAACGCTCACCTGTGCTAAAAAAGAGGGAGTCAGGGAGAAACACAACCAGAAGATTCTATGACAGCTATGATGGGAATTTGAACCTGAATTTGGTATTCTTAAAGTTTTCTTATCAGTGGGTCCAACCTTGCAGCCTAGGGCGAGCTGAGCTTGGGAGAAAGCCAGGAATGGCCCATGGAGGTGTTTTGAGATGGAGGATCATGGGAATGAAAGGTGCTGAGGTCACAGGCGGTGAACTTGGAGGCAGAACTCACAAGTGACAGGGAGACCATGGAATGTTCAGAGAGCCATCCCCCTTGTCTGTGGCTCTTTGACCATCTAGGGATTCCCATGGTCCTGCACAGTTAGGACTTGGAGGCTGGAGAACAGGAGCATTCTGGAGACACCATGTCAGGATTCCTCTTAACCCAGAGGCCCACCTATCCACCCACCTTCCCCCTCTTGACCCCATGTTATAGGAGGAGCAGGGGTCTGCCTGGGAGGCTGATACCTTAGAAGCCTGTAGTTATTCTGGTTGGATATTGTGTGGAGTCCCAAGCTCTCACTCAACCCATACAACTCGCCTATAGGTATGTCCAAGCTTAGAAAGAACTCAGCAGTCTCTCGGTTGAGGGGCACAGCCCCGCTGATAAAAGAGTGACAGTGATCCAAGCCAAGGGACATCTTCCCTTTGCTGAACACAGTCTTAGCCATGCGGTAGCTCATGGGAGTATTCTATTTCCTGTGAATAAGAATGCATCAAGTGGAAAGGGGGCTGATGGGACCCACTGGAGAAAGTTAAGCCTCCTCCTTCACCAACTACCCTCCTAGCCCTCTGAATGCTGTACCTACCCCAACATCTTTTTTGAGTTGATCTTGAAGCCAGTGTTTCTCACCCACACAAATACCTTCTTCTTCCAGCCTGTGAACTTGGCACTATTTTCCTTCACTTCCACATGCATCTTCTCCCAAATTCGGGGCACTCCCAAGAAGACAGTAGGCTTTACCTCCTTTAGAGTGTTTATCAAGGTGCCCTGTATGGAACAAAGCTAGGTTAGCCACAGCAGTGCCTTCTGTGCATCAGGGAGGGCCATCTCTCCTGATCGACCCAACTCTGTCCAAGAGAACATTCCTTCACTGATCAGATCAGGCAGGGCTCCCAACCCAAAGGAGACAACCCATTGGGGGCTGGGTTAGCCAATCAGATTTTTGCACCCCCTCTAGGGATTTGATGAGGAGCATAAAACCTTACGGTAAGATATTTTTGGAAGGTAACATGACAGTCCTATTAACATTTTAAATGCAACCTGTCAACTTCACTTCTATGGGTGAAGTAATTCAGCTGAAGGAAAGACTCAGGCACACAAACAAACACATTCAAGATATTCTTTGCAGCACTGTTTTGTAACAGAATGGAAACACCTTACAGATTCAATGACGAGGGGTTGGCTAAAGAAACTGTGGTCCAAGCATGCAGTGGACTATTATACAACTGTTAAAAAGATGCAAGATTCTCCCCTAAAGTGACCTGTAGGTTCAATGCAATCCCTATGAAAAGCTAGGCAGTTTTTTAAAAAATACAAATTGACAAGCCATTTTTAAAATGTATATAGAAATGCAGAGGACCTAGAATAGCCAAAGCAATTCTGGAAAAGAAAGACAAGAGTGGAGGACTTACTACCTGATTTTAAAATTTATTCTGAAATAGGGTGAACAACCATTGTGGTTTACCCAGAACTGCAGGAGTATCTGAAGTGTGAAACTTTCTATTTTAAAACTGGGAAAGTCCCACGCAAACCAGGAAAAGTTAGTCATCCTGCTATAAAGCTAGTGTAATAATCAAGTCAGTGTGGCTTTGGTGTAAAGACAGATATGCAGATCAGTGGAACAAAATAGAAGATCCAGAAACAAAACCTTACATTTATCATCAATTGACTTTCAACAAAATGCCAAGGCAATTTAGTGGAGGTTGGGTGGGGGGACTATTGAAATGCAAAACAAAATAAAACAAACAAAAAAACACCTCCACAAAACTTGGGTTTAGAGCCTTATTTCTCACCAAACACGACAATCACCTGAAAATGCATTATAGCCCTAAATATAAGAGATCAAACTAAAAGCTTTCTGGAAGAAAACGTAGACGAAAATCTCTGTGACTTTAGGTTAGGCAAAGATTTCCTAGATATGATACTAAAAGCATGAAAGAACGTAGATAAATCAAACTTCATCAAAATTAAATGCTTTTTCCTCTTCAAAAGATTATTGAGAAAACAAGCCATAGAACTGGGAGAAAGTATTAACAAACCACAAATTTGGTAAAGGATTTGTAACCAGAATATATAAAGAACCCTAAACACTCCACAATAAGATTAGATATGCAACCAAAATTTTTTTTCATTTTTAATTTTCCTTCCTTTCTTTCCTTCTTTTCTTCCTCCCTCCCCCTTTCTCTCTTTCTTTCTTTCTGATAGAGCCTCCCTCTGTTGCCCAGGCTGGAGTCCAGCGGCAACATCTGGGCTCACTGCAGCCTCTGCCTCCTGGGTTCAAGCTGTTTTCCTGCCTCAGCCTCCTGAGTAGCTGGCATGCCACCATGCCCAGCTAATTGTTTTTTTTAGTACAGATGGAGTTTCACCATGTTGTCCAGGCTGGTCTTGAACTCTTGACCTTAAGTGATTTGCCTGGCTAGGCCTCCCAAAGTGCTGGGATTACAGGTGTGAGCCACTGTACCCAGCTTTTACTTTTCTTTTTACTAGTGAGGCTAGCACAGAAAGAGCAACCAAATTTTTAAATGGCCAAACTATTTGAATGGATTTATTTTTCCAAAGAAGATATGCAAATGGTCAATAAACACATGAAGAGATGCTCACTATCATTAATCATCAAGGAAATGCAAATTCGAATGGCAGTAATAATAATAAAACATAATAATGTGTTAGTGAAGATATAGAGAAACTGTAACCTTCACATGTGTCTGGTGGAAATGTAAAATGGTGCACTTACTTTGGAAAACAGTCTGGAAATTTCTGAAAATATTAAGGCATTTTTGTCACTAGACAATTTGTAAACATTTTGACCACATTAGGAGTTGGTAAGGATGTGGGAAAACGGAAGCTTCTCGGGTCTTGTAGGTAAATGTGTGTGTGTTATGTGTTCAGCCAAGAAAGGAAATATTTATTGATTACCTAACACATCTCGGGCACTGAGCATGGGGCATAAGAGAGGAACTGAAAGGGGCCAAGGAAATATTTAGCAGAGAGCTAAATGACAAAGAAGAGTCAGCCCTGAAAAGAACAGGAGAAAGAACCTTCTAGGAGGAAATACAAAGGCCCTAAGATTTAGCCTGCTTGATGGAGAGTGTGGGAGGCAAAATAATGGCCCCCTAAAGATGTCCATGTTCTAACCCCTGAAACCTGTGAATAGATAATCTTTCATGGCAAAAGGGACTTTGTAGATGGGATTAAGTTAAGAATCTTGAGTTGGTAGATCATCCTGGATGATCTGGGTGGCCCACTGTCTTCACAGGGTCCTTATAAGAGGGAGGCAGGAGGGTCAGAGTCAGAGGGAGGTGGGAAGAGGCTGCACTGCTGGCTGTGAAGATGGAGGAAGGGACCACGAGATGAGGAACATGGGTAGCCTCTAGAAGCTGGAAAAGGCAAAAGGAAATAGATTCTCCTCAAGAGCCTCTAGAAGGAATGCAGCTCTGATGACATCTTGATTTTAGCCCAGTGAGACCCATTTTCAGACCTGTGACCACCAGAACTATAAGAGAATAAGTGGGCCAGGCATGCTTATTCACATCTGTAATCCCAGCACTTTGGGAGGCTGAGGCAGGTGGATCACTTGAGGTCAGGAGTTTGAGACCAGCCTTGCCAACATGGTGAAATCTCGTCTCTACTAAAAATACAAAAATTAGCTGGGCATGGTGGTGCACACCTGTAATCCCAGCTTGGGAGGCTGAGGCACGAGAATCATTAGAACCCAGGAGGTGGTGGAGGTTGCAGTGAACTGAGATCATGCCACTGCACTCCTGCCTGGGTGACAGAATGAGGCTCTATCTCTAAATAAATAAATAAATGTTTTTTTAAGTCACTAAGTTTGTATTCATTTGTTGTAGCATTAGTAGGAAACTAATTCAGAGAATGTAGCTTGGAAGAAATGTCAGGGTTCTTTCCTGGCTCTGTTAAGTTTGCAAAGTCCAGATATGTAGGAAATCACCGATAAACAAATTAGTCAGGCCTGGTGGTACATGCCTGTAGTCCTGGCTACAGGGGAGACTGAGGTGAGAGGATCCCTTGAGCCCTGGAATTTAAGGCTCCAGTAAGCTATGATCATGCCACCACATTCCAGGCCGAGTGACATAGCAAGACCTTGTCTCTAAAAACAACAACAACAACAACAAAAAAAAACACAATATTTTAAAAAGCAAATCAATGTGTTCTCTCACATAACTGCTTTGAAAAATGTACCAATGAATGATCTCCAGCTAACTCAAGGAATAATCCAAAAAAAGGCAAAAACCCCAGAAAATAGGGGATCCAACCCAGGAGTGGAGAGAAGGGGTATCCCTCTATGGCAGCTTGTAGAAGATGCTGTTGATGTCCTATCCAGATCTCTAATGGCCCACAGTTCCTTATTTTCCAGAAAACTGCCCTTACTCAGAAATAACTGGAGAGTTGTGCTCCCCACCCCCCATGGGTGCCTGAGTCCACAGCCAATGACTGAGTTGGAATTACAAAAGCACAGCCTCCTTGCCTCAAAGTGGAACAACTCTGTGGTGTCATTCATGCCTCAGAGCTTCCTGTGGATCAGTCTGAGGTTACAATCCAGGTGAATATGCGTCCTTTCTTGTTTTTCCCCCCAGCCTATCCTCTCCTGTCTTCCTTTTGGTTTTCAGCTGAGAGCTCCCCATTGATAAATCACAAAGATCTCCAACTCAGATTTTCCTTCTAGGGGACCCAACCTAAGATAGTCTAAAACAACAGTCCAGCTAAGAGCAGAAGGACGGAGGAAAAAAATAATGCAATGAAGCAGGGCATAGTAGCTCATGCCTGTAATACCAGCACTTTGGGAGGCCAAGGCTTACCTGAGGTCAGGAGTTCAAGACCAGCCTAGCCAAAATGGCAAAACTCTCTCTACTAAAAATACAAAAATTAGCAAGTGTGGTGGCACAGGCCTGCAGTCCCAGCTACTTGGGAGACTGAGGCATGAGAACTACTTGAACCCAGGAGGCAGAGGTTGTAGTGAGCTGAGATCGTACCACCGCACTCTAGCCTGGGCAGCAGAGCAAGACTCTATCTTAAAAAACTGCAATGAATATTTGAACCTGTGGAGAATATATTGATAAGCATGTGACAGATTAGATGGTGCAACTGGACGTGAATGCAAAAACTTCACCAAATTAGAAAAGAAAGGCAACTATTAATTCTGGGAAAAACAAAATGTTGTACTAAACAGGATATGTAATCATATAATGAACTACTTGGCTCAGCTAACTAAGAATAATTTATATTGCGAGAATGGAGAAGGAGAAATGAGACAGAAGAGGAAGGGAGCTAAGTCCTCACTTACCGCAATAGAAAAGCAGTAGATAATATCTAAAGGGTGCAGTCAAATATATGCATAAGCCCAGTAAGTAGAATAAAATGAAGACCACAAACAGCATTGTATCAATTCAGATCAGACTTTGCTGCCAAAAACTCCTGGTTTTTTGAGCTTTTTAGATTTGAGAATAATACTGACTTACAAAACACATGCGCGCGCGTGCACAAGTACATCTTTGTCTTGGGTTGATCAGTGTTCAATCCACATAACCATACACGGATGCCTTGAGTTGGATAAAGATAAAAACTAAGAGAATGTAGCCAGCTGGCTAAAAAAAAAAATGTTTTTCTTTTTTATTTGGTCAGATTTTTTTTAGAAAAGTTTACTATTATTATTATTGTTTTTATAGAGAGGGAATTTCGCTATGTTGCTCAAGCTGGTCTCAACTCCTGGGCTCAAGCAATCTGCGTGCCTTGGCCTCCCAAAGTGCTGGGATTACAGGCATGAGCCACTGTGCCTGGTCTTGTTTTCAATGCTTCTAAATAGAGCATTAAGATGAGGACAGAGAAAAAAAGCCTTAAACCTGGAGCTTCATCCAAAGAATCTGTCCAATGATTAACAACCATCTACTCACCTGGGCTGCCCAAGAGGATGAAGTGGGGGCCCCAGGTCCTTACTCAATCTTACCTTGAGAGCATCTGGTTGAGCAAAGTATGTGAGCGCTCCAATCTTTATGGGTACCCAGATGTCCATCATCTGTGCTGCAATGTGGCTGAGTGGGAGGTAGCTGGCCACCATCGCATGCTTTTCTGTCAGTTTCAAGTCCTTTGCCACTGCTCCTGCTGTCCACGTAATCTGTAACATAATGAATAATCCAGGGTGCCTCACCCTCACAGAAGGGCCATTTCATTTTTAAATTTTTTATTTATTTAATTTTCAGACAGGGTCTCATTCTTGTTACCCAGACTGGAGTGCAGTGGTGTGATCACAGCTCACTGCAGCCTCAAACTCCTGGGTTCAGGGGATCCTCCCATATAGCCTCCTGAGTAGCTGGGACTACAGGCACACACCACCACACCCAGTTAATTTTTTTAAACTATTTTGTAGAGAGGGGGGGGTCTCACTATATTTTCCAGTGTGGCCTCAAAAGTGCTGGGATTATGGGTCTGAGGGACCATGCCTAGCCTGGAGGCCCATTTTAAATGTATTTAGTGAAATAAATAAATAAATAAATTTAGTAAACACTTACAAAGCACCTACTATGAGCCAGACACTGTTTTTGTACTTTACAAACACCAAGTCATTTAATCATCATAACACTTGGGGGTCAGTAACTATAATTCTTCCTGTTTTACAGATGTGAAAACAGAAACACAACATTCCTGCTGGCTCAGAACAAGGAGCTAGTGCATCCCCTGCCCCTACCCCTGAGACCTCAGTGCACCCCATCGTAATATCTTTCCGCTACCTGCATCAGGGTATGCATGCCTACCTGTCACCAGCCTACCTACTGGCTCTGACTTTTAAGTGCCATCTACTGGACTGCAGCCTGCATGGCACCACCAAACAAAACTTGCTACCGGAAGGGTTTATTGACAGTGCATGAGATAAGCCTCCTGAGACCTTAACACCCTCAGTCCTGCAGGAGATAGTGTTGGCTCTTATGTCCAATACATCTCTACAACAAGCAGCATCTGAGAAAGCCACTGCATAGACACTATCCTCAACCATGGAACCCATACAGACCTTTGGCCCCCAAAAGCACTCAGAAGCAAGGCCATACAATCATATACAACATACACCACAGCCATACCCTCAAGGGCAAATAAAATTAAAAAATACAAAAGTCTGGCTGGACGCGGTAGCTCAAGCCTGTAATCCCAGCACTTTGGGAGGCCGAGGCGGGTGGATCACGAGGTAAAGAGATCGAGACCATCCTGGTCAACACGGTGAAACCCCGTCTCTACTAATACAAAAAATTAGCTGGGCATGGTGGCTCGTGCCTGTAATCCCAGCTACTCAGGAGGCTGAGGCAGGAGAATTGCCTGAACCCAGGAGGCGGAGGTTGCGGTGAGCCGAGATCGCGCCATTGCACTCCAGCCTGGGTAACGAGCGAAACTCCGTCTCAAAAAAAAAAAAAAAAAAAAATACAAAAGTCTTATCCAAACAATAGAAGATCCAAAAATAAGAAGTGACAGCTCCCTTGGATAAGAAGAAATCAGAGTAAGAATTCTGGCAGTAGAAAAACCCAGAGTGTTTGAACACCTCCAGAGAATCTCACCAGTTCTCTAGCAATGGATCCTCATCAGATTGAAATGTCTTGAGATGACAGATTAAGAATTCAAAATATGGATTGCAAGGAAACTTATGTCCAAGAGAAAGTTGGAATCCAATATAAGGAAACTAGAAAAACACTTCAAGATATGAAAGACAATATAGTTATATTAAGAAAAAACCAAGTTGAACTTCTGGAATTGAAAAGTTCACTACAGAAATTTAAATATATAGTTGGAAGTTTTAACAATAGATTAGACTTAGCAGAAGAAAGAATTTCAGAGCTTGAAGACTGATCTTTCAAACAGATTGTAATGACAGTTTAAAAAAAGACAAAAGTCAGACAAAAGTAAAGAAAAAAGAATTTAAAAAAACAAAGTCTTTGAGAAATATGGGATTATGCAACCAAACCTATGACTTATTGGCTTTGCTGAGACAAAAGAAGAAAAAGTAAGCAACTTGGAAAACTTATTTGAGGGAGTAATACAGGAAAATTTCCTTAATCTTGCTAGAGAGGTTGACATCTACATAAGAGAAATCCAGAGAACTCCTGTGAGATGCTATACAGTATGGCCACCCCCGAGGCATACAGTCCTCAGACTAAGGTCAATGTGAAAAACAAAAACAAAAAATCTTAAAGGCAGCTAGAGAAAAGGGCCAAATTACATGTAAAGGAAATTCCATCAGACTTACATGAATTTCTTAGCAGAAACCTTACAAGCCACAAGAGATTGGGGGTCCATTTTTAGCCTTCTTAAAGAAAAATAAATGCCAGCCAATAATTTTATATCCCACCAAGCTAAGTTTCATAGATGAAGGGAAATAAAATATTTCTCAGACAAGGAAATGTAAGGGAATTTGTCACCACTAGATCAGCCTGAAAAGAAATGGTCAAAGGAGTTCTAAACATGAAACCAAAAGAACAGTACTTGCTACCATAAAAGTATATGCAAGTACAAAGCCCACAGACCCTATAAAGCAACTACACAATCAAGACTCCAAAGCTACTAGCTAAAAACACTATGACAGGAACAAAGCCTCACATATCAACGTTAACCTTGAACATAAACATCCTAAATACAGCACTTAAAAGACATACAGTGACAAATTTGATAAAAAAAAAAAAAGACCCAACCTTCTGTTGCCTTCAAGAGACCCATCTCACAAGTAATGACACCCAGAGGCTCAAAGTAAAGGGATGGAGAAAGATCTATCATGCAAACAGAAAACAAATAAGATAAGAGGGTGCTATTTTTTTAATCCAATAAAACATATCGTAAATGAACCACAGTTAAAAAAGAGAGAGACAATGTTCAGTTCAACCAGATGATCTAACCATCCTCCCAACATCAGAGCACCCAGATTTATCAGACAGTACTACTAGACTTAAGAAAAAAGATAGCCATACAATAATTGTGAGGGACTTCAACACTCCATTGACAGAATTAGGCAGATCGTTGAAGCAGAAAATAAATTCTGGACTAAATTGGACAGTTGACCAAATGGACCTAATAGACATCTTCAGACTACTACACCCAGTGACCACTGAATATACATTTTTCTCATCTGCACATGGAACATTCTCTAAGATTAACCACATGCTTGGCCACAATGCAAGTCTTAATAAATTTTTAAAAAATCATATCAAGCATCTTCTCAGACCACAGTGGAATAAAATTAGAAATCAATACCAAGAGGAATCCTTAAAACCACACAAGTACATGGAAACTAAACAGCTTGCTCCTTAATGACTTTTGGGTAAACAAATTAAGGAAGCAATAAAAAAATTATTTGAAACAAATGAAAATAAAGACACTTTTTAAGTGGGCTTTATTCCTGGGATGCAAGGACGGTTCAACATACACAAATCAATAAATGTGATTCATCACGCAAACAGAATTAAAACCAAAAGCCACATGATCATCTCAATGGCTGCAGAAAAAGCATTTGACAAAATCCAACATCCTTTATGATAAAAGCCCTCAACAAACTAGGCATCAAAGGAATATACCTTAAAATAATAAGACCTGTCTATGACGAACCTGCAGTAAATTTCATAATGAATGGGCAAAAGCTGGAAGCATTCCCTCTAAAAACTGAAACAGGACAAGGATGTCCACTCTCACCACTCCTGTTCAACATAATATTAGAAGTCTTTCTTAGAGCATTCAGGCACAAGCAAGAGATAAAAGATGTACGAATAGGAAGAGAGGAAGTAAAATCATCTCTGTTCACCAACGATATGATTCTATATCTAGAAAACCCTAAAGATTCCTCCAAAATACTCCTAGATAAATGACTTCAATAAAGTTTCAGGATACAAAATCAATATACAAAAATCAGTAGCAGTTTTCTACACCAAGAATGTTCAAATTGAGAACCAAATCAAGAATTCAATCCCATTTACAATAGCCACACAGAAATAAAATACCTATAGACACATTTAACCAAGGAGATGAAAGACTTCTACAGGAATAACTTTTCAAAACACTGATGAAAGAAATCACAGATGACAGAAATGTAAAAACATTCCACGCTCATGGATAAGAAGAATCAACATTGTTAACATGACAGTACTACTCAAAGCAATCTACAGATTCAACACAATTCCTATCAAATTACCGATATGATTTTCCACATAATTATATAAAACAATTCTAAAATTCATATGGAACCAAAAAAAGAGACCAAATAGCCAGAGCAATCCTATGCAAAAAGAACACATCTAGAGGCATCACATTACCTGACTTCAAATTATACTACAAGGCTATAGTAACTAAAACAGCATGGTACTAATTTAAAAATAGGCACAGAGATAAATGGAACAGAATAGAGAACTCAAAAATTAAGCCACACATAACCAACTGATCTTTGACAAAGTCAACAAAAATAAACAGTGGGGAAGGACGTCCTATTCAATAAATGGTGCTGGAAAAACTGGCTAGCCATGTGCAGAAGAATGAAGAAACTAGAAGAAAATCTAGGAAAAATTATTCTGGACATTGGCCTAGGCAAAGGATTTATGACTAAGACCACAATAGCAAATGCAACAAAAACAAACACGGACAATTGGGACTTAAGAGCTTCTGCACAGCAGAAGAAACAACAGAGTAAAGACAACCTACAGAACAGGAGAAAATATTTGCATCTATGCATCCAATAAAGGACTAATATCAACTGGGCACTGGGGTTCACGCCTGTAATCCCAGCACTTTCGGAGGCTGAGGTGGGTGGATCACTTGAGGTCAGGATTTTGAGACCAGCCTGGCCAACGTAGTGAAGCCCCATCTCCTACTAAAAATACAAAAGTTAGCCAGGCCTGGTAGTGGGTGCCTGTAATCCTTACTGCTTGGGAGAATCCCTTAAACCCAGGAGGTGGACATTGCAATGAGCCGAGACAGCACCACTGCACTTCAGCCTGGATGACAGAGCAAGACTCGTCTAAAAAAAAAAAAAGGTCTAGCATCCAAAATATAAGGAACTTAAATCAACAAGAAAAAAAAAAATCCTGAAAAGCGGGCAGTCTTGCTCCAGGGTTTATGCTTATAACCTTTGTGCTAGGAGAATGTCTTACTATACATGCAGCCACCAGGAGCATAAATACTAACCAGCATAGAGGGGAATATCCTGTCCAATCAGATTTCTTTCATTCATTCATTTCCCAAAAGTGGATTGAGTCCTCCTGCCCACCAGGCACTGCAGTTACAGTAGTAAATAAGTAAGATAGACAACCTCTGACCTCAAGGAGCTGATGTTTCTGATAAACAAATGAGCACATAATATGTCAGTGTCAAAAAGTAGCCAAATGGAAATTAGGTAGTAATGGGATGGTTTATTGTTTGCTATTTCAAACATGGAAGTTAGGGAGGGCTTCACTGAGGAAGTGACACTGAGCAGAGACCCACCAGAAGGAGGTGAGGGAACAAGCTGTGTGGCTAACTAGGGGAAAATACCTTCCCACAGAGCTCATGCAAAGACCTTGAGGTAGGACTGTGTCTGGCGTGTTGGAGGAACAGTGAGGAGGACCGTGTGGCTAGAACAGAGTGATGTAAGGGAAGAGAGGGAGGAGAGGAGAGGAGGAAGGAGCTAGGGTTTGTGGGGCCTTATGGGCCTCAGGAGGACTTGGGCTTTTACCTGGAGGGAGGTGGGAGCCAAGGAGGGCTGTGGACAGAGGAGGAATGGGACCTGACTCTGGTGCTCACAGGTGCCCTCTGGTAGCTGTAGAAAGGACAGACTGGGGAGTGAGGGTGGGAGTTGAATGGGAGGTGGGTAACAGGATGGGGTGGAAGCAACAACACAGGTACAGGGAGTGATGATGGGGACTGGACCAGAAATAATATTTTTCTATATCATGTATCATACAGTTGAGTCCCAGATCATCTTGTTATAAGGGCTTCTGTAATGTCTGAACTTTTAATTTTTACTCCAATGGTTTATTGCCAGACTTGAAGCCTGCTTTCCTTGTTGTTATAGTAAAATGTATGCATCAAATTTTACAGGAAGCCAAAATCCCATCTCTAAAAACAATTTAAAAAATAGGCCAGGTGCAGTGGCTCATGCCTGTAATTCCAGCACTTTGGGAGGCCAACCCAGGTGGATCACCTGGGGTCAGGAGTTTGAGCCAGCCTGGTCAACATGGTGAAACCCCATCTCTACCCAAAATACAAAAAGTTAGTCAGGTGTGGTGGCACTGGCTTGTAGTCCCAGTTACTCAGGAGGCTGAGGCACAAGAACTGCTTGAACTCAGGAGGCAGGGGTGGGCGGACAGAGTGAGACTCCGTCACACACACACACACACACACACACACTTCCTTACTCACACAAAGGAACCATCATTGTCTGTCGGGTGCATACCCTGCCAGATATTTTTCTGCTTTTGACCTGACCAGCATTCCTTGCTCTCAGTGGCTGCACTCTGCTGCCCCCTAGTGAAGCAACTACACTACTCTCTATCCCCTAGTGGCGAAGGAGCCACTGCGTGCTAGACCCTGGAATGCCATCCATGCCGCCCCTGGAAGCCAAGAAGAGAAACAGCCCAAAGGCCACCACTCCAGAGCAAAGACACTTTGGCATACGTTGTCATGACTGAGCATCACTCCCTTGGGCATGCCTGTGGTCCCCGAAGTGTAGATGAGCATGGCACACTGATTCGCCTTCTGGCTCTGGATGACCTGCTCCAGTTGGGTGTCAGGGATGCTTCCACCAAGTTCCATGAAATCATCCCACTGTGGACAGAAAAGACAAGCGGAAGATGAGAAGGCAGCCAGGAATCCTCTTCCCCAGCCAGACCTCATCCTATCAGCTTTTCCTAAAGAATAATTCTCAGCAGGCGGAAGAGCTTAGGATGTACCAGTCCTGGCACCTCTTACAAAAGTCCCAAGATATTTGCTTCCAGTTCTGCCACCAAGCCACTTAAGCTCCCTGTGCCTCAGTTTCCTCATTTGTAAAATGGGAATGATGTCAGGATGCAACTCCTTGGGCTGTTCTAAGCAGTAAAAGTTAATATATGCAAAGTGCTGGGAACAGTAGTTGGCAGGTGGTAAGTGCTCTACAGAGTTAGGTATTATTTGCTTGCTGCCTTCCCAAATTCCACTCCCCACCCTAGCTTCTTAGTCACCAATTGGATGGGGCTAACCCCACCCACAGATCCAGAAGTCAACCCTAATTGGTTTAAACTAGAGTATTCTTTTTTTTAAATTAATTAATTTTATTTATTTTTTCTTTCTATTTTAAAAAATATATATTTTATTGTGTTTTAGGTTTGGGGGTACATGTGAAGAACATGCAAGATTGTTACATAGGTACATACATGGCAATGTGGTTTGCTGCCTTCCTCCCCATCACCTATATTTGACATTTCTCCCCATGTTATCCCTCCCCAACTCCCCACCCCCCACTGTCCCTCCCTAGTTCCCGCCCCCACAGACCCCAGTGTGTGATGCTCCCCTCCCTGTGTCCATGTGTTCTCATTGTTCAACACCTGCCTATGAGTGAGAACATGCGGTGTTTGACTTTCTGTTCTTGTGTCGTTTTGCTGAGAATGATGGTTTCCAGGTTCATCCATGTCCCTACAAAGGACACGAACTCATCGTTTTTTATGGCTGCATAGTATTCCATGATGTATATGTGCCACATTTTCCCTGTCCAGTCTATCATCGATGGGCATTTGGGTTGGTTCCAAGTCTTTGCTATTGTAAACAGTGCCTCAATGAATATTCGTGTGCATGTGTCCTTATAATAGAACCATTTATAATCCTTTGGGTATATACCCAGTAATGGGATTGCTGGGTCAAATGGAATTTCTATTTCTAGGTCCTTGAGGAATCGCCACACTGTCTTCCACATGGTTGAACTAATTTACACTCCCACCAACAGTGTAAAAGTGTTCCTATTTCTCCACATCCTCTCCAGCATCTGTTGTCTCCAGATTTTTTAATGATAGCCATTCTAACTGGTATGAGATGGTATCTCAATGTAGTTTTGATTTGCATTTCTCTAATGACCAGTGACGATGAGCATTTTTTCATATGTTTGTTGGCCTCATATATGTCTTCTTTTGTAAAATGTCTGTTCATATCCTTTGCACACTTTTGAATGGGCTTGTTTGTTTTTTTCTTGTAAATCTGTTTTAGTTCTTTGTAGATTCTGGATATTAGCCCTTTGTTAGATGGGTAGATTGCAAAATTTTTTTCCCATTCTGTTCGTTGACGATTCACTCTAATGACTGTTTCTTTTGCTGTGCAGAAGCTCTGGAGTTTAGTTAGGTCCCATTTGTCTATTTTGGCTTTTGTTGCCAATGCTTTTGGTGTTTTAGTCATGAAGTCCTTGCCTATGCCTATGTCCTGAATGGTTTTGCCTAGGTTTTCTTCTAGGGTTTTTATGGTGTTAGGTCTTATGTTTAAGTCTTTAATCCATCTGGAGTTAATTTTAGTGTAAGGTGTCAGGAAGGGGTCCAGTTTCTGCTTTCTGCATTTGGCTAGCCAGCTTTCCCAACACCATTTATTAAACAGGGAATCCTTTCCCCATTGCTTGTTTTTGTGAGGTTTGTCAAAGATCAGATGGTTGTAGATGTGTGATGTTGCCTCCGAGGCCTCTGTTCTGTTCCATTGGTCTATATCTCTGTTTTGGTACCAGTATCATGCCTAAACTAGAGTATTCTATCTGCCTGGGTTATGGTGATTGGATCAAGTCTGGACATGTGACCTCCAGTGGTCCAATCACAATGAAGATGAAGACTTTACCTGGGAATTCTGAGACACAGACTGTGGATGTGAATGAGTCAAGATGTAGCTCTAGGAGCTGCTGAACCATCTCAGGACTATGCAAGAAAGCAAGGCTGCAGAGGCAAGAAATTGAGAAAGTAAAATAGACCCTGGGCACATTCTTTGAGCCCCTGGTTCCAGCCATGCCTGAAATCCACACCCTGAACTGTAGTTGCATGGTCTAACAAATTATCCTTTTTTTTGCTTAAGCCATTTGGGGTCAGACTTTTGTCACTTGCGACCAAAGGCACCCTTATTGATAATCAATACATTGCCTCACTCTGGCAGATGAGGAAGTTGAGGCTCAGGGGTGGCAGATTACTTGCCCAAGGCAGATTACTTAAGGCAAGTGAAGAGAGGAACTAGCGTTCAAACCCAAGGTCTGACTCCAGAGCCTATGCTCTTGACTATGATAGAATTCCGTGCCTCAAAGTGAACTCTTGGGTTGTATCGACTGAGTATCACATGGGATCTGAAGAAATTCTACCACTGAACCCCCAACAAGGCTCTGGATGAGGGCAATGCACTGCCTTAAAGATGGAGGCACCTCGGCTGGGCGCAGTGGCTCATGCCTGTAATCCCAGCACTTTGGAAGGCCGAGGTGGGCGGTTCACAAGGTCAGGAGTTCGAGATCAACCTGGCCAGCCTGCTGAAACCCCGTCTCTACTAAAAATAAAAAAATTAGCTGGGCATGGTGGTGGGCGCCTGTAGTCCCAGCTACTCAGGAGGCTGAGGCAGGAGAATCGCTTGAACCAGGGAGTTGGAGGTTGCAGTGAGCCGAGATCACACCACTGTACTCCCTTTGCAAAGCCCAGCTTACTACATTTGGGAAGGCCCACCTACATCCCTTTCCAAAGCCCCACCCACTTCCCTAGCCAGGCCCCGCCCCCTCTCTTTGCTCACCTCCCACTTTCTTTGAAAGGCCACACACACTTCCCTTGTAAGGCCTCACCCGCTCCCTCAGCTCACCTTTCACATCCTTTGAAAGGTCACACCCGCTTCCCTCACAAGGCCCCACCCACTTCCTTTCCTCACCTTTTACTTCTCTTCAGAGTCCCCACCTACTTCCTTTGAGAATACCCACCCTTGCCAGGTCCCACCCCCTCCCTCTGCTCACCTTCCACTACCTTAGGCCACGCCCACTTTCTTGCAAGGCCCCGCCCTCCCCTTTCCCCTGTGTGCATCTCCCACACAGAGTACAAATTGTTGCTGTTCTCCACTGGCAGTCTGTACTGGATGATCGCTTTTAGGGACTCCAGCCTGCTCTGTGGAATCTGAAAGAAAGTTCCCTGTGGGCCTCATGTCAACCCAGCCCTGGGAAAGACTAAAGCTGGGTTGGGTATCCTAAGCTCTCTCCAGCAACTCCAGCCCGCCCCCACTTTTTTTTTTTTCCCCTGAGACACCATCTTGCTCTGTCACCCAGGCTGGAGTGCAGTGGCACAATGTGGGCTCACTGCAACGTCCGCCTCCCAGGTTTAAGCCATTCTCCCGCCTCAGCCTCCTGAGTAATTGGGATTACAGGCATGTGCCACTATGCCAGCTAATTTTGTATTTTTAGTAGAGACGAGTTTTCACCATGTTAGCCAGGACGGTCTCGATCTCTTGACCTCGTGATCCACCCGCGTCGGCCTCCCAAAGTGCTGGGATTACAGGTGTGAGCCACCACACCCAGCCATTTTGTGGGTTTGGTAGAGATGGAGTTTCAGTTGGCCAAGCTGGTCTCAAACTCCTGACCTCAGGTGATCTGCCTGCCGTGGCCTCCCAAAAGTATTGGGATTACAGGCATGAGCCACTACACCCAGCCCAAAACATGTTTTAAAAGTTAGCCCAATGTGGTGGTACATGCTTATGTAGTCCCAGCTACTGAGAGGGCTGAGGTGGAAGGATCAGTTGAGACCAGGAGTTGAAGGCTACAGTGAGCTGTGATCACGACATTGCACTCCAGGCTGGGGAACAGAGGGAGACCCTGTCTCAAAATTTTAAAAAAAGGAGACTGAGTATTAAACTAAGTTAATATAAATTGGAAATCAAACTCCTCCACTTCACTCTGCTCCTCCAAAGATCAGCTTCACCACGTATACTAATGAAGCCATGGAGGACTCTTGCTGACCCGATGCATGGCCCTATCTTATCATTAGAATCTACCTGGGAAAAAAAGACACCTGCCCAGAGCCCTGAGGTCCCCCTGGCTGGCTTTTGCAGGCAGTGCTGGGTAAGGGTTTACCGAAAGGATTTTCTGTAACTGTTGATCATTCTCAACCAGCAAGATGTTCACTTTGGCATCAGTGATGGCATATTGACAAGCCTCGGCAGAGTTGGTGGCATAAATACCAACACAAAGGCCCCTGGGAAAAGAAAACACATGTGTATGTGCATCCACACACACCTTAAAGGCAGAATGGTCTGGAAGGTCAAGAGAGAGGAAAGGTTTGTAGGCAAGTTCTTAAGTTTGCAACCACAGCGCCAGCTTCCCTTCTTCCCTAACTTAACAACCATGAAGACAATAAGAGTGACAGCTACTGTGATGTCATTATGACAACAGATATTGGAACACTTATAACACCCCATTTTACAGATGAGAAAAGCAAGGGTCCAGCAGTGAAGTCACTCATTCAAGATTACACAGTAAGTAGGTGTTAGACCTGGGATCTGAACCCCTCACTCAGCCCCAGTTCCCATCATTCACAGCAGGTGGCATTGTCTTGTGCTTTTAATTTGCATTTCCCAGTGGCTAATGACATTGAGCCTTTTGGCTACTTCCCTTTGTGGCATTTCTTTTGCCCCTTTCGATTTTTTCTTTTTGTCTTATATTACTGAGTTACAGAATTTCTTTATATATCTTAGATACCAGTCCTTGGTCAGATTCGAGTTTTACGAATATTTTCTCCAAGTATGCAGTTTGCCTTTCCTTTCTCTCTCCCTGTCTTCCTTCTTTCCTTCCTTCTTTCTTTCTTTCTCTTTCTCTTTCTTTCTTTTTCTTTCTTTCTCTTTCTTTCCTTCTTTATCTTTCTTTCCTTCCTTTCTTCTCTTTCTTATCTTTCTCTCTCCTTCCTTCCCTCCCTCTCTCCTTCCCTCCTTCTCTCCCTCCCTCCCTCTCTCTCTGTCTCTCTCCCTTTCTTTGTTTCTCTCTCTCCCTTCTTTCCTTCCTTTCTTTTTTTTCTTTCTTTCTTTCCTTCTTTCTTTCTACAGGGTCTAGCTCTGTCACTCAGGCTAGGGTGCAGTGGCGCAATCTCAGCTCACTGCAACCTCCATCTCTTAGACTCAACTGATTCTCCTACCTCAGCCTCCTGAGTAGCTGGGATTATAGTCATGCACCACCACACCTGGCTAATTTTTGTATTTTTTGTAGAGAATGGGTTTCACCATGTTGCCCGGGCTGGTCTTGGACTCCTGGCCTCCAGTGATTCACCCATCCCTACCTCGCAAAGTGCTGGGATTCCAGGCTTGAGTCACCCGCACTCGGCAACTGTTCCTCTTGTTGGTGTCTTTTAATAAGCAGGAGTTTTTAATGCTAATAAATTCCTATTTGGCAACCTTTTCTCTTATGCCTTTTGCTCTTGTATCCTGTCTAAGAAATCTTTGGCTACCCACATACTGTGAAACCATTCTGTGATTTCCTTTTTCTAGAAGCTTTAGAATTTAATTTGTATGATTTCGTCTGTAATCCATCTCAATTTAATTTTTCAATATGATGTGAGGTAGGGATCAGGGCTGATCTATTTTTCCATACAAATATCCAGTTGGTCCAGCACCACTGGATTACTCTGGTGCCTTTGTTGGAAGCCACTGACCATGTACGCATGGAGCTATTTCTGGGCTTCCTGCTCCGTTGACCTAGTTGTGCTTTTCATATGGCAGAGAATGAGGCACGTTACAATTATTTGAGATGGTTACTCATAACCATTTTTAGGCACATACTATTTGCTAAGCACTGTGCTAAGGGCTTATGAAGCATCATCTTACTGAATCTTCATAACAGCTCCATGAGGCATGGAGGTGTGTTGCTTTCCTGCTCATTCATACAGAACACAAAATAGCAGACGACCCAAGATTTGAACTTGGGTCTAATGTGACACCAGAGCCCAATCACTGCATGACACTGTCTTGCCATTCAGTCCTAATATGGAGACATATCTCTTTATTAAAATTTATTCTGGGCCAAGCACAATGGCTCATGCCTGTAATCCCAGCACTTTGGGAGGCCAAGGCAGGTGGATCACCTGAGGTCAGGAGTTTGAGACCAGCCTGGGCAACATGGATAAATCCCGTCTCTACCAAAAGTACTAAATTTAGCTGGCCATGGTGGTGCATGCCACTAGTCCCAGCTACTCGGGAGTCCAAGGCAGGAGAATCACTTGAACCCAGGAGGTAGAAGTTGTGGTGAGCTGAGATCACACCACTGCACTGCAGCCTGGGCAACAGAGTGAGACTCTGTCTCAAAAAAACATATATATATTTCAACTCACTGTAAGACGGGTAATATATGCTCATAAAAATTTGGAAAATAGAATATAACATATTAGGGTGTTCTTAGTCTCGATGATGAGATTTAACTAATGTTAATATTTCTTTTTAGTCACCACCCTCAATTTCTTTTTTTTTTCCTTTTTTCTCTTTTCTCTCTCTCTCTTTTTTTTTTTTTTTAGAGACAGGGTCTCTCTGTTGCCCAGGCTGAAGTGCAGTAGTGTGATCATAGTTCACTGCAGTCTCGATTTCTTGGGCTCAAGCCATCCTCCCACCTCTGCCTCCCAAGTAGTTGGAACTGCAGGCACACACCACCACACCTGGCTAATTTTAAAAACTTTTTTTTTTTTGGTGACAGAATCTTGCTATGTTGCCCAGGCTGGTCTTGAACTCCTGGGTTAAGGTGATCCTCCCACCTCAGCCTCCTGAAGTGCTGGGATTACAGGCGTGAATCACTGCACCCAGCCCCTCAATTTTGTCATGGCTGTGGCTGCTGCCGCTGTTGTTATTATTGTTATTATTAATCTTGAGTTGAACAAACTTGAGCTCAGATCTCAGGGTCTTTATCCAATCACAGCATGATTCTGGGGAAGCCGCTTAACCCCTATTGGTCCCAGATTATCATCACCATCATTATTAGTGGAGATCATGATGGCGCCCACTTCAAAGGGCTACCATAAGCAGTCAATATCATATAGTAAGAGTGACCAGCAATAATTGGTATATTAATAGTTGGTATTTTAAATTTTAAATGTAGTTGTAACCATACAGTGTATAAAGATTTGAATACCTGCCTTGTCACCTCTGACATAAAAACAATGTTTAAAATGTGCTCTTCAGAGCCATCATTTCTAAATATTACCCAGAATTCCATCCAGAAGGCATTTCATGGTTTAATCCCCAGCTGTGGGACACTTACGTTGTTCCCGACTTTTTGCCATCACTAACAACACTTCTAAGAAGCATCTTTGTGCATGAGCCAAAATACATTCATGTTTTGGTTTTGTTTCTTTAAGTAAAATTCCCAAAGGTAGAATTACCAGCTCAAAAAGAAATCAGTATTTTAGGCTGGGCGTGGTGGCTCACGCCTATAATCCCAGCACTTTGGGAGGCTGAGGCAGGTGGATCATGAGGTCAGGAGTTCGAGACCAGCCTGGCCAACATGGTGAAACTCCCTCTTTACTAAAATACAAAAAATTAGCCAGGCATGGTGGTGTGCACCTGCGGCAGGAGAATTGCTTGAACCCGGGAGGTGGAGGTTGCAGTGAGCCGAGATCACGCCACTGCACTTCCACCTGGAGACAGAGTGAGACTCCTTATCAAAAAAAAAAAAAAGAAATGAGTATTTTATTTTTACCTTTTTTTTTCATGATAACAGCCTGGGCAACTTAGCAAGACCCATCTGTACCAAAAAAAAATTAGCTGGGCGTGGTGCCATGTGCTCATAGTCAGTTACTCTGGAGGCTGAGGTGGGAGGATGTCTTGAGCCCAGAACTTTAAGACTGCAGTGAGCGATGATTGCGCCACTGCACTACAGCCTGGGTGACAGAGTGAGACCCTGTCTCACAAAAACCCCAAAGCAAACAGAATAACCCCACTGGTAAGGTAGCATCTCGACTGGATTATCATCATTTATTTAAAGACTGAGTAATCTGGTAAACCAGACCCCAGAGGTGAACAAAACACAGTGAATGCCATGAGAGGTTAATGTCGGGATATCCCAGCCCCTCCCTCACTCCCAGGTAATATAACTAGAGGAATTCCCTCTTTTATTTGTGTGTGTGTGTGTGTGTGTGTGTGTGTGTGTGCATGCATGTGTGTAAGAGCTGGGTTTTGGGGTTGTTGTTTTTGAGACAGAGTCTTTCTCTGTTGCCCAGGCTGGAGTGCAGTGGCATGATCTCGGCTCACTGCAATCTCCACCTCCTGGGTTCAAGCAATTCTCCTGCCTCAGCCTCCCAAGTAGCAAGGATTACAGGCACCCGCTACCACACCCAGCTAATTTTTGTATTTTTTTTAGTAGAGGTGGGGGGTTTTGCCATGTTGACCAGGCTGGTGTCGAACTCCTGATCTCAGGTGATTTGCCCCGCTTCAGCCTCCCAAAGTGCCGGAATTACAGGCGTGAGCCACCATGCTCAGCTGTTTCATGGGTTTAAAAAACAATTTTTTAATTTATTTTTATTTTTAGAGCAGGCTGCTGGCCCTGCTGCCACTGGCTGTGTGAGTTTCAGTTTCCTCATCTGTAAATCGGGAATGATAGGACCCACTTCACACTGCTGTCCTGAGGTTTTACGGGATCATACGCATGGAGCACAGTGCTTCGGCACATAATCAGAAACCTCTAAATGCTATCTGTGATTATTACTTTGTCTGCGAGAAGTTATTCAGCTGCAGAAAATCGAGAGGTCTTGCAGCCATAAAAAAGGATGAGTTCATGTGCAGGGACATGGATGAAACTGGAAACCATCATTCTTAGCAAACTGACACAAGAACAGAAAACCAAACACCGCATGTTCTCACTTGTAAGTGGGTGTTAAACAATGAGAACACAGACACAGGGAGGGGAACATGACACACCGGGGACTAGCGGGTGGGGGGCTAGCGGAGGAATAGCAGGGGGTGGAGGGATTGGGCAGGGATAGCATTAGGAGAAGTACCCAATGTAGATGACAGGGTGATGAATGCAGCAGACCACCACCATGGCACGTGTATACCTATGTAACAAACCTGCACGATCTGCACATGTACCCCAGAACTTAAAGTATAAGAAAAAGAAAGAAAGAAAATCGAGAGGTCTTAGACCACTGGTCTGATGGGTTTTATTGCGTATGACCCGTGATCAGAATGATTTGTTCGTGTGTCTGTCCTGCCTGCTAACCAGGACGTCCATCGAAAATTCCTGTTCGCATCTCACACCGAACAAGCCCAGGGGTCCCAGGCCCAGAGTAGCAGCTCCTTAACCCTCACCGTGAACCAGGCCAATGACCTTACCCAGCTAGGATGGCGCCGAGAGCAGTGATAAACCACTCCGCAGAGTTAAACCCCAGGATGCCCACTCCGTGGAAATGCCCCAAGCCCAGCTGAGAAGGAAAAAACAAACAGAAAAACAAAACATAAACCCGGAGACCTCAGATCATGAGGACATGTGACGATAGAGTCAAATGTAGTCACGTGGAGGCCGGGCGCAGTGGCTCATGCCTGTAATCCCAGTACTTGGGGAGGTTGAGGTGGGAGAATTGCTTGAGGCCGGAAGTTCGACACCAGTCTGGACAGCAAAGTGAGACCCCCCTGTCTTTACAAAGAAGTAGAAAAGTTTGCAGGGCATGGTGGTGCCCACCTGTCGTCCTGGATACTTGGGAGTCGGGGGCAGGAGGAGCTCTTGAGCCCTAGAGTTCGAGGCTGCAGTGAGCTGTGATTGCTCCACCGCACTCCATCCTGGGCAACAGAGAGAGACCCTGTTTCAAACCTCAACAAAACAAAAATAGCCACACAGGGTGGGAGACAGTGTTGAGCCTAAACTCTGGGGTGTAATATTTTTAATTTTTGTGACTATGGGAGGTTTGTTTACCTTCCTCTATATAACACACCATGTATTATTTTTATTTTTATGTTTTGCATTATTTTATTTATTGTGGTAAAATACATATAACATGGAATTTACCATTTTCGCCTGTCGCCCAGGCTGGAGTGCAATGGCTCGAACTCAGCTCACTGCAACCTCCACCTCCCAGGTTCAAGGGATTCTCCTGCCTCAGCCTCCTGAGTAGTTAGGATTACGGGCACCCACCACCATGCCCGGCTAATTTTTGTATTTTTAGTAGAGACAGCATTTCACCATGTTGGCCAGGCTGGTCTCGAACTCCTGACCTCAAGCAATCCTCCCACCTCGACCTCCCAAAGTGCTCACACCTATAATCCACCACACCCAGCCCGTTTTCACCATGTTTAAGAGTGCAGTTCAGTGACACTAAGGACATTCACATGGTTGTACAAGCATCTCCACCATTCATCTCCAGAACTTCCTCCTCTTCCTAAACTGAAACTGTTTGTAAACACTCACTCCCAGCCAGGCGAAGTGGCTCACGCCTGTCATTCCAGCACTTTGGGGGGCTGAGGTGGGCGGATCACGAGGTCACGAGATCGAGACCATCCCAGCTAACATGGCAACCCCCATCTCTACTAAAAATACAAAAAATTAGCTGGGCATGGTGGCACGTGCCTGTAGTCTCTGCTACTCAGGAAGCTGAGGCAGAAGAATCGCTTGAACTGGGGAGGCAGAGGTTGCAGTAAGCCAAGACTGCACCACTGCACTCCAGCCTGGGTGACAGAGCAAGGCTCCGTCTCAAAAAAACAAAAAACACTCCCTATCATCCCCTTCCCCAGCGCCTGGCACCTCCCATTCCACTTTCTGTCTCTGTGAATCTAATGACTCTAAGGACCTCCTAGGAGTGAAATCACACAGGATTTGTCCTTTTGTGTCTGGCTTACTTCACTGAGTGTGATGTTCTCAGGGTTCATCCATGTTGTAGCGTGTGTCAGAATTTCCTTCCTTTTTGTGGCTGAATCAGTTTCCCTCCTATGGGTGGACTACATGGTGTTCATCCATTCTTCCACTGATGGATACACAGGTTGCTCCCACCCTCTGGCTCTTGTGAATAACGCTGCTATGAACCCGAGTCTACAAATAACTCTTCATGTCCCTGGCTTTCATTTTTTTTGTTGTTGTTAAAACCCAGAAGCAGGATTGCTGAATCATACAGTAATTCTCTGTTTACATTTTTTTTAAAGAAACTGCTAGACTGTTTTCCTCAGTGGCAGCACCATTGTACATTCCCACCAGCATTGCTCAAGGATTCCAGCTTTTCCATATCCTCCCCAACAAGTGTTGTGTTTTGCTATTTTTTAAATCATAGCTATCTTGAAGGGTGTTAATTTATTTTTATTTTTAATGAAAGTACTCAAGGAGTGATATCAGATAGTCATGATAAGTTGCACAGGTAGGTTGGGGGCAGTGGCTCATGCCTGTAATCCCAGCACTTTGGGAGGCCAAGGCGGGCAGATCACCTGAGGTCAGGAGTTCTAGACCAGCTTGGGCAACATGGTAAAACCCCATCTATTAGCCGGGCGTCGTGGCAGGCACCTGTAATCCCAGCTACTCAGGAGGCTGAGGCAGGAGAATCTCTTGAACCCGCGAGGCAGAGGTTGCAGTGAGACGAGATGGCGCCACTGCATTCCAGCCTGGGTGACAGAGCGAGACACTGTCTCAAAAAAAAAGAAAAAAAGTTGCACATGTAAAGGTACAGGCTTGTCGTGAATGTGGTTGAGAATGAACCAGGAAACTCAGAAACAAAAGTGACCATCTTTAGGGGAAAACTCGCTCTTTGTCCCGGGTGCCGCCAGCCAACGCTGTTGGCTCTTTTAGTCATACAGAATCAAGGCTGGCAATGATCTGCTGTTCTTGGGGAAAAGGGACCATTTGGAAGGTGTCTGCCTGCTGGTGCTTCAGAATGAGATGCCAAGTATTTCAGTGACCAAAGGACTGTCTTCACCATGGACAGAGTGTGTTTTTATTAATGCATAGTTAGACTGATTAATTTCTACTTGGGTCTCCAAGGTGTTTTTCCTTGTTTCTTTGTTTGGAGATGGAGTCTCCCCCAGGCTGGAGTGTGATGGCACGATCTCAGCTCACTGTAACCTCCGCCTCCCTGGTTCAAGTGATTCTTCTGCCTCAGCCTTCGGAGTAGCTGGGACTACAGGCGTGCGCCACCATGCCTGGCTAATTTTTTGTTTGTTTGTTTCTTTCTTTGTTTTGAGACAGAGTCTAGCTCTGTTACCGAGGCTGGAGTGCAGTGGCTCAATTGCAGCTCACTGCAACCTCCACCTCCTGGGTTCAAGCAATTCTTCCTGCCTCAGCCTCCCAAGTAGCTGAGGTTACAGGCACCCACCCCCACACCCAGCTATTTTTTTTGTATTTTTTAGTAGAGACAGGGTTTTGCCATGTTGGCCAGGCTGGTCTGGAACTCCTGACCTCGGGTGATCCACCCACCTCAGCCTCTCAAAGTGCTGGGATTGCAGGTGTGAGCCACCACACTCAGCCAAATTTTTGTATTTTTAGTATAGATGGGGTTTCACCATGTAGTCCAGGCTGGCCTGGAACTCCTGACCTCAGGTGAACCACCTGCCTTGGCCTCTCAAAGTGCTGGGATTATAGGCCTGAGCCACCATGCTCGGCCAAGTCTCCGAGGTTTAGGGGAGGAGGGGGACCTTTAACTGCATGGAACTAAGAACATGGTAAAGGAGACAGTCTCTCAGGAGAGATGAACTAGCTATACAACCACATGGTATGAGGGTGGGGCCGCCAAGAAGAAACCCAGCCCAAGCACATGCTTCTCTTTTTTTTTTTAACACATGGTCTCACTCTGTTATCCAGGCTGGAGTGCAGTGGTGCAATCACCTGTCACTACAGCCTTCACCTCCCAGGCTCAAGTGATCCTCCCACCCCACCCTCCTGACAGCTGAGACTACAGGCATGTGCCGCCGCACCTGGTTAATTTTTGTACTTTTTGTAGAGACTGGGGTCTCACTATGTTGCCCAGGTTGGTCTTGAACTCCTGGGCTCAGTGATCCTCCTGCCTCAGTCTCCCAAAGCACTAGGATTATAGTTATGAGCCACTGTCCCCAGCCTTGTTCACTCTTTCTTTTGCATCATTTATTCTAGGGGGGCCTGGTAACCATGCTGTGAGGACACTGAAGCAATTCTGTGAAGGCCATGGAATGAGGAACTGAGACTTCCTGCCAATAACCAACCATCTAGGTAAGTAAGCTTGGCAGTGAAGCCTCCAGCCCCAGTTGAGCCTTCAGATGAGATAGCCCCAGCTGATAGCTTGGCTGCAACCTCATGAGAGATCTGGAGCCGGAACCACCCAATTTCAAAGTAGCTCCTGAATTCTCAACCCACAGAAACTGTGAGATGATAAATGTTTGTCATTTCAAGTCACTATGTTTTGGGATCATTTGTTATGCAGCAGTAACTAACTAATACATAGAGATAGTATGTTAAGGGACAAATGAAAGATGGAGAACCATGGGTGTGTAAAAATTTGCATATATAAAAATCATATTTTATATATATACATAATTTATTTTCCAAAAAACATACAAAAAATTGGCAATGGTGCTGTTTCCATGGAGAGGAACTGGGTGGCTGAGGCTCATGAATCAGAGGGAAATTTTTCACTAGTTAACCTTTGTATCTTTTGGTGTCCTGTGAATTTTGTACCACATGTATGTGTGTGTATTACCTATTCAGAATGAATGGTTGAACAAAGGAGAATGAATGAATGAATCTTACTTTGATCAAAGATTTCGCAGCCTTCCAACAAGCCTCGTTGTACTGGTTGACATTCAGAATTTCCCATTTTTTTACTGTTCTTGAATGTGAGGGCTGGATATGTTCCAAATCGGTTGACTGACTCGCGAAAAAATTCAGGGATGATCATGGCCTGGTCCGTGTTTGCACAGCCTCAGAAGGACTTCTCCATCCTGGCAGGTAGTCCACAGCCTGGGAGTTACTGCAAACAATCACCAGACTTGGGAGGCAAATGTTTTTATTTCTTTAATAACTTTGGAGGGGTGGGAGTTACTGGTGTCTTTTTGGATCTAAGGTGCTGAGAGTTGAATTAATCCCCTTTTAGGGTGAAGTTATGTGGTGAACAGTGGCAAGTCAAGCTTCCTTTCTCTTTATTTTTTCATTTCCCCTGCAAATTTTTAATAAGTCGAAATGGATTGTATAGCAAACACTCTCTTACCCAACACCTAAATTTTACAACCGCAAGCATTTTACTGTGTTTCTTTTATCACACATCTATCCTGCTTTCTTATGTTCAACTTCCTTCCTTCTTCCTTCCTTCTTCCTTCCTTCCTTCTTCCTTCCTTCCTTCCTTCTTCCTTCCTTCCTCTTCCTTCCTTCCTTCCTTTCTTCTTTCTTTCTTTTGATACAGTCTTGCTCTGTCAGCAGGCTGGAGTGCAGTGGCACAATCATAGCTCATTGCAACTTTGACCTCCTAGGCTCAAGCCATCCTCCCACCTCAGCCTCCCAAATAATCGAGAGCACCATGCCTAGCTAATTTATTTTTTAATGTTTTGTAGAGATGGGGTTTTACTGTGTTTCCGAGGCTGATCTCAAACTCCTAGGCTCAAACAATCCTCCTGCCTCAGTTTCTCAAAGTACTGGGATTATAGGCATGAGCCACCACACCCGGCCCCATCTTATTATTATTATTATGATTATAATTTTTTTTGAGATGAAGTCTCACTCTGTTGCCCAGGCTGGAGTGCAGTGATGTGATCTTGGCTCACTGCAACCTACACCTGGGTTCAAGCCATTCTCCTGCCTCAACCTCCCGAGTAGCTGGGACTACAGGCACCCACCACCACATCCAGCTAATTTTTGTATTTTTGTATTTTTAGTAGAGACAGGGTTTCACCATGTAGTCCAGGCTGGTCTCAAACTCCTGACCTCAAGTGATCCACTTGCCTCAGCCTCCCAAAGTGCTGGGATTATAGGCGTGAGCTATCACGCCCAGCCCCATCTGATTTTTGATGCATTTCCAAGTGGGCCCTCAAGTCCGAGGGCCACCTCAGCACCGTTGCTCTCCCTGGCCTGTGCTAAGGCATCTGCTCCTGCAGTGTCCTGTGTGTCACTGTGTCACAGGCGTGTCATGGGGAGAGAGGGGGATACTTCTTGACATTTGCTCCACCATTTTTATGACAGGACAACGGACAATGGTGAATTATACACTGGCTCTCACATCTTCTCCCCCTGAATGACACACATCATTCACTTCTTACGTTTCACTGGCCAAAGCATATGTAGTCCGCTGCCTGTACATTTTACCTTTAAAACAATCTCTGTAAATAATATTAAATATGTGACTCTAGTGAATGATTTACATGCAAGGGCGTTTAAGGGTAAAATGAGTGAATAGCTTTGGCCCACTTTGGCCCCCTGAGAGGAAGCTGCTTCCTCGTCGTGTGCTCACTGAGCCCAAGCTGTGCGTTCCCGAACCTGTTTGTGCCAGTTGTGCTTCTAACAACATCATTTTTTGTTGTTGCATCTTTGCTGGTGGATTTTGTGAAGGAGCTTGAGATGACACCACCTTGGATTTAGGGTGGTCGTAATCATTCACAGTGGCGCCATCACGGTTCCCTGCAATCTCTGCCTCCTGGATTCAAGCCATTCTCCTGCCTCAGCCTCCCAAGTATCTGGGAGTACAGGCACCCACCACTATGCCCGGCTAATTTTTTTTATTTTTAGCAGAGACAGGGTTTCACCATGTTGGTCAGACTGGCCTCAAACTCCTGTCTCAGTGATCCACCCACCTCGGCCTCCCAAAGTGCTGGGATTACAGGTGTGAACCACCACACCCAGCCCTAGAAACGTAATTTAATCAAATATTACACCCCTCGCTGGAATACAGCAGCAAAAACAAAACCATTATTTCTAAGTCTCAAAGTCCAGTTGATAAAAGAGTGAGTAATTGGGTCAGGCATGGTGGCTCACGCCTGTAATCCCAGCACTTTGGGAGGCCGAGGCGGGTGGGTCACGAAGTCAAGAGATCGAGACCATCCTGGTCAACATGGTGAAACCCTGTCTCTACTAAACAGATAAAAAATTAGCCGAGCACGGTGGTGCGTGCCTGTAGTCCCAGCTACTCGGGAGGCTGAGGCAGGAGAATTGCTTGAACCCAGCAGGTGGAGGTTGCAGTGAGCTGAGATCGCACCACTGCACTCCAGCCTGGGTGACAGAGCACGACTCTGTCAAAAAAAAAAAAAAAAAAAAGGTGATGATGACTCACTAACTCAGGAAAAAAAATTGGAAATTGGCCCTGTCCAGTATTGTAGCCACAAACCTATGTGATTATTTAAATTAAAATTTTAATGACTCAAAATTGCCTAAAATTTACAGCTGTACAATTAGAAATGGTTAAGGTAGTAAGTTTAGTGTCACGTGTATTTTGCCATATTGAAAGTAAAAAAGAGCCAGGTGCGGTGGCTCACGCCTGTAATCCCAGCACTTTGAGAGGCCGAGGCAGGTGGATCACTTAAGGTCAGGAGTTCAAGACCAGCCTGGTCAACATGGTGAAACCCCATCTCTACTAAAAATAAAAAAACTTAGCTAAGTGTGGTGGCACGCGCCTGTAATATCAGCTACTCAGGGGAGGTGAGGCCAGAGAATCGCTTGAATCCAGGAGACGGAGGCTGTAGTGAGCAGAGATGGAGCCACTGCATTCCAGCCTGGGAGTGAGACTGTGTCTCAAAGATAATAATAATAATAATAAAATATATTCACATATTCAGTGGATTCGTCAGGGAGGAATTTCAACACCCCTCTTCTGTCTTCCTTCCTTCCTTTCTTTTCTTTCTTTTTTCTCGCTCTGTCACCCAGGCTGGAGCGCAGTGGTGTTATCTCGGCTCACTGCAATCTCCACCTCATGGGTTCAAGTGATTCTCCTGCCTCGGCCTCCCGAGTAGCTGGGACTACAGGCGTGCGCCACCACGCCCAGCTAATATTTTGTATTTTTAGTAGAGATGACGTTTCACCGTGTTGGCCAGGATGGTTTCAATCTCCTGACCTCTTGATCCACCCACCTCAGCCTTCCAAAGTGCTGGGATTACAGGTGTGAGCCACCGCACCTAGCCATATATATGTGTGTGTGTGTATATGTGTAGGTATCCATATGTATGTGTATATATATGTATATATGTATTTAAATCCAAAGGAGGCTAGAAGGACAGTGGGAGAAATAAGAAAATCCTCTCTCCCCCAATCCTAATTCTAAGGCCTCAGACACAAACACAGTTTCCATTTCTTGGATGTTCTTTTCTTGTTATATATTATCAGGAATTGATGTATTGATTTGAGTACGTGTGTGCATGTGTGTTTGTGTGTGTGCGTGCACGCGTTTTAGAGATGGGGGTCTCACTATGTTGCCCAAGCTGATGTCAAGCTCTTGGACTCAAGCTATCCTCCTGCCTTGGCCTCCCAAGTCACCAGGATTATAGGTGTGAGTGACGGTACCCACCTGCAGGCATTTACATCCATACTCCCTTTTTAAAAATGTGAACATACCTTCCATAACTGTCTGCAGCTTACTACAGTTTGTTCATTTAATGATCCTATATTTAGGAGATCTTTCAATATCAGCATGTACGAACTGCACTGTCTTTTTAAATAGCTATTTTAATACGCTATGAAATGGGCAGACCATAATTTATTCTTAATCAGTTCTCCAGTAGAAGATGTGGTTTGTGATACTTCCAGTTGTGAGTGTGGGTGATTATACACAGTGCTATAATAATGTTCACTGTGTGTGTCTACTCAGAGCTTTTCTCTAGAATACATTTCTGGAAGCACCAAAGGATATTTTAAAATTCTAGGGATTTTCTTTTTTCTTTCTTTCTTTTTTTTTTTTTTTTTTTGGGATAGAGTTTTGCTCTTTTTGCCCAGGCTGGAGTGCAGTGGCACGATCTTGGCTCACTGCAACCTCCACCTCCTGAGTTCAAGCAATTCTCCTGCCTCAGCCTCCCAAGTAGCTGGGATTACAAGTGTGTGCCACCACACCCGGCTAATTTTTGTATTTTTTTCACTAGAGACGGGTTTTCACCATGTTGGCCAGGCTGGTCTCAAACTCCTGACCTCAAGTGATCCACCCTCCTTGACCCCCCAGAGTGCTGGGATTACAGGCGTGAGCCACCACACCCGGCTAGTTTTTGTATTTTTTTAGAGACAGGGTTTCACCATGTTGGCCAGGCTGATCTCAAACTCCTGACCACAGGCGATCTACCCACCTCAGCCTCTCAAAATGCTGGGATTACAGGCGTGAGCCACCGCGCCTGGCCTGTAACCGCAAACTCTTGGACTCAAGCAATGCTCCCACCTCAGCCTCCCAAGTATCTGGGACTACAGACGTGTGCCACCATGCCTGGCTAATTTGTAATTCTTTTTTTTTTTTTTTTTTTTTTTTTGAGACGGAGTTTCGCTCTTGTTACCCAGGCTGGAGTGCAATGGCGCGATCTCGGCTCACTGCAACCTCCGCCTCCTAGGTTCAGGCAATTCTCCTGCCTCAGCCTCCTGAGTAGCTGGGATTACAGGCACGCGCCACCATGCCCAGCTAATTTTTTGTATTTGTAATTCTTTTGTAGAGATGGGGTCTTTGGTCTAGAACTCCTGGCCTCAAGCAGTCCTCCCAAAGCACTGAGATTACAGGCAGAGAGGGCAGAGATTTACAGAGAAACATGCCGATTGCAACTTTGTGAATAGGAAAAGGATCAGAAGCCACCTCTTCATCCACAGGGGGCAGGATGAATAGATGATAGCTTAGTGCAGTGTAAACAAATAATGTAAGAGATTTGTGTCTACTTTCACAGAGAGCCAAGACACATTAAGTCAAAAAGAAATAATGTTGCCAGGGTAAGTGTGTTAGTTCCCTGGGGCTGTTACAAAGTAACCATCTGGAGAGCTTAAACCCCTAGAAATTATCTCACAGTTCTGGAGTTGAAGATTAAGGTGTGGGCAGAGCCATATTCCCTGTGAAGCCTCTAGGGGGGAGGGTCCTCCCTGACTCTTCCAGCGTCTGGTAGCCCCAGGTGTTCTGTGGTGGGTGATAGGATCACTGTAATCTCTGCCTCCATATTCACATGGCCATCTTCTCTATGTTTTGTGTTCAAATTTTCCTTTTTTTTTGAGATGGAGTCTCACTCTGTCACCCAGGCTGGAGTGCAGTGGCGTGATTTCAGCTCACTGCAACCTCCACCTCCCGGGTTCAAGTCATTCTCCTGCCTCAGCTTCCCAAGTAGCTGGGAACTACAGGTGCCCACCACCATGCCCGGTATTTTTAGTGGAGACGGGGTTTTGCCATGTTAGCTAGGGTGGTCTCAAACTCCTCACCTCAAGTGATCCGCCCACCACAGCCTCCCAAAGTGCTGGGATTACAGGTGTCAGCCACCATGCCCGGCCCAAATTTTCCTCTTCTTATAAGGATGCCCGTTCTATTGGATTAGTGGCACAGCCTACTCCAGTATGACCTCATCTGACCCAATTCTATCTGCAACAACTCTCTGTCTGAATAAGGTTACATTCTGAGATATTAGGGGTTAGGACTCCAATATATCTTCGGTGGCATGGAGCACAGTTAAATTCATAACAGTATGTAATAGTTCTATTTGTAGGGTTTTTAAAATTTTTATTTATTTATTTTTGAGACAGAGTTTGGCTCTGTCACCCATACTGGAGTGCGGTGGCACAATCTCAGCTCACTACAGCCTCCACCACCCGGGCTCAAGCCAGCCTCCCACCTCAGCCTTCCTAGTAGCCAGGACTGCAGGCACATGCCACCATACCTGGATATTTTTTGTATTTTTTTATAGAGATGAGGTTTTACCATGTTGCTCAAGCTGGTCTCAGACTCCTGATTTCAAGCAATTTACTGCCTGGGCTTCCCAAAGTGCTGGGGTTACAGGCATTAGCCACCATGCCTGGCTAATTTTTGTATTTTCAGTAGAGACAGGGTTTCACCATGTTGGCCAGGCTGGTCTCTAACTCCTGACCTCAAGAGATCTGCCCACTTCATCTCCCAAAGTGCTGGGATTACAGGCATGAGCTACTGCACCCAATCCTAATTTTTGTATTTTTTTGTAGGACAGGGTTTCAGCATGTTGGCCAGGCTGGTCTTAAACTTCTGAGCTCAAGCAGTCCACCTGCCTCAGCCTCCCAAAGTGCTAGGATTATAGGTGTGAGCCACTGCGCCTGGCCCGTTGTTCTCAGCTGGAGGTAATTTGGTCTCCTAGGGGACGGTAGGCAATGTCTGGAGATTGGTTGATTGGTTGGTTTTTGAGACAAACTCTACCTCTGTTGCCTAGACGGGAGTGCAGTGGCACAATCATGGCACACTGTAGCCTTGACCTTCCAGGCTCAGATGATCCTCCTGCCTTAGCCTCTTGAGTGGCTGGGGCTACAGGTGTGCACCATCATGCCCAGCTAATATTTTAATTTTTTTTTGTAGAGATGGGGTCTCACTATGTTGCTGAGGCTAATCTTGAACTCCTGGCCTCGAATGCTCTTCCTGCCTTGGCCCCCCAAAGTGCTGGGATTACAGGTGTGAGCCACCACGCCCAGCCTCTGGAGACTATATTTTTAGTTGTCACGATAGGGAAAGTTCTACCAGCCTCTAGGGCCGGGTATGCTGCTCTGTGTCCCGCAAAGCACAGGAAAGTTCCCTACCGCAGTGAATTATCTGACCCCAATGTCAATAGTACCAAGGTTGAGAAACTGTTAAAATAACACCTCTGGCCAGGCGTGATAGTTCATGCCTGTCACCCGAGCACTTTGGGAGGCTGAGGCAGGAGGATCACTTGAGGTCAGGAGCTCAAGACCAGCCTGACCAATGTGGTGAAACCCCATTTCTACTAAAAATACAAAAATTAGCTGGGCGTGGTAGTGCCTATAATCCAAGCTACTTGGGAGGCTGAGGTAGGAGAATCGCTTGAACTCAGGAGGCAGAGGTTGCAGTGAGCCAAGTTCATGCCACTACACTTTATCCTGCCTGAAAGAGCAAGACTGCAACTCAAAAAAAAAAAAAAAAAGAACATATCTGATCTATGCCTGCTTATGAATGAGGAACCAGCTAAAAGTAGAGCTGACTACTGCTTTATCATGAATTCTATTCTCTGCATTGCTATGATCACAAACTCCTCTGTGTGAACTGCAAATTGGAGTTAATTGGAGTTGATGAAGTCATTGCAATAGGATGCACGCTCATCACATGGGGCTTGCAATTGCGGCTGGCATTAAATGCAACTGTAACCCTACCTCTAACCTTCAGAGTCCTGGTGGGGAGGAGTTTTGTGATCTGACCCAAGTTGTAACCTCAGGGAGTAAGGGTGGCTGCCTGTCCTGGCACTGCTGGTCAACCCGTTCAGCTAAACTAGACCTCCTCCCGCTCCCAGCCCTGGCCAGAGGTGGAAACTGTGGCCCCGGTTATCTCAAAAGACAGGCACTGAGTATCAAAAGACAAGCCAACAAGTGGCAGCTTCTTACGAGTCCTACTTTTGTGCGATCCATTTTTTTTAAATTAAGGTAAAATTTACATGTCATAAAATGAGCCATGAGCTATTTTAAAAGGAAATAGTTCAATGGCATTTAGTGTATTCACAGTGTTGTGCAACCACCTCCTATAAGTAGTTCCAAAGCATTTTCTATTTTCTTTTTCTTTCTTTCTTTCTTTCTTTTTTTTTTTTAATACAGAGTCTCATATCACCCAGGCTGGAGTGTAGTGGCACAATTTCAGCTCACTACAACCTCCACCTCCCAGGTTGAAGTGATTCTCCTGCCTCAGCCTACTAAGTGGCTGGGATTACTGGTGTGCGCCACCACACCCAGCTAATTTTTATGTTTTTAGTAGACACAGGGTTTCACCACGTTGGTCAGGCTGGTCTCAAACTCTTGACCTCAAGTGATCTGCCTGCCTCGGCTTCCCAGAGTGCTGGGATTACAGGCGTGAGCCACCTCACCTGGCTTCCAAAGCATTTTTATCACCCCAAAGGAATATATGATACCCATGAAGTAGCCACTGCCCATTCCTCCCTCCTCTCAGCCTCTGGCAACTACTAATCCACTTTCTGTCACCAGGGATTTGCCCAATCTGGACGTTTCCTATAAATGGAGTCAAATAATATGTGGTCTTTTATGTCTGGCTTCTTTCAATCCACATAATGTTCTCAAGCTTCAGCCACATTGTAGCACATGCCAGGCCTTCATTCCTTTTCATGGCTGAGTAATATTCCATTGCATGAAGAGATCACATTGTGGCTATCCATTCATCTGTCGGCGGACAGACTTGGGTCGTTGCTGCCTTTTGGCTGTCGTGAATCATGCTGCTATGAAGACTCAGGTACACTCATCTGAGTACCAGTCTTCAGTTAGTTTGGGTTGCAACAGAAGAGTGGAATTGCTATGTCACGTGGGAGTTCTGTGTTTAAATTTCCTGAGGAACTGTCAGACTTTTGCACAGTGGCTGTACCATTTTGCATTCCCACCAGCAGGGTGTGAAAGTTGCAATTTCTCTCATCCTCTGTGCAGTTTGAGACCTGTTCTATTTATGCCTTTATTTTTTTTCAATAGGCAAAACATTCACATGGTTCAAAAATCAAAGAGGTGGGACTCAGTGGCTCATACTTATAATTCCAGTGCTTTGGGAGGCCAAGGTAGGAAGATTGCTTGAGGCCAGGAGTTCAAGACCAGACTGGGGAACATAGTGAGAGCCCATCTCTACAAAAAATTTTTAAAAAATAGCCCAGCATGGCTATTTTTTATTTTTTATTTTTATGGCACATGGCTATAGTTCCAGCTACTCAAGAGACAGGCAAGAGACAGGCACTTTGAGAGGCTGAGGCGGGCGAATCCCAAGGTCAAGAGTTTAAGACCAGCCTAGCCAACATGGTGAAACCCTTCTCTACTAAAAATGCAAAAAAATTAGCTGGGCATGGTGGCGGGTGCCTGTAATCCTAGCTACTTAGGAGACTGAGGCAGGAGAATCATTTGAAACTGGGAAGCAGAGGTTGCAGTGATCTGAGATCGTGCCCCTGCACTCCAGCCTCGGTGGTAGTATGAGACTCTGTCTCAAAAAAAAAAAAAAAAAAAAAAAGAAGACAAGAGGATCACTTCAGCCCAGGTGATCGAGGTTGCTGTGAGGTTCAATTGCACCACTGCACTCCAGCCTGGGCAACAGAGCAAGACTCTGTCTTCAGAACAAAGAATAATAAATTTTAAAAGCTCCAATAACATGAGATACAGAGTCAAAGCCTTATATGTAACTCTTACCAAACCAAACTGGATCCATTTGCTGTATGCGATGGAGCATCAACCAGCAAAGCACCATGTTTTTGCAGTGAAAAAGGTTTAATGTGAGTCAACTGGCAAGAAAACGGGAGGAAACACTCAAGTCTGTCCCTTTGAAGTGGAAATTGGGACAGGTTTTGTAGTCACAGGGCAATGAGGCATGGTGTGTGATTGGCTCTTGCAATGGTGTGATGCCAGGGATTGAGCTGATTGGATGCTGCATCACTGCCATGTGGTGTCCTCCATTTCTTAATTCAGTTCTGCTCCTTGGTCTAAGCACTTAGGTTCCACCTGTGGTTGACTTTTTAGCTCTTCTGGACATATTCTGATTATGTAATTTGCAACCTGGGGTCCATGACAACTGAAAGACAACTCACAACTTTGTTACATAAAAGTTCAACCGGATTGGTCCGATATGGTTACATAATGAACTCTCACCACTGGGTGAGGTTAAATTGCTATAATAGGAATATGTCCCTTTCTCATTCTTTTTCACAGCTGTGTAGTATTCTGTTTCACAGCTGGAATACTATACAACTGTGAAAAAGAATGAGATAACATAGCTATAAAATATCCCTTATAGATAACATAGCTACAATATATCCCTTTCTCATTCTTTTTCACAGCTGTATAGTATTCCAGGTATGAAATGGAATGGTCATAGTATTCCAGCCGTGAAATGGAATACTATAAAGCTGTGAAAAAGAAAGAGAAAGGGATATTTCATAGCTATGGTATCTATTGGCATGCAAGAAATCACTCCAAAACTTAGCAGCTTAAAACAATGATAATCACTTATCATCTCTCATGGTTTTTGTAGGTCAGAAGTTCAGACAGGGCATATCTGGGGCAGCTGGAAGTCCTGATGTGCTGGAACTGGCATGTATCAACTGCATGAGTAGGAGCCAATTGCATGCATCTCTTCTCAGTTTTGCATTCAGTTGTATCACATCAATACCTTGAAATCAGCCACAGTGGGAGTATTTACACCACAGGAATTGGCCCCTGCATGGTGGTACACACCCGCAGTCCCAGCTACTCAGGAGGCTGAAGTAGGAGAATTGCTTGAGCCCAGGAATTCAAGGCTACAGTGAGCTGTGATCACACCACTGCATTCTAGCCTAGGCAATAGAGTGTGATTCTGTCTCTAAAAAAAAATGCATTTGAGAATTTTAGCAAATCTAAGTACATTTAGAGTCTTCTAAAATTACTGTGTGGGGGATTTTGGTGGGACCATCCCAAAGGGTTTAGTAATAAAATGCCCCTTTATATTGTTGAGAATTTTAAATGATTCTTTAAAGCAGTTATATTCTGATAAATATTTAATAACTGGCTCTTGAGTGGCATAGGGCACTGATTTGCAGTGTTTGCCAATTCCTGTGGTGTAAACACTCCCACTGTGGCTGATTTCAAGGTACTGATGTGATACAACTGAATGTGAAACTGGGAAGAGATGCATGCAATTGGCTCTTACTCATGCAGTTGATACATGCCAGTTCCAGCACTTTGGGAGGCCAGGAGGGGGGATTGCTTGAGGTCAAGAGTTTAAGGCCAGCCAGAGCAACATAGAGAGACCTTGTCTCTCCTAAAAATTTGAAAATTAGCGAGGTGTAGTGACATGCACCTGTAGTCCCAGCTACACTTGGGAGGCTGAGGCGGGAAGATTATTAGAGCCCAGGAGTTTGAGGTTGCAGTGAGCTGTGATTGCACCACTGCACTCCACCCTGGGCAACAGAGAGAGACCCTATCTCAGTTTAAAAAATAAAATACAATAAGTTTTAATGAATTAATTTTTATTATGTCTTATGGTCTTTAAATGACACACATTTGGCCGGGCGCGGTGGCTCACGCCTGTAATCCCAGCACTTTGGGAGGCTGAGGCCGGCAGATCACAAGGTCAAGAGATTGAGACCATCCTAGCCAACATGGTGAAACCCCATCTTTACTAAAAATACAAAAATTAGCTGGGCGTGGTGGCAGGTGCCTGTAGTCCCAGCTACTTGGGAAGCTGAGACAGGAGAATTGCTTGAATCCATGAGGCAAAGGTTGCAGTGAGCTAAGATCGCACCACTGCACTCCAGCCTGGCAACAGAGCAAGACTCCGCCTCAAAATAAATAAATAAATGAATAAAAATTAAAAAAATAAATGACACACATTTGACAGAATGTCAGCAACATGCAGTGGTTGTTGACAGTACCAAGTGACACAGCTACAGCAGACAACAGGTGTGGCCAGGCGGATCTGAAGGCTTGTAGTTCCATGATGTGTCATCTGCAGCCATGAACAGCCTCATCCAAGGCTCCTGTCAGGGTTTCCAGTATGGAGTGAGGTCTGAAGGCGTGTCTTTGATCCCTACATCTGACACTCGCTGTTTACCACGAGCAACCTGTGTCACCGTGGATGCAGCTACTGGGATGTTCCAGGTGTCAAGCAAAGACCATGAAGCCAGGGTGCAGCTCTTGGAAGAGACCAGAAGGGGGCTCCTGGTAGATGCAGCTCCATTCAAAGCCACCAAGTCCCCATCTGCACATGTATCAGATTCTTCTGTCAATTCGCAGCCGGTATGCTCTTTCAGCAAGGATCAAGCCAGCAACTGGATAACTACCACAACAAGGCATACAAATGAGAGCACCATGAACATTCGAAGTGCCCTATGGGAAAACACGTAACTGGATTCAAAAAGCCATTTACATCATTGCAAGAATTTTTGAAGCGTGTATTTGTTAATGAATAAAGAAGAAGAGAAGTTGGGCTCTGTAGACATAATTTCAACTTTTATAATTTTTTTTTTTTGAGACGGAGTCTGGCACTGTCGCCCAGCCTGTGGTGCAGTTGTGTGACCTCGGCTCACTGCAATCCCCACCTCCTGAGTTCAAGCAATTCTCCTGCCTCAGCATGGTGGTGCATGGCTATAATTCCAGCTACTCCGGAGGCTGAGGCAGGAGAATCACTTGAACCTGGGAGGCAGAGGTCGTGGTAAGCTGAGATCGCACCTTTGCACTCTGGCCTGGACAACGAGCAAAACTCCATCTCAAAAAAAATAGGAGAGTAAGCAAAATACATGTGGTGGTAGAAGTCAGAAAAATGGGGTATTAGCTGGAAAAGGACAAGAGAGAACCTTTCCGGGAGAAGGAAACGTTCCATACCTTGATCCAGGTGCCGATAAGCACTTGGATCAGTTGTTTTTACACACGTGTAAAAGTCACACGTATGTAAACAATTAAGAATTGTGCACTTTGATGTATGTAAGTTACATCTCAATTTGGGTGCTTTTTTTTTTTTTTTGAGACAGGGTCTCACTCCGTTGTCCAGACTGGAGTGCAGTGGTGCATTCGTGGCCCACTACAGCCTCAACCTCCCTCAGCTCAGGTGCTCTTCCCACCTCAGCCTTCCACAGTCTGGGATTCCAGGCATGAGCCACAGTGCCCAGCCTCCTGTCTCTGTTAAAACGATAATAATAATAATAATAATAATAATAATAATAATAAAAGTGATGAGGTTCACATGGTGATATCCTTAAAATCATGCAGATGAAGCCAGTGTCCTTTATAAAGATGTGAACTACCTGCAAAGCCCCCTCTGTCTCCTTCGTTAGATTGCCATGCCAAGTTGTAAGGTAAATCTTTGTATTCATTCTGAAAAGTTGCTAACATTTGGGCACAGAGCGTAGACCACTCAACACGTAGTGTGACTATTACAGCGTGGTTGTAATTAAGCTAAGAATTGATCATTCTCCTTTTTGAGTTCTTGTTCTTCTTCTTATTTTGAGACAGGGTCTTGCTCTGTCGCCCATCCTACAATGGCACAATCTCCACTCACTGCAACCTCAACCTCCCCAGGCTCAAGCAATTCTTCCACCTCTGCCTCCCAGGTAGCTGGGACTATAGGTGCATATCACCATGCCCAGCTTATTTATTTATTTATTTATTTATTTATTTATTGAGATGGAGTCTTGCTCTGTCACCCAGGCTGTGGTGCGATATCGGCTCACTGCAACCTCTGCCTCCTGGAGTCAATCGATTCTCCTGTCTCAGCTTCCCGAGTAGCTGGGATTACAGGTGCTTGCCGCAGCGCCTGGCTAATTTTTGTATTTTTAGTAGAGACAGGATTTCACATGTTGGCCAGGCTGGTCTCAAACTCTTGGCCTCAACTGATTCGCCCGCCTCGGACTCCCAAAAGTTCTGGGATTACAGGCGTGAGCCACCACGCCCAGCCTGATTTTAATTTTTTGGTAGAGATGGAGTCTCACTTTGTTGGCCAGGCTGGTCTCAAACTCCTGGCCTCAAATGATCGTCTTGCCTTGGCCTCCGTGAGTGCTGGGATTACAAGCGTGAGACACTGTGCCCATCCAGAATTGAACATTTTAAACTCAATTTTGTGAAGAAGGCAGTCAGTATACGTGACAGCTTCTGTTACTGAAATTTTTTGTTTCTCTGGTTTTTATTTTTTATTTTTTTGAGACAAGAGTCTCACTCTGTTGCCGGGCACCGGGCTGGAGTGCAGTGGTGCAATCTCGGCTCACTGCAACCTCCACTTCCCAGGTTCAAGCAGTTCTCCTGCCTCAGCCTCCCGAGTAGCTGGGACCACAAGTGCATGCCACCACGCCCAGCTAATTTTTGTATTTTTTAGTAGAGATGGGGTTTCACCATGGTCTCTATCTCTTGACCTCGTGATCCACCCACCTCAGCCTCCCAAAGTGCTGGGATTACAGGCATGAGCCACCACTCCCGGCCCTGTTTCTCTGTTTTTTTTAAACCTCTTTTTGTCTCATTCCTCACCCTTTTTTTTGAGACAGGGTCTTGATCTGTCACCCAGGCTTGATGCTATCTCAGCTCACTGCAACCTCCGTCTCCTGGGTTCAAGCAATTTTTGTGCCTCAGCCTCCCCAGTAGTGGGATTACAGGCTCCTGCCACCACGCTGGCTAATTTTTTTGTATTTTTAGTAGAGACGGGGTTTTGCCATGTTGGCTATGCTAGTCTCGAACTCCTGACCTCAAGTGATCCACCCACCTCAGCCTCTCAAAGTGCTGGGATTACAGGCGCCACTGTGCCTGGTTACCCCTTTTAATTTTATCTCCAAATTCCCCTTTTTTCTTCCTTCTATTTCTCTTTTTCCTCTTTCCTTTCCTTCTTCCTTACCTTTGAAGTTAATATGGAACACAGACAGAGCCATTCTATCTTCCCGCTCCTGGTTGCCTAGAAGTGGTTAATACCTTTGGCTGAAAAGATTTTTTTTTAATGTGTTTGATATGTATTCAGCTTGCCCCTTTGAAGGCTGTTCGGGGTCACAAGTATTTGCTATGGAAATGATTCAGGGTTGCAGGGAAATGTGGCAATGGATGGCAAGAAATCCACGAGAGAAATAAAAGATCTCTGTAGCATTCAGGTGCTTTTTACACAAAATCCGCTATTCAGAAGCCCTGTCATTATGGAAATTGTCCCTTTATGCTACTCTTGAAAGGATCAGATGCTCAAACTCAGGTTTGTCCCAAGTAAGAGGCTCTTAAAACCATGCATCAGCGCATAAATGGCCTGTAAATTTCTAATAGCGCTGGTTAATTAACAGTCATCAGTTAGATAAAAACAATCAATTAGGGAGAAGCTTGTGTGGGAGAAAAAAAAATAGTTTTAACAATTACCAAGGGTAAATTCTCTCAAGGAGGTCTGAGATCTCCCAGGAAGAAGAAAGGTTTTGTGCCATTCGCATACTCAAACTCGTTTTCAGTGGCCATGTGGTTTTACTAATTCTTTCCTTGTAAACATGCTGTGTAAACGTTTTTGTTTGAGGCAAGGCAGGGTGGCTCATGATTGAAGCTGAGGCGGGAGGACTGCTTGAGACCAGGAGTTTGAGACCAGTCTGGGCAGGAAGGCAAGACCCCGTCTCTAAAAAAAAAAAAAAAATTAGCCGGGCATGGTGGTGGCAAGTGTCTGTAGTCCCAGCTACTCTGGAGGCTGAGGCGGGAGGATCCCTTGAACCCAGGAGTTTGAGGTTGCAGTGAGTTGTGACCATACCACTGCACTCCAGCCTGGGCAACAGAGCAGGACCTCATCTTTAAAATAAATGAACAAATACATAAATGATTTTTGTTTGATTTTATTTTGTATTTTAGCAGACAAAATATCTTTTTATATTTTATCATGCCTTTTGACCTCTGTGGCAAAAAGAAATTGATGAAAAATAATATTTGTGCTCAGTAAACATACACAAAAACATACAGACAGACTCGCAACAGGAAGGGAGGTTCAATGAAAGTTAAGCCTCCTTCTACTGTTATGTATATTATTATTATTATTTTGAGATGGAGTTTCGCTCTTGTTGCCCAAGCTGGAGTGCAGTGGCGTGATCTCGGCTCACCTCAACCTCTGCCTCCTGGGTTCAAGCAACTCCTTTGCCTCAGCCTCCCGAGTAACTGGAATTACAGGCATGCCCCACCACACCTGGCTAATTTTTTAAAAAACATTTTTAGGGCCGGGCGCGGTGACTCAAGCCTGTAATCCCAGCACTTTGGGAGGCCGAGGCGGGTGGATCACAAGGTCGAGAGATCGAGACCATCCTGGTCAACATTGTGAAACCCCGTCTCTACTAATACAAAAAAATTAGCTGGGCATGGTGGCGCGTGCCTGTAATCCCAGCTACTCAGGAGGCTGAGGCAGGAGAATTGCCTGAACCCAGGAGGCGGAGGTTGCGGTGAGCCGAGATCGCGCCATTGCACTCCAGCCTGGGTAACAAGAGTGAAACTCCGTCTCAAAAAAAAAAAACATTTTTAATAGAGTCGGGGTTTCTCCATGTTGGTCAGGCTGATCTTGAACTCCCAACCTCAGGTGATCCACCTGCCTTGGTGTTGGAAATAGGTGTTGGAAAACAGTTGCCTCCCAAAGTGCTGGGATTACAGGCATGAGCCACTGTGCCTGGCCTACTGTTATGTATATTCTTAGTGTGTATTTTTTGTCTTTCCAGAAATGTTCTCTGCATATACAAGCATGCTGCAAAAGAGCGCAGAGGAGACGTGGTTCCGGGTGGAGGGGAAGCACTTGGGTTTCAGAGACCTACTGCTTGGGTTCAAACCCCAGCTTTGCTCGCTGGCTCTGTAAGCATGGACAAGTGACTCAGCCCTTCTGTAGCCTGATGTGGTGGGCAGCCCCTATGAGGGACCCCAGGATTCCCATTTTCTCATGTTCACACCCTTATCTAATCCTTCCCCTTGAACGTGGGACTGAGTCTCACTCTGTCCCCCAGGCTGGAGCTCAGTAGTGGAACGATCTCAGCTCACTGCAACCTCCGCCTCTCAGGTTCAAGCCATTCTCCTGCCTCAGCCTCCCGAGTAGCTGGGATTACAGGCGTGTGCCACCACACCTGGCTAATTTCTGAATTTTTAGAAGAGACTGGCCAGGCTGGTCTCAAACTCCTGGCCTCAAGTGATTCACCTGCCTTGGCCTCCCAAAGTGCTGGGATTACAGCAGGCAGGAGCCTCCATGCCTGCCGGGTAGATATACGCTTTAAAAGGTGCAACTTTGTATTTGTTTTATTTTATTTTTGAGACAGAGTCTCACTCTGTTGCCCAGGCTGGAATGCAGTGGCACAATCTCAGCTCACTGCAACCTCCGCCTCCTTGGTTCAAGTGATTCTTCTGCCTCAGCCTCCCGAGTAGCTGGGACTACAGGTACATGCCACCACACCCAGCTAATTTTTGTATTTTTCGTAGAGACCATATTGGCCGGTTTGGTCTCAAACTCCTGACCTCGTGATCCGCCCACCTCAGCCTCCCAAAGTCCTGGGATTATAGGCATGAGCCGCCACGCCTGACTTAGATCACATTGTGTGTATATTCACTCCTCCATGGATGGACACTGGGGTCGTGTGCACTTTCTGGCCATTATGAGTTAATGCTGCTAAGGAACATTTGTGTACAAGTTTTTATGAAGACGTTAGTTTTCAGTTCCTAGGGGCAGACACCTAGCAGTGGCATTGCTGGGTCCCATGGGAATTCCACATTTTACATTTTGGGGACCTGGAACTTGCAGTTTTAGAGGTGGGAGCGTCCCAAGGAAACCAGGATGAGTTGGCCACCCTGCAAGTGATTCCTCCTCGGTGTCACTTGCCCTCGAGCCTTAGGTAGGAGAAGCAAGGGGGCCAGGTGTTGCCTCGCGCACACCGCTTTCTCTCCGCCCCAGCTGGTCATCCACTCCTGTGGTTTCCTTTACTGCAGACTTCGACTCTGCTTTTTTCCCTCCAAGCTGCACCCAGCAAGGTCCTCCAACATGGTTCGAGTGGCTACTTGAAGCAGGCAAAGCTTTCTCTCTGGAATGAATTGAACCAGAGTCCACTAGGAGAAAATATCAGCCTTACCTCCATTCGTTCAGGAGTTAAGGTTCATCTCTCTCCTCCCTGTCTGCCCTGGCTGTCCTATGTCAAAAAGAATGTGGCACTTCTGCAATTTTTCTTTTTTTTTCTTTTCTTTTTTTAAGAGACGGGTCTCTGTCACACAGGCTGGAGTACAGTGGCATAATCATAGCTCCATCTCCTGGCCTCAAAGAATCCTCCTACTTCAGCCTCCCAAGTAGCTGGGACCACAGGTGCATGCCACCATACCCTGCTAAGTTTTTTAAATTATTTTTTGTAGAGATGAGATCTCACTGTACTGTCCAGGTTGGTCTCCAACTGCTGAGCTCAAGCAATCCTCCCACCTGGGCCTCCCAAAATGCTGGGATTACAGGCATGAGCCACCATCCCCCCCGCCCGGCCGATGTGGCATTTCTTTGATATGACATTACTTGGGCCGCAGTAGGGATACTGGGGAGCAAACAGTGACCAAACAGAGTGTAGGTCCAAGCTGAAATTCTCTGCAGGAAATTCACACCTGTTTCCTTCTGATGTATTACAGCATATAATCACTATAATCACTGTTCGACCCTGAAATCGCAGAATTTCAATGAAAAACTAAGGGTGAATCTCAGAGCACTCTCACATCTCTTTTCTTTCTCTCTCTCTCTCTTTCTCTCTTTCTTTCAGACAGAGTCTAGCTCTGTCACCCAGGCTGGAGTGCAGTGGTGCGATCTCAGCTCACGGCAACGTCTGCCTCCTGGGTTCAAGGGATTTTCCTGCCTCAGTCTCCGGAGTAGCTGGGATTACAGGTGTGCGCCACCACGACCAGCTAATTTTTATATTTTTGGTAGAGACGGGGTTTCACCACGTTGGCCAGGATGGTCTCGATCTCTGGACCTTGTGATCCACTCGCCTCAGCCTCCCAAAGTGCTGGGATTACAGGCTTGAGCCACCGTGCCTGCCCCCACTCCTTTTTTTTGAGACAGGGTCTTGCTCTGTCCCCCAGGCTGGAGTACAGAGATGACATCTCGGCTCACCGCAACCTCCACCTCCCAAGTTCAAGCAGTTCTCCTGCCTCAGCCTCCCAAGTAGCTGGGATTACAGGTGTGCACCTCCATGTCTAGTTAATTTTTGTATTTTTCTTAGAGTTGGGGGTTTCACCATATTGGCCAGTCTTGAACCACTGACCTCAAGTGATCTGCCCACCTTGGCCTCCCAACATGCCTGTCCTAAAAGCTTCCTTTTAATGGAAATTGGATTTTCTTAAAAAGTCACAGGATAGGGTCCCCACCTTGTCCTGCCCCTCTATCGGAGACAACTGTCATTTAACCAGCCTAAACCTACTACTATGTACACTTAGTTCTGCTGTAATATGATATATTTGTTACTAAAAATCACTGGCCTGGGCAAAATTGTGCAATTGTGGTAAAAATGAAGTTACGATGATAAATACTCAAAAACTTTGTCAGTGAGTGACACATTACAAAACAAGAAAAAAGGGCTGGGCACGGTGGCTCACATCTGGAATCCCAGCATTTTGGGAGGCCGTGGATCATGAGGTCAGGAGTTTGAGACCCGCCTGGCCAACATGATGAAGCCCTATCTCTCCTAAAAATACAAAAATTAGCCCGGCGTGGTGATGCACACCTGTAATCCCAGCTACTTGGGAGGCTGAGGCTGGAGAATTGCTTGAACCTGGGAAGCAAAGATTGCAGTGAGCCGAGATCATGCCACTGCACTCTAGTCTGGGTGACAGAGCAAGACTCTGTCTTGGGGAAAAAAAATAAAAATAAAAAAATGAAACAGAAAAAGGACCTAATAAATCTGGTAACAGGTTTTTAAAATACTGTTGTTAAGATATAATTCACATTTTATGAATTCGTCCTTTAAAGTGTATAATTCAGTGGCTTTTAGTATGTTCATAGAATTGTGAGCATACCCTCAGCCCTCCTCACTCCCCCAGTACAACCATGACTACTACCAATTTTAGCATATTTTTATCATTCCCAAAATAAAACCCCATATACTTTAGCAGTCACTCCCCATCACCCTCTTCCCCTAGCCCCTGGCAATCTTTTTTTTTTTTTCCTTTGAAATGAGGTCTCACTCCATCACTCAGGCAGAAGTACAGTGGCATAATCACAGCTCACTGCAGCCTCTAGCTCCTGGGCTCAAGCCATCCTCCTGCCTCAGCCTCCCAAGTGGCCAAGACCATAGGCATGTGCCACCACGCCCAGCTAATTTCCTTTATCTCTTTTTCTTTCTTTCTTTTCTATCTTTTCTTCCTTCCTTTCCTTCCTTCCTTTTTTTCTTTCTTTCTCTCCCTCCCTCCCTCTGTTCCTTCCTTCCTTCCTCCCTCCCTTCCTTCCTTCCCTTTTCCTTCCTTCTTTCCTTCCTTCCTTCCTTCCTTTTTTGCCCAGGCTGGAGTACAGTGGCATGGTCTCGGCTCACTGTAGCTGGGATTACAAGGGCCTGCCACCATGCCTGGCTAATTTTTGTATTTTTAGTAGAGACAGGGTTTCACTATGTTGGCCAGGCTGGACTCGAACTCCTGACCTCGTGATCCACCTGTCTTGGACTCCTAAAATGCTGGGATTAGAAGTGTGAGCCACTGTGCCTGGCCAGCTAACTTTCTTTCTCGGGCTGGATGCAGTGACTCATGCCTGTAATCCCAGCACTTTAGGAGGCCGAGGCAGGTGAATCAGCTGAGATCAGGAGTTCGGGACCAGTCTGACCAACATGGTGAAACCCTGTCTCTAACTAAAAATACAAAATTAACTGGGCATGGTGGTGTGCACCTGTAATCCCAGCTATTCAGGAGGCTGAGGCGTGAGCATCGCTTGAACCTGGGAGGTGGAGGTTGCAGTGAGCTGAGATTGCACAACTGCACTCCAGCCTGGGCAACAAAGTGAGACTCTGTCTTCCAAAAAAAACACAAAAAAACCCCCACAAAAATTCCTTCTTTCTTTCTTTTTCTTTCTCTCTCTTTCCTTCCTTCCTTCTCTTTCTTTCTCTCTCTCCCTTTCTTTCTTTCTTACAAAACAGCACGCAACTCCACAAGAAGGCAGCCCTCCTCACTCCCCCAGTACCTCAGCCTTCACGGCCCAGAGGAGCCCAGCCCAGCCCACGTGATCCCGGCCTACAGTGCCAGGCACCAGGCACCAGGTTCCAGTTGTCTTCTGTATATTGATATTGTACACTACAACCTTGCCGAACTTGTTTCTTAATTATAATAGCGATTTAGTACATTGCTTAGGATTTTCTGTATACGAGATTATATCACCTACAAATAGAAGTAGTTTGACTTCTTTTTTCTAATCCAGTAGCCTTTTATTTCTTTTTCTTGCATAATTGCCCTGGCTAGCTCCATCAGTAAAATGTTGACTAGAAGTAGAGTGGACATCCTTGTATTGTTCCTGACCTAAGGGGGAAAGCATTCAGTTTTTTGCCAATAAGAACTATAATATTAACTGTGGGATTTTCATGGGTGCCTTCTATCAGGTTGAAAAAGTTCTATCTCTGATTTTTTGTGCTTTTATCATGAGCGTTGGATTTTGTCAAATGCTTTTTCTGCATCTATTGAGATGATCATATGGTTTTTTGTCCTTTATTCTACTATTACGACTTTTAAAATGTTGCCCCAATCACCTTTGCATTCTTGGGATAAATTTGACTTGATCATAGCGTACAATTCTTTTTATCTGTTTCTGGATTTGGGATTGAGAGTTTTTGCATTTATGACCATAGAAGAGACTGGTGTGTAGTTTTATCTTTTATTATAATGTCTTTGTGTGGTTTTCTTATCCAGATAATGCCAGCTTCATAAAATAGTAGGGAAGTGTTCTCCCCTTTTCTATTTTAAGACAGCAGATGCTCCTCAAATTATGATGGGGTTATAGCCTGATAAACCCATCGTAAGTTAAAAATATTGTAAGTCAAACCATCATAAGCTGGAGACCATCGAGTTTGTAAGCGATTGGTGCTAATTTTTTTTTTTTTTTTAGACGGAGTCTTGCTATGTTGCCAGGCTAGACTGCCTTGGCTCAGTGCAACCTCCACCTCCCAGGTTCAGGTGATTCTCCTGCCTCAGCCTCTTGAGTAGCTGGGACTACAGGCACATGCCACCACGCCCAGCTAATTTTTGTATTTTTAAGATGGGGTTTCACCATGTTGGCCAGGATGGTCTTGATCTCTTGACCTCATAATCTGCCTGCCTCAGCCTCCCAAAGTGCTGCGATAACAGGTGTGAGCCACCACACCCAGCTGGTGCTAATCCTTCTTTAAATATTTGGAAGAATTCACTAGTATAGCCATATGGTCCTGGGCTTTTTGTGGAAAGTTCCTTTTGGATTACTACTCAATTTCTTTACTTGTTATAAGTCTATTCAGATTTTCTATTTTTTATTGAGTTAATTTTGGTAGTTTGTGACTTTCTAGGAATTTGTCCATTTCATTTAGGTTATTTTTTGGTTACTAGATTTTATTTAGTTTATCTAACTTGTTGGCATACAATTGTTCATAGTATTGCTTCTTCTTTTTTTTATTTCTGTAAGATGGTTAGTGATGCTTCCTCTTTCATTCCTGATTTTAGCAATCTGAGTCTTCTCTCTTTTGCCTTAGCTAGCCTAGTTAATTAGAAGTTTGCCAATTTTGTTGATCTTTTCAAAAAACTGACGTGGTTTTGTCGATTCTCCTGATTTTTTTTCTTTTTCTCTTTCTTTCTTTCCTTCCTTGTTTCTCTCTCCTTCCTTCCTTCCTTCTTTTTTTGAGATGGAGTCTAGCTCTATTGCCCATGCTGGAATGCAATGGCTCCATCTCGGCCCACTGTGACCTCCGCCTCCCAGGTTCAAGTGATTCTCCTGCCTCAGCCTCCTGAGTAGCTGGGATTACAGGCGCCCACCACCACGCCCAGCTAATTTTTTGTATTTTTAGTAGAGATGGGGTTTCACTGTGTTGGCCAGGCTGCTCTCAATTTCCTGACCTCATGGTCCGCCCACCTTGGCCTCCAAAGTTCTGGGATTACAAGCATGAGCCACTGAGCCCAACCCAGGTTTTTTTTTTTTTTTTTTTTTTTTTTTGAGACGGAGTTTTGCTCGTTACCCAGGCTGGAGTGCAATGGCGCGATCTCGGCTCACCGCAACCTCCGCCTTCTGGGTTCAGGCAATTCTCCTGCCTCAGCCTCCTGAGTAGCTGGGATTACAGGCACGCGCCACCATGCCCAGCTAATTTTTTGTATTAGTAGAGACGGGGTTTCACCATGTTGACCAGGATGGTCTCGATCTCTTGACCTCGTGATCCACCCGCCTCGGCCTCCCAAAGTGCTGGGATTACAGGCTTGAGCCACCGCGCCCGGCCCCAACCCAGGTTTTTAATTCTCTGTTTTATTTGTTTCTTCCCATATGTTTGTTATTTACCTCCTTCTGCTAGCTTTGGGTTTAGTTTGCTCTTCTTTTCTCGGTTTCTTCAGATGGTAGATTATTGATTTGAGATCCTTCTTCTTTATTAACATAGGTGTCTACAGTTACACATTTCCCTCTGCCTTAGCTGCCTCCACAAACCTTGGTAGATTGTGTTTTAATTTTATTCTTTTCAATGTATTTTTCTTTCTTTCTTTCTTTCTTTTTTTTTTTTAAATGAAGTCACTCTGTTGTCCAGGCTAGAGTGTAATGGCGTGATCTTGGCTCATTGCAACCTCTGCTTCCCAGGTTCAAGCGATTCTCCTGCCTCAGCCTCCCGATCAGCTGGGATTACAGGTCACCACACCCAGTTAATTTTGGTATTTTTAGTAGAGATGGGGTTTCACCATGTTGGCCAGGTTTGTCTTAGGCTCCGGACCTCAGGTGATCCACCTGCCTCAGCCTCCTGACATGCTGGCGTGACAGGCGTGAGCCACCACGCCTGGCCCTGAATGTATCTTTTCAATTTCCCTCATGATTTCTTCTTTGAGATTGAAGAGTTTTACACATTTTAGATGGTTAAGAAATACGTGAATACTATGGTAAAAATGACACATTGCCATGAAAGAGGCCTGAAGTTTGCTTGAGGAAGTGGCTATTGGAGGATTGCAGCTTGTGAGTTACTCTAAAAAAGCAGAACAGTCATCTGCAATGGGGGGAAGTTGCCATGCTAGGTGCAGATAAACGTGGCTCGTGATTCCTAGGACACAGGTGGCTGGTGGGTATTTCAGACATGCGCTTACGCCTATTTCGTGCAGTCCTACACAATTTGGTCCAGACAGGTGCAGTTTTCTATTTACCTAGTGTTTCTTGCAGACAAAATCGTGCATAAGGAAGGCAAAATCCACATTATGTTCACATCGTTTCCTATTCTAGCCACCATTTTGGGACTGATTCACGTTTCTGAGAGAAGCATTCTAGCAGAACGGAGCATACGAAGCGGCTACAAGGCACCTCGTCACACCCTAAGTCGTTATCCCTCACTCCCCACGTCTAGTCCACTGGAGTCTTCCTCCACATGTACCCCCAGTCCACCCGCTCACATCCACCTCCACCACCAGGTCCCTAAACGAAGCCACCACACTTTCTCGCCCAGAAGAACTGGGACAGACTCCTGGGTTCTCTCTCTGTCACTTTGTCTCCTACAGTCTGTTCCCCATGAGGTGACTCAACTGAGCTTTTGTAATCATTTATTTATTTTTAAGATGGAGTTTTGCTCTTGTCACTCAGGCTGGAGTGCAATGGCACAATCTCAGCTCACCGCAACCTCCACCTCCTGGGTTCAAGCGATGCTTCTGCCTCAGCCTCCTGAGTAGCTGGAATTACAGGCATGCGCCACTACACGTGGCTAATTTTGTATTTTTAGTAGAAAAGGGGTTTCTCCATGTTGGTCAGGGTGGTATCGAACTCCCAACCTCAGGTGATCCACCTGCGTCAGCCTCCCAAAGTGCTGGGATTAGAGGCATGAGCCGCTGCACCTGGCCTATTTTTATATTTATTTCTGTTTTTTGAGATGGAGTCTCTCTCTGTTGCCCAGGCTGGAGTGCAGTGGCACGATCTTGGCTCACTGCACTCTCTGCCTCCCAGGTTCAAGCTATTCTCCTGCCTCAGTCTCCCGAGTAGCTGGGACTACAGGTTCCTGCTACCATGCCCAGATTATTTTTGCATTTTTAGTAGAGACCAGGTTTCACCATGTTGGCCAGGCTGACCTCAGGTAATCCACTCTCCTTGGCCTCCCAAAGTGCTGGGATTATGTAGGGTCCAGCCCTACAGGGTCCTGTGAGCCCCTCTCTTCAGGTGTGGAGACGAGAAACTGTGGAAATAAAAGCCGTAAGACACCGAGAAAAAGAAAACAGAGTTTGGACCCAGAGGTCCACAGCCAACCAAAGCGCCGAGTCCAGCAGTGGCCCGGAGGGCATGGACATTCTGACTTTTACTGAGTACAAAGTAGGGAGCAGGGCAGGTAGGCAAAGCATTGGTGGTCAGTGATAGGGTCAGGTAAATCACGTGCCTCGGAGTTGGGGGCCCGGGCCTTTCAGGTAGCCGAGGCAAGCAGCAAACTTAATGCGTCAGCGCTTTTTACATACTTGTCAAAAATATCAAGGACACAAAGATTTATGTTACTATTACTAATTCTTATCTTCTAAGAAAAAGAGGAACCAGGTGCAGAAGCGGAACATGGGAGTGGACATGGAACGTGACCGCTGAAGCGCAGCATCACATAGAGACATTTAAGCCCCCGGATGTCTGTGGGGCTTCCTGACAGCCGTCAGGCCCACCGCAGGAGCTTGGAGGAGCGGAGTTTTCTGGAAGGAGACGTCTCTGCCATTTTGGACATCTCCCCTAGCTGGCTAAACAGCAGGCGCTTTCCCAGCGCTGGCGCTGCCGCACAGCCGAGGCGCCCTCCAGCAGTCCTATGCGGGCGTGACAGGGGGCTTAGAGCGTCTTGCCTGAGGATCACTTTGTTCACGATGTCACCTCAGTTCCATGCTTCATAACCCAATAATCATTAGTAAAATTAAAAGCTTATATTGAGTATATATATTGTTATGATTATATGTGAATAACTAAATGATTATATATAGGAATAACTATGTGCTTATATTTCTAATTCTTTTCTGATTCAATATTCACATGGGAACAGGCTTAGGCTTCAGATCCTTGCCTCAGCACTTGCGGGGTTTCCCCCCAAAACAGGATTACAGTCTGATCCTGGCCTCAACTGAACTTTTAGAATCATAGTTAAGACTAGGCATGGTGACTCATCTCTGTAGCCCCAGGACTCTGGGAAGCCAAGGAAGGACGATCACTTGAGGCCAGGAGTTCGAGACCCTGTCTCTACAAAACAAAATTTTTTTTAAATTAGCTAGCCTTGGTGGCACATGCCTATAGTCCTAGCTACTTGGGCAACTGAGATGGGAGAATCCCTTGAACCCAAGGGTCTGAGGGTGCAGTGAGCTATGATTGTGTCACTTCACTCCACCCTGGGTGATAGAGTAAGAGTCTCTTAAAAATTAATGAACAAAATAAAATAAATCACAGATCGGATTACATCCACCCACTCCCCCCGCCCTGCCCTGCCTTGCGCCCTGCACACTCCCCTGCTTAAAACCTTACATGGGGCAGGGCCCAGTGGCTCATGCCTGTAATCCCAGCACTTTGGGAGGCTGAGGCGAGTGGATAGCTTGAGGTCAGGAGCCTGAGACCAGCCTGGCCAACGTGGAGAAAACCCATCTCTACTAAAAATACAAAAGCTAGCCAAGTGTGGTGGTGTGCACTTATAATCCCAGCTACTCAGGGCGGAGTGGGGGAAATTGAGGCAGGAGACTCCCTTGAACCTGGGAGGCAGAGATTGCAGTGAGCCGAGATTGTACCACTGCACTCCAGCCTGGGCCTGGGTGACAGAGTGAGACTCCGTCTCAAAAAAGAAAAAAAGCTGGGTGCGGTGGCTCACAACTGTAATCCTAGCACTTTGGGAGGCCGAGGCAGGTGGATCACAAGGTCAGGGGATCGAGATCAGTGTAGTCAGCTTGTTGAAACCCTGTCTGTACTAAAAATACAAAAAACTAGCTGCGTATGGTGGCGGGCACCTGTAGTCCCAGCTACTCTGGAGGCTAAGGCAGAAGGATTGCTTGAACCTGGCAGGCAGAGGGTGCAGTGAGCCGAGATCAGCCACCGCAGTCCAGCCTGGGTTACAGAGCTAGACTCCATTTCAAAAAAAAAAAAAGCCCCTCCTCTGGTTTCCCAGTCTGATCATGACTCCTTCCCTGTGGCCTCCAAGAAAATGGTCGCCATCATCCCCTGACTCACTCTCCCCACCCACTCACTGCCCTTCCCCTTTCAATTGGCTGCAGCCATGCCCAAGGACCTGCTTTTGGTGTCTTCCACATCAGCTTTCTTTCACCCCAGGGATTTCAAATTCCAGACTGTCTTCCTTTGTTCCTCGTTTTTCCAACCTTGGCTCAAATGTCAGCTCCTCAGAGAGAGACCCAGGGTGATCAACTCCTCCCGCTTTGAGAATTTCCCGTTTTTAGCACTGAAATTCCCATGTCCTGGGAACCCCCTCGGTCTTGGGCCAAGCAGGATTGTTGGACATCCCAGGGAGATAATCTCTGGCTGCTCTATCTAAGATAAGCTCCACCAACCCACTTCTCCCACCAACTCACTACTGTATCACTTTTTCTACAGGCATGGGAATTTTATCTATTTTATTTACACCTGTGTCCCTAGCACCTAGCAAATAGTAGGCTCTATCTATCTATCTATCTATCTATCTATTACATGCATGTAATATATATATATATTATTATTTTTTAGAGAGAGTGTCTTGCTCTGTCTACCAGGCTGGAGTTCAGTGGCACAATCATAGCTCACCGCAGCCTCAAACTCCTGGGCTCAAGCCATCCTCCCACTTCAGCCTCCTGAGCAGCTGGGACTATAGGTGTGCACTACTGTGTCTGGCTATTAATTTATTATTTTATTTTATTTTTGTAGAGATGAGGTCTCACTATGTTGCCCAGGCTGGTCTTGAACTCCTGGCCTCAAACTATGCTTATGTGTGAGCCTCTGCACTTGGACCTCAATAAATATTTTTGACTAAATTAATAATTGAATGAAAGGGACTGATTACTGTAGACCACTTAAGCTTAAGATTCTGTCACATGACTGGGCATGGTGGCTCATGCCTGTAATCCCAGCACTTTGGGAGGCCAAGGTGGGTGGATCACCTGAGGTCAGGAGTTTGAGACCAGCCTGGCCAACATGGTGAAACCCCATCTCTACTAAAAATACAAAACTTAGCCAGGCATGGTGGCAGATGCCTGTAATACCAGCTACTCTGGAGGCTGAGACAGGAGAATTGCTTGAACCCGGGAAGCGGAGGTTGCAGTGAGCTGGATCATGCCACTGCATTCCAGCCTAGGTGACAGACTCTGCCTCCAAAAAAAAAAAAAAAAAAAAATCCCATTAGAAGATGATGAAATCAATTTAGCAAATTACGGTCAACATTTTAATTAACATGAAACAGAACAGGAAGTATCAGAGTGCATTAAAGTATAATTTTGTTACTTTAAATGATACTTTATCATTTAAAGTATCATTTTATGATACTTTAGTTACAGTATCATTTGTTTTAGTTACAGATGTGTTTGTGTGGACTGAGCCCCTAGGTAAAATGTATTTCCTGTTGTATGCTGTGGTCAAAATGTTTGAAAACCCCCCATCAAGAGCATGGACTTTGGCACTAGACTATTAGGGTTCCGATCCCTCACAAGCTGTTTGACACTGGGCAAATTCACTCATTCTTTCTGGGCCTCAGTTTCCTGATCTGAAAAATGGGGATAGGCGGGGCATGGTGGCTCACACCTGTATTCCCAGCACTTTGGGAAGCTGAGGCCAGCGAATCACTTGAGGTCAGGAGTTCGAGACCAGCCTGCCCAACATGGTGAAAACTCCTCTCTACTAAAAATACAAAAATTAGCTAGCGTGGTGGCACGCGCCTGTAATCCCAACTACTCAGGAGGCTGAGGCAGGAGAATCGCTTGAACCCGTGAGGCAGAGGTTGCAGTGAGCCGAGATTGTGCCACTGCGCTCCAGCCTGGGTGACACAATGAGATTCTGTTTCAAAAAAAGAAAACCAAAACAAAAAAACGGGGATAATGCCTAGCATCTTTCTAAAGATGCGATTGTAATATTTAAGGAGTTTGCATATTTTAAAAATGCTTAGATCACTTTCTGACACATAACAATTTAATCAGCACTCACTAATATGATTTTTTTATTGAATGAATGAGGGCTGAAGCCTAATCTCCTGCCTTGATTTCAAAAAGTTTGAAAAAGGTACCAACTTTTTTCTCTTATTGTTCCAGCCCCTTTTCTTCAATAACAACATAAGTTTACTTCTTTATTCTGTTTGCTATGTTCCCTCACTAGAATAAAAGCTCTATGAGGGTCTGTCTGTTTCAGTCCTATTCATAGCTGAAATCTACCAGTTTGAGAGGAGGGTGGTGAGTCTGGCAAACATTTTCTTTAAAGAATCGTATAGTAAATATCTTAGGCTTTGCGTGGGACAGGCCGTCTTTGTGCAGCTACTCCACTCCGCCCCTATAGTGTCAAGGCGTCCTTCCAAATTGTTCCCAAAAATGGGCGTGGCTGTGTTCCAATAAAACTTTATTTACAAACACAAGCAGGCAGAATCTGACCCACACGCCACAGTTTGCCAACTTTTAAACTAGTTGAAAATACTGGACCCAATACGATAAAGTTGTCTCCTATCAAGTTGACATTTCACAAAACCTCCTTTTGACTGTTTCTTTTAACCATGTAAAAAATATATATATTTAAATTTTCAGCTGGTGGGCGGTGAAAAACAGGCCGTGGGCCGGAGTTTGCTGACCCCTGATCAGACTGTCCCCACATGTTCCATATTTCTCCTGTGGAGTAAACGACGTCCTTTGGGTCCCCTAAAACTAAACTTTCCGAAAACCCGCCACCAACCCTCGACCCCGCGCGCTCCTGCCGTTCGCCAACCCTCCAAGCCGCGCGCGCCTCCAGCCAAGACCCGCCCCACTTAGCGACGATTGGCCGGGCCTCGCCCTCTTTTACACCGGGGAACGCCCCCTCCTTCTGACAGACTTCGCAGACAGCCAATGGGACGCCGTAGGGTCTCGCGCCACGCCTTCTTCGGGCCCGTTGGAGGCGGGCGTGGGCGGGCCGTTAGGGAGGCGGGGCGCGGAGTCTGGTAACCGTTGCCGGTAACAACGCCCCGCCCCGTCGGGCGGGCAGGCGGCGCGAGGCTGGCGGGCGGCGGGAGCCGGAGGAGGAGCGGTCGCCGCCGCCACCGCCGCCGCCGCCATAGAGACTGTATCCGTGGAGACTGTTACTTACCAACGGGGACCAACACGCAGCAGCCGCTGCCGCCGCCGCGGGAGCTGCTGCCCGAACTCCCGGCCCGAACTCCAGGTGACTAATGCGACCGGCCCGGCCGGGGAGTGCGGGGGGCGGCGGGGACCCGGCTCCGGGGACAGGGGGGCGGGCAGCACGTCCCCGCCGCTCACCCCAAACGTCCGGGGGCGCGCCCGCGGGACCCGCCTCCGCAACCCGGTCCCGCGCGCGCGGCAGAGTTTGGGGGGACCCTGGCGACGCTCCCACTTTCCTTCTTGACCGAACGCGGGGGAAGTGCGGTGCCGTCGCCTCACTTTTTACAAAACTTCCTGAGATTAGGGCGTCCGGGGACCCCCTTCTCATGCTTACCCTCAAACCCGCTGAGTTGGGGGCGCCCCGGGAACGTCTCTCAGACTCCTCAAACTCCCTGAATTGGGGGCGCTGGGGGGTCCTCTTCTCACTTTTACTCCCGAGACCTCTGAGTTGGGGGCACCCGGGGACCCTCTTCTCACTTTTACTCCCGAGACCTCTGAGTTGGGGGCACCCGGGGACCCTTCTTTTACTCATACCCTTCAACTCCCTGAATTGGGGGCACCTGGGCTCTCTTCTTACTTTACTCCCTAAACTTCCGAAATTGGGGTGACCCCAGAGCCCTTCTGTCACTCTTAGCTGCAAACTCCTTGCATTGGGGGGACCTCGAAAACTCCCTTCTCATCTTTACCCCAAATTCCTAGATTTGACTGGTCCCGGGAACCCCCTTTTTAATAGACTCCCAGACATACTGAATTTGGGGGCATCCCTGGAACCCTTTTCTCATTCCTTAACTAAAAGCTGGTGCGTTTGTCCTGGGGCGAACCCCTCCTGCCCTTCTCACTCTTTCGTCCCAAACTCCTTCTCACCCTTTCATCCCAAACTCCCCGAGTGAGCTTCCCCGGGAACCATTTCTCACCTTTTCACCCCAAATCCTCGGGTTCAGGGCTCCTTGGACACCCTTTCCCCTTCTCCCTGTGACCTCACATTCCTGAGTTTGGGGGTTCGTGCGTCCGCCAGTCCTTCCATGCCCTCCCCCCAGGAATCCCCTCCGCACGTCCGCAGCTCCCCTCTTAAGACTGATCTGGAAGAAAAGTTTCACCAACGCAAGTGAAACTTTTTTTTCTTTTCGATTTATTATTTTGTTAAAGAACCTAAACTCCTCTGTGGCATTTTCTCCCGAGGTTGTGCGAATGCGTGCGTGTGTTTGTGGATTTAAACTCCACCCCCTGCCCCCCCCAGCGCGCGCGCGCGCGCGCGTACACACACACACACACACACACATACACACACACACCCTCACTCATTCACTCGCTCCCCAAAGGCTCATTTCTTTCTTTTCCCCTCCCTCCGAGAAGCTACCGCGCTCCCCTGCCACCAGCCTCAGGCTCCATTCCTGTTGGTTTTCCTCGCTGCTCTTCTGGGAAAGTTGGGTTTCCCGATCCTAGTGGCTATTTCAAGGGCCCCCGGGATCCCCAAGCGCCCTGGCCATTCTGGCGGCTGCCGGCGCGGTTCATCTTCCTATTTTAAACTCCTGGTTGTGCGACAGGAATGGGGAAGGGAGAGGGCCGGATGGAGAGTGGGACCCTGGGCGGGCCGCCTTACCCCCGCCCCCCAGGCCTCATTCGTAGGATGAGGATTGGGGTGTTGTTAGTCTTGCGCCTCCCCGCCCCGCAATCGTTTTCCTGCTTTGTACTGTAAATGACCAGCGCAGGCTTTGATGACTTCTTTTCCCTCTCAGTCAGCTTCATCTCTGCAGATCCAAATTATCAAACCTTGTACGCGCTTTATTCTCTGTTTCAACTAAGAGTCCCCCAACAAAGTAACAGTAGTAATAACGACACAAAGCAACAACAAAGACTTTTTAAAAATATTTTTTCCTGTACATATTGTTGACATGTATTTTATCTTTTTATGTCATGCCCTCAAACATTGTTTGCTGATGGAAAGATCCTTACCTCCTGTCCTTCTGGATAAGGAGGAAAGGGGCATCTGCGCTTTCTCCTGCTCCAGTTTAAAGACTTGAACTGATTGTAAAATAACCTTAGAAATGGCAACTCACCTACTGTGTGACCAGAGAAGAGTTCACAGTAACCTCCCCTACGAAAAGAATTTAAGTTCTTGAATCACTAGTGCTTTTTCATCAACAGGTGTGGTATGGAAGGGAACTTATAATGTATGATGGGAAAGATCACTGGTTCTGTGATTCTGTGACAGTTCCACGGACTTGGGTCTGGAGCGAGTTCTGAAATAGTTTGCCCTTGCAGGAAAAGCAATACTGAATTGTTTTAGTTCTTTAGGTTCATTCTTATAAACCATTGAATCTGAGAAGAGAGAGACAGAGTTATTAATTACCTCAATAACAGGACAAGTTATTTGAAATCACTTGATACTTGCTTTCTGCATAAAGGGCACACATTACCTTAATGTATGTGTGATGATATTACTCATCTTTCAACACCGTTTATTACTGAAGTACTGTTAAGGATGGTTCTGTTCACCAGAAATGTAGGTGCTGAAGAATCGTTGATCTGGGTCTTATTCCTTAGATCTAATTGTTTAGTTTTACGTTAGAGTTATAATTAATTAAAATATTAAATTAGCTTAACTTTAATATTATAATGGAGTCAAAATTTTAAATGCATCTGTGGATTTTTTTTTTTTTTTTTTTTTTTTTTTTGAGACAGGGTCTCACTCTGTCACTCAGGCTGGGCTGGAGTGCAGTGGTGCGATCTCAGCTCACCGCAACATCTGCCTCCCAGCCTTAAGCGATTCTCCTGCATCAGCCTCCTGAGTAGCTGGGATTACAGGCGTGTGCCACCACATCCGGCTAATTTTTGTATTTTTTGTGGAGACGGGGTTTCGCCATGTTGCCCAGGCTGGTCTCGAATTCCTGACCTCAAGTGATCTGTCTGCGTTGGCCTCTCAAAGTGCTGGGATTACAGGTGTAAGCCACCATACCCGGCCTCTGAGCCTGTGGATTTTTATGGTAGCTAGTGATTATTTTGCTCATAAACTTCTGGAACCAGAAGAAACCATATCTTATAGTGTATATTTATTTCTAAAGTTGATAACTATTTATTAAATATTTAAATATTTTGGCTGGGCACTGTGGCTCATGCCTGTAATCCCAGCACTTTGGGAGGCCAAGGCGGGTAGATCACCTAAGGTTGGGAGTTCAAGACCAGCCTGACCGACATGGAGAAACCTCGTGTCTACTAAAAATACAAAATTAGCTGGGTGTGGTGGTGCATGCCTGTAATCCCAGCTACTTGGGAGGCTGAGGCAGGAGAATTGCTTGAACTCAGGAGGCGGAGGGTGCAGTGAGCAGAGATCTTGCCGTTGTACTCCAGCCTGGCAAAAAGAGCAAAACTCCATCTCCAAAAAAAATAATAATAATAAAATAAATAAATATAAATATTTAAATATATTTAAAAAATATATTAAAATATTAAAACATGGATATAAAATATATTTATATATTTTCTTAAAATATATATTTAAATATAATAAAATTTAATTATAAATACATTTTAAATATAAAACAAATATATTTAAATATTTACAAACATTGAAACAGTATGCTCCCATATACATACCCACTGACTTGTAAAATATGAAACTTTTGAAAAGCAAAGGGATGTTCTCATCCCACTTGTCAGGACACTCATTAAACTAGAGGGGAGAGAATGCGAGTCTGTGGTCCTGTATCTGAAACTACGGGTTCAGGGCACTCCTGCTAAACACAGCCGTATTTCTGCAGTGAACTATATGAATATTCACACAAAGTGGGAATGAGAAGGACCATAAGTAACCTCATGTCAATCCAGGCCAGCTTTTGTCCCAAGTGAGTCCATGCCAAATTTACAAAAAAACTTCCAGTTTTCAGAGTTTACTGGAATTCAGTATTTGTGGGCTTATGTATTTTTTTAAAAGATGTTTTGACTCCCTCTCTAGAATTTAAAAGGCAATTAGCTCCTCTGCTGGTCATGTTCTCACGTTCTCTCATGTAGACATATGCCTGGCATAGTGAAAGGTCTTATTTTTTTGGATGGATGGATGGATGGATGGATGGGCAGGCCGATGGAATATATTCTGGGAATTAGAGAGAAAACTGAAAACCACCCACTTTCTTCTTGGAAACTCTAAGATCAGCAAAGGAATTCTCATAGGAAAGAAATATAGCGGAAGACCCAGAATGCAGGGGGTGAAAGGGATAAGGGTAGGTGAAGGAAGAGTAGGAAAAGGTCCAGAGAGTCCCTGACAGGTCTAGAGGGAACTGGAGCCTAGGAAGCTCCAGACTGGCTTAGGATTCTAAGATCTTCTCTGCAGAAAACATCTATCCAGCTGCCTGCTGGGCACATCCACGTGGATTCTGATAAGCACCTTAAACTTAAGGTGGCCAAGCTGAGCCTGTCATAGTCCCTCCAAATCTACTCCTCCCAAAGCAGCCCCCGCAACTCCTTAGTAAATATCAACTCAATTCTCCCCATTATTCAGGCCAAACCTTGACATTGTCCTTGATTACTCTCTCCCAAGTCATCAGGAAATCCTGTTGACTCCACCTTCAGTAGTTACCCACAACCTGACCATGCCTTGCCACCTCCACTGCCAGTGCCTCTGATCCAAGCCCCTCTGGTCCAAGCTAGAAGCCCAGATGATTCCACCATGGGTGCTCAGCAGTCTATCCTCAGCCCGACAGCCAGATGGGGCCTGTTAACCCTGGGGGAGGGGGTGTCATGTTAAGTCTTATTTTATATTCCTCAGGTTGAAACCCTCTGATGGTTCCCATCTCACCTGGAGCAAAACCCAGTCACCCCTGATTCTGCCTCCCACCAAGCCTAATACTCCTTTGACCTCATCACGAACCTAGATCCTTTCCCCTCACTGTAATTCCACCCTGCTGGCCCCCGGAAGCTCCTTCCACCTCTGCCTGGAAAGCCCTTTGCCCAGGTATTTGGAGGGCTGCCTCCCCGACTTTTTTCAGGCCTTTTCTCAAATGTCACTAGGCCACCCACTTGCAAATGGGTACTCTCAGCTCCTTCCCTGCGTTCTCTCTCTCCTTAGCATTTATTCCTCTTTAACACACCATAAGTTATACATATTTATTTTATATTACTGTCCTCTTGTTAAAATGTCTGCTCAGTAAGGGGAGGAACTTCTGTCTGTTTTATTAATTTCTATATCCTTGGGGCCGAGAATAATTTTAGTGCTGAGTAGGCAATTGAAAAATATTTGTGAAATGAATGAATAAATGGTTTCCTTGACACTTATGGGGAAAGCATATGTAGAAATGAAGAGTTGGGAGCTGCACCAGATGTGATGGCTCACACCTGCGATCCCAGCTACCTGGGAGGCTAGGGCAGGAGGATCGCTTGAGCCTAGGAGTTTGAGATTAGCCTGGGCAACATAGTGAGACCCTGTCCCTAAAAAAAGAGTTTTTTTTAAATTAAGAATTGCTCATAGACACCTTAAGCTCATATTGCCATCTCTGAGAGTCAGTAGAGCTCAAATTGGATGAACTTGGATAAATGGGGACAGGGGAAAGAGGAAAGGAAAATTGCAGGGCACAGTAGTGCCAGATGTTGTAGACCAGGGCTTTGGGGCACAGCAGAGAAGGGGTTAAATTGTGGCGCCACCGTTTATTAGCTTAGTGGCTCTGGGGCAAGGTTTGAAATCTGTGAAATTGATAATAATAGCTCGTGTGGTTGCTATATTAGAAATAATTTCTATAAGCTATTTAGCACAGGAGCTGGCATCTATCTAGTAGGTGCTCAGAAAAAAGTAACTGTTGTTCTTGTTATTACTATTATTAGACTGAAGCAAATAAGTAAGTGACCTGGGATGATGAGTTTTTTATTGTGGTTTCCTGGCCAGTACCAAATGCTAAGGAGGCTTTTAGTAAATACATCTGGCTTAATTGAGTGGTCAGGCCTTACTCTGTCTGTTTTAGGATAGGAAATGCCTTTGAATTAACCTAGAAGCTCATGGTACTAATATGTCACTCTGTAAGCGTAAGTGCTTCGTAAGAACAAAGACAACATGAGAAGTCGCTTGGAGTCCTACATCTTGGTTGCGGCATGGGCCCCTCTGAGATGAAGACTCCCCAAACATCACACTTGTGATGGGCTTTGGGGAGTGGCCAGCTCTACAGATGAGAACATTTTAAAACTGGTTTCCCTTCTCTGTTATCACTGGCTCTTGGATGCCAACACGGTTGGAGTCTGGAATTGAGCCACTTGGAGCCGAGAACTGGCCTGGTCTTCGTGCCAGGACTTGAGTTGGGCCCTTAGGAGCAGACAGCCCGGTCTTGCTGCACCTCCGTTGTTTTTTCCTGAAAGTGCATTCCTGTTTTATGATACATCGGTCTTACGTGTTTCAAATCCCTGTTGTATGCCCTGGCAGTTCCTTCTTATTTTTGATGTTTGTGAATTCCAAGACTTTCTAAATAAAAATACAGTTGACTTGCCACTGCCTGTAGATGATACGTAGAGCAGATAGATTTTAAATGCTGTCAATCAGTTTACACCTGCTAGAGTCTGTGTTTTAAAGTGGAGTAAAAGCTGAAAAGCCATTACAAATATATAGAACTTACATGTAATGGTTCGAAATAGTGATTATTTGTCATTTATTATATGATGAAGCCCAGATGTGCTATATATGGTGAGGCCATTTTACTAAGGTCCCTGCAGTTATTTTGGACATGTGCACGCCTGTCTCCTGTGTTTGTGTATATGTTTGAGACTGGGGGGTGGGTAATTAATAATAAGAAACTTGTTTTTTTTTTTTTAAGAGATGAGGTCTTGCTTCATTGTCCAGGCTGCAGTACAGCCTCAAACTCCTGGGCTCACTGCCTCAGCGTCCCGAGTAGCTGAGATTATAGGTGTGAGCCACTGTGCCTGGCCATCAGAGGCTTCTTACATTTGAACTTGGCTGAAAAATTGAACTGTAGAGACAACAAAGCAAGGCCGTGTGATGCTGACGGGGCTCCTGGTGTCCAGGAGTTTTTAAGGAGGTGAGAGTTGAGCTGAGACTGAAATGAGAAGGGGGAACCAGCACTGTGGGGTTCAGAAGGAAGAGCCTTCCAGGCAGGGGACAGCAGGTGCAAAGGTCCTGCAGTTGTGTGGCTGATGCCTGGCAAGCAAAGCAAGGAGAGGCAGAAGAGGCAGGGGCAACCTGCAGGGTGTTGAAGGCCGTGGGCAAAGTTTGGATGCTATTCTAAGTATACTAAACTGGATCATCGGTAAGAGTTCACGTCAGCCTGTAGCTGTCATATCAAACCGTCCAGTCATTTACTGGAAGACCTGCTTTTCAGACTCCTGACATTTGTTCATCATTCATTCATACATTCTTCATTCATTCATCCTTCATTGATTTATTCCTTGCATTCTTTGAGTAAAGTGCTATCCTATCAGTTTACAAAGATCAAAGACCAACAAGGAAGAGGAGTCAGTATCAAACAGGCTTTGCTAGATGTTTCTACAGGGCACAGAGGGCAGACAGAGTGGGGAGGCCAGCTCTCCCTGGAGCTGAGGAAAGGTCTGAAAAGAGAGTGTGGACCTGAACTGCATCTTGAGAATGGTGTTCTGCAGGCAGCAGGCGGCAGAGAGGGTGTGGCCATGTTTTCAAGAACCTGCAAGCAGTTCCTAGTGGTTGAGTGCAGGGTCCAGGAGAGATTAGGCTAGAGAGAAGGACGGAGGGCAGTTTGGAGGGCCTTTGTCTAAGCAGGTATCAGCAAACTATGCCCGTGGGCCAAATCCAGCCTGTGGCCTGTTTTTGTAAGTAAAGTTTCATTGGCACACAGCGATGCCCATTTCACTTACATGTTGTCTATCTCTGGCTGCTTTTGCACAGCAAGGAGTATTTGCATGGTTGAGTATTTTAGAAAGAAACAGAATGTGACCCACAAAGCCTAAAATATTTCCTGTCTGGTCCTTTATAGAAGAAGTTTGTCAACCCCTGGCTAGACAAACGGGACTTGTCCCCCTGGTGCTGGGCTGAGACGCTTGTGATGATGCAGCTCTGTGATCAGACAGGCTTCTAGTAGATGCATTGGAAGGCTTGGAGTTTGGAGGTAGCAAATGCATAGGTGACTATTGCCATAGTCCAGGGGCAGGTGACAAGGGCCTGCCCTAAATCAACAACCAAGGAGTGGTGAGAAAGACAGAGCTTTGAGGGTTTCTGGAACTTCATGAAAGCCTGGGCATTCACTGTAGGGTAAAGGGAGGGAAGAGCCAAGTATTCCCAGGTGTCTGACTTTAGGGACTGGGCAGAACATGACATGCAATGAGTTAGGGAACATGGAAGAAATTGGTTTGAAGGGGAGGGGGGATTAATGAGTCCAGTTATGTGCTTGGAGAGTTTGAGTGGGACAGTTTTCCAGGAGGCAGCTAGGTGCTGGGGTCCGGAACTGAAGATTGGTTCAGGCTAGAGGTCAAGATTTAGGAGTATCAGCATATAATTGTTCATTTTGGTTGTGGAAATGGAGGAGGTCACCCCAAAAAGAGGGTGGAGAGTAAGAAGAGAAGGCCAAGGACAGAGCCGTAGAAATTCAAGGAGCAGGAAACCAAGAAGGAACCAACAGGGGACGTTTGTTTTGATTTTGGTTTTAATTGTGGTAAAATAACATAAAATTTACCATTTTAACCATGCTTAAGTGTACAATTCAGTGTCATTAAGTACATCCACACTGTTGCGCAACCATTGCCACCATCATCTCCAAAACGTTCTCGTCTTTGCAAACAAAAACTCTGTCCCCATTAAACACTAACTCCCATTTCCCCTGCCCAGGCCCTGGCACCCACCATTCTGCTGTGTGTCTCCATGAATGTAATGACTATTCCCCATGTAAGTGGAATCATATAGTACTTGTGTTTCTGTGACTGGTTTATTTCATTTAGCACAATGTCTTCAAGGCTTATCCATGCTGTAGCATGTATCAGAATTTCCTTACTTTTTAAGGCTAAAGAATATTCCATTGCATGGATATGCCACGTTGTGTTTACCATTCATCCATGGATGAACACTTGGGTGGGTTCCACCTTTCACACCATGCTAAGCAGAGATCTTGAAGGGACTCTTACGTGGAGGGAGAACCTGGACAGAGGCTCAAAAGGCAGAGGAGGAAATAACCTCATGAACTGAGCACCATGAAGAGTGAGATCCGGTGGCGACCAGAAAGATTAGATTTGTACAAACCCTGTGGGAAAAAGGATTGGGTCCCCACAGAAAGGCAGAAGGCTTGACTCATAAGCGCCTGTCTCCTGGAAGACTGTTGAAATTATACCAATGATATAGAAGTCCATTCCTAAAGCTGCAACAGCACTTAATTATGCTTTTTTTAAAAATGCAAACTGTTTATCTTTTAGAAACTTTGCCATGTTTCCAAGGATAGATTTCTGTCCAAAAGGTGATCTGTGGGGAAAGGCCTTAGAAGCAATTTCCAAAAAAATTACCAGCCCACAAAAATGTATGCGGGCTCCACCCAGGCCAGTGGAAACCCAAAGAAAATAACACGAAGGTCTTTTTCCCACCTCTCCTGTCCTTCTCAGAGTATGTACAGACAGATGTAGCCTGCCTTGAGAAAAAATATATTTGGAATTCCAGACCCACTGAAACCAGATTAAAGGATGTGCTTCTGGTTTTAAAAGGAATTATTCATTTTCTAGAAAAATTCACCCTACTAGGGACTTCAGAGAGGGGCTCTCTAGGGTCTCCGTCCATTTATTCAGCAAATATTTGTGGGCCTGAAATATCAAACATCTGAGGAGCTTATAATTAGTTAAGCATTTATGTGTATTAATATATCATCACGTGGAAAGTTGAGAGGGGAGAAGGCACTAGACAAATTTAAAATTGTTAGAAACCACTGGCAAGTGATATTCAGACCCTAAGTTAAAAACAGGATATATTTCAGGAGGAAATCTTTTGTGTAAATCCTGGTATTTTTACCGCAGACCCTTAAAATGACAGACGCAGGTGAGTAGAAATTATTTCTGGAAGTGTATATGATTAAATTAATTGCCAGCCTTGGTTCACACTGATGATTGTGCTCATCGGAGAGACTTAGCATGCAAAAGAAAAGACTTATCAACGGGCACTTACTTAATTTAACGAACTGTGAGATGGTAGAGTCAGCATGGGCCGCAACATGGCGCCTCCCAGCTAGACTTCTGGTCCGGAAACTTCCGCCTTCCTTCCGTTTACATGGGCCTGCACGAGCCCACTTCTCTTCTTCTTCTAGTTCTAGTAGCTGCCGGAGTCTTTGTCCTTCTTACTGGAAGTAGCCCTCCTCTCCTGTTACAGATGCAATAATTCTCCAGCCTTCGGGTCACTGCCAAAGCCTGCTCCCTAATCACTTCCGTATTGTCTCCTTGCGGCTCCTTGCACAGACCTTGGGTTCCTTTGTCTCTGAATGCTTACTGGTCTCTTCGTCTTCTCCCACTCACCTTGTCACGGCTCTTTGAGCTACAAGGCACTTTCTCACTACTTTTGTTAACCAAACGGACAAACTGCCCCTCCCCTTTGTTGTAACCACGAATTCAAGGCTTCCTTGAGGCCAGCGCCATCTCCCTTGTCGTTGCCTCCCTTTCGCTACTCCAGATGAGCTTGCCATACTTTAAACCGGTCTTATACTTCCTTATGCCCTCTCTCTGGAATGTCATTTCTACTGAGGAAAGCCCTACTGCTCCGTCAAGACCCTTCTCTAATGCCCTCTTGCCATGGAAACTTGAGATTTTCATTGGGGAGCTAAGTTGGAGAACATAAACTAAAGTTGGGTCTCTACCATGCACTCTTGACATTTGGGGCCAGTTTATTCTTGCTTGGGGAGACTCTTCTGTGCACTGTAGGGTGTGGAGCAGCCTCCCAGGCCTCTGTCTGCCAAAAGCACACCCCCCCTTCCCCAAGTGGTGACAACCAACTATTTCCAGAGATTGCCAGATGTCCTGAGGTGGGAGCGAGGGTGAACAGAATTGCCCCCCCGCCAGTTAGGGGCTGCTGGACTAATCAACCAGAAGTGGCGAGGACTGCAGGCAAATTGCCCCAGCGCTTAGATTTAGCATTGCAAGGCGGCTTCGACAGGTGGTAGTGATTTGTGTGTCTCATTTCCTATTCTTGATTGTGACAAGGTTCTGGAGGATAGAGACAGCTACCCCTGCCACAATTCCCACGGGCCATTTTACATATTTAACACATGAGTGAGTGAATGAAACACATGAGCCCAAGTGCTCTTCAGGACTGCGAGGCCTACATCAAAATGGTAACCTTCAGTTCTAACAACAACAACAAAAAATCACGCACCCCGTGCCTGAGATCCAATAGCCTTCAATTCGGTCTTGATTAACATTCCAGCTCTTTCAATATGTACTGTTCCTTAACCAAATCTCAAAAGAAATTTTAATCAAAGACCCCTACTGCTAATTAATTTCCCTTTTTACCCAGCCAAAATTGCAAACGAAGTTCTTTTCCAGAAAGTTTGGGCAGTGGGGGGAGTTTTCTAACAGAGCTGCTGCTGGGTCTCATTGCTAGGAGCTGAGTACACAGTGGAGAATGTGAAATGCTGATTTCTATGTCCCAGCCCATTGCAGTGGCTTGATTTGTCTCTTGTTTTGCTTTGGAACTTTTCAAAGATTTCACTCTGTTAAGAAGTCAATTTGGAACAAATATAGAGCTGTTTGTGTCTATTAGAATTGTTTCAGCAACGAACTGTGGCGCCCAGCGTTTGTTGAACCAGTGAGTTCTCCTTTTTGCTGAGGAAAGCAAGGTTATAGGGCAAGTTGTATTTTAACCCTTAGCTTTTTTTGTGGTTCAAACAATTTGTGAAAGATTTGAAAGCTCCAGACACTTGGGGTCACCCCAAGAAGTCAGCCCTGGGCCACAAGCAGTGGCAGAGGAAGCAATTACAGAGAATTAACAGAGTTACATAAAATTTACTCACTTTGTAGGCAAATATTTCTAACCTTGGCTGCCTTTCTTAAAGATCTGTTTCTCCAGCTTAGTTCCCCAGCTCAAAAGCATTTCCCCACACCTGGATCTGCTACCGCTGGGCAGAGGACTGCCAAAGCAGAGTCCTCTTTTTTTGCAGTTCTTTTTTAGGCCTTCTCGTAGGCTGAGGAGAAAGTCTCTCGTGGGTGTTAAGGTATCTTTAACCCCTCTCTAAGACTCTTGACCTCTCCTGTTTAACGAAGAACAGACTTCAAAACTCGAGAGCCGAGTGTTAAAGAAAAACAGCGAATGGTACTATTGGTGGTCCCGGAATGTGCTAAAACCAACAAAGAGGCACTGACTCATGATCATTGCCCAGGTGGCTCTGATGAACTTGGACGAAACTGCGTCTCGCTGAAGTCTCTCTTTATCTTGCAGCCTCTTCACAGGTGTTATCAGCCAAGCATCCGCTGCACTGCCACGGTGCAGGGAGAGCCCCCATTTTCAAGTTCTCACAATGTATCCCTGAATTTCTAGTTAGACACAGTAACAGTTCTCATCAGGAAGAGAGGTCATTTTTAATGCAGGTCAAAATAAAAACCACTTACAGAGGCAGGGATAAGCTTCATGGGTAGCAAAGTTCTTATATTGTTTGCAAATAGACACTCTGAAATAATTATACATTTAGTTGTCTGATTACATAATGTATGACATCACTTATCGAGTCATTTGCCTTCTCTGATCTATTTAAGAATGCTTAGTGCTGTGTAATAACATTTTTGATTCTTGTATAAAAACAAAGAAGGAGAGTTTTTCAAGAACAGCAGAGAGTGGTATGTTGGCCACAGAATCAAGCAAATGGGCAAAAAGTCAGTACGGAGTAGCCAGACCTTAAAAGCAGTGCCTGTTAGATCACCAAGGTTATGTTTTAAAAATAAAGGGAACCTGGCATGGTGACTCATGCCTGTAATCCCAACACTTTGGGAGGCTGAGACAGGAGGATAGCTTGAGGCCGGGAATTCAAGACCAGCCTCAGCAACATAACAAGACTCTGTCTCCACACACACACAAAATTAGCTGGGACTGGTGGTGCACACTTGTAGTCCCAGCTACTCAGGAGGCTGAGGTGGAAGGATCACTTGAGCCCAGGAGTTGGAGGCTGTAGTGAGCCATGTTCACACCACTGCACTCCAGCCTGGGTGCTAGCGCGAGACCTGTCTCTAAAATAATAGTAATAAATTAGTAATAGGCTGGGTGCGGTGGCTCACACATGTAATCTCAGCACTTTGGGAGGCTGAGGCGGGTGGATCATCAGATCAGGAGTTCAAGACCAGCCTGGCTAACATGGTAAAACCCCATCTCTACTAAAAATACAAAAATCAGCTTGGCATGGTGGTGAGCGCCTGTAATCCCAGCTGCTGCGGAGGCTGAGGCAGAGAATTGCTTGAACCCAGGAGGTGGAGGTTGCAGTGAGCCGAGATCATGCCACTGCACTCCTGCCTGGGTGACAGAGCGAGATTCTGTCTCAAAAATATAAATAAATAAATAAGAGTTGCCATGATATTATCCATGAGCACCTACTATGTGCCTGGTGCGTTACATGTGTTCTAATCCTTGCAAAAGCCTAGCAGAATTGGAACGGTGATCACGCCCTCAGAAGGGTAAAGATGTTTTAATGCATGTCTCAGTCTCTTGGGCAGGTAGCTGAGGAATCTTTTCTGCAGCTAAACTCCACTCAAGAGTTTTTTGCTTCAGAAAGCGTTGGGCCCAGGGTCTAGGAAGAAAGGCAAGGCCCCAAGAGAAAGAGATGTGTGGCCATTGGATCCCCACCTCGGCACCCTGCTCTTGCCAGAAACCCGAGTAGCGTGGACCCCTCGTTCTTCCTCCCCAGGGTCTAGTCCGAGACTACAGATGGAGCTGTCTCCTCTGTTGCCCAGTGTTAAAGGCTGGGGGTCACCTCGTCTTCTCCCCACTCTCCTTCCCCTCCACTAACCCACTGCCCTCTTTTCTACTCACTGCGTAGGTCCCACCACCCAAATTGGTCTTGTATTGATTGTTTCCTTTCTATTTCTGATTATACTGTTCTAATTCAGACCCTCTAATTCAGGACTGTTAAAGTAGACTTCTGATTTCTTCCTTTAGATGAAGGGTATGGCGTGGGTCCTCTTGTTCTGTGTTCTTCCAAATCTGCTGCTTCTAGCTGCCCTCAGCAATGGCCTTAAGATGGTGGGGGACCCTGGGAGGGGAGCGCACGTGATATTGTGAAACATCATGGAATGCCATGAGTGCATTGAATTAAGTCATGTCAACTCAGAACATTTTATTAATGCGACGTGATTACATCATGAGAAATGAGAGTGTACAGCATCAACTATGAGCGTCCATTCTTTGAAAGTGCTGTTGGTTGGGCGAGACACGCCGGCGCAGGGCTTCCAATAGTGGGGAGCCTGCAGGTATCCCACTGTTTTTTGTTTCGTTTTTTGCTACTCTTCATTAGCAGATAAGGGGAAACCTCCACCAAGGCTTGAAGAAATATTTACAGGAGAAATGTTTTAAATTCGAGGATCCTAGCCAATAAATATTCCTGCAGATTGGCACAAGTGCCATTATTTTATTTGAGCAGTGTCTTTATTTTATTCGAGCAAAGAAGGCTCACAGGATGTTTTGGTGTTCCAGGGAAGCAGCAGCGATCAGCAAACATTCTCTATAAAGGGCTAGATAGTAAATGTTTCAGCTTCTGCGGCCCAGATGGTCGCTATCTCACCTACTCAGCTCTCCTGATGGAGCTCGAAAGCAGATGTAGACGACATGTGAGCACTTGGGCATGGCTGTGTGCCAGTCAAACTTTATTTATGGACACTGAAATGTGAATTTTATATAATTTTCATATGTCACAAAATATTTTGATTTTAGTTTTCTTCTAACCACTTCAAAATGTAAAAGCCATTCTTAACTCATGGGCCATACACAAACAGGCTAGTGGCTGGGCCAGATTTGGGTGGTAGGCAGTAGTTTCCTGACTCTTGCCCCTGTGGTGGAGTCCAGGGGCTCTGACCGCATTCGTAGACTTTCTCCAAGTGGCCCAGCCTGTTTTCCCCTTTATTCCCCAAGCTCCAACCAGCTTGGTCTCTTGACCCCTTCCCTGCCCCAACACTCTCCCCTTGTCTATACCTCTGCCTGATTTTCCCTACCCCACCTCCAGCAGGGTCCAGGACTGAATGCTGCCGAGATTCCCCTGCCCCGCTGTTTACGGTACCCTGTTCCATCTGGAGTCGGCACCTGTCACCTTTTGTCACATAGGAAATTATCTGTGTATGTCTTCTTTTCTTTTTCTCCCCATCCTTGCAAAACCCTTGAGGAAAGAGACCATGTCTAACTGTATTTGTGGGACACCAAATCGAGTAATTATTTGTCAAAATTACATGAGTTCTTACTAGATAGAGATCATATCTACATCTAAAAAATCATTTTGCTTACTTTTTTTTATCAGTTGAAATTTTATTAATTAGTAATACATCGTAGGACTGGTTTACAAATTGTGTGTGGCGATGGTAACAAAAGTGGCAGGAAGGAACTCGGCCCTCATTCAACATGTCTAATAAATAACGCTTAGTGATTCATTAAATATTAACACTGTGAAGGATCAAAAGTTCCAGTATCTCCAGAGATCTTAAACTGATCTCTTTCAGATAAGCCAAATATTCTAGATAAGTAAGAAACAGCATGCTAATACAATACTTTAAATGAATTACCTTGGAAAATTAATGGTTTCACTGTATGCAAAATTGCATGAATCCAAAATATGATATGGTCTCCAATAATAAAAGAAAATATTAGTCTACCATTGTTCTGTCATTTCGGCTTCTCTTTATATCTTCAAATGTATTTCATAACTAGGGTACATATCCACACACTAGCAAGTTTACAAAGCATTGTAAATATGGTCCATTTTCTTGCAATTATCTTAATAATGTGGTTATTTAATAATGTACTTTTGTATGAAATGATGTATTAACATATTTAGATTTTTTTATATGAAAAATAAGTATTCCAATTCTTTACTTGATCTCAGCAATCAGTCTTGCAGTTGGGTCTCAGAAATAATGGTCATTTCTGTCATGCAGTCTTGAGGCATTTTGCTTACTTTCTAGTAAAGTAGGCTCTCTTAAGATATTTGTGAATTCTTAAACTTATCCTAAGATGATTTATTCTAAGGGTCTTCTGGATCATTACTGGCCAATACAGAAACATAACACAAGCCACATGTGAACTTTGCAATTTTCTAGTAGCCACATTTTAAAAAGTGAAAAGAGACAAGTGAAAGTAATTTAATAATACATTTTATCCAATGCACTATATTGAAAATATTCATTTCAATATATAATCAATATGAAAAATTATTGTTGAGATATTTCACATTCTTTTTTGCGTGCTGAGTCTTAGAAATCTTGGGAGCAGCCCCATGTCAGGCGCTCAGCAGCCACATGTGGCCCTCGCTTCTGCACCAACGGCACAGGAAAGGTGCTGAAGTCAAGACAGGCACAGTTTTAAGTGAACTCTTCTTCTTAAAAGGCGACCACTATATAGGCTACTTACTTTGCCGTGCAGATACTTCGTAGCCTGAGAACATAAGATCACTCACAAAGTCTGAGTGGCCTGGGTCCACCTGACCTCCGTGTTGTCCATTTTCTAAAGTGACCATCGCTGGACTTCGTGTCACAGGTGGTGCCCTCCAAGCCATTTCAGTGCTCTGTCCCCTGAATTCCCTAGTGACCATTTCAGGACTTTGGGTTCCTATGTGTAGTCCCCATAATTCTGACTGCTTCTCTTGTACATTATATAAATCTTACCTTTCATCGTTAAAAAAAAAAAAAATCCAAATAGTACAAAAGAAAAACAGAGCTTCTGGCTTCTTCTTCCCCTCTCTTCTGCCCCTGCCACCACTAAGAAAAGTCTGGAGTGGATGCTTTCAGATATTTCACAGGCCTATAAAACGTACACGCCAATTCTTTATTATTTTTTGCATTGAGATGTAATTCACATGCCATAGAATTCACACTTTTAATGTGTACAGTTTAGTGGCTTTTAGTATATTCTCAAGGTTATCCAGCCATCACCAGCATCTAATTACAGAGTCATCAGCCCACAAAGACACCTTGTCCCCATTAAGCAGAGACTCCCCACCTCCTTCCCCAGCTCCTGGTAGCCACTAAGCCACTCTCTGTCTTTGTGGATTTGCCCGTTCTGGAAACTTCATGAAAGTGGAATCATGTAGTAAGTAGCCTTTTGTGAGTGGCTATTTTAGCATGACGTTCTCGAGGTTCATTGACCTTGTACCTGTATCTTTCCTTATCACTCACTATTTGTGTTTGTGCTTCATTCTCTCTACATAACAGTCTGATACTCCACTGTACAGACCTGTCCTAGGTACTTACTTAACTTAGCCTTTGTTTTTTTTTTTTGTCGGCAGAGTCTCACTCTGTCTCTCAGGCTGGAGTGCAGTGGTGCCATCTCGGCTCACTGCAGCCTCTGCCTCCCGGGTTCGTGCGACTCTCCTGCCTCAGCCTCTTGAGTAGCTGGGATTACAAGCTCACACCACCACGCCAGACTAATTTTTTTTTATTTTTAGTAGAAACGGGTTTCACCATGTTGGTTGGACTGGTCTCGAACTTGTGACCTCGTGATCCACCCGCCTGAGCCGCCCAAAGTGCTGGGATCACAGGCATGAGCCACTGCGCACGGCCTTTTTTTTTCTTTGGAGACAGAGTCTCAGTCTGTCACCCAGGCTGGAGTACAGTGGTGCAATCTTCGCTCACTGCAGTCTCTGCCTCCTGGGTTCAAGCAATTCTCCTGCCTCAGCCTCCCAAGTAGCTGGGATTACAGGTGCCCACCACCACGCCCGGCTACTTTTTTGTATTTTAGTCGAGATGGGGTTTCACCATGTTGGCCAGGCTGGTCTCAAACTCCTGAGCTCAGGCAGTCTGCCAGCCTCAACCTCTCAAAATGCTAGGACTGTAGGCGTGAGCCCCCATGCCCAGCCTTAGCCTTTATTCAGAGGTATTTTGGTTATACCTTCTACTTTACCGCCAATGCTGCAGTAAGCACCTGTGTCCAAATATATTTGTGTACACGTGTGAGATGTCCGCATACTCTCAGGAGGGAAATTGCTGAGGGCTTCCTCCCCTGGGTGTTAGCTTGCCGCCACTTAATCCATGCTCCATTCCTACTGCAAAGGTGACTTTCCACTTTTGTCCTCTTCTGAAACTGCACCGCGTCCAGCAGGACGGGAGCCACCTCCTCCTCTCCCCAACACCACAGGGCCTTTTTTTTACCACATGCGTGTCCTTTGTCCTAAGTCCCTATCCCACTCATTGTCTCCAAGGCCAACACAGACTCTTTACTTTCTTAACATTCCAGAGTGGTAGGTCCGAGACTCTTTGACAGCCTGGTGAAAACTTGTGTCCCCACCCCTCAGGAAAATGCACGCTGAACTCATCCACAGTGTTCTGTGGGCCACTTAGGGCGTGCTCAGACCCCCGGCAGCCTCTCCCTGCCCCGGCCCCTCCTCTGGAACGTGTTCCCTGTCAGCTTGGCTCTGCCTGTCCCACAGCCCACGTGTAACTGACTCAGCCTCTCATTCTGTCACCGTGAGCTGTGCCCATGCTTGCGTGTGCCTCTCGGGGAGGCCTGGCTGCTGGACTGGTTTGCACAGCTACAAGTTCATGCTTGTCACCCTTGACTCCTGCGCGGACTCAGAGCCTAGCAACAGCGTGCCCCGCCCCTCTGAATTCCCTCCGGACGGACGCCTGGCTGTAAACTCTGCTACCTTTACTCTTCACCAGAGCATTTATTCTGCTGCCTTCCCAATGGAAGACCTTCCAGCAGCCCACGGTGCAGCTTGCCGGGCCACCCTCCGCCCCTGAGCTGCTTCCTTGGGTCATTGACGCCCTGATAGCATGGCCCCGGTTTAGGGACTTGAGCCCCTGCTCTCTCCAGCCCCAGGAGGGAGCTCAGTTGTGCAGTCACTGGATCCTGTTCTTGAACCTCTTTCTTGCTGTTGTAGTTGGCTTCTTCTTATGGTACAAATTCTTTCTCTTGAACGCAAACAATTTAAAACCAGAATTCCTGTGACCTAATCCTGGATAAAGTTATTCATTCTTAATCTGAGCTTTCCTCCCATTTTAAATTCGGTAAATCATGTTTTTCTTTTTTAACATCCTTTAAGATTTCTGAGACCCCAACCTCCACAGGTTTCCTTTCTTTTTTTTCCTCCCACTGAATGTAGAATCTTCTAGAAACTCCCTGCTCCTTTATTCTCCAGGGTTAATGTTCACGGAGGGCTTGGCCCAGAAAGTCTCCAGTTCTCTGACTTCCAAACTGAGACATAGTCTCATTTCAGACTCCTGATTGTAAGATGCCTCCCTCCCTCAGTTCACTCCTCATTCAGTCCCTTGGCTGCTTCTGTTGACGGGCCTCATCCAAACACGTTTTGCCAGCTTAGACTCAGCATTTCTGAAACACGCTTCCCCACACCTATTTCCCTCCCTGTCACTCGAGATTTTCACAAAGTCTCTTAGGGATAGTGTTCAATGGATATTTGTTACTGAGATTCATATCTGAAAATGTTCAAATTGTACTTTGTAAGTTGCTATGCCTAATTTTCTTGTAATTATGGGAATCGCATTTTACTTCTCCTGAGGGGAAGAATCCAGGAATGCTTTTAATCTTTATATCATTGTTTCTCTTCATGGCTGGCATTTGCCAGCACTCAGTGTCATCATCTTTTTTCAATTAAGATAGAATTCACCTTTTTTTTTTTTTTTTTTTTTTTTTTGAGATAGGGTCTTGCTTTGTCACCCAGACTGTAGTGCAGTGGTGTGATTATGGCTCACTGCAGCCTCCACCTCCTGGGCTGGGACTACAGGTGCACGCCACCATGCCTGGCTAATTTTTTGTAGAGACAGGGTCTCACTGTGTTGCCCAGTCTGGTCTCGAACTCCTGGCTTCAAGCAATCCCCAGCCTCAGCCTCCCAAAGTGCTGGGTTTACAGGCATGCTCCACCACACCCAGCCCAAAATTCACCATTTTAACCACTTTTAAGTGGTTTTCATTTGGTGGATTTTAGGATTTTCACAGTGTTGTGAAGCCATCATCACTCTTTAATTCCAGAACATTCCATCACCGTGAAAAGAAATTCCATACCTGTTAGAAGTCAATCACAATCCCCTACTCCTCAGCCCCTGGCAAACACCAGTCTACTTTCTGTCTATGTGGGTTTTTCTATTCTGAATATTTCCTATAAATAGAATCATACAATATGTGACCTTTCGTGACTGGCTTCTTTCACTTTGTGTGTGTGTGTGTGTGTGTGTGTGTGTGTGTATATATCACTGGAAGATTAGATAATATTGTTTTGAAATTCATCCACATCGTAGCCTGGGTCAGAGCTTCATTCATTTTCATGGCTGAATAATATTCTGTTGCACGGGTGGACCACATCTGTTTATGCATTAAGCCCTTCGTGGACATTTGGGTTGTTTCTACCTTTTGACTATTACAAATAGTGCTGCTACGAATATTTGTGGACAAGCTTTTGCCTGGACATATAGCTTCATTTCTTCGGGGACTATACCTAGGAGTGGAGTTGCTGAGTCATGTGGTAACTGCAGGTAACTGCCAAACTGTCCTCTCGCATTCCCACGGGCAGTGAGTGAGGGCTCCAGTTCTCCACATCCTCACCAGCACTTGTATTTTTCCTTGTTTTACTGTAACTAACCTAGTAGGTGTGAAGTGGCATTTCATTGTGGTTCTCATTTGCATTTCTCTAATGACTAATGATGCTGAGCCTCTTCTCATGTTCTTATTGGCTGTCTGTAGATCTTCTTTGGAGAAATGTGGTTTTTTTTTTTTGTTTGTTTGTTTGTTTGTTTGTTTTGAGATGAAGTCTTGCTCTGTTGCCCAGGCTAGAGTGCAATGGCACGATCTCGGCTCACTGCAACCTCACCTGGCTGACAAATGTATATTCAAAGGTGTTATCTGGGCTGGCACGGTGGCTCAGGCCTGTAATCTCAACACTTTGGGAGGCTAAGGCAGGAAGATTGCTTGAGCTCAGGAGTTTGAGACCAGCCTGGGCAACATGGTAAAATCCTGTCTCTATAAACAATACAAAATACAAAAATAGCCAGGTGTGGTGGCGTGTGCCTCTGGTCCCAACTACTCCAGAGGGTGTGGGGGAGGATCTGTTGAGCCTGGGATGTTGAGGCTGCAGTGAGCCGTGTTCATGCCACTGCACTCCAGCCTGGGTGACAAAAGCAATACCCTGTCTCAAAACAAACAAACAATCCAAAGATGTTATCTTGTATAATAATTTTCTATAATCCGCGAGTTTCTCCTCCTCTGTGAAATTCCCAAAGACCCTGAATCATGAAGGTCCTGAGTACATATAAGAGCTACACAGGGTGAGGGGCGGGGGAAGGAGGGCGTGGGTTCATTTAGGCTGCTACAACAAAAATAGTATAGACTGGCTGGCTTATAAATAACAGGAGTGTATTGCTGTCAGTTCTGGAGGGTGGGAAGTTCAAGGCACTGGCAGATTTGGTGTCTGGGGAGGGCCTGCTTTCCGGTTGTTTCTGCCTTCCAGCTGTGTCCTTAGGTGGTGGAACGGGCAGGGGAGGTCTCTGGAGCCTCTTTTGCAAGGACCCTAATCCTACTCCTGAGGGCCCCATGCATGACCTAATCACCTCCCAACGGCCCCACCTCCAGATGCCATCATACTAGGGGTTAGGTTTCAACATGTGAGTTTTGGGAGTACATAAACATTCCACCCACAGCAGAGGGTCAGGATCCACAGGACATGAGGGCTGTCCCCGCCCCCTTCCCTGTGACATTGCTCTAGGTCCTGCCCATGTACACGCCCTTTTCAGAGACTGCCCCAAACCCCACATCCTCCGCCTCTGAGATGGAGACATGACAGGAATGTTGGTCTTCACCCCCAGAGTGTCCTTGACCTGCTGGACACAGATTTCTAGAATGGTATTTGTCATTACATGGGCCATTTGATACCTGCCCATTTATTTATTTGGAGTTATTTTGGGCTCTCTTTTAAAGACATGAATCCAAACATCTGAGTCTAATACAGAGTGGGCAAACCAGTCCAGGGGCTAAATCCAAGTCACTGCCTGTTTTTGTACAGCCCATGAGCTAAGAATGCTTTTTTCCCTACATTTTTAAGTAGTTGGAAAAAATCAAAAGAAGAATATTTTAGGACGTACAAAATTATCTGAAATTCATGTTTCAGTGTCCATAAATTGTGCTCACTTCGGCAGCAAATATACTAAAATTGGGACCATAATAAAGTTTTATTGGCACACAGCCACAATCATTTCACCCCACAATGGATGGAGTTGAGTCATCTTGACAGAGAGCGCCTGACCTGCAAAACCTAAAATATTTGCTATTGCGCACTTGACACGAAAAGCTTGCCAACCCCTGGTCTAACGCACATTACTTGGCGGTGTGTGACTAGCACTCGTGTCTATGAATGTGATGCTGATTTTGAGGTTTATAAAACCCCTTAGACTCTTCAATGGTGTTTAACATCATATTTTTGCTTCCTTTAAGGGAGAGAGGAATAACATTTACTTTGTTATCTTCTCCTGTTTGTTGAAATTAAAGAAGAGTCTGGCCACATCCATCTTGCAGGATGAATTTTGTTGCCTTCTTATACCTAGGAGCATGTTTTTAAAACGCTGTAGTGCCCTGGCCTTTCTCCGTGGCCTTCTTCTTTGTCTTTCAGGCCCTGGCCAGCCTGGGTTAGAGTTGGAGCAGCACTCTGGGCTGGGAAGGGCTCTGTACTCAAGGGGCATTGCTTCCTCTGTGATCTGGTCTCTGACTCACCAACACGCAGCTCTTGGTGTCTGTCCCTTGAGGACTCTGGCTGCTTCCTGACGGGTTGGGCCAGCTCTGGAAGTGGGTATGCAGCTTATGGCAGCCAGGAGTGGCTTCTGAAATTAATTACTGCTCTAGATGATGAGGTTCCTGGGGAGGAACTGCCCATGTAGAAAAACCCAGCACCTGTAACCCATCGTCTTCGTATCAGAACACACTGTTCACCTAAGAACTGAGAATGTGTCGTGGATAATCAACAAGGAAAATCATCTCTGTTTAGCTGTCAGAAAAGCTATTTGCATGGTATCAGCCCTTTCACGTGGAGCTGAAACCTCATGAAAATAAATTTTGCGCATCCGAATCTTTTGTCATAGCTGGATGTTTTAAAGTTAAGACATTGCTGGGAATGACTGACAGAGTCCAGGGAGGGGCTAGAATTGGAATGAGGCTTCTCTGGGGTGAGAAAGTTAGTGGAGACTTGCCTTAATGCCTGGCCGTGGAACTGATCAAGGTCAGTGACTAGATGTGCTAAATCAGGGGGGCTTCCTTGGGTTGGATGTGTGGACACCAGAAAAAGCCGCACTTCTCTTTAAGCCCCTCTACTCCCCTCTGGCAGATACGCCTCTCCTGGGCTTCCTCCAATCCTCGATCCTCGTTCCTCAAATTTCTGGGCTTGGGGGCCTGTGGGTTAATTATCTCCCAAGTGTTCTTTGAAGGCAGAGCCAATTATCAGCACAATCCCTTCCTGGTCTGTTTGACTTCCTAAATACTGGGTGGTGGGAGGGAGGAGGAGCCACCTGGACTGTGGTTCCCTGCTGGAGACAGTTGTGCGTCTCAGTTCACCCTGTGAAGGTCATGCCTGACGCCCTGTCTGTCATGAGTCTGTCTCGGCAGCTTGTGGCTTGTGACCCGCTGCCACCATCTGCCCCGCTCAGTCCCCGCCCAGGAAGTGAACTGATTTTGCCACTTTCTTCTAAAGACCACAGATCTGCCTGGTTTCTACAACAAATCTCATCTGAATTGGAGTCCTCAAATTTGTGAACCTAAGTTTTAAAAGATTTTTTAAAAAAAGACACACTGCTATAGCCCAGTGGTTTTTAGTATTTCATCAGTCTGGATCTCTTTCACAATCTGCTCAACACTGGGAATTTCTCCTGAGAAGACCAGACGTGGAAGGGCAAAAATTACATGGCAATCTACATGGTAGTAAAGAGAAAAGGCAGAGGTGCCCATGTGATGTTTGTATCTCTGTAGAGTGGTGTGGTCAGAACAGACAAATTCCTTTTACATATAATAGTAAGAAGTGTGACCAGCACGGTGGCTTATGCTTGTAATCCCAGCAATTTGGGAGGTTGAGATGGGTGGATCACCTGAGGTCAAAAGTTTGAGACCAGCCTAGCCAACATGGTGAAACCCTGTCTCTACTGAAAATACAAACATTAGCTGGGCGCGGTGGTGCACGCCTGTAATCTCACTGACTCGGGAAGCTGAGGCAGGAGAACCGCTTGAACCCAGGAGGTGGAGGTTGCAGTGAGCCAAGATTGTGCCACTGCACTCCAGCCTGGGTGACAGAGTGAGAGCTTGTCTCAAATTAAAAAAAAACCAAAAAACCAAAAAAAACAATAAGGAAGTGCATCATTGAAAACAGGAATGAGCAGTGTGCATGGACGCATCCACTACTGTCAAAGTGGAAACACGGAAGTCATCTAATTCCTGTCAGCTTCTTTTGCGGTTCACTTTTAGAGTGCCCTTTCCAGCAAGATTAGATTCTTGTGTGTTATTACTTAACTTTAATTACTTGTTTATAATACAGTCATGTCATGTATAACAACATTTCTGTCAATAACAGACCACATATACAGCAGTGATCCCATAAGATTATAATGCTGTGTTTTTCCTGTACCTTTTCTGTGCTTAGCTATGTTTAGAGACACAAATACTTACCACTGTGTTACAATTACCTGTGGTATTCACTGCAGTCACATGCTAGACAGCTTGTAGCCTGGGAGCAATGTACTATACAGCCCAGGTGTGCTAAGTAGGTTGTGGCATCCAGATTTGTGTAAGGGCACACTGTGATATTCACACAATGACAAAATTGCCTAAGGATGCATTGCTCAGAACATATCCCTGTCATGAAGCGACTTGTGATTGTATTATACTCCTGCAGGGGTGCCAAGATTATTCAATGGGGTAAAGACAGTCTTTTCAATAAATCATGTTGAGAAAACTGGGTTTCCATATTCAAAAGAATGAAATTGGACCTTCCCTGCCTTTTTTTTTTTTGAGACGGGATCTTGTTCTATCACCCAGGCTGGATGCAGTGGTGTGATCGTGGCACACTGCAGCCTCTACCTCCTGGGCTCAAGAGATCCTCCTGCTTCCTCCTCCCAACTAGCTGGGGCCACAGGCATGTGCCACCATGCCAGGCTAATTTTTAATTTTTTTATAGACACGGGGGTCCACTCTTACCCGGGCTAGTCTTGAACTCCTGGCCTCAAGCAGTCCTCCCACCTCACCCTGAGATTACACGCTTGAGCCATGGCACCCAGCCAGGACCCTTATTTTATAACATATACAAAAATTAACTCAAAGTGAATCAAAGACCTAAACATAAGAGCTAAAACTTTAAACTTCTTAGCAGAAAACAGAGGGAGGCATCTTTATGACATTGGATCTGGCAATGATTTCTTGGATAGGACATCAAAAGCACACGCAACAAAAGAAAACAGAAAAATTAGACCATGAGAGTTAAAAACTTTTCTGCATCCAAGAACAACAGCAGCAGAGTAAAAAGACAGCCCAAGGAATGGGAGAAAATGTTTCCAAATTATTTCTAATAAGAGGGTAATATTCAAAATACAAAGAAACTATAACTCAGCAAAGTTTGTTTTAATGGGCAAAGGATTTGAGTAGTTACTTGTTTCTTCCAAGAAGATACACAAATGGTCAATAAGTAGTTGAAAAGGTGCTTCACGCCAGTAACCATTGAGGACATGCAGATCAAAACCCTAATGAGACAGCACTTTATGCCCATTAAGATGACTGTTATCCACACAAAAAAAAAGAAAAATGTTGGTGAAAATATGGAGAAATTGGAACCCATGTGAGCTGTTAGTAGGTATGCAAAATAGTGTAGCTGCTATGGAAAACAGTATTTGTACACTCACACAAGGATTTGGACACTCATGTTCATAGCCGCATGATTTACAATAGCAAAAAGGTGAAAGCAACTCAAACGTCCACCAACAAATGAATGGATAAATAAAATGTGATCCATCCATACGATGGAATACTACTCAGCCTCGACAAGGAGGGAAATCCTGACACAGGCTGCAACTTGGACATTATGCATTATGCTTGAGGACATCATGCTCAGTGAAAGAAGTCAGACACAAAAGGACAAATCCAGCTGGGCGCAGTGGCTTACGTGCTCTGGGAGGCCAAGTCAAGTGGATCATGTGAGGTCAGGAGTTCAAGACCAGCCTGGCCAATATGGTGAAACCCAGTCTCTACTAAAAATATTAAAATTAGCCAGGCATGGTAGCAGGCACCTGTAATCCTAGCTATTTGGGAGGCTGAGGCAGGAGAATCACTTGAACCCGGGAGGCAGAGGTTGCAGTGAGCCAAGATCACACCACTGCACTCTAGCCTGGGCCTGGGAGATACAGCGAGACTCCATTTCAAAAAAAAAAAAAAAAAAGAATAAATCCTGTGTGATTCCACTCCTGGGAGGTCCCTAGAGTCATCAGATCCATAGAGACAGAAAGTAGAATGGTGGGTGCCAGGGGCTGGGAAGGGGATGGGAAGTGAGCGTTTCATGGGGACAGTTTTTCAATTTGGGAAGATGAGAATGTTATAGAGATGGATGGAGGTGACGGTCGCACAACAGTGTGAGTGCACTTAATGCCACTGAACTGTACACCTAAACATGCTTAAAATGGTAAATGGTACATTATGCACATTTTTCCACAATTAATGATAAAATGTAATTGACTGCAGTCAGACTTCCCAGCGTTGCTTTACTAAGAGGCATATGCTGTTATAGTTTGCATCTAGTAAGTTCCTGCATTGTCCTGCTAACGCAGAGATCACAGCTTTAATAAAGACCCCAAATAATGATCTTGCCTGTGGTCATGCATTAGCTGAACAATGCACAGAAACTCATTTAGTTTCCATGCCCTCAACTGGGAGAATTCTGCTTTTGAGCCTAATGGAAAGGCAAGCGTGGGGCAGGTAGAGGACCAGTTCTTCAGCACTCACAGACGATTCCCACACCACACTCCCGTATCGGGCCTCCTCTGCCGGAGAGTCCCCCCTGCCCGAGAGATCTGGGGCGCTCTGGACATGTGTGCTCATCTCTGGCATTTGGAGATTGGTGGGAAGAGAATGAAAAGCAGCCTAATGAGGAATTTAACAATGGAGAAAATGGGACCAAATTATTCAGACACGTTTGAGTGCCCACTTGCTAGCAGGCACTTTCCACTGACTGTAATTACGAATAAGATATGTTTCCCAAAAGGCCATCTAAAATAGAGGTCACAGCCTGGGCAAGACGGTGAGACCCCATCTGTACAAGAAATTAAAAAATTAGCTGGGCATGGTGGTACATGACTGTGGTGTCAGCTTCTCGGGAAGCTGAGGCAGGAGGATCTCTTGAGCCCTGGAGGCTGAGGCTGCAGTGAGCCAGGTTTGCACCACTACACTCCAGCCTGAGTGACAGGGCGAGACCCTGCCTCTGAATAAATAAATGAATAAAAATAAAAATAAAGAAAATGGGTGAGCAGACTACATCTGGCACACTACTGTGGGTTTTTATTTTTGCTTCCACGAGTTGAGAATATTTTTTGCATTGTTAAAAGATTGGAAAAAAGAAAAATATTTTGTGACACATGAAAATGATATGAAATTAAATTTCGGTGTCCATAAATAAAGTTTTATTGGAGCAGCACCAGCACCAGGGCCAGGACTAGCATGAGGCAAGTGAGGCCCTCGCCTGGGGCACAAAATTTAAGGCAGTGCCAAAAAAAACTCCAGCCATCAAGATACACAATGTCTTAATGCAGTATTTTTAAAAATCAAAATAAATGCCAAACAATTTTATGATGAAGGCCGGGCACAGTGTGGCTCACGCCTATAATCCTAGCACTCTAGGAAGCCAAGGTGGGTGAATCACTTGAGGACAGGAGTTCGAGACCAGCCTGGATGACAGGGTGAAACCCGTTTCTACAAAGAATACAAAAATTAGCCAAGTGTAGTGGTGCATGCCCATACTCCCAGCTACTCTGGAGGTAGTGGGAAGTCACCTGAGTCTGGGGAGGTTGAGGCTGCAGTGAGCCATGTTTGTGCCACTGCAGCCTGGGCGATAGAATGAGACCCTATCTCTAAAAGAAAGAAAGAAAATAAATTCCCTGATGAGCAAAATATTGAAATTTTGCATACATAAAGACAGGATCAGCACTACTGATATTTTCTCCCTTTGCCCCAGGCTCTGGCGTGGCTCTGAAGGGCGCTGAATGTAACAGCCATGCTCACTCGTCACCTTCTGTCCAGAGGCAGACTTGAGTAGTCTCAACAGAGATCTGCGAAGCTGAAAAAGTGTATTTTCTGCCCCTTATAGAAAGTTCCAGTGGCTACCTCCTGTAATCCCAACACTTTGGGAGGCCAAAGCAGGCAGACTCCTTGAGCCCAGGAGTTCAAGACCAATCTGGACAACACGGCAAACCTCGTCTCTACAAAAAATAGAAAAACTCGCTGAGAGTGGTGGTGCATGCCTGTGGTCCAGCTGCACGGGAGGCTGTGGTGGGAGGACGGCTTGAGCCCAGGAGTTAGAGGATGCAGTGAGCTGTGATCATGCCACTGCTTTCCATCCTGGGTGACAGAGTAAGACTCTGTCTCAAAGAAAACAGAAAAGTTTCCAACCCTTGATAGACATCGATTTAGGAGAGAAGGATTCTCCTCTTACTATATTAATTGCCAGCAATGACTATAACTAGATTCAACATCTGGTCCATTTCCTCCATCTACCTTTATTTTGTTTTTGAGACAGAGACTTACTCTGTTGCCCAGGCTGGAGTGCAATGGAACAATCTCAGCTCACTGCAACCGCCACCTCCTGGGTTCAAATGGCTCTCCTGCCTCTGCCTCCCGAGTAGCTGGGATTATAGGTGTGCACCACCACGCCGGGATAATTTTTGTATTTTTAGCAGAAACGGAGTTTCACCATGTTGGCCAGGCTGGTCTCAATCTCCTGACCTCAGGTGATCCACCCTCCTTGGCCTCCCAAAGTGCTGGAATTACAGGCATGAGCCACCGCACCCGGCCCTCCATCTACCTTTTTATGTACCTGTTTAAAACAGTGAGTATACACTCACAAATTATTTAATTTTTGGATAATGGTACATGTAAGCCAATAGCAATTAACACTGAACTAATAAGCATGCTAATGTTTGTGTGCTGTGATGATTTGCTGAGAATATAATTGTCTGCATTAAAAGCGTATAGACACCATCATTTACTTTCATGTTAACTAAATGCTTAATTACTTAACCCTCCATGCAATGGGCTTAGTGTTACTTGGTTTCTTTATAAAATGGTAAGATTCCTTCTCAGGTTCCACAGACAGGTCTTGGAAGCATAATTAATTATTATTTTTATTTGTTTAAAATGGAGACAGAGTCTCACTTTTTGGGCTGGCTGGCCTCAACAATCCTCCCACCGTGGCCTCCCAAAGTGCTAGGATTACAGGCATGAGCCACCACCCCTGGCCAGGAAGCAGAATTATTATGAACTTTTAAAATATAGTAAATGCCATAGTAGCCTTTGTCCTGGTTTTCCTGCTTTCTCTTTCTCCCTATAATCTAAGAAGTGTGCTCTTTTAAAAGATATGTTAGATTATATTGTGCCTGTGAGTTGAGCCTCCTGGGGCTTCCTTCAGCAATTGGATTTATTATTTTTATTTATTTATTTATTTTCATTTTCTTATTTATTTATTAATTTTTTTAGACTGAGTCTTGCTCTGTTGCCAGGCTGGAGTGCAATGGCACGATCTCGGCTCACTGAAACCTCCACTTTCCAGGTTCAAGTGATTCTTCTGCCTCAGCCTCCTGAGTAGCTGGGAGTACAGGTGTGTGCCGCCACACCCAGACGGGGTTTCATCATGTTGGCCAGGCTAGTCTAACTCCTGAACTCAAGTGATCCACCTGCCTCAGCCTCCCAAAGTTCTGGGATTACAAGCGTGAGCCACTGCATCCGGCCAGCAATTGGAATTTTGAAACTCCAGACGTCTGACCTTGCCCAGGGCCTCTGCTGCTGCGGGACCTTACACAACTATTCCTCTTGCCCAGGCTGCTCTCTCTCACATCCTCCCAAGGCTGGCCCCTTCTCCGCAACTGTCAGGTCCCAGCTCAGTGCCATTCTTAGTGCACCCCTAATTGGCTGTCAAGAGGAGAGCCCTCTCCATCACCACCCCTGGCCTTGGCCCTCTGCAATCACCTTGCACCACAGCCTGTATCTCTACTGCACAACCTGTGTAGCTGGAACCTTGTTTATTCTTGCCTGACAAGGACACTGGCACCCTGAGAGCAGCACTTTCACCTGACCTGTTCACCTTAGAATCCTCAGGCTGCGTGTGGTGGCTCACGCTTTAATCCCAGTATTTTGGGAGGCTGAAGTGGGGGGACTGCTTGAAGCTGAGAGTTTGAGATGAGCCTGGGCAACAAAACAAGACGACCTCGCCTTCTCTCTCTCTCTCTCTCTCTCCTGGGCAACAAAACAAGACGACCTCGCCTTCTCTCTCTCTCTCTCTCTCTCTCTCACACACACACACACACACACACACACACACACTAGCCAGGCATGGTGGCATGTGCCTGTGATCCCAGCTACTCAGGAGGCTGAGGCAGGAGGATCACTTGAGCCCAGGGATTAGAGGCTACAGTGAGTTGTGATCATGCCATTGCACTCTCCAGCCTGGGCAACAGAGCAAGCCCCATCTCTAAAATCACAGAATCCTCAGGGCCTACAATGGTGCCTGGCACTCAGTAGATGCACCTGTTTTTTTCCCTTTTTATGTATGTTTTAAATCTACATGCTTTTTTGGGTTTGTTGTTCTATGGTTTTTTACACTTGCATAGATTCTTAAAACCTCCACCTTAAACAGGATGGAGAGCAAATCCAACCTCTCTCTGTAGTCAGACCCTGGTCCCACCCTTAGCCTCTGGCCACCATCTGCTGTTCCTTTCTATAGCTCCGCCTTTTCCAGAATGTCATATAAATGGAAACTTAAATTGTGCAGCCTTTGAGACTGGCTGCCTTCACTTGGCATAAATGCCTTTGGGATTCGTCCCTGTCGTCACGTGTCAGCCATTTGTTCCTTTTATTGCTGGATCTCAGTCCATATGTGATCCTGCCAGTTTGTCTGTCTGGTACATGTTCTCTTCCTGATAGATGTTGAATTAACATAAAAGCCTCTGGTTGTAAGACCGACAGCATCCTCTAGACCAAGAACGCTGAATCATAGTGATATTCCCTGCACAGCAGCATTCTGTGGGTACAGTTGGTAATTTACAGGAACTGGCATGTCTTAGAATGTTTACCAATGAATTACAACTTTTAAAATGATATGCGAGTAATGGCCGGGCGCAGTGGCTCATACCTGTCATCCCAGCACTTTGGGAGGCCGAGGCAGATTGCTCACTTGGGGTCAGGAGTTTGAGACCAGCCTGGCCAACATGTTGAAACCCTGTTTCTACTAAAAATGCAAAAATTAGTGGGCATGGTGGCGCATGCCTGTTGTCCCAGCTACTCAGGAGGCTGAAGCACTAGAGTAGCTTCAACCCAGGAGGTGGAGGTTGCAGTGAGCTGAGACTGTGCCACTGCACCCCAGCCTGTGTGACAGAGCAAGATTCTATCTCAAAAAATAAAAATAAGATGATATTCGAGTAATACAAGTAATATTCTCCTGGGAAGGACCACATCTACAGCAGGAGATTCAGACATGAAAGTTTCTCTTTTCACCTTTCTGTCTGTCTCACCTCTCGTGAAGTAAGCACTGTTAATCATATCATTTGTGTCCTTCTAGATCTTTTTAAAGTCCCTTTACCTCTTTTATAGTATGTATAGCTGTATTTTATTATTTTTTGGCGGGGGGGTATGAAGTCTTGCTCTGTCACCAGGCTGGAGTGCAGTGGCGTGATCTCAGCTAACTGCAACCTTTACCTCCTGGGTTCAAGCGTTTCTCCCGCCTCAGCCTCCCAAGTAGCTGGGACTATAGGCTTTTGTCACCACGCCTGGTTAATGTTTGTATTTTTAGTAGAGACGGGGTTTCACCATGTTGGCCAGGTTGGTCTCAATCTCTTGACCTCATGATCCACCCACCTTGGCCTTCCAAACTGCTGGGATTACAGGCGTGAGCCACCACACCCGGCCTGTCTTGTTTAACATAAATTCATTCTGCAAATATTTGAGAGGCTGCTCTGTGCCAGGCACTGCAGATGCTGGCTTTCTTTCTTGGAGAAGGTGTCTCTTCTTTTTAATGGCAGCATTGTTTTAGAGCTAGGATGCACCATTTTAGGTAGTTAATGATTCTCCTGTGATGAACATTTGTTTCTAATTTTTTTTTTTTTTTTTTTTTTTTTTTTTTTGAGACGGAGTCTCGCTCTTGTTACCCAGGCTGGAGTGCAATGGCGCGATCTCGGCTCACCGCAACCTCCGCCTCCTGGGTTCAGGCAATTCTCCTGCCTCAGCCTCCTGTGTTTCTAATTTTTTATGACTTCAACTAATGCCACTGAGGACAAGTTGTCAATATACCTTTTCTTTTCTTTTACAGCTATGCTGAGATGTATTTTACGTACCATAAAGTTCACCCATTTGACGTGTATGGTTCAGTGGGTTTTAGTATTCTATATTCACAGAACATTTTCATCACTCCAAAAAGAAACCCCAAGCCAGTGATTAACAGTCACTTCCCATTCCTCCTCTCAGCCCCTGGCAACCGTGAATCTACTTTCTGCCTCTGTGATTTGCCTGGTTTGAACATTTCATATAAATGGAATCACACACTAAGTGGCCTTTTGTGACTGGCTTCTTCCACGTGATGTAATGTTGTCAGGGTCCATCGTCCATCCGTTTGTAGCGTGTGGCAGTGTGTCGTTCCTTTATATGGCTGAATAATGTTTCGTCACATGGCTGTGCCACACTGCATGTATCCATCCATCAGTGGACAAGCATTTGGGCTGTTTCTACTTTGGGGTGATTAGGAACTGTGCCGCCGTGAACATTGGTATCCAAGCATCTGTGTGGCCACACACCGTTGAGCGCATGTATATTTCTGCAGGGTGACTTTTGAGGAGGGGCGAAAGACACCACTTAGAGCTAGCTCTTCGTCTCTGACTGTGTAGGTTTGGACATCTAAGTCTTGAGGGATGCTTGGAGGCCATTTCCTGCAGAGGCACAGCCTGCTTTTGGGCAGGCTGTGGGAGGCAGTGGCAGAGCCCAGCCCACCTGCCTCAGCCACCAGTGCGCCAGGGTTTGCATTCAGCCCCTGGCACACACTCATAGCTAACCCTACAGGTGCCCTTGCCTGTCTTTGACCCAGCACTGGCGAAGGAATTGGCAAAGCCACCAGGTTAATGATGTGAACCCCAGAAACTTGAGGCAAGCAGCCTTTCCTTTTGGAAAACTAAAGAGATTTAAAGAAGCTCGCTGGCTTGCTCCCTCTCACTGGGAAGGATGGCACTAAATACAGTCTGTATCAATCACCATTTTTGTTAAGCAGTTTATGAGCTGCTCAGCCGAGAATAAGGTTGCACGTGGTAGGAGTTCTGTGTGTGCACCGAGGTCTCGTGGAAGGGCTGGATTTCTAGGGAGAAAAAGGGAAAAGAAGGGGTTGATGTGAAAATATCGTTTCTATAACAGTAATGCAGCAATGTCGTCTAGAAGGAGAGCTGCCACATTTGGCAAGATGCTGGGAGAGAAACCAGTATTAAGTACTTGGTGGAAATGACGAGTCCCACAAATATGCCCTGGAATGAATATAGCTCATAGCAGGAGGCACTCCCTACAGGGTTTATCAGGATCACTTGTTTTTGAAATTACAAATAGCAAAGAGCATAACTGCTTTTAGAGTTTCGGATATTTAAATCTGCACAAAATCAGCAGATGACGTTGGTTACATTAGAATGACGTGAATTACAACAATGACGCTAATCAACATTTGTGGGCATTTTCTGTGTGCTGGGCTGGCAACTAAGCTCCATGCTTTGTAGGACTCATTTCATTTAACACAACCGCCCAACACAGATAGATTCTTTTCTCTGTTTATGGGATAAAGAAATGGAAGTACAGAAAGACTGAAGGCCCTGGCTGAGGTCGCTGGGCCCAGGCCCCTGCTCTTAGCCAACTGTAAGATAGTTACTGGTTTTTCTATTGATGAACATTTGTTTCTTTTTTTTTTGAGACAGAGTCTCACTCTGTCACCCAGGCTGGAGTGCAATGGCACGATCTTGGCTCACTGCAACCTCTGCCTCCCAGGTTCAAGGAATTCTCCTGCCTCAGCCTGCTGAGTGTCTGGGATTACAGGCATGCACCACTACGCCCAGTTAATTTTTGTATTTTTTTAAATAGAGACAGTTTCACCATGTTGGCCAGGCTGCTCTCGAACTCCTGACCTCAAGTGATACACCCACCTCAGCCTCCCAAAATGTGCTGGGATTACAGGCGTGAGCCACTGCGCCTGACCTTGTTTCTAATTCTTTATGAACACCGAGCTCCGAAAGCCAAGCAAAGGGTGACGTGGTTCATTTCAGAATTCGGCGTTCCCTCGGCTTGCTTCCTCTCCTCAGTCCCCTATGCCAGATCCTCCAGCTGTTCATGACCTTTGAACTTGGGAAGGGACCTCTTTTCTGCTTTATCTATACCTGCTTTCCTAGTGATCTCGCCGAGGTACAAGAGTTGAAGCGGATCTTGGCACCTCCAGCGTCCTAGTGTCTACGGCCTGGCTCACTCCCCTGAATCCCGGACTTGTGTACCTAGCTGCCAGGTGGCAGCTGCATGTGGGTGTCATCTGATGGGCATCTGAGGCTTCTCTCACCCAGAACTGGGTGCCTGATTCGACCTCATGCTTATCTCTCCCCAGCCCAAGGGCTTCCCCAGCGCAGCACCCGGCACTCCGTTCTCTAGGTGCTCAGGCCAACCCCAAGCCTCAGGTCAGCCTTGACTCCTCTCTTTCTTTCACCCTCTATGTCAAACCCGTCAGCAAATCTGACTGGCTCTGTCTTCAGGTGTCTCCCAAATGAGACCACTCCTATCACCTAAGTCTTTGTCACCTCTGACCTTTGACTCCATTGACCAGTGACGCTTCCAAAATATCTGTCAGACTGTGTCCCTGTGCCCTAAACCTTCCAGTAGCTTCCCAGCACACTCGGAACAAAAGCCAAAGACCCCACCGTGGCCCCTCGTGTCTCTAAGGCCATCTCCTCCTCCTCCTGTCCTGGTCTGTTCAGGCTGTTTCAGCAGAGGGCCATAGATTGGGTACCTGTAAACAAATGACACCATCTCTCAGCCCTGGAGGTGGGAAGTCTGAGAAGAGGGTGCCAGCAGGATCGGTTCTGGTGAGGGCTCCCCGCTGGGATGCAGATGGCCGTCTTTTGCTGTGTCCTCACTTGGTGGGAAGCCAGAGAGCTCTCTGGGGCCCCTTCCGCAAGGGAGGGCGTGATCCCACCCTCACGACCTAATCACCCCCCAAAGCCCTCACCTCCTGAAGCCACTGCCTTGGGGTGAGGAATTCAGCACAGGAATTTAAGAGGACACAGCATTCAGTCCACAGCATTCCCCAGCTCACTCTGGGGGCCTCCTCATGTGTTCCATGTGCCTTGGCCTTGCCGAGCACCCTCCCTGGCAGAGCCTTCTCAGCAGCGGCACGTTCCTCACCTCGCTCTGCCTCCATCCTGTCACTGCCCTGGGTCACCTGGTTGCCCCTGGCTCACGTCACATTCCCACTTGTGTGTGCGTTTAGGTGTATTTTTCTTGAGAGCATTTGTCACCTCCTGCTGTTCTGTGTCCATGGTGTCGTCTGTCTCTCCCTGAGGGGTCAGTTCCATGTGGTCAGGGACTCCGTCTGTTTTATTCCCTGCTGTGGTCTTAGCACTTGGGGCTGGCACATGGCAGGTGCTCAGACTGTGTTTGTTGAATGAATGAACGATGGCTGAGTGCCCAGGCTCTGAGGGAGTGTGGTACAGCACCCTTCAAGCCACAGTCCCTGCCCCCAGGGAACCGTGCAGGGTGAGCAGATGCATGGGCACAGGCCAGGTGCTTAGAGGAAGGTAGGAAGGTTCTAGCCCACCCCCCACTCATTCACTTGAGGTTAGGAAGGGGCTAGTTTGGGCTGAGAGGAAGAGCTTCCTCCACCCTGTGGCATCCGTCCCCTGCCCAGCGTTCCACCTGAGCTCCGGCCACAAGCTCCAGACCTGTTCCTGGGCCACACCTCCACCCCGCTACAAAACCCTGGCTCTCTGTTTGCCCACCTGGCCCGCCGCCTTGGGCAGAGCTGCCCTTCATTCACTTTCCATCTTCCCTGGTGTGGGTCGTTAGCGGATGGAGCCCAGAACCTCAGCCAGGGAAGAGCGAGTTCCTGCTGCCCAGGGCAGGCCTGTCTGGGGGCTGCTGAGAAGCCACCCTGTGGTCACCCAGTCATTCCTGTGGAGGGCAAGACACACGCTTTCCACTTGCTGGAGAGGAGGGTGTGGGCAGCGTTTTATTTGTCCATTCGCCCTTGACTCAGATACTTCCCGATCAGCATGCGCTGGTTAAACCCAGGTTCAGATGGCTCTGAGTCCCGGAAGAGGAGGGTTTAGCCCAAATTATTGGTATTGGCCGTCCGAATTCAGCCTCATCTTAACCATGAAATTTGCATGGTGAAAAAGAGAATTTGACTTACACAGAAATGCAACTGCGTCTTCTTCATTCCGCTCTGCAGTAAGCTGTCGAAGGCCTTCATCCACGCAACCTTCCTTCCTTCCGTATTTGAATTGCTTTGAAATTCCATTTGGATGGAAATATTTCAAATATTTATCTTTTTGTTTTTATAATTTTTTGCAGTTTGTACGGTTTTATTTAAACACAAAACGCGCACGTGAGCTGTCTACTCATTTTCTGTGCTGCGCAGCCTGGCATTGGGGTAGGTGACTCTGGTGGCCAGCTGGGCGGCTCTTTCCACAATAGCTTTGTGGTTCAAGAGGAAATGCTGTGAGCAGTCTCAGCACAGGGAGATGTCTTGCGCATCAGCAGCACTTCCAGCTCCCTGATGCTGTGAACCAGGAACTTCCAGAAGCCACCAGGCAGCATGGGCTTTGTTTTTTTGTTGCTCCCACAACCAATGTTGGATGTCAGGATCTGGCCCTTGCGGGCACCGTGGCTCACACTTGTAATCCCAGCACTTTGAGAGGCCAAGGAGGGCGGATCACCTGAGGTCAGGAGTTTGAGACCAGCCTGGCCAACAGAGTGAAACCCCGTCTCTACTAAAAATACAACAATTAGCCAAGCAGGGTGGTGGCAAGCAGTAGCCTGTAGTCCCAGCTACTCGAGAGACTGAGGCATGAGAATTGCTTCAATCCGGGAGGCGGAGGTTGCAGTGAGCTGAGATTGAACCACTGCACTCCAGCCTGGGCAGCAGAGTGAGACTCCATCTTAAAAAAAATTTTTTTTAATTAAATTAAATTTAAAAATCTGGCCCTTGAACCTTCTAAGAACCCTGTTGTCAGTAGCTCTGGTTTTCCTCCAGTTACACTGAATTTTGACGTATCAATCTGAAGCCGGAGGAGCTTCTTGGTCCTCTCTTTGATTATCTTGAGCTTCACAAGGGGTCTGAGGGCAGCCGTGATACTGAGGAGGAGATGGCTGCCACCTCCATAGGCAGCATCAAAGAAGAGAGAGGGGCCTTTTTTTTTTTTTAATGTCCTCGGAAGGAGACTTCATGCTTCTTTTCTAAGAGACAGGATCTCTCTCTGTCACCCAGGCTGGAGTGCAGTTGGTGCAATCATTGCTCACTGTATCCTGCACCTCCTGGGTTCAAGCAATCCTCCTGCCTCAGCCTCCTGAGCAGCTGGGACCACAGGCACACCCACCTTGCCCAGATAATTTTTAATTTTTTTTTTCTTTTCTTTTCTTTCTTTTTTTTTTTGAGACGGAGTTTCGCTCTTGTTACCCAGGCTGGAGTGCAATGGCACGATCTCGGCTCACCGCAACCTCCGCCTCCTGGGTTCAGGCAATTCTCCTGCCTCAGCCTCCTGAGTAGCTGGGATTACAGGCACGCGCCACCATGCCCAGCTAATTTTTTGTATTTTTAGTAGAGACAGGGTTTGGTCTTGATCTCTTGACCTTGTGATCCACCCGCCTCGGCCTCCCAAAGTGCTGGGATTACAGGTGTGAGCCACCGCGCCCGACCCTAATTTTTTTTTTCTAGAAATGAGGTCTTGCTTTGTTATCCAGTCTGGTCTCAAACTCCTGGCCTCAAGCAATCCTCCCACCTCAGCCTCTCAGAGCACTGGGATAAGCCACTACGCCTGGCCCTACACCTGGCTCAAATATTTATCTTTTAAAACCTATGCAGAAGAAGTATATGCTTTCCAAGAGCAGAGGTGGGCAGGATCACCCAGCACCCAGGTAGATGCGTGGGCCACCAAGGCTTCTAGGAGCCAGGACAAATAGAAAGAGTATTGGAACGTGTGAAGATCTGAAAGGTGGCAATTTGTCCGAGTCTACATTTCAATCAGAAGAGAAGCGGTGGGTCAGGGAGGGGGTGATTTGAGTTCTGTTTCGTCAGACTCCTCTCCGTTTCTCTTTCCATCTCTCAGGCGGAGTTAGAACATTTTATTCCATTTTTTTTTCCAAAATTATGTTTTGCTCTGCTTTGGGAACTGACTTAATACGGAGCTGGGAAGGGAGACACCAAAAAAAGAACTAGACAAAGCGGAGGGTTTGTTCTTCCCCTCCTGGACAGTGTGAGTTGCTCGTTGCTTTCAGGCCCTGTCTGAAGTCATCCCCAATCCCACGCCGCCCGAAGGAAGCGTTTCCTGAGTAGAATGAAAACCCCTCTCAAATCTCGGTGGAATAGGAAAGCCATTTAAAATATTTTACAGGTGGTAAGGTGGCTTTTTACATTTGAAAAATAACATCTTCCCTCAAGCTTTTGAATTAAATTGACTTTCTAAAACAGAATTGATTTTAGTGTATCTTCTTAGAATTAATTGGGACTAATTAATTTAAAAACCTAAAATACCTGCAACATTTCCCTCTTTGGGTTAAATTCAAATAATGAGTTTAACAAAAAGACCCTTTAACTCCCTGAGGTTTTGCTTTGGGGTTGAAACTCTCACGGGGACAGAAATAGAATGTCCTTTTGTCATTCTCATTGGGTTGGATGGTGGGGTTTGAGACAAGCAAAGAGATGACAGATGGAATAAATATTTCTAATTTTGTCATTCTTTGCTTCATTTTTATTTCTTCAGAGATCCCTGGGTCTTGCTGAAGGGATCTCTGACTTGGCTTGATTTTCTGTCCTGGACCAATCGAGGTATGTCTGTGCCTCAAAGACGGACGATCACTTAAAAGCACCGACAGGTTCTTCCCTCCCAAAGTCAGGCGAGACCTCCTCCTGTCCGGCTGAGTCCATTCCTTGTCTGGAGCCAGGGAGCTCTGCTTCCCAAACTCTCACAGCAAGATTCCTGGCCTCGCTCATTTGCCTTGCTTTAAATTTCCTTGCAATCTTGCATAATTTGAGCATGACTTAGCAAGAAATGCATTTTTAATATGTGACTCTAACACTTTCTTATTTAAGGATACATGTTTGTACGTTGACATAGCAAGAAAAATAGGTATATTAAAACTCATGTCTAAAAATACTTGAGTGTGGAAAGATTAGCCATTTGGCGAATTTGAAAAGAGGTATGGAATAACCATAAGGAAAGCAGTGGGGGCTGTGCACGGCGACTCACGCCTGTCGTCCAGCACTTTGGGAGGCTGAGGTGGGAAGATTGCTTGAGGCCAAGAGTTCAGGACCAACCTGGGTAACATAGTGGGACCTTGCCTCTACATTTTTTTTTAAGTAACCAGGCATTGTGGTGTGCACCTGTAGTTCTAGCTTCTTGGGAGGCTAAGGCAGGAGGATCACTGGGCTGAGGTTCCAGGAGTTTGAGGCTGCAGTGAGCTATGATCCAACCACTGTACTCCAGCCTGGGTGACAGAGCAAGACCCTGTCTCTAGAAAAGAAAAAGAAAGCAATGAAAAAGGCAAATCATGTACATACACCTGAGGAATGGGGCTTGTGTCAGGTGTTGAGGTGGAACCAGGGGGTCGGGGCAGGTATTGGCTCCATGGAGCCCAGATGTGCCTGTGAGCCCATGGTCTGCTGGGGGCTCTGATGTGAGGTCTGTGGTGATGCCCAGGCCCTGTGGCTTCAAGCCCTTTCACCTTGCTGAGACTGGAGGCCCCCCAGCAGCCAGCTATCGAGGCTGGCCAGGAGTAAACACAGGGATTCCATGGGTGAAGAATGGGATTGGCGACCAGGGCCCCCAAGAAGGATTATGACTTGGTGTCCGCCTTCCAGGGTGGACACTCTGTCTTCTCTCATGTACTGGTGGATGCACATCCATGCACTTAGCCCTGGCCAAGCTCTCCTCTGTTCTGCAGGACATCTTGTTCCATCCCATCCATGCAAGACCATCCACGAGCAAGTCTCCCTTCTTGCTCCCATGCCAGTTCCCTCCTGGTGGGTCCTTCCTGCTATTATTTCTTTCATTTTCAGAAACACTCTCTCAATCTTCCCCTTCCAGCTGCCACCCCATTCCTCTTCTTATCGTTCTAGTAAAGATTCCTTAAAAGAACCATCTGGTCCTCCTGTCTTCAGTTCTGCTACACTTGGGGCTCTCTTGAACCCACTCCAACCTCTGTGGCTTTTCCCCTGAAGCTCCTCCATCACAATCACTGGTGACCTCCACTTTGCTGATTCCAGTGGTCACCACTCAGCCCCAGGTTCACTTGGTTCTCAGGACACGACTTGCTCATACTTCTTTGGCCTCCTCATTTCAGGCTCGTGCTTCTTTGGGATCTCTAAATGGTAGAGAGCCCCAGAACTCAGCCCTTCTCTCTCTCTGCTCTCCCTTGGTGAACCCAGGCCTCTTCTCTCTGCTCTCCCTTGGTGAACCTAGATAGTCTTAACGGTTTTAACTAAGTCATCTATACACTGACAACTCCAGCCCCCATCCTTTATACACTGGTGGCTCTAGTGCATGTCCTCTGTACACTGATGGCTCCAGCTTTGTCATCTATACACTGATGGCTCCATCCCATGTTCTTTATACACTGATGGCTTTAGCCCACATCCTCTATACACTGGTGGTTGTAGCTCATGTCCCCTATACACTGATGGCTCCAGCCATGTTATCTATGCACTGAGGGCTCCAGCTCATATCTTCTATACACTGATGGCTCCAGCCTGCATTCTCTATACACTGATGGCTCTAGCTCACCCCTCAGCCTACGACTTAAATTATTTGCCTGCTTTCTCAGCATCTCAGCCTGGGTGTCTGAGAGCCTCTTACACTTTACACCTTTAGAACTGAACTCCCAAGTGCTCCCTGGGCCTGCTTCTTGGGCAATTTTCCTGACCTCATCCTTTTAGTTGCCAAAAGCCTTGGAGGCACCCATGACCCATCAGCAAATCTGGCTGACTCTACCTCCTACGTTTATCCAGAGTCTGAAGGCTTTGCCCCTCCTCAGCCCACAGCCAGGCCCCCCCTCCCTTGTCTGGATTATACCATTAGCCTCCAGGTATTCCACCCTTTTTTTTCTTCCCCTGTTCTCAACCCAGCAGCCAGAGGGGCCTGGTTAAAACGCAAGTCAAACCAGGCCGTTCCTGGGCTCAAATCTTGTGATGGCTTCCATTCACCCCCAAGCAAAAGCTGGAGCCCCTACAATGGCCTGCGTGGGTCTTTTCTCCTTCTTGCCTTCTGGTTCACTCGGCTCTAGTCCCAAGCCAGGCACTATGCCGCCTCAGGGCCTTTGTACTGGCTCTTCCTTCCATTAGGAATGCTCTTCCCCAAGATATATCTGAATGACTCCATCCCACACTTTCCTCATCTCTCTCTCTCTTTTTTTTTTTCTTTTTTTGAGACAGAGTTTCATTCTTGTTGCCCAGGCTGGAGTACAGTGTTGCAATCTCGGCTTACTGCAACCTCTGCCTCCTGGGTTCAAGTGATTCTCCTACCTCAGCCTCCTGAGCTGGGATTACAGGCATGAGCCACCGTGCCTGGCCTCTTCATCTCTTTAATGAACCCGCCCAGGGAGGCATTTGACAACCCTTTAAAAATTGCAACCCCTTCCTATCCCAGCACTCCCTCTGTCTGCTTCATTTTCCCCCTTGGTACTTGTCACCAGATGATAAAGAGTGTCATCTGACATACGACTTACTTTTCTCACTTACCTTGTTTACTGTCCATATGCCCCTATCCTCCCACATGGACTAGAATATAAACTCCATGAGGGCGGGGAATTTTGTTTTGATGGCTAGTCAATGCCTGGCCCATGCTACATATCCAATACATATTTTTTAATTGAAATCAGCAAACGACACAATTAGGATCTCTGTTAGTCATCCTTCTCGACATGGGTTGAGAGTCCTCGAAGCCATACCTCAGTGCCTCCCTTGAGACGCAGCATCCAGGCAGAACCCGGCTGTGTCCCCTGAGCAAAGCCTCCATGGCTCCAGTTGCTGGTGGTTTGACCTCCAGGACTAGCATTCAAGGATGTCACCACATCACCACTTAGCTATGGGTTAACAGCCTAAGAGTCTGGCTTCAAATTCCTCGTCTTCTTGGAGCACAGTTTAAAATTCTAACGGTATAGAGTCTATCTTTCTTCTCAGGGAGACATGTCAGTTCCATCCTGTTTATTCTAAGAATGACTCCCGGATGATATCTTTAAAAAAACAGATTCTGTGCACTGACTGTGTCTGTCTCAAAGGGCAGCCCTCTGCTGAGAGCGCCTTACAGGGTATGCTTGGTCACGCACAAATCTCTCAACGTTGCGTGCTCTTACCAACCAAAATGTTGACCCATTGGGGCTGCAGCTACACGCTGCTCATTCTATCAGAATGTTTTAAGATCCTTGGCTGGGCCCACCAAAAACAAGAGCACTGTTTAGAGCTCTGTGTTCCCCTCAGAGGTGGTGGTGCCACCTCACCCTCTCGCAGTGCAAAGCTCCAGGGAAGCCATGCTCAGCCTGAACTGCTCCAGGTAGAACAGAAGCTGTTTTGTATTGTTTTTCCCTCCATGGGTCAAGATTGCCCGACCATGTGCCTCCTCTTTCCGGAGCCATGTGTCCCTTGTGTGTCCTGCCATCTGGGGACATCTGATGTGGCCTGGCTTCCTCTTAGAAGAGTCTTCCTCTCCCCGGGTAGGGGGGGAAGAGCCGGTGCAGTGACGTCAGAGATACTGTAAGTCCCTCCCGGCAAAGCCCCACAAGGCATTTCTGACGCTGAGTCAGTCAGTGGTTCCCTTTGCACTTGTTCCATACATACATGATGTTTCCAAAAGTGTTTTTAATTCAGCATCAACTCCTCTGTTTTCACACTTTTTTCCAAATAGCTTAATCCGTGATTCATTTTACTTCACCCAGAAAACACTTGTGCAGCTGTGAACTCCCCCACGTTGTTTGTTTGATGATAAATAGATTCTTTCCTCTTGGAGAAAAGGGCACTTTCTCCTCCCAGTACTAGGAAGGATTGAAATCCCTCCTGTGATGCCCTCTTACCTTGGAGAGAGTTGCTCCTCCTTGGGTTTTGTTATTTCAGAACAAATATGGTAAACTGTTTTCCCCTCCGTTACCATAGAGAAGAGATTATTTGCCTTTCTCTTAGGGCTTCTGAAAATAATAGATTACATATTTGGGAGGGTTTTTTTTAGATCTGGTTAATGTGAGATAGAGGGGGTTGCTCCGGGATGACATTGTTTGGTTTGGGAAGTATTCTCCCGGTTGCCCAGCAACAGGCTCTTGGAAACGGGAGTGGACTGCGTTGCCCTTGGCAACCGTTGTTACTTAGCAAACAATGAGGGCTGGGCAAACAGTGCCAAGACTGCCGACTCCAGGTTTTAATTGAACATCTGCATATATTTTTCTCTGATTACATTTGAGTTTGATTTGCCACAGCAGGTAGACATGGGTCCACTCGGGGTCTGCTTGGAAGAGCGAATATTGTAGTGTTGACTGCCATGCTGCATAAACGCAGAGGCCCCATTGGAACAAACTTCTGGCCATTAGAATATGTCCTAGACTGCTCTCAACTGGAGACTTACTTTAGTCTTAAGTGGAATTTCCTTTTTGATCTAATTCCTGGTGTTTAGAAAATCATTACTTGTCCAACCTGCTACTGCACATCACTGATAAACCTGCAATTTCTGGAGCGCTTTTCAGTACCATGTCTTCATTTGTACTGCCTAAGAATTTCAGAAGAGCAAAGAGTTGAGCCCTTGGCTGGCTCACTCATGGAGACATTCACAGATAGGGTTGACTGGGGATGGATTGCACCCAGCACCTTCTGTTTCATGTGCTCAACGTTCCTGTTAAGAAGCTGGGTCCTCCTGTGGCCCTCGGTGGGATGTGTATGTTGTGTGTATTAGGGGAGGTTGCACGTTCCCACTAACAGAGTGCCCTGTTATGGGCACTTTGCACCACAGGTTGGATTCTGATCAAAACAGCCTCACTCCCCCACCTCCTCGCTGGCAAGCCAGAGATAGCGATTGTTTACAAGGATTTGTTGCTTAGGTAAACACCACCCCTGAACTTCATTCAGAGCGGGTGACACATTTCTTTCCCTACTCCCAGCACCGCCCCCAGCCCCCACCCCCACTGCCAGGGCTATAAATTAAGAACTGTTAGCCAGGACAGGTTTTTGGTGAAGACTTTATTCTTCCTTATTCATCTCGAGTGCAATCTGATTAATGCAGCAACAGCCGCAAAAGTGCCGCCTGTAACAGACACTCCAGCCCGTCACTAAAACAGCTCCTGTGGTTCCCGTGGTGAGACTCGCTTTAGTTGTATGGATTTTTTTTTTAAGGGCGATTCACTTTGTGGCTGAATGCCCCAAGAAAATGTTCATTGCACGTTTGTTACCAGCATTTCAGCTAATGTCTTAAGACTATTTAAAGTATCTAAACAAATTTCCCAACTTTCTTTTGCAGCAGAAACTTATAATGGAATGTCATTTGTGTTATATAACAAATAAAAGCAAGCTTGTTTTTTCTCTTAAAAAGGCAAGCTGATTAGCCATCAGCCTTATTAGATGCAATAATTAGGATCCAATGGCCGAGAGTGTTGCTAGAATCAAAATGAATAAGGTCCAACTTACACGAAGACTCCCCCAAAGATTCAAATACATGATTTGTCCTGCTACCTTTTGCAGGATAGTTGTGGAAGACCATTATATACTTAAAAAGGTAGATCCTTCCAAAGAAATGCTGTTCTGCCTTCTACAATATTATTTTCTGCCCAGTCTCAAATTTAAGCAAGTTATTTTTCAGGAATTATAGCCTCATTTTAAAAAAATTTTATTGATCATTTTTTTATTTCCCATGGAAGTATTTTCCCATACATCAGGCTTTGCAATCTGGGCAAACCACTTAACATCTCTAGGTAAGTTTCTTCCTCTGTCTGATGAAAGAGCTGGGTTAGGTGGTTTTTAAAGGGGCCTCTTCAATGCTGTGGTTTTAAGTGGAAATTCTTGAATTTGAACTAGGCTGTTTCTTCGCTTCTTAAGTTCCAGAGCCAAGTCATGACCGGAGGGGAGGTAGGGGGTAGATTGGAAAGGTCCCGTATGTGATGTTGGTGGGATCCGGAAAGCCAGCCTCCTCTTGGCCAGAGTCAGTCACAGAGATGTGCGAAGAACATGGACTGCCTGATGCCCTCGGTCATTGGCCATCTCTAGAGATGGCTTTCAGGGACAGGAAGGGCCACACAGGCAGGATAAGACCCCATCCCCAGGTGGGCACAGGTGCCCAGTGGGCTGGCTGCTGGGTCAGGTCACCAGGCTGAGAACGCAGGAGATGCTACTGCTGAGGAACTCTCACTTGTCACTTCAGGGTTCTCTCCTCCACCCTCTGGCAGCATGGGTCGTTCTGAAAGATAGGGAAGGTGGGACGGGAGAGAGCAAGTGCGGCGAGGCCTCCGCATGCCCGCTTTTCACCGGCACATTCCCCATCTTCACCTTGACCGTCAGCAACTGCACTGTAGCCCCTGAAAGGGAGAGAAAAGTAAGAGGAAAAGAAAGGCTGGTAAGAGAAGGAATGGAACACAAGAGTGTGATGCCTTAGGAAGCCGCTCCCAAGAACCCTGGGACAGGCCCTGTGCTCAGCTAAAGGTGGAAGCTGAAGGCTGACGTGTGAAGGTGGCTAGAACAGGTGGGCAGCCCGGAGCAGGCCGGCCACTAATTCACTTGTTCATTGCAAAATACATCTTGAGCATCTTTGCAGGCAGCATGCTAGGTAGGGGCTGGGGCTGGGGCTGGGGTAAGGGAGCTTCGAGGGGACTACTGGGATGACACAGACCCAGTCTTTGTTTTCTAAAGAAGGGCTGGCTGGCCAAGGAGCCAGATGTGAAGAGCTGCATTACAGGAAGTAATCCAAGGGGACAAGCACAGAGTGTGGTTTGGTGAATCTGGAAATGCTGTGTGGAGTAAAGGTGTGGCCTTAGACATGTGGTTCTCCATGGGGGAGATCCTGCCTCCAGGGAACACTGGCTGATGTCTGGAGACATTTGTGACTGTCACGATAAAGGTTGGGGGTGATGGTTTCTTGGTATGGAGTCAGCGGAGGCCAGGGATGCTGCTCAGCACAGCCCCACCCCAGAGGATGCCCCTGCCCCTCATCCCCCCATTGCTGAGGTCAGAAAAGCCTGTATGAGATGACAAGCTGACTGGAAAGAGGGTTTCTCCAGCTCATCACCTGCCTGTGGTCCCCTTTGGAGCTGCTGGCTCTGTCTCTCTGCCTCCCTCCCTTTTTAACACAGCAGTCACTTTGATCTTAGCTGTCATGGGCAGGCGGACTTTGAGGGACAGAGTGCTGCCCAGTCTGCCTGGCCCTGCTGGAGGGGTTCTGTCCAGTCCCACCCTGGCAGGTTCATTGGCCCCATCCTCACCCTCCCTGTGTTACTTGCAGGGGACACCAGTGCCAGCCTCCGGTGGCACTCCATGCACTGCTGCCACCTTGTCACTGAGGGTCTGGACCACTGTGCGCCATGCTGGCCTGCCTCAATTCTGTAGACCTGAGACTTGCAGACAGAAGCTAGCTGCTCAGGGCAGGGGCGGGTACTCAGGCCTGACGGTCTGGCAGGCATGGGCTCTAATTCCATTTGAATCAGAGGCCCTTCAGGGTTGTGGGGGAACCCAGCAGGGGCCAGGCATCGGAGCGGGACTGACAGGTGACCTTGGTCTCTGGAGCGGGAGGGAACGTGCAAGCAGATATTGAATATGCACGACTGGCCAGGGAGCGACCCCCAGATCTTTACATTCTGAAGCACCCACTGCTTTAAACCACAGGAAACTGCTTGTGGGAATAGATAGACGGAACGATCATTTTCAGTCATGCTTATTTACCAATTCCTCCCAGTTACTGAGAATGAATAAAGAGCCACTTACTTCTCAACTGCAACCACAGTGGGCTGAGAAATGTCCAAGTCCAGCTCGAACTCATACGGTCACTCCCCACAGGAGCCACATCAGCTCATGCTAGTCCAATAGCATCAGCTAAAGTCTAGAAACTTCTAAAGCAGAAGCTAAGCTCGTATTGTTATTTGGAGTTCTCTTTGGCATGGGGTGGGGGAAGTGATTTATATATGGAAAAGAAACGGAAGCTCCACGTGAGTCGGAAAGCGGTGGCTCCGGAGGCTCCAGAGTTGTAAAAACATGTGCTTCCTCCTCCTGAAGGAGTGACTTAGCCAAACCCAAGCCGAAGCCCCCGCTCCAATCCAGCGCTGCCTCTTCCTGCTTTGTGACCGTCAGCTCATGGCTCATCCTGTCTGAGCCTCAGTTGCCCGTGTGTTGTGTCTAGAGCAGAGGCGATGTGGTCACGGCTTCCTCGGCGTCAGTCAGCCCCCATGTGCACCGGCTTTGCCCGCAGTCCGGCCTTCAGCGGGGCTCAGTTTGGCTGCTGGCCGCTGCCACTGCAGTTGTCCTTGGGGTTGTGTCCTTCTTTCTTTCAGCTAGTTGGGTTTTTTGCTGTTTTGTTTTGTTATTTGTTTATTCTTTTTGGAGACAGGGTCTTGCTCTGTCTCCAGGCTGGAGTGCAGTAGTGCTGTCAGCTCACTGCAGCCTCAAATTCCTGACCTCAAGCAATCCTCTGGCCTCAGCCTCCCAAAGTGCTGGGATTATGGACATGAGCCACTTTGCCCGACCCCTAGTTTGTTTTTGTTTTTGTTATTAAGAGATGGGGCCTCGCTATGTTGCCCAGGTTGATCTCCAACTCTGGGCTCAGTGGATGCTCCCACCCCTGCCTATGTCATATTTCATTGATCAGCCACCTGCTGGGATCCACACTCGGGGTGCATACGTCAACTACGTCATTCCTTTCCCCCTCCCAGCCCCTTTCTCAGATGAAGAAACCAAGGCCGTGGTCACAGTCAGCGAGCGAGTGACAGGCCTGGGATTTGAGCCCGAAGCCTGGCCTCCTCCCTCCGCTCCCGCAGCCGCAGCTGGGCCTCTTCCGGGCCACTCGGCACTCCCCTTGGCATTTGTTCTTACTATGTCAGTAATAGAGGTTGCAAAGCCTTTCTCCCCTGGCTGGAGCCGACTCCTCAGTGAGAGGAGGATCCAATGGCAGGGGCCAGGAGTAGGAAGGGGACCAAGTGTTCGTCTCTTTGGATGCACTCCATGGGGCAGGGCTCTCTGCCTGCCGACAGACAGTCTTCAGGTGACAAGGTCTTGGTCAGCCAGGCTTGTGAGTGTGAAGGGCGGGCTCCAACCCTCTAAAGAAGGGACTCTACAGACGGCAGACCCTTTTGACATTGAAATGTCTGGAACCCCCACCTTGGTAGTTAATCCCTTGATTTAGTACACACACTCTGTGCAGTGAAAATTCATGGGAGGGCTTTTTGAGCCGGGGAATGAGAAGACATTGTTATCTTTTGAATCACCCCAATGTGAAAGAAAATTGGCTGGGAGAGGGCCGAGGCTGGAAGCAGGGAGACCAATTAGGAGGCGGATATGGTGGTTCCAGGTAGGAGATGGAGAGGCAGGGGCTCACTAAAATAGTAGCAGCAGGAGCGGAAGGAAGGGGGAGGCAGAGATGGTATCAGGTGGAGACAGCAGGCTGAGTCACCAGCGACTCATGCCCCGGGGCCCAGGGAGATACCCAGCGCCTTGAACTGCCCGCCCCATGGCTTAGGAAACCCAAGAGGAGCAAGTTTAGGGGGAGGAAGTTTCTCTTGGACTTGTTGAGGCCCCTGAAGGGCTTCCAGGCAGAGAGGCCTGGAAGGCAGCTGGAGAAGAGTGACAGGCAGTGCTGGGAGTTCTGGTGTCCTGAGGCCGTCCACATTGAGTGTGACAGGGGAGGGGCACAAGGGTGGAGACCGAGGCTGGGAGACAAGGAGGGACTAGTGCAGGGGACCTAGAAGTTACCATTAGGGGGAAGAATGAAACCAGATGACAATGCCCAGACACGAGGGAGGATGGAGCTTCGAGGAGCGACAGGAAGCACTGCAGAGAGGCCAGGTTCAGAGGAGCCTGAAACCGCCCCATGAAGACCTCAAGAAGAACAGTGGGCAGACATGAGACCTGCAGAGAGAAGACAACGGAGACTCCCTTCCAAGAGCCTGGACTTACAAAGAAAAAAGAATCCAAATCTCGAGAGAATATCGATAAAGGATAAAGAGCAGGGTCTCAGTGGCAGCGGATGTTCTCATAAAATGGGTGTGATGTGAGCTCTTCTATAAGCTGAAAGAATGGAGCCTGTGCAGAATGCAGAGTACAGGCTTGATTGATGCGTCTTCGAGGGAGACGGAGGCTCTAGAACCTTCTGGAAGGGGGCCAGCAGCCTTTTTCTGTAAAGGACCAGGGAGTACATATTTTAGGCTTCTGCTGGTGCCTGTCTCAGCTCCTCACCTCTGCTGTTGGAGCACAAAAGCCGTCATAGACAATAGGAAAATGGGAGTTGAAGATGCAAGGAAGTGGGTGTAGACACGGCAGGGGGGATGTGAGACAGTGAGGGGAGGTCGGCCCAGGGAAGGGGTTACGGGGTAGGAGGTAGAACAGACACTCAGCAGGGGCACAGCTCAGAGCTAGAAGGTGCAGAGGTGGTGTCAGAAAAGGGAGCCAGGCCGGGCACAGTGGCTCATGCCTGTAATGCTAGCACTTTGGGAGGCCAAGGCGGGTGGATTGTGAGGTCAGGACTTCTGAAATCCCATCTCTACTAAAAATACAAAAATTAGCTGGGCGTGGTGGTGCGCACCTGTATTCCCAGCTGCTTGGGAGGCTGAGACAGGAGAATCACTTGAACCTGGGAGGCAGAGGTTGCAATGAGCCAAGATCACGCCATTGTACTGCAGCCTGGGTGACAGACAGAATGAGACTCCATCTCAAAAAAAAAAAAAAAAGAAAGAAAAGGGAGACAAAGGAGTTGCGATTTCAGAATGGAATCTTGCAACAAGAAAAGTAGAGAGAAAAAATGTACTTCGAGGTTTTCTCCCATAGGCGTGTGTGTGGATGTGAGCATAGGCCCCTACCCTTTTCACTACAAGAATCACTGTCTTCTGTCTAGTGGGAGTAGTCAGCATTCAGTGTGATAGGAAAACGTCTGGAGTGAGAAAACAACCTGCGTCTGATGAGTGGCTTTGGCCATTTTTCTCATATTATCCTGCGTCGGGTGGTATGTGTATGCGTGTATATGTGTCTGCATGTGTATTTGTGGGCATACATGTGTTCGTGTGTGTGTATGTGTGTTTGTGTCTATGTGTATGTACATGTGTATTTGTATATACGCATACGTGGGAAGTGTATACGTGTGTGCTTGTGTGTGTGAGAGACACTCTCATGTGCACTCCTGGGGGACAGATCATCGGCTGGCAGTCAGCCTCTAGCTTGGTGTCCAGTTTCCAGTCACTCCAACGTCGTGGACTTCAGGGCACCTCCTAACCTAAGGAGAATTTCCATTTCCTAGAAAGCAACTTTTGTGGTGTCGAAGTTATTGCTAAAAGCGGTGGAATCAGGTTGCCTGCCAAAAGAATATTTGTTGGGTGAAAATGTCATGAAGGCTTGGTGGGTTTTTAATTCAGAATTCACCCTGAATTTGTTATATTGCTGATGGCAGTTAAAATCAGACCACATCAGAGATGAGGTAGCCACACCTTAGTTTGGACAATTTTTATATTAATAGTCAAATCAAGGCCACACGTGATGGCTCACACCTGTAATCCCAGCACTTTCGGAGGCCAAGGTGGGAGGATTGCTTGAGTCTAGGAGTTCGAGATTATTCTGGGCAACATAGCAAGACCCCTGTCTCTACAAAAAATTAAAAAATAGCTAGGCGTGTTGGTGCACACCTATAGTTCCAGCTGCTGGGTTGGCTGAGGTGGGAGGGTTCCTTGAGCCCGGGACGGGGAGGCTGTAGTGAACTGTGATCGTATCACGGCACTCTAGCCTGGGTGACAGAGAAAAACTCTGCATCTGAAAAAGAAAAATGTCAAATGAGGTTTCTAAACGGGAAGGAAGGATGTTTCCTCTGTTGTGACAGGGGTCCCCCGATTTAAGAGAGGCACGGTCAGTGCAGCCTGCTCTAAACCTCTGAAGATTAGAACCTGAGACTTAGGGGCCGACTGGGTGTCCGCACTCCCCCATCCCCCTTCCATCCTGTGAGCAGCCCTTCCTCAGGCCAGTTGTCAAGGGCTTGGTTCTGATCCTTTTCTAAAGAAAGGAGGGAAAGTTTGGCTCCTGAGAAGAAAACAGGAACAGAAGCCCAATTCTTACGAAAAGACGAAGGAATTTGAATTCTGAAGATACTTGATTTCAGAGAAACTCAGAGCCAGCGCCAGTCCTTGAAAGTCCATTGCTACAAGAGAAAAAGAAAAAAAAAGTAAGGAATGACGGGCACCCTCCACCCCGGCTTAGGCACAGAGGAATGGTGGTTGCCCTTGGTGTACGCTGAAGTCAGCTGCTCTGGAAAGCATGGGTACCTTCAGAGGGTCCTGTTGTTTTCTCTGATTTCACTCTCCTTGTCTGGCTGAATTGTCATGGTTTTGTGTTCTGCCTACTCTCTTTTTTCATCTTCCTGTTCCCAACCTGGCTATAGGCTCATTTTATTCGGCGCTGTTTGTCCAGATCCCTTCTCAGACCATCCATTTTGAACAGAGGTCCTTCTGCCCCCTAGGGGACACTGGGCAATGTCTGGGGACATCTGTGCTTGTCACGACTTGGGGTGCTCTTGGCATGGAGTGGGTGGAGGCCAGGGATGCTGCTCAGCACCCTGTAGTGCCAGGGACAGCCCCAGCCCAGAGATGGCTCCGTCCCCAATGTCCGCAGTGCTGAGTGGGGACACACACTGTCATCTTTGGTGATAATCAGGGAAGAGTAAAACTCTGGGCTCTGAGAACTAACTGGATGCATGGGGAATGATCGTGGTGCAAGAAAGTACGTGGTTCCACCACAAGGAGGGTTAAAGAATCCACTTTTCGGCAAGGAGATGGTTATGTCTTCCCTGTGTGTGGGGCCAGGCCACACAAGCATGAACGGTGGGGACAGAATCTAGAACATGTATCACTTGCTCTGTAGACCTGGCCCTCAGAGGCGAGCCAGGAGAAGGAAATGGACAGGATTTTTCTGGGCAGCGTGAGTGTTAAGACAAGCACCAGGACAGAATCCGGGCTTTGCAACAACCGGTACTCCTGAGAGCACTCCGGGCTTGTTCCTTCTCGTTTGGAGGGAAGAAATTAATTGCTTTCTTAGGGCAGATGAACTCTGGTACCATCTGGATGCCAGCGAGTACCAGGAGAGGAGGGGCCGATAGCCGGAGGAGGCCATGTGCCTTCCAAAAGCCAAGGCTCATTAGCCAATCAGAATGAAAGTAACTAAAACCACTCAGCTAACTCTGCCCCAATTATCACCAAAGATGACAAAACGTTGTCTAAATACTGATCTGAACTATGCGAGGCAGGTGACAGCTCCATTTGGCATATGGAGGAACAGGAATAGAAAAGAGATTGCTTAAGGTCGCAGTGAGTCAGCGGCCCAGCCAGGAACAGGCCCAGAAACTGCTCTCAGCCTTTTCTGCATTTCCTTTCCTGACATTGCTGGTTACTAGGTGATGGAAGTATTTTTCTGTAAACAGAAGCCTCTTCCCTTTGTGCCCAGGCAGATTCATTCATCATGGCCATAGTCCAGGGCCTCTTCTAGCTGCGTCTCTCCTGTGCCCCCTCACATGAAGTCAGGAAGCCACGGGAGATGTTCCCACTGGCGCGTTTGACTCCTCAGCGGCTCCAGAAGGTCAAGTGCACATCTGGTTCATTTGAACGTTCGTTCAAGGTCAGATGCGCATTTGGTGGATTCCAAAGGCTGGTGCTGGCCAAGGAGGGGAAATTGCAGCACTGGTTCTGTGCTTTCCCCTTTATTTCATGCCCGCCCTGATCTTGGACCAGATGGTAAATGAAACGTGCTTGGCCTATAAACAGCACTCCGGGTGTGTTTCTGAGCCACGAGGGAGGGAGCTTTGGGCCAGCCAAGCCCGTTGGCCAGGCAGGGCCAGGCTGGGTGACAGGTGTCTGCGGCGCCTCCTCTTTCTATTGGCTGTTCCGAGGCTCCTGTAACCCAGTCTAAGGGGACACAGGGGAAGGTAGTCAGAAAAAGACTGCCCAGGTCCTCACCATGGGAAGAAAAACAGGAGGGAGGACAAAGGAACTCGAGAAAGCAAGGACCGTGGGGCAGTCACCAAATGAGTCCAAGTTCCCACGGCAAATTCGGGTTCAGAGACGAAGCATGGCCTCCGCTCACTCGCACCTACTGTCCTGCACTGGATTGAGGGATTCCCAACCTGGGTGCTGCAAAGGTACTCCACAGTGTGCGTCCCTGTGCCCTGTGGACTTTACGTTGAACACACCCACACCCACGCCCTAGGGGCCCTGCCCTCTTCCCTTCTCTGCTGCCCCCTCCTCTGCCAGGTGGAAGAGTTACTCAGGATCCAGCATCACCCATTCTGGGAGGACCGTGTGAGCTACCACACTCACCTGGAAGCACCCCAGGACAACGAGGTGTTCCTTCTGCTGGGCCAGCAGCTCATCGCTGGTGTCGTGTGTGTGTGTTTAACTGTTTGTCATGGAAATTTCAGACATCCTCGAGGTAAAACACACAATGCAATGAAACTGAAGAAGCCACCACCCTCTACAGGGCGTCAGGATCCTGCCATTCTTATAGCGCCTGGATATTCCCACCCACTCTCCATCCTCCTCTCCACCCTGACATTTGTACAGGCTTTGTTGTTGTTAAAATTTACATACAGTAAGTGAACAAACTTAGCTGGCTAATTTCAACAAATTGAGACTCCATGTAACCCCTCATGGGACATCATACGGAATGTGTCCGTCTCACTGGAGTGTCCCCTCCTGTCCCTGTCCAGTCACTCCCGCCCCTCTCCCCGCCATTATGATTTTTTTTTACTTTAGTTTTAATCCACTCATCTACTCTTTTGGACTCGGCTTCTTTCACTCAGCATAATGATTTTGAGATTCATTCATGCATTGTGTATTCAGTAATTAACTCCTTTCTATTCATGAAGAGTACTTCGGTGGTATTTCTCTGTTAGCTTTTTAGCTATGCCCTTCTTTTCCATTTCTATGATAGTTTTAGGGTTTTCAACATGCATCTTTAAATCTTCATAGTCCACAATTTCTCATCCATTCTCCTGATGAGAAACATTTGGGTTATTTCTGCTTTTTGGCGACTGAATCAAACTGCTATGAACCAGGATGAGGTGGGCAGATTGTCTGAGCCCAGGAGTTTGAGACCAACCTGGGCAACATGGTAAAACCCCATCTTTACAAAAAATGCAAAAATTAGCCGGGCATGGTGCTGCCCACCTGCAGTTCCAGCTGCTTAGGAGGCTGAGGTGGGAGAATCGCTTGAGCCCAGGAGGTCGAGGAGGCAGTGAGCTGTGATTGTGCCACTGTACCTTATCCTGGGTGACAGAGCGACACCCTGTCTCAAAAACAAAAACCAGCAAACAAAAAGCTGCTATGAACATGCTTATACAAGTTATTATTATTTTTTAAAGATATGTTTTTGTGTCTCTTGGATAAAAATAACCACAAGAGGAATTCTGGGTTAAAGGGCAGGTTTAACTTTCTAGAAAACTGCCAAACCTCTTTCCAGTGTGGTCGTATCATTTCGTTCTCCACATGGGAATGTATGAGAGTTTTAGTTGCTCCATGTACTTACAACATTGTATGTTGTTACACTGGTCAGCTTTAGCCATTCTAGTGAGTATTTAGCAATATCTTGATATAGTTTGAATTTGCATTTCCCTAGTGACTAACGAGGTTGAACACTACTCGTGTACTTTTGGGCATCTGTATATCTTGCTTTGTGAAGTGCCCATTTTTCCTTTTAGCTTATTTGTCTTCTTATATTGAATTGTAGGAAAAAAAATAAATATATATACACATATATATATAATATATTTATATATATAATATATTTATACACACACACATATATATACACATGTATCCACACACACACATATATATATTAGGATAAAAGCCCTTTATCGGATACAGGTTTTGCAAATGTTTCTCCCAGATTCTGGCTTACCTATTCATATTCTTAGTAAAATCTTTTAAATTTTTGTGAAATCTAATTTGTCAAGTTTTTTTATGCTTATTTACTTTCTACATTCTGTCTAAGAAACCTTTGTCTTACCCCCTATGTTTTGTCTGGGAAGTCTTATAGTTTTAGCTTTTATGTGTAAGGTTATGTTCTAACTTCAAATCATTTTTATGTATGGTGTGAGATAGGGGTCAGGGTTCATTTCTTATCCCCAGTATGGATATCCTGTTGATCCATCACTGTTTGTTTAAAAGACTTTTCTTTCTCTGTTGAATTGCCTTGGCACCTTTGTCAAAATCCAATGAGGAAGAAAAGAGCTCAGGCTCCATTAGAAAAAAAAAATAATTGATAATATGAGTTATATTATTTGTTGCTGGATTTGATTTATTAATATTTTAAATTATTTTTGCATATATGTTCATAAGAGATATTAGTCTAAATAATTCTCTTGTAGTATATTTGTCAAGTTTTGGTGTCAGAGTTTACTGACCTCATAAAATGAGTTGTATTCTTTTTTAAAATTTTCTGATGGCATTTGTGTAATAATTCCATTTTTAATATTTGATAGCATTCACCAGTAAAACTATATGTGCCTGACGTTTTCTTTGTAGGGAAGTTTTCAATAACATGTTCAATTTTTTTGTTGTGTATACTACATTCACATTTTTCATTTCATCATGTGTCAGTTTTGTTATGTTGTGTTTTTCAAATAAGTGTTCATTTTATATGTCATTGAATTTATGGGCTAAAGTTGTTTGTAATAGTTCCCTATTATCATTTTGGTTTCTGTAGAATCTGTAGTATATCTCATTTCAGTCCTGATATTGGCAATTTGGTTTTTTTTTTTTTCTTTCTTATCAGTCTTTCCAGAAGGAGGTTGTTAATTAACTCTTTTAAAGACTGGCTTTTTTCTTGAGACGGAATTTCGCTCTTTTGCCCAGGCTGGAGTGCAGTAGCAGGATCTCAGCTCGCTGCAACCTCTGCCTCCTGGGTTCAAGTGATTCTCCCACCTCAGCCTCCTCAGCAGCTTGAATTACAGGCGCCCACCACCGCACCTGGCTCATTTGTGTATTTTTAGTAGAGATGGGGTTTTGCCATGTTAGCCAGGCTGGTCTTGAACTCCTGACCTCAGGTGCTCCACCAGCCTCGGCCTCCCGTAGTACTGGGATTACAGGCGTGAGCCACCAGGCCTGGCCAAGACTTGCTTTTTTAAAGAGCGATTTTAGATTCACAGCAAAATTGACAGGAAAATACAGAGATTTCCCATATACCCCATACCTCCACACATGCACAGCCTCTCTCATTATCACCATCCCGCACCAGAGTTGTACATTTGTTACAATTGATGAAATCTGCGTTAACACAGCATTCTCACCCAAAGTTCATAGTTTCAAGAGTGAACAAGAGTTCACTCTTGGTGTTGTACATTCTATGGTTTGGACAAGTGTATAATGACATGTGTCCGCTGTTATAGTACCATATAGAATAGTTCCACTGTCCTAAAAATCCTCTGTGCTCTGCCTTCACATCCATCTCTCTGATCCCTGACAACCACTGATCTTTTTATTGTTGCCATTGTTTTGTCTTTTTCAAAATGTTGTTTAATTAGAATCATACGGTATGTAGCCTTTTCATACTGACTTCTTTCACTTCATAGTATGTGTTGGTAAGTTTCCTCTATGTCTTTTCATGGCTTGATAGCTCCTTTCTTTTTTTGAAAAAATTTCAGTTTTGAAGAAATACTGATTTTGTTTACTTTCTCCACTGTTTGTGGAGTTTCTAATTTTATTAATTTTGTTCTTTGTTGTTTTTCCTTCTTTTTTTGAGACAGAGTCACTCTCTTGTCCAGGCTGGAGTGCAGTGGCGCAATCTCAGCTCACTGCAACATCCACCTCCTGGGTTCAAGCAATTCTCCTGCCTCAGTCTCCTGAATAGCTGGGACAACAGGCATGCACCATCACACCCGGCTAATTTTTGTATTTTTAGTAGAGACGAGATTTTACCATGTTGGCCAGGATGGTCTCCATCTCCTGACCTCATGATCCACCCACCTTGGCCTCCCAAAGTGCTGGAATTACAGGTGCAAGCCACTGCACCCCAACTTCTTTCTGTAGCTTTTTAAGGTTAAAAATGTTCTTAAGTCTTTTTTTCTAATATAAGTATATAAAGCTAAACGTCTCTTTATAAGCACTGCTTTATATGTGCCCACAACATATTTTTCTTAATAATTTTACTTGTTTTTCATTCATAATATTTGCACCAGTGCCCACAAATTTTGACACAAAGTGTTTACATTATCACTCAGTTCAAAATATCTTCTGTTTTTCTTTGGGGTTTATTATTTGACCCATGGATTATTTTGAAGGTATATTTTAAGTTTTCTAAATGTTTGGCATTTTTCTAACCTTCTTATTGATCTCTAACTTACTCCATTGTGGTCAAAGTGCATACATGCTCTGTGTAATTACAGTCTTTTGAAATGTACTGAGGCTTGTTTTATGGCCCAGAACGTGACCCATCATAGTGAATATTCCATGTGCATTTGAAAAGAATGTGCAGGTTTTGATTGTAGTGTTCTATAAATGTCAATTATATCTATGTGGTCAATAGTATAATTCAGATATTCTGTAGCCTTACTAATAATTTTGCTTAGTTCTTCAGTCAAAATTACTGAAGAATCTTTAAAATCTCCAACTATGATTGTTTATTTCCTCCTCTAGTTTTGTTAATTTTTACTTTATGTATCTTGCAGGTATATTACTAGGTACGTACACATTTGTAATCATTACGTCATCCTGAAAAATTGGTAATCTTATCATGATGAAATTTTATCTCCAGTAATATTCCTTGTCTTGTCGTTGTTTCTAGAATCTCTAGTAATATTTCTCATCTCAGAGTCTTTTTTGTCTGATTATTTTAGCCACTTCAGCTTTCTTAAGATCAGAGTTTACACAGTGGGTCTCTTTTTATTCTATTACTTTCAACCTATGTGTGCCTTTATTTTTAAAGAGGATTTCTTTTAGGGAGTATGTAACGGGATCTTGATTGTTATCCAGGCTGATCATTTCTGCCTTTTCATTCAAGTGCTTAGTCTATTTACATTTAATGTAATATTAATATGCCTGGATGTAGCAAAATAATTCTGCCATTTGCTTTCTATTTGTATCATCTGTTTTTTGTTTCTCTGTTCTTTATTTCTTGCCTTATTTGGATAATCAAATATGTTAAGTAGGATTTAATTTGATTTCTCTATTAGCTTTTTAGCTATACCTTTTTGTATATTTTTTTGTTAGTGGTTGCTTCAGAGGTTACAATGTGCCTTGTTAATTTATCACAATTTACAGAGTTAACGTGTTACTACTTTAGGTAAAATACAAGAACCTTGAATGTATAACTTAATTTGTCCCCAAACTCTGTGTTATAATTGTCATAGAGAACATCTACATGTGACATAAACCCCACAATGGAGTGTTATGAAGTTTTTGTTAAACAGTTTTATGTGTTTAAAATAAAGAGAAGAAAAAAAATACAGTTTTTAAATAATTACCTGCATATTTATTTATCATTTTAAGTGATATTTACTCCTTCTAATAGATCTAAATTTACCATCTGGTATTAATTCTTTCATTCTGAAGAACTTCCTTTAGCATTTCTCATAGGGTAGACAGAAAAATTTATCAGGTTTTGTTTATGCAAAAAACGTCTTTATTCCACCTTCAGTTTTTAAGAATAGTTTTGCTGGAGACTGAATTCTGGGCTGATAGGGTTTTCCCCCCAGCATGTTGAAAATGTCATTCCAGGCCAGGCATGGTAGCTTATGCCTATAATCTCAGCACTCTGGGAGGTTGAGGCAGGTGGATCGCCTGAGGTCAGGAGTTCGAGACCAGCCTGACCAACATGGTGAAAATACAAAATTTAGCTGGGTGTGGTGGTGGATGCCTGTAATCCCAACTACTTAGGAGGCTGAGGCAGGAGAATCGCTTGAACCCAGGAGGTGGAGGTTGCAGTGAGCCGAGATCATACCATTGCACTCCAGCCTGAGTGACAGAGCAAGACTCAATCTCGAAAAAAAAAAAAAAAAAATCATTCCATTGTACCATTGTCTTCTGGTTGCCATTGTTTTCTGAATATAATAATGTAGTTTTTCTCTGACTGCTTTCGAGATTTTTTCTTTACTTCTTTTGACAGTTTAACCATGGCATATCTATCTTGACTTTCTTTGTATTTATTCTTCTTATGTTTTGTTGAGATTTTTGGACCTCTAAGTTGATAGCCTTCACCAAATGTAGAGGTGTTTGGCCATTTTTTAATATTTTTTCTCTTACATTCTCTTTTTCTCTTCTGGGACTCTGGTTACATCTATATTGGACTGCTTGTTCTATTCATGTTTCTTCATATTTTTTCTCTTTGTTCTTCAATTGGGTGAATGTTTTTTATCTATCTTTAAGTTCACTAGCTCTTTCCATTATCTCTAATCAGCAGTTGAGTGCATCTAGTTAAGTTTTTATTTCAGGTATTGTACTTTTTAGCTCCAGGATTTCTATTGGTTCTCTTTTTATACTTTCTGTTTCTTGGTTGAGATTCCCATATGTTCACTCATTATGTATATAACTTCCTTTAAGTTCTTGAACTTATTTTTAGTAACTCCTTTAGTCCTTGTCTGCTTTCTGTATCGTCTGGGTTATCTTGGGTTTGGTTGTGATTAACTTTTTCTTTTTTCTTTTCATTTGTTACTCTTTCTTTTGAGTGTGGGTTACATGTTCCTGTTTCTTTTCATAGTTCAAGATTTTTACTGGGTCCTGGACATGATGAATGATGTGTTGTAGAATCTGTGGATTCAGCTGAGTTCCCCTGAAGGCAGTGACTTGGCTAGATTCAAACTCCCCTTCCTGCAGCAGGCAGCAGTTAAAATCTTCACTTGATTTTTTTTATCTTTGCACTGCTGGATTTTCCCCAAGACCCCTGGTATCTCCCCCACACCTTTGTGGTGTAGTTGCTTAGCCAAAGATTCGGGTGTATTTTGTAGGAAGATTTGGGGATTCACCCCTTCTGTGGCTCTCTCTCTTTCAGAGAACTCTGTCCTCTGATGCTGGGGTGTGGAGGCTGATGCTTTCTGCCATCCAAGCATTGGTAAATAGTATCTTAAATTAGGGGAACAGGCCAGTCGCAGGCTTTGGGAGGCTAAGGCAGGTGGATGTCCGGAGGTCAAGAGTTTGAGACCAGCGTGGCCAACATGGTGAAACCCCATCTCTACAAAAGTGCAAAAATTAGCCAGGCATGGCGGGTGCCTGTAATCCCAGCTACTCAGGGGGCGGAGGTGGGAGAATCACTTGAACCCAGGAGGCAGAGGTTGCAGTGAGCCAGGATCACGCCATTGTACTCCAGCCTGGGCAACAGAGTAGGACTCCATCTCAAAATAATAACAATAACAATACTAGTAAATTAGGGGAACACATCCATGTGTAAATGCTTGTGACACAGAATAACTTGCATTCTGGAAGGTGCTTTCTGGCCATGGTGGACAGAACATGGTCTCACCATTTATCCCAACACTCTCATGGGCTCTCCTTACTTAAATAAGATCTGGAGTTTGGAGCAAAATGATTTCCACCTGCGGTACAAGGAACTGGTCTTAGTCAAGTCAGCGTTCTCGCTTTATCACTGGTGGACTCTTCACAAAGAGTTCTAGTCACATTATCTCCTCCTAGTATCACTGACGCTACCCACTTGGCTTCAGATGAGAACAGCATGGTGTATGGTGTGCAAATGACTGATTTAAGCATGTAAAGGAAACTGTGAATAAAAGCCACTTCCAACAGAAAAATTCCAAAGGTCAGTTCTGTCAAAGAGAGAGAGAGGGAGTTGAGGACTCAAGAAATACACTATGGGAAATTTACAATCTTTTGTAAGAATAGAAGGTAGAAGTCAGGCTGTGTAAGGTTTAGTTAATGCCCAGCCAATCACCACGTGGCTCTGGGGACATCTAGTGGTGAGAAGTGAGTCAGGCTCACACAGAACCAAAAAAATCCCAGACTCTGTGTTGCACCAAAGGGATTTGGGAGGGGAATTGGGGGGTGCGGTGTTGGTAGTCAGGGAATAGTCCCCAGCAGTACAGATAGAATTAAACCAGCACACTCGAATTCTAACACACATACCCCTTTCTGCTTTCCTTAGGTAAATTAGTTTAATCTATTATAAGTTTTGCTTTTCATTTTTAAAAGGCTTAAATTTTGTTTTACTCATTCTTAGAGATAAAAATGCTGGGGTGATAGAGAAACATAAAAGTTGTAGCAAATGTCTATTGTGTTCTGACTATGCCATGGGCACTGCAATGTTTACCTGCGGTTCAGTCCTCACCGCCTCCCATCAGGCAGGAGCCATGGAGACCCCCCTACTGGGAGGGTGACAGGCTCAGAGCTGGCGCCAGGATGGGGGACTGGTGTGCCTGATCACAAAGCCACCTCCCCACTTAAGTGTGTTTACTTAACTATGCCTCCAGTGCTCAACAGAGCCGATTGTTTATTTAAAAGTGAAGACTGTTTAAATTTTAGCATTTTCATGGGACAAATTTGTTTCATCTGCCACAATATTAAATGAGTCGTTTTATATAGAATTTTAAAACTATCTATTTGAAAGATGTGTGCCTCTGGCAGCAAAGAAATATATATGTTTATACTTTCCTGTAGGCAGAGATGGCTTTGAACAGAAGGCGGTTTTTACTTACTGCCAAAATTCGTGAGGGCTTTTATCCAGCCCTGGATAAAATGTACCATTTCTTTACTCCCTCTGCAGATCACCTTTTCTCTCCCTCGCCAGTGGTTCTCACACTGCCCCCCCCGGGTCGCTTGGCAATATCTGAACATAGTTGTGATTGCCACAGCTTGGGGAGGGGGTGCTCCTGGTGTGGAATCCCAGGATGGGCCTCCAACAGCAAAGAACTATCCAGCTCAAGCATCAATGGTGCCCAGAGGGGAAACCCAGTCTTAGGGTTGCTCCCATTGTCGTTTGGGGTGTAGTAGCTCCCCAAATGGCAGGCACCCACCCAGAGCTTTTGATTTGCTGAGTAAATGAGTAAACAATTGAGCCCTTCAGAATAGTTGAACCTGCTCAGACTTGGACACAGAGCCATTGTTCCTGCCTTCCGCTGAGGAATTCCTGCTGTTGTGTGGTGACAGAGCTCTTTTTGGGTTTTATATTTGGAAAACGTTCTCTGGCCCCTCTCTCCTGTGGGACAGTTGTTTAGCCTGTTCCCACGCATCCTCACGCGGCACCACCAGGGTCTCTGACTCTGCACTTTGAAGAATGTAGCTGGTAACTCCTTCCCTGTCTCGAACTTGTTAGTTTCCTCTTCGGGTTTCAGTGCTTGCAACCCTTGCCCACCCAATCTCTCTCCCCCTTTCTTTAGACCTGAGCATGCAGAATTCCGAGAGTGGAGCGGATTCTCCAGCATCCGTGACTCTGCGTCCCTCGGCGGCAGCCCCGCCTGTGCCAGCGTCCCCACAGGTAACACATGCCCACCTGCCGCTCAGCCTCTCAGCAACAATAGGGTGGCCACAGTGTGGACTCGATGCCTGTGGGTTTGAAGACTGCTTGGATCTGCAGAGAAGGGAATCTGTATTTTTCTGAACTTCTCAGCCCTAATGCTGCTGTTGAAATAGCACAACTTCCTTGACTGTATTTGGCTTTTCACTATTTGTTAAAAAGATCCCATCAAGGAAATGATGACACGAATGGAAAAGAAGCCACTCCCCTAAATCTGACTTGGTCTCTGCTTAGCGTTCACTGGAGGTTTTCTTGTACTTGGAAATGACCCTTTCACACAGAAATGCTTTAATAAGAAGGCAGGCTGGGTACAGTGGCTCACGCCTGGAATCCCAGCAGTTTGGGAGGCTGAGGCGGGTGGATCACGAGGTCAAGAGATGGAGACCATCCTGGTCAAAATGGTGAAACCCCATCTCTACTAAAAATATAAAAATTAGCTGGGTGTGGTGGTGGTTGCCTGTAATCCCAGCTACTCAGGAGGCTGAGGCAGGAGAATCACTTGAACCCAGGAGGCAGAGGTTGCAGTGAGCCAAGATTGCACCACTGCACTCCAGCCTGGGTGACAGATGAGACTCCATCTCAAAAATAATAATAAAATAAAATAAATAAAATTAACCAGGCCTAGTGGTACACATCTGTGGTCCCAGCTACTCAGGAGGCTGAGGTGGAAGGATTGTTTGAGCCCAGTGGTTTGAGGCTGTAGTGAGCTGTAATCATACCACTCTCCAGCCTGAGTGACAAAATAAAAGGAAAAAGATGAGTTAGAATTCTTAAGATTTGGTTCAAAATGGAATCTAGCACCTGAATGAACATATTCTTTAAATTTGCAGAGAGAGAATTTTCACATTAAGCCTCTCTCTGCTCCTGGGTTTCTACCGTGGAATGAAATAAGGCATGAAGAAGACAGAAATACCAAGTGAGTGGCACCGGCCACATTAACCAGGCTGGAGGCTTGTCACAGTGTGCAGAGGTCCACTGTGGCCAGACAACCACCTCGATCTGGAATCTCAAAGTTAGGAGCACAGCAAAAAGAAATGATTACAGTTTAAAAAAGCACAATTCAGGGCCGGGCGCGGTGGCACATGCCTGTAATCCCAGCGCTTTGGGAGGCCGAGGCAGGTGGATCACCTGAGGTCAGGAGTTCGAGACCAGCCTGACTAGGTGAAACCCTGTCTCTACTAAAAAAAGAAGAAAAGAAAAATAAAATAGCCAGGCATGGTGGTGCATTCCTATAATCCCATCTACTTAGGAGGCTGAGGCAGGAGAATCGCTTGAATCCAGAGGCGGTGGTTGCGGTGAGCCAAGATCATGCCACTGCACTCCAATCTGGGCAACAACAGCGAAATTCAATCTCCAAAAAAGAAAAAAAGCAAACATAATAAAAAGGCAGACAATGAGGCGGCTTGTTTGATTTAGTGTAGTCAGACATCTCTAGCTTTTATTTCTTGCACATATGGCAGTGGGGAGGGCATCTTGGAAGCCAGTCTGAGGTGGGGATCAGATGCCCGTTGTCCCGTTAGCCTAATTGATATGTGTCCTTGCCCACTTGAAACTGTCCAAGAGGAGTCAGCCCTCAGGTCCTTCCTGCCAAGCCCCTCTCTCCGGCTCTCCCAGGCCTGGGTGGACTCTGCCTTCCTCCGCAGCAGCCACTGTGGACAGGTCTCAGTGCCACTCACAGCCACTGTGTCCATCCCAGGTTTAATCACTGTGGTCCCTCTGGGAGGCCCTGCCAGGGCCCTGTGAATTCAAGCACACAGTGCCCAGCGCGCCTGGAATCTGAATGCCCTTGCGCTGGCGTACTTGCTAGCACCATCTTCATCCTTAGCTCCACGCCTGCCACACAGGGGACGGTGTGTCCTCACCCATCACCCCTCATGATGTATACATGGCAGTCACTGCTACCCGTGACATTCAGGGTTCATGCCGGACAGTCACAGTACTGCAGCCAATGACTTCTAAAGCCCCAGCTCTCAATAAACACACAAAACACTCCTGTTCCTCCCTCAACTCTAGTTCATTCTAAGGAGTTCACTTCCCTTTTTCATAGCTTTGTGTGGACAATTGGTACTCTCAGAAAAATAGCAAAGCCACACTGTGCAGACTTGACTTAGGAGGCTGGCAAGCAGTGGGGGTCAGGGAGCGAGGGACCCAGACACAGGGCACCTGGACTCAAGTATTCTGTAGCCAGAGGCCATCCTGGGGCCCTCGAGTTCATTAACCTCATTAGAAAATGAAAACAAGGGGCCAGGTGCAGGGGCTCACGCCTGGAATCCCAGAACTTTGGGAGACTGAGGCAGGCAGATCACCTGAGGTTGCGAATTCAATGCCGACCTGACCAACATGGAGAAACCCTGTCTCTACTAAAAATACAAAATTAGCCAGGCTTGGTGGCACATGCCTGTAATCCCAACTACTTGGGAGGCTGAAGCAGGAGATTCGCTTGAACCTGGGAGGCGGAGGTTGCGGTGAGCCGAGATCACACCACTGCACTGCAGCCTGGGTGACAAGAGCGAAACTCCACCTCAAAAAAAAAAAAGAAAATGAAAGAAAGTTCAGGGTATACTGCAGAACCTGGGGTCGCCACAGAGTACTCTCCCAGGCAGTGGTGTGGACGGCTGTCCAAAAGGCCCCAGCAGTCCCCTCCGTACTAGGGACAGTCAGTGCCACCTTGCTGCAGACTACAGGCCCACAGAGGCAAAGCTGCCTGGGCAGGTGAAGGTGCGTGTGCTTCCATGTATGTGTGTGTGTGCATACGTGCGTGTGTGGTGCATGAGGTGAGTGTGCACACTGTGTATGTATGTGCATTGTTTGTGTGCCTGCGCGTTCCTGCCGTGTGTCTGCCCAGGTCGGTGTGAGTGTGCAAGGATGTGCGTGTCTGACCGTCACCCCGCCGCCCCCTCTGATCAGTGCCGTCTACGTTTTAATAAAGCAGCATAGGAGCAGACAAACAGCCTCTTACATTCTGTGTGTGTCCTCAGCACTGACCTCTGAGAAGTCTAACTGCCCTTCTCTCCCTTCCCTTTTAGAGGGTGTTGGTCCAGGCAGCCAGCTCTGCTCCCAAAGGGGCCCAGATGCAGCCGATCTCCCTCCCCAGAGTTCAGCAGTTGCCCCAGCAGGTAATGATAAACACCACAGCACCATGCACACCAGGGCGCAGTTAGCACTCAGCAATCCAGAACAATCTCTGCAGGATGCGTCCTTTTCTGTGGCTGCTGTTCCTTGTTAGACAGCCTCGGTTTCTTAGCCAAAAGGTTCTTCCAGAAGCTGTGCAATTAAAAAAAAATCATTTACTGCGGATTGTTCTGCAACAGGCCAAGAAAGCTGGTGATCTTTCGTTCATTCAGAAATTCAGCAAGCTTCTGGGGAGCCAGTGAGCACCCCACACCTGCTGGGTGGAGCTCAGGTTGACATGCAGACAGAAACAAAGGGCTCTGGACTGAAGGAACACAGACCCTTCCCGGGAGGTAGACCCATCTGCTAGTGAGTGCCGTATCCTCAGATGAGGGCACAGCAGAGGAAACGCTTCTTCTAATTTAAATTATCTAAGAACAGAGTTTGAACGCATGGCTGACCAGCCAAGTAGCAACACAGATCACTAGCTTGGGGACAGTCTAGGGGCATGGTTGACTAATTGTTTCCAGAAGCCAAATTATACATTTTTGGGAGTTTGTGGTCCAGGCAGCCTCTGGAACAACCACTCAACTCTGCCATTGTATCGCAAAAGCAGCTATAGTTGATGTGTGCCCAAATGGGCATGGCTGTGTGCCGGTACAACTTCATTTACAAAAACAGACAGTGGGCCAACTCTGCCCTGCAGAATCCTGACTTAAAGTTAATTCAGACTCCTCCATAAGAAGAGCCCTGAGACCCTAAAGGATGCACCTCTCTTCAAGATGATCCTGCCTGGATTGGTAGTGTGTTCCCTAGGAACATTTGCAGATCTCAGGAAGGAAAAGGCTTCAGACAGGCCCAGCAGGGACCCAGGGCCTCAGGCCAGTGGCTCTGTCTGAGCTGTCTGTCGAGGCGCTCCCCGGAGACACCATGAAGGGAGAGGAGACAAAGACCAATGTGTGATTCCAGAAGCTTCCACCACTCTCTGGGGGGCTGGGCCTGCCCAGCTCTTTCTGTAACTTCTGCATTTCAATCCCCCAGAGTTTGACATTTGACTTCTACCCCTGGGATACCACCCAACAGATGTTAACCCCTGGAACTTGTGGTTCTGGGAGTTGTGCATTGGACAAATGCATCCCATGCTCAGTGGTCCCAGGAGGGGCAGGTCACCCTGACACCCGAGGAAGCCCACCGCTGTGGCCCTCCATCTTCTCACCCCAAAATTAGGTGGACATGGGCAGCCACTAAGATGCCCCCTGTGGTGGGAGTTAGAAGTTCCATGTGCAAAGCATTTGGCTTCCAGCGCTTGCGATAGAGTCCCTCGGGGCCTGTCAGCTGAGCCTCTGAACTAAAGTTTCACTGCAGGGGGACAGGCCAGCAGGGGTGTGCTGGAGTCCCCGCTCCTTCCCACTCTGCTCAGACCATCACAGTCTCTCCCCTCCTCTCTGCCAGGGAGGGGCGCCAGGGCCGTCCACAGGACGTGTTGTGGCCATGTAGGGTCTAATCCAATTGACCGCATGTGCTATCCAGCCTGCTTGCCAGCCTGAGCTACAGAAGGAGACCCTGTCGCAAACAACAAAACCAGAAAGCAGGGACAGTCCTGTGAGCCAGGTCAGGGCTCTCTGTCCACAACTCTGGTTTCCACTGCGCTGGAGGGGTGCTGTCATGCTCCTGGTCCCACCCACACGTACACAGAGGAGGGGCCATGGCCCTGGCTTCCCTCGTGTGCCACAGCAGAAAGGAGCCAGGGTGCACAGACAGGCTAGCTGAGCTCTGGGGATCGGTAGCAGCTCCCTGAGCTGTGTGGGCCGTTTGGAATATGTCTTCTGTACGTTACTGTCTCTTCAGTGTCTTTCTAGGCGTGCCGACTGTGGGCGGGAACACTGTCATTTGGTACTAAATATTCATAAAGGCAATAGAAGACACGTCTAGCTTGAATAATCTGCAGATAACTAACGAGGGCATGACAGGTGGTAACACAGTGTATCCAATGTTTCAGGTGCAGCCGGTGCAGCACGTGTATCCTGCCCAGGTGCAGTACGTGGAAGGGGGAGACGCCGTCTACACGAATGGAGCCATGTGCGTGTTTCTCCCACAGGTCACACCCAGAACCCTCTCCCTGACTCCAGCCTTTGCCATCTGGGGAGGCATTGAACAGATTCCTCTCCCTTATGCTTTTGGTGGTGTATTCACTAAATACTATTAAAATGCCATTAGGAACCTGGGCACCATCTCTACAGAAAGTTTTAAAATTAGCCAGACATGATGACAAATACCTATAGTCCCAGGTAATCAGGAGACCGAGGTGGGAGGATCGCGTGAGCGCAGGAGTTGGAGGTTGCAGTGAGCTATGATCACGCCTGACTGATAGAGCAAGACCCTGTCCAAAAAAAACGGAGTAGTGGGTGAGGGATGAGGACATCACAACCCTGTGGAGATTTCAGAAATCACAGACTTTCATACTTTTTACTTTTAGGAAAGATAGTCTTGGAAGAAAAACACAACAAAAAAAACCTAATCCTAACTCTTCATTTTGAAGTCTCAGTCTGAGATCCAGAAACCATCCGCCTCTGTGCATTTTTTTTTTCCCTGCCTCTGCTAAACTCTAGCTTTGTATAATGTTGATAGAACTTGATTTTCCATGTTTCAAGGCCTTCTAGAGTTTTCTGCTCTCTAACTGAGTGATGCTTGGGGCAGGAAAGTCTGCATCCCCCTGCCACTCACTTTACTTTAGACGTGAGTTCTTTCACCTGCTTGCCTGTTTCCCTCACAAGTGCAGGGGCTGTGCACGAGAACTTGACTGTGACCTCAGGGTTGTGACTGGTGGAATTGTGTGATTCTCTAAAGCATGATGTTGAAGGTTATGAAACACACAGACACAATAAGTGCATGTAAAACCGGTGACATTGAAGCAAGGTCTATAGGTCCTACCAAAGTCAGTCTTGGTTTGATATTGTACTATGGTAATATAGACGTCCCCCTGGGTTAGGGTTAGGGCACAGGAGTGCACACCTCTGAGAGGTGGAAGGGGACCTTCCTGCCCAGAGGGCCTCTCCTTAGGGCGCATACAAACCTTACTCACCAGTAAGGAAAGGCCACTCCTTTTTTTTTTTAAGATAGAGTCTCACTCCGTCACCAGGCGTCAGGCTGGAGTGCAGTGGCATGACCTCGGCTCACTGCAACCTCCGCCTCCCGGGTTCAAGCAATTCTCCTGCCTCAGCCTCCCGAGTAGCTGGGACTACAGGCACGCGCCACCACACTGAGCTAATTTTTTTGTATTTTTAGTAGAGACGGGGTTTCACCATGTTGGCCAGGATGGGGAAAGGCCACTCCTAACCACCTTTACCGTGGCCGCATTACTCAAGTAAAACTTACAATTTTCATTCCCTTTTTTTATTTATTTTTAATTTTTTTAGATGGGGTTTCACCATGTTGGTCAGGCCGGTCTTGAACTCCCGACCTCAGGTGATCCACCCGTCTTGGCCTCCAAAGTGCTTGGATTACAGGCGTGAGCCACCACGCCCGGCCACAATTTTCATTCTTAACAACATAGTCATTCCTTTAATCCAGATGTTAAAGGAGGATTAGACGGATTATTGGTATCACTTAGAAATTCTTATACAATCTCGTTTATTTAAACTTTTCATTTTGAAATAATCAGAGACTCGCAAGAAGTTGTGAAATTAGTACACAGTTTGTGTACCCTTCCCCCAGCTTGCTCCAGTGGTGACACCACGCAGAACAATATCAAAACCTGGAAATCTACCAGCCAGGTATGGTGGTGCACACCCGTAATCCCAGCTACTCTGGTGGTGCACACACATAATCCCGGCTGCTATGGTGGTGCACATCTGTAATCCCGGCTACTGTGGTGGTGCACACCCGTAATCCCAGCTACTCTGGTGGTGCACCCCATAATCCTGGCTGCTATGGTGGTGCATGCCTGTAATCCCGGCTACTGTGGTGGTGCACACCCATAATCCCAGCACCTGTGGTGGTGCACACCCATAATCCCAGCACCTGTGGTGGTACACACCCGTAATCCCAGCACCTGTGGTGGTGTACACCTGTAATCCCAGCACCTGTGGTGGTGCACACCCATAATCCCAGCACCTGTGGTGGTACACACCCGTAATCCCAGCACCTGTGGTGGTGTACACCTGTAATCCCAGCACCTGTAGTGGTGCACACCCGTAATCCCAGCACCTGTGGTGGTGCACACCTGTAATCCCAGCACCTGTGGTGGTGCACGCCCATAATCCCAGCTGCTGTGGTGGTGCACACCCGTAATCCCAGCACCTGTGGTGGTGCACGCCCATAATCCCAGCACCTGTGATGGTGCACGCCCATAATCCCAGAACCTGTGGTGGTGCACACCCATAATCCCAGCACCTGTGGTGGTGCACACCCATAATCCCAGCACCTGTGGTGGTGCACGCCCATAATCCCAGCACCTGTGATGGTGCACGCCCGTAATCCCAGCACCTGTGGTGGTGCACGCCCATAATCCCAGCACCTGTGGCGGTGCACGCCCGTAATCCCAGAACCTGTGGCGGTGCATGCCCGTAATCCCAGCTGCTGTGGTGCACACCTGTAATCCCAGCACCTGTGGTGGTGCACACCCATAATCCCAGCTGCTGTGGTGGTGCATACCCATAATCCCAGCTGCTGTGGTGGTGCACACCCGTAATCCCAGCACCTGTGGTGGTGCACACCCATAATCCCAGCACCTGTGGTGGTGCACGCCCATAATCCCAGCACCTGTGATGGTGCACACCCATAATCCCAGCACCTGTGGTGGTGCACACCCATAATCCCAGCACCTGTGGTGGTGCACACCCGTAATCCCAGCTGCTGTGGTGCACACCCATAATCGCAGCACCTGTGGTGGTGCACACCCGTAATCCCAGCTGCTGTGGTGCACACCCGTAATCCCAGCACCTGTGGTGGTGCACACCCATAATCCCAGCTGCTGTGGTGGTGCATACCCGTAATCCCAGCACCTGTGGTGGTGCACACCCGTAATCCCAGCTGCTATGGTGGTGCACACCCATAATCCCAGCTGCTGTGGTGGTGCACACCTGTAATCCCAGCTGCTATGGTTGTGCACACCCATAATCCCAGCTGCTGTGGTGGTGCATACCCATAATTCCAGCTGCTATGGTGGTACACACCTGTAATCCTGGCTGCTGTGGTGGTGCACACCCATAATCCCGGCTGCTGTGGTGGTGCACACCTGTAATCCCAGGCTGAAGCAGGAGGATCACTTGAGCTCAGGAGGCTGAGGCTGCAGTGAGCTATGGTTTCACCACTGCACTCCAGGCTGGGCTGTAGAAGGAGAGCCTGTCTCAGAAAGGCAAACAAAAACCCTGGAAATTGACATGAGGTAAAACTATTACCTAGCCTTACCCAGCCCTTACTCAGTTCTATCAGTCTTTGTGCCCATGCATTTGTGTGTGTGCTTGCACATGGAGTACATGTGGCTTTGCAGGTTCATTTGTGAGGACTTACATGTGTGTGCATATCTATTTCTGTGCATTTTCAGCCCATGTGTAGATTTGTGTAACAATACGACCGTCAAGATACAGAACTGCTCCATCTCCATGCAGGAGCTCCCTCATGGGACCCATATATCTACTTAGAATTTTCAGTTTTATCTCTGTTTTTTTAAGAGACAGGGTCTTGCTTTGTTGCCCAGGGTGAAGTACAATGGTGTAGTCACAGCCCATTGCGGCCTCAAAGTCCTGGGCTCAAGCAGTCCTCCACCTCAGCCTCCTGAGTAGCTGGGACCACAGGTGCGTACCACCACACCTGGCTAAATCTTTTATTTTTTTGTAGAGACAGGTTCTCTCTATGTTGCCCAGGCTGGTCTCAAGCTTCTGGCCTCAAGCAATTTTCCCATCTTAGCCTCCCAAAGTGCTGGGATTAGAGGCGTGAGCTACCACACCTGGCCTGGAATTTTCAAGTGGTGAGTTTTGATGAGTCAGCCTGTGGTCCTGAAGATTTCCTGGCATGATGGTTCTGAACTTGCACCGTGTTTGAATGTCATATGCCACATCCGAAATTGCTCCATATGTTGCTCTCTCGGGGCTGCCGCTTGTACATGATGTTTGGGTATCCATGAACTCAGACAAGACGTTTAAATGGGACAGCATCCCATGTGTGACTTCTCTCTTTCTCACAGACGAACGGCTTACACCTACAACCCCGAGCCTCAGATGTACGCCCCCAGCAGCGCGGCTTCTTACTTCGAGACCCCGGGCGGTGCCCAGGTGACCGTGGCAGCCTCGTCCCCGCCAGCGGTCCCCTCCCACAGCATGGTGGGCATCACCATGGATGTTGGGGGGAGCTCCATCGTCTCCAGCACGGGAGCCTATCTCATCCACGGGGGGATGGACAGCACCAGACACTCCCTGGCCCACACCTCCCGGTCATCTCCAGCCACGGTATGTAGGAGGCTCTCGGGGCCAGCAGGGTAGACCATGACTATTCTTGCAGCAGCGGCAGCAGGGACGGTGAGTAAGAGGCAGCCGGAGGCCCAGAGAGGGCTGTCGTCTGCTGTGGGCCCAGGCGGCCCCTCGATGGAGTCAGGCCAGCCTCAGATGGACCACCCAACCCTAGGCTGGGTTGCAGAGCTGTTTGAACTTCGGTTCACCGTTGGTATAAAGAGGAGGACAAGTCATGCGTCATGGGCTGTTGTGAAAAGGGAATGCATCAGGCATCTCTCCACTGGGCGATGCTGCAGCTGCCTTTGCTGTTGTCATTGTTTTATCGTTGTCAATATCAACCTCTTAGACGCGTGGATCAGTCCATCCACAAGACACCTGGACTGACGAAGCGGGGACATTTCCCCGCAGTCCCTGCCGAGTTCTCACTGCCGAGCTCATGTGCAAAATAACTACTTACCTGCTCTTCCGAAGTCTCCACGTTTAAAACTCGATTTTCCGTGTTTACTTTTCTTTTATTTTCCTTCTTAAATTAACTCAAAGTAAAATCGACTTTTTGGTGACCAGCCTTATGAGTTTTGACATGGGTAGGTTTGTATTCAATCAGGACGCAGAACTGTGCAATGCCCTGAAAACCCCTTCATGGTATTTCTTGATGGTCACCACCTCCCCGCATCCCCAACCGCCGATCTGTTCCCTATTGCTATAGTTTCGTCTTTACCAGCATGTTGTATAAATGGGATCATGCAGATTGTGACCTTTTGAGACTGGTTTCTTTTACTCATTCTGGTGCCTTTGAGATTCTGTCAAGTCGTTGCATGAATCCGAGTTGCTTTTTTTTTGTTACTGAGTAATTTTCTGTTATACTGCAGTGTGCTTATTCATTCACTAGTTAAGGGCCGTTTGGACGGTTTCCAATTTGGGGCAATTATGAATAAAGAAGCTCTAAGTATTCATGTGCAGGCTTTTGTAAGGACATATGTTTCTCTTTCTTTTGGATATGTACCTGCAAGTGGAATTGCTGTGGCTCATGCAGAAAGTGTATGTTTAACTTTATCAGAAACCACCGGAGTTCCCAAGTGGTTGTACCGTTTTGCATTCCCGCCAGCACCATACGGGAGTTCCTGCTGCTCCACTCCATCCGCATTGGATGCTGCTGGTGTTCTTGGCTTTGGCCGTTGTGGTAGATGTGTTGGTACCTCACTGTGGTCACAACTCGCATTTTCTTTATGGTTAATAATGGGAAGCAACTTTTCATGTGAGAATGTCCCTTTGGTAGCTGCTCTGGTGAGGTGTCAGTTCAAGCCATTTGCTGATTCTTTAACTAGGTTGGATGTTTTCCTATAGTTGAGTTTTGAGAATTCTTTGTATATTCTGGATACAACTCTCTTGTCAGATACGTGACTTGCAAATATTTCCTCAGTCTTTAGTGCATCTTTTCATTCTCTAAAGAGTGTCCTTTGCAGAGAAAAAAAAATTTCTTTTAATTTTGGTCAAATTCAATTTATCAGTTTTTCTTTTTTGGCTCATGCTTTCGATGTCACGTCTAAGAACTCTCTGCCTATTTGCACGTCATGAGGATTTTGTCCTGTTTTCTTTAAAAAGTTTTATAGTTTTACTTTTGTTTTGGGATTTTTGTTTTGTTTTTTTTTTTGAGACAAAGTCTTGCTCTGTCGCCCAGGCTGGAGTGCAGTGGTGCCATCTTGGCTCACTGCAACCTCCACCTCCCAGGTTCAAGTGATTCTCCTGCCTCAGCCTCCCAAGTAGCTGGGATTACAGGCATGCGCCACCACACCCAGCTAATTTTTGTATTTTTGGTAGAGACGGGGTTTCACCATCTTGGCCAGGCTGGTCTCAAACTCCTGACCTCAAGTGATCCACTGCCTCGGCCTCCCAAAGTACTGGAATTACAGACATGAGCCACCACGCCTGACCATAGTTTTACATTTTACATTTAGATCTGTTTCCTGTCAATTTAACGTTTGTTATAAGATGTAAAGTTTAAGTTGAGGTTTGTTTTTTTGGCATATGAAACAAAATGTGTTCTAGCCTCATTTGTTAAAGAGACTGCACTTTCTCCATTGGGTTGCTTTAACACCTTTGTCAAAAATCAGTTGGCCATATGTGTGTGGGTCTATTCCATTCTATTGGTCTGTCTGCCTATCCCTTTACAAATAGGATAATCTTAATTACTATAGCTTTATAGTAAGTCTTTTTTTTTTTTTTTTTTTTTTTTTTTTGAGACGGAATTTCTCTCTTGTTACCCAGGCTGGAGTGCAATGGCGCAATCTCGGCTCACCGCAACCTCCGCCTCCTGGGTTCAAGCAATTCTCCTGCCTCAGCCTCCCAAGTAGCTGGGACTACAGGTGCGCGCCACCATGCCCAGCTAATTTTTTTGTATTTTTAGTAGAGACGGGATTTCACCATGTTGACCAGGATGGTCTCGATATCTTGACCTCATGATCCACCTGCCTCAGCCTCCCAAAGTGCTGGGATTATAGGCATGAGCCACCACGCCCGGCTTTATAGTGTAAGTCTTAAAATTGCATAGAATGGTTCCTTCCACTTTATTCTTCAGTATTGTGTTGGCTACTTATACAAACTTAAAGTTTCTGTATAAGTTTAGATCAGTTTATCTATATCTACAAAAAAATCCTACTGAGATTTTGATTAATTTGCACTAAACCAGTCTGGGGAGAATTGACATCTTTACTATGTTGAATCTTCCAATCCATGAACATGGTACATTTTCCCCATTTGTTTAGATCTTTGATTTCTTTTGTCAGCATTTTGTAACTTATCCAAAATTTGTGTTTTGTTAGATTTATACCAAAGTATTTCATGTTTGGAGAGCTATTATAAATGGCATTGTGGGGTTTTTTGGCATTGATCTTTACATTTCTGTTTCCAACTGTTCATTTCTAGGGTTTGAAAGTGGTTGATTTTTTGGTTCTTGATCTTGTATCCTATAACCTTGCTGAACTCACTTTTTAGTTCTAAGATTTTCTTGTTGCCTGCAAATGTAACTGCTTTCATGCTTTCTTTCCAATATGGACAAAAAGGAATTTCATTTCTTTTTCTTGCCTTTTTGCACTGGCCAGGACTTGCAGTGAAATGTTGAACGGGAGTGGCAAGAACGGACATCCTTGCCTTTTTCCCAGTCCTCAGGGAAAAGCCTTCAGTCTTTCACTGCTAACTCTGTGATGTTAGCTGTATGTTTTCCATAGATGCCCTTTTTCAGGTTGAGGTAGTTCCCTTCCTTTTCTAGTTTTCTGGAAGTCTCTATCATAAATAGACATTGAATTCTGTCAAATGCTTTTTTAAATTTATATAAGCATATTTTTTTCTTCATTAGGGTGTTAATATAATGGATTGCATTGATTGACTTTCAATTACAAAATAACTTCTTATTTTGGTATAAGGCTAATCTCCTGAGATAGAAGGTGATGGTCTGTCCTTGTCTTTGTGTTTTGTGTTTGTTTGGTTTTGGTTTTGGTGTATTTTGAGGTCACCCTGGCATCAGAGAGGCCCCATGAATCTTGCTGTTCTCTCTCTTCCTATGTCCAGAGTGACCCCCAGGCCCTGGCTCTGACAACAGGCATAGTGCCCCATGCCTCCTCCCTCTCTTCTTGGGAGGAGTCACTTGCTTTCTAGAGGCTGTGAAATTATAGGGTGGTGTCTGCTGCTTCTACCCCTAGCTACTTAGTTTTAGCACCCCAGGCCAGGCAGCCCCAGCAGACCATACATACTTCTCCCCCATAGGATTGGCTGGGTGGAACTAGGTTTCATTGTTATGGGTCAGAAAGCTTTCCTCACAGACTACAGTAATTGTCACAAGTGTGGCACGTCTGACTTAGCAAACTGCATCAACTAATTAAGATAGACTAGGATTGCAAGTCACAAATTTACTGAGAAACAGTAATGTTCTCTGCGGTTTTAGAATTATCTCGTTGAAGCAAACATGCTGCTTAGACCCTGGGCCACCACCCTGTAACTGGTTTGTTATCTGGGTTGCTTTGGAAGAATTGAATTATTAAATCAATTAGAAATCCATGAACAGGCTGTTTTCTCTCTCTCATACACACACACATGCACACACGCACACGTACACACGCACACACACACGTGCACACGCACACGTACACACGCACATGCACACGTACACACGCACACGTACACACACACACGCACACGTACACATGCACACATCTTGGACATCATCTTGGACAGGAATCTGATTCCGGGCTTCCAAATGTTCAGTTGTTGTTTACTGGCTTGTTGTTGGCATAAGAACATTCAACAAGTATTCCACAGAATTCGAGAGACTGTCCAAGAGCCAAGAACAACAATGGCCCTGAGACTGCAACGAAACACAGCTGCTGGGCCCGGCACTTGATGTCTACCAGTTCGTTCATGTCAGAGTTTACTTTCTTGGGACCTCAGCTTACTCCTAAAGACAGCATGAAGACTGAAGCATGTTCCCACCTTTAGCCTTGACGAGCGATTCCAGACTCTTGGTGACCAATTCTCTCAAGTACTTATTTCTGGTTAAAATGTCATCCGTATTATAAATCTTAAAAGTTAATTGCCCAAATGGCAAGTTTTTGATGCACATTTTCTGTTGTGCTTTTTTCCTCTACATGGAACAGAGATGACAAAGTGGGAGGTTTCTCTTGTCCTTTCCGCCCAAGTGGAACCTTCTTTTTTACCCTTTGGGTTGGGTCCAGGGGAGGCTGAGGGTCACTCGATGGGGAACAAGAAAGCTCCCTCCACCCTGGGAGCTGCCCTCAGTGGGCCCTTCCTCCCACAAGCCCCAGGGGCTACATGAGACCATGCTGTGAAAGCACACAGCCTCTGAGGACCACATGGTGGGCCCTGATGAAGACAAACGGTCTACCCAGTTTTTGTCCTTTTAAAAATTTTTCCCATACTTTAAATAAGCTTTTCTCATTTTACTAGTTTAAATCTGACTAATACAGCAGCAGATCAAAAAAGTCTAGTGGATTTTAATTGCAGCTGAAATTAAAACCTTTAATTGCAGCTGAAGTTAAAATGTCCTGCTGTATTTTATTAGTTTAACATGCTAAACATTCTGCCTTTGACAGCTTTCTTTTTGCCCAAGAAGGGTGTCTTATGAGATACATGATATATAATGCTGTTAAAAGAAAAACTTTGTTTTTTTTGTTTGTTTTTTTTTTTGAGACGGAGTTTCACTCTTGTTGCCCAGGCTAGAGTACAATGGCTCAATCTTGGCTCACTGCAACCTCTACCTCCCAGGTTCAAGTGATTCTCCTGCTTCAGCCTCCCTAGTAGCTGGGATTATAGGCATGCACCACCACACCAGGCTAATTTTTTGTATTTTTAGTAGAGGCAGGGTTTCTCCATGTTGGTCAGGCTGGTCTCAAACTCCTGACCTCAGGTGATCCACCCGCCTCAGCCTCCCAAAGTGCTGGGATTATAGGTGTCAGCCACTGCGCCCAGCTGAAAAGAAAAACTTTTGATAAATGAATCAAGAGTCTATTTGAGCAAAGCACTCCCCCAATTCTTTTTTTTTTTCTTTTTTTTCTTTTTTGAGATGGAATTTTGCTCTTGTTGCCCAGGCTGGAGTGCAATGGTGTAATCTCAGCTCACTGCAACTTTCACCTCCCAGGTTCAAATGATTCTCCTACCTTGGCCTCCCAAGTAGCTGGGATTACAGGCCACCACACCTGGCTAGTTTTTTGTATTTTCAGTGGAGACGAGGTTTCACCAATGTTGGCCTGGCTGGTCTTGAACCCCTGACCTCAGGTGATCCACCTACCTCAGCCTCCCAAAGTGTGGGGATGATGGGCATGAGCCACTGTGCCTGGTCCCCAATTCTGAATTGGAAGGATCCATCCACCACGGTAGGTGGATCGCTTGAGCTCAGGAGTTCAAGACTAGCCTGGGCAACATGGTGAAACCCCATCTCTACCCCCCAAAAAAATGACTACAGGCATGGTGGCACCCACCTGTAGTCCCTAGCTACTCTGGAGATTGAGGTGGGTGGATCACTTCAGCCTGGGAGGTAGAGGCTGCAGTGAGCCAAGATTGTGCCACTGCACTCCAGCCTGGGCAGCAGAGTGAGATGCTATCTCAAAATAATGATAGTAATAATAATAAAATATTTTCCACATTGAGGGGGATGATATCATTACAGTACCTCTTCGGGGCATCCAGATCTGACCTGTGGGTCAGGTTCACATCTGAGCAGCATCTTTTTGAACTCGCTTCTACACTGGAGTCCTGGCTCACTGTTACTGGCACTGGGAATGGTAGCCCTAGAAATTCAGAGTAAGCAGAGGCTGGAGAGCAACCGGGGCGTTGTGCTGGAGACACTTCAGGCTTCCAGATGCTGTCCGCAATCACATCCTTTGCAGAGGCTGGAAAGACAGGCATTCCACCCTGGAGAAAGGCAGCAAATGGATTCTCATCCCTCTCCGGTGGGTTCAGCTGCAGAAAGAACTTCTATGATCCTGTGGCCCCAGATGTGACATTTAAATATGCCTGGCAGTTCACCATTGGATTCTTCCTTCCATAAGTGAGAAAATCCTCAATTGTTGAGGAAAAACCAGAGTCTCAGCAGCCAGCCCCTTGGAGCACTTCAAATCTGCTTCTGAAGCCTGATCTCTCATAACCAAGAGTAAGAGGCTTGATATTTTTGTCCCTGGCTTGATGGATTGAAGTCTACAATATATCACTGAGATAGGCCACTTGAAATCAGAAATAACGGGGCTAGGGGAGGGAGAGCATTAGGCGAAATACCTAACGTACATGACAAGTTGATGGGTGCAGCAAACCACCATGGCACATGTATACCTATGTAACAAACCTGCACGTTCTGCACATGTGTCCCGGAACTTAAAGTATAATTTAAAAAAAAGAAAGAAATCAGAAATAGTCTTTCCTGGTGTTATCAGAAACCCAACTCCTGGCCAGGTGTGGTGCCTCATTCGTATAATCCCAGCACTTTGGGAGGCCAAGGCAGGAGGATCACTTGAGTCCAGGAGTTCAAGACCAGCCTGGGCAACATAGCAAGACTCTTTTTCTACTAAAAATAAAATAAAAATAATTAGCCAGACATGGTGGCATGTACCTGTAATCTCAACTACTCAGGAGGCTGAGGTGAGAGGATCACTTGAACCTGGGAGTTCGAGGCTGCAGTGAGCTGTGATTGCACCACTGCACTCCAGACTGGGCAACAGAGTGAGACCCTGTCTCAAAAAGAAAAGAAAAGAAACCTAGCTTCTGTTTTTAAAGCTCAAATGAGCATCTTTCTCTTGAGTGCCAGTGCACATGGAGACAAAAAAATGACTGTATTCTCTACCTAACACGTGAGAAGATGGATGCATGGTGGCTCTAATTGTATGTGTCTGCTGGTTTCCTGTTTCAGTCAGTGCTGAGCCAAGGCTGGGAGGAGAACAAGGATGCCTTCTGCTCCCTGAAGATGGCCTCCCCTCCCTGCACATGCCCCTTCCTGATGGCCCATGAAGGTGGTGCACCTCCACGCAGCAGCACAGCTCACGACAGAATCATCATGCACACACATCTCTTATTCTGTAGCCTGGTTCTTCAGTGAAGATGTGGAACGAAAGGTCACCTGGGCACAGTGTCTCACGCCTGTAATCCCAGCATTTTGGGAAGCTGAGGAGGATCACTTGAGCCCAGGAGTTGGAAACCAGCCTAGGCAACATAATGAGACCCCATCTCTACAAAACATTAAAAATGAGCTGTGTGTGGTGGTGTTTATCTATAGTCCCAGCTACTAAGGAGGCTCAGGTGGGAGGATCACCTGAGCTGGGGGAGATTGAGGCTGCAGTGAGCCATGATAGTGCCACTTCACTCCAGCCTGGGTGACAGAGCAAGACCCTGTCTCTAAATAAATAAATAAAGATAAGTCACTTGGGTACTCCTACATCTGCCAGAAGCCTGCTCAGCCCCTGCATAGCAGCACTTTTGTCCAATGATCAGAGCGAATTTTTTGCTGGTCAACACACATGGTGATAATCGCTCTTCCCACTGCCTGCCTTTGACATTCCCACACTCAGGATACTGTTTGATAAAGGAATTTCACCAGTGGGGCATCTGCTTTTTCTCTCACTATGATATTTACCACCACTTTTTTTTTTAACTTCATAGAGTTCACTTTTTAGTGCAGTTGGAAGTTTTTAGTTTGTTACATTTGTTGCAGCTTGTTACATTTGTTTGTTACAATGTTTGTTACATTTGTTTGTTACATTTGTTTGTTACAATGTTTGTTACATTTGTTTGTTACAATGTTTGTTACATTTGTTTGTTACAATGTTTGTTACATTTGTTTGTTACAATGTTTGTTGCATTTGTTGGTCCAATGTTGATACCTTATTGTTGACTACAGTCTGCCTTCACATTAGGGTTGGCTCTTGGTGTATGCGTTCTATGGGTCTGGCAAGTGTGTGATAATATCATCACTTTTGAAGCTGGTTTTATAAATTTTTTTGCAAAGGTGGGAAAAGTACGCAGATTTACACTTACAAGTACCTCTTCAAGAGATGTATCTGAAGTTTTAGTCTCTGATTTACCTGTAGTGACAAAATTAAAAACTGTCATACTAAAAGCACTATTTTTCACTTATTCTGAAGCATTTCAGTTGATTTACCAGCTAAGTCATCCTCCTTTGTCTGAAATGACATAGCCTCACTTGACAAGATGTTAAGCAACCGTGGACAAATGATTATTGACCTAGGAATCGATTCGCTACTGATGGCTCTCTTGGGTGTTGGCCCGCTTCTTATTTTCCTGTTTTCTTTTATGGCACCGTCTGCAAAATGATCACAGTATGTAATCCCAGATTGGATCCTGGTCCAGGGGAAGGACATTAGTGAGGAGATGGATCATATTCTATAAAGTCTGCGAATTAGTTAAGAGTGTTGAGTGGCTGTGTAAGAATCGGGCTTGCTGGGTACGGTGGCTAACGCCTGTCATCCTAGCAGTTTGGGAGGTGGAGGCAAGTGGACTGCTTGAGCCCAGGAGTTCAAGACCAGCCTGGGCAACATGGTGAGACCCCATGTCTGCAAAAAATACAAAAATTAGGCAGGCATGGTGGCTCTTGCCTGTATGTTCAGCTACTTGAGAGACTGAGGTGGGAGGATGGCTTGAGCCCAGGAGGTCAAGGCTGCAGTGAGCTGTGATCATGCCACTGCTCTTCAGCCTGGGTGATAGAAGGAGACCCTGTCTCAAAACAAAGAAAGCAACAAACAAAAAAATTGGTTCAGAACAATAGCCACAAAATACTAAGTGACAAACACAAGTAGCAGAACTAAGTAGAGACTGAGGGAAAATAAAGCGAGTATGAATGTGATCTTATGTCCCCGAAAGGACATTCACAGAGATATTGGCGGGCGCTCCCTCTGCCTAGTGGGAGTTGGGAGGAGCAGACAAACAGGTTACAGTGCCCCATCTCCCTCCCCGAGCCGCTCAGCCCTGGTCTCCTCTGCCTGGACCACAACTTTAGGCTTTTCCCTTCTCCAGGCCTAATTCCATGACTTACCACTCTGCCTTCAAAATGCCAGCCATTCTGCTTTTCTCTTTTAAAAACAGTCTGCATTCTTCAGAAACTAGCGCCCAAAGCGTTGTTAGCACTTTAACTTTCATTGGCTCCTTCTATGGTAACGTATCTAAGTTATATTTTAGAACAGAGGGCGAATTAACTGCAGCAGGTTTAGGAGTGGCCCCCTCGGCCTCGTGTCCACACTTGGGTTTTTGGAAAACGACCTCCCTTCCCTCCCCATATCATGACCACTTCTAGCTCCAGGAAATGAGTCATGATCATGCCACTGCACTCAGCCTGGGCAGCAGAGAGAGACGCCATGTCTTTTTTAAAAAAGAGCGCATCAAATTTTCCTAGAAGTCACCGTATTCTTCACCACCATGTGCTCACATTCTAAAAAATGTTTTTAAGAGAGGAGAAAAAGAGGCCAGGTGCAGTGGCTCACATCTGGAACCCCAGCACTTTGGGAGGCCAAGGTGGGTGGATCACTTGAGGTCAGGAGTTCAAGACAGCCTGACCAACCTGGTGAAACCCTACCTCCACTACAAATACAAACATTAGCCGAACATGGTGGCGGGCACCTGGAATCCCAGCTACTCGGGAGACTGAGGCAGGAGAATTGCTTGAACCTAGGTGGCAGAGGTTGCAGTGAGCCAAGATCACGCCACTGCACTCCAGCCTGGATGACAGAGTGAGATTCCATCTCAAAAAAAGGGCAGGGGGGAGCGGCGGGGAGAAACAAAGAAAATACTAGTTTCATTTAAGAATGTCCTTGATGAAGCAGTAAAAATTATTAATTTTATTAAATTGTAACTGTTGAGCACACATCTGTTTAGTGTTCTGTGTGTGAGATGAGCTGGGAAGTCCACCAGAGTATGTCAGCCTCCAAGAAAAGCCTGTATGTTCACGATTGACTTGTGGGCAGAACTAGCCATTGTTTTCATGAAACTCCATTTCTGCTGGACAAAATGACAAAATATGATTATTCAGACTCGGGTATTTGGCGACATGTTTTCACAAATGAACACAGCCTGACATATTAAGAAAAACAGCTGGCGGGTTTTTGTTGCCAATGATAAAATTCAAGTTTTCACACAAAGAAATGAAAATTATGGAGAAGTTGTGCCTGCCAATCAGGAACCTGACAACTTCCCAAAAGTTAATGACTTTTCTGATGAGGTTGGTGGTGATATTAACAAACATGATTTCTTGACACTATTTAATGAAATGTGGCAATGTTTGGAAGATCTGCACACTCAGTAAACTCATACTTTTCAAGTGACCAATATATGATGGTACAAAACCATGCCCATTAGTAAAATACTCACTCAAGTTGCAAGAAAGACTAAAATTACTTCTTGAAATTAGTTGTATGTATTTTTTTATTGAGGTAAAATACATGTAACGTAAAATTAACCATTTTAAAGTGGACAATTCAGTGGCATTTAAAGTGGACAATTCACAGTGTCATACGATCACCACCGTTACCTAGTTCTAGAATATTTTCATCACCCTGAAAGGAAACCCCAACCCCGTTAGCAGCGTCTCCACTGTCCCCTTCCTCCATCTCCTGACAGCCACTACTCTGCTTTCTGTCTCTAGGGATTTGCCATTCTACATATTTCGTGTAAAAGGATTTCTACAATATATGGTCTTTGTATGAGGCTCATCCATGTTGTAGCATGTGTCAGAACTTTATTCCTCGCTGTGGCTAAATACTATTCCACTGTGTGTTTGGACCACATTTTGTGTATCCATTTATCTGCTGATTGACGTGGGTTTGTTCACTTTCTGGCACTTTAACTTTGTCATTCCCCTGCCCTCTGGCCTCCATCGTTTCTGATGAGGAATCAGCCATTACTCATATTCAAAATTCTTTGTTTGTGATGCCACTTCTCTCTTACTGCTTCTAGGATTCTCTCTTTGTCTTTGCCTTTCAGCAGTTTGATTATAATATGTCCTTAGTGTATATTTCTTTGAGTTTATACTACATAAAGTTTGTTGAGGTTTTCAAATGTGTAGATTTATGTCTTTCATCAAATTTGGGAAGTTTTCAGCCATTACTTATTCAAATATCCTTTACCACTTTCTTCCTCTCCTCTCCTTCTGGGACTCCCGTTATGTGTTTGTTTGTAAGCTTGGTGGTGTCCCACAAGTTTCTCAGGCCCAGCTCATTTTTCTCCATTCTTTTTCTTTCTGCTCCTCAGACTGGGTGATCTCAATTGACCTATCTTCAAGTTCCCTGATTCTTTCTTCTGGCTGCTCAAACCTGCAGTTGAACCTCCCCTAGTAAATTTTTCATTCCAGCTATTATACTTTCAACTCCAGAATTTTTATTTGGTTCCTTTTTGCAATTTCTGTCTCCTTGTTGATATTCTCCACTGGTGAAACATCACTCTCACGTGTTTTTTTGTTTTGTTTTGCTTTTGTTTTTGTTTTTGTTTTGATATGGAATCTCACTCCGTAGCCCAGGCAGGAGTGCAGTGGCATGATCTCAGCTCACTGCAAACTCTGCCTCCCAGGCTCAAGTGTCAGGCCTTAGCCTTTCAAGTAGCTGGAATTACAGGTGCCCACCACCATGCCCAGCTAATTTTTGTATTTTTAGTGGAGTCAGGGTTTCACCATGTTGGCCAGGCTGGTCTTGAACTCCTGATCTCAAGTGATCTGCCCATCTTAGCCACTGCGCCCAGCCTGTCATTTTTTTATAGTGCTTTGTGCATTATTTCCTTCAGCTGTTTAAGTATACTTTATATAGTTGATTTAAACTCTGTTTCATAAGTCCAATGGCTGTGTTTTCCCAGGGATGGTCCTATTCATTTATTTTTACATATGGACCATACTTTCTTGTTTTCTTGCATGCCTCATAATTTTTGTGGAGAACTGGATATTTTGAATCGTATAACATGGTGACTCTGAATACCGGATTCTTCTGTTCCCCAGGGTTTGCTGTTGCTGCTTACAGGGGTCATTGATTGTTTGTTTTTCAGGACCTTTCTAGACTAATTTTGTAAAATCTGCATTTTTTTTTTTTGAGACAGTCTCACTCTGTTGCCCAGGCTGAAGTACAGTGGTGTGATCTTGGCTCACTGCAACCTCCACTTCCTGGGTTCAAGCGATCCTCCTGCCTCAGCCTCCCCAGCAGCTGGGATTACAGGCATGTGCCACTACACCCACCTAATTTTTTTTCTTTTATTTTTCTTTCTTTTTATTATTATTATTATTTGTATTTTTAGTAGAGACAGAGTTTCACCATATTAGCCTAGCAGGTCTTGAACTCCTGGCCTCAAGTAATCCACCCTCCTCAGCCTCCTGAAGTGCCGGGATTACAGGTGTGAGCCACCATGCCAGGCCGAAATCTCTATTTGGTTAGCTTAGTGGTCAACTAGTGATTCGATGGAGATTTCCTTAAATGCCAAGTTTCATCTTTTTTTTTTTTTTTTTTTTGATTACGGGTTCACCTGTTTGCCATAATCTTTTAATTCATTTCCAGAGTTCTGAGAAAGTCAATTCTGACAGTTTTTGCCCATTTTTTTACTGCTTTTGTGAAGGGATGGATTTTGGAGTTCCTTACTCTGCGATTTTCATGGATGTCAGCTCAAGAGTAATGGATTTTAATGTAACTGAGTATGAAAAGCTCATTGATATGGTCTCAGATTCCACATTGCAGCTAGCCTTTAAGAAATTACCAGTTGTCAAGTGTTGCTATAGTATCAGGTAAAAATATCCACAGTTATCTGAGAAGGCTGTTAAAACAGTGCTCATTTTCCAGCTGTATAGCTGTGTGAGGCCATGTTTTTTCAATGTACAACTAAAACAGATACGATAACAGATGGAGATACAGAAGCAGGTGTATAGAGCTGTCTTCTGTCTGTTTTATTAAGATGTGGAATCATTCCACTCTTCTCATTTTGAGTTGTTTTATTTTAAATTGGGAAAGTGTACCTATTCTTTAAGTGTTAATCTATAATGGGTTTATATTTTTTTATGAATTAATATGTTGTTTTTAAAAATGATTCATTTTGATGCTAATAAGGAAAATTATAGATTTAACTTTTAAAAACAAAAGCAGGCAGGCTGTGGTAGCTCATGCCTGTAATCCCAGAACTTTGGGAGGCCGAGGAGGGTGGATCACTTGAGGCCAGGAGTTCAAGACCAGCTTGGCCAACATAGAGAAACCCCATCTCTGCTAAAAAATACAAAAATTAGCTGGGTGTGGTGGCGCACGCCTGTAATCCCAGCTACTCGGGAAGCTGGGGCGCAAGAATCACTTGAGCTTGGGAGGCAGAGGTGGCAGTGAGCCAAGATCACGTCAGTGCACTCCAGCCTGGGTGACAGAGCAAGACTCTGTCTCAAGAAAAGAAAAAAAAAGCTCTTTTTTGGGGGTGGGGTGGTGAAATCTCAACATTTTTTAATAGTGTATTTTTTAACAGACCACTTGATTGAGACCCACTCTGCTGGAGAGACAGTGTTTTCTTCTCCTTCACAGTCTGCTGGGCAGTAGACAAGGCCCCTGAGATTAGGGCAGACTTCCAGAGGGCGTGCATTCTGCTCTCCGGGCACTCATAGGTAAACAGTGTCCTCCAGGGAAGGTGCCACAGGGCAGTACTCACCTGCCTGCCCGAGCTGCAGATCAGAATGGCCCCAAGACTTGGGGGTGGTAAGTTTGTTTTTTCTATCATAGAGGTGGTGATGGCCTTCTCATAGCCTGTGCCCTGAGGCTGATGGGTGGGGTAGGTCTCACCATCCTACTTTCCCCCTTTCCCCTGGTCCTCCACTCTCTGCACTTCTTTTTTTTTTTTTTTTTTTAAGACAGAATCTTGCTCAGTCACCCAGACAAGTGCAGCGGCGCGATCTCAGCTCACTGCAGCCTCTGCCTCCCAGGTTCAAGCGATTCTCCTGCTTCAACCCCCTGAGCAGCTGGGACTACAGGCATGTGCCACTGCACCCAGCTAATTTTCGTATTTTTAGTAGAGACGGGGTTTCACCATATTGGCCAGGCTCGTCTTGAAATCCTGACCTCATGTTCCACCCGCCTCAGGCTCCCAAAGTGCTGGGATTACAAGTGTGAGCCATTGCACCTGGCCAACCTTCTGTACTTCTTAAAGGTGACCCTGACATCCTCCTTGACTTGAAGCAAGGGTAGCTAATGAGAGAAGGCAGACGCACGGTAGTCGGAGGCCATAAGAGAAGCAATTGCCCTGTCATTCTTGAACTCAGCTCCGTGCGCTGCTCTCTGAAATACACACTCAATCTGCTCTTTGCAGAAGGGTCCTCAAGTCTTTGTCCTCCCTGGGGGTTTTAGGAAAGGAAGCGCATATTTCAGGTCCTTTCAGGTTCCTTTGCTTCCGTCTCAGTTTTCTGGTCGTCAGGGTGGGCTGCAGCAGATTTTACGTCGCCGCTTTCCATGTGCAGGTCTAGGATGAACTAAGTGTGTGCGAATGCCTTGGCGGCCACGCACATCTGGGTGTCTCCTTTTTCGCATGGAGCTGCCACCCACCTCCCTACCTGATCCAACTTAAAAGCCCCCATCCTTCAGGAAGTTCTGCTGTTAGCTCCCCAACTCTTTCTTCCAAAACTCTTTTCTCTTTTCCAAACGCCCTCTTCGCCCAGCTCCCACTAGATGAACACTCGCCAGACAGCGTCTGGTGGCCCTGCGTCCTACAGCCTCCTGACGGCAGGGTCTGAGCCTTTGGCCTCACTGGTATTTTCCCAAAACATCCAGCAGCGGGGAGACCCTGGGCTTTGCGACGGGACAGCCTTGCTGGGGAGTGAAGGCTGCCATCTGTCCTTGCTTCCTTCTCCTGGTTCCCCGTCAGTGTGGCATGGGGAGAGGAGCAGGTGTTTATTATGCTGGCTTAGTTGACACTGGAATTTATGCAGCAGCTGCATATTAATGTTATGATGTGCACACGCATTTGCCAGGTGAAAATTCAGTTGCAGGTTTTTATGACATGACTTCTGCTGCTTGTGTCGGACGGGCTCTTGGGCTTATCTGTGTGTGCAAAGCAACACTCCCTGCCGCAGCTTTAATGCACAATTTAACTCACCCCCACCGCCCTGCCTGTGTGGAGCCTCATTTTTATTTTGTAGGAGCTCAAATCATTATTTGGATATTAATAAAAACAGATCTTGGCTGATGCTAACCATCTGATTTCCTTTTTTTTTTTTTTTTTCCATTTTGTTTTGTTTCTGCACACATTTTCTTTAGCTTGAAATGGCGATTGAAAACCTCCAAAAAAGCGAAGGAATCGCATCACACAAAAGCGGTTTACTCAACAGCCATGTAAGTGTGTGTCTGACCTGGTGACCTGTCCCTGCTCTGCTTGTAACCTCCATAGACATTTTTAAAGCAAACGAAGGCAGCCGGGCACGGTGGCTCACGCCTGTAATCCCAGCACTTTGGGAGGCTGAGATGGGTGGATCACCTGAGGTCAGGAGTTCGAGACCAGCCTGGTCAACGTGATGAAACCCCGTCTCTACTAAAAATACAAAAATTAGCTGGGCGTGGTGGCGGGCGCCTGTAATCCCAGCTACTTGGGAGGCTGAGGCAGGAGAATCACTTGAACCCAGGCAGAGGTTGCAGTGAGCTGAGATCATGCCACTGCACTCCCACCTTGGTGACAGGTAGAGACTCCATCTCAATAAAATAAAATAAACCAAAGGCAATAAAATGACACCTTTAAAGTGTCATTTGTGCAAGGTGGTTGGGGGGAAGGCAATCTAGAATTCTACATCCAGCAAAAACACCCTTCAACGATGAAGGAGAAATCAACAGATTCTTTATTTGTAAAAGGTAGCTATTAACAACACCTACCTCCTTGGGTTGTCATAGGGAGCAAATTATTTAATATGTGCAGAACACTTTCAACAATACCTGGCAGGTGATAAGCAGTACAGTTAGAGATGAAAAATCAAACAGTACAACAAAAGCAACGGCAGCAAAAAGAGAGAAAACGACACAGGGTCAAGAATGCCATCGATTCTTAGCTCACTTTTCTGGAGTCCTCTCTTGGAAAGAAACGGTAATTTGAGAAAAGCGTCAAGCAGGTAATTCATACAGATTTTAGCATGTAAGATCTATCTTTCTCCTCCCCTTGTGTCCTGGGAGAAGACTGTGATCACAGGCCCCATGACAGGAGATTGTGGGCATCTCAGCTCTGCACAGCCCCGTAGCAAGGGGGACTGGAGGAGGTGGCCAGCTCTGTCTTTATTTCCAGGGACAGTAGAGAAGGAAAACTCTGGCCTCCTCAGACTCGTCGCTTTCACTTCTCCCCAAACGTTCTTGATTCGGCTTTGCACATAGCTGGAAATTGTTTGCCATTTTAAAACTAGGATGGGCCATTGAAGTCAGAATGTGCTCCTAGGAGTTGCTCTCTGGCACTTAAATTGGGATGTGACATTCCCTTGAGAGTTCAGACATCAAAGAGGAAGAAGTCCCTTGAGTAGAAGCCAATCCTGAGTGATTCCATCGTGACTCCGTGCTGACCGAGGTTTAACGTGAGGCGTTACTCAAAAGGCAGTGAGTGATTCTGGGGGCAGAAGGTGATGTGGGACAGGTCCAGAAACCTGGGTTTATGGGTTAGGCACAGGCGTCACCTGCTCAAGGCAGCCCCTGACGAGGCCTCTGCCCTCTGCCTCAGGAGCTGATCACTAAAAGAAATAGCAGAAATATCTGCTTCTGCTGATTGTCTTGAAGCAAAAAAGACAAAACAAAACGAAACACCCCACCAGGCACCCTGCCCGTGCCCACCCATCTCCAGGCAGAACGTGGTCATCCTGCCATGTGTCACTGCTGGATGACGTCCTCCCCGTAGACGATCTCAGGGAGAAGGAATCTTCCGCACGTGCCTGGAGAGAGGATCTCCCCAACCCCGAGTTTTAAACTCAGAGCACATACACAGGGAAGTGTGCAGAATGATAACCCCCATTCAGCAAGGATCAGGCCGTCGTCAGCCTGAAACCAAACCCGTGTGGGCCCAGGGTATCTGCCCCGGGCCGGAGGGCCACGTGACGCAGGCAGGATGGGGCCACAGAGCTGGGGTAGGCAGCATATCCACTAGAGAGTTAAAATGTCTCTAGGAAAATGGGCCAGGCATGGTGGCTCACGCCTGTAATCCCAGCACTTGGGGAGGCCAAGGTAGGCCACTTGAGGTCAGGAGTTCAAGACCAGCCTGACCAACATGGCAAAACCCCGTCTCTACCAAAAGTACAAAAATTAGCTAGGCGTGGTGGTGGGTACCTGTAGTCCCAGCTACTTGGGAGGCTGAGGCAGGAGAATTGCTTGAACCCAGGAGGCGGAAGCTGCAGTGAGCCGAGATCGCGCCATTGCACTCCAGCCTGGGCGACAGAGAGAGACTTCACCTCAAAAAAAAAAAAAAAAATGTCTATGGGAAAATGCATGAGCTGCTTGTCTCTGGCTGCCGGGATCCTTCCTGCTTCTAATACTTCATCCGAAAGGCAGACTTTCTTGGGTTGCTTCCCCGCAGACTCACATTCCCGAGCTGACTTTTCCAGCAGGTAAAATCTCCTATTTCTTGTTCTCACTGATGATGCGCTGTTGAGTTGTTTCCTTCCATCATGAGCTGTGATCAGTAAGATTCGGGGCTTGGTGACTCAAAGCAAAGGAAGTGGAAATAAGATCTTTCTAAAAAGTTCACCACACACGGGCAGAATAAGCCTAGATCTTGTTTTGGCAAATGTGAGAGCCAGAGAGGGAGAGAGGAGTTAAAGGACGCGATCTGCTGACGGCCGGGGCGGCGCGCCCTCTGCCTGGCGGTGCACACTCACGGCGATTTTCCCCGGGGCTGCCTGTGGCCGAGGTTGAGCTAGTGGCGGGCAGCGGCCTTCTGCGGGTCAGCGGGGGCACAGCCACAGCCCCACCTCCCTTGCCAGCCCGATTCTGCGGCAGATAAGCCAGGAGTGTGGGGGCAGCTGGGCCCTAGGGACCCATTTTCCCAGTGTCCTCCCAGACCTCTCTTCTCAGAGAGCCCCAGGCAGGGTCCCCCAGTAGCAGGGCCTGTGTGCCTCTTTCCTGCTGCCAACTGGTGACGTCAGCCAACCGCCTACCGTGTGCAGGGTTCTGGCCAGGTCAGTGCGGAACATAGGGAGTAAAAAAGGAGAAAAAGGTCACTCCAGGGAGCTTAGCATTTGAGGGCAGAAGGTGGGAAATGTTGGGAGCCCACCCACAGAGGTTACAGAGGTCTCTGAGTGGAGCTGGCCACGTGTTCCACAGGGCAGGTTCCCTCTGCACGCTGTCTCAGGAAGGAAGGGGTATTCAGGTGCTGGGAGCCTGGGGAAACGAGACAGCATTGTCCAGACCCAGCCAGTCAACAGGAGCTTCCCAGGCTTCCCCTCCAGAGGGTCCGCAGGGCCCGGGGGTCTGCACGTTGGAAGAACATTCCAGCCAGCTGATGGTCAGCCTGGCATGGAAACCCCCAGGGAGGAGGAGGCCCCCTAGCAGTGTCCAGACTGGGGAAGGGCAGGATATGGCAGAGTGAAAATGGGAATTAGCCCTTCCAGAGGGAAGGGAACGGAGCTGGGGCTGGGGGTGAAATATGTCTTCGCCTGACAGGGTGTGGCAGGCCGCCGCCTTGAGCAGAAGAGGTGTCCTCAGCCCCTGGGGGGCACCAGGCTGCCCTCAGGCTACCAGCCGACCCAGACCCCACAGCAGGGTCACCGCGTCTCCGTCACCATGAGGTGGCGCTGTCTACTAAAATAAACTCCTCGCTTGCACACCTGTGGGAGAGAGCTGCATTTAGAAGAGTTGTATGTGGGTTATGTGAATTTTTGTTTTGAAATCAAGAAGCACAAATTGTCAAAGGCCATCTAGCCTTCAGCTGGTGACCTGTGTAGCCTGGCGCTATGGCCGTGCTGTCCTGCAGACCGCGGAGGGGTTGCTGGAGCCAGCAGCTGCTCAGAAGAGGACTGTCCAGAAGCTGCTCCTGCAGCCACAGTCCCAGCTACGCCGTTTTCCCTCGGTGTTCCTGCCCTGCTTGGATTAGCATCTTAGCTCAGTGCTCGGCCTCCGCCCCCAACAACCCCTGCGCCTCCCATGCCCGCCCCTCACCTTCACCCCTCCCAGGCCCACCCTCACTCTTAACCTCACTTCAAGAAAGATCCAGAACCAGATGGCACCCCCACCTCCTCCACCTCGACTACTTCCCCAGCCACGACTGTCCCTGTGGATTCTCTCAGCCACCTCCTAGCCAGCCCTCGGCACGCACCCTTACCCAGCCTCCTTCTCACAGCAGCCGCCGGAGTGATCCTGCTAAAACTCAGGTCAGATGGCCACACTGCTCTGCTCAGAAGCCTCCAGGGCTCCCCTTGGCCCTCCAAGTAGAAGCCAATGTTGTCAAAATGGCCCACGAGGCCCTGCACGACCCGCACTCTCCCACTCCTTACTCTGCTCCAGCCACACGGGCCTCCTCGCTGTTCCTCCAGTGCACCAGGCTCAGACCTGCCCCAGAGCCTTTGCACTGTAGAGCCCTCAGCCTGAAGCTCTCTTCCCCCAGGCTCCCCCTCACCTCCTTCGAGTCTTCACACACTGGGCACTTTCTCAGTGAGCCCTGCCTGACACCCCCCACCTCGATTACGATTGCAGTCCTCCCTCCAGTCCCTCTGTGGCGGCGCCCCGTCCCCTTTCCCAGGTTAATTGCTCTCATAGGACTCAGAACCGGCTCTCATTCGGTTCATTTTACTAACTTATTGTCGGTCTCTGCCAGACAAGAATGGACGCTTACAGGGGGCAGGGTTTTTTGTCTTTTATTTGCTGTTGAATCCCAAGCTCCTGGAACAGGGCCTGGCACAGTGCCAGCTCTCATAAATATTTGGGGGATGAATGAAAAGGTGAGTGTTCCAAGCCAGAATATGTCAACACAGAGCACACAGGGGCACTTGGAATAGCTGCCCAAGCTGCTAGTGTATGGCCTGGCAAGACTCCAACTCACCACCAGGAGGAGCCAGTGTCAGGCAAATTTGCCCCCAGTCCTGGAATCAAGTATCTTATAAGACGAAGGGGGCTGGGTAGGTGGGCACAATCCCCGCCTTCCCACCTGCAGGTGAAGACATCTGTCCATGGGGGCTGTGCCTGCAAAGAGCCCAGAACCACCAGCCGTTGGGGGTGGGGGTGGGGGGGAGAGGGAGGCGTTGGCATTTTGGGATCTTTTTTCCTTAAAAGGAAGGATTTGATCCATTTCATCAAGAAGTGTGCTGTCCTGACAGATGGTGACAAACGCGGATACACACGTACGTTTCCTTGGAAAGTTTGATATTAACACAGAAATGGCACAAATATCTGCAGACAAAACAGACTGCAGAGTATGCCCAAACCGGAAAGGTGGCTACATCCAGCCCGCCGCCTTTCTTAGCATGAAGCTGCCTGAGCCCTCGAGAGCAGGGGAGGTGGGTGAGGTGTGCTTGGAGCGGCTTGACCCTCGTGGTCAGTTTCACAGAACTGACCTGTGATGCTCTCCCCGGTCTGACGCACCGCCGGGTGTGGGCTCCGGCACTGAGTGCTGGGAAGCCCCTGGCCTGCTGGTGAGGCGTGGACCCTCAACAGAGTCTGCAAACCCATCACACCTCAGCTCTAACCCATCTCCCCTCCCGGAAGTTCATCCATGCAGAAGGGGGAGGAAGTGGACCCGACTGTTCCAGCCAAGTCTGTCTTCTCTGTGGTTTATGTTGAGCAGGAAGGACTTGCTGTCAAGAAAACCAAGCATCCTTTTAGTGTCAATGTCAACATAATCACCCAACCAAAGGATTCTACTCTTAGTTTAAATAGCACGGTGGGGTGATGGGGGGGATCGGGGTCAACAGCAGAAGGATGATCTGTTCCAAAACTTTCTTTGTATGTGTGAGCCAGTATGTCCTGCTGTGGATGGAGTCTCAGACTCTAACCTCTCAGGACTCCTTCCAGCTCACCGCCCACAAAATCTGGACTTTTAGCCTGAAAACCCACGACATCATTTGGCTCCTTGAGATGTGGGGCCACTGGCCCTGGCTCCTGCTGCCCATGGGACAATCTAAGAAGTGGCACCCGTGCCCCCAGCCACAGAATGACCAAGGAAAGCCTTCTTCACCTAGACGCCCTCCGTTTGCTCCCCACCTACCTCCTCGGACAGTCTTTCTCTGCTGCTAGGCTTGAGACATCTCCAGGATCCTGCGGATGCCCACATGGGTAAACCTGGCTCCATCTCCACCCTCAGGGAGCAAGCACTCCGAGGGGGACAGGCAATAAATCAGTCAGCACACGTGACAAATCCGGATGGTGAAGGCGCTGTGAAGAAAAGCTTCAGGGCCCACACTCCAGCTTTCACCTGTCATCCCAACACTTTGGGAAACTGAGGCGGGAGGATCGCTTGAGCCAGGGAGTTGGAGGCTGCAGTGAGCCATGATTGTAACACTGTGCTCCAGCCTGGGGTGACAGGGCAAGACCCTGTCTGTCTGTCTCTCTCTCTCTCTCTCTCTCTATATATATATATATACATACACATATATATGTGTATAGATACACACACATACACACACACACTAACTTCAACATCAAGGTTGTGATTCATAGCATTAAATACAGGGAACACTCTGGAGCTCTTAAGGGTCCAAGCACTCTGCCAGAGCCCGACCTTGGAGGAGAAAAGAGCAACCCTGCCTCCATCGGATCAGAAAAGTCGTCGGGAAGGCTGGAAGATGAAAGATGTGAATGACTTGATGGAAAGTAAAAAATCTGATGTCCTTTTCCCAAAGAGGCAAATGAGGAAGAGGTGAAGTCTCCACTCCGGGGCCCTTCTCATGGTCCTTTGTTTTAACTCTCTTATTCAGAGGACAAGAGGGTCCCTCCCTGTGGTTATGGGCACAGCGGAGCGCACGGCACCCGACGCTGGAGGGATGAAATTGGCAACTGCTCATCGATCACCTGCACTCATGGCCAGGGGCAGATGCTGCGCTTCACACAGGCCCCTGCGGGCGGCAGGGGGCAGACCTCGTGGTAGCAAGAGGGCGAGGGGCCCCTGGCTCTGCGGAGCAGTGATAGGCTGGTCGAGTAATTCCAGGGCTGCCAGGGAACCAGAATCCGAGCGCAGGCATCAAAGCAGGAACCACTCCCGTTCCCTTGGTAGAGGGGGATGTTTGGCCACAGGACTTGCCTGTGGGAGCCGAGCTGGAGGAGAGCTTGTGTCGGGAGGCCTGAAGCCCTCCTGGTTTGCCCCAGAGGCAGCACATGAGGTTGGACCCGAACTCCAAGACCTAGGCCTTGGTGATGTGCCTGTAATCCCAGAGCTCCTCTTGGTCCCAGCACCTGCGCAGGCAGTGCCTCTGCTGGGTGACACTTCCCACCCTCCGGAGGTCTTGTCCTCAGCTCTTTGGTGCCAGAGTGACACATCTGGTCCCACTCTCTACCCTGAACTCCAGCCCAAGACTTAACCTCCCCCTTTCTAAATTGGAACTCAGCACTGCAGCTCACCTGCAATTCAGTTTAAGAGACCTCTGCGCTCAGGCCCCACGTACCCCTTCACCTGAACCTTCGACCAGTTTGCCATCCTGTGAAATGTTCCAGAAACCAGGGCGGGTCCTCACTCCAGTGTGGCCCTGGGTCAGCCCCTGTTAGGGCTGGAGGGGCCAGGACAGGCTGGAGTGGGTGGGGCTTAGATGAGATAAGAGGGATCCTGAGGCATTGGTCGCTGGTGCCGGGCTCGTCAGAACCACCCCATAGCACTATTTCATAAAAAGGAGATGAAGGCCGGGCGTGGTGGCTCACACCTATAATCCCAGCACTTTGGGAGCCCAAGGCAGGTAGATCACCTGAGGTCAGGAGTTTAAGGCCAACATGGTGGAATCCCATCTCTACTAAAAATACGAAAAATATAAGCTGGGCGTGGTGATGCACACCTGTAAGTAGTCTCAGCTACTCGGGAGGCTGAAGCAGAATTGTTTGAACCCGGGGTGCAGAGGTTGCAGTGAGCCGAGATCACACCACTTCACTCCAGCCTGGGCGGCAGAGTGAGACTCTGTCTCAAAAAATAAATAAATATATCATAAAGAGGAGATGATGGCTTACTTTCTCCTGGCTTGCAATGCTGAGTGTCGGTGGTGCAGACACGGGCAAACGTGATGGTGTGGGGTGCCGCGGGTACGCTGCGGGGGGTGAACAGATATTTCCCAGGGGACACTCCTCCTTTGCGTCTTGTGGGATGTGCAGGGCACAGGGACAAGGGCTTCTCAGGCGGAGGGTGGTGCGAGGCGCAGCATGGCTTGTGGGGGAGGGCTGAGGACCCAGCACTGCACGCTCTGGAGCAGCCCAGCAGCAGGAGCCCTTCAGAGCTCTGGAAGCTCAGCCTAGACACAGCAGCCGACAGCCTCATACAGAGCGGACCAGGCAGGGACAGCTGGTTTCCCCCGACGCTCTTGTCTTGGGATCTGGACTTGGGCCTTGCTTCTGTGCGTGTAATTCCTGTCTTTCTCCAAATTCCAGGCATCAGTTAAAGACTTTTGTATTCACATAGCAGACCTCTCGGGATCAGAGGGACAGATGATCAGAGAGGGAGACGTGAAAACCAGAATGAAGTCGCAGCCTTTAAGGCCCTTGGCTCAGGGCATCACGCAGTGGTGTGCGTCCATGCCCCGTGTGGGGGCTGAGCTCTTCGTGTGGATGGCTCTTGCCCTTCTCACTGGGTGTTGACCTCTCGAGGCATAGTCCTTGGCTGTAGACTCATTTAACCCATCTTTTCGTTGTTTTGTTTTGTTTTTTAAAAGAGACAGAGTCTTGCTCAGGCGCCCAGGCTGGAGTACAGTGGATTACTGTACTAGCACACGGCAGCCTCAGCTTCCTGGGCTCAAGCAATCCTCCCACCTCAGCCTCCCAAGTAGCTATGTCCTGCCTTTTGACTTGGACACAAAACCTTGCATATAAGCATTTGTGTATTTTATTAAATTCCCATTTGTACCTCCCTCAATAAGGGATCTCAGTACATGTTAGCTCACTGCTTCCTACACAACACGGGGCTGTGGGGCCCCGAGTCTTCTTCAGTCTCCTGTTTAGCTCCAGAATTTCTCTCCATTCCCGTACGTTGAGGACCTATTTGGTATTGAAATCCTGTGTGGTGGTGTGTGGGCATTTAAGTGGCTGAAGACAGCACCTAATAGTTCTTGCTCACACCCAGATTTTTATAAACTGAGTCCAGGAACCTGAAAACTAGGCTGAACATGGAAGAATCAATAAATGAATGAAGATGAGCAATTCACTAACGTGCTTAGATAATACGGCAGTGACCATAAAGATGGATTCCCTGCCAGGCGCAGTGGCGCACACCTGTAATCCCGGCACTCTGGGAGGCTGAGGCAGGCGGTTCACCTGACGTCAGGAGTTTGAGACCAGCTGGGAAACATGGTGAAAACCCGTCTCTACTAAAAATACAAAAATTAGCCGGGGTGGTGGCACGCGCCTGTAATCCCAGCACTTTGGGAGGCTGAGGCAGGAGAATCACTTGAACCCAGGAGGCAGAAGCTGCAGTGAGCCGAGATGGCACCACTGTACTCCAGCCTGGGTGACAGAGCAAGACTCCTTCTCAAAAAGAAAAAGAGAAAAGATGACTTCCTCAGATGGATCTCCTCATCCCGTTTGGTAATACAGGGAAAGCAAGTAATTCTCTTAATGCGTCTATGTTGGCGTGTTAGCGTTCCTCAGGATTCTGACAAACACAGACGTGTCTTTCTTTGCGCAGCTCCAGTGGCTGTTGGATAATTATGAAACTGCGGAAGGTGTGAGTCTCCCCAGAAGTTCTCTTTACAACCACTATCTTCGGCACTGCCAGGAGCACAAGCTAGACCCAGTGAACGCCGCCTCCTTCGGGAAACTGATCCGTTCCGTGTTTATGGGGCTGAGAACGCGGCGGCTGGGCACCAGGTGAGTAGACAACCCCCAGCCCACCTGTCCTTCCTTTTCCTTTCCCAAGAAACGGAGCTTTCTGGAAAACGTGAGGCTTCCTCCTCTCGTCCAGGTGGCCTGACTCGCAGCCACCTCTGGAGTGCTGCGGTTCCTGTCGATTGGTGGCAGCCTTGGCTGTGGCCAGGTGTAGCCCGAGGTGTTGGCTTTAGAAGCTGGCGAAGGGACGTGGAGGTCCCTCTGGTTTTCTCTCTCTTTTTGAAATTTCCCAAACAATACAGGTTTTTGTTTTGTTTTGTTTTGCTTGAGATGGAGTTTTGCTCTTTGTCGCCCAGGCTGGAGTGCAGGAGCGCGATGTCAGCTCACTGCAACCTCGGCCTCCCAGGTTCAAGTGATTCTCCTGCCTCAGCCTCTGCACCTGGCCATACTTTTTTTTTTTTTTTTTTAAAGCGACCTCTGGGCTTTAGGAGCCTCTTTTATTTTCTTCTTCTTCTTTTTTTTTTTTTTAGCAGCCTCTGCGGTGGTGCACACCTGAAATCCCCACAGTTTGGGAGGCTGAGGCAAAAGGACTGCTTGAGGCGGGCAACATAGCAAGACCTCATCTCTACAAAAAAATTGAAAATTCTATCTCCCGAGCACTGAGGAAATAAAAAAAATTAAAAATTAGCCAGGGACAGTGGTGCACACCTATTTGCACACCTGTAATTTCCCCTATTTGGGAGGCTGAGAGGGGAGGATCACTTGAGCCCAGGAGGTTAAGGCTGCAGTTAGCCATGATTGCGCCACTGCAGTCCAGCCTGGGCAACAGAGCAAGACCTGTGTCACACAAACAAAAAGTAGCCTCTGGTTTAGGAAGCAGCGCTGGATTTACCATTTCTTGGTGTTTGTTGTTGTTGTTGATGTTGTTGGAGGCAGAGTCTCTCTGTCATCCAGGCTGAGTGCAGTGGCGCCATCTCCAATCGCTGCAGCCTCCGCCTCCCGGGTTCGAGCGATTCTCTTGCCTCAGCCTCCCAAGTAGCTGGGATTACAGGCACCCGCCACCACCTCTGGCTAATTTTCATATTTTTGGAGAGATGGAGTTTCAACCATCTCAAATTCTTGGTGGCCTTGGCTGGTCTCAAACTCTTGGCCTCGAGTGGTCTGCCCGTCTCAGTCTCCCCAAGTTCTGTGATTACAGGTGTGAGCCACCGTACCCGCTGGACCAACCCACCCCGTCTTCCCTTGGTCTATGGCAGCCCCAGGGCATCACAGGCCATAGACTTACGGCAGGCAATAATGCAAACTCTCCTCTAACAGAAAAACACAGCGGCATCTCCACCGCAAATCTGCCTTTGCGGGGCTGGGGCTGACTCACGCACTCTCCAGCCAGCGTCCTCGATGTCTGTGAACAGCATGCTGGTGGACCCGCAAGGACCACAGTCCCTTGCTCTCTGACACTTTGTGTCCTTTACAGAGAATGGCCTTAGGGATCATAGACACACAGAGGAGGGAAAGAAGTGGAAGCGACAGGGAAGCCTGGTCTCTAGGGACACAGCCCCTGCTCTTGGAGGGGCCGCCCCTGCAGAATATCCCAGATGCTGGCTTGAGGATTAAGGCTGATTCTCCCCGCAACCCGCCCCCCGCTCCCTGCCCCGTTTTCCCTCCTCTAAGCACCTGGCTAAACATGGACCTCATCTAGAAAGGGCCCAGGCTGTCTGCTATTGCAATGAAATTTAAAAGGGAAAAGAGGCCAGGCGCGGTGGCTCAGACCTGTAATCCCAGCGCTTTGGGAGGCCTAGGTGGGTGGATCCCCAGGTCAGGAGTTTGAGACCAGCCTGGCCAACATGGTGAAAACCCACCTCTACTAAAAATACAAAAAAATTAACTGGGCATGGTGCTATGCACCTGTAACCCCAGCTACTCAGGGAAGCTAAGGCAGGGGAATTTCTTGAACCCAGGAGTAGGAGATTGCAGTGAGCCAAGATCGCACCACCATACTCCAGCCTGGGCAATAGAGTGAGACTCCGTCTCAAAAATACCTTTTTTAATAAAACAAGAAGAACTAAAAAGAAAGGAGCCGGGTGCCTCCTGCATATCCCTGTTGCCAGCTCTGGAGAAATGGCGTCCTGTGAGCTGGGTGTCTGTGGATTATTGCTTCTCTCCTGAAAGGTCTCTGCAAGCTGTTTTCTGAACTAAATTGTTTAAAGCCCTCTGATCATCATTCTCCCGTAGGAAACTAATGTAATGGTTCCCAAACTGTGCCTTTCTCCAAAATGTGTTACTAGATGATTGAAAGGGAAGGGGAGGAGTTGGTAGTAGTAATAATAATAGAGACCGAGCCACTGGAGCCCCACAGAGCTGACCTGGTGTTCTCAGCACAGGACTTGTCCGAGCCTTCATCATCCTAACCTGTGAGAGGGGCTCTGCACAACAGGGCATTATGTGCAGAATTCCTTCATCACATTTCTCATGCAGTTCAGGAAATGCTGAACCAGAGAGGCCGAAGTGAAAGGCCAAGAAAGAGTGCTTCCCAACCGAGTGTGTTGGCACACGCCAGCAGTCCCAGCTACTCGGAGGCTGAGGCGGGAGGATCACTTGAGCCCAGGAGGTCCAGGCTACAGTGAGCGGTGATTGCACCACTGCACTCCAGGCCTGGGTGACAGAGCGAGACCCTGCTTCTAAAAAAAAAAAAGAGAGAGAGAGACTGGGTGCGGTGCTCACGCCTGTAATCCCAGCACTTTGGGAGGCCAAGGCAGGAGGATCACTTGAGCCCAAGAGTTCAAGTAAGACCAGCCTGCCCATCATGACGAAACCCCGTGTCCACTAAAAATACAAAAATTAGCTAGGCGTTACGGTCCATGCCTGTAATCCCAGCTGCTCGGGTGGCTGAAGCAGGACAATCTCTTAAAGCCTGGAGGCAGAGAGTGCAGTGAGCTGAGATCGCACCGCTGCACTCCAGCCTGGGTGACAGAATGAGATTCTGTCTCAAAAAAAAAAAAAAGAAAGAAAGAAAGAAAAAGAGTCCCCAGCCATCTCGTTGTTCAGGACATCTGCAAAGGGAGCTGACCCTGGGATGTTTGGTTTCCAGGGGCAACTCCAAGTACCATTACTACGGGATTCGTCTGAAGCCAGACTCCCCGCTGAACCGGCTGCAGGAGGACACACAGTACATGGCCATGCGGCAGCAGCCCATGCACCAGAAGCCCAGGTGGGTGCCCGGGCGGAGCGGGGGACGTGGGGGCGGGGCTGGCTTTCCCTTGGACCCTGGAGGGAGAGGTGTTCCTCCAACATGAAACGAACTCATAATAACTCTCCAGTCTCCAGCATCCTGGAAAAGCCAAGGTATCTCCCTCTGCTGAGAATGAGATGAGTCCAGCAGGAGACACGGGCGGCTGGGACGCAACCTCCTCCAGCTCACTGTTTTCAGAGCTGTCGTGCTTTGTAACAGACGTTATTTTTTAGAGCCGTTCCAGGTTCACAGCAAAATTGAGTAGAAGGTACAGAGAGTTCCTCTTCTCCCCCGGCTCCGCTCCCCACAGCCTCTCCCGCCATCAGCCTCCCCGACAGAGCGGTGCGTGGGTTACGACTGATGACCCTCCACGGAGCCATCACCATCTCCCAGAGTCCATGGTCAACACCAGGACTCACTCTTGGTGTTGTACATTGTACAGTCTGGACAAATGTATAATGACACGTGTCCCCCATCACAGTGTCACACAGAGCCCTTTCACGGCCTTGAAAATCCTCCATGTTCTGCCTACACGGCTTTCCCCTTTTTTTTTTTAACCCTTGTACCATCCCCATTCCATTCCTCCTTACCCAGTGCCACACAGTTGGGATCACAGACCTTTAATTTTTAAAGCGTGGGAAGCAAAGAGAAAGAGAACACTGTGAATAACCCAAGAAGCCAGGAGAGAGTAGCAGGTGCACTCCAGTCACAACTTCTTGACCTTTGGATCCAGCGGCTGGAAAGCCCTGGTCATTTTCTGGAGTATCCTCTTCTCCATCACAAACTTTCTCATCTTCTAAGGCAGGGATCAGCAAACCTTTCCTGTAAAGAGCCAGAGAGCAAATATCTTAGCCTTGCAGGCCGGACAGTCCCTGTCATGACTGTTCAATTCAGCTGCATCCTGAAAGCAGCCACAAACAGCACGAAAATGATGGGTGTGGCTGTGTGCCAATAAAACTTTATTTATAAAAACAAGCAACAGAATTGGCCCTCAGGCCATAGTTTGCTGGCCCCTGGTTTAGGACCCATTCAAATATTGCTGCCTCCTAGAGCACCTCCAGCCACCCACCCCTACAAGTGCCCACCCTGAGGGCAGGGGCCGCATCCCAATAGCCTCATGTGGCACCTTCACAGCTGGCACCATGCCCTCTGCACAGAGCCACCCATGAAAGTGGCTCAAAAACCCATTCCAGTGACTCCTGACCACACAGCCACTCCCAGGAGTTGGAGGTCCCAGGAGAGAGTTTTCGGAACGTTCCTTCTGTACCTCGTTGTCTGCAGACATTGCTGCTGCTGTTCACTTTGGACCCGTGCAAACGCCTGTGAACTGTGCTCCAGGCAGGGTTCAGCGGGACAGGCTGAGGCCATTTGCATTTGGAAGCCGCAGCCTGAGCCCGTGTCTGTGCGATGCGCACAGCCTGCCCTGAGCCGGCTGCTTTACACACAGCTCGCCGGCGTGGTCTCCCACCTCCCCGCAGGCTTGGCCCCACTTTGTGTTTGATAAGGGATGCCCCCCGGAGATGCTTAGGCTCAGGCCAGCTCCCTCCTGCCTCCACCACACCACACGCTGGGCTCTGAGGAGCCAGTCATCTGCAAAACCTTCCTCTGCGAAAGTCTCAGAACTTCTGAGATTGAACCAACAATAAGAAGTTTGTGATTCATACAAAGAATTTCACTTTTTTTCTAAGAGAGAAATGTTACAGGGTGAATACATCTATCTATTTTGTCAAGTGTCCATTAACAAAGTGTGCTTCATCCATGTGATGGAATATTATTCAGCCTTAAAAAGGAGGAAATTCCAACACAGGCTACACCTTGGTGGACCTTGAGGACATTAAGCTCAGTGAGAGAAGCCAGGTGCACAAGGACTATTCCTGCATGATCCCACTCCCAGGAGGTCCCTAGAGTCCCCCAATTCACAGAGACAGGAAGTCGGATGGGGCGTGCCAGGGGCTGGGGACAGGGATGGGGAGTGAGTGTGTCATGAAGACAGAGTGTGAGTGTGGGAAGATGAGCAAGTTCTGGAGGTGATGATGGCGACAGTGGCACAGCCACATGAACGTGCTTAACGCTGCTGAGCTGTGCGCTAAAAACGGCTTCAACGGTCACTTTTGTGTTGTGTGTATTTGACCGCAACTTGTAAACATCATACACACACACACCCAACAGAATCCTGCCCAGCCCCCCGCTCTTTGTGCCCACCCCCGGCAGGGCTGCTGGCCCTCATGGTGGCATGTGTGTCCTCCGTCCCAGGTACCGGCCAGCTCAGAAGACGGACAGCCTTGGGGACAGCGGCTCCCACAGCGGCCTGCACAGCACTCCAGAACAGACCATGGCCGCACAGAGCCAGCACCACCAGCAGTACATAGGTGAGAGGCCGCACAGACCCCAGGGGCGGGGCTCCCATCTGCTCGCCACACTCCTGGCATTCAGCACCAGCAGAGCTGGTGACATCTAAACAGATGCTTCTGACAGTTTCCTTTTGAGACACCATTCTGGTCAAATAGAAAGTTCTAAATAAACTTTCTTTCTGAAATCCCTGAAACTAGAATAACCAGCACATGCCAAAAAAATTAATACATAAAGTGACCATCAGAAAAACGAAAAAATAAAGTAAAATGACCATCAGAAAGAAATAGTAGAGGACAGGCACAGTGGCTCGTGCCCGTGATCCAAGGTGGAGGAAGGCTTGAGCTGGGGAGTTCAAGACAAGCCTGGCAACATACTTAAAAAAAAATTTTTTTAATGAGCCAGGCATAGTGGCAAGCCCCTGTGGTCCCACCTATTCAGGAGGCTGAGGCAAGAAGATTGCTTGAGCCCAGAAGTTTGAGGCTGCAGTGAGCCGTGATCACACCACTACTCTTCAACCTGGGCGACAGAGTGAGACAAATTAAAAAAAAGAACACTAGATATTATCCACTCAGAGTGCACGAGGATTTGCCTGCCATCTGGGCTTTCTTCCTTCTTGCCTGGAGCTTTTGGGGTGCTCCTGGTTCACCAACATGAGCCCCTCCCTGGGGGCTGCTCAGGGGACAGCATTCCTCCCCAGCTGGCCTAGTGGTGGCGCCATCTCTGCCCCGGGAAGGCCCTAACTCAGAGCCTGCCACCAGGGGGCGGCCGGAGCGGGGAGCGGAACACAGGAAGGCTTGCTGGTGTCAGTGTCATGATTCAAGTGGGTTCTGTGCACACTCAGAGGCCGCCATGTAGTTTATGATCTTTTTCGAGCCCAAACAGAACCCTCTTGGGTTGAATCTCCTGCGGAGATTGAGGTGGGGTCAGGCCTGTCTCCAGGAGGTCACTGCAGAGACACCATGGCTGGCCTTCTTCCCCAGATGTGCCTCCCTGAGCTGGCTCTGTGGGTACCTGCTGTGTACCAGGGCCTGGGCTCAGGGCATCCTCTGTGTCTGCATAGTTAATGCTCCTGGGAGGTGACAATATCCTCTCCATTTTCTACCGGAGAAAACTGATGCTTACAAATTCCCTGACTGTGCCAGGCGCAGTGGCTTAAGCCTGTAATTCCAGCACTCTGGGAAGCCGCGGTGGGCAGATCACTTGAGGTCAGGAGTTTGAGAACAACTTGGCCAACATGGTGAAACCCTGTCTCACAAAAAAAAAAAAAAAAAAAAAAATACAAAATTAGCTGGGTGTGGTGACGCACGCCTGTAATCCCAACTACTCAGGAGGCTGAGGCAGGAGAATTGCTTGAACCCAGGAGGCGGATGTTGCGCTGAGCCAGGATTGTGCCACTGTACTCCAGTCTGGGCAACAGAGTGAGACTCCATCTCAAAAAAAAAAAAACAAAAACAAATTCTGTGACTGCATGGGGTGGGGCAGAGCATCGGTTTCTCGGCCCCTCCCCCATCTACCACGTGGCCTTCTAGTTGTCCGCGTTTCCTAAGAGCCCTGTTTCTGATGTTCCCATGTTCCTCCCCCAGATGTCTCCCATGTCTTCCCCGAGTTCCCAGCGCCCGACCTGGGCAGCGTCCTGCTGCAGGAGGGCGTCACCCTGCACGATGTCAAGGCCCTACAGCTGGTGTACAGACGGCACTGCGAGGTGACCGCCCCAGGCCCAGACAGGCAGCTGCTACGGGTCCGTCCCAGGCACCGCCAGTGCTCAGGCCAGGCGTCCCCCGTGTCCCCAGGTGATGCTGAGGAGACGGAGCCCTAAGCCCCGAGCCCACCCACGAGCGTCCTCTCTGGAGCAGCAGCCCCTTGCATCCGTGTCCATCCCTGCTCCTCTCCTCTCTGTGGCCTCCCTTGGGATTGCAGGGCACCCCACTGCAGCCCGCATCACAGCTGCGCACTTGGCGTGTGCTGAGTGCAAATGATGGGTGCACGCCCCCGTCTGTCTCACCGGTCCCTTCATTCCTAGGCAACTCTAGATGTAGTGATGAACCTCCAGTTCCACTACATCGAGAAGCTCTGGCTCTCCTTCTGGAACTCAAAGGCCTCCTCCAGCGACGGCCCCACATCTCTGCCTGCCAGGTGACTGCCACGCCCTGGCTGGGTTCACAGCCCCCCCAGACTTAACCCCCTGCTGACACCCACAGGTAACCCACAAACTAAAGCGTCAACTCTCCGAGAATCAGGGTTCAGACCCCTCTGCTTCTGTCCCTGTAATTTTTAGACTTGGTAGAGTTGACTTGAAATTCACATGGCCATTTGCCCCTTTTCAAGATCAGACTGTCTGAACAGGAAGGATTTTAGAGGTGACCATGATACAGTCCCAAGTAGAAGTGACCCCAACCCGTAGCTGCAGTGAGGCGCAGCATGGCCACTAGCAGGGGAGGGACAGCGTGGGCCCCGGGGGAGACCCAGAGGCGTGGGGAGCAACACGGAGGGAGGGGACCCGTAGGGGCTCAGGGATGGGGAGCAAAACCCTAGCCCCGCTGTTGGGCGCAAGTCCCACAGTCTGGCTCTCTGGTCACTCCTGTGGCTGAGTGAGCCCACCCGGGCCAGGCCACAGCTCACCTGCCTCTGCACCCTCCACAGTGACGAAGACCCTGAGGGCTCTGTCCTGCCCAAGGACAAGCTCATCTCCCTGTGTCAGTGCGACCCCATCCTCAGGTGGATGAGGAGCTGCGACCACATCCTCTACCAAGCACTGGTGGAGATTCTCATCCCCGATGTGCTAAGGCCGGTCCCCAGTAAGTGAACCGCAGCCCCGCCCGGCGCAGCTCCATCCTCTCTTCCTGCCTCCTCTGTCCTTTCTCACCTGTACATCTTCAGCCGCCTCGCACCATCATTTTCACAGAAAACCCAAAAGTGGCCAGTCACAGTGGCTCATTCCAGTGCTCCCTGCGCTTTTGGAGTCTAAGGCAGATCGCTTGAGCCCAGGAATTTGAGACCAGCCTGGGCAATGTAGTGAGACCCCATCTCTAAAAAAAATAATAATAAAAAAATTAGCTGGGCAAGGCAGGATTGCTGATGCCTGTAATCCCAGCACTTTGGGAGGCCGAGGTGAGCAGATCATTTGAGGTCAGGAGTTTCAGACCAGCTTGACCAACATGAGCCCATCTCTACTGAAAATACAAAAAAATTAGCCAGGCGTGGTAGCACACGCCTGTAGTCCCAGCTACTCAGGAGACTGAGGCAGGAGAATCACTTTAACCCAGGAGGAAGAGGTTGCAGTGAGTCAAGATCACACAACTGCACTTCAGCCTGACCCCGTCTCAAAAAAAAAAAATTAGCTGGGCACGGTGGTGTGTGCCTATAGCCCTAGCTATTGGGGAGGCCAAAGCAGAAGGATAACTTGAGCCCAGAAGTTTGAGACTGGCCTGGGCAACATAGTGAGACCCCATTTCTAAAAGGAATACAAAAATTAGCTGGATGTGGTGTTGCATGCCTGTAGTCCCAGTGGCCCAGAAGGCTGAGGCAGCAGGATCACCTGAGCCCAGGAGGTTGAGGCTGCAGTGAGCTATGATCACTGCACTCCAGCCTGGGTGACAGAGTGAGACCCTGTCTCAAAACAAAAAGAATCCCGCCACGAGAGGCGCTGTGAGCCGTGGAATGTGTGCTCTCTGGCATGCGTATTTGTCCTTGTCTCTGACTCGAGGGGAAGGTCACAGTTAGTGGCTCTGGTGAGCTCTACCTGCTGTCGGGATACTGCCAAGAGCAGCCAGGCTGGGCTCGGTGCTTTCTGGAAGGTTCACTGCGGGCATGCAGGCCGGCCTCTGGGAGTAGCCTGCTCGCAGCTCTGGAGCCATGGCTGTGCGACAGGCCTTGGCCCAGGGCCATGTGGGGTCTTGGCCCACCCTGGTCTTAGAGATGACCACCAGCTGCCTTCCTCCCGCCTCCCTTAATCCCCACCGTGACACTTCCTGAGAGCCATGCCCTGTAGGAGGGGTAGCGACATAAACTTAGAAGAATGAGCTGGGACCTCGCCCTCGGCTCCTGCTAGGGTAGAGGCTGACCTTTGACCCCAGCCAGACCCCACTTCCCAGCACTGTGGGATTCCAGGAGACATTTACACCCCAGTGCCCCGCCCTGTGACTTCCCACAGGACTTGGGAGGGTGGGAGAGGGTGACAGGCACAGTGAGGAAAGAAGCTAGTCTTACCTGTGCCCTTGGAGACCTCCCAGGGCCTCTGCCCTCCCGAGGCAATGACAGCAGCCACCACGAGGGGCCCTCGGGCCAGGTCCATGCCAAGCTCCCCAAAACCCTGGGGGTTTTCAAGGAAGCTGGGCACAGAGGCCTCTCTTCATAAATCACAGCGTCGGGATCACGGGCCGTGCGTCACAGGCCATCTGCAAACACCCAGGTCCATTAGAACCAGGCAACTCTCCATCCTGCTGAGTAAATTCTATGCTCCCTTTGCTGGAAAATGGGAAACAGCAGAAGTATTGCATTTCTCATTGGCCTGGCCTTGCCTGTCTGTCTCAGTGTCCAGGGCAGTGCCCAGTTCCAGTTTCTACATTATGGTGGGAGTTTGGGGCATGGGGTACCTTTTCTTTTGCATTTTTAAATGTTTTTCTTTGTTTTGTTCTGTTTTGTTTGTGAGATGGGGTTTTGCTCGTCACCCAGGCTGGAGTGCAATGGCGCAATCTCGGCTCACTGCAACTTTCATCTCCTGGGTTCAAGTGATTCTCCTGCCTCAGCCTCCCAAGTAGCTGGAATTACAGGCACCCACCCCCACACCCAGCTAATTTTTGTATTTGTAGTAGAGACGGGGTTTCACCATGTTGACCAGGCTGGTCTCAAACTCCTGACCTCAGGTGATCCACCCACCTCAGCCTCCCAAAGTGCTGGGATTACAGGTGTGAGCCACCATAACTGGCTTTTTTCTGTTTTTCTTTTTCTTTTTTTAACAGTCTTAGTGTTTGTTTCTTATTGTTAGCCATCTTAAAATAAATTAGGAAGTTGGTAGAATGTATTTATGTGTGTGTGTGTGTGTGTGTGTGTGTGTGTGTGTGTGTCAAGGCCTCTCTCCCTTGGCACTGTTGATATTTGGGGTTGGACTGTTCTCTGGGGTGGGGCCGTCCTGGGCGCTGCGGAGTGCTAAACAGCATCCCTAGCCTCCACCCACTCCATGCCAGAGGCATCCCACAGTCCTGCCCACCATTAACATCCCCAGACATCACCCAGTGTCCCCTGGGGCAGAATCGCTCTGTGAGACCCGCGGCGATAGGCAGTGGGTGGTGTCCGGCGGCTGGGGGCCATGGCCAGCTCTTCCCTTTTCTCAGAGTCCTTGGTTCTCCATTGCCCTGTGCCTGTTCAGTCCTCTCTTTTTCTGTGTGGCTTCTTCCTAGTGCTCATTTTCATTGCACTTGGGCCATCTCACACTGAATGCTGATTTCCAGGGTCCAGACACTGCCTTTCTCCCTGTTAATATCACGTCTATATCCCCCAGGTACCTTGACACAGGCCATCCGTAACTTCGCCAAGAGCTTGGAAGGCTGGTTGACAAATGCCATGAGCGACTTCCCACAACAGGTCATCCAGACCAAGGTACATCCGTGGTGGGGCCCGGGCTCCCCAACTGTGGCTGGGAGGGGCTCCACTCCACATCAGCATGAGGACCACTGTGCCCCAGAGTGCGCTGGCTTCTTCCCTGTGTCATAAGAATAACCGGTCCCTTCAGGAAGCCCCGAGCACACTGCGATGACGCATCAGTGCTGGCAGGAAGGGGAACAACAGAAGATGTCATATCTTTGGGTCAATTCAGAATAGACTGCGTGTTTCTGTGCTCACCTTATTAGGGAAATTTAATCTCCTTGCTGTGACCCTTGTTACTATAATCTTGGCCACAAATCAGAATGTGAAATGTAGAACCTTGGCCGACTTGTGGGAAAGAGAGTGATTACCCACCGTTCTCACAAGCATTTCTTTTTTTTGAGACAGTCTCACTCTGTCACTTAGCCTGGAGTGCAGTGGCATGATCTCAGCTCACTGCAACCTCTGCCTTCTGGGTTCAAGCAGTTCTCCTGCCTCAGCCTCCCAAGTAGCTGGGATTACAGGCACCCACCACCACACACCTGGCTAATTTTTTGTATTTTTAGTAGAGACAGCATTTTACCATGTTGGCCAGGCTGGTCTTGAACTCCTGACCTCAGGTGATCCACCTGCCTCGGCCTCCCAGAGTGCTGGGATGACGGTCGTGAGCCACTGCACCCGGCCATCATGACCATTTCTTGAAGGGCTCTTGGGAGCAGAGGAGGCAGCGGCAGGGCATCCGGTCCACCCACCTGCACTTCGAGATTGATCTGTTAGGCAGTGGTGCAAGCATCGATCGGGTCATTGTTAAAAAGTCAGATTCAGGGCCGGTGCAGTGGCTCACACCTGTAATCCCAGCACTTTGGGAGCCCGAGGCAGGAGGATCGTTTGGGGCCAAGGGTTTGAGACCAGCCTGGGCGACAAGCGAGACCCCATCTCTTAAACAAAAAATAAGATTCCCCAGGCCACACCCACTGAAGTCTGACCCCGTAGCACCCAGGAGTCTGTGGGCTCAGCAGCCACTCCAGAGAACCACAGGGACTCTAGAAGTGGGCGTGGCGACGTGATTGTGAATTCTAACTCAGCAGCGCCACGGGCTTCAGTTAGTGATGCGTGTGACGTGCTGGCGAGGTGTCCTCTTCACCCCGCTCTCCAATTCTCACTCACTGGGCCCTTAAGCATAGCAGGGGGTTCCCCGTTTCTATTTCCTGCTCCCCCGTCCCGTGTTGTCCCTGAGCCCACGCACCGCTGCAAGGAGCGCAGCGGAGCAGGCTCTCCCTGCGAACCCCTGCTCACCACGCGCCCTGGCGTACAGGTGGGCGTCGTCAGTGCCTTCGCCCAGACGCTGCGGCGCTACACGTCCCTCAACCACCTGGCGCAGGCGGCCCGGGCAGTGCTGCAGAACACGTCCCAGATCAACCAGATGCTCAGCGACCTCAACCGCGTGGACTTCGCCAACGTGCAGGTGATCTTCTCCACGCCATCCCCGGGGCCTGGGCTTCCCACCCTGCAGCAGAACCAGCAAACCCACAAAGTGGAGCCCACAGCAAAACCCGGCCCCTGGCCCCGAGCCTGGCCACGGTTCTGTTGCATGACTCGGGTCCCAGGCCAAAGCCACCTGCAGCCCCCAGCTCCTCCACACCAGCACCTCTCAGGGCCCTCTGGTGTCCTGGCGCTGGAGCCAACACCTCTGCTCATTTTCCTCACAAAGGCTCCCGGCTTCAAGGATCCTGGCAGCACACTGACCTCCCTGCCTCCCTCTGGCCATTTTCCTGGCTCTGTCCCCTGAGCTTGCCAAAGTGCCGGCCCACAGCAGATCCCGAGCTATGCTTATGTCAGGCCCTGGATTTGTCTGTTAAATGAATAAACGCACACGCATATTTAGAAGTGACCCCTTCAAAACAAAACTAAACGAAGACCTTGTATAGCATGAGGTTTGATCTAGAAAGACCCAGGTATGAGTCCCCAGAAGCCGGGTGGGTCCCCCCTCCGGCTTGCCGCTGTCAAGGTCAAGGGCGAGAAGGCTCGCGCACAGCACAGCGTCCCACCCGAGCACCGCTGGGTCTGGGGAGGGCGGCCGTAGCTGGGGGCCTGCGGTGCTGACGCTGGCCTCCGCCCTGCACAGGAGCAGGCCTCGTGGGTGTGCCAGTGCGAGGAGAGCGTGGTGCAGCGGCTGGAGCAGGATTTCAAGCTGACTCTGCAGCAGCAGAGCTCCCTGGACCAGTGGGCCAGCTGGCTGGACGGCGTGGTCACCCAGGTCCTGAAGCAGCATGCCGGCAGCCCCAGCTTCCCCAGGGCCGCCCGGCAGTTCCTGCTGAAATGGTCCTTTTACAGGTTAGTCCCGCCAGATCTCCGAGAATCCTGATGGGTGGGAGGCTCTGAGAGAAACTTCTAGCGGGTAGGGGGCTCGGCTGGTGAGCTCAGAGAAAAACAGGGCTCAGCAGAGTTGTAGCAGTGCCTAAACCCAGAAAAAACAAGTACCTGGCTGGGGGCCTCACTCCTGACCAGCAGCTTCCAGGGCCTGGGCCACCATGGCCCAAAAACTAACTTGCAAGTTCTGTAGACAGAAATCATGACTGGAGTCTGGGCATGGTGGCTCAAACCTGTAATCCCACTGCTTTGGGAGGCCAAGGCGGGAGGATGGCTTGAGATCAGAGTTCGAGACCAGCCTGAGGAAGATAGCAGGACCTCTATAGAAAGTGAAAAAACTTAGCTGGGCATGGCAGCATGTGCCTGTGGTCCCAGCTACTTGGGAGGCTGAGGTGGGAGGGTCCTTGAGCCCGGGCGGTCCAGGCTGCAGTGAATCAAGATTGCACCACTGCACTCCAACCTGAGCGACGGAGCAAGACCCCATCTCTAAGGGAAAAAAAAAACTATTTCAGATCTGAAGGGCACAAGTCTCCCAATTGAAAAAGCTGCCGACTTTCCCCAAAGAGGCTCCTGGTGAAATTTCAAAACACCAAGCTTGAGAGGCAACCGTAAAAGCTTCTAGAGAGAAGATGACAGGCTGGGGGTGGGAGCAGCGTTAGACTTCTGAACAGCAGTAAAGCCATGTCCTGGGCGTTCTGAAGGGAAATTATTTCCAGGCTGCAGACCTGCCCTGTGCGACCAGGGCCAGGGAACAAGGTCTTCCGGAGGGGTCATCCCCAGGAAAGGCACCAAGATGCCTCCTGCAGTTCTGTCAGGGAGTTTTAGTCTCACTGAGTACATGGAAACGTGTGGATTAAAACAAACAAACAAACAAAAGCGGTTATTACCAGGAAATACAAAGCTGTTCTGTGGCTGGGGGCCCACATGACCCAGCGCATGGGTGAGCTACGGCCACAGGGCCAGATTGTTATCGCCGCCTGTATCAGTCCGTCTCACACTGCTAATCCAGACACACTCAAGACTGGGTAATTTATAAAGAAAAGTAGGTTTAATAGACTCACAGTTCCACACAGCTGGGGAGGCCTCGAAATCATGGCAGAAGGCCAAGGAAGAGCAAAGGCACATCTTATATGGCAGCAGGCAAGGGAGCGTGTGCAGGGAACCCCCCTTTATAAGACCACCCGATGTCATGAGACTCATTCACTCTCAGGAGTACAGCACGGGAAACACCTGCCCCCGTGATTCAATTACCTCCCACTGGGTCCCTCCCACAACACGTGGGGATCGTTACAATTAACAGTGAGATTTGTGGGGGGCACGTGCCGAACCGTATCATCGCCCCAGCTCATTGTGCAAATAAAGTTTTATTGGAACGTCAGCCACACGCATTCGTTCACAGATCAGCTACAGCTGTCACTGCAAACAGAACAGTGTGACTGTTGGGCACAAAGCTGACAATGTTTACTGTCTGGCATGAAAATGAGTTTGCCTGGCTGGGCACAGTGGCTTACGCCTGTAATCCCCACACTTTGGGAGGCTGAGGATGGCGGATCACTTGAGGTCAGGAGTTCAAGTCAGGAGAATCACTTGAATCTGGGAGGAAGAGGTTGTAGTGAGCCGAGATTGTGCCACTGCACTCAAGCCTGGGCGACAAGAGACAAACTCCCCTGGCCACACTGCCTCAGGGCCTTTGCACCTGCCCCCCTCTTGCCTGGAACATCTGTAAATAAGACGGCCCATTCTTTCCCACATTCCATGCCCCACGCCCTGCTTTTCTCCTGGCAGCAACCGTCACCTGTCCCTCGTCATCTCTTCAATTATCTGTTGTCTGTCTCCTGCATGATCAAGCACACTACCCGAGTGCCGGGACCTCGCTTCTGTTTAAATGCTGGCTGAGTGAATGAATGAGAGGAACCCCATGCCTAATAGACTGGGGCTCCACCGTGGACCTAGCACACCTTTGCCACGTAACAGAAACACCAGCGTAGCCAGAAATTACAGTAAAGTCACACTGGGGTAACGGGGGAGGAAGAGCAAGGGAAGAGACAGAGTCGGGATGTCGATGCCCGTCTCCACAGAGGGAAGGCTGCAAGTGGAAATCGGGAAGAGCAGAGAGGACAGGACTGAGGCATCTGCCCGCCAGAGAAGGGCACAGCTCAGAGCTGGAGGGGATCGGGATCACCTCTGCAAGGTGGGGTGCTCTTCACAAGGGAGACCGAGACACTGTTTCACTTCATTCTTTTTTTTTTTTAGACAATCTGACCCTGTCGCCCAGGCTGGAGTGCAGTGGTGCGATCTCGGCTCACTGCAACCCACCTCCCGGGTTCAAGCAATTCTCGTGCCTTAACCTCCCGAGTAGCTGGGATTACAAAAATTAGCTGCATGCCACCAGGCCCGGCTAATTTTTATATTTTTAGTAGAGATGGGGTTTTGCCATGTTGCAACTCTTAACCTCAGGTGATCCACCTGCTTTACCTTACAAAGTGCCAGGATTCCGGGCGTGAGCTACCACACCCAGCCTGACTGCATTCTCTTGTACGTACGGCGCTGTCATACAAATAAAAACGAGGTTTACGGGATTTATTTCTGTAGCACCTGCTAGAAAATGGTAGCAGGTGGGCTGGGGCCTTGGCTGGTTGACCCCCAAGCTCTGGCTGGGCCCCCCTTAGTGGTGGTCAGCCCATGCTTCTGCCCTCTGGGAGCTGTGAGCCCACTGGGAAACCCAGAAATACCGAGGTGACCGCAGGCGATGTTCTGGAAGTACTTTGGACTGAAGCATCGCTCCAGACACTGGGGCTGTGGGTGGGTGGGTGCAGAGTACCAGTCTCTCATCTGCATGGGGAGGCCTTTGGGGAAAGGGGGCTTGGGAGCCAAGCTGGGTGGGTCCAGGGGAGCAGGAAGGGGCTGGGGGCTTCGCAGCTGTGCTTAACACCTAAGTATAGACAGCTTTGGTGGTCCTCATGGTGCGGCTGTCTTTCCTTTTCTCAAGCCTGTGTGTTCTTTTCATTGCTACACTACCGACTACATGTAACTGAGAGTTTATGAAAGTTTACTTCGAGCTGGGGCATTTGGGCATTGGGGGCTGCCTGGCTTGTAGGTCAAAGTTTTTGATCAGGTGCCATTTTATATAAGTCCTTTAGGTCTTATGGGGGACTGAGACAGCGTTCCACTTCCCACCTCATCCCTTTTTTTTTTTTTTTGACACAGAGTCTTGCTCTGTCGTCCAGGCTGGAGTGCAGTGAGGTGACCTCAGCTCACCGCAACCTCTGCCTCCGAGGTTCAAGTGATTCTCCTGCCTCAGCCTCCCAAGTAACTAGAATTACAGGCACCTGCCACCACGCCCGGCTAATTTTCATATTTTTAGTAGAGATGGGTTTTCACCATGTTGGCCAGGCTGGTCTAGAACTCCTGACTTCAAGTGATCCGTCCACCTCGGCCTCCCAAAGTTCTGGGATTACAGGCGTGAGCCACCGTGCCCGGCCCCTTTAGGTCTTACATTAATCCTTAGGTAGGGGCCGCCTCTCCTGGAAAGCATCAGACAGTATTTGCAGCCATCATAGGAAAGACAGTATAGGAGCGGTCATGGCACGTGCCAGTGAAACTGTTTGTGGACATCAAAATGTGAATTTCTTATAGTTTCCACATGCCACCAGATATGATTATTCCTTTGACTTTTTCCAACCATTTCGAACTGTAAAGCATTCTCAGCTCACAGGCTGAGGGCTTTCGGTGATAGACACTAAAACGCCCTGGCCTTTCATCTCATTTTTAGGTGCCTAAAACCACAGGCTGAGGAATGGCAGGAGGTGGCAAGGATACGGGGAAGGTGGGGAAAGGTGCCTCCTGCTGGGGAGACAGGCACCGGCCGCCAGCCTGTGCTCAGACTGGGAGCTGGAAATGTCACTAGAAAGACTCACCAGCTAAGATCCCGTCTCCAGTACCTGTGCCAGCACCAGCCACAACTGTGTTTCCAGCAGCCTGTCGCTTTAGGGCTGACTGCCCGTCTCTCTCTCCTGTCCCCCGGGTGGTCTCTGGAACTGAGAGGGCAGCCCTGCCCTGCCTGTCAGTCACACTGGACCCAGGGTCTCGGCAGCCCGTCGGCCCCCCATAGGCCAGCAGGTCTTAGGATCACTCAGGGTCTGGGTTCCCCAGGGAACACAGAGCAGGGTGCGTGTCGCTGCCATGCAGCCTGGCCCAGGGCCCAGGTTCCATGCTCCCCTGCGCGTCCCCAGCCTCTGTCCACTGTCCCCAGCTCCATGGTGATCCGGGACCTGACCCTGCGCAGCGCCGCCAGCTTTGGCTCCTTCCACCTCATCCGCCTGCTGTACGACGAATACATGTTCTACCTGGTGGAGCACCGCGTCGCTGAGGCCACCGGGGAGACACCGATCGCCGTGATGGGAGAGGTGGGGACCCTGCTCTGCGAGATGGCGGGGGCTCGGGGCTGTGGGGAGAGGGCAGTGGGCTCTGAGCAGCCCAGAGGACACTCGCAGGTCCCACTGCTCTGCCACCCAGACCAATCAGCAGCTCGAAAAAGAACATAGAAACGGGCCCGCTCATGCCAGGACACAGCAGTGTCTTTCAAAAAATCAAAACCAGAAGTTTTATCAGCAACGGGAAGGATCTAGGGTTCTGTCCAAGTTCACCGTCACCATCAAACTGCTGGCTCTGGAAGGAGTTTGTCCTTGGGCGTCCTGCTGCGCAGGAGAGGCCCTGGACACAGCACCCAAGGTTTTCTTTTTATCGTGGTCACATACGCAAAGGGTGATAGCGTATGTTCACACGCTGGTGTGGCCAGGTCAGAGCCTGGTTCCCCGCCTGGCTGAGCTGCGTTCCGGTGCGTGGCCGGCCGCTCATCCCTCCGTGCCTGCGTCCTGCTCCCTCTTTCTGGCTGTTGTGAATGGTGCTGCCATTTGCAGGAGTGGTTTTGTGTGCACACCTATGTTCAGTTCTGTGGGGTCCACGCCTCGGAGTGGCCCTGCCGGGCTGCATGGGGTTGCCTTGAGGAAGAAACACGGTGACGCTTGATGAATGGCAGGGTCCCGGCACTCTTACCACAACACTCTCAGAGTAGGTCAGGGCCCCACAGCGTGCGCAGAAACTGGAAGCTGTCTGTTCTCTGCACGTTGGCATGGACACCGGGCTCTGGGGCAGCCAGGGAGTGGTTTTCATGCTGTGTACACACCTTAGGGAGCAGAGATAGCTCAGCCCACAGTCCTTCCATGCCACCTTAAAACCTGGAGCAGCCACACCCAGGGGACCTACCTGGGGCGCCAGCTCTTGTCCCCTCGCTGCCCCAAGCAATCAGCACCCTCCACCCCCAGCAGCTCCCAGAGGCGGCCTGGACAGGGGACAGGGGACCCGCCTAGACACCTGGCAGCATCAGAGCCCCTTCTCAGGGCAGACCCCAGTTGCTTTACTGTGAATGGAGGACGTGGCTCCAGGCAAGGTTGGGCCAGCATCCCCAGAGCCTCCAAAGAGCAACTGCCACCCCTCTGCAAGCGCCCTGACTCCGGGTTTCTCTTTCAGTTCAATGATCTTGCCTCTCTGTCGCTGACGCTGCTTGACAAAGGTGGGTGCGTCTATGGCTTTCCCGCCACGGCCCTCGGTGGGTTGGAGGGGGTGGCCTGTCTGCCCCATTGCATGACGAGCAGGTGGAAATCCGGGCAGCCCTGGGTGATGGTGAGGGTGCCGGGATCTGGCATCTGGATGGCGGGTGATGCCTGGGCAGCAGACATCCCTGCAGACTGGCTTGGCTGGGTCTCAGAGTGCGGCCCTGCCTCTGGGTAGCTGCTGCCCAGGGACCTCTGCACCAGCCCCGGACCAGGCAGCCCCTGGTCTCCTGCGCCCACTCCCGGCAGAAGAGTGGGACAGGCAGGCCAGAGAGACCCTGTGCCCCGTTCCCTACCCCATGTGGTGGGAGGACCCCAGAGGCCCCAGGCCCGTCGGCACTGGGGAAGAGAGGCACAGGGCAGAGGCTCTTTCGCCTGGTCCGACCTGGGGGCACCTCTGGGTGACCAGGCAGGTTGAGGAGGACAGGTCAGCCTGGAGCAGAGGCCAAGGTGGGGTCCGCGGGCTGCCGTGTGTCCTCGGCACCTTGCCTGGCGTGCCGGAGCAGCTCTCGGAACGTGCGCTTCCACCTCTCCCTCCCGTGCCCTCCTGATGATGGACACTGACCCTGACCCTCCCTCCGCAGACGACATGAGTGATGAGCAGCGCGGCAGCGAGGCAGGCCCGGACGCCCGCAGCCTGGGTGAGCCCCTGGTGAAGCGTGAGCGCAGCGACCCCAACCACTCCCTGCAGGGCATCTAACCCCGCGGGGCTCCGGAAGATGCCACCCAGTTGCTCTGGGAACCTGGACTTCACCGGCTCCACCGAATTAGTGCCTCTTAGACGATGCGATGTTTACTTTGACTCAGGTGGGGGCTCCAGGGTCAGCGTGCCCTTAAAGGCCGAGATAGTTCAAGAAGAAAAGCAGTTGTTGAAGCTGCGGAAGCTCAGGCCGGGGCTTCCACTGGCTGTGGCTGTGCTCCGGGTCCCCGGGCCCCTGTGCAGCCACCAGGGCCATACCAGACCGTGGGTTCCTTGTTCTGGACACACCCGCCTCTGCTGGAACACTGGGCTTTGGCCCCAGACCCTTTAAGAGCTAAAGGGGCTGTGCAGAGAGTGCTGGCCCTTGCACTCAACTGGAACCAATTTTCACCGTAATTTAAAAATTTTTAAAAATCTGGCAGAGCCCAAATAGTAAGGGACGGCATCTCCCCTCCTACCTGCCAGTGTTGGGCGGGCACAGAGCGCCCTGGAGTACCTCAGGAATGGAAAGAGGAGTGCCCTTGTCTGGTACCACCGTGTGGAGAGACCCCCCTGGGCCCGGCGCCCTGTGGCCTGTCAGAGCCAGACCACCCTGCCTAATGCACTGAGGCGGGAGGCCAGCTGGTTGCAGGGACCCATCTCCAGATGCCGGAGGACTTGAGGGGCAGCTGACAGTTGCTGTGCCCCAGACAGACCCACGGCTCAAAAGAGAACAAGCCACAGAAATGGGACAGCTCATGCCAGAACACAGCAGTGTCTTTCAAAAAATCAAAACCACAGTTGTACCAGCAACGGGAAGGATCAGGGATTCTGTCCAAGTTCACCGTCACCATCAAGCTGCTGGCTCTGGAAGGAGTTTGTCCAACAGGGTCAGTGTCACAGCCGTGACTTCAGAAAGCAGCCATCCCGCGTGGCCTTGTCCAAACAGCAGTGCCTGCGTCCCGGTCCACAGAGTCTTCCAGAACACCTCCCTCTGAATCAATCCGGAGTACCCTAACCCCCAGTGAGTCCCACCTTGACCTCTCCAAAGTCAAAACTCTTCTCTGGGGACAAATAAATATTCGGGACTTTCGAAGCCCCGAACTTGAGACACCGAATTTGTCTCCATGGAAACACGTAGCCACTGCACCTGGACAGCTGCGTGCTGGAGTTCTGTCCCCAAACCAGCTGCAAAGAAGGAAGACGAGCCTCAGCCCAGGACGCCCCTTCTAACAAAATGCAATCGTTTTCTCTTGGAAAAATGTTTATGCCAATAGTTTTGTGCTCTAATTGTTACTAGAATGTTTCTTAGGAATGTGTACATTGCAGTATATTCAGTCCCAAATATTTTGTTCTCATTCACCAGAAGGTACTAATGTCAGCTCAAGTGGCCTTTAAAAACCTTACTTCCCCGCTGGCAGGAGCTCAGAGCATCGCCCGGCCTGCGCCGGAGCCGAGGGCAGGAAGAGAAAGATGCGTGCTCACTTTAGACATGAAAAGTCCGGAATCATCACACTGTTTGTCATACAGTGCAAACCTTAGGTGAAATTGGACAGAAAGAATGTCTTTAAAATAGACGTCTCCTCTCCTGGGAGACGCTGAAGCAACGGTTAACGGATTGTAATGCCCGGCTTTTCCTCACTCCTGGTAACCAATACAAGCTGGTTTCTGCCTTAGGCTCTGGCCTGTCTTTCCAATCCACAAGGAGGAGCAGAGGTGGCAGCGGAGCCACGTGCCTCCTGGCCCTGGTCTGGTTTTTCATAGCAGTAAACACAGTGAGCGTGCCCATTTTCAGAGTCCCCATCCACACCCCAGCCCCTGTACCCCCTGCCCTGGGACACCAGCCCGCCAGGCTTGGGCCACTCAAGACCCAGAGGGGAAGCCACGGAGGCGCCCCTGCACTTGCCTGTGGGCTCCCTGGGGACGTCCTTGTGCCTTCCAGAAGGAGCCCGGGCCCCACGCTTCCTAGCAAGGCCCGCCCTGAGCCAGTGATGACACAGAAACTGTTCTGTCCAGGATGGTCAATGTCTCCTGTTGACATTTTTTTTTTTTAAGAGACAAGGTCTCATTTGATCACCCAGGCTGGAGTGCAGTGGCACTGTCATAGCTCACTGCAGCCTCAACCTCTTGGGCTCAGGTGATCCTCCCACTTCAACCTCCCCAAGTAGCTGGGACTATAGGTATGCACCACTACATCCAGCTAATTCTTTTAAAAAAAAATGATCGGCCGGGCGCAGTGGCTCATGCCTGTAATCCCAGCACTTTGGGAGGCCGAGGCGGGTGGATCACAAGGTCAAGAGATCGAGACCATCCTGGTCAACATGGTGAAACCCCGTCTCTACTAAAAATACAAAAAATTAGCTGGACATGGTGGCGCGTGCCTTTAATCCCAGCTACTCAGGAGGCTGAGGCAGGAGAATTGCCTGAACCCAGGAGGCGGAGGTTGCGGTGAGCCGAGATCGCGCCATTGCACTCCAGCCTGGGTAACGAGAGCGAAACTCCGTCTCAAAAAAAAAAAAAAAAATGATGGGGTCTTGCTATGTTGCCCAGGCTGGACTTGAACTCCTTGGCCTAAGTGATCCCTTCACTTGGCCGCCCAAAGTGCTGGGATTACAGGTGTGAGCCACCACCCCAGCCTCCTGTTTACATTTGTTACAGGCTAGACCCACTTGCAGGTAGCAGAGGAAGCAGGTGCACCAGTCTCGGATGTGACCCACTGCTTGTCCTCAGGGTTGACTTGGTACAGTTGGGGCCAAACTTCAGAATCACTGAGAATCAGCGCATGCGCTTGCTCAAAAATGGCCGATTCCTGGACCACATCCGCAGGAGCCTGACTCGGCGGGACTCGGGGGGAGGCCAGGAAGCGAGTTGTTGCTGCTCTTCCCTCTCAGAGAACTCTGGTGGGGGCTATAGGACTTTGAGGAAACCCTGCAGAGGAATGGGCTCAGGAACCAGGCAGGGCCCTGGTTGTCCCACAGAGGCTAATACAGTTCCCTGTCAGCTGCCCCTAAATCTGTTTCTCGAGTGCCAGGCCAGTGCTCCGTATGCCCCCAGGGACACTCAGCCTTTGCCCCAGCCCAGGCCTCTCTGTCCCAGCCGACACTAGAATCGCCCCTCACTTCCCTGGGCTGGGACTCCAGGACCCCATTGTGTCCTGATGGTGCCAACTTCAGCCAGGGAGTCTGCTCGCCTCACCTCCTGCTGGGCCACAATTTCAGACCTTCCCCCAGCTGAGACCCCTGAGCCAAATTAGGCAAATGCCAACTCCCCCGCCTCCCCAGCCCCTGAAGAGCCAAGCCCAGTGCAGACTGCAGGGCCCAGAGTAGGAGAACCAAGCCCTGCCTGTGGGGCCTGAGAGGCGGGAGGGAGTGCGAGCTCAGAGCATGGGGGATGGTGCCATCTCCTCTTCCTGATGACCTAAGGTAGGTGTAATCCCCATTGTACACGTGTGAAAAGCAAGGCTGCTGGCTGGAATGCAGACGTGATGGCTGGAGCGCAGTAGCCACGGTAGACCTCAAGGTGGAAGCCACATGATAAGGATGGGAAAGCAATGAGTCAGAAGGAGCCTGGGTCCCTGGAGATGATGGAGCTGCCATTACAGCCCTGATCTCCAGACAGACGTCAGCAAGGAGGGGTGCCGGGGCCCCAGAGATGTCCCTGCCGTCACAAACGGTCTGGCGTCAGGAACTCCAGTGTAAGATTGGAGGTGTCTGCAGACACCATAGCTGCCCCAGCGTGCTAAGAAGCGGGCGATGCTCCAGCTGGAGTGCCCCCCAGCCAACCCCATTTTCCTCCCGCCTCTGACTGCTGCCCCTCTGCACCTGGGTCCTGCCCACTCCTCTCCGCCTTCTACCCCCCAGTCACCTCAGCCATTCCCATGATGGCAATACCCTCCACGTGCTGCTGACTTCACCTCTGCTCAGAGCTCATGGGTGCCTGGCCCTCGGCAGAGCAAGGCAGCAGCCCAGCATCTGGCCATCCAGACCTCCTCCCCGTGTCTCCATCACAGCGTGGGGAGCACCGTCTGTCCACCCACATTGCCCCGCCCCTTGGCCCTGCTCCTCAAAATGCCTGTGATCTGACCGCTTCTCCGCTTCCTCTTTGCTACTCCCCAGCTCCTCCTAGCCCAGGAGAGGCAGAGTGGTGAGGATTAGACTGCGCAGGTGTGAGGCAGCTCCATGGTCATTCACTGTGCCCTCAAGTCAGTTACCTTCCTCAGTTTCTCCATCTGGAAGAGATAATAAAAATACCTCACTGTGTTGTGAGAAAGAAGGTCAATATACAGAAAGCAATGGACTAAGCCTCCAAGAGTTGTTTCTCCTCGGCACTGCAGATACTGCAGACGGTGGGGTGTCAGATAATTCTCTGAGGTGGGTCCGTCCTGGGCACTGCAGGGTGCTGAGCAGTGTCCCTGGCCTCCACCCACTCCATGCCAAGAGCACTCCAGCCCAATCCTAGTAAGCAAAAATGTCTCTGGACACTGCCAGAGACATCTCCCAGTATTGCCTGGGAGACACCTTCCTCTTTGGCATTCATCTTAATTAGCGCTTCTTCCGGGAAGCCTTCCTGGATGTTCCCTGGATAGATTAGGGTCACTTAGACCCAGATTCCCCTACCATACTTTATAGTAATTGTTTGCAAATCTATCTTTCCCATAGCTCTGTGAGTGAGTAGCTATCGTTTGCCTTGTTCAAATGGATTTCCCAAATCCATCACAGCGCATGCTCAGCAAACATTGAGGGCGTGACGGAGTGAAGAGGGCTTCCAGGAGAAGGCGTTCTTCACGGTGGTCCTGGGAAGGTAGGTGCTGTGCCATGGAGGAGAAAAAATATCCAGAGGAGGGATGAGGAATTCCAAAGAAACTGGGTTTTTGACGTAATCAAAGCTGGGCTTTAGGAAGGTGTATTCGGGTAGGGTGGATTCCACGGGAAGAAAGAGGAGCAGGGAGGTCAATTAGGCACTTGTTAAAATCGCACAAGTGAGACGAGTGGAGAGCTGCGGCTGTGGGATGGAGAAGAGGCACACAGGAGCCACGTGGAGATCAAGCTGGTGGCTTACACCTGGTTGGTTGGTTTTTTTTGTGTGTAGTTTGCTTTGCTTGTTTGTTTGAGACAGAGTCTTGCTCTGTCGCCCAGGCTGGAGTACAGTGGCACGATCTTGGCTCACTGCAACCTCTTAAATTAATCTCAACTAATTGCAATCCTGGGTTTAAGCGATTCTCCCCGTCAGCCTCCTGAGTAGCTGGGATTACAGGCGTGCGTCACCATGCCTGGTTAATTTTTGTATTTTTAATAGAGACGGAGTTTTGCTGTGTCGGCCAGGCTGGTCTCAAACTCCTGGCCTCAGGTGATCCAGTCACCTCAGCCTCCCAAAGTGCTGGGATTATAGGCGTGAGTCACCACACTTGACCATTTTTTCTTTCTGATGAACCAGGATAAAACTCTAATTAAAACATCAGGAGTGATGATGTAATAAAGATAAATATAGCTTTACAAAATTTTCATTTCAAAAAGCCAGGCACAGTGGCTCACGCCTGTAATCCCAGCACCTTGGGAGTCCAAGGCAGGTGGATCACTTGAGGTCAGGAGTTCGAGACCAGCCTGACCAACATGGTGAAACCTCATCTCTACTAAAAATACCAAAAGTTAGCTGGGTGTACTGGCGGGTGCCTGTAATCCCAGTTATTCAGGAGGCCGAGACAGGAGAATCACTTGAACCCGGGAGGCGGAGGTTGTAGTGAGCTGAAATTGTGCCACTGCACTCCAGCCCGGGCAACAACAGCAAAACTCTACCTCAGAAAAAAAAAAAAATTTTTGTTTCAGCATATGTGTGAGTGCACATATACACATGCATTTATGGTATTAGGCTGCAATGTAAAATGCATTGAGTATGCCTAGGTCTCAAAAACCACAGTACCATATATGCATGAGTATAGGTGCACTCATACAGGGGCTCTCAGGAGGGCTGAGAGTTGTTCTCAGCCTATTGTGAAATCATGGGCCCCTCCTGGAACCCTGTCATGAACGTTTTGTGGGGTTTTGCTCTCTAGCATCGCCCTGCTTCTCTTGAAGGAGTGACCTTCCTCCTGTGGCTTTAAATGCTGTCTCTGTGTGGGTGGCTCTCATATTGAAGGAGGCTGTTCCAGGAGGGAAGGGAGGGAATGAGCTCAGTGTGTTGTGGGTGGGGGGAACAGTGAGGGGGCTGGTGTCACTGCACAGAGTGAATGGCAGGGCAGGAGGTTGAGGAAGTCTGCTAATAGGATGGGGGCTTCCTAGATCCCGGGCAGGAGTTGGGATTCCACTGGCTGCCTCCACTTGGATGTGTCAAATGGCATCTCACACCACTGGTTGGGCACACAGAGCCTAATATGTATTTATTACTCAATAAATATTTGATGGAATGGCCAGGCATGGTGGTTCACGCCTGTCATCCCAGCACTTTGGGAGGCCAAAGCGTGCGGATCACCTGAGGTCAGGAGTTCAAGTCCAGAGTGTCCGACGTGGTGAAACCCCACCTCTACTACAAATACAAAAGTTAGTAGGATGTGGTGGCGGACACCTGTAAATCCCAGCTCCCTGGGAGGCTGAGGAAGGAGAATCGCTCAAACCCGGGAGGTGGAGGTTGCAGTGAGCCAAGATTGTGCAAGCCTGGCGACAGAGTGAGACTCCATCTCAAAAAAAAAAAAAAAAATGATGGAGGAATGAATTGGATTGGGGGTGAGCACAGATTAATGTGCCCTACCCTGCTGACCCCCGCAACACGTTCTCCTTAGACTCTGAACCCTGAGCTGAAGGGTGAGCCTGGCAGCAGTCAAAATTCAGGCACCCTAGGGGGGCACACCTGCGGATTCTCCTCAGTGAGCTTCAGTTCTGAGACCCGCTGGAGCTGTTGGTTGCTTCTTTCTTTTTGATCTCGTGCACATCCTCATAACCTTCCAGCAAATTCCTCCTGGGCTTACATTTTCCAGAACTGGTTTCAGGGCGTTGCAGTCAGTCTCCAAACAGATACAACCTCAGCACCCAGGAATATTCTAGCTGGTCTCAGAAGGGGATTCTCAGACCTCGTGAAGCCCTCCTGAGATGACAGCTTGTTTTCAAGGTGGCGCGTCCATATGGCTTGGCAACCGCAGCAGCGGGCTGGGAGCGAGGTGCAGCTATGACTCCCTGCCTACACTTACATGGCCTGGCTCATGGAAGATGCCAGAACCCCAGCAGATGCAGAGCTTAGAGTCCCGGTAGGTTTAGTTACCCAGAAGGCAGCCAACTGACCTTTTTCCTGGACTTGAGTTTTGATTCGTCCCAATCCTCTGTTGCCCCCCAGTGGTCACTCTGTGACACAGCCTCTTCGTTTTTGCGCGGGGACACAGAAAGGGGGATTTTGCCCAGAAGCCTGGCTGATTTACTTATTTGCAATGATGCACAATAAGTAAGATGAAACAAGACAAGGGAGTGAGTGAGCTGATTTCCTTCCTTCTCTTCCTCGAATATTTCCTGTTTACAAAGGCTCAAAATATCTCCCCAGGAGACACTCAACATACGATGGGAAAAAATCACCAGGCAAACACCATTTAAAACAAGCAATCTTGGCTGGGCAGCTTGGCCAGGTGCTGTGGCTCACTCCTGTAATCCCAGCACTTTGGGAGGCTGAAGCAGGCAGATCACTTGAGCTCACAAGTTTGAGACCAGCCTGGCTAACACGGTGAAATCCCATCACCACTAATAATACAAAAATTAGCTGGGCCTGGTGGTGCACACCCTTAGTCCCAGCTACTCAGGAGGCTGATGCATGAGAATTGCTTGAACCTGGGAGGCAGAGGTCGCTGTGAGTCAAAATTGCACCATTGCACTCCAGCCTGGGTGACAGAGAGAGACTCTGTCTCAAAAAAAAAAAAAAGTATAAATCGTCATGATGTGCCCTTGCTAGGGTGCACAGACACAGACACGAATCGCTTCTGTGTAATCTCTGCCAAAAATGCAAAACCTGAGTTTCGCTGCGAGGAAACATTAAGCTAAACCCAAAGTTCAGGGACATTCTACAAAATAATTGCGCAGTACTCATTGGAAATGGCGTTGTCAACAAAAACATGTAAAAACAGAGGAAATAATCCAGACTAAAGGAAATTAAGGAGAAATGATACCTAAATGCAAGACAGAAACTAGGACTAAATCCTGGAACAGAAAAAGGACACGAGCTGAACAGATGAAATGTGAATAAGGTTTACACATTAGTGAATAATAGTTCTGTATCAATGCAAATTTCCTGGTTTTGATCAGGGTGTAAATATCTGGGGAAGTTGATGGAGGCTATGTGGAATTCTCTGTACTATTTTTAAAACTTTTTTAAAGCCTGAATTTATTTTTAGTTTATTTTAAAAGTTAATTTAAAATAAAGAGGCTGTGCACCGTGGCTCACACCTATAATCCCAGCACTTTGGGAGGTCAAGGTGGACAGATCACCTGAGGTCAGGAGTTCAAGACCAGCCCAGCCAACATAATGAAACCCTGTCTCTTCTAAAAATACAAAAAAGAGCCAGGCATGGTGATACACGCCTGTAATCCCATCTACTCAGGAGGCTGAGCAGGAGAATTGCTTGAACCCAGGAGGCAGAGGTTGCAGTGAGCCAAGATTGTGCCATTGCACTCCAGCCTGGGGTGACAGACGGAGACTCCATCTCAAAAAAAAAAAAAAAAAGAGAGAGAGAGAGAGAAAGCAGTTGATCAGAAGGAAACAGGAATGTGTCACTGAGCGAAGTAAAGGCTTGGGAATTCGGCGGTGGCACCCTGGGCTCTCCACCTCCCAGCACTGCTGACCCCTGGTTGCAGACCAGGTCGTGTGAAGGAGAAATGTGGCCCAATCACAAGTTAACAGGATCCAGCCCAGCTTTCTTCCAGAGAGAGGCAATTCCAGTCCCAAATCCCTGGCTGATGTGCCTAGTTTGGGTCAGGGGTTCCTGCCACCATGGGCAAGGGGCCACCGTGGGTCATATCTAACATTCTGTTGTCAGGAACAGGGAAGGCAGATGAACTAACGAGGCATCCATGATGAAGTCCCTCCAGCGCCACCTGACTCCCAGCTCCTTGAGGGCAGGAAGTGTGCTTGGTTATCTCTGGGTCCTCAATCTCAGTGTGGGCTGCGCACAGAGCCGGCACTGAAGCACTGTCCCAGGAGTTAAAGAAACCTATGACTAACAGAAATTCCTGGATAAGAAAGAACTTGCTGAAACTCCCTCTGCTTGTAAGATAACTGGCTGAAACCAGTTGGAACCAATATGGTGGACTGGAGTTTGCCCAGAACGAGCTTGCTGATGTCACCTCAATTTCCACCACATGTTTTAGACTCCCCCTGAATTTGCACATGTGAGCCATGAGGAGGCATGAAGAGATAACTGCACATGCCAGAGAACTTTCCAGACCTCCTCTTTCCTTCTGCCAATCACCTACCTACTAATCCCACAATCCACTCCCTAAACCTCTTCTAATAAAGGTATTCACCGCCTTACGGTGGGTGTGGTGTCTCAGGCCTATAATCCCAGCCCTTTGGGAGGCAGAGGGAGGAGGATCGCTCGATGCCAAGAGTTTGAGACCAGCCTGGGCAACATAGCAAGACGCCATCACACACAGAAAAGGTACGGTGTTAAAGCTGGCAGGGGGCGAGAGCTTTGATTTGGACTCCCATCTGCTTTCAAGTCAACTTCCAATAAAAAGTTTTTCTCAAAAACCCCGTGTCCTAGCACTGGCTCCTGGCGCATCAGGCAGAAATAAAACCCAACATGCTGGCTCCCTGCCCATGACAGGAAGATGAAAACTGAATTACAGCTGTGAAGGCCCCTTTTCCTGAAGCCCAGCTGCAGAAGCCATTGTCCTCCTTGGCTGCAGAGGAGAGAGGGCCATAGTCTTCAGAGCTCAGTCTGGGCTCAGGGGATCCTCGGAGACCTGTATCCTGGTGAGCCAAGGAGGAAGCAGACAGCAGGGAGGCCAATCAGCAGTTATGGGCAAGTCATTTAAAGCCCTCCCGTTTCCTGCCTCCAACACCTGGAATTAGGTGAAACCCCCAACTCCCCACCGCAGCCTCCAAGGCCCTGCACGCTCCCTCCCTGAGCTCATCTGTGCCGCTTCTCTCTGGTCACTCAGCTCTAGCCACACCGAGCTCCTCACCATCTAAAAATATTCCCTTAGCTGGGCGCAGTGGCTCACACCTGTAATCCCAGCACTTTGGGGGGCCGAGGCAGGTGGATCACTTGAGGTCAGGAGTTCGAGACCAGCCTGGCCAACATGGTAAAACCCTATCTCTACTAAAAATACATAAATTAGCTGGGCGTGGTGGCAGGTGCCTGTATTCCCAGCTACTCAGGAGGCTGAGGCAAGAGAATCGCTTGAATGTGAGAGGCAGAGGTTGCAGTGAGCCAAGATCCTGCCACTGCACTCCAGCCTGGGAGAGAGTGAGACTCCATCTCAAAAAAAAAAAAAAAAAAAAAGGATTCCCTCTTTCTGTCACTGTCATAGCATGCTTTTATTGATTTAGTTTTCGTAGCAGCTGTCACTATCTCGAGTTATTTGCTTAGCTGTCTACTGTTACTCTCCCCACAAAAGGATACAAAGCTCCATGAAGGCAGGGTCTGTCTAGTTCATCCTGGGAACTCAACATGTGCTTGATGCATTGTAGGTGTGGTGGATACATGTTGCTGTGTAACAAACATCCCCAGAGCTTAGCGGCTGATAACGGCAATTATTTATCTTTCACAGTTTCTGTGGGTGAGGAATGGGAAGGGCTAGGCTGGGTGGTTCTGTCAGGGTTCAGGGTCTCTCATATAATCACAGTCAGCAGCTGCAGCAGGAGCAGCTGAGGGTTGGCTGGGCATCTCTTGCCTTAGGCCTTGGCATGAGATCTGGGTCGCAGCTCCCTTACAGTACGGCAGAAACAGGGCGGTTGGACTGTTCACGTGGTGACCAAAAGCTTTCAGAGAGACTGTTCCAGCAAAGCTGCAGAAGTTGCATCTCTGTCCCTGTTATGTCCTAGCGTCGTAAGTTACACAGTGTCATTTCCTCTGTGCTCTATCATCAGCAAGCCCACCTACATTCAGGGGAAGGGAGCTGCACCCTCCTGTCTTTCTGGGAAAAGGCTCACAGAATTTGGGGCCGTATTTTAAAGCCATGACAGGAGGTAATCGACAGCTATCTGTGTAAGTGAATGTTTTTTTTTGTTGTTTGTTTGTTTGTTTTTATTTTTTTTTTTTTTTGAGACAGAGTCTCGCTCTGTTGCCAGACTGGAGTGCAGTGGTGCGATCTTGGCTCACTGCAACCTCCGCCTCCTGGGTTCAAGCAATTCTCCTGCCTCAGCCTCCTGAGTAGCTGGGACTACAGGTGCACACCACCATGCCCGGCTGATTGCTGTATTTTAGTGGAGATGGGGTTTCACTATATTGGTCAGGATGGTCTCGATCTCTTGACCTCGTGATCCGCCCGCCTTGGCCTCCCAAAGTGTTGGGATTACAGACGTGAGCCACCGCGCCTGACTCGTGAATGTTGATTAAGTTAATTTGCTACGAGAGACCAGATAAGGAAAGCTGGCAGCCATCAACACTTGGATGAGGCTCGTGAAACCACTGGAAACGTCCTTGGCTCATCAGCCTGACAGCTTTTGCACGTCTCAGTGTCCCTTGAAAAGCCACGGCTGGATTATATTTAGCCAGTGATGACACGATGCTGGGAGTTTCCCAAAGTGTGGGATGAATGTGGTGTGTGACATGACTTCAGGTGACATGTAGACAAGGCGTTAAACGGCAATGAATCACAGATTATGTTAGCCTGTTTTCAATTCTCTTTCACTCACTCATCACCTCAAGAAGAAAATTTCCGCCAAGTGCTAAAACGCTGTCAATAATGCTCTGATACTTTGCTAATCTCCTTTTATATCAGAGAAAAAGCAGCCAACACCCAGGCAGGCAAGTGTCTACTCTCAATTTGAAAACATTGTTTCCTTTTCATGTTTACTTTTACAATGCTCTACTCCTGGCTTAGTGGTTTTCAATTTTAAACGGTGATACAAAGTATCTGTTTAATCTCGGCTCACCACAACCTCAGCCTCCTGGGTTCAGGCAATTCTCCTGCCTCAGCCTCCTGAGTAGCTGGGACTACAGGCACGCACCACCATGCCCAGCTAATTTTTGTATTTTTAGTAGAGACGGGGTTTCACCATGTTGACCAGTATGGTCTCGATCTCTTGACCTCGTGATCCACCCTCCTCGGCCTCCCAAAATGCTGGGATTATAGGCTTGAGCCACTGCGCCCGGCCGATTTTGTCTTTTTTTTGAGACAGGGTCTCACTCTGTCACCAAGGCTGCAGTACCGTGGCTCAGTCATGGCTCACTGCAACCTCTACCTCCCAGGCTCAAGCAGTCCTCCCACCTCAGCCTCCTGGGTAGCTGGGACTACAAGTGTGTGCCACCATGCCTGGCTAATATTTTGTATTTTTGGCAGAGTCAGAGTTTTGCCATGTTGCCCACCCAGGCCAGTCTTGAACTCCTGGGCTCAAGTGATTGCCTGCCTAGGCCTCCCAAAGTGCTGGGATTACAAGTGTGAAGTTTTTAATTAATTATTTTCTTTAGAGACAAGGTCTCACTCTGTAGCCCAGCCTGGAGTGTAGTAGGGCCATCCTACTTTACTGTAGCCTCCAACTCCTGGGCTCAAGCGATCCTCCCATCTCAGCCTCCTGAGTAGCTGGGACTACAGGTGAACACCACCACACCTGGCTCTTTTGCAGAGACAGGGTCTCACCACGTTGCCCAGGCTGGTCTTGAATGCCTAGGCTCAAGCGATCTGCCCACCACAGCCTCCCAGAGTGATGGATTACAGGTGTGAGCTACCACTCCTGGCCAGATTGTGTACTTCTTTTCTCTTTTTTTCCAAGACAGATTTTCGCTCTTGTTGCCCAGGCTGGAGTGCAATGGCACGATCTCAGCTTACTGCAACCTCAGCCTCCCAGGTTCAAGCAATTCTCCTGTCTCAGCTTCCCAAGTACCTGGGATTACAGGTGTGCACCACCACACCCAGCTAATTTTGTATTTTTTTAGTAGAGATAGGGTTTCACTATGTTGGTTAGGCTGATCTCTAACTCCTAATCTCAAGTGATCTATCCGCCTCAGCCGCCCAAAGTGCTGGGATTACAAGCGTGAGCCACCGCACTGGGCCCAGATTGTGTATTTCTAATAAGCCTCCAGGTGATGCTGATGCTGCTGGTGTGGGGACCACACTGAGAAGGTAGCAGGTTCTTGAAGAAAATCTGGTGTATAGCTGGGTGCAATAGCTCATGCCTGTAATTCGAGCACTTTGGGAGGCTGAGGCGGGTGGATCACTTGAGGTCAGGAGTTCAAAACAAGCCTGGCCAACATGGTCAAACCCCATCTCTACTAAAAATACAAATATTAGCTGGTGCAGGGCATGCACCTGTAATCCCAACGACTGGGGTGGCGGAGGCAGGAGAATCACTTGAACCTGGGAGGTAGAGGTTGCAGTAAGATGAGATTGCTCCACTGCACTCCAGCCTGGGCAACAGAGTGAAACCCTGTCTCAAAAAAAAAAAAAAAAAAATCTCGTGTGCTACGACTGTGCATCTCCTTCCACCTCTGGGGTTACTGACACCACATTCCTAGCTTCATATAGGCCATGGCTGAAGTATTTACACCAAGAAAATCAACAGACACTACAAATCAGAGTTCAATTTGTCTTGCGGCCTTAAGGAAGTGACAGAAAAATCAGTACAATTTACAATAAATTATATACACATATATATACACACACATATACACACACATATATACTATATACACACATATATACACACATATATACTATGTACACACACATATACACACATATACACACACATATATACTATGTACACACATATACACACATATATACTATGTACACACACATATACACACATATATACACGCATATATACACACATATACTATATACACATATATACTATGTACACATATATACACATATATACTATGTACACACACATATACACACATATATACACACATATATACTATGTACACATATATACACATATATACTATGTACACACACATATACACACATATATACACACATATATACTATATACACACACATATACACACATATATACACGCATATATACACACATATACTATATACACATATACTATGTACACATATATATACTATGTACACACACATACACACACATATACTATATACACATATACACACACATACACACATATACTATATACACACATATATACACACACTATATACACACATATACACACACATATACACACATATACACACACATATATACTATAAACACACATATACACACATATACACATATATACTATATACACACATATATACTCACATATATACACACATATATACTATATACACATACACACACATATACACACACATATACACACATATACTATGTACACACACATATACACACACATATACTATGTACACACACATACACACACATATACTATATACACATATACACACACATACACACATATATACTATATACACACATATATACACACATACTATATACACACATATATACACACACATATATACTATACTATACACACACATATACTATGTACACACACATATATACACACATATATACTATATACACACATATATACTATATACACACATATACACACATACTATGTACACACACATATATACACACATATATACTATATACACACATATACACACATATATACTAGATACACACATATACACACATATATACTATATACACACATACACACACATATATACACACATATACTATATACACACATATACACACATATACACGCATATATACACACATATATACTATATACACATATACTATGTACACACATATATACACATATATACTATGTACACACACATATACACACACATATACTATGTACACACACACATATACACACACATATACTATATACACATATACACACACATACACACATATATACTATATACACACATATATACACACATACTATATACACACATATATACACACACACATATACTATACACACACATATATACACACATATACACAGACATATATACTATAAACACACATATACACACATACACACATATATACTATATACACACATATATACTCACATATATACACACATATATACTATATACACATACACACATATATACACACATATATACACACATATATACACACATATATACTATATACACACATATATACACACATATATACTATATACATACATATTTACACATACTAACTTATACATTCTCCTCCAGAGAAGCAGTTGTTAAATTTTTTTTTTTTTTGAGACAGAGTTTCGCTCTTGTTACCCAGGCTGGAGTGCAATGGCGCGATCTCGGCTCACTGCAACCTCCGCCTCCTGGGTTCAGGCAATTCTCCTGCCTCAGCCTCCTGAGTAGCTGGGATTACAGGCACGCGCCACCATGCCTGGCTAATTTTTGTATTTTTAGTAGAGATGGGGTTTCACCATGTTGACCAGGATGGTCTCGATCTCTTGACCTCGTGATCCACCCGCCTCGGCCTCCCAAAGTGCTGGGATTACAGGCGTGAGCCACCGCGCCCGGCCAGTTGTTATTTACCGCATCCCACTGGCTGTTCAGGTAAGTATAGAACAACCGTGTAAACACATGTGTCCTGGATTAGGGACTGGCAAACTTTTTCTGTAAAGACACAAACAGTAAATGTTTTAAGTTTTGTTGGCTAAAAAGTTTCTGTTAAAAAAAAAATCAGCTCTAATGTCATAGCTCAATAGCCAGAGACAATATATAAAATGAGCAACCATGGCTGTTTTCAAACAAGACTTTATTTACAGACACTGAAATTTAAACTTCACATCATTTTCACATCAGGAGATATTCTTCTTTTGCTATTTTTTCCCCAACCAGCTAAAAATCGGCGGGCGCAGTGGCTCATGCCTGTAATCCCAGCACTTTGAGAGGCCAAGGTGGGCAGAGCACCTGAGGTCAGGAGTTCGAGAGCAGCCTGGCCAACATGGTGAAACCCTGTCTCTACGAGAAACTCAGAAATTAGCTGTAGTGGCACACAGCTGTAATCCGAGCTATTCAGGAGGCTAAGGCAGGACACTCACTTGAACCTGGGAGGCGGAGGTTGCAGTGAGTTGACATTGTGCCACTGCACTCCAGCGTGGGCGACAGAGCAAGATTCTGAAATAAATAAATAAAAAAAAGGGAAGGGAGGGGACAAGGGGAGGGAGGGAGAGGAAGTGGGGAAAGGAACTTTTTTTTTGAGACAGAGTCTTGTTCTGTCGGCAGGCTGGAGTGCAGCGCAGTGACGTGATCTCGGCTCACTGCAACCTCTGCCTTTTGGGTTCAAGCAATTCCCATCTCAGCCTCTGGAGCAGCTGGGACTACAGGCGCGTGCCACCATGCCCGGCTAATTTTTTGTATTTTTCTTAGTAGAGACGGGGGTAGAGGGGTGGTTTCACCATGTTGGCCAGGATGGTCTGGATCTCCTGACTTTGTGATCCGCCCACCTCAGCCTCCCAAAGTCCTGGGATTACAGGCATAAGCCATTGCACTGGGCAGAAGAAACCATTTTTAGCTCATAGACCAGATCTGGCCCACAGGTTGTAGTACTCCTCACTCTCTTTTAGATCATACCCAAAAAGGTGCAGAGCTGGGACTCAAACCTAGGTAAGACCTGAAATACAAGATCTCAAGCAGAGAAAGCAGGAAGTGCACAGGCAGTTAGGTCGGAATGAGCTTGTGCTCCAAGGATGGAAAGACCCATGTGGCTGAACAGCAATGAGCAAGGGGGAACAAAGCAGGGCATGGAAGCCAAGTTCGGGGGGCTTCATAAGCCTGAATACAAGGTTTCGAATAGTCCAAGTTCAGCTAAGAGCCCTCTGGATGCATTGAGTGGCCTTGATATTTGTATTTTTAGTCTATCTATTTATACCCACATACATACTTTTTCTGTAAAGACCCAAACAGTAAATGCTTTAAGCATTTGTATATGTGTGTGTATGTATATATGAGGGGGGGGTTCCTGCTCTGTCCCTAGGCTGGTGGCAGTGGCACTGTCACAGCTCACTGCAGCCTCAACCTCCTGGGCTCAAGTGGTCCTCCTGCCTCAGCCTCCCGAGTAGCTGGGACCGCAGGCTTGCACCACGACTCCCAGCCAATTTTTTTTTTTTTTTTTTTTTTTTGAGACGGAGTTTCGCTCTTGTTGCCCAGGCTGGAGTGAAATGGCGCGATCTCGGCTCATCGCAACCTCTGCCTCCTGGGTTCAGGCAATTCTCCTGCTTCAGCCTCTGAGTAGCTGGGATTACAGGCACGCGCCACCATGCCCAGCTAATTTTTTGTATTTTTAGTAGAGACGGGGTTTCACCATGTTGACCAGGATGGTCTCGATCTCTTGACCTCGTGATCCACCCGCCTCGGCCTCCCAAGTGCTGGGATTACAGGCGTGAGCCACCGCGCCCGGCCCAATTTTTATATTTTTGTAGAGATGGAGTCTTGCTATGTTGCCCAGGCTGGTTTTGAACTGAGCTCAAGTGATCCTCCCACCTTGGCCTGCCACAGTGTTGGGATTACAGGCATGAGCCATAGTGTCTGGCTGATTTTATTTTTAAAAGGCTCCTCAGCCTGCAGCCATGTGCAGAACAGAGCCTGGAACTTCAAAAGAATGTAGCAAAGCATGGCAGAGAGGCAGCTGTCCTGTCTTCCAGGAGACAGATATGGATGATGTGACTGCTGAGAATGGGTGGACGTGGGCTGTATTTTGGAGGCAAGGCCAAGTCCGAAGGATTTGCTGAGAAATTCATAGCAGGTGAATAGAGAACAACTCCAGGGTGTCCAGTACCCTCCCGTGAGCCTTGTGAGTGAGGCTGATGGTCCCATTTCACAGATGGGGAACAGGAGGCCCCTGGGGTCCAATACCCTCCCGTGAGCCTTGTGAGTGAGGCTGACTGCTGCGGTCCAGCCGCGGCAGAGTCCAAGGGGTCCCTGAGGTGGGCTAGGCGTTGGCGACAGGCAGCAGAAGAACTACACGAACTCGGAGGCTGTGTGAAATCTGCTTCCCTTTATTGCGAGTGAGTGATTTTTTATACTTTTATTTTTGGCTTAGATACAGGTTAAGCAGAAAGCTATTTAGGTCATCAGACTTTTGTGGTTACAGAGTTAGACATTAAGTAGACAAAAATCATTTGTTTTACTGATTTATAGGTATAGAAAGTTCATCAGAGTAATTTGTAGCAAAGATAATTCTGGGAAATAATTTTTTAATTACTGTCTTGTCCTATTTCTATGTTAATGTGTAACTTTTATGATCTCGATTAAAGGGGTATTGAGTGCATGATCTATCAGGTGATAGACACTGATGTCAAGCTGAACTTAGTGTATCCTTGACCACACTTTGTGCTTTTTATTCTGTTCCAAAGTTTTTCTGTCTTGTTTAACTTTTCCATACTGGTCTCCTTCTCCTTGGCAGCACTTCTTAAAGTATTTTTTCTAATTGTTGCAGGATGGATAGTTTCTGTTCTTTAGTGCACAAGCACCAGGGGGGTCCTGATCGTGCTAAGCATTCCATAAAGTTTAATGTGTAATAGGGAACCCGGATACCGTCTTTGTTGATCATTCCTATCCCATTTTCATTATAAGCTCCTGTGTAGGGTAGGGTGGTTCTGGGAACCTAATTACTTTGCTGTTAACATGGCTCCCTTAGGGGGTACCACAATCTTTCATGTCTTTTATAAGCTACCCTTGGTGGTCTTGAACGGTGGGGAGTAGATTTTTGTACTCATGCTTCTTCACTTGTTTTTCCACTCTTAGGATGGGTGAGGGAGTGACTTTTTTCTGTAGAATTTCTGCCTGTTGTAAATTTAACATAAATTGCTTAATGGTATTTCCAGGCTTAAATTCTTTTCCTAGTATATCTAGGATGCTATGACGCATTCTGGACGTTCGGTGGTCGTAAGTGTGTTTGTTGGAGAGGGTTTTTTCAGTGTAACATTAGCTAAATGATTAATTTTCTGATTAGCAAGAAAGTAAATTAAGCAAACAATTCCCAGGAATTCTCCCACATACCCAAGAAAATTAATCCCCATGCCTCATCCTTTTCCCAGAAGCTTTCCTTGAAGCCCTCTTCTCCACATCTGGACCTTGTCACGCAATATGGTTGGAAAAGGACGCGGCAGCTGACGGTCCCATTTCACAGATGGGGAACAGGAGGCCCCTGGGGTCCAAAACCCTCCTATGAGCCTTGTGGGTGAGGCTGATGGTCCCATTTCACAGATGGGGAACAGGAGGTCCCTGGGGCCCAATACCCTCCTATGAGCCTTGTGAGTGAGGCTGATGGTCCCATTTCACAGATGAGGAAACTGGAGGCCCCTGGGGTCCAATACCCTCCTATGAGCCTTGTGAGTGAGGCTGATGGTCCCATTTCACAGATGGGGAACAGGAGGCCCCTGGGGTCCAATACCCTCCTATGAGCCTTGTGAGTGAGGCTGATGGTCCCATTTCACAGATGAGGAAACTGGAGGCCCCTGGGGTCCAATACCCTCCTATGAGCCTTGTGAGTGAGGCTGATGGTCCCATTTCACAGATGAGGAAACTGGAGGCCCCTGGGGTCCAATACCCTCCTATGAGCCTTGTGAGTGAGGCTGATGGTCCCATTTCACAGATGGGGAACAGGAGGCCCCTGGGGCCCAATACCTTCCTATGAGCCTTGTGAGTGAGGCTGATGGTCCCATTTCACAGATGAGGAAACTGGAGGCCCCTGGGGTCCAATACCTTCCCATGAGCTTGTGAAGTTGATTCTCGTGGCTTCGAGGGTCGAGTCCCTCGCGCCGGGTCCCCCCCGCCAGCACCTGGGTCTCAGGGCTGCGCCCCCTCCTCGCACCTGACCACAAACCCCGTCCCCACCGATGAGCTGATCCTCCCCAATCCCAAGCACCCCGCGCCCTCCCGCCACTTCACCGGTGGCCTCAGGAAAGCGTTTGCTGAAGGTACCGGCTCCTGAGGCGAGGAAGCTGAGGCAGGAGGTAACTCACCCTGCCGCCCGCGCGTGTGGGAAGCCCCTGCAGCCCCGGGGATTTATCTGGAGGAAGGCCTCGGCTGCGGCACCCTGAACTGCTGACCGTCCCACAGAGGGGATCCTCGGAAAACGAGGGGGAAAACTAGGGCGTCAAGACCCGTCTCACGCCGCACCGCCTTCCTAAAGCTGAGCCGCCGCCGTCGCCGCGCCGGCCACGCGAGCGCTGCCATTGCGCATGCGCCCTGCCGGGCCCCTCCCCCTCCCCCTCAGTCGGCGGGAAGAGGTGGAATCGGCTCGTGCGCAGGCGCTTATTGGGAGCGCGGCTCGGCAGGGCAGGGGATCTTGGAGCTCGCCTCCGCGCGGCGCTCAGCGCGCAGGCGCGAGCTGGCAGTTTCATACGGCGTTGGCTTGTTAAGTGCGCACGCGCGGGAATATCTGGCAGAAAGCAGGCGAGCCTGGGCCGGCGCGGGGCCTTGTGGGAGGGCTTAAGGAAGTAAAATGGCGGACCTGGCCAACGAAGGTAGGGGAGGCGCCGTCGGGGACCGGCTGGAGGCCGGAGAACGGGCGGCGGGAGGACCAGGGGCCACAAGTCCGTGTGGAGAGCACCGCTAAGTGCGAGGGTCCCGTCAGGTCCGGGCTTGCGTCCTGGCGGGCCCCGCAGCCGCCCCGCATTGCGTTCCCTCAGGCCGGACTCTTCGGCCCGGCCCATCACTCCCGGCAGCCCCGGCCCCTGCTGTCGTCTGGCTAGAGGAGCCGGGAGGTCGCTGGGGTCGCGGCCCTAAGGCGTCTCTGCGACGCAGCCAGGCTTGGGGCCGAAGGGGGCGGGAGGCGCGGCCCCAGTGCCTCGCCACGGATGTAAATACACCTTGGGGCCTGGTCGTGGCCCGGAGCGCGCCACGCTCCCTCCCCGCCCCCTCGTCCTCGGCCGTCCCGCATCTCCCCTTCCCCGGCCTGGCTGCCCATCTCCTAAGCCCGTGAGGCCCTCGTCTTCCGCGGGCCAGCCCCACGCCGCAGACGGAGGAAGCCCAGGCGGTTTTCACCCCGTCCCTGCCCCGAACTCGGCCTCCACTTCCCGCCAGTTCCCCCCGGATCCTTCGGGGCGCCTCGTCTCCCCCTCATTTAGGGCCCACCGCAGTATCTGGGCCGCCGAAAGCCCTGGCTGCCTTTTGGCCCTTTTTGCTGCACTTCCAGACAGAGACCGACCGTGCGATTCCCTCCTCTGTGGAGCGCTGACAGCCCGCCTGAGTGTTTTTGACGAGGTTACGCTTCCAGATCCCCCAGAGAAGGCACCGTAAGACTGATGTCTGCTTCCATCCACAGTCGTGTTGCCATCGCTGTAGCTTCAGGACTTCTGAGGGCTATTTTTAGCTTCCCCCTTTTGTAGTTTGCACAAATGCAGGCAAGCTCTCTACCTTTCTGGCCCTGATTCCCCCATCCGGTGCTCCCTGTGACTGAAGGGTTTTCCATACCGAATTGCACTAATGAATGAATGATGATAGGAAGTGCTCGGTCTCGTGGAGCATCTGGGGTAGTACCAGTTATGGTGCAAAGTCTTGACATACTGTTTTCCCTGGTATGAGGTATAGATACTTCTAGCCCCATTCACTTGGTGAGGAAACTGAGTTAGAATAGTTAAGTCGCTTATCCAAGGCATGTCACACAGCTGGGAAGGAGCAGGACTGTGAACCAAGGTGGTCTGGCTTCAGATGCCAGACCACGGGTGCTCAGTCCCTGCATATTCCGATTCTGTGTGGTGTTGGGGGCAGACCCTGTGCATCTGTACAGGTAGCAGCACAGGTGGTCTCCCTGATAATCTTGGCCATTTTATGCTACATCTCTCTTTGTGTTTTTGAGACGGAGTCTTGCTTTGTCGCCCAGGCTGGAGTGCAGTGGCGCAATCTCGGCTCACTGCAACCTCCACCTCCCGGATTCAAGCTGTTCTTCTCCTGCCTCAGCCTCTCGAGTACTTGGGATTACCACAGCCAGCGCACCACCACACCCAGCTAATTTTTGTATTTTTAGTAGAGACGGGGTTTTACCATGTTGACCAGATTGGTCTCGATCTCCTGACCTCGTGATCCTCCCACCTTGGCCTTCCAAAGTGCTGGGATTACAGGCTACCCAGCGTGGCCACTGCGCCCAGCTGCTATCTTTTTTTAAGATAAAGGAGCCCGTGGAGGGTTGTAGCATTCCAACTCATGAGATCCAGTTACACAGGGACTGGATAGATGGGAATCAGTAGGACGTATTTTATGTATTTACATCCTGAGCCCATATAGTTTCTTGAACTCAGGACTCATGTCCATCATCATCTTTTAACATCTCCATTTGAATGTGTCATAGGCACATCTTAGAGCGTTTCCAAAACAAAATCCTTATCTCCCCATCACACCTGCCCAGCCCACAGTATTTCTCCCATTGTAGTTAGGCAGGTCCATTCTTTGAATTCCTCAGGCCCCAAACCTTGAAGTCACCCCAGGTTTCCCTCTTTCTCATACTCCACAGCAAATCCTGTCTTTTCTACCTTAAAATTATGTCCAAAGGGTGACCATTTCTCTCCACCAACACTGTCAATGCTTGGGCCCCCCTTTCCCTCCACCCTTGCCCGTCTGAAAACTTCTCAACCCATAGTGATCCCCAATACCTCTCTGTCCTTCTCTCTCGCCATTCTCTGCTTGATTTAAAATTGTTTCCAAAGGGTGACCACTTCTCCCTACCAACACTGCCAATGCTTGGGCTCCCCATTCCCTTTACCCCTACCCATCTGAAAATTTCTTAACCCGTAGTGGCCCCCGATACCTCCCTGTCCTCCTCTCTCACCATTCTCTGACTCGCTCTGTCCTAACTACTCTGGCTTTTCGGTTTTCTTGAAATGTTCCATACACTCCCCACTTTTAGCCTATTCTCCTGCTGATTCCTCTAATTGAAACAGTTTTCCCCCAATACCCCCATGGCTCACTTCTGGTTTTTACTCAAATGTTACTTTATTAATGAGAGCTCTGGTCACCTATTTCAAATTATATCCATGTTCTCTATTCCGTTCACCCAGCTTGATTTTCCTGCAGAGCTCTAACAATCTGGCATGCTCGATGTTACTTGCATGTTTGCCCCATGTAAGATCCATTAGGTCAGGGATTTTTATGTCATGATCACTGATTGATCCCTTGCAACTAGGACGGTGCCTGGCCCAGAGTAGGTATCCAAGAAATATTGGTTGAATGAATGAATTTACCAGTGAGGACCCTGTTGTGAGCAATACATTTGAGCACAAAGGGGAAAATATGGGTTGCCCTTTTCCAGGGGATACTGTTTTCCAGCATATGTTGTACCTGTGAGCTGTTGCTTGTAAATGGCATAGTTGAATTGGTAAGGGCCAAAGAGAGAAATGGAATGTTTTGAACTTCACTTTTTTCCCTTGTAAATGTTACATTCACCTAGCACGTTGCCTCTGACACTAGTTCTGGGATAGCTGTCCTCAGGAAATCAAACCTTAGTGGAATTTGTGCCTCAGCTATCCCTGCCATCCTTTAATCGGTCATTGTGTGTTTCTTGAACACTCCATTTCTGGTTTTGGCTTGTACAGCCTGCAAGGATGTTTAATGTCTTATTCACTGTGTGAAGTGGGACCTCCTTGCCTGTGCCTTTTGAAGCTTTAGGGACCGCCCCATGGTCATGTGTTTGCTCTTGCTGTTTAAGCTCCAGTCAGATGCCCCTTTGGCTTCTACCCTGTCAGACTGAGATCCTAAGTTGCTCCCCCTCACACCAAGTCCCTCCTCCACCCATTTGCTGTCTCTCTTCTCTGAGCCCATCCCACCTCTGTGTCAGGCTGAGTGGTGGCTGTCCACCCCAGCTGGGCATCAGTATCACCTAGGGAAATTTCCTAAAACCACAGATACTCAGTCCCCACGCCCTGCAGATTCCGATTCTCTGTAATGTTGGGTGGGTCCTGGGCCTCTGTACAGGTAGCAACACAGGTGATTCTCATGCGCAGCCAGGGTTGAGACCTGCTGGTTTGAGTAGGAGAGGGTAGGTGTCTCTGTTTTTGTACAAGGAAATGTTTTCAGTTGTGTAAAGCATCTTGTTGGCCTTTGTCACCATGGTGATCGCCTCGTGGATGGTGACAGCAACTCTCACAGCCCTTCCTTGGTAGTCCTGTGGTCTATGACTTTTACAGTCCACCTGAGTGCTTTTCCCCGGAGAGTGTGTGTGCGTGTTTCACCCTTGTGTCCAGGGGTAAGTCTCCCCCGCTTGGCATTTCACCATGGATGTCTCCCAGACACGTTACTCATCCTGTCTCTGGAGTTATTCTGCATTGTAGGCTGATATCAGGATTTGAAGGCAGAGTTTTGTTCCTGGCAGAGGTAAAGAAGACTGGGAAGAGGGTGAGCAAAGCACATTTGAACTCCAGAAATCTTGGATTCTAGATCCTGACATGAAACGCCCTGTTGGCCTGTGGACATGTGGGTGGAAACCCGGGAGACGGTGTGAAGCAGGGCTCTCACCTTTGTTTGGCGCAGTTGACATTTTGATCGTTCTCTGTTGCGGGGAGGGGGGCTGTCCTGTGCATTATAGGATGTTTAGCAGCACAGTGGCATCCTTGAAGGTAGTCACCAGATGCCGGTAGCGCATACCTTCCCCTCATCCCTGGGGTCATCATGACAAAAAAAAAAATGTCTCCTGACATAGCCCTGGGGAGTGAGGGTGGGGGGTTGCAGAATCACCCCCAGGTGACAGACTCACTGGTATTAATGGTGGGGACACAGGCTTCAGTCCTCATCAAGTACAGTGTGTGTGTGTGTGTGTGTGTGTGTGTGTGTGTGTGTGTGTGTTTTGAGACGGAGTCTTACTCTGTTGCCAGGCTGGAGTGCAGTGGCGCAGTCTTGGCTCACTGCAACCTCCGCCTCCTGGGTTCAGGCGATTCTCCTGCCTCAGCCTCCCCAGTAGCTGGGACTGCAGGTGTTCACCAACACACCTGGCTAATTTTCGAATTTTTAGTAGAGATGGGGTTTCACCATGTTTGCCAGGGTGGTCTCAATCTCTTGACCTCATGATCCGCCTGCCTCCGCCTCCCAGAGTGCTGGGATTACAGGTGTGAGCCACCGTGTCCGGCCCTGAATTTGTGTTTAACTCTGCTGTCCACTCTCTGAGTAATCTGGGGCAAATTTCTTAACCTCTTTGAGCCCCAGTGTCCACACCAATGAAATGGGAATAATGATAACCATACCTACCTCGCAGTTGCTGTGAGCACTGGAGGAGTTAATACACATCCATTATTTAGCACCAGTCTTCACTCATAGTAAACACTCAGATCTCTGTTTCTACTACAGTGCACTTTGTTCCAGACACATTCAGCTTAAGGGCTCAGCAAAGAGTCTCCATTGTGTGGGTGAACTTGCCCCGTTCAGAGTTGGCCCTGGGCTGAGCCCCTGGTACGAGAGCAGCAGGGCCTGGGCTATGGGTCCGCCTAAGTTCTGTCCTGCCTGTCACTTAGTGATCCCAGCCTCAGCACTACAGACATCTGGGGTCAAGTAATAGTAATTCTCTGTCGTGGGCTGCTGCCCTGTGCACTGTAGGATCCAGGATTTTAATCAGGATCCCTGGCCTCTGCCCCACCAGATGCTAATAGCACACCCCCTCCTCACACCCACCAGTCGTGACAACTGAAATGTCTCCGGATATTGCCGGTGTCCCCTGGAGGGGGCAGAATTGCTTCCAGTTGAGAACCACTGATTTAAAAGCCTGACCAGGTAAGAGTTGAGAGATTTCAAGGATAGTTTGGCATTTCTCAGTTTGCACCATGTTAACTTAATACCTAGCCCCTGAGAGGATGAGATGCAATTGATTTTTTTGGTTTGGTAGAACTGAAATAATTGGAACCTTATATCAGCTTTTGGAAAATTCTCATGAATTTATGATAAAAACTAACTCTGGGATTTTTCCTGAGAGCAGAATGTGTGCTTTCACCTCAGCTGTGCCTCCTGTATCTGTAGCAGAAGGGGCCTGATGGTACCTGAGGGGTGTCCAGGCTGCAAAATCTTTATACACTTTGAAGAGACTTTGCATTTTGCCCAGAATCCTTTGTATGGACAGAAAAGCCCTCACTGGGCTTCTGCAAAATGTTTCAAACAAATCTTCAGCCTGTCTCGCCATTTACCAGAAAATGGGATTTTCCCGGCACCCTCGTGCATTCACTGGGTATTAGGGTCAGTCTGAGTCTGATGTGTGCACCTTCTCTGAGATGGTTGGAGTGAGTAGAGGCTACAGGAAGGGGGTGAACTTCGAATGGCATTTGGAGGAGGCACAGTGTCTGGGGGGAGAAGGGGGGTTGAATAATGGCCTCCTGAGTGAGTTCAGACAGCAAATAGGCCTGGGTGTAGTGGGAGATGGAGGGCCATTTGGGGAAAGGTGAGATGCAGTTGGGGAATCCGAGAAGAGAGTGCCATTCATGGAAACTTACCAGAGAACCGCAAGAGCTGCAGAGATGACTGGTGTTGGCTTGGCTGGGCATTGGTAGCTCTCCATGGTACTTTGAAGCAATCATGAGGCAGCTGGGCTTGCTTCTTTACCTATTCAGGGTCTAGAGGTGGTGTTTTCTTTGTTCTAAGGGGTCTTGGTGGAGTGGTGTTCTGTTTGACTCTGCCCGACACAGTAGAGAATAACACGGCCTGAGACCTCAGGGTAAAGCTTCCCACCACCACCTTCCGCATGGCCACAGTTTGCTTCCTTCCTCAGTAGTCTTGGCACTTGGAACTGCTACACAGCACTGGCTGTGGATCTCAGCCCTGGATGGGCTTCTCACTTGTTTAAGGAGGTTGTCGGGATAAAACTACTGCCTGAGCCGCACCATTGGAGATGGTTCCAGGAGTTTCAGGGTGTCTGTGGTTTTAAAGAGCCTCACAGATGTTTAACAACATGAAGCCAGAGTCGAAACAGGCAGAAGTTGCAAGCTTGCTTGAAGGGCAAGCAGACATATTTAATTTGGTCCATTTAGGTTTTTGTTTGTAATGAGGAGCCAACACTTAAAATTCTGAGATTTCAAAGGGGGAAAAAGTCGTATTTCTGATGTCTCTCAAAAAAACAGCAACCACCCTTGGCCTGCGTTCTTGCACAGCAGTGGTTTGTCAGCGCTAAGGAATGGCTGCCGCCTGTGGATAGATTAAATTGGATATTGTGGTCTCCACCATGTTGCTTGGGGCCTAGCCCACTTCCTTCTCATCCAGTGCCTGTGACGTTGGTTGGTATTTGCGTTTCAACCCTGTTATGCACCCTCCTAGACTCTGCATTCTCTTCCCTTAGAGTACTCCTTAGCATAAAGCACTTCACGGTCTGTAATTAATTTAGAATTTAGTGTCCTTGGAATGCTAGAACTCAAGAGATAGCACATGGCAGTGGTTCTCAAAGATGGTCCGGGGCCCCTGCCATCCCCAAGACCTTTTCAAGGGGACTGCAAGTTCAGTCTATCAAGCCAGTCGTTAAAGAGTTGTGTCAAAGTGTAAAATAATGCTACTCTTCTCACTGATTTTTTTTGTTTCTTTTTGAAATACTTATTTTTCATAACAATGTGTCATTTAGATAAACCTTTCTGGAGTTTATTATGATCTTAAATAAATATTTTGAAATTTTCTTGGGTTTCATTTCTAATGCTGTATCAATAGTAGCTACATCCCACATTTACAAAAGCTCTTGAGGATGTTGAGTCATTGACAGGCGTGGAAAGGAGTCCCGAGACTAGCAAGTTTGAGAACCACTGGCGTGTGCTAGCAGAGCCTCAATGTCCAGTGAGGGTTTCTCCGCTGCCTGGCCAACACTGAGTTCTAAACCGGGGCCGACCAGCACATTCCTGTTGGCAACTTGTGGCACGGTGGGAAGCCCCTGGATCGGCTGTCCTTGGTTTGTGTCTTGCCTCCTGCCCCAGAACCTGGGGCAAGTTGTCTGACCCTAGCTCCTGCATCTGTAAAATGGGAACGATGATAAGCAAGTCTGAGGATTGTGGTGTGAGAGAGAATATACTTCTGGTAATTGACCCACTGGAATGTGGAGGTACATGTTGGTTACTGCTAGTGTGATTCTCCTAAGTGGATGCCTGAGTAGAGAGAAAGCACCCTGTTGAGTTATACCAGGGTTTTTCCACCTCAGTATTCTTGACATCGGGGCTGGTGGTGGCCATCTTGTGCATTGTAGGATGTTGGGCAGCCCCTCTAGCCTCTACTCATGTGGAGCCAATAGCACCCAGTCATCCCACCGATCCACTCCCAGTCATGACAAGATAAAAGGTCTGCAGACACTGTCCCGTGTCTCCTTAGTGGCAGAATTGCCCCCAGTTGAGAACCATTGGGTTATAAGATTTCATTGACACCCAAGAGACTTTGTGCTCCATAGTTATCTAACCTACTGAGGTCCTAGGATCCTGTACATATTTAAAGCCACAGTCTGAGTGAGGAGGGAGAGAGGCGGTGAATTCCAGAAGCCGGGGGGTCACCCTGGTTTGTGCTGTCTAATCTATTGGGGATTTATTTTGGTGTATAATGTGAGTTAGAGATCCAACTCGATTTTTTTGCCCAAGATTAATGCAGGGTTCCTTACCCTGGACATTTGGGCTGGTAGGGCATTGGGTGGTAGGGCACTGTTCTGAGCCTTGGAGGATGTTGGTCAGTATCCCTGGTCTCCATCTGCTAGATTCCTGTAACGGTTTCCTCCCCACCCCCACAAACATGACAGCTGCAATGCCTCCAGACTTTGACCAGTGTCCCCAGGGAATGAAGTTACTCCTGAGTGAGAACCACTGGTTCTAGGATCAGAGGAGCCTACCCATGAATAAATTAATTACCAGCTAGAGCTTAAGGCTCCTCCTCCCAACCTTCTTTTCCATTCTGCCTTTTGGCGCCTAAGTAGGCCTCACGGACTTCATATCCCTGTTAAGGAAGAGCAGTCTTTTCCTTGACCTTTAACACTGTCTCCCATCCAGGGTGAGGACCTGACACAATGTCAGGGCTGGGAAGAACCTTCAGGGATGCCCCTAGTCCTGGCTGCACCATTTCACAGGGGCTGAAGCCCAAGGCCATGGAAGCAGGTAGGGTTGGGTAGGCCGGTGTGCCTGTCTGCAGCCATGGAGTCTCGGAGTTTGTGCTTGTCCTTCTCGGTGAGTCAGTAAACTCGTGATAATGGCACTCAGTCTCCCCTGAAAACTGACCCTCGTAGGACACTGCATTTCACTGTCGCTGTTTACAGTGTTGAGAGAAAAGGAGGAAATTCTAGAGACAGTAGTAGTTACTCCATGCACATGTTTAGAAGGCAGGCCTTGCCTTTTGCAGTAAGTTTAAAATGGCTTTGCTAAATTAAACTCCCCCAGGTTTGCCACAGAGAATTTTGGGAACTTGTTTACCCAGAATTAATTCCCGCGTTGCATCTGTGAGAGCAGAGCGTGAGTGGAGAAAATGGTCCTTGAGAGCCTGCCTCTCTCCAGAGGAGAGGGTGAGAAAACAGGTAGTTACCCTCTGCTCAGAGGAGAGAGGATGTTTTGCGGCATTGATGGTGATGGCTGCTGGGTCCTGAGAGTCCAGGGCCTGGGTCCCAGCCTTTACACTGGATAAATCCAGATTCCTCAGCATGGCCTCCAAGGCTAAACGTCCTGTGGGCTCTACCCAGCCCTTGCCGCCCGCCTCCCCTTCCACGTGGGCCTCCAGGCTCTTCCCTTTCCTTAGGACCTTTGACTTCGGGTTCGCTCTGCCCAGGATCCCCTGTCTTCACCTGGCTCATCCCTACTCACCCTTCATGTGTGCGATTCAGCGAGGCCCTCCCCATTCACTCACTCACTCCCACCTTCCTGTGGTATTTTCTCTACAGCACCCAGCCCCAGAATTCTCCAGTTGTCTCTGCACACAGCCGGTACTTGTTCGTTCTCTCTTTTCCCGGTAGGGAGCTGCGGCCTTGTCTGCCATTTCTTTCCTGTCTCCAATTCCAGGCTCGGCGCCTAGCACAAGTCTGTGCTTGGTAGATCCTGCTGGTGAGAGCGAGGCTGGCCAGCTCTGCCTTCCTTCAGATCCCGCCTGTTTCCTGCAACCTCAGAAGGGCTCAGGCATTTCGAGCACCTGAATGGTTGCCTTGAGTGTCCCAGGCATCCAGGCAGCTCTTGGATCCAACCATTCTACCCCTTAAAAGGGGTCAGACTCTGACGCATTTATCATTGCCGGGGGCTGGCAGCTGTCCTTGAATTCAAGGCCCATGCTTTAGGTGGCATCAGTGTGTTTGCTTTGCAATCTTCAGAGTGTAATCATGCTACCAGTGCCAACGTGGAATCATCCTGTGTGCCAGCCACTTCCCCAGACACGGCAGGTGCATAATTTCATTTCATCCTGTCCAAAACTGCCTGGGGTGAAATACCAGCCCTGTTATGCAAATGAAGATATTGTGCTGGGAGGTACTTTGACTTGCATGGGATCCCAACACAAGTGGCCAGGGCAGGTTTGAATGCACGCAAAGACCAGAGGCCATGCTCTCCAGTATCATCAGTTTTGCTCTGCTGCCTCAGCATCAATTCTGTAGTTTTTGAATTTCCTTCCTGTAACTTCAGTGTAGAGAGGGGATTTCCGTTGTCTCTACTGGTACTTCCCCCTTCTTTAGCCGCTTGCATGTAACCTCAGCTGTGTTGGTGTCACACCACCTAGTGGTGGAAAAGAAAAGTGCCGTTAAATCTGGATCCTCGATTTCTCTGTACAGCTTTTTCTTTCTTTTTTGGGGGGGTGGGTGGTTGGGGAGACATAGTCTCACTCTCGATCAGGCTGGAGTGCAGTGGTGTGATCTCAGCTCACTGCAGCCTCTGCCTCCCGGGTTCAGTGATGCTTGTGTCTCAGCCTCCTGAGTAGCTGGAATTGCAGGCATGTGCTGCCAGGCCCAGCTAATTTTGTATTTTTGATAGAGACAAGGTTTCACCATGTTGCCCAGGCTAGTCTCAAACTCCTGGCCTCGAGTGATCCGCATACCTCCGCCTCCCAACGTGCTGGGATTATAGGTGTGAGCTGCCATGCCCAGCTGTCCATATAATTGTAGGCAGAGTTCCTGACTTCGTATGACTTTATGGGATTTCTGTTCAGAAGTGCAAGTTCTGCCCCCAGGGGCTTACGGTCTGGGTGGGGCAGGAGTAGAGGCATAGAAGGGTTTGGCTGCAGGACTGATAAAGGTGGCTTGGCCCTCATGGGGGTGGAGTGGGATGTGAGGATGTCATGGGGATATAGCTGTGATAAATGAGACTAGATATGTAAAGTACCTACCTCGAGTCCAGTAAAGGCCTTGTAACAAATGCCTGTTGCTCCTGCATGGTTGTTGGAAGTGTAAGTATCTGGTGGTGAGATTAGAGTGGTGGTGTTCAGTAGTTGAAGGTAATGGCAAGATGTTGGGCATTCCAGAAAGAAGTACATAAAATATAAGCTATCATCAGCTCCAAAAGGCGTATCCTCATAATCTCCATGAGACCAGTTGAAAGTTATAGAGATATATTCACGCATTGAGAAAAGAATTGAGTCATCCAGGCTCCCACCGCCCTCTGCTAGCTGGGCTGGAGAACCCGGAGCATACTCTACACGGAGATCCGCAGAGCCATCGCCTAGCAACTGCATGTTTGAGATCAGTTCCATTCCTCACCAAAGAATCAGTCGGAGGACAGAGCTGACACATCCGTGACAGACTTACCTTCATGCCGTAGCACAGAACTGTTTATAATAATTTCTGAAAAAATAAATGATTTGAAGGGTTTCGATTGTGTCATCAGATTACAGGGGTTGCTACATTTTAATAGACTGTTATTTGTGTTGGCGAGATGCTTTCCATATTTTTTTCGTAGGTAAGAAGATTAAGACATATCAGCCTAGGATTAAAGCTAATTTTACACAAGTACCTTGCTGACAGTTTGGTCAGGAGTTCTAAGTAGCTTTCCAGATGAGGGCAGTTTCTTGGCAGGTGTTGGAGTCATCAGTCAGGAGGGGAATAAACAGAAAAAGCAAAGATATTCCAGATTCTATCCTGTATGTGTTTTCCCGGGTCTTCATAGTTTGTTCTATTTAGTTTTAGTGGGAGATCCTCCATGACAGGCTGGAGGCAGCCATGGCCCGGTGGGGAAGCAAAGCTTATTGCAAGGCAGGGCTGCCCTTGGTTCTCTGTAAAGTATTCTCTCCGCAGCAGTGAGGAAAGAAAGTTTATATGGAAGAGGAGAGAGTACGTTGCTCTCAGCTTGGATTCTGAATATGTTACGCAAAGCATTCAGGGTGAAACGTGACAGACGAAGACAGAGTGCGGCTTGTTTCCCTACTTAGTGTGTGCCTTGGAATGTGTGTTTGATTCTTGTCTTGACAGCCTTAAAGGATTTCAGTCTCATCAGGGATCTGCCATTGAGATAATCACACAGGGTATTGGCCAAGGCAGGCGGTCACATGAGCTGCGGGAAGCCTTGTACCGACCCCGGAACTCATGACTAGCCCCCTAGTTTGGTTCCTGCTCTTCCATAGGTGCTTATCCAAAATAGAGCTGACTGCTACTTTATTCCTGCTGACATTTCTCAAAAGGAAAGAGAGTATGTGTTGTAGCTCTGAGGCCTGCCTACACAGAAAAGGTGAGAGGAAGCAAACTGGAGTCCCAGGTAGCTCCTCCCGCCTGCACTTGTATTACTTGGCCAGCAGCATAGCGTAGCGTGGCGCTCAGGAGCATGGGCCCAGGCTTCAGAGTCAGCCCACTTGTCCTGGAGACCTGGGCCCACGTTGGACAAGTTGCTTGACCTGATTATCCGTTTCCTTTCCTGTGAAAAGATGTTGGTGTAAAGCCACCTCCTAAGGTGATTGTGAAGATTCAGTGACACGATGCAGATAAAACCTAACACATAAAGAAGTGCTGGAAGAACGCTGGCCACATGTATGAAACCCTCCCGCATCTGGGAAACCACATTCGTGGATGCCATTGTTGTGCGTATCATGGCAGAAGCTAGGAGAAGTCTAAGAGGTAGAACAGGATTATACCACCCTTGTTCACCTGGAGGGTTGGGAAACTCACTCTTCTTCCCTGGGCCACCACTGGGTTCAGTCCAGCTCATTGCTTTCTCCTTTCCTTGCTTGCAGAGGCTGCAGAGACCCCACTCGTTTCATTCAGTCTGGGAAGCCCCTGTCACCCACCCTGTCCCAAGGGGCTCTACAGCACCCTCTCCCCTCCTTGCTGCCTCTGAAATAGACACAAAGTAGTCATTTTGTTGTCAAGGTTTTGCCACCAGTTAGTCCCTCGGCAGAAAAGATACAGGTAAAACCTTTGAGTCCTGGTCCCTAGAGGCTGCTTGTAGAGGTGCTACCAGGGAGCCGGATATTTAACTCGCTCACCTGTGGGGCTGTTGAAAACCGTCTTCCTCCATCCATCCTCCTTACTCACTCTTTGAAGAGGTAGTATCTGGGCCCTCTCCCTAGACAAAGATGCTATCCACCAAATTGCAGAGGTGACTTCAAGGTTCAGGATGAGGGTTTTATGGACTTTGCATACACACTCCCAAGCCATATGGGTCCCATGTTGGTCATTTCTGCTTTAGAGGAAAGGCTCACCTCCTCAAGCCCCCCCACATCCTCAGAGACCTATGGCCCCCTGCAAGAATAGTTCCTCTAGGGTCAGGAGGAAGCCTGTATCTCTCCAGGGGAAGAGACCACTTTCCATCAGGACCCCCGCCTTCATTGCAGCCATCTTTGACTCTTCAAAAAAGCTGTCGTAGGCACTGCTTCAATTTGATTGGAGTTTCCCTCTCAGGAGCTTCTACACTGGCCCATACAGGTGTAAATGTGCAGACCTCAGACCCCAGGGAAGGGTGGAGGTGCCCCCTTCTTAGCTCCTCTTGCCCCAGCTGGTCCGTTTTCCAGTCTGTCCCCAAGATATGTCCCAAGCACTAGCACAGTGCCAGGCCCGCTCCATGTGCCACCCTGACCTGGTTCCTCTAGCACTCCTCCCTCTGCTGTCGTGTGCTTCCCTGTTCCTGGTCCCATGGCCAAATGCTGTTTGTCCTGTCTAGACAGCCCCTCTCCCAGCAGCCTTCCCTGATTCACTCCCTTCCACAGCCTCGCTGGGTCGGAAGCCCCAACTCTATGTTCCCAGGGCTTCCTGTGCCTCCCCGGTGTCATAATGTTCAGATAAGGTGTGATGGGCGCGCCAGGCAGAGACGTGTCTCCCTGTGTCACTGCCATGTCTTCAGAGGCTGACACGGTGCTTGGTGCACAGTGGGTGCTGGGATGTGTGGAATTGCTGAGCGAATATTAGGATTGAATCTGGTCATCCTCTGTACAGCTGGGGGAGTAGTTCCCAGGCTCAACTGGGTGGGACACAGCACCCTGACAGCCATAGCCACACGAGGATGACTGGGTGGAGGTTGGGGGGCAGGGCCAAGGGGTTCCCAACATAAGTTAGAGGTTTGGAAGAACAGAGATGGCCAAGCTTCCCGTGCTGGGGCTGGCTTGCTTCTTAGCCTGTCTGTGCTCATTGCTGGAGCTGCAAAGACCAGAACAATGACACCAGCCCTGTTTTGGGGATCCCAGCTGGTCTGTCCCATTTTGCATCTGAGCCTCACAAGTGGGTTGAGGGTAGCAGGAGGTGGGAGGGAGAGCCAGCACTGTGGGCATGGATGCCAGCCAGGGCTCATTCCTTTCAGTTTCTGGACAGGCCATCTCCCCTTGCCATTTTCCTGGACTCTCCCTAGCTCGGGTCTGTGATCGTCATACAGGATCACTGTTGTTGGGCTCAGGCTGGGTGCCTTCTGGCCATGTGAACTGAGGAGGGTCTCAAGGAGGATGCTGGATGGGAGGAGGGTTTTGAAGTCAGCAGTAGCCATGTAGGATTTGGTGCGCAGCGCCCTGGAAAGCCATGGTGAGGCCAGAAAGGAAGTGTGTGGTGGGCCGGAGCACCTCACACGTTGTTTGAGGTGACTTGTGTCCAAGGAGGAGAGGCTCTGAGTCTCCCCCACTTCACACATCAGCATTGTCCACAGTGATCCATGACAGGACCACTCAGGCCTCATCATGGGTGTCCCTGGAAATGGTGGGGACTCCCTGGTCAAATAACTTTTGGAAGCATCTGCTCAAATTAGTTTCTTTTCTTTCTCTCTTATTTTGAGACAGGGTCTCACTCTGTCACCCATGCTGGAGTGCAGTGGCATGATCATGGCTCACTGCAGCCTCCAACTCCTTGGTTCAAGCAGTCCTCCCACCTCGGCCTCCCAAGTAGCTGGGACTACCGGAGTGCACCACTATGCCTGGCTAATTTGTTTATTTTTTGTAAAGATAGGGTCTCACTATTTTGCCCAGTCAGGTCTCCAACTCCTGGGCTCAAGTGATCCTGCCGCATCAGCCTCCACAGTGCTGGGACTACAAACATGAGCCACCGTGCCTGTCCTTCTGTTGGTTTTCTGATCTCTTGATATACTGATGTGTGAAGTCAGTCTCCCAACAGACTGCTTTTTACAAGCTAGGCTTCAACAGGGAGCATTTTATAGGACAAAAAAACAACAAACAAAACCCAACCGCTTGGTTGACAGTTTCTGGGTCAAATAGTCTGCATTTGATTCATATTTTAGTATTTTAGGTCTTCATGATGGGTCTCTAGAAATCTCCAGTGGTGATTTTCCTTTGACCTGTGAAAGAAAAGCTGGGCTGGGAATTGAAGCAGGTTGTAGAAGCCTCCCTACTTCCAGTCGCCTGTCTGTTCTCCAAACTTGAGTTGGAGGTAGCTGAATGCACTCTGCTTCCTCGCTGATATAGCCAGAATCAGCCTGGTGATGGGGAATGGTTACAAACAGCAATCCGTGCCTCCGGCAGTTGAGGGGGCGGTCCTGCCTGGAATGGGGCTTGTGTGTTGTCCGTTTGCAGTAGCTGTGCTGGTTTGCAGTTGATCGACCTTTGGTCTGAGTAGAATTACAGCAGGAGTAACTGACGCTCTGTGTTTTGGGTGGACATGTGACTGAAGCTCATTTCTACATGTTAGTGCAGTGGCTGGGTCAGTCATGAACGCCAGACCTGCCATCAGCAGGGGTCCCGATGGGCCAGGATGAGCCATGTTCATCTCCTGTTGCTGTATCGTCTTGGTTCTGTTCCTCTAGAGAACCCTGACCATTCCTCCCTGGGTCCTAATCCTTGTGGCATGTGATGTTTCATTCACTCCCTAACTGCCCGTTGAGCGCCTGTTAGGTGTGAGGCTCTGTGTTTGGCACTGTGAATACAAAGGTGAACGGAACAGATGAGGCCCCACTTTATAGAACTTATATCCTAGGGGTAGATGCTGTCCCCACACAAATAAACCCCTCTGGGAGCGCCAGGGCTCCACAGTGCCTGGTCACCAAGTGCAAACACGCCCATCCCTTTCAATCAGATGCTTTCCCCTGGAGTGTCTGCCCTCAGCTTCCTGTTCTTCACTCTTCCGGTGGCGCCCTGCACAGAATGAGGGCTCAGTAAATATTTGTGAGTGCACAGCAGCTGGTGTTGTGTAGATGAACAAGAGAGAGAGGGCTGAGTTCACACACTCATTGCAGGGTGTTTATGTGGTGTGCGCTGGGTGATAGGCTGGGGACAGCTGTTTTGGCTGCTGTGGCCATGATCTCTGCATGCCCCGTGGCAGGATATAAGGCCTGCTCGGGAGGGAGTGCAGGAGGGCGGGCACACCTCTCACACTGGGAGCTCCCTGAAGGAGACGGTGTCCGTGCAGGAGTAAGCCCTGGCCATGGAAAAGAAGGTGAACCACGGGCTCTTGGTAGCGGGACTAAACCAAGCAGAAGTCCAGGAGTGCACCCTAAGTATGGAACGTGCAGAGACAGCAGGCTTTTCAGTGCCACCGTGGTGGGAGGTGGAGGGTGAGTAGCCGGGTGTGGCCAGTCTCAAGGAGCTCAGCCTCTAGTCTGTGGGAGATACTGCAGTTTTAAGTGTACATTTCATGGCTGTGTTTCTGGCTGCTCTGTGGAGGCCAGATCTAGGGAGTGAGAGTAGAGGCAGAGAAGGAAAGGAGGGCTGAATGGTGGCAGAGGTGGGTACAGGAACAGGAGATGGGTGGCTCCTTTCAGAGGTTGACCCCCCCGTACCCTTCCATGGCCTCCTTCTGCCTCCAGCTGGGTCACATGTCCAGGCACAGGGCAGGGTTGTTTTTCCATCAGAGGGTCCCTCTCCTGGCCCATGCCCCCCAGTCCTGCTGTGTGTCCAGAAGGCTCCAGGCAGGACCTAGGCACCTCGGCCAGCCCAGGCCTCCCGTAGCTGCCCAAATAGCTTCAGTCCCTTCGGTGCGCCTGCAGATCCGCCAACACACTTCTCATCAGCATCACGCACTCCTCTCCCGTCCAAATGATTCTCAATCCCTTCTAGCCCGTCCTTACTAGCCTGGCATCAGGTGTCTTCACGTCACATTTTCTCTAGTGTCCCCCTCCCCTCTCCCTTCATGAAGTGTCTGTTGAATCTGTGTGCAAGTACTGTTCTCAGGCCACAAGGTGCTCAGGGGAACAAAGCAGTCTCTGATCTCATGGAGTTTGTATCTTAAAGGGTTAGACTGACCATAAACCCATCAGTGTGGAGTGGATGAGGCGGTGACACTTGATATGAAGAGAAAGCATCTTAGCTTCACTTCCAGGTCTATCCAGGGTCTCTTCCATAGATGCCGAGTGCAGCATGTGCGTAATTAGGTCTGCAGTGGCTGAACCGCCCCTCTCTGAGGCTGGAGTCTGTTATTGACAAGAGGCCGAAATCTAGCTCAAACTGGCTTCAGCAAAAGTCAGCACTGATTGGCTTCACTGAAAAGTCTGGGGCAGAGTTAGTTTTGGGCCAAGCTCAACTCAAGGCCAAACACAAGGCCAGGATTTAGTCTACCCCCTCCAGCTCTGACTCTGCTTCCCTCTGGTTGACTCTGGTCCAAGGCCCCTCAGTGACATGCAATTGCTGGCAGCCTCAGAGTCATTTAGCAGCCCCAGGAGCTCCAACGAAAGGCCTGGCCTTGTTCATGTGCCATGTGTTCACCAAGGCGTGTGGGACTCTCCTTGTCAGGCCTGGAGCTGGGGCTGAGGTTGGCCCCATCTGAACCGGGGAAGGGGAACAAGAAGCGGGTAGCTCCCTAAAGAAAATGGGGTTGGAGAGGGCCGAGTTGACTTAAACCCTGACTCCTTCCTGTACATCTTGTCACCTGGCAGCTGACAGGGAGGCAAATGCAGAGGTCAGGGCTGGGCTTGTGGGTACAGGGGCAGCACCGGAAGGCCTCTGGGATCCTGGTAGCAGACACCATATGGATAAGCTGCTGCTCTGTCCTGGAGTCCCCCCAGCATTCCTTTGACATCATTTATTGCCTGGCATAGGCGCATTCATTCATGTTTGTCAAGCGGCACCTGTGCTCTGTATTGGCAAGAAGTCTGCTGAGGGAAGCCTAGAAGTCTGGTTGGAGACCCCTCTGACCCCCACCTGCTCCCTTGTAGCCCCTGGGTCTTGTGCACGTCAGCCACCCCAGTGTTCGCCTTGGCTGTGCCCAGTGAATTGGGCCCCAGCGTGGCGAGGCTTCGGGGAGCCTGACGTGGGAAATGTCACCATCAGTGGGCTGCCTGCCTGTGGATGGTTGGCCCAGGGTCAAGACCAGAGTCTGTCCTGCTGCTGCAGGAATGGGATGGTGTCTGTTTGGTCATTTTGATGCTGTCCCTTTCTCTCCACCTCAGTGACTACCCACTTGGTCTCCCCACAGCCACCCTCACTCTCCCTTCCCCAAACTGTTCACTTTCAGCCTAAACCAACACCAGGCATCCCCTTGCCTTTTACGTTTCCCCAGCTCCTCAGCATGCCCACCGTCTGCCCCCACCCCACTTCACCCTGCGAGCTGTGCCTTTGAGCTGCTGCTGCTTTCCCTTCCAGTTCTTCTTGAGACCCCAGCACAGCACCCTCTTCTTGGGACCTCCCCTGGACTCCAGAGCAGACCAGGTCAATGCCAGGCGGAGTGCCTTCGTCATGATCGTGTACAGTGCATGCTTCCTGACTAATGTCTGGCTCCCCACAACTGGGGGCCCTGCAAAAGCAAGGCTCTGCCCACACCCTGCTCACCACGGAGGCACCGGTGCGCGGCCCACAGCAGGCACACACCAGATTCATAGCTGTGCTTGTGTGGCCTCTACTCTGGGCCCGGAGTGGTGAAAGAGGCCCTGGGAGCACCCGCACGGTCCATCAAAGTGCATGCAGGCCCAAGGCCCTGAGGCAGTGTTTCTTCCTTCAACATCACTTTTCAGGATGGACTCTCAGACCTCTAGCAACTCCAGACATCTTCCTCCCAACCGGTGCTCACTTAGAGATCCAGGTTGAGCTCTGGGATTCTTCTACCAGGACTGTCTCTGCAAAGAGCATGAGCAACGCGGCCCTTTTTGGTTGCCCTCTGGCCTGTAAACTTTAAAAAGTTACGTTAGTCTCGAACATTTGCAACTCAGGAGGTGCCACATTCCTGCAAGGCCACAGCTGATGGCGCCAAATAGCAGCTGCCATACTCTCCACCGCTCTCTCACTCCCATTTACACGCCCACTCTCCGTGAGTCTTGAAAGCTCCTTATTGATAATAAATGCATACAGCAGAGGGAACATGTCACATCATTCAGGGTGCATTTCACAAACCTAACACACCTCTGCATCCAGGCATCCAAGTCAAGACGCTGTTCTAAGTGATTTGATGTTCTCTGGAGTTGTTAGTTTTATCTGTATATGTGTTTAACTTATTACAAACAAATGTAGCTTGGTTTACTTTATGCCTATAGTGTTGGGGGGAAAAAAACTAATTTTTCTTTTTGCAGAAAAACCTGCCATTGCTCCGCCCGTCTTTGTGTTTCAGAAGGATAAAGGACAAAAGGTAAGGGGCTGGTACGTTTTCTCTTCACTTCGTTACTCTAATTTGTTCTCTCTTCACTGAGAGTCTCTTTTCCAGGTTGTGTTGCCAAGGCCACTTCTGCCCACAGACAGGGAGACCTAAGTGGAGGTCTTTACACCTTCACGTTGAGCTTGGAGGGAAAGGTCTGGTGGCTTTAGGTTATTGTGGAGCGAGGTTAGGTCTATTGTGGAAAGGGCTCAGAGAGCACAGTTTATTCCAACACTGTTAGAGAGTTTCTTTCTAATTCCTGACAATTTGTTTGAGAAATGCCACTGTACCTTAGGAAAACCAACAGCAGAGGGACAGTAGGGGCAAAGGGAGGAAGGAAGGGAGGGGGAAAGAAAGGAGGAGAGCAGTGGTGGTTACGGGGAAAGAAGACCTCTAAGGCTGGATTTATTGGCTTTAACCAACTTGCCATACATGCATTTAGGGTAATTGTTCATTTGTTTGCATTATATATTTATCCCCTGTCTCAGTGAAGTTGCTTCTTTCTCCCTTGGATGTGGGGTGTCTGGGTCACAGTGTGGTTGGAAGTACGTCGCCTGATTCATGGTGATGAGCTGGCAGCCTGTGGAAGGTCTGACTGGCGAGGCAGCTGGGTTCTGTGATAAGACATCAGTGGATGCTGTTTACCTTGAAGCCATTGGCTTCTCTTCCTTTCTGACAAATCAGTGTGGAAAGTCAGAGTTGCGTCAAAAGTTAGTTGGTGCTGTGTGGCAGTGACTCCCCAGTTTGCATGGGGATCCCCGACTGTTTATCCAGAAATAGTGTATGGTCCCTCCCAACTCGGCACTCCCCACCTAATACCCATCCCAACATTTTAGAGTGACCAAGCGTTGTGCTGAATTCCGTGCATTTTGAGGATGTCTCCATCTTGTTGGCAATAACAGCATTTGAGAATCTCATCAACTCCATGCTCTCTTCGGTCACCTCACAGGTGACTGGCTCCCAGGCTGGAAGCCGCTTTTCTGGTGATCTGGGATCCATGGCTACTGGTCTTAGATCCTGTCCCGAAGCCAGAGTTTATCTTCATGTGGCCCATTTTCCTGAGCAGTGTTCAAGTGTTCTGTGGGGGGGCGGGGCGGTGTGTGTTTGTGGGGTTGGGGAGAAGAGGAATACAGTTGCCCTAAATCTCCCCCAACACACCCCTCCCCGGATACCTGTGTGTTAGCATGGGCTTATCTACTAAGCTTGTAACTTTAATTCGTGAAACTTTTCCATTGTTAATTTTTTTGCTGAAGAGGAACCCAGAAATGTATGAGAACTTTATTCCAGTTTTGTTTTGGTTTTCCAGGTGGTATTTCCAAGATGAATCTGCCTCTGCTCTCTCCTCTCGCTTGGGCCCTGACCAATACAGCTTAATGACATGGTTTTATGCTTTGTCCTTTGGAGGTTCCATCAGTTTGAAAGGACTGGTGCATTTCCTCTAGTTTTAGAGAAAAGTCTGAGGAGTTGGGTGTGTTATAAGTAGAATTTTCAGTGCCGCAAAAGAAGTAGCACTCGAATATAAATTTCCTCCTCAAGGCAATTTACATCTATAGAAGGGTGCAGCTTATAGATGGAACAACGGCGAGCACACACCCGGACAAGGAGGGGAAGGGGTACTTATGCCTGACGGAGGTTGCCTCTACTGCTGTGTCATTCCCCTATTGGCTCGGGTTAGACCGCACAGTCTAGTCTAATTCCAATTGGCTATTTTAAAGGGAGCAGGGGTCTGAGCCGGAGTGGCGTGGTGGGTAGTTTGGTGGGAAGGACAGTTACAGGCAGGTCAGAGCGGGTAAGCAGGGGTCAAAGCAGTTGACTGGAGCAGGAGACCGGGATGAGTCAGGACGGAGCAAGGGACCAGGGAAACAGATGTGAACTACTGATTGGAACTGGTGGAAAGGTTGTTTACTGAAACTACAAGGAAATTGAACTTTAAAATAGAGAATGAAAGAATAAGAGAGCTGAAAATGCTGACATACTGATTCTTTGAGGTTCGCTATATCTAGCAGGTGTGTTAGAGCTCTGTTGGACATGTTACAGTCGTTTCTCAGGTGTTCAGTAAAATCAGGATTTTCTAGAATTTTCCATTTTATTATGATCGTCTTTTGAACCATTTTTATTTTAAAACAAAGATTAGGAAATTAAGGCATAGCACTGCTGCCTGTTTTTGTTTTGTTTTTTGCTCTTATTGTCTTATTTTACTTGTTTATGTATTTATTTATCTTTGAGAGACAGAGCCTCACTCTTTGGCCCAGGCCAGAGTACAGGAGCGTGATCATAGTTCACTGCAGTCTTGAACTCCTGGGTTCAAGCGATCTCCTGCCTCAGCCTTATGAGTAACTGGGACTGTAGGCACCACCACCACACCTGGCTGATTTAAAATATTTTTTTAGAGATAGGGTCTCTGTGTTGCCCAGGCTGATCTCGAACTTCTGGCTTCAGTCAGTTCTCCTGCCTCAGCCTCCCAAAGTTTAGGGTTATGGGCATGAGCCACCAAGAATAGAGCGACAGCCATCCCCTTTGCAGTAGCCCATGGCTGCTACAGCAGTAGTGTTTGGACAGAGACTGTGTGGCCTGCAGAGTCTTAAGATAATTTGGCCGGGCTCGGTGGCTCACGCCTGTAATCCCAGCACTTTGGGAGGCTAAGGTGGGCGGATCACCTGAGGTCGGGAGTTCGAGACAGCCTGACCAACATGGAGAAACTCTGTCTCTACTAAAAAATACAAGATTAGCCAGGTGTGGTGGTGTATGCCTATAATCCCAGCTATTCGGGAGGCTGAGGCAGGAGAATCGCTTGAACCTGGGAGGCGGAGGTTGCAGTGAGCTGAGATTGCGCCACTGCACTCCAACCTGGGCAACAAGAGCAAAAATCTATCTCAAAAAAAAAAAAAAAAGATATTTAGTATCTGATTCTTTGCAGAAAACGGTTTGCCACCCCTCGTTTAAAACAAATAATAGAAATCAATAATTCTTTAAATCTGAAGACTTAGGGCAACCAGCAAGATGAACAGTAACGTGTAATATTTGCTCAGATAAATATAAGTGCTTTGAAAGTCACTAGCTGCTGTGTCGGTACTGTTTTTACATCTAAGGGGGTTCTATTGCTTTGTCATTTGCAGGCTAATTTGCATGTATGACCTTCAGGGGGTCTATGCAAATTACATAAACAAGTTGGAGTTGAACCAGAAGGCCAACTAGGAGGGCATTTTAAAAATGCCAAGTATAGTTCTTAACAAAATAAAATAACTGCCCTCCAGCCTTGGGAGTTCAGCTGCCCACTTCTGTCACTCGCACTTCTGTGGCACCATCACCGAAGAGGCACATGGGAAACCTCTGTGCTGAGGGCAGGCAGGAGGAGCCTTCATGGGCATTTGCTTTGCTGTCAGACGACAGCGTCCACATGGCCCTGGAATCCTTTCTGCTACTCAGGAGTGAGGTGGAAAGTAAACATACAGGGCAGGCAGCTGGCTTTGCTTCTCCCTGGCTTTCTGGTCCACGGCCTGCAGGGAGCAGCCGCAATATTTGTCATAAATTAGGGTTTGAGGGCCCTTCTGGTTTCATTCTCTCTTGTGGAGATGATCAGCCTATCCCTGTCTTGTTGCTCTCTAGAAGTCAAGCTGGGAGTGAGCTGTTAGAACTGCTGTGATGGGCCGGGCGCGGTGGCTCAAGCCTGTAATCCCAGCACTTTGGGAGGCCGAGGCGGGTGGATCACGAGGTCAAGAGATCGAGACCATCCTGGTCAACATAGTGAAACCCCGTCTCTACTAATACAAAAAATTAGCTGGGCATGGTGGCGCGTGCCTGTAATCCCAGCTACTCAGGAGGCTGAGGCAGGAGAATTGCCTGAACCCAGGAGGCGGAGGTTGCGGTGAGCCGAGATCGCGCCATTGCACTCCAGCCTGGGTATCAAGAGCGAAACTCCGTCTCAAAAAAAAAAAAAAAAAAAAAAAAAAAGAACTGCTGTGATGTTTTTCTGAGGCAGTGTCCCGTCCTCCTCCCCTCCCTCCCCCCGGCCTTTGTGCTTCAACATTTCGTTTTGAAAAATTTCAAATCCTTGGAAAAGTATGATACCACAAACACATGGGAATCCTGCATTTGGCTTCGCTGTTAACATTGCTGCCCGCAGCTCTGATACTGGAAGTTGTGCCCACGTGACATTCCTCTTCTGAATTATTCCTCGGGTGTCTCATAGGGATAAGGCCTTTCTCCTGTGTGGCCTTACTACCATGTTACTTCTTAAAAAATGTTAATTCAGTGATATCCTCCAATATATAGTCTATGTTTTAAGTTGTCCTAATTGTCCCTCAGATGTCACTTGTAGTGACCTTAACAACCTCTTGATCCCCAAAGATCAAGAAGTCTCATCAACTTTGGGACCAGCTGACTTACCTTTCAGTAAAGGAGATCTCAGACCACCTGATGGGGTGCAAGTAAAAGAGCTCTTCCTCTCCCCCATCCCTCCCTCACACCCTTCAAAGGAGACAGCTCCGTACGCTCAGGTTTTATTGCTGAATCATGATTGAGAAAAAGGATTTGGAGTTGAAAAGGCCTTAAGCTGCTAGCCCAGGAGTGTTTTGTTTTTGTTCAGTGGCAAAGCCACACAGCAGTTTTCAGATCCTGTTGATGGATCTTTGCGCGTCAGCACACTACCGGTTGGGACTGTGGCCTGCGTGTGGGTGCCGGTGGCATCACTGAGCTTTGGGTCAGGTTGCCAAATCCCACTATTGTTCCAGGGTAGAAAAAACCGTGTATGGTTTTAATTGTAGTCCTAGCGCCTAAAATGAAGTCATGGCCAGATTGGCAGCACAGGAGTGTTATTTACTGCCTTCCCGTGCCTGGGCTTCCTGGGGAGGGCTCTGCTGTAAATGCACATTTACAGGCACCATTGTTGGGGGCCGGCAAAAATGAAACCTTTCTTAACTGCCTTGGATAGAGGTAAAGTTCTTTCTTTTTTCTTTTTAATGTGAAGAGAATGTAAATATACTTGTGTGAGCTATTCCATTATTTGTAAACACTAAACGTTTATTTCATTTCCTCTCTCTCCAGAGCATTTGTTAACCTGAAGCGGGGAGGCCTTGAGGTTACGCTAACAGAATCATGCCCATTTGGTAAAATGACAGAAGGCAGTTACAGAAAGGCTATTTAGCAGAAAGTACAGTATGACTGAAAATGTGCTCGTAGAGTATTTAGACCTATTTTTGTGGCTTACTGTTAGGGTGACGGGCTTAGCCCTGGTACATGTGGTTCTTGCCAGCCATGTGAATTTTAGGATGAGGTCAAAGACTGACAGAATCTTGATGTCCGATTTTACCAGGCATGTTGAAAACCCCAGGCCTTATCTTGGTTCTTTAGAGCTTACTCTTCCTGCCCAGGAGAAATGCTAGGACCTGGGTAGAAAATGCTGGAATAACATTGGTTAATTCTCCCAAGAAATTTTCTAATCTGAGAAAGGAAGTGATGTAATACTTCTCAACACTTGGACTAATCCTTTTTACCCAAAGATGATGAATTTCATCCTGTTTTTATGTCAGGATTTCTACTTTATGACTTTCTTCTTGGTCCTCCTGTTTAGCATTTTGAATTACACGAGGGTGTTTGAATATTTACATTTCAAAAGCAGGCCTTGCAAAGAATTCAGGTGGTTCTAATTAGAGATAGGCAGTACCCCACAGAGCTCTGGGTTTAATTTTTCTCTTGTGAGGTGTTAGGTGTCTAACCATAAAGTAGCACCAGACATGGGTGGCCAGACCGACCACAGTGCCCTGTGCAGGTTTGGAGAGCAGCTGGTCTGTGGATCTGCCCTGGGTAGAGAGAGGCGACAGCGTCCTTTTGAGACGTGAGGATTGCTTTTGCTTTCCTAGGAATTTGTGAACGTTCCCTTACATCCTCTTTCGGTAGTTCCTTTCCTCCTCCAGATCCCTACTTTTTAAGTAGTGCCCAAGCCCTGTCTAAAGAGATAAGCCGCTTCACACTCAGAAGAAACACCGCCATGTCCACAGGGAGACGGGACAGCACTGTACTCGTTTAGGTCACCAAGTACGAGAAATGGCTCCATGTCATTAGACAGTGCCAAGAGGGAGGTTTGGGGACTGGAGCCTGTCTGTTTTAGGACGCCAGGTGTATAACCCATTTCTCAAGGAAAGAGTCTTGGAGTTATGGCCACAGAGCTCTCAGCCCATCGAAGCCCTGCCGGAGTCCCAAGAACCACCTTAAAGGATGCCGGGTGTTGTACTGTGGGGAGGAAGACTCCAGAACCGGCTGCTCTCAGCTTGGCAGCTTTCCAATGAGCTCTTGCCCGGGGTGTTGAGGATGCACCTGGGAGAATCCTAGGCCCAAGGGCTCTGCGGATGTGCCCCCCTCCTCCATCTGAACCACCCGCCTACCACTGATGCAAAAACCAGCTGTCGGTGTCTGTGTCACCCTACACCTGCACTCACTGAGGTGGGAAAGCACTTTCTGTGTCCTGGGTGTAAGCAGAACAAATGGAAAGTGCCAGAAGAACTGTAGTAAGAAACAGAAGCCCTTGACCCCCGCCTCCCTGGTTTCTCCCTAACTGTAGGGTTCCAGCCCCACCTTCCCCTGTCCTAAAGCACAGAAATGGTGCTGATGGCCAACTCCCCGACTTCGGTATTTCTGAGATACTAAAGGAATTTAAATCTTTTGCATGATCATCTCTGTTCCTTGATCACCAAGGCCCATAAGCTGAGTAGCTCCTTGTCAGGCAGACTATAGTTTTGGAAACAAGGGTCCTGCTTCTCACACACCGCAGAGCTCCTTGCAAAGTCACATGGCACCCAGTTCCACTCTCACTTTCTCTTTTGTCAGCCATGAGAGCTGGTTTTATTGAGCAGAACCCAGCAGCAAGTGCCTGCTCTCCCCACCATCCTTCCAGGCACAGGAGCTGCTGCAGGCCAAGCCATCTCCAGCCTTTGACCCCTGCCCGCCCTCCCTGCTGTCTGGTGCAGCCTTTATTCACATTGAAGGAAAATTGTCTTTTGTGCTCCCAGTCCCCTGCAGAGCAAAAAGACTTGTCGGATTCGGGAGAGGAGCCTCGGGGGGAGGCTGAGGCCCCCCACCATGGCACGGGTCACCCCGAGTCAGCTGGCGAGCATGCCCTAGAACCTCCTGCCCCTGCTGGCGCCTCAGCCAGCACTCCTCCGCCTCCCGCTCCTGAAGCCCAGCTTCCTCCTTTTCCGCGAGAACTGGCAGGGGTAAGTCCACACCTACCTGGCACTCCTATTGCCCAAGGAGACGCCAACCCAGACCGGCCCCTTTCCCCTTGGGTCCCTCAGATCCTGGCCCTAGCTCACTGTAATAGGCTGATGGTATCTTAAAAGATGACAAGGAGGCTGGGCACAGTGGCTTATGCCTGTAATCCCAGCACTTTGGGAGGCCGAGGCGAGTGGATCACCTGAGGTCAGGAGTTCGAGACCAACCTGGCCAACATGGTGAAAACCCCGTCTCTACTAAAAACACAAAAATTAGCTGGGCATGGTGGCGCATGCCTGTAATCCCAGCTACTCGGGAGGCTGAGGCAGGAGAATCACTTGAACCCAGGAGGCGGAGGTTGTGGTGAGCTGAGATCGTACCACTGTACTCCAGCCTTGGCGACAGAGTGAGGCTCCGTCTCAAAAAAAAATGACAAGGATTTCTTCCAACTCTCTTTAATTTGTGCTGCTAAAAAGTCAGGGAAGATCAAGTCCCTTTTTAGCCTTTTCTAAATTGGGGAATATATACCCACAGCAAGAGGTGAATCCTGTTTCCCGAAAAAGACATGAGGGGTCAGGAGGAATTCAGTCATGTGAAGTAGAACCTTCCAAACCTGATCTGACCCCTTCACCCTCCTTCCATTTTTCTTTCTTGTTTCCCTGAATGTGGGCATTGAAGTTTAGCATCTTAGAAACCCAAGAAGCTAAGGCTTCCTTTGATATCTAGGAAGAGGCGCTCTCCAACACAGATTGCTTTGCAAGACTGATTGTGTTTGGACTGTGGTTAAGGCGGTGAACTGATTGTCTTCAATCAAAGCAGGAAGAAGAAAAGACTCTTCCTTTGAACCCAGAAGGAAACCCCTGAGCCCTTTATCTTTGTATTAAGAAGCCTTTTGAAGATTATAGGTGGAGAAGACTGTGAACGCTCAAGAAATGTCTTGGGTTTTTGAAGTTTGATAAATTGGGAAAGGTAAACATTATCCTACATTCAGGATTGAAAACTCCATCCTCTAGGTAACTCATAACAGAAGACCCCTATTCTCAGGACAGGGAAAAAGGACTCTTAACAAGAAAAGAAGGGACCCAGCTCTACCTGCCTGAGCACCAGGCAGCCTTCCAGCCTGGCACAGTCCCGAACCTTACCCCAGACCTCAGTGATTCCTTCTAGCACACACCAGTCTCCCCGTTTTTAAGGAAACTCTTAATATTCAGCTACAGCCACCAAACCCCAGGACACTCAAGAAACACTGTTTCGCCACGGGTGGGTTGGAGTCTTGTGTTAACATTTTGGAAGAGTCAGTGTGTGATGGAAAAAGAAGCAACAGTCTTTACTGTTTGCCAGAGGCTATGAGGGGAATCGGCAGTAGTGGCCTTTGTGGCACAGAAGTAGGTTTGAGGTAGCGAGACATGGGATCCACGGAAAGGAGTCCAGCCAGGAGGCACTTGTCCTACAGTGCACTGGGAGCACAGCCCTCCCACGAACGCATGTGACAGCTGCCAGAGCGAGAATTAGGAGGTGGCTGCGCCTTTCTTTTATTGGCAGACCAGCTGCTGGAAACTTCTCCTGAGTCAGGTATGGTGGATCTCTGCACCTCTGGTCTTTGAGAGCACAGGAAATGGTGTTCTCAGGTTTCCATCTTCAGCTCTCTGGGAACAGATAGTTTTTAGGGTCTATCCCAGAGGTGCCTGGGTTTGAAAAATGCAGCCCACATAGCTCTCCAGCTACAGAGGTGATAGGTTCTGGAATGAGAGTAGCAAACAGACAAGTGGATCACAGAACTGTTGTGGCAGCAGGTGCTCTTCGAGAGCACACAGGCTGTTCTGTGCCCTGCATACTTCTCACAGAGCCCGTGCTGGAGTGTCCGGAGGGGCCTCACCTCGTCCAGGTATTCACCTCTGGGGCCTGGCCAGCCCAGGTAGATCTCAGCATCCTGATTCTTAGGGACTTTGGGTCTGAGGCTCTGATCCTGAGAAATTCAAGCACTCCCCCACACTGGCAGGTGAAAGGTGAAGCTATATGGCAGAGAGCCTTGGGATGAGCTCATAGTCACCGTGGGAGAGCCAGGATTGGGGGCTGAGGGGATCTGTGTAAATGTTCCAATATAGCACTGGTGGCCACGCCTATTACATGCTCCTTATAGTTTTAGCATTGGCAACTTTTCGGATGCCCACTCTTGGAAGCCACTTGTGACAACTCTGAGCCGTCCAGGGCTCCTTCCCTCAGGCTGTCTGCAGAGAATACCCTGGCTGGTTGCTGAGGGCTCCCATTAATTGGCTTTCTCTACTAATCAGGCCTTCTCAGAGCCCAGAGCAAAATAAACTTTATTTTAGGTTCGTTAGGCCATAGATCAAGTCAGATGGAACCCAACCCCAGCTGCTTCTTGGCCTGAGAGTTTTCTTTGATGAACTTAGACCGTTTTCGTTTGCATCAGAGGAAATTTGGGTCTCACTGTGTATCACACTGGAGTTCAGGAAACCGCCCCCATGTTACCCGGCAGGTCTCATCCATCACATCTAGTTGGCTTTATTCCACAGTCTCTTGGGGGGAATGTAAAGCTGAGAGCTCTTGGCGATAAATAGTGGCTCGCTGAACTGTTGCTTATAAAGGGCCTTTATCATCTTTCAGTCTTGTCAGAACCCTGGCCATGGAAGACTCAGTACCAGGAAAAAGTCTCTATATATCAGACTCCCTGGCTCTCAGAAGACAGTCTGAAGAAGACGAAACCACATCCCAGTTAAGTTCTCTGTTTGATCCAGAGAAAGCAGGCAGCTCTGGGCACTCAATCTGAGCCTGCTGGAATTGTACTGGACTGAAGCTCCCTGCCAAGGCCCTGCCGAGCCTCAGACATGTTTATTAGACCCACCAGGGAGCTTAAGACGGTTCTGGAATGAGTCCCCCTGGCCAGACAGCTTCCCCCCACCTTCCAGTCCCTACACAGGATTTGGCCCTCAGCACCCCTCAACATTCAGACCTGTGGAAGCCGCCTCTCACTTGGTTTTCTCAGGGCCTGCCCTTTTGACAAGAATTTCTGAGCTGGTTGCGTCAGTCACAGAATAAAAAGCATTGAACTGGCCCACAATTCCTTTTGCGTCCCAGGCATCCAGCCATAACCAGCCAGATTTTCTAACTTGTCAGACTCACTGAGGCCCTGGTAGACCACATGGTTGCCATGGTTTTCTAGAGGGACTTTATCTGAGGTGGCCTTGCTTTCTGGTCTTTCTCAGGGGACCGGGTAGACAGTGCCATTCCCTCCTGTTTCCTCCTTGTTCGTCTTTGTATCCGTCGGGTCGGCTTCTGAAAGCGCTGTCCCCTTCCTTGGGCCGCCTTGGCACCCGTGTCCTCCTTGAGGCCACACCAGGCAGTCTCACAAGAGCTGCGTGTTTTGGACAGGGCAATTCTTAATAAACGTGACAACCATGATTTTCACTGTTTCATTCCTTATGCAAAGAACAAACACTTCCCACCCCTGCATTCCCATTCCAGATGGGATGTGCCCCCTTGTCTTGTACTTAGCAACAGGGACTCACGTACCTCACAGAATTGAGCTACTTCCTGCGAGGTCCCCATGGCTCCTGATGGGAGCTTGCTGCGTGGTCAGCCACCACCCTGCCGGCAGGGGCACATGATCAGCACTCTGGCCAGCCTGCAGCCAGAGCTGCTGGAGGGCTTCTTCATCTTTTCTCATTATTATTAATCTGGGATGTTGAAATGGGTGCTGACCCAGCATTCCCGGGTGTCGTCCTGAAGTTCTGCCCCTCGCAGGCAGTGTGGATCTAGTTTGGGAAATGCGGAGGAGGAGGAGGAGGAGGAAATGAGGCTCTCGTGTCCTGCTTCTGTCCTCGCTTCTCCCCAGTAAGCTGGAGTCCTTGGAGCTTGCGCTTTTGTTTTTGTTTTTTTGAGCCGGAGTCACTCTGTTGCCCAGGCTGGCGCAGTCTTGGCTCACTGCAACCTCCACCTCCTGGGTTCAAGCGATTCTCCTGCCTCAGCCTCCTGCCTAGCTGAGATTATAGGCATGCATGCGCCACCATGCCTGCCTAATTTTTGTATTTTTAGCAGAGACGGGGTTTTGCTATGTTGTCCAGGCTGGTCTTGAACCCCTGATCTCAGGTGATCTACCTGCCTAGTCCTCCCAAAGTGCTGGGATTACAGGCGTGAACCACCACACCTGGCCTGGAGCTTGCTCTTAAAATCCTCCTGAGCTCTGGTTGCAGACCTCTGGGGGCTGACCCCGAGTGTGTCCCAGACATTGTTCAGGACCAACCCCTGAGGACCCCTGCCTTGTTTGGGATGAGGGGTGGCCCCAGACTGCCTTGAGACCAAACAGGTCCAGATTCCTGGACTGCCGAGTCCAGGAAATGGAAAATATTTGTGGAGCTTTAATGTTTGTGAAGCTGACTTTGGCCGTGTGCGGGGCTGGGTGGCTTAAAGGGGCTTCCTGCACCCCAAACCTTTGCTTGCCTTGGGGAAGACAGCATGAGCTAGCTGGACAGCAAGCTCCAACGTCTCCTGAGAGGAGAGGCCCTCCATCCCAGCAAGGTACAGGGTGAGGAGGCCTGGACGAGGGCAGAGGGCAGGCGGCGCCTCAGGTGAGCAGCGGGTTAGGAGTTCTAGAAGAGCCAGCTTGTCCACAGGTATGTGCTCTGTCTTCTTGCTTCCCTCCTCTGGCTCTTAGTGGAGAGTTGCTGGCAAGAGGTTCTCCCGGGGTTGGACTCTTCCTGTGTTGTCCTTCCCAGGCCTTGGCTTCCCTGCCTTTCCAGGACCAAGAGAAGAGATTTGGGGCACGGATTTGAGGGTCTCCTGAGGTCAGGGGTCAGGCAGCATCTGAATCTTACCTGCCTAGGCACCCGTTCTTCTCAGGGTCACTGAAGGGGACATCATGGGGGACACAGACTCCACCCATGCAGCAAGTCCTCAGCAAGCGCCTTCTGTACAGGGTGTTCTGGGTGTCCTGGGTGGATGAACTGTGTTGTAGGAGACACCCCTGACATCATTTCCCTCTGTGATAGAACAAAACAGGGTAGCTCCAGAGAGGGCTCATGAGGGGCTGTGGGGATAGGGAGTAAGTGCATGCTTACCCTAGAGGTGGCACTCACAGCATCTCAGACACGCAAGGACCTGGAGGGAGGGTGCTCACGCCATGGAGGAGCAGCACTCAGTGAGGCAGAAGTAGTCAACATGTTCAGATAACAGGATGCCACATGGCCAGAGCCTGGCGGCTGAGGGGACCCCGTGCTTGAGAAGTTCACTAAGGCAGGATGGAAGGGTATGTTCTCTGGGGGCTAGAGCTAACGGGACTTGCTGACAGGTTGGAGGTGATGGGTGAAGGGGAGAATGAATCCAGAATACCTGGGAGCACCACAATGTTTCCGGGGCTGCTCCGGAGCCTCAAGCCTCACTCTTGACCTGGACACGCTGCTCTGGGGAGAGCATCCGTAGCATTCACGATCCCTGAGAGGCGTGGTGTAGTGTGAAAAGAGCCCCCAAATATGCAAAGCAACCACGGACAAAACTGAAGGGAGAAACAGTCTAGTCAACCCTAAGAGTTGGAGACTGCAGTACCCCACTTTGAGTAATGAATAGAACATCTAGACAAGATCGGCCAGGAAACAGGACTTGAACAGCACTACCAACCAACCAGACCTAACAGACATGTAGGACACCCCACCCACACAGCGGGGTGCACATTCTCAAGTGCACATGGAAAGTGCTGCATGGGAGACCATTTGTTAGGTCACAGAACCCACCTCCAATGTAAAAGGATTGAAATACAGAGTAAGTGCTCCAACCACAAGGAGATAAAATTGTAAATCAAAAACAGGGAAACTAGGAAGTTGACACGTGGAAATTAACCTAGATAACCAGTGAATCAAAGAGTTAGGCTTGGAGGCGGCGGAGGAAACATCCCATGCAGGGGTGAAGAGACACGAGGGAGCTCGGGGACCCGCTCCCCCCACCCCCGATAAGGCTAGACTCAACATCTTCTCCAGCCTCTCCATGGACTGCAGGGGACCTAGGATGCAGTGTCTTTTTGTTAAACAAATGCCAATCGGGCTCCTATTGTGAGGACCAGTGACACGACTCCCAGGATCAGAATAAGCCGCAGAGGAAGAGTCTAAGGGGCCTAGAGGTCATCTCACCAAGGGGTTCGTTCTCGCCTGATGGAAAAGGAGGGCATCACTGGATGAGAGAGCAGGTCGTCTACAGAGGCCAAGGAGAGTGTGGCCATCTGCTGGTCCCAGAAGTCATTCAGGAAGGGACATACCACCCAGGACCAGGGAGGCCACCGTGTAAAGATTTTGGTACAGTTGAAATGCTCATTGGATTAAAAGGGGAGAGAAAAGCCTAGAGCCACAGGATAGGACTTGGACCTGGGGATGACCTGGGCCTGCTGTTAGGAACAGGTGGGAGGACAGGGAAGGCCGGGGAAGGCAGAGGTGAGGCGAGCAGTTCTGCGTCCGAGGAGACTGGGCTGTGCAGAGGTGGCTGGCCTCAGACAGGAACCTGCACAGAGCATTTGGAGGCCAAAGCCAGCCTGCAGTGCTCTGGAGGGCATGAGTTACCCCAAGGGAAAGGAGGCTGTGCCAGCTGTCGTTTCTCAGAGCTGCCTGTGCTAGGAGGCTGATGTAAGTAAGGGCCGGTTAAGGGCAGTAGCTGGCCCTGGCATGGGACGCCCAGGCTGGGCTGCATGAGCGAAGGCTTTGGCAACCCAGGTGGGCAGATGCTGGTTCTCTGTGTTTCTCTCACCTTTGCTTGCTGAGTATGAGGATGAGCGATAGCTGGAGCCTGTACCCACCCCACTGATGTTACCCAAGAGCAGAGATGATAAGCTGGTGACAGCTCAGTACTATCAGATGCAACCCCAGGTCACCCCCAGTCCAGATCCCTGGCCTCCTAGCTGCACCCAGGAGTCACTCCACACCCCTGACTCCTCGTTCAAGCCTGCCCTGAGCGCTAAAGCCATACTCCCAGTGTAGCCTCAGGGCTTGACATCGGTTGGGAGTTTTGCTTCATCAGGTGTGGGTCTTGAGCATTGTAATCATCTGCTCCCAGTGCACAGGGCACCAGGCTGAGCATCTTACCTGCCCTGCCTATCACCTCATGCCCCTGTGAGGGAGGCACTAGCATCCCCATTTTCCAGGTGAGAAGGCTGAAGCCTGGACAAGGTATGGTTTCACCCCTAGAAAATGGCAGAGCTGGAATGACAGTTCTTCCAGCCTTCAAGAGGCGGCAGAAACTAAGCAACCTCTGCACCCCTCGTGCCCTTGTCCTGGCTACAGTTGTTGCTGACTCTAGGGCCAGCCTGCTTGATGGCATTTCGTTTTGGACTCTGGTATTTTCACAGCTGCCCCAGTGACTAATAGAACCCAGTGTTGTGTTACAAGGATTTTGTGTTTCCTACACATTTTGATGATGTCATCTCATGGGGATAGTGATAATCAGCCCTCACTCGCACAGTCCCCTGGGACCATTTCCCAAGCCCTCTTGGAACACAGGCCTCAAGCCAGAAGCTCAGGCTTGCTTTTCTGACACAAACCCATGTTGTCAGCTCACACAGGAGGATAGAGTCCAGGTTAGGATTTTTCTTAACTGTCGTGAGTGAGCTGTGTGACTTCAAGTAAATGTCCTACCTTCTCTGGGCTCTTACTGCCACACATTCCAGCCCTGGGCCTGTAAGCTAAGATGGTGTTTACATTTTTTAAAGGATTATAAAAGCGAAAACAAAGAAGAATATATGACAAAGACCAAATGTGTCCCACAAAGCCAGCAGTACCGACCATCTGGCCCTTTATGGGACAATGCGCTGCCCCAACTTTAGAAGGGTCTCCCTCGGCTCCTGTGCTCTTCGGTCTTATTTATTGCAGTTTGCTTTCCCAGACCACTCTGCAGTCTGCAAAGCGCTTTCACATGCATCATCTTCCGTAAGCTCCGGCAGCTCGTCAAGGCAGGCAGGCCTCATTTGGCTAAACTTGACCTCTGAGGAGCAGTTTTGAAAATAAGAAAATTGGCTTTTCTGCTTGCTCTTGCGGGGAGTACACTGGGAAGAGTGGCACTCACTTGTCACTGTGCTTCTGGCAGCCAAATTCTGAGACGGGACATAAATGAGGGATTGTGTTTGGGGAGAGGGTCAACACTACTCATTTTAAATTTGGGTTTTGTTTGTTTGAGATGAGATGTGTCCTTCAGGCTGGAGTGCAGTGGCACGATCATAGCTCATTGCAGTCTCAGACTCCCGGGCTCAAATGATCTTCCTGCTTCCGCCTCCTGGGGAGCTGCGGCTACAAACATTAACTCCCATGCCCAGCTGATTTTTGTATGGTTGGGTTTTTTGTAAATACAGAGTCTCGCCATGTTTCCCAGGCTGGTCTCAAACTCCTGGGCTCAAGAAATCCTTCTGCCTCAGCCTCACTGCACCAAGCCCATTTTAAGTGGTGTGGTTTTTCGTTTATTTATTTATTTATTTTTAGACAGCGTTTCACTCAGGCTGGAGTGCAGTGGCATGATCTCAGCTCACTGCAGTCTCAGCCTCCTGGGCTCACACGATTCTTGTGCCTCAGCCTGCAGCTGGGACTACAGGTGTGCACTACCACGCCCAGCTACTTTTTTTTTGTCTTTTTAGTAGAGACAGGGTTTCACCATGTTGGTCAGGCTGGTCATGAACCCATTTTAAGTCTTGGTTGCTAGTTGTTCACACTCTAAAGCTGAAGGTTGTGGAATAGGGAATTCTTCAGGCCCCTCCCCTCAGCCTGTGACTTGGCTTTGTCTTTGATGGTTCTGTTCTAAACGCTTCACAAGCGGGCTTTGGTCCAAAACATCCAAGCTCTCGCTTGCTCTGGGAATAACAGCCCACCTTGAGACAGGGATGTGCTCGGTAGAATGTTCCACGGCAAGGAAGGGAAACCACTATCCAGTGTGACCAGACCGTTTTACACAATTCCTCTGCCCTCAAGGGCGGAGATGGTCGCTTTTCAGCTCTTGGCAGGATTAACCGGGTTTAGAGGAGGTTCAGCTCTGTTTGAGTTTGGGGGTGGCGGGCTAGTTAGCATAACCTGTGGAGAAACAAGAAACTGATCTGGGTGCTGCGGGTGCTTTCCCAGCCACTGAGAGGATTCCTTGGCATGCGTTTGTGAAGCCGGGTGCAGAGGTTCATCGGGGGATTTTTGAGCTTCACGCTGAAATCCTGGCTCAGATTCAGGTGTTGGGCTCCGGGAGTTAGCTGCCTGCGGTGCATGTTGGGATATTTTTTACGGAGCCAAGAGTTGCTCGGTTGCCGTGAGCCTAATGCCCTCTGACCCTGGCTGTGTGCTCCTTGTTTCAGAGGTCAGCTGGCGGCTCCAGTCCTGAAGGCGGAGAAGGTAAGGAGCTCTCTAACACCTTTGACCATCTTCGGTTGTTGTAAAAACGGAAGCAACCTGATTTTTCTCCTCCTCTTCTCATCATTTTCTGTAGATTCTGATCGAGAAGATGGAAATTACTGTCCTCCTGTCAAGCGAGAAAGAACGTCCTCTTTAACCCAGTTCCCACCCTCACAGTCAGGTAAAATATGCAAACTTACCAAATGCTGAAAACGTTTATGCTTACAAAGCCACCGTTTTCCTCAGCACCACGTGTCCTCCGCTGTGTCCTTCCTCCCTGGCTCCAGTTAGAGTCGATCTGAGGCTCAGGCTTGGTCAGTGAGGTGAGAGCTTGCCAGAGTGCAGCACCAGGTGTCACTGTCTAGAATCAGCAACACTGATGGCATGGTGAGAAGTGTGGCCTGAGGAAGACTGAAGAGATCGTCCCTCTGAAATGGAGGAAAGGGGTTGACTGCTGAGGGCCCTGTTGGGGCCTCTGTTAATGACATCTCTTTCCAAGGCTGGGCACAGACTGGGAGTGTAGGGGAGGGCTGTTCTCCTGACCCTTCAGCTGCGTGCCCAGCACAGGAAGTCCAGTGCAGTCGCCCAGACATGCACATGCATGTTCACACACACACTAACCAGCAAGCCAGGAGGCTCTAGCAGAGGCCTGCGTGCGATGCTGTGAACTCCCAGAAGACAGGAGCTTGCAGTGGCCTGGAAGGGTGGGCCCGGCTCAGACTGTGGAGCAGGGCAGGCTAAAGAGCTTGGAGGCCCTGGGCGTGAGGTCTGGTCTGAGCACAGGCATGGAGGTCCGAGTGTGGACTCATACACAGGCTGGTACAGGAGAGAGGTTCAGGGGGCAGACAACGCCATCACTGCTACTTAGCGGGACACTCAGAGCCCGGCCTCCTGCCATGGGGACACCCCGGAAGATCTGAGGGTAAATGCCACCACAGGCATTGTCTGATGACCTCTGTCTTAGCTGTCTGTAGCACCAACGTGGAGAGACGTGAGGGTCTGGAGAAGTTCTCCGGTTACCCGACTGAAATCCATTTCGTGTAAATCATTTTACAGTCATGAACCTTTAGGATGTCAAGTTGTTTCTGCTTACTGCAGTCACGCATGTGTTAATAGGAGCGCATAGCCTAGGAAGCCAGCGTTCTTCCGAAGTCGCCCCTCCACACACTCGCTTTCATACCCCTTTCCAGTAGTGTTGACTTTTGACGTGGCCACGTCCTTTTGCACGGCTGCGTTAGGTTCTCCTGTGCTGTTACACTGTCATCTGCTGACCGGATATTGTGGAACTGTTGGATGGCCTGCAGTCCAGGCTGCAGTTGACGTCCTTTATTTAAGGATCTCTGCGCCCTTGGACGAGTGTTCTGTGGAATGAGGGAGCTTCACCTGCTTGTTGATTTTATTCCTTCCCCATCACTGCCCACTGCTGAACCACGCTTGCTGTGTCAAAAACCAGTGTGGAGAAGAGGGGGTGTTGTGCTGTGAATGTAGGCTAAAGAGGCGAGGGGCTGCCAATCATTCTTCTCCCCTGGCCCGCCTAAATCACCTCCCGTCCAGCACGGCAGCCCCCAGGAGACACTCAGCTCTTGATCTTTAGGGTAACTGGAGGTGTGAGGGCACCAGTCATTTGGACAGTGATGTCTTTGGTTCCACTCTGCATAGAGTGAATTCTTCACCTCCGAATTCCACTTTATTTGTGGAAACCTGTTGGCCGGCCCACACCCTGGGAAGCAGTTGCCCTAGTGAAGTAAGATCTTAGGTGAGGGAGGGGAACCCCATGGGCAAGCCTCAACAGGTGAGAAGGAGTCAGGGCTCCCACGTGGCCTGGAGCATCCGGCACCTCCCTGCCCTGCCCTGCCCTACTTCCTGCCCCTGCAGCAGTGCAGGGACAAGGTGGTATCCCCAGTAGACCAGAGTTGACTTGTAGTCATCAGACAGATGAAGGCCGTTGAGCCGGAGACCCTCATAATGCCGCAGAGAGTCTTGGGGTTTGCTTTTCTAGGGGAAAGACTGAATGCCCTGTTGGCTTGCTGTCCCGTCTCCTCCCCTGGGACATGAGATCCACCCCTCAGGTGGAAGAGGTGATCTCTGTGGATCTACCCCACCCACTCATGCTATTTTTCCTCCTGTTCCCTCCCCCGCCTGCACCTCCTTGCTGACAGTATCAAAAAACAATGTTATTATGCCATCAAGCTTCTGCGAGCCATCTGCAGGCAATTCCGACTCAGAGCCAGGTGAGCCCCCACCCCTCTGCCTTCCCGCCCAGCCTGGGGGTTCTCCTGGGAGGAAAAGCAATTGGTGTTGGAAAATCAGATTTCACCGGGCATTTAAAGTCAGTTCTTTTTCAGCTGTTAAATTTTTCCCCCCAGTTCTTCAGCTCGTAGTTTGGGGGTCTCGCATGAGATGAGGTTTCAGAACCCCTTAAATTTCTGTTTCTGCAAGCAGGGCCTGCTTGCATGGAGCTTTAGGTCCTTTAAAAACAACCTGTGAGGTAATGTATTACTCATTTCTCAAAATTTTATACAAGTAATGCATTCATAGTAGGGAGGGTGTTATTTGTTTTGTTTTTTTGAGATGGAGTTTCACTCTTTTTGCCCAGACTGGAGTGCAATGGTGTGATTCAGCTCACTGCAACCTCCGCCTCCTAGGTTCAAGGGATTCTCCTGCCTCAGCCTCCCCAGTAGCTGGGATTACGGTCAGACACCACAACACCAGGGTAATTTTGTATTTTTTAGTAGAGGCGAGGTTTCACTTGTTGGCCAGGCTGGTCTTGAACTCCTGACCTCAGGTGATCTGCCCACCTCGGCCTCCCAAAGTGCTGGGATTACAGGTGTGAGCCACCACACCTGGCCCATAATTTTTTTTTAATGTAAATCAGAAATACAGCAAGTAAAAAGAATCCCTGTCCCTTCCCTACTCACCCTGCCATCCCAAAGGTAACACCTGTGAAGTTAGTGATTTTCCAGACCCCTTTTCTGTGTATTAAATTCTCACATTAATTAGCATTGCTTAGATCTAGCCAGATAAATATGTTTAATCACAGCTTTAAAACTTTAAGGAAAGCTGCTCCCCCTTCCTGGAGAATATGGAGCCTGCCTTTTTGGCCTTTTCTGGAGAACTAACTCCAAGGTTTCCTGAAAGTTTCTCCCACGTGGCTGAAATTCCTCATAAAAGATTTAACAAGCGAGTTTAACAACCTGAATTCTGTAACCCAACCTACTTATATAAATTCATTGCCGACTTCAAAAGCATTGTGAGATAAGTTAGCTGCTGGCATGGAAGAGGCAGGTTTTTTTTAACTCTCAGCATTGAGTTGATGGCCCCGTCTCAAACAGTCATTTTGACTCTTAACAAACTGTTTTGAGCCACCGCCTGGTCTCACCCTGCAGAGGGGCTTGCTGTTTCAGGGTCCTCAGGAAGGGCACGATTTTGGTCATTCCTGGGGTGTCATTAGCAGGTGGTGGTCTGGATGGGGGGTGGAGCCTACTGCAGTGAGGCGGAGCCTACCGCAGTGAACACATTTTACGCAGTGATCACAACTGCTTAGGTGATCAGTTACTAAAGCCATGTGTCTAGACCCATTTGTGCTGTTTAGCTCTGTTCAAATCTCATGATCACTTCTGTGGTTTGTGAGCGACGGCCTCCCTCCTGTCTCTCTCCCCACAGACCTTTCCCCTCCAGCCTCAGGAGCAGGGCAGCTGTTTCACAGGCCCCAACACGGCCATGGTTTGAAGCCCCAGTGCCCTTATGCATGGGAGGTAGTCACGTTAGCCTCACATCAGTTCTGCAAAGCAAACCTCATATCCTTGCGCCTGCCGGCCTTCTGTTTTTTTTTAGCTTTCATTTTGAAAAGCTTTAACAGTTACAGAAGAATTATAAAGCGTTTTTCTGTCACTTTTATCTGGAGATCCCATTTAGCTTTCTCCAGTCAGCCCCATGAGTCCATTAGAAAAAAGGAATTGGACCTTGGTCATACCTTACATACCTCCACTTTCATCGGGAACGGGTCCTCAGGCTTCCCTTGACTTTTATGACCTCGAGGATTACAAGTCAGCTGTTTGGTAGAAGTCTCTCAGTTGGGGCCTGTGCGGTGTGTCTTGGAGGTGAGACCCAGGTGTGGCGTCTTGGATGAAAACACCACAGAAGCAACGCACACATCACAGAAGCGACACACAGTACTCACTTGTCCCCTTACCAGTGGGGTAGCTGTGGTCCTCGATCAGGTGCTGTCTGCCAGGTTTCACCACTCTAAAGTTCCTTTACCCTTTGTGCTAGATGGTTTCTGGGAGAGACTCCGGGACCTCGAGTACCTCATCACACTCCTGCCCTCCAGTGCTTGTGCCCAGTCATGGCTTCTGAGTGACATTTCCCGCTGACGACTGCCCCATGGGATTCTCTTCCCTTTTATTTTTTTTTCCTTGAGACAGAGTCTCCCTCTGTTGCCCAGGCTGGAGTGCAGTGGCACAATCTCGGTTCACTGCACCCTCCACTTCCTGGGTTATCAAGCAATTCTCGTGCCTCAGCTTCCTAAGTAGCTGGGATTACAGGTGTGCACCACCTGTGGGATTTTCTGAGCACCATCCCTTCCATTTTGATTAGTGGCGTTCACTGGAAGGAGGAGCTTGCCCTTCTCCCCACATGTTTGTTCCTTGATTGATTGTGTCAGCATGGGTGGAAAAGCTCCTGTCGGCGTCATTGGGTGACCGTCTGGTTACCTGTTTTGATTTAATGTTCAGATTGTCCCAGATTCGGCCAGTGGAAGCCTTGTCAGGCAGGTCCCCATTGTTCTTTTGAGCACTTCCTTTGCTTTGTCACAAGAGCCTTCTGGCTCAGCTTCTTTTCTCATCACAGCCCTGGAATCTGCATTCTCAGGGGGGCGCTGGTTTCTTTATGGAGCACGGTCTTTAGAAACCGAGGTCTGAGTGTTCAGTGTGCGCTGCAGTCTTGCTGCCTCAGGTGTAGCCCTGCTCCTGGCCCTCCGTGGGCAGAGCTGAAGATGAGTGGCATTCACTGGAATGTCCTCCGTGCACTGGGCATCCCTCCTTGCCCTCCGCATGGCTGGGCCTCCTCCGCACCCTGCACCAGCGCCATCCGTGCACAGACCCCAGCTCCAGCCAGGCCGCCATCTCAATATCTGATGCACATAGTTTTTTTGCGATCCCTTCCCAGGTTAAATCAGGGCTCCCTGAGAGGCAAGCAGGCTTCCTGCAGACATCAATTGGGGCTCTCTGAGGCAGGCGAAAGCACCCTCAGAGAGAGCACCTGCTGGCTTCCCAGGAGGGCAAAGGCTGCCGGGAGGAGGGGGATCCTCCTTCTCCTGGAGTGATGCGTGTCCCTCAGAGACTGGTGCAGCATCCTCTACAGGCCCACACCCTTTGGGTATGCGGCGGATGTCGGGCTCTGGCCATGATTCGGCAACTTGTGTTGCAACCTGTGTTGCAGAAGAGAGTTTCTGGAAGGAATGAGAAAAGACCACCCTTGTTTTCATAGAGCAGGGCCTGTGACGGCCCTCCAGAGTTTGGCTGCCCCTGGAGCACTCTTGTCTGTCTGCAGCTCTGGAGAGGGTCAGGCTCCAGGCCCAGCACTAGTGGCGGGTCGGTGGCAGGGATTATCCAAGGCTCCGGCTTCCACCTGGCAGTCTGGGCCAGCCCCCAGGCTCCCCTCAGCATTAGCTTGGGCTCTGCATGGAGCAGAGCGTGGAAGGGCAATCAGTCTGTGGCCGAAACATCAGCGTTGAGAGCCAGCTTGAAGAGCTAGCTAAAAATTACCTGAATTGTGAATTTGCCCTTTTAAAACCTATCTAAATTGCCAGTCTTCTCCCGCATAGCGCTGTGCTTTGGAAATGTAATTGGTTGTTTCCTTCGGAAAAGGAACATCTGGCAGCTCACCCTCTCATCCTGCAGGATCTGGCTCTCCTGAGTTTGTTTTTTATGACCAGTCTATTACAGGAGAGGCACCAGCTCTGCTAACGCAGGCTGCCGGATGCCCTGGGGCTTGCCTCCTTCATACAACTATTATAGTAAGAAGGATTGCTGCAGTCCTCTTGCTGCCCAGGCACAGCGGCACATCTGGGGCACAGCAGGAGAGGGCCCTTCCTTGATTTTGAGTCTGAAAATTTGGGTTGACAAGGCATTTTGGGTTTTGTCATCATTTTAGTATACATTTGAATGGTCTTTAGCACATCTGCAGAGTTGTGTGACCATCACGTAATTAATTTTAGAATATTTCCATCTTACCAAAAAGAAACCCCATCCGTGCTAGTTGCAGCCTGCCGCCAACCCCGTCCCCGAGCCCTGGTAACTGCTCAACTGCTTTCTGCCTAGTCTGGGCATTTCACAAAAATGGAATCAGATAGCATGTGACCTTTGGGGGTGTCTTTACATTGTCTTTCCTTTAATTTCTTCCAACAATGTTTTTGTTTTGTTTTGTTTGATACAAGGCCTTGCTCTGTCACCCAGGCTGGAGTGCAGTGGTACAATCATAGCTCACTGCAACCTCAAGCTCCCTGGCTCAAGTGACCTTCCCACCTCAACCTCCTGAGTAGCTGGGACTACAAGCATGCACCACCACACCTGGCTAACTTTTTAATTTTTTGTAGAGTTGGAGTCTTGCTCTGTTGCCCAGGGTGATCTCAAGCTCTTGGGCTCAAGCACTCCTCCTGCCTCAGCCTCCCAGAGCACTGGGATTACAGGCATGAGCCACTGCACCTGGTGCTAACAATGTTCTATACTTTCAGTTTGTGAAATGTATTCCCAAATATTTTATTCCTTTTGGTGCTATTGTAAATGGAATTATTTTCTTAATTTTGCTTTTGGCTTGTTCACTGCTAGTGTTTGAAACACAATTGATTTTTGTATATTGATCTTGTGTCCTGTGGCCTGACAAGGGGTAAAGCTTAGCAGGAACACAGGGCCATCTCCAGGAGCCATAATGCCACAGTCTCTGTGCCTTGCCCAGGAACAGACTTGCCTACCTGAGTCACAAGGCCTTTTATGACAATCCTCCCTGTTGTGGATCAGATTAGACCACTGTCCCCAGTCCCCATATGAGCACAGTGGCCGAGACACAGATAAGGGGGTCCTTGTGGACAGGTGGCTGAGCGAGGCCAGGCACTCGAGCCATCCCGGGAGCCCCTGAGTGTTCACCTTTCCCCTCTAGCTTTGTGAATTTGTCAGGCCAGACTCTGGCCTGGGGGAGCCAGCCTCTTCCACACTGACCAGGAGTGCTCCCTCATTGAGACAGGGAAGCTCTGCAGGCACATCTGGAAAGGGAGGCAGGCTCACCATCTGCCACCTTTGACCTTTTCATCACAAAAAACCTGTCTCATTTCCCAGACATCTGTAGTGGTGCCAAGATTCTTCCTGGCCACAGATGTATCCTCTGACTGACAAGCCTTCTAGCAAAGGGAAGCAGAGGCTGGACACCTGAATTCCGTGGTTCCCTGACAATCTCAGGGCCAGGTTCAGGGTCACTGTGCAGATCAGCTCCTGAGCCCACAGCAGATTGCAGCTGGGAGGGTGGCTGATGCCCCACCCGCCCCCATGGTCAGCAACTGGCCCTAAGAGCAGTCATTCCTTCTGCTCCTTCCTCTCCCCTCCTCCAGGCGCTTTCCAGGCCTGCTGGTCAGGTGGGACTTCTGTTGTAAATTGGAGATGTTTTCCCGGGTTCTCCAGGCCCGAGGTCACTGAGACCAAGACCATAGTCCTCTCCTGCCCTTGCCCCCTAGGCCCAGCCCCCGCCCAGACAGCCTACTGTTGATATTTTATCTTGCTTTTAGAGGAAAGGAGCAGTGGCTTCCGGTTGAAGCCACCAACGCTGATCCACGGCCAGGCCCCCAGTGCAGGTAGGTCACCTACCTCCCTGAGGCAGCGGGGGTGGCTTTCTGACACTCTTCAGACCTCTGCTCAGCCACACTAGGACACTGCGGGCTCATCCTGCTTTCTAGAAAGGTCATTTGTGATCTGATCCATGAGCCCTGGAAAGCTCCTTTAAAGAGAGGCTATCTAAGCAGGGAGGCTGGGACCCCTGACTGTGAGCCCTGTGTGCTTAGAAGAGTGGGCGTGGCAGCACGGGAGCAGGCTAGGCTTGGAGTGCATTGGACGGGCTCCATGCCCAGCAATAGCGCACTTGGTTCAGCCTAGCTGTGCTGAGTGTTCTGGCCCCCGCATACCACGGTGTTCGCCCCAGTTAGCAGGCTGGCTGCATTCCAGCGGTGCACTGCTAGTGAGGCTGCCAGGGATGCTGCACAGGGCAAACACATTCCCTCGTGGTCCTTGTCCCATCTGTGTTTGGCAAAGGGACTTCCTCAGCGTGGCTGTTTTGAAAAACAGGTGCAAAATTTGCCTGTACATGACCCCACACCGAGTCCTGAGCCTCCAGGGAGCCGCCTGGGAATTCACTGCTCCCCTCTCACTGTCTCTACTTGACTGTTGAGGCCAGCTCTCAGAGAACAGGTGTCCCTCGACCCCCCTGTCAACGTTACTGTGCTAGCTGGATTAATTCACAGACATGATCAGTTACTGGGAATTTCACTTAATCATATATGAAAATAACAATAGCCAGATCTGCCTGTCAGGTTATAAAAAAAGAACAAAACCTCAAGTTTTTTTTTTTTAAAATGCTTCCCTGCAAAGTCTAGCCTGCAAGGGGTGTGGAATAGGTTGTGAGGGATCAGTCTCTGAAGTGCCTGGGAGTAGGCAGGGGTCTGCGGGCACTGGGAAGGCCACCTTCTGTTCCCAGGTCTGCCAAGCCAGAAGCCCAAGGAACAGCAGCGGAGCGTGCTTCGCCCGGCAGTGTTACAAGCCCCGCAGCCAAAGGCGCTGTCCCAGACGGGTAAGAAACGGCAACCCTGGCACCCAGGCTCAGACGGCAAAGTAGAGCGTTCCTAAAGTCGCACCCAGGACAGTGGTATCTCGACAGAGGTGACTGCTGAATGCACCAGAAATACAAAGAGATCAGGGAAGATGATCCTTTAAATCACCCCCAGCTGCCTCCAGCCCTAAGCCTCCTGAGCCCTGACAACGGAGGAGTGAGAGGCGGTTCCACAGCTTCCTCACAGCTCTCGGCCAAGTGCAACTGTGTGGGTGAAATGTGCTTTGTTCATTCACTGCCTTCATAAAAGCAGGCCAGCTCCTGCGAATGAGATTATCCCTGTGTGTTTGCAGATAGAACTTCAGCCTCAGTCTTCACAAGTTCTCTTTAAAAACTTGAAAGGTCATCTTTTTTCTTAATTTCTTTTAATTTTTTTTAGAGATGGGGTCTTGCTTTGTCACCCAGGCTGGAGTGCAGTGGTGCAGTCATAGCTCCCTGCAGCCTCGAACTCCTGGCCTCAAGTGATCGTCTCACCTCTCAGCCTCCCAAGTAGCTGGGACAAGTGTGCACCACCATACCCAGCTCATTTGTTTTATCTTATTTTATTTTAGAAATGGGGACTTGCTGTGTTGCCTAGGCTGGTCTGAAACTCCTGGTCCCAGGCAGTCTTCCCACATCAGCCTCCCAAAGCACTGGGACCACAGGCGTAAGCCACGGTGCCCGGCAAGTTTCTCTTCTTTGTTTGTTTCTCTTATTTTTTTAATCCAGGAATTTTGGCTCTTTATAGAGAAACCAGGTCCTTCCTTAAAAAGGACATGTGTGCTGTGGGCTTCACCGTGGGAGGGCCCTAGACTAGACGGGGCCCAGCCCCTCGGCTACATGAGTAGGGGTGGGAGGGCCACCAAACACCTGTGATTCCCCACTTCCTTCCCTCCCGCAGTCCCCAGCAGTGGCACCAATGGGGTCAGCCTCCCAGCCGACTGCACGGGGGCAGTGCCAGCAGCATCCCCTGACAACCCTGCACGGAGAAGTCCTTCCGAAGCTGCCGATGAGGTGCGTGCACTTGAGGTCAGTGGGTCCTGGGTCAGGGGAACGCTGCGTTCTGGGCCCCTTGGGAGCGGGAGGACCACCTTCCCAGCACTCTGTGGAGTCCAGGGGCTGTCACCTGTTCCCAGCAGTTTCCACCTGGGCCTGTTGTAAGGCTGTCTGGATTTGCTCAGTGGACTCCTTGAATAACAGTACCTGACAAACCAAATAACTAGATTCCCAAGGGTGGTCTTGCTGGGTCAGTCAGAAGAAGAGGGCCTCCCAGGCAAGTTCTGCTGGAAGGGCCTGCTGCCCCAGGCTGACCACCACATGTCTGAAGGGAGTGATTCTTGAGGCGCTACCAGAACCCCTGCGCTCTGGGGAGTCACTAGGGCCTGAGGAGCGGCTGTCGCTGATGGATGTCTTGCAGCGTTTTACATGAGGAACGTCTCCCCTCTCTGTGTCCACACACAGACCACCTCTGAGACTCCTATATGTGTGGTTCCAGTTGAAAAATTTGCCTTGGAAGTCATCTCAGAAATGGTTCATTTAGGCTGGGCACAGTGGCTCACTCTTGCAATTGCAGCACCTTGGGAGGCCGAGGCAGGTGGATTGCTTGAGGCCAGGAGTTCAAAACCAGCCTGGGCAACATAGCAAGACCCTGTCTGTACAAAAAATACACAAATTAGCCAGGCCTGGTAGCATGTACCTGTAGTCCCAGCTACTCAGGAGGCTAAGGCTGGAGGATTGCTTGAGCCCAGGAGATGGAGGCTGCAACGAGCCAAGGTCATGCCATGGCACTCCAGCCTAGGCGACAGAGCCATACCCTGCCTCAAAAAATAAAGAGTTCCATTTAAGTGAGGGTATGTATTGGATTATATGGGCCAAAAACTGTGTGTTTCAAACCCACTGTGAAATAAGGGCCGTTGATGAAGTGCCTCCTTTGAAGTTAGCAGAGTTGGATTTGAAGTCAGAGACCACATGGTGTCTTCTGTGTAAAAGCCAGATTGGATCTGTGTGTTTATTTTCTGCTCTATCCGTGTCCATGGCCTGCGGCAATCTCCAGTAGATGTTCTGGCTCAAAGGGTGAAAATGGCTGTCCACAAATAAATTTTAAAACATCCCCAAGCCCTCCTTCAAACCTGTTTGCTGAATTAGAAGTAGTGATCACTTTCACCACATACTACGGCTCGGAAGCTTTGACTGCTGGGGTCTCTCAAGCAGATCAGGTGTACAGCTCTGAGTTGGAGAAGGACCTAGAAGTGACCCAGCCCGTCCTGCCCTCTCCCAGTGTCCTCACTCGTCCCCGACAGTGAGCACACAGGCTGCCCTGGGAGCACCAGCTACCAAGAGCTTGCCCCTCGCTTGAGAGGCCTCACTCTGTCCCTCTTCCTGCCAGTCCGAGCCCCTCTTTAGCTGTGCACACAGTTGGTTCCTAATCATTGAGCCCAGAAGTCGTGATTTGCTGTCTTCCCTCCAGCAGGCTGGGCAGCCCCAGTAGCTAAAGTTAATCCTGGAACCCCATGGTCCACTGGCTGCCATTCCCAGCTCCTGCGTCTGGCTCCAAAGCCACTGCTCCATGTGGGTCTGGGGTGGAGCCACACAAGCCACACCCACGATGCTCTCTGACAACACCCAGTGCTGTTGAGATTCGCAGGACTCGGCTTGTGTATCCTTCTCTGGCCCTGCAGCAGGAGCCTGGGCTTTTCCAAGCCACCCACAGACATGGCACACACTGCCCATCAGGACCATGAGCTAAGTGAGGCATCTCCTCTAAATGGGGCTTAGATGTCGGGAGCGAACCATGAGGAAACTTCTGGTACTGTCTTTGGGAAAGTGGGGAAGAGGCTTTCCCTCCCACCCCACACACACATAGAGTCTGAGACCAGTGACAGGCCTCGGGATTTGATAATCAGTTTAAGTGAGTCCTCTAAGCAGGCCCCAACAGGACACAGACATACGCTGTGGTCAGAAACATTTTGCTGTTTGCCTGCCCCATCTCAGGTGACTGTGAGCTTTGCCCATCCGCAATGAGCACCAGTCAGTGTGAGCAGGGGTCACACAGTGCACAAAGCCAAGAGCCAGGGATGTATCCCCCACGGTCTGTAGGCGGCCCCAGTGGGGCTGAGGATTAGCCCATCCTCTGAAGACTCTCAGGTTGCCAAACACGGTGTGTGTTTAATTTTAAAAAGCCACGTTCACTCTTGCACAGGCACAAAGATGCAGTGTGGAGTCAGCAACAGCAGAGTTTCTAGAGAGCACAGTAGAGAAACATTTAAACTCTTCACTTTCTTCACAGTTGGACCCTCAACTCTGTGATCTGCTGATTCTGGGCCTGGCATTGTAACTCCAGGCTTCCCTGCCCACTGGACACGCTGAGCTGGTCAGAAGCTGCCTGCAGCCTTTCTTGCCTCCAAGTTCATGGTTGTCAGGTCCCTTCACAGCACCTCCCAGGAAAACGCTCCCTGCCTCACGTTCATGACCACTGTACACATGCCCAGAGACCCCAGAGATCTGCCAAAAGCCTTTTAAAATTTCTTTTCAGATTTGTACAACACCTTTTTAATCGTGGTACAAGAGAAACATATACAAGTTACTAGCAACTCCATATTCCATTATTTCAAGATAAATGCATTTGGTCTTAGGATATTTAGTTACAAAAGTCATGCCTGCATGTTGAAAATATTTACGCAATATGGAAATCCTAGAATGTAACAAGTGGAAGCCACGATTCAGCTAAGAGGCCCCCGGGCAACCTCTGTCAGTAGTTTGAATTCTCTCTCCCGGCTTATTTTCCTGGGCATTCCTCAACACACACGCGCACACACTTGGGACTGGGTTTGCTTTTTTTTATTTTTTTATTTAATTTTTTTTTTTTTTTGAAACGGAGTTTCGCTCTTGTTACCCAGGCTGGAGTGCAATGGCGCGATCTCGGCTCACCGCAACCTCTGCCTCCTGGGTTCAGGCAATTCTCCTGCCTCAGCCTCCTGAGTAGCTGGGATTACAGGCACACGCCACCATGCCCAGCTAATTTTTTGTATTTTTTAGTAGAGACGGGGTTTCACCATGTTGACCAGGATGGTCTCGATCTCTTGACCTCGTGATCCACCCGCCTCGGCCTCCCAAAGTGCTGGGATTACAGGCGTGAGCCACCGCGCCCGGCCCGGGTTTGCTTTAATAGAAATGGAATCACATTTCCATGTCCCACAAGCTGCTCTTCTCTGATCCGTGTGTTGTGTATATCAGAGGCCTACTTCCCGTCATAGCCTAAATTATTTAGTTCCTCAGCTAATGATGAGCATCCATGGCATTTCCTGTCCTCTGTGGGCACTAAGGGTTCTGCAGGGCACAGGCGTCTTTTTGTTTGTTTGGAGACAGGTTCTTGCTCTGTCACCCGGACTGGAGTGCAGTGGTACGATCTCAGCTCCCTGCAACTCCTAGGCTCAAGCAGTCCTCCTGTCTCAGCCTCCTGAGTAGCTGGGACTGCAGGCACCTGCAGACGAGACGTGTGGAGTCTGTGATCTGGTGTGGGATTGCTGGGCTTCCATCTGGGCTAAGCATGGCACTGGTTTTGATGACTGTTTTGTATTCATTTTTGATAGGAGAAAGAGCCCCAGAAAAATGAGTCCAGCAATGCCTCTGAAGAGGAAGCCTGTGAGAAAAAAGACCCTGCCACACAACAAGCCTTTGTATTTGGGCAGAACTTGAGGGACAGAGTTAAGGTATGTCAGCTGTTGAACCAGTACTTTGACTATTTTTAGGCCTTCCCCAGGTTAAATAGAGGAAAGTCAGTAGATTTGCCTTTTAACGGGGGAGGGGAGCATGGGACAAAGAAGGTATTAGCGAGGCAGCCCTATGGCTCACGGCACAGTCAGCTGCCGGTGTGCGTGTGCCGATGTGGGGTGGCGTGGTCAGCTGCCGGTGTGCGTGTGCCGATGTGGGGTGGCGTGGTCAGTTGCCGGTGTGCGTGTGCCGATGTGGGGTGGCGTGGTCAGCTGCCGGTGTGCGTGTGCCGATGTGGGGTGGCGTGGTCAGCTGCCGGTGTGCGTGTGCCAATGTGTGGCGTGGTCAGCTGCCGGTGTGCGTGTGCCAATGTGGGGTGGCATGGTCAGCTGCCGGTGTGCGTGTGCCGATGTGTGGTGTGGTCAGCTGCCGGTGTGCGTGTGCCGATGTGGGGTGGCGTGGTCAGCTGCCGGTGTGCGTGTGCCGATGTGGGGTGGCGTGGTCAGCTGCCGGTGTGCATGTGCCGATGTGGGGTGGCGTGGTCAGCTGCCGGTGTGCGTGTGCCGATGTGGGGTGGCGTGGTCAGCTGCTGGTGTGCGTGTGCCGATGTGGGGTCACGTGGTCAGCTGCTGGTGTGCGTGTGCCGATGTGGGGTGGTGTGGTCAGCTGCCGGTGTGCGTGTGCCGATGTGGAGTGGTGTGGTCAGCTGCTGGTGTGCATGTACCGATGTGTGGCATGGTCAGCTGCTGGTGTGCGTGTGCCGATGTGGGGTGGTGTGGTCAGCTGCTGGTGTGCGTGTGCCAATGGGTGGCGTGGTCACCTGCTGGTGTGCATGTGCCGATGTGTGGCGTGGTCAGCTGCTGGTGTGTGTGTGCTGATGTGGGGTGGTGTGGTCAGCTGCTGGTGTGCATGTGCCGATGTGGGGTGACGTGGTCAGCTGCTGGTGTGGGGTGATGTGGTCAGCTGCCTCCACTCACCCAGTGCTCCTGACATCTGACAACCACAGATATCCCCAGACATTGCCAGTATTCCCTGTGGAGCAGAATTGCCCCCATTAACAACTGTCACCTTTTTTTTTTTTTTTAAGTGAGGCAGGATTGGGTGACGACACAGTCTTCCTGAAAAGAAGCAAAGTGTCTGCCACCTCCTGGCTGCCTTCCAGGCATGTGGGCCTAGTCTGGAGATTGTAGGGTGGGGAGAGGCTGACAATGGTCAGGAACAGTGACCCTGGACCCTGATCACGTCCCAGTGATACGGGACGACCAGGGCCAGCCAGCGCCACCTTTCCCAGCCACAGACATGGAATGTTCTTTGGGATCTCTAGCAGCTCCACTGGCAAGAAGCTGCTTTCAAAGCCTGAGAGGCGGTATCGATGGCTGTATCTAGAGACATTTGTGTTTGTCACAAGTGGGAGGTGCTCCTGGAGGCCAGGAATGCCACTCCTCCCCTTGCAGTGCCCAGGACAGCCACACCACAAGGAATAATCCAGGCCCAATGTCAGTATGTCAGTAGTGTCAACGTGGAGGACCCTGAAATAAACGAAAACCTCTCTAGCATGCAGAAAGCACTGGCTTGTGTTTTCCACTTTCCCTCTGTTGCTTATTGCCCAGCAGAAGCCCAAGTCGAGAAGCATGGAAAGTCGGTGTTGCTGTCGTCATGGCTTTAAGCCAAAATAGAGTTCCTCAGTGGCTTCTCCCTCCAAGGAGGAAGGGAGGGCAAGAGGCAGGAAGGGCTTGGCCCATGGAGCTCAGGCCCCATGGAGTCTCTGCCTGGAGTCTGGGGCAACAGCTGCTTAGAAATTGGTGGGGTCCACTTCTTGCGGAAGTCAGAGACTTGTGTGGGCTTTGCAGTCTCAGTCAAATCCCAGCCTCTCCTTTCAGGGCAAATGTATGTGAGCCATAGATTCTATTTTTGGAGATGGAGTCTTGCTGTGTCGCCCAGGCTGGAATGCAGTGGCATGATCTCTGCTCACTGCAACCTCCACCTCCTGGGTTCAAGTGATTGTTCTGGCTCAGCCTCCTGAGTAGCTGGGATTACAGGCACCCATTACCACACCCAGCTAATTTTTTGCATTTTTAGTAGAGACAGGCTTTCTCCATGTTGGACAGGCTGGTCTCCAATTCCTGACCTCCTGCCTCAGCCTCCCAAAGTTCTGAGATTACAGGCATGAGCCACTGTGCCCGGCCAGAGCCGTGGTTTCTTAACCCTCTGAGCCTCTGCTTCCTTGTTGGTCAAACAGGGTCTCTTAAGATCCCCTTCCTGGGCCTTGGGAGGATTAAAGCAGATCATGCATTTGACAGACTCAGCATAGCAGCTGGGAGGGAAGAAGCCCTCAAGAAATGCTGCTTCTATTGTGTTCATAGTAAACCCCCAAATCCCAGCTTTGAAATGCTCTGTGTTCTTGGTGCAGAAGCGTTGACGGAGAGGCCAGCTTAGGCGTGGTTTTATAACAAGGTAGAAAAGACTCCTTGAAGCTTCGGGAGCTCTCTTCCATCTTAACTGTTTAAAACTTTTTTTTTTGACATGGAATTTCGCTCTTGTTGCCCAGGCTGGAGTGCAATGGTGCAATCTTGGCTCACTGCAACCTCCGCCTCCCGGGTTCAAGTGATTCTCCTGCCTTAGCCTTCCAAGTAGCTGGGATTACAGGCATGAGCCACCATGCCTGGCTAATTTTTGTATTTTTAGTAGAGACGGAGTTTTTCCATGTTGATCAGGCCGGTCTCGAACTCCCAACCTCAGGTGATCTGCCCACCTCAGCCTCCCAAAGTGCTGAGATAACAGGCGTGAGCCACCGCGCTGGTCTCTTCCATCTTAACTCTTTTTTTTTGAGACGGAGTTTCACTCTTGTTACCCAGGCTGGAGTGCAATGGCGCAACCTCGGCTCACCGCAACCTCCGCCTCCTGGGTTCAGGCAATTCTCCTGCCTCAGCCTCCTGAGTAGCTGGAATTACAGGCACGCGCCACCATGCCCAGCTAATTTTTTGTATTTTTATTAGAGACGGGATTTCACCAGGTTGACCAGGATGGTCTTGATCTCTTGACCTCGTAATCCACCCGCCTTGGCCTCCCAAAGTGCTGGGATTACAGACGGAGCCACCGCGCCCAGCCTCATCTTAACTCTTAAAAAGTGGTGGAGTTGATTACAGCCCTGCCCCCCAGCACATGCATGGGTGCACACACAGGTGCATACAGGAGAGGGTTCATGTCTCTGAGTAGCACCGTGCAGCTCAGGGGCGCTGCAGATGCTGAGCCGTGGAGCTCCAGGCTCCCGCCCCTCCCTGAGTACTAAGCGCTCCATCTCATTCCCAGCTGATTAATGAGAACGCGGACGAAGCTGACATGGAGAATGCTGGACACCCCACCACAGACACACCAACCGCAACAAACTATTTCCTTCAGTATATCAGTTCCAGGTGTGTATCTCGGGCCCCACGGCCAGCCTGGTGTGGGGACGCAGGCGGCCACAAGGGTCTCTGCCACAGAGGGGTCTGTGGGTCCAGTACCTGACTCAGGCCTGGTATCCAGTTGCCCTCGGGCCCCTCTCTCTTATTCGGGCACAACTGTGGTTGGGCCAGGGGTGGGCCTTGTCCTGGGATTCACTGGACGCCTGAAACAGGACCAGAGTTCTGTGGGGTTGTCCAGGGGCCCATGGAGGATACAGCCCAGCTCTTGGGGTGCACTTTGTCATGCAGACCTCATGCCCAGAGTGGAATAGAGCCAGGGGTGATTCAGGTGCCTCCTTACCCTGGGTTTGGGCACCTGGGGCAAAGACTTTAGCATGACCTTGATTAACATGCCTGGGGGTGATGCTACCCACAGCCCAGCTGCCCCTCCAGGTGTCTCAGAAGAAAGTGTGTCCTGTCTGGGAGATGGATGGAAAGAGCAGGTGGAGGTGGCTTCCCTCATGCTATGGGGCCCCTCCCTCAGGGTGAGCTAAGGGTTCACGTTTCCAATGGCACAGGGAGGCATGTGGCTTTCTGCCTCCGACATGCCAGCCCATCTGCAGTGGGCGACGCCCCTCCGCTGTGCCCTCTGCGTCAGTGTGTGCACGTGTGCACTCCATTGGTGCCCACACATTTGCCTGGCCACATTCCCACATGACACCCCCCCACTCACTGCACGTCTTCTTTTCAGTTTAGAGAATTCAACCAATAGTGCCGATGCCTCCAGCAACAAATTCGTATTTGGCCAGAATATGAGTGAGCGAGTTTTGGTGAGTGGCTGTGTTGGGACTGTTCTTGGGGACCAGAGGTTCTCGGCACCAGCCCCAGGTTGAGGGGATATGAAGAGTGGGGCTGCCTCATTGTCCTGTGTGAGATAAGAATGCCCTCGATAGCAAGTGAGAGAGAGAAGACCCCACTCAGACTCGATGTGAAGACCGGCCAGGGCCATTGGCTGCCCAGGAGCCAGCGTTCGCTCTTCTTGGCTCCTCCCTACTGACCTGGGCTAGCTTCATCCCAAGATGGGCTTCCCTGGAGGCTACAGGGCCCTGCTGGCAGTCGGGGTCCACGCTTCCTCTCCACCAGGCCAACTGACAAAAGTCCTGTGGGACGCGGCCAGCTGTGCCAGTGGACAGGGCTGCTGGCCTCCCTGCTCCTGAGAACATAACTTCAGCCAATGTCTTGGGTATAGGAAAGGCCCATCTCCGTTCCCAAGAGCCCAGCCAGCCTGGGAGAGGGTTTTAGAATGGCTTGCTTACCTCTTTACACGTGTTCATTTTTCTTCCCAATTGCACCCAGCTCCGCTGTGACTGTGTGCCGGCCTGCCCTGAGCCACCTGGTCATTCCAGCTCGGTCTCGGGTCTACGCTTCCTTCATGGCCACACTGCCCTTTTTCTATTTCATGAAATACTCAAAAGTCTTGCCTCACCCAGACCGAGTGACCAGTGTGGCCTGAGGGGACTGTCAGCCGGTGGCACTCACCTCTTGTTGACACCTGAGGGGCCACATACAGAGCTCCTAGGCAGTTCAGGCTGTCACTGGGAGCGGGCAGGAGTGCTTGGGGCAGCATGGTGTTGGGGGCCAGGCAGAGAGGTGCTCAGAGCTACCCCTGAAGGACCACACAAGCGCCTCTTCCTCATATGCCTTTGTGTCCCTGCAGAGCTTTCCAAAATTAAATGAGGTCAGTTCAGATGCCAACAGGGAAAATGCAGCTGCCGAGTCGGGGTCCGAGTCCTCATCCCAAGAGGCCACCCCTGAGAAGGGTATGTTACCGTGCCACCGCTGCACGGGGCTTATGGTGGGTCATCATGGGGGATGATGAGGGGACACTGGGTCCATCCACACCCCCAGCCAGGAGGGATGAGGGGCCCGACTCCCGCAGCAGCAACAACCACACGTGAACCAGCTACTAAAGCAGGGGCATGACCTCCAGGGCCCTGCCTTGCAGTGAGCAGAGAGAGGGGTTTGTGATAAAGAACTGGAGGGCCCATGTTGTCGCCTTGCAGCTGTGGGGAGGGGAGGGAGCCGCAGGCAGCTGGCGTGGAGGAGTCCCTCACTGTCCCCCTGTCCTCTGCTCAGCGGGAACACAGGAGTCTAGGGCCACACTTGGCAACCCCCAGATGGTCTCCCTGCAGCTTCTAAGGCCCTGTTCCTGGCTGTGACTACTGTCCACTCGGGTGGACAGCTGATGTCCTTGAGACCAGAACCAGCCCTCTCATCTCCTGTGAGCTTACACTCTCCCCTCGCCAAATAATCAGTCAGTCTTGTTTAGTCAATAACTTTTCAGAGTCCCTGGCCGAGTCGGCGGCCGCCTACACCAAGGCAACGGCGCGGAAGTGTTTGTTGGAAAAAGTGGAAGTCATCACCGGGGAGGAGGCGGAGAGCAACGTGTTACAGGTGAGGGGCCGGCCCCTCCTCGGTGGGCCTAGGTCCTCATGCACCTGGGGGTCCAACCCCAAGTGTTGGGCCCACATCCTTCGAGCACACAGGCCTCCCCCTGAGGTGACAGGGGCCACTGGCCCCACGCTCTGGAACTTTGTTGGTGGCACTTGTGGAGAGCTTAGGCTTAGAACGCTTCTTGCATGGCTTTGTTTTCAGAGGAGGATAATCTATTTGAAACATTCTTTGTTTTGTTTTTTTTAATTTTTTTTTGAGACAGGGTCTTACTCTGTTGCCCAGGCTGGAGTGCATTGGTGCGATCTTAGCTCACCACAACCTTTGCTTCCTGGGTTCAAGGGATTCCCATGCCTCGGTCTCCTGAGTAGCTGGGATTACATGTGTGTACCACCACGCCAGGCTTATTTTTTTATTTTTAGTAGAGACGGTTTCACCATGTTGGCCAGGCTGGTCTCAAAGTCCTGACCTCATGTGATCCTCCTGCCTTGGCCTCCCAAAGTGCTGGGATTACAGCGTTAGCCACTGCGCCTGGGCAGAGACATTCTTGGTGCTTCAGGGAATGACAGAGACTGTCACAACAAACATCTTTTTTCACCCAGGGCTGGCAACTGCAATTATTTGTCACCTGGCATCCTGTGGTGTCTTCGTAGGGAAAAAATCAGGTGCAGCCAGAGCTTCCATCCCACTGACCCCCGTCGGCGTCCCCACTTCCCGAGGTGTGGCCTCGGGAGGGTGTGGTGGGGTGGCTTTGCTGGGCAGCATCCATCTGCTTCCTCTCCTTTGACACATAAGCAAGTGTCTGTCTGTAAACCAGGTGGCGTATTGTGGGGTTTTAAGAGCGCTGTTCTTTTTTCCCACTTACCATGTTTTGATCTGTTCATATTGGAAGAGATTGCCTTAGGGGGATACGTGGAAAGCCATGCAGGGATATCTGCCCCATATTTTTTTTGTTTGTATATACAAAAGCACTGTATCGAAATACAATACACATGCTGTATAATCCCCCCTTTTAAAGCATACAATTCCGTGGTTTCTAGTATATTCACGGATTTGGACAACTTTCACCACAATCTAATGTAGAACATTTTTGCCCCCAAAAAGAACACTGTCCCATTCCCCCAGAAAGAGCACTGTCCCCCTCGCAGTCACTCCTCCTCCTCCCTCAGCCTCCTGGACATTTCTTATGAATGGCAACACACTATGCTGCCTTTTGTGTCTGGCTTCTCATCGAGCCAGAGCTTCGTCCACGCTGCAGCTGGGGTCGGAGCCTCATTCTTTCTGAGGACTGAGTGATAGGCACTGTGGGGACGGGCCCTGTGTGCCAGCTCCTTCCTCGTTGTGACTTGGCTGGCTTCTCATCTTTGGCTTTTGTGAATGAGGCTGCTGTGCGGATCCATGTGCAATGTGTGAACATGAGCAAATGTTCATTTCTCTTGGGTAGATACTGAGGAATGGAATTGCTCGGGCATATGGTAATTCCTTGTTGAGCATTTTGAGGAGCCGCCAGACTCTCTTCCACAGCAGTGGGCCATGCGCTCCCCACCGGCAGTGTGTGAGGGTTCCGGCTTCCCCACGTGGGTGCATCCATCCTAGAGTGCGCAGAGAGGCTTCTCACTTAGTAATTTCAGATACCCCTTTTACACCATAAAGCCTGTTCTAGCTTGAGGGCAGGACAAAAACTGACTAAGGTGGTCCCCAGGCCATCGGCTGGCCCTGGCAGTCCACACAGGCTAAAGGGTGACTCGGGATGCGGCTGCAGCAGGACACCAGCTGGGTCCCTGCTCACTGGCGGCCGCTGTGTTCCAGATGCAGTGCAAGCTGTTTGTCTTCGACAAGGCCTCACAGTCCTGGGTGGAGAGAGGCCGGGGGCTGCTCAGACTCAATGACATGGCGTCCACCGACGACGGCACGCTACAGTCCCGACTAGGTGAGCTGCAGAGGGCAGGGGCTGTGGCTGGGTCCCCATGGGGAGGGTTGGGGACTCTGCAGTTCCAAAGGGAATAAAGGGGGAGGTCCTGACCCTGCCCTTGTGAGTGTCAATGGGCAAAGTCAGTTCCCCCATGAGAGCTGCCCCCCAAACCTACTCCCTGCACACAGCCCTCAACACCACCTCACACACTGGCTCTAGCTTCCAGTTCGTCCATGACCCTATTAGTGTCAAAAGACAAAAGTCTATGGAAGTGTTTAGACTGGTTTTCTGACAGTAAAAGTGCCAGGTTTATGATAGAAAGGAAAAAGAAGTCAAACATCAAGTCTAATCTCTTGATAAAGAGAAATTGTGGCCATTGCAGTGGCTCATGCCTCTCATCCCAGCACTTTTGGAGGCTGAGGCAGGTGGATCACCTGAAGTCAGGAGTTCAATACCAGCCTGGCTGACATTGTGAAACCCCTGTCTCTACTAAAAATACAAAAATTAGCCAGGCATGGTGACACACGTCTGTAATCCCAGCTACTCAGGAGGCTGAGGCAGGAGAATTGCTTGAACCTGGGAGGCAGAGGTTTCAGTGAGCTGAGATCACGCCACTGTACTCCAGCCTGGGCAACAGATCGAAACTCCATCTCAAAAATAAAAATAATACTGTTTTATGAAAAAGTTCTATTTTAATATTCCATTGATAGTCAATAGGCTTTTCCCTATTGGTGGACATTTAGCTTGGAGTACCTGCATACACACCCACTTAGGGAAATCAGCCTGTGTGTGTGCACATTTGAAACATGGACATGTCTTGTTTTTCTTCTAAAGGTGGTTTCACTCCATCACCCAGGCTGGAGTGCAGTGGCGTGATCGTAGCCTCAAATTCCTGGGCTCAGGTGATCCTCCCACCTCAGCTTCCTGAGTAGCTGGGACTACAGATGTACACCACCATGTCTGGCTAATTCTTTTTATTTTTGTCTTGGGGTCTCCCTATGTTGCCCAGGCTGGTCTTGAGCTCCTGGCCTCAAACAGTCCTCCCGCCCCAGCCTCCCAAAGCCCTGGAATTATAGGTGTGAGCCACTGTACCAGAACCATCCTTTTATCATAAATGTGGGTTTCAGGCCCAGCAGACACTCAGGTGTCCCTCTTCAAGGGTGGCGTTCATGCACCTTGACTCAGAAACACTGCCCTGGTCAGAACAGACAGGGGTGTCCTTGTGGGCTGGGACTGCTCTTTTGTTCCCCATGGATGTCTTGTTGTGTTTTTCCTTTTTTCTCATGGAAATGTTCAAATGTGGGTGAAAGGAGGGGGCATGGAGCCCTGAACCCCTAGGTCATGCCCTCTGCTGGGGTCATTAGCCTGTAGCCCCGTGGCAGCAGTGCCCTCCCCGGCCTCAGGGAAAGCAAGATCACCCCCATCTTTCTCCCGCTAGGCCTCTGGGGTGGGCACCTGGGCTCAGGGAGACAAGTTTCTGACCCTCTCCAGGCCTGGTCTAGTGGGGAGAGGTGGCCGGCAGGAAGGCTGGGGCTTAGCTGAGTCCACAGGATGGGCCCAGGCCAGGGTGGGTGTCACATCTTCTAGAGAGGCAATGCCGTCCCATTTCTCTCTAATCTGTTGCCCTGGGTCTTCCTGTCCCCTCTCCATGGAAACGCTAAGCTGCAGTCCTACTCTTCCTCTCCTAAGGAAATCAGAGGGTAGAGCTGGTCCGCTCCAGGGAGGCCATTCGGAAGGGCACGGACTCCACGGAGGCTGATGTCACATACACACAGGAAGCACACACACCTCTAGCGGCAGCCCCTGCCTCCCACAGCCCACCCTATGCTCCTGTCTAATCACTCCTTCTCCAAGGGTACTGCCATCCTGTGCCCACCTGTATAGATCAAATACAGCCTCCCACAAGCTGCATGCGGCCTGTGGCCCCTGATTGGCAGCACCAACCTGTATGGCCACCCGCAGTTGTGGCCTTCAGTGGTCCAGATTTGAGGAGGAGGAGCCCCAACCCGGGAGCAGTGTGCCAGGGCTGGCCTCAGGGAGGGGTCCTGCTCTGTGGGTGGGTCCTGGGAGGATCATGGGCTTTTGCCCGGTGATGTCACTTTCCTTCTGGACTGCACTGGCTCTCGGAGCTGGCTGTTTGGGATGTGGCTGGGACGGGGGCCAGGGCTGAGTGGCCTTGTTGGTTGCAGTGATGCGGACCCAGGGGAGCCTGCGACTGATCCTCAACACCAAGCTGTGGGCCCAGATGCAGATCGACAAGGCCAGCGAGAAGAGCATACGCATCACGGCCATGGACACCGAGGACCAGGGCGTGAAGGTCTTCCTGATCTCGGTGAGCTGGCCACGCGGGTGCATCCGGAACCCCGCCTCCCACCAGCCATGCGGGGGCTCTTGGGCACACAAATTAGGCAGGATGGTAGGGATGGGGACAGGCCATAGTTGCTGCCTGGGACACAAGGAGCACAATGGTATCTGCCAGTCCCAGCCTCCAGGAACAGAGGTCGTGGTCCTGTCTTCTTCCTGACCCAGAGAAGCTGCTGGGGATTGGCTGAGAGGCTGTGACTCATTCAGGGTTAACAGCCCTGTGGGGTGGTCACCTCTGTCCTATGTTGTGGTATCACAGTCCAGTCCAACCCTGACCACTGGGGCCCTCCCCGCCACCTGGGGGTGGTGGCATCTTTTCAGGGAGAGGCTGGCAGGCCCAGAGCCAGTGGCCTCCCCACAAGGCCTTGTGGCAGTGTCACCTCTGAGCCTTGGGACTTGGCGCTTGCGTTCTGTAGAAGGCAGGAGAGGGTAGGACTGGAGTCTGGGGGGTCTCATAGACCCCTGCCTTCCCAGGCCAGCTCCAAGGACACAGGTCAGCTTTATGCAGCCCTGCACCACCGCATCCTGGCGCTGCGCAGCCGCGTGGAGCAGGAGCAGGAGGCCAAGATGCCCGCCCCGGAGCCTGGAGCAGCCCCATCCAACGAGGAGGACGACAGCGACGACGACGATGTCCTGGCTCCTTCAGGGGCCACCGCAGCCGGTGAGCTGGGCGGTCCCTGCCCTGAGGGGATAGAAGGGGCTGCCTGCCATCCTTGACCGAGCACTGAGCTCATGGCGGGGCTGGCAAGATCTGGGAAGTGCGGGCTCCATCCTGACTCAGGGCTGCTGCTTCCCTGCAGGTGCTGGTGACGAAGGGGACGGGCAGACAACTGGGAGCACATAGCGGCCGGGAGCCCGGCTGCACACCAGGCTGCTGCTTTGTCCGTCTGTCCGCCCGCCCGCCCGCCCCCACCCCACAGGCAGCATCCAGGTGCGGGGCTGGGAAACACACACCCCGCTGGGCCGGCCACAGTCTGGACCCGTGCGTCCTGTTCAAAAGCAGACTCGGAAACTGCCTGAATGTGGTTTGGGACATGAGACCTCATCATATTGATGAGCGAAACAAACAAGAACATTTCCTTCCTCCCCTCCTTTGAATTGAAATGGCACATTAAGACTTGTCACAGCTTCTCACTGGGACTGGAGACCTCGTTCCTTCACCCTGTGTGTCGCCAGCCTCTGGGTCCAGCCAGAGCCCCTGGCTTTGCCGCCGCCCACACCCTTCCCTCCCTGCTGCGGCGCCCCGCCCTTGTGGGGAGCAGCTGGCCCTTGGCATTCTGCCCCCACCCGGGTGTCTCCGACTACAGGCCTGGGACCCCCGCCCAGCCTGGGGAGCTGCTCGCACGAGTGTAGACACTGGGCCCGTTGGACGTGCTGTTAACTACTATCTTCATTGCCCGTTTCCCCCTTTCTGATTGGGGGTGTATATTTTACATCTTTTTTTCTTTTTCTTTTCAAAGGCTTTGTTTTGGTTTCTTAGGTTAAGATGCTCTCGAGCGTTGAGCAGGCACAGCTCTGTCGAGGCGTCTGTCCCTCACCTGTGGTTCTGGCCTCTGAGGTAGGGGGCAGGGACCCCACTTGTTTCCCACCCAGGTTCCTCCAGGCTGAGTCAGGGGGTACTGAGGAGTTGGGGCCCTGTCTGGCCTAGGCCTGGAGAGTTCCTATCTGGGAAAAGGTCACTGGACCTGGGAGGGTTCCCAGGGTCCCCTGCCCGCCCCTGATCCCTGTCTGTCACGTGGTTCAGTGTCATCAGGCACCAGGCACAAACTGCTTCCCGCTGTTGGCCATCCCTCTCCAGCCACAGGCATCACTGCCCCCAGGACTGTCCAGGGCCAGGGGCCTCTGTGAGAGCCAGAGGGGGACCCTCGCCAGGTCTTGGTGTCTTGGTGGAGGAGCTTGGGGGCTGGTCCCAGAACAGGCCGTCTCACAAGCACGCAGCACACTGGAGTGGACGCCTGTGCCCACCTGACCCTGGAGCGTGGCCAAGAGCCAGCTGGCACCACCTACCTGGGGAGGCGGAGAAGGAGGTCCTCTGGGCACAGGGCCTCTTCAGGACCTCAGGGGAAATCTCCCAGCCCCACCATCAGAGGGTTAAGAGAAGGCCGCCTTCTACAGCTGTGCCGCCCACTCCTCTAGGTCGCCAGAGCCCTAGCCCACAGCCCCCAGCAAGCCTGAGCCAGGGAAGAACCAGAGGCCCTCCCGAGAGACCCAGTCACACGTCTCTGCTTTAAGCCTTAGCCAGCTAGTGACGAGTACAACCAGATAATGCCCATGTGTTTTGGAACATTTCTGTAAGATTGTCATATGAAATGTATTTGGGAACTACATTAAACTTTTACCTAAAACGCTAGCCTCTGCATCCCCCAGGGGCCTCTGGAAGCCCCTGACCAGGAACAGTCTCCACCTCCCTTGGTGATAACCTCCAGTGGCCTGGTGCCTCATACTCCCACCCCGAGTGTCGCCAGCGCCAGGGTCCAGCGACAGCCCTGGCCTTCCACCGGCGCCCACACTTGGCCCCCGACCCCTGCCGCCGGGCCCCTCCCCTGCCCGGGGCCCCCAGCCCCCAGGCTGCTCGAGGTAGACGCTGGGCCCACTGCTATGGTCTTAACTACTGTGTTTATTCCCCATTTGCCATCTTCCGCTTTGGGGCTGATCATTTACAGATTGTTTTTTCCAAAGGCTTTGTTTTGGTTTCTGAGGTCAGGATGCCCCTTGCCCCTCGCTCCACACCTGGGCAGGTCCAAACTGCCTTCCAGCACGGCCTCCTCACACAGCCTCCCCCCCGGGTCGCCTAGCTTCCTGGGGGACCTCCAAGGGAGGGGCGAGGAGCAGCAGGCTGGGTGGGGGGAATCGGGGTCCTCACCAGGGGCATCCAACAAGGGCTCCAGGGCCTCGTGTCGGCATGGCGTGGGTGGGGAGAGTGTTTCTCCTTGGGGCCCTGTTCCAGTGACCCCTGTTAAGACCTTTGTGCCTGGCGACCCAGCAGGGACCTGGTCTAGCCGGTCCTGCGGCCTCCATTCCCCCATCTGTCCCTCCCCGCCCTGTGGTGTGGCTAACCAGGAGAGTAGGGGCCCAGGAAAGGGGGAGTCTTGGGTAGGGGTGGGGAGTGACAGGCCAGGGCAGCAGGGCTGAGCCCGAGCGGCTCACAGCTGCCAGGCACTGGTCATCATGGCTACAAACTCCTCATCCGTGTTGATGGAGGCGCTCACGCCGCTGTAGTAGTCCTGGAATTCTGCCAGCGTGACCTGGGAACAGAGGGCTGTGAGGGGGCACGGCCAGGGGCTGCCTCTGAAGGGATCCCCCCATGCAGCTACCCACCTGCCCATCCTTCTCGGAGGAGTCGAAGTTGTCCAGGAAGCGGCGCAGCACCTCATCCTCGGTCCACTCCCCACTGCGCACCTTTGGGTGGGCGCGGCCACTGTACACCCCTCGGAGGTCGTCCACCGTCACCACACCATCCCCACTGCGGTCCAGCTTGGCAAACGCAGCTGCGATGACTGCCTCCCGGGCCTGGGACATGGGGGGCTGGGACAGGAGGTGGTGACTGGGGGTGGTGGGTAGCGGACCCAAAGCCCCAAGAGCCTGTGCAGAGCACCAGGAATGTGACCCCTGGCAGGTGCCTCTTAACAACAGCTCTTAGGGAGGTGTCCCCCATCTCCACATCTCAGCATCCTCTGTCACCCCACACCCAGGGCACACGCCTTGGCTTCGAGGTGGGGCCTTACCCGCAGCGCCCGAAGGAACTCCTCCAGATCCAGTGTCCCGCTGCCGTCACGGTCCCACCTCCTACACACGCCCTCTGCCTCCGCCTGGTCCAGCACCAGCCCCAGTTTGGCCAGGCCCTGCCGGAACTCATCAGTGTCCAGGGATCTGCTCCCATCCCGGTCCAGTCGGCGGAAAAACCTGGAGGGGTGGGGACACGGTTGGAATAGTGGTCTCAGGGAACGGGGTCAGGAAGGTTAAGGGTACAGCTCACCTGGCCAGACCCTGGATGCCCGAGGCTCCGCGAGACAGGCACTGTGCCCGGAGTTTCTCCATGGTGGCGTCCACAGCGTCCATGCTGGGTCTGGGCTCCCTGGGCAGCTGGAAGGGAAAGAGGTCAAGGTGGGGACTCCTACAAGCCCACCCTGGCCGACTGCCCCTTGTTCAGATGCTCACCAGGCCTGCTTCTGTCCCAGAGTCCTGCCTGCCAGGCCTTGTGTTAGCTGTGTTGTGCCCGGGGAGACTGTTGCTACTGGAAGGTTCCTCTGGAGATGAGGTGGGGCCCAGCTGCATGAATGCACTGTGCTGGGGCGGGGCAGCCTGAGTGCTTACTGCCAGCCACACAGGGCCTGGGACAGAGCCAGATCCCTGTGGCACTGCATTCCTTGCTGGCCATGAGGAGGAGGGGCAGGCCCCTGGCCTGCAGGGACTGAAATGCCCTGGGTGGAGACAAGTTGGTGGCTGGGGAGGCTTGAGGCCCGATTCCTGTGTGACTCTGGGCAGTTCCCTTTCCCTCTCTGGGCTTCTCAGGGCTTCTCAGCCTGAGCCAGGGCTGACAAAATTGCTGAGGAATCAAAGTTCAAAAGGGCCCCAGGTTCCGACCAGCCACAGAGGCCTATGCCTGAAATCCCAGCACTTTGCAGGGGACTAGGGGGAGGATCACTTGAGCCCAGGATTTTGGACCAGCCTGGGGAACATACAGAGACCCTGATTCTATTATACAACAAAAAAGCCCCAGGTGGCCCAGGTCCTAGGGCCCCAAGACGGCCCACCCAGGCCAGGTCCTGCAACCCACAGGGACTGAGCTGAGCCTGAGGAACACCTCAGCGCACACTGCCAAGTAGCTTGTCACTGGTGCTCTGGGACTTTGACTAATTGTTGTTGGTTTTCAGGCCTGAAACGTGACATGGTAAGCTTGCTCCTGACAAGGCGGTGAGCCAGAGGTTGTGGCCCCAACTGGAGGAACAGCCCTGATCCCGGACATAAACCTCAAGGGACGAGGTCACCTCACTGAAGGCCTTCAACGGAGACATCGGATATACGTGCCCACTAACATGGGTGGGTTCCCCAGGACTTGCAAGGTGGGCCCTGTCTGGGGACCCACTATGGGCCCAGACCCACAGATCATTGGAGGCTTCTCTAGGCCTGGCCTTACCTCACCACAGCACAACTGTATTATCAGAAGTTGCCTTGGCTGAGCACAGTGGCTCATGCCTGTAATCCCAACACTTTGGGAGGCCAGGGCGGGAAGATCACTGGAGCCCAGGAGTTTGAGACCAGCCTGTGCAACATAGTGAGACCCCCATCTCTACAAAAACTACAAAAAATTGGCATGGTAGTGAGTTCCTGTAGTCCCACATACTTGGGAGGCTGAGGCAGGAGGATCACTTGAGCCGGCAGTTGGAGGCTGCAGGGAGCTATGATCGCACCATTGCACTCCAGCCTGGGTTACAGAGCGAGACCTTGCCTCTAAAAAAAATAATAAACTAAAAAAGAGGCTGGGCATAGTGGCCCACGCCTGTCATCCCAGCACTTTGGGAGGCCGAGGTGGGCAGATCACCTGAGGTCAGGAGTTTGAGAACAGCTTGGCCAACATGGTGAAACCCTATCTGTACTAAAAATTAAAAAAATAGCTGGGCATGATGATGCATGCCTGTAACCCCAGCGAGACTGGGGAGGCTGAGGCAGGAGAAGCACTTGAACCCTGGAAGTAGAGGTTGCAGTAAGCCAAGATCACACCACTGTACTCCAGCCTGGACGGCAAAGCGAGACTCTGTCTCAGAAAAAAAAAAATAGAAAAAGCAGTTGCCTTTGGAGTCTGAAACCAATCTATAGGTTACAGGCAACCCAGCATCTTGACTCAAGCCACCACTAATGTCACATCAGTTTTATGAGAAACCACAGTGACATCTGGCTGCCAAAATCCTGATGGCTCACTGCAATCCAAAATTATTTAAATAGAGAAATACTTTCGTGTCTGAGTGTTACAAGCAGCAGTTTTTTTTCTATGTATAGAACTAATATAACCACGATTATTGTAGTGCTGTTTTGGCATCTCTTTTTTTTTTTTTTTTTTTTTTTTTTTTAAGAAGGGATTTCACCATGTTGGTCAGGTTGGTCTTGAACTCCTGACCTCAGGTGATCCACCCGCCTTGGCCTCCCAGAGTGCTAAGATTACAGGTGTGAGCCACCGCGCCCGGCAAGGCATCTCATTTTTAAATGTTCAGTAAGAATTTCTTGGGAGGCCAATGCAGGAGGATCACTTGAGGCCAGGAGTTCAAGACCAGCCTGGGCAATGTAATGAGACTTTAGAAAAAATGCAAAAACTCAGCCACGCATGGTGATGCATTCCCGTGGTCCCAGCTATTTGGGAGGCTGAAGTGGCAGGATAGCTTGAGCCCAGTAATTTTTTCTTTTCTTTTCTTTTCTTTTTTGAGATGGAGTCTCGCTCTGTCACCCAGGCTGGAGTGCAGTGGTGCAATCTCATCTCACTATACCCTCCACCTCTCGGGTTCAAGAGATTCTCTTGCCCCAAACTCTCAAGTAGCTGGGACTACAGGCTCGTGCCACCATGCCCAGCTGATTTTTGTATTTTTAGTAGAGACAGGTTTTCGCCATGTTGGCCAGGCTGGTCTCAAACTCCTGACCTCAGGTGATTTGCCTGCCTCGGCCTCCCAAAGTGCTGAGATTACAGGCGTCAGCCACCACACCTGGCTAAGCCCAGGATTTTGAGGCTGCAGTGAGATGTGATCACACCACTGCACTCCAGCCTGGGCAACTGTGAGACTTTGTCTCTTAAAAAATAAAAAAAGAAAGAAAACAGAAGACCAGGCGTGGTGGCTCACACCTGTAATCCCAGCACTATGAGAGGCTAAAGTGAGCAGATCACCTGAGGTTGGGAGTTTGAGATCAGCCTGACCAACATGGAGAAACCCTGTGTCTACTAAAAATACAAAATTAGCCAGGCTTGGTGGCACATGCCTGTAATCCCAGCTATTTGTGAGGCTGAGGCAGGAGAATCACTTGAACCCAGGAGGCTGAGGTTGTGGTGAGCCGAGATTGCGCCATTGTACTCTAGCCTTTTCTTTTTTTTTTCAGACAAGAGCAAAACTCCATCTGAAAAAAAAAAAAGAGAGAATTTCATTTTTTTTTTTTTTTTTTTTTAAAAGACGGGGTTTCACCATATTGGTCAAGCTGGTCTTGAACTCCCGACCTCAGGTGATCTGCCCACCTTGGCCTCCAAAGTGCTTGGATTACAGGCGTGAGCCACCACGCTCGGCCAGAAAAGAGAATTTCAAAAAGAAAAAAATACAAAAAACAACAAAGAAAAAAATATATTTAAAAAAAAATTTCAGCAATAACTTCCCCAGAAATTGGAAATGGCCCTGGCCCTCCGGATCCCTAGTCTTTCTGTTCACACATCTGGGCCTCTTTTTTTTTTTTGAGACCGCGTCTCACTCTGTCACCCAGGCTGGAGTGCAGTGGCGTGACCTCCACTCACTGCAACCTCCGCCTCCCGGTTTCAAGCAATTCTCTTGCCTCAGCCTCCTGAGAAGCTGGGATTACAGGTGCGCGCCACAATACCTGGCTAATTTTTGTATTTTTAGTAGAGACGGGTTTTCACCATGTTGGCCAGGCTGGTCTGGAACTCCTGACCAAAGTGCTGGGATGACAGGCATGAGCCACCACGCCTGGCCTGGGCCTCACTTTCCGCCGCTGTAAAGTGAGGACAAAGCCTGTGTCTACAGGGAACCTTGAAGATTAGATGCAATCAGGTGTAGAGAGTGCTTGGCGCAAGCTCCCTAGATTCTGCCTGGCCCAGCAGGACCCCACGATGAGGCACAGACAACACAGAGGGCCCCCCTCTCGCCCCCAGGCCAGGATGAAAGGATGAAGGACCCAGGTCAAGAAATCATCCGGTTTATTCTTGAGCACAGACAGGCCACAGCCTGCCTTTGCTTTGTACAAACAACTCCCTTCCTTATTCATCCAGAGGAGAAAATGGGGCCATTGTTGCTGCACTGAGGGGTCGCTGTTGCCAGGCAGGCAGGCAGGCGCCATCCTGAGGGCTGTGGGTGGCCTCTGACCTTTCTGGGCTGAAACAGGCTGTGCCCCTCAGCGGTTCCTGGTATGACAGTTCCCTGAGTTAAGAGGCAGGGGAATGGCTGCCCACCAGGCCAGGGTGACACGCTGGCACAGAAAGGCACAGGAGTTTTCTCCTTTCCCTGGTTTGATAAAAAGCAAAGCACCCTGAATGTCCCTGGCTAAGGACAGCATAAAAACGAGGAGTTCAAAAATAGATTCTTTAGGGCATATAAAAAGACAGTTGCTTGCTACAAAAGCTAGGCTAGGGCCAGGCACAGTGGCTCACGCCTATAATCCCAGCACTTTAGGAGGCTGAGGCAGGCAGATCACCTGAGGTCAGGAGTTCAAGACCAGTCTGGTCAACATGGTCAAACCCCATCTCTACTAAAAAATACAAAATTTGCCAGGTGTGGTGGCAGGCACCTGTAATCCCAGATACTCTGGAGGCTGAGGCAGGAGAATCGTTTGAACCCAGGAGGCAGAGATTGCAGTGAGCCAAGATCACCCCACTGCACTCCAGCCTGGGTGACAGAGCGAGACTCTGTCTCAAAAAAAAAAAAAAAAGCTAGGCTGGCTGGAGGGGGCCTCATCACCTCAGCAGATGTGCTAGGGGTCCCCTGACTCCCTTTAGGAGCCCACAGATCCATCCTGTTCCTCCTGGGGCTCCTGGGATATGTCAGGCACTGGTGACAGAGAACAAGACAAAATTCCTGCCCTCATAGGGCTTACACTCTGATGGTAAAAAGTAGAATAAAGAAAATAAGGGCCGGGCGTGGTGGCTCATGCCTGTAATCCCAGCACTTTGGGAGGCCGAGGGGGGTGGATCACAAGGTCAAGAGATCGAGACCATCCTGGTCAACATGGTGAAACCCCGTCTCTACTAAAAATACAAAAAATTAGCTGGGCATGGTGGTGCGTGCCTGTAATCCCAGCTACTCAGGAGGCTGAGGCAGGAGAATTGCCTGAACCCAGGAGGCGGAGGTTGTGGTGAGCCGAGATCGCGCCATTGCACTCCAGCCTGGGTAACAAGAGCGAAACTCCGTCTCAAAAAAAAAAAAAAAAAAAGAAAGAAAAGAAAACGAAGCTGGGTGTGGCGCTGTGGCTCACACCTTTAATCCCAGCACTTTGGGGGGCTAAGGTGGGCAGATCACTTGAAGCCAGGAGTTAGACACCAGCCTGGCCAACATGGTGAAACCCCATCTCTACTGAAAATACAAAAATTAGCTGGGTGTGGTGGTGGAGGTCTGTAATCCCAACTACTCAGGAGGCTGAGGCAGGAGAATCGCTTGAATTCAGCACGTGAAGGTTGCAGTGAGCCAAGACCGCACCACTACACTCCAGCTAGGGTGACAGTCAGACTCTTGTCTCAAAAAAAGAAAAAAAAAAAAAAAAAAAGACCAACAGAAACTGACACCCTGGCTAAAGAGGGTGCCCTGGACTCCAGGCAGGCATGGCCAAGTCTTGCCAGAAATCCAGATCTTTGTGTATGCACTGCCAGATTTTTAGCCAGGGTGACTGATTCAAAGTTTAAAAACAAACACATGAACAAGAACACTTCTGTCTGGGTTACACATCTGCATCTGGCCTGCGGGCCTATTTGAAACCTTTGACTGTTTCGCCTGTTCTGATGCTCAGGCAGGACTGTGGCTCTGCCATAGGGTCCGCCTTCAGGACACTGGTGACTCCAAAGGACACTGACAGCAGTGCCCTCTGTCTCCATTCTGGAATCTGCATCCCGGGCTCACACTGTGGTCCCAAATACCGCAGGCTGGAGGTGGTCCCTGTCTGCCTCTTCCCCAGTGCTGTTGGCAAGGGGTGGACCAGGCCCACCGGGGGGTTGGTGGCTGGGGTTACTGGCCGGGAGGGGCCCCAGGCGCTCAGCCTCAGCCAGGGCAGCCAGCAGCCCAGCCAGGGGTGGCCGGTGGCGACAGATGTCCTGCAGCAGCTCAGCCCGGTGCTGCAACTGCCTGATGAGCTTATCCCTCTGGTGCACGGCGGCCTGCAGGCTGTGGACAGTGGCCTCCGACGTCATCAGCTGCTCCTGGAGGGTGGCAATCTCGCTGGCAGGAAGGCAAAAGGAGGTGATTACAGAACCGTGGACCACAGGGCCTGCTCCTCCCTGCTGCGGAAACCCATAAAGCCCACATTCCTCACCACTGCCTCCGGGCCCTTCCTGGTCATGAATGGAATGTTTGTTTTTGTTATTGTTTTTACTTTTTTTTTTTTTTTTTGAGATGGAGTCTTGCCCGAGTAGTTGGGATTACGGACCACCACCACCACACCCAGGCTGGAGTGCAATGGCGTGATCTCAACTCACTGCTGCCTCCGCCTCCCAGGTTCAAGCGATTCTCCTGCCTCAGCCTGCCGAGTAGTTGGGATTACAGGCAGGCGCCACCACACCTGGCTGATGTTTTGTATCTTTAGTAGAGATGGGGTTTCACCATGTTGGCCAGGCTAGTCTCAAACTCCTGACCTCATAATCCGCCTGCCTCGGCCTCCCAAAGTGCTGGAATTACAGGCGTGAGCCACCACACCCGGCCAGTTTATGCCATTTTCTTATGAGACCTCTCATTTCGTCCCCTCACTCTTCCTGAAGTTCCTTCTTTTCCAGTATCTTTTCCCATCTGTTCTTAGTAGGCTCTTCCTCCAGAAAGCCTTCCCTCTAGGACCCCTCAGAGCCCCATATGCCCCTCCATCACAGCCGTTCACCACCGATGATGTAACTGCCCAGTGATATGTCTTTTTCTCCACTGGACTGTGGACGCCCAATGGGGCTGAGTAGGTCTTACCGATGTGGTCCAGTACCCAGCATACTGCCTGACGCATAGTAGGTGCTCAGTGAAGATGAATGAATATGTCCAGTTTACTCTGAATTAATAGTTCCCACCTGGGTCCCAGCTCCTCCCTCCCTTCTGGGTGCCTGTCTCATCTCTTTCATCCTCAGCTACCAGAGGGACTCTTCAAAAATGCTGATATAGGTTGGCATGGTGTAATCCCAGCACTTTGGGAGGCTGAGGCCGGAGGATCACTTGAGCAGCCCAGGGTTGGAGGCCAGCCTAGGCAATACAGTCTAACCCCGTCTCTAAAGGATTTTTTTTTTTAATCTGCCAGGTGTGGTGGTGCACGCCTATAATCCCAGCTACTTGAGAAGCTGAGGAGGGAGGTTGAGACTGCAGTGAGCTGAGCTCGCACCAGTGCTCTCCAGTCTGGGCAACAGAGCAAGACCCTGTCTCAAAAATAATAAAAGGTGTGGTGGCTCATGCCTGTAATCCCAGCACTTTGGAAGGGTGAGGTGGGAGGACTGCTTGAGCACAGGAGTTCAGGGCCAACCAGCTCGGGCAACATGACAAAACTGTCTCTACAAAAAAATACAAAAAATTAGCCAGGCGTGGTAGTGCACGCCTGTAGTCCCAGCTACTCGGAAAACAGGTGGGAGAATCACCTGAGCTCTGGAGGTCGAGGCTGCAGTGAGCCGAGATTGTCCCCCTACACTCCAGCCTGTAGGTCGGAGTGAGGCCTTGCTTCAAAAATAATAAATTTAGGCCGGGTGCGGTGGGTCACACCCGTAATCCCAGCACTTCAGGAGGCCGAGGTGGCCGGATCACCTGAGGTCAGGAGTTCGAGACCAGCCTGGCCAACATGGTGAAAACCCGTCTCTAGTAAAAATACAAAAAATTAGCCAGGCGTGGTGGCAGATGCCTGTAATCCCAGCTACTCAGGAGGCTGAGGCAGGAGAACTGCTTGAACTCGGAAGGAGGAGGTTGCAGTGAGCTGAGATTGCATCACTGCACTCAAGCCTGGGTGACAAAAGCAAAACTCTCTCTCAAATAATAATAATAAATTAAAAATGCTAATATGATTCCCTTCTCCCCTGCTGACGAGCCTGCTACGGCTCCCAGTGCCTACCCAGGGCGGTCTGTGGTCACTGCGTCGCTCAGCACCTGTGGGAAAGTGGGCCGTTTGAAGTTAGAGGTCCACACCTGTGCCACGTCTCTCAACTTTACATACTGATTACTAATTCGAGTTTTTTGGTGTGTTTATCAATCCCATAAGCAGTCCCGCTTCCACACGAGTGCACACTGTTCCCCTGCCCTTCCTCGCTTTCCAGCCTCGGTGAAGTCCACCTGGCCTACCCCGGACCTCACCGGTCTTTGGAGCGGCCCAGCTCGTCCAGGGCGGCGCGCAGGTGCTGGTCGTGGAGGGCGAGGCGCTCGGCCTGGGCGTGCATCGTGCGCTCCGCCGCGTCCAGCCGCGCCTCCAGCTCCGCCGCGCGCCGGTGCACGGCTGCCAGGTGCGCGTTCGCCTCCCGAATCTGCAGGGCGGGCGGCGCCGACATGGCCCAGCCAGCTGTGCAGGCCTGGGCACGCCCCCGGGCGGCCCGGAACCGACACAGGCCCCGCCTCCGGGAGGGCCCTGCCTCTCTAGACCTCGGCGCGATTGGTCGCTGACCCCGCTAGACTCCGCCCCACAGGGCTGGGTCGTCTTCTCCTCAAACCCAAACACTACCACTGGTTCCGGCATCATGAAACTCCGCCGCTGAGCTCGGATTCACTCTAGGATTGGACCAGATCTTGACAGCCACGCCCCTAGATTGGCCACATTCTCCGGCGGTTCGCCCAACTCAGGCTCTGGAAGCGTGATTGGTCACACCTTGATACTGTCTCCGCCCGACTTGGAAGCTAACACCAGGATTGGCCCGGACTCCTCGAAACAACAAGCCTGACCACGCCCCCGATCCGGCTGCCTGTCAGGGGCAGATCCAGGCACGGCTACGCCCTTTCATTCCTTATACAGTCTCGGATTGGTCAAATCCCTTTCAGGTTATGCCTCCAATTGTAGTCACGCCCCCAAGACAAGCGCCTGGGTACTTCATCCGGCCTAGGGCGTAGGAGAGCCGCTGGTTGGACAGAGGCAACGTCCCGCCGAGCTTCTAGTATTGTCATTGGTCACTTTCCTGCTAATCCCCGTCCGCTGTCCACGCCCCATAACAGTAGCACGCGGCTCCGACTCCAGCTTGGTGATTGACCACAGGGCATGACCACCCCGCATACTGATTCTGACACGGGTGTGGGAACGTCCCCGCCATGCCCCGCCTCACAATGACGTCTCGCTCCCGTCAAGTGGAGTCCCGCCCGTTCCAGTCTGAGCCTGGACCTTTCTCTAGATTAGTTCCCCTCTCTGGTAGTCAAACCCTCCCTAACCTAGGATTCCCTGAGCTGGGACTAGCGAAATCTGCCTGTACTGATCGCAGTCGTCCTCAGTTTCCCCCTCTGGCAATCCGCCTGGGGGTGCACGTGCGGTTCTCTCTCACTAGGCCTGTTCCCAGCGTGTGCGCGCGGTTCTTGTCCATGTCCGCGGCTATCAATAAAGTTGCGCACTTGTTGCCGGCCTTCGCGCCCGGGAGGTTGCGCGCGCAGCCCAGGAAGTCTCGCGATAGCCAGCGGTGTCTGCCCTTGCAGTTGCAAAGTCGGCTGGGTCCCCCGGTGCGGGATACGGGCTGCGGGCTATGGCGCCGAGGATTATGAGTCAGTTCTGGGACATCCCCGATGGTACCGATTGCCACCGCAAAGCCGTCAGCACCACCGCTACTGGCACCGTCGTCGGTGGGTGCCGGTCGGGCCCCGAGAGTGGAGGGCCGGGGGCGCTGTGAGGTCGTGGGGTCACTGGGGGCTGTCTGAGTGGATCGAACGGAGCTGGGAGTCTCGCGGGTACGCACGTGGTCGTTATCGGGGTGTCTTGGGCGGCCGTGGGGGATATCTTGTGTGAAATGGATGTTGGCAGGTGGTGCAGCAGGGTTGGCATTGGGGGTCGTGACATGTGACAAACTAGTCCTGGGATCGTCTCAGGAGGTCCCAAGCAATCGCCAGACTCCGCGAAATTGTTGAGTTAGACAGGGCCATTATCAGGGTCCAAGGAGCCAGGGGACCACGAGACTTTCCACCGGTTAACAAGATTATTAGAGGGGGTCATGAGTCATGATTGGGGCATCTGAGGGCGGTACAGAAGTTTGAGAACGTTTTGGGGTGGGATGAGTTCCTTCTGTGGTCAGGGGGTGCTGGGTGGTCAGGAACATCTGAAACTTTTACTGGGACCGCCAGAGAGGTCCTAGGTGAGATGGATCGGGAGCTACTGAGGGTAGCCTTGCAGGGAATGACAGGGACCCACAAGCCTTGGCATTCTCTTATAGGGGAGACCTCAGAGTCTTATCCCTTCCAGCCTGAGCATTTCATGGGCATCATGCCTTAAATTCTCAGCCCCAGGTTGGGACTCATTCCAGATGGGGCTGGAAGTCTCCACTGATTAAGAATCTTTTTTTTGAGGATGGGGAGAGGAGTTTTGCTCTTGTTGCCCAGGCTGGAGTGCAATGGCACAATCTCAGCTCAACGCAACCTCTGCCTCCTGGGTTCAAGCGATTCTCCTGCCTCATCCTCTGGAGTAGCTGGGATTACTAGCATGCACCACTACCCTGACTAATTTTGTATTTTTAGTAGAGACGAGGTTTGTCCATTTTGGTCAGGCTGGTCTCGAACTCTCGACTTCAAGTGATCCGCCTGCCTTGCCCTCCCAAAGTACTGGGATTACAGGTGTGAGCCACAACACTTGGCCAAGAATCTTTACACACTGGACCAGGAGCTGTGGCTCACACCTGTAATCCAGCACTCAGGAGGCCAAGGTGGGAGGATTGATTGAGGCTAGGAGTTCCAGACCAGCCTGGGCAAAATAGGAAGATCCCCATCTTTGCCAAAAAAGTAAAAGGGGCCGGGCCTAGTGGCTCACGCCTGTAATCCCAGCATTTTGGGAGGCCAAGGCGGGCGGATCACAAGGTGAGGAGTTCAAGACCAGCCTGGCCAATATAGTGAAACCCTGTCTCAACTAAAAATACAAAAATTAGCCAGGTGTGGTGGGGCGCACCTGTAGTCCCAGCTACGTGGAAGGCTGAGACAGAAGAATCATTTGAACCCTAAAGGCAGAGGTTGCGGTGAGCTGAGATTGTGCCACTGCACTCCAGCCTAGGTGACAGAGCAAGACTCCATTTCAAAAAAAAAAAAGTAAAACTGCCTGGCATGGTGGTGCGTACCTGTAGTCCCAGCTACTTGGGAGGCTAAGACAGGAGGATCACTTGAACCCAGGAGTCTGAGACTCTAGTTTGCTATGATTGCACCATTGCACACCAGCCTGGGCGACAGAGCAAGATCCTGTCTCAAAAAAAAAAAAAAAAAAAAAAAAAATCATGGCTGGTGTTTGTATAAGCTGAGGAATCATTTTGGTCACCTCTGTATTTCCAGCATATGTAAAACCGGACCTGGCCACAGTTGTGGCTCCATTGGGAGGTGAATTAGGGCATCACTCCTATATTTTGCATACTTATCCATAGTAAGACAGACCGTTATTATATCTCCATTTCTTAGAGGTAGGGACTGAAGTTTGGAGAAGCATATTAACTGCCGCAGGGTCCTTCGAAGCTGGGCTGTGAATCCAGGTGACTGACCTCCTCCTAGGGGTCTCTGAAGCAAGGAATGTTCCCATTAGGTCCTTATCGAGGGTCTTCAGGAGAAAGGGCTCAAGGGGCCACCCAGGGGATAGGATCTGACACTGAGAAAGACGTGTATGTTGGTGTTGATGTGAGAGAGAGTGTGTGTGTTTTCCTCATGCATGAATACAAAATGGGTGGGCTGCGTTCCCAGGAGGCCATTGGAGGAGACAGCTTGCCTCACAGTGTGGTGCTGCTGAGTGAAGAGCCTCTGGGGCCTGGGGAGGCTTCCTAGAGGGTCTAGAGGGGGAAGTGGGAACTTTGTTTGTTTGTTTTGAGACAGAGTCTTGCTCCGTCGTCCAGGCTTGAGTGCAGTGGCACGATCTTGGCTCACTGCAACCTCCACCTCCTGGGTTCCAGGGATTCCCCTGCCTCAGCCTCCTCAGTAGCTGGGACTACAGGCACCTGCCATCACGCCCCGCTAATTTTTGTATTTTTCAGTAGAGACGGGGTTTCACCGTATTGGCCAGGCTGGTTTGGAGCCCCTGACCTTGTGATCTGCCCGCCTCAGCCTCCCAAAGTGCTGGATTACAGGCGTGAGCCACTGCACCCTGTGTTTTTTTTTTTAAGCCGGAGTTTTGCTGTGTCGCCCAGGCTGGGGTGCAATGGTACGATCTCGGCTCACTGCATCCTCCGCCTCCCAGGTTCAAGCAGTTCTCCTGTCTCAGCCTCCCAAGTAGCTGGGATTACAGGCACACGCCACCACGGCCAGCTAATTTTTGTATTTTTAGTAGACACGGAGTTTTACCATGTTGGCCAGGCTGGTCTCGAACTCCTGACCTTGTGATCCACCTGCCTCAGCCTCCCAGAGTGCTGGGATTACAGGCTTGAGCCACTGTGCCCGGCCAGAAGTGGGAACTTTTGACAGAGGTGCCATGTCAGGGGATCTCTGATGGTGTCGGATTTAGATTTAGGGGTGGTCAGTGGCTTCTGTGAACCCTCCAGAGTGCCCAGGGGTCTTCGAGGGTAACATTTATTCTCCCTAATTTTTTGGTGGGGGGTACAGGGTCTCATTCTATCACACGTGCTGGAGTGCAGCGGTGCGATCTGGGCTCACTCCAAGCTCCACCTCACGTTTTCAAGCAATTCTCATGCCTCAGCCTCCCAAGTAGCTTACAGGTACCCAACACCGTGCCTGACTAATTTTCGTATTTTTAGTAGAGATGGGGTTTCACCGTGCTGGCCAGGCTGGTCTCAAACTGCTGCCCTCAGGTGATCCGCCTGCCTTGGCCACCCAAAGTGCTGGGATTACAGGTGTGAGCCACCGCGCCCAGCCTTCTCCCTAAATTCTTCAGTGGCCGGCTCCACTCAGTATGCAGGACTTGGCTGAAACTTGCTTCTGGGTCTTCCCCTCACTGCCCTACTCACTTCATTCCGGGCTTCCCTCACTTCTCATCTGAGGAAGATAAATTGTTTCATGGCTGGCTTCCCTGAGTTGGGGACCCTGGACTGCGGGAGACTATCCTCAGCAGAGCCCAGGACCTGTGGGCTCACAGTAACTATGGATGGATGGATGAATGAATGAATGAAGCATCCTGTGGGCACCATTTGTGTGTGAATGTGGCACCTTGTTAGGTACTTGGTAACTTTGTGATTGAATGAATAAGTGAATGAGTGTTAGTCACTGAATGAATTCACACTGTGTCTGGTGGTCACTGTTGGGGGCTCGGGGAACCAGCAGTGGCAGAGCAGAGGGAAGGGGGACTTTTGAAGGGCGTGGGGGCTCCTGGAGGAGTGGATGTGGCAGGACACCACATTTGGATGACAGCTAGGTAGAGTTGGCATGGGGCAGTCCTTGGCCTCTATGGGATAATTGGGGGGGGGTGTCGCAGCTCGCCCACTCCCAGTGCAAGGACTTTGGAAGGGATGGAGGATGGTGGGCACACTCACCGTATCAGGCATGGTCCATGAGCTGGGGATCCCTTGGCCAGGACCACTGCATGTAGGGGTGGCATAAGGAGGTTCCGCCCAGAAGTCCCTCGGTGACTGGGTTCTGGGGGCGTCACTGAGTCTTGTCAGTGGTTCCCCGTTGAGATGAGAGGGTTATGAGACTCTCATGGCTGGCCCAGCCCTAGATCAGGACTCAGCAGGTCCCAGCCAGAGCTGGTAGTCCCCTTTCATTAGGAATCTTCAGGGTTGGGCCCGGTGGCACATGTCTGTAATCCCAGCACTTTGGGAGGCTGAGGCGGGTAGATCACCTGAGGTCAGGAGTTCGACACCACCCTGGCCAATAAAGTGAAACCCTGTTCAAGCAGGAGAATAGCTTGAACGCAGGAGGCAGAGGTTGCAGTGAGCCGAGATTGCACTGCTGTACTCCAGTCTGCGAAGAATCTTCGTAGACTCCAGCTCTCTTCAGTTAGTAAATAAATAAGGAGGCCGGGCGCGGTGGCTCACGCCTGTCATCCCAGCACTTTGGGAGGCCGAAGCGGGCAGATCACAAGGGCCGGAGGTGGAGACCATCCTGGCCAACATGGTGAAACCTCATCTCTACTAAAAACACAAAAATTAGCTGGGTGTGGTGGCGCGTGCCTGTAATCCCAGCTACTTGGGAGGCTGAGGCAGGAGAATTGCTTGAACCAGGGAGTCAGAGGTCCCGGTGAGCTGAGATCGTGCCACTGCACTCCAGCCTGGCGACAGAACGAGACTCCATTTCAAAAATAAATAATTTGAGAAATAAAATAATCCGGGATGGAAGGACATGTCTGTGTGTGTGTGTGTGTGCGTGCGCACACACTGGAGTGTGACTGAGGATGGGGCTGCTGGGCCAGGAGCAGGTGGTGAGGCCTGGGGTAGCCCTGCACTGGACTCCACTCCTTACCCTGGCTGCAGTAGCACCCCTGTCCCCGCTGCAGCCCTCAGACCTGGCACTCCTCTATCCACTTTTCTTTCTTTCTTTTTTTTTTTTTGAGACAGAATCTCACCCTTTCACCCAGGCTGGAGTGCAGTGGTGTGATCTCGGCTCACTGCAACCTCCACCTCCCGGGTTCAAGCCACTCTCCTGCCTCAGCTTCCCAAGTAGCTGGGACTACAGACGTGCGTCCTGACACCCAGCTAATTTTTGTATTTTTAGTAGAGATGGGATTTCACCATGTCAATCAGGCTGGTCTTGAACGCCTGACCTCAAACGATCCACCCACCTTGGCCTATTAAAATGCTGGGATTACAGCTGTGAGCCACTGTGCCCGGTCCTCCATCCACCTCCAGGGGTTGGCGTGGGATTAGGAGAAACCAGATCCACAAGGCACTCCTTATATGTGATCCGTTTCTCTGCATCCTGGGCCTCAGTTTCCCCATCTGTGCTTGGGGTGAGCAGATGGGCCTTCCTCTGGGCTGCTCCCAATCCGAATATGAACATCACTGCTGGGTGTGAGAGTCCCCCCCAGCCGCTCCTGAGGGACAGAACCACCATGAGCTGAATTGGATCTGAGGCTGGGGTGCTATTGGGGGGTCACTACTAGGCCTGAAAAGTCCTATAGGTCCAGCTGGTTGGGGAACTGGGGTGGAGCCCACTCTCCTGGGGCAGTTGTGGTGGGTGAAGCATGAGCTTTGGTCAGACCTGCCTGGCTCCCAGGCCAGCCGTGCTGGGTGACCTCAGGGGAATTGCTTTGCATCTCTGAGGTCCCTTGCCTCCTGTGAAGGAGGGGCTCACAGGGCTGAGCCCATCGGGCCCCAAGAAGGATGAGGGCCCTTGTGGCCCTTCCAGTCCGTGGCAGTTCTGTTTTCTCTGGGTGGGCTGGCCCCAGGAGGTCCCTGCCTGCAACTAGGCCATGTTTCGAGGCTATAGGGAGAGGGGGGTGCTTGTCTGCCCTGAGCAGTGTCAGGCACGAGATGGGGGAGGCTGGCTCGCACCACCTCAATCTGCCCATCCACCGTGGAGGGGCTTGTGAAGCTGGGTGGGCCCTGGCCTCACCCAGGACGCCCCTAGACTCCCAGTGGGGTCAGTGGTCTGGGATCAAACCTCTGTCCCCGCCACCTACCTGGCCCTGGGTTCTGGACCTGGCTTCTGCCCAGGCCCCTCATGCATAGAAACCAACGTCAGGGGCAGGGTGACCAGGGGAGATGGCAGAGATGGAAAAGCTGACCTGAGTGGCGAGGCTGGGTGGCGGCCAGGCAGCCAGGTGTGCGGGACTAGCCCAGGCCTGAGCTGCCGGCGAGAGGGGGTCGAGAGTGGCAGGGAGGAGGCGTTGGCAGCCGGGCAGGGAAGTGGGGCCGCTGCCAAGGGGGATTAGGCCCAGGAGCCCGGGGCCCCACAGGAGAATAGAGCCATTGATGGGAACCCGCAGCTGAAGCTGGTGCCAGGGCCTGTTGGGGGCGCCGCTGAGCTGGTGCTGCGAGGCCGGAGGCAGCCAAAGGACGGAGATCTGTGGCATGTACTTGTGCCCACCACTTGGAGGGGTGTCCATCTACCGGCCGCTGCCCTGCCAGGGTCAGCATGGGTCGGGGCACCCAGTGGGTGCTCTGCAGGAGCCAGTGCTGGTCAGGCTTGAGAAAGTGGCCAACGGAGGCAGGGAGGCCTGGGGGTGTGGGAAAGAAGTGAGAGGTCCCCCAACTTTGGAGCAGCAAACCCAAGTTCAAATCCAGCTCTGCCACTCAGCAGCCAGGGGCACCATGGGCAAAGAAGGGGTGCTCCTGGAGCCACCTGGGGACATCGTGAGGACTGAGGGAAAGAGACCATCCTGTGGGCTGCCCGGCCCAGCGAGGGCTTAGCCGCAGCGGGGTCTGAGCCTCCTCCCTCCCTCCCCTCCATCCCGCAGGCGGGACCGCTGCTGCTTACAGCGTCACACTCAATCCTGCGAACAACTTCTTAGATGGCGCGCTCAGGGCCGGACGGTACACATTCACTGGAGGTAAGTGAGCCGGGCTGGGCACGGTTGGGCATGGCTGGGCCCTCTCCTGGCACAGTCCCAGCTCTCGGAGCGCATTTGACAGCTGCATCTTCTCGCTCACTCCCCGGCCCGTGTCCACGGTCCCGGCCACCAGAGGAACGTCGAGTATTCCTTTATCGGGAACACATGTAGGGTGGGGAGGCCCCGGAGATCAGCTGCAGGACTGGGACTGCACAGCGAGCGGCCAGCCTGTGGCGTGTCTCCATTCAGACGCTGGCACGAGGCTCCCTCCGTGCTCCCCTTGGGGCACGTGCTGAGCACCCACTCCTCCCGTCTACCCCGCAGCCGCCGTCGGGGCTGTGTTCGGCCTCACCTCCTGCGTCGCCGCCCAGCTCCGCCAGAAGCCCGATGACCCCCTGAACTACTTCCTCGGTGGCTGCGCCGGAGGCCTGACTGTGGGATCACGCGGTGAGTGGGCCCCACCCCACCCAGCCACCCACCCTCCTCCCAGTGTGGCAGAACGACGCCCGACCTCTGCTGACCCTGCGCCCTCTCTTCCATCGTGGACAAGGAGCCAGGCAGCCCCCTTGAACCTCAGCCAGTTCAGTCATAGCCACAGCTGCTCCTGCTGAAGCACCTGCTGTGTACCACGGCGCTAGGGCCTCAGCTCAGCCGGCGGGGCCCTCGCTACCCTGCGCGTCTCCTCCCCGCTTCTCCTCCTCACTCTGCTCCAGCCACATGGGCCTCCTTGCTGTTCCTCCAACATGCCAGGCACAGTCCTGCCCCAGGGCCATTGCACTGTTCACTGCCTGCAAAGCTGTTCCCTTCACTGTCCTGACCACCCTGTGTACAAGTCAGCATCCCCGCCACCCTCACTCCATGCCCCTTCCATCTGCCATGGCTTGTCAGAGGACACAGGTCACTGCCCGTCTCCACCACTGGCCAGTGAGTCAGTGAGGAGGTGCTGGTCCTCGCCCTGCCACCTCTCTCCCTGCACCTGGAGCCCTGCAGGGGAGCTGCCCCCGCAGCTTTCACTTTACAGATACGGGTATTAGGGCTCAGGGAGGGAATGAAGTGGCCCGAGGCCACCTGGGGGAGAAGTGGCCTTCTTTGCAGCCAGCAGAGGGTGCAGCCCTGGTGGAGGAGGCCCGCCTGGCCCAGGGGAGCCCACCTGGAGCACGAGCCAGACCCCACTCCTCCAACCCTTCCACGGGCCCGGGCGCGGGATCAGTACCCGCCTGTGCCCCCGGCCGACCCCCATCCTGCCAGGGCTCGGGCCCTCAGGCTGTCATTGCCGGAAGAGTCTGGCTGTTCACCGCTCTGTAAAGGCTGTAAAGACTCGGGCCCTCAGGGCCGGCAGGAGGAGTGAGTGAGCCCCCTTGGCCCAGCCGCTCTGGCCTGGCGTGTTGGGAGTCACGGATGGCAGATTCCAGGCAGGCAGACAGGGAGGGTTCAAGGGCACGGCCCACGCCGTCACCGCGCCTCTGCGACAAGACCTTGGCACGGCCATGCCCCACCCCGGCTTCCACCGGAACTGGTCAGAGGTTGGAGGTAGGTTCAGATTTTGACTGCTGCCCAGCCCTGGCGGGAACTGTTCCCTGCCCCCAGGCCAGCCTCCTTGTCTCTCTTCAAAACCTGTGAGTCCCTGGTGCGTGGAAAACACCCCCTTCCTCCTCTGGCCCAGGAGTTTCAGGGCAGGAAAGCCGGGGGAAGCGGGGGCACCGTCTGGGCTCCTTGGTACACAGACCATGAGGCAGATGTGTGGCCTGGCCTTGGCGTCCATGGGCAGAGGAGAGACGGAGACACAGCAACGTGTCACCACTGCCTGGTGTCCAGCCTTGCCCCAGCCCCAGCCGGGGCAGCACGGTGTTCCTCTCGCAGGGGGCAGTCGGCATGGGGCGGGACGAGGACCCACAGCCTGGGTTCCTGCTGGGAAGCTACCTGGACTCGGGCCCCCCTCTGTGCCTCAGTTTCCACATCAGAATCTAGGGCCTTCTTCCTAAGTGACTTAATCCCTGAAGAGAGTGTCCTGTCAGGGGTCTCAGTCTGGTCCCAGGGTGGCCACCGGCTGGGGCGTGGAACATCTTGGTCCGGCCCAGCCCCAGCAGGGCCTGACATCACCTCCCCACTCCGCAGTGCGCAACTACGAGGTCGGCGCCGCCTGCTGTGTGTACTTCGGCATCGCAGCCGCCCTGTTCAAGATGGGCCGGCTAGAGGGCTGGGAATTGTTTCCAAAACCCAGGGAGTGAGCCCTGCGCCTGCCAGGACCTCCAGCCTGCAGAACGCATCCAGAAATAAATTCCGTGTCTATGTGTGTGTCAGTGTCCAGAGGGCTTGGTGATGGCGACAGGGCGGCCAGCGAGGGCGGATCCAGGCGGGAGTGAGGAAGGGAGATAAGATAAGGCCCCCTGCACACGCGCCTGCCTGCTGCCTGCCGTCCCTGCCAAGGGTACCAGCCTGGCCCTGCACAACTGGGAGTGCAGCAGGCTGGGGCCGTCCGGAGCCGCAGAGGGGAGACTTGGCTGGGACACGCCCCCACCTCTGTGCCTCCACCAGTTCCCAGGGCAGGGCGGGAGCGTGCAAGTGACCTGCCAGCAAGTGGAAACTGGGCTCCAACACCCATGGCCCTGCCCTCAGCACTGTCAGCTCCAGTCACAGCCCCCATGCAGATCATGAGCCATCCCTTCTCTGGGCCTGTCCCCAAAGCCAACAGCATGTGGAGAACACGCCCAGGCCCCATCTCCAAATTCCTGGGCACTGGAGCGGAGAGCCCCAGACAGGTTGGCCCAGCAGCCATCCCCATCTGGCAGGTCACTTGGAGCCCCTGGGGCTGGGGCAGAGCAGGACAGGGCCCCCCTCAGCACCTGGCTGGTGGCAGTGACAAGGGAAAGAATTGTGATCCCTTCCCGCCGCCGCCTGTCAGGCCTGGTGATTTAGGCAGCCCCGGAATGCTGGCACCACCCGGGCCCTTTCTCCAGACCTGGCTCAGGCTCCCTGGTAGCTGTAGATGAAGCCTGCTAGCTCCAACATGCCACGGTGGGCTGTAAATGAGGGCGCTCCAGGCTCCACCCAGGGGAGCAGAGCTGTGCACAGCCCCGGCTGGGATGGATCGGGGCCTGCTGGTGGGCCCCCCCTCCCCTCCTCACCCGTGTCTGGCCCCATCTCTTTCCTTTTCTCAAGCCCACCCATGGGGCCTCGATGTGGTGAGAAGCCAGACTTCACTTTCAGCCTCATCTCTTCTGTCAGCCCCCAAGTAGAAACAGCCTGGATCTCCCAGGCCCGAGCAGTCCTCCCGCCTCAGCCTCCCAAGTACCTGGTGCAGCCACCGCCACTATGCCTGGCGTATTTTTAAAAATATTTTGTAGGCTGGGCGTGGTGGTTTGAACCTGTAATCCCAGCACCTTGGGCAGTCAGGTGGGAGGACTGCTCGAGGCCAGGAGTCTGGGACCAGCCTGGCAACACAGTGAGACCCTGTCTCTGCTTAAAAGATTGTCTTTTTGAGACGTAGTCTTGCTCTGTCACTCGAGCCGGAGGGCAGTGGCAGGAACCTTGACCACCCGGCCCATGTGGCCCTCTCATCCCGGCCTCCCCGGTAGCTGGACTGCAGGTGTGCACCACCGCAGCCAGCTAATTGCTTTTATTTTTATTTTTTGTAGAGACAGGTTCTCACTGTGTTGTGCAGGCTGGTCTCAAACTCCTGGCCTTGACCAGTCCTCCCTCCTGAGCTTCCCAAAGTGCTGGGATTATAGGCATGAGCCACCGTGCCCGGCCACCCTGTGTGGAGAGAGCACAGATGTCTGGCCCAGGCGGGGCCACACAACAGCTCAGGGTCACTTCCGCCTCCGGGGCTGAGGGCCTGGGCCTGGGCTGGGGCTCCCTGAGAAAGGGTAGACACACCCACCACAAGCCAAGAGGGGCAGGGGCCCTGTCCAAGCCCTAACAGAGTCATTAAAACAGGCTCTGGGTTCAAATCCCACCACTGTGCCCTCGGAGGATGGCAACACCCAGGCCTCAGCTTTCCCACCTAGTAAATGGGAATAAGGGCCTCAGAGATGCCCCACAAAGAAGAAAGACGATTCAGCTCCCTGCAGGTATCCTGTCCACTCCAGGGCACCAGCCTCTGCCTCCACTGGGGCCGGCAGGGGGCAGCACCCACCACAGCACGGCCTGCCAGCGTGGGCCCAGAAGGTATCCCCAGGCCCCCAGCCCCAAGGTGACACAGGCGTCAGATTCCATCCCTTCCTCCACATTTCAGGCCTTTTTCTGTCTCCTTATCCCCCTTCCTTCCCATGCATCCTGCCCGCAGCAGCCGGGAGATGACAGCTTCTAGGAATCGGCAACCCAGCCCCAAATCTGCGGCCAAGGACACTAAGGACCATACGGGAGAAAGGACCAGTCCAAGCTCCCACCACACTCACCCTTAGCCCTGCACCAAGGCTGCTTCTGGGGCTGGTTCCATGCACTAAGGCCCAGGGTGGGGGGGTGCTGGAAATTTAGAGGCAACAAGCCCCTTCCCACCCCCCAGCCACAGTTGTCCCCTGCGTTCAGGGGAGCCAACGGCTCAGAACAGGGGCTCTGCCCACCCAGCTCATTCCGGGCCACCCGCCAGGGTTGGTGCAGGCCTGCCAGCTCCCCCCCAACCCCGCCTGCAGGACAGGCCCCCCCAGAATGGAACAGGAGGGGGCGGCCTCTTGCTGGGCTCCAGGGAACCCCAAAGCCCAGGCCCCCTGGCCCATAAACATTTACTAGGTTGTGGAGGGCTGACGTCACTCCCGCCCCACACGCAGGAGGGCCCCCATCTGGAACATCTGCCCCCACGAGCTCCCTGGGGGGCAGTGGGGGACCCTTCTGGAGTTTCCCCCGAGCTTCACAGCGTTCTTCCCAGCCCCAGACAGTCAGGGCTGGAACTGAGGAGGGGCAGAGCCTCCCTGGGGAGCTCGGAGGGCTTCCTAGAGGAAGAGGGGGTGCAGCAGAGAAGACCCAAAGATGAAGAGGCTTTTCCAGGTGTGCCCAGCAGGAGGGTGGTCCAGGTAGAGCACACAGCGACAGGAAAAGGCCTGCTGGCAGGGAGAGCAGTGGGCGATCAGCCGTCTCCTGGCCAAGGAGAGGTCCTGGGGGCTGCAGGGCGCGCACTTGCTTCCCAGAAGCCAGTCCTGGAGACACGCCCCCAGCAGAGGCAAGGCTCCAAGAACACTGGCCTGGCCCGGCGCAGTGGCTCACGTCTGTAATCCCAACACTTTGGGAAGCTGAGACGCGGATCACTTGAGGTCAGGAGTTCGAGGCCACCCTGGCCAACATGGTAAAACCCCATTAGAGTGAGTGAGACTTGGCCTCAAAAAATTAAAATAACAGTGGCCTGGCTGGCGCTGACCCAGTCTCTCCAGGCCCTGCCGTCGGGGGTCTCTAAGCTCTTAGCGAGCCAAGAAAACGTTCATAAGACCAAAAAAATGGGGGTGGGATGGGGAACAACAAGCTTTCCCACCTGCCAGGCAGGTGCGGTTGTTATTTTTCAGCTCATTGTAGTCCTTTATGCAGCCCTGCGTGAGCTCTGTAAGGCATTAGTCCTGTTTTACAGATGAGGAAACTGAGGCCCAGGAGATGCACATAGCAGACACTAAAAGAAACGTTACTCTGGGGCAGGGCTTGGTGGCTCACACCTGTAATCCAGGCACTTTGGGAGGCCGAGGCGGGCGGATCATGACATCAGGAGTTCGAGACCAGCCTGACCAAGATAGTGAAACTGTCTCTACTGAAAATACAAAAATTAGCCAGGTGTGTTGGCGGGTGCCTTAATCCCAGCTACTCAGGAGGCTGAGGCAAGAGAATCACTTGAACCTGAGAGGCGGAGGTTGCAGTGAGGCGAGATCACGCCATTGCACTCCAGCCTAGGCAACAGAGCAAGACTCTGTCTCAAGAAAAGAAAAAGTGTTACTTCTCCTCCTGATAGCAACTGTTTGGAAAGTGGCAAGTTGTTCCTTTAAGACTTTCTAAGTGGTCTCAGCGATTGGAACGAAAACACCCCAGTGAGAAAAGGAAGGTGCTCTCGCTGCGAGCTTGAGCACAGCTGTACCCCAACAAGCTCCTTTAAACTTGTGTTCAGTGCGGGCTGCAGGTTCCTAGAAATGTGTTTGACATGGTTGGGATGGGACACAGGTGAGAAGACGCCCCCTGGGGCTGACACGTGCCCCTTCTTGGGGCTGGAAGGCTGGTCCTGCCCTCCCGAATCTCAACCCCCTTGGCCTTCAGAATCTGTCCCAAATCTGCCTCTGGTCTGATCCCATCATCACGACAAACCTAGTCCCCTCCACCCTGGTCACCCTGCTACCCCCTGAGCGTCCCACAGCCTGTCGTCCCCACAGCAGCCAGAGGCGCCTGTGAGTCCCTAAGTCAGGTCCCGCCCCTCCTCTGCCCACAGCCCTCCATGGCTCCCACCTCCCTTAGGGAAAAAGCCCGAGTCCTCTCTACAGTCCACCAGGCCCTGCAGTCCCGCCCCGTCCCCTCCCCCACTCCCCTCTTCACTGTTCCAGCCCCACCAGCCTCCTCACTCTTCCTCCAACACTCCAGGCACAGTCCTGCCCCAGGGCCTTTGCATAGGCCGCGTCCTCTGCCTGCAGTGCCTGTCCCCCAGATGTCCCGAGCTCACCCCTCACCTCCTTCAGTCCTCAGCTCACAAGCCACCTCCTCATCCGTCCCCCACCCCCAGGCCAGCAGCACTGCACACACATTTGCCTTGTAGTTTTGCCGTAGCCCGTGCCAGCTTCTAAATCCCATATCACCATCGCGTGTGTTGTTTACATGTACGGAGGGCTGGGACGTATCCTGGCTGTTACATCCTCTGCTTACACCCCGGCACCCGGCCGAGAAACGCGGCAGAGCTGGAGAACTATGTGCGGAATGGATGGATAAACAAATGAATGAATCTCCAGGTCTGCAAAGGGTGGGAGGTTCAGAGGTGGGGCCTGAGAACCACTAGGGGGTGGCTGTGCACCCTGCCTGGCCCTGCTGCAACGCCAGGGTGGTGTGAACTCTGGGCGGGGGATCAGGGTCCTTCTTACCCTCCCCCTAATGAGATGATGGCTGCAGTGGAGCGAGGGAAGGCAGAGGGAGAGAAGCCCTCCAGACCCGGGGGCAAGACTCAGAATTCATTCAACAAACACAGTCCTGTGCAGCGTAACAGCATTTGCATCACTGACGGCCGCATTTGTGAAGGGGGTCCCGTTAGATTTTTTTTTTTTTTTGAGACAGACTCTCTATCGCCCAGGGCTTCAAGCCATTCTCCTGCCTCAGCCTCCCGAGTAGCTGGGATTGCAGGCACCCACCACCACACCCAGGGAATTTTTGTTTTTTGTTTTTTGAGACAGAGTTTCACTACTCTGTTGCCCAGGCTGGAGTGCAATGGCATGATCTCGGCTCACTGCAACTTCCGTATCCCGGGTTCAAGCGATTCTCCTGCTTCAACGTACCGAGTAGCTGGGATTACAGGCTTGCACCACCACGCCTGGCTAACTTAAGTGTTTTTAGTAGGGACGGGGTTTCCTCAAGTTGGCCAGGCTGGTCTCGAACTCCTGATCTCACATGATCTCCCCGCCTCAGCCTCCCAAAGTGCTGGGATTACAGGCATAAGCCACTGCACCGGCTTCCATAAGATTTTATATCATACTTTTGCTGTACTTTTCTGCATGTGGGTGTTTAGAGACAGATACTTACCGTGTTACAGCTGCCTGCAGTATTCAGTACAGTTATGTGCTGTGCAGATTTATGGTCTAGGATACTGTAACACCCAGTGTGCAGCAGACTCTAATCTGAGTGTGTGTACGCTAGGATGCTCGTATCTTGGCAAAATCATCTAATGACGAATTTCTCAGAACATGTACCCATCAGGATGCAACTATTGACTGTATTTTTTTTTTTTTTTTTTTGACATGGAGGCTCACTCTGTAGCCCAGGCTGGAGTGCAGTGGCATGATCTCAGCTCACTGCAACCTCCACCTCCTGGGTCCCGGTTCAAGCAATTCTACCTCAGCCTCCCAAGTAGCTGAGATTACAGGCACTAGCCACCATGCCCAGCTAATTTTTGTATTTTTAGTAGAGACATTTTTAGGGTTTCAACCATGTTGGCCAGTCTGGTCTTGAACTCCTGACCTTGTGATCCATGTGAGTCACTGCGCCCAGCCTATTTTTTTTTTTTTTTTGAGACGGAGTTTCGCTCTTGTTACCCAGGCTGGAGTGCAATGGCGTGATCTCGGCTCACCACAACCTCCGCCTCCTGGGTTCAGGCAATTCTCCTGCCTCAGCCTCCTGAGTAGCTGGGATTACAGGCACGCACCACCGTGCCCAGCTAATTTTTTGTATTTTTAGTAGAGACGAGGTTTCACCATGTTGACCAGGATGGTCTCGATCTCTTGACCTCGTGATCCACCCGCCTCGGCCTCCCAAAGTGCTGGGATTACAGGCATGAGGCACCGCGCCCGGCCTTTTTTTTTTTTTATAAAGTAAGGTCTTGGCCCGGCACGGTGGCTCATGCCTGTAATATCAGCACTTTGGGAGGCCAAGGTGGGCAGATCACTTGAGGCCAGGAGTTGGAGACTGGCCTGACCAACATGGTGAAACCCTGTCTCTACTAAAAATAAAAAATAAATGGCCAGGTGTGGTGGCTCACGCCTGTAATCCCAGGACTTTAGGAGGCTGAGGCGGGCAGATCACCTTAGGTCGGGAGTTTGAAACCAGCCTGGTCAACATGGCAAAACTCCATCTCTACTAAAAATACAATAATTAGCCGGGTGTGGTGGTGCGTGCCTCTAATCCCAGCTACTTGGGAGGCTGAGGCAGAAGAATCGCTTGAGCCCTGGAGTCGGAGATTGCAGTGAGCTGAGATTGTGTCACTGCACTCCAACCTGAGGATAGAGCAAGACTCTGTCTCCAAAATATCAATCAATCAATCAATCAATCAAATTAGCCAGGCATCATGGCATGAGCCTGTAATCCCAGCTACTGGGGAGGCTGAGGCAAGAGAATCGCTTGAAATCAGGAGACAGAGGTTGCAGTGAACTGAGATTGCGTCACTGCACTCCAGCCTGTGGGATAGAGCAAGACTCTGTCTCCAAAATAAATAAATGAAATAAATAAATAAATAAATAAATGAAATTAGCCAGGCATCGTGGCGTGAGCCTGTAATCCTAGCTACCCGGGAGGCTAAGGCAAGAGAATCGCTTGAACCCAGGAGGTGGAGGTTGCAGTGAGCCGACTGTACTCCAGCCTGAGAATGGTCCAGCCTGTGGTTGGAATATTACACTGTCGTTACAAAAGAGGGGGAAGTTCTGCACTCGAAGAAAAGGCATCCGAGCTGCATTGTTAGGAGGCAGCTACCGTTCGAGATGTTGTTTCCGTGGGGAAAGGAAAAAGTGGAACACGGCTGGCGGGAGAAATGAGAAACAAGCAGCCGGGGACGGGAACGGCGTGGGGCTCGGGACGGCTGATACTCTAATCACCCGCTGGAATCTTTTCACTTCTCTGGCATGAGTCTGTTTTACCTCTAAAAGAAGGAAGGTAAACTATAAAATGTATTTTAGAAAGACTGCTGAGGAAAAAAAACGGCAAAATAGAAGACTTTGGATGGGGTGGCGGGGGGTGGCCGTAGCCTCCGGGCCGGGCCGTCGCTCTGCCTGCAGCCCCTCTGTTGGGGCTGAATCCCCCAGCAGGCCCCCTGCGAGGCCCCCCAGAGCCCTGCCCTTGCCCTGGCTCACACCTTTTCTACTCTGCTTCAGCGAGGCCTCAGAGCCCAGTGGGGACCCCCGGAAGGTGAGATGTGGGCTGGGCTGGGGCCAGGGACAGGGCGAGGCCTGCCGGAGCCCCTTGCAGCCCGGCCCGACCACCCAGCTTTCCAGGAAGCCCGAGGGGAGGCTCGGCTGGCTCAGAGGAGGACCTGTGCCTGCCAGTGGTGGGGCTGGGGGCCAAACCAGGCCCCTATGGGCGCCCACACTCTGAGGAGGACCACAGCAAGTGGAGGGAGGGTGGCTAGAGAGGAGGAGCTACGCAGGGAGGGAGGCCCGGGCTGCTGTGCCTCAGTTTCCCCGTGGGCCAAGTGGCTCACTGGCTGCGTGGCCCTTGTGGACACAGAGCATGCTCGAGATGAACCGGGACCAGGGAACTATGGCTCCCTTGGGCTCTAGCCTTCGATGCCCAGCCACGCAGGACAAGGCAGGGGCAAGTCCCGCCGCAACTTCTGGAGTCCTGAAGTAATGAGTGATTAGGCTTTAAGGGGAGCCTCCCGCCAGAACCCAGCCAGGACAACTTCCCGTCCCCTTTCCTAAGATCTCTATCCCCAGTCTACCCCCTCTACCTCCCGCTGTGCTTTGATGGGGACCCTGTGGGCACGGGGATGTGGCACGCCCCAGGCACTTGGGGCTCTGGCTATGTCTTTTTTTTTTTTTTTTTTTTTTTTAAGACGGGGTTCCACCATATTGGTCAGGCTGGTCTCAAACTCCTGACCTCAGGTGATCCGCCCGCCTCAGCCTCCCAAAGTGCTGGGATTACAGGCGTGAGCCACCGCGCCCGGCTCCAGCCACGTCTTTTTTAGAGACAGGGTCTCGCTCTGTAACCCAGGCTGGAGTCCAGTGGCAGGATCATAGCTCATTGCAGTCTGGGCCTCCTGGGCTCAAGTGATTCTCCCACCTCAGCCTCCTGAGTAGCTGGGACTACAGGTGTGCGCCACCAGAGCTAGCTTCAGCCCCCTTTTTGAGTGGCTCTTTTGCAGGTATCTTAGTGGGCCAGTGTTGCTCCCAGGGGTTTTTGCCAGGAAAAGGGAAGCGTTTGGCCCAGAAGTGCCTGTCTATGGTGGGAGCATGATCTGCAGCTGGCCACGGTGGCTCACGCCTGTAATCCCAGCACTTTTGGGAGGCTGAAGCAGGAGGATCACTTGAGGCCAGGAGTTCAAGCCTGGGCAACATAGTGAGACTCTATCTCTCCAAAAAATTTAGAAATAGGCCAGGTGTGGTTCATACCTGTAGTCCCAGCTTCTTGGGAGGCTGAGGCAGGAGGATCATTTGAGCCCAGGAGTTTGAGGTTGCAGTGAGCTATGATCTCACCACTGCACTCCAACCTGGGGAACAAGGCAAGACCCTGTCTTGTTATTATTATTGTTATTATTTTTGAGATGGAGTTTCGCTCTTGTCGCCAGGCTGGAGTGCAGTGTTGCGATCTTGGGTCACTGCAACCTCCGCCTCCCGGGTTCAAGCGATTCTCCTGCCTCAGCCTCCCGAGTAGCTGGGATTACCAATGTGCACCACGACGCTTGGCTAATTTTTGTATTTTTAGTAGAGACGGGGTTTCACCATGTTGTCCAGGCTGGTCTCAAACTCTTGACCTCAGGTGATCCACCCGCCTCGGCCTCCCAAAGTGCTGGGATTACAGGCAGGAGCCACCGTGCCATCCTTGTCTGTTTTTTTAAGAGACAGGCTCTCCCTTTGTCACCCAGGCTGGAGTTCGTGGTGCAGCATAGCTCACTGCAGCTCCCGGTGCCTGGGCTCCAGCGATCCTCCACCTCAGCCACCCAAGTAGCTGGGACTACAGGTGTGTGCCACCACGCCCTGATATTTTTTTATTTTGTAGAGATGGGGTCTTCCCATCTTGCCCAGGCTGGTCTCCTACTCCTGGGCTCAAGCTATGTGCCTGCCTCAGCCTCCCAAAGTGCAGTGATTATAGGCGTGAGCCACTGCACTCAGCCAATTAGCTTAAAATTTTAAATAAACACTGGCTGCCCCTCCTCTGGGGTCCCAAGCACAGTTCCAGCACCTTCTGTACGTGATTTCTCTGCCACCTCAGTTACGAGGGAGGTGCTGGTGTCTCATTTTTACAGATGGGGAAAACAAGGCTCAGTGAGGCATAGCTACTTACCCAGGGTCACACAGCAAATGGGAGCAGAGCCGGGGCAGCTATGACTGACACCAGAGCATGTCTGTCCGCTGTGAGATGGACCTTGCCCAAGACAGACGGAGTCCCCTCCCAAGGTGCACAGCCCAGCGGGGGAGACAACACAGTGTAACTCGGGCAGAGCAGGGTGTGATGAGGTCACACAGGCAGATGGAGACCCAGAGCAGGTACCTGACCCATCCAGGGTGTCCAAGGAGGATTCCAGGGGAAGGGAAAAGTTGTTCAGGAGAGAGGAACAGCATGCGTGATGGCTCAGAGGAGAGACAGGAGAGTGGCTAAGAGCACCGAAGAGTCTGAGGTTCTAGATCCTCCTCTACTCGTCAGTTTCCACTCCTTAGCAGTGAGCCGTTCTCTCGACCAAGCCTGGCATGTGGGTAGCTGGAGGGTCAAGGCTGGGGCAACCATCCTACCCCTGCCTGGGATATGGGGAGGCAGGAGTGCCAAAGCAGCCCTCTCTGTGTCTGGGGGGCCCAGCAGGACCCCATCCAAGTGGAGCTCGGGAGGGGTGAAGGTGTCCAGAGGTGCTTCCCTGGTCTCCCGCCTCAACAGGAAAGGAAATGGCAGGTCGGGGGTGGCAGCAGTCTGCTTCCCGCCCCCGCCTCAAATTGGATACTTCCTGCCCCAGGCCAGCTCCTCGGTGGGCTGGGACCCCTTCTCACTCCTCATGGGCTCTCCAACCCCCATTAGTGAGGCCGCCCGCTGCGAGTCTGGGAGTCCCAGGTGTTCCAGGCCTGCGCTCCCCCTGCTGAGTGAGGACCATTAAAGATGAATAATGAGTCCAGCTGGAGGGACCTGGGAGGTAGTAAGGGGCTGGCGCTGGGGGTGGGGGCCAGGGAGGCCCCGAAGCCTCCTCCGTTGGGCTGGTCCCAGAGGCACCTGGGAAGGCCATCAAGGAAGGAGTCCGAGTCCTGGAAGCCACCTGAGCGCCTGGTGTGGCTCTGATTTCACCTCCTTACTGCCTGCCTTTGCTCTTTGCACCTACCCCCTGCAGGGAACCCCCTCCACTCCCGCCCAGCTAAAGTCATCGGAGTTACCGAATAAAAATCCAAGGCATCCGGTTAAGTTTGGCTTTCAGAAGATAATGAATCGTGGCTTGGTGTAAGTATATCCCTTGCAACTCTTGGGATATACTTATAGCATCATTCATAACTTTTTTTTTTTTTGAGACAGGGTTTTGCTCTGTTGCCCATGCTGGAGTCTGGTGGTGCAATCTTGGCTCACTGCAACCTCCACCTCCCAGGTTCAAGCGATTCGTGCCTCAGCCTCCCTAGTAACTGAGACTACAGGCGTGCATCCCCATACTCAAGTAATTTTTGTAATTTTTGTTTGGTAGAGAAGGGGTTTTGCTATGACACCAGCCTGGTCTTGAACTCCTAGTCTCAAGTGATCCTCCTGCCTCAGCCTCCCAAAGTGCTGGGATTATAGGCATGAGCAACTACACTGGTCTGGAGTGCATTTTTTTTTCTTTTTTTGTGAGACGGAGTTTCGCTCTGTTGCCCAGGCTGGAGTGCAGTGGTGCAATCTCAGCTCCCTGCAACCTCCGCCTCTCGGGTTTAAGCAATTCTCCTGCCTCAGCCTCCTAAGTAGCTGGGACCACGAGCGCCTGCCACCACACCCGGCTAATTTTTGTATTTTTAGTAGAGATGGGGTTTCACCATGTTGACCAGGATGGTCTCAATCTCTTGACCTCATGATCCACCCACCTCAGCCTCCCAAAGTGCTGGGATTACAGGCGTGAGCCACCACGCCTGGCTGTTTTTTGTTTTTTAATATTTTAATTTTTTAATTTTTTTTGAGACAGAGTCTTGCTCTCTCCCCCAGCTGGAGTGCAGCGGTGCAATCTTGGCTCACTGCAACCTCTGCCTTCCGGATTCAGGCAATTCTCCTGCCTCAGCCCCTGGAGTAGCTGGGATTACAGGCGCCTGTCACCACTTCCAGCTAATTTTTGTGGAGTGGACGTATTTTAATATCTCACCATCTGCAGGAGGTTTCCACAGCCCACCAGCCCTGTCCTGTCCTTGTCCCTTCCTTGACCCTTCTCTGGCTCAGTGAGGGTGCCTTAGGTCCCCGGCAGGTCACTGGCACAGCAGGCATCTCTTGGAATTTACACGAAAAGACCCGAAGTTGCTGTAACTCTGGAAGCCTCTGGAGAGGTCCCTCCCTGGGGGGGAGGGAGTGAGGGGCTGCATGCCCGCTTCCCCCAGGAACTCATCACTCGGAGCCTCTTGCATCTCCCCTGGCTTTCAGGGAAGCCTCCAGGTGAGAGCACCACTCCCTGAACCCAGGGTTCGAGTCCTAACTCCGCCACTTGCCAGTTGTGTGGCTTTGAGCCTCCCTCTTTCTCGGTGCCTCGGTTTCCCTGCCTGTAAAGTGGGGATATACACTGCAATGCCATTATTGATACCGGCTGTCGGGGTTGTTGAGAGGACCGAGTGCGTTGATTGCTTCAAGGTCCGGCACACAGCACTCACTCAAGTGATGGCCAGGCCCCAGCCTCCCTCCTGGCCTGGGAGGAGGGGCCGAGCGGGAAGTGGAGGTTAATTTTAGCCCTGATGACACCCACTGGCCGCCTGCCTTGTCCAGACATCCCCAGCCAGGCGTGAGGTTCAAAGCGTCCCCCCACCCCCAGCCTCTGACATCCAAGGAGCCTGTTTATTCATTCTCGTCCTCGGCAGCATTCTTTGCCTGCCTGCGCCTGCCACCCAGGCTTCTCCATCTCCAGCCCTGCAAGGTCCTGCTCCGTGTCACTGGGGGTGAGGGCTACCTCACCTGCAGATCTCCCTGAGACAGGCTGTAATCCCTGGGGTGGTCAGCAGGGGGTGGGTAGGGGCAGGGTCACTCCTGTTCCAAAGTCCAGAGATCTTTATTCTTTGTTGATAATTTTCCAAGTGGGAGTTCAAACTTCCATCACAGACAGGACATTTACTCATCACCTGTTTACTGAGCGCCTACTGGGTGCCAGGTCATATTGGGCACCCAAGCCCTGCCCCGTGAGCTGCCCAATCTGGGAATGACACTGACAAACCAAGAATTAAACAGGATTTTTTTTTGAGACAGAGTCTCTGTCACCCAGGCTGGAGTGCAGTGGTGCAATCTCGGCTCACTGCAACCTCTGCCTCCCAGGTTCATGTGATTCTTGAGCCTCCACCCCTCAAATAGCTGGGATAACAGGCACCCACCACCACGCCCAGCTAATTTTTGTATTTTAAGTAGAGACGGGGTTTCGCCACATTGGCCAGGCTGGTCTCGAACTCCTGACTTCAGGTGATCCACCCACCTCAGCCTCCCCAAGTGCTGAGATTACAGGAGTGAGCCACCGCGCCCCACCTATTTATTTTTATTTATTTATTGAGTGAGTGAGACCGAGTTTCACTCTGTCGCCCAGGCTAGAGTGTAGTGGAGTGATCTCAGCTTACTGCAGCCTCCACTCGGGTTCAAGCGATTCTCCTGCCTCATCCTCCTGAGTAGCTGGGATTACAGGCATGCGCCGCCACACCGGGCTCATTTTTTGTAAGGTTCTGCCCTTGTTCTGAAGTCCGATCTCAGCACCGTCATGCTTTGGGAGGGGCGTGATCAGGGTCTGCAGCTGGGCCGAGAGGCTGAGTGGCTGCAGGTGGAGGCCAAGTGTAAATGAGGGCTATGGAACATTCTGAGAGTCTGGGTAGGGGAAAATTGCGACTCTCCAGAGAACACCAGCAGGGACAGAGCAGACTGCAAATTCCGGCGCATCTTCCCACGGTGGCGTCTTCATATGCTCCCCGCAGGGCTGGGCCGGGAGCCCAGGTTGCTGACTCTCCTGGCTGTAATTTTTGCCGATGGAGAGACAGGTATCTTAGAAAACCCGAAAACAAACCAAGAAAATTAGGCTTTTAAGCTCCAGGTTCCCACAGACCTTCTCCTAACTGTTTTCATTCTTGAAAATACCTCCACTGGGCCGGGCGTGGTGGCTCACGCCTGTCATCCCAACCCCTTGGGAGGCCAAGGCAGGCGGATCATTTGAGGTCAGGAGGTCGAGAACAGCCTGGCCAACGTGGTGAAACACCGTCTGTACTAAAAATACAAAAACTAGCCGGGCGTGGTGGCGGACATCTGTAATCCCAGCTACGGGGGAGGCCGAGGCAGGAGAATCGCTTGAAGCCAAGAGGTGGAGGTTGCAGGGGGCTGAGATCGCACCATTGCGCTCCAGCCTGGTGATAGAGCCAGACTCAGTCTCAAGAAAAAAAAAAAAAAACCAAATACCTCCATTGGCTTTTCTGATTCTAAAACTGCCACTCGCACACCTCACAAAACCTTTCCAGAATGAGAGAAAGGCCTCTTTGTTCCCCCGCCCCGTGTATTCCCTGGAATTTTCTCTCCCCAGGCAGGAGGTAAATGCTATTGTTGTTTTCCCAAACACAAGGTTTTGCAATGGGCTTTATTTCCACTCCACAACACATGGCCCCACGGCCTTTATTGCTAGAAATCGGAAAATGAAGCATGTCCGGGCCCCGCCTCTTCACCCACCGCGGGCTGAAATTCAAGCTGCATGAACCCAGCTGGGCCTGGGTACGAGGGGTGGGCAGACCCCAGTGTATTGGTGCCAGGGGGTCGGGGGTGAGGCCAGGGTCAGGTTTCTAGGGGTGCCAGGTTTCTGTCACCGTCGCCTGGGGCTTCCCCCACTCCCTGTTTGGTGGCACCAGCACCATGTAGATGAGCAGTGAGAGGCTGAGTTCTTAATAGTATTACAGGAGGGGAAACTGAGGCCTACCATTCCAGCCTGCAGAGGGGGTATGCAGAGACCCTGTGGGGTGGTGGGAGGATCAGCGTGAACCTCAGCCTCCTGAAGAAGGTCCCGGCAGGAGCTCCACTCTATAGCGGAGGTGGCTGAGGTCCAGAGCAGTTGAGAAACTCACTCAAGCTACACAGCTGCTGGAGGTCAAAGTCGGTTTTCTGAAGATCTTTGGGTCAAGAGCTCCAAAATCAGGCAAGTCCCGCATAGAGCCCTGCTCCACCACTTAGGGGCTGCAGGTGGCTTCTGATTGTAAATGAGGACGTCTGGAACATTCTAGTGTTGGGGGAAATTGCTGCTTTCTAGAGAATGCCAAGGGGGACCCAGTGGTGGAGGGTAGTGGTGAATCCCAGGGACTCTCTGAGCCTCAGTTTCCCCATTGGTACAGTGGAGGTGCAGAGGTGCCTGTGATACCTCCTTGAGGCCCAGGCGGGACGGTGGAGGGGCGTAGGGTGGGAGGGTGTGGGGGGTCTGGAGAGTCTCTGCCAAGCCCCCTGGTGACCCCAGGCCTGAGCCAGCCTCGCTGGGCCCATCACTCACCTGCCACCCACACCACACACCTGGGCCCCTCTCCTCACCACCTGGCTACAAGCCAGGGGTCCCGGTAGGGCGGGCCACACTTCCTGGCGGGCTGGGGCAGGGCCCGTCCCCAGGGGGTAAGAGGTGTGAGGACAGGCTGCTCTGTCCCCTGGTGCCCCTGGAGCCCCCGTGGTCACCGCCTCTACCTGAACTCACGTCAGCATCAACAGCTCCCTTTTCCAGCTTCTCTTTCTCTCCCTCTGGAATTTCCTCTGAGGCTTAGAGGGATGTGGAAACCCTCCTTGGGTCCCACAAGGGCAGAGGCCCAGCCACCTGGCCAACACTGGGGGACCCAGGCCTGCCCCCTGTGGAACCCCGGCAGCGCCCCAAACCCCCATTGCCTCCCGTCTGCCCCAGCTCTCACGTGTGGTTCACGGCACACCCAGCCCAGCCCGTGGGCCTTCTCCCTCCTCCTGAGCGGCAGCTGCCCTTGGCTCCCAGCCCTGAGACCCCAAGGGGAGAGAAATTTCCAGCAGGCTGGCAGCTCCATCACCCACCCAGCCCAGGCTGAGGGAGGACTGAGGGGTCCAATGAAGGCCAAGACCCCAACGAGGTCACAGATGGCATCACTGCACACCCCAAGCAAGTCTCAGCTCATCTGAGCCAGAGGGAAGAGATCCTTGTGGCCTGAGCTAGGATCGGGGCACAGGGGTGGCTGGAGGAGCCAGTGGAAGGGACTGGTCAGGCTGGGAGGGGAGGAAACCCCCTCTCTGGGGAGGCTACCTGAAGGAGCTGTCTGCACCGAGCCCTGAAGGATGAATGGGAATTAGGCAGGAGGCAGGGGGCAGAGTGTCCAACTGGAGAGTGTCCAACTGGTGCATTGGAGACCCCCAGTGATTGAAGTCATGAGCGCCCTCTCGGGATCTCAGTCTTCACACCTGTAGGACCGCTGTGTAGGACAGAAACCTTCCCCATCCCGGCTTGCCTGGGGCTCCAGGACAAAGTGACACCAAGACTGACAGCCCCATGAGTTACAGTTTTTTGTTTTTTTTCTTTTTGAGATGGAGTCTCAGTCTGTCACCTCGGCTGGAGTGCAGTGGCCCAATCTTGGCTCACTGCAACCTCCGCCTCCCGGGTTCAAGCGATTCTCCTGCCTCAGCCTCCAGAGTAGCTGGGACTACAGGTGTGCACCACCACGCCCGACTAATTTTTATATTTTTGGTAGAGATGGGGTTTCACCATGTTGGCCAGGGTGGTCTTGAACTCCTGAACTTAGGTGATCCGCTCACCTTGGCTTCCCAAATTGCTGGGATTACAGGCGTGAGCCACCGCGCCTGGCCTCCATGAGTTATGTTTTAATCAGTCAGAGACAGTGCCCAGGGAGGACATGAGCACAGCACAGACTCAGGCCACGCCTTCTGGAAATGGCCTGCTTGGGAGACCCCAGCCCCTGGCCCAGCCCTAGCCCATCTGTCCTCCCCGCTGGCCTGGGTCTGGCTGGGCACTGAGATGGTGAAAGTCAGGGCCAGCATGATACAGCCTCCAGGAAAAGATTTCTAGAACAGGGAAGTCGTGATACCTGAAGGTGAAATATGAGCTCTGTGGCCTCTGCACCCAGTTTCGGAGTGACAGAGTTTAAGGACATCCTCTGTAGGAGGGGGCGGGGAAAGGGAGTGGCTTTGAGGCACACAGAGGGGCTTGATGAGGCCACCAGAGGAGGCCTCCGCCACCAACATGTGGCCAGCGCCCAGCGTTGGGAAGAGAGCATCTCAGGCTGGGCGTGGTGGCGCAAGCCTGTCATCCCAGCACTTTGGGAGGCCGAGGTGGGCTGATCACTTGAGGTTAGGAGTTCAAGACCAGCCTGGCCAACATGGTGAAACCCTGTCTCTAGTAAAAATACAAAAATTAGCTGGGCATGGTGGCGGGCGCCTGTGATCCCAGCTACTGAGGCTAAGACAGGAAAATCGCTTGAACCCAGGAGGCGGAGGCTGCAGTGAGCCCAGATTGCATCACTGCACTCCAACCTGTACGCCAGCCTGGGCAAGAGAAGAAGACTATCTCAAAAAAAAAAAAAAAAAAAAAAGGAGGCAATTACAGGCAATCACCACCACACCTGGCTAATTTTTGTATTTTTAGTAGAGATGGGGTTTCACCACATTGGTCAGGCTGGTCTTGAACTCCTCAGCTCAGGTGATCCACCCGCCTCAGCCTCCCAAAGTGCTGGGATTACAGGTGTGAGCCGCCACGCCTGGCCAGAAGGCCACAATTTTAATTGTTCCCTTATAAGGATTGTGTGTTGTGTGACTCACCCACCAGTTCCTTGCGGGAGTGCCCGGCCTGGCACTTAGTAAGTGCTCAGGAAATATTGGTGGTTTTGCGTTTTTTGTGAGGGAGTCTCTTGCTGTGTTGCCCAGGCTGGCGAGCAGTGGCTCAGTCTCAGCTCACTGAAGCCTTTGCCTCCTGGGTTCAAGCAATTCTCATGCCTCAGCCTCCTGAGTACCTGGGATTACAGGCACCTGCTACCACACCCAGCTAGTTTTTGTAATTTTAGTAGAGACGGGAGTTTCATCTTGTTTCCCAGGCTGGTCTCGAACTCCTGACCTCAGGTGATCTGCCCGCCTCGGCCTCCCAAAGTACTGGGATGACAGGCGTGAGCCACCACGCCCGGCGGATGAAGCTATTTCAAAATGACACAGTGGTCGCCTGCTTTCTTCGTTGGGCCAAGTTGGTCTTATCCTTGCAGTGCAGAGTGGAAATCCCACCAGGTGACCTGATTGTGACAAAAAGGGACCCAGAGGCCAAGTCCCAAGCTCACGCCAAGGTTCTGGAAAGAGACTCAAAACACAGGCCCTCCGGGGACAGTCCCAGCCAGGAGTGGGAAGGAGGCTGAACTTTAACCAGTTCCTGCTTTGCACCACTGGGCCCTGGAGCCTCGGCACAGGTCAATTTTTATAAAGCAATTGATAGCAACATGGAATTACATGGGCCCTGGTTTCACGGCGGCTCCTCTTAGGAGATTGTGAAGTGTTTGTTAACGACCTTTAGAAGGGAAGACTGGGGACAGGTGTGGTAGCTCATGCTGTGAGTAATCCCAGCACTTTGGGAGGCCGAGGTGGGAGAATCGCTTGAACCTGCGAGGTGGAGGTTGCAGTGAACTGAGATCACATCACTGCACTGCAGCCTGGGTGACAGAGGGAGCCTCCATCCCAATTCAAAAAAAAAAAAAAGAAGGGTAGACTGGGGGAAACTGGGGGAAATGGGTGATTCAGGGCTGGTCAGGGCTGAGGTTCCACCCAAGTTGAACCCAAGATATTTTTTTTAGAAGAATGCCCAGTTCCACCTGGTTTGGCAAATCAGCCAGAACCTTCCACCCCCTCCTCCATCCTGCTACACACAGCACCCAGAAAGACCCCTGGCTGTGACTAGGGGCTGCTGGCCACATTCCAGGCCACCACACAGCCTGCGGACCCTCCTCAGGGGATTTCGTGCCCACTCAGCTAAATCCTGAATCACAGCAAACGAGACCGGGGCCAAGGGGAGGACAGATGGAGCCAGGAGGCCTTTCCACGCGTTCTGGGCTGGGAATGAAGATGCCCCAAGACTCTCTCCCCGGGCAGCGGGGGCAGTGTGCCCAGGGTGAGAGCGCCTCCGAGGGAGGCTGAGGACACAGTGCCAGCTGGATTCTCAGGACGTGGCAGAGGCCAGACCAGGTAGCAGAAGGAAGGAGTAAGTGTACCTGGGGTAAAGCCAGGCTCTGTCCAACCACTGCATCTGCGATCAGGTGACCCAGGGTGTCCCGTCCTCAAAACAAATAAAACAGCTTCTTGCTTGGTATATTCTCAAAAAACAGCAAAAAAAAAAAATTAAAAAAAAAACAGCTTCATCGGGATGTAATTCACATACCTTACAGTGAGCTCAGGTAAGGTGTACAAATCCATAAGTCAATGGTTTTGGCATGTTATATTATTTTTTCATTGTAATTCCACATATACATACATATATATATATATGTGTAACATAAAAGTCACCATTTAGGCCTTTTTTTTTTAGACTGAGTTTCGTTCTTGTGGCTCACTGCAATCTCCGCCTCCCAGGTTCAAGTGATTCTCCTGCCTCAGCCTCCCAATTAGCTGGGATTACAGGTAAAGTAGCTCATTAATAATTTTCTTTTGCTCCTTATGTGTATGAGATCATTAATGATTTTCTGCATTAATTACATGTTGAAATAACGCTTTGAATGTATTGGGTGAAATAAAATACATCATTAAAATTCAATTGGCCAGGTACGGTGGCTCACGCTGAAATCGCAGCATTGCACTCCAGCCTGGACAACAAAAGTGAAACTCTGTCTCAAAAAAAAAAAAGCCTCAATGGGCCGGTGTGGCGGCTTACGCCTGTCACCCCAGCACTTTGGGAGGCTGAGGCAGGCAGATCACCTGAGGTTAGGAGTTTGAGACCAGCCTGGCCAACATGGTGAAACTGTGTACTAAAAATACAAAATTTAGCCACTGCGCCTGGCCAATTTAATTTTAATGATATATTTTATTTCTACTTCACATCCTTTCTTTCATCCTGAGAAATAACAATCATATCGGAATTGGTCACCATAAACACGTCTCTATGTAGGCACTACATTTTCCGTGGCGTTGGTGACATAGGTTTCTACCAAAACGATACTGTTGTGTTTGGTGGGGAAAAAAGTTTTATTTAGGTCAGGTGAGGTGGCTCACACCTGTAATCCCAGCACTTTGGGAGGCTGAGGCGGGCAGATCATTTGAGATCAGGAGTTCAAGACCAGTCTGGCCAACATGGTGAAACCCTGTCTCTACTAAAAAATATAAAAATTAGCCAGGCATGGTGGCACCCACCTGTAATCCCAGTTACTCAGGAGGCTGAGGCAAGAGAACCACTTGAACCTGGGAGGCAGAGGTTGCAGTCAGCCAAGGCAACAGAGTGAAACTCTGTCTCAAAAGTAAGTAAATAAAGAAAATTAGCCGGGCATGGTGGTGTGTGCCTATAGTCCGAGCTACTCTGGAGGCTGAGGTGGGAGGATTATTTGAGTCTGGGAGGCCGATGCTGCAGTGAGCTGAGATCATGTTTTACTGCACTCCAGCCTGGGGACAGAGGAAGACACTTTGTTATAAATGTATTATTATTTTTTGAGACACCATGTTATAAATTTATTACTATTATTTTTTTGAGACAGTCTCATTCTGTCACCCAGGCTGGAGTTCGGTGATGTGATCTTGGCTCAATTCAAGTGATTCTCCTGCCTCAGCCTCCCAAGTAGCTGGAACTACAGGCGCCAACACTACGCCTGGTTAATTTTTCTGTTTTTAGTAGAGACGGAGTTTCGCTCCATGTTGGCCAGGCTGGTCTCAGACTCCTCACCTCAGATGATCCACCTGCCTTGGCCTCCCAAAGTGCTGGGATTACAGGCATGAGCCCCCCGACTCGGGCTATAAATTTTCTTTAATGTACTGTTCAGTTTTTAGACTTACATTTGAAATTGTAAACAGCCCACCCTGGCCTCCAAGCCTCACCTCACCCATCACAAAGCATGGCTCAGGTTCCCTCCTCCTCCTCCAATCGCCCTCTTAGCCTCTTTGAAGGTTTTTCTTTTCAGTCTTCCCAGAACCAGTGCCTCCACTCTGTGGGTCCTGGGCTCCCTCCAGTTCTGTGCTGGGCTCCAGGTCTTCGCCACAAGCTTGCTCCTCCCTCGGGTCCCCGGTCCCCCCACTAACTGCCTGGTCAGTCCCTGCTGCCCGAGTCTTCACACCTGCCCATTCTCCCTCCTATCTTTCCCACCTCTCCCCAAGCCTCGGCCTCTCCCCTAGGATAGGGATGGGGTGTCTGAGGGCCAGAGGGGTTATCTTTGAGTGTTTGTTGATTGAAGCACCAAGTGAGTAGACAATCAAGCCTAGACCGGCAGCCCTGAGCACTTCCTTTTATTTGCAAACTGCTCAGGTGTCACCATGCCAGGCTTTGGCACTGGCTCTTTCCTCATCCAAGGGACACTCTTTCCGTCAACTCCTGCCTTAGCTGGAGAACTCTTCTATTACCTGCAAAACCCAATCCCATTGTACCCTTTCCCTGTCAGAACCATACATTCAATCCCCAACTCAGGGGCACTGGGGGCATTTATTACGAGCTGTGTCACAAATTGCACCAGTTTCTCTCAGGATGCTTGGCCAGGAAGTGGGCGATTGTCCTTAATGGCCCTCACTCCTCTCTCCTCTCGTCCCAGCTGTTCTGACCCATGGGCCCCACCAAGCCAAGATGGCCGTGGCGCCACTGTCTGGCCGGGCTGCTATTTCAGCTGCTGGTGGCTGTATGTTTCTTCTCCTACCTGCGTGTGTCCCGAGGCGATGCCACTGGGTCCCTCATGGCAGTGGAACCTGTCACTGGGGCTCCCAATAGGTCCCACTGCCAGGACAGCACGGGGACCCCAGCCCGCCCCACCCTCCTGATCCTGCTGTGGACGTGGCCTTTTAACAAACCCGTGGCTCTGCCCCGCTGCTCAGAGATGGTGCCCGGCACGGCTGACTGCCACATCACTGCCGACCGCGAGGTGTACCCACAGGCAGACGCGGTCATCGTGCACCACCGGGACATCATGTCCGACCCCAGGGCCCAGCTCCCACGCTCCCCGAGGCCGCAGGGGCAGCGCTGGGTCTGGTTCAGCATGGAGTCCCCCAGCCACTGCTGGCACCTGCAAGCCCTGGACGGATACTTCAACCTCACCATGTCCTACCGCAGCGACTCCGACATCTTCACACCCTACGGCTGGCTGGAGCCGTGGTCCGGCCAGCCTGCCCACCCACCGCTCAACCTCTCGGCCAAGACCCAGCTGGTGGCCTGGGCGGTGTCCAACTGGAGGCCACAGTCCGCCAGGGTGCGTTACTACCAGACCCTGCAGGCCCACGTCAAGGTGGACGTGTACGGGAGCTCCCACAGGCCGCTGCCCCGGGGGACCATGCTGGAGACGCTGTCCCGGTACAAGTTCTACCTGGCCTTCGAGAACTCCTTGCACCCCGACTACATCACCGAGAAGCTGTGGAGGAACGCCCTGGAGGCCTGGGCCGTGCCCGTGGTGCTGGGCCCCAGCAGGAGCAACTACGAGAAGTTCCTGCCGCCCGACGCCTTCATCCACGTGGACGACTTCCAGAGCCCCAAGGACCTGGCCCGGTACCTGCAGGAGCTGGACGAGGACCACACCCGCTACCTGCGCTACTTTCACTGGCGGGAGACGCTGCGGCCTCGCTTCTTCAGCTGGGCACTGGGTTTCTGCCAGGCCTGCTGGAAGCTGCAGCAGGAACCCAGGTACCAGACGGTGCGCAGCATAGCGGCTTGGTTCACCTGAGAGGCCGGCGTGGGGCCTGGGCTGCCGGGGACCGCATTTTCCTGGGGCCTCACCTGAGTGGGACCTCACCCACCTAGGGACTCACTAATCTGGGGATTTACCTACCTGGGGCCTTCTCTGCTGGGGCCTCATCTACTGGGCTCACTTCCCTGGGACCTCACCTACCTGGGGCCTCACCAGCCTGGGACCTCACCTACCTGGGGCCTCACCTGCCTGGGACCTCACCTGCCTGGGACCTCACCTGCCTGGCACCTCACCTGCCTGGGGCCTCACCTGGCTGTGGCCTCACCTGCCTGGGGCTTCACCTGCTGGAGCCTTTGGTGGCCAGGCATGTCACTTACCTGGGACCTTACATGCTTCACTGCTTCCAGGAGCATCCCTTGTGGAAGCCTGGCCTGCTGAGGACCTCACCTGCTGGGGACCTCACCTGCTGGGGACCTCAGCTGTTGGTGACCTCGCCTGCTGGGGATCTTGGCTGTCGGGGACTTTACCCACTGGGACCTGCCCCCAGAGGCCTTGCCACACTGCATCTCACCTCCTGGGGACCTCACCCTAGAAGGCACTGGGCCCTGGGAACTGGCACCCTTGGGGCCCCATCCACGAGGGAGAGTTCCGGCTGATTTGTTTGTGATGTTGTTAACCGCCTGGGAGGGGTGCAGAGAGACAATGACTGTACCCTTTCCAGATGTCATACTGCAAGGAAAACCGATGAGGTGGCCGGGCGTGGTGGCTCATGCCTGTAACCCCAGCACTTTGGGAGACTGAGGCTGGTGGATCACCTGAGGTCAGGAGTTCAAGACCAGCCTGGCCAACATGGTGAAACCCCATCTTTCTAAAAATACAAAAATTAGCCAGGCGTGGTGGCAAGTGCCTGTAATCCCAGCTACTTGGGAGGCTGAGGCAGGAGAACTGCTTGTACCTGGCAGTCAGAGGTTGCAGTGAGCCAAGATTTTGCCATTGCACTCTAGCCTGGGCAACATGAGCCAGACTCCATCTCAAAAAAAAAAGAGACAGGTGTGGTTACTCATGCTTGTAATCCCAGCACTTTGGCAGGCCGAGACAGGTGGATCACAAGGCCAGGAGTTTGAGACCAGCCTGGCCAAAAAGGTGAAACCCCATCTCTACTAAAAATACAAAATTAGCTGGGCACGGTGACAGGCACCTGTAATCCCAGCTACTCAGGAGGCTGAGGGAGGAGAATTGCTTGAATCCGGGAGTCAGCGGTTGCAGTAGCTGAGATCTCGCCGTTGCACTCTAGCCTGGGAGATGTGAGCAAGACTCCATCTCAGAAGAAAAACAGAAAAGCAAACTGATGATGCGTTCTCCTCATTCTAGGACAGTGGTTGTCTCCCCAGGGTGATTCTACCCCCAGGACACTCAGCAAGGTCTGGAGATATTTGTGGCCATCGAAGTGCGGGAAGGGGATGAGGTCACCTAGTGGGAGAGGCCAGATTACTCTCAACCCCCTATGATCCATAAGATGCCCCCCCAACCAACAGTGATCCGGTCCCAAGTGTCCAGAGATAGAAGTTTCTATGGCCCCGGGGGCAGGTGTCGGAGCCCTGGGAGATGCATCTCCAGGTGCTTCTAGATCTGTCTGTTCTAGACCTTTCTTTTTTTTTTTTTGAGATGGGGTTTCACCATATTGGTCAGACTGGTCTCGTACTCCTGACCTCAGGTGATCCACCCGCCTTGGCCTCCCAAAGTGCTGGGATTACAGGCCTGAGCCACCGCGCCCAGCCTGTTCTAGACCTTTCTATGGCCCTGGGGGCAGGTGTCTGAGCCCTGGGAGATGCATCTCCAGCTGCTTCCTTGGGGTGGGCTCTGACAGAGTGGGGTGAGGAAGGCCCAGTGTGGGTGGGGAGTGGGGTCCCAGCTGTCTAGGGGACAAAGTGGGACCTGGCTGGGACAAGGGGAACTTTCCCACCCAGACGCAGTGCCAGGTGGGGCCAGTTAAGTCAGCCGAGGTGTTAAGGACAGGACAGAGAAGGGCAGAAGCTCCCCGAGAAAAAGGGGGGTGGGTGTGTCAGTGACCTTCAGCATGCGGGTGCACGTGGCTGGGGCGACACTCAGTGTATGGCCGCCAGGAACACATCACTGTGGGTGTGACTGTGTGTGCATGTGTATTCGTGTGGTGATTATTCCAAGTGTGAGACTGAACGTGAAGGCCCTGGGAGTGTATGTCGCTTTTTGTTTTGTTTGTGTTTTTTGTTTAGATGGAATCTTGTTCTGTTGCCCAGGCTGGAGTGCAGTGGCACGATCTTGACTCACTGCAACCTCCACCTCCCGGGTTCAATCAGTTCTCCTGCCTCAGCCTCCCAAGTAGCTGGGGTTACAGATGTGCCCTACCACGCCTGGCTAATTTTTGTGGTTTTAGTAGAGATGGGGTTTCACCATGTTGGCTAGGCTGGTCTCAAACTCCTGACCTCAAGTGATCCACCCACCTTGGCCTCCCAAAGTGCTGAGATTACAAGCATGAGCCACTGTGACCGGCCTAAGAGTGTGTTTTTTACTATTTATTTATTTATTTATTGTTTTAGAGACAGATGGGAGTGCAGTGTCATGATCACGGCTCACTGCAACCTGGAACTCCTGGGCTCAAGCGATCATCCTACTTCAGCCTCCCAAGTAGCTGGGACTGGAAGCATGCACCATCACGGGGGTCTCGCTATGTTGTCCAGGCTGATCTTGAACTCCCGGCTTCAAGCAATTGTCCGGCCTCAACCTCCCAAAAGGCGGAGATTACAGGCATGAGCCACCGCGTCTTGCCCTGGTGTGTACCTTCGCATGTGGGACAGTTCAGGGCCCCTCTCTGAGTGTGCAAGGCTCTCTGTGTCTATGTGGGTCTCTCGCTGTGTGGCTGCTGCAGGGCTGTGCATGGACACAAGTGTGTCTGCAGGTGTGATGAACAGGATGGCGACTCAGGCTACCTGTGCACTCTGAGTGTGTGTCTGTGACCATAGGTGTGATGCAGTGTGCTTTTGCGAATGAGAAGTGACTTTGAGAGTGTTCCTCTCAGGCTGGACATGGTGGTTCACACCTGTAATCCCAGCACTTTGGGAAGCTGAGGCGGGAGGATCACCTGAGCAGTTTAAGACCAGCCGGCCAATGTGGTGAAACCGCATCTCTACTAAAAATACAAAAAACAATTTAGCCAGGAAGGACACAGAGGCTCGCGTCGGGAATCCCAGCACTTTGGGAGGCCGAAGCGGGCAGATCATGAGGTCAGATTGAGACCATACTGGCCAACATGGTGAAACCCCGTCTCTACTAAAAATACAAAAATTAGCTGGGCGTGGTGGCAGGTGCCTGTAATCCCAGCTACTCAGGAGGCTGTGACAGGAGAATCGCTTGAGCCAGGGAGTCAGAGGTTGCAGTGAGCCAAGATCGCGCCACTGCCGTCCAGCCTGGCAACAGAGTGAGACTCTGTCTCAAAAAAAGAAACACACACAAAAAAACAAACAAGCTAGGCTTGGTGGTGGGTGCCTGTAATCCCAGCTATCTAGTGGCTAAGACACAAGAATCACTTGAACCTGGGAGGCGGAGGTTGCGGTCAGCAGTGATTGCACCACTGCACTCCAGCCTGGGTGACAGTTTAGACAAAGAAGAGAAAACGAGTGTCCCTTTTTGAGTGTGCACTTCTCTCACTGGGTCCACATGGACCCTCAGTCTCTTCATCCAGAGTGGCTCCACCTCCCTCTACTAACTTCAACTCCGCCTTCTTCCTCCCCAGAAGCCCACAGAGTGGGAACTGCAGATGAGGAGTCGCTGGGGAAGCAGGTTGAGCTGGACCTCAGTCTCCTCGTGCAGTGTGGCCCCCATTCCCCTCTCCAGAAGCCCATACAGCCCATGTAGGGTCATGGGTCCTGCCTGCTCAACCCTTGTGCAGTCCCTGTGCCTTGTGTGTGTGTGACAGACCCCCAGCCGGTGTGCGGCCCTGATGAGAATGCGGCCCCCGGGGACTGCAGGGGCTTCTCTGTTTATTTATGTTCCAACTCCCTGGCGGGCTGGGCCGTCGGCCTGTGGCGGGGACTTTGGATCTGCGTGGGGCACAGGAAGGCCGAGGTCCCAGGAGGCCCTGGAGGGTGAACAACACTCACACACACATATACACAGCGGCAGGGGAGCTTCGGGGCGGCAGACCCCCGTGTGTGTCCTGGGCTGAACAACTCTCCTCTCTCTGAGGCCAGGCCATCTAGGATGGGGGAGCTGAGGCTCAGAGCAAGCGTCACTTGGGCTTCTGGAGCATCTGAGAACTCCAGCCTCTCTGCGGAGGCCAGTCTGAGTCAGCCCAAACGGTGGAGGAATCCAGCACCCCAAACCTCGGTCAGGAGACTGCGGGGGTGGGCGGGGACCCCAGCCAGCAGCAGCCCTGAAACTGCTTCCCAAGCAGACCACCCACGGGCTGGGGCCTGGCCGCCAAGCCCTGCTCTCGGGGCTCCCGGGAAGTCCTGCTGATTAGCCGCCGTGAGTGTCCCCAGCTGTAGCCGGGGGTTCCCGTGAGCCAGGTGCCAGGGATTCTCCCTGGGGGCGGTCTTTGCCCTGATCTTTGCCCTCCAGCTTTGTGGGGGGAAGGGAGGGCAGGGGCGGGCTGAGCCTGGGGTGGACGCTGTGGTTAGAGGGTGGTCCTAAGGGCAGATGTGGGGGAGAGAGGGGAGGGGGCCCAGTTGAGGGGAAGAATTGTAGCCTCGGGAGCCCCAAGTCTGAGGGGCAGGAGGGGAGGGGTCCCGCCTCGCCACTGCCAGCCCTGGGCTCGCAGTGCCCGCCCCTTCCCCGCCCCTCAGACCGTGGGACCCGCCGACCCCTCCCGCGCTCTGGGAACCCAACACCCAAGGCCTGCCAAGCATCAAGGTGACACCGTGGGCAAATCTAAACACCGTGCCGGGCTTTTTCCATCCTCCGCAGGGGCTCGTCGTAAATCCCCCCTCGAGGCGCAGCCAAGGCTTTTATGAGCAGAGGACCCAGGTCTCTGGGGACCCAGCTCTACCCCAGCAGGCGCCGGCTTCGGGCTGGATGGATCTGGCGCCTGCCCCAGGCCTCTCCCCGCCGGGAGGTGGGCAGCTTGCGGGTATTTTTAGTAGCTGGTGGAAGGAGATAGTGGCTTTCAGCTCACCCTGGTTGGGGAGGACCGGCCCGAGGAGGCCGTTGGGCAAGGCAGATCTGGGTCCACATGGACCTCAGTCTCTTCATCCACAGAGTGGCTCCCCTGCCCCTCCCCAGAAGCCCACAGAGCGGGAGAAGTGCGGACCGGGAGACGCTGGGGAACTGGGTCCACCTGGACCTCAGTCTCTTCATCCACAGTGTGGCTCCCCTCCTCCTCCCCCGAAGCCCACAGAGCTGAAGTGCGGACCGGGAGACGCTGGGGAACTGGGTCCACCTGGACCTCAGTCTCTTCATCCACAGTGTGGCTCCCCTGCCCCTCCCCAGAAACCCACAGAGCTGAAGTGCGCGGACCGGGAGACGCTGGGGAACTGGGTCCACCTGGACCTGTCTCTTCATCCAGAGTGGCTCCACCTCCCTCTACTAACATCAGCTCCGCCTTCCTCCTCCCCAGAAGCCCGCAGAGTGGGAGACTGCGGACGAGGAGACGCTGGGGAGCTGGTCTAGTGGGGCCTCAGCCTCCTCGTGCAGTGTGGCTCCCTTTCCCCTCTCCAGAAGCCCATACAGCAGAGAGGTACAGACGGGGACAAGCTGGGGAAACGAGGTCCACCTAGACCTCAGAAGCCCACACCGCGGAAAGGTGAGGACGGGAACGAGCTGCGGAAACTGGGTCCATCTAGACCTCGGTCTCTTCCTCCGCAGCGTAGATCCCCTTCCCCAGAAGCCCACACGGCCGAGAGGTGCGGACCGGGAGACGGGCAGAGGGACCCGTAGGGAGGCGGGAAGGACGGTCTCTGCCAACGTATCCCCGTTCACCCTATTTTCCTTTTTGCCCGCCATAAACTTGACCCACTTTGCATCCACCCTTCCCTCGAAGCAAACGGCATCCTCCCACTGGTCCCCGTTTTCACGGCGGAGACGGCTCCACGGCGCACCTGCTAGCCCCTCGCCGAGGGTGAATCACGAGCCAGCTCCATTTCCCACACTTTATCTCAGTACAGTTATCGCGAGAGTCACGGGGCCGCGCCAACGTGCTCTGCGCACGCGCAGTCTGCCGCTGGGCCGGCCGGTGGTGCCGTCGGGGCGGGGGGCGTGGCCATCGCGCCGGCTGGGTGAGGTAGGGTCACACGCAGGCGCACTCGCGCGCTGACAGCTCGCGCACCGTGTGGTAGCGGCTCTGCGCGTCCAGGAAGGACACCTTGTTCTCGTAGGCCGTCGGGCGGCAGCAGGGCTGCGCGCGCACCCGCTCCCGCCTCAGGCGCCGCCGCTCGCGCAGGCGCTGCAGCCCCAGATCGTAGACGCGCGTGGTCTCCTCGCAGGCGCCTGCGCAGTAGCGAAACAGCACCGTCTCGTCGGACGCGTAGCCCAGGCCCAGCTCGCTCACGCGTACCTCCAGCTCGCGCAGCCCGCACGGCCGCGCCCCCGACCGCTCACGCGCGCGCCGCCGCGGGGGCCCCTCCCGACGGCGCGGACCAGGGGGCTGCCCGGCCCAGGGCGTCAGCTCGCGCAGCTCCACCGCATCCGGGGCGCCCTGCAGCAGTGCACGGTCTGCGAGGGGAGCAAGAGAAAGGAGGGGGTCAGTGGGTGCAGGGGAGCCTCCGCTGTACCCCTGCAAACGGAGACCCTTGGTGGGACGCCAGGCCTGTACGACTTCTCATCTCACTCCCAGATCCCAGGTTTCCCCACCCTCTTGCTGAGCTGCTCATGCACCCTCTCTGGGCGGCATTGAGGGGCACGTGCACACTCACACCCCCACGCTGGTCCAGCACCCCTTTCTCAACCCTGAACCTATATCGGCTGCCCAGAACCTGGTTCACCCTTTCTGGGCCTCTTTCCAGCCCATCCCACCTTTAACTGAGCTGATCAGGGTCTGGAACTCACCTCCTCTGGGCCCCACTCTCACCCCATTGCTGCTCCGTTCTCCCTGTCCTCCATCACAACCCTATCTGGACCCCACCTCTATGCTGGGCTGCCCCAGGACCCCGGTGCACCCTCTCTGGGGAGTGTTAGGGGGCTGCTTCCCATGCCCCCATTCCTCTTTAGTGAGGCTGTCATAGGTGTCTGTCTCTAGAGCCCCCTCTTCAGTCCCCAACGTCTTCTCTCAGCCCCGGAGCTTTTCAGACTCCATCCCTGCTGCTCTGCCCGTGCAGTGGAGCCTCAGTTTCCCCATTCAAGAAACTAACCGGGGTGTTTGGTCTTCTTAGAATGCAGAGGAGCAGCAGGCACTGCAGCCCACTGTGTTCGAGGCCTGTGTGGGGACCCCACTCCATGGGGTGGCAGCAGGTATTGTCAGGGCCACCCCACGTGACAGATGACAGATAGGTGGCCGAGAGAGACAGGCTTAAAGGACATTCTTCCTGCCTCCATCGTTCACCCAAATTTGGCCCAGGTCCAGCCGCCTTCTCCCACACTCGCCAGGAGGTGCCCAAGTCACCGATTCCCAGGGCCTGACAGCCTAAATTTATTACCCAAGCGGCTGGCTCCACCCCCAAACTCTGAAGCCCCGGGAGAGCAATGCAGACGTTGGAATGACAGGCAGCGCTGCTGACGGACCTGCAGGCGGGGGACTCCCAACCCCAGAGCAGGTGGCCGTCACGCCTGTGCTTGGGAGAGGAAATCTTGGGTTGAGTCTCCACCTGCCCCCAAGGCTAGTGCACCTGGCTGTCAAAAGAATGAGCCTCTGGGTGGCCCTGGGGGAGGAGGGGCTGTCTGTCTCCCGAGGGCAGTGGGGGAGGTGTCTGTTCCCACAGGGGGTCTCAGAAGCGGGACAAACCCAGCCTCAGAGACTGACTCTGCCACTTTTGCAACCTCAGTCTCTGTTTCCCTGTTCGTTCCGTGAAGCTCGCAGAATCTCTGCCTTGGCTGGGGCTGAGAGGGTGAGAAGTCAGTGTTGGGGAGCGGCCGATGACTGAGCAACCTGTTCATGTTCTTGAAGCCCTGGAGCGGGACTGGAGCGGCCAGGACTGTGCTGAGGGGTTAGGGGCACACCCAACCCAAAGGGGTGCATTGAGGCAGACATTTGTGGGCTTGCCAGATATAATACAGATGCCGGGCTAAATGTGCATTCCAAATAAACTACGAATAATCTTTCAGGATGTCTGTCCTTGCCTCCCTGCAACAGGGCTGGCTGCTTGCACAGGGACCAGAACACAAGGTCCCCAGCCTGAATTCCACCATGGAGCCTAGAACATGGGGACTTGGGGACTCAGTGGCCTCTCCCTTTTTGCAGTAGGGCAGGCAGGCACCCGCCCATGGGCTCTGACCCTCCCCAGTGCCTGAAACTCCTCCATTCATGATTTGCCCCCCAAGTCCTGGAGCATGGACTTTTGGGGACCCTGCCTGGGGTCTCTGTCCCAGTGTCCTAGGAAGGACTTCTCACTGCTTGCGGAGGGAAGTGCTGGGAGGACAGACGTGGAGCTCGTGCCGGAGGCCACCCTTGTGCATTGTAAGGACAAGAAAAAAGGATTGTGTGGGCTGGCAGGGGCGGGCGCAGACGTGCACACGGGCGTGCTCGCGGTCCTCACCCAAAGGTGCTGCACACGCACCTTGCTGGCATCTGCACCTCAGATGCCCGAGTGTCTGCACGCACGGACATGTGCATGGGCACGGGAGTCAGGGCCCGCGTACCGCCCTTGCCCCATGGCACCTGCAGTGGGGCAGGCACTAGGGATTGGTGGGGAGTTGGGAAAGGGTCTCGCCCTCAGGGTAGGTATTTCCATGTCCCTACAGCAGCCCTTCTGCCCGTGTCTGTCTGCCCTCAACCCTGTTTTTCCTTTCTCTTTCTCCACCCCGCTTACCCCCAAATCTCTGGGTCTCTGTTGTGGTTTTTAGCTTGCACTCCATCTCCTGCCTCCCCTTGGTCCCTGTCCCCTGGGGCAGGTCACTGGGACCTCAGATCCAGCCTTTCTCTCCCATCCCTCCCCCCTGCTGCGCTGCGGGGGCCAACCGGGCGAATGCCCAGGTCTAATCTCCATCTGGCCCCCAGGGGACCTCAGGGCAGAGCCTAATTCCTTGTGACAGCTGAGCTGAAAGACCCCGGTTCCCAGAAGTCACCCTAGCTCCGCCAGGCCACTGGGGGAATTTGCAACCTCCCTCCACCCCATCTTTTTTTAGAAAATTTATTTATTATTATAATGTTTTGAGACAGAGTCTTGCTCTGTTGCTCAGGCTGGAGTGTAGATGTGCAATCATCGCTCCTGCAGCCTTAAACTCAGGCTCAATCGATCCTCCCACCTCATCCTCCCAAGTAGCTGTAACTACAGGCGTGAGCCACCACACCTGGCTAATTTCTAAAGGCTTTTTGTAGCGATGGGGGTCTTGCTGTTACCCAGGCTTGTCATGAACTCCTGGGCTCAAGCAAATCCTCCTGCCTGAGCCTCCCAAAGTGCTGGGATTATAGGAATGAGCTACCATGCCTGGCCCTGAATAATCTTTTAGGATGTCTTTCCCTGCCTCCCTGCAATGGAGCTGGCGGCCTTTTTCCTTTTTTTTTTTTTTTTTTGAGACAGAGTCTCACTCTGTTGCCGAGGCTGGAGTGCAGTGGCATGATCTTGGTGCATTGCAACCTCCACCTCCCAGGTTCAGTGATTCTCCTCCCTCAGCTTCCTGAGTAGCTGGGATTATAGGCGCACACCACCACACCCAGTTTTGTATTTTTAGTAGAGATGGGGTTTCACCGTGTTGGTCAGGCTGGTCTCGAACTCCTGACCTCAGGTGATCCGCCCTCCTCGGCCTCCCAAAGTGCTGGGATTACAGGCGTGAGCCACCGCGCCCAGCGGCTAGCCCTATCTTTAAAAGACCTATGACCCCCTGCAACTTCCTACTCCACTGCCTGAAATTTCACCCCCTACATTGGGGGTTTGTCAGCCCACAAAGGGGAGGAGCTTACACTGGGCCAGGCGGGCGATCCGGGCGTCCAGGGTTCGAGGCAGGCGGCGCAGGGGGACCAGCGCAGGTCTGAGGCGGTGGCTGAGGAGCAGGCCCTCTCGACACATCCAGATGGACAGCACAGAGCTGCAGAGCACCGAGGCCAAGGCCGCCGCCTTCCAACGCTGCATCCTCAGCCTGCAGGCACGGGATGGTCAGCCGCACGCCCCGGTCTGTCCCTCCGGCAACCAGTGGGCGCAGGGCGCTGAGCCAGGACTCAGTGGGGTCCTTGACTTTGAACAACGCCTGCCAAATGGTCGATAATCACATGGGAATGATTCCTCAAGGAACCATTGAACAAGGAAGGGGTTGGGCTCCGTGCCAGGAGTCACGGGGAACCGCCCCCATCTGGGGGTCCTGGAGTGCCTTCCTGAGGAGCCGATGACAGGGTCCAGACGTGAACAAAGGTAAGAGTTGGCCAGGCAGAGGAGAATGGCATCACAGGCAGGGGACACAGCCAGTGCAAAGGCCCCGAGGCCAGACCGAGTGTGGTGTAGTATCCCAGGAACAGCGCGGAGGCCGGAGCGGCTGCAGCTGAGGAACCAGGGGAAGAGTGAAAGCAGGAGAGGTCATTGTCTGCAGGTGGCACTGCGGGACAAGGGCAGGAGGAGCTAGTGTTCAGGACGGTCTGGAGGCAGGAATCTGGGGCTGACACTGTTCCCTACACACTGGTGTCCTCCAGTGACTCCGCCCCTCTCTGAGTCTGTTTCCCATCCGGATGGATAAGCAGGCCCAGAAGTGAGCAGCAATGGACCAGTGCTGTCCCGGACACTGAGTCCCAGCTCCGGGCATTTGCACAGCCAGGTCCTTCCATGGAGAACACTCCCTCCCTCCCTCCCCGCTCCCATACCCCCCTTTTTCTTTTTGGTTTCTTTTTTATTTTCTTTGGAGATGGAATCGCTCTGTCACCCAGACTGGAGTGCAGATGGCGCGATCTCCGCTCACCGCAACCTCCTCCTCCCGGGTTCAAGCGATCCTCCTGCCTCAGCCTCCCGCGTAGCTGGGATTACAGGCACGTGCCACCATGCTTGGCTAATTTTTGTATTTTTAGCAGAGAGGTGGTTTCACCATGTTGGCCAGGCTGGTCTCGAACTCCTGACCTCAAGTGATCCACACGCCTTGGCCTCCCAAAGAGCTGGAATTACAGGTGTGAGCCACTGTACCTGGCTTCCATGCCCCTTGCAATCTCAGCTTGGACAGCACCTTCTCCAGGAAGCCTTCCCTGACTGCCTACCCTATTTACTTCAGCCTCTGGCTGGTGCAGGGGTACCCATGGGCCCCCAGAAATGCCCTGAGCTTCCCCCTTGCTCTGAGTGCCCGGTGGCTTCTTGATCACTGCGTATAGTCGGTGTTTAACGACTCACGTGTACACTCCCCACCAACCCCGACCCCGTCTGGGCTCCTCCCCAGCGTCCTGTGGCTCCACAGCCCGCGTTTACATTCCCCCTCCTGGCTGCCCAGTGTGGGGCGGCGTGGAGCCTGGCGGCCGGCCAGGGGTAAACATTTACACGGAGCGCTGAAAGCCGGGCTGGACGCAGGTCAGCGTCTCTGCGCCTGGGCTCGGCTCGCGGGGTCCCCAGGAGCCCCCCGACGCACGCACCCTGCCCTCCCGCCTTGTGCGCGACCCCGCATTGCGCGCGACCCCGCCTTGCGCGCGACCCCGCCTTGTGCGCGACCCCGCCTTGCGCGCGACCCCGCCTTGCGCGCGACCCCGCCTTGCGCGCGACCCCGCCTTGCTCACAGACTTTTATTTGCGTCAGATTTGCATTTCATTTGCATGGACCACGCCCCGTGTCCTGATGCGCAGAAACTCCAACCACCCCTTCCCCACCCTGTTCACCCTCATGGACAGCGGCCACAGGAGCTACACCCGCCAGACCTTAAGTAACAGGACACATTTATTAAGCACCAGCTGTGTACCAGGCATGGTGCTGAGCCCACAAGAGAGGCACTACTATCTCCATTTTACAGCTAGGGAAACCGAGACAAAACCGGTAGGGGCTTGTCCAAGGGCTAGAAATGGACATGGGATTTGAACTCGGGTTCTTTGACATGGCACACACCGTCTGGGCTGAGCTGGGCTTGGGAGCAGATGTCGTCACCCTGAGAACTCGCCACTATGGGTGGTACTTGCTACTGTTTGGTATTGGTGGTGGTTATTCTTAGGGAATGAGCTCCCGAATAGGAGGGCGTCTAAACAAATCCTAAACCAGCCTGGGGACTGATGAGAGTGAATTGCAGGGGAAGTTGATTCTCCTCCAGGGCCAGCCCAGCTGGTTCAGTGGCATAGAATAGGCGCTCGTAGACATTTGCTGAATGGCGAATGAATGAGTGAATGAATGAACCAACCAATGAACACAAAGAAGCTAGGCTGGCTGGATGCGGTGGCTCACGCCTGTAATCTCAGCACTTTGGGAGGCTGAGGTGGTCAGATCACCTGAGGTCAGGAGTTCGAGACCAGCCTGGCCAACATGGTGAAACCCCATCTCTACTACAAAAATGAAAATTAGCCAGGCGTGGTGGCATATACCGGTAATCTCAGCTACTTGGGAGGCTGAGGCAGGAGAACAGCTTAAACCTGGAGGCAGACGCTGCAGTGAGTCAAGATCCTGTCACTGTACTCCAGCCTGGGTGAAAAAGCAAGATTCCGTCTGAAAAACAAAAAAACAAAGCTGGGCACTGGGTGGCCCAGGTCCTGAATTGGAGGGTCCAGAGTTTCAGGAGTGAATGGATTGATGGATGGATTTACTGGGAGGATGAAAAAGTCCACAGTTGAAATCTCTGGGCTTAGTATACAGTTAGTGCATAATAAACAAGGTGAGTGTCTGGCTAGATTCACTGGGGGTGAGCAGGGGGGCCCTCCCTGAGGAGGTGAGGCATGCACTAACCCAAGCGTCGCAAGTCAGCCGTAGGAAAATCTGGGGGCAGGTGTTGGAGGCAGAGGCATGGCCTGTGCAAAGGCCCTGGGCCAGGACCATGCCTGGTGTGTTGGAGGAACAGTGAGGAGGCCCGTGTGGCTGGAGCAGAGTGAGGAGGGGGAGAGCGAGAGGAGGAAAGGTCGGGAAGGGGATGGGGCAGCTCGTGCAGGGACTTGTGTGGGCCATCGGGAGGACATCTCATGCTTGAGGTTTTGGGGAAGTGGATGGCAGCAGCAGCATTTTGTCAAAACCCATCCCCTTTATTTTATTTTTATAGAGACGGGGTTTCACCATGTTGGTCAGGCTGGTCTTGGACTCCTGACCTCGTGATCTGCCCGTCTTGGCTTCCGTAAGTGCTGGAATTACAGGTGTGAGCCACCGTGCCCAGCCCTTTTTAATTTTTTTAGATGGAGTTTGGCTCTGTCGCCCAGGCTGGAGTGCAGTGGTGCCATCTTAGCTCACTGCAACCTCCACCTCCTGAGTTCAAGCGATTCTCCTGCCTCAGCCTCCTGAGTAGCTTGGGATTACAGGCACATGCCACCATGCCTGGCTAATTATTATTATTTTTTTTTTTGAGACAGAGTTTCGCTTTTGTTACCCAGGCTGGAGTGCAATGGCGCGATCTTGGCTCACCGCAACCTCCGCCTCCTGGGTTCAGGCAATTCTCCTGCCTCAGCCTCCTGAGTAGCTGGGATTACAGGCACGCGCCACCATGCCCAGCTAATTTTTTGTATTAGTAGAGACGGGGTTTCCCATGCTGACCAGGATGGTCTCGATCTCTTGACCTCGTGATCCACCCGCCTTGGCCTCCCAAAGTGCCGGGATTACAGGCGTGAGCCACTCGCGCCCAGCCTAATTTTTTTATTTTTAGTGGAGATGGGGTTTCATCATGTTGGCCAGGCTGGTCTTGAACTCCTGACCTCAGGTGATCCACCCACCTTGGCCTCCCAAAGTGCTGGGATTACAGGTGTGAGCCAACAAGCCCGGCCATCATCTCCTTTGTTCTTAATGATCATCTACTTTATGTCCAACCCCATTCTACAAACTTAACACAGATAGTCATTCCATTCCAACCTTACAAATGTCCTAAGAAGCAGGTAATACGTAATACCTTTTTTTTTTTTTTTTTGAGACAGGATCTCGCTCTGTTGCCCAGGCTGGAGTGCAGTGGTGCAGTCACAGCACTCACTACAGCCTCAACCTACCCAGCTCAGGTGATCCTCCCCTCTCAGCCTCCCAAGTAACTGGGACCACAGGCATGCACCACCATACCCAGCCAGTTTTTATTTTTTAATTTTTATTTATTTGTTTTCAGACAGGGTTTCGCTCTTGTTGCCCAGGCTGGAGTGCAATGGCACAATCTCAGCTCACTGCAACCTCCACCTCCTGGGTTCAAGCAATTCTCCTGCCTCTGCCTCCCAAGTAGCTGGGATTATAGGCATGCGCCACCACGCCCAGCTAATTTTTTGTATTTTTAGTAGAGTCAGAGTTTCACAATGTTGGTCAGGTTAGTCTTGAACTTCTGACCTCAGATGATCTGCCCACCTCGGCCTCCCAAAGTGCTAGGATTACAGGCGTGAGCCACCACGCCCGGCCAAGTCTTAAATTCTATGTAGAGACGAGGTCTCATCATGTTGCCCAGGCTGAACTCCTGGGCTCAAGTGAGCCTCCTGCCTTGGCCTCCCAAAGTGCTGCGATTACAGGTGTGAACCGCTGCGCCTGGCTGCAAGTAATAACCTCATCTGCTCTGTGTGAATGAGAAACAGGCCCAGAGCTGGCAAGTGACTTGCCCAAGGTCACAGAGCCAGGATTTCAGTGCCAGTGGCAGAGGGGAGAGACAGGCAAGAAAGAAACCTACCCAGCCCTGGACCTCTCTGGACCCCCTCCACCCCGCTTGTCCACAGATACAAATCTTGGAGTGGTGTGACTCAGTTTCCCCATTGGACTGGAACAAGCCTTCGGCTGTGGTGATCTGTTTCTACCGAGGGCATAGCCCCAGCATAGGCTAGTCACAGGACCCTCCGGAGGCCTCGGAGCTGCAGACTCTCCCCACCTAGAGCTCTGGTGAAGGGCAGGAAATCGGGGGGCCATCGGCGGAGGGGGCCCAGCAGGCAGGGCTGATTAGCAGCCATGAACAATGGACCTCTCTGTTCTCTGGGGTCACCTAACTGGTTTGTCTGTGGCATGGACACGACCGGGTGGGGGTGATGTAGGTGTGGCGGAGGGCACGGGGAGGGGCTGGGTGTGCACAATGCGTGTGCCTGTGTCCCGGAGGCCCTCGCCTGGGGAGACATCTGTACCCGTCCAACTGCACAGAGATGGCCGGGCGCGGTGGCTCACGCCTGTAATCCCAGCACTTTGGGAGGCTGAGGCGGGCAGATCATGAGGTCAGGAGTTTGACACCATCCTGGCCAACATGGTGAAACCCTCTCTCTACTGAAAAAGAAAAAAAAATCCAACTGCAAAGAGACACACACTTGTAGGTACGGGAATGCCCACTGTCATTTGCAATCTAACCCAGATCATCTGCGCCTTGAGACCCCTCATCCTGGCCACACACACAGGGGAACACAGGTGAACACGCTGCCAGCATCCACAGCTGCCAGAGCCCAGGAGTTTGAGACCAGCCTGGGCACCACAGGGAGATCCCCCATCTCACACAGCACACTTGCAGGTTTACATGTGTGTGCGCACTCACACACCCAGGCCTCTCATGTCCTCACAATCACACATGCTCAAGCGCTCCACATTTGGTTGGGCGCGGTGGCTCACGCGTGGAATCGCAGTGCTTTGGGAGGCCAAGGTGGGTGGATCACCTGAGGTCAGGAGTTCGAGACCAGCCTGGCCAACATGGTGAAACCCCGACTCTACTAAAAATACAAAAATTAGCCAGGCGTGGTGGCGGGTGCCTGTAATCACAGCTACTTGGGAGGCTGCGGCAGGAGAATCACTTGAACCCAGGAGGTGGAGGTTGCAGTGAACCGAGATCTTGACACAGCACTCCAGGCTGGACGACAGAGTGAGACTCCGTCTCAAAACAAAACAACACTCCCACATTCACTGTTTTCACACTTCCACACTCAAACAGGGTTACACACACATCCCAGAATGGTTTCACATCCACGCACACACACTTGGACTTTTTCACATGAAACACAAATCACACATTTGATCACGATTGCACTCACCTACTTGGGCCCTCCCTCCTTCCCTCTCTCCCTCCCTCTCTCCTTCTCTCTCTCTCTCTCTCTCTCTCTCCCCCCCCCTCCCCCCTCCCCCCCCTTCCTCCCTCCCTCCCTCCCTGTCTCTGTTCCTTTCTTTTCTTCTCTCTCTTTCTCTCTCTGTCTTTGACAGAATCTTCCTCTGCTGCCCAAGCTGGAGTGCAGTGGTGCAACCTCGGCTCACTGCAACCTCTTAGTCCTGGATTCAAGCAGTCCTTCTGCCCAGCCTCCCAAGTTGCTGGAATTACACGTGTGCGCCACCATGCCTGGCTACATTTTTTTTTTTTTTGGTAGAAACGGGGTTTCACCACGTTGCCCAGGCTGGTCTGGAACTCTTGGCCTCAGGCGATCCTCACACCTTAGCCTCCCAAAGCACTGGGATTACAGGTGTGAGCCACTGCACCCAGCCAGTTTTTTCTTTCTTTCTTTTTTGTTTTTTAGATGTAGTTTCATTCCGGTTGCCCAGGCTGGAGTGCGATGGCGTGATCTTAGCTCACCACAACCTCTGCTTCCCAGGTTCAAACAATTCCCCTGTCTCAGACTCCCAAGTAGCTGGGATTACAGACTCCCACCACCACACCTGGCTAAGTTTGTATTTTTAGTGGAGACGGTGTTTCTCCATGTTGGTCAGGCTGGTCTCGAACTCGTGACCTCAGGTGACCCGCCACCTTGGCCTCCCAAAGTGCTGGGATGACAGACATGAGCCACCACAGCCGGCCTCAGTATTTTCATACTTAGACCCAAACGTGACCACTTGCACACTCAGATGCTTTCAGGCTCACATATCCTAACACAATCACACCCATACATCAGAACACCACATGAATGCACTAATGTGTTCTCACACTGACACTTGAATGCTGACGTGCTCACACGCTAGGGTGTTTTCACCTTCATTCAAAACACTATCATTGGCCGGGCAAGGTGGCTCATGCCTTTAATCCCAGCACTTTGGGAGGCCAAGGAAGGTGGATTGCTTGAGGCCAGGAGTTTGAGACTGACCTGGGCAACACAGCGAGACCCTGTCTCAGAAAAGACAAGGCCGGGCAGGGTGGCTCACGCCTGTAATCCCAGCAGTTTGGGAGCCCGACGCAGGCGGATCACTTGAGGTCAGGAATTTGAGACCAGCCTGGCCAACATGGCGAAACCCCGTCTCTACTAAAAACACAGACATTAGCTGGGCGTGGTAGTGTACACCTGTAATCCCAGCTATTAGGGAGGCTGAGTGAGGCAGGAGAATTGCTTGAACCCAAGGGGAGGAGGTTGCAGTGATCCGAGATGGCGCCACTGCACTCCAGCGTGGGTGACAGAGCGAGACTCCGTCTCAGAAAAAAAACAAAACCCACCACGCTCACACACTTGGGTGCTTTCACACTTGTGCTGAAACATAGTCACGTGCTGCCGTTTGCACACTCAGGTGTTTTCACACTCAAGCATCACACACACACACACTGGGGTTTTCCCCACCCACACCCGGTATGCTGTTCTCACAGAGACACGTGCTCGTAGGTTCAAGCGTATCCACTGTCATTTGTGCTCTGGCCAAGGTCCCCAAGACCCCTCCTCCTGGCTACACACTCACACACACAGGGGTGCACGGCTGCAAAAATTCCATGGAGCACAGACATGGTGGGCTGAGAGTGAGAGGAGGGGAAGCAGAGGGGGCCAAGGACTGGGGAGGGAACGGCCCCGCCCTGACCACCGCTCAGGTGCACCCCTGCGGGGATCTTGGGTGCTGTCTCCACCGCCTGTGCAGGGCCTGGGCAGAGGTCCCTTCCCGGTCCTGGAGAAAACCTAGGGACCCTGGAGAACCCACACTGCCTGGGGGGAGGGAAGATTCCTTCCTTCCTCGGGGGCCGTACCAGTCTGAGTTGTAGCAAGCGGACATAGGACAGATCCCCTCTTCTAGGCCACAGAATCCCAGAGCTGGGGAAGGAAGGGGAGAGAAGAGAAAGGGGCTCAGAGACAGGAAGTGAGCGGCGCAACGTCACACAGCGAGGCAGGCCCTTCCAATCAACCCGAGCAGCAGACAGCTGCTGTAAGGGTGTGTGTTTCCGGCAACTTCCTTGGTGATGCCAAGAAATGTTGCTCATTTTATGCACAGGCAACGCCCTGGCACCCTCACCCCCTTCCCCACCAAACTTCCCAGAGGACACCTGCCAGACACACCCAGTCCCAGGGATAGAAGCCTCTGTCCCAAAGAACTCCTGGTCTCAGAGTGGCACCTGAGAGAGGAGGAAGTGGAGGGGGACCCTCTCTCCATCTGGTCATCTCTTCTGGTCTCAAGGAGGCCTGGAATGGGGGCCTGTCTTAATTTGGCAAACTCCTACACTACCCTAAAAGCCCTAGCTCCTACAGCCCCTCCACCAGAAAGCCTTCCCGGCTACTATTTTGGCCACCCCAGCCATGGGTGCCTTCCTCTTGCCAAGCCCCGTGAGCATAGTGTCTGTGCCCATGACTGTCTTTGCTGGACTGGGAGTTTCTAGAGGTGCGTCTTGGACTGAGTGTTTGCATGGCACAGGGCTGACTTCGAGAATTCAGTTTACGGAGGCGTGAACTTGCCGCAGATCCCAAGCCTGCATACTTTTGCCTGTGGGGGAGCTGCCCTGCACACACTTCTCCTTCCTCTCCACGTCAGTCCTGTTCTGTGACTCAGTTTCCCCCCATTCTCCATCAGAGTGGAGTCTCACTCTGCTGCCCAGGCTTGAGTGTAATGGTGCTGTCCCAGTTCACTGCAACCTCTGCTTCCCAGGTTCAAGTGATTCTCCTGCCTCAGCCTCCCGAGTAGCTGGGACTACAGGTGCCTGCCACCATACACGGCTAATTTTTGTATTTTTTCTTTTTTCTTTTTTTTTTTTGAGACAGAGTCTTACTCTGTCACACAGGTTGGAGTGCAGTGACACGATCTTGGCTCACTGTAACCTCTGGCTCCTGGGTTCAAGTGATTCTCCTGTCTTAGCCTCCTGAGTAGCTGGGACTACAGGTGTGTGCCACCATACCTGCTAATTTTTGTATTTTTAGTAGAGATGGGGTTTCATCATGTTGACCCAGGCTGGTCTGGAACTCCTCACCTCAGGTGTTCTGCCCTCCATGGCCTCCCAAAGTGCTGGGATTACAGGCATGAGCCACCATGCCCGGCTCCCATCGTTTTTTTTTTTAAGAACAATTTTTTTTTTTTTTTTTTGAGACAGAGTCTTGCACTGTCACCTGGGCTAGACAGTGGCATGATCTCAGCTCACTGCAATCTCCACCTCCCGGGTTCAAGCGATTGTCCTGCCTCAGCCTCCCTAATAGCTGGGATTACAGGTGCAGACCACCACACCCGGCTAATTTTTTGTATTTTTAGTAGAGATGGGGTTTCACTGTGTTGGTCAGACTGGTCTTGAACTTCTGACCTCATAATCTGCTTGCCTCGGCCTCCCAAAGTGCTGGGATTACAGGCGTGAGCCACTGTGCCCAGCCAAAAAAAAATTTTTTTTTTTTTAAATGGCGTCTCAATCTGGAGTGCAGTGGTGCAATCTCAGTTCACTGTAATCTCTACCCCCCGGGTTCAAGCGATTTTCCTGCCTCGGCCTCCCAAGTAGAGTAGCTGTGATTACAGGCGCTTGCCACCACGCCTGGCAAATTTTTTGTATTTTAGTAGAGACGGGGTTTCACCATCTTGGCCAGGATGGTCTTGATCTCTTGACGTCGTGATCTGCCTGCCTCAGCCTCCCAAAGTGCTGGGATTACAGGTGTGAGCCACCGCGCCCGGCCTCCCATCTTCAGTAGGGCCTGAAGGGTGCCCCCCAGCACTGTGGGAAAGCCAGGGAGGGCCTGGAAGAGCTTGACCAAGTAGCTCTTGGGTTCTCATCACTGCCCACAAGGAGAGGATGCCAGGCTGTGAGGCTGGCACGTGCCAGTGAGGAAAAGCCCGTGTGTGTGAATGCTGTGGCATGCACGTGTGTGCGCGCGTCTGCGCCTCTGTCTTCCCTAAGTGCTGACAGCTTGAGGGCTCACAGCTGGGTCTGTTCCTAGGGCAGCCTCCTGGTCTCCTTTTCCCAGGTGGCCCCTGGGAGTTCCCTGAGGATCCACCGATGGAGAAACTGAGGCCCCACGAGGGGCGAGACTTGGCCAGGGGTCTGGGCCTCTCTCAAGGCAAGACTCAGTGATTCTGTAAAACACAAAACAAATTCCACAGCCCACAAAAATGTGCCCCTCCCTCAGAGGGCCCCAGGGCCTGGGCCCACCCCATGGCAGGATGAGGCGGCCAGGACAGCCGTGAGCTGGCGACACACATCTGGGGGCAAACCAGGAACATCTGGTGAGCACAGCTGGTTCAGATGCTGCATCTGCAGGGGCCAGGGGCCAACCTCTAGGGGGGCTTCATGTGTTGGGGATGCAGACACTAACGCCGCGGGCTGCCCCTGCCGGGTCTGTCAAGGGGAACGAGTCCAGCCCCTCCTCTTCTTCCCCCAGAACAGAAGGTGAGTGCTGCCCCACTGCTAGAACTTTCACTGGCTCCCTGCTACCCTGGGAATCAAGTCCCAGCCTGCGAGCTTGTCTCTCGGGTCTGTCTTTGCCAAAGTGAAGCTGAGGGCTGGACAGTCAGGGATCGTGGCTTCTGGGGAGGATTATAGTGGCTGTTTCGTGATAATAGTGGTAAAATAATAATTAATAATAATAACTGGGATGGGTGCAGTGGCTCACACCTGTAATCCCAGCACTTTGGGAGGCCGAGGTGGCTGGATCACTTGAGGCCGGGAGTTTGAGACCAGCCTGGCCAACATGGTGAAACTCCATCTCTACTGAAAATACAAATACAAAAAAACAAGCCGGGTGTAGTGATGCACTCCAGCAGTCCCACTTCTCTTGAGGCTGAGGCAGGAGAATCACTTGAACCCAGGACATGGAGGTTTCGGTGAGCCAAGATCGCGCCACTGCACTCCAGCCTGGGTGACAGAGCGAGACTCCATCTCTAATGATAATAACTGAAACCAACACTCATGAACAGTAGTGTTAGTGCCATACTAAGCACTTTACATGTAGTAACTTGTACCAAGGTATGGACTATTCTATCCCCATTTGATAGGCGGGAAAACCGAGGTCCAGAGAAGTGAAGTAACTTGCTCAGACTCAAACAACCTAAGTGGCTGAGCTGAGATTTGAACACAGGTGGTCAGCAAACTCCTACTCATTCCTCAAAGACTCACTTCTAATGCCCCTCCCTCCATATTCTTCTTTTTTCTTAATTATCCAATCAGTGGCAGCATAACTTCCTGTTTTTTTTTTTCTTCAAGACAAAGTCTTGCTCTGGACTGCAGTAGCACAATCTTGGCTCACTGCAACCTCCACCTCTGGGGTTCAACCAATTCTCCTGCCTCAGTCTCCCGAGTAGCTGGGACTAAAGGTACACACCACCACAACCGGCTACTTTTTTTTTCTTTGTATCTTTAGTAGAGATGGGTTTCACCATGTTGGCCAGGCTAGTCTGCAACTCCTGACCTCAAGTGAGTGATCCTCCCGCCTCAGCCTCCCAAAGTGCTGGGATTACAGGCATGAGCCACCACGCCCAACCTATAACCTCCATATTCTCTTTTTTTTTTTTGAAATGGAGTCTTGCTCTGTCGCTCAGGCTGGAGTGCAGTGCCACAATCTCAGCTCACTGCAACCTCCACCTCCCAGGATCAAGCAATTCTCCTGCCTCAGCCTCCCGAATAGCTGGGACTACAGGTGCACACCACCACACCCAGCTAATTTTTGTAATTTTAGTAGAGACAGGGTTTCACCATATTGGCCAGGCTGGTCTCGAACTCCTGACCTTGTGATCCACCCGCCTCGGCGTCTCAAAGTGCTGGGAATACAGATAGGAGCGACCACGCCCGGCTCCTAACCTACATATTCTTAACCACGTGCTGTCTGGCCTCTCTAATAACAATCACAACACCAATAACAGTAACACTCAGCATTGGCTATTCCGTTTATATACAGGCAGACACTGTGATGAGTGCCTTCCCTACATTTAACTCTCCCACAGTCCCTGAAAAAGACAGTATAATTACTAGCCCTGTTTTCCATGTGGGGAAACTGAGGCTCAGAGAAGCTAAGTCACTTGTTCAACGGCACACAGAAAATAAGCGGCTGAGGTCGGTCGTGGTGGCTCACGCCCATATCAGAGCATTTTGGGAGGCCAAGGCGGGAGGACTGCTTGAGGCCAGGAGTTCAACACCAGCCTGGGCAACATGGTGAAACCCCGTCTTAAAATAAAAAAAAAGCTCAAAAGTGTCTGAGCTGGGACTGGAACCCCGGGTCTGACTCCAAACGCGTTCTCTCCCTGACTCCACAGTACTGCCTGGGAGCCCCCTGGTCTGCGTTACCACGAGGAGAGAGGGCTTAGGCCCTGCTGTTGGAGAGGACAGTGGTGCTGAGACCCAGAGAGGTACAGGATTTTCTTAAAGACACACAGCAGAGCAGACCCAGCAAGTAAAAGGCCCCAGTGGCAGAAAGCCCAGAGTGTCAGGCTGGGTCCCGCCTCCAGCACATGAATGAACCTGACAAAGGCTTACTGAGCGCCTACTGTGTACCAGGGCCTGGCTGGGGGCCAGGGACTGGGTGGTAACCAAGGCCACCTGGGCCCCTCCCTGACAAGCTCACCATCCAGTTGGGGAGACAGGTAATAAATATGAAATAAACAAGATAATTAGATGTCAAGAGGACAGAAACAAAACCAGAATGGGGCTGGGCGCAGAGTGACTCATGCCTGGAATCCCAGCACTTTGGGAGGCTGAGGTGGGAGGATCGCTTGAGCCCAGGATTTTAAGAGCAGCCTGGACAATATAGCGAGACCCCCATCTCTACAAATATATATATATATATATATATATATTTTTTTTTTTTTTTTTTTTTTTGAAACGGAGTCTCACTCTGTTACCCAGACTGGAGGGCAGTGGCTCGATCTCAGCTCGCTGCAACCTCTGCCTCCTGGGGTCAGGTGATTCTCCTGCCTCAGCCTCCTGAGTAGCTGAGGATACAGGCAAGTGCCACCACATCCAGCTAATTTTACAAAAATATTTTAAAATTAGCTGGGCTTGGTTGCATGCACCTGTAGTCCCAGCTACTCGGGAAACTGACGCAAAAGAATCGCTTGAGTCTAGGAGGTGGAGGCTGCAGTGAGCTGTGATTGCACCACTGCACTCTAATCTGGGCGACAGAACAACACCCTGTCTCAAAAAAAAAAAAAAAAAGGATGAAGCCATGGTGACTGGAGGCTGCTTGTAGATTTCAGAGTCAAGGAGGGCTTCTCAGAGGAGTAGGCATTTGAGCTGACACCTGGCCGACAGTCAAGAGGCCACCATTGCAGATCTGGAAAGAGTGTTCCAGGCGGAGGGAGCTGCCCGTATAAAGGCTTGGAGGCAGGACCGTGCCTGTTCGAGGCGACCAGTGTGGCAGGAGCACCAGATGAGGTGGGAGGGAATGAGGGCCCTGTGGCCTGTGGGGTCAATAACCCACAGTCCCCCACTGGCACCTAGAGCGCTCTCTTCCTGCACCCGCCACCCAGCCATGCCTAGGGAGGGAGGCTGGGGAGTGTGTGTGTGCCAGGTTCTTAGGCCCACCGTTTCTGACCCTGGCCCTCTGTGGGTGGGCTATGAAGTTGCCACCTCGACCACACCAGGCTCTGGGCTGGCCAGGCTGGCCCGGGGCTGGCCTCACAGGCATCTGGAGCTGGCAGGAGGGGGGTCCCTGGGGTGGGATGACAGGATGAGCCTAATGAGGCCTGGCACGGCTAAGCAGCTGGCACGAGGCCCAGAAGGTGGCTCAAGCGACGTGGGTCTCCAGGAGCAGCCAGGAGGGCGCCACCGGACACTGGCCATCTGATGGAAAGGGAAACTGAGGCAAAGATCCCCAATGAAGGTTAAACCCTAACATTGGGTGAGACTGGGAACCACCCCTCAGTTTCCTGGGAAACAGGTCAGCGGAATCATCTTGTCTTTCTTTTTTTTGAGACAGGGTCTCTCTCTGTCACCCAGGCTGGAGTGCAGGGGCATGATCTCAGCTCCCTGGAGCCTGGACCTCCTGGGCTCAAGAAATCCTCCCACTTCTGCTTCCCAAGTAGCTAGGACCAGAGGGTCACACCTCTACAGCTGGCTAACTTTTGTATTTTTGGTAGAGAGAGGGTCTCGCTATGTTGCCCAGGCTAGTCTGGAACTCCTGGGATCAAGGGATCCGCCTGCCTTGGCCTCCCAAAGTGCTGGGATTACAGGCGTGAGCCACTGCGCTGGGCCATCTTTTCCATCTCCCCAAATTCAACTTGGGAATGGTGCCCCTCTCTAGGTCTCTGTTTCCCCACTTAGGAAGTGGGGGCCATATGCTGCAAGCTGGCCCCACTGTCTGATTTCTTCCAGGGCTTGCCCGAAGCCTGATTTCTTTTGGATTTGACAGGGAGACCCCTCCATTCCAACACCATCATCTCCCAGAGGCCCTTCCTGCAAACATGTCCCATTCAAGTCCACTCCCTATTCAGGCTTCCTTCAAGGCCATTACCAACCCTGCAAGTGCAAGGCTGGTTTGCGAGCGTCTGTCCACCTCCCACCTCCCAACCCCCACCCCAGCCACCACCTCCACCTTGAGGCCCCAGAGCCTCTGCCTTACCTTGGGGGACCAGGGAGATAGATCAGCGGAGGAAACCCACAGCCCCTCAGCAAAGATAGCCTGGCCCAGTGACTCCAGATAAATTAATGACTTACGCCGCTCTCCTCTGTGTATTCAGCCCCTACCTCCAGGAATGCAACCTTGAGTGCCCCAGCCCGATTCTTCCTCTACCAACCTTCCAGAACAGCCTCTCCCTCCCACACTCAGCAAGCCACCTTGACTATCCCATGCCTCCAGATCCTTGCATGCACAGTTCCGGCCACCTGGAATGCATTTTCCTTTCCCACTTAGAAAACTCCTACTCATCCTTCACAGCCCCACCTCCGAGGCCCCTCCTCCAGGAAGTCTTCTCTTACCCTCCTACCCTGAGGTAGAGCCCTCCATCCCCACTCTGGGCTTCCCCAGCCCGGTGTCCTTGGGTCTAAAGCTGGCTCCCTTGAAGGACAGCACCCAAGAACGCTGACACCAGTCAACCATGCGGGTTGCCATCGACCCACATTTGTTGAAACAATCTTTTGACTGTGTTGTGCCTAGGGGCAAACTTTGAGTCCCTTCCGCCCAACTCTTGAAAGCTGTATCCTCTGTTCGCTCCATGAAAACTGAGGCCTGAAACCGGAGGGGGCCACCACTGGTGGTGGAATGTCCGACGCAGTGGCCAGCTGAAGAGGGGAATGTTTTATTTTCTTCCCTGCACCCCTAGAAGAAGCTTTTTGCAGCTTCCTGGGGGTGGAGTGGCTTTGGCGCTCTGAACCTCGGGAGTCTTAGGATGAAGGGAGGAGGGAGGAGTGTCCCAGGAGCCCCAGGGCAAGAAGCTAGGGGTGGGAGAAGCTGGCAGTGTGGGTGGGATTCTGCCCTGCGATGACATTCTCCTAGTCTGGTCACGCCCCAGACGGGCTTCCTCAGCCCCCGGCACTCAGAGACAGACAAAGAGAGCCATGGAACAGAGACAAGGATGCAGAGAACAGGGAAAGGGCAGGGGAGGCAGGCAGGAGGGAGGAAGTCAGGGGTCTGGCCGCCTGCAGCCCCCTGCTTTAAGCCCCTGGCTCTGCTCCCCAGATCTGGACCAATGACCAGCTCTGCAGGTAACCACAGGCCTGTGGGCAGGACGGATGTGTTCTGGGAAGAGGGCAGTGGTGGCACTGACCCTGGGAGAGCCATTTCTCTCTCCAGCACACCCCTCCTCCCCACCAATCTGTCTGCAGTCCCCCTGGGCCTAAGGACTCCTAATCCGAAAACTACCTCCAGGGACGATTCGGGGCTACCCCTGCAGGAGACACCTTTTATAAAAAGCAGGAAAGGCAGGCATGGCCTCCCCCAACTTCAAATCCAGGCTATGCCCTTAAGGGACCCCCCCCCCAAAGGGTTTCACGCCCTCTGGCGGCTGAACGGGCTGCTCCAGGAGTCGAGAGGGCCCGGCCCTCACCGGAGGACACCGTGTCCCCGGCGGCGCGCAGGGAACGCGCCGCTGACAGATGTTTACTTCTGCGCGCAGCTGGGCCGCGACGGCAGCACCCCGCCCGGGCTCTGCGGGATCCGAAGCCCCCCACGGCCCCTTGGAGACCACATGGCTAAAGGGGTGTCTGGGTCTCGCCCTCCTAGAGGCTGAGGAGGGGATTCTGGGGAGGGGCACTGTGCCTTCCTCAGACGGACACTTGGAGGTCTCAGGAGGCAAGCGTGCGCCCGCCCCGTCGGACAGGGACACGGCGGCCGGATTCCGGCTTGGAGAGCGGCTTAGGATCTGGCTCCACGCCCCCGCCCCTCCCCACGCGCTGACCTGTCGCCCCCCTGACCCCACCCTCATCCACCCGCTGGCTCTGCCGCAGGAGGGAATCTCCTGGTCTACCCGGAGTCCCCAGCACCCTCCACGCCCCGTCCATGGGGCGCAGGTCGTCCCTGTCGTACCCTGCTGCCCCCACTCCTGCCCTTGGCTTACCTGCTATGGGCTCCCGACTACCCGTCAGAGGCGGCCGCGCCGGCCCCAGCCCCTGCCCCTGCCGCCGCGACCGCCATCCGGGCCGCCTGGGCCCGCGGTGCCCGGGGGGGGCCCGGGCCGGAGGGGGCGGCCGCGGGGGGGGCGCGGCGCGGGCCGGCCCATGGGGCCCCCCCGGGCTCGCTTAGCCGCGGGCAGCGGCCATCCCGGCCCGGCGGGGGCTGGGGCTGGGGGTGGGTGCCCTGGATGGCCGACGGCTCGGAGAGCGCGGGGCGCGGGGGCGCACGGACGGCCCAGGCAGCCTCGGAGCGCAGCGCGGGGCTCCGGGGCGGTGGCGCGAGGGGCCTGGGCGCTCGGAGCGGCTCCACGGCGCACTCTCCCGCCGCTCCCGCCGCGGACGGCTCGGCCGGCGCGGGGCTGGGGCGGGGCCGGGGGCGGGACTGGGGGCGGTGGCTCGGGTTTCCCCAGCCTTCCCTTCCCTCCCCATCCCCGCCGGAGGGGGACCCCAGGAGCGCAGGTGGCAGAGGCGCCGGAACCAACCACAGACCCCAGCCTTAGACGGCTTTCTCCCCTGGCCCCTGGCTCCCATTCGGGAAAGCCAGGACCCCAAGGCACCTGCAGTTGACCCGACGCCAGTGCCTTTGGCCCTCGGCGCCCCCCGGTTCTACCGAGGATCTGACCTCGCTGCCAGAACCCCCAAACCTGCCCAGGACCCCTTCCGGAAAACGAGGCGCCCAGAAGTCCCCTCACTAAGGAAGCCCCTCAAGGGAAGCTCCTAGTGCGGCCCCCTCCCAAACTAGCTGTTTCCCATCCCCACTCTGGGGACCCCCGACGGCGCCTCTTGCCTAAATTCGGAGCCCCAAGACGCCCCCACCTCGACCCCCTCTGGCGAACCAAGAGCCAAGACACCCACCCAGACAGCAGTGGCCACTGCCCACAGCTCCCCTCCTCCGACTGAGGATTGGGGAGTCCCCCTCCAGTCTTGCCCCAGGTCCTCCTTCCCCAAAAGCTGAAGGAGGCCCCTCCCAAGAAAGCTCTTCCAGGGAACTGAGGCGCAAAGTCTTCCCCTCAGACGGATGACGACACCCGCTCTCCTCAGCGGCCCCCATCAAGCAGCAGGTCCCCCCAGTGTGGCCTCGGAGCCCTGCAGGGGATTTTTCGCTCCCGGTTCCCGCCGGCGCCCCCTCCTGGCACCAAGATCCGCGGGCCGGGAAGCCCAACCCGTCCCGGGCTCCTCCCCGACGGCTCCGCGCTCCCACAGCGCCCCCTGGCGGCGCCGGGATAACTCGGGGGCGGGGCTGGGGTGGGAGGCGGGACTGGAACTGCCGCGGCCCCGCCCCTGCCCCGCGGGGTGACGGAGAAACTCCCGCCCTGCAGACTCCTCCCCGCGCCGCCTGCGTTCTTGGGGCCCCCGTGCTCCGGTTTCTCGCTCCCGCCGTCTAGGTTCTCCGGCCTTCTCACTCCGGCCCTGGCTGCCTGCATTTTTCCGATTCCAGCAGCCTGGGGGTTCGCATGTAGATTAGGCCTTCCTAGAAGATCCCGAACCCCCAACACATGCACGTCCCCCCAAGGGGCCTGTACAACTTGCAGGGCTGCGCAATGCGTGAGGTGACGGGGACACTCATGCAGCCTCGCCTCCTGCTGCACTAGGGCTGATGCACGGTGTTGTGCACGTGCGCGTGGTGCATGCTGGAATGTGTTTGGGGGTGGAGGGTCGAGAGAGCGGGCCTGTGTCAGAGAAGTGGCAGCCCGTTCCAGATCTAGGATGGAATGTGGCCTTGGGCCGTCCCCCGTGCCTCAGTTTCCCCACTTGTAACGATATTACTAGTAGATCTTCATTGGGTTCTCGTAAGGATTGAATGAGTGTGAATCAGCCTGTATAAGTAATGAGTGAATGTGAATAAGGGAGTAAGCTGGCTAAGTGGGGCGTGATGTCCCAATGTCTGCCATCACTGGTGTTCCCAAATGTTCACTCCCAGAAACCCACTCCAGTGACACACACGCCCTGACCTGAAACACACACCCTTAAACCTTTGTTCCACGTGGGGTCACACCCACTGCCATCTCTCCTTTTTATGAGACGGAGTCTTGCCCAGTCTCCTAGGCTGGAGTGCAGTGGTGCGATCTCGGCTCACTGCAACCTCCGCCTCCTGGGTTCAAGTGATTCTCCTGCCTCAGCCTCCCAGTAGCTGAGATAACAGGTGCCCACCACCAAGCCCGGCTAATTTTTTTGAATTTTCAGTAGAGATGGGGTTTCACCATGTTGGCCAGCCTGGTCTTGAACCCCTGACCTCAAATGATTCACCCACCTCGGCCTCCCAAAGTCCTGGGATTTCAGGAGTGAGCCACTGCGCCCGGCCATAATTGTTCAAAAATATAGACGGGGACCAGCTATGTTGCCCAAGCTGGTCTTGAACTCCTGGGCTGAAAGGATCCTCCCACCTCAGCCTACTAAAGTGTCAGGATTACAGGCCTGAGGTTCTTATGGCCTCCTTCTCACTCCATCCTGAACTCTCTCCTTTTCAAACAAACCTAGATGCCCTAGTGAGCACAGACATTCCTGCACAGCCACACCCCGCCCCCCCACCCCCAGGTCCTCACACGCAGACACGTGGTGACACAACCCCTCCACGGGTATCTCACAAGGACACGAGAACACTCTCCTTCGGGGGTCCTTCCTTACACCATGCCCTTCTGAATGCACTCATGCATACAGACACGGGGTTCACCCTGCCCCAATACACACACACACACACACTCTCAGCAGATCCTTACACACCCCCATGCTGCCTGGCACTAGTTAGCACGCGCATGCGCGCACACACACACACACACCAGCCCCGTCTGGGAGGTACAGCCACCCGTGCACACATACAGCCCGGCAGGAGCCCACCCCCACCCCAGCCCTCCACCATTAAGCTGTCACTAGCTGCCTCTCGGCCGCCTCCGGCTCACTCCACACAGCCTGTGCCCCCCCTCCTGTGCCCCCCTCTCCGCCATGGCTGGGGGCCGTGGGGGCGGGGGACACACACACATGTGCCCACCATGTGGACGCTTGTAAAACGGTTGCCCTGGAAACAGCGACTTGAAAGACTTGGTTCTTCCTCTGGGATGGTGGGGGGGGGGGGCGGGACGCTAGGGGGAGGGGCCAAGGTGGGGGGCGGGGACCCACGCCCAGCTACAGCCATCCCACTCAGGAACACACACGCTGAAATAACCACACACGTGGGCAGAGACCCCGTCGCACCCGGGGACGCGGAGACCCTGCCTTGCTCAGGGCCGGCGCTACGTGGTTACACCAGAAACAGTTTCTTCCACACTGACACCCTCCCAAGTCACCTGCACACCCTCTCTGTCACCCACCCACGCAGTGTCTGTGACAGGCGGCGACAGACACCCTGTCACACTTGCTGACCCACACCAAAGCCGGAAACTGAGGTGCATACAGACACACTGTCTCCTTCAGGACCCCTGCACCCCCTATCCCGGAAGGGAACCCCAGAGACCAGAACGCTCCATTAAGAACAGTCCTCTGTGAGCTAGGAGTGGTGGCTCATGCCTGAAATCCCAGGGGTTTGGGAGGCTGAGTCAGGAGGATCAGTGGAGGCCAGGAGTTTGAGACCAACCTGGGTGACATCCAGAGACACCCCCATCTTTACAAAATAATTTTTTTTTCAAATTAGCCTGGCTTGGTGGTGCACGCCTATATTTCCAGCTATGTGGGAGGGTGGGGCAGGAGGACCCCAACCCAGGACGTCAAGGCTGCAGCGAGCCATGATTGCACCACTGCACTCCAGCATGGATGACACAGCGAGACCCTGTCCCAAAAAAACAAAACACCAGCCCTCTGAATTCCACCCCTTTCCAAGAAACTGTCTGGGCTTGGCTGCCTGGGAGGCCAGGGAATTCAGGGGCCGGTTCTATTTGCAGGAAACACGGGTATTTACAATGCTATATTTTTAAATATTTTTTGTCCCAGACTTAGGCTGCCACAGGGCGGGGCGGATGTTGCCAAGTACTAAGACTCTCTCGCTTCGAGTGCAGCCCGTGGATGGGATCTGTAGTCTTCCCAGAGCACAGATGTGGGGAAACTGAGGCTCTGAGAGGAGCAGGGCACCCACAGGCATCTGATCTTTTTTTTCATTCTTTTTTTTTTTTTGAGACAGAGTCTCACTTTGTCGCCCAGACTGCAGTGCAGTGGCTCAATCTCAGCTCACTGCAACCTCCGCCTCCTGGGTTCAAGCAATTCCCTGCCTCAGCCTCCCAAGGAGCTGGGATTACAGGAGGCTGCCACCAAGTCCGGGTAATTTTTGTATTTTTGGTCGAGACGGGGTTTCGACATCTTGGCCAGGCTGATCTTGAACTGACCTCGTGATCCGCCCGTCTCAGCCTCCCAAAGTGCTGGGATTACAGGCATGAAACACCGCGGCTGGCCCTGACCTTTTTCTTTCTTTCTTTGTGGAGACAGGGTCTCACTTTGTCGCCCAGGCTGGAGTGTAGTGGCACCATCATAGCTCACTGCAGCCTTGACCTCCTGAGCTTAAGACCTCCTACCTCAGCCTCCGAGGAGCTGGGACTACAGATGTGCACCACCACACCCAGTTAATTTCTTAATTTTGTAGAGAGATGGGGTCTTGCTGTGTTGCCCAGGCTGGTCTCCAACTCCTGGGCTCAAGTGATCCTCCTGTCACGGCCCCCCAAAGTGCTGGGATTCAGGCGTGAGCCACCGTGTCTGGCCCAGGCACCCGACCTCTTTGACCGATTCAAGCCTGCTGGCATCAGGGTCAAGGCCGAGGCAGGGGTGGAACCATGCAGGGTGGCTGAAAACCACACCCCAAAGCCTGCCTGCCCTTTCTGGTGTTTGCCTGGAAATTAGGTCTGCTTGTTCACTGCCTCCTTAGATGTCTCCCCCAGGTAGCTCCTGGCGACACTCACCCCACCTCCGCCTGCTCTCTGCCCACTTGGTGGTTGCGAAATTCAGGGATCAGAGAGGTCAAGCCGCTAACCTAAGGCCACACAGTAAGGAAAAGGCTGGAAAGTGGGCTGGATGGCTGTACCACAATCCGCCCCTGTCCTCCCAGAGGCTGGCCCCCTGTCCTCCCCAGAAGGCCACTGCTCCCAAAGGGAGTGTTCTGTTCTCGGGTGGAGACTCCGGGGCAGAGGTTCTGGGAGGCAGGGGGCCGCTGGCCAAGACTCAGACTTGGCTGATGGAGAAGTTTCCATCTTAACACCAGGAGCTGGGCCAGGTTCCAGGGGCTTGGGCTGTACCTCGGGACCCCCAGGGACCAGCCCAGTGGGGGTGGGGGTGGCTAAATGCCCACTGTGTCCCCTGGCCGGAGCACTGCCACCCCTGCACACTGAGCACCACCCCAGCCCCCAGTGTGCTGGTGACTGAGCTCATGGGCCTCAGTTTCCCCATCTGCCAAATGGCTCCCACGTTTGTTCTATGCCCGGTGCTGTGGATGTAGTATCTCATCAGAGCCTTGGCGGTGGGCGCATGGAGAGGTGGAGCGACTTACCCAGGACACCGGGGCAGCTCAGGGCTCCCCAAACATGATGTTTTGGGGCTACCAATTCAACAAAGTCACTCTTGCCCCAGGCCAGACCATGCTGCGCACACACAGAGGCCTGAGCTCAGGCAGGGGACACAGAGCTGGAGACACGCTCCTGGCCGGGGTCACGCTGGCCCCAAGCAAGTTGTGCAGGAGCTGGGAGAGGAGCCCACCAGGCTAGGATGGGACCCACAAGGCCCGTGGGCGGCAGGAAGGGGCCGGCCCATTCCAGGCGAGGATGGTAAAAACAGGGCCAGCAGCCGTCCCCGCAGGGCCATTTACAGCCACAGGTCACACGTCAAGGGCCCCATCCCTGGGGGCCTTAGGTCAGCAAGGTGGGAAAACCATCAGGCCGGCCAAGGAGGCCGGGAGAAGGGGGATGGGGACTCGGGAGCGAGGTTGTTCGGGCAGGGAGCTGGGCTGGGGTTGTGAGGGTGTGTATGGGACACAGCAGTGGCTGAGCGGCTCTTCTCAGGACTCACAGTGGCACCAACATTCATGCACACACACACACTCAGAAACACACAGAGTCACACACAGGCCACAGCCACTAAGGCATATACACATTCCCTCATACAGCTTCATAACACAATAGACACGAAATCACACAGACACACAATCACACACACGCAGGCCTCCCCCAAGTCATGCCTCCGCGACAGACTGGCTCCCACACGCACTCACACTCAGGGACACGCGCTTGCACCCGGCTCCCCCGCTCTCTGCCACCTCCCGCTTGTCCTTGGCCCGGGCTGCCCTAATCCCGGGCTCGTGTCCTGAAGCCACTAGATAAGGGGCAGCTGCAGCTGCAGATAAAGGAGTCGCAGCCACAAATCCGGGGCGGCCGCGGCAGCGTCGGGCACTGAGCCCAGAGCCGCACCTGCCCTGTGGCCGCCACCCCCATCCGGTCTGGGCGGCGAGAGGGCTGCAGAGAGTGCAAGGGGGGGCTCAGAGAGAGGGAGCTAGAGGAGGGGAGAGATGCAGAGAAAAATTCGAGAGAGATTCAAGACGGACACAGAAGGAAATACAGAAAGAAAACGCAAAATGTTTTTTGAGTTAGAAACAGGAAGAATCAGGTCCGGCGCGGTGGCTCACACCTGTGATCCCAGCACTTTGGGAGGCCGAGGTGGGTGGATCACCTGAGGTTGGGAGTTCGAGACCAGCCTGACCAATATGGAGAAACCCCAACTCTACTAAAAGTACAAAAAAAATTAGCCGGGCGTGGTGGCCTGTAATCCCAGCTACTTGGGAGGCTTGAGGCAGGAGAATCGCTTGAACCTGGGAAGTGGAGGTTGCAGTGAGCTGAGATGGCACCACTTCACTCTAGCCTGGGTGACAGAGTGAGACTCTATCTCAGAAAAAAAAAAGAAGAAAATAGAAATTTGCAGAGCCCGAAGTAGGCACTGGACCCGCCCTGAGTCAGGGAGGCTTTTTTTTTGTTTTTGACGGAGTCTTGCTCTGTCACCCAGGCTGGAATGCAGTGGCACAATCTCGGCTCACTGCAGCCTCCATCTCCCAGGTTCAAGTGATTATCGTGCCTCAGCCTCCCAAGTGGCTGGGATTACAGGTGTGTGCCACCACGCTCAGCCAATTTTTGTATTTTTTTTTAAGTAGTGTCAGAGTTTCACCATGTTGGCCAGGCTGGTCTCCCAACTCCTGACCTCAAGTGATCCGACCGCCTCAGCCTCCCAATGTGCTGGGATTACAGGCGTGAGCCACCATGCCAGGCCTAGTCAGGGAGGCTTTTGGAGGGGAAAGAGGTGATTTACAAGGGTGGGTGGAATAAGCAACATGCCTGGGTGTAGGGAACAGTGTTCCTGGAAAAGGGAACAGCCACTGCAAAGGCTAGGAAGTCAGACTAGTTCACGAAAGGTCTGAAACGAACTTGGGGCTTGAGTGTAGGGAGGAGGGGGTGATGATGGATGAAGTGAGGAAAGGGAGGAGGGGCTGGGGTACAGGGCTGGGGCAGTAGGGAGCCCCAGGGTCAGACTGGTGTTTTAGAAAGAGCTGTGTCCGAATGCAGGGTGGGGTGCGGGGGGCAGGATGGGAGACTGAGGCCTGGAGGGGGGTGACAGGGAGAAAGGAGGGGGGATGGGCTGGAGGGGAACTCGAGGGAAAGTAGGGCCTAGAGACCACCAGGTTGAGGGGGAGACAGAGAAGCAGAATGGGGAGCTGGTGCCCGGTCTCTGGCCCGGGACAATGGGGCAGCCTCTGGGCTGGCATCTAGATTTCGAAGGAGTGCTGAAGCCAATGTGGCCCCCCAGGTGTGGGGGCCTAAGGAAGACACCAGCTACCAGGAGGTGAATGGAGACATGAGGGGAAGCTTTTGAGGCCACATCAGGTAACAACTCTTTTTTTTTTTTTTTTTTTTTTTTTTTGAGACGGAGTTTCGCTCTTGATACCCAGGCTGGAGTGCAATGGCGCGATCTCGGCTCACCGCAACCTCCGCCTCCTGGGTTCAGGCAATTCTCCTGCCTCAGCCTCCTGAGTAGCTGGGATTACAGGCACGCGCCACCGTGCCCAGCTAATTTTTTGTATTAGTAGAGACGGGGTTTCACCATGTTGACCAGGATGGTCTCGATCTCTTGACCTCGTGATCCACCCGCCTCGGCCTCCCAAAGTGCTGGGATTACAGGCTTGAGCCACCGCGCCCGGCCAACTCTTTTTTTTTTTGAGGCAGAGTCTCGCTCTGTCACCCAGGCTGAAGTGTAGTGGGGCAATCTCGGCTCACTGCAACCTCCGCCTCCCGGGTTCAAGTGATTCTCAAGCCTCAGCCTCCCGAGTAGCTGAGATTACAGGTGTGGGCCACCATGCCCGGCTAATTTTTATATTTTTAGTAGAGATGGAGTTTTGCTCTGTTTCCCAGGCCGGTCTCCAACTCCTGCACTGAAGCGATCCACCCGTCTCAGCCTCCCAACATGCTGGGATTACAGGGGAGAGCCACAGTGCCCGGCTCATCCCGGCTCAGGTGAGTTCTCATGGGGGCAGCATAGAGTCCCCCTGGAGGCTGAGGGCGTGTGGGGATACTGAAGCAAGAGGAGCGGGCACTCAGGTGCCCTCTGCGGCCCATGGAGCCAGGTGGAGTTGGAGGGATGCTTGTTCCCTCCACACCAGAACAGAGAGACAAAGACGGGAGTTACTCCATGAAAAGAGCTGAGAATGGGGCTGGGCATGGTGGCTCGCGTCTGTAATCCCAGGGCTTTGGGAGGCTGGGTACGTCTAATTCTTTCTTTCTTTGTTGTTTTTTTGAGACAGAGTCTCACTCTGTCACCAGGCTGGAGTGCAGTGGTGCGATGTTGGCTCACTGCAACCTCCACCTCCCGGGTTCATGTGATTCTCCTGCCTGAGCCTCCCAAGTAGCTGGGATTACAGATGCCCACCACCACGCCCAGCTAATTTTTGTATTTTTAATAGAGGCAGGGTTTCGCCATGTTGGCTAGGCTGGTCTCGAACTCCTGACCTCAAGTGACCCACCTGCCTCTGCCTCCCAAAGTGCTGGGATTGCGTGAGCCACCTCGCCTGGCCATTTATCTATTTATTTTTAGATCCATGGCCTCACTCTGTTGCCCAGGCTGGAGTGCAGTGGCTCAATCATAGCTCACTGCAGCATCGACCTCCCAGGCTCAAGCAATCCTGCCTCAGCCTCCCGAGTAGCTGGATCCACAGGTACATGCCACCATGCCCGGCTAGTTTTTTTCATTTTTTGCAGAGAAGGGGTCTCCTCTCTAAGTGGCCCAGGCTGCTGGTCTGGAACTCCTGGCCTCAAGCGATCCTCCTGTCTGTCTCCGAAGGTCTTGGATTACAGCCTTAAGCCAAGGTGCCTTTTCCAGTTTTCCATTCCCCGGGTTCCACTGTTTTATTCCGAGACTGTCCTGCAGAGGGCAGCCGAGGCAAGAGATGGAACACAAAATCCCCGCCCACCCCCCCAACCCCCGGCTTTCTCCCAGGTCCTGAAAAAGTAGATTCCAAGTCTGTTGTCTCGGGCAAATCCCTTCCCTCTTTGGGCCTCAGTTTCCCCTTCTGTTATACAAGGAGCGCAGTGCCTGCCTCCCTTCCCACTCCAGGAAAACCTTTGTCAAGTTCAGAGTTAAATGCAAGGGTGGCTAAGGAATGGGCTGATTCCACTGCTCACAGTGTCCCGAAAGTAATTCAGGAAAAATGATAATACTTGTTTAAAATTTATTGTTACTTATTGAATCCTTACCTACTGAAAAAGATACTTTGCTTTTTGTTTTTTTGAGACAGAATCTTGATCTCTAGTCCATGCTGGAGTGCAGCGGTGCGATCTCGGCTCACTGCAACCTCTGTCTCCGGTGTTGAAGCGATTCTCGTGCCTCAGCCTTCCAAGCAGCTGGGACTACAAGCGTTCGTCATCACGCCTGGCTAATTTTTGTATTTTTAGTAAAGGTGGGGTTTCACCATGTTGGCCAGGCTGGTCTCCAGCTCCTGGCCTCAAGTGATCCACCCACCTTGGCCTCCCAAAGTGCCGGGTTTATGGGTGTGAGCCTCCTCGCCTGGCCTAAAGGAGATTCCCTTTTTTTGTTGTTGTTGAGACGGAGTCTTGTTCTGTCACCCAGGCTGGAGTACAGTGGTGTGATCTCAGCTCACTGCAGCCTCCGCCTCTTGGGTTCAAGCGATTCTCCTGCCTCAGCCTCCCGAGTGGTTGGGACTACAGACACATGCCACCATACCTGGCTAATGTTTTGTATTTTTAGTAGAGACGAGGGTTTCACCACGTTGGCCAGGCTGCTCTTGAACTCCTGATCTCAGGTGATCCGCCCACCTTGGCCTCCCAAAGTGCTGAGATTACAGGCGTGAGCCCGCGCACCTGATCTAAGGAGATACTTTTATCAGCCCCATTTTATTGATGAGATGACTGGGGTGTAAGAGAGGCTATTGTTTCCAGCTGGTAAGTGGAGGGGCGGGGATTCAAAGCTGGCTGAGTCCAGAGCCCTGAGTTTCCAATGCACACCAAGGAGTTTTTTTTTTGAGACGGAGTTTCACTCTTACTGCCCAGGCTGGAGTGCAGTGGTGTGATCTCGGGGTATTGCACAGCGCCTCCGAATACTCTGGAACGCTACCTTAACAACTGCAGTTGCAGCGGTGAGCTATGATAGTGCCGCGGTACTCCAGCCTGGGCCACAGAGCCAGAGTCTGTCTCAAAAAAGTCAATGAATAAATTTATTTTTTAATAAATAAATAAATTTAAATAAATAAACTCCGTCTTTAAAAAACAATTACAGTTTGGCTGGGTGCGGTGGCTCACGCCTGGAATCCCAGCACTTTGGGAGTTCCGGACCAGCCTGGGCAACATGGTAAAACCCCATCTCTACTAATACAAAGTTTAGCCAGGTGTGGTCGTGGGTGTCTGCAATCCCAGCTACCTGGGAGGCTGAGGTAGGAGAATCTCTTGAACCAGGGTGGTGGAGGTTGCAGTCAGTCAGGTTTGTGTCGCTGCACTCCACCTTGGGTGACAGAGATTCTCTTTCAAACAGATAAATCAATATTTAAATTTAAATAACTTAAAACTCGCAACACCCAAGGATGGGTGTGATGGCTCATGCATATAATCCCAGCACTTTAGGAGGCCAAGGCAGGCAGATCACTTGAGGTCAGGAGTTCGAGATCAGCCTGGACAACATGGTGAAACCTCATCTCTACCAAAAATATGAAAATTAGCCAGGCGTGTTGGCGGGCACCTGTAATCCCAGCTACCCTGGAGGCTGAGGCAGGAGAATCGCTTGAATCAAGGAGGCGGAGGTTGTGGTGAGCAGAGATCACGCTATTGCACTCCAGCCTGGGTGACACAGCGAGACTCTCTTTCAAAAAAAAAAAAAAAAAAATTGCCACAGCCAAGGGTGGCGTTCCTAGTTGGCTTACTGCTTTATTACCACCTCGCTTATGGTTTAATCTACGCATGTACAGTTGACCCTCGAAAAACGCGGGCTTGAACTGCATCCATCCACTTATAAGTGGTCTTTAAAAAATAAAATACAGTTGGCCGTCTGTATCTGCAGGTTTCTTAACCGCTATCAAATGCGGAGGCGGGATGGGAAAGCTGCAGATACAGAGGGCGGACTTTTCCTGTACAGTGGTTCTGCTGGGCGACAGGGGGACTGGAATACACGCGGATTTTGGTATTCGCGGAGGTCTTGGAACCAATCTCCCAAATTCTGAGGTTTTTTTTTTTTTTTTTTTTGTCTGTGTTTCCGACTCCCAAGTTAGCTCTTTATTAAAGGCAAGGATTTCTCCATTTTGTTTACCACCACACCCCCAACATGTAGGTCGGCATCCGGCATACAGGCGCTCAACTAATTATTTGTTGAACTAATGTCCTGCATAAAGACAGTGTAATTTAGTGTTTTTGTTTTGTTTTGTTTGTTTGTTTTGAGACGGAGTATTGCTTTGTTGCCCAGGCTGGAGTGAAGTGGCGGATCTCAGTTCACCGCAAACTCTGCCTCCCGGGTTCAAGCAATTCTCCTGCCTCAGCCTCCTGAGTAGCTGGGAGTACAGGCGCACACCACCACGCCTGGCTAATTTTTGTATTTTTAGTAGAGGCGGCGTTTCACCATGTTGGCCAGGCTGGTCTACAACTCCTTACCTAAGATGATCCGCTCGCCTCGATCTCCCAAAGTGCTGGGATTACAGGCGTGAGCTACCGCGCCCGGCCTAATTCACTTTTTTTTTTTTTTTTTTTTTTTTTTTTGGAGACGGAGTTTCGCTCTTGTTACCCAGGCTAGAGTGCAATGGCGCGATCTCGGCTCACCACAACCTCCGCCTCCTGGGTTCAGGCAATTCTCCTGCCTCAGCCTCCTGAGTAGCTGGGATTACAGGCAAGCACCACGATGCCCAGCTAATTTTTTTGTATTTTTAGTAGAGACGGGATTTCACCATGTTGACCAGGATGGTCTCGATCTCTTGACCTCGTGATCCACCCGCCTCGGCCTCCCAAAGTGCTGGGATTACAGGCGTGAGCCACCGCGCCCGGCCCCTAATTTACATTTTAAAAAACCCTAGCAGGGACCTGGAACCCCAACATTTGGGAGGCACAAGTGGGACAATCGCTTGAGCCCAGGAGTTCGATATCAGCCTGGGCAACCTGGCGAGACCTCGTCTCTACAAAAAATTTAAAAATTAGTCAGGCCTAGTGGTGCATGTTTGTAGACCCAGCCACTCGGGAGGCTGAGACAGAGGATTGCTTGAGCCCAGGACGAAGCTGCAGTGAGTAGTGATCGCACCACTACACTCCAGCCTGGGCGACAGAGAGAGACCTGCTTCAAACAGAACAACAGACAAAAACCACTAAAACACCCTATCAGTATAGTCCGATGAATGCAGAAGTCGACTGCAGTCCGGTTTGCAACTGGCCAGGCTCTGGTTTATATAGGAACTGAGGCTCCACCCACGTGCAGGCACCGCCCCCGTGACGTCACGAGCGCGCAATGGCGTCATTGGAAAGGCAGGACCATGCGCACTTCCCCAGCATAACCACAGAAGACACGCGCGACCCGGAAGGCTTTCCTGCCACACTCCAGAGCGGGATTGAGCGGCGCCGATGGCGGAGGGAGCGGCGGAGGCCCCTCTAGAGAATGGCGGTGGCTGTGACTCAGGAACCGGCGCGTTGGAACGGGGTGTGGCGCCCATTAAGCCTCAGTGAGTCTCCGGGGCAGGAGGGAATCTCATGGGTCCTTCTCGGCACCCATAATGCGGCTTGAGCGGTGCATGCCGGGAGGTTAGGCAGCGGCTGAGGGCGAGAAGCCCCAGGTTCTTCAGTCCCGGCCGTTCTTCCGCCTGCAGCGTGGTCAGCGGAGGCACCTGAGATCCCGCACGTTGGGGACTGTCACATGCGCGAAAGACACCACGTGCATGCTAGGGCAAGCGGGATTTGAGGTCAGGCCCGCGTACATCCTGGGGATTGTAGTCCCTTCATATGGACGTACCGCGCATGTGCTGCGCCAGCGGCCTTTAGTGCTTGGAGGGAGTGCTGCGGCGCATGCTGGGGCTTGCGGTGTTTGAAGGGCCGAAAGGCGTGCTGGGAAATGTGGTGGCTTGGACTCCAAGGCATGCTGGGACTTGTAGTTTTTCTTAGCCCGACGTGCTTAGGGATGTTCTTGGCTGATAACCTGTAGTTTCGCGCAATACTTTTGACAACGAGGACCCAGGCACAATAGTATTATTACTATTTTTTTCGAGACGCAGTTTCGCTCTGTTGCCCAGGCTGGAGTACGGTGGCACGATCTCGGCCGCCACCCAGGTTCAGGTGATTCTCCTGTCAGCCTTCTGAGTAACAGATTATAGGTGCGCACCACCGCGCCCGGCTCGTTTTCTATTTTTAGTAGAGACGGGTTTTCTCCATGTTGGTCAGGCTGGTCTCGAACTCCTGACCTCAGGTGATCCACCCGCCTTGGCCTCCCAAAGTGCTGGTATTACAGGCGTGAGCCACGGCGCCCAGTCAAAATAGTCCTTTTTGAGGCCCTGGGTGCTCCCAGGCTAGGAGCTGGCTGGTTAAGTAGTGAGCTCCCCGTCAGCAGAAGGATTTAAGCACGGACAAGTGTTTCTAGTCTCGTTTCCCCAGTGTTGATGTTCCGAGGGTTTTCCTTTACCTTTCTATCGGCAGATACCTCACCACCAAGGAGCAGTTTCACAAATTCCTGGAAGCTAAAGGCCAGGAGAAGCCTTGCCGGGAAACCGAGGTAGGAGACCCTGGGGGCAATGACCTGGCTGAGCCTGAGGCTAAGCGTATCCGACTGGAGGATGGACAGTCGGCAGAAGGACAGACGGAGGACGGGCAGAAGGAGGAGACAGCAGAGCCCCGGGAGCAGCAGCAGACTCAGAAGAGGGCCCGGGGCCAGAACAAGGGCCGGACCCATGTGAAACCCACCCACTATGACAGGAGCAGGTTGTGCCCCTCCCTGATCGAGGTGAGCTCAGCCACGGGAGCATTGCTGCCGGCGCAGGCAGGAGCAGGCTGTATTTTCTGGCACTGGGTCATTGAAAGCTCCTGGGCCTTCAGCAGTGAGCCGTCAGCTTGCTCTGGTGCCATTCCGTCTTCCTCCTCCTCGGGGTATATTGTAGGGTTTGTCACCGTTTGATTGTGTAGCGGGAAATTAGAGATTTGGAGAGACTGCTGGGGTTGCAGGAGGATTTTATTTAATGTGATTACAGGCTTAGCAGAATTGCTTTTTTTTTTTTTGGTGTGATGAAGTCTTACTCTGTCTCCAGGCTGGAGTGCAGTGGCGTGCTCTTGGCTCACTGCAACTCTGACTCTGGTTCAAGCGATTCTCATTCCTCAGCCTCTTGAGGAGCTGGGATTACAGGCACGCGCCACCATGCCCAGCTAATTTTTGCATTTTTAGTAGAGATGGGGTTTCACCATGTTTGCCTGGATGGTCTCCATCTCCTAACCTCGTGATCCACCCGCCTCAGCCTCCCAAAGTGCTGGGATTGTAGGCCTGAGCCACCGCACCCGGCCCGGAATTGATTTTTAATTTTGAGCAGAGGACAGAGAAAATGGGTGCCTTTTATGCACCTGCGTGGTGCAGGATGACGAAGCAGAGAGCAAGTTTACAGAAGCCAGGACAAACAGTAATTAACTCGTGACGTATTTTGTGACGTCCTTTCCATTTGAAAAGTAACATTTTGAGAAACGCATTTTGCAGTTTTGAGTTTATTTGCTTTGTGACCTTGCAGCTGGTTAGCAAGAAAACCAGGAATCTTCAGATGCCTGGGAACTTTGCTAAGAATGGATAAGGTTTAGTGGTTTGCAGGACGGCAGTTACTTTGCCTTAAACAGAGCTGGAAACGTACGATATTAAACAGCACACGACAGAGCAACTACAAATTACAAGGTTTTGTTTTACCATAACTGGTATTATTCAAAACAAATTTTTTTTCTTGAGACGGAGTCTTGCTCTGTTGCCCAGGCTAGAGTGCAGTGTCCCGATCTCGGCTCACTACAACCTCCGCCTCCCGGGTTCAAGCAATTCTGCTGCCTCAGCCTCCCGAGTTGCTGGGATTACAGGCGCCCGGCTAATTTTTGTATTTTGAGTAGAGACGGGGTTTCACCATCTTGGCCGGGCTGGTCTTGAACTCCTGACCTCGTGATCTACCCACCTCAGCCTCCCAAAGTGCTGGGATTACAGGTGTGAGCCACCCCGCCTGACCAGTAGTATTTTTCTTCTTCAGTTGTACAAATGGAGACGCGGCAGCACAGTGAGGTGCCTGACTTGCTCAGGGACACAGAGCCAGTAGGGGTGATCTAGCTTGAGTCCCGGCTGCTGGGCTGCCCCAGGGTCTCCCCGTCCTCCCTCACTCCCTCTCTGTGTCCCCGCAGGAGTCAGCCGCTAAGTGTTTCTTTGGGGATCGCTGCCGCTTCCTGCATGACGTGGGATGCTACCTGGAGACCAAGCCGGCCGACCTGGGCCCCCGCTGTGTGCTCTTCGACACCTTCGGCCGCTGCCCCTATGGCGTGACCTGTCGCTTCGCTGGGGCCCATCTGGGGCCCGAGGGCCAGAACCTGGTGCAGGAGGAGTTGGCAGCTCGCTATGCCCAGCCCCCGCCCGTCCGCAATGGCCTGGACAAAGGCCTGCAGCGGCGGCTGCGGAAGCGCGAGGTCCGCTTTGAGCGAGCCGAGCAGGCCCTGCGCCAGTTAAGCCAGGGCCAGCCCCCTGGCCCCACACCTGCTGCCACCGTCCCCGAGGGCGCAGCAGCCGGGGGTGCTCCAAGCCAGGACGACTGTGGCACCCAGCAGGCCCCCGCAGGGCCAGGCGCTGGCTCCCCTCCCAGCAGCCCCGTGCGGACCTGCGGGCCCCTGACGGACGAGGACATGGTCAGGCTGCGGCCCTGTGAGAAGAAGCGGGTATGTGTTGAGGACAGTGCCAGTGGCAGATCCGTCTGTCTAGTGTGCATTCATTAGGCACCAGCTGTGTGCATGTTCCTGTTCGAGATGCCTGGGAGTCAGAGGCTGTGCCCTGAAGGAGCTCCTGGCTGAGATGCCATCTGTGCTGTCTTGGGCCCAGCCCTCAGGAGGTCCCGCTCCGGTGGGGACAGAAGGAGCTGGACAGGGCTGAGCATAGTGGCTCACGCCTGGAATCCCAGACTTAAGGAGGCCAAAGCAGGCAGATCACTTGAGGTCAGGAGTTCAAGACCAGCATGGCCATCATGGTGAAACTCCATCTCTACTAAAAATACAAAAATGAGCCAGGTGTGGTGGCGGGCACCTGTAATCCCAGCTACTCAGGAGGCTGAGGCAGGAGAACTGCTTGAACCCAGGAGGCAGAGGTTGCAGTGAGCTGAGATTGTGCCCTTCTTCTCCAGCCTGGGCAACAGAGCGAGACTCTGTCTCAAAAAAAAAAAAAAAAAAGCCAGACACACTCTCAGTCCTGGAGGGTCAGGGTTGAGCAGGGCGGGCGGTATGGAAGGCTTCCTGGAAGAAGAGGCATTGGGGCTGGGTTTGGATGATTGAGTAGAAGCTCTCCAGTGGAGGAGATGATAAGGAAAAGAACATTCCTTATCAAGGAACTGATTGGCACACGCAGAGGCCCAGAAAGGGAGCCAGGCCATTTGGGGTGGGGCAGAGTGCAGCCTAGACTGTGGGGTAGGGGCGGCTCCAGGGCCTCAGCAGCCAGGGTGGAGGGCCAAGCTTCACTGGGGCGTATGTCTTTCCCTCCAGCTGGACATCCGTGGCAAGCTGTACCTGGCCCCCCTCACCACGGTAGGAGCCGGCTCTGACTGCTGGGGTGGCAGGGTGGCAGTGTGGTGACTCCAGCAGGCTCAGCGTCTGTCCCCACCTGCTGGGTTTTGGGGCTGCAGTGCATATCCAGGGGCCCTGCCTGCCACATGGTCACTCGTGTGTGTGTGTGTGCACGTGTGTGTATGCATGCCTGTGCAAGCGTGTGTGTCCTGCCACTGCCGGTGCGTGTGTATGTATGTATGCCAGCATGCGTGAGCGTGTCCTGCCATCCTGAATGTGCGTGTGTGTGTGCATGCATGCAGGCATGAGTGTGTCTGTCCTGACACCCCGTGTGTGTGGGCATGTGTGTGTGCATATATGTGCAGGCATGTGTTTGTCCTGCCACCCCACAGTGTGTATGCGTGCGTATATGTGTGTGCGTGTGTGTATGAGTGTGTTTGATGTGATGCGTGTGTGCCTGTGTGCGCATGCGCCAGCGTGTGTCTGTCCTGCCACCCGCAGTGTGGGAACCTGCCCTTCCGGCGGATCTGCAAGCGCTTCGGGGCGGACGTGACGTGCGGAGAGATGGCCGTCTGCACCAACCTGCTGCAGGGCCAGATGTCCGAGTGGGCCCTACTCAAACGCCACCAGTGCGAGGACGTCTTTGGCGTCCAGGTCAGTGCCCGCCCTGGGGGAGGGAGAGCAGAGGGGCCCTCGGCTGCCGTCTCAGGGCCCGGTTCCAGGCCTGTCCTGGTTGCCTCCCCGACCCCCTGGCCGCAGCTGTGGGATGGTGACGGCCGTGGCCGGGGACAGGCGCCTCACAGACAGACCTTGGCTCCTTCCGGGGAGGCCCTGAGGGAGGAGGCCGCTGGCTCAGCGCTTCCCAGTAAGCAGGGAATGGCCAAGTGGGGACAGTTTGGACTGTCCTCACCCCCCCACCCCCTGCCCCTTCTGCCGTTGGCCACCTGCAGCTAGAGGGCGCCTTCCCCGACACCATGACCAAGTGTGCCGAGCTGCTGAACCGCACCGTCGAGGTGGACTTTGTGGACATCAACGTCGGCTGCCCCATCGACCTCGTGTACAAGAAGGTAGCAGACCTGGACATGTGCCTCGGTTTCCCCATCTGGGCAGGAAGGCACTGAGCCAGCCGGCCATGTTGTGGGTGGTGGGTCTGGGATTTGGGCTCAGGTGTGGCCTGTGGCTTTGCATCTGCTGGCGGGGTCCTCAGGGCAGCAGGGGTGAGGGGTCTTGGCCTAGGTCCTGCTCTCTCCTCCAGGGTGGGGGCTGTGCCCTCATGAATCGCTTGGCCAAGTTCCAGCAGATCGTCCGTGGCATGAACCAGGTACAGCCAGCCACGTCCCCATGTCGGCCCCCAAACAACTGCCCTGCCTCCCACCTCCCCCTACCATTTCCCAGCACCTCCCACCATCTTCCAGCACCTCCCACCACCTTCCACCATCTCCCACCACATCCCACCGCCTCCCACCACCTCCCACCATCTCCCACCATCTTCCAGCACCTTCGACCACCTCCCACCGCCTCCCACCACCTCCCACCATCTCCCACCATCTCCCACCGCCTCCCACCATCTCCCACCATCTTCCAGCACCTTCCACCACCTCCCACCATCTCCCACCGTCTTCCAGCACCTCCCACCGTCTTCCAGCGCCTCCCACCACCTCCTACCATCTCCCACCACCTCCCACCGCCTCCCACCATCCTGTAGGTGCTGGACGTGCCGCTGACCGTGAAGATCCGCACAGGCGTCCAGGAGCGCGTGAACCTGGCGCACCGCCTGCTGCCCGAGCTGCGAGACTGGGGCGTGGCACTTGTCACGGTGGGTCTCAGGACACCTCGGGCATCAGGGCCTCGGGGTCGCCCTTTGTCCCTTCCTAACGGCTCCTCTCCTCCCGTCCCTCCCTCTTCACCTCCACACCTCCCTCCGTCTCTGCCTCTGTCTCTCTGTCTGTCCCTCTCAGCCTGGCCCTCTTGGTCTCTCTCTCCCTGCGTCTCACTCTCTGCCTCCTACCCTGCGTGGCGGCTTCTCCCCCAGCTCCATGGCCGCTCTCGGGAGCAGCGCTACACCAAGCTGGCTGACTGGGAGTACATCGAGCAGTGCGTGAAGGCCGCCAGCCCCATGCCCCTGTTCGGTGGGTACTCCGGGAGGCCGCCTCCCTGTCCCTGCCACCCTGGGCCACTCACACCTCTAGGCTGCTCGCCTTCCCACCTGGGACCCCCTCCTACCACCCTGATGGGGGCCCCTGGGTCAGCCAAAACTCCCAAAGGGCTGGTGAGCAGAACCCTACGGTCCCACCTGCCTGTGGCTCCCTGAGACCCCAGCTTCTGTCTCCTCAGGAAACGGGGACATCTTGTCATTTGAGGACGCCAACCGTGCCATGCAGACTGGTGTCGCTGGGGTCATGATTGCCCGGTAAGTGCCCCGGGGGATTACCGAAGTCAAGCTCCAGCTTCGTGCACAGCAGCAGCGCCCCGAACCCGACACGCCGTCACCCACCCCTGCTCTGTGGCGGGACGGTCCCGAGATGGGAGGGGAGAGTGATGTCGGGAGTTGCAGCTGCTGGGATCTGATTATTGTGGTTTGAAAGTCCTGGGTTTTGGCCGGGTTTGATGGCTCCCGTCTGTAATCCCAGCACGTTGGGAGGCTGAGCCACGTGGATTACGTGAAGTCAGGAGTTCAAGACCAGCCTGGCCAACATGGCGAAACCCCGTCTCTACTGAAAATACAAAAATTAGCCAGGGGTGGTGGCACAAACCTGTAATCCCAACTACTTGGGAGGCTGAGGCAGGAGAATCGCTTGAACCCAGGAGGCGGAGGTTGCGGTGAGCCAGGATCACGCCACTGCACTCCAACCTGGGCTACAAGAGCAGGACTCCATCTCAAAAACAAAAAATAGAAAGTCCTGGGTTTTGAAGGTGGTGTGCTCACAGCTGGGAGGCATATTAGGCTTAACAGGTTTCGTGGTCTAGGCTCCAGCTCAGTCCAGGCCTTGGAAACAGAGGCCACGTGATCCCAGGCGGGCTGGTGGCTGTGCCCACTGACCGTCACCCGCCCCGCAGGGGCGCCCTCCTCAAGCCGTGGCTGTTCACGGAGATCAAGGAGCAGCGGCACTGGGATATCTCGTCGTCCGAGCGCCTGGACGTCCTGCGGGACTTCACCAACTATGGCCTGGAGCACTGGGGCTCGGACACGCAGGGTGTGGAGAAGACCCGGCGCTTCCTGCTCCAGTGGCTATCCTTCCTGTGCCGGTGGGTACCGGGGCTGGCCGGGGTGGGCGGCGCGCGGGCCGTGGCTGGGGAGGGCTAGCTGGGCTGACTGGAGCCTGCTGCCCACCCACCCACCCACAGGTACGTGCCCGTGGGGCTGCTGGAGCGGCTCCCACAGAGGATCAATGAACGGCCGCCCTACTACCTGGGCCGAGACTACCTGGAGACGCTGATGGCCAGCCAGAAGGCAGATGACTGGATCCGCATCAGGTGCCCGGGGGCTGGAGTCAGGGCGCCCTGGGTCATGGGGGGCACTGCGCAGGCCCGGGGCCTGACCCTGCTTCTCTCCCGCCCTCCCACAGCGAGATGCTCCTTGGGCCGGTGCCCCCCAACTTCACCTTCCTGCCGAAGCACAAGGCCAACGCCTACAAGTAGTGTGGGGGGCTTCCCCAGGGGTACCCTGGGGGGAGAAGAGGACAATAAATTTTATTCTTTTAAAATCGAGGCCTTTCTGTGACCCTGAAGCTGCCCCTCCCCAGCCCCCACCTTCCCCAAACCTTTTGGCCGCCTTTGTGCCCTGAGCTCAGTGCTGCCCCCAGAGAGGCCTTGACCCCCAAGAAGGTAGCAGGTACAAAACCTGGGGGACCTCAGCCTGCGTGGGTGTGGATCAGAGCAGCCTGCCTGGAGGAGGCAGCCTTAAAGCTGTTAGAGGGGTGTTGCTGGAAGAGGCAGAAGGCCTGGTCCAGGGTCCTCCCGCCGCTGGTGATGATCACCTCTGCCACCGTCTGCCCCTGCCCACCCCCGATACCCAGAATTCTAACCGGTGAGGAACACCTCTGCCACCGTCTGCCCCTGCCCACCCCCGATACCCAGAATTCTAACCGGTGAGGAACACCTCTGCCACTGTCTGCCCCTGCCCACCCCCGATACCCAGAATTCTAAACGGTCAGGAACCCGCTGCCGGGAGTAACCAGCCAAACAGAACCCCACTGGGTACTCAGCCTGTGCTGCGGTTGGGCCTGTGCTCCCAGTGCCGCTCTCCTGGCCTGCCTAGACTGGGCCCCCCGCCGCTCCATGCAGCACCCCAAATCCTTCTATGCTTCTGCAGTTCCCCAGGAAGGCTTCAGCCCCCAGAGTCTGGAGGGGGCCGAGGTGCTGGGCAGCCAGTCCGCTCCCAGCTGCACCGAGCCTCCTCCCGCCATGGGTATGATGGGGTTGGTGTGGACGCCTGCTGGGGAGAGCTTGGGGGCCCACCCACCTCAGGGCCCCGCCCACCCGGCCACCTTTGTCCACAGCCTCGTTGAACCTCTGTCATCCTCCAAACCCAGAGAAAGAGATGTTTCCGGCCCCTCCAGCAGGTACCAGCCTCCCCTGCACCCTTGACGAGGCCGGGAGTGGGTTTGGGTGTTGGGGGCCCAGCTTGCCCCTGCCCCACCCCTAGGTGGGGGCCCAAAGGCGTGGCCTCTGCTCCCCACGCTTCACAAGGTCCCCCAGTGAGCCCCAAAGACAGGTCCCCCGTCCCCATCACCCAGCCAGGGCCCCAAAGTGGTATCTGTCTCCCATCCCCCAAAGGGGCTCCCCAATGGCAAAGTTCTCCTGGCATCCCCCAGACAGGCCCCCAGGCTTGGGCTGGGCCCCCCAGGCGGCAGCTTCTCTCAGGGCACCCGCCCGCCACCCACAGGTTTCCAGATGGCCCCATGCGGGTGCTTTTTCGACCCCCGCGTCTATCGGATCGAGTGGACCACCCCCGACGTGGGCCAGTTGGTCCTGTACAAGCTGGCAGCGAGTGGCGAAGGGGCAGCGAGTGGCGGGGGGCCAGCGGGGTGCCCTTCCACCCCAGGCAGCTACATCCTGGAGCCGCAGCCCTACCTCAACGCCCCAGGGCGGCCCCCATACCCCCACTACCAGCCGGTGCCCAGGGGGCCCCAGTTCCTCCTGCCCTACTTCCCGCCTGAGGGCCCTGGGCCAGAGGCTCTGGGCTTTGCAGGGGACTCGGGGCCCACCACCTTCATGGAGCTGCCCCTGCTGCCACTCGAGGAAGGCCTGGCCCCGCCGCCAGCCCCACCCCCCAAGGAGAACAGGCTGCCCCCTGTACTCATCCCGCTGCCTGCAGAGTCCACGCTGCCCCTGGACACCTACAGCCGCCTCCAGGGCCACCCTGGCCGCTTCCCTGGGCCCGAACCCCTGGCCTTCCCCACCAAGGAGCCGCAGGGCACTGGGGCCGGGCCCAGGATGCTGCCGTACCCACCCAGCTCCAGTGAGCCCAAGGTGGCCAGGGCCAAGGAGGGGGCCCTGCTGGGGGCGGGCAGGGCCAAGAAGGGGGCCCTGCTGGGGGCGGGCAAGGCCAAGGCACTCCCAGACAAGGTTCTGCTGGAGGACGCCATGAAGCTCTTTGACTGCCTGCCAGGCACCACCGAGCCCAAGAGGACCCCGCGCAAGGTCCCCAGGCCGGCCCTGCCTGACGGCGGTGGCAGGAACTCGGCCAACGACATCTGCTCGCTGCGTCTGCCTGAGGAGCTGCTGTCCTTCGACTACAGCGTGCCTGAGATCCTGGACACCGTGTCCAGTGTCGAACTCTTCAACTTCAAGGCACTGGACGAGGAGCAGCCGCCCCGCCCGGGGCCCCCTGTCCCCGATGCCGAGGCCCCCATTCTGCCCGGCAAGAGAAAGGCCTCGACAGCCAAGAAGGGAAAACCGAGAAAGAAGGCCAGGCAGCCTGCAGGCCCAGCCAGCGCCACTACGCCGGGGCCCAGGCAGGACCTGGGAGCCATCCCCCATTAAAGCACATTTCACCTTTCAGCTCCATGTCCATGCCGTAACCTTGGGGATGTGGAGGGGCCTGGAGGTGCACGCCTGACCCCTCACCCCATCATCCCGAGGACTGGCGAGGCTGCACCCTGGGCCTCACAGTGAGGCCCCCAGAACCTAGCAGGGGAGCCCTGGAAGATCAGACTCTGCGGGCAGAGGCAGGGGCCTCCTGAGCTGCCCCCCAGATTCACATGTTCTAAGGATTTTCACACCCATTTGGTGGGGAAAAGCAAGGCTGCCCAGAGAGGGGCAGGAACTTCCTTGGAGACACAGCTGTCAAGGCAGCGCTTGAGAAGCAGCCTCCAGGTCCCCACCCAGGCACCTCCTGTCCCCAAGAAGCCACAGCCACTGCAGGGAGGGCGGGAAGGGCCAGGCTCTTGTTCAGACAGGTGGGTGCAGGGGGCTTCACCGGATGGTCTGAGGGTAGGAGCAGATGCTGGCGTGTGGCCGGGGCAGGGATGGGGAAACCGTGCTGGCGTGAGAAGGAACGGGGCACATGCAGCACCTGGGGACCCTGGAACATGGTGACATGCGACACCACCCAGCACCCAGGAGAGGATCAGGGGCCCTGCTGGGCCAGTCACACTGCAGGGTCCAGGATGGCAGGGACAGCCCAGCCACTGGTTCCGTAATGAGACAGGCCCAGCCTTGGAAGACGACCCCCGGATGCTGGTTCCCTTCATCACTCACCCACATGAAGGTCTCGAGGGCCCTCCTGGGGGCCACCTGTACCCTCCTCCCCTGAAATGCTCATGGTGGCCCTGGAGATGCCGACCCCATCCCCCTAGGGACACGTAAGGAAACAGGAGGCCCAGAGCCATCCAGCGCCTCCTGGAGTGGGGATATCCTTCTGGGCTGGGACCCTTCCGCCTGCGCCTTCCCCAGGCTGAGGGCTGGATCTCCTGGGTCTCTGGAGTCTGGGTTTCAAGGTCTCTGCTGGGGGAGCCGCTGGGGGGCTCACCTAGAGTCCAGGGGGCTGGTGGGTGTTTGGAGGCAGAGCGGAGACCATAGTTCCCCCTCTGTACTGGGCACTGTGCCTTCTGCTTTCTGGAGTTCCTCTCCTGGAAACCGTTATTCAAAACTCAAGAAGAGGCTGTGTGCGTGGGCAAATGCCTATAATCCCAGCACTTTGGGAGGCCAAGGCAAGCAGATCACTTTAGGTCAGGGGTTCGAGACCAGCTAGGCCAAAACAGTGAAACACCGTCTCTACTAAAAATACAAACATCACCTGGGTGTGGTGGCGGGTGCCTATAATCCTAGCTACTCAGGAGGTTGAGGCACGAGAATTGCTTGAGCTGAGAGGTGTAGGTTGCAGTGAGCCAAGATCACGCCACTGCACTACAGCCTGAGTGACAGGCGAGACTCCGTCTTTTTTTTTTTTTTAAGATGGGGTTTCACCATGATGGCCAGGCTGGTCTTGAACTCTTGACCTCAGGTGATCCACCCACCTCGGCCTCCCAAAGTGCTAGGATTACAGGCGTGAGCCACCGCGCCCAGCCAGAGACTCAATCTCTAAGACCAAAACTCAGGTAGACATGGTGTCTTGGGGCCATGCCTTTGCGGCTTTCCCTCTGTCCCAGGACCTGTGCCGTGTGCCCTCCTGGCATCTGCAGGGTTCCCCATTTATCCCTGTTTCATCCACTACACAGTCTGGGAGAGGCTTTGAGCCCAATTTTCTGTTTTGTTTTGTTTCTTTTGTTTTTTTTTTTTTTTTGAGACAGAGTCTTGCTCTGTCACCCAGGCTGGCGTGCAGTGGTGCGGTATCAGCTCACTGCAACCTCCACCTCATGAGTTCAAGCGATTCTCCTGCCTCAGCCTCCCAAGTAGCTGGGATTACAGGCACCCACCACCACACCTGGCTAACTTTTTGTATTTTTAGTAGAGATGAGGGTTCACCATGTTGGTCAGGCTGGTCTCGAACTCCTGAGCTCAGGTGATCCATCCGCCTCAGCTTCCCAAAGTGTTGGGATTACAGGCCACCGTACCAGGCTCCAAGTCCGCTTTTCTCAGCTGCCTTCCAACTCCTTCTCCCCACAGCCTCATTAAAGGTATCTCTGAAACAAACAGCAGGTGTCTCAGTGAAGGGGAGGCCCTGGCTGGTGAGGAGGTGGGGCAAGGGCCTGGGATCACTTTGCCTGAAGCTTAATGTGGAGCGAGGGTCACAAAGTGGATGTCTGCAAGGACCCAAGCAGCAACTTCCTTTTTTTTCCTGAGACAGGGTCTTGCTCCGTCACCCAGGCTGGAGTACAGTGGCATGATCACGGCTTACTGCAGCCTCCATCTCCCGGGCTCAAGCGATCCCCCCACCTCAGCCTCCCAAGTAGCTGGGACTACAGGCATACTCCACCACACTCAGCTAATGTTTAAAAAAAAATTGGGGTCTTGCCATGTTGCCCAGACTGATCTTGAACTCCTGGCCTCAAGCAATTCCCCTGCCCCAGCTTCTTGTAGCTGTGTCGGGTGATTTAAAATGACCACGGACTGTATATATATACATATATACACACACACACACATATATACACATGCATTTTAAACAAAGAGTAATCAGCAGTTGTGAGACTGACTAAATTTTCACTTATAAGATGAGATGGCTGACCCTGGTGCAATGGCTCACCGGAAGTCCAGCACTTTGGGAGGCTGAGGCAGGAGAATCGCTTGAGCCCAGGAGTTTGAGGTCAGCCTGGGCAATATGTCAAAACCCCGTCTCTACCAAAAAAAAAAAAAAAAAGTACCTAGGCATGGCGGTGTGAACTTGTAGTCCCAGCTACTCGGGAGGCTGAGGTGGGAGGATCACTTGAGCCCAGGAGGCAGAGGTTGCAGTGAACGAAGATCACACACTTGCACTCCAGCCTGGACAATGGAGCAAGACTCCATCTCAAAAAAAAGGGTGAGGGCTGGGCAGGCATGGTGGCTCACGCCTGTAATCCCAGCACTTTGGGAGGCCAAGGCGAGTGAATCTCTTGAGGTCAGGAGTTCGAGACCAGCCTGGCCAATATGGTGAAAACTGGTCTCTACCAAAAATGCAAAAATTAGCTGGGTGTGGTGGCAGGCACCTGTGATCCCAGCTACTCAGGAGGCTGAGGCAGGAGAGTTGCTTGAACCTAGAAGGTGGAGGTTGCAGTGAGCCAAGATTGTGTCATTGTACTCCAGCATGGGTGATAGAGGGAAACTGTCTCAAAAAAAAAAAAAAAAAAGACGGTAACCCTGGTACAGTGACCCATCCGTAATCCTAGCACTTTGAGAGGCTGAGGCAGGAGGATCGCTTGAGTCCAGGAGTTCGAGACCAGCTTGGGCAACAAAGTGAGACCCTGTCTCTACAAAAACTAAAAGTAAAGTTAGCCAGATGTGGTGGTGGTTCCTGTAATCCCAGCTACTCAGGAGGCTGAGGAGGGAGGATTGCTTAAGCCTGGGAGTTTGAGGCTGCAGTGAGCTGTGATCGTACCACCGCACTCCCAGTCTGGGCAACACAGCGAGACCCCCGACACCAAAAAACCAAATTTAAAAAAAAAAAAAAAGGTGAGCACACACTGCTTCCTGCTGGGTTACACTAAACTTTATTTAAAGACGAAGGGTCGGGACCCTGTGGACCGGCCTCAGTGGTCAGCCCTGCCTCCCTGAGGAGTCGGGTGGTGTCCCGGGGGCTCTGTGCCCACCCCGGCTGTGGCTGAGGCACTGAACTGAAAACACCCGCAGGCCGTCTTGCATCTCCCGCACAGCTGGACCACAAACCTCCTGATCCTCTGGCCTCGTCGTGTGCGCAGCAGCTTGGGGGTCACGTAGGCCACCCACACGGCCCCCAGGATGCTGGAAATGAGCAGCAGAATGATGATCCCGGCAAACCCCAGTGGTATCGGGAACGCCCCGAACACGTAGATGCTGAAGACGGTCTCCAGTTTACAGTAGCTGCAGGGGGAGGTGGGGAGAGACCGTTGGGTGCTGCCTTTGGGTGACTTCACCTTCGCCCTGGCAAAGGTGTTCAGACCCACAGGAGGGAGAACCGGACCTGCAGCTGTGACCGGGTATACCCACTTCTGTTTCCACCCACTTTGACTGTTTTTTTTTTGTTTTTTTTTTGAGTCAGAGTCTTGATCTTGGCTCACTGCACCCTCCGCCTCCCGAGTTCAAGCAGTCCTGCCTCAGCCTCCCGAGGAGCTGGGATCACAGGCATGAGCCACCAGGCTTGGCTAATTTTTGTATTTTTAGTAGAGACGGGGCTTCACCATGTTGGCCAGGCTGGTCTCCAACTCCTGACCTCAAGTGATCTATCCGCCTCCGCCTCCCAAAATGCTGGGATTATAGTCGTGAACAACGGCACCTGGTCCACTTTGACTTTTATGGGCTTTTTTTTTTTTGAGATAGTGGAATCTGGCTCTCATCCACACTGGAGCATAGTGGTGCAATCTCGACCCACTGCAACCTCCGTCTCCCAGGTTCAAGTGATTCTCTTGCCTCAGCCTCCCGAGTAGCTGGGATTCAGGTGCCTGCCATCACACCTGGCTAACTTTTAGTAGAGACAGAGTTTCTCCATGTTGGCCAGGCTGGTCTCGAACTCCTGGCCTCAAGTGATCCCCCTGTCCCGGCCTCCCAATGTGCTTGGATTACAGGCATGAGCCACCACACCCAGCTGACTGTTACGGGTTCTGAGCTGCCATCCTCTCTGTGCCCTTTGGCAGCTGTCACCAGGATCCCTGTTCTCCCACAACGCCCAGACTCTGGCTAGAGAGGGCGGAGGGAGCAAAAAAACTAAGTGGTCTGTCAACAGCGGGAAAGTGGTGGAGGACAGTGGAGGCTGCGCAGGGCAGGAGAAGCCTCAGGGCTGTCACAGAACCCACGGTGGTGGGGGGACAGTGCAGGTCTCGTGGTACAGGGAGCAGGTGTGGCAAGGGAGAGTCCCACACCTGTCTCCTCTCTCCTATGGATGTCCCCGCCCTACCCGGGGCCTTCCACCTGCAGCCACTCAGAGCTGATCCTCCTAGTCTGAGGCCTGTAGGGAAGGCAGGATCTCCACCAGTGTTTTCAGGGGTGGGACTTTCACCCTCTGGAGAGAACAGGCGACGGCTGACAATGACTTCCAGTGGCGGTAAGGACGTGGGGAAGATGCCACCCTGAAAGGGACTTGTGGATCTGCATGGCATGGCTTAGACCTGGCTTTATAATTCCCTCAGTGCCTGTCAGTGCTAAATATTTAACAACTGGCTCTCAGAGAGGCAAGGCCCCCTGGGTAGTATCGGCTAATTCTTGTGGCGTAAATATTTCCACCATGGCTGATTTCAAGCCACTGACATGAAATTGGTGTAAGATTCCTGTTGTTGTTTTTTGTTTTTTTTAAGATGGAGCCTCACTCTGTTGCCCAGGCTGGAGTGCAGTGGGGCAATCTCGGCTCACCGCAACCTCCGCCTCCCGGGTTCAAGCGACTCTCCTGCTTCAGCCTCCCTAGTAGCTGGGATTACAGGCACCTGCCACCATGTCCAGCTAATTTTTGTATTTTTAGTAGAGACGGGGTTTCACCATGTTGGAAGGGCTGGAGATTCCTGACTATTTCAGAGTCTACTCCTACAAGCCAGTCTGAGCCAGCTCTGGCCATCTATCAGCACACCCCAGACATGGGGAGGAAAAGAGGGTGACTTGGGTGCACCAGGGCAGGGGTGCAGCCTCAGGTCACCGGTGTCCCCCCAGCACCCAGTGCAGGACTCTGAAATGAGTATTTGTGGCCGGGTGTGATGGCTCACGCCTGTAATTTTAGCAAGGCCAAGGCCAGTGGGTCGCCTGAGGTCAGGAGTTCAAGACCAGCCTGGCCAACATGGTGAAACCCCGTCTCTACTAAAAATACAAAAATTAGCCAAGCGTGGTGGCGCATGCCTGTAATCCCAGCAACTCGGGAGGCGAAGGCAGGAGAATCGCTTGAACCCGGGAGGCGGAGGTTGCGGTGAGCGGAGATCGCGCCACTGCACTCCAGCCTGGGCGACAGGAGCAAATCTCCATCTAAAAAAAAAAAAGTATTTGTTTCACATGGGAAGAAATGTCACCCAGAACTTAACATCGCTTGCCCTGGGGATGGCCTGGGCCGCTGGGGGTATTCAGGTTTAGTCAGGACCTGCAGGAGCCCTGCAGCATGGGTGACCTGCCCCCAGGGGCACCAGGTGTCCCCTGTCGTTGGGGAGATGGGCCCCTCACCTGTAGTACGGGTCCACAATAGAAATGTGGAAGACATAGATGCCATTGTTGTGGCTGAAAATTATCTGGTTTGCTGTCCGGCCACCCAAGATCTGGTACTGGACGTCTGGCCATCTCAAAGTAGCATTCCTGTTGGGGTCGTGGCAGCTCACGTAGTTCTGTGGGAGACAGAGGTGTGCCCACTTGTCCTGGGGGCTGGAAGAGAGCCCTGAGCCTCCTTCCTGCGTGCAGAGACCCTGCGCCCACCCCAGTCCTCATGAGAAGTGCATGGTGGGAGTCTGGGGCCAAGTGCCGACGGTGTGGGCAGGTTCATGCTCCCTGCAGAGGAGGCTGTGGACGGAGGCTGCTCAGCCTCCATCTCCCCTGCCTCCTTCCTGGCCTTCCTGGGCTGTGGAGGCTGGAGGCTTACTAACTCAGTCTGGGTGAGAGTTGGGCACTGCCAATGAGTTTTGTTTTTTTTTCCAGATAATGTCTTGCTCTGTCCCTCAGGCTGGATGCAGTAGCGTGATCTCAGCTCACTGCAATCTCTACCTCCCAGGTTCAAGCAATTCTCCTGCCTCAGCCTCCAGGATAGCTGGAATTACAGGCACCCACCATCATGCCCAGCTAATTTTTGTATTTTTAGTAGAGACGGGGTTTCAGCATGTTGGTCAGGCTGGTCTTGAACTTTCTTAACCTTGTGCTCTGCCCACCCCAGCCTCCCAAAGTGCTGGGATTAGAGGCATAAGCCGCCGCACCTGGCCTAATTTTTTGTTGTTGTTTTTTTGAAATGAGGTCTCACTCTGTTGCCCAGGCTTCCCTCAAACTCCTAGCCTCAAGCAAGCCTCCCTCCTCAGCCTCCCAAAGTGCTAGGATTACAGGCATGAGCCACCGCACCCAGACAGCTTTCTCTTTCAAAAAATGGTCAAAGAGGCGGTGGTTGGATAAGGCCGTCAGTGCACCAGGTGTCACAGGGTTGCAGTCTTTAAAACGGTTAATTGGGCCGAGTGCAATGAGGAGAGCTTCAGGCTGTGCATTTAACAAAGAAAATGCAGGCCGAACACAGTGGCCCACACCTGTAATCCCAGCACTTTGGGAGGGCGAGGCAGGCAGATCACTTGAGGTCAGGAGTTCAAGACCAGCCTAGCCAACATGGTGAAACCCCGTCTCTACTAAAAATACAAAAATTAGCTGGGCGTGGTGGCGCACGGCTGTAATCCCAGCTACTTGGAAGGCTGAAGCAAGAGAATGGCTTGAACCCGGGAGGGGGAGGTTGCAGTGAGCAGAGATTGCAGCACTGCACTCCAGCCTGGGTGACAGAGTCAGACTCCATCTCAAAAAAAATAAACAAACAATAAGGCTGGGCATGGTGGCTCATGCCTGTAACCCCATCTCACTGGAAGGCCGAGGTGGGGGATCACCTGAGGTCAGGAGTTCGAAACTAGCCTGGCCAACATGGTGAGACCCCGTCTCACCCCAAAAAAAAAAAAAATTAGCTGGTATGGTGGCAGGTGCCTGTAGTCCCCAGCTACTCAGGAGGCTGAGGCAGGAGAATCACTTGTACCTGGGAGGTGGAGGTTGCAGCGAGCAGAGGTCCCACCAGTGCACTCCAGCCTAGGCGACAGAGCAAGACTGTGTCTGAAAAAAAGAAAAGAAAAGAAATACACATTGAGGCGGGGTGTGTTCGCTCATGCCTATAATCCACACTTTGGGGAGCTCAGGTGGAAGGATCGCTTGAGCCCAGGAGTTCAAAACCAGCTTGTGCAACATAGTGAAACCCTGTCTCTACAAAAAAAAAAAAAAAAAAGATAAAAAAATTAGCAGGGCATGGTGGCACACACCTGTAGTCCCAGGTAATTGGGAAGCTGAGGTGGGGGGGATCACTTGAGCCATGAGGCTGCAGTGAGCTGAGTTTGTGCCACTGCACCCCAGCCTGGGGCACAGAGCAAGACTCTGTCTAAAAAACATAAAAAGCAAAAGCACGCTGATTAGGACAGCCTGGGAAAGCCATCCGCACCTCAGCAGCAACCACTGGGACGGTCCCAGGCTTCTCTCTTCATCAGCAAGCCCTGAGCACCTTGGTGCCTGCATTTCACTCTGTGGCCCAGGCTGGAGTGCGGTGTCGAGAGCTCGGCTCACTGCAACCTCCTCCTCCTGGGCTCAAGCGATTCTCCTGCCTCAGCCTCCCGAATAGCTGGGATTACAGTCGCCCACCACCATGCCAGGCTGAGAGATGGGGTTTCACCAAGTTGCCCAGGCTGATCTTGAACTCCTGAGCTCAGGTGATCCACCCGCCTAGGCCTCCCAGACTGCTGGGGTGACAGGTGTGAGCCACCGCGCAGTTCCATGGCCGCACCGTGTCCTCACGTGTGCTCCCACCCCCTGGTGGCATGCTGATTCTTCTGAAACGATCCTAGGGTCCTATTACCTCTCTGTTCCAGACGAAGGGCACCCCGAATTCCTTTATCATGGTGGTCCAGTTCTGTGGCTGGGAGGTGCACAGCGCCGACTTGGCGTTAAGGGAATACCTGTAGGAGAACTGCCCATTCACCTCCAGTAACACGTACTCGGCTTCGACAATCTCCTGGAAAGTGTCTTTTCGCCACCTAGGACACACACACAGGGCAGAGCTGCGTGGGGAGCGGGGGGCAACCCAGGACGACCCAGGCCACAGCCACCTGGATGGCTGTGAAACCACTCGTTTTGGGTGGGGAGGTGGCAGAGAGCAAACCAAAGAACCCTGTCCCTCCCAGGTGAGGCTGTGGTGTGCAGGCTGCAGGGAGGCTGGGAGACAGAGCTGGGTGGACAGGGAGATGGGCAGCAACCAGCATTGACCACGGATAACAGGGAGGAAAAAAAGTCCACTCAGGGCCCGGCACGCTGGCTCACGCCTGTAATCCCAGCACTTTGGGAGGCTGAGGTGGATGGATCCCCTGAGCCAGGAGTTCAAGACCAGCCTGGGCAACATGGCAAAACCCTGTCTCTACTAAAAATGCAAAAAATAGCTGGGCATGGTGGTGCACACCTGTAGTCCCAGCTACTTGGGCGGCTGAGGCAGGAGAATTGTTTGAGCCTGAGAGGTGGAGGTTGCAGTGAGCTGAGATCGTGCCACTGCACTCCAGCCTGGGCAACAGAGCAAGACTGCATCTCACAAAAAAAAAAACAACCAAAAACTTACATATGGCTGGGTGCAGTGGCTCACACCTGTAATCCCAGCATTTTGGTTTTCAAGACCAGCCTGGCCAAGAAGGTGAAACTGCATCTCTGCTAATTAGCCAGGTGTGGCGGTGCGTGCCTGTGGTCCCAGCTACACAGGAGGCTGAGGTGGGACGACAGCTTGAACCCAGGGGACAGAGGTTGCAGTGAGCTGAGATTGTGCCACTGCACTCCAGCTTAGGCAACAGAGTGAGGTCCTGTCTCACAAAAAGAAAAGGTGTCCCAGGGAGAAGGCCGGGGCGGGAGCACGGTGGAAAAAAGTGACCACCATCATTTTGAGGGATCTAGGGGAACCTGGAGGGCCAGGCTGGTACCCCAGAGCCAGGGAGCATGAGGTCCGGCCAACGCCCGCTCCCTGCAGTAGCCCCCTGGGGTCTTACAGCTCCACCACGGGCTTCCATGGGGTGTCGTAGTAGACGAGGAGAGGACAGCCCAGTTGCTCGTAGGAGTACGGCACGCGCAGGTCCTGGGAGGACGGCTGCCCCTGGAAGCTGGGGTCGTAGAATTCCCTTCAAGACACCAGGAAGCAGAGACGGGGAGTCTGTGAGTTCTGCCCAGACCGCCAACCCTTCACAGCCTGTTTCTTTTTTTGCAAACAGGGATCGTCCATGAGAGTGGGTGGAGGTGGCATCTGAGGTGGGCGATGGAGAGCCATGGCCCAGATGATGCTGAACCTCCCGTTTTGGTTAATTTTTTGGTTGGAGTGCAGTAATGCGATCACGACTCACTGCAGCCTCCACCTCCTGGGCCCAAGCAATCCTCCCACCTCAGCCTCCTGAGTAGCTGGGATTACAGGCACACGCCACCACACATGGTTAATTTGTTCATTTTTTGTAGAGATATGGTCTCGCTGTGTTGCCCAGGCTAGTTCCAAACTCCTGGCCTCAAGTGCTTCTCTCACCTCAGCCTCCCAAAGTGCCGGGATTACAGGTGTAAGCAACTGAGCCTGGCCAAATTTCTGTTCTTTAAATTAGATCAGTACAAAAATAATCACAGTTTTTGCCCTTTACTTCCTTCCTTCCTTCCTTCCTTCCTCCCTCCCTCCCTCCCTCCCTCCCTTCTTTCTTTCTTTCTTTCTTTCTTTTTTTGAGACGGAGTTTCACTCTTGTTGCCCAGGCTGGAGTGCAGTGGCACGATCTCAGCTCATTGCATCCTCTGCCTCCCAAGTTCAAGCAATTCTCCTGCCTCAGCCTCCCAAGTAGCTGGGATGACAGGCACCTGCCACCAAACCCGGCTTTTTCTTTTTTGTATTTTTGGTAGAGACAGGTTTCATCGTGTTGGCCAGGCTGGTCTTGAACTCCTGACCTCAGGTGATCTGCCAGCCTAGGCCTCCTAAAGTGCAGGGATTACAGGGGCGAGCCACTGCGCCCATTACAATGACAAAAACCGTGACTACTCTTGCAGCAACTAATAAATCGCCCAGTTTAAGGTCTTTCATGATAGCAGCCGGTACAGACTCACATGACTTTCCCCTCTGTGTCCTCTGCAGGTTCCAGACTCACTGCCCCTTCGCAAGCCTGGAAGCACCAGTTTAGGTCTCAGCTCTGAACAGGTAACTCAATCTTGACTTGCATTTGAGGGGTCAGGTCTTACGAAACACACAGAAGTGTGCACTCGCGTGGCAAGGAGCTCCCCCATGCTGGGTGCAGTGAGGCGCCTTACTATGGTTTGGATATTTGAGATGCAGTTTCTCTCTTGCTGCCCAGGCTGGAGTGCAGTGTCGTGATCTCAGCTCACTGCAACCTCTGCCTCCCGGGTTCAAGCAATTCTCCTGACTCAGCCTCCTGAGTAGCTGGGATTACAGGCATGTGCCACCATGCCCGGCTAATTTTTTGTATTTTTAGTAGAGGCAGGGTTTCTCCATGTTGGTCAGGCTGGTCTCGAACTCCTGACCTCATGATCCACCCGCCTCGGCCTCCCAAAGTGCTGGGATTACAGGCATGAGCCACCACGCCCGGCTGATTTGGATATTTGTTCCTTCCAAAGCTCCTGCTGAAAGTGGATCCCCAGTGTTGGAAGGGGGCCTAGTCAGAAGTGTTTAGGCCACAAGGTCCGATCGTCTATGAATGGCTTAGAGCCATCTTCGTGGTGCTGAGTGGGTTTTCAGCCTCAGCTTCCATGAGAACTGGGTGTTTAAGAGCCTGGCACCTCCTCCCTACCTTTTTTTCCTCTAGGTTGCCCAGGCTGGTCTCCAACTCCTGGCCTCAAACAGTCCTCCTGCCTCAGCCTCCCAAAGTGTTGGGATTACAGATATGAGCCACCACACCCGGCCTCTTCCCCGCCCCGCTCTCTTTTCTTTTCTTTTGTTTGAAACCGAGTCTCACTCTGTCGCCCAGGCTGGAGTGCAGTGGCTCTATCTCCGCTCACTGCAACCCCGCCTCCTGGTTTCAAGCGAGTCTCCTGACTCAGCCTCCCGAGTAGCTGGGATTACAGGTACCCACCACCATGCCTGGCTAATTTTTGTATTTTTAGTAGAGATAGGGTTTTGCCATGCCTGAGTTCAAGGGATCCACCTGCCTCTGCCTCCCAAAGTGCTGAGATTAGAGGTGTGAGCCACTGCGCCCGGCCATAAGTCTCTTTTCTTTATAAATCACCTAGCCTCAGGTAGTCCCTTAAAGCAGCACAAATTGACTAGGGCCCAGAGTCTCCTACCTGCGTGGGGGCACATGCCCACTGAGTGGGACAACATGTGGAACCAGCCAGCTGAGGTAAGAGGACTGCTTGAGCCCAGGAGGTTGAGGCTGCAGTAAGCTATGATAACACCATTGCACGCCAGCCTGGACCACGGGCCAGAGCCCATCTCTTAAAAAAAAGGAAAAAAATGTCTGGACATAGTGGCTCAGGCCTGTAATTCCAGCCCTTTGGGAAGCTGAGGTGGGCAGATCACCTGAGATCAGGAGTTCGGGACCAGCCTGACCAACATGGAGAAACCACGTCTCTACTCAAATAAAAAAAAACACAAAATACAAAATTAGCTGGGCATGGTGGCGCATGCCTGTAATCCCAGCTACTTGGGAGGCCGAGGCAGGAGAATCGCTAGAACCCAGGAGGCAGAGGTTGTGGTGAGCCGAGATTGCACCATTGCACTCCAGCCTGGGCAACAAGAGCGAAACTCCGTCTCAATCAATCAATCAGTCCTAATTTGCTCTTGGCTTTTGCAGGCCCACTGTCGCCTTGGGTGTCAGGTTGTCGGGGTACACTGCCTTACTTCTCGATGATGAAGCTGTAATTGTCTTGTAGGGTCAAAGCGTCCAGGATGCCCTTGGAACAGGCGGAAATTTTGCTGTAAGCAAAAAAGGACGTTGAGCAATTTCCCGACCTCACAAGGAACCAAACCATTAAGTATTGGACAGAGAGGGAGGGGCCGGGCATGGTGGCTCAGGCCTGTGATCCCAGCACTTTGGGAGGCTGAGGCAGGCAGATCACCTGAGCTCAGGAGTTCGAGACCAACCTGGCCAACATGGGGAAACCCCGTCTCTACTAAAAATACAAAAGGTAGCCAGGCATGACATCTTCGCCTCTAATCCCAGCTACCTGGGGGGTTGAGGCAGGAGAAGTGCTTGAACCCGCAGTGGTTGCAGGGAGCCGAGATCGTGCCATTGCACTCCAGCCTGCGTGACAGAGCGAGACTCTATTTCAAAAATAAATAAATAAAAATAAAATAAGAAACGAAATGGAAAGGGAGGGCACACCTCTGTGTCCAATGCACGAGCAGCTATCAAATGAGCAGATATGGAAAAAAAAACGCAGGAAACACCAGCTCTGGCAGGGGCATGACAGGAAATGGCTCTGCACTTCGCCATTAGGGGTGTCGCTTGTGTAGCTTTTTCAAAATCTTATTTAGGCTTGGCGCGGTGGCTCACGCCTGTAATCCCAGCACTTTGGGAGGCTGAGACCAGCAGATCGCTTGAGGTCAGGAGTTGGAGATCATCCTGACCAACATGGTGAAACCCGGTCTCTACTAAAAATATCAAAACTAGCCGGGCGTGGTGGCGCGCGCCTGTAATCCCAGCGACTCAGGAGGCTGAGGCAGGAGAATCACTTGAACCCGGGAGGCGGAGTTTGCAGTGAGCCGAGATCGCACCATTGCACTCCAGCCTGAGTGATAGAACGAGACTCTGTCTCAAAAAAATAAAAAATGTGGATATCACCAACAGGTGAAGGAGGAGAGACCAACATGCTGGAAACAAACTTAACCTATTAGCGTGAATCATTTAACTTTTAACTGTGGCAATAATATATATAAAACAGAATACTCTAACGTCATCTACCTCAGCAGTTGTTACCGTGTGGCTAATGGTGCCAATCAACTCCCTTCTCCCCACTGCACTCCAATATCAACAACTTACTTTCTTTTTTTCTTTTCTTTTTTTTTTTTTTTGGAGACAAGAGATGGCCAGGTGTGGTGGCTCACACCTGTAATCCAAGCACTTTGGAGGCCAAGGCGGGCGGATCACCTGAGGTCGGGAGTTCAAGACCAGCCTGACCAACATGGTGAAACCTCGTCTTTATTTAAAAAAAAAAGAAAGAAAAAAAAAAAGTCGCGCTGTGTCACCCAGGCTGGAGTGCAGTGGCTCGATCTCAGCTCACTGCAGCCTCCACCTCCTAGGTTCAAGTGATCCTCCTGCCTCAGCCTTCCAAGTAGCTGAGATTGCAGGCGCCCGCCACCACGCCTGATTACTTTTTCTTTTTCAGTAGAGACAGGGTTTTGCCATGTTGGCCAGGCTGGTCTCGAGCCCCTGTCCTGAAGTGATCTGCCCTCCTTAGCCTCCCAAAGTGCTGGGATCACAGGCATGAGCCACTGTACCCGGCCTCAACACACTTACTTCTGGATGACGATCTTTTTATCCAGGTCACAGCCGACTGAAATCAGTGTTGACTGCAGAGGAGAGAGACACAAATGCAGATTCAAGTCAGTGAGGGACACCCAGATACAGTGAACCCCATACAGGAACACGCTCCCATGGAAAGCGCTTGGAAGCCATGTGGTCTGCATCCCGACTGGGTGCCCCTGATGCCTGGGATGCGCTGTAACCGCAGCTGGCCCCTTGGAACTTCAGCTCTAAGAGCCTGGAGCATGGCTAAACTCCACGTGTCGCCTGACGAGCTTTTAGTGGCTTCACGGGGACCAGAACTAATTTTTTGAAATTAATTTTTTTCGAGACGGAATCTTGCTCTGTCACCCAGGCTGGAGTGCAATGGCACAATCTCGGCTCACTGCAACCTCTGCCCCCTGGGTTCAAGCGATTCTCCTGCCTCAGCCTCCTGAGGAGCTGGGACTACAGGCGCGTGACACCACGCCAAGCTAGTTTTTGTATTTTTAGTAGAGACAGAGTTTCACCATGTTAGCCTGGCTGGTCTTGAACTCCGGACCTCAGGTGATGCGCCTGCCTTGACCTCCCACAGTGATGGGGTAACGGACGTGAGCCACCGCGCCTGCGCAGGTCTGTGGTTTTTAGACATTCACAGAGCAATGTGACCATCACCTCTAATTCCAGAACATTTTATTTCATTTTATTATTTTATTTTACTTTTTTTTAAAAAATCCCCCAACCCCGCTACTTTTTTTGAGACACAGCCTCCCTCTGTTGCCCAGACTGAAGTGCGGTGGCACGATCTCGGCTCACTGCAACCTCCACCTCCCGAGTTCAAGCAATTCTCCTGCCTTAGTCTCTGAAGTAGCTGGGACTACAGGTGTGCCCCACCACACCCAGCTATTTAATACATTTTTTTTCCTCTAGTAGAGGTGGGGTTTCACCAAGTGGGCCAGGTTGGTCTCAAACTCCTGACCTCAGGCGTGAGCCACTGCGCCCGGCCGGTCTCTGCTGTTTGGGCATTGTGAAATATGCTGCTGTGAACATTCGTGGCCAAGCTCAACGGTGGACCATGTGTGGTCTTCCATTCTCTTGGAGCATCTAGAAGTACGTTACCTGAGTTGCCCTGACACAGTTCTGGGGATACCCAACAAGAAACAGGCACATGCTTTCAGGATGGTGAGTATGAGGAGGCAGCCCTGGGGTATAATGATGGGGGAGGGGACAGTGACCCCAGCGATGGGGACAGGATCACCTCCATCTCCAGACCCTAAACAAGGGCTCGGACAGCCCCTCAGGGCCAGCTTCTATAAGTCCTAACACTTAGGACACCAAATATGAGACAGCAAAGATTTGGGACCTACCAGGGGCTTGACATCCACACATGAAATTTCCTTGTTTGCTATGTCCACAGTTAAAGTAGATATGGTGGCTCTCTTTAAGCTGCAAGGCAATGGAACCTGTGTTATTAGAGAATGGCACCCCTGTAAGCAAGGCTGCATTCCATTCATCCTTCCACCCATCCATCCATCCAACCATCCATCCATCCATCCAACCATCCATCCGTCCATCTATCTATGCAACCATCTATCCATCTATCAATCCAACCATCCATCCATCTCACCCATCCTTCCATCCATCCATCCAACCATCCATCTATCCATCCATTCCATCCATCCACCCATCCATCCATCTCATCCATCCTTCCATCCGTCCATTCATCCATCCAACCATCCATCTATCCATCCATTCCATCCATCTACCCATCCATCCATCTCATCCATCCTTCCATCCGTCCATTCATCCATCCAACCATCCATCCATTCCATCCACCCACCCATCCATCTCATCCATCCATCCATCCAACCATCCATCAATTCCATCCACCCACCCATCCATCCATCTCATCCATCTTTCGATCCATTCATTCCACCCACTCATCCATCTATCTACCCATCCATCTCTCTCTCCATCTACTCATCCATCTACCAATTTATTCATCCATCCATTCCATCCATCCATCCATCTATCCATCCAGCCATCCATCTATTTCATCTATCCTTCCATCCATCCATCCAACCATCCATCCAACCATCCATCCATTCCATCCACCCACCCATCCATCCAACCATCCATCCATTCCATCCACCCACCCATCCATCTCATCCATCTTTCCATCCAACCACCCATCCATCTCATCCATCTTTCCATCCAACCATCCATCAATTCCATCCACCCACCCATCCATCCATCTTATCCATCTTTCGATCCATTCATTCCACCCACTCATCCATCTATCCACCCATCCATCTCTCTATCCATCTACTCATACATCTACCAATTTATTCATCCATCCATTCCATCCACTCACCCATCCATCCATCTACTCACTCATCCATCTACCCATTTATCCATCATCCATCCATCCATCCATCACCCACCCAACCATCCATCTTTCCCCCTATCCATCTGTCCACTCATCTGTCTACCCATTTATCTACCTGATATGGTCCCATCCATCTGTCCACTCATCTGTCTACCCATTTATCCACCTGATATGGTCCCATCCATCTGTCCACTCATCTGTCTACCCATTTATCCACCTGATATGGTCCCATCCATCTGTCCACTCATCTGTCTACCCATTTATCCACCTGATATGGTCCCATCCATCTGTCCACTTATCTGTCTACCCATTTATCCACCTGATATGGTTTGGTTCTGCATCCTAACCCAAATCTCATGTCAAATTGTAATTCTCACATGTTAGAGGAGGGACCTGGTGGAAAGTGACTGGATTATATGGGCAGTTTCCCCCGTGCTGTTCTTGTGATAGCGAGTGAATTCTCACAATAGCTGACAATTTAAAAGTGTGTGGGGCCAGCCTCGGTGACTCACTCCTGTAATCTCAGCACTTTGGGAGGTCGAGGTTGGTGGATCACCTGAGGTCAGGAGTTTGAGACCAGCCTGGCCAACATGCCGAAACCCTGTCCCTACTAATAATACAAAAATTAGCCAGACATGGTGGCACATGCCTGTAATCCAAGCACTTTGGAGGCCAAGGCGGGTGGATCACCTGAGGTCGGGAGTTCAAGACCAGCCTGACCAACATGGTGAAACCCCGTCTTAAAAAAAAAAATGTATGGCAATTTCTTTATCTCTATCTGTCTCCTGCTACCCTGAGAAGACATGTTTTTTTTCCCCTTCACTTTCTGCCATAATTGCATGTTTCATAAGACCCCCAAGTCATGCTTCCTGTTAAGCCTGAGGAACTGTGAGTCAAAAGCCCTCTTTTGTTTATAAATTATCCAATCTCATGTAGTTCTATCTAGTAGTGTGAAAACAGACTATTACATCGTCCATCCATCCATCCATCCATCCCTGAATACTGGCTGGGTGAGGTGGCTCATGCCTGTAATCCTAGCACTTTGGGGGGCTGAGGTGGGCAGATCACTTGATGTCAGGAGTTCAAGACAAGCCAGGCTAACATGGTGAAACCCTGTCTCTACTAAAAATACAAAAATTAGCTGGGCTTGGTGTCATACACCTGTAATCCCAGCTCCTCGGGACGCTGAGGCAGGAGAATCGCTTGAACCCAGGGGGCGGATGTTGCAGTGAGCTGAGATCATGCCACTGCACTCCAGCCTGGGCGACAGAGCGAGACCCTGTCAAAAAAATCCAAATACTAACTGAGAGCCTGTGGTCACAAATGGGGCTTAAACTTCCATTGAGTTTTCACTGCTTCTTGAGTCAGTTTTGTGAGGGGTTTGGTTTTGTTTTGTTTTGAAACAAAGTTTCTCTCTTGTCACTCAGGCTGGAGGGCAATGGCATGATCGCGGCTCACCGCAACCTCAGCCTCCTAGGCTCAAGCAATTCTCCTGCCTCAGCCTCTCGAGTAGCTGGGATTACAGGCGCCTGGCACCATGCCCAGCTAACTCTTCTGTATTTTTAGTGGAGACGAGGTTTCACCATCTTGGTCAGGCTGGTCTCGAACTCCTGACCTCAGGTGATCCACCCGCCTTGACCTCCCAGAGTGCCAGGATTACAGGTGTGAGCCACGGCGCCCGGCCTCCCTTCCTTCTTAAGGCTGAGTCATATTCCGCCATGCAGGTGGATCACACTGTGTTTATCTTTTCACCTGCGGATGGACACGTTGGTTGACTTTGCCTTTTGGCTGTTGTGAATCGCGCTGCTGTGAGCACGGGTGTGCAAATACCTCCCTGAGTTCCTGCTTTCTATTCCTTTGGGATGGATGGCCGTGGGTTTGTCAGAGCAGATGGTAATGTTGTGTTTAAGTGTTTTGAGGGACCATTTGTAAAGTGTTTTTGTTTTTGTTGTTGTTGTTATTGTTGTTGAGATGGAGTCTCACTGTGTCGCCCAGGCTGGAGAGCAGTGGTAGGATCTGGGCTCACTGCAACGTCTGTCTCCTGGGTTCAAGCCATTCTCATGCCTCGGCCTCCTGAGTAGCTGGGATTACAGGCACGCGCCACCACACCCAACTCATTTTTGTATTTTTAGTAGAGATGGGGTTTCACCATGTTGGCCAGGCTGGTCTCAAACTCCTGGCCTCAGGTGATCCGCCCACCTCGGTCTCCCAGAGTGCTGGGATTACAGGCGTGAGCCACCTCACCTGGCTCTTATAAAGTGTTTGAATCGTCTTGTTTCACTGTTCTGGAGCTGGGGCTCTGATCTCAGCCCTGCTTCTCTTCCCCTCCTGCTAAGGGAACCCCCGTACGCAGCCCGGTCCCCGCCTCTGTCCAGGAGACAGCATACCTGGAAGTGAAGTTGGGGTCGGTCCTGCCCCAGTGCTGCTGCTGCTTTAGGTAAATATCCTGCCGGGTCAGGAGAAAAAATCCCCAGTGCATCCGCGGAACACCATGGGCATCCCTCAACTCAGGACGGTGGGAGAGATGGGGTGTCAGAGGGGACATGGAGGGGATGAACCGGGAAGCTGCTTAGCCCACTCTGTTCCTTCATTTTTTTAAGATAGAGTCTTGCTCTGTCGCCCAGCTAGAGTGCAATGGCATGATCCTGGCTCACTACAACCTCTATCTCCCAGGTTCAAGTGATTCTCCTGCCTCATCCTCCCGAGTAGCTGGGACTACAGGTGAGTGCTGTCATGCCCAGCTAGTTTTGTATGTTTAGTAGAGATGGGGTTTCACCATGTTGCCCAGGCTGGTCTCCAACTCCTGATCTCAGGCGATCCACCCACCTGAGCCTCCCAAAGTGCTGGGATTACAGGTGTGAATCAACACGCCCAGCCCAGCCCTGCTCCATTCTAATCCCACCATCTGTGAAAGGCTCCTGGAAGCTCACGGAAACAATGGCCCCAGTATGATGGCTCCCATTCCCTTGCTCCCTGAGTTCTGGGGACCCACAGTGAGGAGTGACTGTTTTCCTCACTCACCTACATGTGATGTGATGAGCCTGGTCAAAGGAGTTTGCTGTTACTGACTTGCACCTGGTCAGGCCCTTGACCTATGGAAACTGCACCCCCCACCTCCAATCCTCATCCCTCAATTTACTCAGCTAACTCAGATCTCCAGCCCTGCCCTGGGCTGGGTTAGGCTCCTCCCTGTCATGCCATCCAGGAATCTCCCATGTGACACTTACTGATCGATTGATTGATTGATTGAAATGGGTTCTCACTCTGTGGCCCAGGCTGGAGTGCAGTGGCACTATCTCAGGTCACTGCAACCTCCGCCTCCCGGGTACAAGTGATTCTCCTGCCTCGGCCTCCTGAGTAGCTTGGATTACAGGCATGCGCCACCACGCCTGACTAATTTTTGTATTTTTAGTAGAGACGGGGTTTCTCTATGTTGGTCAGGCAGGTCTCGAATTCTTCACCTCATGATCTGCCCACCTCAGCCTCCCAAAGTGCAGGGATTACAGGTGTAAGCCACCATACCCAACCCGTGTGACATTTTAATGAGGTCAAGCGCATGGGTGACGTCTGCCTAATCATCTTCCCACCACGGGGCAGGGCTAGGGGCTGTGTCCCCTGGAAATTCCTCAGCTCTTTATGCTGGTAAGGGAAGGAGGAAGAGGTGGCCCTCGAGGGACACGCGGCCAGGTTTGGTGGGGACATAGCTCACCAGATTGTACTTGGTGTTCCCGTCTAATGTGTGACTGCTCTCATAGAAGGTGGCCTGGAATCCCAGGGAGTGGGGGTTGCTCACCATCACCTAGGGGTGGGGGGAAGAGAAGCTGAGGCTGTACAGAGCCAGCAGGCAGACAGGGTGACAACCCCCCAGAGTGACGCCAGCACACCTTCAGATGAAAAACCAGGCCCCGTCGTGGTGGCTCACACCTGTAATCCCAGCAATATGAGAGGCCGAGGCAGGTGGATCATTTGAGGTCAGGAGATCGAGACCAACCTGGCAAACATGGTGAAACCCTGTCTCTAGTGAAAATACAAAAATTAGCCAGGCATGGTGGCAGGAGCCTGTAATCCCAGCTGCTTGGGAGGCTGAAGCAGAAGAATTGTGTGAACCCGGGAGGCAGAGGTTGCAGTGAGTTGAGATTGCATCACTGCATTCAAGATTCCCTCTCAAAACAAAAACAAAAACGAAAGACTGGCTGGGCGTGGAGGCTCACACCTGTAACCCCAGCACTTTGGGAGGCCGAGGCAGGCAGATCACCTGAGGTTGGGAGTTCAAGACCAGCCTGACCAACGTGGAAAAACCCCATCTGTACTAAAAATACAAAATTAGCCAGGTGTGGTGGCGCATGCCTGAAATCCCAGCTACTCAGAGGCTGATAGGGGCAACATGCTTGAACATGGGAGGTGCAGGCTGCAGTGAGCCAAGATCGCACCATTGTACTCCAGCCTGAGGAACAGGAGCGAAACTCTGTCTTAAAAAAATAAGGAAAAATTTAAAACACGAACTTGCTCTGCAAATGCGGCTGCAGGTGCAATCCCTGATGTGTCCCCCCTGCCCTGCTCCGCCCCAGCATCACCCACAGCCCCCAGCTGTGGCCTCGAAGCCCCGCAGTGCGGACAGCATGGATTTGCAGAGCCGTGAGCCTGGGCCTGTCCCGCAGAGGGAGACACAGAGGAGGGAGCCCTGGGTTTGAGCCAGAGGCAGCCTGCGGTGTCCCCCTGCAGGCCCTGGTCCCCTTGTATTTTGTGACACTCCCCCATATCCTCACAAAAGCCCTCCCCATTTTCAGTGTAATTACAGATATTCCTTGACTCATGACGGGGTCATAGTCCCATCAATCTATCATAAATGGGAAATATCAGCCAAGTGCAGTGGCTCATGTCTATAATCCCAGCACTTTGGGAGGCCAAGGTGGGAAGATTGCTTGAGTCCAGGAGTTCAAGACCAGCCTGGGCAACACAGCGAGATCCTGTCTCTACAAAGAAAAAAATAAAGTTGAAAATATACTAAGTTGAAAATGCATTTATTTATTTATTATTATTATTATTTTTGAGACGGAGTCTCGCTCTGTTGCCCAGGCTGCAGTACAGTGGTCCCATCTCGGCTCACTGCAATCTCTGCCTCCCAGGTTCAAGCGATTCTTCTGCCTCAACCTCCCGAGTAGCTGGGACTACAAGCACCCTACTACAACTAGCTAATTTTTGCATTTTTAGCAGAGGCAGGTTTTCACCATGTTGCCCAGGCTGGTCTTGAACTCCTGAGCTTAGGCATTCTGTCCACCTTAGCCTCCCAAAGTGCAGGCATTACGTGTGTGAGCCGCCATACCCGGCCCGCAAATGCATGCGATACACGTACCCTACCAAGCATTGGAGGTTAGCCCAGCCGACTTTAGATTGAGAACAAACCGAGCAGTACCGAAAGGAGAGCAAAACCCACTCACCCTTCCCCGCCTTGGATCATGACTTCAACGTTTCAGGGGTCCAGCCTTTCTGAATGTTTGTAGAAATAGATAACACATTCGGATAAATGTATCCATCTTTAAGTATACAATTCAATGGCATTTGGTAGATTCACATACTGTGCAGCCATCGCCACCACCCATTTTAAACTTTCTCCTCACCCCAGACAGAAACTCTGTCCTCATGAAGCAATAGTTTACCTGCTTTAAAATTTTTATTTACTTTTTTTATTTATTTATTTTGAGACTGAGTCTTGCTCTGTTGCCCAGGCTAGGGTACAATGGTGCGATCTCGGCTCACCACAACCTCTGCCTCCAGGTTCTAAGCAATTCTCCTGCCTCAGCCTCCTGAGTTGGGATTACAGGCGTGCGCCACCACACCCAGCTAATTTTTGTATTTTTAGTAGAGGTGGGGTTTCACCATGTAGGTCTGGCTGGTCTCGAACTCCTGACTTCGTGGTCCGCCCACCTCAGCCTCCCAAAGTGCTGGGATTGCAGGTGTAACCCACCACACCCTGCCTAAAGGTTTTATTTTTTAAGAGATAAGGTCCTGCTCTGTTACCCAGGCTGGAGTGCAGTGGCATGATCATAGCTCACTGTAGCCTCAACCTCCTGGGCTCAAGTGATCCTCCTGCCTCAGCCTCCCAAGTAGCTGGAACTACAGGTGCAAGTGACTGCATGTGGCTAATTTTTATCGTTTTTATAGAGACAGGGTCTCACTATGTTGCCCAGGCTGGTCTCAAACTCCTGGGTTCAAGTGATCCTCCCACCTCAGCCTCCTGAAGTGCTGGGATTAAGGGCATGAGCCACTGCACCTGGCCCTCATGCAGTTTATTGAATACTATACTAACAGTGAAAAACAGAAAGATTATATCAGTACTGGAAGCACGGTTTCTACTGAATGTGATCGTTTTTGTGCCACTGTAAAGTCAAAAAACTGTGGAACCATCTGCACTTGCAACTAATGTTAGGCTTAGACACATGGATTTTAGATCCAGAAACAAGCCCTTCCTGCTGGGTCAGGGAAGGCTGCAGGGGTCAGCGCTCTTAGCTGCTAGCAAGAGAAGCCAACTAAGCCTGAGTTAAGAAAATGAGGCCAGGCACTGTGGCTTATACCTGCAATCCCAGCACTTTGGGAGACTGAGGTGGGTTGATCACCTGAAGTCAGGAGTTCGAAACCAGCCTGAACAACATGGTGAAACCCCATCTTACTAAAAATACAAAAATTAGCCAGGCATGGTGGCATGCATCTGTAATCCTAGCACTTGGGAGGCTGAGGCAGGAAAATCGCTTGAACCTGGGAGGCAGAGGTTGCAATGAGCTGAGATTGTGCCACTGCACTCCAGCCTGGGTGACAGAGCAGACTCTGTCTCAAAAAAAAAAAAATAAAGAAAGAAAGAAAGAAAAGTAAAGAAAAAGAATTTATGGCCAGCTCAGAAGGATGGAGGAGTCACAGAGGCAGCACGAGAGATGACAGGTGGCCAGCTGGACAGCCATAGCCTCATCATGCCCAAACATGCAGAGGCCACCTGGGGCAAGACACAGAAACGGCCGGGCGTGGTGGCTCACGCCTGTGATCCCAGTGCCTTAGGGGGCTGAGGTGAGTGGATCACTTGAGACTAGGAGTTCAATATCAACCTGGCCAACATGGCGAAACCCCATCTCCAGTAAAAATATAAAATTAGGCCCAGCGCGGTGGCTCATGCTTGTAATCCCAGTACTTGGGAGGCTGAGTTGGGTGGATCATGAGGTCTGGAGTTCGAGACCAGCCTTTCCACTATGGTGAAACCCTGTTTCTACTAAAAAATACAAAAATCAGCTGGGCATGGTGGTGCACGCCTGTAGTCCCAGCTACTCAGGTGGCTGAGGCAAGAGAATCACTTGAACCTAGGAGGTGAAGGTTGCAGTGAGCCAAGATCATGCCACTGCACTCCAGCCTGGTGACAGAGTGAGACTCTGTCTCAAAAATACATATATACACAAAATTATCCAGGTGTGGTTTCGGGTGCCTGTAATCCCAGCTACTTGGGAGGCTGAGGCAGGAGAACTGCTTGAGGCTGGGAGGCAGAGGTTGCAGTGAGCTAAGTTCACACCACTGGACACCAGCCTGATTGACAGAGTGACTCTGTCTCAAAAAAAAAAAAAAGATACATAGAGATGGTTTCTATGCAGAATCGTGGTGAGTGAGCATCTCTCCTTGCGGGGGGATGCCAGGGGATTTCCAAAATCTGGGCGTGGGCACCGGGCATGTGGCTGAGAATCCTAGGCAGCAGAAACATCCAGATGTACTTACCAGAGGAATCAGGGATGCGCCTGGCTGAGGTATCAACGAAGCCGTCAGTTGCAGCTGGCTGTTCATGTCGATGCTATACATCCTGTGTATAAATTCTCCCGTCAGAAACTCTATCTAGTTAGAAAGGCAAAGAAGGAAGAAAATCATGCTCCTGTTCCCAAAAGGAAAGGGCACGGAGGCGGGAAGGTGGAAGGGAAGTTCCGGGTGCTGCAGCCTGAATCTCCACTTGGGCCGCCGTCTTCCCACTAGACTCTATACTTGCAGAAGGGGCTGGAGATGGGCACAATGCCAGCCCCTCCCTTCTCTCCAGATGTATCCCCCAATCCTGACATTCACAGTAATTGCTTCTTTCTGTTCCTTTATTTTTTTTGAGACAGAGTCTTGCTCGGTCACCCAGGCTGGAGTGCAGTGGATGCAATCACGGCTCACTGCAGCCTTGACCTCTCGGGCTCGAGCGATCATCTCTCCTCAGCCTCCTGAGTAGCCAGGACTACAGACGTGCACCACTATTCCTGGCTAATTAAAAAATTTTTTTTTTTGTAGAGACAAGGTCTTACTGTGTTGCCAGGCTGGTCCCAAACTCCTGGGCACAAGCAATCCTCCTGTCTCAGCCTGCCAAAGTGCTTGGTGTTACAGGTGTGAGCCACTGTGCCTGGCGTTTTTCTGTTTCTTTAGAGTAGAGCTGCCCTAGTATGCATGTCAAGACCATAACTATTCCCCAGCACTGTTATGTCTTTTAAGCCTCTTTCAATCTCCAGGTTTGTTGGCTGGGTTGAGTTCTCACACCTGTAATCTTGGCGTGAGAAGATCACTTAAGTTCAGAGGTTTGAGATCAACCTGGACAGCACAGGGAGACTCTTGTCTCTACAAAAACTAATTTTTTTTTTTTTTTATTCTACCCAGGCTGGAGTGCAGTGGCATGATCTCAGCTCACTACAACCTTCGCCTCCTGGGTTCAAGCCATTCTTCTGCCTCAGCCTCCCAAGTAGCTGGCACATGTGACCACACTCAGCTAATTTTTGTATTTTTAGTAGAGACAGGGTTTCACCATGTTGGCCGGCCTGGTCTCGAACTCCTAACCTCAGGTGATCCACCCACATCAGTCTCCCAAAATGCAGGGATTGGGATCACAGGTATGAACCACCGTGCCCGGCCAAAAATTAAAATTTTAAAAAAGACACAATCTATAAGTTTCTCCTCTATCCCTTTTCCTTTCTTTATTATTATTTTTTATTTATTTATTTATTTTTGAGACAGAGTCTCACTCTTGTCGCCCAGGCTGGAGTGCAGTGGCATGATCTGGGCTCACTGCAACCTCCGCCTCCCAGGTTCAAGTGATTCTCTTGCCTCAGCCTCCTGAGTAGCTGGAATTACAGGTGCCTGCCACCACACCCGACTAATTTTTGCATTTTTGGTAGAGAGGGGGTTTCTCCTTGTTGGTCAGGCTGGTCTCAGACTCCTGACTTTGGGATCCACCTCTCGGCCTCCCAATGTGCTGGGATTACAGGCGTGAGCCACCGTGGCCGGCCTATCCCTTTTCCTTTCTATGGATGTTGGAAGACGCCATGCTGTTGGGCCTGTAGCATTTCTCAAAGTCTGGATTTCCCTGGTGCAGGCAAACCCTTTCTCTGTCTTTTGCATTTGTGGCATATTTGCAGCTGGACTGATGCTTGCCCCATCAGATTAGAGTTTGATTGTGTTGGCAAGATTCAATGGGTGATGTGATTGGTCTCTTATTGGTGATGAATACTATTGTCTGTCTTATTTTGTTAATTTTTTTATTAGTTTTTTAGAAATGGGAGTCTCATTTTGTCACCCAGACTGGAGTGCAGTGACTCCATCATAGCCTCAAACTCCTGGGCTCAAGCAATCCCCACACCTCACCCTCCTGAGCAGCTTAGACCACACACCACCGTGCCCAACTTTTTTTTCTTTTTTTCCTTTTTTTTGTAAAGATGGGGTTTCACCATGTTGGTCAGGCTGCTCTTGAACTCCCGATCTCAGGTGATCCGCCCGCCTTGGCCTCCAAAGTGCTTGGATTACAGGCGTGAGCCACGACGCCCAGCTGAATTTGTCTTTTTAAAAAAGAGTGCATTGAACATTGATGTAAACAGTTAGGATCACATACAGTGCACCTCCCAATGTGGAATTCAGGATCCATGAGAAGTGCCTGGATATTCACAAGGCACTTCTGGAAATCAAAAGCTGGAAAGGCTGTGTCCCGCAGTGGGGTCAGTATTTCCACCATCCCTGGGCTCCTGAACATGAGGGCCGCCGCCTCCGACCAGATGGGTTGGTCTGCAAACTAAGAAGAAAGTGATTCCTGAGATCTATTCATTCTAATTGTTTTTTTGGAGATATAAATTTTATTTCATGATGCAGATTTAAAGAAGCTAGAGGGAAGAAAGAAAATAAAGAGAGAACGAGAAAGGGCCAGGTGCGGTGGCTCACACCTGTAATCTCAACACTTTGGGAGGCCGAGGTGGGTGGATCACGAGGTCAGGAGTTCAAGACCAGCCTGGCCAACACGGAGAAACCCCGTGTCTACTGAAAATATAAAAATTAGCCGGGTATGCTGGTGAACACCTGTAATCCCAGCTACTCTGGAGGCTGAGGCAGGATAATCACTTGAACCTGGGAGGCAGAAGTTGCAGTGAGCCAAGATTGAGCCACTGCACTCCAGCCTGGGTGACAAAGTGAGACTCCATCTCAAAAAAAAAAAAAAAAAAAAAGAGAAAGAGAAAGGAAGGAGAAAGGGCTGGGGGAGGGAGGAAACACAGTCATATGAAACTTGTGATCCAACTATTCTTCAGCATCATTCATCCTTTGGTAATTATTCTTTTTTTCTTTTGTTGAGATGGAGTCTCACTCTGTTGCCCAGGCTGGAGTGCAGCAGCACGATCTCGGCTCACTGCAACCTCTACCTCCCAGGTTCAAGCCATTCTCCTGCCGAACAAGTAGCTGGGATTACAGGCACACGCCACCATGCCCAGGTAATCTGCATATTTTTAGTAGAGACGGGGTCTCACTATGTTGCCCACGCTGGTCATGACTCCTGGCACCAAAGTGCTGGAATTGCAGGAAGGAGCCACTGTGCCTGGCCAAAATAATTCTTTTATTTTAAATTTTTGTTAGTTTATTATTTTAAGACACAGAGTTTCATACTTATGATCTAACTACTCTTCAGCTTCATTCATCCTTTGGTAATTATTTTTTTTTTTCTTTTTTTGAGATGAAGTCTCACTCTCACCAGGCTGGAGCACAGTGGTGCGATCATAGCTCACTGAAACGTCAACCTCCTGGGCTCAAGTGATCCTCCTGCCTCAGCCTCCCAAGTAGGCAAGACTACAGGTGTGCACCACCACACCCAGCTAATTTTCTTTTTCTTTTAGACAGAGTCTTGCTCTGATGCCCATGCTGGAGTGCAGTGGCACGATCTTGGCTCGTTGCAACCTCTGTCTCCCGGGTTCAAGCAATTCTCCTGCCTCAGCCTCCGAAGTAGCTGGGATTACAGATACCCACCACCACGCCTGGCTAATTTTTGTATTTTTAGTAGAGACGGGGTTTCACCATGTTGGCCAGGCTGGTCTTAAACTCCTGACCTCAGGTGATCTGCCTGCTTTGGCCTCCCAAAGTGCTGGGATTATAGGTGTGAGCCACTGCACCTGGCCAAAATTTTAAATTTTTTTTCTAGAGATGTGGTCTCCTTATGTTACCCAGTCTGGTCTTGAACTCCTGGCCTCAAATAATCCTTCTGCCTTGGCCTCCCAGAGCTCTGGGATTACAGGTGGGAGCCACTGCACATAGCCTAATACTTTTTTTTTTTTTTTTTTTTGAGATAGAGTCTCACTCTGTCGCCCAGGCTGGAGTGCAGTGGTGCGATCTTGGCTCACTGCAACCTCCCCCTCCTGGGTTCAAGTGATTCTCCTGCCTCAGCCTCCTGAGTAGCTGGAATTACAGGTGCCTGCCACCACGCCCAGCTAATTTTTGTATTTTTAGTAGAGATGGGGTTTCACCATGTTGGCCAGGCTGGCCTTAAACTCCCGACCTTGTGATCTGCCCCGCTCAGCCTCCCAAAGTGCTGGGATTACAGGCATGAGCCACCACGACTGGTGCCTAATTCTTATTCACAGATCATGGATGGGAGCTATGGAACCTCTCCCCAGAATACATGCTGGCCCCATCAGAACGTCAGGGTTAAGTCCTAAGAGATGGTTCCTCTGTTTGTGCTCCACACCCAAATAATCCGTCTTAATCCACAGTCAGGCAACTTGCAGGCATTCTAGTGGCTGTAGTCTAGCTGCAAAAACACTGAAGTAGAAGTCTGTAGACCCCAGGGACTCTTTTGGCTCAGCCACTAACAACTTGATGTGGCCTTGGGAAAAAAAGAAGCTGGAGCGACGATGCCTATAATCCCAGCACTTTAGGAGGTCGAAGTGGGAGGATTGCTTGAGCCCAGGAGTTCAAGAGCAGCCTGGGCAACACAGCAAGACCCCATCTCTACAAAAAAATTCAAAAAATTATCCAAGCATGGCGGTGTCCCCCTATAGTCCCAGCTACTTGGGAGGCTGAAGTGGGAGGATCATCTGAGACCCGAAGGTCAAGACTGCAGTGAGCCAAGATCACGCCACTGCACTCAAGCCTGGGGTTCGAAGTGAGACACTGTCTCAAAAAAGAAAAAAACGAAAGCTAGAGCTTTTGTTTTCTCATTTTAAATGGTGGATGATATTATCTCCTTCACGGAGTTACTGTGAGGATAGAAATACAATTAATTTTTTTTCATCTCCTTTTGGAAATACAGTTAGATAGACATACTGGCTGGACGCAGTGGCTCACGCCTGTAATGCCAGCACTTTGGGAGGCTAAAGTGGGTGGATCACTTGAGGTCAGGAGTTCAAGAACAGTCTGGCCAACATGGTGAAACCCTGACTCCACTAAAACTACAAAACTTAGCCCAGCATGGCAGCACGCACCTATAATCTCAGCTACTCAGGAAGCTGAGGCAGGAGAATCATTTGAACCTAGGAGGTGGAGGTTGCAGGGAGCCTAGATCATCCCACGGCACTCCAGCGGGACTCCATCTCACACACACACACAAAAAAGCCAGGTGTGGTGGCTCATGCCTGTAATCCCAGCACTTTGGGAGGCTGAGGTGGGTGGATTACCTGAGGTCAGGAGTTCAAGACCAGCCTAGCCAATAGGGAGAAACCCCATCTCTACTAAAAATACAAAATCAGCCAAGCGTGGTGGCGCATGCCTGTAACCCCAGCTACTCGGCAGGTCCTGAGGCAGGAGAATCGCTTGAACCTGGGAAGCGGAGGTTGCAGTGAGCCGCGCCATTGCATTCTAGCCTGGGCAACAAGAATGAAACTCCGTCTCAATAATAATAATAATAATAATTAGATAGGCATAGTGCACAAGATAATATCAGATGACACTTGTGCCACCACTTAGTACCACTTTGAGCACAGACAGACGACGTAGGTCTCTCTGCCTCAGTTTTTCCACCTGTCAAATAGGAACCATATGAGGATCTACTCCTAAGATGACGCTCAAGGCTAAATAATGTAACCCACAAAGGTACCTCGACCAGCACCTCCTGCATTTTAAATACTCTTCCCTTTTAGCTGTTGTTGTTGTTACTGTTATTATTTTACTAACTGGAGGGATTTCTAGCCTGCAAAAAAAGGATCAGAAGTTTGTGAACAAGACAATTATTCTTTTTTTTTTTTTTTTGAGACGGAGTTTCGCTCTTGTTACCCAGGCTGGAGTGCAATGGCGCGATCTCGGCTCACCACAACCTCCGCCTCCTGGGTTCAGGCAATTTTCCTGCCTCAGCCTCCTGAGTAGCTGGGATTACAGGCACGCACCACCGTGCCCAGCTAATATTTTGTATTTTTAGTAGAGATAGGGTTTCACCATGTTGACCAGGATGGTCTCGATCTCTTGACCTCGTGATCCACCCGCCTCGGCCTCCCAAAGTGCTGGGATTACAGGCGTGAGCTACCGCGCCCGGCTTGACAATTATTCTTTTTTAAAAAATTTCTTTTTCTTTTCTTTTTTTAGTGTAGCACCGAAGGTAGACAGTCATTCCTTATCAACTTCATAACCTCACTTTTTCTTTTCTTTTCTTTTCTTTTTTTTTTTTTTCACTCTGCCTCCCAGCTCAAGTGATTCTCCGGCTTAGTCTCCCAAGTAACTGGGATTACAGGCGCCCACCACCGCACCCGGCTAATTTTTGTATTTTTAATAGAGGCGGGGTTTCACCATGTTGTCCAGGCTGGTCTGGAACTCCTGACCTCAGGTGATCCACCCACCTCAGCCTCCCAAGGCATGAGCCACCTCCCTCAGCCCATAACCCCAGTTCCTTTTTACCTACTTTGATTACGGAACTTGGCACGACACCCAGATTCCCATAATACAAATTGTCCTCCCGAGTTATAACTGCCAGTTCGTTTTCATCTGAGAAAAACAGAACAAGACAAAACAAAAATTGAAATGCTGGTCATTTCCGTGTACAAAAAGATAAGCATGGCCAGGTGCGGTGGCTCAGGCTTGTAATTCCAGCACTTTGAGAGGCTGGGGCGGGCAGATCACTTGAAGCCAGGAGTTCGAGACCAGCCTGGCCAACATGGTGAATCCCCCTCTCTACTAAAAATACAAAAATGAGCTGGGTGGGGTGGCGCGAACCTGTAGTTCCAGCCACTCAGAAGGCTGAGGCAGGAGAATCTCTTAACCCAGGAGGCAGAGGTTGCAGTGAGCAGAGGTCACGCCATTGCACTCCAGCCTGGGCAATAAGATTGGAAATCCATCTCAAAAAAAAAAAAACTAACATGACTGCTATTTTCTGGTTATAATCACAACGTTCATGTAGAAAAGCCAAGCAATATGAAAAAATATAAAGTTTTTAAAAATTGCTCCAAATTGGATCAGCAAACCTTTTTTCTTTTGAGACAGACAAGGTCTTGCTCTGCTGCCCGGGCTGGTGTGCAGTGGCATAATCACAGGTGACGGCAGCCTCGACCTCCCGGACTCACTCTGTGCTCCTGCCTCCTGAGGAGCTGGGACTACAGGTGCACACCCCTGCACCCAGCTAATTTTTTAAAATTGTTTTTATAGAGGCGAGGTCCAACTGTGTTGCCCAGGCTGGTCTCGAACTCCTGGCCTCAAGTGATCCTCCCATCTCAGCCTCCTCCGTAGCTGGGAGTATAGGTGTGTTCCACCATGCCCAGCTAGTTTTTTGTATTTTTTGTAGAGTTGGGATCTCACTATGATCCCCAGGCTGGTCTTGAACTTTTAGGCTCAAGCAATCCTCCTGCCTCAGCCTCCCAAAGTGCTGGGATTATAGGCGTGAGCCACTGTGCCTGGCCAAAATTTTTTTTAAGGGAAATTTGCACACAGAGACAGACGTGCACAGAAGGACGTTGGTTGTCTGTAAGTCAAGGGATGCCTGAGCCAGGAGAGAGGCTGTAGACAGATTCTTCCCCGGAGCCTCCAGACGGAGCCCAGCCTGAAGATACCAGACTTTACTCTTCCAGCCTCCCAACTGTGTGACATGCATGCATTCATTCATTCATTCATTCATTCATTGTTTCACTCTGTCGCCCAGGCTGCAGTGCAGTGGCGTCATTGCAGCCTTATCCTCCCTGGCTCAAGCAGTCCTCCCACCTCAGCCTCCAGAGTAGCTTGGGAACACAAGCACATGCAAACATGCCTAGCTAACGTTTTTTTTTCTGAGATGGAGTCTTGCTCTGTCCCCTAGTCTGGAGTGTAGTGGCCCAATCTCAGCTCACTGCAACCTCTACCTTCTGGGTTCAAGCAATTATCCTGCCTCAGCCTCCTGAGTAGCTGGGATTACAGACACCCGCCACCATGCCTGGTTAATTTTTGTATTTTTAGTAGAGACAGGGTTTCACCATGTGGGCCAGGCTGGCCTCGAACTCCTGACCTCGTGATCCACCTACCTCAGCCTCCCAAAGTGCTAGGGTTACAGGTATGAGCCACCTCGCCCAGCCTTGTACTATTTTATTAGAGACGGGGTTTCATCATGTTAGCCTGGCTGGTCTCGACCTCCTGACCTTAAGTGATCTTCTCATTCACCCTCCCAAAGTACTGGGATTACAGACATGACCCACAGCGTCTGGCCTGAGACAACAAATTTGTCTTGTTCTAAGCCATCCAGTTTGTGGCACTTTGTCACAGCATGCCCAGCAAAGTGATACCCAAGGAATAATCCATTTCGTTATTAAAGGACGTGAATGCTCATGCCCTCAGTCATGCCTGAATGTGTAATAATTAGGTTTTGGCCAGGAGCAGAGGCTCATGCCTATAATCCCAGCACTTTGGAAGGCTGAGATGGGAGGATCACTTGAAGCCCGGAATTGGAGGCCAGCCTGGCCAACATGGTAAGACTCCATCTCCACACACGCACAAAAATTAGTTGGGCATGGTAGCGTGCACCTGCAATCCCAGCTATTCAGGAGGCTGAGGTGGGAGGATTGCTGGAGCCTGGGAGTAAGAGGCTGCAGTGAGCTATGACTGTACCACTGCACTGCAGCCTGGGCAACATACGAAGTCCCTGTCTGTGGAAAAACAAAAACAAAAACGGGGTGTGGTTTGATTTTGGGGGGGGTTTTGTTTCGTTACTGTTACTGTTGTTTTTCGAGATGGAGTCTTGCTCTGTGTCCAGGCTGGGGTGCAGTGGTGCGGTCTCGGCTCACTGCAACCTCCGTCTTCTGTGTTCAAGTGATTCTCCCACCTCAGCCTCCCGGGTAGCTGGGATTACAGGTGTGCACCAGCACACCCGGCTCATTTTTGTATTTTTAGTAGAGACGGGGTTTCACCATGTTGGCCAGATTGGTCTCGAACTCCTGACCTCAGGAGATCCACCCGCCTCTGCCTCCCAAAGTGCTGGGATTACAGGCGTGAGCCACTGTGCCCGGTTGATATCATGTTTCGGCTGGGCTGGGTCTGGCAGATGTGTGGTTAATAAGCCAGGTCTAAATATTTCCAGGCTACCGGTGGGTCGGGCACGCACTGACGGCAATGTTGTGGATGGTGACATTGGCTTCGAACATGGAAGAAAACAAGGTCTGGTCTCCTTTTTTCACCCGGACGGTGTCGACGAGCTGACCTAGGAGATAACAGGACAGGTACATGAGGCCCCGTGTATATCCTGGGAAAGGGGATGCCAACTGCTGGGACCCCAGACCCCCTGCCACCACCCAGCCCACCTGGCCAGTGGCTCTTCCGTGTTCCTTACAGCTTTTGAGAGGTTCGCTATTCAAAGGAGAATGAATCAATGCAGGCCTGGTGCACAGTTTTGTTAAATATGAGAAGGAATATGCTTTGGTTTAAGAAAATCCATAGCTGGGCATGGTGGCTTGCGCCTGTAATCCCAGCACTTTAGCAGGCTGAGGTGGGAGGATCACTGGAGGTCAGGAGTTCGAGGCCGTCCTGGCCAACATAGTGAAATCCCATCTCTACTAAAAATACAAAAATTAGCCAGGTATGGTGGCACATGCCTGTAGTCCCAGCTACTCGAGAGGCTGAGGCCGGAGAATCACTTGTTCCTGGGAGGCGGAGGTTGCAGTGAGCCGAGGCCATGCCATTGCACTCCAGCCCAGCCTGGGTGATAGAGTGAGACTCCGTCTAAAAAATAAAAATAAAAAAATAAGAAAACCTGACCCTTCTGCCAGGTGTGGGGGTGCATGCCTGTAATCCCAGCACTTTGGGAGGCTGAGATGGGCGGATTACTTGAGGTCAGGAGTTCAAGATCAGCCTGGCCAACGTGGTGAAACCTTGCCTCTACTAAAAATACAAAAATGAACTGGGTGTGGTTGCACGTGACTGTAATCCCAGCTACTTGGGAGACGGAGGCAGGAGAATCGCTTGAACCCAGGAGGAGGAGGTTGCAGAGCCAAGATCGCGCCACTGCACTCCAGCCTGGGGGACAGAGCCAGACTCCATTTCAAAAAAAAAGAAAAGACAGCTTGACCCCCACTAGTCTTCTCTGTAAGCAGGCTCAGAGGGATGGCCGTGAAGTTTTTTGTCGACCAGGGGATTGAACACAATGAAATGTCTTCTAATACAGGTGAGCACTATAAGGAATAAAACAGGTCCTGTTTGGCAGCTCTCATCTGTAACCCCAGCACTTTGGGAGGCTGAGGCTGGAGGATCACTTGAGCCCAGCTGTTTTGAGACCAGCCTGGGCAACAGAGTGAAAACCCATCTCTACAAAAAATAAGTTAGTCATGCATGGTGGTGCACCTGTGGTCCCAGCTACCGGGAGGCTGAAGCAGGAGGACTGCTTGAGCCCGAGAGGTGGAGACTGCGGTGAGTCACAATTGCACCACTGTGCTCCAGCCTGGATGACAGAGTGAGACCCTGTCTTCAAAACAAACAAAGAAAAAAATCCCATTGTGAGGATAAAACAGGCTGAGTTCTCCACTGCCCTTATATGCAAGAAAAAACGAAAAACAAACAAACAAACAAAAAAAACAGGCTGAGTACAGTGGCTCACAGCCATAATATCCAGAGTTTGGGAGGCTAAGGCAGGAGGACTGCTTGAAGCCAGGAGTTTGAGACCAGCGTGGGCAACATAGGGGGACCCAGTCCCTACAAATAAACACAAAATTAGCCAGGCATGGTGGCACATGCTTGTAGCCAGCTACCCTGGAGGCTGAGGTGGGAGGATCGTTTGAGCCCAGGGAAGGTGGAGGCTGCAGTGAGCTATGATAGCACCTCTGCACTCCAGCCTGGGTACAGTAGTACAGTCAGGACTCAGCGCAGCCTGCACCTCCACAGAGTAACACCCTGTCTCAAAAAAAAAGAAGAAGTCTGGCGGCTGGGCGCGGTGGCTCACGCCTGTAATCCCAACACTTTGGGAGGCCGAAGTGGGCGGATCACGAGGTCAGGGGATCAACACCATCCTCACCAACATGGTGAGACTCTGTCTCTACTAAAAAAACAAAAAAATTAGCTGGGCTTGGTGGCGCATGCCTGTAGTCCCAGCTACTTGGGAGCTGAGGCAGGAGAATCGCTTGAACCCAGGAGGCGGAGATTGCAGTGAGCCTAGATCGGGCCACTGCACTACAGCCTGGGTGACAGTATGAGGCTCTGTCTCAAAAAAAATGCTGGGCAAGGTGGCTCACGCCTGTAATCCCAGCACTTTGGGAGGTAAAGACGGGTGGATTACAAGGTCAGAAGTTCGAGACCAGCCTGGTCAATGTGGCGAAACCCCGTCTCTACTAAAAATACAAAAATTAGCTGGGCATGGCGATGCATTCCTGTAATCCCGGCTACTCGGGAGGCTGAGGCAGGAGAATCGCTTGAACCAGGGAGGCGGAGGTTGCAGTGAGCTGAGATTGCGCTGTTGCACTCTAACCTGGGTGGCAGGGCAAGACTCCGTCTCAAAAAAAAGAAAATGTAGATTTACTGTACATGAACTAAAGTATCCCAGGAATGTAACTATTCGCCTTCCCCACATCAATGAAATGTTAAATACGATGCCTCCTGAAACTCTGGAAAAGCAGCCTCAGACGTGTCAGACTAGCGATTTTCCTAGACGCGCCCTACAGCTGGCAGAATAAATCTTGATGGAGATTCTTGTCACTGTCACTAATTCGTCATCACTGTATGCCCGGCCCTAAGTATCTCGCAAGCCAGGAAGCTAGGGGAGGACGCAGAGAGATCCATTGAATCACTATGGGCTTGTGGTCCACTCTGAACATGGAAGAGAAAAACTAACTGAGTGGTCAAAGGGTTACTCCTTCCCTTCCCCTTATCGAGGCTGTACCCATCCCCTCTGGAGGAGGCCACCGGGCAGCAGCCCCACCCTGGGCCTCTGGAGTCACCTGCATTATGGGAAAACAGCAGGCTGTGCTCGAACCACAGAAGCAGGATGCCTCTCTGGCCAGGGACGATGACGATGTCGAGAGTCCCGTTATAGTCAAATGACAGCCCTAAACTCCGGTTGAGGGGGTGGTCTGAGTACTTCAACATGCCCTGGGGAGAAAAGACAGCATTCAGCCTCTCCCCAGACCTTACTGTGGAGTCCTGATGAGGGCAGAGGAGTCCAGCCAGCAGGAGCAGGGGAAAGCAAAGAAAGCAGAGAAGCCACAATTCTGCCTTTCTGTTGTATTTTATTTTATTTATTTATTTGTTGAGACGGAGTCTCACCCTGTCACCCAGGCTGGAGTGCAGTGGCGTGATCTCGGCTCACTGCAACCTCTGCCTCCCGGGTTCAAGTGATTCTCCTGCCTCAGCCTCCTGAGCAGGTGGGAGTATAGGCACCCACCACCGCGCCTGGCTAATTTTTCTATTTTTAGTAGAGACGGGGTTTTCACCATGTTGGCCAGGATGGTCTCGATCTCTCGACCTCATGATCCACCCGCCTCGGACTCCTGAAGTGCTGGAATTATAGGCGTGAGCCACCGCGCCCGGCCTCTTATTTTTATTAAATACAACTTTACTGTTTTGCTAGGGTTACGTTTCAGTTTAACCATTGAAAATTTAGCTCTGAATGGAGAATTACTCCAAGTGTCAAATGTACAATGCATTTTGAAGACTTATTTATTTTATTTTTGAGATAGAGTCTGGGTCTCATGCAAAGGCCAGAGTGCAGTGGCGCGATCTCGGCTCACTGCACCCTCCACCTCCTGGGTTCAAGCGATTCTCCTGCCTCAGCCTCCCAAGTAGCTGGGATTACAGGCACCTGCCACCATGCCTGGCTAATTTTTTTTGTGTTTTTAGTAAAGATGGGATTTCAGTATTTGGCCAGGCTGGTTTCAAACTCCTGACCTCAAATGATCTGCCCACCTCGGACTTCCAAAGTGCTAGGATTACAGGTGTGAGCCATTGTGCCTCGCCACATTTTGAAGATGTAGTACAGAAAAATGTAAACTGTCTTATCCGTGAGTTGTTTATATTGATTACGTACTGAAATGGGACTTTTGGGCCAGACACAGTGGCTCACGCCTGTAATCCCAGCACTGTGGGAGGCCGACGTAGGGGGATTACTTGAGGTCAGTAGTTCAAGACCAGCCTGGTCAACATGGCAAAACCCTATCACTACTAAAAATACAAAAATGACCTGGGCTTGGTGGTGGGCACCTGTAATCCCAGCTATTCAGGAGGCTGAAACATGAGAATCATTTGAGTCCGGGAAACGGAGGTTACATTGAGCCCTGATGACACCATTGCACTCCAGCCTGGGTGACACAGTGAGAATCTGTCTCACAAAAATAAAAAAAGAAATGATACTATTTCTACTGAGGCCCAGAACTGTGGCGCACATCTGTAATCCCAGGACTTTGGGAGGCCAAGGTGGGCGGATCGCCTGAGCTCAGGAGCTTGAGACCAGCCTGGCCAACGTGGTGAAACCCCGTTTCTACAGAAATATAAAAAACAATTAGCCAGGCATGGTGTTGTGCGCCTGTAATCCCAGCTACTCAGGAGGCCAAGGCAGGAGAATCACTTGTAGGCAGGAGAATCACTTGAACCCAGGCAGCAGAGGTTGCAATGAGCCAAGATTGTGCCGCTGCACTCCAGCCTGGGTGACGGAGAGAGACTCCATCTCAAAAAAAAATAAATAATAACTATTAATTTAAAAAATACATTATTAATACGGTTTGGCTGTGTGTCCCCAGCCAAATCTCATCTTGAATTGTAATCTCCATGTGTTGGAGGAGGGGCCTGGTGGGAGGTGATTGAATTATGGAGGCGGGCTTTCCCCCTTGCTGTTCTCTTGATAGTAAGTGAGTCATTAGGAGATCTGATGCTTTAAAAGTGGCACTTTCGGCAAGGCATGGTGGCTCACACCTGTAATCCCAGCACTCTGGGAGCCCAAGGCAGGCAGATCACGAGATCAGGAGCTCAAGACCATCCTGGCCAACATGGTGAAACCCCAAAAATTAGCTGGGTGTGGTGGCGGGCACCTGTAATCCCAGCTACTCGGGAGGCTGAGGCAGGAAAATCACTTCAGGGAGGCGGAGGTTGCAGTGAGCCGAGATCGCGACACTGCACTCCAGCCTGGGTGACAGAATGAGACTCTGTCTCAAAAAATAAATAAATAATTTTTTTTTTTGAGATGGAGTCTCGCTCTTGTCTTTATTTTTTGAGACGGAGTCTCGCTCTTGTCACCCAGGCTGGAGTGCAGTGTCACGATCTCAGCTCACTGCAACCTCCGCCTCCCGTAATTCTCCTGCCTCAGCCTCCTGAGTAGCTGGGATTACAGGTGCCCGCCACCACACCCAGCTAATTTTTGTATTTTTAGTAGAGACAGGGTTTCACCATGTTAATCAGGCTGGTCTCGAACTCCTGACCTTGTGATCTACCTGCTTCAGCCCACCCAAAGTGCTAGGATTAAAGGGGTGAGCCACCGTGCCCATCCATAAATAAATTTTTTTAAATTTGTGAGTTGTAACAAAAACCTGGGCTTGGGCAAAGGTCATCTGAGTAGTTCTTCCCTGTATTAAGTTACTTACCTTCCCTTGATCAACTACAAGCATCCCAACCTGTGACAAAGAAAAAAACTGGAAGATTCCACCTAAAGACCCGGTGATTTCTGCCTATGAAACAAACAGAAAATACTTCATATAAATAAATCTTAATATGCATGTGTTTGTCAATTTCAGTTCAGGCCAGGCTCGGTGGCTCATGCCCGTAATTCCAGCACTATGGGAGGATGAGGTGGGCAGATCATGAGGTCAGGAGTTCGAGACCAGCCTGTCCAGTATGGTGAAACCCTGTCTGTACTAAAAAATATAAAAATTAGCTGGGCATGGTGGCGTGCACCTGTAGTCCCAGCTATTTGGGAGGCTGAGGCAGGAGAATCACTTGAGCCTGAGAGGTGGAGGTGGCAGTGAGCCGAGATAGCGCCACTGCACTCCAGCATGAGCGACAGAGTGACACTCTGTTTAAAAAAAAAAAAATGGGCCAGGCGCGGTGGCTCATGCCTGTAATCCTAGCACTTTGGGAGGCCGAGGTGGGTGGATCACCTGAGGTCAGGAGTTCAAGACCAGCCTGGCCATCATGGTGAAACCCCATCTTTAAAAATTAATAATAATAATATTTCTTTAAAAATTTGGCCAGATGTGGTGACTCATGCCTGTAATCCCAGTGCTTTGGGAGGTGGAGGCGGGTAGATCATGAGGTCAGGAGTTCAAGACCAGCCTGGCCAAGATGGTGAAACCCTGTCTCTACTAAAAATACAAAAATTAGCCGGGCATGGTGGTGGGCACCTGTAATCCCAGCTACTCTGGAGGCTGAGGCAGGAAAATCACTTCAACCCAGGAGGCAGAAGTTGCAGTGAGCCAAGATCGTGCCACTGCACTCCAACCTGGGTGATAGAGCAAGACTCTATCTCAAAAAAAAAATAATAATACTTTAAGTTCAGATTAATAAGTTATAATGAAGGAAAACTATTTATTTATTTATTTATTTTGAGATGGAGTCTTGCTCTTTTGCCCAGGCTGGAGCGCAGTGGCACGATCTCGGCTCACTGCACCCTCTGCCTCCCAGGTTCAAATGATTCTCCTGCCTCAGCCCCCTAAGTAGCTGGGACTACAGATGCCTGCCACCAGGCCTGGCCAAATTTTGCATTTTTAGTAGAGATGGGGTTTCACCATATTGGCCAGGCTGGTCTCAAACTTCTGACCTTGTGATCCACCACCTTAGCCTCCCAAAGTGCTGGGATTACAGGTGTGAGTCACTATGGCCTACCAGAAAGTCTTTTTTTAGAAAAACAAAACGAAAAAACAAATACTGCCCTCTGTGGAAATACAGCATGCCACCGAGCTTGGGGGCTCACGCTTGTAATCCCAGCGCTTTGGGAGGCCAAGGTGGGCAGATCACCTGAGGTCAGGAGTTCGAGACCAGCCTGGTCAACGTGGTGAAATCCCATCTCTACTTAAAATACAAAATTAGCTGGGCGTGGTGGGGCGCACCTCTAATCCCAGCTACTCAGGCGGCTGAGGCAGCAGAATCACCTGAACTGAGGAGGCAGAGGTTGCAGTGAGCCAGGATCGTGCCAGTGCCATCCAGCCTGAGTGACAGAGTGTGACCTTGTCTCAAGAAAAAAAAAAAGAAAAAGAAATATGGCACTCGGGGCAAAAACTTGAATTAAGACAGTTTTGGTCTAGGTATTTGGAGGAAATTGATATGACCCAGACTGCTAAAAGGCTGCCTGGGTCTTTCATTCCTGCCTGGGGCTCCTCATTGCTGACTGTTGGCTGGACAGCAAAGTGTCTAGCAGCTGACTTGTAACACGAGTCAAGAACCCCACCTAGGGAGAGTGAGATAGATTGCCAGAGCAGCCCGACTGGCTACCTCCAACAACTTGCAGAGAGATTTATTTATTTATTTATTTATTTATTTATTTATTTATTTATTTAGAGACGGAGTTTCGCTCTGTCGCTCACGCTGGAGTGCAGTGGCGCGATCTTGGCTCACTGCAACCTCTGCCTCCTGGGTTCATGCATTCTTCCCTGCCTCAGCCTTCCAAGTAGCTGGGACTACAGGCACCCACCACCATGCCTGGCTAATTTTTGTATTTTTTAAGTAGAGACAAGGTTTCGCCATGTTGGCCAGGATGGTCTTGAACTCCTGAACTCAGGTGATCTGCCCGTCTTGGCCTCCCAAAGTGCTGGGATTACAGGCATGAGCCACCGTGCCTGGCTGGTGTGTGTGTGTGTGTGTGTGTGTGTGTGTGTGTGTGTGTATAAATTTTCTTATACAAAAAAAATTTTTTTTTAAAGATGGGGTTTCACCATGATGGCCAGGCTGGTCTTGAACTCCTGACCTCAGGTGATCCACCCACCTCGGCCTCCCAATGTGCTAGGATTACAGGCGTGAGCCACCATGCCCGGCCGGTACATATATTTTTATTTTCACATTCTTACCAAATTTAACATACCTGTCTGTCATAGTGATACTTCCAAAAAATGAATCCCCCAGTATTCGAATAATATATGTAGGTCTGAGATATCTGATCTCCTCGAAAATAAGCAAAAACCAAATTACTGATCTCCTATTAAAAGAAAAAAGAAAGAAAAAATGAAAGGAAGATGCCAACAAGTGCACTCCTGAACATTATTCAAGAAATGAAAACATATCCGCACAAAAACCTGGATATCTGGACGTGACAGTTCATTTGGGGCTGTTTCTGACAGCCGAAAAGTGGATACATGCCAGACATGGTGGCTCACGCCTGTAATCCTAGCACTTTGGGAGGACGAGGCAGATGGATCACTTGAGGCCAGGAGTTCAAGACCAGCCTGGCCAACATGATGAAGCCCCATTTCTCCTAAAAAATACCAACATTAGGCAGGGAATGGTGGCTCAGGCCTGTAATTCCAGCACTTAGGGAGGCCGAGGTGGGCGGATCACTTGAGGCCAGGAGTTCAAGACCAGCCTGGCTAACATGGTGAAACCCCATCTCTACTAAAAATTAGCCAGACATGGTGGTATGCACCTGTAGTCCCATCTACTCAGGAGGCTGATCCAGGAGAATCACTGAAAGCTGGGAGGTGGAAGTTTCACCACTGCACAACGTGCCTGACCCTGCTTGCTTATTTATTACTTATTTATTTTATTTATTTATTTATTTATTTTTGAGACTGGGTCTCACTCTTGTTGCCCAGGCTGGAGTGCAATGGCCCAATCTTGGCTCACTGCAACCTCCGCCTCCCAGGTTCAAGGGATTCTCCTGCCTCAGCCTCCTGAGTAGCTGGGATTACAGGCATGAGCCACCACACCCAGCTAATTTTGTATTTTTAGTAGAGATGGGGTTTTTCCATGTTGGTCAGGCTGGTCTTGAACTCCTGACCTCAAGTGATCTGCCTGCCTTGGCCTCCCAAAGTGCTGCCATTACAGGTATGAGCCGCCATGCCCAGTCCGTTTTTTTTTTGTTTTTTTTTTTAAGACAAGGTCTTGTTCTGTCCCCCAGGCTGGAGTGCAGTGTTGCAATTATAACTCGCTGCAGTCTCAAACTCCTGGGCTCAAGGTATCCTCCCACCTCAGTCTCCAAGTAGCTGCGGTTACAGGCACACACCATTAGGCCTGGCAAAATTTTTTTTGTTTTTTGTTTTCGTTTTTTTTAAGACGGAGTCTCCCTCTGTTGCCCAGGCTGGAGTGCAGTGGCGCAATCTTGGCTCACTTCGACCTCAAACAATCCTCCTGCCTCAGCCTCCCAAGCAGCCGGGACTACAGGTGCGCGCCACCACGGCTCGCTAATTTTTGTATTTTTGGTAGAGGCAGGGGTTTCACCATGTTGGCCAGGCTGGTCTCGAACTCCTGATCTTGTGATCCACCCGCCTTGGCCTCCCAAAGTGCTGGAATTATAGGTGTGAGCCACCGCGCCTGACCTGTTTTTGTTTTTAAGACAGAGTTTCACTGTATGCCCAGGCTGGAGTGCAGTGGCTCAATCTCGGCTCACTGCAGCCTCCGTTTCCCAGGTTCAAGTGATTCTCCTGCCTCAGCCTCCCGAGTAGCTGGGATTACAGGCATGCACCACCATGCACAGCTAATTTTGTACTTTTAGTAGAGAGAGGGTTTCCCCATAATGGCCCTAAATGACAATCATAGACTGTTTACATTAGTAGTAAGGCTTCCAGGCAACAGTAGGCTATTAGTAATTAAGTTTGATTTTCGTTTGTTTTCATTTTGAGACAAGTCATGGCTCTATTGCTCAGGCCAAGTGCAGTGGTGTGATCTCAGTTCACTATAACCTGTGCCTCCTGGGCTCAAGCCATCCTTAGCTTCCCAAGTAGCTGGGACTATAGGTGTGCACCACCATGCCTAGCTATCTTTTCTTTTCTCTTTTTTCTTTTTTTTAAATTATTATTATTATTATTTTAAAGAGGGGATTTCACCATGACGGCCAGGCTGGTCTTGAACTCCTGACCTCAGGTGATCCACTCACCTCAGTCTCCCCATGTGCTAGGATTACAGGCATGAGCCACCGCGCCTGGCCTCTCTTTTCCTTTCTTTTTTTTGAGATGGAGTCTTACTCTGTCTCCCGGGCTAGACTGCACTGGCGCAACCTCGGCTCACTGCAACCTCCACCTCCCAGTTCAAGCAATTCTCCTGCCTCAGCCTCCTGAGTAGCTAGGATTACAGGTGCTTGCCATCATGCCCAGCTAATTTTTGTATTTTTAGTAGAGACGGGGTTTCTCCATGTGGGTCAGGTTGGTCTTGAACACCTGACCTCATGATCTGCCTGCCTCCAACTCCCGAAGTGCTGGGATTACAGGCGTGCACCACTGCACCCGGCCTTTTTTGTATTTTGAATAGACACAGGGTCTCACCATGTTGCCCAGGGTAGCCTCGAATTTGTGAGCTCAAGTGATCCACCCACCTTAGCCTCCCAAAGTGCTGGGATTACAGGCGTGAGCCACCATACCCGGCCAGTAATTAAGTTCCAGGGAAATCAAAAGTTACCTGTGAATTTTCAACTGTGTCAGGTGGAGGGTGGTACCTCTAACCTCTACCTTGTTCAAAGATCAGCTATAAATGGATGTATTTATAGTATGTCAGCCAGTGGATCTGAAAACAGCCCCAAAGCCTTTTCCATCTCCTGAATGTGCTCTCAGCCCATGGGAAATAACAGTGACCAAGTTCTTCACATTCTCCGTCTCAAGCCTTATATTGTCCTTTCTTTTTCTTTTTTTTTTTTTGAGATGGAGCTTTGGTCTTGTTGCCCAGGCTGGAGTGCAATGGCGTGATCTCAGCTCACTGCAGCCTCCACCTCCCGGGTTCAAGAGCTTCTCCTGCCTCAGCCTCCTGAGTAGCTGGGATTACAGGTGCCTGCCCACCACGCCTGGCTCATTTTTTATATTTTCAGTACAGATGGGGTTTCACAAAAGAAAAAAACAATAAAAAAAAAAGAGAGAGAGAGATGGGGTTTCACTGTGTTGGCCAGGATGGTCTCAAACTCCTGACCTCAGGTGATCTGCCCGCCTTGGCCTCCCAAAGTGCTGGGATTACAGGCGTGAGCCACCGCGCCCGTCCCCAACTAATTTTTTGTACTTTTAACAGAGAGAGCGTTTTGCCATGTTGGCCAAGCAGGTCCCAAACTCCTGGCCTCTAGTGGTCCACCCACTTTGGCCTCCCAAAGTGCTGGGATTACAGGCATGAGCCACCGTGCCCAGCCTCTTTTTTTTTTTTTTTTCGACAGTCTCACTTGTTGCCCAGGTTAGAGTGCAGTGGCATAATCATGGCTCACCTCAATCTCAGTCTCCTAGACTCAAGCAATCCTCCTGTCGTAGCTGCGACTACAGGCACTTGTCGCCATGCCAGCCTGGTTATTTTATTTTTTGTAGAGATGAGGTTTCACTATGTTGCCCAGGCTGGTCTCCAACTCCTGGGCTTCAGCAGTCCTCTTGCCTCAGCCTCCCAAAGTGCTGGGATTACAGGTGTTAGCCACTGAACCCAGCCTTTATTTCTACTATAATTGTTTGTGTTCAGAGAAGAGTAAAAGAAATGAACAGTTGGCTGGGCGCGGTGGCTCACGCCTGTAATCCCAGCACTTTGGGAGGCCAAGGTAGGCAGATCACGAGGTCAGGAGATCGAGACCATCCTGGCCAACAAGTTGAAACCCCGTCTCTACTGAAAATACAAAAATTAACTGGGCATGGTGGAGTGCGCCTGTAGTCCCAGCTACTCAGGAGGCTGAGGCAAGAGAATTGCTTGAACCTGAGAGGTGGAGGTTGCAGTGAGTCAAGATTGTGCCACTGCACTCTAGCCCGAGTGACAGAGTGAGACTCTGTTTCAAAAAAAAGAACAATTATCCAGTTATACTCACCATACAAAACAGAGTTTCAGTATAACAGCAGTTATCACCGGAAACATGTGTAACAGGGTGTTTTATACCTGAAAGGAAAATATGATTTTGAAATGTTTATGAATTCCCTGAAATTTAGAGAAAAGTTTAGTTTTTGTTTTTTTTTTGAGACAGAGTCTCCCTCTGTCATCCAGGCTGGAGTGCAGTGGTGCAATCTTGGCTCACTGCAACCTGGGGCTGAGTCTCCTTCCTCAGCCTCCTGAGTAGCTGAGATTACAGGCACACATCGTCACACACAGCTAAGTTTTGTATTTTTAGTAGAGATGGAGTTTCTTCATGTTGGCCAGGCTGGTCTCGAACTCCTGACCGCAGGTGATCCACCTGCCTCAGCCTCCCAAAGTGCTGGGATTACAGGTGTGAGCCACCGCACCTGGCCAGCGTCTCTTGTTTGTTTCTTTGTGATTTTTTGTTTTTTGAGATAGACTTTTGCTCTTGTTGCCCAGGCTGGCGTGCAATGGCGCGATCTCTGCTCGCTGCAACCTCCTCCTCCTGGGTTCAAATGATTGCCAGGCCAGTCTCGAACTCCTGACCTCAGATGTCCTCCTGCCTCGGCCTCCCAAAGTGCTGGGATTACAGGTGTGAGCCACCACATCCAGTGAATGTCTCTTGTTTCAGTCAGTCCAAGCAGCTTTTGTGGCTTGTGACTATAGTCCACACTGGGAACACTAGGTTCGCTGTCTATGGGATGGGGCTCAGGCCAGTCTTTATTTTGACTGGAAAGGACAAAGTAACGTCCCGGGGCTGACATCCAACGTTAATACTCTCATGTTGACTACACTCAGACAAAATTAAAAAATACAAAAGGTACATACCAAAAGTCACATTCCAGGAATTATTTTCATAATCATAAATATAGACTTTTTGAGCCACTACTAACAGCAATAGTGAACCGGCAAAATGTGCTGATGTCACTTCTGGTACACCGACCTGAAAGTTATCATATGGATGATATCAGTGAGAGGATCTTTTCAAACACTGATTCAGAAAGCCACGCTTCTAGACATGCATTGAAAGAAAAATTTATGGCTGGGCATGGTGGCTGACACTTGTAATCACAGCAATCTTGGAGGCTGAGTGGGGGATCACCTGAGGTCAGGAGTTCGAGACCAACCTGGCCAATGTGGTGAAACCCTATCTCTATTAAAAATTCAAAAATCAGCTGGGTGTGGTGGCAGGTACCTGTAGTCCCAGCTACTCAAAAGGCTAAGGCAGGTGAATCACTTGAACCTAGGTGGCGGAGGTTGCAGTGAGCTGAGATCACAACACTGCTCTCCAGCTTGGGTGACAGAGCAAGACTCTGTCTCAAAAAACAAAACAAAACAAAACAAAACAAAACAACCCATCTCTGAGGCTGGGCATCGTGGCTCATGCCTGTTATTCTAGCTCTCTGGGAGGCAGAGGCAGGTGGATCACCTGAGGTCGGGAGTTCGAGACCAGCCTGGCCAACATAGTGAAACCTCATCTGTCCTAAAACATACAAAAATTAGCCAGGCGTGGTGGCTAATTTTTGGGATAATCTCAGCTACTTGGGAGGCCTAGTGGGAGAATGGCTTGAACCCAGGAGGCAGAGGTTGCAATGAGCTGAGATCGAGCCACTGCACTCCAGTTTGGGTGACAGAGCGAGACCCCATCTCAAAAAACAAACAAAACAAAACAAAATATTCTCAGAGGACAAAGCCTAAAGTCTAAATATAATGAATGGCTAGCGTTAACCGTTAAGTGTCGCTTTTAGGAGAAACATTGGTATGCCGATAAATGACAAAACTTCATTTTTATTTATTTATTTTGAGGTAGAGTCTTGCTCTGTCGCCCAAGCTGGAGTGCAGTGGCACAATCATAGCTCACTGTGACCTCTGGCTCCCAGCTCAAGCAATCCTCCCACCTCAGCCTCCTGAGTTGCTGGAACAACAGGCATGCACCACTGCACCACCACGCCACCGCGTCACCACACCACCACACCTGGCTAACTTTTTAAAATTTCTTGTAGAGTTGGAGCTTCGCCATGTTGCCCAGGCTGGTCTTGAGCTCCTGGGCCCAGGCATTCTGCCCACCTCAGCCTCTCAAAGTGCTGGGATTATAGGCGTGAACCACCTATTTAGTACAGGTGTCGATGGTATAGTTTCTCAAGTATTCACTAAGGGTGTGGTTTTCCTGCTTTGGTTTATGACAATTTGGGGAGTCTTTTTTTTTTTTTTTTTTTTTTTTAACAGAAACAAGGGTCTCCCTATGTTGCCCAGGCTGGTCTTGAACTCCTGGACTCAAATGATCCTCCTGTCTCGGCCAATCAGTGTGTGAGGATTAGAGGTGTGAGCCACAGTACCTGACCAAGGGAGGTCTTGAAATTACTGCGTGTAAAGTAAGATACCATCCCACCTATCTATCTATAATATAACCAATGTAAGGAAGAATACCTACATCCACTCTTTTTTCTTTTTCAGGAATAAAAAGTCTATTTTGGTAGTAGGAGCAGAATAAAACCAGCCCTTCTTTAGGCTTAGAAATTACCCTTAATATCTTTAAGAGGTACATTGTAAAATAAACCTCTAAACTAACAAAAACAGACTAATCCGATATATCTGTATTTTCCCTCAAATATTACTTATACTAGCATCCTTCAAATCATTCAGTAAAATAATTACCTGCATTGATGTAGGAATGGCAAAGGGAAGGAGACTAGTCTCAAAGTTATCTGTTGTGAAAAAAACTTGTTTTCTGAAACACACAATAAATGAGTTAAATTAGGATAATGTCACACAGGGAAAGAAAAAAGACTGTAGAGTTACTCTAGGTTTCCATTCAAACAACATTTTTATTGTAACCAGGAGTCATTTAGATAAACTTTACTTATTTTGCATAAATAAACCTCTATAGTCCAGGTATTTCACCTCTAGAAATAACAGTTTAAATGTGTGAACACATCAAATATGAAACTATATAAAATGTACACTGATTGACAGGATGTACTTCAGTATCATAATTTATATGGCTCTAATTCCACTAAAGTAAATAGTTTAAGATCAGGAATGCGTATGTAAGAAATAATTTGTTCTTTCATATGAGAAACTTTTATGTAGGAAAAGCCATCCATGAACATGGTATATCATTTTATCATCCAGGTCTCCTCCCCTGACTCCCAAGAAATTTTATGGTTTTCATTTCATATGGTTTTCAACAGATAAGAGTTACTGAGTTAATTCCTATTCTTTTTAATTTTTATTGCCATCATGAATATTTTTCATAGTAGCCCTTTTTTAAAAAAAAAGAAAGAAAGATGGGTGGTCAGGCACGGTGGCTCACACCTGTAATCCTAGCACTTTGGATGGCCGAGGTGGGTGGATCACCTGAGGTCAGGAGTTTGAGACCATTTTGGCCAGCATGTTAAAACCCCATCTCTACTAAAAATATAGAAATTAAAAATTAGCCAGTCATGGTGGCACACACTTGTAATCCCCGTTACTTGGGAGGCTGAGGCAGGAGAATTGCTTGAACCCAGGAGACACCTGTGAGGTTTCAGTGAGCTGAGATTGTACCACTGCACTCCAGCCTGGGCGACAGAGCAAGACTCTGTCTCAAAAAAATAAAAAAATTTAAAAAAAGATGTCTTTTGCTATGTTACCCAGGGTGGTTTTGAACACCTAGACTCAAGGGATCCTCCTGCCTCAACCTCCCAGCCATAATTACCTTTTACAATTGGTCTTGGCTGATTTATAAAAGAACTGCTGATGTGTCTGTGTTTTTTCTGCAGAGAGTCTTTGTCATCCAGACTGGGGTACAATAGTGTGCTCATGGCTTACTGCACCCTCAAACTCCTGTACTCAGGTAAATCTCGTATCTCAGCCTCCCAAGTAGCTGTGCACACCGCCACCCCTAGCTAATTTTCTGTATTTTTTGTAGAGACTGGGATCTTACTATATTCCCAGGCTAGTCTTGAACTCCTAGCTTCCAGCGATCCTCCTGCCTTGGCCTCCCAAAATGCTGGTACTACAGGCATGAGTCACTGCACCTGGCCTCCGGTCCCCTCTTTGATGCTGCCAGAATGATGCAGCGCCCCCATCCTCCACCTCAAGGTGAGGGCAAACACCTTGGCATGGTGTATGTACCTGGTTTTCTAACCTGCTACCCTTATGAACTCGAGTGAATGTTGGCCATGGTGTTTTCATTCTTTTGAGTGCTCTGCTCTAAGCCCATACACATTTGGTTGCTCCCACCATCCCAGTGAACTCCTATTCATCCATCAAAAGCCATTTTTGGCATCAACTCCCCGGTAGAATCTTCCTAGGCATTTTCTCCTGAGGCACCCAACAGCGCTTATACCAAGCACCTTTTATTTTTTTTTTCTTTGTCTTTTTTCTAGTCCCCAGCAACTCCAGTATTTCTACATAGCGAGCATCGCTGACAGGTGGTACCACGCTACTGCAGTTGTTTTGGTTCCTGGCTGATCCCTTCAGCGCCCTTCCTCCAATTCTAGCCCCTGACTGTGGACTCCTACAGGCCAGCAACTAGCAACACAGGGCAGAGCCAACTTCTTTAATGTTTGTTGAATGAATGAATGAATGAAGGAAACCTAAAGGTTAAATTTACCAGTATTTTTAGTAGAGAAGGGGTTTCAGCATGTTGGCCAGGTTGGTCTCGAACTCCGCACCTTGTGATCCACCCACCTCGACCTCCCAAAGTGCTGGGATTACAGGCATGAGCCACTGTGCCTGGCCCCTAAAGATGTAATTTTAAAGGAAGATAACAGTACACAATGTGGCCGCTTACCCTAGATATAGTGCTATATTTTTCTTGCAAGGATGTGTAATCAAGCGTGGTGTTGTAGATGAAAAAGACAGGCGGTCCTAGAGAGATAATCACAAAATCTTAATATCAATAACCATAAACAGCTGATAGAAACACTTTTTAACAGGGACCATAAAAAGATAAATAAAAATAAAAAAAAAATAACAGGGACCATATCAACATAAAGGGTGAAATCTGAATTAGGTAGGTGGATTGTATCAATGTCACTTTCCTGTTTTGATATTGTACTATGGTCCTGTCAGATGTGACTGCTGGGGGAAGCTGGTGGAGGGTTTGGGACCTCCCTGTACTGGATTTGCAACTTGCTGCAAATCTGTAATTATATCCAAATAAACAGTTTTTAAAATTCACAGCATAGGCCAGGTGTAGTGGCTCATGTCTGTAATCCCAACACTTTGGGAGGCTGAGGCAGGAGGATTTCTTGAGGCCAGCAGTTCAAGACCAGCCTGGGCAGCATAGCAAGACCACATTTCTACAAAAAATATAAAAATTAGCTGGGCATGGGAGTACATATCTGTAGTCCCAACTACTGAGGAGCCTGAGGCAGGGGGAAGGCTTGAGCCCAGGAGTTTTAGGATGCAGTGAGCTATGATCTCACCACTGCACTCTAGCCTAAGCAACAAAGAGAGACCCTGTCTTTAACGGAAATAATAATTTAAAAATTAGGCCAGGCATAATGGCTCATGCCTGTAATCCTAACACTTTGGGAGACCGAGGTGAGTGTATCACAAGGTCAGAAGTTCAAGACCAGCTTGGGCAACATGGTGAAACCCCGTCTCTACTAAAAATACAAAAATTAGCCGGGCACAGTGGCAGGTGCCTGTAATCCCGGCTAATCAGGAGACGGAGGCAGGAGAATTGCTTGAATGCAGGTGGCAGAGGTTGCAGCAGTGAGCCGAGATGATGGCACCACTACATTCCAGCCTGGGAGACAGAGCAAGACTCTGTCTCAAAAAATAAAATCTATTTAAGGGAAGAGTAAAGAGAACGCTTGATAAAAACTCAGACTATCTTAGTTGTCTTCCCACCTCTACCTCTTGGCTTTGTTCAGATTTTTTTTTTTTTTTTTTTAGATGGAGTTTCACTCTTGTTGCCCAGGCTGGAGTGCAATGGCTTGATCTCAGCTCACCTCCACCTCCACCTCCCGGGTTCAAGCGATTCTCCTGCCTCAGCCCCCCAAGTAGCTGGAATTACAGGCGCCCACCACCACACCTGGCTAATTTTGTATTTTTAGTGGAGATGGGGTTTCACCATGTTGGTCAGGCTGGTCTCAAACTCCTGATCTCAGGTGATCTGCCCACCTCAGCTTCCCAAAGTGCTGGGATTACAGGCATGAGCCACCACTCCCAGCCTGTTCAGATTGCTTGATCTCTCTAAACTTGTTTCTCAGTGAAATGGGAAGCATTAATCCCTACCTCAAAGGGCAGTGAGTTGTAAGGACTGGATAAAGTAATGATCACTAAGTGCATGACAAGACCAGCACCCAAGAAATAGGAAGAAATGTTACTTCTGATCCTGTAATTAAAGTGAAGGATGAATTTAAGTGTGGAGCCACATACCCCTTGAACATCCTGCATGACATTAAATACTTTTCCTGTCCTCACTCTGCGAGCACTAGAAGTGACAAGAAAGATCATCTGTCAATTTTTATTGCATATTCAGCATGACGACTCCTACTCAGTCACCTCAGGGTTAACCCTAAAGTATTCGGGGGTTTTTTGTTTTGTCTTGTTTTTGAGACAGAGTCTTACTCTGTCGCCCAGGCTGGAGTGCAGTGGTGTAATATCGGCTCACTGTAACCTCTGCCTCCCGGGTTCAGGCGGTTCTCCTGCTCAGCCTTCCAAGTAGCTGGGATTACAGGTGTGTGCCACCACGCCCGGCTAATTTTTGTATTTTTAGTAGAGAAGGGATTTATCCGTGTTGGCCAGACTGGTCTCAAACTCCTGGCCTCGTGATCTGCCTGCCTCAGCCTCCCAAAGCACAGGGATTACAGGCATGAGCCACCATGCCAGGCCAAGTAGCTGTTCTTGATGTTTTTAGGGTTACAGGAGGCCCTAGAAAATGGGGTGAGGCCAGTGCAGTAGCTTTACTCCCAGCACTTTGGAGGCTGAGGCAAGTGGATTACTTGAGGTCAGGAGTTCAAGACCAGCCTGGCCAATTTGGTGAAACCCCATTTCTCCTAAAAATATGAAAATTAGGGCCGGGTGCAGTAGTTCACACCTGTAATCCCAGCACTTTGGGAGGTCAAGGCAGTGGATCATCTGAGGTCAGGAGTCAAGATCAGCCTGGCCAACATGGTAAAACCCCGTCTCTACTAAAAATTAAAAAAAAAAAAAAAAAGTTGTGCATGGCGGCAGGCGCCTGTTGTGGCAGCTACTCGGGAGGCTGAGGCAGGAGAATCGCTTGAACCAGGGAGGCAGAGGTTGTAGTGAGCCAAGATCACGTCACTGCACTCCAGCCTGGGTGACAGAGCAAGACTTGTCTCAAAAAATAAAAGGAAAAAAGACATTTGGATGAAACTCCTCTCCCAGAAGCAGACATATGTACACATAAAATGTAGAAATAATTCCTGAGAATGTTTTTTTGAGAGAGTCTTGCTCTGTTGCACGGGATGGAGTGCAGTGGTGTGATCTCGGCTCACTGCAACCTCTGACTCCCAGGTTCAAGCGATTCACCTGCCTCAGCCTCCCAAGTAGCTGAACTACAGGCATGTGCCACCACAGCCAGCTAATTTTTTTTTGTAGTTTTGGTAGAGACGAGGTTTTATCATGTTAGCCAGGATGGTCTTAATCTCCCAACCTTGTGATCCCTTTGACTTCGCCTCCGAACGTCCTGGAGGTGTGAGCCACTGCCCCAGCCAATTCCTGAGAATTTCTAAAGGCTCATTCACAGACCCCAGTTAAGGAAGATTATGAATTCCTGCAACAAAGTATTTGAGGGTCCTTAAGGGAATGTGTGGTGCCTGGAAGGATGGTACAGTTTACAGCAGAGGTGCTCAATTTTGAATATGCATCTGAATCACCGGGGTTGTGAGGTGGGGGGGTCTTGATAAACCATTGTTTGATGGGTCCCATCGTCAAGTCCCTGACTCAGTAGGTCCAGAAACCGGTTGCATTTCTAACCAATTATAATAAATTCCCAGGTGATCTTGATGCTGCTGGTCCAGGGAGCTCTCTGAGAACCCATGTGGGGAAATGAATTGGATATAACCCATCTTTTCAGACCTTGAGACAAATCCTATTAGTAAATTTCAGTGGAGAATCTTTCTCCCCACTTACTAGCTATGCGTTGTTAGGCAAGTGTCTTTTTCCTAAGGATGCTTTCATACCTATAAAACAAGGGTGTGGGCTGGCACGGTGGCTCACGCCTCTAATCTCAGCACTTTGGGAGACTGAGGCTGGTGAATCACGAGGTCAGCAGTTCTAGACCAGCCTGGCCAACATTGTGACACCCCGTCTCTACTAAAAATACAAAAAATTAGCTGGGTGTGGTGGCAGGCGCCTGTAATCCCAGCTACTCAGGAGGCTGAGGCAGAACTGCTTGAACCCAGAGATGGATGTTGCAGTGAGCTGGGATCGTGCCACTGCACTCCAGCCTAGGAGACTCTGTCTCAAAAAAAAAATAAAAAGCAAAATAAGGCTATGGCTGGACATGGGTGGCTCACACCTGTAATCCTAGCACTTTGGGAGGCTGAGGCAGGAGGATCACTGGAGCCTCGGAGTTCAAAACCAGCCTGGGCAACACAGTGAGACTCCATCTTTAATTTTTTTTTGAGACAGAGTCTCCCTCTGTCACCTAGGCTGGAGTGCAGTGGCATGATTTCAGCTCACTGCAACCTCCACCTCGTGGGCTCAAGAGATTTTTCTGCCTCAGCCTCTTAAGTAGTTGGGATTACAGGCACATGCCACCAAGACCGGCTAATTTTTGTATTTTTAGTAGACAAGGTTGACAGGGTTTCATCATGTGGGCCAGGCTGGTCTGAAACTCCTGACCTCAAGTGATTATCCCACCTCAGCCTCCCAAATTATTGGGATTACAGGTGTAAGCCACTGCGCCCAGCCAGTGAGACCCTGTCTCTACAAAAAGTAATAAATAAAATAAAGGAATCATTAGGAATCTTCCTGTAAACATCAAATGAGGCCATACACCCCAAGACTACAGCTCAGAGGTCCCTACTGAATGTGACAGTTTAGTCCACGTGGGAGTTCCCTGAGAGCAAGAATGGCGTTTCAGCAACAGCCCCCCATGGCAGGTTGCAGTATCCCTAACCTAACATTTACCGAAATTTAAGAATGTGCTGGGTAAGGCCAGGTGTGGTGGCTCACGCCTGCAATCCCAGCACTTTGGTAGGCCGAGGTGGGTGGATCACGAGGTCAGGTGTTCGAGACCAGCCTGGCCAACACAGAGAAACTCCATCTCTACTAAAAGTACAAAAATTAGCCGGTGTGGTGGCAGGTGCCTGTGATCCAAGCTACTCAGGAGGCTGAGGCAGGAGAATAGCTTGAACCCGGGAGGCAGAGGTGGCAATGAGCCGAGATCGTGCCACTGCACTCCAGGCTGTGCCACAGAGCAAAAACTCCGTCTCCAAAAAAAAAAAAAAAAGAAAAGAAAAGAAATGGGAGGGTTTAGCGTCGGGCTGGGAGGATGGGATGGAGTGGGGAGACTGAGGCATCAAGTCCGATTCCTAAAAAGAGCGAACGGGGAGCTGGCCTGGCTCCAAGATGAACCAGCACCCTCCCAACCCCCGGCAGCAACCCAGCCCCAGGAGGGCAGCCCCACCGGCAGAGCGGCTGAGCTGTGACCAGCGGGCAGAGCCACAGGGTCACAGCCGCCACCAGCATCAACATCAGCATCCAGCCTGGGCCTCTGCCGCCACCACTGTCCCTCAACCGCCACAGGGAGTCGCTGCAGAATCCGAAAACGCGCAAGCTGGACACTGCGCATGCGCACCAATGAGCCCCTGAGTGGGCTTGCGCACACTGCAGCCCCACGCTCTGCCTGAACCCTGAGCATGCGCAGACGAATCCCCGGAAGCCCGAATCCGCACACCCCAACGCGCGCTCAGAGCCTGGGCATGCGCACATGGCCACCCGTGGCCACGCTAGTCTGTGCAAGTCTGAGCAAGCAGGCCGTCTCCAGGGAATCCCAAATCCTTCAACCACTAGAAGCCCCAGAGCCTGAGAATGGGCATGTCGTCCGCGCATGTAAGCGTGTGCACTGGCTGTTCACGAGTTCCTAAACGCTGCGTTTGCAGCATTACCAATTTTCTGTATGGGTGCTGGCGCGTGCCCACAACCTTCCACGTGACCGTAAAGGCCTTTGAACGCCTAAGATCGGAAACCGGAAGAGGCAGCGGACATGCTGACGGTCGAATTCCGCTCCCTTCCTCCGCGTAGGCCCCGCCCCCTGAAGTGACTACTTCGGGCCACGCCCCCATCAAGTGCCGAGGCACGCGCCGGGCGTCACGTGCGCTACATGGCGAGCGGAAATGACGTGAGTTGTGGGCGCAGCCAGTATGGCAGGGTTATGGCGGCGGGCACAGGCTACGTGCGATTGTGGGGCGCTGCGCGGTGCTGGGCGCTGCGGCGGCCGATACTGGCTGCCGCCGGTGGGCGGGTCCCCACGGCAGCTGGAGCGTGGTTGCTCCGAGGCCGGCGGGCTTGCGACGCCTCTCCTTCTTGGACTCTGTGGGGCCGAGGCCCGGCAATTGGGGGCCAGTGGCGGGGACTTTGGGAAGCGAACAACCGTGGTGGAGGCTCTTTCTCGGGGGAAGACGACGCCTCCGAGGGCGGCGCGGAGGAAGGAGCTGGGGGTACGGGGGGCAGCGCAGGCGGCGGGGAAGGCCCGGTCATTACGGCGCTCACGCCCATGACGATTCCCGATGTGTTCCCGCACCTGCCGCTCATTGCCATCACCCGCAACCCGGTGTTCCCGCGCTTTATCAAGATTATTGAGGTAATGGGAGTCCCCGCCTCGGCCTCAGGTTTCACACGTCTGCAAGCAGCGGGCTGAAACTTGGGATCACTTTAGCGCCCTCGTGCTTCGCAGCTTTTTCAGACATGAGTTTCTCAGAGGCTGCAGTTAGAATCCTTGTCTGCTCACCACTAGCTTGGGGACCTTGAGGTAAAGTCCTCTTCCTTTCGGATCTCTTAGGATCCGTTTGATGAAAGGAGTTGAACCCAGTGAGCCTAGGATTATCCACTTAGAGTCCCGGTCATAGAAATCCGGGATCCGGAGAGACCAGAGTAGTGTTATAGCGCCGTTAGTTTTCTGCTTACTTGGCACACAAGTTTTGTAACGCTTCCTCTCCCCAGGCGCTGTGCCGTCGGGTTACGAGCCCCAATGGGATCAGAATTCATTCTTAAATACTTCTTGACTGCTTATTTGCCAGAGAGTGTTCTAGGTGCTGGGGATATGGTAGTGAACGAGGCAGACAAAAATTTCTGCCTTTGAAGCTGGGCATGGTGGCGCGCGCTGTAGTCCCAGTTACTCCGGCGGCCGAGGCGGGAGGATTGCTTGAACCCTGGAGTCTAGCTTGTCAACATGGCGAGACCCTGTCTCTTAAAAAGTAAACTGCCTTGGAGCTTACATCCTGGCAGGATGAGATGGGCAGTAAAGATGATTAGCAACTATGTTGTATTAGAAGGCAGTAATTATTACGGGAAATAATAGAGAATGGATGGAACTGGAGGCTTAGGAGGGTGGGAAGAGGACGTTATTCGTTCAGAGTGTTCTTGACCTTCTACCACGTAACACGTGCTGAGAATACTGTAATGAACAAGTCATACAGTCCCCGGCCTAAGAAACTTATCTTTCCGTGGTAGAAATTACATCATTTCAGAGTAGGAGCCTTGGGGGTGGGGAGGGAGCAGAATGATGTAATAGAAAGCAGTAAGTGTAAGGAACTTGAGCTTGTAGAGTAGGGAGGCCCCAAATACCTTCTCCCCCAGCTCCCCTTCCCCCCCCCCAAAAAATACTGATGTGGAAACTGGGATCTATGGGAAGGTTATCTGTTAACTATCAGAGCAAGGTCATACAGTGAGTCAGCCTCTGCTAAACAAATCTCAAGGATCTATTGGGGAAGGGAAAAGCCATTTCAGAGGGACAACAGCCAGAGGGACAGAGAGGGCTCTCCCACACTGCTAGTTTGTGTGTCTGAACGACCCCTCCAATGCCTTTCCTGTTTTCTTTTTTTTTTTGATACAGAGTTGCACTCTGTCACTAGACTGGAGAGCAGCACCTCTATCTCAGCTCCCTGCAACCTCCACCTCCTGGGTTCAAGTTATTCCCCTGTCTCAGCCCCCTGAATAGCTGGTATTACAGGCACCCGCCACCATGCCCGGCTAATTTTTCTATTTTTAGAAGAGACAGGGTTTCATCATGTTGCCCAGGCTGGTCCTGAACTCCTGACCACAAGTGATCAACCCGCCTCAGCCTTCCAAAGTGCTGAAATTGCAGGTATGAGCCAACTTGCCTGGCCCCAAGGACTTTCCTTGTTGTTAAGTAGTAGTTACTGATGCAGGCCCCAGAGCAAGATTCTGTGGGGTCCTGTCCGGCTCCGTAACCTTCAGCAAGTTACTCCTTTGGCTTCCATCTTCTCATCGGTGACATGGATGTATTAGCATCTTATTAGTTGTGGGAGTTAAATGAGGCCACGTGGGCTGGCCACTGTGTCTCACAGGTGTAAATCCCAGCACTTTGGGAAGCTGAGGTGGGAGGATAATTTGAGACCAGCCTGGGTCCACGTAGTGAGATCCTGTTTCTACCAAAAATAAAAATAAAAAGGCTGGGCACAGTGGAGTGAACCTGTCATCCCAGCTCCTCTGAAGGCTGAGGCAGGATTACTTGAAACTGGGAGATCAAGGCTGCGGTGAGCCACGGCGTCGCCACTGCACTCCAGCATGGGCAACAAACTGAGGCCCTGCCTCAGTAATCACGTGGTGCTGTTTCCTCTTTGGTGCACTTCTGACATTTCAGGACCCTGTCCCAGACGCCTTTTTCCCATCCTTGACTTCACCTCTAGCAGTTCTCTTTACCCTCCCAGGTTTCTGGGCCCAGGATGGTGTCATCAGGTCTAGTCCCCTCAGCTCTGCAAAGCAACAGATGTCTGTCGCTCCCAGCACCTGAGCAGAGACGATTCTTCTGAGAGTTCAGTCCGCCCACGTGGTGCTAGCCCAGAGCATTAAATGAGTGGCTGCGGATGTTATTTGGGAGACTGGCAGGTGGTTCTCATTGTGTTTCTGGTTGATGATGCGTTGTAAGTCACAAAAATGGATCCTGCCAGGGCCAGGAGGCAGGTGCCGAGAATGCAGCTGTCAGCTGTTGGCAGACAAGGAATTGGGGGGCATCTTCTTTGGGACCCAATAAATGTTTCTGGAATTGTTAGCAAAGCTTGATTTACTCTGTAGTTTGTGCTTGACTATGTGGCCCACTTGCTCTAGAAGCTTCTCTCCTCATTAGCGACCTCTGAGTATAGAACAGTGGCTCTTAATTTTTGGTGGGTCACATACCCTCCTGTCAGATGTTATCGACTTTCTTCCCAGAAAAAAAAAAAGCATCTATAGTGTCAGGAACTTCTGGACCGCAAGTAAAGAGCCCCTGTTAGGGAATGAATCAAAACCCTGGCTTTCAAAGTGGGTGGTTGACCAGCAGCGTCAGCATCATGTGATGCTGTTTGTTTGAAATGCAGATTTTTGGGCCCGTCCTAGAAGGGAATCAGAAACTCCAAGAGTGGGGCCCAGCTGGGAGCTGCTGCTTTTTTTTTTTTCCCTCCAGATCAAGTTGCATTCTTGTTGCTCAGGCTGGAGTGCAAAGGTGTGATCTTGGCTCACCGCAACCTCTGCCTCCTGGGTTCAAGCAATTCTCCTACCTCAGCCTCCTGAGCAGCTGGGATTACAGGCATGGGCCACCATGCCCAGCTAATTTTTTGTATTTTTAGTAGGGAAGGGGTTTCCCCATGTTGGTCAGGCTGGTCTTGAACTCCCGACCTCACACCTCGGCGTGATCCTCCCGCCTCGGCCTCCCAATGTGCTGGGATTACAGGTGTGAGCCACCATGCCCAGCCAGCAGTGAGCTTTTAAAAATTATTTGTGTCATCCTGATGCCCACAGAAGTTTGAGGGCCATTACCTTTGTATGGGTGTGTATATGTATTTACTTCTTTATTATATGATAAAGATGGAAAATTTCAAAAAGAAAATAGAGATGGAGTCTTGCCATGTTACCCAGGCTGGTCTAAGACTCCTGAGCTCAAGCAATCCTCCTCCCTCAGCCTCCCAAAGTGCTAGGATTGCAGCTGTGAGCCACCGCACCTGGCAAGCCATTACCTTTAATCAGGGTCTGTCCTGTGAATTAACAACAGCTTGAAAGAAATAGGGTGAGCTCCTTGCTCCTTCAAATGCTTGTAGAAGACATCATTAGCCCTGAGCCTGCCATTGCGTTGCCATTGAGAATGTGCTGTGAGATCCTGGGGGTCTTGATCATAAATGAACAGCACATGATGTGATGAGGAATTTTCAGTGAAACTTGGAGGGCCTGGGAGCGGTGACTCAGGCCTGTAATACCAGCACTTTGGGAGGCCAAGGTGGGCAGATCACCTGAGGTCAGGAGTTCAAGACCACCAGCCTGGTGGCCAACATGGCGAAACTCTGTCTTTACTGATAATACAAAAGTTAGCATGTGTGGTGGCATGTGCTTGTAATCCCAGCTACTCATGAGGCTGAGGCAGGAGAATCTCTTGAACCCAGGAGGTGGAGGTTGCAGTTAGCTGAGATTGTACCACTGCACTCCAACCTGGGCGGCAGAGTGAAACTGTTTCTAAAAAAAGTTGGGGCTGGGCACAGTGGCTCACGCCTGTAATCCCAACACTTTGGGAGGCCAAGGCGGGTGGATCACGAGGTCAAGAGATCCAGACCATCCTGACCAACATGGTGAAACCCTGTCTCTACTAAAAATACAAAAAATTAGCCGGACGTGGTGGGGCATGCTTGTAATCCCAGCTACTTGGGAGGCTGAGACAGGAGAATTGCTTGAACCCAGGAGGTGGAGGTTGCGCTGAGCTGAGAATCCGCCATTGCACTCCAGCCTGGGCAACAAGAGTGAAACTCAGTCTCAAAAAAAAAAAAAAGTTGGAGGAAGTTATCAACCTCTGGGGTGGGCCCCATTTGAATTATTTATGTTTATTCTGATATTAATAAAGGCAGAATGGTTTTGATTTTCAAACCAAGCCATTTTGTCATGGAAATCCCTTTTGAAGCCAGATATTAAGTCAATTTCTTGGTTCTGGCCATTCATCTACTTTGAATTTACTTTGGGAAGCAGGAGAAGCACTAAGAAATGCAGCTAGTCAGTTCCGCCTCACTATTCAGTTCCACCTCACAGTCAGTTCCGCCTCACTATTCAGTTCCGCCGCACAGTCAGTTCCGCCTCACTATTCACAGTCAGTTCCGCCTCACAGTCAGTTCCGCCTCACTATTCAGTTCCACCTCACAGTCAGTTCCGCCTCACTATTCAGTTCCGCCTCACTATTCAGCAGCACAGCCCCGGCCCCCAGCCCCGTTTGTTTGTTTAGGGGTTCCCAGACTGTGTTGATTAGTATCCTGAATCTGCTTTGCACGTCCTCAGAGAATAATCTAAACAACATAAGAGCTGCTGTCCAAAAATGTCAGCTAGAAAAGCTACCCTCAGCTGGGCATGGTGGCTCACGCCTATAATCCCAGCACTTTGGGAGGCTGAGGTGGGAGAATCACCTGAGGTCGGGACTTCAAGATCAACCTGGCCAACATGGTGAAACTCTATCTCTACTAAAAATATAAAAATTAGCTAGGTGTGGTGGTGCATACCTGTAATCCCAGCTATTTGGGAGGCTGAGGCAGGAGAATTCCTGGAACCCAGTGGGGGTGGAGGTTGCAGTGAGCTGAGATCACGCTACTGCACTCCGTCCTGAGCAACAGAATGAGACTCTGTCTCAGAAAAAAAAACAACCCTACCCTGCGTTTCACTTTGCGGTCATTGTCATGCTAGGTTAAAAATAAGAAGTTGGTTGAGCTGCTAAGGAGGAAAGTTCGTCTTGCGCAGCCTTATGTCGGCGTCTTTCTAAAGAGAGATGACAAGTAAGTGTGTGATTTTTCCTTCCTTCCCTTGTTGAGGTTGCCCTAGAGTCCAGCTCCCAGGTCTGCCCTGACTTTGTACCTTTGACCCTTGACCCAAAGAGAACTAGAGAGGACCTCCAGAGTAAAGGCCAGGAACCAGGCAGCCTACCTCCTCAGCCTGGGTGGAGCACTCGGCTTTAGCGCTAAACTTCCACTTCCCGTATTCAGACGGGGAAATTAACTTCGGGTATCTTAGCAGTGAAATGCACCATGAGGCTGCCCGAAAGCTGAGCTAGCCAGTCGGACATTGTGGCTCCATGTAGAAATGAGTTTTGTGGGCCAGGTGCAGTGGCTCGCGCCTGTACTTCAAGCACTTTGGGAGGCCGAGGCGGGTGGGTCAGCTGAGGTCAGGAGTTTGAGACCAGCCTAGCCAACATGGTGAAACCCCATCTCTACTGAAAATACAAAAAAAATAGCCAGGTGTGGTGGCAGGCGCCTGTAATCCCAGCTACTTGGGAGGCTGAGGCAGGAGAATCGCTTGAACCTGGGAGGTGGAGGGTGCAGTCAGCCAAGATCCCACCATTGCACTCCAGCCTGGGCAACAAAAGCGAAACTCTGTCTCAAAGAAATGAGTTCCATGCATGCATTCCAAGCGGGCTTTGTGATAGGGGCATAGAGAATCAGAGTCCCATCTAGACCCATCCTCATGGCTGACTTAGCAAGGAGCCACCCACCCAGTGCTGTGACCACTGGGTGCAGCCTGGACCAGGCAGAAGCTCCTCTAGGCTCTGGAGCTCCTCCAGGAGCCCAGGAGGCCGCTTGTGGGTTTCAGTAGCACTTGGTAGGGGTGTTTCTTTTCTCTCCCTCCTCCCTCTCAGCCAGGGATGTCCTGCTGAGCCTGCAGGCTCGTGTTCCAACACCCCTCTTTGCTTATCTCCTACAGCAATGAGTCAGACGTGGTGGAGAACCTGGATGAAATCTATCACACGGGGACGTTTGCGCAGATCCATGAAATGCAGGACCTTGGAGACAAGCTGCGCATGATCGTCATGGGACATAGAAGGTGGGTGGCTGGCGGGGCGTTGGAGGGGGAGGGCAGGGCAGCACGCAGGAGGCCGGCGGGAAGAGCAGCTGGAGTGCCCAGGCCTCAGTGGCAGCCTGCCCTGTCCATCTGCCCTGCACCTTTCTCACTAGCACTGAGGCCAGAGCTGGGGGCAGGAGTGAGACGTGTCACCTATGGACCCCTCCTGTCTTAGAAAGGGGTGCGCTGCAGGGCCGGGCACGGTGGTCATGGCTGGAATCCCAGCACTTTGGGATGTCAAGTCAATTGATTGCTTGAGCCCAGGAGTTTGAGTCCAGCCGGGCAACATAGTGAGATCCCATATATAAAAAAAAAAATAGAAAAATTAGCTGGATGTGGCGGCTTATGCCTGAGGCTCCAGCTACGCAGGAGGCTGAGCTGGGAGGATCGCTTGAGTCCAGGAGTTTGAGACCAGCCTGGGCAACACAGCAAGACCCTGTTTCTACAAAAAAATAATAAAAGATTAGGCATGATGGCATGTGCCTGTGGTCCCAGCGACTTGGGAGGCTGGGGCAGGAGGATTGCTTGAGCCCAGGAGGTCGAGCCTGCAGTGAGCTATGATCCCACCACCGCACTGTAGCCTGGGCAACAGAGCCAGACCCTAAGTTCAGGTGGTGCCTGGTGCTCTGGGGAGAGATGCAGACAGCATGAGAGGTGAAGGTGGAGGTGGGTGGGCATCTCCGTGAAGTGCTCGGGAACAGTCTTTGTGATGGTGTCCTTCAGACTGAGACATGAATGACAGGAAGGAGCCACGGTGAGATGAGGGCAGGGTGCAGAGCAGGGCAGGCAGAGTCTCAGAGCCCAGCCTGTGCTTGGCCAGGCTGCCACTGTTTGGGACAGGAGGCCCTGGGGCTTGTCACTGCAGCATATCCACAATACTTAGGATGGGGACAGAGAGGCATTGGTGTGGGACGAAGCGGTTGCCTGAATCTGGCTGGAGCCTAAGAGGCGGAGAGGACACTGTTTGGGAGGCTCCGAGAAAGCGGCTCAGTCTGCAGCCTGGGGACCCTGTGGCCACCCTGTGGCTCCAGGGGCCTGGGCTCAGCGGGACCCTTCGACCACCTGTGCCGCCGGGGAGGCCTCGGCCGTGGCCAAGGTGGCTCCAGCCTCAGTGGCTTCACGCCGGCTTTGCTCCTGCATCAGGGTTCATATCAGCAGACAGCTGGAGGTGGAGCCCGAGGAGCCAGAGGCGGAGAACAAGCACAAGCCCCGCAGGAAGTCGAAGCGGAGCAGGAAGGAGGTGGAGGACGAGCTGGGCACCAGGCACCCGGCCGAGCTGGCGATGGAGCCTGCCACCGAGCTCCCGGGCGAGGTGCTCATGGTGGAGGTGGAGAACGTCGTCCACGAGGACTTCCAGGTCACGGAGGAGGTGAAAGTGAGTCCAGGCGTCACGTGGGACGGCTCCCTTGAGCTGTTACCGAGGCCTCTCCGGGAAGAGTCGTCTCCCACCTGGAGTCCCTCAGGAAGTGTCTGGCCTGTCTGGAACTTAATTCTAAGGGAACAGAGAGGGCGCTTTTCCTCCCAGAGGTGTTTGGAAGACAGTGGGATGGGAGAGGCACAGGAAATTCACTGGGGCCTGTAGCTGCTCGGGAAGGAGGCAGGGTTGGAAACCAGCCCCAGCCCCAGCCCCAGCCCGTGTCTCCTGTGCAAAGCCTCCTGCAGTTACCAAAACACCTTCCAGCCCCAGCTCCATCCCACCAGGCCTGGGAGGTCGGGGAGGGGAAGCTGGGACCTGTGGTTGCGGGACAGGAAACAGCCTTTTGGCCACCCCGATCCCTAGCCTAGGGCCATCCTGCCTGCCTGGTGGCACAAGGAGTCAGCTTCCGAGATGGGCAGGCTTCTGGCGGTGCCACCTGCCCTCCCGCCATAGGGGTGATCGGCACAGCCAACCAAAGCCCCGAAACATGTCAGCTCCTTACCTGTGTGCCTGGCATCATCGGCCTCCTCCCCAGGCTGCTGCAGAGCCTGGGGAGAAAGTGCTGTGAGCAACTGGCGATGTCTGCCACAGGCACTGGGAGGGGTGAACGGTCCTGTCCGCAGGCCCACGTGGCTTCTTGAGGTCAGCACTGTTACCTTGCCTTACTCGCCCGTGAATTTTTTTTTTTTTTTTTTTTTTTTTAAAGACAGAATCTGGCTCTGTCACCCAGGATGGAGTGCAGTGACGCAACCTCAGCTCATGGCAACCTCGATCTCCCAGGTTCAAGTGATTCTTGTGCCTCAGCCTCCTAGGTGGCTGGGATTACAGGCACATGCCACCACGCTCAGCTAATTTTTGTATTTTTAGTAGAGATGAGATTTCACCATGTGGGCCAGGCTAGTCTCAAACTACTGACCTCAGGTGATCTGCCCACCTCAGCCTCCCGAAATGCTGGATTATAGGCGTGAGCCACCGCGCCCGGCCACCTGCGAGTATTGAGCACATATAGCCGCTGTGACCAAGGAACAGAATGGAACATTTCAGTGGCCGGGTGCAGTGGCTCATGCCTGTCATCTCGGCACTTTTGGAGGCCTGGAAAGGAGGATCATTTGTGCCCAGGAGTTCAAGACCAGTCAGGGCAATATTGAAACTCCTGTGTCTACAAAAAAAATAAAATCAGCTTAGTGTGGTGGCACACACCTGTGGTCCAGCCTGTGTGAGGATCACTTAAGCCCAGGAAGTTGAGGCTGCAGTGGGCTGTGATCGCATCACTGCAGTCCAGCCTCGGCAACAGAGTGAGACCCTCTAACTAAAAATTACAGTTAAAAAATTCAGCCAGCCACAGTGGCTATACTGTCCCAGGCAGCGCAGGGCTCGAGTTCCCTGTGAGAATCAGTGGGAGAAGACTGGCTTGACTTACACATGTGATTGGAATTAGCTAGACCCCTGAGGGGCAGCGAGCTTGTTCTTAAAGCAAGTGCTCCGGACCTCCAGCGGGCCTGTTCTTGTGCCTTCTGCCAGGGTCAGCTCAGACAGTTCAAAGACTAGAGACGAGGTGATGACGTTTTATTCTTTTTGGAGACAGAGTCTTGCCCTGTCACTCAGGCTGGAGTGCAGTGGCACGATCTCGGCTCACTGCAACCTTTGCCTCCTGGGTTCAAGCCATTCTCCTGCCTCAGTCTCCTCAGTAGCTGGGATTACAGGCACCCACCACCGTGCCCAGCTAATTTTTTTCTGTATTTTTAGCAGAGACGAGGTTTCACCATGTTGGCCAGGCTGGTCTCAACCTCCTGGCCTCAAGTGATCCTCCCGCCTCGGCCTCCCAAAGTGCTGGTGTTACAGGTGTGAGCACTGCGCCCAGCTGAGACCACGTGATTAAAACTTGGTTGTAGGCAGGCGTCGTTATTCGTGCCTGTGGTCCCAGCTGCTCCAGAACATAGCGGGGGGAGGATCGCTTGAGCCCAAGAGCTCAAGGCTGCATTAAGTCATGAAGCGCACCACTGTTCTCCAGCCTGGGTGACAGAGCAGGACTCTCTCTCTTAAAAAATAACAAAGGAAAGAAAACAGTGTGTTTTCTTCCTCCGAGACAGCTTGTCCTAAGGACAAGGCTCTGAGGAGTAAGGAGACAGGGTTTGGTTTTAGTTTTTACTCTCTTGGTCCTGTGTCCCTGGGACTGGTGAGTTTGGGCTGCCCCCCTCGGTGTCCAAGGCCATCTGTGACCAGGCCAGGTGGGTGGGGAGTTGCTGGAGCAGCAGGCGGGCAGGGCTCCCAGGGCCATGCCTCCCACCCACCCCACCTCCTGCTAGGGCAGTGTTGGGCCCCAGTGACCCTGCCCCACTACTTGGCAGGCCCTGACTGCAGAGATCGTGAAGACCATCCGGGACATCATCGCCTTGAACCCTCTCTACAGGTGGGCCTCCATGCAGGCAGCTGGCCAGGCGGGGGCATCTCTGCTGCTCTTTCTGCAGCTGGGGGGCAGGGGGCTTCCTCAGCGTCCTCCTGGGAGGAAAGCTTGCATGGGGCAGGGATTCATGGCCCAAGGAGTGGCGGCGATGGAGGAGCCTGTTTCCCCTGGGGCGAGGGTAGGTGGGAGGCCTGGGGACAACTCAGCAGACCAGGTTCCTCATCCCCTTCTGCTGAGGCCAGAAGCTGTGGCTGGCATCGGCTAGGGGAGCGGGGAGCCGACTGCTGAGGTGAGGTCACTGCATGGCTCCTGGGGGGATGCCGCTTGCGTTTCCAGCCTGGGATGGGTGCACCCTGAACTCTGGGGACCAAGCAGCAGGCCTAGCTCCCAGCAAGCACCTCTAGGCCCTGCCCGCAGCTATGGGGGACAAGGACCGTGAGGACCGGGTCCTGGTCGGGGGTTGCAGTGCAGTAGAGTGTGAGGCCCTGGCCACCGAGGCAGCTCCCTCTGTCCCCCAGGGAGTCGGTGCTGCAGATGATGCAGGCCGGCCAGCGGGTGGTGGACAACCCCATCTACCTGAGTGACATGGGTGCCGCGCTCACCGGGGCTGAGTCCCACGAGCTGCAGGACGTCCTGGAGGAGACCAATGTGAGTGCCCCCCACCTCCACTGTGCCCTGGCCGTGCCCGGCTGCCCCACCCCTTCACTGTGCCCCATCCACACCTGGCTGCCCCCACCTCCACTGTGCGCTGCCCATGCCGGGTGGCTGCCACTCCTCCTCGGCTCCCGCATGCCTGGCTGCCCTCACCCCTCCACTGTGTGCCATTCACCCCCGCTGCGTGTCCCTGGCTGTTTCTGAGATGATTTCCGGTCAGGCGTGCCTTGGTCCACATCCATCAGGCTATTGCCTTTCGGTAGCTTCAGAGCCTTCGGTTGGGAGTCACCGCCACACGTTCGGTGGGATCCTCTGGGCCGAGTACTCAGGGGGTCACCAGTCTTTTGCTGTTGTGAGCAGCACTCCTGAGAGCGTCCCCATGCATGCAGCTCGAGGGCTTGCGCAGGTGTCCGTATGATGCATTTCCAGCACGGGATTTGTCGGTGCTGCACCGCACCGGCAGCATCTCACGACGCACCTTGTCCCCACCCCGGCCCCGCGCGCACAGACGCTGCCCTCTGCTCATCCTTTTGGTCCTCCCTGTCTCGGCAGATTCCCAAGCGGCTGTACAAGGCCCTATCCCTGCTGAAGAAGGAATTTGAACTGAGCAAGCTGCAGCAGCGCCTGGGGCGGGAGGTGAGCCCCGGGCTGGGACACAGCCACTCTTAGGGGCCTTCCCAGGCCACATGGCATCAGGCAGGCTCTGGAGCACATGGAGGGACAAGTGGCATCAGCCAGGGCAAGCCGAGAAGGCCTGTCTGGGTTTTGAGGGCTTCGTGCTATCAGCTGCTCTGTCATTCTGGGCCGTGAAACTCTCCGCGTTGAACGGAGGAGCTTAAAGCTGGTCCCAGTGTGATGAGCCCAGTGTGGAGCAGTCAGGACCACCCTCCGTTGAGGGAGGAATTCCTCTGCCTTGGTGATCTTGGGGACAGTGTTGGAAATTGGGAACCAGCCTGGGAAAAGTGAAGATGCTGTTTGTTAAGAACCCAGCCATTGAGGCTCCCCGTCCTGATTTCAGCAGACCACAGTCTGCCTGATGGTCAGTCACTTCATGGTCGTGGCATTTCTCGGAATTTTTGACTTTGAGACAGGGTCTCCGACTGCTGCCCAAGCTGGAGTGCGGTGGTGCGATCTCGGCTCACTACAGCCTCCACCTCTGGGGCACAGGCGATCCTCCCACCTCAGCCTCCAGAGTAGCTGGGATTATAGGCGAGTGACCACTACACCCAGCTGATTTTTGTGTTTTTAGTAGAGACAGGGTTTCACCATGTTGGCCAGGCTGGTCTGGAACTCCTGGGCTCAAGTGATCCACCTGCCTTGGCCTCCCAAAGTGCTGGGATTACGGGCATGAGCCATCACGCCCAGCCCCATCTCTACAAAAAGTTTTCAAATTAGAGCCAGGTGTGGTGGCCGGTGCCTGTGGTCCTAGTTACTCGGGAGGCTGAGGTAAGAGGGTTGCTGGAGCCCGGGAGGTTGACGCTATGATGGCAGCATTGCACTCCAGCTTGGGCAACAGAGGAAATACCTATCTCAAAAAGAAAAATGGAACCAAAGGCTTTGTTCCCTGGGTTTCATTTCTTTTCTCTTGAGTCCTGGGGGAGCAGAGGGTCCCCACTCGTCCGGGGATGCATGCCCTCACCTTCCCAGGCCCAGGCCTGACGGCGGCGCCTCACCCCGCAGGTGGAAGAGAAGATCAAGCAGACCCACCGGAAGTACCTGCTGCAGGAGCAGCTGAAGATCATCAAGAAGGAGCTGGGCCTGGAGAAGGACGACAAGGACGCCATCGAGGAGAAGTTCCGGGAGCGGCTGAAGGAGCTTGTGGTCCCCAAGCACGTGATGGACGTGGTGGACGAGGAGCTCAGCAAGCTGGGCCTGCTGGACAACCACTCCTCGGAGTTCAAGTGAGTACCCATCCCGGGCGGCCCCGCCCTGAGGGCGACCCCTCCTCAGCCCCCGTCTTGAGCAGGCCAGGGGACCCGGCAGGAGAGCCCTGTGGCACCTTCTGTGTGGCAGGTGCTTGGTGGTGGGCCAGGAGGCGCCTGGGGAGCGTCAGTCCTGTCCCTGGGCAGGACACGTCATCGCCACCTCCATTTTACAAGGAAATCCAGGCTCAGGGCTATCGAGTTGGTGTCCAGGGCATCCGAGCTGCTAGGTGGTGCCAGGGATTTGAACCCAGGGACTCCTGGTTCTAAGCTAGTCCTGCCTCTTTTTTTTTTTCCTTTTCTTTCTTTTTTTTTTTTTTTTTTTGAGATAGCGTCTTGCTCAGTCCAGGCTGGAGTGCAGTGGCACAATCTCGGCTCACTGCAACCTCCATCTCCCAGGTTCAAGCAATTCTCCTGCCTCAGCCTCTTGAGTAGCTGGGATTACAGGCACCCACCACCTCCCAGGTTCAAGCAATTCTCCTGCCTCAGCCACTTGAGTAGCTGGAATTACAGGCACCCACCACCACTCCCGGCCTATTTTTTGTATTTTTAGTAGAGACAGGGTTTCGCCATGTTGGCCAGGCTGGTCTCGAAGTCCTGACCTCAAGTGATGTGCCCGCGTTGGCCTCCCAGTGTGCTGGGATTACAGTCATGAGCTGCTGCACCGAGCCTGAGCCAGGGCTTCTCAGCAGGACCAGGAGTCCCCGTGGCTGTCTTTCCAAGGCTGCCTCTTGCTTCTGCTTCCCTTTGAGAGTCAGCCAGGAAGTGACTATGCCCTTCCCGGGGGCCACTGTTTCGAGCATGCTGTCAGTCATGGTGGCTGCCCAGGTTCCAGGGGCTCGGGTACCTCTGAGGTCGTTTCAGCCGTACCCTCGTCCAGCCAGGCCAGAACACCCTGGCCGCTTCCCATGACAGCATGCTCCTTTCAGCCCAGGACCACGTGCCATACCAGGGCAGCCTCTAGGCAGGAGACATCCCCAGGGCAGGCTGGGCAGGCCCTAGGACAGTGCTTACAGGGAAGGCATGAGTTTTCCTCCTGGCTGCTGGGCCAGGACCCTAAGTCGGCTTCAAATGTCAGGGGGTCGCTGGAGTCTCTTTCCCAAGGGCCCTTTGAGGTGCTGGTTGCCTGCGAAGGCTGTGGCTCCTCTCCCAGCGCACCCCTGTGGCCTGTGAGCTCCCGCTGCTGCTCCAACAGGGCCATAGCTTAGCGCCTTACACAAGGTAGAGCCCTGAGATCCAGCTGTGGGCTGGTGCATCCCTCCCAGAGGCTCTGGGGGGAGTCTCTCCCGCCTTTCCCAGCCTCTGGAGACACCTGTATCCCTTGGCTCGGGCCCCTTCCTCCTCCTCCACAGCCCCAGCACAGTCTCTTCCAGTCTGTCTCTGACCTCCCACCACCTCTCGTGAGGACCCTGGGCCCCTGGGTCACCCAGGATACATCTCAGGGACCTTCACTGAGTTCCATCTGTGGTTCCCTTCTGCTGTGTGAGGGCCTGTGCTGCCACCTCATATGGAGGAGGTCAATGTTATGGGGTCCTTGTGTCGCCCATTGAGCAACTCAGTCCCCCTCAGGGCTGGTGGAAATACCTGCTCAGGCCAGGCCTTGTCCTGCAGAAGCAAATAGCTCCCTCCCCCAGGAACTGAGCGAGTCTATAAGGTGGGTTCTGTCCTCGGGTCCTGGGGAGCCACAGGGGACAGGCCCTTAGTGTCTGCTTCTCACCAAGATGCCTGCAGCGGGCCACCAGCTGCCTCCCCCATCCAGAACATTCTCTGCAAAGTGTCAATGCCTACCTACATCGCTTCCACAGGGACTGTGTGTCCCTAAAGTCACCTCCAGTATCCGTGTGGCCCAGCTGGCCTGTCCCGGTGCGTCTCGTATGCCAACCTGGTGGCAGTACGCCCTGGCAGTGCCTGCTCATGGGGCCACCTGGCCTTCCTCGGAAGCCATCCTCCTCCTCTTCCCCAATCCTGCCCCGTGCCCCCGCAGCCCTCCCTGACTTGTTCCTGGCCCACAGCGGCTGCTGCTCACAGCTGCTCGGCTCCCAGCTCCGGGGCCAGTATGGAGTTGCCCTCCCCTCCTGCAGCCTCACTATCCTGGCAGCGGACCTGGCCTCTGTTTCCCCACCTGCCCTGGGTCACGCCTCGTCCCCTCTGTGGTCCTGCTCACTCAGCCCCAGGCAGAAGCCAGTGTTGTCTCGGCTCTCCTGATGGGGCAGCAGCAGCCCTCCAGCCGTCCCCTCGATGCACTGGGTGCTTTAGACAGGGCAATTTGTGAATTGTTTTATAGAGATGGTCTCGCCGAGTTGCTCAGGCTGGTCTTGAGGCTCAAGCGATCCTTCTGCCTGGGCCTCACAAAGAGCTGCGATGACAGGCGAGAGCGACCGCGCTCGGCCGCACATGTGGTTTCAAGCCCTGGCCAAGTACAGCAGAGGTGTGGGTGGCTCCTGAGCGCCGCTCAGCATCTCTCGTCTGTCCTGTGGCAGCGTCACCCGAAACTACTTAGATTGGCTTACATCCATCCCTTGGGGCAAGTACAGCGACGAGAACCTGGACCTGGCGCGGGCCCAGGCAGTGCTGGAGGAGGACCACTACGGCATGGAGGACGTCAAGAAGCGCATCCTGGTGAGGCCGGCATCTGGCCTGCTGTGGGTTGAGATTTCAAAGGAGCCTCCTGGGGAATTGGTAGGCCTGGGGGTGCTGGTGGGGGCCTGCAGGGCATAAGGATGGTGTGGGGGGATCCGGGCAGGGAGGGAGCATCCTGCCCTGCTCCTGGGGGCTGGAGGATTTCCCAGGCCGCCTGAACTCATGCCTGATTGGCCGGGTGTGGTGGGGCTGCCTGTGCTCCCAGCTTCTCAGGAGGCTGAGGTGGGAGGATCACTCGAGCCCAGAAGTTGAGGCTGCAGTGAGCTGTGATCATGCCACTGGACATCAGCCTGGGTGACAGAGACCCCATCTCTACAAAAAATTTAAAAATTAGCCAGGTGTGGTGGTGCATGTGTTTAATCCCAGCTACTTGGGAGGCTGAGGTTGGAGGATTATTTGAGCCCGGGAGGTTGAGGCTGCAGTGAGCTATGATGGTGCCACTACACTCAAGCCTGGGTGACAGAGCAAGACCCTGTGTGAAAATTATTTGAAACTAATTGTTAAAATGTCACTCCTGAGACTGTAGAAAGCAGCAGGTGGGAGTCGGCGACTGATGACAGAAGCGAGAGGCATGGGGCAGAGCGGGGGGGTGCCCTGCCTCTGGGGTTGGAGCGGAGAGCGGGGAGCACTTGTGGTTTCAGGGTCCTGGGGAAAGGAACCCGTTAGGAGGTGGGGAGCTGCTGAACAGGCCTGACCCTGCCGGGCGGCCACACTCTCCTAACACCTAGGTGTCCTGTTGGAGCCGTTGTCACAGGCTGCCCCTCCCCGTGGCCAATGGCAGCTCTGATCTGCTCAGCCTCCCGGACAATCCTGGTCCCTTCTCAGCCCTCAGATGTCTGAAAGGCAGCATGCAGGTGGTGAGAATCATGCCCGGGCCCCGGGCTGCCCAGCCCACGTGCCCACTGAGCCCGCCTCTGTCCACAGGAGTTCATTGCCGTCAGCCAGCTCCGAGGCTCCACCCAGGGAAAGATCCTCTGCTTCTACGGGCCCCCTGGCGTGGGCAAGACCAGCATTGCCCGCTCAATCGCCCGCGCCCTGAACCGAGAGTACTTCCGCTTCAGTGTCGGGGGCATGACGGACGTGGCTGAGATCAAGGGGCACAGGTAGGCCCGGCGCTGACGGCCGTCCCCACGTGCTCGCCGCTGCTGTGCTGCCAGGCTCCATCGTCTCTGGGGCACCCATTAACGTCTGTTAGAGCAATCTGGGTTTCGAGCAAGCAGTTCCCCTCACGCTGCAGTAACTGAAAAGTCCAGGCATGCAGCAGACTTCAGGCCTGGCTGATTCCAGGCGCTCAAATGGCGCTGGCGGAATCTCCACCCGGGCCAGCGCTCAGCAGACACCCCCCGGTACCTCCAGCTCAGTCCTTACAACGCCCCGGCCAGAGCTGCAGGCCCACGTTTGCCATGCAGGTACTGGTCTTTGTGGGCTGTGGCGGCTGATGCCCTGGGATTGGGGGTGGCGTCGGCCCCACCCGAAGTCTTTGGGCAGTCAGGAGAGAGTCTCGAGTGAGGACCAGGCTGTGCACCCAGAGAAACCTTGGCGCCTCTGTGGACTCACTCCTCCCGACTGGCCTCAGGCCCAGAGTAGGGGCCACAGCTCTCTGTGTCCAGCGCCTTCCCACCTGGCTCTTCAGGTGGGCAGCCGGGCGCAGCTTTTCTAGGGCTTCCCTCCTCGCCTGCCTCTGTAGACAGAACTGCATCCCCAGTGAGAGCCGAGTGTGAGGCGTCTGCTGAGTCCGCCACCTGTTCCCATCTTGCAAGGCGTGCAGTTGAGTCTGTGTTTAAAGTGAACATTTCTGGCTTCTTTAGAAACATCCCCAGCTCTGGCCCCAGGCCTTCCTGGGTCTGCCCGCCCTCTGTGAGGGTGAGAGCATGCCGGCCCACACCCTGTTCAGTCCCCAGGGGGCGGCCACTCTCACCATCTGGGAGTTGGGAGGAGCTGGAGCTAGTGCAGTTTTGGGGGTCCCAGATTGCCCAGGAGGGGTGGGGGCCTTGAGGATGAAGGGGTGGGGTTTGAGCAGCAAGAAGCAGCTGGGTGAAGGTGAAGGGATGGGGAGGGCACCCAGTCCTTCCTAGGCACGGGGTTTGAGGTGGTCCTGAGGCCTCCTGGGCCCTGGTTCAGGGATGGCCAGAGGTGCAGACAGGGGCCACCGACAGCAAGAGGAGAGACCTGGCCAAGTTCTGAACCAGCCTCAGCCACCTCCGGCCTTGCGAGGGAGTCACCAGGGATCGGGGCTGCAGGGAGGGCAGGCTCGGGCAGGCGTCAGTGCTGACGTCTCTGGGTTCCTGACCAAGGACAAGGATGGCAGACTGCAGGGAAATGAATCACTGTTGACGGCAGCAAAACCCTTCTCTGCCCACAGCTCTCCAGGGCACTCACACAGCAGCCCGCAGGCCTTGCGTGACCTGTCTCACCTCCTCCGCTTTCCCTCCCCCTCCCTTCTTCCCTTCCCCGCTTCTCCTCTCCCTTCCACCCCCAGCCTTACGGCCTCCTCACTCTTCTGCAGCACATCAAGCGTGGTCCTGTCTCGGGCCTTTGCACGGGCTGCGTCCTGGACCTGGAACACGCCCCCAGAACCCCACATGGCTTCCTCCTCACTTGTGTTGCTTTCAGCCTGTCCTTGACACTCCTTGCCCCCTTCACGCTTAAAGTGGCACACACATCCCAGTGGCGTCTGAGCCCCTCCATCCCTGCCTCTCTGTCTTCATCCTGCATACAGAGCCTTCCTCACTGGCCCCCGCACGCCAGGCCTCCTGTTCAGGGGCAGAGCATGGAGCTTGCAGGAAGCCCTCCTGAGAGCCAATGCTGGCCGTGGCCCGGGCGCGCCTGCCATCCCTCAGTGGGTGGGAAGGCCTTCTGCCCGTGCCTTGCTGGCCCCAGCCCCCCTTTCTGTGGGTGGGAGGCCTCAGGCTGGCCTTCACTATGGGTAGGAGGTGCCAGTTGAGGGATGGCACTGAGAGCTGGCTGTGAATTGGTGCCCCCAGAATAGTTCTTCTGAGCACAGGGCAAGTCTGGTGAGTGACCAGTGTGCCTGCCGGTGCCACACGCCTGGTGGCTGCATTCCCAGCACCCCTGTGGCCACATCTTGTGGCTGTCCAGGTGGCCTCACCCCATGGCCCTGGAGGGTGCATGGTGTTGTCATGGCCGAGTGGGGCTACTGAGTGACTCTGACCCTGCTGTGTGCCCACAGGCGGACCTACGTGGGCGCTATGCCCGGGAAAATCATCCAGTGTCTGAAGAAGACCAAGACGGAGAACCCCCTGATCCTCATCGACGAGGTGCGTGTGGAGAGGGCGCCCTCTCGCTCTCCCTGGTGCCCTGAGCTTTCCTAACCCAGAGCCCCCAGCGGCCCTGACCAGGCAAGGCTGGGTGCAAGATGAAGCCTGGAGCCCTCCGGGTCCCAGGATCCCCAAGTCACCTCAGGGGCTGTCACCGTGATGCTGGCCCTGATGGCACGGATGGGTACCTCCCGCCCACAGCCATGCCCAGCAAGCTGCCCGTCCAAAGCCCAGGGTGTGGGTGCTGCTCTGACTCAGGGTGTCCCCAGCCCTGACCCTGGGGTCTCCCCACTGGGCGGGCTGGTAAGGGGCACGGTGTGGCCAGCACCACCGGTCGTCTGCCGCCCCAGGTGGACAAGATCGGCCGGGGCTACCAGGGGGACCCTTCGTCGGCGCTGCTGGAGCTGCTGGACCCAGAGCAGAACGCCAACTTCCTGGACCACTACCTGGACGTGCCCGTGGACTTGTCCAAGGTGGGGGCCCTGCCTGGGGCCTGGGCTGGGGGGAGGGTGACAGGCCAGTCTCCTAGGACCTTGCTGCTGCCCCCAGGTGCTGTTCATCTGCACAGCCAATGTCACGGACACCATCCCTGAGCCACTGCGGGACCGCATGGAGATGATCAACGTGTCCGGCTACGTGGCCCAGGAGAAGCTGGCCATCGCAGAGGTAGGCCAGCCCCTCCCCACCGCTGTCCCCATCCCTGGAGCAGGGGCTGACCCCCAGAGCCTGTGCCTCTAGGAGCTCCCGTTCCCGGTAGAGACTGGCAGGACCTGCGGCCAAGAGGAGCAGATGAGGCCAAGGCGGACACCTGGGAACAGCTGCTGGGCTGGCGGGAGCTGGCTCCGGCTTTAGAGCCCAGGACCGTCCCACACGCCATCTGGGGATAGGTGGCTCACCACCATCAGGCCACACAGCCGTCAGCTGTCAGTGCATCCGCACTTGGTCTCCCAGGGCAGGGCCCCCACCTGCGCTTCTTAGAAGCCAAGTCTGTGTCCAGTCCAGGGAGGACCCTGCCCCACCCCAGGCCCAGACTGTAGGGAAGGTTTCTGGCAGCCCGGAAGCAGTGTGACCTGAGGTTGAGACTTGGAGGAGGAGGGGTTTCACTGAGGAGCATGCGAGGTCCATTCCTGTGGGGGTGGAGGGCTCCTGTATTTCTGATGTTTTCTTTCTGGGAAACCGTAGAGGGCTTTTTTCCCCAGGAGCCCTTTGACAACCTGTGCTGGGCACTGGTCCCGTCCCTCAGGGCCTTCCCAGCTTCCCGTGTCTCCTGGGGGCTTCCGTGCCCACTGCTGGGCCCAGATCCCAGCCTGACTTCCCAAGGGGCAGGCCTGTAGTTCGTGGGGACAGGAAGGAGGGGGCATGCATGGGGATCCCTCAGAGCACCAGGAGTGCCCCCAGCATCAGGGGCAGGTGTAGAGTGGTATGCATGGCTCTGTCCTTGTCTCGCAGACGCTCTCCCCCTGCTGCCAGAGCTCAGAACTGTAGCAAGAATTCTGTGAGTCTGCAAGTGACCTTGGAGCTCCCCCCCCCCCCCGCCCCGCCTGAACCCAGTCCCCCTCATGTGATGAGGGCAGCAGCCACCTAACCAGTCAGCTACCGTACAGGCCCTGGGTCTGTGTATGGGGCCAGCCCAGGGGCCACCAGGAGGCCTTCCTGGCAGAAGTGGCATCTAAGATGCCATTGGGGGACAGGACGTGGATCCAAGCAGAGGACACAGCACAAAGCGCCTCTGGACATGCTGGGTGGCAGGGCCAGGTGTCCCAGGTCCTGGTTTCACCATCAGAGACCTGTGCCAGGCCAGGGTCTGGGGCCCATGCAAGAGGCATTGGCTCCTGTCGAGGGTCCCTGGCTTCTAGACTGGCTGGTGGGCAAGGTCCCTCCAGACCCAGCTGTGACGGCCAGCTTCCCTTGCAGCGTTACCTGGTGCCCCAGGCCCGCGCCCTGTGTGGCCTGGACGAGAGCAAGGCCAAGCTGTCGTCGGACGTGCTGACGCTGCTCATCAAGCAGTACTGCCGCGAGAGCGGCGTCCGCAACCTGCAGAAGCAGGTGGAGAAGGTGAGTGGCCACCCTGCCTCCTGGCACCTGCCCACCCAGCGCAGCTTCCCGAGCCCATTGTGCTGCCTTGCCCACCCAGGTGTTGCGGAAGTCGGCCTACAAGATCGTGAGCGGCGAGGCTGAGTCCGTGGAGGTGACACCCGAGAACCTGCAGGACTTTGTGGGGAAGCCCATGTTCACCGTGGAACGCATGTACGACGTGACGCCGCCCGGAGTGGTCATGGGGCTGGCCTGGACAGCCATGGGTGAGCGTGGTGGCGGGAGGAGACCCAAGCCAGTCCCATTTCTACCCGAGAACAAGCAGGTCCCACCTTGTGCAGGGGTGCAGTTGGAAGGCTTCTGGGTGGGGGGGGATGGGGTGTGGGGAGCCCAGGGGGCTCTAGGGCTGACAGAGCGGAAGGCTGTGAGCACAAAGGCGGCACACCATGGGCCTTAGGGATTTCGGTGACTCCTTGATAGGCTTACATACAGGTGGGGACGACGGGTCCCTCAGCACGAGCTCATCCAGACGAGGGCCCTGGGGCCACCACGCAGAAAGTTGGTGAGAGGGCAGGGGGACTGGAGAGGGGCTTGTGTGTCTCGGCAAGGCAGCTGGGGTCCTTGTAGCCCTGGGCATATTCTCTGGCTAGCAGCTGCGCTATGGGGCAGGCAGAGCCAGGAACCTGCCACACAGCAAACACGGAGGCCTTCGTTGGCCCATGATGGGACACAGCCCCTGCCCAGAGGTGCCAAGATGCTGAGCTGGGGCAGGAGCAGACAGGGTGCTGGGGGTGGAGCGGGAGTGGGCCCGAGGCCTCCTGTGTTCACAGCTCTGCACCCGTTCCAGGAGGCTCCACGTTATTTGTGGAGACGTCCCTGAGGCGGCCACAGGACAAGGATGCCAAGGGTGAAAAGGATGGCAGTCTGGAGGTGACAGGCCAGCTAGGGGAGGTGATGAAGGAGAGTGCCCGCATCGCCTACACCTTTGCCAGGGCCTTCCTCATGCAGCACGCCCCCGACAACGAGTACCTGGTCACCTCACACATCCACCTGCATGTGCCTGAGGTCAGTGCACTGCCTGCCCCCACCCAGCCTCTGGGCAGCTGGCCACCTGCTGACCCACTTCCCCCCACATTCCCCCGCAGGGTGCCACCCCCAAGGACGGCCCAAGCGCGGGCTGCACCATCGTCACGGCCCTGCTGTCCCTGGCCATGGGCAGGCCCGTGCGGCAGAACCTGGCCATGACTGGCGAGGTCTCCCTCACAGGCAAGATCCTGCCTGTTGGCGGCATCAAGGAAAAGACCATCGCGGTGAGCACGCAGGCTGGCACCGCCCGCCGGGCAGGGCAGTCAGGGAAGCCCCAGGCTTTGCACCCAGGCCCATGTGGCCTGACCACCCTAGCTGTCTCCTCCACACTGTCTGTGGCTTCCCCAGTAGTGTTTGGAGCGGGGAGCGGGGCTGCGCTGAGGGAGGGGCTGGACATGGGCCCAAGGTTTGGGCTTTGTTCTTGGCTCCCAGCCCTGCATGTCCTCAGACCAACCTGCCGTGTGTCTAGGAAGCCTGCTGGGGTCATTCTGAGGGGACTCCGCCAGGAGGGTAGGCATGGTCAAGTGGCTGTGACCACCTGGACACCAGCCACACACTCCCTAGATCATAAAAGTGGCAGGGCTAACTGGGAGGCTCACTGATCCAGGGCCCCAGACTGCTCCCCCTGCATGGCCAGACTTGCTGGGTCACGGGCTGGGGAGGACCTGGCTCTGCTCGCAGGCTTCTGGAGCAGAGGCCAGTGCTTTTGCCTTGAGCCCGTTTCCCCGGGAAATAGGGATCCCAGTGGTTTTTGGGAGCCTCGAGTTGGCATCCCTGTGTTCCCGGTCCCCACGCAGCCCTTCCCTGCCTGGAGGACACACACCTGTGGCCCTCCTCCAGGTCCAGGCAGGGCTGATCCTGACTCTGCCCCCAGGCCAAGCGCGCAGGGGTGACATGCATCGTCCTACCAGCTGAGAACAAGAAGGACTTCTGCGACCTGGCAGGCTTTATCACCGAGGGCCTGGAGGTGCACTTCGTGGAGCACTACCGCCAGATCTTCGACATCGCCTTCCCGGAGGAGCAGGCAGAGGCACTGGCCGTGGAGCGGTGACAGTCACCCCAGGACTGCAGGCAGCAGATGTCAGGCCCCGTCTGGGCCCGAACTGAGCCCTTTAGGGAGCGCAGCAGGGCCTGGCAGCACAGCGGAGCCACCAAGCAAGCAGCTCGGTCCAGCAGCCCAGATCCCAGGGACCCCAGTTGGTTTAATCAGTGTGGCATAGGAACTATTTAATCATTAAAGTCATTTCCAATATGGGGCCTCCTTGCCTGCTGCCCCAGGAAGGGTGGGTGGGCCAGGGCTTGAGCACCAAACCGATGCTTGAAGGACCTCCCCTACCCCAGGACAGCAGCAGAGCCAGGGCTTGGGTGCAGCTGTTTATTTCAGGGAGACGGCAGGGGAGGGGGCTCAGTCTTTCTTGGCAGCAGCTTTCCTCATGGCGGCCAAGACATTGCTCAGCTCCTCCCGCTTCCTCTTGGCCCGGATGTGTGTCCCCACCTGCCAGGGATAGGGTCACTGTCAGCCCACCTGCAACTCCCACCTTGCCCCTCCACCAGCAGTGCCCACCTACCCTTTTCTTGATGAACTTGAGGGCCCGTTTGTCCTTGGAGACCTTCAGCAACTCCATGGCGCGCCGCTCGTACGGGGCAAAGCCACACACCTCCCGGATCATGTCCCGCACAAACTTGGTGTGTTTGGTCAGACGCTGGGGGTGGGGGTGGGGCAAGAGCCGGCCGTTAGGGTGGGGGGGACCCCTGCATTCTACGTAAGCAGCTTAATCACACCATCACCCATTTCCCTGGCCACTCTCCCTGGCGTGGCGGCCCATCGCCTAGGCTGAGGTGCAGTGCTGCAATCATAGCTTATTGCAGCCTTGACTTCCAGGGCTCAGGTGATCCTCCTGCCTCAGCCTCATTAGCTGGGACCACAGGCACATGCCACCATGCCTGGCTAATTTTTTAATTAAAATACTTGTTTGTGGTTCGGTGCAGTGCCTGACACCTGTAATCCCAGCACTGTGGGAAGCCGAGGCAGGTGGATTACTTGAGGTCAGGAGTTCGAGACCAGCCTGGCCAACATGGTGAAACTCCACCTCTACTAAAAATACAGAAATAAGCTGGGTGTGGTGGGGCATGCCTGTATTCCCAACTACTCGGGAGGCTGAGGCACAAGAATCGCTTGAACCCAGGAGGCGGAGGCTGCAGCAAGCCGAGATCGCACCACTCATGCCTGTAGTCCCAACTATTCGGGAGGCTGGGGCACAAGAATCGCTTGAACCCAGGAGGCAGAGGCTGCAGCAAGCCGAGATCGCACCACTGTACTCCACCATAGGCACCAGAGCTCCAGCTCAAAAAAAAAAAAATTGTGGCCAGGTGCAGTGGCTCAGGCCTCTAATCTCAGCACTTGGGGAGGCCGAGGCGGGGGTTCACTAAGGCCAGGAGTTTGAGGCCAGCCTGGCCAACATGATGAAACCTCATATCTACTAAAAATAAAAAAGCCAGGAGTGGTTACCCGCACCTGTAATCCCAGCTACTGGGGAGGCTGAGGCACAAGAATCGCTGGAACCCCGGAGGCGTAGGTTGCAGTGAGCTGAGATCTCTGGGTAGCTGTGAGAACCGAGATATTAGCCCTTAGGGCTTTTCTTGTTTTGAGACGGAGTCTCACTCTGTCGTCCAGGCTGGAGTGCAGTGGCGTGGGTCTCGGCTCACTACAACCTCCGCCTCGCGCGCGCGTCACCATGCCCGGGTAATTTGTATTTTTAGTAGAAACAGGGTTTACACCATGTTGGTCAGACTGGTCTCAAACTCCCGAGCTCGTGATCCGCCTGCCCCGGCCTCCCAATGTGTTGGGATTACAGGCGTGAGCCACTGCGCGCGGAGCAGCTCCCATCCTCACCAAGTCCCAATCTCTGCAACACCTGCAGGACGCACCTGGAGTCGGGGCTGCCCGCTGAATAAAGGAGCCAAATAAACTGACACACCTGAAATCCCCCAACCTCACACACTGCAACCTCGGGCCAGCTCCACAAGGAAACTCCTACTCATGGGTCAGAACCCCAAACCCACTGTCCCGGGCCGCCCTCAAGTTGCTCCCTGTGCCCCGGCGTGGATTGCACGGGCGGGGAAAACCCAGATGAATGCTCGCCTTCGAGCACCAAGTAGGAACCCCCACTCCCCCACCGCGTCCCTTCAAGCCCCGCTTAGTTCCGCGCGCCAACCCGCGTTCCTTCACGCCGACAGCCTTTGCCCAAGCCGTGCCCACTGCCCTCGAAGAAGCCCCCGAAGACCTCCGCACGGTGCCCTCACTTACCCCGCGGCGGCGGCTGTGCCTGGGCTTGCTCACGTTCTTGGTCACCTTGTGGCCCTTGTTGAGGCCCACGGCCATAGGATACCGAAGAGCCATGGCTGTAGACAGCGGCGGGGAGAAGGGAGGGAGGTTGAGTCCCGATTTGGTCCCCGAGGTCCAGAACCCAGCGCCCCGGCCCCTTCAGCCTCGCTTGCCACAACCAACCATCCACCAACCCGCACAGAGACCCGGGAGTACAGATGGCGGCGGATTCCCGCCGTGCAGGAACCCACTCACCTGCTACTCTCCAATGGCGACCGTGGCGGAAGGGCTGGCGCCGCGCTGAACTCTGGGATATCTACCAGGCTCAGGATGCGCGGGCCAGAGAGGCAAGAACCGCGCGCACTCCCCCTGGCGGCTGGAGGCGTCCCCGCAGTCTCGCTCAGCATGCGCGACCGGGCTCTCTGAGCATGCGCACTTACTTCTTCGAGCCTGCGAGCTGAAGTTGGAACCAGGGGGCGTGGCTATGGCTGCCCGCCGCCCTCTGTCTGTGACATGAGTTCGAATCCCAACTCCGCCGATTGCTGACCGACCCTGCGTCAACGACTTCACCTCTCAGACTTTCTTCACTTGTAGAACAAAAAGAATATTACCAAACTGTTTGAAGTGTTAAAACGCCCATTAATGAGAGTATTGGTTTCATTATCAATTGGTCAGCTTCTGGATTAGGTATGAATACGGCAAGGCATAATAGTGCCCCTTGGGGACGTCTGATGTAATTTTACAAGATGCAGGGACGGGACGCTAATTAACTGAATCAGGTGGAGGGAAACACACAAGTTTCCAATTTTTCTCTTTTAACGCTACTAATATACAAGAGCGAGTCTCAATTTAGGGCTGCTCTAATTGGGGTTAACACTTTCATGTTTTTTCCAGACAGGGTCTTGCTCTGTTGCCCAAGATAGAGTGCAGTGCTGCAATCATTCCTTATTGCAGCCTTGACTTCCAGGGCTCAAGTGATCCGCCTGCCTCAGCCTCCTTAGCTGGGACCACAGGTGCATGCCACCATGCCTGGCTATTTTTTTTTCTTTTTTTTGAAGAAGGGGTTTCACCATGTTAGTCAGGCTAGTCTTGAACTCCCGACCTCAGGTGATCCGCCTGCCTTGGCCTCCAAAGTTCTTGGATTACAGGCGTGAGCCACCACACCTGGCCAACTGGCTAATTTCTTAATTAAAATATTTGTTTATGGCCAGATGCAGTGGCTGACACCTGTAATCCCAGCACTTTGGGACATCGAGGCGGGGGGATCACCTAAGGTCAGAGTTCCAGACCATCGTGGCCAACATGGTGAAACCCTATCTCTACTAAAAATACAAAAAGCCAGGCGTGGTGGCCCGCACCTGTAATCCCAGCTACTCGAGAGGCCGACACATAAGAATTGCTTGACCCCAGAGGCGGAGGTTGCAGTGAGCCTAGATCACACTACTGCACTCCAGCCTGGACTGAGACTCCGTCTAAAAAATATTTTAAAATACGTAAAGACAGGGTTTCACCATGTTGGCCAGGCTGGTCTCAAACTCATGACCTCAAGTGATCCGCTCGTCTTGGCCTCTCAAAGTGCTGGCATTATAAACGTTAGCCACCGCGCCTGGCCTCTCAGCCTCCATTTCTCCACCTGTGAAATGGGATTGAGAGTCCAAGCCCCTGATACACACACCGCTCCCGCTGTCCGCCGGCTGCCAGCAAATTGAAATTACCAAGGAATTTGAACAAGAGATACGCAAGGGAAGAAGCGTTTTTATTCTCAAACGGGAGACTGGGTCCAGCCCAAAACACACTCTTTCCCTCCTCCTCTCTCTTAGACCCTGCCACCAGGTACAGCGACAGTGCAGACATCCCTGCAGGTGTGAAGAGTCCCAGAGCCCCAAGCTGGGGGAAGCCGGCAGGTGTCGGGAGGGGATCCTCCCAGATGGAACGAATGAGTGCAAAGAATAAATCGGGGACGAAGAGGCGCAGGCAGGAAATGGAGTGGGGTCCATGGCTGGCTCAAGGGTGGTGTGACCTCTCTGAGCCTTAGTTTCTTCATCTGCAAAATGGAAGCAGTCATGTCATCAATCATGTCCAAACTGGTGAGGCGTCACAAGTCCGGGACAAGGCGCCTAACACAGGGCGCCTGCGCCTCCGAAACTGTGATTGGTTCCAGGCACCCGTCGTTTTTCCGGGTTTTGCTTTTCTGTCTTGAAGACTTTATCTTGGGCTGTGGCCACCCTCTCAGGGGTGTCTCTTCTGAGTGTCCTGGCTCCAGGGACAGTTGGAGGGAGGAGCGTTCCCGTTCGGGACGTGGAGGGGTACCCCTCGGTGCTCAGGCTGCAGCCGCGGCCGTGACGTTGAGCTCCTGGCGGATGAACCAGGCCCGCGGGCGCGGCAGCCAGCGCCGGAGCAAGCACAGCAGGTGGAAACGCCACGGGTAGAAGACGCCGGCCGCGCGCGTGGCGCCGCCGCGGATCACGGCCAGGGCCGCCTTGGGCCCCGGGGCCGCCCTGATCCTCGTGACTCCCCTGGGGACGGGAGGGCGCGGTGGGGGCTGCAGCTGGGGCTGGGCAGCTGCCCATGGCCCCCAGCCCAGCCCCCGGCTCGCCCGGGCCTCACCTGACTGCCTCGGCGGCGGAGGCGCGATCTCGGAGGCCCAGGACACACATGGTGATGGCCACGTTCACGTCCTGCACGTCCAGCTCCCGCCGCAGGGAGCCGAAGAAGCCGTCCAGCGCGAACTTGGCCGCCGAGTACGGGGTGGAGAACGACGCGGGCACGCGGCCTGGGGGCGCGGACGGCGGCTGAGCGGCTCCCCCTCCTCCGGGAAGCCTGCCCAGGCCCTCCAGCCTCACCCGCATCGAGCTCCCCATTCCCCGTCCCGCAGAGCCGGGGCCGAGCGCACGCACCGAGCAGCGAGGACACCACCACCAGGGAGCCCTTGCTGTCCGTCAGGCTAGGCAACGCCCGCGACGTCAGTTGCACGTAGCTCAGAAAGTTGACCTGCAGGCGGCACTAGCGAGTCACAGACGCAGGCGGAACCCAGGGGCAGGGCGGGGCCAGAAACCCGGGGCGGGGCCAACAGTGGGCGGGGCTATTAACTGGGGGCGTGGTCAAGGCCGGCTGGCCTAGAAACTCTAGAATCCCGGAGGGCAGGGCGGGGCCTTGGGCTCGGAGGGTCGTGGCCGGGGCGGGAAGGGCTGAGGGCCGGCCCGGGAGGAGGCAGAGCCCCGGTCGTGAAGGGAGCGGAGCTTGAAGAGAGGGAGCTGGAGCACCGGTCCCTGAGATCGAGGGCCGGGCCCGGGCCGCGGAGGGGCGGAGCACCTGCATGAGCCAGCGCGTTGCCTGGGTGCTGCGGGCCCGCGTGCCGGCCGGGGCGCCGCCGAGGTGGTTCAGCACGAGGTAATCCAGCCCGCCTGGCCCAGAAACGCCGGTCAGCCCCGGAGGCCCCTCCCCCTGGGCACAACCAAACCCCGCCCCCGAGCTTAGCTCCGCCCAGAGCGTTGACCCTGTGAGCTCCGCCCCAGGGAACGCCCCCTACGATCAAAGAGACCCAGCCCTGGGCTTTATTCTCCTGGATCTAGCAAAGTTTCGTCCCCATTCAATGAGGCTCCGTTTGGAGCTCTTCTCCGACGATGCAATGAGGCTCCACCCCCCCCACCACGTCCCCAGTCCTGGCATACGTCTCCACCCTGAGCCACCTGTTACTGTAGCCACACCCACACCCCAATTCTGGTCCTGTCCCTAAGGCCCAGGGCACGGTCCCCGACTGCAGACTCCAGGCCTAGCCCCTCACCCAGCTTGTCCAGCGCAAACTGCACCACGCTCTCGGGCGCCTCAGGGGAGGCCATGTCCGCGGCGATGTAGAAGACCTTGGGGGCGCCCAGCTTCCGGCAGTTCCCTACCACCTGGGGGGGCCAGAGCTGCCCGTGGGCCTCTCCTCTCCAGCTGCCCCCCCACCTGCCGGCCATAGGGAGGCCACCGCCTGAAAATCCCTCCCCTACTCTGAGCCTCTGGACCCATTCAACATCTTTCCCAAAGATTTACTACTGCGGGAGGTGGGGAGGCTCAAGGTGGAGGCCCGCGGGCCAGAATGTTGGCCGATTAATCAATCACCAAAATCTAAAACAGGACATTTCACCTACAATTTCCAGATTTCTAGCTTCTCTTGAAAATTTGAAAGGTTTGTGTCCAAGAGCCATACGCTGACCTGAAGTAGCAATGGGCTGTTGGTTGCCAAGAAGTGCCCATCCTCCCTTTGGAGTTTGAGAATCCCAGCTATCAATACAGGCTTGCACATGCAATACTCTCATTTGCTGAAGAATGCACCGCACTTTCTAGTCAGCCATCTCACTGCACTGGTGCAGCATCCTAACTCATGAAACGGTGGGAGTTTGTTGGTTTGTTTAAGACAGAATGTCACTTTGTTGCCTAGGCTGGAGTACAGTGGCATGACCTCGGCTCAGTGCAACCTCCGCCTCCCGGGTTCAAGTGATTCTCCTGCCTCAGCCTCCCAAGTAGCTGGGATTACAGACGTGAGCCACCATGACTGGGTAATTTTTTTTGTTTTTGAGATGGAGTCTCGCTCTGTCACCCACGCTGGAGTGCAGTGGTGCAATCTCAGCTCACTGCAACCTCTGCCTCCTGGGTTCAATCAGTTCTCCTGTCTCAGCCTCCCAAGTAGCTGGGGTTACAGGTGTGTGCCACCATGCCCAGCTATTTTTTTTTTCTTTTATATTTTTAGTAGAGATAGGGTTTTACCATGTTGGCCAGGCTGGTTGACAACTCCTGACCTCAAGTGATCTGCCCACCTCGGCCTCCCAAAGTGTTAGGATTACAGGCGTCAGCCACTGCACCCTGCCTAATTTTTGTATTTTTAGTAGAGACACGGTTTCATCATGTTGTCCAGGCTGGTCTTGAACTCCTGACTTCAGGTGATCCACTTGCCTCGGCCTCCCAAAGTGCTGGGACTATAGGCATGAGCCACCACGCCTGGCCAGAAGGTGGTTTCATTGTCCCCGTTTTGAAAATGAGGAAACTGAGAGGCTCAGAGAGGCTAGGCAACTTGCTCAGGGTCGCACAGGAAGCTGGGGTCACTGTCGGGATTCAAACCCAGGCCTTCTTCCCTGTCCCCACACGCACCCCCAGCACTCGTCTAGACATGGGGGGGCTCACCTTCTGCAGGAAGGCCTCGGTGTGGGCAGTGAGCACCAGGTGGGAGCCCAGGCGCGCGTAGTGATAGGCCAGCTCCTCACCGACACCAGCGTTGGCCCCTGTTAGCAGCACTCGGGCTCCCTGGAGGCTGGCTGGCCAGAGTCCGGGTGGTCACTCTGGGTGGAGGACAGGACAGCCAGCCCGGTTTCTCCCTCCATAAACCCCAGGGACTCACCTGGGTCAAAGTTGTCATCCCAATAATAGGTGAAGAACAGGGCCCCCAGCCCTGTGAGGAGAAGCACCTTCATGGTCCTCCGTGGGCCTGCAGAGGGACAGGGGACAGAGGTGGCCAGCAGAGGCCAGGCCCACAGCCACCCCCATTTGATGGGCATTTGATGATGCCACCACCTTGGATCCATCCCCTCCTCTCCACCTCCAGAGCCACCACCCGTCCAGGCCACCATGCTGGCTCCAGGAACCGTCGCACCTGCACCCTTGCCCTCCTTCCTTCTCAGCCTTCTTTTTCCCCATGCCTTGTCTCCCCTGGACCACTAATCCTTCCTGTTCGAGTTAGAATAAAAACCAGACTCCTGGCTGGGTACAGTGGCTCATGCCTGCAATCCTAACATTTGGGAGGCCGAGGTAGGCAGATCATAAAGTCAAGAGATCAAGACCATCCTGGCCAACATGGTGAAACCCTGTCTCTACAAAAAATAGAAAAAATTAGCTGGGCATGGTAGTATATGCCAGTAATCCCAGCTACTCGGGAGGCTGAGGCAGGAGAATCACTTGAACCCAGGAGGCAGAGGTTGCAGTGAGCCAAGATCACGTCACTGCACTCCAGCCCCTGGTGACAGAGAAAGACTCTGTCTCAGAAAATACACACACACCCCCCCCCCCCCAAAAAAAAACAGACTCCTTGGTGGCCACAAACGTTCTGCTGGACCTGTCCTCCACGCTCACTCTGCTCCACTAAAATAGTCAATCCCTTGCTATTCCTCAAAACCAGCCAGTCACCATCCTGCCTCAGGGCCTTCGCATGGGCTGTTCCTACTGCCTAGAATGCTGTTCCCGGATATAACCCAATGGTTTGCTCTCTCACTTCTTTCAAGTCTCAGTGCAAAAGTGACCTCCTTCAGCTGGGCGAGATGCCTCACACATGGAATCCCATCACTTTGGGAGGCTGAGGCAGGCGGATCACTTGAGATCAGGAGCTCGAAACCAGCCTGGTCAACATGGTGAAACCCCATTTCTACTAAAAATACAAAAATTAGCTGGTCATGGTAGCAGGTGCCTGTAACCGCAGCTACTTAGGGGGCTGAGGCACAAGAATCACTTGACCTCGGGAGGCGGAGGTTGCAGTGAGCCAAGATTGCACCACTACACTCCAGCCTGGGCAACAAAGCAAGACTCCATCTCAAAAAAAAAAAAAAAAAATTAGGCCGGGTGCAGGTGGCTCACGCCTGTAATCCCAGCACTTTGGGAGGCCAAGGTGGGTGGATCACATGGTCAGGAGTTCAAGACCAGCCTGGCCAAGATGGTGAAACCCCAATTCTACTTAAAAAAAAAAAAAAAAAAATTAGCTGGGCGTTCTGACAGGCATCTGTAATCCCAGCTACTCAGGAGGCTGAGGCAGGAGGATCGCTTGAACCCCAGAGGTGGAGGTTGCAATGAGCCGAGATCATGCCACTGCATTCCAGCCGGCACAACAGAGCGAGACATCTCAAAAACAAAACAAAACAAAACAAAAAACAGAGATCAAGACCATTCTAGCCAATATGGTGAAACCCCGTATCTTCTAAAAATACAAAAAATAGCCGGGTGTGGTGGTGTGTGCCTATAGTCCCAGTGACTTGGGAGGCTGAGGTGGAAGAATTGCTTGAACCAGGGAGGCCAAGGTTGCAGTGAGCTGAGATTTCGCCACTGCGCTCCAGCCTCGAGACAGAGCAAGACTCCGTCTCTTTAGTTTTTTTATTTTTTTCCTTTCTCTTATTTTTTTTTTGGTAAGACTCAGTCTCAAAAAAAAAAAAAAAAAAAATTAGCCAGGCATGGTGGCACGTAACTGTAATCCCCCCAGATACTTGAGACGCTGATGCAGGAAAATGGCTTGAACCCAGGAGGTGGAGGTTGCAGCGAGCCGAGATTGTGCCACTGCACTCCAGCCTGGGCAACAAGAGCCAACTCTGTAACAACAACAACAAAAAATGCCGGGCGTGGTGGCTCACGCCTGTAAACCAAGCACTTCGGAGGCCAAGGTGGGTGGATCACCTGAGGTTGGGAGTTCAAGACCAGCCTGACCAACATGGTGAAACCCGGTCTTTAAAAAAAAAAAAAAAAAAGTCTGGGTGTGGTGGCTCAGGCCTGTAATCTCAGCACTTTGGGAGGCCAAGGCGGGTGGATCACCTGAGATCAGGAGTTTGAGACACCCCGACCAAAATGTTGAAACCCCGTGTCTACTTAAAATATAAAAACTCAGCCGGGCATGGTGGCAGTCGCCTGTAATCCCAGCTACTCAGGAGGTTGAGGCAGGAGAATCTCTTGAACCTGGGAGGATGTTACAGTGAGCCAAGGTCATGCCATTGCACTCCAGCCTGGGCAACAAGAGCAAAACTCCGTCTCAAAAAAAGAAAAAAAAGTGACCTCCTCTGAGAGAGGGCTTCATTTTCTTTTCTTTTTTTTTTTTTTTTTTTTTGAGATGGGCTCTCTCATTGAAGAGTCCCTAAATCTTCCATCTCCAGGTCCAGCCCTAGGTTCTCTGCCTCTGCTGTCCTCTGGGCACCTCCACCTGACCACCTCCAGGCCCCTTAGAGCCAGCAGGATCCAATCCAGGCTCAGCATGTAGCCCCATACCTCCTTCTCTTCCCAGCTCACCATGATGGAAAGGGCCCCACTGTCCCCTGTCCCTTCTGAATGGGAGACCCAGGCATTGTCCTCAAGCCCTTCCATCCTTTCACCCCATGACCTCATGTTTTCAGATCTTATCAGTTCTCCCTCTGCAGTCTCTCCCCAACTGTCCCTTCCTTTCTCTCTGCAGGGCTCCCAGATTGTCACCTCCCTCCTAGACCCTTCCCCCGGCCTGACCATCCCCATCTTCTTTCCCCTGGCCTCCCTCCCACCTCCCATTTGGTATCCCCTACCTCCACACTGGCTTCCCCATCTCCACACTCATTCCCTGCCTCTCCTGTCCGTGTAGCCAAAGGCATCTGTATCAAAAGCAACATAGCCACGGCCTTCCTGCTCCAAACCTTCTCAGGGGTCTCCACTGCAACTGACGGAAACGAGGCTCCTCGCTGCAGCCCATGAGGCCCTGCAGGTATAGCCCCTGACTTCCTGTCTATCCTCCTCTCCATCTATGAATCGTTCACTTCTCAAAGGAATGAACTCCTCAGCTTCCCCAGACACACCAGTCATGCCCACAGCAAGAAACGAACTTCCACCTTTTCCCCTCCCAGGGACAGTCCATGAAGTCCCTCTGCTCATCCCTCTTTCCACCCCCAGCTCTACATTGACTGCAGCAGCCCGGCAGGGGGAAGTGAGGCCAGATGGACAGACGGATGGACGGAGGAGTGGATGGACAGATGCAAGGATGGATGGGTGGACAGACAGAAGGAGGGATGGTGCATGGATGGATAAATGGATGAGTGGATGGATGTATAATGAATTTGGGAAACAGATGGATGAATGGATGGGTGGATGGAAGGATGGGTGGATGGATGGGGGAGCAGATGGATGGATTGATGGGTGGATGGATTGATGGGTAGGTGGATGGGCAGACGGATGAACGGATGCGTGGATGGATGGGGAGATAGATGATGAATGGACGTGTGGATGGATAGATGGAAGGATGTTCAGATGGATAGATGGCTGGATGGGGGAGCAGATGGATGAATGGATGGGGGAGCAGATGGATGAACGGATGCGTGGATGGATGGGGAGACCGATGAACGGAAGTGTGGATGGATAGATGTATGGGTGGGTGGATGGCCAGATGGATAGATGGATGGGAGAGGGGACAGATGGATGGATGGAAGGATGGACGTATGGACAAATGGATGGGCAGATGAACGGTTAAAGCAGCCTGGCCGAGATGCAGAGGAATCGGGGCGGCCGGGGGCGGGGAGGTACAAATCCCTGCAGAACCCACCGGCCCCTTCTAGACCTCGGCGGGACTTAGCTTTCCCTCTGAACAAAGGGGGCGTGTGACCTGCTGCGCAGCCCTAAACTGTGTACTTACCCACTCAGGCCTCAGTTTCCCCCACTATTCAGCGGGGTCGGGGTCCCGGCCTGGGAGCCACGCGAACGTCCCAGGATGCTCTCTTCCCGGCCGCCTCCTGCCGGGTCCCTGACCGCGCCCCCTCCCGTAGGGCCCGGGTCACCTGACTCCAAACCCACCTCCTCGCAGGGAGGGGCCGGGCCGCGGGGACCCAGCGCCGTAGCGTCGCCGGGCAACAGTCCCCGCCTGGTCTCCACTTCCCCGTCGCGGCCCCGCCCCCTGGGCGGAATCCCCGCCCCCGAATCCATCACGTGACGGGACCGCCGCTTTCGAACAATCCCACCCTCGCGTTGCCTTGACAACCACCTTCTATGGGCACTCTCTCTAGGTCCGGGTCCTTATCTCTCTGGCTTCGACTTCTTCTCGGGTCACCTTCAGGCTTCAGTCCAGGCACCCGACGCCTCGTTCCCCTCACGCTCCTAGGGCCAGGTTGGGCCGGGCTGGGCCGGGCCGGGCCGGGCCGAACTACATTTTCCAGGAGGCTCCGCGGCCAGGCGCAAACACCGCGGTGCTGACTACATTTCCCAGACAGCCTTGCAGCGGCCCGGTTCCTAAAGCGTCCATTTCCCAGCGGCCCTTGGCGGCGGGACCGTAGCCCTTCTCTGGAGTCTCAGCGCCCTAAGAGACTACCACTCCCAGGGGCCTTTGCGTCGCACAAGAAAGACTACGCCTCCCAGAGGTCTCTGCGGTGCCACCGGAAGCGGCGGGCGAGTCGAGTGTCCTTGCGCGTGGAGCCAAGCGACTATGGTGGCCCGGGTGTGGTCGCTGATGAGGTGCGTGGGGCCGCCGGATGGGACCCGAGTCCCCGAAAAAGTCCCATTTTGTGGGCACCCCTGTCTCCAGTCTGCTTGTGATCTGCTCGTCGCTTCCTGTAGTTACCTCCCCTTCCTCCCTCGCCTATGGGCCAGATAGGGAAACTGAGGCTCCAGCGGGGTGGGGCTTCCCGAGGTCGCCAGTCCCTTCCCTCTTGCCTCCCAGCGAGCCCTTTCCGTTCCACTCACGGTGTCTGCCTCCGCCTCCGAGCCTCAGTTGTCTTCTCTGTGAAGTGGCAATGCCCGGTGAATCCTGGTGAATGCGTGCTCGGAGCGAGTGACAGCGGGCAGGAGGCGTCCAGGGACACTTGGTTTCTCCAAGACTGGAAGGCTCTGGAAAGTCAAGGATCTTTTTCACTGCCCCTGCTCACTGTGGGACCTTGAGTGACCCACTCTCCCCCTCTGGGTTTCAGTTTACCGGTTAAAGTGGCGTCCAGCCGCCCTGCCTTGCACATTGTGAATCGAGTGCTGTATGTGATAGGGGTCTGGGTCGACGGTGCTACACTACAGAGTGTCACCCTGTGGACGGTGAGCCCCCGGGAGGATCTGACTCTCCCCGTGGGCCTAGGCTCCTAAGGGTGGCGGTCAGTGTCCGCTGAGCTTCTGCTCCACCCATCCCTACCCGCAGGTTCCTCATCAAGGGAAGTGTGGCTGGGGGCGCCGTCTACCTGGTGTACGATCAGGAGCTGCTGGGGTCAAGCGACAAGAGCCAGGCAGCCCTAAAGAAGGCTGGGGAGGTGGTCCCCCCTGCCATGTACCAGTTCAGCCAGTACGTGTGTCAGCAGACAGGCCTGCAGATACCCCAGGTACTCTGGGCTGGGAGCGAGGCCAGGGCTTGGCGAGTGGCCGGCTCTGGGGGTGTCTCCAGCCCTGCATGATGTCCTCCGTATTGGTGCTGCCTGATTCTCAGGCCTGTTCTCCTCCCTCTGTCTCTGGGGCCGGGCTGCTGGGTCTTTTCATCAGTTCTTTCTGCCCATCTCTCTTCCCAGCTCCCAGCTCCTCCAAAGATTCACTTTCCCATCCGTGACTCCTGGAATGCAGGTAGGCACCTGGTTTCTTTGCTTGGGGAGTTTGCTGCAGACACCCTAATCTAGCCCCTCTCCCCACATCCTGGCCACTTTTTCTATCCATCCCCCTGCCTGCCCCACACGTGTCTCTTAGGGACCTAAAAGGGAAAGGAGGCTAGGCCTGGTGGCTTATGCCTGTAATCCCAGCACTTTGGGAGCCTGAGGTAGGCAGATCATCTGAAGTCAGGAGTGTCAGGAGTTTGAGACCAGCCTGGACAACACAGTGAAACTCTGTCTCTACTAAAAATACAAAAATTAGCTGGGTGTGGTGGTGGCTGCCTCTAATCCCAGCTACTCTGGAGGCTGAGGCAGGAGAATCTCTTGAGCCCTGGAGGTGGAGGTTGCAGTGAGCCAAGATTGCGCCACTGCACTCCAGCCTGGGCAACAGAGCAAGACTCTGTCTCAAATAAATGAATAAAAGGGAAAGGAGTGGAGATTCTAGGGAAGGGGATGAGGGTGGAGCCTTTGAGGACTGGACTGTGCACTGCCTGTTAAAATGGGAGGCGGGAGGCCTGGGCCCACATCCGAACTTGTCCTATGAACTTGGACAAGGCAAGGCACTGCTCCTCTGCTGCCTCAGTTTCTGCTGGAAGTTGTTCTTCTAAAAAAGACTTGCTTGCTAGGTGTGGTGGCTCATACCTACAGCACTTTTGGAGTCTGAGGCGGAAGGGCTGCTTGAAGCCAGGACTTTGAGAACAACCTGGGCAACATTGTGAGACCCCATCTCCTCAAAAAGAAAATCTGCTTTTTTTTTTCTTTTTTGAGATGAAGTTTTGCTCTTGTTGCCCAGGCTGGAGTGCAATGATGTGATCTCGGCTCACTGCAACCTCCGCCTCCCAGGTTCAAGCGATTCTCCTGCCTCAGCTTCCCAAGTAGCTGGGATTACAGGCATGTGCCACCATGCCTGGCTAATTTTGTATTTTTAGTAGAGATGGGGTTTCTCCATGTTGGTCAGGCTGGTCTCAAACTCCTGACCTCGTGATCTGCTTGCCTCAGCCTCCCAAAGTGCTGGGATTACAGGCGTGAGCCACCATGCCTGGCCCTTTTTTTTTTCTTGAAATAGAGTTTTGCTTGTCGCCCAGGCTGGAGTGCAGTGTTGAGATCTTGGCTCACTGCAACCTCCACCTCCTGGGTTCAAGCAATTCTCCTGCCTCAGCCTCGCGAGTAGCTGGGGTTACAGGCACCTGCCACCACGCCTGGCTAATTTTTGTATTATTATTATTTTTTTAATAGAGACGGGGTTTCACCATGTTGGTCAGACTGGTCTTGAACTCTTAACCTCAGGACATTCACCCGCCTTGGCTTCCCGAAGTGCTGGGATTACAGGCATGAGCCACCACGCCTGGCAAAATCTTTTTTTTTTTTTAGATGGGGTTTCACCATGTTGGTCAGGCTGGTCTTGAACTCCTGACCTCAGGTGATCCGCCCGCCTTGGCCTCCAAAGTGCTTGGATTACAAGTGTGAGCCACTATGCCTGGCCCAAAAATCTTTTTTAATTAGCCAGGCATGGTGGCATGTGCTTGCAGTACCAGCTCCTTGGGAGGCTTACGCAAGAGGATTGCTTGAGCCCTGGAGTTCAAGGCTTCAATGAGCTATGATCACACCACCATACCCCAGCCTGGGCGACAGAGGGAGACTCTGTCTCTAAAAAAACCAAAAACCCTAGAGTTTAGCATTTCCCAGGGGTTGGAGGCTGGGTGAGGCTGGGAGGGGAGCATCACCAGTGGCCATCCCTTCCCCACAGGCATCATCACGGTGATGTCAGCTCTGTCAGTGGCCCCCTCTAAGGCCTGCGAGTACTCCAAGGAGGGCTGGGAATACGTGAAGGCGCGCACCAAGTAGCGAGCCAGCAGGCCACCCACCCCGGCCAGAACGGACAGGGCTGCCACTAACCTGGAGACTACAGCCTGGGACCCCACTCCGAGGGCAGCTCCCGGCCTTGCTGGCCCAATAAAGGACTTCGGAAGTGTTTCCTGACCCGTATGCTGGCCCCCGGGGGACACAGGGTCGGCCTGCCGGTGCCCAGAGCACCGAGGCCTGGGCTTCTGGCTCCTGATGGCTTGTCAGGGCTTGACCTTGACCACAGGCCATGGCTCACCCCTTTGACATCTGCTCTGGCATCAGAGGTCAGAGCAGGTGCTCCCGGTGCTCCAGTGGCCGTGCTCTGGGGCCGGGAAATTGCTTTGGCCAAGTCTGGGTTGTGGGAGGGGTCTTGGTTTTGGTGGGCTGAGCCCAGGGTGGGACAGTGTAAGAGCCAGAGTGGACAGAAGTGGGGTCTGCTTCCCTGGGGACACAGGGCAGGAGCCCCTGGGACCGATGGTTCCCGCCTTCCGCAGCTCCCATCTGTAGTCCAGTCCCCAGCCCTTCCTTGCCCAGACTCCGCCACGATTCCACCTTCTCCCTGACAACCCTGGCAGGGGATTCCTGGCCATCAAAGCAAATCCAGGTGTTTCTTGTGCCATTCAGAAGGCCTCCTGCACGTCCTCTCCCCGCTGGGACACCTTCCCTGACACCCCTTCCGCACGCTGGCCGAGCAACCTGGCAGCCTGCATGGGTCTCCCGAATCAGGCATGAGCCCCGGGAGGGCGGGCCTGTCGAGGGACCCCTGAGAGGCTGCCAGCACCTAGCCACAGAGGTCGGTCCACAGGGTTGGTGATGAGAAGAGGCCTGTGCCCAGAGCAGGGAGCCAGCAGGTGACACTCACCGAGTTAGCACGGGGGCCCCATTGCCACAAGTTCTGGGGCTGATGTTGCTTGGTGTAGGGCCCGAGCTCAGGAAGTGACAGCTGGTCCGAGAAAAGGAGCAGAGAGTAGAGGCCGAGGCATTTCCCCCGCTGTCCCACTCAGAGAGGAGAAGCACTGGCCTGAGCAGAACATGGGAGGAATGTGGCTGGGATCAGCGGCCTCGTCTGGTGGAAGAGGAGCCCACAGGGCCTGCATCACCCCATTCCTCCCAGGAGCATGGTCCTGGCAGGGCTCACACATCTGCTGCGCCCCTGCCCTTACTGGGCCTTAGCGGTGGGGCAGGACTAGGGTGAGGGTGGGATGAGCAGGGCAGGGGACCATCCCCGACTCTCCGAGCTGCAGGAGGAAGCTGGTGCTTGCCGTCCCGGCCAGGAGCACCCATACACTGCCCCCGTGACCCCATCCACCAAGCCCTTCCCAAAGCCCCAGGAAGGAGCAGGCTTTGGGCCCATTTTACAGATGAAGAAGCTTGCAAAAACAGACAGTTCTGTCTGCCCAGCCTGTCTGGAGCCAGGCTGTTACCACAAACCCTCGCTGGGGATGCAGAATTTCCAATCACCTGGCACGCAGGCACCCAGCCCAGCCTGTGAGGACAGGAGGGGTCTGCACTGAGTGCTATAATACCATGGCTGGTCCGGGGGTGTCCGGCCGCTCCAGGAGTCCTCTGCAGCCTCAGCCACCCGTCACCATCACTGTTAGAGGGGAAGGACTGGACAAGGCCAGTGAGCAGCCACCCTCTGGGCCCCTTCATCTCCATCCAGGCAGCCAGGTCCTGCAGCTCCATGAATGTGGCTTGGTTCTTCCCCGGGGTCGTGGGCTTCATCCCATCCACTGGCACCTGTGTGTGAGAACGTGCCTGGGGTCAGGGGAGTTGGGGGCCATGGAAATGGGGCCCCAGAGAGCAGAGGTGGGTGGAGCAAGTCTAGGGTGACTTTGGGAAGGCGGGAAGGGGCTGGGGAGATACCTGACCACACTCACAGCCAAGACCACAGAGCAAGGCAAGGCTGGCGTGTGGCACAGTGCCACTTGACAGCTGGAAGTATGATGGGCTAGGAAGAGTCTAGGAAAAGCTAGTCTGTACCAATGTGGGCAGGGCAGAGCTAGAAGAGAGAGCAGGGAGAGTCCATAGGCAGAGGCCAGCTGGGGCTGGGATGTGGGGGACACCGAGTGGCTGACAGTCATCAGTGGCTGCCCTTCCTTTCAGCTGTCACTACAGGTGCCCATGGTGTTGCTCCAGCCTTGAGCATACCTTGCCTGGCCCTGACCTGGAGTGCTAACTGGACGTCCCAAGGGGTGGTGGGTACAGCAGAAATGGAGGTGATTAGCTGGGGGCAGTGGCATGTGCCTGTAGTCCTGGCTGAGGCAGGAGGATCACTTCAGCCTGGGACATTGAGACTGGGAGTGAGCCATGACCACCACTGCCCTCCAGCCCTGGGTGACAAAGCGAGACCGTCTTTTACATAAATCTATAAATAATGGCTTGGCAGGGTGGCTGACACCTGTCATCCCAGCAATTTGGGAGGCCCAGGTGGGTGGATCACGAGGTCAGGAGTTTGAGACCAGCCTGGCCAATATGGTGAAACCCCATCTCTACTAAAAATACAAAAATTAGCCAGGCATGGGTGCCTGTAGTCCCAGCCACTTGGGAGGCTGAGGCAGAAGAATCACTTGAACCCAGCAAGTGGAGGTTGCAGTGGGCTGAGATCGCACCACTGTACTCCAGCCTGGGCGACAGAGCGACAGTGGCAGCCTGGGTTCTTCCTGTGTGGGCTGAGGGCTGAGCAGCCAGTTTTAATTAAATCTGAAAGGACAAGGTGACACCCGAAGCAGCTGACAGCCACACGTCTTCCCATCTCATGCGGCCCTGGAAGTGAGTTTGCTGTCAGTAGCGATGTAGGATTTTTCTTCTCAGTCACTTTGCCAGTCAGGGACCTCCAGCTGGCAACACCTATGACACATAGCCTGGCCCTCGCTCGGCCATGCTGGCCTGTGTTACAGCTTGTACCTGTGTTCCGTGGTTCCCCGGCTACTGTACTATGCCCAAGACGAATGAGGATACCCTAGACACTGAAGGCTGAGGAGGGAGGAGAGGACTTGTATGGGGCAACAGAACCGTGTTCAGCGGAGAGGGGATGCGGGGGTGGCTCTCTTCTCCTGTAGGGCTCCAGGACTTTTTCTTTTTTAAACAATAATCTGTGAAAGTTTTACCACCTAAGAATTTTCACTCCAAGAAAAATACATAGTAACACTAACTTGCAGGACGGTGAGTTAACAGATACGTTTTCTCTTATGGAAACTTACTAGCTTCAGTGATGTTTCTGGATGAAGCATTAAGTTACTCTGCACATTTGTAACATTTTTAAAAGACTGGTCCAGCAGTATTGTCTCTAATTTTAATTCCTCCTCTTCATTTAAAGTATTGGCAGTAGCATCATTACATGGATTGTCTAAAATGTCTTCGTTTAATCCATCTGACTCTTTGTTTTTTTTTTGAGAAGGAATTTCGCCTTGTTGCCCAGGCTGGAGTGCCGTGGCACCATCTCAGCTCACCTCAACCACCGCCTCCTGGGTTCAAGCGATTCTCCTGCCGCGGCCTCCCGAGTAGCTGGGACTACAGGCACCCACCACCACGCCTGGCTACATTTTGTATTTTTGGTAGAGATGGGGTTTCACCATGTTGGCCAGTCTGGTCTCAAACTCCCAACCTCAGTTGATCCGCCCGCCTCGGCCTCCCAAAGTGCTGGGATGGCAGGCGTGAGCCACCACGCCCGGCCTTGACACCGCCTTTTGATCCTCATCAGTATTAACCTCTTCACCTGTCTGTGTCCTGGGTGTATTCATTAACCTGTCATTTCCTAGGGACTCAGCAGCTCTGCCTGCCTTGTTTATTTATTTATTTATTTATTTATTTATTTATTTATTTTTTGAGACGGAGTTTCGCTCTTGTTACCCAGGCTGGAGTGCAATGGCGCCATCTGGGCTCACCGCAACCTCCGCCTCCTGGGTTCAGGCAATTCTCCTACCTCAGCCTCCTGAGTAGCTGGGATTACAGGCATGCGCCACCATGCCCGGCTAATTTTTTGTATTTTTAGTAGAGACGGGGTTTCTCCATGTTGGTCAGGCTGGTCTCCAACTCTTGACCTCAGGTGATCCACCCGCCTCAGCCTCCCAAAGTGCTGGGATTACAGGCCTGAGCCACCGCGCCCGGCTGCCTGCCTTGTTTCTAAGGCCAGATGCTTATTTTTGACAATTCTTTGTTGTTGCTCTTCTGTTAGGCTTTTATGTGACTCAGAAGCAAACATCTCACTTTCAGATGAGTTTGTCAGAAAGGGATCTAGTTCAGCAGCAGTTACTTCCTGGTCATTATTTTCCACAACTTCATCATTATTGCTAACATAATCTTCTTCTTCTTTTTTTTTTTTTTTTTGTGACAGAGTCTTGCTCTGTCACCCAGGCTGGAGTACAGTAGTTTGATCTCGGCTCATTGCAACCTCCGCCTCTCGGATTCAAGCGATTCTCCTCCTTCAGCTTCCTGAGTAGCTGGGACTACAGGCGCACACCACCATGCCCGGCTCATTTTTGTATTTTTTTAGTAGAGATGAGGTTTCACCATGTTAGTCAGGCTGGTTTTGAACTCCTGACCTCATGATCCATCCGCCTCAGTCCCCCAGTGCTGGGATGAGAGGCATGAGCCACCGCAGCCAGCTGCTAACATAATCTTCCTATAAAATAGGAAGATCGAGTCGAATTCATTTTAAACAGGTCTCATGACCTTTTCCTTTGAATTCTGCTTTATCAAATGCATGCCTTAAGGCTGGAAGTCCTCTCTCTGAAATTCATCTCTGAGCATCCAACTTGGGTGTATGTCTTTTAACTGTTCTCCGTGGACAGAAACAGGTGCTCCACTTCCTGACTGTTCATCAGGCTCAGCCCCGTCTCCATCTTGTCTCTCTGGAGAGGCTGGAGGTGGGAAAGGAGAAGTTTCAGCTTGTGCATGCTCATGATCTGGTAGCTCCACGCGCCATTCTCCTGTGGTTCCAGCATCTTTTCCTCTGGCTTTCCTCCCTTTCTGTCCAGGGCTTTCTATGGGTCAGAATAGGGGAGGGGCAGGCCATAGGTAGTATTCGAAAGGGGAGCATTTGATTGGAATTGAAAGGCATTATTCAGAAAGAATCAATCAGGAAAAGGCAGGCAAACAGGAACAGTTCTCACTCTTGGCCGGGAGAATGCGTGGTGGCTCACGCCTGTAATCCCAGCACTTTGGGAGGCCGAGGCAGGTGGATCACCTGAGGTCGAGAGTTGGAGACCAGCCTGACCAACATGGAGAAACCCCGTCTCTACAAAAAGTACAAAATTAGTCAGGCATGATGGCACACGCCTGTAATCCCAGGTACTCTGGAGGCTGAGGCAGGAGAATCACTTGAACCCAGGAGGAGGAGGTTGTGGTAAGCTGAGATCACACCATTGCACTCCAGCCTGGGCAACAAGAGTAAAACTCTGATTTAAAAAAAAAAAAAGCCGGGCGCGGTGGCTTAAGCCTGTAATCCCAACACTTTGGGAGGCCGAGGCGGGTGAATCACAAGGTCAAGAGATTGAGACCATCCTGGTCAACATGGTGAACCCCGTCTCTACTAAAAATACAAAAAATTAGCTAGGCATAGTGGCGCGTGCCTGTAATCCCAGCTACTTAGGAGGCTGAGGCAGGAGAATTGCCGGAACCCAGGAGGCGGAGGTTGCGGTGAGCCGAAATCGTGCCATTGCACTCCAGCCTGGGTAAAAAGAGCGAAACTCCATCTCAAAAAAAAAAAAAAAATGGAGTTCTCACTTTGGGTGGTGGGTTTTATCCAGGACCAGCAGTCTGGTCTTTCAGCCTTCGGGCTGTTTTTGGCTTGAAGGTGGGGTTTCACTGGGGACCTGCCCCTATCTGCCTAGGCACTGGGCTGCCTCCTGTCACTGTCAGCAGTGGCCCCAGTGAACTTGGACTTGAGAGCTGCTCTATGCCTTGCCAGAATTTGGTGTCTGGAGCTGCAGGGAGAGGGAATGCAGTCCTGGGATGATGCCCTTCACTCTGCAATCCCCAGAGCAGCTCCGTAGCCTCATTTTACAGGTCAGGAAACGGAGGCTCAAAAAACTGCAGGAATTTACCCAAAGTTGGCAATGCCAGAGGCAACAGTGGAAGCCCTGTGCTCTGACCCCTCTGCTGGCCTCTGGCAGCAGCAAGGCCACTGGAGAGCTGGTGTCCTTCATCCCCAGGGGTGGTCTCTGGGAGAAGGAAGAGGCTGAGGGGAGGGGTGGTTTCCTTGTGGTTGAGGCTGGGAGAGAACGTCCAGGTCTCACCTCTACACCGCCTCTGCATTCCAGGGGACATCAGGGCCCTGCACACCCTGCCCCATCTCACCTTGCAGGAGACTAAGACTCCTCCCCGCCTCATCCTGGCAGACCCTCTCCTATATGCAGGGTCATCATGCCCCTGTTCTGAGGTAGAGTTCAGCACCTTTTCCTCTCCTTGGGCACCACAGTTTGCTTTTATGTGACTTAGCTCAAAGGATGCAAGCTCCCTGACCATGTATTAATTGTAGATGTGTTCCCAAAACCCAGCGTAGAGCCTGGGCTATAGATGATTAGTGAGCACGGGCAGGGTGCGGTGGCTCATGCCTGTCATCCCAGCACTTTGGGAAGTCGAGGCGGGTGGATCACCTGAGGTCAGGACATCGAGACCATTCTGGTCAACACGGTGAAACCCCATCTCTACTAGATATACAAAAATTAGCTGGGCATGGTGGCGCGTGCCTGTAATCCCAGCTACTGGGGAGGCTGAGGCAGTAGAATCGCTTGAACCAGGGAGTCAGAGTTGCACTGAGCCAAGATCATGCCACTGCACTCCAGCCTGGTGACAGAGCAAGACTCCGTCTCAAAAAAAAAAAAAAAAAAAAAAGATTAGTAAGCATGGATGAATGAATGGATGAGTACGGTCAATAGCTTGATGGATTAATGAGGGGATGGGATGAATGGTTAGATGGGTAGATGCATACATGGGTGGGTGGGTGGATGGATGGCTGGGTAGGTGGGTGTGTAGATGGATAGGTAGATGGATGGATGGATAGGTGGATGAATGGATGAATAGATGGGTAGATGAATGATGATGTAGATGGGTGGGTGGGTGGATGATGAATGGATGGGTAGGCGAACTGGGTGGACGAATGGATGGATGGATAGGTAGATGGATGAATAGGGTAGATGGATGGGTGGGTAGATAGATGGGTGGATGGATAGGTAGGTAGATGGATGAATGGGTTAGATGGAGGATGGATGGGTGGGTGGGTAGGCAGGTGGGTGGATGGATGGGTGGGTAGGCAGTGGATGGGTGGGTGGGTAGGCAGGTGGGTGGATGGATGGGTGGGTAGGCAGTGGATGGATGGGTGGGTCGGCATGTGGGTGGATGGATGGATGGGTGGATGGATGATTGGGTGGGTGGATGGATAGGTAGGTAGATGGATGAATGGGGTTAGATGGAGGATGGATGGGTGGGTGGGTCAGCAGGTGGGTGGGTGGGTGGATGGATGTACAAGGACTCAGTAGTCTACTCCACTTACCCTCAAAGCACTGGTCCATCTTGGTTCAGACAGTCTTGCCAACGAAGGCCTGCTCTTGGGGAGAGCCTGGCACTGTTGGACTGGCTGCCAGTAGAGGCATGGCCAACTGTGCAGAGGTTTCCCTGGCTGAGGTGCAGCCGAAGTGGACACTCGTGCCTCGCTGTGCTGAAACCAAGGGCAGGGTCTGTCCCTTGGGGACCTGGGCTTCAGCTGCTTCCTGGAGATGTGTAAGGATGGGGACCATGATTGGGAGGGAAAAGCCTCCTCTTACTCTGTAGAACAGCCTCAAGAGACCATCAAGTAGCCCATGACTGGAGACTTTTCACTCCTAGAGTGTTAAAAACACATAGTGCTATCCCTTGTGGCTATTCCCCTCTTCCCCTAAAGCCTTCTGCTTCTCCCACCAGCTTGCTCCTGCTGGCCTCGGAGCCTTCACAGTGTGTTCCCCCAGGCAGGAAATGCCTCCATTCCTTCTCTGGTCAGGGCGACCTGTACCATCAAGCTGCACTTTTTTTTTTTTGAGATGGAGTTTCACTCTTTTCCTCCAGGCTGGAGTGCAATGCTACGATCTCAGCTCACTGCAACCTCCGCCTCCTGGGTTCAGGCGATTCTCCTGCCTCAACCTCCTGAGTAGCTGGGATTACAGGTGTGCACCACAACACCCAGCTAATTTTTTATATATTTTTTAGTAGAAACAGGGTTTCACTATTTTGGCCAGGTTGGTCTCAAACTCCTGACCTTGTGATCCACCTGCCTCAGCCTCCCAAAGTGCTGGGATTACAGGCCTGCACCACAGTGCCCGGCCTAAGCCACACTTCATAAGCTCACCATTTGCATGTGTGTCCGCCTTGAGGGCAGGCACCAACTGGGTCTGTTGTGTGAATACATCTGGTCAGTGCCAGGGACCCTGCTTGAGAAGGGGCTCTGGAAATGGGAGTTGAATGAATGGGTAGTTTGAAGCTTGGATCTTTTCCACTGTCAGCTGGTGGTCCTCACTTAAGTCAGTTCACCCTGGTAGGCCTCAGTTTTCCTGTCTGCAAAATGGGGTTGTACAACTTCCCAGGGTCACATTGAAGATGGTGGGCAAGAGCAGGTACAGCTCAGTGCCTGGCTGACAGCAGAGTTGAATCCCTGTCCTTCCCTGTGTAACAAGCAGGACAGCAAACGGTGCTGCCTGGGCATTAGAAGTAGAACACCATGGGCTGGGTGTGGCAGCTCACGCCTGTAATCTCAGCACTATGGGAGGCCTAGGCAGATGGATCACCTGAGGTCAGGAGTTCAAGACCAGCCTGGTCAACGTGGTGAAACCCTGTCTCTACTAAATATACAAAAATTAGCCAAGCATGGTGGTGTATGCCTGTAGTCCCAGCTACTCTGGAGGCTGAGGCAGGAGAATCGCTTGAACTGAAGGAGAGGTTGCAATGAGCTGAGATTGTGCCATTGTGCTCCAGCCTGGGCAACAGAGTGAAACTTTGTCTCAAAAAAGAAGAAGAAAAAAAAAAAAAGTAGACCACCACATACAAATGACTCAAGACTGTGGCCAGGGAGAAGCACTTTGAGGCATCTCTCCTGCCTAGGAGACTGGGCTGTCCATGTTGTCCCATTCCTGTGATCCCAGCACTTTGGAAGGCCAAGGCAGGTGGACCGCTTGAGCCCAGGAACTCAAGACCAGCCTGGGCAACATGATGAAACCCCATCTCTACAAAAGATACAAAAATCAGCCAGGTGTGGTGTCACCCACCTGTAGTCCCAGCTACTGGGCAGGCTGAGGCGGAAGGATTGCTTGAGCCCAGGAGATGGAGACTGAGGTGAGCTGATTGCACCACCGCACGGCAACCTGGGCGACAGAACAAGACTGTCTCACATACACACAGCTTGCAGCAATGTGCCACAGCAGCCCTAGGGAACTCACACAACTGCCATAGATTCCGATTTCATAGGTCCGTGTAGGTGATGCAGTAGGGGTTTAGAATCACTGCTGTGGGCATTTGGTTCTTACAGCTACAGTGTCCAATCTGTGCCCTCAGTTGTTTTTATTTTGTTAAATGGGGCTGATGATACCTGGCAGGAATGTATGAGGCCATGTAAAGTGAATTTATAAGAGTCTGGGGCCTGGCGCAGTGGCTCACGCCTGTAATCCCAGCACTTTGGGAGGCTGAGGCGGGCGGATCACCTGAGGTCAGGAGTTCAAGACCAGCCTGGCCAACATGGTGAAAGCCCGTCTCTACTAAAAATACAAAATTAGCCGGATGTGGCGGTGTGTGCCTGTAATCCCAGCTACTCCAGAGGCTGAAGTTGCAGTGAGCTGAGATCGTGCCACTGTACTCCAGCCTGGGCAACAGAAGGAACATGCACCAGATGTTCACAGACCTCATCTCTGCTAGCAGAATCTGTCTTTTTTCTTTTCTTGAGACAAGGTCTTGGTCTGTTGCCCAGGCTGGAATGCGGTAGTGCGATCTCGGTTCACTGCAACCTCCACCTCCCGGGTTCAAGTGATTCTCCTGCCTCAGTCTCCTGAGTAGCTGGGACTATAGTGCACCACTATGCCTGGCTAATTTGTGTGTGTGTGTTTTCCTTTACCAAAGGCATCAGAGAGATAATTTTTGTATTTTTAGAGATAGGGTTTTGCTATGTTGGCCAGGCTGGTCTCAAAATCTTGACCTCAGGTGATCCACCTGCCTCGAACTCCCAAAGTGCTGGGATTACAGGTGTGAGCCACCACGCCTTGCCTGTCATTTATTTCAAAAAAATACCCCCTAAAACTGACCAAAGAAATGGGGTCTTGCTATGCTTTCCAGGCTGGACTTGAACTCCGGGCTTTAAGCAATCCTGCCTCGGCCTCCCAAGTAGCTGGGATTGATTACTGGCATGCACAACCACATACGGCTCAAATGAAAAAAAAAAAAAAAAGGGCCAGGCTCGGTGGCTCACGGCTGTAATTCTAGCACTCTGGGAGACCGAGGCAGGCAGATCACCTGAGGTCAGGAGTTTGAGACCAGCCTAGCCAACATGGTAAAACCTGTCTCTACTAAAAATGCAAAAATTAGCTGCGGGTAGTGGCGGGTGCCTGTAATCCCAGCTACTTGGAAGGCTGAGGCAGGAGAATTGCTTGAACCCAGGAGATAAGAGGTTGCAGTGAGCCGAGATCACACCATTGCACTCCAGCCTGGGCAACAGAGCGAGATTCATTTCAAAAAAATAACAAAAAAATGTACAGAGAATATAAATTGCCTGTGTTCAAAAAAGAAAAAAAAAAGGTATGAAAGGAAGGCTGATAACACAGCTGCTGGGGGTTACCACTGGGTTCCTTCCTGGATGTCACATCCCTTCTGAACCAAAGCATTCCATCTTCGCCAGGGACGGGTTCCAAGAGAGGCCAGCATAGGACTCTGGCTAAGGAGACTTGGGCAAGTTTGCCAAGAGGCCTTTGAGTGCAAGTCCCCGTCCCTGGCCCTCCTTCTCCTGCTGGGCAGGCCCTGCTCCACTGTGGGTGAATAGGATTTTTGGAGGCCTTTCAGCCATCCATCATCCATGACAGCTTCAAATCTTCAGAGAAATGGAGCCTAAAGTGGGCTATGGTGAGCCCCTGGAACTGCCTATCTATAGACTTCCTGTTAAAGCAGGCGAGGACCCCCTTTACCACCTAAGCCACCACTGTGTTGGCGGGGTCACTTGTCCTTTGTAGTGTCATCAGCCTCCGCAGTCTTGCTAGAGTGTCACCAGTCTCCGCTGTCTTGCTAGAGCGTCAGCAGGGCTGTGCCATCATCTTGTTAGAGCGTCACCAGGGCTCTGCTGTCTTCCTTTGCTGGACGCTGCTTCATCTCCACTCTTCACTACAAAGCGAGGCTTACAAAATGGGGGAGGCACCTCCTTCACAGTTTGAGGCATGTCCCGAGTGTGGTCTGGCTTCCTGGAGTGGGATAGCTGCTGGATCCCAGGTGCCGTGGCTCCAGCCTGCTGTTGGTGTGTGGAGGGTTGGCATCGGGCTTGTCCCTTCCTGCCGACGCAGAGGCCGGCCCTGGGCTGGTCAGAGCCCCATCCTGGCACGAGGGGCCGTGCCCGCGCACATGCACACCGTGGGGCCTGAGATGCTGCCGATGACCTTGCGCCTTTCACTGCTTACACCCGACTCTGCGGTGAAAATACTGTTTTGTCCTCTGAGTTAAACGGTAACGTGAAAGCATCCACATGAAGGATGATTGGACTTCGTAAAGTCCATGTGGAGAGCGGCAGCTGGCAGTCGTCGCAGGCTTGGTTTGAGTGTGATCTGCAAGGGAGGCATCTGCCAGCTTTCATCAACGACATGGGTGAGACCCCCACACCCTGACGGGGATGCCACCCAGCACCCAAGAGCAAAGCAGCCCCATCTGTGCTAACATTAACAGAGAGCTCGCTGACCCGAGCAACCAGGCGAAACCAGCACAGCACGGGCCCATTATGCAAAAACCAATCACTGGTGCACTGGAAAGCCTCTTCCACACCTGGATGTCTTCCCAGAGGTTTTCTATCTCGTGAGCTTCATACCCATTTAGAAATAAACATAGTTGTCTGGACACGGTGGCTCATGCCTGTAATCCTAGCACTTTTGGAGGCCGAGGTGGGCGGATCACAAGGTCAGGAGTTCAAGACCAACCTGACCAATATGGTAAAACCCCATCTCTACTAAAAATACAAAAATTAGCCCAGCATGGTGTGCACACCTGTAATCCCAGCTACTCAGGAGGCTGAGGCAGGAGAACTGCTTGAACCCTGGAGGCGGAGGTTGTAGTGAGCCAAGATCGCGCACCACTGCACTTCAGCCTAGGCAACAGAGTGAGACTCTGTCTCAAAAAAAAAGGAATAAAGAGTCAGTGTGTATCAATACAACTAAAAGACACTCTATAATTCTGTTTCATTTAAAGAGGCAGAGATAAAGAAATGACACTTTAAATAAAGGGTATGTGAACGGAAACACATTTATTACAAAAAAAAAAAACGAAAAACAAATTCACATTGTATTGAGCTACAATATGGCAACAGATTAAAAAAAAATATTTTTACACAGTTTGAGATAACTCCTAACAGAACATAGGCTTGTTGCCACATGACAGGACACAGGATTCCAAGTACTCAGTAGCGGCGAGTGAAGCGGGCGTCGCTGGGCCTGCTCCCCCGGCTCTGGCCCCCGAACCCGCCTTGCATGCCTCCGTGCGGGATGGGGTGGCCCCGGGAGGCCCCGCCCGGGGCAAAGCTGCCTCGCCTAGAAAGAAATTCACATGGTTTGACTGTGAAGTGCTACTGCTCACCTGGCCATCCCAGAGCCGGCAGGCAGTGCCCCTTCCCGATGCCCTCCCCTCCTGAGTGGCAGCAGGCTTCACAGTGCCCCATGTCTACCCTCGCATCACACTTGGGCGAGGAGGTGTTACTTGGAAGGTCTTGGGTGTTGTTAAAGCTCCCCCAAGGTAGGCCAATATGCAAAGCAAGGGAAGGGGGGCCGCCCCCAGCATGCCTTACCCCGACATCCCTCCCCGGTTCATCATGTGGCCAGGCCCGGAGTGACCAGACATGCTTCTCTCACCACCTGGAAGAGAGACGTGCTTTCACACAGTGCACCTGCACACACGGCCTCAAATGCATGGCACATTGAGCCCACTCCACTTCTTTCCGTGAGTCCCCTGGATACTTGGAACTAGCAGATCACAGGATGCCTTGGCACAGGGACCACAGACGTACAGCTTTCTCCCAGTGGAGAGGACTCGAGAACACCCACTGTCCAACTCCTGGGCCATATCTCCAGAGAGCAGGAGGTGTCTGGAGTGCTCTTCACTCCTCATTCCAGCACTGAGGGCAAAGGACCTCCTGTGCTCCCCCGAGGAGTGAGAGGAGGCGCGGCCTCTATTGTTCCATCACTCCCCAGCACACCCTGGTCCCGGCCCAGAGCCGCTCCTCACCTTGCCACCTCTTGTGATCCCTGTCCATCATGCCCCCGTCAGCCGTGCCCTGCCATGCCCGGTCATCCTCTCTTCGGCCATGGTCCCCCCAGTCACGTCTGCCCCTTGAAAAGAGACATCTCTGATTTGGATTGCCCCCATGTCTGGCTCTCATGCTAATATATGTGGTGGCTTCTGGAGGGTGAAGCCCTATATGTTTCCTGCCCTGGGCCCACATCCCAGTGACTTGGGGGCCCCCTCGGTGGGACAGATCTATCTGGTCAGCTGACTCTGTGAGGCCAGGGACAGGCAATGCAGGGTGTGGGACACAAACCTGGGGGGAGGAGGCAGCCCCCGGCCCTCGCTCATCCTCTTGTCGGAGCTGTATCCCCCCCAGCCATCACGGGAGTCCCGGCCGTGGCGCTCTGGTCCTCCATGGCGTTCTGGGTAATGCTGGGCATCATAGGGCCAAGAGGAAAAAAAAAAGCTTCAGTGTCAGCTCCTAGACCCACAGCTTTGCAGGCAACAGGCTAACGCTGACAATGACAGTCACTCTGGACAGAAGTGCTGGCAGGCTCTGTCGGTTCACATGACACAGCTGCCCCCCTGAAATCTGGAGGCCAGAGGCCCTGTGCCCTAGGCTCCTGGCCTGTACGCAAAAGGTACCAGTATCAAGGCACCTCCCCGTGGCACCACCAGAGCCGGGAAGGCCACCAGGGGTCACCTACTAAAGATAATGCTTACAAGATTCCCTAGGTCCCACAGCCCAAATGGTTAGTGCCCAGAGCCAATGGTATTCTCTTAAGTGTCTTCTACTAAGGAAAGATCACGTTTATAAACCTTTAATGTGTGCATATATCAGAAATAGTTTTTACAATTTTTTCCCTTCCACAGTGAAGGAAGTAAAGGAAGTACCAAACGTAGCACTTTATCCGAAATAGTTTTAATTTTGTTCCCTTTTTTTTTGAGATGGAATTTCGCTCTTGTTGCCCAGGCTGGAGTGCAATAGCGTGATCTTGGCTCACCACAACCTCCGCCTCCCACATTCAAGCAATTCTGTTACTTCAGCCTCCCAAGTAGCTGTGGTTACAGGCGTGCGCCATCACACCTGCCTAATTTTGTATTTTTAGTAGAGATGGGGTTTCCCCACATTGGTCAGGCTGGTCTTGAACTCCTGACATCAGGTAATCCACCCGCCTCAGCCTCCCAAAGTGCTGGGATTACAAGTGTGAGCCACCGCACCTGGCCCAACCAGAATAGTCCTTACGAATTTTTTCCTTCCACAGTGAAGGAAGTACCAAACGCAGCCCTTCATCCAACCAATTGCTAGGTAAGGATCCTTCCTCATAGTCAAGTTTCTCGGAAGTTTCTGCTGGATGCCTGGTCCAGGGCCTTGCATCCTGCTCTGCTCAGGACACAGGACACTGAGAGATAAACGGCTGGAAGACAGCCGTCCCCTTGGCCAGCCCCACCATTCCCTCCTGTCACTGTTTTTGTAAACCACATGGCCAACACAGACCAGGAGTTCTTGACCCTGCTATCTGAAGAAAGACGAGAGGGGACGAGTCATTCTTGATGTCTGCTTCTTTGACAGCCAAGGTTAATATTTACACCCACAGCCTGTTTCTGTGGCTAGAAGCACTTTCCAGCCTGACTTTCACAAAAGGTAGTAAGGTGGCTGTGGCTCCACAGTCCTGTTCTCTTTCCACAAATACTGTGACCTCTGGGTTTTTTGCCTCATGACCACGTTCTAGGTGGAAGAAAACTACAAAGCAGTCCTGGTAAGGTAACCACCTCGACGCACCCTGGTCGTTGTACATGTCCAAGTTCACCTCCCCATTAAATGGAGAGCTCTGCCACGGCGAACACAAAGATGGTGGCATGCTCCGCCATGTGCAAGATGTCCCACGCACCACTGCCTGCTTCCCTGGCCTATTCTCCCCAGACGTGTGCTCTGACGCCTCCCCTCAACAAATAACAATAGGGGGTTCCGTTTACAAGATGGACAGAGCACCGCATGCTTCCTTCCATGTCACCAGCACAACCACAGTATCCGTGAGAGGCAGTGCTGCCAAATGCAGGAGAGCTTCTGAAACGGGACTCCTGAAATAAGCTCTTCCCCTAGTATTTGAAAATCGAATCAACATTTACATTTTTCTGTCCAACCAACGAGGCCCAGAAGTTCTGTGCTAGTTTCCTCTGCAGGGAGATGCCACCATTTGCCTTTGAGGCAGCTCTGATGACTTATAAATTTATGACTGTGCATGTGAGGAGAAAGGATCAAACTGTCTTCCACTGTTAGGAGAGTGTATCTGACCCCTGCATGAAAGTAGCTGGTGGCCAGGTGTGTTGGTTCACATCTGTAATCCTAGCACTTTCGGAAGCCAAGGCGGGAGGATCACTTGAGCTCAGGAGTTCAAAACTGGCCTGGGCAACATAGTGAGACCCCGTCTCTATTTAAAAAAAAAAAAAAAAAAAAGGGCGGGGGGGCTAGGTACAGTGGCTCACACCTGTAATCCCAGCACTTTGGGAGGCCGAGGTGGGTGGATCACCTGAGGTCAGGAGTTTGAGATCAGCCTGACCAATATGGTGAAACCCTGTCTCTACTAAAAATACAAAAATTAGCCGGGCGTGGTGACGAGTGCCTGTAGTCCCAGGTACTTGGGAGGCTGGGACAGGAGAATCACTTGAACTGGGGAAGTGGAGGCTGCAGTGAGCCGAGATCGTGCCACTGCACTCTAGCCTGGGTGACAGAGCAAGACTCTGTCTCAAAAAAAAAAAAAAAAAAAAAAAAAAATGAAAAAGAGAAAGGTAGGCCAAGCCCAGTGTCTCATGCCTATAATCCCAGCACTTTGAGAGGCTGAGGCAGGCGGATCACCTGAGGTTAGGAGTTCAAGACCAGCCTGGCCAATATGGGGAAACCACGTCTTTACTGAACATACAAAAATTAGCTGGGGATGGTGGTGCGTGCCTATAGTCCCAGCTACTCAGGAGGCTGAGGCAGGAGAATTGCTTGAACCTGGGAGGCGGAGGTTACAGTGAGCTGAGATCACACTACTGCACTCCAGCCTGATAAAACACATTTGTACAGACACGCACCCACCTCATATAAACCGCCTACCACTCCACACTCTGTAGAAGCAATGTTACCTTCATTTCACTGCTGGGAAAGACAGGCTCGGCAGGAAGGGGTGACACTAGGGTGTGACCCCAGTTCCGTCTGATTCTGGAACCTGGACACGGAACCACTGGGCTATGCTCCTCCACCAAAGAAAATCCACAAGACTAGTTCTAGGTTTCACTGCATATAATTTGCCTCCAGGAGTAGGGGAAAAGAAACCCCACGAGGCTGACAGAACTCCTGAGGATCCTGAGACATAGCCAAGTACTTGGCTCTGCTCAGGCACAGTAAGGCACCAAGGGAGACAGAAGCGGGAAGCTGATGCTGGAGTCAAGGAAAGGATGGCAGGAGGAGGAAGAGCCCACGAGGAGTCCTCAGAGAGGAAGGCATCTTCCACAAAGCAACCTGCTGCCTCCAAGTTTACAGGAAAACCCACTAGAGGTCCAAGGCTCTCTTTGGAAGTCTCAGTCTCAATGTAAGATGGAAGGAGAAAATGGAGCTTATTGTTCTAACGTGCTAACCCTCCAAGGAGAACGAGCACAGACCAGAGACCTAGTTGTTGTCCAAGGCTAAGTGGGGCCCTGGTGATGAAGGATGTCCTTATTTTCCAAAGAGTGTGAGCACTCGGGGACAGACACAGCAACCCCAGCCTCTCCAGGTGCACGTGGATGCACCTGTCTGAGTCAGCTGTGCGGCTCACCAGACACTTCCCAGCAGAGCCATTTTGCACCCACCCCAAGTTTTCCTGGCACTGTCGCATGTGTGGTGAGTGTGGCACACAGAACCCCAGGGTCAAGGCTAAAAATGGCTTCAGAGTAACTGTTCAGACTGACAGCCAAGACTAACCCCAAATAATCCCAAATTTCCATCCCACAAACCTAGAAGGTGCTGTACATTTCTTTCCTCATTTTGCCTTTTGCACAAGGAAAGAGCGGGAAGAAGGCATGCTGAAGGGAAAAGAACCCATTCTACAGGAAATTCTGTGGCTACCACTGTAGCTTCAAACTTACCTGTCCTTCTCTTTCTCCCATCATTGACCTTGAACCTTCTCTCCTGAAAAGGTAATTTAAAACGAACCATAAGAAGAGGAAGAGGCTTGTTCATAAAGAGAGGACCATCAGGCCCCCAATAAAAAGCAGCATTTCCACAACTGGAGGCAGGAGACTTGCAGGCCTGACTCGGCATACACCTGATGGACAGAGTAGGCTCAGAGAGCCCACAAGTCCTTGTTCTCAGTCTGAGAATGAGCCAAGGAAAAAGAAACCCCGCAGGCCAGCAGAGGCCCAACTGACCTGTCAACTGAGTGGTCGGGGTAGCGGCCGCGGTCCCTATGATCAAAGTCGTGGAAGCGGTCCTGGCGGTTAAAGTCAGAATGGTAGCGCTCATCCATGGCAGCCCGCTTGGCTTCCGGCCAATAGGCATCATCTCGCCTGTGAGGGAACATGAGACAGAGATAGAGGGATCCCCCACCCAAATTGTATCTATTACCTTTGTGGGAGCTGGCCCCTAGCCCTTCACAGAATGAGGATGACTCTCACCAAGACTGTTCTCTGCCCTAGGAGGTGAGATCTGACTTGACCCCAGTGACTGCACAGCTTTTTATTTTGTCCCACACGTCTACCTGCCCTGATGCAGAATGGCCTCAGTTTCCCAAAGGGGATGCCATTAGTTAATCAGGCAGTCCTATGGGCCGCTGGCACATGGCATCTGGAGCCCTACACAGCTACCTCTGCTCAGGAAAGGAGCATGAGGGGCTCTGTCAAGTACACCTGCCAGCAGCACTGGACATGGACTACTGCAACACGTGAATGACCATAAATAACTCTCATCAGCAATATTTCGTACCAAGGCATTATAGATACTAGAACAATTTACACGGCCTTTTATAGAAGTTGCATTGTGTATTACCTGAGTTCCTCTTGAACCCATGCAATGGAAAGAAACAACAAACTGATTTGTGCCAAGTTGCAGTGCATACAGAAAGCCTGACACCATCACTGCTGGACGCATGCACCTGACTCCTGACAGCAGCCGTGCTCAGCATTGTGTATTTGTACCTCCTCAGTATGTTTGGGAAACTAAAATTAATCTTACTGCTGGGTGCCGTGGCTCATGCCTGTAATCCCAGCACTTTGGGAGGCCGAGGCAGGTAGATCACCTGAGGTCAGGAGTTTGAGACCAGCCCGGCCAAGATGGTGAAACCCTGTCTTGACTAAAAATACAAAAGACTTGCCAGACATGGTGGCACATGCCTGTAATTTCAGCTACCTGGGAGGCTGAGGCAGGAGAATCCCTTGAACCCAGGAGGTGGAGGTTGCAGTGAGCCGAGATCACATCACTGCACTCCAGCCAGGGCAACAAAAGGGAAAATCCGTCTCAAAAAAAAAAAAAAAAAAAAAAATCTTATTTCTAGAATAAGTAAACACAAATTACAATGGATTAAAAAGCCAGGACAAGGCCGGGCAGATCACCTGAGGTCAGGAGTTACAGACCACCCTGACCAACATGGTGAAACCCCTCTCTACTAAAAACACAAAAACTAGCCAGGCATGGTGGTGGGCGCCTGTGGCAGGAGAATCACTTGAACCCAGGAGGCAGAGGTTGGAGTGAGCTGAGATTGCGCCACTGCACTCCAGCCTGGGCAACAGAGCGAGACTACATCTCAAAAAAGAAAAAAGCCAGGACAGGGCTTAAAAGGAGGTACAACTGGCAGCCCCTCCTCTGGGCACTTGTGACCGGCCGCTCTTTGTGCCTTAGCTTCCCTCCTTAGTTCTGTGCCACTCTAGAACCTGATGAGTTAACCAGCACTACTTTATCCAACTTCCTGTCTCTTGAGCTCAAACCACTTTGGGACCCTGCTAGAGTACAGCAAAGCCACAGGGCTATAGCATGGACCTGTGCTTGCTTATTTTTATTTTTTATTTATTTTGAGATGGAGTCTCACTCTGTCATCCAGGCTGGAGTGCAGTGATGCAATCTTGGCTCATTGCAACCTCTGCCTCCTGGGTTCAAGCGATTTTCCAGCCTCAACCTCCCAAGTAGCTGGGATAACAGGCACGCACCACCACGACCAATTTTTTGTATTTTAGTAGAGATGGGTTTTGTCATGTTGGCCAGGCTTGTCTCGAACGCCTAAGCTTAGACAATCCCCCTATTTCAGCCTCCTAAAATACAAGGATCACAGGCGTGAGTCAGCGTGCCCAGCCTGTGCTTCCCTTGAATCAAAGATCTCAAGGTAACTCAATTGTGAGGTCCCCAACACGATTCTGAACGCCACATGCTACCTAAAGGCAGCGCAGCTCTGCTTACCGGTCCAGGTCATAGGGCCGCCGCACCGCAGGCCGCCGCTCCTGCTCGTAGCGCAGTTCCTGCTGGCGCCGCAGCTCCTCACGCTCACGGTGGATGCGCTCCTGCTCGCGCCTGCGCTCATGCTCTACGTGCATGCGCTCACGCTCCAGCCGTTCCCGCTCCATGCGTTCGCGCTCCAGCCGCTGGCGCTGGAAGGCCAACCTCTCTCGGGCAATCTCCAGCCGCTCGCGCTCCTCACGCTCCCACTGTGCCTGCATGCGTTGTTCGCGTTCACTGCGCTCACGCACCCTGCTGCACAACAGCAGAGCTGCAGAAGCGGACCTAGATACTCCCCGGCCGGGTCCCAGGGCTGACATGAAGTCAGACGCTGGGTAGGGCAGACTCCAGGGCTGTGCTTCCACCTGCGTGGTCTGCAGAACCTTACACTCCAGTGGGAGAAAAGGCTTCACAGGCCAGGAAGGAGGAGGAGGAGCCCAGGAAGATCCCAGGAATGAGGCCCAGGCTCTGCATGTGTGATCACGTATAATGTGAACTGGGCCTCATTTCTCCAACATTTCCTGGAGCTTGACAACTGATTTCAGGCAACAGCCAGTTGAAAATAAGCAACAGACTATATGCTTCATAGAGAGTGAGTCTCAATTAGAACCTTTACTCCCTAGACCACAGGATTAAATTAGTCTTTGTGAAGTGACGCTGGCAGGACCACCCTCCAGGTGTGAGGACACTGCCAGCTGTATTCTTTTGACAGTGATACAGACAACGTTTTACTGCATTTCTCTAGTCTTTGTATGTAAAACCGGAAAGACAGGAGCCAGACTGTCTCTTTCTTTTATGTAGAGACAGTTGCCCAGGCTGTTCTCAAACTCCTGAGCTCAAAACAATCCGCCTATCTCTGCCTCCCAAAGTGCTGGGATTACAGGCGTGAGCCACTGTGCTGAGCCTCAGATTCTCTTCTTTTGATCCTTTACCTACACAGTGATAAGATACACAGCCTGGGCGATAGTGAGACCCCGTCTCCACAAGAAATAGTATTACGGGTGTGGTAGCTACATGGGAGGCAGAGGTGGTAGGATCAATCACTTGAGCCCAGGAGGTAGAGGCTGCAGTGAACTATGATTGCACCACTTAACTCCAGGGTGACAGAGTGAGACCCTGTCTCAAAATAAAAATAAAAATAAAATAAAAATAAAAAAATTGGAGGTGTTCAGGGAGCTACTAAAAAAGAAAAAAAAAAACACCTCAGTAAAGCATAACAACTTCTGACACAGCATTTTCATCATGTTAGAAGCTATCTAGAAATGATTTAAAGTGTACAGGAGGATGTGCATGGGTTATTTGCAGAAATACCACACCATTTTATATCAGAAACTTGATCCTCTGCAAATTCTGGTATCTACAGGGGTCCTGAGGCCAATCGTCTCTGGATGCCCAGGAATAACTGTGTGTTTCTGTCCCAGCAGAAATGTATAATCTTGCCTCACTGTATTCTGGACCCAAATAACTGCAACTTCCTCAGTTCATCCAACATGTCTTGGATTCTCCCACATCTGCCTCTGTGGATCTTAGCACTTTCAGGAGGAGCCCGTAGTATGAAGGGGCTATGGTTTATGTAATCGCACTAGGGAACTTTTCAGTTCCGTCAAAATGCTCACAACCTGACAGGGGACACTCAAGCCCACAGGGCAGACATGGGGAGGCACCGAGGGTCTGGAACATGTTAGTGTTCAGCACTGCAGGCTCCCGTGGGCTCCCGCTAGGCTGCCCATGTTCATTATTCCCCCAGCATAAATGCCACCTCCCAACACCTTCATTCATAGGACTATAATAGAGTTTGTATTTTCTTTTCCTTTAAAAGGAATTAAAGGGTGGCTACTCTTTAGGCAGCAGTGCTCACTCCCCCTCCTTTTAAACTAATGGTCCTGATTTTTAAATTTGTATTTATTTGAGATGGAGTTTTGTTCGTGTTGCCCAGCTGGAGTGCAATGGTGGGGTCTCAGCTCACTGCAACCTTCACCTCTAGAGTTCAAGCGATTCTCCTGCCTTACTCTCCCAGGTAGCTGGGATTACAGACATGCACCATCACACCTGGCTAATTTTGCATTTTTAGTAAAGATGGGGATTCACCATGTTGGTCAGGCTGGTGTTGATCTCCTGACCTCAGGTGATCCACCCGCCTCAGCCTCCCAAAGTGCTGGGATTACCGGCGTGAGACATCGTGCCAGGCGGTCCTTACTTTAAAACTGAACTTAACAAATTATTTCTTCATAGAAAAATTAGCTGTAATTCACTAATAATGTTTGTGTTTAGTTCTTTCCTCACTTATTTAAGAATGAGGCCCTGTGAGGCCTAGAACACTGGCTCACGCCTGTAATCCCAGCATTGCAGCACTTTGGGAGGCTGAGGCTGGCAGATCACTTGAAGTCAAGACTTTTCAGAGCAGCCTGGCCAACATGGCGAAACCTCATCTCTACTAAAAATACAAAAATTAGCCAGGTGTGGCAGTGCCTGCCTGTAGTCCCAGCTACTCAGGAGGCTGAGCCAGGAGAATTGCTTTAACAGGGGAGGCAGAGGCTGTGGTGAGCTGAAATCATGCCATTGCACTCCAGCCTGGGTGACACAGAGACACTCCATCTCAAAAAAAAGGAAAAGAAAAGAATGAGGCTCGCTCTCGCTGGGTCCACCTCATGGTCTCTTTTCCTGTATTCACATCTGCTGGAGCAAATTTGGTTTTGCACTACTGATGCTGGAAAGCATTCCATCTCCCTGCCTTTGTTACCTTCTATCATCTTTGGGAAGAGACTTATTTGAAAAGAGCCGTAGGTAGGCCGGGAGTGGTGGCTCATTTCTGTAATCCCAGCACTTTGGGAGGCTGAGGCGGGTGGATCATATGAGGCCAGAAGTTCGATACCAGCCTGGCCAACATGGTGAAGCCCTGTCTGTACTAAAAATACAAAAATTAGCCAACGTGGTAGCAGGTACCTGTGATCATAGCTACTCAGGAGGCTGATGCAGGAGAACTGCTTTAACCTGGGAGGCGGAGGTTACAGTCAGTTGAGATCATGACTGGGTGACAGAGCAAGACTGCCTCAAAAACAAAAAACAAAAAAACAACAAAAAAAGAGCCACAGGACGAAAGTTAAAATACAAGTCAGTATGAACTGAAAGCCAATGGAGCAAAGAGGTTGACAGCAGTATCCCACCCCACAGAACTCTGTAAACGTCCTCCCAGGACACAGTCATGAACACAGTCTAGAAAAAACACCAAACTGTTCCTGGATCCCAAAGACTCACCTATGGGACTCTGAGTCTCTCGATTTCCGAGACTCCTTGACCTTATCAAAGGACACCACAGACCGCTTCTCTCTGCTCGCCGATTTCCGATCCTGGCTTTTGGAAACCTAGTTCACCAAAGAACATTAAAAAGTTAAAGCAGAGGCTGGGCACGGTGGCTCACACCTGTAATCCCAGGACTCTGAAAGTTCAAGGCAGATGGATCATTTGAGATCGGGAGTTTCAGACCACCCTGGCCAACATGGGGAAACCTTGACTCTACTAAAAATAAAAATTAGCTGGGCTTCTGATTTAAGAAATATCCAGAAAAAAAAAAATTAGCTGGGCGTGGTGGCACACGCTTGTAATCTCAGCTACTTTGGAGGCTGAGGTGGGAGGATCCCTTGAACCTGGGAAGTGGAGGTTGCAGTGAACCCAGATCACACCACTACACTCCAGTCTGGGCGACAGAGTGAGACTCTGACTCAAAAAAATAAAATTGCTGGGCACAGCCTGTATGTAATACCAGTACTTGGGGAGGCCAACGCGGGTGGATCACTTGAGGTCCGGAGTTCAAGACCAGCCTGGCCAACATGGCAAAATCCCATCTCTACTAAAAATACAAAAATTAGCCGGGCATGGTGGTAGATGCCTGGATTCCAGCTACTGGGGTGGCTGAAGTAGGAGAACCGCTTAAAAACCCCCAAGAAGGCAGAGGTTGCAGTGAGTACACTGTGCCACTGTACTCTAGCCTGGGCCACAGAGCGAGACTCCATCTCAAATAAATAAATAGGCTGAGTGCAGTGCCTCATGCCTGTAATCCCAGCACTTTGGGAGGCCGAGGTGGGCGGATCATGAGGTCAAGAGATTGAGACCGTCCTGGCCAACATGGTGAAACCTTGTTTCTACTAAAAATACAAAAATTAGCTGGGCATGGTGGCGTACTCCTGTAGTCCCAGCTACTTCGGAGGCTGAGGCATGAGAAACACTTGAAACCAGGAGGTGGAGTTAGCAGTTAGCCGAGATTGTACCACTGCACTCCAGCCTGGCAACAGAGTGAGACGCTGTCTCAAAATAAAGGAAGAAAGAAAAATAAATAATTTAAAATATGAAAAAAGTTAAAGTAGATATGACAGGCAAACAGAAGAATCAGGTATGAGCTATTTAATCTAAGGAAGCCTTTTACATTTTGCTTCTCATAATTCAAAGACACAGAATTTCATCCACATTTAATGGTAAATATTATGATCTACCAAGTACATTTAGTAGAGAAAAAATGGAAATGAGTATTGCCTCCCAAAACTTAAGATCAAAAAACAACTTTATGTCTTTTGCTTCAAAATAAATTCCTTAATTTTGCTTTTTCCTTCATAATTAAACACTGCATTCCCAAATAAAGCACTTCTGATACGCTTGACAAGTTCCTTATTTGTGCCAACTGCATTTTTAAGAGACCTACTCATTTTATCCCTAGAACTCACACTTTCCTTTCTCCATTTTCCAAAGGTGTTTTAGAGAACAAGGGTAAAAGGCTATGACATATTATAATACTGGCACAAACACAGACTGAAAGCTCCCAAGCGACCCACTCCATTCACCAACTTAAATGGTTCCCCCTCCGTGCCACTGAGGGTTGACGGGGCAGGTTCAAGGTCCCTCTCCTTCCTAAAGGAGGGGCTGTTGGCAAGATTGGTCCTGGGCTGGCAAGTGGGAAGTTGGCTGTGAGAGTGTCCCCAGTTGACAGTTAACCAGTAAAGTTGGCTCAGTGTGCACAGACCATGCAAACAATAGGTGGTTTTTTTTCTGAGATGGGGTCTCGCTCTCTCTCCCAGGGTAGAGTGCAGTAGGATGAACATGGCTCACTGCAGCCTTGACTTCCCAGGTTTAAGTGGCATTCTCCTACCTCAGCCTTCTGACTAGCTGGGACCACAGATGCATGCCACAAAACCTGCCTAATTTTAAATTTCTTGTGAAGATGGGTCTCACTATGTTGTCGAAACTGGTCTCCAACTCTTGAGCTCCAATGATTCTCCCAGTTCAGCCTACCAAAGTGCTGGGGTTAAAGGCATGAGCCACTATGCCCAGCTCACACTGCAGCCCAGCAAGGAGGCAGGAGTACAGGAAGGAGTCAAGGTGGAGAGCAAGCTGGAGGGAGGCTGGAGAGACAGGCCGGTCACTACGGCATGCCCCACACTGCTGGGTGCAGGAAGGCATGATGGGGAGCTGCTGACACCTTTCAGGGTAGACAGGAAATATGGACTGCCACACACCGACTCAGGGAAACTGCTCCCATACGTGAATTTTAAAGTTAGCTTTAGAAAATAAGTAACAGTCATCAGAGCAAAAGTAAGAATAAAGGAAAGCTTTCTGTATTTTAAAAACTAGTTTGAGGCTGGGTGCAGTGGTTCATGCCTGTAATCCCAGCCCTTTGGGAAGCCAAGGCAAGAGGATGGGAAGCCAAGGCAAGAGGATCACCTGAGGTTAGGAGTTCGAGAACAGCCTGGCCAAGATGGCCAAACCCTGTCTCTACTAAGATGATAATGGCACATGCTTGTATTCCTAGCTACTCGGGAGGCTGAGGCAGGAGAATCGCTTAAGCCTGGAAGGCAGAGGTTGCAGTGAGCTGAAATTGTAGAACTGCACTCTAGTCTGGGCGACAGAGTGAGACTCTGTCTCAAAATAAATAAATAAAATAAAAGGGTTTGAGATTTCTACATTTTTGAAACAGTATACAAAAGCTTTTTTCAAATGAAGCTCAATAATTCCCTAAGACGCTCAACAAAATACGAACTGAAAAGTAAAGCAGAATACCCTAGTTAGAAAATTAATACTCACTCTCTCTTTGGACCCAGATGTTTTTACACTAATCACAGGTACCCCTTTGGATTTATCCATTACTACAGTCCGCTCAGTCCCTCGACTTCCTAAGGAAAGACAGGGAAAGTTTAAGGGGAAAACCATGAACACCCAAAGGAGAAAAACCCTCTGCACCATGAATCTAGAATCTAGTTTGTGTTACCAGTTGATCATAGCAACGTAACAAACCACACCAGGCTCAGAAACAAGACAAAATCTCCCGGGCCCATCAGCTGCCCACCTGACTTTGTGGCTCGAGATCGCTCTGAGGGGCCAGGTTTCTGATCATCTTGGTCCTTATTCTTTTCTCCACTTCCGTCTTCACCCTTCTTAGCATTGTCTTTTCTGTCAGCTTTATCGTCCCTCTTAAGATTTGCAGATCTAGAAAAAACAGACGTGTTGGCTGGGCGTGGTGGCTCATGCCTATATTCCCAACACTTTGGGGGGACAAGGTGGGTGGATCACATGGGACCAAGAGTTCGAGACCAGCCTGGCCAACATGGCGAAACCTTGTCTCTACTACAACTACAAAAATTATACGGGCATGGCTATAATCCTAGTGAACCGGGAGGCTGAGGCAGGAGAATCGGTTGAGCCTGGGAGGTGGAAGCTGCAGTGAGCCAACATCTCACCACTGTATACCAGCCTGGGCAACAGAGTGAGATTCTGTTTAAAATACCCTGCCCCTTTAATTTAACCAGGGAGAAGGGGTACCTGTCGCTGTTGCTCGACTTCTCCTTTTTCCCGTCACTGTCTCTTTTGTCAGAGGTTTTCTTTCCCACAGGTTCATTTTTGGCCTGAAGAAGAGAATCAAGTGCAAGTATTACCTCATTTCCTAATGTGGGCTACATCCTGAGAAGAAAACGGCCACTCACTTTCTCCACGGAGATCATTTTTCCATGGAGCTCTGTCTTGTGCAGGTGGTTAATGCATTTCGTGGCCTCTTCTGCTGTGGACATCGTGACAAAACCGTAACAGCGAGCTCCAGGACTCCGGGCATTTGTCACAACCTTGGCGCCTACCACCTCAAAAGAAAGTGGGCAAATATGGCTCAGACACTGAGCAGGGCATGGGAACATGAAAAGCCCACAGGGAAGCCTGCTCATTGGGGGTCCCACAGTGTTAGACTGGGGAGGATAATGCTACCAATGCTGCTGTTTTGCTGTTACTCCTCTGAGGACCTCTGGCCAGTTTTAACTGCTCGTCTAGTTCCTCAAGGGGGACTAGGAGAGCAGTGTAGGGGAACAGAGGAAAGAGAAATGAAACAGGGTTCTGCCAGTGTTCCTTTAATATGGTCTAAAACTCATGAGGAAATGATTCCAAATATAAAGTTATGCTATGTAGGTGGTAAATTACGAAGTGATGTAACATGGGCAAAAAAAAAAAAAGACTTCGCCACAGACAGAGTGACGCAAGGACAAGTCTGCAGGCCATGCTCTGGAACTCAGACCCATCCTATCACTGACCTCCCAGGTTTAAGTGGCATTCTCCCACCTCATTATCCTAAAACTCAGTGACAGGTTTCAGACACTGTAGACGAATCTTTTCCACGCCACTTGGTTCTCTCAACTCCACTTGCCCTTTGACAGCAGAAGACACCACAGCTCAGGAAAAGCCCCGAACGAGCGAGTGGCCGTGGGTGCTATTCACACACATTGTGCCACATGGAATCCTAGCCCCAGAGGACACTCTCAGAGGGGTCTGATCCTCTACTTAAACCACATCAGGCCAGCAATGTATCCAAGACACTGCAGTCTCTAGGGCAACACTTCCCACTGAGCACCCACCTGCCAAGGGCCACCGTGGAGTCAGGAAAGGAGCTCTAGTGGGGGAAACTTGGTGCAGGTGTTGCCAGCCACACGCCTTAGATCACTGAGGCCCAGGAAGCTCTTAGTTATGTCCATAATAATGACATACTTAGTTTGATCCTCTTTTTTTAAGTTCTTCAAAGTCAGTAATTGGGGAAAACACTTGGTTTTCTATATTGCAATGTGTTGAATGAACCCTCACTGTGCAAAACAAAGGACTGGACTCCTTCCTTTGGCTGTCCCGAAACTGAATGTGAGAGAGATGAGGAGCCCTGGATGCAGGAGGCTATCTGGGAGGCAAGTCTGGGAAGCATTGAGGGGAGGGGAGGGAGAAAGCACAGGGAGGGCCAGGTGGCTGTGCTGGGCACCAGGAATGCAGAGCTGGTGCCACCAGCTCCACCTTCATGGGCTTGAGAAAGGCAGGTGCTGCAGACAAGAGGCGGCTAGAACTCCTCCCAGAGGTGAACTGAGGCAGCAACTTTGAGAGCCCCCAGCTGCTGAGGTGAGGTTCAGTCAATGGACGCAACACACCCGTGGTCAGGGGACCCCCCATCATCAGACTCCAGGGTCCTTGTTCTTGAATTCTGAGTTACAGCACCACAAACACTGTTCTAAGAAGACCACTGCCTCTCTGGCATGCCGACTAGCATCCCCACCTGCCTACCCTGGCAGGCCAGCCTGAGTATGACGTCCTGAGGACAGAGAAACGGATCCACAAGCCATTATAGGGAAGGGGGCAAGCTTGCAGAGAAGGGGAGAAATACAGTAGAGATGCGGGCTCTGGAAGCTTCCACACCACTCTCACCTCTAGCTATGGAGGGGCAGACCCTCCTCAGCCATCAGCAAGCGTTAAGCTCTTGGTATCTTTCTAAGAACTCACTGAAGGGAGGAGGATCTGCATGTAAAGGCCACACAACACTGGTCTCAAACTATCTTCTCCAGAAAAGCTCTGGCACTTACCTTCCCATATTTGCTGAAAAGATTCTTCAAATCTGTAGCTCTGGTTGTAGAAGAGAGTCCACTAACCCAGAAATTTCTACCACAACTGCTGCGACCTATTTCAAAAGAAAGTTCTAGTCAAAAGCCAAATACCCACAAGATCTCAAGACTTAAGAGACAACCTTTCCAAACCTCACATGGTTTCCACTTTTCCCGAGGCAGTGCCAGCACTAAAAACCAAATGGGGCCGTGGGCCTGACCACTGTCCTCACCAAGACCCTCCAGTGTGACATGAGGCCCAGCAACACTGCCACAGGGCCCATCACAATACTGAATTGGGCTGTTGGGGCCATGTGAGGTTTCCTAAGAAAGTCAGCAATCGCTTAATTACAGGAGGAATTGCAGTGGCCACGTAGCAAAACAGCCAAACTCGATGTTGACAACGCATCCCATTTCTCTGTCTCCATCCATGGCTTTGTATCTATCCCACATTTTAACTCCTTTAGAACACTGATCAAGAAGGAATTTGGTAGGGTAAAATTATTTCTCAGTTAATGGATTTAATGAAAGGTTACAGGATGAACGTGCTCCCGACACACTCTGAAGCAAGGGTCTGCACGAAATCAACCTATTAATTCTTAGGACCTGGTTTGCTTCCTATAACCCAGAACCTGTAGAGTTAATAGCAGAGAAGGAGAAAGACTGCACAAAAGTCTCAGGAGTCTCCTGGGTAAGGAGCGCGGTATGCGATGAACCAGAATCAAATGCCCGCCACTGTCTAGGCCATACATGCTCCAAGGGACTGGTGTCGCTGGGGTGACCTACCTTTTTCCTCTTTGGAAAGCCTTTTTGTATCCGAGTCATCTTCCGGAGAACTAGAGACAAAAGACAATGTCATTCCGCAAGGAAGAAGCATGGCGGAAACAAACTCAAAACCATAAATTTCGTGCTGAGGTTGCATACCTACCCGAAATTTAGTTCTGAAAAAAATGAAACCCCGACAAACTTGTATTGCAAATCTGACCTAACCATAAGATTTCAGACCCACAGGAGTTAATTAATTCTGCTGGGCTAAAGGTAATTAGGAAGAATTAAAGAATACAACCATGATAGGTTGAGAAAAGAAAAAAGATTATGTAATCAGTGTAAAATACACAAAGAGAAATAAAACATTCTTTAGGAGCAAAACTACAATTTCGTCAGTCTGGCTGGCCAATTGCAGAAAAAAACAGCTTATGTGTGTCATTAAATGACCAATGAAAAGGAGATAGCGTCTGGTCTAAAACTGAGAAAAAACAAACCTCATTTTCTGATCAGCGCCCTCACTGGTTGAGGACTCTTTAGGAGCCGGAGGAACTTCATTACAAGCTTCAAAATCAAACTTCCTCCCGTCTTCTTTGCTATCTCTGGCTTCGGGGCTTGGGGCTTCCGTGGGCGCTTCCGCGAGCTCCTCGCTAGAGGCCTCCGCGAGCTCGGAGGCCGCACTACTCTGCTCAACTGCTGGCTCTAGCCCTACAGGTTCACAGTCCGTCCTCTCGCCATCGCCTGGCTGCTCCACGGGCTCCCTTTTCACTACCGCTAACAGGCTGTCTGCCTTGCTCGACTGAGCGTGTGCTGTTGACTCGCTGGCCAAATCTAAATCACCCTCCTCCGGATGGGCGCTGTCAAATAGGTCCTCTTCCTCCGCAAGCTTTCTGTCTGGCCCCACGCTACTTGTGTCCTGTGCAAATGGCTGCTCCAGCTCGGAATTTTCTTCTTTTACTGGCTCAGATTTACAAGTTTCCCCCAAAATGTCGAGTATTTTCTCATTTTCTACGGATTTAACAGGAATAGAATGGCACAAGGTTTAATTACCAGGGAAATAAAGCAATCACAAATGTGGAACTGGCACGGCTGCCACACTAACACGAAGAGAACTGCTAGCTACACAGAGATTGGAAAACCCGCGGGTACACAAAGTTACACTGGTTACACTACCTGCGCTGTGACCGCCTCTAGGTAAGCCTCTACGCTACACGGAAGAGAAAAGCATCCCAGTGATTTAACCCCCAAAACCTTCTGGCTGATTCTTGAGAGTCTTCATTCTGTCGTCGTTTAGATATGACTCTTCCAAATTTAGCTTCCAAAGTCCAAGTTGCTTAACTGAATGTATCACCATTCACTGAACAGCTCAATTTCCAAATTTCTTTGAATTTCTTTTAACAGAACAGTCCAACATGAAAACCAGAATCTCTTCCATCCGTGCTGAGATATTTGCAGTCCAGAAAGTGAACAGTATTTGGAATTCTCATGAAGACACTCTTTCCTCTTCTGGAATCCAGTTATGTCTCAAATTTGTTTTAAAATGTATCTCCCTACCACTGCCTGAGCTGCCTGAATTAAAAACCACAAAATTAAGCTACTGCCCAATATCACAAGATCTGTTTTGTGGGTGCAGAGGTATTAGCTCTCAAGAAAGGCATGTGGAATTCTTTCTATGTATGCTTCAACGCTGTTGATATTCAAAAAGGCATGAGATGCTCTCATCTCACTGATACATTTTGTAAAATGACAAGTGAGCCACTTTAACAGATCTGGTGATATGGCTGGGTTTCCAATCTCTATGATCCTGGTAGGTTTTGGACTGTAAACCTTTAGAACAATGTATACTATAGTAAGGCAATTTTTTTAAAATCAAAGAATTCCAATTAGAGAAGATGGAAAACTAGAATGGTTCCAAACCCCCGCTGGTAAGTTTTCATTTAACAGTACCTGGCTCCAGGGATGGCTCTTCAATTTCCTGCAAGAAAAAACATAAATAAGACTGTGCCAGATGGATGACACCTACAGTTTATTAAAACTAAATCCAAGAATAACTAAAGAGGGAATCAAAAAAATAAAGGGATAGAAACTCACAAAAACAAGAGGTGGAAAACCTCCTTATTCTAGGAATGAGCCCACAACACTGGCATCCACTTCAACGCAGCCCACCCGCCATCCAGTCTCCCCTGCAGGGGCCCGGCATTGATCTCACTTCATGGTGAAGCACTCATCACATGTGTGCCTGTTCCTCTAAACTGAAGTCTCAGATCCAAAGAAAGCAGTGTTTCTATTTTTCTACTGTTAGCGTCTAGAAGAATGCATGGCACATTAACAGTGACTTTTTCACTGAATGAAGCTAAGATAACTTTCTGATAATCAAAAGACTGAGGGAATATGGTGCAGGTGGTTTGATTTCCTTTTATTTTGCATGGTGGTACCAGCATGAATACCTGTGAATACCCTTCCTCCTTTATTTCCTCTTCCAATCAATGTCCTCACCAGGCCAGCTCCAGAAGTCATTCCAACTCTTAACAGGAAGCCTGTCCACTCAGGCTGGTGCTCTCCTTGCCTATTGTGGTTGTATTACCCGCATCCCATCTCTCTGCATCTTGTGTCCACAGTGAGCACATGTCCCTCTGTGGCCTGTGGCCTTCAGCCTTCAGCCAATGGATCCCTATGCCACCTCCCTCCCTGACAGGCCCAGCCCTCCCCTGCCCTGTTCCAGCCAAGTCATATACATCCCTCAGTATTCAGGTCAGTAGGATCTCCTTTTAGGAAGGCTTTCCCCTAAGGGATCCCTCTCTAACCCAATTCCAGCTGAGCTGTGCGCCACTAAGCAAAGGAGCTTTTCCAACATGATGTGATCCCCCTGCCCCGTTTCCTGTGCACACAAGGTATACTTCTCTGGAATTCCAGCCAACACTGATGAGCACTGACTAGGTTCCAGGCACAAATGTAAGCACCTAAATACGCAGACTCGTCATTGGTCGCAAGAGGTTGGTCCTAATGGTAGCACCCTTCTTTTTAAGACTGATCAGAGAGACTGAATAACTTGTGCAAGGACACACAGCAGGTGGGAAGCAGAGACAGGCTCTGAGCAAAGGCCGTACAAGTGTGGGTCTGCACTGTTAGCTGTCAGGCCAGGCCTCTTCCAATACTTTGTTAACATGTGGCCTTCACATGGGAAGGGCGGGCCCCATGAGCACAGGACCATCCTTCTTTCTCATTCATCTGCATAAAGCTGGTAGTTAATGCCACACCTGACACATCACAGGGGCTTCACATATACCCAATAAGTAGGTGTGACTGAATTATAACTTCTCCTGGGAACTGCCTTGCCATTCCAGGATCCTCTAAGAAACTGTACATTTGGTTGGCTGTGGTGGCTCACACCTGTAATCTCAGCACTTTGGGAGGCCGAGGCAGGTGGATCATGAGGTCAGGAGTTCAAGACCAGCCTAGCCAACATGGTGACACCCCATCTCTACTAAAAATACAAAAATTAGCTGGGCATGGTGGCGGGCACTTATAATCCCAGCTACTCGGGAGGCTGACACAGGAGAATTGCTTGAACCCGAGAGGCAGAGGTTGCAGTGAGCTGAGATTCACGCCACTGCACTCCAGCCTGGATGACAGAGTGAGACTCCATCTCGTGGAAACAAACAAACAAACAAAAAAACTGTACACTTTCCTCATGGTTTTAATCAGTTCTTTTCCCCATGTACCCTACCCCATTCTGGGAATTCAGACCACATTACTGAAGCAAATGATCAATCTTGGCAGAATAATTCTCCCTCATTTTCTCTAGAGAAGCAAATACATGCCTATTTGTTTAAGAGAGACTGTATGCTTCCCGTTTTAACAGGGGAGACTGTGACCAAGAAAGATCCTGGGGAAAGTGACAAGATCAGGCCCCTCCTGTCTGTTGTGAATGGCTGTGTCAACTCGCAGGTGGAGAGACGTCAGCGCTAAAGGCAAGCTGGGTTTCACCAGATTTTCTTGAGATTTGAGCCTTCCTCAAGGCTGGAGCTCTGGCTTTCCAATATCTCCCTTACCCTTGCTTGGCAGAAGTAAATGGAGATCTTCTCCAAAAGGTGGTATCTAATTACAATAGCATAGATGACATTTAGAAAGAGAGAGAGAGGAAAAAAAACCCAAAAAGGCTAGGCAAGAGCTGACTCTATCTACATTTCTCCACAAAAAGTTCTCCTAAGAATTAGCTAGCTATCTAGGTAAGCATATTCTAACGATTTATATCTATGAAGGCTGGGGGAACAAAAAAGAAAACTCAAGACCCACAAATATAAAAATCATACCTGGAAGTTCTCATCTCATCTGTTCTTATCTAAAATTTAATATTTACATAGAAGCTAATGAAACGGGCAGGATGTACAGTCATTAAAAGAAATCTGGGCAATTTTAGTAAAAAAAAACTTCCCAGAGACAAGACGGGAACCCAAGACCCCACCTTCCCAGCAGGGCTGTCAACCCTCAATCCCCATCTGGACCCTATTCATCTTTTCTAGGCAGATATGCCCCCTTGCTGTCTCATCAAATCATCTTTCTGCAGGCGATGCCACCCAGAGTAGATGAGACAGGCTGCCATCCCCCCTACACCCTCCCCCCAGCACAGCAATGAAATTAACAAGAATGCCACAAAACATGTCTCTAATCACTGCTGGTAAGCCACAGCCTTGGAGGCCACTCGTCGAAGCCTAGAGATAAGTCCCTGGCAATGTGTACATCATATTTGGAGGAAAGCAGAAAGCAAACACCCCCTAAAGATCTTAACAAAGGAAACAATCCTTGTGGTGATTATTAGCTGGAACTGGCATACGGTGTCTGAAATGGTTTCCAGAAATTATGGTCCGATCTTTCATTCTAAAATTACTGAGACATACAACAGTTTACCTGTAATATAGTGAAGTCAGATGATGAAGTATCTAAATTGTTTATAGCTTCTTTGTCCTCCATCTGTAAAATAAATGGAGAAAATACAGTTCATCAAACCAAGAATAACGTAACATAATGGTACATCTGTACAATGAAAAGTGAACAGCTGGTCAGGCGTGGTGGCTCATGCCTGTAATCCCAGCACTTTGGGAGGCCAAGGCAGGGGGGATCACGAGGTCAAGAAATCGAGACCAGGATCCTGCACAACATGGTGAAACCGAAACCCCATCTCTACTAAAAAGTACAAAAATAGCTGGGCATGGTGGTGCGTGCCTGTAGCCCCAGCTACTCGGGAAGCTGAGGCAGGAGAATCGCTTGAAGCCTGGAGGCAGAGATTCTGGGGTGAGCCGAGATCATGCCACTGCACTCCAGCCTGGCGACATAGTGATACTCTGTTTCAAAAAAAAAAAAAAAGTGAACAGCCATGAAAAATAATTTACAACAAAATTTAAACCAAGGGCAGAAATTGAAACGCCAATATAGTATAACTGCAGCTAAACTGAAAGAAATGTTGTATGTCAATTTCCACCTGCACACAGACTAGGAAATCTACTAAAATGGTATCTGGGTAGGTTTTTAAATACGTAAACCAAAGGAAAAAGTCTAAATCAAATAGAAAAGAGATTAAAATGAGGTAGTACATAGACTGTCTCTAAATGGATCTCAGCACAGAGTTTAAGGGCTGTTCTTCCAGGAGCAATGGCTAGAGTCCTGCTGAAGTGCAGCCTTCAGCCACCACTGCTCACCCAGCCTGGATGCTGATGATGTGGGGCCTGCTGCCCCTGGGGTAGGTACCTCCCTCAACGGAACAGCATCTCCTAGCACCAACTTCCAAATCCGAGTGTGGGGAGAGGAGCTCGAGACTGGCAATATCCTATGCCCCACCTGCAGGGGAAGAATAGCTTTTATTCTAAGAAGCAGGCTCTGCCCAATAAGGCAAAGGATTCCCCAAAGAAAGAAAGGGGGTTCAGATAATCTGTGACTGAAACCAATTTGGCCATCTGCTATAAAGCCCTGAGGTTTGAAATATTTTTAAGGGGGAGATTTTTTCAGATATTTTATAACCAGCATGTATTTTTATCAGTTTTACTTCACTAGGAAAGACATACACATGATCCAAAGACTCAAAAGGTACAAAAGCCCATTCACTGGAAACCACTCTCCACTACTGCTTTCTTCCTGCCAGGCAGCTGTCGTTGCATATGCTATAGATGTGTTTAAGTGCCTAAGACTACGTCCCCTGCATGAGAGGCAGCAGGCCATTCTGAACATATGCTATAGACGTGTTTAAGTGCCTAAGACCACCTCCCCTGCATGAGAGGCAGCAGGCCATTCTGAACTCTCCCCGAGTTTTGCTTCTCTTTTGGAGATAGTTTTAGTTCATTTCGATGGTTACATAGCAGTAAGAACTGTATTTGTGGTAGTAGTACATTTCGTACTAACTCTATGGTGCTTTCTATATGCTAGGCATTGCTCTAGGCCAGGAAGCATTTTGTTAGAGCTGCACGGTCAATTCTTCAGGAACTGCAGAACAGATGAGTCAGGACTCCTCATCTCTGACACTACAGCACAAAAACAGCCACAGACAACATTAACAATAGGTGTGGTGCAGTGTGTCCTCACAAAACTTCATTTACACAGTAAGACCCTGTCTTAAAAAAAAAAAAAAGCAAAACAAAACAAAACAAAATCCCCCCCCCCAAAAAACAGGTGAGAGCCAACTTAATAACTGCCGCGTTACATGTTTGATAAACATCAATCCACTGAATCTTCCACAATTGAGGAGCAGAGGTTAAGGAGTTTGTCCAAGGACACACAGAAATCGGCTGAACTCCAGAATCTATGCTCTCAATTTTTTTTTTTTTGAGTCTCACACAGTGGCATGATCTCAGCTTACTGCAACCTCCACCTCCCTGATTCAAGCGATTCTCCTGCCTCAGCCTCCCGAGTAGCTGACATTACAGGCATGCGCTACCACGCCCGGCTAATTTTGTAATTTTGTATTTTGAGTAGAGACGGGGTTTCACTATGTTGGCCAGGCTGGTCTCAAACCCCTGACCTCAGATGATCTGCCTGCCTCGGCCTCCCGAAGTGCTGGGATTACAGACATGAGCCACTGCACCCGGCCAAGCCACTGCACTGGCCTCATCTCTTAAAACTATACTGCTTCCAGACATTTAGGATGCTTCCAGCTTTTGTTAAAGAATGCATCACTTTCTGCTCAGGAGGGAAAAAAACCAACCTTAAGAAGATGCAGCCATTCAGGAAGGGTAAGTAATTCCTGCTGCTATGCAAGTGTTTCTGCTACGCCTTTTTAGAAGCTGGTGAATGGGACTCACCAAAAATTGCACACCCTATTTGTATTAGAATAACTCTCAGGCACTTCTCAGACTCGAATCCCCCATTCAAATACGACAATCTGTCACCTCTTTGGGTACTCAGAATCAGTTCCAAGAGGAAATGCAAAAGTGTTCTGAGGAGATGGAGAAGCGGACTCACTGGCATAGAACAAGGCTTCTGTCCACCAAGACTGGAGAAGTGCTCACTGAGGAAGACCTGAGCACCAGGACAAGAATGGGCCCCCAGAATGGGCCAACACATAAAGGGCGCCAAAGAGACACCCCACAGCTTCTCGTTTGCATCACCTTTTCAGTCTGACAAACATTAGTCCTCAGGTAAATGAAATTAATATCAAATTAATGGCACCAAGACAATGTCATACGTGAGTTAAGTATATGGCCTCTGGAATTAGCTGATCTTAGTTCTTATGAGCTGTGTGTCATCTGGAGATATTTTTTAGTTCTTGCCTTCCTAATTTCCTGAAATGAAAATGGGGACAACACCCACCTTGTATTGTTATTAAAAGAATTAAAGGGCACAGGCCAGGTGTGGTGATTCACAGCTGTAATCCCAGCACTTTGGGAGGCTGAGGCTGGAGGATCACCTGAAGTCAGGAGTTCAAGACCAGCCTGGCCAACATGGTAAAACCCCGTCTCTACTAAAAATACAAAAACATTAGCCGCACTTGTTCGTGGGTGCCTGTACATCAAGCTACTTGGGAGGCTGAGGCAGGAGAATCATTTGAACCTGGGAGGTGGAGGTTGCAGTGAGCTGAGATTGCGCCACTGCACTCTAGCCTAGGCAACAAGCGCAAAACTCTGTCTCAAAAAAAAAGGCATAATGCTTAATGCCTGGCAGGTGGTATTCAGGAAATACTACCCACTATGATCTTACCATTTGATATGTTTCTAACAGGAAAAAAATGAAGGTTTAAAAGCAGTATCAAGGTTAGTATTAGAGGTTAACTCTTAGATGGGAATCAACTGGTGCTTCTTTTTCTTCTTAACAAGAGATAGGGTTTTCTGTGGGGCTCTGTCACCCAGGCTGGAGTTCAACTGCATGATCGTGGCTCTCAGTACAGCCCTGAACTCCTGGGCTGCTCCCTCCACCTCAGCTTTCTGAGTCACTGGATTACAGGAGCGCATCAAGGTGCTCAGCTCAACAATTACTTCTTAACAGGAAAACAACTTCTAACCTCTTCCTTTCAATGTTTTAAAGCATGTAGGCCATAACACCACAGATCAAGTCCTGCAACAGGAAGGGTCTCAATGGTTGTCCTCAAAATGTCTCATACTGTATGCTGCAAATGGAAGGCCAGTACGTGTGAATGTTGTTAAGACATCACTTTTCAACAAAGCAAAGCGTGTTTCCCAATCGCCTGAACCAACTGACCCTTATTCTACTGAACTGGCATTACAGGAACAACTTACTTCCTAATATAAAACGGATCACCTATTTTAATTGTGGAACTGACACATTCAGGGCACATTCTAGAGACATTGCCGGTTACCTACAGCATGTTCCTGAAGCTGCTCCGGAAGCTCTTTCATTTCCCCTTCAACTAGCTCTCTACTATCGGACAGGGACTCCTGGAGGTTATCAGCATCGTCGTCTTCGACACAATCTGCAACGCTTCCGTTATCAATTTCTGCTTCATCCAACACACTGATATCCATGATGTCGATATCCTGCAAGTTCTCCAAACTGGTCTCAACATCCTCCTGTGACATAACCAGACCAAACCATCACGTGACCGCCACTGGTCCACCCATCACGCTGACTCACACACAAGGCCACACATACCTGTCCATCCCCAGAGTTTTCCTCCAGCCCGTTATCTTCCACACCCTCTTCTTCTGGTTTGCGCCCTGAAGACAGAAGCATTTACAGCATGAGATCAGTGATATGCACTTTACAGAAGCAACAATGCCCTGAGCACTACACAAGTAGACACTTCCTAATCCAGGCCATTCCAGACAAGACAGCCCTGCCCCACCCCTAAGCAGAAGAGGTTCTATTCTTGTCAGTGAGCTGTGGAAGCAGAAGTGTAGGAAACACGTTCTTAGTAAAGTTGAACAGGATCAGACCTGCCCTCAGCTCTGTCCTTCTTCCCAATCTAAGTGTCCTTGTTTGAGGGAAGAAAACCATTTGCTACAAACATGCTGCCTTTTAGTTTAGGAACATGCTTTTCCACAGAAACTGCGCCCCACCGAGTATGGACATTTTAAATGCTTAAAAACAAAATCCCAAAATCCCATATACTATCAAGATACTCCAGAGGGGCTGGGTGCGGTGGCTCATGCCTATAACGCCAGCACTTTGGGAGGCCAAGGCAGGCGGATCACTTGAGGTCAGGAGTTTGAGACCAGCCTGGTCAACATGGCGAAAACTGGTCTCAACTAAAAATACAAAAAATTAGTTGGGCGTGGCGGCGGGTGCCTGTAATCTCAGCTACTCGAAGAGCGAACTGCTTGAACTTGAGAGGTGCAGGTTGCACTGAACCAAAATCACGCCACTGCTTTCCAGGCTGGGTGACAGAGCAAGACTCCATCTCAAACAAAACAAAACAAAACTGCTGAGGAAGGTTTTTTTAACTTATACATTTCTATGAACAGCGAATTAAAAAGTGCCAATCTTTCTGAATCTCTGTTAAAACTTGCTATTTTTCTTTATCTTTGCCAATATTCTAGGTAAAAAAAGGAATACTTGTATTAACACAAATTTATCTCCTGACTATTCAAATTGCTTTGAGTCATTTGCTTTTTGTTGCTGATCACCTGTACTTTTCTAAAACTTTCTGACGAATACCCTCCCCAGTTAAAAACTTTGGCTCCATTCCCTGTCATTTTAAATGTATATATCATATATACAAAATATATATTTTACCAGTTCTTTTTACTAGTCTTTTAATTTTGTTTATAGGTTTTGAGTACATTTCACTCTTTTTTTGGGGGGGTGGGGGTGGGGGAATGGAGTCTCACTCTGTTGCCCAGGCTAGAGGGCAGTGGTGCGAACTTACTGTGACCTCTGCCTCCCGGGTTCACGCGATTATTCTCTCTCAGCCTCCTGAGTAGCTGGGATTACAGGTGCGTACCATCACACCTGTTTAATTTTTGTATTTGTAGTAGAGAAGGGTGTTTTACCATACTGGCCAGGCTGGTCTCAAACTCCTGACCTCAGGTGATCCGCCGATCTCAGCCTCCAAAAGTGTTGCGATTAGTGCCTGGCCCATTTCCCTTTTATGTGGCCAAAGCTATTGTTTTCTAAATGTAAATGGTTTTTACCTTCATGCTTAGAATCCCTCCTCCACACTGAAGCCTAAATGATATATACCTGTATTTACTTCTTTTGAGGTTTTAAACATTTATTCTCTCAGTTTCACGTTGAGTGAGACTATTTTCCCAATAGTTATCCCATTTGGAAACGGATTTCCCAGCACCGTATACTAAATAGTACTTGCCCCCGATCAATTTGAAATGTTGACCTCCTCAATATTATATTCGTATTTATGTTTGGGATTGCTCGTTTACATTCTCTTCCACTGATGTGTTATTCTTGTTCTAGTTTTAGATATGTGACATTACCATGTTTTTCTAAATAGAAAATACTGGCTGGGTGCAGTGGCTCATGCCTGTAATCCCAGCACTTTGGGAGGTCAAGGTGGATGGATCACCTGAGGTTAGGAGTTTGAGAACAGCCTGGCCAACATGGTGAAACCCTGTCTCTAGCAAAAAATACAAAAATTAGAAGGTCATGGTGGCATGTGCCTGTAATCTCAGCTACTCAGGAGTCTGAGGCAGGAGAATCGCTTGAACCTGGGAGGCAGAGGTTGCAGTGAGACAAGACTGTGCCACCGCACTCCAGTGTGTAACAGAGAGACTCCATCTCAAAATAAATAAATAAATAAATAAAATAAAGAGAGTTAAGTAATTTAAAAAAATGTAAAAAACATCAAGAAGCTACATACTTTCTTAGGCTCATATTTCTCATGCCAGCCAACAATGCTAAAAACAGGGAAGTTATTTCCCCCATCTCCCCTTGTGCAATCTCCAAATTTTCTTTATTGATCGATGATTTTTAACAATTGCAACAGTTCATAAGGACAGGCATGCAGGCACCTTCCTCCAAACAGCAGTATTTATATGGTCACTTGCTTTTTCATATATATGATAAAATGAGTAGAGAATAGAAAAGTGTAAATGACGATACTACAAATAACACAACTGAAGCAAAAATGGAAGTCATTAGGCATGTCAAAAATGATATTTCTGGTGTCAAGAATAGGCGTGCTCAAATTAAACTCTGACTGTCTTCCATGTGAAGAATAAAATCACATGGATGAAATATATGAAACAGATGATGGAAGACCACATCTCAAAAGCAAGGCATAATGTAGCATACATAGTTTGTGTTTCAGAGCTACTGCCAGACATAGCTTCCTAGAGGTCCTTATAGAAGGCAGTGCTCAGCATTTTGAAGAACATGGGAGAAAAGCTGATCAGTCACAGAACCTTGGGAAAACTACTTTCTGCCAGGCCTTTCTCAGTGTGAAGAATAGTCTCTTTTTCTCATCGAGGGATCCTCCCACCTCAGTCTCCTGAGTAGCTGGGACTACAGGCGCACACTATCATGCTTGGCTAATTTTTGTATTTTTGTAGCAGTGGGGGTCTCACTATATTGCCCAGGCTGGTCTTGAACTCCTGGGCTCAACTGAGTCTCCTGCTTGGGCCTCTCAAAGTGCTGGGATTACAGACACAAGTCACCACACCCAGCCTGAAGATCAATTTTTTAAAGGCTACATGTTGTTTCAAGTGGTATAAGGAAACAAGGTCTGGCGTGGTGGCTCACATTTATAATCCCCAGCACTTTAGGAGGCTGAGGTGGGTGGACCACTTGAGGTCAGGAGTTTGAGACAAGCCTGGCCAACATGGCAAGACCCTTTTTCTACTAAAATATAAAAATTAGCCGGGCATGGTGGCAGGCACCTGTAATCCCAGCTACTCGGGAGGCTGAGACAGGAAAATCACTTGAAATCACTTGAACCTAGGAGGCGGAGGTTGCAGAGAGCCAAGATCGTGCCACTGGACCCCAGCCTGGGTGACAGAGTCAGATCCTGTCTCAGAAAAAAAAAAAGTGAACAAGACATTAAGTTGTCTATACCAGAAACTATTCTTATAACTGGATATATGTGTAAAATACTGGGGGAGAAAAAAATAAAAGCAAAGGACAAAAATTCCAAACCTAATCATTTATATTGTAATTGAGGCTTAAAAAAAAATCTCTCTCAGGGATAAGAATTTCCTTACAACATCTAGGTATATACTATCTGATTTTTCTATATTCTAATTCCATTCATATTTTTAGAATTACCTTATTTACAAAGATAGAAGACCATCAAACTAAACTAGAATTCAATACATGACGTTTTGGTCAGCTGGCTGGGAAATCCATCCCCATTTTACACCATTATTTCTTTGGCAAAACATGCCTCGAGGTATACAAACCAATTGGAACTCACCAACCCAGTGGTCTTTGTAAACATGCTGGGAAGAGACAACAGCAGCATTTCCACAGAATGATTTGATAAAGCTGCTACAATTCTATGATACATACAGTGGTTTCTGTCCAATTCTATTCCAGACACTAGGAAAAATCTATGTAACTTATCAGAAACTTGCTGTCCTTCATACTGTGTTTCTCTCTTCCTCAAGGGGGGCACTAGATTTTCATTAAACACAATCAGGGTTTTCCACTTCTATGACCACTTTTCTCCCAAGCAGTATGTACAGGTATACTGCAGCCAAATTCTTCCTAAGGGAAAACTCCGCCGAGGTCAAAAGTGACTGGAAATGTTGGGAGAACATACAATTTTCAAAATGTCTAATCTTCAATATATAAAGCACATCCCTGACTGAAATGTTTATTAATCGACACTAAGACGCTATTCTCCAAAGAAGAAAAAAAAACCAACATGTCTAAAAAAGCCAAAAATGAATGCAATTGGGAAAAGTATAACTCTCTGGCAAAAACTACAGAGCCATTGATTTGTCTTTAGTATCAAGGCCAATGTGCCCCTCGAATCCTACCTCAGCTCCTCACCCTTGTTTGTGGTCTCAACTATAGGCATGACCATGTCGCCTGCGTCGCCTGCTCGTAGCTCCCTGCCTGGAATTCCATCTCTTCCCTTTGGTTAAGCTTCCGTCTCAGACACTGTCCAATCTCACCGCTTACTCTGCTGCCCCAGATTTCTGCTGGGATGCTCGCACAGTACCCAGGGCTGCATGTGGGTGGTTCATTACTTTTTAATTTGATTACATAAACACACTCCCCTAATTATGCAAATATACCCATTAAACTTTACTGCAGTAATAGAAGATTCATCCTTCTAGGCATAGGAAGTATAAAGCTATAATACCTTCCCTTTTCCCCACAGTCCTCTTAAAAGGACACCAACGTTACTGGCTTGGTGATACTTCAGGACATTGTCTTGAGTCTTTATATACATTATATGATGCATATGGAAATAAGCTTGTGATGGAGATGAAATCTTATTGTTGGTGAGTAATGAAAGCAGGTTACGGAAACTACTAGCAGGCCCTGGACATTTTACTATCCTGCATGTTGAGTCACCTCCATATTTTACTCCATGCTACAGCAGTTCCCTGCTTTAGCTGCCCTCTCAAAAAGGCTGCAGTAATTTATCATCTCTCACAAAGAGATGATATCTTTGTGAGAGATATCATCTTCCCCATGCCCTTGCCAATGTGGGAGAACAGGCACTGTGTGTATTTTTACAGTTTGATAAGCAAAAATCCTATGTCATTTTAAAATTTGCTTTCTCCAATTAGCAGCAAGGGAATCTTTTGGTCTCTCTGCCACACGTGCTTCTTCATGTATCTGCGAGTTGCCTGTTTATAGTCTCTTCTCCTGTTGCCTGTGTTGCTTGTTTTCCTCATTGATTTGTCAGAATATTCAGTGCTTTCTGGATATTCATTTCTTCCTTACTCTGTGCTCTATTTTCTCTCAGACTGTGGCATACCTTATGATATCTTTTAACAGAGACTTAAAACTTTTATGCAGCCAAATTTCTCTCTTTGTCGTTTCTCAGTTTTATTCTCACTTCAGGTCTTCCTTATTACTATATTATAAAAAGTACTAAACTAGCTGAAATTTCTATTTCACACTAGAGTTTCCCCCCACCATTAAATAAACAAACCCTCCAACTTTACATTGCTTGCAATAATAACCTATCATCAAAATTAGAAGAAATCCCTGTATTTACCACCCCCCCCAGAATTTTAGTTATTCTTGTGCATCATCACAGATAAATGGGGGAAAAAAGGGCAAGCTATTCCTTATCACAGTAAACCAAGTAATAAACAATAACAAAATTAGAAAATCACCATTTGGCAACCACCAAGGGATGAACAGGATATTTACACAGTCTCAAAATATCTTCCCCACACATATAACTGTGAAAAGGAAGATAGTAACTTTCCAAAGGAGAAATCTGGCCAATAGCATTTGACGTCAGCTCACAAGGCCAGTAGCGGCTCAAATTGACAGCATGTACCTCTGGATAGGATACTCTGATGACAATATAGGCTGGCCGTGGTGGTTCATGTCTATAATCCCAACTTTGAGAGTCCAAGGTGGGAGGATCGTTTGAGCACAGGAATTCAGGGTTGCAGTGACCTACGATTGCACAACTGTACTATGGCCTGGGCAACAGGGCAAGACCCTGTTTCAAAACAAAACAAAATAAAAAACAGGAATATGACACGTATGGTGTATTTCTGACAGACATATAACTTGATCGTTATTATGGGGTGGAGGGAACCCCAAACAATTCAAATCGAGGAACAAGCTACAAAGTAAGTGGAAGTGTTTAAATTAAAGAAAAAACTTTAAATAGTAATCACCTGTTCAGAGAATAGAAAAAAGAAAAAAAAAAAGGAAAAACTAAGGAAACATGACAACCTGATGCAATGCATGACTCTGGACATTTTTTCTGTCTGAGTTACAGAGAACATTATTGGAACAAACTACTGAATCTAAATGAGGACTAAGACAAGATGGCAGTATTGTGTCAATGCTGATTTCTTAATCTGGACATCTACAGTTAGGTAATATCCTTGCTTTACTGCAGTATGTAGGGCAAAGGGCCATATGCGCCTTGCAATTTACCAAGTGGCACAGTAAAAATATACATACAGAGAGAGAAAAGGGTAAGGCAAATGCAGTCCGATGCCAACATTTAGGGGCTCGGGGTAAAGGGTATACGCGAATTCCTTGAATTATTTTTGCAACTTTTCTTAAGTATGAAATTACCAAACTGAACAAAAACAAAACAAAACAAGCCAGCAGTACAGGATTGGGTAATACTTAACCAAGCAAACCGGCCAATTTTGCATGTCCAGTTACGAAACATTCCCAAACACCATAAAACATCCTATTAATTTGTACTTTGTGATAATGTCACTACAAATAAATTTACTTTCCTGGTAATTGTTTTATTTTTTCAAGACAGGGTCTTGCCCTGTCATCCAGGCTGGAGAGCAATCTCAGCCCAATCATGGCTCACTGCAACCTCAAATTTCTGGACTCAGGCGATCCTCCCACCTCAGTCTCCTGAGTAGCTGGGACTACAGGTGCATGGCATCACACCAAATTTTTCTAATTTTTGGGGGGAGATGGGGGTCTCACTATGTCACCCAGGCTGCTCTCCAACTCCTGGGCTCAAGTGATCCTTCTGCCTTGGTGTCCCAAACTGTTGGGCTTACAGACGAGAGCCACTTCAAGCAGCCCTGATAATTATTTCACAAGAGTCTGCTAAACACATTAGTTGTGAAGGAGTACTGAGATTACTTGAGATATGCTTTTTAGAATTTCAAATCATTTTGAATTCATTCATTACAGAGGTCATTCTATTTTCAGTTAAAATCTTAGTAAAGATCGGGTGTGGTGGCTCACACCTGTAATCCTAGCACTTTGGGAGGCCGAGGCAGGGTGGCTCACAAGGTCAAGAGATCAAGACCATCCTGGCCAACATGGTGAAACCTCGTCTCTACTAAAAATACAAAAATTAGCTGGGTATGGTGGCGTACGCCTGTAGTCCCAGCTACTTGGGAGGCTGAGGCAGGAGAATTGCTTGAACCCAGGAGGCAGAGGTTGCAGTGAGCTGAGATTGCGCCACTGCATTCCAGCCTGGCACCTGGCGACGGAGCAAGACTGTTTCCAAAAAAAAAAAAAAAAATCTTGGTAAAACCTACTGGTAAAGTAGTTGAAAATAACTCAAGAAAACTTATAGACTGGCCCTATCAGGTATCAAAATGTACCGTAAAGTTCTGGAATAAAACTAATCAAAAGAAGCAAAACAAAACAACAAATGAGACACAAAAGGGCTAGTGCCGCATGGCTCCAATTCACATGAAGTTCTAGAACGGTTTATTTTTGCAGGAGTGGGGCAGGGAGGCTCACTGGGAGGGGCAGGAGTAACCCTTCCGATGACAAATGTTTCTTTTTGTTTTTTGAGACAGAGTCTTACACTTTTCTCCAGGCTGCAGTACACTGGCAGGACCTCGGCTCACTGTAACCTCCGCCTCCCAGGCTCAAGCGATTCTCCTGCCTCAGCCTCCAGAGTAGCTGGGATTACAGGCGCATACCACCACGCCCAGCTACTTTTCGTATTTTTAGTAGAAATGGGATTTCACCATGTTGGCCAGGCTGGTCTTGAACTCCCAACCTCAGGTGACCCGCCTTCCTTGGCCTCCCAAAGTGCTGTGATTATGGGTGTGAGGCAGTGTGCCCAGCCTAAATGTTTTGTATTTTGATCCCTACCTACCTCACACCAACTGCAAAATACATTATAAATGAATTAAACCTCCAAATGTAAAATGTAAAAAACCATAAATATGACTCTCTCTATATGTAACGAGAGCTGTATTTTTTATAATTTAAAAGCAAAGAAGTACTTTTAAAGCACAACATAAAATCTAGAAACCTAGTGATCAAAATACCACAAGTCCAATCAAATGATAGATTAAAACAATAGGAACATTTTATATGGAGTCCTTATAACTCAGTAAGACAACCCAGCATGGAAATTGGCAAAGGGCATAAAAAAGCCATTCAGACAACACAAATGTCCAATTATCAAAAGAAATGCAAACAAGAACCTCACCTGCAGAAAAATGCAGACAAATATAATGAAATATTTTTCTTCAATATAAGAGGCAACACTTAACAAGGTAAGTTTGACGCTGAGTTTAGTGAAATAAGCACTCTCACCCACTGCTGGCAGGGCACAACCTGTGTTGGGACAGCCTTCTGTTATCGTTGTTTTTTTTTTTTTTTTTGAGATAGCCTCACTCTGTCGCCCAGGCTGGAGTACAGGGGCGCAATCTCAGCTCACTACAACCTCAGCCTCCGAGGTTCAAGCCATCCTCTTGCCTTAGCCACCTGAGTAGCTGGGATTACAGGTACCCGCCACCACACCTGGTGAATTTCTGTATTTTTAGTAAAGACGGAGTTTTGCCATGTTGGCCAGGCTGGTCTTTTGATCTGCCCACCTCAGCCTACAAAAGTGCTGGGATTACAGACATGAGCCACTGTGTTTGGCCAGGACAGCTATTTGTAAACTAGCTATGTGAAAATAAAAGGCCATATCCTTGACTCTCAAACTCTTCTTTCACTAAGTTACCAAAAATTTGACCACACAAATAGTTATCTCTGATTCGTGAAAACACTTAACGCTGAAAGTAATGGGTGATAATTGGAAACAAAAATCTCCAAACGTCTAGTAATAAAAAGAGCGATGGGCTAAGTTGCCGTACATTTATTTATACTGATTATTAACCTATTAAAAAAAAGAGAAAATTTTGTATAGCAAGATCAGGGTGTTTTTTAATGAAAAAATATATGCATACAGGTGTGTGCACATATCTATACATTTACTTTTTTCCCCTCTTACTCTGTGCCCAGGCTGAAGTGTGGAAGCACACTCATGGCTCACTGCAGCCTTGACCCCTTGGGCTTAAGCAATCCTTCCACCTTGGCCTCCCTAGTAACTGGGACTACAGATGTGTTCCACCATGCCCGGCTCATTGACTTTTCTTTAAGTTTTTGTTTTTCTAGACACAGGGTCCTGCTCTATAACCCAGGCCTAAGTTTACTCTAAACATCATACACACACACAAAGTCTGGAGAAGTACACCTCAACTTTTAGTAGTGGGCTGGCCCCGGACTGTGATGAAACTTCTGCTTTTTACTCCCTTGCACGTATTTTAAAACCTGCTGGGCGAAGTGCCTCACACCTGAAATCTAAACGCTTTGGGAGGCTGAGGTGAAAGCATGGCTTGAGCCCAGGAGTTCAAGGCTGTGAACTATGACTGCGCCACTACACTCTATCAGAGTGACAGAGACCCCATCTCAAAAACAAAACAAAAGCAACAAAAGCCTGTAGTACAAGTACTTGCTTATGTCAGAAGGAAAAGGAAAACAAAATCGGTGATCCACAGGCTCCATTTTTTCCCACTATAATTTCTTTCTCCATTGATTTTCTGGGACTCTTAGCCTTGGCAGATGGGTACTTGGGCAAAGGCAAAAACACACAATGCATCATGAACCACAGAAGTGACTTCACTGCGCCTGTCAATGGGGCCCGCCTCTCAGACATTTAAACCCAGTACTTCGCCATCAAGTATCATCTCATTTAGTTTTGGGCTCTGAGAACAAGGCCTTCAATTACAGGTTGTGCATCCCTATCTAAAACTCTGAAATCTTCTGAGCCCCGACATACTGCCACAAGTGGAAAATTCCACACCTGAGGTGGTGGGTTGCAGTCAAAACATTAGTGAAAGCTTTGTTTCACGCACAAAACTGTCAAAAATATGGTATAAAATTATCTTCAGGTATATAAGAAACAAACTTAGTGTTTAGATTTGGGTCCCAATCCCAGAATATCTCATTATGTGTATGCAAATATTGCAAATACAAAAACTGAAACCCTTCTGGTCCCAAGCATTTCAGATAGGGAATACTACACGAACCAAGAGAACATTCGGTCCACAAGCTCAGCTTTGGCTACTTCTCTTTTCACGGGGGATGGAGTCTTGCTGTTGCAATGGCGCAATCTCAGCTCACTGCAACCTCCGCCTCCTGGGTTCGAGCAATTCTCCTGACTCAGCCTCCCAAGTAGGTGAGATCACAGGCACCCACCACCATGCCCAGCTAATTTTCGTATTTTTAGTAGAGATGAGGTTTCACCATGTTGGCCAGGCTGGTCTCCAAATCCTGACCTCAGGTGATCTACTGGCCTCAGCCTCCCAAAGTGCTGGGATTACAGTGTGAGCCACCACGCCCGGCCTTGGGTGATTCGTTCTTAAGCCAGTAGTTGAGTGTTACCAAGTTAAACCATTGAGGGGGAAGGAAAAATAAGCAAGACACAGCTCCAGTCCTCAACAATCTGGTCTCGACAGAAGGCACGACGACATAAATATTAAACCAAGGTATAAGGGACTATGCCATGGGAAGACAGAGGACCCAAAGAGATGAGTCGCTATTGGTGGGATGGATCAGTTGTCTTTTGAGGAACTGGGTCTCTAAGGCAGACAGATGGGGAAGGGTGGGCAGAGCGAATTCACAGAGCCAGTAGAGTAAATCAAGTGTTCGGGGCCTGACTAAAGCACAGGGCGTGGAGGAGCGGCAAGGGAGATTTCGGTAAGATGGTGGGAGTCATATCATGTGGAATGTGACTTGTACTGTATAAGCAGTTTCCCGCCCCCCCGCCCCCAACAGCCCCAAAACAGAGCCTCACTCTGTTGCCCAGGCGAGAATGTACTGGCATGATCTCAGCTCACTGCAACCTCTGCCTCCCAGGTTCAGGCGATTCTCCTGCCTCAGCCTCCCAAGTAGCTGGCATTATAGGCGTGTGCCACCATGCCCAGCTAATTTTTGTATTTTTAGTAGAGATGGGGTTTCACTGTTGGCCAGGATGGTCTTGATCCACTGACCTGGTGATCCGCCCACTTCGGCCCCCCAAAGGGCTGGGACTACAGGTGTGAGCCACTGAGCCTGGCCTGTATAAGCAGTTTTTAAAAGAAACGTTAAAGCGACAATTCTGTTTTGGTCAGGTGGTATTTAAAAGGGATGTTATTTTCAACAAGTCTGAGCGATAGGACGCTCAAGCAGTCCTAAATACTCTTTTTGGACTCCAAGGTGGAGTTCAGTGACACCATGATAGCTCAGTGCAACCTTGAACTCCTGGGTTCAAATGATCCTCCCGCCTCAGCCTCCCAAGTTGCTGGGAAAACAAATGTGTGCCTTGATGCCTATTTTTTTTTTTTTTTGTCAGCAGATAGAGACAGGGTCTTGATATGTTGCCCAGGCTGGTCTCAAACTCCTAGATTAAAACTATTCTCCTGCCTTGGCTTTCCTAAGTGTTGGGATTACAGGTGTAAACCACTGTGCCCAGCATTTTTTTTTTTTTTTGAGACAGTCTTGCTCTGTAGCCCAGGCTAGAGTGCAGTGGCATGATCTTGGCTCACTGCAACCTCTGTCTCCCGGGTTCAAGCAATTCTCCTGCCTGAGTGCACACCACCACGCCCAGCTAATTTCCCACCTCAGCCTCCCAAAGTGCTGGGATATACAGGCGTGAACCACCGCACCCGACCATTTTTTTTTTTTTTTTTTTTAAAGAGACTGGGTCTTGCTGTGTCACCCAGGCTGGAGTGCAGTGGCACATTCACAGGTCATTGCAGGCTTAAGCTCCTGGGTTCAAGTGGGCCTCCCTTCTGAAACTCCAAAGTAGCTGGGACCATAGGTACATGCTACAATGCCTGGCTAATTTCTTTTTTGGTAGAGATAGGGGTCTCCCTATGTTGCCCAAGTTGATCTCAACCTCCTGGGGTCAGGTAATCCTCCCAGCTCAGCCTCTCAAGCAGCACAGATGCATGCCCCACCACACCTGGCCTTTAAAACTTTTTTTGTAGAGATGGGTTTTGCTATGTTGTCCAGGCTGGTCTTGAACTCCTAGGCTCATGTGATCCTCCCACTACAGGGGCCCCCTGAGCTGCTGGGATTACAGGCACTTGCCACTGTGACTGGCTCCCTAAAGACTCCTTATTTAAGGACCTCTGACAATCTACAGAGGAAAATAAGGGAGAAAATACTCCATCCATCCTCTGTTGGAATTCCCAGATACCAAGGTAACAAAACACAGTAGAGATCTTGGAAGAAAATGTAGTTTTTTTGAAGGCTCCCGATTCAGAGTGGTTTCACAAGTCCAACGCACAGACAAGTAAACAAGGCACGAAAGCTTTTAACTTAAACTTGCTGTTGAAATCTTCATACCTTTGCTGGACCTCTTCGGCGTTTTCTTGTTTCCTTCAGAGGTAATTTCAATTTCGTCAGGATTACCACCTTCATCTTCAATTGCCTAAAAACAAGAGAAAAGTAAAGTTGATCCAAAAAGCCAGCATGCAAATTGCTTTCAGAGAGCCTTCAAGTGACAAGGAAACTGTATTTTTTTTTTTTTTGAGACTGAGTTTCACTCTTGTTACCCAGGCTGGAGTGCAATGGCACGATCTCGGCTCACCGCAACCTCCGCCTCCTGGGTTCAAGCAATTCTCCTGCCTCACCCTCCCGAGTAGCTGGGACTACAGGCATACTCCACCATGCCCAGCTAATTTTTGTATTTTTAGTAGAGACGGGGTTTCACCTTGTTGACCAGGACGGTCTTGATCTCTTGACCTCGTGATCCACCCGCCTCGGCCTCCCAAAGTGCTGGGATTATAGGCGTGAGCCACCGCACCCGGTCGGAAACTGTATTTTTAAGATCAAAAAGCTGCTGCCGCCCTCATCACCCAGGGCCTGTGGCCCATCCACTCATCTGTTCTCTTGCTCTAGTAGAGGCTGACTGACGCCACCAGTTCTTAGCTGGGTCGTGCCAGGTGAGTTTACTTAGGTGCTCAGTGTTTGTGAGGACTCTATTAGCCATGAAATGGAAGCACTCAACAAACAGTAGACTTATCTGGTTCATCTTCTTCCTAAGCCCAGAACTCAAAAAGGGAAAGGCACACTCTCCAATTTCTTCTGATTTTACCCACAAAATATTCTTAACCCTCCAGAGACTCCCTCCACGCCGTGCCTGTACTCAGTACCGTGTGGATGGAATACTAACGCTCACTGGCTGGGTTCCTACTGGGTGTTATACATGAGACCCGTCACGACACGCATCACCTCATCCGATCCCCATCATGTACATTCACAACTGACTTCAAAGACCTCATTCTCAACCACCACGTGATCATGCCTCATCGGACACTGAATTATAAGAATTTCTAGGCACGCCCAGCCTCCCATCCCAAGACTCTGTCATTCATTTCAACTGTGCCCACACTCATCACAGTGCCTGGCACCAACTAAGCCATCAGTTCCCAATATGTCAATCATGATGGCATCCCTAGAATCTGGGCTTCAGGTTAAGTTTTACTGATAACTTTTTCAGTCTTTACTCTCCTATCCCATGAGCACAAGTTTTGTTTACGTCATTTCATGTACTGTGTTTTATCTGCAAAGGTTTGGAAGCCTCAAAGTTTCCCAGATGGGTAAGTCTGATTGAGATCAGGCCTGGGGATTCCACAACTCATCTTTACCCGCAGCAACAAAAATCTCTCCTCTCAGAAGCCAGAAAAGGGACGGAAGTTCTTTCCTGGCATCAAGGAGAAGTATGATCACAAAGTGCCTCACCCTTTTCCCTGGACAGACAATTGTGAAACATCACCAGGAAAAGAGAGGCGATGCCCTAGGCAGGTGTCCCATTTCTACCTTGTGCTCCTTTGCAAGAAAGGGACACCAACAGGATGACAGAAGCGAGAAGAGATGGAGATCACAAACTCCAGACTGGCATAGGCGAGTGGCAGACAGGGACATGGGCTGGCTGTATTGTGTTTTGGGACCACATCATCTTGAAGACAATGAAAAGATGGAGAAGGAAAGAGGAACAAATCTGTGGTCTCAGAGATAATAGGGAGTGATGGAAGTCTCAGTCACCAGCTTGACAGAAGGGTTCAGTGCCATCCAAGCAGCTTCGCAGGCCCATGGACCAGACTGGGAGAAAAAAAGAATAAATCCTCCATTTAGCGTACTTTAAGGCCCTGGGGGTGGGGCACCACACCTGCCCAGCCGCCAATCTCCACTCAGCATTTTCTCTGGGTAACTATGTAGATCGATGAACTTCCTGCCTTGTCTGAGTAAACAGAGAATCCACAGTGAAGAGAAACACAAGCTTGAGCAAATTTTAAAAAGCCCACGTGACTCTGGGCAAGACGACTATCCACTCCTGAGCCCAGGGTTTCTCATTAGGAAAGAAAATAATAATCCCTACTTCTTCTCTTCACCAATTAATAGTAAAGCCCTGTGATCTCTGTAGTTCCGGAGCCAGGGTGGTGGAATGTGTCACCAGCCCCAGTGCCGGCAGAGGCCGTTGCGGGTGGGCGGCCAGGCGGAGCAGCCATAGGGCAGAGGTCCCAGAGTAGCCAGGTGGAAGAAAGGCAGAGAAAGAAACAGACAGAGATAAAGAAAGCGCAGGAGAAGCAGAAGGTGGCCGTCCTTCACTTCACTCTGCTTTTCCAAGGCATCCCTCTGAATCCTCCAAGGTAGAACTTAGAGCCCCCAATCTGCAAGTGACGACTCGGGGTGGCATAGAAAGCAGCAGCGAATCGTGATGACAACCACACACCGCGTGTTTACAGGCGCCAGGCAGCACGCCAAGCCTGCTCCACGCAACCTTATTCAATCCCCAAACCAAAGCCCTGTCGCTTTTTTTCCTTCTTACAAGAGGGAAAAAAAAAAAAAATGCACTCAGAAGGGGTCCAAGGTCTTCTATGCCCAAGATCAGGTCACCGAGACCTGGCAGAGTCCCGAGTCCAGAGAGACTGACCTGGAGGAGCCCAGGCTCCGCCCGCCTCCCGAGAAATTCTGGGCTGATTTTAAAGCCCACCCTCAGCGCACATTTCGGATCGCTATCGTCCACGCCTTTTCCCTCCTGCATGTAACTTCCCCGGGCCAGCACCGGCAAACCGTGAAAACGGGGGTCTTTTCGATTTTTCCCTCCGAGTAGGTCCTACGGGTGTTTCCTTTGTAATCAACCCCCGATTCAGGCTGGTCGGCCTCCCCGTGGGTCAGAAAGCAGCTTCCCCGGGGAAACCAAGCCGCAGCTCAGGAACCCCACGCCCCGGTTCAAATGCCGACGCCGCCCGTCCTCGGCCGTGTGACCTTGAGCGAGTCCCTTCCCCTCGCCTAGAAAGTGAGGGTTTCAGGGTCCCCCCCTCTCCAGTTATGGAGGCGGAGACGAGACGAGGGAAGAACCCTCCTCTCAGTGGACGATGTCACCCATCACGGCTTCTCCCGCACGCGTGCCCTTTTTCTGGTTCTCCTGGCCCCAATGCGGCGTTACGATTTGAACCCAGGCCCAACCGGCCAAGGACTTGCTCCCGCCGGGGCCTGGAGGAGCCGAGGGACGCGAGACCGCCAGGTGCGGGGAGGCCGCGAACGGGGTCGGGGGCGAACGCCAGGGCCCGCGAGGCACCGTCGCGCCCGCGAGGACCCCAGACGCACCCTGTGCCCACCCTCGGGGCCCCAAATCCACCTTCTTCAGCCGCTCCATCAAAACGCTCTTGTTGCCGCTCGAGTCCACATTCCGTTTCCTCAGCTCCGCCCGCAGATCGATCACTCGCAGGTCGCTGAGGCGCCGCGTCCCGGTCTCTGACGAGGCGGAGCTCAGAGCCGCCGCGCCCGCCGCTCCAGAATCTCCTAGGCCTGACAGAGTCTCCGCCATTCCAGGGACCCTGGCTCCACCGCCCACTTTCCACAGAACCGGGCCGGTTTTATCAGGCTCCTAGCACAAAATGGCGCCGCCTGCGAGGGAACCGCTCCAGTCGCCCCGGCGCGCCTCGCTTCTGCGCAAGCGCACCAAGCGCAGGGTCGACTATCCTGGTTGCATCTGCACATGCGCAGCGAGAATAACGCAGGGGCGTGCGCAGACGCGTTGCGTCTCGCCAGCTTCTCTCCGGGAACGGCCGGGACGCATGCGTGCTGCAGTTTCGGCGCATGCGTGTTGTGCCGGGGAACGCGCGGTTGGTCGACGCGCGAGCGTCCTTGCTGCTAAGAACGCTGGTGGGGGCCGGTGCGCGTGCGCGTGCGCGGCCGCAAAGCGGGGCGGGAGGAAACGAGTGCGTTTTCCTCTTAGGCGGCGCCATTTTATGCTCAGAGCCGCTACAGCCGCCGGCGGTGTGCCATTGAGTCGCTGGCGAAGACGGGAAAGCGACGATGGCGGAGAATCTGCCGGGGTCGGGCGACTCGGGCCCTGGCACGGTTGCTCTCGGCCCGGGCGTTTTGGAGACTGGGACGAGGCGGCTTAGTGAACTGCGGGTGATCGACCTGCGGGCGGAACTGAAGAAGCGGAACCTGGACACGGGCGGCAACAAGAGCGTCCTGATGGAGCGGCTCAAGAAGGTGAGGCGGCGCGGGGCTCGGGGGTGGTGCAGGAGGCCCAGGCACGCCCCTATCAGCGCCTGTCACCGCGGCTCCCGGACCCGGGGGCGCTCCGGGCCCGCCCCCCATCTTGACGGACCCCGGCCCGAGCTGTCGGGCACCCAGGGGGCCGGCTGTGTGACCTTGGCCCATCACCGCCCCTCTCTGTGCTTTCCTTCCTATCCTCCTTCCACTTTTTCTCAAGCGCGCTCAGCGTCCGGTCTTCTCAGCTACCAAGGTGGCCCCGGGACCCCTCCTGGGGCGCGCCTTCGAGCTTGGCTCTGCGATCTGTTTCTGCGCCTCAGTTTCCTCCTCTGGAGAATGGGTGTCTGTCGGACTCCTGAGCCTTTACAGGAAAGGGGGCGGTGCTTGTTTCTGTCCCAGAGCCTTGGCATTTGCGAAGCTGTCCCCCCGGATCCCCCAGGTCTCCTGGCCGGCCCCTTGTTGTCATTTTGGGTCTGCCTGAGCCATCAGCTTCCTGAGCGCCCTCCCTAAGGCGCTGCCCCACCCCCTGGCCAGCTCTTCCTGCGTTTTGGTCACACCTCGCTAAATGCAGGGGACTAAATGCAAAATGCTTAACGGAGTGGGGATTGTCTGTCTCCGCAACTGGAACAAACTCCTTGAGCATGGGGAGGGAGCTTGTGGGTGCCCCGTCCTGGGCCAGGCAGGTGACAGGCGCTGAGGGACCTGTTGAGTCTCCCCAGGCTGGGCGGCCAGCTCTTCACCGAGCCCGGGCCAAGTGCAGCCTCTCTGTTCTACTTTGTCCCATTGTAGAACTTCAGAGTCGAAAGTTGGGCAGTGGCCAGATGCGTTGCCGTTTGGGGACTGGTCCTTGACCCCAGTTCTGGAGCTCGTGCTCACAGACTCCCTCGCCTTTGTCTTTTGGGCTCTGGACCCAGAGAGCCCCAAGTTGTACGGGATTCCTCTTCCGCCTTTTGGGCTTGCAGCCCAGATAGCTGACCCAGAGTTGCTCTCTGCAACTCCCTGCAAACCTTTGTTTCACGGGAAGTTGTTACTTGTAAGGAACAGTGTGTGCCCTGCAGCTCTTAATCATGTTGTAAAACTCATCTCTCCGTAATAGGCGGTTAAAGAAGAGGGGCAAGATCCTGATGAAATGGGCATCGAGTTAGAAGCCACCAGCAAGAAGTCAGCAAAGAGATATGTTAAAGGTATCGGCTTGTACTTACACTGCTTGGGGCTTGAGTGTTTAGAGAATTTAGAGAAATGGTGTGTAGCGCTCTTCCTGCCCTAGGCTGGGAGAATTTCCAGGTCTTCCGTGTCCCGGCTCTAAGAGTTAGCTTTGCTCTTCACAATCCAGCAGGTAGCTGTGTCAAGGACACAGGCAGCAGGAAAGAGGTGTATAGGTGCCAAGTACAATTAGAATATGAGAAACGTTTCAGCTTCTGCCATTGAGATTAAAAGTCGGGCCGGGCGCGGTGGCTCACGCCTATAATCCCAGCACTTTGGGAGGCCGAGGCGGGTGGATCACAAGGTCAAGAGATCGAGACCATCCTGGTCAACATGGTGAAACCCCATCTCTACTAAAAATACAAAAAATTAGCTGGGCATGGTGGCGCGTGCCTGTAATCCCAGCTACTCAGGAGGCTGAGGCAGGAGAATTGCCTGAACCCAGGAGGCGGAGGTTGCGGTGAGCCGAGATCGTGCCATTGCAATCCAGCCTGGGTAACAAGAGCGAAACTCCATTTAAAAAAAAAAAAAAAAAAAAAGTCAACTAGAGTAGGGCAAGTTCTTAGAGCTGCTTCTACTGGTCTGAGGAACCACTTGGCTTCCTTTCTGGTTCAAAAAATAGGTCTTAACCCAAGGAAAAGTACACCAACCCGAGACTAAATAGAATTCAGCTTCTCTAGGGTCCAAAATACATCGTTGGGGTATTTGCACTCAGCCTGTTTTTTTACTATTACGGTTTTTGAACATGAACATTCAATTCACAGACTGTTAAAATCACCAGGTTACAGTGTACAATTCAGTGTGTACACAAGGCTCTGCGTCCGCCACCACTGTCTCCTGGATTTTCATCCTCACCCCAAAAGGAAGCCCTGTCCTCATGAGAAGCTAGTCCCCTTTCTTTTCTCCCTCCAGTCCCTGGCAAGTACTAATTCACTTTCTGTCCCTATAGATTTGCCTGTTGTGGACATTTCATGTAGATGGAATTGTATGATGTAGGACCTTTCACATCAGCTTTCTTTCACTTAGCATGTAATGTTTAAGGTTCATCTGTGTTGTAAGATGTATGGATACTTCATTCCTGTTTATGGCTGATACTGGTTATTTTTGGAAGCACTGAATTCTATAAAACTTTGAAGCTTTGACTGTCATGATTGGTATTGTCCTCATTGTTAGGTCTTATGGTGATAAGCATAATATTTAGGTTTCCTGTGTAGTGGGCCTGTTTTCTTGAAAAAGTGCTAAATTCAGGCAGTGGCGGATCACTGCTTAAAAAGTGGAAAAAAAATGGTAGCATTTTTAACAGCTTTTTCTTCCTAATGTGTTTTGTAACAATTAACTGTTTAAAAGTGTGCATGGGCCAGGTGCTGTGGCTCACGCCTGAAATCCCAGCACCTTGGGAGACCGAGGCGGGCAGATCACCTGAGGTCGGGAGTCTGAGACCAGTCTGACTAACATGGAGAAACCCTGTCTCTACTAAAAATACAAAAATTAACCGCGTGTGGTGGCGCATGACTATAATCCCAGCTACTTGGGAGGCTGAGGCAGGAGAATCACTTGAACCCGGGAGGCAGAGGTTGCGGTGAGCAGAGATCGCACCATTGCACTCTAGCCTGGGCAACGAATGAAACTCCATTTCAAAAAAAGAAAAGTGTGCATGTGGTTTGAAAGGTTAAATCTTGTAGTTAGGCCAGAGCTTAAGTTAAAATTTAATTTTGAAACACTGATGTGTTTGTATTGTCCTTGTGACTGACTGTGTTTCAGCTAGAAAGCCCGACTGCCTGAGCAGATTCAGAATGTGAGAGACTGGTCCACAGCAGGAAACATAGTTTCTTTCTACTGCTTACATGTTCACTTATGCATGATCTGAAATTTGTTTTTTTTAGTGGTTGGGAAAACTGCTTAACGTAAAGTTTAAAAGGTTTTTTTGTTTGTTCGTTTGTTTGTTTTGAGGTGGAGTTTCACTCTTGTTACCCAGGCTAGAGTGTGATGGCGCCATCTTGACTCACCACAGCCTCCGCCTCCTGGGTTCAAGTGATTCTCCTGCCTCAGCCTCCCGAGTAGCTGGGACTACAGGCATGTGCCACCACGCCTAGCTAATTTTGTATTTTTAGTGGAGACATGGTTTCTCCATGTTGGTCAGGCTGGTCTCAAACTTCCAGCCTCAGGTGATCCGCCCACCTCACCGTCCCAAAGTGTTGGGATTACAGGCATGAGCCATTGTGCCTGGCCAAGTTTAAACGATTTTTTATGTGGTATTCATTTAAAACTGTGAAGTTCAAGACTTACTAATCAAAATATCCTTGGCTCTTAGCAAGAATTAAGCAGGGATCATTTCTTTTTTTTGGTTTTGACATGGCGTTTTGCTCTTGTTGCCCAGGCTGGAGTGTGCAGTGGCACGATTTTAGCTCATGGCAGCCTCTGCCTCCCGAGTAGCTGGGATTACAGGCACCCACCACCACGCCTGGCTAATTTTTTGTATTTTTTGATGAAATGAGGTTTCAACATGTTAGCTAGGCTGGTGTAGAACCCCTGGCATCAAGTGATCCTCCCACCTTGGCCTCCCAAAGTGCTGGGATTACAGGTGAGAGCCACCACATCTGGCCTAACAGGGATCATTTCTAGTGATCTTTACATCATTAGAAAAACTAAACTTTAGCTGAGTGCTTTGAAGACCTGCCTGAATGTCTAGATTAAAGCCTAAGTCAGTTCAAAACTACTTGGAGTTGGTGTTTTGTCAGGAAAGCTTGCGTGGTAATTATTTCATTGCTATAAAAAGAACATTTGTAGCCTCAGCTCTGCTGACGATTAGAAGGGCTTCTGGTCCCTTCCCATTCCTTTTTCAGAGAAGTAGCCAAGCCCAGAGAGCACAGGTCTTCAGGCAGAGCTCAGCCCCCTCAGGGCCCAGTCTTCCGCCATGAACCAGTGATGTTCTCTAGGTGTCGGGGCATGTAGCTGATGTATGAAGTGCAAGAGCTTTATGACTGTGTGGTTACAGTCAGGTCCCGTAATTACATATAACTGTTAGGTCAGGAGGAATTAACCAGCTGAGGTTTGTTTTGAGCACTATGCAGCAGCGTTCAAGGAGTCCAAAGTTGGACTAATTCTGGGAACTCACTAGTAACTGCTTCCATGCCAAAGCTGAAGTAGCCAGACTTGTTGAGGGAAAGCATCCTCGTTATAAACCAGCGTAAGAGTCTTCACCAAGATTGGGAGTCCTGGGCAACATTGTAGGTGGGTTTTAAAAAAATAAAACTTTGATTAAAAATTTAAGTTTTAGATGCCATGTGGGATTAAAGTTGGGTTTTCTTACATCTGTGTCCCTGACAGTGGCAGCTTTTCGTTGGCCCAGGTGCTGGGGATCGGGGTGTCGCCTGCCTATGACGCCGCATTAGTTTTTTGGTCAGCATTTCTCCTGTTTCCGTCCTATGTGGGCACTGCAGGCTACTATTTAGGGGCCTAGAAATTGGGTGCAATTACCAAACATTTTTAGACAACGTGTTTCAAAAGGATATGCTGTATTTAGATATAATGGGAAGTGGGACAGCTGAGTTTCAGAGTGCCAGCTCTGGAGTGCAACCAGATTCTCATGTGTCAAATGCGGATAATAAAACTGGCTAGCGTTGTTAGACGTCTTAAACGATAGACTGGAAAAAGCTAACGGTGTGTGACATGTAATTAAACTGCATTTCTTGAGGGATTATTGAAAACAGTGGTGAGGGAGACTCGAGATGTAGACCCTGCAGGTTTTTCATGTTTAATTTTCTTTTTAAAACAGTTTATGGAAGTAATACTTTTAGATAATTTGGAAAATGTAAAAGTGTGCACGTGAAAATAAAATTCTTTCTAATCTTCCCCCTGAGTATTTTAACTACCGTTGATGATTATCTTGGCCATATCCACTTGGATTTTATAAACATATCCTGACACTTGCGTGTATACAGATAGACACTAGCTTTTCAGAAAAGTACATGTTTTAGCTTTGCACAGTGGCAGTATTGTAGCCAATGAAGTTTATTCGAGGCATGGTTATTGCTAATTGAAAACTTTTCCCATTACCCCTCCTAGATGACTTGAAATATAGTCGGCATTGGCAATTTTTGACAGCCTCTATGGAGACTGAATAAAAAATAAAAAAGAACAATATATCTTTTTTTAATGTTTGAGTTTTCTTTGTGGGGGTGTGTGTGTGTGAGAGATACGGTCTTACTCGGTTGCCCAGGCTGGAATGCAGTGGCATGATCACTGCAGCCTTAAGCTTCCAGGCTCAGAGCATCCTCCCTCATCGTCGCCAGTAGTTGGGACTACAGGTGCATGACACCACGCCTGGCTAATTTTTGTATTTTTTGTGGAGATGAGGTCTCACTGTGTTGCCTGAGCTGGCCTCTTAACTCCTGGGCTCAAGCAGTCCACCTGCCTTAGCCTCCCCAAATGCTGGGATTACAGGCGTGCCCACACTGGGCATTTTTTTGCTTCATTAAATATTCTTTAAAAACATAAATTTTTTAAATATCGTGAGACATTGGATGGTGTCCCACAGGTTTCTCAGCGTTGGCACTCTTGACAGTTTGGACGAATACTTCTCTATGGTTGGAGAGTATCCTGTGCATTGTAGGGTCGTGACCAGTGTGACTAGCTACCGATGCTAATGGCATTCCTCCAAGTCTTGACAGCCAAGAATGTCTCCAGACATTGACAACCGTTCCTCCTGGTTGTGAACCACATCGGAGTGAAAATGTGCCATAATTTGATTCCCTTTTGGGTGTTTAGCAGGTGTAATAGACAGATATCTATGTTTCAGACTCCTTGTCAGACATTCTAAGACTCGAATTCCTGGAACAAAGGATATGCACATTTTTAAGGTTTTTGATACCTACGGAGACTCAGGTTTATTCTCAAGGTTTCCACTCTTGATTCCCTCCAGCTTCCTTTTGCAATACCTAACAGAATTCTACCAAATAGTTATTTTATGGTCGCAAAACCCAGGATGATTCTTGACTTTATGGCAGCCTTTGCCTTTTTGGCTTGGGGGGAAAAACAAGTTCTTGAGTTGAAGAATGACAAAGGCCTATTTGAAATGGGTGGAATAGAACCAGCAAATCAGTAACTCAGTATGTTATTTTATGTTGCATTCTTTGGTTACTAGATGGATATTGCATTTTTTTGTTGGTTTGTTGAAAATGCCTGTTTTTATCCTTTGCTCATTTTTTTGTGATCTTTTTCTTAGGTTTGGAGTGTTTTTGAAATATTTGGAAACTTTCAGAATTTTATGGAAAATCAGATTACTCTGATAATCTAGCAGGAATCCTAGATTTTCGTGTCCCTGTTGATGACTTACTTAGAACACCAATTGAGACAAAATTATGCATGACAGGAGAGGGGAGACTTTTAGTTTCTCTTATAATGTGTTGTATTCTAAGATTGAAATCTATTCTGCATAAACTGTGAGGTAGAACTTGAGTGCTTTCTGATTGGACAATTATTCTGTAATTAGGACTGAAGATGGAGGAGGAAGGCACAGAGGATAACGGCCTGGAGGACGATTCCAGAGACGGGCAGGTAAGTAACGCCAGGGTGGAGATGACAAGCAGCAGCTCTGTGTCCTGGTCCAGGTGGTCGTTGATGCCTCTACTTCCTCTTTACAGGAGGACGTGGAAGCGAGTCTGGAGAACCTGCAGAATATGGGCATGATGGACATTAGTGTGCTAGACGAGACTGAAGTGGAGAATAGCAGTGCTCCAGATTTTGGGGCGGATGGCGCGGACGGCATGCTCGATTCCTTTTGTGATAGTAAAGAATACGTGGCTGCACAGCTGAGACAACTCCCGGCTCAGCTCCCAGAGCATGCTGTAGGTAACTTGGAGACACGGCGGGATGTGCCCATAGCCCCGAGGCACCCTGGCGCTTGCGTGCTGCTCATGTGAGGGAGAACACAGCTAAATCACCATGAACACATAGTTTGGTGTCTAAACCCTGGTGTTGAACCGTGTCCATTTAAATGCTGCATAGGTCAGGGATTAACAGCTTTTCTGTAGTACTAGGGAATGTTTTTATAATTGTCTGGGAGAGACTTTCAAAGCATGCGATAAGTCATAAAATAGAAAGCTCTGACATACTTAAAAGATTTTTCTTTTTTGAGATGGGAGCTCACTGTTACCCAAGGCAGCCTTCAACTCTTGGGCTCCAGGGGTCCTTGTGACTTAGCCTCCTGAGTAGATGGGATTATTGGCACAGGCCAGAGTGCCCAGCTAGTTTTTCCCTTTTAAAAAATAGTTTTAAGAAACAAAAATGGTTTGTTTATTTATTCAGAGACAGCAGGCTGTGCAGGCTGGAGTGCAGTGGTGTGATCGTAACTCAGTGCAGCCTCAGCCTCCCAGGTTCAAGCAATCCTCCTGCATACCTGAGACTACACAGCAAACCACCATCCCCAGCTAATTAAAAAAAATTTTTTTTTTAGAGGTAGGATCTCACTAGGTTACCCAGGTTGATCTTGAACCCCAATCCTCCTGCCTCAGCCTCCCAAAGTGCTGCGATTATAGGTGTGGTCCACCACTCCCCGGCTCACAAATGGTTTCTAATTTCATCATGTAGATATTCCTGTTAATGTCGTGTGTGTGTGTGTGTGTGTGTGTGTGTGTGTGTGTGTTTGTTTTGCTTTTTCTTGAGACAGAGTCTTGCTCTGTTGCTTAGGCTGGAGTGCAGTGGCAAGATCTCGGCTTACTACATGCAACCTCCACCTCCTGGGTTCAAGCAATTCTCCTGCCTCAGCTTCCTGAGTAGCCAGAATTACAGGTGTGTGCGACCACACCTGGCTATTTATTTATTTATTTTTTTTGAGACGGAATCTCGCTCTGTCGCTAGTCTAGAGTGCAGTGGCGTGATCTCTGCTCACTGCATCCTCTACCTCTCGGGTTCAAGCAATTCTCCTATGTCAGCCTCCTGAGTAGCTGGGACTACAGGTGTGTGCCACCACGCCCAGCTAATTTTTTATATTTTTAGTGGAGTCGGGGTTTCACCATGTTGGCCAGGATGATCTTGAATCTCCTGACCTTGTGATCCACCCGCCTCAGCCTCCCAAAGTGCTGGGATTACAGACGTAAGCCACTGCGCCAACCCACCCAGCTAACTTTTTTTATTTTTGGTAGAGATGGCGTTTCATCATGTTGGCCAGGCTGGTCTCAAACTCCTGACATCAAGTAATCCACCCACCTTGGCCTCCCAAAGTACTGGAATTCCAGGCGTGAGCCACCCACCCGGCCTGTTAACGTTGTTTTAAGCAAGGTTAGGCAGCTATATTAAAAGATGTAAAGTACAGTGAAGACAAGTGCCAACCCTGCTCCCCAAAGGGACCGACTATGAGCATCCTTGTATGTGTTTGTTAGGGCTTTCCCAGCTTTTCACTTCTGGTGTTTTGGTGTAGAGCTCTCTGGTGGGGCTGTTCAAATACCACAAGCAGTCACTGTCTTCGATCTGATTGTCCTTTTAATCTGACTGATGTCAGGTGCCCAGTGGGTGGTTTTATTTCCCTAAGGCATTGCAGCTTTCAGCTTAGGGGTGGAAATGCCCCCGTAGGACTGAACCTTAAATCTTAGGGTCAAAAGTCACCTCCAAATTAACCGTCGTTTGCCCTAGTGTAGCACAGAGCAACTGATTTGTCTCATTTCTCAGCCTGACACTGCTGTGTGCTAACCGTTTTCAGAGTGTGTGCTTCCTGGGTAACGAGGCATCTAAGTCATGGGTTCAAATCTAGAAAAGGAAAAAATAATAAAATATGTGGGAGTGGACTTTTTGTGTTTCACTTAAAAAGGGCTTCAAATTTAGTAAACTTAGAGATAACTTTTCTTTTGTTTGGCATACAGTAAAGAGAGCAAATGACCAAGTGAGATGTTTGTTTTTAATAAAGTAGGCTAGGAGAAAGTGCCCAGTTAGTGTTACCTTAAGAGTATTCCTACCGGGTGAAATTGGAGGAGTGCCGAATGTATCATTTTGAGTTCTGCTTTGGAAATCCTGTAACTGGGGAGTATGTGTTAATCACCAGTACTTAGAAACTGCCTGGGAAATTCATTCATCCATTCACCCGATACAGACAGGGCATACCCACCTGCAAGCCACTCCAGAGACGCTGGCGGAGCGGAGTCCTTGAATGCGTGTTCTGGTGGAGAGGGAGGTGCTGAACTGAATGACCCATTAGTAGACTTGCAGATGGCAAAAGGTGCCATGAAGGAAATAAACACACAAGTCGCCTAGAAAGTAGTGAGGTATTGGCCGTGGTTTTCACAGCTCCAGTCTCCACAAAGTAATCTTCCATTTTGTTTTTCAGGTGGATGGGGAACGATTTGAGAACACTTTGGAAACTTCATCGTTGGACTTCAAAGTAACTCCGGTAAGTTACCATCTGATTCTGCATCACTGGAAATTTTAAATGAGTGGTTGATTTTCCGTAGGAAAAGGGCAGTGTGTACGTATATAGAAATGACTAAATACTGTGCTGGATGCAGGGGTTAAGAGGTTAGCAAACCAGAAGCAGTCTGAGGACTGGCAGTCTAGCAGGGGCAGGGGTATAAAACCAAGTACGTCACCAGAAGGGGAAGAGAAGTGTGATGAGGGAGCAGTTCAGGGCGTTGGGTTCAGGAGTGCCTGGAAGTCTTCCTAGGGGAAGTTGTGTTTGAATTGAGCCGATGGTAGGTTGGGAGTTAGCCGTTGGGAGTTGGCCGGCTGAAGAAGGAAAGAATAATTTTTAGCAGAAGGTGTAGGCGGCAGCTCTGAGGCAGAAGAGAGAGGGCAGCACACAGGGTTGGGGAGAAGCCAGAGGTCTTGGTGCACAGCAGCTGGGTTCACCTCACCGAGTCTGGGCCACCAGAAGGATTGGACCTATTGTCCTAAGTGAGCCAGATGTTGGAAGAGGTTTTCAGCGGAGTAGAGGGATCATTTTGTTATAACGGGTTTTGGTTACAAATAAGTTTTTAGGAGAAGTTTTTTTTTCTTAAATTCACTGTGACCTCTCCTCTGACCAGGGGGTCTTTGGCAGCTGCAGCAGCCACTAGGTCAACTCGGTCATGGGGTGAGTGGTGTGGCAGTGTAGGTCCCAGACTCGGGAAATGGACGAGCTGAGTATTACCACTAGGGACCTGATGTTAATAGAGAAACTGGCAAAATGAGCTGGTTTTCATCAAGTTATTGTAGGAGGGAATACATTTTTTTGAGAGGAGAAAGTTTTGTGGAAACAGGCATTTATTCACAGATGATTGAAAACTGTATTTGCTGGGGAAATGTGTTTGTCCCGTGTTTAAAGTGACTTGTGGATTTGCTTTTTCTTTTTTAAATAGGATATTGAAGAACCTCTTTTGGAGCCAGGTACTGATAAGAGAAACACGACACTTATGGTTTGAAAGTTTTCACACAATTATTTTAAAGCTGTCTATATTTTAAGCTGTGTTATGATCTTGTAAATTACTCTTAATGGTGGACAATCCAGATCATACAAGGATCAGAGATTGGAAACCCATTCGTATCACCAGATCTGTAGAAGAGCCATTCTGGCTTCTTGAGGTCAAACACGTTTGGTGCAATGTAGTGATTATTTTCATCTCTAACCACGTAGAGTGGCGTTTAATTCCCCCCTTCCCATGATTCCTCCATGTGTTTCTACACATGAAACAGATCTTGTGATATTTTGCTGCAGTCGTTTTGATTAACGCAGTTAAGGCAGGATAAAGCTGTTGTCAGGGCACTTACCACCTGAGAAGTGACTGGATTCCAGAAGAGGAAACAGAGTTTCTTCATGAAAATTGTCAACTACTATTCCCCTTCCGGACTGCGTTTACCTCCCACCGTCAGAAGAGATTCTGATTCCCATGTTGGACTGTTCTGTTAAATGAAATTCAAAGAAATTTGGAAAGTGAGTTGTCATTGAATGATGATTACATTCGGTTCAGCACTGTGGACATTGGAAAATCAGAAGACCCAGACTTGAACAAAAACTCGAAGAAGACTGTCGAGAAGCAGCCGCGTGGTTGTAGGTGTTTAAATCTGTGGGGGCCTTTTCTCTTCCGTGTAGCGTAGAGGCTTACCTAGAGGCGGTCACAGCGCAGGTAGTGTAACCAGTGTAACTTTGTGTACCCGCGGGTTTTCCAATCTCTGTGTAGCTAGCAGTTCTCTTCGTGTTAGTGTGGCAGCCGTGCCAGTTCCACATTTGTGATTGCTTTATTTCCCTGGTAATTAAACCTTGTGCCATTCTATTCCTGTTAAATCCGTAGAAAATGAGAAAATACTCGACATTTTGGGGGAAACTTGTAAATCTGAGCCAGTAAAAGAAGAAAATTCCGAGCTGGAGCAGCCATTTGCACAGGACACAAGTAGCGTGGGGCCAGACAGAAAGCTTGCGGAGGAAGAGGACCTATTTGACAGCGCCCATCCGGAGGAGGGTGATTTAGATTTGGCCAGCGAGTCAACAGCACACGCTCAGTCGAGCAAGGCAGACAGCCTGTTAGCGGTAGTGAAAAGGGAGCCCGTGGAGCAGCCAGGCGATGGCGAGAGGACGGACTGTGAACCTGTAGGGCTAGAGCCAGCAGTTGAGCAGAGTAGTGCGGCCTCCGAGCTCACGGAGGCCTCTAGCGAGGAGTTCGCGGAAGCGCCCACGGAAGCCCCAAGCCCCGAAGCCAGAGATAGCAAAGAAGACGGGAGGAAGTTTGATTTTGAAGCTTGTAATGAAGTTCCTCCGGCTCCTAAAGAGTCCTCAACCAGTGAGGGCGCTGATCAGAAAATGAGGTTTGTTTTTTCTCAGTTTTAGACCAGACGCTATCTCCTTTTCATTGGTCATTTAATGACACACATAAGCTGTTTTTTCTGCAATTGGCCAGCCAGACTGACGAAATTGTAGTTTTGCTCCTAAAGAATGTTTTATTTCTCTTTGTGTATTTTTAATGTGTGATTCAATTCCTTTGCTTTTTCTCAACCTACCATGGTTGTGTTCTTAAATTGTTAATCGTTACCTTCAGCTAAATCGAATTGATTTTTATCAATCTGACATTGTATTTTTGGCGTCAGATTTTCCAATATAAGCTTGCAGAGGTGCCTGTTAAAATTTTATTTCAGACTAATTTTCTGGTAGGTATTCAGTTTTAGCACATAATCATATTTTTAGTTTTGTTCTCTTTCGTTTTTTTCCTGTATGAGTAACATTAACTTTTGTCTCTAGCTCTTTTAAGGAAGAAAAAGATATAAAGCCAGTCATTAAAGATGAAAAAGGTATGCTTTAACTTATGCGGTAGGAGCCATGTATGGATCCCTTATTTTGGGAGGAGGGGACTGGAGATAGCCATGCTCTGGACCCAGTCATTTAATTGTTTTGTTACGGGCTACTGGAATGAACCACCTAGTGGTTTCTTGAGAGACTAGTTTAGAAGTTCACAAGCATCTGCACTGTACGTTTCTGTTGTGGTTGTCGCTTATGCGATAGTAAAAAGGAACAATTCTGCCCGTTGAAGAATGTTTCAGGGATTTTTAGAGACTGCTCTCTTTTGAGATCTGATCATCAAAAGACATTTCAGTTCATAACTGACATGGGCATGATTATTCCTTGAGTAAGGAAACTCAGTTTTTGCTGTCCAGATTTTCAGCCTTCTGTGTGTTGGCATGTATGTGTGCATTAAATTGAGTCAGAACAGTTGGGATTGGGCGGCATTAGGGTTTTCTAAGAGGGTTGTGATCTTAAGAATGGTCGTGTTTCCTGTTAGGCCTTGAGATGATGCCTAAGACTCTCCCTCTCGTGCCAGGTCGGGTCGGCAGCAGTTCTGGTCGCAACCTGTGGGTCAGTGGGCTGTCCTCCACAACACGAGCTACGGATCTGAAGAACCTTTTCAGCAAGTACGGGAAGGTATGCCTTCCCTCGCCGCACACCATTCACTGTGATTCAGAGTTCAAAAGGAAGCTGTGCCGGGCACGGTGTTTCACTGCTATAATCCCAGCAGTTAGGGAGGCTGAGGCAGGAAAATTGCTGCCCAGCAGTTCAAGACCAACCTGGGCAACATAGGAAGACCTTGTCTCCAAAAAATCAAACCACAACAATGCTCGCCCAGTCTTGTGCAGTGCGCCTTGTTTCCTGACGTAGAGTAACCAGGGTGCCAAGCGGGGCAGGTGATTGGTCCTAACACAGCAGTGCTCAGAACAGCTGTATATAAACAGCTTCTGTCTCAGTGTTCTTGTGGTTCCTTCTAGCTGGTCTCAAAGAGACTGATAGTCTTTTGTCCTATGCTTAAAGCTGACATGCTGAGTTTTTTCCCTTAAGAATAAGTTGGGAGGCTGAGGTGGGTGGATCACCTGAAGTCAGGAGTTTGAGACTAGCCTGGCCAATGTGGTGAAACCCTATCTACTAAAAATACAAAACAATTAGGTGGTCACGTGGCAGGCGCCTGTAGTCCCAGCTACTCAGGAAGCTGAGGCAGGAGAATCACTTGAACCTGGGAGGCAGAGGTTGCAGTGAGCCGAGATTGCACCACTGCACTCCAGCCTGGGTAATTGAGGTGGGCAATTTAAAATGATTCCACTCTTTGGAGTTAATTAATGTAATATATATATATATATATATATATATTTTTTTTTTTTTTGAGACTGAGTCTCACTCTGTTGCCCAAGCTGCAGTGCAGTCATGTGATCTGGGCTCACTGCAACTGTAACTTCCACCTTCCAGGTTCAAGGGATTCTCAGGCCTCTGCTTCTTGAGTAGCCAGGATTACAGGTACCTGCTACCACGCCAGGCTAATTTTTGTTATTTTCAGTAGAAACAGTGTTTCACCATGTTGGCCAGGCTGGTCTCAAACTCCTGACCTATGTGATCTGCCTGTTTGGCCTCCCAAAGTGCTGGAATTACAGATATGAGCCTTCGCACCTAGCGAAGAGTCTTCCGATAAGCAGGTGGCACTGCCCTGGTCTCCTGGATGCCCCTGAGTAGTGGTTTTTGAGGGAGAAGGCTCAGTACCACTTAGTGTCTGGAAGGTGCTCTGATTCCAGGCAGAGTGGGGCCTGTGTGATGCAGCTTTCTGGCTGTCAAAGGCATTCCTTTGTCTAGGTCTGTGACATCTGATCAGGTGTTGGTTAATGTTTCATTGCTTAAGAAGCAGACAGGATCTAGAGAAAGCATTGTGTTAAATTTTTTCTGACATTGTGTGTTCAAGAAGGGCTTAGGAAATTCTTATAGCTGTAAACCTGTTTATTCAGTTGTCCTGTTGACTTCATTCAGACACTGATGATTAAACAGAAGCAGATGGATGTGTGGTCACTGTCCTCACAGATTTTTTTATTCTAGGGGGAAAAAGACAATTTAAGAAAGAAACACGATGTGTTGTGATGAGCATGTTGAGAAAGGTTAGAGCTCACCATTAGTGTGTGGGGGAGACTGTTTAGATTGGGGAGGTGACTCAGCAGACCTCACTGAAGAAGTGACATTTCAGCCGTGGCGCGAGTGATAGCGTTGGCCTTGCCCGTGGGGCTCAGATTTGGACAAAAACAGGAGGACAGGAAGGCCCAGAGGGGCAGGACACTGCTTGGCTACTTGACTGAAGCATGCAGAGGCTGCTGTGACAAGCTCCAGGGTGGAGGGCAAAGCCCAGGGGTGGGGACATACAAGCTTAGCATCGTGCCTGCTCTCATTTGGGTTTTGTCTATCGTCAGAAGAGATGTCCTCATAAGAGTGATTAATTTTATGGAGGATGACCCCATCATTGGCCCAGCAACCTGACCTTGAGAGGGAAGAAAACAGAGCTTCAACTCTCATATGGGAACTGGCATCTGTGTTTCGGCAGAGTCTCCTGACCCGTTGGCCCTGGACAGATTCAGGCAGAGCCTCGATTCCTCCATTTGTGTGGTCAAAACCCCAGGACATTAGAGTTTGATGGGAACCTCGAGCCCGTAGGTTCCACCTTGTCGTTTCTCAGTTGGGGCCATGAGGTCCAGAGAATGGGGGATGCCTTACTCAGATTGACCCACTGAGTCAGAGATGGGTCACAGAGCAGGACCCTGTGTCTCAGGGAAACATTTACTCCATGCACCAGTAGTGGTAGGGTTGGTGTTAAATCTGCTATCTTGCTGTCTGTTTTCTGTTCATAATGTTTGCTCATTGATTTCTTTTTCCCATTTATCTGCCTTTTTGTGGGTCGAGTCCTTTTTATGTCTGATGGCTTATTTGCTGTAACTCTGTGTTGTGGTTTACTGGCTGCTTGTAGGATGAGAGTACGCATCTTCCCTTACAGTCTGCCTGCAAGTGGTGCTCTGCTGGTTTCAGCGTAGTGCAAGAACTCTGTGGGAATATGCTTGCATTTCCCCTCCCGTCGATCTTTGTGATGTTACACAGTTTACTTCTCTTTAAGAAGGAACCCATTATTGGCTTTCACTTGTTGTGGTTTGGTTTTTTTGCTTTGAACATTTATCTTTTTTTTTTTTTTTTTGAGTCGGAATCTCACTCTGTCGCCCAGGCTGGAGTGCAGTGGTGCGATCTCGGCTCACGGTAACTTCTGCCTCCCGAGTTCAAGTGATTCTCCTGCCTCAGCCTCCTGAGTAGCTGGGATTACAGGTGCGCGCCACCATGCCCAGCTAATTTTTGTATTTTTAGTAGAGACGGGGTTTCACCGTGTTGGGCAGGCTAGTCTTGAACTCCTGACCTCATGATCCGCCCACCTCAGCCTCCTAAAGTGCTGGGATTACAGGCATGAGCCACCGCACCCAGCCTAAACAGTTATCTTTTAAAGAGATGCAGAAATGATGGGAAAAATTATGTTCACCTCGCCAGGTGCTCTTCATTGCTTTTTGTTGTACAGTCGGAGATCATCTTCCTCATGAAGGACTTGAACGTTTCTTGTAGTTGGGAGTTGCTGATGATGCGTTGTTTCTTTTGCATGTCAGGAAAAGTCTTTCCTTTGCCTTTATTTTGAAATAAATTTTTTCTGGGTATAGAATTCTAGGTTAACTTAATCTTTGTTTCTTCGGTTCCCAGTTTTTCTGTTTCCTCTGGCTGCTTTTAAGTTTCTTGGTTTTTGTTTGTTTGTTTGTTTTGTTTTCCCTTAGAGACAGGATCTTGCTGTGTCGCTCAGGCTGGAGTGCAGTGATGCTCACTGGCTGCTTCGACCTCCTGGCTCAAGCGATCCTCCTGCCTCTGCCTCCTGAGTAGCTGAGACCACAGGCACGCACCACCATGCGCAGCTCATTTTTGAAATTTTTGATAGAGATGTGGTTCCTCTGTGTTGCCCAGGTTGGTTTTGAACACCTGGTCTCTAGCGATCTACCCACCTTGGCTTTCCAAAGTGCTGGGATTACAGACATGAGCCACTCTGCCCAGCCTGTGCCTGGTAATTTTTTACTGGATATTGTGAATTGTATTTTGTTGGTGCTAGTTACGCTTGTATCTGTACAAATACCCTTGAGCTTTTTTCTGGTACACAGCTAAGGTACTTGACACACTTTGGTCCTTGTGAGGCTTTTACGCTTTGTAAGTCAGAGCCAGAGTAGCCTTCAGTTTGGGCTGATTTTGTCTCACCACTGGGTAGTGCCTTCTGAGTAGTTCTGATGCCGCTTGAATTACCAGCCTTTCCACCCTGGCTATCGGGAAGAGCAAACCATCTGTGGCCCTGAGTATACCCCCACCCCCCAGTGATTGTTCCCTCTGCTGCTTATGGGTAGCACTGTCCCAGCCTCTGGTTTCCTCGCACACATGTGCACTGGGTGAGAGGAGCCCTTTGTGGGTCTCTTCAGCTCTCTGTGTGGCTGTGTCCTCTCTGTACTTAGTTCTGTGAACTCTCTCTGCCTTGGTCTCAGAATCTCAGTGCTATCTTACCCTGCCCCCACAGTCCTCCGACTCATGGCCTGGGAAGTCCAAGCAGCCAGCAGGAGTTAGTCAGGGAGCTCTCAGGGATCGCTGTCCCAGGCAGCCTGATGTCCAGGATCTGAAAATCATTGTTGATTACATTTCATCCCGTTGTTAGCTGTTTCAGGCATGAAGACAGTGCTTAGTTCTCCCGTCTTGGCCAGAAGTGGAAGTCCTTTCCCCCATGGGAACATTCATCACAGTCCACGTCCTTGTCAGAGCTTTTCCCAAGTCCAGCTGGCATGGATGGGTGCATTTCTAAGTAGCCCTACAGCTGTTTGTGGGCACAGTGGAAATAGAGAAAAATATGTCTTTGGGTAGGGCTTTTGGTTATTAGTTGTGAGTAATGAAGTTTAATGGTCTTGCAACCTCGCATGTTTGTGTGCTTCCATTATGATAACTGATCTTGTATCAAAAATAATTGTATTTGGTGGCTGGGTGCAGTGGCTCACTCCTGTATTCCCAGCACTTTGGGAGGTTGACTTGGGTAGATCACTTGAGGTCAGGAGTTGGAGACCAGGCTGGCCAACATGGAGAAACACCATCTCTACTAAAAACACAAAAATTAGCCAGGCATGGTGTAGTGTGTACCTGTAATCCCACGTACTCAGGAGGCTGAGGCAGGAGAATCTCTTGAACCCGAGAGGCAGAGGTTGTGGTGAGCCGAGATCACGACACTTCACTCCAGCCTGAGTGACAGAGCAAGACTGTCGCAACAAAAAAGCAATTGTATTTGGATAGGTCAGGATTGATTAGAACCAATTCAGTAACGAATAATGGAAAACTAAATGTGGAGAGGTGAAAAATAGTGAAAATGATTCTGATTGTCAGGTAATAACTTTAGCGAGTTGTGTGCTCATTTGTATGAGAGAGTAAGAGTGCCCTTTTTCATGAAGGTTGTCGGGGCCAAAGTGGTAACGAATGCCCGCAGCCCGGGGGCTCGATGCTATGGATTCGTCACCATGTCGACATCTGACGAGGCGACCAAGTGTATCAGCCATCTTCACAGAACTGAGTTGCATGGACGAATGATCTCTGTAGAGAAGGTGAGGCAGTTGTCGTCTGTGGTGACTCGCAAATGGAGTTTCCAAGTGAGACTTGGGCCACACATCATTTCTGTCTGTATTATATTTTAGGCCAAAAATGAACCTGCTGGGAAAAAGCTGTCCGACAGAAAAGAGTGCGAAGTGAAGAAGGAAAAATTATCGAGTGTCGACAGACATCATTCTGTGGAGATCAAAATTGAAAAGTAACGTGGTTTTTCAAACCTTTCTTGGAATCCCCGGGAGGAGGGCGAGGGCAGGCGCTGTGGGCCTTGAAAACCACGCACCTGTCCCCACCTCTACACATGTAGCCTTGCCAGATTCCTGTTTGAGTCTTCGCTGATTTTTGTATTTTGCTGCCACCTCAGTATTCAGCTTTTATTTACTTATTTTTTGGAGACAGCAACTCACTCTGTTGGTCTGGCTGGAGTGCAGTGGCACTGCAGTCTCCACCTTTCAGGCTCAAGTGTTTCTGCCGCTTCAGCCTCCCAAGTAACCGGGACTGCAGGCACACGCTACCAAGCCAGGCTAATTTTAGCATTTTTTGTAGAAACGCAGTTTCACCATGTTGCCAAGACTGGTCTCAAACTCCTGAGCTCATGTGATCTGCCCACCTTGGCCTCTCAAAATGCTGGGATTACAGATGTGAGCCACCACGCCTGGCCAGTCTTCAGCTTTCTGTTTAAAGCTCTTTAATGAAGTAGCCTGTGTCTTTAAAAAGTGGATACAGATGATCTTCAGTGTGTATTTGTGTCCTGATAGTAGCCTTTTGAAGAAATAGTACACACAAAATGAAAGTATGTGTACCTGCTATTTTTTATGTCCTTTTCCATATTCTGGTTCATCGTATAGCCTCTCAGACCTTGGAATCATTTCCTCATCCACGTTGATTTTCATACAGTTCTCACTTACTAATCACAGCAACTATCAGGAACCCAGTTTTTCAAAGATAAAGCATCATCCAAATGTATGTAGTGTGATCTAGTGTTGCAGTAAATGACCTTGAGCTTGTGGTTGGTGCTGTGTCTGACAGATGGCAAGCATTGCTGTGTTTACTTCAAAATTAAAAATATCCCAAGGCACCCTTTGAGTTCATGGTGGCACCCTGGGGTACCTTGGCATAGTAGTTGGGAACCATGGGTCTGAGGTTCTATTTTTATAAAGGGGTGATTTATATCTTTAATCAAAATGGAGGTAGGGACAGACCTTTCAAGGCAGGTGAGGCTTATTGATATTTTTAGTACAGTTACTGGCTTGTTTTGAGAAGGTAGATTTCGGTGGTATGTCTGATCATGGCGATGTCTCAAGGCTGAGTGTCTGCATTGAGTTTACATTGTCAACACAGTTTAGATGGTAAACATGTCTGTGGACACAGTTGAACTGGGTTTTTGAAGATGTAATTACAAATTTACATCATGGCCAAATTGGAATTATTATTTTATTTGTTTGTTTGTTTATCTTGAGACGGAGTCTTTCTCTGTCACCCAGGCTGTAGTGCAGTGCTGTGATGTTGGCTCACTGCAGCCTCCCCCTCCCAGGTTCAAGGGATTCTGCTACGTCAGCCTCCTGAGTAGCTAGGACTACAGGTGTGCGCCACCACACCTAGCTAAATTTTTGTATTTTTAGTAGAGACAGGGTTTCACCATGTTAGCCAGGATGGTCTCGATGTCCTAACCTCGTGATCCACCCACCTCGGCCACCCAAAGTGCTGGGATTACAGGTGTGAGCATCCGCACCCGGCTGGAATTAGTATTTTTAAAAAACATTTTACTTTTTGAGATGGGTCACCCAGGCTGGAGTGCATTGACGCAGTCATGGCTCACTACAGCCTCGACCTCCCAAGCCTATGATCCTCCCACCTCAACGTCCTGAGTAGCTGGGGCTACAGGCTTGGGTCAACACTCCCAGGTAATTTAAAAAATTTTGATAGAGACAAGGTCTTGCTCTTTTGCTCAAACGATCTTCCCACCTTGGCTCCACAAGCAAAAGACTGGGAGTATAGGTGTGAGCCACTGTACCTGGCCCCAAATTGAAATTAATAGGCCCCTGAGTAGTGGGTATCAGATGAGCCTTCATGAACTTGTGGATAAGACCCCTAATTTAACCAGCAACTTCAAAAAGATGTATCCCATCAGCATTGCTAGGAAAAAAAAAAGTCTGTATTGGTGAAAGATAGGGACTGTTGCAGGTTTACAATATTCTTGGTATCTTGCATGTGTTTCATTCATTGCTTTTCTGTATTTGTGGGAAAGGTGGTGATAATGAGCTAACATTATAGGGTGGCCCTGTGGCAAGCATCAGGAATGCAGCCACTTACTGGGTCCTTGCGGTAGCCCTGTGAGGCAGGTGCTCTGTAAAGGAGAGGGCAAAGGCCTAGAGAGGGGAGCGCGGCCGCCTGAGGTCGCTGGGAAATGGCAAGGCTGGGATTCAACCCATGAAAGTTACCTGGAGCCTCATGGCTCTTAACTGGGTATGAACTTAAGATCTTTAAGACCAAACTGTGTGCAGATTGTTTGCCTAGGAGGCTGAGCATTTTAAAATTTGTTTTGACCTTGTTTTTTTTTTTTCCCAAATAATTAGCCTTCATTAGCCTTCCCTTCCATTTGAAGGATTTCTAGATTTAGTGGTCGGCCTTGTGAAATAGAGAAGCTTTCCAAAGAGGGGAAGAAGAGGCTTAGTTTTGCCATCTTGGATGAGTAGCAGTTTTTATACAGTTGTTATACAGAAAGCACATGTAAATGTCAGGTGTGATTCCAACACCCAGCGGTGATACTTTTTGGTGGATATCTCTCCAGTCTTTTTTCCAGCATTTATATTTATCTACTAGAGGGAAAGCAGATGAATAAATCTGTGCAGCAGGGGAAAGGAGTTGACACTTTTTATTCCCTCTGAGTTCTGCCTCGGAATCTAAAGACTCCTCTTTTTTTTTTTTTTTTTTTTAAAGACAGAATCTTGCTCTGTCTCAAATTTTTTTTTTCTGTATTTTGTATTTTTTTGTATTTTTTGTAGAGATGGGGTTTCACCATATTGGCCAGGCTGGTCTCGAACTCCTGACCTTGTGATCTGACTACTTCAGCCTCCCAAAGTGCTGGGATTACACGAGTGAGCCACCACGCCTGGCCTAATGACCCTTCTTTAAAGCATACCTTGAAGTGACAAAAGCAAGCTGTAGAGAAGTGTATGAAGTATGGCCTGGTTCATGTCACTCCTAAGACACTGTATAAAACACCATGTAGATCACTGAAGTCAGGCGGACCCAGTGATTCACAGTAAGGCCACCCTGGTGGTTGTCACAGGGATGAGGGAATGGAGATGAGATGATTTACAATAGTAAGTTCTGGGATGTACCATTAATTGGTATGGTACGTGTGTTTAAAATTTTTCTCAAAATGAGTATTATTAAAAAAAAAAAAAAAAAAGACAACTCCATGATGTAGAGGTTGAGGAGGGCAGGAGGAGACAGGGCCATCTGAGAGGCTTCCTTGGCGTGGCTGGAGCTCTGCCAGGTGCCCCACCTGGGTCAGTGGTGAGGGAGAGGCCAACAGGTGCTTGCTCGAGGGCCCTGCAGGGGTCCGACTTTTCCTGCCTGGATCCTGGCACGTGGTTGGTGTTGAGTCAGTGTGCAGTTTAATGGCCTGAGACAGACGGCATTAGGGAATGTGGCAGCTGCGTTTGAGTGACAAAGATGATTTATTTCACTGCTTAGAAGAAAGTTTGCCTTTGGTTGAAATGGCACTGACACTTTCCTGTATTCACTGGTGCGTCACACGTCATTTTAACTCCCTAAAAGTATGCAGCAGTTACCGGTCGAGGGGTGTTGGCTGCACAGGTGAATAGCCTACTGCTCTGTGCAGCGGGGGCTTGGCGTCCTGTCACCGTGCCTCCATCCTGTCTACGTTGGATGGTGAAGAAATGCTTTTCCCTGTAAAACTTATTAACAGTGTTCCACACGTACATGATGAAACATTTAAAATAAACCTTTTAGAAGTGTTCTCATGTAGTTGGCATGTTTCTCGTGTACACTTGCACACCGGTCTTGCATGCTGGGCTGTCTGACATTTTGGAAACGCATCCCTAGGAACCTCCAGTTTCATTGTGCAAATAATAAAAGTGGGAATACAGCCTGTATCTAAAGAGGAATATTATTGTTACCATGGTTTTCATATCATTTTTCCCACCGAATTGCTGCCGGGGTGATGTGTTTGTGTGGACATCTGAGTATGTGTGAGTGAGGCTCTGGGTGACTCTTACAGAGTCTTGGGAACTTAAATTTGTAACCATATTTTTAAATAGAACCATAATTAAGAAGGAAGAGAAGATTGAGAAGAAGGAGGAAAAAAAGCCTGAAGACATTAAAAAGGAAGAAAAAGACCAGGATGAGCTGAAACCCGAACCTACAAATCGGTCTAGAGTCACCAAATCAGGTGATGAGAGCCTTTCAAGTGCTGGTGGAACGGGAAGGCCTAGCACGGGTGGTGCGTAGGTGGGGTTCCGAGGGAAGGTGGGGTTCCGAGGGAAGGTGAGGATGGCAAGCTCTGGTGACCTGGCTGTGTTTCACTGTTCATATGTTGCTGTTAAACAAGAGCCTGTTGATGAAATGATGATGTTTCCATACATCAGGAATCCAGAAGTACTTGGGATGGGCTCATCTGTATTGCTGAACTCAGCCGCCTGAGTTCTGGCTTTTTCAGGGCCTTTGGCTGGATATAATGTGGGATTTGCAAGAGTGAGTTGTCCAAGTTTCTTGTAACTAACCTGATGCTATTCTGCAGGTGTGCAGTCAAGTTTTTCCCACGTTATGTTAAAGCTGGAGGTGGTAAAAATACAGAGAAAATGGAAACCTCCAAGCATCTGTTGAAGTGGTTGTATTTGGACGATGCCACTTCTGTTGTCGTTTTATAAAAGTTCATTGTGCTCTACACCTTTGAATCTCTGTGAGACTCTCAGAATGTTTCATGGCAAAAAAAATAAACCAACTCCACCTCCCCCATCAAGGAAGAAAAAAACAGAAACAAAACCCAACCATCTGGAGCATTGAAATTTGGTACAGCACATTACAAGCTGGATCTTAAGCGCTCGGGCTAATTTACCCCGAGTCTCATGAGGAACATGTCTTTAAAATGTTCCTCAAGTATTATAAATCTCCCCAAATAAGTCATTGTTCCAGCGGTTAGAGCCTGGTGGTTCTGTCGTCAGGAGAGAGAATTGGTTTGGAAGCCTTTATTGCTGGAGATGAATGGGGGGAAGCCCACCCGTCTGGCAAGGCACTTGCTCAGAGATGCAGTGTGATTCTGAGCACGGGCCGCATACTGTGGATCTTCACAGAATGTCAGGGAGGAGTGACAGCATAGACTGGCTCCAGAGCTGTGCAGGTTCAGTGTGGAGGGTCACAGGCTCTGCAGCATGGCTGTGCTTGTGTGCCTGGTGCTGGTTTAAGCTGTAGGATGGGAACAGGTCCCTGTAGTGTAGAGACCTGTGAGGGTGCCCCAGCTATGCTGTACCCGTGTTACCCTGTTGCTCATAGTAGATGAGAAAGAGAGGCTCCCAAGGCTAGTGTCAGTCACCTGACTCATGCCTTGTGTGTCCAAAGCCCAGGGTCTTCAGAGTGCTGTTTACTGCAGGAAGTCGGGGTGGCCACAGGTTTTGATAGATTGCTGTTTTATTTTCCTGAAGGAAGCAGAGGGATGGAGCGGACGGTCGTGATGGATAAATCGAAAGGAGAGCCCGTCATTAGCGTGAAAACCACCAGCAGGTCCAAAGAGAGAGTGAGTATTGCTTCCACCATCTCAGAGCCAACTGTTTGTTACTGTGGCTCCACGACCCGTTTGATTCGCATTATGAAAATGACACTGTTGGGCCTTTAAAATCTTAAGAGTTCTTTAAAGTTTGTAGGAGGTGTGATCATTGTGTGGATTGCAGATACAGACACACGAGTGAGTTCAGGTGCTTTCTGCAGAGCAGCGCCCGTTGTGTTTGCTTCCCTCCATGTGCTGGGCCTGCATTGCTCCTGTCTGGGATGTGCTGCCTTCTGACAGAGCACTGGTTCACATGGTAGCTCACCGTAGGCTGGGACGGGCCAGACCCAGGCTCTTCAAGCTGGAAGGCAGGTCCTACCCTTTGGTTGACTTAGCAGGTTATATTGATTTTCTAGTCTTCTATCAAATTAACCAAAAAGATAGAGACCAGTCTAGGACAGAGTGTCAGTCATGTTACCAGATCAGGAGCTTCACCTTTCAAGTTGTGCACACAGCTGGACAAAAGAGCATCTCCTTTGCCTTTTCCACTCTGCTTCCCAGCTGCAGGTTCTAGCCAAGATGTTCATGAGATAACAGTGCTTTTTTAGTGAGTGGAGAGTTCACTCTATTCAGCCAGGAGCACTTTGTGTTGTTAAGACTTTTTTTTTTTTTTTGAGAGAGAGTCTTGCTGTGTTGCCCAGGCTGGAGTGCAGTGGTGTGATCTCGGCTCACGGCAACCACCGCCTTCAGGGTTCAAGCGACTCTCCTGCCTCAGCCTCTTGAGTAACTGGTATTATAAGCATGTGCCACGACACCCGGCTAATTTTTGTACTTTTAGTAGAGACGAGAGATTACAGGTGTGAGCCACCTAAGACTTAGTTTTTAAAATGAACTTTTGGATTTTATAAAGCATAAGTTCCTAACGTAATTTTCCACATGAAAAATCATAAAATACAGAGAAATCTAGAGTAGAACACTGAAAAGGACCCATAATCTTATTCCTATGTAACTGTGATGTTGAAAATAAATAGTGACAGCATGTGCGTGATGAGAACAATCAGGTCGGCTCAGGGAGATACCGCGCAGGCGCACTGAAGCCTCCGCACGTCCGCTTGGCTCCTTGGCTTCCTCTTCGCATACACATCCCGTGCGCGTGCCGTGGGGCCACAGGCGGAGGCTGTGCTGGAGCTCACTTTTTCTGTGTAATACGCCTTGGAGGTCTCTAAACAGAGACATGGTTTGGCCCTCTTCCTTTTTCCTTTTTTGTCTTTTAGCTTTTACATGTATTTTTTATTTTATGGATAATATTCACTTATTAAAAAAATAAAGGGTGGGGGTGTTTCACTTCGTTGCTCAGCCTGGCTTCAAGTGATTCTCTCGCCTTGACCTCCCAAACTTGCTGGATTATAGTGTGAGCTGCTACCCCAGCCTCTTTCAGCTTTTAAATTTTGAAATAAAGGGCTGTTCAGAAAGGTTGTGGAGGAGACTTAAATCTCCTGGGTTGTTGCACATGCCAGGTTGCTGGTAAGTGGCTAAGCTGGCCTGAGAACCCAAGAGTCCTTTGTGGGCACTGTTGCCTGCTGTGCTGCCCGCTGTGCAGTGCAGTGCTGTGTGGGCATCTGTCCCCTTCTCACTCCACTGCAGGGTGTGTAAGACATCTGCCCGTCTCATGGGCAAGGCATGCCATCCAAGTGATGGGTGATGTGTGTCTCCCATGTGTGCACCCCTTTCTCCCCAGCCTGCTTTTTTTTAATAACTAGTGGAATGTCTCACCTTGGCCTTTGCCTGTCTTTCTCTTGGGTTGCTTTTCATTGCTCTTTCTTTTTCTCCTGTGGGAGCTAAGTAGGAAAATAAGCTGAGTACCTTTTTAAAAATGTCCTTTCCCAGGTCCCTGCCCCAAAGATTCTGTCTGGATCAACAGGAGGCCTCAGGTTCTGTGTTGTTTAAAAGCTTCCTGGGAAGGTCCGATGATGTGTGGCCAGTTTTGGTGAGGCCTTGGAGAACCTTGGAAATGGGAGTCAGCTATTACAGTTTTGAGCTTTATCCCACCAATAGAAGATCATGAATGTAGGCTGGGTGTGGTGATTCACGCCTGTAATCCCAGCACTTTGGGAGGATGAGGCAGGTGGATCACTTGAGCTCAGGAATTTACCAGCCTGGGCAACACGGCAAAACCCTGTCTCTACAAAAATACAGAAATTAGCCAGGCTTGGTGGTGTGCACCTGTGGTGCCAGCTTCCCAGAAGGCTGAGGTGGGAGGATCACTTGAGCCTGCAGTGAGCCGTGATTGCACCACTGCACTCCGGCCTGGACAACAGAACAAGACTGGGTGTCAAAAAAACACAAAAACCTACAAAAAATAAATTACAGAAGTTGGTGATTAGTGTTCCGTACCTTACTACGTACACTGTTTTTGCATTAAAGCCTTTTTTTTTTTTTTTGAGATGGAGTCTCACTTTGTCGCCCAGGCTGGAGTGCAGTGGCTCGATCTTGGCTCACTGCAACCTCTGCCTCCTGGGTTCAAGCAATTCTTCTGTCTCAGCCTTCTGAGTAGCTGGGATTACAGGTGTGCACCACCATGCCTGGCTAATTTTTGTATCGTTAGTAGAGACTGGGTTTCTCCATGTTGGTCAAGCTGGTCTCGAACTCCTGACCTCGTGATCCACCCGCCTCTGCCTCCCAAAGTGCTTGGATTACAGGCTTGAGCCGCTGCGCACAGCCTGGCATATTCTCTTTAGTGCTATTTGCTTGAGTCCTGAGCCAGCAGTTGAGATGTGAAACATGCAGTCTGCCCTCCAGCTGTCCAAACAGCTGGCCTAACTGCTGTCCTGTTCTGAACTAATGGCCGCAGTAGCCCTGTGCGGATGTGCCCCATGGCGCTGAGAGGCCTAGGTTTGCTTTAGATTACGTGAGTCCTTGGCTGTGCTATGCTAGAAAACCCGTGCCTATAGGTTTTCTGAGGTGTGGGCCAACCTCTTCACTTCCATGAATGCCTCCTGACATCTGAAAGCAGGATTCTGGCTTAAGCAGCAAAATGCAGACTTGGAGGAAGCAACCTATGCCTGGCCTCTGGTCTACAGACCACAGCCTTCTGTCTACACCATGAAGGGTGTAGGGCCAGAGAATCTTAGTCTCATCCACAGTCGCATACTGAATTTCCATTGTGTATGTGTTGCAATCATTTTCCTGACATTAATAAACCAGTTTTGGTAAACAGAGCTCCAAGAGTCAGGATCGCAAATCAGAAAGCAAAGAAAAGAGAGACATCTTGTCGTTTGATAAAATCAAAGAACAAAGGGAGAGAGAGCGCCAGAGGCAGCGGGAACGGGAGATCCGAGAAACGGAGAGGAGGCGGTGAGTGGAGCTAAGTGGAGTGGTGGGCTGGTGGCTTCCACTCAGGGCGGTTGTCCTTCCCCCAGCTGTACTTGGAGTGAGGAGTCTGTGTGCCAGAGAGCCAATGCCTGGCCAGTGGGTGTCTTGTGCTTCGCTTGAGTCCTTGAGGCAGGGACCAGCTCCTGTTCACATGTGACCCGCCAGACATGCCAGGTGGTATGGAAGTCATCAAAGGGCCAGGTGCAGTGACTCACACCTGAAATCCCAGCACTTTGGGAGGCCAGGGCCAGAGGATCACTTGAAGCCAGGAGTTCAAGACCATCCTAGGCAACATAGCGAGACCCCACCTCTACAAAATATTTAAAAACTATCTGGGCTTGGTGACGTACCTTGTAGTCCCAGCTACTGAGGAGGTTGAGGTGGGAGGGTGGCCTGAGCCCAGAAGCTCAAGGCTGCAGTGAGCCGTGATCGCACGACTACTCTAGACTCGGTGACAGTGAGACCCTATCTCTTAAATAGAAAAGAGATAAAGTCATCGAAGCCCGTTACAGTAGATGGGGTTTGGTCGTGTTGCCAGGCTGATCTTAAACTTCTGGGCCCGAGCGATCCTCCTGCGCCCGCCTCCCTAAGTTCTGGATTACAGGCTGAGCCTTCTGCTGGCTCCAAGCCCATTTCCGCCCCTCTCTGGTGTTGGGCCTTGGCCTGTGTGGAAAGCCCAGCCAGGTCTGGTGTTGGTGGCAGACTCTGGGTGCTGAGGCCTCGGCCTTCCCTGCTGGAACCTCTCACATAATAAGATCAGAAACTGCAAGGAGAGTCCAGTTGTTATTTTGCCACGGCTCCATTCTGGGCTGTGGTCTCGAAGGCGTTTTGTCCCTCTGCCTTGACATTCGGCCGTTTCATGTCTCAATGCCTGGCTTCTCTTGTCACTTTTCCTCAAATATTGCTCAGTAAAGCAAAAGCTGTGCTCATAGCATTTGGAAAAGTGTTCTCGAGTGAACCTGGAAATGCTGCCAGCTGTGCTGCCTTTTCTTTTCTTTTTTTTTTTTTTTGAGACAGAGTTTCACTCTTGTTACCCAGGCTGGAGTGCAATGGAGCGATCTCGGCGCACCGCAGCCTCTGCCTCTTGGGTTCAAGCAATTCTCCTGCCTCGGCCTCCCGAGTAGCTGGGACTACAGGCGTGCGCCACCATGCCCAGCTAATTTTTGTATTTTTAGTAGAGATGGGGTTTCACCCTGCTGACCAGGATGATCTCGATCTCTTGACCTCGTGATCCACCCGCCTCGGCCTCCCAAAGTGCTGGGATTATAGGCGTGAGCCACCACGCCCGGCTGCCTTTTCTTTTTTTAAGGTAACTTTCTTAAATGAGGTAACCCCTGCACGCGCAGCGCTAGGGAAGCCGGATAGGCTTTTGGACCCTTTTCTGCTTCCCGTTGACACCCAGTTTCGGTGCGGGCTTCCTCCATGGAGGCTTATGCAGGGAGTTCAGGGCAGCATTACTTGTCCCGGCAGGGAGCGTGAGCAGCGGGAGCGGGAGCAACGCCTTGAGGCCTTCCATGAGCGGAAGGAGAAGGCGCGGCTGCAGCGGGAGCGCTTGCAGCTCGAGTGCCAGCGCCAGCGTTTGGAGCGGGAGCGCATGGAGCGGGAGCGGCTAGAGCGCGAGCGCATGCGCGTGGAGCGGGAACGCAGGAAGGAGCAGGAGCGCATCCACCGGGAGCGCGAGGAGCTGCGGCGCCAGCAGGAGCAGCTGCGCTACGAGCAGGAGCGGCGGCCCGGGCGGAGGCCCTACGACCTCGACCGGTGAGTCCCGCCCAGAGCGTGGGCAGGACGGAGGCCTGCATGGCAGCGGTGTTCATCCTTCCAGCAGAACAGCGGCTTCCCTCCTGTCCCAGTCAGTGGGGAGAATGAAATTTGATATGCAGCAGGCGCCCTGGGGACGCCCTGCAGATCTCACTGGCTGCTGCAGGTTTATTAGTTCACTGTCAGCACCGGAGGCTGTGTTCTCTTTTCGCCATCTTGAGTTATTCTAGGAGTCCTGATGGCTGCCGCTTGCTCAACGGTTTGTGATGCTTTTCCTCTCCAGTTCCCCGTGGAGCATTCACTGTTCTGTCTTGCGAGACAACTGAGCGCCCATTAGGCCCGAGTTGGCCACCACTGTCTCTGCTGGTCTCATGTGTCCTTCTAGACGGAAAGGCAGTAAAGGAAATTGCCTCTGGTTTAGAAAGTAGGTTTATTGGTCTCTAGCTACCCTGAACGGCTTCATCGACAGTCACCCGTCACCCCACTCTCCGTGAGCCTAGTTTTCTGGTAAAAATCAGGAAGATGATAATTGGATGCCGTCTGGAGCTGCGTGTAGTTCACTATCACCCGGTCCAATTCCCTTTGCTTTTGCAAAAAACTCAGAGGGACATTCAGGTTCCTGCAGGAGGCAGGGAAAGTAAAAATGTGGCAACTCCAATGCCATTTCAGAAGAATCAGATAGTTCTTTTCACTTGCATTTGTGTTCATGAGGGGGATCAAGGTATTAACAGCCTCACGAGACAATGAGCTCACAGCGGTGCTCCTCTCGGGACTGTTGGATGAGAATACAAGTGTGCCTCTCCACTGTTTGGGGGTTTTAATTTGTCAAATCAAAGCAGTGATGATCGAATCTTAGCCCTGCAGGACGTTTTAGACGATACTGGGTCTGGGGAGAGAGCTCCCCTCCCCACCTCCACCTCCTTCCTTTTTCCTCCTCCTTTTTCATAAATGAAATTTGCTTTCTTTCAAAATAAAAACCAACAGACGAGATGATGCCTACTGGCCAGAAGGAAAGCGTGTGGCGATGGAGGACAGATACCGCGCCGACTTTCCCCGGCCTGATCACCGTTTCCACGACTTTGATCATCGAGACCGGGGCCAGTACCAGGACCACACCATCGACAGGTCAGTGGTTCCGTCCCCTCCTGCAGCCACAGTCATTCGGGACGCCGGGGTATCCAGCTGACCTGGTTCTCAGCCCAGCGCAGGGGTTCCTGTGTTCTCTGAAGCCTCGTTTACTTCTGAGAGCCACAGTGGGTGACTGTGACCTTGCACAGAACATGAGTGTGTTGCTGGAATTGGCAGCCTCTTACAGAATCCCCAGCTTGCCTCATAGGAAGGCATCTCAGAACTCATTCCTTCTGCCGACCTCTTTTTCGCTGGTGGGCCAGGAGGGTTCTGAGCCCAGGCCCCCCACAGCGAGTTCTCTTGTGAGGCAGCAGTGTTTGTCAGCACAACCTGGTTCTGGGTTTCATAGCTTCCTGCGGGCCTCCATAGCTGCTCCCTCTCTCCCCCATCCCTCCCATGGAGCTGGGAAGGACTTGGGGTGGGGCCTGGGCCAGCCTCCTTGTTGGTGCAGCTGAGGAAGCCGGTATAGAGGGGAGGTGCGACCTGAGGCATTCTGGGGCTGCGTGGGGCCTGGACAACCAGCAGAGCTTCCTGCTTGCGGGAGCTACCAGAGAATTAATTGATGGAGGATGTGCAGAATTTCTCATGAGGCCTGCTTTGCATTTTGAGGGTCTGGGTGGGTTTTTCAGCCTTTTGTAATGAGGAATACACCTAGTTTATTTAAAAGGCAGCCCTCCATCTTCCGGTTTAAGAATCCTGTCTTTGGGCTTCCCTCACATCTCTGAGCCATTTCCCCATTCGTTGGCTCCTTTAGAAGGAATGTCAGTCAGGAGAACAGAAAGGGAGGCTGTGAGAGGCCACACTTAATTCTGCTGGAGTTTGGGGTGGAGTTGTGCGTTGTGCTGAGTCCCACGTGTTGGGTCAGACTGAAGTTGAGGGATCACTGGAGACGTTCCTTTGTCCCTGTTCCCCTGAGAGCTGTCCAAGGAATTTTAGTTCAGTGAAATCTTTATTCCCATCTCTTTAGGATCCAACTTCATTCCTGCCCCTGGGGAAAAAAGCCTTTCGATTTTTTTTTCCAGGCCAGTTAGAGTTTGTACGTGATGGAATGGAACACGCATCCCAGTTGTGAAACTTCCTGACCTGTAGAAACGTGTAGTAGTGCCAGGCGCTGTTTGAATGAAATCTTTTCCTTTTGCAGGAGGGAGGGTTCGAGGCCAATGATGGGAGAGCACCGGGATGGGCAGGTGAGTAGAGCCCCATCGCCAAGCCCTGGGCCACTGTGCTGCTGCGCGGGCATAGCTCTTTCTAACCAGGCGGCCGGTTCACCCCAGAGACGTGGCAGCTAAGTCAGCACATGTGCCGGCTGTGGAAATGTGGGTTCTGGCCAGTGACTAGGAGTGCAAATATTTGATTGTTTTCTAATGCTCAAGTTTCTGTCATTTTCATGTGTGTCAGGCTTGTTCTTGCTTCATTTTATCCAGTAGAGACTACAAGTGTCTCTTCGTTGTTCACTTGCTCAGGGAGTCTTTGGGTCTTGGTGCAGGGCCTGTGGGGTGGTGCCCTCGGAGACCCAAATGGTGCTTGTGGTTTAGCCCACATGTGCCAGGGGAGGGGGAATGGGGGTGGGCACTGAGGGCTGAAGACCACAAGAGTGGTCCCTGAGTCTCTGGTGCCATGCGGGTGCCCCATGCGTGGTGCCAGAGTGTGAGTTCTGAGAAAGCAGCACCCTGGTGGAGAGGTGGGAGGCAGGCGGCAGAGCGATGGCCTATAACAGCAGGTGGCGCCTGCCAGCTTCTGGCTGCTGGCTGAGTTGGTTGGCCAGGGAGGCTGGAGGTGTGGCCCTGCTAGAGGACAGAGGGGCTGACCGCCTGGGCCTCCTGTTACCACAAAGGAGGCAGCACCTGACTCCTCAGGGAAGACAGGACTTGCTGACATCTCAGTGGACCTTGAGCAGAGCTTGAGGGCAGTAACGCCAGGGCTCCCCACGCTCCTGGGGCAGCTCAGGCAGGGCAATGATGCAGCTGTAGGGGTGTGAGGAGGGGAGCCAGGGAGCAGAGCATCAGCGAAGCAGGGCCCAGCAGGGCTGAGGCTGCGCCCACCCCCAGTCCTCTCAGCCCCAGCCCACCTGCCGCCCTGGGGCCTGCGGTGGACAGACCTCCCGGAAGGGGGCGCCTATGTGGGTGATGTGGTCAGTGTCACCCTGTCCCTCTTTTGCCTTCCAGCACTATGGAGATGACCGCCATAGCCACGGAGGACCCCCAGAACGCCACGGCCGGGACTCCCGTGATGGCTGGGGGGGCTACGGCTCTGACAAGAGGCTAAGTGAAGGCCGGGGGCTGCCACCTCCCCCCAGGTTAGTGGGTGAGCCCCAGCCATGGGGAGAGCATCTGTCCTAGTCTGGGAAGAGGTCGGTGCCTGGCTGGGCACATCCTCAAGGTTTGATTCAGCTAGGGCAGCTTTAGTTTAGGACAGGCTACCAGGGGTCCTGCTGTTTGAGAACCCCAACTCAGAAAGGCCAGGTTCTCAAGAAGAAAGCACAGAACAGGCTCTCAGGGATGGAGCTGTTCAGGTCGCTCAGAATAGCCCCTCCCTGTTCCTGAGCTGAGGGTGGCCTGCTATGAATGTCTCCATCGCAGGGGCTGCGTGCCCACTGGGAGAGACAGCGCTGAAGCTCTTAGTCCTGCCCCGTTCCTGCTATAGCAGCCTCGCCCCTGCCTCCACATTGCCTCTTTACACGTGTCTTCCTTGGGTTTTCTCTCTGACCCCTGGTTGGTCTGGGGTGGGACTTCTCAACCCTGCCCTGCCTATTAGAATCTCTTATAGGGACCCTCCCCCCAGGACTAGAGGCTGAGGATGCTGGGCCAGGTCCTCGAAGGTATCCAAGGCCACCTTCACCAGCACTGGGCTGGGGGGCGGGGAGGGGCTGTCCCAAGCCTGTCAGCCTTGTGGGGGTACAGGGTTGTCTGGGAGGACTCTCTGTCCCTCTTTGGTTTCTTTGGCCAGCTGCAGTCACCCCTGCCTGTTTGTCCTGTTGCCGCCTGGGCTGGCCGTGACCGCCTTGCGGCTGCTGCCCTGCTTTCCTCCATGAAGAGTGTCTTGTCTGTCTCCAGTCCCATCCTAGGGCTGCTTCAGCCCCTGCCCAGTGCCACAGGGTGCTCCTCTGTTCCTTCCCTCTGCCTTGAGAGGCATTTCCACCTCTGCCAGGGACTTTGACTCAGAGCTGTGCTGAGTGTCCCAGGACACCTGAAGCTTGTCCCGCATCTCTGGGCAGCACAAACGGGGGCAGTGCTGTATCAGTTGGTGTCGTGTTCTTATCCTGTCACGTAGTGGGTTTTGTAGTAAATACCTCGGGAATGTAAATGGGAAGCTCATCCTCAGAACCAAAGACACAGTGAACGGTGGCTGGGCGCCGTCGGGTCACCGAGGGCAGGTGCCCCCACGTGCGTGCTTTCCTCTCCCTCCAGGGCGGTATTGCACTTGCCTGGCCGGTGTGTGTTGGAGGCTCTGTGGCCCCTCTCGGGCCTCTGGGCTCACTTGGCCCAGCTCTCTCCGCACCCAGCATCCCGCAGCAGGCAGCCACTCCTGCAAACTGGATCTGGCTGTTTCCTGCACGGCCACTGTGACTGCTGGTGGCTGTGCAGGAAATTTCCGTCTGAAACTTGAAACCAATAGCTTTGTTGAGGTATAATTCATACAACGTGCACTTTCCAGTTCACGTGTGCAGTTAGTGGAGGTTTGCACATGCGCAGATCTGCAGCCACCCCACAGTCCAGTCCCAAGCATTTTCATCACCCAGAAAGAAACCCTGCCCCTCTTAGCGGCCACACCCGCTTCCCCCCACCCCTGGTAGCCACCAATCCCTTTCTGGCTCTGGATTTGCTGTCTTGAGTCATTTCTTGGAAGCGGTGTCCTGCACAGTGTGCCTGCTGGGCCTGGCTTCTCCCTGAGCCTGGTATATTCAGGGTTCGTCCCCACTGCAGCCTGGGCCGGCGCTTCCTTCCTGGGCACGGCTGAACACTCCATGGTCCAGACACACCACGCAGTGTTGTCCGTTCATCAGGTCATGGGCATTGGGGTCCTTTCCTCCTTGTGGCCGTTAGGAATCCTGCTGCTAGGAACATTCATGACAGATGTCTTTGGCCATGTTTTCATTTCTGTCAGGTAGGAATGGGTTTGCTGGGTCATGGTAATTCTGCACTGAGCTTTTTAAAGAAGCACCAAACTGTTTTCCACAGTGGCTGCACCATTTTCCGTGTCCACCAGCGGTGGACGAGGGTCCCTCACTTTCCTCGCACCCTCTGCCATGCTTGTTACTGTGTGATTCTAGCATCCTAGCAGGGTGAGGTGGCATCTCGGTGTGGCTTGGATTGGCATTTCTGGGTGGCATTGAGCACCTCACGTGGTTACTGGCACGTCTGTATTTAGGGAAATGTCACTTCCCATCATTCGCCCACTCGTCTGCAGCCCTTGCTGTGTGGCATGACCTGCCATGCGACTGAGGCCAGGGTGGGCGCACCTGCTCCTGGTGTCACCCTGGAGGCTTATCAGACGGCTGCATGTCTGCTTTTTTTTTTTTTTGGCAAAGGGGCGGCCGTGACTGGGGAGAGCACAACCAGCGGCTGGAGGAGCACCAGGCGCGCACCTGGCAGGGCGCCATGGACACGGGCGCAGCTGGCCGGGAGCACACCAGGTGGCAAGGTATGGGGCTGGCTCTGGGAACGAGGGTGGCTGTGGCCCCCACGCATGTCCAGGGGCTTCCCCAGAGACTGAGTGTTTGCAGACCCTTCTTCTCTTCCAGGTGGCGAGAGAGGCCTGTCTGGGCCCTCAGGGCCGGGGCACATGGCAAACCGCGGCGGAGTGGCGGGGTAAGGCGTGTTTTCCGAGGAGAATGGTGGTTCGATCCTGCTCCTCACTTCCTCTCCCTTTTTTGCATGTTTGATCAGCTGGCTGGGTTGGATGTTTTGCAAACAAAAGCAAAAAACAGCTCTTTGTAATTTATGCAAGTAAGGCTCTTCAGTTACCTGGAATACAATGCGTGATGATTTTGCTCACCTGGAAAAAAACCCAAGCGTTCTAAAGGCTGCAGGACCGTTACTGAACCCATGTTACAATGAAAACGTTGAGCGCTTCAAGGGGAAAAAATGTATGACTTTGTTCCTAGGCGAGGCGGCTTTGCACAAGCTGGACATTCCCAGGGCCACGTGGTACCAGGTGGCGGACTGGAAGGTGGCGGAGTGGCCAGCCAGGACCGGGGCAGCAGAGTCCCGCACCCCCATCCCCATCCCCACCCGTACCCCCACTTCACCCGCCGCTACTAAGTCTCAGTCACTGCGAGTTTTCAGGTAGGCAGACGCACTGTTGAATCTGGTAGCCAGGGTTCCCTTGAACTTGTGGGATCTTTTAAAAAGCAAAGCAAATCCTGCCACCGTGTTGTAGCTCAATACAATGTGAACTCACTTTTTTTTTTTTTAATAAATGTGTTCTTGTTCTGCCATTTTTAAATCAAGGTTTCAGTTAACGAGGCATTCCATTTTCCATTAATAAAGTTTACCATTCGCACTCTTGTGTGCGCGTGTGAGTCCTGGTGACCACAGAGCTCGGGATGGGACCGGCCCTAGGCATAGTGGTGTGACTGCATAGGGGCTGTTGGCTCTGCCAGGTGCTGCCAAAGTCTTTCGCCTGCGTCATCCTACTGAGTTCTCATAACCACTCCAGGAAGTGGGGCATCCAGATCTCCATCATCAGCCCATGAGAACTAGGATTTCTTCAGTGGGGGCTGTGCACCATGGGACCCTCAGACCAACCCCTTCACCCTATGCCTGTCTCTGCGTGATTAGCGGTGAGGGCGTCCCAGGCCCCGGGGAACCCTCCGCCTGCTGCCTCAGTCCAGGGTAGTGTGCCGTGCTGGTGTGTGGTGGGCCTGCCATCCCCTGGATGCCATGTGTGTCCTGCTCAGTGCCTGCTGCTGGCAGCCGGGCAGGAGTGGGATGTCGCTGACTCGGCACTGGGCGTGGCAGAGCTGGTCCCTCCGTTCCTCTGGGAATGTACATTTGTCTGTGAAAGTGCTTTTGAGTGTGATGCCCATTTTCTTTTTTTTTTTTTTTTGAGAGGAGTTTCACTCTTGTTACCCAGGCTGGAGTGCAATGGCGCAATCTCGGCTCACTGCAACCTCCGCCTCCTGGGTTCAGACAATTCTCCTGCCTCAGCCTCCTGAGTAGCTGGGATTACAGGCACGAGCCACTATGCCCAGCTAATTTTTTTTTTGTATTTTTAGTAGAGACGGGGTTTCACCATGTTGACCAGGATGGTCTCGATCTCTTGACTTCATGATCCACCCGCCTCGGCCTCCCAAAGTGCTGGGATTACAGGCTTGAGCCACCGTGCCCGGCCCTTACGATGCCCATTTTCTTTCTTAAAGACTGTGTCAGACAAAGCCCCTCGCTGGCCGGGGTAGCAGGCAGGCTGCCGGCCCTTTCGCATAGCCCTCCATGCCAGGACCCTCCAGGGGTGGCTGCCATCCACTGTGAGGCCCAGTTGTCCTCTTCAGAGCTGGTGCTGACTCGGGGCGGGGCTGCAGGCATCTTGGGGCAGAGGGTGGTGCACAGGTTGGCCTGGTGCCCTCGGCAGGAGGGACAGCCCAGCCCAGTGTGGTGGTGTGGTGAGAGTTAACTGGCGGGGCCACCTGCTGGGGACCTTTTTCCTCCCCTCCGTATCTAGGGCAGCCACCCGCAGGCCCCTCCTCCAACTGCGGCTTCTGCTGGTGTCCCCCGTGCCGCTGCTGGGAAGTTGAGTTTTTAAAAAGCCGTGTGAAAATCCAGCCCAGCTTGCCACAGACACTGGAGCGTGAAAGGCAGGTTGGCCCTGGCCCTTGGCATCCTGTCTGGGCCTGGGCCGCCGTGAACGCATTAAGTAGCCTCCCCTACGGCGGCTTTTGGAGTCATTTTCCAGTGGCACATGGACCCAGCGCCTCCGGGTTGCACACGGGGTCTCCGAGGCTCACCTGTCTCCCCAACAAGCCAGAGTCTAGAAAGCAGGGTTGAAAGCTTCCCTGGGCAATAGAAGGCAGGCTCAGCCCACACTGAAGAGGCAGCCTGGGATCAGGAGGAGTCCTTGTTTTCAGACCTCTGTGTTTCCCTTCCCGGAGTGGGGCATGGTCTCTTGAACTATGAAGTGGGGAGTCAACCACTGCCAGACTGCCCCAGGGGAGCGAGAGGGGGAGCCAATCCCACCAGACATCCTCCAGGAGCAGAGGAGCCCTTTCCAGCGAGCTGGGCCTGGAACCCCCTCTGTTCCACGCAGAAACAAAACACTCCCGTGACAGGCTGCTGTCACCAAGCACCACAGAGTGGCGACGGAAGCTCATTGGCTCTCAATTCTTGAGGCCAGGAGTCTGTGATCTGGGTGTGGGCAGGGCTGGGTCCTTCCCAGGCTATGGGGGAGAACCCCTCCTGCGCCTCCCAACTTCTGACAGCTGCTGAGTGCCTCCAGCGTTCCTTGGCTTGTAAACACATCGCCCAGTCTCGGCCTCCATCTTCACATGGCCTTCTTCCCGTGAGCGTGTTTTGTCCTGGTTTCCTCTTTTTTTGAGGCAGGGTTTCACTCTGTCGCCAGGCTGGAGTGCAGTGGCAAGAATCTCAGCTCACTGCAACCTCCCTGGTTCAAGCGATTCTCCTGCCGCAACCTCCCTGGTTCAAGCGATTCTCCTGCTGCAGCCTCCTGAGTAGCTGGGACCACAGGCACCCACCACCGCGCCCAGCTAATTTTTAGTAGAGATGGAGGTTTCACCGCGTTAGCCAGAATAGCCTTGATCTGACCTCATGATCTGCCTGCCTGAGCTTCCCAAAGTGCTGGAGCATTACCAGTAAGCCACCATGCCCGGCCTGTTTCTTTAATAATTGAGTGTAGGTACATTATATTAACTCCTAACTTTTATTTCAAGAGAGAAAAGGTGGGTGGAACAAAATATTTGTCATGAAAAGGAGATGCCAATGGACGTGTGGGTAGTGCCGCCCTTTGGGCAGTTGTGAATCACGCTGCTATAGCATTTGTGAATGTGGCTGTGTTTAAACACCTGTTTTCCATTCTCCTGCTAATGTGTCTAGGACTAGAATTGCTGGGTCCTGTGCTGACTTGTAACTCCCTATGTTTTACTTCTGGAAGTACAGCCAGACTTTTCCACGGTGGTGCACCATTTTACATTCCTACCAGCACTGTACAAAGATTCCAATTCCCTTTTTTTTGAGACAGGGTCTCCCGGTGTCTCCCAAGCTGGAATGCAGTGGCGTGATCATAGCTCACTGCAGCCTCAAACTCCTGGGCTCAAGCCATCCTCCCGCCTTGGCCTCCCAAGTTTCTGGGTCTACAGGCATGTGAGCCACCATGCCTGGCCTTGGTATACCTTTGGTGGTGAATTGTGTTATGTACCATTTCCCATAATTTTTAAGACATTATTAAAGGGGAGGAGAACTGCGAGCCTCTGGGGCAGAAGCAGGGAGCTTCTTGTGAGTGAGTTTAGAAGCCAACTGCTTAGCACGCAGCCTTCTCACTACCTGCCTGCCCACGGGCAGGTAATCATTACTCTCTGCCTTGGCTGCTTTAACCGGAAGAAGGGAGTAATTGTAGTTGCCATATGGGATCTTTACAAAGATTAGTTAATCCACATAAAAAGCCTGGCATGCAGTAAGTGCTTAATACATGTTAGCAGGCCTTGGGGAGCCCTAGAGGAATCGAGCCTCGGGTACTCAGGTTTCACAGGGGCCCTGGCAAAATGTAATGCGTTGAGTTCTGGAGGGGGTCCCGTTTTCCAGCCATACAGAAAATGGCAGAATCAGAATTAAGACCTCATGGCTGGCTGGGCGTGGTGGCTCACGCCTGTAATCCCAGCACTTCGGGAGGCTGAGGTGGGCCTATCACCTGTGGTCAGGAGTTCGAGATCAGCCTGGCCAACGTGGTGAAACCCCATCTCTACTAAAAGTACAAATACTAGCTTGGTGTGGTGGTGCGTGCCTGTAATCCCAGCTACTCGGGAGGGTGAGGCAGGAGAATTTCTTGAACCCGGGGGACAGAGGTTGCAGTGAACTGAGATCACGCCACTTCACTGTAACCTGGGTGAAAGAGGGAAACTCTGTCTCAAAAAAAAAAAAATAGAATTAAGACCTTATGAAATGTCTCCACAGCTACAAAAATGTGTCAACTTCACCAATTGCTAAATTTTGTATTCATAAAGATTTCATTACATTTCAAAACAGCTCCTAGGTTAGATTTTCTCATTCCCAAGGAGCTCCCAAGCCTCCGCAATGATTGCCAGTCTTAAACTGCATGCATAACTCCTAGTCACATCATTTCAAAGGCAAAGTTAGAACAGGGCCTTTTGATTACAAAAAAAAAAAACGCCATCAAGTTGACATTTAATGGGGATGCTGTGCCTTTTAACAGATGTGCTGGCGGGGGCTTCCTTGAGTCTCAGTGACCCCCGTCCCTACCTGGTCATTCATATGATGGTGACAAATCAGGATTTGGACTGCGCTCTCACTGCCGGGTGGGTTCAAATCTCAGCCCTTCAGCCACTTCTTCGGTCAGCTGCATACACTAAGGGAGCTTTTTTATTTTTATTTTTGAGATGGAGCCTCGCTCTGTCACCCAGGCTAGAGTGCAGTGGCGCAGTCTCGGCTCACTGCAACCTCCGCCTCCTGGGCTTAAGCGATTCTCCTGCCTCAGCCTCCCGAGTAGCTGGGATTACAGGCACGTGCCACCACACCCAGCTAATGTTTGTATTTTTAGTAGAGGTGGGGTTTCTGGCCAAGCTGGTCGAACTCCTGACCTCAGGTGATTCTCCTGCCTTGACCTCCCAAAGTGCTGGGATTACCGGTGTGAGCCACCACAGCTGGCCAGGAATTCCTTCACGCTAATCACATGTGCAGAGTCCCTTTATCTTGGAGCCCAATGTATTCACAGGTTCCAGGGATTAGCATGTGGGCACCCTTGTCTGTCACCCTGGAACAGGGTATGACAGAATCCACTTTGGAGAGCACCCGATGTGATTACCAGTCAAGCAAATTAGATAACTCTGGTCCCCTTGGCCAGCCACCGATTTATACGAGGACACATATGGACATCATGCGTCACCACCAAACCCAGACATAGCCCGGGTACAGCTTCTCAGGAAACTGGAGTCAATTCCTGGGAAAGTGAACTGTGGAGGAAGGTTCTGAGCCCGAGGGAGGCTGAGACCCGCCCAGAGGCTGCGAGCCATTGAGCCGAGGCTCCGGCCCAGGGTCCCTGCTCCTCAGCCTCCCTGGGTGACAGGGCGCCCCATGCCGAGGTCACATGGTGGTGAAGGGATAGGTGTTTTGGGCACCAGTGAACAAGCTGCGTATGTGACTGTGCACATAATTTTACACGTGCACTTGACCTTTGGAGTTGACCCCAAGGATAACTTCTACACGTCCTGCGGTGCTGTCAGAGATGATACTGGGCCAGAAACTGCCCCTAAATGACTCCCCGAAATGCCAAGAGCCACTTCTCCGCACTCCTGAAACCTCATGAGATGCAGCCACCCTGTGTTTGCCTCCACCTGCAAATATTGACAAAGCAGCTGCGGGGTTCGATGGAGCATAAGGCCCTGAGAACCCGAGACGCCGCCCTCCTCGGAGTGCTTCCCGGGCGGTCTGTGAGCCAGGGCCCAGTGGCTCATGCCTCTAATCCCAGCCCTTTGGGAGGCCGAGGCGGGAGGATCGCTGGAGCCCAGGAGTTTGAAAGCAGTGTGGGTAACATAGCAAGACCTCATCTGTACGAAAAAATAAAATTAGTTGAGCTGCTGGTGCACACCTGTAGTCCCAGCTACTCAGGAGGCTGAGCTGGGAGGATCTCTTGGGCCCAGGAGGCAGAGGCTGCAGTGAGCTATGATCATGCCGCTGCACTCCAGCCTGGGTGACAGGCTGTCTCAAAAAAGAACAGCATGGGACCAGCTGTGACTGAAGAGGCCGGCCTCACATGGCCAGCCCCTTCAAATTCCGCCTCCAGCAAGAGGTCTCCTCTGACCACTGTGTCAGCAGTGCCGATCACCCTCCGCCTGGTCCCTGTCATGCCTGCCTGTCCCCACAGCTCTGGCCACTCACTAAAGCGTCATTGTCAGCACTCTTCACCACATAAGCATCGTTGGGGCAGGCATCTGCGTCTCCCCAGTGTGCGGCTTTTTAAAATGCAGGTTTCGGCCGGGCAAGGTGGCTCACGCCTATAATCCCAGCACTTTGGGAGGCCAAGGCAGGCGGATCATGAGGTCAAGAGATCGAGACCATCCTGGCAAACATAGTGAAACCCTGTCTCTACTAAAATACAAAAATTAGTTGGGCATAGTGGCCCGCACCTATAGTCCCAGCTACTTGGGAGGCTGAGGCAGGAGAATTGCTTGAACCTGGGAGGTGGAGGTTGCAGTGAGCCGAGATCACGCCACTGCACTCCAGCCTGGGTGACAAAGCAAGACTCCGTCTCGAAAAATAATGAAAATGAAAATAAAATGCAGGTTTTGTCCAGGTGCAGTGGCTCATGGCTGTAATCCCAGCACTTTGGTAGGGCAAGATGGGTGGATCACCTGAGGTCAGGAGTTTGAGACCAGCCTGGCCAACATAGTGAAACCCCATCTGTACTAAAAATACAAAAATTAGCCAGGTGTGGTGGTGCCCACCTGTAATCCCAGCTACTTGGGAAGCTGAGGCAGGAGAATTGCCTGACCCCAGAGGCGGAGGTTGCAGTGAGCCGAGATCGCACCACTGCACTCCAGCCTGGGTGACAGAGCAAGACTCTGTCTTACACAAAAAAATACAGGTTTTGGTTGGGTACAGTAGTTCACTCCTGTAGTCCCAGCACTTTGGGAGGCTGAGGCAGGCAGGTCACCTGAGGTCAGGAGTTGGAGACCAGCCTGGTCAACATGGTGAACCCCTGTCTCTACTAAAAGTATGAAAAACTAGCTGGACGTGATGCTGCATGCCTTAGTCCCAGCTTCTCAGGAGGCTGAGGCAGGAGAATCGCTTGAACCCAGGAGGTAGAGTTTGCTGTGAGCCGAGATCACGCCACTGCACTCCAGCCTGGGCGACAGAGCCAGATTCCATCTCAAAAAAAAAAAAAAAAAAGCTTTACACTATTTGGCATGCAGTAGGCGCATAGCAAGTGGTTGCGGTTCTTTGAATTCTTTTAGCAAGTCGGGTCTAAACCAGGGCCTCCCACCTCCTTGCCCAACAGAAACCCCTCCCCTCTGCCCTCTAATTTAAGAGTGGCCCACAGACTTAGCAAAGGGAGATCGCGTGGCCTCAATTTCCATCACAGCTGTAATCTATAATGTTGCATTAGTGATTTTTAAAACAAGAGGCTCCACGTTGGCCTCTTGAATGTTTCACGCTGTGGAGTTAAGTGCTGGAAGCCACCGATGGTGTCTCTTGGCTTCTTCCAGTCTTGCAATCACAGCCACCTCATGCCAACCAGCTGTGAAACTGCTGGGGTGCCCTGTGTACCCAGCCACAGAAAACACGCATCAGGCCTCGCGGGGTGCTCGTAAAAGGCACTGAAGCTTCATCTGCATGGATGCTGCCGGCCACAGCAGACCAAGTATTTACAGACTCAGCTGAAACGAAACCCAGCGGGGTAGATTTCATGAGTGGTCTTGGAAATGTCCCCTCGTCCCATCGCTGGGGAAACAGTGCACGGAGCGGGAAAGAAACCCACTTGGCCAAGGCCCCTGCCAAGCAAGGCAAGACCAAAATCCAGGCTCAAGAGCTGGCCTGAGTCCTTTGTCTTCTTGCTCATTTAACTTAGCACACACGCTCTGTGTCAGGATGTAAGCATGACTGAGACAGACCTGCAGGTGCCTGCTGGCTGAGGGGGAATCATGCTGGCTTCCTGGAGGAGGGGACTGGGCAGACCTGTCATGAGGAATGAAGGTGCCCTGGAAGGGCTTTCCAGGAGAAGGAACAGCATTTGCAGAAGGCCCAGGAAGGAAACTGCATGCCCCTCTCCTTTTCTTTGGAGAGGTGGGGTCTTGCTTTGTCACCCAGGCTGGAGTACAGTGGCATGATCATAGCTCACTGCAGCCTTGAGCTCCTGGAAGTGATCATCGTGCCTCTGCCTCCTGAGTAGCTGGGACTCCAGGCATGAGCTACTGCACCTGGCCTAGCACCTTGGAGCAACTGAGCAGGCAGGAACATGGGGACCTGGGGCCGCAGTGGCTGATTAGGGATGGGGCCACCAGCCTGTAGGGTTTTCAGTCCTTGAGAGGAAGAGAGCCATCCCTCCTCGAAGGGTTCGAAGGCAACACTCAAATGTCTCTCTTCCGGCCCTTCCTTGCTTGAGTTCCAAAACCTCACTGTCCCCATGCCCCCAGTCTCCCCATGCCACGAGCACCTTCACCTGCAGGAAGCTCAGCCGGCCTTGGGGAAGGAGGGGTGAGCCACGCTGGACTCAGGGGCCTGGCTCTGTTTGGACAAAGACACGGCAGGGGGGCCACTAGCCACCTCCAGTTTTTCAATCCCTGCTCCAAAGACCAGAACATAGGAGCAAGCAGGCTGGCAGAACTGGTGAAGTTCAGCTGGGCACAGTTCCTCATGCCTGTAATCCCAGCACTTTGGGAGGCCAAGGCAGGTGGATCACTTGAGACCAGCCTGGTCAACATGGTGAAACCCCATCTCTACTAAAAATACAAAAATTAACCAGATGTGGTGGCGCATACCTGTAATTCCAGCTACTTGGGAGGCTGAAGCAGGAGAATCACTTGAATCTGGGAGGCGGAGGTTGCAGTGAACTGAGATTGCACCACTGCACTCCAGCCTGGGTGACACAGCAGGACTCTATAAAAAATAAAAGTAATTAGCTAGGTGTGGTGGCTCACGTCTGTAATCCCAGCACTTTGGGAGGCCGAGGTGGGTGGATCACCTGAGGTCAGGAGTTTCAGACGGCCTGGTCAACATGGCAAAACGCTGTCTCTACTAAAAATACAAAAATTAGCAGGGTATGATGGTGCACGCCTGTAATCCCAGCTGCTCGGGAGGGTGAGGCAGGAGAATCGCTTGAACCTGGGAGATGGAGGTTGCAGTGAGCCAAGGTCGCACCACTGCACTCCAGCCTGGGCGACAAAGCGAGATTCTGTTGGCCATCACCCCCTGCCCTGCCCCTCCCGCCCCTGCCCCTCCTGGCTGAGTCATAGCAGGTGGTGACTTATAGGGGCCAAGATGCCATCGAGGGAGGGAGCCCAAGAGATGCGGCTGTAAGTGGGGTGTGCCAGGTCACTGGGATGCCTGGCTTGCTTACTGAAGAAGTCTCAGGCTTGGGGGGTAGGGGAACCCGTGGGGGAGGGAAGGGGAGAAAAAGAGGGATGGAGAGAGACAGAAAGACACCGAGACACAAAAAAGATTCAGGGAGAGGAGAGACAGAGGCTGAGACACAGTGAAACAGACACACACACAGGGACGCAAATAGACACAAAAGCAGAAACAGATGGACGGACCCAGGGCCTGCGATGTGGATCTGCCCTCTACTCCATATGCCCACTAGGTGGCGCCCAAGAGCCACGCTCTGCAGCGCAGCCGACCCGGCTGGGACCCTCCTGCGGCGGGAGCCCTCATCTCTCTGCCCGCCCTGCGTTTCCCCCACCGGCCCAACGTCGCGTAAGTGGGAGGCCCTGGGGGCGCAGGTGGAGGCTGGAATGGGGGCTTCCTCCAGGATCGAGGGTCTCCGGAGCCTTCCTAACCCGGCCCCCCGCTAGGCGAAGGCCCAAGTTGTGTGCGTGTCTGCTTCTCTTAGAGTGAGTTTGCACCGGTCTCAGGAGTGGGCGTGGTCTCGGGAGTTAAGCCGTCACGTGGGGCTTAAGGCTGTGTGTGTGTGTGTGTGTGTGTGTGTGTGTGTGTGTGCGCGCGCGCGCGCGCGCGCGCATCTGCATTTGTCATAGGGCGTGTGTCCCTGTGTGTATCTGTGTTTGCTGTGGGGTGCATGTGTCTCTGCGCATGTGACTGCATGTATCTCTTTTCTCTTGCTGCGTATCATGGCTATATTTGCCTTGGGTGTGTCTGTGTCTCTGTGTCTGATGTCTCCTTGTGCTGTGTACATTTTGGTGTATCTGGGCTGGCAAGTGACTTGATGTGTGTCTCATGTCTCCACGCCCCTTGGAAACCTGCCTCTCCCGCCCCTGCTCACCTTCCCTGGCAGCCCTGTATAGAGTCACCAAAGAATTCAAGAACCGACACATTTATGACAAGTGCTTCCTGGGGGCCCCTGGAGAGACAGGAGAGAGAGTTCATGGAGCTGTGTGTCTGTGGGTCTGACCAAACAAGGTTTACATCCTGCTCAAGCCGGGCGCAGTGGCTCACGCCTGTAATCCCATCACTTTCAGAGGCTGAGGTGGGTGGATTGCCTGAGCTCAGGAGTTCGAGACCAGCCTGGGCAACATGGTGAAACCCTGTCTCTACTAAAATACAAAAAAAATTAGCTGGGCATGGCGGCATGTGCCTGTAATCCTAGCTACTGGGGAGGCTGAGGCAGGAGAGTCTCTCGAACCTGGGAGGCGGAGGTTGCAGTGAGCTGAGATTGCACCACTGCACTCCAGTCTGGGCGACAGAGTGACACTCCATCTCCAGAAAAAGGAAGAAGAAGAAGAAGATCCAGCTCAAATGAAGCACCTACTATGTGCCAGGCCTTGGCTAGGGTACTGCTTTCATGCTATGGATTCAGCTTCCTCATCTGTAAAATGGGCCTGATATTAGCACCTACTTCATAGCATTGTTAAGTGCTAAGGTGAGTTGAGGTTTGTAAAATTCCTTGAATACTGCCTGGCACATTCTAAAGACTCAGTGAGTGTGAGAAATGATCTCAGGCTGGGTGTGGTGGCTCACACCTGGAATCCCAGCACTTTGGGAGGCCAAGGTGGACAGAATGCTTGACCACAGGCGTTTGAGACCAGCCTGGGCAACATGGCGAAAACCTGTCTACAAAAAAAATATAGTAATTAGCCACTTGGGATGGTGTACACCTATAGTCCCAGCTACTCAGGAGGCTGACATGGGAGGATCACTTGAGCCCAGGAGGCGGAGATTACAGTGAGCCGAGATCACGCCACTGCACTCCAGCCTGGGCGACACAGAGCTACGCCTTCTCTCTCTCTTTTTTTTTTTGAGACAGTCTTGCTCTGTCACCCAGGCTGGAGTGCAATGGCACGATCTCGGCTCACTGCAACCTCTGCCTCCCGGGTTCAAGCGATTCTCTTGCTTCAGCCTCCTGAATGGCTGGGACTACAGGTGCCCACCACTATGGCTGGCTAATTTATTTTTTATTTTTTTATTTTTAGTAGAGACAGGGTTTCACCATATTGGCCAGGCTGGTCTTGAGCTCCTGACCTGTGATCCACCCACCTCAGCCTCCCAAAATGCTGAGATTACAGGCATGAGCCACTGTGCCCAGCCCAGACCTTCTCTCAAAGAAAAAAAAAAAAAGGAAAGACCAATTATCTCATTTAATTCTAATAACTACAAGCACAACTATTAACCCATGGGTCAGTGGGAAACCCCTGAGAATTCTCCACTCACTGCTAAGAATTTGAGGGTTGTCATAAAGGCCTAAATAGATTGGATGCTCAGACATCTCTGTGTAAAGACTTTCTTTGCTTTTAGCAGGTTGGGCATGCTGGCTCACGCCTGTAATCCCAGCACTTTGGGAGGCCGAGGCGGGTAGATCACGAGGTCAAGAGATCAAGACCATCCTGGTCAACATGAAACCCTGTCTCTACTAAAAATACAAAAAATTGGCCGGGCGTGGTGGCTCATGCCTGTTAATCCAGGCACTTTGGAGGCCAAGGCGGGTGGATCACCTGAGGTCGGGAGTTCAAGACCAGCCTGATCAACATGGTGAAACCCCGTCTTAAAAAAATAAATAAATAAATAAAAATTTTTTTAAAAAGTTTTAAAAAAATTAAAAAATAAAAATAAAAAAATAAAAGTACAAAAAATTAGCTGGGCATGGTGGCGCTTGCCTGTAATCCCAGCTACTCAGGAGGCTGAGGCAGGGGAATTGCCTGAACCCAGGAGGAAGAGGTTGCGGTGAGCCGAGATCACGCCATTGCACTCCAGCCTGGGTAACAAGAGCGAAACTCCGTCTCAAAAAAAAAAAAAGAAAAAAAAGAAAAAGAAAAACACAATTTGCCAACAGGGACCACCATGAACCTTCATTTGTCCAACAAATATCCTGGCAGTGAATCCCTCCCCCCCCTTCCCTCCCTCCTTCCTTCCTTCTTTCCATCCATCCATCCTGGTTTGTTTGTTTTTTTTTCCATGGATTTTCGCTCTTGTCACCCAGGCTGGAGTGCAATGGCACCATCTGGGCTCACTGCAACCTCCGTCTCCCAGGTTCAAGTGATTCTTCTGCCTTAGCCTTCCGAGTAGCTGGGATTACAGGCCACCGTGACCAGGATTACAGGTGCATGCCTGTAGTCCCAGCTACTCAGGAGGCTGAGGTGGGAGGATCGCTTGAGCTTGGGAACCTGAGGCTGCAGTGAGCCGTGATCGTGCCACTGCACTCCAGCCTGGGCGAGAGAGCAAACCCTGTCTTATAAAATACAATAAAATAGTCCAGAATGCTGTTCCTCAGAGGCTGGGCAGCAGGGGGAGGTGTGGGTGGGTTTGCCTGCATTCCACCAAAGGCAAATAGGGAAGGAGGGTGGGTGACGGGGCCACTTGGGGCCGCCTGTAACATATCCACTGCCCTGAGCGTTGCCACATTCTGGAATCATAGGCACTTTGCCTCTTGTAATATAGAGTTCCTTCTTTCTTTCTTTCCTTCTTTTCTTCTTTCTTTTCTTTTCCTTCCTTCCTTTCTTTCATTCTTTCTCTCTTCTTTCCTTCCCTCCCTCCCTCCCTCCTTCCCTCCCTCCCTCCCTCCTTCCCTCCCTCCCTCCCTCTCTCTTTCCCTCCCTCCTTCCCTCCCTCCCTCCCTCTCTCCCTCCCTCCTTCCTTCCTTCTTTCCTTCCCTCTCTCCCTCTCTCCCTCCCTCCCTCCTTCCTTCCCTCCCTCCCTCTCTCCCTCCCTCCTTCCTTCCTTCTTTCCTTCCCTCCCTCCCTCCCTCCCTTTCTCCCTCCTTCCCTCCCTTTCTTCCTTTCTCTCTTTCTTTCTTTCTTCTTGCCCTGTTGCCCAGGCTGGAGCGCAGTGGTGTGATTATAGCTCACTGCAGCCTCCAACTTCTGGTCTCAGGTGATTCTCCCGCTTCAACCTCCCAAGTAGCTGGGACTACAGGAGTGCACACCACCACGCCCAGCTAATTTTAAAATTCTGGCTAGGTGCAGTGGCTCACAGCTGTTATTCCAGCACTTTGGGAGGCCCAGGCAGGTGGATCACTTGAGGTCAGGAGTTTGAGACCAACCTGGCTAACATGATGAAACTCCATCTCTACTAAAAATACAAAAATTAGCCTGGCATGGTGATTCATGCCTATAATCTCAGCTACTCTGGAGGCAGGAGAATTTCTTGAACCTGGGAGGCAGAGGTTGCAGTAAGCCGAGAATTTGTCACGCACTCTAGCCTGGGTGAAAGAGCCAGACTCCGTCTCAAAAAAAAAAAAACAATTTTTTTTTTGTAGAGTCAGGGTCTTGCTATGTGGCCCAGGCCGGTCTTGAAATCCTGGCCTCAAGTGATCCTCCTGCCTCGGCCTCCCAGAGTGCTGGGTTTCCAGGCAGGAGCCTCCGTGTCTGGCCTCTGGCCCATTTTTAAAAGCCTATTCCTCTTGCTTCCTGCTGAACTCCCTTAAAACTTACTCCTCCATCTATTCCTCCCCTGAGACAGCCAGAGGGGACGTATGGTGATTACCGCTCAGAGCCCCACCCACCCACTGGAGAGCGCTGAGATTCTACAGCATTCAGGAGGACTGAAAGCAGCTGTTCTAAGATCCTAGGAGTCTACATTGTCAGTGATCCCACGATTCTGAGCCTCTCAGACCCCAGAGCTCAGGGATTCTCTGAGCTTGTCACGTCTGCCTGGGTCTTCCATAATTGCCCACAACAGATAATACAAGCGTCTGGAGGCAGAAACCATGATCCCTGTAATCCGTAGACCCAGGCAGAGGGACGGTCGCTGGCCGCCACCAGGCTTTTCCTAACAGCTTAATGAGAAAGTCAGAATTAAGTGGAAGTGGCACCCAGCACTCCCAGGGCTCAGCGAGGCCTCTCCGTTTTAAAGCCAAGGGTCGGCCAGGCACGGTGGTTCATGCCTGTAATCCCAGCAGTTTGGGAGGCCGAGGTGGGCGGATCACAAGGTCAAGAGATCGAGACCATCCCGGCCAACATGGTGAAACCTCGTCTCTACTAAAAATACGAAAATTAGCCAGGCGTGATGGCGCTTGCCTGTAGTCCCAGCTACTCAGGAGGCTGAGGCGGAAGGATCACTTGAACCCGGGAGGCGAAGGTTGCAGTGAGCTGAGATTGCCCCACTGCGCTCCAGCCTGGCGACAGAGCAAGACTCCATCTCAAAAACAAACAAACAACAACAACAAAAAGCCAAGGGTCCCCAGGCCTCCCTTTGACCTCCTTGGACAACCGGCAATTATGATGGGCGAGGCCTGGAACTCAGCTCGAATAGGGAGGTGACTGGGGCCGCGGTACCTAGTTCTTCAGGTTGAGCCAGCCCGCCCACCTTCCCCGGAGTCTGCACATCCCAGCCTGGACTCTCATTCTGCCACTACTCCTCTCTGGGCCTCAGTTTCCCTCCTTTGTGCGAGGAGGCCAAGGATCGTGCCAGCCTCCTGCTTTGCTGTGTTTGTTACGTGTAAATTTCGTGGCACGTGTATCCTGCCCTCGTCTCTCTTTGTGCACACGGATACCTTCCCAGAAAGGACGCTGCTGGCTTTACCTTTTTCAAGCAGCTTTTGTCAGAGAGCTCACACCATTTCACACTCTGACCCCCGCCAGCATGAGGCTGCTGTTCCCTCAAAACCCCGGCAATACAGTGAGTGAACGCTCAGACTTTTTCATCTGTGCCAGCCAGACAGATGAAAAGAAAAAAAAAGGTATTTCATGGTAGTTTTATTTTACATTTAGGTTACCATGAGCGAGAATGAACTCCCTTGCCTGTGCTCAGAAGGTACTTGTATTTCCTTTTCAAAAATCCGTTCATGTGTGGTGGTTTATGCTTGTAATCCCAGCACTTTGGGAGGCTGAGGTGGGAGGACTGCTTGAGTCCCAGGAGTTCGAGACCAGCCTGGGCAACATGGCAAAACCCTGTCTCTACTAAAAATACAAAAAAATAGCTAGGAGGGGTGGCACAAAGTTGCAGTGAGCCAAGATTGCGTCAGTGCATTCCAGTGTGGGAAACAGAGCAAGACCCTAGCTCAAAAACAAAACAAAAAAACCATTCATGTCTCTCACCCCTTTTTTGACTCACTTGTTAATCCATATTGATTTCTAGATGCTTTTTACATATTAAGAAGATCACTCTCTTGTCTATCATGTTTTGGAAAATTTCCCCCCTTGACGTTGCCTGTTGATGTTCTAGTATTTTTCTTTTTTTTTAGACCAAGTTTCGCTCTTGTTACCCAGGCTGGAGTGCAATGGCGCGATCTCGGCTCACCACAACCTCCGCCTCCTGGATTCAGGCAATTCTCCTGCCTCAGCCTCCTGAGTAGCAGGGATTACAGGCACGCGCCACCATGCCCAGCTAATTTTTTGTAGTTTTAGTAGAGACGGGGTTTCACCATGTTGACCAGGATGGTCTCGATCTCTTGACCTCGTGATCCACCCGCCTCAGCCTCCCAAAGTGCTGGGATTACAGGCGTGAGCCACCGCGCCCGGCCCTGTTTTGTTTTTTAAAGACAGGATCTCACTCTGTTGCCCAGCCTGGAGCGCAATGGTGCAATCTTGGTTCACTGCAATGTCTGCTTCCTGTGTTGAAGCGATTCTCCTGCCTCAGCCTCCCGAGTAGCTGGAATTACAGGCTCACGCCACCACACCTGGCTAATGTTTGTATTTCTAGTAGAGACAGGGTTTTACCATGTTGGCCAGGCTGGTCTCCATCTCCTGACCTCAGGTGATCCACCTGGCTTGGCCTCCCAAAGTGCTGGGATTACAGGAGCGAGCCACTGTGCCCAGCCTCTCACCCCTTTTTCAATTGGCTTGTTAATCCTTATTGATTTCCAGGTGTTCTTTACATATTAAGGAAATCAGTCCTTTGTCCATCATGTTTTGGAAAACTTTCCCTCTTGATATTGCCTGTTGATATTCTAGTATTTTTTTTTTCTTTTCTTTGTCTTCTTTTTTTTTTCTTTTTCTTTATTTCTTTTTTTTTTTTTTTAAAGATGGGGTTTCACCATGTTGGTCAGGCTGGTCTCAAACTCCTGACCTTGTAATCCCCAATCCCTGGGATTACAGACGTGAGCCACCACTCCCGGCGATCTAGTATTTTTTAATGTGTATATGTGTGTAGGAATTTTATATTTATATGTGGCCAGTTATTAATCTCTTTTTTTCTTGAGACAGTCTCATTCTGTCACCCAGGCTGGAGTGCAGTGGCGCCATCTTGGCTCACTGCAACATCTGCTTCCCAAATTCAAGTGATTCTCCTACCTCAGACTCCCAAATAGCTAGGATTACAGGCATGTGCTACTACGCCTGGAGAATTTTTGTATTTTTAGTAGAGACGGGGTTTCACCATGTTGTCCAGGCTGGCCTTGAACTCCTGACCTCAGACGATCCACTGACCTCGGCCTTCCAAAGTGCTGGGATTATAGGCCTGAGCTACCGTGCCCGGCCCAGTTATTAATCTTTTAATTAAAGGTTTCTTGGTTCAGTATGCTTTAACATTATTTTTAGTTTTAAGTCGTATGTTTTCCCTAATAGTTGTATAGTTTCTTTCACTGGGGGCAAGTGTTGAAGGGGACATTTGGAATTTAATTTCATTTGAGTTACCTTTACAATCTCCATGTGAAGAAAGAGCAGAAAAAAAAAAGTCTGGATGTGGTGGCTCCGGCCTCTCATCCCAACACTTTGGAAGGCCAAGGCAGGAGGATCGCTTGAGCTCAGGAGTTGGACACCAGACTGGGCAACATAGGGAGACCCTGTGTCTATTAAAAATAATAATAATTGGGCCGGGTGTAGTGGCTCACATGGTTAATCCCAGCACTTTGGGAGGCTGAGGCGGAGGACTGCTTGACGTCAGGAGTTCAAGACCAGCCTGGGCAACACGGCCAGACCCTGTCTCTACAAAAAGTACAAAAATGAGTTGGGCGTGGTGGCAGCGCCTTTAGTCCCAGCTACTTGGGAGGCTGAGGCGGGAGGATCGCTGGAGCCCGGGAGGTCGAGGCTGCAATGAGCCATGATTGTGCCACTGCCCTCCAGCCTGGATGACCGAGTGAGATTCTGTCCTTAAAAAGATCAAATAGGGCCGGGTGCGGTGGCTCATGCCTGTAATCCCAGCACTTTGGGAGGCCGAGGCAGATGGATCACGAGGTCGGGAGTTCAAGACCACCCTGGCCAAGATGATGAAACCCCGTCTCTACTAAAAATACAAAAAAATTTAGCTGGGCACGGTGGCGCACGCCTGTAATCCCAGCACTTTGGGAGGCCGAGACGGGCGGATCACGAGGTCAAGAGATCGAGACCATCCTGGTCAACATGGTGAAACCCCGTCTCTACTAAAAATACAAAAATTAGCCGGGTGTGGTGGCACACGCCTGTAGTCCCAGCTACCCAGGAGGCTGAGGCAGGAGAATTGCCTGAACCCAGGAGACGGAGGTTGCGGTGAGCTGAGATCGCGCCATTGCACTCCAGCCTGGGTAATAAGAGCGAAACTCCGTCTCAAAAAAAAAAAAAAAAAAAAATCAAATAAAGGGCCAGGTGCGGCGGCTCACGCCTGTAATCCCAACACTTTGGGAGGCCGAGGCGGGTGGATCATGAGGTCGGGAGTTCAAGACCACCCTGGCCAGGATGATGAAACCCCATCTCTACTAAAAATACAAAAAAAATTTATCTGGGCCTGGTGGCGCATGCCTGTAGTTCCAGCTACTCGGGAGGCTGAAGCAGGAGAATCGCCTCAACCCGGGAGGCGGAGGTTGCAGTGAGCCGGGATCGCGCCATTGCACTCCAGCCTGGGTCACAGGGTGAGACTCCATCTCAAAAATAAATAAATACACACGTAAAATAACGTGGCCCCCCCAGCCTCCCTCCCTGGCGCCTCCACCCTGTGACCCCCTGGACATTCCGGGATGACCGTGTCGCGCGCGACCACCCCGCCTCTAGACCCCCGGGCGCACTCTGGGGCCAAGAGTTGGGAGCGGACGCCTGAGCGGACTGTGGCACCCGCCCCGCCCCGCTGGGCCTGCCCCCTGCGTGCCGGGCGTGTCCGGGCGGGCGGAGCGCGGGCGTGGCGGGGGCGGGCGGCCGGGCCGGTCGGGCGGGTGCGCGGGGCGCGCGGGGCGCGCGGGGCCCGGGGCCGGAGCCGGGCGCACGCCATGGAGGGGCTGCGGCGGGGGCTGTCGCGCTGGAAGCGCTACCACATCAAGGTGCACCTGGCGGACGAGGCGCTGCTGCTGCCGCTGACCGTGCGGCCGCGGGACACGCTCAGCGACCTGCGCGCGCAGCTGGTGGGCCAGGGCGTGAGCTCCTGGAAGCGCGCCTTCTACTACAACGCGCGGCGGCTGGACGACCACCAGACCGTGCGCGACGCGCGCCTGCAGGACGGCTCGGTGCTGCTGCTCGTCAGCGACCCCAGGTGGCCGCGGGGCCCGGGTGGGGGGCGGCGGCCGGGGAGGCTGGCGCCCAGGGCCCGCGCCGCTTTCCCTCCTCGCGCTGCCCGCTCGGCCTCTCTCCCGACCCGGCCCTGCTGGTGTCGCTTCCGGGCTCTCAGTCTCTGCTGTTTTTCTCCGTCTCTTCTTGTTTCTGTCACTGTCGTTCGTCCTCGTTGCTCGCTGGTCTCTGCCTCTTGTCTCTCTTTGGTCTCTGTCTCTCTCATCTCTCTCCCTCTTCTTTTTGCCTCTTGTCTCTCTTTTTTTTGTTGTTTTGTTTTTGTTTTGGAGACGGAGTTTCGCTCTTGTTACCCAGGCTGGAGTGCAATGGCGCGATCTCGGCTCACCGCAACCTCCGCCTCCTGGGTTCAGGCAATTCTCCTGCCTCAGCCTCCTGAGTAGCTGGGATTACAGGCACACGCCACCATGCCCAGCTAATTTATTTTTGTATTTTTTTAGTAGAGACGGGGTTTCACCGTGTTGACCAGGATGGTCTCGATCTCTTGACTTTGTGATCCACGCGCCTCGGCCTCCCAAAGTGCTGGGATTATAGGCGTGAGCCACCGCGCCCAGCATCTCTCTCTCTTTTTTTTTTTATCTCTGTGCCTGTCTTTGTCCCTTTTATCTCTGTCTTTTGTCTCTCTCTTTCATCTTTGTCTCTCTCATCTCTTGTTTCTGTGTCCCTCGTCTCTGTCTCTCTCTTTTATCGCCGTGTCTCTCGCCTTTGTCTCGTCTCTCTCTCTTTTGTCTCTGTCTCTGCGTCTCTGCCCATTTGGTGTCTGTGTGTTTCCTCTCTGTGTGTCTCTCTGTGTCTCTCTCCGTCTCCGTCTCTGTCCCCGTCCCTGATGATTCTGTCGCCTGTCATTGCCTCTGAGTCTCTGGCCACTTCTGTCTCTGCCGTTTTCCTCCCTGTCTCTCCCTCGTCTCTGTCTCCCTCCCTCGTCTCTGTCTCTCTCCCCGTTTTGGTCTCTCCCTCTGTCTCTGCTCGTCTCTGTCTCTGCTGTTTTTCTTTCTCTGCGTCTGCCTCTTTTGTGTGTGTACATTTTCATCTCTGTTTTTCTCTGGGTCTCTCTCTCCTTGTCTCTCTGTCTCTGTGTCTCTGCTGTTTTCTCTCTCTGTCTCTCTCTTTTGTCTCTGTCTCTGTGTCCCTGTCCGTTTCTGTGTGTGCCTGCATCTCTCTCTGTGTCTCTGTGAGTCTCTCTTTTGTCTCTGTGTCTCCGTGTGTCTCTGCCCATTTTGGTCTCTGCTTTCTTCTCCCTGCGTGTCTCTCCGTTTCTGTCTCTGCTGTTTTTCTCTCTGTGTGTCTCTTTTGTCTCTGTTTCTCTGCGTGTCTCTGTCCATTTCTGTCTCTTCCCGCTGTGTGTCTCTCTCTGTGTCTCTGTCTCGATCATTTTGATCTCTGCTCTTTTTCTCTCTGTGTGTCTCAACATGTGTGTCTGTCTCTGGGTCTCTGTCTCTGTCTCTCTGGGTGTCTGCGCATTTGTCTCTGCTGGTTTTCTGTCTGTCTCTGGGTCTCTGTCTCTGTCTCTCTGGGTGTCTCTGTGCATTTCTCTCTGCTGGTTTTCTCTCTGTCTCTGGGTCTGTCTCTCTGTCTCTGTCTCTCTGGGTGTCTCTGCGCACTTGTCTCTGCTGGTTTTCTCTCTGTCTCTGGGTCTGTCTCTCTGTCTGTCTCTCTGGGTGTCTCTGTGCATTTGTCTCTGCTGCTTTTCGCTGTCTCCCTGAGGCCGTGTCTCTGTCTTCCTTCTCTGGCCTCCCGGTACCCCCTCATCTTTCGCACAGCCCTACTCTAATTTCTGCTGCCCACACTCAGACTTGGATATCTGGGTCCCCAAAGAGGTCTCCTGGCCATGATGACCTTCAAGAGAGGCGTCTTCTGGCCCAAGGAGGGGTGTGCAGAGAAGGGTGCTGGGGCCACGGGAACAGCTCACTGGAGGCCTGGGGCAGCTCTGGGAAACGGGTCGGGGGTGGCCGTGAGGTAGTGAAGATGGCAGAGCCTGGGACTGCCCCCTTGGGAGCGTCGAGCAGGAGAGGGACGGGGGCCATATGTATTACCCTGGATTTTATGGGGGTCACACTCACTGATCCTCTAGAGGCTTGAGTCACCAAGCCTGGGTTGACGTTTTGAGGGCAGGAGGCTCAGACGTCATCCTGTTGTTGCAGGAGGCTGAGGCTGGAGTGGGGGCGGGAGAGACCCCGTCTTGAGGGACGGTCTTAGGGCAGGAGGAGGCTGGGAGGATGATGAGGGATGGAGGTTCGGAGCTTGGGGCTGCGAGTGGGTGTTTTCTATGAGGTCTGGGGGCTGGATGACCCTCAGAAGTCTAGATTGTAATCATGCAGTACAGAGTCAGCATTTATGTGCGCCTACTGTGTGCCAGACTCCATGCTGGGCACTGAAATTCAGCACGGACCCTGTGAGACCGATCTCGCCTTCACAGAGCCTGCAGTCCTGTACCAAATAAAAGCATGGGTCAGCTCAGAGTCAGTGCTGTGGGGGACGCCTCGCCGGAAAGGTGTCATTTCAGGCTGTGATGTGAAGGAGGTGGTTAAACAGAGTCAGGGAAGGGCCTTCCAGGCAGTGGAAGAGCCTGTGCAAAGGCCCTGAGGCAGGACCACACCTGGCATGTTGGAGGAACAGCGAGGAGACCTGTGTGGCGGGAGCAGAGTGAGCGAGGGGAGAGAGGGAGGAGGGGAGGGCAGGGAGACAGGGCAGTTCATGCAGCGCCTTGTGGACTGCAGGGAGGAGTTGCCCTTTGACCCCGAGGGAGGTGGGAGCCATGGAGGGCTGTGGGCAGGGAGGGATGGAACCTGACTCGGTGCTCACAGGCGCCCCCTGGCTGCAGCAGAGAGAACAGACTGTGGTGGGGGAGGGCTGGAGACAGGAGACCAGGGTGCAGGTCCCAGTGAGCCGTGCTGGCGGCAGAGGAGCCTTCAGAGGAGACAGTTTTGGCCGGGCGTGGTGGCTCACACCTGTCATCCCGGCACTTTGGGAGGCCGAGGTGGGCGGATCACCTGAGGTCGGGAGTTCGAGACCAGCCTGGTCAACATGGGAAAACCCATTCTACTAAAAATACCAAAATTAGCTGGGCACGGTGGTGTGCACCCGTAATCCCAGCTACTCGGGAGGCTGAGGCAGGAAAATCGCTTGAACCTGGGAGGTGGAGGTTGCAGTGAGCCAAGATCACGCCACTGCACTCCAGCCTGGGCAAGAGTGAGACCCTGTCTCAAAAAAAAACAACAGTTTCAACCTCCTCTGGGCTGCCACCCCACCCAATGCCCTGCCCTTGGCCCCACCCCTGACCACACACACAGCTGGGGTCAGTGACAGAGTCCAGTTCTGTCTTCCCCAACAGACAGTGGCCCCTATCCGCCTTTGCTGTTCACTGGCTATGTGTCCCGAGGCAGCCAACCCACCCTCTCTGGGCATCAAATGGGTCCTGACCCGTCCCATACCTGCAGAGGCAGAGCAGGGGCTGCTGGCTGGTGGTGCAGCACCAGCTGGGGAGGCCTCAGTTTCCCCATCTGAGAAATGAGAAAAACACGTCAGACCTGTTGGCCCAGACAGTACCCTAGGGTGAGAGAAGCCGTGTGGGCTGCTCGGGACAAACCCCCCGGGGCCCCTCTCACTTCCGGGTAGATTCGGCACCCTCTTCTCCCAGCTCCTGTTTCTACACGCTGTGAAATGCAGTAGCGACAACATTTTCTGCCTCGAGGCAGCAGCGTCGCAGGGAGACAGTTGTCACAGGAGCCAGCAGGCCATGTTTGAGACCCTATGAGATGCTAAGGGCTTTTTTTTTTTTTTGAGACGGAGCCTCACTCCATCGCCCAGGCTGGAGTGCAGTGGCACCATCTCGGCTCACCACAACCTCTGCCTCCCGGGTTCAAGTGATTCTCCTGCCTCAGGCTCCCGAGTAGCTGGGATTACCGGTGCCCGCCACCACACCCGGCTAATTGTTTATATTTTTAGTAGAGACGGGGTTTCACCGTGTTGGCCAGGCTGGTCTCGAACTCCTGACCTGAGGTGATCTGCCCGCCTCGGCCTCCCAAAGTGCTGGGATTGCAGGCGTGAGCCACCGCGCCCGGCCGGGTGCTGTGGTCATTGGCGGTTTGCGGGTGGAAGAACTGAGGCAGAGCAAGGTTTAGCTGGGAAGGGGCGGAGCCTGGTTGAATCCCAGCTTTAGAGCCACGCCCTTCATCACTAACCCTCCTGCTTCGTTGGCGGGAACACGTGTTATTAGCAGGGTTTCCACTGGCATCAGTCTGTTCCTCTCTTCCTCCCAAGCCCCTATATTTGTTCTTTGGCTGCTTCCATCAGCTCTGCCTTTAAAGTCTAACCAGAATCCACCCACTTCTCAGCCCCCAGACCAGCCCAGTCACCCTCACCCAGGTCCAAGTCTCCTGCCCTTGTCCCCTACAAGTCTGTCCTCCCACTAGCAGGTGCCAGAGGGCGCCTGTGAGCCCCCGAGTCAGGGCCCCTCCTTCCTCGGCCCGCAGCCCTCCATGGCTCCTACCTCCCTCAGGGTCAAGGCCCAAGCCCTTCCCCATGCTTGCAAGACCTGGATGACCTGCCCGATTCCCTCCCTGCTTTCCCCTCCTCCCTCTCTCCCCCTTGCTCACTCTGCTCAAGCCACACAGCCCTCCTCATTGCCTTCAGGCCTCTGCAAAGGCTGTTCCTTCAGCCTGGAATGCTGTTCCCTCATGTTCCCACCTCCCTCTCTCCCTGCAGCCCTCCCTGACCATTCCTGTTTAAAACTGCATTCCAGCCAGGCGGGGTAGCTCACACCCATAATCCCAGCACTTTGGGAGGCTGAGGCAGGTGGATCACGAGGTCAGGAGTTCGAGACCAGCCTGGCCAAAATGGTGAAACCCCCTCTCTACTAAAGATACAAAAATTAGCCAGGCGTGGTGATGCATGCCTGTACTCCCAGCTACTCGGGAGGCTGAGACAGGAGAATTGCTTGAACCTGGGAGGCGGAGGTTGTAGTGAGCCGAGATCCCACCATTACACTCCATCCTGGGCGACAGAGTGAAACTCCTTCTCTTAATAAATCAATAAATAGCCGGGCGCAGTGGCTCACGTCTGTAATCCCAGCACTTTGGGAGGCCGAGGCAGGTGGACCACGAGGTCAGGAGTTCGAGACCAGCCTGGTCAACGTGGTAAAACCCCATCTCTACTAAAAATACAAAAATTGGCCGGGCATGGTGGTGGGCACCTGTAATCCCAATTACTCAGGAGGCTGAGATAGGAGAATCGCTTGAACCCAGGGGGCGGAGGTTGCAGTGAGCCGAGACTGTGCCACTGCACTCCAGCCTGGGTGACAGAGGGAGACTCCGTCTCAAAAAAAAATAATAATAATGAAAACATTGCATTCCACTCCATCCCTGCTCTCTCTCTCCCCATTGCTTGTCAGCATCTCACTTCTCTCCATTTTACTTATTTTTGTCACCTGTCTCCTGCAGTAGGCTGTAGACTCCACGAGGGCACTGCCATCCATCTTGTTCACTGCTGGATTCCCAGTTCAGTGCCTGGCACGCAGTAGGTGCTCAGTAAATATTAGTGGGATGCGTTGTCTCTGGAGGGAAGGAGTGGGCTGCTCAGGATATTTTTCCAGAGCTCTAGCAGTGCCTGGATGCAGGGGAGGGAATCTCCGGGTTGGAGGTGAGCCCTGGCTGGTACGGGAAAAGGCACCAGGCAGACACTGGGCAGAACAGGGAAGCCTTGAATGCCAAGGCAAGGGCTGTGTTTTTCCTGAACCTGGGTCTTTCTGTCTCCCTCTTTCAGGTAGCCTGGGTTGGAGGAGGCAGAGCCATGACCGAGCGGACCCAGGTACTGGCTGAAGGAATACGCTGGGGTAGGGGGCACTTTTGGAAGGTACTTCTTCTGCCTCCTGGGAGCCTCGATCTCACTCCAGGTAAGTCATTCTAGTAGTTGAGACAGAGAAAGGACCGTAGAGATTGTGGAGACCATAGGTGGGGAAACTGAGGCCCAGAGAGGAGAAGAGACCAGAAGTTATTGACCATCACCCCCGTCCATACACCTATGCTTCAGCCCCTAGAGTAGGGACATGGCCTTGGTGTCTCTCACTTCTCTTTGGACTAACGTGGACCAGAGCCGTGTTGCCCCTGACTTGCCGGGTGACCTTGGAAAAATTGCTTCTCCTCTCTGGGCTCTGTTACCTGTCTCCTTACAGTGAAGGATTGAGCTTCAGTTTGGTTTCACTGCGCTCTTTGCCTGCAATTCCTGTGACTGCCATCAGGTGGCAGAAAACAGCCAAGTTTAATAGGGGCCATCCCTGTTCCTCTTAAAGGATACCAGGGACATCCACCGGAGGGGCTGGCTGCGGTGTCACTGTCCACATCAGGGATGTTAGGTAACAGGGAAGGCGAACTGGCTGGCAAACCGGTGCGTCGCCTTTCCCTGGGCCTGGATTGAAACAGGTTCATTCCTCCCGTTCTGTTGTTCCAGGGTCTGGGCTCCCAGGAGGACGGTGAAGCCCTGGCCTGACCAGCTGATGCACGCTGCTTCAGACACTCCTGCCGGAGCCCCAGTCCCTTCCAGACCTAGGACGTTTGTGCTCCTGCCCAGCCTACCAGGAGGGAGCCTTGAGCCTTTCAGCTCTGCTGCGTGACTTTGAGGCTTTGACTCCCCTCTTGGGGCCCCGGGTGCCCTGTCTTCAGTGAGAAGCACTGGCCACTGTGGAAGGCTCCCAGGGACAGCCAGAGGGCATCTCATGAAGGGAAGCACAGGGGAGAGGAGGAGCACTCGGAGGCACATCCCCTCTTGCCCACGACATTCTCCCAGCAACACCTTTGCCCAAGCTGTGCCCCCTGCCTGGAGCACTTTCAGCCTCTTCTCTGCAGCTCCAATCCACCTGGGGTTGCAGCCTCCTCCAGGAAGTCTTCTCGAATTCCCTCCTTCCCAGGCAGAGAGCACCTAGCCCTCATTGGGGCCCCCACAGGCCCTTTGTGCAGTGCACAGCCCTGGCTGGAGGAGCAGCCAGTCCTGCCCGAGCTCTCCAGTGACTAAGTGGGGAGATGCCGTCATCCCAGCTCCTTCTCAGGCCTCCAACAGCAGGCACCAGTGCCCACCCCAAGGGCGGTTTCCCCTTCCCCTTAAATCCGGATGCCTCGCTGTCTGCCAAGGGTCTTGGGGTGGTGGGGGAGGGGGTCTCCAGCGCAGGCGGATCTGGGGGTGGGGAACTGGGCATCTCGGGGCTTTGCAGGGAATGCGTTGTGGGAATTCCAGGTGGAGACCCTCAGGGTTGCACCTCTGACCTGCAGCCACGCCACCATTGCTCGGCCCCTGGGGAGGGGATTGGGGGAGGGGGCACAGGGGCCGTGTATGTCTTCCAGGGCCATGTTCCCTCTCCAGCCACCACGGGCAGAGGCGCCAGACCTGGAGCCTGAGAAGAAAGAATTTACTTTTTTTTTGAGATGGAGTCTCACTCTGTCGCCCAGGCTGGAGTGCAGTGGCACGATCTCTGCTCACTGCAACCGCTGCCTCTCGGGCTCCAGCGATTCTCCTGCCTCAGCCTCCCAATTAGCTGGGATCAGGCCACCACGCCCGGCTAATTTTTTGTACTTTTAGTAGAGACGTGGTTTCACTGTGTTAGCCAGGACCTGACCTTGTGGTCCCCCCCGCCCCTCGGCTTCCCAAAGTGCTGGGATTACAGGCCTGAGCCACCGCTCCCGGCCAGGAATAATGTTTTTTTTTTTTTTTTTTGAGACAGAGTTTCGCTCTTGTTACCCAGGCTGGAGTGCAATGGCGCGATCTCGGCTCACCGCAACCTCCGCCTCCTGGGTTCAGGCAATTCTCCTGCCTCAACCTCCTGAGTAGCTGGGATTACAGGCACGCGCCACCACGCCCAGCTAATTTTTTGTATTTTTAGTAGAGACGGGGTTTCACCATGTTGACCAGGATGGTCTTGATCTCTTGACCTCGTGATCCACCCGCCTCAGCCTCCCAAAGTGCTGGGATTACAGGCGTGAGCCACCGTGCCCGACCAGGAAGAATGTTTTAATGAAGAGTCCTGTTGGCTGCAGGGCTCAGAGCACGGACAGGTGGACGTGTAATCGCCACCACCGGGACAGCTGTGCCCAGACTGTGCGTTTGCTTAGCTCGGGGACGGCCGGGCGGGCTCCTGCTCGCCTCCCCTCAGAGCATCCGCTAAATGGGGGGCATCTCCCCTCCAACTCCTGCTTGACCGAGAGGAGGGGGAGATGGAGGGGAGACAGAGAGAGAGGGGCCCCCTTTCACTCCGGGGGGCAGAACTGCCCAAGCTGCTTTGCAGAGTGACTTGGGTCTTGCTGGCCCCCGGGTGTGCCTGGAGGGGGGTCTTCCTATCCCCCCCTCCTGCCCTTGGTGCCTAGCCCAGGACCCTGTCTCCAGAGACCCCACTCTCTGCCCCCTGGAGCTCCTCCTAGAGCAGAGTCTTCTGCTGTCTGTTCTGCAGAGGGTAAACTGAGGCCCACGGAGGTTGTCAGGGACACAGAGCAGAGGGAGGCAGCCCAGATCCCTGCTCATGTGTGGTTTGCGCCTCTGCTAACAGCTGGGTCACACGTGTCTGTCTCGAGCCTGGGTCCCCTCCGGCACTCATTTCTCTGTGCTTATTCAGGGACCTGCCTCCATCAGGGCTTGGCTGGAAAATGGGGCATTTAGTAATCTCCCCAGTTCGATTCCTTGGTCCCTGCTCCGTGCTGGGACCTGCGCACGTCTCTTTGGAGCTGCATCTCACTCAGCGGAGGCCAGGATGACGGCCCATTTCAGAGATGGCGTTCGGCTTGCCTGGGGTCACCACCCACTGGACTGGTGACCCAGCAGCCTCTGAACCGAGGGGTCCCCAGCCCAGGCCGGGAGCTGGTGGAGGAAGTGGGGAAGGGTTTCCTGCTTCTCGACTTGGGGTGGAGGTGGGAGAAAGCATTTTCAGGGCGTTTTGACATTTAACAAACAGTATGCAAATTGCATGCAGATTACATGCAAATCATCACCCATTTCTTAAGCCTCGACAGTGCTGGCTGGCGTGTTCTGAAATAATAATGTTGGGCCTGTCTCTTGGTGATGACCTGGGGAGGGAGGTGCACAGCCTTCTCCTTCCTCCCTCTTCCCATCCTAGCCCATCCCTCCTCCTTCGCCCCCTTCCTTCCCTCTCCGTCCCCATCTTCCATTTTTCTCTTCCTCCTTTGCATCATTTGTCAAAGGCCTCCCTGGCCTGAGATAAACATAAGCTGAATGGTTTTGGGTCTGGGGAAGGCTCACACTGACTCTTCCCGCTCCTCCAGTCTGTCTTTCTCCTGCTCCTCCATCCACATGTCCCTGAGTTCTGGCCACAGTCCCTCCACATGGTTTGCATGTCTCACTGCCTTTGTTTGGCAAGCTCCTATTCATCCTTCAAAGCCCTAGCTTCAATACCCACTTCTTCATGCAGCCATTTAATATCCTTCAAGAAGAGCCTACTTCCCTCGTGGTTTCTGCTGCTTCCAGTTTTGCCTCTGACTCACTCGGGGATCTACCGAACTGGGAGGTCCGTGTCTCCTCTGAGCAGTCAAGAGTCATCGCTACTGTCTGGTCGCAGCATCACTCAGCTTGGAACTAGATACAGAGATGCTGTTTTGAGAGTGTGCTGAAGAAAAGATTAAACGTTTGTTTGAAAACACGATCGAGTCTAAGCTTCCTGACTTGGCCCTGAAACTCTCTTGGGCTTCACTCTCCCCCAGCTATGGTTTTGATCACGTCCGTCACCTTCCTCTCTGTCCCCTCCAGGCCTTTGCACAAACTGTTACGCCAGGTGACCCCTGCCAGCCCCCTCCCATCTCGGGGCTGTGAAACCCGGGGAAGCCCGCCTGCTCCTTGCCAGGGCCTCTCAGACTCCGGGCTCCACCCTGAGCAAGTCTGGGCCGTGAGGAGTTTCAGGTGAGACTTGGCAGCCACCATCTGGCTGGGGCCCGCGGCGTCCTCGGGAGGGGCCACTTCCCGCCTCGGCCGCCCACCTAGTTGGTGCTCCAAGAAGGTTCCAGGGAATCCTCCTAGCGGGCAAGTGAGTCCAGGTGGCTCCCTGAGAAGACCTCAGTGGTTTAGCCAGAAACTGCCAGCACCTGGAGTTCCCGCCCCCGTCCCGCCCTGCCTCTCTTCTCTTTCTGTGTGACTCCAGGCTGGGCTCTGGCATTCTCTTAACTCTGAGCATTCATTCAATGCGAGATATCAAGACAGACGCTGCTCCGGCTGCCACAGACAGTGGGACAGGTTGTTGACTGCACAAGAGGACCCAGCTGCAGAGGTGAGAGGGCCCCGGGAAGGAGCCTTTCTTTGTAATTCATCCAGCAGCTCCCCAAGTTAGTGCTCGTTCTGACCTTGCCACCTTTCTTTCTCTTTCTCTTTCTCTCCTCTCCTTTCCTCCCTCTCTGTGTCTCAGTCTCTTACGTTATTTTCTTTTCATTGAGACGGGGTCCAGGCTGAAATGTGGTGGCATAATCGGATCACTGCAGCCTCAACCTCCCCAGCTGAAGCGATCCTCCCGCCTCAGGCTCTTGAGTAGCTGCGATTCTAGGCACACGCCACCACACCCAGCTCATTTTTAAATTTTTGTGGAGATGGGGTTTTGCCATGTTGCCCAGGCTGTTCTCGAACTCGTGGGCTGAGCTGTCCTCCCACCTCAGCCTCCCAAAGTGCTGGGGTTGCTGGTGTGAACCCCCGTGCCCCGCATCTTTTTCAGCTGCTCCCTGTTGCTGTTTCTCTCTGTGGTTCTGTTTCTATCTCAGTATCTCTGCCTCTGTTCCAGGTCTCTCAGTTGGTCTTCCTCTCGGTCTCTGTCTCTCTCCGTGTCTCTGTATTCTTTTTCTCAAATTTCCTATTGAAAAAGACACCTCTTTCCCTGGACCAGGCTCGGTGGCTTCTGACTGTAATCCCAGCACTTTGGGAGGCCGAGGCAGGACGATTGCTTGAGCCCAGGAGTTTGAGACCGGCCTGGGAAACACGGCGAGACCCAGTCTTTACAAAAGCATTTAAAAATTAGCTGGGGCTGGGCATGATGGCTCACACCTGTAATCCTAGCAATTTGGGAGGCCGAGGCGGGCAGATCATCTGAGGTCAGGAGTTCGAGACCAGCCTGACCAATATGGAGAAACCCTGTCTCTACTGAAAATACAAAACTATCTGGGCTTGGTGGCGCGTGCCTGTTATCCCAGCTACTCAGGAGGCTGAGGCAGTGAGCCGAGATTGCGATATTGCACTCCAGCCTGGGTGACAGAGCAAAACTCTCTCTCAAAAAAAAAAAATTAGCTGGTGTGGTGGCATGCCCCTACGGTCCCAGCTACTTGGGAGGCTGAGGCAGGAGGATCACTTGAGCCTGTTGAGTTTGAGACTCCAGTGAGCTATAATCATGCCACCGCACTCCAGCCTGGGGTGACAGAGCGAGACCCTGTCTCTAAAATAAATACATAATTAAGAAATATAACATTACATTTTAAAAAATAAATGATGAAAACGAGTTGGCTGGGCACAGTGGCTCATGCCTGTGATCCTAGCACTTTGGGAGGTCAAGGCTAGAGGATCGCTGGAGGCTAGGAGTTCGAGACCAGCCTGGGCAACATGGCAAAACCCCATCACTACTAAAAATACAAAAACCATAGCCAGGCGTGGTGGTGCACACCTGTAATCCCAGCTACTCCAGAGGCTGAGGTGGGAGAATTGCTTGAGTCTGGGAGGCAGAGGCTGCCGTAAGCCGAGACTGTACCACTGCACTCCAGCCTGGGTGACAGAGTGAGATCCCATCTCTCTCTCTCTCTCTCTCTCTCACACACACACACACACACACACACAATTAAAAGAGCCCCCTTTCCTTCTGATATCCTGGGGATGACCTCTGGGGTGTTTTCAGAAGCTGCTGGGGTCATGCATTCCACAGTCCCTGATCAAGCACCTCCAGTGTGCAGGGTTCTGAGGACAGCAGGGTGACCGGGACACCCAGTCAAACCCCCCACGAAGCTCACACCCACAACAAAAGAAACGGAAGCTGGAGGGCAGGTGCATGGCCCCTGAGACTCCCCGGAAGCCCCTTCCACACGCAACCTTCCCGAGTGACCTCGGGTGTTCTTCGTCCCTCGCTGGGCCTCAGTTTCCCTGCCTGCTCAGGGAGGGAGGGATTTGGGATGGCCAGGCCAGGAGCTGCTTGCATGACATTGGCTGTTTGCTGGCAGAGAAATCCTGACTCATCCCCGTTCCAAATGGATTTGAAAGAACCCTCAAAAGGGAAAACAGTCATAAGGAAAAAAAAACAAAAAAAACTCAGAGCCAAACACCTGGCCTTGCAGGGTGACGCAGCTGGGGTGGAAGCAGCCTCACTACCACCCCTTGGATCATCAGGGAAACTTACCCATCTCTTTCCTTGATGGCTCCTGGCTATCTACTGAAGGCTGCTGACCTCACTATGAGGGCTCCAGGCCTGGCCCTGAGGTCTCCTGACTTGGCACTGACCTCACACTTGTGCTTTGAGCTTCAGATCTACTAAACCCCTTCCTGGGCCTCAGCCACAGGGTTTTTTTCATGGACTATGTCTTTTCTTTCTTTCTTTCTTTCTTTTTGAGACAGAATCTAGCTCTGTTGCCCAGGCTGGAGTGCAGTGGCACAGTCTTAGCTCACTGTGCCCTCGGCCTCCTGGGTTCAAGTCATCCTCCTGCCTCAGCCTCCCAAGTAGCTGGGACTACAGGCATGTGTCACCACGCCCAGCTAATTTTTGGTTTGTTTGTTTTTTTGCTTTGCTCTCTTGTTTCTTATTTGTTATCTTTGCCGGGCTAATTTTTGTATTTTTAGTAGAGATCGGATTTCACCACGTTGGCCAGGCTGGTCTTGAACTCCTGACCTCAGCCTCCCAAAGCGCTGGGATTACAGGCGTGAGCCACCTCGCCCGGCCTGTGTGGGCTATTTCCATATATGAAATACCCTCTTCCAACCTTTGACCTTTCACCCTGTGATTTGCAGGTCATGTTCCTGTTGTTTTGTATTCTCACAACATCTTGTTCTTTTCCTTTGAGCATTAATTATTTATATTATTATTCATTCGATGTATGTTTTCCCGACTAGCCCGTGGGCAGCAGGAGGAGCGGGAAGAGGTCTGGTTTGGTCACTGCTGCAGCGCACGACGTGTAATAACCCAGCGTCAGGGAGGGGTGGGGAGCCAGGGACACCCATACTCCCTCCCCATCCCAGTTCCTGCCACCACTGTGCCTTGGTCCAGGTGACCAAGGCTTGGGATTGGGATTCCAGGCACTCTGGCTCCTGCCGCTGTGATAAATGGGGAGAATTCAGAATTAATTATTGAGTGCTCCGCCGAGCCGGCCCGATTTGGGCAGATAAAGAGTGTGGGCGCCACTGCGTCTGCTCAGCGTTTCTCAGGAGTTTATTAGAGGTTGGGAGGCAGTTGGCTGAGAGGGGAGGTCTGGAAGGCGTCGGAGCCAGGTGGAGCTGCTGGGTGCGAGGCTGTGGCTCTGCTGGGCCACTCTGGGCAACACACTCTCCCTCTCTGAGCCTTGGTTTTCTCATTTGGAGAAAGGGAAGTTAAAAAAAAACAATCCTATCGCAGCGTTTTGGGAAGCTGAGGTGGGCGGATCACCTGAGGTCAGAACTTGGGGATCAGCCTGGCCAACATGGCAAAACCCCGTCTCTACTAAAAATATACAAATTAGCCTGGTATGGTGGCGCACGCCTGTGGTCCTAGCTACTCGGGAGGCTGGAGTGTGAGGATCACTTGGATCCAGGAGGCGGAGGTTGCAGTGAGCCGAGATTGCGCCACTGCATTCCAGCCTGGATTACAGAGCAGATCCTGTCTCCAAAAAAAAAAAAAACCAAACCCAATCAAAAAACTGCAGAATCCGTGAGTTGACTGGAGGCCTCATTCTGTCCTCCACCTAGCTGGATAAAATGGTGTGAGAATCAGCGGCAGACTCCCTGTCTCAAGGCAGATTTGTCTCCCTTAGACGCTGAAAGATGCCAGATGGCAAACGAGTCTCAGTTGTAAGAACTTATCTTAGACAACAACCACAAAGGACTGATCATCGGCTTGAACTACTTCCTTTTCCTTCAGATTCCAGATTGCTTGATCTTGCCACAAGGGGCACAGCGCTCTCTGGTGGTCAGTGCAAAGCCTGCAGCATCTTAGAAATGCAAATATGAGGCAGCACTCTGGGAGGCCAAGGCGGGAGGATCACCTGAGGTCAGGAGTTCAAGACCAGCCTGGCCAACATGGTGAAACCCTGTCTTATAAAAAAAGAAAAAAAAAAGAAAAGAAAAGAAATGCAAATATGATCAATATGGGCAATTAAATATTTCCTGGTAGCTACAAGAAAAAACAGTAAAAAGAAACAGGAGGGCAGGGTGCGGTGGCTCACGCCTGTAATCCTAGAACTTTGGGAGGCTGAGGTGGGCAGATCGCCTGAGCTCAGGAGTTCGAGACCAGCCTGAGCAACATGGCGAAACCCCATCCCTACTAAAATACAAAAGAAATTAGCCTGGTGTGGTGGTGCACACCTGTGGTCCCAACTCCTCAGGAGGCTGAGGCAGGAGGACCACTTGAGGCAGGGCGGTTGAGTCTGCAGTGAGCCGTGATTGTGCCATTGCACTGCAGCCTGGGTGACAGAGTAAGAACTCGTCTCAAAAAAAACCAAAAAAGTCACGATGATTATGAAATCATATACAATGAACATAATATCTAAGTGTGAAGTGAATGACAGGCTCTGACCCTGCGTTTGCTCGACCCCGCCTCACCAGGCTCACCCTAATTCCTGGTGCGGGTGTACACCTGGGGGAGGCCGTTCCTCTCAAGCAACCTTCTGATTAAACCTTAATTCCTGATGATTAAGCCCAGGGAACTGGGGACCTGTCGGCTCAGCAGGAGGGAGGCTCTGGCAGGGGTGAGCCAGGCCCGGCCTCCCCGGGGGAGAGGGAGGCCGGGAGGGAGGCTGCTGAGTGGCTAGAGAGGAAGCTGGAATTTAATTAGCCCCTCAGGATTAATTACCGGGCTCAGGAACAGTTGAGAAATCTATTACTGTGAGCGGTTCCTGGTTCCAGGCTTCCTTCATTCTCACCATCACTTTTCTCTAAAGCGACTCCTCCTCCCATTGTTATCTGACAAAATATATTTATTTTTAAAATGCACCCTTTATGTCCTGCCATGAAAACCCAGATATATATCTTTTTTGAGTAGAGTAGATGCTGTATATAAATTTGGGGGAATATATACATTGAAATGAATTTATAACTGTTAAAAGAAAATGATCTACACCAGCTTGCTTGGTGCTACGGTTGCAGAAACTGCTCTGCACGCACTGAGCACGTGCCAGGGGTTTACACACTCTCCTCATCTCAAAAAATTTTTTTTTGAGACGGAGTCTCGCTCTCTTACCCAGGCTGGAGTGCAATGGCACCATCTCAGCTCACTGCAACTCCACCCCCCGCCTCCTCTCTGCAGAGACTTAAAGTTGCTATCAGCAGGCTGTTGGGGAGATTTCACCATCTCCTGGGGGCCGGGGACCACGGTCAGGGAAAGAATTTCACGGGTACAGGGCCAGGTGGTGGAAGTCCGGGAATGACATCCTGACACCGTTTTCCCTGCCCCCAACAAGACTGTCTCCAGTCACCATCATCCCATCTCCTGGATGGGAAGACTGAGGCCCAGAGAGGAGAGGAGCAGGCCTGAAGTCACCCTCCTCTCTCACGCCATCCAAAAGCCGAATACCTCATGATGCTTCCAGCCTAGGCTTTGACCCCAGCCCCAGCTCCCATCCAGGGGTCTGCCCTAGAGAGTTCCATGTTCATGAAGGTATGAGTGGCTAAGAGTGACTAAAAGTGGTCTTTTTTTTCTTTTTCTTTTTTTTGAGATGGAGTCTCACTCTGTCACCCAGGCTGGAGTGCAGCGGCACGGTCTCGGCTCACTGCAACCTCCACCTCCTGGGTTCAAGCAATTCTCCTGCCTCAGCCTCCTGAGTAGCTGCGATTACAGGTGTGCACCACCACGCCCGGCTGATTTTTGTATTTTTAGTAGAGATGGGTTTTCACCATGTTGGTCAGGCTGGTCTCGAACTCCTGACCTTGTGATCCGCCGCCTTGGCCTCTCAAAGTGCTGGGATTACAGGTGTGAGCCACTGCAACAGGACTTTTTTATTTTTTATTTTTGAGGCAGGGTCTCGCTCTGTTGCCGAGACTGGAGTGCAGTGGTACAATCACAGCTCACTGCAGACTCTACCTCCTGGGCTCAAGCGATCCTCCTGCCTCAGCCTCCTGAGGAGTCGGGACTACACCCCTGCACCACCGTAAGTTTTTAATTTCTTTTTGGTGCAGATGGGACCCCACTGTGTTGTCCAGGCTTGTCTTGACCTCTTGGCCTCAAGTGATCCTCCCTCCTGAACCTCCTAAAAATGTTGGGATTACAGGCGTGAGCCACCTCACCCAGCCCGATAACGGTCTTAATGGAGCCATTAGGTCCTCCAGGCTCTGTGCCCTCCCCTCTGTGCCACTTGGGCAGGTCACTGGCTCTCAGCCTCAGTTTCCCTCCCTTGTAAAATGGGAGGATGATGGTTTTTGGAGTGGGAAGCAAATGCCCACGAGGCTCAACGGTGTCCATCAATTTGCAGATGTTTCTAGACCTAAAGGACGTTTCCCTCATCCGCAGCCTCTCCACCTCCCCAAACTCCAAAGACCCCAGAACCGTCCCCCTATGATGGGAACCCCACCCAAGCTGGGCCATGTGGGGTCCAGAGACTCAGTCCTGAGAGGGCTCCCAGTCCGGGAGAGACAGAACCTGATAGGCATGTTCACTGCAAACTGCACTGATGGGTTCCCATCAGTAGCCCGAGTGCTGGAAATACAGCTACGGTGCCCGAGTGCCCGATGGCGCTGTGGATGAGGGAGTCTGGGACTTAGTGATGGGAGGTTGGAATGGTGGCTTCCCACGAAGGTGTGACCACTGATGGTGGCAGCTTATTTTATTTTTATTTTTATTTTTTTGAGACTGAGTTTCGCTCTTGTTGCCCAGGCTGGAGTGCGATGGTGCAATCTCAGCTCACTGCAACCTCTGCCTCCCGGGTTCAAGCGATTCTCCTAGCTCAGCCTCCAGAGTAGCTGGGATTACAAGCGTGCACCACCACGCCCAGCTAATTTTTGTATTTTTTAGTAGAGACGGGGTTTCACCATGTTGACCAGGATGGTCTCGGTCTCTTGACCTCGTGATCCTGAGCCACCGTGCTCGGCCTCTTTTTTTTTTTTTTTTAAGACAGAGTCTTGCTCTGTCTTCCAGGCAGGAGTGCAGTGGCACGATCTTGGCTCCCTGCAGCCTCCACCTCTCAAGTTCAAGCAATCCTCCTGCCTCAGCCTCCCAAGTAGCTGTGATGACAGGTGTGAACCACCACACCGGTTAATTTTTAAGCTTCTTGTAGAAATGGGGTCTCGCTGTGTTGCCCAGGCTGGTCTTGAACTCCTGGCCTCAAGTGATCCTCCCTCTTTGGCTTCTCAAAGTGCTGGGATTACAGGCGTGAATTACCGTGCCGGCTGTTAGCAGCTGCTGGAGATGGGGCTGGATGGAGAGTCCCCTTTCGTGTCCCTTATGGTGCTGCCACCTTCATTCTGGGACTCCTGAGCCTGGAGCCTTCTCCAGGCCCAAGGGCCCCCCACACCTGGAGAGCCCCAAGGACCACACACACGTGCACGCGGGGACACACGTGTACCTGCCAAAGACGTGCGCGGGCCCCACACAGCTGTGTTCCCACAGCCCTGCCCAGCGAGTGCGTCCCTACCTCCACCAGCCTCACACATCAGCCCTGTCCTCTGCCTGCCTCTGCCCGGGAACAATTATAGTGTCAGGGACGATGCTGCAGCCTCCGCTGCCGCCCAGACAGGCCCAGCCTCATGTTTAATTCATCTACGGGCTAATTATAGCCAGGCAGGGGGAGGGGCTCAGTAACCTTGGCCTCCCCTCCCCTCCCCTCCCCGCTGCCAGGGTGACCGAGGAAGAGTGGAGGATGGGGGCTTGTGTTCCACTGGGACCCCCGGTTCTGGGCAGCTCCAGCACCTCCTCCCAGGAGACAGCTCTAAGGGTAAAAATGCAGTCACCGGCCAGGCAGGGCAGGGGGAATCGGGTGTGGGGATGCCAGCTCAGGACAGCTGTGTGCCAGGCTTGGGACTCCGCTCTCTCTCTCTCTATCTCGTGGTTCAGGATCGACCCCCAGACCTGGGATGAGGCCAGCTATTCCGCCACCTCCCCCGTGAGCCCACCAAGGCCCGATGTCCCGTGGCAGATGCCATCGGTGAATCACAGTAGCTGACAAGTAGCATCACGTGACATTTGGCATTGTTTTTAGCATTGGGCTCGCTGTGTTTTATTTATTTTTTTAAGACAGGGTCTCGCTCTGTTGCCCAGGCTGGAGTACAGTGGCGCAATCATAGTTCATTGCAGCTTCGAACCCCTGGGTTCAAGGGATCCTCCCATCTCAGCCTCCTGAGTAGCTGGGACTACCATGCTCAGCTAATTTTTAAACTTTTCGTATTAAAAAAAATTAAAAACTTTGGCTGGGTGTGGTGGCTCATGCCTGTAATCCCAGCACTTTGGGAGGCCGAGGTGGGAGGATCACTTGAGGTCAGGAGTTCAAGACCAGCCTGGCCAACATGGTGAAACCCAGTCTCTACTAAAATAGAAAAATTAGCTGGACATGGTGGCGTGTGCCTGTAATCCCAGCTATTCAGGAGGCTGAGGCAGGAGAATTGCTTGAATCCGGGAGGTAGAGGCTGCAGTGAGCCAAGATCCTGCTGCTGCACTCCAGCCTGGGCAAGACAGCAAGACTCTGTCTCAAAAAAGAAAAAAGAAAAATAAATCATTTTTGCTCGTTATATTGCCCAGGCTGGTCTCGAACTCCTGGCCTCAAGGGATCCTCCCACCTCGGCCTCCCAAAGTGCTGGGATTACAGGCATGAACCACTGCACCCAGCCAATAAACAGCATTTTAAGCCATATTTTAAATAACCTCAGACGACGCAAAAAAGTCCACGGGGAACAAAATATCTAAACGTTAAATAAATATGGGTCAGCCTCTGCCGTGACATGTATTCACGTTCTGATCTGTCTAATGTTCCTGTGAGGTGGCCGCGCACAGTGGCTCACGCCTATCATCCCAGCGCTTTGGGAGGCCGGGATGGGAGGATCACTTGAGGCCAGGAGTTTGAGACCAACCTGGACAACATAGTGAGACCCTGTATCTACAAAAGATGAAAAATGAACTCGGTATGATGATATGTGCGTGTGGTCCCAGCTACTTAGGAGGCTGAGGCAGGCGGATCGCTTGAGCCCACGAATTTGAGAATAGCCCGGGCGCCACAGCAAGACCCCATCTCTATAGATGGGGACACTGAGGCTTGGAGCCCCAAAGCAGACCCGCCCCAGGTCACATGGCCGCAGTCTCATGCACTCTGCCTTCTTGTTCTGGTCCGGGTCACGGCTGGGTTCTTCCTGTCCTCCCTCCTTGGGCCTCAGCCTGTCCCAGTTGACTGAGTGACGCGTCCTGAAATAGCCTGTGGTGTCGGTTGTTGGCGGGCTGCCCCGAGCCACCCGCCCACGACCCCTCTATAATAGCTTTCCTCGGTGGGCGAGAGAGAGCCCAACTCCAGGGCTCTAAGCATTGGGCAACTTGCTGCCCTCGCCTCTGCCTCAGTGTCCCTACCTGCACCCCAGGGGAGGGAGGCCTCTCACCCTCTGCGTCCCCATCCAGTGAGCCTGGGTCCCTTCCTTGCCTCCATATCCGGAGACCCAGTTAACCTCCTGGTGTCAGTGACTTCATCTGTGAACGCAGCCCGTAACATACCTCTGGATTAAATGAATAAAGTGAATGCGTAGAAAGCTTAGGGCAGGCTGGGCACCGTGGCTCACACCTGTGATCCCAGCACTCTGGGAGGCTGAGGCAGGAGGATCGCTTGAGGCCAGGAGTTCGAGACCCAGCCTGGGCAACAAAGCAAGACTCTGTCTCTACGACATAAAAATAAAAATTTAGGCCGGGGGTGGGAGCTCACATCTGTAACCCCAGCACTTTGGGAGGCTGAGGTGGGTGGATCGCTTGAGCCCAGGAGTTTGAGACCAGCCTGGGCAACATGGTAAAACTCTGTCTCTATTAAAAATATAAAAATTAGCCAGGGTGGTGGTGTGCACCTATAATCCCAGCTACTTGGGAGGCTGAGGCAGGAGAATTGCTTGAACCTGGGAGACCGAAGTTGCAGTGAGCCGAGATCGCACCACTGCACTCCAGCCTGGGTGATGGAGCGAGACTCCATCTCAAAAAAAAAAAAAAAAATTAAAAATGTAGGCTGGGGGTGGTGGTTCATGTCTATAATCCTAGCACTTTGGGAGGCTGAGGCGGGTAGATCACTTGAGCCCAGGAGTTTGAGACCAGCTGGGGGAACATGGCGAAACCCCGTCTCTACAAAAAATACAAAAAATTAGGCCAGGCTCAGTGGCGCACGCCTGCAATCCCAGCACTTTGGGAGGCCGAGGGGGGCAGATCACGAGGTCAGGAGATCGAGACCATCCTGGCCAACATGGTGAAACCCCATCTTTACTAAAAATACAAAAAATTAGCTGGGTGTGGTGATGTGCGCCTGTAATCCCAGCTACTCGGGAGGCTGAGGAGGAGAATCGCTTGAACCCGGGAGGGGGAGATTGCAGTGAGCTGAGATTGCGCCACTGCACTCCAGCCTGGCAACAGAAATTCTACTCTGTCTCAAAAACAAAAAACAACAACAACAAAAAACACCAAAAAACACCAAAAAACCAAAGCTTAGGGCAACGCCTGGCATGCAGTAGGAGCTTAATGAGTGTTTGGAATTCTGGAATCACTCTTATTCCTCAGGGCCGGGTGCTCCCTGCACTTAGAGTGGGGGCTTGTGTTTTCAAATGACGAAAACGGGGCTCAGCTCCTGGGACACGCCTCACGTCGCTCACCAAGCGGTTGGCCCAGCCGGGATTCGAACCCGCTTCTCAGCCTCCAGTGCACGCCTTTACCTTTCTTGGCCTCTAAGGCCCAGAGAGGGGCAGAGATGCCCCGGGGCCGCACAGCCGTGCGCTGGCAGTGCCGGGAAGGCAGGCAGGGCCTCCTCCTGGCGGGGGGCAGCACGCATCCTCCTGGCCTCGGGCTGAGGGGCGGGCAACGCGGCCGGGACCGGGACCGAGCTCCGTGCGGCGGCGCGAGCGTTTCCATGGCAGCCTGGCGGGAGCCGGCCGGAGCGATTAGGCGTCCCGAGGAGCAGCTGCTAAAAATAGCTCGCGCCGCACCGGGCTCATTAGTGGCTGGGCTTGTGGCTGCCAGGTACCCCCTCCCGGCTCTCCTTCCTTCCTCCTTGCGCAGGGGCGCAGCGGACGACGCGGTGAAGGAGGCACAGCCTGGTCCTGGGCCCTCAATTCAAGCCTTGGGCCTTCCAGTCTTTCCTTCCTGGAATCTTCCTCAAAGGCAAATCGGACCTCACGCCTCCCTTGCTCTAAATCCCTCCTTGGCTCCCTATTGCCCTTGAGATCGAGGCCCTGCTCTTGTGGCCCCAGCTCTGCGGGCCGTTGTCCTCTGTTTCATCCCCGCTTTGTCTCTTACTGCTCTGGCTGCCTCTTAGGGGCGAAAACCCATCCCACCCCACCTCTGGGCCTCTGCTGCTGCCGCTCCCTCTGCAGGGACAATGCTCCCTTCTTCTCTTCATCTTTCACGTCTCTGCCACCGCGTCACCTCCTCTGGGAAGCCCAAGGTCTAGCTCAGGGGCCTCCTCTGGGCACGCTCATCACACTCTGACCTCACCCATGCTTCCCTCGCTAGCCTGGGAGGAACGGAACGAACGTGTTTTGTTTCCAGCAGCCCAAATAGGACTTGGTACACAGCGGTTGCTCAGTGAGCATTTGTGGAACAAAGTTAGGAATGAGATCATTGAGCTATGATAGAAGGATTTTCTGGAAGCATAATGGGGGGGCCCCTGAGTCTGGGGGTCTCTACTGTCCTTTGTCCCCAGACCGGAAGGTTCATCGTCTGTCCTCTCTCTTTTCTTTTTCTTTCTTTTCTTTTTTTTTTTGAGACAGTGTCTTGCTCTGTAACCCAGGCCGGAGTGCAGTGGTGTGACCGCAGCTCACTTCAACCTCTGCCCCCCAGGTTCAAGCAATTCTTCTGCCTCAACCTCCAGAGTAGCTGGGATTACAGGTGCACGTCACCACGCCCAGATAATTTTTTTTTTTTTTTTTTTTTTTTGAGATGGAGTCTCCCTGTGTTGTCCAGGCTGGAGTGTAAAGGCGCGATCTCAACTCACTGCAACCTCTGCCTCCCGGGTTCAAGCAATTCTCCTGCTTCAGCCTCCCAAGTAGCTGGGAGTACAGGTGCCCACCACCACGCCCGGCTAATTTTTGTATTTTTTTGTAGAGATGGGGTTTCACCATGTTGGCCAGGCTGGTCTTGAACTCCTGACCTCAGGCGATCCACCCGTCTTGGCCTCCCAAAGTGCTGGGATTACAGGTGTGAGCCACCGCACCCAGCCTTGTTTCATTTTTTGTTTAAAGATGGAGTCTTGCTCTGTCGCCCACACTGGAGTGCAGTAGTAGCGTGATCTTGGATCGTTGCAACCTCCACCTCCCGGGATCAAGCGATTCTCCCATCTCAGCCTCCCCAGTTGCTGGAATTACAGGCACGCGCCACCATGCCTGGCTAATTTTTGTATGTTTTGTAGAGATAATGTTGCTTAGGCTGGTCTCGAACTCCTGGACTCAAGTAATCACCTGCCTTGGCTTCCCAAACTGCTGAGATTACAGGTGTGCGCCACCATGCCCAGCCTTTATTCTCTCTTGACTGGACTCAGTCTTCAGCTTCCTCTGCAGAGGATGGCTTGGCTGTGTGACCCAGCCAGCCCACTCACCCTCTAGTCCCCTTTCTGCCTTACAGAATCACCACAAACCCAAAACGTAGAGGTCGAGAGGACTCAGCTTGGTTCTAGAGGAACTGCAAGTTTGGAAGAGAAGCGGGAGGGGGATATGAAGATAAAGGGATGTAGCAGAGGGTGCATGTTCATGAACGTATCTTGGAATAAAGCTACGTCTGTTGGAAAACAATTAAGTGGACAGTATTAGGAAGGGAAGAGCCAACGACAGTTTCCAGGTTGGCCACAAGGTGGAGCATGTGGCATGGTACAGCTTGGTTGCAGCAAGGTGGGAGGAGTGAGGCCAAGAGCCAAAAGGAAATTGGAAGGAAGAGAGGAAAGAGGATGGGCATTTTGCAGCAGGGGAGTGTTAGCATGGAAGAGGAAAAGTCGAAGGCTGGGCACGGTGGTTCATGCCTGTATTCTCAGCACTTTGGGAGACTGAGGCAGGAGGATTGCTTGAGCCCAGGAGTTCAAGATCAGCCTGGGCAACACAGTGAGACCCCCGCTAACTACTTCTAAAATTTTAAAAATTAGCCAGGTGTGGTTGTGCATGCCTGTAGTCCCAGCTACTCAGGAGGCAGAGGTCAGGGGATCACTTAAACCTGGGAGGTTGAGGGGGCAGTGAGCTATGATCACACCACTGCACTCCAGCCTGGGTGACAGAATGAGACGCCATCTCTACAAAAAAAAAAAAAAAATCAAAGGTGGCTCGAACCTGTCATCCCAGCTACTCGGAAGGCTGAGTGTGAGAATCACTTGAGCCCAGGAGGTCGAGGCTGTGGTGAGCTTGTGATGGAACCACTGCACTCCAGCCTGGGCAACAGAGCAAGACCCTGTCTCCAGAACAACAACAACAATTCTGGAATCTCCAGTAGGGGCACTGAGAGTGCTCAAAACGTTTTATTATTCATGATCTATGTTGCCCGAAAACCGCAAGACCATGGCTTAAACAAGGGTGACACACATCACTCCTGTCTCACAACCCGGCTGAGTCCCTGGCGATTGCTCTGCCTCCTCAGCCCCCACCTCTATCTTGTGGACCACAGTGGCTACTCCAGCCCCTGTGATCATGGACACCTTCCAGACACAGGCAGGAGGTGGTGGGGGAAGAGGAAGAAGAAGGCCTGTTCTTTTCTTCTGAGGTTACACCTGCCACTGTCCCATTGTCCACAATATGTCCAACACTCACACTGACCTCTGAGAGAGGCTGGGCCACAGTCTTTAGCTGGGCAGGTTTCATATGTAAAGGAGAAAGTGGGGAATGGATGTTGGGAGCCAACCCACGATCTCTGCCATTGAATGGACTGGGAACAAGAAGTGGACATTCGTCACCATTTGAGTGACTACCGCAGGGAGATGCTGGAGCGTGAACAAGAGGCTCCCATCTCAGGGCATCAGCCAAAGTCTTCCGTGTCGTCTCCAAGGCCCTGCACGATCTGCCCCCATCATTTCTCTGGCCTCATCTCTTCCCCCTTTCCCTCTTGCTTGCTTTGCCCCAACCACCCAGCAGGTAGATCACTTGCGGTCAGGAGTTCAGGGCCTCCTCGCTGTTCTTCCAATATACCCAGCATGGTCCTGCCTCAGGGCCTTTGCACGGGCTGTTCCTGCTGCCAGGAATGCTCTTCCCCTGGATCTCTCTTTGGCTCCCTTCTTCCTCTCCTTCAGGTCTCTGCTCTAGGTCTTCTTCTCAGTGGGGCCTCCCTGATGACCCAGGAGGATCACGGGAGGTCAGGAGTTTGCGGCCAGCCTGTGCAACAGAATGAGACCCTATCTCTACAAAATAAAAAATAAAAATTAGGCCAGGTGTGGTGGCTCACATCTGTAATCCCAGCACTTTGGGCGGCAGAGGTGGGTGGATCATTTGAGGTCAGGAGTTCAAGACCAGCCTGGCCAATGTGGCAAAACCCCGACTCTACTAAAAATACAAAAATTAGCTGGGTGTGGTGGCATGTGCCTGTAATTCCAGCTACTTGGGAGGCTGAGGCAGGAGAATTGAATCCAAGAGGTGGAGGTTGCAGTGAGCCAAGATTGTGCCACCGCACTCCAGCTTGGGTGCCAGAGTGAGGCTCTGTCTCAAAAAAAAAAAGAAAAGAAAAAAGAAAAGATTAGCCAGATATGATGGCGTGTGCCTGTAGTCCCAGATACTCAAGAGCTTGAGGTGGGAGGATCGCTTACGCTCAGGAAATCGAGGCTGCAGTGAGCTGTGATTGCACCCCTGTACTCCATCCTGGTCAACAGAGAGACCCCGTCGCTTAAAACAAAATGCAACCTGCCCTCCCTCTCCAGTTCTCGTCCCGTCCTCTTCCTTTTCATGCTCTGATTTTCTTCACAGTGCTTAGCCCGCTCTAAAACCCTGCAGACTTCCGTGATTTCTTTGCTCATCGTCTGTCTGCCCAGCGAGGCTGCCGGCGCTTCCAGGACAGAAATGTCTGCCTGTTTGGTTCTTTGCTGCGTCTTCAGTACCTAGAGCAATGCTTGGCACTAATTAGGGGCTCGGTGAGTATTTTGAATGATGAAACTGAATTAGCAAAGTAGACACCCCTACTCCCCCCTTTAGAGCTGACTCAAGGAGGAAGGTGACTCACCCAAGGTCACAGGCTAGAGGGCAGCTGGAGACGGCCGTGTTAGCTGACACCTTGCCTCAGTTTCTACCTGTTGGCTGGCGTCGTTCTTCACCCTTCCCCTCCACCCCGAGAGTTTCCTATACATTTTTATTCTGCGTTTGTTTCCTGGAGCACATTTCTGTTGCTTGCAGCCAAGAACCCAGCATGCCCAAAGCGGCCACCTACACCACGCCAGGCACGGTGCCCGTCCATTAGCTGCTGGGTCACATCACACCTAAAACGCTCTTCGCCGCGATTTTATAGGCATGGAAGGACTGAGGCACGGCGGGAGGGTGGAATTGTCCTGGTCACACGGCCAGGAGGTACAGAGAGGGAATCAAACCCTCTGCCTGTGTGTTTTTGTTGTTTTTTTTTTTGAGACGGAGTTTCGCTCTTATGGCCCAGGCTGGAGTGCAGTGGTGTGATCCTAGTTCACCGCAGCCTCTGCCTCCTGGGTTCAAGTGATTCTCTAGCCTCAGCATCCCCAGTAGCTGGGATTACAGGCATCCACCACCACACCTGGCTAATTTTGTATTTTTAGTAGGGGAGGGGTTTTCTCCGTGTTGATCAGGCTGGACTCAAACTCCTGACCTCATGTGAACTGCCTGCCTTGGCCTCCCAAAGTGCTGGGATTAGAGGCATGAGCCACTGTGTCCAGCCATTGGGGTGTGTGTGTGTGTGTGTGTGTGTGTGTGTGTGTGTGTGTGTGTGACTGAGTCTCACTCTGTCGCCCAGGCTGGAGTGCAGTGGTGCCATCTTGGCTTGCTGCAACCTCCGCCTCCCAGGTTCAAGAAATTCTCATGCCTCAGCCTCCCCAGTAGCTGGGATTATAGGCATATGCCATCACACCTGGCTAATTTTTTTGTATTTTTAGCAGAGACTGGGTTTCACCATGTTGGCCTGGCTGGTGTCGAGCTCCTGACCCCATGTGAACTGCCCGCCTTGGCCTCCCAAAGTGCTGGGATTACAGGCGTGAGCCACCGCGCCCGGCCTTCGAACCCTCTGTCAGTTGGCATCTGTCAATGCCAGCCTTTCCTTACTTCTCATTTCCTTGCCAATATTATTATTATTGTTTTGTAGACACAGGGTCTCACCATGTTGCCAAGGCTGGTCTCGAACTCCTGGCCTCAAGCGGCCCTCCCACCTTGGTCTCCCAGTGTTGGGATTACAGGGGTGAGCCATTGAGCCCAAACCTTGCCAGTATGAGGCTCACTGCCACCCAGGACAGCGCAAAGCTGATGGGCTTGAGTTCAGCTCCTGTCTGGGGTGTGGCCTCACTGAGCGACCTAGGGCCCCTTCCTCTTCCTTCTTCAATCCCAGTTTTCTAGACTGAGAAATGGGAATCCTAAAAGCTACTCTGGGAGGATCACTGGGTATTCTCCTGCGCCCAGATGCTGGCAAGTAGTAGCATCTAGGGGTGGGAGCCGAGGCAGCAGATGCCCCCACTCCCATCCCCCCCACCCTCCCAGCCCAGCTCCTTATTCCCTTGGCCACCCCATGCCAGGTTTCTGTTTAGTTTAATAATCTCCTGAAAGTTTAATTGTTGTTTTATTCATCCGTGACCTTTCTCTCTCATCTGGAGACGTATTATTGCTAATCTACAAATTTCAAGAACCAGATTTATTTGCAAAACCAATTACCTGCCTATGCAAATGACCTCTCTCCTAGCCCGCCTCCCTGGCCAGCTGACTGGGGGTGGGAGGGCGGGGGAGGGAGAGCCGCCGCCCGCCCCCACAGAGCCACTGCTCAAACACTCAGATGCAAACTTATCTATAATTCCTCCGGGCGGAGCGGCCCTCTCGGCCCGGAGTTAATTAGAATCTCAGTAATCAAGGCGGGCCCTGACCCCACACCTCTTAGCTCTGACTTCCTAAAGGAGCCTCTTGAAGTGGCCGGAGGCTGTTGCCCTCCCACCCCGTCCTTCTGATGAGAAGGATGCCTGTTCATTTGTTCATTTGTCCATTCATTCATTTAGTCATTTTCAGACACTGTTTCAGGTTCTGAAGGCAAAGCAAGGAACAAGCAGGCCTGAAGGAAGGCAGGCCCGTGCCCGTCGTTATGGAGCCGGCAGTCTCGGGGAGAGAGAGCAGGCAACATAAATAAGAAAAATGTATGGCGTGTCACATAGCCTGAACCGCAATGGAGAAGCAAGCCGAGAAGAGGGACGTGAAGTGCCGGGGTTGGCTGCAGGCAGTGTGGACCCCTCTTTCCCTTCCTCCCTCCCTCAGCTCCAGCGCAGAGAGCAGCTGATTCTAGGCTGGGTGTGGTGACTCACGCGTCACCCCAGCAGGTTGGGAGGCTGATGTGGGTGGATCACTTCAGGTCAGGAGTTTGAGACCAGCCTGGCCAACATGGTGAAATCCTGTCTCTACTTAAAAAAAAAAAAAAAATTAGCCAGGTGTGATGGTGCACTTCTGTAATCCCAGCTAGTTGGGAGACTGAGGCATGAGAATCGCTTGAACCCGGGAGGCGGAGGTTTTGGTGAGCCGAGCTCACACCACGGCACTCCAGCCTGGGCAACAGAGTGAGACTCTGTCTCAAAAAAAAGTAGCTGATTCTTTTTAAAATTGATATTTTAATTCTTATTTACTTAAATCTTATTTACTTAAAAAAAATAGAGATGGGGTCTTGCTATGTTGCCCAGGCTGGTCTCAAACACCTGGGCTCAAGCAATCCTCCTGCCTCAAAAGTAGCTGATTCTTTTTCTTCTTCTTCCTTCTTTCTCCTTTCTTCTCCTCCTTCTTTTTTCTTCTTTGACAGGATCTCAGTCTGTCGCCAAGGCTGAAGGGCAGTGGCTGGATCTCAGCTCACTGCAGCCTCTGTCTCCCAGGGTCAAGCGATCCTCCCACCTCAGCTCCCAAGTAGCTGGGATTACAGGTACATGCCACTATGCACAGCTGGCTAATTTTTGTATTTTTGGTAGAGATAGGGTTTCACCATGTTGCCCAGGCTGGTCTCAAACTGCTGAGCTCTAGTGATCCACCTGCCTCAGCCTCCCAAAGTGCTGGGATTGCAAGCGTGAGCCACCGCGCCTGATTCTTAAGCGGTTCTTACAATGCTAAACTTGGTCCTACCTCAGGGTCTTTGCACGTGCTAACCCCTGTGCCTGGAATGCCCTCCCCAGACCTCTTGGCCAGACTGACTTCCTTCCAGGGCATGTGTCACCTCCCCTGAGAAGCCTTCCCTGATTCCTTTTTTTCTTTTTTGTCCTTCTTTTTTTTTTTTTTTTTTTTTGAGACGGAGTTTCGCTCTTGTTACCCAGGCTGGAGTGCAATGGAGCGATCTTGGCTCACTGCAACCTCCGCCTCCTGGGTTCAGGCAATTCTCCTGCCTCAGCCTCCCGAGTAGCTGGGATTACAGGCACGCGCCACCATGCCCAGCTAATTTTTTGTATTTTTAGTAGAGACGGGGTTTCACCATGTTGACCAGGATGGTCTCGATCTCTTGACCTCGTGATCCACCCGCCTCGGCCTCCCAAAGTGCTGGGATTACAGGCGTGAGCCACCGCGCCCGGCCCCTTTTTTGTCCTTCTTTTCTGCTTTCCCTGGCTTTAGAATTCCTTGCGATGAGGTCTCCCTATGTTGCCAGGGCTGGTCTTCAACTCCTGGGCTTCAAGTGATCCTCTCGACTCAGCCTCCTGAGTAGCTGGGACTACAAGGGTGTACCCTGTGCCTGGCTTCTTCCTTGAGGATTCCCCCATTCCCTGAAATTAGATTATGCATGTGTGTGTTATTGTCTCACTCTGTTTATTATTTATTTATTTAGAGATAGAGTCTCGCTCTGTCACCGAGGCTGGAGTGCAATGGTGCAATCTCGGCTCGCTGCAACCTCCGCCTCCCGGGTTCAAGCGATTCTCCTGCCTCAGCCTCCCAAGTAGCTGGGATTATAGGTGCCCGCCACCACACCTGGCTAATTTTGTTTTTTTTTTGTATTTTTTTAGTAGAGACGGGGTTTCACCATGTTGGCCAGGCAGGTCTCGAAATCCTGGCCTCAAGTGATCTCCCTGCCTTGGCCTCCCAAAGTGCTGGGATTATTGGCGTGAGCCACCTCGCCCGGTCCCACTGTACTTTCATATCGGCTCGGTGAGGATAGAAAAACTGTGTGTTTAGTTCATAGCTGTCTTCCAGCACCCACAGCAGTGCCTGCACACTTCACTGATACTTGCTGAATGAATGAAGGAATGAATGAATGATGCAGGGGCCAAGAGCCCACACGGGCGTGGTGTAGAGGACGCCAGAACTTCCTGCTGTGTTCATCTTGCGGCTGGTGCTTCCCCGCTGCCTCATGGAGTGGTGAAACGTTCCCATTTCACAGCTGAGAGCAGGGAGGCTCTGACGCTGCGTCCGTCCGTGGCCTGAAGAGGGAGCCCCGGGCAGAGCCGAGCCGGCTGGGATCAGAAGCAGCTGTGGGCCGGGCACGGTGGCCCACGCTTGTCTTCCAGCATTTTGGGAGGCTGAGGCAGGAGGATCATTCGAGGCTGGAAGTTTGAGACCAGCCAGGGCAACATAGGGAGACCCCATCTCTACAGAACATAGAAAAATTAGCTGAACTTGGGTTCAACTACTAGGGAAGTTGTGGTAAACTTCCCAAAATTAAAAAATAAAAAGAAGCCACCTGCAGAAGGGCACTCCTTCCTTCCGTGGGCCCCCAGGCAGGTCTCTTTTTTTCTTTTTTTGAGGCAGGGTCTCGTTCTGGCGCCCAGGCTACAGTGCAGTGGCACGATCTCAGCTCAGTGCAGCCTCTGCTTCTCCCCGGGAGATCTTGGTCTGAGTCTTGGCTGGGAGACAGGTCCATGCAGATCTCAGGACTTTACAGGTGAGCAACGGGAGGTGGTGGCCGATCATTCCCAGCCCCTCCCCTGGGCTTCAGGGCCCCACCCACGCTGGTTTCCCTCCCACCTCTCTGGTCGTGCCTTCTCCTCTCCGATGCCCTCTGGCCACCTCCTATGGCTGACTCCTGCCTGTTCCCCTCCTGGCTTCTCAAACCCAGCAGCGCCCAATCTGGCAGCAGCAACTTCTCCCCAACCTGCTCCTGGTCCAGCTTTCCTCCACAGGGGCAGCCCCATCTGCCTCTCCTTTGCATATGCTGTTCCCTCTGCCTGCCACACCCTTCCACCTCAGAGCTCTCCCATGGCCCCCCAACCTCTCCAAACCCCTCCCCGCATTGCCCATCTCAGAGCGGCCTGAGCCTCTCCCAAGGAACGGCCACAATTGCCACAATGCAGTTGTGTGTTCCTGGGTTTGCTTAGCATTTATCTTCCCAGCTAGGAGCTAAGCGCCAATCGAGCAGGGGCCCCGGCTGTTTTTAATTCCTGTATCTTGAGTACCCAGTGCAGACGTGGGCACTCGGCAAGAGCCTAATGTTTGCTGAATAATGAATCAATGGGTGTGTGCCTGCATGGGTATATGCATGGATGGACGGGTGGTGGGCATACGTGGGGTGAGGGAGGGGAGGATGGATGAAAGGTGAGTAGAGGGAGGGCTGGATAGGGGATGGGAAATGAGGGATAGAGGATGGAAGGTGGATGGGTGGGGATGGGAGGGTGTGTGTGTATGAATGGATAGATGGGTGGGTGGATGAATGAGTGTGTGATGGATGGATGGATGGATGGGTGGGTGGAGGGGGATGGGTGGATGGATGGACGATGGATGGATGGGTGATTGGTTGGGCGTGTTGATGGTCAGGTGGATGACTGGGTTGATGGATGGATGGATGGGTGGATGGATGAATGAGTGTGTGATGGCTGGCTGGATGGGTGGGTGGTGAATGGATGAGTGGATGGGTGGGTGGATGGAAGTGGATGGTTGGCTGAGTTGATAGATGGCTGAGTGGGTTGATGGATGGCTGAGTGGGTGGATGGACGGTGAGTGAATGGATGGGTGGATGGATGGATGGGTGGGTGGTGGGTGGATAGGTGGACGGATGGATGATGGATGGATGGGTGAGTGGTTGGGTGTGTTGATGGACAGGTGGACGGCTGGGTTGATGGATGGCTGAGTGGGTGGATGGACGGTGAGTGGATGGATGGGTGGATGGATGGATGGGTGGGTGGGTGGCTGAGTAGAGGTAAGAATGGATGGGCCTGTGGGTAGACAGTGGAGGAAAGGGTAGGGTAGATGAGTGGTTGGAGGTTGCAGGGGTGGGCACATGGGTGGGATTGTAGGTGAGTGAATGGGGGATGGGAGATGAAGGTTGGGGATGGCAGGCGGATGATGGGGAATGGGTGGGTGGGCATATGGGTGTGTATGAGGGTGTGGGAGGCGGGAGGATGGATGGGTGGGTAGGTGTTGGCTGGATGGGTGAAGGATGGATCAGTTATGGGAAGGAAGATATGGGAATGGAACCCTGCTTTGATAAGCTGGGCTGGGCTGGCTTTTGATCCTGGTGAAACCACCAACTGGGGCCTGCCAAGTGGCATTGAGAATTAAACAGACCCCATGTGTTGGAGCTGGGGGAGGGGCGGACAGACGCGGCTCAGGCCTCAGGCTGTCTGCAGGCTCAGCTTGATTCAGCCAGGAAGTGGGGGGAGCCAGGCCTGCCGGTGAGAGTTCACTTGCCCCCCGCCACCCCCAAACTCATGTTCCCGCTACCGACAGCAAACCGCATCCCCCTGACGAGGGCCCCACTTTTAGCTGGGAACGTGCCCCCCTTCCGCCCTCACTTGATTCAGTCGTGCCGCCCGCCGATTCAATTATTCCACTGCTGGGGTGGCTGACAATTTTCAGTCGGGGCTGAAACGCTGTCTCAGTGTCTGTGTGACTTTTAACAGCATGGACACCCAGAGACAGAAACACAGAGGCGAGAGAGAAGAAGGGAGACAGAAGCAGAGAGACACAAACCGAGGGAGAAAGGGAGGGAGAGACTGTCAGAGACAGAGCGAGACAGAGAGGGAGCGTCTGGGTTAGCCACAGCCCCATGGGCTCAGGGGGGCTCCCATCCTATGCAAAACCGCACCTTCCATGCTGAGAGCCTGACCTCTTTTTTTTTTTTTTATTGAGACAGCATTTTGCTCTTGTTGCCCAGGCTGGAGTGCAGCGGTGTGATCTCGGCTCACTGCAACCTCCACCTCCCGGGTTCAAGCGATTTTCTCAGCCTCCCAGGTAGCAGGGATTACAGGCACCTGCCACCACGCCCAGCTAGTTTTTTGTATTTTTAGCAGAGATGGGGTTTCACCATGTTGGCCAGGCTGGTCTCCTGACCTCAGGTGATCCTCCCGCCTCAGCTTCCCAAAGTGTTGGGATTGCAGGCGAGAGCCACCGCGCCCGGCCCCTGACCTCCCTCCACATGTGCACTTGCCACAGTCCAGATTTCACCAAGGCTGACCTGGCTTGTGGCTGGCACAGCTCAGAGATAAAAGGACAGCTGTTGGGAAGTAGCTCCTCACTCAGAGAGGAGTCCAGGTGCGGGCTATGCACGGCAGATTCCTTGCAGATCCCAGATCTGCAAACTCTCCATTTTTTTTTTTTTTGGTTGTTTTCTTTCTTTCTTTCTTTTTTGAGTGCTGGGACTGGAATGGAGTGAACAGCGGGAGAGAGGGAGGAAGGGAGGGCAGGGAGGGGATGGGGCAGGTCAGGCAGGGCTTTGTGAGCTGCAGGGAGGCGTGGGTTTTTACCTCCAGGGAAGTGGCAGCCATGGAGGACTGTGCACAGAAGACGGACAGGACCTGACTCAGGTGCTCACAGGCGCCCCCTGGCTGCTGTAGGGAGGACAGGTTGTGGGGGTGAAGCTGGAGGCCTGGGAGGATGGAGGAGAATGCATTGGTTCAAGTGAGGGATGTGGGAAAAGAGAGTTCCAGGCAGAGGGAACAGCCTGTGCAAAGGCCCTGAGGCAGGACCATGCCTGACATGTGGGAGGAACGTCGAGGAGACCTGTGTGGCTGGAGCCACACGGACGGTGTGGAGGGACTGAGAGGGAGAGAGGGAAGAGGAGAGGGCGGTGGGGTGAGGAGGGGGTAGGTGGCAGGTCATGCAGGGCTTTGTGAGAGAACTTAGGCTTTTGTCCTGAGGAAGGTGGGAGTCATCGAATGTTGTAGGCAGAGGAGGGACGGCAGCTACCTGCCTCAGGTTTAACCATAAGCGCTCTGGCGGCTGTTGGGGAGTCTCTTGCCCCTCTTTGCCGTGTGACCTTGGGCAGGTTCCTCCTTTTCTCTGGCTCCTGAGCCCTTCTCCCCACGTGCTGACAGCTTGGGCCCCAGCACCCGAGCAGCCTCTGGGATCTGTGATATCTTCAGCGCCCTGTATCAGGGGTGGTTATCTGTAAGCTCAACCCATCTCCATTCCGGCAGCTTTGCAGGCAGTAACAAAATCGCCTAATCTTGTGATTGGAGACTTCATAGGCACGTCCTCACCAGCGGGCGCCTCTCCCCAGGGAGGAAATTTTCAGGCCTCAGGCAACAGAAAAATCACTTCCTTCCCTCTCTCCTTCCCCCTCCACCAGGAGCTTAAGGAAAGTCGCTGGCTCCCTGGAGAGGGATCCTGGGGCTGTCTTATTTGTTCAGGCTGAGTTTGACTTTGTAGATAAAGGCTACGTTCTGGTGGTGCCTTCTACTTACTGTGTGGTCTTGGAAAATTCTCCACCCTCTCTGGGCCTCAATTTCTCAAACCTGGGCCCTGGCCCTGCATCTAGGCCTGTTAAGGGCTGGAGTGTAAGAAGCACAAAGTGGTCACCGAGTGAGGAAGGCTGAAACCTTCCTTCCGCCTCTCCCCTTTTAAAAATTGTGGCAAAGTTAGAAGCTGTATTTGAGATTTAAAAGAAAAAGGAAATATGGCCAAGGCCAGGTGCGGTGGCTCACATCTGTAATCCCAGCACTTTGGGAGGCCAAAGCAGGCAGATCACCTGAGGTCGGGAGTTCGAGACCAGCCTGACCAACATGGAGAAACCCTGTCTCTGCTAAAAATACAAAATTAGCTGGGTGCGGTAGTGGGCACCTGTAATCCCAGCTACTCGGGAGGCTGAGGCAGGAGAATTGCTTGAACCCAGGAGGCAGAGGTTGCAGTGAGCTGAGATGGTGCCATTGCACTCCAGCCTGGGTGACAGGAGTCAAACTCCATCTCAAAACAAACAAAAACAAACCACAATAAATTAGCCGCAGGTACAGCCCGTGGCACTGACCAGAGAGAAGGAATGTGAGCCTCCATTTCTTCAGCTGTAAACTGGGGTTTATGTGCTAGTGTTATCTTTTGGAAGTGTAATGGTTAGCTACTGCTGCGTAACAAACCAATCTGAAACTCCACTTCTTACAATCAGTTCTGTGTTATTGCTCCCGTGTCTGGGATCTGGTTGGGGCTGGGCTAATGTAGGCTGTCTTTGATTGGTGACACTCAGGGGCAGGCTGTAGCTCCATCTGGCTCCGGAGCAGTCCAAGCTGTCTTGTTTTTGTTTTCAAAGACGATTCTCTTGTCTCAGCCTCTAGAGCAGCTAGGACTGCATGTGTGATTCTCTGTGCCTGGCCCTCTTGTTTTCCGCTCAGCTTCCACCTTCCACTGTGAGAGAGAATTGGATTAATTTCTTGTGAATCTTTCTATAATTTCTACAAATACAGCGAAACTAAATATATATTTTATTTACTTTTTCTTTTTTGAGACAAAGCCTTGCTCTGTCATCCAGGCTGGAGTGCAGTAGAGCAAACATGGCTCACTGCAGCCTTGACTACTGGTCTCAAGCAATTCTCCTGTCTCGGCCTCCCCAAGTGCTGGGATTACAGGTGTGAACCACTGCATCAGGCCGAGAGCTTATGTTCTTATCCGCTAAGCTATTTGGCCAAGAACCCTTGCTCTCCAGAGTGATGATAAAACTATTCAGAAGCCTGGACAACATAGCAAGACCCTGTCTCTAAAAAAACTTTTTTAAAATTAGCTGGGTGTGGTGGCGTGCACCTGGGGTCCCAGCTACTTGGGAGGCTGAGGTAGGAGGATTGCTTGACCCTGGGAAGTTGAGGCTGCAGTGAGCCGTGATTGCACCACTGCACTCCAGCCTGGGCGGCAAAGTAAGACTGTCTCAAACAAATAAAATTTTAGAGAGGCCAGGCACGGTGGCTCACGCCTGTAATCCCAGCACTTGGGAGGCTGAGGTGGGAGGATTGCTTGGGGCTGGGGGTTCGCATCCAACATTGTCAACATAGCAAGACCCCATCTCTTAGAAACAAATTCACTTGCAGATACAGCCTGTGGCACAGACCAGTGAGAACATGTGTTCTGAGGCAGGTCCTGGCAGCTCTGTTAGTGCCTGGACCTTGGAGAGGTTCAGGGCTTATAGGGAAGGTCCTGGCAGGTACAAGTTGATGTCTGTAGAGGCAGGAGACCAGAGCTGTTTATCAAGAATTCCTGGGCATGGCCGGGTGCTGTGGCTCACGCCTGTAATCCCAGCACTTTGGGAGGTCAGGGCAGGTGGATCACCTGACATGGGGACCAGCCTGGCCAACATGGTGAAACCCTGTCTCTACTAAAAAGGAAAAAAAAATTAGCTGGGTGTGGTGGTGCACGCCTGTAATCCCAGCTACTTGGGAGATTGAGGCAGGAGAATTGCTTGAATCCGGGATGTGGAGGTTGCAGTGCCAGCCTGGGCAACAGAGCGAGACTCTATCTCAAACAAAACAACAAAAAGAATTCCTGGACATTGCCAAGCCCTCGGCTATGGCCAGGGCAAAACACAAGCCGTCTCGTTCCTTAGCTCAACTGGCACTGAGGGTGTGAGCCTTTCTGAAGCCAGACGTGCCATTTTTTACTCAAATTTATTGCCCCTTCCTTTTTTTTTTTTTTTTTGAGACTGAGTCTCAGTCTGTCGCCCAGGCTGGAGTGCAGTGGTGCGATTTTGGCTCACTGCAACCTCCGCCTCCCGGTTCAAGCGATTCTCCTGCCTCAGCCTCCTGAGCAGGTGTGATTACAGGTGTGTGGCACCACGCCCGGCTAATTTTCTATTTTTAGTAGAGGCAGAGTTTCACCATGTTGGTCAGGCTGGTCTCGAACTCCCAACCTCAGGTGATCTGCCTGCCTCAGCCTCCCAAAGTGCTGGGATTACAGGCGTGAGCCACTGCGCCCGGCTTATTGCCCCTTCCTTCTTCCTTCCTTCTCTTCCCTCCTTCCTTCCTTCCTCCGTCCCTCCCTCCCTCCTTTCTTTCTCTTTCTCTCTCCCTCTTTTCCTTCCCTCCTTTCTTCCTTCCCTCCCTCCTTCCCTCCCTCCCTCTCTCTCTTTCCCTCCCTCCCTCTCTCTCTTTCCTTCCCTCCCTCCCTCTCTCTCTTTCCCTCCCTCCCTCTCTCTCTTTTTCAGGGTCTCTGTCACCCATGCTGGAGTGCAGTAGTGCAATCATCGCTCAAGCCATCCTCCCGCCTCAGCCTCCTGAGTAGCTGGGACTGCAGGCACACACCACTGTGCCCAGCTCATTTTTTATTTTTATTTTTTTTATAGAGACGGGGTCTTGCTATGTTGCCCACGCTGCTCTTGAACTCCTGGGCTCAAGCGTTCCTCCCACCCTGGGCTCTCCAAGTGCTGGGATTGCAGGCCCGAGCCATGGTGCCTGACCGTGAGAAGGTCTCAAGTTCTTTGGATAGAAAAGGCCACCAGGTCACCAGGGAGCATTGGCAGCTTCAAGCAGTTGGGACCTGGATGGCAGGGAGGGGTCCCGTTTGTGGCAGCCAAAGGGTCCCGAACGCCCCTGGCTGATCTGTGACCCAGCCTGGAAGCCTGGAAGAGCACCCCTTGCTTCTGAGCCTTCCAGGGAGGGTGCAGGGAGGAGAAGCGTATCGGATGCCTGGCGAAGTGGAAGGTAACATTTTTTAATCAGCAGATGCCACCAGGTACTTTTCCTTTGTGGAGCAGAGACAGCTAAGCTCCTTGAAGCAGAACGTCTTTATTTAGAGAGAGTCAGTTGAATGATTCCTCTTGGTTGTATTCGTATTGAAGGCACTGGGTTCCCACTGTTGTGGGGGTGGCGATGAGGGCGCTGTTGCTGGTCGGGGTCCCTCAGCTATGCCACGTGTGTAGCAGGCAGCCCTGCAGCCAACGACTTCAAGCACTGAGCATTTTTATTTTGTCTTATTTGCGCACGCGTGTGTGTGTGTGCATAGTTGGGGTCTCACTCTGTCGCCCAGGCTGGAGTGCAGTGGCGCGATCATGGCTCACTGCAGCCTCCACCTCTCAGGTTCAAGTGATCCTCCTACCTCTGCTTCCAAGCAGCTGGGACTACAGGTGCGCCGCCAAACCCAGCTAATTTTTTTTCTAATTTTTTTTTCTTAAGAGATGGGGCCTCACTCTGTTGCCCAGGCTGTGGTGTAAGAAGATACCTTTTTCTCAGGGGTTGCTGAGCTGATACATGCCTGATCCTGCTAGGACCCATCTGATCACCATGTGGAAAAACCTTCTGTGAGTGAAGTTAATACGGAGGAAAGCAGATGGTCTTGCTATGGCTTGAGCACCTGGATCAAACCGTGCCTGAAGCCATACACTTATTAACAATAGCTCCCTTGATGCTGCAGTCAACTGAAACAGGCGTTTCTGTTTGTTCTTTGTTTTTGTGACTTTTAGAGTCCTGGCTATTGAAGAGCTGGGAAAGGTGATCTCGTGGGCACTGTCTGAGTTTGTGAGGGCTGCCAAAGAGACGTACAAAGGCTGGGTGGCTTCAGCAACAGAAATGTGGCTCTTACAACTCTGGTGGCTGGAGGTCTGAGACAAGGTGTTGGCAGGGTTAGGTGTCTCTTCTTGGTCTCTCAATGGCCACCTTTTTCCTGTGTCCTCACACTGCCTTCCCTCTGTGTGTGCCTGTGTCCTCATCTCCGCTCCTCTTATTTTTTTGGTTTTTGTTTTTGAGACGGAGTCTCACTCTGTTGCCCAGGCTGGAGACCTGTGGCGTGATCTCAGCTCACTGCAACCTCCCCCTCCTGGGTTCAACTGATTCTCCTGCCTCAGCCTCCTGAGTAGCTGGGACTGCAGGCAAGCACCACCACACCCAGCTAATTTTAGTATTTTTAGTAGAGATGGGAGTTTTTCCATGTTGGCCAGGCCGGTCTTGAACTCCTGACCTCAAGTGATCCACCTGTCTCAGCCTCCCAAAGTGCTGAAATTACAGGTGGGAGCCATCATGCCCAGCCCTTAAGCAGCTTCAGGACTGGAGCTTATTAGGGCGGGCAGACACTCTTCCTGCAGAATGATGTCACAACAGAGTGGTTGAAGATGGGTTCTTGGTACTGGACTGCCTGGGTTCAAACCCCAGCCCCAGAACTTAAGTGCTGTGTGGTCCTGGGAACGTTAGTGAACCTCTCTGTATTTCAGTGTCTGCTTGTATAAAGCAGGGGTGACCTATGCCTTGGGGGCTGGTTGAGTAGATTTTGGGCTCATCTCCCCAAGCCTGTAGAGATGGGAGTCTGGCTCTGTTGCCCAGGCTGGCCTCGGACTCCTGAGCTCAAGCAGTCCTCCCACCTCAGCCTCCCAAAGTGCTGGGATTACAGGCGTGAGCCACGGCACCCGGCCTTGCGTGGTTCCACGGTGGCCTGGGCGGTCCTTGAGTGATTTCTGCAGCACCATTTTCAGGACAGTCTGCTGTGTCGCTCAGTCTTTTTGCACCAGGAAGCTGGAGAGCGACCCGGAGTGGGAGGGATAAAGGGCGCCAAGAGGCGGAGGGGAGACGATGGCAGAGACGGGGCGACATTGGTCACCTGCCCAGCCCTGGGCCTCCGTGGCCACGTGGCTGGTGGCTTTTGCAGAGACGTGTCGCATTGCAGACTCAGCACTTGGCTTGTCTTCCCCTGACCGCCACCAGCCTCTGCCGGAAAGAAAAAAAAAAAAAGCCTGCGGAGCCCCTGAAACTGCCAAATAACCGGAGCAGGGTCTCTGGGAGTGGGCTCTGTAGACCATCAGTGGAGCACCCTGGGCTTCTCCCCAGAGGCGGGGAGGGCAGTGGACGGCAGCCAGAGGAGCTTGGGTTCGAGTCCTAGCTCTGCTGCCCCCCGGTGACCTTCAGTCCACTCTTCAAACTCCCACCGGTCTGCTTTGTAAAATGCTTCTCCAGATGAGTCAGCTAGAACGTGAGTTCTGGGGACTGATCATTCCTAGGTGCTCAAGGAATGAGACTGGAGATACAGCCGTCGTAGGAACTATACAAATCCCAAGTAGTTACAAATACCGTGTCCGTGAAAGGAGCCACAGGCTTTGCGATGACACGAGCATACATCTGAATTCCGGGTTTGGAGGTGTTGGAGCTAGGAGGGACCAGCAAGCTGTTCGATCCCTGAGTCTCAGTGTTTTCATCAGGGCGACAGGTACAGTGCTGTTTCTCCCTGGTGGAGGCTGTGAGGGAAAGACGGGGAGGCCAAGCGGACCGAGCGTATGACTCAACGCTCAGGGTGTAATCGGTGCCCAGTGTCTGAAAGTGCCTGATCTCAACACTTTGGGAGGCCAAGCTGGGAGGATCGCTTGAGCTCAGGAGTTCGAGACTAGCCTGGTCAACATGCTAAAACCCTGTCTCTACAAAAAGATACAAAAAACCCTAATTAGTGGCCGGGCGCGGTGGCTCATGCCTATAATCCCAGCTCTTTGGGAGGCCAAGGCGGGTGGATCACTTGAAGTCAGGAGTTTGAGGCCAGCTTGGCCGACGCGGCGAAACCCCGTCTCTACTAAAAATACAAAAATTAGCCAGGCATGGTAATGCACGCCTGTAATCCTGGCTACTTGGGTGGCTGAGGCAAGATAATCGCTTGAACCCGGGAGGTGGAGGCGGTAGTGAGCCACGAATGCACCGCTGCACTCCAGCCTGGTGGCAGAGTGAGCTATAGGACGTGGCCCCGTCCACGTAGTGGTTCAGGTCAGCTGTGGTAATTGGCGTAAAGATGTCCCCATCCTGGCCGGGTGCAGTGGCTCACACCTGGAATCCCAGCGCTTTGGGAGGCTGAGGTGGGCGGATAGTGAGGTCAGGAGATCGAGACCATCCTGGTCATGGTGCATCCCCATCTCTACTAAAATACAAAAAATTAGCCAGGCATGGTGGCGTGCGCCTGTAGTCCCAGCTACTCAGCAGGCTGAGGCAGGGGACTCGCTTGAATCCGGGAGACAGAAGTTGCAGTGAGCCGAGATCATGCCACTGCACTCCAGGCTGGCGAAAGAGCGAGACTCCGTTTAAAAAAAGAAAAGTCCCCATGCTAATCTTAGACCCCATGGATGTGATTCAATGGCAAAGGAGAATTAGGGTTGCAGGTGGAACGAAGGTTGCCAGGTGGCTAGTGATGAGGGAGAGAGATTATTCTGGAGTATCCTGGGGGGCCCAGGTCAATGCAAGTGTCTTTCAAAGTGGAAGACAGAGGCAGAAGAGAGAGTCAGATAGACGGCAACATGGGAAGGCCCGGAGCTGGCCAGGCGCGGTGGCTCACGCCTGTAATCCCAGCACTTTGGGAGGCCAGGATAGGAGGATCACCTGAGGTCAGGAGTTCAAGACCAGCCTGGCCAACATGTTGAAACCCATCTCTACTGAAAATACAAAAATGAGCTGGGCGAGGTGGTGCGTGCTTGTAATCCCAGCTACTCAGGAGGCTGAGGCAGGAGAATTGCTTGAACTTAGGAGGCAGAGGTTGCAGTGAGCAGAGATCGCACCACTGCACTCCAGCCTGGGCAACAGAGTGAGACTGTGTATCAAAGAAGGACTGGATCAGCCGCTGTTGGCTGTGAGGTGGAAGGTGGAGGAAGGGGCCCAGGGATGTGGATGTCTCTAGATGCTGGGAAAAGAGGAAATACTATTCTCCCCTGGAGAGTAGGATCTAGTGGGGTCAGGAAGAGGCACAAAGAGACAGTTCCAACCTCCACAACTTTGCGTCTGTGATCCCTCCCCTCCCCTTCCCCCCCTCCCCTAACTTTTCTTTTCTGTTTTTTTCTTTTCTTTTCGAGATGAAGTCTTGCTGTGTTGCCCAGGCTGGAGTGCAGTGGTGCAATCTTGGCTCACTGCAACTTCTGCCTTCTGGGTTCAAGCAATTCTTCTACCTCAGCCTCCTGAGTAGCTGGGATTACAGGTGCCCACCACCATGCCTGGCTCATTTTTGTATTTTTAGTAGAGACGGGGTTTCACCATGTTGGCCAGGCTGGTCTCGAAATCCTGACCTCATGATCCTCCCACCTCGGCCTCCCAAAGTGCTGGGCTTACAGATGTGAGCCACCATACCTGGCTGCCATCCCCTTTCAATCCCAGCTGCAGCTACGCCTCCTCCAGGAAGCCTCCCTGGGCCCCACTGTCCCTGTGGCCCCACCGTGTCCTGCAGCTGAGAGCTCAGAGGGTCTGGAGACCATCGCGGGTCCCTCCCCCTTTCCCAGGTGAATCGCTATCATGATTATGCATCACTCTGGAAAAAACTGATTAGATTCCAACCTGACCTTCTCCCTGTCAACAGGACCCATTACTGAGTCAATCACATGGCTCAGAGAAGGAAAAAGGATTTTATCTTTAATGATACTTAAAACTGCTCAGCAGGGCCATCATGGGGACTGGGCGTTGGTAGCTGCAGGTGGGTACTCTGGGTTTCTGCGTCCTACAATCTCCTTTGTTTTTTTTTCCTTTGAGACAGAGTTTTGCTCTTGTTGCCCAGGCTTGAGTGCAATGGCACGATCTCGGTTCACTGCAACCTCTGCCTCCCGGGTTCAGGCGATTCTCCTGCCTCAGCCTCCCGGTAGCTGGGATTACAGGCGTGCATACAGGCACCACGCCTGGCTAATTTTATATTTTTAGTAGAGATGGGGTTTCTCTGTGTTATCCAGGCTGGTCTTGAACTCCCAACCTCAGGTGATCTGCACACCTTGACCTCCCAAAGTGCTGGGATTGCGGGCGTGCACCACCTCGCCCGGCTAATTTTTTGTGTTTTTAGTAGAGACGGGGTTTCACCATGTTGGTCAGGCTGGTCTCGAACTCCTGACTTCAAGTGATCCACCCACCTTGGCTTAATCCCAATCCCAAAATGATGGGATTATAGGCGTGAGCTGCTGTGCCCGGCTGGAAGTCTCCTCTTTGGCTGTCTCCCTGCCTTACGGAAACATCTGGAACCTTCTGATTTGCAAACTGAATTCCCACCCTCCTGGGCCACCCCATCTGCAAAGGGGGCTCGCCCTTCACGGACCAGCCCAGATCCCTCTCTCTTGCTGTATCTCTCTTTGTCTCTCTGCCTTTGACTCTGACTCTGACTCTGTCTCTGTCTCTCTCTCTGTTGGCACTAGGGAGACCCATGTATTGAGTGCTCATGGGCTCGTGGTCATCCATAAGTCACTTCCTCGCCCTGAGCACCGCGTGATGAAGGGGCCCCCATCACACCCATTGTGCAGTGTGGAGATGGAGGTCCAGAGACACAAAGCCCTTTTTCAAGAACACACAGCAATTATGAGGCAGTGGCTCGCACCTGTGATCCCAGCACTTTGGGAGGCTGAAGGGATCACCTGAGGACAGGAGCTCAGGACCAGCCTGCAACATGGTGAAACCCCATTTCTACTAAAAATACAAAAATTAGCCGGGTGTGGTGGCGGGCACCTGTAATCCCAGCTACTCAGGAGGCTGAGACAGGAGAATCGCTTGAACCCAGGAGGTGGAGGTTGCAGTGAGCTGAGATTGTGCTACTGCACTCCGGCCTGGACAACAAAGCCAGACTCCATGTCAAAAAAAAAAAAAAAAAAAAATGGCAATTCGGCTGAGTGCAGTGGCTCCTGCTTGTAATCCCGGCACTTTGAGAGGCTGAGGTGAGAGGATCTCTTGAGCCCAGGAGTTTAAGACCACCTGGTGAACATAGCAAAATCCCATCTCTACTAAAAATATGAAAAGAAATGTCAACAGAACAGCTGGGTGTGATGGCATGCACCTGTAATCCCAGCTACTTAAGGGGCAAGAGAATTGCTGGAACCTCAGGGGTGGAGGTTGCAGTGAGCTGGGATCGCACCACTGGACTCCAGCCTGGGCGACAGAGTGTGACTCTGTCTTAATTAAACAAACAAAAACCCCCCAAAATAAAGAGACAGTTTGAACCCACATCTCTCTGTTACCAGAGATGTTCCCTAGTTGCTTTTTTTTTTTTTTTTAATGGAATCTCGCTCTGTTGCCAGGCTGGAGTGCAGTGGTGCGATCTCAGCTCAGTGCAATCTCCACCTCCCAGGTTCAAGCGATTCTCCTGCCTCAGCCTCCCAAGTAGCTGGGACCACAGGCACATACCACGACGCCCAGCTAATTTTTGTATTTTTAGTAGAGACAAGGTTTCACCATGTTGGCTGTGATGGTCTCGATCTCTTGACGTCGTGATCCGCCTGCCTTGGCCTCCCAAAGTGCTGGGATTACAGGCGTGAGCCACCGTGCCCGGCCAGAAGCCACTCATATTATGTGTCCCTGCATAGAAAAAAAAGCTGTGGTCACTTCCCTCTGAAAGCGATGTGGCATCTTGAAGTCTTTGGTAGGCTGAGTTCAGGGCTGGCTTTGAATCTTTGACTCACTTATTTATTTTTATTTTATTTTTTTAGAGGCAGGATCTCACTTTGTCACCAGGGCTGTCACCGAGGCTGGAGGGCAGTGGTGCAGCCATTGCTCACTGCAGCCTCCATCTCCCAGGCTCAAATGATCCTCCCACCTCAGCCTCTCAGGTAGCTGGGTCCACAGATGTGCACCACCATGCCAGGCTAATTTCTAAAAAAAATTTTTGGGCAGATGGGGTTTTGCTGTGTTGTCCAAGCTGGTCTCAAATTCTTGGTCTTAAGTCATCCTCCCACCTAGTTCTCCCAAAGGGCTGGGATTACAGGTGTGAGCCACCGCGCCTGGCCTGGGTTTAAATCTTGAAGTCAGCTACCATGTGACCTTGGGCCAACGTTGAACCCCCTCTTGCCTCAGTTTCCCCATCAGGTGAATGGGAGTCAGCCTCGTCCCTTACGGGCTGTTGGGAGCTGGAGTACTGACTGTCACAGAAGGATCGCCAGGTAAGATACAGGATACCCAGTTCAATCTGAATTTCAATAAAACAGCAAATACTTTTTTATGAAAAAAAAAAAAAAAAAAAGTCTGAGTATATTCCAAATATTGCATGGGCTATACTTATACTAAAAACCCATTTGTTGTTTGATTGACACTCAGATTAAACCTGGCATCCTGTATTTTTTTTTTTCTTTGAGACAGAGTCTCACTCTGTCGCCCAGGCTGGAGTGCAATGCTGCAATCTTGGCTCACTGCAACCTCCACCTCCCGGGTTTAAGAGATTCTCCTGCCTCAGCCTCCTGAGTAGCTGGGATTACAGGCACCCACCACCACGCCTGGCTAATTTTTGTATTTTTAGTAAAGACAGGGTTTCACTGTGTTGGCCAGGCTGGTCTCCAACTTATGACCTCTGACCTTAAGTGATCCAACTGCCTTGGCCACGCAAAGTGCTGGGATTACAGGCGTGAGCCACGGCACCTGGCCCACATCCCATATTTTTATTGGTCATATCTGGCAATACGAGCATGAGGTTCTGCAGAGATAGAAGATTTTGGCCATTGTGGGGCAGGCTCATTTGTATCAACAGTACCAGGCTGGCCGGACACGGTGGCTCACGCCTGTAATCCCAGCACTTTGAGAGGCTGAGGCCACCTGAGGTTGGGAGTTCGAGACCAGCCTGGCCAACATGGGGAAACCCCGTCTCTACTAAAAATACAAAATTAGTCGAGCATGGTGGTGCTTGCCTGTAACCCCAGCTACTTGGGAGGCTGAGGCACGAGAATTGCTTGAACCCGGGAGGCAGAGGTTGCGGTGAGCCGAGATCACACCATTGCACTCCAGCCTGGGCAACGAGTGAAACTCCGTCTCAAAACAACAACAGCAACAACAGAAACAGTGCCAGGCTGTCCTGGGGGTGTGAGTGCACTGCTGACATTTCCAAAAAGAGGGCTGGCAGGTTTGCTTTTAAAAAAAAAGTATTACTTTATTTTAATAGAGACAGAGGTCTTGCTATATTGCCAGGCTGGTCTCGAACCCTGGTCTTAAGCAGTCCTCCTGCCTTGGCCTCCCAAAGTGCTGGGATTCCAGGCATGAGCCACCGTGCCCGGCCTGATTTGTCTGCAATATGGCACACGTCCCTCTGCTGGAGCCTGGGCCCGCCTCTGTCATTGGGAAGTGGCGGCAACCGTTACGGCTCGACCCTCTCCAGCATCGCTGGGCAGAAAGCCCATTTCGTGAAGCGACAAAGAATGCAGCTAGATTCAGGCCGCTGTCTCCCTGTCCCATCCGCCCACCCCACCCTGGTCCCCACCCCAGCCACCCATCACAGTCCATCCCAAGGCCGCTGGCTGGCCCTGTCCTCAAGGTGTCAATACCTCTCCTTCTAAATTTCACCCCAGAAATCAATTAGGGTCCGGGCGAGTTGATTATAAATCAGCTATTTTCATAATTGTTATGTCTTTAATAAATCAAAGCTGTGCACGTTGCATGCAGGCAAAATGGAGCTGTTCTCCTGAGGTCATCAATTACCCGCGGGGGATGACAGGACCGTGTCCGCATTCCCTCGTCCTCCACCCAATCCGGAGACGCTGCCGGCTGGGCCAGGGAGTTCCTGGACCCGGGCCGGGCCGTTCCATTACGGAATTGCTTAAGCAGCATTTTAAATAACAAAAAGGGATATCATTTAATTTTTTCGCAACGTGGAAATCAATACGCCGTCCTTCAGGCGGCCTGACGGATTGTCTTGGCGAGCTTCTCCGAGTTAATCTGATTTCCCTGGGTCTGGCTGGGACCGGCCGTCTTGGGTGAGGCCTCCTGCGTGCCGGCATCAGCCCAGCCTGGAATCCGTGGGCTCGGAGGGGCCTTCCTACAAGTGCCGTGGATGTATTTGGCAGTGGGGGGAGGCCGAGAGGTGGGTAACAAGCCATTTCTTCTTTCTTTCTTTTATAGAGATGGGTTCTTGCTATGTTGCCATTTAGAGTTGGAGGTCAGGCGGGCCTCAGGTGATCCTCCCACCTCAGCCTCCCAAAGTGCTGGGATTCCAGGTGTGAGCCACTGTGCCAAGCCAAGAAGCCATTTCTTTTCTTTTCTTTTCTTTCTGAGACGGAATCTTGCTCTGTCACCAGGCTGGAGTGCAGTGGTGCAATCTTGGCTCACTGCAACCTCCGACTCCTGGGCTCAAGTGATTCTCCTGCCTCAGCCTCCGGAGTAGCTGGGACCACAGGCGTGCGCCACCACGCCCAGCTAATTTTTGTATTTTTAGTAGACGTGGGATTTCACTATCTTGGCCAGGATGGTCTTGATCTCTTGACCTTGTGATCTGCTCACCTCGGCCTCCCAAAGTGCTGGGATTACAGGCACGAGCCACCACACCCGGCCAAGAAGTCATTTCTTTTTTACTTTTTTTTTTTAGTAGAGACACGGTTTCGCCATGTTGGCCAGGCTAGTCTTGAACTCCTGACTTCATGATCCACCCGCCTCGGCCTCCCAGAGTGCTGGGATTCCAGGTGTGAGCGACCGCGCCCGGCCCTAGAAGTCGTTTCTTTAAGGTAGTGGCCTTAACCGGGGATGATTCTGCATCCCCTGGAGGCACCCGGCAATGTCTGGGGACATTTTTGGTTGTCATGACTTGAGGGGTGCTCCTGGCGTGGAGTGGGTGGAGGCCAGGGACGCTGCTCAGAACCCTGCAGTGCCCAGGATGGTCTGATCCCAGAGAATGATTCAGCCTCAAATGCCCACCGTGCCAAAGATAAGCAACTCTCCCTTAGGGCAATTCTGGAAAGGCGGTTGGGAGGACCCTGATCGCTTCCCCAGCTTCACTTCAAAGTTCAGGGGCACAAGGCCCACTGTGACAGCACAGAGACTCTGGTGTGAGTCCTGGGCCTATTCGTCCAGTAGATATTGAGCACTTACTGTATACCACGCGCCATTCTAGGTATTGGGGATTCAGCCACCAAAAAGATAGACAAAACGCCTGCCCTTGTGTGGTTTAATTCTAGTCAAGGTAGAGAGTTGATGAGCAGGGAGGTAAACCAGAGGCAGTTTCAGAAGTTGGTGAAGGAGGCCAGAGGCAGCGGCTCACAGCTGGAATCCCAGCACTTTGGGAGGCTGAGGCGGGCAGGTCACTTGAGGTCAGGAGTTTGAGACCAGCCTGGCCGATATGGAGAAACACTGTTTCTGCCAAAAATACAAAACTTAGCTGGGTGTGGTGGCAGGCGCCTGATGCACCTGTAGTCCCAGATACTTGGAGGCTGAGGCATGAGAGTCACCTAAACCAGGGAGGTAGAGGTTGCAGTGAGCCAAGATCGAGTCATTGCACTCTAGCCTCGGTGAAAGAGACTGTGTTTAAAAAAACAAAAAAAGAAAAAAAATCTGGGCACGCCTGTAATCCCAGCAAGTTGGGAAGCTGAGGTGGGTGAATCACCTGAGGTCAGGAGTTTGAGACCAGCCTGGCCAACATGGTGAAACCCTCCCCCCGTCTCTACTAAAAAAACAAAAAACAAAAATTAGCTAGGCATGGTGGTAGGTGCCTATAGTCCCAGCTAGTTGGGAGGCTGAGGCAGGAGAATCACTGGAACCCAGGAGGCAGAGGTTGCAGTGAGCTGAGATCGCGCCATTGCACTCCAGCCTGGGTGATGAGAGTGAAACTCTGTCTCAAAAAAAAAAAAAAAAGAAGAAGAAGAAGAAGTTGATGAAGGGGATAAAATGGGGAGTGTTTGGGGAGAGGCCGCTCTCACTAAACAAAGACGCTCCTTCACTTACAGTGGAGTCATTATCCAATAAACCCATCAAAAGTGGAAAATGCCAGGAGTCAAAGGATGCTTTAGATTTATAATATTTTCAACTTCTAATGGGTTTACCGGGACGCCACCTCGTCGTTACTTGACAGGGTGGCGTACCGAGCTTGTATTGCTTTAGTCACCCTCAGAAAATACAAAATTGTAAGTTGAACTATTGTAAATCACGGACTGTCTGTTCCACAAGCTGCGTGGCTTAAACAAAAGAGAATCATCTTCTTACCGTTCTGGAGGCTGGGAAGTCCCAGAGCAAAGCGCCGGCCAATTTAGCTCCTGGTGAGGGCTCTCTTCCTGACTTGCAGATGGCCGCCGCCTTGCTGTGTTCTCACATGGTAGAGACAGAGCAAACTCTCTGGCGTCTCTTTTTTTTTTTTTTTTGAGATGGAGTCTGCTCTGTCGCTCAGGCTGGGCTGGAGTGCAGTGGTGAGATCTCGGCTCACTGCAGCCTCCGCCTCCTGAGTTCAAGCGATTCTCCTGCCTCAGCCTCCTGAGTAGCTGGGATTACAGGTGCGTGTCACCACGCCCAGCTGATTTTTGTGTTTTTAGTAGAGACGGGGTTTCTTCATGTTGGTCAGTCAGGCTGGTCTCAAACTCCTGACCTCATGATCCACCCATCTTGGCCTCCCCAAATCTTGGGATTACAGGCGTGAGCCACCAAGCTGTCTCTGCACCCTGGTGTTTCTTCTTAAAAGGGCACTATTCCCATCATAAACCTCCCTTCAATTGCCATCCCGTTGTGGGGGAGGGGGGCTAGGGCTTTAATATATGAATTTGGGGTTTGAGGACACAAACGTTTAGTCCGTATCAAGGGGCCTTCTCCGAGGAGGTGGAACTGAGGCCGGGGGATTGCAAGAGTCTTGACAAATGTAACTGTGGAGATTTTGGTCATAAATAATAATGATGGTTAGTACTAACTTGCATTGAGAATACTCTCTGAGCCAGACCCGAGAGACTGTCTCTTTGATTTCCATTTGTCAGATGAGAAAGCTGAGATTCTGGGATGAGCAAGCAGAGAGAAAGAAGCTCAGCATCACCCTGCGGGAGACGAGGAGCTGGAAGAACTTTGCAGGGAAAGGGGATGTGGAATACCCACCCAGCTCTCCCCTAATTTATTGGGCAAAGTAAACTGGGTGAGGAGGAAGGGAAGGGTGCTCTGGACAAAGGAGGAGGCTGTGTGGGTAAAAGCCTGAAGGTGGGGGGAGGCTGGTATGCAGGAACAAATCTCTGCCTTTCTTTTTTTTGAGACAGAGTCTCACTCTGTTGCCCAGGCTGGAGTGCAGTGGGGCGATTTTGGCTCACTGCAACCTCTGCCTTCCAGGTTCAAGTGATTCTTCTGCCTCAGCCTCCCAGGTAGCTGGGACTACAGACACGTACCACCATGTCCAGCTAATTTTTGTATTTTTAGGAGAGACAGGGTTTCACCATATTGGCCAGGCTGGTCTTGAACTCCTGACCCTGTGATATGCCTGCCTCGGCCTCCCAAAGTGCTGGGATTACAGGTGTGAGCCACCGCTCCCGGCCGAATCTCTGGCTTTCTTTTCCAGCTAACTTGGTGGCATTGAACTCTTAGCCCATGTATTACCCTATCTGAGAATGTTTCTTGGGAGGGCTGTGGGCAGAGGAGGGATGGGACCTGACTCAGGTGCTCACAGGTGCCCCTGGTGGCTGCTGAGAGGAGGACAGACTGTGGGGGTGAAGTTGGGGGCTGGGGACCAGGGCAGAGGGGACTGTGCAGATTCAGGCAAGCGATGATGAGATGTCAGACCAGGGTGAAGGCAGAGGAAGAGGGGGGTGGCCAGATTCTGGATCGGTTTTGAAGGCAGACAGGACAGGGTTTGAGGGATTAGATATCAGGTGGGTGATAAAAGATGGATTAAGAATATACGGCGGGGCCACGCATGGAAGCCAAAGGCTGTTACTGTGCACCTCTGTGCTTCTCAGACTTTCTACTTATAAAATGGGGTCAATACCACCTGCCTCACAGGTTTACAACCAACAACTGTTATGGACCCAGCCTTGTTAAGCCCATGACTGTGGGAGTTTCTATGCTGAGGTGTCCCTGACTTCCTAGTGATCATAAACAATTTCAAGCTTCATCTAACTACAAACCAAGGCAGGGATGGTGTTTAGTTGGAAGATACATGGTGTGTGTGTGAGCAGCCTCTACTGGCGAAAGGTGACATTGCAACCTTGCTCTATTAAACGCGGCAAATACCAGGCAATAGGAGGGAAAGGGTGAAATTTGGAGGTTCCTGAGATTAAAGAATAGCTTGTTTGATTTTCTGGACTTTAGAGGGATATGGGGAAGCTCGGAGCTGGGGAAGTGCTATGTAATAGGCAGAAGGGAAGAGAAGCTGAAGGCAGAAGTTCTAAGATTCGCATGGAGGATGCCGTGTGAAGATTAAAGTTATGCTGCCTCAAGCCAAGAAACTACCAGAAGCCAGGGGAAAGATGTGGAATGGATCCTTCCCTAGAACCTTAAAAGGGAGCATGGCCCTGGTTACATGTAGGTCTTGGACTTCTGACCTATAGAACTGTGAGGAAATAGGCTGGGCACGGTGGCTCATGCCTGTAATCCCAGCACTTTGGGAAGCTGAGGCGAGTGAATCACGAGGTCAGGAGTTTCAGACCAGCTTGGCCAACATGGTGAAACCCTGCCTCTACTAAAAATACAAAAAAAAAAAAAAATATTTGCTGGGTGTGGTGGCAGCTGCCTGTAATCCCAGCTATGTGGGAGACTGAGGTAGGATAATCACTTGAACCTGGGAGGTGGAGGTTGCAGTGAGCTGAAATTGTGCCACTGCACTCCAGCCTGGGCAACAGAGTGAGATTCCATCTCAAAAAAAAAAGATCTGTGAGGAAATACATTTCTGTTGTTTGAGCCACTCACTTGGTAGTGTTTCGTTATGGCAGCCCTAGCATCTTTTTTTTTTTTGAGACAGGGTCTCACTCTGTTGCCCAGGCTGGGGTGCAGTGGTGTGATTATGCAGCCTCAACCTCCTGGGTTCAGGTGATCCTCCCACCTCAGCCTCCCAAATATCTGGGACTGCAGGCATGCACCATCATGCCCAGCTATTTTTAAGAATTGTTTTTGTAAAGATGAGGTCTCCCTCTGTTGCACAGCCTGCTTTCAAACGTGTAGTCTCAAGTGATCCTCCTACCTCAGCCTCCCAAAGTGCTGGGATTAAAGGTGTGAACCACTGCGCCCCACCCATATCTGCCTTTTGAAGTGAGGTGTGGTTTCATGACTTGCTTTGGCCGATAAAATGTGAGCACAAGTCATGTTAATCCCCTCCAGTGAAAGTCTTTAAAATCCAGTATTCAATTCTCCATATTCTTCCCCCTCCCTTAGAGACTACTGATGCTTCATCCGTCTGTCTAAATGCCTGAGTGAGGTAGACACAGAGGCCCCCTGCCAACCTGTATTGAGCATATAGTGTGGATGATAAATAAACTTTTGTTGTTTTAAAGCCGCTAAGATTTTGGAGCTTGTTCCAGTTACTTTGGTTGTATAAATTACCTGAAAACTTAGTCAGTTAACATAATAATTTATTACTTCACATGGTTTTATGGGTCAGGAATTTGGGAGCAGCTTAGCTGGGCAATTCTGACTCAGAAGGTCTTAAAAGGTTGCAGTCAAGATGTTGACTGGGGCTGTATCATCTGAAGGCTTGACTGGGGCAGGAAGAGCTGCTTCCTAGCTCATCCACATGGCTGTGAGTAGGAGTTCCTCTCTCTCCTTTTCTCTCTTTCTTTCTTTCTTCTTTCTCTTTCTTTCTTTCCATTTCCTTCCCTCCCCTCCCCTCCCCTCCCTCCCTCCCTCCCTTCCTCCCTTCCTTCCTTTTTTCTCTCTTTTTTTTCCAAGATGCAGTTTCGCTCTTGTTGCCCAGGCGAGAGTGCAATGGCGTGATCTTGGCTCACCACAACCTCTGCCTCCTGGGTTCAGGCAATTCTCCTTCCTCAGCCTCCTGAGTAGCTGGGATTACAGGCATGCACCACCACGCCCAGCTAATTTTGTATTTTTAGTAGAGATGGGGTTTCTCCATGTTGGTCAGGCTGGTCTCAAACTCCCGACCTCAAGTGATCTGTCAGCTTCGGCCTCCTAAAGTGCTGGGATTACAGGTGTGAACCACTGCACCCAGCCCCTTCTTTCTCTCTTTCTTTTTTTTTTTTTTTTGGTGTAGGGGTGGATGGAGTCTTGCTCTGTAGCCCAGGCCGGAGTGCAGTGGTGTGATCTCAGCTCACTGCAACCTCCCACTCCTGGGTCCCAGTTGAAGCAATTCTCCTGCCTCAGCCTCCTGAGTAGCTGGGATTATAGGCATGCACCACCATGCCCAGCTAACTTTTGTGTTTTTAGTAGAGACGGGGTTTCACCATGTTGGCCAGGCTGGTCTTGAACTCCTGACCTTGTGATCCACCCGCCTCGGCCTCCCAAAGTTCTGGGATTACAGGCGTGAGCCACCACACTCGGCTGATCCTTATTTTTACTTATTTATTTGTTTTTGAGACTGGGTCCTGCTCTGTTGCCCAGGCTGGTGTGCAGTGGTGCGGTCTTGACTCACTGCAACCTCTGCTTCCCGGGCTCAAGCGATCCTTCCACCTCAGCCTCTCGAGTAGCTGGGGCTACAGGCGTGTGCCACCACACTCAGCTCATATTAAACAAAGTTGTTTTTATAGAGACGAGGTCTCACTGTATTGCCCAGGCTGATCTTGAACTCCTGGGCTCAAGCAATCCTCCTGTCACAGCCTCCCAGAGTGCTGGGATCACAGATGTGAGCCACTAGGCCCTGTTCAACCTTGAATGCAGTGGTGTGATCTCACCTCACTGCAACCTCTGCCTCCTGGGTTACAGTGGTTCTCCCACCTCAGCCTCTCGAGTGGCTGGGATTACAGGCACCTGCCACCATGCTTGTAATTGTGGCTAATTATTATTATTATTATTATTATTATTTTTTTTTTTTTTGAGACGGAGTTTCGCTCTTGTTACCCAGGCTGGAGTGCAATGGCGCGATCTCGGCTCACCGCAACCTCCGTCTCCTGGGTTCAGGCAATTCTCCTGCCTCAGCCTCCTGAGTAGCTGGGATTACAGGCGTGCGCCACCATGCCCAGCTAATTTTTGTATTTTTAGTAGAGACGGGGTTTCACCATGTTGACCACGATGGTCTCGATCTCTTGACCTCGTGATCCGCCCACCTCGGCCCCCCAAAGTGCTGGGATTATAGGCGTGAGCCACCGCGCCCGGCGTAATTTTTATTATTTATTTAAATTTTTTTGAGACAGTCTCGCTCTGTCACCTGCATTGGAGTACGGTGATGTGATCTTAGCTCACTGCCACCTCCTTCTTCCAGGTTCAAGCGATTCTCCTGCCTCAGCCTCCTGAGTAGCTGGGATTACAGGCACCCGCCACCACACCTGGCTAATTTTTGTATTTTTAGTAGAGAGGGGGTTTTACCATGCTGGCCAGGCTGGTCTCGAACTCCTGACCTCAGGTGATCCACCTGCCTCGGCCTCCCAAAGTCCTGGGGTTACAGGCATGAACTACTGAGCACTGCTGAACCTTGATTCTTGAAGACCACTTGAAAATGCTGGATCAAACCGTTCCTGAAGTCCACCCCATTTCTGAATTAAATGCAAAACTGACCTACTTTGCCTCCTGACCTGCCGAGGCTGGAGGACATTCAGATGATGCACAAACTGTGGGAAGAAAGATGGAGAGCTGGTGGAATGAGCTTCTCCCCTGACGCTTCCATGACTTCTCTGTTGCTTATTGGATTAAACCATTTGGACATCTTTGTCAGCTGGGAGCTACGGAAGGTGCTGGAGCACAGAAGTGATGTCTGGTAAGTCCCCAGTGATTACAGTTTTCTTTCCCTGGCCGACTTGGAGAAGGCCTCAGCCCGAGCCGGCCGGCTGGGATCCCCCAATCTCCCTATGTCCCCCCCAAGCCCCATTGCCAGGCTGTCATCGCTGCGGGAGAGCCTGGGAACAGGAGACGAGAATGACCCGTGATTGTCGCAGAGGCCTCTGCTCTAATTTCCCCGAATGGGTTTTGAGCGGCTAATGCGGCCCCCGCTGGGCAGGAGATGGAGCGCCTGGCAGGGCCTCCCGGGCTAGAGCATTTGAAAACCACCCGCTGCAGCCGGGGCCTTAACCCGCTCTCTCTCACTGCTGGGCCACTGGGAAACTTCCAGTCCTGGGGTCCTCGATGGGAGCAAAGTGGGGCAGTACCCTCCCACCTTCTGGAGCTGGCTGAGCCAGCGTGGGTCAGTGCAGCTGGGGCCGAGGGGTGGGCTTCAGGATTTAGAGGCAGCCCATCTGGGAGGGATCCAGCCTCCTCCAGGGGCGGTAAAAGACTCTGACATCCAGAGCGAGGCAGTCTAGAGTCTCAGCCAAGAGTCAGGGCTCAGGCTGGGACTGGGGCTCAGGCCGGGGTCGGCAGCTTAGTCCACGTTTGGAGCTTAGTCTGCGGTTGGGGCTGACCCGGGCTCAGCCCAGGGTCTGCGAGTCAGTCCAGGCTCAGCCAGGATTTGGGGTTAGTCCATGGTCAGGATAAGGTCGGGTCCAGGGCTGGGGCTGCACGTGTTTTAGACTTACTGGAAGTAGGCACTGGGTCGGTGTTTGCTGAGTGAATAATCAACCCCACTAGTGATTTCTACAAGGTCCGCAGAGATGGAGACCTCACGGTGGAATTTCAGGCAGAGTGATGGTCACTACGGCTCCTGTAGCCTTAACTCCTTCAAGGACGGATGTGGCCATGCCTTGAATGGGGAAACTGAGGGCACATGGCTTCTCTCCCGGAGGCTCCACCCCAACCCCGGCAGGTGGGAGACGGTGGAGGCAGCAATAGGGGTGGGAGAGGCAGACCTGAGTGATTTTGGCTGGAGCTCTTCATGTGCGGGGCAGAAGCCTGGATGGGCGTGGGAATGTGGGTACCTGGTCCTGCTGGGAATGACGCAGCCTTCCTGGGGTTCTCGGCTACAGCGAGTGGAGCCGCCTGGGACCAGGAGGGGCGTGGTCAACAAGGAGATGCCAGGATCTGGCCGGGGCCACGTCGGGGGTGAGGATCATCTTGTCTTCTCGGAGCACCTCAAAGGTCTCCTTTTGAGGTTTTCTCCACATGAGGTTGTGGGTGCCACAGTCGCAGGGACTCAGGAGGGAGTCTCTGGGTCTCCATGGCAGCCACCTCCCTTGGGGTCAAAGCCCAGGTTTCTCTGAGGCCCACAGGCGCTGCACGACCTGACCCGTCCCTGCCTCGCCCTCCCCTCCTCCTTCTCTCCCCATCGCCCGCTCCACTCCAGCCACACGAGCCTCTGCACTGTTCCTTAGGCACAGCCCAGCAAGGGCTCAGGCACATAGTAGGTGCTCAATAAATATTTACCAAAGGCAGAAATACCCGAATGATAGCACAGAGCCAGACCTCCAGCCTCTTTCTTCTCCAGGGCGGCAGGATCCTACACCCCCCAGCCCTAGCGGTGACTCGGTTGCATTGAATCATAATTTCTGTGTCCCTACTGTGCGCTCGGCAGACCCAGAGGGAAGACTAGAAAGACATTTGCTATGTGGCAGCAAAACAAAACCTGGGAAGTCACCTTGGAGAGAGACGATCTCTGAGATTTTTGGGAAAGAAGACCCAGCCCAACCTTTTTTATTTTTTATTTTTTGAGACAGAGTCTTTCTCTGTCGTCCAGGCTGTGGCACGATCTCAGCTCACTGGAACCTCTGCCTCCTGGGTTCAGGCGATTCTCATGCCTCAGTCTCCTGAGTAGCTGGGATTACAGGCACCCACGACCATGACTGGCTATTTTTTTTTTTTTTTTTTTTTTGAGACAGAGTTTCGCTCTTGTTGCCCAGGCTGCAGTGCAATGGTGCAATCTTGGTCACTGCAACCTCTGCCTCCCGGGTTTACGCAATTCTCCTGCCTCAGCCATTTGAGTAGCTGGGATTACAGGCACGTGCCACCACGCCCAGCTAATTTTTGTATTTTTAGTAGAGATGGCGTTTCACTATGTTGGTCAGGCTGGTCTCAAACTCCCGACCTCGTTATCCTCCCGCCTCCACCTCCCAAAGTGCAGGAATTATAGGCGCGTGAACCCTGCTCCCGGCCCTAGACACCATTTCTTTGCAGTGCCCCTCTCCGGCTCGAACCCGGGGACCCGGAGACCCTGCACCAACCGGATTCTCTCTCAACGTGTCCTTTTTCATCCACAAAACAAAAAACAAAATCCTCATAGAAAACGCCTCCCTCTGATTCCCCAGGGAAGCAGTCATTTTTGTTCTCTCATTAAATAGTTCGCAGCGATGAAGGCGCCTCCCATGAATGGCGCCGTGATTAACTCCCCCCCCCATACTGGGGCTTCCGTGCCCCCCGCGTCCCCCATCTCCCGTTGTGAGTGGATCCCGGGCAGCGGGGGTGGAAGAACGCAATCAAGCTCAGGCGGTGGCGTTTCATTTCCTGACAACAGCGAGATTCCCCACCCAGGGACACGGGCACACGTGTCATCAACGAAAATAAAAGCCTGGAGGTGGCATTGCAGAATCCTTTGGGGGCAAGTTCTGCTCGAAGTCTCTGAGACTCGGTTGGTTTCTGCCATCTCTTTAGGCACCAAACTCTGTGCTTTTCATGCATTTTTTTTTTCGAGATGGAGTCTCACTCTGTGGCCCACGCTGGAGTGCAGTAGTGTGATCACGGCTCACTGCAACCTCCACCTCTGGGGTTCAAGCCGTTCTCCTGCCCCAGCCTCCCGAGTAGTTGGGATTACAGATGCGTGCCATCATGCCTGGCTAATTTTTTGTATTTTTAGTAGAGCCAGGGTTTTACCACATTGGCTAAACTGGTCTTGAACTCCTGACCTCAAGTGATCCGCCTGCCTTGGCCTCCGAAAGTGCTGGGATTGCAGGAATGAGCCACTGTGCCTGGCCATCATCTTTTTTTTTTTTTTTTTTTTTTATTTATAATTTTTTACTTTTATTTTAAATTAAGGCTGGCGGCCTAGGCTGGAGTGCAGTAGCACGACCTCAGCTCACTGCAGTCTCGACTTCCCAGGCTCAAGTTATTCTCCCACCTCAGCTTCCTGAGTAGCTGGAACCACAGGCACGCACCACCACGGCCACCTATTGTTATTATTATTATTATTTTTGAGACGGAGTCTTGCTCTGTCAACCAGGCTATAGTGCAGTGGTGCGATCTCAGCTCACTGCAACCTCCGCCTCTTGGGTTCAAGTGATTCTCCTGCCTCAGCCTCCTGAGTAAGTGGGATTACAGGCGTGCGCCACCATGCCCAGCTAATTTTTTTTGTATTTTTAGTGGAGACAGGGTTTCACTGTGTTGGCCAGGATGGTCTCGAACTCCTGAGCTCAGCCTCGGCCTCCCAAAGTGCTGGGATTACAGGTGTGAGCCACCACGCTTGGCCCTATTATTTATTTTTTAAGAAACAGGGTCTCGGCTGCACATGGTGGCTGTTGCCTGTAATCCCAGCACTTTGGGAGGCCGAGGCGGGCAGATCACTTGAGGCCAGGAGTTTGAGACCAGCTTGGCCAACATAGTGAGAACCTGTCTCTACTAAAAATACAAAAATTAGCCAGGTGTGGTGGCGGGCACCTGTAATCCCAGCCACTGAGGAGGCTGAGGCAGGAAAATCGCTGGAACCCGGGAGACAGAGGTTGCAGTGAGCCGAGATCACACCACTGCACTCCAGTCTGGGTGACAGAGCAAGACTCTGACTCAAAAAAAAAGAAGAAAAGGATTGTGAGTAGACAGAAAAGGCCCAGGACTCACAGAGAAGAGGCTCCTGCTGCCACCTGGGAATCCCTGTGGGACGACATTGGGTTGACGGTTTTTAAGCTCCATCTGGACCCTCTGACCAGCCCGCAGCCGTCTCCCCTCCCCCCTGGCCCTGGGAAGCGGCCCTAAACCAGGAGTTCGTTTCCGCAGCGTTGGGTGAACTTGTGCAAACACCTTTCCCTCTCTGAGCACCCCTGATTCCTCCATCCCTCCAATGTGGGGACATAAAGGGCCACTTCTTAGTGACAAGGCACAGAGACAGCAGGCAGATCCCTCAAGGTCACACAGCAAGTAGGGGAGAGAGAGAGGAATGGGCCCCCTTGGTCTCTGCCTTCCTTCCCAAACTCTTCGGCTCGGGAGGGTTGACAGCCATCTCCCCTGGCCCGGTCTCACCAGCGCCTGGCAGCCCCACCGTCAGGAAGACAGGCCAGATGAATTTGTCTTTCTGAATATCTCAATGCAGCACGGGGAGGCAGGTCCACCCGCCCGGCGCCCGACTTCCCCGCCGCAAGCCGCCCCTCGCCCCCCGCCGGCCTTTGTCAATATCTCAAAGTGGCAGGCGAAAATCCCCTTCAATGGAAAACTCTGAGAAACTTTTCTTTCACCCTCGGCGTTTGTTTATCTCCCTCCCTCCCTTCTCCTTCCTCCCAAATCTCAGAGAGGAAGCGATTAGATTAATAGGCAGAGGAGGCCGAGAAAACACGAACAAAGGCGCCCGCCTTTTGGGTCCGGCAGCTCCGAACCGGGGATTTGCAGGCGAAGAATGTGGACGGGGGAAGGTGGAATGTGGAGCTGAGTGGCTTGAATGGAGGGGCCGAGCAGAGGCTTCTACCAGCTCAAGGGACAAAGGCGCCGGCGGCGGGGGCCTCCCCGGCCAAGCCGAGCTGCCAACACCTGCTCCTTTTTCAGGAGCCACAGTAGAGACTTTAACCCTCAGCTGCAGCCTCCCAGACAGTGCCCGGCCCACGGGGCTTAGCCGTCCGGGGGGTTTCAGGGACACGAGGGGCAGCAGAAGTCTCCCCCAGCCCAGGGCTGTGTGTGGAGGGCTCTGGCATCCACCAGCTTAGGTTTGAATCCCAGCTCTCCTATTCATTCATTCATTCATTCATTCATTCATTCATTCATCCATCCATCCATCCATCCATCCATTCATTCATTCAGTGTTTCCTGAGCACCTACTATGTGCCAAGCCCAATTCTAGGACTACCCAAGGACCCAGCAGTGAATTAGCCAGAAACAAAATTCCTTGCCCCCATGTGGCTGACCTTCGAACACACTGTGTGACCTTGGGCACGTGGCTCTGCTGCTATGGGCCTCAGCTTGTCACATCTGGAACGTGGGATGAAGTCCATGCCCACCTCACAGAACGTTAGGATGGTCAAGCAGCCCCCAGAAAAGCCTGGGGCAGAGTGGGTGTCCCTAAGTGTTAGCTGACATTAGATTATCTTCCCTTTGGCTTTTATTTTTTTGTTGTTGTTGCATTTTAGGTTTTGGGGTACATGTGAAGAACATGCAGGATTGTTGCATAGGTACACACGTGGCACTGTGATTTGCTGCCTTCCTCCCCATCACCTATATCTGGCATTTCTCCCCATTCTATCTTCCCAACTCCCCACCCCCCACTGTCCCTCCTCTATTTCCCCCCAACGGACCCCAGTGTGTGATGCTCCCCTCTCTGTGCCCATCTGTTCTCATTGTTCAACACCAGCCTATGAGTGAGAACATGTGGTGTTTGATTTTCTGTTCTTGTGTCAGTTTGCTGAGAATGATGGTTTCCAGGTTCATCCATGTCCCTACAAAGGACACGAACTCATCGTTTTTTATGGCTGCATAGTATTCCATGGTGTATATGTGCCATATTTTCCCTGTCCAGTCTATCATCGATGGGCATTTGGGTTGGTTCCAGGTCTTTGCTATTGTACACAGTGCTGCAATGAATATTCGTGTGCATGTGTCCTTATAGTAGAATGATTTATAATCCTTTGGATATATACCCAGTAATGGGATTGCTGGGTCAAATGGAATTTCTATTTCTAGGTCCTTGAGGAATCGCCACACTGTCTTCCACAATGGTTGAACTAATTTACACTCCCACCAACAGTGTAAAAGTGTTCCTATTTCTCCACATCCTCTCCAGCATCTGTCTCCAGATTTTTAATGATCGCCGTTCTAACTGGCGTGAGATGGTATCTCAATGTAGTTTTGATTTGCATTTCTCTAATGACCAGTGATGAGCATTTTTTCATGTTTGTTGGCCTCATGTATGTTTTCTTTTGTAAAGTGTCTGTTCATATCCTTCGCCCACTTTTGAATGGGCTTGTTAGTTTTTTTCTTGTAAATCTGTTTTAGTTCGTTGTAAATTCTGGATATCAGCCCTTTGTCAGATGGGTAAACTGCAAAAATTTTTTCCCATTCCATTGGTTGCCGATTCACTCTAATGACTGTTTGCTTTGCCGTGCAGAAGCTGTGGAGTTTGATTAGGTCCCATTTGTCTATTTTGGCTTTTGTTGCCAATGCTTTTGGTGTTTTGGTCATGAAGTCCTTGCCTACGCCTATGTCCTGAATGGTTTTGCGTAGATTTGCGCAGGGGCCATGCTAATCTTCTCTGTATCGTTCCAATTTTAGTCTATGTGCTGCTGAAGCGAGCACGGTTTTTTAAAAATTTTTTTGAGAAGGAGGCTTGCTCTGTGGCCCAGGCTGGAGTGCAGTGGAAAGATCTCACTCACTGCAACTTTCGCCTCCCAGGTTCAAGAGATTCTTCTGTCCGTGCGCAGTGGCTCACGCCTGTAATCCCAACACTTTGGGAGGCTGAGGCGGGCAAATCGCCTGAGGTCAGGAGTTCAAGACCAGCCTGGCCAACATAGTGAAACCCCGTCTCTACTAAAAATACAAAAATTAGCTGGGCATGGTGGTGCGTGCCTGTAATCCCAGCTACTCGGGAGGCTGAGGCAGGAGAATTCCTTGAATCCAGGAGGCAGAGGTTGCAGTGAGCTGAGATCGAGCCATTGCACTCCAGCCTGGGCAACAAGAGTGAGACTCTGTCTCAAAAAAAAAAAAAGAGATTCTCCTGCTTCAGCCTCCTGAGTAACTGGGAACACAAGCATGTACCACCATGCCCAGCTAATTTTTTGTATGTGTGTGTGTATATATATATATATATATATATATATATATATATAATTTTTTTAAATATATATTTATTTTTTGGTAGAGATGTGGTTTCACCATGTTGCCTAGACTGGTCTCGAACTCCTGGGGTCAAGCCATCCTCCCGCCTCAGCCTCCCAAAGTGTTGGGATTACAGGCACGAGCTGCCGTGCCCTGCTGGCGCTGTTGATATTTGGGGCTGCGTTACTCTCTGAGGTGGGGACTGTGTGTCCTGCGCGTTTTAGGTCGTGCCACAGCATGGCTGTCTTCCACCCTCTGGATGCCAGCAGCACACCCCCCCTACTGAGTGGTGACAAGTACAAATACCCGCAGACATGGTCACGTGTCCCTTGGTGGGGCAGGGGGAGAATCACCCACAGGGAGAACAGCTGTGTTACGTTACTCCCTGGCCCCAGGTTAGACTATAGGAGGGACTTCCCACTGCAGCCCTCCCCCACCTCTTCTGCTGGAATCTTTTCCCTTGGCCTCCGGAGCCTTCTCTGTCTTCCAACTCCCTGCCCAGCTGCTGGTCCCTGAGGAGCAGGGAGCCCACCCCTGGTGCCCACTCCCGTCCTCTCCCTGGCACTGGACTGTCTGTTCCTGGGGTCGGACAGAATGCCTGCATCAATGCCATGTGGACATGCTGGTGTCTTTGGGGGCTGGGGTGGGGAAAGGGTTAGGCCAAGGGGCTGTCCCTTCCTCTGCTGGGGTAATAATGAGCTGCAGACTGAGTCTCGGAGGGAGGCCTCTGTCCCTCCCCTGGGTCGGGTGCAGGTCAGGACCAGGACTGGCAGAAGGGGCTGCTTCAGGGCAGGGAGAGAGGCTGTTTGAGGTCCTGATACCTTGAGATCCAGGGTGTTCCTAGCACCTCCCACCCCAATGCATTTATGTATTCTCTCATTCATTCATTCATTCATTCATCTGTATTTTTTTTTTTTTTTTTGAAACGGAGTCTCCATTGCCCAGGCTGGAATACAGCAAAGTGATTTTGGCTCACTGCAACCTCCGCCTCCCAGGCTCCAGTGATTCTCCCGTCTCAGCCTCCCGAGTAGCTGGGATTACAGGCGCCCGCCACCACGCCCAGTAGAGACGGGGTTTCACCATGTTGATCAGGCTGGTCTTGAACTCCTGACCTTGTGATCTGACTGCTTTGGCCTCCCAAAGTGCGGGATTACAGGCGTGAGTCACCACGCCCAGCCCCTCATTCATCAGCACTTACCTCCCCTTCCTTGGTGCCCGAACCTGTGCTGGGCTCTGGAACCATCAGTAACCACCACAGAGCCGACCGTATCCCCACATGGCCACCGTCCAGGCGGGGGCAGACCCGTGACAGGGTGGTTCCGACCTGGGTGACTGGAGAAAAGAGGGGGGTGTCTGGGCCAGTGTGGAGCTCAGAGGAGGTGACTGACTCTGGAAGAGTAAGAAGCGGTTCGCTGGGTGAAGTCAAAGCGTGGGGAGGCTGAGGAAAACATTAGAAGGAGCCTTCTTGGGGCTGGGTGCGGTGATTCACACCTGTAACCCCAGTGCTCTGGGAGGCTGAGGCAGAAGCCTCGCTTGATCCCAGGAGTTCGAGACCAGCCTGGGCAACATAGTAAAACCCCATCTCTACAAAAAAGTACAAAAATGAGGCGCAGTGGTACATGCACCTATGGTCCCAGCTACTCGGGAGGCTGAGGGGGGAGGATCACCCGAGCCCAGGAGGTCGAGGCTGCAGTGAGCCAAGATCTCACCACTGCACTCCAGCCTGGGCAACAGAGAGAAACCCTGTCTCAAAAAAAAAAAAAAGGAGTTTTCTGGGGAGGACAGATGGGAGGCTAGAGGCCGGGGAGGAGCCAGGAACTGGAATCCAGGAAGGAGGGGGTCCTGGGGACAGGTGGGATAGAGTCAGGGAGAGGTGAGGGCAGGAAGAGACCAGGTCGACATCTGACTTTCTGGTTCAGGGACCAGACGGACACGGGGGTAACCCTGAGATGGGAGCAGGTTTGAGATCCCCACTGAGGCCAGCTGCGCCCTGCTGGGTCTGACGCCCTGACAGGGGTCCCTCTGGGCCGTGGGGCTGTGGCGAGCAGCCGTCAGGGAACCCTGCAGACAGGTCGTCCTGAACACCCGACAGCCGAGTGACGGGTCTTTATTAGCTGGAGAGCTGCGTGGGTTTAAAATAGCCTCATGGCAGGAACAAAAGCAGTTTGCCTTCTGAATTTTCATTCCGAGCGGATGATCTGCTTTTAATCAAGCAAGGCGTCCCAAAATGCTCTTAATTACCCCGAGTCAAGGGCTCGGCAGTAATTTTGATGTCGGCATTGGGGCGGGCGTGATTAGATTTTCACCAAACGCGGGAGCTCGGCCGGAGCGCGACGTTAGGGTGAAGCCGGTCCTGGGATGTCCGGGGCGCCCTGATTTAGAACTGGAGGACGAAGGCCGCAGGCTGCAGGCCAGAGACAGACTGCAAAACGGGGGAGTCAATTTCGGACCTGATCAGTGGCTTTGAGAAAGTCTCTGTCCTTTTGGGGGCCTCAGTTTCCCCATCTGTACAATTTGAATTATGATGGTGCCTATGTGATGATTGTGATGATAAAATGAGATAGCACTTGAAAACTTAAAAAAAAAAATTATGTTTCTTTCTGAGACGGAGTCTTACTCTGTCACTCAGGCTGGAGTGCAGTGACGCGATCTCGGCTCACTGCAGCCTCTGCCTCCTGGGTTCAAGCAATTCTTTTGCTTCAGTCTCCCAAGTAGGTGGGATTACAGGCACCTGCCACCATGCCCAGGTAATTTTTGTATTTTTAGTAGAGACGGGGTTTCACTGTGTTGGCCAGGCTGGTCTCGAACTACTGACCTCGTCATCTACCCGCCTCGGCCTCCCAAAGTGCTGAGATTACAGGTGTGAGCCACTGTGCCTGGCCTCTTTTTTTCTTTTCCAGAGACAGGGTCTCGCTCTGTTCCCCCAGGTTGGAGTGCAGTGGTGTGATCGTAGCTCACTGCAGCCTCGCACTCCCAGCCTCAAGTGATCCTTCTGGCTCAGCCTCCCAAGTAGTTAGGACCACAGGTGCACACCACCATGCCTGGCTAATTTTTTATCTACTTGTAGAGAAAAGGTCTCACTGTGTTTCCCAGGATGGTCTCAAACTCCTGGCCTCAAGCAATCCTCTCACCTTGGCCTCTCAAAGTGCTGGGATTTGCACGTGTGAGCCGCTGTGCCTGACCCGCGTTTATTTCCCCTTCTCACATCCGCAGATCAGCTGGGCTCAGTTCTACCCTGTGAATTGGGTCAGGCCGGGTCCATGTGTTTTTTATCTTGCTTGGATTAGTGGCTCTTCAAGGCATTTTTGTCCCAGGGCTAAAGGTTGGAGCAGGGGAGGTCATGTAGAAACACGCAGTGACTCTGAAGACGTAAGCGCAGAATTGGCAGACGGTCACTTTCCCTCACACTGCCTTGATCAGAGCAAGTCACATAGCTGGGATGACCGCAGTGGGTTAGGGAAGTGCCTTCCTTCGATAAATATCGGGAAGAGGTTGAATGAAATTTGCCAAAGATTAATCCCATCTTTTGTGTTCCAGAAGGTGAAGATCAAGAACTATTTGACAAGACCGCTATTATTCGCAGACACCATATACATAAATGCCAGGTTGTAAGTGAAAAGTCTTGGGGTACCTGGACTTCAGGAATGGCTGGATCCAGAAGGCATCCTTTCTCTCAGTGTCTCTGCTCTGTCTCCAGGCCCTTACAAGACAGGCACAGGTTTGAGTCCAGCAGGCAGAGCCTGCATTTTGATAGTTCCTTTTCAGGTGTCAGATCTCTCAGACGGCAGGCAACGAAGAAACAGCAACCTCTACCGCTTGACTGACACACACAATGAGCAAAGTATGGGCTGCCTTCCCACTGTTCCCTCACACTCGGTCACAATGAGCAGCTCATCTTCTGCAGAACAGGCTCCTGTTTCCACAGGTTCGCCACTGCCCGCGTTTGCTCACGCAGTACCTCCCCACCGCGTTCCCCGAGGGGGTCAGATTACACACACTAAGTAGCGCAGGCTCCCAGGGGGCCAGGCTGGAGTTCTCTGTACGGATTCCTCATCCTGCAGCCCCTCCTCAGATCCGCCCACAAGTGCATTTGCTCGGATCCAAGTCCCCCAGGCTGGAATGCGAGCCTCTGGGCTGAGGTCAGAATATGAGGGCGGCAGGCAGCATCGAGTTTGTTTAATTGATTTGCGCTTAACTGGCTGCCTTCCTGGATGGGCCCTGGAGGAGGGGGCAGGGTGGATTCTGGAGCTTGCCTTGGGCACTCTGCTGACTGCCACACCTCCCCGGGTCCAAGGATGCTGGGATTGTGCTGCTAAGGCTCCGTGCAGAGCCCAGCCCTCTGGAAAGATCCCAGGCTGGGGAGAGAAAGAGCTAGACTCAGACACTCCCAGCCTTAAGCACCAAGGGCTGGGCAAGGAGGCATGACCCAGCAGTGAGAGCACTGCACAGGGAGTCCGACAGCCCTGTGTTCGAATTCCCACTTGACCACGTTTCCACTACGACCTTAGCTGAGCCACACAGCATCTAACTCACGAGCTGTTGCAACGAGTTAACGCATGACAGCAGCGACTGGCAAACTTTTTCTGTAAAGGGCCAGAAAGTCCAAAGTTTTGGCCAGAAAGTCGACTCTGTCATCGTCGTATAAAAGCAGCCACAGATGATACTTGAGCAAATGGGCTTGGCTGTGTGCTGCTGGAAACAGAGGCAAAGAAAACTCAGCACTGCGACAAAGGAGCTCTCAGCAAAGCCATCTTTACTTCCTGGACTGCAGGAAGGGGACCCTCGCCGGCCACCTTGCCGTGAGAGTACAATGAACAAAGGAAAAACAGACACATTATCCCTTACGCATTTGGGGTCATCCTTACTGCTGTGTCTGATCTCCATTGGCTGGAGCCAGACCTCGCAATCTAAACTAAAACCTGATTGGCTAACAGCTTAAACCTTTTCTACACAGGTAAGGGGCACAGGCTGTGAGCTGGGACACGCCTGTGGGCATGTCCAGCCCAGGTACCTTGGTTAAAGCACAAGGACATAGAAGGTACTACGTGCCTGTAAGCTTGGTATGTTTAACAGCTACATAGGACAGGGCTTAACAAAGAGTTATTATGATTTATGATTTATTCTTTAACAAGAAAGGAAGCTTTAAAGAGGAACTTTTCTGCTTCCCACACGTGCCGATAAAACTTTATTTGTTGATGCTGACATTGGAATTTCATATTTTCATGTGTTTTAAAAGATAATTTTTTGTCTTTATTTTATGTTTACTTTCTTTTTTTTAAGAGACGGGGTCTCGCTCTGTCACCCAGGCTGGAGTGCAGTGGTGCCGTCATAGCTCACTGCAGCCTCGGACTCCTGGACTCAAGGGATCCTCCCTGCTCCGCTTCCTGAGTAGCTGGGACCACAGGCTCGCACCACTACACCCAGGTAATTTTTAAATTTTTTGTAGAGATGGGGCTTTGCCATATTGCTCAGGCTGCTCTCTGACTCCTAGCCTCAAGCGGTCCTCCTGCCTCAGCCTCCCGAAACACTGGCACGACTACAGGAGTGAGCCACTGTGTCCAACACTACGATATTATCATTTGATTCTTTTCCACTATTAAAAAACGTTAAAAACAGGTGTTGGACTGTGTTTGTCCCTGGCCGACTTCTGAAGAACAGAATTTACAAGAGCGCTTAGCACGTCGAACGTGATCAACAAATACTACCGCCATTATTACTATTCTTGTTTTTGATCCAGAGTCACAAAGGAGACCTCAGAGCCAGGATGTGAGAACTAATAGGAACTTCAGACATCCATTTTACAAATGAGGCTGCTCCTCTTCTTAGCCCTGTGGCCTGGAGAAAGTGGTGTCACCTTTCCGAGCCTCAGTCTTCCCATCTGTACAATGGGTAGGACATCACCTCCCTAAGAGGCAAAATAACGACCCATTCCTCCACCCTCTTGCATTATCGCTCTGCTCTGCCTGGTGTGAACATACATCTCTGCTTCAGGCTTCTGGGCCTTTGTTCTTGCTGGTCTCTTCAGCCAGCACCCACTCCCTCATGTCACCCATTGGCTCCGTTTCAAATTTGGGGATCAGCACAGAGACTGCCTCCTCCAAGATACCCTTCCCAATCCCACATTGGATCAGGAACCTTTTCCAACCTCCCTTATCACAGCAAATGTCAACAGCCTTGAAGGAAGTGTTTAAATGGACATGTATTATCTCCAAAAAGGAGTGGCCAAGGACATGGTGGCTCTTGGCCCCAAGCCTGTGAGATCCAGACCACCTGCCCCTGGGCAGAAGAAAGCAGCAGGACTGTGGGACACTAGGCTGGGAGTATCTGTGCTAAACATAGAAAAATCCAAGGCTGGGACTTTTCTGGGTACAAGGCTGGCAAAAGCGGGGCATCAAAAATTTACACGGAATTTAGTGTCTTTCTCTTTCCTTTCCTCCCGATTCCTAATCTCTCTTACCCTCAGCTCCTCCTCCCCCCTCCTTTTCTTCCTTCCCTGTCTCCCAGAAACCCCTTGGGGCCCAGAGCCATTGAAAACTCTTGCTCCCTTTATCTCCAGTGGCAGGCAGATGCTAAAGTGACCCGCATGATTCCTGCCTCCTGGTGTTCACACCCTGTGTGTAATTTCCTACTCTTGAGTATGGGCATAACCTGTGGCTTGTTTCTCATCAACAGAATATAGCACAGGTGACAGAATGTTGCTTCCATGATTACATTACCTTATCTAAGGCTCCATCTTGCTATCCATCTCACTACTCTTTTTCTCTCTTACTGGCATGTGGTCACATTGTCAACAGCCCGGGGTGGGGACCACATTGCAAGGAACTATGGGTAGCCTCTTAAAGCTGAGAGCAGAATCCAGAATGACAGCAAGAAGCCAGGCACCTCAATCCTGCAGCCACAAGGAAATGAATCCTGCTAGCAACCAGAGAAGGCTTAGAAATGGATCCTTCCCCTGAAGAGACCGTAGTCCTGGTTGACACCAAAATTGTAGCCTTGTCAGAAACCCTAATGCAGTGGCCCCAGCTAAGCCATGCCTGGATTCCCAATCCATGGGAACCGTGAGATAATAAATGTGTTGCTTGAAGCTGCTAGATTTGTGGGTACTTTGTTACGCAGCAATAGCTAACAGATACACGTCCGTTTAAACATTTCCTTCAAGGCTGTTCTATAGACTAGGTGCAATCCAAGGAGTCCTAGATCTCCCACCCGACCTCCCTGGGCAGCACCCTCTGAGGCCCAGGACCGTGGGGTGAGGTGTGGCTTTCTTGGGTCTCTTGGGGTGGGCAGCAACGACCAAAAAGGGGCGGCCAAGGACACGGTGGCTCTTGTCCCCAAGCCTGTGGGATCCAGACCACCTGCCTCTGGGCAGAAGACAGCAGCAGGACCATGGGACCTCATCCTAGGCATGGGCTTTCCCATGGTCCTGGCTTTAGGGATGTGTCCACCCTGGACAATTGGTTCTAGTGTGGGACACTTATAACTGTCATTGACTCATGAGATGCCATGTGTTGGCCCAGACAGAGAATTGAATCACACTGAAGAAAGAAAATATTCATTCTCTTCTATTCTCTTTCAATCCCGTGGATCGTCTCTGATCAAATGGCAGCCACTAGCCATGGGTGGCTACGTATATATATATATATTTGAGACGGTTGCTCTGTCACCAGGCTGGAGTGCAGTGGCGCAATCTCGGCTCACTAGGTTCTTGGGATTCTCCTGCCTCAGCCTCCCAAAGTGCCAGGATTACAGGCATGAGCCACCGCACCTGGCCTATTTGCATTTAAATTAATTAAAATAAAACAAAATCTGATAGAAAGCAGAGTCTCAAAGAGATGCTTGTACACTCAGGTTCAGAGCAGCATGATTCACGACAGGCAAAAGCCGAAAACCACACAAGTGTTTCACCAGATGAATGGATGGGAAAAACGTGGGCTATGCATACAGTGGAATATTACGCAGCCCTAAAAAGGAACGAAATTCTGATGCAGGTGACGACGTGGATGAACCTTGAGGACATCACGCTCAGTGAGAGAAGCCAGATGCAGAAGGACAAATCCTGTGTGATTCCACTCCTAGGCGATCTCTAGAGTCACCAGATTCACAGAGACAGAAGGTAGGATGGGGGGCACCAGGGGCCGGGGAGCGGGAGGGGAGGGGAGTGTTTCATGGAGGCAGAGTTTCCGTTTGGGAGGATGAGAAGGTCCTGGAAACAGTGATGATAGTTGCACAGCAATGTGAATGAACTAACTCTACTGAACTACCCTCTTAAAAACGGCTAAAATGGTACATTTCATTTTATGCATATTTCACCACAATTTAAAAAATACATTTCTAAAATTAAATAAAATCTAGCGTGCAGTTCCATGGTGCCATTAAACATATTTTAAGTGCTCAGAGGCTACACGTCACTGATGGCTCCTGTAGTGACCCGGGCAGATACAGGCCATTTCTATCATCGCAGGAAGTTAGATTACACTAAGAAAGAAGTGCTTTAATGCCTCTGAAGAGAGGCTGACTTTCCTTTTATTTATTTTTAAATTATTTTTTTCTTTTCTTTTCTTTTTTTAAGACAGGGTCTTGCTGTATTGCCCAGGCTGGAGTGCAGTGTCATGATCACGGCTCACTGCAGCCTCAAACTCCTGGGCTCAAGTGATCCTCCCACCCCAGCCTCCCAAGTAGCTGGGACTATAGGCACAGCCCACCATGTCTGGCTAATTTTTTATTTTTTGTAAAGATGGGGTCTTGCCGTGTTGCCCAGACTCCTGGGCTCAAGTGATCCTCCTGCCTCAGTCTCCCAAAGTGCTGGGATTACAGGAGTGAGCCACTCTGCCCAGACCTGATTTTTTCTTTTTGTTTTGAGACAGAGTCTTTTCACTCTGTTGCCAAGGCTGGAGTGTAGTGACGTGGTCTCAGCTCACTGCAACCTCTACTTCCTGGGCTCACTTGATTCTCCTGCTTCAGCCTCCAGAGTAGTTGGGATTACAGGTGCACACCACTGCATCTTTCTATTTTTTTTTTTTTTTTTGAGACAGGATCTCTCTCTGTAGCCCAGGCTGGAGTGCAGTGACACAATCTCAGCTCACTGCAACCTCCCTTTCCTGGGTTCAAGCAATTCTCCTCCTCTGCCTCCTGAGTAGCTGAGATTACGGGCACCCGACACCAGGCCCAGCTATTTTTTGTGTTTTTAGTAGAGATGGGGTTTCACCATGTTGGTCAGGCTGGTCTCAAACTCCTGACCTCAGGTGATCCACCTGCCTTGGCCTCCCAAAGTGCTGGGATTATGGGCATGAGCTACCGTGCCCGGCCATGCACCCGTGCTGCGTAACAAAGTACCCACAAATCTAGCAGCTTCAAGCAACACATTTATTATCTCACGGTTCCCATGGATTGGGAATCCAGGCATGGCTTAGCTGGGGCCACTGCATTAGGGTTTCTGACAAGGCTACAATTTTGGTGTCAACCAGGACTACGGTCTCTTCAGGGGAAGGATCCATTTCTAAGCCTTCTCTGGTTGCTAGCAGGATTTTGTGAGCTGACACAATCTCAGCTCACTGCAACCTCCCTTTCCTGGGTTCAAGCAATTCTCCTCCTCTGCCTCCTGAGTAGCTGAGATTACGGGCACCCGACACCAGGCCCAGCTATTTTTTGTGTTTTTAGTAGAGATGGGGTTTCACCATGTTGGTCAGGCTGGTCTCAAACTCCTGACCTCAGGTGATCCACCTGCCTTGGCCTCCCAAAGTGCTGGGATTATGGGCATGAGCTACCGTGCCCGGCCATGCACCCGGCTAATTTTTATACTTTTTATAGAGACAGAGTTTCACTATGTTGGCCAGGCTGGTCTTGAACTCCTGACCTCAGGTGATCTGTCCGCCTCAGCCTCCCACAGTGCTGGGATTCCGGGCATGAGCCACCGCGCCCAGCTTTGATTTCCCTTTTAAAGCGCTAGTGGGGGTCTCTGGTTTGCAGCTCCGAGCCAGCACCTGGACCTGGGAGAATTTAATAACTGAGCTTTGTTTTCACTGTGAATCCCACAACTGTTCTCTTAACTTCAGCCAGAGGGCGCCTGTGAGTGCCCGAGTCAGATCCCGTCCCTCCTCTGCCCACAGCCCTCCAGGGCTCCCACTTCCCTTGGGGTCAAAGCCCACATCCTCCCTGAGGCCTCCCAGGCCCTGCAAGACCTCCCCCAGCCACTCCCTGTCCTCTCCTCCTCCCTGTCACCCTGTCACTCACTCTGCCCTAGTCAAATGGGCCTCCTCGCTGTTCCTCCAACACCTCACCAGGTGAGGTCCTGCCCCAGGGCCTTTGCACACGCTGTGCCCTCTGCCTGCAAGCTGTTCCTTCCAAAAGCCATGTGGCAGCTCCCTCTCCTCCTTTGTGTCTTTGCTTCAATGCCTCCTCGGTGAAACCCTCGTCTGCGTCGTAACTAAAAGCTGCAAGCCCTCCTCAGAACTAACAGCCACTTCCTCTTCTAACCTCCAGACAAGAGAGCCTGGGACTCCCTCCACAGTGCTCCGAGGATGAGAGTCTAGGATATCCCGGCCTGCCCACGACCTTGTCCTCAGCCTGGCCTTTCCCCAGCTCACTCTGCCCCTCCCTGCAGGAGCTCAGAAATTCGCCTGGCGCACAGATGCCAGACGGGAAAATTAATTGGGCCCTGCTGGGGCTGCTCTCTCCGCTCCCCCTTCAATAACAGCCGTAAAGCGGGATTTATGCGGCCGCGCTGGCTCCCGATGGAAACTGGGAGGAGGGGAAAACATTCTGGAAAAGTCAATCCCTCGCCCAGGGAGCGGCTGGCGGCTGGGACTCCGGGACCAGAGCCATCTCCCTGCTGCCCTTCCCTGGGTTGGGTGGGCGGGGAGGGAGGACATCACCCCGGCTCTCACACTCTCTGGTTGGGAATCACATTATCTAATTATAGCTCACATATGGGCCGGGCGCGGAGTGGCTCATGCCTGTAATCCCAGCACTTTGGGAGGCTGAGGTAGGCAGATCTCTTGAGGCCAGGAGTTCGAGACCAGCCTGGGCAACATGGTGAAACCCCCGTCTCTATTAAAAATACAAAAACTAGTCGGGCATGCTGGTGGGCACCTGTAATTCCAGCTACTGGGGAGGCTGAGGCAGGAGAATCTCTTAAACCTGGAAGGTGGAAGTTGCAGTAAGTCGAGATTGCACCACTGCACTGCAGCCTGGGCGACAGAGCGAGACTCTGTGTCAAAAAAAATGAAATAAACAAAAATTATATCCCACCTGTAGAAGCACCTATTATGTCAGGCCCTGTCCCAGGTGTTTTTGGAACATCAAGAGACTTAAAATTAGGAGGGAGGAGTTATTTTTATGTCCCTTTTACCGACAGGGAAACAGTGACACAGAGAGGTCAAGCAACTTGCTAAAGGCTGCATAGCAAGAAAGCGGCAGAGCTGGGATTTGAACCTTGGGCTGTTAGATTCACAGTTGACATTCTCAACCACTTAAGCACGGCCCCGTGTGGCTTTTATATATCTGGCATCTGCACTGCAACCCCTCAAGGCTCCCAGAGTTGAGATGGTTGGGCTGAGAGTACGAGGAGGTGAGGGATGCAGTTTGGATTTGAAGCTCCGTGGTGGCGGATGTTGTCTCTTGCGTCTAAGACTGTTATTACTGAGGGCCTCCTCTTTTTCTAGTCTGGGTAAGAAAGGAAGGGACATCTGGGTGTCCCCAGCCTCCAAACTTTGCTATTGCTTTTCTTCCGAGCCAGTTGCTGTGGTTACCACAGTTGTCCCTGGCTTCGGGATTTGTGGGGACTAGTAAGTGAAAGGAATGACACAGGCAGTTGGGAAAAACACAGTCACATCCTGATTTAACTGAGGGCTGCTGGCTGCAGAGGACTTAACTGACGGCTTCGGGAGCTGTTGCATGGAGCCTGCTTGAAAGTCTTACATCTGCTCATCCCTCTGGTGTCCGTCGCTTTTCCTTTCCTCTCCCTCCTCAGTAGCGGCTCTTCCAGGCACCCCTGGGGAGGTCATGTACGATCTGAATTCAAGTCCCAACTCTGCTGTGTGACCTTGGGGAAGCGTCTTCCCCTCTCTGGGCTCGGCATTCTCATCGGAAACCCAGGGCTAATAGCGGTGGGGTTGTGCAGGCGCATGGGGCAGGCATAGACAGCAGGAAGTCCATCCCTGAGTGAACACTCGGTGGGCTTTTAACCGTTTTTCTTACTGTTTTATTGTCGCTCTGACTGCAGAGAGCGGGGGTGGGGGTGGGGAGGCTGCCATCTCCTCCCTGGAGCCATTTCCGCAATCCCCGGACCCAATCCAGCGGCCTCCTTCTTCCACAGGCGCCGCAGGGACGGGTTTGATGGACATGTTTTTTGCACGGAAAAAAAGCCGGAGGAATTGTATTTTGCCAAAAGTGTCAGCCGGAGAGAAAATATTTCCTGCATCTCTGGCGAGTGTTGACGGGCAGCAGCCAGCGCGCTGCTGGGGGGTGGGCGGGGAGGGGGTTGCACGTATCCTGGGGCTGCTGCCCCCACCTCGGTCCCAGCTGCCTCCTCAGCCTCTGAGGCGCCCCCTGCAACCCTGCCCCACCCCTCCTGTCCAGCCCCCTGCCTAGCTTCTGCCCTCGGACCTCCTCCCTCAGACCCTCCAACCTTCTCTCTCTCTCTCTCTCTCTCTTTCTCTCCCCTGTAAATATGGAATGAGGAAATGGTATTGGAGCTGTGATTTGCAAAATGAGGCATTTGCCTGGATGAGGGGGTGAGCAGGAGGTACCGCCCGTGCCAAGGCCCTGGGGCAGGACCGGGCCTGGCGTGTAGGAGGAACAGCGAGGAGGCCCGTGTGGCTGGAGCAGAGTGGGGTGGGGGAGAGAGGGAGGACAGGGCAGGGTGTGCCTGGCTTTGTGGGCTGTGGGGAGGACTTTGGGATTTATTGAAGGGGTACTAGGGAGCCCTGAGGGGGATTTGAGCAGGGGAGGGACATGATCTACTTTGGGAATAAACAGATCTCACTCTCTGTGTTGGGGACATGGGTTGGAGGGGGGCAGAGTGATGGCCTGGAGGCCGAGGAAGAGAGCCCTGTACCCTCCCTTGGCTCGGGGCACTGGCAAAGGGCCAGAGGACTCAGAACCAACTGTGTCAGCGACCCCGTGGCGACAGGGGGAGGTGTCTGCAGAATTGCTTGAAATTCAAAAGAAACCAGACTCAGCCAGGTGCGGTGGCTCAGGCCTGAAATCCCAGCACTTTGGGAGGCCGAGGTGGGTGAATCACTTGAGGTCGGGAGTTTGAGACCAGCCTGGCCAACATGGCAAAACCCTGTCTCTACTAAAAAAACCCACAAAAATTAGCCGGATGTGGTGGGCAGCGGCGCCTGTAGTCCCAGGTACTCGGGAGGCTGAGGCAGGAGAATCGCTCGAACCTGGAAGGCAGAGTTTGCAGTGAGCTGAGACTGCGCCACTGCACTCCAGCCTGGGCAACAGAGCGAGACTCCATCTCAAAAAAAAAAAAAAAAAAGATTCAGAATAAACCAGACTGGGCCTCAGTGAGTGAGGGTTTTAGAGCAACAGAGAGATGCGTCTGGTGGCCTTCACTTCAGCGTTGACAGACAAATAACCAGAAAGGACTAGAAACTCCTCACTGGGGGGCGGGTGACCTGTCTTCCCTGAAAAGGAAGGCTACGCAGCCGTGATGAAGGGTGAGGTCAGGTGTGGGAGTAAGGAGGACTCACATCCTGGACACGGGGATGGGGGCCAGAGGGGAGAGCGGGAGGACACCAGAGGAGAACATTCCAGAAGCATCCACACCAGAACGTCAAGGGGGGGTCACCCCTGGGAACAGGACTGTGGCAGGGGGGTAATTTTGCTTCATTTTTTTCTTTTTTTTTTTTTTCTTTTTTTTGAGACCGAGTTTCGCTCTTGTTACCCAGGCTGGAGTGCAATGGCGTGATCTCGGCTCACCGCAACCTCCGCCTCCTGGGTTCAGGCAATTCTCCTGCCTCAGCCTCCTGAGTAGCTGGGATTACAGGCACGCACCACCATGCCCAGCTAATTTTTGTATTTTTAGTAGAGACGGGGTTTCACCATGTTGACCAGGATGGTCTCGATCTCTTGACCTCGTGATCCACCCGTCTCAGCCTCCCAAAGTGCTGGGATTACAGGCATGAGCCACTGTGCCCGGCCTCATTTTATTCTTTAAAAAAATTTTTTTTGGTAGAGATGGGGTCTTGCTATGTTGCCCAGGCTGGTCTTGAACTCCTGGCCTCAAGTGATCCTTTCCCTTGGCCTCCCAAAGCGCTTGGATTACAGATGTGAGCCACTGCACCCCGTTGCCTCTTTTCTCTCTCTCTTTTATTTTTTTTGAGATGGAGTCTCACTCTGTCGCCACGTTGGAGCACAGTGGTGTGATCTCGGCTCACCGCAACCTCCACCTTCCGGGTTCAAGTGATTCTCCTGCCTCAGCCTCTCGAGTAGCTGGGATTACAGGCGCCACCACGCCCAGCTAATTTTTGTATTTTTTAGTAGAGACAGGGTTTCACCTTGTTAGCCAGGATGGTCTCGATCTCTTGACCTCATGATCCCCACGCCTCAACCTCCCAAAGTGCTGGGATTACAGGTGTGAGCCACCGCGCCCGGCCCCGCCTCTTGCATAAGGGCACCAGTTGTTAGATTTCGGGCCACGCTACCTCCAGGATAATTTCATCTCAAGATCTGAACTGGTGACGTCTGCAAAGATCCTATTTCTTTTTGGAGACAGGGTCTTGCTCTGTCGCCCAGACTGGAGGGCAGTGTGGCACAATCATAACTCACTGCAGCCTCAGTCTCCCAGGCTCAAGCAAACCTCCCATCTCAGCCTCCCCAGTAGCTGGAACTACAGGTACGCGCCACCATGCCAGGCGAATTTTTGTAGTTTTTGTAGAGACAGGGTTTCACCATGTTGGCCCAGGCTGGCAAAGACGGTATCTCTAAACACGGTAGCATTCTGAGATTTTGGATGGATGTGAGTTCAGTGGGGCAGAGGAACGTGCTTTTCAACCCACTATACCATGTAACGGAATACAGTCCAAGGATTCAGTTCTAAGCGCTGGGATGTGGACGTCTTTGGGCATCATGTTCTGTCTGCTGTACCACCGTGTCCCTCCCCTGCTCAAAGCCCGGCCATGACTTCCTATTTCCTTAGATCAAGACTGAAACTCTAGGGCTCTGGCCAGGCACGGTGGTTCACGTCTGTAACCCCAGCACTTTAGGAGGCCGAGGCAGGAGAATCGCTTGAGGCCAGGAGTTCAAGGCCAGCCTGGGCAACATAGCGAGACCCTGTCTCTGCAAGAAATTTTAAACATTTGCTAGGTGTGATGGCATGTGCCTATGGTCCCAGCTACTCAGGAGGCTGAGGTGGGAGGATCGCTTGAGGCCAGGAGATCGAGACCAGCCTGGGCAACATAGTGAGACCCCATTTCTACAAAATAATAATAATATAAATAAAATACTAAAACCTCTCACTGTGGTCCTCAGCCTTCTGGGGGGTCCAGAACCCACAATCGGGTCCTTCTCCCCTGCTGCTCTCCCCAGCTCACTCCACCCACATTATCCGCCTGGTGTTCTTCAAACAGGCCAAGCTTTTTAGAAGCGACTCAGCCTGGAATGCTGAGCATCCAGCATTCTTGCTCTGGATCAACTCCAGGCCGCTCTCACTCAACTGGAACTCCAAGCTCATGTCTTTAGAGTAGCCCAGACCACCTGGGCTGAAGCGGCCCACGCTCCTCCACCGTCACTCTGTAAACACCTGCGCCAGGTTCTGTCCCTCCTCTGCCTACAGCCCTCCATGGCTCCCACCTCCCTGAGAGTCAAAGCTCAAGCCCTCTCTCCAGCCCACAAAGCCCTGCACGACTTGGCCTGCCCCTCCCCTTCCTCTCTCTGCTCCAGCCACATGGGCCTCCTCGCTGTTCCTCCAACACGCCAGGCACGGTTCTGCCCCAGGGCCTTTGCACAGGCTGTGCCCTCCGTTTCCAGCGCTCTTCTCCAGCCACGACACAGCTCGCTCCCAGCCTCTTTCATTGTGTGTGTGTGTGTGTGTGTGTGTGTGTGTGTGTTGCAGTTTCACTCTTGTTGCCCAGGCTGGAGTGCAATGGTGCCATCTCGGCTCACTGCAACCTCCGCCTCCTGGGTTCAAGCAATTCTCCTGCCTCAGCCTCCTGAGTAGCTGGGATTACAGGTGTGCGCCACCACATCTGGCTAATTTTTGCATTTTAGTAGAGACGGGGTTTCGCCACATTGGCCAGGCTGGTCTCAAACTCCTGACCTCAGGTGATCTGCCCGCCTCGGCCTCCAAAAGTGCTGGGATGACAGGCATGGGCCACCGTGCCCAGTCCCTCCCTGCCTCTTTCAAGTGTCGGCTGAGATGTCACCTGCTCAGGGAGGCCTCCCTGGCACCTCCCCTACCTCAGTTGATAACTTTCACTCCCTTCCAGGGAATCTGTGACACCCCACGCCCCTTCCTGCTTTAATTTTCATAGCGTTCGTTACTCAGCAGGCTGCATAACTTTTTCTTTTTGAGACAGAATCTTGCTCTGTCGCCCAGGCTGGAGTGCAGTGGCACAGTATTAGATCACTGCAGCCTCCGCCTCCGGGGTTCAAGGGATTCTCCTGCCTCGGTCTCCCGAGTAGCTGGGATTACAGGCACGCACCATCATACCCAGCTAATTTTTGCATTTTTGTTTTTTTGAGACAGGATCTGGCTCTGTTGCCCAGGCTAGAGCACAGTGGTGCGATTTTGGCTCACTGCAACCTCCATCTCCCAGGTTCAAGTGATTCTCATGCCTCAGCTTCCCGAGCAGCTGGGATTACAGGTGCCTGCCATGACACCCGGCTATTTTTTGTATTTTCAGTAGAGACAGGGTTTCACCATGTTGGTCAGACTGGTCTCGAACACCTGACCTCAAGCGATCCACCCACCTTGGCCTCCCAAGATGCTGGGATTACAGGCATGAGCCACCGCACCTGGCCTTTATTTTTGTATTTTTAGTAGAGATGGGGTTTTGCCTGTTGACCAGGCTGGTCTCGAACTCATGACCTCAGGTGATCTGCCCACCTTGGCCTCCCAAAGTGCTGGAATTACAGGTGTGTGCCACTAATAACTATTTATAATGTTAACTGCTCACGGCTCATCTTCCCTACTGCATGAAAGCCCACGAGGGTAAGGGCCAGGTCATAGCTAAGCCTGCAGCCCCCAGCCCAGGGCCCACTAGCAGGAGGGAATCCTGCAGCGTTTCCATCCATTCTGGAGCCTCAGTTTTCACATCTGCCTAATGGGTCATGTGCCACCTGTCCTGGGGTCACTGAGTGTCTTCAGCCATCCCCCAAGACTGCAGAAGCGCCCAGCCAGCTGGGTTCTGGCACACAGCAAGCGTCTGTCTCTCACCCCCTCTGACCATCACTCAGACCTGGCGTGGGAGGTGACAGGCCCGCAGATGCCACTGGCTCGGGTGGCTCTGCTGGGGCCAAGATGCTGTCACATTTGGTAAATTGCAGGCAGGCGGCTTCTGCGGCTATAGCACCAAGGACAGGCAGGGACGTGACTGGGAATATCTGGAGTTCCAGAGACCCAGAACTGAGCCGGGAAGTAGACGCCTGAGAGCCAACTCTGCCCCTCTCTGGGCCTCAGTTTCCTCACTGGCAAACAGAAAAGGTCTTGAGATCACTGAGGCATCTTGGAATTCCTTTGCCCACATCCTGCTGAGTCCCTCACTAAGCCCTTTAATGGCTTTGAGCCTCCATATATAAAATGCAAGGATAAAAAAATAAGAAATAAGATCTGAGCACAGGCAGTGACCTTTCTTGAATTCAGGGATCAGTGCTCAAAAAATGGTAATACTCCCCCACCCCCACCCCGCCCCACCTCAGCTGGCCACAGAGGCTCATGCCTGTAATCCCAGCACTTTGGGAGGCTGAGGCGAGCATATCACTTGAGGCCAGGAGTTCAAGACTAGCCTGGCCAACATGGCAAAACCTCATCTCTTCTAAAAATACAAAAAAAATTAGTTGGGCCTGGGGCACATGCCTGTAATCCCAGCTACTCCAGAGACTGAGGCAGGAGAATCACTTGAACCCAGGAGGTGGAGGTTGCAGTGAGCGGAGTTCATGTCACTGCACTCCAGCCTGGCCAACAAGAGTGAAACTCCCTCTCAAACAAAAACAAAAACAAAAAAAGCGCTTGCAATAGCTATTTGATTGAACGCCTGCTGTATACCTGGCTCTACTCGGAGAACTTAGTAAGAATCTTAGATCTGTTGTCTGTCCTACAGCAGCACAATGACAGGGGATACTATTAATATTATTACCCCCATTTTGCAGATGAGAAAATTGAGGCCCAGAGAGGTAAATACACTCACCCAAGGTCACACAGTCAGGAAGTTTCAGAGGCTGAATGGGCCTCAGTCTCTCTTTTCCCAAGACTGGCTGTAAACTCCCACACTGTCAAATGAATAGATGAGTGCCTGTTAATCTTTTGGGAATGGAGAGCGTGCTGGCCACTTTCCCTAATGACACGGGGGCTTCAGATTTCCCCCAAGAACTGGGTCGTGGCCCCAGGCCCCCTATCACCCACAGCTTCCTCCCTACACAGCCACCCCCTTGCAAAGATGCAGCCGTGGACCCTGACGCCTTCTTCTCGCTGGGGCAAAAGCTCCCCTCCTCCCCGAGACCCCCTCAGGCAGGTGAAGGGAGAGGCGGCATCTCCCCATGCGTCCACCTGCAGCCTCCTTCAAAGAAACGCAAAATCCAAGGGAATGAGAGAGCCGGCCGCAGGCTGCGTGTGAGCCTGTGTGAGCGTGTGTGAGCGCGAGCACGGATCTATGAAAGATTTAGGCGGCGCCTGGTGTGTTATGGCCATAATTAATCTTGTGCCTCGTTGTCGGAGCGAATGACGTTCAGAAATTACTTTTTGCGGCCTGGGTGAGGCAAAAGCTGATGGGGCCCAGACTCCTTTTTACCCAGGGATCGGAGTAGCAGGGTATAGATGTGGGGGAGGTTGATTGGGGAAGGGGAAGCTGGCCAGGCGCGGTGGCTCACGCCTGGAATGCCAGCACCTTGGGAGGCTGAGGCAGGCAGATCACTTGAGGTCAGGAGTTCGAGACCACCCTGGCCAACATGGTGAAACCCCGTCTCTATTAAAAATACAAAAAATTGGCTGGGCATGGTGGTGGGCGCCTATAATCCCAGCTACTCGGGAGGCTGAGAGAGGAGAATTGCTTCAATCTGGGAAGCGGAGGTTGCAGTGATCGGAGTTTTCTCCACTGCATTCCAGCCTGGGTGACAGAGCAAGATTCCATCTCAAAATAATAATAATAATAATAAAAATTAGCCAGGTGTGGCAGTGTGTGCCTGTAATCCCACTTACTTGGGAGGCTGAGCTGGGACAATTGCTTGAACCTGTGAGGCAGAGTTTGCAGCGAGCCGAGATCACACCACTGCACTCTAGCCCGGTCAACAGAGTGAGATTCTGTCTCAATTAAACAAACAAAAAGAGTCAGGGTGTGGTGGCTCACGCCTGTAATCCCAGCACTTTATGCAGGCAGATCACGATGTCAAGAGATCAAGGCCATCCTGGCCAACATGGTGAAACCCTGTCTCTACTAATAATACAAAAATTAGCCTGGCGTGGTGGCGGGTGCCTGTAATCCCAGCTACTCAGGAGGCTGAGGCAGGAGAATTGCTTGAACCCAGGAGGTGGAGGTTGCGGTGAGCCCATATCACGCCACTGCACTCCAGCCTGGCAACAGAGCGAAACTCTGTCTCCATTAAAAACAGAAAGAAGGAGGAGCTTCTCCTCCCCCCACGCTGGTCCCTGCCTCCATTAAAGTCATGAAGTCCCCAGCCCAGTGGGTGCCCCGTGCGCGATGGGTGCCAGGCTAAGTGTTTTTGGAGGAAGAGCTTGTTTCATTGTGTGTTCATAGTTTTACTGAGGTATAACTGGCATTTGAGAAAATGAAAATATTTAAAGTGAGGGTTTCTTGATGCGGTGGTTTTGTTCTGTGTTTTGAGACAGGGTCTCGCTCTGTTCCAGGCTGAGGTGCTGCGGCGCGATCGTGGCTCAGGGCAGCCCTGACTTCCTGCGTCTAAGTGGTCCTCACACCTCAGCCTCTCGAGTAGCTGGGACCACAGGTGCACACCACCACACCTGGCTAATTAAAAAATACGTAGTCTTTTTGTAGAGATAGTGGTTTTTGTTGCATTGCCCAGGCTGGTTTGGAGCTTCTGACCTCAAGCGATCCTCCCACCTCGGCCTCCCAAAGTGCTGGGATTACAGGCGTGGCCTCTAAACTCTTTTTTTTTTTTTTCTGAGACAGAGTCTCACTCTGTCACTCAGGCTGGAGTGTAGTGGCACGATCTCAGCTCACTGCAACCTCTGCCTCCCGGGTTCAAGAGATTCTCCTGCCTCAGCCTCTCGAGTAGCTGGGACTACAGGTGCGCGCCACCATGCCTGGCTAATTTTTAGTAGAGATGGGGTTTCACCATATTGGCCAGGCTGGTCTTGAACTCCTGACCTTGCGATCTGCCCGCCTCGGCCTTCCAAAGTATTGAGGTTACAGGTGTGAGCTGCTACGCCTGGCCAGCCTCTCAATTTTTTGACATCTCTGTTTACGGATGAGGAAAATGCGGCCCAGAATGGTTGTGACCATGAAGTCACGATGAGGGGGTGGATTATCTGTACGCATATATCCATAAAGTCACGGCTTTATGGTGAATATGCCCATCACCAACACAATGAATACATTTCTCCCCTTGTAACCCCTTCTCCCCCCCCCCAACCCTTTCCGGGCACCCACTCGTCTGTTTAGAGTCCCTATTAAATGAGTCTGCATTTTCGAGATGTCACCAGTGAGTAGTCTTTCACGTCTGACTTTTATTCCTCAGCATACTGATTTCAAGGCTCAGCCCTGCTGTTGGGTGGATCAGTGCTCTCTGCCTCTGTGTGGCCGAGGAGAATCCTGTGGTCTGGATGGACCACTGTTTGTTTGTCCATTTACCTGGGGATAGACACTTGGGTTATTTCCAGCTTGGGGCTGGTATGCACAAAGCTGCTGTGAACAAGTCTGTGTGAGTCTTGGTGTGGACACAGGCATTTCTCTTGCGTGAATAAATACCCAGGAGCGGCGTGGCTGGGTCCTAGCGGACTTGTGTGTTTGACTTTTTCAGCAGTTACGGGCTGTGCACTTTTTAAACACCATTATAGGCCAGGCGCGGTGGCTCACACCTGTAATCCCAGCACTTTGGGAGGCCAAGGAGGGCAGATGACCTGAGGTCAGGCGTTGGAGACCAGCCTGGCCAACATGGTGAAACCCTGTCTCTACTAAAAGTACAAAAATTCTATGGGTGCAGTGTAATCCCAGCTACTCTGGAGGCTGAGGCAGGAGAATCACTTGAATCTGGGAGGTGGAAGTTGCAGTGAGCTGAGATGGGGCTCCAGCCTGGGCAGAAGAGCGAGACCCCATCTCGATAACTACTAAACAAATAAACAACACACACAGTGACAGCATGCAGCACCTTGCTTCCTCCTTTAGACGGCTCAGTGACTATGGGCATATCACTTTTCAGAGGGGGAGACTGAGGACAGACCGTGCAGGTGAGGAGCAGGGACTTGAACCCAGGACTGTCCAAGCCCAGAGAGGTAAATACACTCACCCAAGGTCACACAGTCAAGAAGTTTCAGAGGCTGAACTGGACCCGGGTCTCCCTGATCCCAAGACTGGGCTGGAAACCCCCACACTTTCAAATGAACAGCTGAGTGTCTGTTAATCTTTTGGGAAAGGAGAAGGTGCTGGCCACTTTCCCTAATGACGCGGGGGGCTCCAGGTTTCCCCACGAGCCGAGTCATGGCCCCAGGCCCCCTCTCACCAACAACTTCCTCCCTGCACAGCCGCCCCCTTGCAAAGGTGGTCGTGGACACTGACGCCTTCCTCTTGCTGGGGCAAAGCCTCCCCTCCTCCCCAGACCTCCTCAGGCAGGTGAGCTGGATGCATTTGTGGGCACCTGGATACCTTTGGCTTCTGTCTCTCTCTTTTTTTTTTTTTTTGACACGGAGGCTTGCTCTGTCACCCAGCCTGGAGTGCAGTGGCACCATCTCAGCTCTCTGCAACCTCCGCCTCCTGAGTTCAAGCGATTCTCCTGCCTCAGCCTCCCAAATTTGGGATTACTGGCATGCACCACCACGCCCAGCTAATTTTAATATTTTTGTTTTATTTTATTTTTATTATTTATTTATTTTTTTTTTTTGAGACGGAGTTTCGCTCGTTACCCAGTCTGTAGTGCAATGACGTGATCTCGGCTCACCACAACCTCTGCCTCCTGGGTTGAGGCAATTCTCCTGCCTCAGCCTCCTGAGTAGCTGGGATTACAGGCACGCACCACCATGCCCAGCTAATTTTTTGTATTTTTAGTAGAGACGGGGTTTCACCATGTTGACCAGGATGGTCTCGATCTCTTGACCTCGTCATCCACCCACCTCGGCCTCCCAAAGTGCTGGGATTACAGGCGTGAGCCACGGCGCCCGGCCCCATGGTGTTACAGTTGCAGGCAGTGTTCAGCGCGGTCACAGGCGCTGCAGGTTTGTAGCCTGAGAGTCCTAGGTTATCCCATACAGCAGAGGTTGCCCGGGCTGAAGTGCAGTTGGCATAATCATAGCTCACTGCAGCCTCGAACTCCTGGCCTCAAGCAGTCCTCCCACCTCAGCCTCATGTGGTTCAAGTAGATGGGACCACAGGCATGTGCCACCATGCCCAGCTAGTTTTTTTTTTTTTTGAGATAGAGTCTCGCTCTGTTGCCCAAGCTGGAGTGCAGTGGCACGATCTCGGTTCACTGCAACCTCCATCTCCCAGGTTCAAGCGATTCTCCTGTCTCAGCTTCCTGAGTAGCTGGGACTACAGGCACGGGCCACCACGCCTGGCTAATTTTTGTATTTTCAGTAGAGATGGGGTTTCGCTGTGTTGGTCAGGCTGGTCTTGAACTCCTGACCTTAGGTGACCCACGCTTCTCAGCTTCCCAAAGTGCTGGGATTACAGGCGTGAGCCACTGTACCTGGCCTGCCCGGCTAATTTTAAATTTTTTTTGTAGAGATGAGATCTTGCTATGTTGCCCAGGCTGTTCTTGAATTCCTGAGCTCAAGTGATCCTCCTGCCTCGGCCTCCCAAAGTATTGGGATGACAGGCATGTGTCACTGTGCCTAGCCTTTTTTTTTTTTTTGAAACAGGATCTTGCTCTGTCTCCTGGGTTGGAGTGCAGTAGCGTGATCACGGCTCACTGCAGCCTCAAACTCCTGGGCTCAAGCTGTCCTCGCAGCTCAGCCTCCCAAGTGGCTGGGACTCCAGGTGTATGCCGCCACACCTGGCTAAATTTTTCATTTTTTGTAGAGACGGTGTCTTGCTATGTTGCCCAGGCTGGTCTTGAACTCCTGGGCTCAGGCGATCCTCCCTCCTCGGCCTCCCATAGTGCTGGGATTACAGACTGAGCCACCGCGCCCGGCCTGTCTCTACTTTTTAGGCACTCTGCATGTTTCCACAGTGTTGACTGTCTGCCTGGCACAGTCGTAAGCACCCACTTCACATGTCTTAATGTCTCTAAACTTTTTAACACCATCTCCATTCACAGATGGGAAAACTGAGGCATAAGCATTTCTGGCCACTCAGCCAGGAAGCATCTGAGGAGGGTGGGGACGGGCTTACCGCCTGCCACCCCGCAGCAGCAGCCTGGCCCACTCACGGAGCTCAGAGCCCCCGGCACAGGTTCTGGCTCAAGCATGCTGGTTCAACAGCCCCAGCTCTCACAAACGAGGCAGCAGAAATCCTGGGGTGGGGAGCAGGACGCTGGCCTGGCGCTGGGGTCTCAGGACTGCCAGCCCCCTGTTCCCTACTGTCCCCAGAGCTTGCAACCAGGGCCCCCGCAAACTGTGAGCCCCACAGCCTGGGAGTGGCCTCAGCGGGTGCTGGCTCAGACAGCGAACAGATGCTCGCTATTTTAAACCCACTGTTAACTCATTAAGACAGCTGTTTCCCATCCCCAAAGTCGGCGGAATTAGAATTAAATTCATTCCAGAATTAAACACACACATACACACACGCACACCCCACCACCATTTGGAGGCAAAACTTGTTAGCATTTAGGCAAGCTGTGTCTCTGAGCCTGGGGACGGGGCTCAGCTTCCGCCTGACAAGTTACATCACAGCCCAGCGGTTGCCAGCTGGGCCTGTGGCCAAAATACCCCGTGGGCCCAGGTTCTCACGTCTGCCCAGGTCTCCACCATCAGAGTCCAGCTGCCAAGCGCACGTCCTCCCGGAGTTCTCTCCGACCCCTCAGCCCCAGCAGGGCCCAGAAGCAGCCTAGTGTCTGCCCCTGAATCTGCTTCTCCTCCTGGGTGACCATCTCCACCTGCCACTCACATCAGAGTCCAGCTGCCCCTCCTCTTTCTCCTCTCCCCTTACCCCTCACGTCGGAATGGGCAGGACTTTCTGCTGAAGCTACTTGTACACAGCTTTGCCCGACCCCTACTGCTACTGCACTGGTCCAAGCTTCCATCACCTCCAGCCTGAACACCTGGCCCAGACACCTTCCCGGGTTCCTAACTTGTACTCGCACCCCCAAGTAGCTGTTTTCTCTTAATAGAGAGATCTTTTTAGAGCCAAAATCGGATTGTGTCACTCTCTTGATTGACATTGTCTAGCACAGGGGTTTCATTAGGACTTTCTGGGATGAGTGGAATGTTCCAGACCCGCTCCAGCCAACACGGCCGCCTCCATGCAGCTATAGAGTGCTCGCAATGAGGCCGGTGTGAGTGAGGACCTGAATTTTAGATTTATTCCATTTGAATGGCTTTAAATATTCACATGGAGGTGGCAGCTCCTGTATTCTGGATCTGATGCCATTGGCCTCCTGCTCAGATCCCTGGGGTCCTCCCTGTTTCCTGGAAGTGCAGGCTGGGATCCCAGCTCTGTCTGTGTGAGTCTGCTCTGACATTGCCCATTGTGGGCCGGAAGTGTGGCAGAATTCACAGTACTCCTCCCAGTCACCCCCAACCGATGGTGCTCTGGCTTTTACATAAATACCCCGGCTCCCGCGTCCTTGGGGTGGGGCAATTCTTTTTTTTTTTTTTTTTGAGACAGAATCTCAGTCTCACTCTGTCACCCAGGCTTGAGTGCACTGGTGCAACCTCAGCTCACTGCAACCTCCGCCTCCCGAGTTCAAGCGATTCTCCTGCCTCAGCCTCCCCAGTAGCTGGGACTACAGGTGCTCACCACCACACCTGGTTTATTTTTGTATTTTTAGTAGAGATGGGGCTTCACCATATGGCCAGGCTGGTTTCGAACTCCTGACCTCAAATGATCTGTCCACCCTGGCCTCCCAAAGTGTTGGAATTACAGGCGTGAACCACCGTGCCCGGCCATGTGGGGCAATTCTGAGTTTCACAGTCAACGCGGGCTCCCGGAGGTCCCCGGCAGGGCTGAACTCCACCTGCCCCTGGCTCACAAATGCACCCGTTTGCGGCTTCTCTTCCCTCTTGGACCTTCCCACACCCCTCCTGCGGTTTCCTGGGATCATCTCCCACATCCGCCACTTGTCTCGGGGGCTGCTTTGGGGGGAGTGAAATAGAGCAGGCTGTGCATTGCACAGGCAAGAGAACGCGAATCGTTCATCGTGGCTCACAAGGCTCGTCATCTCAGCCCCTTACCTCTTCACTCCTGCCATCCACACCAGCCACGCTCTGTTCTCCTCCTCCTCGGACACACCAGCCCCTCCTGCCCATGTGCCCATGACGTCCCCACCCCCTGCAATCTGACCTTCTCCCATCCTGTCTCCTCATTCTTCACGCCTCGGTTTAAATGCCCCCTACTCACAGAGGACATTCCCAACCACACTGCCTGCTGGCCACCGACTCCTTCTCTCTCTCTCTCTTTTTGTTAGAGACAGGGTCTCGCTCTGTTGCCCAGGCTGGAGAGCAGTGGTGTGATCATAGCTCACTGCAGCCTCCAGGTTCTGGCTACAAGTGATCCTCTGGCCTTAGCCTCCCGAGTAGCTGGGTCTCCAAGCATGCACCACCACACTCAGCTAATTTTTTTTTTTTTTTGTAGAGACGGGGTCTTGCTATGTTGCCCTGGCTGGTCTCCAACTCTTGGTCTCAAATAATCCTCCTGCCTTGGCCTCCCAAAGTGCTGGGATTACAGGCGTGAGTCACCGTGCCCGGCCCAACCTTGACTCTCTTGAAGGGCACTGGCTAGATGTTTTTCAGAAGGTCACTCAATTCAGGTTTTTCTGGTGTCTAATCATGATTAGACGGAGATTCTGCATTTCTGCCCAGATCCCACTGAGATGACGCTGTGGTCCCCTCAGAACCTCAGATCAGGAGGCACACATTGTCACTGTGTCTTGTCGCTGGGGGCATTCATTTTGATCCCTTGGCTAAGGTGGTATTTGTCAGATTCCGCCCCCCCCCCAGGAAAGTTATCTTTATTCTCTTCCAACGAATAAATATCATGAGAGAGTTACTTTGAGACTGTGCAAATATCCCGTTTCTCCCTCAACTTTCACCCAGTAATTCTAGCATTCTTCGATTGATCCTGCCTCTCACACGCTTGATCTTATCTGCTTCTGATTTCTCTCCTGGGACTCGTCGCTATTTGAAACATTCTTGCTCAGTTGTTCAAACGTAGGTCAATGTTTGCCTCTTACACTGGACACGGTTCGTGAAGGTGGGGGCTGGGTTTGCCGTGATCACTTCAGTGTCCCAGAGCCCAGCACAGGGTCTGGCACATAGAAGGCACTTGGCAAATAGGTGATGAATAAACAAATGAAATGAGACGCCAATCAACAAGTCCCAGGCGCTCAGGAAGTCTGACTGGGTGTCATCCCAAGAATGAAGTGTGTTCTGGGAGCAAAGATGCTATGAGATGCTACGTAGAGGAATGCTCATCCATGGATGAATCCCTGGAGAAAACACTGGTGCTCCCATCTCCCAACAGTTCCCTTGGTCCTGCTGAAAGTCTGGCTATGAAGCTGACGCCACACGGATCTTGCTCTTTGAAATCTATGTCCAGGCTGTGCAGAGTGGCTCACGCCTGCAATCCTAGCACTTTGGGAGGCCGAGGCAGGAGGACTGCTTGAGGCCAGGAGTTAGAGACCAGTCTGGGCAACATAGCAAGACCCCATCACTACAAGAAATAAAAAAATTAGCCAGGCATGGTGACACACGCTTGTAGTCCCAGCTACTTGGGAGGCTGAGGTGGGAGGATCACTTGAGTCCAGGAAGTCAAGGTTGCACTGAGCTATGATTGTGTCACTGCACTTCAACCTGGGCAACAGAGCAAGACTCTGTTAAAAAAACAAACAAGCAAAAGAAAACAAAGAGAAGAAGTCTATGCCTAATAAAGCTACAGACAGTAATCAAGAAAAGGGTATTGGCATAAGGATTGACAAATAGATCCATGAAACAGAATATAGAACACAGAAAAAGACACTCCCGGCCGGGCGTGGTGGCTCACACCTGTAATCCCAGCACTTTGGGAGGCCGAGGCGGGGGGATCACGAGGCCAAGAGATCGAGACCATCCTGGTCAACATGGTGAAACCCCGTCTCTACTAAAAATACAAAAAATTAGCTGGGCATGGTGGCGCATGCCTGTAATCCCAGCTACTCAGGAGGCTGAGGCAGGAGAATTGCCTGAACCCAGGAGGCGGAGGTTGCGGTGAGCCGAGATCATGCCATTGCACTCCAGCCTGGGTAACAAGAGCAAAACTCTGTCTCCAAAAAAAAAAAAAAGACACTCCCACATATACGCACGGTCATTTGCTTTTAGATGATCCAATGATGAAAGGCAAGTATTTTCAACAAAAGCCTCTGGAACAACTGGCTACCTGTGTGGGGAAATAAAGAGCCCTACCCCCTACCTCACACCATACACAAAAATCAATTCGAGATGCATCATAGACTAAACATGAAAGCTTGAATTATAAAGATTTTAGAGGAAAACAAAGTGGCTTCAGGGTAGGCAAAAGTTTTTTTGGACACAGGGAACAAGAACCCTGAAAGAAAACAAATTGGTCAATTTCACTGTAGTGCAATTAAAATCTGATTAGCAAAACACACCAGTGAAGAAAATCTAATCCGAGTGGGAGCGGAGGCGGGATCTCTGTGTGTGAGGACTGGTCCCCAAAGTTGTGTGTGTGTGTGTGTTTTGTTGTTGTATTTGAGATAGGGTCTCACTCTCTTGCTCAGGCTGGAATGCAGTGGTGCAGTCGTAGCTCACTGCAGCCTCGAACTCCTGGGCTCAGGTGACCCTCCCACCTCAGCCTCCCGAGTAGCTGGTACTACAGGCATGCACCACCACACCTGGTTAATTTTTTTGTTTGTTTTCTTGGTAGAGATGGGGTCTAGATATGTTGCCCAGGCTGGTCTCAAACTTCTGGGCTCAAGTGATTCTCTTGCCTCAGCCTCCCAAAGTGCTGGGATTACAGGAGTGAGCCACCATGCCCAGCCGCCAATTATCTGTTTACTCATGAGCTACTCAGACAAGACTTAGGGAAATGCTAGCCCACTGAAGTCAGGTGACATGAATTTGAGTCTTGTCTTTGACCCCCAACGCACTGGGCGAGCAGGGACGGGCCCCGCCTCTCTCTGGGCTATATTTCTCTGCCCATTCATGAAAAGGTACAGTGCAATAATGTCTGACCACCCCCCACCACCAACGTGTTCTGCCCATGGGCTCTCTCTCTCTCTCTCTTCCAACCCCTAGTCACTAGGAGCCCCGGGCAGAATGTGGACTGCCGGACAAGGCAGTATAGCGCGTGCCAACCCAAGACATATCACCCTGTTCAGGCAGCTCTTCCTTCCCAGCAATGTTTTCTGTCTCTAAGAGTTTAACTATCCTGGCATAAAACCTGAGACCTTGGAGCAGGACAGGAGAAAAGACAAAAGAAGCAATCTGACCTCGGACAGCAAATCTGTTTAATTTGCAGCCAGACATCTGGCCTGGCAGGGGCCAAGCTGGGACACAGCCAGTGAGACGGGAGGTTTGGGGAGCTGGGTGTGGGGAAGGGCAGATGCCGGGGCCTAATGCAGCTTCTCCTTAGCTGTGGCACTTGGGCAGGGGTGGTACACTCTCTGCATGCCAGCTTCCTGGGAGAAATGGGGAAATTGACAACCCCCAAGCTCAAAGGGTGATAGGAGGGCCCACGGGCAACTGTGTGCAGAAAAGTTTGTGGTCTGCCTTGGGTCACTGTCATTTGACAGCTGAGGAAGCTGAGATGCTGAGAGGGCGATGTGGCTCTGTGTCCCCACCAAAATCTCATCTTGAATTGTAATCCGAGTTGTAAACCCCACATATCAGGCAAGGGACCTCGTAGGATGTGATTAGATTATGGGAGTGTTTCCCCCATGCTGTTCTTGTGAGAAAGATTTCTCATGAGATCTGATGGTTTTAAAAGGAGCTTTCCCCTTCTTAGCTCTTCACTTCTCTCTCCGGCCACCTTGTGAAGAAGGACGTGTTTGCTTCCCCTTCTGCCATGATCGTAAGTTTCCTGAGGCCTCTCCAGCCATGCAGAACTGTGAGTCAATTAAAACTCTTTCCTTTATAAATTACCCAGGCTCAGGTGTTTCTTTATAGCAGTGTGAGTGTGAACTAAATGGAGGAAAGCAAGGCACCTCAGCTCACTACAACCTCCACCTGCCGGGTTCAAGCAATTCTCCTGCCTCAGCCTCCAAAGTAGCTGGGATTACAGGCGTCCACCACCACGCCTAGCTAAGTTTTGTATTTTTAGTTGAGATGGGGGTTTCACTATGTTGCCCAGGCTGGTCTTGAACTTCTGACTTCAAGTGATTTTCCCACAGCCTCCCAAAGTGCTGGGATTACAGACGGTGAACCAGGCACTGCTCTGGAGAAGGCTTATTTTTAATCCGTTTTGGAAAAATCCCAGGGCTGGCTCTCATTGGCCCAGCTTGGTTCACATGTCCCATCCTGAACCAATCAATGTGGCTTAGAGGATGCAATGCTATCATTGGCCAGGCCTGGGTCATGTGACTACCCAAAACCAGGAAGAAGATCTCTTCTCCGCACTCCTTGCAGCTGCCTGTACTCGAAATGGTAGATACGTGGTTTCCCACAGGTGCATCATGCTGCTGGCTCCAAACAGATGTCTGCCATAGGTAGGTAGCACTGTTATCCTCATTTACAGAGGAGCAAGCCAAGATTCTGAGGGATCAGTGTCTTTCTCAGGGGCTTCACAGTCAGTAGCAGAGCTGGGAATTTGAACCCGGGACTTTTTTTTTTTTGAGAGAGAGTTTCTCTGTGTCACCCAAGCTAAGCTGGAATGCAGTGGTGTGATCATAGCTCACCGCAGCCTTGACCTCCTGGGCTCAGGTGATCCTCCCGCCTCAGCCTTCCAACTGGCTGGGACTACAGTCAGGTACCACCAGGCCTGGCTAACTTTTAAAAATATATTTGTAGGCCAGGTATGGTGGCTTACACCTGTAATCCCAGCACTTTGGGAGACTGAGGCAGTCAGATCACCTGTGGTCGCGAGTTCGAGACCAGCCTGACCAGCATGGAGAAACGCTGTCTCTACTAAAAATACAAAAACTAGCTGAGTGTGGTAGTTCATGCCTGTAATCCCAGCTACTTGGGAGGCCGAGGAAGAAGAATTGCTTGAACCCAGGAGGCGGAGGCTGTGGTGAGCTGAGATCGCGCCATTGTACTCCAGCCTGGGCAACAAGAGTGAAATTCCACCTCAAAAAATACACACACACACACACACACACACACACACACATATATATTTGTAGAGATGGAGTCTCTCTATGTTGCCCCGGCTGGTCTTGAACTCCTGGGCTCATTCAATCTTCCTGCTGTAGCTTCCCAAAGTGCTAGGATTACAGGTGTGAGTCCTGTGCCCAGCTCAAACCCAGGACTCTTGACTCTCGTATTTGGGATCCTTTCTGTAGATGTGTGTGAGGTACTGAAGGTAACGTTGAGCTAGGCTGGGTGAGGCGCATGGAGGATAGTCTGGGCAGGGAACTGCCTGTGCAAAGGTGTGGAAGTGGGACCCAGCACTGTGGCAATTGAAGAGGTGGAGGAAGCACGTTAAATTTTGTATTTGCCAGCCGGGCGCAGTGGCTCATGCCTGTAATCCCAGCATTTTTGGAGGCCACAGCAGGAGGATCACCTGAGGTCAGGAGTCCGAGACCAGCTTGGCCAACATGGTGAGACCCCATCTCTACTAAAAATACAAAAATTAACCAGGTGTGGTGGTGCGCACCTGTAATCCCAGCTACTCAGGAAGCTGAGGGAGGAGAATCACTTGAACCTGGGAGGTGGAGGTTGCAGTGAGCCAAGATCGTGCCAATGCCCTCCAGCCTGGGTGACGAGACTCAGTCTTAAAAAAAAAAAAATGTATTTGTGTGAAGCACCTCTTTAAAATCTCCCAGCAAGAATATGAGCTACATGCTGTTAGGATGTCCGTTTTTCATACCCATAAAGTGGAGCTCAGAGAAAGAAATGGCCGTGACCATCACTTCAAAGCCAGAAACGGCAAAACCAGCTTTAAATCCAGGTTTGGCCATTCCGCAAAGCTGGGCCTCCTCCTCTACCCCTGTGCTATGGGTTCAATCGCATCCTCTCAAAACATATGTTGAAGTCCTGGCCGGGCGCGGTGGCTCATGCCTGTAATCCCCGCACTTTGGGGGACCAAGGCGGGTGGATCACCTGAGGTCAGGAGCTCGAGACCAGCCTAGCCAACATGGTGAAAACCCATCTCTACTAAAAATACGAAAAAATTAACCGGGCGTGGTAGTGTGCGCCTGTAATTCCAGATACTCGGGAGGCTGAGGCAGAAGAATTGCTTGTGTGACATGGCAAAAGCCCCGTAAAACTGCATACCTGCATACCTCAACCATACCACGGCTTTCTGTTGAAACTGCTCTCTGTAACCCAAATGTGAATAAGTAATTAAGGACTGTAACTTCCACCCTACCCAGACAATGTGTAAACAAATGCTTATCTTGACTTTTGTGAACCACTTAAGTAACAATCAGAATGTCAAAAGTCCCCTGGCCCTCGGAATGTCCCGAGCCCCTCACCCTCATCTTCGCCCAGGAATCCACTGGAATGTCCAGAGCCCCTCACCCTCATCTCCGCCCAGGAGGTGATTTACAGAATCCGCTAGCCCTCAGAACGTCTGAAACCCCTCAGCCCCACCCCTGCCCCTCACCCTCACTCCCGAGGTGATTTTACGGGTATAAAAGGTCTTGACACCCTCCTTCCGGGGCCACGGGTTGGAGAGACGCGAGTCCTCCGTGGCCGCCGGCAATAAAGACCCTGCAATTTGGCATCCTTTTGTCTTGGTGTTGACTCCTATGCCCGGGCCAGTACAACACTTGAACCTGGGAGGCAGAGGTTGCAGCGAGCCAGGATTGTGCCATTGCACTCCAGCCTGGATGACAGAGCGAGACTCCATCTCAAAAAAAAAACAAGTCCTAACCCCTGATATCTGGGAATGCGACCTTGCTTGGACGTAGGGTCTTTGCAGATGTAATCAAATTAAGATGAGGTCATTACGATGGACCCGAATCCAATGTGACTGGTGTCTTCTCAAAAAGAGGAGGTGGCAAGTGTGTGGGTGCACCCTCCAGTCTGTGCCTTTGCTGTCACATGGCTGTCTTTCCTGTGTCTCTGTCTCGGTGTCTCTTGCTTTCTTTTCTTTATTTTTTTTGTTTATTTTTATTTTTTTTGGAGACGGAGTTTCGCTCTTGTTACCCAGGCTGGAGTGCAATGGCGCGATCTCGGCTCACCACAACCTCCGCCTCCTGGGTTCAGGCAATTCTCCTGCCTCAGCCTCCTGAGTAGCTGGGATTACAGGCATGTGCCACCATGCCCAGCTAATTTTTTGTATTTTTAGTAGAGACGGGGTTTCACCATGTTGACCAGGATGGTCTTGATCTCTTGGCCTCGTGATCCACCCGCCTCAGCCTCCCAAAGTGCTGGGATCACAGGCTTGAGCCACCAAGCCCTGCCCCTCCAGTGGTTTTAGTCAGCACCCCAGAACAAAATCCAAGTTTCTTACTAAGCTCTAGAAGGGCCTGCACGACCTGCCCCATCCCCTCCCCACCCTCCCCTCCTCCCTCTCCCCCTTCACTCACTCTGCTGCTGCCACATGGAGCTCCCGCTCTTCCTCCCATGTGCCAGGTGCAGTCCTGCCACAGGGCCTTTGCATGGTCTGTGCATTCTGCCTGGAACTTCCTTCCTGCACTAACGCCTCCTTCCTCTCCTGGTCTTTTGTTTGTTTGTTTTTTATTTTGAGACAGAGTCTTTCTCTGTCACCCAGGCTGGAGTGCAGTGGTGCAATCATAGCTCACTGCAGCCTTGACCTCCTGGGCTCAAGTGATCCTCCCACCTCAGCCTCCTGAGTAGCTGGGACCACAGGTGTGCACCACCATACCTGGCTAAATTTTGTATTTTTTGGAGAGATGGAGTTTCACTATGTTGCCCAGGCTGGTCTCGAACTCCTAGACTCAAGTGATTTGCTTGCCTCAGCCTCCCAAAGTGCTGGGATGCAGGCGTGAGCCACCGTGCCCAGCCCTGAGTCTCCGTTCTAAGGTTCCCCCCGAGCTCCCTGACCACCCCCAAGCTGTCTCCATCTCATGACCCCTCCGTGTTTTCGTTCCGGCGTTTCTCTCCTGCTGACATCTCCCTGCTCATTTATTGAATTATATATTTTGTATCTATCCCCCACCCTGGAGTAATAGTCCCGGGAGAGCAGAGACTTTTCTGTTTTGTTCACTGCTGTGTGTGAGTGCCTGGAACAGCGTCTGGCACAGAGTGGGCGCTCCCTGGAGGTTGCCTGGGCTTGCATCTGCGTTTTGCACATGACTCTCATATTCACGCTGTTCCAGGGGAAGTCACAGAGGCGGCCTTGACCTTCTTCCTCCCGTGGCCTCACCTAGTAGCTATTTCTCATTGGTGCACGGCCAAGCAACCCCCTCACTGCCCAGAACACCCCCTGGCTTCCTTGCATTTTTTTTTTTTTGAGACAGGGTCTCACTCTGTTGCCCAGGCTGGAGTGTAGTGGCGCGATCTCGGCCCACCACAACCTCCGCCTGCCAGGTTCAAGCCATTCTCCCGCCTCAGCCTCCTGAGTTGCTGGGATTACAGGCGCACGCCACCACACCTAGCTAATTTTTTATTTTTAGTAGAGAGGGGGTTTCACCACGTTGGTCAGGCTGGTCTTGAACTCCCGACCTTGTGATCTGCCTACCTCAGCCTCCCAAAGTACAGGCATGACCCACCGCGCCCAGCCAACATTTTTTTTTTTTTTTTTTTGAGACAGGGTCTCACTCTGTGACCCAGGCTAGAGTGCAGTGGCATGATCATAATTCACTACAGCCTTGACCTCCTGGGCTCGAGCAGGCCTCCCTCCTCAGCCTCCCAGCTAGCTGGAACTACATCGCCACACCTGGCTAATTTTTAAAAAGAATTTTTAGGGCCGGGTGCGGTGGCTCAAGCCTGTAATCCCAGCACTTTGGGAGGCCGAGGCGGGTGGATCACGAGGTCGAGAGATCGAGACCATCCTGGTCAACATTGTGAAACCCCGTCTCTATTAATACAAAAAAATTAGCTGGGCACGGTGGCGCGTGCCTGTAATCCCAGCTACTCAGGAGGCTGAGGCAGGAGAATTGCCTGAACCCAGGAGGCGGAGGTTGCGGTGAGCCGAGATCGCGCCATTGCACTCCAGCCTGGGTAACAAGAGCAAAACTCCGTCTCAAAAAAAAAAAAAAAAAAAAAGAATTTTTTTGTTGGATAACATTGAAAGGAATAAAAAAAGAAAAGAAAAAAAAAGAATTTTTTTGCAGAGATGGGGTCTTGCTATGGTGCCCAGGCTGGTCTCAAACCTCTAGCCTTGAGCAAACCTCCCACCTCAGCCTCCCATCCCATCATGCTTGGGATTCCATGAGACATCAGAGAAAACAGAGTAAAAGGGGTTGGAAAACTCTGTGGCACCTTTGCAACTTTTCTGGAAATGTAAACCAGTTCCAAAGGAACACGTATTTTAATAGAGACGAGGTTTCACCGTGTTGGCCAGGATGGTCTCGATCTCCTGACCTCGTGATCCGCCCGCCTCGGCCTCCCAAAGTGGTGGGATTGACAGGCGTGAGCTACCACCGTGCCTAGGGTAAAATGTTTATTTTAAAAGAAAAAACATGGCTGGGCGTGGTGGCTCACACCTGTAATCCCAGCACTTTGAGAGGCGGAGGTGGGTGAATCATAAGGTCAAGAGATCGAGACCAGCCTGGCCAACATGGTGAAACCCCATCTCTACTAAAATACAAAAATTGGCTGGGTGTGGCCGCACGCACCTGTAGTCCCAGCTACTCAGGAGGCTGAGGCAGGAGAATTGCTTGAACCTGGGAGGCAGAGGTTGTAGTGAGCCACGATCGCTCCACTGCACTCCAGCCTGGCACCTGGCAACAGAGCGAGACTCTGTCTCAAACAAAAAGAAAAAAAATGTGAATGAAAAATAAGGCCGTCTGATCCAGGACCAGCGGCCCGTGTGCCTAGGACTGGAACCAAAGCGTGGATGCCCCGTCTCAGAGCCACTCTGGCACCACGGTCACAGCCGCCCCGAAAAGGTCCCCCAGCCCTCACCTCCCCTCGCGCACCTGCAGAAACGGGCATCGGTCTCAGGCTCGGTGGGATGGGTGTCTCCCAACCCCAGCCAGAGGCGGATGGCCCGACAGTAGCAAGGCCAAGAATCTGCTTTCAAACCCACTTTATTCTCTTCAGATCAGAAACATTCCTCGTCGTCCCCCTTCCCTGCCCTAGATCTTTACCGACCGGGGGCCTCAGGAGGGGCCGGGGAGACAGTGGCATCCTCTGCCCCCAGGGACGTGGCTCTGCAGTGGCAGTGGGGGCCGGTGCGGGCCAGCAGCTCCAGCCTCCGGGAGCGCAGCCGAGCTTGTATGGCCCAGATCGGGGGCCGGTGCCCCGGCAGGGAGGGGTCCTCGTCGCTGAAGCTCTCCGTGGTGGAGTCAAAGCTGTCTTCCGTGCCGGCCACCGACTGTTTGCAGACGGGGCAGGAGCGCCGGGGGGCTTGGGAGAACCAGGGGTCGATGCACCTGCAGTGGTAGGTGTGTGAGCAGGGGAGGATCTTGAGGTGGTCCCCCTCCTCGTACTCGTCCAGGCAGATGGCACACAGGTCGTTCTGCCGCGTGAAGGTGCGGACCTGGGCCTTCTGACAGGTGGACATCTTCACCGCCTGCCTGCGCCTCCAGCGGGCCTGGACCCAGAGCCACAGGCGGTTCAGGACGAAGAAGGCAGACATGACCAGGGCCAGGGTGCGGCCCAGCGGCCAGAACACGGTCAGCACGGGGTGGCAGTCCAGGTCACGGCAGGGCGGGTCGTCGGGCAGGAGCAGCACGTGGGCCGACGCGTCGCAGCGCAGGATGACCCGCAGGTCCTGCGACGTGGCCTCGCCCACGAACACCGAGGGGATGGCGATCTGGCCCCTCAGGTCCTCGTAGACGTGGGTCATGCTCACGAGGTCGTCCGAGTGGACGTTGTGCACGATGACTGCCTTGAACCCGGCACGCTGGGCGTTCAGCACCTTCAGGTCAAAGGTACAGTCGTAGTGGCGGATCAGCGCGATGGCGCCCAGGGAGCGGTTGCCCCGTCGCGGGGCCTCGATGGGCTGGCACGCGTTGGCCGGATTGGCCTCCATCAGGTAGCCCCGAATGCCCTCGGGGGCCAGGGGGACGCCAAACAGCGCCGGCAGGTCCTCAAAGTCCACCGAGCTCGAGTTGTCTTCCAGCACGGCCCGCACCACCGCCTGCGCGGGCAGCTGGAACACCCACAAGACCAGCAAGGCGTTGGCCGCCACCAGGGCCGGGCCAGGCCGTGGCCGCCCCATGGCCGCCCGCGTCGCCGGCTGCGTGCCGCTAGGTCCCCCTGGGGACGGCCGGCGGAGGGCCTTTGGGCATCTCCAGGGCCCCCTGGGGAGCCTGTGGCCAGGACGCCCGGGCAGCTGAGTTAGAGGGACCACGTGGCTCGGAGGCAGGGACACAACCACTGTGACCCCCGTGGCTCTAGGCATGAGGTGGTGTGGACGGCAGCCCAGCGTGCATCGTGTCTTTGAAGGCCAGTTTCAGGAGGTGCTGGCACAGGTGGCCTTTCTGGCAGATGACACGGAGATCAGGTGCCCCCAGGGTTCTAGATGCCCCCAGCTTCTGTGACATCATCCTGGTGCATTCTGTCCCAGGAGCTGCCACCTCCCTGGGCCTGTGGCCAATGCATCATTCCTAGGTCTGTGGTTTGCGCGTGCCCTGGCAACCTTTGAAAAAACTTCCTTTTTTTTTTTCTGTTTTGAGACAGTTTTGCTCTTGTCACCCAGACTGGAGTGCAGTGGCGCGATCTTGGCTCACTGCGACCTCCGCCTCCCAGGTTCAAGCGATTCTCCTGCATCAGCCTTCCGAGTAGCTGGGACTACAGGCACACGCCACCACGCCCAGCTAATTTTTATATTTTTTAGTAGAGACAAGGTTTCACCATGTTGGCCAGGCTGGTCTGAAACTCCTGACCTCGGGTGATCTGCCCACCTTGGCTTCTCAAAGTGCTGGGATTACAGGCGTGAGCCACACACGCAGCCAGGAAAACTTCTTGAAGACTCAGGGCATCTTTGGACCCAAGGAGGCCCAGGGGTAGCACAAAAGGGCTGGTGGCCCCCAGCAGTGCAGATTCAGTCCTTACCGTGCTAAGACCCTACCAGCATCATCTCCTGGAGGTTCCTGGCGATACACTGAGGAAGGTGACAATGTTACCCTCGTCTGAGACTCTCAAAGGGACACAGACTTGTGGCCACCCCCCGCCTACAATGAGATCAGTGCCTAAAACCCAAATTCCTGACCGCCTCTCACTATCCCTCACTCTGCTGCAGACACAGGCTGCCTCACTGTACCTCCAACACTCCAGGCGGGATCCTGCCCCAGGGCCTTTGCACGAGCTGTGCCTCCCGCCTGGAAAGCCCTTTCTCTCCGTAGCTGGCTCTTTGTCCAGACTCAGGTCTGAGTCCGTACATCCTCAGAGCCCAGCTGGACTTGATTTAGAGGGAGGGTGAAGTGCCGGAGTCAGGGTGGGGCTAGTGGGGGTCAGTGGTTTCAAGTCCTCACTGCGAGGTTGGCCTCCAGGCTTGCACCAGCTTCATTCTCTCTTGCTGTACCACTGCCTCTCCATCTGGGTCTCCAATTGTGCCCGCTGCCTGATCTTCAGCCCTGGGCATCAGCCTCACCTCCTCCCCAGTCTCTATCCCCCAAATTTCACACTCTCCATCTGTCTGCAGCCCACTCAACTCTGATTTCCGTCTCTGCCATTCATAAGCTGCATAACATCAGCTAAATTCCTTAGGCTGTCTGGGCCTCAGCTTCCAGACCTGTAACGTGGGCGTGATCGTCTCTCCCATGCTCTAAACTCTCCCATGGCTCCCTATTGCCCTCTAGATAAAAGTCCACACTCTTCTCTGTGGTCTACATACAGCCCCAGGGCTGGGCCCCTGCCAGTCTCTGAAGCCGGGATGATCTGCCATGCCCCAGAGGCGTCGTGCTTTGCCCGCCTCTACAATTTCGCAAATGCTGCTCCCTCTGCCCGGAACAGAATTCTCGCTCCTCAACTTCACTTTGCCAGGCTATTTAGTCTTTCGGTTTTCCGTGTTGGCCTAATACCTCCCAGAGCAGCCTGCAGCCAGCAACAGATGGGAAGTGGTAGGTAAATGCCCCACCCCCTCATCCCTCTGCTGGGACAAATCGAAGTCAGTTCTTCCATGTCTCCCGGAGGTCCCCAGCTGAATGAGCCCCAGAAGTCAATGAACCCCGTGCTGCCTTGTCAGTGAGCCCGCTGCTGTCTCCTTCCTTCCCCGCTCACTTCTCTCCCCGCCCACAGCTTCCTGAGATCACCTCCCACACAAATCTCTTGTACCACGTAGTGGGCAGAATCGTGGCCCCAGAAAGAGACGCTGAGCCCCTAAGCCCCGGTTGTGGCCAGCCCCTGTGAATGGAACCTTATTTGGAAATAAGATCTTTGCAGATGTATTCAAGCCAAGATGAAATCATTCTAGAGAGTGGGTCCTTAATTCAATGTGACCGGTGTCCTTATAAACAAAGGAGAAAAGGCCGGGTGCAGTGGCTCGTGTCCGTAATCCTAGCACTTTGGGAGGCCGAGGTGGGCAGCAGTTAAGGCCACAAGCACATGCCGCCATGCCCGGCTGATTTTTGTATCTTAGTAGAGACGGGGTTTCACCATGTTGCCCAAGCTTGTCTTGAACTCCTGACCTCAAGTGATCCACCCGCCTCAACCTCCCAAAGTACTGGGATTATAGGTGTGAGCCACCGTACACAGCCCCTGGCGGCACTCCTGCCCCTGCTCTGTCTAATGCCACAAACAGAGGCCACACTATCCAGAGGCCACTGCCTTGGCCACTGTGGACGGTCCTTGAAGGCCAGTGCTACCAAGCAGAGGCAGTTTTTTCAGTCCAGCAGGCATGAGAGGAGGCGAGGGTGGAAAAAATAGAAAGAGAGAGGGACAAATGTGGTGGTCAGGCTCGGGTTGGCTGTGGCATGCTGCGTAGGGATACAGGCCTGAATATGAAATGTGAGTAGTGAGTCCTGGGATGGCATGGACATGCTATGGCATCTGCAGCCTGGACTCCTTCCATCCACCGTATCCTCAGGGAGTGGCCTCCTCCTCGTGGGACAAGGCAGCTGTGTAAGCTCCAGCCATCACATCTGCCTCCCAGGCAGTGAGGAGGAAAGAGTGAGGAAGGGTTCGCCCTGTCCCTTTAAGGACACTTCTTGGAAATCCCAGGCACCACTTCTGCTCACACTGCATTGGCCAGAATTAGTCACCGGGCCACACCTGGCAGAAAGGTTGCTGGGAAATGTAGTCTTTATGCTGAATGACCAAATGTGCAGCTGAAAACCAGGGGTTCTGTTACTATGGAGGAGGAGAACAGACGTTGGAGGTGTCCAGCACCACCTGTCACTTGGACACGCTTGAGTAACCTGGCTTTCAACGGCTGCCCAATACATGTTTGCTGAATGAATGAATGAATGAATGAATGAATCCCCATTTCTCCAGCTCAGGCCTTCTTCAATCGTGAGTGAGCTCACTGTCCCTGGGGATAGAAATCACCTTTTCCTGGGGCCCTTCTGTGCATCAGGCCCCAGGCCACGTGGCTTCACTCCACCATTCAACCACTCCGAGCCTCAGTTTCCCCTTCTGTAAAAAGGAGGCGGCATCAGCACCTGCACCATGGGGTTTGCTGAGCGTGGACAGCACTAGGCACAGTGCCTGCCACCTCCCACGTGCTCTGTCTGCATTCGATGGCCTGGTCATAATATTGGGTGATCACAGCTACTCGGGAGGCTGAAGTGGGAGCATCGCTAGAGCCCGGGAGTTTGAGGCTGCAGTGAGCTCTGATCGTGCCGCTGCACTCCAGCAGTGCGCCACCGAGCAAGACCCCGTCTCTAAAAATAAAATAAATATTGAGTGATCAAATCGTGATGGGGAAAACTCAGGTACTGTGCCAACCCAAAGGTGCTTGGTTCATTCTAGAGAATCTGGAAGGCTTCCTGGAGGTGGTGTCTTCCAGACTGCCATCAGACGGACTGAGCAGTGGTTAGTGCTACGAACAGGAAATGCGATCCTGGCAGCTAAAACAGCATGGGCAAACGCCCTGCCTAAGTAGCCTGGTCTGGCATCCAGTAGGTGCTTAATAAGCGAACACAGAACTCCCTGCCACCACTCAGGGCCTGCTCCCTCTGAAAAAGGGTCTCAGCTTCATCCTAGCTTCCTCAGTCCCCCAACAGCCAGGCCTGGGCCCTTCTCCAGCCGCCTCCACGAAAGCGGAGTGGTGCCAAGGACTGGCAGCTTAACGAGGCCGGCCCGTGCCAGCCCCGCCGCCCCCCGCCTTGGCTGCCGTTCTTCGTGAGAAGCTGCCGAGGCCCCCTCCTGCCCAGCCAGGTGGTGCCCCGTCTGTGTTTGTCTAAGGGGGAGTGTGGCCAAATGGGGAAACTGAGCCCCAGAAGAGCGAGGCACTCAGGGATGGCCAGGGCCAGCAGCCCTGCTACTGAGCAATGCAGCTTGCTGAACCGGTGACCGTGCTTTGCAGAAAACTTCACTGACCCTCTGCATCCAGGGCCAGGTTCCTGTGTACACCCCATCTTCCAGGGGGCGGGGACTGAGTCTGTGACAGGGACCCGACTCACCAGGACTAGAAAGCTGCAAAGTGGCTGAGCTGGGATTCGAACGCTGGCTGCATGAATACTCCATAATACTGAGTATTTAGGGCTCCCCACTCTGCCCACATCTGTGCTGGAAAACACAGGGGACTCTAAGAGTTCTAGGGCACCTGCCCAGCCCTCAGGGAGCCCCAGGATTTGGGAAAAGATGGACCCAGACAGCCAGGGCTGAGGGAACTCAGAAAATGGGGTTCAGGGCAGGCTTCCTGGAGGAGGGGGCATTGAAGTGAACTTGAAGGACAAGTAGGAACTTGGCGAGAAGAGTGGAAGTTGGGGGAAGAGCACACCTGGGGGTGCCTGGTGTGTGGTCTGTGCAAAGGGACAGGCGGTGCAGTTGATTCTGAGCATTTTGGAGAATTGCAAAATATGTCCTTAGGGCTCAGATGAGGGAGGGCTGGGATGTTTAAGGACTTAATCACCAAGCGAACTTAATTACCAAGCGAAGGCATTTGCTTGTGTCTTCACTGATTTGTCGATTCTGCCGTTCACAAGCTTTCCCTGACTCGGGACCCTGGCTGAGCGGGGCTAGGTTCCAGGGCATCTGCAAACGAGGACTGGGGCTTTTGCCTACAGGAGGACTCAGGGAGCCCCAGGGCTGGTGCCTGCTGGATTAAACCTCCCCACACTCCAGCAAGAGAGGTATGTTAATCCCACTTTCCAGATGAGGAAAAGAGAGGTGATACGACTTGCCTAAAGCCACACAGCACACCAGGGGCCGAGCCTGGATTCAAACCCAGGTTCACAGAGCCCTGTGTGCTTTGCTCTTTCACTTGACTGCCTCATTTATTTATTTATGAGACAAGGTCTTGTTCTGTCACCCTGGCTAGAGTGCAGTGGCGCAATCTCGGCTCACTGCAACTTCCACCTCCTGGGTTCAAGTGATTCTCCTGCCTCAGCCTCCCGAGTAGCTGGGACTACAGGCATGCGCCACCAAGCCCAGCTGATTTTTGTACTGGGTTTTGTCATGTTGCTCAGGCTGGTCTCGAACTCCTGCCTCTTGATTCTTATTTAATGAGCACCTACTATCCACTAGTCCTGTGCTGGGGACACTGCTGTGACCAAGAGACCCCCCTACTCTCAGGGAGTTTATGATCTAATCAATTGCAGGGGTTTTTTGTTTGTTTGTTTGTTTTTTAATGCAACAGGGTGATGGAGTAGCAGGTTATGGAGTGGGGTGGTGAATTTAGTTAGGAGCGATCAGGGAGGGCCTCCTTGAGGAGGTGACCTATGGGCAGAGACCTAAAAGTTGGGAAAGATTCAACCACAGGAAGACATGAAGGGAGATGTGGGGAACAGCATTCCAGGCAGAGGGAAAGGCAAGTGCGGAGGTCCTGACACAGGAAATGTCAAAGAAGGCAGTGTAGCCAGAAGAGACTGCGTCAGGAAGCAGAGAAGAGGTCATTATCGTTCAGTCTACAGGTCTACGGGTTTTGAAAAACTCATGATCATGAAACCCCACCACAATCAAGACACAGAACAGTCCCATTGTCCCCAAAATTTTCCCTCTGTCCCTTTGTCCTCTACCAGGAATGCTTTAGTGGACAAGATCCCTGTCTTGGCCCGGCATGGTGGCTCAGCCTGTAACCCCAGCACTGTGGGAGGCTGAGGCAGGAGGGGCGCTTGAGTCCACGAGTTCGAGACCAGCCTGGACAACATGGTAAGACCCTGTCTTTTCCCAGAAGAAAAGTCAGGGGCAGTGGTGTGCACCTGTGGTTGCGGCTACTTGAGAAGCTGGGGCAGGAGGATTGCTTGAGCCCAGGAGGTTGAGGCTGCAGTGAGCCACAGTCACACCACTGCACTCCAGCCTGGGCAACACAGCAAGACTCTGTCTCAACAAACAGGCTGGGCAGGGTTGGGGGCTCACACCTGTAAATCCCAGCACTTTGGGAGGCCGAGGTGGGTGGGATCACCTGAGGTCAGGAGTTCGAGACCAACCTGGCCAATAGGGTGAAACCCCATTTCTACTAAAAATCCAAAAATTAGCCGGGCATGCTGGTGTGCACATGTAATCCCAGATACTCAGGAGGCTCAGAGGGAGAACTGCTTGAACCCAGGAGGCAGAGGTTGCAGTGAGCCGAGATCACGCCACTACACTCCAGCTTGGGTGACAGAGCGAGACTCCGTTCAAGAAAAGAAAATAAACAACCCCCCACCACACACGTGCACACACACACACACACACACACACACACACACACACACACACCCTGGTCTCTGCCCCTAGTGGAGGAAAAGACACACCCTTCCAAAAGACACACAACTTCCAGAACGTCCTTATAAATGGGAGCACACGGTGGGTGGCCTTTTGTGTCTGGCGTCTGTCTGTCACTCTGCAGAGTACATTTGAGAATCACCCACATTGTTGTGTGTCTCGGGCTCTGTTTCCTTGTGGCTGCCGCGTGCGTGCAGGTGACCCGGTTTGTTTATGCAAACGCACCTGCTGGCTGGCTTCCAGTTTGGGGAGATTAGGGACAGAGCTGTTAGACACAGCCAGGTAGGGGCGTTTGCACGGGACGCGTGTTTCCATGTCTCTTGGGCGAGTTCCCAGGAGCGGGACTGTTGGGGGTTGCGTTGGCACATGTCCGTGTGACTTCGCAAGGAGTTAAGGGGCCATACCGTGTTGCCTTCCCACGGGCAGCGTAGGAGAACTTGGGTTGCTCGCCATCCTCGCCGCTCTTGGGATTGTCAGCTGAAAGCATTTTAGCCATTTTAGCGAGTGTGAAGTGATGCTATCTCACTGCGGTTTGGATCTGCGTCTCTTCAGTGACTCATGGCACTGAGCATCTCTGCGCGTGCTTTTCTTGCCATCTGTGTGTCTTCTTTGGTGAAGTGGCAGTTCAAGCCTTTTGCCACAGGGAGCTGATTAATGCTTTGAAAGGAGAGTGACGGGTGGAGAGGTGCGGGGAGAGAGAAGGGAGGAAGCGACTTTCTTCATCCAGGCAAGAGCTGACGGGTGGGCGTGGAGGGGTGAAAGTGGGCCAGTTCTGGAGGCAGAGCCCTTGGCTGACACGTGGAGGGGCCAGAAACGCGGCGTGTCCCAATGACAGCTGAGAAGACAGAGCCCAGAGAGGGTAAAAACTTTCCCAATATTGCACAGCAGGGCAGCAGTAGAGCCAGGATTCGAACTCATCTCTGAGGACGCCCCTACCCCAGGACTGTCCCAACTGTGTGAGGGTATCAGAGCTCTGAGGAGTCCCTCCCGGGGGCTTGAAACATTGAACAGCAGCAGCTCCCTTTTTTTGTGTGTGTCTGTGTGTTTTTGAGACAGAGTCTTGCTCTGTTGCCAGACTGGAGTGCAGTGGCGCAATCTCGGCTCACCGCAACCTCCTCCTTCCAGGTTCAAGCAATTCTCCTGCCTCAGCTGCCCAAGTAGCTGGGACTACAGGCGCCCGCCACCACGCCCGGCTAATTTTTTGTATTTTAAGTAGAGACAGGTTTCACCGTGTTGACTAGGCTGGTCTCGATCTTCTGACGTCAAATGATCCGCCCGCCTCGGCCTCCCACAGTGCTGGGATAACAGGTGTCAGCCACCGCGCCCGGCCGGCAACTCCATCTTTTCAAGCGCTCAGGCTAGAAACTTGGGATTCTAGCTCAGCTTCCCTCTGCCTTTCTCCCTCCCCATCTCGTGGAATCCCTCAGCAGGTCCCCTGGGCTCTGTTCTGAAAATCAATCCTGAATCCATCCAGTTACTGTGAGCCCCTGCCTCCGCCACTGTGACACTCATACAGACCAGCCCAATCCCCGCCGCCCTGAGCTCCCAGATCCCATCCTCACGCCACCACAGTCCATTCCCTCCACAAAAGCCAGAGCGCATCTGTGAGCACCTGAACCAGGTGCCATCCCTCTGCCTACAACCCTCCATGGCTCCCATCTCCCTTGCGTCAAAGCCCAAGTCCTCCCCGTGGCCCACAATGCCCTGCACGACCTGCCCCATGCCTTTCCTGCCCTCCTTTCTTCTCCCTCTCCCCGTCACTCTGCTCCCACCGCACAGGCCTCCTCAACGTTCCTCCAACATGCCCAGCATGGTCCTGCCTCAGGGCCTTTGCACGGGCTGGGCCTCTGCCTGGAACGCTGTTTCCAGACGGGGCTTCCTTTCTCACTTCCTGTGATTCTCAGATCAAATGTCACTGCCTCACTGAGGTCACCCCGGCACTCCGTTTAAGCTGCAACTACCCCACCCTGGAGAATCTCACTTCTCTTCCTTGCTGAATTTTTCCTCACTGGATTTACAACTCTCTGACATAATGTTTTGCTTTTGTAAATTACCTGTTTGTTTCCACCAATAGACTGTGAACATCACAACTTTCCCCAGAACGCCCAGAACACTTGTCACCCAGTAGGTGCTCAGTGGCTACTTAGCGAATGAATGAGTGAGTGAATGAAACGCTGGCCAGGAACCCCGCCATGCTCCTCAACTCCCCACAACAAGCCTGTAAATGCTAAGGGGGGAGGATCACTTGAGACCAGGAGTTCGAGGCCAGCCTGGGTAACATGGTGAGAACCCCCCCCAACCCGTCTCTACAAAAAAAAAAAAAGAAAGGCTGGGCGCAGCAGCTCACACTTGTAATCCCGGCACTTTGGGAGGCAGAGGTGGGCGGATCACCAGAGGTTGGGAGTTTGAGACCAGCCTGACCAACAAAGAGAAACCCCGTTTCTACTAAAAATACAAAAAATTAGCTGGGCATGGTGGCGCGTGCCTGTAATCCCAGCTACTCAGGAGGCTGAGGCAGGAGAATTGCCTGAACCTGGGAGGCGGAGGTTGCAGTGAGCCGAGATCGCGCCATTGCACTCCAGCCTGGGTAACAAGAGCGAAACTCCGTCTCAAAAAAAAAAAAAAAAAAAACCAAAAACAAAACTAGCTGGGCGTGGTGGTGTGCACCTGTAGTCCCAGCTACTTGGGATGCTGAGGCAGGAGAATCGCTTGAACCCAGGAGGTAGAGGTTATGGTGAGCTGAGATGGCGCCACTGCGCTCCAGCCTGGGCAACTGAGCGAGACTGGTGGTGTGCACCTGTGGTCCCAGCTACTCAAGAGGCTGAGGCAGGAAGATCGCTTGTGCCACAGGACGGCCGACTTGCCCAGGGCCACGTACCCTGAAAGGCACAGGGCTGGTGAGACCCACTCGGAAATGAGTCTCCACTTTGGTGACAGTGAACCTGCTGTCCAGCTTAGAGCCAGCAAGGGCTGTTGACGCCCTCGGTGCCTGCTGTGCTCGTGTTCTGGGGCCTGAGCGGGGCTCCGCCTGCATGGGGAAGTCCAGGGCTACAGTGGCACGGAGGCCCAAGCACCTCCCTCCCCCGCACAGAATCCAGTGGCGGCTCCCTCTTGCCCTTTGCCACGCTTCAGGGGGGAAATGGAGGCGGGGTGTGGAAGGGAATCCCAGTGTGGGCCGAGGAGGCCACCTTCAGAATGGAACCCCTGACCATGTGCTTGCATGTCCGTGGCGACGGGGAGCTCATTCCTGCACCCGAGGCATTCTTCTCTGTTTTTAAAACGTATTTTCATTTTTATTTATTTATTTATTTTTGAGACATGGTCTCGCTCTGTCACCCAGGCTGCAGTGCAGTGATGTGATCTCGGCTCACTGCAACCTCTGCCTCCCGGGTTCAAGTTATCCTCCCACCTCTACCTCTCGAGTAGCTGGGACTACAGGCACCCATCACCACGCCTGGCTAATTTTTTTTTTTTTTTTTTTTTTGTTATTTTTAGTAGAGATGGGTTTTGCCATGTTAGTCACACTGGTCTTGAACTCCTGGCCTCCAAAAGTGCTGGGATTGCAGGTGTGAGCCACTATACCTGGCCCGTGTTTGTTTTCTGTTTCTTTCTTTTTTTTTTTTTTAAGACGGAGTCTCGCTCTGTCATCCAGGCTGGAGTGCAGAGCCATGATCTCAGCTCACTGCAACCTCCCCCTCCGGGTTCAAGCGATTCTGCCCCAGCCTCCTAAGTAGCTGGGACTACAGGCGTGCACCACCGTGCCTGGCTAATTTTTTTTTTTTTTTTGGTCTCATTCTGTTACCCAGGCTGGAGTTCAGTGGCGCAATCTCGGCTCACTGCAACCTCTGCCTCCCGGGTTCAAGTGATTCTCCTGCCTCAGCCTCCCGAGTAGTTGAGATTACAGACTCCAGCCACCACACCCAGCTAATTTTTGTAATTTTAGTTGAGATAGGGTTTCATCTTCTTGGTCAGGCTGGTCTTGAACTCTTAACCTCATGATCCACCTGCCTCAGCCTCCCAAAGTGCTGGAGTTACAGGTATGAGCCACCTTGCCCGGCCAGTTTTTATAGATATGGGGTTTCACCATGTTGCCCAGGCTGGTCTCAAACTCCTGACCTTCAGTGATCCTCTGGCCTCGGCCTCCCAAAATGCTGGGATTACAGGAGTGAGCCACCGCACCTGGCCTGGCTCGTTTTTAAATGGCTCTGACTTTGAATTCCACTGGCCTCTACTTTGCAATGTATGGGTCACAGCTCCAACTGTGTATCCACACACGTGCTGGGCACCCAGTCCCTGCCTGCCTGAGGTTTCCAGTCCAGTGGGGAAATCAAGGTGTGACCAGGCAGGGGCAGGGTGATTAGGGCTGTGAGGGAGGACACGCAGGTTCTGCAGGCAGCCAGGGAGGCAATTGCTTCAGGCTGGAGGGTCAGGGAAGGCTTCCCAGGGAGGAGGCTTCCACATCAAAGCTCGTAAATAAAACCCAAGCAATTGGGCAGGGGTGGGACGGGTGTTGCAGGCGGAAGGAACAGCGTATGCCAGGGCGCACGGCTGCAGAAGGCACAGGAGTTCTCAATCTTATTGAATACTTCGCCGCTTTCGATACACATATTGGCCAGGTGCAGTGACTCGCGCCTGTAATTCCAGCGCTTTGGGAGGCCGAGGTAGGTGGATCACGAGGTCAAGAGATTGAAATCATCCTGGCCAACATGGTGAAACCTTATCTCTACTAAAAACACAAAAAGTAGCTGGGTGTGGTGGTGCGAGCCTGTAGTCCTAGCTACTCGGGAGGCTGAGATAGGAGAATCACTTGAACCCAGAAGGTGGAGGTTGCAGAGAGCCGAGATCACGCCACTGCACTCCAATCTGGCGACAGAGCGAGACCCTGTCAAAACAAACAAAAAACAAACCACATACACACTTTTCATTGTGACAGAGATCTCCTCAGCAGCCTGAAAATACTTGGGCTCTATTATTCTAGAAAGATAAATGACAGGCCGGGCGCGGTGGCTCACGCCTGTAATCCCAGCACCCTGGGAGATGGGCAGATCGCCTGAGTTCAGGGGTTGGAGACCAGCCTGGGCAACATGGTGAAATCCCATCTCTGCTAAAATAGAAAAAATCAGTAAGGCATGGTGGCAGGCACCTGTAATCCCAGCCACTCAGGAGGCTGAGGCACAAGAATTGTTTGAACCCAAGAGGCGGAGGTTGCAGTGAGCTGAGATAGTGCCACTGCACTCCAGCCTGGACGACAGAGTAAAACTCTGTTTCAGAAAAAAGCAGAGGCCGGGCGTGGTGGCTCACGCCTGTAATCCAAGCACTTTGGAAGCCAAGAGGGCGGATCACCTGAGGTCGGGAGTTCAAGACCAGCCTGACCAACATGGTGAAACCCCGTCTTTAAATTAAAAAAAAAAAAAAGAAGAAGAAAGGAAGAGAGAAAGAAAGAAAAATGGCAATAGGTTCTATTCCAATCAATCCCATTTTCCAGATGAGGAAACTGAGTCCAGAGGGGTTAAGTGACTTGCCCCAGGGCAAACAGCAGGGACAAAGCTAAGATTCAAACCCATCTCTGCAAGGCAGTGGTTCATGCCTATTATCCCAAACTCGGTTTTGTAATCTCGGTTTCAGGAGGCTGAGGCAGGAGAAACACTTGAAGCCAGGAGTTTGAGACCAAGCCTGGGCAACATAGACCCCCGTCTCTACAAATAATTTAACAATTAGCTGGGCATGGTGACGCACACCTGTCGTCTCAGCTACTTGGGAGGCTGAGGCTGGAGGATTGCTTGAGCCTAGGGGGTTGAGGCTGTAGTGAGCTATGATTGCACCACTGCACTCCAGTCTGGGTAACTGAGGGAGACTCTCTCTGCAAAAGAAAAAAAAAGCACACACCTCCAGAGGCTGTTGCTATTTCTGTATCATCTACATGAAGAATGGTCAGAATGAAGGAGTTCATGGTGGAATGGGGACGGACTGATCTGTCCCTCTGAGGCCAGGCTGCTCAGTGTGTCCTACACCCCTGGCTCCATCCCAGTTCTTTCTCTCAACCTTCTTTAGTAGGTGCCAACCCTCTCTAATACGGGCTAAGGATAGTGGGCTCTTCACCTCCTCTGTCCCACAACCTCTGCTCCTCATGATACAACCAAGAGGCAGATTCCCAGAAACTGTTATTACCACTCCCAGAGGCCAGTGGAGGAGGCTGGCTGCCAAAGATCTCAGCCCTGACAGTGTGAAGAAGGCCATGATTCATCACCTGGTCCTCCCTCCTCCCTCCTCCTCTGTCCCTGCCTCCTCCCCACACCCTGTCTTCTTCCTAGCCCACCCCTCACAGCCTCCCAGCCAAGCCCAGGAGGGGAGGACGTTTTTAGGAACAGATGGCTGCCTTCCTTGCCCAGCACTCTTGCCAGTTAATTAACGCCGCCTGTAATTAAACTTCCCACAAATTAGCTGTCAGCTACGCTAAAGGGAACCGTCCCTCTCAAATGCCACCTTGACTTACTGAATTGTGAGCCTTGTCGACAAAATAATTAAAGGCAGGAGGAGGCAACCAAAATTTGGAGCCTTTTTTTCCTCCTCCCCCTAAAATCTCTATTGGCGTCCACAGCCAAATGCTTCCAGGCAGGACTTGGGAATACAGAGCTATTGTTTTCTCTCTGAGGGTTCATGACTAATCCCTTCCATTGCAGGATTTTTGCTGAGCACCTACTGTGTGCCAGCCACGGTGCTGCAGTCCCTGCCTTCTTGAAACTCACATCCTTGACATAATTTTTTTCTTTTTTCTTTTTTTCTTTTGAGATGGAGTCTCGCTCTGTCACCCAGGCTGGAGTGCAGTGGCGTGATCTCAGCTCACTGCAACCTCCGCCTCCTGAGTTCAAGCGATTCTCCTGCCTCAGCCTCCTGAATAGCTGGCTTTACAGGCCCCCACCACCACGCCTGGCTAATGTTTTGTGTTTTTAATAGAGATGGGGGTTTCGCCATGTTGGCCAGGCTGGTCTTGAACTCCTGGCCTCAAGTGATCCACCCGCTTTGGCCTCCCAAAGTGCTGGGATTACGGGCGGGAGCCACCACACCTGGCCAACACATGTTTTTTGTTTTTTGTTTGTTTTTGAGACGGAGTCTTGTTCTGTCGCAGACGCTGGAGTGCAGTAGCGTGATCTCGGCTCACTGCAACCTCCAGCTCCCGGGCTCAAGTGATTCTCCTGCCTCAGCCTCCAGAGTAGGTGGGATTACAGGCGAGCACCACCGCACCAGGCTAATTTTTGTATTTTTAGTAGAGACTGGGTTTCACCATGTTGGCCAGGATGGTGTCGATCTCCTGACCTCGTGATCCACCCACCTCGGCCTCCCAAAGTGCTGGGATTACAGGCGTGAGCCACCGCGTCCGGCCCCTCCAACATATTTTAAAAGGAGAGGTAAACGAAGTTATTGCAGCTGGGGAAAGAGCATTTCAGCCCGTGCAAAAGCCCTGCGGTAGGACTGCACCTGGGGGTTACTGGAGAAACAGCCAGGCGGGCTGTGTGGTTGGAACAGTGGGAGTGAGGGGGAGACAGGGAGGAGGGGAGGGCAGGGAGGAGGGGAAACAGGGAGGCAGGGAGGGCAGGCAGGAGGGGAGGGAGGGAGGAGGGGAGCGCAGGCAGGAGGGGAGGGAGGGAGGAGGGGGAGGCAGGAAGGAGGGGAGGGAGGGAGGAGGGGAAGCAGGGAGGAGGGGAGGCAGGGAGGAGGGGAGGGAGGGAGGAGGGGGAGGCATGGAGGAGGGGAGGCAGGGAGGAGGGGAGGGCAGGGAGGAGAGGAGGGCAGGGAGGAGGAGAAGCAGGGAGGAGGGGAGGCAGGGAGGAGGGGAGGGAGGGAGGAGGGGAGGGCAGGCAGGAGGGGAGGGAGGGAGGAGGGGGAGGCATGGAGGAGGGGAGGCAGGGAGGAGGGGATGGCAGGGAGGAGGGGAGGGCAGGGAGGAGGAGAAACAGGGAAGAGGGGAGGCAGGGAGGAGGGGGAGGCAGGGAGGGGATGGGGCAGGTCATGCAGGGCTTTGTGGGCTTCAGCGAGAACTTGGGCTTTGACCCAGAGGAAGGTGGGAGCCATGGAGGGCTGTAGGCAGAGGAGGGATGGACATGATTCAGGTGCTCATCTGCATCCTCTGGCTGCTACAGAGAGGACTGTGGAGATGAGGGTGGCAGGGGCCAGGGTGGAGGTGCCTGGCCTGCTCCAGGAGGGCAGTGATGGGGCTGGACCACGATGGAGTCAGAGGAGCGAGAGAGTTGGGTGGATGTGGGATAGACTCTGCGGGCAGAGGTGTCGGGTTGGCTGACAGGTTGTATGGAGTGGGCTGGGGGAGGGAAAGAATAGAGTTTCAAGCCTGGGAAACAGAAGAAAGGGATAACTGATCCACGAAGATGTCAGATTTCCACAGAGCGACGCGCTTTTCAAAGAGCAAATTCTCCAGCCTCAGACGGGCTAGCTGGCAAGGCCCAGGGAGGGTGGCTGGCGGGAGGGAGACCTCCCCGCCCCGTCTGCCCCGCCCCCACCCCAGCATCAAGGATGAGTGTGAAGGTTGAGGGGAGGGGGTTCTGATGGCTGCAGGGCCAAGCGCCCAGCACAGCTCAGGGGAGAGGAGACTGAGACCCGAGATTGCCCCCTGGATTCCCGCCACCTGCAAAGCCTGCAGCCAGCCCTGACATCACCAGGGGGCTCCGGGAGCCTCACCAGGTGGGCGAGAAAGCCAGTGTGGATGTCTGTGCTCTTCCACCTACCGGGGAGCCTGGGAGCCCTGAGGGGCAGATGGCCGGCCCTCCAAGCACCTCAGGGCCTTTGCACAAGCTGCGCTTGCTGCCTGAAGCACTGTCTCCTCCCTCCCATCCTCCCTTCCTTTCTTCCTCCCCTCTCTTCCTCCCCTCCCTCCTTCCGTCTCTCCCTCCCTCCTTCCTTCTTTTTTTTTTTTTTTTTGAGATGGAGTCTCGCTCTGTCACCCAGGCTGGAGTGCAGTGGTGCAATCTTCGCTCACTGCAACCTCCACCTCCCAGGTTCAAGCGATTCTCCTGCCTCAGCCTTCTGAATAGCTGGTATCACAGGCATGTGCCACCACGCCTGGCTAATTTTTGTATTTTTAGTAGAGACGGGGTTTCACCACGTTGCTCAGGCTGGTCTCGAACTCCTGACCTCAGGTCATCCACCTGCCTTGGACTCCCAAAGTGCTGGGATTACAGGCCTGAGCCACTGTGCTGAACCTTTTTCTTTTCTTTCTCTCTCTCCCTCCCTTCCTTTCTTCTTCCTCTCCCTTTTTCTTTATTTTTTTATTTTTATTTTTTGGTTGAGTCTTACTCCGTGGCCCAGGCACGATCTTGGCTCACTGCAACCTCTGCCTTCCGGGTTCAAGTAATTCTCCTGCCTCAGCTTCCCAAGTAGCTGGGATTATTGGCATGTGCCACCATGACTGGCTAATTTTTGTTTTTTTTTTTTTTTTTTTTCTTCTTCTTCTAGACGGAGTTTCGCTCTTGTTACCCAGGCTGGAGTGCAATGGCGCGATCTCGTCTCACCGCAACCTCCGCCTCCTGGGTTCAAGCAATTCTCCTGCCTCAGCCTCCCGAGTAGCTGGGACTACAGGCACACGCCACCATGCCCAGCTAATTTTTGTATTTTTAGTAGAGATGGGGTTTCACCTTGTTGACCAGGATGGTCTCGATCTCTTGACCTCGTGATCCACCCGCCTCGGCCTCCCAAAGTGCTGGGATTATAAGCGTGAGCCACCGCGCCCGGCCAATTTTTGTATTTTTAATAGAGATGGAGTTTCGTCATGTTGGCCAGGCTGGTCTTGAACTCCTGACCTCCAGTGATCCACCGGCCTCACTTTTTTTTTTTTTTTTTTAAACAGATTGAGTCTTGCTCTGTTGCCCAGGCTGGAGTGCAGCGGTGCAACCACGGCTCACTGCAGCCTCCATCTCCTGGGCTCAAGTGATGCTCCCACCTCAGCTTCCTAAGTAGCTGAGATCACAGGCATGTGCCACCATGCCCGGATAATTTATTTCATATTTTGTAGAGATGGGGTCTTGCTATGTTGCCCAGGTTGGCCTCAAACTCGTGGGCTCAAGCAATCCTCCTGCCTTGAGCTCCCAAAGAGATTTGATTATAGGTATGAGCCACTATGCACAGCTGACTGCAATCTTTTTATAAAAATCAAAATTAATGCAAATAAAATATCCAGATGGCCCATCAAAGTCAGGATTAAGAAAGTGTGGTACATAAACACACACCATGGAATACTGTACAGGCATGAAGAGGAATGAGATCATGTCCTTTGTGGTGTTGGAAGCCATTATCCTCAGCAAACTAATACAGAAACAAAGCCAAACACTGCAGATTCTCACTTAACAGTGGGAGCTGAATGATGAGAACACATGGACACAGGGAGGGGAACACACACTGGGGCCTACTGGAAGAGGAAGGGAGGGAGAGGATCAGTAACAAGAGCTAATGGGATGATCTGTGCAGAAACCACCATGGCACACGCTTATCTATATTACAGACCTGTGCAACCTGAGCATGTACCCCTGAACTTAAAAGTGGACGAAAAAAAAAATCTGGGATGGCCTGGGCGAGGTGGCTCACACCTGTCATCTCAGCACTTTGGGAGGCAGAGGCAGGCAGATGACCTGAGGTCAGGAGTTCGAGACCAGCCTGGCCAACACGGTGAAACACTGAGTCTAATAAAAATACAAAAATTAGCCGGGTGTGGTGGTGGGCGCCTGTAATTCCAGCTACTCGGGAGGCTGAGGCAGGAGAATCACTTGGGCCTGGAAGGCGGAGGTTGCAGTGAGCCGAGACCGTGCCACTGCACTGCAGCCTAGGAGACAGAGCAAGAATCCGTATCTATTTAAAAAAAAAAAAAAAGAGAGAGAGAGAGAGAGAAAGAACCGGCCTCGCTCCCGCCCCGAGACTTTGCACACCGTCGACCTCTCGCGATAGTGGTGTCTGCGCTGTCGAATTCTCGCGGTATCTGCGAGATACACGAGAGCGGTATCTGCGTGCCAGGACGTGCGGAGGTTGTCACTTTCCATCATGGCGCCCAAGGTACCGGCGCTATGAAGGCAGTGCTCACGCCAGCCCTTCTCTGCCATCCCTGGGAGGTTCCAGGCGCCCATGAGGCCCCCTTGAGGAGCATCTCCTCACAACGAACGATTCCTCCATCAGCTAAGTATGGCGGGCGGCACACGGTGACCACGTGTGACAGATGGCATCTGGCCGGAGCTCATGCTGCACGTGAAGGCCGTTTTCAGGCACGCCTGTGTACCGGTGGACTCTGAAGAGGAGCACGTGAGTTCCAACACTGATGAAGAGGACATTCGCAACGCCATCATGGCCATCCGCCAGAACCTGTGTGGCCCTGAAGGGCAATATCGAAACCAACCATGACCTGCCACCCTCCCACGAATCCCGAAACAACATCCTTCGCACTGGCCTGGACCTCTATGCCAACGTCGTCCAATGTAAAAGCCTCCCGGGCGTGGTGACCCGGCACAAGAACATAGACATCGTCATTGTCCGGGAGAACACGGAGGGCGAGTACAGCAGCCTAGAGCGTGAGAGTGTGGCGGCAGTGGTGGAGAGCCTGAAGGTCATTACCAAGGCCAAGTCCCTGCGCGTTGCCAAGTATGCCTTCAAGCTGGCGCAGGAGAGCGGGCTCAGGAGAGTGACGGCCGTGCACAAGGCCACCATGAAACTGGGCGACGAGCTCTTCCTCCAGTGTTGCAGGGAGGTGGCAGCTGGCTACCCCCAGATCACCTTTGAGAAGATGATTGTGGACACCACCACCATGCAGCTGGTGTCGCGGTTCTAGCAGTTTGATGTCGTGATGATGCCCAGTCTCTATGGCAATATTGTCAGCAACGTCTGCGCAGGACTGGTCGGAGGCCTGGGGCCAACTGTGGCCACGTGTACGCGGTGTTTAAAACGGCTACGAGGAACACCGGCAAGAGTATCACCAAGGAGAGCATCGCCGACCTCACGGCCACCCTGCTGGCCAGCTGCACGATGCTGGACCACCTCCAGCTGCACTCCCACGCCACCTCCATCCGTCAGGCTGTCCTGGCGTCCGTGGACAATGAGAATATGCACACTCCAGACATCGGGGGCCAGGGCACAACATCTGAGGCCATCCAGGACTTCATCCACCACATCCGCGTCATCAAAGGCCGGGCTGTGGAGGCCTAGGCTGGCCCTGGAACCTTGGTTTGCTCCTCAGATCCCCCTTCTCACTCCAGCACCCCAGCCGGCCTGGTAGGTAGAGCCCAGAATAAAGCAGCTTCACCTCAATAAGAAAGTTAAGAAAAAAAGAAACGCAGGCAGACAAAAAACCGTGCCCAGTTTCAAGAACACCCACAAGTTTAATTTTTAAAATTTTTATTGTTTAAGCCCACTCTGAACTTTGGGGGCCGACGCAGGAGGATCGCTTGAAGCCAGGAGTTCGAGAGCAGCCTGGGTAACGTAGCCAGACCTTATTTCTATTAAAAAGTTTAAAATTAGCCAGCCGTGGTGGCATGCACCTGGTGTCCCAGCTACTCGGGAGGCTGAGGTGGCAGGATCACCTGAGCCCAGAAGGTTGAGGCTGCAGTGAGCTGAGATCACACCACTGTACCTCAGCCTGGGCAATAGAGCAAGATCCTGTCTCAGAAAAAAAAAAAAAAATTCCAGTCGTTATGGGGACAGAAGGGGAGAAACAGGAAGAAATACACAAAACGAGAGGCAGTGGAGGGGGAGTGGGGACTAAAGCCATATTAAATGAATACAGCGGTGAACAGGGAGATACAGCCGCCAAAGGCTCCTGGAGGCCACAGTAAATAAACGAGGGAACAGGATCCGTAAGAGGGGATGTCCCCTTCAGCCTCTGCCTACCCTCCCCACTTTCCATCTGCGGCACCGACTAGGAGGGGGAAGACGTGGCTGGTGGCCTGTCACCCTTCCCTATTATCCTGGGAGCCCCGTGGGGACAGGGACCCGGGCTGATTTTGCCACCGCTGCATCCCCAGTGGGTCTGGGGACTGGCATACAGTGGGCGCTCCATACATGCGCGAGTGTCTTTGATTGCTGGGGGCATGGGGGTGTCTTTTGTCCTTCCTGCTCCTACAGTAGGATTAGGATGTCCCTGGAGGCAGGAGTCCCCCAAGTCCAGCCCGTGACCCTCCTGGGCTCGAAGAGGGGGAAGGGCAAGTGGGGGTTCCCGCAGTGAGGGGGATGGGGGGACGCAGGTGCCCAGGTGCCGCCCTGGGAGGACCGCGCCCCGGTGGGAGGATGCCAGCACCCCACCTGCGCCCCGCAAGGTCTCCACAGCTGGAAGGGGACAAGGGAATGGGCTCCAGCCTGGCCAATGGGGACGCGGAGGGGGCGCATTACCTCATCAGGCGGCGCGGCCATTGGCTGCGGGCGTCCAGTGGGCGGGACCGGGGTGCAAGCTCCCGGGAACCCGGGAGGGGGTGGCAGGGGCCAGCCCGGAGGATCCTGTGGGACGTGGGGAAGGGGAGGAGAGGGGAGGGGAAGCGAAGGGGAAGTGCAGGAAATAGGGAATTAGCAATATCTGCGGGGCTGTGAGTGGGTCTTTGGAAGAATGTCCCTGTCCCCCAACTCCACGCTGCCCCTACTCCGAGTCGTACCCCTCCCACGAGGGTCCCCTGGCCTGGGCATCTTGGTGGGGGAGGGGGAGGGGAAGGGGGTGGGAAGAGCAGATAGGGAATGGGAGGGTGCCCCCCCAGAGAAATTAGCAGCTCCCTTCCCAAGGGCTCTTTTACCACCCCTCCCCCCGCGCACACACTGTCCCCCAGGCAGCATGGACAGGCGCACCCACCCCCATCAGAACACACCTCCGTTTGTGGAACTGCCTGAGACCGCAGCATTCCTCCCACAGAATTCCAGGGCATGCACGTGATCCTCAGACATCCTTGTAGCACCCACAAGTGTTGGGGGGCGGGGAGGGCTCCATGTCTTTGAGCCTCAGTTTCTCACTGTGTGAAATGGGGTAGATAAAAGCCTCCACGTCCCGGGACTGCTGTGAAGATCCATTCAATCAGTCAACAAGCATGTACCCATACGGGGTGCTGGGGATGCCGGTGGGCACCACCGAGGCACTCCCAGACTCCCATGGGAAGGTCTGGTGGGGGAAGACGGAGGTAGATGGGTAGATACAGCAGGTTATTTCAAAAGACCATACATGCAAAATAAAAGAAAAATGAAGACAATAAAAACAAGGGGATCAGGTGGAGAGTGAGTTGGATGTTACTTTAGACCCGAAGTCAAGGTGGGCTTCCCTGAGGAGGTGATGTTTAGAGAGAATAAAAAGAAGCTGTTCAAAGGGCCAGGTGAGGTGGCTCACGTCTGTAATCCCAGCACTTTGGGAGACTGAGGTGGGTGGATCACGAGGTCAGGAGTTCGAGACCAGCCTGGCCAACATGGTCAAACCTCGTCTCTACTAAAAATACAAAAATTAGCTGGGCACGGTGGCGCGCACCTGTAATCCCAGCTACTCAGGAGGCTGAGGCAGGAGAATTGCTTGAATCCAGGAGGCGGAGGTTGCGGTGAGCCGAGATCGCGCCATTGCACTCCAGCCTGGGTAACAAGAGCGAAACTCTGTCTCAAAAAAAAAAACAAAATTAGCTGGGCGTGGTGGCACACGCTTGTAATCCCAGCTACTCAGGAGGCTGAGGCAGGAGAATCGCTTGAACCTGGGAGGCGGAGGTTGCAGTGAGCTGAAATTGCGTCACTGTACTCCAGCCTGGGTGACAGAGTGTGACTCCATCTCAAAAATAAATAAATAAATAAAAATAAAAACAAGGGGATGAAGTGGAAAGTGAATTGGATGTTACTTTAGACCATCAATCAAGGAGGGCTTTCCTGAGGAGGTGATGTTTAAGAAGAATAAAAAGAAGCTGTGGGAAGAACTGGGAGAAGAGTTTAGGTGGAGGGAACCAGCCGGTGCAAAGGTCCCGAGGCAGTGCTGAGCCTGGCGGAAGGGTGAGGAGGCCTGTGTGGCTGGAGCAGAGTGAGGAAGGGGAGGGAGGGAGGAAGGGAGCAGAGGGTGGGGAGGGATGGGGCAGGTCGTGCAAGGCCTTTTAGAGCTTACTAGCAACTTGGGCTTTGACCCCAAGGGACATGGGAGCCATGGAGGGCTGTGGGTAGAGGAGGGCTGGACGCTGAGTCACAGGACGTTCTCAGGAGCTCTCTGGCTGCTTGCTGTGGGGAGGATAGACTAGGGGGTGCAGGGGTGGGATCCAGGGACCAGGATGGAGGTGACCCTGCTCATCTAGATAAGCACCGATGAGGGCAGATCAAGGCTGGAATCATAGGAGGAGTGAGGAGAGGACAAGGCCAAGGTCTGTTTGGAGCCGACAGATTTCATTTCAGAAGTACTGGGTTGTGGGGGTATGGACCCACGGTGGCCCAAGGGGTGAACAGTAGTGGGATAGTGGGGTGGTCTTTCCCTCCCCCCACCTTGGCGTCTACACTCAAGGCCAAATGAATGAGTGAGTCACCTCCAGCTGAGAGCGGCTTGAGCCGTATACACTAGGCGCTGACTCAAGCCTCCCACTCCGGCGCCTGTACTCCTGAGTCATCACACCCCCTGCTCCTCACTGTCTCAAAGCCGGAGGGCCAGTGTACCCCCAAGCGAGGTTAGTAACACATGAAACCTCGGCATCTTGCCCTCCTGCCTGAGAACCCGGATTCTGCAGTCCCAGCGTCAGCCCCGCCTGGTATTGAAATCTCCCCCAGGGTCCCCCTGGGTGGTTGGTGTGACCTTATTTTGCATGCCTCCAGGACCAGGAAGCTCTCTCTTTTTCAGTGAGTAAAATATCATATGAGTGACCCCAGATTTTTTAAACTATCACCCTGGACTGTGTTCACTTGTTATGAACCTCCGTGACTTCCTATTGCCCTCAGGACAAAGTCCCATCTCCTCAGTGTGGCTTAGAAGGCCCTGAGTGGTCTGGGCTCTGCTGACTTCCCCAGCTACACCCCCCCCCCCGCCATCCCCACCCAACTTCCTACCCAGTCACGCTCATGGTTGTAAGCGTAATTCCTTCTCAACCTTTGCACAAGCTGTTCTCTCTCTTTGGAAGGCTTTTCTTCCTTCCTTTTCTGCTTGCTTGCCTCAAAGTATACATTTAAGCACAGTTTAGCTGTCAGCCCTTCTAGGAAGGCTTCCCCCACCCCCTAGGGTGAGTTAAAGAACCTTGATCTCTCTTGGATACATTGTAATCTCCCCTAACCTAGCCTTGCAGATTCGAACTCCCACTCGCCAGCTGCTATCTTCTGGGCTGGTAGCTGTTTGCAGGGCTTGGAAATTCACCAGCCAGGGGTTTTGGTGGGAAAGTTCAGTTCTCTCCAGAACTGTCCCTCTGGCTATCCCTGAGGACATCATTAGTTTAAAACCATCTCCTCTGATCTGCTCCCCACAGGCCACCCCCCTGTCCCCACGCAGGGCGGAGGAGTGGGGGTTCCTTTTGAAGAGTGATTGACTAACAGCCATTACATTAATGGGCTAAAGCCCAGTGTTTTCATTTCTGCTGCATCTACAAACTAAATGTTCCCATGTAATTACCATTAGGACATGTTTGCCGGTGACGGCTCCTGGCTTCCTGGCCTCCCCAGCGCTCTCTCCCTCCCCTTCCCTGGCCCTTTGCTCTTTTCTCCTCCTCCTCCCTCCCTCTTCTTTGGCCTCACTTTTTCTTCCCAGTTTCCTCATTTCTCCCCACCTTTGTGCTTTGAAACTCCTTTTCCTCCTCCTTCTCTTCTCTCTGCCTCTTCCTGTCTCTCTGCCTCTGTCTCTGCCTCTCTTTGTATATCTGTTTCCTCTGTCTTCAGTATCTGTTTATCTCTGTCTCTCTCTCTTTCTCTGTCCCTCTGAGTCCTCCCTCTCTTTTAATGATATATTAAAGTGCTCTTTTAATTTGAGCACTTATAAAGTGCTCACATCTTGTGTGTAGCTTGAGAAATTGTGACATGGACATAGACCCATTTGGCTACCACCAGAGCAAGATGTAGAATATTCCAGCCCTCAGAAGCTTCCTTGGTGCCTCCTTGCAGTTAGACCTTCTCAAGGATAACTGTCCTTTTTATTTATTTATTTATTCTTTTTTTTTTTTTTTGAGACGGAGTCTCGCTCTTGTTACCCAGGCTGGAGTGCAATGGCGCGATCTCGGCTCACCGCAACCTCCGCCTCCTGGGTTCAGGCAATTCTCCTGCCTCAGCCTCCTGAGTAGCTGGGATTACAGGCATGCGCCACCGTGCCCAGCTAATTTTTTTGTATTAATAGAGACGGGGTTTCACAATGTTGACCAGGATGGTCTCGATCTCTCGACCTCGTGATCCACCCGCCTCGGCCTCCCAAAGTGCTGGGATTACAGGCTTGAGCCACCGTGCCCGGCCCTATTTATTCATTTTTGAGGCAGAGTCTCGCTCTGTTACCCAAGCTGGAGTGCAGTGGCACGATCTCGGCTCGTTGCAACCTCCGTCTCCCAGGTTCAAGCGATTCTCTGGTCTCAGCCTCCCAAGTAGCTGAGATGACAGGCAAGCTCTACCACACCGGCTAATTTTTTTTGTATTTTTAGTAGAGACAGGATTTCACCATGTTGCCCAGGCTGGTCTCAAACCCCTGACCTCCAGTGATCCAGTCACCTTGGCCTCCCATAGTGCTAGGGTGTTGCACCAGGCGCCCTGATGATCTCTGCCACTGTCTGACCTGACTGCAGGGCTCTGATGCCTGGTCCCCTGCTCCAATCAGGTGGGTGATACTGTGGGGAGCAGCAGGGGACCTTTCTTCCTGCCTGTGAATTTCAAGGCCAAACGGGGGCTTCTCTCGACAGAGAGAGAGCAGGTTAGATCATTATCTGCCTTTGGTCCTCTGGTGTCATGGATTGGGGAGCGCTCTCTGATTAAATGGGGCATAGAATGGATACGTTCAGTCACTTGTCCCAGCAAGTTCCGGTTTCAGTCCCAGCTCCGCTTTGCTGAGGCCTGTCCGCCTACTGGACCATCCTGCCCCTTGCTTCCCTGCTTCCCCAAAGCCTCCCAGCCTCCGAAGGCAGGACTGGAGCCTCATGAGTCTTTCTTCTCTCTCTACAGTAACCTAGCACAGGGCTGGGTCTCTGATTGGAAAAAAATACCAAGTGTGGGCCGGGCGCGGTGGCTCACGCTTGTCATCTCAGCACTGTGGGAGGCTGAGGCGGGTGGATCACCTCAGGTCAGGAGTTTGTGACCAGCCTGGCCAACATGGTGAAACCCCATTTCTACTAAAAATACAAAAATTAGCCAGGTGTGGTGGCGCGCACCTGCAATCCCAGCTACTTGGGAGGCTAAGGCAGGAGAATCGCTTGAACCCGGAAGGCGGAGGTTGCGATGAGCCAAGATGGCGCCACTGCACTCCAGCCTGGGTGATGGAGCGAGACTTCTTCTCAAAAAACAAACAAAATAACAATGGCGACCTTTGTCACCATCACCATCATCCCTGCCTTACCGAGCACTCACCAAGTGCCAAGCTTCGTGCTGAGGATTTAACCTGAATCTTCTTGTATAATCCAGTCCGCTTAATTCTTCCGAAATAAGCCCAGTCATTCCCCCATTTTCCAGATGAGGAGGTTGAAGCTCTGAGGGTGCGGTGTTTGGCTGAAGGTCATGCACCCAGTGAGTGGCAAAGCTGGGATTCGAACCCATCTCTGGGCCGCACTAGACCTCTGACACTGGAGACGAATGCCAGCATAAGCTCGATCCCTCCTCTCCCCGCCCTGTGGCTGAAACTGGGTTTGCATACACCAAATGCAGGCTGTCAGCAGCTCCTCTGGCCTCTGATAAATCGAGAGAATTACAATCCATTTAGAGGGAAATCTCTAATAGGTCTGCGTTGTGTTTTGTATGTTGTGTGTTTGTTTGTTTGTTTTTTGCCATTTTCCCCCCCTCTTTCCCCTGCTGTCTCCAACTGGGTAATGTATTCTAGGAGCAGAACCGATTCTGACTTCATTGAATTTAAAAGCAGGTATTATATCTGCACCTTGTAAGCGAACGCACGTGGAGGAACGGCTGCCGGGGTGGAATGTTTTCACCCAGTTTCGCCTTAATCTTTGTACCGAGGAAGTGGCATCAATCCCCATTTGGGACTCCTTGTTAGGGGCCACCCCAGGCTGGGCCATAAAGGGTGGCGGGTTTGGAGGCGCAGGCCGCGAGGATGGAGGTGAACTGGGGTGCTTGGGCATCGAGAGAGAGGGTGCGGGAGCTCAGCCGCCTGCTCCAGCTTCCTTTTTTTGTTGTTGTTTTAGCTCCATCTTTCATCTTCCATTTCAATCTCCTCTCTCCTGCCTTTTTTTAGCCCCGCCTCCAAACCACGTCTAAACCACGCCCCCAGCCACGCCCCCAACCTCCCACTTCTCACTTTGGCCTTATCCTAGTCTGAGCCCCCAGTAGCTCCTGGACTTACTGCATCCTGGATCTCCCACAGAAACCAACGTGATTGCACTTTTTTTCCTTTTTTCTTGAGACGGAGTCTTGCTCCGTTGTCCAGGCTGGAGTGCAGCGGTGTGATCTCTGCTCACTGCAACCTCCGCCTCCCGGGTTCCAGAGAGTCTCCTGCCTCAGCCTCCTAAGTAGCTGGGATGCAGGCACCCGCCACCACGTGGCTAATTTTTATATTTTTAGTAGAGACGGGTTTCGACTACGTTGGTCAGGCTGATCTCGAACTCCTGACCTCAGGTGATCCACCCACCTCAGCCTCCCAATGTGGTGGGATTACAGGTGTGAGCCACCTCACCTGGCCTGTTCATTTCTCTCTCTTTTAATAAAAATTGTGGTAAAATACACATAACGTAGAATTCACCATCTTAACCATTTTGATGTGTATGTTTTTTAGAGACAGAGTCTTGCCCTGTGACCCAGACTGGAGTGCAGTGGTACAATCACAGCTCACTGCAGCCTTGAACTCCTGGGCTCAAGCGATCCTCCCACCTCGGCCTCCCAAGTAGCTGAGATTACAGGTGTGTGTCACCACTCCCACCTAATTTTTTTTTTTTTTTTTTGAGACAAAGTCTTGCTCTGTGTTGTGTAGACTGGAGTGCAGTCGTGCAATCTCAGCTCACTGCAACCTCTGCCTCTGGGGTTCAAGTGATTCTTGTGCCTCAGGCTCCAAGCAGCTGGGATTACAGGCATGTGCTGCCATGCCCAGCCAATCTTTTGTATTTTTAGCAGAAATGGGGTTTTGCCACGTTGGCCAAGCTGATCTCGAACTCCTGGCCTCAAGTCGATCCACCTGCCTCGGCCTCCAAAGTGCTGGGATTACAGGTAGGTATTAGCTTACTGTACCCGGCCCAAATTTTTAAATTTTTTGTAGAGACAGGGTCTTGCTATGTTGCCCAGGCTAGCCATTTTAACCATTTTAAAGTGTACAATTCAGTGGTATTAAGTACATTCACAGTGCTGTGTGACCATTGCCACTATTTCCAAAAAAAATTTTTTTTCTTTTTTTTTTTGAGTCTCGCTCTGCTGCCCAGGCTGGAGTGCAATGGTGTGATCTTGGCTCACTGCAACCTCTGCCTCCCAGGTTCAAGTGATTCTCCTGCCTCAGCCTCCCGATTAGCTGAGATCACGAGCGTGTGCCACCACGCTGGGCTAATTTTTTGTATTTTTAGAGAGAAGGGGTTTCATGGTGTTAGCCAGGATGGTCTTGATCTCCTGACCTCATGATCCACCTGCCTCGGCCTCCCAAAGTGCTGAGATTACAGGTGTGAGCCACTGCGCCCGGCCATCCAAAAAATATTTTATTAGACCAAAAAGAAACCCTATAACCATTAAGAAATAACTCCCCATTGCCCTTGGCAACCTTGATTCTACGTCCTGTCTGCAGGGATTTGCCTACTCTAGGGATCTCATATAAGTGGAGTCATACGATGTTTGTCCTTCTGCAGACAAGAGGTTTCCTTCATTGAGCATAATGTTTGCAAGGTTCATTCACCCTTGTAGCCTATGTCAGAACTTGATTTCTTTTCTTTTCTTTCTTTCTTTCTTTCTTTTTTTTTTTTTTAGACAGAACCACACTCTGTTGCCCAGGCTGGAGTGCCGTGGCACGATCTCGGTTCACTAACAAGGCTGCCTCCCAGGTTCGAGAGATTCTCCTGCCTCAGCCTCTTGAGTAATTGGGATTATAGGTGCCTGCCACCACGCCCAGCTAATTTTTTTGTATTTTTAGTAGAGACGGGGTTTCATCATTTCGACTAGGCTGGTCTCGAACTCCTGACCTCAGGTTATCCACCCACCTCTACCTCCCAAAGTGATGGTATTACAGGCAGGAGCCACCAAGCCCAGCCCATTTCTTTCTTTTTATCTTTTATCCTTTTTTTTTTTTTTTTCTGGAAATAGTGTTTTACTCTGTCACCCAGGCTGGAGTGCAGTGGTGCAATCACAACTCACTGCAGCCTCAGCCTCCCAAGTGATCCTCCGGTCTCCACCTCCCAAGTAACTGGGACTACAGGCACACGCCACCATGCCCAGATAATGTTTTTATTGTTAGTTTTTTTTGTAGAGACAGGGTCTCATTATGTTGCCTAGGCTGGTGTTGAATTTCTGTGGTCAAGAGATCCTCCTACCTTGACCTCCCAAAATGCTGGGATCACAGGCGTGTGTCACCTCACTCAGCCAGAACTTTTTTTTTTTTTTGGGACAGAGTCTCACTCTGTTGCCAGGCTGGAGTGCAGTGGCGTGATCTCAGCTCACTAAAACCTCCACCTCCCGGGTTCAAGCGATTCTCCTGCCTCACCCTACCGAGTAGCTGGGAGTACAGGCGAACGCCACCACACCCAGCTAATTTTTGTATTTTTAGTAGAGACGGGGTTTCACCATGATGGCCAGGATGATCTTGATCTCCTGACCTCGTGATCTGCCCGCCTCTGTCTCCCAAAGTGCTGGGATTACAGGCATGAGCCACCGTGCCCGGCCAACTTCATTTCTTTTTAAGGCTGAGTCATATTCCACTGTGCGGATGGACCACACTGCTCATCCATTCATCCATTTGTGGACACTGGGTCTTTTCTGCCTTTGGCCATTGTGAATCGTGCTCTGTGAACATGGGTGTTAGAGGATCTGTTTGAGTCCCTGCTTGGCGTTGTTGAGTCTTATGATCATTCTAGGCCAAAATGATTTCTTTTTTGTTTTTAGCAAATGCCATTCATGCTCCTGCTCTAAATCCTTCTGTGGCTCCGTATTGTCTCCGGAAAAGTGGAAACCCTGTCCCATGGGCCTCAAAGCACTGCCACGTTGTCCCTCTGCAGCTCTCCTACGCCTCCTCTTCCCCACCCACTCCATGCTCCAGCCACACCAGGTGACCTTCACTTGCTTTCAGGCCTTTGCACGTGGTGTTCTTCCTCCCTGAAAACACTCTTTCCCATTTGTTTTGCTTTGTTTTATTTACTTATTTATTTTGAGGCAGAGTCTCGCTCTGTTGCCCAGGCTGGAGGGCAATGGCTCGACCTCCGCTCACTGCAGACTCCGCCTCGGGGTTCAAGCACTGCTCCTGCCTCAGCCTCCCAGGTAGCTGGGATTACAGGCATGTGCTACCATGCCCAGCTAAATTTTTGTATTTTTAGTAGAGAAGGGGTTTCACCATTTTGACCAGGCTGGTCTCGAACGCCTGACCTCAGGTGATCTGCCCACCTCGGCCTTCCAAAGTGCTGGGATTATAGGTATGAGCCACTGCGCCCAGCCTGTTTGTTTGTTTTAGAGACAGGGACTTGCTGTGTCACCCAGGCTGGAGTGCAGTCGTGCGATCATAGCTCACTGCAGACTTGACCTCCTGGCCTCAAGCGATTCTCCCACCTCAACCTTCACAGTAGCTGGGCCCACAGGTGTGCACCACCACACCCAGGTAATTTTTTTTTTTTTTTTTTTTGCTATTTTGAGAGTCCTCAGTGTATTTTTTTTTTTTTTAATAGTGATGGGGTCTTACTGTGTTGCCCAGGCTGGTCTCAAACTCCTGAGCTCAAGTGATCCTCCTGCCTCAGCCTCCCAGAGTGTTGAGATTACAAGTATCAGCCATGGTGCCCAACTTCTTCCCTACTTATTATTTTGGTTGACTCCTTCTCAGCTTTCAGCTCAGCTTTCCCTGCCTCCAGGAAGCCCTCCCTGATCTCCCAGTCTGGGTCAGACACCTTCTCTGGGCCTCCAGAACTGCCTGAATCTCCCCCATCATGGCTGATTGTGGGCCACTAGTGACTTGTACATCTCTGCAGCTGGGAGGGTGGGGCTGGGTCAGTCTCAATCACCATGGTGTCCCCAGCACCCAGCGCAGGATCCCACACACAGTAGGTACTTAATAAGTGCTTACAAAATGCTGGCATTCTTCTTCTTTTTTTTTTTTGAGATGGAGTTTTGTTCTTGTTAACCAGGCTGGAGTACAAGGCTCAATCTCGGCTCACTGCAACCTCTGCCTCCTGGTTCAAGTGATTCTCCTGCCTCAGCCTCCCAAGTAGCTGGGATTACTAATTTTGTGTTTTTTTTTAGTAGAGATGGGGTTTCTCCATGTTGGTCTGGCTAGTCTTGAACTCTCAACCTCAGGTGATCCGCCTGCATTGGCCTCCCAAAGTGCTAGAATTACAGGTGTGAGCCACTGCGCCCCGCCAGTGCTACCATGATTCTTTCTCTCCCCCCATCCCCCACACCAGACCCTGTGCCCTTGAGAAATGAGACATGGCCACTTCCACACCAACTTCTTCCGTCTAATGGCAGACCACAAACAGTATCTCAGGCTGTCGATTAGAAATAGATCCAATCAATGTGCTTGTTTTTCATTCCATCCTGCGTCTGTGATGGATGGGCGGGTGGGAGTGCCATTAAGCCGGGAGAATTTTCTATACATTCCAGGCTCTGGGTAGACTTTCTTCAAAAAGCTATCTGGCCAGATCTCAAAATGAGAAAGTCATTAAACACACACTCACTCTCTCTCACACGCACACACATATTGCAGGAACGCATCCCATTCTCGGGGAAGAAAAACTAAAAGCAATTAATATACAACTGCAAACGTGGCCGTCTTTGCATGGAGCTTGTGAGGTCCACAGCTGACAGGGAGCAAAGGGCAGTTGTCTTTCTTTTTTTCCCCAAATACATCAAAGTTCTCCCTGGAAGCAGCAGCCGCTAAATTATACAGTCATTTTCAGTACAGTGTCTTAAGTCGGATACCCTGGAAGTGGCTCCTGAAACAAGGATTTGGGGGTATTGTTTATGTGGGAAGAGATCCAGGAAGCCCCAGGAGAGTGGGGAAGTGAGACAAGGAAGAAAGAACGAACACTTACGAGCAGGTGACTGCCATGAGCAACTGGGCTCAGTCCCACTGGATACCCTTGGGAGATGGCATATAGCCCACGCTTGAGTTTTTCTTCCCAAGGGGGTGAGGGAGCTGGGGTATTTATCCACCAGCGCCTGTCCATCACTAGCGTAGGGCTGCTTCCTGAGACATCAATTCTCTGTCACTTCCAGCCTGGTCCTTACCCAGGTGACTGCAGAAGGATGCTGTTGGCAGGTGCTGAAATGTGGGTGCAGTAGGGACACCCATAGCGTCTGCTATACACAGTAGCATTCACAAAGCCTTTATTTCCTATCACCATTCACTCATTCAAAAATATTTATTGGCTGGGCACAGTGGCTCACGCCTGTAATCCCAGCACTATGGGAGGCCGAGGTGGGCAGATCATGAGGTCAAGAGATTGAAACCATCCTGGACAACGTGGTGAAACCCTGTCTCTAGTAAAAATACAAAAATTAGCTGGGCATGGTGGCGCATGCCTTTTGTCCAAGCTATTCGGGAGGTTGAGGCAGGAGAATGGCTTGAACTCGGGAGGCGGAGGCTGCAGTGAGCCGAGATTTGTGCCACTGCACTCCAGCCGGGCAACAGAGCGAAACTCCATCTCAAAAAAAAAAAAAAAACCCCAAAACATACATATATAAAGCTCACACTGGGTGCTGGGGCCTGTCCTGGGGGCTGGAAACAGTGGTGAACAAGATAGACCCAGCCCTTGCCCTCCAGGAACTCAAAGACACATGACCAGGCAGTTACAGCGTACAGTGTGAGCCCGTGATGAGGGAAGCCTAGGCAGCTGTGGTAGCTCAGAGACGACTCCTTTTTCAGTATTGTAGAGGGGGGTCAGGTGAAGCTTCCTGGAGGGATGACATTTAAAGATGAGCAGGTACTAGGTGAACAAGGAGAAGCAGGCGTGGAGCAAGGAAGAATGAAGTAGCTAGACTATCGGGAATTTTGAAAATAAAGTTTAGACTTTCTCTTGAGGGCACTGGGGAACGACGGAGAGTTATGGAGCGGGAGAGGGAAAGGGTCAGACTTGTGCTTTTAAGATCGATCCTCCTGGCCGCTGTGTGGATGCTAGGAGCCCATCAAGAAGGCTGTTGTAGGGGCTGATGGTGTCTATTGAAAAAGGCATATAGGGGTACCAAGTGGGGCTGCCATGGAGACAGTAAGGGTGAAATCAACAGGACTTGGTGAGAGTGAAATTGGCAGGGTGGAGTGTTGATAAGGAAGGGAGATAGGGAGGCTTGGTCACAACTTTTTGGAAAAAGAGTGGGACCATCAAGGTGGGGGGTACAGGAGGAGGTGCTGGAGGGGGTATTAAAGGGATGCATTGGGGGTTGGGTGGGATGTACCTGGTGGACTCCCAAGAGGAGGCATTCAGGAGGAACTGGAGAGAGGTCTGGGGCCAAGGCTGGGTGGAGACAGAGGTCAGAGCATCTTGAGGATGAGTAAAGCTGCAGAAACAAGTTCCTAAATTTGGATCGTCCAGGAAATAGGCCAGTTTCAACTGCAGGGTATTACAACAATAGTAACAATAAATAACACATTTCTTTTTTGCCTCCCAGTGGCAAATCTCAGAAGTTCAGTTCTCTCGCTCTGTGTCCTGGTCCCAGCAACCCCAGTGGTCCCCTAAGCGGGGATGCTTGGAAACCCATCCAGTGTCACCATCTGCCTCCTCCAGTCACATGACCATGCTGAGCTAATCAGGAGACCGGCAGAAATGGGCTCCTGTGATTGGCTGGAGCTGGAACCAGTTCCACCACAGGGTTGGAAAGGAGGACAATGTGCATTGGTTAGAGTAACACTCCCTGCTGTTAACCAGCAAGCCTCCATGACTTGACCCAACAGGAGTTTGCTGGTCATGTAAACAGCAAACAGGTTTTCCTTTGTTTCCACCTAGTAACTCAGGGATCAGGACCCGCTGTCTTGTACCTCCTCCATCTTTAAATTGTAGATTGCAGAAAGAGCCTGGGCCAGAACGGAAGTCATGGACACCTCACTTCCATTCACCTTCCATTGGCTCAATTCAGTCACATGACTGCCCCCAACTGCAAGGGATGCCGGGAAATACCTTGCTGTGTTGCCCTGAAGAAGGAGGAAGAGAGCAGCCAGGCAGTGGTGAAACCAGGTTGCTTCTGCACCCTAAAGGTAGGGGGAAGAATGCAGTCAGGGAATACCCACAAATATCTACGAAGACGACCCTTTTCACTACAAAGTGGAAAAAATTATCTAATCCGCTTCACGTTATTGCTCAAGGGATGGAGAGTGTCCTCACTGGTTAGAAGCCTCAAAGTGTTGGTGATCAGGTATGTCTTGTCACCACTGTGTATCCGTACCCTAGAACTGCCTGGCATAGGGTAGTTGCTGGATATATATTTACTGAATAGATGAGTGGATGGCTGGGTGGAAAGATGGATGGGTTGATGGATAGAGGGTTGGGTAAATGGATGGGTAGATGGATGGGTGGTAGGTGGTTAGTGGATACATGAATGGATGATTGGGTGGTGGATGGATGGATGGATGGATCTTTGGGTAGATGGTGGGTGGATGAATGGGTGGATGGGTTATGGGTGAATGGTGGTTGGATGGGTTATGGGTGAATGGTGGTTAGATGGATAGTGGATGCATGGATGGATGATTGGGTGGTGGATGAGTGGATAGATGGATGGATGGTTGGACGGATGTTTGGGTGAATGGTGGATGGATGAATGGGTGGATGAATGGGTGGAGGGGTAGTGAATAGGTGGATGGATGGATGATGGGTGTGTGGGTGGATCCATGGGTCAGTGAATGGATGGTAGGTGGATGAGTGGATAGGTGGATGGACAGGTGGGTCTATTTATCAGTGAGACCGTCTCTTCTCCGTCTTTGGTCTGCAGTGAAATGGATGCATGCACTGATAGTGTATGAGCCCTCAAATCGATCCCTGGCTGTAAGTCTAGAACTCTAAGGTATTGGGACAATCTTCCTGCCCTTCAGGTAGATAGACCCCAGCCTCGTGGCCATGAAATGGTTTTAGGTGACACATGAAACAGTCTTAACACCACGGAATCTTATATAGAGAGAGCTCTTCCTTCGCACGTCTTTTGCAAGAAGAAAGTCTTAATCAGTCTTAACACCGTCTCTGACATGTGAAATATCCTTTTTGGACCAAGAGATCAGGCTTCAGCTCAGAGCTCAGAGGCCACTATCTCCAGTTAGAAATTAATAATATGATTTTATTCTCATTGAATTAGTTTCTACTTACGGTCAGCGATTCTGGCTTTCATTTTGCAGTCATGATAAACAGTTTCCTTCTAAATAGATTTAAGATTTTAAGAAGTGGGTCCGTTAGAAGAAGAATATTCAGGAAATACTAGTAGAGGTAGTAGAAAGGTGATATAAGATGGACTGAAATTTGGGCAGCTGAAATTTGGGCAGCTGAAGTTTGAGCAGCTGACCTGAGTTGCCTCACAGTTGCTGTGTGACCTGGGGCAGATCATTTCACATCTCTGATCCTCGGTTTTCTCATCTGAAAAATGCTTTCAATAATTCTGGTCTCATCAAATAGTTCTGGTGGTCATGGTGTCTCGTGTCTGTAATCCCAGTGCTTTGGGAGGCTAAGTTGGGAGGATCAGTTGAGGCCAGGAGTTTCAGACTAACCTGTGCAGGATAGCAAGTCCCTGCCCTGTCTCTAGAAAAATGAAGATAATTAGCCTGGGCTTGGTGGCACATGCCTGTAAGTCTCAGCTACCCATGAGGCTGAGGCAGGAAGATTGATTGAGCCAGGAGTTTCAGGCTGCAGTGAGCAGTGAGAGCAGCATTGCACCGCAGCCTGGGCGACAGAGCAAGACTCTGCCTCTAAACAACAACCAGAACACACCAGATAGTTTTGGTGACCAGGGGAGATAGCACAGCTGTGTGACCCTCAGAAAAGTCTCTCCCCATTCTGGGTCTTATTTTTGTCTGTCAGCCTCAGAAAACAAAGTGGATACGGATGAAAAGTTTTCCCTGAAGTGAGGGAGGATTTATCATGAATAGGAGACATCTCTTAGGAGTTTGGGGGTGATTTTGTTGTGTTTTCTTGGTCGTGGATGAGACTACCTTTTTAACCTATTCTTAGGAAAGGCTCTGGGGTCTGTCACCCATGCTGTTATTTCTTTTCCCAGGGAGTATTTGCAGAGCAAGTGTATGTACTCTTGATGGCATGAGACGCGCTGTCACCCAGGGCAGTTTTTCAAGCACTTATTAGAGTGTGTTGGGGAAAGATTTTTGAGGGGGCTTTCCGGGAGCTTAATACTCACACTTGGAGACAGAGCTCTGGGGATTCTGCCCAGGAGAAGACTTAAGGCCACCGTGGAATGACCCAGGTGTGAGTGTGAGTGTGTGTCCGTGTGAGTGTGTATCTCAGTGACCATGGGGTTTGAGCACCTTGACCTTTCTTGAGTCCTGGCTGCCTCCTCGCCTCCCGTCCCTCACCCCTCCTGCCAGGCCCGGTGTGTTTTCCCTCGATGACATTTGAAATCTTTTAATAGTTGTCACATTAGCATACATTTGCATACCTTATGCTAATCAGGCTATTTATTTTTGAAAAAGCACTTTGACTTGTGGGGCCCTTTCTCAAAGGGGGAACTCAGTTTTTCCTGGAGACTGTCTACCTCCCTTGGGGGGTGTGTCAGAAGGGGAACTGCATTCTGCCACAAACTGGAGCGGGGTGACCTCTTCACAGACACACCCCAGGGGAGAGAGACATGTCACCAGCCTGGACTTTGCTGGGTGCCTGGGTGATGGATACTGTTCTTTTTTTCTTTTTTCTTTTCTTTCTTTCTCTTTTTTTTTTTTTTTGAGACAGAGTTTTGCTCTTGTCGCCCAGGCTGGAGTGCAATGGCACCGTCTCAGCTCACTGCAACCTCCACCTCCTGGGTTCAAGCAGTTCTTCTGCCTCAGGCTCCCGAGTAGCTGGGATTGTAGGCACCACGCCCGGCTAATTTTGTATTTTTAGTAGAGACAGGGTTTCACCATGTTGGTCAGGCTGGTCTCGAACTCCTGGCCTCAGGTGATCCACCCACCTCAGCCTCCCAAAGTGCTGGGATTACAGGAGTGAGCCACCGCGTCTGGCCTCCTGGCCTCTTTTCATGGCCAAACTCCTGGAGATCGAGTTGTCTACACTGGCTGTCTGCGCTTCTGTTCTCTCTCCTGAGCCGCCTTCGGTCAGCCCGGCCTCTCACACCTTACACCACTGAAACTGCCCTTGTCAAAGTGTTACCAAAGGGGTCCCAATCCAGAGCCCAAGAGAGGGTTCTTGGATCTCCCACGAGAAAAGATTCAAGGCGAATCCATAAAGCGAAAGCAAGTTTACTAAGAACGTAAAGGAATAGAAGCAGGACACGGTTGGTAGCCGGAGGGGGACGTGGAAGTTTACTTTGCTTTTTTCCTGTAAGAGGGAAAGCCAGCAGAGCCAGAAGGTGTGACCGAAGAGAAAGGGACAAATGCTGAAGCCACATCCTTGGGTGGGGACGCAGAGCCCGTGTTTATCCTGCCGCTATTCCGGTTGGGCGTGGTGGCTCACGCCTGTAATCCCAGCACTTTGGGAGGCTGAGGTGGGTGGATCATGAGGTCAGGAGATCGAGGCCAGCCTGGCTAACACAGTGAAACCGTCTCTACTAAAAAAATTAAAAATAAAAATAATAAGCCAGGCACGGTGGTGGGCACCTGTAGTCCCAGCTCCTCGGGAGGCTGGGGCAGGAGAATCGCTTGAACTCGTAAGGCAGAGGTTGCAGTGAGCCGAGATCGCACCACTGCACTCCAGCCTGGCGATGGAGTTAGACTCCGTCTCCAAAAAAAAAAAAAGAATGGCTACTTCATAGACAGAGCAGCCCCGAGGGCTGCTGGTTGCCCATTTTTGTGGTTATTTCTTGATAATATGCTAAACAACGGCGGATTCTTCGTGCCTCCTCTTTTTAGACCGTAGAGGGTAACTTCCAGATGTTCCCATGGCATCTTAAACTGTCATGGTGCTGGTGAGAGTGTAGCAGTGACAGTGACCAGAGGTCACTCCCGTCAGCATCTTGGTTGTGGTGAGTTTTGTCTGTCTTCTTTACTGCAGCCTGTCTTATCAGCGAGGTCTTTATAACCTGTGTCTTGTGCCGACCTCCTATCCCTTCCTGTGACTTGGAATGCCTCAGTGTCTGGGAATGCAACCTACTAGGTCTCAGCCTCATTTTACCCAGTCCCTGTCCAAGATGGAGTGGCTCTGGTTCAAACGCCTCTGACAGAAGTCAGCGTTAACCTGCCCCATCCTCTGCCTCGTCCCTCTGGACAACGTCTGACCGGCTGGTGCCCTGCCCCTCCTGGAAACACTGGCTTCCCTTCCACCTCTCTGGGTCCCTCTTCTGTCTCTCTCTGTCTGCGGCTGGTCAAGGGCTGGGTTTTCAGCCTCTTTCCTCCTCTCCCCACACCCAGGTTGGCCTGATTCACTCTTGGGGCTCTAAACATCTACACCACAGTCCTGTCTCAGCCTAGGCCTCCAGCAGCTCCAAACTTGGCCTTGTTGGGCATCTCATACTCAACACTGCCATGTGGGGGTGCACTGGACCCCGAAACTGCCCTTTTGGCACCTCCACATCTCAGCTGAGGTCAGCCCTTGTAGTAGCTGCTCAGATGGAATCTTGGGGTCTCCCTGCCTCCTCTTCCTCCTCACAAGCCTCAGCACTCTACCTTGGAGCGCTCCATGAAGCCCTCTCCTCTCCCTCTGATTCCACACAGAAGGCTTCTTTCATCCTCCCTGCCTTTACCCCTCGCAACCCCCCATGCCTGTGCTATTCACCCCATTGTGTATCTTCAACACACCAGGCAAGAGCCAGCCTCAGGGTCTTTGCTCTGGCTGTCCCCTAGGCCTGTTTTACTTCCTATATCCCCAGCACACAGTAGGTGCTCAATAAACATGTTGGAGTTTATTGAATGCATAATTCAACAAACCTGCATTCGTTTGGTGCATGCCAGAATATATACGCATAGGAAAAAAATTTCTGGAAGCACATACCCCACCCACCCACCCCGCAGCGCTGGTGGTGGTATTTTTGCTGAGATAACAGATCTCAACATTTTGAAATATTTGCCACAAAGAATGTAACTTCGTCGGGCATGAAGAAAAACAAACAAAAAACTCAGTGCCATTTCAGTGCAGTGACCCACCAGCTGTGTTACCCCTGACAAGTGGCGTCCCTTCTCTGGGCCTCGATTTCCTCAGCTCAGAAAGCAGGGATTATCCTAGCACCATCTCCAGCAAAGCCCTCCAGAGCCCTGCCTCCAGCTCTCGAGGAAAGAGTTAAATCCCGGTCTGAGGCGGTGATATTTGCAATGCATGAAGTTTAAACATTTTCAATAAAGAAGAACAAACCCAGGCCGACGCGCTTTCTGATTTATAGTAATTGCAAACCAGCAGCCGTTAATATAATTGTCCGGTGGAGGGGGGCGACGGGGGGCTTCACGCGGGGCCCAATCAGCCCCGGGTGGGACGCGGCCCCAGTCAGGTTAAGCAAATACATTAATAACCTGGGGAGGCGGCTGGAGCCATTAGCGAGAGGGGGAGAATAAATATTATCCCAAGAAGCTCCAGAATCCGCGGTTTTATCACTGAGAATTGTCCCCCGTGCTATTTACTTTCAATTTAGATTTTCGGGAAAGTGGCTCTTGGCACATTTTCTATATGAAGGAGGATGACTGGAATTGAGAAATGACCTGATTTCACCATCTGAGGGAAAAAAGAGCCACGGCTTTTTTGGGGTCGAGTGAGCTCTCGGCGCTATCCCACTGAGTCCCGCTCTTAAAATCAAAGCACCGAGACACACAGGCTCACACACATTGTGCGGGCGCTGGGGTTTGACCTGAGTCTGCTCCAGGGGCCCAGGGAATATGGGGACAAACGTCCGGGGATGTGGCCTCATTTGATGACAGCAGACTTGAGAGATCTTCCGGTCTCATTAGTTTGTTTGCCGGTGGGGGAGACAGGCTGAGAGTGAGGCTGTCGTGGGCTGTTTGACTCGACTCACCCGATTCTTCCTGCCCACTGTATCTTCTCTCACTCAAGAACCCTCATTGGCTCCCTAGGGTCCCCTGAATCAAATGCACTTCTGCTATTTTTTACACTCAGAATGCAATTCAAAACGGATCACGCGGGCCGAGCGAGGTGACTCAAGCCTGTAATCCCAGCACTTCTGGGAGGCTGAGGCGGGTGGATCACTTGAGGTCAGGAGTTGGAGACCAGCCTGGCCAACATGGCGAAAACCCATCTTTACTAAAAGCACAAAAATTAGCCAGGTGTGGTGGCACACGCCTGTAATCCCAGCTACTCGGGAGGCTGAGGCAAGAGGATCACTTGAACCCGTGAGGCAGAGTTTGCAGTGAGTTGAGATCACACCACTGCACTCCAGCCTGGGTGACAGTGTGAAACTGTCTCAAAAAAAAGTGTAGAAGAAAAAAAAATCTTCAAGACATGAGGGTAAGCTAAGCAAAGAGTTCTTAGGGATGACACCCAAGGATGAGCCATAAAGAAAGAAATTGATGAATTGGACTTCATCCAAATTAATAATTTCTGCTCTGGGCAAAGGACCATGCCATTAGGGTGAAAAGAAGCTATGGTTTCCAAGAGTCCACTTGCAAATCACATATCCAGCATAGAATTTGTACCCAGAATGTATAAAGAACTCTGGGCCGGGCACAGTGGCTCATGCCTGTAATCCAGCACTTTGGGAGGCCAAGGTGAGCGGGTCATCTGAGGTCGGGAGATCAAGACCAACCTGGCTAACATGGTGAAACCCTGTCTCTACTAAAAACACAAAATTAGCTGGGTGTGGTGGTGCAGCTTGTGATCCCAGCCACTCAGGAGGCCGAGGCAGGAGGATCGCTTGAACCTGAAAGGAGGAGGGTGTAGTGAGCTGAGATTGTGCCACTGCTTTCCAGCCTGGACAACAGAGCGAGACTCCATCTCAAAATAAAATTAAGTAACACAAAATAAAATAACTAAAAGAGTATAATTGGATTGCTGCTAACAAAAGATAAATGCTTCAGGGGACGGATACCCAGTTTTCTGTGATGTGATTGTTACATGCCTGTACCAAAATATCTCATGTACCCCATACATATATACACCTATGATGTACCCACACAATTAGAAATACATAACAAAAAAAGAAATGAAAAACTCAGGCCGGCACGGTGGCTCACGCCTGTAATCCCAGCACTTTGGGAGGCCAAGGTGGGCAGATCACAAGGTCAGGAGATCGAGACCATCCTGGCCAACATGGTGAAACCCCATCTCTACTAAAAAATACAAAAATTAGCTGGGCGTGGTGGCGTGCACCTGTAATCCCAGCTACTCTGGAGGTTGAGGCAGGAGAATCGCTTGAACCTGGGAGGCGGAGGTTGCAGCGAGCCGAGATTTTGCCACAGCACTTCAGCCGGGTGACAGAGCAGGACTCCATCTCCAAAAAAAAAAAAAAAAAGAAATGAAAAACTTGAAAAAAGATTACAGAGCGTGCAGGTCCACTGATACAGGCTTCCTGAAGTCGCAGAATTCGGAGATGCACAGTAGCTAAGTGTTTTTCAGGCAGGAGGACGAGAGATGACTGTGACTTTAAAAAAAAAAAAAAGCACAGAAAATCCTTGTAATTGATTGTGTTCTGTGTCCTGATTATGGATCTACACATCTAAATGTTGCATGGACACACACACACACACAAATGAGTGCACACAAACCAGCCAAGTCTGCATACAGTTGATGGATTGTGGCAACGTTGGTTTCCCGTTGATGATATTCTAAGATGTCACCATTGGGGGAAACCGGGTAAAGGCATGAGAGATCCCTCTGTATTCATTTCTTACTTTTTAAAAACATCTTTATTGAAATAATTCCCGTATCATACAATTCACCCGTTTGAAGTCTGTAATTCAGTGGTTTTTAGTACATTCGCGGAGTGGAGTTGCTGTGCAGCTACCATCACAGTATCATTTTAGAATGTTGTGTTTTATATTTGATTGAGACAGAGCCTCATTCTGTTGCCAAGGCTGGAGTGCAGTGGCACGATCTCGGCTCACTGCAACCTCCACCTCCCAGGTTCAAGTGATTCTGTCACCTGAGCCTCCTGAGTAGCTGGAACTACAGGCACTTGCCACCACACCCCGCTAATTTTTGTATTTTTAGTAGAAATGGAGTTTCACCATGTTGGCTATGCTGATCTCAAACTCCTGACCACAAGTGATCTTCCTGCCTTGGTATCCCCAAGTACTGGAATTACAGGCGTGGGCCATTGTGTCCAACCTAGAATATTTTAGTCACCCTAAAAGAAACCAATTAGGGCCAGGTGCAGTGGCTCACACCTGTAATCCCAGCACTTTGGGAGGCTGAGTTGGGCAGATTATGAGGTCAAGAGATCGAGACCATCCTGGCCAACATGGTGAAGCCCCTTCTCTACTGAAAATACAAAAATTAGCTGGGAGTGGTGGCAGTCCAGCCTGCGACAGAGCGAGACTCCATTTCAAAAATAAAAAGGAACCAATTAGGGCCAGGTGTGGTGGCTCACGCCTGTAATCCCAGGACTTTAGGAGAACGAGGCGGGTGGATCACTTGAGGTCAGGAGTTCAAGACCAGCCTGATCAACATGGCAAAACCCCGTCTCTACTAAAAAATACAAAATTAGCCGGGCGTGGTGGTGAGCACCTGTAATCCCAGCTACTTCGGAGGCTGAGGCAGGAGAATCGCTTGAACCCAGGAAGTGGAGGTTGCAGTCAGTGGAGATCGTGCCACTGCACTCCAGCCTGGACAACGCAGTGCGACTCTGACTCAGACAAAACAAACAAGAAACCAATTAGAATTGCTCCCCATCTCTTCCCCAGCCCCTGGCCACCACGAATTCACTTTCTGTCTTTGGATTTGCCTGTTCTGGAAATTCCATAGGAGACTCTGCCTGGTTTCTTTCATGGAACATGATGTGTTTCAGGTGCACCCACGTTGGACAGTCTGTGCCAGGATTTCATTCCTTTTCATGACCTAAATGTATTCCATTGTGTGGATGGACATTTGGCTTTTGTGTTCATCAGTTGATAGAGAGTCAGGTTGTCTTCACGTTTTGAATTGTTGTCAATACTGCTATCAATATTTATCCTTTTTTTTTTTCATCAAACTTTTTTTTAATGAGATGGATACTTGCTCTGTAGCCCAGGCTAGAGTGCAGTGGCACGATCTTGGCTCACTGCAATCTCCCTGTCCCAGGTCCCAGTTCAAGTAATTCTCATACCTCAGCCTCCCAAGTAGCTGGAATTACAGGCACGAGCCACCATGCCCAGCTAATTTTTGTATTTTTTAGTAGAGACGGGGTTTCACCATGTTGGCCAGTCTGGTCTTGAACTCCTGACCTCGTGATCCACCCGCCTCAGCCTCACAAAGTGTTGGGATTACAGGCGTGAGCCACCGTGCCCAGCCTCAACATTTATCCTTAAGATTTTGCATGGGGTCAGGCACAGTGGCTCACACCTGTAATCCCAGCACTTTGGGAGGCCAAAGCGGGCAGATCACTTGAGGTCTGGAGTTCAAGACCAGCCTGGCTAACATGGTAAAGCCTTGCCTCTACTAAAAATACAAAAAATTAGCTGGGCGTGGTAAAGCCAAGATCACACCTCTCCACTGTAGCCTGGGTGACAGAGCAAGACTCTGTCTCAAAAGAGAAGAAAAAAGATTTTGCATAGACATATATATTTTTTAATTTTTAAAATTTTAATTCCACCAGGGTGACAGAGCAAGATTCTGTCTTAAAAAAAATTAAAATTAAAAAAATTACCTTTGTAGATCATCTGAGTAAGCAAATGCAACTAAACTTGTGTAGTGGTCTTGTATCCTGCCACTTTGCAGAACCCATTTATTTATTTAATTTTTTGGAGACAGAGTTTTGCTCTGTTGCCCAGGCAGGAGTGCCGTCATGTGATCATAGCTCACTGCAGCCTCGACTTTCTGGGCCAAGAATCAATTTTAAGTGACAAAATTTGGGAAAAGAAAATTTTTAGAAAAAGAAGAAAACAAAGTTAATTGCATTTGTATACACTAGAAATGAACAATCTGATAATCTAGGAAAATCATTATCTTTATGATAGTATCAAAAAGAATAAAATATTTAGGAGTAAATTTAACCAAAAAGTGCAAAATTTATGCTCTGAGCACTATAAAATATTGTTGAGAGAAATGTGAGACCAAAATAAAGACTTCTCATATTCATGGATTAGAAAATGTAATATTGTTAATACTCCTGAATCGATCTGTAGATTCAACACAATCCATATTAAAATCTCAGCTTTTTTTTTTTTAGAAATTGGTAAGGTAATTCTAAAATGTATATGGAAATTCAGGGCACTTAGAGTATCCAAAATAATCTTGAAACAAAATAGTGAAATTGGAGGACTTATACTTTCTCATTAGAAAGCTTACAGGGAAGATAAAATAATCAAGACAATGGTGTACTGGTGCAATGACAGACTTACAGATCGGTGGTAGAAAATTGAGACTCTAGAAATAAACCCTCACGTTTATAGTCAATCACTTTTCAACAAGGGCCAAAACAATTGAATGGAGAAACATATAATCTTTTCAACAAATGACGACAGGACAACTGAATATCTGCATGCAAAAGGATGAAGTTGAATCCCTACCTCACACATAAATTAATCAAATACATCATAGACTTAAATGTAAGAACTAAAATGATAAAACTCTTGGAAGAAAACAAAGAAGTTTCATGATCTTGGGACTGGCAATAGTTTCTTAGATATGACACCAGAAGTGCAAACAACTAAAGAAATATCAGATAAATAGAACTTCAGCAAAATCTAAAAATCCTGTGTTTCAAAGGACACCATCAAGACAGTGAATAGACAACCCAAAGATGGAAGAAAATATTTGCAAATTATATATCTCATAAGGAACAGGTATTCTAGAACACACAAAGAATTCTTACAACTGTGAATTTATTACCTTACAAGGCAAAAGAGATTTTGCAGGTGTGATTAAATTATAGCCCTTGAGATGGGGAGAGTAGCTTGGAGAATCCAGGTGAACCCAATGTCATCACAGGAGTCCTTATAAGAGGAAAGCAGGAGCATTAAAGAGCAGAGCCAGAGCAGAGGTCAGAGGGATGTGAACCTAGGAATGTGATCAGCCCCTACAACCTGGAAAAGACCAGGAAACAGCTTCTCCCCCAGAGTCTTCAGAGCAAACACAACCTTCTGCATTTTAGAATTCTGATCTCCAGAACTCTAGGATAATAATTTTTAATTTTTTAAATTTAAAAATTTATGTATTTATCTATTTATTTATTTTTGAGACAGAGTCTCACTCTGTTGTCCAGGCTGGAGTGCAGTGGTGCAATCTTGGCTCACTGCAACCTCCACCTCCCAGGTTTAAGCAATTCGCCTGCCTCAGCCCCCTGAGTCGCTGGGATTACAGGTGCGTACCATTACACCTGGCTAATTTTTGTATTTTTAGTAGAGATGGGGTTTTACCATATTGGCCAGGCTGGGCTCAAACTCCTGACCTCAGGTGATCCACTCGCCTCAGCCTCCCAAAGTGCTGGTCTTACAGGCGTGAGCCACCGCACCCAGCAATTTTGTGTGGTTTTAAGTCACCAGTCACCACATTTATAATTTGACTTGGGAATAATACCTATCCTTTTCACCCACATCCCATTGGTCAGAACATGTCACATGATCATATCTACTGCAAGGGCATCTGGGAAATGTAATCTGTATAGCCCAGGACAACTCCACGTTGTGGTAAGTGGGGTATCGTTTTTTTAAATGGATGCCAGACGTTTTCTGCCACATCAGTGTTGGTCATCATGAGGTTCTCTAGCGGTAAGAAATGGCCCAGGTGACTGGCTAGAATGGGGCTCGTGAGCATGGAGGGACTTGAGACAATGTGGAGTCCACCATCAGGGGAATGACGGTGAAGGTGGAGCGTGACCCAGCTCCATGAAGAAATAGGGAATGGCTCCCAAGTTCTTTCTTCCCGCATGGAGCCCAGATTATTCATCCTCATCTTTAAGGCCCTCTGGAACCCAGCCCCTAGCCTTTTTTTTTTTTTCTTCTTCTTCTTCCAGGCATCTTCTCCCTCAACCCGATTTTCCCAGCCCCACCCACCTCTCCAACTGCCCATCCTCATATTCAGCTGATTCAGTCTCAACTGTCTTGGCACCAAGTCCTTGCCCACACAGAGCTCCCTGCCAAGCACACCCTCCTACCCCACGCCCCCTCTCTGAATCCTACCACTGTGAGATCCGGGAGGCGACGTGTGAGCTGAGGCTTGAAGGATGAGAAGGAGCTCATCACGGGAGGAGGCCAGGGCAGGGCATGCTGGAAGGAGGGGGCTGTAAATACAAGGGCCCAGGGATGGGAAGGTGCTTGTGTGTTGGAGGAGTGGCAAGGATGAACCAGAAATGGGGCGCAGGAGAGGAGGTGAAGGCTGGAAGGGGCTGGAGTTTGAAGGGAGAGGGGGTCTTTTGTTTTCACTTATTTATTTTTTGAGATGGGAGTCTCACTCTGTCACCAGGCTGGAGTGCAGTGGTGCAACCTTGGCTCACTGCAACCTCCACCTCCCAGGTTCAAGCGATTCTCCTGCCTCAGCCTCCCGAGCAGCAGGACTGCAGGTGCACGCCACCACATCCCAGCTAATTTTTGTATTTTTAGTAGAGATGGAGTTTCACCATGTTGGCCAGGTTGGTCTCGATCTCTTGACCTTGTGATCCGCCCGCCTTGACCTCCCAAAGTGCTGGAATTACAGGCGTGCACTACTGCGCCTGGCCTTATTTTTTTTATAATTGTATTTATTTTTAGAGATGGGGTCTTGCTTTGCCACTCAGGCAGTGGTGCAATCATAGCTCACTGCAGCCTCCATCTCCCAATCTTAAGTGATCCTCCCACCTCAGCCTCCTGAGTAGCTGGAACCACAGGCACGTGCCACCATGCCTGGCTAAATTTTTGTATTTCTGATAGAGATGGGGTTCACCATGTTGCTTATCTGGTCTTGAACTCCTGGGCTCAAGTGACCCACCTGCCTTGGCCTCCCAGAGTGCTGGAATTACAGGTATCAGCCACCATGCCCAGCCCTTTTATATATATATATAATTTTATTTATTTATTTGCTTACTTATTTTGAGACAGAGTCTTGCTGTGTACCCCAGGCTGGAGTGCAGTGGCGAGATCTTGGCTCACTGCAACCTCCACCTCCCGGGTTCAAGCGATTCTCCTGCCTCAGCTTCCTGAGTAGCTGGGATTACAGGCCTGTATCACCACACCCAGCTAATTTTTTGTATTTTTAGTAGAGACAGGGTTTCACTATGTTGGCCAGGATGGTCTTGATCCCCTGACCTCGTGATCTGCCCACTTCCACCTCCCAAAGTGCCGGGATTACAGGCGTGAGCCACCGAGCCCGGCCAGTCTTGGCCCAGTCACAGCTCACCAATCACTAAGTGGCACCTGGTCACCCTCGATACGCCTTGAGGCTGCCTTCTTCCTTCCTCCTGGCCCCCAGCCACGTGTCCCCTTGGGGACCTCGACAGATTCCAAGATGCCCTGATGGCAGAACCCATCCTGGCTCTGTCTTAATGACACCTAAACAGCTACACAAAACCAAACGACTCCTCGCAATTATGATAAAATATTAAAATGGCTCAGAAAATAAATTATTCACACCCCTCATGTTCCTGCTTCCAGGTGTTTGGGGGTAATGAGGTTTGTTTTTAGGTGTGGAGCAGGGAGCAGCCCTTGGGAATCAGAGAGACAGTGAGAGGTCACCCATCAATCTCGTCACTGTGTGGATGGGGACAAGGGTGATGGGAGGCAGAGGCGGACTGGGGCAGGAGTTGGGCTCAATGACCATTTATGCCCAAAAACGCTGTCGCTTATAAGTGGTGAGTGCAGGCTGGGCGAGAGGCTGAGGTCTTCGATTCATAGCCCCTCTCTCCAGGGGGCTGGAGAAAGTTGGGCTCTTCACAGGGCTGCCAGAAGGGTTTGTGGCTTTTAGAGTGGTGGGGAGGGAGAGAGAGAGCTAGGAAGAGACACAAAGAGAGTCAGAAAGAGACAAAGAGACAGAGACACACAGAGAGAAACAGAAGAGACATAGAAAGACAGGCTGGCCGGGCGTGGTGGCTCACACCTGCAATCCAGCACTGTGGGAGCCCGAGGCGGGTGGATCACGACATCAGGAGTTCGAGACCAGCCTGACCAACATGGTGAAGCCCCGTCTCTACTGAAAATACAAAAATTAGCTGGGCGTGGTGGCGCGTGCTTGTGATCCCAGCTACACGGGAGGCTGAGGCAGGAGAATCACTTGAACTGGGATCTGGGAGGCGGAGGTTGTGGTGAGCCGAGATCACGCCACTGCACTCCAGCCTGGGCTACGGAGCGAGATTCCGTCTCAAAAAAAAGAAGGAAAGAGAGAGAAAGGAAGGAAGGAAGGAAAAGAAAGAAGGAAGGAAGGAAGGGAAGGAAAGCAGGCAGAGACAGAGATACAGAGGCAGAGAGATACACAGACAGAGACAAATGGAGGGAAAGAGAATGGAGAGATGGGCAGAGACAAACAGAGATAGAAATGGGGTGGACAGAGACACAGACAAATAGAAATAATAGAGAGACAGGCAGAGACAAAGGGATACAGAGAAGAGAGACAAAGACAGAAATAGAGACAAGACAGAGATAGACACAGGGAGACAGATACACAGAGAGACAGGAGCACACAGAGATGGGAAGAGCCAGAGAGCCACAGAGAAAAACAGAAAATCAGAGAACAGAGAGGCAGAGACAAAGACAGCTGCAGAGGAGACAAGGAGACAGAGAGACTGAGAGAACTGATGGGGTCTGTTACCCCAACAACCCAGGATCCCTTGAATTCTCACGTGGGTAGGCGGAATTTGGGGCCAGGTGGGATTTGGGAGGCCAGCCTCCCCAGACGGAGAGGCTCCTGCTAGCAGAAGCCACCAAGCTCGGGGCCAGAGAGGCGGTTCTGTGAAAGATCCATGCAAGTTCCAGAAAGTCCCGAATTTCACAGCCCTGCGTGCAGACGGTGCAGGCTCCCTACCTAGGAGCTGCTAGCCAGGGACGGGAGATGCTCCACCTTCCTTCAAGCCGCTCCTACCCGCACCGTTCAGCACCACGGACAGCGCCACATCCCTCAGGCCAGGAGAGGAACCAAAACCCCAGGATTTGGCCTTCTCACCCACCCTCTGCAGGGGCCAGCAGTCCTCCCTGTGAGGGAGATGGTTGCATTCCCTCCCTCCCTCCCTCCCTTCCTTCCTTCCTCTCTCTCTTTCTTCCTCCCTCCTTCCCTCCCTCCCTTCCTCCCTCCCTCCCTCCCTTCCTTCCTCTTTCCTTCTTTCTCTCCTTCTCTCTCTCTTTCTTTTCTTTCTTTCTTTCTTCTCAGTCTTGTTCTGTCACCCCGGCTGGAGTGCAGTGGCACAATCTTGGCTCACTACAACCTCTGCCTCCCGGGTTCAAATGATTCTCCTGTCTCAGCCTCCTGAGTAGCAGGGACTACAGGCGCCCACCACCACACCTGGCTAATTTTTGCTTTTTTTTTTTTTTTCAGTAGAGACAGGGTTTCACCATGTTGGTCAGGCTGGTCTCAAATTCCTAACCTCAAGTGATCCGCCCAACTTGGCCTCCCAAAGTGCTGGGATTACAGGTGTGAGCCACTGTGCCTGGCCCATTTTATCTATTTGGTCCCCATTGTGTCTCTGGCTCCTAGAACAGGGCCTGGCAATACATGTTTGCAGAACTGGTGAATCCTAGGACTATTCAAGGTATCTTGGAATGACAGCACAGACGTGAGGCACTGTGGAAGCTTGTGAACGGCTGCTGAATCCCAGGTGTAGAGTCTTAGAACTGCCACCCAAACATAGAGTCAGAAAGAAAGGAGTCTCAGGATCCCCCTACTCCAATTCCATCATGCTTTTCCTGGCATGGTTCTACAGACTGTCTTGGTTACCTCCTGTGATGGGGACCTCACCAGCACTTAGGGCAATACTTTCAGCCTTCGGACAGTTCCACGGGTGTTGAAAAGTCCTTCCTTAAAAACGGAGCACACGTTTTTCACCTTGGAATTCTCTCCAGTCTCAGAACCTCCCCTTCCCCGCCTTCAGTCCTCCCTGTTGGCCAGTCAGCTCCTTCTGCCTCCTGCAGGTCAGTGGGGGTGGAGGCAGGAAGACGAGGAGGGATTCGAAGGCAAGAATCCTGCTTTCGGAGGCTCAGTTCTCCATTTTTCAGCTTGTCCTGAAATTCTCTGACAAAGATGATAGCCGAGGTGTTAGCTGATAAGTAAAGTGTTAGCTGATAACTTAGGAGTTAGCTGACAACTAACGTGTGGGCTGATAACTTTTGGTTAACTGATAAGAGAAGGCTGGCTGATAAGTGGAATTTGGAAGATAACTTGAGCGTTAGGTAAGAATTCAAGTGCTTGGGGCAATCCTCTCTTCCTCCCTCCCTCCATTCCTCCCTCCCTTGTCTCCTAAGCATTTATTAGGCACCTACTGCATTCCAGGTTCAGTGCCGGGAGTGAGTGTTACAAAATAGATCAGATGCAATCTCTCCTTCAGGGTACTCAGGCAGACACAGCTAAGATCTAAGCTCTCAGAAGCCCCAAAGCCAGGAGAGTCTTTAAGACTCCAAGGCAAGGGAGTTATCATGGTGGGGGATGTCGGGCAACAGGGAGATTTTCCCCTGCCCCCCGGACCAGCTCTCCACCTTGCTGGGGGGCAAGGTACACCCCTCAAGCCTGTCTCTGGTGTTGGCACGTCTGGGCCGGCTCCTCTGCCTCCGGTGTGGATGGCGAGTGACTTCATCTGGTCCCAGCAGCTGTCACTCAGCCCTAGTCGGACAGCGGACAGCACGGTTGCCATGGAAACGAATATGCTTCCCCCTGGAGGCGGGGTGAGCCAGGGGAGAGGGAAACTCTGCGGGAATTCGGCACCCAGTGACAGAGGCCTGATGAATCTGGTGGGGGAGCAGTTAACTCCTTCACCGCCACTCCCCCTCTCACTCCCAACGCTCTGGCTCTCTTGGGGAGCTCAGTATCAGAATAAAAGCCTTAGTTCTGGGGTGTCAGGTGGCTAAAGCCCAACTCTCCATCCAGGCAACCTAACCTCTCCATGCCTCAGCTTTCTCATCCAGAAAGTGGGCGTGAGGATATGCATTCACTCATTCAGTCATTTGTTCACTGAGGAAATTGAGCTTATGGGACTTCGTCACGTGCCTGGCACTATATTGTAGCTGTGAAGAGGGTAGAAAAGGTACTGGGCCCAGGCCGGTCGTGATGGCTCACGCCCATAATCCCAGCACTTTGAGAGGGAGGCCGAGGCGGGCAGATCGCTTGACGTCAGGATTTTGAGGCCAGCCTGGCCAACATAGTGAAACCCCAATCTCTGCTAAAAAATACAAAAATTAGCCGGTCATGGTGGTGCGTGCCTATAGTCCCTGCCACTTGGGAGGCTGAGGTGGGAAGATTGCTTGAGCCCAGAAGGTGGAGGCTGCAGTGAGTCACAATCACACCACTGCACTCCAGCCTGGGTGACAGAGCCAGACCCTATCTCAAAAGACAAGGGGAAAAAAAAAGCCTGTGTTTATGCTCACCTGGGAAACTGTTCAACAGATGTCTTTTGTCTGCAGGACTTGTCAGAGCCTTTACTATACAAATATTAGTCTCCAAGTTGGGGAAAGAAGGAGGTACCTTCTTAAACTTATCTGAGCCTGGAGCCCTTCATTTTCAGACACTTCTCAAGGGAGTAGTTTCAGCCACCGTGGTGATGTGGAAGCAGCAAGGAACCTGATGTCACAGAGGCCTGGGTTCAAATCCTCACATTGCCGAGTGACCTTGGGGATGTGTCTGTAAAAAGGGGATGAGGCAGCTGCCACAGGTCCCTGCTCATGTCCCCAGATGGGTCCCAGCTGCCAGCACCTGCATCCCTCCACCCTTTGGCTTCTCTAGCCTTAGGACTGCACAGGACTCAGGTGTGCCAGGGACTAGCCCCTAGGAGCAGCCCTCAGACAAGGATTGGCTGGTGTTGGAGATAAATACCCCAGCTCCCTCGCCCCTCCGCTGGGACCTCTGAATCATGCCTCATACAGCGGTATCCAGAAAGATCAAGTCCTGGTTGCCCACGACGGTCACCTGCTCACCGATGTCCCCCTCCTGGCTCCTTCCCTTGCTGGTCTTTCCCTCGCCTTCCTCCTCGACCTCCCGGATAACACTTCCCTGTCCCAGACAGCCCCAGATGGTCCCTAAGGTCCCCGCTCACTCAGACCTCCTTGTTCATCGGCTTTCCCCTCAGCTCCCCCTTGTTGGAAAACATCAGAGAAAATCCCAGCTGCACGTCTTCAGGCCTTCCTCTTAGCCTTTGTTTATCCTGTACGCCGCTCCTGGAACCCCTTTCCTCTCTTCTTAACCAAATCCTCGTTCTGTAGGTCAGGATTCCCCTCCCTGGTGGGGCCCGTGGTGATTTGAGATGGTCCCCAAACAAGTTTCTAAACAGCATTAGCTGGCAGGGCGAGACAGCCAGCCCCTTCCAATCCTCTTTCCTTCCTTCTGATGCTTTAAAGGACAAGCTCTCTGCTGGGTAATCAGGGGGCTTGAACCCTTTCCTAACCCTCACTAATCCTCTTTTTAGGCAAAGCCATTTCGGGCTGTGGGCTCCCAGCCCTGGGCGGGCAGCGACCCCTTGCTAGAGTGAAATAACGGCGTTTTGTTTCTGTCCTGTGAGTTTTACCACCCACCTTCTATTTGTGGCATGTGCCACCGGCTCTCCATTTTCGGGGAAGCAGAGCTACTGTTTTTAAACACACTCACTGGGAAGGACAGGACTCAGTTGGGAGGAAAATGTTAAATACATCTTGAAACAGGTGGGGCACTGATGTGGTGGCCACCCTCACCTCAGTGCTGGCTGAGGAAGCTTGGGAAACACTCACCTCCATCAGGAAGCCCTCTCGATTTTTTCTGTCAAGACTTCCAGACCTCCACTTTCCTTCCTTCATTCCTTCCCCTTTCTTCCCCTTCCTTCCCTCTCCCTCCCTCCTTCCTTCCCCCTTCATTCCCTCCCTCCCTCCTTCCTTCCTTCCCCCTTCCTTCCCTCCTTCCCTCCTTCCTTCCTTCCCCCTTCCTTCCCTCCTTCCTTCCTTCCCCCTTCCTTCCCTCCCTCCTTCCCTCCTTCCTTCCCCCTTCCTTCTCTCCCTCCTTCCTTCCTCCTTCCTTCTCTCCCTCCTTCCTTCCCCCTTACTTCCCTCCCTCCTTCCTTCCCCCTTCCTTCCCTCCCTCCCTCCTTCCCTCCTTCCTTCCCCCTTCCTTCCCTCCCTGCTTCCTTCCTTCCCTCCCTCCCTCCTTCCCTCCTTCCCTCCTTCCTTCCTCCTTCCCTCCTTCCTTCCCCCTTCCCTCCCTCCTTCCCCCTTCCCTCCTTCCCCCTTCCTTCCCTCCTTCCCTCCCTCCCTCCCTCCTTCCCCCTTCCTTCCCTCCCTCCCTCCTTCCTTCCTTCCCCCTTCCCTCCCTCCCTCCCTCCTTCCTTCCCCCTCCCTTCCCTCCCTCCCTCCTTCCTTCCCTCCCTCCTTCCTTCCTTCCCCCTTCCTTCCCTCCTTCCTTCCTTCCCCCTCCCTTCCCTCCTTCCCTCCTTCCTTCCTTCCCCCTTCCTTCCCTCCTTCCTTCCTTCCCCCTTCCTTCCCTCCTTCCTTCCTTCCCCCTTCCCTCCCTCCTTCCCCCTTCCCTCCTTCCCCCTTCCTTCCCTCCTTCCCTCCCTCCCTCCCTCCTTCCTTCCCCCTCCCTTCCCTCCCTCCCTCCTTCCTTCCTTCCCTCCCTCCTTCCTTCCCCCTTCCTTCCCTCCTTCCCCCTTCCTTCCCCCTTCCTTCCCTTCTTCCCCCTTCCTTCCCTCCTTCCTTCCTTCCCCTTCCTTCCCTCCCTCCCTCCTTCCCTCCCCCCTTCCTTCCCCCTTCCTTCCCTCCTTCCTTCCTTGCCCCTCCCCTCCCTCCTTCCCTCCTTCCTTCCCCCTTCCTTCCCTCCCTCCCTCCTTCCTTCCTTTCTTTCCCTTTCTTTCTTTTGTTCATTCTTTCTCCTTCCTTCCCTTCCTTGCCTTTCTTTCTCTTTCTCTCTCTCTTTTTTTATTTTTTATTTTTAGAGAGAGACAGGATCTCATTATGTTACCCAGGCTGGTCTCAAACTCCTGGCCTCAAGCGATCCTCCCGCCTCGGTCTCCAAAAGTGCTGGGGTAACAGGTGTGAGCCCCTGCCACCCCCCACCGCCTTTTTCCACCGGGACCCCAGTGTTAACACTCTGTAGGGCACAGTTCTCATTCCAGTTCCAGGGAGGGCAACCTGGAGAGGATGACAGGTGTCCCTGGGCCCCAGCCTTCCTGTTTGTGCCAGAAGGAGAGCGGGGGTGGGGGGGCGTTGAGGGTGGCGGCGGTGCTGGGACGGTGGGGAGGGATGAGGGGCAGGCGCCTCCCTGCCGGCTGGGCCCGCCTCCCGCAGCTGCCGGCGTTGCCATGGTTACCGAGCAAGCCTCTCGCCCCCGCCCCCACTCCAGCCCCTCACCCTCAGACCAGGCCCTTCCAGGGACCGGCGGCTCCTGGGTGTCATGGAAACGGTTTCCAAGCACCCGCAGTGGGCTTCCTCATTGGCTGAGCGAGGCTACAGGCAAAGGTCACCCCCGGGGTCACTTCTAGGGGTTTCTTCAAGGTCCACGCCGCCCAACGAGAAGTGGGGTGTCTGGAATGGGATCTTGATTTTTAACCCCTTGCTCCCTGGCGATGCTGGAGCGGCTCTCTTGGTGGGGGGAACCTTCAGCCGCTTCCCCCTCTCCCAAACTCCCCAAAGTCCACAACGAAAACCTCTGTTCTAAGTAAACACATTCGGCGCGCTCTGCAAATGTGGCACGGAGAGGAGCCGCCATGGAGCACCTCCCCCTTTTTCTAGAACCTTCTTCAGAGCAGGAGCTGAGGGGCCTGAGACCCTGTATCAGGAGCAGAGGACAGCGTGGCTGGGACTGAGCCCTGGGAGGTTGGAGAAAATAAAAAATAGAACAGCGGCTGATAATTCAGTGGTTTGCAGCCCTCTGTTTTAGGTATAAACATACATGAGCTCACGTAACCCTCGAACTTAGAGTGAACAGGGAGCACCATTGTGCCCATTTTATTTATGTATTTATTGACTTATTTATTTTAGAGACGAGGTCTCTCTCTCTCTCGCCTGGGCTCAGTCATAGCTCACTGCAGCCTCCACTTCCTCCCCCTAGACCCAGCGATCCTCCCACCTCAGCCTCCCGAGTAGCTGGGACCATGGGCGTGCATCACCACACCCAGCTAATTAAAAAAAAATTTTTTTTTCCGAGACAGAGTCTTGCTCTGTCGCCAAGGCTGGAGTGCAGTAGTGAGATCTCAGCTCACTGCAACCTCTGTCTCCTGGGTTCAAGCAATTCTCCTGCCTCAGCCTCCTTAGGTAGCTAGAATTACAGGTGTGCACCACCATGTCCAGCTAATTTTTTTTGTATTTTTAGTAGAGATGGGGTTTCACCATGTTGGCCAGGCTGGTCTCGAACTCCTGACCTCATGATCTACCTGTCTCGGCCTCCCAAAGTGCTGGGATTACAGACGTGAGCCACCTTGCCCAGCCAAAAAAAATATTTTTTTTTTAATAGAGATCGGGTCTCCCTATATGCCCAGGCTAGTCTTGAACTCCTGGGATCGAGCGATCCTCTTGCCTCGGCCTCCCAAAGTGCTGGGAACATGGGTGTGAGCCAGCATGCCCGGCCTCCATCATCCCGATGTTAGAGGTAGGGAAACTGGGACTTAGAGAGGTCACGATGACGCATGACGAAGACAAGCGGCAGCCTGGGACTTGAACCCAGGCCATGGGGCTCCAGGATCAGCGTTAGCCACCAGGCTCCTCTTTGCCTCTGATCATGTAGCTCAATGCCCCCTGAAGTGACATCTGTATTGGGGGATGGGGGCAGGGAACTGGGACCAAGAAGGAGATGCCCAGAGAGGGGTGGGACCCTGGGTAGCCAGAGGGAGAGATGGGCGCTTCCAAGGGGATGATTTGGGAGGCTTTCGACCCCTGTAAAACCTTCATCAGGAACTCCAAAGCCACCCCAAGGAAATTGACCACCCGAGATTAAAAGGTGAGCCTGCCATGCAAACTCAGCTTTGAGACAGACCCCCTCATCCCCCCAGCCACACCTTCCAAGCAGACACTGCAGCCAACCTCCTGGTTCATGGAAATTCTGGAAGGAAACTCAGGCTGAGAGGCATCTGAAAAGGAAAAGTGAATTCAGGTCAGGAAATGGTTTCAGATGGCCACTGGCCAGCGCGGTGGCTCGAGCCTGTAATCCCAGCACTTTGGGAGGCCAAGACGGGCGGATCGCTTGAGTTCAGGAGTTCAAGAGCAGCCTGGGCAACACGGTGAAACTAAAAATACAAAAATTAGCCAGGCATGGTGGCGGGCGCCTGTAATCCCAGCTACTCGGGACACTGAGGCAGGAGAATCGCTTGAACCCGGGAGACGGAGGTTGCTGTGAGCCCAAATCTTGCCACTGCACTACAGCCTGGGCAACACAGCAAGACCCCGTCTCAAAAAAAAAAAAATGGCCACTGTGTGACCAGCTTTGTACTGAGGGGCCCCCCGGGGGTTCCAGGCTGCTGTGAAGACAAAGCCAGACACAGACACACCCAGGGCCTTGGGATCTAGGGAGTCTGGGGAGAGGAGCTGGAGGATGGACATTGGAGCTGGGGCTAAGAGGATAAGAGAAGTTTCCCAGGCAGAAGAGAGGAGGGTTCTAGGCAGAAGGCACAGCCTGTGCAAAGGCCCTGGGGCAAGACTGTGCCTGGCATGTCCTGTGGCAAGGAGGCCCCTGTGGCTGGAGCAGAGTGAGCAAGGGGAAAACAGGGAGGGGACGGGGTCAGAAAGGCCATGGAGATGGAATGTGCAAGGGAAATCAGGTGGGCTTCCTGGAGGAGGTGACATTTGAACACAGATTTGGAGGATGAGGAGGAGTGAGCCATGGGGAGATCTGGGGAACAGATCATTCTAGGCAGAGGGAACTGCCAGTGCAAAGCCTCTGAGGCATCCCCATACCTGGTATGTTCAAACAACAGCAGAGAGATCAGCGTGCCTGGAACGGAGTTAATGAGGTGGGAAGAGCAAGGCGAGGCCAGGTCAGGGAAGCAGCTGAGACCTAACCACAGGTGCTGCTGCGCTAGTCCAGGCAGGTGGTGGCGCTGGCCTGGCCCGGGCAGGGCCGTGGGAGGTTACTGGAGCACATGCTTGCATTCAGCGTATAATTAAGAGTGACGGCCGGGCGCGGTGGCTCAAGCCTGTAATCCCAGCACTTTGGGAGGCCGAGGCGGGTGGATCACGAGGTCAAGAGATCGAGACCATCCTGGTCAACATGGTGAAACCCCGTCTCTACTAATACAAAAAATTAGCTGGGCATGGTGGCGCGTGCCTGTAATCCCAGCTACTCAGGAGGCTGAGGCAGGAGAATTGCCTGAACCCAGGAGGCGGAGGTTGCGGTGAGCCGAGATCGCGCCATTGCACTCCAGCCTGGGTAACGAGCGAAACTCCGTCTCAAAAAAAAAAAAAAAAAAAAAAAAAAAAAAGAGTGACAGCCCCCGTTTCGATTATGGAAGGAAGTAGGGAGGGAGGGAGATGGGGAAATTAGAAATGACAGTCTGTTTGGGGTCCTTTCCTCCTTAGCCTAGAGAAACCATCAGGGAATCTTTGGCCGCAGACAGATGGAGGGACCAGGAGGTAGCTCAGCCTCCCAGAGCTGTGGCTGCACTTCTCAGAGTCCCGGTTCCCACCAGCTGCTGGCAACATGCGGCCCAGATGTTCTATTCTGGGGACATCTGTGCCGGGCCTTCCCCAGCAGCAAGTAGATTTCATCTGTGGCAGCAGCGTGTCTGAGACGTCTCTGATGGAGAGGCAGGAAGGCGGGGCCGGAGCCAAGAAGACACCCGTGGTCTCGGGCCAGGAGGCTGTCGCCGGCTGTCACGGGGAGGGAGCCACGTGGGGACAGCTCTCAGTGGCCAGCACGGCGCTGGAGATGGGGTCTGTGATCACACCTGGAAACCGACCAGGAAACGGGAGAAGGCTGGGGTCCCGCTTCAGACGCCTGGAGTTGTCAATTCCCATCGCAAGCCCCCCACCCCCAAGCCTTTACCATGGCCATTCCCCTCGATAGGAGAGTCCTGTTCACTTTCACTTCCCCTTGAATTCATTCCCTTAACAAGCATGTAGTGAGCACCTACTGGGTACCAGGAAACACAATAAGCCAAGAAAAAAAAAAAACAACCTGAGTTTATAGGGCTCAGTCTGATATGAAAGTCAGACAATTTGTGAACAAGGTCTTTTCTCTTCTTCCTTCCTTCCTTCCCTCCTTTCTTCTTTCTTTTCTCTTTCTCTCCTTCCTTCCCTCCTTCCTTCCCTCCCTTCCCCCTCCCTCCCTTCTTTCTCCTTCCTTCCTCCTTTTCTCCTTCCCTTCCTTCTTTCTTTTCTCTTTTTCTCTCCTTCCTTCCCTCCCTCCTTCCTTCCTTCCTTCCCTCCCTCCTTCCTTCCTTCCCTTCCCTTCCACCCTCCCTCCCTCCTTCTCTTTCTTTCATCTTCCTTTCTTTCTTTTCTTTTCTTTCTTTCTTTTTGACAGAGTCTCGATCTGTCTCCCAGAGCTGAAGTGTAGTGTTGTGATCCCAGCCAACTGCAGCCTCCGCCTCCTGGGTTCAGTCTAGTCTCCTGTCTCAGCATCCTGAGTACTTGGGATTACAGGCGCACACCCCCACACCTGGCTAATTTTTTGTATTTTTAGTAAAGACGGGGTTTCACCATGTTGGCCAGGCTGGTCTCGAACTCCTGACCTCAGGTAATCCGCCCACCTGAGCCTCCCAAAGTGCTGGGATTACAGGCATGAGCCACCACACCTGGCCTCTTTTCTTTTCTGTTTTTGAGACAGAGTCACGCTCTGTTGCCCAGGCTGGAGTGCAGTGATGCAATCACGGCTCACTGCAGCCTCAACCTCCCGGGCTCAAGGGATCCTCCCACCTTGGCCTCCCCAGTAGCTGGGACCACAGGTGTGCACCACCATACCTGGCTAATTGTTAATATTTTGTGGAGATGAAGTCTCACTATGTTACCAGGGCTGCTCTTGAACTCCTGGGCTCAAGCGATTCTCCTACCCCAGCCTTCCAAAGCGCTGATCTTATAGGCGTGAGCCTCCAAGCCTGACCTAAGCTATTTTCAAATAGTGGCGTGCTGGGGCGGACACAGAACATGGTGTGGGGTAAATGGACGGACCCAGGAGGCTTCCTTAGCCCAGGGTGGTCGCCGGGGTGTGGCTCCTTGAAGAGGTGCTGGTCTTCTGAGCTGACAGCTGAAACAGAAAGGAGAGCGGCCCTGGGGAGGATGGGGGCAGGGCCTTCAGAAGGAGGGCGCACATGCGCCAAGGCCCTTGGGCAGGACCGCGCCTGCAGTGCTGGGGGAACAGCGAGGAGGTCCGTGTGGCTGGAGCAGAGTGAGTGACAGGGAGAGGAGGGGAGGGGAGGGCAGGGAGGACAGGGTGGGGTGGGGGTCGTGGAGGATTCTAAAGGGTGTGGATTTGGCCATGGCTAAGGAGGGCAGAACTTGGAGATGAGGCCCCTCTGCAAAGATAGAAACTGAGGTCAGGGCCGAACATGGTGGCTCACGCCTGTAGTCCCAGCACTTTGGGAGGCCTAGGTGGGTGGATCACCTGAGGTCAGGAGTTTGAGACCAGCCTGGACAACATGTCGAAACCCCCATCTCTACTAAAAATACAAAAATTAGCCAGGCGGCGTGGTGGCAGGTGCCTGTAATCCCGGCTACTTGGGAGGTTGAGGCAGGAGAATTGCTTGAACCTGGGAGGCAGAGGTTGCAGTGAGCTGAGATGGCGCCACTGCACTCCAGCCTGGGTAACAAGAGTGAAACTGTGTCACACACACACACTCTGAGATCAGGAGTGCGGATGTGTAGACTCTTGGCCAAAAAACCTCAGAGAAGGCGAGACACTGGGCCACAGACACACAGCAGCAGCAGCTGGATCCAGTCCAGCGATTTCCCCACAAGCCTGAGAGTCAGTGAGGCAGGTAAAACCCCATGGAAACTTTTCTCCCAGTGAGATTTAAAAAATAAAAATAAAAAAGACCCCCTCCCTCCAGGCACTCGGCCAGCCTGGTGAGATTTCCCAGCTGTTTGGAGAGTGGCAGAGGAAGAAGAGGGAGAAGAAAGAAAGAATGGATTAAAAAAAAAGAGCAATATTTCTGTTGTCCTTATCCAAATAAATTGAGATGTATTTGTGAAAGTGTCGAGAGAATCGGCAGGAGCGAAACTATAAAATCACACAGCTGCTCCCAGAGCCCATGACAGACAGCTCAGATTAATGTAGCTGTATTTTTATGGTCTGTTAACGACTGATACAGGTTTTAAATATATTATCTTCCTTTGTATTCTCTGTCATTTTAAAAACTGCTCGTGTCTCCTGTGTTTGCTTTTAAAAGGTTCTTAAAGAACATTCCGCCGCTGAGCTCCCAAACCTTTTCTTTCTTTTTTTTTTTTTTTTCCTTCCTGTAGATATATCATCACAGATCTCCCCTCCGAGGTAGGTTTCCTCTGGTACTTTCATGGACAATTTACCACAGAACCTATTGGAACCCCTTGAGTTTCTTAATTCACGGAGCAGCTGCAGGAGTCCGGATTCCTGCCTGGCTGGAGATTTCAGAGCTGTGTAGATGGGGCTGGTCCAGACGGGATGAAAAGTGTTGAGTACGTCCCTGGCCTCCATTTTCTCGTCTGTCAAAAGGAGCCTGGCCTCAGGGAACTGTCCATCAGTTGACGGAGACTTGTAGCAGTCAGCGAGTGCCGTGTTAATGCCGTGTAACAAATCATTCTGAATCTCATTGGCTTATCACAACTAATGTTGGTTTCTTTTTCTTTTTATTTTTTGGAGACAGAGTCTTGCCCTGTCACCCAGGCTGGAGTGCAGTGGCACAATTTTGGCTCACCGAAACCTCCACCTCCTGGATTCAAGTGATTCTCCCTGCCTCAGCCTCCTGAGTAGATGGGACTACAGGTGTGTGCCACCACACCTGGCTAATTATTTGTATTTTTAGTAGAGATGGGATTTCACCATGTTGGCCAGGCTGGTCTTGAACTCCTGACCTCAGGTGATCTGCCCACCTTGGCCTCCCAAAGTGCTGGGATTACAAGTGCAAGCCACCATGCTGGCCCAAATGTTGGTTTCTTGCTCACAGGTCCTGTTGTATCTCTCTGTAGGCAGACACATTTATTCCAGCAGTTTTAGAGATGACTCCCACATCTGTGACCTTAAACCTGAGCTGCTTTCTGTGCTCCAAACTAGACAACAGCATTTGCTAGAATGTGGCTCATTTGCTCAAAGACCTGGGCGTGAGCTGCCTTCCTCCCACATTCTCACCCATCACTGGCCAGTCCCCACATTCTACCCATTCCTGTCATCCATCCCCTCCTTTCCATCTTCATGGCCTCCGATTCCTTCGGTCCACGTTAAGTTCACCTCTAGACAACAGGGATCACCTCCTCCCTGGCCTTATGGCCTCTGTTCTCTGCCCTTCCAGTTTACCCTTCCTAGAGCAACTGGGGTGAGCCCTTTCCCTTTCCCTTTCTCTTTTCCCTTCCTCCCCTCCCCTCCCCGTTTCTCCCCTCCCCCTCCCTCCCCTCCCTTCATTTCTTCCCTCCCCCTCCCTCCCCTTCTCCCCTCCCTCCCCTCCTCTCCTCCTCCCCTCCCCCTCCCCTCCCCCCATTTCTCCCCCCCTTCATTTCTTCCCTCCCCCTCCTTCTCCCTCTCCTCACCCCTGCCCCCTCCTCCTCCCCCTCCCCCCTCCCCTTCCCTCTTCCTTCCCCTCCCTCCCCCTCCCTCCCCCAACCCTCCCCTCTCCCCTTCACCTTCCCTCCCCCCTCCCTCCTCTCCCCTCCCCCTGCCTCCTCCCTCCCCCCTTCCTCCCCCTCCTCCTCCCTCCCCCTTCCTCCCCCTCCTCCTCCCTCCTCCCCCTCCTCTCCCCTTTCTGAGACAGGGTCTCAAAAGGGGCATGATCACAGGTCACTGCAACCTCCACCTCCAGGCTCAAGTGATCCTCCCACCTCAGCCTCCTGAGTAGCTGGGACCACAGGTGCACGCCACCACACCTGGCTAATTTTTCTATTTTTTGTAGGGATGAGGTTTCACCATATTACTCAGGCTGGTCTCAAAACTTGTGGGCTCAAGCAGTCTGCCCATCTCGGCCTCCCAAAGTACTGGGACTGACCCACTGTGCCCAGCCTGATTATTTCTTTTTATATATTTTTCTTTTGAAAAAAAAAAATAATAATAAGATTCTTAAACACACATCCTCGCTGAGATGATTTCTTTTTAAAAAAATTTTCCATGATCAAGTGTCTCTTCCTGGTCAATTCCCCTCACAGATTCCCAGAAGATCAGAGCCCCTCAATGCAGTGCTCAGAGCCCTTTCTATGCCTTCTTTCTCCCTAAATTTGCCCCTGCTGTAGTTTCACACTCCAGCCAAACTTTATGACTACTTTTTCCCCACTCAAATACTTAGCTCCTTCCAACATCTGGACCTTTGCATATGCTGTTCCCTCTGCTTGGAATGCTTTTCCACCTCACAAACTCCTATGCATCCTGCAAAGCCCAGCTTCCACTACCTCTCTCCCAGCAGAGGGCACCTTTGGTCAGTACCCCACTCTACAACCAGGATTTGTTGCTCCCAGGAATCATGTGTTTTTGCCTGTCATCTTCCCCACTTGAGGTGACCTCCCTGGAGGCAGGGGCTGCATTTTCCTCCCTTGGATGCTGCCCCATCCCTGCTGTGGGAATGAGTGTGGCTTTAACGGCACAGGGCAGAAAGGAAGTCCTATCCTAAGGCATGGATTACAGAGCCTGGACAATTAGAAGCGAGGCAGGTAGACTGCGGGAGCACGGGGGACCACAGAGCCGTATATCTCGAGGCACTAATTGTGCAGGGAAGACAATTAGGCAGGGAGGTTTTGAGCCGCCAGCTCCACGGTCCGGACAATTAGACACCAGGCCATATATAAAGGACGTGCTAATCGCTTGGTGCGGACGATTAACAGGGCGCCTGGGAAATGATAAAGCAAAATGCCACCGAGCAGCCGGGCACAGAGCCAGGCGGTGCCACCCTGGGGACGGGAGTCTGGCTGTCCAGATGTGAATCTTCCTAGGAGACCTCAAACGAGAGATTTCTCCTTGCCGGACCTTATTCTTCTCATCTGTAAAATGGGGATGCGTGTGGCGCCTGCATAGCGGGTATGGGAAACAAGGAGGGGGTCAAATGAGAAGCTGATTAGGCTGGGTGCGGTGGCTCACACCTGTAATCCCAGATTTGGGAGGCCAAGGCGGGCCGTTCACCTGAGGTCGGGAGTTCAAGACCAGCCTGGCCAACATGGTGAAACCGCATGTCTACTAGAAAATGCAAAAATTAGACTGGGCGCGTTGGCTCACACCTGTAATCCCTGCACTTTGGGAGGCCAAGGCAGGTGGATCACCTGAGGTCAGGAGTTCGAGACCAGCTTGACCAACATGGAGAAATCCTGTGTCTACTAAAAATACAAAATGAGCCAGGCGTGGTGGTGGGCGCCTGTAATCCCAGCTACTCAGGAGGCTGAGGCAGGAGAATCGCTTGAATCTGGGAGGCGGAGGTTGCGGTGAGCCGATATCGCGCCATCGCACTTCAGCCTTGGCAACAAGAGAAAAACTCCGTCTCAAAAAACCCACAAAAATTAGCAGGGCGTGGTAGCGGGCGCCTACTTGGGAGGCTGAGGCAGTAGAATCATTTGACCCCCGGAGGTGGAGGTTGCAGTGAGCTATCACACCACTGCACTCCAGCCTGGGTGACAGAGTGAGGCCCTGCCTAAAAAAAAAGAAAGAAGGAAGGAAGGAAGGAAGGAAGGAAAGAAAGAAAAGCTAACTACTCGCTGCTGTGGACAAATCGGAGGAAGCCTGGTAGGTGTGGAGCAGACCGACCTGGGTTCGAATCCCGCCATTGCCAGCTTAGGCCGCTGCTTCCTCGTTTGTGAAATGAGTGCGCCGATAAACCCCAGCTCTCTGGGCTCAGTGACATTCACACATAAGCTCTCAGCACCGTGCCCAGCACAGGCAGAAAGGTGATGTGCGGTGGCTAGTTTACGACTGCTTTCTCTCTCTCTTTCTCTCTCTTTCTCCCTTTCTTTCTTTCTCTCTCTCCTTCTCTTCCCTTCTCTCCTTTTCTTTCGAGACAGAGTCTTGCTGTATCACCCAGGTTGGAACGCAGTGGCATGATCTCGGCTCACTGCAACCTCTACCTCCAGACTCAAGCCATCCTCGCACCTCAGCCTCCTGCGTATGTGATTACAGGAATGCACCACCACCCTCAGCTACTTTTTCTGGTATTTTTGTGTGTGTGGAGATGGGGTTTCGACATGTTGCCAAGGCTGGTGTTGAACTGCTGAGCGCAAGAGATCCGCCCGCCTCAGCCTCCCAAGGCGCTGGCACGACGACATGTGTCCCTGTGCACAGTCTTGTTTTATAGTTGCTGTTGACATTACTGCAATTATTGATTTTGTTACTGTCATCCACTGTGACGTGTTTCTTACGATTTCCCCATGGCTGCGTCTGGCCTCCACAGCGGGGTAAAGGCAGGATTCAGGGGTACGCAGATGGACTGGGAGTGAGCAGGCTTGTCCCAGCCGGCCGGAGTGAAATCTCTCTGGGTCAGGAGGCGGTGATGTGTGGGTGGCAGGCGTCCGGTGTCTTGGTGGAGAGCGATGGCTGGGTCAACATGATGGTACCACGGTTAGATAGGAAGGAGCCATCCATGGAAAGATCTGGAAGAGAACATTCCAGACAGAGGGCACAGCCAGAGCAAAGGCCCTGCGGCAGGACCATGCCTGCTATGTTCAAAGGACAGTGAGGGGCCGGGCGCGGTGGCTCATGCCTGTAATCCCAGCACTTTGGGAGGCCAAGGCGGGTGGATCACGGGAGATCAGGAGTTCAAGACCAGCCTGACCAAATATGGTAAAACCCCATCTCTACTGATAATACAAAAAAAAAAAAAAAAGGCAGATATGGTGGCAGGCACCTGTAGTCCCAGCTGCTTGGGAGGCTGGCTGCAGTGAGCCATGATCGCGCCCCTGCACCCTAGCCTGGGTGACAGAGTGAGACCCCATCTCAAGTGAAAAAGAAGAGAGAGAGAGAGTAAGGAAGGAAGGAAAAAAGGAAGGAAGGAAAGAGAGAGAGATGAAGAAGATGAAGAAGAAGACAAGAAAAAGAAGGAAAAGGAGAAGGAAGGAAGGGAACTAAATACAAGAGGACACTTTTTTTTAGACGGAGTGTCGCTCTGTCACCCAGGCTGGAGTGCAGGGGAGTGATCTCTCTCACTGTAACCTCCGCCTCCCGGGTTCAAGCGATTCTCCTGCCTCAGCCTCCTGAGTAGCTCGATTACAGGCGCCCGTCACCACACCCGGCTAATTTTTGTAGTTTTAGTGGAGATGGGGTTTCACTGTGTTGGCCAGGCTGGTCTCGAACTCCTGACCTTGTGATCTGCCCACCTCAGCCTCCCAAAGTGCTGGGATTACGGGCGTGAGCCACCGCACCCGGGCAAAAGGGCAAATATTGTATGATTCCACTTCTAAGATGTACCTGGAGTAATTAAAGTCACAGCAACAAAGTAGAATGGAAGTTCCCCGACGCTGAGGAGGAGAGAGGGTGGAGAGCTGTTGCTGCACAGGTGCAGAGTTTCCGTCTGGAGTGACGATAAGTTCTGGAAGTAGTGGTGATGCCCACCCAGCACTGCGAGCGCGCTAACCTCCATCGCACGCTACCCTTAAAAGTGGTGAAAATGGTGCGTTTTATGTTATGTGTATTTTACCGGTATAATAGCTAAATAAACAGGCCTTAGTGACAATTATAACGAGAGTGCGGTGAGGAAATCGGAGTGCTGGAGAGGACAGGACGAGGAAGAAGTGGGAAGTGGGAGGGAACAGGGCGGGAGTGAAGCAGATCCTGTGGGATCGTCCCTGTGGCAAGAAATTGATACGTTTGTGTTAACAGCAGGAGCTGTTGCAGGGTCTGGACCGAGGATGGCCGTGGGGAAAACAGGTCATGGCGGGCAGAAGAGGAATGGGAGGCTAGGCCGGATGAGAAATGATGAAGGCTTGGATATGTGCCGTAGCCGTGAGGAGAGACAGGAAGGGGCTGAAATACATTTCGCTTGAACCTGAGAGGTGGAGGTTGCAACGAACTGAGATTGTGCCATTGTACTCCAGTTGGTGGTGCTGGGGATGTGCCACTGCCCTGCAGATGAGCCAGTCCTGGGGGGAGGTGCGGTGGGATGTGTATAACCTCCTCCTCATCATCCTCTTCCTCCTCCTCTTCCTCCTCCTCCTCCTCCTCTTCCTCCTCTTTCTCTTCCTCCTCCTCTTCCTCCTCCTCCTCTTCCTCCTCTTTCTCTTCCCCCCTCCTATTCCTCCCCCTCCTCTTCCTCCTCCTCTTCCTCCTCCTCCTCCTCTTCCTCTTCCCCCTCCTCCTCCTCCTTCTCCTCCTCTTCCTCCTCCTCCTCCTCATCCTTCTCCTCCTCCTCCTCTTCCTCCTCCTCCTCTCTTCTCCTCCTCCTCTTCCTCTTCCCCCTCCTCCTCCTCCTCTTCCTCTTCCTCCTCCTCCTCCTCTTCCCCCTCCTCCTCCTATTCCTTCTCCTACTCTTCCTCCTCCTCCTTCTCCTCTTCCTCCTCTTTCTCTTCCTCCTCCTCCTCCTCTTCCTCCTCCTCCTCCTCCTCTTCCTCCTCTTTCTCTTCCCCCTCCTCTTCCTTCTCCTCCTCTTCCCCCTCCTCCTCCTATTCCTCCTCCTCCTCTTCCTCCTCCTCTTCCTCCTCCTCCTCCTCCTCCTCCTCATCCTCCTCCTCCTCTTCCTCCTCCTCCTCTTCCTCCTCCTCCTCATCCTCCTCCTCCTCCTCCTCCTCCTCCTCTTCCTCCTCCTCATCCTCCTCCTCATCCTCCTCATCCTCCTCTTCCTCCTCCTCCTCTTCCTCCTCCTCCTCCTCCTCTTCCTCCTCCTCCTCCTCCTCCTCTTCCTCCTCCTCCTCCTCTTCCTCCTCCTCCTCATCCTCTTCCTCCTCTTCCTCCTCCTCCTCATCCTCTTCCTCCTCTTCCTCCTCCTCCTCTTCCTCCTCCTCTTCTTTCTCCTCCTCCTCCTTCTGTGGTCTCCACCAGGTCCAGCCTCCGTCACTGTCCACCTGGATTCCTTCAGTTGTCTCAGTCCTCATTCCCCGGCTCAAACCCTCACCTACCACAGTCTGTCCTTCCCACCGCAGCCACCAGAGGACACCTGTGAGCACCTGTGTCAGGGCCTGTCCCTCTGCCCACAGCCCTCTATGGCTCCCACCTTCCTCAGGGTCAAAGCCCATATCTTTTTTTTTTTGAGACAGAGTCTTCCTCTGTCACCCAGGCTGGAGTTCAGTGGCGTGATCTCGGCTCACTGCAATCTCCACCTCCTGGTTTCAAGCAATTCTCCTGCCTCAGCCTCCAGAGTAGCTGGGACTCCAGATGCCCGCCACCATACCTGGCTAACTTTTGTATTTTTAGTAGAGACAGGGTTTCACCATATTGGCCAGGCTGGTCTCAAACTCCTGACCTCACGTGATCCACCCACCTCGGCCTCCCAGGAGGCAGAGGTTGCAGTGAGCCGAGATGGTGCCACTGCACTCCAGCCTGGGTGACAGAGCAAGACTCTGTCTCCAAAAAAATAAAAGACTTGGGCATTGACCCTGAAGAAGGCGGGAGCCACGGAGGGCTGCGGGCAGAGGAGGGACAGGCCCTGACTCAGGTAGATTACTTACTGGGATTACAGGTGTGAGCCCCGTGCCCGGCCCTAAGTCCTTTTTGCGACTCACAAGGCGCTGCATGACTGACCTTCCTCCTGTCCCTTCCCTGCCTTCCCCTCCTCCCTCTCTCCCCCTCCTCACTTTGCTCCAGCCACACAGGCCTCCTTGCTCTTCCTCCAATGCCCCCGCCACTGTCCTGCCTTGGGGCCTTCACACAGACTGTTCCCTCTGCTTGGGACATCCCTCCTTCCTCCACATGTTCTCACAGCCGGCTCCTTCTCATCATTCAGGTCTCAGCTCAAATGTCACCTCCTCAGAGAAGCCCTCCCTGACCACCCCGGCTAAAGCTACATCCCTCCAGCCCCTCCCTTTTTTCTGCCCCACCCAGTTTCACTTCTGTTTATCACTTATCACTGTCTGAAATGATCATTTTCAGCCGGGTGCAGCGGCTCACACCTGTAATCCCAGCACTTTGGGAGGCCAAGGCAGGCAGATCACCTGAGGTCAGGAGTTCAAGACCAGCCTGGCCAACGTGGTGAAACCCCGTCTCTACTAAAAATATAAAAATTAGCCAGGTGTAGTGGCGCATGCCTGTAATCCCAGCTACTCAGGAGGCTGAGGCAGGAGAATCGCTTGAACCTGGGAGGTGGAGGTTGCAGTGAGCCGAGATCACGCCACTGCACTCCAGCCTGGGCAACATAGCGAGACTCCATCTCAAAAAAACAAACAGATAACAAAAAAGGAAATGATCGTTTTCTTTTGTTTACTTGCGAATTCTGTCTCCAGCTTCCATCGGTGCCACAAGTACAGGAAATATTCTCCCTGTTATTCTCTGCTGCGTCTTCAGTGTCTAGAACAGCGCCAGGCACACAGTGGTGGTCAGTGTTTGTTGAATGAATGAATGAACGAATGAGGACAGACAGAGCAGGAGTGCAGACACGGGGATCAGAGAACTGGGAGTTCTGCCCGGGTGCAGCGGCTCTTACCTGACAGCCCAGCACTTTGGGAGGCCAAGGTGGGAGGATCACTTGAGCCCAGGAGTTCAAGATCAGCCTGGGCAACATAGTAAGACCTTGTCCCTATAAAAAATTAGCCAGGCCTGGTGGTGTTCACCTGTGGTTCCACTCCAGGGGTTTGAGGCTGCAGTGAGCCGAGATCACACCAATGCACTCCAGCCTAGGCGACCTCTGGTCCTGGTCTCCAAAAAGCCCTTGCCAGGTCAGGATACATGGATCAGCCTTCCTCCTCCTCCTCTTTCTTCCTCTTTTTCTTCTCCTCCTCCTCCTCCTTCTCCTCCTCCCCTTTCTTCCTCTTCCTATTTCTCCCTCTCCTCCTCCTCTTCCTTCTTCCTCTTCCTCTTGTTCTTCTGCTTGGAGAAAGGTCTCCCTCTTTCGCCAAGGCTGGAGTGCAGTGGTGCAATCATAGCTCACTGAAACCTTCAACTCCTGGGCTCAAGCAATCCTCCTGCATCAGCCTCCTAAGTAGCTGGGACTACAGGTGCACACCACCACATCTGGCTAATTTTTTAAGGTTTTTTTTTTTTTTCCAGAGATGGAGTCTCGCTATGTTGCCTAGGCTGGTCTCAAACTCCTGGCTTTAACCCATCCTCTCACCTCAGCCTCCCGAAGCCCTGGGATTACAAGGCATGAGTCACCACGCGACACCCCCTTCCTTTTTAACAGCTGCGTATGTTTCCATCGGATGCCTGTGCTGTGGTTTATCCACCATGACTCTGCAGGGCACACCAGCAAACATACATCTTTGCACACCATGTAGACCTTCTCTGGGTGAGAGATCTGGGTCGAGCTGCCACACTGCGGTTTTCTTTGATGCTGCCAAGCCACCCACCATTGCTCACCAGCTGTCTAGGAGTCCCATTTCCCTCACCCTTATCAATAGGTAATTCCGTCCATTTCCCCCTCATTTATCCACCCTCAACAACGTGAAGCAGGATCATGTTCTGGTTTGCTTTTCAATTTTCCTGGCCACAGTGACTTTCCCCCTTCCCCTTGGCAGAATACAGGTGCCCGGGAGATGTGGCCACGCCGTCTACAGCCACATGACCTGTGCTCCTCCCGCTGCCCACCAGCAGGGCCACCTCAGCCTGGGGTTGCAGGGGCAAGGGCTAGAGAGAGGCGTCAAATGCATGTGTCTGAATTGGGGGTGCCGGAGCTGACCGTGGGGCCATCGATCACCCCGCTGTAGCCAGCGCAGAGTGTTTTAGCTAAATCGGGATGTGGACTCCACAGAGCAGCCTCCGGTGGATCAGTGGTTGGAGGTTGAAGCCAGATTGCTGGCAGCAGCTCTGCAGCCCCTCAGACCTGGGGCGTGAGTGGGAGGAACAGGAGAGACCAGCCAGCCGGGCTTGAACCAGGCTTTTGTCACTGACCACTGTGGGACTTGGACTGAGTGATGTCCCGTTCCTGAGCCACTGTATCCATGTCTGTGAATGGGCATTCATAGCCTCCCACCTTCCATCATTCATTCATTCATTCATTCATTCATTCATTCGACAAGTATTTTTGAGCACCTACTGTGCACCAAGTTCTGGTCTAGGCTTTGGAATTTACAACGGAAAGATGGGCAAAAATTGCTGCCTTCGAGTTGATGAGGCATGCTGACTCATCAAGGTAGAAAATAATGAATGGTTTTGGAAGGGCTATGAAGAAAAATAATGTAGGGTGAGGGTGTAGAGAGTGGTGGGGACGTGGCTTCTTTAGCTGGAGTAGTCAGGGAGGGCTTCTCCAAGGAGGTGACATTTGAGCAAAGATTGGAAGAGGAGAAAGGGGGACTCAAGTGAATCTCTTCGGAGAAAAGCACTCCAGCCGAGTGTGGTGGCTCACATCTGTAATCCCAGTACAGGGAGGCTGAGGCAGGCGGATTGCTTAAGGTCAGGGGTTCAAAACCAGCCTGACCAACATGGTGAAAACCCCGTCTCTATTAAAAATACAAAAATTAGCTGGGTGTGGTGGCACAGGCCTGTAATCCTAGCTACTTGGGAAGCTGAGGTCGGAGAATCACTTGAACCTGTGAGGCGGAGGTTGCAGTGAGCTGAGATTGTGCCACTGCACTCCAGCCTGGGAGACAGAGCAAGACTCTATCTCAAAAAAAAAAAAAAAAAAAAAAAAAAAAAAAAAAATGAACAAACAAAACTCTGTTGGGCTGTCAGGGGCCGGGATAGACACTGGGAGGCCAGGGGAGGCTGGGGTGTTGTCTAGACTGGAAGTGACTGCTTCTTGGGAGGGTCTGTAATAGCCTTACACAGTTGGGCTTATCCAATCCTCACCATAAACCCCTGTTGTCGTGTAGATCTTATCTGCATTTTACAGGGAAGAAAACCAAGATCTTTTCTTATAAGCACCACACTTAGTAATAGCACAGTGAGGATCCTGCACCCCACAAAAACGCCCGGCTTTACCTGAGTTTCCTTTCTCCCTCTTTCTCTTTTCTTTAGGAACAAGCATTCAGCCTAGGTAACATGGGGAAACCGCCCCCCAACTAAAAATACAAAAAGTAGCCAGGTGTGGTGGCGCACACCTGTACCTCTAGTTCTCAGGAGACTGGCAGAGGAGGATTGCCTGAGTCCAGAAGGCAGAGGTTGTAAGAGCCAAGAGCCCGGGCGACAGGAGTGAAACCCCATTTAAAACAAACAGGCAAACAAAAAAACCAAACACACATTTATTGGCTCGGTGCGGTGGCTCACACCCGTAATCCCAATACTTTGGGAAGCAAAGGCGGGCGGATCACTTGGAGGTCAGGAGTTTGAGACCTGCCTGACCAACACAGTGGAACCCCGTCTCTACTAAAAACACAAAAATTAGCCGCGTGTGGTGGTGCACACCTGTAATCCCAGCTGCTCAGGAGGCTGAGGTGGGAGGATCGCTTGAACCTGGGAGGAGGAGATTGCAGTCAGCTGAGATCTCACCGCTGGACTCCAGCCTGGGCAACAGAGCAAGACCCTGTCTCAAAAAAACAAAAACAAGGAACAGAAAATGAAAAGCAATGGCAGATGATGATGAACCTTCTTCTGTGGGAAGTAGGGAGGAAATGTGTTTCTGTGAGGGCGTCACTGAAGGGTAGAGGGGTACGGTCCTCTGGACCCATCCAAGTGACTTCTCTCTTTTATAGCTGGGGAAACTGAGGCAGAGAGCGCCTTTCCAATTCACTCCCAGGCCACACTCAAGATGGGGTGGGGGATTTGAGAATGAGGGACAGAAGGAGGAGCCCAATAGAGGCAAGTGTGGGATGTTTCACTAGCAGGATCAAGAGAGAATAGAGTGCAACTCTCCAGGGTAAGGAGGGGAAACTGAGGCCCAGAGCAGCGGCCCACACTGACCTCACCCCTCCTTGGGTCACTCACCAGCATCCTCCATGTGCCGTCCGTTCATCCAGGTCGGGCTTCAACTGCCTCTGAGCCCCCAGCTCTGCTTCCACATGAGTCAGCACTCAGCTGGAGCCGTCTGTGACTGTGCTCACCCCACATGCGTTTACGTGGGGAAAATGTGCAGCTCAGCCAGGAGAGGTGACACACCCAAGGTCGCTGAAGCAGGGCTGGTTGGAGCTCAGCAAGGCTTGAGACCAGATCCTGTCATTTCCCAAGTGCAGGCAGCCGCTGCGGTGGAATGGGCATCAGAAGTGTGAAGGCAGGTCCCAGACAGTGTGTACACAACACACATGTGCACACACTCAGGCACAAACACAGGTGCACAGGCACACACTCATGCATGTAGGCATACGTGCACACATGCACATGAACACACATGCACACACACGCACTTAAGCAGACCTGTACACAAGAGACACACGTGCACATGAACATGCACATACTTGCAAAGCCGCACACGTACACACATGCACACATATGCATATCTACAAATGCATAAACACACAATTCACACAAACATGAACACACATGCGTGCACAAACATGACATGCTTGCTCACGTGTGAACACATGTGCACACGAACATGTACACACATGCAAACTCACACATGCACACACATGCACATATGCACATGCGCACACATGCACATTCACAAATGCATGCACACACACAACCCACACAAACACGAACATGCATGCACACACAAACATGGACGTGCTCACGTGTGAGCACGTGCACATGAACATGTACATACATGAAAACTCGCACGTGCACACACATGCACACACACATATTCACAAATGCATGCACACACACAACCCACACAAACACGAACATGCATGCACACACAAACATGGACCTGCTCACGTATGAACACGTGCACATGAACATGTACATACATGAAAACTCGCACGTGCACACACATGCACACACACGCATATTCACAAATGCATGTGCACACACAATTCACACAAACGAGCATGCATGCACAGACATGCTCACTCACATGTGAACGTGTGCATGCGAACATGTACATACATGCAAACTCGCACACACACATCCATATGCACTAATACATGCACACCCAATTCACATGAGGATGAACACACATGCACATGCAAACGTGGGCACATGAACACATATGTCTATACATGTGCACACTCACACATAGGCACATATGCACACAGAGACACGTGTGTACACGTGTGTACACGGCATGCTCACTGCCTCTCGGCCTCTCTCTCTCACTCACTCTCTCCCTCCTTTAGAACCATTTAAACGATTACAAAGATGCTATTTTTATCTAGAGGAAAATTCAATTATAGACATTGACCTTTAAGTTTTTTTTCTAGGCTCACGTGTCGCCGGCCCAGGGTGCGAAAGCCTTGCGTGAATGTTCTCGGAAGAAAAACTTCCTCAAACTTGGGAACTGAGGGTGCGAGAGAAAGAGCAGCGCCAGGGATGGGGCCCGAGAGCAGAGGACGGAGGCAAGGCCATGCTTCAGGACGCCCGAAGAAATGAGTGGCTCAGAGCAGGAGGTGAGGACTTCCTTTTTTTGTCTTTTGGGTTTCTTGTTTTCGGAAACAGAGTCTGTCACCCAGGCTGGAGTGTAGTGGTGGGATCACAGCTCACTGCAGCCTAAACCTCCTGGGCTCAAGCGATCCTCCAACCTCAGCCTCCCGAGCAGCTGGCATTACAGGGATGCACTACCATGCCCAGCTAATTAAAAACAAAATTTTTTTTTGAGATGGGGTCTTGCTGTGTTGGTCAGGCCGGTCTTGAACTTCTGGACTCAAGTGATCCTCCTGCCTCATCCTCCCAAAGTGCAGAGATTACAGATATGAGCCACTGCACCCGGGAGATTTCCTTTCTCGTTGCCAAACTTTTGAGGGCATCCACCATTCTGAACTGGTTTGGGGTGTGGTCTCTGCATGGGCTTAGCCACTTCCTCTTTTTCTGGACAAGCTTTTCAGCATCTGGCAATAGCGGATGCTCAACAAATGGGTTGGACTTCCCTTAAATATTTAATTATTCAGTACGTATGAACTGAGTCAGACACTGTTCTAGGTGCTGAGAGAAAATAGCAAATTAGACAGAATGAAGCTCTCTGTTTTGAAGAGCTGATGTTGCATTTTAACAAAGAAAACCCACACACACAAGTAGGTGGGGCACAGCTGCTCACTCTTGGTCTCAATGCTCTGGGAGGCTGGGGCAGCAGCATCACTTGAGCCTGGGAGTTTGAGACCAGCCTGGGCATTATAGCAAGAGCCCATCTCTGCAAAAAAGACAATTAGCAGAGCGTGGTGGTGCACCTGTAGTTCCAGGTCCTTAGGAGCCTGAGGAGGGAGGGTGGCTGAAGCACAGGGGAGGGAGGCTGCAGTGAGCTGTGGACACACCGCTGCACTCCAGCCTGGGCAACAGAAGGAGACGTGGTCTAAAAAAATACACAAGTAAAATACACAGCAGGTCAGATGGTGGTAAGAGCCAAGCTGGTGGGGGGTGGGGGAGAAGCAGCAAAGGGGAATGGACTCTGAGGGAGATAAACGTGAGGAAGTGGCCAGGGGAGGTCTTTGTGAGAAGTGGCATTTGAATAGAGACCAAAGGAGGCGGAGGTGGGGAAGGGAGACAGGAGGCACAGCCCATGCAGAAGCCGGGAGGCAGGACCCCACCTGCTGTGTCAGAGAAACACTGAGCATGACGGGGACTGAGGCTCACGCCTGTAATCCCAGCACCTTGGGAGGCCGAGGCGGGTGGATCATGAGGTCAGGGGATCAAGACCATCCTGGCCAACATGGTGAAACCCTGTCTCTACTAAAAATACAAAAAATTAGCTGGGCGTGGTGGCGTGCACCTGTAATCCCAGTTACTTGGGAGGCTGAGGCAGGAGAATCATTTGAACCCGGGAGGCGGAGGTTGCAGTGAGCCGAGATCGCACCACTGCACTCCAGTGTGGGTGACAGAACAAGACTCCATCTCAAGAAAAAGAAAGAAAGAAAGAAAAAGAAGAGAAGGAAGGAAGGAAGGAAAGAAAGGAAAGAGAAAGAAGGAAAGAAAGAAAGAAAGAAAGAAAGAAAGAAAGAAAGAAAGAAAGAAAGAAAAGAAAAGAAAAGAAAAGAAAGAAACATTGAGGAAGACCCTGTGGCTGCAGCAAGCTTAGCGAGGGGAATCAATGGAGGAGGGGAGAGCAGAGAGGTCTCAAGGCAGGTCATGCAAGGCCTTGTGGGCCGCAGAGAGGACTTGGTTTTTGACCCTGAGGGAGGTGACAGCCATGGAGGGCTGTAGGCAGAAGGAGGACAGGACCTGACTGAGGTGCTCACAGGTGACCTCTGGCTGCTGAGGGGAGGATGGACGGTTGGGTTAGTGAGTTGGGGAGGCAAAGGCCAGGGCAGAAGCAACAGTACTGGTCCAGGCAGGCAATGATGGGGCTGGACCTGGGGATGTAACAGAGGGGCCAGAAGTAGGTAGATTGTGAATAAATTTGAAGGCAGAGCCAGCAAAATTTTCTAAAGGACTGATTGTGAAATGAGGAAAAGAGGTGACTGGAGATTGATTCCAGGGTTTCTGGCCTGAGCCCCTTGGAGGTTAGAGGTGCAACCTATCGGTATTAGTTTGGGGAGAATGAGAATGGATGGGTAAGGATGGCTGGCTGGCTGGCTGGCTAGATGGATAGATGGATGGATGGATGGATGGAAGAGTGGTGTGTGGATGTGTTATGGATGGATAACAGATAATGAATGAATGAATTATGGATGGATGGATCGATGGGTAGGTGGATGGATGACTGGCTGGCTGGCTGGGTGGATGGATGGATGGAAGAGTGGGTGGGTGGATATATTATAGATGGATAACAGATAATGAATGAATGAATTATGGATGGATGGATCGATGGGTGGGTGGATGGATGACTGGCTGGCTGGCTGGATGGATGGATGGATGGATGGATGGATGGAAGAGTGGTGTGTGGATGTGTTATGGATGGATAACAGATAATGAATGAATGAATTATGGATGGATGGATCGATGGGTGGGTGTATGGATGACTGGCTGGCTGGCTGGCTGGCTGGATGGATGGAAGAGTGGGTGGGTGGATGTATTATAGATGGATAACAGATAATGAATGAATGAATTATGGATGGATGGATCGATGGGTGGGTGGATGGATGACTGGCTGGCTGGCTGGCTGGCTGGATGGATGGAAGAGTGGGTGGGTGGATGTATTATAGATGGATAACAGATAATGAATGAATGAATTATGGATGGATGGGTGGATGGAAGAGTGGTGGGTGGATGTGTTATAGATGGATAACAGATAATGAATGAATGAATTATGGATGGATGGATGGATGGATGGAGGACTGGCTGGCTGGATGGATGGAAGAGTGGGTGGGTGGACATGTTATGAATGGATAATAGATGAATGAATGAATGAATTAGGGATGGATAGATGGGTGGAAGAGTAGGTGGGTGGATGTGTTATGGATGGATGGATGGGTGGATGGATGGATGGATGGATGGATGGATGGAAGAGTGGGTAGGTGGATGTGTTATGGATGGATAACGGATGATGAATGAATGAATTATGGATGGGTGGATGGGTGGATGGGTGGATGGCTAGACAGCTGGATGACTGGATGGCTGGCTGGATGGATGGGTGGAAGAGTAGGTGGGTGGATGTGTTAGGATGGATAATAGGTGACAAATGAATTATGGATGGATGGATGGGTAGATGGATGGATGAATGGAAGAGTGGGTGGGTGGATGTGTTATGGATGGATAATAGATGATGAATGAATGAATTATGGATGGATGGATGGGTGGATGGGTGGATGGATGGATGGGTGGATGGGTGGATGGATGGATGGCTAGACAGCTGGATGACTGGATGGCTGGCTGGATAGATGGGTGGAAGAGTAGGTGGGTGGATGTGTTATGGATGGATAATAGATGATGAATGAATGAATTATGGATGGGTGGGTAGATAAATGGATGAGTGAGCGTTTGGGTAGACTGGTTATAGATGGATAATAAATGATAGATGGATGAGTGAATGAGCGGATAGATGGATAGATAGGTGATGGATGGATGGATGGATGAATAAATAGGGTGAGTGGTTGGATGAATGGGTCATGGATGGATAATAGATAATGGATGGGTAGATGGATGACAGATGGATGGATGGGTGGATGAATAGATGGATGATGGAAGGGTGGATGGATGGATGGATGAGTGCATGAATGGATAGTTGAATGACTGGATGGATGAACGGTTGGATAGACATATTATGCATGGATGATAGAGGATGGGCTAGGAGCCACAGCAGGGGGAGGGGTGATGACCAAGGTTTGGCTTTGGCCTGTTAAGTTTGAGCCACCTTTTGGGCACCTACATGTAGATGCAGAGGGGCCATTTGGATATAAGGGTCTGATGTTCCCTGGAGAGATGCCTTCTGAGGCATAAATCTGGCAGTCCATGATGTTAAAATGTATTTGTGTCCATGGGGATGAATGAGAAGAGGGAAGAGAGACAATGCCCACGGGCTACCCTGTGTTTAGAAGCTGAGCAGGAGAGAAGCTTGCAGAGAGACTGAGAAGGATCCAACAGAGAGGAGGGGGAATACAGGCAAATGGGGGGGCACGTGAAGATGGTGTTCCCAGGAGGAGGGACCACCCAGGGCAGGTGTTGCTAGGAGCGTGAGGAAGATGGGTGCTGAGAAGCGATCGCTCGATCTGAACACTGGGAAGCCACCTGGACAAGGGCAACCTTAGAGTAGCACTGGGAAGAGCCCACCACTGAGCTTTTAAGGAAGGGATTCAATTATCAGAGCTCAGATACCCCCAGTGTAGAGTGAAAACATCAGAACCACAGCCGACCCCACACTCAGTCAGTCAGGATTTGCTGAGGTCACGTGCTCAGCATGTATTCTTCTCGGTAAGGCAGAAGGGATATCACTAGGTTGTTGCCAGTAGTGCTATTCGTTTATCTGTCCACCAATTCATTCATCCATTCACCCACACATTCATCCATCTATCTACCTACCTACTTATTCATTGATCTATCATCCATCCATCCATCCATCCATCCATCCATCTATCCATCCATAATCCAACCAGCCAACCACTCATCCATCCATCCATCCATCTATCCATCATCTATTCATCTATAATCCAGCTACTACCCAACCACTCATCCATCCATCCATCCGTAATCCAGCAACCCAACCCTCATCCATCCATCTATCCATCCATCCATCTATCCATCCATAATCTAGCCAGCCAACCACTCATCCATCTATCCATCCATCATCTATTCATCCATAATCCAGCCACCCAACCACTCATCCAACCATCCATCCATAATCCAGCCACCCAACCACTCATCCATCCATCCATCCATCCATCCATCATCCATCCATCCATAATCCAGCCACCCAACCACTCATCCATCCATCCATCCATCTATCCATCATCTATTCATCTATAATCCAGCTACTACCCAACCACTCATCCATCCATCCATCGTAATCCAGCCACCCAACCCTCATCCATCCATCTATCCATCCATCTCTCCATCATGTCATCCATCTATAACCCATCCCCCAACCCCTCATCCATCCATCCCTTCATCCATATACTCATCACCCATCCGTGATCTGTCACTCATCCGTAACCCATCCATCCATCCATTCATTTATCTACTCACTCACCCATACATCGCCTATCACCCTTCCAAAACCCATTCACCCAACCGCTCATCCACCTCCCTATCCATCCATCCATCGCCCATCCACGATCTGCTATCCATCCATAATCCATCCATCAAATCACTTATTCACCTACTCATTCATCCATCCATCACCCATTCGTGATCTATCACCCATCTCTAACCCATTCACCCACCCACTCATCCATGTATCTACCTACTTACCCATTAATTGATCAATCACTCATCCATCCATCCATCATCCATTCATCCATCCATCATCTATCATCCAACCGCAGCAGCTGAAGCCAGGAGGCAGCACTCATCACCCATCCATAGCCCACCCATGCCTCCATCCAGCCACCCACCCATCCATCAATTCTAACACGTTATTCTCCCGCCCACCCCCTCAGTGTCTACGCATTCTAGATCCTATGCTGTGTTCTGCCTCCAGGTTTGCCCTGGCACCTCCACCTGCCCCACTGGCCATTCTCTTGAGAGTCTCAAGAAACAACCCAGCTTTGCCTCCTCGGCTCCTTCCTGAGCCCCCTTTCCCCTCCTGCCAACACATGGCCTTGCCAGCGTCAGCACTAACCTGAGTTGGGTGAATGGACCGGAGCCCGTCAGGCTGTCCCTTGCTCTCCCAGGCTGTGGCTGTGCTCAGGATGGGGCAGAGCTCCCGCCAACACAGCCCTTCTCTGAAGGACTCTCGTGGGGTTCAAGTCTCAGGGCTCACCAGCTGAAAACAAGTCCCTCCGGGGGATTACCTGGCCCTGGAGCAAGGTTGGAGAAGCCAAACTCTCCTTGCACCCAAAACGCTGCTCTCTGGCGTCTCCTCAATCATAAGACCCATGAGCAGCAGCAGCAATCATTGCTTTTTTTTAAAATCACTATGTCTTATTTCTACGTCTCGTATCATCCCCTGAGACCTGGACACAGCTGGATAGATGGGGAGGCAGAGACCACTGCGGAGGAGGCTTGCTGCATAACCCAAGGCAGAGCCTCTCTCTGGGTCTCAGTTCACCAGCATCCCCCCTAGAGAGGAGAGGTGGGGAGGGGAGGTGATATAGACGTGCTTGCTTCATAGACTGGCCACAAACACTGCTTAAAGGACAGCCTCCTTATGCTCCGGTTGGGAGGTGTTTGTGGACAGACTCTCCCCCCAACAACCAGTGACCTTAGAAACGAGTCATCCAGACCAGTCCTAGTGGCTCATGCCTGTAGTACCAGAGTGTTGAGATGCTGAGGCCAGAGGATGCCTTGAGGTCAGGAGTTTGAGCCCATCCTGGGCAACATATCGAGAGCCCATATCTACCAAAACGTTAAAAATTCTCCGGGCATGGTGTCGCTCGCCTGTAGTCTCAGCTGCTCGGGAGGCTGAGGCGAGAGTATCGCTTGAACCCAGGAGTTTGAGGCTGAGGTGAGCTATGATCGCACCACTGCACCCTAGCCTGGGCAGTATAGTGAAACCCCATCTTTATTAACAATAAAAGAAAAGAAAGGAGTAATTCACAGTCCTGTGGTGGTCTGGGGTGTCAGGGAGTTGGCCACCTGGCTTCAAATTCCAGTTACTGTGGACAAGCTGCATCCCCTCTCTGAGACTCAGTTTCCCTGTCTATACAATGGGCACAACCACCCCCATCTCAGAGTCATTAGGAGGATGGAATGTGCCAGTTATTATTAATATTAATATTGGGGGCCAGGCATGGTGGCTCACACCTGTAATCCCAGCAGTCTGGGAGGCCGAGGCAAGTGGATCACGAGGTCAGGAGTTTGAGACCAGCCTCACCAACATGGTGAAACCCTGTCTCTACTAAAAATACAAAAATTAGCTGGGTGTGGTGGCACGCGCCTGTAATCCCAGCTACTCGGGAGGCTGAGGCAGGAGAATCGCTTGAACCCGGGAGGCGGAGGTTGCAGTGAGCCGAGATCTTGCCATTGCACTCCAGTTTGCACAGTGGAGCGAGACTCTTTTGTCTCAAACAAAAAAGAAAGAAAGAAGAAAGGAGGAAGGAAGGAAGAAAGGAAGGAGAAAGAAAGAAAGAAGAGGAAAAGAAAAAAGAAAAGAAAAGAAAAGGTGTGGGGGTCATATTGAAAGCCACTTTCTCCAAAGGAAATAATAACACAATAGCTACATCTCCTAACCCAGCACTGGGCATTCTACATCCTATAAATTCTCTCAACATTCCTAGAAAGATTTTTTTTTTTATTACTTCCTACTTCCCTGAAGAGGAAAGTCTCAGATGGTGAGAAGCGTGCATGTAAACCCAGCTTAGCCTCAGTCCAGAGCTGAGGGACTTGGCCAGGCCAGCGACTTGGGGGTGGAGAGGAATGGGGGTCCCTCCTGGGGCAACCAGGTCCAGGCTCCGCCCTGGCCCGCAACTCCTCCCAGTATCATGGCAACCAGCTCCTCAGAGATGCTAATTAAGGTGACTGGGAGACACCTCCCACCCTCGCTCCACATCCCCTGAGAACAAAACACCAGGAGGCCCTCCATCTTCCATGCAGGCAAGGTGTGGTGGGAGCACCTGTGGCCGGAGGGACCCGGTCTCCCCAGGTTGCATCACTTGCTCTGAGGCTGGGTCACTGGGGATGGGCCGGGGAGGGAGTAGAGAGGAGAAGGGGTGAGCTCACCAGCCCAGAGACTGCAGATGCCAAAAACGGGCTGGGCGTCAGGAGCTACTCTCCACACACCCTTCACTCCACATTCAAAAAATGTAGTCTTAGACATTTCTTTGTTTGGATAGGTAAAGGCAGAAAAGAGTATGCCAGTCAAGAGAAATTGCTTGCTTAGATGGCACCTGTCTTATGCCAAACCCCATTTCCAGCACCGTTAGGGTTAACTCAGTACAGCCTCATCCTAAAAGCCTTCCGAGCTGGCGTTCATCTTGCTTGTTTTCTAGATGAGTACCCTAAAGCACAGAGAGGAAAAATGACCTGCCTGAGGTCACACAGCTTGTCCAGGGCTGGGCTGGTTTTTTTTTTTTTTTTTTTTTCCTGAGATGGAGTCTCACTCTGCCACCCAGGCTGGAGTGCAGTGGCATGATCTCAGCTCACTAAAACCTCTGCCTCCCAGGTTCAAGTGATTCTCCTGCCTCAACCTCCCAAGTAGCTGGGATTACAGGCATGCACCACCACACCGAGCTAATTTTTTAATATTTTTGGTAGAGATGGGGTTTTACCACGTTGGCCAGGCTGGTCTTGAACTCCTGACCTCAGAGGATCCGCCCGCCTCAGCCTCCCAAAGTACTGGGATTAGAGGCATGAGCCACCGTGCCTGGCCGAGAGCTGGCTTTTAATCATTCTGCTTTTTTGCTTTTCAAGGTACGGGGCGGGTGGGAAATTCCCCTCCCTGTCCTGGCCCTGATCGCCCAGAAACCATCCCCAGAGGTTGCCGTCGTTAGCCTGTGTCCCTGCCTCCCCTCCCGGGACAGCGTGTGCACACACAAGCATTTGCGTGCATATTTTTCTTACCCACTTGCTTTCTTCACACACACACGTGTGTACCCACAAGCTGTTCTCCACCTTCCTCACAGGTCATTTCCTTTCTGTACACAAAGATTCTCACTTCTGCTGGGCACAGTGGCTCACACCTGTCGTCCCAGCACCTTGGGAGGCAGAGGCAGGAGGCTCACTTGAGGCCAGGGATTCGAGGCCACTCTGGACAACATAGCGAGACCCCCATCTCTACTAAAAATAAAAATAAAAAATTAGCCAGGCGTGGTGGTGCACCTGTAGTCCCAGCTACTCAGGAGGCTGAGGTGAGAGGAGGGCTTGAGTCCAGGAGGTCAAGGCTGCAGTGAGCCGTGATTGTGCCACTGCACTGCAGCCTGGGTGACAGAGTAAGATCCTGTCTCAGAACAAAACAAAATGATTCTCAATTCCTATACAGCTGCATAATATTCCACTGAGGGAATAAAGCAGATTATTCCTTTTTTTTTTTTTTTTTTTGAGACAGAGTTTAGCTCTTGTCACCCAGGCTGGAGTGCAGTGGCATGATCCCAGCTCACTGCAACCTCTGCCTCCCGGGTTCAAGCGATTCTCCTGCCTCATTCTCCCAAGTAGCTGGGATTACAGGTGTGCGCCACCACGCCCGGCTAATTTTTGTATTATTAGTAGAGACGGGGTTTCACCATGTTGGCCAGGCTGGTCTTGAACTCCTGACCTTGTGATCTGCCCACCTCGGCCTCCCAAAGTGCTGGGATTACAGTCGTGAGCCACCACGTCTGGGCCAGACTATTACTTTTTTATTGTGGTAAAATACATACGTAATAGAAACTTTACTACTTTATCCATTTAAAAATGTTCAATGGGGCCAGGCGCGGTGACTCATGCCTGTAATCCCAGCACTTTGGGAGGCAAAGGCAGGTGGATCACTTGAGGTCGGGAGTTCGAGACCACCCTGGCTAAAATGGTAAAACTCTGTCTCCACTAAAAATACAAAAAAAATTTTACAGGCATGGTGGTGAGCACCTGTAATCCCAGCTACTCAGGAGGCTGAGGCAGGAGAATCACTTGAATCTGTAAGATGGAGGTTGCAGTGAGCCAAGATCACGCCACTGCACTCCAGCCTGGGTGGCAGAGTGAGACTCCATGTCAAAAAATAAATACATAAAATAAATAAATACATAAAATAAAAATTAAAATGTTCAGTGGCATTAAAGTGCATCTGCAATATTGTTCAATATCACCACTATCTACTTGGAAAATTTTTTTTTTTTTTTGAGACGGAGTTTCGCTCATTACCCAGGCTGGAGTGCAATGGCGCGATCTCGGCTCACCGCAACCTCCGCCTCCTGGGTTCAGGCGATTCTCCTGCCTCAGCCTCCCGAGTAGCTGGGATTACAGGCACGCGCCACCATGCCCAGCTAATTTTTTGTATTAGTAGAGACGGGGTTTCACCATGTTGACCAGGATGGTCTTGATCTCTTGACCTCGTGATCCGCCCGCCTCGGCCTCCCAAAGTGCTGGGATTACAGGCCTGAGCCACCGCGCCCGGCCCGAAAACGTTTTTTTTTTTTGAGACGAAGTCTCATTCTGTCTCCCAGGCTGGAGTGCAGTGGTGCGATCTCAGCTCACTGCAACCTCCGCCTCCCAGGTTCAAGTGATTCTCCTGCCTCAGCCTCCTGAGTAGCTGGGATTACAGGCATGCACCACCATGCCTGGCTAATTTTTGTATTTTTAGTAGAGACGGGGTTTCACCATGTTGGCCAGGCTGGTCTCGAGCTCCTGAACTCAGGTGATCCACCTACCTTGGTTTCCCAAAGTGCTGGGATTACAGGCGTGAGCCATATACTTAGACAGCTTCCAAAACATTTTTATCACCCCAAACTCTGTACCCATGAAGTAGTAACTCTCCGCTTTCCTCTCCCCAGCCCCTACGCTACTGTCTGTCTGATTGATCTACTGCTCTACACATTTACAATAAGTGGAATCATATAGTTTTTGTTCTTTTGTGCCTGGCTTCTCTCACTGAGAATAACCTTCTCAAGGTTCACCCACATTGCAGTGTGGATCAGAACTTCACTCCTTTTTTTTTTGAGACGGAGTGAGACTCCGTCACCCAGGCTGGAGGGCAGTGGTGCAATCTCGGCTCACTGCAACCTCTGCCTCCTGGGTTCAAGTGATTCTCCTGCCTCAGCCTCCCGAGTAGCTGGGACTACAGGCATGCACCACTATGCCCAGCTAATTTTTGTATTTTTAGTGGAGACAGGGTTTTGCCATGTTGGTCAGGCTGGTCTCAAACTCCTGACCTTAAGTGATCCGCCTGCCTTGGCCTCCCAAAGTGCTGGGATTACAGGCGTGAGCCACCGCGCCCGGCCAGAACTTCATTCCTTTCGATGGCTGAGTATATCCCACTGCACGCACGGACACATTTTGCTGCTTCATCCATCCATCGACACACATTTAGGTGGTTTCCAACTTCTGACAATTGTGAATCAAGCTGTTATGAATCTGTGTGTACCAGTTTTGTTTGAATACTTGTTTGCAGTTCTTTTGGGTATTACATGAAATCAGACTGGGTTTAAAATTTTTTTCTTTCTCTCCCTGTTTTTTGCTTTGAGACAGGGTCTTTCTTTGTCACCCAGGCTGGAGTGCAGTGGTATGATCTCTGCTCACTACAACCTCCACCCACCTGGCTCAAGCGATCCTCCGGCCTCAGTTTCCCGAGTAGCTGGGACCACAGGTGTGTGCCGCAATGCTTGGCTAATTTTCTTTTAATTCTTTTTTTAGAGGTGGGGTCTTGCTATGTTGCCCAGGCTGGTCTCAAACTCCTGGCCTCAAACAACCCGACCACTTCAGCCTCCCAAAGTGGTAGGATGACAGGTGTGAGCCACCACATCTGGTCTGATTTTGTTGTTTTCGTTTTCAGAGACAGGGTCTGGCTCTGTTGCCCAGGCTAGAGTGCAGTGTGCAATCATAGCTCACTGCGGCCTCCAACTCCTGAACTCAAGCAATCCTCATGCCTCAGCCTCTAAAGTCACCAGGATTACAGGTGTGTGCCACTACTCCCGGCTAATTAAAATCATAGTATTGGCCGGGCGCGGTGGCTCATGCCTGTAATCCCAGCACTTTAGGAGGCTCAGGCAGGTGGATCATGAGGTCAAGAGATCGAGACCATCCTGGCTAACACGGTGAAACCCCCGTCTCTACTAAAAATACAAAAATTAGCTGGGCGTGGTGGCACGTGCCTGTAATTCCAGCTACTCGGGCGGCTGAGATAGGAGAATCTCTTGAACCCAGGAGGCGAAGGTTGCAGTGAGCCGAGATCGCGCCACTGCACTCCAGGCTGGGTGAGAGAGAAATTCCATCTCAGGAAAAGAAAAAAAAAGTATTTTAACCATTGTCCATTGGACATCTAGGCTGTTTCCATTTTTGCTAGTTCAGGCAATAAATAGTGCAATAAACACTCTTGGTGGCTCTGTACCTTGGGCAAGTCACTGGTGCCTCAGTTTCCCCATCTGTAAAATGGGGCTGGTAATAGGATTGTAGGAGGATTAAATGTGGGAACTGTAATAAAGGGCTCCAAACGGGGCCCCGTTCACATTAAGGGCTTGATTAATGTTAATCACAGCGCCGGCGTGAGTGACAGCTCTGGTGTGCGTCAGAGCGCCGGGGTGCGTCACGTGCGTCACAGCTCCGGGGTGCGTCACGCGCATCACATCGCCGGGGTGCGTCACGTGCATCACATCACAGCGCCAGGTTGCATCACGTCACAGCGCCGGGGTGCGTCACGTGCGTCATATCACAGCCCAGGGGGTGCATCACGTCACAACGCCGGGGTGCGTCACATGCGTCACGTCACAGCGCCAGGGTGCACCACGTGCGTCACGTCACAGCGCCGGGATGCGTCACGTGCGTTACGTCACAGCGCCGGGGTGCGTCACGTCACACCCTTGTCCAGAATGCTGACTTTTGTGGCGAGGGGAGGTAACAGGTTGAGGGCAGGGCAGGGGGCCAAAGGTGGTTATTTCCCCTGGATGGCACCGACCCAGGCGGCCGCGCGGGGTCTGGCACACGCAGGGGAACAGTAGCACCAACTCTTACATGTCACAGGCGCGCGGATGAGTGGGCTGGGCAGGTGTCCAGGCTGGGATGCTGCGGCTCCCATTCATTGGACGTTATGAGCCCATCTGTCTTCTCTCACAGGCTGCAGCCCAGGAGCTGCGGGGACACAGGTAGGGGACACAGAGGCCACAGTGACATCTGTACTCTGGGCCTCTGCTTAGACCCAACTCATCAACCCCAGAAAGACAGAGCTCAGAGAGGCAGCCAGAGGTGGTCCAGGCAGGAGTCACTGGGGCCACTGGAGAGATGGAGCTGAGCCTGTGAGTGTGAACGAATTTGCTGATTGGTTTGCTTGCCTATTCCTCCATGCATGTATTAGGCACCTTGTTGGAAGCAGATGCTTGGTGCCGCAAAGAAAAATCAGCACTGAGACAAAGGATCTTTCAGCAATGCAATTTTTACTTCCTGGACTGCAGGAAGGGGACGCTCACTAGGTGTCGTGCCATGAGAGTACAGTGAACAAAGGACAACATACAAATTTATCCCTTATGCATTTGGGGTCCTCCTTACTGCTGTGTCTGATCTCCGGTGGCTGGAGCCAGACCTCACAATCTAAACTAAAACTCGATTGGCTAACAACTTAAACCTTTTCTCAACAGGTAAAAGCAATGGAGAGCTGGGACACGCCTGTGAGCACGTCCAGCACAGACATCTTGGTTAAAGTACAAGGACATAGAATATACCACGTGCCTGTACTACGTGCCTGTAAGCATGGCACGTCCAACAGCTACATAGGATAGGGCTTCACAAAGTTATTAGCACACTTATTTTTTAACAAGAAAACTTCCCACTCATCTGCTATGTGTCTGGTGCTGTTCTAGGTGCTGGGGTTACAGGAAGGAACAAGATGGCCAATTGTGGGCTCACAGTCTGATGGTTCATTGACCCATTTGACAGACGAACAAACCGAGGCTCAGAGATGGGCAGGGGGCCTGGAGAGGGGTGTGGACTTTATGGAGAGAGCACTGGAGGAGGCCCATGGAAGGGTTTGGACAAGGGGTAGCCTGATCTGATTCCAGGGTTCTTTTTTTTCCTGTTTTTGTTTGTTTTTGAGACGGAGTTTCACTCTCGTTGCCCAGGCTGGAGTGCAGTGGAGCCATCTTGGCTCACTGCAACCTCTGCCTCCCAGGTTCAAGCAATTCTTCTCCTTTAGCCTCCTGAGTAGCTGGGGTTACAGGCGTGCGCCACCACACCTAGCTAATTTTTTGTATTTTTAGTAGAGACAGGGTTTCACCACATTGGCCAGACGGGTCTCAACCTCTTGAGCTCAGGTGATCCGCCTGCCTCAACCTCCTGAAGTGCTGGGATTACAGGTGTGAGCCACCGCGCCAGGCCACGTCTGTGTTTTTATATCTTCCTCTAGCTGCTGAGTGGAGGGTGCAAAGTCTGAGTGGGGGGTGGGAGTAAAGTCAGGGGCCCGGGAAGGGGCTGGAGTATCTGGGAAGAGCACATCTTCCCCCCTTTCTGAGGCTGAGTGAACCCTGCCTCACTCTGCCCTTTTTTTTTTCTGAGACGGAGTCCTGCTCTGTCAACCATGCTGGAGTGCAATGGCGTGATCTCAGCTCACTGCAACCTCTGCCTCTCACTTAAAAGTAATTCTCCTGCCTCAGCCCCCTGAGTAGCTGGGATTAGCCCCCTAAGTAGCCCGCCTTCACGCCCAGCTAATTTTTATATTTTTAGTAAAGACAGGGTTTCACCACATTGGCCAGGCTGGTCTCGAACTCCTGACCTCATGATCCACCCGTCTCGGTCTGGGTTTACAGCCACTGTGCCCGGCCCGCTCTGTACTTTTATTGTTCTCCAAAGTCACCTCTCAGTCAGGCACCAGCAAGATGCTGTCGAGGCTTCCCCTTTTCCCTCAGCTCCCCAAAGTCCCTCCAGTCCATGCCAATTCACAAAGAAGGCAGAGTGGTCACAGCCACCTGCAGACATAAACGTTGATGGCGGGACATCAGGCCAAGTGCTGCAAGCAGCCAGGCACGGGGACAGTCCCCACTCGGGCTGGCAAGGAGCACCCTGGCAGGTGCAGGTGGAGGGAGGTAAGTGGAGGCCAGGTGTGGGGGCCTCCTCCCCAGGAGAGTCCCAGGCCAAACGGTCCCTGTGTCCATTTTGTTTCATGCACGCCACCACCAGGTGGGGGCACGTCTGTGGCAGCGCTGGGGACAAACCCCAGGTGCACGATGCAGCCGAGGGTGACTGCCAGATCTTGAGGGCAGAATTGGAACCAACGTTGGAGCTGGAGCTGGAAATAAAACGGACTTAGCTTCAGACCCTGGGCCGCAGTGAGGGGGCCCTGGAGAGGCCGATGCCAACCGCAGCAGAGCTCTACTGCATGCTGGATACTTAAAACTATTTGCAAAAGAGCTCTGTGCGGGCGAGATTTCTGTTCCCTCTTTGCAGAGGCGAGAGGTGAGAAGTCACGTGTCCAAAGTCACACAGGGAGAAAGCAGTCCAGCCAAGACTGGAACCCCTGACTGTCTGAGTCTGGGAGCTGTCCTACTGTCCTCTGTAGGAGGGTGTGGAGGATCTTCTCTGAGCAGAAGCAGCTACTTAACCTTTGGAAGGCAAATGTATAGAAGAAAGACCACCAGGGTCCAGTCAGTGGTCCAGGGCAAGCATCACTAATCAATAACAGAACTCTTTCCTGGGGAGTCAAGGCCCAGGTATCACAAATAGATTGCAGCACTCCTTTCCCTAGGAAGGGAGACCGGCTCAAGAACCCTTCTCAACAGAGTCCCAAACAGCTATTAAATACTCCTCATCAGTGAGCTGGTTGTGCCGTTGGGTTCGTTGGATAAATATAAGCTGACTTTTCACTTTTCAGGAAACGTTATTCTTCACGTGCTAGATCGACCTTTTAAAGCCACTCATGGAATTCCTTCCCTGTTAAAAAAATTCCTTCGGGGCCAGGCGCGGTGGCTCACACCCATGATCCCAGCACTTTGGGAGGCCAAGGTGGGAGGATCACCTGAGGTCAGGAGTTCAAGACCAGCCCGGACAACATGGTGAAACCCCGTCTCTGCTAAAAATACAAAAATTAGCCGGGCGTGGTGGTGTGTGCCTGTAGTCCCAGCTACTCGGGAGGCAGAGGCAGGAGAATCACTTGGACCTGGGAGGCAGAGGTTGCACTGAGTTGAGATCGTGCCATGCACTTGAGCCTGGCGACAGAGTGAGACTTCGTCTCAAAAAAAAAAAAAAAAAAAAAGGATAGAGGACGAGAGGAAGGGAGAGAGGGAGGAAGGAGGAAGGAAGGAAGGAAGGGGAAAAAAGAAAGAGAAAGAAAGAAAGGGAAAAAGAAAAGGAAGGAAGGAAGGAAAGAAAAGAAAGAAAGAATTGTATTGGCTGGGCCTGTGATAGCCACCCCAGTCCAATCTGTGAAGACTAGAGTGTGGGGTCACACAGTGAGTGAGGCAGCTGGTGATCTGTCAAAGGGACAGAGGGTCAACAAAAGCCCCGCAGGCTGGACAAACACCCTAGCAGGGGTATCATGGAAGCAACTATGAAAAGAGTAAGAGCATAATAATAACAGCAAACCATCACAGCTCCTCTTACTGTGTTAAGTATTAAGATATTCTTTACATTTGGCAGACGGGGAAACTGAGGCCCAGCGAGGTGGTGACATGTGCCAAAGGTCATACAGCGAGTACCTGGGTGTTTGCTAGAAACTTCCTTCCCCGGGACAAGGGACATCTGTGCAAGACCTGGCTCAGACAAGACCCTGAATGTAACAGACTGGGAGGGCGAATCCTCCACACGGGGGTGGAGCCTTCCCGTGTCCTAGGAGACTCCCAAGGACAACCCCCCCCCCCCCACAGCATCTCGCATCCCACGTGACCTTCACTGAATCTTGGCATGGCTGCTCGAACACGGGCTTCAACTCCGGAGCAATCAGATTCTCTTTGTAGCCGTCTTGCCGCAGCCACTCTTGAGGGACGGGCGCTCACAGCTGTGGGTGAAGTTTGCCTGTCGAGGACAGGAAGTGTCTATCTTTATATTCCAGCATTAACGAGCCTCGATCTTATTGAAATGGCACTTTCTTTCTCCTCCTAATAAACAAGAATGTATTTTTTTTTTAGCTCTTCCTCCATCACTTGATTCTCAAGTCTGAGTTGTCTGAGGGCTTAAAACACTTCCGACTGCACCATCACATTTTTAACATTTTCCTCCCCTGAAGAAGAGAAGCAGAAAAAGAGAGAAAAAAATACTGATTGCATTAACAGGAGTATGGAGTGCAAAAAAAGGGAGGTGATGGTGCCACATTCTCTGCCTGAAACCTCACTAAGAGGAATGTGTTTGGTTCAGAAAACTTGATAGACTGGAGCACAAGGAAAACGGAAGCAGAACAGGATATACGATGCTGTGTTCATCCCCTCACCCCACCGCTCAGCCACCCACACAGGCATTTATTGAGCACCTAATGTGTGACAGGTGTTGTCCAAGGTGCTGGAACTACAAGCATGAGCAATGTGAATAAAACTCCCTGCCCTGCCCTCTTGGCACATAGAATGCGTGGGAAGACATGTTGAGCAGCTAATGACATAATTAACTATTAGAGTCCACAATTTAAATGCAAATTGTTCAACAAGGAAGGGAGCCCAGGGGCAGACTTGGACTAACTTCTCAGTTCCAAGCTGGCTGCAAGGTCCAGCCAAGCCCTTTCTTGAGCAGGGTCGGATTTGGGCCATACAAGGAGTAATCGATGGGCCGAGAAGTGAACGGAAAAGGAAGGGGCACCAACATTCGTTCATCTGGCAAACATTTACTGAGCAACTGCTGTGTCTAGGCCCTGAGCTAGGCACTGAGGCTACAGGGGAAGCCAAGACAGGGAATATTACTTTTCTATTTTTTTTAAGCAGATGAGGAAACAGAGGCTTAAAGAGATAGGACTTCCCCAGGGTTACAGAGTTTCAAGGTAATGAAGTGTCTGACTCCAAATTCGGGGATTCATCTTTTCTATCAAGTTCTGATCCTCAGAGGAACAGCTGAAAAGGTTTCATGGAAGAAGAGAGGAGGGCAGGAAGCGAAGGGAGAACGGAGAGGAGAAGAAAGAGGAAAAAGGGACAGGAAGGAGAAACGGAGATGGAGGAGGGGGAAAGGAAGAAGAGGGAGATGGAGGGAGAGGAAAGAGGAAGGACTGGGCAGGAAGGGAAAGGAGGGGAGAGGGCGATTTTTTCTGCACAGCTTCTGAAGAGGAGGAGCAGGGTCAAAGGAAGGAGAGGGAGTGCAGGTGGTTGAAAGGAAACACTATCTAACTCTCAGCATTGGCCAAAACCAAGGTGCCGCTCCTGTGCAGGGAGTGAGGCTCCCATCGTTGGAAGTATGCAAGTCCGGTTTGTGTCGGGGAGGGTTCTCTGCTCTGCGAAATCCACTGACCGACCACTGAGCTCTCAGGCCCCTCACCTTGCCCTTGATTTGACAGCAGAGGGGGCTTCCACCTGAGACTTAGGGCAGCCTTTGCACAGAGAGAGTTTCCAGTCCTGGCTGTGTTGTGCGGGTGTGGGCTGGTCCTCAGGCTTTCTGTGTCTCGCCCATAAAATGTGGCAGGAACAGCACAGACTTAGGATTGCAAGGGCAGGGGTCATCGGAAAGCCCGAGGAACAGCGCCCGGAACAGAAGCTGCACTTGAGAAATGCTGTTTCAGGCGCCGCCTCCAGCCCTGGTGTCATCTGGGAACTGTGGCTGTCTTTGGACCTTTTTATTTATTTATTTTTAGAGACGGAGTCTCTCTCTGTCGCCCAGGCTGGAGTGCAGTGGCGCGATCTCAGCTCACCGCAACCTCTGTCTCCCGGGTTCAAGCGATTCTCCTGCCTCAGCCTCAAGAGTAGCTGGGATTACAGGCACGCGCCACCAGGCCTGGCTAATTTTTGTATTTTTAGTATAGACGGGGTTTCACCATGTTGGTGAGGCTGATCTGGAACTCCTGACCTCGTGATCCGCCCGTCTCGGCCTCCCAGTGTCTTTGGATCTTGATGGGGTCTGGTGCATACTGGCAGTGGCTGGCCCTGAGAGTGACGTCATTGGTGCCTCCCACTCCGCCCTCTGGGGACTCCTGCTAAAGTGCTCAGGGGAACACACAGCTAGGCAGAAGTGTAGAATGGGCACCAATACACAGAGTCTCTGGGGCACAGGTGGCCCGGCCTGGGGGCAGGGGTGTGCACACCTCAACCTTGCTGCATAGGGCCTGGGGTAGCAGCTGAGAGGCCAGGAAACTGGGGCGTTCTGGGTCCTGCCCCCGAGTGGTATATACACCCATGGGTCAAATTCTGGCCAGGTAGCAGCCCCCTGAACCCCCATCCTCTGGGTTAATGATGAGCATGTCGCCCTCATTTGGTGCCTGCAGGTTGTCCAGGCCCCACGAAGCCTGCAGGGAGGTCAGAAGTGTGGCCCAGGGTCTCTCCATCGCTGTCCGCAAACTGGCCACTTCTCCCACTCCCTCAGCCTCTCCCTGGATCTAGCCCCAGCATCGCCCTCCTGGGCCAGTGCAGCGGTCTCCACCCTGGTCTCTTGGGTCCCACCCTACCTCCTCACAGTCTGTTCTCCCGCAGCAGCAGCCAGAGGGCGCCTGTGAGCATCTGAATCAGGTCCTACTCCTCCTCTGCCTGTGACCCTCCGTGACTCCCACCTCTCTCAGGGGAAAGGCCCAAGTCTTCCTGTGGCCAAGAAGTCCCTGCACACCCTGCCCTGTTCCTGCCCTCTCTCCCCCTCCTCACTCTGCTCCAGCTACACAGGCCTCCTTGCTGATCCTCCAATGTGCCAGGCACAGTCCTGCCCCAGGGCCTTTGCATGGGCTGTGCACTCTACATGGAAAGTTCTTCTCCCACTTCATCCTGGCCTCTGTTCAAACAGCACAGTGATGAGCTGGATGCGGCGGCTCGCGCCTATAATCCCAGCACTTTGGGAGGCCGAGGTGGGTGGATTGCTTGAGGCCAGGAGTTCAAGACCAGCCTGGCCACCATGATGAAACCCCGTGTCTACTAAAAATACAAAAATGGGTCAGGTGTGATGGTGCATGCCTGTAATTCCAGCTACTCTGGCGGCTGAGGCAGGAGAAGTGCTTGAACCTGGGGGGTGGAGGTTGCAGTGAGCTGAGATCATGCCACTGCACTCCAGCCTGGGTCACAGTGAGGCTTTCTGTGGCCACCTATGTGTAGTTTCACCCCTAACCTTTCCCCTTTCCTGTTTCATTTTCCTCCCAGGCCTGTCCCATCTGACTCACGGTAGATTTTTTTTTCAATCTGCTTCATGCCCATCTGTGCCATTAAAAATGTCAGCCCATGAAGGCTGGGGTTATTGCCATATTTTTGTCCCTGCTTTTTTCCTGATGCTTACAACAGTGCCTGGCACTTGGTAGCTGCTCAATAAATATCTGTTGGATGCATAAGTGAATTAAGGAATGAGCCGGAGTCAGACCTAAGGCCAGAAGTCCAGCCCTGCCTCTCCCAAGCTATTGGAGGGTCAGTACCACGCTTCCCTCTCTGAGCCTTAGTTTGCTCAGCTGCAAAAAGAGAACAAAAATAGTCTGGGACGGGTGCAGTGGCTCACGCCTGTAATCCCACCACTATGGGAGGCCGAGGCGGGTGGATCACGAGGTCAGGAGTTTGAGACCAGCCTGACCAACACGGTGAAACCCTGTCTCTACTAAAAATACAAAAATTAGCCAGGCGTGGCGGCACGTGCCTGTAATCCCAGCTACTTGGGAGGCTGAGGCAGGAGAGGCGGGAGAATCGCTTGAACCTGGGAGGCAGAGGTTGCAGTAAGCCGAGATCACGCCACTGCACTCCAGCCTGGGCGACAGAGTGAGACTCCATCTCAAAAAAAAAAAAAATCGATCTGATCTCACAGCGTTCATCTTTGCTGCCCAGCTGCATGAGAAGGTCTTGGGTCACAGCACGTGAAAGGTGGTCCTCCTGATGGAGCTTCTGTTGTTCTATGACTATGGCCTTCCCGGCTCAGAAACCAATATTTGGGTTTCTTTCTGTTCCTTCCCCAACAAAAATAAGTTATGAGAATATTGGGGGACAAGGACAGTGAGCACAGGCTGGGGGACCCGTGTGCTGCATCTGAAATGCTGCAGCAGCCCTGAGCCCCTCGGGCATCAGAAAAACTCCCCTCTCCAGGGCCCTGGAGTGCCAGGCACAGGCAGAGGAGTTGGAGCGGGTAATTGGGACACATCTCCAGCAGATTTATTTAGCCCTTCCCGTTTTATCCTGAGCAACATCCCCACTGCCAGGACGATCCCACTCGCAGCCTCGCGGCCTCAGCCTCCTGGTCTAAGCCATTCCCTGTGGGCCAGGGTGGGTGGGAGCCAGCGAGGGTGGCGGCAGGAGGGTTAAGTTCACATCCAGGCCTGCTGTCTCCTCTGAAGGTGTGAAATAACAATATTGGCCAGGCCCGGTGACTCACGCCTGTCATCCCAGCACTTTGGGAGGCCGAGGTGGGTGGATCACCTGAGGTCAGGAGTTCCAGACCAGCCTGGCCAACATGGCGAAACCTTGTCTCTACCCAAAATACAAAAATTAGCGGGGCATGATGGTGCAGGTCTGTAATCCCAACTACTCAGGAGGCTGAAGCAGGACAATCACTTGAACCCCGGAGGTGGAGGTTGCAGCGAGCCAGGATTGTGTGACTGCACTCTGGTCTGGGCGACAGAGCGAGACTCCATCTCAAAAAAAAAAAAAAATTGTGACATCTATTAAGCAGTAAGTGTGCCACATACTGCTCTAAGACCCGCGTGGGATGAAACTGAACTAGAAGCCGCTCATGGATGTTTGTTGATTGACTTCCAGACCAGCCTGCATAGCGTTTAACATGGGGTGGGCTGAATCGCCCATTAAGATTGCTGTTTGCTAACTTTCAGAAGTGCTATGTGCCCAATCTAAAGATGGGTAAACCAAGATTAACATTATAATCTGAGAGAAAATATGCAAAGGAAAAAAAGAGCACATAGATCATCTTGTCATTGGAAGAAGAATATAATTCCAACTGGCCCCATATTAGTTAGGGTGATCTGTGCCTTACTTCCTTTCCCCTCCCCCAGCTCAGGATCCTCTAACTTTGCCCAGAATAATCCCTTTCCCCTTATCCACCCTCCAGGATATCTGCAACTCCCCTCTCTGTTCAATTATGCTGCAGCATATTCCCAAGATGCATATGGGTACAGTATGCAAACGAAGTGAGTTAACCCTTCTCGCACCTATGCAAGGCCTCTCAAACTCAGCAGGTATCCAGCCAGCCCCATGGTATACTCCCTTCTCTAGGAAGGGTGGATAAGCCCCTGCCTGTCCCAGGCTCCAGCCCAGCTCTCATAGTGACAAAAGATGCAGGGGGCTGTGGGCTGGGAGAGTCAGGAGGGCTTCCTGGAGGCGGCAGGGGCATAAAGTGGCAGAGACGGGCAGAGGAAAAGCCAGGTGGTTAGGAACAGCTGGAGAAAACATCCAGAGACAGGAACGCCAGGGAAGGAACAGGACAGCTTCTGTAGTCGGGCTAACCTGTGCTCCAGACGTGTCCCTGGGCCAGTGATTGCACCTCCCCAAGCCTCAGTTTCTTCCACTGTTAAATGGGTCTGTGAAGGTCCATGCTGCCTGTGTGTCAGCGTATTTCAAGGAGCTGGTTCATCCTGTCCTCACTTTAATTGTGCTCAAAATTCCTTCCGTGCAGTGCATCCTGTCAGTAACTTCATATTTTACTTACATCCACTTGTTTGCTTTTAGCTAATTGATATGGGTCGGCCATGTCCCCACTCAAATCGCATCTTGAATTGTGTGTGTGTGTGTGTGTGTGTGTTTTGAGACAGGGTCTCATTCCATCTCTCAGGCTGGAGTACAGTGACATGATGCCAGCTCACTGCAACCTCTGCCTCCTGGGTTCAAGCAATTCTTCCACCTCAACCTCTCAAGTAGCTGGGACCACAGGTGCACACCAGCACGCCCAGCTATTTTTTTTTTTTTAGTGGAGACGGGGTTTCACTATGTTGGCCAGGCTGGTCTCGAACTCCTGACCTCAGGTGATCTGCCCACCTCAGCTTCCCAAAGTGCTGCGATAACAGGTGTGAGGCATTGCCTGACCTCATCTTGAACTGTAATCCCCATTTTCCCCATGTGTCATGGGACGCAGCTGGTGGGAAGTGATTGGCTTTCGGGGGCGGTTTCCCATGTTGTTCTCCTGAGAGTGAGCAAGTTCTCACGAGATCTGATAGTTTTATCCACGTTTGGCAAGTTTCTCCCTCTCTCATTCTCTCTCCTGCCGCCCTGTGAAGAGGTGCCTTCTGCCATGATTGTCAGTTTCCTGAGGCCTCCCCAGCCATGTGGAACTGTGAGTCAATTAAAGCCCTTTTCTTTATAAATTACCCAGTCCCAGGTATTTCCTTATAGCACTGTGAGAATGGACTCACACAATAACTAAATATCTTTTTATTTTTTATTTATTCATTGAGACACGTCTCACTCTGTCACCCAGGCTGGAGTGCAGTGGCACCATTTCAGCTCACTGCAATCTCCGCCTCCTGGGCTCAAGCGATTCTCCTGCCTCAGCCTCCCGAGTAGTTGATTACAGGCGGGGAACCACCACACCTGGCTGATTTTTGTATTTTTCAAAAAAGACAGGGTTTCACCATGTTGGCCAGGCTGGTCTCAAACTCCTGACCTCATGTGATCTGCCGGCTTCAGCCTCTCAAAATGCTGGGATTACAGGTGTGAGCCACCGCACCTGGCCTAAATGTCTTTTTTTCTTCTTTTCTTTTTATAAATGTCTCTTTTTGAAAGAATTTTTTTTTTTTTTTTTGAGATGGAGTCTCCCTCTGTTGAAGGCTGGAGTGCAGTGGCATGATCTTGGCTCACTGCAACCTCTGCCTCCCAGATTGAAGCGATTCTACTGCCTCAGCCTCCCTATTAGCTGGGATTACAGGTGTGTGCCACTAAGCCTGGCTAATTTTTGCATTTTTAGTAGAGACGGGGTTTTACCATGTTAGCCAGGCTGGTCTCGAACTCTTGAGCTCAGGCAATCCACCTGCCTTGGCCTCCCGAAGTGCTGGGATTACTTAGGTCATGTCTCCCTGGATGCAAGTAGCGATGTAACAAGTCAAATGAACAAGTAAGACCAAAGTTTACAAAGAAAAACAATAAGGACTGCAGCCATGAAATTAACAAATCCTGGAGCTATTAACAAGCTCAAGGGAAATAATCTGTTCTTAGACAGGAATAGCTTTGGCAGGCAATGATTCCGTAGTGTTTCACGCTCAGTACATAGAACTTAAAATCGCTTTGTGAAGCCAGCATGGTGGCTCACATCTGTAATCCCTGGGCTTCGGGAGGCTGAGGAGGGAGGACCACTTGAGGCCAGGAGTTTGAGACCAGCCTGGGCAACATAATGAGACCCCTATTTTTTTTTTTTTTTTTTTTTTAAAGATGGGGTTTCACCATGTTGGTCAAGCTGGTCTTGAACTCCTGACCTCAGGTGATCCGCCCGCCTTGACCTCCAAAGTGCTTGGATTACAGGCGTGAGCCACCACGCCTGGCCAGTGAGACCCCCATGTTTACAAAAAAAAAAAAATTTGGTTGAGTGCAGTGGCTCATGCCTGTAATCCCAGCACTTTGGGAGGCCGAGGCAGGCGGATCACAAGGTCAGGAGTTCGAGACCATCCTGGCCAACATGGTGAAACCATGTCTCTACTAAAAATACAAAAATTAGCTGAGCATGGTGGTGCCTGCCTGTGATCCCAGCTACTCTGGAGGCTGAGGCAGGAGAATTGCTTCAACTCGGGATGTGGAGGTTGCAGTGAACTGAGATCTCACCACTGCACACCAGCTTGGGTGACAGAGCGAGACTCAGTCTCAAAAAAAAAAAAAATTTTTTTTTTTTTATTAGCTGGGTGTAGTGGCACACGCCTGTAGTCCCAGCTACTCAGGAGGCTGAGGTATCAGGATCGCTCCAGCCCAGGAGTTCCAGACCAGCCTGGGCAACATGGCGAAACCCACATTGCTACAAAAAATACAAAAATGAGATGGGTGGGGTGGTGCACACCTGTAATCCCAGCTACTCAGAGGCTGAGGTGGGAGGATTGCTTGAGTACAGGAGTTCGAGGCTGCAGTGAACTATGCTCATGCAACCACACTAGCCTGGGTGACAGAGCAAGACACAGTCTCAAAAAAAAAATTAACATGTGGCCTCTCTAAGGTCCAAGTGCCACACTCAGGGCCCACATTGATGGCACTGGAAGGCCCTTGGCTTGGTAAAGCTTGTGGCAGGGGTCCAGATGGCATTGCCAGGCATGTCCCTCTGACCCTGCACACAACACCCAGCACAGACCCCACCTGGTGGGGAATCCAAGCCTCTCTCCTTAAGAAGGGATGAAGCAAGAGGGCCTGTCTGCATGAGAAGACAAGGAAGGCCTGGTTTGAATTTGTCATTGCGTCCCCCAGGGAGAGGGGGAGAATAAAGCCTCTTGATCTTTTCCAGGCCCTAGAGCTGGGAGGCTGGCTGCAAGGCATCCCCCTGCCTCCCCCAAAGCCTGGACCTTATTGCAGTCAACAAAGGACGCTCATGATTTATGCGCTAGGGTCTGGCGTCTCTTGTCATATGTCTTGGGGATGTCAAGCTCCTTGTCCAGGATTAGGTAAAATCCTTGAGGGGTATCAGCGAAGCCACTGTCAGGGAAAGGGTCCTTATGGGGTTGAATTGCACTCCCCCGAAAGAGTGATGTTGAAGTTCTGAGCCCTGGGACCTCAGAATGTGACCTTATTTGAAAATAGGGTGTGTATCGAAGCAAAGTTGAAATGAGGGCATTCGGGTGGGTCCTGATCCCACATGATGGGTGTCCTTATACAAAGGGGAAATCTGGACACAGAGACAGACCCACATAGAGGGGGGATGACGTGAAGAAGAGACGCAGGGAGAAGGCGGCTGTCTGCAAGCCAAGGAGTGAGGCCTCAGGAGTAACCAATCCTGGCCAGGCGCGGTGGCTCGCACCTGTAATCCCAGCACTTTGGGAGGCTGAGGCAGGTGGATCATCTGAGGTCAGGAGTTCGAAACCAGCCTGGCAAACATAGTGAAAAGAATTTGTTTTGGAGACAGAGTTTCTTTCTTGTTGCCCAGGCTGGAGTGCAGTGGCGTGATATTGGCACACGGCAACCTTCGCCTCCCAGGTTCAAGCGATTCTCCTGCCTCAGCCTCCCGAGTAGCTGGGATTACAGGCATGCGCCACCATACCTGGCTAATGTTTTGTATTTTTTTTAGTAGAGATGGGGTTTCGCCATGTTGGCCAGGCTGGTCTCGAACTCCCGACCTCAGGTGATCCACCCACCTCAGGATCCTCCCAAAGTGCTGGGATTACAGGCGTGAGCCACTGTGCCCGGCCTTTTAGAACATTTTTAACATTTTAATTTTAGAACATTGTAATCACCTGGAAACAAACCCATCCATTGCCTAATTCCAGATTATTAAGATTTATGCCTCTGCATTTTTTTTTCCCAAGAGTTTTATAGTTTAAGCTCTTACATAGACCTAAAAGGTCTATGATCCATTTTGAGTTGATTTTTGTATATGGCGTGAGGTGGGGGTTCAACTTCATTCTTTTTTATTTTTATTTATTTATTTATTTATTTATTTTTGAGATGGAGTTTCGCTCTTGTTACCCAGGCTGGAGTGCAATGGCACTACCTCGGCTCACCGCAACCTCCACCTCCTGGGTTCAAGCAATTCTCCTGCCTCAGCCTCCCGAGTAGCTGGGACTACAGGCGCGTGCCACCATGTCCAGCTAAGTTTTGTATTTTTAGTAGAGACGGAGTTTCGGCTTGTTGACCAGGATGGTCTCGATCTCTTGACCTCGTGATCCATCAACTTGATTCTTTTGCATGCGAATATGGAATTGTCCTGGCCCCACTTGTTGAAAAGACTATTCTTTCCCCAGTGAATTGACACCGTTGATGAAAATCAATTGACCATAGATAAGAGGGTTTATTCTGAACTCTCAGTTCTACGCCACCCATCTATATGTCTATTCTTATGCCAGGATGTCACGTCCTGGTTACAGTGAGTTTGTAATAAGTTTTGAAATTAGGACGTTTGAGTCCTCCAATGTTATTCTTCTTCAGGATTGTTTTGGCTGTTCTAAGTTCCTTGAACATTTTCACATGAATTTTAGGATCAGCTTGCCGATTTCTGCAAAAAAGCCAACTGAAATTTTCACTGGGATTGGGTCGAATCTGTAGATCAGTTTGTGGAGTGTAGACATCTTAACAATATTATTCTTCCAATCCATGAGCATGGGATGTCTCTCCATTCATTTACGTCTTCTTTACTTTCATCTTTCAACATTTTGTTATTTTTATAGTATAAGTTTCACTGCTTTTGGAAATATATTGCTAAGTATTTTATTCTTTTTGATCAATTGTAAATGGAATTGGTTTCTTAATTTCATTTTGTTTATTGCCACTGCATAGGAAACACAATGGATTTTTGTGTATTGATTTCATATCCTGCCGCCTTGATGAATTCGTTTACTAGTTTTAATAGGTTGTTAGTGTATCCCTTAGGATTTTCTACATGCAAAATGATGTCATGTGCAAATAGAGATAGTTTAATTTCTTCGTTTCCAGTATGAATTCATGCCTTTTCTCTTCTTTTCTTGCCTGGTTGCCTGGTTATAGCCTTTAGTACAATGTTGAGTAGAAGGGGTGGGAGGGAACGTTCTCATCTTGTTCCTGATCTTAGGGGGAAACATCCAGTCTTTCACCATGAAGTATGATATTGACTGTAGACGCCTCTTATTAGGTTGAGAAAGTTTCATTCTATTCCTAGTTTGTTGAGTGTTTTGCTAGGAAACAATATTGAATTTTGCAAATGGCATGGCCAGGATTTGAATCCATGCCTTCCCAAACCTTCCAGTGCTTCCCCAATCGGCTAACTCAGTGGACTCCCAAGTGAACCCCACATGGAGCCCAGCACAGAGCAGGTGTGCGGCAAACAGGACGTTCCTATCTGTTCCTTTTCTCTTTGGCACTTGAAGTGAATTTGCAGGGAGAGAGAGAGAGAGGAGCAGAGAGAACATTTAATTTGAAGTAGCATCCAAGTGGAGTCTCTGACATAGGCAAAGTTTAGGGGAGACGCTTTGGACCTGTCTCCCAGGAATTTAAGGCTGAGTTCTTCGCAGACAATCCCGAACCTGGCATGAAGAGTCTTGTTTGTACACAGTGATGGGCGGCTGATGGTTCCCCCGGAGTTATCTCAACAAAACCACAATGGAGCTAATTACCAGGTTCTGGGAGACGCCAAGGTACAGGCTGGTCTGGCAGAAAAGGAGGAGGAGGGTGGGAGAGTGGGAAGAGCACCCACCCACCCACCCCAACAAGTTTCCTGCAGAAGATGTAATTGTTCATCGACTGAACTTTTCACCCAACGGTGACTCACGCCTTCAGCGTGCGCGCCAGGCGCCACGATCAGCAGACAGGAGACAGACCCAGAACCCACCATGCCCCACCTCCCAATGTGAGTGTTTTTCATGCTGTGGAACTTGGAAGGTGGAGCCGTGCCCCTGGGGACAGCATTCTCTCCTTGCTTCTCTTCAGGCCTCGGCTTGCAGGAAGGCTTAGCTTGCTGCTATTGTGTCTTTAACACCTTTCTGACACGTGTCAGTTTCCTGGGGCTGTCCAGAGGCTGCAACAGCATCAGACTAGGATGTTCTGTTTTTGGCTTGGCTGCGCACAGTGGCTCACACCTATAATCCCAGCACTTTGGGAGAGGGAGGTAGGAGGGTCACTTGAGGCCAGGAGTTTGAGACCACGCCGGGTAACATAGGGAGACCCTGTCTCTACAGAAAATTTAAAAATTAGCCAGATGTAGTGGTCTGCGTCTGTCATCCCAGCTACCCGGGTAGCTGACCTGGGAGGATCACTTGAACCCCAGGAGCTGAGGCTGCAGTGAGCTGTGATTATGACATTGCACTTCAGCCTCGGTAGAGGCTCTGTCTTGAAAAAAAAAAAAAAAGAATTATATAACGTTCTGTTCTTGTGGTATTGACTTGTGTGATTATCTTTTGTTTCTGGCTAGGGAACCATACTTTTCTCATTTACACTGACCACTTTTTTTTTTTTCTGAAAGGGAGTTTCTTTCTTGTTACCCAGGTTGGACTGCAATGGCACAATCTCGACTCACTGCAACCTCCACCCTCTGGGTTCAAGGGATTCTTCTGCCTCAGCCTCCCAAGTAGCTGGAATTACAGATGCCAGGTGCCCACCACCACATCTGGCTAATTTTTTTGTATTTTTAGTAGAGATGGGGTTTCACCATGTTGGCCAGGCTGGTCTCGAACTACTGACCTCAGGTGATCTGCCCGCCTCAGCCTCCGAAAGTGCTGGGATTACAGGCGTGAGCCGCCACGCCTGGCCTACGGTGACCACATTTATCAAACAGTTCTTTCTTGAGTCTGCACCTGGTGGTAGGTGGTTGACATGTGATTCATTTCACCCTCCAGACAGCCCCAAAAGACTGAGATGATTATTATCCCCATTTACAGACAGGCAAACTGAGGCACAGCTAGAGTAGGGAGGCAGACAGAAAACAAACTGGCCAAAATATGAAATCATTCCAAATCATGATAAATAATCTGATACCGAGGTGAAGACGATCACGTGGCCACCTTGGTGAGATGGTCTGGGAGCGTCTCCCAGAGACTCAAAGAGCAAGGAGGCTTTGAGAAAAGCAGGAGGAACAGCATGCCGGTCAGAGGGAACAGACAGTGCAAAAGCTCTGAGGCAGGACCTCGCCTCACGCCTTAGAGGCACAGCAAGGAAGCCTGAGGGGCTGGTGCAGAGTGAGCGAGGGTGAGAGAGGGAGGAGGGGAGGGCATGGAGGGGAACGGGTAGGTTGTGCAGAGCCTCATGGCCTTTTGCCCTACATGAGTTATTTCCTATCTCCTCCCAACACTGTGAATTCTAGGACTTTCTGCTCCGTTGCCCAGGCTGAAGTGCAGGGGTGTGATCTGCGCTCACTGCAACCTCCCCGTCCTGGGTTCCATAAGTTCTCCTGCCTCAGCCTCTTGAGTAGCTGGGACTACAGGCATGCACCATCATGCCTAGCTAATTATTGTATTTTTAGTAGAGACAGGGTTTACCACGGTTGGCCGGGCTGGTCTTGAACTCCTGACCTCAAGTGATCCGCCTGCCCCAGCCTCCCAAAGTGCTGGGATTACAGGCGTGAGCCACTGTGCCCGGCTGCTACAATGTATTTCACATCTGTTTTCTTTGATTGCTCACAAAATCCCTCAGAGGTACAAGTGGATTTCCCCCTTTTCCAGATGGGGACAGCTAGGCTCACAGTGTTGTGGGCGCTCGTTCAAGGTTACTCCCCAAATAGCTCACCAGGCTAGGGTTCATGCCATGATCAGGCCCTCCACAACCAGCCATCTCATTTTACTGTGGCTCCACCAATTATGCAAGGCCTGAGCACACACTGTGCATGAGAAACGACGAGAAGCATTTGTGCACACCCCATTTGATCCTTCAAGGCGGGATCGTGCTCCTATTGCTTGGATGAGAAAACTGAGACCTGATCGTCAGCACTCAGGTCAGGGTCACCCCGCCAGGAAGAAAAACGAGTAGGCTCTGCAAACCTGGCCGCTGCACTGGCCGCTGGGAAACTCCGAGCTTAATTTAGGTTCCTTGCTAAATTATTCATCCTCTCCTCTCTCTTCTCCTGTTTATGACTTCCGCCTTATCGTTTTGTTCCCCGGGTTAATGCTTTTTGTTTATCTGCATCTTTGGCCCGGAATGAATGAATCAACAATTTTGGAGGAAAAAAAAAAGCCAGTTCTACAGTTGAGTTCCTCTGTGGGCGCCAGGCCTTCTCCAAATATGTACCTTGAGGAAAGAGATGCTTTCGACAGGATCAAAACACAAGGGCTGATGTACAACCTTGGCTGGTGGCTGTGAGCCCCCCAAACCCCTTACCTTTGATAATATCTCCCTTTTATTTTTTACTTCCACCCCTCCCCGACCCTTTTTAAAATTTTTTGAGAGTCTTGCTCTGTCGACCAGGCTGGAGTGTGCAGTGGCATGATCTCAGCTCACTGCAACCTCTGCCTCCCGGGTTCAAGAACATCTCCTGCCTCTGCCTCCCCGGTAGCTGGGACTACAGGCGCCCTCCACCAAGCCTGGCTAATTTTTGTATTTTTAGTAAAGACAGGGTTTGCCATGTTGGCCAGGCTGGTCTCAAACTCCTGACCTCAAGTGATCTGCCAGCCTCAGCTTCCCAAAGTGCTGGGATTACAGGTGTGAGTCATGACGCCCGGCCCCTTTTTTCCTATTATTCCATCTTCAGGCACCCACAGGAGTCAGGCAGCCACATTATAGCAATTCGTCATCACATCCTCCTTGGAAGCAGGTGCTACCTCGCTTCATTTTACAGATGAGAGCTGAGATCCAGAGGGAAGACCATTTACAGGTGGGGAAAGTGAGGCTCAGGGACTCACACAGCAAGTCAGTTCCAACTGTGGCTCATCCTGACTCCAGGGCAGCAGGGGATGGTAATTAGGTAAGACCTGTGTAAAGTGCTTACTCTATAGGAAGAACTCCATCATCCACTCATTCATGTATTCAACCTACATATAGGAATCTCTGGAGCCACACTGTAGCGTAACTAGAATAAAAACCGGAATAATGGGACCCGATGCGGTGGCTCACACCTGTAATCCAAGCACTTTCGGAGGCCAAGGCAGACGGATTACCTGAGGTCAGGAGTTCAAGACCAGCCTGGCCAACATGGTGAAACCCGGTCTCTAATAAAAATACAAAAATCAGCCAGGCGTGGTACTCGGGAGGCTGAGACAGGAGAGTCGCATGAATCTAGGACGGGGAGGTTGCAGTGAGCCGAGATCGCACCACTACACTCCAGCCTGGGCGACAGAGCGAGACTCTTTCTCAAAAACAAACAAACAAACAAACAACAAAAAACCAAAACTAAACAAAAAAATGGGATAATGGAATACAGTGGAGTGGGGCACAGCTGGTAGGTGTGCTCAGGGAGGGCTTCTCCCAGGTGCTGCTCATTTGAGCAGAAATTAGAAAGATGAGAAGGGAAAAGATCTTGGATACTCAGGTTAGAGGAACTGTAAGCAGCTGGCTGAGGCTTGAGGATCAACTGAACCCAGGAGTTTGAAGCTGCAGTGAGCTATGATCATGCCAGTGTACTAAGGCCTGGGTGACAGAGCCAGATACCTATCTCTTAAACAAAAAGAAAAGCAGCAGCAGCTGGCTTTGCTGGAACATAGATGCCGGGGACGGGGACAGAGTGGTGGGTGCTAATGAGAAAGGGCGAGCAGCTGAGAGGAGGCTGGATTTTATTCCAAGGGCACTGGGGAGCCCGGGCAGAGTTTAGAGCAACGCACAGAAAGTGCTACGCCCTTTGCACCCAGGGCGCTGGGGCTCCCGCACGGACAGTAGCCCAAGGAACCCTTCCCGCCAAAGCCGCCCACGTGTCCCGCGAAGCCCCGCGCCCCACGTGCTCCCGCGGCCCTTTAAACGCCCCGGGGCCACGTGACAGCGCCGCGCCGTCCCATTGGCCGGGGGGCGTGGCGGCCGCGCGGCTGCGCAGTGACGCGCACGGGCTAGCCCTGCCCCCGACCCGGCGGCGGCGGCGGCGCTGGCGGAAAGGATGACGTCACCGGCTGGGGGGGCGCGCGAGCCGGCGCGAGGGGAGCGCGAGCCGCAGTGAGTGTCCTCGCGCCGCCCGCCCGGCAGCCCGGCCGGCGCGCGCACGCCGCGAGCCGCTGGCGCTCGGGCTCCGCTCGGATCCCATGCAACAGCCAGGATGTGAAGCGGGGCAGAGCCGGGGGAGCCCAGCCCAGCCAGCCTCCAGGTAAAGCCAGAAAAAAAAAAAATCATGGATTCCAGGAAAGAAAAAATGCAGGCGCTCCGAGGGGGGTCTCGGAGGCGGCGAGTGGGCAGCGCGCCGGCTTTGTGCCGGGGAAGCCCGCACGGCCATTGTGCTTGGAGGATGCTCGGCTGCAGCCGGTCGCACGCCCAGCCGCTGCGCCCCGGGAGCTGCGCCCGGACAATGCCCCGAGGGGCTGGGCCGGGGCCGCGCGGGGGGCGCTCGGCGGGCGGGCGGGGCTGGCTGGGGGGCTTCGTCCGCGGCGTGGGAGGGGGCTGGGCTGGAAGCGCCCGGAGCGCGGCGTTGGAAGCTGCCCAGCGCCGCCGGCTGCACCACCCCGGGCTGCGGGCGGGGCAGAGGCGCGGAGGGGGGCGCGCGTGTGCGCGGAGCAGGTGCCGGCCCCGGCGGCGCCCGGCCTGGGTCCCCGGGCGGGTCCTGGAGGCAGGGGGCGCTGTGCCGGGGGTTGGGGGGCGTGCGGGCGCCCCGGAGCGGAGAGGAGCCGGGACGGGTGGCTCGAGGCGGGGGGGACTCCGGGGCTCCTGCGCCCGCCGCCTTCCCTCTCCGGCTCCCGCTCCCCCGGAGACCCCGACTCCACGCCGGACCCCCGGCACACTCCGGGCCCTGTGGTTGCCTTTTGGGAGGTCGCCCCTCCGGCACTCGGGCCTTGCCCCACCCTTTCGCGGCCCGGGCGCCCTCTCCAGCCCACCACCCCCAGGCGGGGCGAGCCTCAGCCCCCAGCCCCAGGGGCTCCGGCGGGCGGACACGCACGCCCTGCACCCCAGTTTCCCCTCCGCGCTGGGGGCCTCGTGGGGATCCCGAGAGTGGGGAAGCCGCCCCTGGAGCCGCCAGCCCCGCGGGTTCCGCACGCCCCGGGAGCCCCCTGGGGGCTGCGGGGGGGCGGTGACGTCATCCCGGGGGGCGGGGCCGTCGGAACCGGGTTAAAGGGGGCGCGGGGCGTGCCCCGAGGGGAGCCCCCCAGGTTGGAGTGCCCGCGCCGTGGGTGCGAGGGTTCGGCCAGGCTGCGGCCAAGTTCACCGGTGTTTGTGGGAATCCTGAAATTAAGATCGTCCCCTTCGGACCTCCCCCCTACAAATCCTGGACATTTCCCACCAATCCCCCCCTTCCCAAATTGGGGAACTCCCCTTCGGCCGCTTTCTCTCCAGAATCCTCAAATCAGGGAACCCTTCCCACAAACTGGGAATCTTTTTTCCAACCACACACCCCCCAAATTGGGACCTCCTCCTTCGGTTGTCCCCCTTTGCCCAATCTCAGATCGTCTCCTCCTGAGTCTCTAAATATGCAGCTTCCGAGAACGCCCCTTCCTCGGCAGCCCTTCCTGAAATCCAGCCACCTCCTGGGACCTCATCCCCCAAATTTACAAACCTCCCAGCGCATCATGGGGGTACCTCTCCTCCCTCAGCTGGGATTCCCTTGCCCCCCCGTCCCAATCTAGGGGAGCTCCCTTCTGAGGACGGGACCCTTCTGCCTCTGGCCGAGCCCCTAAAATCATCCCGGCAGCCGCGGCTGGTGAAGGGGGTTTCCGAGGTGTCGGAGTCCCGGCCGAGCGGTAGGGATGATGTCTAGAAGCCGGACTAGGCTGGCGGAGACCCCTAGGGTCCCAAGGACGGGGACCCACCCGCTCCGGACTCCCTCCGCCACCACCCGGACTTTGGCTGCTGGGATTCTGGCCTCCTCTGGGTGCCCCCCTATCGCTGCTGTCCTTGGGGTGCAGGGGGTGACGGCGCCTCTTTGTCTGGGGCGCCCTTCGTCCCTGTCTGTGCCGCCTTCTGCCCCGGAGAAGGGAGCCAGCCCGCGCCTCTGCTCCTGCGATACCAGCGGCAGCTGCTGGAGCGTTTATTAATGGCCCAGGGACTTGGTCGAATCTGCCATTTGCATAACTCCCCTCCCCCTCCCAGGGTCCTTTCCTTTGTACCCCCTCCCCCCGCCAATCGCGCCTGCCTTCTGTCCCTCTGCTCCTCTTTCTCTGCCAGCTGATATTTTGGCGGTGGAAGGCAGGCAGCTGGGGCTGGGGGCGGCTGCTTCCCGCCCCCGAATCCCACAGCCCCCCCAGCTTGGGCCTGGGTCCCCGCCTGGGCGCCCCCTCCCCCCGCCCTCCACAAAGCTCTTCGTGGGGCCTCTCTTTCTGGCTGGCGGGCTGGCGGTATCTTCATTCTTCCCCTCCAGAAATACCCTGTCCCCCAGGCCCCGGGGGACACCCTCACCGTGACGGTGCACTTCTGCGTGGGGGCCAGGCCTCCCCAGACCCCTGGGGGCCACCACCCGCCGTACCCTGAGAGTTGGTCTAATTGGGCTCAGGCAAACAAAACGTCGCGGGAGGCTGGGGCTGCCTGGTGAGCTCACGCACTTTTCTATTTCTGCCACCCTGGCCGATGACATCGGTCCCCCCCAGGGGGTGACAGAGACTGTTCTGTCACTGGCTGTCCTGAGACGCCGTCCCGAGAGGCGGTGGCCTGGCTCACTGCCCCATGGGTGACGGGTCATTTTGGTGTGGCCCGGGTGTGGCGCTGGAGGGTGCTACTGGTCTGGTAGGTCAGCTCCGGGGCCGGTTTCCTCCTCTCCAGGAAACCTTGAAGGCCTCTGAAGTCTGTATGTGGTGGGGACAGAGAAGGGGACATTCAAGCCCCAGGTTCCTGCCTGCTGCCAGCATAGAAAAAAAAAATCACTCCTTATCCCTGCTTCTCACTTCCAACCCCGGTTGGGTGAGGGTTCAGTGCGCCTTTCTTTTTTCCTGGCTCCCAGGGGATTTCAGGCGTCCTCCAGCGTCCACCGCCCCTGCCCGGAGACACGAGCCCATTTTCCCCCAATGCCAGGACCCCATGGAAAAGCTTCGCGGATGCCAGGGATTTCCTCGGAGCGTCTGGGTGGGCAGACCTGGAGCCATCACTGTGCACCTGTTTTTTTCTTCTTTGGGTTGCGCGGAGCCTGGGGCTCTGCCTGGGTTTCCCAGAACTGGTACCCGCCTGGAGGCAAATCCATCTCTATTCATCAGACGTCTTTCTGGGAGGTGACTTGGTTTCCCCTTCTGCCTTCGGGGTTGGCGGTCAGCAGCAGTTCACGGACACCCGAGGGCAGTACACACCTCCACTTGCCAAGACAGGGAGACCTGTGGCTTCGTTGATTATTCCGGCGGCGGCATGGCCCCAGCCAATGGTCAGTGGGGTGGCCGGAGAGGGACGGGCAGGAACGGCGTGACTTGGTGGCGCGGCGTGGCAGTTCTACCCCGGCGCCCTGTGGCCCCGCGTTCACCTGCTTTCCGTGACGGTGCAGCCGCCGTGTGCGTGGGGGAAGCGGGGGGGCGTGGAGAGAATTCGGGATGGGGGTGAGCGGGAGGGAAACCCCTAAAAATAAAGACGGATATTTATAAACCCAGCGGGCTTGGGGGATAATTGACAAAGCTTAATGTTTTTCGGGAGCAGTTCCTTCCCCCCCCCCACCTCCCACTCCCCATTAGGCTTCATTCGCGGAGTCTGTCGGAGCCACGGGACGAGCTGGGGAGGAGCTTTGGGCTTGGCGGGCGCGGTGCCGGCCGTGGCCCCCTTCTGGAAGGGTCTCGTGCTTTCTGGAAGGTGGTAGGGGTCCCAGAAAGGGACACTCCCAGGCTCTCCTCTGCATTGAGGACACCCTCCTGGCTCACCTTCCCGTGGGTGGGCGTCCGCTTCTTAGAATTTGCAGGGAGGATGACAACCCCTCTCTGGCAAAGCCTGTGCAGGCTGCCCTTCCTCCGTCCTTCCCTGCGGCAAAAGATGCACAGGGTGGGGAATTTGAAGAGAGACCCCCCCAACTGCTCACCAGGCAGAGTGGCTCAGCCTCCGGTGGGGACAGGAGGAGATGATATTAAGATATAACTCGTGTTCCTCGCAGGATTTGTGTGGCAAGCTGATACAAAAAAAAAAAAAACCAAAACCCAATTCACCGTGGGTTCACGGGCAAAGGCACGTATCCGGGCCTTGAGGGTTCGAGGGCTTTTCAAACTGCTAATTTTGTCATCTTCCCACCTTACCTCAGTCTGAAGGCTGCCGGCTTGCGGCTTGTGGCTTGCGGGGCAGAGGAGAGGGGTACCGGAAGGGGGTTGAGGCTCAAATGCATGACATTTTGTCACCAGGTGACATTCTGAATTGAGGAACGGGACCGTGGAGGGAGGAAGTGAAGCTTAGGGGATGTGATCGAGGGAGAGGGTGTCTGTTGTCTCACGCTGAGAGTGGCAGCCCTGAAATACCCAGGAAACAGATGACACCCGGTCTCGCTAACCCCGAGGTTCAAGAGTGTGGCGTGTGTGGTTCCCCCACCGCCCCCCTTTTTCTTTAAGGAAAGAAAAGACTCTCAACCAAAAAGGGAAGAAGAAGAAAAAAAAGAACCCCGACGTACCATTTCTGTCTTGTCTCTGGCTGATATTTGAGAAGCGCTGGGGAGGGGCTGTGCGTGGGGAATTTGAAAAATCAATTGGCTTACACTTCTGCAAAGGCGCAAATTATCGGGTAGGAGTGATTCACGGACAGGCCCTCGACTTTCACATCGCTTTATTTTTGTCTCTCTCTTTTTTTCCTTCTCCTCCTCCTCCTCCGTGGAGCTGCCGGTCCCCCGACATCGTGGCCTGGCCAGACTGGACCTGGGGGTTGGTGCTATTCTGGGCTGGCCGTGGAATCCCCTCTTCTGTTCCCTGGAATCAAGCCACCCTCAGCGCCCCTCGGGGGTCAAGGGGATTCCACACCTGAAAATAAATGCAGGCTTCTGTGCGGCATTCCTGCTTCCTTCTGATTCCCTGGGATCCCACCCTGGTTAGGGACTCCCTCTTACCGTGACCATCTCGGAACTGAGGCTGGATCACATATGTCCCTTTTCCTGGGGACAGATTTCATCTCGTACTCTCTTGATGTTCCCTGGATGGCCCTGCTCCTTTTAAGTTGTTTTTGATCTTTGCCGTAAAGCCCCCTTGTAGGGAGGTCCCAGTGTCTCCTGTTCCCCCCACCTGGAGAACTGAAAATTCTTGTTTTCCCTAGATCTCGACTGCCTGCCTGCCTCCCTCCCTCCCTCCCTGGGTGACTTCACCTCTGTCCCTTCGGGAACTTCCTCACTTACAAAACGAAGTTACCCCTCTGGCTTCCAGGTCAGAGTCCTGACTTGAGCCACCCGCCTCACTTGAGCTGTGCAAACGAGGGCGGGTGGCCTGACCTCTCTGTTCTCTCATCTCTAAGATCAGTACGGTCGCAGTCCGCGTCGCCGTGAGCCGTGACATGAGATGCTCCGGGGAACGCGCCTTCCCTTGGCTCCGGAGTCTGCTGTCAGCCGCCTGCCTCCGTCCTGCCACTCCTGGACGCCCAGTCGGGGGTATCCGGTGTAGCGGCGGACAAGCCACAGCTCTGAAAGCCTGGGACCCCCGGATGAGGCGGGCGGTGGGGAGAGAGGCTGGGAAGATGCCCCAACGTCGCGCTGTCACACGGGTAATTGAGTGTTAGTGGAAATTCAGGGGTTCTGGGGAAGCGAGGTTGGCGCGTCTGTGTGTGTATAATTTAATGCCGCTTATAATTAACCCCCGTGATCAGCAAATGAGGGGATGGCGGGGGGATAATAACAGCTGCTCCGACTTATTTAGAGTTGGCACCCCGTGCCAGGCCCTTTGCTAAGTAAGCAAGTTACTAGCATCCTCATCTCCAACCTGCAATGCCCGTTCAGCGGAGTTGCTGTGATCGGAGCCCTGTTTTGCAGAGAGGGAAACTGAGGCACAGAGCGGGGCCTCCACTGGCCTGAGGTCACTCCACACAGCCCACAAGCCGTTGGATGCCGCATCCTGGATTCCTAACCCCTGGAAGGACCTCTGCCCGATTGTTAGGGATGTTTGTTTGGATGGTATTCCACCTGCTGGGGGGCCACCTGAGTCAAAACAGAGGCCCCCACCCCACCCACCCACCGTCCCAGGCGAGGCCCCCCACCCCCACCCACCCGCCGTCCCAGGCGAGGCCCCCCACCCCACCCACCCGCCGTCCCAGGCGAGGCCCCCCACCCCACCCACCCGCCGTCCCAGGCGAGGCCCCCCACCCCCACCCACCCGCCGTCCCAGGGCTCTCGGCTGCCTTCTCTCAGGTTAAGAGGAAGGATGCTGGACTGAGGCTGCCTGGGGTTCAGATCCCAGCTCTGCCACTTGTTGGCTGTGTGACCTGGGGCAAGTTGCTCAACCTGTCTGTGCTTCGGTTTTTCTCATCCGTCTAACGAGAAGAGTAACAGCGCCCACCTCGAGGGTTTGTTAGAGGAAGAAAGGAGTTAACGTGTGTAAGGACAGACTCATAACAGTGCCTAGAAGGTAGCCGCCGCCTCTGCTGCTGTTAATACTTTTGGCAACACGGGAGATACGTTGATAGGTTGAAGGGCCTGCCTGGCAGGGGCTCTCCAGTGTCCGCCCCCCCACCCACTACCCCGCCCCCGGCCCCTCACTGGGGTCCAGTGCCGGGGAGATGTCACGATGACTCAGCCGCCGCAAACTGGGGCGTTCCCCTTCACTGGCTGCTTAATCAAGGCCGCCCCACTTCTGCGGCAGGACCGGGTGCCTGGCAGGAGCGGAACCATGGGGGGCCGGGCTGGTGGACAGGGAGGACACGTGGCTGCCTTGGGAGCTCCAGGTGCTCCAGAGACCCCAGATGTGGCTCCCAACTTCCAGACCCCCTGGGGGGCCCGAGTGATCATCAAGGGGGCAGTTTGCGTGCAATTTGGGGGCTTTGACGGCAGTCCTGTGAGGGGCACTCAAGAAAGTGATCGGTTGACAGGCACCGTGTGTGAGCGAGCATTCATTCACTCACTCACCGGTGCATTCATTCAGTCCCCCAGGATTTGCTGGAAACCTGCCGCTAAGGAGCTGGGGAGCCAGAATCAAAGCAGCTGTAGGGCCTTGGGCTAGTTATGTGGCTGCTCCCTGCCTCAGTTTACTGACCTCTAAAATGGGTGCTTTGACATCTCCTCTATCATGAGTGGAGACAGATGAACAGGAGTTGGGACCAGCAAGGACAAAGACTGAGAGACACGTGCCGCTTTGTGTCTGGAGGTGAGGAGGGTGGAATGAGAGGAGGAGAGTTGACTCTAGCTGGGGAAGACCGCACAGGAACCCTGACCCCATGGGGTTTGGATCGGGTTTTTCGAATCGGGCTTTTTTTTTTGGGTGAGACAGGACTCTCTCTGTTGCCCAGGCTGGAGAGTGGTGGCACCATCAGGGCTCACTGCAGCGTCGAACTCTGGGGCTCAAGCAGTCCTCCCACCTCAGCCTCCCAAGTAGCTGGGGACTACAGGCGCCCGCGAGCACACCCAGCTGACTTTTTAATTTTTTTTTTTTTTTTTTGTGGAGTCGGGTTTCACCATACTGCTCAGGCTGGTCTCGAACTCTGGGCTCAAGCGATCTGCCTGCCTTGGCCTCTGAAAGTGCTGGGACTACAGGTGTGAGCCAACACACCTGGCAAATTGCATTTTTCATTTTAGTTTCTTTATTTGAGACAGAGTCTTGTTCTGTTGCCAGACTGGAGTGCAGTGGCACGATCGCAGCTCACTGCAATCCCTGTCTCCTGCGTTCAAACGATTCTCCTGCCTCAGCCTCCCGAGTAGCTGGGATTACAGGCACCCGCCACTACATCTGGCTGATTTCTGTATTTTTAGTAGAGATGGGATTTCACCATGTTGGCCAGGCTGGTCTTGAACGTCTGACCTCCAGTGATCTGCCTGTCTCGGCCTCCCAGACTGCTGGGATGACAGGCGTGAGCCACTTCACCTAACAAATTGCATTTTTTAGGTGTGCAGCCAGAGCTCCCCGAAAGCCCCCAGAGCTGAGCTGCCAACATCAGGGTCAACAGAAAACCTGGAGCTTCGAAAATACTTCCTGGAATGGCCGTCAGGCCGAGGCCCAGAGAGGGAGAGCAGCTTGCCCAAGACCACACAGCCATGCCTGCCTGCCTGCCGCTGGGCCTTGCACAGGAAGATGGATAGGGACTCCTTATACCAGTCTGAAGGGAGAAACCAAGGCAGGAAGACACGGGGGTTGTGTGGTTTTCAAACCGTAACACCAGTCAGGTCTGGATTGTCCACTCCAGTGGGTCACGTGGACTGGGCAGGCTCCTGCAGCCTCCAGAGAAGCCCTGAATGGCTTCAGGACCAGACCTGTCGGTTTTTCCAAGGAAAAGCAGAAATCTAGATTTTTAGGTGAAATTGCCGTATTTTGGCCGGGCGCGGGGGCTCACGCCTGTAATCCTAGCACTTTGGGGGGCTGAGGCAGGTGGATCACCCGAGGTCAGGAGTTCGAGACCAGCCTGGCCAACATGGTGAAACCCCGTCTCTACTAAAAATACAAAAATTATCTGGGCACGGTGGCCCATGCCTGTAATTCCAGCTACTCGGGAGGCTGAGGCAGGAGAATCGCTTGAACCTGGGAGGCGGAGGTTGCTGTGAGCCGAGATCGCGCCCCTGCACCCCAGCCTAGGCGACAGAGCAAGACTCTGTCTCGTTAAAAAAAAAAAAAAGCCCTATTTTGACATCCTTGGGTGTTTTTGTTTTCCTTAAAACATCTTAACATGGCACAGTACAGAAATCCAGGGCCACCGTGGGGTTTGACCCCTTCCCCACCACTTACAAGTTACGTGACCTCTGACACCTCCATTGCCACCCCCGGGCCTTGGTTTCCGCGGCTGTGAAATGGGTTTAAGAATCGCAGCCACCTCCGTGGCTCCTTAGAGGCGTCAGTGTGAGAGCTCACAGAGAGTGCTGAGAGCAGGGCCTGGGCCAGCTCTGCGTTCGATAAGCGTTGGCTCTGATTATATTAATATTGGTCATAATGATAAACTCGACTTAAATTAAATGCTGCATAGAAGGAAGCCGGCTGTCCCGAGGGGCAGGGCTGTGAATTATCTGCTGGCGGCAGGATCTGCTTCGCCGTCCCTCGTTCCTTCTGTAGCGGACTCTGCTCTCAGGGCTGGGGCGCCCGGGTTCCCAGTAATTATTCGTTGTCCTGGGCACACTTGGTGACATTTGGGGACGTTTTTGGGTGTCGTGTCTGGGGGGTGCTGCTGGCGTGGAGTGGTTGGAAGCCAGAGATGCTGCTTAACTCCCTGTAACACCTGGGGTGACCCTGTCCCGGAGAATGACCCGACCCTAACGTGCCCTGTGCTGATTTTGCCAGGCCCGTTGGTGGCTCGCGTCCGTAATCCCCACGCTTTGGGAGCCTGAGGTGGGAGGATTGCTTGAGCCTAGGCATTCAAGACCAGACTGGGCCACATAGTGAGACCTCATCTCTACAGAAAATTTAAAAATATATTAGCCCCTGTAATCCCAGCCCTTTGGGAGGCCGAGGCGGGTAGATCACAAGATCAGGAGTTCAAGGCCAGCCTGGCCAACGTGGTGAAAGCCCATCTCTACTAAAAATACAAAAAATTAGCTGGGCATGGTGGTGCGTGCCTGTCATCCCAGCTACTCGGGAGGCTGAGGCAGGAGAATTGCTTGACCTCGAACCTGGGAGTTGGAGGTTACAGTGAGAGCCAAGATCACGCCACTGCACTCCAGCCTGGGCTACAGAGCCAGACTCCATCTCAAAAGTGTGTGTGTGTGTGTGTGTGTGTGTGTGTGTGTGTATGTATTGGCCAAGGGCGAGTGTGTGTGTGTATGTGTGTGTATTGGCCAAGGGCGAGTGTGTGTGTATGTGTGTGTGTGTGTGTGTGTGTATTGGCCAAGAGCAAGTGTGTGTGTGTGTATTGGCCAAGGGCGAGTGTGTGTGTGTATGTGTGTGTGTATTGGCCAAGAGCAAGTGTGTGTGTGTGTGTATTAGCCAAGGGCGAGTGTGTGTGTGTGTGTATTGGCCAAGAGCGAGTGTGTGTGTGTGTGTGTGTGTGTATTGGCCAAGGGCGAGTGTGTGTGTGTGTATTGGCCAAGGGCGAGTTTGTGTGTGTATATGTGTGTGTGTGTGTGTGTATTAGCCAAGGGTTGGGGTGCATACCTGTAGTCCCAGCTACTGGGGAGGCTGAAGCAGGAGGATCGGTTGAACCCAAGAGTTTGAGGCTGCAGTGAGCTATGATTGCACCACTGCACTCCAGCCTAGGCAACAGAGCAAGGCCCTCTCTTTTAAAAAAAAAAAAAAAAAAAGAAAAAAAGAAACCCTGATTCATGCTCCTCAAGACCCAAGATGGCGAGGGAAGCCAGGCAGACGATGCCTTTGTCCCACATGGTGCCTCTGTCCTCACACACTCCCTGATGCCTCTCGGGACCAGAACACTTAGATTGCTAATGGGTTCCTTCTGTGCACCCGTCCTGGTTCCACCGCCCCATTGCTTATTGGAAGTGGGTAATTGCCCCTGTCGGATGAATTCTAGAGAGTGTGAACGGCCAGGGTTTCCGGCGACGGAGCTGGTTCACCTCCCCGCTATCAGCAGATGCAGAGAGGCTGCCGGGTCCCGGGACTTGTTCTCTTGGTCCCACCTGACCCTGGGAGCCCAGTCGCCGGCCCCGCTGCGGGAAGGGCATTGGGGGTCTGAACACCCCAGGTTCGAATCCTGACGCAGGCCCTACCTGGCCGTGTGAGATGACCTCATTGTTTCCTTCCCCCGAGCCTCGGTTTTCTCATCTGTGAAATGGGGGCGAGTCTTGCCTGGGGATTCAATGGTGTCACTTTGGTAACGGGGCGCCTGAGCTGCACAGTAGTTGAACGACTCTATCCTCCCTTCCCCCAGCGTCGTGAACCGTTAGGGGAATTGAACATGGAACCTCAAACCCACATCTCCCAAACAGCTGCCACAGAGAAGTAACCCAAGCGGGCAGAAGTCCCCGGTCATGGTGGCCACTGATAGTCTGCAGCTGGCACCAGCGTGCCTGGCCCTGTGTTTTCTCATTTTGTCCTCGGAGCTGCCCTGAGGGTGGCAGCTGTCCCCTTGTCTTGCAGATGGGGAAACTGAGGCACAACGGAGGGAGGAGAACTGGGAAGGACAGGCTTTTTCTCAGGTTAACGGAAGTGTCGTTTCTGGACAGGACGTGTTCTCTGCACTCGTGGACGCTGCACCCAGGCCCAGCCTCACGGGGGCGGGGGGCATCACTTAGGGGCCCACAGTCCGAAGGGGCTGTGCCTAGATGAACGCTTTATGTGTTTTTGAGACAGAGTCTTGCTCTGTCACCCCGGCTGGAGTGCAGTGGCGTGATCTCAGCTCACTGCAACCTCCACCTCCTTGGGTCAAGCGATTCTCCTGCCTCAGCCTCCGGAATAGCTGGGATTACAGGCATATGCTACCATGCTTGGCGGCTGGTTTTTGTATTTTTAGTAGAGACAGGGTTTCAGCGTGTTGGCCAGGCTAGTCTTGAACTCCTGACCTCAGGTGATCCACACGCCTTGGCCTCCCAAAGTGCTGGGTTACTGTATCCAGCCTGGAAATTCTCAATAACGTTTGAACGAGGACAACCCCACTGTTTCATTTTGCACAGGGTGCTGCAGTTCGTAGCTGGATTATCAGCCACGACGTAGCCGGAAGGCCGCTTCCCACAGTGGCCGGGAAGATGTTATCGGCCGGGTCACATTTTTGCTGCTTAAGAGCTGTGTGACTTTGGAGAAGTCACTTTCTCTGGATGGCACCCCCAGACTCCTCTCCATGGCCCGCTGGCCTCGCCTGTCCTCCTTTGTCCGTTCCACTCCACGCACACCCAGCCTCCTCCCGTTCCCACCTCCAGGCACTTGGCCTTGCTCCGCCAGGAGGTTTCTGACCGGAGCCTACCCTGTCATTGCCTCCGGCACCCGTTTCTGCTTTCCCTCATGACTGCGCTCCGTCTGCAACCTCTTTAGGACCTCAGCTCTGCAACACCCCAGCCACCCCCCCAGATCAGCCTGAGATGAGACCCTGGGAGCTGCCGCCTGGCCTGCGTGTACTGGCACTGGGGCGTCTGATGACCCTGATCGGGCAGGTAATGGTGGGAAAGCCCCGCCTCGGCAGCTCACAGCGAGGGCCCCGTCCGTGGTCCTGCTCCTGGAACGCTCGGAGCGGGTGCTGCTGCAGAGAGAGGCAGACACAGTGACCGTCGCCTTAGCCTGTAGCTCGGCTCACTCTGCCCTTGGGCAGGGAGGCCAGGAGGCTGGGTTCCCAGCGGAAGTGCCGTGTGCTGTCAGGTCCTCACTCACCCTGTGTGAGCTGGTGAATGTCCAAAGTGTCTGGCAAGAAGCCGTAAGGCCCAGGCGCGGTGGCTCACATCTGGAATCCCAGCACTTTGGGAGGCCGAGGTGGGTGGGTCACCTGAGGTCAGGAGTTCGAGACCAGCTTGACCAACATGGTGAAACCCTACTAAAAATACAGTCAGCCGTGGTGGCGGGTGCCTGTAGTCCCAGCTACTCGGGAGGCTGAGGCAGGAGAATCGCTTGAACCCGGGAGGCGGAGGTCGCAGTAAGGCAAGATCGCACCATTGCACTCCAGCCTGGGTGACAGAGTGAGCCTCTGTCTCAAAACAACAACAACAAAACCCAGTAAGGAATGGCTTTGAGGGTGGCGTCTCTGAGGAACTGCCTTCAAGCCAGGGTTCTGAGGACAGGTGTCAGAAGGTCACGGAACTCTACAGCAGTCTGTGAGGTTTCCAGTCTCTTGGGGAGAAAGAGAGAGACCCAAAGGGTCTGGGGACCCCCCCAAAAGTGTGCAGTGGTTGGGCTGGATGATTTTAAGAGTCAGCCAGTGGCCGGGCATGGTGGCTCATGCCTGTAATTCCAACGCTTTGGGAGGCTGAGATGGGAGGATTGCTTGAGGCCAGGAGTTCGAGTCCAGCTTGGCAACATAGGAAGACTCCATCTCTACAAAAAGTAAAGAAAAAAAAAAAAAAAGCCGGGCGCGGTGGCTCAGGCCTGTAATCCCAGCACTTTGGGAGGCCGAGGCGGGTGGATCACGAGGTCGAGAGATCGAGACCATCCTGGTCAACATGGTGAAACCCCGTCTCTACTAAAGATACAAAAAATTAGCTGGGCATGGTGGCGTGTGCCTGTAATCCCAGCTACTCAGGAGGCTGAGGCAGGAGAATTACCTGAACCCAGGAGGTGGAGGTTGCGGTGAGCCGAGATCGCGCCATTGCACTCCAGCCTGGGTAACAAGAGCGAAACTCCGTCTCAAAAAAAAAAAAAAAAAAAAAAGCCCAGTGTAGTGGTGTGCACCTGCAGTCCCAGCTACTCAGGAGGCTGAGGTGGGAGGATCACTTGAGCCCAGGAGTTTGAGGCTGCAGTGAGCTGGGATCCTGTCCCACTGCACTCTGAGCAACAGAGCGAGACCCTGTCTCTAAAAACAAAAAGAACAGAACCCACCCTGATGGTTGTTGGACACAGTGCGTGTGTGGCCAGACAGCTGGAGAAGTTACTGGGGAGCCCACGAGGAGTGGGCCCGGCTTTCTTTGAGGGATCAGGTTTAGCGCTCGAAGCCTCCAAGTTCGAATTGTCCTTTATCTGCTTGCTCAGTGTGACCCTGGGGCGCTGGTTTTACCCTCTGGGGCCTCAGTGTTCTCATCCGCAAAATGGGGGTGAGACTGTCTCTTGGGTAGAAGCATCTTGGTATTGGAAGGATCGATGGTAGGCGTGCTTGGAGTAAACCCCAAACTGGCTCAAATATCATACAGCACGGCATGATGATCCGTGCCCTCTGGAAGCAAGGTTGGGGGACCTGCCTATGGGGCTGGGGGCGCTGGGGAGCGGCTGTGTCCGGGGGTATTGAGCCGTGCTTGGAGCCCACGCACTGCAGTGTGGAGAGCGGGTTGGTGGCAGCCTGCGGCGAGCCCTGGGCAGACCGAATCGCAGGCCAGGCTGCTGCACTGGCAGGGGCTGCCCCGGGACCACCTCTGCCTCGATGGGGAAACTGAGTCGTACCAACATGGACAGAACCCTCAGCAGGTGTGGAGGGTGAGTTATGACTTTCTAGGTCTGCGTTGAGGTCAGTCTGCAGGGTCTTTGGACTCTGTATCCAGTGCTCTGCTGCCCCTTGCCTAAGGACTTGCCTGCCTCCCTCCCTCCCTCCCTCCCTCCCTCCCTCCCTCCCTCCAATCCCTCCCTCCCTCCCTCCCTCCCTCGCTCCAATCCCTCCCTCCCTCCCTCGCTCCAATCCCTCCCTCCCTCCCTCCAATCCCTCCCTCCCTCCAATCCCTCCCTCCCTCCAATCCCTCCCTCCAATCCCTCCCTCCCTCCAATCCCTCCCTCCCTCCCTCCCTCCAATCCCTCCCTCTCTCCCCTCCCTCCCTCCCTCCCTTGCTTTCTTGCTCTCTCTCTCCTTCCTTCCCTTCCCTTCCTTCCTCTTTTTTTCTTGTATTTTTTCCTTTCCTTTCTTCTTTTCTTTTCTTTTTTTCTTTTTCTTTCAGTAAGGCCCCACTTGTCACCAAGGCTGGAGTGCAGTGGCGCGATCTTAGCGGGGATCCTCCCGCCCCAGCCCGGGGAAGTGCCGTGATTACAGGCTGGAGCCACCGTGCCCAGCCAGTACTTGATACGTTGTGTTTAAACCCGTTCTCTTTTAAAACGAAAAGAAAACTTTGTCTCGCTCTTGTGAACGGGGAAACCTGGTATGTCCTTGAAGGCACAACCTTAAAAATAAATGTGATAAGAACAGAACAGGGGCATTAAATTCTCGCTGCTCTCGTCTCTGTTCCAGGCTGAAAGCTGAGGCCCGATCACCCCTCCGGTGTTCAGGACACCTTAGCGCCCACCTGCGGCGTTCTTCCTTAAGCCCAGCACACAGTGACCCCCCTTGCTGGGGCAGTCAATGTTTTATTTTGTTTTTTTGAGACCGAGTCTTGCTCTGTTGCCCAGGCTGGAGTGCACTGACCGAATCTCAGCTCACTGCAACCTCCGCCTCCCGGGTTCAAGTGATTTTCCTGCTTCAGCCTCTGGAGTGGCGGGGATTACAGGGATTACAGGGACCATGTCCTGCTAATTTTTGTATTTTTAGTAGCGATAGGGTTTCACTGTATTGGCCAGGCTGGTTTCGAACTCCTGACCTCAAGTGGTCTGCCTGCCTCGGCCTCCCAAAGTGCTGGGATTACAGGCGTGTGAACCACCACACCTGGCCCGGTGTTACTGAATGTGGTCACAACTGTTCGGGGCGTCTCCCGGACTTCCTGGGAGGCTGGGCCCCTTCTGCCCTCGGCCTGAGTTTCTTGGACTGAGCGTTGCTTCGCCACGGCCTGGGGAGAAGGTGATTTCTTCCCGAATTCAATTAATGAGCCTATTAAAAGCTATTTATTTTCCCTGACAGTTGTTTACTGAGGAGAAGGGGATGAATTGGCCGGTATCCTCAGCAGACAGGAGGGAGGCCGAATGGGGGTGCCTGGTGGTTCCGCCCCGCGTGTGGGGAGCACCGACTGCCGTGGGGGCTCGTCCTTGAGAGCGTGTGCTTGGCTCGGGGCCATTGCTTCTGACCTTGGAGTCTTCTGCGCGGGGGATGTTGGGACGAGTGAAACCATCGTGGTGTGGAGGCAGGGGGCTGGCCCCAATGACTTCCTGGTTAAAATCTCTCAGATGCACTGGTTAAGACCCAAGACCTGGCCCCATGGCCCGCATGAGATATTGTGGTGGGATCTCCCGATGTCCCATCCTATCCCTTCCTCTATAGCAGTTGAACTTTACAATTTTTATCTAGGCACATGGCCACCTAGGGGAAAACCAACATTTCCCAGTGTACCTTGCAAGCTGTCTGCTGTGTGATTCAGTGCTGACCCGTGGGATAAGCGAGCAGGTTTTTCTGGAAACGCCTTTCAAGAGAACTGGCACATGCTCCTCTCTGTCAGCTGGAATATGGAGATGATGGCAGGTGCTCAGGCAGCCACATTGGACCATGAGGCAGGTGTGATGGATAAGACTGGGGGATCAAAGAGATGGAAGGGGCCTGAGCCCCAGTGATTGGCGGGAAGGGCACATAGCCCTGAGTGGCCAACCTGGCAGCTTCCCTTATGTGAAAAGAGAAATCACTCCTTGCTTGTGCTTTTTCTGGCATTTGCAATTCAGCTGCATCAGAATGGTGACAGTACGTGAACCTTGGGACACCTCCTGGGGATGTGGCCCTCCTGGGGACGTGGCCCTCCTGGGGACGTGGCCCTCCTGGGGGTGTGGCCCTCCTGGGGATGTGGCCCTCCTGGGGATGTGGCCCCCCTGGGGGATGTGGCCCTCCTGGGGATGTGGCCCTCCTGGGGGATGTGGCTCTCCTGGGGGATATGTCTCCTGGGAATGTGGCCCTCCTGGGGATGTGGCCCTCCTGGGGACGTGGCCCTCCTGGGGGATGTGGCCCTCCTGGGGGATGTGGCCCCCCTGGGGATGTGGCCCTCCTGGGGATTTGGCCCTCCTGGGGGATGTGGCCCTCCTGGGGATGTGGCCCCCCTGGGGATGTGGCCCTCCTGGGAGATGTGGCCCTCCTGGGGATGTGACCCTCCTGGGGGATGTGGCCCTCCTGGGGATGTGGCTCTCCTGGGGATGTGACCCTCCTGGGGGATGTGGCCCTCCTGGGGATGTGACCCTCCTGGGGGATGTGGCCCTCCTGGGGATGTGACCCACCTGGGGGATGTGGCCCTCCTGGGGGATGTGGCCCTCCTGGGGATGTGACCCACCTGGGGGATGTGACCCTCCTGGGGGATGTGGCCCTCCTGGGGATGTGACCCACCTGGGGGATGTGACCCTCCTGGGGGATGTGGCCCTCCTGGGGATGTGGCTCTCCTGGGGATGTGACCCTCCTGGGGGATGTGGCCCTCCTGGGGATGTGACCCTCCTGGGGGATGTGGCCATCCTGGGGATGTGACCCACCTGGGGGATGTGGCCCTCCTGGGGGTGCAGCTCTCCTGGGGATGTGGCTCTTGTTGCCCTTGTGCTCCAGAGACCCCAGACTCGTTTTCCAAACAGTGTGAGGATGAGGATAATGGTGAGTGGCCAAGTGGGACGGATTTTGATAACGGCCCCAGCTCTAGCTGAGTGCCTCCTGGTCCTGTTGAATCGGCACAGCCCTGTGAGATGCCTACGGCCGCTGCCCCACTTTCTCAGATAAGGAAACCGAGGCTCAGAGAGGGGATGTGACTCGTGGGGGGTCACACAGCAAGTAGGGTTGAGCTAGGATTGGGCGGACCTCACACTTTGTGGCAGAGCCCCATCCCAACACGTCAGGGCCTCCCCCTTTCTCCCTGTTGGTCACCACCTCCTCTTCCTCTTCCTCCATTGCGGCCATCAGATCTGGCCCTGGGCTAATCAGCCGCCTCCAGCCTGGGACAGGCCAACAGGGGCGTGAGAGTGAAAACGGTGTCCGCTCCCGGATGCAGAGCGCTCCCAGGCACAGGGTCTCCCCAGCTTCCTGCTAGGGGAAGCAGGTTTCAGGTTCAAAGTGCAGAGCCCAAGACCTAAAAATAACGCAAGCCAATGTGCATTGAGCACTTAGTGTGTGCCAGACACGCGCTGAGTACTGTACACAGGCCAGCTTGCTTTCTTTTTTCTTTTTTCTTTTTTGAGACAGAATCTCCGTCTCCCAGGCTGGAGTGCAATGGCATGATCTCGGCTCACTGCAACCTCCGCCTCTCGGGTTCAAGCGATTCTCCTGTCTCAGCCTCCCTAGTAGCTGAGATTACAGGCGCCTGCCACCACACCTGGCTAATTTTTGTATTTTTCATAGAGACGGGGTTTCACCATGTTGGTCAGGCTGGTCTTGAACTCCTGACCTCGTGATCTGCTCATCTTGATCTCCCAGAGTGTTGCGATTACACTTTGGTGTGAGCCACTGCGCCTGGCCTCTTTTTTTTTTTTTTGAGGCAGGGTCTTGCTCTGTCGCCCAGGCTGGAGTACAGTGTTGCAGTCTCGGCTCACCACAGCCTCCATCTCCTGGGTTCAAGTGATTCTCCTGCCTCAGCCTCCCAAGCAGCTGGGATTACAGGTGCGTGCCACCACACTGGCTAATTTTTGTATTTTTAGTGGAGACGGGCTTTCACTATGTTGGCCAGGCTGGTCTCAAACTTCTGAGGTCAAGCAGTCTGCCGGCTTTGGCCTCCCAAAGTGCTGGGATTACAGGCGTGAGCCACCGCACGCAGCCTTCAATTTTCCATTTCTGGTCTGTTCTGTGCCTCCACTTGGTCCAGTTCCCATCATTACCTGGACCAGCACGGTCCCCTCTGCTCTGGTGTGACTCCAGCCGTCATCCTCACAGCCTGTCCTCCTATAATGACATCTGTCAGTGCCTGAGTCACGTCTCGTCACTCCTCTGCCTGCAGCCCTTCATGGCTCTCACCTCTCTCGGGGGAAACCCGAAGTCCTCCCTGCAGCCTGCCAGCCTGGCACGACTGGCTCAGTTCCTTTCCTGCCATCCCCTCCTCCCTCTCTCCCCATCCTCCCTCTCTCCCTGTCCCCCCTCTCTCCCTGTCCCCCCTCTGTTCCCCTCCCCCCTCCCCCCCCGCTCATCCCCCCCTGCCCATCACCCCGTACCCCCCTCTCCTCCCATGCCCCCCTCTCCCCGGTCCCCCTGTCTCCCAGTCCCCCCTCTCTCCCGGTCCCCCCTCTCCCCTGGTTCTCCCCGTCCCCCCTTCCCCCTCTCCCTATCCCCCCTCTGCCCATACCCCCTCTGCCCATACCCCCACACCCCCCTCTCCCCCTGTACTCCCCTCTCCCCCGTTGCCCCCCCTCTACCGTTGCCCCCTCTCTCCCGGTCCCCCTCTCCCCCAGTTCCCCCGACCCCCCTTCCCCCTCTCCCCATCCCCCCTCTGCCCATCCCCGCATACCCCCTTTCCCCCTGTACCCCCCTCTCCCCCGTTCCCCCCTCTCCTGGTCCCCCCTCTCTCCCGGTCCCCCTCTCCCCTGGTTCTCCCATCCCCCCATTCCCCCTCTCCCTGTCTCCCCATCCTCCCTCTGCTCCAGCCACACAGGCCTCCTCGCTATTCCTCCAACATGCCAGGCACAGCCCCACCCCAGGGCATTTGCACGGGCTGTGCCCTCTGATGCTTTTCCCCAAAATGGACATAGCTTCCTCCCTGGTGTCCTTCACGTCTCAGGTCACTTTTAAGCGAGGCCTCCCCAGTCACCCTGTTTAATCCTGCAGCCCGCACCGCCACGCAGCGCCCCGTCTTCCCCTCTGCGGCCCTCTTTCACTGGAAGCCCTCGCCACCGTCTCTCTGTTGAATGCTTTTTCTGTCGTTTGTTTTTTTGAGATGGGCTCTCACTCTGTCGCCCAGGCTGGAGGGCAGCGGCGTGATCTCGGCTCACTGCAGCCTCCGCCTCCCGGGTTGAAGCAGTTCTCCTGCCTCAGCCTCCTGGGTAGCTGGGACCACAGGCGTGTGCCAGCACACCCCGGGGAATGTTTTTGTATTTTTAGTATAAACGGGGTTTTGCCGTGTTGGTCTGGCTAGTCTCGAACTCCTGACCTCAAATGATCTGCTCGCCTCGGCCTCCAGAGTGCTGGGATTACAGGCGTGAGCCTCCACGCCCGGCCTCCAATGCTTTGTACCCATTATGTGCTTGTCTCCTGCCCCTGTGCCCACAGCAGTCGGCACACAGTAGGGCTCCAGGCGTACGTTTGCCTAAATAGCTGTCCCTTCCCGGGGAAGAAATGAGGCTCCAGGGTGCCGCGGTCCTTCTGCGGGCTGGTGGCAGTGCTTGCAGGGAGCAGGTGGCTTCCACGCTGTCGCTCTTAACCACCCCCAGCCCGGGAGTCGGCCAGTCGGGGTGGGCCCGAGCCGGTCCCCGCGGCTGCTGCTTCTCCCACCCCCGCGTTCTCACCTCAGCCTCCAGAAATAGCCCCTTCAAAATAGCCACGTCCCCGAGTTCCGGGGCCGCTGCCTGCCCACGGACGTGGTGCTGCGCTGACGGGCCAGCCTCCTGCGTGCTGCGGGGTGTTTTAAAAATACAGCTGGTGTGAGGTGATTTTACCTCCCTTTTAAGCCTGAAAAAGCTCAGCCACCAACAGGACTGTGTGTCGGTGTGGGTACTCCAGCGAGGCCCTGCCGCGAGGGCGTCTGCTGGGCAGAGCCAGGGAGGGATCTGCCCAGGCGGGGATCGCGGCCCTGCCGTTCTCTGTCTGGTTGGGAAGTCCCAGATTTGAGGCTCTCAGCGCTGCCTCTTGCCGGCTCTGTGACCTCTGGCAATGGATGAAACCTCTCTGAGCCTCAGTTTACCCATTTGGAAATGGGGACAATTTCAGGGTTTGGATAAATGGTTAAGTTTCTCTGGGCCTCAGTTTACATGTTTGAGAAATGGAGACATCTCAGGGTTTGTGTAAATAGCTGAACTCAGCCTCAGTTTGCCCATCTGGAAATGGAGGCCATTTGAGGGCTTGGATAAATGGTTCTATTTCCCTGAGCCTCAGTTTACCTGTTAGTAAAATGGGGACATCTTTGGGCAAATGGCTGAAATTCTCAGCCTCAGTTTACCCATCTGGAAATGGAGACGGCTTTGGGTCTTTGATAAATGATTCCATTTATCTGAGCCTCAGTTTACCTGTTTGTAAAATGGGGACATCTCAGGACTTGGGCAAATGGCTGAGCCTCTCAGCCTCAGTTTACCTATCTGGAAATGGAGAGGGTTTTGGGGCTTGGGTAAATGGTTCTATTTCCCCGGGCCTCAGTTTACAGTTTACCCGTTTATAAGAGGGGGATATCTCAGGGTTTGCACAAATAGCTGAACTCAGCCTCAGTTTACCCACCTAGAAATGGGGACCATTTGGAGGGTTGGATAAATGGTTCTATTTCTCTGAGCCTCAGTTTACCTGTTTGTAAAATGGGGACATCTTTGGACAAATGGCCGAACTTCTCAGCCTCAGTTTACCTGTCTGGAAATGGGACATCTGAGGCTTTTCCACACTGGGCCTGGCACACCGTGGTAATGACCCTGCCGCCTCTCTGAGGTAAGGGTTTAGTGAATCTAGCGTTGGCTCTGAGCCTGCCCCTTCTAGGCGGTAGGTCCTTCAGGAAATCACTTCCCCCTTGAGGGACTCGGTTTTCCTCATCCCTAAAATGGGCCTGTGTCACTGGGTCGGGAAATGTCAGGGAGAGGAAGCATGGCTGCTCTTTTCCCAGGCTGGAATCCTCTGTAGTCGTTACGTTTCCCTCTTAATTTATTCTTTTTATTATTATTATTTATTTATTTTTTTCTTGAGGCAGAGGCTTGCTCTGTCGCCCAGGCTGGAGTGCAGTGGCGTGGTTAGAACTCACTGCAGCCTCGACCTCCCAGGCTCAGGTGACCCTCCTGCCTCAGCCTCTCAAGGAGCTGGAACTATAGGTGCGCACCACCATGCCTGGCTCCTTTTTTAAAAAATGTTTTGTAGTGCCAAGGTCTTGTTATGTAGCCCAGGCTGGTCTCGCGCTCCAGGGCTCAAGTGGTCCCAGTGCCGGGATTACAGGCGTGAGCCACCTCTCATTCATTCAGACTGTGTTGATTAGTGGCCAAAAACCAGATTCTAGGGCCAGGTGGCCTGGCTCTGTCCCTTAGTAGCTGTGACTCCACCTCTCTGGGTCCCCTTCCTTATGTGGGAAATGAGAACGGTGTCCCCTACCGCCCAGGCTCCTGGGGAGGAGCTAGTGAGTTCATAGGTGGAGGCCGTCAAGGCAGGGCTGGGCTCAGCGTAAAAGGAATCCAGGCCGGGCGCGGTGGCTCACGCCTGTGATCCCAGCACTTTGGGAGGCTGAGGCGGGTGGATCATGAGATCAGGTGTTCGAGACCCTCCTGACCACATGGCAAAACCCCATCTCTACTAAAAATACAAAAAATCAGCCAGATGTGGTGGTGGGCGCCTGTAATTCCAGCTACTCGGGAGGCTGAGGCGGGAGAATCACTTAAACCTGGGAGGCGGAGGTTGCAGTGAGCCGAGATTGCGCCACTGCACTCCAGCCTGGGCGACAGAGTGAGACTCTGTCTAAAAAAAAAAAAAATCCATTTATTTGCTAAACGTTCATCAGGCTGTCCACATGGCAGCCCCTTCCAGAGCCGGGTAAGCCAAGCGGTCAGTGCTGGAGTCCGCCTGCGTGTGTCTGGCTTCAGGGTGCCTGCATCCCCCTCTCTCACTGGGGCAGGGATGAGACCTGCTGGAGGGACCTGCTGAGGCCGCGGCCACTGGCTGCCGCCCCTGCTTCCTGCTGTGTCACAGCAGGTGCTGAGCCACCGGATGGCAGAGGGCAGGGCCTGGCTCGCCAACAGGGACACGAAGGCCCCAGCTGCATGGAGTAGGCGTGGAGGCTTCCGCCGCCAGACCCGGGGTCCGCCTCCAAAGTTGTGCTTTCCATCGTCTGTGGGGGTTTCTCGGGGACCTGCCGTCCACCGGGCTCTGTGCCGGGACCCTGCAGGAATGAAGGGGATGGCTTTGTGGACCAAGGAGAGATGACGGGCAGAATACCATACGTCGCATGTCAAACGTGATCAGAGAAAGTGGTAAAGGAGAAAAGGGGGCTCAGGAGGGAGGCGTCAGGGTTGTCATTTTAAATGGCATTGTAGAACTGGCTCCAGGGAGGAGGTGATGCTTGAGCAAAGTCTTGGTTGGGGTGAGGAGGGACCAAATAGACGTATGAGGAAAGAGCGTTCCAGGCAGAGGGCACAGCACGTGCAAAGGCCCTGGGGCAGGACCGCACCGGGCGTGCTGGAGGAACAGCGAGGAGGCCCCTGTGGCCGGAGCCCAGTGAGTGATGGGGAGGGGAGAGAAGGGGAGGGAGAGGATGGTTTAGGTCATGCAGGGTCTTGTGGGCTGCGGGGAGAATCTGGGCCTTGAACCTGAGTGAGGTGGGAACTATGGAGGACTGTGGGCAGAGGAGGGACAGGGCCTGACTCAGATACTCACGGTTGATGCCAGGGATGGACCAGGTGGAGCTGTGGTGGGTGGTGGCGAGAAGCAGCCAGTGGATTTTGGATGCTTTTTTTTTTGACATGGAGTGTCGCACTGCTGCCCAGGCTGGAGTGCAGTGGCGCGATGTCAGCTCACAGCAACCTCCACCTCCCGGGTTCAAGTGATTCTCCTGCCTCAGCCTCCTGAGTAGCTGGGATTACAGGCATCCGCCACCATGCCCGGCTACTTTTTGTGTTTTTACTAGAGACAGGATTTCACCATGTTGGCCAGGCTGGTCTCGAACTCCTGACCTCAAGAGATCCGCCCACCTCTGCCTTCCAAAGTGCTGGGATTATAGGCGTGAGCCACCGCACCCAATCAGGCTCAGCTATTTATTTGTTTACCCAGCTGTTTTCTCAGTGTCTGCTCTGCATGAGGCGTTGTTTTGGGTAGATGGTTTCACGGTGTGGGTTGCCAGGCCTTGGTGTTTGGGCCGTGGGCAGGAGCCTCGGCCACAGTCGGTGTCCTTTTTGGCTCCCTTGGAACTGACGTCTCAGCGTGGCTGGGAGGAAGACCCCAGGGCAGTGGGGCGGCTGCCCTTGGGAGGTGCCAGCTTCCCGCTTCCTGGGAGAGCAAGGAGTGGTGCCACGTGCAGAACCTAAATCAGGACCCAGCGCAGTGGCTCGCGCCTGTCATCCCAGCACGTTGGGAGGCCGAGGCAGGCAGATCACTTGAGGTCAGGAGTTCAAGACCAGCCTGGCCAACATGGCGAAACCCCGTCTCTCCTAAAAATACAAAAATTAGCCAGGTGTGGTGATGGGCACCTGTAATCCCAGCTTCTTGGGAGGCTGAGGCAGGAGAATCCCTTGAACCCGGGAGCAGACGTTGCAGTGAGCTGAGATCGCACCATTGCACTCCAGTCTGGGCAACAGAGCGAGACTCTGTCTCAAAAGAAAAAAAAGAAACAAAACCCCAATCGGGAAATCTGGGGCAAGACGCATTCAGGAGACCTGGACTCGGGACGCAGGACTTTTCAGGGAACATGAACCATTGTTTTACTTACATTTTCCATTTATGTATGTAGTTCAGGACAGAAAAGTGTTCCAAACCTGTGTCCAAAAGAGAGTTTAAAAAGCCCTTTCACACAGCAGCTCGTCTGTAATCCCAGCACTTTGGGAGGCCGAGGCTGGAAGATTGCTTGGGGCCAGGAGTTCCAAATCAGGCGGGACAGTATAGCAAGACCCTGTCTCTGCAAGAAACGTAAAAAATTCACTTTGGGAGGCCGAGGTGGGCATATCACAAGGTCAAGTGATCGAGACCATCCTGGCCAACATGGTGAAACCCCATCTTTACCAAAAATACAAAAATTAGCTGGGCGTGGTGGCATGTGCGTGTAATCCCAGCTACTCGGGAAGCTAAGGCAAGAGAGTCGCTTGAACCCGGGAGGCAGAGGTTGCAGTGAGCCGAGATCACCCCACTGCACTCCAGCCTGGGCGACAGAGGGAGACTCTGTCGCAAAAAAAGGAAAAAAAAAAAAAGCCAGGTGTCATGGCATGTGCCTGTGGTTCCAGCTCCTCAGGAGGCTGAGGTGGGAGGATCACTTGGGGCCAGGAGGTCCAGATCAGGCAGGGCAACATAGCAAGACCCCATCTCTGCAAAAAATTTTAAAAATTAGCCAAGTGTGATGCTGTACGCCTGTGGTCGCAGCTCATCAGCAGGCTGAGGCGAGAGAATTGCTTGAGCCCAGGAGGTCGTGGCTGTGGTAAGCCATAAAGTGCCGACGCATTCCAGTCTTGGTGATAGTATGAGACTCTGTCTCAAAAAAAAAAAAAGCGCCCTTTCAAATAAAAATTCTCCATATTAAGAAAATTCAGACTAGTTTAATTGGTAGTTTTTTTTTTCTTCTTTTCCAATAAAATATGGAAATTGCTAGAGATTGATAAGGGAGGGGAGTAGAGAATGGGAGGCTCTGGGCATGAATGATGGGAGGTGAAGTCAGGGAAGGCTTCCTGGAGGAGGTGGAGGCTGCTCTAAGAAGTGAAGCTAGAGTAGGAGTTAACTGGGCAGCGAGGGGAGAGAAGGGTATTCTAGGCAGATGGAACAGCATGGGCGAAAGCTTCCCACACATGGTCTTTGTGAAGCATTAGTTGTTTTACTTTGTGGCCTGCACTGGGCCCAGCGCATAGTAGGTGCTCACTGAATGCAAATGGTAGCTGTCAGTTAGTGGACACTGCCCTCAGTCCCGAATCTGAATGATGCCATGTGGTTGTTGCCTTCCAGCAACTGCATTCTGAATGACCCAAGGCTCAGAGGTTTGAGCTTCATCTGAAGCCCCTGAACCACTCGCCTACTGAGCAGGGATAACGTGTGACGTCTCGAATCTTCATCTCCCTGCCCTGGCTACTAACAAGGCTCCGTCGTCAGGCACACAGTGGGCTCACAGATTGAGAGGTGGTGGAGAAAAAGCTGGGTGCAGTGATTCGTGCCTGTAATCCCAGGCACTTCGGGAGGCCAAGGCAGGAGGATTGCTTGAGCCCAGGAGTTCAAGACCAGCCTGGGCAACATAGTGAAATCCCATCTCAAAAAAAAAAAAAAAAAAAAAAGTTAAAAACATAAAATAAAAAGAAAGGTGGAGAAACCTATATCAAACTGACAGTAAAGAAAACCTGGGGAGTTGATCAGCTCTCGAACAAAGAAGGCTAACGTTAGAATGGGCCACCTTCAGGCACAGTGGGATCCAGGGGCTCAAACCAGAAAAGCAGATCCAGAGAAATGGAGCCATTTACCTGAGGCTGCACAGCTCAGAGGAGGCCAAATCACGATTCAGATTCTAGGTTGCTTGGAATCCAAAGTCTGTGCTACTCAGCATGGCTCAAAAAGTTGACCCAGGTCAGGGAGTCATGACCCCATCTTACTGAGGTTTATGGAAGGGAGATGACGTGCTTGACGTCACACAGTGTTCAAGGAGCAGAGACTGACTGAACTCACGCCGAACCTGTGGTCTTTTTTTTTTTTTTTTTTGAGATGGAGTCTCACTCTTGTTGCCCAGGCTGGAGTGCAGTGGCGCGATCTCAGCTCACTGCAAAGTCCGCCTCCCGGGTTCAAGCGATTCTCCTGCCTCCTGAGTAGCTGGGACCACAGGCGCACACCACCACGCCCAGCTAAATTTTTTTTGTATTTTTAGTAGAGACGGGGTTTCACCGTGTTAGCCAGGATGCTCTCGGCCTCCTGACCTTGTGATCCACCCGCCTCGGCCTCCCAGACTGCTGGGATGATGCATGAGCCACCGCGCCCTGCGGAAACTTGTGGCCTGGATTGATTGAGTGGTTGAGACAGGATCTTGCTGTGTTGCCCAGGCTGGAACGCAGCGGCTCCGATCATACCTCACTGCAGCCTCTACCTCCTGGGCTCAAGCAAACCTCCCACCTCAGCCCACAGAGTCGCTGGGACCAAGACACATGCCACCATGCCTGGCTAAGTTTTTGTGTGTTTTCTTTGTAGAGATAGAGCCTCGCTATGTTGCCCAGGCTGGCCTTGAACTGCTGGGCTCAAGCACATCGCCCGTCTGAGGCTCCCAAAGTGCTGGGATTACAGGTGTGAGCCACTGTGCCCGAGGAGCCTGTGGTCTCGGAACCACGTGGTAGGTTCCTCCTTAAGCACAGCTTGAACGATGGGTTGGTTCCGCTGAGGCAGGAAGAAAAGGCTCTCCGGAGGCCACCTTGACCTCGGGCCAGGCCTTCCCCAGCCCCCGCCTGCCGCCTGTCCCCGGTGGTCCTGACATTTCCCATCCTCTTGATAAACACATCACACGGAGACAGGTAGGGAGGTCCCCGCCGACTCCGGCTCGGTGCCAGCCGTGGGCCCCGGCCAGGCCTGCCCGTCTCTGTCACAGGCGGAAATGAGACTGGCAGCCGATGGTTCTCCGGAGAGCCGGCCGCCTCGCTGCCCAGCACCCGATTTCCTGCGCGTCTGCGGTGACCGTGTGGATTCCCCAGCAAGCGTCGTCCCCGCGTCTCTGTGCACTGGGCCACTCTTGAGTCCCACCACCCTCGCCTCGAGACGGCCCTGTCTCTGCTCCCTCTGACCTTGAACATCTCTGGGGCGTTTATTAGGCGTCCACTGTATATGCCAGGCATTGGGCTTAGGCTGTCAGCAAGCATTGTCACTAAGTCCTGAGGCCGAGGTGGGTGGATCACCTGAGGTCAGGAGTTCGAGACCAGCCTGGCCAACACGGTGAAACCCCGACTCTACTAAAAATACAAAAAATTAGCCAGGCGTGGTGGCGGGCGTAATCCCAGCTACTCGGGAGGCCGAGGCAGCAGAATCACTTAAACCTGGGAGGTGGAGGTTGCAGTGAGCCGGGATTGTGCCACTGCACTCCAGCCTGGGCAACAGAGTGAGACTTGTTTTAAAAAAAAACAAGAAAAGAAAGGAAAAATAAATAAATGCTAGGCTTTGGGGTGGAGTAGCCTGGACTCTTGTCTCCCTTCTGCTGCTGCCGTGCTGTGTGACCTTGGACAAGTGTCTTGACCTCCCTGATGCTCAGTTCCTCATCTGTAAAGTGGAGACAGTTGAGATTCAACGTGTGTAAAGGACCTTGGGCCGTGCCTGGCACGCAGTTCGTGACCTGTACGTGGCAGTTAGTGTCACTATTGCTGTTCTTTTATTTTTAATTTTTTTAGAGACGGAGTCTTGCTCTGTCATCCAGACTGAAGTACTGTGATGTGATGATAGCTCACTGCAGCCTCCATCTCCTGCGCTCAAGCAGTCCTCCTGCCTTGGCCTCTCAAGTGGCTGGGACTACAGGCATGTGCCACCACGCGGCTAATTTTTATATATATATAAATTTTTGTAGAGATAAAGTCTCATTATGTTGGCCAGGCTGGTCTCAAATTCCTCGGCTCAAATGATCCTCCTGCCTCAGCCTCCCAAAGCACTGGGATTGCAGGTGTGAGCCACCATGCCTGGCCCGGCTGCAATGATTTCAGTACTCACAAGTATCAGCGTATTGCTTCCTCCTCCCGTTCCACACACCCTGTGCCAACCGCTTCACACAGCGCTCTTTCCCTAACAGTACGGGGACGTATGTGTCCAGTGACGCCTTTTTCAAGGCTGTGTACTGTGCCTTCTTTTTCAAAGGGCTGTGTAGTATTCCATCCACGTGCCCGCCCCTGCAACAGACGGGCCCATTTGTGTCTGTTTTTGCTTTCCTGTAAGATGCACTGCAGCGCTCATGCACACACAGGCCTTACACACAAGCAGGAGATACGTGGGGTGTGCATTTCAGTCCTCACTGCCCCTCGCCCGGGAACGCTGCAGGGTGCCTGGAGCTCCATCATTGGCTATTTATTGAGCACCTCCTGTATACCAGGCTCTGATCCTCACAGGGTCAGTTGTTGGGAACAGAGTAATGGAGAAGACAGAGGGAAAAGCCCTGGGGTCGTGCAATGCATCGTGGAAGGACCATAAACAAATAGCGGCTGGGCGCGGTGGCTCAGCCTATAATCCCAGCATTTGGGAGGCCAAGGCGGTGGACTGCCTGAGGTCAGGAATTCGAGACCAGCCTGACCAACACAGTGAAACCCCATCTCCACTGAAAATACAAAGGCCGGGCACGGCGCGGTGGCTCACGCCTGTACTCAAAACACTTTGGGAGGCTGAGACAGGCAGATCACGAGGTCAGGAGATCGAGACCATCCTGACCGACGTAGTGTAACCCCATCTCTACTTAAACACAAAAAATGAGCCGGGCGTGCCTCAGGAGGCTGAGGCAGGAGAATCGCTTGAACCTGGGAGGCAGAGGTTGCGGTGAGCTAAGATTGCACCATTGCACTCCAGCCTGGATGACAGAGCAAGACTCTGTCTCAAATACATACATACATTCATACATAAAAATACAAAAATTAGCCAGGTGTGGTGGTGCGAGCCTGTACCTCAGGAGACTGAAGTGGAAGGATCACTTAAGCCCAGGAGTTCAAGGCTGCAGTGAGTTGAGATTGCATCACTGCACTCCAGCCTGGCTGACAGAGTGAGACCCTGTCTCAAAAAAAAAAAAAAAAAACCCACAAAGCACATAGATCAAAAATGTGTTAAGGATGTACTGTATGCCATTCCTTTAAAAAAATATAGTTGGCTGGGCGCGGTGGCTCACACGTGTGGTCCCAGCACTTTGGGAGGGTGAGGCAGGCGGATCTCTTGAGGTCAGGAGTTCGAAACCAGCCTGGCCAACATGGTGAAACCCTGTCTCTACTAAACATAGAAAAATTAGCTGGATGTGGTGGCAGGCGCCTGTATTCCCAGCTACTCGGAAGGCTGAGGCAGGAGAATCGCTTGAACTTGGGAGGTGGAGGTTGTAGTGAGCCAAGATTGTGCCATTGCACTTCAGCCTGGGTGATAGATCGAGATCAAGATTCCATCTCAAAAGAAAAGGAAAGGACAGAGAAGAGGCTGATGTCAGGGAGGGGCTCCTTCAGCTAGAGAATCAAGACAGGCCTCACAGAAGAAGTGACATTGCAGTAAGACCAGCAGGAATGAGAGAACGCCGTTTGTTGACATCTGAGGGAGGCGTGTTCCAGGCAGAGGGCACAGCTCGTGCAAAGGCCCTGGGGCAGATCCATGCCCGGAGTGTTGGAGGAGCATCGAGGAGGCCCGTGTGGCTGGAGCAGAGTGAGGAGCCGGAGAGAGGGAGGAGGCGAAGGCAGGGAGAGGACGGGGCAGGTCGTGCAGGCCCTTGTGGGGCACCAGGAGGACTTTGGCCTTTACTCCGAGGGAGGTGGGAGCCATGGAGGGCTATGGGCAGAGGAGGACTGGGCCCTGACCCAGGTGCTCAGGCGTGAGCCCTGGCTGCTGCAGAAAGGACAGGCCGTGGGGGATGAGTGCAGATAGTGACAGACCAGGGCAGAGGGGACCGCACAGACCCAGGCCAGGGATGATGGTGCCGGACCAGGACGGGGTGGAGGAGGGGTTGCATTCTTGAAGGATTTTGCGCAAGGGTTGGCTGAATGCTCCACGTGGTTGGCTGCAGGGTGGAGGTGAAGAATGACTCTGGGGCCTCTGTCCTGAACACCTGTGAGGACGGAGAAGATGAGCTGAGGTGGCGAAGATGGTGAGAGAGGCAGAATGGAAACACCCCCCCATTAGCAGGACGCCTGCTGGGGTTCCCACGGGGAGCAGTGGGCTGGTTCTCCCTGGAGACACGGGGTTGGCAGCTCCCGACTTAGCCCATGGGTCAGGTGCTACAAGCGAGCCAGTAGCCCTGGGCAAGGCACTTCCTGTCTGCGGCCTCAGTTTCCCCATCTGAGATAAATAACAGAAGTGGGCCGCGCAGACAGGATCCTGGGAGGGGCTGTGGGCTACACACTTGGGGTTGGATGGGGCTGCAGGTTAGGACAGGAGGGCAGGTCTAGGTTGCAGGCCAGGGGGCTGAAGCCCAGAGAGGTTAAGGCACTTGCCCAAGGCCACACAGCACGTGGCACAGGCTCAACCCCACGAAGGGGCCCGCACACTCTGCTCAACACCAGAGCCAGCCAAAACCCCCTCCCTTCTGTCTCCACCCCCGGAGCTGCGAGCTCCAGTTTTCGGTGGTTTCCAGGCTCCCCTTAGTTCCTACTTGGCACCCGCCTCCCACCTCCGCACTCTCTGAGCCCAGGGCCCAGCGCCAGGCAGGCTGGAGGGCCGGGGGTCTTGGTGAGCATCCTCCACTTTTACACCCAGGGTTCCTTTTGCCTCCCCCTGTACCCCACCAGTGCTCCTGCTAATGAAGGGAGAGGAATGGGAGGGAGCGAGCAAAATTATATACACACGAACATATAAAAATTAGTTTAGGATCCGGGCCAAGAACCACTTGCGCTTGGCCAGGCATTGTGGGTAATTCATTGCTGATTACCATAAAAGCCATAGCCCGGCTGACAGGCGGCTGTGGTGCTTTTGTTTAAGATTCTGATGAATATATAATCTCTCTCCCGGCCTGGAGCCCACGGTTCCCCTACCCTGAAGGCTGCCAGGCCCCAGCCCACCCTGCTCTCTTCCCCCACTGCCAAATGTGAGTCTGCAGGTTCCCTGAGAGGTTGGCAGCCGCCTCTGCCCAGTGGAGTCGGCCCCTGAGACTGTGTCGGTGAAGCTTGGCTTGGCATTCGATGCGAACCAGCAGCCACAGCCAGCCCGGGCCTTGCACTGTGGCCGCTGCCCTGGGCCTGATTCCCTCTCTTCCATGTGGCTGTACCGGGCTTGGCCCCACGCTGGGACTGGGGACACTATACCGACTCATGCAGACGGAGTCCTTGCCCTTAAGGAGTCTGGGGGGACGATGGATGATTAGACAGGCATTTATTCGTGAAGAGTTCCCCTTTCCTGCCCGGGAGATGCAGATTAAAACAACGAGATATCATTTCTCGCCCATCCATTTAGCAAAATTGTTTGAAGCGTGGTATCATCCAGGGTGGCAGCGTCGAGGGGAACCAGGCCCTCCGGGCACCGCTGGCAGGAGATGAAATTGGCATCTCTGCGTCACCATGTCTTTTATTTTTAATGTATTGTTCTGGCCAGATAATGCATACACGTGGGATACGATGGAGGATGCAGAGAAAAATGCATGGTTCCCTCTCCTCTCTCCTTCCCCAGTAGCAGTTTCCTCCCAGAACAGGGGTCAGTAGAGTTTTTCCATAAAGGGACACCTTGTAAATCTTTCCAGCTTCGCTGGCTGGACAGTATCTACTACTCAACTCTGCCATTGAGTGTGAAAGCAGCCATAGACAAATACGTAAACCGGTGGACGTGGCTATGTGCCAATAAAGCTTTATTTATAAAAACAAACGGTGGGCTGGATTTGGCCCCCGATGCAGCGGGTGATAAAAATGGTCTCCGTCTACGCACCGTGGTACAGTCGCCCTGAGCCGAATGTGGCTATTGAGCGTTTGAAATGTGTCCAGTGCAACCGAGGAACTGAGTTTTCAATTTTATTCCGTTTTATTCCATTTAAATTTAACCAGCCACATACGGCTCGTGGCTACCGTTTTGAAGCGTGCAGTTTATCTAGAAATCTTCTGTGAACGTTTAGTGGGCGGCTGGATTTATAGGCCTTTGTTTAACCAAATGGCAGCATCTTTTACACGCTGTCCTGTACCTTGTTTTTTTTTCCCCCCACTTAAAAATATAGTATCTTAAAAGTAATTTTATAATTGTACATCTGGTGTTCCCATTCCTTTTCACAGCTGTGATGCTGATCTCATAACACTAAGAGATACTAATGTCTTTGATCATTATTTGCCTCCTTGTACCTTGTACTGTTTTATTTATTTTTATTTTAGAGGGTCGCTCTTGTTGCCCAGGCTGGAGTGCAATGGCATGATTTTGGCTCACCGCAACCTCTGCCTCCCGGGTTCAAGGGATTCTCCTGCGTCAGCCTCCCGAGTAGCTGGGATTACAGGCATGCGTCACCACACCTGGCTAATTGTGTATTTTTAGTAGAGACGGGGTTTCTCCATGTTGGCCAGGCTGGTCTCCAACTCCTGACCTCAGGTGATCCGCCCACCTCGGCCTCCCAAAGTGCTGGGATTACAGGTGTGAACCACTGCGCTGGACTATTTATTTATTTATTCGTTGATTTACTTATTTTTTTGAGATGGAGTTTCGCTTTTGTTGCCCAGGCTGGAGTGCAATGGCACCATCTCAGCTCACTGTAGCCTCTGCGTCTCGGGCTCAAGCAATTCTCCCGCGTCAGCCTCCGGAGTAGCTGGCGCCAGCATCAGCCCCGGCTAATTTTTTTTGTATTTTTAGTAGAGACAGAGTTGCATCATGTAGGCCAGGCTGGTCTCGAACTCCTGGCCTCAGGTGACCTCCCTGTCTTGGCTTCCCAAAGCTCTGGGATTACAAGCATGAGCCACCTTGCCCAGCCTATTTATTTTTTTGAGATGGAGTTTTACTCTCGTTTCCCGAGCTGGAGTGCAGCGGCACGGCCTTGGCTCACTGCAACCTCCGCCCTCCGGGTTCAAGCCATTCTCCCTGCCTCACCTCTTGAGCAGCTGGGATTACAGGTGTGCTCCATCACACCTGTCTAATTTTTTGTATTTTGTAGTAGAGACGGGGTTTCACCACGTTGGCCAGGCTGATCTTGAACTCCTGACTTCACGTGATCTTCCCGTCTCAGCCTCCCAAGGTGCTGGGATTACAGGTGTGAGCCTCTGGGCCCGGCCTCCTTGAACTGTTATTTATTTAGCCAATCCCCTGTTGATGGTTTGCTTCAAATCTTTTGCTGTGAGGACTTTTCTCCGTGTGTCATTTCATGGGAAAGGGTCTGCCAGGTAGATTTCTAGCGGTGGTGTTACCGGGCCTAAAGGGAAGTCATCAGCTTAACTTCGGAAGATCAAACCCAGTTAGGACCTACTCATTTCCGACTGTGTAGGAGGGGAGGCTGCTTGTTTAGAACAAGCTGTAACCCAGCCTTCCACCCCAGCTGCCCTTCTCTGGACATCGGAGACAAAAGTGCTTCCCCAGGCGGGGCGAGGTGGCTCACACCTGGAATCCCGGCACTTTGGGAGGCCGAGGCAGGCAGATCACATCAGGGCAAGAGTTCAAAGCAGCTTGACCAACATGGAGAAACCCCATCTCTACAAAAAATACAAAATTAGCTGGGCGTGGTGGCGCATGCCTGTAATCCCAGCGACTCGGGAGGCTGAGGCAGGAGAATCGCTTGAACCCGGGAGGCAGAGGTTTCAGTCAGCAGAGGTTACAGTGAGCCAAGATTGTGCCATTGCACTCCAGCCTGGGCAACAAGAGCAAAACTCCGTCTCAAAAAAAAAAAAAAGAAAATCACCCTGGGCCAGGTGTGGTGGCTCATGGCTGTCATCCCAGCACTTTGGGAGGCCGAAATGGGCAAATCACTTGAGCTCAGGAGTTCAAGACCAGCCTGGCCAACATGGTGAAACCCCGTGTCTACTGCAAATACAAAAATTAACCAGCGTGGTGTCCGCCTGTAATCCCAGCTACTCGGGAGGCTGAGGTGGGAGAATTCCTGGAACCCGGGAGGCAGAGGTGGCAGTGAGCTGAGATGGCACCACTGAATTCCAGCCTGGGCAACAGAGCGAGACTGTCTCAAAAAAAAAAAAAAATCTAGAGTTACCTTTGGTCAGTAACTGCATGAGGAAAAGACGTGAACAGCAGAGGCTGTTTCCAGGGGAGCATCGGGGCGACTGTCCCTTCCTCCCTTGCACCGGTATTTGTACCTACTGTGTTGCAGGTTCTCTCTCTTCCAGGTATGAAGAATTTGCCTTTGTAAAATTTTTTTTAAGAGACGAGGTCTCACTCTGTCATCCAGACTGGAGTGCAGTGGCGGGATCGTAGCTCGCTGCAGCCTCAAACTCCTGGGCTCAAGCTGTCCTGGCACCTCAGCCTCCTGAAGTGCTAGGATTAGAGGCATGAGCCACTGCCCCTAGCTTCTAGGCGCAGGATTTTTTTTTTTAAGATGGAGTTTCACTCTTGTTGCCCAGGCTGGAGTGCAGTGGCGCGATCTCAGCTCACTGCAACCTCCACCTCCCGGGTTCAAGCGATTCTCCTGCCTCAACCTCCAGAGTAGCTGGGATTACAGGCATGCACCACCATGCTCGGCTAATTTTGTATTTTTAGTAGAGATGGGGTTTCACCATGTCAAGCTGGTCTCGAACTTCCAACCTCAGGTAATCCTCCCATCTTGGCCTCCCAAAGTGCTGAGATTACAGGCGTGAGCCACTGCGTCTAGCCCCCCCGCCCTTTTTTTTTTTGAGACAGGGTCTCACTCTGTCACCCAGGTTGGAGTACAGTGGCGTGATCATAGCTCACTGCAGCCTCGACCTCTCAGGCTCAGGTGATCCTCCTGTCTCAGCCTCCTGAGTAGTTAGGACCACAGGCGTGCCCCAGCATGCCTGGCTAATATCTGTATTTTTTTTTTTTTTTTTTTTTTTTTGTCGAGACAGGGTGTTGCTATGTTGCCCAGGTTGGTCTTGAACTCCTGGCTTCAAGTGATCCTTCTGCCTCGGCCTCCCAAAGAGCAGAGATCACAGGCATGACCCACCACACCTGGCAAATAAAGCAGTTTTGTGGGGATATAGTCAGTGAGCCTGGATGGTGGGAAGAGCCTGGGATAATAGCTGATGCACTCACTGAGCACCTGCTGTATGCCTGGCTCAGTTCTGAGTGCTTTGCCCTACTAAGTGCTTGAGACGGGTTCTTATGTCTTGGGGAAATAGGGTCGGGTCCAGATCCTAACACTTCATTGGAGATATCACCTTCTCCCACCAAAGACCTGAGAGCTTGGAGAGCCACCTAGAGAGATCATGCCCCCACCTGAGCCCTGGGGGGTAGCAGGGAGCTCTGCCGCCCGACCCCCGCCAACAGCCCCCCTTGTCCCTCACTGTCCTCTGCTGTGGGATGGGAGCTGGCCCAGGGTCCTCACCCGCCCCTTTTCTGTTTTGTTCAGGGCTACTTAGGTTTACTCTCTGGCACCTCTCTTGCCTCCAGACCTTGGCATATGCTGTTCCCTCTACCTGGGACACCCTTCCTGCTCCCCAGGCCCCCTGCCTCAGCCCAGCGCAATTCCTCCCATCCCTCTCCTCTTAGAGATCACCTCTTCCTGGAAGCCTTGCAACATCTGCTATTACAGCCCCGATCTCTTTTTGTTTGTTTTTTTGTATTTAGAGATGGAGTCTTGCTCTGTCGCCCAGGCTGGAGTGCGGTGGCGTGATCGCAGCTCACTGCAACCTCTACCTCCCGGGTTCAAGCGATTCTGTTGCCTCAGCCTCGGACTACAGGTGCACGCCACCACGGCTGGCTAATTTTTGGATTTTTCTTTTATTTTTTTGAGACAGGGTTTCTTTCTTGTTGCCCAGGCTGGAGTGTGGTGGTACGTTCTCAGCTCACTGCAACCTGTGCCTCCCGGGTTCAAGCGATTCTCCTGCCTCAGCCCCTCAAGTGGCTGGGATTACAGGCACCCGCCACCGTGCCAGGCTAATTTTCTTATATTTTTAGTAGATGTGAGGAGTCACCGTGTTAGCTAGGCTGGTCTCGAACTCTTGACTTCAAATGATCCACCTGCCTTGATGTCTCACCCAAAGTGCTGGGATTACGGGAGTGAGCCACCGCGCCTGGCCGACAGCCTGACTTTTTTTTATTCTGGAACAGAGTCTTGCTCTGTTGCGCAGCCTGGAGTGCAGTGGTACAATCTTGGCTCACTGCAACTTCCACCTCCCGGGTTCAAGCAATTCTCCTGCATCAGCCTCTCAAATAGCTGGGATTACAGGCGCCTGCCACCATGCCCGGATAACTTTTATTTATTTTTTAATTTTTAGTAGAGATGGGATTTCACCATGTTGTCCAGGCTGGTCTCGAACTCCTGACCTCATGATCTGCCTGCCTCGGCCTCCCAAAATGCGGGGATTACAGGCATGAGGCACCGCGCCCGGCCAAGACCTGACCTTTAACTTCCAGGGCCCCCTGTCTGCCTCCCACAGTCATCTTGTATCCTTAGTGCTCAGCCCAGAGCCTGGTATACAGTAGGTGCCTTGTAAATGCTGGAGGGGTGCTGAGAGAAGAAACATTGCGGGGGTATGACAGTTTTTCATTCCTCAAATGCTGACGCGGCCTGGAGCACCCTGGCCACCCGCACTCCTATTTATTTTTTTCGTTTTTTTATTTTTATTTTGAGACAGAGCCTCGCGCTGTCGCCAGGCACCAGGCTGGAGTGCAGTGGTGCCATCTCGGCTCACCGCAACTTCTGTCTCCCAGGTTCAAGGAATTCTCCTGCCTCATCCTCCAGAGTAGCTGGGACTACAGGCGCACGCCACCATGCCCAGCAAATATTTGTATTTTAGTAGGGACGGGGTTTCACTATGTTGGCCAGGATGGTCTCAATCTCTTGACCTCGTGATCCGCCCGCCTTGGCCTTATTTTATTTTTATAATTTTTTTGATACAGAGTCCCACTCTTTCCCCCAGGCTGGAGGGCAGTGGTGCGATCTTGACTCACTGCAACCTCCGCTTCCCGGGTTCAAGTGATTCTCCTGTCTCAGCCTCCCAAGTAACTGGGACTACAGGCACCCGCCACCACCCCAGACTAATTTCTTGTATTTTTGGTAAAGACGGGGTTTCACCGTGTTGGCCAGGCTGGTCTCGAGCTCCTGACTTCAAGTGTTCCGACCTCCTCAGCCTCCCAAAGTGCTGGGGTTACAGGTGTGAGCCGCCGCGCCCTCCTGCTCACTCACTCTGCCCGCTGTCCGCACCAGCCCCCTCTCTTTTCCCAGAACCTCGTGTGTTTATTTCCACTTTGGGGCCTTTGCACGTGCCGTGTCCTCTGCCCTGTCTTTGCTCGGCTGCCTCTGTCTGTCGCTGTCTCCCCAGACCAGAAGCCCTGAGAGGTTGTCTGCCTTGATCTCTACCCACGTCCCCAGCACTCAGGACAGCCCTAGCACCCAGGAGGTGCTGCGGTTTCAGCCGTGACCCAAAGTCCCTCCCTTGTGCAGCTGGACCAAGCCCTGCCTTGGGGACCTCCCTGGTGTGTGCCTTGGTGTCCTTGATCTTTACAGACTTCGAACCCACAAAAATCAGCCCCGGGCACCCAAGAGCCCATTTTCCCTGGTGCTTAGGTGGGGAAGCTGAGGCCCGGAGCGTGGCAAGGACTCACTCAGGTCGACACAGCTCCCTCGGGATACAGCTGGGAAGAGAACATGGGCTTCCTGCCTCCGTGAGCCGCGGTTTGGGAAGTCAGGGACACTCCCCTAGGAATCGGCTCTTTGGGGGCGGCCTCTGGGGGAGGCATCCGGCGGCCCGGAGCCGCGCAGACCAGCGGCGACTTCCCTTTCAGTTCCTAACATGTCAAGGAGGAAAGCCCGGGGACGTTGAGGGCGATCTCAAACGCTAACAGCTGCCCGTGCGTTTGTAACCAAATCCCTTCCGGCTGCCGGGGTTGCAGCAGCATCCAGTCCCCACAGAGGAGCTGGGTACTGTTTTCATTGTAACGGTGTTTCTGGTGACCTTCAAGGCCGGGCGCAGCCTTCTCGGTCTTCCTCAGAGATGTGCAATACCGATGAATCCGTTTCCAAAGTTAATTGGTTTGAGGAAAAGGCAGGAGACAGTCTGTGGAAGTTGTTTCTAAACAGGGTCTCGTTCTGTTGCCCAAGCTGGTATTTAGTGGCGGGATCTTAGCTCACTGCGTCCTCAAACTCCTGGGCACAAGTGATCCTCCTTCCTCAGCCTCCCAAGTAGCTGGGAGTACAGGCAAATACTGCCATGCCCAGCTAATTCTTGATTTTTTATAGAGACGGTGGTGGGGAGGGGGTCTCAGTTTGTTGCCCAGGCTGGTCTTAACTTTCTGGGCTCAAGTGATCCTCCCAAGGCTGGCCATGCCCAGCCTACATGAATGATTACATGAGGGGCTGAGTGCAGGAGCTCACACCTGTAATCCCAGCACTTTGGGAGGCCAAAGCAGGTGGATCACTGGAGGTCAGGAGTTTGAGACCAACTTGGCCAACATGGTGAAACCCCGTCTCTACTAAAAATACAAAAATTAGCCGGGTGTGTTGGTGCGCACCTGTAATCCCAGCTACTCAGGAGGCTGAAGTGGGAAAATTGCTTGAACCCAGGAAGTGGAGGTTGCAGTGAACATTGCAGCGGAGATTACCCCACTGCACTCCAGGCTGAGTGACAGAGTGAGACTCCATCTTGAAAGAAAGAGAGAAGGAGAGAGAGAGAGAGAGAGAAAGGAAGGAAAGGAGGGAGGGAGGAAGGGAAGAGAGAGAGAGTGGGACATGACATGGCAGTCATGAGCGAGGAGGGGAGGATATTTGGGGGAGGCCGTGATCACCCTCTCGGGGGACTGTGGGTGCAGAGGTGGAGGATGCACTTGAATGAGAGACCCTCCGGCATCTCTCGGAGAGGCGGTGGCCAGATCCTTTAAATGCACTTGTGGCCTGGCGCGGTGGCTCACGCCTGTATCCCAGCACTTTGGGAGGCTGTGGCAGGCGGATCACGTGAGGTCAGGAGTTCAAGACCAGCCTGGCCAACGTGGTGAAACCTTGTCTCTACTGAAAATACAGAAATTAGCTGGGCACGGTGGTGGGCGCCTATAATCCCAGCTAATCAGGAGGCTGAGGCAGGAGAATTGCTTGAACCCAGGAGGCGGATATTGCAGGGAGCCGAGATTGCACCATTGCACTCCAGCCTGGGCGACAGAGTGAGACTCCGTCTCAAAGGAAAAGAAAAAAACAAAAAACCCAGCAACTTTAATGCTCGCCGCTGGCTCAAGGTGGGAGTAGTGGGCCTGGCAGAGGCCCAGGCTGGCGATGGGCTTGGCAGGGGGACCAGCCATTCTGTGCCTTCACCGCCCCCACTTTTGGCTGAGTCAGCACATTGGTGCTGCAAAGCTGGTTCCGGTGTGGCCTGGAAGACTTTTCCAAGCTTCTGTCCTTGTGACTGGAGCAGCAGCCCCCAGAGGATGCTTTGCTGGCCAGCCAGGAAGACGCGGGTTCAAAGCCCAGCGGCGAGGGTTTTGCGTTCCGGCCTTCCATGTTCCCATGTTGGAAGTCTGGAGTTTGGAGACTCTAATGTGGCTGTGCCTGGGGATGAGGGTGGCCAGGGGGACTGCGGCTGCGGACGGCACCTGCTGACCTCTGGGCCGCTGGCCGGCACCTCCAGCCTCTGCAGGGCCTCTGAGCCATTAATGTCCTCACCCTCTCATGTCTACTTTTTTCTGGCATGTTTTTTGTTACATATATTTTGCCACATTTTTTTTTTTAAATAGACGGAGTCTTACTCTGTCACCCAGGCTGGAGTACAGTGGCACAGTCTCAGCTCACTGCAGCCTCTGCCTCCTGGGCTCAAGCAGTCCTCCCACCTCAGTCTCCCAGGTAGCTGGGGTTACAGGCACACACCACCATGCCCGGCTCATTTTTGTATTTTTTGTTGAGATTGGGTCTCACTATGTCGTACAGGCTGGTCTCAAACTCCCAGGCTCAAGCCATCTGCCCACCTCGGCCTCTCAAAGTGTTGGGATTACAGGCGTGAGCCGCCACACCAGCCCACTTGTTCTTTTAGAAAGCATTTATTGAGCACATACTGTGTACTCGACCCTGACAGTGACCAAGACTGACCTGGCCCCATTCTCCCTGGCAGAGCCAGCCACAGAACTGTCTGCAGTGATAAAAATGCACCACGTAGGTGTCCATGCTGAGGCCATGAGCCACACTGGAAATGTGGCCAGTGTGACTTGAGGAGCTGACTTTTAAATTTTGTTTAATTTTTCTTTTCTCTGTGTTTGTGAGGGAGGGCTTCGCTCTGTCGCCCAGGCTGGAGTTCCGTGGCACAGTGTTGGCTCCCTGCAGCGTCCGCCTCCTGGGTCCCAGCCCTTCTCCTGCCTCAGCCTCCCGGGTAGCTCAGACTACAGGTGCTCACCGCCACACCCGGCTGATTTTTGTGTTTTTAGTAAAGACTGGGTCTTGCCATGTTGCCCAGGCTGGTCTCAAACTCCTGGCATCAAGCGATCCACCCGCCCAGGCCTCTCAAAGTGCTGGGATTATAGGTGGGAGCCACGGCAGCCAGCCTGTTTAATTTTTCTTCATTTAAGTTTAATGAGTCACATGTGGCTAGTGGCTTTTGTTTGTTTTTTTTTGAGGTAGAGTCTCGCTCTTGTCGCCCAGGCTGGAGTGCAGTGGTGCCGTCTCAGCTCACTGCAGCCTCCACCTCCTGGGTTCAAGCGATTCTCCTGCCTCGGCCTCCCAAGCAGCTGGGATTACAAGTGCGCACCACCATGCCCGGCTAATTTTTGTATTTTTAGTTTAGATGGAGTTTTGCCATGTTGACCAGGCTGGTCTCGAACTCCTGACCTCAGGTGATCCACCCGCCTCAGCCTCCCAAAGTGCTGGGATTACAGGCATGAGGCACCGCGCCCAGTTGCTAGTGGTTCTTGTATTTGATAACTCAGAGCCAGATAGTAAATAAAAAGAGAGAATTTCAGCTGCCAGTAAGATAAAGGGTGTTGGGTGCTGCTTGAGCCGGGTGGTCAGCCGAGGCGTTTCTGAGGAGGTGACGCTCAAAGGAGAATGGAGGGGTGAGAAGAAAACGGACAGGAAAATGTAGAGGAGCAGTGTTCCAGGCAGAGGTGCAGCCCGTGCAAAGGCCCTGAGGCAGTGTTCCAGGCAGAGGCACGGCCCGTGCAAAGGCCCTGAGGCAGCGTTCCGGGCAGAGGCGCGGCCCGTGCAAAGGCCCTGAGGCAGCGTTCCGGGCAGAGGCGTGGCCCGTGCAAAGGCCCTGAGGCAGCGTTCCGGGCAGAGGCGCGGCCCGTGCAAAGGCCCTGAGGCAGCGTTCCGGGCAGAGGCGCGGCCCGTGTAAAGGCCCTGAGGCAGGACCGCACCTGGGGTTCTGGAGGACAGCAAGGAGGCCCATGTAGCTGGAGCAGGGTGAATGCGGGGGAGAGACGGAGGAAAGGAGGGCAGGGGGACGATGGGGCAGGTCGTGCAGGGCCTTGTGGGCCACGAGGAGCACTTGAACTTTGACCCTGAGGGAGATGGGACCCATGGAGGGCTGTGGGCAGAGGAGAGACGGGACCTGACTCAGGTGCCCACCTGCACCGTGTGGTGGGTGCTCTGGGGAGGGCGAGGGTAGGAGGCTGGGAGGCTGGGGACCAGGACAGAGGTGACTGTGCGGGTCCGAGCAGGCAATAATCGGGCTGGACGGGTTGGAAAGGGAATATGGAGAAAGACGGACAAAGTGGGTAGAAATTTAGGAGGGAAACGTGAGAGTATTTCCAGACCAACAGCATGTTGGGTGAGGGAGGAAGAGGAGTCAGAGCCAGTTTCCAGGCTCTAACCTGAACCCCCGGAAGCATGGAGCTGCCATCAGCAGAGTCAGGAGAGACGTGAGAGGAGTGGCTTTGCTGGATCCAGCCATGCCTGAAGGTGTCTGATTTTTCAGGAAGGGAAGGTAGCCTGGCCTGCGGGGGTGGACAGGTGAAAAAGGCAGACGTGGAGCTGGGGCGTGCCCGTGGTGGGCATTGTGCCCACTGTGGTGGGGCTGGTGGGTAGACCCGGCGCCAGAGCTGTGATGTGAACGTGGGTGAGGCGGGCTTCTGGCTGGCTGACACACGCCTATGCCCGGGGTCACGAATGCTGTGCTAGTTAGGAGGCGGGAGCCTTGGGCACCGCCAGGGCAGGGGAGCCGAGAGGAAGCTGCCCAACCAGTTTCACTCTGGCTCTCGCAGCCAGGGGTGTGGAGTTTGTACCTAAATGAAATGTCTGGGGTTTTTTGGCGCCAAATATGGAGGAGGTGGGACAGACAGGCTGGCGGGGGGCGGGGGTGTGTCAAGCCCAAGTGTGTCCTGCCCAGGTGTGTCAAGGATATGGTTTTATGTGAGGGGCCCCCATCAGGGAAGGTTTAAAGCCTGGAGACCATCCCAGCGCAGTCACCCCTGCTTTGGAAGTTTCTTCAGGAGACCACGGGACGCATATGTCCCTCACAGTGTTGTTTATAAGGGACATCGTGGAATAAACAGGTGGGAATGGATTAAAATCTGTGAGCTGGACACTGGAAAGTGCTCTCCTAATGGTGATCCCCATGGAACGAAAGAAAAGCACGCATGTGTGCACACAGAAGAAAGACTGGAAGGAAATGGTTAGCCTCGGGGCCATTGTATGTGCTGTTCCTCCTGCCTGGAACTCTGTTCCCACAGGCGTTTGAATGTCTGATTTGCTCTCTTTCTCCAGGTCTAAATGCAATTGTCACCAATTCTAAAAGCTTCCCAGGGACCCCCCAGTTTTTGGAGCCTTGCAGTGGGTTTGTTTATTTATTTTTGCCGTCTCTCAGCGTTGCCTGGCCTTACGTTATTGACAGCGTCTATTTTTCTGTGGGCGTCCATTTCCCCGCTACTTGTCTGTGCCCCCCACAAGGGCAGGATTGCTGGTTCCATCGTGCTCACCACTGTGTCCTCGGCGCAGCACACAGTAGGTGCTCAATACTTGTACAGAGAAAGAATGAATGAGAACAGCCACATGCAAACAGTTTCTCTCTAGGCGAGGGATGGATTGTGGGTAACTTTTATTTTCTTCTTTATGCTGATTTTACCTAATTTTCTGCTGCACGCGCCTATTTTATAATTAGAAGAAAAGTTATTTTGAAAAAAATTACCCCCCTCCCAAGTCCCAGCTGTGGGAGCTGACGTGATCCAGCCCCGTGTTCCTCCCCAAGGGCAGCCGCCTCCTGGGTGCGTACAGAGGACATATCAATGGAATGTTTCTGGAGGGGCTCTGGGGGTCAGCCCTCAAGGGCACTGGGTAGGCGGGGCAATCAGGGAGGGCTTCCTGGAGGTGGCCACTCTTAACCTTCAGGGTGCTCAGACCTGAAGGTCATGCTTGAGTCCCCTCTTTTCTGTACATCCCCGAACGAGCCATTTAGAAAATTCCATTGTTCTGTCTAGAATGTTCCCTCCCCCATCCTCTACCCCGTCCAGCCCCATCATTGCCCTTCTTGACCCCAGCCTAGTCGTCCCCCACAGTCTGCTCTACCCACAGCCCTCCGTGGCTCCCACCTTCCTCAGGGTCAAAGTCCAGTTCCTTCCAGAGGCCTCCGAGGCCCTGCGTGTCCTGTCCCCGTTCCCTCACTGCCCTCCCCTCCTCCTCCTCCTCCTCCTCCTCTCCCCGCCTCCTCACTCTGCTGCAGCCACAGGGGTCTCCTCACTGTTTCTCCACGCCAGGCGCAGTCCTGCCCCAGGACCTTTGCGCGGGCCATGCTCCCTGCCTAGAATCCTCTCACGTTCTCTCACCTCCTTCTGGTCTTTGTATATTACCTCCCCTCTCTCCTATCCTCTATTTATTTTATTTTATATTTTTTTAGAGACAGGGTCTCGCTGTGTCGCCCAGGCTGGAGTGCAGTGGCACCATCATAGCTCACTGCAGCCTCAACTTCCTGGCCTCAAGGGATCCTCCTGCCTCAGCTTCCCAAGTAGCTGGGTCCACGGGCATGCGCCACCAGACCCAGCTAATTTTTTTTTAAGTTTCTTTGTAGAGATGAGGGTCTCACTATATTGCCCAGGCTGGTCTCAGACTTCTGGCCTCAGGCGATCCTCCCGCCTCATCCGACAACGCTCACCCCAGTTATCCTCAGAGCCCTTACCACTGTCTGACCCTCAGTGGATTTTATCTCTTTTGTTTCTCGTGTGACACCTCATTAGAGCATCGCACCCTGAGGACAGGGACCTTTGCCAGTCTTCGTCACCGCTGTGTCTAGAACCGTGCCTTGCATCAAGAACTTGATTGGAAATGTTTGTTAGAAAAGGGTAGACTGGGCGTAACCCTACTACAGGCTCATGCACTTTGGGAGGCTAAGGTCGGAGGATCACTTACATCCAGGAGTTCGAGACCAGCCTGGGCAACATAGGGAGACCCCATGTCTACAAAAAAAAAAAAAAAAATCGAAAAATTAGCCAGGCCTAGTGGCGCATGCCTGTAGTCCAAGCTACTCAGGAGGCTGAGGTGGGAGGATTGAGCCTGGGAGGTTGAGGCTGCAGTGAGCCGTGGTGGTGCCACTGCACTCCAGCCCAAGCAACAGAGTGAGACCCTGTCTCCAGAAAGGAAAAAAAAGGCATGCTTTGTGACAAGGGCACACAGTGTGGCCTTTGGAGGAGAATAAGGTTGGAGGGGCTCTGCCGGGTGCAGCTGGGCCTGATTGTCTGTGTAAATCTTTGCTGAGAACCTCAGCAGAGACAAACCCTGCTGTGCCCGCTGAGGTCACAGTCTGGTAGGAGAGGCAGACTGGGGACCAGGCACATTTAGGGCTCTGTGCTGATGGGGCCACCCAGCCAATGGGGGGGCCACCTGGCCCGCCTCCCCTAGCCCCTCGGGGATGGCTATGTCCCCTGCCCACTGCAGTCACCACCGTGGAATAGGGGCAAGAGGCCATCTCCACGGAGACATGGGCAGGAGGCCCAGAGAGGGCAGGACTGGCTATGAAGGGGCTGGCAAGCCCTCGTCTGCGGTCTCCTGAGTCCTAGGCAGCCCAGAGCCGGGCCGTCTGCCGCGGGTCCCACAGCCCCGAGCCTCCTGACAGTGGATCCATTGAGCCGCCTGTTCAGTGCTTGGTTTATGTGGCACATGGGGATACTGTTGGCCAGAGAGGCACGGGTCCTTCTTGGCACACAGGGCATCCCTGGATTCAAACTCGGGTCTGTATGAGCCCGGTGCCTTGCCGCAGATCCAAGCAAGGTGACTGCTCTGCTCCTGAGGGCCCACTGTGTGCCCTGTTGAGTCGGGGAGATCATACAGTTGCTCCTATGCCTGCATTGACACAGGGCGCCTCCTACGTGCCCGTGGTGGTGCTGTGGTGCCAGGCGACCTCCTCCGTGATGCACCTACTGTGTGCCTTGTCGAGAGTGGGGCTGCATGGGATGGGGGACCTCGCGGCATCCTGTGTTTAGCGGTACCTACTGTGTGCTCCCTGTCAAAGGGGCAGGCATGAAGCCTGTGTGCAGACACTCACAGACCGCCTACTGTGTGCATGGTGCTTTGTGGACTAGGCCACCTACTGTTGCAGATGGGGCAGGGGAATTCCATACTCCATTTTGCAGAGGGGGAAACTGAGGCACGATAAGGGAAAGGGGCAGTGTGGGATCCACCAGTGGGGGAGGCATTTATTTGATGTCTGAGGGAGGTGGGAGCCACCCGCTGAGGTGGCGGGGGCGTGGACGCATGCTGGACCCGCCTGTGTGTCTCCCATCAAAGCCCATGTCCTTTGCCCCATTGAGTAATGACTTCTCTAGAGAGTGATGCCGTCTGTCTCCAGGATGACCCTGTCCCTAGATAAACCCAAGGGGCTTCAAATTATTCCTGATACATCCTCAGTTCGGGGCCTCAGGCCTCCAGCAGCCCCGTGGTGAGAACTCCGCCTCTGGACCCAACCTTTGGTTCCAATCCCTGCTCTTCTGGACCGTGGACAGCCGTTTCTCTCTCTCTCAGCTTCGTTCTTCGCAGAATGGGGGTGATAGCAGGGCCTTGCCTACGAGATCCGTGGCCATCCGTGTGGCCTGTGGCCCTAGGAGGCACAGCTGAAGAGAGCTCAGCGCCCAGGACATCCCATAGGCGTTGGCGTTCGGGCTTGGTCCTCAGCATAAATGGTAGTACGAGAGGCGTTTTCTCCAGGGATGGGACCAGACGCGGGACCCCTTGGGTCTCCATCCTGGCCCCGACCCCGTCCCCGGGCCCCCCAGGGCCCCCTGGCTTTCTGCATTCCGGGCTTCTCGGATGGAGTTTTCAAACCCGCACCCTGGGCGCAGCGCGGGCTCGGATTGGCCGCCGGGACGGGGCTGCCTCTCCCTCTCCCTCCTCCTTTCCCTCTGCTCGGGTGTCGCGGGCCTGGCACGGCGGCCCCATCTGTTTCCAATCTGGCCCTGCGCTCTCCGCCCCCTCCTCAGGCTTGTGGCTGGGGTGGGGGCCTCTGCCACGGTGTCCCCCCATTCATTCCGCCGGACCCCCAGCGGGAAGGAAGCCTCTGCGCCCGCGCCCCTCCTCAGCTCTCTGGTCCAGGAGGGGGAAGAGGGGTCGCCCCTGCACCGCGCCCCCCACCGCTGGTCCTCCAGTCCCACCCACACTGGGAGGGGAACTCTGCCCCTTCTCCGACCTCCTGTATTTGGGTGTGTTTGGGGAGCCCTCCGCCGCCCGTCCGGCATCCAGCCCCCCTCATCCGTTGCCATGGCCACGATCAGAGCTGGGGAAGCGGGGAGCAGGGTGGTAGGGTCTCCGCTTGGGACCAGGCTTCGGGAGGGAGGGCCTTTGGGTCATGCCCTCTCCCAGGCGCCCCTTCTCTCAGTGCTGCCCGGACCCCCGCGGAGGCTCTCCTCGCCTCCAAATGGGGCTCCCGTCTGGTACCCCCGCCCCACTTCCGGCTGGGGCCCCGCCCTGCCCCCCAACCTCCCCCCGCCCGGCCCCCAACCTCCCCCCCGCCCCGGCCCCAACCCCCTCCCTGGGGCCTCAATCCCCCTCCCCGGGGCCCGCCCCCTGCAGCCCCGCCCCTGCAGCCCCACCCCCTGCGGCCCCGCCCCCGGCCCCGCCCCCAGGCCGAGCTCCCCAGGCCGAGGCCTCTCCCGAGTCTTCGCCGCGCGCTGCGCTCGGAGCGGACCGAGGGACGCGCGGACCGGCTGCGGCGGGCCCTGCGGAGGCCTCGCGGGGCCCGGGCCCAGTCTCCGAGCCGCGGGGTGAGTGCGCCCGGGACCCCCTTCCACCTTCCACCCCGAGGCCTGGGCCGTGCTGGGCTTTGTCCCCCTCCTCGCGCCCCTCCAGGCTCCGAGGTGGGGGGACGCGGGGGTCCCCCCAGCCCAGCGCGGGCCCGGCCGCCCTCCAGGGACAGCTTGGGCCCGCTGCCGCCTGGCGCCCCACCGCATTCAGGCCCGTCGCTTGCACTTTGGAAAACTCCAGACCGTTATGCTCCGCGGGGTCCCCTCCCCCGCCTGGCCCCCAGCCCGACCTCCTCCCCCTACCCCCTCTCCTCCCCCACCTCCCGGAGGCGGAGCCAGGCGCGGGGCAGCCTTAGCTGCCAGCCCAGGGGAGCTCTGATTGGGGACTTCACAGGAGGCAGAGGCGACAGGACCGCAGAGGGGGGCAGGTAGTGGCGGGGGGTGTGTGGCAGGAATCCCTGCTCTTAGCCACCCCCGAAAAATCTCAGAAAGTTTCCCTCCGTCCGTTTTCGCTTCCCTCGGGCCTGTGGACCCCATTGCCTCTGTGCTTTGTTGGGGGGCTTTAAGAAACTGGGGGCTTGGCCTCAGGGAGGGGCCTGGGACGGTCAGGGCACCTTTCTATTACTAATTCCGGTCCCTGGGCTTACAGGCCCCAGAGTCCTGAGCTGACGGAGTTTGGTGCCCCCCCCCCAAGGGCCTTCCTGAAGACCCCAGGTGGGCCTTAGCCCTGAGCCCTGCTTGTTTCTTCCGCAGCCTCACACCCACCTTTTAAAATCTCTGCCAGACCTCCTAGGGTGGATGTGAGGCTGTCCAGGTCTCAGCCTCCATTGCCTGGGGTGGTCTCTGTCTGTGGTCTGAATTTCCCCCTCTGAAATGCAGGTGACCCCAGGAATGGTGTGGATAAAGAGCCAAGGAGAGCTGGGAATGTGGTAGGTACCCAGTGCACACAGGGCCTTTGCCACATTCCTGGGGTCAGATGACAGACCCACAGAGGGAGCAGAGCTGTGATGTGGCAGCCCAGAGGGGGTCTTGATCCAACCTGGGGTCTCCAGGAGGGCTTCCTGGAGGAGGTGACAGCTCAGCTGTGGCCTGAGGACGAATGTGAGGGCTGAGGTTTGATGGGAACCTGGAAGGGTGTGCTGGATGGAACAGAGTGTTCAAATACCCCTGTGGGGGCCAGGGGGCCACAAGTGGGGGATCGAGGTGGCAAGGGAAGCCTGGCATGGGGGGTTGTGGCGTGACAGGGTGAGCAGAGGCCGGGCTGGCAGCTCTGGAGGCTGAGGTAGCAGTCTGGGTTTTAATATATGTTGATGGGATCCATGGAGGATTTTAGAGCAGAGGAGGAACAGGGTTCAGCTTGGAGTGGAGGCATTTCGCCGCTGCAGCTCACAGGATGAGCTGACTGTGGGCCAGTTGGGGAAGGGTGTGCCTGGCGGGGGACCTGCATTGGAAGAGGCTCAGAGGCCCAAGGCAGTGTATTCCGAGAACTGCAGGACCTCTCTGGAAGAGGGAGTGGGGAAGAGGATGGGTGCAGTCATGTCGAGAAGGGCCCAGAACGCCAGGCACGGGAGCTGGGAGCCCGGTGAGTGTGAGCAGCAGCAGGGGTGCCTGCAGAGCTTGGCGTCTCAAGCTATTCCATGAAGCCAACATGGGGGACATGCTGGCAGGGCTGATTTTGGCAGCCTGGGCACCTGGGAGTGCATGTGGACCCTGGGCTCGATTGAGACCCGGGCTCTAGCCTCAAATCCTAACCCAGCCCAGCCCCCTCCCCATGCAGGACCCATGGTGAGCCTCAGTTTCCTCATCTGTTAAACAGCAGGAAACGCAGAGAACATTTAATGGGGCTGGGCACCCCAGGGGCCCTCAGTGGACGCTCACAATTTTCCTCTCCAGGGCTGGGCCTGGTTCGCTGTCTGCCCCACCCATCCACTCCTGGCCAGCGGGACCCCTGGGGACAGTGCCCTGAGCCTTCATGTTGTCCCAATACAAGTCAATAGTCAATTAAAGCCAGGTCCCCTGGTCTTCAGTTCCGAGAAGGACCGGCCCCACCCAGCCCCTCCCTGGGCCTGTTTCCTGATTGGGAGATAATGGCACCCTGGGAGGGGCAGTGGCTTGGCAAGAGCTGACTTGGGCCCACCAGCGGCCACAGAGCCAGGGCCTGCTGCCCAGGGGGCCTCTAGCTGCCTGTCCCTGCTTGAGTAGACGTAGGAGTGACCCAGGGGTCCAGGGAGGCTGAAGGCCAGGGTCCAGCCCTGGAAATGACATTCCAGGCGGTGGCATGGGAGAGGTGTGGGTGGGGGGAGGATGTGAAGGCGGAGAGGTTATGCAGGGTCAGGGGTCTTTTTCCTGAGTCCCACGGCTGGCGTCGTCAGCCTCGGCTTCTCCTGCCCTGCGGCCACCGGCAGGCCCCCGAGGGTTAGGATTAGGCCCCCCAGACCCCTCCCCCAGGACAGGACAGGGTAGACTCTGCACCCAGAGCCTCCTCCGGCCCGAGGAGCCCCCGCCTCGTGCGGGTGACACAGCCTGTTTGCTGCCCGGCCTGGGTCATAATCACCCCTTTGTGCTCCCTGGACCGCGTGGGCACACAAAGCCGGCTCCCAGATCTCGTGACCCATGCCCCGGCGCCTAGCTCGAATGAGTGCTCACTCGCCCCCATTAGCACCAAGGGGGAGCCCCCAGAGGCAGCCAGAGGGCTGTACCAGGTCCAGAGAGAGTTGTCCAGAAATTCCGCAGTGGCCAGAGAAAGTCACAGGATGAAACATGGGCTCCAGGCCCGAGTCCCACCCCAGCTGGGGGACTTGGCCAAGTCCCTGTTCTTCTGTGAGCCTCAGTTTCCTCATCTGTAAAAGGCAAGTGTCTGCCTCCGACCAGCTGCCACGAGCTAGTGCTGGGCAGCCCAGCCCCTGAGAGCCAGGTGGGGTGCGCAGAGACCCCCTCTGAGCCCTACGTGGGTTCAGGGTCCAGTGGTCACTCCCTCCTGTTCTCTCTAGCCCTGGCACAGCCTCAATGGCCACCGTGGGCTGCCACTCTTTTCCTAACAGGCGTGTCATTTCCTGGGATCTTGCAGATGACTGCGCCTGCCTCATTTTCCCTGTCTTAGCAGTGGCAAGGCTGGTGGCCCAGGTGGCTTTGTTGCAAGAGGGGGCATGGCGGAGGGTCGGCTGGCACCAACGTGGCCACATCCCTCCCTGCCCAGGGCCACGTAGGGCCTCTGCTGCCCTGCGGGTCTAGTCCGTGGGCACCTCTCTGCCCTCTTCTCTCCCCCTGTACCTCCTGGGACCTCTCGGTGCTGCCCCATTGCCCTTCCTCATGCTGTTCCTGGTGCTAAGGCCCCCTCGCCTCTAATTCCCATTCACCGTTTGGTCCTCAGCCGATATTAAATCCAGAAATGGCCCATGCAAAGGCAGGGGGGCAGGACTGCACTTGGGGTGTTGGAGGAACAGCAAGAAGGCCCATGTGGCTGGAGAGAGGGAGGAGGGAGGACAGGGAGGGCACGGCGCAGGTCATACATGGCCGGGTGGGTTTCAGGAAGGACTTGAGCTTTGACTCAGGCAGGTGGGAGCCATGGAGGGCTGTGGGCAGAGGAGGGCCGGGCGCTGACTTGGTTGCTCACAGGTGCCTTCTGGTTTCTGTGGGTGGAACAAACCGAGGGGCAAGGGCGGGAGCTGGAAGACCAGGGTGGAGGTGACGGTGTCGGTGACCAGGCCGGTGACAATGGGGCTGGAACAAGTGGAGGCAGAAGAATGAGTAAGAAGTGGGCAGGTTGGGGACAGATTCTGAAGGCAGAGCGGATGGGACTTGGGGATCTTCTCCCCAAATCCCCACAGAAGACCCCACACCTGTGGTTTTCGTGAAAGCAGGAGTGGTTGGGAGGGTCGCGTGGTGGCACCTGTGTCTGCGATGCTGACCTGCTTGCGCGCCTGTAGATACGTGATCTGATTGGGTGTTCGGAGTTCCCTGTAGCCCACCAGGACCCTGTATGTGTATGTTTTCTGGTGTATGTGCATCTGCGCTCTGATTTTGTGCGTGTACAGGGTCCTAGTCCATCACGGGAAGTCCCTGGGGAGGATTGCTGCCTAAGGGACCCTGGAACGTTTTATCTTTTGCAGTGTAGCGTCTGAACCCCACTCCCTGGGCCCCGCCCACCACCCCCATTCCTGATGCATCATCCGTGCCTCAGATGCCCCTGTTGCTGTAGCGCCTGGTTCCTGCCCCTGACAGGCCCTGCCTGCCTGTGCCCGGCTCAACCCCGTCCCGCCCAGGCATCAAGGAGGTATGGGCCCAACAAGGCTTCTGCCGTGGGAGCCAGGGTGTAATTAGGGCTGCCCGGTTTAGAAGGCAGCTGTCCTGGGCTCCCGTGGGACATGGGGGAGCCAGCTGTGGCCAGGGCCCTCCATATGTGTGCCCCACCTGGGTCCTCTGTGCAGGGCCTCCTACCATATTCTCTGAGCTTCAGCTTTGCTATGTTGCCTCAGTTTCCCCAGAGGTTCTCTGCAGGCCTGCCCAGCTGAACACAGTGGTCTAGGACTGACCTCGTCCCCCCGAGTGTGGCCAAGCACATGTGAATTTCTGGGCCGGGCCAGCCGCTGTGGTCACCCTCGCCCCAGCTGGCCACGGGCAGTTTCTCCGATTGGGGCCACTGCCTGCCTTGTGGGCTACTTTTGCTCTTAAAGGGCCAGTGCAGGGACTCAGAGTAAGGCACTGTGTGCTGGGCTTCATTTCCTTCATCTCCCAGCCCTCAGCTGGTTCTGTGCAAGGTGCATTTGGAGTCTGACTGTGCGTGTGTGTGTCTGTGTAGCCAGGCTGCGTGCACACACGTGTAGGAAGGGAATCTGACTTTGCACGTCTCTGTTTGCTGGTGCATGCCCCTGTGGTCTGCTGACCGCACGGCCTGTCTGTAGTCTGACTGTGTGCCGGCCCCGGTGCCTGTGTGACGCCGACCTGCTGGTGGCCCTGTAGATATGTGATGTGATTGCATGCTCAGAGGTCCCGGTAGCCCAGCTGTGCACGTGTACTGCCTGGCCCACCGTGACCATGTCCGTGTGTCTCTTCTGGCTTGGTGTGTGTCTGCAGTCTGATTTTGTGTGTGTCTGTGTTTGTGGTCTGACTGTGTGCAAGTTTTGTTTGCCTGATTGTGTGTGTGTGTGTGTGCACGCACGTGCGCTCACGTGCCCATCTCTGCTGCCTGACTCTGTGAATGCATTTGTTTCTGTGTCTCTTGCAGATACAGAACTGCTTGTAGTCTGACTATGTGTCAGTGTATATCTGTGGTTTGACTGTGTATGTCTGTGGCCTGATTGAGCAGGCATCATTCTCTGTGTGGTCTGACTATGTGTCTGTGGCCTAACTGTGTACATTGAGGCCCCCCGAATCCCATTCCTCACCCTCAGCTGTGACCCGGCCGCTACCCGCCCGTCCTTCCCCTGAGGCCGCCCCAGGGCTGGGCGAGGTGACCGCAGCTGAGTATTTTGGGAGTCAGAATCACAGGGACTGCCCCGTTATTATGTGCCACCAGTTCCTGTGACCACAGCCTGGACCCGCCCAGGGCATGGCCTGGCGTGGGTGCAGGCCTGACCAGGCAACAAAGACCTTATCCTTGGGCCTCTCCCTGCCCCTCCCTGCCCCTCTGACCTGGCTCTGGACAGAGTGGAGATGGGGAGGGGGCCATTCCAGGGTTCACGGTCTGTGATGAAGGACGCTTCTGGCCTGGAGGGGCTGAGGTTCTTGTCGGAGAGGCATGCCGAATGATTAACATGTTCCTTTCATTTGGGAACCAGGGTAAATACCACGGAGGCTAACCTTAGTCATGTAGGACGCTCCGGGATGTAGAATGTAGGGGGAGCGACCTTTGAGGGGCAGAGATGGCTTCCTGAGGAAGTGACAGCTGAGCTGAGACCTGTCATGTGGTGGGGGACAGCATTCCAGGCAGAGGCCACAGCAGAAGCAAAGGCTGGGAGGTGGGACTGAGCTTGGCTGGCACGCTGTACCTCTAAGCGAGAGGAAATAGTAAAGTCAGCAGGAGTGGCTTTCTTGGGGGCTCCGGGAGCCATGGGAGGTCTTGGAGCAGGGCAGGGACAGGCAGGTGTGTGGAGAGAGTCATCTCATGACCTGGGGGACCAGGTTTCAGAGCCAGACAGCAGTGTAATCTGGAGTCCCCTCCTTCCTAAGAAGCAGCCTGTGAGTTGGAGAAAACCAGGGCTCAGCACCCCCAGAGGTCCTCAGTCCTGGCGCGGGGCTGGGTTTTGGCCCAGCCCAGGTTGGGAACTCATGCTGGGGTTGGGATTCGGCTGGTGACTGGAGGCTGCCTTCATCCCTTTGGGCTGCTGTAGCCAAATACCACACACCGAGTGGCTTGTAAATGACCGAAATTTGTACCTGATGGTTCTAGAGGCCGGGAAGTCCAAGGTGAGGGCGACACAGATTTGGTGTCTGGTGAGGGCTGTCTTCTGGTACACGGAAGGCGTCTTCCCCCCGTGTCCTCAGGTGGCAGAACGGACAAGGAGCTTTCCGGGAGCTCTTTTCTGAGTCATCCCGTTCGTGAGGTCTCTGCCCTCATGACCTAATCCCAAAGACCCGATTCCTAATACCGTCACAGTGGGGACTGGGTTTCAGCATGACTTCTTTTGTAGGGGGACACATCAATTCTATAATTCTATATCAAGGGCCCAGCACTTTTTTTTTTTCTCTGAGACAGAGTTTTGCACTATCGCTCAGGCTGGAGTGCAGTGGCATGATCTTGGCTCACTGCAACCTCCGCCTCCCAGGTTCAAGCGATCCTCCTGCCTCAGCCTCCCGAGTAGCCGGGACTACAGATGTGCGCCACCATGCCCGGCTAATTTTTGTATTTTTGGTAAAGACGGGGTTTCACCATGTTGGCCAAGATAGATGGCCTTGATCTCTTGACCTCGTGATCCGTCTGCCTCAGCCTCCCAAAGCGCTGGGATTATAGGCATGGGCCATGGCGCCCAGCCGGGCCCAGCACTTTCATTCCATCCCATTACTCCATGATCTTTCCCCAGTGTCCCATGACCAGCCCCACAGGACCCTCCCCTGCCCCATGTGACCCGCCCACTGCCTCCTCCATGAAGGTCTCCTGGATTTTCCCTGGTTGGCTCTCACAGCCCCTCATTGTCTCCGCAGACGCCGCCCCATCTGACGCTCGGCTCGAGGCCTCTCTGTGAGGGACTGGGGGGCCATCCCCCTCCAGGCCGGAGATCGGAGGTCGCTGCCAAGCATGGCGCCCGCCTGGGGCCCTGGCGTGGTGTCTGTGGTTGGTCCCATGGGCCTCCTTGTGGTCCTGCTCGTCGGAGGCTGCGCAGCAGAAGGTAAGAAGCTGGCTCGGGGTGTGCGGGTCTCCGCGTGTTTGTTTACCCGTGCATTTATGGCAGGGGGTGTGTGTGAGCATGCTTCTCCACCTCCTGCCTGGGGCCCCCCATTTTGCCAAATGGAACTTTTATATAAGCCCCATGAAGGAGGCTGAATGCTGAGGGCTGTGTGCTGAGCCCTGAGACATTCACAGATAAACAATAGTGATGATCTTCACGAAGCAGTAACAGGAATGATAACGGCGTCTGTGTCCCCGGCATCGGCACCGGACTCCATGCTAAGCTCGGATCTTACCTGTTTCCTCTCCCCTGAGCCTGACCAGAACCCGGGCTGGGTTTTGTTACCTTCCTCTCCCGATGAGGGCAGACAAGGCTCAGAGGACACAGGACTTACTTGAGGTCACTCCTTAGTGAGCCACAGAGTTCACCTTTCCTTGCAATGGGCAGTGCCTACACCTGTTGGCAGACACACAGGCAGACAGACTGTCTCAGGCGGAGCCGGGAGAGGCTTCTTGGGAGACAGGGCACTGGGGCTGGGGTTTTGTGGGTGTACAGGAGTTCACCTATGGAAAAGCCATTCCTGGTCGGGATGACAGCACCCGGGAAGGCCTGGAGATGAAAGAGGTTGGTATAGTTTAGAGATGGGCAAGGCTGCATTTCTGGCTGTAACGTGAAGAGGATGAGGGTCCGTTTGGGGCCCAGTGCCAAGACTCACCCCACCATGAAGGACCTAGAGAAGGCATCACTCAGGCCCATGGGGACACAGGGGGTCAGGGCAGTAGGGGAAGAGGCTGGGTTGTGCAGTCAGGCCGGGTTCGAATCCTGGCTCTGCTGCCAGCCTGCTGTGCACCCTCGGGCTAGTGGCTTAGCCTCCCCTACCACCGTCCCAGGGCTCATAACATCATCTGCATCCGGCATTCTCGTGACACGGACGTGTCATAAGCCCTGCCTGCTGCTGTGTTGCCGCAAACATAAGTATTACCGCTGGTTAGCAAAGCGGAGACATACACCCTGCCTCATTCATCCTTGCTTTTTCTTGTTTTCATGCTGTTTTTTCTTTTGAGACGGGGTCTGACTCTGTCCCCCAGGCTGGAGTGCAGTGGCATGATGTCAGCTGACTGCAACCGCTGCCTCTCAGGCTCAAGCAGTCCTCCCACCTCAGCCTCCCAAGTAGCTGGGACTACAGGCGTGCGCCTCCATGCCTGGCTAATTTTTAAAAATTTTTGTAGAGATTCGGGGGGTTTCATGATGTTGCCCGGGCTGGTCTCGAACTCTGGAGCTCAAGCAATCCACCTGCCTCGGCCTCCCAAAGTGCTAGAATTACAGGTAGAAGCCACGGCATCTGGTCTCATGCTGTTTTTTAGTAAATGCCGTCTGCATTCAGATCACCCACCACGCCCTGATGAGGTGAACGTGATTATCAGCATCCCCATCGTACGCCTGTGGAAACTGATTGCATCACTGCACTCCAGCCTGGGCAGCAGAGCAAGACCTTGTCTCAGAAAAAAAAGAGGTGGGCTGAAGCGCCTCCGCCTCCCAAAGTGCTGGGATTCCAGGTGTGAGCCACTGTGCCTGGCCTGGCAGATGTTTTAAATTTCTTGTAGAGACTAGGTTCTTACTATTTGCCCAGACCAGTCTCAAACTCCTGGGCTTAAGCAAGATCCTCACACCTCGGCCTCCCAAAGTGCTGGGATTCCAGGCGTGAGCCACCGTGAGCCAGAGTGGCCCTTTGAACCTGAGCTGCTGGTGCCACAGGCCAGGATCTCGATGACCACGTTCCCTCAGCTCCCAGAAGCCAGGCATAGCTGCACGGTGATCTGTCCGGCCGCCTCCAGCACCTGAGTCTTTCTGGCCCCTCTCTCCCCTGCAGTGGGTGTGGGGATATCTGGCATTCAGTACTGAGCACTTTTAGCTTTTTTGTTTGTTTTGTTTTTTGAGACAGTCTCACTCTGTCGCCCAGGCTGGGGTGCAATGGTGCGATCTCGGCTCACTGCAGCCTCCGCCTCCCAGGTTCAAATGACTCTCCAGCCTGAGCCTCCCGAGTAGCTGGGATGACAGGCGCCCACCACCACGCCCTGATCATTTTTGTATTTTTGGTAGAGATGGGGTTTCACCACGTTGGCCAGGCTGGTCTTGAACTCCTGAGCTCAAATGATCCACCCTCCTCGGCCTCCCAAAGTGCTGGGATGACAGGGAAAGTGCCGGGATTGCAGGCGTAGGGGAACAATTTCTGCTCCAGAAATCACTTCAGGTCCAGTGGGGCCTTCCCAGGATGCCGTGGGGCCGGCCCTGGGGCGGGGTTGGAGGGGACAGGGTGGGTGGGTCACCAGCTCTGGCACCGGATTCTCATCTGCAGAATCTGAAATGGAAAAACAGAGACGGGGCCAAGCCGGGCCATGGAGTGGGAGGCTCAGGCGCCGGGGCCTCTGGAGAGAGCTGGCTTCCCTTCCTGGCTTTTTTGATACTGGCATCGCCACATGAACTTCTATCTCTTCATCTAAGAAACAGGGACACCCACGGTTCCTGGGGTCGGTAAAGACCCACAACCCCGTTTATCCAGCCTGTGTTATTTTCAGGGCGCTGGAACCGGGTGGGCGTGGGTTGCAGTCCCGTCCCTGCCCATCTCACGCCCTGTGACGAAATGCAGGTCCTGTCACATTTTTTTTAGTTGCTCCGTCACCCAGGCTGGAGTTCATTGGCGCAGTCTCAGCTCCCACTGCAGCCTCCACCCCCCAGGTTCAAGGAACTCTCCTGCCTCAGCCTCCGAGTAGCTGGGTTTACAGGACTGCACCACCATGCCCGGCTAATTTTTGTATTTTTAGTAGAGACCGGGTTTTGCCATGTTGGCCAGGCTGGTCTCGAACTCCTGATCTCAGGTGATCCGCCCTCCTCGGCCTCCCAAAGTGCTGGGATTACAGGCGTGAGTCGCTGCGCCCAGCCCCTTCACCTTCCTGAGCCTCGGTTTTGGTCCTTCCGGCCACGGGCTTGAAGCCTGTCGCACGGCATGTCTTTTGTGTCTCTCGAGTTGCAGGCATGCCCTTCTCAAGGCGGTGAGGGGTCCTTCCTGCATCTCAGCCCCTTTGCCGAGAAAAGGTGGGTAAGGTTTGTCCAAAGGAGAGATTCCAAGCATCCACGGGGCATTTTCTAACAGGGGACGCAGTGGGCAGAGAGAGCTCTTCCAGGCTGGCTCAGATCCCTAAGCTGCCTGGAGAAGACGGAGAGGGCGTCTGCTCTGCGGGGTGTGGGGGTGCTTCCGAGAAGCAGAACCCCTCCAAGTCCGGGAGCAGGCAGTGAAGTTGGGAGCTCCATTTTCTCAAGAGTCACCAGACACCGAGGGGAAGTCTGAGGTCCCAGGGAGGCGAGGCTGTCCCTGGGCCTTTCTGCTGAGAGCCACATAAGCGGGTATTTCGTCCCTGTGTGCTGGGGACGCCCAGGGTGCGGTGGGGACATAAGGGACTCCTGACCCGGCCTGCAGTAATCCAAGAAGGCTCCCCAGGGGAGGTGCTGGCCGAGCCGAGGTTGACGCTGCCAGATGAGAGGAGGAGGAAGAGACCCCGGGAGGAAAGAGCGACACAGACAGGCTGATTGCAGCACCCGCCTGGTCTTGCTCGCTGGATTGCTGGGGGCAAGGGGCATGTTCTGGCTCCAGGTCAGACAGGCAGCTGGACGTGTCTCTACCCGCAGCCAGCTTCTGCCCTTCCTTCCAGCAGCTCCGGAGGGAGGGATCTTTACCAGAAGACACATTCTTGATCCGGCCACAGTGACTTTCCCTCATGTCCTTGGCTGAGGACACTTGGCCCCAGGTCACTGCTCCTGAGGCCAGAAGGAGGGGGCAGGCCCAGCCTGGGGCTCAGTGTGGAACAAAACAGCTGCCCTAAGCAGGCTCAGAGTCTGGCTGTAGAAGGGGCAGAAGAGCATAAGATGTGGGCTTGGAGGCAGGGCCCGGGTTCAGATTCCAGCGCTGTTAACTTCTGAGCTCTGTATTCTTTTTTTTGTTTTTTGTTTGTTTGTTTGTTTGTTTGATACAGAATCTCTCTCTGTCACCCAGGTTGGAGTGCAGTGGCATGATCTCAGCTCACTGCAACCTCTGCCTCCTGGATTCAAGTGATCCTTCTGCATCAGCCTCCCGAGTAGCTGGGATTACGGGTGCCCATCACCACGCCCGGCTAATTTTCGTATTTTTGGCAGAGATGGGGTTTCACTATGTTGTTCAACTGGTCTCGAACTCCTGACCTTAGCCTCCCAAAGTGCTGGGATTACAGGCGTGAGCCACCGTGCCCAGCCTCTGAGCTCTGTGCTCTGTGAACCCTGAGTTCCGTGAACCCAGTAATATTCCTCAGTTTGTACAGTGGGATTGACTGTTACTGTCTCAGAAAGATCCGTAAAAGAGTTGAGGGGCCGGGTGCAACACTTCACACCTGTAACCGCAGCACTTTGGGAGGTCGAGGTGGGTGAATCATTTGAGATCAGAAGTTCAAGACCAGCCTGACTAACATGGTGAAACCCCATCTCTACTAAAAATACAAAAATCATCTGGGTGTGGTGGTAGGCACCTGTAGTCCCAGCTACTTGAGAGACTGAGGCAGGATAATCATTTGAATCCAGGCGGCGGAGGTTGCAGTGAACCAAGATTGCACTATTGCACTCCAGCCTGGGCAACAGAGTGAGACTCCATCTCCAAAAAAAAAAGTTGAGGGAGGCCATAGGGAGGCCATGGATGAGTCCTATGGGTCGGCTGACTTTCTTTTTTTTTTTTTTTTTTTTTTTTGAGACGGAGTTTTGCTCTTGTCACTCAGGCTGGGTTGCAGTGGCGCAATCTCAGCTCACTGCAATCTCTGCCTCCTGGGGTTCAAGTAATTTTCCTGCCTCAGTCTCCTAAGTAACTGAGATTACAGGTGTCCGCCACCACGCCCAGCTAATTTTTGTATTTTTTAGTAGAGTTGGGGTTTCACCATGTTGGCCAGGCTGGTCCTAAACTCCTAACCTCAGGTAATCCACCCGCCTTGGCCTCCCAAGGTGCTATGATTACAGGCATGAGCCCCCATACACGACCAGGTCTAGTGGCTTTTGGGACAGATGATCAAAGCAGACACATATGGTCATATCAACAGGAGCAGAGCCTCAAGTGAGGGAGGTGAGGCTGGTCAGGCCACTGGGGAACTCTGTTTTGTTTAAAGCACAGCCCATGCCATGGATGGGAGGTGTTGGGGTCCATAGGGACCTAGACTTGGAACCTCAGGTCTTCTTCAGGCCTCTCTGGGCTTTTGAATAGCTAGAACTTTCCAGAACATTTCCGTTGAATCTGTATGGCCCTTGGACTCACTGCACTCATTTCCAGCTGGTCATAGAGGCTCAAAGTCCTAGCGTTGCTCAAATTTGAGTTGTTAGGCTTCTGCCTCTCCTCAGACACCACAATTTTACTTAAAAAAAAATTCTTTTTTCCTTTATTTTGAGACAGAGTTTTGCTCTTGTTGCTCAGGCTGGAGTGCAATGGCGCGATCTCCACTCACCGCAACCTCCGCCTCCTGGGTTCAACCGATTCTCCTGTCTCAGCCTCCCAAGTAGCTGAAATTACAGGCATGCGCCACCACGTGCGGCTAATTTTGTATTTTTAGTAGAGACAGGGTTTCTCCATGTTAGCCAGGCTGGTCTCGAACTCCCGACCTCAGGTGATCCACCTGCCTCAGCCTCCCAAAGTGCTGGGATTACGGACATGAGCCACCGTGCCCAGCCTTAAAAATGTTTTTACTCCATTTTTTTCTTTAATCAGCTCACTTTTTTATTTAAGCAATTTTATTTTTTAAAATAAATCCAGCTGGGCACGGTGGCTCACACTGATAATTCCAGAGCCTTGGGGGGCTGAGGTGGGAGGATTGTTTGAGCCCAGGAGTTCCGGACCAGCCTGGGCAATGTAGTGAGACCCTGTCTCTACAAAAGATTAAAAATTAGCTGGGTGTGGTGGCACGCACCTGTGGTCCCAGCTACTCCGGAGACTCAGGCCGGAGGAGCCCTGGAGCCGAGGAGTTTGAGGCTGCAGTGAGCTATGATTGCACCACTGCACTCCAGCCTGGGTGAGAGAATGAGACCCTGTCTCTGCAAAAAAAAAAAAAAAATAAGTAAATAAGAAAAAATAAAAATAAGAAAAATAACTTCTTCAATTTGTCTTTAGTTCTAAATCTAAAGAGGTCCCCACGCAGAAGCCTCTGCCCCTGTGTGCGGCCACTCGCCCCTGGAGGCAGCGCTGTTTCTACACATACACACAGTCTTTCCTTTTGCAGTTTAAATTTTTATTTTATTTTGGGACGGAGTCTCGCTCTATCGCCAGGCTGGAGTGCAGTGGCGCGATCTCGACTCACTGCAACTTCCGTTTTCCAGTTTAAAGAATTCTCCTGCCTCGGCCTCCCGGGTAGCTGGGACTCAGGCGCACGCCACCACGCCTGGCTAATTTTTTGTATTTTTAGTAGAGACAGAGTTTCACCATCTTGGCCAGGCTGGTCTCAATCTCTTGGCCTCCTGATCCGCCTGCCTTGGCCTCGCAAAGTGCTGGGATTACAGGCGTGAGCCACCGCGCCCAGACCCCTTTATTTATTTTTAAAAGTCGTACAATGGTAGCATTTGCTGTATTTTATTACCTCTTGCTTACCACACCCCGCCCCCCGACTCCCGTTTAATAGTATGTCTTCTTGTTCCTACCCTAGTAGTTCATCTTAAAAAGCATCCTGGCTGGGCACAGTGGCTCATGCCTATAATCCCAGCACATTGGGAGGCTGAGGCGGGTGGATCACCTGAGGTTAGGAGTTCAAAACCAGCCTGGCCAACATAGGGAAACCCTGTCTCTACCAAAAATACAAAAATTAGCTGGGCATGATGGTGTGAGCCTGTAATCCCAACTACTCGGGAGGCTGCGGCAGGAGAATCCGCCTGAACCCGGGAGGTGGAGGTTGCAGTGAGCCGAGATCATGCCCTGCACTTGAGCCTGGGTGACAGAGTGAGATCCTGTCCCCAAAATAAATAAAAGTCATCCTGAGGTGAGAGGATTGCTTGAGGCTAGGAGTTCGAGACCAGCCTGGACAACATGGCAAAACTCTGTGCAAAAATTAGCCGGATATGGTGGCATGTGACTGTAGTCCCTGTTACGCCGAAGGTTGAGGTGGGAGGATCGCTTGAGCCTGGGAAGTTGAGGCTGCCGTGAGCTGTGTTTGTGCCACTGCGCTCCAGCCTGGGTGAAGAGCGAGTCCCTATCTCACACAGAAAAAGCATCCTTGCCCCTTTTCATACTTACATAGTACTCTGCTGTGTAGATAGCCTGGCATTCATTTGATCAGTCCCTTTTTATTGGATACGTAGGTTGCGACCTGAGGGCTGTTCTAAGTATGTCGCAGTCTTTGGGTGTGTTGATAAAAATCTCAGCAGGAGCTCCATTCATCTTAGGGGATACATTGTAACATTTAGTTGAACCGAAATCTGGTATCCCTCTGGGAGAGTCAAAGGTTACTGTAAAAATAGTCAATAAAAAAACAATGTTAATGAATTCTCCCAGACAGTGTAGTCTGTCCCAGGTGCAGCTTGCTGAGGTTGCTCTAGGGTGTTAGAACACTCATACTCCACGCCAGGCATAGTGGCTCACATCTGTAATCCCAGCACTTTGGGAGGCCGAGGCAGGTGGATCACCTGAGGTCAGGAGTTCGAGACCAGCCTGGCCAACATGATGAAACCCCATCTCTACTAAAAATACAAAAATTAGCCAGGCGTGGTGGTGCACGCCTGTAACCCTATCTACTCGGGAGACTGAGGCAGGAGAATTTCTTGAACCGGGAGGCAGAGATTGCAGTGAGCTGAGATTGTACCACTGCACTCCAGGCTGGTGACAGAGTGAGACTTCATCTCAAAAACAAAACAAAAAAAAACCAAAAAACACTCCTCCTCCAGACTTTATTGCAGAGACTGAACACATAAGATCGTCATGGAGGGTGGAGAATGTGGTGTGAACGGCAGCCTGGTTCAAAGGAGCGTGTTCAGCTCAGCTGTCGCCTGGCTGTGCATGTCCAGCCAAACTTAAGTCTCTTGCCTGGTTCGTGCCTCAGTTTCCTCACATGTTAAATGGGGATTGCAGAGCCGGGGATGGTGGTTCACGCCTATAAATCCAGCAACTTGGGAGGCTGCATTTGGAGGACTGCTCAGGGCTAGGAGTTTGAGACCAGGCTGGACGATATAGGAGATCCCATCTCTAAAAACTAAGTAAGTTAGCCAGGCGTAGTGACATGCAGTTGTAGTCCTAGCTACTTGGGAGGCCGAGATGGGAGGATAACTTGAGGCCAGGAGGTCCAGACCAAGCCTGGGCAACATAGTGAGACCCGTCTCTGTAATTTTTTTTTTTTTTTTTGAGATGGAGTCTCACTCTAATGTCACCCAGGTTGGAGTGCAGTGCCATGATCTTGGCTCATTGCAGCCTCCATCTCCTGGGTTCAAGCGATTCTCCTGCCTCAGCCTACCGAGTAGCTGGGATTACAGGCGCCCACTTTTACACCTGGCTGATTTTTGTTTCTTTAGTAACGACGGATTTTCACCATGTTGGCCAGGCTGGTCTCGAATTCCTGACCTCAGGTGATCCACCAGCCTCGGCCTCCCACAGTGCTGGGATTACAGGTGTGATGGCATTCACCTGTACTCCCAGGTACTTGGGAGGCTGAGGCAGGAGGATTGCTTGAGTCTGGGAGGTCTAGGCTGCAGTGAGCCAAGATCGTGCCGTTGCACTCCAGCCCGAGTAACAAAGTGAATCCCTATTGCTTTAAAAAAAAAAAGAAGAAGAAGAAGAAGAAGGCTGGGCACGGTGGTGCACGCCTGTAATCCCAGCACTTTGGGAGGCCGAGGCAGCGGATCACGAGGTCAGGAGACAGGAGATCGAGACCATCCTGGCTAACACGGTGAAGCCCTGTCTCTACTAAAAACAAAAAATTAGCTGAGTGTGGTAGCACGCGCCTGTACTCCCAGCTATTCAGATACTGAGGCAGGAGAACCGCTTAACCCGGGAGGTGGAGATTGCAGTGAGCCGAGATCGTGCCACTGCACTCCAGCCTGGGTGACAGAGTGAGACTCTGTCTCAAAAAAAAGAAAATAGATCAGGGTGGCACTGCCCCTCCGTGCTGTTGGATAGGTTAAATATTACTCCCTCTTGAGTGTAAATTAGTTTAACTATTGTGGAAGACAGTATGGTGATTCCTCAAGGATCTAGAACTAGAAATACCATTTGACCCAGCAATCCCATTACTGGGCATATACCCAAAGGATTATAAATCATTTTATTATAAAAACACATGCACTCATACGTTTATTGTAGCACTGTTCACAATAGCAAAGACTTGGAACCACCCCAAATGCCCATCAATGATAGACTGGATAAAGAAAATGTGGCACATATACACCATGGAATACTATGCAGCCATAAAAAAGGATGAGTTCATGTCCTTTGCAGGGACATGGATGGATCTGGAAACCATCATTCTCAGGAAACTGACACAGGAACAGAAAACCAAACACCGCATGTTCTCACTCATAAGTGGGAGTTGAACAATGAGAACACATGGACACAGGGAGGGGGACATCACACACTGGGGACTGTCGGGGAGCAGGGGGCTAGGGGAGGGACAGCATAAGGAGAAATACCTAATGTGGATGACGGGGTGATGGAGGCAGCCAACCGCCATGGCACGTGTGTTCCTATGTAACCTGCATGTTCTGTGCATGAACCCCAGAACTTAAAGTACAATTTTAAAAAAAGAAAAAATACATTACTCACCCTTTCTGAGCCCCTGCCTCCAGCTCGGACCAGTCTCCTGGGCACTGACCCCTCGTGTCCTGCTGCCTCCTGGATGCCTCCTGAGAAGCTGGAGCTCTGGGTTCGAATGCTGGCTCTGGCCCCATAGCCCGTGGTCACTCCCTTGCTGGGTGCCTCAGTTTCCCCACATCTCACCAGGGAATTAGACCAAATTATCTTCCATCAAGCGTTTTCAGGGCCCTCCGGGGTTTGGCTGGTCACCTTGGAGGGGCTCCAGGTGCTGAGTTTAGGAACGCCCACATCTCAGGGGTCTCCCTTCCATCTTTCCCAGTGGCACTGTGCCTGAGCAGGTGTGCCCAGCTGAGGCTGTATCCACATGTGAGCAGGTGTGGCTGTTGCGGGTGGGGTGGGGGTATGTGGGTACCTGGGTGCCCTGGATGCCACGGCGGGGGGCGGGGTATGTGGGTATCTGGGTGCCCTGGATGCCACGGCGGGGGGCGGGGCATGTGGGTACCTGGGTGCCCTGGATGCCACGGCGGGGGGCGGGGCATGTGGGTACCTGGGTGCCCTGGATGCCACGGCGGGGGGCGGGGCATGTGGGTACCTGGGTGCCCTGGATGCCACGGCGGGGGGCGGGGCATGTGGGTACCTGGGTGCCCTGGATGCCACGGCGGGGGGCGGGGCATGTGGGTACCTGGGTGCCCTGGATGCCACGGCGGGGGGCGGGGCATGTGGGTACCTGGGTGCCCTGGATGCCACGGTGGGGGGGCGGCGTATGTGGGTACCTGGGTGCCCTGGATGCCACGGCAGGGGCGGGGTATGTGGCTACCTGGGTGCCCTGGATGCCATGGCGGGGGGCGGGGTATGTGGGTACCTGGGTGCCCTGGATGCCATGGCGGGGGGCGGGGTATGTGGGTACCTGGGTGCCCTGGATGCCACGGTGGGGGTGGGGTATGTGGGTACCTGGGTGCCCTGGATGCCACGGCGGGGGGTGCGGTGGGAGGGCATCCATTGTCATCCTTGCTTCCTCCGCCTCTCTCCAGTGGCCACGTGGCACTTCTGTCAGCAGCGGGTGGAGGGCAGGTGTTGGTGGCTCCATGAGATCCTAGCCAGATGCCTGGACCCACCCACTCCCCCTCTTCCTGCTGTATCCCCAGAGCCCCCCCGGTTTATCAAAGAACCCAAGGACCAGATCGGCGTGTCGGGGGGTGTGGCCTCTTTCGTGTGTCAGGCCACGGGCGACCCCAAGCCACGAGTGACCTGGAACAAGAAGGGCAAGAAGGTCAACTCTCAGCGCTTCGAGGTGAGTGGGGGTGGGGGGAGGCAGCCTGGGGTCAACACTCCCCCGACAGGGCCACAGAAGGCAGCGTGGACGCTTTGGTGTGGGGGAGTGCAGGCATCGGTAGCCAGGCAGGCCTGGGGGCGCAGCCTCCAGTCGGGGCCCTGCCCATCTCACTTGCTCTGCCAGCTCAGTGCTGTGTGGCCTCAGGCAAGGCCCTGCCCTCTCTGAGTCTTCTTCACAACACGGGGGGCACAGCACCAGTGCACACAGAAGGAACTTTACAACTCTGAACACACGCACATTGCCACATTCAGCGTGTCTTCACATGCCTTTGCAAGCCTATCACGTGGGCTTGCACACGTTTGTCACCCTCACGCATGCACACAACATCCTGTTCTTTTCTCTTTCTTTTTTTTTTTTTAAGTTGGAGTCCCACTCTGTCACTAGGCTGGAGTGCAGTGGCGCGATCTTCGCTCACCACAACCTCCACCTCCTGGAATCGAGTGATTCTCCTGCTCCAGCCTCCTGAGTAGCTGGGATTACAGCCGTGTGCCACCATGCCCGGCTAATTTTGAATATTTTTATTTTTTTAAGAAGGAATTTTGCTCTTGTCGCCCAGACTGGAGTGCAATGGTGCAATCTTGGTTTACCAGAACCTCTGCCTCCCGTGGTCAAGCAGTTTTCCTGCCTCAGCCTCCCGAGTAGCTGGGATTACAGGCATGCGCCACCACACCCGGCTAATTTTGTAATTTTAGTAGAGACAGGTTTCTCCATGTGTGTCAGATTGGTCTCGCACTCTTCCAAAGTGCTGGAATTACAGATGTGAGGCACCGTGCCCAGCCTAATTTTGTATTTTTAGTAGAGACGGGGTTTCACCATGTTGGTCAGTCTGGTCTCAATCTCCTTACCTCATGATCTGCCTGCCTCGGCCTCCTAAAGTGCTGGGATTACGGGCGTGAGTCACCGTGCTCGGCCACCCTGTTTTTATATGTACCCTAACCTGGTCTCCACCTCCAGCGCATTTACGCCGCACACCTACACACAAGCACATACAGCCTCCAGCTCTTCTCCCAGTCACCCCCAGGGTCATGGGGCTGACTGCCAGCCCCCTACAGCCCAGCCTAGACAGGAACCTTCCTGGGACCCCAGCCTCACGCTGTCCTTTTTCTCCTGCCCACGGCAGACGATTGAGTTTGATGAGAGTGCCGGGGCAGTGCTGAGGATCCAGCCACTGAGGACGCCGCGGGATGAAAACGTGTATGAGTGTGTGGCCCAGAACTCGGTTGGGGAGATCACAGTCCATGCCAAGCTCACTGTCCTCCGAGGTATTGGGCTCCCTGGGGCGGGAGGAGGATGAACCAGGGTCTGGGCTTTGGGGACAAGCACCGAAGGAATACGTGAAAGTGACCCCTCAACCCTCCTGCTTTGGGTTTTTTTGGGAGGACCTTGATCTCCCTTCTCCAACTAGTAACACTGTCGGGGCCCAGAGCCTACTGGCAGGGATTTATTGTGCCTTTGCAAGAAAGAAAAGAATTGAGAGACTAGAATCATCCTAATTTATAATCTTGATCGTGTGCTTCTGATGACAAGAGGCTGATCCAACTCAGATGGGTTCAAGTAAGAAAGATGATTGATATACAGAATTAAAATGCCATGGAGTGGCTGGCTTCAGGTTCAGCTAGATCCAGGGGCTCATTGAATTTTCTCAGTGCTCACTCTCTGCCTCTTGGCTTTGTTTCCTTCTATATTGACTTCATCCTTATTCCCCCCATCCTTCATCCTACCCGCAAGGAACGTGGATTCCATGCCCCTCCCTGAACCAATCACTGGGACTCAGGAGGAACAAACATTCTGATTGGCTGGACTCCTCCCTGGAGCCGAGAGTGATTGTGGTTCCCGTAAAGGAATAAGGATAAACAGGGTCGGGCATGGTAGCTCACACCTGTAATCCCAGCACTTTGGGAGGCTGAGGTGGGAAGATCACTTGTGAGAACAGACTAGGCAACATAGCAAGACCCCATCCCTACAAAAAATAAAAGATAAATGGATGCTAGGTATGCAGAAACAGCTGCCCCGCTTCCCCAGACATTCACATGGGCCTGCTAGGCTGCCGGCCTTATTGAGATGTAATTCTTTTTTTTTTTTTTTTTTTTGAAATAGAGTCTTGCTCTGTTGCCCAGGCTGGAGAGCAGTGGTGTAATCTTGGCTTATTGAAACCTCCGCCTCCTGAGTTCAAGCGATTCTCCTGCCTCAGCCTCCCGAGTAGCTGGGATTACAGGCGACCGGCACCACCACGCCTGACTCATTTTTGTATTTTTAGTAGAGATAGGGTTTCACCATGTTGGCCAGGCTGGTCTTGAAGTCCTGACCCCAGGTGATGCACCTGCCTCAGCCTCCCAAAGTGCTGGGATTACAGGTGTGGGCCACTGCATGCAGCCTAAGTGCATTTCTTGAACGAGGTACAAGGGATTTATAGGGGGCTGTCTGAATGATGCTGTTTTATGACGAGGAAGCAGTTTTTGGAACATATTCTTGTTCAGCCTCATTTCTGCAAACCCCTCGCCCAGCCACTCTGTGCTGCCTTCTCCTTTGTAATCTGGTTTTACCTCTGGGCCCCCACTGTGGAGCTCAAGTCCTGGCTGCCACTTGGTTGCTGTGTGACCTAGGGCAAGTTAATGAACCTTTCTGAGCTGCAGTTTTCTCATTAAAGTCAGGCCAGGCGCAGTGGCTCACGCCTGTAATCCCAGCACTTCGGGAGGCCAAGGTGGGTGGATCACGAGGTCCGGAGTTTGAGACCCCGTCTCTACTAAAAATACAAAAAATTAGCCGGGCGTGGTGACGTGCGCCTGTAGTCCCAGCTACTCGGAAGGCTGAGGCCAGAGAATTGCTTGAACCCGGGAGGCGGAGGTTGCAGTGAGCCGAGATCGCGCCACTGTGTTCCAGCCTGGGCAACAAAGCAAGACTCCGTCTCAGAATCAGTGAATGAATGAAAATCAAATCAGGTAATAATGGTTCTCGTCATGAACCAGATGAGTGGGTGATGCAGGGAGAGATTAGCACAATGCCGTGTGTGGTCAGCTCTGCTTCTGCGTGGTTATGTTCATCACTGCTAAGATTCTGCCTTAGTGAGGCGCTCGACACCAGTCCGTCTGCAGCCCTCAGGTGGGTGGGCTTTACCTGTCACCTGCAGGGACATCCCAACCATGAATATGAGCCACTGCCAGCCATTAGCTGGGAGGTGACCCCTGCACGTGGCTTCCCAGGGTGAGACTGTTCTGATGTCCTCCAGGGTAGCCCAGCTGTGACCAGCGTGGAACCCTGGGAGGAGGCATCACAGGCTTGTGACCTGTCAGTCATACAGGATCCCCGTCTCAGAACGGCCCTGTGCTTCGGCCTGTAATCCCAGCGCTTTGGGAGGCTGAGGCAAGTGGACCACTTGAGGTCAGGAGTTTGAGACCAGCCTGGCCAAGATGGTGAAACCCTAACTCTACTAAAAATACAAAAATTAGCCAGGCATGGTGGTGCCAGCCTGTAATCCTGGCTCCCAGATTCTTGGGAGGCTGAGGTAGAAGGATTGCTTGAACCCAGGAGGCAGAGACTGCAGTGAGCTGAGATTGCACCATTGTACTCCAGCCTGGGTGACAGAGCGAGATTCTGTCTCTAAAAAGAAAAACCCCTGTGCTCTGTTTAAAGCTCTGCTGTTGACTGGGTGCAGTGGCTCACACCTGTAATCCCAGCACTTCGGGACGCCAAGGCAGGAGGATAACTTGAGCCCAGGAGTTTGAGACCAGCCTGGGCAACATAGGGACCCCATACCACACTGCCCCAGTCTCTACAAAAAAAAAAAAAAAAAAAAAAGTTAAAAAATTAGCCAGGTTGTAGTGGTGCCTGCCTGTAGTCCCAGGTACTCAGGAGGCTGAGGGGGAGGATCGTCTGAGCCCAGGAGTTCAAGGCTATAGTGAGCTATGATCATGCCACTGCAGCCCAGCCTGGGCGACTGGGCAAGACCCTGTCTCTAAAACGGCGGGTAAAAAAAGATGAAGGCTGGGCGTGGTGGCTCACGCCTGTAATCCCAGCACTTGGGGAGGCTGAGGCGGGCAGATCATGAGGTCAGGAGATCAAGACCATCCGGGCCAACGTGGTGAAACCCCATCTCTACTAAAAATACAAAAAAAATTAGCCGGGCATGACAGCGCATGCCTGTAGTCCCAGCTACTTTGCAGGCTAAGGCAGGAGAATAGCTCGAACCCGGGAGGCAGGTGTTGCAGTGAGCCGAGATCGCACCACTGCACTCCAGCCTGGGCAACAGTGCGAGACTCCGTCTCAAAAAATAATAATAAAAAAGCTCTGCTGTTGCTACTGGAAAGTCTTAATAATTTTCTAACGAGAGACCCCACAATTTCATTTGTGTGGTCCTGGAGCCCATCCCGCCGGGGATGGAAGGAGGAGCGGGGAAGGAGTCACCCCACTGTGGCCTGCCCCGCTCCTCCCGGAAGATAGTTTTGCCCTGACCTTTCCTGGGCACAGACAGAACAGCCTGCGTCCTCTTGTCCCATGCCAGCCTCCACTGTGAGCACTCAGGGTGTTAAAAAAATAAAAAACAAGCTGTGGGCCGGGGCAGTGGTTCATGCCTGTAGTCCCAACACTTTGGGAGACCGAGGCGGGTGGATCACAAGGTCAGGAGTTCGAGACCGCCTTGGCCAGGATGGTGAAACCCCATCTCTACTAAAAATAACAAAAAAATAGCCGACGTGGTGGCAGGCACCTGTAATACCAGCTACTTGGGAGGCTGAGGCAGGAAAATCACTTTAACCTGGGAGGCGGAGGTTGCAGTGAGCTGAGATTGCACCACTGCACTCCAGCCTGGGCAACAGAGCGAGACTCCGCCTCAAAAAAAAAAAAAAAGCTGTGAAGCCATTAACTGCCTGGTCTCTGGAAGTCTGGGAAAATGCCCCCTGCACCTATCCACATGCTTTTTATTTCTTTTTTCATTTTTTTTGTTTGTTTTTTTGAGACTGAGTATTACTCTTGTCACCCAGGCTGGAGTGCAATGGCATGATCTTGGCTCACTGCAACCTCTGCCTCCCAGGTTCAAGCGATTCTCCTGTGTCAGCCTCCCAAGTAGCTGGGATTACAGGCACTCACCAGCACTTCCAGCTAATTTGGGTATGGGGTTTCACCACGTTGGTCAGGCTGGTCTCGAACTCCTGACCTCAGGTGATCCACCCACCTCAGCCTCCCAAAGTGCCGGGATGACAGGTGTGAGCCACCTCGCCCACCCACACTCTTTTTCCCTCTGCTCTCTCAGCGCCTGGAAAGGCCTGCCTGGGCTGGAAGCTCGTCTTTCCTGCTGGGACGCAGGGCTTCAGATACCCTGACCCACCCCGCCTCCCTTGTCCTGAGCTCCGGGCACCCCCGACCGGTCACCAGCAGTTGCGGGGGACCATCTGGACTGCCGGGGCCGCTCCCTGCCTCCCTCCTCTGCCATCTGACTGTGGACCCTGCACGCACCTCCCGCCCTGTTTTAATTAAACTCTGAGGAACTGGGCGCAGTGTGGTTCTCGACGTACATTTTTGTTTAATTAGGCGCTCTCGGTAGCAACAGGCAGCCGAGGCCTCCCTCTGCACCCTGGCTGGCTGGCTGCTGCCCACACACGCTCACGGGAACTCCCCGAGGGGCCCCGTACGCACGGGAAGCACTCACGCGTGGACACGTGTGGGCGCAGGGGCAGGCAAGCGTGAGCACGCACACGCAGCCCACATGCACCCACGTGTGAACGAAATATGGGGTTGTCCTGCTCATCAAAGCCCAAGCCACCCTCGCAGGCACGTGGGCGTGCACGACACACACAGGGATGCCTACAGACCCAGCACCAAGACCGATCAGGGCCCAGTCATTTTGGCCTGAAACTCCGATGATGTCATCGGTAACCAATCAGAGCCACTTTCAAGGTCGCCCAGGAAGGATGGAAAAGGGGCCTGAGCCAGCTCAGACAGCACTCAGCCATGCCCCCTTCAGGTCCCTGCTGGGTCCAGACCTGGCTGGGTGGAGGGCTTTTGCTGCTGGGCCCGCTCAGCTTCTTCTGAGCTCAGGCAGGATTGGGTTTGCATCCTTGCTATATGCCGGCTGTATGACCTGGGTCTGCCTGGGCCTCAGTTTCCCTCCCTGTGAAAAAGTCTTAGCGGAGGGCGCCGACTCCCTCGCCTGCACAGAGCCGGAGATGCAGTGAGTGCTCTGGGCTTCCGACTGGGGCTTTTTCCGTCCGAGCGGTGACCCCTGGGCTGGAACTGCTGCTCCTTCTCTGGCAGCAACAAGCCGAAACTCTGCCCTTGTGATGGGAAAGCTGCGCAGTGAATGGGCCTGGGTGTGTGCCAATAAAACTTTATTAACAAAAACAGCCACAGGGCCGCATCATTTGCGGCCATTTATCTACCCCCTCCCATTCCAGCGTTCTTACCAGCTGCCTATTTAAGGCCTGGATTGAGGCAGGGATTCTGGCCTCACCTCTCCCTGGATCCTGCCTGCCTGCTGCTTCCCTGGGGCTCAGTCTCCTCCCAAGATGGCAGCCTCCTGCCCACCTCTGTCCACAGCCACCCACCCCTGTGCCCCATGTCCCTTTGGGGCCTTTGTAAGCAAATACATAAGTATTCTTTAAACAAACAGCAACATTGTCTACACCAGGAAGCAGCACGCTTTTTCTCCAGAGCACCAGAAAGTAAATATTTTTGGTCGTACAGGCTGGGCGGTCTCTGTCACTGCAATCACCCAGAACTCAGCCATTGTGATGGGAAAGCTGAGAAATGAATGGGCGTGGCTGTGTGCCAATAAAACTTTATTAACAAAACCATCCACAGGGCCGCATGTGGCCCTGAAGCCATCGTTTGCGGCCTTTTATCTTCCCCTTCCCACTCCAGTGTTCTTACAGATGCAGATGAGCTGCATATCTGTTGGTCTTAACCGCACCGCGATTGGCCACTTTTTTGTCACTTGTCCATGGGGTGGAGCGAGGAGTGGCTGTTAGTCTCCCCTGCATGGCTGTGTCTTATCTCTTATTTTTTATTTCTTTTCTTTTCTTTTTTTTTTTTTAGACAGAGTCTCGCTCTGTCACGCAGGCTAGAGTGCATTGGCGCGATCTCGGCTCACTGCAACCTCCACCTCCTGGGTTCAAGCTATTCTCCTGCCTCAGCCTCCCGAGTAGCTGGGACTACAGGCGCGCGCCACCATGCCCAGCTAATTTTGTATTTTAGTAGAGACAGGGTTTCACCATGTTGGTCAGGATGGTCTCGAACGCCTGACCTCGTGATTCGCCTGCCTTGGCCTCCCAGAGTGCTGGGATTACAGGCGTGAGCCACTGCGCCCAACCCATCTCTTACCTGGCTCGTCTCATTACCTCAGTCCAGAAGTATGGTTCCACCGATCAGGGAGCTCTGGGACCCGGAGACCCCAGGGTGCTGAGTTTCTCCTCCTTGTCCCCCCACCACCATCACCACACTCCATTTACCAGGGAGGGGAACTAGAACCCGATCACCCGAGAGAGATACCCAGCACTGGAGACCTGGAGCCACTCACCGTGCTGGAGGCTTGCATGCTCCACCGGGATTGAGTTGGTCCGTTCACTGATTGAGCTCCTGTTGTATGTCCAGTTCTGGGCCGGGTGCTAGGGACGCCATGGTGACATGGATGCACCATTACAGAGAAGAGTTCCGTACCGCAGAGAGGATGGTGGGGAGTGTGGGGCGTTTACAGCAAGGGAGCTGGAGCTAGTCCCAGGCGGGGGTTCCAGTCAGTAGGCAGATGACCCGGGGAGGGAGCTTGATGACTTTGAGAACCGTGGAGGCCAGCGAGGAAGAGGGGCAAGGTGGCAGGGGCTGGCGGCGGGTTCCTGGTGAGTGGTGGGGTCACAGAAGGGTGTATGGCGGGGGAGCAGGGGGTTTTCGGTTTAGAAAGGCAGGCGGGTGCGGTGGCTCACGCCAGTAATCTAGACACTTTGAGTGGATCAAAAGGTCAGGAGTTCAAGACCTGCCTGGCCAACGTGATGAAACCCCTTCTCTACTAAAAGTACAAAATTACCCCGGTGTGGGTGTATGCCACTGCACTCCAGCCTGGCCGACGGAGTGAGACTCCATCTCAAAAAAAAAAAAAAAAAAAAAGCATCCACCAGGCTAGACCTGTATGATGGCTCATACCTATAATGCCAGTGCTCTGGGAGGACTGCTTGAGCCCAGGAGTTTGAGACTAATCTGGGCAACACAGTGAGACCCTATCTCTGTATTTTATTATTTTACCTTTTTTTTTTTTTTTTTTTGGAGACGGAGTTTCACTCGTTACCCAGGCTGGAGTGCAATGGCGCGATCTCGGCTCACCGCAACCTCCGCCTCCTGGGTTCAGGCAATTCTCCTGCCTCAGCCTCCTGAGTATCTGGGATTACAGGCACGCGCCACCATGCCCAGCTAATTTTTTGTATTAGTAGAGACGGGGTTTCACCGTGTTGACCAGGATGGTCTCGATCTCTTGACCTCGTGATCCACCCGCCTTGGCCTCCCAAAGTGCTGGGATTACAGGCTTGAGCCACCGCGCCCGGCCCTATTTTACTTTTATTTTTGAGACCGAGTCTTGCTATGTCGCCCAGCCTCGAGCGTAGTGGCGTGATCTTGGCTCGCTGCAACCGCTGTCTCCCGGGTTCAAGTGATTCTTCTGCCTCAGCCTCCTGAGTAGCTGGGATTACAAGCATTCACCACCGTGCCTGGCTAATTTTTGTTTTTGATAGAGATGGGGTTTCACCATGTTGGCCAGGCTGGGTCTTAAACTTCGAGCTTTAAACGATCCTCCTGCCTCAGCCTCCCAAAGTGCTGGGATTATGGCATGAGCCACTGTGCCCGCTGATAGATCTATCTGTTTTAAAATTTAATAAAAGATAAAGGCGTCCTCAGGTTGCTGTAAATGAACTCACTCCGCTCTGTGGGCCCTGGAGCCGGGTTTGTGCTTACAGGTATCAGGCTGTAGGTCAGCGTCTCTGAGCGCCACCCAGTCCGTTCCAGAAGCACCCACCCCCAAGTCCTGACAACCTCAGCTATCCCCAGACGTCGCCCAGTGTCCCCCAGGGCAGCGCAGTCACCCCCACAGTGAGAACTATCGCTCTATCCTGTTCGGCTCCCCCACACCAGCCTCCCGGTTGTACAGAAGAGGGACCCCGCTGGGTGCGCTGGCTCATGCCTATAATCTCAGTGCTTTGGGAGGCAGAAGCGGGAGGACCGCATGGGACCAGGAGTTTGAGACCAGCCTGGAGAACACAGTGAGACCACCCCCCAACTACAAAAATTTTACAACTTAGCCAGGAGTGGTGGCGCGTGCTTGTAGTCCCAGCTCCTCAGGAGGCAGAGGCAGGAGGATCACTTGAGCCCACGTTGTTGAGACTGCAGTGAGCTGCGATCGTGCCACTACACTCCAGCCTGTGCAACAGAGCAAGACCCTGTCTCAAAAAAAAAAAAAAAGAACTGGCTGTAGAGGGTGGCACCCAGGGCTGAGGTCATGCAGTCAGGCAGGAGCAGGATCCCTGGCCAGGCAGTCCCCAAGCCCCAGGCTGGAGGCGTGGCCGTGCAGCGCTCAGACCATGCCCGTTTCTCACCCATCTCTGCCCTCAGAGGACCAGCTTCCCTCCGGCTTCCCCAACATCGACATGGGCCCGCAGTTGAAGGTGGTGGAGCGGACACGGACAGCCACCATGCTCTGCGCGGCCAGCGGCAACCCTGACCCTGAGATCACCTGGTTCAAGGACTTCCTGCCTGTGGATCCTAGTGCCAGCAACGGCCGCATCAAACAGCTGCGATCGGGTGAGTGTGGGTGGCTGACGGGATGTGGGAGCCAAGGAGGGTAGCAGGGGTCTGGGAGCATCTCCAGGACCCAAGCTCCGGGGCCCACTGGAGGACACACAGAGACGTGTGCAGCCTCGGCAGCCATAGCACTGGGGGAGTGGGCGCAGATGTCTTCAGAGCTGCACAGCGGGGATATTAGAGGGCACAGACGGCCATGAGTACTAGGGAGCTATAGAGGGTTGTGGAGGAAGAGAGCTGGCCAGTGAAGATACAGTGGATGCAGACACGCACAGGGTGGGGAGTTACAGAGGGTCATGGGGGAGAGTGTCTCCCGTACGCAGGCAGTGAAATCACCACTGTCGCTCACAGACAGTTACGGGGGATAGGAAGCCACTGAGGGGGCTGGTGTGCAGCAGCTTATGCCTGTAACCCGAGCTCTTTGGAAAGCCAAGGCAGGAGGCTTGCTTGAGGCCAGGAGACTGAAACCAGCCTGGGCAACATAGCAAGACCCCCATCTCCAAAAAAAGCCACCACAAAATGTGGGTATCGGCGGTGTCCGAGCAGTCAGAGACAGACAGGCAGAAGCGTCGGTGAGCCTTGGAGGGTGACAAGGGGAGACCGTTTTCAGTGGCCATGTGACGGGGAGCTGTGGAAGGTGGCAGAGGGAGAGCTTCCTCTACACAGAAGCAGTAGGGCGTGACTGGTGGGAATTCAGTGGGACCCAGACAGCAGGAGCAGTGGAAGCTGTGTACGGCAATGGCGAGTGTGCAGAGGTGACACATAAGGGAATGGGGAGCCATAGAAAGATGCAGGGGGAGAGTGTCTCCAAGGCTGAGCAGTAAGAACACAGTGGAACAAACACAAGCAGAGGTGGTGACGGGGCTTCGGGTCTGTAATGGGGCACAGGCGGGCAGTCCGGCCTGTCTGTTCAGGCCCTGGCTGGGCTAGGGAAGACCTCGGGACATGCAGAGCCTCGGGCACGGGTGGTTCCACCATGGTGTCTCCGCCAAACGCCCCCGTGCGTCATCTGCGGGTCCATCTGTCTGGGGGGCTGTGTCTGTGCGTGTGTGTCCCCCGACTTCACGACATGTCCACGTGTGCACGTCGGCTCCCCGTGCCCGCCTGGCCTGCCTCCCGCACCCCCAGTGCTCCTGCGTGGGGAGCACGCGTGTGGCTGCACAGGCGTGTGTGTGTCTGTGTCGCGGATTTGCTGTTTTCACTTGTGCCGGTCCTGACGCCCTGCCTCCGTTCAGGCCCCTGTTGTGATCACCCCGCGCCTCCATGCACACCCTCTTTTGCTTCCTCTCTCCCCTTCCTCCGAGGACCCCGCCTGGGAAGCTTCCCTCGAAGCAGTCCCCGCCCCTCGTCACCCCCAGCACCCCACACTCACTGCCCATCCTTCTCCCCGCCCACCCACAGAGCCCACCTGCCCATTCTCCACCTCCTGCTCCTCCTCCTCAGTGAAAATCAAACCCTGTAAAAGATCAGACGTGGAGCCCAGAATCTCCTCCCTGGAGAGACTCAGACCCTCGCACTGCGGGGACAGATCGCCTCCCTCTCCCACCCTGACTGAGGATGTTTGCAGCCCGTAGGCCTCCGCAGCAGGGGGAAAGCAGCAGCCTCAGTTTCCCCATAAAACAGGACTATTTCCTTGCGTTCCGGTGGCCTCTCCAGGATGGAATGTCTAGCACTTGCTAGGTGTGCAGTGAACATAAGCCACGTTATGATGATGAGCCTCTCCCCCCACCCCCTCCATGAGGACCGAGGCTTCTGCATAACCACCCGTTAATGTTCCTGTTCTCTTTTCTTATCCTCCTGTTGTAAACGTTCAGAAACCTTTGGTAAGTCTGATTTCGTCACCACGTCAACGACTAACGCCCCATCCCCTTTGTGCCCGTCCCGCCCCCTTCTCCCCCGAGACTAACAGCCACCGTGATGGTAACTGTGACCCACTCTCCGTGGCATGTTTACTAACGCCGTCTCCCTGCTCCCCACGACCGGCCCCTCAGCCCTCCCTGGCCGGGCACCAGTGTGCGGCAGAGAAGGAACCCCAGAGGAAAAGAGGAAAGGAGGCAGCTCCGCAGGGGCCAGCAGACCTCAGAGTGGAGGCTGCCAGGGCTCAGAGCATCTCGTGCTCACAGGACATCGAGGCATTTCCTCCGCTCCTCTCTTCGTGGCCTTTAATTACAGAAGTCTGGGGTCTGGGCTGGGCGTTGGGTGGAGATTTTTCCAGCCTAGCTTCTGCTGCGCACTGTTATCCACTTTTCCCAGCATTCAGCCTGAATCCCCTGAAATCGCTTGTGGGACTAATTCATACTAAAGTGAGAATGGCTGATAACAGCCTGTGATAGTCCCCTCATCTCTCTCAGGGCGGGAAGCAGAACTCCTTTTAATGGCTAAGGGAGACGGCATTCATTCCACTGAATAGAATGGCCCTGGGTGATTTGGCCAACTTGAAAATAATTTTTTTTTTTTTTTTTGAGACTGTCTTACTCTGTCACCCAGGCTGGAGTACAGTGGCACCCATCTTGGCTCACCGAAGCCTCCGTCTCCCCGTTTTAAGCGATTCTTCTGCCTCAGCCTCCTGAGTAGCTGGGATTACAGGCGCCCACCATCACACCCAGCTAATTTTTGTATTTTTAATAGAGACGGGGTTTCACCATGTTGGCCAAGCTGGTCTCGAACTCCTGACCTCAGGTGATCCGCCTGCCTCAGCCTCCCAAAGCGCTGGGATGAGAGGCATGAGCCACCGCGCCCGGCCTGAAAGACTTTAACCCTGGCTTCTGCCATCATCCTTTCCACGGACTCCGGTTCTAGTTCTCCAGGGTGCCACTTCAGGCAGATTCCCATTGGCTCCCCTGTAAAGGGTGCAGAGTGGCCTCACGAGGATACCTTGAAAGATCATACAGGGACCCGGAAAAGTTCAGGCTAGAAGCTCCTTGGCCTGGGAGGCCGAAGGGCTAGGCTTCACTGCCCGCCCCTGCCTCGTAATGGGACCTCGGAGATTCCCTGGTCCCCCTCGGAGCCTCAGTTGGCCCATCTGTAAAATGGGTTTGGGCCACGCAGAAGGAGCTGTTTTTTCACATGTCTGGCCACACCTGGCAGATCCAGGTCTTGGGATTGTCTTGGCCCCCGAGGAGTTAGGGACCGTCGGGCCATCGGAAGCAGAGAGAAGGGGCCTGAAACGTCCCCCTGGGTCAGGAGCAGAGGGTGTAATGTTCCAGCCTTGAGCCGCCACGCGTCCCTGCTTCCGACGCCCAGATAGGCAGGTCTTTCCTCTTTTCCTCTTGGGAAGAAGGCTGCAGGGCCCTCGCCGTCCCTCCTCCTCGGCCTGTGTGTGACCCCCTTCCTTGGCTGTATGAATGTCCCGCCCTGGGGCACTAACCCTGCCCACCTCCCTGTCTCTAACAAGTTAATTCCTGTTCCTCCTAGTCCCTTCCTGGTCTGGACTTGAAAGCAGTCCCTTGGCTGGGCGAGGTGGCTCAGGCTTGTAATCCCAGCACTTTGGGAGGCTGAGGCGGGCGGATCACCTGAGGTCAGGAGTTCGAGACCAGCCTGACCAACATGTAGAAACCCCGTCTCTACTAAAAATACAAAATTAGCCGGGCATGGTGGCACATGCTTGTAATCCCAGCTACTCGGGAAGCTGAGGCAGGAGAATCACTTGAACCCGGGAAGTGGAGGAGGTTGCGGTGAGCCGCCACTGCACTCCAGACTGGGCAACAAGACCAAAACTCTGTCTCAAAAAAAAAAAGAAAAGAAAGAAAGAAAAAACAAGCAGTCCCTTGCTGGGCTCTCTGAGGAGGAAAGAAGGAAGAGGGGTCATGAACCTCCCTCCCTCGGCCCAGAGGGAAGGTCACCAAAGGGCCAGGCCAGGCTGACAGACCTCCCCTGAACATAGAACACCCCTCAGCCTCGTCCAGAGGCTTCTAGACTCCATCCCTTCACCCTCCGAGATTCCCGCATCCTACAGGAAGCCCTCCTGCTTTGGCAAGCTCTCAGACTTCACCTTGCTCCTAGGAGGCTTTTCCCAACTTCCTCAGCAAAGCCTGCAGGGTCCATAGGCTCAGGGCTGGCTCGGCCCCCTCCCCGGGGCAGAGTGCAAAGGCCTGGCTGATGGCCCGGCCCAGCTTCCCAGGGGCTCCTCGGCCCCCCACAACCGCCTTGTGACATTCACCTGGTTCTCTCTGCTTCCCTTACAGAAAGCACTCCGATTCGAGGTAAGAGGCTCCTCACTCACCCACCCACTCAACGCTCTCTCTTGCTGCCCACCCAGCCCCGAAGTCTCCACAGGGGCCGCCCCCAGGCCCCCTTCCACGCGTGTCCACCCTGCCACCACCCCCGTTCACCCAGTGTCCGTCCAGTCTCTGCATCTGTGTCTGTGTCTGTGGCCGGGGGTCTGAATGTGGCTGAAGTGACTCCTCAGGTCACCTGGCCGTGGGGAGGGGGCTGTCTCTTACCTTGGAAGGACCTACTGGGCAAGCCCCCCCAGAGCACTGGGAGCCCCATGGGGTTTAGCCACGTCTAAAATGAGCCTGCAGGCCGGGTGCGGTGGCTCACACCTGTAATCCCAGCACTTTGGGAGGCTGAGGCAGGTGGGTCACCTCAGGTCAGGGGTTCGAGACCAGCCTGGGCAGCATGGTGAAACCCCATCTGTACTAAAAACACAAAAATCAGCCGGGCGTGGTGGCGGGTGCCTATAATCCCAGCTACTTGGGAGGCTGAAGCAGGAGAATCGCCTGAACCTGGGAGGCGGAGGTTGCAGTGAGCTGAGATTGCACCACTGCACTCCAGCCTGGGCCACAGAGCGAGACTCCATCTCAAAAAAAAGGCACGTGAGTGGACCTTCCAGCTTCATAGTTCCTTCTGATCTGAAGGTTCTAACCCAAGACACATAGAGGTCAGTCTGCCTCATCCCTTACCTCACAGCCAACTGCTGCGAAGAGCCTAGAGGAGGCCTGAGTGGGAGCCCTGGGGAAGAATCAGTGTCCAGTCCGACCTTTGCTACAGTTGCTGTGTGACCTAGAGCACTCTCCTGACCCTCTCTGGGCCTCCTTAGTGATGGAGATACTACCTGCTTCCCAGAACCTTGAGCTTAAGGGAGAGTAGGCAGTGCTCTATGGAGGCAGAGTCTATCCAGGACCAGAGAGAATCCCTCCATCTTTGGGTCCATGTCATTTTTGTGGGACAATCACAAACAAAGCTGGAGAGCTTAGGCTGGATTTTTGGACCTGTGGTGAGATAGGCTCTGATTGAAGCCTGTGATTCAAACACACTTGGGGTTATTCACTGACCGTCATTTACTTATGGTCAACAGGCACTCGCGTCCAGGCCTGGGATTCAAACTTACGTACGTTACGCCAAGTTGTATTTACTTACGAAACTAAGGACTTTATCCAGGCCTGTGATGACAAACATACCTGTGGACACTTTTGCCTTATGTTTTATTTGTGGGCACTCAAGTTTTTATCAAGGCCTGTAATTTCAGACATACTCAGCTTCATTTACTTGTGACAGTGAGGGACGTGTTTCAGGCACGTGGTTTTAGATCTCTTTGGGGAAATCTTGGCCTCGTTTTCATTTACTCATGGGCACAGTAGTGTTTGATCGAGGTCTGTGATTCCAGATACTCTTGAGAAGGTTCATTCATTTTTATATGTTCGTGGGAAGTGAAGTCTCTGATTTGGGCCTGTGATTTCAAATGTATTGAGGGGAAATCGGCCCTGTTTTCATATATTCATGAGCACGAAGATACTGGATTTGGGCCTCTTGATTTTAAATATGCTTGAGAAATTGCCCTCTTCTTTATATCTTTATTTACTCATAACCAATGAATTCTTTGATCCAGGCTTGGGGCATTTTAGCCTCAACTGGCGACTATAAGAGGCTTTCATTCAGACCTCTGATTTCACACACTTTTGAAAATTTCATCCTTGTGTATCTGTGAGCATCGTAGAATTGGGTCTAGGACCGTAATTTCAAACACACTCAAACAAGTCCATTCACTTACTCATGAGCACCAGGGTATTAAGTTAATGCCTGTGGTTTTAAACCCAGGCAGGTAAATTCAGACTTTTACTTAGATCACTTAAAATACTTGGGGAAATTCCGACTTCTGTTCAATCAGTTTCAGGCACAGAAGGCTTAGATCCATGGCTTCGGTTTCACACATACTTCATGCACACCAGTCTCAACATTTTTTTACCTTAGCTGCCTCAGGGTATCATCTAATCCTGAAATTTCAAACACACCTGAAGAAGTACAACCCTGTCTCCATTTACTTATGGGCACTGAGGACTTTGAGGACTAGGATTCCAAACACAATTGAGGAACTCACACCCACATTCATTTACTCATGGGCACTTCACGAAACAAAGCAACCACAGGCTCCCTAAAGTTTCACATGATTTGTGGTAGCCCCCGTAGGTCCCTGGGTCGATCAAATGATGGTTATGAGTTGTGAATGCCAACCCCCTTTCTCCTTCTGGCCGGGAAAGCGTCACTTGGTGCTTTCTCAAACACACTTCTCCCCAACTTGGTAATTCGACTTGGCAGTCATGAAGCAGCAGTCGCCTGACCAGCTGCTTTTCCACTGTGAGAGGAGGATTTGCTGGGGAATCTGCTGTGTCCAGGCCCTGGTGGGGCTGGATGTGGCCGGTGGAGGTGAAACCCGCCCTGGCCGAGCTGGGGTGCCTGGGTTTACTCGCCTCTCATCTGCCTCTCTGGCCCAGCCACCACTCTGATGGGACGGCTTTCCCTGCTCACTCCTGGGCCCCTGTCTCACGGACCAAGCTTTCTCCCCTCTCCCCACAGGAGCCCTGCAGATTGAGAGCAGTGAGGAAACTGACCAGGGCAAATACGAGTGTGTGGCCACCAACAGCGCCGGCGTGCGCTACTCCTCACCCGCCAACCTCTACGTGCGAGGTAGGGAACGCCGAGTCCAGGTCAAAGGCAGGGACCCGCCCCGCCCCATCCCCCTCCCTCCTCGGGCTCCGCCTCCGGGCTCCCCCGTCCCCTGCACACCCAAGCAGGAAGGCCTCTCCCCGGTCGCAGTGGGACCTTGGCCGAGGCGGCGTCCCTCTCTGGGCCTCAGTTTCCTTGCGTGTAGAATGGGGGCAGCTTAAATTCCCCTCCTCGTGCCTTGCGACAGATGCCCCGTGGGCAGCAGGGCCGTGGGGAGGCAGTGATGGTGGGGTAGGAAGGCATGGGGCAGGGTGAGGGGGTCAGTCTTGGGCCTACAGGGCCTGGGGAGCCTGCAGGCCTCTGCCCCGCCCCGCCCGCCTGCCCACCCGAGTTGGCTTCTGTGGTGTGTCGTGCCTTCCCGTGCTGTGTGCTGGCTTCGCTTCTCCCAACTCTGTGGCCTCGTAGCTCCCCGCTTCACTGCCCCCCAGTCCAGGGCCCTCAATCTAGAAGTTGGGGAGGGGTCTTCAAGGCTGCTCCCCTCCCCCCACTGGCTGGTCCGGAGTCCGGCGCCTTCTGTCTCTTCCTAATGACTCTCCGAGAAGGACAGTCCAGGCCGCTGGGAGGCTGGGGCCACAGCAGGCACAGGCCCCCGGGGGCTCAGTAGCTGCACCGAGTTGGGGCAGGCACGGCACCCAGCGAAGCTTGTCGCCCTCGGTTTCCAGTTCCCACTCAGTCCTGCCCGGCAGCGTGGGGGCCTCCCCCCAGCACCTCCCCGCTCCCCTGCCCCGAGGAAGCTTCCTTCCGTGAGGGTCCCTTGGTGCTACCTCAAAGTGCCGGGGGGCTCCCTCGCCCCAGATACCTCCGTTGGCCTCCTCTTATCTCTGTTGGCTCTTGAGTCTTTTCAGAAGTTGTGGTCTTCCTCCTCCTCCTCCCTTTCCCACCTCCTGATAGCTGTTTCTGATCAGATTTGTGGTAGAAACAGCTTCCTCCAGGATGCCAGGGCCCAATTCAGTCCCCAGGGCTGCCCCAGTTAGCTCTGTGTAATTGACTCAATCACATCCTTCTCTGGGCCTCAGTTTCCCCCCTGCAAAGTGCCAAGTCCTGGTCATTCTCCATCCAGGAGGCCACGTGGCTCGTCCCCTACCCACAGACCCTCACTCACCACCTTCGTCCCCACCGTCCACAGCACCCGCTGGCCCTGAAGTCACTCCTCGGTCCTGGACCTGGGGTTTTGCATTTTGTCTCTGAGGAGGAGGCCGCATGGAGCGGGAGGGGATGGGGATGTGGGTGTATGGACGGGTGGTGGGTAGGGGCACGTCTGGTCTGCTGTCACGGCACCTCTGGTGAGTTGTAACGCGTTCGTGACTCCAACTGACTGGTCTTCACCTAACCTGCTTATTTCTCTGCCAATACTTGAGATGGGGGGTTGTAAATCCAGCAGGGCTCAGAAGAGTGTGGACAGTGGGTGTGGGGCAGGGAGCGGGGTGGGGGGCCTTTAGTGAGGGTGCGAGAAGGGAGGGGGGCTCCTGTGTCCTCATCCTCCAGAGGTGGGGTCCCCAGCACGAGCCTCCATCCTCTTGGGGGCAGTTGAGGGGTGAGGTTTCGCTTCCCCATCTTTGCCTGGGTCTTAGATGCTCCAAAATCGAGCTTAGAGAAGAATGGAGAAAGGCAAATGTCGATCTTGTATGTCGAGGGCAGAGTGGAGAAAAGACAAAAAGGTCATTGCTGTTCTTTTTATTTTTTAATTTTAATTTTTTTTTTTGGTTTAAAGAAAAAAAAAACAAACTATTGCAGCTTTTAGCCTTGGGAAGTCCTCTTTTTACTCTCTGTATCTCCCCTATTTTTTCTCTTCTTCCCATGTCATTGTGTTCCGCATCAAACCCCCTTTACATCCCTCAGAGCTTCGAGAAGGTTGGTGTGTTTTTTTCTTTTTTACTTTCTTTACCCACATTTTTACATTCTGAAAATGACACGCACACACACAAAACACATGTAGACACCACACAGACACACGCTGACACGTACACGGAAATAAATAGAAATACGAACACCAATTTTAAAAGATGGAACATGAATCATAAGCACAAAGCAAACTAAACAAAAAAAAAAACCGCCAAGCGAGAGCAAAACCCAGAAAGACACGAAAATCTCAGCCGCGCCCAGCCCGGCCTAGGGCCGGCCGCACACATGCGATGCTTGCATTATGGTCGCCTCTGCATCCGTTGGTAATGTTGTTGCTAAGTTTTTTGCACTCCTCGTCGTCATGGTAACTTGGGCCTGATGCATGCTGGGAGAATGTAAAAATTTCTCTGCATGCCTCTCTTGTCGGTTTGGTTTGGTGAATTCCCAGCGCCTTCTGTTGGAGTGTTTCTCGTCTTTTGTTCCGTTTTTCTCTTTTGGTTTTCTTTTTTCCTTTTCTTTTTTCTTTTTTTCTTTTTCCGTTTTTTCTTTGGTTTTGTTTCGTTTTGGGGGGAAAAATCAAATGGTTCTTTTTTCCCGTCCCATTCCCTTCACCTGGTCCTCTTCTCCCCCAAAGCGACTCGTCTTTGGTTCTGTCTTGTTTCTGTGCTATTTGGTTTTGGTTTCTTGGGTTGAGCTGTTCTGTGGTTGTTCTCCAAACGCATTGTGATTTAAAAGCCAGTGTTCCTGTCCCAGCTATCATCCAGGAGGGCAGAAGGGGTTCCACAGCTGGGATGCCAGGGCAGAAAGTGACCACTTAGGCACAAGGGAGGGGGCACAGGCAGATGGCAGAAGGTCAGAACCTGGGTGGGGTGTGTGGGGAGAGCAGCCCAATTTTCCTGACCTCACTGGCCAGCCACTCTTTCCCCAGAGGTAGTGCCTTAGCTCCCTGCCTCCAGGCAGCCATGTTGGAAGGAAGCTCAAGCAGGCGTATTCCCATCCTTCTGTCCCAGAATGAGACTGCCTCCTGTGCTCCCAAATAACCCCAAACCTAGGCATTTGAAATACTGCTGAATGTGCACTAGGCATTCTGAGTTCTTAATTCATTTTAGTGGCGTATCCAAAATATGTGTTGTGGTCAGTTTTAAATGAGGGGAGAGGGTAATAACAGCACCATCTTCACAGGACAGTGCATACTTGCTTGGTATGTGACCAGCACTCAGAGTGGCAGCTGCTGTGATGACTGTGTGCATTCTGGCTGGGCACCGATTCAGAACTGCCCATTAGGAAATGGAGCCTGACAGACTTCGGAAGAAAAACTTTGCCAGTTATCTGACCTGGAACACTATGCCTCTGCCTCCCAGGCAGCACTGGCTGCTTCCCCCATCCCCTCTCAGACTCTGAGCCCAGTCGCAGGCGTTTTTGTCCAGCAACACAGCATGGTCACTTTCTGAGTACCTGAGCATAAGAGCTATGGAATTCTGGAAAAAGCCCAGGGGAACCTTGGACACAGCCTCTCCCCTGCTCTCTCTGCCTCCCCAACTCTCTCTCTGCTTCTCTTTCTCTTTCTCAGCTCTCTTTCTCTCTGTGTGTCTCTCACTCTTGCAAATCTTCAGAGATGCACATCCCCATCTTCTGTTTCCTCCCCAAGAAAAGGCACGCCCTTGAGAGTCTTCCTCCAACCCCCAAATAAAAAAACAACCCCCAGTAAAATATCCAAGTAGATTTTTAACCACCAACCCCAGCTCGCTACCCAATTTAGATGACGCTGAGGACAGAAGCCAGACCTTGGAGTCACCTTTTCCCCTTCTCCCTCACCCACCTTCTCTAAACGATTATTAAATACTGAAACAAGTCGGCAAGAGGACTTTAGACGCACTAAGATCTCCTCATTAACCCAGCATGAGAGCTGCCAGGCTGACCCCTCAGGGCAGTGCCAAAAGGTGGGAGAAAGGGGTCTCCCAGCCCCTCCACCAAAGCTAGGTGCTGGCGCATTGGAACTGAATGAACAGAGGGTCTCGAAGACCACTTGGGCTTTCTGGGCGGTACAGCCCAGAAGGTTGACGAGAGCGTAGGCTCTGGACTCTGGCAGACCTGGGTTCCAGTCTTGTCTGTGCCCCTCCCTGGCTGTGTGACCTTGGACTAGTCACTTGACCACCTGGAGTCCCCATTTCCTCATCTGAACAGTAGAGATCAGCAGTGAACCCAGATCACAGGGTAGCTGGAAGGACTTCGTGGAACTAAATGCTTGTCAAGTGCTCTATGTAACAGGCACTGCCAGTGGGCTTGTTGGAAATGAAGGGCTTAAGCAGACAATCTGGGCGAGTCACTTCCCTCCCTGGTGGGCCTCAGTTTCCCCGTTAGGTGCTTCACACGTCCACTGTTTGAGTAACATGGCATAGGGGAAGCTTTTCAGAGTAATTGTAGGGCAGAAGCTAATTTATTTGCTGAGACCTCATTTTTTGCTAGTGCTTTTCTGAGCTCATCTCATGATCTCATTTTGTCCCGGCTCCAGCCCCATCCCCATGAGATCAGTGGCCTCCCCAGAGCCATAGCCCTCATTTTCCCCACTGCCATTTCCTAGGCAGTTCTGTGGCCACAGAAAGGGACCACAAAGGCCCATCTGCAGTATGCGGCTACCCTTGCAGATAAGTACCAGCCCAGCAGAAGACATGCGCTACCTGACATGTTCTGAAAGCTACAAGTGTATATACATTGTTGCCAGAGTAGCTGGTCCCAGGAATTAATTTTAAAAAAGGAAATTAAAAAAAAAAAACAAAACCCACCCCTAATCTCACTCTTAATTTATTTATCGTTATTATTATTATTTGAGACCGAATTTCGCTTTTGTCTCCCAGGGTGGAGTGCAGTGGCTCGATCTCGGCTCACCGCAATCTCTGCCTCCCGGCTTCAAGCCTCAGCCTCCCAAGTAGCTGGGATTACAGGCGTGTGCCACCACGCCCAGCTAATTTTGTATTTTTAGTAGAGATGGGGTTTCTCCGTGCTGGTCAGGCTGATCTCGAACTCCCGACCTCAGGTGATCCACCCGCCTCAGCCTCCCCAAGTGCTGGGATTGCAGGCGTGAGCCACCGCGCTTGGCCTTCTTATTTATTTTTTAATAAGTAAGACAGTCTCCAGCTTCGGCTGACTCTGGGTGTACAAGGGGTAAAGTATTCAGCCTGACCCTTCTCCTCCTGAAATTTGCCTCTGAAATCCAAAGGGCTGAAGTCAAAATTGTGTCCCTTTTAAAAAATACAGCTGGCAGCTCCAGTTCCAGCTGTAGGTGAATTCTCCCGCCTCCGGCTCCTGACAAGGTGGGAAGAGGATCAGATTTATTCTCCCTGACTATGAATGTTCTTTTCTGGTTCTTTAAAACTCTCAGCCTTTAGGATATGAGTTAGTGGCTAAAGGTAGTGTCTTTACCACGTAGTCTAGCAACGTAGCATTATTCAGACGCAGTGCACAGGACCCACGTAAATGGTGTGCCATCCACTGATGCCAAGGGAACCTGGAACAAGCTGGAGACAGATTTTCTTTTCTTTTCTTTTTCTGAGACGGAGTTTCACTCTTGTCGCCCAGGCTGGAGTGCAGTGGCGTGATCTTGGCTCACTGCAACCTCCACCTCCTGAGTTCAAATGATTCTCCTGCCTCAGCCTCCTGAGTAGCTGGGATTACAGGCATCCGCCACCACATCCAGCTATTTTTTGTATTTTTAGTAGAGACGGGGTTTTGCCATGTTGGCCAGGCTGGTCTTGAACTCCTGACCTCAGGTGATCCGCCTGCCTTGGCCTCGCAAAGTGCTGGGATTACAGGTGTGAGCCACTGCGCCCTGCCAGTTGGGAGGAATTTCCTACCTTCATGGTTTTGGAGAAAGTTCAGTGAGACTGGCGTAATTTAACAGAGTCTCGAGTACTGAGCTAAGAAACCGGTACCTGACACCTGACACCAGCAAGGCCTAGATTGCCCTGCTTTCCAGGTCTTCTTCAGAAGCCTTACTATGTGGGACCTGTCCCCAGGCCTTTTCAGATCAATCCATAGTGTACAACTTTATGGGGAAAAAAATTGTGTTTTAAATTAAATTTCCAGTACCCAAGCTCTCGAATTGGTGGATGTGACCCCTCGGTGCTCCCCTTACCTCCTAGTCCCGCAAAACAGGGATAGACACAGATACTGGCTGGAACACCCCTCACCTCCTGTATCCCCAGAAAGGCTCGCTTTGGGGTGTGGTGGCCAGCTCCCCAGTTCCTGCTTGCTACACCCCCCTACCCAAGGCTCCCTGGCTTGAGCCTAGGGGCAGGCAGTGTTAGCTCAGGACCCGGACTTTCTCATCCCACCCTCATCACATTGGGGAGAGGGCACTCCAGGGGTGGAAAGGCAGGCTTCCCTCCAACTGGGCCGGGCGGGCTGCGAGGAGGGGTCCTTCTGCAGGAACACTGAGCTCTGAGCACCTCCCGCCTGCTGCCTGCCTCTCACCCTCTGCATTCGCTGTTTCCTCTGTTGGGGGAGGGGCTTGTGAGGGGACTATTAGATTACACCTTGTCATTGGAAAGCCCCGTGTCTCCGGCGGCCACAGCGAGGTGGGGGGCAGTGAGGGAAGTCGATGGATTGGCCAGAACTGGGGGGAAAACGAAGAGAGAGAGAGAGAGAGTGCGCGCGCGAGAGCGCGAGCAGGTACCAAAAATAAAAAAAAAATGTAAAAAATACTTAGAGCGCATCCAGACGTCCAGCTCAAAATACCAACAACTTGCCAAGGCCGCTGAGCCCGTGGGCCGGGGTTCCAGCCAGGTCCCTCCAGGCCTCGCACGCTACCTCGATGGCGGAGGGAGCTGGCGGTGGGAGCAGGGAGGCGGGAGGGAGGGAAGGAGGCAGAGCTCAGTGATGAAGAAGGGCGGGCAGCAGAAGGAAGATACAGGCGGGCTGAGGGCCGTGCCCGCCCTCCTTGGGCCACAGGCTGGAGTTCAAAGGAGAGGACAAGAAGTGGGCTGTGGAATTAGGAATGTCTCCAACCCCCTCCCTCTCCCGACAGGTGTAATCTAAGCTTAAATAAACCCCCTGGAGGCTGCACAGTTTCTTGGCATCTCTCCCCTGCCCTCCCCATCCGCATATTCATTTTGGAGTTTGGAGAAATATCTACAACCTTCTCCCACCCCAAAATGCCCAGCAGAGCCCCCTCCCCCCCGCCCCTGCACCTCTCGGAGCTGCGGCTTGCTGAACCGTCGAGATGTCTGACACTGTGGGCGTTCCCTACCTAGTGCTTCAACCAAATCACCTCACTTTTGAGTTTCCTTCCCCCCCCCACCCCTCACCCCTACTCCCCCCACCCCTCACCCCTACTCCCAACCCCGTTTTTTGGTTTTTGTGTTTCTGCCTCTTCCTGCCTGGGGGAGGGGTTGTCTCCTGGTTGCTTTGACGGTTTTTGAGTTGTTTTTCCATGTGAATCGGGGTTTGAAGCGACCACCCCCCTCAACCTGCCACCCCCCCACCCCACCGCCCACCCTCCCGACCCCCTCGCCCAAGCGGGTCCCCCCCGCTGGGACCCCCCCGGCTACTCGGTGACGAGAAGAGCTGGAAACCAGAGCCAGCTGGAGCGTGCTGAGGACCAAGGCTGGTGTGGTCCCCTTATAACCTGCCTGGACCCTCCATTCAGGTCGGTAATTGGGGGCGGGGATCCCGCGGGGCTGCTCCGTCCCGTGGGCTCCGTGCCTACCTTACTTTCTAACCTGCACCTCAAGCTTGCAGCCGGGGGTGGAAAGATGACGTGGGTGGGTGCCAACACCAAACCGGGCAGAACACAGCGTCAGTCACCCGCCCTTGCCAGCTGGGAGGACGCCCAGAGGCCTTACAAGGCCTCCAGGGAGGGGGAGATCTGAGCTACTAGTGCCAATGGGCACGATCCTCCCTTAAACTCGTGACAAACCAGCCCTCTTCCTATAGCACACCATTTGAAACAAATGAGGTGGGTGAGAAAGCAAGGGGGCAGTTTCTTAAGTGTCAGAGGAGCTGTTATAATTTATTGGCAGATCCATTTAACTGATGGTTGCTGGCCATGTTGGGGATTGTGAGTCCTAAAATTACTGCTGTTGATAAATGCACATTTAACTGATTTATAGTGAACCCTGTAGTGCAAGTCTTCAGGTATCCCCTTGTCTCTGCTTCTAAAAGAAAGTTAGAGATACCTTCCAAATTACGACATCCCTATGGGGAGATATTTTAAGATAAGATCAAACAGGAACAGGGTCTTTTGGATAAGATGTCCATCCTTACAGAAAAGATAAATTGGCCTGGCACTTAACCTTTAGATCCTAAAGCTAGGTCTTACTCCCTTTGATGTTCCAACAATTCCTTTGAGTATGAGCCTTTTACTGATGGCTTCTGGACATTTATTATGATGGCTACTGGATATTATTCAGTCAGTGACTACTGGCCATTACATGGGGTTTTATATAGGTGATGAGTACTTTTTTCCTCTTTGGTGTCCCCAGTGTGTCAGGACACACATGTTTGAAAGAGCCAGATGCCAAGAATTGATACTTGGCTGTAATCCTCATTACTCACCATGGTAAGAAAAGGCTTGTTTTCTCTGAGAGGCAGGAACCAGGCTGGCCTGGCTTTGAGCTCTGGCTACACTGCTTCCTTTCTGTGATTTCCCTCTAGTCCTGTCACCTTTCTGAGCCTCTGTTCCCTCATCTGCAAAATGAGCATAAGGACATTTGCCTCTCAAAATTGTTAGAAGGGAGAAAGTAAGATGGGGATTCAGTAGAAATTCTTACTTTTTCCATTTTCTTTTTCTTTTTAATTTATTTATTTTTATTGGAGATGGAGTCTCACTCTGTCACCCAGGCTGGCGTGCAGTGGCACGATCTCAGCTCACTGCAACCTCCGCCTCCTGGATTCAAGCGATTCTCCTGGCTCAGCCTCCAGAGTAGCTGGGATTACAGGCACCTGCCGCCTTGTCTGGCTAATTTTTGTGTTTTTAGTAGAGACGGGATTTTACCATGTTGACCAGGTTGGTCTCCAACTCGTGACCTCAAGGGATCCACCTGCCTCAGCTTCCTAAAGTACTGGGATTACAGGTGTGAGCCACCATGCCCGGCCTCCATTTTTTTTTGTAAGACAGAGAAGCTATCTGATCTTCCCAGCACCTGGGAGGCTGAAAGGTAACTTCCCCAGCTCCATGCCTGGGTTTGCCCCTGCTGTGCTGGGCACTGCCTTGGTCAGGCTAATGCCCCTCTCAGCAGGATGCCCGATTCCTTCCATTTTACAGATGAGGGAACTGAGGCTCCAGGAGGACGGGGGACCTTCCCAAGGCCACTGGGCTCATTCAGCTATGTCAGCTCCTGCACCTCTGCCTGGAGAGGTTCTCCATGGGATTCTGAGACTTTGAGGGAGTTCACCTTGTCATGTGATTTCAGCTTTGGGACCTCCAGCGTGCTCAGCCCTAAGTGGGGCAGGGTGTCGTGGAGAAGTGGGCCAAGGGGGGCTTGAGACAGAGAGAGACTTGAGTCGGGCTGGGGCTGGTTTTTCCGAAGGCTTTTTGTCCGTCAGGCTCCCGCCCCTGTGGTCACCCCAAACCCTTGGCCAAGGCTCTTGGGTGCTGGGTGGAGAGGCCGGATCCTGTGTTCTGCCAGCGGGAGGGCGTCTCCCTGGGGAAACCACCTTCCTCCTCCTTTCAGACCCCGATTTTCAACCCTACACCCATTCCATGATTGTTTCTTCTTGCTTTTGGGTGTTGTGTTGTGTTTCGGAGGGAGTTCTTTGTTTTTTAGAGTCTCTCTTTTTTTTTGTTTTCTTTTTTTTTGCTTTTGCTTTGTTACTTCATTTGTTCTTCCTGGTTTTGTTTTGGACGTCGATGCTGTTTTTCTGTCCTTGAATAATTAGCTCCCCCACGCGCATTTCCCCCATCGTGTTCCGTTTCCATGACAACCTGGCCTCGGCATCCTACCTGTGCCTCGCTGTGGGTGCCGGCGGCTGGCCTGGACCGCGTCCGCTGGCTGGCCGGACCCCATTCTCCCCCCACGCCCCCACCCTCCACCCAGCCCTACCAGAAAGCCACCCCCCCCATCTCACGGCACCTCGCCCCTCACCTCCACTCTGTGTGCATGGCCCCTCTGTCTCCCCCTGCCCCGCCTCCTCCTCCCCCGGAGCGGTACCTTCCACTCCATCCTGTCTCCAGCGCGACTCTGGACTTTCGTGGGGCTTCTTTTTCCGAAGGGCTGCCAGCTTCCAGACCCCACTCCCATGCCCGCCGACCTCCCCCTTTTTCTTTGCCTCCCGCCCAGATTCAGGAAGGCAGGGGTTGGGATGTCCAGCTAGGAACTGAGGCTGCAAGGGAAGGATTTGGGTCTGCCTCCCTTTATCCCCTGGGACCCCCTCCTCAGTATCATAGGCCACACCCCTTGAGAGCACCCCCTGAGGCTGCACGCCCCCCACAATCCCGCATAAAGATCAGAGGCAGGTGTTGACGGTGATCCCGACTGAGCCTCCAATTCGTCATCTGTGCAGTTGAAACAAGGCCCCTTTACCCACCCAAAGCTGGGGACGGACCGTGTGTCTTGTCTAGGATCTGACGCTGTTACCCAGGGACACTCCTTTTCCGGCCAGAAGGATTTATTAGGTTCCCACGGCAGTTAAACAGCCCCTGCGGGCCAGCCACCCAGCAGTGCTCTCTGCGGGTTCACCTGCCCGCTGGGCCTCTTCCACTCTTCCCCCAGCCCCGGAACCCATCTGACTTCTGAAAACGGAGCCCCCGAAATGCATCCTGCTGCCTTCATTGTCTTTGAGAGAAGGCTGCATCCACCCCCCGCTAAGAAACGCACAGAACATGGCCCTTTTCTTTCCACGTTCAAGTCCATTCCGTTATGATTATTAATTATTATTATTAATATCTATTTATTCTGCCAGGGCTGTGATGTGACAATGTGGTATGTCACATTAGATCACATCTGCTAGAATTAATATGCAGCATTGAAGTGGGACCCCCCCTTTCTTTCTTTCTCTGCCCCTCCCGCTCTCTGTCCCTGTTTTCTGTTCTTCTCTCTCTCCCCATTCATCCGTCTCCTCTCTCTGGTGTCACGTAAGTGTGCCCTAGAGATCCCCCAAATCCAGATCTTCCCCTGCAGTTCCCGTCTACATCCCTCCTTTCTCTCTCTGTCTCTCTCTCTCTGTCTCTGTCTCTGTCTCTCTCTCTCTCTCTCAATCTATTTTGCATGATGTTTGTGACTCAGAGCTGCATCTATTGATGGAAACTTGTCAGATCTGACAGAAGCTTTTAGAAGGGTTTCTATACCCAAAAACCACAAAAATTTCATTAGAGTTTCTCATCTTTTCCTGGAGGGCCTGGGGGTGGGGGAGGGGAGGGAGTGGGTGGGGCTCCTGAGTCACCCGGGAGTGGGGGGGCTGCCATCTCAGGCTCCCTCTGTCGCCTGGTCTCAACAGCTGTCCTGTGACCGCCACATCCCCAGAGAACCAGGGAGGGTTGGAAGTTGCCCCCTCTCCTAACCCACCCGCACCCCGACACCTGCAACCGGAATCTTCCAGCACTCCCCGACGGGGATGCCCCCTACATTCAGGAGCGAGCAGAGGGGCTGCTCCCTGAAGCCATCTCTGTCTGCAAAGATGAGAAACCACTGATAAATTTTTGTGTTCGTATCTGTGCTGTGACCAGCCACCCTGGTCTATGAAACCCTGTTGCTATGAGATAATGCTTCATGTCTATTATATATCGATATACCTCTCTATATATTGTTTGTGAAGTACCTTCCTTTGAAGTTTTGGTTTCTTTGTGTTGGAATTTGGTTTTTTAATTTGGTTCTTTTGTTTTCTTTTCATTTGGGGGGAAAAAATCAACAGAGGGGAAAAGAACCAGCCCTGTTTATATTTAAATGGTTTTCCACTTTTTTTTTCCTTTTTTTCTTTCTTTCCTTCTTTCTTTCTTCCTGCTTTTCTTTCTTTTCTCCTCTGCATTCTGTCTTCCCCTCCCACCCCCACCCACCTCACCCCCGCATCCCCGCCCCGCCCCGCCGCTGCTGCCGCCCCTCCCCAGTCCGCCGCGTGGCCCCGCGCTTCTCCATCCTGCCCATGAGCCACGAGATCATGCCAGGGGGCAATGTGAACATCACCTGCGTGGCCGTGGGCTCGCCAATGCCCTATGTGAAGTGGATGCAGGGGGCCGAGGACCTGACCCCCGAGGATGACATGCCGGTGGGTCGGAACGTGCTGGAACTCACAGACGTCAAAGACTCAGCCAACTACACCTGCGTGGCCATGTCCAGCCTGGGCGTCATCGAGGCGGTTGCCCAGATCACGGTGAAATGTGAGCGGGGACCGTGGGACCCGTAGGTGGTGGGAGCAGACTGGCCTCGCTCCCCGATGTCAGGCGCGGGTGGGAGGCAGCGTGGGGACACCCCCAAGTCACCCTTCTGGCTTCGGTCGATCCTGGCTAGGAAGGGGACCGTCATTCCTTGAACAGGTATTTATTGGCGATAAATGATCCCGGCCGGGCGCGGTGGCTCACACCTGTAATCCCAGCACTTTGGGAGGCCGAGGCACGAGGCTTGCTTGAGCCTAGGACTTTGAGACCAGCCTGGGCAAAGTAGCCAGACCCCTTCTCTACAAAATAATGAAACAATTAGTCAGGTGCAGTGGTGTATGCCTGTAGTCCGAGCTGCTTAGGAGGCTGAGGCAGGAGCACCACTTGAGCCCAGGAGTTCGAGGCTGCAGTGAGCTACAGTCGTACTGCTGCAATCCAGCCTGGGCAACAGAGCCAGACCTGTCTTTTAAAATACCAAAAATGGGTGGGCTGGGCGCGGTGGCTCACACCTGTAATCCCAGCACTTTGGGAGACCGAGGTGGGTAGATCACCTGAGGTCAGGAGTTCGAGACCAGCCTGACCAACATAGTGAAACCCTGTCTCTACTAAAAATACAAAAAAAAAAAAGAAAAACAAAGAAAGCCGGGCGTGGTGGTGCACGTCTGTAATCTCAGCCACTTGGAAAGCTGAGGCAGGAGAATCACTTAAACCCAGGAGGCGGAGGTTGCAGTGAGCCAAGATTGAGCTGTTCCGCTCCAGCCTGGGCGACAGAGCAAGACTCCCTCTCACAGAAAAGAAAAGGAAAGAAAATGAGTACTGGGTGTCCCCTGGGCCATGGTTTACCACCCCTTGCTGTAGATGATGAGAGGTCATGAGGCCCGTGGTTACCGCGGGGCAAATCAAGGCCCAGAGAAGGCGACTGAGTGGCAGAAAGTCACACAGCATTCTGGGTCCTCACCCCACATCCCCAGTGCGTGACACAGCTGCCTCCTGCCCACAGCTCTCCCCAAAGCTCCCGGGACTCCCGTGGTGACCGAGAACACAGCCACCAGCATCACCATCACGTGGGACTCGGGCAATCCAGACCCCGTGTCGTATTACGTCATCGAATACAAATCCAAGAGTCAGGACGGGCCGTATCAGATCAAGGAGGACATCACCACCACGCGCTACAGCATCGGCGGCCTGAGCCCCAACTCGGAGTACGAGATCTGGGTGTCGGCCGTCAACTCCATCGGCCAGGGGCCCCCCAGCGAGTCCGTGGTCACGCGCACGGGCGAGCAGGCCCCGGCCAGCGCGCCGCGGAACGTGCAGGCCCGGATGCTGAGCGCCACCACCATGATCGTGCAGTGGGAGGAGCCGGTGGAGCCCAACGGCCTGATCCGCGGCTACCGTGTCTACTACACCATGGAGCCCGAGCACCCTGTGGGCAACTGGCAGAAACACAACGTGGACGACAGCCTGCTGACCACCGTGGGCAGTCTGCTGGAGGACGAGACCTACACCGTGCGGGTGCTGGCCTTCACCTCCGTCGGCGACGGGCCCCTCTCGGACCCCATCCAGGTCAAGACGCAGCAGGGAGGTGAGGCGTGGGGACGGCAGGACCCGGGACCCCGGCCGTGCGGTTCGGCTGTTTGCGTGCACCCTGGAAAGCCAGGCCAAAATGGGAGGATTTCTTGAGGCCAGGAGTTCAAGACCAGCCTGGCCAATGTAGTTAGAGTCCATCTCTACAAAACAAATTAAAAATGAGCTAGGGTGTGGGTGCACACCTGTACTCCAGCTACTCAAGAGCACAGTGCTTTAAGATATTTACCTGCTAGCATTTAAAATCAGGGAGCTAGGCCGGGCGCGGTGGCTCACGCCTAAAATCCCAGCACTTTGTGAGGCCAAGGCAGCTGGATCACCTGAGGTCAGCAGTTCGAGACCAGCCTAGCCAACATGGTGAAACCCCATTTCTGTTAATAATACAAAAAAATTAGCTGCGCGTGGTGGTGCACGCCTGTAATCCCAGCTACTCTGGAGGCTGAGGCAGGATAATCGGTTGAACGGAGAAGGCGGAGGTTGCAGTGAGCCAAAATCGTGCCACTGTACTCCAGCCTGGGCAACAGAGCAAGACTCCATCTCAAAGAAGAAAAAAGGTGATTTCTAAACGTGAGTGATTTTTTTTTAATGGATGGATCACCTGAGGTCAGGAGTGTGAGAACAGCCTGGCCAACATGACAAAACCCTATTTCTACTAAAAAAAAATAATAATAATACAAAAATTAGCCGGGCATGGTGGCGCATGCCTGTGGTTCCAGCTACTCAGGAGGCTGAGGCGGGAGAATCACTTGAACCCGGGAGGTGGAGGCTGCAGTGAGCCAAAATTTCGCCACTGCCTTCCAGGCTGGGCGACAGAGCAAGACTGTCTCTAAAGATAAAATAAAATCAGAGAGTTATCCTACCCAAATTTTTGGTTGCTCTTGAAAAATCTGATTTGACAAGCTCACAGGGGTAGGCTCAAACACCTGGCTAGCTCCCGGCAGCTGTGTGGGAGACGAGGGGTGCCGCTAACTCCCCGCTCCTGTTGGCATGTAAGTTGGAGAACCCCCTTCGCCTGCAGCTCTCGTTAGAGGGACCAATGCTGCCTCATCTGAAGTAATACATGAAAACTGCCTCACCCCCAACGCAGAGGGCCAGTCTCCCCACCTACCCAAGGGGGAGGACTCAGAAGAGGCATTTAGGCACGGGGGACCCCAGCTCTCTGAGGGTGTTTGACCCTTTGCTTTGAGGCTCGGGCTTTTAAAACGTAAAGTCCAGGCAAACTCAGGCACCCGCTGAAGCAAAGGGCCTGGATGGTTGGAGCACCGTCCATGTCTGTGGGCAGATAAAGAATAGAGATGTGAATTTTAACACAGGCACCCTTGGCCAGGCAGTGTGGCTCATACCTGTAACACTGATACTTCGGGAGGCTGAGGCTGGAGGATTCCCTGAAGCCAAGACTTCAAGGCCAGCCTGGGCAACATAGACACCACGTGTACAAACAGTTTTAAAATTGGCCAGGCGCGGTGGCTCACGCCTGTAATCCCAGCACTTTGGGAGGCCAGGGCAGGCAGATCACGAGGTCAGGAGTTCGAGACCAGCCTGGCCAACGTGGTCAAACCCCGTCTCTACTAAAAAATACTAAAGTTAGCCAGGCGTGGTGGTGCTTGCTTGTAATCCCGGCTACTCAGGAGGCTGAGGCAGGAGAATCACTTGAATCTGGGAGGTAGAGGTTGCAGTGAGCCGAGATCGAGCCATTGCACTCCAGCCTGGGTGACAGGACAAGTCTTGGTCTCAAAAGAAAAAAACATTTAAAAATTAGCTGAGAGTGGTGGTGCGTGCCTATGGTCCCAGCTACTTAGGAGGCTGAGGCAGGAGGATCACCTGGACCCAGGAGTTGGAGGCTGCAGTGAGCTGTGATTGCACCCCTGTACTCCAGCCTGTGTGACAGAGTGAGACCCCGTCTCAAAAACTAAAATAAAAAGAAACAAAATATGCACACATACCTCCCTGCTAATTTCTCTCTCATCTGATTTGCAGTGAGTAAGGACACTGGGGTGATTTGAAAGGGGCATTTTTAGGCCGGGCACGGTGGCTCATGCCTGTAATCCCAGCATTTTTGGGAGGCCAAGGCGGGCGGATCACCTGAGGTCAGAAGTTGGAGACCAGCTTGGCCAACATGTTTAAACCCCGTCTCTACTTAAAAATACAAAAATTAGCTGGGCGTGGTGGTGGGCGCCTGTGGTCCCAGCTACTTGGGAGGCTGAGGCAGGAGAATCACTTGAACCCTGGAGGCGGAGGTTGTAGTGAGCCAAGATCACGGCACTGCACTCCAGCCTGGGTGACAGAGCAAGACTCTCTTTCAAAAAAGAAAAGAAAAGGAGATTTTTAAATGTGTTCTTCTCCCTTGGAAGAAGAGAGGATGGGGGAACAGAGGTGTCAGTGGGGTGGGGGCGAGGTCCCCAGGAAAGTAACATTCTAGAAGCCCCCAGGGCTGGCAGCTGTTTTTGGGGCAATGCTGGGCTTGTCTTTCTGGGAGAGAGAGGACACTCAACAAGTGGGACTCCCTTCGTGGGGTGGACACCCCCCCACTGCTGCTCGTCTCCCCGCCCCCGCAGTGCCCGGCCAGCCTATGAACCTGCGGGCCGAGGCCAAGTCGGAGACCAGCATCACCCTGTCCTGGAGCCCCCCGCGGCAGGAGAGCATCATCAAGTACGAGCTCCTCTTCCGGGAAGGCGACCACGGCCGGGAGGTGAGGCCGGCGGCGCGGGGACCGGCTGGCCCGCCCTGGGCTCCTCCCCGGCGCGCTCTGACGCTGCCCGCCGTCTCTCCCTTCTCTCTGTCCCTGTGTGTGCTGTGGACTCCGCTCTTCCTCGCTCCTCCTGCTTCTCCTGCGTCTCCGTCCCTTTGTCCCTCGTCCCCTGCTTTTTTCTTCTCCTGCCTTTTCTCCTCTGCGCGCTCTGGCTCCGCGTGTATGGGCGTCCCCGGCCCTCTCGGTCCCGGCTTCTCTCTGTCTGTCTCTGCATGTCTCTGTCTCTGTTTTCTGTGTTTTTCTGTCTTCATCTGTCTCTGTCTGTCTCTTTCTATTTTTGTGTCTCTTTCTCTCTGCATGTTTCTCCTCTCTATCTCTGTCTCTTTCTCTGTCTCTCTCCTTTCTTTCTCTGTCCGTCCCTACCTGTCTCCCCTCCATTTCTCTCTGCGTATCTCTCTGTGTCTCTGTCTCTCTCTCTGTTTCTGTCTCTCTGTCTGTCTCTTCATCTGTCTCTTTCTCATCTATTTCTGTCTCTGCATCTCCCGTTTCTGTCTCTATCTCTGCTCTGTTTCTCTCTCTCTCTCCCCTTTATCTCTGTCTCTGTCTCTGTCTCTCTCCCCACCGCTTCGTTTCTCTGTCTCTGTCTCTGTGTCCCTCTGTCTCTATTACTCTGTCTTTTATCTCTCTCTCTCTCCCCCATCCCTCTCTGTCCCTCTCTGCCTCGCCCCAGGTGGGAAGGACCTTCGACCCCACGACTTCCTACGTGGTGGAGGACCTGAAGCCCAACACGGAGTACGCCTTCCGCCTGGCGGCCCGCTCCCCGCAGGGCCTGGGCGCCTTCACCCCGGTGGTGCGGCAGCGCACGCTGCAGTCCAGTAGGTGTCTCGCGGGGCCGTCCTTCTCTGCGGGGGGGGGACCACGGCCTGGCCGCAGACAGTCCCTCGGCCGACGGACCCAGGCGGGGCCTGCCGCGGCGGGTTGGGGGGGCACCTCCGGGCCTGTCTCCGCTTTGCTCCCTGACCTCGGCTCCATCTGCCCGCACTGTGCCTCAGTTTCCCCATCAGCACAGCGAGGGTCTCAGCACGGGGTTCTCTGTGCCCCTGGGCCTGGTGACCTGGGTGGAGACGTGGGGTCAAGGAGAAGTGGCTGATGTTGCCCCTGGTGTGGAAGAGGTTGTGGGACCTCACTTCGTCCTCGTCCCATCCTGGAGTGGGGACTGGTTGAAGGGCCACGTGGCGCCCATTTCCCAGGCATTGCAAGGGGTCACAGCTCGCACCCCGTCATTCGCAGAGAGAGCAAAGGACGCAGAGACGAACCCACATTCCCCGAGGGCCTTCCTTCCCTAGGCAGGGAGCGTCGGCTGTCGAGACCCCAGGATGAGGTCCCAGCTCCCAAGGGTGGGGAGGGGGTGGAATTGGAGCTGATGCTGCGTTTCGTGGGGGCATGCAGGCCCCCACTCGGGGCTCAGATCTCGGGAGTTCTCTGCTGTGCCTGCCCGGCCTCCCTGTTTCGAGCGAGTCACCCTTCACCTGGCAGCTGGCTGTGGGTCACCGCCACCCTCCCTCCCTGACTGCTCCAAGCTCGGGGCTGGCCGGGCCCCTTCTGCTGTCTCCCTGCCTCACCCACCTCCCTGGCTCTGCTCAGCCCAGCGTGGCCTCCACCGGCGTGGTCTCCTTGCCGTGGCTTCCCTCTGTTTCCCCCGCTTACCTCCCCCAACCCAGTCAGTCACGACGTAGTCACCTCAGGCTTGCTTTCGGAATCAGTCACGATGGTCAGACCTTCAAGGCCCCCTCCCCGGGGTGTGTGCACACAGGGGCATCTCGGGTCAGTCAAGGGTAACGTCAACTTGAGCCGGGGCATCTGAGCCGCTGAGATTGGGGATGGGGGCCTCGGAGACGCAAACCCCTGCCCCCTTCGGCCCCTTTCCCTCCTTCCTGCTCCCCCCAAACCGAGCTGAGCTGAGTCCCCTGCAGCTCCAAGACATCTGGGCGCGTCTGTGTGAGGTGGAGTCAGTGAGGGTGGCCCGTGGCTTGGGCAGCCACCTGAGAGACCGGCTGAGGTGTCCTGAAGGTGAGTACACGCTGGTCTCAAGCAGGTTCACAAAAACGGCCCACCCCGTGTGCCTCCCACCTGTCCCAGCTGCTCTGGGCTGCACAGAGTCCACGGCCCGAATTCGGCCCCTGAAACTCTCAAACCACATGCCACCACTGTGCTATGCTGTTCACGCAAAGACGTCCACGGCTCTGCACATGTCCCTTCCCAAAACGTCACACAGGTTGGGCCGGATTGTGAAGGACGCAACCTCCGTGGTCACCTCGAAAGCGGCTTCGGCCCAGCCACGCGAACCTCCGGGGCGGCCCAGGACAGGGAGTGGGGAAAAAGGGACTCCCCGCTTCTCGCCCCGAGACGGGTGGGGCCCAGGACACCCGGCAGCAAAGACTCAGGGCCAGGCGTATCCATCCCCCGGGGGCTGCGGGCTCCTTAGGCTGAACACAAGGGTAGGTGCAGGTCAGACCGCTCAGCCGTGGGTCTCCCCAGACACCATGCCACCTTCCTGCCTCCAGCCTGGAACCTCAGCGTGTGCACGCTGGGGGCTGGAGCGGGACCGCGGGGCCACTGGCATCCCGAGACCCACCAAGAGCTCGGTCTGGCCTTGTAGCTCAGCACTCGGCCGTTCCCTCTCTCGTAAGAAAGTCTTATAAGTTAGCAGTTGAAGAGTGGAAGGTAGGTAACCAGATTGGGCATTTTCTGGAAGGAATCTTTCTTTCTTTTATTATGGTTTTTCTCATCATCATCACCATCACTGTTGTTTCTCATTTTATTATGGTTTTGGTTTTATTTTTTTCTCTCCCTTTCTCAGCAAATCCATTCCTTCCGCCGCATTCCTTGGTTGCTGGTGTTTTTTTCCATGCTCCCTGCCTGATTCCCCCCCGGGCACCTTTGGTTGGAGTGGCTGGTCAAGAAATATGGAAGGGTCCCCTGTGTCTGGTTTTGGAGGAGGGGCCCCTAGTGTTTTAAGTGAGGCCGGAGAGGCTTTCTAGCTGAAGTAAGCTGTTGAGGTGGCCTCTGCAGTCCCTGGCAGCCCAGTGTCCTTGAGGACAAGGGACTCTGATTCATCTCTGGTTTCCAGATGCTAGCAGGAGGGTGTGCCTATAGTACTCAGTAAACACCCGCTCAGCCACCAAGCGAGCTGATGGGATGGTGAGGGTTTCAAATGCTTTTGCCACGCGCGAGGCCATTCATTTCTCTGGGCCTCCCTCCGGGGGATGTAGATTCTAAAGTTGTGGGCATTTGGGGGAGTGTGGCTCCAGCCATCCCCAGCCGGCACAAGGCTGAGAACTGAGCTCCCAGCGTCAAACCAAGCCAGCCTGTGAACCACAGCCAAGTCTGGGTTCTGTTCCTGGCTCTGCACCTCATGACTGCATGCCCCTGGGCAGGTCGCTTGCTGTTTCTGAGCTTCAGTTTCCTCGCCTATAAGATGGGCTGCACTTGCGGGTTTTCGGCAGGATTGAGAGGTGACATACGAAATAATGAAAAGCTTCCAGGGTGCGGTGACCGCAGAAAACCCAACAGGCAGACTTTGAATCTGGTTTCCACACCGTGACATGGGTTGGCAAGTGGGGAGTGACCATTCTGACCGCCCGAGGGGTTGTGAGAATTAAATGAGATAATGTATGCATTAAATGAGATAACAGATGCATTAAATAAGACAGCACATGCAAGGGGAGTTCAGGGTGCTGCACCTGCAGTAGGTGCGCAGAACGTGACGTTTACTATCACTAATGCCCTTAGCACAGCGTCTGGCCATACTAGGCATGGAACACACGGAGACTGATTCATAAGCCTTTAACACACAGACGGTTCCCTTTAACATGCGGGAACTGTCATATTTAGCAAAGACCTTAGCATACTGCCTGGCACACAGTAGGTGCCCGCTGATGCAGCCGCTGTTTTAAATCTGCACATGGATTGGCACAGTGCCGGGCACCTCGCTGGCACTCAGTAAATGGAAGCTAATAGCAGTTTATAACAAGCTTAATCTGGTGCCACGTGCGTGTTAGCTACTCAGAACATGGGTACCAACAGTTCCTGTTCTGCAGACCTTGGCTCAATGCTTGGCATACGGTAAGTGCTCAGTAAGTGGCACTTGCTGTAAAAGGAGGCCCAGTGTGAGGCACATAGTTGGTGCTCAGGTGGGCATGATATCCGTTTGAAAGGATGTGGGATAGAGCTGGTTACACAGTTTTTACGAAAACATGCAGTTACTGTCTGCAGAGGCCTTGGCACAGTGTGTGCACATAGTAGGTGTTCAGTGAGTAAGCACTGTTACCATTGCTATATAAGGTCTTTAGTGTCATGCCTGGCACACAGTAGTTGCTTAATATGCCAGGCACTGTTACAGTTATCCAATAAAGCCCTTAGCCCAGTGCTTGGCACACAGTAGCTGCTTAAGAAATGAAAACTATTGATATTCTATAAGGCTCTGAGTAGAGTTGCCTAACACATAGTAGGTGCTTAATACGTGGAAACATTTTCAATAATCCCCTAGCACCAGTACCTGGCACACAGTAGGTGCTTAATATGTGGTGACTACTACTGTTTGCTGATGAAGCCTTTAGCACAGTGTCTGGCGCACAGTAGGGGCTTAATATGCAGAGACTGTTAGAACTGTTTTCTGATAAAGCCCTTAGCACAGTGCCTGGTACACAGTAGGGGCATAATATGCAGGGACTGTTACTGTTTTCTGAGAGCCTTTAGCACAGTGCCTGGCACACAGTAGGTGTTGCTTAAATGACAACTGCTGTTTTTCCCTTTAGAGGGCTATTATCATATCCAGTCTGTAGCAGACGCTCAATAAATGAGACTTGCTGTTGGTGGGCTTAGTAATGGGTTTGGTGTGGTGCCAGGTGCATAGTCAGAACCAAACACAGGAGTTTTGGCACACAGTAGGTGCTCAGTATGAGCTATGAAGTCCTGAGGTGTCCAGTAAACAGACACTTTTATTATTACTTGATAAGGACCTTGACATCTATATGGCACACAGTAGGTGCTCAAGACAGAGCATTATTTTCATGTGAGGCCAATTGGATGGTCCTAGTTGAACTAAGCCTTTGGGGTGGCCTTTGGGTCCCTGGTAGCACAAGTGTTCAGTAAATAAATGATTTTACTTAAAAAAAATTTACTATATTTTCTAAAAAGTATTATGAATCCTTTGGTACCATGCCTGACTCACAGTGGGTGCTCACTTAGTAAGTGCATTTGCTGTTACTGTAGGAAGCCCTGGGCATGATGCCTGGCACATAGTAGGTGTGCAGTAATTGGGGCTTGTATTGCTGTTCCCCTTAGCAGCACCACACCTGGGCACGTAGTGTGTGACATATAGATTCTTTTTTTTTTTTGAGACGGAGTCTTGCCCTGTCATCCAGGCTGGAGTGCAGTGGTGCGATCTCAGCTTACTGCAACCTCTGCCTCCCAGGTTCAAGTGATTCTCCTGCCTCAGTCTCCTGAGTAACTGGGATTACAGGCGCCCACCACCATGCCCAGCTGATTTTTTGTATCTTTAGTAGAGACGAGGTTTCACCACGTTGGCCGGGCTGATCTTGAACTCCTGACCTCATGATCTGCCCACCTCGGCCTCCCAAAGTGCTGGGGTTACAGGCGTGAGCCACCGCCCCCGGCCGAGATTCTTTGGCTATTGTTCTATGAAGCCCTTGGCAAAATGCTTGACGCATAGTAGGTGCCTGATAAGTGGAGCTTCTATTGCTGTTCCCCCTTAGCATGATCCCTGGCACATAGTAGGTATTCAATAAATAGATGCTCTGTTATTTTGTGAAGCCCTTGGTGTGCTGGTACATAGTAGGTGCTTAATAAACGGGGCTTCTGTTGCTGTTCCCCTTGGCATGATGCCCACCACATAGTAGGTGTTTAGTAAATAAATGCTTTTACTATTATTTTGTGATGCCCTTGGTGCTGGCACATAGTAGGTGCCTAATAGGGGTTCTGTTGCTCTTCCCCTTGGCACAGTGCCTGGCACATAGGTGTTCGGCATAGATTATTTTGCTATCATTCTATGAAACCCTTAGCAAAATGCTTGACACACAGTAGGTGCCTAATAATTGGAGCTTCTGTTGCTGTTCTCCTTGGCATGGTTCCTGGCACATATTAGGTACCTAATTATTGGAGCATCTGTTGCTATTCTCCTTGGCATGGTGCCTAGCACATAGTAGGTGCTTAATAAATGGAGCTTCTGGGTCTGCTCTTTTGGCACATAGTAGGTGTTCAATAGATACTTCTATTATTTTGTGAAGCGCTTGGTGCTGGCACATAGTAGGTACCTAACAAATAGAGCTGCTGTTGCTGTTCCCCTTGGCACGGTGCCTGGCACATAGGTGTTCAACATAGATTATTTTGCTATCATACTATGAAGCCCTTGGCACAATGCTTGACACACAGTAGGGGCCTAATAATTGGAGCTTCTGTTGCCGTTCCCCTTGGCATGGTTCCTGGCACGTAGCAGGTACCTAATAATTGGAGCTTCTGTTGCTGCTCCCCTTGGCACATAGCAGGTGTTAAATAGAGGCTTTTACTGTTATTTTGTGAAGTCCTTGTGCTGGCACATAGTAGGTACCTAACAGAGCTCTGTTGCTGTTCCCCTGGCATGGTGCCTGGCACATAGTAGGTGCTTAATAAATGGAGCTTCTGTTGCCATTCCTCTTGGCATGATGCCTGGCACATAGTAGGTACCTAATGGAGCTTCTATTGCCGTTCCCCTGGGCACGGTGCCTGGCACATAGTAGTGCCTAGTAAATGGAGCCTCAGTTACCATTGCCCTTGGCATGGTGCCTGGCACATAGGTGCTTAATGGAGCTTCTGTTGCCATTCCTCTTGGCATGATGCCTGGCACATAGTAGGTGCTTAATAAATGGAGCCTCAGTTGCCATTCCCCTCGGCATGGTGCCTGGCACATAGTAGGTGTTTAATAAATAGAGCTTCTATTGCCGTTCCCCTGGGCATGATGCCTGGCACATAGGTGCCTAATAAATGGAGCTTCTGTTGCCGTTCCCCTTGGCATGCCTGGCACATAGTAGGTGCCTAATAAATGGAGCTTCTGTTGCCGTTCCCCTTGGCATGCCTGGCACATAGTAGGTGCCTAATAAATGGAGCTTCTGTTGCCGTTCCTCTTGGCATGATGCCTGGCACATAGTAGGTGCTTAATAAATGGAGCTTCTGTTGCCGTTCCCCTTACAATGGTGCTTGGCACCTAATAGATGTTCAATAAATAGATGTTGTTACTATTTTGTGAAGCCCTTGGTGCTGGCACATAGTAGTTGCCTAATAAATGGAGCCTCAGTTGCCATTCCCCTTGGCATGGTGCCTGGCACATAGTAGGTGTTTGAAATATAGATTATTTTGCTATCATTCTGTGAAGCCTTTAACACAATGCTTGATACATAGTAGGTGCCTAATAATTAGAGCCTCAGTTGCCGTTCCCCTTGGCATGGTGCCTGGCACATAGTAGGTGCTTAATAAATGGAGCTTCAGTTGCCATTCCCTTGGCATGGTGCCTGGCACATAGTAGGTGTTCAATAAATAGATGCTTTACTATCATGTTGTGAAGCCCTTGATGCTGGCACATAACAGGTGCCTAATAAGTGGAGTTTCTGTTGCTTTTCCCATTGGCGCAGTGTGTGGCACATAGTAGGTGCCTAACGGGGCTTCTATTGTTATTACCCCATCTGGTTTCTGGCATGGGAACCGTAGCGGTTTAGTGCCTGAGACCTACTTCGCGCCTGCAGGTGCAGCCTGGTGAGCACAGCGTTCTTGGCCAGCCCTCCCGGCCCCATGCCACCTGCCCACCCGTCCACCCGCCCATCCCACCTTTGGTTGACACCCGCTTCTTTTGGGTTCGACTTCTCTTTGGTTTGCTTCTGTTTTGTTTGTTATCATCTTCTTTTTTATTTTCTCTTTCCCATCTTTTGTTTCCCCACCCCCCTCCCCACCCATCCCACCTCCCTTCCCCACCCCCCCACGTTCTCCCCCCTCCAATAGAACCGTCAGCCCCCCCTCAAGACGTTAAATGTGTCAGCGTGCGCTCCACGGCCATTTTGGTAAGTTGGCGCCCGCCGCCGCCGGAAACGCACAACGGGGCCCTGGTGGGCTACAGCGTCCACTACCGACCGCTGGGCTCAGAGGACCCGGAACCCAAGGAGGTGAACGGCATCCCCCCGACCACCACTCAGATCCTGCTGGAGGCCTTGGAGAAGTGGACCGAGTACCGCATTACGACTGTCGCTCACACAGAGGTGGGACCAGGGCCCGAGAGCTCGCCCGTGGTCGTCCGCACCGACGAGGATGGTAAGTACCTGCCCCAGGACTGGGACCCCCCCACCGGCCCCAGCCCGGCCCCCACCTCGAAGCCTTCCATCTGGAAACCTGGGCTGGTGGCCAAAGGGCGGAAGCCTCACTCAGAGGACGCCGCGAAGCCAGCAGCCTCCCCAAGAAACCCGGGGCTCCTTGACCTTGGAATTGGCAATTCTAGACATGGGCAGGCTTAGCTCTGCAGCGTCTGCTCCCAGAGCCTCGTGCCTGGGCAGTGTCTCTGGCTGCCCTCTATTTTGGCAGAACGGTGGAAACCGTTGGAAGTGGGGTGGAGGAAACCGGCAAACAGCCCCTGCAGCGAAGTTGTGCTGATGGTGGTTATCCAGCGCCCCGGGTGGATGGAGACCAGTCTGTAGCGTTGGCCACTTTCCGTGGTGCCGGTGTTCCCATCCTGGCCCATTTCAAGTTAGCAAGTTTGAAGCAGGAAAGCAAGGCACTGGTCCTAGCTTGGAGTCACATGGTCAAAGCCTGGGTCATGGAGAGAAATGACAGACACCTTTCCCAGTAAAATTGCAACCTCTTGGCCAAGCACAGTGGCTCACACCTGTTAACCCAGCACTCTGAGAGGCCGAGGCAGGAGGATCGTATGACCCTAGGAGTTTGAGACCAGCCTAGGCAACATAGTGAGACCCTGTTCCTCCAAAAATTTTCTAAAACATTGCTGCGCGTAGCAGTCGGAGGCTGCAGTGAGCTGTGATCACATACCCCTGCACTCCAGCCTGAGTGACAGAGTGAGACCCCATCTCTACAAAAAACACTATTAGCTGAGCGTGATGGCGCACACCTATAGTTGCAGCTACTCGGAAGGCTGAGGTGGGAGGATCACTTAAGCCCAGGAGTTCAAGGCTGCAGTGAGCCGTGATCCTGCCACTGCACTCCAGCCTAGGGGACAGAGTAAGAGAACCTGTCTCAAAAATAAAGAATCACAGCTTCTTGGTCCTGGAAACCTGGTTTGTTTTCTGAGCCATTAGCCTCTAAGGTTCATTGGACAGCCCCATTATGTCCTAAGCCCAGGGAACAAATGAAGCAGTTCCTCTGTATCCCAAACCCTGGGGTGGGTGGAAAAGATCCTGAGTGCCAAGTGGGCCACCTGCCTGCTGGAGTATTTAGGAGCATACAGCCGGACTGCCTGGTGCAAATCCTGGCTTTGCCTCTTGCTAAGGCTGTGAGCCCAGAATCAACTCTGTGGGACTCAATTTCCCCAAATGTAAAACGAGAATGACGGGAGCCCCTATCTTCCAGGGTGATGATGAGGATGGAAGCAGTGTAGGGCGAGGAAGAAGGTGTCTGGAGGCCCTGGGAAGGTGGTTTAGACTCGGGGGGGCAGCCTGGGTCCATGGGGCGCTCCCTCAGGGGCCCCCCCGGGGCTGTGGGGGGTGTGAAGGAGGCCACGCCCTCCCAGCCAGTGGTGAGCGCCAAGAGCGCCCAGTCGTTCACCTGCAGCCACTCGGCATCCTGGAATCGGACAGTGGCGCTGCTCGGGGCAGGGCCGGGCGCCCTGGTAACGGCCCCGCCCGCCCCTCCCCTCCCCTCCTGCCCGCCAGTGCCCAGCGCGCCGCCGCGGAAGGTGGAGGCGGAGGCGCTCAACGCCACGGCCATCCGCGTGCTGTGGCGCTCGCCCGCGCCCGGCCGGCAGCACGGCCAGATCCGCGGCTACCAGGTCCACTACGTGCGCATGGAGGGCGCCGAGGCCCGCGGGCCGCCGCGTATCAAGGATGTCATGCTGGCCGATGCCCAGGTGGGCGGGGGCGGGGGGCGGGCTCCGGGCGGGGGCGGGGCGGCCCCTGCGCTCCCCCACCTCTGCTTCTCTCTCTCCATCTCTGGCCTTCCCCGCTCACCTCCATCCTCTCTCCCCTGCCGCCTCCTCCCGCGCTCAGTGGGAGACGGATGACACGGCCGAATATGTAAGTAGCGCCCGGGCCTCCCACCCGCCCACCCCCGTGCGCTCCCCGCGGGCCGTGCCGTGCCGTGACTCCTGCACGCCCTTATCACCAGTAGTAAAAGGTCTCCTCCTCTGGGCCCTCCCGTGCGCCCCTTGCTCCCCCATTACCTCTTGGAGCGCCCAGCCTCGGCGTTTGCACCAGGGAAATGAGATACAGGGTGCAGACCCGAGGGGTGGCCTGAGCACCAGGACCTGAGGGTCATCCCCAAACCCCCTCACCCTGACGGCTCCTGCCGGCGGTGGGGCTCAGGCCTCCCTGGTCCTTCCCCTGCCCTCGGTCAGTACTCCTGTGGGTATGCCTCCCCTCCTGTTAACCCAGCCCCACCCTTTCAGGTCACTCAGCTCAGCCCCGTGTGGCCTAGAAATGTCTCTCTCTCTGGACATTCTGGCCCCTGGGTGACAAGAGGTGTCAGCGGGGCCAGTCAGAAAGCATGGCTGTGATATCCTGGTTATGACCCTACAGTGCTTTCTCAGGAGGCCCTAAACCACAGAGAGGAATTGCTGTGTGCCTTTGGGCAAGTTGCTACCTCTCTCTGGGCTATGTTCCTGCCCCTAACCGAGGAGCACCAGGCTCTGCTGAGAACCCCAAGTCTGATATTAAATTGGCATGGTCCCTTAGCCAGGCGTGCTGGCTCATTTCTGTAATCTCAGCACTTTGAGAGGCTGAGGCGGGCAGATCACCTGAGGTCAGGAATTCGAGACTAGCCTGGCCAACATTTTTTTTTTTCTTGAGATGGAGTCTTGTTCTGTCGCCCAGGCTGGAGTGCAGTGGTGGGATCTCAGCTCACTGCAATCTCCGCCTCCCGGGTTTAAGTGATTTTCCTGCCTCAGCCTCCCCAGTAGCCGGGACGACAGGCATGTGCCATGCCTGGCTTTTTTTTTTTTTTTTTTTTTTGGAGACAGAGTCTCACTCTGTTGCACAGGCTGGAGTGAAGTGGCGCCATCTCAGCTCACTGCAACCTCTGCCTCCTGCATGCAAGTGATTCTTCTGCCTCAGCCTCCCGAGTAGCTGGGACTACAGGCCTGTACCACCATGCCTGGCTAATTTTTTGTATTTTGGTAGAGACGGGGTCTCACCGTGTTGCCCAGGATGGTTTTGAACTCCTAAGCTCAGGCAGTCTGCCTGCCTCAGCCTCCCAAAGTGCCAGGATTACAGGCGTGAGCCACTGCACCTGGCTTAATTTTTGTATTTTTAGTAGAGATGGGGTTTTGCCATGTTGGCCAAGCTGGTCTCGAACTCCGGACCTCAAGGTGATCTGCCCACCTGAGCTTCCCAATGTGCTGGTATTACAGGTGTGAGCCACCGTGCTTGACTGACCCTGTCTCTAATAAACAAACAGGCCCCCGTCTCCCTAACACAGGATCTAGGAGGAATATTCCCACCTGGGCTGCAACCCTGCTCCTCCTGCGGAGACTCTGAGAGGGACGGACTGTGGGCTCAAGGGCAGGAGACCCTCTGTTTGTGCATCCCCGTTGCCCTTCCTCGTCCCCCTGGCCTGGGCCCACCCCACAGTTCCCAGGCATGCCGGCCTGTGCTTGGGGGTGTGCGTGCTTGCAGACATGTGATGCTGTGAGTGTGTGCACAGGTGTGTGTGCAAGTCCTCATGCCCAGGAGTGTTCTGTGCTGTCATTCATTGGATGAGCATTTATTGAGCACCTGCTGTATGCTGGGTCTATGCTGGGTGCTCGGGATGTGGTAGTGACAGAGCCCCTCTTCCCCACGGGTCGTACTCTAGTGAGAGGATGTTAATCAGAACAAGACACGCATCTTTCAGGCGGGGTGGCTCACACCTGAAATCTCAACACTTTGAGAGGGCCAGGTGGGTGGATGACTTCTGGTCAGGAGTGCAAGACCAGCCTGGCCAACACGATGAAACCCCATCTCTACTAACAAAAATTAGCTGGGTATCGTGGTGATGCCTGTAGCCCTAGCTACTCAGGAGGCTGAGGCAGGAGAATTGCTTGAACCCAGGAGGCAGAGGTTGCAGTGAGCCAAGAGGGCGCCACTGTACTCCAGCCTGGGTAACAGGAGCAAAACTCCGTCTCAAAAAAAAAAAAAAAAATACAAAATTAGCCGGGTGTGGTGGTACATGCCTGTAATCCCAGCTACTTGGGAGGCTGAGGCAGGAGAATTGCTTTAACTTGGGCGGTGGAGGGTGCAGTGAGCTGAGATCACACCATTGTACTCCAGCCTGGGCAACAAGAGTGAAACTCCATCTCAGAAACAAGAACAAAACACACATTGTTATAGCTGTGGTGGGGATGGGTTTAGATAGTGAGATAAACATTTCAAAATCGGCTCTCGACCAGGCACAGTGGCTGACACCTGTAATCCAGCACTTCGGGAGGCAGAGGCAGACCAATTACTTGAGCCCACAAGTAGAAGACCAGCCTGGGCAACATGCCAAGATCCCATCCCTACAAAAAAAAATATGAAAATTAGCCAGGCCTGTGGTGCTACACATCTGTATTCCCAGCTACTCAGGAGGCTGAGGTGGGAGGATTGCTTGAGCCCAGGAGGTTGAGGCTGCAGTGAGCTGTGGACACACAGCACTCTAGCCTGGGCAGCAGAGTCAGACCCTGTCTCAACAAGGTAAAAAAGTAAAAATCCGCTCTCTGGGTGGCCCGGGGTGGTTAGTCCTGTTTTGTAGCATTTGCCCATTTCGGTGGTGTAAATACTTCCCACCATGTCAATTTCAAGCTACCTGGGAGGTTCTGAGTAGCTCCTGATCATACGTTTCTGTACAGATGCAATAGACAACGTGGTTTCAAAGCAGTAACCGTACAGATAATCACAGAGCTAACAGTAACCTTAGTGAAATAACCAGAAAAGGTGGGTTTGCTGTATTTACTGCCTTTGCTTTCAATATAACTTAGTCGATTGTAAGTTTATACAGATTTTTTTTTTTTTTTTTTTTTTTGAGACAGAGTCTCGCTCTGTCACCCAGCCTGGAATGCAGTGGCACAATGTTGGCTCACTGCAACCTCCGACTCCCAGGTTCAAGTGATCCTCCTGCCTCAGCCACCCGAGTAGCTGGGACGACAGGCGTGTGCCACCATGCCTGGTTTATTTTTGTATTTTTAGTGAAGATGAGGTTTCACCACGTTGGCCAGGCCGGTCTTGAACTCCTAACCTCAAGTGATCCTCCCACCTTCACCTCCCGATGAGATTACAGGCGTGAGCCACTGCACCCGGCTGTATACAGTTTAATTTTTAATGACAGCTCTGTTTCATAAGTGGCTCACAAAATTTCTGAAAATGTAACCACTGGCTCTCATGAGTTGGTCCAGGTCATCTCCAGCGCCCACGTGAGTCTAGAGACAGAGGGAAAAACCGGTGCCAAAGGGCCTGAGGCAGGCTGTGCCTGGTGTGTTGGAGGAACGCAAGGAGAGCCCCTTGTTGCTGAGGGGAGGACCGGGAGGGGACACACAGGTTGTGCAGGGCCTTGTGGGTCACAGGGAGAGCTTGGGGTTTGATCTCAAGAGAGGTGGGAGCCATGGAGGTGGGTAGGCAGAGGAGGGATGGGCCCTGACTCCGGTGCTCACAGGCGCCCTCTGGCTGCTGTGGGGAGGACAGACTGTCTGGGTGATGGTGGGAATTGGGGAAATGGAGCAAAGAGGACCGAATTGGTCCTGGCAAGCAATGGTGGGCTCACTGGATGTTGCACGTACCCTCTGAGCATGGCACCGCTACGTGTCGTGGTCTCTGCATGAGCTTGTGTGCATGTGTCTGCCTGTGATCAGGCCCTGCGTCCTCCTTGCTTGATCTCAGCACAGGGAGGGGGGTGGGCGGGCTGCTCCCGGCCCTGGCCATGGTGCTGACCCCCAGCCCCGCCCGCAGGAGATGATAATCACAAACCTGCAGCCTGAGACCGCCTACTCCGTCACGGTAGCCGCCTACACCATGAAGGGCGATGGCGCTCGCAGCAAACCCAAGGTGGTGGTGACCAAGGGAGCAGGTACACGACCCGCCCACCCCCACAGCGGCCCCTTTGCCCCCACTGGCACCAGAGCATGCACCCAGAGTCCTTTAGCCCAGGAGGGCGGGCAGAGGGTGCACCAGGCAGCAGGAAGAGTGAGACAAAGGTGTGGGGGCTGCTCAGGAGGGCGTCCGGGGCCCAGCATGGCCCCCCACCCCTGCCTCATCCTTCATCACTCACTTCCTCTCCCCCTGGCTCCCACCAGACAGAAACAGTTAACAGCCACCACCTCTGACCCCCTGGCCCTCTGTCCCCTCTCAGCCTTTACTTGGGCTGTGCCCTCTGCCAGGATACCCCTTTCCCTGCTGGCTGGCACCTCCCTCTACTTTTAGGTCTGACTTTCCTCTAGGAAGCCTTTCCTGATTGCTCCATCTCACAATCTTGATTCTTCTGAGCCCCCTAGTCCCCTGTGCCTCCCTCATCGGGGCTCTGATCACCTGGGTAGCTGGTTCTTTCAGGGTGGTGTGCCTGTCTTCCCCCACTGCCCCAGGAAGCCTTATTTCTTTTGGTGGCCCTGCCTCAGTTTCTCCTAGCCCCTCTCTGCCCCTCCCATTGGCCCCAAGGGCTGGCTTTTTTCTCTTCAAAATGGAGCTGAACACCAGGTGTGGTGGCTCACACCTGTAATCCCGGCACTTTGAAAGGCAGAGTCAGGCGGATCATCTGAGGTCGGGAGTTCGAGACCTGTCTGGCCAACATGGTGAAAAACCCCATCTCTACTAAAAATACAAAAATTAAGCAGGCATGGTGGCGAGCACCTGTAATCTCAGCTACTCGAGGGGCTGAGGCAGGAGAATCACTTGAACCCGGGAGGCAGAGGTTGCAGTGAGCTGAGATCGTGCCACTGCACTCTAGCCTGGACAGCAAGAGCAAAGCTCTGTCTCAAAAAAAAAAAAGAAAAAAGAAAGGAAAGAAAAATAGAGCTGAACAAAGAAATAGAGGCTGCCGTGAAGATGTGAGGGAGGAGGGTACACCAGGCGGAGGGCATGGCCCAGAGAAGGATTCCGGAGGGCAGAGTAAGCACCCTAGTATTCCAGGAATAGTTGACAGACTCCTGTGGCCTTCGTCCCAGCCCCCACCCTCACCCCCTCCTCGGGGATCCTTGGGGCCACACCACTGACTCTGTACCCCACATTCTGGGCCTCCCAACTGGACACAGCCCCTTCCTTTATCCACACTGTTCCCTTCGCCCGCCTAGTCTGCGTCTGCTACATGCCACCTCCTTGAAGCAGCCTCCTGTGATCTCTCCCTCCCTTCTAGCCAGCAGGGCACCTCCCCCCTCTCTCAGGGACATTGTATTAGAGCTGTGTTTGCTCAGCAGAACCCACTGCATAAGTTGCTTCCCGCCACCTTGCGTATTCATGGCAGTCCATTAAAGGCCCTGATAAGTCCTGCAGTGGAGAAGTCCATTTTCATTCATACAGCCCAGCTTTCCCTTTCTTTGCCCTCTCTCTCGGCATGTTGATTACTACCCAGGCCGTGCGAACCACAGAGGCAGGGGCAGGAGTTCAGACGCCTTTATGTCCTGTGGGTATTGGTCAGGTGCCTGCATTGAAGAAGGGCCGAATAAACAAGGCAGGAGAGGGCTGCGTACTAACGGAAGCGGGAGGACTGCTGCGGCATCTGTGAACGTTCTCCTTTACTGGCTCTCTGAGTGCTCACCTCGCTGTGCCTTACGTGCCCTAGCCCAGTGCTGCCTCTGGACCTTCGCATGGGCTGTTCCCTGTGCCTGGGACACGATTCCCCCAGATCTTGTCATGGTTCCCTCTCTTTGCTACTTCAAGTCTTTGGTTCTTAAGTGAGGCTTTCTCGCTACCTAATTTTATTATTTTTGTTTGGTTTTGTTTTTGCAGTGGAGTCTTGTTCTGTTGCCAGGCTGGAGTGCAGTGGCACAATCTGGGCTCACTGCAGCCTCCACTTCAAGTGATCCTCCTGCTTCAGCCTCTCGAGTAGCTGGGACTACAGGCATGTGCCACCATGCCCAGTTTTTTGTATTTTTAGTAGAGACGGGGTTTCACCATGTTGGCCAGGATGGTTTTGAACAGCTGACCTCAGGTCATCCACCCACCTCAGTGTCCCAAAGGGCTTACAGGTGTGAGCCACCATGCCTGGCTTATCATTTTTGTTTTTAAGATGGAATCTTGCTCTCTTGCCCAGTCTGGAGTGCAGTGGTGCAATCTTGCCTCACTGCAGCCTGCGCCTCTCAGGTTCCAGCAGTTCTCCTGCCTCAGCCTCCCTAGTAGCTGGGATTACAGGCACCCACCACCATGTCCGGCTAATTTTTGTATTTTTAGCAGAGACGGGGTTTCACCATGTTGGTCAGGCTGGTCTCCAACTCCTGACCCGAAATGATTCACCCACCTCGGCCTCCCAGAGTGCTGGGATTACAGACATGTTCCATTGCGTCCTGCCATCCAGACCTACTTTTAAAACCCGCAACCCCAGCCAGGGGTTCGAGGCTGCGCACTCCAGGCTGGGTGATATAGCAAGACGCCAACTCACAAAAAGAAAATTATATTAAAGGAAAACAAAAAAAAACTACAACCCCACCTCGTGTGCCTGGGCCGGCGGATGGCGCTCGGACCCTGACCCCGCCCCGTGTCCCCACAGTGCTGGGCCGCCCAACCCTGTCGGTGCAGCAGACCCCCGAGGGCAGCCTGCTGGCACGCTGGGAGCCCCCGGCCGGCGCCGCGGAGGACCAGGTGCTGGGCTACCGCCTGCAGTTCGGCCGCGAGGACTCCACGCCCCTGGCCACCCTGGAGTTCCCGCCCTCCGAGGACCGCTACACGGCGTCCGGCGTGCACAAGGGGGCCACCTATGTGTTCCGTCTGGCGGCCCGCAGCCGCGGCGGCCTGGGCGAGGAGGCGGCCGAGGTCCTGAGCATCCCCGAGGACGCGCCTCGTGGCCACCCGCAGATCCTGGAGGCGGCCGGCAACGCCTCGGCTGGGACGGTCCTCCTCCGCTGGCTGCCGCCCGTGCCTGCCGAGCGCAACGGGGCCATCGTCAAGTACACGGTGGCCGTGCGGGAGGCCGGCGCCCTGGGCCCCGCCCGAGAGACCGAGCTGCCGGCGGCGGCCGAGCCGGGCGCGGAGAACGCGCTCACGCTGCGGGGCCTGAAGCCCGACACGGCCTATGACCTCCAAGTGCGAGCCCACACGCGCCAGGGCCCCGGCCCCTTCAGCCCCCCCGTCCGCTACCGGACGTTCCTGCGGGACCAAGGTAGGCGCGCGGCGACCCCCGCACCAGAGCCGGACCGGGCCTCGCGCCCCCCCCCCCACACCCCAGCCCCTCCCTCTCCCCCGCCCAGGTAAGTGGTCACTTTTCTGCTTCCTCGTGGTCACTCAGGCAAGTCCGGACCCCGAGGCTCCGGCGTTGGCAAAGGTGGGACGTGCCTCGGTAGCACCGCCGCCCCCCACCGCCGCCCCCTCCCTCCTCCTCTTCCTCCTCCTCCTCCTCCTCCTCCTCCTCCACCACCTTCTCTCTGCAGCCTCTGCAGCCGCGCCGTCTCCCGAAGCAGGGACTTGGGACAGGGCAGGGCCGGGCCAGGGCCAGGCAGGAAGGCCGTGGGCAAGGGCACAGCGGACGACAGGGAGCGCCTGGGCCGCCCCACCCCACCCCGCTCCACGCTGCCCAGTGCCAGGCACTCACGGGGCCTCTCTTCTGCTCTCTCCCTGCTCGGCCACCTCCCCGGCAGTCTCACCCAAGAACTTCAAGGTGAAAATGATCATGAAGACGTCAGTCCTGCTCAGCTGGGAGTTCCCTGACAACTACAACTCGCCCACGCCTTACAAGGTGCGACTGCCCAGCCGGCAGGCAGGCAGGGTCAGGGGTTGTAGTTCAGGAGGGATTAAGGCTGTTTGGAGTTGGTGTGAGGTGTGGGATCAGGGCTCAGTCAGAGATGGTCTTCAGCTAGGATTGAGGTTCAGTCAATACTGGGAATCAGAGTTGGGGCTCGGCCTAGGATTGGAGGTCAGCTGGGATTGAGGTTAGGTCAATATTGTGGATCTGGGTTGGGGTTCAGCCTTGAATTGTGGCTTAGCTGGGATTGAGGTTCAGCCTGGGATTCAGTCAATATTGGAAATCAGAGTTGGGGCTCAGACTTAGATCATGGCTCAGCTTGGACCAAGGCATAGTCAGGATTGGGACTCAGAGTTGATACTTAGCCTGAGGTCAGAGTTTACTCTGGAGTTGGTACTGAGTCCGGGGTCAGGGCTCAGCCTGGCATTGAGGTTCAGTCTGAGATCAGGAATCAGTGTAGGATCAGGTCTGAGATGGGTTTCCACCTAGGGTCAGGGCTCAGCTGGAATTCAGGATCAGTCTGGGTTCAGGGATCAGTCAATGTTGGATTTCTGCCTGGGATCAGGGATCAGTCAATGTTGGATTTCTGCCTCGGATCAGGGACCAGTCAGGGTAGGGGAACTCAGCCTGGGATCAGGGATCAGTCGATGTTGGATTTCTGCCTGGGATCAGGGCTCAGTCGGGGTAGGGGACTCAGCCTGGAGCCGGGGCTCAGTCCATGGCCAGGTGTTGAGCCCATCAGGCCCCACTGAGCTAACTCTGGCCCACAGATCCAGTACAATGGGCTCACACTGGACGTGGATGGCCGCACCACCAAGAAGCTCATCACGCACCTCAAGCCCCACACCTTCTACAACTTTGTGCTGACCAATCGCGGTAGCAGCCTGGGCGGCCTCCAGCAGACGGTCACCGCCTGGACCGCCTTCAACCTGCTCAACGGCAAGCCCAGCGTCGCCCCCAAGCCTGACGCCGACGGCTTCATCATGGTGTATCTGCCCGACGGCCAGAGTCCCGTGCCTGTCCAGTACGCTCACCCTCATGCTCTGGGTTCCTCATCACCCCCATCAGCCTGCTGTGAGGCTGGGGCAAGCCATATACTCTCTGTCTGCCCGAGTTTCCTTGCCCGTCTATGAAATAAGGACCATATCAGCCCCAGCTCATGGCGCTGTCCAAGATTCAGCGCTGTTGTCACTAAATGTGCCCTATGTCTGCTCTTCCAGCATTTCCTGATATCCCATATGCCTCATCCTCCACTGGGTAATACTAGGTCCCCTGAGAGGATTTGGTTCTGGGTTTTCCAACTGGTGGAGAGGCAAAGCTGAGAGCCCCTACTGGGGAAAGGAGCACCCTGCCTGAGAGGCAGAGGAGATTTAAGGTCTTTAGGGTTATGTGGGCATTGAAGCTGGGGCTTTGAAGGATGTATAGGGGTTCAACAATGAGAATTAAGAAAGTACAGCATGATCCAAGCCTGGAGACTTGAGTCAGGAACTGTGGTCGTTTGTGGATGGGACACGGGAATAGGCCCATTGTACGAACTGAAGGGAAGACTAAGAGAAACGCCCCGCACCCCCATTTGTCCCCATGTAGCATCCCTTGGTCATGCCTGTCGACAGCCCCCCCAACTCTTTCCCCATCTCTCTGCAGGAGCTACTTCATCGTGATGGTGCCACTGCGCAAGTCTCGAGGAGGCCAATTCCTGACCCCGCTGGGTAGCCCAGAGGACATGGATCTGGAGGAGGTGAGGTCCTGGGGTCTGACCGGCAGGGCCCCGATACGTTCCAGCTTTCACATGCTCTGTTGCTGCCAGCTGAGCTCTGAGCCACCCACGACTCTGTTCCCGCAGCTCATCCAGGACATCTCCCGGCTCCAGAGGCGCAGCCTGCGGCACTCGCGCCAGCTGGAGGTGCCCCGGCCCTACATCGCGGCTCGCTTCTCTGTGCTGCCATCCACGTTCCATCCCGGCGACCAGAAGCAGTACGGCGGCTTTGATAACCGGGGCCTGGAGCCCGGCCACCGCTATGTCCTCTTTGTGCTTGCTGTGCTTCAGAAGACCGAGCCTGTAAGTCCTGAATGATGTCTGCCCACAGCCAGACACACGCTCTGATCTTCCCAGCTCCCTGTGGTCAGAGCTGGGCAGACGGGAAGACATGGGAGTGGGGATATTCTGAAATGAAGGTTTCTTAGAGGAAGGGACCTTGCTGCTGGGTTGTTGAGGGGTGAGTAGGAGTTCAACAAAGAAAAATAGCATCCCAGGATTTGCATGTGCAAAGGTCTGGAGGTACAAAAAGGATTTCAGAGTGGCTGGAGCAGAGAAGGGAATAGGGAGAGCAATGATTGGCAGGGACCAGGTCATATAGGCCTTCAGTGTCAAGGATTTAGGAATATAGAATTTACAAGAGGGGAATAACATAGGTCTGTGTTTGAAAAAGACCCATCTGGCCACTGTAAGGAGGGTGTACACTGATGGAGACCCCCCCCTTTCCCTGCAGACCTTTGCAGCCAGTCCCTTCTCAGACCCCTTCCAGCTGGATAATCCAGACCCCCAGCCCATCGTGGACGGCGAGGAGGGGCTTATCTGGGTGATCGGGCCCGTGCTGGCCGTGGTCTTCATAATCTGCATTGTCATTGCCATCCTGCTCTACAAGAAGTAAGCCCCCTGTCCTCCCCTACTTGACAGCAGGGAGGGCTTTCCTGGAAGAGGAGGGAGGAGGAGTTGTCTCAGTGAATCATCACTGAAGGTCTCAGTTGTACACATGGAAAAACTGAAGTTCAGAGAGGTTAAACCACTTGATCAGTGTCACACAGCATGGGAATGGCAGGGCTAGGGTTCAAAGCAGGCCAGTGAACAGTTCATTGGCTTCTCCTATGAACTATTAAGTCCTGTCTTCACCTCAGCAAGACGACTTGGGGCAGAGGCTGCCTGTGTGCAGTTCATTGAGGATATTCATTGTGGCCACATGGGGCACGTGCTAGCTTAGAAAGGGAGGGCTGAGATTAGCCTCCTTGTGGTGTCGGGAGGGAGGGGTATAAACAAGAAAGATGACATCATTTTCCAGAGGAGACCAAAGCTCAGAGAGGTTAAGGAAGCCACTGAGAGCAAGCCCTTGCTGGCCAGCACCCCCTCACCTTTCTTCTTTTTCCCCCTTCTCACCTGTCACTTTCGGGAACAGCAAACCTGACAGGTAAGAACCAGCCCTGTCCCCTGTAAAGAGGCATGAGCCCCAGAAGCCATGGTGGGGAGAGGTACAGGACATGGGGCAGGTATAATTTCTGTACCTTGCTAGGGATATATCCCAGGGGAGTGTGGAAAATGGCTGAGGACAAACCTCAACTCCCACCACTGAGGAACCTTAAGACTAGAGATACAAACAGAAGAATAGCTCTTTCTGCCCAAAGAAATGAGGAGTTTGGGTTTTGTTTTTTTAAGACATCATCTTTAGGTTCCTGAAGAGGACAGCAGCCATCAGTTAAATGTTAACTTAAAAAAAAAAGCCTCAGTCACTTTGGGAGGCCAAGGCGGGTGGATCACGAGGTCAAGAGATCGAGACCATCCTGGTCAACATGGTGAAACCCCGTCTCTACTAATACAAAAAATTACCTGGGCATGGTGGCGCATGCCTGTAATCCCAGCTACTCGGGAGGTTGAGGCAGGAGAATTGCCTGAACCCAGGAGGCGGAGGTTGCAGTGAGCCAAGATTGCACCATTGCACTCCAGCCTGGGTAACGAGTGAAACTCCGTCTCAAAAAAAAAAAAAAAAAAAAAAAGCCTCAAGAGGAGGAGGATGGAGAATGGGTTGATGGTTGTGCCTACAGGGGAGGGGATGCCTGGCTGCTCCCACAGCTTGCTTACGTATCTGTATTGGTTCCTGGAAACCCCAGTCACATGGTACACAGTCCCTTTGCTACCACACGTTCCTGGGGCCTGAATTGTATTCACACATATGTATTGCGTCTTTGAGCATGTGCCAGTACTAACTGGACTGTGCCACTTGCTTCTTCTAAAGTAAACGCAAGGACTCAGAACCTCGCACCAAATGCCTCCTAAACAACGCCGACCTCGCCCCTCACCACCCCAAGGACCCTGTGGAAATGAGACGCATTAACTTCCAGACTCCAGGTATGTACTTATCCATGGTGCCGGGGATACCACCAATGGAGGGGAAATAACTGGGGAGAAGCAGCAGCTGCCACAGGGGGCCCCTCATGGGTGTAGCCAAATTCTTGATTCCCAAATACCTCCTACCCTACGTGGATCTGGGCTTGGAACCCATGGGTTGGTGCTGCTTACAACCAAGTGAGGCTTTTTTTTTTTTTTTAAGTTTAACTGATGGCTGCTGTCCTCTTCAGAAACCTAAAGATGATGTCTTAAAAAAACAGAAAACCCAAACTCCTCATTTCCTTGGACAGAAAAAGCTATTCTTCTGTTTATATCTCTAGTTTTAAGGTTCCTCAGTGGTGGGAGTTGAGGTTTCTCCTCAGCCATTTTCCACACTCCCTTGGGATATATCCCTAGCAAGGTACAGAAATTATACCTGCCCCATGCCCTGTACTTCTCCCCACCATGGCTGCTGGGGTTCATTCCCCTTTACAGTTCCCTGTAGATTTAACAGGGTTCAGCTAAAGTCACCTGCCAGTCCAGGAGAACTGAATCAAGGTCTTACCTTTGATCATCTTCATGTATGATTCACAAACTCCACCATCTTCTCCCTCTACATGGGCTCATGCCAGCCGCTTCTAACCAAATAAGGAATTTTTCATTTTACTGATGGCTGCTGTTCTTCTTATGGGTTCACAGCCTGGTTACATCTGTCCTTCCAACTGTATCTGGTCTCCTCTTCCTATCTGGTTCATGTCAAGTCTATTTTCCAACCAAATGAAGATTTTAAACATTTATATTTAACTGATGTCTTTAGTCCTTAAAGCCTCATGCACAGCCTCACATACCATTCCTAATATACTTTCTTTTTTTCTGTCTCTGGACTGGCTTGTGGCACTTCCATTTTCATCCAAATGAGGGTTTTGAGCATTCATATTTAACTGATGGCTGCTGTCCTCATAAAGGGATTATGCAGGGTTTCATGTATCACTCCTCATGTATTCTCTTCTCTTTTTTATCTCTGTACTGGTTCATGTTGCTTTGTTTTTTCAGCCAAATGAGAATTTTAAATGTGTATGTAACTGATGGCTGCAGTCTCCTGAAGGGATCATGCAGAGTCTTTTAATTCACTGCTAATGTGCTCCCCTCTCATTTCTATCTCTGGACTAGCTTGTGTCTGTTCTGTTTCCATCCAAATAAGGATTTTCAACATGTTCATTGAACTGATGGTTGCTGTCCTCCTTGAAGCTCATGGCATGGGCCCATATGTTCTTTCCCTGCTCCCCCAGCTTCTCCCTCACTGTCCTGCATCCTCCTTCCTCAGAGTGCCCTCTGCTGACCTCAACAGAGGAGACCTAAGGCCAGGCTGGTCTGGGGGAAGGGATTTGTAGACAGAAGAACCTAGCACTTGGGAGTCCTTCTGGAGTGACAGGTCAAGACCAGGACTGGCTGGTGTACAGCCAGAGGGGTACACAGTTAGCAGCTACCGTGGGGGTCACAGGTGGGGGCCCAGGCGGCTATACGTCCCTCGAGTTGTCCGTGTCGCTCTGCCTGTTGCATCCGCCAGCCAGTGGGGGGGGGGGGAGGCGGGAACCCCCCTCCCCGCATGTTTTCATTTATTTATTGTTTGCTGTTTGCAGATTCAGGCCTCAGCAGCCCCCTCAGGGAGCCGGGGTTTCACTTGGAAAGTTAGTTCCTGTGTTTCTCTGTTCTTGGCTTCCTTTGGCCCCACCTGTTCGTTTTCTCTTTGGTTTTTCCATCCTGCCTCCTGTCTCTGTCCACGCGCCCCGCCCTCCGCCACTGGCCCCTGCCCACCTGTCCTGTGCTGGCTCCTGGGAGAGGGCAGGGGGTTGGTCCATTGGGCCCTTAGGTGGCTGTGTATGACTGCTGTGTGCGTGTCAGGGACCTGGGTGAGGCACTTACGTACCCGAGACATGCCCATGTGATAGGTAGCTCCCTTAGATGTGAGCTCCTAGGGGCCACCCAGAGCAGCTAGGGACACGTGGGAGTTGGAGTTACCAACTGGCCTGGAAACCCCCTGATGGCTGAACACCCGTACGCAGGTCCCAGGAGAGGTCAGAGTTCTGCAGACTGGGATGTCGGGAAATGGAACCGGGCCCACACCCAGCACCTCCAGCAGCCACCCTGGGGGGCTTGAAAGGATAAGAGCTCTCAGGCCAGGGCTTTTGTACCTGCTCCTGCTCCAAGCAAGTGCAGGGACAGATGGGGACCCCTCACCCCCCTCAAACAACCGCACACATACCGTTTACCCCTCCCCAGTCCCTCACCTCTTGCTGGAAGAGGACTTAGTGTCTCTGATCCCAGAGGGACAGAAAGGGGTGTCAGTCACCCACCCAGGGATAGGATTTCCAAAGCCCAACCAGCTGCATCTGCTGTTTAATTTCTGTGCCACACACTTGCTTCTTGGCTGGGGGCACTGGGAACTTCACATCCTCTGGGGTGACCCTTCTGCCAGCCCCTGTACCCCCAGCTCGGTTGGAAGGAAGCAGGATGAGCCAGCGACTGTGATCCAGAGCCCTCCAGGGGTATCCAGCTCTGCCCCAAGCAGCAGCCTCAAACCTGCTGCGTTTAGAGTCCCGTAGACCTGGGGTCCCGGCCCCTTCACGAGCCACCCTGAATCTACCCCCCTGCCAAGCCCCACCCCAGCCGCGCCCTTCTAACCGCAGCTCCTCCATCGCAGACTCACATGTAGAGCACCCCTTCCCCCAGTCCCCGGCTGGCCCCCTGGTTACCAACCCCGGTGGGGTCTGCTCCACCCTCGTAGGCATGCTCAGCCACCCGCCAATCCCCATCGCAGACATGGCGGAGCACACGGAGCGGCTCAAGGCCAACGACAGCCTCAAGCTCTCCCAGGAGTATGAGGTGAGCCTGCCCCTGCCCCCCGCCGCCACTCCCCTCACGCCTCACCTTGGCCTCACAGGCACCTACCCTGACACCCACGCCCTCCCCTTCCTCTGCAGTCCATTGACCCTGGACAGCAGTTCACATGGGAACATTCCAACCTGGAAGTGAACAAGCCCAAGAATCGCTATGCCAATGTCATCGCCTATGACCACTCCCGCGTCATCCTCCAGCCCATCGAAGGTAGCTCGGAGACCCCCAGGCCTAACCTGCCCACTGCATGGAAAGCACTAGATCCCATGTCTCCCCTTGGCCACTGAGGCCTGATTCTCGTCATCAACCTGGTCCAGCTCCAGCTGGAGGCCACTGGGCATCTTTAGATATGTATTTAACTGATGGCTGCTGTCCATAACATGGCTTCATCTGTTCTCCTGCATCAGTTGTGATCAGTCAGAGAAGTTCTGCTGCTCAGTGACATTTAGCAATGTCCAGGGACATTTTTGGTTGTCACAACCTGGGGGGAAGAAATGTTACTGGTGTGGAGTGGGTGGAGGTCAGGGAGGCTGCTCAGCACCCTGCAGTGCCCAGGGTGGATCCACCTACAGAGAGCGATCTGGCCCCAAATGGTAATAGTGCTGAGGGGGAAAAACTGGGAAGTACACGTGCAGTGGTCACCTTGGGGACAGTCAGAGTGAACTTCCAGGAAGCAGTGAGCCAGACAAAGCCAGTCTAGCAAGACAGATTCCCCCACAGACCCCTGGCCTCTCGCCCCGGCTCCAGGCATCGTGGGCAGTGATTACATCAATGCCAACTACGTGGACGGCTACCGGCGTCAGAACGCGTACATCGCCACGCAGGGGCCGCTGCCCGAGACCTTCGGGGACTTCTGGCGTATGGTGTGGGAGCAGCGGTCAGCCACCATCGTTATGATGACACGGCTGGAGGAGAAGTCACGGGTGAGCCCTTGCACCCCACCATGGCCCTCAAGCCCCCGCCGGCCGGCCAGCCCCTTGCTGACACCTGTTCTCTTGCCCGGTATAGATCAAGTGTGATCAGTACTGGCCCAACAGAGGCACAGAGACCTATGGCTTCATCCAGGTCACGTTGCTAGACACCATCGAGCTGGCCACATTCTGCGTCAGGACATTCTCTCTACACAAGGTGGGGCCCGGGCTGGGGCTGGGGGCGGAGGGGGGAGGTATGTGATGGGAGGGAGGCAGAGGGCACCCGCTTCTACCCAGGGAGCTCCCCATGGGACAGAGAAAGCCAAGTGTGTCTACCCATGCTGACTACATTCTCATGGAACCCACTTCCATGGAGGGGGAAGCTGAGGCTCAGAGAGGGCACTGCTCGTTTCCATACATGGCTGGAGGACAAAGCCAGCAGAGCCCAACTCAGCAATGAGCCTGATTTCCGCTTACCTTTACTCATGCCCCAGGTGTTCTTTGCCAACATGTCCTGTGGCCTTACCCAGCTTGAGCCTATGATGGGGCCTCAGCAGGGTCCTAGCCTTGCCTTCAGGGAGTCTCCAGACAGAAATGGACAGATAGTGGCAGTCCTGTGAATTCAGGCCTAGATGGAGAAGGTCTTTTAGATAGGTATTTAACTGATGGCTGCTGTCCATAGCGGTTCCATCTGTGGTTCTGAATTAGGATAATTCTGCCATCCAGGGGACATTTGTTATTGTCATGATGGGGCAGGGAGGTGCTACTGGCACCATGATGTATCCTCAACACCCAGCCAGGTCATCTCACTGTCAGGCACACGCTTGACCTAAGTGCCAGAAAACTGAGCAAATGGACAACAGTGAGTGAGAATTCTTGGTTCAGTCACACACATTAAATACATGTGTGTTTCCCTAATCTGGACACAAGCACACAACAGGGGCCCAAACAGACAAATCATTCTGCCCTTGTGGGACATAACAGTCTAATAGAGAAAACACAGACCACAACTATGAAATGTCAAAGTGTACATGTCAAAGGAGAAAATAAATCAGAGCAGACACACATTGTCAGGGACCTGGAATAGAGTCCCGGGGGATATTGGGGGAACAGCATTTCAGGTAAGAGGCTGCAGCCTGTGCAAAGGCCATGGGGCAGGACTGTGCCTGGTGTGTTAGAGGAACAGTGGGGAGGGCAAGAAATCGACAGGGCAGCTTGTGCAGGACCCTGTGGGAGGCAGGAGCCATGGACGGCTGTGGGCATAGAGAGGTGCCCTCTGGCTGCTGCAGGGAGGACTGGGGGGCTTGGGTAGGAGTCAAGGTCTGGGACAAAGAGGGTGGTGATGGGTCTGGACCAGATTGGCCTCCATGGACAAGAGGAGCAGGTGCATTGCTATAGACTTTGAAGGCAGAGCCAATGGTCCTTGGTGAGATGTTGGATGTGGGAGGGGAGAGGAGTTAAGGGTGACTCCCAGGTTCTGACCAGAGTGCAGGGAAGGATGGAGTCACCTTCAGCTGAGACGGGGGAGAAGGCCAGGTGCAGTTGGCCATGGTGTGTGTGAGGCATTCACAAGAGTATCCACTCGGAAACATCCAGGGGCAGCTAGACCCCAAGTCAGGCATTAGAGACGTGGCGACGGGGAGGTGCAGACGCGGGCATTGTCTTTGAGGTGGAGTTTCACTCCTGTTGCCCAGGCTGGAGTGCAGTGGCACGATCTTGCCTCACCCCAGCCTCCGCCTCCTGCGTAGCTGGGATTACAGGCACGCGCCACCACGCCCAGCTAATTTTGTATTTTTAGTAGAGATAGAGTTTCTCCATGTTGATCAGGCTGGTCTCGAACTCCCAACCTCAGATGATCCGCCTGCCTCGGCCTCCCAAAGTGCTGGGATTACAGACGTGAGCCACCGTGTGACTTGGGCATTTTCAGCACTTGGGTGGCAGGGCGAGCCAGAGTGACAGGTGATATCCTTGTGGTCCCCAGAATGGCTCCAGTGAGAAACGCGAGGTCCGCCAGTTCCAGTTTACAGCATGGCCAGACCATGGCGTGCCCGAGTACCCAACGCCCTTCCTGGCTTTCCTGCGGAGAGTCAAGACCTGCAACCCGCCAGACGCTGGCCCCATCGTGGTCCACTGCAGGTATGTACGTCCACCGGGCTCTGCTCCGACCGCTGCCCCCGGTCCCTGCAGCCCAGTGGCCCCTGAACGCCACGTGGCTGTCCCCGCAGTGCCGGCGTGGGCCGCACAGGCTGCTTCATTGTCATCGACGCCATGCTGGAGCGGATCAAGCCGGAGAAGACAGTCGACGTCTACGGCCATGTGACGCTCATGAGGTCCCAGCGTAACTACATGGTGCAGACGGAGGACCAGTACAGCTTCATCCACGAGGCCCTGCTGGAGGCCGTGGGCTGCGGGAACACAGAAGTGCCGGCACGCAGCCTCTATGCCTATATCCAGAAGCTGGCCCAGGTGGAGCCTGGCGAGCACGTCACCGGCATGGAACTCGAGTTCAAGGTGCTGGGTGGGGTGGGGCTGGGGCTGCCGTGGGCGGGGCTGGGGCTGCTCGGGGCAGGGCGGGGAGGAGGAGGGCAGGGCAGAGGCTGACGTGGGCGGGGTGGAGAAGAAGCCCAAAGAGCCAAAAATCAGGCTGGCCCCCAACAATGGGGACTACAAGGTGGTGGTGGGGTGCCCCTACCTACCTATCTATCCACCATTGGTGCTCTGGCTGAAAGCATCGCGTCTCTTATCCTAATGGTAGCCCCTGGCCTCCTCCTCCTCCTCCCCACAGCGGCTGGCCAACTCCAAGGCCCACACATCACGCTTCATCAGTGCCAATCTGCCTTGTAACAAGTTCAAGAACCGCCTGGTGAACATCATGCCCTATGAGAGCACACGGGTCTGTCTACAGCCCATCCGGGGTGTTGAAGGCTCTGATTACATCAACGCCAGCTTCATTGATGGCTACAGGTACGTGCCGTGACTTTTCTGCCTCGGGGCCCCAGAAGGACCCCCATCTCTACTCTCAAGAGGCCTCCGGTCTTGTGGGAGACAGAGCTGGAGAGATACTGCCAGCCCTGAGCTGTTTAACTACACGTCTTTAGATGTTATTTAACTGATGGCTGCTGTCTGTGAATCTCTGGGTGTGTGTTTTAACTGATGACTGCTGTCCATAACATGATTCCATCTGTTCTTTTTTATCAGTGGTTCTCAATTGCAGTAATTCTGACACCCAGGGGATATTTGGCTCTGGGGATATTTCTTATTGTCACAATGACTACTACTGGCACTGGGTAGGGACCAGGCATGCTGCTCAGCATCCTCCAGTACACAGAACAGCTTGCCCCAGAGAACAATCCAGGGCCAAATGTCACTAGCACAGAGACTGAGAAATCCTGGCAGGGGGAGGAAGGTGTTCCAGGCAGAAGGTGCCACACATGCAAAGCCCCAGGGCCGAGCGCGAGCGTGGCCCATGCGAGCAACTGAGAGTAGCGCAGTGGCACTTGGAGGTGGAGGAAGAAATCAGGAGAGGTTAGTGGACAGTCCCGCAGCTTTGTCAAGGAATTCGAATTTGTCATGAGACCGGTGGTTTCCCCAGCTGCAAAATGGGCTCACCTGCCGGGGAGCTGGTGCACCTGGCAGCCATTCCTGCAGGCAGCGGGGTGGCAGGTGCAGCCGTTGCAGGGTCCTGACCCTCTCGGGCAGCATCAGGCGAGTCCCGTGCTGGGTCTCCCGGGCGTCCCTGAGCTCACACCTGCCACGCCTGCAGGCAACAGAAGGCCTACATCGCGACCCAGGGGCCACTGGCGGAGACCACGGAAGATTTCTGGCGCATGCTGTGGGAGAACAATTCGACTATCGTGGTGATGCTCACCAAGCTACGGGAGATGGGCCGGGTGAGCCAGGGCCATGGCGGGGAAGGGCGCGGGCCCGGCCACAGCTCCCACAGCGCTGACCGTGGCTGCCGCCGCTTCCACAGGAGAAATGTCACCAGTACTGGCCAGCCGAGCGCTCTGCCCGTTACCAGTACTTCGTGGTCGATCCGATGGCAGAATACAACATGCCTCAGTATATTCTGCGAGAGTTCAAGGTCACGGACGCCCGGGTGAGTGAGTGGGGACAGATGGGCGGGCGGGGCTGGAACTACACTATGTTCCCCAGGCTGTTGCCTTAGTGATCTGGAGAGGCTGCCCTGGCTGCTGGCGGATACGTAGGCTGGGGTTAGGGAGGAGCATTAGAATCAGGAGCAAGGCCAGCTGACCAGTTGGCCACGTGCTCCCGCGGCCACATAGGAGGAAGAGAGGGTCTTGTCCCCGTGTTGACCCGGTGGGAGCTACACTCTCTAGGCAGCTTGGCCCCAAGGATGACGTTCAAGGAAATGAATGGGACTTTCCCCTGGAGGCAGCCACTGTGTGACCCGAGGGCTGAAAGGGGGAGGGAGAGTTGAAGGACGGAGGGTGATGGGTGGGAGGCGGCAGACACGCAGAGTCAGATGGTGGGATTGGCACCGCTGGGTGAGATGAGAATGGACGGGGTTGGCCGGTGAAGGCTCAGCGAGGGATGGCACCATCAGGTAGAGGGAGAAAGGGAGATACCAGGTGGCCGCGGCTGAAAACTCATAGCCGAAGGTGGCCCTGTTGGGTGACAGAGGATCAGAGTAAGTGGTGGAAGATCGGGGATGGCAGAGGATGGGGACCGCCAGCCGAGATGACGCCGGAGGATGGCGAAGTCAGCGGGTGCAGTGCTGCGAGCAGCGCAAGATGGTGCACTCGGAGGGGTGGAGCCTGGAATCAGAGAGGACCTGGGTGTGACAGGATGGAGAGCACCCGTGGGATGGGGTAGATGGACAAAGATGGAATTGGAGAAGGTTTGGCCAGCAGGGGAGGGAGAACATCCCTGGGAAATACTCTTAAGAAAGGGCCGGGAACAGGCAGGAGTCAGTGCTGCGAACCAGTGGGTGGCACAAGGTCAAAAAAGGAGATTTGGAGGACGTAGACCGTCAGGGAAAGACGGCACCTGGGAGGGCAGATGGCGGCAGAGGATAGCAGTGGAGGATGTGGTGGGAACAAGGCAGATGGTGGGGAGGGGGGATGTCGGCAGAAGATGGTACACTTGGGTGGCAGAGAGTGCTGGGAAATGGCACCATTGACTTGTGAAGGATGGAAGATGGCAGAGAAGGATGTGATTGGATGGCACCAATGGGTGGTGGGAAGAGAGACCGGAAGGAGGGCGAGGAGGAGGAGGAGGAAGACCGGAAGGAGGGCGAGGAGGAGGAGGAAGACCGTCAGTGGAAGATGCCATCACTGAACGGTGAAGAATGAGGCACCAGGAGGGGATGGTGTAGATGACGGACGCTGATGGCGTTGGATGGAAGTGTCGAATGGTAAAGGTGATGAGGGACCAGTGGTGGACGGTGCAGAGTGGCACCATCGGAGGGCAGAGGATGAGTAATGGCATTCTGTTTTAGAAGAGTGTCGGGTCATTTTGGGTGGTGAGAAACGAGCTCAGTGGTGGATGGCAGGAGATGATGGTGTTGGGTTGAACTATTGTGTGGTAGGAGATGAGTGACCAGCGGTGGGTGGCAGAAGTGCCACTGTTACTGGACGGTGGGGGACGGGAGATGAAGGCACTGTCGGGCCGTGGGCAGTGCTGGGGTTGAGTGGTGCTGTAGAGCTGTGACATGCTGCTGAGTGGGAAATGACAGGATCGCCGTGGACGGTAGGAGGTGGGAAGGGCAGAGCTGGGTGCGCTGTGGGACGGTGAAGGATGGAGGATGCTGGCGCTGGACGCAACATGGTTGGTAGGATTGGAGATGTGGGGAGAGGAACAGCTGGGTGGTGGGGAGTGGTGACAGTGAGCGGGGAGCGTCTCTGGAAAGCAGTGCAGTTGGATTGAGAAGGATGGTAAGCTGTCAGGGTGAAGGAGTGGCTGGGAGGGTGCAGAACAGGAGTGAGGGTGGGGCGCGCTGGCGCACGCCTGTGGTCCCAGCTACACGAGGCCTGAGGCAGGGGGCGCACGCCTGTGGTCCCAGCTACACGGGGCCTGAGGCAGGGGGCGCACACCTGTGGTCCCAGCTACACGGGGCCTGAGGCAGGAGAATCCCTTGAACCCAGGAGGCGGAGGTTGCGGTGAGCCGAGATCGCGCCATTGCACTCCAGCCTGGGCAACAAGAGCGAAACTCCATCTCAAAAAAAAAGTGGGGGCGAGCGGCCAGACACGGTGGCTCACGCCTGTAATGCCAGCACTTTGGGAGTCCAAGGCACGCATATCACAAGGTCAGGAGATCGAGATCAGCCTGGTTAACATGGTGAAACCCCGTCTCTACTAAAAATACAAAAATTAGCTGGGCATGGTGGTGCGCGCCTGTAACCCCAGCTATGCAGGAGGCTGAGGCAGGAGAATAGCTTGAACCCAGGAGGCAGAGGTTGCGGTGAGCCGAGATCACACCATTGCACTCCAGCCTGGCAGCAGAGTGAGACTCCGTCTAATAAAAAAAAAATAATAATGGGGGTGAGGATGAGGAGGTTGGAGGAAAACCCCCATGGCCCCTGATAGCAGGACCGGGCTCTCTGCACTCCAGGATGGCCAGTCGCGGACCGTCCGGCAGTTCCAGTTCACAGACTGGCCCGAACAGGGCGTGCCAAAGTCGGGGGAGGGCTTCATCGACTTCATCGGCCAAGTGCACAAGACCAAGGAGCAGTTCGGCCAGGACGGCCCCATCTCTGTCCACTGCAGGTGCGTGCCCTCCAGTGCCCGGAGGCCTGAGGGGCAGGGGACAGCCCTAAGCCTGGGCTGTTCGAGTCCCTGGGGGAGTCGGGTGGTCGGATCCGGGCTCCCTAGCACCCGCCCTGAACGGCTGTGCTCACTCCACTCCCACCAGCGCCGGCGTGGGCAGGACGGGCGTCTTCATCACGCTTAGCATCGTGCTGGAGCGGATGCGGTACGAAGGCGTGGTGGACATCTTTCAGACGGTGAAGATGCTGCGAACCCAGCGGCCGGCCATGGTGCAGACAGAGGTAACGACGGGACAGGGAGGGGAGGCGGCCCGGCCTCTCGCCCCTGCTGCCCTGAGCCTCAGCCGCCTCCTCTGTGAGATGGCTGCAGCCACCTGGGACTCTCTGGGTCGTTGTGGGTGGAAGGTCCACAGACCCCTGCTGCGCCGCAAGGGGACAAGTGACCCTTTTAACGCAACAGTCGGCTGAAGGTCTGAGCCGGGAAGCCCTTGGAGGGGACAGAGATGGGTTCGTTGCAGTCCCAGAGTCACATCAAGTTGGTGGCTCAGTCTGGACCCTGCCTCAAACCACTCATCCTGTCCAGCCACTGTATAAATGGGGAAACTGAGGCCCAGACTCCTGGCTCCAAGGGGAATGTTCCAGTGGAGGGGGTTCTGAGCAGCAGCCACGTCTTAAAAGATGAATAGAGAGGGCTGGGCACGGCGGCTCACGCCTGTAACCCCAGCACTTTGGGAGGCCGAAGTGGGAGGATCACTTGAGCCCATCCTGGGCAACACAGTCAGACCCCATCTCTACCAAAAAAAAAGTAAAAATGAGGCCAGACACGGTGGCTCATGCCTGTAACCCCAGCACTTTGGGAGGCTGAGGCAGGCGGATCACCTGAGGTCAGGAGTTCAAGACCAGCCTGGCCAACATGGCAAAATCCCGTCACTACTAAAAATACAAAAATTATCTGGGCGTGGTGGTGGGCACCTGTAATCCCGGCTACTTGGGAGGCTGAGGCAGGAAAATCGCTTGAACCTTAGAGGCGGAGGTTGCAGTGAGTCGCAGTCTCGCCACTGCACTCCAGCCTGGGTGACAGAGTGAGACTCCATCTCAAAGAAATAAAAATGCAAAGATGAATAGGGCCCCCAGGCAGACAGGAGACAGGGCATTCCAGATGAAGAGCCTGGCTGTGGATGGCAGGAAGGTGTGGCATTGCCTGGTTCATTTGGGGAGGGCCCTGGGGGCCAAAGAGACCTTCTGCAAGAGACATGCTCCAGGCTAAGGAGCTTGGCCTGCTCCTGAGGGTGCTAGGGAGCCCTGGGAGGCGTTAGAGCAGGGGAGGTACTGACGGATCCCCTCTGCTCCCCCAGGACGAGTACCAGTTCTGTTACCAGGCGGCACTGGAGTACCTCGGAAGCTTTGACCACTATGCAACCTAAAGCCATGGTCCCCCCGGCCCGACGCCACCGGTCCCGGATGGCCCCGGATGCCTCTGCCCCCCTGGGGCGGACCTCCTGAGGCCTGGACCCCCAGTGGGCAGGGCAGGAGGCGGCAGCACAGCTGTGGCTCTGCACCGTTTCCGGGGAGGACGACGCAGCTCTTCCAGCCCCCCACTGGCCCCGGGCCCCCGCCTTCAAATACTTGGCACATTCCTCCTTTACTTCCAATTCCAAAACCGGATTCCAGGGTGGGGGGTGGGGGGTGGTGAGCAAATAGGAGTGCTCCCCAGAACCAGAGGAGGGTGGGGCGCAGACCACGGACTGACCCCTCGGCTCCCACCCCGCCCTGCCCGTGGTGGTGGGGGGACCCGGGAGTCTCCTCCCTGCCCTGCAGCCTGGGGACGCTGGGCTGGGACCAGAATCCAGCTTCCTTTTAGAACTCTCAGTGTAACTGTATCCCGTGACATTTCCTCTTTTTTTTAATAGTGTATTTTTTTTCCTTTTTTTTTTTTTTTTTTAAGAAACAAACAAAAGCCAGTTATCGACTTTCAAAGAGAACAACATCGGCTTATTCACATTCTGTTGAAAGACGGTCTATTTTTTCACTGTAGACAACGTCCTTGTGCGACAGTTACGTTCGCGAACGTGCGTGGCGGGCCCGTATCTTAGCTTGCTTTTTAATTTCCCCACCATCAGAAAGTGTGCTTTGCTCACAGAAGAGTGGGGTGTCCTGTTTCCTTTCTGGCTTCCCCCCGCCACCCCCCCGACTTTTTGTTTCATTTTTATAAATTAAATTTTCAGACATATCAAACACAGTTCTGAGGGTAGAGTCATGGGGGAACTCGGACCCAGTGGTGTTGGGTTCGAACCCGCGGGGTGGGGTTGAGGGGGACGCTGCTGTAAGAAGAGTGAGATCACGGTGCCCCCGCCTCCCATAGCCTGAGCTGTCTCCCACCGCCTGGGAGACGGAGAGGATCCTACTTGTTTGGGGACAGTGGCCCTATCCTGTGTCACATCAGGGACCCTTTCCCCCGGGACTATGGGGCAGTTTGGGAGCAAAACCAGAAGGACGGGACCCCCTCCACCCACCCCCCCGAGCAAGCGAGTTGTTCCTCTTTGTACAAGGGCAGAGCTGCGGTTCCTTGCCACACTGTTTATTCCAGCAGAAGCAGCCGGGTGGTTTTCCCACCCCCGCGTATGTAGATAAATCGACTTTGTATTAAAGGAAGATCGTCCGACCCCGGCTCGTTGTGGAGTCTTTGTTGCGCCCCTGCCTGTCAAGTCTCACCCCTGGAGCAGGTGGGCGGGTGGGGGCCTGGAAAGCTGATCTCCCTTCCTGGTGTCAAGTGTCAGAGGAGTTGGCCCAGAGAGGTGCTGTTGCATGTTTAAGATCACACAGCAGTGAAGTGGCCAGGCCAAGATTTGAACCCAGAACCCAAGCCCTGGCCCTGTAGGGGCTGCCTTGTGTTCTTACTCTAATAAATGACCATGATCGAGAATTTACCATGGGCCAGTCACTCTTAAATAGAAGTTATCATCAGCCTCTTGACCAGGCACGGTGGCTCACACCTGCAATCCCAGCACTTTGGGAGGCCGAGGCAGATGAATCACCTGAGGTCGGGAGTTCGAGACCAGCCCGGCCAACGTGGCGAAACCCCGTCTGTAATGAAAACGCAAGCATCAGCTACATGTGGCTGTAATCTCAGCTACTCAGGAGGCTGGGGCGGGAGAATCCCTTGAACCCCAGAGGCCGAGGTTGCAGAGAGCTGAGATCACAGCCTGGGCCAAAGACTAAGACTCTATGTAAAAAGAAAAAAAGTTGTCAGCCCCACTTACATATTAGGAAACTGAGGCTCAGGGAGGGGCACACAGTGAGTATGAAGTGGCGCTGGGATTCATACCTCACCCTGTCTCACCCACAACCCTGAACATAGCACTGTGCTGCCTTCTCGACGCGCCCTGGGGAGGAACTGAGTCCATGGAGGGAAGCAGCGGGTTGGGGACTCTTCTCCATCCTCTAGGCCACCCAGTGAGTGGACCCATGCACTGAGCCAGAGTCACATCCCTGGGGACAGAGGGTGAGCCATTGTGTATCTGTACTCCTGCATAGAAGCTCTGGCATAGAAGCCACCCACAGGTGGACGAAAGACCCCCCTGGGATCAGAAGGGGTGATCTTAGTGAGACCAGGGACCCAGTTCAGGGAAGAAGAAAGCTATGTCTCTTAGAAACCAGCAGATAAAGTAGTCACAACAGTACAGACGTGAGCCACCCCATTAATAAACTTAGCCAAACAGATTTAACACACCCGATTATCCCCTCCTCCACAACATTCTCAAACACAGGGAAAATTTGTGAAAATTAACAGTACGGATCTTCGCAAATTCCAAGAAAAAATATTACATAAGGTATGCTGATCTTGGCTCAGAAGAGGAATTAGCCTCCCCTGGACAAGGGGAGAAATTTTAAAACACATTTTTTTGGGGGGGCGGAACGGGGACAGAGTCTCGTTCTGTCCCCCAGGCTGGAGTGCAGTGGTGTGATCTCAGCTCACTGCAATCTCCGCCTCCCAGGTTCAAGCGATTCTCCTGCCTCAGCCTCCTGAGTAGATCAGACTAGAGGTACCCACCACCACACCTAGCAAAATTTTTTATTTTTTTGTTTTTAGTAGAGACGGGGGTTCACCATGTTGAACTCCTGACCTCAAGTGATTCACCCACCTCGGCCTCCCAAAGTGTTGGGATTACAGGCGTCAGCCACCATGCCTGGCCTTAAAACACGTTTCTAGGCCGGGCGCGGTGGCTCACGCCTGTAATCCCAGCACTTTGGGAGGCCGAGGCGGGTGGATCACGAGGTCAAGAGATCGAGACCATCCCGGTCAACATGGTGAAACCCCGTCTACTAAAAATACAAAAAATTAGCTGGGCACAGTGGCTCGTGCCTGTAATCCCAGCTACTCAGGAGGCTGAGGCAGGAGAATTGCCTGAACCCAGGAGGCGGAGGTTGCGGTGAGCCGAGATCGCGCCATTGCACTCCAGCCTGGGTAACAAGAGCGAAACTCCGTCTCCAAAAAAAAAAAAAAAAAAACACGTTTCTAAATGAAAGGTCCTAGCACTTTGGGGTGAAGATAGAGAGATGCTGCCTCTGGAAAAAAAAAGTCAATTTGAAAGTACAAAGTTTTTCAAATTGAACAACAGTTCACATAGTACATTGTGGAATGTACAACCTGTGAGATGCAGCCAGTGGTATGTTCAGAGAAAAATTCATAGCCTTGAACGCATTGACTCTAATTTTGATTTTGAGGCAGGACTATCTCACTTTGTTGCTTAGGCTGGTCTTGAACTCCTGGCTTTAAACGGTCTTCCTACCTCAGCCTCCCGAAGTGCTGGAATTACAGGCATCAGCCACTGTGCCTGGCCTAACACACTTACAAGAAAATCAGAAATTTTTAAAATAAGTCAACTTTTAAAGTTACTGAACCAAGGTTTCAATTGAATTCAACACTAGAAAATAAACTCAAACAAAAAAAAAAAAATGAAGATAAAAATGGAAGTAAGTATTTTTTTTGGAGACGGAGTTTTGCTCTCGCTGCGCAGGCTGGAGGGCAATGGCACAGTCTCGGCTCACTGCAACCTCCGCCTCCCAGGTACAAGCAATTCTGTCTCAGCCTCCCGAAGCTCGGATTCCAGGAATGCACCCAGCTATTTTTTCTGTATTTAGTAGACAGGGCTTCACCATGTTAGGCTGTTCGGAAACTCCTGACCTCAGGTGATCCACCTGCCTCCGCCTCCCTAAGTGCTGCGATTACAGGCCAACGACGGCACACCCAGCCTGAAGGTAATTTAATTGGGCATTTTGATGTGGTTCTTTTGCACTTAGAAAATCAAAAACCTTTTCTTTGAAAACTCCAAAAACTTTAGGCAAAGGTAATAAAAAAGAGAAAGTACAAATAATATCAGAAAAGTGGGGCTAGAACACATTAAAGTTTTGTTTCATTTTTGGGGTTCTTTTTGAGATGGAGTTTTGCTCTTGTTGCCCAGGCTGGAGTGCAATGGTGCAATCTTGGCTCACCTCAACCTCCGCCTCGCGGGTTCAAGTGATTCTCCTGCCTCAGCCTCCTGAGTAGCTGGGATTACAGGCATCCACCACCATGTCTGGCTAATTTTTTGTATTTTTAGTAGAGACAGGGTTTCTCCATGTTGGTCAGGCTGGTCTTGAACTCCCAATCTCAAGTGATCCACCTGCCTCAGCCTCCCAAAGTGCTGGGATTATAGGCGTGAGCCACCTCTACTAAAAATACAAAATTAGCCGGGTGTGGTGGCTCACACCTGTAATCCCAGCTACTCAGGAGGCTGACTCAGGAGAATCACTTGAACCCAAGAGGTGGAGGTTGTGGGGAGCCGACTTTGTACCATTGCACTGCAGCCTGGACAGGAGTGAAACTCCATCTCAAAAAAAAAAAAAAGAAAGAAATTTGAGTCTCAGCCAGGTGCGATGGCTCACGCCTGTAATCCGAGCACTTTGGCAGGCCAAGGCAGGCAGGTCACCAGAGGTCAGGAGTTTGAGACCAGCCTGGCCAATGTGATAAAACCCTATCTCTACTAAAAATACAAAAATTACCCAGGTGTGGTGGCAGGCACCTGTAATCCCAGCTACTTGGGAGGCTGAGGCAGGAGAATCAGTTGAACCCCGGAGGTGGAGGTTGCAGAGAGCCGAGATCGTGCCACTGTACTCCAGCCTGGGTGACAGAGCAAGACTCCATCTCAAAAAAGGAAAAAAAAAAAAAGAAGTTGAGACTGAAAAAGAGGTCAGGTCTCATCCAAGATCAAAAAGACGGGAGGTGGTGGAGCCTGTACCCGGGGCCCAGGTCTGCCGGTCTCCTTCCGCCTCAGCAAGGGGGAGGTCAAGGCATCTCTGAGCACCGCCTGATTAAGGTCAGCACTGGCCACGCTCGGGCGCGATGGCTCACGCCTGTAATCCCAGCACTTTAGGAGGCTGAGGCGGATCACTTGAGAGGTCAGGAGTTCAAGACTAGCCTGGCCAACATGGTAAAACCCTGTCTCTACTAAAAATACAAACAGTCGGGCGCAGTGGCTCACGCCTGGAATCCCAGCACTTTGGGAGGCTGAGGCGGGCAGATCATGAGGTCAGGGGTTCGAGACCAGCCTGACAAACATGGTGAAACCCCATCTCTACTTAAAAATACAAACATTAGCCAGGCGTGGTGGCGCACACCTGTAATCGCAGCTACTTGGGAGGCTGAGGCAGGAGAATCACTTGAATCCAGGAGATGGAGGTTGCGGTGAGTGGAGAACGCGCCGTTGCACTCCAGCCTGGGCACACAGCGAGACTCCGTCTCAAAAAAAAAAAAAAATACATAAAGTTGGGCATGGTGGAGTGCATCTGTAATCCCAGCTACTCAGGAGGCTGAGACAGGAGAATCTCTTGAACCTGGGTGGAGGAGTTTGCAGTAAGCAGAGATTGTGCCACTGCACTCCAGCCTGGGTGACAGAGCAAAACTGTCTCAAAACAAAACAAAACAAAACAAACATTGGCCACATACAGCAGCCCCAGGCTAGGAGAGACAGAGCCTGGAGCAAAGCCGCATCCCCACCTCAATGACATGTCAGAGGCCAAAACCTCCTAGTTCTCTGAAAAGTACAAATGCCCTCAATAAATACATACCCTGCCCCCTAATAATACGCTCTGAAATGATTCAAGCAAAACACGCACAGGAGAAACCGACATCACAGTTACGCTAGGGGACGTATAAAGGAAAAGATCAAGCAAAATTATAAGGATCTCAAGGAAACTGATAATCAACTTGATCACATGCCTCTGCACAGGAATTTGTACCCGACAAAGAACAGGCGTTTTCTCTAAGCACCTGACGTCATCACAAAAGCAGACCACGCGTGAGAACACGAACGGAGGCCCAACACTCAGCCCCGGGGCAATCAGAGCATAAATCAGTGATGACCTATAGCTTCTCACATTCACAGAACCGGAATTACTATAACAAATGATGAGTTAAAGGTATGTCCAAACACAAATTACAAAGTATGCACAACTGAGGCCCAGCGCGGTGGCTCACGCCTGTAATCTCAGCACTGTGGGAGGCTGAGGTGGGCGGATCACCTGAGGCAGGAGTTCAAGACCAGCCTGGCCAACATGGTGAAACCCTGCCTCAACTAAAAAAAAAAAAAAAAAAAAAAAGAAAAGAAAATTAGCCAGGTGTGGCGGCAGGGACCTGTAGTCCCAGCTACCTGGGAGGCTGAAGCAGAATTGCTTGAACCTGGGAGGCGGAGGTTGCAGTGAGCGGAGATCATGCCACTGCACTCTAGCCTGGACAACAGAGCGAGACTCCATCTCAAAAAAAAAAAAAAGATACACTCAGAGGTAAGTGTGGCAGTCTGGAGGCACTGTTCTTTTTTGCCATTTATGGGATGCTAAAAATAAGCAAGCAGTCAAAGGGATACTCAGAGGGAAATTCATAGCCTCATATGAGTTTATGAAGGAATTATCTGGAAATAAACTAGTCAAGCTTTCAACTCAGGCATCTACCAAAAGAACAAATAAACCCAAGGAAAATCAGAAATTCATGAGATGAGGAACTACAGCAGCTCCACCATGACAAAGTAATAACATTAAAATCTGAAGCTAGGCCAGTGGGTCGTGCCTGCCAGACCAGCACTTCGGGAGGCCAAGGCAGGAGGATTGCTTGAGCCCAGCACTTCAAGAACAGCCTGGGTGGCATAGGGAGGCCTCCGTCGCTGCCAAGTAAAGAAGTTAGCCAGGTGTGGTGGCACGTGCCCAGGGTCCCAACCACTCGGGGGGCTGAGGTGGGAGGATCACTTGAGCCCAGGAGGTTGAGGCTGTAGTGAGCTGTGATTGCACCACTGCACTCCAGCCAGGGTGACAGAGACCCCATCTCAGGAAAAAAAAAGAAAAAGTCTCCAACTCTGGGAATACTCGTAAAAAAGCAGACCTCTGGCAGGAAGACAAAGGCACAAAGGAAAAAGCGTGAGGGATGAGGCGACCAATCACTCTTACCAAGGAGCTACGTCATTTAGTTATTTACTGAAACAGGGTCTTGCTCTGTTGCCCAGGCTGGAATGCAGTGATATGATCATGACTCCCTGCAGACTTCGCATCCAAGGCCCAAGCCACCCTCCCACCTCAGCTTCCCAAGGAGCTGACACTACAGATGTGCACCGCCACGCTTGGCTCATTTTTGTATTTTTGGTAGAGACGGGGTTTTGCGACGTTGCCCAGGCTTGTCTCGAACTCCTCCACTCAAGCGATTTGCCCAGCTCGGTTTCCCAAAGAGCTGGGATTACAGGTGTGAGCCACTGGGCCCAGCTGAGGAGATATTTATTTATTCTTGAGATGGAGTCTCACTCTGTCCCCCAGGCGGTGGCACGATCTCGGCTCACTGCAACCTCCACTTCCCAAGTTCAAGCAATTCTCCGGCCTCAGCCACCTAACTAGCTGGGACTACAAGAACACACTACCATACCCAGCTAATATGTATTCGCAGAGACAGGGTTTCACCATGTTGGCCAAACTGGTCTCGAACTCCTGACCTCAAGTGACCCACCCGCCTCGGCCTCCCAAAGTGCTGGGATTACAGACGTGAGCCACCACTCCCGGCCCCAGGGAGATATTTCAAAGGATGAGAGTATACTACATGTCCACGATTTTATACCACTAAATGTGTAAAATCATACATTTTTAAACCTAGGAGATTAGTATCAATATGAACCGAATTGTAAAAAAGTGAATAATCTTAGAAATAGTGAAATGAAGCCAGGAACAGTGGCTCACGCCTGTAATCCCAGCACTTTGGGAGGCCAAGGTGGGTGGATCATTTGAGCCCAGGAATTCAAGACCAACCTTGGGAACATGGCAAAACCCCATCTCCACCAAAAGCACAAAAAATTATCTGGGCATGGTGGCACACACCTGCAGTCCCAGCTACTCTGGAGGGTGAAGTGGAAGAATCACCTGAGCCCAGGAAGTCAAGGTTGCAGCGAACTGTGATCACGCCACTGCACTCTAGCTTGGGTGACGGAGAGAGACCTTTCTCAAAAAAAAAAAAAAAAAAAAAAAACGGGTGTGGTGGCTCATGCCTGTAATCCCAACACTTTGGGAGGCCAAGGTGGGTGGATCATGAGGTCAGGAGTTTGAGACCAGCCTGGCCAACAGGGTGAAACCCCGTCTCTACTAAAAATACAAAAATTAGCTGGATGTGGTGGCGGGTGCTTGTAATCCCAGCTACTCGGGAGGCTGAGGCAGGAGAATTGCTTGAACCCGGGAGGTGGAGGTTACAGTGAGCCAAGATTGTCCCACTGCACTCCAGCCTGGTGCCTGACGACAGAGTAAGACTCTGTCTCAAAAGAAGAAAAAAAAAAAATCATGCTCTTAAAAAGAAGGAGAAAAGAAAAAAATAGTGAAGTGATAGCAAAGCTCTATGCCCCACACAAGGCACCTTCCCAGAGAGTTTCCCAGGTGAGTTTGCCAAATCTTCAAGGAAGAGATAATCTGCACCTTTTGTAAACTGTCAGCTTATGAGACAAAAAAAGATGGTACCCAAACTGTACAAGAACAAACTCGGAGGAAAAAAGCACATTCCACTTATGTGCCTAGATGCAAAAGGGCCAGGCAAACTTCAGCAATGGAAATCTAACATCTCATTAAAAGAAAACAATGTTACGACTCAAAGACAGAATTATGGAATCCAAGGATGGTTCAACGTTAGAAACTCTCAGAGTGGGAACAGATTGGTACTTTTGGAGGACAAATTGAGAATGTCTAGTAAATTAAGGATGTACCTAACTTTTTCAGTCAACAATCCCATCCCTAGATGTACGTCGTACAGAGACTCTTGCAGATTTCTCCAAGGGGACAAGTACAGGTATGTTGAGAGTGGCACTATTTGTCATTAAAATATTGGGACCAAATTCCATATTTCTTTATACATTCTCCATTAGGGTGAGAATGAAGCTGGGTCCATTAGGAGAATGAGACCCTGTCTCAAAAGAAAAAAATAAAAGGCCAAGCATGGTAGCTCATGCCTGTAATCCCAGAACTTTGGGAGGCCCAGGTGGACGGATCACCTGAGGTCAGAGTTTGAGACCAGCCTGACCAACATCGTGAAACCCTGTGTCTACCAAAATTACAAAAATCAGCCAGACATGGTGGCAGGCGCCTGTAAAGCCAGCTACTAGGGAAGCTGAGGCAGGAGAATTGCTTGAAGGAGGAGGCAGAGGTTGCAATGAGCTCAGATCGCACCACTGCATTCCAGCCTGGGTGACAGAGTGAGACTTAGTCTCAAAAAAAAGAAAAAAAATGATACAGGCACATGATGGAATACTAGACAGCAACGAATGTGAAGCCATTAAAACTATACACCACGACCTGGACAAATCTCAGAAATATTCCTAGCAAAATAAGCAGGTTATAGGAAAAGTTACAGTGCAATTTCATCACATTACATGTTAAAACATATAAAGCAAACATGTATTAGTTAGGGGTAAACACTATAAGCAGCAAAGATATAAAAACTCATCTATATGGCAATACTACCTAAAGTAATCTATGATCAATGCAATCCTTGTCAAAATCCCAATGACTTTTTTGCAAAAATAGAAAACCCACTCCTCAAATTCGTAATGAATTGTAAGATAATCCAAATAGTCAAAATCATCTTGCAGGAAAAAAAAAAATACAGTTGGAAAACTCAAATTTCTTCATTTCAGAACTAACCACAAAGCTACCATGATTAAAACAGTGTGGTACTGGCCTAAGGATAGACACACATCAGTGGAATAAAATTTAGAATGCAGAAATAAACCCACACATCTATGGCTAAGGGACTTTTTCTTTTTTTAAAAGAGACAGGGGGCCGGGCGCGGTGGCTCAAGCCTGTAATCCCAGCACTTTGGGAGGCCGAGGCGGGTGGATCACGAGGTCAAGAGATCGAGACCATCCTGGTCGACATGGTGAAACCCCGTCTCTACTAATACAAAAAATTAGCTGGGCATGGTGGCGCGTGCCTGTAATCCCAGCTACTCAGGAGGCTGAGGTAGGAGAATTGCCTGAACCCAGGAGGCGGAGGTTGCGGTGAGCCGAGATTGCGCCATTGCACTCCAGCCTGGGTATCAAGAGCGAAACTCCGTCTCAAAAAAAAAAAAAAAAAAAAAGAGACAGGGTCTCACTCTGTTGCCCAGGCTGGAGTGCAGTGGTACAATCATAGCTCACTGGGGCCTCCAACTCCTAGGCTTAAGTGATCCTCCCATATCAGCCTCCATAGCAGCTCTATGCACCGCCACCAATTACCACTCAGCTAATTTTCAAACATTTTTGTAGAGACAGGATCTTGCTATGTTGCCCAGGCTGGTCTCGAACTCCCAGCCTCAAGTGATCCACCTGACTCAGTCTCCTGGGATTACAGGCATAAGCCACCGTGCTCGGCCCATGATGTCAGTTTCCAATACTAAGAATAATAAAAATGTAGCAAATTATAACAAATATTTGGAAATATTTTTCCATAATACCATAAATCTATCAGTTAAAAAAAGAAATGTTGCCCCCAAGTATTTTATTTATTTATTTATTTAAAGACAGACTCTCGCTCTGTTGCCCAGGCTGGAGTGCAGAGGCGTGATCTCGGCTCACAGCAACCTCTGTCTCCCAGGTTCGAGTATTCTCCTGTCCTGCCTCAGCCTCCCGAGTAGCTGGGGTTAAAGGTGTGTACCACCATGCCTGGCTAATTTTTATATGTTTAGTAGAGACAGGGTTTCACCACATTGGCCAGGCTGGTCTCAAACTCCTGGCCTCAAGTGATCCTCCCACCTTGGCCTCCAAAAGTGCTGGGATGACAGGCATGAGCCACCGTGCCAGGCCAGCATTTGACTTTTTTAAAAGCCTGTTTAAAATAAACACTCAGCAAACCAGGAACAGAAAGGAATTTCCTCAACTTGAGACATTAACTTGATAATGCTGCAACTTTCGAACAGAAGTTGGCAAACATTTTCTGTAAAGAACCAGATGGTAAAATATTTTCAGCTCTGCAGGCCAAAAAGTCTCAGTTGCATCTGGTCACCTGTGCTGGTTAAGTACAAAAGCTATAGACAAAATGGAAGATCATGGCTGTGTTTCAATAAAACTTTATTTACAAAACCAGGGGTGGGTGGGACTAACTCACAGACCATGGCCACTAAATTCAACACAGAGGTAAGTGGCTCATGCCTGCAATCCTAGCACTTTGGGAGGCTGAAGCAGGAGGATCGCTTGAGCCCAGGAGTTTCAGATCAGCTTGGGAAACATGGGGCGACCCTGTCTCTACAAAAAATCTAAAAATTAGCCAGGTTTGGTGGTGCACACCTGTGGTCCCAGCTACTCTGTAGGCTAAGGCGAGAGGGTCACTTGAGCCCAGGAGTTCAAGGCCAGCCTCGGCAACATAGCAAAACCCCGTCTCTTAAAAAATGAATAAAATAGGCCGGCACAGTGGCTCACGCCTGTAATCCCAGCACTTTGGGAGGCTAAGGCGGGCGGATCACCTGATGTTGGGATTCTGAGACTAGCCTGGCCAACATGGTGAAACCCTGTCTCTATTAAAAATAGAAAAATTAGGCTGGGCGTGGTGGCTCACACCTGTAATCCCAGCACATTGGGAGGCCGAGGCAGGTGGATCACCTGAGGTCGGGAGTTCAAGACCAGCCTGACCAACATGGAGAAAACCCATCTCTGCTAAGAATACCAAAAAAAAACCAGGCACAGTGGTATATGCCTGTAATCCCAGCTACTCAGGAGGCTGAGGCAGAAGAATCACTTGAACCCAGGAGGTGGAGGTTGCAGTGAGCCGAGATCGCGCCATTGCACTCCAGCCTGGGCAACAAGAGCAAAACTCTGTCTCAAAAAAAAAAAAAAAAAAAAAAAAAAAAATTAGCTGGACATGGTAGCAGGTAACTGTAATCCCAGCTATTTGGGAAGATGAAGCCGGTGAATCGCTCCAGCCTGTGAAGCGGAGGTTGCAGTGAGCTCAGATCAAGTCACACCACTCCAGCCTGGGCAAGAGAGTGAGACTCCATATCAAAATAAATAGAGAGAGAAAAATATAAAAAGAAATTCGTACAGAGGGCCACGGTAAGCACAGAATTAAAGAGGAGTAAGAACTTTAGTTTTTATGGCGCTGTTTCTGTTTTTATGATGAAAACTGCTTTTATATAGTAATTGTATCATTAAAAATGAATTTTTTTAAAAATAAAGGAATGTAGCCAGGCACGGTGGCTCATGCCTATAATCCCAGCACTTTGGGAGGCCGAGGCGGGTGGATCACCTGAGGTCAGGAGTTTGAGGCCAGCCTGGCCAACATCGTGAAACCCCATCTCTACTAAAAAGACAGAAATTAGCTGGGCATGGTGGTACACACCTGTCATCCCAGGTACTTGGGAAGCTGAGGCAGGAGAATCACTGGAACCCAGGAGGCAGAGGTTGCAGACAGCAGAGATTGCACCACTGCACTCCAGCCTGGGTCACAGAGCAAGACTCCATTTTGAAAAAATAAATAAATAAAAATAAAGTACAAGATAAAGGAACATGCTTCCATTCATCAGAAGATGAATTATAGCCGCTTACCACCAGCAGAGAGAAGCAGCCGCCAGAATGAGACAGAAGCCGGGTGCGGTGACTCACACCTGGAATCCCAGCACTTTGGGAGGCCGAGGTGGGAGGATCACTTGAGCCCAGGAGTTGGAGACCAGCCAGGGCAACATAGCAAGACCCCATCTCTACAAAAAATTCGCCAGGTGTGGTGGCATATACCTGTGGACTCAGCTACTCGGGGAAGTAGGAGGATCTCCTGAGCCCAGGAGGTCGAGGCTGCAGTGACCTATGACTGCACCACTGCGCTCCGGCCTGGATCCCAAAAAATAAACAGAAGACTGAGATACCTATGCTGTTCCCGGGGTCCTGCCACTATCTTATGAAAATCAGCCTCCCTTTACTGAGTAGCTAACCATAGTCCTTCCCAGCCCTCTGAGAGAATATCATCCCCATTTTGCAGATTAGTAAACTGAGGCACAGAGAGCTTAAGCAACTTGCCCAAGGTCAAACAGCCAGGAAACAGCAGAGCCAGGAGGTGAACCTGGACCTTCTGGCCCCAGAGTCTTCCCTCTACTGAACCAGCCATGAGGCCATGGAGATTCAGAAGTGAACAAGAGGCTAGACGCGGTGGCTCATGCCTGGAATCCCAACACTTTGGGAGGATGAGGAGGGTGGATCACCCTGGCCGACATGGTGAAACCCCATCTCTACTAAAAATACGAAAGTTAGCCAGGCATGGCGGCAGGCGCCTGTAGTCCCAGCTACTTGGGAGGCTGAGGCATGAGAATCGCTTGAACCCCAGGAGGTGGAAGCTGCACTGAGCCAAGATTGTGCCACTGCACTCCAGCCTGGGTGACAGAGCGAGACCTTGTCTTGGAAAAAAAAAAAAAAAACTGAACAAGACATACTTCCTGCTTTCGTGGGTTTTGTTGCTGAGTGGGGAAGACAATTTCAGCAATTTTGATTCTTGGTGACAAGAGCTCTGCCAGGTGGCAAACGAGTGATTGTGGGTACATCAGTGGGAGGGCATCAGGAATGGCTTTCTCAAGGTGCACGGTAAATAGGATTCGAAGGTTTTCCTAGGGGAAGGGGAGCACAGGACAAGGCTGTGTCTAGAGGAAGCCACAGCTTACGTGAGGACCAGCAAGAGTGTAGCATCTGAAGACGGTGATGATGGCTACGAACTCACCGTCCTCACCGTCCACCCCAGTTTTGTTTTTTTTTTAAAGATGGAGTCTTGCTCTGTCACCCAGGCTGGAGTGCTGTGGCACAATCTTGGCTCACTGCAACCTCCACCTCCAGGGTTCAAGCAATTCTCGTGCCTCAGTCTCCTGAGTAGCTGGGACCACAGGCGCCCACCACCACAGCAGCCCAATTTCTTTTGTATTTTACTAGAGACAGGGTTTCATAATGTTGCCCAGGCTGGTCTCAAACTCCTGAGCTCAGGCGATCTGCCTACCTCAGCCTCCCAAAGTGCTAGGATTGCAGGGGTGAGCCACCACGCCCGGCCACCACAGTTATATTAATGTGGTGGGAAGCTCAGGGAGGTTGAAAAGGTGCCTTCTCCTCTCACGGACAGTTTATATAATTTTTAAAGTTTTTCTTTATTATTATTATTGTTTTTTAAAGAGACGGGGTCTTGCTGTATTGGCCAAGCTAGTCTCAAACTCCTGGGCTCAAGCAATTTTCCTGCCTTGGCCTCCCAAAGCGCTGAGATTACATGCTTGAGCCACCACACCTGGCCAACGGTTTATGTTTTTAAAACTTAGAGCCCAGGTGCAGTGGCTCAGCCGATAATCCCAGCACTTTGGGAGGCCGCAGCAGGCAGATCACCTCAGGCCAGGAGTTCAAGACCAGCCTGGCCCACACATGGGAACTCTGTCTCTACTGAAAATATTTTAAAAATTAGCTGGGCATGGTGGTGGATGCCTGCAATCCCAGGTACTTGGGAGGCTGAGGCAGGAGAATCACTTGAACCTGGGAGGTGGAGGTTGACGTGAGCTGAGATTGTGCCATTGCACTTCAGCCTGAGGGGAAAAAAGCGAAACTCTGTCTCCAAAAAACCGTATTTTAGAATCAGAGTCTCACTCTGTTCCCCGGGCTGGAGTACAGTGGCACAAACATGCCTCACTGCAGCCTCAACCTCCTGGGCTCAAAGGATCCTCCTGCCTCAGCCTCCCAAAGGGCTGGGAAGACAGGCATGCGCCACTGTGCTCAGGACAATGGGCTTGAAGTTCAAGTCCTCGCGCAGGCAAACTTTATTTCCGTCATTTTGTTTCTTTCATACTTATTTTTATGGTTATCTGCCTCCTAGAACAGATAACGCTCTTATAAAGTCTCTTCATGAAATCAAAAGAAAAAGTCTGATTGGAACTCCGGCCAGCCAGCCAGAAACGGGGCCGCGGCCGCCCAGAACACTTTAGGGGAACGTTCTGCTCGATGAATTTGAACGCGCACATCGTCCTGGAAATGAAAATAATTCTTTTCAACAACAACAAAAAAATCTCCAAAGCCATTTTCTTCACCTGCGCAGCCTGTAAGCGCTGAATTCATTAAAATCTGGAAGAAAGAGGCGGAGAAGCCAGGGAATTCTAATTTTCTCTTTGCATTTCAATCAGGGCAGACAAAGGATTGGCCGCAGCCGGGAGGGACTCAGGCGAGGCCTGGGCAGGCCTGTCCCCGCCCCCGCAGCCCCCAGACAAAGAGCCAGCAGCTGGACCTTACAAAGGAAGGCCCCAAGCCACTCCGCCTTGAGGCTTTGCACGCAGAGGCTCGGTCTTTTCAACCAGGGCAATGGCTGGATGGCTCCCTGAATAGCCAGCCTTGCTGTGTTTGGGGGCCCAGCCGAAGTTTCCCAACTCTGGGATGTCTGGGCCGGCTCAACCCCTCCCTCCTGTCAGAGGCGTCTGAACCACAGCAACTCCATCTTGAATAGGAGTTGGGTAAAATGAGGCTGAGACCCACTGGGCTGCATTCCCAGACGGTCAGACATTCTAACTTACAGACTGAGACGGGAGGTTGGCACCAGCTACAGCTCATAAAGACCTTGCGGACGAAACAGGTGGCGGTAAAAACGCCGGCCAAATCCCACCAAAACCAGGACGGCCACGAGGGGAACCTCTGCGCGTCCTCGCCGCTGCACGCCCACCAGCGCCATGACAGTTTACAGTCGCCATGGCAACATCAGGAAGCCGCTCTATGGAGTTTTAAAAGGGGAGGCATGTACAATCCACCCCTCATGTAGCATGTCATCAAGAAATAACCATAAAATGGGCAACCTGACCGGGCACCGTGGCTCATGCCTGTAATCCCAGCACTTTTGGAGGCCGAGGCAGGTGGATCACGAGGTCAGGAGTTCAAGACCAGCCTGGCCAAGATAGTGAAACCCTGTCTCTACTAAAAAAAAAATACAAAAATTAGCTGGGCATGGTAGCAGGACCTTGTAATTCCAGCTACTCAGGAGGCTGAAGCAGAGAACTGCTTGAACCCAGGAGGCAGAGGTTGCAGTGAGCTGAGATGGAGACTCTGTCTCAAAAAAAAAAAAAATGAAGGTGGGGGCAACCAGCAGCCCTCGGGGCTGCTCTGTCTATGGAGCAGCCATTCTTTACTTTCTTTTGAGACAGAGTCTGTCTGTCACCCGGGCTGGAGTACAGGGGCACAATCTCGGCTCACTATAACCGCTGCCTCCTGGGTCCAGCGATTCTCCTGCCGCAGCCTCCCGAGTAGCTGGGATTACAGGCACCCACCACCAACCTGGCTAATTTTTGTATTTTTAGTAGAGACGGGGTTTCACCATGTTGGCCAGGCTGGTCTCAAACTCCTGACGTCATGTGATCCTCCAGCCTCGGCCTCCCAAAGGGCTGGGATCACAGGTGTGAGCCAACACGCCTGGCCGCGTTGGTAACAAAAATTCCACATGAATGCTTATGGCAGCATGATTTGTAACAGCCGTAATGTGGAACCAATCCAAACGTCCATCCACACAAGAGTAGGTAAAGAAAGCGGGCTCTGTCTGTGTGATGGAATATTATTCAGCCGTGAAAAGGAACGAGGCTCAGATGGAGGCCACAGCGCAGATGCACCTTGAGGACGTCGCTCAGTGAGACACGACAGACACGAAAGGCCACACAGTGTGTGATCTCACTTCTAGGAAATGTCCAGGACAGGCCAATCCAAAGACACACAAGGCGATTTGTAGGAGCCAGAGGGTGGAGGAAGGGAAGTGACTGCTGAAGGGGACCAGGCTTCTTTTTGGGGTGTTGGAACATTGTGGAATTACACAGCGTGATGGTTGCTCAACTCTGTGAATGCGCTAAAAACACTGAATTGTCCACTCTCGAGTGGGATTATTATTTTTCTTTTGAGACAGAGTCTGCCAGGCTGGAGTACAGTGGCGGGATCTCGGCTCCCTGCAACCTCCACCTCCCAGGTTCAAGCGATTAGCCTGCCTCAGCCTCCCGAGTAGCTGGAACTACAGGCACGTGCCACCACGCCCAGCTAATTTTTGTGTTTTTAGTATAGACAGGGTTTCACCATATTGGTCAGAATGGTCTCGACCTCCTGACCTCATGATCCACCCACCTTGGCCTCCCAAAGTGCTGGGATTACAGGCGTGAGCCACCGCATAGGACTGAAGTGGTGAATTTTATGCTATGTAAATTATCTCAATTTAAAACACTGTTTGAAACCTTCCCGGACATCCCAAGGCAAACTCCTCACTCCTCAGCCTCTCAGCATCCCAGTCTTGCTGTGCCACCTCTGGGCCTTTGCCCACAGTGCTCCCTCAGCCGGGAGCTCCCTCCTTCCCTGTCCAGCTTCTATAGCTCCCATTTTGGTGTGTGGTTATTTGAGGAATGTCAGTTTCCCTCCCCTAGATTGTGACATCCCCTAAGTCAGGCACCTGGTCCCTCTTGGGGAGGAGAGGGAGACAGCAGAAAGCCAGACAGGGTCTTGCTGTGTTGCCCAGGCTGCAGGGCAGTGGTGCCATCATGGCTTACTGCAGCCTCGAACTTCCAGGCTCAAGCCGTTTTGCCAGCTCAGCCTCCGTCATAGCTGGGACTACAAGCGCGCACCACACCTGGCCTTTTTTTTTTTTTTTTTTTTTGAGATGGAGTCTTGCTGTGTCACCCAGGCTAGAGTGCAGTGGAGCAATCTCGGCTCATTGCAACCTCTGCCTCCCACGCTGAAGAGATCCTCCTGTCTCAGCCTCCTGAGTAGCTGGGATTACAGGCGCTGGCCGCCGCACCTGGCTATTTTTTTTATTTTTTTAGTCGAGACGGGGTTTCACCACATTGGCCAGGCTGGTCTCAAACTCCTGACCTCAGGTGATCCACCCACCTCGGCCTCCCACAGTGCTGGGATTACAGGCGTGAGCCACCACGACTGGCCTTTTTTTTGTTTTTTAAGGGGTTTCGGGGGGTGGGTGTTCTCGCTATGTTGCCAAGGCTAGTCTTGAACCCCTGACCTTAAGCAAATCTCCTACTTTGGCCTCTCAAAGTGCTGGAATAACAGGCATGAGCCACCATGTCCAGCCTAGACCCCAACTATTCTTGAAGCATGCAGCCACGAGATCTACCATGATAAAAAAGTAGCCACAAACCAGCTATGAGTCTCAGGGAGACGCAGGGATCTGAGGATGGTTTCCACAGTGAGAAGGTCCCTAAAATGACCAAGGGCCTTCCTGGCAGAAGCCCCACCTGGGCAGAGTCCAAGAGTCTGGGTCAGGACGGAACTGGGCACTTCCCGTAACCTCCCTCCATCTCCTCCTTTTTTTGGGGTGGGGGGAAGACAGAGTCTCATTGTGTCGCCCAGGCTGGAGTGCAGTGGCGCCATCTTGGCTCACTGCAACCTCCGCCTCCCGAGTTCAAGTGATTCTCCTGCCTCAGCCTCCCGAGTAGCTGGGACTATAGGCACCTGCCATCATGCCCGGCTGAGTTTTGTATTTTCAGCAGAGACGGGGTTTCACCATGTTGGCCAGGCTGGTCTTGAACTCCTGACCTTGTGATCTACCTGCCTCAGCCTCCCAAAGTACTGGGATTACAGGCGTGAGCCACCAGGTCCAGCCATCTCCTCCTCTTGAATTCTCCCTCTCAACCTCCAGCATTTATTTTTTTTCCTAATTGAAGTTATTATTCCAGCCAGATAAATAAACACACACACACACACACACACACACACACACACACACACACACACACACACACACACACAATCTAAGTAATGCTTAGGGTTTTCTTTAGAGGGAAAAAAACTAATTACATCTTTGAGGGAGGAGAACTAGAAATCATAGATTTATGATGGGAACACGAGTAAGTCAAGCCAGGCCCACAAGCCGGCGACTTCTTATCTCATTACGGTTTAATTAAGAATGATGTTTTCGCGTCTTCGGTTTCATTATCATCGGGCCCAGCTGACTCCTGATCTTCTCCTTCCCGGCGTAAAGGCGCGTCTGGTCTAAGACGGGCGCTAATGAATTTACAATTCTCTCTTTGGGGAACAGATACGGGAAACTTCCGGAGGGGACACTTGCTTTCAGTTACCGGCGTCCTGAGCAGAGGGCCGCCGGGCCCCCGGGCACGTGGAAAACGGCAGAAGGACGCAACGGGCTGACCACGTGATTTAGGCCGCCCTCCACTCCCCGCCTGGGTGTGTCTGCTTGAGCGCCTACTGCATACCAGGGGCTCCAGGCTGAGTGTCTCAGATACCGCAAGGCTGAATTTTCTGCCCTGGGGGAAGCGGGCAAATAAGAGAAGCCCTAAATTGTCTGCAAATGATGGTTATAAAGATGGCTGCCAGACGCTCTCCAAAGGGGAGCCCAAGGAGGTGCGAGGATCTGGAACAGGGGCTCAGACGGGAAGGTAGCAATCAGGGGAGGCTTCCTGGAGGAGGTGATGTTTAAGCTGAGACCCAAAAGGATAAATAGGAAGGAGTTCGCCAGGAGAAGGAAGGGTGAAAGTGGTTCCGGGAAGCAGCCCAGAGAAAAGCTGGCAGGATGGGTGGAGGCTTGGCGCATTTGAGGAATTTGGGGGGCGGGAAGTATTGCAGGAAACAAGTTCGCAGCGGCACAGGCAAGAGATGTAGGAACGTCTCAGTCCATTTCCGCGGCTCTAATGAAATACAGCGGACTAGGCCATTGACAAACAACAGAAACTGATTTGCTCACGGTTCTGCAGGTTGGGCGCCATCAGGTCAGTCTCTGGTGACGGCTGCCGTCCGCTTCAGGACGCGACCTGGTGGCCGCATCCTTTGGAGAGGAGGAACACCTTGTCCTCACTTGGCGGAAGAGCGAAAGGAAGCGAAAGTTCCCGATGCTTCTTTTACGAGGGCCTTAATCTCATTCACCAGGAAGTCCTCACCTCCTACCCGCCCCACCTGTTAATACTGGGCGTTAAGTCCCAACACGTGAATTTTGGAGGCGGTACATTCAAACCTCAGTATGAGTTGTGAGGGCAGCATTGAGGGGCGTGTCCTGAGAGCAGTGGGACACCCTGGAAAATGCGCCAGTCACTGTTAAATTAGTGGATACGGCCGGGCACGGTGGCTCCCGCCTGTAATTCCAGCACTTTGGGAGGCTGAGGTGGGCAGATCACCTGAGGTCAGGAGTTCAAGACCAGCCTGGCCAACATGGTGAAACCTCATCTCCACTAAAAATGCAAAAATTAGCCCGGCGTGGTGGCGGGTGCCTATAATCCCAGTTACTCGGGAGGCTGAGGCAGGAGAGAATCTCTTGAACCTGGGAGGTGGAGGTTGCAGTGGGCCCAGATTGCACCACTGCCCTCCAGCCTGGGTGACAAGACTGAGACTCCGTCTCAAAAAATAAATAAATAAATAAAACGAAATTAGTGGATACCGCAGAGGCCCTGATCACACCACCTGTGTTCACCTAAACACATTAATTAATGACCGCTGATTGCAAACACTGAAGTCCGCCTGGGGGATTTTCTCTGCCTGAAGAAGCAAGCTCAGCCCTGGGAGGGTAAACTAGGGGTGCTGGGGAGTTTCTGATCCCCCACCCAGAGCCCGCTGTTCACTCGCCCCTCACAATATGAATGTAAAAACTCATCAGGATGTGCACCGGAGGCTGGGTACAGTGGCTCACGTCCGTAATCCCAGCACTGTGGGGGGATTGCTTGAACCCAGAAGTTCAGAGTCAGCCTGGACAACATAGTGAGACCTCCGTGTCTGTAACAAATAAACAAAATTAGCCAGGCATCATGCTGCACGCTTGGTGTCCCAGCTACTTCAGAGACTGAGGTGAGAGAATCGCTTGAGCCCAGAAGGCAGAGGTTGCAGTGAGCTATGATTGCAACCCTGCACTCCAGTGTGGGTGACTGAGAGAGACCCTGTCTCTTAAAAAAAAAAAAAAAAAAAAAAAAAAAAAGGGCTGGGAGGGGTGGCTCATGCCTGTAATCCCAGCATTTTGGGAGGCCAAGGTGAGTGGATCACCTGAGGTCAGTAGTTTGAGACCAGCCTGGTCAACACGGTGAAACTCTGTCTCTACTAAAAGTACAAAAATTAGCCAGGTGTAGTGGCGGGCGCCTGTAATTCTAGCTACTTGGGAGGCTGAGGCAGGAGAACTGCTTGAACTGGGAGCTGGAGGTTGCAGTGAGCCAAGATTGAGCCACTGCCCTCCAGCCTGGGCAACAAGAGTGCAACTCCATCTCCAAATCTATATCTATCTCTGTGTGTCTGTGAAATGGACCAATCTACTGTTTCCTGTATGGAAAGCCTCAATTATTATTTTTTCTTTTTGAGACGGAGTTTCGCTCTTGTTACCCAGGCTGGAGTGCAATGGTGCGATCTCGGCTCACCGCAACCTCCGCCTCCTGGGTTCAGGCAATTCTCCTGCCTCAGCCTCCTGAGTAGCTGGGATTACAGGCACACACCACCATGCCCAGCTAATTTTTTGTATTTTTAGTAGAGACGGAGTTTCACCATGTTGACCAGGATGGTCTTGATCTCTTGACCTCGTGATCCACCTGCCTCGGCCTCCCAAAGTACTGGGATTACAGGCGTGAGCCACCACTCAAGGCTATTTTTTCTTTTTTTTTGAGACAGAGTCTCGGTCTGTCACCCAGGCTGGAGTGCAGTGGCACGATCTTGGCTCACTGCATCCTCCATCTCCCAGGTTCAAACCATTCTCTGCCTCATCCTCCTGAGTAGCTGGGATTACAGGCTCATGCCACCGTGCCTGCTACTTTTTGTATTTTTAGTAGAGATGGGGTTTCACCATGTTGGCCAGGCTGGTCTTGAACTCCTGACCTCGTGATCCACCTGCCTCGGCCTCCCAAAGTGCTGGGATCACAGGCGTGAGCCACCGCGCATGGCCAATAAATGTTTATTTTAAAGAGAAAGATCTGAGGTGAGCACATGAAAAGATGTCGAACAGCATCAGCCATTAGGAAATGAAAGTCAAAACCAGAATGAGGGGCCGGGCGCGATGGCTCACGCCTGTAATCCCAGCACTTTGGGAGGCCTAGGCGGGTGGATCACGAGGTCAAGAGATCGAGACCATCCTGGTCAACAAGGCGAAACCCGGTCTCTACTAAAAAATACAAAAATTAGCTGGGCATGGTGGCGCGTGCCTGTAATCCCAGCTACTCAGGAGGCTGAGGCAGGAGAATTGCCTGAACCCAGGAGGCGGAGGTTGCGGTGAGCCGAGATCGCGCCATTGCACTCCAGCCTGGGTAACAAGAGCGAAACTCCGTCTCAAAAAAAAAAAAACAACACAATGAGATACCGCTTCACACCTATTAAAACAGCTACAGTAAAAAATAATGACACCACCGAATCCAGGGAGGACATGGAGAAACTGGATCTCTCGCGAATCGCTGCTGGGGATGCAAGAGGGTGTGGCCGCTGTGGAAACAGTCTGACAGTTTCTCCAAAAATGAAACATGCAATTCCGGCACCCATCCTGGAGAAACGAGAACATGTGTTCACGCCCAAAATAGTACACACACATTCATCACAGCTTTATTTATGATAGCAAAATACTGGAAACCGGAGCCCCTTCTGTGGTCGGGTGGTTGAGCATACGGCAGCACCCCCATCCCATGCCTGGAATATTACTCAGCGAAAACAAAATAATAATCAGGACAAAAGATTGAGACAGGAACCTGGATGGACCTCAAGAGCATGACAAAGTGAAAACAGGCCGCTGGTTCACGCCTGTAATCCCAGCCCTGTGGGAGGCTGAGGGGGGAGGATCACTGCAGCCAGGAGTTCAAGACCCAGCCTGGCCAACATAGCGAAACCCCCGTTTCTACAAAAAAGTTTTTAAAAATTTGGCTGAGCTCAGTGGCTCATGCCTGTAATCCCAGGAGTTTGGCAGGCCAAGGTGGGCGGATCATCTGACGTCGGGAGTTCAAGACCAGCCCGGCCAACATGGTGAAACCCCCATCTCTACAAAACATACAAAAATTAGCCAGGCGTGGTGGCACGTGCCTACAGTCCCAGCTACTCGGGAGGCTGAGGCTGGAGAATTGCTTGAGCCCAGGAAGCGGAGGTTGCAGTGAGCTGAGCTTGTGCCAGTACACTCCGGCCTGGGCAACGGGGGAAGACCCTATCTCAAAAAAAAAAAAAAAAAAAAGAAAGGAAAAAAAGTAGCATGAATGAGGGAGTGACTTTGTAAAGACGGAGCAGCTCTGTATCTTGACGGTGGTGATGGTTACATCCATCTCTACGTGGAATGAAACCGTTAAGAGCCGTGCGTGCAGGTGCACACACACGAACGCGCGTTTAGAAACTGTCGCAGTCTGCGTGTCCATTTCACAGCGTTACCCAACATCATTTTCCTGGATGTGATACTGCCCCAGGTCATGTAAGACGTTCGGCACAGGAGAGGCTGGATGGACAGTGTCTATGTAGTGATTTTATGACTTCTTAGAACCTGTAATTAGTCCAAACAAAAGTTAAAAAAACAAAAAGAAAGATCTAGAGATCTGATTAGCCATGGGTTGGCTCTCAGGAAACTAATAGAGACTCCTTTTATTCTTTTTGTTTTGAGACAACGTCTTGCTCTGTCTCCCAGGGTCCAGTCACAGCTCTCTGCAACCTCAACCTCCTGGGATCAAGCAGTCCTCCCACCTCAGCCTCCTGAGTAGCTGGGACTACAGACATGTGCCCCCACGCCCGGCTAATCTTGTAATTTTTTGTAGAGATGAAGTCTTGCTATGTTGCTCAGGCTGGTCTCAAATTCCTGGGCTCAAGTGATCTCCATCCTCAGCCTCCCAAAGTGCTGGAATCTCAGGCACAAGTCTCTACACCCGGCCTTCTTTTTTTTTTTTCTTGTAAAAGTGGCCTGCATGATTACTTGTGTCGCAAAATCAACGTAGCAGGAAGGAGTGTGGGATTGTCCTGGCGTGCAATTTGGTGGGAGTAAAATGAGGCATTATTTCCCCCCAGTGCTTCATAATTTCTTTGTTCATTCCAAGCATTTGCACATAGTGGCACGATCTCGGCTCACTGCAACCTCTGCTTCCTGGATTCAAGCGATCCTCCTGCCTCAGCCTCCCAAAGTGCTAGGATTCCAGGTGTGAGTCACTGGGCCCAGCCAATTGCCTTTTTTTTTTCTTTTTTATTAGCTAGAGTTTCGCCCTTGTTGCCCAGGCTGGAGTGCAATGGCGTGATCTCGGCTCACTGCAACCTCCACCTTCTGGGTTCAAGCAGTCCTCCTGCCTCAGCCTCCCAAATAGCTGGTATTACAGGAGCTACCCGTGTGCGCCACCACACCCAGCTAATTTTTGTATTTTTAGTAGACACGGGGTTTCACCATGTTGGCCAGGCTGGTCTCGAACTCCTGACCTCAGGTGACCCACCCGCCTTGGCCTCCCAAAGTGCTGGGATTACAGGCGTCAGCCATGGCGCTCAGTCTGCCTATTTTGTTGTTTAACGATAAAGTCCTCATGGAGCCTCTCTGACTGTTGCTTCAAATTCTGGCGCCTGGTCTGTGTGGATTCTCTGTCTGGCTGTTGTGAGGCATCTTGGATCCTGTAGGCTGATGAAGGCTCTGAGCTCCACAGGAGAGATTTCCAACACCAGAGCAAAGCCTGTGGCGATTTCCCAGAATAGAACCACAAGCTCACATTCCCTCCCCTTCCCAGACCTCTCCCTGAAACCCAGGAGCCTCCACAAAAGCTGGGATGTGTGGCTTCCAGCATGAGCCGAAACGGAGATAAAAGACGTTCTAAGTGCAGAGAAACTGGATCTCTCACCCTTTGCTGGGTACAGCCACTCTGGGAAAACTCTTAAAACCCAAAACACTTTCCACATCAGCCAGTCATTGTACTCCTGGGCATCCATCCCAGAAAAGATGGGAACATATGTCCATGCAAAAACCTGTATACAAATGTTCATAGCGGCGTTATTCCAAACAGACAAAACGTGGCAACGACCCAGGCACCCTTCAACAGGTGGACTGCTGAGCATACCGTGGTGGGTCCACACCCTGGAATACGGACCCCCCGACGTACCCCGCCCCGGCTGCTCCCAAGGCCCTAATGTTCAGAGAGAGGTGGGGGGGAAAAAAGGCAATTTCAAAGTGCAACATAGTTTCGGATTCCATTAGTCTATAATTTTTTGTGTGTGATGGAGCCTCACTCTGTCGCCCAGGCTGGACTGCAGTGGCACGGTCTCGGCTCACTGTAACCTCTGCCTCCCGGGTTCAAGCAATTCTCCTGCCTCAGCCCCCCAAGTAGCTGGGATTACAGGTGCCCGCCACCAAGCCCAGCTAATTTTTATATTTTTAAGAGACGGGGTTTCACCATATTAGCCAGGCTGGTCTCAAACTCCTGGGCTCAGGTGATCCACCTGAGTGCTGGGATTACAGGCATGAGCCACCGCACCCAGCCTATAATATTCTCGAAATAACAAAATTGTAAAGGCCGGGTGCGGTGGCTCAGGCCTGTAATCCCAGCACTTTGGGACGCTGAGGCGGGCAGATCACAAGGTTAAGAGATCGAGACCATCCTGGCTAACACGGTGAAACCCCGTCTCTACTAAAAACACAAAAAATTAGCCAGGCATGGTGGTACATTCCTGTAGTCCCAGCTACTCAAGAGACTGAGGCCAGATAATTGTTTGAACTTGGGAGGCAGAGGTTGTGCCACTGCACTCCAGCCTGGGCCACAGAGCGAGACTCCGTCTCAAAACAAAAACAGAAACAACATTGTAGACTGAGGAAGAGACTAGGGGTTGCCTGGGGTGAGGAATGGGGTGGGGTCACCACTGGGGGTAGCTTTAGAGAGATCTCTATGGGGATAGAATAGTTCTGTATCCCGTCTGTGGTTCATTACAAGAATTTACATGTGATAGCTGAGCACGGTGGCTCACACCTGTCATCCCAGTGCTTTGGGAGGCTGAGGCGGGAGGATTACCTGGGGCCAGTAGTTTGAGGCCAGCCTGGGCAACATAGCAACACTGCATCTCTACAAAAACATTTAAAAATTAGCCTAGTATGGTGGTGCATACCTGTCATCCTAGCACTTTGGGAGGCTGAGGCGGGAGGATCACTTGGGGCCAGGAATGTGGGATCAGACCGGGCAACACAGCAAGACTCTATCTTTATAAAGAAGAATTATCAGCAAGGCATCATGGTACACGCCTGTAGTCCCAGCGCCTCAGGATAATGAGGTGGGAGGATTAGTTGGCGCCAGGAGGGGAACGCTACTGTGAGCACTGCAGCCTGGGTGACACAGTGAGACTGTGTCTCTCTTAAAAAAAAAAAATTGGCCGGGCGCGGTGGCTCACGCCTGTAATCCCAGCACTTTGGGAGCCTGAGGCGGGCGGATCACGAGGTCAGGAGTTCAAGACCGGCCTGACCAACACAGTGAAAACCCATCTCTACTAAAAATACAAAAATTAGCTGGGCGTGGTGGCGGGCACCTATAATCCCAGCTACTTGGGAGGTTGAAGCACAAGAATTGCTTGAACCCAGGAGGTGGAGGTTGTGGTGAGCCGAGATCACGCCATCGCACTCCCGCCTGGGCAACAGAGTGAGACTTTGTCCCCCACCCCCACACAAAAAAATAAAAAATTAAAGGAAGAAGTAAAAGAGGATGGACTGAGGTCTGTGGCCTTATACATGATAAACCTTCCCAGCAACGAAGACCCAAGCAGAGCCCGAGTGGTTTCCCCGGAGACCGCAGAGACCCCAGGGCCGAGAGCAGAATTCCCAGCTCCTCGTCGGTGTCCTGGACATGGGGCTCGGAAAACGCTGCCCAGTGCAGGAGTAGAGGGTGACCCGGTTCCTTACACAATTAGCCTTGCCAAAGCTGAGGTGGACGCGGCGCCATCCATCGCGGGCTAATTATCGTTGCTACACTCTGGGTCCTCCTGGCTGGCACGTGGCCACGGCGCACAGATGCACGGGACAACGGAGGTAACGTGACCAGCACAGCTGACGTTCGCTTCGCCAAGGGCTGCAGGTGGCCCACAGAGTCCACCTCAAACGCCCGCTGACAAGCCCTGCGCCCGAACCTTTGATTGGGCTGATCCTTCTGTCTGCAGCCCTTCCCTGCCCTGTCCTGTAAAGCTCTCTACAGCTTCCTCCCAGTCCACAAAGGCTGCTTAGATCTCAGTCGGGGTGTGGGGGTATGTTTTTAGCTAAGTGTGGAAAGGTGCCTGAAATCCTTCAAGGCTTCACGGGGAAAGAGGTCTTTTTTTTTTTTTTTTGAGATTCACTCTGTCCCCCAGGCTGGAGTGCAGTGGTGTGATCTTGGCTCACTGCAACCTCCACCTCCCTGGTTGAAGCAATTCTCCTGCCTCAGCCTCCCAAGTAGCAGGGATTATAGGCACATACCACTATGCCCGGCTAATTTTTTTGTATTTTTAGTAGAGACAGGGTTTCACCATGTTGGCCAGGCTGGTCTCGAACTCCTGACCTCAAGCAATCTACCTACTTCGGCCTCCCAGTGCTGGGATTACAGGCGTGAGCCACCGCATCTGGCCATATGTCTTTTTTTTTTTTTTTTACAGATCAGTTCTCACTCTGCTGCCCAGGCTGGAGTGCAGGGGCATAATCACAGCTGTCCTTAGCACCCAGGGCACCTAGAGGGATGGCTACATAGCACAGAGACATCAGTGGGCAAGGAAGGCTTCCTGGAGGAAGTGACATTCAAGCTGAATGTGGAAGGGGAGGGTGGGGTGCCTGTAGTCCCAGCTACTCAGGAGGCTGACGTGGGTTATGCCACTCAGGCCACAGTGGGTTATGATCACGCCACTGCACTCCAGCCTGGGCAACAGAGCAAGGCTCCGTCTCAAAGAAAATTGCATAAATAAAAGAATGAGCAAAACCTTGAATATTGTTAGAAGTTGTTTTAATGTTGAAACATTTTTAGTCTATGGGCCATACAAAATCAGACAGTGGGCTGAATGTGGCCCAGGGATCAGAGTTTGCCAACCCTGTCTGATTTTGTTAAAATGGTGGTAACTAAGGTGTTTATATGTGCCATTGAGCTGTACACTTGCAATTAGGGCACTGTTTTGTTTTTTGAGACGGAGTCTCACTCTGTCGCCCAGGCTGGAGTGCAGTGGCGCAATGTCGGCTCACCACCACCTCTGCCTCCCAGGTTCAAGCGATTCCCCTGCCTCAGCCTCCTGAGTAGCTGGGACTACAGGTGCCCACCACCACGCCCGGCTAATTTTAGTTATTTTTAGTACAGACTGGTTTTCGCCATGTTGACCAAGCTGGTCTCGAACTCTTGACCTCAGGTGAGCCACCTGCCTCGGCCTCCCAAAGTGCTGGGATTACAGGCGTGAGCCACTGCGCCTGGCCTGATTTTTCTTTTAATGATGATGATGATAGATCTGTGGTACAAGCTCAACCTGTCTGCTCCCTGGAACAGTATCTGATCGTCCTGACTCATGACTTGCACCAACACTTGGGCCACCACTGGGGGAGAATCAGCAGGAAAGGAGAGGACAGGCAGCACCCCCATATCCCCACCTCGAAGGCTTCCACCACCACCCCCACCCCAGCAAGAACACTGGAAGCAGGAGAACTTTCCACAGAAATGTGCAGACACACAGCAAACATTTTTTTTTTTTTTTGAGACGGAGTCTTGCTCTGTCACCAGGCTGGAGGGCAGTGGCGAGATCTCAGCTCACTGCAACCTCCGCCTTCCGGGTTCAAGCCATTCTCCTGCCTCAGCCTCCCGAGTAGCTGGGATTACAGGCACCTGCCACCACGCCCAGCTAATTTTTTTGTAATTTCAGTAGAGATGGGGTTTCACCATGTTGACCAGGATGGTCTCGATCTTTTGACCTCGTGATCCGCCCGCCTCGGCCTCCCCAAGTGCTGGGATTACAGGTGTGAGCCACCGCGCCCGGCCTAGCAAACACTTTTTAATTCAATGGCTGCAATGGCAGAGGAGATTATTAGTTTCCTGTAAGATTTGACTCAATTAATTAGTTCCCAAATATCAGCCTATCCAGGCAAGCAAAGGAAAACAGAGATAAATCCCAGTCCAACCTTGCTTCATCTTTTAAAGGCAATTAACTCTTAGTTATTAGCTTTTAATTAGGAAGTAATAATGGCCTCATTAATACATTTTATTATACTTGTCACCAGGCAGCTGTTCCGAACAGATCCTGTCATCAGATGGTGGTGGCCCCGGTGTCAGCCACGCCGATCCTGAGGCTGGGGCTCAGAGGCTGCCCTCTGCCCCTTCCCAGGGGGCCAGGGCTGGGCCATCAGCCCCACCTGGTGCTATCACTGCGACCCTTTTCAAGTGACCCCTAGCCCTCCGGGGTCTCTTGATTCCCACTCCTGTCCCCTGTGATAAGCCAAAGGCCTGTCTGGGTCTTCCTGCCGCCCCACCGTCACCGTTTCAGACACACCGGCTGCCACTGAGGGCCCTGACTGGTCCCCTCCCCATGCTTGCTCTGATCTCCCCTCTGTCCTATGATTAGGTACAAGGACAGCCATTGTCTCTTCCTTCATTCCTTCTTCCCTCCCTCCCTTCCCTCCTTCTTTCTTTTTTCTTCCTTTCTCCTTCCTTCCTGCCTTTCTTTTCTTTTTTTTTTTTTTGAGATGGAGTTTCGCTCTTGTTACCCAGGCTGGAGTGCAATGGCGCGATCTCGGTTCACCGCAACCTCCGCCTCCTGGGTTCAGGCAATTCTCCTGCCTCAGCCTCCTGAGTAGCTGGGACTACAGGCACGTGCCACCGCGCCCAGCTAATTTTTTGTATTTTTAGTAGAGACGGGGTTTCACCATGTTGACCAGGATGGTCTCGATCTCTTGACCTCGTGATCCACCCGCCTCGGCCTCCCAAAGTTCTGGGGTTACAGGCGTGAGCCACCGCGCCCAGCCTCCTTCCTGCCTTTCTTCCTTCCTTCCCTCCCTTCCTCCCTTTCCTTGTTTCCTTCCTTCCTTCTTTCTTTCCTTTCTTCTTTTTCTTTCTCCTTCCTTCCTTTCTTCCTCCCTCCCCTCCTTCCTCTTCTTCCTTCCTTCCTTCCTTTTTTTTTTTTTGAGACAGGGTCTCATTTTGTCACCCCAGCTTCAGTGCCACGGCACAGTCTCAGCTCACTGCAGCCTCAACTTCCTGAGCTCTAGTGTTCCTCCCACCTCAGCTCCCCGCAAGTAGCCGGGATGAGAGGCGCACGCCATACACCAGCTGTTTGTTTGGATTTTTAGTACAGACAGGGTTTCGCCATGCTGCCCAGGCTGGTCTTGAACTCCCAGACTCAAGCAGCCCACCCACCTCAGCCTCCCAAGGTGCTGGGATTACAGCCATGAGTCACCACGCCTGGCCCAATTGCCACTTTCTTCAGAAAATTTCCCATGCTGGAAACCACTTAGCATAGGTGTCCCTGATAGGAGAGAATTCCGTGAAAGGGAGTGAAATCGGAGGGTGAAATATCACAAAACGCCCACAAGGTGCTGTGGGCACGAATGAGTTCACAGCTGCTCCAACCGCCATCACCAAAAGTCTGTCAACTGGAAAATGTAGAAACACACTGTGGCTTAGCAATACGATGGAATACTACACAGCAGTGAAAAAGGGCTGCATTTTAGAAACTCAGCTTTGGTTGGGTGAATCTCAAATGCATTGCTCCAAGGGAAGGAAGGCAGACACAAATGGCAACGTTCTGCACGATTCCATTTATATGAAGCGCTACACACGTTAACACTCACCGACAGTCAGAGAAGACAGATCCGTGGTTACCGCTGAGTGTGGAGGGCTGACAAGGAAATATTCTGGAGGCAGTGAAGTGCCCTACATCTTACTTTGGTTATGCAAGTGTGTGTATTTGTCAAACTGAACCATACAACTGACGATATGTTTATTGAGTAGTATGTATGTGTATTGAATAGTATAGTAATTTATAGTATAAATTAGGTCTTCATAAGCATTTTAAAAAAATATTAGCTGGGCGGGCCACGGTGGCTCACGCCTGTAATCCCAGCACTTTGGGAGGCCGAGGCAGGTGGATCACGAGATCAGGAGTTCGAGACCAGCCTAGCCCACATGGTGAAACCCTGTCTCTACTAAAAATACAAAAATTAGCAAAGCATGGTGTCAGGCACCTGTAATCCCAGCTATTCGGGAGGCTGAGACAGGAGAATCACTTGAATCCGGGGGGGCAGAGGCTGCAGTGAGCTGAGGTTGCACTCCTGCACTCCAGCCTGGGTGAGACAGCAAGACTCTGTCTCAAAAAAACACAAACACGGCCGGGCGCGGTGGCTCAAGCCTGTAATCCCAGCACTTTGGGAGGCCGAGGCAGGTGGATCACGAGGTCAAGAGATCGAGACCATCTTGGTCAACATGGTGAAACCCCGTCTCTACTAATACAAAAAAATTAGCTGGGCATGGTGGCGCGTGCCTGTAATCCCAGCTACTCAGGAGGCTGAGGCAGGAGAATTGCCTGAACCCAGGAGGCGGAGATTGCGGTGAGCCGAGATCGCGCCATTGCGCTCCAGCCTGGGTATCAAGAGCGAAACTCCGTCTCAAAAAAAAAAAAAAAAAAAAAAAAAAAAAAAAAAAAAAAACACAAACACAAAAGTTAGATGGGCCGGGCGCACAGTGACTCACACCTATAATCCCAGAACTTTGGGCGGCTGAGGTGGGAGGATCACTTGAGTTCAGGAGTTCAAGACCAGCCTGGGCAACACGGTAAAATCCCGTCTCTACTAAAGGTACAAAAATTAGCCAGGTGTGGTAGCCCATGTCTGTAATCTCAGCTGCTCAGGAGGCTGAGGCACAAGAATCGCTTGAACTTGGGAGGCAGAGGCTGCAGTGAGCCAAGATCATACCACTGCACTCCAGCCTGGGTGACAGAGGGAGACTCTGTCTCAATAAATAAATAAATAAATAAGTGAATGAATGAATGAATGAATGAATGAAGAACCTGCGGCTGCCACATGGTGGCCCTCAATTGTCAGTTGCTAACTTAGCCTCTAACACTAGCCGCAGGCCAGGCCCTGGGCTGCCCTCTGGGGTGCCTCCCTACAGGGTTGAACATCTAATGACCACCAGGTAAAGACTGAAGGAGGTCCAGGCACGCTGGCTCACGCCTGTAATGCCAGCACTTTGGAAGGCCAAGGCAGGCGGATCACCTGAGGTCAGGAGTTAGAGACCCGCCTGACCAACATGGTGAAAATACAAAATTAGCCAGGCATGGTGGTGCATACCCGTAACCTCAGCTACTCGGGAGGCGGACGCAGGAGAATCCCTTAAGCCCGGGAACCCGGGAGGCAGAGGTTGTGGTGAGCCAAGATCACACCATTGCTCTCCAGCCTGGGCAACAAGAGCAAAACTGTGGGAAGTAGAAAAGTTCCTCTTTAAAGTTTCCTTTCTTGTTAAAAAATAAATGGTAAGTGTGCTAACAACTCTTTGTGAAGCCCTATCCTATGGAGGTGTTAGACACGCCGTGCTTACAGGCACGTAGTACATTCTATGTCCTTGTAGTTTAACCAAGATAGCTGTGCTGGACGTGCTCACAGGCGTGTCCCAGCTCACAGCCCATACCATTGCTTTTACCTGTTGGGAAAAGGTTTAAGTTGTTAGCCAATCAGGTTTTAGTTTAGATTGTGAGGTCTGGCTCCAGCCAATGGAGATCAGACACAGCAGTAAGGACCACCCCAGATGTGTAAGGGATAATGTGTCTGCTTTCATTTGTTCATTGCACTCTTGTGGCAAGATGGCTGGCAGGAGTACCCTTCCTGCGGTCCAGGAAGCAAACATTGTGTTGCTAAAAAGTCCTTTGTCTCGGTGCTAATTTTTCTTTGTGGCACTGAGCATGTATTTCCAACAGAAACTCCGTCTCAAAGAAAAAAAAAAAAAGGCTGAGCGAGGTGGCTCACGCCTGTAATCCCAGCACTGTGGAAGGCAGAGGCGGGTGGATCGCGAGGTCAAGAGATTGAGACCATCCCGGTCAACATGGTGAAACCCCATCTCTACTAAAAATACAAAATTAGCTGGGCATGGTGGCATACGCCTGTAGTCCCAGCTACTGAGGAGGCTGAGGCAGGAGAATCGCTTGAACCCAGGAGGCAGAGGTTGCAGTGAGCCGAGATTGCACCATTGCACTCCAGCTTCGGCAACAAGAGCGAAACTCTGTCTCAAAAAAAAGATGGAAGAAGGACACATGGCAGCAGGAAGCTTAACTCTGCCCCAAGCTAAGAAAGCCCGTCCCGAGGAGCCATAGCTGAGCCTGGCGTTGTGCTCCACTAGAAAGAAAAGAGCCAGACTTTGAGTGGCAAGGAGGGCACGTCAGGGAGTGGGCACGGCCTGGTCAAAGGCCCAACGGTGAGGTGATGTGGCGCTGGGACGATCCACACTTCAGACAGTAAGATGATCGTGATGCTTCTGAAAGGCCACTGGACCGAGATGCCAGCGTGGCCCACAGTGTGGGCTGCAGGCAGGCACCTGGGCTGCTTCCGCAGGAGAAGGAGCAACACAATGACTTCGAGTTTTCTTGGAAACAGACGCTCAGTGTCGCAAAGAAAAATTGGCGCAGAGACAAAGGATTTTTCACCAAAAGCAATTTTTACTTCCTGGACTGCACGAAGGGGACCCACGCTAGCCATTGTGCCACGAGAGTACAATGAACAAAGGAAAACACACACATTTATCCCTTACGCATGTGGGGTCATCCTTACTGCTGTGTCTGATCTCTGTTGGCTGGAGCCAGACCTCACAATCTAAACTAAAACCCGACTGGCTAACAACTTAAACCTTTTCTCAACAGGTAAAAGCAATGGAGAGCTGGGACACGCCTGTGAGCACGTCCAGCACTGATATTTTGGTTAAACTACAAGGACATAGAATGTACTACGTGCCTGTAAGCACGGCGTGTCTAACAGCTACATAGGACAGGGCTTCACAAAGTTATTAGCACACTGATTTTTTAACAGGCAAAAAAAACTTGAAAAAGGAACTTTTCTACTTCCCACACATTTGTTTCACAAAATGGAAATCAGTGCAGACAAAGGATCCATAGTACGTTTCCAAGAATCTTGTGGGATTGTTAAGAATGACATTCTTGGCCGGGCGCGGTGGCTCAAGCCTGTAATCCCAGCACTTTGGGAGGCCGAGGCGGGTGGATCACGAGGTCAAGAGATCGAGACCATCCTGATCAACATGGTGAAACCCCGTCTCTACTAAAAATACAAAAAATTAGCTGGGCATGGTGGCGCGTGCCTGTAATCCCAGCTACTCAGGAGGCTGAGGCAGGAGAATTGCCTGAACCCAGGAGGCGGAGGTTGCGGTGAGCGGAGATCGCGCCACTGCACTCCAGCCTGGGTAACAAGAGCGAAACTCCGTCTCAAAAAAAAAAAAAAGAAAAAAGAAGAATGACATTCTTAAAGACTATGCATGTGCCTCAAAACCTTGTTCTGGGACCGGATGCGGCAGCTCACGCCTGTGATCCCAGCACTTTGGGAGGCCGAGGTGGGTGGATCACCTGAGGTCAGGAGTTCGAGACAGGCCTGGCCAATAGGGAGAAACCCCGTCTCTACTAAAAATACAAAAATTAGCTGGGCGTGGTGTCGGGCACCTGTAATCCCAGCTACTCGGGAGGCTGAAGCAGGAGAATTGCTTGAACCTGGGAGGTAGAGGTTGCAGTGAGCTGAGATGGTGTCACCACACTCCAGCCTGCATGAGAAGAGCGAGATTCTGTCTCAAAAAACAAAAAGCAAAAGAACAAACAAAAAAACCCTTCACTTTGGGGGCCACAGAGCAACCTGGGAAGGATGGGTAGGGTCAGTCCAGAAAGGGGACCGGCTGGGGAGCAACCAGAAAGAGCCCTGCTACTCACACACAGTTTGCTCAGGAACCCTGAATCCCACACTGCTTTATTCAGCAGAGACAGCCCGCGATTTACCTTCTCGTCTTCTCAATGAAGGAAACGAAGGATGTTACTACAGCTGCATCACCCTCAGCAGCTGAGGGACAAGCTGGACCGTGGAGAAGACGTTGCTCTTTTCCTGTGGAAGGATGCTGGCAATCCTGGAAAAAGGCGCTCACACGTGTTTTGTTTTGTTTTTTGAGAGGGACTCTCACTCTGTCGCCCAGGCTGGAGTGCAGTGGTGCCATCTCGGCTCACTGCAACCTCTACCTCCCAGGTTCAAGCGATTCTCCTGCCTCAGCCTCCTGAGTAGCTGGGATTACAGGCGTGCACCACCACACCTGGCTAATTTTTATAGTTTTAGTAGAGATGGGGTTTTACCACATTGAGTCTCAAACTCCTGACCTGGTCAGGCAGGTCGCAAACTCCTGACCTCAAGCAATCCACGTGCCTTGGCCTCCCAGAGTGCTGGGATTGCAGGCATGGGCCACCATGCCCGGCTCTCACACGCGTTTTTGAAACGTGAGTTTTGAGATGATATTTCTTTGTGACACCAATAACGCCACCCACATCCACAGCAGTTATTTCAGGCTTGTGTGGTGGGGAGGGTTTCAGTCACTTGCACAGCCTGGGGCCGTCCGTTTGGAGCTGACAGTCTCGACTCTGAAGACAAACTGGGGTTTCCGGAAAGAACGAAGCTTTTGCACACATCGCTCAGTCACCAAGGGGGCGACCTTTCACGGAGTCATCATGATTTTCTTTTCCTGTTTGAGAGGGAAATGGATGATTCAGTCTGGAGCATATTTAAAAACTCGATCTAAATGCTTCCGATAGGACTCTTTGCAGGATTTTTAAAATGTTTTATTTTCTTTCTTTTAAGACAGGATCTTGCTCTGTCACCCAGGCTGGAGCGCAGTGGTGCGATCACAGCTCACTGCAGCCTTCAAGTCCCGGCCTCAAGCGATCCTCCTGCCTCAGCTTCCCAAACAGCTGGAGACTCAGGCATGCACCATCATGCCCGGCTGATTAAAAACACTTTTTAGTAGAGACAGGGTCTTGCTATGCTGCCCAGGCTGGCCTCAAACTCCTGACTTCAAGTGATCCTCACTCCTCAGCTCCATGAAGTCTTGGGATTACAGGGGTAAGCCCCACCACTCCCAACCTTTTTTTTCTTTCTTTCTTTTTGAGACAGAATCTCACTCTTGTGGCCCAGGCTGGAGTGCAGTGGCACAATCTCAGCTCACCACAACCTCCACCTCCCAGGTTGAAGCGATTCTCCTGCCTCAGCCTTCCAAGTAGCTGGAATTACAGGCATATGCCACCATGCCTGGCTAATTTTGTATTTTTAGTAGAGACAGAGTTTCACCATGTTCGTCAGGCTGGTCTTGAACTCCTGACCTCAGGCGATCCACCTGCCTTGGCCTCCCAAAGTACTGGGATTACAGGTGAGCCACCAAGCCCAGCCTTTTTTGTCTGTTTGTTTTAAACAAGGGTCTCCTTGTTTTGCCCAGGCTGGAGTGCCGTGGTGCGATCATAGCTTACTGCAGACTCAAACTCCTGGGCTCAAGCGATCCTCCTATCTCAGCCTCCCGAGTAGCTGGGACTACAGGTGCCTGCCAGCACGCCCAGCTCACTTTTCTATCTTTCGGTAGAGACAGTCTTACTCTGTTGCCCAGACTGGTCTTCAGCTCCTGGTCTCAAGTGATCCTCCCGCCTCAGCTTCCTCAAGTGCTGAAATTCCAGACATGAGCCACCACGCCTGACCTGGTTTTTCTCATTTATCAACATCAAACGTAAGGGAAGAACAAGCTGGGTGTGACCCCTGACCCAGATCTCAGCGACCGACGCCGAGCTAGACGGATGTGGGAAGGCGAAAGATTAAACATCAAATCAGCCCTCTCGCTGACGGGAAATGGTCATCGTGGAATTTAAAAAATTATATGTTTCAAGACAGTCCTGACAAAAGGCTTTTCATCGTAGGAGAGGACGCTCAACCTCGCTGGTTCTCAGAGGAACGAATGTTTAAACCATAATCAGATATGACTTTTCATTTATCAAACGAAGATTGCAAAGCGTGTGGTCACAGCCTACATCCCAGTGGACAGCGGGGCGCGCACGCCCTCCTTTACCGCACGTCGGCGGTGCACAAGGCATTTGGGATGACCTGGCTGCAGGATTAAAGGTAAAATGACACGGCTGGGCGCGGTGGCTCACGCCTGTAATCCCAGCACTTTGGGAGGCTGAGGCGGGCGGATCACCTGAGGTTGGCAGTTCGAGACTAGTCTGACCAACATGGAGAAACCCCCACCTCTACTAAAAACACAAAAAATTAGCCAGGCGTGGTGGTACATACCTGTAATCCCAGCTACTCGGGAGGCTGAGGCAGGAGAATCGCTTGAACCCAGGAGGCGGAGGTTGCGGTGAGCCGAGATCGCGCCATTGCACTCCAGCCTGGGTAACAAGAGCAAAACTCCATCTCGGAAAAAAAGTAAAATGACAGGCCAGGTGCTGTAGCTCGTGCCTGTAATCCCAGCGTTTTGAGAGGCTGAGGTGGGAGGATGGCTTGAGCCCAGAAGATTGAGGCTGCAGGCACTCCTGATCTCAGCACCGCTCTCCAGCCGGAGCAACAAAGTGAGACTCTGTCCCCCCGCAAAAGAAGTAAAAACACAGATACTTCCATTTGGCAGGCTCCCCTTTTGTTTCTTCTGGAAATTTGTTCTAGGGAAACGGGCGGATGCAAGCACGCACAGGGAAGCCGGCTTCGCGGTGGCTTATCCGTAGCTGGGAGACTTTGGGACAACCTCAGCGTTCATCCACAGTGGATCAATTACAAAAAGATTACCAACCATCCCTGCAGTGGAATATTTTTCTTTTCTTCTCTTCTCTTCCTTCCCTCCCTCCCTCCCTCCCTTCCTCCCTTCCTCCCTCCCTTCCTCCCTTCCTCCCTCCCTTCTCTCTCTCTCTCTCTCTCTCTCTCTCTTTCTTTCTCTCTTTCTCATTTTTTTGAGACAGATTCTCACTCTGTCCCCCAGGCTGGAGTGCAATGGCATGATCTCGGCTCACTACAACCTCCGCCTCCCAAATTCAAGCAATTCTCCAGCCTTAGCCTCCCAAGAAACTGAGATTAAAGACACATGCCACCACGTCTGGCTAATTTTTATATTTTTAGTAGAGACGGAGTTTCATCAAGTTGACCAGGCTGGTCTTGAACTTCTGACCTCAGGTGATCCACCCGCCTCGGCCTCCCAAGGTGCTGGGATTACAGGCGTGAGCCACCGCGCCCAGCCTTCTCCTTTCCTTTAATTCTCCTTTTGTTTGCTTTCTCTTCCTCTCCTCCGCCTCCACCCTGCACCAGCCGCGTCCCCTCTGCACTGGTCCACCTGTTCCAATCCTCACTGCCCCACCCCACCCAGTCTGTCCTCCCTGCAGCAGCCAGTAGATGGCGCCTTTGAGCACCTGTGTCAGGTCCTGTCCCTCCTCTGCCCACAGCTCTCCATGGCTCCCACCTTCCTCAGGGTCAAAGCCCAAGGCCCACAAGGCCTTGCATGACCTGTCCATCACCTTGCTGCCCTCCCCTCCTCGCTGCCTTCCCCTGGCTCACTCTGCTGCAGCCGCAGGGTCCTCCTCATCGTTCCTCCAGCAGGCCAGGTACGGTCCCTGCCCCAGGGCCTTTGCATGGGCTGTGCCCTCCGCCTGGAGCTCTCATCCTGAATATACGCCTGAGCCTCTCTCTCCCTTCCTTCAGGTCTCTGCTCAAATGTCACCTTCTTAGTGGGACCCTGAACAACCTAAAAGTCACTATGGTGCAATGACCTTTGCACCAACCTAATTCAGATGTTCCTCAGTCACCATTAGCTTTCTTCTTTTCTTCTGCTTTCCTCCTCCTCCTCTTCCTGCTCTTCCTCCTCCTCGTCCTCTTCTTCCTCCTCTTCCTCCTCCTCTCCTCTTCCTCCTCTTCTTCCTCCTCCTCCTCCCCTTTCTCTCCTCCATTTCCTCCCCCTCCTCCTCCCCCTCCTCCTCCCCTCCTCCTCCCCCTCCTCTCCTCCCCTCCTCCTCCCCCTCCCCTCCTCTCCTCCCCCTCTCCCCCTCCCTCCTCCCCCTCCTCCCCCTCCTCCCCTCCTCCCCCTCCTCCCCCTCCTCCCCTCCTCCCCCTCCTCTCCTCCTCCTCCTCCTCCCCCTCCTCTCCTCCCCCTCCTCCCCCTCCTCCCCTCCTCCCCCTCCTCCCCCTCCTTCCCTCCTCCCCCTCCTCTCCTCCTCCCCTCCTCCCCCTCCTCTCCTCCTCCTCCTCCTCCCCCTCCTCCCCTCCTCCCCCTCCTCTCCTCCTCCCCCTCCTCTCCTCCTCCCCCTCCTCTCCTCCTCCCCCTCCTCTCCTCCTCCTCCTCCCCCTCCTCTCCTCCTCCTCCTCCTCCCCTCCTCCCCCTCCTCTCCTCCTCCTCCTCCTCTCTTCTTTTGAGCACAGCACGTGCAACCTTCTAACCTGCTCCACTATGTGGTCGTTTATCTCATCTGTCTCCCCTGAGAGGCTGTGAGTTGCTGTGGGCAGGGATTTTTCTTTTTTCACCCCATTCTTGCCCAGCGTGGCCCAAGCTCCTGGAATAACACCAGGCAAACAAAGGTGCTTGTGGGTAACTGAACGTAAACTCCTTTCTCTTTGCTATGGTCCGAATGATCCCCCCAGAGTCACGTGTTGGAACATTCTCCAATGCCACCGCTTTGGGAGGTGTTTAAATTCACGCCATTATAACCGGGCTTCCTGGAGAGTCTGGGTTCTTTCCCCTCCTGCCCTCTGACATGTGAGAAGGTGGCGTTCAAGACATCACCCTGGAAGCTGAGAGCAGCCCTCCCCAGAGGCTGGAGCCTTGATCTTGGACTTCTCAGCCTCCAGAACCATGAGAAATAAATCTACATTCTTTGTAAATTATCCAGTCCACGATATTCTGTGGTAGCAGCACAAAGGAACTAAGACATTCCTCGTCCCTCTTACGTGAAATGTGACTCACTTGTAAGGAAGAACTGCCCTTCTCCCTCTGTGTATGTATTTATTGAATTACTTACAGCAGTGAATCTCATGCCTCAGCCTCCCAAGTAGCTGGGATTACAGATACTCACCATCATGCCCGGCTAATTTTTGTATTTTTAGTAGAGACGGGGTTTCGCCATTTTGGCCATGTTGGTCTTGAACTCCTGACTTCAGGTGATCCACCTGCCATGGCCTCCCAAAGTGCTGGGATTACAGGTGTGAGCCACTGTGCCTGGCCTTTTTTTTTTTTAGAGATGGGATCTGGTTCTGTCACACAGGCTGAAGTGCAGTAGCAGAATCACAGCTTACTGCAGCCCTGACCTCCTAGGCTCAAATGATCCCCCGACCTCAGCCTCCTGAGTAGCTGGAACTACAGGTGTGCACCACCACATCTGGCTAATTAAAAACAATTTTCTTTTCAGCCATGGGGTCCTACTATGTTGCCCAGACTGGTCTCAAAATCCCGGCCTCAAGTGATCCTCCCATCTTGGACTGAGATTATAGGTGTGAGCCACCTTGCCTGGTACCCTAATTCTTTTTTTTTTTTTTTTTTTGAGATGGAGTCTCGCTCTGTCACCCAGGCTGGAGTGCAGTGGTGAGATCTTGGCTCACTGTAGCCTCCACCTCCTGGGCTCAAGTGATTATCCTGCCTCAGCCTCCCAAGTAGCTGGGATTACAGGTACCTGCCACCACGCCTGGCTAATTTTTGTATTTTTAGTAAAGACAGGGTTTCAGCATGTTGGCCAGGCAGGTCTGGATCTCTTGACCGCATGATCTGCCTGCCTTGGCCTCCCAAAGTGCTGAAATTACAGGCTTGAGCCACTACAACTGGCCAACTCTTTTTTTTTTTTTTAGACCGAGTTTCGATCTTGTTGCCTAGCTGGAGTGCAATGGCATGATCTCAGCTCACTGCAACCTCCCCCTGTGTTCAAGTGATTCTCCTGCCTCAGCCTCCGAAGTAGCTGGGATTATAGGCGCCCACCACCACACCTGGCTAATTTTTGTGGTTTTAGTAGAGATGGGGTTTCACCAAATTGACCAGGCTGGTCTCGAGCTCCTGACCTCAGGTCTTCCCTGATCTGCCCGCCTCGGCCTCCCAAAGTGCTGGGATTACAGGCGGGAGGCACCATGCCTGGCCTGTGTTTAACTTTCTGAAGAATTCGGACTATTCCCAGGTGCTTTTCTTCACACCTGGCAACGTGGATGCCGGCATCTGTCTCCTGCAAAGGGCATGGGTTTGTGGGGCAGGGACCTGCTCTGTCCTCCGCGTCTGGCTCCCCAGTGTGAGTGGGGGCTGCGGTGGGGCTGGGAAATACCTGCACAGTGCAAGGGCTCAGCAGCAGCGGGCGGAAGTGATGAGACCGGGGGTGGTGAGAGCGGGGGGCAGTCATGACAATCCCGGGCTGAGCCCTGGGCCGTCTGCCCCTGCTGCTACATCATCATCCTCCGTGGCTGGAAGACCCGCCCGTGGGGGATCCACGCGCCACACTCATGCCTGTCCTCCCCCGAGAGCCTCCGCCTCCCAGGTCCTGCCAGAGCCAGACTGCCACCAACACCAGGACTCACAGAGCCCTCGTCACTTCCTGGGGACCAAAACCCTGTCCTTCCCCTCTCAGGGGAGGTGGGAGGCAGCAGTCACAGGACCGGGCAATTAGGGTTGGGGTTATTGACCCGTGATGGGGAAAAAGGCATGGCAGCGGCTCGACTGCTGACCCCCAAAAAGATCCATCCACATCTTCTCCCCCAGAACCTGCAGCTGTGACCTTTGGTTTTTTGAGTGTCTGTGCAGATGTAATGGAGGATCCTGAGATTTGGAGATGATCCTGGACCATCTGGGTGGACCCTAAATCTCCTGACAACTGTCCTTATATTAGACATGCAGAGCGGACGTGGAGAAGAGGAGGAGATGGGTGTGTAACTCCAGAGGCAGAGATTGCAGCAATTTGGTCACAAGTCCAGGAATGCCTGGGACCACCAGAAGCTGGAAGGTGGGGAAGCACCGCCCTGGAGTCTTGGGAGGGGGCGTGGCCCTGCTGACAGCTTCATCTCAGACTTATGGCCTCCAGGACTGGGAGAGGATAATTCTCTGTTGTGTAAGCCCCCGGTTTGCCGCACAGGGGTCAAGACAGCAGGGGGTGTCCTGGAACCCGAAGGGCCCTGGGAAGGGGTGGGGGCCGCAGAGACTCTTTTCAGACTCCTAGTTCAGTCACCAAACCTTGGGCTTTCTGTTTCTTTTTCTTTTGAGATGGAGTTTCGCTCTTGTCACCCAGGCTGGGGTGCAGTGGCATGCACTCGGCTCACTGCAACCTCCGCCTCCCGGGTTCAAGCGATTCTCCTGCCTCAAACTCCCAAGTAGCTGGGATTACAAGCATGTGCCACCATGCCCGGCTGATTTTTTGTATTTTTAGTAGAGATGAGGTTTCTCCATGTTGGCCAGGCTGGTCTCGAACTCGAACTTAGGTGATCTGCCCGCCTCAGCCTCCTCAAGAGCTAGGATTACAGGCTTTGTGTTTCTGAAGCAGCTGCTGGGGCTGGAGGCTGTAGTGGCCGGAAGGCCCCTCCTTCTTTCTCTGGAAGCTGCCGGGAGGAGAGCATTTTTCCCTGTCACCGAGTTAGCCGGGAGACACCGATACCCGGAGATATCCACTCTTCCGCCCACCTCCTGGCCACTGTCACCTGTCACACTGCCTGCAGCAGCAAATAATTTTATTTTCTCCATTAACAGAGCAGCAGCACCGAGTAGATCTAATCCATAAATAACCCTCCCCGGGCTGATGCCAAGGCCCCAGGCGTGTCCCCCAGCCTGCCTGTGTCCTGTGCCTGGCCTCTGAGGCCCCCACACGCCCTGAGAGCTTCTCTCCCTGATGGCCATGACCAGGCTGCGACTCTGAGTTCCGGAGCAGCCTTGCGGGGCCAGGGGACAGCTTGAGGTTGCGGGAGGAGTCGGGGCAGTGGCCACAGGGAGAAAGGGAGATGCACCAGGACCTTAGCACCGTCATGCGAACCGTGAATGTTTTTTTTTTTTTTTTCCTTTTTTGAGATGAAGTCTCACTCTGTTGCCCAGGCTGGAGTACACTGGAGTGATCTCGGCTCACTACAACCTCCGCCTCCTGGGTTCAAGTGAGCCTCCTGCCTCAGCCTCCTGAGTAGCTGGGACTACAGGCGCCCGTCACCACAGCAGGCTAATTTTTGCATTTTTAGTAGAGACGGGGTTTCACTACGTTGGTCAGGCTGGTCTTGAACGCCCGACCTTGCGACCCGCCTGTGATCCGCCCGCCTCCGCCTCTCAAAGTGCTGGGATAACAGGCGTGAGCCACCACGCCCAGCCGGAAGCTGTGAATCTTGACCGTGTCGGGGTTCAAGCCGGAACTCTCCACTGCAGAGGAGGAGGGAGCCCGATCCGTGAATGGTGAGGTTGTGGAGGGGGCAGCTGCAGGGGTCAGAGGCTGAATGTCAGGCTCTCCCCGACCCCAGCAGTTGGGCGGCGGGAGGTCCAGTGAGAAGGACAGATGGATGAATGGAGGTCTCTGGTCAAAGCCTTCTCTTTCCACCCGCTCCTGCGGTGGCAGCTGGGGGGAGGTGGCTGCCCAATGTCCACCTATTTGGGAGCCTTTGAGAGGCAAGGTGGGCCCGGGCACTGAGGGGCTGTCCCCACGGGAGGCACAGAGAAGGGGTGGAGGCTGCCACCACTCGCTTCTTCTAAGCCAGGGCTGAGCACATTTTTTTGTAAAGGGCCAGATTCTACATTGGGCTTTGCGAGCCAGGTGGGCTCTGGTGACTCTTCGGGTCCGCTGTTGCCGGGGGCCAGCTGCCATATGTAAATGAATGAGCATGACCATATGCCAATAAAACTTTATTGACAAAACAGGTAGCGGGCTGGATTTGCCTGGAGGGCTGTAAGTTGCCAGGCCTTGCCCTAGAAGGTACCTGCTCTCAACGCAATGTACCCACAGCCTGAGTCTCTCTGATCTGCCATCCCATGGGGGGTCAGATCTGTTTAAGAGTCCCTCTTTAGAAGGCTGTCCACTGACACCCCTCTGGTGGTCTCCGTGACCGACCAGAGCATGCGTCAAAGATGCATTTTTGTTTCTTCCCCACTTTTCTCGGCAATCTCCCCAGAGCCTGGCACAGGGGTTGCACAGAAATACTGCAGCTGCAATAAATGGGCCAAATTCAGGTGCTGATCACGGAGTCTCACACGCTGCCCGAGAGGCGAGACCTTGGCACTGGGGCGCCCACCCCGGCCCGAGTGCAGACCTCGTCGGCCCCGCACGGTGGCACTTTTGGGGACCTATCCACTCATCTTTTATCCACTTGGCAGACAGCAATGGCCTGTCCCGAATTGCCTTCCCGTTTCAGAGCGTTTTGGAGAACAGTGGAGAGGGCGATGCGGGCGCCACCTGCTCCTGCCACGGTCCCTCCGCAGCCTGGGGAGGCTCAGGACGCCGACCCATCAGTCAGTGCCACACAGGGCCCGGGGAGGAGCGGCACCCCGAGGCTTTGCTTTCAGGCTGTGTCTGTCCCTGCACATAGGGAAGGCTTTTGAGGCTGACAGAAAAGAGGGACACAGTCTTTGTCGGGAAGTCACAGCGGGTGGAAGGTCCGAGCCTTCTGTGGTCACAGGCTTCACCCCACCCTGCATCCCCCCTCCCCACTTATGGCAGACAGGGAAACTGAGTCCTGGCGGTGTTGAGAGGATGCTGGAGGCAAGACGGCCCTGGAAAGGGGACAGCGCCGGGGCTGGGGGGCAGTCGGTGGACGAAGCTTTCCTCAAGGGCACACTCTACTCTGGACACAAGCTCTCGGCACAGCAGGCAGGTGGACACTCCTACAGAGGGGACGCTGGGGCCCAGGGAGGGATGGCCTGGCCGGGTCCCCGAGAGCCCTGGCTACTGGGCCTCGGTTCCTCCTGGTGTTCCAGCCCCTGTAACACCACAGACACCCAGGGCCCAGTCCTGGGTCCCACCCCACCTTCACCCCTCCCTGGAGGCAACTTCGTCCTCTAGTTCCAACACCTGCCAGCTGACAGCCTCTGCCCGTCTGCCCTGGGGCAGCCTCCCTAGACCCAGGCGTCTTCACCTGGATGTCTCACGTTCAAATCCAACCACCTCCCAGCTCAGCACCTCCTTCCAGGGGCTCGAGTGATCTGCAAATCCTATTGGCTCTGCCTGAAAATACACCCAGAGTTCACTAGCTTCTCACGACACCTGACCCCTGCCCTGGTCCCTGGCTTCTGCCCTCACCCCGTCTCCTTCCCAAAGCAGTCACCAGAGGGCGCCTGTGAGCACCTGAGTCAGGTCCCATCCCTCCCCTGCCCACAGCCCTCCATGGCTCCCACCATCCTCGGGGCCAGAGCCCAAGTCCTAGCCGAGGCTCACCAGGCCCCGCACAACCTGCCTCCCTCCTCCCCCCACTCCCTCTGCTCCCGTCACAGGGGTCTCTTCACGTTCCTGCAGCACACCAGGTGCAAGAGGGTCACCTGAGGAAGGCCGAGCTCTCCCGTGTTCCCTGTGCTGACCCTGTGCCTGGTGGGGGTGGGCACGCACTGACAGAGACCTAGGCCGGGATGGCTGGGTCCCAGTGGCCACCCAGGGCGGTGAGCCCCAGCGCCCGGCACGTCCACCAGCTGCCGCCACCACGAGTGACGCTCCTGGGGCTCAGGCATCACCGGAACCAGGTTGGGGACAGGGACAGGGCAGCTGCTGGCTGGGACAAGTGAGGCCAGGTCCAGGCTCTCCGGGAACTGAGGGGGAATTGTGGGGTCCGCTGCCTCAGCCACCCGGCCACCCAGCCTGGCCACAGTCGGGGGGCATGCCAGCTGCTGCGTGTTGAGGACCCCGGAGGTGGGAGGGGAGGGATGTCCAGCTCTGGAAGCAAACCACCTCCCGGGAGAACAGGGCAACACCAGCCCCACCCCAGGGAGACCCCGACATCGGTCCCCCCAGCACAGGCTCAGAAATGAAGACACTTCAAAGGCGTGGAACGGGGTTTCGCAGTGCTCATGAACCTTTAATTCATTATGAACCTAGAGGCAGGGAAATTAGGCAAAAAATACAGCGTATCCTTCATCTCGGGTGGGGAAAAGACCAGGGTGCTGGGTTTTGTCTTGTCTTTGCACAGAGTAAGACACAGAGATACCTTCGTGGGGAGAGTGTGCAGCTCCGGCCTACCCTTCCGTGGCCCGTCCACAGGATGGGTGCAGCCCAGCCCCCTAGGAACCACGGCTGCAAGGGCACCCGCCCGCTTCTTTACAACATAAATAGCATTTTCAAACAACATAAGAATACAGTGTCAGCGCCACGCTGGGTGAGGCTGCTGCGTGCAGAGGGACGCCCCCACGTTCTGGCTGACACCCCCACCTCCCCAACCCCGGCCCTCTCCAGGGTCACCGCCCCCCTCCCCCACCAAGAAAAGGAAGGGCTTGCTCCTGCGTCACGCTCTCCCATTCCATTAGCTCTCTCCAGCCCAGGGCCCGTGCGGACACCCTCTTATAATATAAACATTGCTTTATTTATCTACGTATTTACTTCTTGAGACAGGCTCCCACTCTGTCCCCCAGGCTGGAATGCAGTGGCGCAATCATAGCTCACTGCAGCCTCCACCTCCTGGGTTCAAGAGATCCTCCCCCTCAGCCTCCCACATGGCTGGGACCACAGGCGCGCACCACACCAAGCTAGTGTGTAAAGCATCTGTAGTGATGGGGTCTCACTACGCAGCCCAGGCTGGTCCCAAACTCCTGCCTCCACCGTTTTCTCTTTGTCACACAAACGATCCCCTCCACCCCTCCCTCTGGCAGGTGACTGCTGAGGTGGAGAAAGCGCCGCAGAGAGTGCAGAGCTGGCGAGGGAGCGGCACCCAGAGAAGCTGCTTCTTAGCCTGGGCTGAAGGCCATGTTTTCTCTATCAGCTCAACCCACTCCTAAGAGTCAGATTCCCCTCAGGTGACAGCAGCGTGGGTGGGCAGACCGAGGACCCCTGGCCTCGTCCCTGCTCAGAAGCGGGTAAATGGGACCCCCAAAGGCCTGTCTTGGCCCTGTGTCCCCCGACCCACTCAGGGTCACACCTCAAGAGCTGGGAAGCTGCCCACACTCATACTGACCAGAAGGGCCTGGGGCCTCCTCACCCTGAGCCGAGGCAGGGTGCTTTGTCTGCAAGGAAGTCTCTGGAACGCCTGTGATTCTCTTGGGTGAGAGAAACAAAGACAGACAAACCCCAGGAGAGAGTTCACTCTGCAAAGCTGGGCACAGCGGAGGGAGGCCCCAGACCCCTGGCTTCCCCTGGCACACAGGGGCGCCCAGCGGAGAGCCCAGGCCTCCTCCCAGCAGGCGCAGAGCCGGGGGAGGCGAGGCGAGACGGTGAGTGAGTGACGGGGCCGAGTGCTGAAGGCGGGGCGCCCTGCCCCCCGCCGGGCTCCCCCCCAGTTCCCAGGCCTCCTTCCCTGCCTGCTCTGCAGCCAAATCGTAGTATTTTAAAACAACAAACAAAAACACAGCGAGCTGCTTCAGTCTCGCAGCGAATCCGGGTTCCGAGAAAAACAACGTGTTTTGTTTTGTTTTCCTTAAAGCCACAAATCTAGAAAACAGCTTTGGGGATATTTTCCTTGGTTTTCCTTTTTTTCCTGCTTTTTTTTAAACAATACGTATTTATAGAAAGAGCCTCACAAAGGTGGCTTCTGTACAGAAGTGACAATCTCAAAGGTTGCTCAGTAGGGCATTGCAGTAGCACCTTTTCGAGAAGAAGAGAGCTTACATGGTTTAAAATTCTGAGTAGTTGAGTGGGGTGCAACCCCGGCCGGCGCCCGAGCCCGCCTGGCCCTGCTCCCTGAGTCTGGGGCCGCGTGCGGCGTCCCGCTGGCTCCTGTCGCCCTAGGGGGCACCCGCGGCTTGGAGGTGGCCTCTTGGGGGCCAGGGACACGAGGACAGGAATTCACAGCGAGCGAACGCCCAGGGCGTGCCATGGCCTGCCCCGCCGGGCTGAGGGTCGCCTGAGCGGCCAGCTGTCCTAGAAGGGGGCTCTGGGCCGGCCCTGTGCCTGCAGGAGGCTTTCCACGAAGGCCACGTAGTCCTGGCTCCGCCCCGAGTCCTCCGTGGTGAGCGGGGTGCCCACGCGCGGGCGCTTGGCGGCCTTGGCCTCCTCCCCCAAGAAGGCAGGCTCCTGCGGCGCCCCCGTGCTCAGTGACTGCGGGAGAGCGGAAGTGCAGTGGTTAGCGTGGCTCTGCGCGGCCCCGGCCACTGTCTATGGCCTCTGAGATGAGCCGGCCAGACACAGATCCCTGATCGCTGGGGCTGCTGCTCGGCAGCTCCTGTCTTCATGCAAACCCCTGATCCTGCCAGTGGAGGGAACGGTCCCGCACTCCACCCCAGCCTCTGGCCCCTAGTGGGGTGGGAGCCCTGGCTGGGGCTGGGACCGTCTGTCTGTCTGGCAGCCCCATCTGTTCCCTGAGGGACCCCTCTGCAGCTGAGCAGCTGTGCCCAGGAGCAGGCACCTCCCCCGTGGGCTCTGCCCCTCAACGCCTCCCCTCTGCATTAGGAAGAAAATAAAGGAAGCCGGTGAGGGCCGTGGGAGGGAAAGCCAGAGAAAGCCGGCGCGGCCCCTGCCTCCAGAACTCTTGCTCCCGTTTAATAAGGAACAAGCTCAGGAAAGCTTTCGTCAGCCTCCAGCTTGGGCAAGCTACTTTGCCTGTGCCCCGAAACCTGCGATGGCTGAGGCTGCCCCTTGCAGGGCTGGGCGGCGCTGGTCCCACAGGGCACAGGGGAGTTGGTGGGTCTGCTCTACATGGATGACAAGGGGAGGGGCCGGGGATCCTCCAATCCTCCCTCCCCACACAACGGGCATCACACAGGAGCTGTGCACCTGGGCTCAAGGGAGAGGAAGGGTCTCCTGCCAAGAGCCCAGGGGCCAGCTGTGCTGGGGCGGAGCCAGCGGGACGCCAGCAGAGGTGCGGGAGGAGGGGGGTGGCCCACGCCATCGGGAGCCGCAGTCCATGCCCTGCCTCGTCCAAGACAGGCTCCCTGAGAGTCACCAGCAGCCACCGGGCCGGCCTTGCGCACTCACCAGCCGGGAGCGGACCCTCTTGGGCAGCTCCTCCTCCAGGGTGAAGATGTCTCCTCGCTTCACCGTCAGCTGGGACCCGTCCTCAAACTCCACCTGCAGGGGGAGTCAGCTCTCAGGGGCCCCGCACGGCCAGGCTGGCAGGTGCTCCGGGCAGGCCCCGACCGTGCGAGCTGGGAGCCTGGCCCCTTGGGTGCATGGGGCCCGCAGGAGGCCACATGCAGCCACACCGAAGCTCATGTCCACCTCTGACGCCGCTTGCAGCAAACAGGATCAGCCTGAGGGCCCTGCCCCATGGGGCAAGGATGGTGGAGGATGGGACAGCCTGGGGCAGTGGGGGGCCCAGCAGTCCCCACATGGAGACAGAGCCTCACTCCTCACTTCCTCCCAGCTCGACAGACATCTGTCTCCATGAAGACACAGCCCCAGGAAGAGGGGACAGAGTCACTGGGTGGGCACAGAGCGGGACAGAAGGTTCAGTGCCCTAACAGGGCCTGGGAGGCAGGTGAGGCCAGGTAGGGGGATGTGGGGGCCTGAGCTCGGGAGCCCCCAACCAGAAGGTGAAGTACAGGGCCCCTGGCTTATGTGTGGCCCCTGAAAACTGCTCAGTCACCTCTTCTCTTCAATTCAGAGACAAACCACGCCCTTCCAACCTCCCCAGCTGGTGTCCTGTTCCAGGCCTGATTGGCGAGGGGCACTAGGGCACCCCGCTTCCTCCTCGTTAAGCTTGGTGCCAGCTCAGGCTCACAGAGACTCTCTGGGGGACTCTGGCAACATGACACTGTCCTGTGAAGGGTGTGCCAGAGAGGGGCGTGCGTCTCCAGGCCCACTTCATAACTGCGATAGGCCCGTGTCCCCGAGCCAGGAAAGGGGCCGTGGTCACTCCCTGGCTCTAACGACCATTCTGCTCTGGGGGGAGAACGTTCCCATCGCAGAGGACTCGCTTTCCATGTTTAAAAACTCAAAACAAGCTGGGCATGGTGGCGTGTGCCTGTGGTCCCAGCTACCCAGGAGGCTGAGGTGGGAGGATTTCTCGAGCCTGGGAGGCTGACGCTGTAGTGAGCTCTAATTACGCCGCCGAGCCCCAGTCTGGGTGACAGATCGAGACTCTGTCTCAAAACAAACAAAACCCACACACTAAGACCATACAGATGTGTCTGGGGTCAGATGTCCCAGGTGGTGTGCAGGGTGGAGGCCGGGATTGCAGCCCCTCCCTCTCAAAGCAGGCACAGACCCTGCCTCAGGGCGGCCAGGCCTGCTGGTCACTGTGACTCCTCCAGGGATGGAGATGGGGTGGGCCCTGGGGACGGAGTGTGTCAGCTGGTGGTGGGAGGAGCAGGGCTGGGAGTGCCCAGTGTGGACTCTGGGATGGCTGGTCGCCTCTGGGCCGTGTCCTGGGGCGACAGCACAGATCTCTCGGGGATGTGTGGAGGAGGCTGCCCGGAACCGAGGGCCCGAGGTACCACCCTCTGCCCTGTCCCTCCCATCTCATTTGTAAAGGGAAGCCACCAGAAGGTCCCTTCCCAGCGCCTGTCCCACGAAGAGGATCCAGGTGGAGGAGTCCCGGTGTCCGAGCCCTGGAAGGTGATTCCCACCCCCAGTGTGGCAGGGGCAGCAGCGGTTTTGGAGCTCCCACCCCAGGGGTCCGAGGCCCCACCCGGAGCCCTTCCCCAGCTCCCCGGCCCCGAATCGGTCTCTTATGCTTCCGGCAGGTGCTGCACACAGTGATTCAGGCACGGCACAGAAGCGGCTTTGCTGGGAGGAGAAGGCATGGTCTAGAAACTCAGCTCAAACTGGCTCAGATTTCTGGGTCAGGAAGACTGGGGAGACCCACCCCAGATTCTCAGGAGCACAGAGCCGCCTGGGAGGGTGGCACTCACACGGCCGGGTCCAAGTGGGCTCCCGGGGAGCCTCTGTGCTCAGGTCATTTGGGAACTGTGGGCTGACTGGAGACTCACATCGGTTTCCTCCAGAGGCCTCCCTGGAACCTGCGCTTTCACTACGAGTCTCCGTGGGGCGGGTTCTGAAGGCAGCATTTGCTTTTTAACATTTGGAGAAAACTGGATACAGTTTCAGATGCAGGAAATGAGAGAGGCACGTGCCTCCGCCCAGGCTTCCCATGGGGACATCGTGCCCGGCGCTTCTCAGAAGCATCTTAAGGGTCACGTGCGGGGAAAGGTGCTGTGTGTGTTCTGGACAGACTGGGGGGCTCCTGGAGCCTTGGCGTGGGGGTCTCATCCACACGTGCGAGGGAAAGGTGCTGCGTGTGTTCCGGACAGGCTGGGGGGCTCCTGGAGCCTTGGCGTGGGGGTCTCATCCACACGTGCGAGGGAAAGGTGCTGCGTGTGTTCCGGACAGGCTGGGGGGCTCCTGGAGCCTTGGCGTGGGGGTCTCATCCACACGTGCGGGGAAAGGTGCTGCGTGTGTTCCGGACAGGCTGGGGGGCTCCTGGAGCCTTGGCGTGGGGGTCTCATCCACACGTACGAGGGAAAGGTGCTGCGTGTGTTCCGGACAGGCTGGTGGGCTGCTGGAGCCTTGGCGTGGGGGTCTCATCCACTCGGTTCTGCAGTCACCAGGGCCCGCCGGAGCCCCCGCTAACCAGTCCGCCCGCAGGCCCAGCCTCAGCCTCAGGAGCGTGGCGGGCAGCTCCGGGCCACCTCGTTGGCCACCACAGAGGGCGTTCCCAGGATCCTGTGGCCGAGGTCCCCGCAGGCAGGCGGGCGTTCCACAGTGGCTTGCCGGCTTCCGATACCTCCCACTCCTGATTTCACAGTCCCTGCCCCTGGGCACTCTGGAGACGTGACATTTTTTTTTGAGACAGGGCCTTGCTTTATTGCCCAGGTTGGAGTGCAGCAGCACGATCTTGGATCACTGAACTTCAGCCTACCGGGCTCAAGTGACCCTCCCAAGTAGCTCCCAAGTAGCCTCCCAAGCAGCTGGGACTACAGGCCAGTGCCACTATGCCCAGCTAATTTTGTGTTTTGTAGAGGCAGGGTTTTGCCGTGTTGCCCAGGCTGGTCTCAAACCCCTGGGCTCAAGCGCTTTGCCCGCCTCAGCCTCCCACAGTGCTGAGATCACAGGCCTGAGCCCCACACCTGCCCGGCTGGCATCATCTCATTACTGACTGTCCCAGTAGCTGGGCTTCCTTGGGGCGAGCTCCCCCGCAGTCCGACCCCGGCCCCGCCTGGGCTCTGGTGCTGTGACGACAATCCTGGGAGCCCCCAGCACAGTCCGCTTCCGTTCCCCGCCAGGGCAGGGCTGCTTCCGTCGGTTCTTCTGTGGGACGTGTTGTCAAGACCCACCCTGAGTTTCCCTTGTCATTTTCAAGCGTGGCTGTGCTCTGTATACATTATAAATGGCTACTTCATTCGTTCACGTTTCCCATCGTCTTCATAGGTTTCTTGAGGGAAGCGGGGAGACCGGGACGTGTTCGGCCTGTCTCTGGAGCAGACTTCCACCTCGTTCTAGAGATCCTGGCTCAACCTCCCCTCCTCGGAGTCTAGTCTGACCTGCCTGGGCCGGACTCCGAGGCTCCAGGGCAGGCAGAGGGTCTTGTCACCATCACACAAACCCCCATCCATGTCGCCGTGTACTGCACGCACCAAATGCTTCCCAGCAGAGATTTTTTTTTTTTTTTTTTTGAGACAGCATCTCACTGTCGCCCGGGTTGGAGTCCAGTGGCTCAATTACAGCTCATCGCATCCTCAACCTCCTGGGTTCAAGCAATCCTCCCACCTCCTGAGTGGCTGGGACTACAGGTGCACACCACTATGCCCAGCCAATTTTTAAAATTTTCTTGTAGAGCTGGCCGGTGGGGGGGTCTCACTTTGTTGCCCAGGCTGGTCTTGAACTTGGCGTCAAGTGATCCTCCCACCTCAGCCTCCCAAAGTGTTGGGACTATGGACGTGAACCACCGCACCCAGCCAAAAATTCCACACTTTTAAATAATTTCTCTTCCACAGTCATGAGAAGAAACTCGCTACCAATTTGACAAAAAAACCATTCCAGAGGTACTGAGCTGTACACTCCGAAACGGTGAAAAGGTGAATTTACGTTAAGAATTGCGAAGCTGTCTCGGAGGGAAATGTCACCCAGTGGAGGCCCCTTTTAGCTTTGAAACCAACATGCCCTGTGCCTCTGCACCAGGCAGGCCCCACAGGCCCCGCTCACCTGGTAGATGTGGCTGGTGACGGAGGAGATGAACTTGGCCTTGTAGAGGTTGCCGTCGGTCCACCGGAGCTCCACCAGCTCCCCCTCGGAAGGGGGTCCCAGCCGGACGCAGTCCCTACTCTGCAGGGAGAACAGGTGGGAGCTGAGGTGCTGGCCACACTACGCCAGGGGTTTTCGCTGGGCTTTTGACCCTCCCCTGTGCCGGCAAGCAAGGTTTTCTGCCTGCAGCCCCATGGCCGGCCGAGGGAGCCCAGGGGCAGGTGCGCAGGCCCGGCTGTGGGTCATGTTGCACTGATCAAGCTTTCTGCTTTGTTTCTGCACGGCACAGTGAGCAGTGCTCTTCCTGAAGGGGCCTGGGGACAAGGGGACCCCATGAAGGGATCTGCAGTCAGGCTGTTCCCAGCTTCCCCCACCACCCCTGCCCCCACCCCACAGCCCAACTTCTCCCATCACCCCCCACCCACGCCCCATAGCCCAACTTCCCCCCACCCCCACCCCACACTCACAGTGATGCTCTCGGGGTACAAGTTGTCACTGTAGGAGCCGTCGTCGAAGTTCACTTCGTAGCAGGTCTGCGTGGCGGCCCCGATGACGCGGCAGCGGTAGTACAGCCCGTTACGGTTCTTGGTGATGACCACCTGGCCTAGGGACACGGCCCTCAGGAACTGGACCTGGGAGGGTGCAGAGGGTGTGGGGGCAGGGGGACAGTCAGCACAGGCACCGGCGGGGGCGGGGAGCCGGGGACGAGAAGGTGGGCAGGCACTCACCGCGTGACCCCCCGACTTGTGCTTGAGGCAGGTGATGGAGACCACGTAGGGCCAGTCGTCCGGCTCCATGAGCACCCCGGCGGCATGGGCGCAGGTAACATGGAAGGACGTGGAGCAGTGCTCGTAGGAGCACTGGATGCAGGCGCCTGACACCTTCTTCATCCGCTTCCGGCAGTACACACATTTCTGGGGATGGGGACACAGGCAGGGGCATGGGGCTGGGAGCTTCCCTACAGACCCTGGAGTGGAGGCTCCAGCCCCTCCCAGCACAGCCTTCAAGGGAGGCATTGTGGGAGGGGTCTGGTGCTCCGCCCGGCAAGGGGCCTCCATCCCAGTCCAGAGCCCGAAGCCTCCCTGGCAGAGCCCTCCGGACCCCGGGAAGCAGTAGTCACTGGGGCACTCAGGAGTGCCCCCCCATCCCCCTGTGTGTCACTGACTGCTGGGACGGACTCTGAGGAGCCCCATGTGGTGTCGCTCAGCCAGAGAGGAACCACATGGCGACAGAGATGTATCCTGGGGGCCCCACCGTGAGTGCAGGCGGCCGGCATGCGCCAGATCGTGGGACCTGGCATCTGCAACACCAGGGTGGCAGCCCACAGACAGGAAATGGACTCAGCCCATAGACACAGGAAGTGGACTCAGCCCACAGACAAGGAAGTGGACTCAGCCCACAGACAAGGAAGTGGACTCAGCCCACAGACAGGAAATGGACTCAGCCCATAGACACGGGAAGTGGACTCAGCCCATAGACACGGGAAGTGGACTCAGCCCACAGACAAGGAAGTGGACTCAGCCCACAGACATAGGAAGTGGACTCAGCCCACAGACACAGGAAGTGGACTCAGCCCACAGACACAGGAAGTGGACTCAGCCCACAGACAAGGAAGTGGACTCAGCCCACAGACAAGGAAGTGGACTCAGCCCACAGACAGGAAATGGACTCAGCCCATAGACACGGGAAGTGGACTCAGCCCATAGACACGGGAAGTGGACTCAGCCCACAGACAAGGAAGTGGACTCAGCCCACAGACACGGGAAGTGGACTCAGCCCACAGACAAGGAAGTGGACTCAGCCCACAGACACGGGAAGTGGACTCAGCCCACAGATAAGGAAGTGGACTCAGCCCACAGACACGGGAAGTGGACTCAGCCCACAGACACAGGAAGTGGACTCAGCCCATAGACACAGGAAGTGGACTCAGCCCACAGACAAGGAAGTGGACTCATGGGCACCAGGGTAGGGGATGGGGATGACTGGTAATTTTTTGTAGAGGTGGAGTCTGGCTATGTTGCCCAGGCTGGTCTCAAACTTCTGAGCTCAAGGGATCCTCCCTCCTTGATCTCACAAAGTGCTGGGATGACAGGCGTGCGCCACCGTGTGGGTCCTTTATGGCGGATTTTAACAAGAAGCCCCGCAGAGGAGCCTGCGTGATGAGGAGGGAGCACTGCATTGGACCTTCCAGCCGGTGGGGCTCACGCTGTAGCACCTGCCCGAGTTAGCACTGGGCCCTGGTGGCTGCCACACCTGCACCGGGCCCAGCTAAGCATTTAATACGTGGCACCGTCACTGCTCCATAAACCACGCTCAAAAGCCAGATAAGCCACAGGCTGCAGCAGCCGATTGACAGCATCAAAATCCCATTATCGAACCGTCAATACCCAACTCTGCTGTCACACGACATGCGCCACACAGCCCTCCAGCGTGGCCTCTCCCTCCTGCAGATCGGCCTGTGTGTAGGAGTTGCAGCTGTGCTCCCTGGGGGGCCTGGGGGTGGGGAGAGGCCCCGCCTGGACACTGTCCGGTGGGGTTGCTGAGCCGTCTGCGACACATCACCACCCACAGGCGTCCGCCCCTCAACCCAGGCCCAGGAGAAACCTGCCCCTGGGGCAGTCTGGGTTTGGTGTACAGCACCATCCCCTTCCGTCCTGTAGTGGCAGGCAGCCCATGCCCCTGAGTCTCCACGCTGTGAAGAGCGTGCCCCAGGACCCATGGGGCCATTTGTCAGGAGCTGCACTTGGGGCCACGGCCGCCCAGAGCCACCCCCCAATGCAAGGTCCTGGTCACACCATGCACTGCGGCCACGGGAGGTCAGGCAAGTGTTCTTCGCTGCCACCTCCCTTCCCTGGAGCTGCGGTTTGAAGAGCCACTTCCAGTGCTAGCCTGGCCCAGGGCAGTCACATGACATGTGCCATGAGCCACGGAGCCCTCCAGCACAGCCTTCTCCTCCTGCAGAGCTGCCGGTGTGTAGGAGAGGTGGCCAGGGAACCGGGATCTATGGCCCCTGTGGGGACTAGAAGAGCCCAGATATCAGTGTTTGGTTCACAGTTCACAGCTCAGTGCCCTTCCTCGGAGGCCACAGGGCTGTGAGGATGATGCGTGGTGGGCTTTGGAGGTCTGCAGGGCGCCACGGACTAGAGGAGGCAGGTGGTCACCACTGGGTGCCACCCATGACATCGTGTCCTCAGCCTGTCCCACACTGGGGCATAAGGCTGTCTACCAGCCTGCTTTCACAAACAACCCCAACCCCTGAGGAGTCGAGAGCACCCCACCCATGACCGAGCCCTAACCCTCCAGGCAGGGCAGTGGCAGTGTGGAGAGCTGGTGCAGCTGCCCCTCCTGCTGCCCTGGAGCTGCCTCCTCCCATCCCAGCCCCTCCCAGACCTCCCAGCTCCTCCAGGGAGCTTCTGCCCGCTGCCAGGAGCCAGCCCTGCGGGTAGCTGAGGGAGCTTCTTAGCTGCACACCTTGAGAACCTGGTGCTAACCTGGCCCAGGCAGGCAGGCGGCCGGCCAGAGGCCCCTGACTCACCAGGACTGCCTGCAGCCCCGAGCCAGTGGCTCCGGAGTCCCAGAGACAGACTGATGGACAGGGAACCAGGAGTGAGCACCCGTGCCTGTGGCCTGCCCGTGGCCCGCGAAGGTGGGTGGGTGGCTGGGCGAGCAGGAGTTAACCGCCGCCTCCTTGCAAAGCTCCATTAAGCAGTACAAGCGGGCCTTGTGTAAAAGGATTTTTAATTCATCGTTACAAGCACCAGTAATGAAGAGGCTGCATTCTGGAAATGTCAGATGATCCATAAGGCGTCGGGGCAGGAGGATTTATCACTGGCGCCGCGCACCGCGCCATCACTCCACCTGAATAATGAGGCCTTTTATGCCCGAGTTTGTGGACTGAGTCACTGGTGCCTTGGAAGCATCACCCTCGGGCTGCTGGCTTCCTAATCACCCGGCTGTGCCCAGCCGTGCCTGGCCACGCTGGTGTGACCTGCTTCACGCTCTACCCCATGATCGAGGTCTCCCCTTCCAGATAAGCCTCGGTGACTGCCAGCGTGGCCCTGCTGAGGTGGTCCGGCACCTGTGGGCTCCAAGCGTGGCATCCTGGCCCGCCGGGCGCATGGGCACCTAGCACCAGTGCACGGGAGCCTGGGCTCCATGGCGGGCATCAGTCCGACCCTCACGGGTCTCCCCAGCAGACCCACTCTGCCAGCCGGATGTGTCTGCTTCCAGCCCCACCTCCACAGGAGCCTGAATGTCAACACCAGGCACTGTGTCCGCGGCTGGAGGATAAACCAGGCAGGAAAACCTTGCAGGATGCTGCGGGGTGCCACAGACTGCAGGCCCAGCCTCCAGGGGCCCATGAGACACACGTGCGGAGGCTGGAGGGGATGGGGACAAACGTGTCCCCCTGTCAGCACTGACTCATGCACAGCCTTTACTGGGGACGTGGGCCCACCCTCCAGGGGCCCACGAGACACGTGTGTGGAGGCCGGAGGGGATGGGGACAAATGTGTCCCCTCATCAGCACTGCCTCATGCAGTGTGGGCCTGGCAGTGTCTGCCCTTCACTTTCTCTCTCTCTTTCTTTCTTTCTTTTTTTTTTTTTTTTTGAGACAGTCTTGCTCTATCACTCAGGCTGGAGCGATCTTGGCTCACTGCAACCTCCAACTGCCTGGTTCAAGCAATTCTTCTGCCTCAGCCTTCAGAGTAGCTGGGATGACAGGCGCGCGCTACCACGCCCGGCTACTTTTTTTGTTTTTAGTAGAGATGGGGTTTCACCATGTTGGCCAGGCTGGTCTGAAACTCCTGACCTCGGGTGATCCGCCTTCCTAGGCCTCCCACAGTGCTGGGTACAGGCGTGAGCCGCCGCGCCCGGCCTCCTCATCTCCTTTCTGGGCCAGATCCCAAGGCTCCGCAGGAAGCTGATTTAAAGGGCCAGCCGAGCGTCATTTTCCAGCAGGAGGGGACAGCCCCAAGTGCTGTGTGCACAGGTGGGCTAGAGGCTGTGAGGCAGAGGCGGCCCTGCGGGGCTGCAGTCCAGGCCATGATCGGCCGAGCCCTCCGGGCCCCGGGCCCCTCACCTGCACAATGGACAGTGTGGGGCAACCTCACAGTCTCTCACCGCACGGATCAGATGCAGCAAGGGACACTGAGGGTCCGGGGACGAGGCTGCAGACTCGACCAGCCCTGAGCAGCCGCTCATGCTCACATGGGGTGGTCCATGCTTTAAGGGAGTGGGCCCAGCTCACATCACTGCAGCCCTGCATGGCGGGACCGCTGCAACCCCACAGCACAGAGGGGAACGCCGAGGCACAGTGAGGGTGAGCAATCTGCCCCTAGTGCACAGCCAGCTGGTGGCCAGCAGTGGCCACTCCCTGGCTGCCCTGTGGCTCCAAGGGGTTCTCCCAAGGGGGGCCGTCACCACCGAGAGCAGAAGGAAGCCTCACAAGCCCCCAGCATGAGTCCCGCCACACTGAGGAGGCTGCGCTCACCTACAGGGGAGCCACAGTGTGCACCGAGCATGGAGCGGCAGCGCTCCTCCAACTCCACCACAAAGGCCAAGCCACCTGGGCACAAAACGGGCGAAGGAGGGGAGCAGATGCCTCTCCAAAGACGGCATGCAGATGGCCAGTGGGACCCTGCAAAGGTGCCCAGCATCACCGACTGTCAGGGAAACACACGTCAAACCACAGCAGGACACCAGCGCGCAGCAGCTAGGGGCTGCTACAGAAGAGTCCAAGGCAGGTGTGGGTGAGGATGAGTCAAGAGGAGGCCCCGGCACCCCGGGTGGGAATGGGAGTCCGTCCAGCCGCAAGGGACAGCAGTTTCCTCCAGTGCTAAAAACAGAGCTGCCCGGCGGCCCGGCGGTCCCACTGCTGGGTCTGTGTCCACGGGAAATGACATGAGAATCCCCAAACCACAACCGCACTCCCACATCCGCTGCGGCGCAACGCACAGAGCCGGAAGGCAGAGACACCGACGGTGCCCGCATAAACGCAACACGGCCCATCCACACGGCACAACGTTACTCAGCCACGGAAAGAAGAAACTCTTGCCATATTTGGGTTGAATAAATATGGATGAACCTTGAAGACATCATGCTAAAGAAAGTCGCCACTTGAGCCTGTAATCCCAGCTACCCAGGAGGTCAGGGCAAGAAGATCTCAAGGCCAGGAGTCCCAAACCAGCCTGGACAACATAGTCAAACCCCATCTCTTAACAAAAAAGTTAGGAGTTAACCTAAGTTTTTGGTGTGTGCTCCTGGTTCCAGCTACTTGGAAGGCTGAGGTGGGAGGATTGTTTGACCCCAGGAGTTTGAGGCTGCAGAGAGCTCTGACGGCACCACTGCATTCCAGCCTGGGCAACGGAGTGAGATTCTGTCTCTCTCTCTCTTTTTTTTGAGATGGAGTCTCGCTCTGTCGCCAGGCTGAAGTGCAGTGGCACAATCTCGGCTCACTGCAACCTCCACCTCCCGCATTCAAGCGATTCCCCTGCCTGAGCCTCCTGAGTAGCTGGGACTACAGGTGCCTGCCACCACACTCAGCTAACTTTTGTATTTTTAGTAGAGATGGGGTTTCACTCTATCTCTGGTTGGCCAGGATGGTCTCGATCTCCTGACCTCCTCATCCGCCCGCCTCGGCCTCCCCAAGTGGAGACCGTCTCTTAAGAAAGAAGCCAGTCGCAGAATAAACACTGCACAATCCCACTCACATGGGCTCTATAACACCGGCAAACACATAGAAGCAGAGTGCCGGGTGCCGGGGCGGGTGGGGGTGCTGCTGCTCAGCAGGTGTGAAGTCTCAGTGATACACAACAGTGAACGGGCTGCAGAGCCCTGCTGCCCACTGGGCCCGTGATGGATGCTGTACTGGACCTCAGATGCTTGTTAAGAGGGTAGCTACCATGCTAAGCATTGTTACAATTTTTTTTTTTTTTAAGACAGGGTCTGGCTGTGTCGCCCAGGCTGGAGTTAATGGTGCAATCACAGCTCACTGCAGCCTTGATCTCCTGGGTTCAGACGATTCGCCCATCTCAGCCTCCCAAGCAGCTGGGACCACAGGTATGCGCCACCCTGCCTGGCTACTGTTTTTCATTTTTTATAGAGATGGGGTTTCACCATGCTGCCCAGACTTGTTATTAGAAAAACCACCAAATTCAGACGGCCCGGTTGTATAGGGGCGTGTGCAGCGCCTCGGCTTTTGTAGAAAGGTGTGAACCGCGTGGGGTGCTCGAATCTGCAGAGCATGGCCGAGGCGCATCTGACGGGCCTGCTTGTCTGTGGCGCCCTGGATGCCTTTTGACCTTTGTACCTTGTGCCTCAGCGAACGATTCAAAAAGGAACACACCTGCTAAAGTTGGTGTGACTGGCTTCCTGAGAGCTGCCCAACCCCGGGGAGACGCAGAGCTTGGAGGAAAGACCGCTTTGGACCAAGCAGGTGGGGAGCTGGGCCTGGCCGGCGGGTCCCAGAGGTGTGGGCAGGGCGGGCCTCAACCACAAGGACCTACCAGCTTCCACCGCTGCTCGGGGATGGCGCTGATGTCCACCGGGTGGCGCTCGATCACGTTCAGGAAGCGTGCCTCGGGGACGGCGATGGCGCAGATCACGTGGATCCACCTGGCAGGGCGGGGGGGTGGGGTCAGGGGCGCTTCTGAGGGCCTGGGCCAGCCACAGAGGGGCTGCGCGTGATGCGGCTGTCAGCTGGGTCAGGGCCTAGGGACCTACAGGGAGGTCAGGCATGTGTTCCTCTTCGGCCCCGACCACCCCATCCATGACACTGGGTGGTTACACGAAGGTGACGGCTGACCCCTGGGCACTGGGGTCACACCCCATGGAGCCTCAGCCCAGGGCAGGCTCCCGTCCAGCCCCCCAGCCCCCCAGCCCCCCAGGCCCGCGCCTGGCGCCACATACCTCCTATCAGTGGTCATCTGCAGCGCACCTCCTCGCAGGTTGCACAGGCAGCACTCCTGTGGAGACCAGACAGCCGTGGGTGAGTGTGGCTTGGGCAGGCTCCCCGAAACGCAGCGTGGGGCCTGATCCGCCAACTGTCCCCAGCCCACGGTCCTTATATTTCAACTAGCAGCCACCGAAGTGATAGCCGGAGTCCCTTGGGTTCCACCTGCTCAGGGCAGAGGTGAAGGAGGTGGAGGAACCCAGGCCCATGGAGGGGAGGCTGCAGCCCAAAGTCATGGCCCAGAGCTGAAGTGGGGCCAGGGATCCGGCCTCTCAGAGCACCAACCCCGCCGCAGGGAGCGAGTTACCGCAGTCCAGGCGTGGGCCGCACACCGGGAACAAGTCCAGCCTTCGTTGACCAGCTCGGGACGGATGCCATAGCAACCTGGAAGACAGCGGGGCCAGCTGAGATCTGGGGAGCGGGTGAGACTCGGGAGGAGGTGCGGGTAACTCAGGGGCCGGCGTCTGCACGTGGGGTGACAGGGCCTCCAGACACAGCTGCAGCATTCAGGGTGTCTGCTGTTACCACCCTCTGAGAGTCTTTCCAGGCCACAGCACGTGGAGTGAGAGAAAGGTCTGGAAGCTGCTCGTGTGGAAGGAGGACGAGGGACGGGGAGCAGGGCCCCTGAGCTCCAGCTGAGTCTGCTGTGCTCGGCCTGGTGGTGTCTTGAGGGCCCCTCTTTGTCGGGGGTCTGCACCCCCGACAGTGGCTCCTCCTGCTGTGCCCAGAAAGGCCCAGGCCGCAAAGGCAACGGCCTTTGGACGTGGCCCTGGGTCTGGAAGTGGGGAGAGGGCATGGAGGGCCAAGTCATGCCCCCAGAGCGACGGCAGGGGCTCCACCTGCCCCCAGGACTCTGCCTCTGCTGGGAACCACTGCCCTGCAGTGTGGAAAGCACTCTCTGCCAGGGCTGATGGCCCAGACCTCACTGCCTCCAGAACAGCAGAGTGGTGGGCACGGCTGGGGGGACATCTGCTGGGGTGACCCTGGCTGGGGTTGCCTGGCTGTGGCAGGCCTGGGGCCCTTAGCAACGCTTCCCCCAGGGAGCCCACCTGCCTGGGGCACATGCCAAACCCAGGCCCGGCAAAGCAGAGTGAACACCCTCCCAGCCAGGAGACACAGCGAGCCCCCAGGCCGACCACTGCCAGGAGGAAGCCGACAGAGATGGATGGCTGCTGCCTTGGCCAGGGCACAGAAAATTAAACTTCTCCAGAAAGCCCTCCCCCTGCCCTGGAAGTTCATTTCCTGCCACCCTCTAGCGCTTGGGAAAGAGACATCCATTTCCTTGTCTGCGTCCACAGTTGAGCCTCAGGACTGGGGAGTGGTCCCCGAGAACAGAGATAAATCAGACACCCTGACCATGCTGCAATCTCACTGTGACCATCGGTTTCAACCCCGGCCCCAAATCACAGGCGTAGCAGGCGCCTGAGCTCCTCCTGCTGCCTCCCAGGCCTTAAGGAGGACGCGGCAGAACTGTCCAGAGGGACAAAGAGGACGGACTGTGCCCGGGCCAGGGTCAAGGGCAGGGATGTCTGCCCGCAAAGGCTGCTTGGCAGAGAGAGCGCCTGGCAGGGAACCCCGCCTGGAGGAGGCGGGGCGCGGGTCTCTGGTCCTCCTGGGGCGTGCCTGGCCCACTTCTCACTCTGGCCCTAGGGTGAGCTTCCCGGTGTCAGGGAGAGGGCGAGATGAGCCCAGGGCCCTCAGAACAGAGGCTTCCTCCCCCTAGAGGCTGGCACCTGGACCTGCACTGGCGTCTTCCGGACCCTGGGGGAGCAGAGGCCTGTCCTGCCTGCGGGTGGCGGGGGTCACCCAGCCCTACCATGGCCACAGCCTTTCCCCTTCTCTAGATGGCGGGACTGCAGCCCAGCAGCCCCACGACGGGAAAGACGAGAAAGTCAGAAACTGCAGGAAGTCACTGGGGGAGGCCCCCTGCCCCAGCCCCGAAACAGCAGCCAGGGACAGGGTCCGGCCTGGCTTCTGCAGGGGAGGACGGCACCCCACTGGAGACGCGGCTCCTTGGGCCCCCAGCACTCACTGGCATGAACCTGCAGGCAGCACTTGGCGCAGGTGATGAGGGGGCTGGTCCCGTCATCGCCAATGTAGGAGTTGGCCGGCAGCGGCTCTGTGTTCTCGCCGCCGGAAGTGAAGCACATTTCGGGGATCAGTGGCCTTGTCTTCTGGCCGCTTCTGGAGGGAGGCGTGGCCAAGGAGCCCTCTCCAAGGGAGGCTGGGGGTGCCTCCTTCTCAGTCTGTAGGGCCTGTAGGGGAGAGGGGGCCTTCAGGGGACAGAGCTGTGTGGGGGATGGGTGGGCAGTGCAGACCTCTCTCAGGGCTCTGACGCCCTCTGGCTATAGGGCCCGCTTTGATGGAGGGGAGTCGGGAGATGCCTGACCCTGCTCAACCAGGTGAGATGCTGAAATACGCTAGCTTGGCTGTGATGAACACGTTTTGAACGATCCTGTCAACTCCATTTTGCCCGCCTTGAGCTATGCAGGGCACTCTGTTCCGAGAGCCTGTGGTCTGAGACACCTGGCATCTCTGTAAGCAGTTTCTGAGAAACAAGTCCACTGGCCCATACGTCCTGCACCTGCGACTGTGTAACTGCCTACCCCACATCCTGAGTAAAAACTTTAAATCGAATTGTGTTGTTAGCCTCTACCTTCCCCTAACCTGCTCCTTCTGCTTCTGTAATAATCTGCTTACTGCCCCTGACCCTAAACTGATACAGAAGTGTTGACTGGCCTTTGTCCTGGACCAAGAGGTTTGAGCTCTAGCTGACTCTAGGACGCCGGCCATTAACAGTGGACTCTCAACAAACTCAGAGTGTGGCGCTTCTGTTTAAACTCGCCTGGGTGTAACAGTGCCAAGGGCCACCTCGACTCCTCTTCTCACTCCTCCAGAAAGCCAGAATCCCCAAACACTGTCTGGCCCTGTCCCCACCCCATGAAGACCTTCCCATGAGGGTTGCATCAGACACAGAGCTCAGGCTGCCTAAGTGGCCCCTGGGCTGGGGTGTGCTGGAGGGCACGTGATGAACAAGTCACCACGCTCTGCCTGGCAAGGGATGTTAGGAAGACGCACGTCAGACGCGGCCTGCCCAGCCTGTCGCTGCCAGCAGCCTCTCCAGCCTCATGAAGGACAGTGCGCGCCTGGAGATGGTGTGGGGCGTCAGGCCTTGTTTGTCTCAGGGACCAGAGCGCTAAATCCGGCTCCCAGGTATGGTGTGGGCGGCTCTCAGCGGCAGGGCCCCCAGACAGGCTCGCCGCCCTCAGCATGGCACCCTCGCTGCCTCTGTCTACCCAGACCTGGCCGGAGCACACGCCTGGGGGGTGAGGTCCCCGCCCAAGGCAGCTCTGCCAACACGGGGCTCGCCTGCACACCTGGCAGTAGGGGTAGAAGAGAATGCAGATGGCGCAGTAGGGCTCCGTGCGTGCAGCCACCGCGTTGAGCTTCCTCTCGGCCTGGAAGCTGGCTGCCCTATTCTTCCACTGCAGGGACAGCAGGGGCCTCAAGGCGTCGGGGTCACTCACGTCCTCCTCCCCAGAGAAAGGGGATGCCTCTAGAAGAACGGAGGAAAGAGCGTCACTTGAAGCCCCTAAAAACCTGCCTGAGGAATCACTCCAACTGCCCAGGAGATGGGCCGGGTCTGCAGCCCAGCAGGGCCCCTGGTCCACGGCTCCCCCTCCACCCACCTCCTGGCTGCCCCATTCTCCATGATGCCCAACAAGCTGTCATTGCAGCATCCCATCCCACCAAGAGGGGACACATCTGTCTTGGTTGACTGCCACCCGAGGCCTCAGCCCCTAAACATGGCTCCTCTGAGCCCCTCCCCCAGCATCTGTTTCTCCCTGGACATCTGGAGCTGTCCACTCCAACACTCACGTGGGGCCTTCCGGACCAAAGACCCACCAAACTCAGTGCCCAGCCCTGCCCCTGATGCCCTGCACCCATTCTGGGGTCTGAGTCTGTGTGGGGGCTTCGGGAGTGACCCAGTGATACTCAGGGACACTGTCCTTCCTGTCTTGGGTGGGCACAGACTCCCTGAACTCAAGGGAGGTGCAGGAGGAGTGAGGCAGGGAGTCAGGAGGGGCCATGACCAGGGCTGGGAAGCCAAGGCATCCCATCCCGGGAAGAACTTCGTGACAGGGACACTCTGGTAAGGCAGCAGCGGTCTCTCTCCCACCTGCCGCCCATCCCCACTGGACTCTAATGGCCTCCGCTGCCAGCTGCCGCACCCCAATCTCGCCATGTCCCCTCCCTGCATCTCCTGCGGACATAGGGGGGGCTGTCCCCAGGAGAAGGGTACCTGTTTCTGTGGCCCAACCCTTAGCCCAACCTAAGGGGAGTCTGGGGTCCTGGGATCAGCCCAGCTGTGGTGCTGACCCTGGTTCATTCAGAGGAGGGCAGGGCAGGTTCCCCGAGGTGGAGGCCCAGGACCCCCACGGTGGACTCAGGAACCCTTAGGCCAAGACTCCTCTGAAAACTCAGACCCGACAGTCCCATCAGCTGAGCCCAGGGAAGACCCTAAGCGGCTCAAGGCCCAGGGGATGAGAACGGAGCCACCAGCCACATCCGTCACTCACGGCCCCAGGATGCCTGGGGTTCTGGGTCCGTGACGGTCTCACCAAAGGGCCACAGTGGGGTGTGGGGAGGGGGGGAGTCCACAGAGGCCCTGGAGGTCCACAGAGGCTTTCTGGAAGGATACCCAGCTAGAAGGCAAGGCCCCTTCAGAGCCCCTGGTCACTCCTCTGTCCCCATGCTGATTCCTCCACTCCTGGGATCTCCCGCCCTGTGATCCCAGCGCTCCTAGAACCCTCCTTGCCCACCCTTGCAATTACACACAGGATGAAAGACGTCATGCAGGCCATTTTCATATTCTATGCACATCCCCAACCAAAGGCTGAAGCAGGAGAAGAAAAACGGGCTTAGCAGGATTTCTGCACACAAGACAGCGGCTCTTGGCTGAGGGTTCCACGGAAGATTCTGTCTCCTCCCCTCCCACTCAAAGACTCACCAGAGCCTTTTGTTCCAACCTCTCAAAGGCCCGGATGGGCCCTGCTCAGGCCTGGGAGGACTCTTCTGTGGGGAGGCACAAGCCCTGAACCCCCTATGGTGGGCAGCCCAGGCAGCAGGGGCATCTCCAACATCAGCTGCCTCCCTGCACGACCACCTGCCCAGGTGACGGCCTGTCCCAGGGAACTGCTTACCCAGGGTGACTGCCTCCCTGCACGACCACCTGCCCAGGTGACGGCCTGTCCCAAGGAACTGCTTACCCAGGGTGACTGCCTCCCTGCACGACCACCTGCCCAGGTGACGGCCTGTCCCAGGGAACTGCTCACCCAGGGTGACCACCTGTCCTGGAGTGACCGCCTGTCCTGGGGTGACCACCTATCGAGGTGACCGCCTGTCCTGGGGTGACCACCTATCAAGGTGACCACCTGCCCTGGGGTGACCACCTGTCCTGGAGTGACTGCCTGCCCTGGGTGACCACCTGCCCTGGGGTGACCACCTGTCCTGGGGTGACTGCCTGTCCTGGGGTGACCACCTATCGAGGTGACCGCCACCTGTCCTGGAGTGACTGCCTGTCCCGGGGTGACTGCCTATCAAGATGACCACCTGTCCTGGGGTGACCACCTATCGAGGTGACCGCCTGTCCTGGGGTGACCACCTATCAAGGTGACCACCTGCCCTGGGGTGACCACCTGTCCTGGAGTGACCGCCTGTCCTGGGGTGACCACCTATCGAGGTGACCGCCTGTCCTGGGGTGACCACCTATCAAGGTGACCACCTGCCCTGGGGTGACCACCTGTCCTGGAGTGACTGCCTGCCCTGGGTGACTGCCTGCCCTGGGGTGACCACCTGTCCTGGGGTGACTGCCTGTCCTGGGGTGACCGCCTATCGAGGTGACCGCCACCTGTCCTGGAGTGACTGCCTGTCCCGGGGTGACTGCCTATCAAGATGACCGCCTGTCCTGGGGTGACCACCTGTCCTGGGGTGACCACCTGCCCTGGGGTGACCACCTGCCCTGGAGTGACTGCCTGCCTTGGGTGACTGCCTGTCCCGGGGTGACCACCTGTCAGGGTGGCCAGGGTGGGTGAGGGGCTTTCCTCTGGTCATGCAGCTGGAATACAGGGGACCTCCCCCTGCCCCCGAGGCAGCCGCAGTGCTTTTGAGGACAGACATCTTCACTGGCCGTGTCTAGCAATGGATGTGGCTGTGAGAATGTCTGCAGTGGAAACAAGTAAGACACTGGGAGGGGCTGCGTGTTGACCCCGCCAAGCTCTCAGGCCTCACCTGGTTATCCCGAACTCTGACCCCATTTCCATCACCTCCACCTGGGAGGGGTGGCCAGCCCTTCTGCCCCCATCCAACCCACAGCCCCCGACACTCGCACTGTCACGCTCTGTCAATGGTCTGGAGAACATGAGGAGCCACGGGCACGGGGCAGTTCCCAGGCCATGAGAGGGAGGAGCTGCGGCCTTGGGTACCTATGAGCTGGCGGGGACACCTGGCCCAGGCCTTGGGGAGGGGCGCTGGCAGGAGCCGGGTCTGCAGGGAGCACTCGGCCCAGGCCTGGGGATTCCAAGCCTCAGCTCTGTGAGCCTTCCCGACTGGACTCGCTGAGGACCGGCCCCCATTTTACAGGTAAGGTGGCGCAGCCACAGAAGGGCCTGGGATCATCGGGGAAGACCTGGGGGAGGGGTGGGAGGCCCCCCATAGCAGCAGAGCTTGGAGCAAGGCTGATGAGAGCCGACCTGGGGACCCCCACTCACCCTCATCACTCGAGGCCTCCTGCTTGACCACCGACAGCGGGGACCGGGTGGGCGGCCGGCCCAAGGGATGGCGCCGGCTCTTCTTGATCTCCATCTTCAGTTTGGAAAATGTGGATGGTGCCTGAAACACACACCAAGCTGCGGTAAGGGCCAGGCTACAGACCCCTGAGGGGCTCCCTCCGAGTCAGACACAGCCTCAGTAAGCCCAAGGCCTGAGTCTCCTCCTCTGGGGTGACGGTCCCAGGAAAGGGCCACAAGGCACCTCTGTTCTCTAACTAGACACTCCACCTGCTCTGCAAGAAGAGCCACAGTTCCCTGTGAAACCAGCAGGCAGCCTCCTGGCCCCTCCGCCCCCCTGACCTCCTCCACCCGGCCTGCCCCCCGCCTCTCCACCTCCCTCTATCCTCCCCACCTGCCCCCCTCTGCCCCACCTGCCCCTCTCCGGCCCGGGCCTTGCTCTCTGCGCGGCTGGCCCCACCGCTGGCTCCACCGTCCTCGGGCCCTGTCAGCTCCATGGGGGAGGCCGGCTCCTTCCAGTTCGGGCCCTTCTGGGCAAAGTGCTCGAAGGCCTGCTGGCAGGACACGTGCTCCTGGTTGAAGGCCGCCTTGCCGGCCCGAGGCACCACGTACAGCATGGGGATGATGGGCCGAGGCTTGGCCTCTAGCTCTTCACTGGGCACCTCGGGGTGCACGACGTTGAGGGGCGCTGGCAGGGGGCTCTCCTCCATGGCCGCGGGGCCCAGGCCCAGCACCGGCGGCTCCAGCGGGGCCGGCAGCCACAGCGCCTCCTCCGAGGGGAAGTGAGCGGACGGGGGCAGCTGTGGGGGCAGCGGGCCAAAGCTCTTCTTCTTCCGCTCGCTCTTGGCCTTGGTCGGCCGAAGCTTGCCCCTCCCATCCTCTGTGGGGAGAGGAGAGGGCGGTCAGGGAAGAGAACCCCAGCTCAGCTGCCAGTCCCTCGCTCCCCAGAAATCCCCCAACCTTGGCTGGGATGGTTGAAGGCCACTTCCAGCCCGGAGAGGCCACGTGAACACGGGTGGGCAGAGAGCACAGGCTTTAGACCACCTCAGACCACCTCAGGGGCACCTGGCCAGGCACCCCCAGGGCCTAGGTCTCCCAGGAACGCCAGCCCGGCAGCAGCTCTCACCTGCCAAGGCCTGCGAGGACTCGCCAGGTGTTGCTCTAGGCACCTTCCGGGGTTACGGCAGGTGGGAGGTGGGTCCCCAAACCCAGCTCGGGGAAGCTGCTCTGTCCTCCCAGCTCCCACCTGGGTGGGCCGCACCAAAGGGCGTTTCCCCAGGTGGGGGTGGGGGTGCGGGTGAGGGAGAAGCACTTTTTCTGTTCCCACATATGGAATTGTGTACATTTCTACTGTGGATGTGAAAACGCTATTTAAGGTTTTGCTTCTGACAAAAGTAAAACTTTGAACGACGCACGAAACTATCAATGAACCCTGACCAAGTGCCATGCGAGCAGATGGGCCTTCTGAGTGGAAATCCCCAGGGGTCGCGCTGGGGAGATGTCCTGACAGGTGGCGGGGAGGGGTCAGGTGACACGTCTTTGTGGCATTTTACTTTGGGGCCAGGACAGGTGTGCAGTAAATCAAAACTGGGATGGGCCGTCTGGCTGGCTAACTCACAGCGCCCAGCTCTCCCAGATGTGTGGATGTGGGACACGACGTGGCAAAGGGGACTCTGCGGGTGGGATTGAGTGAAGGACCCTGAGATGGGAGGGGATCCTCGATGATCACGGAGGCCCAGTGTCCTCACAGGGTCCTCACGAGAGGAGGCAGGAGGGTGAGAGTCCGAGAGAAGCTGGAAGAGGCTGTGCGGTGGCTGTGAAGGGGGAGGAAGGGGCCCTGAGCCAAGGGATGCAGGCACCTCGAGACACTGGGAAAGGTTTTCGCCCTGGAGCCCCGGGAGGGCCTGGCCCTGCACACAGCCCCACGTGAGCTCCACGTGAGCCGAGCAGGGCCGTGTCAGGCTGTGGGAAGCTCGTGCAGGGTGGATCCCTCTGAGGGCTGCCGCACTCGGGGTGAGGCGTGGCATGGCACCTTGGAGCCCTGTTCCAAAGGAAGAGCAGCCTGGCCGCCCAGCTCACTGTGCACCCTGGAACACCGTGAGCCCTGGAGCCCTGGCGCCCTGCCTGCTGCCTCTGGAGAACGGGGACGGGGGCTCAGGCGCCCATCTGTGTGTCTCCATGCCCCAGGGCTCCCGGCACATCCTGTAAGGAGGGACAGGGGCTGATATCCAAGGGATTCTTGGGCTGTGGGGCTTTCCGTGCTAAAACTGGAAGGTCTCAGGCAGACAAGGACGAACCAGTCACTGCGCTAACGCTTCACCACCTCCACCTCCCTAGCAGGCTGGAAAGGAAGGAAAAATCAAGGGAAGGAAATTCATCCCTGCACACTCAACTGGTGACCAGGTGGCCCGTCCTGGGGTCTGGTTTGGAGCACAGCGCCCCATCTCACCACTTGCTAAAAACCCACCACGAGCTGCCCCCGGTTCCACAGTCCGTGATGCCAGGAACAGTGGTAAGCGCTGAGGACCTCAGGGACAGGGCTCCCAAGGGCCAGGGGTGACCACTTAACTCTTGACCTGCGCTGACCCCAGGAAGGGTCAAGTCAGGACCCTTCCCCAGCAGACCCTGCAGGCGGGAGGAAGCCACACCACCCCACCCTCTCCCACAAGGGGCCCCAGCCCACAGCCTCCCCCAGGAGTGCAGGCAGCCCTGTCCTCCCTGCTCCAGCTCGCCTCCCCACACCCACCCCAGCTCCATCTGCAGGCTTCGGGGACCGCCCACGGTGTCCTTGGCAGGCACACGCCCACCTGTTTCTCAAGAGAGACAAGTGAGCGGCCATAGGCGAAGGCAGCCCCGCCCCCGCCCTGGCCCCCACCCTGCTAGTCCTGAGCATTCTGGGGCACTGGGGGCACTGGTCGGGTTCCTCCCCCACCGCTGCCCCTGGCAGGGGAGCCTGGAACGCTCCCAGGTCCCGTCTGGCCTTGCAGGGAGCGCTGTCTTCCCTGCCGCTGTTATCTGGCCAGGGGAGGTAAACAGTGGACACAGCAGGCAGGCTGCCATGGGAAGAAACTTTCTCCCTTGCAGATGCAGGGGGAGGGGCTACCTCACCAGGGCGCCCCGGCCCATGGGAAGCTGGAGCAGCCCAGGTAGGCTGCAGAGGCTGCACACCCCACCATGAGCACCTGTCAGGAAAGCTGCTGTCCTGTGTGTGTAAAAGGCACTTGAGGACAGCTTCGTTCCCCTAAGGAAATCCAGACAGCGCCCGCCCGGCCTCACTCAGGACGCAGATCTGATCTGCCTTCCACACTGCAGGGTGCGCTGCCCACCCAGGCTCATGGAGGACTGGGACTCGGCCCCCACGCCGCTGGGCCGGCTTCCCAAGCCACGGCCGCCCCCCCAAGCCACGGCCGCCCCAGTTGGTTCATCTTCAGGGGCAGAGGCTGGTGTGGGGTCTGGCCCAGGAGGCCCCCAGCTGGGGCAAGGATGGTCTCAGGAGAGGGAGGAAGATTCCAGGACACAGCTCACGGCCTCCAGCTGCCAGGAGGAAACGCTCATCAGAGCCCCACCCGGCTCCCACCCACCCCTCACACACAACAGGCCGCTCCACGCACAAGGGCTGTGGGGCCAGGGACACAGAGCGGGCTGTCAGCACATGGTACCACAGAAGGTGTCTGCTCAGAGGGTCCTTGGGGAGTCCCCGCCTCTCTAAGGAGCTGGCATCCTCCCCCCACCACGGGGCCTCCTGGGAGCTGAGCATCTGGTGCCATTGCCCCAGGCCCTGGTTCTGCTGGGGAGGCGAGGATGGGTGGGAGCCAAGCCCCCCCAGGGGTTGTCCTCCCACCAAGGGCCACGCTGCAGGACTCTCTCCCTCCTCCTCCAAGGATGGGGTTGCTCCCGAGTCCCGCTTCCCCACAGCCCTCCCTGCTGGGGTGCCTGGTTCTGCGTCCCGGAGGGACCAGGCATGGGAGCCAAAGCGGGAGGTAATTTGAGCCTCGGGTGCCCGGCTGACTGCCCCATCCCTGCCTGCAGCCAGTGGCGAATGACAACGGCGACAGCCTCAACCTGCACACACAGCCCACGCCTGCTGGTGCCCTGGATGTTCAAACTTGCAAGAAAAGTTTCTAGGCCTCTCTCCGTTGGCTCCCAGGCTCTGTGAGGCCAGGGCAGGCGCACAGGGACCTTTTGGCCAGGACAGACAGGTGAAAGATGGCCACAGACTCTGCAGCAGCGCCTCGGGGCTCTGTCCCTGCATTCCACAGGGACCTTGGCCCTCCCCTCACCTGCCTGGCCTGAGGAAGTGGAGACGGGTGAGGGGCAGAACGGAGCAGGGACTATTGAACAGACAGGCCGGGGGTGCGCCCAGGCCCCCGAGGGCAGCCGGCTGACGCCCTGCTCACACTCTTTTTGGGGGAGAGGGAAGCTGTCACAACGCAACACCCACCATCAGGGTTCACGAGCCTGCCTGGTTGCAGGACCACCCCTCCCCAGCACCAGGGTTTCCACCAGAGCCTCCAGCAAACCCCAAGACAGGTCCAGAGGCCCAGGCTGCCCTGCAGAGGGCGGGAAACCACCCATTTCCAAAGACACGGCTCTGTTCCTGCTCCAAGGCTGCCGAGATCAACCACCAGCTGCGGTCTGGTTTAGGGACCCCTCCCCCACGTTTCATGCCTGGGCCAACCCAGTCCCAGTCTCAGGGGCTCTCTGGCCACCCCCTCTAACACTGCCATCCTCCCATACTAAGCCTGCAGTTGGATGTGCCTGACAGCGCTGGAGGCCCGGCTGGAATGTGCTGGGGTCCCCGGGCTGAGTTCACAGCCCTTCACTAGGCACTGGGGCTGCCCTCGAGACATGGCAGCCTTTACTGTCCGTGTCCTAAAGCCAGTTGCCAGCCATGAGGGCTTTCCTGAGAGTGGTACTCCAGGGCGAGGGAAGGGAAGGGCGGTTGCTGTCTGCTCTCACCACTGCCTCCCCCAACTCTGGGAGGCAGGACAGCACTGTGCCAGCCCTCCTGGGTCGCCGTCCTGGCTCTGCACCCCAGACCCTGCGTGTCCTGCACTGCAGGCCTTCTCCCAGGAGGCAGGGCCTCCCCCGGGCTCAGGAGAGGTGCACGAGGCTGCCTTCCTGCCTTCTGGTGCCCCTGGGGTCAGGGCTGGCTGGTGGGGCTGGCTGGTCCCTCTTTGGGCTGGGCAACAGGGCGGCCGCTATTCCCAGATCTCAAAGCAGCCAGTGAGAATGGGGTAGGGGCACAGGTGGCCACTGGGAAGCAGCCTCCCAACTGCCATCCGGGCCCCACCCTTCCGAGGGGCTTGCTCCGAGACCGCTGATGCCTCCCTCCCAGCACCAAGAGCTGCCGGCCCTCCTGGCTGGTTCCATGTAAAAACACAAACCCCACACCCCACTGCTAGGCCCTGAAAGCTCCGTCGGCGGCACAGCTTTTAGGGGCATGAAACTGGTATTCAAGGAAGACCAGAAACCACTTGAGGAAATCCTTCCCGCACCCCCGTCCCTGACTGTGAGGAGGCATTCATGTGAGGCTCTCCCGAGCTGCATCTCCCGTCCAAAGGCGCCCGGGACTTCGGCTCCCGGGAAAAGGGCTGTGTCCAAGAAACACCCACCCCTGCCAGATCCGGGCCTTCTCAGGAAGGAGTCTCTATCATGGAACAGAGATGGGGTGTCCAGGTCAGCGGGGCAGCGCCAGCCCTCAGCCCTCCTTGGGCAGAGACCCTGACGTGGCACCAAGGTGGCCTCTAACCCTCCATGCCGGTCTCTGGCCTTTCTGTGGGGGCTCATGCCCTTCAGAGCCCGTGGAAGCTACAGGCCGCAGAGATGCCCCAGGCCCAGCCTCCCGCCACCGTGACCACCGCTGAGGTGCATGGACCGCCGGGGACCTCGGGTGGGGCCGTGTCAACCTGTACATCTTTAAGGAGGACTATGAGTGACCAGGCCAGGGCTTTGCCTGCACGGGGCATCATCTTCCCCAAGTCCTTCCCCTACGCGGCTTAGGATTCTCTCCAGCAGGCAAGTTTCCCTGTCGGCGGGGGGAGTGCCGCCCATTCAGGCAGGCCCACGCATGGGAGGAGAGAGCAGAGGAGAGCCAGGACCCACTGGTCCAGCACCTCCCTGAACCTGAGACTCGGAGGCCAAGGTCACGCCGGGATGGGCAGGCGCGGCTGTCTGCAGGCGGTGGCCTTGGGCAGATTCGTAGATCAGTCAGTCACATGAATGAAGAGAGAGCCGGGCACAGTGGCTCATGCTGGCGATCCCAGCACTTTGAGAGGCTGAGGTGGAGCCAGGGAGTTCCAGCTCCCAGATGCAAGGAGTTACAATGAGGTCCTCGGGGTGGGCTGGTGTCGTGAGGAAGGGGGAGTCCAGCAGACACGCTCCAGGAGAACACCAAGTGAACGTCAGCGTGCCGCCTCCAATCCCAGGACAGGGGCCGGGGACAGGTCCTCCTGGGAACTCAGAATGGGCCAGCCTGGCTGACGTGGACTGTGAACGTCCAGCCTCCACAGACGGTGAGATTGTACATTCAGCCGCCCCATCTGTGGGCTTTAAACAAACGGAGCACAGCCTATGAGAGCCCCTGTGCCACGCAAGCTCGTGTCCGAGAGCCACAGGGTGGCGAGCAGCGGCCCCCAGTGCTCATGCCTGCGGGGCAGACGAGGGCGTCGAAGGTGCTGCTTCCCCGTCCCTCTCCGTGGATTTGGTTGGTTGGTTTGCCTGCCCCCACATCTGCACAGTCCTAGTGCCCCCCAGCAAAGGTCTCTCCAGGAAACATGCCCCGAGGACAGCTCTGGGTGTGCAGTTTGCAAACGCTCTGCTTGGCCAGATGAGGCCAGGTCTCATTCCAACGCAGCTGGACTCAGGCAGGTCCCAGGCAGCGGGGGACTGCGCTGCCTCTGCACCGGCTCCTGCTGCTGGGCACGGTGGGGGTTTCCACCTCTGGTGTTACAGTGAGCCGTCAGCAGCGTCTCCCGCTCGCTTCCCAGAGCAGGCTGCGGGCATCAGCCTCAGGGGTCTCCCCCTCCGTGGCCACCTCCTTGGGGAGCCGAGCTCCTCCTGATCCTCAGGCCTTATCTGCTCTTGGTTGGTGACGGAATGGCAGGTGCCTTCCCTACCCGTCAGCTGGCCTTCTCACATTCTTAAAGGTCCATCTTTGGATAAACAGCAGTGTATCTGAGAGTCACTGAATTTGTCAATCTTCCTCTTTCTGGGTTGTGCTTTTAATAAAGCGTCACTTCGCCTTGGGTTATAAAGACACTTTCCTGCTTTGTGTTTATGGGCTGCCAGTTCTCTTTGCCACACAAATTCCTAGGCATGTGGCAGGCAGAGGAGCGGCCCCAAAGGCGCCTGCATCCTCAGCCCTAGAGCCTGTGACTGACCCTCCTGCGGCAGAAGGAACACTCAGGTGGGGCTGAGTGAAGGCCCTGGCACGGGAGAGCATCCTGGGTGACTGGGGGCCCAGGCTCCTCCCAGGGTCCTCACGAGAAGCGGGAGGAGTGTGAGCGGCAGAGAGAGGCTGGGAGAGGCTGCGCTGTGGCTGTGAAGGGGAGGAGGGGCACCGAGCCGAGGGACGTGGGCACCTCCAGACGCTGAGAAAGGCGGGAAACAGGCTCCCCCCAGATTCCCAGGAGGAAGCCGCCTGCCCGCGGCCTGATTTCAGCCCAGTGAGGCCCGCGTCACACTTCTCACCTCCAGAGCTGTGAGAGAAGGCATGTGCTGTTTTAAGCCACCAGGGTCGTGGTGGTTCACGTCGGCGGCCACAGGGCGCTCACAGAGGCCACGGCGTGGACGGCGGGAGGGAAGGCCTCCAGGTCTCACAGCACGCCTGCTGCTCCAGGATTCCTCTTCCTAGACCCTTGACCTGTCATCTTCGCTGGGGTCCTGCAGCTCTGTGGGAAGCCTGGCTTTTGTGAGGGTGGCCCTGGCCTCGGTAGGCCCTGGGTTTTTATCCACCTGCACTGAAACCAGCGAATGCTGCTGGGATCCCGAAGGCGGCTGCACTGAACCTGCGGAGAACGCGGGGGCAGCTGCCATCTGTCTGCTCAGGGGCGCTCCTGACACCTGGCACATCCTTCTGTTTATTTAGCAATTCCTTATTTCTAAAGCAAGTGTCTAATTTTCTCTGTAAAGATCATTTCTCATTAGGTATATTCCAAGATCCGTCTTTCTGGTTGCTAGCATCACAAGGGGCGTAGCTTTGGGAGCCTTGTTTGCTGTGAGCGGCTCACATGAGAAGCGAGATCGGGTTTCTGTGGCTGTGGCTCATCTCCGGCCATTCCGCTCGATCCCCGAGTCACCATGTGGCTCCACCTGGAGACTGGCTTGCTGCTTCTTGCGGAGAATCGTGGCTGTGTGCAGACGGCGCCACGGCGGCTGCGCGTTTTCTTCCTGCCCACGACACCTTTTCCTTCCTCATCTTGCCTCTCTCAGCCGGCAGGCCTTCCCGAGGCGTGCTGAACACACATGGGGCCGGCATGGCACACCGAGTAGGCAGCTCGTCAGAGGCACACTCACCCCTGGCCTCTGCTCTCTCCCCCGGGACACTTGCTTTCCTCACCTCAGGGACGCAGCCGCTGGCCAACTGTGACCCTTAATACCAGCCCCATGTACCCAGGAGGGCAGGGACGTGCCCGCCTCTGGGAGTACCATGAGGGCTGTGACCCCATCGTTACAGGTCAGGTGCCCCATGGCTGCCCCCGGCGGGTGGGAGGGACCCACACCTGCTGAGCGCACCACGGCTGGGCCTCTCACCACGTTCTGACAACATTCACCTTGGACACCAGCACGTCCTGGAAGCCTGACGCTTCAGAGGTAGACCATGCCGAGCTGGGCTCATACAGAGGGAAACTGAGGACCAGGACCCCTTGGTGAATGTGGTCCCATGACCTAGGCCTGAGGCGTCACGACTGGAGGCAACCCTGAGGGGAGGCGGGCTGGCTGGCACACCCTACACACTCCCTGCCTGGTGCCCAGAAAGGGTGGGAGAGGGAAGGGCTCCCTGCTGGTAGTAGCCACTTTGAGCAGACTCCCAGAAGCTAAAGCTCTAAACAGAGCAGTCAGAGCTGGCCCTCTGCTCAGAGGCGGCCATGGCCACTGCAGGCGCGTTCCAGCGTCTGGGCCACATGCAGCATCCTTGTCTGTTTTTTTCGGGGGGGGGTGTGTCTGTTTGGGGTGTGTGTGTATGTCTGGGGGTGCGTTTGTGTTGGGGGGTGTGTGTGTTTGGTGTATATGTGTGTGTGGGGGGGGTGTTTAGGGTGTGTGTGTGTGTGTGTGTGTGTGTTTGTGTGTGAGACTGGGTCTTGCTCTGGTGCCCAGGCTGGAGTGCAGAGGTGCACACATGGCCCACTGCAGCCTCACCCTCCCACCTCAGCTCCTGAGTAGCTGGGACTATAGGTGCAGCCCTTGAGACGCATGGGAGCCCCCAGCTCACACTCCGCTGCTCTGACATGTGCCCACGCCCCAGGGCCTGCCAGGGCCTCCTCTGTACCCTAAGCCCAGGATCTGCTCCCAGGGCAGGCGTAGGCCAAGAGGGTGGTGCATTCTGTGTGCCCAGCCTGGGCACCATGATCCCGGTACAGCAGGGAGGCCCCAGTCCCTGCACACCAGCCCCAACTGAGGGATTGAGCCTGAGGCATACAGGCGTGGCTGAGCTGGGACTTCTTAGAAATGAGAATGAGAGGGGCTGAGAAAGGAAGAAGGAGAAGGGGCGCAGTCGGTGAACCGGCAGCTGAGCGGCCAGGGCCTCGCACTGGCTCCCTGGGGACCTCCAGGGCCCTTCCAGCAAGGAAGCCAGCCTGATTAATTTTTTTTTAAAATTGTAAGTAGAGACAAGGTCTTCCTGTGTTACACTGGCTGGTCTCAAACTTCTGGACTCAATGGATCCTCCCGTCTTGGCCTCCCAAAGTGCTAGGATTACAGGTGGGAGCCACTGCGCCCAGACTCACAACTGCTCTTCTCGATTCTGGGGGAGGAGGCACTTCTAATGACCTCCACCCCATAGTGTCTACTTGTGCGAGATGCCCTGCCCTGGCAAGAAAGCCACTGGATCGGATTCTTACAAAGCCCGGCCTCTGGCTGCTACAGGCACTGGCTCCTTTCAGGAGACGCCCAGTGAGTGTGGGAAGGCAGCGGTGCCAGGCCCGGCCCCTCGGGGACTGACCTTCTGCGCCCTCGGCCTCCCGGCCGTGTGGCAGTGACTGCGGCTCCTCCTCCTCCTCCTCGGGGTCGGCCTCCGGCCCGGCCTCCTCCTTCACACCGCCCCCGGCCTCCTCCAGGAGTGCCCCAGCCGCACCCTCCCCTGGGGACTTGGGGTCTTCGGGCTTGGGCTTCTTGGGCTGGCTCCGTTTCCGGTGAGACCTGGAGAGGGAGGTTTATCAGGCAGGAGGGGAGACCAGGGAGGGAAGGGCCTCTGGTCCGTGCACTCCGTCTGGCAGCACGCAGCCCCGCCCACCCCAGAAGAATGCCCAGCAGCAGGGAGCCTCCCAGCTGCAGGCCGGGGATGAGGGGAACCCTGGGTGGGGTTCTGCTCTCGGGGGGCAGGAGCTGTATGGGAGGAGAGGCCGAAGGGAGACAGGGCAATGGACGCGGTGGGGACGGTGTCAAGCGGGGGACGCTGATGACAGCTGGAGATGGGAAGCCGACTGACACCAGGTGGGATGACGGGCGGGACGGGGCGGCAGGAGCCGCATGTGCCATGGGACACAGACACGGAGTGTGAGCTCCGCAGGAAACAGCGCTCATGGAAAATGCCTAGACAACAAACGGAACGAGAAGGACACTTACGACAGCCCCGGCCTTTTGGTCTCTTTCTTCCTTTCTAGACTTGGTTTCCTCTCCTCCTCAGTCTTTCTCCAGTGTCTGCTTTCTTTCAGACTAATTTGTCTAGAATGTAAATTTCAGGGGGTTTTTCTCTAGGACTTCTGCTCCACTCCCCAGGACACCTGGTCCTGGGCACCTGGCTCTGTCCCCAACTCCCTGGGTCCTCTCTCTGCAGCCCTTGAGACGAATGGGAGCCCCCAGCTCACACTCCACTGCTCTGACCTGTGCCCACGCCCCAGGGCCTGCCAGGGTCTCCTCTGTGCCCTGAGCTCAGGATCTGCTCCCAGGGCAGGCGTGGGCCAAGAGGATGGCGCATTCTGCATGCCCAGCCTGGGCACCATGATCCCGGGGTACAGCGGGGAGGCCCCAGTCCCTGCACACCAGCCCCAACTGAGGGATTGAGCCTGAGGCATACAGGCGTGGCTGAGCTGGGACTTAAAATGAGAACGAGAGGGGCTGAGAAAGGAAGAAGGAGAAGGGGCACAGCCGGTGAACCTGCAGCTGAGCGGCCAGGGCCTCGCACCGGCTCCCCCAGGACCTCCGGGGCCTTTCCAGCAAGGAAGCAAAAGCTTTTTGCAGATGGGGAGGGGGTGGCTCTCAGGGAGCTCAGGCAGAAGCCGGGACTGCAGAGAAGCCGAGGCCTGGCGGGTCACTAGTGCCTCCCGAGGGCAAGTGATGTTGCATCTCCTCCAGGCCCACCCCTGGGCTGCCCCACGCCCTGGCCTGACCAGGGCCCTCCCTAGGCCATGAGCTTGAGGCCACACAGCCCAGCTCCCCAGCTGCCTTTCTCCCCTTCCCCACTTGAGATCCAGACACGACAAGCCTGCCTGCCGCCAAGCAGAGCTGGGAGTGCCAGCTATTCCGGGACAATTGCCAATGCCAGCTGTGGCTTCTAGGCCCTTCCTGTGTCTACTGTCCCTGTGAGTTCAGACTCGGACACCTCAATCCCACAGGGGTCCCTGTGGCAGCTGCCCCTCCAAGAACCAAGTGGTCAGCAAGGTGGGGCGGGCCCGCCAGTGGGGCTTCCATCACCAGGACCAGCTTGTCACTGCCTGGGCAAGGCTGTCACATGGGCCAGCAGCAGCCCACGCTCCCCCAGGACCCTTGGACCTGACCCCTGCCCACCGCTGCTCCCAGCCACTCTGCCCGCCCTGTGCTCCATGCTGGCTTCTGGGGCGCCTCCTCCAGGAAGCCTTCCTAGAACAGTAGTCACTGCCGGCCCTCCTTGCTCTTCAACTGCCTGACTTGCTAGAATCAGTGCTCCCCGATGTCTGCAGCATGGCCCACCACGATGACTCAAGGCAGAAAGCGGGTGGACCGGAGGCATGGCATCACACAGCATGGTGCACACGAGGTCGCTGCGGGGCAGCAGGGCGGAGGCGGGAGGCAGGCAGGGGCGGGCGTGGGGCCAGAGTCACTAACACAGGGAGCAGGAGGTGGGTGGGGTACACGGGGGCTGCCCCTGCCCTCCAGGGAACATTCTCCACCACAGCAGCCAGAGGACGGCTCTGGGCAGGCAGCCTCAGCCTCCACTCGGGGGCTGGGGAATTTCTGGGTGCCTGCTGCACATGGAGACAGTGGGCTCAGGAGTAGGGAGCTTCAGAGTGGCACTGGGGTGCAACTGGCTCTTGTCACCACTGTGGTCCCGAGGCGGGTTGCCCTCCTGGTCTGGGAATGCCCAAGGGCTGCAGGGCCGGGATGCCACAGTGGGGCTGCCCTGGTCCCAGACAGCACCAGCAGAAGGGAACCCCCCACTCCACTCACCTGGCTCCGCAGCCCCTTCTCCCACCCACTGCAGTCTCTCCCTCCACCCCTACCCTAAAAACCCGCCAGAGAGGTCACTCCTGACCACGGCCCTCCCCTCCTACAGCTGACCAGGGGCACCCCCACGGCCCTCAAGCCTTACTGTGCCTGACCCAGAGGGCCCCCGGCCTGTCCTGGTGCCCAACACCTACTGGGCTCAGGGCTCTGGGACCTGATCCCTGCAGCGCAGCCCTTCCCTGCCCACAGCAGCGCCAGGCTGAGACCCCCGGGCTCCACACTACACGGAACTGGGGAGAGCTCAAGTCACAGCAGCAGCAAGGGGAGCGTGGCCCACGGCAGACGGGCATCCATCACTTGGGGTATCTCCAGGGTCCTAAGAGCACTCCTCTTCCCGACCCTGACGCCTTCATCCCCCTTCGTGTCTCTGCAGTAGATGATGCTTGTTTCTGGATCTGGCTCCTGGCACAGGCACTGAGGCTGTGGCCATCCTCGCCAGCCTCCACGACCATCCCCTTCTCTGTCTGCACCTGCCACCATCTTCCATTGCTGCCAAATTCCACATTTACGCTTTTATGCCCCATAAACATTGTGCATTCATGAGCTGCAGAGCAACTTGGGCTGCACTCCCCGCCCGCCCTTCCCGGGGTCTGGAACTGGCCTCCTGCTTTGGATGCTTAGCTTCCTTGGTATCTCTGAGCTCCCTGCCATTGCTCTTAAACTCCTGCTGTGGCCTCCTATGCAGGGTGCCCCCCACTCCCCAGTGACACCCCTGGGGGTCTTGGTTCCTTCTTCCATGATCTTGAGACTCGCCTTGACTCTCCTGGGTTAGCTCTTGTTTCCTCAGTCCCATGGCTTTCTTGGTTTACATCCTTGTTTATCTGGAGCACATCCTGCAGCAGCTTCCTGAGAAAGGAGGTGGAATCCCAGACTCTGCATGTCTAAAAAGATCCTTATTCTCCTCACACGTTTCTTGGCAATTTGGCTAGGTAAAGGATTTGGGAAGAATATTCCTCTTTTGACTTTTGAAGGCCTTGTTCCTTTGTCTTTTAGCTTGATGAGGCATCATGACTGTAAATCCAGTGCTAATAGGGTCTCCTGTTCTTCTTAATTTTTTTTTTTTTTTGACAGAGACAGGGCCTTGCTATGTTGCCCAGGCTGACCTCAAACTCCTGGCCTCAAGTGATCTTCCTGCCTTGGCCTCCCACAGTGTTGGGATCACGGGCGTGAGCCACCTTACCCAGCCCCGGTCTGGTGAGTTGTTTATGTGATCTGTTTGCTCCAGAAGCTTTCAGGGTCTTTTGTTTCATCCAGGAGTTGTGAAATTTCACAGGGATGCATTGTGTTTTGCGTAATTTCCATCCTTGGGTAGACTTTTTAACCTGGAAATGCGAAGTCTTTGGGTCCTGGGACACTTTTCTCTTTTACTGAAACTCCTGTCAGGGACTGGATTTCCTAATCCTTCCTATCTTCCAACTCTTTCTGTCTGTGCTGTGGGAGGGGCTTCCTCGAGCACCCCCCAGTCCACAGTGGGGCTTCTCTCTTCTCTGGATGGTAACAGCCGAGAGCCACTTGTCCCGGGAACTTTCTTCTTCACGGCGACGGCAGAGACCCGGCACCGCTCCAGGGCCCTGGGTTCACTGCATTCTCTTTCTGCGGAGCTCTGCCTTTATCTGCTGTGCAGGCCCTGCCTTTGTCACGGGAGCGCAGCCGCCAGTGTGTGGGGCCCCACGGCCTTTTGTCCTTCTGTGTGCGGTGCTGAGCCGTGTGTGAGCTGGGCCTGGTGAAGGCAGTGGCCTGTGACTCTGGGGGAGCCCCAGGATCAGCATCTGTGGCTTCGCTCCACTGGGCCCCTTTGTTCTCTGGGAGAGGACCCTGGCTCCTCTCATCTGTCTCTTCTGGCCTTGGGGGTGGGTGAGACTGTCAGCCAGGCCCCACTGCCCACCCCAGGAAGGCGCCTCCCTCTGCCCAGAGCCCCCCACCATTTTCTGCCGGTTCCCCCCACACCCTGAGCCCCCAGGAGCTGCCCACATCTGCCCGCTGTGTCTTTCTGCAGCCCCGTGGTGCGGCCCAGCCGCTCCTTGCCGGCTGTCCTCCCGGTTGCTGGCCTATGGCGTCTCCTGCCCACCCTTCCCTTCTTTTCAAAGCCTGCAGACGTGCTCAGCTGCCACTAGCCCCTCTCCTGCTCTCTGTACTTCACTCCCTGGTGTTTCAGGAGAGAGTGGAGATAAACAGGCACTTAGCCTGCCAGGCTTAACTGGACACCCCAGGCTCATTCCTGCGCGCCAAATGTCGGCGGTAGTCCAGGTAACTGCACAAGGCGGAAGCAGGTGTCCTTCACAGCTCGCATGGCAGGAGGTGGGGTGGACGGCCTCTGACGCCGTCACCAAGTAACACTGGGCACCTGCAGCCCCCAGGGGGGGACCATCAGCTCTCCGTGCTGCGCTGGCTCAGGGCTTCTCACAGGGCAGGGAGGAGTGGGGCTGCCCCAGCCTTGGCCCCAGGCTTAGAGGCAGCTATGAGGGCAGCCCCAGACTGAGCCCTCAGACCCAGCCCTCCACCCCTACCCACTGACCCAGTGCTCCCCGCCCCAAGACTAGACCCTGTGCTAAGGAATTACACCTTTGGGAAACTGAAGGGCTGCTCTAGGAAAGAGACAGGAGACAGCGAGAGAGTCCCTGAAGCTACAGGTGCCCTGCAGGGGCCAGTGGGCCCCTGTGCTCATGAGGTTCTGTCCCCGAGGGCTGAGGTCCCTGTCGGCAGGGAGGGCTCAGGAATGCAGCCCGGGTGTGGCAGCCCCCGTGGGGAGTCGAGGCCAGGTGGTGTCCTGCACCGGCTCGGGGGCGACAGGCCAAGGCAGAGCCATGCCAGGCAGCACGGAGCTCGGAGGGGTGGGGGAGACAAGGCCTTGGCCTAGCAGGCTCACAGGGCAGCAGTGGGCAGGGAGGCTGTGGTGAGGCGGGTGCACAAATGACCTGCTGGGAGCTCACACCTGCTGGAGCACGTGTACGTGGAAAGACCCTGCATGGACGAGCGTGGCGTGGATGCCGTAGAGCACTGAGAGGGCTCCAGCCCAGGCAGGGAGCCAGAACGCACGGCGCCACCACGAGAGGGGCGGGTGTGGGCGCCACCAGGAGCCAGGCTGCAGTATTAGGTGACCCATTAATCAGGGAAGTATACAAACAGCCTCTAACACTCGACCAACAAGATTTAGCTCTGGAAGAGACCCATGTAAGGCCGTGAAGTGGGAGCAGACTGTGTCCTCTGAGCTCAAGCAGCTGTGCCGAGCCATCCGCACCCCATGGGGACCTGGTAAACACATGGGGGCCCTCCCACAGCCATGCCGAGAGCAGGGAATTTTGGACCCCACTGGGGTGAGAGCATGGCACCCACCCTGATGCCATCCCTTGGTCTAGGGCTGGAGTTCCCACCCGGGAGCACTGGGTGATGTCTGGGGACATTTGTGGTTGTCACAACTGGGGATGCTCCTGGCATGGAGTGGGTGGAGGCCAGCGAAGCTGCTCAGCACCCTTCAGGGCCCCGGAAGCTCCCCACGAACCCCATCAGAGAAGGATCCAGCCTGTGTCCACAAGCCCCTCATCTGGGAGACAGAGCCAGTCTACTGCGTCTCCCCACCCAGCCAGAGCCACAGATGCTCGGACGGGGCCACCCTGGCCCCAGGACACGCCCTCAGGGAGGGAGCCTGGCTCAGGGGAGAAGGTGAGCCCTGCAGAGAGGGTCCCTCGGGTAAGGGGCCAGTGCAGAGGCTCTTCTGAGAACCAGCCACCTCCCTGGCGGAGGGAGGACAGTAGACTTGGGCTTTGAAACGTGAGTCACTCATCCGCCTCTCCAGAGAAAAGCACCCCCATGACTTAAAAAAAAAAGCAAAAGAAAAAAAATCAGCCTTGTTTTACATACTGGAGGCTTTAAAGAAAATTACATCCTTGGGAAGCTGACTTCATTTGTTATTCAGGTTCGCTGCTGGGTGAAGGCAGCCCCCAGGATGGCGGTGTGGGCGGGGACAGGAGGGGGGCTCCCGGGAGGAGCAGGTCGTGACTAGGAGCAAGGGGTGGCTGGGGCAAGGAGGCCAGGCTGTGCAGGGACTGGTTCTGGGGGGTTCACTTCCTGTGTGCAAAGAAGGTTCCTCACAGGAGTGCGCACAGGAGATGCGCAGCGGCTTCCGCGTCTCCTCCCGGCAGGCAATTTAGATGGCCTCTAGTCCCATTTCACTCCGGGAACCACAGCGCCTGTTTATTGGCAATCCACTCTGTTGACCAATTAGCCTGAGCCACAATCAATTAACCATTATGCAAACAGCATGTCCAGCCTGGCCTGGGAGCTGGGCTGCACACGCTGTGCCGGGTTGGTGGGGGCTCTTCATGAGGAGCACGCAGGACGCAGGAAATCAGAAGGCGGATAACAAGAGCCAGAGAGGCGGATTCACCTTGGGGGCTGTCGGGAGGGGCAGCGTAAACACGGGGCGGAGGGAACATTCCCCGAGAGAGGCCGCAGGGTGGGGAAGACAGAGGAGGCTGAGGCTTAGGCCCAGACTGCCCAGGAGTCCCAGACAAGGACAGATGGATATGTGGAAAAAGGTGGCCCCCGACTAGGACAGAAGGTTCTGGACCAGCAGTGACTTTTCAGAAACCAGTTCCGAGGTCTGTTTCTGCAGAGCGTGGCGGGGGCCAAGGTAGGGGTTCCACCCCACAAAGCTGAGCCGCCCCCAACCTCGGTGCTCAGTGGCTGGGTCTCGAGTGGGCACCGTCCATGGCCAGCTGGGACAGGATCAGGCCAGCAGTGACTGGACAAAGGGAAGGGGAGGTCGCCCCCACACTGGGGCCACCACGATTGGCCGAAGACCAGCCCTGCCAGCAGCCTGTCTAGGTACAGCCCACAAGCCAGGGACAGTGTTTATGTGTTTTTTTTCCCTGAATACACAAGGTCTTGCTCTGTCCTTCAGGCTGGAGTGCTGCAGTGCAATGCTGGCTCGCTGCAGCCTCAACCTCCTGGGCTTGAGTGATCCTCCCGCCTCAGCCTCCTGAGTAGCTGGGACCACAGGAGGACACCACCACACCCGGCCAGTTTTTAAATTTTCTGTAGAGATGAGGTCTCACTATGTTGTCCAGGCTGCTCTCAAACCCCTGGACCCAAGCGATCTTCCTGCCTCGGCCTCCAACGTGCAGCGATTACAGGTGTGAGCTACTAAGCTTGGCCGATGGTCACATTTTTAAGTAGCTCAAAAAAGGAAATTCTCCTATTTGGTAGCATGTGAACGTTATCAGATCCAGGTTTCAGGGTCTATAAATAAAGCTGCATAGACACAGCCATGTGCATTTCTTCGCTGTCTGTCATCTGCAGGGATCTTGACTTGCCATGCGGAGTGGACAAGTGGAGACACAGGAGGTCTGGCCTGCAAAGTCGCCATGTCACAAATGTTTGCTCTCCGGCCCTTCCCAGGAGGAGTGGGCTAAGTCCACTCTGTGCCGTTCCTCCACCACCACCGGCTCCAGCTCCAGCTCAGGGGATTCCTGAATGTTCCTTGGGCACCAAATAGGAGTGAAATCTGTCAACAATTGTGCCGAGGGCAGCTCAGAGGCCTGGAAGCCTGGACGCTTCCCAGAGGAGGGGTGGGGAGGCCAGCCTCGCCTTCACCCTGGGCGTGAAGTGGATCTTCTCGGCCAGGACCTGCCTCAGTGTCCCCACGGCCTCTTGCAGTCAGAGGCCAAGAGGCTACAGATGCTCTGCCCTCTCTTCCCAGCAGATACCAGACCCTAGCTGGGAGGGTCTGTGCGGCAGTGGGGACCCGGCTGTGCAAGGAGGGGTTCTGAGTAGGAGGAAGGAGGAGGGCATCCAGGGTCATGCCGGGGGGCCGGCTTCAGCAATCCTCGCCACGATCTCCAATCCAAGAAGCACCTTTACACCAAAGGAGCAGCCGCAGACACAGAAAGGAAGGGGCCCCGAGGCCCACCTGATGCCCCTGAGTCTTCGCACGGGATCCGCCCGCTCTCGGCACCGGGGAGGGCCCTAAGTAGCCCAACAGTAGAAACGTGGGGACAGAGAGGGACAGGGACCTACATGGCCTGGTGACTCTGCAGAAGCAACGGCGCAGGGCCTGGGGCCACCGAGGGTCAGCCTCCTGGTGGGGACGTGACAGGAGTGTGGGAGCCCGTGTGTGTGAGCAGCAGGGACACGGCCCGCTGGAGCAGGGCCTACCCCCGCCCACAGCAAGGCGAGGCCTCCAGAAAACACTGTGCCTCAGACGCAAAGAGAAACAGACAGAACAGGAAGAGGGGGATGAACGAGGAGGTGGGGCGGGAACCGGAAGCGAGGAGTGGGACACGCCTGGAGCTCCTGCTGGTGGGAAGGGCCGGGGCCACCCACCATCACGCCGGGCCAGTCACGAGGCAGCCCCTTGGGAACTCACCTGCGGAGGAGCTTGGCCTTGAGCGAGGCCCGGGACGCACTCCAGGAGCTCAGTTCGGGGCTGGTGAGCGCCGTGGGCCGTGTGTGGTCCAGCACCGTGAGGTCCTTGCCCTGCTTCCACAGCTCGTAGCGCTCAGGCTGGAGGATGCGCACGAACACGTCCATGGAGATCTTCACCATGTCCTTCCGGCACGTGCACTGTGGCAGAGACAGGCGCCTGAGCCCCTGCGCCGCACCCCAGAGCAGGTGGGGCCGTGTGTGGTCCAGCACCGTGAGGTCAAGTGATGGCACCCTCCCACGCCCCATCCCACCGCTGCGCTTTCCGCTTCTAGAACATTTTTCTTTTCAAGACAGGGTCTCACTCTGCTGCCCAGGCTGGAGTGCAGTGGTGCAATCATGGCTCACCGCAGCCTCAACCTCCCAGGCTCAAGCGATTCTCCTGCCTCAACCTCCCAAGTGGCTGGGACTACAGGCACCCACCACCATGCCTGGCTGATTCTTAGGATAATTTTTAGAGATGGGGTCATGCTTTGTGGCTCAGGCTGGTCTTGAACTCTTGGGTTCAAGTGATCCTCTTGCCTCAGCCTCCCAAAGCCCTGGGATTACAGGTGTGCACCACCACTCCTGGTCTGCTTCTAGAACTTCTATCACAAGTCAGGAGATGGCATTCCCCCACTGTGAGTCCCTGGTCTGCCTTAATGGAGCTGGAACAACCCAAGAGCAGGCATCCAGGAGAAACAGGGGCTGGGCACATGGCTCGACAAGGGACCTGAGAGTCAGGACTGGGCACCGTGCCACATACAGCTGTCCAGAGACCAGCAGGGTTGAGGTGCTCATGCCTCCCGTTGGTTCAAGCAGAACGCCTCCAGGTGGGTAGAAATGGATGTGGAGTATTTTACGATAGCACTCGTTCCAAGAGGGCTGGGAAGAGGGGAAAGGATAGCAGTCCCCAAACAGCTGAGAGCCAAGAGGAATCCCGGAACGTGACAACAGCCCTCCTCAGGGGCCTCGCTAGGGCTATGGCAGCCCATAGGCTCTTGCAGCCTCACCAGACTGCCTCCATCTTGCAGGGCTGGAGGGATGCCAATGTGACCGAAGAAGGGGCTGAGGGTCTGGGAGGCTCAAGGACTCACGTGCCACAGGCTGCGGCCAGCCTGCCTGGGGTGTTGCAGGAATGGAGCAAACACCCGACAGGATGGCCCCTTGAGTTTGTGAACCTCAGGCGAGTGGCAAGGACGAGCTGAAGTCCCCTCCGGCTGCCTCCCGGGCAGACCTGCCGCTCTCACGCCCTCAGCCCTTCCCAGGTCACTGTTCTCGGCGGCTCTGCCGCTGCATCACTTTTGTCACACTGGGCACTGCGAAGGACGTTCCACAGGTGACCTGGTGACCCTCAACATTTCAGGGGCTTCGAAGCCAGTGCCCAGAGGGCATGAACCCAGACGCCCAAGTGGCGATTCCCACCATGGTACTCAGAACCCAGGAGGCGGCCAGGAAGCTCTGGTCTGTCGCTTACTCACTGGGACAAGGCTGAGATGGGACTGGAAAAACACCAACCTCCAGAGGAAGGGGGAAAGGGCAGGGCTGGCAAACAGCGTCACACAGGCCCAAACCCCAAGTGTTTTCAGCTTTGAGAAACTCTGCCGCGCCATACCTCAAAAGCATCACAGACAATGTGCAAATGCACGCACACAGGTGTGTGTTAATAAAACTTTATTGACAGTCAGGCATGGTGGCTCATGCCTGTAAACCCAGCATTTTGGGAGGCCGAGGTGGGCGGATTACAAGGTCAAGAAATCAAGACCATCCTGGCCAACAGGGTGAAACCCTGTCTCTACTAAAAATACGAAAATTAGCTGGGCGTGTTGGCGTGCGTCTATATTCCCAGCTACTCGGGAGGCTGAGGAAGGAGAATCGCTTGAACCCGGGAGGCGGAGGTTGCAGTGATCCAAGATTACACCACTGCACTCCAGCCTGGGCGACAGTGTGAGACTCCATCTCAAAAAATAAAATAGAAAAATAAAAAATAAATAAAATTCATTGACAAACACAGACCAGGGCCAGATTTGACTCACAGGCAGCATTTTGGAGACTCCTGGTCTAGACTCTAGAAGACAAAGTAGCCCCTGGGAGTCTCCGCAGCCATAATGAAGGGCCATGCAGAAGCTCTGGGGGGTTGGGGGTCCAGAGGCACGCTCCCCTCCCCAAGGGGACACAGACCTTGTCTCCTGCTGGGGAGAGACAGGCCCAGGGACATGTGCTAGACACAGGCTGCCTGACCTCTGTCAGCCCTCACCTCAGTCTCGGAAATCCACGTGGAACTTTCTGCCTCTCCATCAATCAGGCACGGGAGAAGTCCGTTTCCAAACATCATAAGACACTCCTCTGTTTCAAGTACCTGTCTTGCTGCCACCACCCGTGCTCAAAGGGATGAAGGACACGGGAAGGGAAAGACGTCATTCAACTCGACTATTCCCTTGCCCTGACAAACCTTTCCAGGCGGCCCACACTTTGCTGGAGACACTGACATATTTACGACCCCGAATCTGAGGCTTTGGGGTGGGGGGCAGGCGGAAACCTTCGTGTGGCATTTCCCGCAGCTTCTGCCTCCCCATCTTCCCCGGTCCCAGGGGCAGCCACGGAACCTTCTGCTAGATCCGGGAGCAGGGACTTGGGAACAGTTGAAGCCCGACCACGCCGAGCAGGAGGGAATATTTATGGCCAAGCGATTCCCAGCAAACTCAATTCATTTAATGAAAGATTCTGCGGGAGAGAAAGGCTGGTGGTGTCATTTGGCCGCAGAGTGGTGGGAGCACAGATGGTGCCCACTTTTCAGACTCCTGGCCGGGCCAGCCGCCCCGGCATCCCCATCGACAGCAGCCTAGGGGATTTGTATTGAGTGGCTTTGCAACTGTGTCTCCTTAAGTAATTAAAAAAAGCACCTGTGTGCACCCACGGAGGGGACAGGCAGACGTGCTCCACGGAGCGCATCGCCACGGCCTGGAGTCCAGCCTGAACCCCCTCGCCCAGCCGGGGCTGGCCCAGCTCCGGACGCGTTCCCTGCCCTGCGGGCTGATGCCACTGCCAGGACGAAGCTGCTGGTGCCAGCCCGCCCATGGCTGGACTAGAAGGAGGGGCAGCTGGGAGCATTCCTGCGAGTCTCCATGTGGCTCTGCAGGGAGCTGGGGAGCCAGGGTACCCAAGAAGGAAACAGGGGGAAAGAGGCAAGGCCAGGGGGTCACAGCGAGGGAAGCACAGCCTCAAGGAATCGAGGACAGAGGGTGGTCACTTCTCAGTGCTGGGCAGCTTGGCAGGGCCACAGTGCAGGAGAGGAACTCGCTAGGGCCATGAGGAGACCCAGCTCCCCTGAGCTACAGCCTTCTGCTGAATGCCCAGCCCCCACCGCGGCCACCAACTCCGGCCTCGTCTGCGCGCCTGCAGGAGCCACGTCCCCCGACAAGGGTGAGCCGGGCACGTCAGGACTTGCTGGGCTGTAGTGCTGCGGCTGGGAAGGGCTCGGCGCAGGCGGGAGGGAGCCTCGCTGCAGAGTCCTCAGACAGGGCAGACCTCGCTGTCTGCTTTCATTCTTTTCATTAGCGAGGCCCCGACTGTCCTCACCACAGCCCTGCCCAACTCCCCACTCTCTGGGACACGCGTGTCTGCAAGGCCACGCGGGAGTGACTGGAGGGGACAGATCCTGCCTGCTCCAATTCCTGCTTCCCGACTTGGCAGTCCCCCATCAGCACTCACGACAGAGATGGAAGGCGCCCTCCAGGGGAATATGGCCGTGTCATTAGTTTCTGATGGAGAAATCAGGAACAAACAGGGCAAGAGGAGGCCTGCACGGCCCCCCCAAGGCCTGAGCACGCCCCAGGGCCCCGTGTTCCACGGTGTGGAACTGCGTGATACACACAGCCACCAGAACCGCATGCACGGGCGGGGCCGCCCCGAGAGCCACTGGAGAAGCTGTGCGAGTCTGACCAAGACAGGGTGGTGGTGCCCCCTCAGTGCTGAGCGGATTCTGAGGACAGGGAGAGGTGCAAGGCCAGGAGGTGGGGACTTAGGTGGGGAATGCAGAGCATGAAGCCCCCACCGCCGGCCAAACATGCCACGTTACCTACGGGTCACAGCCCCAAGTTGCCCTGCCTTGGGATCAGCCTCTCATCTATGGCTTGGGCCTGCCAACTGCAGCCCTCGGCCCCCATCACTCTCCCCAGCCCGAAGATCCTGGTCTCACTGCTCTGGCCTGGGCTCGAACCCATGAACTTCTTATTCCCAGGTGAGGCCAGCAGAGCGGAGCCTCAAAGTAAGGCCACCCCTGTGGATGCCCCAGACGCCAAACAGAACCGGGTTCTTGGACAGCGCTCCCGTGAAGGGGCAGCGTGACCACCTGCCAAGTGCACCTCAGGGGCTGGAGAGCGCCGCTCACAGGTGAATCAGCGAAGGTTCACAGCACTCCCGCACGCAGGAGACATGCGATGCCCTAACCACCGACGGCAGAGGGAGAGGTGGCTGCTGGGTCCTGCAGAATCACCGAGAGGAGGAGGGTGGGTCCACATCACAACCCCCAGTCGGCCCCCAGCGAGGGTGGAGCAGACACTGGCAGCCTCAGGAGGACGCAGGGAGGAGCCAAGCAGCTCCACAGAGCCTCGGATGACAGGCGGAACTTTGCACACTCCAGGCAAGCTCGTCCCTAACCTCCCCCTGCCAGCGATCTCACGCAAGGAAGGAAGGAATTCAAAGACATCCTTTGCTTTTATATTGAAAGACAAGCACACTTGCACGCGCGCGCACACACACACACACGATTCTAACCAAACCATTCAACCATCGTGCACAGATTAAATAAATGATAGATTCGTGTAACAGGGTGGCGTGCGCTGGGAAGACGTAGTCTACAGGCCCCTTTCAATGACAGAAACATCCTCGGGACTGTCTGTTATCTAAAGACATACAAAATGCATGGTGAATACAGCAAGACCCCGATTATGGACAAGGGTCTTTAAAGACAGGGAAATGCATCCACACACTAACTGTGGTTCTTTCAATGGTGGGATTAAGCACTTCCATGCTACTTATTTCTCTAAATCTCTTTATTGAGAAGGCATATCATCTAAGGTGGGCCCATGGGCCACATCTGGCCTGCCACTTGTTTTTGTGAATAAAGTTTTATTGGCACACAGCCACACCCATTCTGAGCTGAACATTCAGGAAGGGGAATGCAAAGCTGCAAACAGTCACTATCAGGTCCTTGACAGTTAAATTTGGGCTGGCTCAAATGGTGGCTCACACCTGTAATCCCAGCACTTTGGGAAGCCGAGGCAGGAGGATCGCTTGAGGCCAGGATTTCAAAACGGGTCTGGGCAACAAAGTGAAAGCCTGTCTCTACAAAAATTTTTTTAAAAAATTAGGTGAGTGTGGTGGTACACACCTACTGTCCTAGCTACTTGGGAGGCCGAGGTGGGAGGATCACCTGAGCCCAGGGCGTCGAGGCTGTAGTGAGCTGTGATCATGCCACAGCACTCCAGCCTGGCTGACAGATTGAGACCCCGACTCAGAATAAAAAGCTTGCTGGAGCCTGACGTAAGCCATGAAGTCACTTTGGTACTGTAACTTGCAGTGTAACAACCTCGGGGTACATCATATCCCACAGAGCAGCTTCAGCACTAGGGGAGCAGTCATAGGTGTGTCTGTGTAAACATGGGCAGCAGTGCCATTTCTTGCTGAACATGGCGGCCGCGCACACCCCACCACTGGCTTCCAGGCCTCTGACTGCCCCTGCTGGGAAGCGGCCCAGCACCAGGCACGGACAGGCCCAGCCTCCCGCTCTGCCCCGAGTCCTGTGCCCGCAGCACCGTGGGCCCAAGACAGCCACACGCTGTGGGCACACTGCCCCCAGAACCCAGGGGCAGCTCAGGGAGCCAGGCCCACTGCACCTCAGCCTCAGGGGGGCCTGGACCCTGTTGCCTAGATGGAGCCTAGAGGGTGTGACTCTCCCGGCCTCACACCTGACCCAGCTCCAAACTCCCAGAGGCCACGGACTTTGCACATTCCTGCTGGGACGGCCCCAGTTGTCTTAACGAGCCCAGACACTTCCAAACGGGAGAGAACAGCAACTTCGGTCCCTGAAATGATAACTTCGGGACCCAGGAGTCAGGCTCTGGCTTGCCCGGGTTTGCCGAGACCGGCCCAGGGCCTGGGTAAGGGCAGGGGCACGGCCTCAGGAGTGAACTCTTCTGCCTCTCATTTTGGGGGGCGGGGAGGGTGCCCATTTTCTCCCCGAACTCAGTTCCAATACGCTCCACCTAAAAGCAGTCCTATTTTGGAAGCCCCTGCAGGAAACACATGATGTCCGAATCCTGAAAGTGGCATTCCCAGACAAAACCCCTTCCCAGCCAGAGCATCCCTGCACCCGCTCTTGGCCGGGTTCGGAGCCGTCTGCCTCAGAATTGAAAGCACGTTTTAAAGACCTTTAATTTCCCAAGGTTTTAGTTGCTGGAAAAAAGAAAAAAGGTACTAATCTTAGATTAGATTCTGCAATCGTGGCTATAAAACCCAGAGCAAAACGGTTTCCAACTTTTAGCTCCAGAAGAGTCACGTCTCCCATGTCTGAACTACTATAGGCTCTGAATTAATAAGTCTGAATTAATGCAGTTTCACCGTGCAACGCCAGGCTCCTGCCCTGAAGCAGCTCAGTGTAACTGGGACAAAATAAACACACGTGAGAAGCCGGGGGACCCGGGAGCAGAAAGCGGCCTCCTGCCCAGGAGCCGTGCGCCGGCGTGCGTGCTTGTCCTGTCGCTGCCGGGGTGGGGGTGCACGGGCCAGAGTGAGCTCCTTTGCTTCTCGGGGTCCTGACAGTGGGACGCGTCGGCCAGGGATTCGGCCGGCCTCCCTGCCACCCGCACAGCAGCCACAGAACACGTTTTCCCAGACAGGCACCGTCAAGGAGGGCCAGGCTGCAGGCGGACGTGGGGAGGCCCCTCCTCTTGCCCCTCACCCACCCCGTGACGTGCAGGTGGCCGAGCCTCACCAAGGTCTCCGAGAACCTGGTGTGAAGGTGGCTGGCCTGCCCTGGTTCTGTAGAAGGTGGCCGTGCACCCCCATGTCACCTCCTTCAGGATCAAGGCAGGGGGGAAGGGGATCGGGAAGGGAACGGGGTGTGGATCGAGCCTCACAGAGCAGAAGACAGGCCCCCCGAGTGCAGGGCTGTCCCCTGTCCTCCTCCGACACAGTCTCCTAACATGGCTAATGTGAGTCCCCACTGACTGATGCTGCCCTAGGTGCTTAAGAAAACCCTGGGTGGAGACAGGGTCTAGCAGAAGGCTGGACCAGATGTAGAGGCCGCTTGCAAACGGCAGCCCGGGATGGATGACCGCAGCGTTCAGGAGCCCGGGACTACCTTCAACACTGGTGCTGCTGGCTGGACCCTGTTACTTGGAGCCTGGACACCAAGCCAGAGCGCTCTGGGCAGCACGGCCGTCACCTGCCTCTGAAGACTGGCACATCCGACGGCCCGATCTTCCCGACACAGGTCTCAGAGGACCCGCCGCATTGCGAGGAAAATGAGAAAGCAGGCGGGGCTGCTGGTTTGCCTCCGGTTATGCAAAGCAGGGCCGGTGCAGAGACAAATAGATTTCTTTCTTCCAAAGCATGAAAAAAATAGAAATCAGAACGTAGATGGGCTTGGAGCCGGCAGCCGCAGAGCCCAGGGCCTGCTTCAGGACGTCGTGCCAACCGTAATTGGCTCATGTGGTGCCTGCTGCAGACAGCAGGGTAAAGGGTCAGAGAGCCAAGGGGTGGCCAGGCCTGCCCTGGCTTTTCTGGAAGGCTCACCAGCCCCACTGGCAGCAGCGCCTTCCAGAGGGGGTGCCACCAACTGCCCCACACGTCCTGCCCTGCCCTGCCTGCCAGGACACCCCAGGCTGCCCTGCAGGCCATCACCAGGACTGGCCTGTGTGGGAGGGGTGGGGGGGATGGGCAGGCCATCACCAGGAAAGGTGGCTTTGGCTCCACCTTGCACTCCCTGGGGCTTTCAAGTGAAATAAATTTAAGTTTTTCATGGGAATAAATATGAATGCCCAATAAAAGCTGGAGGTCTTCTTACTTAGCACCACCATAGCACCAGACGCACAGAGCTACTCATCAGGAAGGCCGGGGGAGGAAGCGGGAGAGACGCTGACGTCAGGGGCCGCATCCACAGGCCACAGTGGAGCAGGGCTCTCTCCTGCAGGCAGGGGGTGCTGCACCCACCACCCGTCCCTGTGAAGGGAGGGCCTGAGGGGAGCCTCGACTCCCTGCTGTGGTGAGATCCCTCCCAATACCAGACCAGCCAGAGATGGCGAGGGGCCCCAGAGGCTGGGATTATAGGCGCACGCCACCACACCCGGCTAATTTTTGTATTTTTAGTACAGACGGGGTTTCACCGTGTTGGCCAGGCTGGTCTTGAACTCCTGACCTTAGATGATCCACCTGTCTTGGCCTCCTAAAGTGCTAGGATTACAGGTGTCAGCCACCATGTCTGGCAGAAAAGGCATACTCAGAAAGAATTTAAACCTATCATTAATCAGCATCCTCCAAAATAAAAGATACTACATCATGAAAGAAGAGCAGGGCTTCTAACATCAGGAGGACAGAAGAGGGCAGAAATGAAAAACACCAATAAAAACACATCTATAGACAGTTTAGTGAGGGAGCTGAGGAACCCTCCCAGAAAAAAAATCAATACAAAAGACAAAGAGGCCAGGTATGGTGGCTCACGCCTTAATCCCAGCACCTTGAGAGGCCGAGGCGGGAGGATCACTTGAGGTCAGAAGTTCAAGGCCAGCCTGGGCAATGCAGAGAGAACCCCATCTCTACAGAAAAGTAGCCGACATGGTGGCACCGGCCTGTGGTCCGAGCCACTTGGGAGGCTGAGGCAGGAGGATCACTTGAGCCTAGGAGTTCGAGGCTGCAGTGAGCTATGACTGCACCACGGTAGTCTAGCCTGAGACCCTGTCTCGTTCTGGAGTGAGACCCTGTGGCTGCCTGACCATCCTGTGGAGTTTGTTTCTCATTCTGAGTTTCTGCCCTCTCGCTGTGTCCTCCTCTGGTGAAGGGGTGAGGGATTTCTCTGGGGCTCTTTCCTAAGGGCTCTGATCTCCTCCAAGATGGTGCCACCCTCAGGCCCTGTTTTCAAAAGAGAAAAGTCTCAAAACTTTACTGCCTTTCCTTTCTCGAGAAGCCCCTGGAGGGTATGTCCCTCAGAAATGAGGTCCCAGCAGGTGTGGAGGCCAAAGCAGGTCCACCCTGGCCGCTAACCCGGCATGCTGGCTCCCGGGAAGGGCTGAGAGCTCCAGCTCACCTACCGCTCCTTGTAAGAGGCGGTACTTACTGTCAATGCTGCCCTTCGGTCAAACGGCCCTGAGGTTTCCAGGTTTCAGTTGTCCCGCGCACCCCTGAACGACCTTTCCCTATGGTCTCAGCCCTGGGCCTGGGGCTGAGGATGCAGGGACCACCGTCTCGTCTCACTGCTGCCACCCAGACACGGACATGGCTTCTCTTCATCAATCCTTATTACAAGTTTCTCTCTGAGACACTGGGTCCCAGCCTCTTTCTTTGGCCTCTCAGCATCCTTTGACTTTGGGGTAGATCTGCACGGAGCCGCTCATCATGTTTAAAGAGAAAAGAAATGAATGGGCCTCCTGGTGCCCCGCAATCCTCTCCACTGCCCACTGCCACCCAGTGTGTGCCCAGCACTACCGAACTGGAGGCTGGTCTGTGTGACCCAGGTCCCCCTCAAAGAATCGCTGCCAAATGGAAAGGAAGCCGCAGCTGCAGGCTCAGAAACCCGCCTGCGCGCCCCTTGGAGGCAGGGAGGAGGGACATGGCATGTGGGAGCCTGTTGTCTTAGTCCGTTCTTGGAACAAAATACCATAAGCTGGGGGCTTACAAGCGAGCTGCTTATTTCTCACGGTGCTGGAGGCCGGAAGTCCAAGATCAAGGCACCGGCAGGTTTGGTGTCTGCTGAGGGTCATTCCCTGGTTCTTGGCATCTTCTCACTGAGTCCTCCCATGGTGGAGGGACGAGGGAGCTCTCTGGGCTCCTTCATAAGGGCGCTGATCCCATCTACGAGGGCGTCGCCCCGTGCCCTTACTGCCTCCGAGAGGTCCCATCACCCTGGGGAGGAGTGTGATGACTCAGCAGATGACTCTGAGGGGACAGACATTCAGTCCACGGCACCTTTCTAGGGAACTAGGAGGACCCACCTTGTGCTGCCAGGGGCTTCAAATGAGATAATACAAGCAAAGCTCGTAGCCTGGGAAAGGCAGGGCCACCGCGGGAGCAATTCCTGGTATAAAGCAAGACCTGCCAGTCACCTACAAGGGAAAAATAAGCAGTGCAGCTGTTCTCCGGGTCTGAATTCCCAAGCCTGCCACTCTCATCTCAATGCCTGAGATGATGCCCTCTGAGCCATAACGATCCCATGCAAAATGCCTGAAATCCAATCAAACTGGTGGTGTGCTTTCGTAAACTGTAATAAAAAATAAAATAAAAAGCATGCTAAATGCCAGACCTTCCTTTGACACCGCACTGCAAAAGAAATCTACTCCGCAGAGGCCAAGGCCCCTGCTGTTAATGGGGCTTCTACTGACCCTGTGACCTGGAGGCCGCCGCTGCTCCTGCCCTAGCCCAGCCGGGGGCCGTGTCTGCCCCTGCCCCTGCCCCTGCCTCGCTCTGCAGGGCTCCTGCGCTGCACCTGGACAAGCTCTTCTGAAGCCCCTCCCAGCGGGGCTCAGGCAAACATGCAAAAACCTTCCATGCAGCTTGACAACTCCCGACTAACATTTGAGCTCCCCCTGCCTGAGATCCAAAGAAGCTGGGTGCCCCAGGTCCACGATGGCTCCGCTGAACTCAGAGGAGGAGGAGGGTCCACATCTCGCTGGGGGCAGAGGGGCATCACCCTGGCTTGGGACCTCCCACAGGAGAACTCTGAGTCAAAACGGAGACGAAACTCACAGACTTTCTGGAACAGCCAACACCATACCCAGTATCCAGCTCCAGGAGAACAAAAGGGGAGGTGGCCAACAAGCCGTCTGCCTCGAGGCCCAGCCTCCCGCTGTGTCAGTGACAGCCTACGGTCCCTGCTCTGTGCCTTGCCTTTTCCACGGGGCACATGTGGGAAAGGCTCCATCCACACCAGGACGAAGCAGCAGCTCCACCAAGGCCTGCACAGGCCGGGTGCGGCGGCTCACACCTGTGATCCCAGCGCTCTGGGAGGCCCAGGCGGGAGGTCACTTGAGCTCAGGAGTTCAAGGCCAGCCTGGACAACACATTGAGACCCCATCTCTACAAACACTACAAAAAATTAGCTGGGCATGGTGGTACAATGCCTGTAGTCCCAGCTACCTGGGAGGCTGAGGCAGGACTTCTTAACCCCAGGAGGTGAAGGCTGCAGTGAGCTATGATTGCACCACTGCTCTCCAGCCTGGAGATTTTTGAGACTCTGTCTCAAAAAAACAAAACAAAAAACAAAAACATGAAGCCTGGATATGCCAGTTGCATACGCCATTTAGGTGTTTACAGCCTTTTACTCCATATTTAAGAATCCTGTGCACGGTGAGATTGACATCACGGTGGCTTTGGTTACCACTCACCTCCTTCCCTTGGAGACTGTTCTCTGCCAACAGGCACCATCCCCATCACCCGATGGCCGTGGGGCGCCTGCCTCACCCTTTTCTCCCCGCCCTGCTGACTCCACACCACACGTGCTGCCGGCCCATGCCCTTTAAAATACGGACTGTGATGGAGCCACCCTGTGTGGCCCCCCAAGCCCCTCCCTAGCATGGGGTGTTTCCAATCACGTCAGGTTTCCCGCAGCCTTCTCTGAGCTGTTCAGGCAAACCCAGAAATGAGGGGCACTTCCTCCACCAGGCAGGCGCCGCAGCCACACTTGCCATCAACAGCACCAGGCAGGTGCTGCGGCCACACATGCCACCAACGTCACCAGCGACTCAAGTGCAGAAATGCCACATCACACGCAAGTGAGAAACTGGGTTCTGGGCAGGGGCGCTGAGGCCAGCAGGCACCCCAGGGGTCCCCCAGCCCTGTGGAGACCTCGGACCGTGCTGCCCATCCAAGGTGAGACCACTCCACACTGCCAGGAGTCGGGATGGAGGAGGGTTGTGAAGATTCCCCACGCCATGGCCAGGCGCGGTGGCTCATGCCTGTAATCCCAGCACTTTGGGAGGCCGAGGCAGGTGTATTACCTGAGGTCAGGAGCTCTGGACCAGCCTGGCCAACATGGTAAAACCCCGTATCTCCTAAAAATATAAAAATTAGCTGGGTGTGGTGGTGCACCTGTAGTCCCAGCTATTCAGGAGGCTGAGGCAGGAGACAGGCCTGAGGCAGGGAGGCAGAGGTTGCAGTGAGCTGAGACTGCACCACTGCACTCCAGCCTGGGTGGCACAGCGTGACTCTGCCTCAAAAAAAAAAAAAAAAAAGATTCCCTACGCTGTCCACTGGCTCTGTGTGTGTGTGTGTGTCTGTGGCCTGCATTTCCATAACACGAGAACCTCTTCCTAAAACAAGCTCCTTGTGAACCTGACTTTTCTGCAGCCCGAGTGCAGCCTGAAGGACAGCCGGCCCCTTGGGGGACTGCGGATACACACTCTGTCTGCCAGCGGCTGGGGTCTATAGCAGCCACTCTATAGACTGGGGGGGGGGCCTCTGCCGGGGTCTGATTCCCAGGGAAATGCACACACAAGCCACGTGCTCGCCACAAACGCGGCACACACTCAAGCCTGCGGCTGCTGGGGGTGTCCCCAGGCTGAGGAGCCCGCCCTCCTATCAGGCCCTGCCCTGCCCTGCCCGGGCCGGCCCCATGCAATCTGACCCACACTGTGGTGACGTCCAGCACCGAGGCTCGTGGGCCCCCCGCTCTCAGTGCAGGAGCTTGGCTGGCAGCATCATCGCAGGACCCTGGCCACCTGCAGGCACAGTGGGCTACTGCCGCTGCCTTGGAGACCAGGGGGCTCACCTGCCACCTTTCCCTGACTCAAACAGCACTGAGCTTTCACCAGAGGCCATCTCTTTTTAAAGCCTGAACAGATACTAGAGTCTGCTCATGTAAAACAGCAGAGTGGCAGAGAGGAGACGCAGCCACTAGCCTAAAGAGAACATTAAATGTGGTCCAATAAAATCATCAACCCAAACAGCATCTGACCACAGGGATCACGAACGCTCTCGTCAGCTGCGGCGCCAACTCCCAGCCTCTGATCTGGGAACCAGGGCGGAACATCTAGGACGACGGAGCCACCAGCAGGTGGTTCCAGAGCCGACGGCGACAGACACTGCGTGGCTGGTGCTTGCCCTGCTGTGGACGGGGATGGCTACGGGCGGCGGCCTTAGAAGCAGCGAGCCCGGTGTGAGGACGGTGCAGCATCTCACAGCTGCCAACGCAACAGCTATGGCTCGACAGGTCCCAACCCTCTGGCCGCCCTGCCCCGCCCCCGGCTGCGGACCCCTCTACGGGACACCTCAGCAGTGCTGCAACAGGACTGTCTGCGGTGACGGCGGTGACCTGCACCTATGCTGCCCAGGACACGGCCGCCAGCCCACCTGGCTATGAGCAAGGGCTGGACCCACAACTGGCCCAGCTGAGGGGTGGAGGGCTCATCCTATTTCATTTTGGTTAATGGATAAGGTGCAGTGTGTGGTCCATGGCTCCCACACCAAACGGCAGGCTCTGACGCATCTGGATGCCACACCCAGTCCCGCTCCTTCTCCCTTACCACCAAGCACTCACACGCCCAAGTCTCTGCCCCTCCCCATGCCCCTACCTCTGTCTATCATCAGGTCCTGCAGGCACCATCCCTAAAATGCAGGCCCATGCCATTCCCTCTCCCCATGCCCGCCTAGACAATGGCCATCCCCACCGGGCTCCCTGTCTTCCCCAGCTCATGGCAATGAAACCTAACTTTAAGGGCCCTTGTCGCAGCCCCTGACCTCTGACCTTTGGCCTCTGCCAGGACCCCGCTCAGGGACCTCGCACTTTCCGTTCCTCCCCCGCAGTGCTATTCCCCACACTCCCCAGTGTCCTGCACCTGGAGGCCTCACAGCGGAGCTTCGCTGAAGCAGGGTGGTGGCAGCTGTCGTCAGTGCGGGGGAATCACACATGGGATCCAGGCCTGTCCGGGGCCAGCGCCTGGTGTCCTTAGAAGCAGACAAGAGGACACAAAGACAGGAAGAGGGGGCCGAGTGACTGTGGGGCAGAGGAGACAGCGACGCCCTGCAGGCCAAGCAGGCCTGAGATGGCGGCCAGCCCCGAAGCCAAAAGAGGCAGGAGGGTCTCCCTGGCGCCCCGAGGGGGCTTGGCCCGCCACACACCCATCTCAGCCTCTGTCTCCGGAGCAGCAAGAGGATACACGTCTGCTGCTTTTAGCCGCCCAGGCTGTAGACTGGGCTGCCCAGGTGGCAGACACACCAGGCCACTGCTGCAGCATCCCTACGGCCTCTCTAGGAGCAGAAATTCCTCCTCCCACCCTTGTTCATGTCCTGTCTCCTCCCTCGACCTCGCTGGCCTCACCCGCTGCCTCCCCAGCAGCTGACCGCTGTCCAGCAGATGCCGGCCGGGGCGAGTGGTGGTCACGCTCCTCTCAGCCATCGAGAGCATCTGTCTGGGGTGGGCGCGGGGGCAGGTGCCTCGGCACACAAAGCGTTAAGCACGGAGGAAGGGGCGGAGGAGCCCGCATCTGCGCTGATGGCTCACAGAAGGCGTGGGAAGGACGAGTGGGCCCCCTGTTTCTGATGTAATTATCAGCGCTGCAGCGAGGCCGATAACAAACCAGTTCATTAGGAAACCCACTGGAAGCGCTCGGCGGCCGCGTCAACAAAACAACCAGGCGCCGCTCCCAGGGCTCCCTGGGCTCCCTGGGCCTCGGCCGCGGGGCCATTCCGGGCAGCACAGCGAGCGACTCCCAGCCCCTCCTGGCCAGCCAGGCCAGGCAAGGTCCTGGGCCTCCACGGCCTTCCACGGCCTTCCATGCTGCTCCCTCACATCCCCCAGGTGCCTGGGGAGGCCCCGACTATCCCCTTTGTTCCTCCCGAAATGGAAGACGCTTCGAGTCCATCTCAGTGTTGTGAGCTCCTGCAGGAACATGACAAGCAGGCGGCTGCATGCCTGGCTCCAGCCGCCAGACCTGCCCCTCTCCTCCACATGCCAACCTGAAGGGTCCTCAATAGCCACGGTGGTCCTGCTTCTATGCCAGGTGCCACCCAAGTGCTGCTCCATGTCACTTCCAACAGCCCAAGGAGAGAAACTGAGGCACAGCACTAGGAGGGGCGGGTCTGCACCAAGGGCCCCATGAAGGGTCACACCTCGGGTGGGGAGGGCACGCGTGGTCAGGGGTGCAGAGGCCCCAGCCCTGCCATGTCTCCCTGCCAGCAGTTGCTCCCGGAGGTTACAACTCGTCCACCACAGCTGAGGAATGACCACGAGCTGGGACACCCTGAGACGGGAGAGCGGGGGCCTCCACCAGCTCTGACTCAGGGCCAGGCCCCTTGAGGCCGCTCCTCCGGCTCTCCTGTTTCTCCAATGGCTGCTCCCCAGGCTCCCTCGCCAGTGTCCCTCAAGGGGGTCCAGCCCCCGCCTGACCCATAAGCAGACCTGCTCCTTCGCTGCCAGGAAGCATCCAGCTGCAGCCCCAGAACCAGCCCCGTCCATGCAGGATGATAAGAAGACCGGGTGCTGCCAAGCTGGCAAAGGCCCTGGGACCACACCAGGAGCCTCCATCTGGAAAAGCCTGGCCCCTCCTCGGGGCAGATGTGTCCCTCCAGACCTCCTGGGCAGCAGAACCGGGGATAGAGGGTTTGATCTCAGAAGCCAAGAACAGCTGGAGGAGCAGGGAGTCTCAAGACCCAGGTGTCTTGGACAGGGGGGCCCTGTCCCCTGTGGGAGCGGGGATGTCTGCGGACATCTGTGGTTGTCACAGCTGGGTTGGGGCTGCGCCTGGCATGGAGTGGGTGGAGGCCAGGGGCACTGATCGCACCCTGCAGTGCCCAGGAAGGATCCGGCCCTAGAGTCCGCAGTACCAGCCTGGGAGAGACTCTAAACTAGGCCTTCTTTCCAGATCATTCCTCTCCCAGATCTGTCCAGAGGCGCAGCATAAACTCTAGGCAAGAGCCAGGACAGGCAGCTCACTCTGCGCCAGCCCGGGACCCGCTCCACATGCTCTTAGCTCCAGAGTCTCCCCACATTTCTGTGTGACGTGACTCCTCCAAGGCCCACCCGTGAGAAGGGGCCCCAAAGGCCTCATCAGGGACAGAGTGACAGGGAAGATCTAGGAGAAGGAGCAAAGGAAACACATTTCACGTGGCAGTTTACGGCGAACACGGTGCGCCCAGCCCTGCAACACCGTCAATCAGAGGGTCAGTGAGGCAGGAGCCACAGGCAGGGCGCAGGACGGCCGTGAGCCTCGGGGGTGAGAGGAGTGCCTGGAGTTTCTGGAGCCTCAGTGGGCCCTCCTCCCTCCCACCCTTCCGCAGCCCCCGCCTTCTGCCGCCTCCCCCTAGGCTTCGGGTTAATCACCCAGAGCTGGCGGCCTCATTACCAAACAGAAGGAACACACAGTTCTCCCAGGCAGCAGAAACAATTTGGTTGGAATTTTACAGTGATTAAGTTCAGTGCACCCCAGGGCTGGGGTTTTAGGAGAGGCTGGGTTCCTGCTGGAGCCCCCACCCCACCCCAGCCTGGATGCGGGAGGTAGGGGGGAGATGGGTGGCGCCAAGTGGGCGGTTTCCAGGAACGGCGCCTCTGGGGGATCCAAGTCACTGTCCCCTTCCCAAGCTCAGCAGAAGCTCTCCCTGCCACACACCTCCCGAGGTCCCCGGGGAGGCTGGCGCACAGCAGGCCGCGCTCGCAGACAGCTGACACAGAACCAGTGAAGAGTGCGTGTCCCCCTGGCCTGCGAGCCCGGCTTCACATCTCGTGCTCTGTTTAATCCTGTGGCAGAGGGGTTTGGGGACGCCGTTGAGTCCTGGGCTCTGGAGAAGAGACCCCTTGTCTCCCGGCACATGCACCACCCACCACGGGGCCAGCGTGAACACGTGCTGAGCTAATCTGACATGGCGTGAAGGCCTGTAGGACTAACTCAAGCTCAGAGTGAAAAAGGCTGGTGCGTGCACATTTCATTTCCTTGAGTGAAACGGGAGCATGCTTTTGATATGGCCCATTAGTAATTCCACTACAAAGCCTGCCTGCTGGAGCACATGCCGGGGGAGTTCTGCTCTGAGACAGGGAGTCGCCGCCTCTGGAGACCCCTCCAGCCGCCCCCGCCAGGCTATTCACAGGACACGTGCCCAGGACACGAAGCTGCTGGTGCAGGAAACACCTCGGGGGCAGGGGAGGCGTGGGCTCCCTAGTGCCCCATCGGCCAAGTGGGGTGAGGGAAGCAGAGGAAGGCCAAGGGTGTGCTGGGCCCAGCCTCCTGCTGTGTGACCTTGGCAAAGTCACTGAACTACTCTGGTCCTCCCAAGGTGACAAGGCCCAGAGGCAGCACTTGATGGAGGTGGGTATTGTCAGCAAAGCAAGCGAGAGAGAGAGATTGAGAGTGAGAGAGAGAGAGAGTGAGAGAGAGAGAGAGGACATTACCACTGAGACAGCTCTACTTGAGAAAAGAGACTTCTCAAAACAAAGCCAGGACTGCACCCTAAGGCCCTGAGGTCAGGCTCGGGGCGCGGTGTGTGGCTAGGGGGGCAAGCCTGCTGCCCATCTGCAGGCCTGAGGCCCTTGGGCCCACCAGCTCTGCATTCTCACCACTCTCTGGCAGACCCGGGGGCTGGGACCCCACCCGAGCACACAGCAGGTGCTCAGCAACGCTGGGCTGGGCTTCTGGAACCTTCCACTCTGCCTTCTCTCCAGCACTGCCTTGACCGCTCAGCAGGGGAGGGAAGGAGCCAGGCTTTGGGGTCTTCACAGTTCTTTTTTGTCTTGTCCCCCCTCTTTTTGTGGAGAACGGGGTCTCACTATGCTGCCCAGGCTGGTCTTGAACTTCCTCCTACGTGGCCTCCCTAAGTGCTGGGATTACAGGCGTGAGTCGCCGTGTTTGGCCTTTTGTTTGGTTTTTAATTCCCATTCTGAAAACAAAGCAACGAAGCTGTCACCACCACCACCAACAGCCTTTCCCGCTTGGGAGCTGTGGGGAGCTAGCTGAAGAAGCACCCAGAAATGACCGAGCCCAGCCTCCCCAGAGGTGCACTCCTCTGACAATGAAAACAGGAGCGTGTGAGTTTTTTTAAAGTACAAAAAAAGAACCACACTGAGAAGTTAACGTGTATTCTTAAGGTATCCCAAATTCCATGACATTAAGCTAGTATCAACCAATGGGGGACACATCTCCCCTTCCCAGTTTGAGAACCACGACCCCACAAAAAATGGGGTAACAATAGTCACAGTCCATAGTCTATTTTTTCACTTAAAGTGCTACGCCCATCTCTCCATGCCCAAAGATACAGAGCAAAACCCACAGAGCAAACCCATTTTCATGGGTGTATGATATTCCACCAGCTGAACCCATCCCCCAGTCACAGAATTTTCCACTACAATAAACGAAGCACAGCCATCCCTAGACATGGAACCTGTCTGCTCTGAGACAGGGAGTTGCCTCATCTGGAGACCCCTCCAGCCGCCCCCGGAGACCCGTTCCAGGAGACACACGTGCAACCCATGGCAGACGGCCTTCCAGAAAGGCCACACCATTTTCATAGTGGATTACAGTTCCTGATTTCCTAAGAACTGATCTAGGGGAGGGATGTTTCTGGAGGGTTTCAGTGAGAGTCACGTGCCCTACAATTCACCAAGTGTGCGATCCAGGAGCTCTTCGTGTATTCACAGAGTGGGGCAACCACCCTCGCAAGCACAGGCAGAGCACTTCCATCCTCCAGAGAAAACCCAGCCCCATCCGCTGGCACTCTCCAGCCCTGGCACCCACACACCCACGTCCTGCCTCTGAGCACCGGCCTGTCCTGGACATTTCGTGGACACGGGGTCTCGCACTGCGTGGCCTCTGGGTCAGGCTGCTGTCACTGGGCACGGCGTCCTCAGGGTTTACCCTCGCTGGAGCCAGGCTGGCAGGAGAGGCCAGTTCCCATGCGCCACCCTAGGTTCTGCAGACCGAGGGTGACGGGCTTCCTCTGCAAGGCCACACAGCACGTGGTTCTTGGCTTTTTGGGCCAGGTAGTCTCTGTGCAAACGACTCGCCTCTGCAAGGCGAAGGGGACACAGACGCCCCCTCCACACCTGGGTGTGGCTGTACACACGGGATGCTCGTTTATGGAGTGAGGCTCAGTTTGGTCTGGCTGTCACAGGTCACACACCCTTTTAACTGCCCTCCCATCACGACCCTCTGAAGATGTAAGCCTCTCGCTCAGTTTGCAGAAGGCATAAAGTTGCCTGCAGATCTGAGCCCCAGCTCGCCAACGCATGAACACAGACACCCAAAATGCATAGGGCCCAGCCAGGGCGGGGGGTAGCTTCTCATCTGTCAGCTCCCGAGTATAAAAATGACAGAAAAGGGGGCAACTGGTGGGGGAGGCGGGGGTCGCTGGGAGTCAAAGAAGGTGAACAAACCAACAAGCAAAAAGGCCTCTAAGCAAGTCGAGGGGGAGGAAGGCCTCCTCCTTGGCTCTCTTCTGAAGAATGTGCTCCAAAGAAAGTGATCCAAAGTGCAAACGGGATGGGGAGGTGGACTGGCCAGATGGAAGCCAGAAAAGGGGGTTTCTGGGCTGCCCCTTCCCTCCAATCAGGCTGCACATAAGACCTGGACAGGGTCCGAGCACCCCCACGCCCTGACCTGGACCATTCCCCTGCCCTTAAACGCTCCTCTGTCATCTGTGCGGCAAGCCGCTCCAGCAGCCTCTCCAGCCTGGGCTGCTCATGGGAGCAGAAAACCCCGCCACAGTCAGGAACCGGCTGCCCTGCCAACAAGCCTGAGAGTCCCCGACCCCACCAGATGGACACAGAGGCCTCGTGGCTAATGACACTCTGAGTGAGGCCCTCGCCGCCCAGACCAAGCCTGACTACACCAGGGGGTGCCCGAGCAGGGGCTGGCACGGTGGGGCTGGGGGCTCCAGGAGGGAGTCCAGGCCCTGGGCGCCCGCCTGGAACCTGACGTGTTCCGCGCTGCACGCCGCTTGCTCAGCAATTTCACGCTGCGCCGCCTGACAATGTAAGCGTGGCGCCCAATCTAAGGCTGCACTTTCCAAATGTCACTTGTTTGTGAACACATGGCTGAACCCCAAATTGCTTTTAATATCTGGGCAGTCCCCACCACCCCGCTGTAGTTTCAGCTGTGACAGCGATGTCACTAAGGCCACCTCCAGGACAAGCCTCGGCCCCAGGGCTTACAGCTCAATCTGCTGCTGGGCTGGTCACAACACCCGCAGCGTCCCCTCAGGAACGCAAACACACAGGCACACGCCCTCTCAAAACAGCCACAGCCCTTAGATCAAAGAGCCGAAATCCCGACTTTCGGATCTCTCTTCCTTTAGCTAAGCCCAGAGTCTTCACCAGAGATATGAGACGTTTTCGGAACTGAGTCCTGCGGGCACCTCTCAAGTCTTTCCTGCTGGAAAGTCCTGCTCTTCTAAACTGAACTGAAGGCAGAGAAACAGCCAGAAAAATAAAGGTTAGCTCATTCGTCCAGACCAGCGCGGCCAGGAGCGATGTCACTCAGGCCACCTACGTTGTTTCCATTTTTCCAGCAGCCAGGCGACAAAAGCAAAAAGAGCTGGCGTGCCGCGGTGGCTCACGCCTGTAATCCCAGCACTTTGGGAGGCCGAGGTGGGTGGATCACCCGAGCCCAGGAGTTCTGCATCGCCTGGCCAACATTGCAAGATCCTGTCTCTGTAAAACGGAAAACAAAAAAGTAAAAAGAAACAGGTTAAATTCATTTTATCTTTTTAATTTGAGACAGGGCCTCACTCTGTTGCCCAGGCTGGATGGAGTGCAGTGGTGCAATCGTAGCTCACTGAAGCCTTGACCTCCTGGGCTCAAGCAATCCTCCAGCCTCAGCCTCCCAAAGCACTGGGATTCTAGGCGTGAAGCCACCGTGTCCAGCCAAAAACCATCTTAATTTTATATACATACATATGTATACATGTATATATACACACACAAACACATATAGTATACATACGTACATATAAAATTGAGACATACATATACATACACACGCACATATAGATACACACATATATAAATATATATATATATTTTTTTGAGACAGTTTCACTCTTGTTGCCCAGGCTGGAGTGCAATGGCATGATCTTGGCTCACTGTAACCTCCACCTCCCAGGTTTAAGCGATTCTCCTGCCTCAGTCTCCCCTGTAGCTGGGATTACAGGCATGTGCCACCACGCCCGGCTAATTTTTTGTATTTTTAGTAGACACAGGCTTTTGCCATGTTGGCCAGGCTGGACTCAAATTCCCGACCTCAAGTGATCCGCCTGCCCTGGCCTCCCAAAGTGCTGGGATTACAGGCATGAGCCACCACATCCAGCCAAGGTCTGACATCTAGAAAATGCTGGGAGAGTCAGAAGACTCCGGATCTGGCCCTGTGGTCTCTCCTATCACACCTGCTCCCATGACTGGATCTGAGAAGAGTCCGCTGTCTGTGCTGACCATGGGCTGGAGGAACTGCAAGTCTCCACAGTGGGAGGGGTGCTGGGAGGAAGCACCTGCTCTCACTCTGGCCAGCCAGGCTTGGCGGGGGATGACCCCGTCTGCTTCGTCGTGAGCAGTCACATGGCCCCTGAACCAGAGGGAGACACCGGGAGGGGTTCAGGCTGGGGCTGTCTCCGCGGGGAAGACAGAGGGGTCGGGAGGAACTGAGTTGTTCAATGCTACTCAGAAACAGCAGCCCTGAGCTGGGGCTACGCAGCTGAGCCTGGCCTGACAGGACAGCTCAGTCTTCCTTGGGGGCAGCCAGGAAAGGCACCCAGGGGACTGCAGGGACAGCCCTGGGAGGACACTCCCTGGCCCCCAGCCCCGGACAGGCAGCCAGGAAAGGGATAGACCTGTGACAGGCACCTAGACAGCTTCCTAGCTGCTTCCTTGCTGGGTCCCACACTCCCCCTTCTGAGGCTTGGGGTTCGTAAGGCTTCCATGTCCCGTCACTGGGACTCCAAGGCAGAGACTACGGAGGAGGGGTGGCCAGCCAAGGCAACCTCATCCCACACATGCCCAGCAGCAGCTTGTATGGGCTTCCCATCCATCCAGTAGCCTCCCACGCCCTCCACGTGGTCAACAGCAGCCACGCAGACAGCTGCACGTGGCGTCAGAAGGTGAGAACAAGTCAGATGCCAATCGCTGGCTAACGATCGGCCTTCTGAGACCAGGAACGAGAATCACCGGGAAAAAAACAAGCGAGGGCCACTCACTGCGAGTCTCCCACAGGCACGCTAAGCTCTCTATGACCTCCAGGGACCCCGCCAGCAGGAAGCGCCAGGCTCTGAGGAGCTGGGGGTGCTGCCACCGACGGGGAGGCGCAGAGGGATAAGGGCAGATGCCTGAGTGCACTTCCTGCCCGGCCAAGCAGCCCCCAGGAGAGCGATGTCAGCGAACAACCCATCCTCAGGACCACGACGGCCAGGAGACACCCAGGGGCCAGCCAGGAGGGGGGACAATGGTGCCAGCGGAGGAGAGACCCCAACCGCAAGACCTGAGCAGTGGGCCGCACCCAGGAGGCCCGCGCAGGCCACTGGGCAGCTGGTGTACAGAACGTGCCAGAGAGGGCCCTGGGCCACTGTCGTCCACCCGACCCGCCCAGCTCCTCTCCAGTCTTCAAGGTGAGGAGCGTTCTGGGCAAAAGCTCTCTGAGGAGCCTAGAGACAGACACTGGTCAAGAGTCCAGGCCCTGGGCTGAGCGTAACAACTGCTGGACAAGCTGTGGGGGTGTGGCTGCGGAGGCAGAGAGGAGCCGCCTCCCGCCCTGCTGGGCCCTGTTCCCAGCTGCAGGCTCTTACCTGAGTGGCCACTTTGCCGTAATCAATCCACCGCAGGGTGGCGAAGTTGGTAGATTCTGCGCAGTTGAACCCATGATTGAAGCCAGCGTGGTAGCCATAGGGAAATGTGATCATGAATTCCCCGGCCTCTTGCGTGATCTGGAGGGAAAGGGGACGGGTGACGGCAGGGCCACTGGAAGTGCTGCAGGGGGCAGGGATGGGGCTGGAGGACTTCCCAGTGAGTGCCAGGGAGCCTGGCTTCCGAGCCCATGGGGTTGCACAAAGTCAAAGGAGGCTCCACGGGACTCCAGGGGCTCCATTTCCCACGAGGCTCACGAAGGACACGGTGAGCAGCCGCATCCACAGCTCTGCGGCCTGCACTCGGCTCCTCCGGGCCCCTCCAGACCCCAGCAGCCCCTGCCCTGCCCCAAGGCAGCCGTCAGCATCACCCTGGCGGGAGAATAGCAGATGGAGCTGTGGCTGGACGCGATGCCTGTGAGCGTGCCTCCAGCTGGACCTTCACAGAGCCCGTGAGCATGCCTCCAGCTGGGCCTTCACTGGGAGCGACGGGGGCCTCCTCCTTTGGAGGTGGCTGAGTCACACAGTCACTGACATGGCCTGAAGCAGCTGGGGCTGGGGTCGAGGTGGGTGGTGCTAGCGGCAGCTTTAGAGTGTTCCGAGGACAAGACACGGCGTGCGCTCAGGACAGCCTGCTGCCCTCGCATGAGAAAGGAACCACCACTGCACGGGCAAAACACACCGGGAAGGGGGCCCAAGACACGCTGCCATCCCACGCCGTCTCCCCATCACATCCCAACAAGAGGGGCTCCATGAGGTCGTGGAGATCCAGAAACACCTGCACGCTGTGGGCAGGACCCAACACCACAGATCAGCACCCTGGAGAGCGGGACGACACGTCCAGATCCAGGTCCGATTCTGAAGGTCAGCCCATTAGACTCCACAGGTCTCTGAACCAGGACCCCCTAAACTGAGGAACTGAGGTGCGCGTGGCTGGGGTGGGGCTCACAATGACCACAGACCCAAGGTTTCCCAACAACGACCCCAAGGCCTGGAAGAAAAGGCGGGGCTGCCTACCAGTGCTAGTGGGCTGCAGCCTCCTGCCCTGGGAACCCTCCCCACTCTGGGGACACTTGAGATGACCACGCTGACCCCCCACTCTCTGTTCACTGCTAAGCCCATCAATAAAGCCTTTGAAAGACGACCGTCCAGAAAGATCAACGACAAACTTGGAGCCATCACTCCCACCTGCCATACCCCAGGGCTCAGGCCAAGCGTTTCTAAGAGGTGGGACTGTAGGCCTAATCCACAGACGTGAAAACTGAGGCTCATGGACTAGAAGTGAGTGTCCTTGAAGTGAAGTGGGCCCCTTGTCTTTATTCAACATCCAGTAAAACACACGGATTACAGGCTGCTCAGAGTTCTGGGTGTAACCACGGCTCCAGAGTAACAGACCTTGCTGGGCACCCGGGCGCCACCCCCAAGCCCTCCGCCAGGCCACCCCCACCCGACCACGCACGCGCTCTCAGTCATCAGGGACCTCGCTCCCTCCTAGGGGGTCAAGTGAACGTGTTGTATGGCAGCGACACGTGCCTGGTGTCTGCCACTGGCGTGCGTTTGTGAGATGTGTTCCCACCGTTGTGTGCACCAGGCGGCCACTCCTTTTCGTTCCTAAACAGGACTCAGTTGTGCGTGGGTCTGTGGTCATTTATCTATCTCATGCACAGATCTATGGTCATTTATTTATCTTCCTGTTGATGGATGTGTGGCTGTTTCCCGCTGGGGGCTCTTGTGAAGAAAGCTGCTAAGAACACTGATGTACCAATCTTCCTGTAGACGTATGTTTTCATTTCTCCTGAGTAAATACACAGAGTGCCACTGCTGGGGCACAGGGTATGTGCTTCAGTTTCCAAGAAAGCGCCGAGCAGCTTTCCACGGCCACGGCCCCATGCGGCACCTGCCTGGCTGTGAACGCCGTGCGGCTGCCCCTCCTCACTGGCATTTGGTGGCGGTGTTCTGACGTGGCCATCCTGGGGCTGGCGGCATCTCCTGACTGGCTGCCTCTCTTCTACCGATACCGGGCCCCGACGGTGCCCTTCATTGCTGCACCTCCTTCATAAAGCATCTGTTCAGGCCCCTCATCCCGAATCACTGGGCGTTTCTCTTCTTACCTTTCATTTGTAGGAGTTCTCAGGCCTGCCGATTATTACTTATTCCTCCAGAAAGATGAGCAGAGATCGCTGAATACGCTGAAGTAACCAGCAGGCCGTCAGAACTGGCGAGGCTTGCAGAAGCCAGCCACAGCGTCAGACATCAGTCAGGGCCGATGCAGCTTAGAAAAACACTAGCCCTTAAGAACACGATGATATTTTTCTTTTCAAATAATTAATTGCACCAATCAAGGGAAGTCAGCGTGCATTAAGTTATATTTTTAAATTCACGTGAATTTGAAGTGACAGCCACATGCAGCAGATAGAGCATACGGCAAAATATCGGGGTGGGGCGAGCACACACGCCCCTGAGGCCCCGCCCCCACCATGCAGGGCGCAGGGGTTCTCTGGGCCGACTTCTCCCCACTACACTTGGAGCTCTGTGAAATGAGGGCCAAAGAAAATTAAGATTTGGGCCTTTTTCAAAAAATGTAATTACTGGGCCAGCACGGTGGCTCACATCTGTAATCCTAGCATTTTGGGAGGCCAAGGCAGGAGGAATGTGTAAGCCCAGGAGCCTGAGACCAGCCTGGATAACATAGTGAGACCCCATCTCTAGGGGAAAAAAGAAAATTAAAAAAATTAAAGTAGATGCCATTACTGATTCCTTTATGCTATTTGAGCAGACTTCGGAAAGCCTTCTCCCCACCACTTCCTCTAAGGCCAGCTGACACTCCCCGTCTCTTCCACAGGCCCATTCGCATGTGGCAGAGGACCAGACCTGCAGGCACGAGGCACACTCAGAGCCTTCAGGGATCCGCTGGGCACCCAGAATACCGAGATCAAATCCCAAATGGGGGTGATGGCGGCAGAGAGCCAGGCTCTCAGGGATGTCAGGACCTCATTCCCCTGGCCCAACCCCTCCCGTGAACCAAGGCCTGGAACAGGAAATGCTCTCGGTCAGGACAAGAAGATGACGTTCCTGCGAGGAAACCTGCGTCCTGGCGGCTTCATTCCGCACCCACGGCATCTGTCTTCCATGTCACTGCTGTCAACATTATCCGACAATCAATTAGAAGGTGCTGGGATGATGAATAGGCTTCACGGCAAAGTCGTCAGCAGTGACAAGACGCAGCCCCAGACACCAGGCATGGAAAAGGCCCGGAACGCAGTTTCCTCTGTGAGCTCTTGCAGAATAAATGAGGGAGTCAATGGCAGATTACAGAAATACACACTTTTAATTATTAAAAAGCTCTGCTATTGATCGGCTTTTTCTCCTAGAAGTAAATACCATTACAAAGATTTATAAGTGGAGTGTGGGGAGTCACTGATTTGAAGGCTGCCAGGAATTCAGATGAGGGGACCCACACACGCCACTCTCCAAAAGGGATGCTCATCTTGAGCCCGTGGTGCCTGAGGGGCTGGAGGCCAGTCCCCAGGCCAGGTGGCAGAGGGGCTGTGTGCTGCAGTGGGACAGGGGCCTTCACTGTGGCAGCCTCTGGAGAAACTGGCGCCCGGCCCACCAGGCAGCTGACCGGGGTGGGGAGGGTGGGGCGGAGTGGCTGCCCTGCCCGGATCCTGCCTGCTGCCATGCATGGTGCCAGCAGCCGCTCCGGGGCCAGGGGAGAGCCACCTCTGGGTCAGGTTCAGGGACTTTACAAACTGTAGCGCGATAGAGACGCTGACCTGGGAGTCCAAGGCCACCCACTGCCTGCCCACACCTTCAGTGGGCACGCCCCTCCAGGAAGCACCACTTTGGAGAAGGTTCTAGACAAAGCAGCCGGAAAATCAGTACTTCTCACTTCCCTGAGCGATGCCGTGTTCTGTCTCATTTTGTTGGTAATGAATGATGTTCCAACCAGAAGGCGGGGGAGAAGAGGAAAGGCCGGAAGCCTGCACTTCTCCGAGCGAGATCAGTGCAGTCTGATGAACGCCCGTGGCGGCTGGGAGGCGGCCTCCTGGTTGCAGCCCCGCCAGGAAGAGCAGATCCCTGATGTGTGAGCTGACGCTTTGGCGGTTTGATTGAAATGTCAGAAGCAACTTCCGGCTGGCTGACACTGGAGCCTCGCCACAGAGCACGCTCACAAGCCGGCACATCACTCTTCCCGCGGCGCCTCCTGAGCTGGGCTCCCCAGCTGCTCCCCACTCCTGCCCAGCACCCAGGGCTGCAGCCCAGACCTGCCTAGAAGGTTCCAGGCACGCGCCTCTTGCCTGGGCAGAGCTGGGGACACAGGCCGAGCCTCTCCCGTGCATGAAGGCTTCTCCATGGGGAAGGAACTGCCTCGAGTGGGTGCAGTTGCTGGGTCAAGAGCACAGCTTGCTCTGCTCCTGGGACGCCAAACCCCAGCTGTCCATCAATCCGGGTGCAGGGAGGCCCTGCCCGCCTGCGCTCTGCAAGCCAGACACCCCCCACCCCCAGCTGCAGGTCTCCTCCATCGCAGCCTCCGCCAGCAGCCCCTGAAGCAGCACACTAAGTGAGTTCACAGTCTGCACAGTGCAGGAGCGCCCCATGAGTCACTTCTACACAGGCAGTTCTCACCAGGTGACATGGGCCGTGGGGCGCCTGAGAGCGAGGGTGTGGCCTGGGGCGGTGGGAAGCTGCGAGAGACCCTGCCCTCTGTTTCTTTGGCAGCTTCCCGCCAGGCCAGCAGGGGTCGCCCTGACCTTCCACCCCTGCAGCCCCTGCAGAGGGGCGTCCGATGGCCACAACCAGGAGGAGGTTTGGTTTGGTTTGGTTTGGGAGGGAAGGTTAACACCTCACCAGATTCAAGCTCTACCACCCTTTCTCCCCCGTGGAAGAGCTGGAGGCTAACTGCTAACGTGGCCCTCCTCTGGCTTGCTAGCCATTGTTCTAGAAACTTCTCCAGGGTGAAGCAGCTTGTCTCCTGGGGTATGTGTGGCCACCTGGGCCCAGGCCCAGCACCCCTCCACCCACAGGCGTGCAGGCCCTTCCCTGTACGCACCCGGCTGAAGGGGATCCCGTACTTCTTCAGGATGATGGGCGAGATGAGGGTCATCTTGTGCCGAAGAAAGGCGTCGCAGCCCTGAGAGCTCCCGGGAAAGAATCCTAGGGCAGAAAACACAGGCATGGGTCTCCCGGGCCATGGCCGGCGGGTCAGTGAGGACGCTGCCCTGTGGGTGAGCAGGCCCTTTCTTAGCACGGAGAGCGGGCACGTGGGAGCAGGGAGCATAGCCGGACCTGCCCTTGGTTCTCAGGGCCCAGTGTCCGCAGCTTGGGGGGGAAGGGGAGGACGCAGGGGAGCCGCCCCACAGTACCCTGCTGTACACTCGCTGGAGGCTGACAGTGGTGATGCCCTCTGGCCTCTGCACAGTGACCACGTGAACGGACGCCTGGACTCATCTCCGCCAAGCAGCGGGGGCAGTCTGGAGCCTCCTCACCATTCGAAGGACCAGGTTACTCATGTGACAAAGTGCCCACCATGGCACACACCTGGGTCCCTCACAGGGCACAGCTATGTAGAGACCTCCCCTCCGACCTCCCCCCAGAGAAAATCCACTGTACAGCGGCCCCCACGGTATGTCAGTCACCAAGAGAGCACAACCCTGGGGAAAGACACGGTGTGGCTGCTCTCCTCTTGGAGATGATGTTCTAGAACCAGCCCAGCCAGGGACAGTGGGGGTGATGGTGGGAGTGACAGTGGGGGGTGACAGTGGGGGTGACGGTAGGGGGTGATGGCAGGGGGTGACAGCGGGGAGTGATGGTGGCAGTGACGGTGGGGAGTGACGTGGGGGTGACAGTGGGGAGTGACGGTGGGGATTGACGGTGGGGGTGACGGTGGGGGTGACGGTGGGGTTGACGGTGGGGAGTTGACGTTGGGGATGACAGTGAGGAGTGACGTTGGGGGTGACGGTGGGGAGTGACGTTGGGGGGTGACGGTGGGGAGTGACGGTGGGGGTGACGGTGGGGAGTGACGGTGGGGGGTGACGGTGGGGGGTGACGGTGGGGGTGACGGTGGGAGTGACGGTGGGGGTGACGGTGGGGAGTGACAGTGGGGGTGACGGTGGGGGTGACGGTGGGGAGTGACGGTGGGGGTGATGGTGGGGGTGACGGTGGGGGTGACGGTGGGAGTGACGGTGGGGGTGACGGTGGGGAGTGACAGTGGGGGTGACGGTGGGAGTGACGGTGGGGAGTGATGGTGAGGTGACGGTGGGGAGTGATGGGGTGACAGTGGGAGTCACGGTGGGGGTGACGGTGGGGGTGACGGCGGGGAGTGACGGTGAGGGTGATGGTGGGGAGTGACGGTGGGGGTGACGGTGGGAGTGATGGTGGAGAGTGACGGTGGGGAGTGATGGTGGGGGTGATGGTGGGAGTGACGGTGGGGAGTGACGGTGGGGAGTGATGGTGGGGAGTGATGGGGTGACGGTGGGGGTGACGGTGGGGAGTGATGGTGAGGGTGACGGTCAGGGTGACGGTGGGAGTGAGTGGTGCTGCCTCCCCTTTGTGCACCTGCCGTCAAGGCCATGAATGAGACTGAGCACCTGCCCCACACACAGCACCACGGGTGTCCTCTGCCACTGCAGGGGTGAGGAAATCGAGGCCCAGGCCACCAACCAACTCACCCTCGGCCCCAGCACCACCAGGAAGTGGCAGAGCAGGGCCGACCCTGTTAGGCTGGGCTGATTGCACGTGTGTGGGGCTGTATGCCCAGGAGTGCGCGCCACAGCTGACTTAAAACAGCGCCTGGAAAGCAGGCACTCAGAGCAGTGGCTCGGCACCTTCCCAAACCTCACAGGCAGCCCGGGCGGGGTGGTTCACACCAGGAATCCTAGCACTTTAGGAGGGCGAGGCAGGTGGATCTCTAGAGGCCGGGAGTTGGAGACCATCCTGGCCAACATTTCGAGACCTTATCTCTACAAAAAAAATAAATAAATAAACCAAACTTCCTAACTAGCACAGTTCAGGGACGTTACCACATCACAGGTGAAGATGTGTATTCGGGGCTGAGGTAAGGACGCCCAGGCTGCCCGGAAGCAGCTGCTGAGACCAGACCCTCGGTGTGCAGCACAGACCCTATGCAGAAGGGCCTTCCCTGAAGCAGCTGGTCACCGGAGCCAGCACAGAGGGAGCCTCCTCTCAGGCACTTCCTGCCCCACCACCCACTCTGCGAGTGACAAGAAGGAGGAGGCCAGCCCAGGAGCAGAAGGACCCTGGGAGGAACCCCCGGGTGAAGCCTGGCTCCAGGACAGACTTCGGAGCCTGGGACCTGCTCCCCACCAGGGCTGCTGGCTATTCCCAGGCTGTGCCTACGTCCCTGCCCCGTGGCGGTAGAGAGGTGCTGCCCTGTGGGTGACAGGAGGTGTGGGCATGTCACGCCTACAGCAGATAGGGAGCCCACAGACGTCCCCTTCTGCCAGGACGGACCTGCAGCTTCGGCCGGCCTGAAGGCCCTTCGAGAAGCCTGCACAGACCTCAAGCGCCTCCAGGCTGGGACACGTCCCCAGTGGGTCGTCAGTGGAAAGAGGCACACGTGTGTGCACGACCACCAGTGCACGGAGGCCCGGCACAGGCAGAGGCGGGAGAGTGGGGCCGCACCACCTCTGCCAGAACCCGGCTGCACAGACATCACGGTGAGGTTCTGCAAAGAACAGGGGTTTGACGAATCCAGCAACTTTTCTCTGCGCTAAAAGCATTTCAATTAGAATTATGACTGCCTGCCACCCGGCCCGCCGGCCTCTCTGCAGTTCCTCTTTTTAATGCACAGTTTAAGTGGCTCTCATTAAAGCTCTAACAAAGGCGCACATTTTAAGTGATTAGCACCAATAAGGCTCCAGCACATTAATGCTCTCTCCATAGGCCCCACAACTCTCTCGGCGAGCCCATGTGGAGCACAGCTATTCATTTTCCATATTAATCGCACACCCTTCCACCGTCCCAAAGATGGAGCACGACGCTTCCCTCAGGAGTCTGGGAGGGGCACCGAGGAACATAGGGGGGTGGGGTCTCTTACCCTAGCACTGCCCCATCCTCCCCCAGCTGCCATCCAGAGGGGAGGGCAGGATCCTGAGCCAGAGGCCATGCGGGACTCCAGGTGCTTCCAGGCAGCCGCAGCTGTCTGACACATCCCACCTCCCTTCCCGACCCTCCTCTGGGTTCACAGCTAGGCTGGCTCCTAGAATTCTGGGAGTTGCTCTGCCTTGCTGAGGGTGACTAGGATCTCGCTTGTCACCCAGGCTGGAGTACAGTGGCTCAATCACAGCTCACTGTAGCCTCGATATCCTGGGCTCAAGCTGTCCTCCTGCCTCAGCCTCCTGAGTAGCTGAGACTGCAGATGCACGGCACCACAGCCGGCTAATTTTTACAGAGACAGAGTCTCACTGTGTTGCCCAGGCTGGTCTTGAACTCCTGGGCTCAAGCAATCCTCTGATGTCAGCCTCTCAAAGCACTGGGATTCCAGGTGCGAGCCAATGCACCTGGCCGGAGAGTCTGTATTTCCTAAGAACCCCTGTGAAAGCACCCAAGGGCAGGGAGGCCCCACAAAGAAGGAATTCCTCACTGGCTCCCGCCGCCCAGCCCAGGCACTGGGCCCTCTGCACACCGAGATCCTCACTGGCTCCCCCAACCCAGCCCAGGCACTGGGCCCTCTGCACACCAAGAAAGCGATCCAGCCCTCCAGGTCCCTGCCTGGCCTCAGAGAAGAACCAGTCATATTCTAGGGAGAGAGGATGTGGCAGTGGCACTGCCAGACCCTGCCTGCGGCATCTCCAGAGGGCTCTTGTCAACCCCTGCTTTTCTAATGCAAGAGAAAACGGCTGGGACACTGGGTGAGAGGCATGCACAGTGGCTAACTGTAGTCTCTGTTTAACAGGGACGGGGAGGAGTGGCTGGCAAGGATGGGGTGGCCCTCTTGATCCAGGTACCAGAGAGCACCCAAGCTGATGGCTCAGTGAGGTTTTCTTCTGTGGCTTTCTAAGTGTGGCTGGCTGAATAACAGACCTCCAAGGCGTCCAGGTGCTAACCCCTGGGACCTGTGAGTGTGGTACCTTCCATGGTGAAAGGGCCTTTGCAGATGGGACTGAGTGAAGGTTCTTGAGGTGGGAGAGCACCTAGGGCTATCCACGGGGGTCCTCATAACAGGGAGGCAGAGGGACATTTGGTCAGAGCAGAGGAAAGTGAGGAGACCACAGACACAGAGGCAGAGTGATGCAGCCCCAAGTCAAGGGATGAGGGCAGCCTCTATGCTGGAAAAGGCGGAAATGGATTCTCCCCTGGGGCCTCCAGACGGAACCAGCCCTGCCCACACCTGAGTTTTAGCCTCTTCGTGTACATTGTAGACTCCTGACCTCCGGAACTGTAAGAGGATAAACGTGGTTGTTTTCAGCCACTGATTCTGTGGCCATTTATTACAGGAGCCGCAGGAAGCTAACACAGGTGGGGAATGTTTCTTTAGCTTATGTCTTCAAATTTGTTTTGGAAATCGGTATTAAAAACTACAATAGGAGAAATGCTTTAATCTGGCTTTTCTTTCACAGCTTTGGTATGTAAGCAAGCTGGACCTTTGCTACGGCCTGTCTGTAATTGCAAATTTCTACCATGAAAAGCGTGCTCCTATGACCAGGACTTATTTGTGCATAAGAACAGGTCCCAAGTTTCCCACAGAAATGATCAAAAATACCAAGAGCAAAGCCGTCAGTCCAGAGCCGGGAGAGGGCCCTGCTCACGGCCCATGGACTCGCCTTCCCCTCCGTCCCCGCCACCGAAGCCACAGCACTCAGGCAACGTTTCCTGCACAGCCACGTGGCTCCTGGTGCAGTCTCTGGAACAGGAGAGCCTTATTCTCCCAGAAAGACGCAGTTCCCATCTCCAAAGCCAAAAGCCCACGGGAAGGGGGAAGAAAGCATGTGGTGGGTGTTCTTTGGCTCGAAGGTTTGGAAGGGACCAAGGACAGCAGCCAGGCAGTCCCAGGAGCTTGAACCGAGGCTGAGCAAGGGCTCCTGGAAAAGCCGTGGCTGACCGACGCTGCTGAAGGGCGGGGTGCTCAGACCCTCACCCCTCACACGCCCCAAGCTGTCCACCTGCCAGCTTGGAGGAGCCGGTTCTGGGGTGGCTGGGAATGGACCGGGGGAGGCAGAAACTGTGTCAGCCAGTTGTGTCTTAATTTTCTAGGCACTCGGGAGCAGTGGGGCGCCATGAAATCTACATTCCTGTTGTGCTGTGCCACCAGGGCTGACTCGGGGACCCTGCTCACTGCACCTGCTCAGGTGCCTCAGGGCGGGGTGGTCAGGGGCGCTCAGGATGGCCCCAGCCCGGTGTCTCCAGATGTCTGGCTTCTTTCCAAGTATCCCATGACCTGAGGATCCAGCCCTCCCTCAGGCACATGCCAGGAGCCTCTATGACAAAGCCCTCATTTCCCAAGAGTTCCCAGGGAGCATGTGAACGCAGGCTGATGACACCACCGGTGAGGACATTTGCCAAGGGCACACAGGCCAGGTCCCAGCAGAACAAAGGCAAACACCTTGCAGCCACTACACTGGCTCCTGCGCAGGTGAGCAGACTGCTGGCTGCACTGCATCCTTTCCTGGGCGTTCTCAGAATTAGCAAGGGCCTGGTGTGGGGCCGGGCGATGGGAGGAAAATGAACACAGGCTGCCCTCCCAGGGCCCTGGCCGCCTTTGGCCAGGTCGGAGAAGTTTGCACTAAGAGAACTGGAAAACAGGAATGTCAGGGCATTGTGTGTGGATTTCATGAGGGACCAACCTCGCTGCAGAAGGGCATGGGTCTGACCACGAGGGTGAAAAGAAATGGCAAAATCACACAGTAATGGCTCAAAGCGTGTTACCACTCCCCCAAACCCACAACCAAACAGCAGCAGAGCCCGGGGGATACCAGCTGTTCCTCCCCGCCCACAGGCCCCTCCCACCCAGTCCCAGGTTCCCAGGCCGAGGGGCAGTCACCTACCGATGGCCAGCCGCTCCAGGCGCTTGCCGTGCTCTGGCGGGATGGCGTACCTGCGAGAGAAGGGAGGCATGTCAGAGGCAAGGTCAGTGGCGGCCACGCATGGGGCTGGCCTTGGGGAGACACAGACAGTGCCCAGGGCAGAAGCGAAGTGCAGTCGTGGTCAACAGTGTGGGGAGGGGATGGCTGGCAACAGGGGCTTTCAGGACGGAATCCATAAGGAAGTGAGGCGGCCAGGAGGAGCGGGGAGTACGGACCATCGCTCAGAGGCTTGAGACACACTCAGAAAGCCGGGAGTGGAGATTCTCCTGGTTAAGCGCACTCCAACCTGAGGAGGCTGAAAAGGCAAAAAATAAAAGCAAGCGCTGGATTGGAAGTTCGGGTGGCGAGGGGCCCCGGAGCTGCCAGGCAGGTCTCCAGGCCCGCGTCAACCATTTCCCGCAGCTTCGGAATGAGAAAAGCTACATTTGTCACTGACTTCGTTTTACTTTTACACAGTTTACATCTGAAAGATCACCGAGGCTCCATTGTGAATAAGAAAATGTTAAGATGAAAGTTTGCAAACACAGGAAGCAAAGTGGGGGGTGACATCCCGCTTATGCCACACACGGAAGCTGGCGACCCGGACGCTGGGACTCTCTTCCCATCCAGGCGGGTGGGCCCCGGGACCCACAGCCTCGGGGGACAGCGAGAAGCCCCGATGCCAATGGGGACACCACCCAGCCCACTCCCAAGGCCTCCAGCAAAATGAAAACCTCAATTTCCAAGCAAAGGCCACTAGGACAGGGCCTTGGGGACTTAAGGACGCACAGCTGAGGGCCAACTGAGGGTGGTCAAGGCCCGTCCCTGACCCTGCTCAACAGGCCAACAGCTCCCATTCTAGAACTGTCACACAGATGAGAGGACACGTGACCTGGTCTCTCCCCCAGACCCTCCCGGGTCGGAAGCAAGACAAGGAAAAGCTGACAGTGGGAGACGGCCCCGGCTCTGCTGCAGCCCCTTCCAAATGAAAGGCGACTTTGGTTTTTTTGTGTGTGATGGAGTCTCACTCTGTCTCCAGGCTGGAGTACAGTGGCGCAATCTCAGCTCACTGCAGCCTCCACCTCCTGGGTTCAAGCAATTCTCCTGCCTCAGTCTCCAGAGTAGCTGGGAAAACAGGTGCCCACCACCACACCCAGCTAATGTTTCTATTTTTAGTAGAGACAGGGTTTCACCATGTTGGCCAGGCTGGTCTTGATCTCTTGACCTCATGATCCGCTTGCCTTGGCCTCCCAAAGTGCTAGGATTACAGGTGCGAGGCCAGGCGGGGCGGGTGTCTCACACCTATAATCCCAGCACTTTGGGAGGCCAAGGTGGGCAGAGCACCTGAGGTCAGGAGTTCAAGACCAGCCTGGCCAACATGGTGAAAGCCCTCCTCTACCAAAAATGCAGAAACTAGCCAGGCATGGTGGCAGCTGCCTGTAATCCCAACTACTCAGGAGGCTGAGGCAGGGGAATCACTCGAACCTGGGAGGCAGAGGCTGCAGTGAGCCAAGATCGTGCCACTGCACTCCAGCCTGAGCGACAGAGAGAGACTCTGTCTGAAAAAAAATAAATAAATAAAGAGGGGACAGGGGCTGGACACCAGGCGAACATCACAAAGCCTCTAATCTAATAGAACACAAATAATTAATTTCCAGGCCTGCTCCCAAGGTCCCCAGCAGAGGCGACCCCAGCACCTTCAACTCTAGTCCTCAGATTGTCTTCCATTGTCTGGAAAGAGGTGCGTTCCTCTTTTTTAAATGGCCTTTCATCATTTACATAAAGATGAGAAAAGTTCATCCCAACCCAAAGCACCTTTGTGGGATGAAAGGCCCCTCCACACAGGGAATGGAGCACTCCGCTCCTTCTGGGAAGCTGCCGGGGACGGGAAGGAACTAATTTATGGCTCCAAGGCTGCAATGATTAATACCGCATCCCCAGCCTACAATGCTGCTCCACTTAATTACTGCCTGTAATTGGGAGTTGTAAAGATAAGATTAATTGAATCTGGCAAATGTTAAAAGTTTAATACATTGGAACGTGGCTCCGGCGTTATCAGAAAGCACAGACTTCGGGACGCCGGCCCAGCGTTCAGAGGAGCGGCCCCAGGAGAGACCACGAAGGACTCTTGGATGGGAGGCCAGACAGCCATGGAGACTTCTGGACTCTGCCGCCGCCAGCGCCTGGCAGCACCTCCCACCTCCTGGAGCAACCCTGCGACGGCCTCGGGGACCAGAAGACCTGATGCCGGCAGACCTGCCTCTCAGCCACCGCCAGGGACGCAGGCAGAAGTAAAACCTCAGTATCCAAGACAAAGTGCCAGACAGGGCTTTAAGGACACAGAGCTGAGTGCCGGCTGGAGGGGCCACGCTTCATCCACGCAGGGCTGAAAGCACACCCTGGTTCCACTTGGGGAAGCAACACCAGGATGGGAGCTAGAAGGTGGCCTCGGGCTGCTTCCTACATCAAGGCACTCTGGGTGTCTGGGAAGCCGAGTTCAAAGGACAGGATGGTGACGGCACTGGTGGGCAGGCCACGGAGCTGGCGGGTTGAAGCAGACGCACTGCAGAGACCTACAGTCGCCACAGGAGAAGAGGCTCAGGGAGGCTTTGGGCCCCCAGAGGGCATCTCAGCAGGGTCCTCGGCCCAGGGCCCCCAGAGAGTGCAGAATGCACAGTCCCTTCCTCACAGTCCCAGCTCGGGGCCATGCTGGGGCATCCCTGACACTTGGCCTTGGCTCTGAAGGAAAAAAAAAGTGGCTATTTGGGTTGGAAATGTGGAAATGTTTGTTCACTAAAGCTTGAGGCAGGGGGAGCATCTGTCTGGCTATTAGCGAGCAATTTCTCGGGGCTATAAAACCAAGCCAGGCTTATTGGCCACCAGCACAGGGAGGCAGTTTGTCTCGCTCCCTGGGAGCTCGGTCCCCATCACAAGGTCAAACTTCACGACCAAAATCAATCAGCTTTGCCTGCCTGCGACCCCAGGAGGTGTCCTTCTGGACACGGCAGCCCTGTCTGCCTGGCTGGCACAGGGCTCTTGTACTTTCTGGACAGACAGCTGCCCAGGCCCTCCTGTGTGGGCACCACTGGTCCCCTGGTGTGCCTGCTCCCAGCCTCCTGTCTCTGTCCAGCTCTGAGATGCTGCTGGCTCTATGTCCTGCACGGGCCCTGCCCATAACCCCTGGCACCCCTCCCTCCCCCACCAGCACCACCTCCTGCTGACACAAGGGCCCCCACACCAGCCTCTCTGTCCCGCAGGGGCTGGCCACCTCTCACCCTCTAGAGCCCTGGAGGCCAGGTCAGTGCACATGTCCCTCCCTTCTGGCATCTTCAGAGCACACCCCCAGGACTGGGGCTGTGTGTGCCATGCTCTCTGCAGCCATCAGCTCTCCCTAAGCCAGGGTGCAGAGGGTCTGCAGCCCAGTTCACGGGGATTGCTGGAGCAATCTGGAGAGGTCAGGACAAAGGAAGTAGGAAGAGCGAGGCCTGGAACCTGGTCGGGCTGTGGGAGGCAGAACAGGCCCCGGGGCTTCCGAGGACAGAATCGGAAACGTTAAGGGGGTGGGGAGACGCAGCTCAGTGCAACAGGATGCTTCCAGCACGCTCAGCTCTCCCAGCACAGGGCAGACGCCCAGGGGTGCATCTGGGCGGGGGCTAAAGGCAGCGAAGTTGAAGAGGCTGCCAGGGGAGCCTTCAGGAGGGAAGGCGGGGCGGCCTGTACAGGTTCCTTAGGTGCCCCCGCCACAGGCCCTGGCCTTGCCTGGAGGAATCTGGTTCTAAATTGGGGTGAATACAATTACGAGATGCCCCTCCGAGGACTCGGGACCCAGGCCCCAGGCATCGCCCCTCCTCTGCTCCTCCGTCCACAGCACCCTGAGGGGTCTCCCTCTCCTGGCCCTCAGAGCCCGGCCTGTCTGACCCCCGCACCCACTCTCTCTGTTCTGGAATGCTCTACACATGTCCTTCTGGAAGACGCTAACCCACGAAGTCATAGCAACTTGGCTCTGCATCTCCAGCCCGGGCTCTGCAGCCATCTACCTGGCAACCTCTCCTGGTGCCCGGCGCTGGCCGCAGAAGGCCCCGCAGGCTGTGAGAGCCACACATGGGTGCCGGGAGGCCGAGAAACAAGCCCAGGCACCGCTCGCCTTTTGCAAGCCAAAGCGGCGTGGGTGAGAAAACAAAACCACAGAGAGACAAGGGCCGGGACTCGGCCCCCTGGAGCTGGGCACATGGGACGTGTGAGGTCATGATGCTTAAGGAATGAATGATGTCCCAGCAGCATACCAGCTCCTAGGCCTATGGGGAGACACGCGTGAGGGGCATAGTGACTCACCAACGAGGATCTGAGTTCCAGAAGAAGGACGCCCGGCGCGGGGGCAGTGGGTGGGCGGCCCCTGGACCCTCTGCCTTCCAGGTTGGGTTTTCACACTTTGAAGTGTTTTGAGTAGTGAATGTCACCAACCTTACACTTACTGCCACCCAAGAAAGGCAAAGCTAAAGGCCTTAAAGCCATCCACAGGGCAAGAGTGGGGGCCAGGCCACCTCTCAAGGGGCTGGGACCCAGAAGCGGAGAGCAACTGAGGCTGAGCCCTGCGGCCTGACACACTAGTCTGACCAGGGTCCAACGAAGCTGGTCACACAGGAGGTCAGGACTGCGCCAAGGACTGGACCCCAAGTGAGCAGCGCCGAGCCACGTGCTCTTGCTTCAGTGCCAAGGTCAGAGGGTGAGGACGCCCCACCAGGCTCAGCCAGCGGTGCTGAAACCAGGCCTGAGTCCGGGCTGGCGGCAGAGCCGTCTGGGGGATGCTGGAGGCCCTGACAGCCTCGCTTCTGCCTGTGCAATTCCCCAGGGTCACCGGCGACGGGTGGGTGAAGCTTTGCCATGGGCCCCAGCAGAAGCCCTCGGGCCCGCAGAGGGGCCATGGATGGGCAGGCAGCTCCTGAGCCAGAGCCAGGAATCAAAGCAAAGGTGTTCTCTGCAGGCAGGCGCTCACCTCCAGCCAGGGAACGGGCCACTGTCATCTCGCCGCCACACCGGCCCAGGAAAGAGTCTTCCTGTCCGCTGCAGAGGATGCTATTAATAGTGTAATTTTCTTGGTGTTTTGTTTATTCCCCCGGAATGGCTTGATGGATGTGAATAATTATCAGACTATAAAAGCCAGCAAATGTGCTATTTTCTATCGCTCTAAATCATCAAACAAATAAAGTGTGAAACAGCATTTTTGAATATAATTTTCCCCTCTAATGGCTTAGAATTATTATCAAGAACAATGAAAATAAATAAGCAAATGCCTTTGAGTTAAAAATTAAATGAGTGTGCTGGGAAAGGGAACACAGGCCGGCCTGGGCAGCCGGGATCTGCCCGGGGGCCTCAGCTACGACAATGGTGACGCGAGGCCTGGGCCACCCCTGGGTCCCCTGGGTGCCATTCCACAGGGCCTCAGCCTGAGGCAGGCCCACGTGTGGCTCCATAAAAGCTTGGCCCCCGCTGGGCTCTGTGAAGCGGGCACTGTGGCCCCTCCTGGGCTGGGAGACGCTGCGCGGCAGGGCTGCCTGCTTTACCTGTGGGCACTGCCTGCCTGGCCAACGCCCCAGCACCCCCAGGGACCCCGCCTGCTACGGCCAAAGCATGGCTGCGCCTGACTTCAGAACCCGAGGCAGAGGGGGTGGAGTTCCAATATCCCGCCCCCTCGCAGCCTCTGCCTCTCCCAGCCAAGGGCAGGCAATGCCAGCAGGGTCACTGCCTCTCAGGCCAGGCAGAAAGCCCGAGATCGGGGCAAAGTCTCAGGCTGAGGGGCATGATGCTGGCACCCACCATGCATGTCCCCACCACGCGGGCTGGCTGCCCCAGGCTCCCTACCTGGGCAGCACCGCCACAGCGACCAGGTCACTCCTGGCGCCCTCTCCCTCCTGCTGCAAAGGGAATGGGCTATTTGGAGGCTCCCAAGCCAGGGGTCTGTGGCCCCTCAGCCCCTGGCAGTGGCTGCCTGGCATCATTGTGCTCAGTCCCTATGGATGGCTCCAAACCCAGAGATGGGACATCACAGTGTAAGATTTTTTTTTTTAAGATTCGTGCAGCTTTCTTCCGGGTGACAGTGGCACCTGGAATCCATTCCAGCTCCCGCCAATGGAGGCTGTCAGCAATCAGGTGCCAGGGATGAAAACACTCTCCTCCCTGCCCTCCGCCCCCACCGCTGAGGAATGTGTGCCAAGAGCGGGGGTCCGACCGGAGCCCTTCAGAGATGTCGGCGCAGCCCAATGCATGCTGGAGGGTGAGGAAGTTAATTTCACAGTGTCTGCACAAGCCTGGGCAGACGGGTCCTCGCCATTTAATGCGCTATCATCGCAGACACAGAACCAGGGAGGCAGAGCCCGCGCAAACCACGCTGGAAGTGCCCGGGACCAGGTGTCAGGTTGGACACAGGCCACCTGGCAGAGCGAGCCACCCACACAAGCCCAGGAGGGCCACGGCAGATCCAAGTGCCAGCAGCGCCCCCAGACCCCCGAGTGACAGCAGAACAGAAAAGCCACGGTGACCACAACCCTCACAACAAAGCCCTATGGCAGCCGGGGCCTGCAACCCAGCAAAATGGCTCCAGCGCAATGCCCTGTGGCTGGCACAGGCCGGGATAAGAGTGATCCAGCTGCAGGTGCCTGTGAGACCCAGCAGAGAGCTGCTGTCCCAGCCCCATACCCACGCAAGCCCCCCAGCCACCATGTGGGCCAGGACCTGGCTGAAGACAAGTCAGGACAGGGCAGCTCCTCAGCTCTGCTCCTCAGAGCGGCACGGTGACCAGGCCGGGGAAGCACGGGCCTGTGTAATGGCCACTGGGCTGCGCCATGTCCACTCTGCCCACTGAAGGGTCTGAGTTCTCCAGGCGCCTTCTGTGTGTGCCATGGAAATCACGCCTCAACAAAGCTGGTCACAGAAACCTCCAGCACTGAGGACACAAGGATGGGTCCCAGTCCCTGCCTAAGTTGCTAGGCTCAGGCTCAGAGACGCACGTGGCTCTTCAGAGTGTCTTTAGCGCTGTGGAATCCAGGGTGTCCAAGAGGTCCACAGGGGCCCCACCAGAAACCCTGAAGGGACCAGGTCACAGATGTCCTCTCTGGGAAAGGCACCAGGCCCAGCTGGTTTTACTGAATCCTACCCAGTGACCTTCATCTAAACAGGCAGTGCCCACGTACACATGTGGCTGGCAAGCAGTAAAGAAGATGCCATGTTACCAAGCTTGTTTTCTCAATCTGGCATACTCTCCAAATGGATGAACAAATGAACGCATGGGAAGCCCTATCACCAACAAAGAACACACAGGAAAAGGATAAGCCAGCACCACATGAATGTGAAATTCTAAACACAACACGAGTCAAGCACAATAAGGTATTGCAAGACCCAAGGGTGCAAAGACATTCCAAAAATTGAAATCTATCAAAAATTCCAAAGTATTCGGTACAAAAATTCTCAGGAAACTATGACTCGCAGAGACTCCTGCACTGTCACCTTCATGGCGATGCAGGAGAGGACACAACCCACCCATCATAGGGCACGCATCATGCTGCCCTGGAGACACCTGGCCAACGTGATACATCAAGAAAAACACAAAGAGTTTAACAAGCAAAAGGGATGAGACAAACTTCTTAAAATCACAGTATAAATGCCTAAGCAAGGCATGATGGCACGTGCCTGTGTTCTCAGCTCCTCAGGAGGCTGAGGCAGGAGGGTCACTTGAGTCCAGGCAGTTGAGGCTGCAGTGAGCCATGACTGCACCACCGCACTCCAGCCTGGGCAACAGAGGGAGACCCAGACTCTAAAAAAAAAAAAAAAAGATTAAAGTTTAATTATAACATACGTTTCTACTTAGGAAATCTAAGCAAACAAACTGGTAAAACTACGGAATTAAACAGCCCAGCAAGGTGGCAGAATTTTTAATTAAAAAAATAAATAAATAAAAAGGTTTCCTCTACAGCAGAAAGAACATTCACAGAACACTCTAAACCCACTAGGGTGAACATGTCCCTCGTCTGAGGTGGAGGAGCAGGTCACACAGACAAGGTCACACATTGGAGCTGGTAGTGCACCTGCGTGCTAGACTCACAGGCTGACCTGGGAAGCCACGTCCACCTGGGTAAAACCCCTCCATGCCCCTGCAACAACACACGGGGACGGGCGTGTGGGTGGGAGGAAGCGCAAATGCCGGAGCTCACCACGCAGGCGCGAGCAGCAGGATGCTACTGACATCCACCCCAGGAAGACAGGGTCCCAGGACAGGAGGCTGCCCCACAGGTGAGTCAGGCGAGATAAAGATGTTAGAAAAAACACCTAGGCAGGCAAGGGAGTGGATCCACGGCCAGGACACACGACAGCCCAGGAACTGCCAGGAACACTGAGGTCCTGTATCCCCGCTGAGAGAGGAGAGGAGCTGTCCTGACCCTAGCCTGCTGGAAGGGAGAGATCACAGAGGATGGGACAGAGGGCGGGAAGAGGAGGAGTGAGACCCTTTCCCAGAGACTCATGGGAGAAACGGGAGCCCCAGAGCTGGTGCAGACCCCACGGAGAAGGCTCCAGCCCTGCTCCCCCAGACGGCCAGCGCTGCAGAAATGGAGCCAGGCCCAAGCTGCACAGCTCCTCCAGAGGCGACCACTGAACTCCTCCCATGTCCCATGGCAAGCTACTCTACTTCTTCCTTCCTCTTCTTTTTTTTTTTTAAGAGACAGGGTCTTTGCTGCAGTGGCACCATCACAGTCACCGCAGCCTCAAATTCCCAGGCTCAAGCAACACTCCCACCTCAGCCTCCTGCAAAGCTGAGATGACAGGCGAGTGTCACCATGCTCGGCTCATTTTTTTCTTTCTTTGTAGTGATGGGGTCTTGCAACGTTGCTCGGGCTGGTCTCGAACTCCAGGGGCGACCTCCAGCAATCCTCTGGCCGCAGCCATCCAAAGCTCTGCCATTATACGCATGACCCAACCTGCCTATTTCTACTGGAAAAATCCTCCTTCAAGGAGCCTCGTGCCAGGGACAGGCCGCCTTCCTCATTTGTCCCCAGCACAAGGGCCCCTTTATGTGACAGATATTAACACTTGCTCGAGAGATAGGATCTGCCAGGGACCAGGGTGGCTTGCTCCCAGGAAGCAGTCTTACTGAGCTACAGCGGCTTTATCTGTAATGGATCGTTCTAGGGGACAATAGACGATGGAATGTGGTATCTTACACCAGCAGGGTCGATGATTTCAAATAATGACATTTTTATTGAGACACACAGGAGACCAGCAGAATCCCGGGAGTGTTGGCTCAGGGAAGACTGACACTGTGGGCAGGAGGAGACGCAGCTCTCAGGTCTCGCAGGGCCAGCCAGGAGACCTCACTCCAGGCATGGTGACCGTGCTGGCTCACCCACTCTCCCGGGCCACGAGGTGTCACCACACTGGCCCTCAGGGACCTGGGCTGGGTCAGCACCCCAAGGAGCCAGGCGGATCTCACACATCGCCAGCCACTTTCATTAGGAGCAGACTCACAGAGACAAGCAGTGTCCCTGCCTGCAATTAGAGGCCGGATTGGAGGCATCTCATCTCCAGCCCTGATGTGTATTTTCGGCCCGCAAATTACTTTTATTATATGACAAGACCAAAAACGCAAAGTCATGTGCGAGTTATTTGTGATGATGTTTTTCCTGCAGCCTCTCCGGGAAAGCTGTGCCCATCACAGGGGAGGGTGTGCAGGGCAGGTGCCCAGCGGCAGAGCTGCGGCTGTCAGGTTCTGACGAGGTGCCAGGGACACAGGGCCGTGGACACCCAGCAGCCTCCTTCACCTGCCCCCTGTCAAACTGGCCTGAATTTCTGCTCATCAACAACCAGGAGGCAGCCCCCACCGTGCCCGGACCCACAGTCCTCCTCAACATGATTCGAGCTGAGTGGAAACCCTTCACCATTTATTGTGTTAAAAGGCACAGGATGGTTTAAGCAGGAAGAACAAGGACAGATCTCTGAAGAGTACAACAGTGTCTGAAGAGACAGCGACTACAGCTGGAGAAAGAGCATGCCTCTTTTTGGCTTTTTCCAAGATGAAGTCTTCCTCTGTCGCCTAGGCTGGAGTGCAGTGGCATGATCTTGGCTCACTGCAACCTTCACCTCCCAGGTTCAAGCGATTCTCCTGCCTCAGCTTCCCGAGTAGCTGGGACTACAGGTGACTGCCACCACACCCGGCTAATTTTGTATTTCTAGTAGAGACCGGGTTTTGTCATGTTCATCAAGCTGGTAACCTCAGGTGATCCGCCCACATCAGCCTCCCAAAGTTCTGGGATTACAGGCATGAGCCACTGCGCCTAGCCCACGGCTCCCTTTGTCTAGAGCAGTGAGGGATGGTAACGGCCAAGGTTAGCATCCACACGAGCCCAGCCCCGAGGGACCTCGACCCAGGCCCAAGGAGGTGCTAGCCTGAGAGCTGCTCTGATGCCCTGGATGGCTGTGGGAAGGAGGCAGCAGAGAAGTCGAGAAGCTGCTCCGGCCTCACCAAGCTCTGCAGAAGGCCAGCTGGGCACCAGGCTAATGCGCCCATGGCAGGAGTGAGCCACGTGCAGGGGTCCTGGAGAGGCAGAAGGGTGTGAGGCCCTGATGGGAGTCTGGGTCTCTGTGCAGAGCGCGGTCCCGACACCTGTAGGCTGTGGAGGCTCTGATGCCTCAATGCTTACATTTAATTCATCACCAGCACCCACAGACACACAGCATCCACTGAACCTCATGAGGACAGACGGTGACGGCCTGGACCCTGGTGATGGAGATGGCCCAGGGCATCCTAAATGGTACCCTTAATGAAGGGACTAGCTTTGGAGAGCACGGGGGTTAAATTGTCTCACACACAGGCTGATGGCCAGAGGGGCTACACGCTCCTGTTACTGCAACCTAACTCTCAGCCTGTGCCCCCCAAGGCAGAGGCCACAGGACACTGGGTCCCTCCCTGGGCCTCGGGGCCCCAGCAGGGCTCTGGAGCTGGGAGGGTATGGCTCATGCATGGGTTAAGTCTGCTCCGCTCGCAATCAGGTCGGGGAGAGCAGGCAGCCGAGCCCTCCGCAGGAGGCTGCTGAACGAGGGCCATTAGCGACGCTGTCATCAGCTCGTCCTGCGCCTGCCCCCTTTGATCAGAAGGCAGCCAGCGCTGCCGTCCCCTGCTGCTGACGAGTGTGGAGGGAGGAAGCCGTGCGCTGCCCAATTTTTAAGCAAAGATAACGAAGACTCCCTCCTCCCACAAACTTGCAGCCATTTCCCTTCTAGGGAGCTGAACCCTGCCGGCAGCAGCCTCATCAACGGGGAGAAATTTGCCATGGAAACTAGGCCCTGCACTCAGAACCCAAACATCTGATGCCTACAAGACAGGGTGGGCAAGCAACTCCAGGTCAGGGCCAGCCTCAGCTGCAGTGGGAGGGACCCGAGGGTGTGAGCAGACCCGCATGGCCTGAATAAACTTCTCATCCAAACACCGCCTGGTGGGATTATCTGAAGATGGGAATTCACGCCCACTGATGACATTTCCAACAGAACTAACAGTTTCTTAAAGCAGTGGGCAGGGACAGGATGCCGGCGACTCACCCGGCACGGCGCAGCCTGGAAGCAGGCGCCGGGTTTGTTTGGCTCCTGCCTCCCTAAAGCAAAACTCCTGCGGCCTCACAAGCAACACGAGCCAGCGTGTGCACCACCACTCCAACCCGAAGCACCCGCTTTGAACAAAAGACTCCAAAATGAGGTCCATCTGCTCCTGCCAGACCAAGCCAGTGGGTGAGCAGGGGCCACAGACAGGAGTCAGCACATGACGTGGGGCAGAAGCTGTCAGACAGCGTGAGGCTGAGGCAACCCTTCAGGGTCCAGAGCCGCCCCGGCTCCCACCACACCCAGGTCCTGGCCTGACTGCCCTGGGGGGCTGGGCCCCGCTCCCGCGGCCACTCCATCCTCCCGGTACACAGCCAAGAGTAGTAGCTCCCTCGCTTAGGGACCTTCCACGCATGCCCTCCTGCCCCTGCTCCTGAGCTGGTCTCCCATCCTCCCCTGAGATCCCCTCCTGAGTCCTCAGAGCCCCCGGTCTTCCTGCCTCCATCCCAGGGGCTCCCAGGCCTGGTCCTGTTCTGGGGGTTGGGCATGGAGTGTCTGGCTGCCTGGCCACACCAAAATCCCTGAGCGGGCATGAGCACTCCATCAGGGCTTGAGCAGACCCGTCTATTCAACCTGGAAACCCTGTTGGCTGAGCCCCTGTAGGACACCCAGCACCCACATGGCAGGAGAGAGAAACCAAGGCTCACTGGCCCTTTCCCAGCTGGACATGTGGTCGGACTACATTTCCCAGCCTCCTTGGCTGCAAAGTGTGGCCATGTGACCCTGGGTGCTGGCCAATGAGGTGTGGGCAGAAGTGATGGGCCCTGCCCTCAGACATGGCCCCCTAAGCCGCCCATCAATCTCTCCTCCTCAGTCTGTACAGCAGCACACAGGGCGACCTTGGACACCCCACAGGCTGGCCTCGGTCCCTGCATTCCTGTATCATCTCCGTCTCCCACAACAAACTTCAAGTTTGGCTAAGCAGGGCTTAATATGGTGACTCCATTAGAAACGGTCCTTCCTCACCCACACCTTCGGGTTCAGGCCACCCTCGCCAACTGGCACACACCCTGTCCTCAAGGCTGTATGTCACCCTGGCACCTGCTGCCAGGACCCGCTGCCCTCCTGATCCCACAGGCAATGCTTCAAGGGCAGGTTGGAGCAGCGGCTGGGAACGTGGATTCGGCCAGGCCGCCCAGGAGGCGTCCCAGGCCCCACAGCCCTACCATATCCCAGCTCTGCGGCTGAGTGACGTCTCCTCAATTTGCGCCTCATCTGTGAACAAGGATGTGGAGCCAGGGGCACGAGTCAAAGGGTTACTCCAGGCCAAGCTGCTGCAGAAGGAACGGAACATCATCAATGCAGCCACAGTCACAGTTGTTGACAGCAAGGCTTACGATCAAAATCAACATCTTACATGAGCACCAGGCGAAGAGAGGACAGGTCTTCCGCAGAAGCCCCATGCTGGAAGCAGCCCAAACGTCCATCCACGGCAGAATGGAAAAGTCAACTCCAGCCCAGTCACACAGTGGAGAATTTCACCGCCGTTGACGATGAGTGTGCTGCCGCCACACCCAGCAGGATCAATCTCATACACGCACCGCCGAGCAGAAACGCAAGGAAATCAGCCCACCCGCACGACCTTCCAACACAGCCCCGCACAGCCACGCTGCCCTTCCAAAGCAGCCCCGCACAGCCACGCTGCCCTTCCAACGCAGCCCCGCACAGCCAGGCTGCCCTTCCAACACAGCCACGCTGCCCTTCCAACACAGCCCCGCACAGCCACGCTGCCCTTCCAACGCAGCCCCGCACAGCCACGCTGCCCTTCCAACGCAGCCCCGCACAGCCAGGCTGCCCTTCCAACGCAGCCCCGCACAGCCAGGCTGCCCTTCCAACACAGCCACGCTGCCCTTCCAACACAGCCCCGCACAGCCACGCTACCCTTCCAACGCAGCCCCGCACAGCCACGCTGCCCTTCCAACGCAGCCCCGCACAGCCACGCTGCCCTTCCAACGCAGCCCCGCACAGCCACGCTGCCCTTCCAACGCAGCCCCGCACAGCCACGCTGCCCTTCCAACGCAGCCCCGCACAGCCAGGCTGCCCTTCCAACGCAGCCCCGCACAGCCAGGCTGCCCTTCCAACACAGCCACGCTGCCCTTCCAACACAGCCCCGCACAGCCACGCTGCCCTTCCAACGCAGCCCCGCACAGCCACGCTGCCCTTCCAACGCAGCCCCGCACAGCCACGCTGCCCTTCCAACGCAGCCCCGCACAGCCACGCTGCCCTTCCAACGCAGCCCCGCACAGCCATGCTGCCCTTCCAATGCAGCCCCGCACAGCCACGCTGCCATTCCAACGCAGCCATGCACAGCCACACTGTCTGGGCCACAGGCACACGCTGCCAGGCGACAGGGAGAAGTTAGGGTGCCACCAGCAGAGCCGGGGGATGTCGACACCACGGCGTACAGAGGGGTCAGGGAAAAGGAGGCATGGGTGTGGGCCATGTCCCGACAGTGGGATACAAGGGGACGGCTGAAGAGCCATTTGCTAAAGTTCACAAATGCGTGTGCACACACATACACACGTATATATTTGGTACGTACGTAGTTTATGTCTGTTTCTGTACCAAATCATGTTTCACAGCAAGATATGCCTCCAAAAGGGAAGCCTCAGGACAGGCAGAGCTCTGGACACCCCAGGATTCCCGTCCTGAGGCTCCCACACTCCTTGCGTGACACACGCCTCGCACTGATGCTGTGAGGGCCTCGTGGATGTGATGAAGGTCCCAAATCAGGTAACCTTAAGAAACGGAGATGGCCAGGTGCGGTGGCTCATGTCTGTAATCCCAACACTTTGGGAGGTCACGGTGGGCAGATCACCTGAAGTCAGGAGTTCAAGACCAGCCTGGCCAACATGGTGCAACCCCATCCCTACTAAAAATACAAAAATTAGTGAGGCGTTGTGGCACACACCTGTAAGCCTAGCTACTTGGGAGGTTGAGGCAGGAGAATTGCTTGAACCCAGGAGGCAGAGGTTGCAGTGAGCCAAGATTGCACCACTGCACTCCAGTCTGGGAGAAAGAGTGAGACTCCATCTCAAAAAAAAAAAAGAGAGATAGATGATCCTGGTGGGCTGACATTCAAAGATGACAGCATAGAAACGGGGCAAGTGTCACTCTGCAATGGAGACACCGGACAGCCACACCCAGCTAGGTGACCAGGGTCAACATCAGCAGTGACGTCTCGCAGATGGCTGCGCCCTGACCCTCGGTAGGACGTGGTGGGAGGACCCTTCACCCCTGCGGTCTTCCTTCCTAAAACACGTCACCCTGGCCTAACCACGAGAAAAACATCATACATGCTGACTAGGGGACATGCGGATTGGGGGGCGTCCTGTAAAACCCTCAGCCAGCCCCCCTCAACCCTGTCCAGGAAGGCCTGAGAAAGGGTCGCAGCCCAGGGCCCTACTGAGATGGGACAACGCCACGGGAGCCTGGATGGGGGAGGGCGGAGGAAATGCGAATGAAGTGCGGATTTCAGCTGATAACGAGTCAGTGCCAGCCCACTGATTATCACAAGGCACCACGTTGATACAAAGTGTTCATGCCAGGGAACCCGGTAGGGAACTCTCTGTGCTTACGACCTTGCCAGATTTTTGGTGAATCTAAAACAGGTCTAATAAAGAGTCCATTTAAAGAGAGAGAAAGGAAGAGAAGACGTTACCAAAAAAGCAGATGAAACACAAGTGTGAGCCTGGGACAACAATGAGGGGAACAGGGAACCCCCGACACCCGACTGCTGCGGGTGCTCTCCCGGCCCCATCACGGGCCCACCGCCTCTGCTCACCAAGAAGACAATTTCCCGGATCCGTGGGAATGGTGCCTGCTGTCCAGACGCACAGCAGGGCAATCAATCATCGCAACGTCGGAGTCCCCGACACGGCGGCGCAGCTCTGGAGGAGAGCTCGCAGTGCGATTTTCATACAGCAAAAGGCGACATGAAAATTGCTCTGTAGTCCCTGAACAAACACCAAGTGTGTCTGTGTCTGTCCCTGCCAGTTCTCAGTAAGAGCCAGGAGCCAGCCCGCTGGGACAGATCCTGGCTGGGACAGGTACCGTGGGAGCCCTGGCGAGCACCCCCACGTGCCCCATGACGCTCCTAGCCACCCTGGCCCAGAGGTGCCCTCCCAGTCCCTGGGGATGCTGTCATGAGACACAGCTGAGGGCCCTGCCTGTCCTGGGGGCACAATCAGGCTGTGACCGCTTAGCATCAACGAGGCTGGCAGGAGGCTGATCAGGCCAGAGGGAGGGGCTGTAATTTTGGCGCCTGTGCCCCACACGCCGGGCACAGAGCTGCAATCCCAGCCTCGCTGTGGACGCCTCAGCGTGAGACTCAAAGGTCTCTGCAGCATCAGGAGTTAATTTTTCGAACATCAAAGCCAGCTTTTGGTGTTCGATTCACTCCCCAATCTTCAGCAGCAGGCCTGGGCTGATGGCATCAGGCTGACGGCGTGGTGGTGACAAGAGCGAGGCGAAGGGCTGGATGAGGAGGGCCGGGGAAGGGACCGGGCCAGGGAAGACACAGCTGCCGTCCACAGCTCCCATGTGCCTGCCCTCCTGGCCACGGCCTGGACCACTCGTCCAAACACAGCACCAGCACCGCACACCACACTCTAGGGCGCACGGCTGCAGTGCCCTGCTGGCAGCTCGGTTCCTGGCCCAGGTTCTTGCAGCTAACTGGGTAAAGTCCAGTTCTCAGCTGCCCGGCAGAATCCCAGTCTCGTCTTTGGCATAGTCCTAGGGGGCCAGACTCCCTTCCAGATAGCCAGTATGACCAGAGGCCCTTGTTTCTCTAGCAAACACATGCACGTGTACACACTCTCACACTCTCTTTCTAGGGGGACTGAGCATCACAGGTCACTCATTTGAGCAGGTTCCAGGATATGAAACTTCCAGTTTTAAAAGTGGGATAGGGTCGGGCTCACACCTGCAATCCCAATACTTTGGGAGGCCGAGGCAGGAGCACCACTTGAGCCCAAGAATTCAAGATCAGCCTAGGCAACATGAGGAGAGACTGTCTCAGTGAAAAACGTAAACATCTGCCAGGCGTGGTGGCATGTACCTGTGGTCCCACTACTCAGGAGGCTGAGGTGGGAGGATAACCTGAGCCCAGGAAGTTAAGGTTGCAGTGAGCTGTGATCATACCACTGCACTCTAGCCAGGTGACACAGCAAGACTCCATCTAAAATAAAATAAAATGAGTAAAGCTAGGAGAACCAAGCTGGTCACTCGGACCCAGTCACATACACTTTCAGACACGTGGTCAGGCACACACAGAAATAAAGAACCACTGCACCGATGCTGTGGCCACAGTCACTATCAGAAGCAGAGGATGGTGACAGGTGACCACAAAGGAGCTTCCTGCCTGCTCACGGCCACACTCCTCAAACAGAAGCTGGGCGCCAGGTGTGCCTGGACAGACGGCAAGCCACGTGGACCCAGGGACAGCCAGATGGGATGCTGGGCCCCTAGGGTGCTGTTGAGCACTGCTGTGGGATAGTGGCTGGCCTGGGCATTCGGTCTGGGGGTCTCACTCGTCTGTGACAACAACTGTCTTCACTCAAAAAGAGGTGCCTTCTGCAGAGGTGACACCCCCACCCCCATCAAAAGCCTCCCCAGATAACTTTGTGCAGGCTAGACGGTCATTTCCACAAGGATAAGGCTCCCAGGGACCCTGGGCTGGGGCCACTACAGTGGGTCTCGGTGGGCCAGGGAAGAAGTGCCGAGCCCCTGATGGCAGGAACCCGGGCCCTGAGCAAGAGGCCTTGGTCCCGATACCTTGTCATTTCTGATGAGCAGGGTCCCTCCGCCTCCCTGCTGGATCCGATCTACTCTCCGCAGAAGCTCTCTGCTCCAAACCGCTTCCTCCTTTCCATTTCTGTCATCCAGGTTCCGCGTGTGTGGCTGGGAAGGGCCTGGCTGCGGTCCCCTGCCTGTGTGCGAGACACTCACCGGCTGCCTCATCAGCCTGGCGGGGTCTTCTCCATCTCACCTCCCCGGGCACCGCAGCCGTTCTGAGCTGCTAGTGCAGCTCTGTCCCCTGGCACCCTAGCTGGGGTTGGGCCTGGGGTGGCGAGGAGAGGATCTATCTCGCTCCTGCATCTTGTTCTGGTGACAGGGTGCAGTGTGGGGAAGCTGAGTTATTAAAGTCAATCTGTGAAGCGTCAGGCTCTGGGCGATCTCCATTGGAAACCAGTGCTCAGCTCAGGGGATGCCGCCCCCACAGGGCAGCCATCTCTGCAGAGCCCTCTCTAAGGCCACCAGATTCCCTTCGGCACAGCCAGAGCAAGGCGGCTGGAAGGAATGCCTGGGTCACTGGAGGGGCCACGTCTGAGGGTCAGTGGACTGGGACCCCTGGGTCCCCACTGCTGGTGGGACCACCAGGTGCTGGGCTTAGAAGCTGGAAGGCCCAGTGGCTGACTCGCCAGCAGCAGCACAGACCACACGGGTGGGAGTCCATGAGGGAGGGAGACGTCTGCCCCCAGGCAGGAGCTGCCAGCAGGAGATGCAGCTGGGAGGCAGGAGGGCTGCTGCCTTGGTGTGGGCTTCAAGGAGGTCCTGGCTTGGCAACAGACCCATCGACCCCATGCTCTGCCTCCCCCAACCCGTGGCCACGGGGCAGGGAGCCCGGGCTGGCCCACTGCAGCCTGGTACCCACACCACCCCCAGCCCCGGGAGCACGGCTCCTCAGTGCACACACGCGCCCACGCACACGCACGCACACCTCCAGGGACACTGAATAAATGAAAGACGGCTGTGCCCGCTAGAAGTCCAGTTTCCCTGGCAGCAAGAAAAAAAGATGCTGTGAAATTCCCCTGAGTGAAAACGCCAGAGAGAAAACCCGAGGTACAGCCGAATCAAAAGGGAAAATTCTCGGCCTGCGGCTCCTTAAAGGTCAAGGAGGCTGGAGGAGTTTTCTGATAATCCTCTCTCCCCACCCTCCGTGGCAGCCCTTTCCACCGGGCTCAGGAGGGTTGGGCTCCTGGCAGGCCAGGATGGCCATGAGCAAGTGGGGGCTCCGTGCCCTTCTCAGGAGCACAAGCTCTGAGACCCTTAGCTCCCACACCTGCACGGGGGACTGAGTGTGCCCAAGGTAAATGAAGGCAGGAGGGGGTGGGCAGAGAGACGCCAGAGGAAACAGTCAGAGATGAGACCCTGGGGGACCTGCATCCTGCCCAGCGCAATGAGGATTGTCAGACTGCTGCGGGTCACAGGCAGGTCAAGGTTACAGTCAAGGCAAGCACTTCTCCACCCCACTGCTCTTGGGGGCTTTACCTGGGAGCAGGATGACCCCCCTCCTGACAAGCGGAGCTGGAGGGAGCCTGGGGACCCTCTCTCCTAAGCCTAAGCAGAGGCCTCTGCGGCTGCCATGTACCGTCACTCACCCCCCACCCCCCACAGCACTCCTCAAAAGGGCCTTTCTCTAGCCGCCCTAGAACACGGGTGCAAGCAGCTGGCCACGTCCTGTCAGCTCACGACATCCCTGGGAGTCCCTACAGCCGCAGGGACTCGCTGCTTCCCCATCTGGCTTCCCTGCTGCAGTGAGAGCCAGAGATCCTGCTTCTGGCAGTGGCCCACAGCCCCCACCCCCCACTGCCTGCAGGGTGTCTGACGGGTTGGGGTCAACAAGGCACCTGAAGCCTCGGCCAGGCCCCAGCCCAGCACATGGCTACACAGGACTGCATAGTGGACACTGTGGGGCAGCATGGGCCGGTGTCCTCGAGGGGTGACAGTCGCTCCACTCTCCTCTTTGGGGTACATAGCACAACCCGAATGGCCCAGTAGTGCCCTGGGGCCAGCAACTCTCCCAGGGCTGGCCGAGGCCTGATGTCCTCCCGCCCCAGCCTGGAACTCTCTTCGAGGGGCCATGTGGCGTGTGACACCGCTGGCAGCGCGGTGCTCAGCCTCGTGGGGACGTGTGTTTAGTGCCTGGCCCAGGCAGGGCAGGAGGGTGAGCCCTGCAGGAAGGGGCTGCCACAGTGTAGGTCGGGGAGGGGAGGCCTGCGGGGAGCAGCGCGGGGCCGGCCTTGGAGGGTGAGCTCGGCTGAATTACCCTACTCCGGGCCCAGGTTCCAGGAGAGTCTTTCTTTTTTTTGAGATGGAGTCTTACTCTGTTGCCCAGGCTGGAGTGCAGTGGCTCCATCTCAGCTCATTGCAAGCTCCACCTCCCAGGTTCAAGCCATTCTCCTAGCTCAGCCTCCCAAGTAGCTGGGATTACAGGTGCCCACCACCATACCCTGCCTTTTTTTTTTTTTTAAGTAGAGACAGGGTTTCACCACATTGGCCAGGCTGGTCTCGAACTCCTGAGCTCAGGCAATCTGCCCACCTCGACCTCCCAAAGTGCTAGGATTACAGGCGTGAGCCACTGCGCCGGCCCCAGGAGAGTCTTGATCTAGAGCAAGGAGTGCAGCCTGAGACAGTGGGTTCTACGGGGCATGGCCTTCGGGGCACCAACCCTAGGCCACCTCCAACCCCAGGAAGACGCAGGGTCGGGCTGAAAGCTCGGACCCTCTCCACACCCACCTGCACTCCGGCCCCTGGCCTGGCTGGCAGAAGGGACTGCGGGCAGCCCAGCGGGGGAGATACAGGTGCTGGGTCTGGCTTCACAGAGATTTTGAGGTTTTCAGTTGCTTCAGATATCCTCAGCCCCGCTGCCTGCGAGCGCCGCAGAACACCGGCCTTTTGAAGCACGTTTCTGTCTGTTACCGACACCAGGCTGTTCACGTCACTTTGACACAAATCAAGCTACCAAAGTAGCAACAGACCCAGAAAGGTTTAATAAAATGCTGTAAACCTGAGTACATCGACACTTCTTTTAAAATGACACCGGAATACTCTGAAATGGTTGCAATTCAGCGGCTGCAGAGGCAAGCAAAGCGGTGTAATTAGGGAGACAGCCAGCCAGACAGATGGGGCGTGGCCTTGGTGATCTGTGGCTAGGAGGCCCACCTACCCCCAGGGCCTGAGGAGGGGAGGAAAGTAGCTTCCTGAACCCCAGCCCAGGGACCAAAGGTCAGGCACCTTTTCCAGGTACCTCCTCCCCACCCCCTGCAAGTTGGAAGGGCAGCCTGGAGGGGGAGTCAGCTTCCACAACAAACAGTGAGGATCTGAGAGCCGCTCTGTGCCAGGCCCCGACTAGGAGTTGGGACACGGGGTGACCAGGGCCCCCACCATCTGCTGGAGAGGGCTGATGGCACGCAGTAGACCTTGGCTAACTCTGGGGTACCCTGGTCTATGTCTGCCCTAAGGACAGGCTTGGGTGCTGTGGGAACACCTGGGCCCTGCCTCAGCCCTGGGGAGAGAGCAGGGAAGGGGCCCCACGTGCTAAATGGGCTGAGCTGACTGTGGGGGCAAGTAGGGAGCTCTGGCGGGTTGGAGAAAGGCCTTGCAGATCAAGCCCACATTGTGGCACCTCTTGGGCCCCTTCTGCCAGGCCACACTTGGACAGCATGGGGCCTCACCCCTGTCATCCTCACCCCTTCCTAGGCGGAAATCAAGACCAAGGTCAAGGTGCTTCCAGAAGTTCCCTTCCCAGAACTGATGCGTAATCAACGCTGCCCTTGCCGCCGGCTGTCTCCCCTGAGCGATCTCCCACATCGGGTCATGAGGAAGTATGGACAGGGGGTGACAGCTGGACACCTGAGGCACCAGGCAAAGTGGGGGGGGTGTGTGGTAAGGGGCAGTCGGGGAGGGGTGTGGTAAGGGGCAGTTGGGAGGGGTGAGGGACGCCCTCAGTGGCTGCATCTTGGACAAACCAGCTCAGGAGAGGCCCTTGGCTCCTGGTGCATCCCTGTTAGCCCCTCTGACAGCCTGTGGCCGGGTCCCTGCCACCTCCAGGGAGCCACTGTCCCCTCCTCCTGCAGAGGGCCCTCCGACCAGTCAGCAGGGACCCCCAGCATCTGACCCACTACAGCCCCAGCCATAGGGCCTACCCCAGCCCAGGCTCCCGCGACCGCCAGCAACTACCAGGGCCCCTCACAGGAGACGGAGCCACTGGTGCTGCCAGCCTTGGTGCTGACATCCTCACATCTGACTCACTGGCCGGTCCCCCACCTCCAACATCCCTGACCTCCTGCTTCTCTCTGTGGCTGCCAACGGGCCTCACTGGCTGCTTGCCACCTGCTGCAGCAGGGACTCTGCACAGGGCAGACAGTCCCTCCAGAGACACAAACCTGGCCACGCCTCGGGCACTCCACCACTCACGCAGCCCTGGGAGGCCTCCCTTCACCCCAAGTCACAGAGGGTCCTCTACAGGACCTCCCCCTCGGGCTCCACCTGCCCTCGGGACGCCTGTGAGGGTACACACGGCTTGCCCCTTCCTGCTCTTTGTGCTTTGGTAAAGGAAGAGGTAGAGCATTCTCCCCTTACAGCGTCAACCCAGGGAAGGGCCAGGCAGGGCGGTGCTCCTGCGCCCTCCAGGCAGACAGGCTCCGCCCTCCTCCGGAGCCAAGACGGCCTGGGAAGATTCCAGGAGCCAGCGCGGCCCCGGGAAGGGCGGGAGCACCACCTAGTGGCCTTCGGAGGATGGCGCAGGGAAGTCCCGCTGCACACCCAGCAGGGTTTCCAGTCACCAGCGAAGCCCAGCGACACCACACACACACACACACACACACACACACACACACAGTCACATGTACGCGCACTCACATGCACGCGCGCACGTGCACACTCACGCACCCACCGCACGGCCTCGCTGCGGACATGCACAGGGAGCCAGGAGACGGTCCTGGAACTCAGCCCACCGCAGCAGCACCCCGGCTGCGCCGGTACCTCCTGGGAAGGGGCATGTCCACTGCGCTCCACACGCGGCTGTGGCACCCCGCCCAGCCCTCCTGCCTGCAGGGCCTGGCCCGGACGTGCCACAGCAGAGGCTGAGAGGGAGCGGCTGCAGGGTCATCCTGGCCAGGCCCCTTCTGGGCAGTGTGGACGGTGACCCTTCACCAGGAATCGCCTCCGCTCAGCCGTGAGGCAGCACAGCCCAGCGGTCAGGGGGCTCAAGACAGCACTCCTGGCTTTGGGGACACCTGGGGCCACTCACAGCTCAATGGGAGGCACTCTGGGGTGCAGAGCACAAGCTCTGGCAGCCTGGGAGCTTTGGCTCTGGGGATACACATCCCCCTCTGCAAAGCTAGTGGGTGACCCCGGGCGGTCCAGAAAACCTCCAGCCCTCACACCCCGACCTTTGCCGGCCTCACCCTGCCACCACACCACACCCAGCCACGTACCCGGGATCCACCCCGCAGACACTCACCAGGACTTGGGCTCCCCGAAGTGCAGGTAGTTGATGCTGTACAGGTCCATGTCCTCGGTGTGCCAGGCGAAGGTGGTCTTCCACATACCGAAGTACAAGTAGGGCGTGTTCACGCCCTCGATGATGGTGCCGCACTCGCGCTCCACCATGTCCAGGATGGTGCGGAGGCTGCCGATGTTCCACTGGGCCACGTCCTGCAGGGCGGCAGAGCAGCATCGGCAACCACCCGGCCACCCCCGGCGCCTGCGAGGCCCAGGGGGTCGCTGCCCACCTTGGCCCACCCCAGTACCTGAGGCCCCCAGGGCTGGTCACACCCTACAGACTTCTACACGCTTGTTTTCTCTGTGTGAGACTCTCGCCCAGGCTGGAATGCAGTGGCACAATCAGAGCTCACTGCAGCCTCGACTGCCCTGGCTCAGGTGATCCTCCTGCCTCAGTCTCCTGAGTACCTGGGACTACAGGCGTAGGACACCATGCCTGGCTCATTTTTAGGTTTGTTTTTTTTTTTTTTGTAGAGATGAGGTCTCACTCTGTTGCCCAGGCTGGTCTCAAACTCTTGGGCTCAAGCGTCCCTCCCACCTTGGCCCCTCTAAATGCTGGGGTTGCAAGCATGAACCACCATACCCGGCCTAGACACCTTTTCTGAAGGGCTCAATGCCAGCCTGGCCCTTCCAGGAAAGGCCTCAGCACACTGCCAATGTGTACCAGGCGGGCAGGGCCTGCCAGATTCCACTGAGCCGTGTGCTTCCTGCTGGGGCGGGGGCCTTATGTCGAAACCTGCAGTTTGGTTGTGCATAATTAACGTGTCTCTAAGTCAATGACACGGAAGGAGAAAAACAGTCACCACGCGGGGCTAACCCAGAGATGATACCGGAGCTGAGGCTCAGTGACAGCCTTGCCACAGCTTCAGACCGAGGGGACGAAGAAAGCTTTCAGAACCAGGCAAACAAGGACGAACACCCACCCACCAGGCACATCTATTCTTAATGCCACAAGCAAACAAACCCCGTCTTGTCCTAAGAGCTCATAAAATACGCATTAGTCACTGCAGTCTCCGGAGAGGCTCACGGCCTGCCGAGAGGCTGAGAGGAACCCAGACACGCTTGGGAACCTGAGCTCCTCTCAAAGCCGGAATCCTCCGCACACCAGCTGTTCCCGTGCCAGCCTGACTGGCTCTGGGACTTGGCAGGACCAGCAGTTCCTTTGCAAGTTGAGCCCTGGCAGGAGCCCAGAGAGGCACGGAGGGAGGAGGAGAGGGAGGCAGTGAGGAGACCCCGAGGGGAGGAGGGAGGCCCCCAGCCCAGGCTGATCTGGGCGAGAATTCATCCTGGGACCAGATCAAGTCGCTTCTCTGCTCTGGGCTCAGTTTCCGCCCCTGTAAAAGGAGGCTGGTGCATAGGTCAGGCGTGGCAAATACGTGCCAAGGAAGCCCCCAAGCTTCCTCTGGAGCCTGTGGCGGGTCGGCCTGGGCCCGCACAGCCTGTGTGTGGCTGCAGTCAGCCCACCCAGAGGCTCTTCTGCACTGGGCTCTAAGGCTGGACTCGTACTCAAAAACAGTCAGGCAGGATCCGGAACAGAAAGACAAGCCCCAGACCAAAAAGAAAAACTTGCAAGACACAACTGATAACCAAAATACACAGTGAACTCTCACAATTCAACCAGAAGACGACAAACAGCCCGGTTCAAAAACTGGGGAAAAAATGGCCAGGCGTGGTGGCTCACGCCTGTAATCCCAGCACTCTGGGAGGCCGAGGTGGGAGGATCACTTGAGCCCAGGAGTTTAAGACTAGCCTGATTAACACGGTGAAACCTTGTCTCTACTAAAAATATAGAAGTTAGCCAGATGTGGTGCCGGGCGCCTGTAGTCCCAGCTACTCGGGAGGCTGAGGCAGGAGAATCGCTTGAACTCGGGAGGCGGAGGTTGCAGTGAGCCGAGATCACGCCACTGCATTCCAGCCTAGATGACAGAGCAAGACTCCGTCTCAAAAACAAAAACACACAAACACACAAGAAATGTTTATAGCCGCACTGTTCATAACAGGCAGAGAGAGAACACAACGCAAATGTCCATCAGCACACGAACCGACAAACACAACGTGGTGTGCAGTGGACACCTCTGCCCCCAAAATCCAAAATCCACAATGCGCCAAGGTCCAAAATGTCCTGAGTACAGGCAGGACGCCGCAAGTGAACACTCCGCAGCTGACTTCACGTGGCCAGTCATGGTTAAGACACGGCCAACACTTCGTTTCACGCACAAAATTATTAAAAACTGCATATTTAAAGTACATATGAAACACAAATGAATTTTGTGTGTAGACTTTAATATGGCTTGGCTCCACAACCCCACTAAATCTCATGTCGAACTGCAGGTCCCAAAGTTGGCGGCCAGGCCTGGTGGGAGGCGGCCAGATCGTTGGGGTGGATTTCTCATGAAGGGGTTAGCACCATCCCCTTGCTGCTGTTCTCACGATAGTGAGTTCTCGCGAGACCTGGCTGTTTAAAATCACATGGCACTGCCCCTCTCTCGTCCTCCTGCTCCTGCTGTATAAGACAGCTGAATCGGCCTCTCCTTCACCTTCTGCTGCAAATCCTGAGGCCTCCCCAGCCATGTTTCCTGCAGAACCATGAACCAATTAAAGCTTTTTGCCACTCACTACCCAGCCTCAGGTCTTTCTTTTCTTTTCCTTTCTTTCGTTTCAGAGACAGAGTCTTGTTTTGTCACCTGGGCTGGAGTGCAGTGGCCAGACTGGTCTCGAACTCCTGACCTCAAGTAATCCACCCGCCTTGGCCTCCCAAAGCACTGGGATTACAGGTGTGAGCCGCCATGCCTAGCCGTGGTGTTAGTAATCTTTTTTTCTTTTTTTCTGGAGTCTTGCTCTGTCACCCAGGCTGGAGTACGGTGGTGCAATCTCGGCTCACTGAAACCTCCACCTCCAGGGTTCAAGTGATTCTCCTGCCTCAGCCTCCCGAGTAGCTATAGGCATGCACCATCATGTCCGGCTAATTTTTTGTGTTTTTAGTAGAGATGGGGTTTCGCCACTTTGGGCAGGCTGGTCTCAAACTCCTGACCTCAGGTGATCCAGCTGCCTCGGCCTCCCCAAGTGCTGGGATTACAGGCGTGAGCCACCATGCCCAGCCTCAGGTACTTCTTTACAGCAATGCAAGAACAAACTACTACAGACTTGGGTCCCATCTTCAAGATATCTCAGTATGTATGTGTGAATATTCCAAAATTTAAAAAAAATCCCAAATTTGAAATAAGCCGGACTCATGTACATATTTCGGATAAGAGATATTCAACCTGTATATCCCTGCAGTGGAGTATTATTCAGCCATGAAAAGGAATGGGGCTCTGACACAGGCCAGAGTGTGGATGAACCTTGAGGGCATCACACTTGGTGAGAGAAAGCAGACAGGAAAGGCCACACAGCGTGTGATCCCGTTTCTATGCAATGTCCAGGACAGGCTCATCCAGAAACAGGAAGAGGATGCGTGGGTGCCAGCCTGGGGGTGACAGGGAGAGCAGGGAGTGGCTGCTGATGGGGACAGGGTTTCCTTTCGCAGCAATGGAATGTTCCAGAACTGACAGTGGTAACTGCTGCATGACTCTGAAGGAATGTACTAAAACCCATGGAATTGAACTTTTTAAATGGGTGAATTGAGGGGCATGTGCATGACATCTGAAGGGTGCTATTTAAAACAGAAACAGATCCGTTAACAAAAGATCCCGCCTAATACAAACAGCCTAAAATGCTACGTGGACAACACCAGCCACGTGCCGGGCAGGCCTGACTGCACACTCACACCAGCACGCAGCCTTAGGCCCTCAGGTCCCTGGGCGTGAACGCCCCCCGTCCCGGGCAGCAGCACGTCACAGTGTGGGTGGCAGAGCCACACCTGGGATGCTGGGGCTGCCAGGAGTCCCTGATGCCAACCCGCGCACACCGGGAGCACCGTCCAGGCTGCGGTGGAGACCAGGGCGGGAAGTGACCAGTGTGCGGGCACAGTGGCTGCCCCTCCCACAGACGGCCCCAGCTCCGGACTGGGCACAGAGCACGTGACCACGGGCACACGTCCCAGCTCTGGGCTTCAGTGTCCCCACCTAAAGCAGGCAGGCTGCTGACGCTGACCGCCCCCTGCCCACGATGCCAATGCCTATTCCTGCTCCTGCCTGGTGGCCAGGGAGATGGCTCTTGTCATGTCTGCAGAGATCAAAGGGGCTCCAAGGCTCCTAGAAAGCCAGGGGTTTCCTGTCAGAGTCACTGGGAAGACCTCCCTCACAGCCACAGATCGGGGGCAAGGCTACCATCCTGGGCCCGGGTGGATGGAGCCCTGGCCTCCCCCTACCTCAGCAGCTTCCAGGAGGCGCCAAGGGCAAGGGCGGAAAGTGGGCCTGAAACCAGATAGAATGGGGAGGCCCAGTCCTGAACTCACGCTGCCCAAGAGGGCCGCTCCGAGCCTCAGCTGCCTGACGTGGGAAACGGGCAGCCTGGGAGGCTGGGCCCCTCTGCCTCAGCCGGGAGGGCTTCAAAGCAAGCAGGGAAGCAGGGGACAGCCAGCCCCGCCAGACCAGAGGCAGCTCCAGGAAGCAGCTCCCTGTCAATCTACCGCTGGACCCTCTGCTGCTGAGCTGGCTTTTGGGGCCAAACCCACACTCCTTCGAGCAAGGACTCTGGGAGGTGCAAGGCCTGGGGTGGCCAAGCCCCCGTGGGAACCGCGTGTGCACTGGGACAGGAGGGAACAGGAGGTGGCCAAGGCTGCTGCATCTGCCCGAGCTCCCCCGGCACACAGCTGTTCCCCTCGAGCTGAACCAGGTGCGGGGCGGCCACACGTGCAGATGGGACCGGCCTGCCACACCAGGACTGCAGCTGTGCGCTCAGGGGCTGAAAGCTCCCCAAGAGGAGGCCGGGCCGTGCGCCCTCCACAAGCCTGCCATCCACTGTGGAGTTGGGGGAAAGCGGGCGCCGTCCTGGGAGGACGGCTGCACACCCCATGCCCCATTCTATCAGTGGAAAACTGAGGCCCAGGAAGGAGGTGGCGGGGCCGGGAGCAAAGCTGGCGGATGGATGCCTGGGCCTTATGCCTGGCTCCACGCTGAGGGAGTCTCCTCAGCTTCTCCAAGCGGGGCTCACTGAACAGAATCCTCTGTGTGAGAAACCGGCGTCCTCGGCTCAGAGAGCAAACCGAGTCCCACGCGGGCCACAGCGCAGCCAGGCTAAACTACACGGGGCAGGGCAAGGCCGGCCACGGCCTCCCGACGCTGCTCTACACATGTCCGCCACGCAGGCCACATTTCTGGCGTCCAGCAGGGCCGTGGGGGCCTTATCCCTGAGGCCGGGCCTCTGGGGGTGCCCACCAGCTGCCCTCAATGGAGGGCCTGGGCTGTGCGGACAAGGGGAGGTCCAGCAGGCCAGGCCCCAGAAGGGAAACGGGGCCCCCTCACCCCAGTCTCTGGGGCCCTAAGCGCAAGGCAGGGACCGGGCTGGAGCCAAATCCAGCAGGCGGCCTGGCTGGCTGAGGACTTGAGGCTCCCCAGTGCCAGGAAGACGAGCACAGGGACTAGAAAAGTACACATGTGTGTAACGTGCCGTGTGCCGGCTGCTGAGGCCAGAGGCGGAGCCAGGGTGTGCTCAAGACAGGGGCTGCGGGGTGTGGCTGGAGGGGCCCTGCAAAAATCAGAAAAAGCCTGGCTTCCTCTTTCTTCACCGCAGGACATGGCCTGCAGCCAGAGCCGGGGCGAGGCGGTCAACCTTGCCCGCCTGGAAGCTTCATCTGCTAAGGCAGAGTTCCGTTCAGGGCCCTCCCTGCCGCCACCCTCGAGGAAGCTGGTCCTGTTCTTCCCCAGGGCCTCGTACTCACGTCATCGTATAAAGAGCCGCTGATGTCAGCCCCATAGATCGGGGAGACAAAGGTGAGGTTCTTCCAGTATTTGCGTTCAAGGTCATCAAAGTCCTGGTGTCGCGGGGTACAGTACCTGGTGAACAAACGCCCCAAAACCAGCTCAGGGTGGGGCCTGGGTGCCACACAGCCCACCCTCAGCCACCAGGAACCCAGAGCACCCAGGACAGAGGCAGGAGGAGCTCTGCTTAAGACTGCCCACTGCCCCCGCCCAGGGTACCACGTAACCTGCTTGAGTGTGGGAGAGAGCATTTCCACGGGTGAGCAAGTGGTGCAAACCCACGCAGCCCCTCAGCTATCCTGGCCCCGGGCACCCACATCAGAAAACAAGCCAGGGGAAGTGGGCATGGGACAGAGGCCCCGGGTGGCTCTTGTCATCCCTGTGTGGCAAAGACCAAGCTCAGATGACAGACCAGGGGCTGGGAAAGTCAGGCGAGCAGGACAGACCAGGCCCTGCCCTGGCGCCAGAGCCACAAGGTATGTGGACCTCAGAGAGCAATAGGGTGGGGGCCACAGACAGGGAGGAGGGCACAGAGACGGGATGGGCCTGCACAGCACAGAGGGTGCATGGCTGTGCCTGTGGAACCAGGGACCCACACTCGGAACACTGCCAGTACATGAAGGTGCCATGTGTAGCCACGCATGTGCCCATGGGTGTGCCCACATGGGTGTGCCTGACAGGTATGTGTATGAGCCTACGTGTGCCCGTGTCCAGTAAACATGCCCACGTATACCCATGTGTGTGCCTGTATATGGATGTGTGTGTGCCCGTGTGTACTCTGTGTGCCTGTGTATAAACATTTGTGTGCCCATGTACTGTGTGCCTGTGTATGGAGATGTGTGTGCCCATGTACTGTATGCCTGTGTATGGACATGTGTGTGCCCGTGTACTGTGTGCCTGTGTATGGATGTGTGCCCACATGTACTGTGTGCGCCTGTGTATGGACATGTGTGTGCCCGTGTGTAGATGTGTGCCTGTGTATGGACATGTGTGTGCCCGTGTACTGTGTGCCTGTGTATGGAGATGTGTGTGCCCGTGTGTACCGTGTGTGCCTGTGTATGGAAATGTGTGTGCCCGTGTGTACTGTGTGCCTGTGTATGGAGATCTGTGTGCCCGTGTGTACTGTGTGAGCCTGTGTATGGACATGTGTGTGCCCGTGTGTACTGTGTGCCTGTGTATGGAGATGTGTGTGCCCGTGTACTGTGTGTGCCTGTGTATGGACATGTGTGTGCCCGTGTGTACTGTGTGCCTGTGTATGGAGATGTGTGTGCCCGTGTGTACTGTGTGAGCTTGTGTATGGAGATGTGTGTGCCCGTGTGTACTGTGTGAGCCTGTGTATGGAGATGTGTGTGCCCGTGTGTACTCTGTGCCTGTGTATGGAGATGTGTGTGCCCGTGTGTACTCTGTGCCTGTGTATGGAGATGTGTGTGCCCGTGTGTACCGTGTGTGCCTGTGTATGGAGATGTGTGTGCCCGTGTGTACTGTGTGCCTGTGTATGGAGATGAGTGTGCCTGTGTGTACTGTGTGCCTGTGTATGGAGATGTGTGTGCCCGTGTGTACTGTGTGAGCCTGTGTATGGAGATGTGTGTGCCCGTGTGTACTGTGTGCCTGTGTATGGAGATGTGTGTGCCCGTGTGTACTCTGTGCCTGTGTATGGAGATGTGTGTGCCCGTGTGTACCGTGTGTGCCTGTGTATGGAGATGTGTGTGCCCGTGTGTACTGTGTGCCTGTGTATGGAGATGTGTGTGCCCGTGTGTACTGTGTGCCTGTGTATGGAGATGTGTGTGCCCGTGTGTACTGTGCGCCTGTGTATGGAGATGTGTGTGCCCGTGTGTACTGTGTGTGCCTGTGTAAGGACATGAGTGTGCCCATGTGTACTGTGTGTGCCTGTGTATGGAGATGTGTGTGCCCGTGTACTGTGTGTGCCTGTGTATGGAGATGAGTGTGCCCGTGTGTACTGTGTGCCTGTGTATGGAGATGTGTGTGCCCGTGTGTACTGTGTGCCTGTGTATGGAGATGTGTGTGCCCGTGTGTACTGTGTGCCTGTGTATGGAGATGTGTGTGCCCGTGTGTACTGTGTGCCTGTGTATGGAGATGTGTGTGCCCGTGTGTACTGTGTGTGCCTGTGTAAGGACATGAGTGTGCCCGTGTGTACTGTGTGTGCCTGTGTATGGAGATGTGTGTGCCCGTGTACTGTGTGTGCCTGTGTATGGAGATGTGTGTGCCCGTGTGTACTGTGTGCCTGTGTATGGAGATGTGTGTGCCCGTGTGTACTGTGCGCCTGTGTATGGAGATGTGTGTGCCCGTGTGTACAGTGTGTGTCCGTGTATGGAGATGTGTATGCCCGTGTGTACTGTGTGTGCCTGTGTAAGGACATGAGTGTGCCCATGTGTACTGTGTGTGCCTGTGTATGGAGATGTGTGTGCCCGTGTACTGTGTGTGCCTGTGTATGGAGATGAGTGTGCCCGTGTGTACTGTGTGCCTGTGTATGGAGATGTGTGTGCCCGTGTGTACTGTGTGCCTGTGTATGGAGATGTGTGTGCCCGTGTGTACTGTGTGCCTGTGTATGGAGATGTGTGTGCCCGTGTGTACTGTGTGCCTGTGTATGGAGATGTGTGTGCCCGTGTGTACTGTGTGCCTGTGTATGGAGATGTGTGTGCCCGTGTGTACTGTGCGCCTGTGTATGGAGATGTGTGTGCCCGTGTGTACAGTGTGTGTCCGTGTATGGAGATGTGTGTGCCCGTGTGTACTGTGTGTGCCTGTGTAAGGACATGAGTGTGCCCATGTGTACTGTGTGTGCCTGTGTATGGAGATGTGTGTGCCCGTGTACTGTGTGTGCCTGTGTATGGAGATGTGTGTGCCCGTGTGTACTGTGTGTGCCTGTGTATGGAGATGTGTGTGCCCGTGTACTGTGTGTGCCTGTGTATGGAGATGTGTGTGCCCGTGTGTACTGTGTGTGCCTGTGTATGGACATGTGTGTGCCCGTGTGTACAGTGTGTGCCTGTGTATGGAGATGTGTGTGCCCGTGTGTACAGTGTGTGCCTGTGTGTGGACATGTGTGTGCCCGTGTGTACAGTGTGTGCCTGTGTATGGAGATGTGTGTGCCCGTGTGTACTGTGTGTGCTTGTGTATGGAGATGTGTGTGCCCGTGTGTACAGTGTGTGCCTGTGTGTGGACGTGTGTGTGCCCGTGTGTATCGTGTGTGCCTGTGTATGGACGTGTGTGTGCCCGTGTGTACCGTGTGCCTGTGTATGGACGTGTGTGTGCCCGTGTGTACCGTGTGTGCCTGTGTATGGAAATGTGTGTGCCCGTGTGTACTCTGTGTGCCTGTGTATGGAGATGTGTGTGCCCGTGTGTACTTGTGTGCCTGTGTATGGACATATATGTGCCCGTGTGTACTGTGTGTGCCTATGTAAGGACATGAGTGTGCCTGTGTGTACTGTGTGTGCCTGTGTATGGATGCACGTGTGCCCATGTGTACCTGTGTGTCCACATGTACCCTCATGTGTGCTTGTGCCTTCGTGTATGCCTGTGTGCCCTCATGGGTACCTGTGTCTGTGCCCTCGTGTCTGTGCCCTCATGTGTGCCTGTGCTCTAGTGTGTGCCTGTGCCAGTCAGGGAGCCCTTTCTGAGGAGGGGCCAGCCACCCAGGCATCACAGGAGGGTGTGGAGGACGTGCTCCGAGGCTGGGGACTGGGGCGCCGCCCGTTGTGTGTTGGGGAGCCCTGGGAAGCTGAGGTGAGGGCGGTGTGGGTCAGCCCAGGCTGGGAGAGGGTCCGGATCCACCCTTGGCTCAGGGGTTGCCACCGCCCACGCTGGGCACACAGAGCAGGCCAGCATGCTGTGGGGGCTGCGTGTGCCACGCCTTCTCTGCCCCCAGGGCTCCCATGAGCAGGTGCGCTCCGGGAGCCAGGGCCAGACCGCCCGCCCTGCGTACTTCTCGCTGTTGGCCAGGCGGCGGTACTCGCCCACCGTCATGGCCTTCTTCTGGATGTTGTACTGCGTGAACAGGCCCGACTGGCCCGTCACCACCTGCTGGATGGGGGCGGGGATCACCACGTCGTCAATGTCGTCGTACGTCTGCCGCGGCTTCCACTCCTTCGGGGGGATGATCTGCAAGACCAAGACACGAGTGGGTGGCACCCTTGGAGCCTCAGGGCGAGGCCAGAGAGCAGACTGCAACGCCGGCTCCCCGGGGACCAGCACCCCCCAGATCTGCACCTCAGGACACCCCCCTCTGTTGCCTTATCAAACTCCCAGGGAGACTCTGCAGCCAACAAGCGCCTCTCCTGCTAGGGCAGAGCCATCTCCCAGGACTGGAAGCTGGGCACAGCCCCCCACAGCACCAGGGCCGACCCTGACACATGTGTGCAGGATTAGACTCAGCAAACATGGGGGGATGGGGCGTGTGTGTGTTCTGGCATCTGGAGGCTCACAGACTCACATTTTGAGGCATGTGTGATTGTTGTTGTTGTTTCTGAGACAGGGTCTTGCTATGCCACCCGGCCTGGAGTGCACTGGCACAATCACAGCTTACTGCAGCCTCCAACTCCTGGGCTCAAGAGATCCTCCCACCTCAGCCTCCCGAGTAGCTGGGACCACAGACTTGCACCACCATGCCCAGCTCATTTTTTATTTTTTATTTTCTGTAGAGATGGAGTCTCATTTTGTTGCATAGGCTGGTCTCAAACTCCTGGCCTCAAGTGATCCTCCTGTCTCAGCCTCCCAATGTGCTGGGCAAAGCATTTTTAAAACGGGACTCTTCCCACTTGGTCGTAAGCGTTGCAGCCCACCATGCCCTCTAGCAGCAGGAAATGAGAACTGTGCCCGCCGGCTACCACGAGGTCACCAGGGGCCACAAGCACCTGGACACCAGGGGCTGGAGTCAAGATTCACTCTAGTGGCTCCACTTGGCCGAGGCCACTATGGGGCAACCCAACTTCTAGGCACTAGGAAATGCTGGGAAATAGATCCGACCCCACGGGCCTCCCACACCGCCTGGAGCAGGCCGACAGGAAGCGCAGGGAGGGTGACTGCACCACATGGGACGGGGGCAGGGTCAGGGGCTGTAGGGCAGGACAGGAGCTGTGCTGAGCTGGGCACTGTGCAGAGTGTGCTGGGGCTCAGAACACACATCCCCTAGGCGGGAGGAACAGCGAAGTTCCCATCTGACCACTGAGGAAACTGAGGCACACAGCAATCCACAACACAGCCCAGGGCACCACTGGGGTGGGTGGGCAGACTGTGGCCCAGGACCTCTAGCTTGGCAGCCACATGGAATTCTAGCACCCCAGGGAAGCCCTGGGCCACCTTGGACACTGAGACATGCAGACAAAACAGCAGAGGACAAGGACTGGCACCCGTCAGGTGCCCCATCCAGGAGCTGAGGGACCAGGGCTATCAGGGGCACACGTCTAGCCCTGGGCTCCTAGCCTCATCCCCAGCCTTGTGCTCCCTCCTCTGGTGGGAGTGAGCCTCTGAGCCGACAAGCCCAGATTCCAGGCAGCCAGTGGGCACCAGAGGCCTTCGAGGCACCAGGCACCCTTCTGTGCAGGCGCTCCCGGCCGCTCTGGGTGGCCACACTCAGTCCTAGGGTGGGGTCTGCAGGCCCCACGCCTTCTTCCAAGGGTCACCCAGGCCACCCAACTGCACAGGGAGAAAGAACTAACCCCCCAGCTCCAGCTCATCTGCCAGGAACCTGGAAAGCCGCCCCTCCACGCTCAGGACCCCCGAAGGAAGAGCTCCGTGTTGAGGCCCACGTCGCTGGCAACTTCCAGAATGGCTGAAATCCATTTACCGTCCCCAGGGACCCAGCGATCGCATGAGCTAAGAGACTGTTTTGCTTGGCAATGAAAACACTTATCCTCCAGGTGCTTGTTAATGACGGGAAGGTGTGGCCTCCGCGGCCGGTACGCGCGGTCTCTTCAGCAAAAGCAGTAACAGCAGTAGCCGCAGCAAGCAGATGGCTCTCAACTGAGGGGGTCCTGTCCCCTGGGAGACACCTGGCCATGTCTGGGGACATCTGTGGCTGTCATGACTGAAGGTGCTCCCGGCAGGAAGTAAGTGGAGGCCAGGGATGCTGCTCAACCCCTGCAGTGCCCGGATGGCCCCGCCCCAGAGAACCACCCGGCCCCAGGTGCGCAGTGCCAAGCAAGGGGAAGCAGAGTGAAACCAAGGTGAGTCAGGTCCCAAGGAAAGGACAGTCCAGGCTCGTGCCGGCTCTTTCTGGAGACTCGCCACCCTTCCATGTCCACTGTGGCCACAGCGCAATAGGTGCCTGGGGCTGCTGTCACTGGCACCGGCCGTGCGATGGCAGGGTGCCGGAGCAGCAGCCGGGATGCCCTTCTCTTCCATTTCAAGGGGGCAGCTGAAGAATCAGTGAGACGCCAAGATGTTCGGGAGTGGAAAGGCAAGAAATAGCAACAAAAGGGCCTGAGTCCCAGGCACGAGATGCTCCTGCCGAGAACGGAGCTGGGTGATGACAGGCTCCACGGGCCGGCGCCGCTCTGAATCACACAGGCGCCGTCTCCCCCTCAAAAAGCCCCAGTCTGCTTCTGCAAGAGACTTCCACCAACCCAGTCCGGCTCCACATCCAGGCCAAGGCTGCTGGCCGAGAGGAAGCCGTGAACTCGCCCCTTCAGTGCCATGAGAGAAAACTCGTCCATCATCCTAGTCTGCGAAATGAACAAAACGCTTCACTCCCGATTTCCCCGCTCTCGAAACAGCGCCTTGGGTGACTGTTCATCCGTCCCCTCCTCGGCAGGCGCTGTGTAGTAAAGACATCTGGGAGCCACGCGGGAGGCTCCGAACACCCCCACGGCGTCTGCGCCGCACGCACGGAGCCACACTCTAGGTGCCACACCCCAGGCAGGTGCTGACAGGAGGCGTGAACGAGGGCCACTTCCAGCTGGGCTCAAACCCGAAGGCTCTGGGAAAATCCCACAGGGCGTTAGAGGACAGAAGTGACAGCCCACATTCCTGCCGAGACGCGGATCCAGGAGGAGGGCTCCAGGTGGGAACGTTGAAAAGAAGGCAGTGAAAGCTGCTCAGGGCGATCCCACTGCCACACGTGCGCCTTCCAGACCTGGGGCAGTCCCCAAAAGTCCCTCACGCAGGACTCCTGGGGGGACAGCTTCAACTGGGGCCAGGAGGGCGACAGGCCACACACCAATGGTGAGAGGCAGACGCCAGCGAGCAGTACAACTGAGGGTGGCCAGGGCCTCCCCTGCTGGTGCCCACCTGGGAGGCAGCTGAAAGGGGGCACCAGAAGCTCCCACTCCTCCTAACAGGATCCCAGACAGGGCCTCCTGGGGCTCCTCTCACCCCAGTGCTTCCCGAGTGGCCAGGGACACCTGGCTGTGGAGGCCCCAGCAACGCATGGGGGGCTCCCAGCAGCCAGGGCACCGCTGGCTCCAGCGCCCTCTCAGGGCTGTGCCCGCAGCTCCCGCCCCTACCCAGCTCCATGGGGTCTACAGAGCTCTGCTGGGGGAAAGTGGGGATGTATAACCAAACACAGTTTTGAAGGAACCAGGAAACCCTCCAGCCCCACCCCCACACAGGCAGGCGTGCACGCACACACACACACAAAGGGTGGTCAAGGCAGGGAGACCAGGGTGAGAGGGGGACCCTGACACCCCCACAGCTCGCTCAGAACCCGCAGGGACCTGTGTTCCTTCTCTAAAGAGGCTGACTGCTCCAGCTAAGGACCCCCTATTTGGACGATGCAGGGCTGCCCAGGGCCAAACCAGATGCTTCCCTGAGCCCATCTGTCCCCACAGAACTGCACAAGGGGGTATGTGCGTGCCACACACGGGTGCCAACGTGACTCTGCAGCTGCCAAGCTCTCTGGGCTGTGTGAGAGCCACCTCCCCCTCTCTCTGTTTCCCGTGTGCATACACAGACACACACACACACATGCACAGATATGCACACACATGCACAGACATGCACACACATGCACATAAACACGCATACACATACACACAGACACACACACATATCCCCTCCACGGCACGGGCCCCTGGCAGCCCCTACTGCCCAGCCCCCTCCACGGGTTTGAAAAAGGATTCTCCGCATGCGTCCCAGGAAAAGCAGCACAGGAGGGAGGCCGCTGCAGGGGCGTGGGAAGGAACACGCAGAGCACAAGGCAGGAAACCACACTCCCCACATCGGCCTCCCTAAGACCCTGGCACCGAGAATCTCAAGGGGCAACTGGCTCGGTGGGGGCGCAGAAGCCTGAAGCAGCAACATTGGGGCTGAAAGAGGCGGCAGCAAAGGAGGCAGCGAGGGAGAGGCGGAGCGGAGGTGCCGGCGTGGGAGACAACAGTCCAGCTGGGAACCGAGGCCGCGCCCAAGGCCGCCGTGTGGAGGACAGAGGGAGCTGCAGAAGCCAGGGCCACAGAGCCTGGTGGGAGGTGAGGAATGAGAAAGAAGTGACGGGGTGGGCCTTTAAAGGTGCCCCAGGAAAGAGCGCAGGGCAGTCTGAGATGCTGACTTCCCACAACTTCCTTACATCAGGACGCCGTGGATCCAAAACCAGAAAGAGCTGCTGCATCCTGGGAAACGCGCAAGTAGGTCAAGGGCAGGAGACAGAGGCGAACGGATAAAGGGAGGCCATGCCTGTCCCACCCGCCCTACGGGCGCCAGGGAGAAGAGGAGGAGGACCTGGCCCCTTCCTGGGATGGCGGCCTGCAGCCTGGAGGGCCAGGGAGGATAGTTTAAGATCAGACAGGAGAACCGAAGGCTTTTAAAAAGAGAACTGAAGCCAGGCCAGCAGCAGCCGGCACGGTTCCGCCCCTGACACAGATGAGCTGCCATTCCCACATCGTCATGCTGTGTCACAGACAAACAGCAAGCTTAGTGATGCACACCTGTGGTCCCAGCTACTTGGGAACAGAGGCTAGAGGATCGCTTGAGCCCAGGAGGTCAAGGCTGCAGCGAGCCATGATCGCACCACTGCGCCCCAGCCTGGGCAACAGAGCCAGACCTCATCTCAAAACAGAAAACACATCCGCCTTGGTGGGGAAAAGACGGCGTCAGACGGCTTCCCTCACTCTAAGACTGGGAGATGAAGACCTAACGATGCAAGTTTGGTACTGAAAGATCACTAGGAGAGAGACGAATGCTAATGACAAAACCAACCAAAGCCAGGGATGCAGGGGAGGAGGGCAGGGCGGGGGAGGGCCAGGAGATGCAGGCGGCCTCGGGGTCAGCACACTGCGGCCCTCGGGCCAAATCCAGCCCCTTCTTGCTTCTGTATAAGCGTTTAAGAAGGCTTTTTTCTTTTATTTCTTTTTTTTTCATTTTTAAGTGTTTGGGGGAAAAGAAAAAAGACTACTACTTCAGAACACGTGAAAACAATATGAGTTTGCACTCTAGGGTTCAGGAATAAAGTTTTATTGACACAGGGCTTCGCACTTTCGTTTACAGGCTATCTGGCTGCCCTGCAGTCTGGCTCGCAGAGCCTAGGCGTTCAGCCTCTGGCAGTGTGTAGAGAACGCCTGCCGAGCCCCGGCCTCGCTGAGGAAGAGCAGTGAGTGTCACACAGCAGGCAGCTGGAAGAACCCAAATGCAAAGATGATTCAGCTTCCAGACAAGAGGTGAGCACTGCCCAAACAGGCTCACACCAGAGCACAGAGACTCACGGACCAAAGCACCCACCTTCGGGAACCACGAAACGTGCAGAAGAGCAGCACAGACTTTTCAGTTTGTTTTGTTTTGGAGACAGGATCTTGCTCTGTCCTCCAGGCTGGAGTGCAGCGGCTCAATCTCAGCTCCCTGCAGCCTCAACCTCCCTGGCTCAAGTGATCCTCCCACCTCAGCCTCCCAAATAGCTGGGACCACAGGCATGTACCACCACCACAGCCGGTTCATTTTTTGTATTTTTTGTAGAGATGGGATCTCACTATGTTGCCCAGGTTGGTCTCAAACTCCTGGCCTCAAGCGGTCCTCCCACCTCAGCCTCCCAAAATGCTGGGATTACAGGCCTGAGCCACCGTGCCCAGCCGAGCAGCACAATACTGTAGATACTTAGCACGTGGGGTTGGGGGTCTCTGTCTGTATTCAAACACACACACAAACACACGTGCACAAAACACCGGGAGAGAGACAGAAGACCTGGTAACAGTGCTGCTTCTGGGGAGAAGTTGGGGGCTGGTCGGGACACGGAGGAGACACTGGTCGCTCTCTGCCTGCACTGCTGCACTGTTCGAAGTTTCCTGACCCAGCCACTGCCATCTCAAAAACATTGTTTTTGGTTTGGTTTGACTTGGTTTTTGAGACGGTCTTGCTCTACTGCCGAGGCAGGAGTGCAGTAGCACGATCATAGCTCACTGCACCCTCTAATTCCTGGGCTCAAGCAATCCTCCTGCCTCAGCCTCCCAAGTAGCTGGGACCACAGGCAAGCACCACCACACCCAGATAAAAAACAACTGTTTGACTAGGAAAATAAGGCCTCCTCGGGCACTGACCACCCCTGGAAGGCTTCCTAGACTCCTGCTATCCCTCAGTGACACGTCAGCTCCCAGCCGGAACGCCCTGGTGGCCACTGCCCACTGGACTTCACTGCAGCACAGCTGTGTGTCCTCACCACCACCTGCCAGCTCCCTGGAGCCCGGGCCTGCACTGGTCACTTCTCAGGTCCAGTGCCTAGAACGGTGCCTGGCACACTGTCAGAAAGCCATCAACAAGTGCGTGTCTGCGAGCTGAGTGGCCCCGAAACAGTCCACGTGCTCGGGCCTCGCCTGTGGGGCTGGCTGAGCTGGGACCCGGGAAGTCTGCAGCCCCAAGGCGCAGGCTGATGGAGGGCCGCGCTGGGGCCGGGACATCACCCACCTTGGCCAGGCCCGCCCGGTGGGCCCCCTGCGATTCTATGTAGGCCACGTATTTGTTGAAGTCCTTAAATTCTTCCATGGTTGGGCGAAACGTCATGATTTTGCAGCTGGGGTTCTGGGCGCCGTGGTCCTCAGACCCCATGGCTGCAGCTGTGCGGGAACCACACCTGTGGAGGAAGACGAGAGAGGTGAGCCAGCGGTGCCGCCACGCCCGGCCCTCGGAGTCCGTCCTCCCTCAGAACGGAGCGTCTAAAAATACCGCAACCGCTAGGACAAAGGCAGCCGGGCCCTCGTGGCCGAGCAGGGGCAAGAGAGAAAACCAGGAGCACCCCGTCTCTCTGCTGAGCACGAAGGGCCCGAGGGCTGCAGCTCACGAGAAGCGGAGGCGTCCTAGTTTCTAAGGGCAAGATGACACCGGGAGCAAGTGCGCTAATTTTAAACGAAGCCTCGGAAGAACGGCTTTCTCATCAGAGACGCCCCAGGTGTGCCGGCGTCCACTGCAGGTTGCTCTCTCTGCTCTGAGCCAGATCGCAAGACAGGCAGAGGCACCTGCAGGTTTTCAGAAGTGAGGGAGGCCACGGTGAGGGTTACACGCTCAAAGGCGGGGGAACCCACCCCTCGGGGCAGGCCTGTGGGTCACGGGGGGCTGGACTGGCTGCTGCCAGCAGAACTCAGGCCCCGGCAGGAACCCTGACCCAGGGAGAGCAGGAGGCCAGGTCGGGACAGCTCATTTCCCACCATCACAGCTGCCCAGGGTCACGCGGATCATAAACCAGCCGGCTGGCCCACACAGAATGGGGGATCGAGGCCGAGTCTCCTGGCCAAGTGATTCACCACCGGCAACCACCTGGAAATGTCAGAATCACACTGTCCTATCCACAGGGGCTGCGGGCGGGAGCAGCTCCCTCCTGCCCTGAGAGGGCAGGAGCTGGCAGGAATTGGCAGGAGCTGGTAGGACCTGGTAGGAGCTGGCAGGAACTGGTAGGAGCTGGTAGGAACTGGTAGGAGCTGGTGAGCTGGCAGGAACTGGTAGGAGCTGGCAGGAACTGGTAGGAGCTGGTAGGAACTGGTAGGAGCTGGTAGGAGCTGGTAGGAGCTGGTGGGAGCTGGTAGGAATTGGTAGGAGCTGGCGGGAGCTGGTAGGAGCTGGTAGGAACTGTTAGGAGCTGGTAGGAACTGTTAGGAGCTGGTAGGAACTGTTAGGAGCTGGTAGGAACTGTTAGGAGCTGGTAGGAACTGGCGGGAGCTGGCGGGAGCTGGCGGGAGCTGGCGGGAGCTGGTGGGAGCTGGCGGGAGCTGGTGGGAGCTGGTGGGAACTGGTAGGAGCTGGTGGGAACTGGTAGGAGCTGGAAGGAACTGGTAGGAGCTGGTAGGAACTGGTGGGAGCTGGTGGGAGCTGGTGGGAGCTGGCGGGAACTGGCGGGAGCTGGTAGGAACTGGTGGGAGCTGGTAGGGGCTGGAAGGAACTGGCGGGAGCTAGTAGGAGCTGGTAGGAACTGGTAGGAACTGGTAGGAGCTGGTAGGAGCTGGTAGGAGCTGGTGGGAGCTGGTAGGAATTGGTAGGAGCTGGTAGGAGCTGGAAGGAACTGGTAGGCACTGATAGGAGCTGGTGGGAACTGATAGGAGCTGGTGGGAGCTAGCGGGAACTGGTAGCTCAGCCCCACCAGGAAGAGGCTTCAATCACAGACTCTGGGGAAGGGTCCTCCTTGGCAGGTTAGTCTCCAAATGCAAGGCAGAATCCCTCTAGGATTTGGAAATGATAAGAAGGACCCAAGTGCGTACAAATCCAAAAACTTAGAGAAAACTTAACAAAATCCACCTCCCCACCTTGTGACCCCTGAAGTCATCCAGGGCATAGAAAGCACAGCAGGGAGCTGCCAGTCAGTCCTGGGAGCTGGGCTCCTGGCCACCAAGGCACAGCCACCCGCTCCCAGACGCGCTCCCTGCTGTGGGCACTAGAGGGCAGCACACACCCAGGAATCCGTGCAGGGTGGTTCAGCAGCCCCAGCTGGGCTTGCACGGGTGTCCAGAACCTCCATCCAGGCGGAAGCAAACCCGGGGCGCCCCCAGCCTCCCCTGACTGCCCTGGGTCCACCCTGTACCCCGCCTACAGCACACAAGGCTGATACCCAGCACTGAGCCCCAGCCGGGCTGCTGCTGAGAAACCCACAAGAGTTGACAAAACCCCGCAGCTCCAAGCTCCAGTCCTGGCTGAGACCCTGCCCGCCACCCTTGCTCTGAGCAGAGTCCTCGAGACGTCTCCATGGGGTAGCCACAAAGCCAGTGTCTGCACAGGAGGCCCCGAATGCACCGTGGACGGCACGTGGCCCAATCATGGGAGCTGCCTGTGCCCAGACCAGCCTCTGATCACACCGGGCCTCCTAGGCCACCACACTGTCCCAGTAGGCCCCTCGCCCACAGAGAAGGCCCAGACCTAATCCTCCCTGCAACTGAGCCAGCCCCACAGGCCCGGCGATCCCCCGCACGCTGCACCTGCCCTCCTGCTCTCACCCAGACGAGGCCATGCGGCGTTCACCCAGGCCTGCGCGTTCCAGACAGTGGAGTGTGGCAACAGACGAGACTGTCCCCAGGGAGCCACCGGTTCAGAGGGAGCAGAGGCCGTGGCTGGACCACTGTGGGACCCTCGGTGCCAGCCTTCGTTGGGCACTGGTGAGGGCGGGCATGGGACAGGAGGGAGGACGGGGTGGCAGAACACCATTCCCTCGGGCCTCCCGCTGGTCCCCAGTCCTCAGAGGCCGGGCAGAAGGCCTGAGGCTGTCCCTGAATCTGCCGCAGACAGTGCCCAGATGCGGTGGTGGCCACAGTGGTCCCCACATCAGCACTTACTGGGTGCCTGACTCTGCTCTGTGCATCACAGGTGGTGATACAGTCGACTGAGCTTACGAGCAGAACACGGAGGCCCACAAGGAGCGGTTGTGGGCCTAGGCCACACAGGAGGTAGGCAGCCGGGCTGCATGTGACATCAGGGCACTGCCGTGACCTCTTGAGTTTCCCCCTGCGCTCTGGCACCTGGTGAAGCACTGGGCCCATCTGCACCCAGCAGCTCTCATCCCTGGCTGCCTCTCTGCAGGCGGCTCACGCATGGCCTCTTCCTGCCCCCAGTGACCCGCTGCAAAGGCCATCAGCTCCCAGGAAGCTCTTAAGCAAGAGTCCTGTCGGGGGCTGGCCCACCCACCCTCTGCAGGCTCTGACCTCCAGGTCATCAAAGCCCACCTGCCCCACAGGCCTGGCCACAGGGTGACCTGTGCAGTACAGAGCCTGCAACACTCCCGTGTCCTCCCGAAACCAGCTCCACCCAGGAAGGACAGGGCCTGGGGCAGGGCTGGGCGGCCCAAGGGATGTCTCAAAAAATAGATAAATAAATAATAAAATGGGGGCTCCCCACATCTCGCAGGGTTGAGGGCTCATCTGGAAAGCTTGTAGCCACAGCTGCTGGCAGCACACACTGCAATGCTGGGTGACATATGCCTGTGGCAGGTTCCACATCAAAACCCACACTGGGGAGACCCAGAGAGCCCTTCCATCTGGAGCCACTCCCTACAAAGGTGCTCAGGCACTCCACCCACTGACGCCCCCTAGGGGCAGCTGTGTCCACTTTTTAAAAAATTACTACGGTTTTTTGAGACAGCGTCTGGCTCTGTTGCCTAGGCTGGAGTGCAGTGGCGCAGTCACGGTTCACTGCAGCCTCCACCTTCTGAGCTCAAGCAGTCCTCCCGCCTCAGCCTCCCAAGCAGCTGGGATCACAGGTGTGTGCCAGCACACCTGGCTAATTTTTGTACTTTTTGTAGAGACAGGGTCTTGCCATGTTGCCCAGACTGCTAATAAACTCCTGGCCTGAAGTGATCCTCCCACCATGGCCTCCCAAAGTGTTGGGATTACAAGCATGAGCCACCGTGACTGGATATTTGTGCCTTTTGAAACGACATTGCTTAGGAGGTAAATTACAAAGAGGAAAACTAAAATGGTTGACAATTCCCACACTCCATAACCTTGACACACATGCAACACAGCTCGACAGTGAAGAGGGGATGTACTGAAACGCGGCCCTGCGGCCAACATTTCACATCACCAGGAACACAGCAGACAGGTGGCACACGATGACCTGGGGGCTCAGACACCCTGAAGGGCTAGAGGAGCTGCCTGGAAACAGTGACACACTCGAGACGGGGCCACACCAAGGAGGAGGGGGCTCTCAACTCACAGCCAAAGACAAGCAGCCCAATAAAAATGCATCAAGGCTGGTGGGCACGGTGACTCATGCCTGTAATCTCAGCACTTTGGGAGGCCAAGGCAGGCAGATCACTTGAGGCCAGGAGTTTGATACCAGCAAGGGCAAGATAGTGAGGCTCCGTCTCTATAAAAAATACAAAAATTAGCCAGGTATGGTGGTCTGCACCTGTAATCCCAGCTCGCGCCACTGTACTCCAGCCTCTCAGCCTGGGCAACAGGAGTGAAGCCCTGTCTCAAAAACAAACAAACAAAAAAACGGGCCATGGACTTGGGTAGACAGCTCTCCAAAGCAGATGAACAAGCAACGCGCACAGGAGAAGGTGCCCAGCGGCACTTAGTGCCAGGAAAATGCACGTGAGAGCCACGATGAGCTGCCACCCCACACCCAGCAGGATGCCAGAATCAGAACGGCAGACGGTCACGGTGTGGGTGGGGATGTGGAGAAACCGGGGCCCTCGAACACAGGCAGGCAGGAGGGTGATGGGGGGCAGCTGCTCTGCAGGGCGGCCTGGAGGTTCCCGGAAACGCCACACATCAATCCCACTTGACCCAGCCATCCCAATCCCGGGGATCTGCCCCAGAGAAATGAAAGCATCCATCAATGCAGAGACTCGTACACCATGTTCCCCAGCAGCACAATTCACAACAGCCCTTAAAGGTGGAAAGAACCCACGTGTCACCAGCGGAAGAATGCATCAGCACAACACGTCCAACCTTGCAGTGGAGTATGACGCAGCCATGAACAGGAACGGGGCTGTGACACAGGCTCCTCCACGTGGGTAAACCTTGAGGACATCACAGTGAGAGAAGCCAGGCACAGAAGGCCATGTGCCACCCCCCAGGCTACAGGCCTTCTCTGTGGGGAAATGAACATGTTCTCCAACTGACTGAGAGCCAGGCATGGGGCTCACATCTGTAATCCCAGCACTCAGGGAGGCTGAGGCAGGAGGACTGCTCTAGCCTGGGAGTTTGAGACCAGCCTGGACAACATAGGCAGACCCCATCTCTACCAAAAATAAAAATAAAAAATTAGCCAGGCATGGTGGTACACGCCTGCAGTCCCAGCTACTCAAGAGGCTGAGGCAGGAGGATTTCTCGAGGTCAGGATTTCGAGGCTGCAGTGAGCTGTGATTGTGCCACTGTACTCCAGCCCCTGGGCGACAGAGCAAGACCCTGTCTCTAAAAAGTAAATGAATAAAGATAAAATCAAACTGTGATAATAGTTGCACAAGTTTTTGAATATACTAAAAACTATGGAACTGAACACTTTAAATGGGTGAACAAATGAGTGTGCAAATTATATCTAATAAAGCACTTAGCAAAAAAAAAAAAAAAAAAAAATTAAAAAGAAGACCAAGCACAGTGGCTCATGCCTGTAATCCCAACACTTTGGGAAGCCGAGGCAGGCTGATCACTGGAGGTACAGAGTTCGTGACCAGCCTGGCCAATGTGATGAAACCCCGTCTCTACTAAAAATACAAAAATTAGTCAGGTGTGGTGGCAGGCACCTGTAATCCCAGCTACTCGGGAGGCTGAGGCAGGAGAGTCGTTTGAACCTGGGAGGTGGAGGTTGCAGTCAGCCAAGATCGCATCACTGCACTCTAGCCTAGGTGATGAGAAACTCCATCTCAAAAAAAAATTAAAAAGAGTGAAGAAAGCAAGGAAGGAAGGATGGAAAAAGAAAAAAATAATGTTCTCCTGCACTTGCAGAAGAAGAGAGAAAAGCAGTGCTGTCCTCAGCTCAAAGAGGCCAAGGAGACATCCCCAGCCACGCAGTGCACACGGCAGCCTCACCTGAGACCTTTTGGCTTGGGCACAGGCGGGAGGCACGGGAAACAGCCAGGCGTGAAGTGGTGGTGGGTTTCCATGGTCGCAGGGAGACACGTCCTTCTGGTGATGTGGGGAGAGCACCACGACGCCTGCTCTGCGTATCTAGCAGCCCTGGCACAAACACGCACACGCGGAAAGAGACGCAGGGCAACCGCGCCGGCGTGTGCCTCTGCCGGCCTCTGCTTGGTGGCACCCTGCACCTGCCGGCCTCTCACAGTGCTGCTGCCAGGTCCACCCTTCCTTGGAGACCCCGTTCTCCGTCTCCTGCTCACAGGACGCTGGGTCTCGGGGTGCAGTGAAGGCCCCAGCTGGGCCAAAGGAAGCCTCAGCTGCCCTGTGGTGTGACCTGGCTGGAGCCGGACCAACATACATCCCAACAACTGGGGCCCTTGAACCCTGCTCCCACTACCCTGCCCTATCCTTGTAGAATATTCTAGATGATAGCTAATGCTGCATAAAGGGGGTGGCAGTCAGCTCCTATGGACACCAGGGCAGCGGGAGGGAGGGATTTTATTCTCAGCTATTGTTTGAATTTCTCTCAGTACCCTGCTAGCAAGTTTTTACAGAAGCAGTAACGCTCATGATACAGACCCAATTTCAAAACCACAAAACGGCCTTGTGCCCACTCTGTGCTGGCCCCAGCCTCCCCACTGTGACCCAGCCCCCGGGCAGCTCGGAGCCAACTTGCCGGCCTCTGGAACCCACCTGGTCCCTGGAATCCTCCTCCACTGAGCAAATGTGCAGGCCCCACCACTGCCTGGTAGAGTTTCGGTTCTGGGACGAAACAGGGCTCAATCTGGACACTGACTAATGGCATTAAAGGAGTGAGCAAGAGCTTCAGAGACAAGTGAAGGCAGGCACAGCAGCACACGCCTGTGATCCCAGTGCTCTGGGAGGCTGAAGCAGGAGGATCGCTTGAGTCCGGGAGTTTGAGGCCACAGTGAGCCGTGACGGCAACACTGCACTCCAGCCTGGGCGACAGAGCCAGATCATCTCAAAAAACTTTTAAGGCCGGTCAAAATGGCTCATACCTGTAATCCCAGCACTTTGGCAGGCCAAAGCCAGAGGATCACTTGAGGTCAAGGAGTTGGAGACCAGCCTGAATAACATGGTAAAACCCTGTCTCTACTAAAAATACAAAAATTAGCAGGGTGTGGTGGCGGGCGCCTGTAATCCCAGCTACTTGGGAGGCTGAGGCAGGAGAATCTCTTGAACCCGGGAGGTGGAGGTGAAAAAAAGAAACAAAAAAGAGAAAGACAAATGAAGCTGGTTGGGTCAGAGAGGGCTGGGCGGCAGAGGGCCTGCATCTGGAACTGACTGTCGAACACGCAGGGGGCGAGTCCTGGGAAGTCCAGGACAAGAGGAAGGTCCAGGTAGAGGGAAGGACCCAGCGATGCCAGGGAAGAGCTAAGGCCCGAGAGGCAGGGCGGCAGGGAGCGTGGAGGTGGCGGCAGGGTCAAGGCTAGACGAGTGGGCCCTGGGGCTGGGCTGGAAGGAGCCTGCCCTTCCTGTGGGGTTGGAGGGGAAGCCAATAGGTGGTTTAGAGCAAGGAGACATGATCCAACTGAAATTTCTAGAAAGCTCCCTCTGGCTGTGGGAAGCAGACTGCAAACAGGGCTGCCTTCCAGGGCATGCAGCCCCCATGGGTACCCCCAGCCCTGCTCAGTTAAACGTGCAGTTTAAGGCCCAGCTGGTCCCATCTGAAGAGCCTTCACGGTTTTAGCATGGGGAGCCTGTGGCTTCATTTTACGTAGGATCCACAGATTCTACAGCTGCTCCTGGCTGGGGGACCAGAGAGGAAGCTGGGGGGCCAGGGCAAACTGGGCCTAGCAATCCTCTCGCCTCGGCCTCCCACAGTGCGGGGATTATGGGCGTGAGGCACCGCGCCCAGCCCTGGGTTTCTTCCTAATGGGAAGTGGGGACTCAGGACAGACTTGGGTTCCCTGGCCCTCAGCTTAGCATGGAAGGCGCTCAACCCAACCCAGCTCTCGAAATCTCTAATAACAGGCCGGGTGCAGTGGCTCATGCCTGAAATCCCTGCACTTTGGGAGGCCGAGGTGGGCAGATCACGAGGTCAGGAATTTGAGACCACCCTGACCAACATGGTGAAACCCCGTCTCTACTAAAAATACAAAAATTAGCTGGGCGTGGTGGAGGTGAGGCAGGAGAATCGCTTGAACCCGGGAGGCGGGGGTTGCAGTGAGCCAACATCGCACAGTTGACACTCCAGCCCGGGCGACAGCGCGAGACTTTGTCTCAAAAAAAAAAAAATCTCTTAACAACAAAAAAGGTCCCTTTCTCCCCTTTACTCATTTTGAGGCCCAAGAGCAAACTTTTGATTAAACTACAAACCAATGAATTACATGCTTCAAATGGGTGACTTGTATGGTTTGTAAATTATATCTCAGTAATGCCTTTTGTTTAAGGCAGCAGTGTGTTCGGGGGACCCTGCATGCGTTGGGCCAGGCCTGTCTCCTCAGCCCTCCTGGGGTGACCGTGCTCCCAGCCCAGCAGCTGCCACGTGGGACCGGAAGCTGCATCTAATGGGTGGTCCCACCCTGGTGGTCCTGCACGTCTCCTCTGCAACCCAGGAGAGGAATGAGCAGGGTCAGGCCAGACACTGGTGACAAGAGGGGACCCTTCCAGCCGGGCTAAGCAGGGCCACATGCTCCAGCCTGGGCTGCTCTCCTGGTCGCTGACATGCCTGGCCCAGGGACACCCTCCCAGACTGCCGCCCCAACCCTGCAGTCTTCAGATGCAGGGACTTGGCAGGGGCCTTCGGGTGGGACAGTCTGGCTGACCCCATCAGGCCTCCACTACACCTGCACTGGCACTGCTGGGGCGGGGCCGGCATCTTGTCCACATGCTCCCAGGCCCCACAACTGGCGTGTCCCCAGGATCCAAGGACTCTCCTTGACCCAGAGTCCACTCTGGAATGGAAGAACCTGGGAGTGGGGCAGGATGCAGGGGTGTTGGCTCAAGGGCCACCCAAGAAACGGCCAGGTGACAACTTTCAGCCGCCACCTAATGGTGGCCACACCAAAACTGATGACAAAGAATCGGTTTAAAAATGAGAAGGCCAGAGGCAGAGGCTCATGCCCGTCACCTCAGCACTGCGGGAGGCCGAGGTGGGTGATCACTTGCGGCTAGGAGTTCAGGACTGGCCTGGGCAACATAGCGAGACCCCATCTCTACAAAAAATTTAAAAATCCCTCGGGCGTGCTTGCGCACAGCTATAGTTACAATTACTCAGAGGCTGAGGTAGGAGGATCCCTTGAGCCCAAGAGATCGAGGCTGTGGTGAGCCCAGACAGCACCACTGCACTCCAGCCTGGGACAGAGTGAGACCCTGTCTCAAAAAAAAAAAAAAAAAAAAGGCACCGTGGCTCAAGCCTGCAATCCCAGCAGTTTGGGAGGCCGAGGCAGGCGGATCACCTGAGGTCGGGAGTTCGAGACCACCCTGACCAACATGGAGAAATCCTGTCTCTACTAAAAATACAAAAAGTAGCTGGGCGTGGTGGCACATGCCTGTAATCCCAGCTACTCAGGAGGCTGAGGCAGGAGAATCACTTGAACCTGAGAGGCAGAGGTTGCAGTGAGCTGAGATCGCGCCACTGCACTCCAGCCTGGGTGACAAGAGCAAAACCCTGTCTCAAAATAAATAAAAAAATAAATAAATTTTTCAAAAAGAGAGTGCATTGTTTTTGAAAAGTATCAGGGGCTCTGTGAGTAGGAAGTGTGGGGGCTCCCTCGGGTACTGGCCCTCTTGCCCCACCTCCTGCTCCCACCCTTCCCTGTCTCAGGACGGCTGGCCAGCAGGTGAAGCCCCACACCTCCACAGTGAGTCCTAGTCGGTCCCTGTCCCAGAAGAGCTGGCCGTCAGGTGAAGCCCCATGCCATCCCAGCGAGTCCCAGCCGGTCCCTGTCCCGGGCCACCCCAGCTGGCCTCCGGCCCCTGTGCTGCCATCTCTCTGGGTTCCCACTGCCAAAGCACAGTTCCCAGCAGGGACCAAGGACAGAGGAGCCCCGAGCCAGACGGCCCAGGAGGAGCCCACGATGCAGCCAGGCTTCCAAGTGAAACCTGGCCACAGAGACGGTGTAAGAACGCCCCTCGGCCCCAGCCCCGGGCATATGGCCTGGCACCACATCACATCCCACAAGCAGCTCCAAATGCCTCCCCTGGCAAGACCAGGATTCACTTGTCTCCGGTCTGATCTACATAACGGACCCTCAGGCAGGAAAGAAAACTTGGCACCAGAACATTTTCTGCTTCGTCCTACTCCAGAGAGCACCAGCGCGTGCCAGGTTCCCTCAGCTCAGGGCCCTTCCTCCACCTCTGCAGCCACAGCGCAGCCTCTTCCAGCCTCTCTCTGACGCTCAACCTCCTGCCTCTTCTCATGAGGACCTGCTGAGGACATCGGGCTCCCCGGAGCATCTAGGGTCATCTCCCAGCTCAACGTCCTTCACTCAGTCCCATCCGCAACAAGTCCCTTTTGTCATTTAAGGTAATATATTCACAGGTCCCAGGGATTAAGATGTGGACATCTATGGGGACCATTATTCAGTCCACCACGACTGCCACGTGAAAAATATATCATGCAAAGAAATAAGCACACCTTGTACCCATAAAAACTGTAAATTAAAACTTAAAAAAAAAAGCACCAACCCCCACATCCCTCCAAGCCCTCCCACCCAGAGAGTACTCCTGCCCAGCACGCCTCAGGGAGGCTGAGCACCCCTGCCTGCGCTCACTCAGACGGGAGCACGGTTTCCGGGGAGGCTGAGCACCCCTGCCTGCGCTCACTCAGACGGGAGCACGGTTTCCGGGGAGGCTGAGCACCCCTGCCTGCGCTCACTCAGACGGGAGCACGGTTTCCGGGGAGGCTGAGCACCCCTGCCTGCGCTCACTCAGACGGGAGCACGGTTTCCGGGGAGGCTGAGCACCCCTGCCTGCGCTCACTCAGACGGGAGCACGGTTTCCGGGGAGGCTCAGCACCCCTGCCTGCGCTCACTCAGACGGGAGCACGGTTTCCGGGGAGGCTGAGCACTCCTGCCCGCGCTCACTCAGACAGGAGCATGGTTTCCAGAAAATCAGACGCTGGGGTGAGCTCTCCCAACCCGGCACCCTGCAACACCAATACATGGAGACGGAGCTCCAGGAGGTGGAGCGGGAACAGCCGGTCCCAGAGCTAACTCCCAGACCATCTGTGGGGACAGCCAGCAGCCTGAGCGAGGCAATTGGAAGCAGGCTCCAGTTGCTGGCGCCCCCAGCATCCTCAGCCTGCTTCCTCCTGAGGCCTGGGCTCCGAAAGGCAGGAATGTCAGGTCATGAGGTTTGCAGCTCGTTACTTCTTCAGACACTCAGACCTAAGCGTGGTGAGACAAGCAGGCAGACCAGCCTCAAGACAAAGCCACAAGATGTGAGCCATGAGGAGTGAACCACGCCTGAGCACGGTGGCCCTTGTGCAGAGGTCCTGTGCCCTATGCCCTGCGTGCCCAGCAAAGCTGGCGTAGGGAAGGACAGGCATGAGACCCAGAGCTCCCGGGGCCCGCCACTAATCCCCAGGAGACGAGGGACCAGGGCCGCACTCTTAGAGGGAACACAGTACCCACCTATGCTGAATGAATGAGCCATGGAACAAAACCCTCACAAGGAACGTGGCGCAAGTCACCACCTCCGGCGACTCAACTCTGTCCATAAAACCAGGGGCTTGATCCAAGCTCAATGCCCAGACCTTCCAACCAAGGACCCCCAAACTGCAGAGGAGAAAACAAATGGGCGATCACACCTCCTCCCTGCTTGGGGGCCTATGGAAAGCAGACAGAGGCAATGAAACACATGTGCCAAGTCTCTTAAATTAAAAACCTGTGCCAAGCTTGCATGCTACTCTTTCCCTTTGGCATGTTTTACTGATTCGATTTGATTTTGTGAAACAGGGTCTTGCTGTACGGCCCGGGCTGGAGTGCAGTGGCGCAGTCACGGCTCTGCAGCCCGGAACTCCGGAGTGCAGTGGCGCAGGCACAAAAGGCCACACAGTCCGCGATCCCATTTCCATGAGCTGTCCAGGACAGGCCGGGCCACACAGGCAGGAAGGGGATGTCTGGTTTTGGGCGTGGGGGCAGGATGGGGAGCAAGTGTTGATGGGGACAGAGCTTCCTCTGGGACAATGAGATGCTCTGCAATTAGCGTGATGCCAACAATCTCCAAATTATAGCCTTTAAAGGGTGAATTTCATCTCAATCAAAGTTACTTTTTACGAAGTGAAGGCCGCCTATCTGGGGCCCTGCCAAACCACAGCCAGCCCACACGGTGTGCCCTGAGGTCCTCCTCGGAAGCAGGTGCCCAGCTCCCTTGCTCCTGTCTCCCGTGCTCTCCCAGAGTACTTTCTAGCACCTCCTGGTCGCTGCACTCAGCACCTTCGGATATAAAGTGGGTTTATCAAGGGCTATGTGGTGAACTGCAGCAGGATGAGGTGACTCATGCCCGCGACCCCAGCACGCTGGGAGCCCGAGGTGGGAGCGTCACTTGAGGCCAGGAACTTGAGACCAGCCTGGGCAACACAGCAGAGACCCTATCTCTACAAAAAACTTTTTTTAATTAGCCAGGTGTGGTGGTGCACGCCTGTAGTACCAGCTACTCAGGAGGCTGAGGCGGGAGGATCACTTGAGCCCAGGAGGTGGAGGCTGCAGTGAGCTGTGACTGCACTCCAGCCTGGGTAACAGAGCAAGACCCTATCTCAGAAAAAAACAAAGCTAACTGACAGAGCAAGTGGCTTACTTGGTTTGTGCTACGTTAATTTTGGAACAAAGAAAACGGCTGAGTTTTAGAAAATTGACTGTCGAAGGGTAAAAGCAAGATTTCAGGAGGCACAGACAGAGCTGCCAATTTCCAAACCAAGTCACCAAGGGACTTGTCCATCCTGCCCAGACAGCAGTAAGTTAACCAGGACGAAGGAGGTACATGATTATCTGCACAGGCCCAGACAGGAAATACCTTCGGATGCACAGGCCACGCCCTCCGCTCCAGCTATTCCCGCCTCCCACCGTGAGGAGCAGGCAGCCAGAGACAATACACAGGTGAATGGACACGGCCACGTGCCAATAAAACTTTATTTACAGAAACAGGGGATCAGATTGGGTCCAGGGACCATAGTTTGCCAATCACGTGCCCAGAGCCTCTTCCCTTATTTCACGCCTTCCAAAGGGAGGCTGGGCTCTACCACCCTCCTCGAGGTCCTATTCATGGCAGAACAGAAATGGCACCCACAAATGGCGCAAGGGCCCCAGCTCAAGTCCACACTCGCCCTTGTTAGTTACAGGGGGCCCTGAACAGGCACATTCCTCCCTCTGCACAGGGAAGCGGCGCAGACTCCAAGAGTGATGCCACAGCACCCGACGGAGCTTTCCCCAGTGCTCTGCGGGCCACCACCGCCTCTGCCTCAACAGGAGGACGGGGCACTGCGCACCCCACATCTGACGCCCTCCCGCAGGTCATCCGCACCTTGTGGGCGTGGCCAGAAGGGATGAGGTCACTCTCTCTCTTCTCCTGAGTGGCCCCTTGGGCTGCCACCAGAGGCACCTCTTTAAACCCGCCGTCCTTGGCTTATAAGAAAGGCACAAGAAAACCCAGGGCAGCCAGGCCACGGAACTATCCCAAAGGCATTTAAAAAGGAGCCTCTATTTCTAGAGACCCCTGCTCTAACTGCTCCCCACTTCTGGCAGTGTGCATGAACCCAGGTATCCCCAGGGCCGATACTCATGAAGCAGACAGGGCAGTGGGTCCTGGGTGACCCCAGTGTCTCCCGAAATGTGAAGTGAGGGTTGGGTGGTTCGATGCCGAAGGGCAAGGTGCAAGCCCAAAGCAGACAGACCTGCAAAAACTTCCAGAGGAACCTCCCTACCGTGGCCTGCAGGCTCCTGTCCAAGCACAGCTTGCTCCTGATGTCCCAGGAATTCAGAGCCGGGCAGGCCACCCCCTTCTCCCTGGCGGGCCACCCAGGGAAGAGGCCACAGCCTTCCAGGCCCTGGTCCCGTGGGGCCACGTGGAGGCCAGGTCCGTGTTACTTACTTCCGGGTGGTGAGGTTCCCAGGTGGAGGTGCTCCAAAAATTAGCTAGGATTTGTCAGGCGCCTCCAGTGAGGATGACGGTTCCTAAAACGTGCAAATAAAAGCATGATTAACTAAACTGATCGCATGCTCAAGTTTTAATTCTAAATCCGACTCCCGCCAGCTGCACACAGCACAAGCACACTTGCCTTTATTCAGATGTTCCACATTCTTGTCAATTTTTAACAACGCAAAAATCTGTAACTATAAGCACTTTACCCAGTCAAGTTTCCAATGAGGGCCCATTTTAGGCTCAGCACCTAAAAACCAGGGCTGAGGCAGCGAGAGCACCCGTGAACAGTCAAATGAAACCAAAGAAGCTTCTGGAAGCCTTAAGACACAGACAGCTACTAAGAGATTTTCAAGAAGTTTTGCCCCCAGCCCTGCCACACCAAGAGGCAGGGCACAGGGAGAGAGGGAGGCAGGGGCAGGGGCTGCAACCCCGCAGGGGCCAGGGCACAGCCCAGGCAGCGAGCTTGGACCTGGACACAGAGGCGCTGGGACACTGGTAGGATGGATGTGGGATGGAACTCCAAGGTTTGGAAGCGGCGCCAAGACTTCTTTACTTTCTTAAGAGACAGGGTCTCGCTACAGTGTCCACGCTGGTCTTGAGCTCCTGGCCTCAAGTGATCCTCCTGCCGTGGCTTCCCAAAGTACTGGGATTACAGGTGTCAGCCAACGCCCCAGCCAAAATCAAGACTTTTATAAAAGGGTGTGGTGGCTCACACCTGTAATCCCAGCACTTTGGGAGGCTGAGGCAGGTGGATCACTTGAGGTTGGGAGATCGAGACCAGCCTGGCCAACATGGTGAAACCCCGTCTCTACTGAAAATATAAAAATTAGCCAGGCATGGTGGCGGATGCCTGTACTCCCAGCTACTTGGGAGGCTGACGCTTGAGAATCGCTTGAGAGGGGGGCGGAGGTTGCAGTGAGTCGAGATTGCACCATTGTACTCCAGCCTGGGTGACAGAGAAAGACTATGTCTCGGGGGAAAAAAAAAAAAAAGACTTTCACAATCTGACCTGTACCTCCCACTGGGCTTGGCACACCTGGGGCTCGGTGGGTGCCCAGGCCTTCGAGCCCCCGTCTCAGAGCCCCGCCCGTGCCGGCTCTCAGCTCAGGCTGCCCTCTGCTTCCTTCTGCTCAGCTAATGCCAACTCACATTTCAGAAGCAACTCTAGGGTCCCCTCAGTGAGCCCGACCTCTGGGGCAGAGAAGCTCACCCCCTGGGGCCCTGGTTTTGTTGTACGCTTTTTTTTTTTTTTTTTGAGCTGGAGTCTCACTCTGTCCTCCAGGCTGGAGTGCAGTGGCGCGATCCAACAACACCCGGCCTGTTGCACAATTTTTACTACTCACCAAGATCTTTAAGTAACACCAAGTGGCCGGGCATGGTGGCTCACGCCTGTAGTCCCAGCACTTTGGGAAGCCAAGGTGAGCAAATCATGAGGTCAGGAGTTCAAAACCAGCCTGGCCAACATGGTAAAACCCCATCTCTACTAAAAATACACAAAATTAGCCAGGCGTGGTGGTGGGCACCTATAGTCCCAGCTCCTTGGGAGGCTGAGGAAGGAGAATCACTTGAACCGAGGAGGCAGAGGTTGCAGTGAGCCAAGATCGCACCACTGCACTTCAGCCCGGGCAACAGAGCAAGACTATGTCTCAAAATAAATAACAAACAAACAAATAAACAACACCAAGTGGTGTGGTGGCTCATGCCTGTAATGCCAGAACTTTGGAAGGATGAGGAGGGAGGGTGACTTGAGGCCAAGAGTCTCAACAGCCTGGCCAACATAGTGAGATAGGGTCTCTATAAAACATTTAAAACAGCAGGGCGTGGTAGCACGTGCCTGTGGTCCCAGCTCCTCAGCAGGATCACCTGAGCCCAGGAGTTCAAGGCTGCAGCTTGGGCAACAGAGTGAGACCCTGTCTCAAAAAAGAAATAATTAATGCAAGTTTCACAAATGCCCTACAGCTCTGACATTCTCTATGTTATTTTAATCTGCTTTTTAAAATCACTGGGCACGGCTCATTCATCCGACTACGGTATCTTCCCACAGGCCACACCCCAGGTACGAAGGAGCAGGTGCTGGGCCACGGGCTGCACCTCTTCCCCTGCTCCAGTTGAGCAGCCAAGTGCCCTGCAAAGGGTTTCACCACCTCTCCCACGTGCCCAGGCCGGCCCCTGACACTGTCACCAGCTGAACCCGAGGACCTGAGCACTCAGGAATCCCTCCACACAGCTGCGGCCGGCAGAACAATGGTTCCCAAAGACGTCACCATCCTAACCCCAGACCCTGGGACTATTTCACCTTTCACGGCAACAGGGACTTTGCGGATGAGACTGAGTTAGGCATCTTGAGATAGCGGAGGATCAGGGAGCTGAATCTCTTCACAGCGTCCTCGTGAGAGGAGACCGGACGGAGGGTGAGTCAGAGCCTGGAAGAGGTTGCTGTGCTGTGGCTGTGAAGGGGGGAAGGGCCCCAAGCCAAGGGCTGCGGGCGTCTCTAGACGCTGGGAAAGTAAAGGAATGGACCCTCTCTGGGAGCCTCCGGAAGGAACAGTCCTGCCCGCACCGTGATTTTAGCCCAGGGAGACTGCCCCAGACTCCCCCGGGCATGGGAGAGAATGAACTGGTGCTGTCTTCAGCCGCCGTGCCTGTGGTCATTTGTCACAGCAGCAAAGGGCACCTCCCTGTCCTCAGGGGAGGCGAGTGCCTTTCCACTCCCAGAAGACTCCCAGACCTCTCTGCTGTGACCCACTGCTTCTGGCTGCCAACAGGTCCCCACAGGATCCTGGGTTTCCTCTGCCACGCGTAACTGTCTCTGCACAGCTGTCTCCCCCGCTGCACGACAGGCCACCCCCGCCCTCAGCACGTGGTCCAGAAGGCAGGGAAGCCACCAGACACTGAGGCTCTCAGTTGGACAGACCCCAGCCCGGTACTGCCCCGAGGCTGCTTGAGACCACAGGTCCTTCTGCCCTCCTCTCTGGGGCCCCATAAGTGCCTGCTCCAAGCTGGGAGGCTGGAGGCTCTGGGGCTGAGGCTGGGCCCCAGTTTTCAAGGCACAGCCGAGCCTAGGCCTCTGTCCACCCTGGCCCCATCCACAACGGATGAGAGGCCGGGCTAGGCCGTCTCCGCTGCCCTCCGGGAGGGAGGATGAGGGGTCGGGCCCGGGCAGCTCTCCATTCCTTATGCATGGGCTGTGCAGGGATCCAGGAACGCTCGGATGGGAAGCTGGGGGACAGTGTCCCAGGGAGAGGCTGAGGAACCCCTGCAGCCAGGCTGTCAGGGCAGCAGCAACGGCTGCACGGCTCCAACCCAGTCCTGCCGATGGCCCACGTCCTGATGCTCGCCATGATGTCACGAGAAGGGCCCTTACCGCTGAGGTCCTCCCAACAGTCTCCACCCTGTGCTCACCTGAGCAAAACACCAGACACACCCCAGTCGAGGGGGACCCTACCATCTGCCTGGCCACCCCCCTCCAACACCGTCCGGGCACAAAACACAGAGAACATGTGGGGAACGGTCCCAGCCCAGAGAAGCCTGAGGAGGGATCCCGGCAGGGGCCCTGGGACAGAAAAAGGCCATTAGGGAAGAGCAGAGGCAATCCCAGTGAAGTGTGAACTGTCATTAACAATGTGTCAGTATCAGCCATCAGGAGACAAACTCGCCAGCGAGCTAGGCAGGATGTTCCCATAAGGAAAGCGGGCGGGGGTGGGGACAGAAGGGAACTCTCACCACCACTTGCCCAGTTTCTCTGTATATCTAAAACTGCTCCAAAAATAAGTTCTGTTAATTGCGGGGAGGGGAAGACCCAGGTGCTCTAGGTTTGGCCGCGTCCTGCCATGGGCCCAGCGCGTTGAGCTTGCTGCGGCTTCTGGGCAGATCTGGGGCACTAGGAATAGAACTGGCAAGGGGAGCCCACTGCAGCATGACAGAAGCCTGCAGTGACAGCCCAGGCAGCGGACACCAACACCCCCAAAAAAGCACGAGCTGCGCTGCTGCCCTGCACGAGCTGACCCCGAGGGCACAGGTGCTGAGGGAGCCGGAGATGCGGTGCAGACTCTGCGAGCCCCTCCCACAAGCCCGGAAGGTGGGGCAGAAGAGACCACCAGCGGGAATCCAGGGGGAGACAGCGGTGCCACAGCACAAAGGCCCAGCAACCCCAGGACTTGGCCGCCCAAGAACCCCGCAAAGGGAGTTGCTCTTGGCCATGGGGCTGCCAGTCACCAGAGCCCCCAGGGCCAGCCCTCGGGTGGGTTCAGAAGGCTGGGACCCCACCAGACCACATTGCCCACCTCCTGCCCTGGGGCTGGGCCCGAGCTCCAAAACAGCAGTCTCTGAACCAGAAGGAAGGGTCCTCTCACTTGCACGCCTGCCAAAGTTACCTGACCCAGGACGGCTCAATGCCTGGCCCAGTCCGCCTCTCCCATGGCCACAAGCCCCAGGTAGCCTTCAAAAAGGACAGGTCATTTCCTGCCTCCCAGCCACGTCCTTAGCCCCACAGGAAGATCCTCCTTTCTCCAAGGAACTCTGTCTATCCCTTGCAGGTCAGGGATGCCCACCCAAAGCCTCAGACAGACCCACGACATGAACACTCTACGCCCTATGAGCAGGAACTCAGGAGCTTTGAAAGAGACAGACAGTGAGATAGACACATGGGTTAGCATTCCTATTTCCAAGCCCTGTCGGCAGAGAGAATCCAGAAGCAATGATGCCCCAACAGCATCAAGCACGGCCAGCACCCAGGCCACGGTGTGTGAATCTCATCCCCACTCTGAGGAACCAGGGCTCCTTGCAGGAGAGGTGGTCAATTCCAGGGCTGGGGTGGGGAGTATACAAGATGAGCCCAGACCGTCCTGCAGGACCAGAGAGGAAGAGAAGGCTTGACAGGACGGAAGCGGGCAGAAAGGACACAGGAGGGGCTCCCAATGGCCAAAATGAGGACCACCTGAGCACCAAGATGAATGCCAGCATCACGTTACAAGGCACAGAATAAAACACACACACAGACAGCTTTCTGGAGAGAACATATAAAACGCAATCAAGGGCCAGGAGTGGTGGCTCACGCCTGTGATCCCAGCACTCTGGGAGGCCAAAGTAGGTGGATCACTTGCAGTCAGGAGGTCGAAACCAGCCTGCGTAACATGGCAAAACCCCGCCTCTATTAAAAATACAAAAATTAGCCAGGTGTGGTGGTGGGCGCCTATAATCCCAGCTACTTGGGAGGCTGTGTGGGAGGATCACTTGATCCCAGGAGGTTGAGGCTGTAGTGAGCTATGACCGTGCCACTGCACTCCAGCCTGGGCGACAGCGTGAGACCCTGTCTCAAAAATAAATAAATAAATAAAATGCAATCCATAAATGGGGAAGAGGGCCAACTCTCCTCCACAGAAGAATTCTCCTTCGTAAGTGTCAAAGGAATAAGCCTAACATGAAATCACCATTCCAACACCACGGGCATAATTCCTGCAGGAAAGAGCCACGCAGAGATGCAAATATGGACAGGCAAAAGCTGAAGGAACAGGACGTGTTCACAGGCTCCAAGTCCCGAAGGGAAAAGGAGTAACTCTGCAGTGGAGAAACCTGGCCAATGCCTCAGCCAGGCGGCCACGGTCAACATCACCACACTGAGCCGCACCAGCCACACGCACCTCCTGATACGCTGCACGGGGAAAGAGCAACGTCGGCCCTATGGTGCACTTCCAGAAAGTCCAGAGCCCCAGGCTAACCACGAGAAAACATCTGAAAGCCAAGGGAAGCTCATTCTACAAAACAGCTACCCAGTGCTCTTCAGAAGCGCCAAGATCATGAAAGTCAAGACAAGAGGGAGGCCTTGACACGCCCGGAGGAGCCTATGAGACTAAATGCCAAGTGGGGTCCTGGATGAGGTCCTGGACCAGGAAGGACGCTGTTGGAAAAACCGGTGGAATTCTAACAGAATCTATAGGCTGGGTACAGTGGCTCACGCCTGTAATCCCAACACTCTGGGAGGCTAAGGTGGGCAGAGCACCCAAGGTCAGGGGTTCAAGCCCAGCCTTGCCAACACGGTGAAACCCATCTCTACTAAAAATACAAAAATTAGCTGGGCATGCTGGCGCCCACCTGTAGTCCCAGCTACTAGGGAGGCTGAGGCAGGAGAATTGTTTGAATCCCAGAGGCAAAGGCCACAGTGAGCTGAGATCGCGCCACTGCACTCCAGCCTGGGCAACACAGTGAGACTCTGTCTCCAAAAAAAAAGAAGGCAGCAAACAGCCAGGGTTTTCTGAATCCCAAATAAGAAGGCTATAGTCTCATCAGCTAATCTGGGTCCCTACATGTTCATGTAGGAACCACATTATTTTTCCTTAACATCTATACTCAAGACTAGACAAAAAATAATTCACGGTGATGAACCTACAGTAATCAAGACAGCATGATACTGGCATAAGGGCAGACATCAGATCAACAGGAGAAAACTCAGAGTCCAGAAATAAACCCACACACTTAAAGGCAGGTGATTTCCAACAACAGTGCCAAGACCACTCAATGGAAAAAGAACAGTTTTTTTCAACAAATACTGCTGGGACAGCTGGATATTCACACACACAAAAATGAAGGTGGACCCCTACCTCACACCATATATTCATACTAATTCCAAATAGGTCATAGATCTAAATGTAAGTGCCCAAACTATAAAACTCTAAACTTTTTGAGTAAACATTACAACAGTATCTTGCTATGTTGCCCACATTGGTCTCAAACTCCTGGCCTCAAACAGTCCTCCCAATGCAGCCTTCCAAAGCACTGGGCATATAGATGTGAGCTACTATACCCAGCTCAGAGCTATCCAACTCTTAGGAAAACCATAGGATTAAACCTTCGTGACCTTGGATCAGGCATGGTTTCTAACTATAACATCAAAAGTGCATGTGGGAAAAGAAAAATTGTTTGCATAGGCCTCAAAAAAGTGAAACAACTTGGCAGGGCATGGCAGATCACGTCTGTAATCCCAGAACTTTGGAAGGCTGAGGTGGGAAGATCACTTGAGCAAAGGCGTTCAAGACCAGACTAGGCGACACATCAAGATACCATCTCTACAAAAAATAAAGAAGAAAAAAATCAGCCAGGCATTGTGATACACACCAGTAGTCCCAGCTACTCGGGAGGCTGAGATGGGAGGATCGCTTGAGCCTGGGAGTTGGAGGCTGTAGTGAGCTATGTTTGCGCCACTGCACTCCAGCCTGGGTGATGGAACAATACTCTGTCTCAAAAAAAAAAAAAAAAAGAAAGAAAGAAAGTGAAAAGACAACGTACAAAATAGGAGAAAGTACTTGCAAATCATTACCTGACAAGGAATTTGTATCCAGACTATATCAACAACTCTTGCAACTTAACAAAAGACAAACAACCTAACAGAAAACATGGGCAAAGGATGGAGCAGACATTTCTCCAGAGAAGATGCAAGAGGAGTCAACAGTCACAGGAAGAGACGCTTGACATCACAGCAGCGAAGCAAGGGAGAAAAGGAGAGGTCAAAGCCATGCCGAGACGAGCGTGGGACCAGGTGGCTTCCGGGACCTTCCAGAACCCTCTCTGACATGGCAGAGCCTGGCCAAGAGCTGCCATTCACATTCCAGTCCTGAGAGAACTTTGCTGCGTTCCCCAGCTCTCCCTCTCCCGGGACCCCCACAGCCCCCAGATCAGGTGATGGAGGCCCCAGGGTGCAGTGCGAGATCACAGGGGCGAGAAGCCACCTCTCGTGACCCAGCATCACCACTCGCCTCTGCCAGAGGAGGACGTTGTAACTGCAGGGGCGACCCCTGTCCCCCACACCACTTAGACTCCCAGGGCCAGCGCCAAGGGGGACTCTCTACCCCGCATCCCTCCCAGCTGTGTGGCAAGGCACCTGCTAGGGAACAGGGGGACCTTCCCGCTGTGGCCCTGTATCCTCTAAGATTGCTCTTAGAGGGAGGTCCTGGGTGGGGATATGGTACAGAGCACAGGTCCCCAAGACCTGGTCCTCTGAATGCAGAAAGAAAAGGTGTTTCAACAAACAGTGCTGGAACCTCTGCATATCCACACCAAATACAGGAAGGTGAGCCCCCACCGCCCACCATAAGGCCCAGAGGATGGCGAGGACCCCACTTCTGGGCCTCAGTTTCCTCATCTGTAAAGGGGGCTCCCCATGTTAACACCCTCCTCATGGGGTCTTCGGGAGACTCAATGAGGTGGCAGACGTAAAGCATTTGAGGGAGAGCCAGGCACACCATGCACCCCCCCAAGTGGCAGCTGTCACCATCTTGTCACTCAGGAGACTTGCTCAGGCACAGACCAGCAAGTCCAGTGACACGGGAGGTCGCAGAGGCCATGGAGTAACAGGCGCCCTCACCGACCTATGCCCCAGTGGCCTGGCAGCACCGCTGGGAAGGACAGTTTGGTAACATCTCTTCTTTCGAAAGCGCCTGCCCCTTCCCACCCACTGCTCCCGGGCAACTGTGTTCTCCATGCTGGTCCTACCTGGCCACCAACACCCTCTACAGGCCGCTCCTCTAGCCTCGGATGTCAGGGGGTGACAGAAGTCTGCCATCAACTCCACAAGCAGCCACGGGGCGGGCTGCATAGACACGTCTCTGAGATACATGCTGGATCCCAGTCCCGGACAGGGCCCCCAGCGGTGAGCCCCCACCCGCCAAGTGACGGCTGCAGGACAGCCCAGCACACACGAGCATGTGGAAAAGGAAGACGCTGCACGGGACGTGGGGGACTGAGCAGGGGGGGACCGGCTCGTCTCACTTTGCCCGGGACACTCCTGGTTAGAATGGAAGGTGTCCGTGAGTCTCTTTCCCCCAGAAGAAAAGGACTTAGGATTCTCCTTAGGATTTATAAAATATAACCGCCTTCCTGCCCCTCTGCAGGTGACTTCTCACGCTTACCACACGGGGTACAGGCACTGGCAGTGGGCACGGAGCCATGGTGCATATTACAGCCCAGCGTCCTCAACCACATGAAACGGGGGCTCTGAGACGTGCATGGCAGCATGTGTACACCGGTTCACAGGGCCCAGCTGTTTCCAGATACTGCCGAGCGCCCCAGGCAACACGCCAGGCTGAGAGCCCTGCTCTAGGAAGCTGCCGGGCTGGGGGGGCCTGGACCCTGTGCCTGTGACGATCCATCTCCAGATCGTGGGTAGAGGTGGATGAGCCCGGGGGTCAGCAAGGGCTGAGCAGGGCCAAGGAGCTGGCGGGATGGCGGTGAGGACAGGCCCACTGTGGGCCATGCTCTCCAGGCCGGGTGAGGAGGGAGCAAGGGCCCGTGGCAGGGCAAGGGCCGCGACTGTGGGAGCATGGGTAAGCAAATGGTGGGAAGGGCCAGGGGCTGGTGTGTGGAAGTGGCGAGGCCGTTGCAATGGAGGGGTTCCCGTGAGTCTCTTTCCCCAGAAGAAAAGGACTTAGGAGAATCCTTAACCTCACCCCCAAGTCCCTGACAGCACACCTGCCCTCTAGGACACAAGCCATCCACCGCCCTAGCTGTGCCCAGTGCCAGCATTACTGCCACATATTAACTGCAAAGAAGCATTTGTGCACCGAAGGACACAGAGAAATGCACAAACCCTAAAAGATAATACCAAACAGGACACAGAGAGAAGCCTGATGCACCCAGGCAGGGGACAGAGTATTCTCACGCAGCCAAGCACCCAACCGTGGCCAACAACCCAGGGGGCAGACCTGCTGTGCGGAGATGAGGAAGGCCAGGCACAGGGGTTAAACAGGGACCTTTTTTTTTTTTTTTTTTTTGAGACGGAGTTTCATTCTCATTGCTCAGGCTGGAGTGCAATGGTGTGATCTCAGCTCACTGCACTCTCCACCTCCCAGGTTCAAGCAATTCTTCTGACTCAGCCTCTCTAGTAGCTGGGATTACAGGCATGTGCCACCACGCCCAGCTAATTTTTGTAGTTTGTTAGTAGAGACAGGGTTTCTCCAAGTTGGCCAGGCTGGTCTTGATCTCCTGACCTCATGATCTGCCCACCTTGGCCCCCCAAAGTGCTGGCATGATCTCTGCTCAGATTCAAGTAATTCTCCTGCCTCAGCATCCTGAGTAGCTGAGATTACAGGCATCTGCCATCATGCCCAGCTAATTTTTGTATTTTTAGTAGAGACGGGGTTTCACCATATTAGCCAGGCTGGTCTCAAACTCCCGACCTCAAGGGATCCACCTGCCTCAGCCTCCCAAAGTGCTGAGATTACAGGTGTGGGCCAATGTACCTGGTCCAAGCAGGGATTTTTTAATCAGTGGAGCTGGGACAACTGGGCAGCCGTTCAGAAAACAATAAAGTGAGGTCCCCAGCTCACGCCATCGGTGAGAATGAACGGGGGTAGAATCAGAACGTTGAATATAAATGAGGAAATCATACGCGCGCCACAAGAAAGCGAGGGAAACTCCTCTCCAGCCCCAGAGGCGGAAAGGGCTTTCCAACCACAACTCTAACTGAGAGCCAAAGAAAGTAAATGCTCAGAAATGTGACTTTTGAGACAGGGTCTCACTTTGTCACCCAGGCTGGAGTACAGTGGTGTGGTCATAGCTCACGGCAGCCTTGAACTCCTGGGCTCAAGCAATCCTCCCACCTCAGCCTCCTGAGTAAGTGGGACCACAGGCACACACCACCACGCCCAGCTAACTTTTTTTCCTTTCTTTTTTGTAGAGATGGAGGATCTCACCATGTTGACCAGGCTGGTCTCAAACTCCTGGGCTCAAGTGACCCTCCACAGTCCTGGGACCACAGGTGTGAGCCACCATGCCCAGCTGACTTTATTTTTTAATCAGCCAGGTGGGTGGTTCATACCTGTAATTCCAGCTGCTTGGGAGGCCAAAGCAGAAAGACTGCTTGAGCCCAAGAGTTTGAGACCAGCCTGGGCAACATAAGTGAGACCTCATCTGGAAAGAAAGAGAAAAAAGAAAAACAAAGAAAAAAGAAAAAAATGAAAGAAAGGAAAGGGAGAGAGAGAGGAGGGGAGAGAAAGGGATGGGAGAGGAAGGGAGAGGAAGGGAGAGGAAGGGAGAGGAGGGGAGAGGAGGGGAGAGAAGGGGAGGGGAGAGGAAAGGAGAGGAAGGGAGAGGAAGGGAGAGGAAGGGAGAGGAAGGGAGAGGAAGGGAGAGGAGGGGAGAGAAGGGGAGGGGAGAGGAAGGGAGAGGAAGGGAGAGGAAGGGAGAGGAAGGGAGAGGAGGGGAGAGGAGGGGAGGGGAGAGAAGGGGAGGGGAGAGGAAGGGAGAGGAGGGGAGGGGAGAGGAAGGGAGAGGAAGGGAGAGGAAGGGAGAGGAGGGGAGAGGAGGGGAGAGTAGGGGAGGGGAGAGGAGGAAAGGAGAGGAAGGGAGAGGAGGGGAGGGGAGAGGAGGGGAGGGGAGAGAAGGGGAGGGGAGAGGAAGGGAGAGGAAGGGAGAGGAGGGGAGAAGAAGGGAGAGGAAGGGAGAGGAGGGGAGAGGAGGGGAGGGGAGGGGAGGGGAGGGGAGGGGTGGGGGGTGAAACATTCTACAAGGCAAAAGAAAACAAAACACCAATAACAAAATCAAAAGGTAATCCAGAGACCCAGAGAAAATATTTGCACTGAGAATGGTGGCTCACGCCTGTAATCCCAGCAATTTGGGAGAACGAGGTGGGTGGATCACCTGAGGTCAGGTGTTTGAGACCAGCCTGACCAACATGGCAAAACCCATCTCTACTAAAAATACAAAAATTAACCAGGTGTGGTGTCACATGCCTGCAGTCCCAGCTACTCGGAGGCTAAGGCAGGACAATCGTTTGAACCCAGGAGGCGGAGGTTGCGGTGAGTCGAGACTGTGCCACTGCACTCCAGCCTGGGTAACAGAGTAAGACTCGGTATCCAAAAGAAAAAAAAAAAAGAAAAGAAAGAAAATATTTGTAATACATACCACAAAGGTTTACATGTTGGAGTATTAAGTTAGGGGGAAAAGGCCAAATATCCAACAGAAAAAATAAGTGAAAAGCAGGAAGAGACAGTTCACAGCTTTAATCATAGCAAGCTGTTCATCACCACTCATAACTACAGGAACAATAATTAAAACCACTGAGCTCCCGTTTCTCAGCACTGGGACTGGTCTTTTAGACGTGGAACAGCACACTCTGCTGGCGAGGCGGGGGAACCAGACCCTCCCAGCCGACACAGCTGGCGGGGACACAACTGGCAGAACAGGACTTACGTGGGTGCTTGGCAAAAGCTAACAAAGTACGTCTGCACTTCTCTTGGCCCGGCAATCCCACTTGTGGAAGTCTACCCTGAAGACACCCTTCCACCAATATGAAAATCCATAGACACCAGGTTACTCACAGCAGCACAGCTGGCCACTGTAAGACCTGCAAACAAACTAAATGCATGCACGCAGGAGAGCCGCTGGGTGGACTTCGCTGCGTCCCTGCAGGGAACACTACGCAGCTGTGCGGAGGAGCCGGGAAGAGCTCCCTGCCCAACGAAGTACTTTCCAGGACACGCGGCTAAGCAAACAGAGCACAGTGCCACCTTTGCATGGGAAAAAAAAGGACTTTAGGCTGGGTGCAGTGGCTCACACCTGTAATCCCAGTACTTTGGGAGCCCAACGTGGGCAGATCACTTGAGCCCAGGAGCTTGAGACCAGCCTGGGAAACACAGCAAGACCCTGTATTTCTCTACAAAAAAATACAAAAATTAGCCGGGCATGGTGACACATACCTGTGGTCTCAGCTACTCAGGAGGCTGAGGTGGGAGGATCACTTGAACCTAAGAGGTGGAGGCTGCAATGAGCTGTGATTATACCACTGCAGTCCAGCCTGGGCAACAGAGAAAGACTGTCTCAAAAAAAAAAAAAAGGGGACATTAAAAAATACACATCTGCAGGACAGGGGCAGTGGGTGAAACCTGTAATCCCAGCACTTTGAGAGGCCGAGGCTGGTGAATCCCCTGAGGTCAGAAGCTCAAGACCAGCCTGGGCAACATGGTGAAACCCTGTCTCCACAAAAAGAAAAACTAGCCAGGCATGATGGCAGGTGTCTGTAATCCCAGCTACTCGGGAGGCTGAGCTGGGAGAATTGCTTGAATCCAGGAGGCGGAGGTTGCAGTTAGCCAAGATTGCGCCATTGCACTCCAGCCTGGGCGACAGAGTGAGGCTCTGTCTCAGAAAAAAAAAAATACACACCTGCTTCTTTGAGCTGCCCTGAAAGGCTGAGCCAGAGACTAATGAGATTCCCTTCCTGCAGGGGACAGTGGGAATGGGGAGGAAGAAGGCGGTGGTGGGTGACCCTTCTCCCCCCACGCCTTGTACAGTCCTGACTTTGGAACCATGCTAACGTTCCATACACTAAATTAAGTATGTTGCATCAAGGAATCAGTCAGTAAGTAAATAAGAGCAGCAAGAGTTGAGGAGAAAAGTCCTTATGCAAAACACAAACAAAAACAAGTAAAACAAACCCTATTTTAAGCAAACAATATAACCACAGTAAAGAAGGGGGGGAAATGGAAGAACTAATCCATATAAAGTTTTTTTTTTTTTTTTGAGACGGAGTTTAGCTCTTGTTACCCAGGCTGGAGTGCAATGGCGCGATCTCAGCTCACCGCAACCTCCGCCTCCTGGGTTCAGGCAATTCTCCTGCCTCAGCCTCCTGAGTAGCTGGGATTACAGGCACGCGCCACAATGCCCAGCTAATTTTTTGTATTTTTAGTAGAGACGGGGTTTCACCGTGTTGACCAGGATGGTCTCGATCTCTTGACCTCGTGATCCACCCGCCTCGGCCTCCCAAAGTGCTGGGATTACAGGCGTGAGCCACCGCGCCCGGCCCCATATAAACTTTTTAATACAGTTTAGGACTGTACGTCTTTGAGATAAAGATAAAAGAAATAATGGCTTCTACCCTGGAGGTGCTTTTATGGTAGGCAGTGGGTGGATTCTCACTGTCAGCCAAGGGAGTTGCAAATAAGGATGGGGAAAGATGGCAAAGGACCCTGGGTGTGGGGCTAGCACTAGAGGTTTCAGTGTGAACTCAGGGGCATTCATGGGGAGGGAGGGAGGGAGGGGTGAACGGACAGATGGATGAATGGATGGATAAGTGAATGAAATGGATGGATGGATGAATGGATGGATGGATGGATGGATGGACAGGTGGACGGATGGATGGATGAATGGATGGATGGATAAGTGAATGAACAGATGGAAGGATGTATGGATGGACAGGTGGATGGATGGATGGATGGATGGATGGATGGATGGATGGATGAATGGATGGATGCATGGATGGATGCATGGATGGATGGGTGGGTGGGTGGGTGGGTGGGTGGATGGATGGATGGATGGATGGACAGGTGGATGGATGGATGGATGGATGGTTGGATGGATGCATGGATGGATGCATGGATGGATGGGTGGGTGGGTGGATGGATGGATGAGGATGAATGGATAGACAGACAGGTGGAGAGATGAATAAGTGAGCAGATGGGTGGATGAGTGGGTGGGTGGATGGATGAATACAGAGATGCATACAGATGCCACGTGTCTGTGTGTGTGTGTGTGTGTGTATATGTACTCACATACCCACACACTAATGTGTATGTGTGTAAGATGTACACACATCCACTTCCCAGCTCCGTCTGATTAGAGGACCTAGAAGCAATGACATCCCAGTAGCAATGAGCACACGGAGCACCTGGATCTTGGTTTCTCAGTGGCATTCTCCACAAACAGAACCAGGGCTCCTCGGAGATTGGTCAATCCCAGGATCAACCACAGGGAGGGAGACTACAGGATGAGCTGGGAGCATCCCAGGGCCAAAAAGTTGGGAAGGGCTCAGAGCAGGGTGGGGTCATGTCAAGTGGCCCAGGAGCCAGCTTGATAGGGCTCTCTCTGGAAAAACCTGGGGCCATTTGAGCAATCAGATCGATCGTGATGACAGTGCATTGTGACGCACTGAACAAAGTAGGAATCCATAAGCCCACCCTAATAGAAGGAAGGAAGGAACAAGGGACAGCTGTCCTGTAAAGGAGACGCCAACTAACAAATGCTAAAGAAATGATGCGACTGGACAACCACCACTTGGCAAGAATCAACGTCTGCTGAGACAAGCAGTGAATGTTTAAGGAGGAACGGCGTTTGCACTGGCCTTCCCAGGAGGTGCAAATGGTACAAGAGCAACGTTAGGGTGGGAAACTGGGGCAGGCCCACCTTGACCAAAGCATCGAGGTTAGCATCACCAGAAACAGGACACATCAGCACCATGGGCCTCCTGACAGGGCGCACTGAGAAGCACCCAACGTCGGCTCCGGGACTTTCCTGCCAAAAGGATGTGGCCTGCATCTGGTCCTGAAGAACCATCAGACAAACCCACCTGGGGGACATTTAACAGAATGACGACCCGTACATCCCCAAAACATCAGTCAGACAACCCAGAGACGGACTGAGGAGCAGCCCCAGGTTAAAAGGAACCGACAGGCAGGACAAGTGAGTGCCGTGTGGGATCCCGGATCCTCTTCTGATACTGAAGGACATACTGCAAGGTCAGAACAGGGTCTGTACATTTCATTTCATCAGTGTGAATTTCTGATTTTGATAACTTGATAGGAAAATTCCAGGGGAAATACACACTGGAGGAGAGGTAAAGGGATGCTCATGTCTGCCACAGGCTGACAGTTCAGGAAGAAGAGCCGGGAGAGAATGAGAGGAAAGGATTAAAGGCAAAGCAGTGAATGTCGCCACATGGGGATCCTGGGTAAAAGGTACCTGGGAATGCTTCCTATTATTCTTGCAACTTTAGGGTCTGTCTGAAATTTTGTACAAAAAAAATTATTAAAACCAAAAAAAGTGGGGGAAGTGTTTGGGTGAAGAGCCAAGAAAACCCATGAGAGATGCAGGCTTGGCTACCTGGTACTTCCTTCTGGAATGTTCCACACAAAGAGAGATGTAGCCCACCTTCATCTCCACCAGGCACTCATCAGGGTCTGGGGAGCACCATGGGCAAAGGCCCCCTGTCCGCTCACTACCCCCAGGTGAGGGGATGGAGCCACACAGAGCAGGGGATGCCCATGGCCTCGGGCCCCCCAGCAGGCTCCCACCCAGCCAGGAGTCACGTGAGGATCAGTCCGTCTCTCACACTTACTTATAGGTCTTTGATGTTCCACAATTAACCATTTAGAACCGTAATCATTAACAAAATAATCTATGCATCTATAAATCTGCCTTGTAATTTCATGGTTGTCTGGGAGCCCCACGGCCTGGGTGGAGAGAGATGGTAGGGCAGAGTGGGGCACCTGCCCCTCACTCCTGGCCCTGGGGCCTGCCAGCTCCAGCGACCTCCCGGAGCGTCACTGTCTTTCCTGGGTGTGTGGCCTTTGGAACAGACCTGACAGTAAGGATGAAGAGGCTGACAATGGGGTCCTGGAGCCCCAGTGCAGGCATGGCTCTGAGTGGCTGGCACAGCTTACCAGCCCAGCAACCCGAGGAAGCAGGGACAGTTATTCCAGCGCACTAGAGAGGAAACTGAGGCACAGGCAGGAAGTGGCCTGCCCTAGATCACACAGCTAACAACTGGGGACCAAAACCAGGGAGGCATCTCCAGACCTGGGTGCCGTCCACTGGTGCACAGGCCCAGCCGACAGGAGCGAGGAGAGACACGCTGGATACACAAAGCCCAGCCCACCCTGCCACCCCGCCCGCAGGTCCTCATGAACCACAGAAGGACACAGCGGAAGCAGGCCAGAGGCCGACACTCCTGGACTCCTAGGGCAGGGGAGATCTCTCTAAGCAGGTCACAAACGCAGAAGCCCTAAAGGGAAGAACACATCTGGCAACATGAAACACCCTATGTAACAACGCACCAAAAATAAAACTAAGACAAGCGAGGAGCTGAGAAAAAAGGTGACACAATCGGGTGCTAATAGCTCGAGTACAGAGAGGGCTATTCTAAAACAGGGTTCTCAGCCAAGGCTGATGGTGCCCCCCAGGGAACGCTTTGCAATGTCTGGGGACATCTGTGGCTGTAACGACTGAGGGTGGTCCCGGCATGGAGCGGGCAGAAGCCAAGGGATGCAAAGAACCCACTCCCCCAGACCCACACTGCCCAACCGCGCAGCTCTCACCCCAGGGGACACTGGAAGGACTGCGTAGGTCTGTGGTTTTCACAACTAGGGGTGTTCCTGGCACGCAGTGGGTGGAGGCCAGGGAAGCTGCTCAGACCCTGCCAGGCCCAGAACAGCCTCACTCCAGAGAATGACCCAGCTCAAGACAGCAAGAGTGCCGCATCTGAGAAACTCTGGGGTTGTTCTTTTTTTTTTTTGAGACAGAGTCTCACTCTGTCGCCCAGGCTAAAGTGCAGTGGTGCGATCTCGGCTCACTGCAACCTCTGCCTCCCAGATTCAAGTGATTCTCCTGCCTCAGCCTCCCAAGTAGCTGGGACTACAGGAGCACGCCACCACAACTGGCTAATTTTTTATTTTTAGTAGAGACAGGGTTTCATCATATTGGCCAGGCTGGTCTCGAACTCCTGACCTCGTGATCCACCCACTTCGGCCTCCCAAAGTGCTGGGATGACAGGTGTGAGCCACTGCACCCGGCCTGGGATTTTTTTTTAAGTCAAGAAAAAAAACACGCCAAATGAACAAGCAGGGAAAGGCTATGAACTGGCAACTCAAACAAGAACCGACACGAGAAAATGGATTATAAGGAGGGGCAGAGACCAGAGCCGCCCCCAGCACAGTGACTGGCCCACACCACTGCGGGGGCGCAAATTCAGACCACCTTTCGGGAGATGGCTGAGCAACATGCTTCAAAATAAACTCCAGCCTGGACGACACAGCAAGACCTCATCACTACTAAAAAAAAAAATTAGCCAGACGTGGTAGCACACACACATGGTCCCAGCAACCTGGGAGGCTGAAGCAAGAGTCCAGGAGGTGGAGGCTGCAGTGAGCTGTGATCGGGCCACTGCACTCCAGTCTGAACAACAGAGCAAAACCCTGTTTCAAAAGCATAAAAACAAAACAGGTACACACACTCTGAGCAGCCCCACTCATAAAAGTTCACCCAGAAGACCTGGCAGCAAGGGTGCTGGCAGCAGCATTGTTTAAAACAGAAAAAAGTGGGTCCGGGCACGGTGACTCACATCTGTAATCCCAGCACTTTGGGAGGCCAAGGCAGGCGGATCACCTGAGGTCAGGAGTCTGAGATCAGCCTGACCAACATGGCAAAACCCCATCTCTACCAAAAATACAAAAATTAGCTGAGTGTGGTAATCCCAGCTACTCAGGAGGCTGAGGCAGGAGAATCATTTGAACCAGATGCGGGGGTTGCAGTGGGCCGAATTCACACCACTGCACTCCTGCCTGGGCTACAGAGCAAGACTCTGTCTAAAAAAAAAAGAGAGAGAGAGAAAAGTCGGCATTCATTAGTAGGAGGATGGGTAAGTAAATTACACATATCTGCACCGAAGTAAAGGACTGCGCAGCCACTGAGAAGCAAAGATCTATGCCTGACACTGTGGCGACCAGGAGCGCCGACACCAACACAGGCCATTTCAGGGGTGCAGCATGCAGGGACGTTTGTAAGTCACATGCCAACCATACTTACATAGCCCTTTTATAAAAACGATGAGCATTTACAAGGAGCCGGCCTGGGACGCTGTGCTGGAACCCAAGGGCCCTTCGGCAGCTCACTGGCTGCTCTGTGAGGAGGGTGCGAGTGGGTCTCAGGAAAGGGATGTACATTCCTGGGGGTGAACGGCAACCAAAACGATGACGGCACCCTCTCTCTATACCAGTTTAAATTAAAAATGCCAAGCCTCAGTCAGGCAGAGGATCACACCTGTAATCCCAGCACTTTGGGAGACCAAGGCGGGCAGAACACTTGAGGTCAGGACTCTGGGACCAGCCTGGCCAACATGGAGAAGCCGTGTCTACTAAAAACACAAAAGTCAGCTGGGTGTGGGCGGCTACCTTCAGTGAGGCACAAGAATCGCTTGAACTCAGGAGGCGGAGGCTGCAGTGAGCCGAGATTGTGTCACTGTACTCCAGCCTGGGCAACAGAACAAGACTCCATCTCAAAAAAAAAATAATCCTTGAGGCCAAGAGTTCAAGACTGGCCTAACTAACACAGTGAGACCCCATCTCTATGAAAATTGTTTCTTTAATTAGCCAGGCATGGTGGCATACACCTATAGTCCCAGCTAGTCCAGAGGCCGAGGTGGGAGGATCACTTGAGCCTCGGAGTGGGAGGCCACAGTGAGCTATGATCACGCCTCTGCAATCCAGGCTGGACAAGGGAGTGAGACCCGGACTCTGGCGGGGTCAAGAAAAACTAGAACTCCCCTACATCGCTAGTGGGATTGTAAAATGGTGCAGCCCTTTTGGAAAACAGTCTGGCACCTTCTCAAATGGAGTTAGCATGGGACCCAGCAATTCCACTCCTAATATCCACCCGAGAAAGACGCACATGCCCGTCCACACAAAGACTTATACAGGAACGTTCACAGCAGTGTTACTCACAGTAGCCAAAACGCGGGAATACACACAGAAGCATCCTGCAGTGGAAGAATGGATAAACTAAGTGTGGCCCTTGCAGATGCTGGAGCAGGACCCAGTCACGAAAAGGAGCAAGGCTCTGACACAGCCCACGGCACGGACGCACCTTGAGGACGTCACGCCCACTGAGAGACGCCAGACACAAAAGGTCACACCATGCGTGATCCCATTTCTAGGAAATGTCCAGGACAGGCCCATCCACAGAGGCAGGAAGGGAATGTGTGGCCGATGGGCTGGGGGAGGGGATGGGGAGTGATCGCTAATGGAGATGGGTTTTTTTTTTGAGGTGACGGGATGTCCTGGAAGCAGGCAGTGATAATGGCTGCCGTACAAGTCTGAATATACTAATAACCACTGATCTGTATACTTTAAAAGGGCAAATTGTATGCCATGTGAGTTATACTTAATAAAGCTGTTATTCAGGAAAAAAAAAGTCAGAAAATAAATGTCTACAAGCTCTGCAAAGCTCTGATCAATACTTCAATGCTGTCTGGAAGCTTCAACTACATGAACCTCGAACACTGCAGCCTCTCACTCTCCCGATGCCCAGAGGCGCCCGCTCCCTCGGCTGCCTAGCACTCTGGCCCTGTGCCACCATGACCGCCACCACACAGGCCACATCCCAGGCTCTCAAATGAATGGTCACAGCCAGCAAGCAGCTCTGTGATGTCACCCCCAGAGCCCATCACCCTGGTGGTCTTTGGTGCATTTCCCTCTCGGCTGATTTGGGGCTTTCTTGTACTACACGCTCCTAAAAACCAAAGACCTGCCTCCGGCCAGGTGCAGTGACACACGCCTGTAATCCCTGCACTTTAGGAGGCCGAGGTGGGAGGATCACTTGAGGTCAGGAGTTTAAGACCAGCCCAGCCAACATGGCAAAACCCCGTCTCTACTAAAAATACAAAAAAATTAGCTGGGTCGCCTGTAATCCCAGCTACTCAGGAGGCTGAGGCAGGAGAATCACTTGAACCCAGGATTCTTGCTCTGGGAAACAGAGCAAGATTCCATCTCAAAAACAACAACAAAACTACACACACACACAGAGAGACCTGCCTCCAAGTGGGTCAGACCCACTGACACGGATTTGGAGTCTTGTGTCAGGAACAGGGCCACAAACTCATCAGCTTCGGTGGTGCAAGGGAGATAAAAAAAGAGGCCAAAAACCTGAGGAGTGGGAAGACAGGGGAGCCAGGGTCCTTCCCAAGTCTGCTCCCGAGACAGTGGGGTCTCCAGATGGTTTTGATGATCACAGGTCCTCAGAGGGCTTTGATGAGTTCATTTCACTGAGTGTGACGAGGAATGAGCAAAAGAAGGGGCACCCATCAGGCAAATACATCAGCATTCTTAAAAACCCAAGCCATTTAGCTGATTAAGTGAAATCCTGATTGCTAAGCACAGTTCAAAGGGAATAAGCATAGCTTTGCGTCAAACAACATTGGGACTCTGAAGTCGATGCTGAGAAGTTAAGACGCCTGCAAGACCGATAGCAATCACTAAGAAAATACTTCTAAAAATATGGTGCGAACAATCATGAGAAGAATTAAAATACTACATTAGAAAATATTTGCTTAATGCAAAAGAAAACATCAACGGAGAAATAAAGGAACAAAAAAGACAGAAAACAAAAAGGGAAATGGCCGATATAAATCCAACTATATTAATAATGACATTAAATATGAATGGATTAAAAATCCAAACAAAAGACAGAGATTGTCAGACTGGACTTAAAAAACAAGATCAAACTATATACTATACTATTTGCAGTCTCCAGGAGATACTCTTTTTTTTTTTTTTGAGACGGAGTTTCGCTCTTGTTACCCAGGCTGGAGTGCAATGGCGCGATCTCGGCTCACCGCAACCTCCGCCTCCTGGGTTCAGGCAATTCTCCTGCCTCAGCCTCCTGAGTAGCTGGGATTACAGGCACGCGCCACCATGCCCAGCTGATTTTTTGTATTTTTAGTAGAGACGGGGTTTCACCGTGTTGACCGGGATGGTCTCGATCTCTTGACCTCGTGATCCACCCGCCTCGGCCTCCCAAAGTGCTGGGATTACAGGCTTGAGCCACCGCGCCCGGCCGGAGATACTCTTTAGATTCAAAGATACAAACGGGCTGAAAACAGGCTGGACACGATGGCTCACACCTGTAATCCCAACACTTCAGGAAGCCGAGACAGGTAAATTTCTTGAGCCCAGGAGCTGGACACCAGCTTGGGCAATGTGACAAAACCTGTCTCCACAGAAAAAAAATACAAAAACTAGCCAGGTATGGTGGTGCATGCCTGTAGTTACAGCTACTTGGGAGGCTGAGATGAGATGGGAAAATCGTACGAGCCCAGGAGGTCAAAACTCTGTCCCAAAAAAAAAAAAAGAAAGAAAGAAAACAGGCTGAAAATATAAAAATGAAAAAAAACATGTAACTTGCAAACAGCAACCATAAGAAAGGTGGAGTGGCTACACTAACAACGGACAAAACTGACTTTTTTAAAAATGTGCCAAGTGTGGCATAATGACTCATGCCTGTAATTAGAGCACTTTGGGAGGCCAAGGTGGGAGGATCACTTGAGCTCAGGAGTTTGAGACCACCCTAGGCAACGTAGTAAGATCTCATCTCTGCTAAAATTCAAAAAACCTTAGCCAGGCATGCCAACACACACCTTTAGTCCCAGCTACTTAGGAGGCTGAGGTGGGAGGACCACTTGAGCCCAGGAGGTTGAGGCTACAGTGAGCCATGATCACACCACTGTACTCTAGCCTGGGCAAAAGAGCGAGACTCCAAAAAAAAAAATGGCCTGGTGTGGTGGCTCACACCTGTAGTCTCAGCACTTTGGGAGGCCGAGGTGGGCGGATCGCGAAGTCAGGAGATCGAGACCATCCTGGCTAACATGGTGAAACCTCGTCTCTACTAAAAATACAAAAATTAGCTGGCCGTGGTGGTGTGTGCTGATAGTCCCAGCTACTCGGGAGGCTGAGGCAGGAGAATCATTTGAACCTGGGAGGCAGAGGTTGCTGTGAGCCAAGATTGCGCCACTGCACTCCAGCCTGGCGACAGAGACCCCGTCTCAAAAAAAAAAAAAGTTACTAGAGATAAAGAGGGACATTTTATAATGATAAAAAGGTGAATCTGTTAGGAAGGTATAGCAATTATAAACATATGTGGGTCTAATAACAGAACCCCAAAATACATGAAGCAAAAAACGACAGAAATAAAAGGAGAGATAATTCAACTGCTGGAGATGTCAATACCTTCACTTTCCTTTTTTTTTTTTTTTCTTGAGATGGAGTCTCACTCTGTCGCCCAGGCTGGAGTGCAGTGGTGCCATCTCAGCTCACTGCAACCCCCGCCTCCTGGGTTCAAGCGATTCCAGTGCCTCAGCCTCCTGAGTAGCTGGGACTACAGGCGTGCACCACCACACCTAGATAATTTTTGTGTTTTTAGCAGAGACGGGGTTTCGCCATGTTGGCCGGGCCGGTCTCAAACTCCTAACCTCAGGTGATCCGCCCACCTCAGCCTCCCAAAGTGCTGGGATTACAGGTGTGAGCCCCCATGCCCAGACCATACCCTCACTTTCAATGAAAGATAACACAACTAGGCAGAAGAGCAACAGAGCGAGAGACCAGAGCACCATAAGCCAAAAGAACCTACAGAACATGCTTCCGCTCAGTACACACGGAACATTCTCCAGGATAAACCAGGCGTCAGTCCATTAAACAAGCCTCGTTAAAGCGAAAAGAATTCAGATCATCCGAAGTAAGTTCTGCAAGCACAACGGAAGTTAGAAACCAACAACAGAAAGGAATTTGGAGATTCACAAGTACATGGAAATTAACCAACACACTCCTAAACAATCAAGGGGTTGAGGAGGAAGAAAATATAAGAAAGCATTTTGAGGTGAATGAAAATGAAGTCACAACAAAGTAAAACTTAGAGGACAGCCAGGCACAGCGACTCACGCCTGTTATCCCAGCACTTTGGGAGGCCAAGGTGAGAGCAATGCTTGAACCCAGGAGTACGAGACCAACCTGGGCAATATAGTGAGACCCTGTCTCTACCAAATTATTTTAAAAATTAGCCGGGCATCGTAGCACATGCCTGTGGTCCCAGCTACTGGGCGGGCTAAGGTGGGAGGACTGCTTGAGCTCCAGAGGTCGAGGCTGCAGTGATCTGTAGTTCCACCACTGCACTCCAGTCTGGGCGACAGAGCAAGACCCTATTTCAAGGGGGGAAAAAAAATGTAAGTTGCAGCTAAAGCGGCACTTACAGGGAAATTTATAGTTGCCTATATAGTTTTTTAAAAAAGCAAAATCTTGAAATATTAATTTAAGCATCTACCTTAAGACACTGGAAAAAGAAGAGCCACTGAAACTACGGCAGATGGAGCACAGTACAGAACAAACACAACGAGCAGAAATCAACAAAATAGAGAGCCAATGACAGCAAAAGTGCGTTCCTCGGAAAGATTAACAGAACTGTCAAAGGTGAACGTCTTCTGACATTTCGTTATCTACAGAGATTCCTGGAACCAGCACCGCAATCAGATACAGAGATGTTCTGTCAACACAAAGGAACTCACTCTGCTTCCACTCTGTCGCCCCCAGGCCCTGGCAACCACCGAGTGTCCTGCATCTCTGCAGAACTCAAATTGCTAAAATCAGGAATGAGAGATAGGACCTGACCACTGCCTCCCGTCTCACAGAAATAAGAAGATGAGCAAATAATATCCATATGGAGTACTACTGAGTAATCAAAGTAACGACACAACGACTTGAATGGACTGCAAGCGAAAAAAGCCAATCCCAAGAGGTTAAATAGGCTGTGATTCCATTTACATAACATTCTCAAAAGGGCAAGGTTACAGAGATGCAGAGATCGTCAGCCCGTCTTTGCCAGGGCCGGTGGCGACAGAGGGGAAAAGCAGAGCGTTCCTTTGTGTTGACAGAACAGTTCTGTATCTTGATTGCAATTGTGGTTCCTGGAATCTGTGCAGGTAACAGAATGTCACAAAGACACCACCAGAAACATGAGTGAGTGCTAAAACTGAAGCCTATGGAAGGTCTGAAGCTATCGTGTCCTATGTCAATTTCCTAGTTTTAACAGTACATAATAAAGTTATATAAAATGTTCCCATTGGAGAAAGCAGGGTGAGGAGTGGGGATACCTCTTTATTATTTTTGCAATACCTTGGGAGTCTACAATTCATCGTTATTTTTACTTTTGTAGAGACAGGGTCTCATTGTGTTGCCCGAGCTGGTCTCGAATGCCCGGGCTCAAGTGATCCTCCGGCCTCAGCCTCCCAACGCGCTTGGATTACAGGCAAGAGCCACCCACCGCACTGGCTCAAACACTTTCTAAAGGAGACTAACAAGGGGTGACGTTAAAAGAAAGGAAGACTGAGTCAGGCGAGGTGGCTTATGCCTGTGATCCTAGCACTTTGAGAGGCCGAGGCAGGTGGATCACCTGAGGCCAAGAGTTCAAGACCAGCCTGGCCAAGAAGGTGAAACCCCGTGTCTACTAAAAATGCAAAAATTAGCTGGGCATGGTGGCACGTGCTTATAATCACAGCTACTTAGGAGGCTGAGGCAGGAGAACCACTTGAACGAGGAGGCAGAGGTTGCAGTGAGCCAAGATCCTGCCACTGCACTCCAGCCTAGGAGACAGAGCAAGACTCTCTCTCTCTCTCTCTCTCTCTCTCTCTCTCACACACACACACACACACACACACACACACACACACACACACGAAGGCTAGGCATGGTGGCTCATGCTACAATCACAGCACTTTGGGAGGCCGAGGCAGGCAGATCGCCTGAGGTCAGGAGTTCGAGACTAGCCTAGGCAACATAGTGAAACCCCGTCTCTACTAAAAATACAAAAAAAGTAGCTGGGCGTGGTGGCACGTGCCTGTAATCCTAGCTACTGGGGAGGCTGAGGCAGAAGAATAGTCTGAACCCAGGAGAGGCTGCAGTGAGTCAAGATGGCACCACTGCACTCCAGCCTAGGTGACAGAGTGAGACTCTATCTCGAAAAAAAGAAAAATAAAAGAGAAAGGAAGACTGGTGGACACAGCCAACAGCACGAGTGAACATGGCGCACCCTGCCCCACCGTCCCTAGAGAGGTGAGAACCAGCAGTGCAAGCGGCTCCCACCCCAGGCCACAGGCCCTTCACAGCGCAGCCCACCAGTCCCTCCAGGCCAGTGACACCGTCCACACAGCCACCTCCCGTCCTCTCATCACAGATAAGGCAGCGGAGCCAAAGGACGGGCCCAGTGAGACTGTGGAATATATATTTGCTCTCTGGCCTGCTTCCTGGAAGTGATAAGTGTCTTCCGGTGTGCTAATGAGGTGACTGAGGGCTGGCAGCCCTAGGGAGCTCCAGGAAGGCGGCTGGTCACTGAAAAGACCCAGGCGAGATGGGAGGGGCGGGGCATGGGGCTGCAGAGTGAGCCGATCACCCAGGCCGCACCCTGATGTAATTAAAGCCTACGTGAAGAAGCCGAGGTAAAAGCCCCCGGAGGACTGGGGTAGGAGCTTCCCCACAGCTGAATGCGAGGAAGTTCCTGGAGGCGGCTGGCCCGGGGAAAGCATGGAGGCTCTGCGCCCCTTCCCACATTCCTCACCCTACACACCTCTTCATCTGCCTCCTTTGTAAGATCCTTTATAAGCGAGTGGTAAATTTAAGTAACAGCTGCCCTGAGTTTTGAGAGGTGCATTAGCAAATTAAGCAAAACAAAGGGGTCATGAGAGGCTGATTTCCAGCTGGTCCCGCAGAAGCACAGGGCACAACCTGGGGCTTGTGGCTGGCATGAACTGTGGGGGGCAGGCTTGTGAGGAGGGTCTCCCGGAGGCCTCCAGGTAGGAGTGAACTGAATGGAGGCCCCCACTCCTGCCCCTGCAGCAGAATCCACGGAAGTGCTGACTTGCTCACGTGCCCCGGAAGGGATGTGTGACTGCAGCGACAGCCTGGGAGAAACTGAGCTTGTTATTCCCACGTTCTCAGGCCCAAGACCACAGAGCTGGGGAGGAAGTGGCCGAGCCGGGGCGTGAAACCAGCTGCTGCCACCTGGGAGTGGCAGTGATCCCCTTCTCCCACAGTGGACCCACTAGCCAGGCCTGTCCTGTCTGCCTCCAAAAGCCACACCCAGAACCCCTTCTCCAGAGCCACTGTCATAGGTCACCTGGGTGACGGCTGGAGTTTCCCAACAGGTCCCCTGCTTTCACTCTTGACAACCACCAGACAGGTCTTTAAAACACACACATCGGCCGGGTGCGGTGGCGCATGCCTGAAATCCCAGCACTCTGGGAGGCCTGACAGAGCAGGAGCGTCTCCATCTTGGACAAGCCTCTTATTCTAAAACTTCACCTTAATAAAAGACCACTTAAATCCAAAGGCATCAGCCTAATGGCTAAGGTCAGCATGACCATAAGCCACAAATAACATCTCCAACCAGAAACATTCTAAACTCCTCCCCAACCAGAGACACTCCAGCCCTTATATAAGCCCCCTCTGGCTGGGAAGATGCTACCTGTGAGATAACCCCTCCAGGCCAGAAAGATGTCTGTCCCAAGATAACCTCCCCTCCTCCCAGAGAGATTCCAACTCCCCCAAACTTCTCCACACACATAAACATTCCAAGCTGTGACACACCTCCTCACTCTAAAACCAGTATATACTCTTAGTCTGTAAGAGAAAGCGCCCCTGGCCAGGCGTGGTGGCTCAAGTCTGTAATCCCAGCACTTTGGGAGGCCGAGGTGGGTGGATCACGAGGTCAAGAGATCAAGACAATCCTGGTCAACATGGTGAAACCCCATCTCTACGAAAAATACAAAAAATTAGCTGGGCGTGGTGGCGCATGCCTGTAATCCCAGCTACTCAAGAGGCTGAGGCAGGAGAATTGCCTGAACCCAGGAGGCGGAGGTTGCGGTGAGCCGAGATCGCGCCATTGCACTCCAGCCTGGGTAACAAGAGCGAAACTCCGTCTCAAAAAAAAAAAAAAAAGAGTGTGGAGAAAGCGCCCCTGACCACAATGGTCCAGGAGCACCTCTCAGGTTTTCACTGAAGAAAGCCTGTCTTTAACTGTCAGCCGCAGTTAAAGTGTCGTGGTGTTTCTTTCCCCTTTAACTCTCACATTTGGTGCCGAAACCCGGGATGGGTGCCGGGGGCGGCGGCGGGGTGGAGGGGGCCGGCAGAGGCTCTCTTACAACCCAAGAAGCAGTGGGCAACAGCAGCTCATCCTGAGTTAATTCCTGGATACTGAGGGTCTCTGGCCACCTGCCCTGTCTTTTCTCTCACTTCACTTTTCCCTCATCCTCCCCGTTTTTTGTTTTTTTTTTTTTGTCTCTCTCTTATCCTCATGCAGCTGCAGTCCAAGAGGCCCTTTGCCGATTCCAACTGGAACATCCAACATCAGACACTCAACCCGCCGACAGAAAGAATGGCTCCTGCCTCCCCTCTCCCCCGATTTCTCACGGTACCCAGGAAAAGTCAGGTCTGCTGTCCTGGTCCTCGGAGGACCAGCAGGACTAAACCAGAGGAAATCATCTTGGGGACACCCTGTTTCTTCTCAGCTTGACCATCCTCTTTAGAAAGAGGATCCAGGTCTCTGTCGCATGTCCCTTTCTCCATGTCTGATTTCTCGCAGATCAAAGCTATGAGTATATTCAAAAGGCCTTCATATTTTTCTCTTCATCAATCTTGTTTTCCTGGAAAAGGTTTTTTTCCAGTTAACTGAATTAGTTTTCTCCACTGTCTTGCCACTCTTGGTGCACATATAAAAGACCCTAAAATAAGTTCTGGTGGCCTGGGACTCCTTGGGAAAACAGAAAAGGCGCCACAAATCACGTTTTGGGAAAAATCTGTTTTCCTTACGGAACCTCTGGAATTAAAGGTGCATAAGTCCCTCTCAAAATCTGTCTTTGTCTTCCAGCTATACTTGTTTATTAGGCCCCGGAAACTGTTTTCCTAGCCCTGTTCTTTTTTTTGGAGACCGAGTCTCACTCTGTTCCAGGCTGGAGTACAGTGATGCAATCTCAGCTCACTACAACCTCCACCTCTCACTGCAACCTCTGCCTCCCAGGTTCAAGCAATTGTCCTGCCTCAGCCTCCAGAGTAGCTGGGATTACAGGTGCACACTGCCATGCCCAGCTACTTTTTGCATTTTAGTAGAGATGGGGTTTCACCGTGTTGCCCAGGCTGGTCTCGAACTCCTAAGCTCAGGCAATCTGCCCACCTCTGCCTTCCAAAGTGCTAGTATTACAGGTGTGAGTCACTGTGCCCAGCCTCCTAGCCCTGTTCTTAAAGGGCCTCATCCGAAGGCAAATAATCCAATTGGGAAATTAGCAGAAAAAAGAAATCTTGTAACTACTGACTCTTCTGGTTGTCTGTGTGGCTACATATGTGTTATATGCACGATGTCTAGTAAAAGAGCTCTAATTAATTGGCCTAAGAAAAATAAGCTCAGCCGGGCGGGGTGGCTCACGCCTGTAATCCCAGCACTTTGGGAGGCCAAGGCAGGCAGATCACGAGGTCAGATCAAGACCAACCTGGCCAACATGGTGAAACCCATCTCTACTAAAAATACAAAAATTAGCTGGGCATGGTGGCGCATGACTGTAATCCCAGTTACTCAGGCTGCTGAGGTGGGAGAATCGCCTGAATCAGGGAGGCGGAAGCTGCAGTGAGCCAAGATCGTGCCATTGCACTCTAGCCTGGAGACCGAGCAAAACTCCGTCTCAAAAAAAAGAAAAAAGAAAAATAAGTGCTTAAATCAAATAGTTTTAAGAAAAAAGTAAAAGCTGTGGAAACTTTCAGTTCACGTGACTTTAATTTTGAAACTTACTGGTACAATGAAATTAGGAATTAGAGTTGCCGGCATACGTTATTGTTTGCATTTATTAACCAGGCAGCTTCATACTTATCTCTGCCAAATACTATAAGGTGTCAAAATTTGGCACAGAGGCTACAAAACTATAACTCAGCCTAAGCAAAATAAATCTTCACTTGTGTAGTTTTTAAATAAATAAAACATTAATTTTGGTTTAATGAAGACAGCTTTATCTTATACTATTTCGTTAAATACCCTAACTTCTTATCTTGTGGCCTTAGGCAGTCTAGTCTAGACTAGGCTAGATGGAAGTTTATTTTGGGAAACAACAGTTTATCATCTTTGACATTAATGAAAGGAAGTTTATATTTTAAAAATTGTATATGGGAAATTCTTTTCCTAAAGTAAATTAACTGGTTGTTTAAAGAATGGGATTTAAAAAAAAAATTGAGACAGAGTCTCTCTCTATGACCCAGGCTGGAGTGCAATGGCGCGATCTTGGCTCACGGCAACCTCCGCCTCCCGGGTTCAAGTGATTCTCCTGCCTCAGCCTCCCAAGTAGCCGGGACTACAGGTGTCTGCCACCACGCCCGGCTAATTTTGGTATTTCTGGTAGATATGGGGTTTCACCATATTGGTCAGGATGGTCTCCAACTCCCGACCTCAGGTGATCTGCCTGACTCAGCCTCCCAAAGCTGGGATAACAGGCGTGAGCCACTGCACCCAGCCAAGAAAGGAATATTTACAACAAGTCAGAAAGTTGATGCATGGCAGAAATTGTCTGTGAAAGTCGTGAAAAATTTTGTAAAAGGGAATTTATGCAAGAACTGTTGTACAATTTAAAAGTGATTAGGCCTCTTGAGTGCTTTATAAAATGTCACTATAACTCTTAGCTGTACAACTCACCTGCTTTGCAGCTAGGGAAAACCTAGGACACAAGGAGTTAAACGCTGGGATAAGCCAGACCTTAGCCACACTTCCGTCTGGGTCCTAGGCGCTACCCCAGCACAGAATTAAAATCCCAGACTTACCAAGGTTTTCAACAAAGGTAGGGTTTGCTAAAAGTTAACAGTGTAACATGTATTTAAAACTACTGAAGAGACGGCTAATGTGCAAGGTGTGTAAGAAAAGTAAAATACATTTTTGGTAAAAAGATTAGAAGGAGGCATAAGAATGTGGCTTTTTGCCCATATTAAAAGGTTAAAGAATCGTTCTGAAAATTGAAGAAAGTTTCAGAAGGTTAATTGTAAAGGAAATTCTGTGTGTAAACATACTGGCTAAAGTTAAAGGGGTATCATCCACTTTTTCTGTAAATTGAGCATTAAAATAAAAGCACAGTGGGTTTCTCTTAAAGTACTAACTGCTCTTTAACAAAAATTATAAAGGGTTAAACAGGGTGTAGGTCAGACATTAACATTAGGTAAATGTGTCTGCAAGGTTTTATTCAAAATTGAGTTTAACTTACTGTAGCACACTAGTACAAAGGTAAACTTTGGCTTATTTGATATAAAATCATACAGGAAGCATTGTCACATATAAAATGGTGTCTGGCTTTCTTTGGGCTACATTTGTATAAATATGTTATTGCTATGTGTCCCAAAGTTACAGGAGACTCCCATAATTCTGATGTATCTTAGTGTATGTTTCAGTAATAATTAAAATTGTTACGTTAAAATTATTGTGTGCCACAGAAGTAACAGATATCCTTGTCAACTGTGTCTTTAGCTATGGCACCCTAAAACGTTCTGCCATCCATAACCAATTGCTGTCTTATTTCGGTCCTCTTTAAAAGGTGGTTTTATAACCAGCTATAAAGCTCTAACAGGTGCTCCTGATAACTTTGGAGACTGTAACATCAGAAGAGTGGAGAAACGTCCAGGGCTCCTGAAGAGCTAAAACCTTCATCAGCGTCAAGCAGGACAGGAAGGAACTGCATGAACCAAACGAATAGGAGACTGAAGCAATCTTTTTAATGTTTTGCTGAAAATATTGCTAACCCTTTGTTTTGCTTTTCAAAGTCAAAGAAACTTTTCTCTTTTGAGCTATTAACAGCTTCTAACAATTCAGTATGCTCCCATGAACAAAATCTGGAACATACTTGTTTCTCTCTACCTGATTTTCTCCAGAATGTGAACACTATCTGTGAGATTCTGAAGTTATGGCAATACAGCTATTTGCGTTAGTGCAACATGAATCTGTTTTCTTTTGCAATAGGACACAACTGGAAAAACGGTCAGTTTTACCAAGGCTTTAACTGGAATGGCGTGCTTTCCTTTAAGGAATCAAACTTGACTTATGGAGCCAAGAAAGCCCTTGGAAACTGCCCTCATACTGTGTACACAGTCCCTGTACAGGCTTTCTGATCTGTGGTGAGTAAAGAAGGTCACTTTCTGGCATGCCAGGAACCCTAAGTTATCTCAGGACCTCAAAAGGAAAGGAATTCACCCAACTCACAGGTATTTGATGGTACAAATCCATGGCTGGGCTTGGCTTTAAAAAGTTCTTATCTCACATTCCTTCTATGAAACAAAGTTCCATCAAAGCCAATTTAAAGGGCCTATGTAACAAATAATTATTCTTGCTGCACCATATGCAAATAATCAAGCCAAGTGTAATAAAGCAAACCAATCCTACCATGATTTGTCTCTTAATAAAAATGGAGGGCTGGGCACTGTGGGTCACGCCTGGAATCCCAGCACTTTGAGAGGCCGAAGAGAGTGGATCACCTGAGGTCAGGAGTTCAAGACCAGCTTGACCAACAAGGTGAAAGCCCTGTCTCTACTAAAAATACAAAATTAGCCAGGCATGGTGGTGCATGCCTGTAATCCCAGCTACTCGGGAGACTGAGGCAGGAGAATCGCTTGAACCCGGGATACGGAGGTTGCGATGACCCGAGATCATCCCACTGCACTCCAGCCTGGGCAATAAGAGCAAAACTTCCATCTCAAAAAAAAAAAAAAAAGAGCTAAGTAACTAAGTGAGAACTACTCATCTGACTCACTCCCACCCCTACCCCACCAAATACTTTTGTCATTCCCACCTCTCCTTTTAAGCCACCTATTACGACTTTCTAATGGAAATTAGCCATTAAATTATACAGACCTGCTGCACACAGTGGACTGACGAAAGCAGGGGCCGCCCTTGTGGGAACCGCTTCAGTCACTCCGCTGTGTGCAGCAGGTCTGTATACTGCAGCACCCTCAGGGTGGAAGAGCAAACAAAAAATCTCAATTACTGCGGCATTTTGCTGAATTATTATCCTTCTAGCAGAAATAATGGTTACTAACCGAAAAGAACCCATGGGCCTTTCCAAACACGCGCCTCTGCCTCTCATTAGGTAAGAAATGCAGCTTCTCTATCAGCCAATCGGGCCTAGTAAAAGAGCCTGCTAAAACCTGGAAGGCTGAAAAGCTAGGGAGCGCCAAATAACCAAGCAGACTACCGCGTGGAAACAGAATCACGGCGTGGGACGCCCCATTCCCAGGTACCTGCACTAATGTTCTTGCCCTGCCAAATGAACCTTTTTCAAAGATTTTTAGCGGACAGGATCATGGCCATTTCACAGACAACTCCCCAAAAACATCTGCAGACGGCACTGCTCCTACAGTCAACCCAAGGCCAGAAAACTGTTCGTCCCCTTGTCAGCAGGAAGTAGCCAGAAAGAACACGCCATCCCTCCTCCTTTTTATAGCCTTAGGGTCTGGATTGACAGAGCAGGAGCATCGCCATCTTGGACAAGCCTCTCATTTTAAAAGTTCACCTTAATTAAAAACCGCCTAAATCCAAAGGGCATCAGCCTAATGGCTAGGGTCAGCATGACCATAAACCACAAATAACATCTCCAACCAGAAACATCCTAAACTCCTCCCCGACCAGAGACATGCCAGCCCCGAGATAAACCCCCTCCAGCCGGGAAGATGCCAGCCAGAGATAATCTCCCTCCTCCCAAAGAGACTCCAACCCCACCATAAACTTCTCCACCCACATAAACATCCCAAGCTTGTGATCCGCCCCCTCAGCCTAAAACCAATATATACTCTTAAGTCTATAAGAGAAAACGTTCCTGACTGCAGTCAGCCGGGAGCACCTCTCGAGTTTTAACCAAAGAAAACCTGTCTTTAACTGCCAGCTGCATTTATGTTTCTTTCTTCTTTCTTTAACTCTTACAAGGCCGAGGTGGGCGGATCACCTGAGGTCAGGAGTTCAAGACCAGCCTGGGCAACATGGTGAAACCCCATCTCTACTAAAAATACCAGCCTGGGCAACATGGTGAAACCCCATCTCTACTAAAAATACGAAAATTAGCCAGGCATGGTGGCACACGCCTGTAATCCCAGCTACTCCGGAGGCTGAGGCAGGAGAACTGCTTGAACCCAGGAGGCAGAGGTTGCGGTGAGCTGAGATGGCACCACTGCACTCTAGCCCGGGGAACACAGTGAGAGTCCATCTCAAAAAAATAAAAACAAAAACGCATACATCTCTGAGAGCAGGGCCTCTGAGCTTCTCTCAGCTCTGCCCCTCCCAGCTGACTAGGCGGCAGGCACTGCCGCTCCGGCCCGTCTCCGCTCCTGCCAGCTCAGTGATCTGCACCTCGCCCCGCCTCAGGGCCTCTGCACGTGCTGCCTGCACTTCCCCTGGAAGGGAACGGCATGCTCCTGTCCCAGATCCTGGAAGGTGAGCAGCTGGGCGCCCTCAGAGGCCTCTGTCTGAAGGTCACCTGCTGGGCGCGGCCCTCCCTGTTCCCCCAGCTGAAGCAGCGCCGCCCCTCGAGGGCCCTAATCCAGTCTCTCCCTTGTCCTCTTGGGTTCCTTGCTGGCTCCTCTGCACCTGGCCTGGTGCAGTCAACATGGAGACATTGGAGGACACGGCCTCCCGAGCCCTTCTCTGTGCCCAGCAACCTGCCGTGGCAGGGTACAGGTGCCTTCGCTGTCTTCTGCTGTCAGGCATGACAGACTCAGCTGACCATGAGGAGCACCCCTGAAGCTTGTACTTGGCAGCCAGGACCGAGCCCCCACAGCGAGCGCTCAGTGACCATCACCGTTTACCCTCACTATCGCCCCGCAGGCAGTCACACGGAAACACTGCCCCAAGTCAGCGGCACTAACAGAGTTTGTGAGCTCTGGTCCCACGCCAAGGTCTAGCTCTAGACTTCAAACCAAGTGCTGCCCTGGATGTGGTCCAGAGAGCCCCTGAGAGCCCACAGACGTGCTTAAGCGCCCCTGGTGAGCGCCATGGCTAGGGCTTCCTGGCACACGGGGCACTACAGGACCCATCACAGCCCCACTGCAGGTCAGACCAGGACCAAGTCCTGAATTGGTCACTACTTCCTGGGGGCACCAGAAAGGTGACCGGTCCAAGCCAGGCTGGGGAGCTTATTCCAAAGCGGATCTCTTTCGGCTCAGGCTAAAAGAGAAGCTCAGGCTGAAAGAGATCCAATTTCTCTTCTGGGCTGCTCCGGGCCCAGAAAGTGAGCAAAGAACCAGGAGATGGCTGGCGCAGAACACATGGAGGTGGAGGGCCAGGGTGGCTTCCTGAGACGCACACAGCCTTGGCTAGAGACTGACGGTTCCAACCTGTGTTTCCAGGCTGCGCTCCTGGAGCCCGTGCTGAGGCTCAGGGCAAAACCAACTGCCCACAGGATGAGCGGACCTGGCCCAACGTTGCAGGCGGTGAAGGCAGGTCTGGGTTCCAGCAGGCACGGCTCATCTGGTCACCATGTGGGCTTCCTCTGCACACCCAGCCCCCAAGCCTCCTGTCATGCTCAGACCGCCGTGCACCTAGCACAGCCAATGGGGGCCAGGTCCCTTTATTCCGTCCTCACCACACTCAGCTGCAAGCCTCCCATGGCAGCCCCAGCCTGCACAATAGAGTCCTCTGCCTTTCTGTCGCCAGATGGCATCGCAGGTCTGCACCCGGTGTCTCGGCCTCACAGAGCTAGAACACCCCACCACCCCCCAGCCAGCCCCCTGGAGCCCACGGAGGCCCCTCCCAAGCATGCACATGGATGGAGCGGAGACCTTGGAAGCTCCCTGGAGATGTTAGCAGATTGTACTGTTTTGATTTCACTTCACCGTCATTGCTGATTTTTTATTTTTTTAAGAGACGGTGTCTCACTTGTCACCCAGGCTAGACTGCAGTGACATGATCTCCACTCACTGAAACCTCCGCCGGGCAGGCTCAAGTGATTCTCCTGCCTCAGCCTCCCGAGTAGGTGGGACTACAGGAACTCACCACCACGCCTGGTTAATTTTTGTATTTTTAGTAGAGACAGAGTTTCACCATGTTGGCCAGGCTGGTCTCAAGCTCCTGACCTCAGGCAATCCACCTGATTCGGTCTCCCAAAGTGCTGGGATAACAGGTGTGAGCCACCACACCCAGCCTGTCATTGCTGATTTTTATACCATAACATAAATGATTTTTCTAATGAACATCCCTCTAGAAAGCCTGTTAGGGTAGCAGCCACTTCGGCCCAGCAGCTCCCGAGGTTGCAGCCCGCCCTTTGGTTGAAGGCCAAATTAATTAGTTCAGTGAGACCTCGGGTTTCATGGAGCAGGCCCTGGACCCCCAGGTACGTTACTAACTCCTGGGCAGTGGCATCTGGTACCCTGAGAAGTGGGGGTTGCAGCAGGGACACCTGTGCATGAGCCAGGGGACAGCCCAGGGGCACAGAATGTAGCCAAATCCTTCTCACCAAGAGCAGAGCATCTGTGAGAACCGGTCACACCCCGAGTCCTCCCAAGGGCCCGAGTGGCGCCATTCAGCAAAAGAACACGTTCTCCGGATCTGTCACTCCCCAATAAACCCCAAGTTCACCGGAGCAGAAAACCTAACAAGGCATACGGAACAGGCTGGAACAGGCCGGAACAGGGGAGACGCAGAGTTCTGGTCTTGGGGTCAACGCTGCCTCAGGTCCAGCCTCCCCCAGAAACCCCCACGCCTGCTTCCTGGCCCATAAAACCCTGGTCAACCCACCTGGCTGCACCATTATAATAAAGAAGCCGCAAAAACAACTATTTTCGAGTTGCTTTATAATCACGCTTCCACGGCTCTGTCACTTCCTTCCCAGCACAAATACGAAGGGCAGCATAAATCCTAAGATACCTTGGAATGGAGAAAGATTTTAGAAACTTCTAGCACAACATCTATTCATAGTCAAGAAAAGAAACAAGCCCAGAGAAATATCATTACTGTTACCTCTCGGGGCCCACCTGGCCACTGCCGCTCTGGGTTGGGGTCTCAACCTCTGCTCAGTGGACGCTGGCCTGAGCCTTCCCTGGGATGAGGCCGCCCTGGGCACCGCAGGGTGCTGAGCAGCGTCCTTGGCCTCCACTCACCCCATGCCAGGAGCACTCCCAAATCCTGACCATCGCAAACAACCCCAGCTGTGGCCAGGCGTTCCTTAAGAGACAGAATTGCCCCTGGGGTGAGAAATACTTCACCAAGGGGTTTTCACATAGGAACTCAGTTAACCTCACCCAGCCTTGAAGCGGGGACTGGAGAGCTACCCCAACTGTGGAAATAAAGACACAGACCCAGGAGAGGTGGATCTGAGTCCGGCGGGCGAGGTGCGTGGGTAGCAGGCCTCCGGTGCCCATCCTCCTCCTGCCGATCCTCCCACAATCCCACCCTGATCACGCAAGCCCTTTGAAGCCGCCTGTGGCTCTAGGATATTATTCCCGAGCTGTGTTGATCCACAAGTCTCTCTTCTGGGCTTTCTGACAGCCAAAGCAGCACTCCAACTTCCTGCCATTCTCTTCCCGGAAACACTTCCTCAGGGCCAAGCGCCTCCTAAGTCCCACCAGCCCCGCACCTCCCCATCAGCCGCAATGCCTGAGGTGCTGCCAGGGCTGGGCCGCCAGGACCCTGTGGCCTCCAGGACCAGCACACGGTTCACTGCTCCCTGGCAGAGGCAAGAGGCTGCGGGCAAGGGTCCGCGGGGAGGACAGGCCCAGGACCCCTCCAGACAGCCTGGCTCTCCTTCAGCCGCACCTGCCACAGCGCCTCCTGCCACTGCTGCTGAATGTCAGGTGTGCCTCATCTCCCCAGCCAGACACCGTCAGAACCATTCCTGCCTAGGGTAGGCGGAGGCAGGAATTGGGGGGTGGCAGGAAGGGACATGGGCCCTGGTCTGCTAAGCACCAGGCCCCCCATCTATAGCATCCAGGCTGGCACCACGCCTGGGGCATCTGGGGCCAGGATCCTCCCTGAATCATCAACGGTGTAGGGCCAGCTCTCAGGGAAAACACACAATAATGTCAAAGACAGCACCACAAACACCAGTGTGAAGCATCTCACCAACAGTTTTCACGACTACATGCTGAAATGGTAACACTGGGGGTATATTGGGCTCAGTACAATATGCTATTATAATTAATTTCCCCCGTCTCTCTTCACCCTTTTTTTTGAGACATAGTTACGCTCTTGTTGCCCAGGCTGATGTGCAGTGGCATAATTCTCCAGCCTCAACCTCCCGAGTAGCTGAGATTACAGGAGTCCACCACCATACCCAGCTAATTTTGTATTTTTAGTAGAAACGGGGTTTTGCCATGTTGGTCGGGCTGGTCTCAAACTCCCGACCTCAGGTGATCCACTCGGCCTCCCAAAGTGCTGGGATCCCCGTGCCCACCCCTCTCTTCACCTTTTAACTCAGCTATCAGAAAATTCAGACACAGCCTTGCTCTGCATCCTCACTGGACGGCGCTGCGTTAGAAAATACATCACTTTTAGGCCTCATGCGGTGGCTCATACCTGTAATCCCAGCACTTTGGGAGGCCGAGGATAGCAGATCACTAGGTCAGGAGTTCGAGACCAGCCTGGCCTACATGGCGAAACTCTGTCTCCACTAAAAATACAAAAACTAGCTGCGCATGGTGGCGAGTACCTGTAGTCCCAGCTACTCAAGAGGATGAGGCAGGAGAATCACTTGAATCCGGGAGGTGGAGGCTGTAGTGAGCCGAGACCACACCACTGCACTCCAGCCTGGGTGACAGAGCAAGACTCCACCTCAATGGGGCGACACCAACAACAGGATGGGGAAGAGCAGGACAGCCATCGGGCCCCGTGTGGTAGACTCAGGGGTCCTGCGCACCAGGGGTGACCTTACAGGACACAGCAGAGGGCGGGGCAGAACTGTGGTGAGCTGGGGCCACGCTGCTCTGCGGAGCAGGGACACGGGAGCCCCGTGGCTGCATGGACACTTCCACAACGGGCCAGGCTCTGTGCAGCCCTGTGGCTGCATGTGCCCCAATGGCTGGGGCACATGCCCAAGTGGGACCTGGTCTAGCTCAAGCTGGAGGCAGCACAGCACAACGCACAGAGAGGAGGCCCGTGCCCCAGACTCACCACTAACAACCTGGAGCCCAGACCCTGTGTCCTCACATGGTACCTGTGCAACCCTGCAGGCCAGCCAAGCCACTGCGCCTCGAAGCCCATCTACAGCCCAGCCTCCGCCAAGCTACCCCGCCCCACCCCAGCCTAGCCCCTAAGACAGCCCCACAAATAATTTCTATGCTGTCTTTGCTCTGGGCCAGCTGGGCCCCCAATCTGCATGGTGCAGCATGGGAATTCCTGAGCTCTGCAATGGACCAGGGAGGGGATGGGCCTGGAAAAATGAGAAACAACTCAAATGCCCACTGAGATGAATGGATAAACAAAAGAAGGCCCTTCGGCACAGCGGAATAGCGTGCAGCAATGAAAGGGGCGAGGTGGGCCGGGTGCAGTGGCTCACGCCTGGAATCCCAGCGCTGTGGGAAGCAGAGGCAGGTGGATAACTTGAAGTCAGGAGTTCGAGACCAGCCCGAGCAACGTAGTGAAACCTCATCCCTACTAAAAGTACAGAAATTAGTCGGGCATGGTGGCAGGTACCTCTAATCCCAGCTACTCGGGAGGCTGAGGCAGGAGAACCACTTGAACCAGAGAGGTGGAGGTTGAGGTGAGCCGAGATTGCACCACTGCATTCCAGCCTGGGTGACAGAGGCTCCATCTCAAAAAAAAAAAAAAAGGAACGAGGCCCTGACACTGGCCATTGGTGGATGCACCTTGAGAACGCCACCCCCACTGAGAGAAGCCAGACACAACAGTCACACAGCATGTGACTCCATCTCTATGAAATGTTCAGGACAGGTCGACCCAGAGACAGGAAAGGGGTGCGTGGGTGCTTGGGGATGGGGGAGGGATGGAGAGTGAGTGCTGGTGGGGACAGTGTCTTTGAGTAATAACAGGAATGTTCTAGAGTTTGACAGTGGTGATGGTTGCACAACTGTGTGAATGTACTAGAAACCACTCAATTGTATTTTTTTTTTTTCTTTTTTGGGATAGGGTCTCACTCCGTCACCCAGGCTGGAGTGTAGTCGCATGATCTTGACTCACTGCAGCCTCCACCCCCTGGGTTCAAGCGATTCTCATGCCCCAGTCTCTCAAGTAGCTGGGATTACAGATGCCTGCCACCATGCTGGCTAATTTTTTCGTATTTTCACTAGAGATAGGGTTTCACCATTTTGCTCAGGCTGGTCTCAAACTCCTGGCCTCAAGTGATCTGCCCACCTCAGCCTCCCAAAGTGCCAGAATTGGAGGCATGAGCCATCGTGCCCAGCCTGAACTGTATACTTTAAAGAGATGAATTTTACAGTATGTGAATGATATCTCCATCAAAAGTATTTTTTTTAAATGACAGGATGATCTCTAAGGGAGGCTGTCCTAGAAAACTCAGAACCTGGTCAGCACACCAAAGCCAGTGGTCGGGCAACTGTGAGGCAGCTCTCCCTGGTGACGGGAGTGGCTTCTAGACTCACCAACTAGACTGTGAGCTCCTGGAGGACAGGGCTGCCTGCCGCCTCCTGTCCCCAGGACCACACTGGTTCCAGGGAGCCTCCAGAGACACCCCAGAACCTGGGTACCCGGCTGCCTGCAGGGCTTCACCCTGACCCCATCGCTCTCGGGGCTCCCAGGCCACAGCCCTAAGTCCCCTCCCTGCTCCCTCTGCTCCCAAACTCGCAGTTGTCTGTGATACTTCCACAACGGGCCAGGCTCTGTGCACACAGCAGTTCCTCCGGGAAGCCCCCTGCGCACTGGCCTGCCCCGTGCTTCCCCGGGCTTAGTTTTCTGTTTTTTCTGAGACATGGTCTTGCTCTGTCGCCTGGGCTGGAGAGCAGTGATACAGTCATGGCTCACTGCAGGTTCAGACTCCTGGGCTCAAGCAGTCCTCCCGCCTCAGTCTCCGAGTAGCTGGGACTACAGATACAGCTACATCTGGCTAATGTTTTCTAATGTTTGTAGAGATGGGGTCTTGCCATGTTGCCCTTGCTGGTCTTGAGCTCCTGGCCTCCGGCGATCCTCCCGCCTCCACCTCCCGCAGTGCTGGGTTACAGCCGTCCAGCCCCTGGGCTTGGTTTCTAGCATTCTTGGCAGCTCTTCCCCATCTCCTTCCACCAAGAGGCCCTGCGGGCAGGAGACACTGGTAATCTGGCCACCCTGAGCCCCTGACCAGGCACGCATGAACTTGACAACTGTCACTCAGAGCTGGACAACGAAAACCCACTCAGAGGAACCCAAGGTGTGGCGCCACTACAGCCACGCCTCCCGAGCTCCCAATGACCACGCTCCAGCCTGGGCCTGACCACACCTGCTGGCTGCAGCCCATGCCTCCTCCCTCCCCTGGGCCAGCGACAGGCACTGCAGCACACAGGAGCTGTTCTGATGAACACTGCTGCCCTTTAAGCTGTAGCTGAGAACCAGGCTCTGCTCTGCCTTTGGGGTACGCAGGACACCCATGGCTGGAGGGGCCAAGAAAATTCTGTGGCTTCCACCAACTCCAGCCCAGACGGTAACACAAGATGCCTTATGTTTTTTTTTTTTCCAAGAAGGAGTCTCACTCTATCACTCCATTGCCCAGGCTGGAGTGCACAACTCCAGGTTGCTGTTGGCTCACCACAACCTCCGCCTCCCAGGTTCAAGCGATTCTCCTGCCTCGACCTCCCAAGTAGCTGGGACTACAGGCACCCGCCACCACACTCAGCCAATTTTTGTATTTTTATTAGAGACGGAGTTTCACCATGTTGGCCAGGCTAGACTTGAACTCCCGACCTCAGGTGATCCACCCACCTCAGTCTCCCAAAGTGCTGGGATTACAGGCGTGAGTCACCGTGCGTGGCCAAGATGCCTTATGTTCTAAGGGGTGTCAGGAGAGCAACTTCCTCCACCTTGTCCCTACCCTTCCTGGGGGAAGCAGTGGGAATAGAGCAGTGAATAAGAGTTTAATTTCCACGGGCTTTACTCAGGCGCACGCTAGAGATGGCACTCCTCTCTCTCATGACCAAGATAATGAGATCCATGCAGCCCGGCTGCAAGATAGGAGGCCTGCTCTGCTTACAGCTGACTCTGTCTGACAAATGAGATTTTAGGAGAGAGAGGGACAATGGCAAAATGACGCAACTGCCCCAGTCCAGCAACCCAGTTTGGGTCCTGCTCGCATTGCAGGGAGCCCAGGGTGCCACCCCTTCACTCAGACCACCAGCCAGAGTGTCCAGGGCTGTCTCCAGGGCGCCTGGGCTGGCCAGCTTCCAGGATGCTGCCCAGACATGCTGCGGTCCTGAGTCCTGGCTGAGGAACCGGCCCATTTCCATCCCGCCGTGACTGAGGAGTCCACAGCACCTGTGGGTGGTTTCGGGCTGGCTCTGTGGTCAGAAGGGACCCCTGGGATCCATCACACAATGTGAGACTCTGAATCCACGGCTGGTTCATCTTACACAAATCATCTGTCTCCATGTTCTGTCCCCGAAGACCAGCGCAGCCACAAAAACAAAAACATGCCCACAGCCACCACCCACGGCCCAGAAGGTGCCATCACCTGGGTCCAGCTACGAATGCTGAAGGGAGGCCTGTGCAGGGGAAGTCTTGCCGCCAGGCCCTCAGCTCACATTTTCAAAGGGCATCATACAGGCTTGTCTGAAAAACGCAACGGCGGTCGCGCCTACCGGCAAACGGGGCCAGGTCTGCGCAAGTGACTGTCGCTGTGCACCTGAGGGCCCCCGGAGTGCAGCAGGCATTGGCAGTGGGCCCTGGGATTCTCAGCCTTTGTCCACTAAACAAACACGATCCCAGTCCAGAGCCACAGAGCAACTTCGCGCTCGGCCACTGCCACAGAGGCACAGCCCGCCAGCGGGGCGGAGACGGCTGGATGCAAACTTGTCATCCATCCCTTCGTGTTCACTGAGATCACTGAGGTGGAGAAAGAAAGAAAAGAAAGGCAGGGAAGGGCGGGAGAGAGAGAGAAGCAGGCAGACACAGCGGGCAAGCAAAACACACACAAAAAAAAAAAAGAAAGAAAGAAAAAGAAAAAAAAAAGGCAACTTTTGAAAGCCAAGAAATTCTGAGCAAGCCTCTCCAGATTGTTTATTTCAATCAAGGAAAGAAAGCATGACCGTAAATTAATGGTACGATTTCTTGACAAGTCAGAACGTTCCTGGGACAGGCCCAAATCTAAGATGCCAAAGACCTACTTGGCTCAGAAAATGCCTGTCAGCCAGGAGAAGAGCAAGAAGACCGGGCACGGTCCCCTGCTCGGCCACGGACCGACGGCCGCCGGCGGGCGCCTGCCCACTCACTCTACAGAGCGGAGCTGAGCTGTGCACCGGCTAAGCCACCTTGCTCACGAGTATTTCTGTGCTGGGGAGAGCAGAAACCACCGTCTGCGACTCCCTGCCCCTCCCGTCGGGGGCGCTAGCACTGGTAACGAGGGGGTTCAGATGCTCATAAAACAAAAGCTTTGTGAAATTGTGCAAGCTGTCTTCCTTTTAAATAAACCCTCAGTTCCTGCCAGGTGACACTGAACTCAGGCCGAGTATGCGGTTCCGAGCTTGCTGAGTTGTAACAGAAAGGCGACCACGTGAACCCCAGGCCGAGAGAGTCCAGCATCTCCAACAGTGAAGTGTTCCCCCGACCTCCACTGTTTCTATCGGCTTTTTTCTTCCTTTATTGCGAAGCTGTCTGGGTGGATATCAGCATCACATTTTTCTTACATTTCGGCAGTTTTAATGATCCTCAAAATGACCCATGACCCATTTTTTTTTTTTTTTTTTGAGACGGAGTTTCGCTCTTGCTGCCCAGGCTTGAGTGCAATGGTACGATCTTGGTTCACTGCAACCTCTGCCTCCCAGGTTCAAGCGATTCTCCTGCCTCAGCCTCCCAAATAGCTGGGATTACAGGCATGCACCACCACACCGGTTAATTTTGTATTTTCATTAGAGACAGGGTTTCTCCATGTTGATCAGGCTGGTCTCACACTCACGACCTGAGGTGATTCACCTACCTCGGCCTCCCAAAGTGCTGGGATTACAGGCATGAGCCACTGCGCCTGGCCATGACCCTTTTTTTTTTTTTTTTTTTTAAGTCTAGAGTATGACTCTAAATGCTTTGAATTTGGAAAGATACAAATTCATTCATTCAGGCCAAGTGTGATGGTTCACACCTGCAATCTCATCATTTTGGGAGGCCGAGATGGACGGATCCCTTGAGGTCAGTTCGAGACCAGCCTGGCCAACACCGCAAAACCCCATCTCTACTAAAAATACAAAAATTAGCCAAGCATGGTGGCATACACCTCTAATCCCAGTTACTCGAGAGGCTTAAGCAGGAGAACTGCTTGAACCCGGGAGGTGGAGGCTGCAGTGAGCCGAGATCACCCCACTGCACTCCGGTCTGGGTGACAGGGCAAGACTCTGTCTCAAAAAAAAAAAAAAAAAAAAAAATCCATTCCACAAGGAATGGCCACTGACCATCCACCATGTCCCAGAAGCTGCCCTATGTCCTAGGGGGTCACGAGGCTGACGCTATTTCCATAGCTTTCCGTGGTGTGGCCCTCACACCCTAGCCAGGTATTTGCAAACTACTACCCACAGGTTCAATCTTGCCCGCCACCTGTTTTTGTACAGCCTGCAGTCTAAGAATGGTTTTGGCATTTTTTAATGGTTGGGGGAAAAAAGTAAAAGAAAAATGTCTAATCATGTAAAAATTGCATGGAATTCACATTTCTGTATCCATAAATAAAGTTTTATTGAAACACAGGCACACTCGCCCACGGGAGCTTTCCTGCTACAAAGGTAAAGCAGAGCAGTCAGGACAGAGACAACCTCTGGCTTACAAAGCCAAAAGTATTCACTCTCTGCCCTTCCAGAAAAAGCCCCTGCCCTAGTGGATGAGACAAACGGATACATAAACAGATTAATACCCAGCTCTGATCGTGCAACACTCAAAGGAGGAGAAGCAGGGAGGGGAGGTGACTGGAGTGACAAGGAGCCCGCTGGGTGGAAAGAGCCCCAGGCAGCAGGCACAGCGAGGACACAGGTCCTGGGGCAGGGAAGGTGGGGCAGGGAAGGCGGCTGTGCTGGGAAAGGAGCGGGGGAGAACGGGAGGGAGGGAAGGAGGAACAAGGCCACAGATGACAGAGCAAAGGGGCCACACGTAGGGTCCGGAATTTTTCCCAAGGACAATAGGAAGCCGCTGGAAGGTTCTGAGCAGGGAAAGATCTTTTGGGTTTTTTTGGTTTTTACTCCTTTAACTTCTTTTGTTTGTTTGTTTAAGACATAGCCTCATTCTGTCGCCCAGACTAGAGTGCAATGGCGCTATCTCGGCTCACTGCAGCCTCCACCTCCCGGGCTCAAGCAATTCTCCTGCCTCAGCCTCCCGTGCCACCACACCCAGCTAATTTTTGTATTTTTGTAGAGAGAGGATTTCACCATGTTGGCCAGGCTGGTCTCAAACTTCTGACCTCAAGTGATCCGCCCACCTCAGCCTCACAAAGTGCTGGAATTAGAGGTATGAGCCACCGCACCTCGCCAGTTTTTTTAAATTTTTATTTTATTAATTATTATACATATATATTTTGAGATAGAGTCTTACTCTGTCATCCAGGCTGAAGTGCAGTGGCGCGATCTCAGCACAATTCTCCCGTCTCAGCCTCCCAAGTAGCTGGGACTAAAGGTGCGCACTGCCGTGCCCAGCTAATTTTTTTTTATTTTTAGTAGAGACGAGGTTTCACCATGTTGGCCAGGCTAGACTCAAACTCCTGACTCAGGTGATCTGCCCGCCTCAGCCTCTCAAAGTGCTGGGATTACAGGTGTCAGCCACCACACCCAGCCAGTTATTATTATTTTTTTAATATAATTTGTTTTAGGGAGCAGTTTTAGGTTCACAGCAAAACCAAGCAGGAGGTAGAGACTTGCCATATTCCCCGCTCCCCCAGGGAAGGCCGTTTTCCAGGCTCCTCAGGAGGGAATGGACAGACCAAGCCCAGCATCCCAGAACAGGCCAAGTCACACAGGGAGTGAGTTTGAAAATCGATCTGTCTAAAAACCAAAAACATCAATTCGTCAATCCACTCCTGCCTCAGTATTTGGGAAGATACAAGTTTTTTAATATAATGGTTAAGCTCATTTGAATGTGCATTAGTAAAAGTATGTGCAGCGTGGCCGGACGGGGTGGCTCACCCCTGTGATCCCAGCACTTTGGGAGGCCGAGTTCGACAGATCACTTGAGGTCAGGAGTTCAAGACCAGCCTGGCCAAATGGTGAAACCCTGTCTCTACTAAAAATACAAAAATTAGCTCAACACGGTAGTGGGCACCTATAATTCCAGCTACTCGAGAGGTTGAGGCTGGAGAATGGCTTGAACTCAGAAGGCAGAGGTTGCAGTGAGCCGAGATCTTGCCACTGCACTCCAACCTGGGCGACAGAGCGAGACTAGGTCTCAAAAAAAAAGTATGTGCAACTAGCACATTAACGTCCCATGGCTTTGGGGACATTACTGTTCAGGAAGAGGCCAAGATCAAAGAGGTGAGTCATTCTACAATGGATTGCAAAAAAACCGTCCAGCAAACTGACAGGTCAGGGCTCTGGTGACGGGAGGTATGGAAGCGCCACCTCTGGGGGCAGCCAAGCAACCCTGGGCAGGGACCTGCCAGAGCCCAGAGGCCAGAGAACAGCCAGGAAGACCCCATAGGTGCTGGGCTGCCCCTCAGTGCAGGGGAGCTGCGGGGTTCTGTGGGGGGCTCCTCTCCTCTCAGGTGGAAGCTGCTACCCTGGAAGGGCAGAGGGACAGTCACGGAGAATCTGAACAGACAGGCGAGGAGTGTGGCCAGGACAAATTGCAAATAGGAGCCACTCACTGTTAAAGGGTGAGGCAGGAGGCGGCAAAGGGAAAACTGAGGCATGTCAAGGTCACAGCACAAGCTGCTGCAGGGCTCGCGGTCAAGTCCGAGGTTCTCACTGGGGGGCAACAATGCTTCCCAAGGGGCATTTTTGGTTGCTACAGCTTAGGGGACAGGGTGCTACTAGCCTCTGCTGGGTGGAGACCAGGGATGTCGCTCACGCCCACCCTACAGCACCCAGGACGGCCCCATCATGGAATGTCCCAGCCCAGAACGTGGAGAGGGCAGAGGTGGGGAGACCCTGACAGGACAGCAGGGCGCTGCGGTGTAATGAACCACTCAGAGATCAGAGCTCCTGGTGCCCCGTGAAATTTCAGTGCGTTTTACCCCCTTTGATCCTCACAACCACCCAGGAGGGAGGTTTTCCCATTACACCCATTTTACAGATGAAGAAAGCAAGGTCCAGAGAGGGGAAGCGACCGCCTCCGAGGAGGGATCTGAATCTAGGTCTCTCCACCTCTGAAGCCTGTGCGGGGCGTGGGATGGAGGGCAGAGACCTAGAGATATCCAAGACCACCGGATGAGAATGGAGCCCGGGCTGGGCCCCTGCTCCCCTGTCCAGCATCCTAAGCCAGGAGCGGAGGGCCCTGGGGCAGGAAGGGGGAAGGCTACGGCGTCTGCAGGCCCCAGCGAGCTGCCTCATGGCGGGTCCCTGGAGCTGAGCCAGGAGCCCAGGCCAAGGCTGTGGGTGAGGACAGGGGATCTGTCACGGCGGTGACCAGCGCGGGTTGCAGATTTGCCCACCAGCCCCAACCTCGTTCATCAGCTCTTGGACCCCTGCTGACCAGTGAGCTTGGAAAGATTTAGTGCGCCCTGACCTCCTTTGTTCCCAAGCAAGTGACTGGCCCAAGGTCACCCAGCTCTGACCTCCCAACTCTGCTCCCTGATCCAGGGAAGAAAGCCACCTACAAATGCTCCTGGATGGCACCTCAGACATCTCAGCCCCCATCAGTCATGCTTCGTGCTGCCTGCTCCCTGAGCTGGGCCTGAGGGCAGCAGAGTGCCTACCACCACTCCATCTGTGACCGGACCCTGAGCAGCCAGCTCGCCCTCTCCCCCACTATACTCTAAACCCACAGGGGCCGGGGACTCCTCCCAACCTGTCCCTGCAAGGCACTCAGCACTTGAGCGCATGACCCCAACGACCATCCCCACAGGGGTCAGATGGAACCCAGACAGATGGGCTCTCCAGGGCTGAGGTTCCTCCCCAGCTCATGGGGGAGTGGGTGGGGCACAGGACAAATGGGGGCAGGAAACCAGCAGAGGAAACACAGAAATTAGGAATTAAAGTACAGGCAGAGTGGTCAGGTGGGAGAGGAGGACACAGGACGACCCCTGACCACCCCGGAGGGCTCCCGCAGGACAGGACAGGGACTGAAGACAGGGCAGGAGGCTGAGGAAGGGTCTCTTCCACGAGACAGAAAAGTACAACAAAGGCCGGGCGGGGAGCTGCGCAGTGGCTGATCAGCAGTACCTTTAAGCACCAGGAGTTAAAGTCACCTTAGCAGCCCCCTCCCCAAAGAGGAAAGGGTTAGAAAATGCGAGCAAATCGATTGTTACTGAGACATACATATTTCAAGTCTCAGCAACTACACACACACACACGTGCACACACAGGCACCCGCAGCTCCTGACACAGGACAGCCCGTACACCAACATCCATCTGCGCAGCAGAATCTCTGTAGCCCCCTTTTCCTCCCCAGCGGCGATCTCCTCCAGGCCAGGACAGTCTGACCCGTCCTGGTGTCCCCGGCTCAAGGAGGGGGAGCGCCCAGATCTGCCAGGTGTCCAATCAGACACACGGAGACGGGGATGGGGTTGGCAAGTCCCAGAAATCCTCAGCTCAGATAATCAGAAGTTGACTCTACCACCGCTTCATGCTCCGACCTTCAGCGTTTCAAAAAATAAACTGCAAAGAGGAGAGAGGCTGCCCACTGCTTCAGCAGGGGCTGCAGGAGAAGGCTGACCCCGTGTGTTGACAAACTCTCCTGGTGGCTTATAAGGAAGCTATTATTGGGGAATTAGGGGAGTCATTAGCTCTTGCTTGGCTGTGATAAAAGCCCATAGGAGTCGTCTAACGAGCCTGCTTTAGGACTGGGGCTGTTTTTAGGAGCATTCTCCAGCCAGGGGGCATTCCAATAAATGGCCATTGAGGCAGAGGGGTGGGGCAGGGCGCCGATCCCTTAAATTCAGCCCAGTATCCAGAGACCCCAAGACAGTGCGGGCCCCTGGTGGGACCCAAATCAACTGGCTGTAATACAAGCACCGCACCCCGCCCCCGCCAGAAACACACGGAAAAAGACGCTCTTCACATATGACAGGATCACTGGGCTCCACGGAGCTGAACCACCTTCTCACTAGTTTCACAACTCGGGAAACACTTCCCCACAAGCTGCTGGAGGATTATTAAAACAAAAGCATCCTCCCCCAAGCAAACACATAGGATGCATCCAAAAGCAGTCCGTGCCTCCACGGGCCCCGGGGTGGGGGAGAACAGGCCCCTTAAAACCTTCCACCGTCCCTGGGCGGACAGAGACCCCGTCCTGCCTGATGTCATGGCCACCACTGAGCGCAGATCCCGGGCCCTGGCAAACCCCGGGTCAAGCAGATTTCAGAGCGAGCCCGTCCCCAGCTCCCAAGGGGATGTCCACGGGGGACGCAGGAAAGGGGTCTCCGCGGAAGCAACTCCTCAATTCATTTCAATAGAGCAGGGGGCTTCGTTCGAGATGGCGATCAGGCTGTAAGGCGGAGGGACGGGGAGACTCGTGGAGGCTGCCATCGCATAGCAAGATGATTTCTTTTTTCTAAAATCCAGATTGCATATGCTTATGGGGGTGGGGGATTTCGGGGACGTTGAGGGGGGCAAGTTTGGAAGCCACCAATCCACAGCAGGTTGATCGGGGTTGGGGGCAGTGCAGGAGGAATGATAGGCATTTAGGGGGCACCCCTGGGCGTCCGGCTGGGGGGCTTCCACTTAGCCCCTCTGGTGCCCCAAGGGCCAGAAACGCAGGCGGGGGTTACTCAGGGACTGGGGTATTTTTTTTTTCTTTTTCTTGCTTTCTTTAAAAAATAATAATAATAGGCTGAAGGTTGTTCTGGGTGATAAAAGGGCCCGGCCGGGGCCACCCACGCTGTCATCTTTTGTGCGGGGCGGCGGGGCCGTCTGGGCCCAGCCCCCCGCGCGCCCCCGGCCCGGGAAGGGGCCCCCCGCTCCCACCCCTGGGCGCGCCCCGCCATTGTCCGGCCCCGCCGACCCCGCCTGAAAGCCCGCGGGCGCCCCCGGCTCGGGCGGTTAACGCCCCCAACCGCCCCGCCGGCCCGGACAAAGCGCGAGGCCCGGCCCGAACAGGCCGCGCCCGAGGCCTGGGCCTCGAGTCCCGGGCGCGCCCGCAGCCCCGCGCCACGACGCGGGGGCGGCCATGGCGGCGGGGTCCGCGCTCGGACGCGGCCGGGCGGCCTCCCCGCGGGCTCACCTGAGGCGGCGCGCGCGGCCCGGTCCGGGAGCAGCGGCGCGCGCTCCCCCGCCCTCGGCGTCGCACCCCCAGGCCCCGATCGGGCCGAGCCCCGCTCGGTTGCTGGCGGCCGAGCCCTCCGCGAGCGCCCCGCGGGGGGGCTTATAAGACCGCGCGCCAGCTCCGCCCCAGCTGCCATTGGCTGCCGGACCCACGCCCGCACGCCCATTGGCCAGCGCTGACAGCTCCGCCCCTCCCCTCAGCCGGGCCCATCAACACCTTACGGCCCGCCCACCGCGCGCCGCGATTGGGCGGGAGCAAACGCCGGCCTCGCCTCTTCATTGGCAGACCGGCTTGGACACGCCGGCGCCCACCCACGTGCCCGCTGACCGGCTCCGTTCTGATTGGAGGTGGCGCACGCCAGCTAAGTCGCCCGCGACCAACCCGACGGCGGCTGGGCCACGGATTGACAAGGGACCCTCGGGGCCCGCCCAACGACCGCACAGAGAGGAGCAAGTATTGGCTTGCGGGGTCAGCCCAAGGCGCGGACAGGCTGGGGCCGGTGCCAATCACTGCCCCCAGCTCCGTGCCCCGCCCTGGTTATCAGGCAGCTGCTGAGTACGTGAGACCCAGCACAGCTTCAGCACCGGCAGGGGACGTGGCGGCTAGAGGTTCGAGACCTGTGCTGGAATGTGGGCGTAGGGTTCCCCAATTTGCAAAGTGCCAAGCAAGGAGACGTAGCGATCCGTTTTGCAGAGGAGAACCGAGAACAGGATAAATATAGGGTAAAGCAGAAAGCGCTTCCACCTCGCCCCCACCGGCAATCCATCACAATCAACAAACCTTTGCCAAGGGGCAAGGCCTTTCGAATAAAGTTAGGGTTTCTCTCCCAGAGTTCCCTAAAATGTATGGGAGAGACGAGCTTCAGTGCTTCCTGAACTGGGTTCAAAGCTCAGCTGGGCCCCATGCTTCACTGTGGTTGCCCTCTAGCAAAGCAACCTCGCTGAGCCTCAGTTTCCAACTGTGCAATGGATATGATGATGGTAGCCATACCCAATCTACCCGCCTCTTGAGAATGCTGCAACAATTAAGGGGGACGAGGCAGGTAGAAAGGTTTGACCCTGTGACTTCACAAAATGAGCATTCATTGTGTACTGGACCACGCAGGGGTGTGGGCACGCCCCCATTTGGACTGGCAGGAGTGTAAATTGGGCAATTTGACATTTTCTAATAACATTGTAAGTGCATGCACCCTATAACCCAACCAGCAGTTCTTCCTGGAGGTGATAAACCCAGAGAAAAGGTCTGGAGCTTACACACAATTCAAGAAGCCCAGGGCTGTCTGCAACTGTTTCCAATGTTTTGCACTAAGTATCTATCAGTGGGGGATTAGAGAAGTAACTTAATAGCAATCAGTACTATGTAGCAATTGAAAAGGCGCTGGGCCAGGCGGCTGACGCCTGTAATGCCAGCCCTTTGGAAGGCCGAGTTGGGCGGATCACCTGAAGTCAGTTCAGGACCAGCCTGGCCAACATGGCAAAACCCTGTCTCTACTAAAAAATACAAAATTAGCCAGGTGTGGTGCCACATGCCTGTAATCCCAACTACTCGGGAGGCTGAGGCAGGAGAATTGCTTGAACCCGGGAGGCAGAGGTTGCCATGAGCCAAGATCACGCCACTCCACTTCAGCTTGGGCGACAGAGCAAGATTCTGTCTCAAAAAAAAAAAAATAAATAAAAGAAAGAAAGAAAAGGAGTCTGATCTGTATGCAGTCATGATGTATCTCCCACTTGCTGAGCAAGGGAAAGTGGTCCAGAATCCTGTACTCAATAGCATATATATGGAAACACACAGAGAAAATGGTATCATGAGGTTTTTAAGAGCATGTATGCTTGTCAACGCCCAGAAAAAGTACTCCTAAACCGAAGAAACTCACTAATTCCTTGGGGAGAGAAGGAAAGTTACATGTTGGTAAAAATCGAAGTCAAAGGAGAACTGAAGCCGTCGTGGGTGTTTTCAGTTCTCATGGGACCATATTCATATATTCTACATGGAGTTAAGATTTAATTTTAGGTCACGCCTGGAATCCCAGCACTTTGGGAGGCTGAAGCAGGCAGATCGCTTGGGCTCAGGAATTAGCAACCAGCCTAGGCAAAAAAAAAAAAAAAAAAAAAACTACAAAAATTACCTGGGCATGGTGACACACATCTGTAATCCCAGCTATTCAGGAGGCTGTGGCAACAGGATCACCTGAGTCCAGGGAGGTGGAGGCTGCAGTGAGTCATGATTGTGCCACTGCACTCCAGCCTGGGTGACAGAGTCAGACCTTGTCTCAAAATAAAAAGTAAAAATTAAAATTTAAAAAAAGATCGGGTGCCGTGGCGCACACCTGTAATCCCAGCCCATCAGTGGCCAAGCTGGGAGGATCACTTGATCCCAGCAGTTTCAGGCCAGCTTGGGCAACGTAGCGAGACTTCTACTAAAAATAAAAAATTAGTTGACTGTGGGGGCACACGCCTGTGGTCCCAGCTACTTGGGGGGCTGAGGAGGAAGGATCACTTGAGCCTGGAAGGTCGAAGCTGCAGTGAGTCATGATCGCACCTTGACACTTTTTTCTTTAAATCCTGTTTTTTTTTTAAAAAAGGGCAGGGGGCAGGCGCGGTGGCTCACACCTGTAATCCTAGCACTTTGGAGGTCAAGGTGGGTGAATCACGAGGTCAGGAGATCGAGACCATCCTGGTCATGGTGAAACCCCATCTCTACTAAAATACAAAAAATTAGCCGGGCGTGGTGGCACACACCTGTAGTCCCAGCTACTCAGGAGGCTGAGGCAGGGGAATTGCTTGAACCTGGGAGACAGAGGTTGCAATGAGCCGAGATTGTGCCACTGCACTCCAGCCTGGCGACAGAGCAAGACTCCGTCTCAAAAAAAAAAAAAATGCAATCGTGAAAGGAAGGGGTCCCCACCCCACACACATACGGCTCTTTCTTCTACTTCCAGGTATATTCTGCAAGACAGTGAGGGTATTTAGGTTTCACAGACAACATAAATGTTTTTAACTGAGGAACCTAAATGGGTTCTCAACTTTATTTTGCTTAAAGTTTTTTTTTTTTTTTTTTTTTTTTGAGACGGAGTTTCACTCTTGATACCCAGGCTGGAGCGCAATGGCGCGATCTCGGCTCACCGCAATCTCCGCCTCCTGGGTTCAGGCAATTCTCCTGCCTCAGCCTCCTGAGTAGCTGGGATTACAGGCACGCGCCACCGTGCCCAGCTAATTTTTTGTATTAGTAGAGACGGGGTTTCACCATGTTGACCAGAATGGTCTCGATCTCTCGACCTCGTGATCCACCCGCCTCGGCCTCCCAAAGTGCTGGGATTACAGGCTTGAGCCACCGCGCCCGGCCTATTTTGCTTAAAGTTTTAACGGCATCTAGTATGAGAAAGACTTAACAATCAGAGAATCTAGAATGTGGGTATCTCTGAGGGTTCACCATCTGATTCTTTTCAAGTCTTGGAAACTCTTCACTTTAAAATGTAAAACACACACTATAATTGCTGTCAGGTACGTAGAAACCCTCACACTTCGAAAAGGAAGGAAACGCGCTTTGGAATATTTTAACCGACAGTTTCGCTTAGGGAACACTCACCTATTGCCCTGTGGTATCTCCCGTCCTTTGCAGTCAGGTGCAAATCTCACATAGGACTGGGGCAGGGAATGCTGCTTGTGCACCTCCCACTAAACAACACGGGGCGGCGTGGCTTTCAGATGTCAAGCACTCCCAAATTAGCAGGCCCAGTGCTCAATTTCTGACTGGTCTCCATCAATCTTTCTAGACAGGCAAGGTGTGGAGCACAGAAATGACCGATGCTTTCATAGATTCCCTTACGGGTTGCTCTGCTGCACTAACAAATTGAGATGGGAGGCCGGGCGGTGGCTGAACAACCATAATCCCAGCACTTTGGGAGGCTGAGGCAGGAGGATCACTTGAGCCTGTGAGTTTGAGACCAGCCTGGCCAACATGGCGAAACCCTGTCTCTACAAAAAGTATAGAAGTTAGCCAGATGTGCTGGTGCATGTCTGTAGTCCCATCTACTCAAGAGGGGTAGGCACTAGAATCGCTTGAACCCCAGAGGCAGAAGCTGCGGTGAGCAGAGACTGCACCGCTGCACTCCAGCCTGGGCGATGGAGACTGTCTCAAATAAAAAAATTAAAATTGAGATGGCAGCTGGGCTCCTTGGCTCATGACTGTAATCTCAGTGCTTTGGGAAGCCAAGGCAGGAGGATCCCTTGAGCCCAAAAGTTGAGGCTGCAGTGAGCTGTGATCACACCACTGTACTCCAGCCTGGGTGACAGGGTGAGACTTTGTCTCTTAAAATAAAAAACAAGTCAGGCCAGGGGGCAGTGGCTCACGCCTGTAATCCCAGCACTCTGGGAGACCAAGGTGGGAGGATCGCTTGAGCTCAGGAGTTCGAGACCAGCCTAGCCAACATGGCAAAACCCTGTCTCCACCAAAAATACAAAAACTTAGCCAGGCTGGGTGGCCCACACCTGTAATCCCAACTACTCAAGAGGCTGAGGCAGGAGAATCACTTGAACCCAGGAGGTGGAGGCTGCAGTGAGCCAAGATTGCGCCACGGCACTCCAGCTACAGAGGCAGACTCCATCTCAAAAAATTAAAGTTTTAAAAATTGTAAAAAATAGAAAGCAAAAAACAAGTCAGGCTGGGCAAAGTGGCTCATACCTGTAACCCAAGCACTTTGGGAGGCCGAGGTGGGCAGATCACTTGGGGTCAGGAGCTCAAGACCAGCCTGGCCAACATGGTGAAACCCCATCTCTACCAAAAATATAAAAAATTAGCCAGGCATGGTGGCTTGTGCCTGTAATCCCTACTACTCAGGAGGCTGAGGCTGGAGAATCGTTTAAACCCAGGAAGTGGAGGTTGCAGTGAGCCAAGAATGTGCCACTGCACACCAATCTGGGCAACACAGCAAGACTCCATCTTTAAAAAAATAAAAAGCAAGTTAAACGGGGATTATAGAAAGGTGGCCCATCCATAAAGTGGAATACTACTCAGCCATGAAAAGGAATAAAGCTCGGATACAGGCTACGATGCCAGTGAACCTTGAAAATTCCACGCTGAGTGACAGAAGCCAGACACAAAAGGATACATACTGTATAATTCCATTTATATGAAATGTCCAGGGCAAGCAAATCCATAAGGATAGAGCGAGGATCAGTGGCTGGCAGGGGCTGGGGGAGGGACACAGGGCGTGACTGCAGAAGGGTGTGAGGTTTCTTTTTGAGTGGACGGAAATGTTCTCTAATTAGATGGTGGTGCTGGCTGTGTACATGTATGACTACACTAAAACCACTGAGCTGGCCAGGCATGGTGGCTCACGCCGGTTATCCCAGCACTTCTGGAGGCCGAGTCGGGCAGATCACCTGAGGTCAGGAGTTCGAGACCAGCTTGACCAACACAGTAAAACCCGTATCTACTTTAAATATGAAAATTACCCAGGTGAGGTGGTGCATACCTATAATCCCAGCTACTCAGGAGGCTGAGGCAGGAGAATCCCTTGAACCCAGGAGTCAGAGGTTGCAGTGAGCCGAGCTCGTGTCACTGCACTTCAGCCTGGGCGACAGAGACTCCTTCTCAAAAAAATAAAATAAGATAAAACCACTGAACTGTACATTTTAAAAGAGTGACTTTTGTGTTACCTAAACTGTCTCAGTAGAGCTGTTAAAGACTTTTAGGCTAGGCATGGTTGCTCACACCTGTAATCCCAGCACTTTGGAAGACCTAGGGCAGGAAGATGGCTTGAGGCCTGGAGTTCCACACCAGCCTGGACAATACAGTGAGACTTCTACTTAAAAAAAAAAAGTCAAAAAAATTAGCCAGGCATGATGGTTCATACCTCTAGTAGTCCCAGCTACTCAGGAGGCTAAGGTAAGAGGATTGCTTGAGCATGGTAGTTTGAAGCCGCAGCGAGCTACGATCACACCACTGTACTCCAGCCTGGGTGACAAAGTGAGATCCTGAATCAAAAACACAATTTTGGTTTTTTTGGAGACAGTCTCACTCTGTCACCCGGGCTGGAGTGCAGTGGCATGATCTTGGCTCACTGCAACCTCCCCCTCCCGAATTCAAGCGCTTCTCCTGCCTCAGCCTCCAGAGGAGCTGGGATTGCAGCCACCACCACACCCGGCAAACTTTTGTATTTTTAGTAGAGACGGGGTTTTGCCATGTTGGCCAGGCTGCTCTCCAACTCCTGACGTCACGTGATCCACCCACCTCGGCCTCCTGAAATGCTGGGATTACAGGCGTGAGCCACCGCGCCTGGCCAAAAAAAATTTCTTTAAGTGAACCAGGGAAGAAATATGCCCAACATTAAAGTCAGTGGCAAAACAGTTCCACAAATACTTTTCTGGGTTTTGCTCATTTTTTAAACATGACATTGTTCTTAATTTTAAAGTGAGAGAAAAATGAAAAAGGCAGCCATCTCAACAATGAACCCACTTCAGTGTTTTCTAGGAAGGACCCACTGGGGACATTTACAGAGTGGCCTTCACAGCTGGGAATCTTTCCCATTTTCACATTCACATTTGACGTATTTGTGGTACGATCCACGTACCATACAATTCACCCGTTGAAGTGTACAATTCCGTGGATTTTAGTACATCCAGACACGTGCAACCATCAATTTCAGAACATTGTTACCACCTCACAAAGAAACCCAGGCTGCATGTGGTGGCTCACGTCTGTAATCCCAGCACTTTGGGAGGCTGAGATGGGAGGATCGCTTGATCACAGGAGTTGGAGACCAGCCTGGGAAACATAATGATACCCTGTCTCTACAAAAAAAAAAAAATTAAATTTGCCAATCATGGTGCTGCAGGCCTGTGGTCACAGCTACTTGGGAGGCTGAGGTGGGAGGATCACTTGAGCCCAGGAGATGGAGGCTGCCATGAGCTGTGATCACACCACTGCCCTCCAGCCTGGACAACAGAGCAAGACTATCTCAAAAACAAAACAAAATCTGCCCATATGGTTACTAAACCATCAATACAAGTTCCCAGTAATAGGCTGACGTGAATTAATTCATCTTTACTGTCCCCAGAGATTTAAAAAACAAAACAAAAACATTTTTAAAGACAGCATCTCATCCTGTTGCCCACGCTGGAGAGCAGCAGTGCAATCACAGTTCAGGAGGAGCCATCAGCCTCCTCCCTCAACCTCCTGAGTAGCTGGACTACAGACACCACACCTGGCTACTTTTTTTTTTTTTTTTGTAGAGTTGGGGTCTTGCCATGTTACCCAAGCTGGTCTCAAACTCCTACACTCAAGTGATCCTTCTGAGAGAAGGGACCAGCAAGCTCTGCCACCCAGCTAGTTTTCAGCTCTGTTCCAGATGGTTTCTGCTGTACCTACTCAGCGCAAATGCCATTGTGTGCATAAAGAAATGAGTGTGGTGGTGTCAATAAAACTTTATTTACAAAGACAGGCAGTGCTCTGACTCGGGCCCCATTGGCTGTGGTTTGCTGACCGCTGTGCTCCACACTGCAATGTCAACAGCCCGCCACCTCCTGAGCTGTGGTTAGAACCTCAGCCCATACCCCTCATCTCCTGGGTCCCAGTTTTTTCCTGGGAACTTTGTAAAACACTGCACACAAGTGCACAGAAAGCTCCAAAGCAGTTTGCAGATACAAAGACACAATCACGTATGTCTGTGAAAAACATTTATTTTCTGAGAATCTAAAATCTGGACAAAGAGTACTGGACTTTAGAAAAAGCCTACACAAAATTGCCTCATTTCTTCCCTAATACATTAATAATCTAAGAATAAGGAAGTGAAAAAAAAACCCTTTAAAAATAAAATCGCTCCAGTCGGTCTGCAGGTATGTGACTTAAAATATCCCTGTTCTATTGAGGTATCGGCTGCAAACTTTGGTAAAATTAGAAAAATTAACAAACCCTTTAAAAAAAAAAATACAAAAACAGAAACAACCAACCCCTAACGTTATATCTTTCCTGGTACATATACAGTAAACTACAAAAAAAATTCATTTAGAAAATGTGTCCGTTAAAAAAAAAAAAATCCCTCTTGTAAGTTCTCAATTGCAGAGTTAAAAAATTGAATTTAAATGATCTGTAAGACTCAAACTGTTCCCAAGCACCCACCCGGTGTCAGGAAGAACTGGATGACCGCAGATTCTAGAATCTGGTTGGCATTTTCAACAATTCAGTGCTAACAACAAAGACTGTCGTCTTTGCAAAGGAGGAAGGAACCAAAGGCACTTGAACGTGGCTTCGTGTGCTGCCGTCCGTCCGTGGCCACCTTCGCCGGACAGCATCAGCCACGCGCCTGGCCCCACGTGGAGCAGAGTCCCCTCGAGGCCATTTCTGTGTGGCCCCAGCTCCCTGCTCACGTGGGCAGAGGACTTTTCACGCGGATCTCAGATGCCAAGCAGTCTGGAGGGGGATGGCTTTGAGAGAAAGGTTTGAACCGGGCCTGAGGTGTTTTCTCTTTTCCTTGCGACTTCAACAGAGAGCTGAGCCACGCCACGCCACGGGCCACCACGGGGAACCATGTCACTGGACTTCAGATGCTACAAAGCCAAAGATGCTTGCTCTGACCTTGGCCTTCTTAGAGCCGGTGGCAGCAGCTTCTGAGAACCTGACATCAGAAACGTGAACAGCCTCCACGCCACGAAGTTTCTGATTCCATCTTTAAAAAAGTCTTACGTTGTTTTGTCGAGAAATTGCAGGCTTTTATGTTTTCCAAAAAAAACACGACACAAAATACTGACAAGTCCAACTTTTAGCCAGAATACATAAATTCCTGAAAATGTATAGATTTGAAAAATAAAAATTAAAAAAAAAAAAGGAAGACGAACCTTTTTAGGGAACGGAGATAACACTACCTGTTTAAGTTAAGCCCACTAAGAAGAACACCGAGGCCGATGAGAGAGCCCTCCGACACGTTTTCAGCAAAACGCCCGTCAAGAAGTGCTTGGAGATCACCGGCCGTTGCCGTAGCCGGGGAAGAGCTGGTTGAGGACGGTCTGCAGAGGCTGGTTCACCTGCATGGCGTAGCTCCGGCCCAGGTCGTAGCGGCAGGCGGGGCAGCTGAACACCTGTGCCCGGAATGACCTGTCCAGGCAGTCCTGGAAGACACAGCGGCAGAGTGAGAAGCCATCCACACCATCGGGTTTGCTCCTGGCCACCGCTCCCGGGGACAGTCTCACAAGGTCCAGAGGCCCCTCCTGACCTTCAGTCTCACTTTCCACCCGCTGCCCAGCACCAGCCTGGCCTCACCCAGCCTCCGGGCTATTGTCCCCGGCAGGTCACGTGGCTTCACGGGTCTACTCACCCCGAGGCTCTCATCAGTAAAAGCTTGGCTCAAGTCACACCCTCTAAGGGACCTTCCCTGACACCTCCCTAGAGTATCAGAGGCAGTCAGTCCTATCGCCTCGCCCCGTTCTGCCTTCACAACGGCACCTCTCCCTCCGCCTGTGGAGCCATCTTACATACTAACGTGCTTATCTACTTACGACAGGCCAGGGGCTCCCTGAGCTTTGAGGCTGTGTTGTCTCCAACACCAAGCACGGTGTATACAGTAGGTGCTTAATGAACACACATCAGGCCGAGCGTTGTGGCTCACACCTGTAATCCCAACACTTTGGGAGGCTGAGGCAGGCGGATCAGGAGGTCAGGAGTAGAGAACAGCCTGGCCAAGATGGTAGAACCCTGTCTCTACTAAAATCAGCCAGGCGTGGTGTTGGGCGCCTGTAATCCCAGCTACTCAGGAGGCTGAGGCAGGAGAATTGCTTGAACCCGGGAGGTGGAAGTTGCAATGAGCTGAGGTAGCGCCACTGCCCTCCAGCCTGGGCAACAAGAGCGAAACTCCGTCTCAAAAACAAATAAATATTCAAAAATTAGCCGGGCACGGTGGCACATGCCTGTAGTCCCAGCTACTTGGGAGGCTGAGGCAAGAGAATATCTTAAACCCAGGAGGCAAAGGTTGCACTGAACTGAGATTATGCCACTGCACTTCAGCCTGGGCAACAAGGCAAGACTCTGTCTCCAAAAAAATAAAAAATAAAAATTAGCCAGGCATGGATACTCTGGAGGCTGAGGTAAGAGGAGCCCAGGGAGGCTGAGGCTGCAGTGAGCCACGGTCACGCCACTGCACTCCAGCCTGGGCGACAGAGCAAGACCTTGTCTCGAAAATAAAAATAAAAAATAAACACATAGGGCTGGGCACGGTGGCTCACGCCTGTAATTCTAGCACTTTGGGAGGCCAAGGTGGGTGGAGCGCCTGAGGTGAGGAGTTCAACACCAGCCTGGCCAACATTGTGAAACCCCATCTCTAAAAAAGAAATAATAAAAAAATAGGAAAACTTAAAAAAATAAACACACATCAATGAGGACAAAGGGGAAAAGGAGGAAGGAACCAAGTCTGGTGGATTCAGACTCCTAAATTCAAGCTCAACTAACCAAGTCGGGCATGGGGAAGAAGCCAGGAGACAGAGCTGAGAGGTCTGGAGCCTCCACTTCCCAAGCAGACAAACAGGCAAGACGCCACAGGGCTGGCTGCGCGCCAGGCAGGAGTGAGACAATGCACACCTGCGCGGTGGCACATGCCTGCAGGATAATGTCACACAGCTGGACGAGGGCAGTGGTAACACGGGGGACACGCCCAGAAACAGTCAACAGTCCTGTGCCCCTGGCAGCCTGTGGCTTTTGTTTGGTATCTTTAAGATGGAGTCTCGCTCTGTCACCCAGGCCGAATGAAGGGCGATGGCGTGATCTTGGCTCACTGCAACCACCACTTCCTGGGTTCAAGAGATTCTCGTGTCTCAGCCTCCTGAGTAGCTGGCATTACAGGCACCCACCACCACGCCCAGCTGATTTTTGAATTTGTAGTAGAGATTCATCATGTTGAATTCATCAGGGTTTCATCATGTTGGCCAGGCCGGTCTCAAACTCCTGGGCTCAAGTGATCCACTCTCCTCGGCCGCCCAAAGTGCTGGGTGACAGGTGTAAGCCACCACGCCTGGACATTGTTTGCTATTTTAAAAAACTCCTGGACGGGCATGGTGGCTCACACCTGTGATCTCAGCTGTTTAGGAGGCTGAGGCATGTGGGTCGCTTGAGTTCAGAAGTTCAAGACCAGCCTGGGCAACAAGGTGAGACCCCCCTCCCCGATCTCCACAAAAAATACAAAAATTAGCCAGTCATGGTGGTGTATGCCTGTAGGTCCACCTGCTCAGGAGGCTGAGGCAGGAGGATCCCTTTAGCCCAGGAATTCAAGGCTGTGATGAGCTATGACTGTGCCGCTGCACTCCAGCCTGCCAGACAGAGCAAGGTACTGTCTCTAAATGTTTTTTCAATTTTTTTTTTTTTTTTTGAGAAAGCGTCTTACTCTGACACTGAGGTTGGAGTGCAATGGTGTCATCTCGGCTCACTGCAACCTCTGCCTCAGGGTTTAAGCAATTCTCCTACCTCAGCCTCCCGAGTAGCTGGGATCACAGGGCCTGCCACCATGCCCAGCTAATTTTTTTATATTTTTAGTAGAGGCCGGGTTCACCATGTTGGTCAGGCTGGTCTCGAACTCCTGACCTCAAGTGATCTTTCCACTTCGATCTCCCAAAGTGCTGGGATTACAGGCGTGGGCCACCACGCCCAGCCTCAAGTTTTTAATTTAAAAAGATCACTGTGGAAGGTCACAGCCTGTTTCCCAGAACCCCTCAGATGCTGAGTTTCTCGAGTCGGAACAGAGCACCAGGGACAGATGGTGGGGACACGGTGACGCCAGTCAGCCCCTTCCTCTACATTCTCAGCACTTCTGCGCACCTTCACACTAAGACACAGGACAGGTGGTTTCACAACATCCCACAGTCCTTCCTACAGTCGGGGCTACCAGGTGTCCCTCTTCCAAGCACCCCCCACAGCCAGGCCTCTGCCTGTGCCCACCTCCCTAGCACCTCCTTCCTGCCAGGGGCTGAGCCGGGACCTTCAGGACAACCTGGCGGCCAGCACAGTGTCCCCAGGCCCCTTCTCACTCTGGGCAATTGAGGCTTGGGGCGATCAGTAGCCATTCACGGCTGAGAGGTGAGAGACGGCTCAGACTCGGACCACCAGCCCCAAACACACCACGGCCTCTCGCCCCTTCTGCCACCTCACTCAGGCCACTCGGCGGCCCACACAGCTGAAAGGACTCAGGCCAAAGAGTGAAGGAGGCGGGGGCCGAGGAGGCAGAGATGCCATGGGGGTGACCAGGGACACTCCGTCTCCTGACCTTCCCTGATCTGTCTCCTGCCATGAAGGCAAATATGAGCTCCGAGACCCAGGGGTGTGGGCCGAGGCTGAGAGGAGGATTGCGGGACTGCAGTTAAAAGGAAAACCAGCGGCGATTCAGAGGCCAGGGGAGAGCCGAGTGGGGGCAGGGTCAGTCCCTTCCACACCTGTCCATCGGGACTGGCGGCTCTAGCCAGAGGTCACAGCAGAGGAACCATCACCCAGACCCACACTGCCCACTTGGGCAGTTATGCCCCCAGGGGACACTGGGAGGTGTCTGGGGATGTCTGCTGTCACGACTAGTGGGGCGCCCCTGGCATGGAGTGGGTGGGGGCAGTTATGCCCCCAGGGGACACTGGGAGGTGTCTGGGGATTTCTAGTTGTCACAACTAGCAGGGCGTTCCTGGCATGGAGTGGGTGGGGGCCAGGGATGCTGCTCAGCACCCTGCAGTGCCCAGGATGGCCCCAACCCAGAGAATGATCTGGCCCCAATGCCCACAGCACAGAGGGGAAGAGACCCTGTCCTGCCCAAGTCAATCTCTTTGAAAAGCATCAGTAGGGATGTTTCCCTCCTAAGACAGACCACCTGTCCTGAGTCTAAAGCCCATGCTGGGCCACCACCCCAATCCCCAGAGCCACTGCAGGCCCCCACTGCTGGCTTCCCATCCAGGCCTCTTCATCACCTGCTGTCCCAGGTATCTGGGATGCCGCCCTGTAACACCACCTCCTCCAGGAAGCCTTCCTTCTTGCCCCCTAGAGGATGTGCACCTCACTCACACCTCCCTCTCCAGACCCTGGGGCAGGACTGTGGTCCATCCTCTCCCACCCTGGCCCCTTGGCCACAAGGCTGGGGGTAGAATGTTCCAGACCTCCATCGTAATACAGGCCGCCCCAAAAGCAGTCAACAAGGCCTCGAGAATGGCTGCAGAGCGAGCGGGGCAAAGCCAACGAGCCCCCATCTGCAGCAGCGGCTGTGGGAACTGGAGGTCAGGTAATCCTTCCAGAACCTTCCACCCGGCTCCCGCAGCAGTCCTGCTCACCTTGCACACGTTGTGCTGACACACGGTCGTGATGGGCCGGAACACCAGCTCCTGACAGCAGATGCATTGGAACGCCTCCTCCACTTTACTCAGGAACATCTGGAACTAGAAGGAAGCAGGTGTGAGGCCAGCAAAGACCCGGGAATCAGGGCTCCCAGAGATCGGCAGCCTCCTGCTAAGCATGCACCGGGGACCTCTAATTCTGTTCCCAGCCTCACTCCAGGAGGCGGGGGCCACAATCGCCCCCATTCTGAGATGAGAAAAACAGAGGCTCACCGGGCGCGGTGGCTCACGCCTGTGATCCCAGCACTTTGGGAAGCCGAGGAGGGTGGATCGCCTGAGGTTGGGAGTTTGAGACGAGCCTAATCAACATGGAGAAACTCTGTTTCTACTCTACTAAAACTACAAAATTAGCCAGGTACGGTGGCACATGTCTGTAATCCCAGCTACTTGGGAGGCTGAGGCAGGAGAATTGCTTGAACCCAGGAGGCAGAGGCTGCAGTGAGCTGAGATCACACCACTGCACTCCAGCCTGGGCAACAAGAGGGAAACTCCATCTCAAAAAGAAAAAGGAAAAACAGAGGCCCAAGAGGCATGAGCCTCACCAGAAATCCCCAACACCCCAAGTGGGGAGGATGGGGTGCAGCCAGTGCAGGGACACGGGCCTCAATGGTTCAGGGAAGGACCCGGATGCGACCAGCTGGCACCACCAAGCATGCCCACATTCAGTCAAGACAGGGCTTTTGCCCCTGGCCAGATGCAGTGGCTAATACCTGTCATCCCAGCACCTTGGGAGTCCGAGTCGGGAGGATCACTTGAGCCAGGTGTTCAAGACCAACCTGGAAACACAGTGAGACCCCATCTCTACAAAAAAAGTTTTTAAAAAATAGGCCAGGCATGGTGGCTCACACCTGTAATCCCAGCACTTTGGGAGCCGAGGCGGGTGGATTGCCTTAGGTCAGGAGTTCAAGACCAGCATGACCAACAGGGTAAAACCCTGTCTCTACTAAAAATACGAGATTAACCAGGCGTGGTGGCAGGTGCCTGTAGTCCCAGCTACTCGGGAAGCTGAGGCAGGAGAATCGCTTGAACCAGGAGGCAGAAGTTGCAGTGAGCCAAGATCATGAGATTGCACTCTCCAGCCTAAACAACAGAAGCGAAACTCTATCTCAATTTAAAAAAACAGAAATAAAAAAATAAAAATAGGCATGGCCTGGGAGTTTGAGGCTGCAGTGAGTTGTGTTCGTGCCACTGCACTGCAGCCTCGGTGACAGAGCAAGATGCTGTCAAAAAAAAAAAGAAAGAAAGGTTCTCCGGAGGGATGGGTCTCTGCTCTGCTGGCATAAGGCATACTGAACACCCACACGGGCCGCCAGGAGCCCAGCCGCGGATGACTTGAAAGGCACCTCCTCCTGCTTGGAGCTAAGTGTGGGGACCAAATAGACACAAGTGAAGCATGAGGAGTGGGGGGTGGGGGGGGTGCAGCCGAGACAGCGAGCGAATGGGAGAAAACCCCGTGAAGAGCATGGCCTGAAGGAAATGGGAGAAGAGGAACCCCCGAGATGGCCTTGGCCACAGCTGCATCCTGGGACCTCCAACTGTGTCACCATCCACAGCCGAGGAGGAATAGCACATGGGACTGAGTGAAGGATCTGGAGCTGAGAGAGCATCCTGGGTGAGGCGGAGGAGCCTGATGTCACCCCGAGGTCCTCCCGAGAGAAGGGAGGAGGGTGAGAGTCAGACAGAGACTGGAAGAGCATGCGCTGTGGCTGCGAAGGAGGAGAGAGGGGCCCTGAGCCGAGGGAGACAGGTGCCTCTAGATGCTGGGCAAGGCTGGAATCAGGGTCTCCCCCAAAGCCCCCAGGAGGGGCTGGCCCTGCCCGTGCCCTGACTTTAGCCCAGCAAGGCCCATGTCGGGCACCCGGCCCCAGAGCTGTGAGATGTGAGTTGCTTTGCACTCTTAGGCTTGGGGTCACTTTCCAACAGTCCCAGGGGACACCAACAGAACGGAGGACGGCGGGGGCCAGGAGGGGGTGCCAGGGCCGGGGAGCGGGTGCTGGGGCCCAGGAGGGGGTGTCAGGGCCAGGGAGGGGACACCAGGGAGGGAGTAAGGGTTTCCCAGGGCCAGGGTTTCCGTCTGGGGAGAGGAGAAAGCTCTGGAGGTGATGATGGTGATGGTTGCACAACTACACGGACGTGCTCAGTGCCACCGAGATGGCGAAAACGGTAAATAGGCTTCGTACATTTTCCCGTGCAAATCAGGGGGACGAGTGAGCCGCACGTGCCTACCGGGCTGCCGCTCGCTGGCCGGTCCTTGAGTGACGCCAGGACCTCATTCCACAGCTTGGCATTGCTCTTGTCCTCTCTGATGAGGCTGCTCTGCTGGGCCGTGAGGCTGTAGGGCTCCACCTTGCTTTTCTTGGACGACCGGCGCGGGGACCCGGCCCTGCCTGGGCCACCTCCTAGAAGACAGCAGGGTGCGTGAGGGAGGGGCGCGTTGCCAGAGCTGCCGGAGAGACACCCACCTGCCCCATGCCCACGAGATGCCCACAAGATACCGACCCTACACCCCCACAATGCCCACCTGCTCCCATGTCCACGAGATGCCCACCTGGTGACTTCCGCTTCCACTTGCCCTTGCCCGTCCTGGAGGCCGAGAAGCCCCCCTCCTGCTCCTCCTCCTCCCTCTTCCTGTTCTCCTTCTCCCTCTCTCGGTTGGCCAGGGCCTCCAGGTAGCCTTCTGGATACTGCAGGAGAAGGAGGACGGGTGCCAGTCAGCCTTTGGGGCCATTTGGAATGGTCCGCACACTACCTAGAGCCCACTCTTCCCGTCCCCTTGCCAGGTCTGGGTTTCCAAACGCACCTGACCCCCGATCTCCTGAAGAGCACAGGGGAGTCCTCCTTTATCTTGTTTTGATGAGGTTTCAGTGACCCAAAGTCAACTGAAAATGTTACATGGAATATTCCAGAAACAATTCCTAACTTGTAAATTGCACACCGTTCTGAGTGGCGTGACAAAACACGGCATCGTCCTGCAGGGATGTGAACCCTCCCTTTGTCCAGCGTCTCCTCGCTGTCCCAGGTACCCGCCCAGCAGTCACTCAGCACCTGTCTTATCGCAGTACCTGTGTTCAAGGAACCCTTGTTTCACTTACTAATGGCCTCTGGCCCATTGTTGAATAATAATGTATTATAATTATAATCATCATTAAATACGATTTAGTATTAAATATACATTTTTTTTTTTTTTCTGAGACAAAGTCTCACTGTTGCCCAGGCTGGAGTGCAGTGGCATGATGTCAGCTCACGGCAACTTCTGCCTCCTGGGTTCAAGCAATTCTCCTGCCTCAGCCTCATGAGTAGCTGGGATTATAGGCACCCACCACTACACCCAGCTAATTTTTTAATTTTTAGTAGAGATGGAGTTTTACTATGTAGGCCAGGCTGGTCTTGAACTCCTGACCTCAGGTGATCTACCTGCCTCAGTCATCCAAAGTGCTGGGATTACAGGTTAAATATAAAATACTAATATTAAACATTATAATTTTTACTAAAGAAGTCCAGCACTTTGGGAGGCCAAGGCAGGGAGTTTGAGAACACCCTGGGTAACCTAGCAAGATCCCCTCTCTACAGAAACTACAAAAATTAGCCCAGCATGGTCACATACGCCTGGAGTCCCAGCTACTCAGGAGGCTGAGGCAGGAGGATTGCTTGAGCCCAGGAGCTTGAGGCTGCAGTGAGCTATGATCGCACCTCTGCACTCCATCCTAGGCGACAAAGTGAGACCTGGTCTCAAAAATAAAAATAATGGCCCCAAAGTGCAAGAGTAGTGACGCTGGCAATTTGAATATGCTAAAGAGAACCCAACATGAGAAGGAGAAGATGCAAATCTCATACTGTGCCTAATGTATCAGTGAAACTTCGTCACCCGAGTATACGTATACAAAAAAACATTATGGGTCGGGCGCGGAGGCTCACGCCTGTAATCCCAGCACTTTGGGAGGCCGAGGCGGGCGGATCACGAGGTCAAGAGATTGAGACCATCCTGGCCAACATGGTGAAACCCCGTCTCTACTAAAAGTACAAAACATTAGCCAGGTGTGGTGGTGCGTGCCTGTTGTCCCAGTTACTCGGGAGGCTGAGGCAGGAGAATTGCTTGAAATCGGAAAACCGAAATTGCAGTGAGCCAGGATCGTGCCACTGCACTCCAGCCTGGCGACAGAGCGAGACTCTGTCTCAAAAAAAAAAAAAAAAAACAAAACATTATGGCCGGGCGCAGTGGCTCATGCCTGTAATCCCAGCACTTTGGGAGGCTGAGGCGGGCAGGAGTTCGAGACCAGCCTGGCCAACATCGGGAAACCCCGTCTCTGCTAAAAATACAAAAATAAGCTGGGCATGGTGACACGTGCTTATAATCCCAGCTACTCGGAAGCTTGAGGCAAGAGAACTGCCTGAACATGGGGAGGTGGAGGTTGCAGTGAGCTGAGGTCGTGACACTGCACTCCAGCCTGGGCGACAGAGCAAGACTCCCTCTCATAAAAAAAAAAAAAAAAAAAAAAAAAAATTCTGTATCTAGGGTTCAGTACTATCTCTGATTTCAGGGCATCTGCTGGGGACTCTGGTAAGTGGGGGACACCTGTGGGCTCAGCTCTTCCTTAACTGCGGAGCCTCGAGCAATGGCTAATCCTGTCTAATCCCAAAGCTTCACTGGGAACAAGAGGAGAAGAGGACATAATCGGCCAGGCTCCACATGGCAGGGCCCGGTTAAGCGCATTTAACACGAGCAAAGGGTGGTGAAGTGTCCAGCGTCACATCCCATCAATAAGATTTTGTTATCTTAGCCATTTACATGAAGGTGGGCACACGTTAGCTTCTACGGCCCCCTACGGTAAGTGTTTTCCAGCCTTACGGGTCTGGACCTCAAGCAGAGGGCAGGTTACTGCAGTGAAGGAGCGTGACTGCTTCTCCAGAAACTTCACTGATGAACACCTGACCCCGGGGCCTTAGTTTACCAAACTCTGATTATTCTGAGGACTCCGGCCCTCCCTGTCCTCACAGGGCATCATTCCCCTATTTTGAGGGCACCTACAGTCACATGTGACTCTCCAGTGCCTCGATAAATCTTCAGTATCCTTTCACACCCTTTAAGTTGCAATGAAGATGACAGTCATAAAAAAAAAAATCCTGGCCAGGGTCAGTGGCTCACACTTGTAATCCCAGCACTTCGGGAGGCCAAGGCGGGCAGATCACCTGAGGTCAGGAGTTCAAGACCAGCTTGGCCCACATGGTGAAACACCATCTTTACCAAAAATACAAAAATTAGCTGGACATAGGGGTACGAGCCAGTAATCCCGGCTACTCAGGAGGCTGAGGCAGGAGAATTGCTTGAACCGGGAACCGAGAGGCGGAGTGCAGTGAACTGAGATGACACCCACCAGGCTGGGATACAGAGTAAGACCCCATCTCAAGAAAAAAAAAATTCCTGGCCAGGGTCAGTGGCTCATGCCTGTAATCCCAGCACTTTGGGAGGCCAAGGCAGGTGGATCACCTGAAGTCAGGAGTTCGAAACCAGCCTGCCCAACATGGCGAAACCCCACCTCTACTAAAAATACAAAAATTAGCCGGGCATGGTGGCACATGCCTGTAATCCCAGCTATTCAGGAGGCTGAGGCAGGAGAATCGCTTGAGCCTGGGAGGTGGAGGTTGCAATGAGCTGAGATCGCGCCACCGCACTCCAGCCTGGGCAACAGAGTAAGACTCTGTCTCAAAAAATAAAAAAAATAAAAAACTGGCTGGGAGTGGTGGCTCACACCTGTAATACCACCACTTTGGGAGGCAGAGGTAGGTAAATAACCTGAGATCAGGAGTTTGAGTCAGCCTGGCCAACATGGTGAAAACTCATCTTGACTAAAAACACAAAATTAGCCAGGCATGGTAGCACATGCCTGTAATCCCGGTTACCGGGGAGGCTGAGGCAGGAGACTTGCTTGAACCCGGGAGGCAGAGGCTGCAGTGAGCTCAGATCGTGCCACTGAACTCCAGCCTGGGGGACAAGCCAAACTCCATCTCAAAAAAAAAAAAAAAAAATCCTACTCCCACCAGAAGCTGAGGCTTTCTCTCTTGTTACTATTTTTCTCCCTAGTTCCTCAGCTTGTGAAATTCCCCACTGCACAAACCTGTTCAAAAGACAACCTTGGTGACCGCCCCCGGGAGGCGATATCAGGCTCTCTACAGCAATTAAGATTCCCTAAATAGTCCCACAACAACTCATCTGCTGGAAAGCAACTCCGCGTAACGGACAGAAAACACCCTAATTGTGGCCGGGCGCGGTGGCTCACGCCTGTAATCCCAGCACTTTGGGAGGCCGAGGCGGGTGGATCACGAGGTCAAGAGATCGAGACCATCCTGGTCGACATGGTGAAACCCCGTCTCTACTAATACAAAAAATTAGCTGGGCACGGTGGCGCGTGCCTGTAATCCCAGCTACTCAGGAGGCTGAGGCAGGAGAATTGCCTGAACCCAGGAGGCGGAGGTTGCGGTGAGCCGAGATCGCGCCATTGCACTCCAGCCTGGGTATCAAGAGCGAAACTCCGTCTCAAAAAAAAAAAAAAAAAAAAAAAAAAAAAACAAACACCCTAATTGTGCAGCAAAAACCCCGCGCTGCTCGCTGAACAAGCTCTCGGCAGCTCCCACAGCAGCGGCGGCGAGGAGGTGAGATGGCTCGCGGGCGCTCATCCTCCCCATGTTCCCATCCGGACCTCTCTGGATTCCACCGATTTGGTTGGTTTGTTTCTGCCTTTTTTTTTTTTTTTTTTTTTTTTTGGATGAGCCAAGTGAAAACAGAAGAGACCAGATGCCTGCCTGATCTGCAGCGATCCCTTTACAGACAGAATGAAGAGAAGCGAGTCTGGTTTTAAACTCAGATGCGGCAGGCGGAGACGCAAATGTCATCTGTGCCTTCCCATCACCCCCTGGCTGGGGATTTATATAGGACAGCTAAGGCAGTGCCGTCAGCTGGGGCCCTGGAAATGGTTCTGGATCAGAGAGAAAACAGGAAAGCTGGGGCCCGGGACAGGAGGCATCCCACAGGACTCGGCGTGGGCCAGACCACGAGTGCCACACGCCCAGGGCGGGCCCCTTCTGTGACTGCAGTGATGACAGCCTCCAAGCACGACACGTTGGCGCCCAGGCTGCCCAGATGGGAAGTGCCAGAGCTATCACGGAGCCCAGTCGTGCCCCTATTTTTGAGACAAAGTCTCGCTCCGTCACCCAGGCTGGAGTGCAGTGGCACCATCTCAGCTCACTGCAACCTCGACTTTCTGGATTCAAGCAATTCTCCTGCCTCAGCCTCCTAAGTAGCTTGGATTACAGGTACCCACCACCATGCCCGGCTAATTTTTATATTTTTAGCTGAGACGAGATTTCACCACGATGGCCCGCCTGGTCTTGAACTCCTGACCTTAAGTGATCCATCCACCTCAGCCTCCCCAAGGGCCAACCCCCATCCCGGACGCACCTGCATGGTCAGCCCCAGCTTCTTGATCCGGTCCTTCCCTTCCTTCGTCCAAGGGCCGGGCTCGTCATCGTCCCTCCGCAGGAGATAGCGCCACACGAGGAACCCGGACTTCCCCTTCTCCGGCCAGTACTTCACCACCTGCGGGGAGCGGGCAGCAGGCAGCAGCGTCGTCAGAGGCAGCCCCGGCGGGGACGGACTCCTCGGCCTCCCCGAGGGGACTCACCTTGTAGATGCCGTCGTAGCGGTTACCCTCGGCGGGGGCGTACTTGCTGTGCTTTCCGCCCTTGACGTTGCGCACCACCCTGACTGGCTTTCCTGACCGCCAGTCCTTGGCCTCGGCCCCTTCTTGGTCATTGATGGGAGCAAAGCAGTTGAGAGCCAGCGCCCTGAGGGGAGAACCAGGACCCTGTGCGTTATAGGTGAGGATATGCCACACAAAAAGAAACCACGGGGGCCGGGTACGGTGGCTCACGTCTGTGATCCCAGCACTTTGGGAGGCTGAGGCAGATGGATCACTTAAGGTCAGAGTTCAAGACCAGCCTGGCCAAGATGGCGAAACCCCATCTCTACTAAAAATGCAAAAATTAGGTTGGGCGCAGTGGCTCACACACACACACATATACACACACACACACACATACACACACACAGTTTTAAAAAAAAAAAGACAGAATAGGCCAGGTGCAGTGGCTCACACCTGTAATCCCAGCACTTTGTGGGGCCAAGGCAGGCGGATCACCTGAGGTAGGGAGTTCAAGACCAGCCTGACCAACATGGTGAAACCCCGTCTCTTATGCTGGGAGCTTTGCTGCAAAAAAAAAAAAAAGAAAGAAAGAAACCCTGTCTCTATTAAAAATGCAAAATTAGCCGGGTGTGGTGGCGCATTCCTGTAATCCCAGCTACTCAGGAGGCTGAGGCAGGAGAATTGCTTGAACCCGGGAGGTAGAGGTGGCAGTGAGCCAAGATCATGCCACTGCACTCCAGCCTGGGCGACAAGAGTGAAACTCCATCTCAAAAGAAAAAAAAAAAGAGACAGGGTCTCACTCTGTCATCCAGGCTGGAATGCAGTAGCTGACCATGCCTCCTCACTGCAGCCTCCTGGGCTCAAACCATCCTCCCACCTCTGGCTCCCAAGCTGGGACTATAGACCCATACGACCACAGCCAGCTAACTTTTAAAAAAAATTTTAATTCTAATTTTTCGTCATTTCATGTTACACAATCAGGTCTCAAACTCCTAGCCCCAAGCAATCCTCCCATCTTGGCCTCCCAAAGTGCTGGAACTACAGGCATGTGACACACCACCCCTGGCCCATCCCTTTTTTAGATACTGTGTGTGTGTGTGTGTGTGTGTGTGTGTGTGTGTGTGTGTACAGGCATGCTGTTGCTGTTTCAGATAATGATATGGAAAACATTACTACCTCTTACATTTTTTTTTTGAGACGGAGTTTTGCTCTTGTTACCCAGGCTGGAGTGCAATGGCGCGATCTTGGTTCACCACAACCTCCACCTCCTGGGTTCAGGCAATTCTCCTACCTCAGCCTCCTGAGTAGCTGGGATTACAGGCATGCGCCACCACGCCCAGCTAATTTTTTGTATTTTTAGTAGAGACGGGGTTTCACCATGTTGACCAGGATGGTCTCGATCTCTTGACCTCATGATCCACCCGCCTCGGCCTCCCAAAGTGCTGGGATTACAGGTGTGAGCCACCGCGCCCGGCCCCTCTTACATTTTTTACCTAGCCATAGCCGTCCTAAACACATTTTTCAAAGCGGAATTACGGAGTCATGAGTAGATCATTTATAAAGCTCTTCAAACAAACAGGCAGAAGAGATTTCCAGAAGGATAGTCCCAGTTCGTGTTTCTACCAACAGTGGAGTGATAGTCCACTCCCCGACCTACCTCAACCTTTTAGAATTCTTGGCCAACTTTATAGGGGAAATAAATAGGATCTCACCACGGCCTCAGTTTGTATTTTCTTTCTTCTATGAGTTTTTCTTGTGTGTTGTTTTTTTAATTTTAGATGGAGTCTCGCTCCCGTCGCCCAGGCTGGAGTGCAATGGCTCAGTCTCGGCTCACTGCAACCTCTGCCTCCGGTTTCAAAGAGTTTTCCTGCTTCAGCCTCCTGAGTAGCTGAGATTACAGGCACCCGCCACCACATCCAGCTAATTTTTGTATTTTTCGTAGAGACGGGGTTTCACCACGTTGGCCAAGCTAGTCTTGAACTCTTGACCTCAGGTGATCCGCCTGCCTCAGCCTCTCAAAGTGCTGGGATTACAGGCGTGAACCACCGTACCTGGCTCTATGAGTTTCTTGATTTGCAACAGCTCTTTATATAATAAAGACATAGTCATCACGTGTCATGTCAGAGACTCTTCCTAGTCATCTGCCTTTTAACTTCTAGGATTTATTTATGTAATATATTTATAATATTTAGATAATCGAATCTCTTTTCCTTTGGGGTTTATGATGGTTTTTATGCTGAAAAAGTCCGTCCCTATCCTGTAATCAGGGGCCAAGCAAATGCTGGCCCATCACATACTTTTGCAAATAAAATTCACAGGAACGCAGCCTTGTGTATTCACTTACATATGGTCTATGGCTGAATTTGTGCTAAGATTCAAGAGCTGAACAGGTTCTCTGAATAGATTGTGTTACCTGCATAGCTGAAGAAATCTATTTTGGAGGTTTTTTTTTTTTTTTTTTGAGATAAAATCTCAGTCTGTTGCTCAGGCTGGAATGCAGTGGTGCAATCTAAGCTCACTGCAGCCTTGACCACCTGGGCTCAAGTGATCCTCCTGTCTCAGCCTCCTGAGTAGCTGTGACTACAGGAATGTGCTAACACACCCAGCTAATTTTGTTATTTTTACTTTTCATAGACAGGGTCTCACTACATTGCTCAGGCTGGTCTTGAACTACTGCACCTGAGCAATCCTCGAGCCTTGGCCTCCTCAAGTGCAACAATTACAGGCATGAGCCACCAGGCCCACGGTCATGCCTGTAATCCCAACACTGGGAGGCCAAGATGGGCGGATCATTTGAGGTCGGGAGTTCGAGACCAGCCTGGCCAACATGGCAAAACCCTGTCTCTACTAAAAACACAAAAATTAGCTGGGCAGGGCGGCAAACACCTGTAATCCCAGCTACTCATGAGGCTGAGGCAGGAGAATCCCATGAGCCCGGGAGGCAGAGGTTGCAGTAAGCTGAGATTGTGCCATTGTACTTCAGTCTGGGCTACAGAGAGACTGTCTCAAAAAAACAAACAAAAAATAAATACCTGTTATCTGGCCTTTTATAGGAAAGTTTGCTTTCATCCATCTGCATGGCTCACAATGTGTGGCACATGGCAGGCTCACTGGCTCACACCTGTAATTCTAGTGCTTTGGGGGGCCATGGTGGACGGATCACCTGAGGTCAGGAGTTCAAGACTAGCCTGGCCAACATGATAAAACTTCATTTCAACTGAAAATACAAAACTCAGCCAGGTGTGGTGGCATATGCCTGTAATCTCAACCTCTTGGGAGGTTCAGGCAGGAGAATCGCTTGAACCCAGAAGGCGGTGGTTGCAGTGAGCTGAGATCCCACCACTACACTCCAGCCTGGGGGAAAAGAGCAAAGGGCCATCTCAAAAGGAGGAACCAAACGGCAGCCATCTCTATGTTCTACCACACTCCTAATGAGACTATCACTTGCTGGACATGAGGCCCAAAACAGAACCAAGGACTGTGCAGATGTGTGCTGGCGAGGAAGTAAGAAGGCCGATTCCACGAACCTGTTGGTGTTGGTGAGTTTCTGATCACAGGACTGTTCCGCCGTCCTCTTGTTGCCGGAAAGATCTCGGCCACCACTACCTGTGTATGTGAAAAAATTCCCATGGTCCTGAAACAGACAAGAAGGCTGGGTGAACCCTCCGCAGAGGCCAAAAAGAGACTCCACTGAAAACCAACCCCCCGGGACGGCCACTTTCAAAGAAACAGAAAGTTAACAAGTGTTGGTGAGGATGTGGGGAAAGTGAAGCCCTTTGTAAATTGCGGGTGGGAAGGAAGAACTTCGAAGCGACTGCAGAAACAGTGATGTGTCCTCAAGAAACTAAACGGAGGGCCGGACGCGGTGGCTCACACCCGGAACCTCAGCATTTTGGGAGGCTGAGGCGGGAAGATCACTTGGGCTCAGGAGTTTGAGATCAGCCTGAGCAACATGGTGAAACCCCATCACCACAAAATAACACAAAAGTTAGCTGGGCGTGACGGTGTATGGCTGTAGTCCCGGCTTCTTGGGAGGCTGACCTGGGAGGATCACTGAAGCCCAGGAGTTCGAGACCAGCCTGGGCAACCTAAGGAGACCCCATCACTACATAAAAAAAAAAAAAAATACGAAGATGAGCTGGGGGTGGTGATGCACGCCTGCAGTCCCTTAGTCCCAGCTACTTGGGAGGCAGACGTGGGAGGATCACTAGAGCCCAGGAGGTAGTGGCTGTGGTGAGTTGTGATCACACCACTGCCCTCCAGCCAGTGACAGAGTAAGGCCCTGTCTCCAAAAAAAAAAAGATACTAAACATAGAATTATCATAGGACCCATTAATTCCATTTCTGGGTATACACCCAAAAGAACAAAAAACAAGCCGGCTGCAGTGGCTTACACCTGTAATCCCAACACTTTGGGAGGCCAAGGCAGACGAATCACATCGAGACCATCCTGGCTAACACGGTGAAACCCCAGCTCTACTAAAAATACAAAAAATTAGCCGGGTGTGGTGATGTGTGCCTATAATCCCAGCTATTTGGGAGGCCGAGGCAGGAGAATCGCTTGAACCTGGGGCACAGAGGTTGCAGTGAGCCGAGCTCACGCTACTGCACTCCAGCCTGGGCTACAAGAGCCAAACTCCATCTCAAAAAAAAAAAAAAGCAGGGGTAGGGGTGGGGAAGGAACCCTAGCGCCCACGGATAGACAGACAGATAAAAACAGTGTGGTCCCAAGGTCGTGAGTTCAAGACCAGCCTGGTCGAGATGGTGAAACCTCATCTCTACTAAAAATTACAAAAAAATTAGCCAGGCATGGTGGCACGTGCCTGTAGTCCCAGCTATTTAGGAGGCTAAGGCAGGAGATTTGCTTGAAGCCAGGAGGTAGAGGTTGCAGTGAGCCGAGATCGTGCCGCTGCACTCCAGGCTGGGTGACAGAGGGAGACCATCTCAAAAAGAAAAAGAAAAAGAAAAAAAAAAAAAAAGAAAGGAAAAACAGAGTGGTCCCTCCACACAGCAGAATAGGACTCGGACTCGGCTGTGTAACAAAAGGGAATCCTGACACATGCGCTAAGGTGGACAAAGCAAGGACGTCAGGCTGAGCGACAGAAGCCTGGTACAGGACGGCACATCCTGTGTGATTCCACTCCTAGGTCTCCAGAGTTGTCCGACTGACAGAGGGAGAAAGGATGGGGGGTGCCAGGGACTGGGAGGGGGCGGGGAGTGTTTCGTGGGGACGATGTCTCGTGGGGAAGGTGAGGAAGTTCTGGAGATGATGGTGGGGATGGTTGCATAGCAATGGGGATATACTTCATGCTGCTGGGAACTGAGCACTTAAAAATGGCTAGGATGGGAAATTTTGGTATATGTATTTTATCACTATCCAAAAAAAAAAAAAAAATAGAGCAACCCTCCTCACCCCTCCCCGACGCGCACGCTCACCACGTCATCCTCGTAGCCCCCGGCCAGGACGAGGGAGTACGCTCCGTCGTTGCTCCGGCCGTGAATGCCGGCCACGTGGGGCCGATGGACGCCCGACTCGCTGACCTGAGGATGCCACCAAGACACACATGGCGTCCTCTGCAATGTTGCTTCCGAGAAGCTCCACCCGCCCTTCTCCTCCTCCTGCCCCGAGGAGCCAGTGGTCTCACTCTTACGCCAAACGCGTCAGGCCTGCGGGCCACCTACTGCATGTGTTGCTCGGCCAGAGACAGCCGGAGTTTGAGCCGCACCATGACAACAGCTGGCGTGAATTCCAGCCCCATCACATGTGCGTGGGGCGGCCTCACTGCTGATCTCTCATGCACCGCACATCAGCTTCTAGAAAGTGGGGGTGATGTGGCTGGGCACAGTGGCTCATGCCTGTAATCCCAGCACTGTGGGAAGCCAAGGTAGGTGGATCACTTGAGGTCAGGAGTTCAAGACCAGCCTGGCCAACAAGGTAAAACCCCGTCTCTACTAAGAACACAAAAACTGGCCAGGCGAAGTGATGAGTGTCTGAGATCCCAGCTACTGGGAAGCGGAGACAGGAGAATCGCTAGAACCCAGAGAGGAAGGTTGCAGCGAGCCAAGATTATACCACTATACTCCAGCCTGGGCAACAAGAGTAAGACTTCATCTCAAAAAGAAAACTGGCCAGGCATGGTAGCTCACACCTATAGTCCCAGGACTTCGGGAGGCTGAGGCAGGCAGATCACAAAGTCAAGAGATTGAAACCATCCTGGCCAATATGGTGAAACCCCGTCTCTACTAAAAATACAAAAATCAGCGGGCATGGTGGCGGGTGCCTGTAATCCCAGCTATTCAGGAGGCTGAGGCAGGAGAATCACTTGAACCCAGGAGGTGGAGGTTGCAGTGAGCTGAGATTGCACCACTGCACTCCAGCCTGGGGGACAGAGCAAGACTCCGTCTCAAGAAAAAAAAAAAGAAAGAAAGAAAAAAGAAAAGTGGAATGACGAGTATCTGCTGGCAGGACTGAGTTTTAAATGAGGTTTTGATATAAAAGCCGGCTTTCACTAGGCAGGGGGAGGCCCAGCCTGCCACTCACTTCACAAGACGCCCCGAGAGGCCCTGGCCTGAGCATAGGACCCGGGCTGGCTGCTGAGCATGGGAAATACAGGGCTGTGCTGGGAGCTCAGTGCGTCTCACGCAGGGACAATCCTGCCTCCCAGGGGACACTCAGACTTCTCCAGACGTTTCTGGTTGTCAGGACTTGGGAGAACATGGAGTGGGTGGGGCCAGGGACGCTGCTCAGCACCCCGAAGTGCCCAGGACGGCCCCACCCAACACAACCATCTGGCTCCAACGTCCCTAGTGCTGAAGTGTCTTGTCTGCCATGACACACGGCCCACCGTTGACGGCAGCCAGCACCGTCAACGCCCAGTCACAGACGGGGGCCGCCCCAGTCACAGATCACAACCAGGGCTGAGACAGGTCCCTTTCGGCAGATGCCACCTCCTCCCTGGAACAGGCGCTTTGGAAATGACCCGACACGCCTCTGAGCAGAGGAGCACGGGTCCCCGCCCCCGAGGAGTGATTTCAGGTCCCTGGTGAGTAAACCCAGATGTGCAGGCTTTCCGCACCCTTCCTCGGGCAGCTGAGGCACCGCTGCAATCCCATAACCACCCGGAACCCTGGCTGGCCAAGGCCAGGAGAAACTGCCCCAGAAAAGCAGGAGGAGCCCTGGGATGCTGCAGGTACCTGGACACGGAACCGCCACATGGTGCCCACGGGGATGCCCGGGATGGGTCCGTAGTGGTTGGACGGGACGATGGTGCACTCCTTGGTGCGGCCCACACACGCCATGCCCTGTCCGAGTCACAGACACAAAGGAATGACAGCGTGAGCCCTGGCAGGCAGGGAGGGGCACCGGGCGCGTGGGGAGGAGGACCCGCCTCACCTTGCCCCAGTCCCGCTGTGAGGACGATGTGGCCGACGCCATCTTCGCCTTCTTTTTGCTCTCTCTCAGCCTCTCGCCCGCCAGCACCACCTCACTGGCGTCATTCCGGCACTCGGGGCAGTACCTGTGAGGTCGGGATTGTCACTGCCCACACCCAGCCTGGCAGACATCCCAGCCAACCAGTGCCCTCTGCCCACACACCACAGACATGGCTGTCCCTGCCTGGCACCATTACCATCCTGCCTTGTCCACATCACAGTCCACTTGGTACATGAGGCCATTTACATTTAAATTCATTCTAACTAGGCTGGGCGTGGTGGCTCACGCCTGTAATCCAAGCACTTTGGAAACCAAGGCGGGCGGATCACCTGAGGTCGGGAGTTCAAGACCAGCCTGACCAACATAGTGAAACCCCGTCTTGATATTAAAAAAAAAGGATAAAAAAAAATAAATTCATTCTAACTAGGCCGGGCACAGTGACCCACGCCTTGATCACGGCACTCTGGAAGGCTGAGGTGGGTGGATCATCTGAGGTCAGAAGTTCAAGACCAGACTGCCCAACATGGTGAAACCCCATGTCTACTAAAAATATAAAAGTTAGCCGGGCACGGTGGTGGGCACCTGTAATCCTAGCTACCGGGGAGGCTGAGGCAGAGGTTGCAGCGAGCCGAGATCCCACCACTACACTCCAGCCTGGGCCACAGAGCAAGACTCCATCTCAAAAAAATAAAATAAAATAAAAAAAACGAAAGAAAGAAAAAGCAGGTTCTCCGTGGGTCTTCCACTGAGAATTCCATGGATCTTCTAACAGTGAGAGAGAACACGGCGTGGGACGTGGGAAAGCCACCGGCAGCTTCCACAGGTGCCTTCTCACCGCTGTGGACTCAGTTTCCCCATCTCCACGATAGGGCGCAGGGCGACAACAGTACCTACTCCTGCGCTGGAGGAAGAAATGACCACGAACAGACACAGGTCCCCAGACCTGAGCCTAGCGCGTCGCCTCCTCCCCATCCACGTTTGTAGTTATCATCACGTGCGCCAGGAACACAGTGGCTTTGAGACCGCCTCTCAAACAAGCTGTGAAGCCCTCTGCACTCTGTTCCCGGTCCAGCCAGAGGTCTCGCCCACTCACGGAACATGGGGAGATTTCCTCATCCCCTTTTTCCTTCTTTAAAGAAATAGGATCTCATTCTCATCACCCAGGCTGGAGTGCGGTGGCGTAATCACAGCTCACTGCAGCCTCAACCTCCTGGGCTCCAGCAAGCCTCCTACCTCTGCTTCCAAAGTGGCTAGGACCACAGGTGAGCACCACCACACCCAGCAAGTTTTCTCACATTTTTTGTAGAAATGGGATCTCCAGGCTGGGCGTGGTGGCTCACATCTGTAATCCCAGCACCTTGGGAGGCTGAGGCAGGCAGATCACTTGAGGTCAGAAATTTGACACCATCCTGGCCAACATGGTGAAACCCCATCTCTACTAAAAATACAAAAATTAGCCAGGCGTGGTAGCGGGTGCCTGTAGTCCCAGCTACCCAGGAGACTGAGGCAGGAGAATCGCTTGAACCTGGGAGTCAGAGGTTGCAGTGAGCCGAGATCGCGCCACTGCATTCCAACCTGGGCAACAGAGTGAGACTATCTAAAAAACAAACAAAAAAAATGAAAACAAACAGGGTCTCCCTATGTTGCTCAGGCTGGTCTTGAACCCCAGGGTTCCAGCGATCCTCCTGCCTTGGCCTCCCGAAGCACTGGGATTGCACGTGTGAGCCCCCCTGCCCACCCCTCGCCTGTTTCTTCTCACTGCCCCTCTAGGGGTTTGTGGAAGGCGATGGGGTCTCCCCGCACCGGGCAGGGCTGCACTCACCACTCGTCCTCGCTGGGAATGCTGCTGAGGGGCGGCTGCAGGCAGTAGATGTGGAAGGCCATGTCACACTCGTCACACATGAGCTGCTTGTCGGGGTCCTGCCGGCCGCCACACAGGTGGCAGGCGCAGACCCGGCAGAGCCGGTTCACATCATCTTTGCAGTGCTTGCAGGACGGCCCGCTCTTCCCTGAGCACGGGGCGGCAGGGTCAGCTCTGGCGGGGCCCGGCCAAGCCAGAGGCGGGACAGGAGCCCCTGCCCCGCGCCCACCTCAGAAGACGGGGAAAGGCGGGCTCACAACTCACGTCTCATGGGATTGTCGACCATGGGACTCCCTTCGCCGGGACGCTCGATCTTGAAGACTTCATCCACGAAAATGATCCGACAGTCGTTCAGAGAATCATCCCTGCAAGGAATGAGGGCGCTGGAACATTCCGGCTGCCTGACCCCGCCGAGGCCTCTACACCTACCCTCGGGGCGCCTGAACACCACTGGTCCTCAGGACATTGGATGGGAGGCTTCTAGGAGCCTGGGGCATCAGCTCAGCTACACCCCCTAGCAATCAAAGCGGCACGCATCAGAAGCAAGACCAAAACATGGAAACCAGAGTGTCACTGCAGGACACGCTGGAGAGAATGAGTTTAACCCTTGGGTGAGGAGAACCGATTTAACACGACCTGACAAGCAAGACTCATAAAGGTTGGCCAGGTACCGTGGTTCACGCCTGTAATCCCAGCACTTTAGGAGGCTGAGGCGGGCAGAACACCTGAGGTCAGGAGTTTAAGACCAGCCTGGCCAACATAGTGAAACCCTGTCTCTCCTAAAAATTCGAAAAGTAGCCGTGAGTGGTGGTGCACGCCTGTAATCCCAGCTACCTGGCAGGCTGAGGCAGGAGAATCACTTGAACCTGAGAGGCAGATGCTAAAGTGAGCCCAGATGGCGCCACTGTACTCCAGCCTGGGCGACAGAGGGAGATTCAGTCTCATCAAAAAGAAAAAAAAAAAAAAAAAAAAGGCAACGTTTGATCCAATGGCCTACATCAAAATACAAGAACTCCTGTGAGTGAAACTGACCCCCCGAGATCAATAAATCGACATCTCCATCAGCAACGTCTGAGGAAAACAGAATTTGAGCCGTGAACACACGCTGCATGTGTAATTCTAAATTTTCTAACAAGCACGTTTGAGTTAAACATGGGCGGAAGTAACTGGAATATGTCTCATGTAACGCAGTGTAGACAAAAGATTATGTCAACAGGGAACGAATATGAAACGTTATTAATGAGCTACTTTACATTCTTCTTCTGTGCCAGGTCTCTGAAAGCCCCTGTGTATTTTATGCTCACAGTCCATTCCAGGCCCTCCTGGCCACGTTTCAAGTCCGGCACATGTGGCTCGTGCCTCGTGGCTCTGGGACAGTGTGGGAACACATTGACCCGCCAGCTCACAGGTAGCACAGATGTCGGCAGCAAGTGACACCTACTGGACATCGATACAGTCTGGACAGAGCCGTTTGTACACCCTGGGACAAACGACCAGAATTCCTCAACAAATAAAGGGTTAGGGAAAAGGAGGCTGAGGCAGGAGGGTGGCCTTGGCCCAGGAGTTCAAGGCTGCAGTGAGCTATGATTACACCACCGAACTCTGTCTAGGTGAGAGAGCAAGACTCAATTTCCAAAAAAAAAAACATTCTTTGTTTTTTGAGACACAGCCTCTCTCTGTCACCCAGGCTTGAGTGCAGTGGCATGATCTCGGCTCACTGCAACCTCCGCCTCCTGGGTTGAAACAATTCTGCTTCAGCCTCCCAAGTAGCTGGGATTACAGGTGCCCGCCACCACACCCAGCTAATTTTTTTTTTTTTTTGAGACAGAGTTTTGCTCTTGTTACCCAGGCTGGAGTGTAGTGGCGCAATCTCGGCTCACCGCAACCTCTGCCTCCTGGGTTCAAGCCATTCTCCTGCCTCAGCCTCCCGAGTAGCTGAGACTACAGGCGTGCGCCACCATGCCCAGCTAATTTTTGTATTTTTAGTAGACAGGGTTTTACAATGTTGACCAGGATGGTCTCGATCTCTTGACCTCGTGATCCACCCACCTCAGTCTCCCAAAGTGCTGGGATTATAGGCGTGAGCCACCACGCCCGGCCTATTTTTTTGTATTTTTAGTAGAAATAGGGTTTCACCATGTTAGCTAGCTGGTCTCAAACTCCTGACAAAGTGATACACCAACTTCGGCCTCCCAAAGTGCTGGGATTACAAAAGCATGAGCCACCACACCCGGCCAAAAGAAACATATTCTAAGGCTGGGTGTAGTGTCTCATACTTATAATCCCAATATACCTTGGGAGGCTGAGGCAGGAGGATCACTTGAACTTCAAAGTTCAAGACCAATCTGGGCAACATAGAAAGACTCCCATCGCTACTAAAAAGAAAAAAACAAAAAAATTGCCAGGCATGGTGGTACACGCCTATGGTCCCAGCTACTTGGGAGGCTGAGGTGGGAGGACTGCTTGAGCCCAGCAGGTTGGGGCTACAGTGAGCTTAGAGCTTGTCACTGTACGCCAGACACAGAGCAAGACCCTATCAAAAAAAAAAAAAAAGAAGAAGAAAAAAAACCTGACCAAAACAAAACTGTCTTATGCAGCGTGCGATGGCTCAGGCTTATAGTCCCAGCACTTCGGGAGGCCGAGGCAGGTGGATCACCTGAGGTCAGGATCACTGGAACGCGGGAGGCAGAGGCTGCAGTGAGCTGAGGTCAGGCCACTGCACTCCAGCCTGGGCAACAGAGTGAGACTCTGCCTCAAAAAAAAAGAAATAAATAAAAATAACTGTCTTATTCTTGCTGTACAAATAAATGAGCAGGGAAAGGCCTAAGATCCTAGTAATAAAATTGGCAAAGATTCACAAAAATGAAGACAAAACACATAAATTACCAGTATCAGAATAAAACAGGGACCTCACTACATCCTCGGGCATCAGAGAATAAAGAAACACCAACGACTTGATGCTCAGAGAAACCGGCTAATTCCCCAAAACCCAGAAAGTACTTAAGCTCAACCACGGTGAAACAACCCAGACGGTCCTATAACCATCAAAGAAGTTCAATTCATAAAGGTTCCCCCAAAAGATGTCTCCAGATCTCCATGACCACTAAAGATTTTTTTTTTTTTAAGACAGAGTCTCGCCCTTTTGTCCAGGCTAGAGTACAATGGCACAATCATAGCTCAAGGCATCCTCCGCCTCCCGGGTTCAAGTGATTCTCCTGACTCAGCTCCCGAGTAGTTGGGACTGCGGGTGTACACCAGCATGCCCAGCTAATTTTTGTATTTTTAGTAGAGGCGGGGTTTCACCATGTTGGCCAGGATGGTCTCAAACTCCTGACCTCAAGTGATCTGTCTGCCTCGGCCTCTCAAACTGCTGGAATTACAGGCGTCCGCCACTCTGCCTGGACCATGATCTTATTAAAGAATTCTATGGGCCGGGCGCGGTGGCTCAAGCCTGTAATCCCAGCACTTTGGGAGGCCGAGACGGGTGGATCACGAGGTCAAGAGATCGAGACCATCCTGGTCAACATGGTGAAACCCCGTCTCTACTAATACAAAAAATTAGCTGGGCATGGTGGCGCGTGCCTGTAATCCCAGCTACTCAGGAGGCTGAGGCAGGAGAATTGCCTGAACCCAGGAGGCGGAGGTTGCGGTGAGCCGAGATCGCGCCATTGCACTCCAGCCTGGGTAACGAGCGAAACTCCGCCTCAAAAAAAAAAAAAAAAAAAAAAAGAATTCTATGAAGGCCGGGTGCAGTGGTTCACACCTGTAATCCCAGCACTTTGGGGAGGCCAAGGCAGGTAGATCCTGAGGTCAAGAGATCGAGACCATCCTGGCCATGGTGAAACCCCATCTCTACTAAAAATGCAAAAATTAGCCAGGCGTGGCGGCGTGCGCCTGTGGTCCCAGCTACTTGGGAGGCTGAGGCAGAAGAATCACTTGAACCCAGGAGGCAGAGGTTGCAGTGAGCCGAGATGGAGCCACTGCACTCCAGCCTGGCTGACAGAGCAAGACTCCATCTCAAAAAAAATTAGTCACCAGCATTTAAAAATCAGATTCTGGCCGGGCGCAGTGGCTCACGCCTGTAATCCCAGCACTTTGGGAGGCCGAGGCAGGCGGATCACGAGGTCAGGAGATCGAGACCACCCTGGCCAACATGCTGAAACCCCATCTCTACTAAAAATACAAAAATTAGCTGGGCGTGGTGGTGCGCGCCCGTAGTCCCAGCTACTCTGGAGGCTGAGACGGGAGAATTGCTTGAACCCGGGAGGCGGAGGTTGCGGTGAGCAGAGGTTGCGCCACTGCACTCCAGCCTGGTGCCTGTCGACAGAGCAAGACTCTGTCTCAAAAAAAAAAAAAAAAAATCAGATTCCATGTAGCAATCCAGATAGTTTCTCAGAAAACCTCAGGTTCAGAACTGCCCCTAGCAGAGAAAAAATGCCAGTTCCACACCACACCCTGGCACGTCCTGAAGACACAGACCCAGGAGGCTCCCGTAGCCCTGGCCACTCCTATCCCTGCCCTGCAGCTCACTGACCTCCCTGCCAGGCCACACATGTGCCATCAACGTCCCCACCCAGGACCTGTACTTGGCACACCGTTGCCCAGACACTCGGGTTTATAGACAATGTCACGGGCTATCACTCAGCCACAAAGGAAGGAAATTCTGACCAGGTTACGGCTCCATGCATCTCGGAGACATCACGCTCAGTGATGTCAGGGAGCAGATGCCCAAGGACAAACCCCGTGTGGTCCCATTCCTAGGCGGCGACCCGAGTCATCAGATTCACAGAGATGGAAGGTAGGATAGGGGGTGACCGGGGCTGGGGAGTGAGTGTTTCACAGGGTCAGAGTTTCAGTCTGGGAAGAAGAGAAAGTGCTGGAGATGGCTGCATAACAACATAAGCGCAATTAATGCCACTAAACTGTAGACTTAAACATGATTCAAATGGTCAATTTTCGGATGGGCGTGGTGACTCACACCTGTGATCCCAGCACATTGGGAGGCCAAGGTGGATGAATCACTTGAAGTGAGGAGCTCAAGACCAGCCTGGCCAACATGGTGAAACCCCGACTCTACTAAAAAAAAAAAAATACAAAAATTAGCAGGGTGTGGTAGCACACGCCGGTAATCTCAGCTACTTGGGAGGCTGAGGCAGGAGAATCACCTGAACCTGAGAGGCAGAGGCTGCACTGAGCCAAGATCAAGCCACTGTAATCCAGCCTGGGCGACTGAGGGAGACTATTTAAAAAAAAAAAAAATTCATGGAACAACTTCAAAGTAAAAAAAAAAAAAAAAAAAAGGCTGGGCACAGTGGCTCACGCCTGTAATCCCAGCACTTCAGGAGGTTGAGGCAGGCAGATGACGAGGTCAAGAGATCGAGACCATCCTGGCCAACATGGTGGAACCCCGTCTCTACTAAAAATACAAAAATTAGCTGGGCATGGTGGCGCGTGCCTGTAATCCCAGCTACTCAGGAGGCTGAGGCAGGAGAATCACTTGAACCTGGGATATGGAGGTTGCAGTGAGCCGAGATCGCGCCACTGCACTCCAGTCTGATGACAGAGTGAGACTGCGTCTCAAAAAAAAAGTACATTTTCTGTTACATACAGTTTATCACACACACATACACACACACACACACACACACACACACACACGAGGCAAGGAAGAACAGGGCTCGGCAAAACTTTTCTGCAAAGGGCCAGAAAGAAGTATTCTCAGCTTTGGAGGCAGAGTCTCTGTGGCAACTACGCAGCTCTGCCCTTATAACACAAAAAAGCAACCTCAGGCAGGAAGATGAAAACGGGCGTGGCTACGTCCCAATCAAACTTTATTTGTCCCAGCAGAGGCCCGGAGTGGGCCCGTGGACGGCAGTTTGCCTCTCCTAAACCATGTGGTTTGATGTGTATGTTTATGAACAGAACGTTCCTGCAAAGTACTGGTTACGGTGGTGTCGCCAGAAAGGGGAACTGGGTGACCAGGTAAAGGAGGGAGAATCTTCACGTGTGGTCTTGGGTGCTTTCTGAAAGTTGACCAAGAAAATGGGACCTATTCACCAAATTTGAAACAAAAAGAGAAAAAGGAAGCTTGACAACTGTGCCTGTCAGGGACCGGGGGTGAGAAACGGTTCCCTGGGCAGAGGCACCCAAGGGCGCAGTTGGTTGGCCTTAGATCCTTAGCAGTGAGCAGAGCAAGGACTGGACGCCAGAGGGGAGGCAGGAAGGCCAGGCCGGAGGCCAAGGGCCTGGCACACACAGCGCTGGCTAGACGGCTTCAGACCCACTCCCGGGACCCCGAAAGGGGCTGGGCAGCCGGGAAGCGAGGAAAGGAGAGAGGGAGGCCTCGCCCCGGGACTGCGAGGCTCACCCGAGCACCACGTTGGCGTAGAGTTCCCGCGCCGTCCTGGTCTCGCGCTTCCTGGAGATCTCCGCGTCGTACCAGAAGCCCCGCTCCTTGGGGTTGTCGGGGTTGTAGTTGAGCATGACCACCTGGCCCACCTCCAGGTCCTGCCACTTGATGATGGTCCGGGCGCGCGCTCGGACGTCCCTGGAGCTCATCTGGACCACGCCGTTCTCCGGGTAGCTGGGAGGAAAGCCCTGGCCTTAGATCCCACGGTAACACCAAGGCTGGTTCCCTCAAGGGGAAGCGAGCCGAGGTGGAGACAGCCGCTCACGACAGTGAGCAGAGGCCCCCTCCCAATGGGCTCATCTGCTGGTGTTGAGAGCACACAGCTATGTAAGGCATGCTCCAGGTACAGAATTGTTATGGGTTGCCCATGCCCCTGCAAAGAGGGATGTTTAAGCCCTGATCCCCAGCACCCACAAAGAGGACCGTTTTTGAAAACGGGGTTGCTGTAGGTAGAACCTTTGTAGATGAAATCGTATCACACTAGATCACACTGCAGCAGGGTGGACCCCAATCCAACAGGACTGGTGTCTTTAGAACAAGAGGAGAGGCCAGGCGTGGTGGCTCACGCCTGTAATTCCAATGTTTTGGGAGGTTGAGGCAGGTGGATCACCTGAGGTCAAGTTCGAGACCAGCCTGACCAACACAGCAAAAACCCATCTCTACTAAAAATACAAAAATTAGCCAGGCATGGTGGCGGGTGCCTGTAATCCCAGCTGAGGCAGGAGAATCATTTGAACCTGGGAGGCAGAGGTTACAGTGAGCCAAGATCTCGCCACTGCACTTCAGTCTGGGCAACCAAGAGAGACTGTCTCAAAAAATTAAAATCAAAATTAAAATTAAATTAAAAATACAAAATTTAGCCAAGCGTGGTGGTGGGCGCCTGTAGTCCCAGTTACTCAGAAGGCTGAGGCAGGAGAATCCCTTGAACCCGGGAGGCGGAGGTTGCCATGAGCCGAGATCGCGCCACTGCACTCCAGCCTGGCGACAGAGTGAAAGTGCCCAGTAAACACTTGTGTAAGGACTGAAGATGGAAGTCAGGTTGGGACGAGAGAGAGATGACAAACCCGGAAGAAGGAATAAAACAGAAAATCTGGGCCGGGCACATGGCTCACGCCTGTAATCCCAGCACTTTGGGAGGCCGAGGCGGGCGGATCACGAGGTCAGGAGATTGAGACCATCCTGGTTACACAGTGAAACCCCGTCTCTACTAAAAATACAAAAAAAAAAAAAACTGCTGGGCGTGGTGGCGTGCACCTGTAGTCCCATCTACTCAGGAGACTGAGGCAGGAGAACTGCTTGAACCCGGGAGGTGGAGGTTGCAGTGAGCCAGGATAGCGCTACTGCACTCCAGCCTGGGCAACAGAGTGAGACTTCATCTCACATTAAAAGAAAAAAAAAAAACCACTAGAAAAACTGATGGGGTGGCAGTGTTAACAGCTGAGCAGAGCAGACCCCTCCGAGGAGACGCAGGAGGGGGCAGCCAGCTTCGGGTCCCCAGGCTGGTCCCTGAGTGGGCAGCCTTGTGTGCCATTCAGAAACACGAGGGTGGGGCCCCAGACCCTGATTGCCATCTCAAGACAGTGCCGGGCTCTGGCCTGAACACCCGCAGCCAAGGCCGCGCGCCACAGACCCCGAGTGCCCAGGCCCGCCCCCCGCAGGACTCACTCGTCGTATTTCACGTGGTAAATCACGTCCTCCTCCAGCGCCGGGCTGGCCGTGGAGCTGCAGGGCTCATCCTGGGAGGCGGCCTTCCGCGTCACTCTGACCACTTGCGCCTCAAACCACGCCCCCATGTTTGTGTCCCGAGCATCGACGTACTCGTTGACCTGCAGGGAACGAGGGGACGCTGGCATCCCCCTTGGTCCTCGGACGCTGGGATGCTCCGGAACCGGGGTTCACACTCGAATGCCCACAGCAGGGTCTCTCTTCCAGGCCGGGAACCACCGCCCATGAGAAACCCGGCTCAGCATGGATGACAGGGGTGTGGGGCTGGGGGCATGGACCATCTTAACAAAGGCCCCTGCTACTCAGCTTCAGCCACAGCTGCTGGGAGGCTCTGAGACACCAGAGCCGCCCATTTGTCAAGAGAAGCTGGAAATCCAGGCCGGGCGTGGTGGCTCACACCTGGAATCCCAGCACTCTGGGAGGCCGAGGCATGGGGATCGTTTGAGCCCCGAATTCAAGACAAGCCTGGGCAGTAAGACCCTGTGTTTGCTAAAAAATAAAACAGACTGGGTGCCGTGGCTCACAATAATCCCAACACTTTGGCAGCCTTAGGTGGAAGGATCACTTGAGGCCAGGAGTTCCAGACTAGCCTGGCCAACATGGTGAAATCCTGTCTCAACAAAAAATACGAAAATTAGCGGGGTATGGTGGCGCACGCCTGCAAGTCCAGCTACTCAGGAGGCTGAGACACAAGAATTGTTTGAACTTGGGAGGTGGAGGTTGCAGTAAGCCAAGGCTGCACCACTGCACTCCAGCCTGGGAGAGAGAGTGAGACTGTGTATTAAAAAATAAAATAGGCCGGGCACGGTGGCTCAAGCCTGTAATCCCAGCACTTTGGGAGGCCGAGGTGGGCGGATCACGAGGTCAAGAGATCGAGACCATCCTGGCCAAAGTGGTGAAACCCTGTCTCTACTCAAAATACAAAAATTAACTGGGCGTGGTGGTGCGTGCCTGTAGTCCCAGCTACTCGGGAGGCTGAGGCAGGAGAATTGCTTGAACCCGGGAGGCGGAGGTTGCAGTGAGCCGAGATGGCACCATTGCACTCCAGCCTGGCACCTGGCGACACAGTGAGACTCTGTCTCAAAAAAAAAATAAATAAATAAATAAATAAAATAAAATAGGGACAGGTGCAGTGGCTCACACCTGTAATCTCAGCACTTTGGGAGGTCGGGGTGGGCAGATCATGAGGTCAGGAGTTCGAGACCAGCCTGGCCAACATGGTGAAACCCCGTCTCTACTAAAAATACAAAAAATTGGCTGGGTATCGTGGTGCACACCTGTAATCCTAGCTACTAGGGAAGCTGAGGCAAGAGACTCACTTGAATCCGAGGGGCGGAGGTTGTAGTGAGCCAAGGTCCCACCACTGCACTCCAGCCTCGATGATAGAGCAAGACTCCATCTCAGAAAAAAAATAATAAAGTAAAATAAATAAAATAAAATAGGGCCAGGCGCGGTGGCTCACGCCTGTAATCCTAGCACATTGGGAGGCCAAGGCAGGCGGATCACGAGATCAAGAGATTGAGACCATCCTGGCCAACATAGTAAAACCCCATCTCTACTAAAAATACTAAAAAATTAGCTGGGCGTGGTGGTGTTCGCCTGTAGTCTCAGCTACTCTGAAAGCTGAGGCAGGAGGATTGCTTGAACCCAGGAGGCGGAGGTTGCAGTGAGTTGAGGTCGTGCCACTGCACTCCAGCCTGGTGCCTGGTGACAGAGTGAGACTCTGTCTCAAAATAAATTAAAAAATAAATTGAAATAAAATAGGGCAGGCGTGGAGGCTCACACATGTAATCCCAACACTTTGGGAGGCCCAGGCAGGAGGATCACAAGGTCAGGAGATCGAGACCATCCTGGCCAACGTGGTAAAACCCCGTCTCTACTAAAAATACAAAAATGAGCCAAGCATGGTGTCATGTGCCTGTAATCCCAGCTACTCGGAAGGCTGAGGCAGAAGAATCACTTGAACCCGGGAGGCAGAGGTTACAGTGAGCCAAGATCACGCCACTGCACTCCAGCCTGGGCAACAGAGCAAGACTCAGTCTCTAAATAAATAAATAAACAAATAAATAAAATCAGCTGGGCATGGTGGCACACGCCTATAATGCCAGCTACTCAGGAGGCTGAGGTGGGAGGATCACTTGAGCCCAGGAGTTCAAGGCTGCAGTGAGCTGATTATACAACTGCACTCCAGGCTGGGTGACAAAGTGAGACCCTCTCAAAGAAAGAAAAAAAAGAAAAACGCTGGAAACCCAGGTCTTTCTGTGGCACCTCCTGATCTTAGGTAGGTGGTGGCAGCAATTCAGAAATGTCACAGGCACTGCAAGGTTCACAGAGAAGACATGTGCAGGCCCCCACACAGACTCTGCTCTGGGGGGGCCACAAAGGAATCCCAGGGTACCATGTCCCCCTCAAGGAACAAGCAGGAAACCACCCCTTGGCCATTCCTGCCCAGCCAGAGCTGGAGAGGGGTATGGGAAGCCCCTCTCATGGGCCCTGGGTACGCAAAGGCCAGAACGGCAGGGAGAACATCGACCCCAAAGGGGCTGCGGAGAAGAGGCTCACCTTGTACAGCCCCAGCTCCGTCTCATCCCACATGTCTTTGTCCGCCAGGCCTGCTTTGCTGTCCGTCTCAGCGGTCGCCTCGCCATGGGTGGAGGACTTGTCCGACTCACTCTGGCCCAGGCAGCACCCGGAGTCGGTGTCAGAGAGCTCAGAGTCCCGCTCCTTGGCGCTGTGGGGGAGTATGAGGCTCTGGCGGACCAGGAGCTGAATGGTGTCGTTCAGGCGGACCTCATAGTCAAAGAGAGTGTGGCCATCCTCCATCTGCAGGGACATCAGAGGCAGAGGGTGTTCGGCCACCTAGCGCCAGGCAGGCATCTGTGGGTGCCAGTCATGAATCAAAGGCTGCGTCCCCGCCCTCGTAGGGGGGGACGATCTGCATCAAAGGGCCATGAGACCTGGGCCATGCCAGGGGGCAGTCCCGCTCACGAGTGGCACGGCAGTCCCTCCCGTCAGGCCCTGGGACCCTCTAGCGAAGGCTGCTGCTACCACCTGCAGGGTGCACCCAGGAGCACAAAAGATCATCGAGGGGACACCACGCACACACCGGGGTCTCGGGAGTTACTCCTCCTTCGTGTTTACAGCAGCTTTTGTGTGACAGTGAACATGTGTCACCTCCGTCCCTGGTTCTCAACCAAACACAATTCAGACCCCGGGGGACGCTGGGCCACGTCTGGAACATCTGTGGTTGTCCCCACTGGGGGAAGCCCCTGGCATGGAGTAGGTGGAGGCCAGGGTTGCCGCTCAGCACCCTGCAGTACCCAGGACGGCCCCACTGTCCAGTGCCCACAGGGAGAGACCCTGTCCCACCCAGACGGCAGGAGGCACGTGCCAGCATCATGAGCTTCCTGGGTAAGGCTCCAGCTCCAATCGCGTCCACCACGGCAGCTCCTCCGACCCTCAGCTCCACCCGTCCCCGTGAGAGCTTTTATCCTGATGCCCTCATCCCCTGGGGCCCGTCCTGAGCCTGGCTCCACAGCCTGGCCCCAGGTCTCCTGGCTCAGCAGGTGTACAAACAGGAGCTCATCACCTGAGCCCTACCTGGCGGACGGAGAAGCTGAGGCATTTTGTCGGAAGCCGCCCCTCCACGCTCCACCAGCACCCGACAAGGACCCCTCCTGGTGGTTTGCCATCTAGATGCCCCCCAAAAAACAAGTTCCTCTGCCCTGGCACCATGGACACTGGGGCCAGGTCCTGGATCATTCTCTGGGGTGGGGCCATCCTGGCCACCGTCCCAACCTGAGCAGCATCCCTGGCCTCCACCTACTCCACGCCAGGAACTCCCCAAACTTTTGACAACTACAGATGTCCCCAGACATCATCCAGTAGTATGGGGAGGGTATAAAAACCACCCTGGGTGAGAGCCCCTGGTTAGGGATTCCACAGGTCCCCAAGAGACTTTTTTTTGCGATGGAGTCTCACTCTGTCACCCAGGCTGGAGTGCAGTGGCGAGATCTCGGCTCACTGCAACCTCCACCTCCTGGGTTCAAGCGATTCTCCTGCCTCAGCCTCCCAAGTAGTTGGGACAACAGGCGCGCCATCATGCCCAGCTAATTTTTGTATTTTTAGTAGAGACGGGGTTTCACCATGTTGGCCAGGCTGGTCTCGATCTCTTGACCTCATGATCCACCCGCCTTGGCCTCCCAAAGTGCTGGGATTACAGGCGTGAGCCACCGCGCCCGGCTGAGACTCCTTATCCCATGATGCTCTGCCCTGCTAAGGTCCCAGGAAGCTGCACACATTGAAACCCACACACTGAGTGGGGAGGGAGAGAGAAGGCGAATCCCAGGAGCTGGGGGTCCCCCTGGTTTCTACCGCCTGCCCCGCCGTGAGTTTATCTTGCTGCCTGGTGTGAGCAGGATTGGACTCAGTTGGTCTCCATGCAATTAACACAGGTTTTTCAACCTTGGCATGGCTGAAATAAGGGCTGACCGCTCTGGGGTGGGGCAGGTCTCTCCCTTTGTGCGCTGGACAGTGGGGCCATCCTGGGCACTGCAGAGGGTTGAGCAGCATCCCTGGCGTCCACCAAGTCATTACAACCACAGATGTCCCCCAGACATCACCATGTGGCTGTTTCAGAAGGAGTATCCTTAGGCAAAGGGAGGAGAGAGACAGACAGGGAATGTCAGCTCTTCCTCCTCCTGCCCCTTGGGGTTCCAAGGCCTGAGGGCTGTTCATATGCAAACTGCGTCGGGGTCACGGTGAAGGCCAAGGCCCTTCTCTGCAGGCTTTCTTTCTTTGCTCACCATTAACCTAAGAACCTGATAAAGGCTGACTCCTCTTTTCCAGAAAAAAATTTCTTTTTCTTTTTGAGATGGAGTCTCACTCTGTCTTCCAGGCTGGAGTGCAGTGGTGCCATCTCAGCTCACTGCGACCTCCGTCTCCCGGGTTCAAGTGATTCTTGTGTCTCAGCCACCTGAGCAGCTGGGACTACAGGCATGAGCTACCATGTCTGGCTTATTTTTTTTTGTTTTTGATAGAGACGGGTTCGCCGTGTTGGCCAGGCTGCTCTCAAACTCCTAAGCTGAAGGGATCCACCCATCTCGGCCTCCCAAAGAGCTGGGATTACTTCACAAGCACGAGCCACTGTACCTGGCTTGATTTTTTTTTTTTTTTTTTTTTTTTTTTTTGAGAAACAATCTCACTGTTGCCCAGGATGGAGAGCACTGACACAATCACAGCTCACTGCAGCCTCGAACCCCGGGCTCAAGCGATCCTCCTGCCTCAGACTCTTGAGTAGGTGGGACCACAGACACACATCACTCACCCATGCCCAGCTAATTTTTTGTAGAGATGGGGTCCGGCTGTGTTGCCCAGGCTGGTTTTGAACTCTTGGGCTCAGCCAAGCAATCCCCCAGCTTCAGAAAAACCCATTTGAACACGTACACACCCACCCACCTGTAGCTACAACGGTTTCAAGGGCTGCTCCGAAACCCACCGTGGACGTCGAGAACCCACCAACACCTGCTTCAGCCCCTCTGTTCTCCCAGCGAGCAATGAGTGCCTCCAACATGCTGGGCACTGCCCGGGTGCCATGAGGTGGCTCAGGGCCCGCTCTCCAACACAGAGCAGCTGGCTTCAGGGAGAGGTGACACAGATGGATAGGAAGAGGCACCTCAACCTGTCCACGCATGTTCACACGGCGTCACTCACAACAAGGGTGGAAGCAACCCAGGTGTCCATCAACGGGTAGGTGCATCGGCACAACGTGGCCATTCAAATACGACTCAGGCCGGGCCCGGGGCTCACGCCTGTCACCCCAGCACTTTGGGAGGCCAAGGAGGGCGGATCACCTGAGATCAGGAGGGTGAGACCAGCCTGGCCAACATGGTAAAACTCCATCTTTACTAAAAATGCAAGAATTAACTGGGCTTGGTGGTTCATGCCTGTAATCTTAGTTACGCCAGAGGCTGAGGCAGGAGAATCGCTTGAACCTGGGAGGCAGAGGTTGCAGTGAGCAGACATCGCACCATTACACTTGGCCTGGACAACAGACCCTGTCTTAAAAAATAAAATAAGCCGGCCGGGTGCGGTGGCTTACGCCTGTAATCTTAGCACTTTGGGAGGCCGAGGTGGGTGGATCACCTGAGGTCAGGAGTTCAAGACCAGCCTGGCCATCATGGTGAAACCCCATCTTAATAAATAAATAAATAAATAAATAAATAAATAAATAAAATAAGCCAAAATAAAAAATAAAATAAATAAATTAATAATAAATAAATAAAATAAGCCAGGTGTGGTGGCTCCTGCCCATAATCCCAGCACTTTGGGAGGCCGAGGCAAGTGGATCACCTGAGGTCAGGAGTTTAAGACCAGCCTGACCAACATGGAAAAACCCCATCTATACTAAAAATACAAAATTATCCGGGTGTGGTGGCACATGCCTATAATCCCAGCTACTCGGGAGGCTGAGGCCGGAGAACTGCTTGAATCCAGGAGGCAGAGGTGGCAGTGAGCCGAGATTGAGCCACTGCACTCCAGCCTGGGCAACAATAGGAAAACTCCGTCTCAAAATAAATAAATAAAATACGACTCAGCCATCAAAAGGAGCAAGGCTGTGACCCAGGCCACAGCGTGCATGCACCTTGAGGACGTCACGCTCAATGAGAAACGCCAGACACCAAAGGCCACGCGGTGCGTGATCCCATTTTTATGAAATTTCCAGGACAGGCCAAGTCAGAGGCAGGATGGGGATTTCAGGGTTCCAGGGGCCGCGGGAAGGGAAGCAGAAAAACAGGGCAGTAGCTGCAACAGGGTGCAGGGTCTTTTCAAGGTGACCGAAGGTTTTAAAATAGACTGCAGTGATGATGACACAACGAGGAATGCGCCCGATCTGTACACTGTCACTGGGTGAACTGCCAGGATATAATAAAGCTGTTATTTAAAACATGAAGCAGGTCGGGCGTGGCGGCTCACGCCTGAATCCCCGAACCTTGGGAGGCCAAGGCAGGCAAATCACAAGGTCAGAAAATTGAGACCATCCTAACAAGGTAAAACCCGTTCTCTACTAAAAACAAAAAAATTAGCCATGTGTGGTGGCACAGGCCTGTAATCCCAGCTACTCAGGAAGCTGATGGGGGAGAATCGCTTGAACTCAGAAGGCGGAGGGTGCAGTGAGCCGAGATAGCGCCACTGCCCTTCAGCCTGGGTGACAGGGTGAGACCTTGTCTCAAAAAATAAAAAGAAAATAAAGTTTATTCATTTGTTTAAAAAGAGGCTGGGCACAGTGGCTTACTCTGTAATCCCAGCATTTGGGGAGGATGAGATGGGCAGATCACCTGAGGCCAGGAGTTCCAGACCAGCCTGGGCAACATCACCAAACCCTGTCTCTATTAAAAGTACAAAAATTAGCCAAGTGTGGTGGTGGGTGCCTCTAATCCCAGCTACTCGAGAGGCTGAGGCAGGAGAATCACTTCAACCCGGGAGGCGGAGGTTGCAGTGAGCTAGGATCACACCACTGCACTCCACCCTGGGGACAGAACAAGACTCTGTCCTAAAAAAAAAAAAAAAAGGCCAAGCGCCCCAGCACTTTGGGAAACCAAGGGGGAGCAGATCACAAGGTCAGGAGTTCAAGATCAGCCTGGCCAATATGGTGAAACCCTGTCTCTACTAAACACACACACACACACACACACACACACACACACACACAAAACAATTAGCCGGGGTGGTGGCAGGTGCCTGTAATCCCAGCTACTTGAGAGGCTGAGGCAGGAGAACCGCTTGAACCTGGGAGGCGGAAATTGTAGTGAGCTGAGATCACGCCACTGCACTCCAGCCTGGGTGACAGAGTGAGTAAGACTCTGTCTCCAAAAAAAAAAAAAAAAAGTTGGGGGGAGACAAGTGCCCCCAGTATCACTGGGGTAGGGAGGGCAGCATGGGAAAAGCCACACGGCGCTCAGAGGAACGGACACGGCACTCATCTGCATCCGGGACCAGCCCGTCTGTGGCCGGGCACAACCCTCTTGCCAAAGCTGACATTTGGGGTGGGATCGATCTCTGGGGTGGGGCCACCCTGGGCCCTGCTGGGTGCTTAGCCTCTACCCACTCCACATGAGGAGCACCCAAGTCATGAATGTCGCCAGACATCTCCCAGGGTCCCCTGGAGGGCAGAATCACCCACAGCGAGCACCCAAGCTACAGCGGCCCTCACGTGAATCTGAAGGCCACGTGCGTGGAGGGGCAGCTGCTCACCCTGTGTTCATAGCAGCGTTATTTGCCAGAAACAGCCTAAGCAACCTGAGCGCCGGCCAGCAGAAGGGGCGGACAGGCCGCACTCACAGCTCAGCTGCACGGGGCAGCTAGGGGCAGCCGAGCAGAGGGGCTTCGGCGCACGCGGAGGGAAGGTGGCCCACTGCAGGGAACAGGAAATACAGTCCCAGCCCCACCCAGACAGAGGACAGTTTGGGCGCACAGCCATGGGTGAGGGGCGGCCTGGAGAGCAGGCAGCCAGCAGGGTGGCGGGGGCCAGGTGGGCCACAAACCAAGTGACCTGGACAGCGGAGGGCAGCAGGAGGGGCGGACGGAGGCAGGAGGGGGCCAGGCAGTCATACTGTCATGCTGGACTCAGACAGAGGCCAAGTGGAGGAGGAGAGGGACCAAGGAGGGGAGGCCGGGGTGGCAGAGCTGAGCAGGGAGGCAGGGCCGATGAGAACTGGCAGCGGGTGGGCACGGGGGCGAGGGCTGTGGACTGGGCAGCCAGGCTGGTGGGCAGCCCCTGACCTGCAGGAGCAGCTGAGGGAGCTAGGCCTGCACCACACCCTGTCCCCTCATGTCTGTTGCCAGGGACAGGCATCCATGCCACCTCACTGGGCCTGACCACCCACCCCCTCCATGACTCCAGCCCTTCTGGCACTGGAATGGTGAGGCAGAAGCACCCTGCTTAGATAGGCTACACAGGACACACAGGAAGGGTCTCCCAGTACAACTGTGTGAACAGGGGGGCCGGGCGCAGTGACTCACACCTGTAATCCCAGCACTTTGGGAAGCCGAAGCGCAGGAGGTCAGGGGTTCAAGACCAGCCTGACCAAGATGATGCAACCCTGTCTCTACTAAAAATACAAAAATTAGCCGGGCATGGTGGCAAGAGCCTGTAATCCCAGCTACTTGGGAGGCTGAAGCAGGAGAATCACTTCAACGTGGGCAGTAGTGGCGGTAGTGAGCCGAGATCTCACCACTGCACCACTGCACTCCAGCCTGGGCAACAGAGTGAGACTCCGTCTCAAAAAAGAGACAGGTGAACAGGGCAGGGAAGTGAACCTGGCCCAGGCTGGCACAAAGTCCTGACCCCACAACACAACTCACAAGCTGGCTAGGCTGCCTCCTGATGCCTGGAACTTTCCAGAAGAGCCCCAAAGCGGGCAGGAGGAAGCTTGCACAACCCGAAGCCGGGAGGAGGAAGCTTGGTTATTAAGTTCTGACTCCACAGGTGAGAGAGAACATGGTGAGTAAGGCAGTAATTGTTCTAAAGTTGTAAAGGGCCGGACACAATCCCAGCACTTGGGGAGGCCAAAGGCGGGTGGATCACCTGAGGTCAGGAGTTCAAGACCAGCCAGGCCAACATGGCAAAACCCTGTCTCTACTAAAAACACAAAGTTAGCTGGGCATGGTGACAGGCGCCTGTCTTCCCAGCTACTCGGGAGGCTGAGGCACAAGAATTGCTTGAACCCAGGAGGCAGAGTTTCCAGCGAGCTGAGATTGCACCACTGCATCCTAGCCTGGGCAACAGAGCAAGACTCCATCTCAAAAAATTAAAACAGGCCGGGCGTGGTGGCTCACTTTGGAGCCACCACGTAATCCAAGCACTTTGGAGGCCAAGGCGGGCAGATCACCTGAGGTCGGGAGTTTAAGACCAGCCTGACCAACATGGTGAAACCCCGTCTTAAAAAAAAAAGGAAAAAAATTAAAACAAATTAAATATAAAATATAAAATAAGATAGGGCCAGGTGCAGTGGCTCACACCTGGAATCCCAGCACTTTGGGAAGCCAAGGTGGGCAGATCACCTGAGGTCAGGAGTTCAAGATGAGCCTGGCCAACATGGTGAAACCCCATCTCTACTAAAAATACACAAATTTCCCAGGCATGGTGGCGGGGGCCTGTAATCCCAGCTACTTGGGAGGCTGACTCAAGAGAATCGTTTGAACCCAGGAGGCGGAGGCTGCAGTGAGCTGAGATCGTGCCACTGCACTCCAGCCTGCGTGACAGAGCAAGACTCACTCTCAAAAAAAAAAAAAAAATTAAAAATCACAAAATTAAAACACATGTACCCTCTGACTCAACTCCACTCCAAGGAATTGAGCCCATCACCCATGTGTGCCAAGATGTGGATGGAAGATGTTCACTGCAACTTTGTATCTAATGGCAAAAATAACCAAATAGCTCAGCAGCATGAATAAATTCGTAAATAAGTTACAGAATACCCAGATGAAAGGTCTTCCCCAAAGCCACTGCAAGAACTAGGGAATTACAGCGTCATTACTGGACCATCACAGAGCCATTAAATGAAAAACTCGTGGCTGTGTACAATAGTTCGCGCCTGTAATCCCTGCACTTTGGGAGGCTGAGGTGGGTGGATCAAGAGATCAGGAGTTCGAGACCAGCCTGGCCAAGATGGTGAAACCCCCGTCTCCACTAAAATTGCAAAAATTAGCCGGGTGCCTGTAGTCCCAGCTACTTGGGAGGCTGAGGCAGGAGAATGGCTTGAACCCCGGAGGTGGAGGTTGCAGTGAGCTGAGATCGCACCATCGCGCCCTCCAGCCCGGGTGACAGGGCGAGACTCAGTCTCAAAAAAAGAAAGGAAACTTAAGACTAAAAGCTTGCTGCACCCTCCGAGCTGCCCACTTCCTACCCTACCGCATCGTGCCATTCGGGGGCTCTCTTTCAGGGTTCAGAACGCTGCCTGGCGGCACGGCAGGGCAAAAACTCACTCCCACTGGGTTTCGGGAGTGTTGTTCTCCACTTGGCTTAGGGACAGGAACTTCGGGGATAGAAACCAGGCTTTTAGGGGCTCAGCAAGGACCATGTAAGCCTTGAACCAAGAGGGACCTACAGCAGGAAGCGAGTGTGCCTGCAGGGGCCTGACGAGACCTGGGGGGAAGGAAGTGAGCAACTGCTCTGCCTTCCTGGGGGGCAGCCACAGCTCCTGCTCGGCTCATCTCAGCGCCTCTGCGGCAACCCCAGGTGCAGCCACGACAGACAGACAGCGGGAGAGATGGGAGGAAGGAAAAACCGATGCGGGAGGATCCCAGACACGGCAGAGACGCAACCCACAGGTGTGGGGGCGGGGCGGCGGCGGCATGGACAGCACCTCGAGGGCATCCCAGCACACGGGACATGGGACGGGTGGAGGACTAGTGACAGCGGGACTCTGCCCTGCGACCCGGCCCGGCCACCGCTGAGGACAGACCCTAGAGGAGCACTTCAGGGGTCGGCGAGGTCAACATGATTGCCACAAAGACACCACCATCACTGTCGCTGCCACCTTCCCTTGTGGTCTCAGGAGGGCACGGGGCATCTTTGGAGGCTGCGTCACCAGGCACGGCTCCGCCATGTTGGCAGCTAAAAAAGGGAGCACGCGTGTCTTCCTGGGCTCTGAATTTCTCAGCTTTCCATTTATTTTAGTTTTTTTTTTTTTTTGAGACAGAGTCTCGCTCTGTCACCCAGGCTGGAGTTCAGTGGTACAATCTTGGCTCACTGCAGCCTCGACCTTCCAGGCTCAAGTGATCCTCCTACCTTGGCCTCCCGAGTAGCTGGAACCACAGGCATGCGCCACGACGCCCAGCTAATTTTTTTACTTTTTCGTAGAGATGGGGGTTCTTGCTATATGGCCCAGGCTGGTCTCGAACTCCCAACCTCAAGTGATCCTCTTACCTCGGCCTCCCAAAGTGCTGGGATTACAGGCATGAGCCACGGCGCCCAGCCTGTTTCTAAGACAGTAATATCCAACAGAAGCCACACAGACACAGGCTCCTGGATCATTCTGGAAGATGTAAAGGGGTCCTGAGATCCATCTGAGTCCAAGAACCCCTGACCTGGAAAGACTTCAACACAGTGCTCTGGGGACCTGTTCCAGCACATTCCAGACGGAGGGAGAGATGGGAGGAAGGAAAACCTAGTTTCTCTCAAAACCCAGACATACCAACTGAAGCTGGAGTGAACATGCAATCTAATTGACCAACTATGTCCACGGGGACAATTCAGCCTGCACCTGTCTTGTTTTGGTTTTGTTGTTTTTGTTTTGAGATGGGAATCTCACTCTGTGGCCCAGGATGGAGTGCAGTGGCATAATCTCAGTTCACTGCAACCTCCGCCTCCCAGGTTCAAGCGATTCTCCTGCCTCGGCCTCCTGAGTAGCTGGGACTACAGACGCGCACCATCACATCTGGCTATTTTTGTAATTTTTAGAGATGTGGGGGTGGGTTTCACCATGTTGGCAGGCTGGTCTTGAACTCCTAACCTTAGGTGATCCACATGCCTCAGCCTCCCAAAGTACCAGGATTACAAGCATGAGCCACGCCCCCTGCCGTACCAGCTTTTATAAATCGAGCTTTATTGGAACAAAGCCACACCCACCCATTTACAGATTGTCTACAGCTGCTTTGGGGCCAGGACAGCAGCGGTGAGTAATCCTAACAGAGACCCCGCCCTCTACCGGGGAGCCTTCCTCAGGGAGGGATGCCACAGTGAGTGGGAGCTGGTGGCAGGGACCCTCCCTCCTGCAGCCAGAGGGGCAGGTCTCTGCGAGGGGGCCATGCAGCGGGGACACCCGAGGCATCACTGTGACAAGTGACCCTTCCAAGGCCGTTCCTGAGCCACCATTTCGACTAAGGCATCAGACTGATCTCGATACTGCCTTTGAGGAATGAAGTGTCGGGGGATATTTGTTGTTGTCATGCCTGGTAAGGAAAGGGTGCTCCTGGCATGAAGTGGGTGGAGGCCAGGGGTGCTGCTCAGCACCGTGCGGAGCCCGGGACGGCCCCAGCCAGTGGATGATCTGGCCCCAAACACCCACAGTGCGAGTGGGAGAGACCCTCTGCTGAGTGATTTATTTCACTTTGACCGTGAGCCTGGCACGGGGCTCCCTCCACCCTTCACATCCATAACCTCACTAAATTCTCACTGTGCTGCACTGTGGTGGCCATCAGCCCTGTCTGAAATAAGATGGCGTGGGAGCTGGAGAGTCTCTGGTCAGGGACGCCGAACAGATGATGTATAGTGCAGGATGTTGTACCCGAGCAGGTTAAAGGCATCGCAGAGGACAGCTATTGTTATTCTGATGTGCAGCCAATTAAAAAAAAAGATTGGCCGGTCGCGGTGGCTCACACCTGTAATCCCAGCACTCTGGGAGGCCGAGGCGGGCAGATCACAAGGTCAAGAGATCGAGACCATCCTGACCAACACGGTGAAACCCCGTCTCTACTAAAATACAAAAACTAGCTGGGTGTGGTGGCACATGCCTGTAGTCTCATCTACTCGGGAGGCTGAGGCACGAGAATTGCTTGAACCCAGGAAGCAGAGGTTGCAGTGAGCCAAGATTGCGCCACTGCACTCCAGCCTGGCGCCTGGCGACAAAGCAAGACTCTGTCTAAAAAAAAAAAAAAAAAACATTGGGAGGTGCCGCAGATGGCTCTCTCGTTGCCTAGGTAGGGACCAACTGCCCCGATCAGCTCCCTGCCTTTCCGCCAATCAAGCGACATCACCGCCACCCTATTCAGACCAAGTGAGACCACCACAAGATCCCACATGTTCCGGGCAAACCCAACTCTCTTCTGCTCCGAGGTCTCCATCCACTTCACTGCAGACCTTGGGCCACTAGGCAAAGGTTTCTTTAAGCAGCAAAAAAATGATTATGAACACTCTAGAACATTCTTTTTTTTTTTTTTTTTTGAGACTGAGTTTCTCTCTTTCGCCCAGGCTGCAGCGCAATGGTGCGATCTCAGCTCATTGCAACCTCCACCTCCCCAGGTTCAAGCAATTCTCCTGCCTCAACCTCCCGAGTAGCTGGGATTACAGGCACGTAATCTACCGTGCCTGACTAATTTTTGTATTTTCAGTACAGACAGGGTTTCACCATGTTAGCCAGGCTGGTCCCAAACTCTTGATCTCAAGTGATCCACCTGCCTCGGCCTCCCAAAGTGCTAGGATTACAGGCATGAGCCACCACACCTAGCCCACTCTAGAACATTCTGTGAAGACAATAGCCCATTAGTGCCCACTGGGAACCTTGCTGCTTTCTATCACATTAGCCTGGGCGCCTGCAGACTTCAGGCGCTGGGAGGGGCTGCTCTGTGCCTCTGTCCCCACTTCCCGCTGCTGTCCGGACCTCCCTGCAGCCAGGTCCCTTACCCAGCCGTGAAAGTGGGGAAATTGCATCACCTCTCTGAGGCCCAGAAGACAGAAGCAACGACATGGTCTCTTCAAAGCTACATCGTGGGGAACAGCCACAGGGGAAGGGGACTAAGAGGCGGTCATGAAGGTTACATAGGAACATGGAATCTTTTCATAACTACCAGAGCTGACCTGGGAGACGCATTTCATGTTGAGAGCCCAGCCTCAGAAACTAAAGTCCCAGGTTCAAATCCCGGTTCCCTGTTCAGTCCCGCTGAGTTCCAGCAGGGCTAGGGCCAGGTGTCATCACTGCCGACATCCTGACAAAAGCACAATACACGTGGCTGAGCGCAGTGGTTCACACCTGTACTCCCAGCACCTTGAGAGGTCGAGGTAGGTGGATCACCTGAGGTCAGGAGTTTGAGACCAGCCTGGCCAACATGAGGAAACTCCATCTCTACTAAAAATACAAAACAATGAGCCGAGCGCGGTGGTGGCCGCCTGTAATCCCAGCTGCTCGGGAAGCTGAGGCAGGAGAATCGCTTGAACCTGGGAGGTGAAGGTTGCAGTGAGCTGAGGTCGAACAACTGCACTCCAGCCTGGGCAAGAACGAAATTCTGCCTCAAGAGAGAAAAAAAAAAAGCACAATGTTTGTGTCTAATTAACATAGGTGTTATACGTGTCCCTGTCATTGCCATGCTAAACTTAGAGATGTGGCAGACGTTATCGTACGAATCAAGTATATGTTACAGATGAAGGCAGACAAGGGTTTCGGGTTGCATGGGTGTAGACATTTGTCAAAATTATTCAAATGGTCTGCCTAACACCCATTTCCGTTTCACTGTACACAAAGTTTTTTTTTTTTTTTTTAATTTGAGATGGAGTTTCGCTCTTGTTGTCCAGGCTGGAGTGCAATGGCTCAATCTCGGCTCACCGTAACCTCCGCCTCCTGGGTTCGGGCAATTCTCCTGCCTCAGCCTCCTGAGTAGCTGGGATTACAGGCACGCGCCACCATGCCCAGCTAATATTTTGTATTTTTAGTAGAGACGGGTTTCACCATGTTGACCAGGATGGTCTCGATGTCTTGACCTCGTGATCCACCAGCCTCGGCCTCCCAAAGTGCTGGCGCGCCCGGCTGTATACAAAGTTTTTAGGCCAGACATGGAACCTCACGCCTGTTACCCCAACACTATGGGAGGCCGAGGCAGGAGGGTCACTTGACCCCATGAGACCACCCTAGGCAAGATAAGACCCCATCTCGCTGGGCGCGGCAGCTCACGCCTGTAATCCCAGCGCTTTGGGAGGCCGAGGCGGGCAGATCACTAGGTTAAGAGGTCAAGCCCATCCTAGCCAACATGGTGAAGCCATCTCTACTAAAAATACAAAAATTAGCTGGGCGTGGTGGCGTGCACCTGTAGTCCCAGCTACTTGGGAGGCTGAGGCAGGAGAATTGCTTGAACCCGGGAGGTGGAGGTTGCAGTGAGCTGAGATCGCGCCACTGCACTCCAGCCTGGCGCCTGGCAACACAGCAAGACTCTGTCTAAAAAAAAAAAAAAAAAAAGACCCCCATCTCCACAAAAGATACAAAGATTAGCCAGGCAAGGTAGTACATGCCTATAGTCCTAGCTACTCGGGAGGCTGAGGCTGGAGGACTGCTTGAGCCCAGGAGGTTGAGGCTGTAGTGAGCTGAGACTGTGCCACAACACCAGCCTGGGCAGAGTGAGATCCTGTCTCAAAAAGAAAAAAAAAAGTCAATGAGAATAGAACCAAAAACAAATACTGAACTCTAGTTACTGATGGCGTGGCTGCAGTCAGAAAGGGTAAGGTGGAGTGGCGTCTGCAATTTACTTTGAAATGCATCCTAACAGGATGGATTGATGGACAGAGGGCTTCAGGAGAAAACTCATACGTCAGAATGCCGATGGTGAAATCTACATGGCAGTTCTGTTTACGTGTTTTCCCTTTCCTGCATGGTTAAAATGCAAGAATTAAAATGCTAGCTCCGTGGCTGGCACAGAGTGGGTACTCAGCATCAGCCCCTCTCCTGGATTTGGGAGGTGAGAGTCCAACCCGCCATTGAGCTAAGCCATGAACTTAGCAGGTCCCAACTGAAATGAAGCCTCCTGTGCTGACCCAGTAGACCGAGCGGCAAATCAAAATCAGTTTGGAAGGCACAAAGGAAGCACGCATGGCAGGAGGAGGGAGAAAGCGCCAGGCGGAGCTCCTCGGTGGAGCCCGGCCCTGCCTCTCCCCTGCCTCTCCCTAGCACGCACACACGCGGCTGTACCGTCAGCTCCCCAAGTTCTCTGGACCGGGGTAGGCCAGGTTAACTCAGATTCTTAAGACTCAAGTCATCATGTCTCTTACGGGAAGAGGACTAAGGAAGGTCTCCTATGGCTCACAAGCCAAAGAAATTAATCATCAGGTCTCATCTGGAGTGAGCAAGCAGGAACCTCCCAGCCCCCAAAAAACCTGGCCTGGGGCGGTGTTTATTTTCCAACCTAGACACCAGATGGCAGCAGTACCCGGTTCAAAATCCAACAACACAGTGGGGTACATGCAGCCCAACTGACGACTTTTAATCCAGTTCCAGCCGTCTACACCCGTCCCCACCGTCCAACCAACTCCAGCTGACAGGACCCACACCTTCGATCACACCGTCTCATCCTGCCGGGAAACCACACACAGGAGGTGCCCACAGTCCCCCAACAAAGACATCAGCCAAAGTAGAACCGCCCCCCCGCAGGTGTCAATGGAGGAAGCATCCCAAATGTGGCAGCTATGAAATCGAAGGTGGCCATTTTAAACGCAACGAGGGGCTTGGGAAAGAACAGAGGGAGACATAGGCGGGCCGGCGGACCCCTCGGGGACCACACGCCCCAGGTCACCAGCAGCGGCAGCACAGCAGGCCCAGAGTGGCGGAAATTCCTGATTAGCAAGCGCCATCCCCAGACTCTGAATAAGCTAATCCAAATTTCTAGAAAAAACACTCTGGGGGTCTGACGCTTAACCGGCACAGGCTGTGAGCTATCAGTGGTAGATGTTTAAAAAAGAAAACCTGGTCCCTTCCGTCCTAGCTACGGGATGGGTCCTGGGCCCTTTCTTGAAAATTCCTCAGCCTTCCATCGGCCACCTCCAAAACTTCTTTCTCTAGCCATTATTTTGAAGGAGAGCTTTAAAAAAAAAAGAAGAAAGTTTAAAAGCCCTGAGTCTATAGATTCGAAGGCCAGCCGCCAGCCCAGCGTGTCAATCTGGAGCCCTGCCTTTGTTCCTTCCTCTCGCAGGCATTTGAGGTTTCTGTGGACTTCTTCCGGGAGAGGTGAAGTGGGACCGGACGAGGTTGCGGGGGGAGGTGAGGGGGAGAAAGTATCGGTGGTGGCTGCAGAGGCGCAGGGCCTGGACCAGGCATAGAACAAAGGTGCTGGCGGCGGGTGTACCTGTTTGCCTCTGTAGAACAGCCTCTGCAAGCCTGGCTCCACGTGGAACAGCTCCTGGATCTTCCGCCGCAGCTCCTCCACCTTGGTCAGCCTGGACAGCGAGTCCACCGTGTGGGTCTGCCTCCCGTCCATGGTCCGAACCTGGATCCACATGGTGTCGGCGCTGAGGGGAGGGACAGCAAAAACCCCAGATCAGTTTCACCAGCACCTCCAAGCCATGCCATGCTCTAAGGAGTTGGAGTGGCTTTTGTCCTATCTGTGGACACCAGGAAACTCCCAGGATGCCCTCCCAGTTTCCATATACAGCCAGACCCCGGCCAGGGCCAGACACAGTAAATAAAGGACTTAATGCATTAAGGACTAGCCAAGTGTTGAAAATTGAGGATGGAGGAGAATGAAAAGACGGAATTGAAAGGGAAGCAAAAGGGATCTCAGACCACCCAACCCAACCCACCCCTCCTTCCAGAGGAAAACACCCACGACCAGAGGAGGGAAGCCTGGGCCAAGTGGCCCAGTTTGTTCGTTTATTCATTCATTCATTGATTCATTCATTACTCGGATTCCTATTTACGGAAGAGGGAATCCCAAAAGTCCAGCGCGGACTGGAACTTCAGAAGTCCCGGGGGGAACTCAACCAAGTACGACTGAGAGGGAAGGATCCCACTCGAGACCCGCAGGCCCCGGGACCCCTCGGGTGCCCGCGCCCCCCCTCCTTACCGCCCCCCCCCGCGCGCGTGCACGACCGGGCCCGCCCCGCGGTGGCCATGGCAACCGGCCGCCCCGTCCCGTCCCCCCCACGCGCGCCCCGCGACTCACCTCGGCCCCCAATACCCCGTGGCTTGCCTTCTCTCGGACCCCAAACCCCCGGCGTCCCTCCCACACTCCCACCGGCCCGCGCGGGTCGCGCTATCGAGCCCACGCCCACCCCCGCGCGCCGGGACGACCGAGGGCCCCAGCTCGTCAAGTCCCGCCCCCCTTCACTTGAGCCGCCTCTTATTGGCTGCGCCGCACCCGGCCGCCCCGCCCCGCTCGCTCCCCATTGGCCCAGACGCGCCCGGGGAACTCAGGGCGCGCGAAATCGGGCTCGGGCGCGACAATTGAATCGCGGGGCACCCCGCGCGCAGGCGCGGAGCCTGACATCCTCCCCAGCCGCTCGCCGGGACCTCCCCCACCCGGCGCGCTCGACCCCCTGCCCCGCTCCGCTGGTCCCGGCTAGAGCCGGGTGTGTGCCGGGGAGCGACCCCCGAGCGTTAGGCGGAAGGGGAGGCCCTGGATCCCGGGACAGTGTGCGGGACCCGCGTGCGCCCGCGCTCGTAGCGCGGGAAAGTTTTGCAAAGCACCCGAGCCCCGTGTGCCCGGCCCGGGCTGGCACCCCGACCCGGCCCGCCCGCTCACCTCTCCAGTCACCGCGAACCCCTCGTCTGCCTGCGCGCCTGGCCCGGCTGGGGATGGTGATGGAGCCGCGTGCGTGGCCCGGACCCCGCGCGGACGTGCGTGCAACTCGAAGTGCCCGCTCAGCAAACGCTGCCCGCCGCGCTGCCAGCTGCTCTGATTTTTTTCCCGCGAAAACTCGGCATTTGGGAGTTGCGGGGCCGCAGGAGGCCGTGCCGGGGGCGGGCGCCTGCCTCCTGATTGGCCGGCGCAGTGGCGGGAAGCGAGAAAGAGGGTGGGGGGCGCCCCCGCCTCTGTCCACGGCGCCTCCGCCCAGCGGGCCGCGGCTCCGCCCAGTCCTGCGCGCTCTGCTGGGCGCGCCCAGCGGGCAAAGGGGCTGCGTGGCAGGGCCTGGTCACCCCCCGCACGTGGGTCCCCCTAGGAGCCTTGGGGACCCCCAGGGTACAGACGTCTTAAGTCCAAGTCCGTTCGCAGCCCCCCACTCAGGCACGCGTTGACCAGTAGGTCTAAGAAGGCCAGAATCAATGTGGAAATACTGCGAGGGAATGTGGGGGGCCCCTAGGAGACCACCTGCACCCTGATGGCTGGCCTGATCACCCCAAGCCCGACTGCCTGGCATCAGGTCCTGCCAACGCTCCCCACCCTACCCACCCGCAGGGCTTGTTTGCTGTCTTTTCCCGCCTCGTTTTCCCGCCTTCTCCGAGCAGTCCAGGCGGGCAGGGCTGCCCTGCCCCCTCCGCCCTGTCTATTCCACTCTGACCAGTCCTGGCGGGCACACGAGTCACCCGTGGCTGTACACGTACAAAGCAGCGGGACAGGTTGCTCAGAGCTGTGGGGCCCAGCAGTGTACATGGCAGACCCAGTTGGTGGTCTCAGGGAGGGAAAATTCCTATCTGGGGGAGACAGGCAAGAAATGAATCAATACATCAGATAATTTCAGACGATTCCTTATAAGAGAGAGGGACCAGCGGCCACGTGGAGGGGGGGCGGGGAGAGAGGATACTCTCTCACTGGGGCCACTGCGGTGGGCCTCTCGGAAGAGATGACATTTGAGCTGGGATGGGAGATGAGACTCCAAGGACAGATGGGTCTAGGAGGGAAGGTCAAACCCAGAGGCCGGAAAAGGCTTAGAGGTGTCCAGGGAGCAGGAAGGGGCTGCTGTGGTTGGGGCCGACTGAGCAAAGGGGAGGGGGAGCTGAGGTCAGAGGGGTGATATATAATACCTTGAAGGCCACAGGGGAGGACTTTGGTCTTTAGCTGGAGATCTGTGAGCAGAAAAACGTTGAGTTCCCACTTAGCTATTTATAACAGTTTCTTAAGCATCTATTAAGCCTCCTCTATCTGGTCAGCGGGACTTCAGCTGTGTCCCTACATACGAGACAGAATCATGACCCCCAAAGATAGGCGCCTGTAGACCCCCACGTCCTCAGCCCCAGGATCTGTGCCCAACACAGCTAAAAGGACTTTGCAATTTCGAAGGTGTGATTACGTTAATGATTTTGAGTTGGGGAGCGTCTCCTGGGAGATCCAGGTGGCCCCAGTGTTCTTAAGAGGTCCTAATAAGTGAAACAGGGATATGAAAAGGTCAAAGTCAAAGGTGATGGGAAAGTGGAAGCAGGCTTTGGAATGATCAGGTCAAGAGTCAAGAAAGCTGGGCAGCCTCGGGTGGCTAGAAAAAGCAGGAAACAGACACCTAGAGCCCGCTCTGCCCCTAAAATTTATTTCAGACTTCTCACCTCCCAAACTGTAAGATAAGAAATGTGTGGGCCGGGCATGATGGCTCACGCCTGGAATGCCAGCACTTTGGAAGGCCAAGGCGGGCAGATCGCTAGAGGTCAGGAGTTCCAGACCAGCCTGATCAACATGGTGAAACCCCTTCTGTACTAAAAATACAAAAATTAGCTGGGCATGGTGGTGTGTGCCTATCATCCCAAAAGATTGAGGCAGGAAAATCACTTGAACCCTGGAAGCGGAGGTTGCAGTGAGCTGAGATGGAGCCACTGTACTCCAGCCTGGGCAACAGAGTGAGACTGTCTACGAAAAAATTAATAAATATGTGGTTTCCAGCCACTGAGCTTGAGGTCCTTTGTCAGAGCAGCCTTGGGAAACTCCTGCATTCTAATCCACGATGTCCAAATGGTGCTACGTTCACTGTTTGCAACCTGAGTACACGATCAAGGCTACCGCACACAATCCCAGACCCTCAGCCATTGGCCAGGTAGAAACCACACCACAGGTGTGAGCAGGCCCACCTGAGGACGTGGGACGCCTGAGCCCCTCCAAAATGAAGGCACGTGCTACAGAAACCCAGCCTGTTTCCATCGGAGCATATTATCTGCTTGCAGCACTGTCGCAAAAACTCAACACGGCTGAAAGAGGAAATACGTTTTTCTTGTTCTTTTTGAGATGGAGTCTTGCTTTGGTCCCCAGCCTGAAGTGCGATGGTATGATCTTGGCTCACTGCAACCCCTACCTCCCGGGTTTAAGCGAAATTCTCCTGCCTCAGCCTCCTGAGTAGCTGACTGCAGGCGCCCGCCACCACGGCCGGCTAATTTTTTTAGTGTTTTTAGTAGAGACAGTTTCACCATATTGGCCAGGCTGGTCTCGAACTTCTGACCTTTGATCCACTTGCATCGGCCTCCCAAAGTGCTGGGATTACAGGCCTGAGCCATCTCGCCCGGCCTTCTTTTTCTTTTTTGAGACGAAGTGTTGCTTTGGTGTCCAGACTGGAGTGCAATGGCATGATCTTGGCTCACTGCAACCTCTGCCTCCCAGGTTCAAGCAATTATCCTGCCTCAGCCTCCTGAGTAGGTGGGACTGCAGGCGCATGCCACTACACCCAATTAATTTTTGTATTTTTAGTAGAGACAAGGTGTCACCATGTTGGCCAGGATGGTCTCAATCTCCTGACCTTGTAATCTGCCCGCCTCAGCCTCCCAGAGTGCTGGGATTACAGACGTGAGCCACCATGCCCAGCCTGTTTTTCTTTTCTTTTTCTTTTTCTTTTTTTTCCAAGATGGAGTTTCGGTCTTGTTGCCCAGGCTGGAGTGCAATGGTGCAATCTCTGCTCACTGCAACCTCTGTCTCCCAGGTTCAAGCAGTTTTCCTGCCTCAGCCTCCCGAGTAGCTGGAATTACAGGTGTCCGCCACCACAACCAGTTAATTTTTGTATTTTTATTAGAGATGGAGTTTCTCCATTTCAGTTAGGCTGGTCTCAAACTCCTTACCTCAGGTGATACCCCAGCCTCGGCCTCCAAAGGGCTGGGATTACAGGCATGAGCCACCACGCCTGGCCAGGGAATACATTTTCATGTACACGTGGTGAGGGGCACAGCCCAGGCACCTTGGCTAGCAGAAGTTAAACATCACAGAGGAGGTATCTAGCTCTCCTGCAGGAAAGATATTGAGGGTTGTTGATCGAGGGCTCCAGTTCCCTAATCACCTTGAGAAAGTCAAAATTTCTCAAATTTGCTCAGGTTAATAATTGCCCAGCTAGGTGCAGTGGCTCACACCTGTAATCTCAGCACTTTGGGAGGCCAAGGAAGGCTGATCTCTTGCGCCCGGGGAGTTCAAGACCAGCCTGGGCAACATAGTGAGACCCTGTCTCTAAAAAAAAATAAAAATAAATGAGCCAGGCATGGCGGTGTGCGCCTGTAGTTCCAGCTACTCAGGAGGCTGATGCAGAAGGATCTCTTGAGCCCAGAAGATCAAGGATGTAGTGAGCCATGATTGCACTACTGCACTCCAGCCTGTCTCAAAAAACAGTAATAATTGTTCAAGTGAATCATTTAAAAACATGAGTAACAAACTATTCCAGGCATCTCTGAAAAAAAGCTCACAAACTACTTAGAGCAGGGGTGTCCAATATTTTGGTTCCTCTGGGCCACACAAGAAGAATTGTCTTGGGCCACACATAAAATACACTAACACTAGCCAGGCACCGTGCCTCACACTTGTAATCCTAGCACTTTGGGAGGTCAAGATCGGCGGATCACGAGGTCAGGAGATCGAGACCATCCTGGCTAACACAGTGAAAATCCATCTCTACTAAAAATAGGCGTGTGGTGGTATGCGCCTATAGTCCCGGCTACTCAGGAGGCTGAGGCAGGAGAATCTCTTGAACTCTGGAGGTGGAGATTGCAGTGAGCCGAGATCACGCCACTGCACTCCAGCCTGGGCAACAGAGCGAGACTCTGTCTCAAAAAACATAACAAAACAAAAATTAGCCAGGCGTAGTGGCACGCACCTGTAGTCCCAGCTACTCAGGAGGCTGAGGCAGGAGAATCTCTTGAACTCTGGAGGTGGAGATTGCAGTGAGCTGAGCTTGGGCAACAAAAGTGAAACTCCGTCTTGAAAAAAAAAAAGAAAAAAATTGCACAAAAGTTTCGTAATGTTTTAAGAAAGTTGATGAATTTGTGTTGAGCCATATCCATCCTGGGCCACATGTGGCCGGTGGGTCGAGGGTTGGACAAGCTTGACTTAGGGAAACAAGATGTCAATACCACAAATGCCATCACATAAAATAAAGCAAGGTACAGCCAAGACAAGGAACGAGGCCTTCCAGGCTAGAGTATGGGTACTTCCTAGCACTTCCTATGATTCAACGTCCCTCCCTCTCAGGCACCAGCCCACATGCAAATCAGGTGCCAGGAATAACTGCTAGAGTCCAAAGGGCCTCAGTTTCCCTTTTGCAAAATGATACATTCTCAGAGGTCATTAAGTCATTCAACAAACTTTCATTAATCCCGCCCTACCCCTGGCGCCTGTCTGAGCCAGATCCTGCCTGGGTCACGCAGACATCGGTGAGCACAATGTTCACTTAGACAAAGTCTCACCCTGGAGGGACTTCCCATACAATGGGGGAGATGCAGGCATAAAGAGAAATGTCTGGGAGGCCAAGGCGGGCGGATCACCTGAGGTCAGGAGTTCGAGACCAGCCTGGCCAACATGGTGAAACCCCATTTCTACTAAATACAAAACATTAGCCGGGTGTGGTGGTGCATGCCTGTAATCCCAGCTACTTGGGAGGCTGAGGCAGGAGAATCGCTGGAACCCGGGAGGCGGAGGTTGCAGTGAGCTGAGGTGACACCACTGTACTACAGCCTGGGTGATACAGCAAGACTCCATCTCCAAAAAAAAAAAAGGAGAGAGAGAGAGAAATGTCAATCATACAGGGAGTTGTTGCTTCCTGATGGCGTCAATGTCCAAATTACGCACAGGATGCCCTGAAGTAACTTCAGTACACACCAGATTTCAGGTCCTGGCCATATCTGTATGTTTTTTCCAATAAGACCAATATAGGGCCGGTCACGGTGGCTCACGCCTGTAATCCCAGCACTTTGGGAGGCCAAGGCGGGTAGATCACGAGGTCAAGAGATCGAGACCATCCTGGTCAACATAGTGAAACCCCGTCTCTACTAAAAAATACAAAAAATTGGCTGGGCATGGTGGCGAGTGCCTGTAATCCCAGCTACTCAGGAGGCTGAGGCAGGAGAATTGCCTGAACCCAGGAGGCGGAGGTTGCGGTGAGCTGAGATCGTGCCATTGCACTCCAGCCTGGGTAACAAGAGCGAAACTCCGTCTCTTTAAAAAAAAAAAAAAAAATGACCAATATAAATGAAGAGTCTTTAAGATGAAAATGAGTGTGTATGCACCTGGGCAGGGTGGCTCACGAATGTAATCCCAATACTTTGGGAGGCCAAGGCAGGCAGATCACTTGAGGCCAGGAGTTTGAGACCAGCCTGGCCAACATGGTAAAACCCTGTCTCTACTAAAACTACAAAAATTAGCCAGGCATGGTGGCATGTGCCTGTAATCCCAGCTGCTTGGAAGATTGAGGCAGGAGAGTTGTTTGAACCCGGGAGGAGGAGGTTGCAGTGAGCCGAGATTGTGCCACTGCACTCTAGCCTGTCCGACAGAGCAAGACTCTGTCTCAAAAAATAATAATAATAAAAATTTAAAAAATAAAATACGGCGCCTATAATCCCAGCACTTTGGGAGGCTGAGGCGGGTGGATCACGAGGTCAAGAGATCGAGACCATCCTAGTCAACATGGTGAAACCCCGTCTCTACTAAAAATACAAAAAATTAGCTGGACATGGTGGCGCGTGCCTGTAATCCCAGCTACTCAGGAGGCTGAGGCAGGAGAATTGCCTGAACCTGGGAGGTAGAGGTTGCAGTGACCCAAGATTTGGCCACTGCACTCCAACCTGGGTGACAGGGTGAGACCATCTCAAAAAATAAATTAAAATAAATAAAAATACAAAAAAATTAGCCATGGGTGGCAGTGAGACTCCATTTCAAAAAAAAAAAAAAAAAAAAAAGAACCAGTGGGGACTACAAATTTCCCAAGCAACCACCCACCCTAACCAACAGGCTTGCCTCCCCTCCTGGCCATTGGGATCCCCACCTTCCCGGAACTCTGAGCTGAGTGATGTCATAGATAGATTACCTTTCTAGGGCCAAGGAACCGGAAATTTCAGGGACATGGGGGAGGGAGAGAGATGTTTCTCTACCGCCTCAACCCCCATGTCTGTGGTGAAATCGATCGAATTGGTGCTCCCCCAGGATGCAATCTACCTGGCCGGTTCCAGCATAAAAGGGCAGGTGATTTTAACCCTGAACAGCACCCTGGTGGACCCCATGGTCAAGGTGGAGCTCGTGGGAAGGGGTTACGTCGAGTGGAGTGAAGAAGCTGGAGCATCCCGAGATTACAGCAGGGATGTTATTTGCAACAACAAGGCAGACTACGTGCATAAGACAAAGATATTCCCAGTGGAGGGTAAGGACGAGGCCACCAGCCACCCCTAGCCATGACAGGAACCTGGATCTGGAAAATAAACACATCCAGGAGTCAATCAAGGAACCTCCAGGGCTACCAGAAATAGGCAGTGATCTGATTTCTCCCTAGGAGGGAAGCCATGTAGAACAATGACCAGGAGATGCACAAAACATGAAAATAACAAGACAGGGGGCCGGGCGTGGTGGCTCACGCCTATAATCCCAGCATTTTGGGAGGCCAAGGTGGGTGGATCACAAGGTCAAGAGATTGAGACCATCCTGGTCAACATGGTGAAACCCCGTCTCTACTAAAAAATACAGAAATTAGCTGGGCATGGTGGCGCACGCCTGTAGTCCCAGTTACTCGGGAGGCTAAGGCAAGAATAGCTTGAACCCAGGAGGCGGAGGTTGCGGTGAGCCGAGATCGCGCCATTGCACTCCAGCCTGGGTAACGAGCAAAACTCCGTCTCAGAAAAAAAAAAAAAGAAAAGAAGAAGACACAAGGAGCTGATCAGAACCTAGATATTCAAAATGAGGGTTCCAAGTAGTCTCCTTGGAAAATGCTTAGTCCTATGACTGCCTTTGTGAGGCCCCTAAAAAGTCTTAATATTTTACAGATTAAGTTTCACTCTGACGGCAAAACCCCAGGAGACAAAGTAGGGAGTCCTTTATTCATGGAGTAAGACAGTGGAGGTAGGCCGGGTGTGGTGGCTCATGACTGTAATTCCAGCACTTTGGGAGGCCGAGGCAGGAGGATCACTTGAGGTCAGGAGTTTAAGACCAGCCTGGCCAATATAGCAAAACCCCATCTCTGCCAAAAACCACCAGAAAACCAGCTAGGCGTGCTGGTGCATGCCTGTAATCCCAGCTACTCGGGAGGCTGAGGCAAGAGAATCACTTGAACTCGTGAGCTGGAGGTTGCAATGAACCAAGATCTTGCCACTGCTCCCCAGCCTGGGTGACAGAGCGAGATTCCATCTCAAAAAAGCAAAAGATAGTGGAGGTAGAAGAGGGAGGGAGGCCTTCCAGGGACAGTCCTCAGTTCCAGGGACAGTCCTCAGTTCCAGGGACAGTCCTCAGATCCAGGGACAGTCCTCAGTTCCAGGGACAGTCCTCAGATCCAGGGAAAGTCCTCAGTTCCAGGGACAGTCCTCAGTTCCAGGGAAAGTCCTCAGTTCCAGGGACAGTCCTCAGTTCCAGGGAAAGTCCTCAGTTCCAGGGACAGTCCTCAGTTCCAGGGAAAGTCCTCAGTTCCAGGGACAGTCCTCAGTTCCAGGGAAAGTCCTCAGTTCCAGGGAAAGTCCTCAGTTCCAGGGAAAGTCCTCAGTTCCAGCAATTCAGATCTGAAGTCTTAACAAATGTCAGAGAGTCTGCTGAGCTGTGGGGTGTTATTATATGTCCTTTTCAAAACGTGTTTGTGGGGATATTCCCGGGTGTTTTTTTTTTTTTTTTTTTTTTTTGAGACAGAGTCTCTCTCTGTCACCCAGGCTGGAGTGCAGTGGCGCCATCTCGGCTCACTACAACCTCCACCTCCCCTGTTCAAACGATTCTCCAGCCTCAGCCTCCCAAGTAGCTGGGACTACGGGCGTACACCACCACACCCAGCTAATTTTTGTATTTTTAGTAGAGACAGGGTTTCACCATGTTGGCCAGGATGGTCTCAATCCCTTGACCTCGTGATCTGCCTGCTTGGGCCTCCCAAAGTGCTGGGATTACAGGCGTGAGCCACCGTGCCCGGGCTATCCCCAGGTATTATGCAGTCAAGCAGAACACATGGCCAACACTTGGGAGAACAAAGTGTAATTTAATTTAATTTATCTATGTATTTATTTTTGAGACAGGGCCTTGATCTGTCCCCCTCTAGGGCAGTGGTGTGATCACAGCTCACTGCAGCCTCAACCTCTCTGGCTTAAGCGATCCTCCCACCTCAGCCTCCTGAGTATCTGGGACCACAGGCACATGCCACCATGCCTGGCTAGTTTTTGTATTTTTTGTACAGACAAGATCTCCCTATGTTGCCCAGGCTGGTCTGAAACTCCTGAGCTCAAGTGAAGCTTTCTACTTCGGCCTCCCAAAGTGTTGGGATTACAGGTGTGAGCCACCGCACCTGGCCACTTTAGACTTCTACAGTTTTAGACAGGATGGTCTATTTCACCAGAGGAGCGCTGTGCAAAGAGTGGGCAAATGAGCACAGGACCAAGCGATGGGAGGGACTCCAGCCATGCAAATATCCTGGGGACAAACATCAACTTACCAGACTCTCATACTGAGCAATTATGTGACCTCTCTGTCTCTCAGTTAGCCCATCTATATTTTTATTTTATTTATTTATTTTGAGATGGAGTATCACTCTGTCGCCCAGGCTGGAGTGCAGTGGCACGATCTCAGCTCACTGCAACCTCTGCCTCCTGGGTTCAAGCAATTCTCTGCCTCAGCCTCCCGAGTAGCTGGGACTACAGGCAAGCACCACCATGCTCAGTTAATTTTTTTTCTTTTCTTTCTGTTTTTTTTAGACGGAGTTTCACTTCTGTTGCCCAGGCTGGCGTGCAATGGCGTGGTCTCGGCTCCCTGCAACCTCCACCTCCCAGTCTCAAGTGACTGTCCTGCCTCAGCCTCCCAAGTAGCTGGGATTACAGGCCTGCACCACAATGCCTGGCTAATTTTGTATTGTTAGTAGAGACCGGTTTTCTCCATGTTGGTCAGGCTGATCTCGAACTCTTGACTTCAGGGGATCCGCCCGCTTCGGCCTCCCAGGGTGCTGGGATTACAGGTGTGAGCCACGGTGCCCGGCCTATTTTTTTTCTATTTTTAGTAGTGATGGAGTTTTACCATCTCACCCAAGCTGGTCTGGAATTCCTGACCTCATGATCTGCCCGCTTCGGCCTCCCAGAGTGCTGGGATTACAAGTGTGAGCCACTGCGCCTGGCCAACGCATCTATAAAATGGGAATAGGAAGAGGCCTTACTTCATAAGATTGTGTTAAGGACTTAATGATTTAGTGGCACATAAACGGTTTAGAATAAGGCCAGGTATACAGTAGGTGGTGAGAAATTGCTAGTTCTGGCCGGGCGCAGTGGCTCATGCCTGTAACCCCAGCACTTTGGGAGGCCAAGCTGGGCGGATCACCTGAGGCCAGGAGTTCAAGAGCAGCCTGGTCAACATGGCAAAACCATGTCTCTACCAAAAATAGAAAAATGAGCCAGGTGTGGAGGCGCATGCCTGTAATCCCAGTTACTCGGGAGGCTGAGGCAGGAGAATTGTTTGAACCTGGGAGACAGAGGTTGCAATGAGCTGAGATCACACCACTACACTCTGACTGGACGGCAGAGCAAGACCCAGTCTCAAAAATACATAAATAAATATTAAAATAGAGCCCCCAAGTACAGATTCTAGAACCTTCTGATGGCATCGGTGTGTTTTGCTTTCAGATAATTGGTTAAGCGCAGGCAGCCACACCTTTGATTTCCATTTCCACTTGCCTCCCCGGCTTCCTTCTTCGTTCACCAGCAAATTCGGCCACATCTTCTACTTCGTACAAGCTTCCTGCATGGGCCGGGAACACATTTTAGCCAAGAAGAAGATGTACTTAATGGTTCAAGGGTCTTCTGCCTTCCACAAAGAAACCCCATTCCAGGTACTGATGGGGGAGAGGCGGGGATGGGAACATTCTCCAAGCTCCAAGGAGGAAGAGGGAAGGTGGACGGGCAGGGGACAGAGACGGTCCCATAGGGAGAAGGGAAGGGTGTTGGCAGCTTCCCAGGCCCCGCGATTTCACAAAAGGTGAGTCAGAAACCTCAGGGCAGCCAGACGTCAAGGCTGCAGTGAGCCACATTTGTAGCACTGCACTCCAGCCTGGGCGACAGAGCAAGACTCCATCTCTAAAGTAAAATAAAATTGTGTGTATGTGTCTGTACATATATATATATGTGCATGTGTCTGTACATATATATATATGTATACGTGTGTGTGTATATATATATATATATTTTTTTTTTTTTTTGAGACAGAGTCTTGCTCTATTGCCAGGCTACAGTGCAGTGGCACAATCTTAGCTCATTTCAACCTCCACCTCCTAGGTTCCAGTGATTCTCCTGCCTCAGCCTCCCGAGTAGCTGGGCTACAGTCTCAAACCACCATGCCTGGCTAATTTTTTGTATTTTAGTAGAGACAGGGTTTCACCATGTTGGCCTGGATTGTCTTGATCTCCTGACCTCATGATCCACCTGCCTCAGCTTCCCAAAGTGCTGGAATTACAGGTGTGAGCCACCACACCAGCTTTTTTTTTTTTTTTTTTTTTTTTGGGACAGAGTCTCACTCTGTCGGCCAGGTTGAAATGCAGTGGTACAATCTCAGATCACTGCAACCTCCGCCTCCCAGGTTCAAGTGATTCTCATGTCTCAGCCTCCTGAGTAGCTGGGATTACAGACATGCCCCACCACGCCCAGCTAATTTTTGTGTTTTTAGTAGAGATGGGGTTTCGCCATGTTGGCCAGGCTGGTCTCGAACACCCAACCTCTGGTGATCCGCCCACCTCAGCCTCCCAAAGTGTTGGGATTACAAGCAGGAGCCACCGAACCCGGCCAATATTCTTTTTTTTTTTTTTTTTTTTTTTTTTTTTCTTTTTTTTTTTCTGAGACGGAGTTTCGCAATCTTGTTACCCAGGCTGGAGTGCAATGGCGCAATGGCGCGATCTCGGCTCACCACAATCTCCGCCTCCTGGGTTCAGGCAATTCTCCTGCCTCAGCCTCCTGAGTAGCTGGGATTACAGGCACGCGCCACCATGCCCAGCTAATTTTTTTTTGTATTAGTAGAGACGGGGTTTCACCGTGTTGACCAGGATGGTCTCGATCTCTTGACCTCGTGATCCACCCGCCTTGGCCTCCCAAAGTGCTGGGATTACAGGCTTGAGCCACCGCGCCCGGCCAATATTCTTTTAAAAAAGAAACAAAGCCAGCTGCAGTGGCTCACGCCTGTAATCCCAGTACTTTGGGAGGCCGAGGCAGGTGGATCACAAGGTCAGAAGATTGAGACCATCCTGGCTAACATGGCGAAACCCCGTCTCTCCTAAAAATACAAAAACTTAGCCAGGTGTGGTGGCACGCGTCTGTAGTCCCAGCTGCTCGGGAGGCTGAGGCTGGAGAATTGCTTGAACCCGGGAGGCGGAGGTTGCAGTGAGCCGAGATGGGGCCACTGCACTCCAGCCTGGGCGACAGAGCGAGACTCCATCTCAAAAAAAAGAAAGAAAAAGAAAGAAAAGAAAAGAGAGAGAGACAGAAAGAGAGGGAGAGAGAAAGAAAGAGAGAGAGAGAAAGAGAGAAAGAAAGAAAGAAACAAGGGCAGGAACTAAGTCAGTGGTTTTCAGCTGGTGCTGTTTTATCACCATAAGGGACATTTGGCAATATCAGGAGACATCTTTGTTTGCCTCAGCTGGGTGGGCAGGTGCTGCTGGCATGGAGTGGGTGGAGGCCAGACCGCTGCTCAGCACCCTGCAGTGCCCAGGACGGCCCCACCCAGGAGAATGGTCCAAATGTCCACTTGTCAAGGAGGAGACACAGCCCTTGGGAAAAGCCAAGAAGAGGCCCCACCGTGACCCTCAGGATGGGAGAGACGCCCGGACACTCAGTAGCCCTCCAGCGCTGGCCTTTGACCTCTCAGACAGTGGAGGTGGTGGCCTCAGTCCAGGAGAAGGAAAGGTCGTGCAGCCTCCGCTCGGCTGAACACGGGACTCGTTCTGGGTCCCTTCCTGAGTCGAGGGAAAGGCAAAGTCGAGGTGGGAGGAGCGACACTGGCCAGAGTCACCTCGCCCCTCCAGGGAGTCATTTGTCATCAGAGCATTAGGGCGATGACAAATGTCAGAGGGCTGGCTTTTTTTTTTTTTTTTTTTTTTTTTTGAGATAGAGTCTCACTCTGTCACCCAGGGTGGAGTGCAGTGGCATGATCTTCGCTCAATACAACCTCTGCCTCCTGGGTTTGAGTGATTCTCCTGCCTCAGCCTGGGACTACAGGCTGGAACTACAGGCGCCCGCCACCACGCCTGGCTAATTTGTGTGCTTTTAGTAGACACGAGGTTTCACTATGTTTGCCAGCCTGCTCCTGAACTCTTGACCTGAAAAAATCTGCCTGCCTTGGCTTCCCAAAGTGCTGGGATGACAGATGTGAGCCACCACGCCTGGCCGGTATCTCTATTTAAAAAAAAAAAAAATTAAGGTCAAGCACAGTGGTTCACGCCTGTCATCCCAGCACTATGGGAGGCCAAGGTGGGCTGATCATGAGGTCAGGAGATCAAGACCAGCCTGGCCAACATGGTGAAACCCTGTCTCTACTAAAAATACAAAAATTAGCTGGGCGTGGTGGTGTGTGCCTGTAATTCTAGCTACTCAGGAGGCTGAGGCAGGAGAATCGCTTGAACCCGGGAGGCAGAGGTCACAGTGACCCAAGATCACACCACTGCACTCCAGCCTGGGCAATAAGAGTGAAACTGTCTAAGCCAGGTGCAGTGGCTCAAGCTTGTAATCCCAGTACTTTGAGAGGCCGAGGTGGGTGGATTACAAGGTTGGGAGTTCGAAGACCAGCCTGTCCAATTTGGTGAAACCCTGTTTCTACAAAAACAAGCTGGGTGTGATGGTGCACACCTGTAGTCCCAGCTACTCGGGAGGCTAAAGCAGAATTGCTTGGACCTGGGAGGCAGAGATTGCAGTGAGCCAACTTTGCACCACTGCACTCCACCCTGGTGACAGAGCAAGACTCCATCTCAAAAAAAAAATTTTTTTTTAATAGCTCAGTTGGAAATAAAAGAACGTTGGTAGCTCTTGGTACCTCCTTCAGGACCTGGACAGAGCTACCAGCTTTGTCTTGAGTTAGGGCAGTGGGTCTTTCACACCTGTAGGGTCCTAACGCATGTTACGAATTTTCGAATAAGACTGCAGGGATTTAGAATGAAACTGACTGCAATTAGCCTTCAGGAGAGGAAGGGGAGCTCCAGGGGCTCCTGGGAAGGCTGAAGAGAAGCCAGAGGCAGGAAAGTGGGAGGTGAGGTCAGAGGGGGTCAAGGATCTGCCTGGGTTCTCAAAAAGGCAACATACCTGACTTCCTGCTACAGTGTTTTTCTTTCTTTCTTTCTTTCTTTCTTTTTCTTTTTAAAGACGGGGTTTCACCATGTTGGTCAGACTGATCTTGAACTCCTGACCTCAGGTGATCCGCCCGCCTTGGCCTCCAAAATGCTTGGATTACAGGCATGAGCCACCACGCCCGGCCCAGTGTTTTTCTTTCTTTTTTCTCCTTCTTCTTCCTCTTCTCCTCCTCCTCCTCCTCCTCCTCCTCCTCCTCCTCCTCCTCCTCCTTTTTCCTTCTTCCTATTTATTTGGGACATGGTGTTACTATATTGTCCAGGCTGGTCTCAAACTCCTGAGCTTAAGCAATCCTCCCGCCTTGGCCTCTTCAAAGTGCTGGGATTACAGGCGTGAGCCTCCACGCCTGGCCAGCAATGTTTTTCAAACCACAGGTCACAACCCAGGAGTGGGTTGCAAAAATCCATTTGGTGGAATATAAGCATTTTCTTTTTCTTTTCTTTTCTTTTCTTTTTTCTTTTCTTTTTTTTTTTTTTTTTTTTTTGAGACAGAGTCTCACTCTGTTGCCCAGCCTGGAGTGCAGGGCTGCATCTCGGCCCACTGCAACCTCGGTCTCCCAGGTTCAACTGATTCTCCTGCCTCAGCCTCCCGAGATAGCTGAGATTACAGGCACGTGCCACCACGCCCAGCTAATTTTTATAATTTTAGTAGAGATGGGGTTTCACCACATTGGCCAGGCTGGTCTCGAACTCCTGACTCTGGTGATCCACCTGCCTTGGCCTCCCAAAGTACTGGGATTACAGGTGTGAGCTACTGCACCCTGCCATATTTTTATAAAACAAGGACTAGGCAAGAATAGAAATAGGCTGGAATAGAAATCGGCAATATCAGAAAAAATCCATTTAGCAGGTTGCAACTATTATTTATTTATTTAGAGACAGAGTCATGATCTTTCGCCAGGCACCAGGCTGGAGTGCAGTGGTGCGATCTCAGCTCACTGCAACTTCCACCTCCTGGCTTCAAGCAATTCTCCTGCCTCAGCCTCCCAAGTAGCTGGGACTACAGGTGCACACCACCACGCCCAGCTAATTTTTGTATTTCAGTAGAGACGGGGTTTCACTATGTTGGCCAGGATGGTCTCGACCTCTTGACCTCGTGATCTGCCTTCCTCAGCCTCCCAAAGTGCTGGGATTCCAGGCGTGAGCCACTGCGCCCGACTGCAACTATTATTTTTTTATAAGATGAACAGAAGGCCAGGTGCAGTGGCTCACGCCTGTAATCCCAGCACTTTGGGAGGCTGAGGAAGGCGGATCACCTGAGATCAGGGGTTTAAGACCAGCCTGGCTAACATGGTGGAACCCCATGTCTACTAAAAATACAAAAATTAGCTGGGTTTGGTGGCACATGCCCGTATTTCCAGCTACTTGGAAGGCTGAGGCAGGAGAATTGCTCGAACCCGGGAGGTGGAGGTTGCAGTGAGCTGAGATCAAAGCCCTGCACTCCAGCCTGGGCGACAGAGCGAGACTCTGTCTCAAAAAAAAAAAGGACACTAGGTGATGGGAGAGAGGACTCCAGGTTTTTAGCTGCAAAATCCCCAGGGCTCCAGATTCCATCTAGTGCCTCTTCCTCGGAGATCCCCCAAAGCCCCAGAGGCTTTGCGGAGCTCCCAGGTTGGATAAGACAGATGAGTGGATTTTGTGGCCCTGATCCCTCACGGTCATCTGTTCCACACACCCTCCTCTTCTAGAACCCCCTGGTTGTGGAGGCTGAGAAGAAAGTCTCCTACGACTGCTGCCGCCGGGGCACCGTCTGCTTGCAAATCCGGATGGAAAAGAACACCTTCACGCCGGGAGAGAAGGTCGTGTTCACGACAGAGATCAACAACCAGACCAGCAAATGCATCAAGACGGTCATCTTCGCCCTGTACGCCCACGTGCAGCACGAGGGCTTCACGCCCGGCGCGGAGCGGCGGTCTCGGCTGGACAGCAGCGAGCTTCTGCGGCAGGAGGCCGGCACCCCCATGACCCGCTTCAACACCACCAAGATCGTCAGCACCTTCAAGCTGCCGCTGTTGCTGCCCGTGAGCGGCGGCACGCGGGACGGTGACATCATGCACACTCGCTATGAGCTGGCCGTCACCGTGCACCTGCCCTGGTCCCTGGCCAGCCTCAAGGCCAAGGTTCCCATCATCATCACCAGCGCCTCGGTGGACTCTGACAGCGGCCAGCCGCCAGAGGACAGTGTCACCCGTGAGCCCAGATCACCAGAATTAAGCACCCAAACTTTTAAATATTAAAAAAAGCTGCCGGGCGCAGTGGCTCACGCCTGTAATCCCAGCACTTTGGGAGGCCGAGGCGGGTGGATCATGAGGTCAAGAGATCGAGACCATCCTGGTCAACATGGTGAAACCCCATCTCTACTAAAAATACAAAAAATTAGCTGGGCATGGTGGCGCGTGCCTGTAATCCCAGCTACTCAGGAGGCTGAGGCAGGAGAATTGCCTGAACCCAGGAGGCGGAGGTTGCGGTGAGCCGAGATCGCGCCATTGCACTCCAGCCTGGGTGACAAGAGCGAAACTCCGTCTCAAAAAAAAAAAAAAAAAAAAAGCTTTATCAGTCTCTACCGGGAGGAAGCCCTCTGTCTTGCACAGGTGACTCTCCGATGAGTCGTGGCATGGGCAGCACGTGGTCAGCCACCTCCCCAAACTCTAGCAGTTTGGACGTCCATGTCTTCCGTCCCCAGACCCAACCCCGGCATAGCCCTCCTTTTCCACCCTAAGTCTGCCCCAGCCTACTGGGGTCTCATAGTGCCAAGACAACGGGTCCCACATGGAGGGATTCTCCCCTCTGCTAATGTCTGGTTGTATTGGCCGTCACGACTGCAGGGAGTTGGGGGAGAAGCCAGTCCTACTGGCGTGGAGTGCACGGATGCCAGGGACGCTGCTCAGCACCCTGCAGTGCCCAGGATGGCCCCCACTATCAGGAATTGTTTGGCCCAGATGTCAACAGTACCAAAGGGGCTGGGCATGGTGGCTCATTCCTGTAATCCCAGCACTTTAGGAGGCCATGGCAGGAGGATCACTTGAGGCCAGGAATCTGAGACCAGCCTGGGGAACATTGTGAGACCCCATCTCTACAAAAAAAAAAAAAAAAAAAAAAAAAACCTGGGCCGGGTGCAGTGGCCCATGCCTGTAATCCCAGCACTTTGGGAGGCCGAGGCGGGTGGATCACCTGAGGTCAGGAGTTTGAGGCCAGTCTGGCCAATATGGTGACACCCTGTCTCTACTAAAAATAAAAATAAAAAATTAGCTGGGCGTGATGGTGTGCGCCTATAATCCCAGTTACTCGGGAGACTGAGACAGGAAAATTGCTTGAACCTGGGACGTGGAGGTTGCAGCGAGCCAAGATTGCACCACTGCACTCCAGCCTGGGCAACAAGACTGAAATTCCGTCCCCAAAATAAAAATATATATATATATATATATATATATATATATATATATATGTTTAAGTGGATGTAGTGGCACCGACCTGTAGTCCCAGCTATTCAGGAGGCTGAGGCGGGAGGATCACTTGAACCCAGGAAATTGAGGCTGCAGTGAGCCATGACTGTGCCTCTGCACTCCAGCCTGGGTGACGACAGAGCAAGATCCTGTCTCAAAAACAAAACAGAACGAAATACCGCCCATGATATGACAGTACAAAGGGGGAGTGACTCTGTGCCGGTGTAATTCACAGAGGTTGCTGTGGAGCCCCGGGACTGCTCTGAGGGTCTCACACCCGAATCAGATCCTGCGGACCTCTGCCTACAGCAGCTTAGGCTCCCCCCCCCATACTTGGGATCAATGCCAGAGTCTTCCTGGTGATAAGCCTGTGCCATCTGCCCATGTGCGATCCATCCATAAGCCATACAGGCTCTGTCCTCACACTGCCCAGCATCTCCCACTCCTCCCTGTCCCCTGCGTCTGCCCTGCTCTGATCCACCTTTTTTTGTTTTGTTTTTGAGACAGAGTCTCCCTCTGTCGCTCAGGCTGGAGTGCAGTGGTTTCATCTTGGCTCATTGCAACCTCCGCCTCCTGGGTTCAAGTGATTCTCCTGCCTCAGCCTCCCGAGTAGCTGGGACTACAAGGCAGCACCACCACGCCCGGCTAATTTTTGTATTTTTAGTAGAGGTGGGTTTTCACCATGTTGACCAGGATGGTCTCGATCTCTTGAGTTTGTGATCATCCCGCCTCAGCCTCCCAAAGTGCTAAGATTATAGACATAAGCCACTGCACCGGGCCTATTTACTTTCTTGAAACGAAGTTTCGCTCATGTTGCCTAGGCTGGAGTACAATGGCATGATCTCAGCTTACCACAACCTCCGCCTCCTGGGTTCAAGTGATTCTCCTGCCTTAGCCTTGTGAGTAGTAGCTGGGATCACAGGCGTGCACCACCATGCCCGGCTAGTTTTTATTTTTGTACTTTTAGTAGAGATGGGATTTCACCATGTTGGCCAGGCTGGTCTCAAACTCCTAACCTCAAGTGATCCGCCCACCTCGGCCTCCCAAAGTGCTAGGATTACAGGCCTGAGCCATCGTGCCCTGTCACCCAGGCTGGAATGCAGTGGTGCGATCTTGGCTGACTGCAACCTCCACCTCCGGGTTTAAGTGATTCTCCTGCCTCAGCCTTCTGAGTAGCTGGAATTGCAGGTACGTACCACTGCATCTGGCTAATTTTTGCAGTTTTTAGTAGAGATATGGTTTCACCATGTTGGCCAGGCTGGTCTCAAACTTCTGACCTCAAGTGATCTGCCTGCCTCAGCCTCCCAAAGTGCTGAGATTATGGTGTGAGCCACCACACCTGACCACAAATGTAATTTTAAATTTCCTAGGCCAGGCGTGGTGACTCACGCCTGTAATCCCAGCACTTTGGGAGGCCGAGGCAGCGGATCATCTGAGGTGGGGAATTCATGACAGCCTGGCCAACATGGTGAAATCCTGTCTCTACTAAAAATACAAAAATTAGCTGGGTGTGGTGGTGCACACCTGTAGTTCCGGCTACTTGGGAGGCTGAGGCCAGAGTCGCTTGAACCCGGGAGGTGGAGTTTGCAGTGAACTGAGATTGGGTCACTGCACTCCAGCCTGGGGGACAGAGCAAGACTCTGTATCCAAAATAAATAAATAAATAAATGAAATTAGCCAGGCATCGTGGCATGAGCCTGTAATCCCAGCTATTGGGAGGCTGAGGCAAGAAGATCACTTGAACCCAATAGGCGGAGGTTGCGGTGAACCAAGATCGCATCACTGCACTCCAGCCCAGGCAACAGAGTGAGACTCCGTCTCAAAAAAAATAAATAAATAAGATAAAATAAAAAATAAATCAATAAATATCCTAGTAGTCAAGTTACAACCAGCAAAAATGGAATAGGCAAAATCGATTTTTACATTTTTAAAATGTACGTATGTATTTTGAGATGGAGTCTCGCACTGTTGCCTGGGCTGGAGGGCAGTGGTGTGATCTTGGCTCACTGGAATCTCCGCCTCCTGGGTTCATGTGATTCTCCTGCCTCAGCCTCCCGAGTAGCTGGGATTACAGGCACACACCATCACGCCCAGCTAATTTTTTGTATTTTTAGTAGAGACAAGGTTTCACTGTGTTGCTCAGGCTGGTCCTCAACTCCTGAACTCAGGCAATCTGCCTGCCTCGGCCTCCCAAAGTGCTGGGATTACAGGCGTGAGCCACTGTGTCCAGCTTATTTATTTATTTTTGAGACGGAGTCTCACTCTGTTGCCTGGGCTGGAGTGCAGTGGTGTGACCTCGGCTCACTGCAACCTCCACCTCCCATGTTCAAGTGATTGTCATGGCTCAGCCTCTGCAGTAGCTAATTACAGGCACCCACCACCACAGGTGGCTAATTGTTGTATTTTTAGTAGAGACAGGGTTTCACCATGTTGGCCAGGCTGGCCTCGAACTCCTGACCTGAGGTGATCCACCCGCCTCGGCCTCCCAAAGTCCTGGGATTACAGGTGTGAGCTGCCATGCATGACTCTACATTAGGGGTGGGTTCTTTGTCTGTGGTGGGGCCATCCTGGGTACTGAAGGGTGCTGAGCAGCATCCCTGGCCTCCACCCACTCCATATCAGGAGTAACCCCCAGTAGTGACAACCACACATATCCCCCGAGGTCACCTGGTGTCCCCTGGCTGAGAGCTAACTGCACAGTATATACTTGGAGGCCTCTGTGCAGTTACTGTGTCTCACAGTGAATGCTATGCATGAGAATCCCAGTACTACTGTGTATTTATTATTAGTATTATTTTTTGAGACAAAGTCTGGCTGCGTAACCCAGGCTGGAGTACAGTGGCACTATCATAGCTCACTGCAACCTCAAGCTCCTGGGCTCTAGCGGTCTGCCCACCTCAGTCCCCCAAAGTGCTGGGATTATAAGCATGAGCCATCGCGCCCGGCCCATGCTGTTTTCTGTTGTTGTTTTGAGACAAAGTCTCTCTCTGTTGCCCAGACTGGAGTTCGATGGTGCGATCTCGGCTCTGCCTCTGCCCTGGGTTCAAGCAATTCTCATGACTTGGCCTCCAACTAGCTGAGATTACAGGAACCGACTACCACACCCATCTGATTTTTGTTTTTTCTTTTTTGTTTGTTTGTTTGAGACGGAGTCTTGCTTTGTCACCCAGGCTGGAGTACAATGGCATGATCTCGGCTCACTGCAACCTCCACCTCCTGGGTTCAAGCAATCCTCCTGCCTCAGCCTCCCAAGTAGCTGGGACTACAGGTGCGTGCCACCACACCCAGCTAATTTTTGTATTTTTAGTAGAGATGGGGGTCTCGCCATGTTGGCCAGGCTGGTCTTGAACTCCTGACCTCATGATCCACCTGCCTTAGCTTCCCAGACTGCTGGGATTATAGGCTGAGCCACCGCGCCCGGCTTAATTTTTGTATTTTGAGTAAAGATGGGGTTTCACCATGTTGTCCACGATGGTCTCACACTCCTGACCTCAAGTGATCTGCCCGCCTTGGCCTCCTGAAGTGCTGGGATTACACGTGTGAGCCAGCATGCCTGGCCTCTGCTGTCTATTTGCTGAATGGCTTTGGGCCAGTCACTTCTGTTTCTGAAACTCAGTTTCCCCCGGTGTAAAAGGGGGATTCATTCAAGACGCTGGATTAAACTAGCCAATGCATATAAATGGCCTGAACCAAAGTCACCGCTCACTCTACAGTCACCACCATTACCCCAGCAGACTCTTCTGGAAGATTCTGATCTGCTCTGCAGACCCCCACAGTGGGGCCCTGCCCCCTCCTCACCAGCTGCCTCCTGCCTCCAGGCCCTAGACTCAGTGGACCACACAGGCGGGCGTTGGGGACGCTTCCTGTGCAGCAGCAGTACCCGCCACGCCAGGTGGGCCAACGGGAGAATGCAGCTGGGGCCGCCCCACTTCCTGCCCCGTGGAGGGGCCTCTCATTCTCCCTGGCCCCCACTCCCAAAATAACCCTCCCTTGCCCCGGGAACCAAAGTCACCCACACCAGCTGCGGCCTCCCACTTGGGGGACGTGGGACAGCCAGGGGACGAGCAGCTGCCACTACCACCATGCCTGCCCCTCCGGGAATGTCCACCCCCTGCTGCCACCACCTCCGGCATTCCAATCCCCAAAGGGGGGGGGTGACCCAGCCTCCCCCTTCGTCCAGGAAATATGAACTCCGAGGAAGCCAGGCCGGCGGGGAGGAGGGAGGTCCTCGGCCACCTTAGGTGACCAGGGACCCTTCCTGACCTGAACCCCCAGGGCCTGAGGTGTCCCCAGTTTTCACCTCAAGTGACTGTTTTGGGGAAAAGGGGCTGGTTGCCAAGACAACAGCCCCCCACCTCCGCCCCGGGAACAAAGAGGCAGCCGGAAGAGCCAAGAACGGCCTGTTCTCTCTCCGCCAACGCGGCTGGCACATCCTGGCAGCTGGCACCGGGAGGGCCGTGCCCAGAGCCGCCGGGCCTGGCCACCCTGGACACGGCTCTCCAGGGAGGGGGCAGCTAGGCGGGTGGCTGCGGCCCCAAGGAATGGGATGGCAGGGCCGTGGGATCTGGTTCCCGGGCGGCTGCCCCAGGCCTCCGTCCTTCGCGGACATGGACGAGGAAGCTGCCCGGCTGCCTGCAGGACTCGCGGGAGTTGCAGGACATCTTAAATGTCCAGCTTAGAGCCGGACGGGCCACCAGGGCTGGAGGGCGCAGGAGACAAAGGCCTGGAGAGGCCTGGCCCCAGGTCCCCTCAGGCATTCCATGTACGTGCGTGCAAGTCAGTAGGACACTCCTGGCCTGGGAGAGGCCGACAGAGGGGACAGTGGGTCTCAGAGCGGCTCCCCTCCCCCACACCCGCCATCGCCTTGCAGGGGGCAGCGGGCAGCTGGCGCCATGAGGTCCTGGGGGTGGGGACAGACCAGGGCCTGCATGTTAAAAGACCCCTGGCTTCCCGCAGCAAGCCTGAACTGCCAGAGACAAAATCCTCTGCCTTCTCACCGGAGGACCACAGCTGGTCAGGTGTCCGTCCGCTCGCTGGAGCCACAACGTGGCTGGAGTCGACGTGGACAAGGTCTAGCTGGGTTGCCGGGTTAATTACAAGACAGTCAGTTAAATGAATTATTGTTGTTATGATTATTATTATTTGCGGATTTTTTTGTTTTTTTTCTTGAGACAGGGTTTTGCTATTGTTGCCCGGGCTGGAGTACAATGGTGCGATCTCTGCTCACTGCAACCTCCACCTCCCAGGTTCAAGAGATTCTCCTGCCTCAGCCCCTGAGCAGCTGAGATTACAGGCGCCCGCTACCACACCCAGCTAATTTTTGTATTTTTAGTAGAGATGGGGTTTCACCATGTTGGCCAGGCTGGTCTCGAACTCCTGACCTCAGGTGATCCACCTGCCTTGGTCTCCCAAAGTGCTGGGATTACAGGCGTGAGCCATCGTACCCAGCCATTATTATTATTTTTTGAGACAGAATCTCCCTCTGTCGCGCAGGCTGGAGTTTGGTGGTGTCATCTTGGCTGACTGCAACCTCCGCCTCCCAGGTTCAAGCAATTCTCCTGCCTCAGCCTCCCAAGTGGCCAGGATTACAAACGTCCACAACCACACCCAGCTAATTTTTGTGTTTTTAGTAGAGATGGGGTTTCACCATGTTGGCCAGGGTGGTCTCCAACTCCTGACCTCAAGTGATCTGCCCGCCTCAGCCTCCCAAAGTACTGGGATGACAGGCATGAGCTGCTGTCCCCGGCCAAAATGAATTATTGATTTTGAGACAAGGTCTTGCTCTGTCACACAGGCTGGAGTACAGTGGTGCCATCATAGTTCACGGCAACTTTGACCTCCTGGGCTCAAGCAATCTTCCTGCCTCAGTCTCCCAAAGCATGTAGATTACAGGCGTGAGCCACCAAACTCTGTTAAATAAAAGATTTTTACCATAAGTATGTCTCAAAATATTTGGAACATTATGCTAAAAATTAGTCACATGGCCAGGCGTGGTGGCTCACGCCTGTAATCCCAGCAGTTTGGGAGGCCAAGGTGGGAGGATTAATTGATCCCAGGAGTTTGAGACTAGCCTGGGCAACATGGTGGGACCCCTCACCTGTATGAAGAATACAAAAATGAGCCATGTGTGGTGGCGTGCACCTGTACCACCAGCTACATGGGAGGCTGAGGCAGGAGGATCACTTGAGTCCGGGATGTCGAGGCTGCAGTGAGCCCTGACCACGTACTCGCCTGAGCATCAGAGCAAGACCCTGTCGCAAAAGGGAAGAGAAAAGTATTCACTGTGTAGCTGAGAGTTGCATCTAACCAGGTGTCCTGTATTTTTATTTGCTAACCCCGCAACCATAGGCTGGGGGTTCTGGAAGAGGCAACGGAGCTCACCCTCATCCACATCCCCCAGTATGCTCCTCTGCTCGGTCCCTGCCTCAGCGTTGGCCCTGTCCCCTGAACCCCCAACCCGAGGCCTGTGTCAGCCTCACCTGTCCACTTTCCGGCTGCAGTCTCTCTCTCTCTCCTCTGCCTGCACCCTCTGCAGACCCGGCATGGGCCAGCACCTCCCACTGGCCCCTCCAGGTCCCTCAGGCCCCTGCCAGTCCCTACATTTCACAGGCCCCTTCCCCAGAGACCTGATCAGGGCCCTCCCCTGCCCTGAATCCAACATTGCCGCCCACTGCACCCAAGATAAAGACCAGGCCCCGGCCGGGCATGCTGGCTCACGCCTGTAATCCTAGCACAGTGGGAGGCCGAGGTGGGCGTATCACTTGAAGCCAGGAGTTCGAGACCAGCCTGGCCAACATGGTGAAACACCATGTCTACTAAAAATACGAAAATTAGCTGGGCGTGGTGATGGGTGCCTGTAATCCCAGCTACTCGGGAGGCTGAGGCAGGAGAACCTCTTGAAACGAGGAGGTGGAGGCTGCAGTGAGCCAAGATCACGACACTGCATGCCGGCTCAGGTGACGGAGTGAGACTCTGTCTCAGACAAAGTAACTAATAAATAAATAAATAAAACTAAAAACAAAAAAAGGCCAGGCACGGTGGCTCACACCTGTAATTCCAGCACTTTGGAAGGCAGAGGCAGGCAGATCACAAGGTTAGAAGTTTGAGACCAGCCTGGCCAACATGCTGAAACCCCTGTCTCTACTAAAAATATAAAAATTAGCCGGGCATGGTGGTGCCTGCCTGTAATCCCAGCTACTTGGGAGGCTGAGGCAGGAGAATCGCTTGAACCTGGGAGGCAGAGGTTGCAGGGAGCCGAGATCGCGCCACTGCACTCCAGCCTGGGCGACAGAGCGAGACTCCCTCTCAAAAAAGAAAGAAAACAGATGGATGGAGGGAAGGAAGGGTCAAAGGAGAGAAAAGGAACACCTGGGCCAGGCAGGGACCCATCTGGGACCAGCAGTGCCACCTTGTGGCAGTATGCTTACCGCTGTTCCCCTACTCTCAGTGAGAAAGAGCTAGGAGTCCCAGAATTGAGCGGGAGGGGGTGGAGAGGGAAGGAAAGAAGAGAAAGAGGAGGCAGCGTCAAAAACGATGACCTGCCGGGCACCACCGCGGCTCACCCCTGTAATCCCAGCACTTTGGGAGGCTGAGGTGAGTGGATTACCTGAGAGGTCAGGAGATCAAGACCAGCCTGGCCAACATGGCGAAACCCTGACTCTACTAAAAATACAAAAATTAGCTGGGTGTGGTGGTGCACACCTGTAATCCCAGCTACTCAGGAGGCTGAGGCAGGAGAACTGCTTGAACCCAGGAGGTGGAGGTTGCAGTGAGCTGAGATCGCGCCATTGCACTCCAGCCTGAGTGACAAAGTGAGACTCCCTGTCAAAACAAAAAACAAAACAAACAAACAGAAGCCAAAGACCTGAAAGACAGATAACCCAAGGTTCAAACCCCGAAGGCTGGCAATTTCTGGCTGTGTGACCTGGGATAAGTCACTCTGCCTCTCTGATCCTTAGTTTCCTGATCCAAAGAATCATGGTCGGGTACTTTGGGAGGCTGAGGCAGATGGATCACTTGAGGTCAGGAGGTTGACAGCAGTCTGGTCAACATGGAGAAACCTCATCTCCACTGAAAATATAAAAATTAGCCCAGCGTGGTGGCACGTGCCTGGAATCCCAGCTACTCAGGAGGCTGAGGCAGGAGAATGGCTTGAACTTGGGGGGCAGACGCTGCAGTGAGCCGAAATCACACCACTGCTCTCCAGCCTGGGCAAGAGTGAGACTCTGTCTCAAATAAATAAATAAAAATGTTTAAAAAAGAAAATGGGAATAAGGCTACTGTATAACGTAATGAAATAGCCCAGAAAACAGCAGTTATTTCATTTTCATTTTTGAGACAGGGTCTTGCTCTGTTACCCAGGCTGGAGTGCGGTGGTGCCATCTTGGCTCATTACAACCTCCGCCCCCACCAGTCTCTATCCTTCTACCTCATCCTCTGGAGGAGCTGGGATTACAGGCATACGCCACCCTACCCGGCTAATTTTTGTATTTGTGGTTGAGACAGGGTTTCACCGTATTGGCCAGGCCGGTCTTGAACTCCTGAGTTCAAGCAATTCCCCTGTCTTGGCTTCCTAAAGGGCTGGGGCTACAGGCTTGAGCCACCGCGCCAGGTCAACAGTAGCTATTTCTTTTTTTTTTTTTTTTTAAGACGAGGTTTCACCACGTTGGTCAGGCTGGTCTTGAACTCCTGACCTCAGGTGATCCGCCCACCTTGGCCTCCAAAGTGCTTGGATGACAGGCGTGAGCCACCACACCCGGCCAACAGTAGCTATTTCTTTTTCTTTTTTTATGTTTGAGACGAAGTCTCTCTCTATCACCAGGCTGGAGTCCAGTGGTGCAATCTCGGCTCATTGCAACCTCTGCCCCCCCGGTTCAAGCAATTCTTGTGTCTCAGCCTCCTGAGTGGCTGGCATCACAGGCACGTGCCACCACACCTGGCTAATTTTTGTATTTTTTGTAAAGATGAGGATTCACCATGTTGGCCAGGCTGGTCTCGAACTCCCGGCCTCAAGTGATCCACCCACCTTGGCCTCCCAAATTGTGGTGTGGGGATTACAGGCGTGAGCCACCGCGCCTGGCAACAGTAGCTATTTCTTACCTCTCACACTGTGGCAGTCCTGAGGGGACTCCTCAGCAGATGCTGCCCTCAAGGAACCCCAAAAGCCTGGGAAATGACCTAAGGATTAGGCTGCGGGGCAGAAAGGGACATGGGTTTTGGGGTAAGGTTGTCAGTTTGAACACAAACAGAAACAGAACAGACTACACATAGGCCGGCACCGTGGCGTGCGCCGGTGGCCCGTTAATTGGGAGGCTGAGGTGGGAGGATTGCTTGAGCCCTGGAGTTCAAGGATGCAGTGAGCTATGATTGCATCACTGCCCTACAGCCTAGACAAGGCCAGACCCTATCTCAAGAAAGAAAGAAAGAAAGAAAGAGAGAAAGAGAGAAAGAGAGAGAGAAAGAAAGAAGGAAAGAAAGAAAGAGAAAGAAAGAAAGAGAAAAACAGAAAAGAAAAAAAAAATTCCAGCTGAACTTTGAATTTCAGATCAACAACAAATAATTTTTTAGGCCAGGCTCAGTGGCTCATGCCTGTAATCCCAGCACTGTGGGAGACCAAGGCGGGAGGATCACTTGAGGTCAGGAGTTCAAGACCAGCCTGGCCAACATGGTGAAACCCCGTCTCTACTAAAAATACAAAAAAAAAAAAAATCAGCTGGGTGTGGTGGCATGGACCTGTAATCCCAGCTACTTGGGAAGCTGAGGCAGGAGAGTCGCTTGAACCTGGGAGGCGGAGGTTGCGGTGAGCTGAGATCGCGCCACTGCACTCCAGCCTGGGCAACAGGGCAAGACTATGTCTCAAAGAAAAAAAAAAAAGGATGTGGTACAAAATCACAAAGACTCGTCCCCAAGACCAGAGGTATTTTGTTACTCAAGGCCACTCAGAAGTTGAGGGTTACCAGGCAACTCTCCACTGACCTTGAATCTTAGATGAGTCACTTCCCTTCTCTGAGCCATCCCTGTCCTCCCTTCCTCCCTCCCTCTCGCTCACTCTACTCCAGCCACTGGGCCTCCTTGCTGTTCTAACAGGCAGAGTGCGGTCCTGCCCCAGGGCCTTTGCACAGACTGTGCCTACTGCCTGGAACGCTGTTCCCCCTAACTCAACATGGTTCCCTCCTGACCTCTCTCTCTTCTGTTCTTGGATGTCACTCAGAAAGGCCTCCTCTCACCACCCTATTAAAAACTGTGGCCCCACCAGGTGCGGTGGCTCACGCCTGTAACCCTTGGGAGGTCAGGGTTGGTGGATCACGTGAGGTTAGGAGTTCGAGACCAGTCTGGTCAACACGGTGAAACCCTGTCTCTACTAAAAAAAATAAAAAATACAAAAATTAGCCAGGTGTGGTGGCACACGCCTGTAGTCCCAGCCACTTGGGAGGTTAAAGCATGAGAATTGCTTGAACATGGGAGGCAGAGGTTGCAGTGAGCTGAGATCGTGCCACTGCACACCAGCTTGAGTGACAAGAGTGAGACTCTGTCTCAAAACAAAAACAAAAACAAAAACACAAACCCTGCAGCCCTCACATTCGTCCACATCAGTCTCTTCCTTTGCCCTCCTACCGCCTGACCTATTATAAAGTTCACTCACTTATTTCGTTCCTTGTCCATCTCTGCCACTGAGTGGTGAGTGTCACAAGGGCTGGAATCCTTATCTGTTTAGCTCACTGCTGTCCCCAACACAAGGACTCAATAAATATGGTTGGCCACGCGCAGTGGCTCACGCCTGTTATCCCAGCACTTTGGGAGTCCAAGGCAGGCGGATCACCTGAGGTTGGAAGTTCAAGACCAGCCTGTACAACACGGAGAAACCCCATCTCTACTAAAAATACAAAAAAATTAGCTGGGCATGGTGGTGCATGCCTGTAATCCCAGCCGCTTGGGAGGCTGAGGCAAGAGAATCGCTTGAACCCAGGAGGTGGAGGTTGCAGTGAGCCAAGATTACGCCATTTGTACTCCAGCCTGGGCGACAAGAGCAAAACTCCGTCTCAAAAACAATAAAAATAAAAATAAATAAATAAATAAATAAGGCTGAATGAGTGAATGAGAAGGGAAAAGCCTGTTACGAATGTCATGGAATGGGGTCTCAGATTCCGTTGGGAATCTCACTGGCTGCATGAAGTTATTTAAATTTAAACCTTCAGGCCAAGCACGGTGGCTCACACCTGTAATCCCCACACCACAATTTGTGAGGCCAAGGTGGGTGGATCACTTGAGGCCGGGAGTTCGAGACCAGCCTGGGCAAGATGGTGAATCCTCGTCTCTACTAAAAATACAAAAATTAGCCAGGTGTGGTGGCACGCGCCTGTGGTTCCAGCCACTCGGGAGGCTGAGACACGAGAATCTCTTGAACCCGGGGGGCAGAGGTTGCAGTGAGCTGAGATTGAGCCACTGCACTCCAGCCTGGGAGACAGAGCAAGACTCTGTCTGAAAAAAAAAAAAAAATCAAACATTCAGTTTCTCACATGGTGCTTTTGGCTACAATGTTGGATGGCACAGAATTCTAGAACACTCTCAACATTGCAGAAACTTCTATTGGACAGTGCTAGCATAGATCGTATCCTCACCCACCCACCCTCCCCAAAAAATGCAGTCACAGACACTCAATTTTCCCCATGTTCTTTCTAAAGCTACCAGAAGGCTCATTCTATTCAAATTTAGCAGAGGTGGCAAACTGGTGGCCCTGGGCCTGACACAGCCCCAATTGAGTTTCATTCAGGCCAATTGTTCCCTAATGGGCAGACCTGTCTACAGCTTGAACTTCTTGCAGATCAGTGATTCCCCAGGTGGATCTCCCACGGGGCCCCGCTCTCCCCTGCCCCTCTAAGCCGGGAATCCTTGCCACCCCCTCAGCAGAAATGTTCACCTCCTCCCTGGCCCCTAGGGCTATCTGAGATTGAGATCTTGGTTTGCAGACTAAGTGGATAAATAATTTGGGAGGGGGAGGAGTGGGGTAAAATCCAAGTGGGGGCAGCTTCAGGAAGAGGTTGATCCAGCAGTCATAGAGCCTGGAGCCTGACCCCTGCACTGCCCCTGGCTGACCCTCTCTGGGACTCAGTTTCCTCCTCTGCAAAATAGGGATGATATAAAGACAATATAGTGCTGGGAGGATGAATTGATCTCATGCTGGGCAGGTCAGGCCGGAGGCTGGATGAGTTCACTGTGGCGATTCAAGTTGCTCATATAGCTGGGTTGGGCCGGGCGTGGTGGCTCACACCTGTGATCCCAGCACTTTGAGAGGCCCAGACAGGCAGATCATTTGAGGTCAGGAGTTCAAGACCAGTCTGGGCCGCACGTGGAGGCTCACGCCTGTAATCCAAGCACTTTGGAGGCCAAGGTGGGCAGATCACCTGAGGTTGGGAGTTCAAGACCAGCCTGACCAACACGGTGAAACCCTGTCTTTTTTTTAAAACAAAACAAAACAAAAAACAAAACAAAGACCAGCCTGGCCAATATGGTGAAACCCCGTCTCTACTAAAAATACAAAAATTAGCTGGGTGTGGTAGCATGTGTCTGTAATCTCAGCTACTCAGGAGGCTGAGGCAGGAGACTCGCTTGAACCCAGCAGGTGGCGGCTGCAGTGAGCTGCGATCGAGCCACTGCACTCCAGGCTGGGAGACAGAGGGAGGCTGTGCTACAAACAAACAAACAAAAAATGTAGGCCGGGCGCGGTGGCTCACGCCTGTGATCCTAGCATTTTGTGTGGCTGAGGCAGGCAGATCACCCGAGGTCAGGAGTTTGAAACCAGCCTGGCCAACAAGGTGAAACCTGTCTCTACTGAAAATACAAAAATTAGTCGGGTGAGGTGGCATGCACCTGTAATCCCAGCTACTCGGGAGGCTGAGGCAGGAGAATCTCTGGAACCTGGGAGGTTCCCACTGAAGGCTGCAGTGAGCCGAGATCGCGCCACTGCTCTCCAGCCTGGACGACAGAGCAAGACTCCGTCTCAAAAAAAAGAAAAAATTTTAAAAAAGCTCTCTCTCTCTCTCTCTCTCTCTCTCTATGGCTGGATTGGAGCCCAGGGTGGAGGGCGTGGCCCTTGACGCCCTGGCGGGGGTAACCCCGCAACTCTCCCTGGGTTCTTGCAACCTCAGTTTGGCCATAGGGGAAATGGGCGACCTGGGGAACCCCAGCACCCGTTTTGTGCCCCCTGATGGCACTCACCTCCCAGTGCCAACGTCATAGGGTCCTCAGCTGCAGAGGGGGCGTCCCTCGGCTGGGACAGGCGTGGTCCAGGAGTGCCCCCTCCCCTCCAGGGGCAGGGCGCGAAGTCCTTCCCGGACTTCGTGACTCGAGAGGGCGGGGCTCGTGGGGGCGGGGCAGGGAGGAGGGGGCGGGACTGGCGCGGGCAGTCCCTCAACCTGATTGGTTCTCTGGCCCGTCACTCCCGGGCGCCCCCTCCCACCCCACCACGCGGTAAATGCCAGCCCCGCCCCGGCTCGGACGGTTTCCAGGCTGGTCTTGGAGTCGCGGCCGTTGTTCCCGGGACGTCCCGTTGACCGCGGTGAGTGGCGGGGGCGCCTCAGTTGAGCTGGGGGGCGGAATCCACCGAATCCTGGGCACCCCAGGGGCGGAGGGGTCGGGGAGGGCCTCCCTGGGAGTGGGATTTGCTGGCCTCTGCGGCCTGGTGGGGGGTCTTCAGCCTGGCCTGATCACCCCTCCGCCCAGAAAAATCTAACTTCTGCTACGAAGTTCAGACTTTGAAACTCTCTTCTCACTTCCTGGGACTTTTGAGGGGCGAAAGGGCACCCCCCCAGAAGGGGTGCTATTGAGGCGGGTGGGCTAAATACCGCCCCCACCACCAGGTTTTCTCTAAATTTTGAACAGCGTGCTTGCTTTTGGAAACGCAATTTGCTGGCTTGTTTCCTCCTGCGGGCAGAAACTCCGCCCTCCCTTCCGGGGTCTTCGGAGACACCCCCCCACCGCAAAGCCACCTCCCCTACAGTTGGTTCTGCCACCGGGGGTTTGCCCCAGCTCCTGGCGCCCCCAGCTGATTCTGGGGAGGTCTTGCGCAATTCCCGCCGCCTTCCCTCGGGTGGGCGTGGCAGCGAGATGGCTTAGAAGTAGGAAGGCATACCCTGAACTCCTTTGCGGTTCTTGACCCGACCGGGCCTGGCGGTGGGACCTGGGGCTCTTGGAATTTTGGAAGTCAGTCTTAGGATGCCCGGAAGTTGCTGGATGGCTGTGTCTGGCCTGGAGCTCCCCTTCTGGAGCCAGCAGCCAAACAGATCATTGACCCCCAAGGCTTTCAGAGGGTGTTGACTTCTGCAGTGGCGGCCCTTGTTTAAATCAGTTCCAGGAGGTCATGGTAGACAAAGGGGACGGGAGGAAGCTGCCTGAGTCCTAAGTGGGACTTGAGAATCTCTTGAGGCCAGGACTTCGATGCCTGCTTACCTGGCCCCCTGCCCAGGTGAGCTCAGGAAGTGAGGAGAATAGATTAGGCAATGGTCACTGAGAGGTAGGTGTGTCTCCTCACCTGACTTCCCAGTTGGGGGACTTTTGTATCTAGCAGGAAGCTGGTTCCTGGCTGGCTTCACCCCTTTGTCCATGGAAGCCAGAGTGCAGTGAGATGGATTTTTCATTTTTTTTTTTGAGAGTCTCACTCTGTCACTCAGGCTGGAGTGTGGTGGCACAATCTTGGCCCACTACAACCCCTGCCTCCCAGACTCAAGTGATTCTCCCGCCTCAGCCTCCTGAGTAGCTGGGATTACGGCATGCCACCATGCCCAGCTAATTTTTATATTGTTAGTACAGGCAGGGTTTCACCTTGTTGGTCAGGCAGGTCTTGAACTCCTGACCTCGTGATCCGCCCACCTTGTCTCCCTTGGTGCAGGCGTGAGCCATGCGTTCAGCCATAGTTAGATGGTTTGTGGATCACCTACTGTGTGCCAGGAGCAGAGCTGAGCTTCCCTGGAGCAGTGTCTCCTCCACTCCACAGGGACTCTTAGCTCTTGAGAGACACTTGTACCCATTTCACAGATCTGGCAAGCAAGGCTTCTAGGGAATGCTGCCTTCCCAAGCTCCTATTCCTAGTGAGTTGGCAAGCTGGGATTATAACCCAGACTGGGCTGGGCACGATGGCTCACGCCTGTAATCCCAGAACTTTGGGAGGCCAAGGTGGGCAGATCATTTGAGGTCAGGAGTTTGAGATCAACCTGGCCAACATGGTGAAACCCCACCTCTACTAAAAATATAAAAATTACCCGGACATGGTGGTGGGAGCCTTTAATCCCAGCTACTGAGGAGACTGAGACAGGAGAATCTCTTGAACCCCGGAGGCGGAGGTTGCAGTGAGCCGAGATCATGTCACTGCAGTCCAGCCTGGGCAAAACTCCATCACACACACACACACAAAAAGGAAAAATAAATAAATAAAAGAGAACCCAGTCTGGACTCCAGATCTCGTGCTCTCAAAACATCATTTGCTGGGTTCTGCTTAGGAAACGTCAAAGCAAAACTGCCAGGAGGCTGGGCCTCTTTCCTCTGGGAAGAAATGCTCAGCGTCAAGGTCACAGGTTTTTACGCTCACACTGGAATTCCCCAGGAAAGCAGTCTGTAAAGCAGCCACGACCTTTAGCCCAATTTTTTTCTTTTTTTGGGGATGAAGTCTCCCTCTGTCAGTCATGCTGGAGTGCAGTGCCGTGATCTTGGCTGACTGCAACCTCCTCCTCCCAGGTTCAAGTGATTCTTCTGCCCAGCCTCCCAAGTAGCTGGGATCACAAGTGCTCGCCACCATGCTTGGCTAATTTTTGTGTTTTTAGTAGAGACAGGGTTTCACTATGGTGGCCAGGCTGGTCTCGAACTCCTGACCTCATGCTCCAACCGCCTCGGCCTCCCATAGTGCTGGGATTGTAGGCTATATTTAGTCTTTTGTTTGTTTTCTTTACTTTTCTTTTTTTTTTGAGACAGAGTCTTGCTCTGTCGCCTAGGCTGGAGTGCAGTGGTGCTATCTCGGCTCACTGCAACGTCCACCTCCCGGATTCAGGTGATTTTCCTGCCTCAGCCTCCAGAGTAGCTGGGATTACTACACTTTGAGGCGTGTGCCACCATGCCAGGCTAATTTTTGTATTTTTAGTAGAGGCAGGGTTTCACCATGTTGGCCAGGCTGGTCTTGAACTCCTGACCTCAGGTGATCCTCCCGCCTTAGATTCCCAAAGTGCTGGGGTTATGGATGTGAGCTACCATACCTGGCCCATGTCAGTTACATTTAAATCTCATTCTTCCACTGCATTGGGATACACTTATTATTTTTTACTTTTCTTTTTTTTTTTTTTTTTTTTTTTTGAGAGGGAGTTTTGCTCTTGTTTCCCAGGCTGGAGTGCAGTGGCGCTGTCTTGGCTCATCAAAACCTCTGCCTCTGGGGTTCAAGTGAGTCTCCTGCCTCAGCCTCCTGAGTAGCTGGGATTACAGGTGTTAGCCACCACACTCAGCTAATTTTTTTTTTTTTTTTTTTTTTTTTTTTTTTTTGAGACGGAGTTTCGCTCTTGTTACCCAGGCTGGAGTGCAATGGCGCGATCTCGGCTCACCGCAACCTCCGCCTCCTGGGTTCAGGCAATTCTCCTGCCTCAGCCTCCTGAGTAGCTGGGATTATAGGCACGCGCCACCATGCCCAGCTAATTTTTTTTTGTATTAGTAGAGACGGGGTTTCACCATGTTGACCAGGATGGTCTCGATCTCTTGACCTCGTGATCCACCCGCCTCGGCCTCCCAAAGTTCTGGGATTACAGGCGTGAGCCACCGCGCCCGGCCTAATTTTTATATTTTTAGTGGAGATGGGGTTTCTCCATGTTGGTCAGGCTGGTCTCGAACTCACAACCTCAGGTGATCCACCTGCCTCAGCCTCCCAAAGTGCTGGGATTACAGGTGTGAGCCACTGCACTCTGCCAACACTTGTTATTTATTTTTTTTTTTTTGAGACGGAGTTTCGCTCTTTTACCCAGGCTGGAGTGCAATGGCGCGATCTCAGCTCTCCGCAACCTCCGCCTCCTGGGTTCAGGCAATTCTCCTGCCTCAGCCTCCTGAGTAGCTGGGATTACAGGCACGCGCCACCATGCCCAGCTAATTTTTTGTATTTTTAGTAGAGACGGGGTTTCACCATGTTGACCAGGATGGTCTCGATCTCTTGACCTCGTGATCCACCCGCCTCGTCCTCCCAAAGTGCTGGGATTACAGGCGTGAGCCACCGCGCCCGGCCAACACTTGTTATTTTTATTCCCCTTTTGCTGGGTACCCACGTTGTTTCCAGTATCACACTGTGGCAGGTCCACACACCTCTGCCCATGTGGAAATCCAGGTGTGGGATATTCCTCGAAGTGAGGTTTCTGGGTCAAGGGGAAGATGGCTCTTGGAACGTGACAGCGATTGGCAAATTGTCCTCTACAGAGGTTTTAGGTCACACCTGGCCTTCTGGAGTACAAGTGACACAAGTGAGCCCTGGAAGGGCTGTTCCCAAGACTTGCTCCCTGACGTGTATCCCAGGGACCAGCTGCGTCAACACTGCCTGGGAGCCTTTGAAAAATGCAGGGTCAGGCTGGGCAGGGTGCTGTACGCCTGTAATCCCAGCCCTTTGGGAGGCCAAGTCAAGAGGATTGTTTGAGACCAGCCTGGGCAACATAGCAAGATACCATCTCTACCGAAAAGAAAAAATTAATTGGGGTAGTGGCAGGTGCCTGCAGTCCTAGTGACTTGGGAGGCTGAGGCAGGAGGATCCCTTTAGCCCAGGAGTTGGAGGCTACAGTGAGCTGTGATTGTGATTGCACCACTGTACTCCAGCCTAGGTGACAGAGCAAGACAATGTCTGGTTTTTTTTTTTTTTTTGACTCCATCTCGGCTCATTGCAACCTCTTCCTGGGTTCAAGGGATTCTCCTCCCTCAGCCTCTCGAGTAACTGGGATTACAGGCATGTGCCGCCATGCCTGGATAATTTTTATATTTTTTTAGTAGAGACGGGTTTCACCGGCCGGGCGCCGTGGCTCACGCCTGTAATCCCAGCATTTTGGGAGGCCGAGGTGGGTAGATCACAAGGTCAAGAGATCGAGACCCTCCTGGCCAACATGGTGAAACCCCGTCTCTACTAAAAAATACAAAAGTTAGCTGGGCGTGGTGGCGCGTGCCTGTAGTCCCAGCTACACAGGAGGCTGAGGCAGGAGAATTGCTTGAACCTGGGAGGCGGAGGTTGCGGTGAGCCGGGATGAAGCCACTGCACTGCAGCCTAGCAACACAGTGAGACTCCATCTCAAAAAAAAAAAAAAAAGAGATGGAGTTTCACCATGTTAGTAGGCTGGTCCCAAACTTGTGATCCACCTGCCTTGGCTTCCCAAAGTGCTGGGATTATTGGTGTGAGCCACCGTGCCTGGCCAGGATGGTCTCTAATGAAAAAAAAAGAAAGGGCCAGGCGCGGTGGCTCATGCCTGTAATCCCAACACTTTGAGAGGCTGAGGTGGGCGGATCACAACATCAGGAGTTCGAGACTAACCTGGCCAACATGATGAAACCTCGTCTCTACTAAAAATACAAAAATTAGCCAGGCGTGGTGGCTCACACCTGTAATCCCAGCTGCTTGGGAGGCTGAGGCAGAAGAATCAGAGGCAGAGGTTGCAGTGAGTCGAGATCGCGCCCCTGCACTCCAGCCTGGGCGACAGAGTGAGACTCTGTCTCCAAAGATAAAAAAAGAAAGAAAAAAAAAAGTTACAGAATCCAGCACTTGCTTTAGAACAAAGTCCACAGGTCACCCTTGTGCCTGCTAAGCACTGAGAGGCATGGCTGTAAGTTACCATGGGGTGTTGGTGGGCAGGTGTGAACCCTGTCTTCCAGCTGCAGCATGCGCCTGGACTTTCTCCTGGAAGGTGGGGCCAGGCAGGCTGTATCTGTTCCTCTATCCACAGTGTCTGCTGCAGAGACCATGTCTGCCAACGGGGTGGAGGCTGATGCCAGCAGCCAGGTGACAGCGGGAGAACCGGTACAGCAGGTAAGGAAGGACCGGGACCAGGGACTGCCTCGACCCTGTGACTCCTGTGCAATGACGGTTCCCACGCCAAGGTGCTCTGGCGGGGAGCCCGGGGTCTGCCCACAGCTCATGGAGCCAGAGGGATTTATTCCTTAGCCGGGTACACACCACTCTCTGGTGTCCCCGGCTGGGCAGGGGCGAATCTCAAGGCCCTTGGAGGGCCTGGGGGGACAGGGTTCTGTCTGAAACCACCTGCCCTCCCCAACCCCTCAGCCAAATCATCCTCATCTCTGAAGTTTCTCTTCGGGACCTCCGAGGAAGACGATTTCCACTCCAAATCTCTCATCCTCATGTTATGTTATTTTATATATATAGTTTTTGAGATGGAGACTCGCTCTGTGGCCCAGGCTGGAGTGCAGTGGCGCCATCTCGGCTCACTGCAACCTCTGCCCCCCAGGTTCAAGCAGTTCTCCTGCCTCAGCCTCCTGAGTAGCTGGGATTACAGACACCCACCACCACGCCTGGCTACTTTTTGTATTTTTAGTAGAGACAGGGTTTCACCATGTTGGCCAGGGTGGTCTTGAACTCCTGACTTCAAGTGATCCACCCTCCTCAGCCTCCCAAAGTGCTGGGATTACAGATGTGAGCCACCGTGTCTGGTCTGTATTTTAGTTTTTGAGACAAGGCCTTGCTCTGTCACCCAGGCTAGAGTGCAGTGGCGTGATTGTGGCTCACTACAACCTCACCCTCCTGGGCTCAAGCATCAGTATATTTTAAAACCACAGAATTGTATGCCTGTGAAGGGTGAAATTTACTGTGTATGAATTATATCTCAAAGTTGTCAGGAAAAAAACAAAAAGTCGGGCCGGGCACAGTGGCTCATGCCTGTAATCCTGGCACTTTGGGAGGCTGAGGTGGGAGGATTGCTTGAGCTGGGAAGATCAAGGCTGCAGTGAGCTATGATTGTGCCACTGCACTCCAGCCTGGCGACAGAGCAAGACTCTGTGTCTAAAAAATTAAAACTTGAAAACAATTTTTTTTGAGATAGGGTCTTACTCTGTGGCCCAGGCTAGAGTGCAGTGGTGCGATCTTGGCTCACTGCAGCTTCCAACTCCTGGGTTCAAATGATTCTTGTGCCTCAGCCTCCCGAGAATCTGGGATTACAGGCATGTACCACCACGCCTGGCTAATTTTTGTGTTATTTATTTATTTATTTATTTATTTTTGAGACGGAGTCTCACTGTCACCTGGGCTGGAGTGCAGTGGCAGGATCTCAGCTCACTGCAAACTGCCTCCCAGGTTCAAGCGATTCTCCTGCCTCAGCCTCCCGAGTAGCTGAGATTACAGGCATGTACCACCACGTCCAGCTAATTTTTGTACTTTTAGTATACACGGGGTTTCGCCGTGTTGGCCAGGCTGGTCTTGAACTCCTGACCCAAAGTGACCCACCTGCCTCAGTCTCCCAAAGTGCTGGGAGGGTTGAATAGTTGTGAGAGAGACTATGACCCACATTGCTGAAAATATTAGCTAGGTCAGGCATGGTGGCCCACACCTGTAATTCCAGCACTTTGGGAGGCTGAGGCTGGCAGATCACATGAGGTTGGGAGTTCAAGACCAGCCTGACCAACATGGAGAAACCCCGTCTCTACTAAAAATATAAAAATTAGATGGGCATGGTGGTGCATGCCTGTAATCCCAGCTACTTGGGAGGATGAGACAGGAGAATTGATTGAACCTGGGAGGTGGAGGTTGCAGTGAGCCAGGATTGTGCCACTGCACTCCAGGTAATAGTGAACTACTGCACCTGACCCCCAAAATAATTAAAATTTAAAAATCAAGGGGTGGGCTGGATGGGACCCATGGGCTATAGTCTGCAGCCCCCAGTTTACACCCTAATCGCCATGAGAATGGGACTCCTGTCCTTTTTTTTTTTTTCCTGGTGTCATAGTTACTTTATAATTTCCACTAAATCCCTTCTGGAAATTTTTCAGCATGGTTTCTAAAGGGGTGGGCTTGCTATGGGAGTGACCCATATTAACACTTCAAAGAAACAGTTCCCACAGTTAGGAGAGTGTCCGTTCACTCACAGCAGTTCCCGCCTAGCAAGACGCAGCACGGAGCACTCCGATTTACATTCACTTCAGCCCTTTTACAGCACCCAGAGGCTTCTTCACTCAGCCTTACGTGGCTGTCTCTAATTCTTATAAATCGCTGGACGCATGAGGCCCTTCCTAATGGGCCCCGTACCTTTTACGACTGATGAGTCCGGCTGGACACATCTACACACAGACACACATCCACACACACAGACACATCCACACACACAGACACACATCCACACATCCACACACAGAGACACACAGACACACACAGAGACACACATCCACACACACAGACACACAGACACACACACAGACACACATCTACACACAGACACACATCCACACACACACAGACACATCCACACACACAGACACACATCCACACATCCACACACACAGACACATCCACACACAGAGACACACATCCACACACACAGACACACATCCACACATCCACACACAGAGACACACAGACACACACAGACACACTTCCACACACACAGACACACATCCACACACACAGACACACATCCACACACACAGACACACACACAGACACACTTCCACACACACAGACACACAGACACACACACATCCACACACACAGACACACAGACACACACAGACACACAGACACACACAGACACACTTCCACACACACAGACACACAGACACATCCACACACACACAGACACACATCCACACACACAGACACACACACAAACACATCTACACACAGACACACATCCATACAGACATGCATCCACACACAGATACACATCCACACACAGACACGCATCCACACACAGACACACATATCCACACAGACACACATCCGCACACAGACATGCATCCACACACACACACACGCATCCACACACAGACACACATCCACACACAGACACGCATCCACACACAGACACATAGACACACACACAGACACACACACAAACACATCTACACACAGACACACATCCATACAGACATGCATCCACACACAGACACACATCTACACACACACAGACACGCATGCACACACAGACACACATATCCACACAGACACACATCCGCACACAGACATGCATCCACACACACACACACACACATCCACACACAGACACACATCCGCACACAGACATGCATCCACACACACACACACGCATCCACACACAGACACACATCCACACACAGACACGCATCCACACACACAGAGACACGCATCCACACACAGACATCCACACACAGACACATCCACACACACAGACACGCATCCACACACACAGACATGCATCCACCTACAGACATCCACACACAGACACACATCCACACACACACAGACACTCATCCACACACACAGACACGCATCCCCACACACACAGACACACATCCACACACCCACAGACACGCATCCCCACACACAGACACGCATCCACACACAGACACGCATCCACACAGACATGCATCCCCACACACAGACACGCATCCACACACAGACACGCATCCCCACACACACAGACACGCATCCACACACACAGACACGCATCCCACACACACAGACACGCATCCCCACACACACAGACACGCATCCCCACACACACAGACACGCATCCACACACACACACACAGACATGCATTCCCCCCCACACACACACACATCCACACACAGACACACATCCACACACACAGACACACATCTACACACACAGACATGCATCTACACACATAGACACACATCCACACACACACACATACACACACACAGACACACATCCGATTGCTCTCCTTCCAATTCAAAACCATACACAAAAGCTTCCAAGGTTAGTTACAGAGACAGCTACCTTCCAAAGTGCCGATCTGGCACCCGTGGGTGATCAGGCCACGCTTCCACCCAAAATAGGATGGGCTATTTTCCCGAGTTCGATCTCACCAAATTCAGTGGTCTGGACTTCCCCAAATGCTCGTTCCTCCTCGGTGTTCAACCACTGGGTGGATCCGCACTGCAGGGCCTCCCTGCTCCGCTCTGGCGAGGCTTTCCCACCAGGCAAATACCTGCCAGGAGCGCTCTCAGGGTGCGTCACCCCAGCGAGCAGGAGTCCCCCTGCAGGGATGCTCCACGGGGCTAGGCAAACCACCTAAGAGACTTTTTCCCGCTGTCTGCTAGCTGAGACTTGCTTCCCGGCCAACGCACCAAAATGTAACAGGAGCGGCCGCGGGAAACAGATCTCTCGGACACCGAATATAGGAGGAAGGAGGGTTTATTCGGCCGGGAGCAAGGTGGCATAGTTGCTTAACAGCCAAGCCAAGGGGCTCTTGTCCTTTATCACCACCTGGCACGTGGCTGGGATAAAACACAGGCTCATAGGCCGGACGTGGTGGCTCATGCCTATAATCCCAGCACGTTGGGAGGCCAAGGCGGGTGGATCATAAGGTCAACAGATCGAGACCATCCTGGCCAACATGGCGAAACCCTGTTTCTACTAAAAATACAAAAATTTGCTGGGTGTGGTGGCACATGCGTGTAATCTCAGCTACTCAGGAGCCTGAGGCAGAAGAATTGCTTGAACTCGGGAGGCGGAGGTTGCGGTGAGCCAGGATTGTGCCACTGCACTCCAGCCTGGTGACAGTGCAAGACTCCGTCTCAAAAAAACAGAAAGGGCATGGCCGGGCGCGGTGGCTCACGCCTGTAATCCCAGCACTTTGGGAGGCCAAGGCGGGTGGATCACGAGGTCAAGAGATCAAGACCATCCTGGTCAACATGGTGAAACCCCGTCTCTACTAAAAATACAAAAAATTAGCTGGGCGTAGTGGCGCATGCCTGTAATCCCAGCTACTCAGGAGGCTGAGGCAGGAGAATTACCTGAACCCAGGAGGCGGAGGTTGCGGTGAGCTGAGATTGCACCATTGCACTCCAGCCTGGGTAACAAGAGAGAAACTCCGTCTCAAAAAAAAAAAAAAAAAAAACAGAAAGGGCAGACTCACATCCATAGGCTGTGTTAAAGGAAGCAGGAAGCATGTGACAAAATCCCAAGATTCCTGGCTTGTGCTCCCACCTGGAATGCAACGTGTGGGTGAGCCGAGCCGTTTCGCCGGCCGGGAGTGAGAGCAAAACTGCAGGGCACCCCGAGTTTCCAGCCGAGCCCCCCATCTTTCCCCACCCGGTCTGCCTGAGCCGCTTCTCTTCCGTAGCCGAGTGTGGTGGACCGCGTGGCCAACATGCCCCTCATCAGCTCCACCTGCGACATGGTGTCCGCAGCCTATGCCTCCACCAAGGACAGCCACCCTCATGTCAAGACCGTCTGTGACGCGGCAGAGAAGGGAGTGCGTACCCTCACGGCGGCCGCTGTCAGCGGGGCTCAGCCCATCCTCTCGAAGCTGGAGCCACAGAGTGGGTGAAGTCCCAGAGAGCACTGAATCCCCCTCCTGGCTGAGTCCCCGGGTGGGGGTAGGGGGTCTGCCCAGTTTTCAGTCCTGGCCTGTTGAACTGTTACTAGGTGACCTTCCGACAGTCACATTTGCGTCTTGCTTAATTTGTTTTTTGGCAGTTGCATCAGCCAGCGAATTAGCCCACAGGGGGCTGGACAAGTTGGAGGAGAACCTCCCCATCCTGCAGCAGCCCACGGAGAAGGTAACGTACCATGTCTGCCCTCGGGGGCTCTGCTGAGACGGGGACCTAGTTGGTTGTAGAGTGTCCTAGTTCCATCTTAACTAGACAAGCGTGATGGCATCCTCCCTGGTCCCTCTCCTGTCGGTTCCCATCCCCCATCCCCACCCCGAATCCACTCCCCACTGGGCAGCTGGAGGAATAATTGCAAAGCCAGCCAGATTACAGGCATCCGCCACCACACCCAGCTGGTTTTGTATTTTTAGTAGAGACGGAGTTTCACCATGTTGCCCAGCTGGTCTCGAACTCCTGACCTCAGGCCATCCACCCACCGTGGGTTCCCAAAGTGCTGGGATTACAGGAATGAGCCACTGCACCCGGACCACTTGTTTTTATAATAAAGTTTTATTGGCACACAGCCATGCTCATTTACATATTGTCTATGACTGCTTTCACCCAACAGTGGCAGGGGTGAGTAGTTTTGACAGACACTGTGACCCACAGTACTAAGAGTATTCGCTATCTGACCCTTCACAGAGGGTGGTGCCAACCCCATAACAATTTTATTAATCAGAAAAGGTTGGAGGCAGGAAAGTCAAAACACCGCGTTCTAAACCATGTCCTGCCCCTCAGCAGCTGGGCGGCCCTCAGACAGGTTACTTTGTCTGGGCTCCACTTTCTTTTTCTTTTTTTTTTGAGCAGAATTTCACTCTTCTTGCCCAGGCGGGAGTCCAGTGGTGCGATCTCAGCTCACTGCAACCTCTGCCTCCTGGGTTTAAGTGATTCTCCCGCCTAAGCCTCCCAAGGGGCTGGGATTACAGGCATGCGCCACCACACCCAGTTAATTTTTGTATTTTTAGTAGAGGCGGTTTCACCATGTTGGCCAGGCTGGTCTCGAATTCCTGACCTCAGGTGATCCACCCTCCTCGGCCTCCCAAGCTGCCGGGATTATAGGCGCGAGCCACCACGCCCAGCCAAGCACCACTGTTTAAAGACTGTCTCCAGATATAGTCACATTTTTATCCCTGGGGATCAGTTCTTCAACATATGAATTTGGGGTGAGGGGACTATAATTCAACCTATAACAGCCTGGAATGAAGAAATTAGTCACAGGCCAGGTGCGGTGACTCACACCTGAATCCCTGCACTTTGGGAGGCCGAGGCGGGTGGATCACTTGAGGTCAGGAGTTTGAGACCAGCCTGGCCAACATGGTGAAACTCCATCTCTACTAAGAATACGAAAATTAGCCAGGTGTGGAGGTGGGCGCCTGTCATCCCACCTACTCAGGAGGCTGAGGCAGGAGAATCACTTGAACCTGGGAGACAGAGGTTGCAGTGAGCTGAGATCACGCCACTGCACTCCAGCCTGGGCAACAGAGCAAGGCTCTGTTCAAATAAAAAAAAAAAACCTCCTTCAGATAATGTGAAGCTTAACTGCTTATTGTTTGTCCCCCTAGCCGGGACCAGGGCACAGGCCGCCTGCTTTGTGGCTGTGTCCAGCGCCCAGCGGGCAGCCTGGCACAGGGTAGCTGCGTATTAAGTATTCTGGTGCTCAATGTCCGCTTCTGCCCAGCGGTTACAGAAGGGCCACCCTCGGGCACTACCTGCTTGTGCCTGGGTCTGTAGCATCAGAAATAGGTGCTCCCTGGGTGTGGGGGCAGGACAAGCCAGCCCGCATCCCGGAATCCTCGGGCTTTCCCTGTGACCACCTCCAGGGACAGGCAGCTCATTCGTCCACTAGGTACTGAGTGCCTACTGTATGCGGGAGGGCGAGGGCTGTGCTGTACCATCACGGTCACATTTCAGCTCTCGTTTATGCAGGAATGGCCTCAGCTGGGGAGCAGCAGAGCGGGTGTCAGCTTGCACCTTTTTTTTTTTTTTTTGAGACGAGGTCTTGCTCTGTTGCCCGGGTTGGAGTGCAGTGGCGTGATCTCGGCTTACTACAGCCTCGGCCTCCTAGGCTTAGGCAATCCTTCCAGCCCTCAGCCCCCTGAGAAGCTGGGAGTACAGGTGTGCACCACTGCACCCGGCTAATTTTTTTAATGTTTTGGAGGGATGGGGTCTTGCTATTTGCCCAGGCTGGTCTCAAACTCCTGGGCTAGCCGGGTGCGGTGGCTTACGCATGTAATCCCAGCACTTTGGGAAACCCAGTGGGCAGATCACAAGATCAGGAGTTTGATAACAGCCTGGTCAACATGGTGAAACCCTGTCTCTACTAAAAATACAAAATTAGACGTGGTGGCGCATGCCTGTAATCCAGGCTCCTCGGGAGGCTGAGGCAGGAGAATTGCTTAAATCCAGGAGGCAGAGGTTGCAGTGAGCCAAGATCCTGCCACTTCACTGCAGCCTGGACGGACGGCAGAGCGAGACTCCATCTCAGAAACAAAAAATGAAAAGCAGACTCCTGGCCTCAAGCTATCCTCCTGCCTCGGCTTCCCAGAGTGCTGGGATTGCAGTCCTGAGCCACTGTGCCAGGCCACACCTGCCCCTTATCGTCAAAGGCCAGTAGTGGGCTTGGCTGAGGGAGGATGGGTGCTGGTGAGTTCACAGGAAGACGGGGAAATGTCACCCAGGAGCCCCCATCTCAGGGCCAGGCCTTTGCATTCTCTTTCTCTCTCTCTCGTAACATGGGAGGCCAACATTCCTTGTGTTTATGGAAGGGATGAGCTCAGGGTGAATTCTTCGAGGTCGTTGAACGGAGCAGCAACTGGGAGCTCTCTTTCTTTTTTTTTTGGAGACAGAGTCTCACTCTGTTACCCAGGCTGGAGTGCAGTGGCGCAATCTCAGCTCACTATTTTATTAATCAGAAAAGGTTGGAGGCAGGGTTCGCCCCCCAGGGTTCAAGCGATTCTCCTGCCTCAGCCTCCTGAGTAGCTGGGATTACAGGGGCCTGCCACTATGCCCAGCTAATTTTTGTATTTTTTAGGAGACACGGGGTCTCACCATCTTGGCAGGTTTGTCTAGAGCTCCTGACCTTGTGATCCACCCGCTTCAGCCTCCCAAAGTGCTGGGATTATAGGTGTGAGCCACCACGCCTGGCCCACTCTGTTTTTTGAGATGAAGTCTCGCTCCATCACCCAGGCTGGAGTCCAGTGGTGTGATCTCGGCTCACTACAACCTCTGCTCCCTGGGGTGCAAGCGATTTTCCTGCCTCAGACTCCCGAGTACTTGGGACTACGGGCACCCGCCACCAGGCTCAGCTAATTTTTGAGTTTTTAGTAGAGACGGGGTTTTACCATGTTGTCCAGACTGGTCTCGAACTCCTGACCTCAGGTGCCTCCCAAAGTGCTGGGATTCCAGGCGTGAGCCACCGCACCCAGCCAATTTTTGTATTTTTTGTAGAGGTGAGGTCTTGCTATGTTGCCCAGGCTGATCTCCAACTTCTGGGCCCAAATGATCCTCTCGCCTCGGCCTCCCAAAGTGCTGGGATGACAGGCGTGAGCCCCTGTGCCTGGCCTGCTGCGAGCTCTGTGCTCACTGATCTCTTGTGTGCTCACACTGGCCTGGATTGAAATCCAGCTCTGGCAACACCACCATCCCTCAGAACCTGGGGACAGTTAACTCTTCCCAGAGGAGAAAAAAACTCACAGGGCCCAGAGCTGAGAGAGCATTGCGCCTCTCAAAATGTCAAGAGTTTGGCTGGGTGTGGTGGCTCACACCTGTAATCCCAGCGCTTTGGGAGGCGGAGGAGGTCAGATCATAAGGTCAAGAGATCGACACCATCCTGGCCAACATGGTGAAACCCCATCTCTACTAAAAATACAAAAGATTAGCTAGGTGTGGTGGCGTGTGCCTTTAGACCCGACTACTCGGGAGGCTGAGACAGGAGAATTGCTTGAATTCAGGAGGTAGAGGTTGCAGTGAGCCGAGATCCAGCCACTGCACTCCAGCCTGGGCAACAGAGTGAGACTGTCTCAAAACAAACATACAAAAAAAACCAAAACAACACAGTTAAGTTAAAAAAAAAAAAAAAAAAAAAAACCAGGCTGGGTGTGGGGGCTTATGCCTATAATCCCTGCACTTTGGGAGGCTGAGGAGGGCAGATCACTTTAGGTCAGGAGTTCAAGACCAGCCTGGCCAATGTAGTGAAACCCCGTGTCTACTAAAAATACAAAATTAGCTGGGCATGGTGGTGCTTGCCTGTAATCCAGCTACTCGGGAGGCTGAGGCGGGAGAATCGCTTGAACCTGGGAGGTGGAAGTTGCAGTGAGCCGAGATGGCACCAATGCACTCCAGCCTGGGCAACAAGAGTGAAACTCTGTCTCAAAAAAACAAAGAAAAGTTAGCCAGGCATAGTGGCAGGTGTCTGTAATCCCAGCTACTCGGGAGGCTGAGGCAGGGGAATTGCTCCAACCCAGAAGGCAGAGGTTGCTGTAAGCCAAGATCGTGTCACTGCGTTCCAGCCTGGGTAACAGAGTGAGACCCTGTCTCAAGAAAAAGAAAAAAGAAACTAGGCACAGAGAGGTAGAGTGCCTTGCCTGAAGCCACACAGCTGAGAAGCAGCAAGCCAGGGATGGAGCCTCAGTAGTCTGGCTGTAGAATATGAGCTCATGACCACGACTCCAGACTCAGAGTCACCTGGGGGGATGGCGCTTCCTGCCTCCATCTCCCTAGAGGTTAGGGTACAGCAGGGGGGTGATGGTGTCGTCTCTCCTAGGTCCTGGCGGACACCAAGGAGCTTGTGTCGTCCAAGGTGTCGGGGGCCCGAGAGATGGTGTCCAGTGCCAAGGACACAGTGACCACCCGAGTGTCGGAGGCGGTGGGCGCCACCCGTGGTGCTGTGCAGAGCGGCGTGGACAAGACCAAGTCTGTAGTGACCGGTGGGGTCCAGTCGGTCATGGGCTCTCGCGTGGGACAGATGGTGCTGAGCGGGGTCGACACGGTGCTGGGGAAGTCAGAGGAGTGGGTGGACAACCACCTGCCTCTCACGGACGCTGAGCTGGGTGAGTGTGGCCAGCGGGCTGCTCTGGGACCCCTCCTCGGGCCTCCCAAACCCGAAGCCACTGTCGGCCTTGGGTCTGTCCCTCACCGCCACCTCATCCCTGCCTCCCCTCCCGGCATCTTGGAATCTCATCACCAGCATGGGGATCCCCTCTGTCCTGGTCCCCAGCCCCCGCCCTCCCCGCACCAGTCTCCTTCCCACAGCAGCCAGCAGAGGGCGTCTGTGAGCACCTGAGTCAGAGGTTGTCCCTACTCTGCCCACAGCCCCCGTGGCTCCCACCTCTCTCGGGGTCAAAACCCAAGTCCTCCTCACAGCCCATAAGGCGCTGCAGAACCTGCCCCGTCTTCTCCCTGCCCTCCTCTTCCCCCTTCGCTCTCTCCGCTTCCCCATAAATATGTGACTAAACTTGAGATCTCACTTCACTGTGGCAGCCCTGGCGTTCCTGCCAGTCCAGAATATCTCTGCAGTCATCTCGGTCATACACGTACACTCCCTGTACTGTTTATTTGATATTCTTCTTTATTTTATTTAATTTTATTTTTGAGATGGAGTCTTGTTCTGTCACCCAGGCTGGCGTGCAGTGGTGCGATCATAGCTCACTGCAGCCTCAATCTCCAGGGATCCTCCCACCTCAGTTTCCAAAGTAGGTGTACACCTCCATGCCTGGCTAATTTAAAACAAATTAAAAAAAATTTTTTTTTCTTTTTTTTGAGACGGAGTTTCGCTCGTTACCCAGGCTGGCTGGAGTGCAATGGCACGATCTCGGCTCACCGCAACCTCCGTCTCCTGGGTTCAAGCAATTCTCCTGCCTCAGCCTCCCGAGTAGCTGGGACTACAGGCACGCGCCACCATGCCCAGCTAATTTTTGTATTTTTACTAGAGACGGGGTTTCACCTTGTTGACCAGGATAGTCTCGATCTCTTGACCTCGTGATCCACCCGTCTCGGCCTCCCAAAGTGCTGGGATTATAGGCGTGAGCCACTGCGCCCGGCCCAAATTAAACTTTTTTAATTTTTTTTTTTTTTTGAGACGGTCTTGATCTGTCTCCAGGCTGGAGTGCCATGGCGCCACCTTGGCTCGCGCAATCTCCGCCTCCTGTGTTCCAGTGAGTCTCCTGCTTCAGCCTCCCGAGTAGCTGGGACTACAGGCATGAGCCACCACACCTGGTTAATTATTATATTTTTGGTAAAGACGGGGTTTCAACATGTTGGCCAGGATGGTCTTGATCTCTTGACTGTGTGCTCTGCCCTCCTCGGCCTCCCAAAGTGCTGGGATTACAGGCATGAACCACCGCACCTGGCCTAAAACAGATTATTTAGAATTTTTTATAGAGACAGGGTCTTGCTATGTTGCCCAGGCTGGCCTCAAACTCCTGAGCTCAAGCCAAGGACCCACTGTGGCCTTCCAGAGTGTTGGAATTACAGGCATGAGCCGCCATGCCTGGCCTGATATTCTTCTTCTTTATTATTATTATTTATGTATGTATTTATAATTTTTTTTGAGATGAAGTCTTGCTCTGTCACCCAGGGTGAAGTGTAGTGTCACATTCTAGGCTCACTGCAACCTTCGCCTCCCGGATTTAAGAGATTCTCATGCCTCGGCCTCCTGAGTAGCTGGGATTACAGGTGTATACAACCATGCCTGGCTAATTTTTGTAGTTTTAGTAAAGACAAGGTTTTACCATGTTGGCCAGGCTAGTCTTGAACTCCTGGCCTCAAGCCATCCGCCCGCCTGGGCCTCCCAAAGTGTTGGGATTACAGGTGTGAGCCACTATGCCTGGCCTGATATTCTTCTTTAGATCAACTTTTCTGGATTCTTTTAGAGATGAAACCTGATCATTACTATAAATTGGAAGCTCCATCATCTGCTATAAATACATAATGAAAGAGTGAAGCATTTATTGTGTAACTTTCTGGGTACAAACTATTCCAAATATCACCCTTCAGGCAGCTCTGACTAGGGTTGGTGTACAAAAGGGGAAATTGAGGCTTACTAACAAACTCACTTCCCCATAGGCCAGGGGTAGCAAACATTTTTCTTTTTTTTTTTTTTGAGACAGAGTCTTACTCACTCTGTCACCCAGGCTGGAGTACAGTGGTGTGATATCAGCTCACTGCGACCTCTGCCTCCCGGGTTCAAGCAGTTCTCCTGCCTCAGCCTCCCAAGTAGCTGAAATTACAGGCAGCTAATTTTTGTATTTTTAGTACAGATGGAGTTTCACCATGTTGGCCAGGCTGGTCTTGAACTCCTGACCTTGTGATCCACCCAACTCGGCCTCCCAAAGTGCTGGGATTACAGGCATGAGCTACCAAGCCCGGCCACATTTTTTTGTTTTTCTCTTTTAGAGATAGCGTCTCACTCTGTTGCCCAGGCTGGAGTGCAGTGTTGCAGTCATAGGTCAGTGTAGCCTGGAACTCCTGGGCTTCAGGCGAGCCTCCTACCTCAGCCTCCTGAGTAACAGAGACTATAAACACACACCATCATGCCCAACTAATTTTTCTTTATTTAATTTTTTGTAAAGATGGGGTCTCCCTGTGTCGTCAAGAACTCCTGGGCTGGAGGGATCCTACTGCCTTATCCATCCCTCACAGTGCTGGGATTGGGATTTTTGCAGATAAGAAGCTTAGGATATCAGCAGGGCGCGGTGGCTCAAGCCTGTAATCCCAGCGCTTTGGGAGGCCGAGGTGGGCAGATCACTTAAGGTCAGGATGAGACAAGCCTGGCCAACATGGTGAAACCCCGTCTCTACTAAAAATGCAAAAACTAGCTGGATGTGGTGGTGCCCACCTGTAATCCCAGCTACTTAGGAGGCTGAGGCAGGAGAATCATTTGAACCTGGGAGGTGGAGGTTGCAGTGAGCCGAGATCGAGCCACTGCAGTCCAGCCTGGGAGACACAGTGAGACTCTGTCTTAAAAAAAGAAATAGGCTGGGCTTGGTGGCTCACGCCTGTAATCCCAGCACTTTGGGAGGCGGAGGTGGGCAGATCACCAGAGGCTTGGAGTTCGAGACCAGCCTGACCAACATGGAGAAACCCCATCTCTGCTAAAAATACAAAATTAGCCAGGCATGGTGGCACATGCCTATAATCCCAGCTACTCGGGAGGCTGAGGCAGGAGAATCGCTTGAACCCGGGGGGCAGATGTTGCAGTGAGCCGAGTGTGCACCATGGCCCTCCAGCCTGGGCGACGAGCAAAATTCCATCTCAATCAATCAATCAACTGGACAGTGTGATTCCAGCCTGGGCAACAAGAGCAAAACTGTGTCTCAATAAGTAAATAAATAAATAAATAAACAAACAAACTGGACAGTGTGATTCCTGGGACCGCCCACGTGGGACAAGCCCAGCTGCACGTCCTGGTGTTCACGGAGACCCTGCCGCTCTTCCCCACAGCCCGCATCGCCACGTCCCTGGATGGCTTCGACATCGCGTCCGTGCAGCAGCAGCGGCAGGAACAGAGCTACTTCGTGCGTCTGGGCTCCCTGTCAGAGAGGCTGCGGCAGCACGCCTACGAGCACTCACTGGGCAAGCTCCGGGCCACCAGGCAGAGGGCACAGGAGGCTCTGCTGCAGCTGTCGCAGGCCCTAAGCCTGGTGAGGCTCCCGGGGCTTCACCCCACAGCAGACACCCATCGGGAGCTCACTGGCCTACTGCTCACCCCTCTGCAGGCTGGCGGGGCCCTTCCCACTTGCTCCTGGCACTCTCTGGTTGGACACGCCTTTGCCCAGGCTCCTGCCACAGATCACACTGTCTGGGGCTGGGCACAGCGGCTCACACCTTTTTTTTTTTTTGGAAACGGAGCCTTCTGTCACCCAGGCTGAAGTGCAATGGCATGATCTCTGCTCACCGAAACCTCCACCTACTGTGTTCAAGCGATTCTTTTGCCTCAGCCTCCCGAGTAGCTGGGATTACAGGCATGCGCCACCACGCCTGGCTAATTTTTTTTATTTTTAGTAGAGATGGAGTTTCTCCATGTTGGTCAGGCCAGGCTTGAACTCCCGACCTCAGGTGATCCGCCCGCTTTAGCCTCCCAAAGTGCTGGGATTTTTTTTTTTTTTTTTTAAATATGGGCTTTCACCAGGATGGCCAGACTGGTCCTGAACTCCTGACCTCAGGTGATCCACCCACCTCGGCCTCCCAAACTGCTAGGATTACAGGCGTGAGCCACCACGCCCGGCCAAGTGCTGGGATTATAGGTATGAGCTACTGCGCCCAGCCCTTTCTTTCTTTCTTTTTTTTTTTTAAGAGACTGAGTCTCACTCTGTCGCTCAGCCTGGAGTGCATGATCAAAGCTCACTGCAGTCTCTAAGGTTCACCGATCTTGGAGCATATATCTGCCATCATTCCTCTTTTTTTTTAAATTTTCTCTTAAATTTGATGTAAAAATAGAGATGAGGTCTCACTGTGTTGCCCGGGCTGTTCTGGAGCTCTTGAGCTCAAGTGATCCTCCCCGCTTGGCCTCCCAAAGCACTGGGATTGCGGAATTGAACCTGCTTCATTCCTTTTGAAGGCTGAATAGTATTTCATCACAAGCACTTTTTTTTTTTTTTTGAGACAGAGTCTTGCTGTGTCGCCAGGCGCCAGGCTGGAGTGCAGTGGCGCAATCTCGGCTCACTGCAGCCTCCGCCTCCCGGGTTCAAGCAGTTCTCCTGCCTCAGCCTCCCAACTAGCTGGGACTACAGGCGCACGCCACCACGCCCAGCTAATTTTTGTATTTTTAATAGAGACGGGGTTTCACCATGTTGGCCATGATGGTCTCGATCTCTTGACCTCGTGATCCGCCCACCTTGGCCTCCCAAAGTGCTGGGATTATAGGCCTGAGCCACCGCGACCGGCCACAAGCACTTTTTAAGCCTTGAGCTAGTTCCATCTGCTCATGTCCCGTTGGCCAAAGCCAGTCACGTGTCCGGGCTCCATTGCAAACAGAGGAGACATTGACCCAGTGGGAGGAGCTACAGGGGATGCCAGCCACTCTGCACCAACCACACAGAGCATGAGTGTGTCAAACCAAAGGCCCCAGAGCTCACAGTATCACCACAGCCGGGAAACCCTTCCTCCGCTCCTCCCTCATTCCTCTTTTCTAGACCGTCCTGTAAGTCATGATAGAAGGATCCCCTGGGTGCCCTCTGAAATCCCACCTCTCCCAGGGGAGCCTCCTTCCCTCACCTCTCTCTCCCCTGCCCTAGATGGAAAATGTCAAGCATGGCGTTGATCAGAAGCTGGTGGAAGGCCAGGAGAAGCTGCACCAGATGTGGCTCAGCTGGAACCAGAAGCAGCTCCAGGGCCCCGAGAAGGAGCTGACCAAGCCAGAGGTATCTATGGGGGACTGTGGGGTGGCCCGGGGTACTTGGAGTCCCAATGCCGCCCTGTACCCTTCTGCTTCATGGGCCTACCTGTTTCGAATGCTTTCCCAAGCCTCACATGCTTTCAGGAGCTTGTGACACCTCCTCCAGGAAGCCAGCCTTGATTTCTGCTCTTGGGCATGCATGGGTATGGCTTCTTCCTTTTTTTTTTTTTAAATCCTGCTCTACCGATGGAATACAGTGGTGCGATCTTGGCTCGCTGCAACCTTTATCTCCCAGGTTCAGGTAATTCTCCTGCCTCAGCCTCCTGAGTAGCTGGGATTACAGGAGCCCACCACTACGCCCGGCTATTTTTGTGTTTTTAGTAGAGATGGGGTTTTACCGTGTTGGCCAGGCTGGTCTTGAACTCCTGACCTCAGGTAATCTGGATGATTTCTGAATCAGAGAATATTTCATAGCAATGCATCTCATTGCTAAATGCTAAGCTGTGTCTTGTTGAACTCAAATCTGGATGCTTCTCTTCCCCTGGAGTCTTTCATATTCACCCATCTGGGTCCCAGCAGCAACTTCTGACTCGTGTTCTCCGGCCCCTCCACTCAATCCCAGGCCCTGGCCTCTTGTGTTGCCTAATGGGCCTCGCTGCCTGTCCCAACACGCACTTAAGCTCTCATTAAGTCCATGCCTGACCAACATGCTGAAACCCCGTCTCTACTAAAAAAATACAAAAATTACGAGGCGGGCAGATCACAAGGTCAGGAGTTAGAGACCACCATGGCCAACATGGTGAAACATGGTGTCTCTACTAAAAATACAAAAATTAGCTGGGTGTGGTGGCATGCACCTGTAGTCCCAGCTACTCGGGAGGCTGAGGCAGGAGAATTGCTTGAACCCAGGAGGTGGAGGTACAGTGAGCCATTGAGCCATTGCACTCCAGCCTGGGGGACATACTGAGAAACTGGCCAGGCGTGGGGACTCATGCCTGTAATCCCAGCACTTTGGGAGGCCGAGGTAGCCAGATTACCTGAGGTCGGGAGTTTGAGACTAGCCTGACCAACATGGAGAAACCTAATCTCTACTAAAAATACAAAAAATTAGCCCAGTATGGTGGCGGGTGCCTGTAATCCCAGCTACTCGGGAGGCTGAGGCAGGAGAATTGCTGGAACCTGGGAGGTGGAGGTTTCAGTGAGCCCACTGCACTCCAGCTGAGGTTTCAGTGAGCCGAGATCACACCACTGCACTCCAGCCTGGGCGACAAGAGCGAAACTCCGTCTCAAAAAAAAAAAAAACAAAAAGTCACCACAGTGTGTGATTCTGTTTATATGAAACACTCAGAATGGGCAAATCCAGAGACGGGAAGTGGATTCGTGGTTTGCCAGGGGCTGGGGGAGGGGATGTACAGTGATTGCTAATGGGGACAGGATTTCTTTTGGTTTGGGGAGTGATGCAAATATCCTATAATTTGGCCAGTTTCGGTGGCTCATGACTGTAACCTCATCACTTTGGGAGGCTGCGGTAGGCAGATCACTGGAAGTCAGGAGTTCAAGACCAGCCTGGTCAACCTGGTGAAAGCTCATCTCTACCAAAAATACAAAAAAAATTAGGCCTGGTGGCAGGTGCCTATAAGCCCAGCTACTCTGGAGGCTGAAGTAAGAGAATCGTTTGAACCCCAGGAGCAGGGGAAGGTTGCTGTGAGCTGAGATTGCGCCACTGCACTCCAGCCTGGGTGACAGAGGGAGAATCTGTCTCAAAAAAAAAAAAAAAAAAAAAGTCCTGGAATTAGATGAAGGTAGTATTTGCACAATCTTGTGAATATACTAAAAACCACTGAATTGTACACTTCAAAGGATGAGTTTTATGGTATGTGGATTATATGTCAATTTATGAAATATTTGTTATTTATTTATTTTTGAGATGGAGTCTCACTCTGTCACCCAAGCTGGAGTGCAGTGGCACAATCTCAGCTCACTGCAACCTCTGCCTCCCGGGTTCAAACAATTCTCTGGCCTCAGCCTCCCGAGTAGCTGGGACTACAGGTGCATGCCACCACGCCCAACTAATTTTTGTATTTTTAGTAGAGACGGGGTTTCACCGTCTTAGCTAGGATGGTGTTGATCTCCTGACCTCGTGATCCGTCCATCTCGGCCTCCCAAAGTGCTGGGATTACAAGCATAAGCCACCATTCCCGGCCGTTGTTATTTATTTCTTTTTGAGGCGGGGTCTCTCTCTCTTGCCCTGGCTGGAGTGCAGTGGTGCCATCACAGCTCACTGGCTGCACAGTGCAGGCTGGAGCAGTCCTCTCACCTCAGCCTCCCGAGTAGCTGGGAACATAGGCACATGCCACCATGCCTGGCTAATTTTTTAAATAAATTTTTAGTAGAGACAGGATCTCAACTGTGTTCCCCAAGCTGGTCTTGGACCCCTGGCCTCAAGCAGTACTCCCACTTGGGCCTCCCAAAGCACTGGAAATACAGGCGTGAGCCACCATGCCTGGCCTCAGATCAATTATTGATTGATTGATTGAGATTGATTGATTGACCCAGACTGGAGTGCAGTGGCATGATCTCGGCTCACTGCAACCTCCACCTCCTAGGTTCAAGTGATTTTCCTGTCTCAGCCTTCCGAGTAGCTGGGACTACAGGCGCACGCCACCACACCTGCCTAATTTTTGTATTTTTTTAGTAGAGATGGGTTTTTGCCATGTTGACCAGGCTAGTCTCGAACTCCTGACCTCAGATGATCCGCCCACATCGGCCTCCCAAAGTGCTAGGATTACAGGCGTGAGCCGCAGTGCCCGGCCACAGTTTTTTACAAGCTGAAATGAGTTCCTATCTAAAGCACATAGTAAGGCTACGAAAGTGAGATGTATGAAGATACGAATGTCTCTATAAATGCTAACTCTTCGGCAGAGAGACCTGGACCCCCTGCCTCCTGAGACTCTCCTGTTTCTCCTACTGCTAAGCGCAGCATCCAGAATGACCGAATGACCTTTCAAATGAAAAAAAAAACGATCTTACGTCTCTCACGTGGGCGCCTTCCCGTAATTCCTAGGCTCAAGTGGGCAAAATCCTATCTCTCCTATCTCCCAGTCCATGACTTTTTTTTTTTTTTTTGAGACACAGTCTTACTCTGTTGCCCAGGCTGGAGTACAATGGCCTGATCTTGGCTCACTGCAACCTCTGCCTCCGAGGTTCAAGCAGTTCTCCTGCCTCAGCCTCCTTAGTAGCTGGGACTACAGACACCTGCCACCACGCCCAGCTATTTTGTTTTCTTTTGTTTATTTATTCATTTATTTATTTATTTATTTTGAAACAGAGTTTTGCTCTTGTTGCCCAGGCTTGAGTGCAATGGCGCAATGTCTACTCACTGCAACCTCCCCGTCCCGGGTTAAAGCTATTCTCCTGCCTCAGCCTCCCAAGTACCTGGGATTACAGGCGTGCACCACCACACTCGGCTAATTTTTTTTTTTTTTTTTTTTTTTTTTTTTAGTAGAGACAGGGTTTCACCCTGTTGGCCATGCTGGTCTCGAACTCCTGACCTCAAGTGATCCACCTGCCTCAGCCTCCCAAAGTGCTGGGATTACAGGCATGAGCCACCGCGCCTGGTCCCGGCTACTTTTTGTATTTGTATTTTCTCTTCATTTATTTATTTCTGAGACAGAGTCTCACTCTGTCACCCAAGTTAGAGTGCAGTGGCATGATCTCTACTCACTGCAGCCTCTGCCTCCTGGGTTCAAGTGATTCTCCTGCCTCAGTTTCCCAAGTAGCTGGGATTACAGGCACCTGCCACCACGCCCAGCTAATTTTCTTTGTGTTTTTGGTAGACACAGGGTTTTGTCATGTTGGCCAGGCTGGTCTCGAACTCCTAACCTCAAGTGATCCGCCTGCCTTGGCCTCCCAAAGTGCTGTGATTACAGGTGTGAGTCAGCGCACCTGGCCTAATTTTTGTATTTTTAGTAGAGACAGAGTTTCACCATGTTGGCCAGGCTGGTCACAAACGCTATCTGTGCTCATCTCACTCCATGGCCAAGGAAATTTTCAAGGAAATTTCCTAGCTCTCTGATTTCAACTGTGTTCTCCCCTGATGGTTTACAACTTCTGCCTAGAAAGTTCTTCCAGACTGTCCCCGCCTGGCTTCTACTTTTTGTTTTTTAGCAGTTTTATGGAGATATCATTTGCATACCAAACAAACCACGCTTTTAAATCATACACATCAGTAGTTCTTAGCATTGCGTAACGGTCACTATCACGTCTCATGCCCCTAAAAAGAAAGTCTTTTCCCATCAGCAGTCTCTTCGTTTTCTCCTACTCCCAACCACGAATCCGCTTCCTGCCTCTGTGGATGGGCCTGTCATGGGCATTTCATAGAAATGGGATTACACACTGTATGGCCTTTTTTTTTTTTTTTTTTTTGAGACGGAGTCTCGCTCTGTCACCGAGGCTGGAGTGCAGTGGTATGATCTTGGCTCACTGCAACCTCCGCCTCCCGGGTTCAAACAGTTCTTGTGCCTCAGCCTCCCGAGTATCTGGGATGACAGGTACCCGCCACCACACTTGGCTAATTTTTGTATTTTTAGTAGAGACGGGGTTTCACCATATTGACCAGGCTGGTCTCGATCTCCTGACCTTGTGAGCTGCTCACCTCAGCCTCCCAGAGTGCTGGGATTACAGGCATGAGCCACCGAGGGCCCGGCCCTGGGTGGCCTTTTGTGCCTGGCTTCCTGAACTGAGTGTGGCATCCTCAGGGTTTCTCCATGCTGTGGCCTGGGTCAGAGCACCGAGACTTTCCACGGCCGCTGAGTCATATTCTCTTTTATGGATGGCTCACATTCTGTTCGCCCATTTATCAACCGAAACACACTTGAGCCATTTGGACTCTTTGCTATGCCCCGTGTGCACGTCTTTGTGTGTGGACGTATGCTTTCGTTTCTCTTGTGCACACACCCACAACTAGAATTGCTGAGTCATATGATAATTCTATGGTTTAACTTTTGAGGAAGTGCTAGACTGTTTTCCAGAGTGACTATGCCACCAGCAATGCATGAGTCTTCAGTTTCTCCAGCTCTTGACCTACAGTGGGTATTATCTGACCATTTGTTTCTTTCTTTTTCTTTCTTCTTCTTATTTTTTTTTTGAAATGGAGTCTTGCTCTGTCGCCCAGGCTGGAGTGCAGTGGCACGAGGCGCGATCTCGGCTCACTGCAGCCTCCGCCTCCCAGGTTCAAGCGATTCTCTTGTCTCAGCCTCCCAAGTAGCTGGGATTACAGGCGCCCACCACTACACCTGGTTAATTTTTGTATTTCTCGTAGAAAAAAACCTGCCACCGTGCCTGACTAATTTTTGTGTTTTTAGTAGAGACAGGGTTTCACCATCTTGGCCAGGCTGGTCTCAAACCCCTGACCTCATGATTCACTCATGTTGGCCTCCCAAAATGCTGGGATGACAGGTGTGAGCCACCGCTCCTGGCCCAATTTCTCCACCTCATGACTGACAGTGGGTATTATCTGACCGTTTCCAGCTATCCTAATGGGTTTGTGAAGTGATATGTCCTTGCTGGGTTTTTTGTTTTTTTTTGAGACAGAGTCTCGCTCTGTTACTCACGCTGGAGTGCAATGGCACGATCTCAGCTCACTGCAACCTCCGCCTCCTGGGTTCAAGCAATTCTACCTCAGCCTCCCAAGTAGCTGGGATTACAGGTACCCACCACCATACCTGGTTAATTTTTGGATTTTTCGTAGAAATGGGGGTTTCACCACGTTGATCAGGCTGGTCTTGAACTTACCTCAGGCGGTCCATCCGCCTCAGCCTCCCAAAATGCTGGGACTACAGGAGTGAGCCACCACGCCCGGCCTCCTTGTGGTTTTGATTTGCATTTCCTTAATGACTTACAACGTCAAACAGCTTTTCATCTGCTCTCCCTGTATCTCCTTGGTGATTTTCTATGCCTTTAAAAAAAAATCGACTACTGCCTGAGTACAGTGGCTCATGCCTGTAATTCCAGCATTTTGGGAAGCTGAAACAGGCAGATCACTTGAGCCCAGGAGTTTAAGATCTGGGCAACTTAGTGAGATCCTGGCTCTACAGAAAATTTTTAAAATGTAGCTGGGCATGGTGGTGAGTGCCTGTAGTCCCAGCTACTCAGGAGGCTGAAATCAGAGATCACTTGAGCTCAGGAGTTGGAGGCTGCAGTGAGCTGTGATCGCGCCAGTGCACTCCAGCCTGGGCGACAAGACCTAGATCCTGTTTGTAATTAAAAGAAAAGAGGCAGTCGGGTGCGGTGGCTGACACCTGTAATCCCAGCACTTTGGGAGGCCAAGGCGGGCAGATCACGAGGTCAAGAGATCGAGACCATCCTGGTCAACATCGTGAAACCCCGTCTCTACTAAAAATACAAAAATTAGCTGGGCATGGTGGTACCTGCCTGTACTCCAGCTACTCGGGAGGCTGAGGCAGGAGAATTGCTTGAACCTGCGAGGCGGAGGTTGCAGTGAGCCGAGATTGCACCACTGCACTCCAGCCTGGTGCCTGGTGACAGATCTAGACTCTTTCAAAAAAAAAAAAAAAGAAAAGAGGCTGGGTGTGGTGGCTGATCCCTGTAATCCCAGCACTGTGGGAGGCCGAGGCAGGAAGATCACTGGAGGTCAGGAGTTCAAGACCAGCCTGGCCAACGTGGTGAAACCCCATCTCTGCTAAAAATGTAAAAGTTAGCCAGGCATGGTGGCACGCCTGTAATCCCAGCTACCTGGGAGGCTGAGGCAGGAGAATGAGCCACAATCATACCACTGCACTCCAGCCTGGGGGACAGAGCAAGACTTCATCTCAAAAAAAAAAAAAAAAAAAAAATGCCGGGCACAATGGCTCATGCCTGTAATCCCAGCACTTTGGAAGTCCAGGGTGGGCAGATCACGAGGTCAGGAGATTGAGACCATCCTGGCTAACACTGTGAAACCCTGTATCTACTAAAAATACAAAACAATTAGCCATATGGGGTGGCACGTGTCTCCAGTCCCAGCTACTCAGGAGGCTGAGGCAGGAGCATCGCTTGAACCTGGGAGGCGGAGGTTGCAGTGAGCCGAGATCGCACCACTGCACTCCAGCCTGGGCGACAGAGCGAGACTCCATTAAAAAAAGAAAAAGTTGCACCTATGGAAAGGGTTTTCTCGAAGGTTAGTGGTAGAACCCCTCTTTCCCTGGCTTCAGCTCCAATCGCCTTTGCTGAAACACATGGTCCTGATTGGCACCCCCATCTCCCTTCTCAGCAGGTCGAGTCCCGGGCTCTCACCATGTTCCGGGACATTGCCCAGCAGCTCCAGGCCACGTGCACCTCCCTGGGGTCCAGCATCCAGGGCCTCCCCAGCAATGTGAAGGACCAGGTGCAGCAGGCCCGCCACCAGATGGAGGAGCTCCAAGCCACCTTCTCCAGCATCCACTCCTTCCAGGACCTGTCCAGCAGCATCCTGGCCCAGAGCCGTGAGCGCGTGGCCAGCGCCCGTGAGGCCCTGGACCACATGGTGGAATACGTGGCCCAGAACACGCCTGTCACGTGGCTCGTGGGACCCTTTGCCCCTGGAATCACTGAGAAAGCCCCAGAGGAGAAGAAATAGGGGGAGAGGAGAGGACTCGGGGGGCCCCGTTTCCATGCTGCAGCTCTGGAGTCCTCAATCCGGGGCCCATTTCAAACCGATTTTCTAAGCCCCCCTCCCAGCTCTTCTATGCTGTGTCAGTTGGGAAGCTAAGGCTCTCAAAACTGGGCCATCACCCCGCTGACCAATCTCTCACCCCCTCTGAGCTTGGAAGAAGCATATTCTGAGCATCACCCTATCAGTCAGTAGAAAGAGATTTCCAGAAAAATATTTTTCAGGAAGGTTGCCCCCCAACCAGAATTTTTTTTTCCTTGTTAAAAATTGGGGATATAGTCTCTGTCCCACTTTGTCTACACCGATGACCCTGGATATTAGCCTGTAGTGTGTGGACTTGGATTTCTGGTCTAAGTGGGCCTCCTGGGGACGGGATGGACCGCTGACCTTCTGAGCTTCATTGTAGAGCAGAAGGATGCTGGGGCCTGTCTGGCACGCCTTGTTGAAACGCCCTGGCATTCAGTATTGCCTTAATAAACTTTACCTACAGCTGCATACAGGCTGTGTGTGTGTGTGTGTGTGTGTGCACGCGCACGTATGTGTGTTTTCATCTGTCCCTGCTGCTATCACAGAAATACGTTAGGCTGGGTAATTTATTTATTCATTTATTTATTTTGTAGAGACAGGGTCTCACTATGTTGCCCAGGCTGGTCCTGAACTCCTGAGCTCAAGTGATCCTCCTGCCACATCCTCCCAAAGTGCTGGGATTACAGGCGTGAGCCACTGTGCCTGGCCTGCCAGCGTCTTGATCTTGGACTTCCCAGCCTTCAGAACTGTAAGAAATAAATTTCTTTTTTTTTTTGAGACAAAGTTGTGCTTTGTTGCCCAGGCTGGAGTGCAGTGGCATGGTCTCGGCTCACTGCAACCTCCACTTCCTGGGTTTAAGTGATTCTCCTGCCTCAGCCTCCCGAGTAGCTGAGATTACAGGCACGTGCCACCACACCTGGCTAATTGTTTGTATTTTTAGTAGAGATGAGGTTTCACCATGTTGGCCAGGCTGGTCTTGAACTGCTGACCTCATGATCTGCCCGCCTCCGCCTCCCAAAGCAATGGGATTACAGGCGTGAGGTACCACGCCCAGCTTTTTTTTTTTTTTTTAGACAGAGTTTCACTCTTGTTGCCGAGGCTGGAGTGCAGTGGCGCACTCTCGGCTCATCACAACCTCCACCTCCTGGGTTCAAGCGATTCTCCTGCCTCAGTCTCCCAAGTAGCTGGGATTACAGGCATGCGCCACCACGCCCGGCTAATTTTGTATTTTTAGTAGAGACAGGGTTTCTCCATGTTGGTTAGGCTGGTCTTGAACTCCTGACCTCAGGTGATCCGTTGGCCTTGGCCTCCCGAAGTGCTGGAATTACAGGCATGAGCCACCGCGCCTGGCCTGTTTCTTTCATTGAAGAAGAGGGTATGGTCAGGCTCATGGCTCATACCTGTAATCCCAGCACTTTGGGAGGCCGAGACCGGCAGATCACGAGGTCAGGAGTTCGAGACCAGCCTGGCCAACGTGATGAAACCCCATCTTTAACTAAAACTACAAAAAAATTAGCTGGGCATGGCACGTGCCTGTAATCCCAGCTATTCTGGAGGCTGAGGCAGGAGAATTGCTTGAACCCGGGAATTGGAGGTTGCAGTGAGCTGAGATTGCTCCACTGCACTCCAGCCTGGGCTACAGAGCAAGACTCTGTCACAAAAAAATAAATAAATAAAGATAAATAAAAAAGAAGAGGGGTAACTGCACCAGTCTGCAAGTGATCAAATTCACCCATCTGATCCATCTGCAGCCCTGGAAGTCTGGGTGCTTCAGCCATTACCTTCTCTGAGCCTCAGTTTGCTCATCTGTAAAATGGGAACCATGAAATCCATTTTGATGGAGAAAAGGTTGTTTTAAGACATTGATCAAGCCAGGCACGATGGCTCACACCCATAATTCCAACACTTTGGGAAGCCAAAGCAGGAGGACTGCTCGAGGCCAGGAGTTTGAAACCAACCTGAGCAGCACAGCAAGACATTATCTCTACAAAAGAAAAATGTTTTTAAAAGATTAGCCAGGCATAGTGGCATGCACCTGCAGTCCCAGCTACTCGGAGGCTGAGGTGGAAGGACTGCTTAAGCCCAGGAAGTCAGGCCTGCAGTGATAGGGATCACTACACTGTACTCCAGCCTGGGTGGCTGACTGAGACCCTGTCTCAGACAAAAAAAAAAAGAAAAAAGAAGACATTGATCAGATGACCACCAAGGCACAGTCACAGTGACACCTGTAATACCACCACTTTGGGAGGCCAAACTGAGACAATCTTTTAAAGCCAGGAGTCGGAAACCAGTCTGGGTAACACAGTGAGACCCTGTCTCTACAAAAAAAAATTGAAAATAGTCCAACACAGTTTTGCATGCCTGTAGTCCCAGCCACTTGGGAGGCTCAGGTGGGAGGATCATTTGAGGCCCAGAATTGGAGGCTGCTTTGAGCTATGATGGCGCCACTGTACTCCAGCCTGGGCGACAGAGTGAAATCCCACCTCTTAAAAGGAAATAAAAAAAGGCCGGGTGCAGTGGCTCACCCCTGTAATCCCAGCATTTTGGGAGGCTGAGGCGGGCTGATCATGAGGTCAAGAGATTGAGACCATTTTGTCCAACATGGTGAGACCCCGTCTCTACTAAAAATAGAAAAATTAGCTGGGCATGGTGGTGTACACCTGTAGTCCCAGCTACCGGGGAGGCTGAGGCAGGAGAATCGTTTGACCCCGGGAGGTAGAGCTTGCAGTGAACTGAGATCGAGCCACTGCACTCCAGCCTGATGATAGAGCGAGACTCTGTGTCAAAAAAAAGAAAAAAGTCTGGGCACAGTGGCTCACACCTGTAATCCCAGCACTTTGGGAGGTTGAGGCAGGCAGATCACCTGAGGTCAGGAGTTCGAAACCAGCCTGGCCAACATGGCGAAACCCCATCTCTACTAAAAATACAAAAATTCACTGAGTGTGGTGGCGCATGCCTGTAATCCCAGCTACTTGGGAGGCTGAGGCATGAGAATCTATTGAACCTGGGAGACGGAGGTTGCAGTGAACCGAGATCTCGCCACTGCACTCCAACCTGGGCAACAGAGCAAGACTCCATCTCAAAAAAAAAAAAAAAAAAAAAAACCAAAACACTGTGTTTTTTGTGGGGCAAGCACTGTGAGACGCTCCTTGAGTCGGAGTGTTGGAGTGGGAGACAGAAAGGCCGGAGGATGTGTTTAACATTCCCTCCCGCACCAGCCCTGGAGGCCTTGAAACAAAAAGAGCGTTTCTGTCTCCCTCCCTACTGTATTCCCAGCGCCTAGACGGGCCTGGAACACAGGAAGTGCTCAATAACATTTCTCGCTTGCTAGAGAGAGGCACTAAATATGGGGAACTCTGGGGGATTTGACAACATAACTTCCATTGCCATCTCCCCACAAGAAATTTTTATTTAAATTTTTTTATTTATTTATTTATTTATTTTTTTTAAGATGGGGTTTCACCCTGATGGCCAGGCTGGTCTTGAACTCCTGACCTCAGGTGATCCACCCACCTTGGCCTCCCAAAGTGCTGGGATTACAGGCTTGAGCTGCCGCGCCCGGCCAGAAATTTTTTTTTTGAGGCGGAGTTTTGCTCTTGTAGCCCAGCTGGAGTGCAATGGCGGGATCTCAGCTCACTGCACCCTCTGCCTCCCAGGTTCAGCCAATTCTCCTGCCTCAGCCCCAGAGTACCTGGGACTACAGGTGCGTGCGCCACCATGCCCAGCAAATTTTTAAAATATTATTAGTAGACCTGTAATCCCTGCACTTTGGGAGGCCGAGGCGGGTGGATCACGAGGTCAAGAGATTGAGACCATCCTGGTCAATACGGTGAAACCCCGTCTCCACTAATACAAAAAAAATTAGCTGGGCATGGTGGCGCATGCCTGTAGTCCCAGCTACTCAGGAGGCTGAGGCAGGAGAATTGCCTGAACCCAGGAGGCGGAGGTTGCAGTGAGCCGAGATCGCGCCATTGCACTCCAGCCTGGGTAACAAGAGTGAAACTCCGTCTCAAAAAAATATATTATTAGTAGAGAAGACATGTTTTCACCATGTTAGCCAGGCTAGTCTTGAACTCCTGACCTCAAGTGATAAACCCACCTCGACCTCCCAAGGTGCTGGGATTATAGGCATGAGCCACCGTTCCGGGCCCCCATAAGAACTTTTAGGTGTACTTCAGCCTGAGGTCCCTGAACCTCTTGGGGGTGTTCAGGGTGTCTGTGAACTTTGATGGGGAAAAAAAATTCACATCTTTCTTTTCACTGACCCTAACTGATATTTACCATTTCCTCAATTAGGAATGAAGATAGCAGCAGGACCTGGGACTTTGTCCATTCGTCCCTAATAAAAGCCACACATACTTTCAGATTGCATTGTAACTGGAAACACACCCGACACTTGTCACTACTGCAAAATCACTGTGATTATTAGATCGTATTTAATGCGGTGATAAAAATAAAATCACAGGCTGGGCGAGGTAGCTCACGCCTGTAATCCCAGCACTTTGGGAGGCCGAGGCGGGTGGATCACGAGGTCAAGAGATCGAGACCATCCTGGTCAACATAGTGAAACCCCGTCTCTACTAATACAAAAAATTAGCTGGGCACGGTGGCGCGTGCCTGTAATCCCAGCTACTCAGGAGGCTGAGGCAGGAGAATTGCCTGAACCCAGGAGGCGGAGGTTGCAGTGAGCCGAGATCGCGCCATTGCACTCCAGCCTGGGTAACAAGAGCGAAACTCCGTCTCAAAAAAAAAAAAAAAAAAGGTAGCCAGGAATGGTGGCCTATGCCTGTAGTCCCAGCTACTCGGGAGGTTGAGGCAGGAGAATTGCTTGAACCCGGGAGGTGGAGATTGCAGTGAGTTGAGATCGCGCCACTGCACGCCAGCCTGGGCCACAGAGCGAGCCTCTTGTCTCAAAATAAATAAATAAATAATAGAAATAAAAAATGAAAACAGCTGCTGCGTTTATTTTCTGGAAAGCACGGGTCACTAACGGAGATGATCCCACTCGTGTGATTACTTCTCCTCTGCGCCCCAGCCCAGATGACCTGTGGCCTCCCCGAGGGCACACGCGAGCTCTTCCCGCGCCCTGCACACAGCAGGTGCTCATACCTGTGGAACGTGACCGCGCGGGCTGGGGAGAGAGGGCACGGGTGCGGGGCGCCCAGGGGACTTTCCCGGTGCCACGGGGCTGGACTCCGAAGCCGTGACGTCACGGCCCACACCCACCCGGGACGCGGAAGGGGCGGTGCGCTTCCTCCCAGGGCTTGGGCCACGGAGTGGAGCCGGCGCCCTCAGCGCGCTGCGTTCCCGGGCACCTCCGCAGAAGCCCCAGTCCCCCCAGGACCCCGCGGTGTGGATCCCTGGTAGGTGGGGAAGGGGCGAGGACGGCACGAGGTGGACGCGGTGTCGGGGGGGTTGGATGGTGGCCCCGCACCCGTTCCGCTCGCCGGGACTCCAGGCCACCTGGCCTCCCTCTTAGGGCCCCGGGGCGCCTGGCGCCGCGGTTGGAAGGTTGAGGTTTTTCTCAACCGCCAGCTCCCCTTCCTGGTGGTCCAGATCCTCCCCAACTGTCGAGATCCTCCCCAGCACCCCGATTTCCTCCCCAACAGCCTGACCCCTCCCCCAAACCCCGGATTCCTCCCCAACACCCAGGATTCCTACCTGAATGAAACTCTATATTCCTCCTCACCCCAAATTTTTGACACCCAGGCTTCCTACCTGACACCCCATATTTCTCCCAACACCCTGAATTTCTGACACCCCAGATTCCTCCCTGATATCCAGGATCCCTCCCCAATACCCCAGATTTCTTCCTGACACCCAGAATTTCTCCATGACACCCAGAATCCCTCCCCAATAGCCCAGATTTCTCCCTGACACCCTGTATTCCTCTCTGACACCCGGAATCCTCCCCAAAACCCAGGATTCCTATCTGAAACCCCATATTCCTCCTCACCCCAAATTCCTGATACCCAAGCTTCCTACCTGACACCCCATATTTCTCCCAATACCCTCAATTTCTCCCTGACACCCCAAATCCCTCCCTGACACCCTGAATTCCTCCCTGACACCCAGGATCCTTCAATACCCTAGATTCCTCCCAAACACCCCAAATTCCTCCATGACACCTAGAATCCCTCTCCAATACCCCAGATTCCTCCTGAACACCCTGAATTCCTCCCTGATACCAGGATCCCTTTCTTGACACCCTGGATTTCTCCCCAACACCCAGGATCCCAAATACTCCAGATTCCTCCCCAACACCCCAAATTCTTCCCTGACACCCCAAATTCCTCCCTGACACCCAGGATACCTCCTCAATATCCCAGATTCCTCCTGGACACTCTAAATTCCTCCCTGATGCCCAGGATCCTTCCCCAACATCCCAAATTCCTCCCTGACACCCAGGGAGGGGGTGTGTGAGGGTGTGAGGGGTGGCCCTGCACCGACGATGCTTGCCAGGACTCCAGGCACCTGGCCTCTCTCTTAGGGCCCTGGGGCCCTGTACCACCCCACACCTTTCTTTCTCCCCCTCCTAAGGCTTATCCAGCCACATGGGCCTCCTCACTGTTCCTCCACCTCCCCAGGCCCAGTCCTCACCTGCCCCAGGGCCTTTGGACAGGTGGCTTCACCTTCCTGAAACTTTCCTCCACCATCTCCACCCAGCGTCCTCACTCAGCTCCTTCTGATCTCAGCTCAATGTCACTTCCTGTCCCCAGAGGCCTCCCTTGACTGCCGTGGTCCCCTGTAGCCCCTTCCCAGCCCGTCTTTCAGAGCCACACAGGTCCCCTGGCTTATGGCCTTCCTGGGACTTTTCATTCTCTGAAATGATGTTGGGTTGCTTTCTCGCTTACTACTGGCCTCCCTGAACCAGACTGGGAGCTCTCTGAGGGCAGACGTGCCCGTCGTGATACGCAGTAGCACTTTGAACAGTTCTTGGCCCTAGTAGGTGCTCACTAAACGCATATTCAATGCATGAAGAGACTGTGAGAGTGTGGGAGGGACAGCAGGAAAGAAGAGCATGTTTCAGATACAATTAAAATATTTTAAAAGGACGAGGAGGGAGGATCATTTGAGCCCAAGTGTTCAAGACCAGCCTGGGCAGCAGAGTGAGACTCCATGTCTACAAAAAAAAAAAAAAAAAAAAAAAAATCGAAAAGAAAGTTAAAGCCAGGCCCAGTGGCTCACGCCTGTAATCCCAGCACTTTGGGAGGCCGAGGCGGGTAGATCACGAGGTCAAGAGATCGAGACCATCCTGGCCAACATAGTGAAACCCTGTCTCTAAAAAAAAAAAAAGAGAAAGTTAGCCGGGTGCAGTGGTTTATGGCTGTAATCTCAGCACTTTGGGAGGCTGAGGCAGGAGGATCGCTTCAGCCCAGGAGCCTCGGTAACATGGTAAGACCCTGTCTCTACCAAAAATACATTAGTGGGATGTGGTGCCGCACACCTGTGGTCCCAGCTACTTGGGAGGCTGAGGTGGAAGGATCACTTGAGCCCAGGAGTTCAAGGCTGCAGTGAGCTATGATTGCACCACTGCACTCCAGCCTGGGTGACAAAGTGAGATCCCATCTCGAAAAAAAAATGAAATGGGGGCTGGGTGCAGTGGCTCACGCCTGTAATTCCCAGGCAGATCACCTGAGGTCAGGAGTTTGAGACCAGCCTGGCCAAGATGGCGAAACGCCGTCTCTACTAAAAATACAAAAAATTGGCCAGGTGTGGTGACTCACGCCTTAATCCCAGCACATTGGGAGGCCGAGGCAGGTGGATCACAAGGTCAGGAGTTCGAGACCAGCCTGGCCAAGATGTTGAAACCCCGTCTCTACTAAAAACACAAAAATTAGCTGGGCACGGTGGCACATGCCTGTAATCCCAGCTACTCAGGAGGTTGAGGCAGGAGAATCACTTGAACCTGGGAGGCAGAGGTTGCAGTGAGCTGAGATCACGCCACTGCACTCCAGCCTGGGTGACAGAGTGAGACTCCGTCTCAAAAAAAAAAAAAAAACTACAAAATATTAGCGGGGTGTTGTGGTACACATAGGTAATCTCAGCCACTCAGGAGGCCGAGGCAGGAGAATCGCTCGAACCTGGGAGGTGGAGGTTGCAGTGAGCCAGGATGGTGCCACAGCACTCCAGCCTGGGAGACAGAGCTCTGTCTCAAAAAAAAAAAAAAAAAAAGAAAGAAATGAAATTAACAATCAAAAATGTTTCTAAAAAGGAAGAGGAAGGGAAAAAGTCTGCCCACATATATTGTCACACTAATATTCTATCAAGCTCTGGCTTCTTGCTGGGGACCGGTCTAAGCTTTTTAACCCTATTTCACCTTGAGGCTTCAAAACAGACCCCCATTCATGCTAAGTACCGTGTTCACGTGGGCGTTACAAATGAGGACACTGAGGCTGATAACAGACCACACACGTTGGCAAGTGGCAGAGCCAGAACCCCCCACCGCCCTGGGTGTTTTTTTATCTCATCCGGCGCCTGCTCTTCAGGGTGGGGAGTGGACTGTCGCAGCCGTGGACAGTGAGGAATGAAACTCGCCGGGTCTCCAGAAGGTGGAGGTGGCGACAGGCCAGGGAGGCTCGTGGGGGAAGCAGTCACTGAGTTAGGGTTGAGTTCAGGCCGGCGGGCAGAGAGAATGAGAAGAAAGACCATGTGATTTGAGAGACTTGCCAGGCATGCAGGTGGGGGTGGTCCTGCCTCGATGATTCTAAGTCTGGCTGGCTTTGGCGTTTTCTCCCAAACTCCCCTGAGTCCTTCTTTTAAGCAGGAGTCAGTCTTGCATGGTAATGTTCCTGGGGCACCTGTGTGCTAGCCACTGCTTTAAGAGTGCTGTACGGGCCTGGCATGGTGGCTCATGCCTGTAATCCCAGCACTCTGGGAGGCTGAGGCAGGCAGATCCATTGCGATGAGGTGTTTGAGACCAGCCTGGCCAACAGCCTGTAACTCCGTCTCTACTAAAATTACAAAAATCAGCCAGGTGCAGTGGCTCACGCCTGTAGTCCTGGCACTTTGGGAGGCCGAGGCAGCCAGATTGTCTGAGGTCAGGGGTTCGAGACCAGCCTGGTCAATGTGGTGAAACCCCGTCTCTAGTAAAAATAATTTAAAAATAAATTATTTATTTTTAAAGCAGACACTTGCCACCACTCAGCTACTCGGGAGGCTGAGGCAGGAAAATCGCTCGAACCCAGGAGGTGGAGGTTGCAGTGAGTTGAGATTGAACCACTACACTCCAGCCTGGGTGACAGAGCAAGACTCCGTCTCAAAAACATGAATAAATAAAAGAAAATAAAATTACAAAAAGTAGCCAGGCGTGGTGGTGCTTATCTGTAATCCAAGCTACTTAGGAGGCTGAGGCAGGAGAATTGCTTGAATCCTGGAGGTGGGGGTTGCAGCAAGCTGAGATTGCACCACTGCACTCCAGCCTGAGTGACAGAGCAAGACCCCGGCCCCTGAAAAAAAAAAGAGTCCTGTAGGAATGAACTCATTCACCCTCACAACTACCCTAGCTGGCAGAGCTGAGTACTGTATCCATTTCATAGATGGGAAGATTGAGCCTTTTTTTTTTTGAGACGGAGTTTTGCTCTTGTTGTCTAGGCTGGAGTGCAATGGCACAATCCTGGCTCACTGCAATCTCTGCCTCCTGGATTCAAGCAATTCTCCTGCCTCAGCCTCCCTAGCTGGGATTACCGGTATGCGCCACCAAGCCCGGCTAATTTAGTATTTTTAGTAGAGACGGGTTTCTCCATGTTGGTCAGGCTGGTCTCAAACTCCTGACCTCGTGATCCACCCGCCTCGGCCTCCCAAAGTGCTGGGATTACAGGCGTGAGCAACCACGCCCAGCCGAGACCGAGGTGCCCATGACCTGCCCAGGGTCACAGCCTGGACGTGCCAGAGCTGAGGCTGGAATCCCAAGGGCATGTTTCTACCTGTTGCTGTCTCTTGCCCTGGAGGTGACTCATTTCACATGGGTGTGGGGTCCACATGGCAGGCCTTAGCCCTCAGATGAAAGGAGCTGGACTTCTCTCATTGCTAATTGTTGCCCTGTGGGAATGTGGGCCCAGTGTGCCCAGACTGTTAATTTTCCGAGAGAATCCGGAATGCCGGAGTTTTACACAAAGTCTCTGTTCAGTGTCGGCAGTGACTTCAAGGTAATTTCAGTGTCACATTGCTTTGCCAGTGGGGTTGTCCAGGAGTCTCTGAATTTAAAAAATATATGTATTTTACTGAGGCTGAGGCCGGTGGCTCATGCCTGTAATCCCAGCACTTCAGGAGGCTGAGGCGGGTGGATTACTTGAGGTCAGGAGTTCGAGAGCAGCCTGGCCAACATGGTGAAACCCTGTCTCCACTAAAAATACAAAAATTAGCCAACCATGGTAGCAGACTCCTATAATCCCAGCTACTCAGGAGGTTGAGGCATGAGAATTACTTGAACCCAGGATGCAGAGGCTGCAGTGAGCCAAGATCACACTACTGCACTCCAGCCTGGGTGACAGACTGAGACCTTGTCTCGAGAGAAAAAAAAAATCTGGAAATGTTCAAAGGAGCCAAAAGGCTCAATGGGTTCTAGAAGCAGACAGTCTGGGTTCCAGTCCAGCTGTGTCCCTTATGAGCTGTGTGACTCTAGACTACTTAATCAACTTCTCTGTGCCTCTGTTTTCTTGTGTCAAAAACGGACCATTCCCCAGTATTACTGGATTGTAGTGAGATGTCTAAAACAGTGCTGCCCAACAGAAATATAGCATGTAGCAGCCATGCACAGTGGCTCACACCTGTAATCCCAGCATTTTGGGAGGCTGAGGCTGGCAGACCACTTGAGGTCAGGAGTTCGAGACCAGCCTGGCCAACACGGCGAAACCCTGTCTCTACTTATAAAAATTAGCTGGGTACGATGGCGGATGCCTGTAATCCCAGCTACTCAGAAGGCTGAGGCAAGAGAATTGCTTGAACCTGGGAGGTGGAGGTTGCAGTGAGCTGAGATCATGCCACTGCACTCCAGCCTGGGTGATGGAGTGAGACTCCATCTAAAAAAATAATAATAATAAAATAAAAATTAATCGTGCATTTACTAATAAATTTTCTTTAACTCAATATACCCAACATGTTTCAGCATAAAACATTATGAATGAGGCATCTTCCATACGTTGTTGAGACAGGGTCTCACTGTCTTGCCCAGGCTGGAGTGCAGTGGCACGGTCTCTGCTCACTGCAGTCTCGATCTCCTGGGCTCAGGTGATCCTCTGACCTCAGCCTCCCAAGCAGCTGGGACCACAGACATGCGCCACCACACCCGGCTAATTATTTTTATTTATTTTTGTTTACTTATTTATTTTTATAATATTCACCTGGGTACAGGTGGGCTAAGGCCGAAAAGGGCATTAGCCAATTTATTTTTATTTGTATTTTATTTATTTATTTATTTAGAGACTTGAGTTTCACTCTTGTTGCCCAGGCTGGAGTGCGATGGCCTGATCTCGGCTCACGGCAACCTCTGCCTCCCAGGTTCAAGCCATTCTCCTGCCTCAGCGTTCCAGGTAGCTGGGATTACAGGCACCCAAACCACGCCCAGCTAATTTCTATTTTTATTTTAGTAGAGACCAGGTTTCTCTATGTTGGTCAGGCTGGTCTCGAAGTCCTGACCTCAGGTGATCCGCCCACCTCAGCCTCCCAAAGTGCTGGGATTACAGGCGTGAGCCACCGCGCCCGGCTGATTTTATTTATTTATTTTGAGACATTGTTTCGCTCTTGTGGTCCAGACTGGAGTGCAGTGGCACGATCTCAGCTCACTGCAACCTCTGCCTCCCAGGTTCAAGTGATTCTTTTGCCTCAGCCTCCTGAGTAGCTGGGATTACAGGAGTCCACCACCACGCCTAGCCAATTTTTTGTATTTTTAGTAGAGACGGGGTTTCACCGTGTTGGCCAAATTGGTCTCGAACTCCTGACCTCAGGTGATCCACCTGCCTAGGCCTCCCAAAGTGCTGGGATTACAGGTGTGAGCCACACCTGGCCTTTTTCTTTTTCTTTTCTTTTTTTTTTTTAGACGGAGTCTCACTCTTACCCAGGCTGGAGTGCAATGGTGCCATCATAGCTCACTACAGCCTCAGCCTCCTGGGCTCAAGTGATCTTCTCATCTCAGCCTCCAGAGTGGCTGGGACAGCAGACACTTGCCACCACGCCCAGCTAATTTTTAAATTTTTAGTAGGGACGGAGTCTGGCTATGTTGACCAGGCTGGTCTCAAAGTCCTGGGCTTAAGCGATCCTCCCACCTCGGCCTCCCAAAGTGCTGAGATCACAGGCGTTAGCCACCACGCTGGCCTCGTGGCATTTTGCAGAGGAGGACATGGAAATTGGAGGTGGCGTGTTCCCGAAGGTCACCTTGCTAGGTCTTGGTGGCAGGCGGGGAAAGCAGACAGGGGCGTGTGGGCCGCCTTCCTGTGCTGACCTGTCTTGGGGGTGACTGTGTTTGCCTGTTCTGTTCCCTACAGATCTGCTCGGGGAGCTCCGGCGGAATCTGGAACAGTGAATGGGTAGAGGGCGCCGGGCGTGCAGAAGGCGGGCAGTGTGGAACATGCCTTCACCGCCCCCAGCTTCTGCCGCCCGAGGCCAAACCCACCTGTGCCCATGGCCTGCACGGGCCCGTCACTTCCCAGCGCCTTCGACATCCTGGGCGCGGCGGGCGAGGAAAAGCTCTTGTATCTGAAGCACAAACTGAAGACTCCGCGCCCAGGCTGCCAGGGCCGGGACCTCCTGCACGCCATGGTGCTGCTGAAGCTGGGCCAGGAGACCGAGGCCAGGATCTCTCTAGAGGCACTGAAGGCCGATGCCGTGGCTCAGCTAGTGGCCCGCCAGTGGGCTGGCGTGGACAGCACCGAGGACCCGGAGGAGCCCCCGGACATATCCTGGACTGTGGCCCGCTTGTACCACCTGCTGGCTGAGGAGAAGCTGTGCCCGGCTTCGCTGCGGGACGAGGCCTACCAGGCAGCCCTCCGTACCCTCAGCGCCAGGGACGACCACCGGCTGGGGGAGCTCCAGGATGAGGCCCGAGACCGGTGTGGGTGGGACGTGGCTGGGGATCCAGGGAGCATCCAGACACTCCAGTCCAATCTGGGCTGCCTCCCACCGTCCTCAGCTTCGCCCTCTGGTACCCGGAGCCTCCCTCGCCCCATCGATGGTGTTTCAGGCTGGAGTCAAGGGCGTTCCCTGAGGTCAACTGGCAGCCCCGCCTCCCTGACCAGCAACTTGGAAATCAGCCAGTCGCCCACGATGCCCTTCCTCAGCCTGCACCGCAGCCTCCACGGGCCCAGCAAGCTCTGTGACAACCCCCAGGCCAGCCTGGTGCCCAAGCCTGTCACTGGTGGCTGCCAGGAGCCTGAGGAGATGAGCTGGCCGCCCTCGGGGGAGATTGCCAGCCCCCCAGAGCTGCCAAGCAGCCCACCCCCTGGGTTTCCCGAAGTGGCCCCAGGTGCAACCTCGACTGGCCTCCCTGATGCCCCCGAAGCTCCAGAAAGCAGCACCCAATTCCGGGTGGAGTGCACCGAGGGGTCTGCAGGCCCCCAGTCTCTCCCCTCGCCCATTTTGGAGACCCTCAAAAACCCCTGCCCTGTCAAAGACCAGACACCACCCCAACTTTCTGTAGAAGACACCACCTCTCCAAATACCAAGCCAAGCCCATCTACTCCCACCACCCCAAAAACATCCCTTCCTCCTCCTCCATCAGCCCCCTGTTCAGCTTACCTGGCCCCCTCCTCCCTGTTCCCTTCCTCCCTGGAATCGCCATCGGAGCAGAAATTCTATAACTTTGTGATCCTCCACGCCAGGGCGGACGAGCACATCGCCCTGCGGGTCCGGGAGAAGCTGGAGGCCCTCGGCGTGCCTGACGGGGCCACTTTCTGTGAGGACTTCCAGGTGCCTGGGCGCGGGGAGCTCCGCTGCCTGCAGGATGCGATTGACCACTCTGCCTTCATCATCCTACTTCTCACCTCCAACTTCGACTGCCACCTGAGCCTGCACCAGGTGAACCAAGCCCTGGTGAGCAACCTCATGCGACAGGGGCCATCAGACTGTGTCATCCCCTTCCTACCCCTGGAGAGCTCCCCGGCCCAGCTCAGCTCTGACACAGCCAGCCTGCTCTCTGGATTGGTGCGGCTGGACGAACACTCTCGGATCTTCGACAAGAAGGTGGCCAACACCTTCACGTCCCACAAGCTTCAGGCCCGCAAGGCCATGTGGAGGAAGGAACAGGACACCCGAGCCCTGCGGGAACAGAGCCAACACCTGGACAGTGAGCGGGTGCAGGTGGCCGCCATGAACGCTGCATACTCGGCCTACCTCCAGAGCTATCTGTCCTGGCAGGCACAGATGGAGCAGCTCCAGGCAGCTTTTGGGAGCCACATGTCATTTGGGACTGGGGCACCCTTTGGGGCTCGAATGCCCTTTGGGGGCCAGGTGCCTCTGGGAGCCCCACCACCCTTTCCCACTGGGCTGGGGTGCCTGCAGCCTCCGCCCCTACACGGGTGGCAGGCTGGTACTCCCCCACCGCCCTTCCCACAGCACCCAGCCTTCCCTACAGCCTCACCTGTGCCCCCTCAGAGCCCAGGACTGCAACCCCTCATTATCCACCATGCGCAGATGGTACAGCTGGGGCTGAACAACCACATGTGGAACCAGAGAGGGTCCCAGGCACCCGAGGACAATACGCAGGAGGCAGAATGACTGCTGTCCCGACCACCTGGGGAACACACCTGGACCCAGGCATCAGCTTTGGGCAGGACCCCATAGACCACCCCGGTCTGTCCTGTCCCCTGGGAACAGTGAAAGATGAAGTTATCTGCCACTTTTAGGACATTGCCCGGGAGCCCTTCATTTAGGACAAAACGGACGTTATGGCCTTTAGGGTGGCCAGAACTGGACATGGTGTTTACAATTCCAATCTATTTCTGGGTGAGGGTTCTTGGTGGTGGAGGTATTGCTACCGTCTTTTAATTATAATAAATATTTATTGAACGCTTCTGCAGCGCCATTATCTTCTGGGACACCCTCTGCCCGGCTATTTGTTATAAAACACGTGGCTCCCGCGCCTACAAAAGGGAACCGGAAGTAGGAAGTGCACGCCTCTTGGAGGGCATAAGCCGGAAGTTGTCCACATCTGCCCTCATCCCACTGGCCAGAATATAATCACATGGTCCTACTCCTGCCGCAAGGGACGCTGGGAAATGTAGTCCTTTCTGAGCAGCCATGTTCCTTGCCGAGTCTCGGTTCTAATACCCGGAAAAGTGGAAGGAGAAGTTATTGTTGGGGGTTGGGGGCGGTGCAGCCTGGGCAACATGGTGAGACCCCGGCTCTACAAATATACAACAATTAGCCGGGCCTGATGGTGCACACCTGTAGTCCCAGCTACTCAGGAGGCCCAGGCGGGAGGATTGCTTGAGCCCAGGAAGTGAAGGCTGCAGTGAGCTATGAATGAGTGAATGAATGAATTGGAATTAATGTCATTGAATGAATGCCACTGGGAGACATTTAGCAGTTTTCACTGCAGCACTTCCTTTTTCTCTGGGGTCTGCCTTGATGCCCCCACCAAGGTTGGACTGTGATGCCACTGTGTGACCTTGGGCAAGTGCCTCACCTCTCTGAGCCTCTGCTTTTTCATCTGAGAAATGGGTCTGTGGAGGCTGTTGTGTCAAGGCCTCAGCGGATTGTATGCAGAACCACATAAACACCAAGTACACCAAGCCTGGGTAGCGGGTGCAGTGCTCATTAAGTGTGGGGACCCACGTGGAGGAGATTGATCTTTTTCAGGGTGACAGAACTTCTAAGACTCAGAATGGAGCCAAGGTTTGTCGGACACTTAACATTTATTGATTCTGGAGTGTCTAAATATATAAACAAGACTAGGTGCTGTGGTGGCTCACACCTGTAATTAATCCCAGAACTTTGGGAGGCTGAAGTGAACTTTGGGAGGGTTGCTTGAGGCCAGGAGTTCACAACCAGCCTGTGAACCATAACGAAACCCCATCTCTTTTTTTTTTTTTTTTTTTTCTGAGATGGAGTCTCACTCTCTCACCCAAGCTGGAAAGCTGTGGCAAGATCTTGGCTCAATGCAACCTCCACCTCCTGGGTTCAAGCAATTCTTCTGCCTCAGCCTCCCAAGTAGCTGGGACTACAGGCACCTGCCATCACACCTGGCTAATTTTTGTATTTTTAGTAGAGATGGGATTTCGCCATGTTGGTCAGGCTGGTGTTGAACTCCTGACCTCAGGTGATCCATCTGCCTCGGCCTCCCAGAGTGCTGAGATTAGAGGCATGAACCACCACACCCAGCTGCATTTCACTTACTTACTTATTTATTTATGAACTGAATAAGATATCCGACTCTTTTTTTAAAAAAATAAATAAATAAATTGGCCAGGCGTGGTGGCTCCCATCTGTTATCCCAGCACTTCGGGAGGCCGAGGCGGGCAGATCAGTTGAGGTCAGGAGTTCAAGACCAGCCTGGCCAACATGATGAAACCCTGTCTGTACTCAAAATAGAAAAATCAGCTAGGCATGATGGCGTTCGCCTGTAGTCTCAGCTATTCCGGAGGCTGAGGCAAGACAATCACTTGAACCTGAGGTGGAGATTGCAGTGAACTGAGATTGCGCCACTGCACTCCAGCCTGGGTGACGGAGCACAACTCTGTATCTTTTTTTTTTTTTTTGACTCTGTATCAAAATAAAAATAAAAATAAAAATTGGCCAGGCGTGGTGGCTCACACCTGAAATCCCAGCACTTTTTCCCACCCGTCAAGTTGGGTGGATCACCTGAGGTCAGGGGTTCGAGACCAGCCTGGCCAACATGGTGAAACCTAGTTTCTATTAAAAATGCAAAAATTTGCTGGGTATGGTGGCGCGCACCAGCTACTTGGAAGGCTGAGGCAGGAGAATCACTTGAACCTGGGAGGCAGAGGTTGCAGTCAGCCGAGATCACGCCACTGCACTCCAGCCTGGGTGACAAGAGTGAAACTTCATCTCAAAAAATAATAATAAAATAATAAAATAAAAATAAAAATAACGAGGGAGGCACAGTGGCTCAGGCCCGTTGTCCTGGCACATGCGGAGGCGAGAACAGATGTTTGAGACCAGTCTGGGCTACATAGGAAACCCTCATCTATATAACAAAAATACATAAGTAAGTAAACAAACATGCTTTTTTTTTTTTTTGAGATGAAGTCTCGCTCTGTCGCCCAGACTGAAGTGCAGTGGCGCGATCTCAGCTCACTGCAACCTCCGCCTCCCAGGTTCAAGCGATTCTCTTGCCTCAGCCTCCTGAGTAGCTGGGATTACAGGCGCGTGCCACCATGCCCGGCTTATTTTTGTATTTTCAATAGAGATGGGGTTTCACCATATTGGTCAGGCTGGTCTTGAACTCCTGACCTCGTGATCTGCCCGCCTCGGCCTCCCAAAGTGCTGGGATTACAGGCATGAGCCACCTCACCAAGCCACAAACACACTTTCATCCTCAAAATGACCCCTCAAGGTAGAAGCTTCTATGATGGAACCACCCTACAGATGGTGAAAACCGAGGCCCAAAGAGATGAATTCTGAATCGGGTGAGGTGGCTCACACCTGTAATCCCAGCACTTTGGGAGGCCGAGGTGGGCGGATCACAAGGTCAGAAGATCGAGACCATCCTGGCTAACATGGTGAAACCCCATCTCTACTAAAAATACAGAAATAAGCTGGGCATGGTGATGCGAGCCTGTAGTCCCAGCTACTCGGGAGGCTGTGGCAAGAGAATGGCTTGAACCCGGGAAGCAGAGGTTGCAGAGAGCCGAGATTGCATCACTGCACTCCAGCCTGAGTGACAGAGCAAGACTCTATTAAAAAAAAAAAAGAGAGAGAGAGGTGAATTCTGACTCCAAAAGTCACACAGATCTGAAATGGGGAGATTGCAATGGAAGAATCTGACCTTCCAAGGGAGGAAATGAAGGAGGGTCCCTGAAGGTGAAATTGGACCCACCGAGCCTGGAAGCTGATGTCTCCCTCCCGCCTGACAACCTGATTTGAACTTGCAGGCTCCTTGCTTCCTCCATGGCCGGGCCACGTGGAAGGACGAGGCTGGCATGAATCACCCGGCAGCCAGGCACCGCTTGCTATTTTAGTCGCTGACTCAGACTTTGTCAGAGCTCCGGTCCGGGTGGCAGCTGCAGCGGCCCTGAAGTGAAACCCGGGGAGCAGAGTTCTGAGATGAGATTCCGGGGTGGGGTGGGGTTGTTCCCCACAGAGCGTTTCCGTCCATCCAGGCCGGAACCAGCCGTAAATACCTGAGCAGAGGGTCAGTGAACTGGCTATTTCTTCATTTGACCAACATTCATGGAGCACCTACCGTGTGCTGGAAATTATCCCAGACACTGGGACACCTCCCGGAAGTGATTAGTCACTTGCTGTCATTTCCGTAGGGGAGGAGAGGAAGGAATAGTAAACAAGTTATTAAAGAAGGAAGCAAAAGAGTTTCAGAAAGGGAAGAGGCTCACACCTGTAATCTCAGCACTTTGGGAGGCTGAGGTGGGTGGATCACCTGTGGTCAGGAGTTCGAGACCAGCCTGGCCAACATGGTGAAACCCCGTCTCTACTAAAAATACAAAAATTAGCTGGGTGTAGTGGCGGGTGCCTGTAGTCCCAGCTACTTGGGAAGCTGAGGCAGGAGAATTGCTTGAACCTGGGAGGTGGAGGTTGCAGTGAGCCATGATCGCGCCATTGCATTCCAGCCTGGGTGACAGAACAAGACTCTGCCTCAAAAAAAAAAGAAAGCCGGGTGTGGCGGCTCACACGTGTAATCCCAGCACTTTGGGAGGCCAAGGCTGGCGGATCACAAGATCAGGAGATCGAGACCATCCTGGCTAACACAGTGAAACCCTGTCTCTACTAAAAATACACACACACAAAAAAAATTACCCAGGTGTGGTGGCTGAGGCAGGAGAATCGCTTGAACCCAGGAGGCAGGGGTTGCAATGAGCCAAGATCGCGCCACTGCACTCCAGCCTGGGCGACAAAGTGAGACGCAGTCTCATTTAAAAAAAAGAAAAAAGGAAGCCTTAGAGGAAATAAGCAAGAAGGTGTGGTGCAGAGCGTACCGGAGAAAGAGCTTCAGTGGGCATGGCTGAAGTTGAGACCCAGGGGGAAGAAAAGGAAATGGTCGTGGGGAAGAGTGGAGGTGAAGGTGGGAATGACCTTCTAGGCAGAGGGCACAGTCCATGCAAAGGCCCTGGGGCAGGACTGCGCCTGGCATGTTGGAGGAACAGCGAGGAGGCTGGAGCAGAGTGAGCGAGGGGGAGAGAGGGAGGAGGGGAGGATGAGGAGGGGATGGGGCAGGTCAAGCAAAGCCTGGTGGGTCATGAGGAGGACTTGGACTTTGACCCCGAGGGAGGTGGGAGCCATGGAGGGCTGTGGGCAGAGGAGGGAGGGGAACTGACTCTGGTACTCACAGGTGCCCTCTGGTGGCCACTGCAGGGAGGACAGACCTTGTTGGGTAGGGGCAGAAGCTGGGGCACCAGGGCAGAGGCGGGTGCGCTCGTCTGAGTGAGCGATGTTGGGTCGGTTGGACCAGGAAGAGCCAAGAGGAGAGGAGACGTGGCACATTCAGGGTGTGTCCGGTTCAGAGAACACTTTCCCTGTTCCTTAAAGCCACTAGACAAGATTCTTCCCCGGGAAGCTTCACCTGTCCCAGGTCAGCCAGGCTGTGCTGAGAAGCCCTGTTGGCCCTGGCAGCAGGAACAGCGGGTTCAAGCCCTGGCTTCTCCCTGCAATTCTGTGGCACCTGGCGCAAGGCACGGCCCTTTTCTTCTTTTTTATTTTGTGATGGAGTTTCGTTCTTCTTGCCCAGGCTGGCATGCCATGGCGCAATCTCGGCTCACTGTAACCTCCACTTCCTGGGTTCAAGCGATTCTCCTGCCTTAGCCTCCCAAGAAACTGGGATTACAGGCACCCTCCACCATGCTTGGCTAATTTTTTGTATTTTTAGTAGAGACGGGGTTTCACCATGTTGGTCGGGCTGGTCTTGAACTCCTGATGTCAGCTGATCCACCCACCTTGGCCTCCCAAAGTGCTGGGAATACAGGCATGAGCCCCTGCGCCCGGCCCCCAGCCTTTTTCTGGGCTTCATCTTCCTCATCTGTACCTTGGACCAGTGACCTCAGGTCTGGCACCCCCATTCCTACCTGTCTCCACGTCCCTCCTACGGATCTGTAAAAGAGGGTCACTTTGAATGCTGCCAGGGACAGGCATGGTGGCTCACGTCTGTAATCCCAGCAGTTTGGGAGGCCAAAGTGAGAGGATCCCATGAGGCTGGGAGTTTGATATCAGCCTGGACAACATAGTGAGACCCCCATCTCAATGAAATGAAATGAAATAATGAAATAAAAAGCCAGGCATGGTGATACCCACCTGTCGTCCCAGCTGCTTGAGAGGCTGAGGCAGGAGGACCCCTTGAGCTGGGAGGTCAAGGCTGTAGTGAGCTATCATGGCGTCACCGCACTCCAGCTCAGCCTGGGTGGCAGAGCTAGACCTTAGACCTTGTCTTAAAAAAAAAGGCCGGGCGTGGTGGCTCACGCCTGTAATCTCAGCACTTTAGGAGGCCAAGGTGGGTGGATCACTTGAGGTCAGGAGTTCCAGCCTGGCCAACATAACAAAACCCCATCTCTACCAAAAATATAAAAATTAGTCAGACATAGTGGCATGCGCCTGTAGCCCCAGCTACTCGGAAGGCTGAGGCAGGAGAATCACTTGAACCCGGGAGGCAGAGGTTGCAGCAAGACGAGATAGTGCTACTACACTCCAGCCTGGGTGACAGGGCAAGACTCCGCCTCAAAACAAAAAAATCCCCCAGGACCTGAAGGCCTTATCCCTGGGGGGTATCCAGACCCTGGGCCAAGGGGACCATCATTGTCCCCAATTTACAGATGAAGAAACTGAGGCCCAGAGAGGTGGAGTCACTTATCTGAGGACACACAGCCACATAACTGCAGGGGCAGAAGAAGGAGAGAAAGAGCCGGGTGTTCTCTTCTGGATTCTAGCCCACACAGAGGCTGTGTAGACGGTGAAGTCATCGCCTCCATCCTTTTTTTTTTTTGAGACGGAGTTTCACTTTTGTTACCCAGGCTGTAGTGCAATGGCGCGATCTCGGCTCACTGCAACCTCCGCCTCCTGGGTTCAGGCAATTCTCCTGCCTCAGCCTCCTGAGTAGCTGGGATTACAGGCACGCGCCACCATGCCCAGATAATTTTTTGTATTTTTAGTAGAGACGGGGTTTCACCATGTTGACCAGGATGGTCTCGATCTCTTGACCTCGTGATCCACCCGCCTCAGCCTCCCAAAGTGCTGGGATTACAGGCGTGAGCCACCGCGCCCGGCATTTTTTTTTTTTTTGTAGACAGACAGAGTCTCACTCTGTCGCCCAGGATGCAGTGCAGTGGCGAGATCTCGGCTCACTGCAACCTCCGCCTCCCAGGTTTAAGCGATCCTCCTGCCTCAGGGATTACAGGTGCATGCCACCACGCCCAGATAATTTCTGTATTTTTAGTAGAGATGGGGTTTCACCAAGTTGGCCAGGATGGTTTCCAACTCCTGACCTCAAGTGATCCACCCACCTCAGCCTCCCAAAGTGCTGGGATGACAGGTGTGAGCCACCGCGCCCGGCTTGTGAATTCTGTTTTTTTTTTTTTTTTTTTAAAGACGGGGTTTCACCATGTTCGTCAGGCTGGTCTTGAACTCCCATCCTCAAGTGATCTGCTCGCCTTGGCCTCCAAAGTGCCTGTATTACAGGCGTGAGCCACCACGCCCGGCCCGTGAATTCTTTTGATAAACAATGATTGAGCACTTGCTGTATGCAAATCTCTGCTGGGCCCTGGAAACAGTTACTCCCTGGCCTGGTTCACTGGGAAGCAAGCAAGGAGGAGGTGGATTCATCCATCCGTTTATTTGTCAACATTTATTGAGCACCTGCTGCGTGCGGTGGTCACTGTGGAGGTGACCAAGACAAGTCTGTTTTGCCTCCTTAGGAAAAAAATCTGTGTTATCCAGTGCTGGAGAGAGACAGTATCAGGAAGTTATGGGGTGATGGGGACTCTGATGGGGAAGCTGCGGGACCCCAAAGGTGACCCTAGACTGGCCTGGGGGGAATTAAGGGAAGTTTCTGGAAGAAGGAAGTTAAGACCTCAGGCCTATGTCAGAATGAGCATGGGCTAGGAAGAGATTTCCTTTTTTTTTTTTTCTTTTTTTGGAGTGCAAGGGCACGATCTTGGCTCATTGCAACCTCTGCCTCCTGGGTTCAAGCGATTGTCCTTCCTCAGCCTCCCCAGTAGCTGGGATTATAGGTGCCCGCCACCACGCCTGCCTAATTTTGTATTTTTAGTAGAGACGGGCTTTCACGATGTTGGCCAGGCTGGTCTTGAACTCCTGACCTTGTGATCCACCTGCCTCAGCCTCCCAGAGTGCTGGGATTGCAGGCATGAGCCATTGTGCCCGGCTAGGAAGAGAGTTCTAAGAGGTGGGCACAGCTTGGGTGTAGGTCTGGAATGAAGACGGGAAGTTCCAGGCGGAACCAGGTCCCCAGCGCTAGGGGCTCTGTCTGCCACAATTTGCTCTGCCACGATTTGCGCTGCCCCAGCGCCCCCTGGTGGCCACCACCCGCCGGCCCCACGTGGCCACGACGGTCCAGGTTCCCTGGGAGCCTGACAGCCTTGAAGAAAAATAGGAAGGAAAAAAATGGGAAAATGTCCCCTCTATTTAAAAACGGTGAAATGTGGATAAATAACAGAGGATTTCTTTCTGGAAGTCAGTACACACAGACAGACCGGGCTGGGCAGCTATGTGGGTCTATGTGCTTGGAATGATCTCTCTCTGATATATATGTTTTTGAGACTGAGTCTCACTCTGTCACCCAGGCTGGAGTGCAATGGCGTGATCTCAGCTCATTGCAGCCTCTGCCTCCCGGGTTCAAGCTATTCTGCCTCAGCCTCCCGAGTAGCTGGGATTACAGGCACACGCCACTACACCCTGCTAAGTTTTGTATTTTTAGTAGAGATGGGGTTTCACATATGTTGGCCAGGCTGGTCTTGAACTCCTGAGCTCAGGCGATCCTCCCACCTCCACCTCACAAAGTGCTGGGATTACAAGTGCGAGCCATCGTGCCTGGCCTCATTAGGTATGTTAATACAAATGTTCGCCTGCTCTCTGGGCCCAGAGAGGGTAGTGTTTTGCCCAGGGTCACACAGCATGTGTGTGACTGATGCTTGACCTGGGCAGAGCTTGGTAGTGCTGGATTTTTATTTTTATTTATTTATTTATTTATTTATTTATTTATTTTGAGATGGCGTCTCGCTCTGTCACCCAAACTGGAGTGCAGTGGTGCGATCTTAGCTCACTGCAAACTCCCCCTACCAGTTCAGGCGATTCTTGTGCCTTAGCCTCCTGAGTCGCTGGGATTACAGGCACACGCCCCCACAACCGGCTAATTTTTGTATTTTTAGTAGAGACAGGGTTTTACCACATTGGCCAGGCTGGGTAGTACTGCCTTTTAAAATTACTATTATTATTTTATTTAAATAGAGACAGAGACTCGCTCTGTTGCCCAGGCTGGTTTTGAACTCCTGGCCTCAAGTGATCCTGCCACCTCGGCATCCCAAAGTGCTGGGATTACAGGCGTGAGTCACGATGCCTGGCCAGCACTGCTGTGTTGGAATCAATAATCTACATCTCCAAGAGGAAGAGGACAAAGTTGCTCTCCCTCTCCCGTCCCAGCCGCCTAGTTCTTCCCAGAGACAACCACGTGGCTGGTTTGTATCACATCCCCTGTCCCCTGCCCCAGTTCGTTCTCCTGGAAGCTGAGTCAGTGCCTGTCCCTCGGCCTACAACCCTCCATGGCTCCCACCTCTTTTGGGGGAAAAGCCCAAATCCTCCCCATGGCCCACAAGGCCCTGCACAACTGCCCCATCCCCTCCCGCCCTCCCATCCTCCCTCTGCTCCAGCCACACGGGCCTCCTCACTGTTTCTCACATGCACCAGGTGCGACCCTGCCCCAGGGCCTTTGCTCAGGCTGTGCCCTCTGCCTGGAGTGCTTTTCGCCCAGACATCTCAGCAGCTCCCTCCCTCACCACCTCAGCACTTAGTTCAAATATCACTTTCTTGGTCTGGGCTTCTCTAAGAAGCACTTCTTTTAAAATTCATTTTAAATCACATCTACCCAAATCCTTCCCTCTGCTCCAAGACACTTTGTATAAGATAATAATAACTGCAGGCTGGATGCAGTAGCTCCTGCCTGTAATTCCGGCACTTTGGGAGGCCGAGCTGGGTGGATCACCTGAGGTCAAGAGTTCGAGACCAGCCTGGCCAACATGGTGAAACCCCGTCTCTACTAAAAATACAAAATTAGCTGGGTGTGGTGGTGTACGCCTGTGATCCCAGCTATTCAGCAGGCTGAGGCAGAAGAATCGCTTGAACCTGGGAAGCTGAGGTTGCAGGGAGCCGAGATTGCACCTTTGCACTCCAGCCCAGGCAACAAGAGCGAAACTCTGGCAAAAAAAAAAAAAAGAACCATAAACATGACAGTAATATTTTGTTTTGGTATTACAATTCCGGTTTGTTTGTATTGTTCTGTTTTGTTTTCTGAGATGGAGTGTTGCTCTGTCACCCAGGCTGGAATGCTGGCGTGATCTTGGCTCACTGCAACCTTCGCCTCCCAGGTTCAAGCGATCCTACTGCCTCAGTCTCCCAAGTAGCTGAGACTACAGGCGCCCATCACCTCGCCTGGCTGATTTTAGTGGAGACGGGGGTTCATCATATTGGCCAGGCAGGTTTCGAACTCCTGACCTCAAGTGATCCACCCACCTTGGCCTCCCAAAATGCTGGGATCACAGGTGTGAGTCACTGCGCCTGACCTGTTGTTTCTTTTTCTTTTTTTCTTTTCTTTCCCTCCCCCGCTCCTCTCTCTCTCTCTCTTTCTTTCTTTTTGACAAGGTCTCACTCTGTTACCCAGGCTAGAGTGCAGTGGTGCAAACTCAGCTCACTGCAACCTCCGCCTCCCGAGTTCAAGTGATTCTCCTGCCTCAGCCTCCTGAGTAGCTGGGATTACAGGTGTGAGCCACCGCGCCCAGTCCTGTTGCTTCTTTTTTTTTTTTTTCGAGACGGAGTTTCGCTCTTGTTACCCAGGCTGGAGTGCAATGGCGCGATCTCGGCTCACCGCAACCTCCGCCTCCTGGGTTCAGGCAATTCTCCTGCCTCAGCCTCCTGAGTAGCTGGGATTACAGGCACACGCCACCGTGCCCAGCTAATTTTTTGTATTTTTAGTAGAGACGGGGTTTCACCATGCTGACCAGGATGGTCTCGATCTCTCGACCTCGTGATCCACCCGCCTCAGCCTCCCAAAGTGTTGGGATTACAGGCTTGAGCCACCGCGCCTGGTCCTGTTGCTTCTTAAGTGGACACGCCAGTGGTTTTTACTGTATTCACTATATTATGCAACTGTCACCACTATTTCCAGAACCTTTCATCACCCCAAAAAGCACCGCTGGAAAGATCAGCTGACACCCTCCACTGCCTCCCCGCCAGCACCCACACATCCCCTTCTGTCTCTCTGGACAGGCCTGTCCCGGACACGTCATAGAAATGGTATCACACAGTGTGGCCTTTTGTGTCTGGCTTCTGTCACTGAGCAAAACATGAGTGTCTTTTCTGATGCCCATTCTATTTTTTGAGACACGGTCTCCTTCCGTCACCCAGGCTGGAGTGCAGTGGCAAGATCATGGCTCACTGCAGACTTGATTTCCTGGGCTCAAGCGATCCTCCGGCCTCAGCCTCCCAGGTCAGACTACAGGCAGGCACCACCACATCTGGCTACTTTTTGTATTTTTTTGTAGAGACAAGAGTCTCGCTATGTTCCCCAGGCTGGTCTCAAACTCCTGGGCTCAAGCGATCCTCCCGCCTCGGCCTCCCAAAGTGCTGGGATTACAGGTGTGAGCCACCGCACCCGGCCCTTCGTTCCTTCCTTCCTTCCCTTTCCTCTTTCTTTCTCTTTCTTTCTTTCTCTCTTTCTTTCTTTCTTTCGTTGAAGGACTCTCGCACTGTTGCCCAGACTGGAGTGCAGTGGCGCGATCTCGGCTCACTGCAACCTCCGCCTCCCAGGTTCCAGCAATTCTCCTGCCTCAACCTCCCGAGTAGCTGGGATTACACACCCGGCTAATTTTTTGTAGTTTCAGTAGAGACAGGGTTTTACTATGTTGGCCAGACTGGTCTCCAACTCTTGACCTTGTGATCTGCCCATCTCGGCTTCCCAAAGTGTTGGGATTACAGGCGTTTGCCATTGCGCCCAGCCCCTTAGCTTCTTCTAGAAGAATCTGTTGCCCTCGTGGGGTTGGCACAATGCTCAGCCTTTGCCAGGGGTCACTCTGATGCTGAAGCCGGAGGTCAGCATGCCTGAGGCCTTGGTCTGGCCCTGCAGGCTCCCTCCAGGAACTGAAAGGAGGAAGTTCCTGAGGCTGCGCAGCCAGCCCCCGTTGGCCCCTCTGACCATGCAGATAAAGGGCCTTCTGGAAGGTAGGGGCCAGGCTGGAGCTTCACTTCGCGCAGGCCCTCAACCAGAACTGAATTTCCAGAAGGCCCTAGGGTCCTCTTCCTGTCCTGTCCTTCCTGTGAAACTCTTACCACCCCCCACCCATCCCACGCCAGGCCCCAGAAACTGCTCTGCTCGGCCACGCATGGTGGCTCATGCCTGTAATTCCAGCACTCTGGGAGGCCGAGGCTGGTAGATGACTTGAGCCCAGGAGTTCGAAACCAGCCTGGCCAACATGGTGAAACCCCGTCGCTACTAAAATGACAACGAATCTCTGGGCGTGGTGGCGTGCATCTGTAATCCTAGCACTTTGGGAGGCCGAGGTGGGTGGATCACCTGAGGTCAGGAGTTCAAGACCAGCCTGGCCATCATGGTGAAACCCTATCTTTAAAAAAATAAAAATAGGCCGGGCGCGGTGGCTCAAGCCTGTAATCCCAGCACTTTGGGAGGCCGAGGCGGGTGGATCATGAGGTCAAGAGATCGAGACCATCCTGGTCAACACAGTGAAACCCCGTCTCTACTAAAAATACAAAAAATTAGCTGGGCACGGTGGCGCGTGCCTGTAATCCCAGCTACTCAGGAGGCTGAGGCAGGAGAATTGCCTGAACCCGGGAGGCGGAGGTTGCGGTGAGCCGAGATTGCGCCATTGCACTCCAGCCTGGGTAACGAGAGCGAAACTCCGTCTCAAAAAATAAATAAATAAATAAAAATAGGCCGGGCACGGTGGCTCAAGCCTGTAATCCCAGCACTTTGGGAGGCCGAAGCGGGTGGATCACGAGGTCAAGAGATCGAGACCATCTTGGTCAACATGGTGAAACCCCGTCTCTACTGAAAATACAAAAAATTAGCTGGGCATGGTGGCGCGTGCCTGTAATCCCAGCTACTCAGGAGGCTGAGGCAGGAGAATTGTCTGAACCCAGGAGGCAGAGGTTGCAGTGAGCCGAGATCGCGCCATTGCACTCCAGCCTGGGTAACAAGAGCGAAACTCCGTCTCGAAAAAAAATAAAAATAAAAATAAATTTTAAAATAATAAAAATATAAATTTTTTTTTTTTTTTAGACAGTCTTGCTCTGTCGCCAGGCACCAAGCTGGAGTGCAGTGGCGCGATCTCGGCTCACCGCAACCTCTGCCTCCCAGGTTCAGGCAATTCTCCTGCTTCAGCCTCCCGAGTAGCTGGGACTACAGACGCGTGCCACCACACTCAGCTAATTTTTATATGTTAGTAGAGACGGGGTTTCACCATGTTGGCCAGGATGATCTTGATCTCTTGACCTCGTGATCCGCCCTCCTCGGCCTCCCAAAGTACTGGAATTACAGGCATGAGCCACTGCACCTGGCAATAAAATTTAAAACAAAATAAAACAGACCAGGTGCGGTGGCTCATGCCTGTAATCCCAGCTACTCGGGAGGCTGAGGCAGGAGAATCACTTGAAGCCCGGAGGCAGAGGTTGCAGTGAGCTGAGATCAGGCCTCTGCACTCCAGCTTGGGTGACAAAGTGAGACTGTCTAAAAAAAATTAAAAATTAAAACATATAGTAAAATTGGCTGGGCACCGTGGCTCACACCTGTAATCCCAGCTACTCAGGAGGCTGAGGCAGGAGAATCGCTTGAACTCGGGAGGTGGAGGTTGCAGTGAGCCAAGATCACACCACTACACTCCAGCATGGGCGACAGAACGAGACTCCATCTCAAATAAATAAATACATAAAATAAAAAATAGACCAGGCACAGTGGCTCACGCCCGTGTTTTCAACACTTTGGGAGACTGAGTCAGGCAGATCATCTGAGGTCGGGAGTTTGAGACCAGCCTGACCAACATGGAAAAACCCCATCTGTACTAAAAATACAAAATTAGCTGGGCGTGGTGGCGCATGCCTGTAATCCCAGCTACTCAGGAGGCTGAGGCAGGAGAATCGCTTGAACCTGGGAGGCGGAGGTTTCAGTGAGCTGAGATTGGGCCACTGCACTCCAGCCTGGGTGACAGAGCGAGACTCCATCTCAAAAAAATAAAAAGAATAAAAAGAACCTGCTTTGCTCCAGGTCCTGGGTAACCTAGTGCTGCTAAATCCAGGGCCACTTCTCCACCTGCCTTGACCTCTGGCCTCTGTCACTCTGCTCCAGCCATGCCAGCCTTCCCGCTGTGCCTCCAACATGCCACGGCGGTCCTGCCTCAGGGCCTCTGCCTGGAATGCCCTTCCCCCAGGTCCCTGCATGGCTCCTTCGTCACTTCCTTCAGGTCTTTGCTCAAATGTCACCCTCTGGCTGAGCGTGGTGGTGGGAACCTGTGGTCCCAGCTGGTCCGAAGGCTGAGATGGGAAGTTTGCTTGAGCCCAGGAGTTCGAGCCTGCAGTGAGCTATGATCGATCGCACCACTGCACTCCAGCCTGGGTGACAGAGCGGGATGCCGTCTCTTGATTTCCTGTGGTATCAGAGTCCTCACTGTTACACGTGCTCTGAATGAAGAGACCCCCTAAACAGGCTTCGTGTGAGCAACATGGCTGTTTATTCACCCAGTTGCGGGTGGGCTGAGTCTGAGAAGAGGGTCAGCAGAGGGCCGTGGGATAGGACTTGGTTTTATAGGTTTGAGGTAGGCAGTGGAAAGTGACAGAAGTTACAGTTCGGGGTGGTTTTGGCAAGCCAGAGGGGGTGGAGTGTTGTCGGGGGTGTGTGTCACAAGGTCCAAGGTCCAGTGTCACAAGGTTGGCTTATCAGTTGAGGCAGGAACGGTTGAGGCAGGAACAAGAGCGAAATGTTGCACGGTTGGTGAATCGGGCCGCCGGGTCGAATGTCACAAGGTTGACTCAGACTTTCTGGCTCCAGGAGTTCATCTGGAGGTGTCTGTGTGGGTTACAGGGTCACCATGGTGTAGTCCCTGGTGTCGTCAGTTTAAAGAACCTTGAATTGTTGCCTTTTTTTTTTTTTTTTTTTGAGATTGAAGAGTCTTGCTCTGTCGCCAGGCTGGAGTGCAGTGACGCTATCTCGGCTCACTGCAACTTTCACCTTCTGGGTTCGAGTGATTCTCCTGCCTCAGGCTCCTGAGTAGCTGAGAGTACAGGCACGCACCACCATGCCGGACTAACTTTTTGTATTTTAGTAGAGACTGGGTCTCACTATGTTGGCCAGGCTGGTCTTGAACTCCTGACCTCAGGCGATCTGCCTGCCTCAGCCTCCCAAAGTGCTGGGATTACAGGCGTGAGCCACCGCGCCGGTGGGTAGTTAGATTTTAAGGGGATGATGAGGGGTGAGTGACTTGTAGCAAGGGATGGGGAGGTGGTTCCCGCACCCTAGGGTTAAGGTAGGGGGCCATAAGGGGAGCTATTGCGGGAGGTACGTGTTGGGGAGGAGGGCGGCGATGAGGCGTGGCTGTAGCCCAGGAGTAGTGAAGGAGGCTGATGATTTTGCTAGGATATCCCGGCCTAACGGGGGAACTGGACACGTGGGGACGATTAGGAAGCACGTGGAAAGGAGCGCTGGCCTAATTGACACCAGATGTGGGGAGTTTTGAGCGGCCCAGAGGCCTTGGCGCCAATTCCCACAACAGTTATGGAGGCCAAGGAGACAGGTCCTTGAAAAGAAGGTGGTCCCGGTGTTGATTAAGAGGGGGAGGAACCGACCCTCCACCAGAAGAGTTACCCGAAGCTCGGCGTGCGTGATGGTCCAGGGGCCTCTGAGATGTTCGGGCGGTGTCATCTTCAGCCACCAAGCCAAGCCGCAGTGACGTGAGTCAGACAGTCCGACTTTCCGTGGGGGACCCCTGGCACAGACAGGGAGGAATCCCGGGCTGCGGGCGTTCCTTGGCCCAGGGGCCAGGTTTCCGACGCTTGAAGCAAGGTCCGGGAGGGGCGGCTGGCCGCTGTAGTCTGGGCGCTTTGAGGTCTCTGTGAGCGGTGGTGTGGCTGGGGTCTGTCTTACGGCCGAGGCAAGCGTCTCTGGTTCTGAGATGCACTGTCACCTGGCAGCTTCTTCCCTGTTATCAAACATCTTGAAGGTGAGGTTCGTTAATTTCTGTTGTGGGGTTTGAGGGCCAGATTTTTTTTTTTTTTTTTTAAAGAGATGGCTTTTCACTACGTTGGCCAGACTGGTCTCGAACTCCTGACCTCAGGTGATCCACCCACCTCGGCCTCCCAAAGTGCTGGGATTACAGGCGTGAGCCACCGCGCCAGGCCGAGGGCCAGATTTTAATGTTTGTAGCTTTTATAATGTCACGGGCTGATTGGATGATAAATGTTTTTCAGGGGAGAGGGTAAAAGTCAGGATGACATTTAAGTCACTGCAGGTGAGGTTGTAGGACTGGGTTAAGGGTTGGAACGCTTGTATATATTTAGCAGGATCTGCTGAAAAAGCCTAACGGTTGGCCGATTTGGGAAAGTGTGGATAAAGAGAAGGGAACGTGCACCCTGACTATGCCTTCGGCTCCAGCCGCCTCTCAAAGGGAGAATTGCTGGGGGGTGCAGAGGAGGTAGCTTCGGAACTAAACTGTAAGCCGGACCGGGTATGAGGTGGGAGGTGACAGCAGGGCCGTAAGAAGGTGGGCTGTGGGCAGAGGCTCTTCGGGGGGTTGGTGCTGGGATTGGGGTCTGGTTGGGACGGGTGGGGAGGAGAAAGTTCGGAAGGTCGATGGACAAGGAGGATTCCGGGTCACCGGCAGAGGCAGGCAGGGCAGACAGAAGGGAGAGAAGGAAAATTTGGGCCGGGCTGCGTCGAGAGCAGAGATGAGGGAGGCGTTGGAGTATAAAATAAACGCCTGGACGTGTGGCGCTTCACACCGTTTGCCCATTTCTTGACCACAATTGTTTAGGTCTCGCAGAAGAGAAGAATTAAAAGTGCCGTTTTCTGGCCGGGCGCGGTGGCTCACGCCTGTAATCCCAGCACTTTGGGAGGCCGAGGCGGGTGGATCACGAGGTCAAGAGATCGAGACCATCCTGGTCAACATGGTGAAACCCTGTCTCTACTAAAAATACAAAAAATTAGCTGGGCATGGTGGCGCGTGCCTGTAATCCCAGCTACTCGGGAGGCTGAGGCAGGAGAATTGCCTGAACCCAGGAGGCGGAGGTTGCGGTGAGCCGAGATCGCGCCATTGCACTCCAGCCTGGGTATCAAGAGCGAAACTCCGTCTCAAAAAAAAAAAAAAAAAAAAAAAGAAAAAAAATTAGCTGGGCATGGTGGCGCATGCCTGTAATCCCAGCTACTCAGGAGGCTGAGGCAGGAGAATTGCCTGAACCCAGGAGGCGGAGGTTGCGGTGAGCCGAGATCGCGCCATTGCACTCCAGCCTGGGTAACAAGAGTGAAACTCTGTCTCAAAAAAAAAAAAAAAAAAAAAAAAGTGCCGTTTTCTGGCCACTTGGAACCATCGTCGGATTTGTATCGAGGCCAGGCCGTGTTACAGGAAAAAAAGGAGACGCTTCGGTTTCAGATCAGGCGACTGTTGAAGGGGTTTTAGGGTCGTTTGGGACACAGGCTAGAGGCGTAGACTGAGGAATAGAAGGCGGAATATTGCCCCCGGCGAAGGCTCCCAGGGTTTCCAGCAGGCGTCCCTGACTGAGTCCTGGGCTGTAACGTGGGGGAGTCATCAAGGCAGGCGTCCCCGTGATCGACCAGACGCCGAGGGAAGACCGTCTGCCAATCCGAGTCTGTGGCGAGTGTTGGAGGTTTTGAGGGCAGGGATGGAGTGTCTCCTTTGCCTCTACTTAGACAGGGAGACTTGACTGGTCTCCTTGGGATTTAAAGGAAAAGAGAGGCCAGGCGCGGTGGCTCACGCCTGTAATCCCAGCACTTTGGGAGGCCGAGGTGGGCGGATCACACAGTCAGGAGATCGAGACCATCCTGGCCAACATGGTGAAACCCCATCTCTACTAAAAATACAAAAAAAAAAAAAAAAATTAGCCGGGCGTGATGCTGCACGCCTGTAATTCCAGCTACTTGGGAGGCTGAGGCAGGAGAAATGCTTGAACCCGGGAGGCGGAGATTGCAGTGAGCTGAGATCGCACCACTGCACTCCAGCCTGGGCAACGGTGCGAGACTCTGTCTCAAAAGAAAAAAAAAAAAAGTGGGAGACTTGTCCCTTTTCTCTGAAGGGAAGAAGAGAGAGGGAGAGACTGCTTACCTGATGTGAAGGTGGTGAGAGGGTGGCTGGGCTGGTCTCATGTGCTCAGGCTGCAGGTGGGTCTCTTCACAGAGGGATGGCGGGGACAGGGGCCGGTCTCCCACAGGGGTACCCCTGTCCCGGGTTTCGGCACCAAACGTTGCACAGGCTCTGAATGAAGAGACCCCCTAAACAGGCTTTGTGTGAGCAACATGGCTGTTTATTGAGCCGGGTGCGGGCGGGCTGGGTCTGAGAAGAGGGTCAGCGGAGGGCCGTGGGATAGGACTTGGTTTTATAGGTTTGGGGTAGGCACGGGAAAGTGATGGAAGTTACAGTTCAGGGTGGTTTTGGCAAGCTAGGGGAGTGTTGCTGGGGGTGGGGGGTGTCACAAGGTCCAAGGTCCAGTGTCACAAGGTTGGCTTATCAGTTGAGGCAGGAACGGCTGAGGGAGGAACAAGGGTGAAATGTTGCAAGGTCAGTGAATCAGGTCGAAGGGTTCAAGGTCACAAAGTTGACTTAGACTTTCTGGCTCCGGGAGTTCATCTGGAGGTGTCTGTGTGGGTTACAGGGTCACCGTGGGCCATCAGTTCAAAGAATCTTGCACTCACATTCTCAATGAAGGCTTCTCTGAGCACTCCACTTAAAATTCATTTCAAAGTCGGACACAGTGGCTCACGTCTGCTGTCCCAGCACTTTGGGAGGCAGAGGCAGGAGGATGATTTGAGGTCAGGAATTCAAGACCAGCCTGGTCCACATGGTGAAACCCAGTCTCCACCAAAAATACAAAAATTAGCTGGGCCTGGTGGTGCATGCCTGTAATCCCAGCTACTTTGGAGGCTGAGGCAGGAGGATTGCTCGAACCCGGGAGACGGAGATTGCAGTGAGCTGAGATGGTGCCACTGCACTCCAGCCTGGATGACAGAGCAAGACCTTGTCTCAAAACACTAAAATAAAATATAATAAAATTCATTCAAAACAGCACCCACCAGATCCCCTAAATATGTCTCATCTTTCCACGTCACTCTGGAGTTTGAGACAAATACAAATTAACTTATCCATGGCCCACGTGTCTCTGGCCTGCCTGTCTGTGGACTCTATGGTAGGATCCCAAGGCATGGCCTATAGTAGATGCTCAATAAATGTTGGAATTTGAATTGATGCCTGTCTTTTTTTTTTTTTTTTTTTTGAGACTGAGTCTTGTTGCCCAGCCTAGAGTACAATGGCGCGATCTCAGCTCACTGCAACCTCCGCCTCCCAGGTTCAAGCGATTCTCCTGCCTCAGCCTCCTGAGTAGCTGGGATTACAGGTGCACCACCACGCCTGGCTAATTTTTGTATTTTTAGTAGAGACGGGGTTTCACCATGTTGGTCAGGCTGGTCTCGAACTCCTGACTTCAAGTGATCCATCTGCCTCAGCCTCCCAAAGTGCTGGGACTACAGGTGGCTGCCACCATGCCCAGGCTTATTTTTTTTTTTTTTTGAGACACGGTCTCACTGTTGCTCAGGCTGGAGTGTGGTGATGTGATTGTGGCTCACTGCAGCCTCAACCTCCCAGACTCAAGCAATCCTCCCACCTCAGTCTCCTGAGTAGCTGGGATTACAGGCGTGTGCCACCACGCCCAGCTAATTTTTTGTATTTTTATTAGAGAGGGTGTTTCATCATGTTGGCCAGGCTGGATTCGAACTCCTGACTGCAAATGATCCTCCTGCCTCAACTTTCCCAAAGTGCTGGGATTACAGGTGTGAGCCACTGCACCCAGCCTTAAATTTATTTTTATTTTTATTTTTTTGAGATGGAGTCTTGCTCTGTTGCCCAGGTTGGAGTGCAATGGCACGATCTCAGCTCACCACAACCTCTGCCTCCAGTTTCAAGCGATTCTCCTGCCTCAGCATCCCAAGTAGCTGAGACTACAGGCATGCACCACCACGCCCAGCTAATTTTTGTATTTTTAGTAGAGGTGGGGGGGTTTCACTATGTTGGCCAGGATGGTCTTGAACTCCTGACCTTGTGATCCGCCTTCCTCGGCCTCTCAGAGTGCTGGGATTACAGCATGAGCCACCGTGCCCGGCCTCAAATTTTTTGTAGCGATTGAGTTTCACCACATGGCCCAGACTGGTCTCAAACTCCTGGGCTCAAGCGATCCCCCTGCCTCGGCCTCCCAAAATGTTGGGATTGCAGGCGTGAGCCTCTGCCCCTGGCCTCAAGTGTGTTTTCCCGTTTGGAAGGACCTCTGGATTCCACGTTCCCTTCCTGCCAGCCAGTGAATTTCGTTCATTCCCCTCCATTGTCTGTTCATCCCTTCGTTGAGTAGTGTGCATTGAGCATCTACGGTTCGCGAAGGAGGACGCTGTTTTCTGGGTCGGATCCCGCCGCTGCCGTCACAGGGCTCACAGCTCCAAGGGGAGGCGGACACAGGAGTGGGTGGTCTCGTGTGGGCTTGCCCTGGGTGTGATGGGGATGCAGAAGGAACTAGGGGTGGTGACTCGGGGGTGGAGATCTGAACCCCTCAAGGGTGATCAGAGCTCTCTGCAGCCTCCAGGAAGGAAAGGGCACTCCAGATGGAAGGCCCAGGCAACGACCTGCAGGAGTGAGAGGGAGCGTGGACCCTCCAGGGGAGCCAGTGTGACCCATCTGGGTGCAGGCCTTCTGTCCCCCAAGCCTATAGGCGCCGGACCCGTGACTAATCTATGGAAATCCAGAAGGTGCCGCAGTAAGCAGATGCTGCCACTAGAGGGCACCATCGGACAGCAGTTCCAGCCTCTCCCGACCCCTGGCTGGGAAGGGGACAGTCCCTTTTTCCCGGGCCTGCTCTGAAGAGAAAGCTCAGAGAGGAAAGGGGTCCCAGCCATGCCAACAGCCCCCTCACCCCTCTGTAAATTGCAACAATAGGCTGGGTGCGTGGCTCACGCCTGTAATCCCAGCACTTTCGGAGGTTGAGGCTGGTGGATCACCTGAGGTCAGCAGTTCAAGACCAGCCTGGCCAACATGGTGAAACCTCATCTCTACTAAAAATTCAGAAATTAACCGGGTATGGTGGCGGGTGCCTGTAATCCCAGCTTCTGGGGAGGCTGGGATTTGCTTGAACAGGAGAATCGTTTGAACCCAGGAGGTGAAAATTGCAGTGAGCCGTGATCACACCACTGCACTCCAGCCTGGGCGACAGAGCAAGACTCTGTCTCAAAAATAATAATAATAAATAAAGACTCTGTCTCTAAATAAATAAGTAAAAATAAAAAATAAATTGCAATAATAATGACAGCCAAATACCTAGCCCCATTGGCAGGACACCTGGGCTCTCTCTGCTCCATTTTGCATTTGGGGAAACTGAGGCACAGAGAGCCAGTGTCGCTTTGCAAGGTCACGCGGTGCGACTGCAAGGCCGGGACTAGGGTGAGGCCTGAGAGGCCCCTCAGAGAAATGAAAGGCAGAGTTTACCCTCAGGGGTGTGCAGGTGCAGGATCTTCAGAATTCGCGATCTAATGCTGTTGTTTCCAACCTGGCTGGAGCCCAGAGAGGGCAGGCGCCGGCCTGAGGCCACACAGCAGGCTGTTCTCCAGTCCCCTCCCCCAAGGGTGTCTCTCTGTAGCCCTGGGGTTCGCCTGGGCTCACAAATGCCATCCCCAAGTGCCCCGGGATGGGGATCTTTTATTTTTAACCTGTCCTTATTATAGCCCTGGGAGGCCGCCACGGTTTCCAGTTTCCAAGGGAAGCTGCAAAACTGTTTCTCTTCCCAGGAAAAGGAGTGTCTGCATGCGGTGGTTCATTCCTGTAATCCCAGCATTTTGGGAGGCTGAGGTGGATTGCTTAAGCCCAGGAGTTTGGGACCAGCCTGGCCAACAGGGGGACCCCGTCTCTATTTTTATTTTTATTATTTATTTATTTTGAGACAGAGTCTCACTGTCACCCAGGCTGGAGTGCAATGGCACGATCTTGGCTCATTGCAACTTCTGCTTCCCAGGTTCAAGCGATTCTCGTGCCTCAGCCTCCCGAGTAGCTGGGAGTACAGGCATGCACCACCACACCCAGCTAATTTTGTATTTTTAGTAGAGATGGTGTTTCACCATTTCGGCCAGGCTGAACTCCTGACCTCAGGTGATCCGCCCACCTCGGCCTCCCAAAGTGCTGGGATTACAGGCCTGAGCCACTGCACCCGGCCTTAAATTTTCTGTAGAGATTGAGTTGCACCATGTGGCCCAGACTGGTCTCAAACTCCCTCTGTCACCCAGGCTGAAGTGCAGTGGTGTGATCACAGCTGGCTACAGCCTTCACCCCCTGGGCTCAAGCAATCCTTTCACCTCAGCCTCTCAAGTAGCTGGGACCACAGGTGCACACCACCACATCCAGCTAATTGTCATATAATTCTTGTAGAGACAGTGGGGGGAGGGGTGTGTGTCTCACTCAGTTGCCCAGGCTGGTCTCGAACTCCTGGGCTCAAGCACCCCTTCCTGCCTCAGCCTCCCAAAATGCTGAGATTACAGGCATGAGCCACCCTGCCTGCTTGTTGGGGGGCTGCACTTTAGATAATCTGGGAAGGCTTCATGGAGGAGGTGACATTGGATCAAGATCATTGCTTTTTTTTTTTTTAGACAGAGTCTCACTCTGTCGCCCAGGCTGGAGTGCAGTGGCTCAATCTCAGCTCACTGCTATCTCTGCCACCCGGGGTTGAAGCAGTTCTCCTGCCTTAGCCTCTGGAGTAACTGGGATTACAGGCCCCCACTACTGCACCTGACTAATTTTTGTAGTTTTTAGTAGAGACGAGGGTCTCACCATCTTGGCCAGGCTGGTTTCGAACCCCTGACCTAGTGATCCACCCGCCTCAGCCTTCCAAAGTGCTGAGATTACAGGTGGGAGCCACTGCACCCGGCCCCAAGATCATTGCTTTAATCGACATCAAATAAGTTAATAGTTGAAATTAATAAATTTGTATTAATATAGATAATTAATAGGTCTATTAGGTTAACAGACATTCAAAGACAAGCTTAATAGGAGACATCAAGGCACAGGGCAGAAGGAGGGGGTGGCCCCGGGGAGTTCTGAACGTCTGGGTCCCTGGGGGCCGGAGCAGTTGGGGCGTACATTCTCCCCGCCCAGCACGGGGGCGGTGCTGCTCACATCTGGCCCGGGTCTTGCCTAACACATGTTCTGGTAAACACTCGGTCAGAGCACCCTCTGTTTTTTCCAGTCCCGAAGCTCCCCGCAGTAATCCACACCCCCGCCCCACCCCTCTCTTGGGACACGGATTCAGTGTCCCCGGTGGGTCATCTGGCCTTTCCGGCCTGTGATGTGATTCGAGTGGTGCTATCTTTAACCTCAGGCAGGGATGTTCCCTCCCTGTCAACACTGCTCAGATGACAGTCCTGGAATCTCATGGGGGTGGTGGCCCTGGGGTCTGGCAAAGCCACCAGGGCCTGCCTGTGTCCCCTGCTGCTGCCCCAGGGAGTCAGAGGAGGAGGTGAAATTCCCAGAGGCGAGAGGCATTCATGTATTCGTTCATTCACTCCTTCACTCGTTCAGCCCATATTAACAGGGCGTGGGACAGACCCTGGCCTGAGTGCTGAGGACGTGGCAGTGACGGAGACACCCAAAGGGCCGGGGAGGGTCTGAGGCTCTGAGAAGGTCATTGACAGAGGCCAGGCGCAGTGGCTCACCCCTGTAATCCCAGGACTTTGGGAGGCCGAGGTGGTAGGATCACAAGGTCAAGAGTTTGAGACCAACCTGGCCAACATGGTGAAACCCCGTCTCTACTAAAACACAAAAAATGGGCCGGGCGCGGTGGCTCACGCCTGTAATCCCAGCACTTTGGGAGGCCGAGGCAGGTGGATCACGAGGTCAAGAGATCGAGACCATCCTGGTCAACATGGTGAAACCCCGTCTCTACTAAAAATACAAAAAAATTAGCTGGGCATGGGGGCACGTGCCTGTAATCCCAGCTACTCAGGAGGCTGAGACAGGAGAATTGCCTGAACCCAGGAGGCGGAGGTTGCGGTGAGCCGAGATCGCGCCATTGCACTCCAGCCTGGGTAACGAGAGTGAAACTCCATCTCAAAAAAAAAAAAAAAAAAAAACTACAAAAACTAGCAGGGTGTTGTGGTGCATGCCTGTAGCCCCAGCTACTCAGGGGGATCGTTTGAACCTGGGAGTGGAGGTGGCAGTGAGCTGAGATGGAGCCACAGCACTCCAGCCTGGCAACAGAGCAAGACGCCACAAAAAAAAAAAGAAAAAGGTCACTGGCCGAGTAGATGAGCAATTGAGCAGAACTCCAGACCCCAACTTCAGTTTGGTGGAATCAGATTGGCAGCAGCAGGCTGGGAAGGGCAGTGGGCGAGTGTGAGAGCCCCCAGCCCCCGCCCGCCCAGGTCAGCCTGGGCTGCCTGGCTCTCGACATCTTTCAGCGGGAGGTGAAGCTTTGACCCCGATGCGTCCCGGCTGGGTAAGCTCAGGCAAGCCCCGCCCGTCTCTGTGAGCCTGTTTCTCAGCTACAAACGACTTGGGTCATCCTCCTGGCTCTGTGGCCTCAGGCACTGCACTTGACTTCTCTGAGCTTTTTTTCTTCACTTATCAATGGCAGGTAGTCATTTTATTTTATTATCTATGTATTTGTTTATTTGAGACAGAGTCTGGCTCTGTCACCCAGGTTGGAGTGCAGTGGCGCGATCTTGGCTCACCAAAACGTCTGCCTCCCGGGTTCAATCGATTCTCCCGCCTTGGCCTCCCGAGTAGCTGTGATTACAGGCGCCCGCCACAATGCCCGGCTCATTTTTGTATTTATTTTTTATTTATTATTATTATTTTTTAAGATGGGGTTTCACCATGTTGGTCAGGCTGGTCTTGAACTCCCAACCTCAGGTGATCCGCCCGCCTTGGCTTCCAAAGTGCTTGGATTACAGGCGTGAGCCACCACTCCAGCCTTTTTTTTGTATTTTTAATAGAGACAGGGTTTCACCATGTTGGTCATGCTGGTCTTGAACTCCTGACCTCCTGATCCACCTGCCTCAGCCTCCCAAAGTGCTGGGATTACAGGTGTGAGCCACTGCATCCAGCCCAGGTAGTAATTTTTTTTATTGGGGACTTTTTGTGCTACCCTCGATGGCAGTGATGGCCCCATTTTAAGCAACCCACATTACGCATGGGTTACAGACCCTCTGGGGGTCCTTCCCAGCCCAGGCCAATCGGCACATCCCACTCCTGGGCTACTAGGACCGGGTCAGGGAAGAACATGGGATCCAGGCTGGTCCAGTCAGAGCAAATGGGTTTTGACTGGGAGATGCTCTCTTTTTCTCCTGGTGGTGATCTGGGACACCCACCCCACCCCAGTCTCAGGAAAGCAATCAGCCAGGTCTTTAGGAACAATTGGGAGCTGCTGGATCAGCCCTCACCTGAAACTGGTGGAGTGTTAAGATGGCCTTCACTACAAGGAATGAGGCTGAAGTTACAATCCTCAGGTCTGACCGTCCTTCCTTCCCTTCCCTTCCTTCTCCCTTCTTCCCTTTCCCTTTCCTTCCCTTCCCTTTTTTTCCTTCCTTTCTCTCTCTCTCTCTTTTTTTTCAAGATGGAGTTGCGCCTTTGTTGCCCAAGTTGGAGTGCAATGGCAGGATCTTGGCTCACCACAACCTCCACCTCCCAGGTTGAAGCCATTCTCCTGCATCGGTCTGCTGAGTAGCTGGGATTACAGGCATGTGCCACCATACCCGGCTAATTTTTGTACTTTTAGTAGAGACGGGGCTTCATCATGTTGGTCAGGCTGGTCTCAAACTCCTGACCCCAGGATATCCACTCACCTCGACCTCCCAAAGTGCTGGGATTACAAGTGTGAGCCACCGCGCCCGGCCGAGGTCTGAGCTTTCAAAGCAAACATTTAGCCCTGATAATTTTTGTGAGTGATCTACTTGGGGTCAGGGGACTGATTCTGGCAGAACCCCCAAGGGAAATAGACGCTCAGGACATGGAGGCAGGATGGCCACCTGCCCCAGGGATGGGAGAGCTTGTGTCAAAACGACACCAGAAAGCAGGGGAAAGTGATCCAGGTGTCTGCCGTCTGCGGTGGAGAGTCAGCACAGGGTGAGAACTCTGACAGCCCTGGGTTCTGATCGCGGCCCTTCCTGCATGTGCCACGTGTGTCCTCAGATGTCGTCTTAACGTCTCTCAGCCTCAGTTCCCCAACCTGCCGTACAGGACCTACTTTGTGGATTGATTGATGGATTGATTGATTGAGACAGAGTCTTGCTGTTGCCCGGGCTGGAGTGCAGTGGAGCCATCGCGGCTTGCTGCAACCTCCACCTCCAGGACTCAAGCGATTTTCCTGCCTCAGCCTCCCCAGTACCTGAGATCACAGGCACGCACCACCACGCCCAGCTCATTTGTGTATTTTTAGTAGAGATGGGGTTTCACCACGTTGGCCAGGCTGGTCTTGAACTCCTGACCTCATGATCCACCCACCTCGGCCTCCCAAAGTTCTGGAATTACAGGTATGAGCCACCACACCCGGCCAGGTGGGACTTTAGATAGGTCCTCCTTTGGATGTTGACTGGGAGGGAGATGCTCTCTTTTCTCCTGGTGGTGATCTTGGGACATCCCACCCCCCCAAGTCTTTAGAAATAATTGGGAGCTGCTGGATCAGCCCTCACCTGAAACTGGTATAGCTTTAAGAAGGCCTTCATCTTAAGAGGGCTGTTTTTCCTACTTTATTATTATTTTAGTTTAGTTTTTTGAGACAGAGTCTCACTCTGCTGCCCAGGCTGGAGTGCAGTGGCGTGATCTCGGCTCACTGCAACCTCCGCCTCCCAGGTTCAAGCAATTCCCCTGCCTCAGCCTTCCAAGTAGCTGGGACTACAGGTGCACGCCACCACACCCGGCTAACTTTTTGTATTTTTAGTAGAGACAGGGTTTCACCATATTAGTCAGACTGGTGTTGAACTCCTGACCTCAGGTGATCCGCCCACCTCGGCCTCCCAAAGTTCAAGGCCTCCCAAAGTGTTGGGATTACAGGCGTAAACCACCAGGCCCGGCCTATTATTATTCTTATTTTTCTTCCATCCATGGGAGTCTGATAAGTTTTTCCTCCTTTAGAGGGCTGTTGTGTAAACAGGCAGTGCATTTAACCACAGAGAATGGTGCCTGGCATACAGCAGGTGCTCAATAAATGCTCACTAGCACTGTCTCCCAGGAGGCAGCTTTGAGGGCTCCTGCTGATTCAAATCCACTCCTCTGATGCAACAGGACAGTCACACGACAGCCCAACGGCTGTCACCTGTGGCACTGTCCAGCCCCTAATGAAACCAGACGGCAGGTGAGTGAAAGCAAGATGCCCACCCTCGGGAGAAGAGCCCTCCCACCCAAGGTGCCACGGAAGCAGCAGGAGCCCCACAGCAGGGCCTCTCCCCACTGCCACGTGACACGAGGGCGCAGCGATTAACCAAACGTTGGTATCAACAGCTCAGTCCTTATCCCCAGGGGGGCCTGGAACCCGCCTGGCAACATGTTGGGGGCTCAGCAAAATCCCATAGACCCAGTTAACGGGGAGCTGCGTTCTGTCTGGTGGGGGTTTGACTGTTCTAATATGGAGAAAACCAGAATTTTAGAATGGAACAAGTTTACACAAGGAGGTGAGATGAGATTGCAGATAAAGAAGAAAAATAAAAGGGCCCGATGCAGTGGCTCATGCCTATAATCCCAGAATTTAGGGAGGCTGAGGTGGGTGGATCACCTGAGGTCAGGAATTTGAGATCAGCCTGGCCAACATGGTGAAACTCATCTCTGGTGGGGTGTGGTTGTTCACGCCTGTAATCCCAGCACTTTGGGAGGCCGAGGAGGTCAGGAGTTCAAAACCAGCCTGGCCAGCATGGTGAAACCCCATCTCTACTAAAAACACAAAAATTAGCCGGGCGTGGTGGTGTGCGTCTGTAATCCCAGCTACTGGGGAGGCTGAGGTAGAATTGCTTGAACCCGGGAGGTGGAGGTTGCAGTGAGCGACAGAATGAGACTCCGTCTCAGAAAAAAGAAACCCCGTCTCTACTGAAAATACAAAAATTAGCTGAGCGTGGTGGCACGCTACGTGGGAGGATGAGGCTGGACAATCACTGGAACCCAGAAGCGGAGGTTGCTGAGATCGTGCCACTGCACTCCAGTCTGGGCGACAGAGCAAGACTCCATCTCAATTAAAAAGAAAAAAGGAAAAAAGGAAGGGGGATTTCCCCACTAAGCCTGAACCAGCTCTAGGAAACCCAAGTTCACCAAAGACGCCTACGGTTCTATGTGTGAGTCTTGCTGGAAGGTGGGCTGGGTTTGATCAAAACACACCTACAGCCTGCTCTCCACCAGCCCCTCCCGAGGGAGCCTGTCTGTCAACGCCGCCCTCCCCACCTTAAAGGAACCACCCTTTTCTTCTAGAGGTAACCCAACGCCCCAAAGCAGGGGTTTGGACTACGTTTGTGGTTTTTGATTAAAGGTCCCACTTTGTCGCTCGCTGGGAGTGCAGCCTCAACCTCCCAGGCTCAAGTGATCCTCCCACCTCAGCCTCTGGAGAAGCCGGGATTATAGGTGTGTGCCACCGTTCCCGGTTAATTTTAAAACTTACCTGTAGAGACAAAGGTCTGTTTGCCAGGCTTCCCGAGGTGCTGGGATTACAGGTGTGAGCCGCTGTGCCAGGCCTATTTTTTATTTATTTATTTTTTTTTTTCTCTTTTTTTTGAGACGGAGTTTCGCTCGTTACCCAGGCTGGAGTGCAATGGCGCGATCTCGGCTCACCGCAACCTCCGCCTCCCGGGTTCAAGCAATTCTCCTGCCTCAGCCTCCCGAGCAGCTGGGACTACAGGCGTGCGCCATCACGCCCAGCTGTATTTTTTTGTATTTTTAGTAGAGACGGGGTTTCACCGTGACGACCAGGATGGTCTCGATCTCTTGACCTCGTGATCCACTCGCCTCGGCCTCCCAAAGTGCTAGGATTATAGGCGTGAGCCACCGCACCCGGCCAATATTTTTAATTTTTGGAAAGACCGGGTGTCACTATGTTGCCCAGGGTTATTTAAAAATATATATATATTAAAAAAACAGCAATAGGCCAGGCACTGTGGCTCACCTGAGGTCAGGAGTTCGAGACCAGCCTGGCCAACATGGTAAAATCCCATCTCTACTAAAAATACAAAAATTAGCCAGGCATGGTGGCAGGAGCCTGTAATCCCAGCTACTTGGGAGGCTGAGACAGGAGAACTGCTTTGAACCCAGGAGGCAGAAGTTGCAGTGAGCCAAGATTGCACCACTGCACTCCAGCCTGGGCGACAAAAAACAAAACGCTGTCTCAAAAAATAACAACCCAGCAACATATCGGTTTGCAAATGAAATTTTATACAAAGCCCCAGTATATAACACAGAGGCCAGGTGCAGTGCTCATGCTTGTAATTCCAGCACTTTGGGAGGCTGAAGTGGGAGGATTGCTTGAGCCCAGGAGCTTGAGACCAGCCTGGCCAACATGGCGACACCTGTCTCCATTAAAAATACAAAAATTAGCCAGGTGTGGTGGTGTGCACCCGTAATCCCAGCAACTCAGGAGGCTGAGGCGGGAGGATCAATCGAACCTGAGAGGTGGAGGCCGATGTAAGCAGAGATTGTGCCACTGCACTCCAGCCTGGGTGACAGAGATCCTGTCTCTCTTTTTTTTTTAAGAACAGATACTACACTTGATCTTAGCCAAAAGGCCGAGAAGCGATCCTGTCTCAAAAAAAAAAAATAAAAGGCCCCAGTTATAACACACAAACTCCTGTAGCAAGGGGAGGCGGCCCTAGGGCTCTCTGTTCATTCAGACCAACGCCATGGGCTTCCCCACACGTCTCCAACTCACTCCCCCGCCATCAACCCACACCAAAGATGTACCAGGCGATTCTCTTCAAATAATCTCTTTAATGACTTAAACACCAGCGTGGAGACTCGCGATGTAAGCGGCCTCATTTCTGTGCTTTGGGAGGGACGGGGACGGCGTTCCCCACCTTGGCTGTGTTAAGTGAAAACCCTGTCTTGTAAATAAATAATTTCCTAACTAACACGGCAAAAAAAAGGAAAAGAAAAATCCAAACGAGACCTAGTTTCCCTCCGGGGACAGGATGTTTCTGGACACCCACGGTCGCTGCTCCCCCTAAGGGCCTGGCCGTGGCTACCACGGGGAGGGTGTGGTAAGAATGGCCTCCGTTCTGCTATTCGCTGCTCTCCGATGCAGGCCAGGAACCTGCTCACACCCGCCGGGGCTGATGCAGCCTCGCTCTTGGGAACGATCTCGCTGGGGCAGGTCCTCCGGCAGCAGCAGCCCTTCTCCCTGAGTGATGGGAACCGGAGACGCCGTGCAAACCTCGGCTGGCAGGCTGGTCTTGACACTCACCGTCTTAGCTGCTGGATTTGTCGCATTAAGACTGATCTCAGGCCTTTTTTGTGAAGACTTGGGTCTCGGTCCTCGGAGCAACTGAAAAAACAGCTCGGGCCACCTGTGGACACGCTCACAATGAAATCAGAGGCTGTGCGGGGTTTGCCAGGCAGACGGGCCTGTAGTTTTAACTCGGGAGCTACAGCAATGCAGACCCAAACCAACTGTGCCAATTCTTGCTGGGTGGCAAAGTGGCGTCAGGCTTTGCAGTCACTACTGCTTTCTGCCTGGAGGAACGGTTCTCCTTCTAATGAGGATGTAAAATCGGAAAGCCTGTAAACGGCCGTCGAGTGGAGTCTTATAAAAATGTACGGTCCCCCGTCTTATAGGGACCGACACCGTGGACCTTCTTGTCGCTCATCAAATTCTTCACATAGAGAGCGCACTCCCTGTGGCCTTCTCAGCCATCTCAGGCACTACAAAATCCTCACTGCTTGAAATTCACTTATGGAGTCCAACAAACAACTTTCTTAAAGAAAACAAAAAAAAAGGCAGTAAAATCTCAGAACTGTGCAGTGCTTGAAGCCTGCCCACGTAGTAAACAGAACAGCAAACCAACCGAAAGCTATGCAAATGGCAGGCTGCCCTGGGCAGAGCCCTGCCCCTCTGCCAGGGACTATGGCGGCACTGGAGCTGGGCGTGATTGTGCCGAAAGAAAGCAGAGGTGGTCTCACCCCTTGACTTTCAGGCTTTTATCTCGGGAGCCCCTAGTCCCAACACTGCATTCGGCACCTGGAGTTATCCGGCCACGTAAAGGGGCAAGTGGAGGCAGACCGCCCTCAGCTTCCTGTGTTTCTAGCAGGGAAGGAACGCGATGGCTTCAGTCCCTCCACCTCTAGGTAACAAGGCAAAGGCCTCCGTAACCTGGACAGACAGGATGTGGGGAAGGTCCTGTGTCTTTTTTTTTTTTTCCAAACTCAGAATGAGCGAGTGGGCTCCTAGAGAAAGATGTTCTCTTAGCACGTGACCCTGACAGCTTCTAGCACCAAAGGCTCGCTAACTCCTCCGACCCTGTCTGCAGGTCAAGGGGATGGGAGGCAGAAAAACCCTTCACCAGATTTGTGGCTGAAGGAGGCAAGAATGAATATCTGCTGCCTCCCACCCCGATGTCTCCCCCTCAGCAGAAGGGAGAGGTGAGCGTCTGGATGTCCAGGGCAGGTCAGTGCAGCTCAATGAACGCCTCCAGCTCTTCCGGGATGAAGCCCTTGTATGGGATCTTGTTCCTGTCTAGGGCCCGGGCGGCAAGGCACTGCAGGGTCACATAGTTGAAGGGCTGCATGGTGCCCCTGGCCAGCAGCTTCTCGTCCAGCAGTTCGTAGGCTGTCTTCTTGAAGGCGTTGGTGGCATCCATGTGGGCCCCGGCTTCCATCAGCGCGTTCATGATTGCCGGGCAGTTGTTCTGGGCTGCTATGTGTAGGGGAGTGTTGTTGTCAAAATCCCTGCTGTCCGGGTCGGCCCCGCAGTCGAGCAGCACTTTGACTACGTGCAGGGAGGGGAATATGCCCACGGGGTAGCGGCCCACCTTTGTGGTGTCCTTGTCCACAGCCATGTGCAGAGGGGTGAAGCCGTTCTTGCCGCGGGGCGCGCACTTGAGCAGGCGGTAGACGGTCTGGTGCTTCAGGTGCTCCTGGCTCGGGGTGCACTCCACTTTCTCCAACAGGTAGAGCAGGTGGAGGATGATGGCCAGCGCCTTGGTGAACTGGGCCGAGTCTCCGGGCTCCTTGGGGAGCTGCAGGGCGCGTTCCACTTCCCGGACCCCTTTGGTGAGAACCCCCATGAGGTCTGCAAAGCCGATCTGTGTGCCCAGGCTGCCCTTGGCCGCCCGGTCCTGCAGCACGTAGGAGAAGAGTTCCGCGAAGGAGAGGAAGCTGCTGGCGGTCATGGGGCTCAGAGGCTCCAGGTTGCTCTGCTGCATGTCCAGGGCGTACTTCCACAAGCGGATGCAGCGCTCGAAATTGCCCGAGTCGGCGTACACGGCGCCCCTGTAACGGATATAGTAGGAAGTGTCCGGGTGTGAGGGACCCAGGATGCGCTCACGGATCAACAGGGCCTGCATGCGCATCTCGTCGGGGTCGGTGATCAGCGCCTCCAGCTCCTCGGTGGTGTTGACCTCCCTGGAATAGTCATAGGCCAGGACCAGCTGCGGGGGCTCCGGTTTGGGCAGGTACTCGCCCCCCTGGTGACGCAGCTCCATGGCCCGCCTCCAGTGTTTAAGGGCACCAAGCAGATCTCGTTTCTTATCCACATACGTAGCTCCCAGCAATTCCAAGGCTTCCACGGCAGCTTCTCGGCTGGTGGGACAGCAGCTTTCATAAGATTCCCCGTTCGGTGGTTCCTCCAGGGAGGAGCGGCAGCATGGAGCCCCCTGAGGCTGTGCACACCCCTGGCTGGTGGAGGGGCCTTCTTGGGACAGCCCAGGCTGAGCCTCTCCCCCTGCGACCTGCTCCTGGCCGGGCTGCTCCTGGATGAGGTACTCCACGATGTTGGTGTGGCCCGTAACGCTGGCCGCGAGCAGAGGGGTCATGCCGTAGCCATCACGTTCCATGCGGGCCTTGCAACCCAGCAGCAGCTGCAGGATCTCCAGGCTGCCGGACTCGGCGCAGTCGTGCAAGGCCGTGTTGCCCTTGGCGCTGCGCCGGTTCACCTGGGCGCCCTGCTCCAGCAGGTAGCGGGCGATCTCGCGGTGGCCCTTGTAGCATGAGATCATGAGGCACGTGTGGCCGTGCCGGTTCGCCACCTCCAGATCGGCCTGGTGCTCGCCGACCAGGTAGCGCACGACCTCCAGGTGGCCGTCGAAGCAGGCGGCGCGCAGGGGCGTGGAGTTGGTGCGTGTGGTGCGGTTCACCGAGGCCCCGCGGCGCAACAGGCTCCGCACCACGTCCAGGTGGCCGGCGGCGGAGGCGGCCCACAGCGGCGGCGCGCCCTCGATGGTCTCGCCATCGAAGTGCACCGAGCCACCGGCCTCCACGCTTGCGCCGCACCGGTCCACCAGGTACTCCACCACGTCCAGGTGGCCGTAGCGGGCGGCAATGAGCAGCGGCGTCCCCCCGCCGGCCACCTCGCCTGTCAGTTCGTCCAGTTCCTCCCGGCTCCGGCCGCTGAGCAGCTTCTGGAGCAGCTGCAGCTTGCCGTCGCGGGCGGCGTTGTACACGGCGGTGCGGAGGTCCATGGTCCGGGCCTCCGCCAGGCCATGGGCCGGCCGCCGGGGGACAGGGAGACGGAGGATCAGAGCCCGGACGGGCTGGAGGCAACCTTCACGGTCTCCCTCACCGCCATCTTAGGGGCTCCTCGGGCGGAACAAAATGGCTGCCGCGACCCGACAAATGGGAGCACGCCGGGAAATGGAGTCCTCTGCGCGGGCCCACTCTGTATAACAAAGAAGGAATCTTGGGGGCTCAAGACTACACTTCCCAAGAGGTCACAGGCCAGCCTTTGCGCGCTATGAGCGCGCGGCATGGTGGGAATTGCCGTTCCAATCACAGCGTGTGGCAGCGGAAGCTAGCAATTTGGGGACTGCAATTCCCTTCATGCCGCGCGACACGACCTAGCTTGTGGGAATGGTGAAATTTAGTGACGTACTTCCTGTGGCTGTCTCTGAGTCAGAGCATATTGGAAAAAGCAGGCGCGGTACCCTTAATGACTACATTTCCCAAAAGGAATCGCGAGCGACTCAGCCAATCAGGACCGAGATCGAAGGCTAAGCGCGGCCTGAGGGGGCGCGTCTGATTCGGAGCATAAGCGAGCGGCGCACCGGCAGGGGGCGCCGGGAGGAGGCCGAAAAGCCGGTCAGGGCCAAAATGCTTTGAGCTGAGAGGACAGGCAGAGAGGTAAGGGTCAAAATCGCGCGCCGACTTCTTATTGGTACATTCATTTATTCATTCATTTGTATACATGTATTTATATGCTAGCATGTGTCAGAATTTCCTTCCCTTATTTTATTTATGTATTTATTTTGTTTCTTCTCTTTCAGTAACTTTGTTTTGTTTTTGTTTTTGACACGGAGTCTCACAAATTGCCCAGGCTGGAGTGCAATGCCTCAGTCTCGGCTCACTGCAACCTCTGCCTCGCGGGCTCAAGAGATTGTCCTGTCTCAGCCTCTCGAGTAGATGGGACAACAGGTGTCCACCACCACACGCAGCTAATTTTTGTATTTTTAGTAGAGGCGGGGTTTTACCACGTTGGCTAGGCTGGTCTCGAACTCCTGACCTCAGGCGATACGCCCGCCTTGGCCTCCCAAACTGCTAGGATTACCGGGCGTGAGCCACTGTGCCCTGTCTGACATGCTGATTTCAATTCCTTTGGATAAATACCCAGAAGTGGGATTGCTGCATCATCTGGTAGTCAATTTTAAATTTTTTTTGGACAGTCCATACTTTTTTCTATAATGGCAATACTAATTAAAATTACCATAAATAAGGCCAGGAGTGGTGGCTGACGCCTGTAATTCCAACACCTTGGGAGGCTGAGGCCAGTGGATCACGGGGTCAGGAGTTTGAAACCAGCCTGGCCAACATAGAGAAACCCCTTCTCTACTAAAAATACAAAAATTAGCTGGGTGTGGTGGCACACACCTGTAATCCCAGCTACGTGGGAGGCTGAGGCAGGAGAATCTCTTGAACACGAGAGGCAGAGGTTCTGGTGAGCAGAGATCACACCCCTGCACTCTAGCCTGGGTGACAGAGTAAGACTCCACCTCAAAAAAAAAATACTTACAGACCGGGCGCGGTGGCTCACGCCTGTAATCCCAGCACTTTGGGAGGCCGAGGCGGGTGGATCACGAGGTCAAGAGATCAAGACCATCCTGGTCAACATGGTGAAACCCCATCTCTACGAAAAATATAAAAAATTAGCTGGGCGTGGTGACGCATGCCTGTAATCCCAGCTACTCAGGAGGCTGAGGCAGGAGAATTGCCTGAACCCAGGAGGCGGAGGTTGCGGTGAGCCGAGATCGCGCCATTGCACTCCAGCCTGGGTAACAAGAGCGAAACTCCGTCTCAAAAAAAAAAAAAAAAAAAAAAAAAAATTAACACCCTTCAAGATAGCTATGATTTAAAAAATAGCAAAACACAACACTTGTTGGGGAGGATATGGAAAAGCTCAAAAAAAAAAATGACTATCAATAGTGTGTAAGTGTTCTCTTCAAATCCTTGCCAACATCTGTTACCTTTCATCTTTTTGATAATAGCTATTCTAGCAAATGTAAGGTGATCCGTTTCCCTGCATTATTTGACGATGAATTTATTTTATGAAAAAGAAATCTTTGGCCAGAATTCTTTATTTTAAAGTTTATTCAAGATGTAATATACATACATACACTAAAATGCATTTTTAATCCAGAGGACAGATTTGGCCAGGCAAGGTGACTCACACCTGTAATCCCAGCACTTTGGGAGGCTGAGGTGGGAGGATCACTTGAGCCCAAGAATTCAAGACCAGCCTGGGAAACATAGGCAGACCCCATCCCTGCGCAAAAATACAAAAATTGGCCAGCTGTGGTGGCGTGCACCTGTTGTCTTAGCTACTCGGGAGGCTGAAGTGGGAGAATCGCTTGAACCTAGGAGGTCAAGGCTGCAGTGAGCCGCCATGATTACGCCGTTGCACTCCAGCCTGGGTGACAGAGGGAGACCCTGTCTCCAAGATGAATCGATCGGTCAATCAATCGATAGAACAGTTGTGACAGTCATGCAGTTATGTAGCCAGGATCACAACCGAGAGGTTCAACAGCGTCGTCGTTCAGAATGTTATCTCGTGCCCTTCTGGTCAACGCCTTTGTCCACCCGCAGCCACTGGTAACTGACGATCTGTTCTCTGTGTTTCATAATAAGAGCATATAAATGGGAAAATGCAAGATGTAGCCTCTGGGGTCTGCTGTGTTCCTTCAGCACAATGCATTGGAGATGCATCTATGCGGTTGCAGGGATTAGTGGCTCACTGGCTTTTATTATGGAGCTGTATTCCATGGCAAGAAAGATCCGCTATTCTTAGATCCATTACGTGATGGCTCTTTCCAGTTTTAGATGATTAAAGATAAAGCTGTTAGAAACTTTGGCGGTATAGGTCTTTGTGTGGAAATATATTTTCATTTCTCTTGGGTAATGCTTAGGAGTGTAAGTATGCTTTTTTCTTTTCTTTTCTTTTTTCTTTTTTTTTTGAGACTGAGTCTTGCTCTATGGCCAGGCTGGAGTGCAGTGGCGTGATCTCAGCTCACTACAACTTCCAACTCCCTAGTTCAAGTGATTCTCCTGCCTCAGCCTCCCAAGTAGCTGGCATTACAGGCGTGCGCCACCACATCCAGCTAATTTTTGTATTTTTAGTAGAGAAGGGGCTTCACCATGTTGGCCAGGATGGTCTCGAACTCCTGATCTTGTGATCTGCCCACTTTGGCCTCCCAAAGTGTTGGAATTATAGGTGTGAGCCACCACGCCCAGCTTTTTTTTTTTTTTTTTTTTTTTTTTGAGACGAAGTTTTGCTCTTGTTACCCAGGCTGGAGTGCAATGGCACGATCTCAGCTCACCGCAACCTCCGCCTCCCGGGTTCAGGCAATTCTCCTGCCTCAGCCTCCTGAGTAGCTGGGATTACAGGCATATACCACCACGCCCAGCTAATTTTGTATTTTTAGTAGAGACGGGATTTATTCATGTTGGTCAGGATGGTCTCAAACTCCTGGACTCAAGTGATCCACCTGCCTCAGCCTCCCAGAGTGCTGGGATTACAGGCATGAGCCACCTCAGCCGGCTACCAATTCTTTTTTGAGGCTTTTTCCTGTGTGTTACAACATGAAGAAATGCCTCCAAATAGGATTTTGTGGCATTTGAAATGTTTGTAATGAACAATTCAACCATTTGAAATATACACACATACACCCCAAAGTAATTTTTTTTTTTTTTGAGACGGAGTTTTTGCTCTGTTGTCCAGGCTGGAGTGCAATGGCACGATCTCGGCTCACTGCAACCTCTGCCTCCTGAGTTCAAGAGATTCTCCTGCCTCAGTAGCTGGGATTACAGGTACATTCCACCATGCCCAGCTAATTTTTGTATTTTTAGTAGAGATGAGGTTTCACCATCTTGGCCAGGCTAGTCTCGAACTGCTGACCTCAAGTGATCCACACATCTCAGCCTCCCAAAGTGCTGAGATTACAAGCTTGAGCCACCACCCCCAGCCTTGCCTTCCCTCCTTCCCTCTTTCCTTCCTTACCTCCTTCCCTCTTTCCCTCCCTCCTTCCTTCTCTCCTTCTCTTCCTACCTCCCTCTGTCCCTCCTTCCTTCCTTCCCAGCCAAAAAATCAGAATTTCTGTAGTGGAATCAGGACTCCAAATTTCCAACAGAGGACCAGGTGCAGTGGCTCACGCCTGTAATTCTGACACTTTGGGAGGCTGAGGCAGGCATATCACCTGAGGTCAGGAGTTTGAGACCAGCCTGGACAACATGGTGAAACCCGTCTCTACTAAAAATACAAAAATTAGCTCAGTATGGTGGTGGGTGCCTGTAATCCCAGCTACTCAAGAGGCTGAGGCAGGAGAATCACTTGAACCTGGGGGGCAGAGGTTGCAGTGAGCCGAGATTGTGCCATTGTACTCCAGCCTGGTTTGACAGAGCGAGACTCCGTCTCAAAAAAAAAAAAAAAAAAGGTAAACTCAACTATGATTTGAAGGTCGTGTGGGTGTCTGTCAACCCGAAGGCTTCTTTGCGGTTTTTCGTTGTTGTTCTTTGTGGTTGTTTGTTGGAGTCTCCCTCCGTCACCCAGGCTGGAGCTGGAGTGCAGTGGTACGATCTGGAATCACTGCAGCCTCCGCCTCCCGGGTTCAAAGGATCCTCCTGCCTCAGCCTCCCGAGTAGCTGGGATTACAGGCGCCTGCAGCCATGCCCCACTAACTTCGGTATTTTTAGTAGAGACGGGGTTTCGCCATGTTGGCCAAGTTGGTCTTGAACTCCTGACCTCAGATGATCCACCCGCCTTCTCCTCCCGAGGTGCTGGGATCACAGGCGTGAGCCGCCGCGCCCGGCCGCTTCCGTGTGCTTTCATGTCCTTCCACAGATGGCAACGTCTTGCAATCTGTTTTCACTACGAGGTAATTACAGGATTTATTTAAACAATTAATTCACTAGAGGGAGTGAGGTCCAGTCATAGGATAGAGCTTGAAGCTGCATGTTAAATGTCCACTTTGGGGGCTGCCAGGGTGCACCTGTGACTGGGCGTGAGACCATTCCGGGACATGAGAAGCTTCAGCCAGATGGGCCCTGGTCGGCCCCGGGACACTCTTTTTGCCTCTTACAACATTTGGCACTGTAGGAAAGCTAAGCATTTTGCGTGAAAATACTTTATTCACCATTTGCCTCTCCACACAGCCAAGAGGTTAATGCTAGAAGCTGAATTCCTGGATACAGCAACCAAGTCCGCTGCCAAACAGCTGCATGGGTTTGGGCAAGCGGCCCCAGCTCTCTGAACCTCGCTTTCTCATCTATAAAATGAGAACACAGGAGCGCAAGAGGGAAAACTCTAAAAGTGCTTTGTGGCCAGGTGCGATGGCTCACGTCTGTGATCCCAGCACTTTGGGAGGCCGAGGCGGGCGGATCACCTGAGGTCAGGAGTTCGAGACCAGCCTGACCCATACAGCGAAACCCCGTCTCTACTAAAAATACAAAATTAGCCTGGCGTGGTGGTAGGCACCTGTAATCCCAGCTACTCGGGAGGCTGAGGCAGGAGAATCGCTGGAACCCGGGAGGCGGAGGTTACGGTGAGCCAAGATCACGTCATTGCACTCCAGCCTGGGCAACAAGAGCAAAACTCCGTCTCAAATAATAATACTAATAACAACAATAAATTAAAAAATATATATTTGCGGAATGAATAAAGGGATCACCCAGGAAGTGCATTCCAACCACGGTACCACCCTGTGATTCTGTGGTGCTGGCACATTTTGGGGGTCTCCAGTGTTTTCTTTTCTTTCATCTGATTTTAAAATGTTTCCTGCAGACTTGCTGGTTCCCAAGGATGCAGCCGTGAAGAGACACAGTGGGGGCTAGGATCGGTTCGTGCCTGTGGCCCACGCCGGGCGAGCTTCCCCGCCCCAGCCCCTCTGCCATCTGTGTGCCTGTTCTCCTGCGACCTGTCCCCAAGCCAGGCTCCAGGCTTGCAAATATCCCCCTGCCATGCGTCGGCACAGCTCAGGCGGCCAGCCAGGCACACACCGCAGGGTGTTATTAGCTGCAGCGCCTAAACGTGACGGCCAGGCCACCTGCCAGGGCCAGGGAGGTGACGGGGACAGCTAGGGACGTGCCGAACCCCACCGGGGGCTTTTCATCCTAAGATGCCTTCCTTTTTTTTTTAATGAAAAAATATTTTCAACATTCAGATAAATAAAGAAGACAAAATAGACCCCGTCATAGCAATGCCGAAGGTGAGATAGATTTATTTAATTCACAGATTTGTTTATTCCATCTTTACTTAGAGGCTACTGTGTGTCTGCCCTGATTCCGGAGCTGAGAGCTAGACCAGGGAGCAAAGTGAACCAAACAGACCCTTAAAAGAAAATTTTTAAAAATGTAATAGCTGGGCCGGGCGCGGTGGCTCAAGCCTGTAATCCCAGCACTGTGGGAGGCCGAGGCGGGCGGATCACAAGGTCAAGAGATCGAGACCATCCTGGTCAACATGGTGAAACCCCGTCTCTACTAAAAACACAAAAAATTAGCTGGGCATGGTGGCGCGTGCCTGTAATCCCAGCTACTCAGGAGGCTGAGGCAGGAGAATTGCCTGAACCCAGGAGGCGGAGGTTGCGGTGAGCCGAGATCGCACCATTGCACTCCAGCCTGGGTAACAAGAGCGAAACTCCGTCTCAAAAAAAAAAAAAGTAATAGCTTTTGGGGTACAAGTTGTTTTTATGGATTACCTGAATAGTGGTGAAGTCTGAGATTTTAGCACACCCATCACCCAAGCAGAGTACTTTGTGGTCAATATGTAGTTTTCTGGGGTTTTTTGTGTTGTTTTGATTTGGTTTTTTTGAGAAAGAGTCTCACTCTGTTGCCAAGGCTAGAGTGCAGTGGCGTAATCTCGGCTCACTGCAACCTCCACCTCCCGGGTTTAAGTGATTCTCCTGCCTCAGCCTCCTGAGTAGCTGGGATTACAGGCACCTGCCACCACGCTTGGCTAATTTTTGTATTTTTAGTAGAGACAGGGTTTCACCATGTTGGCCAGGCTGGTCTCAAACTCCTGACCTCAGGCGAACCACTGATCTTGGCCTCCCAAAGTGCGGGGATTACAGGCGTGAGGCACAGTGTCTGGCCCCAGTTTGTAGCTTTTTATCCCTCACTCTCCACTCCCTCCCCACTTCTGAGTATTCAGTGTCCATTATGCCATTGTTTTTAAATTTAAATTTTTATTTTTTGAGACAAGGTCTCTCTCTGTTTTCCAGGCTGGAGTTACAGTGGTGCAATCATAGCTCACTGCAGCCTCAAACTCCTGGGCTCAAGCAATCCTCCTGCCTCACACTCCCGAGTAGCCGTAACTAGAGGCATGCACCACTATACCCACCTAATTTTTTTTTTTTTTTTTTGAGACAGAGTCTTGCCCTGTCACCCAGGCTGGAGTGCAGTGGCTTGATCTCGGCTCACTGCAACCTCCACCTCCCGGGTTCAAGTGATTCTCCTGCCTCAGCCTCCTGAGTAGCTGAGACTACAGGTGCCCACCACCACGCCCAGCTAACTTTTTGTATTTTTAGTAGAGATGGGGTTTCACCATGTTAGCCAGGATGGTATCGATCTCCTGACCTCATGATCTGCCTGTCTTGGCCTCCCTAAGTGCCAGGATTATAGGTGTGAGCCACTGAGCCCAGCTAATTAAAAAATAATTTTTTTTTACAGAGGTGGGATCTTGCTATAGTGTCCAGGCTGGTTTGAAACTCCTGAGCTCAAATGGTCCTCCCTCCTTCTGCTCCCAAAGTGCTGGGATTCTAAGTGTGAGTCACTGTGTCCCATATATTATATCACTCCGTATGCCTTTGCAGACCCAAAGCTTAGCTCCCACTTGTAAGTGAGAATAAACAGTATTTGGTTTTTCATCCCTTACTTACTTCACTTAGAACACTGGGCTCAGCCACGCACAATGGCTCATGCCTGTAATCCTAGCACTTTGGGAGGCCGAGGCGGGGAGATCACCTGAAGTCAGGAGTTCGGGACCAGCCTGGCCAACATGGTAAAACCCCATCTCTAGTAAAAATACAAAAGTTAGCTGGGCATGGTGGCACACGCCTGTAGTCCCAGCTCCTCGGGAGGCTGAGGCAGAGAATCACTTGAACCTGGGAGGGGGAGGTTGCAATGAGCCAAGATCGCGCCACTGCACTATAGCCTGGGGACAGAGCAAGACTCCATCTCAAAACACACACACACACACACACACACACACACACACACACACACACACAAGTACGTTGGTCTCTAGCTCCATCCAACCAAGTTGCAAAGACATTAATTGATTCTTTTTCGTGGCTGAGTAGTATTCCATGGTGTACGCATACTACATTTTCTTTATCCACTTATTTGTAAATGGGGACTTAGGTTGGTTCCATATCTTTGCAATTGTGAACAAGACAGACCCTTTAACTAGGGAGTCTGATCTATAAATTGGGAAGCTGGCAAAGAAAATGAAAGGAAAGGAAGGAAAGGGGAGGGAATGGAAGGGGGGGGAAGGGGAGAGGAGGGAAGGGGAGGAGGGGGAGGGGAGGGGAGGGGAGGGAAGGGGAGGAGGGGGAGGGGAGAGGAGGGAAGGGGAGAGGAGGGAAGGGGAGAGGAGGGAAGGGGAGGAGGGGGAGGGGAGGGGAGGGAAGGGGAGGAGGGGGAGGGAGAGGAGGGAAGGGGAGAGGAGGGAAGGGGAGGAGGGGGAGGGGAGAGGAGGGAAGGGGAGGAGGGGGAGGGGAGGGGAGGAAAGGGGAGGAGGGGGAGGGGAGGGGAGGAGGGGGAGGGGAGGGGGGAGGAGGGGGAGGGGAGAGGAGGGAAGGGGAGGGGGGAGGGGAAAGGAGGGAAGGGGAGAGGAGGGGAGGGGAGGAGGGGGATGGAGAGGAGGGAAGGGGAGGAGGAGGAGGGGAGGGGAGGAGGGAAGGTGGGGAGGGAAGGGAAGGGGTAAGTGTATTAAAGTCTATTAGTCTGCTTGGACCGTCATAGCTAAATATCACAGGTTGAGTGGCTTAAACAACAGGACGTTATTTTCCCATATTTCTGGAGCCTAGAAGTCCAAGGTCAAGATATGGGCAGAATGAGCTGAGTATGGTAGGGCACGTGTGTAGCCCCGGCTACTTGAGAGGCTGAGATGGGGATGCTTGAGTCCAGGAGGTCAAGACTAGCATGGGCAATACAGCGAGACCCTGTCTCTACAAAAAAATTTTAAAAAGTGGGCCGGGCGTGGTGGCTCACGCCTGTAATCCCAGCACTTAGGGAGGCCGAGGCAGGTGGATCACAAGGTCAGGAGATCAAGACCATCCTGGCCAACATGGTGAAACCCTGTCTCTACTAAAACTACAAAAAGATTAGCTGGGTGAGGTGGCACACGCCTGTAGTCCCAGCTACTCAGGAGACTGAGGCAGGTGCATCGCTTGAACCCAGGAGGCGGAGGTTGCAGTGAGCCGAGATTGTGCCGTTGCCCTCCAGCCTGGTGACAGAGTGAGACTCTGTCTCAAAAAAAAAAAAAAAAATTAAACACGTTAGCCAGGTACAGGGTGCACACCTGTAGTCCCAGCTCCTTGAGAGGCTGAGCTGGGAGGGTGTTTAGCTCATGAGGTGGAGGCTGCAGTGAGCTGTGATCGCACCACTGCACTCCAGCCTGGATGACAGAGCAAGACCCTGACGAAAAAAAAAGAAAGATATGGGCAAGATTGGTTTATCCTGAGGCCTCTCTCCTTGGCTTGGGCAAATGGCTACCTTCCCAGTGGAGCCCTGGCCCCAAATTCCTGACCTACAGAATCCGTGAGGTATAAGAAAATAATTAAAAGAGGCCGGGCGCGGTGGCTCAAGCCTGTAATCCCAGCACTTTGGGAGGCCGAGGCGGGTGGATCACGAGGTCAAGAGATCGAGACCATCCTGGTCAACATGGTGAAACCCCGTCTCTACTAATACAAAAAAATTAGCTGGGCATGGTGGTGCGTGCCTGTAATCCCAGCTACTCAGGAGGCTGAGGCAGGAGAATTGCCTGAACCCAGGAGGCGGAGGTTGTGGTGAGCCGAGATCGCGCCATTGCACTCCAGCCTGGGTAACAAGAGCGAAACTCCGTCTCAAAAAAAAAAAAAAAAAAAAAAAAAAAAAAAAAAAAAAAAAAGACAGAGTCTGTCTCTGTTGCCCAGGCTGGAGTGCAGTGGCACAATCTCAGCTCACTGCAACCTCTGCCTCCTGGGTTCAAGCGATCCTCCCACCTGAGCCTCCCAAGTAGCTGGGACTACATGTCTGTGCCACCATGCCCTGCTAATTTTTGTGTACAGATGATGTTTCATCATGTCGTCCAGGCTGGTCTCGAACTCGTGAGCTCAAGCAATCCACCCACCTCGGCCTCCCAAAGTGTTGGGATTAAAGGCGTGAGCCACTCTGCACAGCCATGATGATTATTTTAAGCCTGAACATTTTGGGGTCATCTGTGGTGCAGTAATAGTAACTGGAATTGTGCCACATGCTAGCTGGTAGCTTTAATTTGCCTGTCTATAATTACTAACCAAATCACACAGTTCCCCAAGAGTTTGTTTACGATGTCTGTTTCCTCTCCGGGGAACTGTCTGTTCATTGGGAAAATATGCCATGGTTTAGTTTCTAAGAAACAGTCTCAATGTGTCTCCCACTCCCTGAAGGGACTAAATAGATTTATATAATGTAGCACAGCCTGAAGGCATTAGTATGTATCTTAGTTTCATTTCTTCCTTCATTTATACATTCAGCCACATTTATTTATATTCTTAGCACCTGCTATGTGCTGTGCTGTGTGCTGGATGCTGGGTAGATAGCAGTAAACAAGCAGATGTTGTTCTCAAGAGCCCAGAATCTGATGGGAGGAGAATAACTCAAGTTAGACTGTGTGGCTGGGGATGCAGGAGCCGGAGAATGAATGGACGGAGGAGGGAAGGAGGAGGGAAAGAGGAAACTGGGAGATACTTCCTGGGGGAGGCTAGGTCTTCAAGTATGGGCAGGGATTTTTTTTTTTTTTTAGGTAGAGTTTTGGAAGAAAGAAATGTTCCACATTGCTCTAGATACCTAAGTTGACTTAACAAATGACCTCAAGGTTAGTAACATAAACAACAACCTATTATTACTTGTTATGGTTCTGAGAGTGGACTCTGCTAGACAGTTCTCACTGGGGGAGGCTCTTATGTGGTTCAAGTCAGAAGGAGGCTGGGATTGGAATCATCTTGAAGGACCTCAGCTGGACTGCCGACAGGAACACCTCTATGTGGCTTGAGCTTCCTCACAAGATGGCTGCTGGGTCCCAGGAGCAAGCATCCAGAGAGAGAGAACCAGGCAGCAGCTGTATCATATCACCTCTTATCGTGCAGCCTCAGAAGTCACAGTGTCACTTCTGCCATGTCGTATTTGCTAAGTCTAGCCCACTTTCAAGGGGAGAGAATCGAATCTTCACAAGAAAATGGAGTTAGATGTTTGTGGATTTTTAAAGACCATCACCCAGGTGGAAGGAAGAGACAGCACCAAAAACACAGAGGATGGACCACCTGGCGGGTATGATACATCCAGTATTTCATTGACATCCCTTGCTTATAAGACAGTATTTTGCCCAGGCATGGTGGCTTATGCCTGTAATCCCAACATTTTCAGAGGCTCAGGCAGGAGGATGATACCCCATTTCTACAAAAAAATTAAAAATTAGCTTGGCATGGTGGTGCGTGCCTATACTTAGCTACTTGGGGGGCCGAGGCAGCAGGAACGCTGAAGCCCAGGAAGTCAAGGCTGCAGTGACCGATGATCATGCCACTGCACCCCAGCCCAAGCTACAGAGCAAGACCCTAGCAAAAAAAAGGAGCATTATAGGGAAATTCTCCGACAAAGATGACTGGCTGGGCACGGTAGCTCACACCTGTAATCCTGGCAGTTTTGGAGGACAAGGTGTGAGGATCACTTGAGCCCAGGAGTTTGAGACCAGCCTGGCAACATAGCAAGACCCCATCTTTTTTCTTTTTCATTAAGGACCTTAAGAGACCACCCTCGTCTAGCCTTCTAACAGAAATGTTATGGAGTAGTAGGCATACTTGCTTTTTCTCTCTCTTATTTATTTATTTTTGAGACACGATCTCACTCTGTTGCCAGGGCCGGATGGAGTGGGCAGTAGTGCCATCAGCTCACTGCAGCCTCGACCTCCCACGCCCGAGCAATCCTCCCTCCTGCCTCAGCCTCCTGAGTAGCTGGGATCGCAGGTCATCACCATGCCTGGCTAATTGTTTCGGGGTCTCACTATGTTGCTCAGGACGCCTGCTGTACAATTAATTCAGTGACATTTTGTACATTCGTAAAGTCGTGCCCAGCCTGTCCATCATGGTGAAACCCCGTCTCTACTAAAAATACAAAAATTAGCCTGGCATGGTGGCACGCGCCTGCAACCCCAGATACTCAGTAGGCTGAGGCAGGAGAATCGCTTGACCCCAGGAGGTGGAGGTTGCAGTGAGCCGAGATCGCGCCATTACACTCCAGCCTGGGCGACAGAGCGAGACTCCATCTCCAAAAAATACGTTAATTAATTAATGAATTAAACAAAGCTGTGCGAGCAGCAGTTGTAGCTAGGTTCCAGTTTTTTTGTTGTTGTTGTTTTGAGATGGAGTCTCGCTCTGTCGCCCAGGCTGGAGTGCCCTGGCATGATCTCAGCTCAGTGCCGCCTCCACCTCCTGGGTTCAAGCAATTCTCCTGCCTTAGCCTCCTGAGTAGCTGAGACTACAGGCCTGTGTCAGCACCATGCCTGGCTGATTTTTTAATATATTTTTAGTAGAGACGGGCTTCCGCCATGGTAGTTAGGCTGGTCTCAAACTCCTGACCTCAGGTGATCTACCCACCTTGGCCTCCCAAAGTGCTGGGATTACAGGTGTGAGCTACTGCGCCCGGCCTAGTGGTGCATTTATTAAAATCGATGCATTTCCATGGATACATCATTATCACTGGAGTCCAGAGTTGACATTAGGGTTCGCTTTTGGTGCTGTGCGTTCTGTGGGTTTGGACAAATGTATAGACATGTCCGTCATTATAGTCTCATACAGAGTAGTTTCACTGCCCTAAAAGTCCTCTGTGCTCTGCGTGTTCATCCCTGCTTCCCCAGCCGCTGGAACTGCTGATCTTAATTACTGCCTCCGTAGTTTAGCCTTTTCTAGAACGCTAATCACACAGTGTGCAGACTTTTCCAATTGGCTTCTTTCACTTAGTAAATGCATTTAAAGTTCCTCCCTGTCCTTCCATGGCTTGAGAGCTTCCTTCCTTCCTTCCTTCCCCTCCCTCCTTTCTTTCCTTCTTTCTTTCTCTTTCTTTCTTTGTTTCTTCTTTCTCTTTCCTTCCTTCCTTCTTTCTCTCTCTCTCTGTCTCTCTTTTTCTTATTTCTTTCTTTCTTTCATCTTGCTCTGTCACCCAGGCTGGAGTGCAGTGGCACAATCTCAGCTCACTGCAACCTCTGCCTCTCAGGGTTCAAGCGATTCTCCTGCCTAAGCCTCCCAAGTAGCTAGGATTACAGGCACCCACCACCATGCCTGACTAATTTTTGTGTTTTTAGTAGAGATGGGGTTTTGCCATATTGTCCAGGCTGTTTGTTCTCAAAATTCTGACCTCAGGTAATGCACCTGCTTCAGCCTCCCAAAGTACTGTTATCACAGACGTGAGCCACTGTGCCTGGCCGAGAGCTCATTTGTTTTTTTTTTTTTTTTTGAGATGGGGTTTTGCTCTTGTTACCCAGGTTGGAGTCCAATGGCGCGACCTCGGCTCACCGCAACCTCTGCCTCCTGGGTGCAGGCAATTCTCCTGCCTCAGCCTCCTGAGTAGCTGGGATTACAGGCACACGCCACCATGCCCAGCTAATTTTTTGTATTTTTAGTAGAGACGGGGTTTCACCATGTTGACCAGGATGGTCTCGATCTCTTGACCTTGTGATCCACCCGCCTCGACCTCCCAAAGTGCTGGGATTACAGGCGTGAGCCACCGCGCCTGGCCCCTAGCTCATTTCTTTTAACACTGAATGATATTTCATTCTCTGGATACACCACAGGTTGTTTATTCAGTTATCTACCGAAGGACACCTTGGTTGCTTCGAAGTTCTTGGCAACTATGAATAACACTGCTGTAAATATCGATGTGCAGGTATTAGTGTGGATGTAAATTTTCAATTCATGTAATACCCATGATGCAGGACGGGCGAGCCCAAATGTGGGGCTTAGCCTGGGAGGGTTCTTGGCTTTGCCCCAGAAAGAATTCAAGGGTTAGCCAGAGTTAGAAGAAAACAGCCGTATTGAAGAGGCAGTGTTACAGCTTCCCGAGTGCTCCTGTAGAGCATGGCAGTAGGGTAGTAGGCAGAGACTAGCACAGAGTCGTACTCTGTCACCCAGGATAGAGTGCAGTGGTGGGACCTTGGCTCACTGCAACTTCTGTCTCCTGGGCTCAAGTGATCCCTCTGCCTCAGCCTCCCAAGTAACTTGGACTACAGACCTGTGGCACCATACACAGCTAAATTTTTTTGTATTTTTGGTAGAGACAGGGTTTCACAATATTGCCCAGGCTGGTCTCAAACTCCTGACCTCAAGTGATCTGCCCACCTCAGCCTCCCAAAGTGTTGGGATTACAGGCATGAGCCACTGTGCCTGGCCTATACCCACTTATAATTGCATACAGATTAAGGGACGGTTTATGCAAAGATTTCTAGGGAAGGAACAGAAACTTTTCTTTTCTTTTTGAGATGAAGTCTCTCTCTGTTGCCCAGGCTGGAGTGCAGTGGCGCAATCTCGGCTCACCACTACCTCCTCCTCCCAGGTTAAAGCAATTCTTGTGCCTCAGCCTCCCCAGTAGCTGGGATTACACATGCACACCACCATGCCCAGCTAATTTAGGTATTTTTAGTAGAGACGGGGTTTTGCCATGTTGGCCAGGCTGGTCTTGAACTCCTGACCTCAGGTGACTCACCTACCTTAGCCTTCCAAAGTGCTGGGATTATGGGCATGAGACACCTCGCCTGGCCAGAGCTATAGTTTTTGCTGGCTATCTGCTCTGACCACGCAGACATAGGATGCATGTTTTTTGTTTTTGTTTGTTTTTTGAGATGGAGTCTCGCTCTGTCGCCAGGCTGGAGTGCAGTGACATCATCTCAGCTCACTGCAACCTCCGCCTCTTGGGTTCATGTGATTCTCCTGCCTTAGCCTCCCGAGTAGCTGGGACTACAGGCACCTGCCAGCACGCCTGGCTAATTTTTGTATTTTTAGTAGAGATGGGGTTTCACTATGTTGGCCAGGATGGTCTTGATGTCTTGACCTTGTGATCCGCCTGCCTCAGGCTCCCCAAGTGCTGGGATTACAGGTATGAGCCACCGCGCCCAGCTGGATGTATTTTTAAATAGGAAGGTGAGACTGTTGGGGGAATGAGGAGAACAAATGCCAAAAACAGTTAATCATATAGTTGATGTTAGTATGAGTACTGTTTTGGCTTTATTTTATTTTATTTTATTTTATTTTTTAGAGACGGGGTTTCAGCACCATATTGGCCAGGATGGTCTCGATCTGACCTCATGATCCGCCTGCCTTGGCCTCCCAAAGTTTTGCGATTACAGGTGTGAGTCACCGCGCCCGGCCTCTGTTTTGGTTTTCACTGAAACTGTGTGATGTGGGAAAACGTGAATGAAAAATAATAAAATATGCTAATTCTATTTAAAAATTGATGATGCATAATAGATGTACATAGTTTAATACCATGTGATAATTTTATACATTCATATGATTTGTAAAGATTGTGTCAGTGTACATGGAGTATCCAACTATTTTTTTTTTTCTTAAGATGGAGTCTCGCTCTGTCACCCAGGATGGAGTGCAGTGGTGCCATGTTGGCTCACTGCAACCTCCACCTCCTGGGTTCAAGTGATTCTTCTGTCTCAGCCTCCAGCCACTCCAGCCTGGGCGACAGAGCTGGACATCTCTCTTAGTCCCAGTCTAGGGGGAAAGCATTCAGTCTTGTACTATTAAGAATACTGTTAGCGGCCGGGCACAGTGGCTCATGCCTGTAATCCCAGCACTTTGGGAGGCCGAGGCAGGTGGATTATGAGGTGAAGAGTTCAAGACCAGCCTGGCCAACATGGCAAAACCCCGTCTATACTAAAAATACAAAAATTAGCCGGGCATGGTGGCAGGCACCTGTAATCCTAGCTACGCAGGAGGCTGAGGCAGAGAATTGCTTGAACCAGGGAGGTGGAGGTTGCAGTGAGCCAAGATTGCCCCACTGCACTCTAGCCTGGGAGACAGAGCGAGATTCTGTCTCAAAAAAAAAAAAAAAAAAGAGTACTGTTTGCTGTAGAGTTTTTTGTCTTGTTTTGTTGCGTTTGTTTTGATGCTGTTGTTTTGAGACAGAGGCTTGCTCTGTCGCCCGGGCTGGAGTGCAGCGACGCGATCATGGCTCACTGCAGCCTCCTCTTCCTGGGCTCAAATAATCCTCCTTTCTCAGCCTCCCAAGTAGATGGGACAACAGGCATGTGTCACCACACCCAGCTATTTATTTATTTACTTATTGGTGAGACGCGGTCTCGCCACGTTGCCCAGTCTGATCTGGAACTCCTGGCTTCAAGCAGTCATTCTTCCTTGGCTTCCCAAAGTGCTGGGATTACAGGTGGGAACCACTGCTCCCTTCCTGGCTGGAGATTTTTATTTTATTTTTCTATTTATTTATTCATTTGAGGTGGAGTTTCACTTTTGTTGCCCAGGCTGGAGTGCAATAGCATGACCTTGGTTCACTGCAACCTCTGCCTCCCAGGTTCAAGCGATTCTCCTGCCTCAGCCTCCCAAGTAGCTGGGATTACAGACGTGTGCCACCAGGGCTGGCTAATTTTGTATTTTTGGTAGAGATGGGGTTTCCCCATGTTGGCCAGGCTGGTCTCGAACTCTTGGCCTCAAGTGATCCGCCCACCTCTGCCTCCCAAAGTGCTGGGATTACAGGCGTGAGCCCCCATGCCAGGCCCAGCGTATGCTGTTTCTCTCCATTCATCCCTTCCTTACCAGCGTGGTGCAGGGCCAGGGGTCCTCCTGCCTGCCAGACCACAGAGAGGGAGTACAGCCCACTGCACGGCTGCCAACTCTGGTCTTGGGCTGAGCCATGGCTGGATTCCTGCGATTTGGAATGACAGGGACAGAGGGGTAGAGATTCCCGAAACAGATGTGGGTCAGGGGAGGAGACTACACCATCTTGCTCTGATGCTGCGGGCTTGTTGTCATGGAAACCAAAGCCACTCTCTTTAGGAAGGACCCATTAAGGTGCAGGAAATAATCAAGGCTCTCTCTGGCGGCTCCCCGCCCTCCCTGGTGGGAGACAATCACCGTTTGAGCCCTTGGGTGTTGCAGTGTTAAGTTCTGCCCTCCTCTCTCACTTGCCTCCCTGCAGGAAAAGTCTCTGAAACATGCGCAAGGGAGCCAACCAGGTGTCAGAGAGGACCCTCAAGGTTTCTGAACTGTCCCCTGCCCAAACCTCAGGCTTCAGTTCCAGCTCTAGCTGGGGATATTTTACTGGGTGACCGCCACAAGCTCCTGTCTGCGTCTTCGCTTCCTCCCCTGGGAAAATGACAGAGATACATTATAATTGCTACATTGTCTCTCTGAATACCAAACTGTTAAAGGGATGGAAAGTAGGGATTCAGTTTGCAGACCCTGGATGAAACTACCCGGATTGAAATCCTGGCTAAGCCACCAGCAGCTGTGCAACCTCAAGCAACTTGCTTGACCTCTCTGGTTCTCAGTTTCCTCTCCTGCAAAATGGGATGCAATAAGACTACCAACCTCGCAGGAGATCATGTGTCTAAAGCCATCAGTGTCTGGATAAGGAAAATGTGGTATATCCATGTAATGGAATATAACTGAGCCATGAAAAGGAATGATGCTCTGACACAGGCTACAAGAACCTTGAGGATGTCAGGCTCAGTGAGAGAAGTTAGATGCAAAAGGCCGCACAATGTGTGATCCCATTTCTATGACGTGTTGGAACAGGCCAATTCAGAGAGAGAGAAATCAGATAAATGGTTGCCAGGGCCTGGGGTGTGGGGAGAAGAATGTTGTTTTTTTTTTTGAAATGAAGTCTCACTCTGTTGCTCAGGCCAGGGTGCAGTGGCACAATCTCAGCTCACTGCCACCTCTGCCTTCCTGGTTCAAGCAATCCTCCCACCTCAGCCTCCCAAGTGGCTGCGGCATGGTATGTGCCACCGTGCCCAGCTAATTTTTGTATTTTTAGTAGATCTGGGGTTTCACTACGTTGGCCAGGCTAGTCTCAAACTCCTGATCTCAGGTGATCCACCCACCTTGGCCTCCCAAAGTGCTGGGATTACAGGAGTAAGCCATTGTGCCAGCCTTTTTTTTTTTTTTTTTTTTTTGAGATGTGGTGTCGCTCTGTCACCCAGGCTGGAGTGCAGAGGCTCAGTCTCGGCTCACTGCAACCTCCACCTCCAAAGCTCAGGTGATCCTCTCACCTCAGCCTCCTGAGAAGCTGGGACTACAGGCTCGTGACACCATGTTTGGCAACTTTTTTCTTTGTTTGTTTTGTATTTTTGGTAGAGATGAGGTTTCACCATGTTGGCCAGTCTGGTCCCAAACTCCTGAGCTCAAGCAATCAGCCTGCCTCGGCCTCCCAAAGTGCTGGGATTACAGGCGTGAGCCACCGCACCCGGCCCTTCTCACATATTTTTAAAGAGGGTCTTGCTTTGTTGCTCAGGCTGGAGTCTAATGGGGCAATCGTAGCTCACTGCAGCCTCCAACTCCTGTGCTCAAGCAGTTCTCCCAAGTAACTGTGACTACGGTGTGCACCGCTGCACCCAGCTGTCACTCTTTTCCAACAAGACAACGGCACGAAATGAAGCACAATGTGTTCTTATGTCAAGTTAACCAGCCATAACAGCAAAGCTCAGGAGGGCAGGCAGGAAACTCATTCACCTTTTTCAGTTTCTAAAGCCATTGAGCAGGCAGCTGCAAGCTGGGTCCTTGGGGGTGGCTAGGAGAGGGCGGTAAATTGGTTGGACCTCTGTGGGTGATGGCTCTTCTTGACAGGAGTGTGTGGTGTGGCCTCCAGGATTTCGTGTCTGATGAAGGCGATAGACTCAGTCACAAGCATTTATACCCAAAGTAAATACTGGATGCCAGCACTGAGCTGGGGATGTGTGTGGGGAGGAGGGGGGAACAAAGATGAAACTGCCAGAAAAAAACCCAGGACTCCCAGGAGTCTTTGAAGAGGTGGAGTAAAAGGTTAGTGTGGCTTTAATGAGAATCATAAGGGCCAGGCTTGGTGGCTCATGCCTGTAATCCCAGCACTTTGGGAAGCCGAGGTGGGCGAATCACTTGAAGTCAGGAGTTCAAGACGAACTGTGCCAACTTGGTGAGACCTTCCCCATCTCTACTAAAAATACAAAAACTAGCTGGATGTGGTGGTGCATGCCTGTAATCCCAAGTAACTGTAATTACAGTATGCACCACTGCACCCAGCTGTCATTTTTTTTCAAACAAGCGGTCCAAAAGGAAGTATAATGTACTTCATTTCAAGGAGAATCACTCGAAACCAGGAGGTGGAGGTTGCAATGAATGGAGATTGCACCAATGCACTCTAGCCTAGGCAACTGAGAGAGACTGAAAAAAATTAGGCCAGATGTGGTGGCTCATGCCTGTCATCCCAGCACTTTGGGAGGCCAAAGCCAGTGGATCACTTGAGGTGAGGAGTTCGAGACCAGCCTGGCCAACATGGTGAAGCTCCGTCTCTACTAAAAGTGTAAAAATTAGCCGGGTGTGGTGGCACACACCTGTAGTCCTGTGCAAGTGATCGACCCGCCTTGGCCTCCCAAAGTGCTGGGATTGCAGGCATGAGCCACCGTGCCCAGCCAAATGTTTGAATGTTACTCTGCAGTCAGTCGGGCTCTTGGAAGGGTTACAGGTAGGAGTGGGACCTGGTCAGATGTGTGTTCTGGAAAGACCGCTCGCTGCGTGTAGAGAATGAACCGGCTGCACTTGTGTGTGGGCTGGAGGGGGAGACAGGAGATGAGGACGAGCAGGGAGGCAGAGGGCTGGAGGAGAGAGGATGGATTTGAGCACAGTGACTTGCCTTGGGGACCATGGGGACTGGACGAGGAGGGGAGGATCCTGGGCATGTAGGGGAACTATCACATTCGTGGGCACATGGGGGAGGAAGCTGGGGGCTGGGCAGATTGAGTGTTCACTTTGAAATGATTAATTTGGGGTGATTGGGAGACACCCACAGTCGAATATCCTCCTTCACTGAGGCCCCCAAAAGGCAGTATCTGTGTGTCTTTTCCTTTCTGAAAGCCCTTCCATTCCCAGGGGGCAACTCTAAATGTACCAGAAAACCTCCCACAATTAGACCTCACCCAGACATTGAACCTCCCTCTGCTCAGCCCATTCATAAAGTGCCTCTGGCATTTAGGTGTCTTCTAATCTCATTTTCTCTGCTTGTTAATGGACCCACTGAGGCAGTCCTCCTGGGAGAGAGAGAAAGATTTCATTTGTCTGGGGCCGAGGAGGGAGACAGGGGTTGCCAAAGCTAATGAGGAATCAATGCCTTGTAATTGCTAATTAAATGAGCCTGGCTCTCTCCTGGGGCTATGAGTTGGCTGGCCAACCCTTAAGTGTCCACAAATTCAATTATGCTTCCCCAATAAACACCTGCGGTAACTGTTGCCCTCCGGTATCTCTCTGGGGGAGACCTAGAAGAAGGATCTTCCTGTGTGTGCCGAGGCCATCCAGTCATTTATTGATTGATGTATTGGTTTATTCTTTGGTGGCTTTATTGATTCAACACATGCTTATTGTATGCCTGTGGTGTGCCGGGCCCTGGACTAGGCACTGGGGATGTAATACAAACATTGTTTCTGCCCTCATGGAGCTCACAGTGTAAGAGGGACAAATAGACATGTCACTAGATAACTTGAAAATAATTGGACTGTGTGCTGGAGACACAATATCCCAAGTCTCTCAGAATGTCAATACAGACTTCACATGGGAAACGGTGAGGCAATCAGGATTGTTTCCCTTGATGATGGAGCTTGCAGAAGAAGGCAGGGTCAGTTGCAGGGGTCTCTGGGTGGAGGTGGGGGGAGTGCATTCCAAGCTGCAGGAACAACAAAGCCAAAAACTGTGAGGCTGGAAAACAGGTACCATGTGGAGTTTGTAACTTGATTATGGTGTTGCAGAAAATTGGAAGTGAGTCTTTTTAAAATGTATTTATTATTTATTGACATGAAGTCTCTCTGTGTTGTCCAGGCTGGTCTTGAATTCCTGAGTTCAAGCTACCCTCCAACCTTGACCTCCCAAACTGCTGGGATTACAAGTGTGAGCCATCACACCTGGCCAACAGAGTGAGCCTTCATGATGCCGTAAGTCACAAATTCACGCTTGTCCTATCATTGGCCCATGGCACTGATGGGTAGCAGACAGGAAAAGAATCTTTTCTGAAACGTTTTTTTTTTAAGACAGGGTCTTGTTCTGTTGCCCAACCTGGAGTGCTGCAGCAGTGCAGTCACGGCTCACTGCAGCCTTGAGCTCCCAGGCTCAAGTGTTCCTCCCACCTCCCAAGTTAGTTGGGATCACAGGCATGTGTCACCTCACTCAGCTACTTTTAAAAAGTTTTTTTTTTTTCTTGTAGAGATGAGGGCTCACTATATTGCCCAGGCTAGTCTCGAACTCCTGTGCTCAAGCAATCCTCCCATCTCATCCTCCCAAAATGTTAGGATTACAGGTGTGAGCACCTAGCTCACTTCTGGAACATTTACTAAAAAGTACCCTTAGGCTGGGTGCGGTGGCTCACACCTGTAATCCTGGGACTTTCAGAGGCTGAGGCAGGAGACCACGTCTCTAAAATAAATAAATAAATAATTTTTTTGAGACAGAATCTCACTTTGCCACCCAGGCTGGAGTGCAGTGGTTCAATCCTGGCTCGTGCAGCCTCTGCCTCCTAGGTCCAAGGGATTCTTATGCCTCAGCCTCCTAGGTAGCTGGGACTACAGGCATGCACCACAACACCCAGCTAATTTTTGTATTTTTAGGAGAAATGGAGTTTCACCACGTTGTCCAGGCTGGTTTGGAACCCCTGGCCTCAAGTGATCCACCTGCCTCCACCTCCCAAAGTGCTGGGATTACAGACATGAGCCATCGCACTAAGCCAAAAAAAAAAAAAAATGTTTTTTAATAAAGAAGTACCCTGAGAACCTTGGTCTAGGGAGGGTTTTAATGCCATTCCCTCACTAATTCCCCCAGGAAAGCGCCGTGAGGTGGTTCGAGGTCTTGGGTTTAGAGTCAGATATTTTCTATCTCCAGGCTTGTGGGGGTGTACGAGTGATGTATGATCAACAACATACATGGTGCATGGCTTTATGAGCACAGGATGTAGGTCCTTGTTTGCTTCCCTCCCCTGCCTGTGTCTGTATCCCCTGGAGTGAGCCAGCCCACCCTCTGAATGGAAACGATCCCCCCCCAACCTCTCCGGTTCTCCCCCATTGGCCAGCTCATTTTAGGTGAAGGTCGATGGGAGTCTGCGCTATGAGGCCGGCTGTGACTTGTTGTCATAGTACATCAGAACAACAAAATCACTAGTCTTCCACACAGCACTAGACCATAGCCACTCTAATCTTCTTCGCCACCCTCTGCCCCATATCTGAGACCCCTACCCAGCTCCTCTTCCTCACCTGAGCCAAGCTGTGACATGTGGGCTTCCTGCCTCTGTGCTGCCTCCCTGTTTTCCGTTCCCTGTTCTCCTGGAGAGAGGCAGGGTCTGATCTCCAAGGGCCCACCTCCCACCTAGGCACAACAGAAACATGAGATTTGGAGTTGGACTAATGGGATTGACTTACAGCTTCACTTTGGGCTGAGAGCCCCTGGGTTGGTTATTTTTCCACCTCCCTCCATGCCTCGGCTTCCCCAAGTCATGTGGGCATAGTAACACCCATATTCTAGGGGTGAAGATGGCATGCTATGATGTATGTAAAACGCTTGGCACAAGGTTTCTCAGGGAAGTCTGGAAGGGAGACTACAATGGCATCTTGGCAGGCACCTGTTCCCCCAGCAGGGCATTTTACCTGTTGAAAATTGCAGACTTGGGCCAGGCGGGGTGGTTCACGCCTGTAATCTCAGCGCTTTGGGAGGCTGAGGCGAGCGAATCATGAGGTCAAGAGTTCGAGATCAGCCTGGCCAACATGGTGAAACCAGTCTCTACTAAACATACAAAAATTAGCTGGGTGTGATGGCGCGTGCCTGTTATCCCAGCTACTCGAGAGGTTGAGGCAGGGGAATCGCTTGAATCCGGGAGGCGGAGGTTGCAGTGAGCCGAGATCGCGCCACTGCATTCCAGCCTAGGCGACAGAGCAATACTCTTGTCTCAAAAAAAAAAAAAAAAAAAAAAAAATTACAGACTTCTATGTGGACTTATCTGGAAAATACTTTGTTTAAAAATCCATTACATGAGGGGCGAGTCTCCAGAAATGCCAGGCACCTCAGACCACCCTCTCTCGTACTCGTCCCCCAAAATCAGGGTCCAAGGGCTCTCCGTGTACCTGGAAGAGCTGTCCAGGGTCCTGGCGCCTAAACGGTGCCCTCTGGGAGCTGTCCTGAGCCCCGGTGCTGAAACAGGTAGCTGTTCTCGTCTCAGACCCCCCGAGAGGCACTGTCCCGAGACTTGGTGCTGAAATAAATAGCATTCTCCTCCCTCGGTCGGTGGAGAGCTGTCCCTGGTGCTGAAGAAAACTTGATTTTCCTCTTTCCCGGTTCCTCCACCCCTCTTCGTTCTCGGTTCCTTCGATCCTTGGGAAACCCCACCCCCACTCAATTTATTTCTCCTCCTGGCTTCTTCCTGGGGAGCTTCAGAATGGCAATGGGGGAGACACGGAGGGGTCGCAATTAGCACTGATGCCTGCTCCTCACCCTGTAACACGTCCCCAGAACTTACCTCCCAAGCAGTCAGTCCCGCTAGTCTCTGCTTTCCAGACCGTCCAACTTTGCCATCTCTGTCTTTCTGCGAAAATATCTATGCGCCGACCTGCAAACCAGCCTCCTTCCCGGGATCCCACGTCCCTCAGACCACCCCTCTTCCCACGCAGCTGTGGGCCTCCCCCTCTGTGTGCCTCACCTGCTTCCAGTCTTCTTGGCAGATGCAGGTGTCTGGTGGACGCTGAGGCGGGGACCTGCTCTTTTATGGGCTTCGGGGAAGGCGGAGCGCCAGAAATCCTAGGAGGGGCTTCCCCAACTGGCCAATGGGATTCCACCTCAGAACGAAGCTCCAAAGATTACCTCATAGGTTGTGGCCCACGCTTCAGAATAAAAGTCTGGCATCTGCCCAAAAACTGGGCTAGGGGCTATTTTTGGATGGGGACGGAGCACTCATTGTGGACCACGGAGTCTCCCCACTAGCCCCAATCCCCTCCTGGGTTCCTGAGCTCCAAGTTGGTTCAGGTGTCCTGACTGGTACCTGTTTCTTCTCATTCCCAGTTTTTGCTATTGCTGCTGGTTCAGGAAAGAAAAAGCTGGTTGGGCCGGGCACGGTGGCTCACGCCTGTAATGCCAGCACTTTGGGAGGCCGAGGCGGGTGGATCACCTGAGGTCAGGAGTTCGAGACCAGTCTGACCAATGTGGTGAAACCCTGCCTCTTTAAATAAAAAATAAAAAAGAAAGAAAAAGCTGGTAAACTGTTCTGGGGCAGAATAAGGGATGTAGAGAATATTAAAGTCCAGTTTCACCTAGGGCAACTGACGTCGGTGAAAATGGAGGGCTCACAAGACTCTGGGGCAGAAGTGGGACTTAAGCCTGAAGATTTTGATTCCTTAACTCAAAACCCAAATTATAAAATTCTGCTTTTTGTAGTGCTATACTGGGCAGGCTCTGAACCAAAAAACAAAGAAACTGGGGTTCAAATTCAGATTTTTCTTCTCCTTCCTTTGGGGCATGGGGCACAGTTGTGCCTCAGTTTCCTCAACTGTGAAGCGGTGATAATAGAGGATTTGATAAGGAATTGATGATATGGTATAGATTGCATATTGGAAATAATTAGAGTAGGGGCTAGTTTTGCACTTGCCTCAGGTGCAAAATTTAAAGGGACACCAAAAAAACTCAGGAATCAAGATAAATAATATCTCAGGCCAGGTGCAATGGCTCATGCCTGTAATCCCAGCACTTTGGGAGGCCAAGGTGAGAGGATCACTTGAGGCCAGGAGTTCAAGACCAGCCTGGGCAACATAGTGAGATCCTATTTGAGAGAGAGAGAGAGAGAGAGAGAGAGAGAGGAGAGAGAGAGAGAGAGCCACCTGTGGTCCCAGCTACTTGGGAGGCTCAGGTGAGAGGATCACTTGAGCCCAGGAGGTCAAGGCTGCAGTGAGCTGTGACTGCACCACTGCACTCCAGCCTGAGTGACAGAGCAAGACCCTGTCTCAAAAAAAAAATATAATCCATGCAATGTTTTAAGAAATCTAAATGTATGCCCAAATCTACAATGAACAAAATATCAAAAATTTAAATAAAGACAGAACCAGCCTTTCTGACTTTTCCTTTTACCTGAAATCCCAATACGGCTGAGCATGGCCCTAGCAATCATGTCTGCATATGGTAGGTTTTCTAATAATGCAGCTGTCATTCTTTCCTGAGCTATATTCCACCCATTTATTTGCTCAACAAACTTTTGTTATGCCAGGCACTGGAGACAGATGAATTCAGCAACCAACCTTGCCTTTAGGGAGGGTAAAGACATGAAAACTCTACTCACATGTGGGCATGGGCATTGGGCAGAAGGAACAGGTAGTATAACGGCCCTGGCGGGGGTGGGGGAAAGAACAGGCCCTGGTAGGTGAGCAAGGGTAGAGGGGACAGGTGAGATATAAATCAGGGACATCTGGACAGGACCTGCTCATTCAGGCCAGGACCAAAGTGAAGTTCCTCAGATTGCACAGGAAAACCTGCCACCCTTTCTCTCTGCCCCTCCCTAAGCTTTTACTCTGTGCCAGGCTCAGCGTCAAACATTCTACCTGCTGAGTGTTCTGAAGGCCTCAGGGCAGTCCCATAAGATAGATTCCAGCCAGGCACAGTGGCTCACTGATGCTGGACTACAGTGGTGTGATCTCGACTCACTGCAACCTCCACCTCCTGGGTTGAAGAGATTCTTCTGCCTCAGTCTCCAAGTAGCTGAGACTACAGGCACCCATTACCATGCCTGGCTAATTTTTGTATTTTTAGTAAAGATGGGATTTCACTATGTTGGCCAGGCTGGTCTCAAACTCCTGACCTCAAGCAATCTGCCCACCTCGGCCTCCCAAAGTGCTGGGATTATAGGTGTGAGCCACCATGCCCAGCCTGGCTTCCTTCCCTCAGCAGAATACACTAGAGAGCGATTCATGCTATTGCGTGAACACGGAGTTAGTTCCTTTATTTATTTACTTTTGAGATGGAGTCTCACTCTGTCACCCAGGCTGGAGTGCAGTGTCACGATCTCGGCTCACTGCAACCTCCGCCTCCTGGGTTCAAGTGACTCTCCTGCCTCAGCCTCCTGAGTAGCTGGGGCTACAGGTGCGCGCCACCATGCCCGGCTACTTTTTGCATTTTTAGTACAGACAGGGTTTCTCCATGTTGGCCAGGCTGGTTTCCAGCTCCTGACCTCTTGATCTGCCTGCCTCGGCCTCCCAAAGTGCTGGGATTTCAGGTGTGAGCCACCGCTCCCAGCCCTCCTTTTTATTATCAAGTAGTATTCCATCATGTGGATGAGCTATGGCCTGTTTACCCATTCATCAGTCCAAGGACATTAGGTTCTGGAACATCTTCTGTGTTTGGAGATTATTAGGAAAAAAGCCGCTATAAATATTTACATGGGCTGGGGATGGTGGCTCATGCCTGTAATCCCAGCACTTTGGGAGGTCAAGGCGGGTGGATCATGAGGTTAGGAGTTCAAGACCAGCCTGGCCAATATAGTGAAACCCTGTCTCAATTAAAAATACAAAAATTAGCTGGGTGTGGTGGCAGGTACCTGTAGTCCCAGCTACTCCAGAGGCTGAAGCAGAAGAATTGCTTGAACCAAGGAGAAGGAGTTTGCAGTGAGCACAGAAGGCGTCACTGCCCTCCAGCCTGGGCAACAAGCGAGACTCTGTCTCAATAAATAAATAAATAAGTAAAATATTTACATGCAGGCTTTCACGTGGCCAATAAATTTTCACATCTCTGTGGTAAATACCTAGGAGTGCGATGGCTGGGTCATATGCGAAGTGTATATTTAACTTTATAAGAAACTGTCAAACCTTTCCCAGAGCGATTGTATCATTTGGCATTCCCACAAGCAGTGGATAAGGGTTCTAGTTGCTTCATGCCCTTATCAGCTAGCTGTTGGCATTATTGTTTGGTTTTGTTTTTAGCTACCTAATAAGTGCGTAGCATCTTTTACCCCTCTCTCCATATATAGATTTTTTTTTTTTTTTTTTTTTGAGATGGATTCTCACTCTGTCTCCAGGCTGGAGTGCAGTGGCACAATCTTGGCTCACTGCTACCTCGGCCTCCTGGGCTCCAGCGATTCTCCTGCCTCAGCCTCCTATGTAGCTGGAATTACAGGCATGCACCACCATGTCCAGCTAATTTTTGTATTTTTGGTAGAGACGCGGTTTCACCATCTTGGCCAAGATGGTCTGGACCTGTTGACCGTGTGATCCACCTGCCTCAGCCTCCCAAAGTTCAGGGATTACAGACGTGAGCCATTGAGCCCAGCCTACCTCTTTTTTTGTTTGTTTCTGAAGCAGAGTCTCGCTGTCACATAGGCTGGAATGCAGTGGTGTGATCATGGTTTGCTGTAGCCTCAACCTCCTGGGTTCAAGTGATCCTCCCACCTCAGCCTCTGAAGTGCTGGGATTACAGGCGTGAGTCACCACACCCAGCCATCTTTTACTTCTTTTTATTTATTTATTTTAAAATTAATTTTATTTATTTATTTATTTTTGAGACAGAGTTTCACTCTTTCACCCAGGCTGGAGTATAGTGGCGTGATCTTGGCTCACTGCAACCTGCACCTCCCGGGTTCAAAAGATTCTCCTGCCTCAGCCTCCCAAGTAGCTGGGATTACAGGCATTCGCCACCATGCCTGGCTAATTTTTGTATTTTTAGTAGAGATGGGGTTTCACCATGTTGGCCAGGGTGGTCTTAAACTCCTGATGATCCTCATGCCTTGGCCTCCCAAAGTGTTGGGATTACAGGCGTGAGCCACCGCACCCAGCCATTGCTGACGTTTGTATAATAACTCTCTGTGCACTGGACCTTGCTCACTCAGGCTGTGCTCTTGATCATTCACTGGGAATCTGAGCTCCATAGAGAGACCTCTTTCTTCCGTTTTTCTCCTCTCTGGGTCTCTGTGTTCTGAACATTTGCTTGTGTCCCAGGAGATAGACAGGTGTGGGTGGGCAGAGGCAAACGAATCTCTTTAGAAAATGTCCCCACGACTCCAGTTAGGAACAGTAGCTAATTATCTCTGGGAATAAGAAGCCAACAATGAGAATTAATTAATACCTCATCAGGGTAGAAAAGCCTAGAAATAAGGGTCTGGGCGATTTCCCCTCCCTGTGTGTGCTCGGGCACGCGCGTGCACACACACACACACACACGCACAGGCAGCCCCTTCCTCAGCCGTTACTATAGAGACCTCTTTCCTGCCACCCTCATAAGCATTTACAAATCAAGACCGCACAGATGGTGACCTCGGCGGGTCTGTTGTTCTTTCTTCTAAGGACAATTTCTGGAGCCCTGAGGATTAAGGAAACAGGGCTACTCTGGACAACATCTGCCTGGGGCCCCGAAACCTGACCCCGCAGCCCGGGCAAGGGGAGATTAGCGGAGGCGTTTACCCAGAAGAGGCAGGGCATGAAAACAGGACCACACGCAGGTCACCCTCCCCACCTGAGGCCACCAGGGAATCCCTAATGAAGGTCTCAGTTCCGGCTCCCTGGCACATTAATGCTTCAGACACAGCGGGAGAGGAGAGAATCTTGCAATGTAGGTCGTGAAACTACTGCAGTGTTACGAACCAGTGTTTGCTGAGCATCTATTTTGTGCCAAGCACTTTACGGGTGATGATGATGGCCCGATGTTGGTACTCCCTGTCTGTCATTCACTGTGTGCTAAGTGCTTTATATACCATAGAGGGTCAGGTTGTGCCCATTTTAATAGACACTCTATTTCCCAATGCCTGAAATTCATTGGATGACTGAATGATCTAATTTACTCCTCGAACCTGTCCTGCAGCACAGTGACTGAATCCCACTGTTCTGATGTGGCAACTGAGGCCCAGGGAGGTGGAGACATCTTCCCCAGGGACACCCAGCAAGCAGGGGGCAGAGAAGGGCTCTGAAGGGTGGTCTTTCTATGACAGAACCCCCCTACTTTTAAATTCCTTGAGGACCAGAGAGCTCAAGCAGCAAGTCAGAGGCCCAGCAAGGACTAGAATCTAACCCTCTTTGATGTATTTTTTTCTTGCCTTGCCATTCTTTCTGGCAGCCCTAACATGAAGCACAATGTCCTGAAAATATTGAGCCCCAATAAATATTTGTCAATGTACTACGCGTACCAGATTTGGACTTTCCAGAACCTTCTGGAACCTTCCGGAACCTTTCCCAGGGTATCTGTTCCAACTCACACCCTCATCCTCCAGGGAGAATGATGGGGAACAGGGAAGAAGATAGAAGTCGGATTGCTAGCCCGTAGTCATATTGAAAGACAGAGGCTGGCTGGGGCTAGTCTGGGTGTTTCCCTGCCTGCCATCTTGCTGCTCCCCTCAAAGGCTCTTCTCTTGGTACCTGCCTGTTCTCAAAAGTGATTTTCTCGGCCGGGCATGGTGGCTCACGCCTGTAATCCAAGCACTTTGGAGGCCAAGGTGGGCAGATCACCTGAGGTCAGGAGTTCAAGACCAGCCTGACCAACATGGTGAAACCTTGTCTTTAAAAACAAAACAAACAAACAAACAAAAAAAAAAACGATTTTCTAGCTTTCTGTTGGTTCTGTGACTGTCATGACTTCCTTCCAATCAGTCCCCAATCCATTTAAATGATAACGCTGGTTGCCATTTATTGAAAATCTAGTAGGTGCCGGCTCTCCGTTTCATCTCATCCTCACCTTAACTTCCCAAGGTTGGTGCTTATTAGCGCCATTTCCCGGGGGCAGAAGGAGGCACAGAGAGTTGAGACACTTGCCCAAGCTCACGCAGCAGAGAAACAGAGAGAGCTGCCTTTCGGGACCGGAGTCTCCACTTTCAGCCAAATTCTGTGGTTGGTACCTGAGTCTGAAGTGGGACCAGGACCCAGTCTCCAAAAGGTGGCTCTTGGGTTGCAGAGTCAAACCGAGTTCCTGCAGACCTGGTTTCCTCCCCAGCCCTGAGTCCTGGGAGGCCCTCGCATGAAAGCTGCATTCTCCCTTCTTAGCTTTCAGAGGCTCCTGAAAAACACACATGAACAAAATTCTGGGCTGGGCATGGTGGATCACACCTGTAATCCCGGCACTCTGGGAGGCCAGGACTGGAGGATCACCTGAGGCCAGAAGTTTGAGACCAGCCCAGGCAACATAGGGAGACCCTGTCTCTACAAAAAAAATATATGTATAAATTAGCTGGGCATAATGGCACTCAACCTGTGGTTCCAGCTACTCTGGATGCTGAGGCAGGAGGATGGCTTAAGCTCAGGAGGTCGAGGCTGCAATGAGCTATCATGCCACTGGACTCCAGCCTGGGCAACAGAGCAAGACCCTGTCTCAAAAAAAAAAAAAAAAAAACAACAAAAAAAAAAAACACCAGGCCAAGTGCTGTAGCTCACAACTGTAATCCCAGCACTTTGGGCATCATGAGGTCAGCAGTTAGAGACCATCCTGGGCAACATGGTGAAGCTCTGTCTCTACTAAAAACAAAAAATTAGCTGGGTGTAGTGGCAGGCACCTGTAGTCCCAACTACTTGGGAGGCTAAGCCAGGAGAATCGCTTGAACCCGGGAGGCGGAGGTTGCAGTGAGCCGAGATCGCATACTGAACTCCAGCCTGGGCAACAGAGCGAGACTCCATCTCAACGACAACAACAAAACCTTCCAAGTACAGTCCCCTCTGCAACTTCCTTCTAGTGACTCCCATCCTAAGAGGGGAGCGGATAGGAAGACAGCTCCTGGCAGCCACAGTGGTGGAGGCAGGTACACCCAGGGGAGCCAATCAGAGGCTCTGTCTGTGTCTTTGTTCCCGCTGTTCCTGGAGAAGGTGAGGAGAGGGCCTGATCAGGGGAAAGTCTTCCGGGAAAGATGGAACAGCGAGCAGGAGCAAAGACCTGGAGAAGGGAAACAGCACTGGTGAAACTGAAAGATGACCAGATGTGTCCTCCCCTTCACTGAGGTCCTGGGCCAATGCCTGTGGTCAATGCCATAGTCACAACTATTGATACTGTATTTCCCAGAGCCTGAAATTCATTGAATGACTGAAGGAACTCATTTACTCCTTGAAGCCGCCCTGCAGTTTGGCTCAGTTGGACCCTGAGTTCAGTACAATGAGGCTGAGGACTCAGACCCATGGTAGAGCCTGGTACACACTAGGTGCTCAATTAATGCTTGTTGATAAAAGAACAAACAAAGCAAAGAACTGGAAAGGAGTTAAGAGATCAGCTAGGTCGGGCGAGGTAGCTCATGAATGGAATCCCAGCACTTTGAGAGGCGAAGGCGAGTGGATAACCCGAGGTCAGGAGTTCAAGACCAGCCTGGCCAACACTGTGAAACCCTGTCTCTACTAAAGATACAAAAATTTTTAGACAGAGTGAAACCCTATCTCTACTAAAAATACAAAATACAAGTGGCACGTGGCTGTAATCCAAGCTACTCGGGAGGCTGAGGCAGGAGAATTGCTTGAACCTGGGAGGCGGAGGGTGCAGTGAGCCAAGATCACGCCATTGCACTCTGGCCTGGGCAACAAGAGCAAAATTCTATCTCAAAAGAAAGAGATAAAGAAGGAAAGAGAGATCGGCTAGTCCAGGAATCAGAAATTTAAATGCCTTCACGTGAAAGCCCCCACTTTGAGCTAATGTTCTTGCTTTTTAAAATTTTTTCTTTTTCAGAAACGTGGTCTCACTCTGTCACCCCGGGTAGTGTTCAACTGCTGGCCTCAAGAGATCCTCTTGCCTCCGTCAGGTCGCCCAAAGTGCTGGGATTACAGGTGAGAGCCACCGTACCTGGCCTTGAGCTATTAATAACTAAAAACAAAAACAACCCAGAGAACATTGTGTAGGAAACAAACCAGGGCAGTGAATCTGACACAAGGCCACTTCTCCCACTCCTTCATCTTATCTATGGAAAAAACTGGGGCTCAGTGCCACTAAATGATGCTTGGAAGGACTCACAGCTCATAACTCAGAGCAGGGACCATGGTGATGATGAGCTGCTGTTTGTTAAATACCTGCTGTACACTTCACACACATTCTCTCAATAATATGAGATGGAGTCTCGCTCTGTCACCCAGGCTGCAGCGCAATGGCGCAATCTCGGCTCACTGCAGCCTCTGCCTCCCACGTTCAAGTGATTCTCCCGCCTCAGCCTCCTGAGGGTCTGGACTATAGCTCCATGTCACCACACCCGGTTAATTTTTGTATTTTTAGTACAGATGGGGTTTCACTGTGTTGGCCAGGCTGGTCTCGAACTCCTGACCTCATGATCTGCCTGCCTCGGCCTCCCAAAATGCTGGGGTTACAGGTGTGAGCCACCATGCCGGGCCTGTTTGTTTGTTTGTTTGTTTGTTTGTTTGTTTGAGACAGAGTCTGGCTTTAACACCGAGGCTGTAGTTCAGAAGCACAATCTCAGCTCAGTGCAATCTCCGCCTTCCAAGTTCAAGCGATTCTCCTGCCTCAGCCTCCCAAGTAGCTGGAACTACCCAGTGCCTGCCACTGGGCCCGGTTAATTTTTGTAGTTTTAGTAGAGATAGGGTTTCACCATGTTGACCAGACTGGTCTCCAATTCCCGACCTCAGGTGATCCGCCTGCCTTAGCCTCCTAAAGTGCTGAGATTACAGGCGTGAGCCACTGTGCCTGGTCCTACCTGGTTTTTTTTTTTTTTTTTTTCTACACGGAATTTCGCTCTTGTTACCCAGGCTACCTGTTTTTTTAACCGATGTGGAGTTGAGGGTTCAGAGAGGTTAAGGGACTCACAAAGAATCACACAGCAATAAATGGCAGAGACGAGATTTGAACTCTCCACCCAGAGCCAACTCCCTTCAAGAGTTAAACCTTTTGTATTTCTGTGTAGGAGGAAACCGTGACCCTTCGTGAAGGGGGTGGGGGGATTGGTTCAATACAGCTAACAGCGATTGGATAGTTTCTGAGACCCCGAGTCTTAAGAGTCAAATCTGTTCCCCGCGCCCCCAAATCTAGGTTTACCCAGGCTGGAGGCTAGGGTTCCCCACCCCTACTGCAAACACTCCAACCTCACCCCCTTCAACAGCAGGTGCACACAGTAGGCGCCTAATGAGTGCTTCGATGGTGGTGCTGGAGGCAGCAGCGAGGCTGGCGGAGGAGACAGTCCTGCTTTCCAGCCCTCCCCGCTCAGCTCCTCAGGGCCTGCCCAGCCCCCAGCCCCAGCCCCAGCCCCAGCCCCCGCGCACCCGGCAGCTCTCCCACCGCAATTACGGTAATTAGCTGGGAGCCTCTCGCTGGGAGGGAGGAGGCGGACTTTGGCCCAGGCTGACCTGCTTCCCGGCGGGCCCTCGGATTGGTCCGCGCCGTGCACGTGACGCACGCCGCGGACTTGTTGCTGGGCATCGCGGCGTTGCCACGGCAACGCCTACGCGCGTTCTCTCTGCCGAGTGCCTGGAGAAGTGGCTGCGCTGAGGGTCCTCGGCGAGAGACGAGGAGGGGGGATCACGAGGGCCAGGCGAGCGCTGCCTCCCTCCCTCCCTCCTTCCCTCCCTACCTCAGCTCCCGCTCCCAGTCCCCCGCCTCCACAGCTCAGTCTTTCCGAGACCCCCCAAGGACATAACAAGAAATACACGTGGGTGGACACGGCGAGGATCACAAACGGGGACAGCGAGCACAGAGGGCAGGGCACGCTGAAGGACAGACAGACAAACACCACAGGGGCACAGAGACCTTGCAGCATCAACAAACAATTGTTGAAACCCCTGCAGTCTCCAGGTCTCTGTTCAGAAGGGGATGTCACCAGACAAGACAGGAGACAGTCCCTGTCCCCCCAGCCATCATCATCATCATCCACGTCCCCTGTACCTGACCCCTCCCTACGTGGGGAGCCTGAGCTAAACGCTTTATCTGCCTCTCATCCTTATTATACCCCAGAAGCAGGTGTTGTTACCATCCCCCTTTTACAGATGAGAAAACTGAGGCTCCCAGTGGGAGCCAGTGGGGCAAGAACAAGCTAGGAGGCAGGGAAGGATTCCCACCCTCCAGGATTAGCTATGAAAGCCCCCATATTCTTTCACTTTATGAAACGTCCTCTAATAATAATGATCAAAACAATCGTGTGTTGGTTTTCTATTGCTGTGTAACAAATAGCCCCAAATCTTTTTTGTTCTTGTCAAAACATGGGCTCCCTCTGTCATCCAGGCTGGAGTGCAGTGGCAGGATCAGGGTCCATTCCAACCTCAGCCTCCCGATTAACTGGGACTAAAGGTGTGCACCACCATGCCCAGCTAATTTTTAAACTTTTTGTAGAAATGATGTTTTGGGCCGGGCGCGGTGGCTCAAGCCTGTAATCCCAGCACTTTGGGAGGCCGAAGCCGGTGGATCACGAGGTCAATAGATCGAGACCATCCTGGTCAACATGGTGAAACCCCGTCTCTACTAATACAAAAAATTAGCTGGGCATGGTGACGCGTGCCTGTAATCCCAGCTACTTGGGAGGCTGAGGCAGGAGAATTGCCTGAACCCAGGAGGCGGAGGTTGCGGTGAGCCGAGGTCGCGCCATTGCACTCCAGCCTGGGTAACGAGAGCGAAACTCCGTCTCGAAAAAAAAAAAAAAGAAATGATGTTTTGCCATGTTGCCCAGGCTCGTCTCAAACCCCTGGGCTCAAGCCATCCATTTTGGCCTCCTGAAGTGCTGGGATTAAAGGCCTGAGCCACCTCACCTGGCCCCTCAAATCTTTTTTTTTTTTTTTTTTTTTTTAAGACAGAGTTTCACTCTTGTTGCCCAGGCTGGAGTGCAATGGCGTGATCTCTGCTCACTGCAACCTCCACCTCCGGGATTCAAGCGATTCTCCTGCCTCAGCCTCTGGAGTAGCTGGGGTTACAGGCATGCACCACCACGCCCGCCTGGCCCCTGAAATCTTAATGGCTTAAAATAATCATATTCATTATCTCACTGTTTCTGTGGCTTACCTGCCTCAGAACCTTTCACAGATTTTCTTCAAAGTGTTAGCCAAGGCTGGTGTCTCATCGGAAGATCTGACTGGGGGAAGCCAGGTGAGGTGTTAAGTGCCTGTAGGCGCAGCTGCTCTGGAGGCTGAGGCATGGGAATTGCTTGAGGCTAGGAGTTTCAGGCTGTATTGCACTATGATTGCCCTTGTGAATAGCCACTGCACACCAGCCGGGGCAACATAGCAAGATCCCGTCTCTAAAAGGAAAAAAGAGATCAGAAAGGGAAAAAAGCAACTTGCAAACTCATATAGGGGTCTCTTCCACATGGCGGGTTGCTGTATAAAAGCCTGAAAACTGAGAAGACAAGACATTCTGCTAGCAAGATGGAAGTTACAGTGTCTTATAACCTAAACATGGAAATGACATCTCATTACTCTAGGTGTGTTTATTGTGGTAAAATGTGTACCATTAGGCATTACATAACATTTCAGTCAACGACAGACTGCGATTATAATGGTGGTTCAATACGATTTTTTTTTTTTTTGAGATGGAGTCTCATTCTGTCGCCAAGCTGGAGCAAAGTGACACGATCTCGGCTCACTGCAACCTAGGTCTCCCGGGTTCAGGCAATTCTCCTGCCTCAGCCTCCTGAGTAGCTGGGACTACAGGTGCACACCACCACGCCCAACTAATTTTTGTATTTCTAGTAGAGATGGGGTTTCACCATGTTGGCCAGGATGGTCTCAAACTCCTGACCTGGTGATCCACCCGCCTTGGCCTCCCAAAGTGCTGGGATTACAGGTGTGAGCCACTACACCCAGCATTTTTTTTTTTTTTTTTTTTTTTTAAAAGAGTCTAGCTGTGGCTCAGACTGGAGTGCAATGGCGCCATCTTGGCTCACTACAATCTCTGCTTCCTTGGTTCAAGCAATTCTCCTGCCTCAGCCTCTCAAGTAGCTGGGACTACAGGTGCCCGCCACCATGCCTGGCTAATTTTTATATTTTTAGTAGAAACGGGGTTTCATCATGATGACCAGGCTGCTCTCGAATTCCTGACCTCAGGTGATCTGCCCACCTCGGCCTCCCAACGTGCTGGGATTACAGGCATGAGCCACTGCACCCGGCCAATTTTTAGTCATTTGTACCATACTTTTTCTGCACCTTTTCTATGTTTAGATATGTTAGGATACACAAGTACTTACCATCATGTTACAGCTGCCTGCAGGACTGAGTACACTCACGTGCTGTGCAGGTTTGCATCCTAGGAGCGACAGGCCGTACCACACAGCCTAGGTGTGCAGTAGGCTGCACCGTCTCGGTGTTCGTGGGCACACGCTGTGATGCTCACACACGACCAAATTGCCTAATGACGCACGCATCTTGCAGAATCTATTTCCTTTTTTTTTTTTTTTTTTTTGAGACAGTCTGGCTCTGTCGCCCAGGCTGGAATGCAGTGATGCAATCTCGGCTCAATGCAACCCCCGCCTCCTGGGTTCAAGTGATTCTCCTGCCTCAATTTCCTGAGTAGCTGGGATTATAGGCACCTGCCACCACGCCCAGCTAATTTTTGTATTTTTAGTAGAAACAAGGGTTTCACTGTGTTGGCCAGGCTGGTCTCAAACTCCTGACCTCAAGCGATTTGCCCACCTCAGCCTCCCAAAGTGCTGGGATTACAGGCGTGAGCCACTGCACCCAGCCCTATTTTCTTATTTTTTCCTCCCTACTTACATGTATTTTTTTTTAACCTTTTATTTTGGAAAGAATCTCAAAAGTTACAAGAAGAGTACCGTGACCTCTCAGGTACGATGTTTCCTCACCTCACCTGCTGTGAACATTTTAATATGTACACCTGCTTATTGTTAATGAGGCTGGAAGGGACTGGGCGCCTCTAAAAATAATGCTGTTCCCTTACATAATAATGATGAAGATACAATGAATTCATGAAGTTTCTCGTAGACTTGATGTTATTATCCAGTATCTAATCCGTAGACACATTTCGCCACCTGTCACCATCACACTCTTTACAGCTCTTTTCTTCTGTGGTCTGGGAACATGTGTTGCCTTCAGTATTCCTGTCTCTCATCTGAAGAGATGTTTTGTAAATTTTTTTTATTTTGAGACAGAGTCTCACTGTGTCCCCCAGGCTGGAGTGCGGTGGTGCGATCTCAGCTCACTGCACGCACCACCACGCCTGGATAAGTTTTGTATTTTTAGTAGAGTCTGGGTTTCACCATGTTGGCCAGGCTGGTCTCAAACTCTTGACCTCAGGTGATCCACCCGCCTCAGCCTCCCAGAGTGCTGGGATTACAGGTGTGGGCCACCGTGCCAGCCTAAACAATTTTTAAAAACACGCAGTTGCAGCTTGAAATTTATGGGCATCTCAACTTTGAGTTGCACAGACGTCGAGTGTCCAATCGCCTCATCGTGGTTTGCTTCAATCATGGTCCTTCTTTAAAATCACTTACCCTAGATTAGTGGGCCTCACCTGGGGGTGATTCTGTCCCCAAGGGATGCTGAGCAGTGTCTGGAGTCATTTTTGCTCCTAGAACTGGGGGTGCCTCTGGCATGGAGTAGGTAGAGCCTGTTCAGGAACTGGAAATGCAGAGGACCCCTCCCCTACCAACCAAGAGTTATCTGGTCCAGATGTCATTAGTGCCGAGATTGAGAAGGTATGACCTGGATCACAGAATAATAATGCCCCTAAGAACTAACTATTTTATTTTTATTTATTATTATTATTTTTTTTTGGGGGGACGGGGTCTCACTATGTTGCCCAGGCTGGAGTGCAGTGGCTATTCACAGGCGCGATCCCACTACTGATCAGCATGGGAGTTTTGACCTGCTCCGTTTCCGACCTGGACCGGTTCACCCCTTCTTAGGCAACCTGGTGGTCCCACGCTCCCGGGAGGTCACCATATCGATGCCGAACTTAGTGTGGACACCTGATTGGCATAGCGCACTACAGCCCAGCATTCCTGGGCTCAAGCGATCCTCCCACCTCAGCCTCCCGAGTAGCTGGGACTACAGGCACGTGCCACGTGCCCGGCAGAACTAACTTTATTTATTGCGCGTTCCGTACTCACCAATCTCACCATGCGTCAACCCATTGAATTCTCACAACCTCCATAGGAGGCGGAACTCTTCACTCCATAGGCGGGCTCAGACACTGGACCTGATTGAGGACTAGCTAATCCAGGCACAGGCAGAAAGTACCTCCCCAAAAGACACACCCACCCGTGTACCATATCAGTTTACCGTTGCCATGGCAACATCCATACGCGACCATCTTTTTCCATTCCAACAACCCAGCAACCCAAAAGTTACTGCCCTTTTTCTAGAAATGTCTGTATAATCTGCCCCTTAATTTGCATGTAATGAAGAGCGGGTATCAATACGCCTGCAGAACTGCCTCTGGGCTGCTGCTCTGAGCTCACTGCCTATGGGGTAGCCTTGCTGTGCAAGAACAGGACCTCGGCAGCTGCTTATACTGCGCTGCAATTAAGATTGCTAACACCGGCCGGGCGCGGTAGCTCCCGCCTGTAATCCCAGCACTTTGGGAGGCCAAGGCGGGTAGATCACCTGAGGTCAGGAGTTTGAGATCAGCCTGCCCATAATGGTGAAACCCTGTCTCTACTAAAAATATTAAAAAGTAGCCAGGCATGGTGGAGGACGCCTGTAATCCCAGCTACATGGGAGGCTGAGGCAAAAGAATCGCTTGAGCCCAGGAGGTGGAGGTTGCAGTGAGCTGAGATGGCGCCACTGCACTCCAGCCTGGAGACAAAAGCAAAAAAAAAAAAAAAAAAAAAGAGAGAGAGAGAACGAGCTTGGTGGCTCACGCCTGTAATCCATTCTGGGAGGCCAAGGTGGGCGGGTCACGAGGTCACGAGATCAAGACCATCCTGGCTAACACAGTGAAACCCTGAATCTACTAAAAATACAAAAAATTAGCCAGGTGTGGTGGCACAGGCCTGTAGTCCTGGCTACTCGGGAGGCTGAGACAGGAGAATCACTTGAACCCAGGAGGCGGAGGTTGCTGTGAGCCGAGATCGTGCCACTGCACTCCAGCCTGGTTGACAGAGCGAGACTCCATCTCAAAAAAAAAAAAAAAAAAAAAAAGATTTCTCACACCGTGGCCAGGCATAGCAGTTCACTCCTGTAATCCCAGCACTTTGGGAGGCCAAGGCGGTTGGACTACTTGAGGTCAAGAGTTCAAGACCAGTGTGACCAACATGGTGAAAACCTGTCTCTACTAAAAATACAAAAATTAGGTGGGTGTGGTCGTGGGCACCTGTAGTCCCAGCTACTCAGGAGGCTGAGGCAGGAGAATCGCTTGAACCCGGGAGGTGGAGGTTGCAGCGAGCCAAGATCGCACCGCTGCACTCCAACCTGGGTGACAGAATGAGACTCTGTTTAAAAAAAAATAAAGGTTGCTAACACCAGCAGCTTGCCCTTGAATTCTCTCCTGGGCAAAGGAAAAACCCTCCCCTGCTAACGCCCAATTTTGGGGCTTGCCTTCCCTACATCTTGAACTCCCGACCTCAGGTGATCCGCCCGCCTTGGCCTCCCAAAGTGCTGGGACCACAGGCATGATCTTCTCCTTCTCCTTCTCCTTCTCCTTCTCCTTCTCCCTCTCCTTCTCCCTCTTCTCCCTCTTCTCTCTCTTCTCCCTCTTCTTCTTCTTCTTCTTCTCCTTCTTTTTTTTGAGAGAAAGTCTCACTCTGTCACTCTGTCACCCAGGCTGGAGTGCAGTGGCGGGATCACAGCTCACTGAAACCTCTGCCTCCTGGATTTAAGCGATTCTCCTGCCTCAGCCTCTGAAGTAGCAGGGATTACAGGTGCGAGCCACCACACCAGACTAATTTTTGTATTTTTAGTAGAGACAGTGATTCACCATGTTGGCCAGGCTGGTCTCGAACTCCTGACCTCAAATGATCCACGTGGCTCGGCCTCCCAAAGTGCTGGGATTACAGGTGTGAGCCACCTCGCCCGGTCTCAAGCTACAATCCTAAGCCCCTTTGAGCTCAAGGTGTCCGGTCCCACAAGAGTAATATTTCCCAAATTGTGGTCAGACACACTGCCCGCCTCTGGGGCCACTGGGACTTTCTGGGGACTGTCCCTGGCTCATCAGTTGTGTCTGTACAGGTCTGGGTGCCTCTGTCGCCAGCTGTGAGAATAAGGGCTCAAGTTTCAGCTCTGCTCGGCTGCTGCCGGCCCTGAGCAGGTGTGGGCCTGGAAGTGAGGCTGATTGGTGAGGACTGAGCCTGATAATCCCCGTGTCCCTCACAGCCCTTGCAGAGATTCCCAGCTCACAGATGACGCCAGTTAGTGGGCTGAAAACAGAGGGGGTTTGTGTTCAAGGTGTCTGCACCAGGTGTCTACCCACTGGTGGATGGGTACGGACTGTGCCCACCCAGGGGGACCTTTGTCAGGAGACAGGATTTGTAGGTGATCTTTTGGTCTGGGTTTGTCCCATGTCTAATTCATTTTCTTTCTTTCTTCCTTCCTTCCTTTCTTTTTCTTTCTTTCCTTTCTTTCTCTTCTTTCCTTCTTTCTTTCTCCCTCCCTCCCTCCCCTCTTTCTTTCTTTTCTTTCTTTCCTTTCTTTCTCTGTCTCTCCCTCCCTTCCTTCCTCCCTCCCCTCTTTCTTTCTTCCTTCTTTCTTCCTTCCTTCCTTTCTTCCTTTCTTTCGTGTTTTTGTTTTTGTATTTTTGAGACAGACTCTTGCTCTGTGGCTCAGGCTGGAGTACAATGGTGTGACCTCGGCTCACTGCAGCCTCTGCCTTCCGGGTTCCAGCAATTCTCCCACCTCAGACTCCTGAGTAGCTGGAATTACAGATGCACACCACCACGCCTGGCTAATTTTTATATTTATTTTAAGACAGAGTCTTGCTCTGTCACCGGGCTGTGTTGCAGTGGGTCAATCTCTGCTCACTGCAACCACCACCACCTCCCAGGTTCAAGCAGTTCTCTGCCTCATCCTCCCGAGTAGCTAGGATTACAGGCGCCCACCACCACACCTGGCTCTGCTAATCTTTGTATTTTTAGTAGAGACGGGATCACGAGGTCAGGAGTTCAAGACCAGCCTGGCCAAGACGGTGAGGCTAAAGCGGGCAGATCACCTGAGGTCAGGAGTTCAAGACCAGCATGGCCAACATGGTAAAACCCCATCTCTACTAAAAATACAAAAATTAGCTAGGCATGGTGGCGCGTGCCTGTAGTCCCAGCTACTCAGGAGGCTGAAGCAGGAGAATCATTTGAACCCAGGAGGTGGAAGTTGCAGGGAGTGTGATCGCACCACTGCACTCCAGCCTGAGTGACAGAGCAAGACCCTGTCTCAAAAAAAAAAAAAAAAGAAAGAAAGAAAGAAAATGAGGTAGAGGGAGTGGGTGAGAGACTGGGACCCGGAAAGAACTCAGTGTCCAGGGTTCTTCAGACAGACAGGCAGCGGGGAGGGGGCAGGGCAGCCTCATGGCCCCAGCACTAGCTTTGGCACCTGGTAGACCAGCGCTGAGTCTCACCTTCCCTCATCTTTTTTTGCCGGGGGGATGAGTCTCGCTCTGTAGCCCAGGCTGGAGTGTAGTGGCGTGATCTCAGCTCACTGCAACCTCCACCTCCCGGTCCCGGTTCAAGTAATTCTCTTTCTTCAGCCTCCAAGTAGCTGGGATTACAGGCACTAATTTTTTTATTTCTTTTTTTAAAGAGACAGGGTTTCATCATGTTGGTCAGACTTGTCTTGAACTCCTGACCTCAGGTAATCCACCCACCTCGGCCTCCAAAAGTGCTGGGATTACAGGCGTGAGCCACCTTGCCCGGCCTCTAATTTTTGTATTTTTTAGTAGAGATGGGGTTTCACCATCTTGGCCAGTCTGGTCTTGAACTCCTGACCTCATGATCCACCCACCTCGGCCTCCCAAAGTGCTGGGACGACAGGCCTCCCAAAGTGTCACCGTGCCCGGCCACCTTCCCCCATCTTATTTGTCTTACACAAGAATAAGGACAGAGCAGGAGGGTGCTGTGCCGGTGACCACTGCCAGCCTTGCTAAGGCTGCGTTCATCTGCCCTTCCAGAACACTGAGTATATTGTCTGTTAGATCCAGGCAAAACTCATACCAAGACAGCAAATGTTTTTCACAAACACACACACACACATACATACACATACACACATACACACACATACATACACACACAGACACACACAGATACATACACACATACACACATACACACAGACACACATAGATACATACACACATACACACATGCATACACACAGACACACACAGACACAGACACACATACATACACACATACACACACACACACACATACACACGCAGAGAGAGAGAGAGAAACTGGCTAATACAGACAACATCCTCCTGAAACCATGGTGACTAGTACAGCTTGGGGGTGGGGGCGCTGACGACATTAATAATTCTCTGTGCAGATTTTTCCAGCACAGCTTATGGTACTAGCAAGGCAGTGTGTGTGTGGGGGTGGGTGTGCGTGTATGAGTGACTGTGAGTGTGGACGTGGGTGCACGTGTGTGTGTGTGCGTGACTGTGTGTACATGCATATTTGCGTAGCTGTTTGAATGTGCATTGCAACCCCATGTGTGCGTCTCTGCGTGGCTGTGATACGTGTGTGCACTTTCACAAAGGTACTCAGAGCTGTGAGTGCACAGCAGGGTTCCTTTCCATGAACCGTGTGATGGGTTGTGTGCATGTGTGCGTCTGTGGTGTGACTGTGTCCTGCACTTTTCTGCAGTCTTTGTTTTCTGGCTTTCTGTTTCTTGGCTTTTGTGGGGCTTTTTGAGACAGGGTCTGGCTCTGTCACCCAGCTTGCAGTGCAGTGGCACAATCTCAGCTCACTGCAGCCTCCATCTCCTGATTCAAATGATCCTCCTACCTCAGCCTCCCCACCTACAGAGGCCAGGTACAGTGGCTCACACCTGTAATCCCAGCATTTTGGGAGGCCGAGGTGGGAGAATCACTTGAGCCCAGGAGTTTGAGACTTGCCTGGGCAGCATGGAAAGACCCTGTCTCTAAAAAAAATAAAAATTAAAAAAATTAAAAAGGAAGAAAGCTGGTAATGTGGCTTACACCTGTGATCTCAGCACTTTGGGAGGTTGAGGTGGGTAGATCTCTGGAGGTCAGGAGTTCAAGACCAGCCTGGGTAACATAGTGAGAATCCATGTCTACAAAAAAATAAAAAATTAGCTGGGCGTGGTGGTGTGCGCCTGTAGTCCTAGCTACTCAGGAGGCTGAGGCGAGAGGATCTCTTGAGCCCAGGAAGTGGAGGCTGCAGTGAGTTCGCAGGCGTGCACCACCACACCTGGCTAATTTTTTTAATATTTTTAGTAGAGACGGGGTTTCTCTATGTTGGCCAGGCTGGTCTTGAACTGCTGGCCAACATAGTGATGGATGATCCACCCACCTCAGCCTCCCAAAGTGCTGAGATTAGAGGTGTGAAACAACATAATCTACCTTATTTTTTTTTTGAGATGGCGTCTTGCTCTGTCACCCAGGCTGGAGTGCGGTGGTGCAATCTCAGCTCACTGCAACCTCCACCTCCCAGGTTCAAGTGATTTTCCTGCTTCAGCCTCCCGAGTAGCTGGGACTACAGGTGCAGGCCACCACGCCTGAATAATTTTTTGTATTTTTAGTAGAGACAGGGTTTCACCATGTTAGCCAGGATGGTCTCAATCTCCTGACCTTGTGATCCACACGCCTTGGCCTCCCTAAATGCTGGGATTACAGGTGTAAGCCACTGCGCCCGGCCTCTTTTTTTTTTTTTTTGAGACAAGATCTCGCTCTGTCGCCCTGACTGGAGTGCAGTGGCATGATCATGAATCACTGCAGCCTCTACCTCCTGGGCTCGAGATCCTCTCGCCTCAGCCTCCCGAGTAGCTAGGACTACAGGCGCACACCACCACACCCAGCTAATTTTTTATTTTTTTGTAGACATGGATTCTCACTATGTTACCCAGGCTGGTCTTGAACTCCTGACCTCCAGAGATCTACCCACCTCAACCTCCCAAAGTGCTGAGATCACAGGTGTAAGCCACATTACTTTACCTGCTTTCTTTCCTTTCTTTCTTTCCTTCTTTCTTTCTTTCTTCCTTTTTCTTTCTTTCTTTCTTCTTTCTTTCTTTCTTTCTTTCTTTCGAGACAGGGTCTTTCCATGCTGCCCAGGCAAGTCTCAAACTCCTGGGCTCAAGTGATTCTCCCACCTCGGCCTCCCAGAATGCTGGGATTATAGGTTTGAGCCACTGTACCCGGCCTCTGTAGGTATTTGAAACTGCCTGTGTGTATGTGGTGTGTGTAACTGTGTGTGAGCAACTTGTCTGTTTGGACATAGGTGTGTGACTGTGTGGGTCACGTGCAGTGTGTGACTCCAGAAGTGTGTATACATATCTCAGGTGTGTGTACAAGAGGGATGCTTAACGTGGAAAATCAGGAAACAGAGCTCTGTCATCTAGGGAGCAGCGTGGGCCCACAGCTGTTTCCGGCTTTGAGAATCGTTTGAGTTCTCTAAGACGCTCCTCCCGGCGGAAACGGGGTGAAAGGTACAGGGCCTGCTGTGCAATTTTTTTTTTTTTCATACAGTCTCGCTGTGTTGCCAGGCTGCAGTGCAATAGCGTGATCTCGGCTCACTGCAACCTCCGCCTCCCGGGTTCAGGTGATTCTCCTGCCTCAGCCTCCCAGGTAGCTGGGACTACAGGCACATGCCACTACGCCCGGCTAATTTTTGTATTTTTAGAAGAGACGGGGTTTCATCATGTTGGCCAGGATGATGTCAACCTCTAGACCTCATGATCCGCCCGCCTTGGCCTCCCAAAGTGCTGGGATTACAGGCGTGAGCCACCGCGCCCGGCCTGGCTGCGCTATTTTTGCAAGTTCCTGTAGAGCTTATTGTTACTTTTAAAACAAACTTTTTAAATATCTGGAAGTGAGAAAAAGAAATGTGAACTTCACACATTGTGTGTATGTGTGTTCTCAAAACAAGCAGGAGAAAACAGAAGAATCTTGACAAATCACGGAGGGTTTTTTAAATAAGCCTTTCACTGAGAACTCACGTCGATGTGCCCAAGCGTCCCAGGTGGAGGTGGTGACCCCAGCGCTGTGTCGGGGAGGGGAGGGGCTGGGGCGGGCAGACCCAGGCAGGTGCGGGGGTGCGTTGTGCAGGCGGCCATCTGGTGACCCGGGAGTAGGCTGGGAACGCGCTGAGCGGCCCAGGGATCAGGCTGCCTCAGGAAATGTGTGGGGCTTCCCCGGTGGAGGAGAGGCGATTTAATCAAGGTGCAGCAAAAAAGTCCGTGGGGGCAGAATAGCTCGTGGGTGTTGTCGGGTCTCCATGTGCAAGCCTGGAGCCTCAGTCTGAAGTCCTGCTCGTCTCGGCTGATGTCTCCCACCCACCGCCTGCGTTCACCTTTGTCCCTAATCGCCCGGAGGCGGAGCTTCCCCGGACCAGCCCCTCACCCAACCCTGCCATACTAACTGTTCTTATGGTAATGTGAATACCTCTCACCCACCCCGGCCATTGTAACTGAACTTGTGGTCAGGTATACTCCCTTGCCCCTACCCCCCACCACTGCAACTGAACTTACTCTGCAACACCCCTGCCCCCCGAAAAACTACCCAAACCTATAAAACCAATTCCTATTCAACCGCCCTTTGCTAACGCCCTTTCGGCCTTAGCCCAACTGCACCCAGGTGAAGAGACCAGAGAGACACACAAAGAGAGACAGAGGCAAGACTAAACACGCAGAAAGACAGGAACGGAGATAGTGACAGCGATAAAAAGAAAAATGGAAATAGAGAGCTAGAGACAGAGACAGAGAAAGACAGGGACAGAGATGGAGAGCTCTAGAGAGAGATGAAAACAGAGAGAGACAGAGACAGAGAGTCAGAGATACAGAGTAAGAGACCCCAGTCCAGGAGCAGTGGCTCACACCTGTAATCCCAGCACTTTGAAAGGCTGAGGTAGGAGGATCACTTAAGGCCAGGAGTTCAAGACCAGCCCGGCCAACGTGGCGAAACCCCGTTTTTACTAAAAATACAAAAACTAGCTGAGCGTGGTGGTGCGTTCCCGTAATCCCACCTACTCGGGAGGCTGCTGTAGGAGAATCATTTGAACCTGGGAGGGGAGGTTCCAGAGAGCCGAGATCGCGCCGCTGCACTCCAACCTGGGCGACAGACTCCATCTCAAAATAACAACAACCACAAAGAAACAGAGATGGGGACAGAGAAAGTCAGAGACACAGAGCAAAAGACCCCAAAGCAAAAGAAACAACCGGAGACACAGAGAGACACAGAGGAACACAGAGACAGGGAGAGACCCAGAGAGAGACTGAGCCTGACTCCAGGCAGATGGCACCGACAGAGCTTCACAAGAGTCCAAAACCCCACCAGAGACAGAGACATGAGGACAAGGAGAGGAGAGACAGCAGTCAGGCCCGGCCGGGAGGTGATAGTGGGAAGAAGCTGTGGGAGATCCGAGCCCTGAAAACCAGCGTTCCTGTAAACAGGAAGCTGCTGATCTTTGACGATCTAGCCCGGGAAGGCCCCTGGCATCACTTCCACAATACTCTGTTGGCTGAAGCCATCCAGGCCTGCCCAGGCTTAAGGGAAAGGGAACCAAAGTCAGCCTCTCCGTGGCAGGAATATTTTTAAAAAGCAAGTGGACTTTTTTTGTTTTTGTTTTGTTTCTGAGATGGAGTCTCGCTCCGTTGCCCAGGCTGGAGTGCAGTGGCACGATCTCTCGGGTCACTGCAACCTCCGCCTCTCGGGTTCAAGCGATTCTCCTGCCTCAGTGTCCTGGGTAGCTGGAATTACAGGTGCACGCCACCACACCCAGATAATTTTTGTATTTTTAGTAGAGACAGGGTTTCACCATGTTGGCCAGGCTGGTCTCGAACTCCTGGCCTCAGGTGATCTGCCCGCCTCCTCCTCCCAAAGTGCTGGAATTACAGGTGTGAACCACTGTGCCCGGCCCCAGACTTCTTTACACAGGCCTCCAAATAGGCAAACATAAATGCTGTGAGGCCTCTCACAGTCTCGCCAGAGAAATCACACATTGTTTCTATTCTTTTTCTATCTTTTTTCTTTTTTTTTGAGATGCAGCCTCTCTCTGTTGCCCAGGCTGGAATGCAGTGGTGTGATGTCAGCTGACTGCAACATCTGCCTCCCGGATTCAAGCGATTCTCCTGCCTCACACTCCTGAGTAGCTGGGATTCCAGGTGCCCGCCACCACATTCAGCTAATTTTTGTATTTTTAGTAGAGATGGGGTTTCACCATGTTGGTCAGGCTGGTCTAGAACTCCTGAACTCATGATCTGCCTGCCTCGGCCTCCCAAAGTGCTGGGATTACAGGCGGGAGCCTCCGCGCCCGGCCACACTGTTGCTTTTACTGCAAGTTTGTTGCTCAAAGCTAGTTGCCTGGTCATCCCAGATTCGAGGAGAAAGGAACAATATTTCACCTCCGGATGAGAAGAATAGCATGTAAGTACAAGGATGTAAACGGGCCGGGCGCGGTGACTCACACCTGTAATTCCAGCACTTTGGGAGGCTGAGGTGGGTGGATCACAAGATCAAGAGTTCAAGACCAGCCTGGCCAACATAGTGAAACCCGGTCTCTACTAAAAATACAAAAACTAGCCAGGCGTGGTGGCGCGCACCTGTAATCCCAGCCACTCGGGAGGCTGAGGCAGGAGAATTGCTTGAATCTGGGAGAGGGAGGTTCAGTGAGCTGAGACTGCACCACTACACTCCAGCCTGGGTGACAGAGCAAGACACTGTCTCAATTAAAAGAAAAAAAAAGGAAAGAAGTGAGAGAGGGGAGGAAAAAAGAGTGGTCATCTGAGAGTTTAGTACCCAAAATCTATAAGGAACTGACACAAGTCAATAGCAACAAAATCCAACAGGATTCAACAACGGGCAAAGGAACTGATTAGACATTTCTCTAAAGGCACGCGGATGACAACAGACACACGAAAAAGCGCCCAACTTCACTAATCATCAGAGAAATGCTAAGCAAAACTACAAGACTAAACCGCCGTACACCCATTAGAGTGGCTATTACCAAAAAGACAGATGTCACCAGCATGCGTGGGGATGTGGAGGAAGGGGAACCCTTGTGCTCTGTCGGTGAAAATGGAAATTGCTATAGCCATTATGGGAAACAGCGAGGAGGTTTCTCACTCAGGAAGTTAAAACTGGAATTACCATATGATCCAGCAATGTCACTTCTGGGAATACATCCGAAGGAAATGAAATCAGGAGGCTGGGGTGAGGGCAGAGAACAGGGACAGGCGTGGGAGGGAACGGGAGACTATTGCTCTGTGGGCAGGATTGCTGCTAGAACAGGAACAAAAAATGAGTCATCCGTGAGATCGTTGAGAGACAGAGCCTTAAGATGTCACTGGGCCTGGAAGAGCAAGCCGTGGGAAGGGATGGAGAGAAAAGGAGGGATTCGATATTGTACCCACCTGCAAGGGAAATGGCCTGTGTGCCCACATGCGTGTGTCGCGTGGGGCTTTGCATGAACACACCAGGGAGCCTGTGATGTGGACCATGACTCTCTGTTTTTTTTCTTTGAGACAGAGTCTTGCTCTGTCACCCGGGCTGGAGTGGCATGATCTCGGCTCACTGCAACCTCTGCCTCCCGGGTTCAAGCGATTCTCTGGTCTCAGCCTCCCGAGTAGCTGAGATTACAGGTACCTGCCACCATGCCCAGCTGATTTTTTGTATTTTTAGTAGAAACGGGGTTTCACCATGTTGGCCAAGCTGGGTTTTTTTTTGTTTTTTGATATATATATATATATTTTTTGACAGTCTGGCTCTGTTGCCAGGCTGGAGTGTAATGGTGCGTATTGGCTCACTGCAACCTCCACCTCCCGAGTTCAAGTGATTCTCCTGCCTCAGCCTCCCAAATAACTGGGACAATAGGCGTGAGCCACTACGCCCAGCTAATTATTTGTATTTTTAGTAGAGATGGGGTTTGATCATGTCGACCAGGATGGTCTCTATCTCTTGACCTCTTGATCTGACCTCCCAAAGTGCTGGGATTATAGGCGTGAGCCACCGTGCCCAGCCATAGGCTGGTCTTGAACTCCTGACCTCAGGTGATCTGCTCACTTCGGCCTCCCAAATCCTGGGATTACAGGTGTGAGCCACTGCACCCAGCTGGACCATGACTCTTTCTTTTTCTTTTTTTTTTTTTGAGACGGAGTTTCGCTCTTGTTACCCCGGCTGGAGTGCAATGGTGCAATCTCGGCTCACTGCAACCTCCGCCTCCTGGGTTCAGGCAATTCTCCTGCCTCAGCCTCCTGAGTAGCTGGGATTACAGGCACGTGTCACCATGCCCAGCTAATTTTTTGTATTTTTTTTTTAAGTAGAGACGGGGTTTCACTATGTTGACCAGGATGGTCTCGATCTCTTGACCTCGTGATCCACCCGCCTTGGCCTCCCAAAGTGCTGGGATTACAGGCTTGAGCCACCGCGCCCGGCGACCATGACTCTTTCAAGCCCTCAACTCAATCTTTGAATTTCTGGGTGAAGAGCACACAGTGGCTGAACTAGACAGAGTGCTGGGGCACAAAAATTACCCCAATTGTCCCAGGCGTAGCCGTCCCTACAGTCATGACATAGCATATTGTATCAGAGGATGCAAAGTCTCTGCTTGTGTTTGTGGTGGAAACAGTGAGATCTCAGAAACCAAGGATGTATCTGTTAGGGAAGGGTGTGTTTAGGACTGGAGAGCAGTGGGGTTATCACAGCTCACTGCAGGCTTGAACTCTCAGACTCAAGCCATCCTCCAGCCTCAGCCTCCTGATTAGCTGGGACTACAGGCACGCACTGCCAGGCCTCACTACTTTGTTTTTTTTTTGAGATGGAGTCTCTTTCTGTTGCCCGGGGAAGGACAATGGCGCAATCTCGGCTCACTGCAACCCCCACCTCCCAGGTTCAAGCAATTCTTCTGCCTCAACCTTCCAAGTAGCTGGTATTACAGGCACGCGCCGCCACGCCTGGCTAAGTTTTGTATTTTTAGTAGAGACAGGGTTTCACCATGTGGGCCAGGCTGGTCTTGATCTCCCGACCTCAGGTGATCCACCCATCTCGGCCTCCCAAAGTGCTGGGATTCCAGACTTGAGTCATTGTGCCTCTGTCTCTTTTTTGTCTCTCTCTCTGTTTCTTTTGGACTCTCTCTCTCTCCCACCTGTCCCTGCCACCTCCCTGTCTCTTTCCCTGCCTTGGTGGTTCCTGGCTATCTCCATGGTGATAAGTGAGCCTGCACCTGTCTGGTTCCTACCTCTGCCTTCACCCCCTTTTAGGTCTCCATCTATCTCTGGCTCTGTCTCTCCTTCTCTCTGTCCCTCGTTCCCTTCCTGCCTTCATCAGACCTGTGTGTGAATCTCTGCCGTGCCCCTCCCCTCTGGCCTCGGTCTGTGTCTGCGGTGTGCTCCCTCCGCTCCCCATCCCTATCCCTGCCTAGAGGAGAAAAACGCTGTCCTGCTGAGCGAGCGATGCCCCCCTCCTCGGTTACTAGGGTGCTTGCTGGATGGGGGACTGCGTGCGCCTCATTACCCTAATGGCTGGTGAGGCCGCGCAGCCTCCCAGGAAATGGGCCACTTAAGCCTGTTCCAGCTGATGGCAGAGGCCGCTTCTCCCCTCGTGCTCGGCAGAGAGAGGGGGCCAGAGCAGGAGAGGAGGGGAGAAAGGCGGGAGGAAAGGAGAGGAGGAGAGGGAATGAGGGACTGCAAGGTGTCGGGGACACCTCCACTCTTCAGGCCTGGGTGTGTCCTGGGAACCTGTGCCGGACCGGCTAGGGGCTGGGAGAGGCTGGGCCCGAGGGGCTTCTTCTAAATGCACACACACCTGCCACTCGGAGTCGCCCCAGGGCCACACACACTGAAAATCACAGACACTCCCTACCGCTCAGACAGCCCCTGAGCTCTCTCCTGTCCCTCTAGGGCCCCTGGAGACAGCCCTGCAGGATCACACGGGTATGTGCCCAGACACACACACACACACGCACGCGCGCACACACACACACAGGTGTGCACATGCGCGCACACACGCGTGCACACACACACACAGCCTTGGAGCATGACTGTCTCTCTGGACAGACAACAGCCTCGGGACAGGATTCCCGGCAGAGACCCATCACAGCCCAGCCACAAGCTCGTCCAAGCACTTTCAGATAGTCACGGGTACACACACACACACACACACACACACACACACACACACGGTTACAAGTACAATCACGAACAGGACACAGACATACATTCATGTGCCCATGAACACGCCCATACACGGGCGTCCCCATGCACACAGATGTAGCCACAAAACACAGTCACAGAAGTGCAGATCATAGCACACGCTCTCTCTCCCACACACGGTCAGGCGGGGACGGTCGCAACTCCAGAACATTCCAGCAAACTAGACTTCACACGCAACACAGAGGCTCACAGGGGCTGGGCGCGGTGTCTCACACCTGTCATTCCAGCACTTCAGGAGGCCAAAGCAGGCAGATTGCTTGAGCCCAGGAGTTCAAGGCCAGCCTGGGGGACATTAGCAAGACCCTGTCTCTACAAAATACAAAACTTAGCCTGGCGTGGTAGCCTGCATCCGTGGTTCTGTAGCAGGAGCGGCCGAGAGAAACAGACCTCTCAACACCGAACTGCAAAGGAAGAAGTTTGTTATTATTATTATTATTATTACCATGGCTGGGAGCCAGGTGATGATTTGTCTAAGTAACCCAGGTCATGTAACAAAGAGAGGCTCTGCCTTTATATAGGCTTGCACTCTAGATACTACCTGTGAAAGAATCTTAGGTTTACAGCCTTAGAAATTCCGAGTGAAAGGGTTTGGGATTTACAGCTTTAGGAATCACATATGAAAGGGTTTCGGGTCTACAGTTTTAGGAATCTCATGTGAAAAGGTTCTGGTCTCTGGATGGAGGAGTAGGGTGGGGGGTTTGATCTTGTTTAAGTAAAACCAGTGTCTTCCAAAGAGTTTCCCCAATACCAGGCGTGCTATTTACGGGAAGGTGATCCAGGAGGTGGCAGTCCGCCAGCCTTTTCTTCTATTGAAATGCAGCGTGGAAGTCAAGGGGGAGGTGATCCCAGATGCCTGGGTCTCCTTCCTCAGTTCCAGCTACTCGGGAGGCTGAGGCAGGAGGAGGGCTTGAGCTCAGGACTTCAAGGCTACACTGAGCTATGATTGTGCCATTGCACTCCAGCCTGGGCAACAGAGCAAGACCCTGTCACAAAAATAAAATATAAAAGATACACTCTGGGCCGGGCGTGATGGCTCACGCCTGTAATCCAAACACTTTGGAGGCCAAGGCAGGCGGATCACCTGAGGTCGGGAGTTCAAGACCAGCCTGACCAACATGGTGAAACCTCGTCTTTAAAAAAAAAAAAAAAAAAAAAAAATTAAGAAAACAAGTCAGAAACAGTGAAACAAAGAGACACATAGGAAAAAGCCTGGGAGGGTCCCCAACAAAGCTTCCATGCCCTCTTTTTTTTGAGACAGAGTCTGTCTCTGTTGCCCAGGCTGGAGTGCCGTGGTGTGATTTTGAGTCACGGCAGCCTCGCCTCTCAGGTTCAAGTGATTCTCCTGCCTTGGCCTCCAGAGTAGCTGGCACCGCAGGTGTCTGCCACCACACCCGACTAATTTTTTATTTTTAGAAGAGGTAGGGTTTCACCTGGCCAGGCTGGTCTTGAACTCCTGACCTCAGGTGATCTGCCCGCCTCTGCCTCTCAAGGTGCTGGGATTACAGGTGTGAGCCACCGCACCCAGCCCAGAAAAGGACTCTCCTAAAATATATAATCCCATTATCATCACCACCCTTGCAGTAATCCTTTAATAGTATCAAATAGCCTGACAAGGCCCACAGATATTTTTATAAAACTGGTTCATTCATTCAAATCGGGACTCAAATATCCCACACACAGTGATGCAACACACTTTTCTTCTCTTTTCTTTTTCTAATCTAAAATAATTTTCAACGAAAAGTTACCAGTGGGGAGTGGAATTATTAGTGGCTGCTATTTTCTTGTGGTTGTCAATGGTAATGGTGACAGTTAAAAATTTGTTTTAAAAATGTTAAATGGGGGGCCGGGCACGGTGGCTCACGTCTGTAATCCCAGCACTTTGGGAGGCCGAGGCGGGTGGACCACGAGGTCAAGAGATCGAGACCATCCTGGTCAACAAGGTGAAACCCCGTCTCTACTAAAAATACAAAAATTAGCTGGGCATGGTGGCACGCGCCTGTAGTCCCAGCTGCTCGGGAGGCTGAGGTAGGAGAATTGCTTGAACTGAGGAGGCGGAGGTTGCCGTGAGCCAAGATCGTGCCATTGCACTCCAGCCTGGGTAACAAGAGCGAAACTCCATCTCAAAATAATTAAAAAAAAAAATGTTAAATGGGGATGGGCACGGTGGTTCGTGCCTGTAATCCCAGCACTTTGAGAGGCCGAGGCGGGTGGATCCCAAGGTCAGGAGTTCGAGACCAGCCTGGCCAACACAATGAAACCCCATCTCTCCTAAAAATACAAAAATTAGCTGGTTGTGGCTGCATGTGTCTATAATCCCAGTCACTTGGGAGGCTGAGGCAGGAGAACCACTTGAACACGGGAGGCAGAGGTTGCAGTGAGCAGAGATCGCGCCATTGCACTCCAGCCTGGGCAACAAGAGGAAAACTGTCTCAAAAACAAAAAAAAAAAAAAGAAAAGAAAAGAAAAGAAAGGGAGAAGATGGGACTCACAGAGGAGGGTGAGTTCCTAGAAGATGGGGAGTGGGGGTTAGAGAGGAGATGGGGAAGGGAAGGTCCCTGGGAATCGGAGATTCTCCGTGGTAAGGCCTTAGGCAATCCTGGAGGACGTCCAGGAGGTATGGCTGGCCTTCCCTCAGGTTACTCCTACCCACCTCCCACCTCTTTGCCTCTGGGTGTACCCCCCACCCCCACCCAGAGCCACAGTAGCTACCAGAGGGACAGAACAGCTGATGCTTGTTGACCAAGGAACAGAAGTAAAGGCCATGGGAGAGGGAAGGAGGAGTGCTGGCTGGGTCCCACTGTCTCTTCTTCTCCGTGGTTGGGGGGGCTTGCTCTTATGGGGCAACCCCATCTTTCTAATCAGCCACTGGCGGCAGCGGGCAGGTGTGAGGAGGAAGAATTGAACTGCACCCCCTTGGGTTTTTGGGGGTGTCAATGTATGTTCCCACAGTATGTCTCTCCACACAGGTCTCTGTGGACCCGAGGACCCCTCGCTGGCACCCCCTCCCCGCGTTCACGTGATCCCCTGCCCCCTTTCCTCCCTCCCACCTCCTGTCCCGGCCCTCTGGGCCCCTGCTATCTTTAATTGGCCTTCGTGAAGCTGAATTCATTGAGACTCTGACAGCCGGGTAGGGTGGGGAGGGGGAGGGTCAGGCCGAAGCTCCCCCGCCTCCCTGCCTGGCTAATTTGGGGGCTCTATTGCCAAGAGGCAGCCCCCCAGCCCCCTCTCCACTCCCCTCCGCGGTTGGATTGCTTCCGCAGACAATGCTGAGAGCTCCTTGTCCTGAAGGGCCGGCAGCTGTAATTTAGTCTAATTCAGCCCAGGAGGGAGACGGCGATTACAGCTAATAAACAGACCCCTAATCAGCTCTCTCTCCCACCCCACCCCTGCCACCCAGCTCCCCTCCCCTCTGGGGAGCCCTCCCTTCCCCCAGCCAGGGGAAGGACGGAAATAATAGAACAGCCCTGCCCTCTGAGTCTCAGTTCTGTCTTCAAGAAATGGGCATCGCTTTGAATGCTGCCAGGCGACTGTGTGCCCAGCTGCACCGTGGTGGCAGGTGCAAATCAGACTACTGTGGAGACACCCCTGGCCCCATCCCTTCCTTGGCTGTCCCCTCCCTGTCTCTCTCTCTCTCTCTCTCTCTCTCTGTTTTTTGGAGAGAGTCTTGCTCTGTGGCCTAGAGTGCAGTGGTGCAATCTCGCCTCACTGCAACTTCCGCCTCCAGAGTTCAAGCAATTCATTTGCCTCAGCCTCCCAAGTAGCTGGGACTACAAGTGTGGGCCACCGTGCCCAGCTAATTTTTTTTTTTTTTTGAGATAGAGTCTCACTTTGTCACCCAGGCTATTTGTGTGCTTTTTTTAGTAGAGATGGGGTTTCAGCATATTGGCCGGGATGGTCTCAATCTCTTGACCTCATGATCCACCGGCCTTGGACTCCCAAAGTGCTGGGATTACAGGCGTGAGCGACCGAGCCTGGCCTAATTTTTGTATTTGTAGTAAAGACAGGGTTTCACCACGTTGGCCAGGCTGGTCTCAAATTCCTGAATTCAAGTGATCCACCCGCCTCGGCCTCCCAGAATACTGAGATTACACGCGTGAGCCACTGTGCCCGGCCTTAATGGTTTATATTTCTAAAACTTATTTTAGAGACAGAGTCTTGCTCTGTTGCCCAGGGAGGAGTACAGTGGCACAAACACAGCTCACTGCAGCCTTGACCTCCTGGGCTCAAAGGATCCTCCTGCCTTGGCCTCCCAAAGGCTGAGATTTCAGGTGTGAGCCATCCCTCTGGTTGATGGCTCTCTCTTTACTCCGTGGTAAGTTCAAGGTCAGGGTTTGTGGTGAGGTTGGGGGCAGTGGGTCAGGGTCCTGGCAGAACGAGGCTGGTCTGTTCCAGACTGGGTACCAGAAAGGCATTCTACCCACAGGAGTGTGGGAAGAGCTAAGAGAAACCGATCATGGGGTGCCGCCTGCAGGGCCAGCAACACCAGGGCGCCTCACCGCCCATGGCGGGCACAGGGGCTAGGGCCTGCTGGAGGGGAGCTGGGGGCCAGGCCAGGCCGTTAAGAAAAAAAAAAAAGCCAGGCGCGGTGGCTCAGGCCTGTAATCCCAGCACTTTGGGAGACCGAGGCGGGCGGATCATGAGGTCAAGAGATCGAGGATGAGACCATCCTGGTCAACATGGTGAAACCCCGTCTCTACTAAAAATACAAAAAATTAGCTGGGCACAGTGGCGCGTGCCTGTAATCCCAGCTACTCGGGAGGCTGAGGCAGGAGAATTGCCTGAACCCAGGAGGCGGAGGTTGCGGTGAGCCGAGATCATGCCATTGCACTCCAGCCTGGGTGACAAGAGCGAAACTCTGTCTCAAAAAAAAAAAAAAAAAGAGACAAGGTTTCAACATGTTGGCCAGGATGGTCTTGATCTCCTGACTTCAAGTGATCCACCTGCTTCGGCCTCCGAAAGTGCTGGGATTATAGGCGTGAGCCACAACGCCTTGCCTTTTTTTTTTTTTTTTTTTTTTTGATGAAGTTTTGCTCTTGTCACCCAGGCTGGAACACAGCGGCACGATCTCGGCTCACCGCAACCTCCGCCTCCCAGGTTCAAGCGATTCTCCTGCCTCAGCCTCCTGAGTCGCTGGGATTACAGGTGAGCACCACCACACCCGGGGAATTTTATATTTTTAGTATAGACTGGGTTTCACCATGTTGGCCAGGCTGGTCTCGATCTCCTGACTTCAAATGATCCACCCGCCTCGGCCTCCGAAAGTGCTGAGATCACAGGCCTGAGCCGCCGTGACTGGGCCCTAGGTACTTTCCTTCTTTTAATCTTTTTTTCTCTTCTCTGCAGCCCTTGCTGAAGTTTCCTGGTGTGGTTCAGCACCAGGTGGGACTGGCCCCCAACCATGCCTGCTGCGAAGGCCCGCCTGGGGACCGGAATTTATCTGCAAATACAAGGCTGTGGACTGGAGGGGGGAAGTGTCTCACTTTGAGAGGCTGAGGTCTGGGGCTGGGAGTGGGGAAGAGACGGTAGGCTAAGAGCTACGGGGGTGGGGGTGGGGAGACACCGAGTGAGGCCAGCTGTGCTTCTGCTGACACCTAGTGGAAAGATGACACTATTGTTCTTTTTTATTTTTTGAGATGGAATCTCTGTTGCCCAGGCTGGAGTACAGTGGCACGATCTCGGCTCGCGGCAGCCTCTGCCTCCCGGGTGTAAGGTTAGCCGTGAGAAACAATAGCTCCAAAGTCAGGCAAGCATGCTTTATTAACCCGCCGGGCTGCCCCAGAACAGCCGCAGGAGGCAGCCCTGAGCTTACAACACGAGGGGTTTATATGGGGGGAGAGTTTCGGGACTGAAATCATTTATCAGTTTGTAACAGGCACAGAGCTAGTTTGTTACCTTGTGACAGACTTACAATACATGATTCCGTGACTTTTGTGGTGGGAGTTTAAAAAAAGAAAACCCAGGATTTTTACAGGTATGTGTCAAACAGGAGTTTACACGTGTGGATAACAAACACTGGTTTTCCCTGTCCTCCCCTAGGCTGCCCGGATGGCTGTAATCAGGTTTTGCTTAATCGTAGCGCGTCTGGCAGCCTTGCTGTGGCACCTAGGGAGGGTTCAGGAATGCAGCTGCACAGCAGAGTGGGGGAAGGGGTCACTCAAAGGGCGGGGGTTTCTGAGGCAGCTTGTCTCCAACTCTGGGTTCAAGCGATTCTCCTGCCTCAGCCTCCTGTAGCTGGGATCACAGGTGTGCGCCACCATGCCCGGGTAATTTTTGTATTTTTAGTAGATACGGGGTTTCACCATGTTGGCCAGGCTGGTCTTGAACTCCTGACCTCAGGTGATCCACCCTCCGTGGCCTCCCAAAGTGCTGGGATTACAGGCATGAGCCACCATGCCCGACCCCAAGAAACCACTTTAAAGGAGTGTTTAGTTTGGTTTGGTTGGCTGGTTTTTGGCAGGTTAGTGAGTTCTCAGGACTTGTTGGGGTTTCTTGGGGAGGTGATATGTTCTCCCAGGTTTGCCCCCTCCACTAGGAAGTCCACCTGTATTACCTCACTTCCATCACCAACCCCCAAGCCTTTTCTCTCCTCTGGCCGGCTATGCATTTGTTCATAATTTTTTTTTCTTTTTGGAGACAGAGTTTCATTCTTCTTGCCCAGGCTGGAGTGCAATGGCGTGATCTCAGCTTACCGCAACCTCCGCCCCCAGGTTCAAGCGATTGTCCAGCCTCAGCCTCCTGAGTAGCTGGGATTACAGGCACGTGCCGCCTTACCCAGCTAATTTTGTATTTTTAGTAGACCTCAGGTGATCCGCCTTCTTCGGCCTCCCAAAGTGCTGCGATTATAGGCATGAGCCACCGCGCACAGCGTGTTCATAATTTCAACAAATGTAAGCCAGGTGCGGTGGCTCATGTCTGTTATCCCAGCACTTTGGGAGGCCAAGGCGGGTGGATCACTTGAGGTCAGGAGTTCGAGATCAGCCTGACCAGCATGGTGAAACCCCGTCTCTACTAAAAATACAAAAATTAGCTGGGCATGGTGCCTCATGCCTGTAATCGCAGCTACTCGGGAGGCTGAGGCAGGAGAATCACTTGAACCCTGGAGGCGGAGGTTGCGGTGAGCCCAGGTTGCGCCATCGTATTCCAGCCTGGGTGACAAGAGCAAAACTCTGTCTCAAACAAACACACACAAAAAGTTTCCTGAGACTTAGTGACACCATAGGAAACAAAAGAGACTAAAACAAATAAGAAAAACTACTGCCAGTGAAGCTTATAGCCCGGCTAGTGAAACGGAGAAAATAGCAAACAGATCTACAAAATGTGATTATTTCAGAGACTAAAAAGCCATTGGGAGGATATGTTTATTTTTATGTTTTTAAGATGGAGTATTGTTCTGTTACCCAGGCTGCAGTGCAGTGGCATGACCTCGGCTCACTACAACCTCCCCCTCCAAGGTTCAAGCAATTCCCCTGCCTCAGCCTCCCACGTAGCTGGGACTACAGGCGCCCACTACCACGTGTAGCTAATTTTGTATTTTTTGTAGAGACAGGGTTTCACCGTGTTGGCTAGGCTGGTCTTGAACTCTTGTCCTCAAGCTGTCAGCCTCCTAAAGTATTGAGACTGCAGGCATGAGCCACTGCACCAGCCTGGAAGGACATGTTTAAATGACAGGTACCAAGTTTGTGGGTTCCAAGGTCAGGTAGGACAGGCTACCACTCAGCCAGGCTCAGGCAGGAAGGACCCTCTGAAGAGGGAACCTTGGAACCAAGACTTGAAGGAAGGGAGGACGTGAGCCTTGGAAACACCTGGGTCCGCCAGAAAGCACAGCCCGTGCAAAGGCCCAGGGGCAGGACAGCAATTGGCGTGTTGGAGGAGCATTGAGGAGGAGCAGAGTGAGCAAGGGAAATAAAGGGAAGAAGGGAGGGCAGAGGGGATGGGGCAGGTTGTGCCAGGTCTGGTAAGACATGGGGAGGACTCGGGCTTTGACCCTGAGAGAGGTGGGAGCCATGGAGGGTTGTGGACGGAGAAGGGAAGGGATGGGATGTCACTCAGGTGCTCAAAAGCACCCTCTGGTGGCTGCTGCTGGGTGAACATACCGTGGGGATTGAGGGCGGGAGCTGGGGTCCAGGTGGGGGTGACTGTGTTGGCCCAGGTGAGTGATGCTGGAGGCTGGACCAAGGAACCACTGAGTGGGAATGCTGTGATCACATACTAGGTGCATTTTTTTTTTTTTTTTTGAGAAGGGGTGTCGCCCTGTCACCCAGGCTGGAGTGCAATAGCATGATCTCGGCTCACTGCAACCTCTGCTTCCCGGGTTCAAGCAATTCTTCTGCCTCAGCCACATGAGTAGCTGGGATTACAGGCACACACCACCATGCTGGACTAATTTTTGTATTTTTTTTTTTTTTTTTTTTTTTTGAGATGGAGTTTCGCTCTTGTTACCCAGTCTGGAGTGCAATGGTGCGATCTCGGCTCACCGCAACCTCCGCCTCCTGGGTTCAGGCAATTCTCCTGCCTCAGCCTCCCAAGTAGCTGGGACTACAGGCATACGCCACCACGCCCAGATAATTTTTGTATTTTTAGTAGAGACAGGGTTTCACTTTGTTGACCAGGATGGTCTCGATCTCTTGACCTCATGATCCACCTGCCTCGGCCTCCCAAAGTGCTGGGATTATAGGCGTGAGCCACCGCGCCCGGCCTAATTTTTGTATTTTTGTAGAGACAGAGTTTCTCCATGTTAGCCAGGATGGTCTTGAACTCCTGACCTCAGATGATCGTCCGCCTCTTCCTGCCAAAGTGCTGGGATTACAGGTGTGAACCACCACACCCGGCCAACTAGGACTTTCTGAGCAAGAAAGGGGACACTGAGGGGGCAGGGGCATAAATTGGGAATGTCCTAGCCAAAGCCAGGTATATGGTCACCTTAGCTCGAAAGAGAATTGGAGGCTGGGCATGGTGGCTCATGCCTGTAATCCCAGCACTTTGGGAGGACAGGGCCAGAGGATCACTTTAGGTCATGAGTTTGAGACCAGCCTGGCCAACATGGTGAAACCTGTCTCTGCTAAAAATACAAAAATTAGCCAGGCACGGTGGCGCACCTGTAATCCCAGCTGCTCGGGAGGTTGAGGCACCAAAACCGATTGAACACGAGAGGTGGACGTTGGAGTGAGCTGAGATTGCACCATTGCGCTGCTGCGGCCTGGGGAACTGCCGGAGACTGTCTCCAAACAAAAGAAAAAGATAATTGGAGAAGAGAAAGTGGAGCTGGAGAATGAGGACATCTCATATTCAATGGGTTTCCCTCTAAGGAGAAACAGATGTGTAAATGGGTAACATTGTGATCGAATTGTAGCAACAGGGATTTCCTGGCGTTGGAAATCCAAAAATAGGGGATTGGTTAATTAGTTGGAATTCATCAAACAATGGCTAATGCCTCTCTGTGTCATAGCTCCCCTCCTCCAAAAGGTAAGTTAGAATCCTAACCCCCTGGTTTCTAAAGAACAGGACCCTATTTGGAGATAGGGTCTTCACAAAGGCAATGAAGTTAAAATGAGGTCATTAGGGTGGACTGTCGGCTGGTAGCATGGATATCCTCATAAAAAGGGAACATGGGCTCTGAGCTGCAGCTCGCATCTGTAATCCCAGCACTTTGGGAGGCCAAGGCGGGTGGATCACCTGGGGTTAGGAGTTCGAGGCCAGCCTGGCCAACATGGTGAAACCCTGTCTCTACAAAAAATTAGCTGGGTGTGGTGGTGGGAGCCTGTAATCCCAGCTACTGGGGAGGCTGAGGCAGGAGAATTGCTTGAATCCAGGAGGTACAGGTTGCGGTGAGCCAAGATTGTGCCATTGCACTCCAGCCTGAGCGACGAGAGAGAGACTCCGTCTCAAAAAATGAAAAATAAAAATAGGCCGGGCGCGGTGGCTCACGCCTGTAATCCCAGAACTTTGGGAGGCCGAGGCGGGTGGATCACGAGGTCAAGAGATCGAGACCATCCTGGTCAACATGGTGAAACCCCGTCTCTACTAAAAATACAAAAAATTAGCTGGGCATGGTGGTGCGTGCCTGTAATCCCAGCTACTCAGGAGGCGGAGGCAGGAGAATTGCCTGAACCCAGGAGGCGGAGGTTGCGGTGAGCCGAGATCGCGCCATTGCACTCCAGTCTGGGTAACAAGAGCGAAACTCCATCTCAAAAAAAAAAATAAATAAAGTCCAGGCACGGTGGCTCACGCCTGTAATCCAAGCACTTTGGAGGCCAAGGCGGGCGTATCACCTGAGGTCGGGAGTTCAAGACCAGCCTGACCAACATGGTGAAACCCCATCTTTAAAATAAATAAATAAAAATTAAACAAAAACAAAAACAAAAAACCCGGAAGAGTACCATTATGATAGTGAGGTTTTTTTGGTTGTCGTTTTCTAAGATGGAGTCTTGCTCTGTCGCCCAGGCTGGAGTGCCATGGTATGATCTCACCTCACCACAATCTCTGCTTCCCAGGTTCAAGCAATTCTTCTGTCTCAGCCTCCCAGGTAGCTGGGATTACAGGCATCCACCACCAAGCCTGGCTAATTTTTTGTAGTTTTAGTAGAGATGAATTTTCACCAAGTTGGCCAGGCTGGTTTCAAACTCCTGACCTCAAGTGATCTGCCCGCCTCAGCATCCCAAAGTGCTAGGATTATAGGTGTGGGTCACTGTGCCTGGCCTAGAATACATTCTTAGTGTTGTGAGTTTTAATATATCTACTTTTAACGTTTCAATATGTTTTCAACAGTGTTCTGAGGGAAATAACCATTAAAATACATAAAAACAGGCCAGGCATGGTGGCTCAGCCTTGTAATCCTAGCACTTTGGGAAGCCAAGTCGGGAGGATCTCTTGAGCGCAGGAGTTTGAGATCAGCTTGGGAAAGATAGCGAGACCCCATCTCTACTAAAACTTTTAAAAATTTGCCAGGCTTGGTGGCACGCACCTGTGGCCCCAGCTATGTGGGAGGCTGTGGTGGAAGGATTCTGTGATCCCAGGGGGTCGAGGCTGCAGTGAGCTGTGATTGCACCACTGCACTCCAGCCTGAGTGACAGAGTGAGACCCTGTCTCAAAAACACCCAAAACCAAACCCCTCAAAACACATAAAAACAGGCATTAAGAGGCCTTGCAAAACTCCAAGAGTCTGGCAAATCACTACCAAAACCTGTCTCGATGGAAATTTTTGACAATTTGTTCATGATGGAGTTATTTGCCAGTAATTAATTTTTTAAGTAATATTATGGCAGGGTGCGGTGTTCAGGCCTGTAATCCCAGCACTTTGGGAGGCGGAGGTGGGCAGATCACTTGACTTCAGAGTTCAAGACCAGCCTGGCCAACATGATGAAATCCTGTCTCTACAAAAAATACAAAAATTAGCCAGGCATAGTGGCTCATGCCTGTAATCCCAGCTACTAGGGAGGTTGAGGCATGAGAATAGCTTGAACGTGGGAGGTGGAGGTTGCAGTGAGTCAAGATCGTGCCACTGCACTCCAGCCTGGACAACAGAGAGAGAGAGAGAGAGAGAGAGAGAAAGTATTGAAATATTATTTATCATGATTATTGAGAGTTTTTTGGCACCTCTTTAATTTTTGCACCTGGTACCAGTACCTTACAATGCCTTAGTCTCCTCACCCTAATCCCAGCCCTGCAGGAGCGAGCGTGTGTGGAATTTTACAGCAGTCTGATCCTAATTTCTTGCCATCATACCCCCACTCCTTCTACTGTCTCTTTAAGAAAGAGGCTGGGGGCCGGGCGCGGTGGCTCAAGCCTGTAATCCCAGCACTTTGGGAGGCCGAGGCGGGTGGATCACGAGGTCAAGAGATCGAGACCATCCTGGTCAACATGGTGAAACCCTGTCTCTACTAATACAAAAAATTAGCTGGGCATGGTGGTGCATGCCTGTAATCCCAGCTACTCAGGAGGCTGAGGCAGGAGAATTGCCTGAACCCAGGAGGTGGAGGTTGCAGTGAGCCGAGATCGCGCCATTGCACTCCAGCCTGGGTAACAAGAGCGAAACTCCGTCTCAAAAAAAAAAAAAAAAAAAAAGAAAGAAAGAAAGAGGCTGGTCATGGTGGCAAAATCCTGTAATCCCAGCACTCTGGGAGACTGAGGCAGGCGGATCTCCAGGTCAGGAGTTCAAGACCAGCCTGATCAACATGGAGAACCCCTGTGTCTACTAAAAATACAAAATTAGCTGATCATGATGGCACATGTCTGTAATCACAGCTACTCGGGAGGCTGAGGCAGGAGGATCACTTGAACCTGGGAGGTGGAGGTCCGGCCTGAGAAAGCTCTTTTACAGAGTAGTTGGGGTTGGGTGCGCTGGCTCACGACTGTAATCCCAGCACTTTGGGAGGCTGAGGTGGCCAGATCATGTTTGGTCACAAGTTCGAGACCAGCCTAAACAACATAGTGTAGGCCCTTCTATAAGTCACCGTCTCTACCAGGCACATTAAAAAAAATTTAGCCAGGCGAGGTGGTCCCTGCCTGTGGTCAGGGCATTCCAGGGGCTTAAGTGGGAGGATTGCTTGAGCCCAAGGAGTTGGAGGCTGGAGTGAGGGATGATCGTACCACTGCACTCCAGCCTAGGCAGCAGAACGAGACTCTCTCTCAAAAAAAAAAAAAAAAAAAAAGAGTAGTTTGATGATCTAAAGCAAAATGGCGAATATCAAATATCAAGTACAGATTTTATCTATGAGATGAACTAAGAAAGAGTTCATTTGACCCCTGGATGGGTTTCTGGGCCATTTGACTTGCATTGTTTTAAATGGAGGGTGGACTGATGATAAAGTAAGAAGTGTGTGTGTGTGTGTGTGTGTGTGTGTGTGTGTGTGTGTGAAAGGGTGTCTACTGGATTTCTTTTTGTCTTCCATACTTTCCTTCTTTCGATCTCTACTGTCTCAAGTACAATAACAGCTATTCAGGAAGAGCCGATATTACTTGGCTGACAGCAGCAAAACTGTTTCTTTGCCACACTGGAATGTAACAATCTCTCCAGTATTATCTCTATGTGAGAGTTCAAAGAATTATAGTCTTTACTGGTTTCCGTAGTGTAGCGGTCATCACGTTCGCCTCACACGCGAAAGGTCCCCGGTTCGATCCCAGGCGGAAACACTGGTGCTCTTTTCCCTAATGGAAGAATGTTATTTTCAGGTTTCACCGAACCAGCAATTCTGGTTCCCTTCTTTCTCTTCCACCTTCCTACTGCCTTTTAGAAATTTTTATGGTATTTGGAAAGTGATTTCAAAATAAATTTAGGCCGGGCCTGGTAGCTCACGCCTGTAATCCCAGCACTTTGGGAGGCCGAGGAGGTGGATCACCTGAGGTCAGGAGTTTGAGACCAGCCTAGCCAACATGGTGAAACCCCATCTCTGCTGAAAATACAAAAATTAGACAGGCGCGCTTGTAATTCCAGCTACTTGGGAGGATGAGGCAGGAGAATCTCTTGAACATTCGAACTGGAGGTTGCTGTGAGCCGAGATCGCGCCACTGCGGTACAGCTTGGGCGACAGAGAGAGACTCCGTCTCAAAAACAAACGAACAAATACAAAAAATAAAAATTGCAAACTGATGAAAACCATGCGTTGGCCGGGAATCGAACCCGGGTCAACTGCTTGGAAGGCAGCTATGCTAACCACTATACCACCAACGCCACGACGGAAAAAAAGCACTTCTCCGTATATCCTTAATAGGGGGAATCACGTGCTTGGCTGAGCGATACCAAATCACACGGGGGTGTTTTTCCCTACCGCACCGGAAGATGTCGCTCTTGGGCATTCTGCGCCGTACGCCGCCAGCGCCACTCCGCGAGGTCACCCCTAACGCCGCGGACGTCTTGGTACGTGCCTGGAGGTGTCCAATCCCAGGCCGCCGCCTGGGCCGCTCAACTTCCGGGTCAAAGGGGCCTCAGCCGGCGGGTCCCCCGTGTCCGCCACCGCTGTCGTCCCCCACGCCCGCCACTTCCGGGGCCGCAGTCCTGGGCATGGAGCCGCGAGCGTGAAGCGCCGCTGGCCCCGGGACGCCCTGCCCAGCCCGGCCGCCACCCCGCGCCCCGGTGAGCATCGCCCGCGCGCGTCGTCCCGCCCCGGCCGCGAACCTGAACCCGCCATTGACCGGCCCCGCCTCGGCTCTGACCCTGCACTCGCCATTGCCCGGCCTCCTCGCACCCTGGCGCCGTCATGCACCAGTCCCTGGGTCCCTCCGGCCCCCTGCCTCGTTTCCCCTCCGCCCTGGGCCCCCCTCCACTTTCTTTCCCTCCTGGATTCCTGCGCTGGCCAGGCCACCTCCTAGTTTCTCCCCTTCCCGGCCTGGCCTCCCACCCATCCCGTTGCTGCCCAGGCTACCCGGCTCTGACCCCTTCCGGGGGTGACCGCACCCAAGAACGCCCTCGCTGCTGCAGATCTTGACACCCTGTCCCCTTCCGTGCAGGCTCTGGAGTTCCCGGTCTCCCTCTCCCCATGCAAACGCTATATGTGCACAGAGGCCACTTCCCTGGACCTGCATCCTGTCATCACCCCTTTACCCCTTCCCCCCACCTTCGCCCCAAGGCTTGGTCTCCCTCGACCCAGTCCTGATCCTCAGCCCCACTTGATCCCTCTATTAAGGTCATCCAGAGACCGGTTTTCCTGCCGAGGCGTTAGTGGTGTGGTTAGCATAGCTGCCTTCCAAGGGGCCGGCCCACAGGGTCCAGCCCCCTTCTCTCAGCCTCCCTTAGCCGCCCACCTTCTTCCCACTCAGCCTTAGGCCAGCCCTGACACTTCCCTATCCAGGCTGCCTCTGAGCTATTGAAAGTGGGCTATGCCCTTCGCCTCCACCCCCTGATCTTTCCCTGGGGCTCCCTGAGGAAGTCACTTGCCTCCTCAGCAAGAACCAACCTGCTTTCGAGTAGCTGGGACTAAAGCCCAGGAGGTGTGGACTGTAGGCACCAATCCCTGCATTCCTCGTCTGGGTCCCGGGGGAATCGGCGCCCGTGGGATGGCTTCTCTCCCAGATTCTGTCCAGGGCATGGAGGCAGTGCTGCAGGGCTTCCAGGCAGAGCTAGAATCTAGCCAGGTAGAATCAGATCTGGCAGTCTGCAGCTTCTGAGTGAAGGGGAGACTGAACGGCTGGCCAGTGCTTCCATTAACCTGTCACCTTCATGACACATTTATCCTATCAAGGTCTGTGTCCCACGCCTGCAGCTGGAATGGAGGCTCTCTGGACCCTTTAAAAGGTCAGTTGTGCTGGGGTTTGGCAGCCAGGAAGGCTGGGGTGGGGGCTGGTGGGATTCCTTTGCCTGCTGTAGAATATAGAGATTGGCAGGAAATGGTTTTTTGTGGCTCTGGGTCGTTGTCTTCTCCAGGGCAGTGGCTGCAACTTTCTGTGCACTCGCCGAAGGCTTTTATTTTTACCCCTGTACCCCTCTAGCTGCCCCTGGGAGGAACTTTCTGAAGGGTTCTGGGATAGAAAGGGGAGAGTGCTGATTTCATCAGGATGTGGTGGAGGGGTGGCTGTATCCCCTACGCTGCCTGACCTGATCAGTAAATGGTGAGGATTCTGGTTCCGTGGCCCCAGGCGTAGATACTGTCATCCCGTGTTCTCGATGGGGAAGTGGAAACTCGGAGAGGTTCAGTGACTGCCCCAGAAGTAGCAGAGTTAGGATTTGAACCCCTCTCTCTGACACCAGAGCCCACGCTTTTCACCACTGGACTGAGAGTGCAGCCAGTGTTGCTTCGTGGTAACTTTACACTTAACCTCTTCCATTAGATGTGAGACAGTCTCAGTCTGTCGCTCAGGCTGGAGTAAGTACAGTGGCGCGATCTCAGCTCACTGCAACCTCTACCTTCTTGGTTCAAGTGATTCACCTGCTTCAGCCTCCTGAATAGCTGGGATTACAGGCTTGCACCACCACGCCCGGCTAATTTTTGTATTTTTAGTAGAGACATGATTTTACCATGTTGGCCAGGCTGGTCTTGAACTCCTGACCTCAGGTGATCCACCCGCCTCTGCCTCCCACAGTGCTGGGATTACAGGCGTGAGCCACGGCGCCCAGCTGGCCCTTTCTTCTTTAAGCCTTTGAGGAACTGCCTGTCATGGGACCTGGCTTACCTGAGAAGGTATTTGGGTGTCAACCACACAAGGGGTCCCTTTGACTTTAGACAGCATCCAGGAAAGGACAGCGGCTCATTCAACCTGAAATGCTTTTCGAGGGCCAGGCACTGTCTGGGCTCAGGCAGTCTGCTGGGACCAGGATAGATGTGGCCTGCCCTGTAGAGCTGACCTTCCAGTGCTGAGTGCCGCCTCACTCACAGCAGGGTTTCTCAGCCTCGGCACTGTGACATTTAGGGTTGGCATGGTAGAGGGTTGAACAGCATCCTTGGTCTCCACCGGCCACGTGCCTTCCTGCACCGTCCCAGTCATGGTAACCAAAACTGTCCCCTAAAGGGGCCAGTTATCCCCAGGCGAGGCCCCCTGGGTTAGGGGATACCGTGGACCCCCAAGAGACTCTGTGTCCCCTGATCCTCTGCTCAGGTCCCAGGAGGCTGCACACATTGAAATCCCTACCCTGAGTGGGGAGAAAGGAGGTGAATCCCAGGAGCTGGGGGTTCCCCTGGTTTAGAATGCTGATCCCATGGGAAGTTTATCCCGGTATTAATATGAGTGTAGGAGCTGAACTCAGGTTTCTTCCCACATAATGGATGCAGGGGTCTCCGGCTTGACACTGCTGAAATTTGGGGTGGATCTTTCTTTTTTTTTTTTTGAGACGGAGTTTCGCTCTTGTTACCCAGGCTGGAGTGCAATGGCGCGATCTTGGCTCACTGCAACCTCCGCCTCCTGCGTTCAGGCAATTCTCCTGCCTCACCCTCCTGAGTAGCTGGGATTACAGGCACGCGCCACCATGCCCAGCTAATTTTTTGTAGTTTTAGTAGAGACGGGGTTTCACCATGTTGACCAGGATGGTCTCGATCTCTTGACCTCGTGATCCACCCGCCTCAGCCCCCCAAAGTGCTGGGATTACAGGCTTGAGCCACCGCGCCCGGCCACTGGGGTGGATCTTTCTTTAGTTCTTTCTCTGAAGAACTCTCTCTAGGGTGGGTCATCCTGGGCACTGTGGGGTGCTAAGCTGCATCCCTGGGCTCCACCCACTCCATGCCAGGGGCACCCAAAGTTGTAACAGCCATAAACATCTCCAGACATCACCCAGTGTCCCCTGTGGGGGAGGGGCGAATCATCCCCAGTTGAGAACCGCTCTCCCAGGGGAAGGGGAGCACAAGAATGATGGTCCAGGCCATCTTCGCGTCTGGGTGTAGTGATGGGGCAGTCAGGTGGCATCTTCAGATGGGCGCTCAGGAAAGACCTCTGAAGAGGTGATATCAGGACCCACAGGGTAAGAAGGAGCAAGTCCTATCCAAAGCAGGGAACTGGCATTTCAGGCTGAGGGGCGTGCCGTGCAGACCGCAGTGTGCTGGGAAGGAGGGTGTGTTGAGGGACCAGAAGGAGGCTAATGAAGCCGGAGGTCACAGTCAAGGGCAAAGCGAGAAGCCAAGGTCACCAGGGCCATCAGGAAGCATCCACAGTGAGGAATTTTGGATTCTTCTGTTTCCAGCAGGTGCCCTGGGGTGGTTTCCCCGGACTCACTTGAAATTCCCAGGGAATTTCACAGAAACCTCCTGTTGAGAAAGATTCGAGTCTGTCCAATGCCGCAGAGCCTGAAGCATCCATCATCCCTTCACAATGCGCTTGGCCTCAGGGTGCTCCTTGGAGGCTTGGAGGGCGGCCTGGAGACATGGGGAGGGGGTGACAGGGGCAGGAGAACCCACTCCCCACCTGCCCAGGTGGCAGCCCTGTGGTCTCTCTTCCCGCTCGCCCGCAGGCACCCCTGCCCTCCTGAGGTCAGCTGAGCAGTTAATGCGGAAGGTTAAGAAGCTACGCCTGGACAAGGAGAACACCGGAAGTTGGAGAAGGTGAGGCCGGCCTTGGAGGCCCTGATGAGTGGGGACGTGGCCCAGCTTCCGGAATTCCCCAGTGAACTGAGCTCTGGAAGGCCCCTTCTGTCCCTCTCCCCTGGCTTCCCCCGCACTTCGCCATGTCCCCAAGGCTGTCCTGGTTATTTGAAGCGAGGAGGCGGCATGTCCTTGCGCGGGGTCTCCCCTCAGCACTGTGGACGTTGGGGCTGTAGTGTTCTCTGGGGCGGGGCTGTCCTGGGCACCGCAGGGTGCTAGGCAGCGTCCCTGGCCCCCACCCACTCCATGCCAGGAGCTCCCTCAATTGGGACAACCACCAGTGTCTCCAGATATCACCAAGTGTTTGCTGGGGGCAGAATCACTGCTGGGTGAGAACCACTGACCTCACTGGAAGCATGTGGGTTTTGGGGTCCAAGGGATTGGGGTTCCACTCCCCTTTCTCGCGGGGTGACGTTGGACAGGACATTCAGCCTCACTGAGCTTATTTGAGGAAGACCTCAGAACTGAAGCGCTCTCCTGGAGTCAGCTGCGGATCGAATGCAGTTAGACACGCAGCCCCGGGGCAGTCAGCAAACTCCACGTCTCAAGCCCTGGCAGGAGATGAACAGGCGGCAGGAATTCCTCAACCCTGCGGACATAACTCAGTATAGGGTTTCGGTTTGTTTGTTTGTTTTTTGAGACGGAGTCTCGCTCTGTCGCCAGGCTCAAGTGCAGTGACTTCGATCTTGGCTCACTGCAACCTCCGCCCCCGGGTTCAAGTGATTCTTGTGCCTCAGCCTCCCAAGTAGCTGGGATTGCAGGCACCTGCCACCATACCCAGCTAATTTTTGTATTTTTAGTAGAGACGGGTTTCTCCATGTTGGCCAGGCTGGTCTCGATCTTCTGACCTTGTGATCCGCCTGCCTCGCCTCCCAAAGTACTGGGATTAGAGGTGTGAGCCACCGCGCCCGGCCAGTTTCTAATACTCTAAGGCGCGTTTGCTTTGACAGAGCACACGCAGTCGGGAAGGGAATGGAAGAACGACCTGGGGAGACAGGGATGGTATGAAGGGCTCTGACTTCCCTGGCCGTGGGCTCTAAAACCGGGCAGTCCTGGTATCTGGCGGGCACATGCCTTAGGGATCCGTTACCGAAGGTGATCCGTGTCCCTTCCCTGTACACCCTTAGTGTCCCTTCTGGGCACAGGCTGCAGAGTGACTCTGTATAGGTTGCTCATCAAAGCTAAAGACCTGGACAGTGCTGGGGGCAGTTTGGGTGGCACAGAGGATGGCGTGCTATTTCCCCGGCAGCCCTTGCTTGCGGGGGCACTTGCCTGGCCCGGGCTAGCTGCCTGAAGTCCACTTTGAGGCATTTCCCCATCCAGTGCATGGGTAGGACCCTGCCTCCCCACTGCCATCTGCCCCTTGCCCCATGTCAGCCAGTGGCTTCTGACTTTCTTTCTGTCTTACCACCTTGTGGTCTGCCTGAACTCAGAACCGCAGTTAGCATTGAGAATCTGCTTCCTTCTAGGCGTTTGAATACTTCCCCCAACTCTGACTACTTCCCCCAACCCCTGCCTGCCACCGAAGCATCAGCTCAGACGCTGAGATCACAGCGCTTTGGAGCTGGGCGCCGTGGTTCCACCCCCTCATCCCAGCTATTTGCTAGGTTGAGATGGGAGGATTGCTGGAGCCCAGGGATTTGAGACCAGCCTGGGCAATATAGCTAGACCCATCTCTCTCTCTCTTTTTTTTTTTGAGATGGAGTTTCATTCTTGTTGCCCAGGCTGGAGTGCAGTGGTATGATCTCGGCTCACCACACCGTCGGCCTCCTGGGTACAAGCGATTCTCCTGCCTCAGCCTCCCGAGTAGCTGGGATTACAGGCGTGCATCACCACGCTTGGCTGATTTTTTGTATTTTTAGTAGAGAAAGGGTTGCTCCATATTGGTCAGGCTGGTCTCGAACTCCCGACCTCCAGTGACCCGCCAGCCTCGGCCTCCCAAAGGGCCAGGATTATAGGCGTGAGCCACCGCACCCGGCAAGACCCCATCTCTTAAAAAAAAAAAAAAAAGAAAAATTAAAAAAGGACATCCCAGATCTGCCACCCGGCCGTGACAGAGACCATGCCAGGAGGTCTGGAGCTGTTTGCTGGCGGCCTCACAGGCCGCACAGGCACCTAGCTGATTGGCTGAAGGAAGGCGTAGGTAGGCTTGAGTTAGTGGCCTGGAATCCACTTTCATCTCTGCAGCTGTGTAAACTCTTGACTCCCCTGAGCCGCAGCATAGGGTGGTGCTAGGTGGAGAAGGCTCTGCACAGGCTCGCCTCCCTCCCTCACTTGCACCAGCCTCTCTGCAATCCGGGCTTTGCCTCCAGGTAGAAGAGAGGTGAACGCAGAGGGCCAGGCTCTGGCACCGAGCTTCGGCCTGTCCGGAGCCTCAAGCTAGAGTCTAGCCACCGCCGGAAGATTCCTGGAAGTTCCTGCCGATGTTTCATTTCATTTCTCATCTCCGGGATCGAATTTTTGCTTCTTGGGCTATCTGTGGTGATCAGAGGCAAGATGGGTTTTGTTATTGTTCTTTGCTATGGAAATAAGCCACGTGGGTCTGCAAGCGCTTCCGGCCAGGCTCTCAGCTCATGGGTGGCTCTAAAGGTCACATTTTTTTTTCCTTTGCTGCCATGAGCCAGGCTTGAATTGGGGCAGCACAGCATAGAGGGGTGCCTGGGCCACTGAGAGGAGCCCCCAGGCTCAGTTTTCTGGGCCTGTTGCCAGCAGTGGTCGGGGCTGTGTGGGTTCTTTTTTTTTTTTCTTAACACACAACTTTGCTGAGATGTGTGGGTTCTTGGGCGTTCAGGCGGTCCTGGTCCCAGCCCCTGCCTAACACTGCTGGTGGCTCCCTGCTGCCTTGGAGGGGAACCGCCTGAGGTTCCCCTCAGGCGTGACCTGAGAGCCCCGTAAGTGCTGTGACCTGAGAGCCCCGTAAGTGCTGATGTCCTTTGGTTCGTGTCTTCATTTCAGTCCTGTGCGTGACCTGAGAGCCCCGTAAGTGCTGATGTCCTTTGGTTCGTGTCTTCATTTCAGTCTCAGGAGGAGGTGAACTAATGAACCGTGCTCCTTCTGGCTGGAGGGCAGGACACGCTGGCCCTGCCTGGATGGGGTAGATGAAACAGGAAGCATCTTCCCCTGTCCTTTCTTTGGGGCCAGCGTTGGAGAAGCGCCTTTGGAAATCAGCCCACAGCCGTACTACTCAGAAGCTGCCTTCCCACGGGCCCCCTGCCCCATGGGCCTTTTGTACGTCCCAGGCTGAGGCGGTCTCTGCTCTCCTTGGCTTCTGGGACCTTCCCATAGGACATGGCTGTCTCTCAGAGCACGGCACATGAAGCTCTCTGGGCTGCACTGTGGCTTGTCCTGCTACAATCGCTGAGCTTGTCACATAGCAGCTCAGGGGGAGGCCAGGGGCCGGGCGGCCTCCACCAAACCCCTTTTGCTCATCCACTCGGCTTTGATTGGGAGCGAGTTCCAGTGCCCTCCTAGCCTCAATTTCCCCACCTGTAGAATGGACTGTCACAAGCCCAGGTGGGGTGATGATTGCAGGGCCTGATCTTTCGAATGCGCTTAGTGACATGCTTGTGGCTCTTTCTTCCTTCCCTCTCAGAGCGGGCTGGGGTCCTTTCTCTGGCAGTGGTCACCCTGTGGAGTCTCCCCTTGGCAAGAGGCAGAGTCTTGCAGGAACTGGCACGCTGCAGAGTCAAGGTGGCCGGCTCATCTGTGCCGTTGACTTCTCTAACACCCGGTCCCTGCTGTCCACTCCCGCGGGTCTTCCCACTTCCTCCAAGCGAGCAGCGACTTCCCCGAGCCAAGCTGTTGGTCCCGGAGGACTGGCCTTCCATTAAGGTCATCAGTCACCCGGAGCCCTCAGAGGGAAGCGAGACCAGCCCCATTGCCACCCTTTCTAAACCACTGGCTCTCGCAGAACTGGGTCATCGCAGCTATGTTTAGATTTCTGTAAAACAAATATTTGCCTGGCCAGTCCAGGCAGGTCGGGGAGTGTGCTAAGTGGCAGGAGTGAAAGTTGGGATGGTGGGCGCCATGACACAGCAGTGGCCGCTCTCAGTGGCTCCTCTGTGCACCCGGCACGTCCCGAGTGGGAGGAGCAGGTGGGATGCTGTTTGGGGAAGGGTGTGCACACTCGCCCTCTCACCTGCGTCTCCCACATCCGCGAGGCTCTGGCACTTCCAGTGACGGACAGGTGTCTCCCTGGCTGGATATTGAGCCAACAGCACAGGTGACCGGGATGGCTTTTCATTCCTTAACGCCCTAGCCTCTCCTGAGACCCAGCGTGTCTCCCAGCGGGCTCAGTGAAAGAGAGTCATTCCACAGTGCTCCGTAGAGTACCTGCCACGTGCCAGGCACCGCCTGAGGTTCTGGAAGCACAGCTAGGAATGGGACAGACGTGGGGGAGTGGGGGAGGCAAGGGTCCCATGAATAACCACTGTGAGGAAGGTGGGGGGAGGGGGACAGCCAGGTGGCGTGTGAAAGATGACTAGAGAGACCAGCTTCAGCGTGGATGGTTGTGAAAGGTTTCTGAGGTCCTGCCGAATATTTTAAGCTGAGATCTGATTAGAAGTTGGTCAAGCAGGCCGGGTGTGGTGGCTCACAGCTGTAATCTCAGCACTTCGGGAGGCTGAGGCACGTGGATTACTTGAGGTCAGGAGTTCGAGAGCAGCCTGGCCAACATAGTGAAACCCTGTCTCTACTAAAAATACAAAAAAAGTAGCTGGGCGTGGTGGTGGGTGCCTGTAATCCCAGCTACTGGGGAGGCTGAGGCGTGAGAATCTCTTGAACTTGGGAGGCAGAGGCTGCAGTGATCCACAGTCACACCACTGCACTCCAGCCTGGGTGACAGAGTAAGACTCTGTCTCAAAAACAACAACAGAAAAGTATATATATGTTAAAGAAGTTAAGCAAAGTGAGGAAAAATGTGCTCGAAGCAGGAGGGCCAGCATGTGTGGAGGCCCTGCGCTGGAAAGGAATCTGGCCTGTTTGAGGAGCTGGGTGAAGGTTGGTTTGGCTGGGGCACGGGGACAAGGAGGATGATATTCAGGGGCCTGGCAGAGGTTGACAGCAGACTTGAGGTAGTGGTGAGGACTGGTTTTGTCACAGGGGCTGTGGGAAACCAGGAAGGGATTTAAGTGATGGGGTCTCGGCAGTAGCTGTGGAACGTCCTGGTGGGAGGCGGTTTCAGTCATTCAGCCAGAGCCCAGCATGGTGGCTCACACCTGTAATCCCAGCAACTTGGGAGGCTGACGCAGGAGGATTGCTTGAGGCCAGGAGTTCAAGACCAGCCTGGGCAACATAGTTGAGATCCTCATCTCCAAAAAAAAGAGTTTTTAACTTTTTTTTTTTTTAAGATGGGTTTTTACCATGTTGGCCAGGCTGGTCTCGAACTCCTGACCTCAAGTGATCCACCCACCTCAGCCTCCCAAAGTGCTGGGATTACAGGCGTGAGCTACCACGCCTGGCAGAAAGTTTTTAAAAATCATTCATTCAGCTAGGTACTGTGGCTCATGCCTGTAATCCCAGCACTTTGGGAGGCTGAGGCGGGTGGATCATGAGGTCAGGAGATGGAGACCATCCTAACCGGTAAAACCCCGTCTCTACTAAAAATACAAAAAGCTAGCTGGGTGTGGTGGTGCGTGCCTGTAACCCCAGCTACTCAGGAGACTGAGGCAGGAGAATCGCTTGAACCCAGGAGGCGGAGGTTGCAGTGAGCCGAGATCTCACCACTGTTCCAGCCTGGGCGACAGAGAGAGACTCCTTCTCAAAAAAAAAAAAAAAAAAAAAATCATTCATTGGAGAGGTGATGGTGGCTTGGGTCTTAGCAGCATTAGTGACATGAAGAGAAGGGGACTACCCCAAGAAGTGTTTAGGGGGCGGGGAGGGTGGCACAGGTGCAGCTCGCCTGGAAGAACCTGAGTGTCTCGCATGGGGCAGCGTGGGGGCAGCTTGCGGGTAGCCCCGTTCTCCCTTCTCATGGTCTTTGCTTCATCCCTGCAGCTTCTCGCTGAATTCTGAGGGGGCTGAGAGGATGGCCACCACTGGGACCCCAGCGGCTGACCGGGGCGACGCAGCCGCCACGGATGACCCAGCCGCCCGCTTCCACGTGCAGAAGCACTCGTGGGACGGGCTCCGGAGCATCATCCACGGCAGCCGCAAGTACTCGGGCCTCATCGTCAACAAGGCGCCCCACGACTTCCAGTTCGTGCAGAAGACGGACGAGTCTGGACCTCACTCCCACCGCCTCTACTACCTGGGTAAGCTGGGCCCTGCAGGCCGCCTAGGCGGGGGCAGCGTCTGGGGCCGCGGTTCCCGGGTCCTTTCTGTTCCCAGAGGTCTGTAGGAGTTGGAAGATCTGCTTGGGTGGCCAGGCCCTCGGCGTGCTGTCCTTCAAGGCTCAGCCACAGATGGCTCTGACTACAGGGAAGGACCGCTGCGGGCTGGGAGGGGACGTCCCCGAAGCGTCAGCTGTGCAGGGAGCTGTGCACAGGGCAGCCCCGCTGCTCCGTGTGGCCGGGATGCTGTGGCTGAAGCTGGCCCGGTGGCTCTGAGCCCGGAGATTGTTTCCAGTGCTAGTCAGCCGGGTCCACCCCCTGAGTCACTTCCCAGCCACCTGGTCCGGGCTGGGTGGGGCTCGTGACGAACAGGACTGGGCTGAACCATTCCCGGAGGGAGTAGGGAGTAATTCCAGGATGAGCTCGACGCGGAGGTGCGTCATACAGGGTCCTGAGGCTCCGGGAAAGCCGCCCAGATGGTGGAACCGGGTCTGCCGCGAGTGACACACAGGGCAGCTTGCCACGTACCTGCAGCCCCTGCTGCAGGCCCTGGGTCGTCACTTCCTCCCCTGGGCACGTGCCTGCACGCGGCTCCTTCTGCATCGTCCGCAGTGCCTCGTGGGATTGGGCTCCCCTGCACCACGAGCGCCGTCAGAGCCTGGGTTAGACTGCACGTCCTCCAGTAGCCTCTGCGGCCACTGCGGGCCTGGCTCCCGTGAGGTGGGCCGTGGATATCTTGACACTGCCCGCTGCTCGCAGAGACCTTAAGAGCTGGGAGGAAGGACACCTTGGAGAGATCAGGCGGGCCCATGTCTTTGAAAGCAGTGTGACACACAACTGGGAACCAAAGGCAGAGCCTCTCCCACTTGGCACCATGGGCATTGGACCTGGATCGTTGTTTGGGGTGGGGTCGTCGTGGGCACCGCAGGGTCCTGAGAAGTGTCCCCGACCTCCACCCACTTCATCCCAGGAGCAGCCACATCCCAGTGGTGACAACCACAGATGTCCTCCAGACATGGCCAAGTATTCCCTGGGGGTGGGTGGCTCCAGGATGCTTGTCCAGGCTGGCACACTCATCCCTGGGACTCACAGAAGAGCCCTCAGCCCCTGAGCCCAGGCCCGTGTGTGCTGCGGCCCCCAGCCAGCGCTGGAACCAGTAAATGGGCATCATCCTCTGCTGGAGGCTGAGCACATGCTCACAGCGGTGACTGAGGTGGACACCAGGTGGTCACCCTCTTCCCGCCGTCAGCGCAGGCCCTCTCCACAGACGGGCTGTGTGGAAATCAGATACTGGTTTGGCAAACAAAGAATTTAAAAGGAATAATCATCCGAAACTGGGATCGGCAGGTGACAGCCGTCTTCAGAAATCAAGTTTTCCTGGTCCCCTTTAGTTTCCTGACGTTTTTGACTGTTCCCAAGCTGGGCAGGAGAGTCACCGTGACAGAGATCATATGGCCCATGTGGCCGAAAATATTTACCGTCTTTCTTTTATTTCTTATTTTTTTTAGAGATGGGGTCTCACTCCATTGCCCATGCTGGGAGTGCTGTGGTGCCATCACAGCTCGCTGCAGCCTGGAACTCCCTGGCTCAGGTGATCCCGCTGAACTCAGCCTCCCAGGTAGCTGGGACTATAGGCATGTGCCACCATGCCCAGACCATTTTTTGTATTTTTTGTAGAGATGAGGTTTTGCCGTGTTGCCCGGGCTGCTCTTGAACGCCTAGGCTCAAGTGATCCTCCTACCTCAGCCTTCCAAAATGCTAGGGTTTCAGGTATGAGCCACTGCACCCGGCTTTTCTGGCCCTTTAAGAATGCTGGCCAATTCTAGGAGAAATTGGACTGGAATGCCTTGAGTTTCAGTTACCTGAGAGAGCTTGTCTGCCACGACCACAAGTGTCCAGACCAAGGCTGCCATGGGCCGCTGCCTCTCTTTTTCATCCTGCAGTTCCGTGGCCTCATGGGCCCCTCGTGCATGTCCACGGTCTCAGGCCACTTGCTCCCATTGGGGTTGCTGTCCTGGTCAGGGTGCTTGGAGGAGCTTTCTGTGGCTGCCATTGTGATGAATGGTGTCCGAGTTAGTGCCATACAGCAACAGAAAGTGATTCTCTTACAGTTCTGGAGGGCAGAAGTCCAAGATCAAGGTATCATCAGGGTCACGCTCCCTCCAGAGCCTCCAGAGGAGAACCAGCCCTGGCCTCTTCTAGCTTCTGGTGGCAGCCGGCATCCCTTGGCTTGCGGCCACAACATTGGAACCGCTGCCTTGATGGTCACACAGCCCCTTTCTCCTCCTCCTCTTCTGTCTGAAATTTTCCTCTGCCTCCTTTTTTTGGTTGTTTCGTTTTGAGATGGAGTCTCTGTCACCCAGGCTGGGGTGCAAGTGGTGCGATCTCGGCTCACTGCAACTTCCGCCTCCCAAGTTGAAGCGATTCTCTTGCCTCAGCCTCCCAAGTAGCTGGGATTACAGGCGTCTGCCACCACACCCAGCTAATTTCTGTATTTTTAGTAGAAGTGGGGCTTTGCCACATTGGCCAGGCTGATCTCAAACTCCTGTCCTCAGGTGATCCGCCTGCCTGAGCCTCCCAAAGTGCTCAGATTACGGGCATGAGCCACTGGGCCTGACCTGCCTCCCTGTGATAAGGACTCATGATGCCATCGGGCTCACTTGGGTAATCCAGGATCATCTCCCCAGCTCAGGAGCCTTCACTTAATCCCAGCTGCACAGGCCTGTCTCTCTATATAAGGTCGCCTCACACCCAAGCTCCAGGATGTGGACACCTCTCTGTCAGGGCCATCATTCAAGTCTCCATGAAGATGCTAAAAGGGACAGAAACTCTCCAAGCTAGCTGAGCCACGAAGCACCCCTTGGAGTAAAGGGAGGGGGCGTCTTATGGAACCCAAGAGCAGAAATTCCCGAGGACCTCAGGAAGCAGTGCCTGGGAACTGCAGTCTTCCAGAAACCAGGCATCTGTCCGTGTGTACCTCTCCATGGATCCACCCCACCTCTCTGCTCACCTGCCCTCCGCAACCCCTCCACGGCCCCCAGGATTCCTTGCCTCAGGTTCTAGCCACCAGCAGAAACAGAGGAGCTTTCTCCAAGTTTCCAGGACAAGGAATCGGATTGACTTTGCATAGATGAGATTGTGGGGTCGTCTGCGGCTTGTGTGTGCGCGTGGAGCTGGGGCCGGCAGGTCTCACAGTATACAGGAGGTGCTGAGGGCCCACCCTAGTGGGCATGAACTTGGCAGAGACCCCAGAATGTACCTAGAGCAGCTCAGACATCAGACTATCCCTTTTGGGGTGACATTCACCCTTCAACTAATCCAGTCTGTCACTTAGCACACATCACATCACATCCAGATTCTTGGAGCAGGCCTCCCTACAGCCCCTGAGTAATAACACTTCTTAGCACTAGCCAGTGTCCAGACTCCAAGGCCAGGCCTGGCCTGCTGCCCAAAGCATAGGACTCGTCCCCTCTGCTCCCTCTGGGGACCTGTGTCCTCAGCAGGCACCAGGTTTGTTGTGGGGCATGTGGAGCTAATCACTGGGGCCCTCCTGCAGGGCTCTTTCGGATCCACATGGTAAAGCCCCCAGTGTCCAGCTAGCGGGACCAGCGGGGAAACGTGCAGTTCCTGCTCCCGGTAAGGTAGGCTGGGGCCGGCTGAGGTTCCAGGCCTGAGACTGCAGCATTGGATACGCCCCTGTCCCATGCAGATCGGCCTCTCCCGGCTGCAAACAGTGACTTCTGTGGCTGGAGGAGGCCACAGGGTTCCAGGCAGCTCTGGAACTCCCTCAGAGGGAAAGCAGGAATTCTTGTCTCCCGGCACTCCAGGCCAAGATCCAGGGGAGAGCCCCAGCCCTGTGTGGATCACAGTCCCCCGCCGGGCCAGCCACTGGGGCCACAGTGCACGGTGATGGGAAGTGGTGTTTGCACAGGCCTGGGTCACCAGGGCGTGGGTGGATGGCAGGTTGGCAGCAGGCGTGTTTGCAGGGGCAGAGCTGGTGAGGGAAGTCCGAGGAGGGACGGGTCAGTAGAAATCCACAGCTCTTGGCAGTCATCTCCAGCCCTTACCTCAAAGGCCAGTTGTCACCATCATGGTGCCACCAGCAGCTTGCCCGAGGAATGTGCTGGCAGGGGCCATTTGGTGATCACTGATTAATCAGCCTGGAGGGAGGTGGCCCCAGCGTCCTTGACAAGGCTGTGGCTTTGGCTTCCTGTTTAGAAGGCTCAAGCTCTCCTGAGAGTCCCCGTTGGACCAGGCCGCCCCAAGTGGGACACAGCCACCCGGCCCCTCCCATCCCTCCTCCTGGCCCAGGGTGCTTTTAAAAATTGAGATGTCATTCACATTGCACAATTTCACTTTCGAAGGTGCGCAGCTCAGTGACCTTTAGCCTTGCACTCACAGAGTTGTGCAGCTATCAGCCCTGTCCACTTCCAGAACATTCCACCATGACAAAAAGCAACCCCATCCCCATCAGCCATCACTCCCCAGCCCCGGGCAACCACGAATCCACTTCCTGTCTCTGTGGATTGGCCTGTTATGGGCATTTCACATGAATGAAATCACACATCACTTGACTCATCCCCACGGGCGGCTGGACTGTCAGGGTCCTGGCAGCTTCAAGGGCTCATAGAGGTTGTGTCATGTTTCCAGCACTTGGGTTCTTTTGCTCACTCCCAACTCTCCACACGATTTTTCTCCTTCCCATACACATCTCACTGAACTTTGCATTTTTTGTAAATCCACTTTAAAAGGAATCCTGTACATCTAATCTTTTTCTTTAAGTACGTCTTTCCATCACTACTGTACTTCACAAGCACACTCCATCATGCATAGGGAACTTGTGTTCCTTGCCACGATCAGAAGTTGCTGTTTCTTTCTTTAAAACAACAAACAAGAGATTTGGGTCTCTTCCTAAGCCGGCGCTCAGCAAGGAGGAGGCCACATTCAGTTTGAGCGCTAAGATCGTGAAGCCCAATGGCGAGAAGCCAGATGAGTTCGAGTCTGGCACCTCCCAGGCTCTTCTGGAGCTGGAGGTGAACTTGGACCTCGAAGCTCGGCTCAGGGAGCTGAATATTATGGCAGCCAAGGCAATTGAAGTTGGTGTTGGTCACAAAGCTATCATCTTTGTTACCCTTCCTCAGCTGAAATCTTAACAGATGATCCAAATCCGGCTAGTATGCAAATTGGAGAAAAAGTTCAGTGGGAGGCATGGTGTCTGTATTGCTCAGAGGAGAATTCTGCCTCAGCCAACTCGAAAAGCCGTACAAAAAATTAGCGAAAGCGTCCCAGGAGCCGAACTCTGACAGCTGTGCACGATGCAATCCTGAGGACTTGGTCTTCGCAAGCGAAATTGTGGGCAAGAGAATCTTCATGGACCTGGACGGCAGCGGCTCATAGCGGTTCGTTTGTACGAAGCACAGCAGAACAATGTGGAACCAGGGCTGAAACTTTTTCTGGTGTCTGTAAGAAGCTCACGGGCAAGGATGTTAATTTGAATTCCCAGAGTTCAATTGTAAACAGAATATGACTAAATCAAATACATGTTCACAGTAACGAACAAACAAACCGGCCGGGCGCCGTGGCTCACGCCTGTAATCCCACCACTTTGGGAGGCTGAGGCGGGCGGATCACGAGGTCAGGAGGTAGAGACCTGTCTGACTAACATAGTGAAACCCCGCCTCTACTAAAAATACAAAAAATTAGCCGGATGTGGTGGCCTGTGCCTGGAATCCCAGCTACTCAGGAGCCTGAGGCAGGAGAATCACATGAACCTGGGAGGCAGAGGTTGCAGGGAGCCGAGATCCGCACCACTGCACTCCAGCCTGGAGACAGAGCGAGACTCCGTCTCAAAAAAAGAAGACACTTTTATTTTAGGTTCAGGGGTACATGTGTAGGTTTGTCGCGTAGGCACACGTGTGTCACAGGGGTTTGTGGTACAGATTGTTTCGTCACCCAGGTACTAAGCCTAGTACCCAATAGATATTTGGTCTGCCGCTCTCCCTCCCCCGCCCGCCACCCTCCAATAGGCCCCAGTGTCTGTTCTGCTCTGTGTGGCCGTGTGTTCTCATCATTTAACTCCCGCTTATAAAGTGAGAACACGTGGTATTTGGTTTTCTGTTCCTGCATTAGCTGTCTGAGGATAGCGGCCTCCAGCTCCATCCTGTGTCCCTGCAAAGGACGTGATCTCATTCTTTTTTATGGCTGCATAGTACTCTGTGGTGAATATCTACCACATTTTCTTCAGCCAGTCCACTGTTGATGGGCATTTAGGCCGATCCCATGTCTTTGCTGTTGTGAATAGTGAGCAGCTTCTGTCTCATCCCACTGAACCCACAGCTGCAGTCACCCCAGAAGCAGCAGCAGGGGAGTTCCCACAAAGGAGTGCCCTCTACCGTCCTGAGATGGGGCTGATTGGGATTCCAAAGCAAGGAACCGTAAATGCCAGGGGGATTAGTCTGAAGCATTTCCTAGGTGGCCTTCTGTGCAGGGTGGGCGTCAGCGTCCTTGCGACAGGCGTCGGAGAAAAGTGCATTCTCTACCCCGGGGTGTCCTCAGCAAGGAGGTCAGGGTGTGGAATCGATGTGAGGGTTGAAGGATTTTGGCTCGAGGCCGGGGCTGGCTTTCAGGGTTTATCAGTGCCTGGGAATGTCCTAGGCCCTGGTTCAAGCCTGTAGGGAGAAACCTGCAGCTGGCTGGGCCATAGAGGTCAGGGCACTCACTCTGTGGTTTTCATTCAGGACACACAAAGAAAGCAGGGGAAACTGGGGGACCCTGCAGCTGCCTGTAACAATAAATAAAAATGGCACAGATACTATTTATTAAGCACTAATCTCAGAGGCACTGAGCTTGTGGCCTTCCTGTTCTCCGCTTCTTAAAAAAGCAAGCGAGGGCCGGGCATGGTGGCTCGCGACTGTAATCCCAGCACTTTCTGAGGCCGAGATGGGAGGATCACCTGAGGTCAGGAGTTCGAGACCAGCCTGGCCAGCATGGTGAAACCCTCTTCTCTACTAAAATTACAACAAAATTAGCCAGGCATGCTGGCGGGTGCCTGTAATCCCAGCAGGAGAATCGCTTGAACCTGGGAAGCAGAGGCTGCAGTGAGCCGAGATCACGCCACTGCACTCCAGCCTGGGCAACAGAGCGAGGCTCTGTCACAAAAAACAAACAACAACAAAAAAAACAGCAAACGAGTATGAGGAGGTCCTGAAAAGAGGACAGCACCAATCTGAGGCTTCCTCCTGGAGAAACTCAGGGTTGAAAGCGGAGGGGCCACGGAGGGGCCAGGCTCCCAGGTGTCTGTGACTCGTCGTTCACTGCGTCATGTTTGTGGGCTGCTGGGCAGCTTTATGCTTGGAGGGGCCCTCCTGGTTTTCCAGGAGAGAGAAAACCAAGGCTTCCCGGGAATTACCGTCCTGCTTCTGCCATTCGCTTTATTAATGACAATGGTACTGTCATCCAGCAAATCTAAGACACAACCAGTTGGAAGATACGCAGTTATTTTATTTGTCACTAAGAAACGATTGCACCTTCCACAGTAAGACCCATCCCAAGCTCAGAGACGCACGTACGTGGAAAGCCGCGGCTTACTGATGAAATACACTGATTTCGCGTTGCGTCTGTTTCTTACCTCATGTAACCCACCCAAAACCCTCACTTGGCAGCTCCCACTACTGTCATTTGCTGCGGAAGCTTCGATTAAATGGGTGGTTTGAGGTCAGGGGTGATTCTGCCCTTGCAAGGGACACTGGGAGATGTCCGGGGATATGTGTGGTTGTCACGACTGGGCGGTGCCCCTGGCATGGAGTGGGTGGAGGACACGGATACTGCTCAGAGCCCCGCAGTGCCCAGGACGGCCACACCCCGGAGGATGGTCCAGGCCTGCATGTGATCAGGGGCGAGGCTGGGAATACTGGACTAGGTGTACGTTTCCCCATTTTATTTTTTTTTAAGGCAGACTCTTGTTCTGTCCCTCAGGCCGGACTAAGACGCAGTTTTCCCCTTGTTGCCCAGGCTGAAGTGCAGTGGTACGATCTTGGCTCACTGCAGCCTCTGCCTCCCGGGTTCAAGCAATTCTCCTGCCTGAGCCTCCTGAGTAGCTGGGATGACAGGCATGTGCCACTGTGCCTGGCTAATTTTTGTGTTTTCAGTAGAGATGGGGTTTCACCATGTTGGCCAGGCTGGTCTTGAACTCCTGACCTCTAGTGATCTGCCCGCCTTGGGCTCCCAAAGTGCTGGGATTACAGGCTTGAGCCATGGCACGTGGCCCTCATTCCTTTTTGACAGTTTTGCCCTCCCTTTAATTCTACATCAATTTAATTCTTGTCCTCTGCTGAAGCCTTGATAAAGTAGGGCCTTGGAGAGCCAAACCCAACCTGTTGAGAGCTGGTTCCTGTTCCTGACTGGGGCCTTGTTCTCTTGTGTGCGATTTCTTTTTCTTTTCTTTTTTTTTTTTTTTTTTGGCCGGGGGAGGTGACAGGACCTCACTATGTTGCCCAGGCTGGTCTCAAACTCCTGGGCTCAGGCAGTCCTCCTGCCTCGGCCTCTTAAACTGCTGGGATTACAGATAAGAGCCACCGTGCCCAGCCTCTGCGTGCTGTTTCTTTGGTAATTTAGGCCATGAGATTCGGCAGAAACATCTCAGGTGGAAGGCCCTTACTGCCTACATATGCAAACCCAGGATCCATCGCTTTCGAGGAGGGCCATCCCGCCAGCGGCCTGGCAGAATGTCCCAGAAGCAGAGGGAACCAGCTGGGCCCAGCCGCAGGGAGCCAGCATCGTGGCTGAGGGCGTCTCCCCATCCTGAGCCAGGGTACCCATTCTAGGCGTTTCCTTTCTCCCCGTAGGGATGCCGTATGGCAGCCGAGAGAACTCCCTCCTGTACTCCGAGATTCCCAAGAAGATCCGGAAAGAGGCTCTGCTGCTTCTCTCCTGGAAGCAGATGCTGGATCACTTCCAGGTGAGCTGTTCACTTGGGCCCTTCCGTGGGCGAGGAGGTGGACAAAGGCCAGCCCCGCGGGCTGCACACACCTTCCGTCGCCTCTCCCGCCCCACCTGCTCTGAGTTCCTGCAAACCGTCCGTGCTCTGGACTCTGGTGGGTGGGTCTTCCCTCGTCCCCACCACCTGTACTCAAGCAGCAGAGAAACTCTTATCAAAAGCATCTCTTCCCTTCAACAGCATCACCAAAGACTGGGAATTAACTTGGCTTGAGGCCCTTTTAGAGAGACCTGTTAATCGTTATTCTTATCCAGCGTTGACTCTCTGGGATGGTGGAGGGATGAAAATGGCTTTTGCATTGGCATGGTTTTGTGTTTGATGATTGGGAGGCCGAGGCAGGAGAATTGCTTTTGCCCAATAATTTGAGACCAGCCTGGGGAACACAGCAAGACCCCAATCCCTACAAAAAATAAAATTAGGCTGGGTGCGGTGGCTCACGGTTGTAATCTCACCACTTTGGGAAGCTGAGGTGGGTGGATCATGAGGTCAAGAGATTGAGACCATCCTGACCAACATGGTGAAACCCCGTCACTACTAAAAATACAAAAATTAGCTGGGCGTGGTGGCAGGTGCCTGTACTCCCAGCTACTCGGGAGGCTGAGACAGGAGAATCGCTTGAAAGTGGAGGTTGCAGTGAGCCAAGATCGTGCCAACAAACTCCAGCCTGGTGACAGAGCAAGGCTCCATCTCAAAAATAAAATAAAATAAAATTAGCCAGGCCTGGTGGCCCTCAACTTGTAGTTACAACTAGTTGGTAGGCTGAGATGGGAAGATCACTTGAACCTAGGAGTACAAGGCTGCAGTGAGCCCCAGTCTCACCAGTGCACTCCAGCCTGGGAGACAGTGAAGCCCCTAAAATAGTAACAATGTAACAATAACATCACATAATAACAGCCTAAGTGTAACAATGTTACAATGAAGCCATGAGCACTGTGGCTGAGATCACGACACACGCCCACCTTCTCCACCGCTGGTTCAGTGGCCCTCACTTTGGCCTGTCTCTGAGTCCCCAAGCCAGCCAATGTCCTTGTATTTATGCTGCTTTTGATTCTGTGTTTTTGTTTTTGTTTTTATTTTTGAGATGGAGTCTCGCTCTGTCCCCCAGGCTGGAGTACAGTGACTTGATCTCAGCTCACTGCAACTTCCACCTCCTGGATTCTAGGGATTGTCTGGCCTCAGCCTCCCGAGCATCCGGGACTACTGGCACACACCACCACACCCAGCTAATTTTTGTATTTTTAGTAGAGATGGGGTTTCACCATGTTGGCCAGGTTGGTCTCGAACTCCTGGGCTCAAGTGATGTACCTGCCTGGGCCTTCCAAAATGCTGGGATTACTAAATCGAAAGCTCTTGATGGGAAGGGATTGTGAACAGGGTAGGAGTGAGGGGAGGCTACATGACTGACACTGGAGACCCGGAGAGAGTACTCTGTTGGTGTGGGGCAGGGGGCAGCTCCTCCCAGGGGCCCCCATCTGCCGTGGAGAGGGTCTGTGGGGAGGGAACTCAGGAAGTGAGGAAACCTCTGGCCCCAGAGTCTCCCCTGCCACCTCCTAGGACACTCAGCCAGTCCAGCAGGGCCAGGCTTGCCAGCAATCTTTGGCCACCCACTGGGTCAGGGGCTCCGGCAGCCAGTTCTGCGCAGTACAGGAAGTTCTCTCTGGCGAGTCCCAAAGGCAGATTCCCCAGCATTGCCCAGGCACCAGGATCTCTGCCCTGGCCAGTAGGGGATCCTCTTTGCCGGCTGACACTGTCCCCTGTCCTCTGTATTTTTCCAGGCCACGCCCCACCACGGGGTCTACTCCCGGGAGGAGGAGCTGCTGAGGGAGCGGAAGCGCCTGGGGGTCTTCGGCATCACCTCCTACGACTTCCACAGCGAGAGCGGCCTCTTCCTCTTCCAGGCCAGCAACAGCCTCTTCCACTGCCGCGACGGCGGCAAGAACGGCTTCATGGTGAGCCCCGGCCCTGGCTGCATGTGGGGGCGGCGTGGCGGCCCCTCCCCCTGAGCCGGGCCTCTCTGTCCTCAGGTGTCCCCTATGAAGCCGCTGGAAATCAAGACCCAGTGCTCAGGGCCCCGGATGGACCCCAAAATCTGCCCCGCCGACCCTGCCTTCTTCTCCTTCATCAACAACAGCGACCTGTGGGTGGCCAACATCGAGACGGGCGAGGAGCGGCGGCTGACCTTCTGCCACCAAGGTGGGGCCAGCCCTCCCGTGCACGGCCACCTTCCAGAAAGGCCCCATCGTCCCCATAGCCAGGGTCTTCCCACATGCACCCTGACAGCAGGCCATCCTCCCGGGCAGACCTCCTGTGCCCGCCGTGTCTCCCAGGAAGTCCTGGTATTCCTACCAGCTCTGTGGTTTTCTTTTCTGTCTTTTTTTTTTTTTTTCCCCGAGAGAGTCTTACTCTGTCACCAGGCTGGAGCACAGTGGTATGATCTTGACTCACTGCAACCTCTGCCTCTTGGGTTCAAGCAGTTCTCCTGCCTCAGCCTCTCAATTAGCTGGGATTACAGGCACCCGCCACCATGCCTGGCTATTTTTGTGTGTGTGTGTGTGTGTGTGTGTATTTTTAGTTGTGATGGGGTTTCACCATGTTGGCCAGGCTGCTCTCGAGCTCCTGACCTCAAATGATCCACCCATCTCAGCCTCCCAAAGTGCTGGGATTACAGACATGTACCACCATGCCCAGCTGCTCTAGGGTTTTTTTTTGCTGCAGGTGCTGGCCCAGCCACAGTGCTCTGGACCCTCTGCCAGGCACCCCTGTGCACTTCTGCCCCTGCATGCCTTCCTCTCCACTCCGCCTGTCCAGCCCCATCAAGTCAAGGCCATATCTCACCTGCATTCTGCGTTCTCCCCACTCCCCTGCTCACCAGGTTTTGAGTCACTGATCACTGCATTTTCCGTCCCATAAGCCGGGCCCCACTTTCCAAACCTGGGCAATCGATGATGTCCAGAGACCTTTTCTTTCTTTCTTTTTTCTTTTTTTTTTTTCTTTTTTTTTTTTTGAGACAGAGTCTTGCTCTGTTGCCAGGCACCAGGCTGGAATGCAGTGGCGCGATCTCGGCTCGCTGCAAACTCCGCCTCCGGGGTTCAAGCAATTCTCCTGCCTCAGCCTCCTGAGTAGCTGGGGCTACAGCACACGCCACCACACCCAACTAATTATTTTTGTAATTTTAGTAGAGATGGGGTTTCACCATGTTGGCCAGGATGGTCTCGATCTCTTTACCTTGTGATCCACCCGCCTCGGCCTCCCAAAGTCCTGGGATTACAGGTGTGAGCCACCGTGTCCAGCCTTTTTTTCTTTTTTTTTGTTTAGATGAAGTCTTGCTCTGTTGCCAAGCTGGAGTGCAGTGGCTTGATCTGGGCTCACTGCAACCTCCGCCTACTGGGCTCAAGCAATTTCCCTGCCTTAGCCTCCTGAGTAGCTGGGACTACAGGGGTGAGATGGAGTTTCACTTTTGCCCAGGCTGGAGTGCACTGGTGTGATCTCACCTCACTGCAACCTCTGCCTCCCAGGTTCAAGCAATTCTCCTGCCTCAGCCTCCCGAGTAGCTGGGATTACAAGTGCCCATCACCTCACTCGGTTAATTTTTGTATTTTTAGTAGAGACAGGGTTTCGCCATGTTGGACAGGCTGGCCTTGAACTCCTGGCCTCAGATGATCCACCCACCTCGGCCTCCCAAAGTGCTGGGATTACAGGCGTGAGCTACCGCGCCTGGCTTTGGGACGGGGTTTCTCCATGTTGGCCAGGATGGTGTCGATATCTTGACCTTGTGATTCGCCTGCCTCAGCCCCCAGAGTGCTGGGATTATAGTCGTGAGCCACCGTGACCAGCCCAGAGATGTTTTTAGTTGGCCCACTTGGGCGTAGATGCTCCTAGTGTGGCATGGCATAAGTGGAGGCCAGGGACACTTCTCCACACCCTGCCATGCCCAGGACGGCCCCACCCCAGAGACCGAGTGGCCCCAGTGTCCACAGTGTGGGTGGGGCAGCCCTGCTTGAAAGCAGTAGCTCCGAGCTCTCCCCTTCTCACCCTCTCTCCCCTCTCGATCCCTGTCCCTCTCTCTCCCTCTTTTTCCCTCTCTCTCCCTCTGTCTTTTCCCCCCGGCTCTCTCTTACTCTCCCTCTCTCTCCTCCCTCCCCCTCTCTCTTGTGCTGTCCTGGAGCCCCTGGCCATCCCCGACGTCCCTTGGCTGCTCATCCCTTGTCGATGCTCTTCCTCCCTCTGCCTAGGTTTATCCAATGTCCTGGACGACCCCAAGTCTGCGGGCGTGGCCACCTTCGTCATACAGGAAGAGTTCGACCGGTTCACTGGGTACTGGTGGTGCCCCACAGCCTCCTGGGAAGGTAGGGCCCTTCCACTTCTAAACCTGCCCCCACGAGTGCTTGTCCTGCTGGAACCAGACTGTTCTTCCTGCCCTTCACTCCTTTCACCTCACATGACCTCCACGGTCTTTCCATCCGGCACGTAGAGGGTTCCTTTATGACTGGAGACATCGCTGCTGCCCTAAGAGGGCACCCAGTTCAGCCCATTGCACCCACGTGGCCACTTCCCACGCCATTTTATGCTGGGAATGGCCCTGCTTTGATTCCCACTGCACAAGGCAGGAAACTGAGGCCCACAGTTGGGACTGGCATAAAGTGTAGCACATGGCAGAGCCGGTGTTCCAGTTGTAGAGACCACGGTGCCCCTTCAGGCCGCAGTGCTGCAGAAGGGGTTAGGCTGATGGCAGGGACTCCACCTCCGCCATCCTCAGCATCTTGCCTGCCCCCTCGACCCAAGGTCCAGAGGGCCTCAAGACACTGCGAATCCTGTACGAGGAAGTCGACGAGTCCGAGGTGGAGGTCATTCACGTCCCCTCTCCTGCACTAGAAGAAAGGAAGACGGACTCCTATCGGTACCCCAGGACCGGTGAGTGCCCGGGCCAGGTGGGGGGGCCGGGCCAGGGGTCTGAGGCCTTGGGGTGTGGCTGGTGAGGTGCGCTGTCCCCCAGGCCTTCTGCGCTGCACATGTGTGCTCTGGACATCTGTCAGGGTGTAGGAGGAAGGCTTCTGCCCTGGAGGGGACGCCCCCTCCTCCTGGCTTCCCATGGCCTCTGATCACATAGCTCAGAGGTAGGCAAGCTGTCTCTGGAAGGGGCCAAGGCAGAGGTGTCTCAGGCTTCCAGGGCCAGTCGAAGGCAGGCGCTCTTGCAACTGCCCCACCCAGCTGCTGGAGCAGAAAAGCAGCACGTCCAGGAATGGGTGTGGCAGTGTGCCAAGAAAACTTGACCGAAGTTTAGATTGCAAATAATTCACCTTGAGATGTATGTGATTTTCACGTTAGCCAGTCTGTCACTCCTGAGCTGTTTGTTTTCTTAACCATCCCAGAACTAAAGAAGGATTTTTAGCCATACGAAAACAGAAGGCAGGCTGGATTGAGACGGAGTCTCTCTCTGTCCCCCGGTTGGAGTGCAGTGGTGTGATCTCGGTTCACTGAAGCCTCCACCTCCTGGGTTCAAGGGATTGTCCTGCCTCATCCTTCCGAGCAGTTGGGACTACTGGCACACATTGCACCAAGCTAATTTTGAATTCTTAGTAGAGATGGGGTTTCACCGTCTCTTTGGATTTGGCCCTCACACTACAGTGGTTTTTGTTTGATTCTTTTTGAGACAGGGTCTCACCTTGTGGCTGAGGGAGGAGTACAGAGGTGCAGTCACAGCTCACTGCAGCCTCAAATTCCTGGGCTCAAGTGATCCTGCCACTTCGGCCTCCCAAGTAGCTGGGACTACAGGTGTGCACCACCGTGCCCAGCTAAAATTGAAATTTTTTGTAGAGACAGGGTCTTCCTTGCACAGCTAATACTTAAATTTTTTGTAGAGATGGAGTTTCGCTGTGTTGCCCAGGCTGGTTTCGAACTCCTGGCCTCAAGTGGTCCTCTCGTCTCGACCTCCCAAAGTGCTGAGATTACAGACATGAGCCACCATGCCCAGCCACTCGCAATTCTTAAAACAGCTTTCCAATTATCTTAAAAGACCTCTGGAGCCAAACAGAGCACACGTGCAGCCCAGATTCAGCGTGGAGGCCTTGGGTTTGCCACCCCCGTGGGAGCACGTAAGAGCATCGCTATCGCCGGTACTCTGTGAGTGCCTGCTCTGTGCCATGCTAGATGGACGTTTCCTGTGGGGTGTTTCAAGCTTCCACTGCAAATGGGCTAAGGCAGTCTTTTCCCCCTCATTTGACAGATGAGAACACTGAGGCTCAGAGCTGTCACCTGCCCTGGGGGCAAGTGCCCTAGGGCTGGAGTTGAGTTTCTCATAGGTCTAGCCAGAAAAATAAGGATTCTCCACCCTGCTGTGGCCCACACCCTCTTTTTGGAGCCTGAACTAAGTCCCACTCTTCAGAAACCTCTTGGGTCCCTCATATTTCGCCATTGGCCTCCCGAGGGTGCAGGTCGGGCGGTCACACGGGCTCCCTCGCTTTGCATGGGACACATCCCACTTGTCACGTTGTTGGTGGTTTCCTCGTGACGCCTCAGGCTTTGCCGTCTGCTCTGGAGCTCTCCCGAGGCAGGGATGGCATCTTCCTTGTGTCTGCGGCCCTCACAAGCCCCAGCTCTCAGCACAGAGTATGGCCTGTGTTCCTAAATGAGAAGGTCAAATGTCACGTCACTGTTGGGAATGCGATCCAGGCCCAAAGTCAGAAGGTCCCCGCCTGAGGGGCATCAGGCCTATACCAGCGGGGCAAGGTACCTGCAGACTGACCGTGGGACACCTGGTTTCTGCTGCCTGCCCCCCGCACATTGTGCACCTCTCTGTGGACGTCACCCCGAAGGCCGGCCCCCCCGGCTCTCAGCATGCACAGGTGATGCCTGCCTGGCACTCACCTCACTTTGGTTTTTGCAGGCAGCAAGAATCCCAAGATCGCCTTGAAACTGGCGGAGTTCCAGGTCGACACGCAGGGCAAGGTAAGGGGTCCTGGCGCATCCGAGAGAATCTCCCAGATGATTTGGGGAAGGGCTGGGTAGGCAGCCAGGCAGGATGGGCAGATCACTCACCTCCCTTCTGGGGGCACTCCCAAGGCCCCAGCCCTGCTGCCTGGACTGCCTGGGGCCATCCCTGCATGTGTCTGGGCCTGCGGTCTGGAATCTGGCATGGCGAGCTGGCCTCCCTGTCTCACAGAGGGGGTCCTGAGACTCAAGGCCATGCCTGAGGTAAGGAACAAGCATCGGGTAGGGGTCCTGCGAGGACAGGCTGGGCAGGCACTCGCAGGCTCCCCTGGGAGGGCGTGATGTGTGGGTCCAGAGCTGCCCTCTCTCCAAGTTTCTAGAACAGAGAACTCTGTGGGGCAGACACCGGGGGGACCCCAGCCTCGGATGAGGTGTTTCTCCTCCAGTATTTCGGACAGATCCTCGGGTCAGCTACTGTGGGGAGGGGAGTGTTCTGGACCCCCCTCCCTGCCACCTCATTAGCATCCAGTAAGCAGGGTCCTCATCACCTGGGGGTCATCTCAAAGGACCCCACAGCCTGGAGGTGTCATCAGTCAGCAAAAGGTGTCACCAGCAGATTATACCTCTGACCATATCTCCCTCGGCCCCTGCCGTCCCAGCCACCCACCTCCAGCCCAGCATATTCCTCCCGTCTCTCACGTCCCCACCCCCCGGGGGCTCCGCAGCCGCCCTCACTGATCAGTTCTCTCGGAAGTTGCAAATCCCATAAGATCTAGAAAGGTGTCAGGAAGTTAGGTAGTGTCACATTGGAGAACTCACAGACAGAGCCCTGGGCGAAAGAGGCTGGGGCAGAGGAGAGTCATTGACGGTGGGGACACCAGGCATCCAGAGACACCCTCGCTTTCCCTGCACCACAGGATGGAAGGGCAGAGACAAACCAAGTAGGCCCCTGTGTGCTTTTGCAGAAGTGACATCATGTTTTGGGGAAGCGTGTAAGATAAAACGAAGCTGTTTTCATAATTTGGAGGGTTGAATTCTTTTTTTTTTTGAGATGGAGTCTCGTGCTGTTGCCAGGCTGGAATGCAGTGGCATGATCTCAGCTCACTGAAACCTCTTGACTGCCTGGTTCAAGCGATTCTCCTGCCTCAGCCTCCTGAGTAGCTAGGACTACAGGCATTGCCACCACGCCTGGATAATTCTTATATTTTTAGTAGAGACGGGGTTTCACCATATTGGCCAGGCTGGTTTTGAACTCCTGACCTTGCGATCCACCCGCCTCCACCTCCCGAAGTGCAGGGTTTACAGACGTGAGCCACCGCGCCTGGCCAGGGTGGATCCTTTTTGACACGATTAGGCTCTCCAGACCTCTTTTGTATTCTTGACAGGAGCATTGTGACACATTTCAGGTGATCAGTCTGAGTGGCTTTGCCAGTGATCCACATGAAACCACCCTTCAGGCTGGGGTTTGGTTTTATTTGTTCTTGTTTTTTGAGACGGGGTCTCACTGTCATGCAGGCCGGAGTACACTGGTGCAGTCACGGCCCACTGCAGCCTCAACCTCCCAGGCTCAAGGCAGTCTTCTTGCCTCAGCCTCTTGAGTAGCTGGCACTCCCGGCATGCACCACCACGCCTAACTAATTGTAGGTTTTGTAGAGATGGGGTCTGTCCACATTGCCCAGGCTGTTCTCGAACACCTGACCTCAAGTGATCCACCCACCTCGGCCTCTCAAAGTGCTGGGATCACAGGCGTGGGCCGCTGTTTTCGTGGCTCCTTGCACTCTCAGATGTGCAGAGTCCTTAGGTGGGCTTGGGTGATGCCAGTCAAACAAGGCAGCTTGGAGATGTAGGGCTGGTGACCCACTCAAGTGGTAGAGCTGGAGGCCCCGCCACCCTTTCTCCCTTTAATCTCCTGGAGATGCCATGCCAGCCCCATTTAGGTGGGAGGAAGACCCAGTCCCCTTTCTGTCAATCCCCTGGAGACGCCGTGCCAACCCTGTTTATGTGTGGGGAAACCCTGGGTCCAGGGGCTGTGCTTGCCCAGAGCCACCTGGCTCTAAGGGACAGCCCAGACCAGAGCCTTTGGGTCCAGGCACACGCTGGGGTGCTGCCATTGGCTTACCCCACCCACCTGCCCCTGTTGAGTGCCTGTACTCATTTGTTTGGGCCATAACAAACTACCACAGACTGGGTGGCTTATGTGGCCAAAATTGACTGTCTCGTGATTCTGGGCTCAGTGTCCAACACCAGGCTGCTGGCAGGTGGCTCCTTCTCCATGGCTTCTTGGTGGCCGTTGCTTCCTGTGTCCCTTTTCAAGGCGACCTCCCTGTGTGTGTGTCCACATGTCTCCCTTGTAAGGACGGCAGTCTTGCTGGATCAGGGCCCACTCTTCTCCGTACAACCTTGCCTTAACTCAGTACATCTGCAGGGGCCCCATTTTCAAAGAAGGTTACGTTCTGGGGTCCTGGGGGCTGGCACTCCAGCATATGAATCTTCGGGGGACACGACAAAATAGGTGTGGGTCACACTGGGCAGGCCAGTGACCCACACCTGTTTCCCTTCAGATCGTCTCGACCCAGGAGAAGGAGCTGGTGCAGCCCTTCAGCTCGCTGTTCCCGAAGGTGGAGTACATCGCCAGGGCCGGGTGGACCCGGGACGGCAAATAGTGAGTGTCTCCGGCTGGGACCCGAGGAATTCACAGGCAGGGCCCTGGGCAGCCACCGAAGCCGCCTCCCGGCCTTCTGTGCCATTCCTTCCACCTGCTCATATGCCTTCCCGCAGTGCCACCGCAAGGACGGGTCTCAGCCCAGTGTCCAAAGGGCCCTCCTGACCTCGGCCAGTTTCAGGATGACACACTGGACTTGTGAGTCCCAGTGCCAGAGCCACCAACACACGCGGGTCTAGTCTCCCAAAGTGGGGAGGAGACCTACAGAGGGGATCTCAGGTGTCCCCAGACCTCAGGCTCAGTCAGAAAAACCGAGTTGCAAAGTAGAGGTGCTCCCCGTACTCACTCCACAGCCTCCCAGCCATGTCAGGGAGAAAATGCTCTACCACCTGCCTAAATGGGCCAAGCCTCAGCGGGCAAATTTAGCCTCTGCCTGTTTTTGGACATTCCATGAGCTCAGAATGGCATTTACGCTTATTTATTTATTTATTATTTTTTGAGATGGAGTCTCACTCTGTCGCCCAGGCTGGAGTACAGTGGTTCGAGTTTGTATTTTTAGTAGAGATGGGATTTCACATGTTGACCAGGCTGATCTCGAACTCCTGGCCTCAAGTGATTAGCCTGCCTCTGCCTTGGCATTCATGCTTTTAAGTGATTGGGGGTCAGAAGGGAGGGGATTCACAGAAGATTTTGTCACATGTGAAAGTAACGTGACGTCCACATCCTAGCATCCATGCATAAAGTTGTGTTGGCACGCAGCTGCGCCAGCCTGTTTCCGGACTCTCAGTCGCATAATTGAGTAGCTGTGACAGAAACTGTGGCCCACCAAACTGAAAGTATTTAATATCTGGCCCTGTTTCACAGAAAAACTGCTTCCCAAGGCCGGCCGCAGTGGCTCATGCCTGTAATCCGAGCACTTTGGGAGGCTGAGGCAGGCGAATCACGATGTCAGGAGTTTGAGACCAGCCTGGCCAGCGAACCCCCATCTCTACCAAAAATACAAAAAATTAGCTGGGCCTGGTGGCGTGCACCTGTAATCCCAGCTACTCGGGAGGCTGAGGGAGGAGAATTGCTTGAACCCGGGAAGTGAAGGTTGCAGTGAGCTAAGATTGCACCATTGCTCTCCAGTCTGAGCGACAGTGCGAGACTCTGTCTCAAAAAAGTAAAAAGAGGGCTGGGCGCAGTGGCTCACACCCGTAATCTCAGCACTTTACAGCCGAGGCAGGTACATCACAAGGTCAGGAGCTTGAAACCATCCTGGCCAACGTGGTGAATCCCTGTCTCTACCAAAATACAGAAAACTAGCAGGGCGTGGTGGCGCATGCCTGTAGTCCTAGCTTCTCCGGAGGCTGAGGCAGGGGAATTGCTTGAATCCGGGAGGCGGAAGTTGCAGTAAGCTCAGATCACGCCATTGCATTGCAGCCTGGTGACAGAGCAAGACTCCGTCTCAAAAAAAAAAAAAGGTAAAAAGAAAAACTGCTTCCCGGCCATGTACAGTGGCTCGAACCTGTAATCCCAGCATTTTGGGAGACCAAGGTAGGCACATCACGAGGTCAACAGATCGAGACCATCCTGGCCAATATGGTGAAACCCCATCTCTGCTAAAAATACAAAAATTAGCTGGGCATGGTGGTGTGTGCCTGTAGTCTCAGCTATTCGGGAGACTGAGGCAGGAGAATCACTTGAACCCGGGAGGTGGAGTTTGCAGTGAGCCAAGATCACGCCTCTTGAACTCCAGCCTGGTGACAGAGCAAGACCCTGTCTCAAAAGAAAAAAAAAACCTGCTTCCCCTGCGCTACACTGCTAGGTCTTCTTTCCTTTTTAAATTTTTTATATTTTTTGAAGAGATGGGGTTTTTCTCTGTGGCCCAGGCTGAAGGGAAGTGGCACCATCATAGCTCACTGTACCCTCAAACTCCTGGACTCAAGCAGTCCTCCCACCTCAGCCTCCTGAGTAGCTGGGATCACAGGCAGGAGCCACTGTGCCTTGCTAATATTTTTATTTTTTGTAGCAACAGGGTCTTGCCGTGTTGGCCAGGCTGGTCTCAAACTCCCGGGCTCAAGCAGTCCTCCCGCCTTGGCCTCTCAAATGCTGGGATGGCAGGTCTGAGCCCGGCGCCCACTCTCATTAGGGCTTCACATCCCTGTGATGCTTCCCTCTGGTTTGGTTTTCGTTGCTCTTTCTTTGTGTGGAGGTGCTGCTTTTCCACGTAGAGCACTGACATCTCTGAAAATAAATTCAAGTTTAAAAATTGTTCATTCAGGCCGGGCGCAGTGGCTCATGCCTGTAATCCCAGCACTTTGGGATGCTGAGGCTGGTGGATCATTTGAGGTCAGAAGTTCGAGACCAGCCTGGGCAACATGGCGAAACCCCAACTGTACTAAAACTATACAAATTAGCCAGGTGCGGTGGCGGGCGCCTGTAATTCCAGCAGCTTGGGAGACTGAGGCTGTAGAATCTCTAGAACTTGGGAGGTGGAGGCTGCAGTGAGCTGAGATCGCGCCACTGCACTCCAGCCTGGGCAACAAGAGCAAAACTCCGTCTCAATAATAAATAAAATAAAGCAAGCTATGAAATAAAGCCTGGCAACTGTGGGCCAGGAGTCGGTGAAGAGGAGAAACTTACAGCTTGCCGCCCTGAGACTTAGGCCACTGTTTCCGGAACACTCGGATCATGGAGGCTTGTCACAAATCCTGTCATCCCCTAAGCACATGCCAGGAAGGAAGCCTGTGGGTGCTGTGGGGTTGCTTCGCCAAGAGCAGGTGAAACCGGTGCAGGAAGCCCGGTCCTGATTCCACCGGGGTTTGGACACTGCACCCCTAGCTTCTCTGCGGGCCACTGAGGCTCCCTGCTTCCCTCCCGTCTTCCCCCTCAGTGCCTGGGCCATGTTCCTGGACCGGCCCCAGCAGTGGCTGCAGCTCGTCCTCCTCCCCCCAGCACTGTTCATCCCGAGCACAGAGAATGAGGAGCAGCGGCTAGCCTCCGCCAGAGCGGTCCCCAGGAACGTCCAGCCATACGTGGTGTATGAGGAGGTCACGAATGTCTGGATCAATGTAAGCGGGGCAAGCGCCAGCTGAGTGCCAGTGGCAGGGGGTTTGCCCTTGCATGGAGAAGGGAGCTCAGGGCTTGGCCATCCCTGGCTAGTGGGGAAGAGGGTCTGGGAGGCTGGTGAGACTGGCTCCCATTGGAGCCTATCCCTCATACATTTTTTTTTTTTGAGACAGAGTTTTGCTCTTGCTGCCCAGGCTGGAGTGCAGTGATGCGATCTTGGCTCACTGCAACATCTGCCTCCCGGGTTCAAGCGATTCTCCTGCCTCAGCTTCCCGGGTAGCTGGGATTACAGGCATGCACCACCACACCTGGGTAATTGTATTTTTTTTTTTTTTTTTTTTTTTTTTTTGAGACGGGGTCTCGCTCTTGTTACCCAGGCTGGAGTGCAATGGCGCGATCTCGGCTCACCGCAACCTCCGCCTCCTGGGTTCAGGCAATTCTCCTGCCTCAGCCTCCTGAGTAGCTGGGATTACAGGCACGCGCCACCGTGCCCAGCTAATTTTTTTTGTATTAATAGAGACGGGGTTTCACAATGTTGACCAGGATGGTCTCGATCTCTCGACCTCGTGATCCACCCGCCTCGGCCTCCCAAAGTGCTGGGATTACAGGCTTGAGCCACCGCGCCCGGCCTGGGTAATTGTATTTTTAGTAGAGACAGGTTTCTCCATGTTGGTCAGGCTGGTCTCAAACTTCCGACCTCAGGTGATCTGCCCGCCTCAGCCTCCTCAAAGTGCTGGGATTACAGGCGTGAGCCACCGCACCTGGCTTTTTTTAAAAATTAGAGACAGGGTTGCTCTGTTTCCCAGACTGGAGTGCAGTGCAGTGGTTCAGTCATAGCTCACTGCAGCCTCGACCTCCGGGGCTTAAGTGGTCCTTCCACCTCAGCGTCCTGAGTAGCTATGACTGCAAGCCTACACCACCATGCTTGGCTAACTTACCTCTTTATTTTTAGAGGTAGGATCTTACTATGTTGTCCAGGCTGGTCTCTCAGACTCCTGGGCTCAAGCAAGTTTCCCGCCCCAACCCCCCAAACTGCCGGGATTATAGGTGTGAGGCGCCATGCCCAGCCTGCCAGGATTACAGGTGTGAGCCACTATGCCCAGCTGCCCCCGCCTTCTGACGTATCTTCTGTCTCCTTTCCGGACAGGTTCATGACATCTTCTATCCCTTCCCCCAATCAGAGGGAGAGGACGAGCTCTGCTTCCTCCGCGCCAATGAGTGCAAAACCGGCTTCTGCCATTTGTACAAAGTCACCGCCATTTTAAAATCTCAGGGCTATGACTGGAGTGAGCCCTTCAGCCCTGGGGAAGGTGAGCAGAGCTTGACGAATGCTGTTGACTCATTGTGTTAGTCACATGTGGTTCAATATGCTGTTTGTTCATTGACCGGCTCCCCACTCAGCAGGCACGCCCTGCAGGAGGGGGTACAAGGATGGGCAGGAAGCCAGGCTTCCCCAGTGACTGGTCACGATCTGGCAGGGCTTAGAGCAGGCAGCTATTGGCTTATTCAGGCAGCAGATTTACTGAGCACCTCCCCTGTGCCAGGCCCTTAGCATGACCAAGGGTTGGCCGCCTATGGCCCACAGGTCAAATTCGGCCCGCCAGCTGTGTTCATCAATAAAGTTTTATTGGCACTGGGCCACAGCCACTTGTTTACAGACTGTCTGTGGCCACTTTTGTGCTGTAGCAGTGGAACTGAGTAGTCACAGCAGAAACTGTCATGCAAGGCCAAGATTTACTGTCCAGCCCTTTGTAGAAACCCTTGCTGGTGCCTGCTGTAGGTAGTAGTAACAGAATTATTCATCGTAAACAAAAAAAAAAAAAAGGAAAAAAAAACGCTCTTGGGGCATTCTAGTGGAGGAGGCAGTATTCCACAAACCAGAGGTACTGCCTCTGGCATGATGAGCGTGGAGGAAGGAAATGCAGTCAGCAAGAGGCTTGAGTGCAAGGGGCCTTCTTTCTAGAACGGGAGAGCATGAGGATGTCTCTGGATAGCGTGCTGTGGAGCGGGAGCCTGGAGGAGGTGAGGGGTCCACACAGCAGCTCTGGGCAGAGCCACAGCCCGTGCAAAGGCCCTGGGGCAGGACTGTGCTTGGCATGTTGGAGGAATAGGGAGGAGGCCCCTGTGGCTGGAGCAGAGGGAGAACAGGGAGGAGAGGGTGGGGAGGGAAAGAGCAGATAGCGCAGGTCCTGCTGGGCCTCCAGGAGGACTTGGCTTTGACCCCGAGGGAAACAGGGAGTTGTCACCCTCACCTCGGTTTAAGATGACTCCTCGTCCAGGCACAGTGGCTCACACCTGTAATCCCAGCACTTTGGGAGGCCGAGGTGGACGGATCACGAGGTCAGGAGATCGAGACCATCCCGGCTAACATGGGGAAACCCCATCTCTACTGAAAATACAAAAATTAGCTGGGCATGGTGGCACACACCTGTAATCCCAGCTACTCAGGAGGCTGAGGCAAGAGAATCGCTTGAACCTGGGAGGCGGAGGTTGCATTAAGCTGAGTTCGCGCCACCGCCTGGTAACAGTGAGACTCTGTCTCAAAAAAAAAAAAACCAGATGACTCCTCTGGTTGCAGCTTGCACGGGCCCAGGGGCTGGGGGAGGCGACAGGCTTGCTGCCATGGCAGTGGCTGAGCTGTCCTGGTAGGTCTGATTCTGGACATGCTCTGGCAGCTGAGCCCACACCGTCTGCAGTGGAACGGGTTGGGGATCAGAGAGGAGGGAGGCAGCGTGGATGCCCAGAGGTGTCTGCAGGTCCAGCCTGAGACAGACTCCGAGAGGGACTGTTTGAGGAGAGAAAAATCCAGAGTCGGGTTTGGACGTCCAAACCCGCGGAGGCCAAAGCAGGAGGATCGCTTCAGCCCAGGAGATGCTGTGTGGGCCATTTCCCGTGCCTCGAGCTTGGGGAACCAAGCCAGATTCCTGGCGGGAGCGTGGGTGTCCTTGCACGCTGACGGTGTCAGTCTTGGGATGGGACAGAGCTCTCAAGGGTCGAATCTGAAGAGAGAGGCAGGGTGGTCAGGGAGCCCAGCCTGGGCTCTTTAACGTTAGAGCAGGGACACCGTGGGCGCTGGAGCTGGATGGTTCTCTGTGGCACGGCCATCTGTGCACTGAGCAGCATCCCTGGCCTCCAGCCGTGACAACCAAAGATGTCCCTAGATGTGGCCCGGTGCCCTTTGGGGGCAGAGGCCACACAGCAGCCAAGGCAGGTCCCAACACAGGGGACAGAGACTCCAGGGATGGAGGCGTCCAGGAGTGCAGGAGCCGAGGGGAGAATGAGCCAGGGACGGGCGATGCCATAGGCTGCCTCGGAGCTGAGTGCGAACTGAGGGGGCGGGGGGCGTGGTGACAGCTGCTTCAGGCCAGTATTGGGGTCCTCCTGGGTGGGGATCTGTCTTCAGCTCATCGGTGTTTTGCTTTCTGGCTGGCTGGCTCAGCCAGCACTGCCTGGCTTTGGGATTTCATGTAGATGCTTCTTTTGCCCCCATGAGAAAATGGGCCAGCCTGAGCGTTCATGTTTCAAATGTAGTCTCGAGTGGAGCTGGCAGCAGTTACTGCCCTCCAGGGGCACGGACCCTCCAGGCTGCTGCGGTGCCCCCAGGAACCCCCCGGCCTGTGAGGTGGGCACACCAGGTTTCCCAGCACCCTGCTCGGCCCCCAGCACACAACACACATCTCCTAGACAGCAGCTGCACGGCAAGGAGGTGACCCGAGTGATATCCCATCAGAAGGAACACGCTGGGACTCAGGCAGGACCCTGGGTCCCGGGGCTGGGTAGGAACCCCTCTCCTCCCCAGGCCCCGATACCACAAGTAACCCCACCCAGACCTCCACGCCAGGGAAACCAAGTCTCCTCTCCCGTGCTGTTCATCCCTCCCAACAGACAGGTTTGCAGCGGTTTGTTTAGACCCAAAAGGTTAAGAGAGGACAATGAGTCCTCATTTACAGACTCTCAGTGTGTTTCTGCTGCGTGCTGTGACGCGTCCCACACTGTCATTCTTTACTGGTAAGAATGCAAAAGTGAGGTCAACCCTCCCAGCCCTGAAAAAACCAGTCATAGAACCAGCAGAGCCTTGGTCTCCAGCCCTAGCGCTTTCACCAATGTCTTGTTCCAGCCAGGCACGTGGCTCACACCTGGGTTTCCAGCACTTTCAGAGGCCAAGGCAGGAGGATCGCTTGAGCCCAGGAGTTTAAGACCAGCCTGGGCAACATAATACCCTGTTTGTAACCACCCTTGCCCCCCACCAAAAAAAGTCGGCCAGGCGTGGTGGCTCATGCCTGTAGTCTCAGCACTTTGGGAGGCCAAGGCGGGTGAATCATCTGAGGTCAGGAGTTCGAGACCGGCCTGACCAACATGGAGAAACCCCATCTTTACTAAAAGCACAAAAATTAGTCTGCGTGGTAGTGGGCGCCTGTAATCCTAGCTACTTGGGAGGCTGAGGCAGGAGAATCACCTGAACCCGGGGAGTGGAGGTTGCAGTGAACCGAAAACATGCCATTGCACTCCAGCCTGGGTGACAAGAGCAAAACTCTATCTTAAAAAAAAAACAAAAAAAACTCTTGTTCTACAAAATCCTAAAGTGTCCTAAGAGGTGATGGACCCGGTTGGCTCCACTCTCCCCTGTGCCACACACAGATGTCATGTGGCCTTTGGAGGGTTCTAAAATTGGGGAATCCCAATAAAAATCCAGATTCCTAGTTTCTTTTCTTTTTTTTTTTAAAAAGACAGGTTCTTGGCCGGGCACAGTGGCTCACGCCTGTAATCCAAGCACTTTGGAGGCCAAGGTGGGCAGATCACCTGAGGTCAGGAGTTCAATACCAGCCTGACCAACATGGTGAAACACCCTGTCTTTATAAAAAAAAAAAAAAAAAAAAAAAAGGCTCTTGCTCTGTCATCCAGGCTGGAGTGCAGGGGTTCCCTCATAGCTCACCACAGCCTCAGCCTCCTGGGCTCAAGCGATCCTCCCAGCTCTGTCTCCCAAGTAGCTTGGACCACAGGCACATGCCACCATGTCTGGCTAACTTTTTTTTTTTTAGAGACGGGATCTCACTATGTTGCCCAGGCTGGTCTCAAACTCCTGGCCTCAGGCGACCCTCCTGCCTCAGCTTCCCAAAGTGCTGGGATTATAGCCATGAGCCAGGCGCCAGCTGGTTTCTCGTGGGAAACACTGGGCCTGCCATCCACGTGGAAGGAATAGGCCTCACAGGCCTCCTCGCCTGTCTGGCAGGCCTGACCCAGTGGCCTGTGCTGGCGTGTGAGTTCATGGCAAGCTGGGGCTTCAGCGGCTCCGTGGCAAGTTGGCTCGGGTGGAGTTTGGCCTGGGTGCCTTTGTGCGCCTGCACTGCCTCCCAGACCCCTTCACCTCCCTTCTTTCTTTCCTTCCAGGTGAATTTAAGTGCCCCATTAAGGAAGAGATTGCTCTGACCAGCGGTGAATGGGAGGTTTTGGCGAGGCACGGTTCCAAGGTACCAGGGTCTCCTTGCCGTCCTCCCCTGCTCCACACACGGGTGTTTTACACACACACGAACATACATGCATGTGCACACACTCACGCATACGTTCACACAGACCTGTGAGGACTCTGCTTTAAGCAGTTTGCAGGCCTCAGCACAGCATCTGCCGTACACACAAGCCAATCATTTCATCACATCCCTGTCTCATCTTGAACGTTGTGCCATTCGGGTGTTTTATCCTTTTACCCTGAAATTAAGAAAAATGTTGGAAGCCTTTTAGAAATCATGAAAGAGGAAGCATGTCCTCTGCAGGGCTATGCGTGCAGCTGCCTTGTGGGACGAGATGCTCCCCGATCTGGAGGCCTGTGCCCCACTGTCCCAGGAGACCACTTATCCTCAGTTTCTTCACCAGGGGTCCCTGGTCACCCCAGGCTCCAGCTGCCTCCACTGGCCTCTCAGGCCCTGGGCACAGGGGCGACTCCCTCTCATCCCTCGGGGCTCTGTGGTCTCCTGGCTCCTTTCCGGGCATCAGCCAAAGCCTGCTGGCTCCCAGCAGCAGCAGTGGTTTGGAGACTGTTAGTGTCGGAGCGCGGGGGAAGGAGCTGCTGCCGCCTTCGGGCCAGAGGGCCCTGGTGCTTACGCAGTGCAGGCTGCCGTCCCGATCCTCCAGGAGACCCCACTTCGGTGCCTCCTGGGACTTTTCCAGGGAGGTAGGGCCCTGCCACTTCTGAACCCAAGCACCTGGGTCGAAGGAATGGCTGACCAGGCCGGAGTCTGCCAGGTTCCCTGGAGCCTCTGTCTCGGGCGCAGTGCCCTCCCTGGCCTTCCCACCTGGCTCTGGCAGTCCCTCCCAATTCAAGCCCGGAAAGAGCCATCTGGGGGTGGAGTGCAGGCTCCGAGTCCCACCTGAGGACATGCAGTTCCCAGCTCCACCAAGGGCTGCTTTTGGCCCCCAGGGCCAGATAGGCGCATCTCTCAGGGACGGTTCATCTCCAGCCGGCAGTCAGAGCCAGACTTGGGAGAGAACAGAATGCACCCCAAGTCCAAGGAGGAACATGGGGTCCACTTCCGTGGGGCATGGAGAGGAGCGTGGGCTTAGAGGCATCTGGGATGTGTCACAAGGATCCCCTATCCCCCTGCAGATCTGGGTCAACGAGGAGACCAAGCTGGTGTACTTCCAGGGCACGAAGGACACGCCACTGGAGCACCACCTCTACGTGGTCAGCTACGAGGCAGCTGGGGAGATCGTGCGCCTCACCACACTCGGCTTTTCCCACAGCTGCTCCATGAGCCAGGTGAGCACCGCCCAGCCTCAGCACCACCCCATGCCCATCCAGCAGCTCCCAGCCAGAGCAGTCTCTGATGGCCAGGCACAGTACTCAGGGTCATTCTCAGGGTCTCGCATGCTCATAGCTGCCTCGGGGCAGGCGGGGCCCACCCCTTCCTCCCTGGGAATTGCTTACCCAGGAGGCAGGGGTGGGCACCGCCTGCCTCAAGGAGTGAATTGCCCACCACCCCCCGCAGTGTAGTAAATGGTGGAGCCCCTCAGTGCCTGTCTGATGAGCCTGGGCCCTGCCGCTCTGTGTGCAGTGGTATATGGCCCTTAGCCTCTCGGAACATTCTAGAATGTCAGGTGGTAGCCATGCAGAGGGCTACCCCTAGTCCAGGACACGAGTTGGCTGCAGTTTGCCAGCTGTGGAACCAGAAAGCACGCAGGCCTGGGCAACGGCAGAGCCTTCAGCAGATCCCAAGACGTTAGTGACTGCCCATGGGCCCCTGGCTGGGGGACAGGCGCCTCCTAGCCTCAGCTTCCTGCTCTGCAGAAGGGGGCAATGGCAGTGGTGCACACCTTGCAGCAGTGAATGGAGCTTTGAGGTTTTATGACAGGCAGGGGCACAGGGATGGGAGCGGGTGGGAGGGAAGCTATCCCAAAGCTGTGATGGGCACTCAGAGGAGGGGCGCAGCGGCATCCCCTGGAGCTCATTGCCCCATTCCACCCCAGAACTTCGACATGTTCGTCAGCCACTACAGCAGTGTGAGCACGCCGCCCTGCGTGCACGTCTACAAGCTGAGCGGCCCCGACGACGACCCCCTGCACAAGCAGCCCCGCTTCTGGGCCAGCATGATGGAGGCAGCCAGTGAGTAGCCCCAGCCCCCCGCCGCCCCGCCCAGCCCCACAGGAGCCTCAGCTCTCCAGGCTGTAAAACGGGACAAGGGCCCCATGCTGGGATGAGAGGCAGAGGCCTAGGGGTGGCCTGCTTGGCCTCCCCCAGCACCCAAGCCCCTCCCAGGAGCCTGATAACTCATCAGAGGACGTGACCGACAGCCCCCGCAGTCTGTGGGCCCTGCCGCCCGAGACAGTCCTGGGTCTCAGCTGCAGTCAAGGGCTGGACTGCATGGAACCCAGTAGGGATGTCGCTCCGTGCCAACCCCCTGCCCAATGACAACCAACGAGACAGACCCTGTCACTGGGGAGCTCCCAGGATAGTGGGCAGGTGACGAGTAAACATTTTCATCAGCCGGGCATAGCGGCTCATACCTGCAATCCCAGTGCTTCGGGAGGCCGAGGCAGGAGGACTGCTTGAGCCTAGGAGTTTGAGGCCAGCCTGAGCAACATAGCAAGACCCCCCTCTACAAACATGTTTAAAATTAGCCAGGTATAGTGTTGTGCACCTGTAGTCCCAGCTGCTCAGGAGACTGAGGGGAAAGGATGGTTTGAGCCCAGGAGGCGGAGGCTGCAGTGAGCTGTGATTGCACCACTGCGCTCCAGCCTGGGCAACAGAGCAAGACCCTGACTCTAAAAAACGGTAAAACTTAAAAACATTTTGACCAGTGGTGGTCCGTGCAGGGGTGGCCGGGACCCCCGAGTCCACCCACGCTGGCTTGAAACCCACTGGTTCTCAAGCTTTCGCTTCACCTTCTCAGGGACCCTGGAGTCCTGGCCACAGTGGCATGTAGAGGGTCCTTTATGGTGTCCCGTGCCCAGAGGCTGCCACCCACAACAGCACTGTCATTCCAAGGCCTTTGTCAGGAAAAGGAGCAAGGAGTCCGTCACATGCAGAGCCTCAGGAAATGAGGCAGCCCGACACCTTGCCCCAGAGCCTGGAGGTTGGCCAGAACCTTGCACTGGTGACCCTGGGTTCCAGCGCTGGCCCCATCACACACGTCAGTTTATCACTGTGAAGTGTCCTTTATCAACGCAACTGTATACACAGAGTGCAGGATGAAAGCCAGCTGCCCAGCACACTCCCAGGCTCCCAGGCGTCACTCAGTACAAAGACAACCACTCTGGCCCTGGCTCTGCCGTATTGCTGGGCTTCCGGAACATTCTAGCCACAACACATTTCTGGCATATGTTGGGGGGGTGTGGGCTGGAAAGCATCTGTGATGCCCTCACCCTCCGAGCAGAAACAGATCCCAGGCCTCCCTCCAGAGCTCAGTCCCCTAATCTCCCATCTGCGCCGACACGGGCAGGAGCTGGGGCACTGGGTTCAGATGAGGAGACGGGCCAGGGAGGGCAAGGGGCTCAGAAGGGCACGCGGCCCAGCAGTGCGGCAGAGACCGGAACCCCAGCACCCTGAGGAACGAGGGCCCTGTTTCCTGAAACTCTCAATCTGTGCCACGTTTGAAGACTGCCTGCATTAGGAGTCGGCCGACGGCTGCCAAATCCAGCCGCGCGCCATCTTTCTCGTGTGGTGTGTGGCCAAAGAGACACAGCGCACAGTGTGCCCTGCCACACCATCCCCTGAGCCCAGTGGATTTGCCGTCTGGCCCTCCACAGTAAACCGCCAGCCCCAGACCTGCAGTGCCCTTTACTCAATAAATTGTCTCACCACATTTACCTACATACATTTCTTTAAAGAAAAAACTTTGGGCCAGGTGCGGTGGCTCACACCTGTAATCCCAGCACTTTGGGAGGCCAAGGTGGGTGGATCACCTGAGATCAGGAGTTCCATGACTGGCTGAGGTGACTCCCGCCTGTGATCCCAGCCCCTTGGGGAGACCAAGGCAGGTGGATCACCTGAGGTCAGGAGTTTGAGACCAGCCTGGCCAATAAGGTGAAACCGTCTCTACTAAAAATACAGAAATTAGCCAAATGTGGTGGCGAGCACCACCCACGCTGGCTTGAAACCCGCTGTGCTTCTCAGCTACTCGGGAAGCTGAGGCAGGAGAATCGCTTGAGCCCGGGAGGTGCAGGTTGCAGTGAGCCAAGATCACACCACTGCACTCCAGCCTGAGTGACAGAGCGAGACTCCATCTCAAAACAAAAACAAAAACAGAAACAAAAAAAACAAGCAGTTGGAGACCAGCCTGGCCAACATTGTGAAACCTGTTTCTACTAAAAATACAAAAACATTAGCCAGGCGTGGTGGCGCATGTAATCCCAGCTACTGGGGAGGCTGAGGCAGGAGAACTGCTTGAATCTGGGAGGTGGAGGTTACAGTGAGTCGATATCGCAAGACTCTCTCTCAAAAAAAAAAAAGAAAAGCCCCCACCATCCTAATTGGTCAGCCACTGTTGCTTTGCAAAAATAGCAGTGACCCTACTCAGGAGGCCGAGGTGGGAGGCTCGCTTGAGGCCAGGAAGTCAAGACCAGCCTGGGCAACAGGGAGAAGAGACCCCATCTCTACAAAAACTGTACAGATTTTATTTTCATTAAAAAACAATTTTTTTTCAATCATCAACCCTCAGGAAGCCTAGGAGAAGAGGGGGTGCTTCGGCCCACCCTCTGAGGCTTGGGGTGGGCGGTGGAACAAGGGTGCCAGGCAGATGTGGCTTCCCTGCCAGCCGGACACCCAGGAGGCCACAGCTGCCCTGTCTCCCGCAGGCTGCCCCCCGGATTACGTGCCTCCAGAGATCTTCCACTTCCAGACGCGCTCGGACGTGCAGCTCTATGGCATGATCTACAAGCCCCACGCCCTGCAGCCGGGGAAGAAGCACCCCACCGTCCTCTTTGTGTATGGAGGCCCCCAGGTGGGTGCACACCTGTCCCCGGGCCCCCACCCCGCCATCCACCCAAGGACTCCCCGGCCACTCACCCGGTGTCCCAGGACCCTGCCTGTCCTGACGACACAGCGTTCTCGGGGTGTCTTACTCCTGCCTCAGTGCCTGTCTGCATGCTCCCCGTCTTTCCTGGATGCCTCCCCTTCCCTCTCCGCCTGCTGACTCTCCCCTCTTCCTCTGGGAAGTCCCCTAGTCTCCAGGTTGGGATACAAGTGGCCATGGGCCCTGGGCCCAATTCCCGGAGCAGGGGTCGGGAGTAGGCAGCAGATTGGCAGGTGGACCATCTTAGGCACGGATCTCACCCAGAGCAGCTCTGCCCGCCTGGGGGACACAGGGCGATGTCTGGGGACTTTGTGGTTCATCACAACTGGGAGTTCTGGCCTGGAGTGGCTGCTCAGTGCCCTGCAACGCCCAGACTGGCCCTAGCCCAGAGAATCAGCCACCCAGTGTCAGTGGTGCCAGAGTGGTTGTTCCAGGCAGGACTGGGGCAGTGGCCCAGCTGAGGAGCCCTAGCAAGGTCTCAAGTGCAGGCCCCAGAGCACAGAGGGCCCCTCCCACCTCCTCACTCCCAGGTGTCCATTCAGAGCCTCCAGGGCTGCCATGGCCTCATGCCGAAGCACAGGCACCTTCTTTAGGCTCTAAGGCCCCAGCCAGGCCCAGTCCCCAACCCGCCAGCATCTCCCCAGCCCGCCGGCGTCTCCCCTGCCCGCCGGCATCTCCCCTGGCCTGCCCATCCTGCCTGGCGTCTCCTGCTGGACTTCTGCCCTCACTTCCCCACAGGTGCAGCTGGTGAATAACTCCTTTAAAGGCATCAAGTACTTGCGGCTCAACACGCTGGCCTCCCTGGGCTACGCCGTGGTCGTCATTGATGGCAGAGGCTCCTGTCAGCGGGGGCTTCGGTTCGAAGGGGCCCTGAAAAACCAAATGGTAACAACTCCTTCCTGCTGGGTCCTTCCGGTCTTGGCAAGGGAGCCCTGGGCCGTGTGGGCGTGGACGTGAGGGCAGCTCTGGAATCCCACCCACAGAAGGGCACTTCTGGCTGGGGTGACGCAGGCTCAACGAGGTGGCCTTTTAGAATGAAAGGGGACATATGCTTGCTGGTCAGCCCTGGGCTGCACCCTGCAGGGACACAGGCATCCATGTAATCTGCCTGGTGCCTGAGCACACACAACTCAAGTGGCTGCAACCCAGACGCAGTCAGACACCGCGGGACGGGACGGGTCCTCAGGAAGTCCCAAGGGCGGGGCTGGACAGGGCTGGTGGCGATGACACTGGCGATGACGGTGGTGATGGCGATCATCTTAGCCTCTTTGTGCTGCTGGGACAAAACCCCACAGCCTGGGGATTTCTAAAGAACGGAAATCTCTGACAGTTCTGGAGGCTGGGAGGTCCAAGGCCAAGGCAGGGCTGAGTCGGGGAGGGCTGCTCTCTGCCCCCACTCAGGATGCCCAGTGCTGCCTGCTACATGGCAGAGGGGTTGGGAGGGGTGGAAAAGGAGTGATCTCCCTCCATCAGGCCCTTTTATAAGGGTCCCTCGTCCTATTCATGAGGGTGGGCCCCATGGCTCTGTTGCTTGAAGGCCGCAGTGGTGATCTCAGCACGGACTTCAGAGGGGACACCAGCATTGAAACCATGGCAGTGGCAGTGGTGGGGATGCGGCTGGTAGTGATGACAGTGACGGTGATGGCACCAGCCATTCTTTGTGCCCTAGCACATGCCTGGGCACCCTTGTCTCTTTTTTTTTTTTTAAAGAAAAAGAGACGGGGTTTCACCATGTTGGTCAGGCTTATCTTGAACTCCTGACCTCAGGTGATCCACCCGCCTCGGCCTCCCAAAGTGCTGGGATTACAGGCATGAGCCACCACGCCCAGCCAACCCTATCTGTTTCTTCCTCGCGCCTTCTGGAAAATGGGTCCTCTTCTTGTTAACATTCTGTATTAGAGATGGGCAAACTGAAGCCCAGAAAGGGGACATAGCTCCCAGAGCCACTTGCCTGGGAGGTGGCAGAGCAGGGTAGCTGCAGGGTTGGCGGGCCTGGAGGGACGGTGGGCTTCCAGCGAGAGACGCCCCGAAAGGGGCAGAGGTGTCACTGCAGAGGAGGGGTACGCCGGAAGGAGGCAACTGAGGTGCCCGGCTTCGTCCCCCAGGGCCAGGTGGAGATCGAGGACCAGGTGGAGGGCCTTCAGTTCGTGGCCGAGAAGTATGGCTTCATCGACCTGAGCCGAGTCGCCATCCATGGCTGGTCCTACGGGGGCTTCCTCTCGCTCATGGGGCTGATCCACAAGCCCCAGGTGTTTAAGGTGGGTCCCGCCCCGGGCCAGCTTCAGCCACACCCCTCCCCGCCCCCTTCCCCGTCTACGCCGCGTTCGCCCACCGCCCGCGCCACCCGGAGCCCACCCCCCGGGGAGGCGCCTTGGCAGGGGCCTTGCCACGTGGCTGTTTCTCCCCGCAGCAGCCCCACGGGGCCGAGCCCCCCTCCTCATTGCCCGCCACCGCCGACCACAGGATGGCATCCGGCTGCACAAAACCCCACCAGCAGCTCTCTGTGGGAGGCTGAGCCCGGGACCCCGGCCTCGGATGGGCAGAGGTGGGGCATGGTGTGCAGAGCGGCGGGGGGGCCCCAGGCCGGCGGCAGTCAGGGCACTGCGGGGCGGCGGCGATGAGGAGGAGGAGGAGGCAGACGGGCAGTGGGACCCGGCCCTCTGCGGCGGCGGGGAGGGGCCGCACCTGCCTGCCCGTGGCGCCCTGCCCGCCCTCGAGCCACACATCGTCCACGGGGGCCACGAGGTCTGAGGGCCCCTCCTTTGCCGGCCCCGTGTGCATGAGCGCTCCTCACAGGCTCCAGGGCAGCCCCGGGACAGTGGCTGATGCTGGCTCTAGGACCCGACGCCTCTCTCTCTCTCTCTCTGCCCCCATCCGTCTGCTGGGTCCCTCAGGTGGCCATCGCGGGTGCCCCGGTCACCGTCTGGATGGCCTACGACACAGGGTACACCGAGCGCTACATGGATGTCCCCGAAAACAACCAGCATGGCTATGAGGCAGGTTCCGTGGCCCTGCACGTGGAGAAGCTGCCCAACGAGTAAGGCCACCACCCTGCCCTATGCTCCTCCCCAGGGCTTCTCCTGCACCTTGCCCCTGCTGTCTCCATTGGGGTGACCTCCCGCTCCAGTGGACCCCATCCAGGGAGCCTCAGGCCATGCTCCCACCTCCCCAGCTGTGCTCCTTTGTGGCGTCTGCCTGCATGTGCCTCCCAGTCCCCTCCTGCCCACCCTCCCGCCTCCCTGCCCCTCGCAGGAAGGGGCACCTGGAGATGCTGGTCTGGGGAAGGAGGCTCCTAGCCCTGCCCTGGGAAGGATGAGGGAATTCGAGTCACTGCTTTTCACAGGCAGGCCTCCCCTACTCCCCAAAAGCACTCCCCTGCCCTGCACCCACCACGACCCGTTACAGCCTCTGTCTTGTGCTCCTAGACATAGATGTCCACTGGGCCAGGGGCCAGCTCTGATGTCCCATTTTCTGCTTTTGACATGGGTCTTGTTCTCTGATGGAGAGAAAACAGTATTCTCATTTTCTGGCACATCTCCAGAAAACGTTCCCCAGAGTCCCATGCAGTTACCTGGGGGCTTAACAATCTGCCTGGGCACTTCGGGAGGCCAAGGCAGGAGGGTCGATTGAGGCAGGAGTTCAGACGAGCCTGGCCAACGTGGTGAAACCCCATCTCTACAAAAAAAATACAAAAAATTAGCCGGGCATGGTGGTGCACACCTGTAATCCCAGCTACTCGGAAGGCTGAGGCAGAAAATCACTTGAACCCAGTAGGTGGAGTTGTAGTGAGCTGACATCATGCCACTGCACTCCAGCCTGGGTGACAGAGAGAAACTGTCTCAACAATAATAATAGGCCTACCGGGCACAGTGGCTCACGTCTGTAATCCCAGCACTTTGGGAGGCCAAGGTGGGAGAATCAGTTGGAGTCAGGAGTTCAAGACCAGCCTAACCAACAGGGTGAAACCCCCATCTGTACTAAAATATAAAAATTAGCCGGGTGTGGTGACACATGCCTGTAATCCCAGCTACTCAGGAGGCTGAGGCAGGAGAATCGCTTGAACCTGGGAGGGTGAGGTCGAAGTGAGCCGAGATCGCACCATTGTACTCCAGCCTGGGTGACAAAGCGAGACTCCATCTCGAATAACAATAATAATAACTTACTGTGGTGAAAATCACATAACCTAAAAGTCTCCCTAAAGCAGTCCTCGGAGCGGCCCTTCCCTGGTCCCAGAACATTTCTAGCACTCCAGCGTCAAGCCCTGTTCCCTGTATCAGCACTCACTCCCTGTCCCGGGGCAGCCTCCAGTCTGTGCTCTGTGTCAGTGGGTTTGTGAGTTAAGTTAATTTGGATGAATGTAACCTGGAATTTCAGTGGCCGTGTGTGGCCCCTGGCTCCTGTATCGGACAGGAAGGGCTTCATCAGCGTATTCTGGTGAGGCTGCTTGTTGACCTCACCAGTGGCCCAGGCCATGCTCCAGACCACAGAGGGCACCTAGTGCGTTTTATTGTTTTGTTTTTTGAGAGTCTCGCTCTATCATCACCCATGCTGGAGTACAGTGGCTTGATCTCGGCTCACTGCAACCTCTGCCTCCCAGGTTCAAGCAATTCTCTGCTTCAGCCTTCTGACTAGCTGGAATTACAGGGCCTACCCACTATCACGCCCGCTAATTTTTGTATTTTTAGTAGAGATGGGATTTCACCATCTTGGCCAAGCTGTTCTTGAACTCCTGACCTTGTGATCCACCCGCCTCAGCCTCCCAAAGTGCTGGGATTACAGGCATGAGTCTCAGAGCCCAGCCTTTTTTTTTTTTTTTTTAAATCATAATTCACTCGGCCAGGCGCAGTGGCTCACACCTGGAATCCAAGCACTTTGGAGGCCAAGGTGGACGGATCACCTGAGGTCAGGAGTTCAAGACCAGCCTGACCAACATGGTGACACCGCGTCTTAAATTAAAAAAAAAAAAAAAATCATTGTTCACTGCAGCCTCTCAGGGCTCAGGTGATCCTCCTACCTCAGGCTCAGCTGGGACCACAGCTGTGCACCACCACAGCTGTGCACCACCACATCTGGCCAACTTTTTCATATTTTTGTAGAGATGAGGTTTTGCCATGTTGCCCAGGCTGATCTCAAACACCTGGACTCATCCACCCAGCTTGGCCTCCAAAGTACTGAGATTATCAACCTGAACCACTGTGCCAGACCTGGGCTTTTTTTTTTTTTTTTTTTTTTATTTAATTTAATTTAGAGATGGGGTCTTGCTCTGTCACCCAGGCTGGAGTACAGTGGTATGATCATAGCTCACTGTAGCCTCCACTTCCTGGGCTCAAGTGATCCTCCCACCTCAGCCTCCCCAGTAGCTGGGCTACAGGTGTACCACTAAACTCAGCTGTTTTTTGTTTTTTGTTTTTTTTTTGAGATCAGTCTTGCTCTGTTGCCCAGGTTGGAGTACAGTGGTGCAATCTCAGCTCACTGCAGCCTCCACCTCCCAGGCTAAAGCAGTTTTCCCACCTCAGTCTCCCAAGTAGCTAGAATTTCAGGCACCCGCCACCATGCCTGGCTAATTATTTATATATATATATATATTTAGTAGAGATGGGGTTTCACCATGTTGGCCAGTCTGGTCTTGAACTCCTTACCTTGTGATCTGCTCCCCTCCTACCCCAAGGACAATCCTGGGCCTCACACCGTTTTCCTGTCTCTTTTCCAGGCCCAACCGCCTGCTCATTCTCCATGGCTTCCTGGACGAAAACGTGCACTTTTTCCACACAAACTTCCTCGTCTCCCAACTGATCCGAGCAGGGAAACCTTACCAGCTCCAGGTGGGTGGCTCCTTGGGGCTTCGCCCATCCCCAGGAGCTGACAGAGCCTTGAGGGTGGGGGTGGGGTGGGGGGCGCTTCCCACTGTGATCAGCAGCTCCCTGGGGCATCTGGGGCTCCCAGACCCCCACCTCACTGCCCCATGCGCCCGCCTTCCCAGCTCCCAGGATCATTCATCAGTCCTGTCTTGACAGCTCAGGGTTCCCCCTGCCTCTGGTGCTGAGATCACGAGGTCGAGGTCGGTGGGCTGCCACACCCGCCCCAGCTCTGGATTTACTGGAGGGAGGAACCCTTACCGAAACTGTCCCGCAGAGGGGTTTTATTTGAAACTGAGAAATTGCGTAGGAGAAACCGCTTAGTGCTGAAGGCCCTAGCAAGCTCCTTACCAAGGGGCTGGGGCCCAAGAATTCCCCCAGGAGAGAGCCGTGAAGGGTGCCAGAGTGAGTGGCGCTAGCCAGGCTTGGGGGACCCAGCGGGAGGGGAGTGGGGGCATAGGTGGAGCCTTGGCAGCCATGTGGGACTCAGCCAAGGTGGGCGGGGCCTCAATGGGGAGGAGGGTGGGTCTTCTGCAGAGGCACGGGGCCTTAGTAGTATGGTGGGTGGGGCTTCTGCAGTAAATGGATTGTGCTCCGTAGGGAGAGGGGCCTCAGTGGTGAAGAGGGTAGGGCTCCATGGGAGAACAGGGCCTCAGTGGTGAGGAGAGTGGGGCTTCTGCTAAAGGAGCGGGGCCTCGTAAGGAGGGTGGGGCTTCTGCTATAGAGGGGCAGGGCCTCGGTGGGGGCGGGGCTTCGGCTGGATTTCCACCTGAGGGTGATGGGAGATGTCCCAGGCTTGCCATCCCAGGCGTAGAATTGGGCGGCTTGCCGTTTGACCCACATTTCTCTGGCTGCCCTGTGGACAGCCTTGGGGGACAGTGGGGCGTGGTCCATAGTTGTTACGGCGGGACATTCGCGAGGTATTTTGGGGGCAAAAGGGCCAGGTTTGGTTACCTGTGGACTGCAGACAGTCTCTGCTTCCTGGGCCCCTCGGCATGCTCTGTCCTGTGGAGAGTGTCCTGTTGCCATTCAACAGAGCAGGGAAACGGCGCCGCAGAGCAGGCGGGAGGCAGAGCAGCCTTGTAGAGTGATGAGCTGATTTCTTGGCAGCGTCCCCACCGCCACCCCACATCCCAAGCAGCCCCGGGGTGACAGGTGGGCTGGAATGGAACTTCAGATGTCTCTTCCCAGCGTGAGACCCAAGCCCACTGCCCTCCCAAGGGCCCGGTAGCTGGGACGGCGTTCACCCTTGCCCCTCCTTTCTCTGTCTTTGAAATGGACATGATAACTCTGCCTCCTCTGAGGCTGCTGGGGCCAAACGAGTTCTGTCAGAAAAGCATTCACGCAGGGTGCAGTGGCTCACACCTGTAATCCCAGCACTTCGGGAGGCTCAGGCGGGTAGATCACTTGAGACCAGCCCTGGCCACCACGGCAAAACCCCGTCTCTACTAAAAAATACAAAAATTAGCCGGGTGTGGTGGCGCGCACGTGTAGTCCCAGCTACTTGGGAGACTGAGGCAGGAGAATGCTTGAATCTGGGAGGCGGAGGTTGCAGTAAACTAAGGTCGCTCCACTGCACTCCAGCCTGGGCAACAGAGTGAGATTCCAGCTCAGAAAAGCAAAGCATTCAGCAGGTGGGCCCAGGGTCCTGTCTTGCTGCCTCCCTATGAGGAAGTGCAGGCTGAGATGAGACAGGCTGTCGGGGTGGGAACATGGCAATGTGTGGGATGGATGGAGTGCCCCTTACCTTCTGTTTCAAAGACCCCAAAACTTCTGGGCCGGGCAGCTGGTGGCCCCAGACCCTGTTTGGGTACAAATCACATTTGTCCCATGCGGGGCCTTGGGCTTGGTCTGGAAGCTCAGTGGGGAGCCAGACAGACTCTCCCTCTGCTCTCTCAGCCCAAGAGGAAGAAGAAACCAGGCAGCTGGGACCCAGGGTGGCATGAAGGCAAGGGTATAGCATGTGCAGATGGCCAGTGGCAAGGGCAACAGGGTCCGTCCTGGGTGGTGCCAGTGCCAGTCTGGGGAAGGAGTGGGGCCTTGGAGTGCCTGGGGCAGCAGGACCTGGAAGCTGGTCTTGATGTCAGACTGGCAAGTCCTTGCAGAGGTCTAGGCTGGGGATGGTGTCCTCAAACTCATGATTCATCCAGGGATGGATTAAAGATGGCAAGGGTAGAGGAGGGGAGACCAGTGGGTGGCTTGGTGCATTCCCAGGGTGATGGGCAAGGGTGGTGTCGAGGAGCCTGGAGAGGAGGGGATGGTTCAGAAACCCATCTCACTGGCAGGAGGTGGTGTAGAATGGGCCACTTGACCCTGCTGCGGCCAGCCCTAGAGTTCTTTGTGGAGAACCTGGTCATGCCTTAGTCAGTCCCATCAGCCCCTAGGGGGCAGTGGGGAGCTATAGGGGTTGCCCATCAGTGCCTCAAGAGCCCTCCCCCATGGCCAGAGGCAGGACCTGCACCCCCATGTGGATCCATCCCGGGGCCTGGTGTTGGCTGGGCCAGGTCTCAGGAGCCTGGGGAGTTCCGTGTCGCTGCCTGCCCCTTGGCTTGATCACCCTTGGGTGCTAAGAGGACTCAGAAAACACTTCACGATCTTCAGAGGCAGCTGTCCTAAGGCCCAGAGCTTGTCACATGCCTTTTGGTAAAGTGGAAATGGCTCAAGACCAGGGCACCAGATGTCCCTGAGGCTTGAAGCCTCAGCCACCTCCACAGAGATGAGTTGGTCGCATGTCAGCAGGTTTGGGAGAAAGAGGCACATGGTTTCTTCCTAAATCTTTCATCTGTGCAGGTGCACACTGCAAGGCATTTTGTAAACTGTCTTACCAAACCTTCCCAAAGAGTCTGTGAGGTCCAGATTCACCCCATATTTGAGAGGGGCCCAGAGTTACACTGCAAGTCAGCAGCCAGGGTGGGATTCAAACCCAGGTCTGTGGGCCTCAGAGCACCTGCGCCTTCCAGATGCCCTGAGCCAGAATGAGGGAGGAGCCTGGACAGCGGTGGTCCGGCCATGCCCCCCAGCCCTGCCTCCTGTCTCCCTGCAGATCTACCCCAACGAGAGACACAGTATTCGCTGCCCTGAGTCGGGCGAGCACTATGAAGTCACGCTGCTGCACTTTCTACAGGAATACCTCTGAGCCCGCCTGCCGGGAGCCACATCACAGCACAAGTGGCCGCAGCCTCCGCCGGGGACGAGGCGGGAGGGACTGAGTGGCCCACGGGCCCCAATGAGGCGCCTCATCCTGCCCCACGCTGGCCAGCCCCGAGGAGCCGCTGCCTTCACCGCCCCAACGCCTTTTATCCTTTTTTAAATGCTCCTGGGTTTTGTGCCGCTGCTTCTTGGTTGCCGAGACAGAGATGGTGGCCTCGGGTCAGCCCCTCCTCTCCCTGCCTTCTGGGAGGAGGGGATCACACGCTGATGGTCACTAGAGAGGCCAGAAGAGACACAGGAGCGGGGTGCCCTCCGCCCAGGGCTCCCTGTGGCCTCTCGGTCCCCTGGCCCAGCTAGCCACGGTCCCCAGCACCCAAGCATGCAATTGCCTGTCCCCCGCCGCCAGCCTCCCCCTTCATGTTTGTGTTTTCTTTGGGGGGATGTTTTTCATAATTAAAAGACAGGCTGGGCGTGGTGGCTCACGCCTGTAATCCCAACACTTTGGGAGGCTGAGATGGGCAGATCACCTGAGGTCGGGAGTTTGAGACCAGCCTGACCAACATGGAGAAACCCCATCTCTACTAAAAATACAAAAAATAAGCCAGGCGTGGTGGCGCACACCTGTAATCCCAGCTACTCGGGAGGCTGAGGCAGGAAAATCGCTTGAACCCGGGAGGCCGAGGTTGTGGTGAGCTGAGATCGTGCCACCGCACTCCAGCCTGGGCAACAAGAGCAAAACTGTCTCAAAAAAAAAAAAAGAAAGAAAGAGGTGCCTAAATCTAGACTCGGGGTCCACACCAGGCAGCGGGGTTGCAGCCTGGCACCTGGTGAGCTCCGTGTCTTCCCAAGCCCGAGCAGAGGGTTGTGCGGGCTCCACAGGAGCGGCCGGGGCCCGGGGTGCACCACCTGCGGACCGCCCTCCCGTCCCCAGGCTTTCAGGCAGGCACTGAAATGCACCAAGCTTCCGCACTCTGCTGGTCAGTGGCGGCTGTCCCCTCCCCAGCCCAGCCGCCCGGCCACAGGTGTCTGCCTGGCCCGTACACACCGGGGGTTCCGGGGTTGGGAGCTGAACCGTCCCCACCTCAGGGTTATATTTCCCCCTCTCCTTCCCTCCCCGCCAAGAGCTCTGCCAGGGGCGGGCAAAAAAAAAAGTAAAAAAAAAAAGAAAAAAAAAGAAACAAACCACCTCTACATATTACGGAAAGAAAATATTTTTGTCAATTCTTATTCTTTTATAATTATGCGTGGAAGAAGTAGATACATTAAACGATTCCAGATGGAAACGTGTCACCCGCCTGAGGTTCCTTCCAAGTCCTGGGGCTCCTGAGTGGGAGGGGGCTTCCGGGGGGCAACAGGTAAGACATGGCAGAAGGGCACTGCCATCTCCCTGGACTGCCAGGGTGCTGGGGCTGCCTGGGCACCAGCGCAGGAGAGTCGTCATGCCCCGATCAGACTGACTCAAAGAGGACAACAGCCCCAGCTGCCTGATGAGGGCAGTCCTGTCCTCGCTGGTCTAGAAAGGTCAGCTGGTCTCCAGGGACAGGGCTTGGCTGTCTTGTGTGGCCTGGTCTGTCCCCTCTCCCCTGGGCTCCCCAGAGCCACAGCACAACCCAAATGGCAGCATCCTCCATGCTGGATCCTCACCTGGCCCACGCCTCCTTTTCTACCTGAGACTCTACACCCTGAGGACCACGACAGGCCGAGACCCTCCTCACATCTGTCCCAATAGCCAAGACACCCAGGGAGATCCTGTTGGCCACGCTCAGGGCATTTGGGCTCTGTCATTCCTTTCCCCTTTCCAACGGAGTCTCACTCTGTCGCCCAGGCTGGAGTGCAGTAGCACGATCTCGGCTCACCGCAACTTCCACCTCCCGGGTTCAAGCAATTCTCCTGCCTCAGCCTCCCGAGTAGCTAGGATTACAGGCACGCGCCACCATGCCCAGCTAATTTTTTGTATTTTTAGTAGAGACGGGGTTTCACCATGTTGGCCAGGCTGGTGTTGAACTCCTGACTTCAGGTGATCCTCCTGCCTTGGCCTCCCAAAGTGCTGGGATTACAGGTCTGAGCCACCGTGCCCAGCCTGGGCTTTATTTCTAACTTTCCCCATCCTTTGGAATTTTCCACTTTAAAAAAAAAAATAGGCTTAAAAAAAAATGAGGCCGGGCATGGTGGCTCACGCCTGTAATCTCAGCACCGTTAGATGCCAAGGCGGGTGGTTTGCTTCAGTCCAGGAGCTGGAGACCAGCCTGGGCAACATGGCCAAACCCGGCCTCTACAAAAACAAAAACTGGGTTGGGGGGTGGCAAAAAAAAACAAAACAACAACAAAAAAAACCTTAGCTGGATGTAGCGTGCGCCTGTAGTCCTGGCCACTCAGGAGGTGAGGCTGCAGGGGAGGTCGAGGCGGCAGTGAGCTGTGATCACACCACTGCACTACAGCCTCAGCGGCAGAGTAAGACCCTGGTCTTAAAAAAAAAAAAAAGGAAGTATAAAAAATAATAAAATCTCAGTACAGAAGGGTATTTAGGGGACTCAGGCACAGTGGCATCCACCTGTAATCCCAGCAAATCAGGAGACCAAGGCATTCGAGGCCAGAGTCAAAAAAAAAAAAAAACGGCTGGCTGTGGTGGCTCACGCCTGTAATCCCAGTCCTTTGCAAGGCCGAGGCCAACAGATCACTTGAGCCCAGAAGTTTGAGACCAACCTGGGCAACGTGGTGAAACTCCATCTCTACTAAAAATTGAAAAATTAGCCAGGCGCGGTGGTACATGCCTGTAGTCCCAGCTACAGGCAGCAGGCTGCAGGGGGAGGATTGATTCAGCCCCAGAGGAGTAGGAGGTTGCAGTGAGCTGAGGAGGTTTCTCCAGCCTGGGCAACAGAGTGAGACACTATCTCAAACGCGCGCGCGCACGCACGCACACACACACACGAGAAGAAAAGGCCAGGGGCTCACACCTATAATGCCAGCACTTTGGGAGGCCAAGGTGGGCGAATCATTTCAGCTCAGGAGTTCAAGACTAGCCACAGCAACATGGCATAAACCCCATCAGTAACAACAAAAAAATCAGCTGGGTATAGTGCATGCCTGCAGTCCCAGCTACTTGGGAGGCCGAGGATCACTTGAGCCCAGGAGGTCAAGACCGTAGGGAGCTGAGGCTACGCCACTGCCCTCCAGCCTGGGTGACACAGCAAGACCCTGTCTCAAAACAAAACAAATCTGATATTCCTGTGATCAGATCTTTTCCTTTAGGACTGACAGATTTCATACCATGATTAGTGGAAGCTGTGGAATAATCTGCTTTTTTTTTTCCTTTAGAAACAGGATCTCCTCTGTCACCCACGCTGGAGTGCAATGTGATCTCGGCGCACTGCAGCCTCTGCTTCCAGGGCTCAAGTGATCCTCTGGCCTCAGCCTCCCAAGTAGCTGCGACTATAGGCACAAGCCATCAGGCCCAGCTAATGTTTCTGTATTTCTCGTAGAGACGGTGTCCATGTTACCCAGGCAGTTTTTAAGCTCTTGAGCTCAAAGTGATCTGCTCACCACGGCCTCCCAAAGTGCTGGGGCCAGCCGTGTTTTTATTTTAATCCCTGCAGTATGATGATTTGTGGTGGATGGGAGAAACTTGAGGCTGAAAGCTTTCTGCAAAGAAACACACACACACAGAGACACACATACACAGACACACACAGACACAGAGACACAGACCCATATACAGACAGACACACACACACAGACATATACACACAACCTGTGTGGGTTCAGTAGGAGCCTCCTGGCTCCCAGCAGCTCACAACTGAAACTCCCTGTTAGCAGCAGAGCTCAGCCACACACAGTCCTTCCTGGTGACAGGCTGGAAGTTGAACACCGTGGTGAGGTAATGGAGACTCCATTAGTGGAACCATGCTGCGTCAATCACCCAAGGACCAGGGCTGGCTGCACTGTGCTCATCCAGTTTATGGAGACAGCGTCTAATGGGTCCGGAACAGACAGCATGGAGGAAGATACTTATTTACGGACTGAGTCTCGCTCTGTTGCTAGGCTGGAGTGCAGTGGCGTAATCTTGGCTCACTGCAATCTCCGCCTCCCGGGTTCCAGTGATTCTCCTGCCTCGGCATCCCAAGTAGCACCATGGCCAGCTAACTTTTTATATTTTTAGTAGAGACAGGTTTTCACCATGTTGGCCAGGATGGTCTTGATCTCTTGACCTTGTGACCCACCTGCCTCGGCATCCCAATGTTCTGGGATTACAGGCGTGAGCCACCACGACAAGCCTATTTATTTATTAATTAAGACGCTGTCTTGCTTTGTCACCCAGGCTGGAGTACAGTGGCAACACATCAGCTCCCTGCAACCTCTGCCTCCCAGATTCAAGAGATTCTCCTGCCTCAGCCTCCCAAGTAGCTGGGATTACAGGCACCCACCACCATGCCCAGCTATCTTTTTAAGAACATATTATATGTATGTGTATATGCAAACGGGGTCTGACTATGTTGCCCAGGCTGGTCTAGAACTCCTGAGGTCTAAAAAAAAAGAAAAGTCTACGGCCGTACCACCCTGAACACGCCCGATCTCATCTGATCTTGGAAGTTCAGCAGGGTCGGGCCTGGTTAGTACTTAGGTGGGAAACCGCCTGGGAATACCGGGTGCTGTAGGCATTTTTTATATGTAAAAAAGAAAAAAAAACCAAAACTCCTGAGGTCACCCAATTCACACACCTTGGCCTCCCGAAATGCTGGAATTACAGGTGTGATCTACCACACCTGGCCAAGAAGTTTCATAACGCAAGTGTGTATCCCAGTTTACAGCAGGCTGCCACTGCAGAACGGCAGCCGGCCTGGACTTCTGTCATCGGCGGAGGAGTCGGCCTCCTCTGGAGTCCTTCTCCCCTCCCTGGGCTGACCACGCTCTGTAGCTATGGAGCAGAGTGATTTACTTCCTCAAAGTGTGCATTCGAACCCATCTTAGGAGTCACCTATGATGTTTTCTCTCTGATTCTGTTTTTTGCCAGTTGGGAAGGACTGAAAACACCAACTCAATTCTCGACCCTCCAGACCTGGCCACTGGCATTGTCTCGAAATCTTAGCCATTTATAATCAAAGAATGACTTTCTTCTCTAGTTGAAAATCTGGGGGCTGGGCGCAGTGGCACACGCCTGTAATCCCAGCATTTTGGGAGGCCGAGGTGGGTGGATCACCTGAGGTCAGGAGTTCAAGATCAACCTGGCCATCACAGTGAAACTCCATCTTTATTTAAAAAAACAAACAAACAAAAAACCAAATATGCAGACTGGCCAGGTGCGATGGCTAACACCTGGAATCCCAGCACTTTGTGGGAGGTTGAGGCAGGCAGATCACTTGAGGTCCGGAGCTCCAGACTAGCCTGGACAGCATGGTGAAAACCCGTCTCTAATAAAAATGAAAAATTAGCTAGGCGTGGTGGTGCATGCCTGTAGTCCCAGCTACTCCGGAGGCTGAGGCAGGGGAATCATTTGAACCCAGGAGGTGGAGGTTGCAGTGGGCTGAGATCGTGCCACTGTACTACGGCCTGGGCAACAGAGCGAGACTGTCTCAAAAACGAAACAAAACAAAACCCCACAAATACACAGGCCTTAACAGAATGTAGCCATTTCTCCCTCCCTCCTTTGTCTAGGCCGGGATCCAATCCTGCATCCAGCTCATATTTAGTTGTCTCGCCGCCGCCGCCTCAAGTCTCTGTCTCACAGGACACTTTGAAACACTCCCGACGGTTATTCTGTAGAATGTCTCTCAATTTAGGTTCACCTGGTGATGAGCTAATCATCTGTGAGGTCATGCATGTTTGCCTAAGACATCTCCACTATAAAATTGCTATTTTTCCATTTCTTTTTTTTTTTTTTTTTTTTTTTTTTTTGAGACGGAGTTTCGCTCTTGTTACCCAGGCTGGAGTGCAATGGCGCTATCTCGGCTCACCGCAACCTCCGCCTCCTGGGTTCAGGCAATTCTCCTGCCTCAGCCTCCTGAGTAGCTGGGATTACAGGCACACGCCACCGTGCCCAGCTAATTTTTTGTATTTTTAGTAGAGACGGGGTTTCACCATGTTGACCAGGATGGTCTCGATCTCTTGACCTCGTGATCCACCCGCCTCGGCCTCCCAAAGTGCTGGGATTACAGGCTTGAGCCACCGCGCCCGGCCTATTTTTTCATTTCTTTTAAAAAATTTTTTGAGACGGAGTCTTGCTCTGTCAGCAGGCTGGAGTAAAGTGGCGCCATCTTGGCTCACTGCAACCTCCGCCTCCTGGGTTCAAGCGATTCTCCTGCCTCAGCCTCCCGAGTAGCTGGGATTACAGGCACCCACCACCATGCCCAGCTAATTTTTGTATTTTTAGTAGAGACAGGGTTTCTACTAAACCCCATGTTGGCCAAGATGGTCTCCATCCTGACCTCATGATCCCAAAGTGTTGGGATGACAGGCGTGAGCCACCGCGCCCAGTCATTTATTTAAGAGATGGGTGGTCTCACCATATTGCCTAGGTTGGTCTCGAACCCCTGCGCTGAAAGGATCCACCCGTATTGGCTTACTAAAGTGCTGGATTATAGGTGTGAGGCACCGCACCAGGCCCACTAATTTTCTCTTTGCGGTCTGTGGGGAATGCTTTGAGGCCGTGCAAATATCCTGTTTCCCATCCTACTTTCCCCCCAGCTCATTTTGAACATCAATGCAGACACATCTTGGCTGCGAAGATTTTGAGAAGTTTGGCTAATGGTGACCTTTGATTTCCCTCATTCCCTGTACATTTCCTAACTAGAAGAGCTGTTAGGAAGTCACACGGCTGGTGAAGGACCCTGACCCCCAAAACTAACTCCAAGACCACCTGAGGGACCCTCCAAAGATCACTAAGCTCTTCAGAATCCCTGGGGCGAGGCCGCCTCCTCGGCAGACCCCGCCCCCTTGGCAAAGTCCCGCCCCAAGATGGCGGCCCCGAGCGGTGGAGAGGGCGGGGCACGCCGGATCACGTGCCCCCACCGACGCCTACGTGGCCTCCAGCGGACGCCCCACGTGTCCCTCGCCGCGCCCCGTCCACCCGCCCCTGCCCTGAGGACCCTAGTCCAACATGGCGGCGCCCAGCGGAGGGCGGAACGGCGTCGGCGCGAGGTTCTGGGCCGCACTGCTCCTAGGGGCCGTGGCGCTGAGGCCGGTGGAGGCGGTGTCCGAGCCCACGACGGTAGCGTTTGACGTGCGGCCTGGCGGCGTCGTGCACTCCTTCTCCCAGAACGTGGGCCCGGGGGTACGTGCCACCGCCGTCCAGGGTATTTGAGCGCTGGCAGGCACGGGGAGGGGGCGCGGAGCATTGGGGGCGGGTCCTGAGGAGGGGGCGTGCTGCGGAAGTGGGTAGTGAGGAAGGGGCGCGGACTCTGTTAGGGTCGGAGGCTGAGTGGGGGGGGGCGCCGGACCTTGAGGCCGGCGTCATCCCTAGGGCAGGGGTGAACTAGGGAGCGGGGCCTCGTCGGCGCCGGCGGCATTGAGGGGGCGTGGTCACCTGTCACCTGCCTGGGGTGTCCAGGCAGCCCTGCCCTCCAGACGCAGAGGTGGGAAGGGGGTAGTAATGTGAGCGGCCGGAGGCTGAGGGGTATCTGCCCTCCTGGGCCTGGAGGAAGTCTGTCGCTGCAGCTCCAACCAGGGAGGAAGTGCGTCTTCCTTCCATTGCGATTTCCCCTCACCTAGGGTGTGAGGCTGGGCCCTTCTTGCCTGGAAGCAGCAGGCTTGGGGCTAGCCCAGCCCTCTACTCAGCTGGTCGGGAAAGTCCCTTCCCTTCTCAGCCTCCCTTTTCCTGCCTGTAACTGCAGTATCGATACTGTTTTTTGACTGTTTCCTTTTTTTTTTTTTTTAGACTGGAGTGCAGTGGCGCGATCTCGTCTCACTGCAGCCACCGTCTCCTGAGTTCAAGCGACTCTCCTGCCTCAGCCTCCCCAGTAGCTGGGACTACAGGCCCGTGCCGCCAGGCTCTAATAATTTTTATTTATTTAATTTTTTTTGAGACGAAGTCTCATTCTATCACCCAGGCTTGGAGTGCAGTGGCATGATCTTGGCTTACTGTAACCTCTGCCTCCCGAATTCAAGTGATTCTCCTGCCTCAGTCTCCCAAGTAGCTAGGATTATAGGCGTGCACCACCATGCCTAGCCAATTTTTGTATTATTAGTAGCGATGGAGTTTTGTTGTGTTGGCCAGGCTGGTCTCAAACTCCTGACCTCAAGCCACCTGACCACTTCAGCCTCCCCAAGTGCTGGGATTGCAGCGTGAACCACCGTGTCAGGCTGGTTTGTTGGCTACTTACTTATAGCTAGGTGTGATGCCAAGTCCTTTGTATGTTAGGCCCAAGTTACAGATGAGAAAATGCTTCAGATAAAAAAGAGAAACAGAGAAAATAGAGGCTCAGAAAGGTTTTCCCTAGGTGTTCCTGCTGTTCTGTTTTGTTTTGTTTTTTAGACAGAGTTTGGCTCTTGTCGCCCAGGCTGGAGTGCAATGGCTAGATCTCTGCTCACCGACACCTCTGCCTCCCAGGTTCAAGCGATTCTCCTACCTCAGTCTCCCAAGTAGCTGGAATTACAGGCATGCACCACCACGCCTGGCTAATTTTTTTTATTTTCATTAGAGATGGGGTTCCTCCATGTTTGTCAGGCTGGTCTCGAACTCCTGACCTCAGGTGATGTGCCCGCCTCAGCCTCCCAAAGTGCTGGGATTACAGGCGTGAGCCACTGTGCCCGGCCTGGTGTTCCTGCTTTCAAAGCCCGTGTTCCTAGAGGGATGGGTGCTGGAGTGAGGGTGAGCTCCTGCTTCTTGTTCTTCATCCCCCAGAGGCCATGTGGGTTATTTATCCTGACCCAGGAGCTCCACAGAAGGAAGGCAGACAGCGGACTTATAGGTCTGCAGCCACTGGGATGCCTTGTAGGGCTGACCCCCACAGACATCAGCCAGAGGGATCTCACTTTGCCTCTTTCACTTTTAGTACAGATGTTTGAAAGTGGAGTCTTGATTTTTGGCATCCTTAGACCCTGTAGATCCTTAGACCCTTCTAGCCAGGCGTGGTGGCTCGTGTCTGTAATCCTAATACTTTGGGAGGCCAAGGTGGGACTATCACTTGAGACCAGGACTTCAAGACCCACCTGGGCAACGTAGGGTGACCTTGTCTCTACAAATAATTTTAAAAATTGGCTAGTGGCCAGGCGCAGTGGCTCACGCCTATAATTCCAGCACTTTGGGAGGCCAAGGTGGGTGATCACGAGGTCAGGAGTTCGAGACCAGCTTGGCCAACACAACAAAACTCCATCGCTACTAACAATACAAAAATTAGCCGGGCGTGGTAGCAGGCATCTGTATTCCCAGCTACTTGGGAGGCTGAGGCAGAAGAATCGCTTGAACCAGGGAGATGGAGGTTGCAGTGAGCCAAGATCACGCCACTGTACTCCAGCCTGGGCAACAGAGTGAGACTCCATCCCCCTACGCCCAAAAAAGAAAAAAATTGGCCAGGGCCAGGCGTAGTGGCTCATGCCTGTAATCCCAGCACTTTGGGAGGCCCAGGTGGGTGGATCATGTGAGACCAGGAATTCAAGACTAGCCTGGTCAATATAACAAGACACTGTCTCTGCTAAAAATTAGCCGGGCATGGTGGCACACACCTGTAGTCCCAGCTGCTCAGGAGGCTGAGGCATTAGAATCACTTGAACCTGGAAGGCAGAGGTTGCAGTGAACTGAGATCGTGCCACTGCACTCCAGCCTGAGCAACAGAACAAGACTCTGTCTCAAAAAAAAAAAGAAAGTAAAAATTAGCCGGGTGTGGTGGTTTCGCACCTGTTGTCTCAGTTACTTCAGAGGCTAAGGCAGGAGGATCGCTCAAACCTGGGGGTTGAGGATGCAGTGAGCTGTGATTTCGATTCTGCACTCCAGCTTGGGTGACAGCGAGACCCTGTCTCTTAAACAAAATAAAAATTACCTTCTACCGGCTGGGCATGGTGGTTCATGCCTGTAATCCCAGCACTCTGGGAGGCCAACGCAGGCAGGCAGATCATGAGGTTGGGAGTTCAAGACCAGCCTGGTCAACATGGTGAAACCTTGTCTGTGTTAAAAATTAAAAAATTAGCTGAGCATGGTGATGCGTGCCTGTAATCCCAGCTACTTGGATGGCTGAAGCAGGAGAATTGCTTGAACCCAGAAGGCAGAGGTTGCAGTGAGCCAAGATTGCACCGTTGCACTTCAGCTCTGGTTGATAGAATAAGACTCCATCTTGGGGGGAAAAATAAAAATTACCTTCTACCAAACCTCTTTTTTTCCTTCCATTCTCTAGGACAAATATACGTGTACGTTCACTTACGCCTCTCAAGGAGGGACCAATGAGGTGAGTTGTGCAAAGTCCCTTCTAGCTTCTGTGACAGCGTCTGTTGTACGGAGCTGTTTTGCAGCAGACAGCAGGGTTGGATCTCACATACATCACCTTACCCTCATTGAATGATTCTTCCTGAGCCAATGAAAAGGGAGAGTATTGGCATTAGACAGTGATCACTGATTGTGCTGTCATTATTCCACAGAGCAGGCAAATATCTGGACAAAAGGAGGGATGGGAGATGGGAGCCTGCCATCCCCATAAGCATCTATTGCAGTGTTCTATTTTATGCGCAGTGTAACAAGTTATCACAGCTGAGGGGCTTAAAACAGCACCCATGTATTATCTCATAGCTTTGAAGGTCGGAAGCCTGGGTCAGCTCAGCTGTGTGCTTCATAAAACCAAACTCAAGGTATCACAGGCCAGGCATCATGGCTCATGCCTCTAATCCCAGCACTTTGCGAGGCCAAGGCAGGCGGATCACCTGAAGTTAGAAGTTCAAGACCAGCCTGGCTAACATGGCGAAATCCCATCTTTACTAAAAATACAAAAATTAGCCGGGCGTGGTGGCACATGCCTGTAGTCCCAGCTACTCGGGAGGCTGAGGCAGGAGAATCACTTGAACTCAGGAGGTGGAGGTTGCAGTGAGCCAAGATTGTGCCACTGCACTCCAGCCTGGCCGACAAGCGAGACTCCGTCTCAGTAAATAAAGAGAAAGAGAGAGAGGTCACTGGCAAGGCATAGTGGCTCATGCCCATCTCTACAGAAAATAAATAGATTAGCTGGGGGCATGGTGGTGTGCACCTTTGGTTCTAGCTATTTGGGAGACTGAGATGGGAGGATCTCTGTTTCAAAAAAAAAAAAGTGATTTGAAGCACATGACACTCCACTGCTGGCCTTGAGGGCACCACAGGGCAGGGAGTGCAGGCGGCCTCTAGGAGCTGAGAACAGCCTCTGGCCGGCAGCAAGGAAATGAGGACTTCAGTCCTCCAACCGAGAGGAAATGAAAGCTGTCGCAGCCACAAGAGCTTGGAAGAGGACCTCCAGCTCCCATTGAGAGCCTGGCCCGGTGAACACCTTGAGATGGGATTTCGCCATGTTGACCAGGCTGACCTTGGACTCCTGGCCTCAAATGATAGGCCCACCTCAGCCTCCCAGGGTGCTGGGATTACAGGCGTGAACCACCAGCCCGACTTCCTAGAGATTGTTCTGTATTATCCTGTGTAATGTGCTTCAATTGCGTGGACATGTGGAGTTGACTGGACAACCCCATGCTAATGGATTCAGGGTTACTTCCAGTCCAGTCCGGGAATGACCTTGGCTGGAGTTCATTGTACAAGTGCGTTTACATCTGTGGGAAAACCACCCAGAAGTGGGATTCCTGGGTCTTTTTTTTTTTTTTTTTTTTTGAGACAGAGTTTCACTCGTTACCCAGGCTGGAGTGCAATGGCGTGATCTCGGCTCACCGCAACCTCCGCCTCCTGGGTTCAGGCAATTCTCCTGCCTCAGCCTCCTGAGTAGCTGGGATTACAGGCACGCGCCACCATGCCCAGCTAATTTTTTGTATTTTTAGTAGAGACGGTGTTTCACCATGTTGACCAGGATGGTCTCGATCTCTTGACCTCGTTATCCACCCGCCTCGGCCTCCCAAAGTGTTGGGATTACAGGCGTGAGCCACCGCGCCCGGCCTCTTTTTTTTTTTTTTTTTTTTTTTGTCTGAGACGGAGACTCCACTGTCGCCCAGGCTGTAGTGCCGTGGTGTGATCTTGGCTCATTGCAGTCTCCGCCTCCTGGGTTCAAGCAGTTCTCCTGCCTCAGCCGCCCGAGTAGCTAGGACTACAGGCGTGCACCACCACGCCCAGCTAATTTTTTTGCGTTTTTAATAGAGACAGGGTTTCACCATGTTGCCCAGGATGGTGTCAGTCTCCTGACTTTGTGATCTGCTGCCTTGGCCTCCCAAAGTGCTGGGGTTACAGGCGTGAGCCACTGGGCCCAGCCTTTTTTTTTTTTTTTTTTTAATAGAGACAGGGTTTCACCATGTTGGCCAGCCTGGTTGTGAAGGTCCATTTTCTTTTTCTTTTTTGAGACAGAGTCTCACTCTGTCGCCAGGCTGGAATGCAGTGGCGCGATCTCAGCTCACTGCAACCTCCACCTCCCAGGTTTAAGCAATTCTCATGCCTCAGCCTCCTGCGTAGCTGGGAATACAGGAGCGTACCACCACGCCCAGCTAATTTTTGTATTTTTAGTAGAGATGGGGTTTCACTGTGTTGGTCAGGATGGTCTTGATCTCTTAATCTTTTGATCCGCCCACTTCAGCCTCCCAAAGTGCTGGGATTGCAGGTGTGAGCCACCGTGCCTGGACCAGCTTTACTTTTAAGAAAATGGACCATAGCCGGGTGCGGTGGCTCAAGCCTGTAATCCCAGCACTTTGGGAGGCTGAGGCGGGTAGATGACCTTAGGTTGGGAGATTGACACCAGCCTGGCCAACATAGTGAAGCCCCATCTCTACTGAAAATACAAAAATTAGCAGGGCATGGTGGCGGGCGCCTGTAATCCTAGGTACTTGGGAGGCTGAGGCAGAAGAATCGCCTGAACTTGTGAGGCAGAGGTTGCATTGAGCCGAGATCGTGCCACTGCACTCCAGCCTGGGTGATGGAGCGAGACCCTGTCTCCAGAAAAAACAAAATGTAAAACTGTATGTTTTGAGATTATGGTAGATTTATATTCAGTTGTAAGAAATCCTACAGAGAGGGCCGAGTGCGGTGGCTCACGCCTGTAATCCTAGCACTTTAGGAGGCCAAGGTGGGTGGATCACGAGGTTGGGAGTTTGAGACCAGCCTGGCCAATATGGTGAGACCCCATCTGTACTAAAAATACAGAAAAAAAAAAAAAAAAGAAAAGAAAGAAATCCAGAGAGAGATCCACGTGCTCTTTAACCAGTTTCCCCAGTGGTAACATCCTGCAAGATGCCAGTTGTTTTAGAGACGGGGATCTTGGAGTGTTGCCCTGGCTGGTCTTGAACTCCTGGGTTCAAGCGATCATCCCATCTCGGCCTCGCCAAGTGCGGGGATGACAGGCGTGAGCTACCCTGCCCGGCCTGCATTCTCCATTTTGCTTGTAGCTGTTGCGGCTCCACCGATGCCATGGAGAGCCTTGGCTTCCACACGCACGTGGTGCGGGAGCAGACTGCGGGCTTTCGCCCTTCGGACTTGTGAGAAAAGGGCGTCTTACTGCAGTCCAGCTTGCTTGTCTGTTGTTTTCATACATGATATTGGACGTCTTTTCACATGTTTAAGAGTTGTTCTCAGGCCTGGCGTGGTGGCTTATGTCTGTAATCCGAGCACTTTGGGAGGCCGGGGTGGGAGGATTGCTTGAGGCTAGGAGGTCGAGACCAGCCTGGGCAATATAGCAAGACAGCGACTCCACAAAACAGAAAAACCAGCTGGGTGTGTGGTGGGGACCATACGTCTGGTCCCAGCTCCTAGTGAGGCTGAGGTGGGAGCATCGCTTGAGCCCAGGAGGTGGAGGTTGTAGTGAGCTGAGATCACGCCACTGCACTCCAGCCTGGGCCACCGAGAGACACCATTTCAAAAAAAATTAGGGTGATTTGCACTAGAGGCACCACTTTTACTGGAAGGACGTGGCTCAGGCAGGCTCCCTGATCACAGATGGACAGCAAACCTCAGGCCACCCGGAGGGCAGGGCGGGGGATTGATTGGCCAGCCCCTGAATTGGGAGGCACGGAAGAGCTGCCCTGACTGTGGAACTGGAGGCATAGCTGGAACTCTCCAGGAGTGCCCATGTGTCCCGGCTGACCCGCACCGTCTTCTCTCCCCAGCAATGGCAGATGAGTCTAGGGACCAGCGAAGACCACCAGCACTTCACCTGCACCATCTGGAGGTGAGACTCGGGGTGGGGATGGCATTTCCAGCTGCTGTGGGCCTGCCCTGTGGCCTCAGGAGCAGCTTCAGAAGGCAGGGAAGGAGAGGGGAAGAGGACAGACAGACAGATGGTGGCTGCACCCCTAGAGGGGAATACAGGCCAGCGGGGACTCGTGCATGTGGAGGTGGGGGCTTCCACATGGGGCGGCGGCGTCGCTGGGGTGGGAGTGCTCCTCAAGGAAGTGTGTTGACGCTGAGGCTCGGGGAGACTGGGGGGGCTTGTGCGGGGCAACGTCCCAGGGAGGGAGAAGCAGCTCAGACGTGGAATATGGGGCAGGGCCTGGGAAGGCCCCGGAAGACTCCACCCTCCCTTAAGCATGACACAAAGTCACCAAAGGGCTTTTTGGCAATTTTTTTTTTTTTTGAGATGGAGTCTTGCTCTGTCGCCTAGGCTGGAGTGCAGTGGTGCAATTTTGGCTCATTGCAACCTCTGCCTCTTGGGTTCAACCAGTTCTCCTGCCTTAATCTCCCAAGTAGTTGGGATTACAGGCGCGTGCCACCACACCTGGCTAATTTTTGTATTTTTAATAGAGATGGGGTATCACCATGTTGGCCAGGCTGGTCTCAATCTCCTGGCCTCAAGTGATCCGCCTGCCCTGGCCTCCCAGAGTGCTGGGATTATAGGGGTCAGCCACCTTGCCTGGCCCTTTTTGGCAATGTTTAAAAATTGAGATAAAATTCCATAAAATGCAGCATTGTAAGCTTACACTTCAGCGGCATGTAGTACCTTCCCAGGGGTGTGCCCGGACCTCTGTCTGCGTCCAGAACATTTTCATCCGCTGAAAAGAAACTCTGCCCCCATCAGAGTCACCCCACTTCGCCGGGGCCTGGCAGCCACGCATCCTCTTCCTGTCTCTGTGGATGGGCCTGTCCTGGACATTTCATAGAAATGGGATCAAGCCCTGTGTGGCCTTTGGTGTCTGGCTTCTCTCACCGATCATGACGTCCTCAAAGCTAATCCTCCTTGAGGTCTGTGTCAGCCTCGTTTCTCTTCCTGGCTGAGTCCTATTCCAGAGGGCTCCCTGCAGGAACCTGCAGAGCTCAGATCCCTCTGGCTGAAGGAGGCAGGCTGAGGCAGGGAGCCCCTCCAGGCACTGACCAGGAAAGATGGGGAGGGCACAGATTGTAGGCTGCGTAGAATGAGGATGGAGTGGGCACAGATTGGAGGCTCTGTAGAAGGAGGAGGGGGAGGGAAGGAGGGTGTAGATGGGAGGCTGTGTAGAGGAGGAGGGTGTAGATGGGAGGCTGTGTAGAAGGAGGAGGGTGTAGATGGGAGGCTGTGTAGAGGAGGAGGGTGTAGATGGGAGGCTGTGTAGAAGGAGGAGGGTGTAGATGCGAGGCTGTGTAGAGGAGGAGGGTGTAGATGGGAGGCTGTGTAGAAGGAGGAGGGTGTAGATGGGAGGCTGTGTAGAAGGAGGAGGGTGTAGATGGGAGGCTGTGTAGAAGGAGAGGGTGTAGAAGGGAGGCTGTGTAGAGGAGGAGGGTGTAGATGGGAGGCTGTGTAGAAGGAGGAGGGTGTAGATGGGAGGCTGTGTAGAAGGAGGAGGATGTAGATGGGAGGCTGTGTAGAAGGAGGAGGGTGTAGATGGGAGGCTGTGTAGAAGGAGGAGGGTGTAGATGGGAGGCTGTGTAGAGGAGGAGGGTGTAGATGGGAGGCTGTGTAGAAGGAGGAGGGGGAGGGAGGGAGGGTGTAGATGGGAGGCTGTGTAGAAGGAGGAGGGTGTAGATGGGAGGCTGTGTAGAGGAGGAGGGTGTAGATGGGAGGCTGTGTAGAAGGAGGAGGGTGTAGATGGGAGGCTGTGTAGAAGGAGGAGGGGGAGGGAGGGAGGGTGTAGATGGGAGGCTGTGTAGAAGGAGGAGGGTGTAGATGGGAGGCTGTGTAGAGGAGGAGGGTGTAGATGGGAGGCTGTGTAGAAGGAGGAGGGTGTAGATGGGAGGCTGTATAGAAGGAGGAGGGTGTAGATGGGAGGCTGTGTAGAAGGAGGAGGGTGTAGATGGGAGGCTGTGTAGAAGGAGGAGGGTATAGATGGGAGGCTGTGTAGAAGGAGGAGGGTGTAGATGGGAGGCTGTGTAGAAGGAGGAGGGTGTAGATGGGAGGCTGTGTAGAAGGAGGAGGGTGTAGATGGGAGGCTGTGTAGAAGGAGGAGGGTGTAGATGGGAGGCTGTGTAGAGGAGGAGGGTGTAGATGGGAGGCTGTGTAGAGGAGGAGGGTGTAGATGGGAGGCTGTGTAGAAGGAGGAGGGTGTAGATGGGAGGCTGTGTAGAAGGAGGAGGGTGTAGATGGGAGGCTGTGTAGGAGGAGGAGGGTGTAGATGGGAGGCTGTGTAGAGGAGGAGGGTGTAGATGGGAGGCTGTGTAGAAGGAGGAGGGTGTAGATGGGAGGCTGTGTAGAGGAGGGGGGTGTAGATGGGAGGCTGTGTAGAGGAGGAGGGTGTAGATGGGAGGCTGTGTAGAAGGAGGAGGGTGTAGATGGGAGGCTGTGTAGAAGGAGGAGGGTGTAGATGGGAGGCTGTGTAGAAGGAGGGTATAGATGGGAGGCTGTGTAGAAGGAGGAGGGGGAGGGAGGGAGGGTGTAGATGGGAGGCTGTGTAGAAGGAGGAGGGTCGGGGGCAGGGTATACATGGAGGCGGTGTAGAATGAAGATGGCGAGGACACAGATTGGAAGCTGTAGAATCAGCCAGCTGGGGTGGGAGGAGGAGGGAGGTACTGGGCCGAGTCTTGGTAGAACTGGTGGGGCAGGTGCAGTTCGGGCTGGGGAAGAGGCGGACTGGGACGAGCCGGGTGGGTAACAGGTATGGGAGGCTGTGGGGTCGTGGCTCTGGAGGTTTGGATGATGCCATCTCCCAGGGAGTGTGTCCCGCCAGTAGGGGCCCCAGCGTGTCCTCCTGTGTCCCCTCAGGCAGGTCTTTACCAGCATGTTCTTTCTGAAGGACCCGCCTGGTGGCTCATAGCCGTCTCGGAGTGCAGACATCTGGGAATCAGATTACACTCTCTTCCACCTGGCCAACACACGTGCCTCTGGGTCCACAGCCCCTCCCCAAGTCTCCCTACACCGCCTGGTTCTGCCCCTGCCGCCATCCTCAGTCAGGCTCATGGTTTATGGGTCCCCAGCTCCACTTGTCTCTTTCTCATAACCCCACTGCCTCGATCCCGGCTTGATCTGGGAGTGGACGTGATGGGAAGGAAGCTGTCAGGCCCCCAGTCGGGGGGAGGGGTCAGAAGGCTTCAGGAATCTTGTCCCTTCTTCCCTGATCCTTGGTCCAGAATATCTCAGCCCAAACAGTGGGTGTTTCTTGAGCATTTATTTTGTGCAGACATTTTGGAGGGAGAACTCCAGGCTGTAGTTCCAAACGTGACGAAGGCACGTTGACAAATGGGTGACGGAGACCAGGGAGTGGCAATGTTTAATTAAAGGACAGGGTGTGATTTGATGCCACATATGGGCGTTGGCCCGCTGTCCCCTTCGGGGCGCTTCACAAACAGCAGATGTTTACTCAGTCATTTCCGGGGAGATTTTCACCGGCTCCATGGAACTGGCTGTGTCACAGGCAGCCTGAGGCCCCAAGAGGCATCGGCAGGGTCATTGAGAGGAGACAGGCCCCATCAGCCCAGAGAGACCCTGCAGAGGCCTGGGACCCTCTGAGCCCCGGCCGCCCTATAGTCATGGGGAGGCCCACGGTCGCCATCATGTCTGCAGGCCCCCGCCCAGCATGGACCCCTGAGTGCCAGCTCCCCAGAGGGCATCTGGGTGGGCACAGGCCCAGAGCAGTTGAGATGGGGGCTGGGCTCACCCTGAGCCTGAACCCTCCTGTCCAAACCCCGAGAAACTCCCCAAGGACATGCTCAGCCCGGAGACCTGCCACCCCAGGCCTCCCCGTCTCAGACAGTGACTGGCCCTCCCTGACCTGGCCTGTTGGCAGTTGCTAGGGCTTAAAGGGCAACCTAGGGGCTCCCTGGATCCCCCACCCCACCCGTGCACACAGAACCCCAGCCACAGAAGTGGCCCCTCTGCTGTCCCTCCACCCCCATCACACTCTCTTCACATGGCCAGAGGCGCTCTTCACACCAGAGATGCCATCATCCCCTGTTGTCACCTTCTGGCACCTTCCATCACTCCAGTTCCATAGAAGCCCCCATTAGCAGCCTCCTGGAGACCTGGGCAGATGCTCCTCCCCTTTCCTAGTTAACTCGTGTACTTCCTGCCCTCTGGGAAGCCTTTACTGGCCTCTCATTGCCCAGCCCCCGCCTCCACCACAGTACCTGGATTGCTGTCAGCACCTGAGAAGCCACGTGCAGTGAATGGACATGGGGTCCTGTCCCTGAGCAGCTCCCTGCCCACAGGGGAGAGAGGCACGTCCGTGAATGAGCTGGAAGAACATTCTAGCACAAAGGGGCTGAGCACAGTGGCTCACGCCTGTAATCCCAGCACTTTGGGAGGCCGAGGCAGGCGTATCACTTGAGGTTAGGGGTTAGAGACCAGCCTAGGCAAAATAGTGAAACCACATCTCTACTAAAAATACAAAAATTAGCCAGGCATGGTGGCAGACACTTGTAATCCCAGCTACTCGGGAGGCTGAGGCAGTAGAATCACTTAACCCAGAAGGCAGAGACTGCCATGAGCTGAGATGGTGCCATTGCAATCCAGCCTGGGCAACAGAGTGAGACTCTGTCTCCATAAAAATGAAAAGAAACATTCTGGCACAAAGGAAAGAGGGTCCCGTCCGTCCTTCCCAGAGTCAGCAGTGGGCAGGAGCAGCGTCCATGCTGAGAAGCCGGCGTGAGACCTGCTGACCCCAGCCCGGGTCCCTGCTGGGGCTACTTGCAGGGCACCCAGACCCAGACCCAGCAGCCCTGGCCTGATGCCCTCGCCCTCCTTCCTCTGCAGGCCCCAGGGGAAGTCCTACCTGTTCTTCACACAATTCAAGGCGGAGGTGCGGGGCGCTCAGATCGAGTACGCCATGGCCTATGTGAGTATCCTGGGGCGGGGCAGGCTCTGAGGGTGGCTTCTGTGCATGGGGCAGCTGTGAGATGTCCTGCCACGAGAGGGCTCCATGGGGACAGGGAGGAGAGGGGACAGCCAATCCTGCAGAGGGAGGGTATGTAACTTGGAGGAACCTGGCACACAGACCCCCCCAGGCCAGGAGACGCCAGGGCATGGGGGTTCGGTAACCTGCCTCTGCTGGCTTCTCTTGTATATGCCAGAAAAGCCTTCTCCAGGCTGGGTGCGGTGGCTCACACTTGTAATTCCAGCACTTTGGGAGACCGAGGCAGGAGGATTGCTCGAGACCAGAAATTCAATACAAGGCTAGGCAACATAGCGAGACCCTATATCTATCAAAGTAAAAAAAAAAAAACCAGGCATGGTGGCATGCACCCATAGTCCCAGCTACTTGGAAGGCCAAGGCAGGAGGGTCGCTTGAGTCCAGGACTTCGAAGCTGCAGTGAGCTGTGATTGTACCACTGCACTGCAGCCTGGACAGTAGAGTGAGGTCCTGGCTCAAAAAAAAAAAAAAGTCTCCTCTGCCTCTTGAGTAAAAGTGCACAGGTTTAGTCTCTGCTTGTCTGGAAAGCAAACTGCATCTTTTTCCTAATGGTGATGAGCATTGCTAGGGCCCTGCTAAAGTTCCGCTCCTCCCCTTTCAGTCTGCAGCAGCGTTTGAAAGGGAAAGCGACGTCCCCCTGAAAAATGAGGAATTTGAAGTGACCAAAACATCAGGTACGGAAAGATGGGGATGGGGGAGGGGTGGCGACACCCGCTTCCAAGCACGGGCAGTCGGGGGGCGGTGTGGAGAGGGAGGCCAGCCAGAGGGGTCCTGGAGACTGTAGACCAGGCATCCACATACTGGTTTTGTAAAGGCCACCTCGTCAGTATCTTCAGCTTTGTAGCACTGTGGGTTCTGTCTGAGCTACGCCGTGTGGCACGAAGGTGCTGTAGACAGTGTGTAGACGAGTGGGTGTGGCTGTGTGCACTAGAACTTTATCTCAGCCGGGCGTCCTGGCTCGTGCCTGTTGTCCCAGCTGCTCAGGAGGCCATGGTGGGAGGATCATTTGCGCTAAGGAGGTCAAGACCAGCCTGGGCAACACAGTGAGGCCCTGTCTGCAAAAATTAGGCTGGGTGTGGTGGTTCATGCCTATAATCCCAGCACGTTGGGGAGCCAAGGCGGGCGGATCACTTGAGGTCGGGAGTTCGAGACTAGCCTGGCAAACGTGGCATCTGCTAAGATGTTGTCATCTCTGGTGTGAAGAGCGCCCTGGCCGTGTGAAGAGAGTGTGATGCTGTTGGAGGGGCAGCAGGGGGGCCACTTCTGTGGCTGGGGTTCTGTGTGCATGGGCGGGTAGGGTATCCAGGGAGCCGCTAGATTTAGTCGACAAACCCCACGTCTACTAAAAATACAAAAATATTAGCCAGGTGTGATGGTGCACACCTGTAGTCCCAGCTACTCGGGAGTTTGAGGCAGGAGAATTGCTGGAACCCAGGAGGCAGAGGTTGCAGTGAGCTGAGATGGTGCCATTATGCTCCAGCCTGGGAGACAGAATAAGATTGATATCGAAAAGCAAAACAACAAAACAAACTCAGTCGGGCGTGGTGGTGCACAGCTGTGGTCCCAGCTACTCAGGAGGCTGAGGGGAGAGGATTGCTTGAGCCCAGGAGGTCGAGGCTGCATTGAGCTATAATCATACCACTGCACTCCAGCCTGGGCATCAGAGTGAGACTGTCTCAAAAACAATAAACAGGGTTGGATGCAGTGGTTCACACCTATAATCCCAGCACTTTGGGAGGCTGAGGCGAGCGATCACCTGAGGTCAGGAGTTCCAGACCAGCCTGCCCAACATGGTGAAACCACATCTCTATTAAAAATACCAAAATTAGGCCGGGCGCGGTGGCTCAAGCCTGTAATCCCAGCACTTTGGGAGGCCGAGGCGGGTGGATCACTAGGTCAAGAGATCGAGACCATCCTGGTCAACATGGTGAAACCCCGTCTCTACTAATACAAAAAATTAGCTGGGCATGGTGGCGTGTGCCTGTAATCCCAGCTACTCAGGAGGCTGAGGCAGGAGAATTGCCTGAACCCCGGAGGTGGAGGTTGCGGTGAGCCGAGATCGCGCCATTGCACTCCAGCCTGGGTAACGAGAGCGAAACTCCGTCTCAAAAAAAAAAAAAAAAAAAAAAAAAAAAAACCAAAATTACCTGGCCGGGCGCGGTGGCTCACGCCTGTAATCCCAGCACTTTGGGAGGCCGAGGCGGGTGGATCACGAGGTCAAGAGATCGAGACCATCCTGGTCAACATGGTGAAACCCCGTCTCTACTAAAAATACAAAAAATTAGCTGGGCATGGTGGCGTGTGCCTGTAATCCCAGCTGCTCAGGAGGCTGAGGCAGGAGAATTGCCTGAACCCAGGAGGCGGAGGTTGTGGTGAGCCGAGATCGCGCCATTGCACTCCAGCCTGGGTAACAAGAGTGAAACTCCCGTCTCAAAAAAAAAAAAAAAAAAACCAAAATTAGCCAGGTATGTTTGCACATGCTTGTAATCCCAGCTACTCAGGAGGCTGAAGCAGGAGAATCGCTTGAACTTGGGAAGTACAGGTTGCAGTGAGCCAAGACTGCACCCCTGCACTCCAGCCTGTGCGGTAGAGAAAGACTCTTGTCTGAAAAAAATAAATAAATAAAAAACAATAAATAATTTAAAACAAAGTAGAAACCATCAGGGTGTTGAGGTTGGGATTGTGGTATGCTGAGGGGAGCCTGCAGGGGTCACTGGGAAACATCAGGGCCCTCCTTTGGTTGCCTGAGAAGCACCAGGGTCCTCAAGCCACATTCAGCTGCTTGGGGCCAGTGCCGAGCAGAAAGAGGAATGCCGAGCTGGGGTGGGAGTGGGAGGTGAGGGAGTGGGAGGTGAGGGAGTGGGAGGTGAGGGAGTGGGCGGAGCAGGTCGGGCCGCAGCAGTGGGTGTAGCAGTGGAAGCCAGAGTTCTGACCCTGCTGGAAAAGTGTCATGTGGGCCTCAGACAGGTTCACCCAGTGAGCAGGAGCTCTTGCAGCCTCACCCACCTTGCATGCTGTTCAGGCCTGGATCCTCTCCTTCCTGGGCTGCTTCTTGTACCTCCTCCCATCCTCCTCCCATCCCTTCTTGACAACATGGCACAGATGACCAGGGTTCTTCCTACCTCAGGTCTTTCTGTGGCTTCCTGCTGCCTGCCATCTACGTTAGCCCCACTGACCTCACACTCCATGCCACTGATTTTTCTGTCTGTCACCTGTAAGACTTTCAGTGCCCAGGGCCTTTTCTCATGGGAGTCTGCTTTGGAGACTGCTCCGCTTCCCTGCTCTGCCCCGCTGTGGGCCCTGCTCCAAATCCTCAGGACTTCTGAGAGTTTTCAATATTGAGGGCCCAACCCTGTGTTTCTTTCTTGCAGTGGCTCACAGGCCAGGGGCATTCAAGGCTGAGCTGTCCAAGCTGGTGATCGTGGCCAAGGCATCGCACACTGAGCTGTGACCAGCAGCCCTGTTGCGGGTGGCGCTTTCTCATCTCCACTGAAGCTGAAGGGGCCTGGGGCACTGAAAGGGCCGGCACATCACTGGTTTTCTAGGAGGGATTCTAAGTTTTCTGCCTGGGCTGACGTTGTCTTGTCCAGAGGGGTGTGAACGGCGGCTGAAGCCCTGGGGCAGAGAACAGCGAGCCCAGGGCCCTGCTGGGTCCCGACAGCTTCCCCGTCCCTACTTCTGCTGAGCTCTTCTGGACTCAGGATCAGGGGAACAAAGAGGGTGGGAACACAGGGGTCAAGCTGGGGAAAGCAGCCATGCTCCCTCCACCCCAGCCGAGCGCCCTCCGTGAGCCAGCAGGACTGCCTTCCTGTGTTTGCCCAGGGGACCTCCTTTCAGATGAACTGGGAAGAGAGAAAATGTTTTTTCATATTTAAATAAATAAGACCGTTAAAAAGCAACCCGAGAGCCTGGGCCTCCTGGCTGGCCGTTGCAGGTTGGGGGCTCAGACGTGGCTGACGCTGCCCCACCATAGGTGGGTGGGTGGCGGTGTCTCGGTGGGACTTTCCTGCAGGCATCAAAGCGCTGGATCCCAAGGCGGCTGTCTGTGAACTTGCCCCCTTTCCCCTTGGCACTTGCTGTCCCTGTGCCCCCCACATGCTGTGAATTCACACTCAGTTCCCCGCGGCTGCCAGAGGCCCCACCGCAGGACGGTGTCCAAGGCCAACCTGCTCTCCGGAGCCTGGGCTTTGGTTTCCCTTAGTTTTTCTTTTGAGACAGGGTCTTGCCCTGCCACCCAGGCTGGAGTGCGGTGGTGCAGTCAGCTCACGGCAGCCTCCACCTCCTGGGCTCAGGTGATCCTCTCACCTCAGCCTCCCAAGTAGCCAGGACTACAGGCATGCGCCTCCACACCCAGCTGATATCTGTATCTTTTTTGGATAGAGACGGGGTTTTGCCATGTTGCTCAGGCTGGCTTCGAACTCCTGGGCTCAAGCGATCTACCTGCCTCGGCCTCCCAAAGTGCTGGGATTAGGCGTGAGCCACTGTGGCCATCCTCCCTTCGTTTTTTGAAGCTGGGTTGCAGCACAATGACTTTAAAAAACAAAAACAGGTGGTTTACCCCTCTAAATCCCAGCACTTTGAGAGGCTAAGCCGGGAGAATCGCTTCACACTAGGAGTTCAAGACCAGCTTGGGCAACATAGCAAGACCCAATCTCTATAAAAAAAATTAAAAATTTTAAAATTGGCTAGGCATGATGGTGCTCACCTGTAATCCCAGCTACTCCGGAGCCTGAGGCAGGAGAATCGCTTGAACCCAGGAGTCCAGGGCAGCAGTGAGCCGAGATCAAGCCTCTGCAGTCCAGCCTGGGCCACAGAGCAACATCCTGTCTCAAATAAATGAAAAAAAAAAAAAAAAAAAAACCAGTCAGCCTTGACTTTCCATTACACACTCTATGCCACCATGCGAGGAAAGGCTTGACAGCCAAGCACGTCGGCAGGAAGGGCCCCTAGACCAAGGGTTCTGAAGTCCGGGGACGCCTCCAGGGCCGGGAGCCTTTCCAGCTCTCGACTCTGAGGCTCCACAGGGCATCCTCTGCAGAAAAGGCCATGGGAAACTGCCCACCACCCAGATCCTGGCCAAGGAGCGGGGCCTCTTTCCCAGTCAGCTGGGAATCCCCGAAGCTTCCAGATCCCTGGCTGTCATAAGGATGCTTCCCCGGGTGGCCTGGTGTGCCAGCACCCGTCAGGGCCTCTTGGGACATGCAGGAGCTTCCCCTCTGACCCCATGTGTGCATGTGTGTGCTTTTTTTTTCTTTTTCTTTTTTGAGACGGAGTCTTGCTCTGTCGCCCAGACTGGAGTGCAATGGCGCGATCTTGGCTCATTGCAACCTCCACCTCCCGCATTGAAGCAATTTTCCTGCCTCAGCCTCACAAGTAGCTGGGAGTACAGGTGTCTGGCTGTAGTGTTTTTTTTTTGGGGACAGAGTCTCACACTGTCACCAGGGCTGGAATGCAGTGGCGCGATCTCAGCTCATTGCAACATCCGCCTCCCAGGTTCATGCGATTCTCGTGCCTCAGCCTCCCAGTAGCTGGGATTACAGGCGCATACCACCACACCCGGCTAATTTTTTTTATTTTTAGTAGGGACAGGGTTTCACTATATTGGCCAGACTGGTCTGGAACTTCTGACCTTGTGATCTGCCTGTCTTGGCCTCCCAAAGTGCTGGAATTACAGGCGTGAGCTACTGCACCCAGGAGTTTTTTTTTTTTTTTTAGTAGATACGGGGTTTCACCGTATTGGCTGGACTTGTCTTGAGCTCCTGACCTTGTGATCCACCCGCCTTAACCTCCCAAAGTGCTGGGATTACAGGTGTTAGCCATCAAACCCAGCCTTTTTTTTTTTTTCCAAGACTGGATCTTGCTCCAGCACCCAGGCTGGAATGCAGTGGTGTGATCTCAGCTCACTGCAGCCTCTATCTCCTGGGTGCAAGCCATCCTCCCAGATAGCTGGGGACCACAGGTGCATGCCACCCTGACCAGCTATAATTTTTTATTTTAAAATTTTATTTCTGAGTTGCCCAGGCTGGAGTGCAGTGGCACAATCTCGGCTCACTGCAACCTCCACCTTCCAGATTCAGGTGATTCTCCTGCCTCAGCCTCCCAAGTAGCGGGATTACAGGTGCCCACCACTATGCCTGGCTAGTCTGTGTACTTTTTAGTAGAGACGGGGTTTCACCATGTTGACCAGGCTGGTCTGGAACTCCTGACCTTTAGTGATCCACCCATCTCGGCTTCCCAAAGTGCTGGGATTACAGGTGTGAGCCACCACTCCCAGCCATATATTATATATATATATATATATATTTTTTTTTTTTTAGAGATAGGGTCTCGCTGTGTTGCCCAGGCTGATCCGCCTCCCAAAGCATTAGGCTTACTGGAATGCACCACTGTGCCCAGCGTGGTGTGTGCTTTTATTTAAACTGTTCCATAGCTCTGTTTGCTTTGTTTCCTTTAATTAAATCTCATATTTACAAGAGTCCAGACAGCCTGGCCAGCCCAGCAGGGACCCAGACAGTTATGCGCATTGATGTCTCAGTGGCCCAGGATTCCATCGGGGGCTTCATGAGAAAACCTCAAAGAACTATCTCGGTGTGAGATAAGCCGAGAAGGTTGCCTTGGAAGCGTGGGGTAGAGGTAGGACCAGCTGGCTTTCTGGCCAAAGCCTTTGGCCTTTTTGCAGAAGCAAGAAACCAAACCACAGGAAGGCTGCTCCAAGTCTGGGCTCAGAATTTCCTATCAGTGAGTGCAGCAGGCCAGGGAGAGGCGAAAGGGAGTGGAGAGGACTCTGGCGAAAGGGAGAGGGGCGGCCCCCGCACAGCTTCACCAGGGGTCAGCGCAGGCTCAGGCGGCTCGACGGGCAGGTTTGCAAGACAATCTCCAAATCCAGACGGGTGTGTGCGATCTCGTTTTAAACGCTGGCAAATTCCAAATGTCTCAAACACTGGATGGAGCCAGCTACACCTACCTTCTCACCGAGTAAGGTCCACGGGCCCCTTTCGCAACCTCTACCTTCCACAGACAGGTTCTGCAAAGCAGTCATGGGACCTCGTTTCCCCTCCCCGACAGGCACCCAAAATAACCTTCCCGACCTGGAGCAGCATTTTGCAACCTTCGAGAACCCATGCCCCTTTCTGACAAACAAAAATGGCAAATAGACTCCCCCACACCCCACCTCCATGTCCCGAGCTGAAATCACCACATCTGGTGGGTGGTGCCAGAAGCCAAGAACATGGGCCGAGCTTTGCTTTCTTGGGTCTGGCTTATAAAAGCAACATGGCTGGCTGTTTAGTTGCTGATTCTCCAGACATGAAATCACGATTTTACAATGTGCACACTTGGGGAGCCCAGGAGTTTGAGAACACCCCAGGCAACATAGTGAGACCTTGTCTCTACAACAGTTAGAAAAATCAGCCAGCTGTGGTGGTGCACACCTGTGGTCCCAGCTACTTGGGGCGGAGGTGGAAGGATCACTTGAGCTCAGGAGTTCGAGGCTGCAGCGAGCCAAGATCGCACCCCTGCACTCTAGCCTGGGCGACACAGCGAGACTCTGTCTCAAAACAATAAATAAAATGTGCACACATCTTAGGTGGGTTCCCCCTCAGCCCTGGGTAGGGGTCATGCTCTGTCCCCTCCCACGTGGCAGTCCCTGGATTGGAGCAGTTTCCCCTCCCCACCCAGGGCACAGGTCTCTGGCCTCATCAAGGCATCCTGGCTGAACAGGCCAGCATTGGCTAGCGCTTTTTCAGATGGAGTCTTGCTCTGTCGCACAGGCTGGAATGCAATGGCACCATCTTAGCTCATTGCAACCTCCGCCTCTCGGGTTCAAACGATGCTCCTGCCCCAGCCTCCCGAGTAGCTGCGATTACAGGCGCCCGCCACCATACGCGGCTAATGTTTGTATTTTTAATAGAGACAAGGTTTCTCCATGTTGGTCAGCCTGCTCTCAAACTGCCAACCTCAGGTGATCCACCCACCTCAGCCTCCCAAAGTGCTGGGATTATAGGCGTGACCTACCGTATGTGGCCCAATTCCCCCCTCCTTTTTTTTTGGGGGGGCTGTGACTCAGATCCAATCCCCCTTTTTTAAGGACACCAGTCAGTGAATTGGGGTGGCCCTACTCCAAGATGGCGTCATCTGAACTCATTCCAGCCGTAGTGAGCCTCTTTCCAAATCAGACCATCTTCTGAGGTCCCGCGGTTAGGACGTGAATTTATGGATTCTGGGGGGCCACGGCTTGCCCCCTAACACGCCTTCCCCCAGTTCGCCATGTGAACTCCTAGTCTGTGGGCAAGGGATGGAAACCCCAGGCAACGTCATCAAGTGGGAAGCAGCAGCTTTTGGCTTACATCAAGTGGGCCAGGGGTCGGCACGGCCCAGGAAATGCAAACAGAAGTGGAAGGTGGGCCCTGGCGAGGCGTGGTCTACAGAGTAGGGCCGCGAATTCCTCTCCCCATTGGATGGGAGCCAGGAGGAGAGGCGACATCGGTGTTTGAAACTGCTGCTACAGATGGCTCTGTGTCCTCTCAGAGGGGACAGTTCACCCACCTGTCTAGGGGAGTCTGGCCAGAGTCTGCCTGGGAGAAAAGAGGTGGGGAAAAAACCCACAAACCCTACCTGCACCCCACGCCCAGCAGAGGAGCCCCAGCAGGCGTGAGGGGTGCGGTCGGGCGGCCCCTGGGGGGCTCAGAGGCTGCCCTCGTCCAGCATCCGGCCCAGGCCCTCGCAGATCCTGCGCAGGTGGGAGCGGTAGGGCTCGGCGGGGCCGTAGAGCGCGGCCAGGAAGTCGCAGTCGGCCAGGTGGCCGAAGACGTGGTTGATGCGGCTGTGGGACTTGGCAGTGAGGTGCGGGCCCACGGCCTGGTGCAGCAGGTCGCGGCACTCAAGCAGCCCGGCGGCCAGCACGCGCCGGTCGAAGGTGAAGTCCACCTGGTGGAAGCTGACGGCTGTCATGGCCAGGCAGCGTGCCCGGTGGCGGAAGCGCCGCAGCAGCGCCAGTTCCTCCCCGCCCAGCTGGTCCCCACGCAGCAGCAGCCCCAGCTTCAGGGCCACCTTCACCAGGTTCTTGAGCATCTTCTGGGCCTCCTTGCGGCTGCGCGTGAACTCCTTGGTGGCTCGGTACAGCTCATCCAGAACCTCGCTGCTGGTGTCATCCACCAGCACAGCCACCACTGCCTTGGACGCCATCTTACTCAGGAGCTTCTTCTGCGCCTGCAGCGCCAGGCTCTTGGTGCTGAAGCTGTCCATGGCCTGCGGGGGACACAGACTGGCCATCAGTTTCACAGGCTGCGACACTCACACGGAAGAGGTGACAACACCACAGACCCCAGGGGGCCTACGGAATTTGTTTCTTAATGAAAGTGTCGGCTGGGCGCGGTGGCTCACACCTGTAATCCTAGCACTTTGGGAGGCTGAGGCGGGCGGATCACGAGGTCAGGAGATCGAGACCAGCCTGGCCAACATGGTGAAACCCCGTCTCTACTAAAAATACAAAAATTAGCTGGGTGTGGTGGCACATGGCTATGATCCCAGCTACTCAAGAGGCTGAGGCAAAAGAATCACTTGAACCTGGGAGGCAGAGGTTGCAGTGAGCCAAGATTGCACCACTGCACTCCAGCCTGGCGACAGAGTGAGACTCCATCTCAAAAAAAAAAAAAAAGTGTCATGCTGGGCACAGTGGCTCATGCCTGTAATCCCAGCACTTTGAGAGGCCAAGAAGGGCAGATCACCTGAGGTCAGGGGTTTGAAACTAGCCTGGCCAACATGGTGAAACCCTGTCTCTACTAAAAATACAAAAATTAGCCGGCGTGGTGGTGGGCGTAATCCCAGCTACTTGGGAGGCTGAGATAAGATAATCACTTGAACCTGGGAGGCAGAGGTTGCAGTGAGCTGAGACTGTGACACTGCATTCCAGCCTGGGCAAAAAGAGCAAGACTCTGTCTCAAAAGACAGAAAAAAGTTATGCTGGACTCGGTGGTTCATGCCTGTAATCCCAGTGCTCTGGGAGGTTGAGGCGGGAGGATTGTTTGAGCCCAGGAGTTTGAGACCAGCCTGGGCAACACAGCAAGACCCTATCTCTACAAAAAAGTCAAAAATTTTATTTTTTATTATTATAGAAAGGGAAGGCCCTTCTGAACTGCACTTTCTGTAGGGCCTGACACCAGCCCTCAAACCCACCATACCTTGAGTTGAGAAGGGGCTCAACGTGATTATTATGGGGGGTGCCGTTCCACCCCCACTAGGTCCAGCTCAACACTCCCTCCTCACCCCACAGCTCCGTGAGGTGGGGTTCTGAGTGAGCCCCGGACCCCGGGCTGTTCAGGGTGGCAGAGACCCGTTACTATGGCAGTGTCTCCAGCCCCACTGCCCGCCCGCACAGAGTTTACAATAGACAGGGGTGATGGGTTCCCAGGGGGACATTTGTGGGGTTTCTGGGCATGGATGGCTCCAGTGATTCCTCCAACAGGCAAACACTGACCTGGACAGCCCCGTCCAGGCTGGGGTGGGGAGGTGGCCAAGGTGAGAGGCTGGCCAGCACTCGGGGCACAGAGGCTAGCCTCTGACTGCAGAGCCATCCCCCTGTCCCTGTCTGCTCCTTTTCTCTGTCTGCCCCACCCTGCAGCCTGCCCCATTTCCCCAGCCCTGGAGCCTCCCCCTCCACCCACCTCCTTCTTGCACTCCGGAATTCTTCCTAAATCTTAGAGTGGGGCATAGCCCTTCCCTGCTAGGAACCAACTGACAGCTCCCCGAAGCTCCCAGGACCAAGCCTCACATCTCACTTGGAGCCCTGACTCTTCCCTGTGGACCCCCAATACTCTAAGGCCCTGTCTCCTCCCTGGTGCACTCCTATACATCCCCCAAATCCCTGACCCCAAGCTCTTGCCTCTTCCCTGGTAAACTCCTATACATCCCCCAAAGCCCTGACCCCCAAGCCCCTGCCTCTTCCCTGGTAAACTCCTATACATCCCTCAAAGCTCTGGCCCCCAAGCCCCTGCCTCTTCCCTGGTAAACTCCTTCCTATACATCCCCCAAAGCCCTGGCCCCCAAGCTCTTGCCTCTTCCCTGGTGAACTCCTATACATCCCCCAAAGCTCTGGCCCCCAAGCCCCTGCCTCTTCCCTGGTAAACTCCTTCCTATACATCCCCCAAAGCCCTGGCCCCCAAGCCCCTGCCTCTTCCCTGGTGAACTCCTATACATCCCCCAAGGCCCTGGCCCCCAATCCCCTGCCTCTTCCCTGGTAAACTCCTATACATCCCCCAAGGCCCTGGCCCCCAATCCCCTGCCTCTTCCCTGGTGAACTCCTATACATCCCCCAAAGCCCTGGCCCCCAATCCCCTGCCTCTTTCCTGGTAAACTCGTATACATCCCCATCACTTTGGCCTCCAAGTCTCTGGCTCCTCTGCATGCAGGTGCCCCAGGCAGCCCCACTGCTCCTCTGCTCCCAGCTCTGCACCCCCACTGGTCTGCCTCACCCCAGACTGCAGGGGAGGTCATGGGCCCAGTTCCTTATCCACGATGTCCCTGCAGAGTCCAGAAACATCTGCCGAATGAAGAGGGGAATGTGGAAGAACTGGGGGAGGAGGGAGGGCCTGAGACCCGCCCCCGGTCTCTCGCACTGCCCCAGGCCCTGCTCAGCCTCCACTCCCACCCCGGCACCAGGCTGCCAGCCTCGGAATGCCACGTAGGCACCCACCTACCCTGGGAGCCCGTACAAAGCCAGTCTTTGTGAGTTCAGACTCCGGAAGAAGTTCCAAACCCTCGGCTGCCCTCTGAGGTCAGGGCAGGCACGGGAGTTACTGGAGGGGCTGCCCCTGCCCCCTGACCTTGGTCACCAGACCCTGGCTCTGCACAGGCCTGGGCCAGAAGAGGAGTGCTGTTGACTCAGCGCTGCATGGCAGGCTCTAGCCAGTGATGTGTGCCCATGTTGCCATCCACTCTGGGTACTGGGCAGGTTGCCTATTTTGCAGAAGAGACCACAAAGGCCCAGAGAGGCTGAGCCACTTCTGCAGGGCCACACAGCAGTGCAGTGACTGCTGGCTCCCAACGCCCTTTAACCCCAACTCCCTCTGCCTTCCCCACCTAACGCCCTCAGCTGGCCCTGAGTCTTAGAGGAGAACCCTGGTATTTAAGGCCTGCTCCCAGCTCTGGCCTCCACAGCAAGCAACTTAACAATGACGTGCCTCAGTTTCCCCATCTGAAATACGGGAAGATCGGAACTAACTTTGTCTTGGGGCAGAAGCTTGTGACCCATTCCCAATGTCTCCCAAGCTGTGAGCTTCCTCTGGACAAGAGGCTGCAGCCACTGCCTGGAGTTCTGCCGCTCCATGCCCGCCTCAGCTCCGTGAACTCACAGACCGAGTTCTAGCTCAGTGAGATTCCTTGTGCAACGAAAGAAGCCACACACGGCCAGGTGTGGTGGCTCACACCTGTAATCCCGCACTTTGGGAGGCTGAGGTGGGAGTATCAGTTGAGGTCAGGAGTTCAAGACCAGCCTGGGAGACGTGATGAAACCCCATCTCCACTAAAAATACAAAAATTAGCCAGGTATGGTGGTGGGCGCCTGTAGTACCAGCTACTTGGGGGGCTGAGGCAGGAGAATCACTTGAACCCATAAAGTGGAGTTTGCAGTCAGCTGAGATCGCACCACTGGACTCCAGCCTGGGCAACAGAGCGAAACTCTCTCTCAAACAAAAAAAAAAAGCATGTCTGCAGATTTCAAGAGGGAACTCCCGAGCCCCTGGGTCCAGCCTCCCCAGTTCCTAGATGAACAAGCCGCGGGCGCTCTAAGAGGAAAAGTCCTTTCTCTGCATCTGGGGATGAGGCCCCTGGACCCCGCAGCCCTGGAGCCCACGTCTTTCTGCCCATTTCAGGAGCTGTGTGACCCCAGGCAGGGCTGTGCCCCTCTCTGGGCCTTGACTTTCCCATCTGTGAGTCCTGAGGCTGGAGAAGAAGGTGATTCGGGAGGGGAATCGGGCCTGTTTACAGCTTCAGGAAGGGCCTGGGCTCCCAAGAGCAACCCCCGCCCCTGCAAGGCCAACAGGAAGAGGGGTGGGTGCCGGCAGCTGTGGCCTCCCTGCCGGCCCTGACATTCCTAAGACCGTGGGGCAGCCCCAGGACCTGCTGACACCTGGGGTGGCCCAGCTGCCTGGCCTTCCCCTTCCTCTGCCCTGACCCATTGTTCTGCCAGGCACCTCCCATCCAGGCAGCCAGACAGGAGGATGACCGCTTTCCCAGGGGAATGGCCAAGGACCAAAATAAACCTGGGTCTTCCTTCCTGCAGGAGGTGGTGTGGTGGCCGCATCATCCCTTACAGGGCAGGCAGGGACCTTCCCAGGGACTGCCTGGGGCCTAGGGGCATCGCCCTCCAAATGCCAGGGCACCCTGCTATGGTCACACGCACACACAGCCAGCGAGCTACAGTGCCTGGGATTCAGGTGTGACTCATTCAGGGCTCAGCGAGCATGTATGGAGCACCAGCTGTCCTGGGGCAGAAGCTTGTGGCCAGACCCCAATGTCCTGAGCCAGCGACATGTGCCTATTCGTCATTCCCACCTGGCACAGGGCAGGTTGCCTGTTTTGCCAAAGAGACTGAAAAGGCACCGGGGATATGGCAGGCATCAAAAGAGATCCCACCCCTGCCTTGCTGGGGCCCTGGCCTTCTCGACCCCAAGCTGCCTCCTCATTACAAAACCATCTGGGCCGAGCCAGGTAGCTCAGGCCTGTAATCCCAACACTTTGGGAGGCCAAGTCAGGGGGATTGCTTGAACTGGGGAGTTCAAGACCAGTCTAGGAAACAGCGAGAGCCTATCTACAAATTTTTTTTTTTAATTCGCTGGGTGTAGTGTGTGAGCCTGTGGTCCCAGCTACTCGGGAGAATGAGACGGGGAAGATCGCTTGAACCCAGGAGGCTGAGGCTGCAGTGAGCTATGATCACACCACTGCGCTCCAGCCTGGGCGACAGAGGAAGACTCTGTCTCAAAAGAAAAAAAAAAAAAGGCCAGGTGCAGTGGCTTATGCCTGTAATCCCAGCACTTTGGGAGGCTGAGGTGGGCGGATCACTTGAGGTCAGGAGCTGGAGACCAGCCTGGCCACCATGGTAAAAGCCCTTCTCTACTAAAAATAAAAAAAAATCAGCTGGGTGTGGTAGTGCGCACCTGTAATCCCAGCTACTCTGGAGGCTGAGGCAGGAGGATCGTTTGAACCTGGGAGGTAAAGGTTGCAGTGAGCCAAGGTCTTGCCATTGCACTCCAGCCTGGGCGACAGAGTGAGACTGTCTCAAAAACAAAACAAAACAGTCTGACGGCTCCCCAGACATTTAAAGATGAAGTTACCATAGGACCCAGCAATGTCATTCTGGGGGATCTACCCGAGAGAAATGCAAGCATGCACCAGGCAAACACTTGATTTGCACATGGCACTTTACAGCAGCACGACCCAGCGTAGCCCGCAAGTGGAAGGAACCCAAATGTCCACATGTCCATTAATGGGTGAATGAATAAACACAATGAGATCCGTCCAAACAATGGAACATTCTCTAGCCATAAAAGGAGAGAGGCTCACACACAAGTGTGGATGCACCTTGAGGACGTCATTCCCAGTGACAGAAGCCAGACACACAAGGCCACACAGTGTGTGACCCACTTCTATGAAACGTCCAGGACAGGCCCGTCCACAGGGACAGAAAAGAGATTGCTGGGTGCTGGGGACTGGAAGAGGGGAAAATGGAAAGGGATTGCTAAAACGGGGACCAGGTTTTTTTTTGGGAGGGTGGTAGCGGAATGTTCTGGAATGAGAGATTGGTGATGGTCACATAACCAATTCTGGTTATGACTTGTACACTTTAAAACAGTGAATGGCCAGAGACGGTGGCTCATGCCTGTAATCCTAGCATTTTGGGAGGCAGAGGCAGGAGGATCACTTGAGGCCAGGAGTTCAAGACCAGCCTGGCCAACACAGTGAGACCTGGACTCAAAAAAACAAACAACAGAATTTAAAAGAGTAACTTTTGGCTGGGCACAGTGGCTCACACCTATAATCCCAGCATTTTGGGAGGTCATGGCAGGTAGATCACCTGAGGTCAGGAGTACCAGACCAGCCTGACCAACATGGTGAAACCCCATCTCTACTAAAAATACAAAAATTAGCTGGGCGTGGTGGCGGGCGCCTGTAATCCCAGCTACTCAGGAGACTGAGGCAGGAGACTCACCTGAACCTGGGAGGCGGAGGTTGCAATGAGTCGAGATTGTGCCACTGCACCCCAGCCTGGGCAACAAGAGCAAAACTCCGTCAAAAAAAAAAAAAAAAGTACTGTCCCCCTGCTGGAAGGAGGAGGTACCAGTAACAATAAACAGAAAACAGGTTAATTGGTTAATTTCAGGGAGAGAGATACGGGCCCTGGGGGTGGGGGATGAAGGTCAGGGTAACCAGGAGGGCCTCTCTAGGAAGGGGCTGGGCTGGTGGAGCCGGGCCTGCGATGACGCGGTCTGTGGGAAGATGCTTCAGGCAGAGCGCACTGCCTGTGCAAAGGCCCTGGGGCAGGGCTGTGTCATGCTTGTTATAGGAACAGCCAGAAGGCCTCAGCCCCCGTCCAGGTCCGTCCACAGTTCTGAGGTCTCTCTGCTCTGACCCCATGCATGAGGACAGCTTTCCCATCTGTAAAATGGGTCACCAGGCACCAATTCTGTGGCTCCCTGGACTCTTGCCTCGGTCCCTAGATTCCTCCCCAGAACTGCTGGCCCTGGACTATGCCTCAGACTCTTGCCTGCTGCCACCCCCATGTTTACTTTCTGTTTTTTCTTTTCCTGTTCGTGTGTGTGTGTGTGTGGCTTTCTAGCATTTCTAGTTTCACCATGTTGGCCAGGCTGGTCTCAAACTCCTGACCTCAAGTGATCCAGCTGCCTCGGCCTCCCAAAGTGCTGGGATTACAGACATGAGCCACCGCGCCTGGCATTTTGTTTTCTTTGTCTGAGACAAGTTCTTGCTCTGTAGCCCAGGCTGGAGTGCAGTGGTGCGATCATAGCTTACTGCAGCCCCGACCTCCCAGGCTCAAGTGACCCTCCTCCCTCAGCTTCCTGAAAAGCAAAAAAAATTTTTTTTGCTCAGCCCTGGCCTCCATCTCTATAAATGAAAAAAAATTGTTTTTTTTTTTTTTTTTGAGACAGAGCCTCACTCTGTCGCCCAGGCTGGAGTGCAGTGGTGTAATCTCGGCTCACTGCAACCTCTGCCTCCAGTGTTGAATCAATTCTTCTGCCTCAGCCTGCCGAGTAGATGGGACTACAGGCACATGCCACCATGCCCGGCTAATTTTTGTATTTTTAGTAGAGATGGGGTTTCACCATGTTGGTCAGACTGGCCTTGAACTCCTGACCTTGTGATCCGCCCACCTGGGCCTCCCAAAGTGCTAGAATTACAGGCGTGACCCACTGCACGCGGCTGAGATTTTTGTATTTTTACTAGAGAAGGCGTTTGGCGATGTCGGCCAGGCTGGTCTCGAACTTCTGGCCTCAAGTGATCCACCCTTCTCGACCTCCCACATTGCGGCGTGAGTCACCTCGCCCAGCCTTAACTATAAGTTTAATACTCTCACGTTAAATAATGCCTTTGTTTAACAACCAGATAGCAAAATTCCCGAAAACGCAGGAGGTGGCTCTCGTGAGCTGGCTGCAATTATGCCACAAGTCCATGGCAGCCCCACCCCTGTCCCATGAATTCTTCATGCCTGTCACAGAAAGTGTCAATAATTGATGGGCCTGCTCAGCAGGGCCACACCAGCCACTCCATCTGTCTTGTCTCAGCCCTGGCTGCGCTTCGGGGGCCCGGGGCGGCCTCAGGCCTCTTCCCGCTGAGGCCAGTTCTCCCAGGTCTCATCCCAATGCAGGACCCGCCACCAACTCCCAGGCTCCCACTGCACCAAGCCCTTTAAGATCCATGACTCACGGCCGGGCGAGGTGGTTCACACCATAATCCCAGCACTTTGGGAGGCCGAGGTGGGCAGATCACGAGGTCAGGAGATCGAGGTTGAGGCTACAGTGTTATAATGGTACCACTGCAGCCTCCTGAGTAGCTGGGACTATACGTATGTGCCACCATGCCTGGTTAATTTTTTAATTTTTTTGTAGAGATGGGGTCTTGCTATGTTGCCCAGGCTGGTCTCAAACTCTTGGGCTCAAGTGATCTGCCTTGGCCTCCCAAAGTGCTGGGATTACAGGCATGAGCTGCCACATCTGGCCAGTGTCCGTTTTATTTTATTTATTTTATTTTTATTTATTTTTTTTGAGACGGAGTTTTGCTGTTGTTGCCCAGGCTGGAGTGCAATGGCGTGATCTCAGCTCACCGCAGCCTCCATCTCCTGGGTTCAAGTGATTCTCCTGCCTCGGCCTCCCAAGTAGCTGGGATTACAGGCATGTGCCACCATGCCTAGCTAATTTTTTATTTTTAGTAGAGACAGGGTTTCTCCATGTTGGTCAGGCTGGTCTCAAACTCTCAACCTCAGGTGACCCACCTGCCTTGGCCTCTCAAAGTGCTGGGATTACAGGCATGAGCCACTGTTCCTGGCCCATTTTATTTTTTATTTATTTCTAATTTGAGACGGAGTCTCGCTCTGTTGCCCAAGGCTAGAGAGTGCAATGGCTCAATCTCGGCTCACTGCAACCTCCGCCTCCCGGGTTCACACCATTCTGCCTCCGCCTCCCAAGTAGCTGGGATTACAGGTGCTCGCCACCATGCTCAGCTAATTTTTGTATTTTTAGTAGAGACAGGGTTTCACGATGTTAGCCAGGTTGGCCTCAAACTCCTGGGATCAAGTGATCCTCCTGCCTCGGCCTCCCAAAGTGCTGGGATGACAGGCGTGAGCCGCCACGCCTGGTCAGTGTCCATTTTAGTTATGGCAAAAGAGAGGGGAATCTGCTGGCCCAGGTTGGGGGTGACATCAGTTGTTCTCAAACTGGGTTCCCCAGAACCCTCAGGACCACCCCACGGATGGGCAGGGTCCAGCCACCTGCTGGGTTGTGGCGAGGAGCCTGGACACCTTCACCAGTGGCCAAACTTTCACTGAAGAAAGGGCTTGGGGGCCAAGCATGAATATCAGATATGCACAGCCCATGGATCTGCAGAGGAAGGGACAGACTTGCCTCAGCCTGAACAGAAGCCTAGGGTCACCTGGGAGGAGGTGCATGCAGCCCTTAAATATGTCCCAGCGTAAGGCACTTCTTACCTCCCCCACAGCCTCCGTCCTGGTCCCCTCGTCCCGTGACACCATCCCCCATGCCCCCATCTATCCTTCCTGTAGCAGCCAGAGAGTGCCTGTGTGAGTCAGCTTTCATCCCTCCCCTGCCCACCACCCTCCATGGCTCCCACTTCCCTTGGGGTCAAAGCCAAGTGTTCCTGGCAGCCCACAAGACCCTACACACCCTGCCTGTCCCTTCCCTGCCCTCCCCTCCTCCTTCTCTCCCCCTCCTCATTGCTCCAGCCCCACCAGCCTCCTTGCTGCTCCTCCAACACCCAGGCACGGTCCTGCCCCAGGGCCTTTGCACCACCTGTGCCCTCTGCATGAGCTGCCCTTCTCCCAGGTCTCAACATGGCTGTTTCTTTCTTGTCATCCAGGCCTGGGCTGACATGCCCCCTCCTCAAGAGGCCCTCCCAGATCCCCCATCTATTTTATTTATTTTATGTATATATTTTTAATTTTCTTTCTTTTTGAGACGGAATCTCACACTCTGTCACCCAGACTGGAGTACAGTGGCATGATCTTGGCTCACTGCAACCTCTGCCTCCTGGGTTTAAGCGATCCTCCTGCCTCAGCCTTCCAAGTAGCTGGGATTACAGGCACCCACCACCACACCCGGCTCATTTTTATATTTTTAGTAGAGACGAGGTTTTGCCATGGCTGGTCTTGAACTCCTGACCTCAGATGAGCCACCCGCCTACCTCCCAAAGTTCTGGGATTGCAGGTGTGAGCCACGGCACCTGGCCAATTCTCTTCTTTTTCTTTGAGACAGGGTCTCACTCCTGTTGCCCAGGCTAGAATTCAGTGGTGCGATCTCAGCTCACTGCAGCCTCAACCTCCCTGGGCTCAGGTGATCCTCCCACCTCAGCCTCCCAAGTAGCTGTGATTACAGGCGCACGCCACCACGCCTGGCTTTTTTTTTTTTTTTTTGTCTTTAAGTAGAGGCAGGGTTTCGCCATGTTGCCCAGGCTGGGAAATTCTCTAGAAGGACCTGCAAGTTTGTGGTTATGAGGAAACTGAGTCAGAGAGGGCCAGGAGCTTGCCTGTTTATAAAGCAGTAACGTGGCAGAATCGGAATTTGAACCCAGCCTTTAAACCAGGGCAATCCTTTCCTCATCCCAGCCCACTGCATATTTGGGGTTCAATCTCCTCTCCTAGAGCCCACCCCAGAGGGGAAGGGTCGAAGCTTTAGGAAGCTTCTGGAAGCACCGTGTCCTGTTATTCCCTCCTCGGGCCTTTGACGATGTCTTGCTGAATCTCCTCCACTCCTCAAAGCACCCTCTCTCCCCCCAGTTATCTCAGCCTCTTTCCACAAGAAAAAGATGACCAACCCTGTTGGACAGATGGGGAAACTGAGGCCTAGAAGCTGGGGATTTACAAGATGCCAAGAACTCTGCTAGAGATACCTGGGTCAAAGCCTGGGCGGGTGTGATTTCAGGGAGGTCGTCTGCTGAGGGGAGTCGGGGGTGCTGGGAAGGGGCAGGCACCCTGTGGAATTGGGCCTTCGGTTCCTGCTCCTCTGCCTCCTGGAGCCCCTCCTGGTCTGTAACGCCTCAGGCTGTACCTGGGCAGGTGTGAGTCATTTTTCAGCGCTGACTTCTCTCTGGGCGGAGTGTTTCCCTGACAACGGCTGGGTTCTGTCCTCAAGGCACCCTCTCTTGGCCCCACTGGACAGACAGGGACACTGAGGCCTCCGGAACCCACCTTATTGAATTGTCAATCAAAAGACCCCTCGCCCACCTGGGCTGACCCCTGGGGGAACGGGGGTGAGGAGAAACTGAGGCTCTGGGAAAACCTGACCTGCAGTCCAAGGCCACACAGTGAGAGGGGCCACACCGTGGGGCCTCAGACCTGTACCCATCTGCAGAGTCTCTTCCTTTAGGAACCCCCTGGCACCCCACTATCAGAGCAGGGTTCAAGTCCCCCCCCCCCAGGCCCGTATTTCCCCCAGGGGTCCAGGCACTCACCCAGCACCTACACCCCAGGCTGCTCCAGCCTCTGTTCCGTGCTCAGTTCACCCAGGTGTTTGTGTGGCTGGAGGCAGCCCTTTGTTCACGGTTTCCATAGGTACAGCGTCCCTGAGTGGGCCCCTCCTCCGCCCCTCCCACCCCCTGCCCTTGCGGTCCTGGCCCGGCCCATCCTGGGAGCTTGTTATGTTTCAAAGTTGGCGCCCTCAGACCTCCGGTGGTGGCAGAGGGCACAGCCCGTGCAAAGATCCTGAGGCAGGACCTCGCCTGGGGTGCTGGAGGAACAGGAGGAGACCCGCGTGGCTGGGCAGAGCCACAGCGAGGAGTAGGGGTGTTATGAGCAGGGCCTGTATCTGCATCGGATCCCCCAGCAGCCCACAACTGGGGAGTTGTGACCCGCTCCTATTTTAGAGACGAGGAAACAGGCTCAGAAGAATTGAAAAATTGGTTCAAGGTGCCATGTGGGTGGCAGAGCTCAAAGCTCAATTTGTCCAACCTCTGTCACCACCAGGCTGACTCCCATGGGGCCTCCCGGGGCGTTCACCACCCCCAGCTGAGCTGGGACAGGCTCAGGACAAAACCTCTGGTGGCCTGTTTACACCTGGGGCTGCTCCTCCCCCGCTCTTCCCCCCACTATAGAGAAGGATGCAGAGAAAATAGATTCCGTGTGCCTCTGTCCCCACCTCCCTGGCCTGACAACGGAAGCACTGGCCTCTTTCTAGCCCTTAGTTTACCATCCCAGGAAATGGGCCCAGTTCCACTTGACAGAAAAGGCCAGGAGGCGACAGATGTGCATCGGATCACCTGCCAATTACCTTGGCAGCGACGATCCCAGTTCACAGCTGGCAAAACAGGCCGAGGCCCCACAGGCCACTTGGCAGCTCGCTAGGGTCTGGTCCGGGTGGGCCTGGGTGGGCAGGCCTGGGCCTGGCTCCCCGTCACCGATGCCTGGTTTGGCCAGAAGCTACAGTCATGCCCACCTCCGCACGGCTGGCCCCCGCCTGCTCACCCCTGGAATGCCCTCGGGGTTCTGGAATCTGGCCTGAGCACCTGCGGCCCTGTAGTTAAAGGGGGCAGAGTCCAGCAGAGTCGAAGTGGGGGGGTGGGGGTGCTGGTCCCAGAGCAGAGCCCAACGCCAAGGGGGGCAAATGAGACTCAACCTGCCTCCCCAAACCTATACAGCGACAGTGACAGACAGACAGAGGGAAACTGAGGCAGGAATACCGACAGACAGACGGCGGGGTGCAGAGGCATTACCGAGCGGGAGAGACAGAGGGCGGTCAGGTGGCCCCCGGGATGCGCTGAAACGGGGGGTGCCCCGGCCCTGCTCGCTCACCTGCTCTCGGAGCAGAGTCCGTGCGTCCGACCGTCCGGGGTCCGTCCAGCCGCCTCCGTGGGCCGGGGCAGTTGCCGGGGCGGTGGGAGCAGCGCCGGAGCCGGGGCCGGGGCGGGACAGGCAGCTCGGCCCCGCCCTCCGCTGGCCTCGCCCCTCGGCAGGCCCCGCCCCTCCCCGCCCCGCCCGCGCGGAAGGGACCGGAGAGTTGCCAGGCGTGGAGGGCGGGCCGAGCGCGCCGGATTAGCCAATGGCAGCGCGGGCGCTGTACAAAGAGGCCAATGGGAGCAGGGCATTACGACGGGGCGGGAGAGGACGGGGAAGGGGCGGAGCCTGGGGCGGGGTCAGGCGGCTCTGGGGGATTCCTTCGGAATCGCGAAGGGGCCCGGATGCGGGGGCGAGGCTGTCGTGGAGGCGCTGGCCACAGAAAGGGGAAGAAAGAGATAAGACTATGGGACAGAAAGAGAACCTGGGGAGGGAGGCACAGAGACCCCGACAGGAAGAGACCAGGGAGCCAAAAGCCAAAACAGACCAACCACGTGTTTCTGCACGGGTCCCTTCCTCCTCCTGGGGCTCAGTTTACCCACCTGGGTCATAGAAATTTAGGCAGAAGGATGTTTCTCAAAGTACGGCCTCGGGGAACCCTTCGCATCAGAAAGATCTGGGAGCCCCTTTAAAAATGCAGATTCCCCCTAGGCGTGGTGGCTCACGCCTGGAATCCCAGCGCTTTGAGAGACCAAGGCAGAAGGATCCCTTGAATCCAGCAGTTGGCAACCAGCCTGGGCAGCATAGGGAGACCCTGTCTCTACAGAAAAATAAAAATTAAAAAAAGATAATAAAAAGTTAAAAATACAGATTCCTGTGCCACCAGAAGGGATGAATGTAACCCAGGTTTGTGGGGCTATAGATAAGTCTTTGGGGTGAGGTGGACGGCACCTGGAGACCCCACCAGAGGATCCCGAAGGTCCAGCCTCGATTTCCGTCGGAATGAGCTCGCAGGACACACGGGAACCTCCCATCTGCGGAGCTCCAGCTGGGCCCCTCGAGGGAGGATGCAGCTGTGAGTCCTGGGAACCAGGCCCTGGAGCGGCTCCCAGCTCCCCTGCAGCTCCATTTCCTCCCTGCAGCCCCAACGCTGGGTCCCGGTTGCGGCTAGGGCCAGGGAGCCCATAGCAACGCGGCTGCTTTTTCCTCCAGGAAGCCAGACGACACATTGTTGAGGGCCTGTGGTATGTCCTGAGCTGCACACCGGATTCAGGAAGACCGTGGCGCAGGCCTCAGGAGGCAAAAGTAAGTTCAATATCTCATTGGCCGGTCGTGGTGGCTCACGCCTGTAATCCATGCACTTTGGGAGGCCTAAGTGGGCGGATCACCTGAAGTCAGGAGTTGGAGACCAGCCCGGCCAACATGGTGAAACCCCGTCTTTACTAAAAATACAAAAATGAGCCGGGTGTGGTGGCACATGCCTGTAATTCCAACTACTAGGGAGGCTGAGGCGGGAGAATCGCTTGAATCCTGGAGAGGAGGTTGCAATGAGCCTAGATCAGGCCATTGCACTCCAGCCTGGGCAACAGAGCAAAATTCCATCTCAAAAAATTAAAAATAATAATTAAAAAATCAGCTGGGTGTGATGGTGCACGCCTGTAGTCCTAGCTACTCTGGAGGCTGAGGCAGAGAATCGCTTTCTTGGAAATCGATGCTCAGTGCCGCAAAGAAAAATTAGCGCCAAGACAAAGGATCTTTCAGCAACGCAATTTTTACTTCCTGGGCTGCAGGGAGGGTACTCCCAGTAGCCATCGTGCCACAAGAGTACAAAGAACAAAGAGAATACACAGACATTTATCCCTTATGCATTCGGGGTGGTCCTTACTGCTATGTCTGATCTCTTGGCTGGAGCCAGACCTCACAATCTAAACTAAAACCCGATTGGCTAACAACTTAAACCTTTTTTAAACAGGTAAAAGCAATGGAGAGATGTGACATGCCTGTGAGCACGTCCAGCACAGATATCTTGGTTAAAGTGCAAGGACATAGAATGTACTACGTGCCTGTAAGCATGGCACGTCCAGCAGCTACACAGGATAGGGCTTCACAACGTATGAGCACACTTACTCTTTAACAAGAAAACTTTAAAAAGGAACTGTTCTTCTTCCCACAACTTGAACTTCGGTGGAGGCAGAGATTGCACTGAACCAAGATCATGGCACTGCACTCCAGCCTGGGCGACAGAGCAAGATTCCATCTCAAAAAATGAAAAATACAAAAATGCAAAACAAATTAGCCAGGCGTGGTGGTGCAGGCCTGTAGTCCCAGCTACCTGGGAGACTGAGGCATGTGAATCACTTGAATCCAGGAGGCAGAGGTCACAGCACTACACTCCAGCCTGGGCGACTCCATCTCAAAAAACAAAACAAAACAAAAATCTCCTTATTTCGTTTTGGAGGAGGAGACTGAGGCCCGGAGAGAGGAAGTAACTTCCCTGAGGTCACATAGGCACAAGTTGGTGGTCAGGAGTGACTGTCCCATTTCACAGATGATGAAATGGAGCCCCAGGGGGAGGACTTGATGGGTCCCAGGCCACACAGCCAGGATGGGGGAGGGGTGAGATTAGGACCTGATTGGATCTGACTTTGGTGTTGTGTCTACAGCTCCTCTCAGCAGCCCCAGCATCAAGGGGGTCTCCCCGTCAGGGTGGGGGGACTGTGGGCATCTGAGCATAGTGTGATACTGTGATTTGGCCTTTTATCTGTCTTTTTTTTCAGACACAAAGTCTCATTTTGTCATCCAGGCTGGAGTGCAGTGGTGCAATCACAGCTCACTTTGACCTCAACTTCCTGGGCTTAAGCAATCCTCTCACCTCGCCCTCCCAAGTGGCTGGGATCACAGGTGTGCACCACCGTGCTCTACTAATAAAAAAAAAAAATTTTTTTTGAGCCATAGTTTAGCTCTTGTTGCCCAGGCTGGAGTGCAGTGGTGCGATCTCAGTTCACCATAGCCTCCGCCTCCTGGGTTCAAGCAATTCTCCTGCCTCAGCCTCTGGAGCAGCTGGGATTACAGGCGTGAGCCACCATGCCAGGCCAATTTTTTATTTTTTTATAGAGATAGGGGAGGTCTCACTATGTTGGCTAGGCTGGTCTCAAACTCCTGGCCTCAAGTGATCCTGCTGCCTCTGCCTCCCAAAGTGCTGGGGTTACAGGTGAGAGCCACCACACCTGGTCTCTTTTCTATATCAGATGAGAAAGCTGGGGCTCGGGAGGGCTGGGGTTCAGTTCGGTGTGTAAGTGAGGGAGGGGTGATCTTGGCCAGGAATGCAGGCTCACCGGGAGATGGGATTCAGCAAGAACAGGGGCTGTGCTGGGATTGGACTCTGTCTACGGTAAGAGTGCAGCCTAGGGTCAAGGTTCAGCCCAGAGCTGGAGGCTCTAGCCAGGGTCCAGGCTCAGCCCAGGGTCGGGATTTAGGCGGGCTCGCAGGCTCTATCCCGGGTCAGACCCAGCCTAGAGAGGGGCTCAGCCCTGAAATGGGGGCTCAGGCGGATGGAGACTCTACTGGGTTTGAGGCTCAGCCCAGGAACAGGGCTCAAAGAGGCATCAGAGGCTCTATCCAAATTTGGGGTCTCAGCCAGGGTCCCAGCTCTACTGGGATTGAGGTTTAGCTCAAGGCGGAAGCTCAGCCCAGTGTCTCGGTTCTGTAGGAGGTCGGGGACTCCATCCAGAGTTGGGGGCCCTATAACCCGGTAAAGCTCAGCCAGGTGGGAGTCCCGGGGATCCCGGGGGTCGCCGCTGTGCCACTGCGCCGCTTCCGATCGTGCCCGGCAGAGGGCGCGCTCTGCCCACAGCCCAGGCTGGCGGCGCCTTCGCTTCCCCGGAACCCGCGGCCGGGGCGGGGGTCCCCGGGCCGGAGTCTCCCCAGAGCCTAGACCCATCAGCGTCACCCGTACCCCCAGGCCAGGCCTCGCACCCCGCCGGGCTGTGCCACCCGCAGCAAGCGACCCCCTTCTCTGGGCCTCTGTCCCGGGCCAGAGACATGGGACCCCGGTTGGAAGAGCTATGGGACCTTGAATGGGGGGCGATGGTGCTCCGTCTGGGGGGATGGTGGGACCCTGGTTGCAGGGGGATGGGACTCCATTTGTGGGGTGATGGGACCCCCATGAGCCAAGATCGTGCCACTGTACTCCAGTCTGGGCAAGGCTCTGCCTCAAAAAAAAAAAAAAAAAAAGAAAAGAAAAGAAAAAAGAAAAGAAGAAAACCTGGAGAATTGCCCCACCCAGAGAGCGGGAAAGCTGTGGTATTTCTCTCCCCATTTTCAACAAGCATCGGCCAAGGACTGCTCCCAGGAGCCTTAGATCTGGGCAGAGAGAACGCCCCTAGAGATGCGGGGCGGTGGGGGGAGGTTGGGGGGATGAGATCCCAGTTGGAGGGCTTGGAGGAGGCAGCTTGTTCTGTTCTGCAGGCGCCTGGGGGACTCCTCTTTGGGGCCAGAACGCACTCCCCTCCCCCAGTGGTAACTCCCACACGTCCGCCATCCATCTGTCCCAAACCCATCTGTCTGTCTCTGCAAGACCCTTTCCAAGGCCACTTGAGAAGGGAGTGGGTGGGCGGGCCCCGAGTGGGACGGAGGAGGGAGCGAACCCCCACCTCTCAATGTCCAGTCCCGGGGGTCTCCTGGAACTTTCCCAAGGTCACTGGAAGAGAGGGAGAGGCTGTCACCCTCCCTGGGGTCAGCGGCGCCCCACTAAACCAACTCCCTGCATCTTCCTCCCTGCTGGCAGAGAAGGAGCCAGCCTGCCCCCGAGGGAGGGTGGACTTACAATGTCAGCCGTGCAGACGCCAGCGAGTATCAGCCGGGTGTCTGGGAGGTAGAAGGCACGTGTGTGCCCGTGTGCCCCTGCGTGTGGGTGTGTGTGTTCGCAGGGAGGGCAGCCCAATCTGCTGCTGCCCCTGGGCATAGAGAGTCCTTAGTCATTCCGGGCAGGAAAAGAAACTTCACTTTTTGGAACCTCAGTGACTGCATCTGGAAGATGGGTACAGTGGTCGTAGCCGATTCAGAGATCTGTGAAACTGCAAGGACACAGTGCTGGGACTCAGCACTCTTGTGTTGGCCGATGGCCTCAATAAGAGACCAGCGTGGTGGCTCACGCCCATAATCCCAGCACTTTGGGAGGCTGAGGTAGGCATATCGCCTGAGGTCACGAGTTCAAGACCAGCCTGGCCAACATGGTGAAACCCCGATTCTACTAAAAATATAAAAATTAGCCGGGTGTGCTGGCAGGCGCCTGTAATTCCAGCTACTCTGGAGGCTGAGGCAGGAGAATCGCTTGAACCCGGGAGGCGGAAGTTGCAGTGAGCCGAGATTGCGCCATTGCACTCTAGCCTGGACACGGAGCCAAACACAGTCTCAAAAAAAAAAAAAAAAAAAAAAAAAAAGAGCCCAAGTAAGGACGTGGGGCTGAGACTGGGACACAGAGGCAGTTGTGGGAGCCCAGGCTATGAACCAGACCCCATGGAGGGGACACCTGTGACCAAGGAGGACCAGGCTTCGGTCTGGCTGAGGAACTCCAGGGGACAGTGCAGAAAACACATGGCCGGGCTCAGTGGCTCACGCCTGTAATCCCAGCACTTTGGGAGGCTGAGGTGGGCAGATCATCTGAGGTCAGTTCGAGACCAGCCTGGACAACCTGGTGAAATCCCATCTCTACTAAAAATGCCAAAATTAGCCGGGCGTGGTGGTGAGTGCCTGTGGTTTCAGCTACTTAGGAGGCTGAGGCAGTAGAATCATTTGAACCCGTGAGGCCGAGGTTGCAGTGAACCGAGATTGTGCCACTGTACTCCAGCCTGGGCGACAAAGCAAGACTCTGTCTCAAAAAAAAAAAAAAAACCGAGAAGAAAAGAAAAAGAACACCAGATAATTGCCCCACCCAGAGAGCGGGAAAGCTGTGGTATTTCTCCCCCGATTGTCAACAAGCATTGGCCAAGGACTGCTCCCAGGAACCTTAGCTCTGGGCAGAGAGAACGCCCCAAATCAGGGAGATATGTCTGTGGTTCTGAGCAGCTGCTACAGGGCATGCATGACTCAGTGTGGGCTGATGAGAGCCAGCCCCGGGCCTCAGCCCAGAACTGCAGAGGAGGCAGCACCAGGCTGGGGAATTACCAGCTGGGATCAGCTGAGGACCAAAGCCAGGGGAGGAAAACAGAGCTAAGTCCAGGAAGGAGACTGAATGCTGGGGCACCTTGATCAAGCTGTGCCTGAAGCCCCTCTAGATTAGGCAAGGACATTCGTGTCTCTCTCTCTCTCTCTCTCTCTGTGTGTGTGTGTGTGTGTGTGTGTGTGTGTGTGTGTGTACTCTCGGCCTCAAGAAAACCTCCTGCCTCAGTCTCTCAAAGCACTGGGATTACAGGCATGAGCCTCTGTGCCCAGCCCTAATACCTTGCTTTTATTTTTTTTTTTAATTTTTAGTTTTTATTTATTTATTTAAGACGGAATCTTGCTCTATCGCCCAGGCTGGAGTGCAGTGGCGCGATCTCGGCTCACTGCAAACTCCACCTCCCAGGTTTAAGCAATTCTCCTGCCTCAGCCTCTCTAGTGGCTGGGACTACAGGCGTGTGCCCTGACACTCGGCTAATTTTTTGTATTTTTAGTAGAGACGGAGTTTCACTGTGTTAGCCAGGATGGTCTCAATCTCCTGACCTTGTGATCCACCCACCTTGGCCTCCCAAAGTGCTGGGATTACAGGCGTGAGCCACCTCGCCTGGCCCGTTTTTATTTTTATTTTTGAGACAGAGTCTTGCTCTGTTGCCCGGGCTAGAGTGCAGTGGTGCGATCTTGGCTCACTGCAACCTCTACTTCCCGGGGTTCAAGCGATTCTTCTGCCTCAGCCTCCCGAGTAGCTGGGATTACAGGTGCGTGCCACTGCACCCAGCTAATTTTTGTATATTTAGTAGAGATGGGATTTCACCATCTTGGCCAGGCTGGTCTCGAACTCCTGACCTCATGATCCACCCACCTCAGCCTCCCAAAGTTCTGAGATTACAGGCATGAGCCACCGCGCCCGGCCCACACCTTGTATTTTAACAGCTCGGTGACATCAGGTCCCCTGCTGGACTGAGAGCCCTGGGAGGGCAGGTCTGGGCCCATCTTTCTCCTGCCATGTCCCTGGTGCCCAAAACAGGGCCTGACACACAGTAGATGCTCACTTAAATGAGCGTTAAGCAATCAAATGCTATTTCTTCTCAGTCTGTGGTTGAGAAAGCAAAGCTGAGAAAGGGTAGTGGGCTTGTCCGCAAAACAAGTGGGAATCAGGGTCAGGATTCAAATCAAATCTGATGTGGCTCATGCCCCAGCATGTCCCTTCACTTCTGCCATCGGCTCTGACTGTCCTTCCCCACCATGGCTCGGTCTGGCCAGCCTCTCTGCTCCTTATCGCCCTGAAATGGCCCCCACCCCTGCCACAGCTTCCAGGGAGATCCCACGGGGCCCAGGCAGTCTGGGAGGGCTTCCTGCAGGAGGGGTGCTGGGAGCTGTGTCTGACTGTGAAATGCCGGTTGATTTGCTTGTCTGCATCTTTGCAGGAGGCAGAGGGCATGGGGGGGCGGGGGGTGGGGAGGAGCCGGGGCGGGGAGATAGTTTCACACCTGTCTTCACACCTACCCGTTTGTCCCGGTGACTTCATCAGAGCCTGAGCTGGGGGTGTGGCTGACCTCATCTTCCCACCTCCCAGAGTGTGGTGAGCAGAATCCTGACCTGTTAAAAGTGTGAACTCAGCAGCCCCACGCCTGGCCTGAATCTCAGGCAGGCGGCGAGCTCCTTCTGCTCATTATCGGAGTCTCTGCCTGCTGTGAAAGTTCCCCTTTTAGCTGATAAGGAAAGCGAGCCCAGAGAGTGACTTCCGTTGCCCCGGAGACACACAGCGAGGGGTGCTCCTTGGCCTCTGCCCTGCCTCTTCGGTGCATTCTCTGCAAAGCCACTAGAGGGCGCCTGTGAGCACCCGACTCGGGTCCAGTCTCTGCTCTGCCCACAGTCCTCCATGGCTCCCACCTCCCTCAAGGTCAAGGTCCAAGTCCTTCCTGCAGCCCATGAGGGCCTGCGTGACCTGCCCCGTCCCCTGCCCCCCCTCCTCTCTCTCTCCCCCTCGCTCACTCTGCTCCAGCCACGCGGGCCTTCTCACTATTCCTCTAACACAGCAGGTGCAGTCCTGCCCCAGGGCCTGTGTACGCTTTGTGCCTGTGCCCTGGGATGCCGTTCCCTGGAGATCTTCAGAGAGCAGCTTCTCTAATCAGCTCAGGATGAGCAGGAGAAAACCACTCACAGAGGGGAAGGGAAATGATGATGAAACGCTGTCTCTCTTTCTTTTCTTTTTTTTCCTTTCCTTTCCTTTCTTTTCCCTCCCTCCCTCCCTTCCTTCCCTCCTTGCCTCTCTTTCTTTCTTCTTTTCTTTTCTTTCTTTTTTCTTGATGCAGTTTTGCTCTGTTGCCCAGGCTGGAGTGCGATGGCTCAGTCTGGGCTCACCACAATCTCCGCCTCCCGGATTCAAGCGATCCCAAGTAGCTGGGATTACAGGCGTGCGCGACCACCGGCTACTTTTTGTATTTTTAGTAGAGACGGGGTTTCACCATGTTGGCCAGGCTGGTCTCGAATTCTTGACCTCAAGTGATCTGCCTTCCTCAGCCTCCTAAATTGCTGGGATTACAGGCGTGAGCCACCACACCCAATAGGTGAAACACTTCTAGTTCCCTTCATCTCTCCTCCTGAAGAAAGAGCTTCTGCCCACCTGGTGAGTCATGATCATGGGAATCCTCCCTCTTCCCTGTGCCTCTGTTTCCCCATTTGTAAAAGACAGGTAACGCTTCCCAAATTCGTGACAATGGCTTCTCACCTTTTCTTCCCTTTCCTCATATTCACGATTATCTAATTAATTTTCCTTTAAACCTCACCTCAGAAACATCAGTCAGTGTATTTTAAAAATCTTTTTAGCTGGGTGCGGTGGCTCACGCCTGTAATCCCAGCTCTTTGGGAAGCTAAGACAGAAGGATCTCTTGAGGCCAGCTGTTCCAGATCAGCCTGTAACATAGCAGGACTCCATCTCTACAAAAAAAATGCAAAATTTATCAGGCGTGGCGGTGCGCACCTGTGGTCCCAGCTACTCAGGGGGCTGAGGTGGGCAGATCGCTTGAGCCTGGAAGGTCGAGTGATACGCTGTGGTTCTGTGTTCTCACACAAATCTCATCTCGAATTGTAATCCCACGTGCTGAGGGAGGCAGGTGATTGGAGCATGGGGCGGTTCCCCCATGCTGGTCTCGTGATAGAGTGAGTTGTAACGAGATCTGATGGTTTGGTTTTGTTTTTGAGACGGAGTCTCGCTCTGTCGCCCAGGCTGGAGTGCAGTGGCACAATCTCGGCTCGCTGCAACCTCCGCCTCCCGGGTTCAAGCGAGTCTCCTGCCTCAGCCTCCCGAGTAGCTGGGATTACAGGTGCGCGCCACCACACCTGGCTAATTTTTGTATTTTTAGTAGAGTCGGGGTTTCACCATGTTGGTCAGGCTGGTCTTGAACTAGTGACCTTGTGATCCGCCTGCCTCAGCCTCCCAAAGTGCTGGGGTTACAGGGCTGAGCCACCGCGCCCGGCCTGATCTGATGATTTTATAAGTGTTGGAAGTTTCTCCTTCGTCCGGCCGTCTTATGAAGAAGGTACCTCCTTCCGCTTCCACCATGATGGTAAGTTTCCTGAAGCTTCCCCAGCTTTGCGAAACTGAGTCAATTAAACCTCTTTCCTTTATAAGTTACCCAGTCTCAGGGAAGTTGTTATTTTTTTTTTTTCATGAGGCAGAGTTTTGCTCTTGTTGCCCGGGCTGGAGTACAATCGCGCAATCTCGGCTCCCTGCAGCCTCCGCCTCCCAGGTTCAAACAATCATCCTGCCTCAGCCTCCCGAGTAGCTGGGATTACAGGCGCGCACCACCATGCCCGGCTCATTTTCTATTTTTAGTAGAGACAGGGTTTCTCCATGTTGATGAGGCTGGTCTCAAACTCCCGACCTCAGGTGATCTGCCCACCTGAGCTTCCCAAAGTCCCGGCCAGGGAAGTTCTTTATAGCAGTGAGAACAGACCGATCCATTGAGGCTGCAGTGAGCCGTGATTGTGCCACTGCATTCTAGCTTGGGCGACAGAATGAGACCCTGTCTCTAAAAATATAAAATAAAAAATAAATCTTTTTTTTAATCACAAAGGTGAAAAGATAATCAACTTCTCTCACCATAGATTGAAGGTAACTGAAAATATAATTTAGTCTGATTAACCTAAATGGATCCCCCAGTTACCGAAGGGATGACAGGTGGGAGAGACATAGTTACCCCCCGGCTGCCACCCCAGCAGGACCCAGTGGAGACTGGAGAGGGAGGGAACAGACATTCAAAGGGCTTGCTGTGCAAATGGGGCTCGAGCTCGTTTCATACCATGACAAACGCTCTCTGAAGTCATGTTTTGTTTTGTTTTGCTGTTTGTTTTTGAGGCGGAGTCTCACTCTGTTGCCCAGGCTGGAGTGCAGTGGCGCAGTCTGAGCTCACTGCAACCTCTGCCTCCCGGGTTCAGGTGATTCTCCTGCCTCAGATATCGAGTAGCTGGGATAACAGGTGCGCGCCACCACGCCTGGCTAATTTTTGTATTTTTGGTAGAGACAGGGTTTCACCATGTTGGCCAGGCTGGTCTCAAACTCCTAACCTCAGGTGATCCGCCTGCCTTGGCCTCCCAAAGTGCTGGGATTCCAGGCGTGAGCCACTGCACCCGACCCGTGTTGTTTGTTTTGTTGATAAAGAGTTTCACTCTGTTGCCCAGGCTGGAGTGTAGTGGCGCGATCTCAGGCTCACTGCAACCTTTGCTTCCTGGGTTCAAGTGATCCTCCTGCCTCAGCCTCCCAAGTAGCTGGAACTACAGGCGTGCACCACCATGCCCAGCTAATTTGTTTAAAAAAAGAATTTTTTTGGGTACAGATGGGGTCTTGCTGTGTTGCCCAGGCAGGTCTCCAACTCCTGAGGTCAAGCGATCCTCCCACCTTGGCCTCCCAAAGTGTTGGGATTACAGACGTGAGCCACTGTATCCAATCTGTCTGTCTTGTTTTCTGCTGTGTTCTCAGGACCTAGAACAAGTGAGCACACAGTAGGTGCTCAATAAGTGTTTGTGAAATAAATGAAGGCACCCATGTCTGCACCTCCTTATGGCCCGTTGTGCTGGACGGAATATTGACACCTCCCCTGTGTAAAGATGCCAACATCCTAATTCCCAAGTCCTATGTATATGGTACCTCAATTGGCAAAAAGGACTTTGCAGATGGGATTAGTTAAAGATCTGGGGATGAAGTGATGATCCCGGATTATCCGGGGAAGCCCAGTGCAATCACAGGGTGCTTATAGGATGGGAGCGGGAGGCTGGGGCGGGGTTCATGTCTCTAATCCCAGCACTACGAGAGGCTGTTGCAGGCTGATCACCTGAGGTCAGGAATTTGAGACAAGCCTGGCCCACATGGTGAAATCCCATCTCTACTAAAACTACAAAAATGATCCAGGCATGGTGGCAGGCGCTTGTATTTGCAGCTACTCAGGAGGCTGAGGTAGGAGAATCGCCTGAACCCGAGAGGTGGAGGTTGCGGTGAGCTGAGATTGCCCCATTGCACTCCAGCCTGGGTGACAGAGTGAGACTCCGTCTCAAAAAAAAAAAAAGGAGAAGGGGAGTTTCCACAGTTAGGTTGCAGCCGAATCCTAGAAAGCACTTGGGCATTAAATAGTCAGGTGAACCAGGCACACATCCAGTGGTCCAGCGATCCCATTTCTAGTCATAGTTCTTAGAGAAATACTTTGCCAAGTGCATAAAGATATAGGAAAAGAGTTGTTTGTTGTTTTTTTTTTGAGACAGAGTCTCACTCTGGCACCCAGGCTGGAGTGCAGTGACGCAATCTCAGCTCACTGCAACCTCCACCTCCCCGGTTCAAGCAATTCTGCTGCCTCAGTTTCCCAAGTACCTGGGACTACAGGCGCCCACCACCACACTCGGCTAATTTTTTTTGTATTTTTAGTAGAGACAGGGTTTCACCGTGTTAGTCAGGATGGTCTCGATCTCCTGACCTGCTGATCTGCCCGCCTCAGCCTCCCAAAGTACTGAGATTATAGGCGTGAGCCATCACGCCCGGCCAAAAAGACTTTTCTTTTTCTTTCTTCTTTCTTTTCTTCTTTCTTTCTTTCTTTTTTTTTTTTTTTTTTTTTTTGTTGTTTTTGAGATGGAGTTTTACTCTTGTTGCCCAGGCTGGAGTGCAATAGCGTAATCTCAGCTCACCACAACTTCTGCCTCCCAGGTTCAGGCGATTCTCCCGCCTCAGCCTCCCAAATAGCTGGGATTACAGGCACGCACCACCATGCCTGGCTAATTTTGGATTTTTTTTTTTTTTTTTTTTTGAGACGGAGTTTCACTCTTGTTACCCAGGCTAGAATGCAGTGGCACAATCTTGGCTCACCGCAACCTCCGCCTCCTGGGTTCAAGCAATTCTCCTGCCTCAGCCTCCTGAGTAGCTGGGATTACAGGCACACGCCACCATGCCCAGCTAATTTTTTTGTATTTTTAGTAGAGACGGGGTTTCTCCATGTTGGTCAGGCTGGTCTCGAGCTATTGACCTCAGATGATCTGCCCCCATCAGCCTCCCAAAGTGCTGGGATTACAGGCATGAGCCACTGCCCTGGCCAAGACTTTTGATAGTAGCAGCATTTCTAATATTAAAAACCAGGAATAGGGCCGGGCGCGGTGGCTCAAGCCTGTAATCCCAGCACTTTGGGAGGCCGAGGCGGGTGGATCACGAGGTCAAGAGATCGAGACCATCCTGGTCAACATGGTGAAAACCCGTCTCTACTAATACAAAAAAAAAATTAGCTGGGCACGGTGGCGCGTGCCTGTAATCCCAGCTACTCAGGAGGCTGAGGCAGGAGAATTGCCTGAACCCAGGAGGCGGAGATTGTGGTGAGCCGAGATCGCGCCATTGCGCTCCAGCCTGGGTAACAAGAGCGAGACTCCGTCTCAAAAAAAAAAAAAAAAAAAAAAACCAGGAATAGAATGGGGTGTGGTGGTATGCTCCTGTAGTCCCAGCTACTTGAGAGGCTGAGGCAGGAGGATCTCTTGAGGCCAGGAGTTTGAAGCTGTGGTATGCTATGAGCGTGTCTGTGAATAGCCACTGCACTGCAGCCTGGGCAGCATAGGAAGATAGCATTTGTTTTGTTTTGTTTTGTTTTTTGAGACACGGTCTCACTCTGTCGCCCAGGCTGAAGTGCAGTGGCGCTATCTCGGCTCACCGCAACCTCCACATCTCGGGTTCAAACGATTCTCCTGCCTCAGCCTCCCAAATAGCTGGGATTACAGGCATGCACCACCATGCCCAGCTAATTTTGTATTTGTAGTAGAAACAGGATTTCACCATCTTGGCCAGGCTGATCTTGAACTCCTGACCTCAGGTGATCCACCCACCTCGGCCTCCCAAAGTGCTGGGATTACAGGCGTGAGCCACCTCGCCTGGCCGGAAGACTGCATTTCTAAAACAAAAACCAGGAATTAAACTAAAAGTTCATTGAGAGAATGGGGCAAAGTGACTCACACCTGTAATTCCAGAACTTTGGGAGGCTGAGGCAGGTGGATTGCTTGAGGTCAGGAGTTGTAGACCAGCCTGACCAACATGGATAAACCCCGTCTCTACTAAAAATGCAAAATTAGCCGGGCGAGGTGGTGCATGCCTGTAATCCCAGCTACTCAGGAGGCTGAGGCAGGAGAATTGCTGGAACCCGGGAGGCAGAGGTTGCAGGGAGCCAAGATCATGCCATTGCACTATAGCCTGGGCAACAAGATTAAAACTCCATCTCAAAAAAGAAAGAAAGAAAGAAAGAAAGAAAACCTATAGCAGAGGCCAGGCACAGTGGCTCACATCCAAGGTAGGCAGATCGCTTGAGGTCAGGAGTTTGAGACCAGCCTGATCAACATGGCAAAATCTCGTCTCTACTAAAAATTCAAAAAAATTAGCTGGACGCGGTGGCGCGTGCCTGTAATCCTACTCAGGAGGCTGAGGCAGGAGAATCACTTGAGCCTGGGAGGCGGAAGTTGCAGTGAGCTGACATTGTGGCACTGCACTCCAGCCTGGGCAACACAGCAAGAGTTCATCTCAAAATAAATTAAAAAAAGGAAGGCAGCCAGTCACAGTGGCTCACGCCTCTAATCCCAGCTCTTTGGGAGGCTGAGGTGGGTGGATCACGAGGTCAGGAGTTCGAAACCAGCCTGACCAACGTGGTGAAACCCCGTCTCTACTAAAAATATAAAAACTAGCCAGGCTTGGTGGCGCATGCCTGTAATCCCAGCTACTCAGGAGGCTGAGGCAGGAGAATCATTTGAACCTAGGAGGCGGAGGTTGCAGTGAGCCAAGATCATACCACCACACTCCAGCCTGGGTGACAGATGGAGACTCTGTCTCAAAAAAGAAAGAAAGAGAAAAAGAGAGAGAGAGAGACAGGAAGGAAAAGAAAAGAAGGAAGGAAGGGAGAAGAGGAAGAGGAGGAAGAGATGATGATGTGAGAGAAAACAGCTTGGCAGCTTCTTTAGTGAGGGTGGTCAGGGAGGGCTTCCTGGAGGAGGTAACCTTGGAGCTGAGCCCTAAAGATTGAGAACCTAGACCTAAAGATGGGAAAGGATGGGCATGGTGGCACGCGCCTGTATTCTCAGCTACTCTGGAGGCTGAGGCAGGAGAATTGCTTGAACCTCAGAGGTGGAGGTTGCACCACTGCACTCCAGCCTGGGTAACAGAGCGAGACTCCGTCTCAGAATTTAAAAAAAAAAAAAAAAAAAAAAAAAAGACGGGAAAGGAGGAGGAGGCAGAGGGAACAGAAACAACAAAGGCCCCAAGGCAGTGACAAGTGAACAGGCGGTTCCAGCACGGGGTGACCAGGGTGTTTCGGGGGACACCCAGGGTGTCCGAAGATCTGAGGGGTGGGCCTGGCTCAGGCACAGAGCAGGCAAGGCTTCCGGGAGGAGGCAGCTGCAGTGGAGGCCTGACTTAACCTGACTTAACCTCCGTCCAGCCCTGTCACTTGTGAGCAGAAAGGCCAGCAGCCTGCCCGCAGCGTCCCCGAGGGAAGCGGCACCTGAATTGACGCGTTTATTTTTTTCCAAGGGAGTGAAAGTGAACATGACCATCTCTCCATCCATCCGCCTGTTAAATTTAGCCCAGTGCACATGGAACTCAGTTCAGGAAAAACAAGAAGTTATAAAAATATAATTCCATTCTTCATCACGGGCAGCAGAGGGAGCGAGGCGGGGAGAGACGGGGGAATTCAGAGGATGGAGAAGGTAGAAAACTCAGAAACGGCTCCAGAGGCAGGGCTGCCGGGAGGCGAGGGTCCAGGGGCCCACCTCCGCCCTGGCCTCCACAGACATCCACACCCTGCCGTGTCTCTGTCCCTCCCTCCCGTCTGCCCAAGGGCCCTTCCCCAGCGTCTCCCGGCTTCTCCAGTCCTGCCTCCAACAGCTGGGGCCCCACACGGCCAGGACCAGACTGGTAAATGTAAAATCTGGAATCTGGCCAGCACGGTGGCTCACGCATGTGATCCCAGCACTTTGGGAGGCCGAGGCGGGCGGATCTCGAGGTCAAGAGATCGAGACCATCCTGGCCAACATATTGAACCCCCCTTCTCTACTAAAATGCAAAAACTTAGCTGGGCATGGTGGTGCGTGCCTGTAATCCCAGCTACTCAGGAGGCTGAGGCAGGAGAACTGCTTGAACCCGGGAGGCAGATGTTGAAGTGAGCCGAGATCTCGCCACTGCACTCCAGCCTGGGCGACAGAGCAAGACTATGTCTCAAAAAACAAACAAACAAACACTCTTCTGCGTCAGTCTCACCTCCAAGCCTAAACCTGGGCTGTTCCCTTGCCCTCTCTTCCGTCCTTCTGGAAATGGAGCTGGAGGAAGTCCTGCCATTCGTGCTTGTCATCATTAGCTGCCTAAGAGTTATCCGAAAACGTAGAGGTTTAAAACAGCACACGTTTAATTAATTTTATTTTTAATGAATTAATGTTTTTCCTCATTTTTTAAGAGACAGGGTCTCTCTCTGTCCCCCAGGCTGGAGCGCAGTGGCATGTCCGTAGCCTGCCTGCAGCCTCAGACTCCTGAGCTCAAGCAATCCTCCTGCCTCAGCCTCCCAAGTAGCTGGGATTACAGGTGGGTGCCACCACACTCCACTGGCATGCTTTTTATTATGTTGTAGTTTCTGTGGGCCAGGAACCCAGGCACAGCTTAGCTGGGCTCTTTGTCTCAAAATCTCCTAAGGCTTCAGTCAAGGAATTAGCCAGGGTCGTGGTCTCATCTGAAGGCTCAACTGAGGCAGAAGTGGCTTCTGAATCTATGCAGGTAAGAGTTGGCAGCATTCTCAGCAAGGAATTGAGAAGGTGGCCTTCTCCATCAGAGAGGGACTCAGCAAAGTGAAAGTCACATTAGGTAACTTTCATCCCAGAAGAAATAGTCCCTTTGCTGTATTCATTGGTTAGAAGTGAGACACAGGTCCTGCCCACATCTATTAGGGTTTGCAAATGAGGGTGTGACTACCAGGAGGCAGGAACCACTGGAGGGCGATTCTAGAAGTCCACCTGCCGTATCTTCTCACAAGAAGCTCTGCCCAGGCCGGGCTTGGTGACTCACACCTGTAATTCCAGCAAATTGGGAAGCTGAGGCAGGCAGATCATGAGGTCAGGAGTTTGAGAGCAGCCTAGCCAATACGGTGAAACCTTATATCTACTAAACATACAAAAATTAGCTGGGCATGGTGGCAGGTACCTGTCGTCCCAGCTACTTGGGAGGCTGAAGCAGGAGAATCGCTTGAACCCAGGAGGCAGAGGTTGCAGTGAGCCCAGGTTGCACCACTGTACTCCAGCCTGGGCAACAGAATGAGACTCTGTCTCAAAAAAAAAAAAAAACAGCTCAGCCTTGGAGGTAGGAGCAGGAGCTTGTAAGCTGCCTGACTGCCCAGTAATTGAGGCTTCATTAAGAAGATTGTTTATGATCATGCAGTGCAATATCATACAGCTATTAAAAGTAATCAGGGTGGGCCGGGCACAGTGGCTCAATCCTGTAATCCCAGCACTTTGGGAGGCTTAGGTGGGTGGATCAAGGTCATGAGTTCAAAACCAGCCTGGCCAAGATGGTGAAACCCCATCTCTACTAAAAATACAAAAATTAGCCAGGCGGGGTGGTGGGCACCTGTAATCCCAGCTGCTCGGGAGGCTGAGGCAGGAGAATTGTTTGAACCCGGGAGGCGGAGGTTGCAGTGAGCCAAGATCGAGCGTCTGTACTCCAGCCTGGGCAACAGAGCGAGATTCCATCTCAAAAAAAAAAAAAAAAAAAGTCCCTACCCTGTCCTTGTGGATCTGATGCTCCGGTAGGGAAGATGGAGAGTTAACAAGATAAATATATAAGCTCCACCAGCACTTTGGGAGGCCGAGATGGGTGGATCATGAGGTCAAGAGATTAAGACCATCCTGGTCAACATAGTGAAACCCCATCTCTACTAAAAATACAAAAATTAGCTGGGCATGGTGGGGCACGCCTGTAGTCCCAGCTACTCAGGAGGCTGAGGCAGGAGAATTGCTTGAACCCAGGAGGCAGAGGTTGCGGTGAGCCGAGATCGTGCCATTGCCCTCCAGCCTGGGTAACAAGAGCGAAACTCTGTCTCAAAACAAAAATATATATGTATATATATATATAAGCTCCAGGTGGGAGGGGTGTTATGGACAGAATTAAGTACAGTGGGACAGGGTTGTTTTAGACAGAATGTTCAGGGAGGGCCTCATGGAAGAGGTGACACTTTGGATGGACCTGAAGGAGATGAGGGGGAGCCGTGCAGAGATCTGAAGGAAAATGGTTCAGACAGACAGAGGGTGCAACCAGTGCAAAGGCCATGGGGCGTGATCACGCCGGGTCTGTTGGAGGAAGAGCAAGGAGCCCCGTGTGGCTGCAGCAGTGAGCCAGGGAAGGGCGGGGGGCAGGAAGAGAAAAGAGAAGGAGACAGAATTCACTCTGAAAGGCCTGTAGGCTTCGGTGAAGCCTCTGCAATCACTCAGTGCACTGGGGAGCCATGGGAGGCCCTTGAGCAGAGGAGCAATGGGGTTTTCTGTTCGGTTTTATTCATTCATTCATTCATTCATTCATTCATTTGAGACAGAGTTTCGCTCTCATTGCTCAGGCTGGAGTGCAATGGCGCGATCTCAGCTCACTGCAACCTCCACCTCCTAGGTTCAAGTGATTCTCCTGCCTCAGCCTCCCAAGCAGCTGGGATTACAGACACCTGCCACCACGCCTGGCTAATTTTGTATTTTTGGTAGAGACAGGGTTTCACCATGTTGGCCAGGCTGGTCTTGAACTCCTGACCTGAAGTGATCCACCCACCTCAGCCTCCCAAAATGCTGGGATTACAGGTGTGAGCTACCACGCCTGGCCACACAGTTGGGTTTGATTTTTTCTTTTTTCTTTTTTTGAGACGGAGTCTTGCTCTGTCACCCAGGCTGGAGTGGAAGCTCCACCTCCCAGGTTCAAGCATTTGTCCTGCCTCAGCTTCCCAAGTAGCTAGGATTACAGGCGCCCACCACCATGCCTGGCTTTTTTTAAAATTTTTTTTTGGGACCGAGTTTTGCTCTTGTTGCCCAGGCTGGAGTGCCATGATGCAATCTCAGCTCACCGCAACCCCTGCCTCCAGAGTTCAAATGATTCTCCTGCCTCAGCCTCCCGAGTAGGTGGGATTACAAGCATGCACCACCACACCCAGCTAATTTTAGTAGAGACGGGGTTTCTCCATGTTGGCCAGGCTGGTCTCGAACTCCCGACCTCAGGTGATCCATCTGCCCCCACCTCCCAAAGTGCTGGGATTACAGGTGTGAGCCACCGCACCCAGCCAACCTCATGCCTGGCTCATTTTTATATTTTTAGTAGGGTTGGAGTTTCACCATGTTGGCCAGGCTGGCCTCGAACTCCTGACCGCAGGTGATCCGCCCACCGTGGCCTCCCAAAGTGCTGGGATGACAGGCAGGAGCCGCCCCAGAGCAGGGACTTTTGGTTCTTTTGTTTTGTTCGCTGCTACGTTCCCATGCTAGCACATAGTAGCTGCTCAGTAAACACTCATTGAACAAATAAATCGACACACACACAGATTCTTTGACAAATGTCTGCCTCCCCATAAGGCTGGAGCCGCTGGGAAGACAGGGCCAAGTCTGTTTTTTTTTGTTGTTTTTCTTTTTTAAATTTTTCTGGTTATAAGTTTATTCAATGCAAACTAATCCTCTCCAGTTTTTCTAAGATGGCTGACCACGTCCATGACCACATCCGCCTCTAAACTGGAATTCAGTTGCTGGCCAGGTCCCAGCCTTGCCTTCCGGCCAGCACCAGGGGACACAATGCTGCCGCATCCGTGGGTCACCGTCGGCTTCCCCGCTTCGCCTCTCAGGAGTCTTGCAGGGAGCTCACCCTCCAGACCTTTAGGCCGAGGTCGGCCGGTCTCTGGATGGCTGTGGTGTAGAGTGGCAGGCACACTCTGGGGCGAATGGAGGTCATCACGGAGACACTGGATACCCTCATTGGTGAGTACCAGTAAAAATGTCTCCAGGCGGCCAGGCACGGTGGCTCACACCTGGAATCCCAGCACTTTGGGAGGCTAAGGTGGGTGGATCACGAGGTCAGGAGTTCAAGACCAGCCTGACCAACATGGTAAAAACCCCGTCTCTACTAAAAATACAAAAAATAATTAGCCGGGCGTGGTGGTGCACACCTGTAATCACAGCTACTCGGGAGCCTGAGGCAGGAGAATCGCTTGAACCTGGGAGGCGGAGGTTGCAGTGAGCCAAGATTGTGCCACTGCACTCCAGCCTGGGCGACAGAGCGAGACTCCGTCTCAAAAAAAAAATTTGTCTCCAGGCAAACTGTTCCTTCACGTGATCTCACGACCTGAGACACCCTGTAGCCTTCATGGTGTGTAGGATGGGCACGTTCCTGTCTGCCAGCTCCGGGTGCTTAGGCAGGGGACAGCCTTCTTGGACATCATGACTCCCTCCTTAAAAAGGAGTTCATAGGCCGGGCACCAGGGCTCACACCTGTAATCTCAGCACTTTGGGAGGCAGATGCGGGCAGGTCACCTGTGGTCAGGAGTTCGAGACCAGCCTGGCCAACATGGAAGCCCCGTCTCTACTAAAATTTAAAAAATTAGCCGGGCCTGGTGGCGGGTGCCTGGAGTCCCAGTTACTCAGGGGGCTGAGGCAGGAGAATTGCTTGAACCCTGGAGGCAGAGGTTGCAGTGAGCCAAGATCACGCCACTAGCACTCCAGCCTGGTCGACAAAGATTCCATCTCAAAAAAAAAAGTTCCTAAATGGCAATTCGGTTCTTCTTAGCCATCAACATCCCTGCGATTGTCAGGGCCGGGGCCGGGGTGGGAAAGGGGGCCGAGTGTGTTTTTGTCTCTACTGTTTCTTTCCCTAGTAAATGAATATCCTGCTACGACTGAATCTCTGTTCTACACTCTGGGGTCCCTAAGACCGCCGAGTCTGGGGTCAACTCTGCTGAAGTTTGGAGGGCCATGGTGGGGATCCTTTCCTGGCCAGAGAAACATAAGATCCCACATATCAGCACCCCCTTTTTTTGAAAACCCCCAGACCCTGGACGGCAGTGGTCTGGATCGTGTCTGTCAGCTTCATCTCCGTTGCTAGGCAACCCCAGTGCGCTCCTCCACCCCCACCTCCCCGCATTCACACTTATTTCTTGGTGAAACAGACAAGCTTCCCAGCCGCCTCGCTCCAAACCCGTGTGCTCATGGCTACCCTTTCAGACAAAATTGGCCTCTGGAGGAGGGTCGCACACGAAGCTGGCCCCTCCCCACCTCCCATCCTCCTATTCCGCCTCCTGGGAATAGGTATCTATTTTTTTTTTTCTGTTTTTGAGACAGAGTGTTACTCTGTTGCCCAGGCTGCAGTGCAGTGGCACAATCTCGGCCCACCGCAACCTCCACCTCCCAGGTGCAAGCGAGTCTCCTGCCTCAGCCCCTTGAGTAGCCGGGATTACAGGCATGCATCACCATGCCCAGCTAATTTTTTTTTTTTTTTAGCAGAGACAGGGTTTTGCCATGTCGGCCAGGCTGGTCTTGATCTCCTGACAAGTGATCTTCCCGCCTTGGCCTCCCAAACTGCTGGGAGTACAGGCGTGAGCCACGGCTCCCAGCCACTTTCTGGGAATGGGAACGGATGTGCATAGTGGTTCCCATGATTCGACTTCCTGTGTTCTAAAGTCAGAAGCACCTTCCCTATGGTGGCTGGCTTCACTGTCACCAAGGGAGGTGGCACAGCCATTGCTGCTACACAGAGGAGGACGCTGAGGCCCAGAGACGCAGATTCGAGTGCCTCAATCACACAGCAAGGGTCGGGCCCCTGGAACTCAAATCTGGAGCCGGTGGGGACTCCCACTCAAAGCTGCAAGGGGTCCCAGGCCAGGCACTGTGTGACCTCTGGGAGGCCCCTTTCCCTCTCTGTTCCTCCCTAGCCAGCCAGGGAGAAGATGAAGTCTTGAGATCCATTTCAATTCCATCTCCCTGGGCCAGGTGTTGTGGCACATGCCTGTAATCCCAATGCTTTGCGAGGTTGAGGTGGGAAGACCACTTGAGGCCAGGAGTTCAAGACCAGCCTGGGCTATGTAACGAGATCCCATCTCTACAGAAAATTTAAACATTTGGCCGGGTGTGTTGGCTCATGTCTGTAATCCCAGCACTTTGGGAGGCCGAGGCCGGGCCTGGGGGATCACTTGAGGTCAGGAGTTTGAGACCAGCCTGGCCAACATGGTGAAACCCCATCTCTATTAAAAATACAAAAATCAGCTGGGCATGGTGATGCATACCTGTAGTCTCAGCTACTCAGGAGGCTGAGGCAGGAGAATTGCTTGAACTCAGGAGGCAGAGGTTGCAATGAGCTGAGATCGCGCCACTGCACTCCAGCTTGGCCACAGATCGAGACTCTGTCTCAAAAAAAAAAAAAAAAAATTAGCCAGGCACGGTGGCAGACACCTGTAGTCTCATCTTCTCAGGAGGCTGAGGCAAGAGGATTGTATGAGTCTAGGAGTTTGAGGCTGCGGTGAGCTATGATCACACCCGCTGCACTCCAGCCTGGGCAACAAAGGGAGACTCTGTCTCAAAAAAATAAAACTGCATCTCCCATCTCTGCCTCAGTACCTGGGAGGCAGGAGTGGGTGGGGGATCTGGAAGTAACAGAGAGTGGGGTGCTGCCGTAGAGAGGGGAATAAGAAAGACGGGTGGGGAGAGAGAATGAGAAAGACAGAAGTGGGAGAGAGAGAGAAAGAGGGGGAAGGAAAGAGGAGGAAGAGAGAAAGACGGAGAAAAAGAGAGAGAGAGGCCAGGCGCGGTGGCTCACGCCTGTAATCCCAGCACTTTAGGAGGCTGAGGCGGGAGGATCGCCTGAGGTTGAGAGTTCGAGACCAGCCTGACCAACATGGAGAAACCCCATCTCTACTAAAAATACAATTAGCCGAGCATGGTGGCGAGTGCCTGTAATCCCTGCTACTCAGGAGGCTGAGGCAGGAGAATCGCTTGAACCCAGAAGGCAGAGGTTGCAGTCAGCTTAGATTGTGCCACTGCACTGCAGCCTGGGCAAAAGAGTGAAACTCTGTCTCAAAAAAAAAAAAAAATTATTCTCATATCAACTAACTCGTGAGTAATGTCAAGTTTACTCTGACTGGCGGGCCTCCGGCTCCAGCCTAGGCTGGACCCACTGACTTTAGCCAAGTCAGGCCTCCTCGCTCTGGTCTGCACACCTGACCCTTTCCTGGGGCTGGGGACCCCCATCTCTGTCCCCTCACCTTGAGCCTCTCCGGCAGGGAGACTGCTGTCTCCCCTGAACTCACTGACTGACGCCTCAGCTCTGAAGGCCTAATTGTGCATGAAATCCAATCAAATTATCAGCCCTGATGAGTGATTCCCTTGATTATTTAGCTCAGTGGAGTAAATAATGACACTTGCTGTCTCGTTCTCTGGAAGCTCATTTTGAGATCGGTCTATCGACAGAGCCCCCTCATTCCCTGCGGGGTAACGGGAGGCTCCTAAACTCTGGTCACTGGCGAGGCATTTTGCATCCCGAGTGGTGGGAACAAGGGAGAGGGTGGGAGTTCACAGTCCTCAGATGTTAGCCCTAGAGGGACCCAGTGCTGTCCTACCAATGGGGACGCTGAGGCGCAATGCAGCACCTGCCTGAAATCGCACAGAGAGTTAGGGTCTCTGGAATCCATCTCCACATCTGGCGTTCCTCCAGGAGAATGGTGACCCAGGTGGGCACACACTACCCTGTCGTCATCTCCATCCTTAGGTGTGCCAAGGCAGAACTCAAATATGGGATAAAAGTGACATGCAGAGGCCGGGTGCGGTGGCTCACGCCTGTAATACTAGCACATTGCGGGGACGAGGCGGGCCGATCACGAGGTCGAGAGATGGAGACCATCCTGGCCAATATGGTGAAATTCCGTCTCTACTAAAAATACCAACATTAGCTGGATGTGGTGGTGTGTGCCTGTAATCCCAGCTACTTGGGAGGCTGAGGCAGGAGAATCGCTTGAACCCAGGAGGCGGGGGTTGGAGTGAGCCGAGATCCTGTCACTGTGCTCCAGCCTTGTGACAGAGTGAGACTGTGTCTCAAAAAAAAAAAAAAAAGGGACATGAAGAGTGGAGGAAGGCTGCTGGATGCACATCTTAGGTCCTTGTCTCACTGGGAGGAACAAAGAGATGTCGATGAACTTCTAGTTACAGTAAGTAAGCTAACTATACACGTTAAAGAGTGTAAGAGTGACTGCTCAAAGCCAGAAATAGAGTGAATAATTTCCAAATCCTGAGGGGGAATAAGAAAGGCTGGGCACAGTGACTCACGCCTGTAATCCAGCACTTTGGGAGGATCACCTGAGGTCGGAGCTCAAGGACAGCCTGGCCAACGTGGTGAAACCCCATACCTACTAAAAATATAAAATTAGCTGGACGTGGTGGCACGCACCTGTAATCCTAGCTGCTTGGGAGGCTGAGGCAGGAGAATCACTTGAACCCAGGAATCAGAGGTTGCAGTGAGCCAAGACTGCACCATTGCACTCTAGCCTGGGCAAAAAGAGTGAAACTCCATCTCAAAAAAAAAAGGAGGGAAGGAAGGAAGAGAGGGAGGGAGGGAGGGAAAGAGAAAGAGAAAAGGAAGAAAAAGAAAGAGAAAGAAAAGAAAGGAACAAAGAAAATCTGACAAAAATCAGCAGGAGGTTGAAGAGAAGGTGAGAAGGAAGCAGCATAAAAAACTTATGTTAACTTTATACAATCAAAGAAAATGATTAAAATAAAGTCAAATATGTTGGCAAACACAATAAATATGAATGAATTAAATTGATCACTTAAAAGACATAGACTATCAGATTGGATACATAGAAACAACAAACAAAAATCCATGTGTATGTTCTTTTGAAGTCATACACCTAACATGAAATAATCCATCATCAGCAAATAAATTACAAGAAAAAAGAAATAAGAGAGAGAGATGGATGGAACTCTATAGGCTAAAAGAGATTTTAAGACATATCAACCAAATACATGTGTGAACTATATTTGGATCATGTTTCAAATTGTAAAAAAAGACACTTCTGATATAATTAGAAATTTAAGGCTGATGAGATATTTGCTAATATTAGGAAATTATTGCTTTGTTTTTGTTTTTGTTTTTGTTTTTGAGACAGAGTCTCACTCTGTTGCCCAGGCCAGAGTGCAGTGGCACAATCTTGGCTCACTGCAACCTCCACCTCCCTGGTTTAAATGATTCTCCTGCCCCAGCCTCCTAAGTAACTGGTATTACAAGTACTTGTCACCATGCCCAGATAATTTTTGTATTTTTATTAGAGACGGGGTTTCACCATGTTGGGCAGGCTGGTCTCAAACTCTTGACCTCTAGTGATCCATCTGCCTCAGCCTCCCAAAGTTGTGGGATTACAGGCATGAGCCACTGCACCCAGCATTTGTTAAAATTTTAAGCATAGTCCTCCTTATCTTTTAAAGATACAAATGGATTATACATGTAATACCAGCTCTTTGGGAGGCCTAGGAGGGTGGATCACTTGAGTTCAGGAGTTCGAGACCAGCCTGGCCAAGATGGTGAAATCCCATCTCTACTAAAAATACAAAAATTAGGCCGGGCGCGGTGGCTCAAGCCTGTAATCCCAGCACTTTGGGAGGCCGAGGCGGGTGGATCACGAGGTCAAGAGATCGAGACCATCCTGGTCAACATGGTGAAACCCCGTCTCTACTAAAAATACAAAAAAATTAGCTGGGCACGGTGGCGCGTGCCTGTAATCCCAGCTACTCAAGAGGCTGAGGCAGGAGAATTGCCTGAACCCAGGAGGCGGAGGTTGCGGTTAGCTGAGATCGCGCCATTGCACTCCAGCCTGGGTAACAAGAGCGAAACTCCGTCTAAAAAAAAAAAATACAAAAATTAGCCAGACATGGTGGCACACGCCTGTAATCCCAGCTACTCGGGAGACTGAGGCAGAGAATTGCTTGAACCCGGGAAGCGGAGGTTGCGGTGAGCCAATATCGCGCCACTGTGCTCCAGCCTCATCAACAGAGCAAGACTCCGTCTCAAAAAAAAATAAAACTTCAGGCCGGGCTCTGTGGCTCATGCCTGTAATCCTAGTACTTTGGGAGGCTGAGGCGAGTGGATCACAAGGTCAGAAGTTGGAGACCAGCCTGGCCAACATGGTGAAACCCTGACTCTACTAAAAATGCAAAAATTAGCTGGGCGTGGTGGCACAAGCCTGTAGTCCCAGCTACTCGGGAGGCTGAGGCAGGAGCATCGCTTGAACCTGGGAGACGGAGGTTGCAGTGAGTTGAGATCGTGCACTCCAGCTTGAGCGACAATACAAAACTTAGCTAGGCATGGTGGCAGGTGCCTGTAATTCTTGCTACTTGGGAGGCTGAGGCAGGAGAACCACGTGACCTGGGAGGTGGAGGCTGCAGTGAGCTGAGATTGCAGCACTGCACTCCAGCCTGGGCAACAGAGTGAGACCCTGCCTCAAAAAAAAAAAAAATTATATGCCCAGATCCCAAGAATGTGACCTTATTTGTAAATAGGGCCTTTGCAGCTGTAATTGGTTCAGGACCTCAAGATGAAATCCCATCTTCAGGCTTCATGGGACTTTGCTATGTTATCCTGCTTTGGACAACCCATACACGGGGACTAATTCAATTTTGTGTTTTGAGATGGGATCTCACTCTGCCACCCAGGCCGGAGTGTAGAGGCACAATCACAGCTCACTGCAGCCTAGAGCTCCCGGGCTGAAGCAATCCTCCCGTCTCAGCCTCCCACGTAGCTGGACTATAGGTAAGTTTTTTATTCTTTTGAGATAGGGGTCTCACTATGTTGCCCAGGCTGGTCTTTAACTCCTGGCCTCGAGTGATCCTCCCACTTCAGCCTGCGAAACCACTGGGATCACAGGTAGGAGCCCCCTAACCCAGGCTGGACTCATTCTTTTATTTTATTTTATTTCATTTTGAGATGGAGTTTTGCTCTGTCGCCCAGGCTGGAGTGCAGTGGAGCGATCTCAGCTCACCGCAACCTCCGCCTCCCAGGTTCAAGCGATTCTCCTGCTTCCAGCCTCCTGAGTAGCTGGGATCACAGGCACCTGCCACCACGCCTGGCTAATTTTTGTATTTTTAGTAGAGATGGGGTTTCACCATGTTGGCCAGGCTAATCTTGAACTCCTGACCTCCGGTGATCCACCCATCTTGGCCTCCCAAAGTGCCAGGATTACAGGTGTGAGCCACCGCGCCCAGCCTCATTCTTAACCAGGCCTCAACACTCCTCCTCCCTTCCCTTTCTCAGTACTGAATTTCAAGTCAGTGTATGTGTTTGCTTCCTCCAGGAAGCCCACCCTGATGCCTCCTCTGGCCCCCACTAGAGGGCATCTCGTCTCTGCAGTTTCCACGAATCCACCACAAGGCCTAGCACACAGTTGGCGCTCAATAAATGTTTGCGGCTTGCATGAGTTAGGGGCTGCTCTCCCCCATCTGCAAATAGTCCTGGCCTAATGATAAACGTAATGAGCGCACACGCGGGGACTCAATTTGACAGGCAGGTGGGCCCCGGTGGCCACGTGACCCCGCAGCTCCAGCCCGCGCCGCGCTCCCCAGCGCCTGCGCCCAGGGCTGCGCACCGCCTCCTCATTGAAGCAGGCCTTTTACTTAGGCGGGCGCTGCCAGTTCTAATTGATTGTCTGCGTCCCTGGGGGCACTCGAGTTCCCGAGGTCAGCAGCTGGGCCGCGTCCAGGCCGAGGCAGGCGGGAGGGAAGCCGGCTCCGGGAGAGAGAACGAGGCGTGGAGGTTGGACCTGTTGCCTCTACCTCTGGACCCCGGGACTGAGACACGCGCTGACCTCCAGGCTGATGCGGCCCCCACCTCAGACCCGTGCAAGCTCCTGGTATGTGTGACGTTCGTGCACCTGGTCATGCCGAGAACACGTGTTGACAAACCCACAGGTCCAGAGCCAGAGGTGGCAGCACATAGGGGTTGTACTCAGGGGGGCTCCAGTCTAACAGCTCTGGGCCTCAATTTTCCCATCTATAAAATGGGACGCTAATACTACTGCCTTTGTTGTTTTTTTGTTTTTGAGACAGTTTGGCTCTTGTTACCCAGGCTGGAGTGCAATGGCGCGATCTCGGCTCACTGCAACCTCCGCCTCCCGGGTTGAGGCGATTCTCAGCCGCCCAAGTAGCTGGGATTACAGGCACATGCCACCACGCCCAGCTAATTTTTGTATTTTTAGTAGAGACGGGGGTTTCCCCATGTTGGTCAGGCTGGTCTCGAACTCCTGACCTCGTGATCCACTTGCCTCGGCCTCCCAAAGTGCTGGGATTACAGGCGTGAGCCGCCGCACCCGGCCTCCAATACTACCGCTCTTACGGGTCTTCTTGGGATAATTAAATAAATGCATGCCTAGGAAAGCTGAAGCCCAGGTCTGGACTGTACCTGGTGTTCTGTGGAGGTTATTACTTATGCATTCTACAGGTATTGATTGAGCACCGACTGTATGCCAGGGCGAGCAGTTTCAGCAGCGAATAGAACACACGGCTTCCTGTCCTCATAGAGCTGCCATTCAAATTCGGAGAAAGAGTAAACCTAATTTTTTTAAAAAAGTGAACGTTGGGGCCAGGCACGGTGGCTCATGCCTGTAATTCCAGCACTTTGGGAGGCTGAGGCGGGAGGATTGCTCATGGTCAGGAGTTCCTGACCTGGCCCCCGCCACTTTTTTTTTTTTTTTTTTTTTTTAAGACAGAGTCCCACCCTGCTACCCAGTCTGGAGTGAGTGCGGTGGCAGGATCTCAGCTCGCTGCAACTTTGGCCTCTTGGGTTAGAGCGATTCTCCTGTTTCTGCCTCATGAGTATCTCAGATTACAGATATGCGTCACCTCACCCAGCTAATTTTTGTATTTTTAGTAAAGACAGGGTTTCACCATGTTGTCCAGGCTGGTCTCAAACTCCTGACCTCAAGCGATCCACCTGCCTCAGCCTCCCAAAGTGCTGGGATCACAGGTGTGAGCCACTGCGCCTGACCACAAGACCCCCACCTCTGAAAAAAATGAAAAATTACCCAGGCATGGTGGTACACGCCTGTGGTCCTAGCTGCCTAGGGGGCTGAGGGAGGGGAGTTGCTGGAGCCCAAGAATTCAATGCTGCAGTGAGCTGTGATTGTGCCAGTGCACTCCAGCCCAGGTGACAGAGGGACCCTGTCTCAAAAGAAAAAAACAAGTGAATGTTAGGGTGTTTTGCTGAGGACACAGGTCGACACACACACACAGTCTAAATATGGTGAAAACATATGCACACAACTTAGAGAGGTGCGTTCTCTTATTCCCATTTCACAGATGGGGTAAATGAGGCTCTGACATTAAAAGAAAATGGGCGAATTCAGGAACCTGTAACATTTCTGTAACAGTCCAGGCTCCACGTGGCCCCAGGCCCTTTGAACCTTCTCTGCACTCCATAATTGTACATCGGCTGAAAGGATGAGATTCAGGCCGGCTCCTGGGCGCTGCCCGTGTCACACACAATCAATCTATAAACTGGCAGGTGGGATTGGCCAGACAGGGGCCTCTCACATCTCAGCCTTTATCAGGCCTGTCCCTGCCTCAGCAACCCGACTTCTTTCTTTCTTTTCTTGGGACGGAGTCTCGCTCTGTCACCCAGGCTGGAGCACAGTGGCGCGATCTCAGCTCACCGCAACCTCTGCCTCCCGGGTTCAAGCAATTCTCCTGCCTCAGCCTCCCAAGTAGCTGGGATTACAGGTGCACGCCACCACACCCGGCTAATTTTTTTTTTTTTTTTAAGGAAAAAGAAAGAAAAAAGAATAAAGGAGAGGAAGAAAAAGGAAAAGAAAGAGGGAGAGAGAATGGGAGTATTGCTTTATTGCCCAGGCTAGAATGCAGTCTAAAAATGGGAATTGAAAACCTCTTTTATGCCAATAATTGTGCTTAACAATGGAGACAGGAAGGAATAAGGGAAGAAAATAACAAACAAGCAGCCAACCAACATTTCATTTAAACCTATGAAATGCTATGCAATTATTGAGGAGTGATTTACTTCCAATTATGTAGTCACTTTTGGAATAGGTGTGATATGGTACTGATAAGAATGTATGTTTTGTGTATTTGAAGTGGAGAGTTCTATAAATGTTTATTAAGTTTACTTGTTCCGGGTATGAGTTCAAGTCCTGGATGTCCTTGTTAATTTTCTATCTCGTTGATCAGTCTAATATTGACAATGTGATGTTACAGTCTCCCACTATTATTGTGTGGGAGGTTAAGTCTCTTTATAAGTCATTAAGAACTTGTTTTATGTATCTGGGTGCTCCTGTATTGGGTACGTGTATATATAGGATCGTTAGCTCTTCTTGTTGCATTGATCCTTTTACCATTATGTAATGTCCTTCTTTGCCTCTTTTGATCTTTCTTGCTTTAAAGTCCATTTTATCAGAGGTGAGAATTGCAACTCCTGCTTTTTATTTATTTATTTATTTTTGCTCTCCGTTTGGTTGGTAAATCTTCCTCTGTCCCTTTGAGTCTTTGTGTGTCGTTGCATGTGAGATGGGTCTGGATGCAGCGTACTGATGGGTTTTGGCTTTTTATCCAGTTTGAATAGTAATATATATGAGTTTAATACTGCCATTTGATGCTAGCTGGCTGTTTTGCCCATTAGTTGATGTAAGTTCTTCATTATGTTAATGCTGTTTACTTTTTGATATATTTTTAGAAAGGCTGATACTGGTTGTTCCTTTATATGAGTAGTGCTTCTTTCAGAAGCTCTTGTAAAGCAGGCCTGGTGGTGGTGAAATCTCTAAGGGCTTGCTTGTTCGTGAAAGATTTTATTTTTCCTTCGCTTGTGAAGCTTAGTTTGACTGGATATGAAATTCTGGGTTGAAAGTTCTTTTCTTTAAGGATGTTAAATATTGGTCCCCACTCTTTTCTGGCTTGTAGAGTTTCTGCTGAGAGATCTGCTGTAAGTCTGATAGGTTTCCCTTTATGGGTAACCTGACCTTTCTCTCTGGCTGCCCTTAGTATTTTCTCCTTCATTTCAACCCTAATGAATCTGACGATTATGTGCCTTGGGGTTGGTCTTCTTGAGGAGTATCTTTGTGGTGTTCTCTGTATTACCTGGAGTTGAATATTACCCTGCCTTACTAGGTTGGGGAAGTTTTCCTGAATAATCTCCTGAAGAGTATTTTCCAGCTTGGATTCATTCTCTTCATGACATTCAGGTACACCTATCAAACGTAGATTAGGTCTTTTCACATAGTCCCATATTTCTTGGAGACTTTGCTCATTGCTTTTTATCCTGTTCTCTCTAATCTTGACTTCTCGTTTTATTTCATTAAGTTGGTCCTCGACCTCTGATATCCTTTCTTCTGCTTGATCAATTCGACTGTTTAAACTTGTGCATACTTCGCGAAGTTCTCATGTTGTGTTTTTCAGCTCCATCAATTCACTTATATTCCTCTCTAAATTGTCCATTCTCGTTAGCATTTCGTCAAACTTTTTTTCAAAGTTCTTAGTTTCTTTGCATTGGGTTAGAACAAGTTCTTTTAATTCACAGAAGTTTCTTATCATCCACCTTTTGAAACCTACTTCTGTTAATAGAACGCACTCATTCTCTATCAGGCCTTGTTCCGTTACTGATGAGGAACTGTGATCCCCTGTAGAGGGAGAGGCTTTCTGATTTTGAGTATTCTCTGCCTTTTTAGGCTGGTTTCTTACCTTCATTATAAATTTATCCATCTGTCGTCTTTGTAATTACCGACTTTCTAATTAGGTCTCTGAGAGGATGTCCAACTTGTTGATTCCCAGCGCCGAAATCTGAGCAACCCACTGCGCCGGCCAGAACAGTGGTGTTAGGATTGATGGTGCTTTTCTGCCCGGGAATCTCCGGTCTAGCTCCCTTCTTGAGTCCGTCCTTCAATCAGCTGAATGGGCAACTCTGCCTTCCTGGAGCTCCAAACGTTGGCCAAAAGGGGACCCAGTCCCACTTACTCTGCACCAAGAACCGCCGCACTGGCCACAAGAGTCGTGCTGGCGACCCGTGGGGCTCCTCCGCTGGGAATCTCCTGGTCCGTGAGCAACAAAAATTCGTCTGAAAGTGTGGCATCCTCTCGTTCTCTGCGCTTTCACTGGGAGCTACGATCCCGAGCTGCTAGTGATCAGCCATCTTGGATCTCTCTTAATTTTTGTATTTTTAAGTAGAGACGGGGTTTCACCATGTTGGTCTGGGTGGTCTGGAACCCCTGACCTTGTGATCTGCCCACCTCAGCCTCCCAAAGTGCTGGGATTACAGGCGTGAGCCACCGTGCCCGGCTAGCAACCCGATTTGCAACCCGACTTCTTGAAGCTGTTCCCAGCTTCTCAGCCTCTCTGGAGAAGCCTCATTACTCCTCCAGGGCTGAGACACAAGAACCTGCAGCCTCCAGGGCTCTGAAACCAACGTGTTAAAATCAAAATCAACAACTTCCACATGGAGACCCTGGGCTTAGACCTTGGGCTGTGAGGCCCTGGCCGCTGGCTGTCACTTTAGCCTTGTGGGCAGAGGGATGACAGACTCTGGAGCAATTGGAAAATCGCCCGAAGCATCAGGAACTTATAATGACCCTCATTAGGATACTGATTTTTTTGTTGGTGCTTTTTTTGTTTCTTTTTGAGACAGAGTCTCGCTCTGTCACTCAGGCTGGAGTGTGGTAGCATGATCTCAGCTGACTGCAGCCTCCACCTCCCGAGTTCAAGCAATTCTCCAGCTTCAGCCTCCTAAGTAGCCGGGACTACAGGTGTGCGCCGCCACGCCCGGCTAATTTTTGTAATTTTAGTGGAGATGGGGTTTTGCCGTGTTGGCCAGGCTGGTCTTGAACTCTTGACCCCAAGTGATCCGCCCGCCCCGGCCTCCCAAAGTGCTGGGATTACAGGCGTGAGCCTCTGCTCCTGGCCTCGTTCTTTTTATAGTAAAATTCTGAGAGCCATCAACACTGGCTGTTGCCTCCTAAATCTGCTCCAGTGGGCCTCTCCCACACCCTGCGCCCTGTTGAAGTTGTCAGCCCCACAGGAGAGGGATTTCGTGTGCTCCGTTCTCTGCTGAATGGACGCCCAGTGCCTAAAAGGGCACCTGGCATGCAGCAGGTGTTCAGTACGTGTTTGCTGAAGGAGTGGATGGCTGGATGCTCTCTTAGATGCCACCTTGGAATTGATTCCAGAATCCTTCTCTACCTACTTGGAACTGACTCCAGTAGTGTCTGTCCCACCCACCACCCTCTCACCCCATCTGCCGTGTGAACCAAGCTTAGAGCTCCCTGCAGAGGAAGGGTGAAAAACAACCCATCCATCCATCAGTTCACCGGTAATCCATATATATCCATTCACTCATCCGTCGATACATCCACCAATAATCCATACACCCACCCACTAACTCATCTGTTCATCCACCAATTATCCATATATCCATCCACACACCCATCCATCCATCCATCTACTCTTCCATCTATCTGACCATCCATCCATAATCCATATATCCATCTGCTCACCCATCCCCCATCCACCCATCCATCAGTCCATCCATCCTTCTATCCACCCACCCATCCATCCACTCACCCATCAATCTACTCATCCATCCACCTATTCATCTATCCAATCCATCCATAATCCATATATCCATCCACCCATCCATCCATCCATCTACTCTTCCATCTATCTGACCATCCATCCATAATCCATATATCCATCTGCTCACCCATCCCCCATCCACCCATCCATCAGTCCATCCATCCTTCTATCCACCCACCCATCCATCCACTCACCCATCAATCTACTCATCCATCCACCTATTCATCTATCCAATCCATCCATAATCCATATATCCATCCACCCATCCATCCATCCATCTACTCTTCCATCTATCTGACCATCCATCCATAATCCATATATCCATCTGCTCACCCATCCCCCATCCACCCATCCATCAGTCCATCCATCCTTCTATCTACCCACCCATCCATCCACTCACCCATCAATCTACTCATCCATCCACCTATTCATCTATCCAATCCATCCATAATCCATATATCCATCCACCCATCCATCCATCCATCAACCCACCCACCCACCCATCAATCCATCCATCCATTCATCTACTCACCCATTCATCCACCCACCCATCAATTCATCCATCTATCCATCCACCCACCCATCTATACATCCATCTAGCCACTCATCCATCTATCCAAATCTATCCACCTATAATCCATATATCCATCCACCCACCCATCCTTAGATCCATCCATAATCCATATATTTATCTATCACTAACCCACCCATTCATCCACTCCCATCCATTCACTCATCCATCTATCCACCTACCCATTCATCCATCCATCCACCCATAATCCATTTATCCACCCAATCATCCATCCATCCATAATCCATATGTCCACCCATTTATCAATCTACCCACCCATAATCCATACATTCACCTATTCATGCATGCATACATCCATTCATCCACAATCCGTACATCCATCCTCTCACAAATCCATACATCCATTTACCCACCTACCTGCCCACCCACCTCCCTATTCATCCATCTATCCATCCATCCACAATCCACACCTGTACCCATTCACCCATCACCCGCCCATAATGCATACATTCACCTGTCCATCTATTCATCTATAATCCGTACATCCATCCTCTCACAAATCCATACATCCATTTACCCACCTACCTGCCCACCCACCTCCCTATTCATCCATCCATCCATCCATCCACAATCCACACCTGTACCCATTCACCAATCACCCGCCCATAATGCATACATTCACCTGTCCATCTATTCATCCATCGATTCATCTATAATCCATACAACCATCCTCTCACAAATCCATCCATCCATTTACCCACCTACCTGCCCACCCACCTCTCCATTCGTCCATCCATTCATCCACCCACCCACCCACTCATCCATCCATCCATCCATAATCCATACATCCGTTTATTCACTCATCCATCCATTTGTTCACTCATCCATACATCCATGTATCTAATCACCCATCCATTCACCACCTTTCTCCGCATCCATCCACAGATCCATCCCCCCTCATTCCCTCTGTCCTCATGCACTCACTCACTCAGAGACAGGCTGACCCCTGTGCTCATCTTTAATCCTCCCCCCGCCTGCTTGTGCCCTTAAGCCAGGCCCTCCCCGTCTCTGGCCCTCCCTTTCCTCCTCTGCGCAGTGAGGCTGGTGACGGCACAGACCTCCGAGACTTTCACAGTGGCCTCAGAGGTCACATGCAGCTGTTTATTTGTTGTGTCAGACAGTGAAGGGTGCTGGTTAAGAGTGCAGCCTGGGCTGGGCGCGGTGGCTCACGCCTGTAATCCCAATACTTTTGGAGGCCAAGGCGGGAGGATCGCTTGAGCCCAGGAGTTCAAGACCAGCCTAGGCAACATGGAGAAACGCTGTCTCTACAAAAAAACACAAAAATTAGCCAGGCGCGGTAGTGAACACCTGTAGTCCCAGCTGCTCAGAAGGCTGAGGTGGGAAGATTACCTGAGCCCGGGACAGGGAGGTTGCAGTAAGCTGACATTGTGCTACTGTACTCCAGCTTGGGCAAAGAGCAAGACTCTGTCTCAGGGGGCGGGGGTGGAGGGGTGGGGAAAGAATGTAGCCTGGAGTTTGAATCCCTGCTCTGTGACTCCCCTGCTGTGTGACCTTGGGCAAGTGATAGACCCTCTCTGAGCCTGTTTCCTATCTATAAAATAAGGCTGATAATAGCACCTGCCTCCTTGGGGACTGTTGAGGGGATTGCATGCGATTCCATGTCTTGGGTTCAGTAAGGACTGTGTGGGTCTGTTAACCCCAGGAGGTAGGGCATGGCTGCGAGTGTCTGGCAGGCTGATACCCAGTGAACTCTGAGAAGGGAGCAGCTGGTGGGAACCTTGGTGACTGCTGTGGCAGGCAGAGGGTGCAGCTATGCCCCTTCTCCCCTCTGCTTGTAGGGGGAGAGCTAGGGGGCTGCTGGCCCAACAGCCTCAGCCGAGGACACAGGTGCTCCTGTTTATGTGCAGAAATCAGGGTCTGCACCCCCTCTGCACCCAGGGAGTCACAGTCCAGCATGGGGGTTTTGGAGGCTTTGCTCTGTGCACTCTCTGGCAATTATCCCGACAGGGATGGACTCAGAGTCCCCACTGTCAGGGGCTCTGGGTGGTGTACACAGTCCAGGCAGAGGAGACAGAGTGTATGGCAGGGCATCCGCTATGTCACTCAACAGGCACGAGGACTGGTTCCCGGGTAGATTTACCCTGGGGAACCATCTCACTCCCTCAATCCCTGACTCCAAGCCTGAGGGCCTGGGAGGTGCTGGGACGATGACCTCCCTGCACACAAGCGTCTCTGAACCTCAGAGAGAGCACAAATTCAGGCCACGTGCAGAAGCTTAAACCTGGAATCCTGGCATTTTCAGAGTCCGAAGAGGGAGGATCACTTAAGCCCAAGTTCAAGACCAGCCTCAGCAACATAGCAAGGCCCCGTCTCTACAAAAAAATGAAACAGCCAGGCGTGGTGGCACATGCCTGTAGTCCCAGCTACTTGGGAGACTCAGGCAGGAGGATCACTTGAGCCTGAGAGTTCGAGGCTGCAGTGAGCTGTGATCGCTCCACTGCACTCCAGCCTGAGTGACAGAGGGAGACCCTATCACCAAAAAAGAAAAAAGGCACAAACTCAGAGGGAAAAAATATAGTAACAATACTATTTATAAAGGGTTTTCTACAAGCCATGATATACTAGAATTAACTTTATTTAATATTATTATTATTATTATTATTACAGTGGTACAATCTCAGGTCACTGAAACCTCCCAGGTTCAAGTGATTCTCTTGCCTCAGCCTCTCAAGTAGCTAGGATTGCAGGTGCCTGCTACCATGCCTGGCTAATGTTCGTATTTTTAGTAGAGATAGCATTTCACCATGATGGCCAGGCTAATCTCAAACTCTTAACCTCAAGTGATCTGCCCACCTCAGCCTCCCAAACTTCTAGGATAGCAGGTGTGAGCCACCGCACCCAGCCCAGAATTAACTTTCACTGTCACAGCCACTTTATAAAGTAGATGCTATTATAGCCCCCATCTTATTGATAGGGAAACTGAGGCACCGAGAGGCAACATGGCCTGACCATTTGCACAGCTGGTAACTGGCAGCCCAAGTTTGAAACCTAGACTTTACTAAACATCTAATTCCCCACATGGTAAGAAACAGCCCAGGAAGGCTGGGCATGGTGGCTCACACCGGTAATCCTAGCACTTTGGGAGGCCGAGGTGGGTGAATCATTAGGTCAAGGGTTCAAGACCAGCGTGGCCAAGATGGTGAAACCCCGTCTCTACTAAAAATACAAAAATTAGACAGCCGTGATGGTGGGCACCTGTAATCCCAGCTACTCAGGAGGCTGAGGCAGGAGAATCGCTTGAACCCGGGAGGCAGAGGTTGCAGTGAGCTGAGATCGTGCCACTGTACTCTAGCCTGGGCGACAGAGCAAGACTCTGTCTCAAAAAAAAAAAAAAAAAGCCCAGGAAATGGGTACCACCCTCCGCCCACAGTACAGATGAGGAAACTGAGGCTCAGAGAAGCTGTCATGTGGACAGAAAACAGGAGAGCTGGGGCCCTAGTCCAGGGCCATAGCCCCAAAAATGTGGTCTCTTCACAGCTTCAATCACCAAATGCTCTCTGGGCTGGTTTTCTTATCTGTAAAGAGGGTTTCATTCCAAAATCCAACCGGGAAGGCTTTGATAATGAAGGTATCAGAGCAGGCAGGAAGACCCCACGGTGGGATGGGGCAGAGCAGGCGGGCCTGCAGACAAGGATGTCGCCTGAGTTGGGGGTCGCTGTGGGGACCGCAGGGGGACAGGGTTTCTCATGGCCCCGCCCTCAAAACTTTCTCCCACCTGGAACAGTTGGAGCTGCCTCTGGCACCCCCTGCCTGAAACCCCCATCCACAGCCGGTCACCCACAGCATCTCCCCAGTCACCTTATGCCCCCTGTCCCCTGCCAGGGAACAGCGCGGCCTCTGTGTCTAGGCGTGAGGTTTGCCAGCGTTGCCCAGAGACGAGTGGGTAGCGGGCGACTCCCGCCCCCTGCATGCAGACCCCGGCCCGCCCAGCCTCTGGGACCCCCTCACCAGGACAATGGGCAGGGCAGGGGAGGAGGGGGACAGGCGGGGCTCGGGGCGCTGGGGAGCCTGGGAACAAGGCGGTTCCGAGTTGGCCTGCAGAGAGGGGGCTCCCAGAGGGGAGGGGGCAGGGCCGGGGGGACTTAGAGAAGGGGCTCAGAGGGGAGGGGTGCACAAAGAGAGAGGTTTCTCGGGGAGGAGAGGCAGCTGAGCCCCTTCCCCCACAGTGGCTCCAGAATCGAAACCCGCCCCTCCCCCTGGCACGGGCTCTCGCGCCGCCGCAACAGGTGTTGGAGGTTCTGAAGGCAGGACTAAGGGACGCAATCCCTTTCGGAAGTGAAGTGACACAGGCCTGCACCGCTCTAAATAGGGACACAGCTGACTGGGGGTGGGGAGGTCAGAGGGAGCAGGGAGGGAGGGAGAGCATGGGATGGGGGCGACCCCGAGCCCTGGGGACACACGCGGTCAGGTTTCTGGATGGACAGAAACCCGGTGACTTGATACACTCCTGACCCTGTGTTCTGGGGCCCCAGGGGAGGACAGAACTTAGGTGGCTCCCTCTGCCCCCATCAGCCTCCCAGAGCCCTGTTCCCGCCCCTCTTCGCACCCCTCCCCAACCTCAGCCTCCTCTCCTCTCTCAGCCCCACCCCTCTGCTCTCAGCCCCGCCCCTCTGCTCTCAGCCCCGCCCCAACCAGCCTCAGCCCCACCCCTCTGCTCTCAGCCCCGCCCCTCCGCTCTCCCTCTCACTCCCTCTTCTCAGCCACGCCCCTCTCAGCCCCTCCCATCTCTCACTCAAACCCCCTCTTCTCTTCGCCGCCTCCCTTGTCCCAGCCTCTCCCCTCTCACAGCCCCCTCCCCTCCCTCACCCCGTCTCCTCTCTCACCCCTCCTCTCTGAACCCCTCTCCTCCCTCACCCAATCTCCCCTCAGCTCCTCCCCTACCTCACTCCCTCTCCTCCCGCAGCCCTTCCCTCGCAGCCCCTCCCCTCCCTCACCCCCTCTCCTCCCTCACCTCGTCTCCCCTCACAGCCCCTCCCCCTCACCCCTCCTCCCTCACCCCTTCCCTCGCAGCCCTTCCTCTCCCTCACCCCCTCTTCTCCCTCACCCTTCCCCTCTGAACCCCTCCCCTCTCAGCCTCTCCCCTCTCTCAGCCCCCTTTCCTCCCTCAGCCCACTCCTCTCTCAGCCCCTGCCCTTTGGGGGCACACCCCGACTCTGTCAGCTTCTTCTGGGGCTGTCCCTTCTGGGTCTGGAAGAATAGAAACGTGAGCCTTTTGTCCATGGTGGCCTCCCTGGCCCTTCCTCGTCTGAGCAACAAAGCTCTCCAAGTTCGGTCTTTCTGGGGCGTGTGGGGGTCTCTGCAGGGGAAATCCTGAAGTTCCAGCCCCTTCTGCAGGGATTCTCCCTGCAGAGACCCCCTGCCTGGCACACCAGTCTCAGGCTGGGCCCCCCTGAGCAGAGACCCTGCCAAATGGACCGTCCTCTATCCAAGCCCCCTTCAGATGCCAGCGTGGACATCAGCACCTGACTCCCCATCCTTGGGCTGGGGTCCCCCCAGGGTGGAAGTGCGCACTGGGCAGAAATTCTGACTTCATTCCTTCATCCACTCATTCATGTAGAGAGCAAGCGTCTAGTACATACAGTCATGCACTCTGCAAACCTGTACTGGGGGCCAGGGACAGAGGAATATGAGACCCCGACAGAGCCAGCCCTGCCCCCAGTGCGCTTCACAGTCCAGTGGGGGAGGTGGTCCTTGCTGTGAGGGGGTTCAGAGGGCCTGGCTGGGGGGCACACGGGCATTTATGTGGCTCCCTGAAGGCCTTTTGCAGGATGTGTGATCTAAGGTGAGGGCTGAAAAATTCCATCAGCGAGGCAGGGAATGGTGCTCCGGGCGGCGGGAACAGCCAGTGCAAAGGCCTTGAGGCAGGTTAGCCATTTTTTTGCTGTGGATCTGGGACAAGTGGCGGGTTCTTTCTGAGCCTCATCTCCACATCTATAAAGAGGACTCCTGACATGTTACTCGACTAAAAGGCTCGGGAGGGCACTCGGCATACAGGAGGTACTCCATAATATGTGTCAAATGTGGATGAAGGAACTGAGAGGCGTTAGAGACGGCGAAAGAGGAGGCGTTTGGCTCCCGTCTGGGGTGGGAGGGTTGGAGCAGCTCCTGACCTCTTTCTCTGGCCCAGGCCCCCTCTTCCCCAGGCCCCTCCTCCCCGGCCCACCAGTCCCCTGCCAGCTGTCTCTCCTTGTGTGCGCCAGCCCTACAGGAGCAGGCGCCTGTTCCGGAACACCTGATGCCTTGCTTCCCAGGGATTTCGGAGGCACAGGTCCTCGGAGGTTCAGCTGCCACATGGGCTTAACCCTGGAGCCTGGGCGCCGGGTCCTCAGAGGCCCGACGCCATCCCTCTTGACCCCGTAGAGAGCCCGGGCACTGCTCCCGGCTTTCACCGGAAAGACCATGCTTCAACTCCGAGCTCTGGCCTTGCCTGGCTGTGTGGCCTTCAGAAATTTAGCCAACCTCTCTGGTCATCTCCACCAATAATAATAATAACAAGATGACATGACTGGGTGCGGTGGCTCACGCCTGTAATCCAGCACTTTGGGAATCCAAGGTGGGCGGATCTCTTGAGGTTGGGAGTTCGAGACCAGCCTGGCCAACATAGTGAAACCCCATCTCTACTCAAAATACAAAAGAAAATTAGCCGGGCTTGGTGGTAGGTGCCTATAATCCCAGGAGGAGGAAGAGGTTGCAATGAGCCGAGATCACACCACTGCACTCCAGCCTGGGTGACAAGAGTGAAACTGCATCTCAAAAAAAAAAAAAAAAAAAACCCAAAATTTAAAACAATAGACATTGTGTACTCACTATGTGCCTGATTCTAAGCTTAAATGCTTTGCTCACTGAATTCTTCCTAACACCAGTAAGTTCAGGGGGAATGCTAATATCGGTCTCTTTTTACAGATTCGAAACTAGGGCTGCAGTATTGGCTCATGCCTGTAATCCCAACACATTGGGAGGCCCAGGTGGGCTGATCTCTTGAGCCCATGAGTTCGAGACCAGGCTAGGCAACATAGCAAGATCCTGTCTCTGGAAAATATACAAAAATTAGCCAAGAGTAATCTAGGAGCAGTGGCTCACGCTTGTAATCCCAGCACTTTGGGAGGCCGAGGCGGGTGGACCATGAGGTTAGGAGATCGAGACCAGCCTGACCAACAGTGAAACCCCAACTCTACTAAAAATGCAAAAATTAGCCGGACGTGGTGGCGGGTGCCTGTAATCCCAGCTACTCAGGAGGCTGAGGCAGGAGAATCGCTTGACCCTGGGAGGCGGAGGTTGCAATGAGCGGAGATCGCACCACTGCACTCCAGCCTGGGCAGCAGAGCGAGACCCTGCCTCAAAAACAAAACAAAACAACTTTGCTAAAACTTGGAAATAAAAGCCGTGTATGATGATGTGAGCCTGTAGTCCCAGCTACTCCGGAGGCTGAGGTGGGAAGTTCGCTTGAGCCCGGGAGGTCAAGGCTACAGTGAGCTACGATCCTGCCACTGCACTCCAGCCTGGGTGACAGAGGAAGACCCTGTCTCTACAAAAAAACAAACAAACAAACAAAAAAAACAACTTAGCTGAGCCTGGTGTTAGTCAACGACCTTAGTTATCTCCACCAATTACAGTAACAGGTTGGGAGAGGTGATGGGAACCTGTCCCACCTACTGGAGAGGCTGAGGCCGCAGGATGCCTTGATGCAACCATGTGGAGGCTGCCGTGAGCTATGTTTACACGCTGCGCTCCAGCCTGGGCTACAGAGTGAGACACTGTTACTAAAATGTGTGTGTGTGTGTGTGTGTGTGTGTGTATATATATATATATATTTTTTTTTTTTTGGGACGAAGTTTCGCTCTTGTTACCCAGGCTGGAGTGCAATGGCGCGATCTCGGCTCACCGCAACCTCCGCCTCCTGGGTTCAGGCAATTCTCCTGCCTCAGCCTCCTGAGTAGCTGGGATTACAGGCACGCACCACTGTGCCCAGCTAATTTTTTGTATTAGTAGAGACAGGGTTTCACCATGTTGACCAGGATGGTCTTGATCTCTTGATCTCGTGATCCACCTGCCTCGGCCTCCCAAAGTGCTGGGATTACAGGCTTGAGCCACCGCGCCCGGCTATTTTTTTTTTTTTTAAAAGACAGAGTCTCACTCTGTTGCCAGGCCAAAGTGCAGTGGCACAATCTTGGCTCAATGCAATCTCTGCCTCCCAGGTTCAAGTGATTCTCCAGCCTCAGCCTCCAGAGTAGCTGGGACTACAAAATTTTTGTATTTTTTAGTAGAGACGGGGTTTCTCCATGTTGGCTAGGATGGCCTTGATCTCTTGACCTTGTGATCTACCTGCCTCGGCCTCCGAAAGTGCTGAGATTACAGGCGTAAGCCACTGTGCCTGGCCAAAAAAATATATTTTACTAAATAGAAATTAAAATCAATTGGCTGGGTGCAGTGGCTCATGCCTGTAATCCCAGCACTTTGGGAGGCCGAGGCAGGTAGATTACCTGAGGTCAGGAGTTTGAGACCAACCTGGCCAATATGGCGAAAGCCTTCCTCTACTAAAAATAGAAAATTAGCTATTCATGGTGGCAGGCACCTGAAATCTCAGCTATTTGGGAGGCTGAGGCAGGAGAATCGCTTGAACCCGGGAAGTGGAGATTGCAGTGAGCCAAGATCACGCCACTGCACTCCAGTCTGTCTCAAAAATAATTAAATTAAATCAATTAAAATGAAATAAAATTAAAAATTCAATTCTTCACTTGCTCAGGTCACTGTGTTTTGTTTGTGTGCTTGAGACAGGCTCTCGCTTTCTGTCACCCAGCCTGGAGGGCAGTGGCACAATTATAGCTCACTGCAGCCTCGACCTGGGCTCAAGCAATCCTCCCACCTCAGCCTCCAAGTGGCTGGGACTACAGCCGCATGCCACCACGCCTGGCTAATTTTTTTTTTCCTTCCTTCCCTTCCTTCCTTCCTTCCTTCCTTCCTTCCCTCCCTCCCTCCCTCCCTCCCTCCCTCCCTCCCTCCTTCCTTCCTTCCTTCCTTCTTTCTTTCTTTCAGACTGAGTTTTGCTCTGTCGCCCAGGCTGGAGTGCAATGGCGCGATCTTGGCTCACCGCAACCTCCGCCTCCCGGGTTCAAGCAATTCTCCTGCCTCAGCCTCCCAAGTAACTGGGACTACAGGTGTGCGCCACCATGCCCGGCTGTCGTTTTTAGTAAGACGGGGTTTCACCGTATTGGCCAGGCTGGTCTTGAACTCCTGACCTTGGGATCCTCCGGCCTTGACCTCCCAAAGTGCTGGGATTACAGGCGTGAGCCACTGCGCCCAGCCTCGTTTTATTTCTTTTCTATTTTATTTTATTTTTTTTTTTATAGACAGGTTCTCACTATGTTGCCCATGCTGGTCTCAAACTCCTAGGCTCAAGCCATCCCCTAACCCACCTCAGCCTCTAAAAGTGCTGGAATTACAGGTGTGAGCTACCACACTCGCCCTCAGATCACTGTGTAAGTGCTGAATAACCACATGGCCGCTGACTACCACGTCAGCACAGATTTCAAACACCTCTTTCACTGCAGGAAGTTCTGTCGGAACCTTACTGTGGGAGAATGTGCTTATCTGTGACGTGGCCACGTGATTAGAGCTCAGGCCCTGCAAAGTTACAGTTCACTTGATCATTTCTGCCTGTCTGGTAGAAAAGAGAACCCTAATTAGGGCTTTACTGAAATACAGATCATTAACTCATTTGTATGTAGCCTGATCTTAATCTAATATTCCTCTTCAAAAAAGAAATCTCAGGCCGGGCGCGGTGGCTCATGCCTGTGATCCCAGCACTTTGGGAGGCCGAGGCAGGTGGATCACGAGGTCAAGAGATCGAGACCATCCCGGTCAACATTGTGAAACCCCGTCTCTACTAAAAATACAAAAAATTAGCTGGGCATGGTGGCGCGTGCCTGTAATCCCAGCTACTCAGGAGGCTGAGGCAGGAGAATTGCCTGAACCCAGGAGGCGGAGGTTGCGGTGAGCTGAGATCGTGCCATTGCACTCCAGCCTGGGTAACAAGAGCGAAACTCCGTCTCAAAAAAAAAAAAAAAAAAAAAAAAAAGAAATCTCAGGCTGGGCACGGTGGCTCACGCCTGTGATCCCAGCACTTTGGGAGGCCGAGGTGGTCGGATCACAAGGTCAGGAGTTTGAGACCAGCCTGGCCAAAATGGTAAAACCTAGTCTCTACTAAAACTACAAAAAAATTAGCCGGGCATCGTGGCACACCCTTGTAGTCCCAGCTACTCGGGAGGCTGAGGCAGGAGAATCGCTTGAACCCAGGGGGTGGAGATTGCAGTGAGCTGAGATCGTGCCATTGCACTCCAGCCTGGGTGACAAGAGCAAAATTTAGTCTCAAAAAAACAAAACAAAAAAATCTCGGCAGGGCATGGTGGCTGGTGCCTGTAATCCCAGCACTTCGGGAGGTCAAGGCAAGTGGATCACCGGAGTTTAGGAGTTCAAGACCAGCCTGGCCAACATGGTGAAACCTCATCTCTACTAAAAATAGAAAAAAATTAGCCGGGCGTGGTGGTGCACACCTGTAATCGCAGCTACTCGGGAGGCTGAGGCAGGAGAATCGCTTGAACCAGGGAGGCGGAGGTTGCAGTGAGCTGAGATTGCGCCATTACACTCCAGCCTGGGCAACAAGAGTGAAACTCCATCTCAAAAAAAAAAAAAAGACAAAAACCCCCGAAAAACTCCCTAGATACCTAGATCCTCAAATTCTCTCAGAACCAGCCTCAGCATTGTAGTGGCTCCCTGAGTAATGAGCTAATGAATCATGGTCATGTGCTTACTTGACATTTGAGTGACTCAAGTGTTCAGCTTTTCTTTTCTTTCTTTCTTTATTTTTAAAGACGGGGCCTTGCTCTGTTGTCCGGGCTGGAATACAGTGGTGCAATCATAGGTCACTGCAGCCTCCAACTCCTGGACTCAAGTGAGCCTCCTGCCTCAGCCTCCCGAGTAGCTGGGCGTCCAGTCACACACCACCATGCCCTGTTCATTTTTTTCCTTTTTTTATTTTTATTTTTTATTTTTTGAGACGGAGTTTCGCTCTTGTTACCCAGGCTGGAGTGCAATGGCACGATCTCGGCTCACCGCAACCTCCGCCTCCTGGGTTCAGGCAATTCTCCTGCCTCAGCCTCCTGAGTAGCTGGGATTACAGGCACGCGCCACCGTGCCCAGCTAATTTTTTTGTATCAGTAGAGACGGGGTTTCACCATGTTGACCAGGATGGTCTTGATCTCTTGACCTCATGATCCACCCACCTCGGCCTCCCAAAGTGCTGGGATTACAGGCTTGAGCCACCACGCCCGGCCCCCCTTTTTTTTTTTTGTAGAGATGGGGGTCTTGCTGTGTTGCCCAGTCTCAACTTTTTGAGAACTGTATATGTCTTTTTTTGTTTTTTAAAGTTTCTCTTCCCTTTAACTGAACTGAACCTGGAAGAGAACTGTGTGTGTAAATTCCCATTTTGCACCCAGGGAAACTGAGGCCAGTTCCTTGGCTCCCACCGACCCCAGACCCCCTCCAAGCTCAAGGGTCCGGTTGTTGCATACCTAGCTCTCCTCATTTGAGCACCCACCCTCCCACTGCCTGCCAACTTCCAGAAGCGACTCTGAGAACCTGTCTTCCTCCTGCCGCAGCCAAGAACCAGGTCAGCCCAGCGCTGGGACATCAAAGGGAATCTATAAATACAGCTGCAGGAGGAAAAATAGACACTTTCCTGGCCCCTCCCTGTCTTCCTTCTCTCCCACTCCAGATCCTTCCTGGCTGGGTTCCCACCCCAGGAGCTGGGCTGATGCCCCCAACCCTAGGGACCCCCTACAGGAAGGCAGTGGAGGGGAACAGCTGATGGCACCCCAGTTTCCCCTAAGAAACTCAACCTCCTCTGCCCGCTCCCCCGCTGCCAGGTAGCTGAGAAAAGAGAGATATGGCCAGGGCTGTCCCTGAGAAGTACAGATGTGCTTCTCAGCCAGAGGTGCGCATCCCCAGCTTATCAAAATCTTCAGTTCCCAGAACGCTGGAATCTTCTTTCTGTCTCCTGGGGAACATGTAGGGCTTCTGCCTTGTGCTGGGCTCTGGGAAGCTGGCAGGAATAAGGCTGACTTAGTTGGGGCAGTCAAGGAGAGCTTCCTGGAGGAGGTGATATGAGCTGAGCCCAAAGGATGATGGGAATTATTGAATACAGTAAGTTCTAAGTTTCTCTTCAAAGAATCAGTATGTCAGTATGTTCGGTTCTTTGTTCTCCATTTCAAAGTTTAACTTCCTCCTTCTCTTCATCTCCTTGTTCCTAGTTTCTGTAAACGGCCTTTGCACCTGTTCTTTTTTTTTTTTTAGACAGAGTCTCGCTCTGTCACCAGGCACCAGGCTGCAGTGCAGTGGCGCAATCTCGGCTCACTGCAGCCTCCACCTTCCGGGTTCAAGCAATTCTCCTGCCTCAGCCTCCCAGTAGCTAGGACTACAGATGCGCGCCACCACGCCCAGCTAATTTTTGTATTTTTTAGTAGAGATGGGATTTCACCATGTTGACCAGGATGGTCTCGATCTCTTGACCTTGTGATCCGCCCGCCTTGGCCTCCCAAAGTGCTGGAATTACAGGCGTGAGCCACCGCGCCCGGCCTGCACCTGTTCTAATCAGTAGTTCACATCCCTTCCCTGGTTACCTGCAACTGTCCCTTCTGGCGAAATCACACATCCCCCCTGCGCCTCCCCCTCCTAACACAGTATTTAGAATCCTGACTCGTCCTAGTCACTTGCTCCGTCCTGAGTTACCCCTGGTTACCTGCTTTGACCTGAGTCACCTTTAGTCACCTGTTTCGTAACCGTCTTTCCCGCCAAAAGTGCTCACCCCACCGCTCTGGCTCGTACCCTGGCTCTCTTTAAGAAAGACAGTCAGAATTAGCTTAGACTGTGCGGTCCAACCATAGCCAATAGGGGAACGCATAGCAGTAGGGGCTACCTGCCTCAGGGATGAGGACCCCTTCCCTTTCCTGTTCAAGTGTGCTCTCGTCATTGCGCCGTCTGTGAGATGCACCCGTCTGTGGAAGTAAATTGCCTTGCTGAGAAATTTCGTGTTCTAGTGCTATTTCTTTTGTGGCACTGAAAATTTATTTCTGACAGAATGAATGGAGAGGGTGAAGAACAGGTCAGGAGGTGGATAAAGGGGAAAGAGTTTGGAGTCCTCCTTCACTCTTCCCTCTCTCTGTCTCTCTCTGTCTCTCTGTCTCTCTCTCTCTCTCTCTCTCTATGTATGTATGTATGTGTATATATATATATATATATATATATATATATATATATATGTCCTCCACAACTGGCTCCTGCTTCTCTTTCAGGTGTCACCTTCTCAGAGAGGCCCTCCCTGATGTATCCAGAGAATTGCTGCCCTTCATTTTCTTTCTTTCTTTTTATTATTATATATACTTTTTGAGACAGGGTCTTGCTCGGTCATCCAGGCTGGAGCAGAGTGGTGTGATTACACTCACTGCAGCCTCAACCTCCCAGGCTCAACTGATCCTCCTGCCTCAGCCTCCTGAGTAGCTGGGACCACAGGCACTTGCCACCATGCCTGGCTATTTTGTCTTCTTTTTAATTTTTAATTTTAATCCTATTTATTTATTTATTTTGAGATGGAGTCTCGCTTTGTCACCAGGCTGGAGCGCAGTGGCGTGATCTCGGCTCACTGCAGCCTCTCTCCTGGGTTCAAGCAATTCTCCTGCCTCAGCCTCCTGGGTAGCTGGGACTACAGACACACACCGCCATGCCCAGCTAATTTTTGTATTTTTAGTAGAGACTGGGTTTCACCATGTTGACCAGGATGGTCTCGATCTCTTGACCTCATGATCTGCCTGCCTCAGCTTCCCAAAGTGCTGGGATTACAGGCATGAGCCACCGCACCTGGCCTTTATTTATTTATTTTTGAGACAGAGTCTCGCTGTCACCCAGGCTGGAGTGCAGTGGCATGACTTTGGCTCACTGCAACTTCCATATCCCAGGTTCAAATGATTCTCCTGCCTCAGCCTTCCAAGAAGCTGGGATTACAGGTGCTCGCCACCATGCCCGGCTAATTTTTTTGTAGTTTTAGTAGAGATGGGATTTTGCCATGTTGACTAGGCTGGTCTCGAACTCCTGACCTCGGGTGATCCACCCGCCTCGGCCTCCCTAAGTGCTGCGATTACAGGCATGAGCCACCTCGGCCTCCTTCTTCTCTTTTCCTCCTGGTCCTTATAATAATCTGAAATCATTTCAGCCACTCACCTGTTTCCTCATCGTCTGTCTGCAGACGCCTGGAGAGGGCAGAGACGCTGGCCGCTTGATTATGTCCCTCTCTCTCTCCGTCTGGAACTCACCTCCACGGGTCTCAGTTTCTCCATCTGTAAAGCAGGGTGTGGAAGTGTAACAGTCGCTCCCCTGGGGAAGCTGCCGGCCTCGTTTGTCATTAAAGTTACTATTTTCCTTGCAAACTGCTTGCCTGGTTCTGTAGACTCTTGTAATCGATATGCTAATTGATGCAGATTTTATGTAAATGACACGGATGTTTATCTCTACCTAGAAATTCCCCGCTGGCCTTGGGGATCCCCGAAGAAGCTGGGGAGGGGATAGAGCTGTCTCGGCCTAGGTCCCCTGGGGACACACCCACACTTAAGTGGGTAAGGGTTGGGGGAGCAGTCTTGGAGAATCTGGAACCTCCCCTACCCCCTCCTCCTCTCTGGCCTCCAGGGTTTGCCCAAAGGCGAGCAAATCTCTAGACCCTGGGGTGGGGACTGGGATAGGGGATAAGAAACCTGGAGACCCAGGGGAAAGACTGAGACGAGACAGTAAGAGAGCAAGAATGAGAGATGAGGAAGCAGGTGGAGAGATGGACCAAGAGACAGAGACGGAAGGAGAGAGGCTAGAGGGCAAGGCAGCTTCCCCCTGCAGCCTCAGAGCAGGCTGCGGATCAAGTGCCCAGGGACCTGCCCCCACCACGCTTTTGGAGGAGAGGAGTGACCTTCCCATCTCCATCCTGGACGTAGCCTATTGGAATATTCTGGATGGGGAAACTGAGTCTAGATAAGGAGAGCCCCAGTCTCACCATCACGGCACGGCAGGGGCAGGGAGGCTTCCTTGAAAGTCTCGTGAACCTTACCAGACACTTATTGAGTGCCTACTGTGTGCCAACTCTACGTTGGGCGGTGCTGGACACCACCTTGGCCAGGACGGTTCAGGGGCTGGTCCTGGGGCTCCCAGTCTGGTGTGTGGGATTCAAACTGAGACATTTACCTTGGGAATAAAGGAGGACCGATTGGCCAGGTAAACGTGCGGGGAGAGGGAGTTTGCAGAAGGCTGAGAGAACAGCCTGTGCAAAGGTCCTGAGGCAGAGCAGAGCGTGGGGCCGGAGAGGAGCTGGGTGAACTCCAGAGGCTCCCTCACCTGCCCATCCTCCCCTCCTCCCTTTCTCCCCATCTCGTTCTGCTCCAGCCACACGGGCCTCCTCACTGTTCCTCCTGCCCCAGGGCCTTTGCACGGGCTGTGCCCACCCACCTGCTACACTCTTTCCCTACGTGCCTGCGTGATTTTTTTATTGAGAGTATCATTCTGTTACCCAGGTTGGAGTGCAGTGGCACGATCTTGACTCACTGCAACCTCCGCCTTCTGTGTTCAAGTGATTCTTGTGTCTCAGCCTCCCAAGTAGCTGGGATTACAGAGTGTTATATCATGCCCAGCTAATTTTTGTATTTTTAGTAGAGATGGGGTTTTGCCATGGTGGCCAGGCTGGTCTTGAACTCCTGACCTCGGGTGATCGCCCATCTCTGCCTCCGAAAGTACTGGGATTACAGGCGTGAGCCACCGTGCCTGGCCATGATTATTTATTTATTTATTTATTTATTTATTTATTTATTTATCTATCTATCTATCTATCTATCTGAGACAGAGTCTGGCTCTGTCACCGAGGCTGCCAATACGATTTTAGAGATATGATCTTGGCTCACTGCAGCCTCCGCCTCCTGGGTTCAAGCGATTCTCCTGCCTCAGCCTCCCGAGTAGTTGGGATTACAGATGCGTACTACTATGCCCGGCCAATTTTTGTATTTTTAGTAGAGAGGGGGTTTTACCATGGTGGGCAGGCTGGTCTTAAACTCCTGACCTCAAGTGATCCACCAGCCTCGGCCTCCCAAAGTGCTGGGATTACAGGCGGGAGCCCCCGCCCTGGCTGCTGCACGATTTTCTACCTGCCTTCTTCAGGTCTCTGTTCAGATATCACCTCCTTAGTGCTCAGTGAAGCCTTCCCTGACTACCTGCTTAAAACCTTTCTGCTAGGCCAGGCACAGTGGCTCATGCCTGTAATCCCAGCACTTTGGGAGGCCGAGGTGGGAGCATCACTCACGGCCAGGAGTTTGAGACCAGCCTGGACAACATAGTGAGATCCCCCATTTCTACAAAGAGTAAAATACTCAGCTGGATGTGGTGGCGTGTGCCTGTACTCAGGAGGCTGCGGTGGGAGGATCCCTTGAGCCTGGGAGTTGGAGGCTGCGGTGAGCTATGATCAGGCCCCCACACTCCAGCCCAGGGCCGCAGAGCGAGACTGTATCCCTAAAAAATAAAATGAGTGAATCCTGTCCTTCTCTGGTCTCTGAACTCTGTCAAGATGAGGGTCCAGCTGGGTCTTGGTCACCACTGTGTCCCCAGCCTGCCTAGTAGGGCCCAGCACACAGTTGGTGCTCAGTAAAGTTAGCTGCATAATCGACCAGCAAGGGGCAAGACCCCTGAGGCTCGGTTCTGCTTCCTGAAGATGTCGGAGGTTTTGTAGCTGAGGCTGAGCTGGACCCTAACGGGGTGGGAAGGGTGTGATCCAAGCTTATACCTTTGGTGGCCCCTCTGCATGCTTTCAGTGTCACCTGTGTGACTGGCCCTGGTGACAGTGACAAACTGCCACTAGCTGAGGTCATTCACACACACGCCCTCCACAGTCACTGCCTGTTTCTGCTGGATTTTTTGTTTTTTTGTTTTTTTCTTTGCAGAGTCTCGTTCTGTCACTCAGGCTGGAGTGTAAAGGCGTGATCTCAGCTCACCGCAACCTCTGCCTCCCAGGTTGAAGCAATTCTCCTGCCTCAGCCCCCCAAGTAGCTGGGATTACAGACGCCCACTACCACGCCCAGCTTATTTTTGTATTTTTAGTAGAGACGAGGTTTCACCATGTTGGCCAGGCTGGTCTCAAACTCCTGACCTCAGGTGATCCTCGGCCTCCCAAAGTGCTGCATTACAGGTGTGAGCCATCGCGCCCAGCCTGTTGTTTTGTTTTGTTTATTTGAGACGGTTTCACTCCTGTTGCCCAGGCTGGAGTGCAATGGCATGATCTCGGCTCACTGCAACCTCCACCTCTGGGGTTCAAGCGATTCTCCTGCCTCAGCCTCCTGAGTAGCTGGGATTATAGGCACCCACCACCAAGCCTGGCTAATTTTTGTATATATATTTTTTGAGACAAAGTCTCGCTCTGTCGACAGGCACCAGGCTGGAGTGCAGTGGCGTGATCTCAGCTCACTGCAACCTCCGCCTCCCGGGTTCAAGCAATTCTCCTGCCTCAGCCTCCCGAGTAGCTGGGACTACAGGCACCCACCACCACGCCCAGCTAATTTTTTTTTGTATTTTTAATAGAGATGAGGTTTCACCATGTTGGCCAGGATGGTCTCGATCTCTTGACCTCATGATCCGCCCGCCTCGGCCTCCCAAAGTGCTGGGATTACAGGCGTGAGCCACCACACCCAGTCTCTTGCGTTTCTCAAGATTTTTTTTCTGTGCTTGCATGGTGCCGCTCTTTCTGCACGCCAGTTCTGGTTTTCTTTCTATCTTTAAAGAAAAAATGTGGTAAAACACAGCACAGAAAATTCACTATTGAACCGTTTCTAAGTGCACAGCTCAGCGGCATGAAGCACATTCACGTGGTTGTGCAAGCATCACCACCATCCTCTCCGGAACTTTGTCCTCTTCCCAAACTGAGACGCTCACTTCCCAATCTGAAACCCCACGAAACTCTCACTTCCCAACTGAAACCCCACGAAACTCTCACTTCCCAAACTGAAACCCCATGAAGCACTCACTCCCCGCCCCCTCCCAGCCCCCGGACCCTCCCCCACCATCCTATTTTCTGTCTCTGTGAATCTGAGGCGATAGGGACCTCCTAGGAATGGAATCACACAGGATTTATTTCACCAGCCTGTGATGGCTGAGTCGGATTTCACCGTGTGCCTGGAGCGCCCGTTTGCTGCTGTGAACATGGGTGTGCGCGGAGCCGTTCTGGTCATCTGTTTTTATCTCTCTCTTGACAATGCCCTACACAGCCTTAAGGGCATCAAAGCTCCTTCCCACGCTTCCAAGAGAGGATGAAGACTAGGGAAAATTACCAAGAGGAAGAAAGAATCTCAGGACCTCCCACTGTGAGAGAAGATTGCTCATCTTTATGAAGCACCTACTATGTGACAGGCATCTTTTTTTGTCAGCGGGGCAGCAGGGTGGGAGGGGAAAGAGTCTCACTTTTCTGCCAGTCACCAGGCTGGAGCACAGTGGTGCAATCTCAGCTCACTGCAACCTCTGCCTCCTAATTCTCCTGCCTCAGCCCCCCAGTAGCTGAGACTACAGGCACCCGCCACCACACCCAGCTAATTTTTGTATTTTTAGTAGAGATGGGGTTTCACCATGTTGGCCAGGATGGTCTCGATCTCTTGACCTCATGATCCACCTGCCTCGGCCTCCCAAAGTGCTGGGATTACAGACATGAGCCACCACGCCTGGCTGGCTTTTTTTTTTTTTTTTTTTTAATGGAGGGCCAGGCCAGAGTCTCTGGAGTGCGGTGGTGTGATCTCGGCTCACTGCAACCTCTGCCTCCCAGATTAAAGCCATTCTCATGCCTCAGCCTCCCAAGTAACTGGGACTACAGGCATGCACCACCATGCCAGGCTAATTTTTTTTTTTTTTTTTTTTTCAGTACAGACAAGGTTTCGCCATGTTGGCCAGGCTCATCTCAAACTCCTGACTTCAGGCGATCCGTCCACCTCAGCCTCCCAAAATGCTGGGATTACAGGTGTGAGCCACGGCGTCCAGCCTAGGCCCCAGCCTGTTTTGGAATGTTCCCATGTTAAACAGCTTGCTCACAGCTGGCAAGTGGCAAAGCTGGGGGTTGGATGCCAACCCCCAGTGTGTGAGCTGCAGAGATCACATCCAGTCCGCCATCTGCTTGCTTGCCTCTGATGACGGGCAACTCACTACCCCCTCACTGATTTTAAATAAAAGAAAATAGAGGGTGGAAAAGAGCTGCCCCCTCCAACTCGGGGTGATCAGGGGAGACCTCTCTCTGTGGTGCCCACTGGGCTGCAATGGGAAGCCTAGGGGAGGGGAGATTTATTTATTTATTTATTTATTTATTTATTTATTTGAGACAGAGTCTCGCTTTGTCACCCAGGTTAGAGTGCAGTGGCACGACCATCTCAACTCACTGAAACCTCCATCTCCCAGGTTCAAGGGATTCTCCTGCCTCAGCCTCCCGAGTAGGTGGAATTACAGGCATGAACCACCATACTTGGCTAATTTTTTGTGATTTTAGTAGAGATGGGGTTTTGCCATGTTGCCCAGGCTGGTCTCGAACTCCTGAGCTCAGGCAATCTGCCTGCCTCGGCCTCCTAAAGTGCTAGGGTTACAGGCGTGAGCCACCGCACCCGGCCAGAGGAGAGATGTTGAATGCAGAGAATGTGATGCCTGCCCCTGCCCAAATGACATTCATCTCCCGTGCCTCAGTTTCCTATCTGTACCCAAGGACAGGCCCCAGGGAGCTTGAAGGTCCCTGGACGTCCTCCCTTCGCCCACAAATTCCCTGTTATGAGACCAGGATGCCACTGTCTCATTTGCATATGCAGATTATACCTTGGGGGAGGGGGGTTCTGGGCCAACCCAGGATACACATGGGCCTTTCTGGGGGATTTCTCAGTTTCTGAGAGGAGGAAGCCTTGTAATTGCTCTAATTTCGATTTATGAATCAGGCGCAGGTCCTCTTGCTTCCATCTCTAATTTAATGTGTCTGCATGCAAGCGTGGTGTCTTGGGCCCCGGGACTGAGGGGCTGCAGAGGGGGGTCTCCGGCACAGTGGGGAGCACTGCCTGCCTGGCTGAAAGTCTATGGAGCGCCCAGAGCCTGCACATATAACCCGTCTCTCAATGAGGAGGGAGGCAGTGAGGTGTAGGGAACTCAGGCTGACTATGAGACCAGGCATCCTGGGTTCTGGGTTCGGGTCCTTGCCTCCATTCAAAATATGCAAAGCACCTGGAGCTGGGCAGTGCACACAGTGGGTGCTTAGTAAGTGCTTCTGAGGCTTTTATTTCCGTGGATGCCTCTGCTGCATACTGGGGAGGTGGCCACCATTATGTCCTGTTTTGCTAAAGAGAAAAATAAGTGACCCTGGTCTCATTCTGTGATCAACTGCGCCTCAGTTTCCCCTTTGATACAATGAAGGCAGGCCCTGTTGAAATCTCCACCTCCCACTGATTCATTCATTCATTTGTTCATTCATTCACCACGTTCGTCGAGTGCTTACTGCGTGCTTGGCTGTGTTTTCAGCCTCATGACACAGCGGAGTCCTGGACAGACCCGGGAACTTAACTGTCTTGGGGAGGAATTGGAAGATAAACAAGTAAATGCATTTAAAAAAGTCCTATTGGTGAAAAGCTCAGCAAAGCCATCAAAATAGGGTAAAGGGAGATGAGGAGGTTTTTTGGGTTTTTTTGAGATGGAGTCTCGCTCTGTCACCAGGCTGGAGCACGGTGATGTGATCTCAGCTCACTGCACCTCCACCTCCCAGGTTCAAGAGATTCTCCTGCCTCAACCTCCCAAGTAGCTGGGATTACAGGTGCAAGCCACCACACCCAGCTAATTTTTGTACTTTTAGTAGAGACAGGGTTTCACCATGTTGGCCAGGATGGTCTCGATCTCTTGACCTTGAGCTCTGCCTGCCTCAGCCTCCCAAAGTGCTGGGATTACAGGCGTGAGCCACCACACCCGGCCCATTATTTTTTATTTATGTATTTAGTTTAGAGACCAGGTCTTGTTCTGTTACCCAAGCTGGAATTCTAGCTCACTGCAGAGTGATTACTGAGATGAGGGGAGACTGGGGAAACATTTGAATTGAGATTTGGGGTAGGTGACCAAAGGAGCCATTTGGACAGCTGAGGAAAGAGTGCACCAGGCAGAGGGGACACACAGTGTACAGGCCCTGGGACAGTGAAAGCTCTAGGCAAAACATACACACTCAGAGACACTGGCTGTCCCAATAAAGTTGTACCCTTGATTATTCAGAATGGAGCCGCCTCCTCCTCCAGGAAGCCCTTCTGGATCTTCAGTGACAATCATGATTAGGCTGAAGAAGCAAGCAGGGAGACAGAGCATGTTAGGGTCAAGGGAACCAGGCAGGGGGCAGGGAAGAGGTCTAAGAGACCTCACTCACCCCAGGTTACACACACTTTCCTTAAGATCCCTCTGATTAGGGGATCCCTGAGCCACTGGGAATTCTTCCAGGACAGCAGCAACTTCTGCTTAAAAACGGATTCAGGCCAGGCGCAGGACTCACGCCTGTAATCCCATCATTTTGGGAGGCCGAGGCAGGCTGATCACAAGGTCGGGAGTTCGAGACCAGCCTGGCCAATATGGTGAAATCCCATCTCTACTAAAAATACAAAAATTAGCCAGGTCTGGTGGTAGTCGCCTGCAGTCCTAGCTACTACGGAGGCTGAGGCAGGAGAATCGCTTGAACCCAGGAGGTGGAGGTTGCAGTGAGCCGAGATCAGGCCGCTGCACTCCAGCCTGAGCACCAGAGCAAGACTCCGTTTCAAAAAAAAAAAAAAAGCTGGGGTTCAAATCCTGGCTCCACCATTTCCTGGCTGCGAGATCAGTCAAGTCACGGCTCTCTGGGCCTCTGTTTCCACACTTGAAAATGGAATAATAGCAGTAGCTGTGTCCTAGAATCATGGGGCTGCATATAGCAGAGGACTAATATGTCAGGTCGTCATTACAATTATTAATATATGAGCAACACTGGGCATATTTTGGGCGGCAGACCCAGGGGTGCTGTGTGGTTTTTGGAAAGGGCTCCACCCTCTCTGGGCACCAGACTCCCCCAAATCCTCTCAGCAGCCCCAGGAGGGTATTGGAGGTTGCGAAGGGGTCCTCAACAGAATCCACCCCCCCGCCACCACCGCCGCCATCCCACCAAGAGGCAAAGGTCAAAGAACAGGGAGCGAGGAGGGGTCAGGACCACGCGGCCTCCACTCCCCCAGCCCCGGGGCTCGGGGCGGTTAGCTCCGCGGAGGACCAGCTGGGCAGATTTAGCCGGCGCATCTGCCGCCTGAGCAGCTGCCGTTCTGGGGGGGCCGGAGGGGGATTTGGGACGAGGGAAAAATCTGTCCGAGGAGAATCGCGTCTGCGCGGCCCAGCTGCTGGCTTGAGCTGGGGGGACACCCCGAATCCGCTCGGACCCCGGGCCCCTCCCCCGCCGCGACCGCCCCCACGTGCCTCTAGGGGAGGGGGCGTCTAGGAGGTCCTGACGTCACACGTGGCCCCAGCCAATCGGAGCTGCCCTTTCGGAGCCCCCAGGGGATTCCCTGGCCTGAGCGGAGACCCGGGGTGCAACCTCGCAGCGAGGACCCCCAGCCTGGGCTTTAAGAGGGCCTGCAGCTGGCCGGGGAAACTGAGGCTGGGGGCCATGGGGAAGGCATGGGACTCAGGCGACCTCTCTGAGTGGCTGCCCGTGAGCCAGACTCCAGCCCGGCCCAGAGAGGGACAGGGACCCCCGGGAGTCACACAGCGGGGCGGTAGGCGGGTGGCCCTCACGGGGACACGCAGGCATTGGGGTGGGGCTTCCCTGCCCCGCAGGCGCCAGGCAATAAGGGGCCGGGCTCAGCCTCACCCCATCCCCCGGGGCCCGAAGGCCTCCTGACCTCCTCCGGGTCTCCCCGGTCACCCTCGGACCCGGGGCCGCAGCCCGGGCCGCACTGGGAAGAAGGTGTCGGTGGCCGCTGGCGCCCGCAAAACCCGCACTGGAATACACCCGGTCGGAGCAGGACGGGAGCGCTGCGCTGCCAATGCGCCCACCCAAGCCAGGGAAACTGAGGCCCAGCAGGGCGGGGCTTTGCTCACAGTCCCACAGCGGGGAGGGCGCTGCTGGCTCTGGTGACCTCGGGCGAGGCCCTGCCCCGCCCTGGGCCTCCCTGGCCCATCCTGCCACTGTCCTCCAGGTCAGGCCTCAGACAGCCAGGAGCCCTGTTCGGGAGGAGGGAAAGGCCCGGCCTGACCTTGCCCCGGTCCAGGACATGAAAGACCCATTCATGGTCGCAGAAGCCTGGGTGGCAGCTGAGCCACCGGTGGGGGTGGGGCCTCCCTCAAGGCCTTTGTCCCTGAGGTCTGTCTGCCTGGAGCACCCTCCCTGCACACCCCCTGCCCCCACCCCGTGCCTGGACCTGTGGTCCCTCAGGCCCCCACGTCACCTCCTCGCAGTCCTGGACCCCCAGCCCGTCTGTCTCAGCCTGCAGTTCTGTGCCCACTGGTTTCTGTTTCCCAGGGCAAGACAGAAGGCAGGGGCAGATTTGTCTTGTTGACAGCTCAGTCCAGGATCTGGTATACAGTAGGCGCTCAATAAATGTTTGTTGAATGAATGGGGTGCAGAACTGCCCAGCTGGTCACAGACAAGGAGGCAGGAGAGGGAGGGGATGCCGGGGGCTGGGCACAGCGCAGGGGATGGGGTGTAGGTGGGAGGATGCAGGTTCTAGACCCCAAGCCTCAGAGCTGAGGCCCGGAGCAGGCCTCAGTGGCCCCCAGTGGGCAGGATGCATCCTGGGGTGGGGGCTGGACACCAGCAGGTGCCTTGGCTGATTTGTGTGGGATGCTGGGGCGGCGGGAAGTCGGGAAGGGCAAAACCACAGGCAGGAAGGCCCGGCTGCTCCCGGAGGTTTGTGGTTACCAGGATGGCCCTGGGCACCTACCCAGGACCTGGAAGACCCGGGCTGTCTCCATGGGTGCCAGGGAGCCTGAGCATTGCCCTAGGCCTAGAGCGGCCTGGGGAGCGGGATTCAAGTCCTGACACCCGGTCCCCACTGAGTGGCTGCTGGAAGCCAGTACACAACCTGCCTGGACCCCCTGGATGGCGGGGAGCCAGGGATGGGGTGTAGTGGCCCCAGCACACGAAGTCATGAGTTACATAACAATAAAGTGTTTGGCCGGGCTCAGTGGCTCATGCCTCTAATCCCAGCACTTTGGAAGGCCAAGGCGGGAGGATCGTTTGAGGTCAGTAGTTCAAGACCAGCTTGGGTAATGTAACGAGACCCCAGCCTCTACAAATAATAATAACAAATAATTTTAAAAAAGTATCTGCTCCCTCCCCCACTTCTCTATTATCTATCTAAATTATAGAAAAACAGAAACGAGGCCCAGTGCAGTGGCTCACACCGGTAATCCCAGTGCTTTGGGAGGCCGAGTCAGGTGGATCACCTGTGGTCAGGAGTTCAAGACCTGCCTGGCCAATATGGTGAAACCCCATCTCTACTAAAAATACAAAAATTAGCTAGGGGTGGTGGCTCTGTAATCCCAGCTACTTAGGAGGCTAAGGCAGGAGAATCACTTGAACTCAGGAGGCAGAGGCTGCAGTGGGCCAAGATCATGCCACTGCACTCCAGCCTGGGGGACAGAGCAAGACTCTCTCTCAAAAAAAGAAGGAAAGAAAAAGATAAGAAAAACAGAAAAGACAAGAAAAGTAAGCGTTTACAGAGCATCTGTATAGAGAGAGGCCAGAGCGACGAGGACGGGACTGAGTCCAGTGGGGGAGCCGTACAGGGTCCCATCCACCTGGGGAGGTACTTCGGGCAGAGACGGGCACAGAGGCATGGAGAGGGGCCCTGTGGTCCTGAATGCATTCGGAGGGTTGCGGAGGTTACAGGAAGGTCTCTGAAAACTCCAGGCTCTGTCCTGGGGTCTCAAATTCATGGGGGCATCTGCAGTCATCGAAGAACTCCTTTCTGGGCGCTGGCGAGAGAGGGACAGGTCCAGGAGCCGTGAGCCACGGAGATCTCTGCAGCCAGTTTGCTCAGGTTCGAATCCCCCCCGTGGCTCTCTAACTGGGTGACCTTGGACAAGACCTCCCTGTGCCTCAGTTTCCTGAAGTGTCAAATGAGTGTTGCTAAGTGGAATGCTTGTGGATTGAAGGCACGATTTCCTCTATGAAGGCGGCCACCCAGACCGCAGGGTTCCTAACAGCCTCATCCACCCATGGGCCGGGTGTGATTGGGGCTGGATCCTGGGGATGCGAGTTTGAACTGAGAGGACCGGGACAGGAAGTTGGGGCGGCTCAATTAATAAGCCCGCCACCGGGACCAAAGCAGGTGACCGCCTTGGGTCTCCCCCGCGCAACCCACCCAAACGCCTCCCACCGGCTCCGCCCTCCGCTCCGCGCCGCGGTTGCTCCGGGCCGGGTTTTGCGCGGCTCCAGCCCGGCTTTGGGGAGGTGGGGGGGTTGCTGGAAAGGGGGGGCGGAGGTGGCAGAGCCGCGAGTCGCAGCGGCGGCCGCGGCGGGCGGAGGAGATGCGGCCGCGGCGCGCCCCCGGTCCGGCCGCCGCGCAGCGCCCCCCCCGGAGCCGACGCCAGTGCGCGGGGGGCCGGGGCTGAGCCCCCTCCCCCAGCGCAGCGCCGCGGGCCCGGGGGCGGGGAGAGCGCGCGCCCCCAGCCCCCTCCCCAGCCGGGGATGCCGGGCTGAACGGCCCAGCCGGGACAGGTGCGCGCACGGACCCCCCCAGCCCGCGCCCTCCCGCCCTCGCGCCTCCCGCCCGCGCACTCGCGGCGGCCGCGGCTCCGAGGTAAGCGCCCCGGGGCGTCTGCGGAGGGGGGCTGGGGGAGGCGCGGGGATGGGGGCGTCCGTCAGCACGCAGCTGGGGGGCCGAACGGCTGTCTGGGGTGGCCGGGTCAGGCGCTAGGATTGGGGGGCCTGCGGGCCCTGCCACTGGGAGGAGACGGATTTGGGGCCGGGGAGGGGGTTTGGGGGGCGCTAGAACGCGGGTGGGGGGCTGAATCTCTGAGCCACACAACTGGGGAGGGGACCGGATTGGAGAGGGGGTCTCTGGCCTTAGGGAGGGGTCCGGTGGGGGTCCGGTGGCATCGCTTTGGAGGGGCTGGATTTTGGCCTGGGGCGCTCCCGGAGGCTCCATTATGGGGGTGTCTAATGGCACCGCAACGGGGGGACTGGGATTGTTGACTGGGGGCTGTGCAGCTAGGTTGGGGGTTCTGTCGGCTCCGCAGCGGGTGGAGATTTTGTCCTGGGGGGGGCCCGGAGGAGACACAATACTGAGGCTCGCGGCTGCGCCCGCTGGGGAGCTAGATTGGGGCCCAGGTGGGGGGTTCGGGGCAGGCAGGGGGCCTGTTGGTCCGGGGTGAGGGGTGGTGTTGGGGGGCGGGTTACTGAGAGCCAAGTCGAGGCGACCCGGGGCTGCTGTGGGGGTCCCGGCACCGAGAGGCCCCTCCGCCCCACTTCGCGTCCGGCCGCCGCACCTTGGGCGCCCGAGTCCTCTCCGGCCTCCTGTCCAGCCCAGAGCAGGACGAGTCCGGGGTCCAGGCCGCGGGGCAGGGGTCGCAGTGGTGTTGCGGGGGAGGGCCGGCCGGCCCGGATCCCCCCCGCTGCAGCGGGGGCCTGGGGGTTCGGGGCCCCCCAAGAGCTGACAAAAGGACAAAGAAAACGTCTCTCTCGAAGCTCGCCGGGATGGGTGGGGGGCGCCGAGTGTGGCCCCCTCCCGCGGGAGCTGATTGGTCCCCGGGGCGGGGGTCACGTGGCCCCCCGTCCTGCTCTCCGCCTCTGGGCGCCCCCCGAGTTTGGGGCACCTCCCAGAGGGGGCGCTACCGTCATGATCCTCCACCTCTGCCCCGGCCGGGTTAATGCTGGAGCCAGGAGCGTTTGCCAGGAGTCCTGGGGTTGGGGGAGGGATTCTCAGATCCTCGCCCCCCACCCCCGTGTGGCCCTCTCTCGCGGAGGTCTTTGACATCCTCTACCTGAGGTTGTCATCTTTGACCCCCAGACTGCAGCGGAACTGGGGCTTGGAGTGACTGGGGTGCGCTGAGGCCTTGGGGGTCTGGGTTTGGGTTTAAGGAGGGAGGAGGGACTCCCGGCTGTGGTGACTGAAGGGGTCCCTGCCCCATTTGCAAAACTGCATTTCTGTGTTTCTGCATTCCTTCAGCTTGTCAGAAGGTCCGAATTCCCTCTCCAAAATCAAAACTCAGGACCCTTGCTCCCGAGCCCTCTCCCACATCCCAGGAGACCGGTTTTCTCAGGGGCGGGTCTTCAGGATCTACCTGCACCATCGCTTTAAACTCCACTTAGGGAGAGTCCAGGCTGTGGCGCGGGGTGGCTGGGGCCAAGACTGAGTCGGGACTCACCTGGGAGGGGGTCTTAAACTCTCCGGGAAGTTGTCTGGGAGTCACTGCCATCCACACAGAGACGCCTCGGATATTGGGTAGGTTGGCAGCCTGGCATCAGCCTCTGGTCTGCTCTGAACCAGCCCATTCCCAAGAGCAGGTGGGGAAACTGAGGCCCAAGGAGGCCGCTGAAACTCAAGAGCTGTCCTGCATCCCAGCTCCTCGCCAAGGGTTGCCCTGAAGCCCCGCTCCTCCCTTCCTCCCCTTGACTCTGGGCTGTACGGGATTCAGACCTGGAGCTTTGAGAGGAGACCTGGCTGTGTGGCCTAGCGTTCTCTGAGCTTCCGGCTTCCGAAGAGATGCTCTTTGATTTTGGACTGGAGTGGAGGGAGGTGAGGCAGGGAGGGGTCACCTGAGACGGTCTTGATATGTACCGGCCCCATTTTGCCTCTGGTTCCCCCACCAGACTCCGCTGGGGCTGAGCCCCCCACAGGATCTTAGGGTCCCTGTCCCCTCCTCTGCCTGGCGGTGAGTTTTCTCTAAGCCTAGGTATTGAGTCCCCCCAGGAGGGTCCTTTCCCCCTGAGACCTCACTCCTCGCCTCTGTCCGATGGGCATAGAAGGGGCTGGAAATGTGGTGTCACCTCTGCAGTGGCCACGCCGGGCTGGCGGCTGGACTTTGCTGGGGTTATCAGGGCTGGGCCTAGAAGATAGAAATCAAACTGCCCTTGGAAAGGTGACCATGACGTCAGCCTGCGGGACAGGTGAGCTGGGTCCCCGGGGGCTGAAGGATGTCACCTGTCACCGCCCGTCTCCTGGGAAGGAAGGTGTCCCGAGCTGACCCTGGGCGTGGCCCTGTCATGTGGGCCCAGAAAGGGAGATACTGGAGGGAGAAACTTCCAGGGAAGTGGTCAGGACAGGTTGGAGCAGGGAAGGCTGCCCCGAGGAGGGAGCCTGGCACTGGGCTTGAAGGATGAGAGGGGTTCTGCCAGGAGAAGGGGACAGGCATTGCAGGCAGAGGGAACAGCAGGGATCATCGTGGCAGGGTATGTCAGAGGAGGCCTGAGTGGCGGGACTATTTAAGAGGACTGAGAGGTAGGTAGTAGCCTTGAATGCCAAGCCGAGGAACGAACTTTATCCCAAGGGCAATAGGGAGCCATGGAAGGTTATAGAGTGTGTGGGGGGGGTGCATAGGTCATGTTTCTGATCTCGAGGAATGATAACTAAGAGTGGACAGGCTCCTGGAAACCAGGTGCGCTGCTGGAAGGAGTGGTGAGCCGCCCCTGCTGGGAGGCAGGCCAGCAGGGTTGGACGGCCGTCTTTCCAGAATCCTGGAGAAATAATCCTGATACTGGTCAGGCCCAAGTGACCTTCTGGATTTTTTTTTTTTCAATTTCCAGGTACTGTGGGTTTTCTGAACCGCTATTGTGTTTGAGATGCCAGGGTCCTGAGATTCTCAGGTGTTTATGGGGCTGTAGTTTCTCAGCTGGGGTTTGGTTGGGCTGTGGCCTTCTCTCGGCCATGGTGGTGCGTTTCTTCCCCTCCCTGTCTTGATGTAGCAGCAATGGGGAAACTGAGGCTCAAAGCAGCCCAAGACTCAGGCCCCAGCCACCAGCCCCACGTCCTCTGGCTGAATTATCCCAGAACAGACCGTTCGTCTTGGATGCCCTGACCATCATGAATGGTGGTGCTGGGGTCGAGTGGGCGGCCAGAGGAACCCAGACCTGAAACCACACAGTTGTCTTTCATTATCACAGTCCTGCGTCACCTCTCCTCCGGGGACAGCCAGATGAAGTGGCACACATTAGGACAAGTAAGAAAGTGACTTGGGGCCAGGCACGGTGGCTCACGCCTGTAATCCCAGCACTTTGGGAGGCCGAGGCAGGAGGATCGCTTGAGGCCAGGAGTTCAAGACCAGCCCAGCCAACATGGCGAAACCCCGTTTCTACTAAAAATACAAAAATGAACCCGGCATGATGGTGCACACCTGTAATCCCAGCTACTCAGGGGCTGAGGCAGGAAAATCGCTTGAACCTGGGAGGCAGAGGTTGCAGTGAGCCGAGATCATGCCACTGCACTCCAGCCTGGGGTACAGAGTGAGACTCCTTCTCAAAAAAAAGAAAAGAAAAGAAAAAGAAAGTAAGTGACTTGGGAGGCTGGGGACCACCCTTAAGGCTCTTTGGCAGGGACATGGGGCTCCACTATTTGCCACCCCCAATACCACTTCTCCATCTGGCCCCAGTGTCCAAAGGTGGCCACCCCAGGGCCCCACTGGGCGGTAAGGCCCACGCTAGACTACATTTCCCAGAATGCACCTTGGCCTGGCTAAGCCAGCCTTCCAAGGGCTGACCTAGGTGAGAAATTCCCGAATACAGGAGCCCAGCGGAGGAGTGTGGGTTCTCAGGTGGCCCTGGCTCCAGGCAATCAGGTCAATCAGTCAACAAATGCAGCCAGTGGCCCCCATGTGCTATGCCCTGTGCTGGGGGATGCTGGGATCCCCCAGAGAGGTAAACTTAACTCTGGTATCTAGTTGGAGGGGCTTCCAGGCTAGAGGAAGAGAAACGGGCAGGCATCGCCCTCTGTGCTCTGTGGGTTCAGGGCCAGGGCAGAGGGAGCAGCTGGGGCTAGGGAAAGCTGTACTCTGCCTCATGGATCAGGGAAGATGTACCAGGAAGGGGCATCGTAGCTAGGGACAGGATGGATACGTAGGAGCTCACCAGGGCAGCCACGTGTTTTCTGATGGTTGCAGAAGAACCTCCCTTCCCCGAAGGCCATGGACGTTGGACGTTCCCCCACCCCAGGGAAGCTGAAGTAGCCATTCTGAATTCCTGGCCTCAGAGGCCACCGTAGCGTTTGGATCAGACTGACTTGAGATTGAATCAGTCTCTTCTCTCATTTACTCATTCCCCATGTCTGAGCCTCAGTTTCCCCATCTGTAAAACGGGTTGCTATTCTGCCTCCCTTAGGGTTGGCCATTTAAACAAGAGGATGCGGGCAGAGTGCCAACTATAGTTCCGTTGGGTTTCTGACTCCAGAAAAAGGAGCAACGTGGCAAAGCAGAAACGTGGGGGTTCTGGCCACGATCTCAGTTGGAGCTGTGAGAGTGTTCGCATTTGACGAGTGGACTGATGTTTAGTGAGCACCTATTATGTGCCAGTGCCGCAGATCCAGCAATGACCAAGGCAGACTGCGTCCTGCCCTTGATTTCCCAGCTGGAATGGGGGATGCGGACACAGACACTAGAGAAAGGAACAAGGTCACTCAGGTATAGTCACTCCCTGAAGACAGTTATCCAGCGGGGCTGTGTTCACTGAGGTTGTCACAGAGGGTGTCTCTGAGGAGGCGACATTTGAGCTGAGACCTGGAAGATGAGAAGGAGATGGTCATGCAGAGACCTTGGGAAGCAGCACTCCAGGGAGAGGGCACGGCCCATGCAAAGGCCCTGGGGCAGGACCGCGCCTGGTGTGTCGCAGGGACAGCAAGGAGGCCGGAGTGGCTGGAGCAGAGTGAGGAGGGGGAGAGAGGGAGGAGGGGAGGGCAAGGAGGGGACGGGCAGGCCATGCAGGGCCTTGTGGGCTGCAGTGAGGCCTTGGGCTTTGACCCCCAGGGAGGTGGGAGCCATAGAGGACTGCGGGCAGAGGAGGGACCGGACCTGACTCTCGGTTCCCTCTGGTGGCAGCTTTGGGGAAGACAGACAAGGGATGAGGCTGGAACTGAGGACCAGGTGCTGGTGATGATTGCTGGGTGCCGGCCAGGCGAGGGTAATAGAAGGGGACAAAGTGGGTGGATGGGGACAGATTTTTGGAGTCTCCCGCAGAACTTGCTGAGATGGATGTGAAGAGGCTGAAAGCCCCTTTCTCTGGGGGCAGGGCAATGCTGTGATGAAGAGCACAGCGTCTGGACCCCTGGGCCTGGGTTCGCATCCCGGCTTGACCATTTCCGGGCTGTGCCACCTTGGGCCCATCCCTTGCCCACCCTGGCCCCGAGTTTTCCCACCTATGGAATGGTCAGAAGAGCCCCTCTCACCTACCCTGCCGGGCTAAGTGAGGGACAGGGCTGGGAACACGGGTAGGCGCCCCGTAAGTGTTGGCTGCTGTCTCTCTTTGAAGGTTGGAGCCTCAGGCTCTGGGGAGAAATGAGGGACAGATGAGGTGACCCAGCAAACCCGGGGCCCCTTCCCCTCCAATACTGTTCTTCACAGTCTTGACAGTTCTCAAGCCCCATCCCCCAGCGCCCACGTCACTCTGCCAGCCCCTCCACCATTCCTGAGCCCTGACTCACCAGGACTTGTGGTCCGCTCTGACCCCAGGGGCCTTTCCCCTGGGACCTATTTCCCGCCTTTGTCTTCTTCAAGTTCATTCTCCAGGTCTTCCGTTCCCAGCAGCACTTGGCACTCCCTGGGACCCCCCGCCCCCGCCCCAATTCTACACCACATCTCTCAGCAGGGGCCCCCTCCAGCCTCTCATACTGGTCCTGGCCACTTGGGGACCCCCAGCTTCTGGGGAGGGGCAGTGACAGGAGGAATTCTAGGGGAGGAGTTCAGCAATGGGGGGAAGGGCGCCCAGAACCCCAAGTTGGAGGGGAAGGCTCCTCATTTTCTGTCCCTAGATCAGGCCTCCAAAGGCAGGGGCCATCTTTCTTCATCCTCCCTAAGTGGAGTTCCTACAACATAGCCTTATTCCCCTCTGAACTCCACAACTGGGTCCCAGGCACAGGACCCACCCCCCTGGACTTCCTCCAAATTGGGTTTGAAAAGCAGGACCTGTCCGTCCCCAGACTGCTTTGAAATCTCTGGGTGCCCGACGCCCCAGCTCCCTCAAGCCGCCGCCCCTCCCGGCCCCTTAATTACCCGCTGGGTATAAATGACACTTTAATTTCCTCTGAATGTTCCTTCCAAACCCCCCCACCCATTCCTAATTACGAGTTGCTGTTTCCGACTTGCCTCCTGGTGGCCCAATTTCAAAACAGTGATTAAAATTAATTACCCAGGAGCCCCCTCTCCGCCTGGGCCAGGAGCCCCCGAGACACATCCATGTCCCCAGTGGAGGTTCTGCCTGGACTCCCGCACCCCGGCTTCCCGAGTGGCCTGAGGACAGGGACAGCCTCTCTCTGGGTCTGTGCTTGATTATCTGTGAAATATTTCGGCTGGCTGGACGTGGTGGCTCACGCCTGTAATCCCAGCACTTTTGGAGGCTGAGGCGGGTGGATCACTTGAGGTCAGGAGTTCGAGACCAGCCTGGCCAACATGGTGAACCCGTCTCTACTAAAAATACGAAAATTAGCCAGGTGTGGTGGCCTGTGCCTGTAATCCCAGCTACTCAGGAGGCTGAGTCAGGAGGATCAGTTGAGACTGGGAGGTCAAGGTTGCAGTGAGCCAAGATCGCACCACTTCACGCCAGGTGACGGAGTGAGACCCTGTCTCAAAAAAAAAAAAAGCCAGAGGCAAGATCACATTTGCATCCGTGGCACCGTAATGGGCTATGTGACCTCAGCAAAGTGGCTTAACCTCTCTGAGCGTCAGTTTTTCCATCTGCAAATGGGGATGAGGGTGCTGGTCTCCGAGGGTTGACGAGGGCAGGAAGTGAGTTCACATGTGGGAAAAGCATGGCGCATAGTAGGTGCAGTCTTCCTAAATCCGATCTTGAATCCCTGCTCTCCTGGCCTGCTGTGAGTTGAATGTGGAAGGCGGCTTGAATGTTCTGAGCCCCATCCTCTGCAAAAGAGATACTCGACATTAATTGAGTGGTTCCTGCATGCCCAGCTCTGTGCCAAGCCCTGAACATGCATGACCCCTAGTGAGCATGGCTGAGACTGTTTAAAGAAGTCTGGAATGAACATATCCTTGCAACTATTTTATTTATTTATTTATTTGTGTCAGAGTCCTGCTCTGTCGCCCAGGCTGGAGTGCAGTGGCGCTGTCTTGGCTCACTGCAACCTCCGCCTCCCAGGTTCAAGCGATTTTCCTGCCTCAGCCTCCTGAGTAGCTGGGACTACAGGTGCCTGCCGCCACGCCGGGCTAACTTTTGTATTTTTAGTAGAGACGGGGTTTCACCATGTTGGCCAGGCTGGTCTCGAACTCCTGACCTCAGGTGATCCGCCCGCCTCAGCCTCCCAAAGTGCTGGGATCACAGGCGTGAGCCACCGCGCCTGGCCTCCACCTCCTCGCAACTATTTTACGACGGGGGGGCTCTTCCTAGGACGTTCGTCCAGCTGGCATTTGTTGAGCACCTACTGTGTGCCAGGCCCCATGCTGGGCACTGGGATCACAGCAGTAACTGAGACCCCCACCCCTGTAGAGCCAGTATTCTCATCCTCATTTTTCAGAGGAGGAAACAAGCTCAGAGACTGGAGATTCTAACCCACAGCGGCACAGCAGCCACGACACGTTAATTAAGCACCTATCATGCGCTACTCATTTACCCCTCCTGAGAAGCCGACGTGGATGGTTGTCATGCTTATTTCGCTGATGGGGAAACTGAGGCTCTGAAAGCTGAGGACTCAGGAAGGAAAGTCCATAGTGGAGGGGAGGCTGGGCGCAGTGGCTTAGGCTGGGCGCGGTGGTTCACGCCTGTAATCCCAGCATTTCGAGACTCTGCCTCAGGGAAAAAAAAAAAAAAAAAGAGGGGAGGTGAGGTTCACAAGCCGACTCCCAGGCTGGGCAGGGATCAGTTAACCGACATCCAGTAGGAGCAGGGCACGGGGCCTCTCTCTTCTGCCCCCACCCCTCATGCCTGGACCCCAGGGACTTCCTCCGACCTTCCTGCCAAGTTCCTAGACAGCCCCAGAGCCCGGCTGGGCTGCGATGGGGGCGACCGAGGCAGCTGGAGGGGCAGCTGTAAGCAGAGCCCGTAACCAGACCTGGACGGCACTGGGGCCCGGCTGCCGGGGCTGGGTTACTAGATCCCCCTGGGGACGCTGGCCCCGTAGCCGGCATCCTGGGGCGGCTGGGCAGATAGGGAGCTCCTAGTATGGGACTGCAGATAGACACCCCTCCTCCGTCCCTTGTGCTGTGGCAGATGGAGAAACAGAGGCTCCAAGCCTGCCTGGGATCGCTATCTTTTATTTTGGAACAGAGAGGCCCAGAGAGGGCATGTAGCTGGCCTAAGGTCACACAGCAAGGCCAGCAACGTCATTTAACTTAAAGTGAATGGCTGTGTGCCGGGCCCTGAGCTAGTGTCTTTATTTTATGGACAAGAAAAAATATGAGGCTGGCAGGGCGCAGTGGCTCATGCCTGTAATCTCAGCAGTTCGGGAGGCCAAGGTGGCAGAATCACTTGAGGCCAAGAGTTCAAGACCAGCCTGGCCAACATAGCGAAACCCCGTCTCTACAAAAAGTACGGAAGTGAGCTGGGCGTGGTGACGCACGCCTGTGGTCCCAGCTTACTCAGGAGGCTGAGACAGGAGGATTGCTTGAGCCAGGGAGGTTGAGGCTGCAGTGGGCTGTGACAGCACCACCGTCCTCAGCCTGGGCGGCAGAGCAAGACCCTGCGCTTAAAAACAAACAAGAAATGAGGCTGAGTGTCTTGTCTCACTGAAGCGGGGAGCCTCAGGAGTCCCTTCTGTGACATGCCAGCCCGTCCATCCACCTTGACCTTCTGTCTCTTCTTCTAGTGGTTCCAGTCTCCGTGCTTTGTCCTTGGGGGTTCCCTCTCACTGGAGCACCTTCCTCACCTTGTCCCGGGGTCTCCCCCTCGACCCTCAGGCCTCAGCTCAAATCTCCCCTCCTGTAGTCATTCCTCATGTTTTCATGGTCACGCTTGTTATTGGCAGAAGGCTATCGAGTGTCAATATTGGGTGATGTGTGTGGCGTACCCTGTCTCCCCACGGGACTGGGAGCCCCATAAGGGCAGGGCTTTGTAGCTGTCTCAGCCACGGCTGTGTCCCCATGCCTGGAACACAGCTGTCTGGTATACAGGTGGTGCCCAATATTTACTAATCCGATGAGTAAGTGGATGACTTCCAATTTGGGGTACAGGGAGGCAGAGCTGGGTGCAGCTGCTGCCAGGTTGGCAGTTGAGTGAAGATGTATTGGGGGTGGTTGTGGCTGGGGGAGCCCAGGGAAACTGAGGCCCAGCCAGGGCAGTCAGAGAAGGCTTCCTGGAGGAGGGGACACACATGCATGTCCTTGACTGGTGAGCAGGAGTCAGCTGTAGGGCTTTGAGGACAGAGTGAGGTTACTATGTCTGGGGGGTTGGGAGGGCAGCTGGGCCTTGAGAAGGCCACAAAGGTCCCCCCACAGAGGGGACAGTCTGAGCCAAGGTCTGGAGGGAGGGACTGGAAATGCACAGCTGTGGCTGAGGGCAAGGAGAAGGTTACAGTCATTCCCAGGGCGGGAGATGTCCTTGAACATTGAGGTCCAGAGTGATTTTAAATCACCCACAGTGTACAAATGGGGAAACTGAGGCCTAGAGAAGGGAAGTGACTGTCTGCGGTCAAACAGCCGAGGCAGAGCTGGGGTTTGAAGCTGGGCTGTGCGCTTCTGGAGCCAAAGCGCTGCTTCTGGGGCTTCTTCAGCTGCCAATGTCTCTCTGAGCCTCAGTTTCCCCAATCAGCTGTTGAGATTGGGCTGAGGAGGGCGGGGCAGGATGGCTTATAGATGGTGACCCTGGTTCACTGGGGTCTTTTTTTTCTGAAACAGTCTCACTCTGTCGGCCAGGGTGGAGTGCAATGGCGCAATCTTGGCTCAAGTGATTCCCCTGCCTCTGCCTCCCAAATAGGTGGGATTACAGGAACCCACCACCATGCCCAGCTAATTTTTGTATTTTAAGTAGAGACGGGATTTCACCATGTTGGCCAGGCTGGTCTCGAACTCCTGACCTCAGGCGATCCACCCACCTCGGCCTCCCAAAGTGCTGGGATTACAGGCGTGAGCCACCCAGCTCACTGGGAGTCTTCAGGAAGGGTTTGACGGCCAGAAAGTCATCAATGGCGGATGCCGTCTAGGAAGCCACTTTCACTTTCTGGGCTTTGCGCGGGCACGCTTGGACACACAGGCCTGTGGACAGCCACACGTGTGGACAGCTGTGCGTGTGTGGACACAGAGACGCCTTTACGTGCCGTGGACACGGAGACCCACAGACATACAGGGACGGAACACACATGCATGTGAGCCCGTGTGCATGTTGCAGAGGGCGTGGGGAACATGAGCGGGCCTGAGAGGACAGACCAGAGTTCAACTCCCGATGCTGATGCTTCATTCATTCACGTACAACAAGCAATTAATTTTTTAATTTTATTTATTATTATAATGTTTTTTGAGACGATGTCTCACTCTGTCACCCTGGCTGGAGTGTAGTGTCGAGATCTCGGTTCACTGCAACCTCCGCCTCCTGGGTTCAAGCAGTTCTCCTGCCTCAGCCTCCCAGGTAGCTGGGATTACAGGTGCACACCACCACGCCTGGCTAATTTCTGTGTTTTCAGTAGAGACGAGGTTTCACCGTGTTGCCCAGGCTGGTCTCGAACTCCTTACCTTGTGATCCACCCACCTCGGCCTCCCGGGGTGCTGGGATTACAGGCTGAGCCACCGCACCCAGCTCCGGGGATTGTTTCGTTTGGGGAATCCATGAGCAAAGCTGCGCCTCTCAGACTTTGCAGTGCACGTGGGTCCCTCCAAGATCTTGCTCAGGTGCAGGCCTGGGTGAGCGGGCCTGGGCCTGGGATTCTGCATTTCTGACAGCAGTGCCCACGGCAGTGTTCCGAGACCCACGGCAGTGTTCTGAGACCCACGCTTGCAGCAGCGCAGGGGGCCTGAGTGTGATGGGGGAGGAGAAGATGGCATAACACAGGGAGGCAGAGGCGTCTGGGTTCCAGGAAGGCCGGGGTGGGGAGCCTCTCTTAGGTGACCTGAAGTGAGGAAGTGAGCTGTGTGTGTATCTGGGGGAAGAGTGTTCCTGGCAGAGGGCACAGCCTGTGCAAAGGTCCTGGGGCAGAACCATGCCTGGCCTGTTGGAGGAACAGCAAGGAGGCTGGTGTGGCTGCAGCCGAGTGAGGAGGGGGAGAGAGGGAGGAGGGGAGGGTAGACAGGGGAAGAGGCAGACCGTGCAGGGCCTTCCGGGCTGCAGGGAAGCCTCCAGCTTTCACCCGGAGGCCGGTGGGAGCCATAGAGAACTAAGGGCAGAGGAGGGAGACCTGACTGTCGTGCTCAGAGGCGCCCTCTGGTGGCTGGTTTGGGGAGGACAGCCTGGGGACCAGGGCGGAGGGGACTGGGCTGGGCTGTGCTAGGCAGGTGGGATGCCAGTGGCCAGGGTCTGGACCGGAAGCGGTGAGAGTTCTGCATATACTCGAAGGCAGAGGCCACAGGAGTGGCTAACGCTGGCTGTGAGGCTGGTGGGATGGGGTGTGGAGGGGGAGCCGGGGGATGAGCTCCAGGCGTGGCCTAAGCCATCAGCTGAGACAGAGGATGCAGGAGCAGTGTTTGGGGGGACATCTGCCATCCGTTCACCCTGGTCACATCAGTAACCTCAGCGCCACCCCAGCGAGAACCCCGTTAGAGTTTCTGTTTTATTCGTGGTTTGTCTTGAAACTCACAAGCAGATCCTAAAACTTCCACTGAAGCCTCAGGGGCCAAGAACAGCCCAGACACGCAGGCCTGGAGGACAGCAGGTGTGGGGAGAGTTCCCCTAGGAAATTCATACCCACGACGGGGAGACAGCAGCTAGAGCGGTGGGTGGGTCTGGGGAAGAAGGGCACCCCGCGTGGCTGAGGGTGAGACTTCACGAGCCCCGTGCCTGGAGAGGCTGAGGGGCAGCTGTGTCCTGAATCCGGAGCTGGGGGAGGCCCGGCTTGAGTCAGGTCTGTGGGCGTCATCAGGGACAAATGGGGTGGAGAGCCCCAGGAGTGGACCAGGCTGCCCAAGAGGGGCGTGGGTGAAGGGAAAAGAAAGAGGGAGACCTGGCGGTTGAGGGGGGCTCAGGGCAGGGCAGAAAGGTGGAAGGGAGGCCAGCGGGTATGCGGCATGGGGGGCCACCAGAGGACAGAGCTCCCAGGAAGAGGAGCTGAACTCGGGGGTCCCCGAGGACGTTTCCATCCCCGAGTCTCAGTTTCCACATCTGCACAGTGGGCTCGTGTTTGCAGAGCTGGAGTGACAGCCGGGGGCCTCCTGGAGGGAGCTGCTGCTTTCTGGCCCCTCTCCCCCGACGACGCGCCCCCACAGTGTGCATGCAAGTCCCCGGGGTGGCAGGCGGGAGCTCCCTCAAGCCCCAGGGGCGCGCAGACATGTGGATGCACGGGTGTCCCGGAGAAGCCCGCACACCACAGGGCGCACCCGGCAGCCTTGTGGCTCCCTGCGGCCAGGTGTCCAGCAGCCGCAGCCCAGCAGGTGGTGGGGCCAGGTCCCCCGGGCAGGCAGGCGCCGAGCGGCTGCTGGCAGAGGCTCCTCGAGTTTCATGGAGAGAAGCAGATGGACTTGGGGGTGGGGGGAGGTGCACAGGCCTCCGATAACCCCGGATCGAGGGGGTAAACTGAGGCCAGGTAGACGGGGTGGGTTGTGAAGTGGCCTGGACTCCCCAGAATAAACGTTTGGGGTTCAGTTCAGTGTTATTATCAAAATAAGTAAAATTAATGGAGCAGAAGCTAGTGTGGGCTCCGCTGATCCCTGACTTTAAGCAAATGACTTCACTTTTCTGTTCCTCAGATTGTCTGTCCGGTTAAGAGGCCTATTAAGAGAACTCACCAGGCCAGGCACGGGGGCTCATGCCTGTAATCCCAGCACTCTGGGAGGCTAACAAGAGTGGATCACTTGAGGCCGGGAGTTCAAGACCAGCCTAGGCAACATGGTGAAATGCCATTTCTACTAAAAATACAAAAATTAGCCAGGCATGCTGGCGGGTGCCTGTAGTCCCAGCTACTCGAGAGGCTGAGGCAGGAGAATCGCTTGAACCCGGGAAGCCGAGGTTGCAGTGAGCCGAGATCATGCCACTGCGCTCCAGCCTGGGTGACAGAGCGAGACTCTGTCTCAAAAAATAAAAATAAAGCCGGGCGAAGTGGCTCACGCCTGTAATCCCAGCACTTTGGGAGGCTGAGATGGGTGCATCACCTGAGGTCATGAGTTCGAGACCAGCCTGACCAACATGGAGAAACCCCATCTCTACTAAAAATACCAAAAAAAAAAAAAAAAAAAAATGGCCAGGCATGGTGGCTCACACCTGTAATCCCAGCACTTTGGGAGGCTAAGATGGGTGGATCACCTGAGGTCATGAGTTCGAGACCAGCCTGACCAACATGGAGAAACCCCGTCTCTACTAAAAATACAAAAGTTAGCTGAGCATGGTAGCACATGTCTGTAATCCCAACTACTCGGGAGGCTGAGGCAGGAGAATCTGCTTGAACCTGGGAAGTGGAGGTTGTGGTGAGCGGAGATTGTGCCATTGCGCTCCAGCCTGGGCAACAAGAGTGAAACTCCATCTCAAAAAAAAAAAAAGAGAGGCCAGCCTCGGTGGCTCATGCCTGTTATCCCAGCACTTTGGGAGTCCGAGGCAGGTGGATCATGAGATCAGGGGATGGAGACCATCCTGGTCAACATGGTGAAAACGCCATCTCTACTAAAAATACAAAAAATCAGCTGGGCACGGTGGCGCGCACCTGTAGACCCAACTACTCAGGCGGCTGAGAAGGGAGAATCACTTGAATCTGGGAGGTGGAGGTTGCAGTCAGCCAAGATCACGCCACTGCACTCCAGCCTGGGCAACAGAGCAAGACTCCATCCCCCCCTAAAAAGAAGTTTAAGAGCCAGGCTTGGTGGCTCACGACTGTGATCCCAGCCCTTTGGGAGGTCGAGGCAGGCAGATCACCTGAGGTCAGGAGTTTGAGACCAGCCTGGCCAACATGGCGAAACCTGTCTCTACTGAAAATACAAAAATTAGCTGGGGGTGGTTGCAGGCGCTTGTAATCCCAGCTACTTGGGAAGCTGAGAATTGCTTGAACCCTGGAGGCAGAAGCTACAGTGAGTCAAGATGGCACCTCTGTACTCCAGCCTGGGCAACAGAGCAAGACTCTGTCTCAAAAAATAATAACAATAATAATAAAAATAAAATGAAAATGGTTAAGATGGCAAATTTTATGTTACATATATTTTAACCATTTTTCTTTCTTTCTTTTGTTTTTTGAGACGGCGTCTCACTCTGTTGCCCAGACTGGAGTGCAGTGGCGCAAATCTCAGCTCACTGTAACCTCCACCTCCCTGGTTCAAGCAATTCCCCTGCCTCAGCCTCTTGAGTAGCCAGAATTACATACGCGCACCACCAGGCCCAGCTAATTTTTTTTTTGTATTTTTAGTAGAGGCGGGGTTTCACCATTGCTGTAGTTAATCTCATGAACAAAGGAGGACAAAGACGAGGTTCGGCTGGGTTCGTGGCTCACACCTGTAACCCCAAGACTTTGGGAGGCTGAGGTGGGCGGCTCGCAAGGTCAGGAGTTCGAGACCAGCCTGGCCAACATGGCGAAACCTCGTCTCTACTAAAAATACAAAAATTAGCTGGACGTGGTGGCAGGTGCCTGTAATCCCGGCTACTCGGGAGACTGAGGCAGGAGAATCGCCTGAACTTGGGCTTGTAAAAGGCCCTGAGCTTTTACAGCCCTTCACATTTATTTTTTAAATTTTATTTTATTTATTTTTTTTGAGACGGAGTCTCCACCGGGGTTCTTGCAATTCTCCTACCTCAGCCTCCCGAGTAGCTGGGACTACAGGTGCATGCCACCACGCCCGGCTAATTTTTTTGTATTTTAGTAGAGACAGGGTTTCACCACGTTGCCCAGGCTGGTCTTGAACTCCTGAGCTCAGGCAATGCACCCGCCTCGGCCTCCCAAAGTGCTGGGATTACAGGCGCGAGGGAGGAGGCGGCGGCTGTGGGTCAGCTACTTGATTTATCATAGGTACTGTTTCCCTTGTTCGACAGGTTCCAGATGTTCAGGTAAATAACCTTCAGGAGCCCAGGGCCTGGAGCGTGACTGTCCTCAACATTCCCTCTGGTGGCAGACACAGTTTGTCAGTTTGCCAGACAGCCTGCTTTCAAGAGGACAGTTCACTGTTTGCTCATATAGCCGTCAGAGGTATATTGAGTTGGTCATGCCCACATTCTTGGGGTCCCCAGCACACTATGTTGGCCAGACTAGTCCTGAACTCATGACCTCAATCTGCCCACCTCGGCCTCCCAAAGTGCTTGGATTACAGGCATGAGCCATCGCGCCCGGCCTAACCATGTATTTTTTTTTTTGAGACGGAGTCTCGATCCGTCGCCCAGGTTAGATAGAGTGCAGTAGCACCATCTCAGCTCACTGCATCCTCCGCCTCCTGAGTTCAAGCGATTCTCCTGCCTCAGCCTCCCAAGTAGCTGGGATTACAGGTGCCCGCCACCACGCCCAGTTAATCTGTGTATTTTTAGTAGAGATGGGGTTTTACCACCTTGGCCAGTCTGGTCTTGAACTCCTGACCTCGTGATCCACCCGCCTTGGCTTCCCAAAGTGCTGGGATTACAGGTGTAAGCCACCGTGCCTGGCCTTTTTTTTTTTTTTTAAGGCACAGGGCAGAGAGGACTCTTAAGGAGGTTCTGGGTTACGGGACTAGACGGGCCAGTGGCATCAGGGGAGGGTAAGCTGCAGTGGGGTCTGAGGTCAGGGGCCTTGAATCGCAGGGAAAGGCTGGGGCTTGAACTCAGAGGTCCTTGGGAGCCACAGGAGGTTGTAGAGCAGGGGAGGAGCCAGGGAAGGAAACTCTTAAGGAAACAGGGTCATGCCCTGAACACACGTGGAATCCGGGCGTTCGCTGAGTCACAAATCCTGGAAGCTCAGGGTCGCGGAGAGGAAGTTCTGCTGCTGTACGCAAGGTCTTCCTGTTTTTGGAGGAGGCAGGCGCTCCAGGGCCGATCTTCCCGAATCACCTTCACCTCCTGGGGCTCAGAGTCCCTGAGCCACAAGGCCAGGGCAAGGCTGGGGGGTACCCCAGCTGCTGAGAGAGGAAAATGGGCACGGAACTTGCCCAAGAGTTCCCAGAAGGACAAGGCTGCTGAGCTTCTCATTCAGGGCTCCGGGACCTGGACCGTACCCCTTTCTGGTAGGGGGTCCCCTGAACTGGGACCTTCAGGCATGGAGGGCAAGGGGTTCAGAGGGTGAATTCTGCTTACATTTCATTACCTGGGTGGGAGAGGGTCTCCACTCCACATACCTGGAAGTTTCTGCAAAGTTACCTTGAATGGGAGTGGGAAGCAGGTCCCCTTGAGAGGTAGTGAGGTGCCTGTCTTGGAGGTATGCAACGGGAGGATGACAAGGCTGGACTTGGGAAGGAGGTCAGAGCTACCAGGGTCGCAGAGGCCCGTGGCATGGGGAATATTCTGTGATTCTGTAGTTCTGTAGTACTGTCATTCCCGGCTTGTGACTTTTTTTCTTTTTGGACGGAGTCTCACTCTGTTGCCCAGGCTGGAGTGCAGTGGAGTGATCTCAGCTCACTGCAACCTCTGCCTCCTCGGTTCAAGGGATTCTCCTGTCTCAGCCACCCCAGTAGCTGGAATTATAGGCGCACGCCACGATGCCTGGCTAATTTTTGCATTTTTTGTAGAGACAGGGTTTCGCTGTGTTAGGCAGGCTGGTCTTGAACTCCTGACCTTGGGTGATCCTCCCACCTCAGTCTCCCAAAGTGTTGGGATTACAGGCATGAGCCACTGCACCCAGCCAGCTTGTGGCTTATAAAATTCCAAGAGCCTTTGACTTTTCTTTTTTAGCCTTTGAGTTTGATATTTTTGTGCTTTAATTTTAAGAGTTCTTATGCATGTATTTTGAGATTGCATTTTTAAATGTGTGTTTTAGGTACCTATTATAATAATTATTATTAGTTTTTAATTACCGAATGCATTTTTGTTTGAAGTCGTTTCCTGGGCTTTCACGCACCCTGGCCATAAAGTTGTTCTGATAATTAAATCAGTGCTGTGTATTATTATTATTGCCATTATTATTGTTGTTAATTATTATCCCCGTGGGGAATTTTTCTGGGATTCGAAGGAGCTGCTGCGGCTCTCGCGCGCCTTCTTCTGGCCGCGAGCGGGACTGCAGGTAGCTCACCTCGCCGCCCCTCGCCCACAGGCATCACCTCCTGTCGCCTGACCCTCGCCATGCAGACCCCGCGAGCGTCCGCTCCCCGCCCGGCCCTGCTGCTTCTGCTGCTGCTACTGGGGGGCGCCCACGGCCTCTTTCCCGAGGAGCCGCCGCCGCTCAGCGTGGCCCCCAGGGACTGTGAGTACGGGGGTGTCCTGGGCGGGGGGAGTCCCGTGGGAAGGTCTGGGTTCCCAGTTGGGTCCGCTGCCCCCATTTGGGGAATCAACCACGCCAAGAACCACCCCTAGAAGGGGCATGACCTCAGGCACCCCCTCCTCACCCCCAGCCCGGGCTCACACCCCTCTCCACTCCCTCCCTCAGACCTGAACCACTATCCCGTGTTTGTGGGCAGCGGGCCCGGGCGCCTGACCCCCGCAGAAGGTGCTGAAGATCTCAACATCCAACGAGTCCTGCGGGTCAACAGAACGCTATTCATTGGGGACAGGTATTGCTCGGGACAGCGAGGAGGCCTGTGTGACTGGAGCAGAATGAGCGAGGGGGATAGAGAGAGGAGGGGAGGGTCAGGAGGGGACGGGGCAGGTCGTGCAGGGCCTGGTGGGCCACTGGGAGGACTTAGGCTTTGAATTGGAGGAAGGTGGGAGCCACGGAAGGTTATAGGTAGACGAAGGCCTGGACCGGACTCAGGTGCTCACACGCGTCCTCTGGTGGCTGCTTCTGGGAGGCTAGACTGTGGGGGGAGCAAGAGTGGAAGCCAGCGGACCAGGGTGGAGGGGACTGGGCTGTCCAGGTGGAAGCTGTGGAGGGGAGAATGATGAGGCTGGACCAGGTGGAAGCTGTGGAGGGGAGAAATGAGTGTGAGGTCACCGGGCTTCTAGGGATGAGCTTCTCGGACAGATCAGATGCTTTGGAGAAGATGAGGAGGATGAAGAAATGACCACTGGGTTTAACCACACGAGGTCACCAATGGCATTGACCAGGGCAGCTTCCTCGGCATGGGGGTGAGGGGGAGAGGCTGACGGGCGCCTGGGAAGCGCCAAGTGGAGCACCTGACCTAAAGCCACGGGACATGGTGTTGGGGGCAGTCTGTGGGGCGTGTGGGGCAGGAGGTGGAGTGCAGGGTATGAAGGGTGCTGGGGCCCTTAGGAGGGCTGTGGTCGGCGTCGGAGTTGCTCGTGTCAGAGACGTCGGCATGTCCCTGCGTGCCGCCCCACCGTGCACGCCACATTGGTAGTGGGAAGGATGGGATGGGGGAGGGTAGCGGAGCTCCGGTGTCTCACTAACTATGCGCCTCCCCCAGGGACAACCTCTACCGGGTAGAACTGGAGCCCCCCACGTCCACGGAGTTGCGATACCAGAGGGTGAGGAAAGGGTCCAGGTGGGAGTGGAGGGGCAGGACGCGACACTGCGCCGGGGAGCTGGGTGACTCGGCCCTGCACAGCGGGGGCACTTAGGGCTGCTGGGACCCGGTGCCCCCTCACCAGCTCTCTCTGTCTGCAGAAGCTGACCTGGAGATCTAACCCCAGCGACATAAGAGTGTGTCGGATGAAGGGCAAACAGGAGGTGAGCAGGCCCTCGCTCAGTTCCGGCCACCGCTAATCAGCTCTGGCATTGCCCATGCCCCGCCCCACTCCACCAGCCCCGGTCACGCCCAACCCAGCCCCAATCAACCCTGGCCACGCCCCCAAACAGCTCCAAATAGCCATGACCACGCCCACTTCCCCACCCAATTGATCCCAGCCAGGCCCCCAACCTGGCCATAATTAGCCATAGCCACGCCCCAAATAGTTCTGGCTACGCCCACACCCCTGCCCCAGTCAGTCCTAACACAACCCCCAGCCCCGCTCGAAACAGCCCCGGCCGTGCTCACACCCCACCCAATCCATCAGGTCCCCCTCCCGGTCCCTCCTATATCAGCCCTGGCCCGCCCAATAAGCCCAGGCCACGCCCACCTCCCGGCTCTGGCCACGCTCCCAACCTGGCCCCAATTAGCCATAACTATGCCCACCACGCCCCCAGTTAGTTCTGGTCAGCCCATGCCCCACCCTAATCGGCCCTGGCCACGCCCAGGGTGGATGCTTCTCCATCCCCCTTAGGACTCTGCTGTTGCCATGGTTATGCCCATAGTCTGACCACGCCCACCGCCCTGGCCTTGCCTGCTGCTGATACGAAGTGTTTCCCTGTCTGGGCCGCACCGTGTCCCCAGCCATTCCTAGGTTCAGCCCCTGCCTTGGCGACGCCCCCAAGGAGGAGCCGGCCTTGGCCACGCCCACAACAGGCCGGCCCTCTGCCCTAGCCCCGCCCTACACGGCTCCGGTCACTGCCACGCCCACATCGCTCTCCCCTCTCCCTCCTGTCCCCCACCCCAGGGCGAGTGTCGAAACTTCGTAAAGGTGCTGCTCCTTCGGGACGAGTCCACACTCTTTGTGTGCGGTTCCAACGCCTTCAACCCGGTGTGCGCCAACTACAGCGTGAGTCTCCAGACTCCCTGCGCCCCAGGTCTGACCTCCAGGCCTCTGCTCTCCCGACCACCCTTGGCCATGGCCTTTCCCCAGGCCATGTCACCTCCTCCAGGAAGCCTTCCTGGATATACTCTCCCTGCCTCCTCCCCTGAAGTTCAAGAAGGTCAGTGCTGTCCAAACGAGGCCTGTACAGGGGTCAGGGAAGCCGTAGCTACTTAGTCAGTGAGCCAGTTGCAAGACTAATTAGGGATCAGCTCTTAAACCCGTTTACAGGTCAGTAAACTGAGGCCCTGAGAGGTTAAGTGAGTGGCCAAGGCCACACAGTAATCCATGTTGCACCGGGATTCCTCTTGGAGGGGGGAGCTGGGGGAGCCAGGGGCTGCTAGGCGGGGTCAGGAGATCTGTCAATCACGCCCCACGGTCCCTGCAGATAGACACCCTGCAGCCTGTGGGAGACAACGTCAGCGGTATGGCCCGCTGCCCGTACGACCCCAAGCACGCCAATGTCGCCCTCTTCTCTGGTAAGTACCCTCCAACCTCCATCTGATCAGCCCCAGCCACAGGCACGACCTGGCAGTTTCTACTCCAGAGTCTGGGTCATTTAGAAGCAGCTGGATGACCATTTGTCCCGGCTGTGACATGGACAGTCTCTCAGCCCAGGTGTGGGGCTCAGCTGGGATTGAGGCTCAGTGGGGTTCGGGGTTCAGTTAAGGTCAGGGCTTGGGTGGAGGTGGGGCTTGGATGGGATGCAGGCTCAGTCTCAGAAAATCGAGTTTCGACCCACGCAGCCCCTGGCCTCTGCGGTCTCACCTCTTGCCTGCCTTCCCCACCCATCCAGAGGGGATGCTGTTCACAGCTACCGTTACCGACTTCCTAGCCATCGATGCCGTCATCTACCGCAGCCTCGGGGACCGGCCCACCCTGCGCACCGTGAAACACGACTCCAAGTGGTTCAAAGGTGAGACCAGGAAGGGCAGTGGGCCCAGACCTGGCAGGGCGCAGAACCTGACATTCATCAAATCCCCCCACCAGAGTAAGAGTCCCCGAGGCTCTGTGGGGGGCATTTCCACCACATCTTTGGAATCCGTTGGCCTTTTTGAAGACTAGAAAGCTAGAGGAACAAGTTTAGTTGGATCTAAAGTAGAACCCGCTAGAAGTGGGTGGCTTAGAAGCCCAAAATGGAACCCCAGAAAAGATACAGCAGGACTGAGCTCTTCAACACATGAGGGAGGAAGATAACAAAAAATAGTTGATGTTGCCATTCGCGGCAACAGACACAGCGATTTTCGGCTTCTGACCTCCCTTCCCCTGCAAAAAGCAAACTTTGAGTCTGTTTCATTTTGCCTGGGTAACCAGCCTAGGTCCCCCCTTCACCATAAAAGCCAGTGAGTTCTCAGCCCCAGAAACCCCCTTTGTCGTGTCAGGGGCTGAGTTCTGACCCCTCCTCTTCTGCAGAGCCTTACTTTGTCCATGCAGTGGAGTGGGGCAGCCATGTCTACTTCTTCTTCCGGGAGATTGCAATGGAGTTTAACTACCTGGAGAAGGTGAGGCTGGTGCAGTGGGGCATGGAGTTGAGAGGCTCTGATCATGTGAAGTGGAGGGCAGAGGTGGATTCGTGAATCCCTACATGGGGCGAGAGGGTCCTGCCCTCCATTTCCGGTCCCCAGGGCCTCCCTTCCAGCCGTGATCAGGCCCTGAGGCCGAAGGAATCTATGGAGCAGCGATGGAGCACTCAGCTCGGATGAGGGGCTTGAGTTGGAAGTCAGATACACCTGGTGCTGCTCTTGATCGCCTGTCCATCCACCTGCTCACCCTCCCACTTACCCATCTGACTCTTTAGCCCACCCACACTTTCATGAGCCCATTCATCCATCTACTCATCTGCCTACCCACCCTCTCATCCAGCTACTACCCATTCACCCATCCATCTATCCATGCATCCATCTACCTGTCAGTTCATCCAGCCACCCTTCAATCCTATCCATCCATCAGTCCAACTATCCATCCACCTATCCATCATCCATCCACCAATCCATCTTCCCATCCATTCATCCATCTATCCCATCCACCCATCCATGCACCACCCATCCATCATTCATTTATCTATCTATCTACCCACACATCCACCCACCCACCCATCCATCATCCATCCATTTACCCACCCACCCACCTATACATCCATCCCATCCATCCATCTGCGAGTCCATCTACCTACCCGTCTATTCATCCATCTACCCATTCACTCACCCATCCATCCATCCATCTATCCATCATCCATCTGTCCATCTATCCACCAATCCATCCACCCATCCATTTGTCCATCTACCTTTCCATCTATCCATCTCATCCACCCACCCATCATCTAAGCACTCACACATCCTTCCATCCATTTATATGTCCATCTACTCACCCACCCACCCATCCATCTATCTACCCACCCACACATCCATCCATCCATCCATCCATCCATCCATCCATCAGTCTATCCACTCACCCATCTAACCATCCACCCACCCAACTCACCCATGCATCTACCCACTCATCCATCTATCCATCCATTCATCCATCCTTCAACCCACCCACCCATTCATCCATCTACCCACCCCTCCATCTATCCATCCATCCACCCATGCATCCATCTGTCTACCCATCCATCCACCCACCCATTCATCCATCCATCCACCCATCCATCCACCTACCTATCCATCTGTCCATCCATTCATTAACCCACACACCCATTCATCCATCTACCCACCCATCCTTCCATCCATCCACCCATCCACTCACTTTTCCACTCATTGATCCATCCATCTATCTACCTATCCATCCATCCATCTATCCATCCATCCACTCATCCACCCATTCATCCATCCATCTATCCATCCACCCATCCATCCATCTATCCATTCATTTATCCACTTATTCATCTATCCTTCACCCATCCATCTATCCATCTGTCCATCCATTCATCAACCCACCCACCCATTCATCTATCTACCCACCTATCCATCCACCCATCTGTCCATCCATCCATCCATCTATCCATCCACCCACTTATCCACCCATTGATCCATCCATCTATCCACCCACCCATCCACCCATCCACCCATCCATCCATCCACCCATCCACCCATCCATCCATCCATCCATCTATCCACCCACCCATCCATCCGTCCACCCATCAATCCATCCATCCATACATCTACTCATCTACCCATTGATCCATCCATCTATCTACCCACCCATCCATTCATCCACCCATCCATCCATCTACCCATCCACCCATCCACCCATCCATCTATCCATTCACCTATCCACCCATCCATCCATCTACCCATCCACCCATCCATCCATCCACCCACCCATCCATCTACCCATCCACCCACCCATCCATCCATCTACCCATCCACCCATCCACCCATCCATCTATCCATTCACCTATCCACCCATCCATCCATCCACCCATCCATCCATCTACCCATCCACCCATCCATCCATCCACCCATCACGCATCCATCCATCCATCCACCCATCCATCCATCCATTCACCTAGCTTTCTCTCCATCCATCTATCCATCCATCCATCCATCCACCCACCCATCCATCCATCCATCCACCCATCCATCCACCCATCTGTCCATCCATCCATCCACCCATCCATCCATCCATCCACCCATCCATCCATCCATCCATCCATTCACCTAGCTTTCTCTCCATCCATCTATCCACCCATCCATCCATCCACCCATCCATCCATCTACCCATCCACCCACCCACCCATCCATCTATCCATTCACCCATCCACCCATCCATCCATCCACCCATCATGCATCCATCCATCCATCCACCCATCCATCCATCCATTCACCTAGCTTTCTCTCCATCCATCTATCCATCCATCCATCCATCCACCCACCCATCCATCTGTCTATCCACCCATCCATCCACTCATCTGTCCATCCATCCATCCATCCACCCATCCATCCATCTACCCATCCATCCATCCATCCATCCACCCACCCATCCACCCATCCATCCACCCATCCATCCATCCATCCATCCATCCACCCATCCATCCATCCATCCATCCACCCACCCATCTACCCACCCATCCATCCACCCACCCACCCATCCATCCATCCATCCATCCATCCATCCACCCATCCATCCATCTATCCACCCATCCATCCATCTACCCACCTACCCACCCATCCATCCATCCACCATCCATCCATCCATCCACCCATCCATCCATCCATCCATCTATCCACCCATCCATTCATCTACCCACCCACCCACCCATCCATCCATCGACCATCCATCCATCCATCCACCCATCCATCCATCCATCCATCTATCCACCCATCCATCCATCCATTCACCCACTCATCTACCCATTGATCCATCTGTCTATCCATCCATCCACCCATCCATCCATCCATTCACCTAGCTTTCTCTCCATCCATCCATCCATCCACCCATCCATGCATCCATCCATCTATCCATCCACCCATCCATCCATCCATTCACCTAGCTTTCTCTCCATCTATCTATCCATCTATCCACCCACCCATCCATCTACTTACCTACCAGTTACTTGATTACCTCATCCTTCATCTCCTCCATTATCTACCATCCTTCAGATATATTCATTTATCCATCCACCGCACACTCATACCTCCATTGTATCATCCATCCATCTGCTTGTGCACTCATCCCTCTGTCCAGGCAACCAGGCAGTGCTGAAGTGCACAGACTGCCACTAACTCCTACTGTGACCATGGACCGGTCACTTCCTTTAATCCATGCCTCTTATCAGTTTCCCCATACATACAATGGGGGTATCAGTAGCCCTCTCGGAAAGAGCGTAAGAGATATGAGAATAAGGCCAGGCGCGGTGGCTCACGCCTGTAATCCCAGCACTTTGGGAGGCCAAGGCGGGCGGATCACCTGAGGTCAGGAGTTCGAGACCAGCCTGGCTAACATGGTGAAACCCCATCTCTAAAAAATAAAAAATAAAAAAAAGATATGAGAATAAAATGTGGCTCTTAGTGGAAGCAGTGATGATCGTCACTGCTGCTATCATCATCATCGTCATTCCTACCAGGGATTTCTGCCAGGGAAGCTGGTGGCCAGAGAGGAAGGGTGGCTGGCTGGGGTCTCACCAGAGTCAGGGCCAGACTCCTGGATCCCGGCTTGAGTGGTGGGTGGCACAGCCTGTGGGCAGGCCTTCCCGGGCCACAGGGCTCAGGCCCCCATCTGTCCACTGTCACGCCCAGGTGGTGGTGTCCCGCGTGGCCCGAGTGTGCAAGAACGACGTGGGAGGCTCCCCCCGCGTGCTGGAGAAGCAGTGGACGTCCTTCCTGAAGGCGCGGCTCAACTGCTCGGTGCCCGGCGACTCCCACTTCTACTTCAACGTGCTGCAGGCTGTCACAGGCGTGGTCAGCCTGGGGGGCCGGCCCGTGGTCCTGGCGGTGTTCTCCACGCCCAGCAACAGGTCAGCACCCACCAATGGGAGCAAACTGGGAGCGTTTGATGGGCATGGGTAGAAAGGGCCTGACTTCACGCCCCAGATATGCCCTGTGTTGGGCACGATTGGATTAGACCCCTTAGAGGCCTCGGCCCCAGGCTGGGGTGGGACAAGCTGACACTGACCCTCTAAGTCCCTTTGGTCAGAACTGGGCCAAAGATATCCTTTTCCTCTGCCTTTGAAGAGAGGAGCAGGGAGGGCTTCCTGGAGGAGTGGACATCGGAGCTAGGCTTTGGGTGTGAGATGGAGGAAGCGGGAAGGGTGTTCAAGGTTGGAGAAACAGCACGTGCAAAGGCCCTGAGGCTGCAGTGAGTTTTTTTGTTTTTTTGGGTTTTTTTTTTTTTTTTTTTTTTTGAGACAGTCTCCCTCTGTCACCAGGCTGGAGTGCAGTGGCATGATATCAGCTCACTGCAACCTCTACCTCCCGGGTTCAAGCGATTCTCCTGCCTCAGCCTCCTGAGTAGCTGGGATTACAGGTGCCCACCACAACACTCAGCTAATTTTTGTATTTTTAGTAGAGACAGGGTTTCACCATGTTGGCCAGGCTGGTCTCGAACTCCTGACCTCAGGTGTTCTGACTGCCTCAGCCTCCTCCCAAAGTGCTGGGATTACAGGAGTGAGCCACCGCGCCCAGCCAAGTTTGGTATATTTAAGTAATTGCCAGAGGCCCTGTGTAGGAAGGGAACCAGGGAAGAATGGAGGACATGAGGGCAGGGAAGTGATGGGACGGATCAGGCAAGGCCTTGTGGGCTGCAGGCAGGAACCTGGACTTTTCCCCGAGAGCACTAGGGAGCCATGGAAGAGTGAAGAGCAAAAGGGATGAGATCAGATTTGCGTTTTTAAAAAGGCTGATGGGAGGCCAGGCTCGGAGGCTCATGCCTGTAATTCCAGCACTTTGGGAGGCCGAGGTGGGAGGATCATTTAAGGTCAAGAGTTTGAAACCAGCCTGGCCAACATGGTGAAACCCCGTCTCTACTAAAAATAAAAAAATTAGCCAGCCGTGGTGGCGGGTGCATGTAATTTCCAGCTACTTGGGAGGCTAAGGCAGGAGAATCACTTGAACCCGGGAGGTGGAGGATGCAGTGAGCTGAGATCACACCACTGCACTCCAGCCTGGTTGACAAAGCGAGACTCTGTCTCAAAAAACAAAAAAGCGGCAGGGCACAGTGGCTCACGCCTGTAATCCCAGCACTTTGGGAAGCCGAGGCAGGCAGATCACCTGAGGTCAGGAGTTCGAGACCAGCCTAACCAACATGGAGAAACCCCGTGTCTACTAAAAAATACAAAGTTAGCTGGGTGTGGTGACGCATGCCTGTAATCCCAGCCAGCTACTCCGGAGGCTGAGGCAGGAGAATTGCTTGAACCCAGGAGGTGGAGGTTGCGGTGAGCCCAGATCACGCCATTGCACTCCAGCCTGGGCAACAAGAGCAAAACTCCATCTGAAGAAAAGAAAAACGCCTGCTGGGGAATGGGTTCATGGGTTCTAGCAGTGGCAGTGGGGAGGCAGGACATCCAGTGAAACAGGGATGGGGGCCTGGACAGGGGGTGGCCTCGGAGACACTGCACTGTGGTCCAATCTGAGCGGTTACTCGGGAGCAGCGGCTGCGCTGGACAGATGGAGGAGGGGCAGAGGACATCTCTGGCCCTGGAAGACTGGAGATTTGCTGGCTTCTGGGGACAGAGGCTCCTGCACACGCCTCTCCGAGATGGGGTCTCCCACTGGGCTGACCACACTCTCTCATCCCGACCCCTCAGCATCCCTGGCTCGGCTGTCTGCGCCTTTGACATGACACAGGTGGCAGCTGTGTTTGAAGGCCGCTTCCGAGAGCAGAAGTCCCCCGAGTCCATCTGGACGCCGGTGCCGGAGGATCAGGTGCCTCGACCCCGGTGAGAATCCCCTCCATCCTGAGTCACGTGCCCAGATGAAGTCCTAGTCCCCAGGGCCAAGGGCTGGGGCTTCCGGGTGGTTATTTAGCTGATGCTGAGTTCAGCTGTACCCGTTATGCAGATGGGAAAAACTGAGGCCGGGTGCGGTGGCTCACACCTGTAATCCTAGCACTTTGGGAGGCTAAGGTGGGCAGATCACCTGAGGTCAAGGGTTCGAGACCAGCCTGGCCAACATGGTGAAACCCTGTCTCTACTAAAAATGCAAAAATTAGCCAGGTGTAGTAGTGCATGCCTGTAATCCCACCTACTTGGGAGGCTGAGTCAGGAGAATCACTTGAACCCAGGAGGCGGAGGTTGCAGTGAGCCAAGATTTTGCCATTGCACTCCAGCCTGGGTGACAGATTGAGACTCTGTCTCAAAAAAAAGAAAAAACAGAAGCCGGGCGTGGTGGCTCACGCCTGTAATCCCAGTACTTTGGGAGGCTGAGGTGGGCAGATCACGAGGTGAAGAGATTGAGACCATCCTGGTCAACCTGGTGAGACCCCATCTCTACTAAAAATATAAAATGTATCTGGGCATGGTGGCAGGCACCTGTGGTCCCAGCTGCTTGGGAGGCAGAGGCAGGAGAATCACTTGACCTGGGAGGCGGAGGTTGCAGTGAGCTGAGATCGCACCACTGCACTCCAGCCTGGTGACAGAGTGAGACTCTGTCTCAAAAAAAAAGAAAAAGAAAATTGAGGCCCGTTGGGTAAGGCAGTGGGTCCCCTGGTGTATCAGGTCCCTTTATGAAGACCTTTACGTTCATTCTGACCGCACCCATGTCACCCCAGGCCTGGGTGCTGTGCAGCCCCCGGAACGCAGTACAATGCCTCCAGCGCCCTGCCGGATGACATCCTCAACTTCGTCAAGACCCACCCTCTGATGGACGAGGCGGTGCCCTCGCTGGGCCATGCGCCCTGGATCGTGCGGACCCTGATGAGGTCAGGAGGGGCAGGGCACGGCTAAGAGAGAGTACAGGGTAGATGGAGGGTGAGAGGAGCCAGATGCTCAGCACAGGTGAGCCCACAGCTTCTGGCGCTGCCCGGACAGCTGGAGACAGACACAGAGAGACAGAGACGGAAAGATGGAGAGACGCTAGGAGAGAGATAGAGAACAAAGAGACAGAGAAAGATCAAGAGGTGACAGGCAGGTCGCCGGGGGCGGTGGCTCATGCCCGTAATCCCAGCACTTTGGGAGGCCAAGGCAGCCGGATGACCTAAGGCCAGGAGTTTGAGACCAGCCTGGCCAACATGGAGAAACCTCGTCTCTACTTAAAATACAAAAATTAGCCCGGTGTGGTAGCGGGTGCCTGTAATCCCAGCTACTCGGGAGGCTGAGGCAGGAGAAACACTTGAACCCGGGAGGTGGAGGTTGCAGTGAGCTGAAATCGAACTGTTGCACTCCAGCCTGGGCGACAAAGTGAGGCTCCATCTCAAAGAAAGAAAAAAGGTAGATAGATATATATCAGGAGAACAAAGTGGGAGAAAGACAGAGACAGGAGAGAGACAATCAGAGACAGACAGACAGGAGAGAGACAAAGGGGCCCCTGGCATGGTGACTCACACCTGTAATCCCAACACTTTGGGAGGCTGAGTGGGGGCGGATCACCTGAGGTCAGGAGTTCGAGACCAGCCTGGCCAAGTGGTGAAACCCCGCCTCTACTAAAAATATTTTAAAAATTAGCTGGGCGTGGTGGCACGTGCCTTTAGTCCCAGCTACTCAGGAGGCTGAGGTAGGAAAATCGCTTGAACCCAGGAGGCGGAGGTTGCAGTGAGCTGAGATCGCGCCACTGCACTACAGCCTGGGTGACGGAGTGAGACTCTGTCTCAACCAAAGAGACAGGGCCGGGGAGAGCCTGGTTTGGGGTTGTGTTTCTGGCGAGTATGCCCTCGTGCCTGTGTGTTCACCGTGTGCGTGGCATCCGTGTACACACAGATTTATTGCTGTTGCCTGTGTTGGTGTGTCAGCGTCTGTGTGCACCTGTATAACCAGGCGCATGCCCGTGTTGGTGGCACGTGGTGGCTGGGGGGTTCCTGGGGGATACGTGGCCATTCTGACCCTTCCCCGCACTGTCCCCCAGGCACCAGCTGACTCGAGTGGCCGTGGACGTGGGAGCTGGCCCCTGGGGCAACCAGACCGTTGTCTTCCTGGGTTCCGAGGCAGGGACCATCCTCAAGTTCCTTGTCCAGCCCAATGCCAGCACCTCAGGGACATCCGGGCTCAGTGTCTTCCTGGAGGAGTTTGAGACCTACCGGCCCGACAGGTGAGTCCGGGCAAAGGTGGGGAGGGCTCGCCAGCAGGAGGGGAGATGGGCGGGTGCCCTCAGCCTCACCTCTCTGCTTCTCCCCAGGTGTGGACGGCCCGGCGGTGGCGAGACAGGGCAGCGGCTGCTGAGCTTGGAGCTGGACGCAGCTTCCGGGGGCCTGCTGGCTGCCTTCCCCCGCTGCGTGGTCCGAGTGCCTGTGGCTCGCTGCCAGCAGTACTCGGGGTGTATGAAGTGAGTGTCCACCCCCGGCCAGCCGTGGGCGGGAAGCAAGGGAGGCTGAGCGCAGGGAGGGAGAGAAGGGTTCCCGTCAAAAGCCCAGCAGTGTCCTAGTCATTGAGCTGGGCAGAGGCACAGCCCGTGCAAAGGCCCGGGGGCGGGACCACACCTGGTGTGCTGGAAGAACAGCGAGGAGGCCGGCGTGGCTGGAGCAGAGTGAGCAAGGAAGAGAGTGGGAAGAGAGGAGGATGGGGGGACGGAGCAGTTAGCGCAGACTTTGTGGGCCTTGAGAGGACGTGGACTTTGACCTCGAGAAAGGTGGGAGCCATGTAGGGTTGCAGGCAGAGGAGGGACAGGCCCTGACTCGGGTGCTCACGGGTGCCCTCTGGTGGCTGCTGCCAGGAGGAGACAGCAGGGGAAGGAGAACCAGGGACCAGGCGGAGGCTGTTTCCCTGTCTCTAAAACAGGAGCAAAGCTGGGATGCATGCCAGTGCTGGTGCACGCCTGGGCTCCATGTTTGCTGTCAACATGGAGGACCCTGCGTCCTGCCCGCCGCTATTGTAACAATGACCCGGTAGCTCCGAGTCCAAGGGCACAGTCTCTGGCGCAATGCCTGGGCCGCCATCCCAGCTCTGCCACTTGGGCAAACATTTACTTTCTCGAACCTCAGTTTGCTTATCTGTAAAATGGGCAGTGAACAGTGCCCTGCACTCCGATTTGTTCTAAAGACTCCAGGAGTTGCTGCTAAGAGGCAGGGGCCGGGCACGGTGGCTCACGCCTGTCATCCCAGCACCCTGGGAGGCCAAGATGGGAAGACTGCTCAAACCCAGGAGTTTAAGACCAGCCTGGGCAACACAGCATAGTGAGACTGTCTCTAAAAAAAAAAAAAAAAAAATGCAAAAATTAGCTGGGCCTGGTGGCAAACGCCTCTGGTTGCAGCTACTGAGAAGGCTGAGGCAGGAGGACCGATTGAGCCTGGGTGGTTGAGGCTGCAGTAAACTACGACCGTGCCACTGTACTCCAGCCTAGGTGACAGAACAAGACCCTGTCTCTTAAAGAAAAAAATTTCAATTTTAGTTTAAAAACTTTTAAAAATTTTTTTTAAAAAGGCCAGGTGCGGTGGCTCACGCCTATAATCCTAGCACTTTGGGAGGCCGAGGCGGGTGGATCACCTGAGGTCAGGAGTTCGAGACCAGCCTGACCAACCTGGTGAAACCTCGTCTCTACTAAAAATACAAAAATTAGCCAGGCTAGGTGGCTTGTGCCTATAATCCCAGCTACTTGGGAGGCTGAGGCAGGAGAATCACTTGAACCTCGGAGGCGGAGGTTGCAGTGAGCTGAGATCACACCATTGCGCTCCAGTCTGGACAGCAAGAATGAGATTCTGTCTCATAAATAAATAAATAAACAAAATAAAATAAAATAAAAATTTAAAAGGCAGGTGCTTAGAACAGGGCCCACAGGTCACCGTCCCCACCGGGGCTGTGTGAGTGAGTTGGTCACTTGTCCCATTCGGTCCCTGGTCTGCTCTAGGAACTGTATCGGCAGTCAGGACCCCTACTGCGGGTGGGCCCCCGATGGCTCCTGCATCTTCCTGAGCCCGGGCACCAGGTACTGCGGGAGAGGGAGGGGGGTGGAGGGTGTGTTGGACCCACGCATGATCCGGGATCCCCCTGGCCTCTGACTGTGAGACAGGGCTCTCCTGACGGTGCCTCCTCTCCCCATTAGAGCCGCCTTTGAGCAGGACGTGTCCGGGGCCAGCACCTCAGGCTTAGGAGACTGCACAGGTGAGTGGGGGGGGGCGGATAGCAGGCTAAGCTAAGACCCCATCCCCAACCACAAGGGCGGGGAGAGGGGAAGCTGGGGGACCCTCAAATCCTCTGGGGGGTGGGTGGGGAAAGTGGATTCCATCCGACTTTAGAAAGGTGTGAGGAGTCGGCCAGCTGGGATGGTTCACACCTGTAATCCCAGCACTTTGGGAGGCTGAGGTGGGTGGATCACCTGAGGTCAGGAGTTCGAGACTGGCCTGGCCAACATGGAGAAACCCTGTCTCTACTAAAAATACAAAATTAGCCAGGCGTGGTGGCAGGTGCCTGTAATCCCAGCTACTCGGGAGGCTGAGGCAGGAGAATCGCTTGAACTTGGGAGGCAGAGGTTATTGTGAGCCGAGATCTCACCATTTCACTCCAGCCTGGGCAACAAGAGCAAAATTCCACCTCAAAAAGAAAGAAAGAAAGAAAGAAAGGTGTGGGGAGGTCTCATTTCTTGGGGAGGGTGATAGGGGAAGAACAGAGACCCCAGAAGACAGACAGACACCAAAAAATGGACAGGCTTTGACAGGGATGAAGAGAGAACAGAAGGCGAAGACACAAACTTCTACAGGACGGAAGGGGCCAGATGTGGGCTCATGCCTGCGATCCCAGCATTTTGAGAGTCTGAGACAGGAGGATTGCTTGAGGTCAGGGGTTCCAGACCAGCCTGGGCAACATGGTAAAACCCTGTTTCTAAAACAAAAACCCAAAGATCATCCAGACGTGGTGGTGCTCGCCTGTAGTCCCAGCTACCTCAGTAGGAGGACCACTTGGCCCCAGGGAGGTGGAGGCTGCACTGAGCTGTGATCAGGCCACTGCACTCCAGCCTGGGCGACAGAGCAAGACCCTGTCTTTTTTTTTTTGAGACAGTCTTGCTGTCACCCAGGCTGGAGTGCAGTGGTGCAATCTCGGCTCACTGCAACCTCTGCCTCCCAGGTTCAATCGATTCTCCTGCCTCAGCCTCCCAAGTAGCTGAGATTACAGGTGCGCGCCACCACGCCTGGCTAATTTTTGTATTCTTTGTAGAGATAGGGTTTCTCCATGTTGGCCAGGCTGGTCTCGAACTTTTGACCTCAGGTTATTTGCCCACTTTGGCCTCGCAAAGTGCTGGAATTACAGATGTGAGCCACCGTGCCTGGCCAATATCTTGTCTTTCATAGAACAAAGACGTGGCCGGGCGCGGTGGCTCACACCTGTAATCCCAGCTCTTTGGGAAGCCAAGGTGGGTGGATCACCTGAGGTTGAGAGTTTGAGACCAGCCTGACCGACATGGAGAAACCCCATCTTTACTAAAAAAAGTAACAAAAAATTAGCCGGGCATGGTGATGCACGCTTGCAATCCCAGCTACTGGGGAGGCTGAGGCAGGAGAATCCCTTTTACCCAGGAGGTGGAGGTTGCAGTGAGCTGAGATGGTGCCATTGCACTTCAGCCTGGGCGACAAGAGCAAAACTCCGTTTCAAAAATTAAAAGTAAAATAATAAAGCAAACAGGTCGCCGCTGGCAGGGTTGCAGTGAGCTGCACCACTGCACTCCAGCCTGGGGGACAGAGCCGGACTCTGTCAGAGAAATAAATAACTTAAGTAGAGGACAGAGGGCCCGAGGAGGCAGGAGGGGTGCCCAGGGCAGCCCCGCCAGGCCCCCCTCACCCCGGCTCTCCCCGCCAGGACTCCTGCGGGCCAGCCTCTCCGAGGACCGCGCGGGGCTGGTGTCCGTGAACCTGCTGGTGACATCGTCGGTGGCGGCCTTCGTGGTGGGAGCCGTGGTGTCCGGCTTCAGCGTGGGCTGGTTCGTAGGTCTCCGCGAGCGGCGGGAGCTGGCCCGGCGCAAGGACAAGGAGGCCATCCTGGCGCACGGGGCGGGCGAGGCGGTGCTGAGCGTCAGCCGCCTGGGCGAGCGCAGGGCGCAGGGCCCCGGGGGCCGGGGCGGGGGCGGCGGCGGCGGCGCCGGGGTCCCCCCCGAGGCCCTGCTGGCGCCCCTGATGCAGAACGGCTGGGCCAAGGCCACGCTGCTGCAGGGCGGGCCCCACGACCTGGACTCGGGGCTCCTGCCCACGCCCGAGCAGACGCCGCTGCCGCAGAAGCGCCTGCCCACCCCGCACCCGCACCCCCACGCCCTGGGCCCCCGCGCCTGGGACCACGGCCACCCCCTGCTCCCAGCCTCCGCCTCGTCCTCCCTCCTGCTGCTGGCCCCCGCCCGGGCCCCCGAGCAGCCCCCCGCGCCAGGGGATCCGACCCCCGACGCGCGCCTCTATGCTGCCCGGCCCGGCCGCGCCTCCCACGGCGACTTCCCACTCACTCCCCACGCCAGCCCGGACCGCCGGAGGGTGGTGTCGGCGCCCACGGGCCCCTTGGACCCAGCCTCAGCCGCCGATGGCCTCCCTCGGCCCTGGAGCCCACCCCCGACGGGCAGCCTGCGGAGACCACCGGGCCCCCACGCCCCTCCGGCCGCCGCCCTGCGCCGCACCCACACCTTCAACAGCGGCGAGGCCCGGCCTGGGGACCGCCACCGGGGCTGCCACGCGCGGCCCGGCACGGACTTGGCCCATTTCCTCCCCTATGGGGGGACGGACAGGACTGCGCCCCCCGTGCCCTAGGCCGGGGACCCCCGATGCCTTGGCAGTGCCAGCCACGGGAACCAGGAGCGAGAGACGGTGCCAGAACGCCGGGCCCGGGGCAGCTCCGAGTGGGTGCTCAAGCCCTCCGACCCACCCGCGGAGTGGGGGGCCCCCTCCGCCACAAGGAAGCACAACCTGCTCGCCCTCCCCCCACCCGGGGCCGCAGGACGCTGAGACGGTTTGGGGGCGGGTGGGCGGGAGGACTTCGCTATGGATTTGAGGTTGACCTTATGCGCGTAGGTTTTTGGTTTCTTTTGCAGTTTTGGGTTTCTTTTGCAGTTTTCTAACCAATTGCACAACTCCGTTCTCGGGGTGACGGCGGGCCGGGGAGGCTTGGAGGCCGGGTGAGGAGCGGAGGGCCCACAGCTGCAGACCCAAGCCCTCCCCAACCCCTGGAAAGGTCCGTCCCCGACCCAGGCCCCTGGCGTGTGTGGGTGTGCGTGCGTGTGCGTGCCGTGTTCGTGTGCAAGGGGCCAGGGAGGTGGGCGTGCGTGTGTGTGCCAGCCAGGGCTGCTGTGGGCGTGTGTGTCGGGTGGGCCACGTGTGCAGGGTATGTGTCCACGAGCGAGTGTGGTGGCCCCAGCGGTCTGGGCACTGGCTGAGCCGATGCTGGGGCTTCCAGAAGGCCGGGGGCCTCCGAGGTGCCGGTTAGGAGTTCGAACCCCCCCCCCAACCACTCTGTAGAGGGAAGCGGGGGCAATGCCGGGGTTTCAGGCAGGGGACACGGGGAGGGCCTGCCCAGAAGTCACATTGGCAGCAGCTGTCTAAAGGGCTTGGGGGCCTGGGGGGTGGCGAAGGTGGGTGGGGCCCCCCTGTAAATACGGCCCCAGGGTGGTGAGAGAGTCCCACGCCACCCGTCCTCTTGTGACCTCCCCTCTCTGACCGCCAGCTGACCATGCATGCCACGTGGCCGGCTGGGTCCTCCACCCTCTCTGGAGTTTGCCTCCCCTAGTCCCCTCCCCATCAATAAAACTCTGTTTACAACCACCGGCCCCCACGACTCTGGCTCTGCTCTGCCTTCTGGTTGGGGGAGGCACAGGTAGGGGGCACTTTCAAAACTCAAGGCCAGGCAGGGTGCGGTGGCTCACGCCTGTAATCCCAGCACGCTTTGGGAGGCCGAGGCAGGTGGATCGCTTGATGTCAGGAGTTCAAAACCAGCCTGGCCAACATGGCAAAACCCTGTCTCTACTAAAAATACAAGAAAATTAGCCAGGCATGGTGGCGGGCACCTGTAATCCCAGCTACTCAGCAGACTGACGCAGGAGAATAGCTTGAACCTGGGAGGTGGAGGCTGCAGTGATCCCAGATCAAGCCACTGTACTCCAGCCTGGGTGACAGAGCAAGACTCTGTCTCAAAAAAAAAAGGCTGGGTCAAAACAAATCTGGGGAGCTGAGTGCGGAAAAATGGGGACTCGGGGGTCCCGTCTTCATCTGCGTAGGAGCCAGTTCCTTTTTTTTTTGAGGTGGAGTCTCACTCTGTGGCCCAGACTGGAGTGCATTGGTGCAATCTCAGGTCACTGCAACCTCCGCCTCCTGGGTTCAAGCAATTTTCCTGCCTCAGCCTCCCAAGTAGCTGGGATTACAGGTGCGCACCACCATGCTGAGCTAATTTTTGTATTTTGTATGTTTTTATTTTTATTTTTTATTTATTTATTTATTTATTGAGACGGAGTTTCGCTCTTGTTACCCAGGCTGGAGAGCAATGGCGCGATCTCGGCTCATTGCAACCTCCGCCTCCTGGGTTCAGGCAATTCTCCTGCCTCAGCCTCCTGAGTAGCTGGGATGACAGGCATGTGCCACCGTACCCAGCTAATTTTTTGTATTAGTAGAGACGGGGTTTCACCATGTTGATCAGGATGGTCTTGATCTCTTGACCTCATGATCCACCCGCCTCGGCCTCCCAAAGTGCTGGGATTACAGGCTTGAGCCACCGCGCCCGGCCCAATTTTTGTATTTTTTAATATAGACAGGGTTTCACCATGTTGGTCAGGCTGGTCTCGAGCTCCTGACCTCATGATCTGGCCACCTTGACCTCCCAAAGTGCTGGGATTAGAGGCATGAGCCACCGCGCCCAGCCACCGGTTTCTACTTATTTATTTTTTAGAGACAGGGTCTTGCTATGTTGCCCAGGCTGGTCTCAAACTCCTGAGCTCAAGTGATCCTCCTGCCTCAGCCTCCCAAAGTGCTGGGATTACAGGTGTGAGCCAGTACACGCAGCTCAGGGACCAGTTTCTGATTGTTCCTGCAGCAACTATTTAGTGTGCTCCTACTATGTGCCAAGTACTGTTTGGGGGTGAAGAACCCCTCTTACGGAGCTCATGATCTAGTTTGAAAAATATATAATAAAGAAAAATCATTCAATTTGCCTGCAACTCCAGCACTTGGGGAGGCCGAGGCAAGCAGATCACTTGAGGCCAGGAATTCAAGACCAGCCTGGCAAATATAGTGAAACCATGTCTCTACTAAAAATTAGCTGGGCGTGGTGGCTTATGCCCATAGTCCTAGGGCTTTGGGAGGCCCAGGCGGGTGGATTGAGACCATCCTGGCTAACATGGTGAAACCCCGTCTCTACTAAACATACAAAAATTAGCTGGGCATGGTGGCGCGCGCCTGTAGTCCCAGCTACTCGGGAGACTGAGGCAGGAGAATTGCCTGAACCCAGGAGGCGGAGGTTGCAGTGAGCCGAGATCGCGCCATTGCACTCCAGCCTGGGCAGCAAGAGTGAAACTCCGTCTCAAAAAAAAAAAAAGAATTTATTTTTTTTTCCTGAGACAGGGTCTCGTTCTGTTGCCCAGGCTGGATTGCGATGGTCCAATCACAGCTCACTGTAGCCTCAACCTCCTGGACTCAAGCCATCCCCTCACCTCAGCCTCCCGAGTAGCTGGGACTCCAGGTATGTGCCACCACCCTCGGCTTATTTTTCTATTTTTAGTAGAGACAGGGTTTTGCCATATTCCCCAGGCTGGTCTCAAACTCCTGGGCTTAAGAGACTCGCCCACCTTGGCCTCCAAAGTGCTGGCATTACAGGTGTGAGCCACTGTGTCCGGCTGAATTTTTCTTAATGTTGGGAAAATATACATGCCACATGCCATTCTATTTATCATCGTAACTTTTTTTGCTTGTTTGTTTTTTTGCTTTGTTTTTGTTTTGAGATGGAGTCTCTCACTGTTGCCCAGGCTGGAGTGCAGTGGCGCGATCTCGGCTCGCTGCAACCTCCGCCTCCTGGGTTCAAGCAATTCTCCTGCCTCAGCCTTCTGAGTAGCTGGGATTACAGGCGTGAGCCACCGCGCCAGACCTATTTTAACCATATTTAAGTGCACAGCCCAGGAGCGTTATGTATACTCACAGTGTTATGCAGCTATCACCATCCTCATCTCTAGAATTTTCTCCTCTTCCCAAACTCAAACTCTGTCCCCATAAACACTCACTCCCCAGGCCCCTTTCCCAGCCTTATGAGTTTTAAGTGGGACAAGAAGCCATCAGAGAGTTTTAAGCAGGGGATGTGAGCTGACTTCATTTTCAGGGATCATTTTGTCACTGTGTCACTACATTTCACAAGCCTTCCTCCCTCTCAGCCCATGTTGATTAAGACCTACTAATGGCTGGGCTCTGGGGACAGGGCAGGGCACAAGACAGACCGGGTGCCGTGGCTCACGTCTATAATCCCAGCACTTGGGGAGACTGATACTGAGAGGATCCCTTGAGCCCAGGAGTTCGAGACCAGCCTAGGCAACATAGAAAAAATTTAAAAAATTAGCTGGGCATGGTAGCATGTGCCTGTAGTCACAGCTACTTGGGAGGCTGAGGCAGGAGAATCACTTAAACCCAGGAAGTGGAGGTTGCAGTGAGCTGAGATCGTGTCACTGCACTGCAGCCTGGGTGACAGACTCTGTCTCAAAAAAAAAAAAAAAAATTAGGTATGGTGGCATATGCCCATAGTCCCAGCTATTGGGAGGCCTGCAGCCCAGGGTTCAAAGCTACAGTGAGCTGATTGTACCACTGTGTGCTCCAGGCTGGGTGACAGAGTGAAATACTGTCTCAAAAAAAAAAAGTGCACAGTGGCTCACACCTGTAATTTCAGCATTTTGGGGGGCCAAGGCCAGTGGATCACATGAGCTCAGGAGTTCGAGACCAGCCTGGGCCACATGGCGAAATCCTGTCTCTATTAAAAATATAAAAATTAGCTAGGCATGGTGGTGCGTGCCTGTAGTCCCAGCTACTCAAGAGGCTGACGGGGAGTATCGCCTGAGCCTGGGATGCCGAGGTTGCAGTGAGCTGAGATCTCACCACTGCACTGCAGCCTGGGTAACAGAATGAAACGTTGTCTCAGGAAAAAAGAAAAAAGTAGTCATAGGTGCAGATAAAGGTGACATATCATACTTAAATATTTAGAACTCAACAAGAATGCAAGCACTCTGTAGCCACATCCATGGGATGCAGCCAAAGCTAGTCTCAAAGGGAAATTCGTAGCCCCCAAAAAATGCATTGAATAGGAAATGAGGAAGAATGGAAACAATAGCATGGATGTCAGACTCAAATGAAGAAAAAAAAAGAGCAGAAGGAGCCCTCAGACATATGAATTCAGCTTCACAGATGGGGAAACTGAGGCCAGGAGAAGTTAAGTCACTTGCTGAAGGTCACAAAGCAAAGCTGTTCATGACAGAGCTGAAAGTCAGAAGCAGATTTGGTTCCTCCCAAGCCACTGTCCGAAGACCATAGAGACGTTTGGCATTAGTCACTATTGAACTGTATTTTTTAAATGACTTCATTTATAACAAAACAAGATCAGCATACCATGAAGTCAAGACAAGAGTTTTTTTGTTCTTTTCAGTGAGTTTCCTGGTTGGTCAAGTTTATGGTAAACAGCTCCTCCTGCTCAAAGAGCTGTCCCTTCTCCAGGGATGATGCCTAGCAAACCTTGATCCTTGAACTCTGGGTTGGGAAGTGAGGATGCAACTAGAGAGACTCCTGGATGCCCCCCAGAAGTCAGGAAACAAGGAAAGAAAAAGCTGGGTTTTAGAAGCAGGGTCAAAATGGGGCTGAGCAGGAAACAATTTCCAGGAAGCAATTTTGTAATCCTGACCCCTCCCCTTCCCCTGCCTGGCTTAGGTTCAACCCCTATCAGGAACTGGACAGGGGTGGGGACTTCCCCAGGGTTGGCTCCCCTGCCTCCAGTCCAGGCGGGTATAAGGCCACCTCCCCAGGCCAGGAGAACCCAGAAGGAAATGAGAAGAGCTAGCATGTCCTCCTGGAGCAGACAGCGACCCCAAAGGTAGGTCCCCATGCTACCTGTCCTAGGCAGGTCTGAATGCCAGGTCATGTGGAAATACAGGACATTCCGGCTGACCCACTGAAGTCACAGGGGACAGATACAGTCCGGGAGGCTGGGCCAGATCAACCTGAACTATAGACAGACTGGTGCATGCTCTCTCTCTCTTCTCTCTTCTCTCTCTCTCTCCTCGCTCTCTCTCTCTCTCCTTCTCTCTCTCTCTCTCACACACACACACACACACACACACACACACACACACACACACACACCTGCAGAAGCTCAGGTGGGCATAGGCAGGAGGAAGTCGGGAGAGGCCTCTTGTTAGAGGCCTGGGGCCACAGTGACCAATGCTGTCCAGGTCATGTATGATGGCTGCTGGGCCAGGAAAGCCCTGGAGGAGGAGGGGAAGCCCCAGGCTTCCAAGGGTTATGGTGCTAAGAGTAAACCACCCCTTCCCAAGGCCAAATGCCCACCCTCAGACCAGGACACACTTTTCATGTTTAGAGGCTGCAGTGAATGTGATCTCACCACTGCCCTCCAGCCTGGGCAACTGAGTAAGACCCTGTCTCAAAAACATGAATCTGAACATGGTTCGGTTATCTGTGTCCAGCTCCATCTTCCTCTAGGCACTCAATTGGTCAAGGCTGGACAGAAAGACCCAGAGCAGAGAAGTCTTCATGGAAAAGAGGGCATTTTTGCTGGGGCTTCGCAGGTTGAGTAGGAGTTCACATCAAAACATAGAGTCAGGGAGACCAGGACTGACCCAGAAAACAAGCCAGATCAGAAAAAAATAGCAAGTTGGACTGTGAATAATTAATAGCCCATGGGGGCTAGACTGCCAATGGGGAGTGTATTCATATTATGTGGGAGTTACACTCAGAAACTCAATTGTCCTAGAATTATAATTCTCCCTGCAACAGGGGCCACTCCTGGCAGCTGTTGGGAGTCAAGGTAGAAGCTGGGAGAGGAGGAGGGAGCAACTGCCCTAGTCCAGGTAAGAGATGAGGCATCAGCGGGCAGGCGTGGTGGCTCACATCTGTAATTCCAGCACTTTGGGAGGTCGAGGCAGGTGAATCACGGGATCATGAGATCGAGACCAGGCTGGCCAATGTGGGGAAACTCCTTCTCTACTAAAAATACAAAATTAGCTGGGCGTGGTGGCACGCACCTGTAGTCCCAGCTACTCAGGAGACTGAGGCAGGAGAATCGCTTGAACCTGGGAGGCAGAGGTTGCAGCAAGCTGAGGTCATGCCACTGCACTCCAGCCTGGCGACAGAGGGAGACTCCATCTCAAAAAAAAAAAAAAGAGAGAGATGAGGCGGCATAGTCCAGGCTGGTAGCCGCAGAGATGGGAAGAAGTGGGGAGGTTTGGGGTGTATTTTCGTCTTGCTGGGTGTGTTTTCACTATGGTTTAGTAAGCATCTTCTGTTACTGCCTGCAGCCCAGGGGGCGTTCAGCCCCATCTTTCTAGAACCCTGTTCCTACTGCTGCTGTTGGCGGCCTCAGCCTGGGGGGTCACCCTGAGCCCCAAAGACTGCCAGGTGTTCCACTCAGACAATGGCACCTCCATCTCCTGCCAACCACCTGCCGAAATCCCCAGCCACCTGCCAGCCGACACCGTGTACCTGGCAGTGGAGTTCTTCAACCTGACACACCTGCCAGCTGGCATCCTCCAGGGCGCCTCCAAGCTCCGAGAGTTGCACCTCTCCACTAACGGGCTGGAGGGCCTCTCACCCGAGCTTTTGCAGCCAGTCCCGCAGCTCAGGGTGCTGGATCTCACCCGAAACGCCCTGACCAGGCTGCTCCCGGGCCTCTTCCAGGCCTCAGCCGCCCTGGACACCCTGGTGTTGAAAGAAAACCAGCTGGAGGTCCTGGAGGCCTCGTGGCTGCACGGCCTGAAGGCCCTGGGGCATCTGGATCTGTCTGGGAACCGCCTCCGGAAACTGCCCCCTGGGCTGCTGGCAAACTTCACCCTCCTGCGCACCCTTGACCTTGGGGAGAACCAGCTGGAGACCTTGCCGCCTGACCTTCTGAGGGGTCCTCTGCAATTAGAACGGCTCCATCTAGAAGGCAACAGATTGCAAGTCCTGGAAAAGGACCTCCTCGTGGCCCAGCCGGACCTGCGCTATCTTTTCCTGAACTGCAACAAGCTGGCCAGGGTGGCAGCCGGTGCCTTCCAGGGCCTGCGGCAGCTGGACATGCTGGACCTCTCCAATAACTCGCTGGCCAGCGTGCCCGAGGGGCTCTGGGCATCCCTAGGACAGTCAAATCGGGACCTGCGGGACGGCTTCGACATCTCCAGCAACCCCTGGATCTGTGACCGGAATCTGAGCGACCTCTTGCGTTGGCTGAAGGCCCAAAAAGACAAGATGTTTTCCCCGGGTGACACGCGCTGTGCTGGGCCTGAAGCCGTGAAGGGCCAGCCGCTCCTGGCAGTGGCTGAGTGGGCCCAGTGAGGCCTGGGGCTGGGGTTGAGCGGGGCGGGGGGGTCTGGGAGAACGCTGCAACCCACTTAGCAAATAATCCCGCCTTTTAAAGGTGAGATGTGGGGACCGTCCCTTGTGGCTGGGGCCCCGTTTCACCCACCCGTGCTTCCGAGAACACACAGTGGGCTTCCCAGCCTCCTGACCTGTGCCCAGGGCGTGCCCTCTCTCTGGAATGCCGCTCCCCATTTCTCGCATCTCCCAGCCTCCAGGTTCTCCCAGCCCCCTTGTCCTTCCCTGTGGCTAAGCCCCGGCCACACTGGGGCTGCCTTTCTCTGACTTTGTCTTCCCTAAGTCAGGGGGCTCTCGGAGTGCAGCGTCCAGTGCTGAGTCCCACTTAGCTTGGGCTCAGACCTAAAGGGTTTAATAAATAACTCTTGAACCCTGGACCGGATGAATCGGCTTTCATTGTGTTCCTAGAACCTTCCCAAATCGACTTCCTAGGACTCCAGGGTGACAGCCCAGGGCCTGGGCTGTGGAACACAGTTTCCCTAGTGGGTGGCAATTGGGAACAATGGCCTGTGGCTTCTCCTCTCCCTGCCCCCATCCTGGGACCTCACTGCAGATAAAACCCTGACCATTGCCCGGGTGTCATTTTACCAGTGAATTCCTGCCAGGGCTGCTGTCCCAGGAGAAGGTTTAAGTTGAACCAGATTGCCCGGTCTCCAAACAATTTGCCATGCTGGCCTCAGATCATCTAAGAGGGCACCTGCCCCAGGCAAGGTTGCAGGGGTGGGATGGGGCCGAAAGGATGGGCAGGGTCCTGGGGCCACCTGCTGATACAGCATTGGCCATGTGGGGGCTGCAATCAGATCTGGGGGACCCTGGGACTTGGGGGCATGACCCATTTTCCCAGCTCCCTGAAAAAATGACATGCGCAGTGGCTCATGCCTGTAATGACATCCAGGTGTGGTGGCTCACGCCTGTAATCCCAGCACTCTGGGAGGCCAAGGCTGGTGGATCACTCGAGGTCGGGAGTTCGAGACCAGCCTGGCCAACATGGTGAAACCCCATCTGTACTAAAAATACAAAAATTAGCCTGGTGTGTGGTATGCATGCCTGTAGTCCTAGCTACTTGGGAGACTGAGGCAAGAGAATCGCTTGAAGCTGGGAGGCGGAGGTTGCAGTGAGCCGAGATCGCACCACTGCACTCCAGCCTGAGCAACAAAGTGAGACTCCGTCTCAAAAAAAAAAAAAAAAAAAAAATTGCTGGCTGGGCGATGGCTCACACCTGTAATCCCAGCACTTTGGGAGGCCGAGGCAGGTGTATCATTTGAAGTCAGAAGTTTGAGAGCAGCCTGGCCAACAAGGCAAAACCTCGTCTCTACTAAAAATATAAAAATTAGCCAGGCATAGTGGCACATGCCTGTAATCCCAGCTACTTGGGAGGCTCAGGCAGGAGAATTGTTTGAACCTGGGAGGTGGAGGTTGCAATGAGCCCAGATCGTGCCACTGCACTCCAGATTGGGGCGACAGTGAAACTGTGTCTCAAAAAAAATAATAAAAAAAAAAGATCATGCCGACGTCTGTGGTCATTCCAGGCACAAGAATGAAAGGCAGGGTTCTGGGGTCCAGCAGGGGTGGGTTTGAATAGGGTCCCTCACTTGCTGGGGTGGCCGGGGAAAATGGTTTGTGATCTCTAAGACTCAGCTTGCTCATCTGTAAAATGGGGATCCTAGGGAAAGGGCGGGTCTGCTTCTGGCTTAGTGAAGGGGCAGATTAAGAAATAAAAAAAGGCTGTACAGGTTACATATTATTTTAACCTGTAATCCCAGCAATTTGGGAGGCCGAGGTGGAAGGATCACTTAGGGCTCAGGAGTTCAAGACCTGGTCAACACAGGAATATCCCATCTCTACAAACAGTTAAAAAAAAACAGCTGGGCGTGGTAGCGCGTGCCTGTGGTCGCAGCTACTCAGGAGGCTGAGGCAGTAGGATCACCTGAGCTTGGGAGGGCAAGGCTGCAGTGAGCTATGATCACACCACTCCACTCCAGCCCTGGGCAACCGAGCAAGATCCAGTCTCAAAAATCGGTAAATAATAATAAGAAGAAAGAAAGTCACTGAGGACTTGGCCAAGGTCACTTAGCAAGGCCATGGGGGCTGTGATCGCATGGACTGTCTCCACGGCAACAGCAGTGAGTGACAGGTGGCCAAAGTTAGCCGGGGAAAGTATACTACCTCAATCTTTGGCAAACGCAGAGCACTGGGCGAGCCCACGGGGAGGGCGAGGGGGAGGGCGAGGGCGAGGGCGAGGGCGAGGGCGAGGGCGAGGGAAACCTGGCGCCACGCCCCCCCGGGCACGCGCCCGGGCACGCCCCCGCAGGGCATCTCCCCATTGGTCAGTTCCCGGAGGCCCCACCCACCCGAGCAGCTATAAGATGGGCGGGGCCGGCGGGGGGCGGAGACTTGGGCTTGGGGTCGCCGGAGACACCTGGGGTCTGAAGCCGCACGCGCCCAGGTGAGTGCCCTGAAGGCAGCGTCCAGGAGCGCCCCCGGACTCAGGAGGGGAGCTCCGGATAGGGTGGTTCGGCGAAGGTCCGGCGGCGTGGGACGGGTACGACGGGCCAGAGCAGGTGGCTGGGACCCTTGGCACAATTGGCCGAAGCCCAGGACCCAGTTGGGCGGGGACCAGGCCTCAGAGGGCGCGGGGTGGCAACCCGCAGGCGGCAAGTCTAAGGCCTGTGGTCGAGTTCCCCCCCCTCCACTCTAGCTGGCTGAGTGACCTTGGGCCCAGCATGGACCTGCTGCGTGCCTCAGTTTCCCTGCCTGTCAAATAAGCTGTGAGTGGTCTAGGAAACTCGACCCTTGTCTGGGGTGCTTGTGCAGTTCTGGGCCCAGGCGGGGGCCGCAGGAGTAGCAGGGGTCTCCCCCATCTTACAGAAGAGAAAACAGCCCAGAGAGGTGGAGGTGCTTGCCAAAAATCACACAGCAGGCCAGGTGCAGTGGAGCCTGTAATCCCAGCACTTTGGGAGGCCGAGTCGGGCGGATCACTTGAGCCCAGGAGTTTGAGACCAGCCTGGGCAACATGGCGAAACCCCAGTTTTACTAACAATAGAAAAATTAGCCGGTGTGGTGGCACCTGCGTAATCCCAGGTACTCGGGAGGCTGATGAAGGAAAATCACTTGAACCTGGGAGGCGGAGGTTGCAGTGAGCTTAGATTGTGCCACTGCACTCCAGCCTAGGCAACAGAGAGAGATTCTGTCTTTAAAAAGATAATAAATAGCCGGGCGCGGTGGCTCACGCCTGTAATCCCAGCACTTTGGGAGGCCAAGGCAGGCAGATCACCTGAGGTCGGGAGTTCGAGACCAGGCTGACCAACATGGAGAAACCCTGTCTCTACTAAAACAAAAAATACAAAATTAGCTGGATGAGGTGGTGCACACCTGTTAACCCCAGCCACTCAGGAGCCCGAGGCAGGAGAATCACTTGAACCCAGGAGGCAAAGGTTGCAGTGAGCCGAGATTGCGCCATTGCACGCCAGCCTGGGCAACAAGATCGAAACTCCATCTAAAAAAAGAAGATAATAAAAATCACACAGCAGTTAATGGTAGGATTCAAACCCAGGTCGTTCTCACCCCAAAACCATGCTTTGAGTCACTCCAGCAACCCCACCTTGCCCGAGGCTCATTACTGTACACCTTTTGTGTACAGAGCCCTGGACACGCAGAACACCCCATTATGCAAATGAAGAAACTGAGTCCCCAAGAGGTTTGAGACTTGCTCGAGTCACAGAGCCCAATTTGACAGGGTCCGAGGCCTGGGCAGGTGCCCCTTACTCCATCCTGCCCCGCAGGGTGACCCTGTTTGCAGCACGATGTCCGAAGATGAGGCGGCTCAGATCCCCAGACCCAGCGTGTGGGAGCAGGACCAGCAGGTGAGGGCTGCCCCTCTGAGGAGCGGGGACACAAGGAATCCTGGGGGACAGTCCCTTCTAGGAGCGTTGCAGGTCAGGTATCCCACTCCACTCCTCTCCTTGCTGGGAAAACCTGACTCATAAAATTTGGACCATGGAGGGGGGATGGGGCACTTCCTGGAGGGGGCTTCATGAGACCCCGGGACGGGAGTGTGTCTGAAAGACACCCAGCCAGCTTCTGCGGCCCCCACCCATCCATGGGTCTCCACCTGCATCCTCCTGTCTGCACGTCCACCATCATGGCGCCGTCGATAACACAGTAATAATAGATCAGCAATCACTGTATCAGCCACAGTTCCAAGAGTTTCACGTATATTGGCTCCTTGAACACCCCATCACAACCCTAAAAATGCATTTCAGGGCTGGGCACAGTGGCTCATGCCTGTAATCCCAGCATCTTGGGAGGCCGAGGTGGGTGGATCACCTGAGGTCAGGAGTTCGAGACCAGTCTGGCCAACAGAGTGAAACCCTGTCTCTACTAAAAATTTTTTAATTAGCCAGGCATGGTGGTGTGCGCCTGTAATCCCAGCTTCTCTGGAGGCTGAGGCAGGAGAACCGTGTAAACCCGGGAGGTTGCGGTGAGCCGAGCTCACACTCTGGCTCTCCAGCCCAGGCGACAGTGCAAGACTCTGTTTAAAAAATAAAACGCGTTTCATAGTAGGGGAAACCAAGGCATAGAAGGGTTCGGTTGCTTGCCCAGGTTGATATGTTTGGAGGTGACTGAAGCAGAAGTGAATGGAGGTCACTGTGCTCCAGGGGAGATGCTCTGAAACCCCAGACTCTAATGACCTTCCTCGAGCCAGACAGATAATAGTCGACCCTTTAACTCGGGTTTGAAGCGTTCAGGTCTGGCCGGGCGTGGTGGCTCATGCCTGTAATCCCAGCACTCTGGGAGGCCAAGGTGGGCAGATCACCTGAGGTCAGGAGTTCAAGACCAGCCTGGCCAACGTGGTGAAACAGTCTGTACCTAAAATACAAAAATTAGCTGGCTATGGTGGCGGGGGCGTGTAATCCCAGCTACTCCGGAGACTGAGGCAGGAGAATCGCTTGAACCTGGAAGGCAGGGGTTGCGGTGAGCCAAGATCGTGCCATTGCACTCCAGCCTGGGTAACAAGAACAAGACTCCATCTGAAAAAAAAAAAAAAAAAAAATTAGCCAGACATGGTGGTGGGCACCTGTCATCTCAGCTACACAGGACGCTGAGGCAGGAGAATCTCTTGATCCCAGGAGGCAGAGGTATGCAGACTGTTTCTCTGACCAAATGCAGATCAAAAAATATACAGTATTTGGCCAGGTGCAGTGGCTCATGCCTATAATCCCAGCATATTAGGAGGCTGAGGGGAGAGGATCACTTGAGCCAGGAGTTCAAGACCAGCTTGGGCAACCTAGCAAGACCACATCTCTATAAAATAAAATTAGCTGGGCATGGTGGTGTGCATCTGGAGTTCCAGCTACTCAGAGGCTGAGGCGGGACGACTGCTCGAGCCTGGGAGGTTGAGATTGCAGTCAGCTGTGCTTGAGTCATTGCGCTCCAGCCTGGGCAACTGAGCAGCAGCTGGTCTCTATTGAAGAAAAACTGTGGCCAGGTGCGGTCTCACACCTATTATCCCAGCACTTTGGGAGGCCGAGGTGGGTGGATCACCAGAGGTCAGGAGTTAGAGACCAGCCTGAGCAACATGGTGAAACCCCATCTCTACTAAAATACAAAAAAAAAAAAAAAAAAAAAGGCTAGGTATGGTGGCAGGCACCTGTATAATCCCAGCTACTCAGGAGGCTGAGGCAGGAGAATTGCTTGAAACCAGGAGGTGGAGGTTGCAGTGAGCCGAGAGCACGCCACTGCCCTCCAGCCTGGGCAACAAGAGCGAAACCCCATCTCAAAGAAAAAAGAAAAATTGCAATGCTCCTTGTACTCCATGGGAAGAGGCCCCTGTGAGCGCAGGACCCATGACATTCTCACACCCACATGCCTCCACTTCCTCTACGTGGGGAGGTGCTCAGCCCTCTATCCTCCCTCTCCCATCCCTCGTCCTGGCCCAGAGAGGGGAAGTGGGCTGAGGTGCGTCTGGGGCCCCACTTCCCCCAGGGCCCCCCTGATGCTGACCCTTCCCACAGAACGTGGTGCAGCGCGTGGCGGCTCTACCCCTGGTCAGGGCCACGTGCACTGCGGTCTGCGACGCTTACAGCTCGGCCAAGGACAGGCATCCGCTGCTGGGGTCCGCCTGCCGCCTGGCTGAGCAGTGTGTCTGTGGCCTGACCACCCGTGCCCTGGACCACGCCCAGCCGCTGCTCGAGCACCTGCAGCCCCAGCGTGAGTGCCCCTGCCCGTGTGTCCCTGGGAGCCGTGGCTTGTCCCCGTGTCCCGTCCACCTTGGTCTATCTGCATGACGTTCCTGGTGTCATCCTCGGCCTAGCCACCTGTCCCATGGCCGTTCACCTCTCCTCAATCTCTTATGTCCTCTTTAATCTTAGCACCAGCTGGGCGTGGTGGCCTATGCCTATGATCCCAGCACTTTGGGAGGTCAAGGTAGGAGGATTGCTTGAGGCCAGGAGTTCAAGACCAGCCTGGGCAACATAGCAAGACCCATTATCTCAAAAAAAAAAAAAAAAAAAAAAAAAAACTTTTTTTTTTTTTTTTTGAGATGGAGTTTCGCTCTTGTTACCCAGGCTGGAGTACAATGGCACAATCTCGGCTCACCGCAACCTCCGCCTCCTGGGTTCAGGCATTTCTCCTGCCTCAGCCTCCTGAGTAGCTGGGATTACAGGCACGCGCCACCATGCCCAGCTAATTTTTTGTATTTTTAGTAGAAACGGGGATTCACCATGTTGACCAGGATGGTCTCGATCTCTTGACCTTGTGATCCACCCGCCTCGGCCTCCCAAAGTGCTGGGATTATAGGCGTGAGCCACCGCGCCCGGCAAAAAAAAAAAAACTTAAAAAAAAAAAAAAAAATCTGGCCAGGTGTGGTGGCTCATGCCTGTAATCCCAGCACTTTGGGAGGCCGAGGCGGGCGAATCACGAGGTCAGGAGTTCAAGACCAGCCTGTGGCCAATATGGTGAAACCCCATCTCTATTAAAAATACAAAAATTACCAGGGCGTGGTGGCATGCGCCTGTAGTCCCAGCTACTGGGGAGGCTGAGGCAGGAGAATCACTTGAACCCGGGAGGCGGAGGTGCAGTGAGCCAAGATTATGCCACTGCACTCCAGCCTGTACGACAGTGAGACGCCATCTCAAAAAAAAAAAAAATTTGATCCCCTGCCAGGCGCAGTGGTTCATGCCTGTAATCCCAACACTTTGAGAGGCAGAGGCAGGCAGATCACTTGAGGTCAGGAGTTCAAGACCAGCCTGGCCAACATGGTGAAACCCCTTCTCTACTAAAAATACAAAAAATTAGCTGGGTATGGTGGCGTGTGCCTGTAATCCCAGCTACACAGGAGGCTGAGGCAGGAGAATGGCTTGAACCTGGGAGGCGGAGGTTGCAGTGAGCCAAGATCGAGCCACTGCACTCCAGCCTGGGCAACAAGAGTGAAACTCCATCTCAAAAAGTAAATAAATGTGACCCCCAGGCCCTCTTCCCTTCCTTACCTGTTTACTGGTGGTGCTCCTCCTCTCGTCCCCATTCCGTCTCTCTGCCTGTCTTCCCTCAACTGTTGGCCCGACGTGCCTTGGGTCCATTTGTGCCTCCAGCCTCCCTCCCCTCTGTGCCTGCCTCTGCCTGTCCTGACCCCGCAGCCTCAGCCTTGCAGTTCTCACATCTCTGGACCCCTGAGCTGATGACAAGCGGGGGACAAAAGGACCCTTGGTTTCTAGTCTGGTCCAGGAAGAAGGTCACCTGATGGTCCCAGCCTAGCACCTCCTCACCTCCCTCTCAGCCAGCTTCTGTGACCTTGAGTCTGTCCACTGGGCCATCTGAGCTGGGCAGGGCTGAAAAGTCACCTTGGTGCTGGGAGAACGGGGTGGGTGTCAGGGCCCAGGCAGGAGGGCAAAGGAGGCAGCGCCCAAGCCAGCGGCACACTCACACCCGCAGGGCCCCAGTCTCACCTAGGGAGGCAGCCAGGTCCCCTGTGGTCTCAGCCTCCTCCTCATCTCCCTCTCCTACAGTCTCTCTCTGGGAGCTACAGGTAACTGTCCCAACATCTTAGTGGCTTCTTGGTGTAAGGCCTCAAGCGTGTCGGTGTCCTCCCCATCCTTCTGTGGTGTGTCTCCCTGTCTCCTTCCTTCTCTGTCTCTGCTTCTGTCTCTAGCACTCCCCTACAACTCTCACTGTGTCCCTATCTCCGTCTGCGTCTCCCCGAGTCTCACTCTCTGCCTGTCTCCCTTCAGTGGCCACTGTGAACAGTCTCGCCTGCAGGGGCCTGGACAAACTGGAGGAGAAGCTTCCCTTTCTCCAGCAACCTTCGGAGACGGTACCCTGGCTGACTGGACGTGGGGACCTCCGGGGCGGCAGGCCAGAGGAGAGGCGGGAGGGAGGGCGGGATGGTGCCGGCCAGGCTTTCGGTGAACTCGAGAAAAAACAGCCAGGTTAAGATAATTGCAACCTGCATATACAGTGTCAGTAAGGGCAGGTAACGCCCTCAACACCCTCTGTGAGGGAAGGGTTTTATCACCCATTTTATAGGGGAAACTGAGGCACAGAGCTAGGATCTTCGAGTCCCGGCCTCAGGGAACTGGAGTGGCAGAAATGGAGCTGGAGTCCTTGGTGCTTGGAGTGGGGGCCCTTCCTTCCAGGTGGTGACCTCAGCCAAGGACGCGGTGACCAGCGGTGTCACGGGCGTGGTGGACCTGGCCCGGCGCGGCCGGCGCTGGAGCGTGGAGCTGAAGCGCTCCGTGAGCCACGCCATGGATGTCATGCTGGAAAAATCCGAGGAGCTGGTGGATCACTTCCTGCCCATGACGGAGGAGGAGCTGGGTGAGGACGACACCCTCGACCCTAACCCCCGAGTCCTCCTGCCCCAGCCCCCATGCCCCCGTGGTACAGATCAGAGAGGTGTGAGACTCACCCAAGGACACACAGCAGATAAGCAGGAAACAGGACTGGAAACCAGGCCCCCAACCTGCATCCCACTGGGAGTCAGAATACCCAGACCCTAAGGAAACAGAGTTTTTAGATTTGAGGTCTCAAACTTGTGGCCCCCACAAACGCTCGTGCAATGTGTTTTAAATATTATCATTCTTCCCATGTATGTAACAGTCAGATTTTAGCTGGGCACGGCGGCTCACGCCTATAATCCCAGCACTTTGGGAGGCTGCGGCGGGCGGATCACCTGAGGTTGGGAGCTTGGGACCAGCCTGACCAACATAGAGAAACCCTGTCTCTACTAAAAAATACGAAATTAGCCGGGTGTGGTGGCACTTGCCTGTTATCTTAATACTTTGAAAGGCACAAGCCGTGGGATTGCCTGAGCTCAGGAGTTCAAGACCAGCCTGGGCAACACGGGGAAACCCTGTCTTTACTAAATACAAAAAGTATGAGCCAGGTGTGGCGGTGCGCGCCTATTGTCCCAGCTACTCGGGAGGCTGAGGCAGGAGAATTGCTTGAACCCGGGAGGTGGAAGTTGAGGTGAGCAGCTGAGATTACAGGTATGCGCCCCCGTGCCTGGCTAGTTTTGTATTTTTAGGAGAAACAGGGTTTCTCCATGTTGGTCAGGCTGGTCTTGAACTCCCGACCTCAGGCGATCCACCCACCTCACCATTCCAAAGATCTGGGATTACAGATGTGAGTCACCACACCTGGCCAATTCTTGTGTATTTAGTAGAGACAGGGTTTTGCATGTTGGCCAGGCTGGTCTTGAACTCCTGACCTCAGGTGATCCACCTGCCTTGGCCTCCCAAAGTGCTGGTATTACAGGCATGAGCCACCTTGCCCAGCCAGCTATTTTTTATTTTTCAATCCTTTTTTTAATTTTAATTTTTTTTGAGACAGGGTCTTGCTCTGTTGCCCAGGCTACAGGGCAGTTGTGTGATCCTAGCTCACTGCAGCCTTCAATTCCTATGCTCAAGTGATCCTCCTGTCTCGGCCTCTCAAACAGCTGGGACTGTAGGCATGCGCCACCATGTCCAGCCCTGGCTAATTTCCATATTTATCTTTTAGAGACGGGGACTTGCTGTATTGCCCAAGCTGGTCTCAAAGCAACCCTCCCTGGGCTCAAGCAGCCCTCCCATCTCAGCCTCCCGAAGTGGTGGGATTACAGGTTCATGCCACTGCACCCAACCTATATTCTTAAAAGGCCGCTGAAAAGAGTGTTTAAGAGGCCGGGCATGGTGGCTCACGCCTGTAATCCCAGCACTTTCGGAGGCCGAGGCGGGTTCAAGACCAGCCTGGCCAACATGGTGAAACCTGGTTTCTACTAAAAATGCAAAACTTAGCTGGGCGTGGTGGTGTGCACCTGTGGTCCCAGCTAATCAGGAGGCTGAGGTTGCAGTGAACTGGGATCATGCCGCTGCACTCCAGCCTGGGGGACAGAGTGAGATGCCATCTCAAAAAAAAAAAAAAAAAGAGGCCGGGCACGGTGGCTCACGCCTGTAATCCCAGCACTTTGGGAGGCCGAGGCGGGTGGACCACGAGGTCAAGAGATCGAGACCATCCTGGTCAACATGGTGAAACCCTGTCTCTACTAAAAATACAAAAAATTAGCTGGGCATGGTGGCGCGTGCCTGTAATCCCAGCTACTCAGGAGGCTGAGGCAGGAGAATTGCCTGAACCCAGGAGGCAGAGGTTGCGGTGAGCCAAGATCGCACCATTGCACTCCAGCCTGGGTAACAAGAGCGAAACTCCGTCTCAAAAAAAAAAAAAAGAAAAGAAAAGAAAATGGTTAAGCAGTTTGGGGCCAATGTGCCATGTGCCTGGGTTCCAATCCGGGTTTGCTGCTTGTACCCTGTGGTACCCTGCTTCTCCTTGCCTCAGTTTCCCTCCTGTGTAGAAGGCACCTATACCTTAGTGTTTGGGGAAGACCAAATGGGTTGATGTCAGTCGAGAGGAGCGGTGAATTTGGGAAACTGGCTTCTGGACCTGGAGGTGGGCGAGCAGATATGGAGGGGGTGGGCCATGCTGACCCTGCTCTGTCCCCCGCATCCTGTCCTCCGCATCCTGTCCTCCAGCGGCACTGGCGGCTGAGGCTGAGGGCCCAGAAGTGGGATCGGTGGAGAATCAGAGGAGACAGCAGGGCTATTTTGTGCGGCTTGGCTCGCTGTCAGCGCGGATCCGCCACCTGGCCTACGAGCACTCACTGGGGAAACTGAGGCAGAGCAAACACCGTGCCCAGGACACACTGGCCCAGCTGCAGGAGACTCTGGAGCTGGTGAGAGCCCACTACCTGCCCCTGCTACCGGATGTAAGCCAATCAGTATAGACTGAGCGCCAGCTGAATACCTGATCCCGTGCTAGCCTGATGGGGGAGGCGGAGCTGGGCGCAGCTATCTCTGGCTGCATGTGTTCAGGGCTGGGGGACCCGGGCCTGAAGGAGCCCATAGGTGTCATGGCTCTGCCTGGGGAGTCAGGGAGGGGTTTTATGGAAGAGGGGAAGGAGGAGCTGAAATTTATAGCAAGTTAGGGTAGGTCAGAAGAAAGCCTTCCAGCTGGGCGTGGTGGCTCACGCCTGTAATCTCAGCACTTAGGGAGGCTGAAGTGGATGGATCACGAGGTCAGGAGTTTGAGACCAGCCTGACCAACATGGCAAAACCCCATCTCTACTGAAAACACAAAATTAGCCAGGCGTGGTGGCATACGCCTGTAATCCCAGCTCCTCGAGAGGCTGAGGCAGGAGAATTGCTTGAACCCGGGAGGCAGAGGTTGTGGTGAGCCAAGATCGTGCCATTGTACTCCAGCCTGGGCAACAAGAGCAAAACTCTGCTTTAAAAACAACAACAAAAAAAAAACCCATCCTCTTCCAGTGCCCTCCTCATTGTCAGAATCCTCCCATCACCGCAGCAGCCACCAGAGGGCACCTGTGAACCTCTGAGTCAGGTCTATCCCTCCTCTGCCCACAACCCTCTATGGCTCCCACCTCCCTTGGGGTCCAAGTCCAAGCCCTTCTCATATCTCTGCACGACCTGCTTCTGTCTCCTCAATGCTTACTCAGGCCAGATCCAGACTAGGGTTGGTCCTGGGCCCATCCCCACTCAGATCCCGCAGCCCTGAAGACTGTCCACCCTCTCTGTCCTTGCAGATAGACCACATGCAGTGCGGGGTGACCCCCACCACCCCGGCCCGCCCCGGAAAGGTGCATGAGCTGTGGGGGGACTGGAGCCAGTGCCCTCCGGAGAACGGCCGCCGAAGCCAGGTGAGACTTTCAGGGTGCCAGGTGAGGTGGTGTCTGCCACCAGGCTGCGGAGGGAGGGGGGAGTGAGGAGTTATGGGTCAGCCCAGTGCTGCCAGGAACCCAGCTATCTCAAACCAAGTGCTGAGCTCAGATACTTGGGGTGTCCATGGGGGGAAACTGAGGCAGGGTTAAGTCCCATTGTGTGTGTTTGTTTTTTTGAGACAGAGTCTTGCTCTTGTTGCCCAGGCTGGAGTGCAATGGCGTGATCGTGCGTCACTGCAACCTCCACCGCCTGGGTTCAAGCGATTCTCCTGCATCAACCTCCCAAATAGCTGGGATTACAGGAATGTGCCACCACACCCAGTTAATTTTTTTTTTTTTTTTTTTGGTATTTTTAGTTAGAGGTGGGGTTTCACTATGTTGGCCAGGCTGGTCTTGAACTCCTGACCTCATGATCCACCTGCCTCGGCCTCCCAAAGTGCTGGGATTACAGGAGTGAGCCACCTCGCCCGGCCTATTTTATTTATTTTTGAGATGGAGTTTTGCTCTTGTCGTCCAGGCTGGAGTGTAGTGGCACGATCTTGGCTCACTGAACCCTCCGCCTACTGTGTTTGAGTGATTCTCCTGCCTCAGCCTCCCAAGTACCTGAGATCACAGGCATATACCACCACATCCAGCTAATTTTTGTTTTTTTGGTAGTGGTGGGGGTTCACCATGTTGGCCAGGCGGGTCTCGAACTCCTGCCCTCAGGTGATCCACCTCGCCTTCCAAAGTGCTGGGATCACAGGTGTGAGCCACTGTGCCCGGCCCCATTCTATGTTTATGAGGGAGACCAAGGTAGAGCTGGGTCACATTCTGTGTCTATGGGGGACAGGACCATGAGGTCTATAAGACAGGTTGACAGTCCCACTGTGGGTCTATCGGGGAAACCGAGGCAGGACAGTAGTCCTGTTGGGCGTCCGTCAGGGAAACTGAGGTCCCCACCCCCTGCAGGCAGAGCTGGAGACGCTGGTGCTGTCCCGCAGCCTGACCCAGGAGCTTCAGGGCACGGTAGAGGCACTGGAATTCAGCGTGCGGGGCCTGCCCCCCAGTGCCCAGGAGAAGGTGGCCGAGGTGCGGCGCAGTGTGGACGCCCTGCAGACCGCCTTCGCCGATGCCCGCTGCTTCGGGGATGTGCCAGCGGCCGCGCTGGCCGAGGGCCGGGGTCGTGTGGCTCGGGCGCACGCCTGTGTGGACGAGCTGCTGGAGCTGGTGGTGCAGGCTGTGCCGTTGCCCTGGCTGGTGGGACCCTTCGCGCCCATCCTTGTGGAGCGATCCGAGCCCCTGCTGGACCTGGAGGCCCAGGTGGATGAGGTCATCGGGGGCCCTGACCCCCGCTGGGCGCACCTGGACTGGCCGGCCCAGCAGAGAGCCTGGGAGGCCCAGCATGGGGATGGGGACAGGGACAGGGTGGGCATCGCCAGGGACATTTGCGAGCAGGAGCCTGAGACCCCCAGCTGCCCGGTCAAGCACACCCTGATGCCGGAACTGGACTTCTGACCCATGGGCCAGTGGGAAGGCCACCTGCACGCCAAGATCGCTGCTGTCCCCTGATGGCCACGTGTAAGCACGAGGCCTTGGCCTTGACCCGTCTGCAGAATAGGGCTGGATTCAGGATCCCCACCACCTTCTTCGTATTGGACTCTCCCATTATTTCCTTGGGCACATGGACAGAGTCCCAGGAAAAGCAGGGCCTTGAACCCAGTTCAGGCCAACTTGAGGCACGAGCTGGGCTATTCACCTGGGTCCTCCTCCCTGGCTCCATGAAGCTCATCAAAACCTCTCCAAGAGGCCGGGCGCAGTGGGTCACGCCTGTCACCCCAGCACTTTGGGAGGCTGAGGCACGCAGATCATCTGAGGTCAGGAGTTTGAGACCAGCCTGGCCAACATGGTAAAACCCCGTCTCTACTAAAAATACAAAAAAAAAAAAAAAATTAGCCGGGTGTGGTGGTGCGCACCTGTAGTCCCAGTTAATTGTGAGGCTGAGGTAGGAGAATCACTTGAACCCGGGAGACAGAGGTTGCAGTGAGCAGAGATTACGCCACTGCACTCCAGCCTGGGTAACAGAGCGAGACCCCGTCTAAAAAAAAAAAAAACTCCCCAAGAAACGTGCATTTTGCCCAACGCCTTCTGTTCAGGGCCTTGAGAAGTGGGCCCTGACTGGGTGTGGTGGCTCACGCCTGTAATCACAGCGCTCTGGGAGGCCGAGACGGAAGGATCGCTTGAGCTCAGGAGTTGCAGGCTGTGGTGAGTCATGATCCTGCCTCTTCACTCCAGCCTGGATGACAGCGCAAGACCCTGTCTCAAGAAAAAAATTTTTTTAAAAATACTCTCCAAGGAAACGCACATTTTGCCCTATTTGGAACGTTGAAAAGTGAGCCCCCCTCCTCCCCTAGTTTTTATATCCTGGACAGATGGGTCCCCCAGAGATGCCGGTGGGCTGTGTTGCTCAGCCCGCCACACCCACTTGCTTTGCTATTTGGGATTTGCCCCTGAATAAAGGTGCTTTCTGATGTTCAAAGGCCCATGCGTGTGTTCCGGCCAGGGTGGGTCTCAGTCCCACGGGGCTGGGGGCCACGGAGGTGTGTCACTGCAGAGACATGGAGAAGGGGGTGTGCGGAGCCAGGGTGCAAGATGTGGAGTGCTGCCTCTCTGACCTGCCTGTCGTCCTGTCTGGGATCCGCTGTTACTGCTCAGCCCACGTGGGGTAAGCGCTGCTGCTTAAAATTAGCCGGGCACCACGGCTCACACCTGTAATCCCAGCACTTTGGGAGGCGGAGGTGGAGGCGGAGGCGGAAGGATTGCTTTTGTTCTGTTTTGTTTTGAGATGGAGCCTTGCTCTGTCACCAGGCTGGAGTGCTGTGGCGTGATCTCGGCTCACTGCAACCTCTGCCTCCCGGGTTCAAGCGAGTCTTCTACCTCAGCCTCCCCAGTAGATGGGACTACAGGCGTGCGCCGCCATGCCCAGCTGATCTTTGTATTTTTAGTAGAGACAGGGTTTCACCATGTTAGCCAAGTTGGTACCACTGCACTCCAGCCTGGGCAACAGAGTGAGATCCTGTCTGTAAAAATAAACAAGAGCATTGCCCCTTCAGTCTCACGGAAGTCGTTCTCATCTTGGTACAGGTGAATTTCATGGAAATTGCAGGGAGCAGGACAGGAGGGGAAGGAGTCAGATGGGGCAGCTCTCTACCTACCTCCCCAGTCCAGCAGGAGCTGGTCTTGCTGTGGTCTCTCCAGCTGTGCTGGCTGGGATGGGAAGACGGGCAGGGCAAGGGCCACGGGCTAGTCTCAGGGGGCCCCTCCTGTCCTCTGACCGCATTTCTGGCTGCTGCTGAGATTCCCCCAGGGCTGGGTGAGGTGATGGGAAACCACAGTGTAGTGTGGTGTGAGGTCAGGGTGGCCCCTTGCTTCCCTGGGACCTGGTCCAGAGGGTGGCTCTGGGATCCCCGACCACTTCCACCAGCCAAAGCCACTTCCCTGCTCCTGTTCCGGAACCTCCCATAGCTCCCCCGCTGCCCACAGACCAAGCTCTTCACCCTCCAGCTTCTTCCTCCAACTTGGACTGTATAGTTGGCTCTGATCCCATAGAAGTGAGCACTTTCCCACCTCCGGGCCTTTGCTGAGGCTATGCAGCCACCTGGAATGCCCTTGCCACCCTCCCATCCGTTCCCTGGACAGGTCTCATGCATCCTCAAGGCCCAGCCCCAATGCCGCTGCCTCCAGGAGGCCTTCCCGGACTCCATCCCAGCCGGATACCTCCCTCCTCCAGTCCTGCACTGGACAACTTCTCAAGGTTTCTTGCCCTTTCCACCTTGACTTGCAGCCACAGGCAGCCTTGCCCTCTCTTCCCACACGAGGCTGGGGGCTCCTGGAGGGCTAGGCCAGTTGAAGATGATCACAACAGCACAGGGACAGGCATTTTGGCAGACGGAACAGCTTAAGGAAAGGCACAGCAGTAGGGAAATGAGCTTCACTGGAGCAGAGGTGAGGAAAAGAGCTCAACCCAAAGCGCTGGGATTTTTTTTTTTTTTTTTTTTTTTTTTTTTTTTTTTTTTCTTGGGACATGGAGTTTTGCTCTGTCACCCAGGCTGGAGTGCAATGGTGCAATCTCGGCTCACTGCAACCTCCACCTCCCGGGTTCAAGCGATTCTCCTGCCTCAGCCTCCCAAGTAGCTGGGGTTACAGGTGTCTGCCACCACACCCAGATACTTTTGGTATTTTTAGTAGAGACGGGTTTTGCCATGTTGGCCAGGCTGGTCTCAAACTCCTAACCTCAGGTGATCCACCTGCCTCGGCCTCCCAAAAGTGCTGGGATTACAGATGTAAGCCATTTTGCCCAGGCCAATAATTCAATTTTTATTTAAAAATATTTTTGGGGACTGGGCGCAGTGGCTCATGCCTGTAATCCCAGCACTGTGGGAGGCTGAGGCAGGCGGATCACCTGAGGTTGGGGGTTCAGACCAGCCTGACCAACATGGAGAAACTGTCTCTCTTCTTTTTTTTTTTTTATTTTTATTTTTAAAGACCGGGTTTCACCATGTTGGTCAGGCTGGTCTTGAACTCCCGACCTCAGGTGATCCGCCCGCCTCGGTTTCCAAAGTGCTTGGATTACAGGCATGAGCCACCACACCCGGCCTCCCTGTCTCTAATAAAAATACAAAATTAGCTGGGTGTAGGGGTGCATGCCTGTAGTTCCATATACTTGGGAGGCTGAGGCAGGAGAATCACTTAAACCCAGGAGGCAGAGGTTGCAGTGAGCTGAGATCGCACCATTGCACTCAGCCTGGGCAACGAGAGCAAAACTCTGTCTCAGAAAAAACACATAAATTTTGTAGATATGGGGTTTCACTATGTTGCCCAGGCTGGTCTCAAACTCCTAGGCTCAAGCCAGTCCTGCCTCCACCTCCTAAATGCTGGGATTACAGGATGAGCCACAGCACCTGGCCTGAGGTATGTAGTTTTTAATGGGAGAGGGGATCCAGGAAGGCCTCTCTGAGGAGATGCTATCTGAGGAATGATCTGGAAGGAGGTGAGGGAAGTCGGGAAGGGTGCTGGAGGCAAAGGCAACCACCCACAGGAAGCCCTGGGGCGGCGTGAGGGGCTCAGCAGGCACAGTCACGTGTGTTTTCGAGGGACTCCTCCGTCCTGGCATGTTGCAGGAACTGTGAAGAGCCCTGTGTGGCTGGAGCAGAGTAAGGAGGGGAAAGAGGGCAGGGTGGAGAGGGGGCGAGGCAGGGGATACAGGGCCTAGCAGGCTGCAGGGAGGGGACTTGGGCTTCCACCCTGGGAAGGTGGGAGCCACAGAGGGTGGTAGGCAGAGGAGCGGCAGGTCCTGGCTGGGATGTTAATGATCACTTTTCTTTTTTTCCTCCCCACACACTGGGCTGTGGCCACCCTTTGGGAGGGGGAGGGGCACCCAGAGCTTTCCCAGCCACCCTCGGAGAGCACCGGTTGGGAGGAGAGGCTGGGGGACAACCCCTCTTCTGTTCCCCCACTGTTTGGCAAACACGGTATCGGCTCCAAGGAGACGGATGGCCTGGGAATCATCAGATCTGTGGCTGGACCCTCCCTCCCTCCCAGCCTGGTGCCCAGAGTCACCAATGGGATGTGCCCTCTCACCCCCAATAGCACAGGGCTAGGAACCCTGTCTCAGGGGCAGGCAGGAGGGGGATACAGCCCAGGGTGGGCGTCACGGCCATTCCTCTGCCCGCCCACCCACAGTCAGGCCAGCACATAGGTTGACTTTGGCATGCAGGTTCCGAGTCTGGGTCTGAATCCAGTCTTCACCATTTACTAGCACAGGGCACCTTCTCCAGGAAGCCTCCCTGGGTTGTCCCAAGCCCCCCAGGATGGGTTTCCACTCCCAGGGTGCCCCCCAGCTCAGCTGTTGCTCCATCTTGGTCTGCATTTTGGTCCAAGTCCCTTTCGGAGAGTGACGGGTTCCCCTCCACACTGAGGACACCCCGTTTCTTGCCAAGACCCCGTGACCCCGCTTCTGCCTGGGTAGTGCGAAGGTAGCGTTTGTTCAGTCCACGACCTCATCTCGGGCTCATAACCCCTCTCTGTTGCTCCGTTGAACCAAACATGTATTAAGCACTGAATGTATGCTGGGCACTATTCAAGATGTGGGGCAGAGGACACCGTATGGGAACCTGGGGGGAAGTGTTCCAGGCAAAGGGCACGGCCCACGTGGAGGCCCTGAGGCAGATCCATGCCAGGTGTGCTGGAGGCATGGCGAGGAGGCCGGTGTGGCTGGGATGAAGTGACAGGAGGAGGAACCTGGGGGAGACGAGAATGGGGAGGAAGCTGGATGTTACGGGACACGGTGCAGAGTACAAGAGGAAACTGAGGCACAAAGATGGTAATCAGCCGGGTCATCCTGGCATAGCAGGAATCTGAACTACACCCACCTCGTGGATGGAAGTGGAGGCCAGACGACACACAGGCAGTCCCTCGGGGGCCCAGGAAGGGAGCCCAGCTGGCCCGTGAGTCACTCAGCCTGGTACAAGTCATGGGCAGGGAACAGGGGAAAGGTGCTGGGCCCAGGGCCCATGCTGGGCTGGGCAGGTGGCCACGTGACCACCCAGGCCACCTCCCCCGGGCCCATTGGCTGCCTGCCCCTGCCGGCTGGGCCTGCGCCTGCCCCGGACCCTATAAGGCCAGGGAGCTGAGGGTAGAGCCAGCTGCCAGCCGGGCCGGTCCGTCCTCTGTGGGACCCTGAGCAGTCCAGGTGAGCGGGGCTGCAGCTGCCTCAGTGACACCAGGTTGAGGCCAGGCCTGCAGGTAGGTGTCGGGGCTGCTCAGGCTCTTGGCGGGGAGTGGGTGTGGGACGGAAGGCATGGGAACCGCAATTCACGCACCTTCTCTGCCCCCTTTCAGCTTCTCACGCTCTCACTATGTCTGCTCCGGATGAAGGGAGCCGGGATCCCCCCAAACGCAAGGGCAAGGTAAAGAGAAGAAAGTGGGGGCAGATTCCTGCTGCGGCTCAGAGATGCCCCAGAGCCCAGGACGGCAACCTCCACAGTCCTGGGGGCTCCATTCTGGAGAGGGGCTTTCCTGGTGGGCCTGGGAGGGCTCTGGGAGCCACGATGCCAACCTCTCCCTTCCTGACTTAAGCTGGAGGTGGGGGACCCATGCAGACCTCTGCCCCTTCCCCAGTGGGTGACCTTGGGCCGGCCTCGGCCCCACCCTGCCCCTCTCTGAGCCTCAGTTTTCCCATCTGTGCAGTGGGAATCCTGGAAGGAAAAGGTCTTTGGAGATGGGGTAGATCTTTTCCTCTGTGTGTGGGAGGCAGGCTGCGTCTGCCCATTGCCCAGGTGCAGAAACTGAGGCTGAGTGAAACACTTTCCCGAGGTCACCCGGGAGCAGGAGGCTGGGGCGGTGCTGGGCTGATGGATGGATGGTTCCTCTGATCTCCGTCCCTGCCGAGGCTTGGCCGGCTCATCCTGCACACCCCCCACCCCCGTGCAGACCCTGGGCAGCTTCTTTGGGTCCCTGCCTGGCTTCAGCTCTGCCCGGAACCTGATGGCCAACGCACACAGCTCAGCGAGAGCCCGGTCAGCCGCCGACCCCGTGGGAGCTCCTACCGCCGAGGCTGCCAGACCACAGGCTCAGGGTGAGTGGCTGGCCTGGCGGGGGCTGCGCAGGGGACTCTGCACGTGGACCCAGGAGAAGGCGCTCCCCAGGCAGGGACTTCCGGCCATCTGGGGAGCCTTACATATTTGTCTGTGTTTTCTCATCAAATACTATAACATCTCGTAACAGATGGGGAAACTGAGCCATAAATGGGAGGATGAGTGGCCAAAGGTGGTGTAACCAGCCAAAATGGGCTTTCAACCCACCCTGTTTCCCTGCAGTGTCCCCCACTCAGTCCCCCCCACTCAGTCCCCCCCACTCAGTCCCCCCTACTCAGTCCCCCCTACTCAGTCCCCCCCACTCAGTCCCTCTGCCATTTCTCCACTCTGCACCCCGTTTCTGATGTACCATGGACTAGGCTGGGTGCTCTGCCTATCTGAGCTCATCAGAGTGAGATCCAGCCTCCCCAGGAGAGGCAGCAGCTCTCCTGGGGTCACACAGCCTGGGGGCTCCCCAGCCTCCTGTGGCTCACCTTGGGCAATCAGGGACAGTGACAGGGAACGCAGGGTTGGGGCGGTCACCCAAGCTGGGCCTCCCTCTGGGCCCAGAGCCCCAGGCAGCTGACTTCTGCTCCACATACCTCAGCCTGGCGACAGGCAGTAGGCAGCTGCGGCAGGGGAGGGGCTGGCCGGCCCTGGCAAGGGGCTGCTCCCCCATCCCAGGCTATGTGAACCCCAGGACTCAGGGTGGGTGTCCAGCACTCAGCAAAAGAAGCTCCATGGAGCCTTCTCCAGGGAATGGTGGCTCTGGGCTTGGGGGAGCCCCCAGCGGGGTTGAGGGGGTGACAGGTCTGGCTGGTAGCCGTGGATGTCACCTCCTGCTGTCCCTGGCAGGGTGGCTGAAACATTCCTGACCTTTCAGGCCGGGCCTGGCTATTGCGCAATGGGTGGCCGAGTAGATGATTCTAACCTGTATCCCTCGCCCTCCCTGACTGGCCCGTGTCCCCACAGTGGCCGCCCACCCAGAGCCGACGGTTCAATGGACGGAGGAGCTGCAGCCTTCGGGAAAGGTGAGAGGCATGGGCAGGGCAGGACTGCTGTCGCAGGAACCCTCGGGGTACCCCTCCTGGGACATTTCCGTTCCTGCCGTCTGTGGGGCTGCTGTCTGCCTGAAGGAAGGCAGACAGCCTGGTGATTCCAGGTGGAGCTTCCCCTCTAAGCCTCTATTTCTGCATCTGTGAAATGGGTGCGGTGGCTGCCTCACTGTAATCACGCAAGGTTCCAGGCTATGCAGGGCTGTGCCTGGCACGGTGTGACTGAAGCGACAGCAGCATAAGCACTTTCTTTCTTTCATTTTTATTTTTTGAGACATAGTTTCACTGTTTCTCCCACGCTGGAGTGCAGTGGTGCAATGTCGGCTCACTGTAACCTCCGCATCCCAGGTTCAAGCGATTTTCCTGCCTCAGCCTCCCGAGTGGCTGGGATTACGGGTGCCCGCTACCATGCCTGGCTAATTTTTGTATTTTTAGTAGAGACAGGGTTTCAGCATGTTGGCCAGGCTGGTCTTGAACTCCTGACTTCCAGTGATGTACCTGCCTCGGCCTCCCAAAGTGCTGGGATTACAGGCTTGAGCTACCGTACCCGGAAAGAGGAGCTGTTTTAATCAGCATTTTCCAGACGAGGATATTAGCTCAGAGAGGGCATGTGGCTGGCCTAAGGCCACAAAGCACAGCGAGTGTCGGGCGGGAGAGGGTAAAAACCTGGGACTTGAACCTGGGTGTCTCCAGCTAGAGCTCAAGATGCCCACCAGAGCCAAAGCTAGTGGGGAGATGGGTTCTGAGAAAATAATTTCTGGGCTTTTCAACCTCGGTATTGTGGATACTTGGGGTCGGATCACTCTCTGGGGTGGGGCCATCCTGGACACTGCAGGGTGCTGAGCAGCGTCCCTGGCCCCCACCCACTCCCTGCCAGTAGCATCCCCAGCTGTGACACCCACAGATGTGTCCAGACATCACTGAGAGTGCCCCCTAAGGAGAGGATCACCCGTTTGAGAGCTACTGAATTAAAGTAGCATGTTGGCGAGGCGCCGTGAGTTATGACTGTAATCCCTGCACTTTGGGAGCCCACGGTGAGCGGATCAGTTGAGCTCTGGAGTTCAAGACCAGCCTGGCCAACATGGTGAAATCCCGTCTCTACTAAAAATACAAAAATTAGCTGGGTGTGGTGGCGGGTGCCTGTAGTCCCAGCTACTCGGGAGGCTGAGGCAGGAAAATTGCTTGAACTCAGGAGGCGGACGTTGCAGTGAGCCAAGATCGTGCCACTGCATTCCAGCCTGAGTGACAGAGTGAGACACTGTCTCAATTTAAAAAAAAAAAAAAAAAAAAGCACCTTATAGGTACACCTGAGTGTTAGAACTCCTAGGCCATCATCACCTTCATTCGTTTGTTTTTATTTTTTAAATTATTACTATTTTTTTGAGACAGAATTTTGCTCTGTCGCCCAGGCTGGAGTGCAACAGCACAATCTCGGCTCACTGCAACCTCTGCCTCCCAGGTTCAAAGGATTCTCCTGCCTCAGCCTCCTGAGTAGCTGGGATTACAGGAGTGTGTCACCACGCCCAGCTAATTTTTGTATTTTTAGTAGAGACAGGGTTTCACCATGTTGGTCAGGATGGTCTTGAAGTCTCGACCTCGTGATCTGCCCCCCTCGGCCTCCCAAAGTGCTGGGATTACAGGTGTGAGCCACCGTGCCTGGCCTGTTTTTATTTTTAAAGGTCTCACTCTGTTGCCCAGGCTGCTTTCAAACTCCAGGGCTCAAGCAATCCTCCCACCTTAGCCTCCCGTAGTGCTGGGATTACAGGCATGAGCCACTGTGCCCAGCTTGAATATACTATTATTTTTGAGACAGAGTCTCATTCTGTTACCCAGGCTGGAGTGCAGTGGTACGATCACATCTCACTACAGCCTCAACCTCCTGGACCCAAGCAATCCTCCCGCCTCAGCCTCCCAAGTAGCTGGGACTACAGGTGTGCGCCACCACCCGGCCAGCTGTTCAAATTTGGTAGAGACGGGGTCTGGGTCTGGTTTGGTTGCCCAGGCTGACCTTGAAGTCCTGGGCTCAAGCAATCCTCTCACCTTGGCCTCCCAACATGCCAGGATTGCAGGCATCAGGCATCACACCTGGTCTGGATATAATTTTTTTTTTGCGATGGAGTTTTGCTCTTATTGCCCAGGCTGGAGTGCAGTGGTGCGATAGCTCACCGCAACCTCCGCCTCCTGGGTTCAAGTGATTCTCCTGCCTCAGCCTTCTGAGTAGCTGTGATTACAGGCGCCCACCATCACACCTGGCTAATTTCGTATTTTTAGTAGAGACAGGGTTTCTCCATGTTGCCCACGCTGGTCTTGAACTCCTGACCTCAGGTGATCTGCCTGTCTCAGCCTCCCAAAGTGCTGGGATTACAGGCATGAGCCACCCTACCCAACCTGATGTAACAATTTTAATAAGCAATTTGGTGTCCCTGGTGTCACTAGGACACCAGGCTCAACATTTGCCACGAATGGAGAAAAAGCAAGAGGAACAGAAAAGTAGCAGTGGGACCTGAGCTGAGCCCAGGCCTGGGAACCTTGGCGTCCGAGATGTGCTGTTACAGACGAAGCCTGCCTATGGCAGGGGAATGGAATGGGTGAGAACGGAAGAGGCAGGCGCTGTGAGCTCATGAGGACTTTGTCCCTGAGAGTCAGGGTGCCACCCCACAGCCTGATGACTGTCTGGCTGACCGGGCTGGGGGTGAGAAGGAAGCAGCTCGCTCTTCGAGGACGTGGAGCCTCTGGGTGCCCACAGTTCCTTGCCCCAGGGCACACTAAGGGGCTGGGCTGGCGCACGTCGGGGTGGAGATCTCCTCTCAGTCCTCCTCTTGATCACCTGTGTCCTTTCTCAGCAGATGGTGTCCGGGGCCAAAGACCTGGTGTGTTCCAAGATGTCCAGGGCCAAGGACGCTGTCTCCTCTGGGGTGGCCAGTGTGGTGGACGTGGCTAAGGGAGTGGCCCAGGGAGGGCTGGACACCACCCAGTCTGCACTCATGGGCACCAAGGAGGCGGTGTCCAGCGGGGTCACGGGGGCTGTGGACCTGGCTAAGGGTGCCGTCCAAGGGGGCCTGGACACCTCGAAGGCTGTCCTCACTGGCACCAAGGACACAGTGTCCGCTGGGCTCATGGGGGCAGTGAACATGGCCAAAGGGACTGTCCAGACCGGGGTGGACACCTCTAAGACTGTGCTAACGGGCACCAAGGACACTGTCTGCAGTGGGGTGACCGGTGCTGTGAATGCGGCCAAAGGGACTGTCCAAGGGGGCCTGGACACTACAAAGTCTGTCCTGACTGGCACTAAAGACGCTGTGTCCACGGGAGTCACTGGGGCAGTGAACTTGGCCAAAGGAACCATCCAGACCGGCGTGGATACCAGTAAGACTGTGCTGACTGGCACCAAGGACACCGTCTGTAGTGGGGTGACTGGTGCCATGAACATGGCCAAAGGGGCCGTCCAGACCGGCGTGGACACCACCAAGACCGTCCTAACTGGTACCAAGGACACCGTCTGCAGTGGGGTGACCAGTGCCGTGAATGTGGCCAAGGGAGCTGTGCAAACCGGGCTGAAAACGACCCAAAATATCGCGACGGGTACAAAGGACACTGTTGGCAGTGGAGTGACCGGTGCCATGAATGTGGCCAAGGGGGCTGCCCAGACAGGTGTAGACACGGCCAAGACCGTGCTGACCGGCACCAAGGACACAGTGACTGCTGGCCTCATGGGGGCGGTGAATGTCGCCAAAGGGACTGTCCAGACCGGCGTAGACACCTCCAAGACCGTGCTGACCGGCACCAAGGACACTGTCTGCAGTGGGGTGACCAGTGCTATGAACATGGCCAAAGGGGCCGTCCAGACCGGCATGGACACCACCAAGACTGTACTAACTGGTACCAAAGACACCGTCTGCAGTGGGATGACTGGTGCCATGAACGTGGCCAAGGGGGCTGTTGAGGGAGGCCTGGACACCACCAAGTCTGTGGTCATGGGTACGAAAGACACAGTGTCCACCGGGCTCACGGGGGCAGCAAACGTGGCCAAGGGGGCCGTCCAGACGGGTGTAGACACAGCCAAGACCGTGCTGACCGGCACCAAGGACACAGTGTCTACTGGCCTCATTGGGGCGGTGAATGTCGCGAAAGGGACTGTCCAGACCGGCATGGACACCTCCAAGACCGTCCTAACCGGTACCAAAAACACCGTCTGCAGTGGGGTGACTGGTGCCATGAACTTGGCCAAAGGAACCATTCATACTGGCGTGGACACCACCAAGACCGTCCTAACTGGTACCAAGGACACCGTCTGCAGTGGGGTGACCGGTGCTGTGAACGTGGCCAAGGGGACCATCCAGGGTGGCCTGGACACCACCAAGTCTGTGGTCATGGGTACGAAAGACACAGTGTCCACTGGGCTCAAGGGGGCAGCAAATGTGGCCAAGGAGGCCGTGCAAACTGGACTCAACACAACCCAAAATATCGCAGCAGGTACCAAGGACACCATCTGTAGCGGGGCAAGTGGTGCCATGAACTTGGCCAAAGGGGCCGTCCAGACAGGTGTGGACACCACCAAGACCGTCCTAACCGGTACCAAGGACACCGTCTGCAGTGGGGTGACCAGTGCCGTGAATGTGGCCAAGGGAGCTGTGCAAACCGGGCTGAAAACGACCCAAAATATTGTGACAGGTACAAAGGACACCATTGGCAGTGGAGTGACTGGTGCCGTGAATGTGGCCAAGGGGGCCATCCATGGGGGCCTGGACACTACAAAGTCTGTCCTGACTGGCACTAAAGACGCTGTGTCCACGGGAGTCACCGGGGCAGTGAACTTGGCCAAAGGGACTATCCAGACTGGCGTGGACACGAGTAAGGCTGTGCTGACGGGTACCAAGGACACTGTTTGCAGTGGGATGACTGGTGCCATGAATGTGGCCAAAGGGGCTGTGCAAACGGGACTGAAAACGACCCAAAATATTACAACAGGTACAAAGAATACCGTTGGCAGTGGAGTGACTGGTGCCGTCAACATGGCCAAGGGGGCCGTCCAGACGGGTGTAGACACGGCCAAGACTGTGCTGACCGGCACCAAGGACACAGTGACTGCTGGCCTCATGGGGGCGGTGAATGTCACCAAAGGGACTGTCCAGACTGGTGTGGACACCTCCAAAACCGTGCTGACCGGCACCAAAGATGCTGTGTCCACTGGACTCACAGGGGCCGTGAATGTGGCCAAAGGAACCATCCAGACCGGCATGGACACCACCAAGACCATCCTAACCGGTACCAAGGACACCGTCTGCAGTGGGGTGACCAGTGGCGTGAATGTGGCCAAAGGGGCCGTCCAGGGAGGCCTGGACACCACCAAGTCTGTGGTCATGGGTACGAAAGACACAGTGTCCACCGGGCTCACGGGGGCAGCAAACGTGGCCAAGGGGGCCGTCCAGACAGGTGTAGACACAGCCAAGACCGTGCTGAGTGGCACCAAGGACACAGTGTCTACTGGCCTCATTGGGGCGGTGAATGTCGCGAAAGGGACTGTCCAGACCGGCATGGACACCTCCAAGACCATCCTAACCGGTACCAAAAACACCGTCTGCAGTGGGGTGACTGGTGCCATGAACTTGGCCAAAGGAACCATTCATACTGGCGTGGACACCACCAAGACCATCCTAACAGGTACCAAGGACACCGTCTGCAGTGGGGTGACCAGTGCCGTGAACGTGGCCAAGGGGACCATCCAGGGTGGCCTGGACACCACCAAGTCTGTGGTCATGGGTACGAAAGACACAGTGTCCACCGGGCTCAAGGGGGCAGCAAACGTGGCCAAGGGGGCCGTGCAAACTGGTCTCAACACAACCCAAAATATCGCAGCAGGTACCAAGGACACCATCTGTAGCGGGGCAAGTGGTGCCGTGAACTTGGCCAAAGGGGCCGTCCAGACAGGTGTGGACACCACCAAGACCGTCCTAACCGGTACCAAGGACACCGTCTGCAGTGGGGTGACCGGTGCCGTGAATGTGGCCAAGGGAGCTGTGCAAACCGGGCTGAAAACGACCCAAAATATCGCGACGGGTACAAAGGACACCGTTGGCAGTGGAGTGACCGGTGCCATGAATGTGGCCAAGGGGGCTGTCCAGACGGGTGTAGACACGGCCCAGACCGTGCTGACCGGCACCAAAGACACAGTGACTGCTGGCCTCATGGGGGCAGTGAATGTCGCCAAAGGGACTGTCCAGACCGGCGTGGACACCTCCAAGACCATGCTGACCGGCACCAAAGATGCTGTGTCCACTGGACTCACAGGGGCTGTGAATGTGGCCAAAGGAACCATCCGGACCGGCATGGACACCACCAAGACAGTGCTGACTGGTACCAAGGACACCGTCTGCAGTGGCGTGACCGGTGCCACCGGTGTGGCCAAAGGGGCCATCCAGGGGGGCCTGGACACAACAAAGTCTGTCCTGACTGGCACTAAAGATGCTCTGTCCACCGGGCTCACAGGGGCAGTGAACTTGGCCAAAGGGACTGTCCAGACTGGTGTGGACACCTCCAAGACTGTGCTCACAGGTACCAAGGACACTATCTGCACTGGGGTCACTGGTGCCATAAGCATGGCCAAAGGGGCCATCCAGGGGGGCCTGGACACCACCAAGACGGTGCTGACCGGAACCAAAGACGCAGTGTCCGCTGGGCTCATGGGGTCGGGGAATGTGGTGACAGGGGCAGTCCACACTGGCCTCAACACCTTCCAGAATTGGCTACCTAGTACCCAGCCCACCTCCTGGGGTGGACTCACCAGTTCCAGGACCACGGACAGTGGCCTGAGTCCCGGAGAGGCCCAGGTCTCTAGCGTTTCCAGGCCCCCAGATGTGCTCACAGTAGGCCCGGAGCCTGCCTGGGAAGCCACAGCCACTGCCGAGGGCCTTGCACCTGATGTGGCCACGTTCACCCAAGGGGCTGCCCCAGGCAGGGAGGACACGGGACCCTTGGCCACCACACACGGCCCCGAAGAAGCCCCGTGCTTGGCAATGCTGCAAGATGAGTTGGAGGGGATAGGGGACATCTTTTACCCCATGAATGCGGAGGAGCAAGGTAAGGAGACACCCGGGTTCCCGGGTCCCTGAGGCAGGCACAGCTACTAGGGGGCCCTTGACTTTTTTTTTCTTTTGAGATGGAATTTCACTCTTGTCGCTCAGGCTGGAGTGCAGTGGAGCCATCTTGGCTCACCACAACCTCTGCCTCCAGGATTCAGCGATTCTCCTGCCTCAGCCTCCCTAGTAGCTAGGACTACAGGCATACACCACCACATCCAGATAATTTTTGTATTTTTTAGTAGAAATGGGGTTTCACCATACTGGACAGGCTGGTCTCGAACTCCTGACCTCGTGATCCGCCTGCCTTGGCCTCCCAAAGTGCTGAGATTACAGGCATGCGCCACTGCCTGGTCTTTTTTGTATTTTTAGTAGAGACAGGGTTTTGCCATGTTGGCTAGGCTGGTCTGACTCCTGACCTCATGATCCATCCGCCTGCCCACCCACCTCAGCCTCCCAAGGTGCTGGGATTACAGGCATGAGCCATCACGCCTGGCTTCACTTGACTTTTATAAAGCCCAAGCCCCGGCTCCGTGTGGTGGCTCAAGCTTGTAATCCAAGCCCTTTGGAGGCCAAGGTGGGCGGATCACCTGAGGTGGGAAGTTCAAGACCAGCCTGACCAACACGGTGAATCCTCGTCTTTTTTTAAAAAAATAAATAATAAAAATAAAAAAGCCCAAGCCCCGACACCCTGAGGGGCTCCTGGGACTGAGTAGTATGCCTTTCTTTCCAGCTCAGCTGGCTGCCTCCCAGTCTGGGCCAAAGGTGCTGTCAGCCAAACAGGGGAGCTACTTCGTTCGTTTGGGTGACCTGGCTCCCAGCTTCCGCCAGCGGGCATTTGAACACGCAGTGAGCCACCTGCAGCATGGCCAGTTCCAAGCCAGGGACACTCTGGCCCAGCTCCACGACTGCTTCAAGCTGGTAAGAGCTTTCCCCTGCTGCTGCCCCTGCCCCAAGGCACTGCTTAGAACCCCTGCCTGGGACTCACCCGGCTGCATGTACCTCCTGAGCGCCTAGGAGATGTCTGTCAGGGTCATCGACGGCCATGGCTCTGTACTCTTAGGGCCTGTGTCCCGGTGAGGTGGGCAGAGCTAGATCAGATCCTTAAAGACAGTGGGTAAGTCGGGCATGGTGGCTCACGCCTGTAATCCCAGCACATTGGGAGGCCAAGGAGGGTGGATCACGAGGTCAAGAGATCAAGACCATCCTGGCCAACAGGGTGAAACCCCGTCTCTACTGAAAATACCAATATTAGCTGGGCGTGGTGGTGCACACCTGTAGTCCCAGCTACTTGGGAGGCTGAGGCAGGAGAATCACTTGAACCCAGGAGGTAGAGTTTGCAGTGAGCCAAGATCACGCCACTGCACTCCAGCCTGGGCAACAGAGCAAGTCTGTCTCAAAAAAATCTAAGGCAGCAGGGACACAAACATGGCAAAACAGTCTGTGTGCAGAGGGGGATGTGGGCTGGGCAGGAAGGCCGTCCCCCTGGGCCCTGTCCTGACCAATGGGGAGACAGTTGTGCAAAGCCCCCACAAAGGCAGGGACAGCAGGACAGCAAGCTCCCAGGGAGGCAGCTGGGTATGTTCCGGGAGCAGAAAGGCGGTGCTGTGGCTAGGTCAGATGACGCTGGAATGGGATCCAAGGGGCCCACAGGGCATGGGGCTGCAGTGTATGCGGGGAAGGACCCAGCACAAGACCTGATGAACCCCCAGGGAACATTAGCCTATGTCTGGGGACATTTGTGGTTGTGACATTGAATGAGATGGCATCCAGGGGTTGGGTACCCTGACCAGAGTGGCCCTCCCCTCCCCCCGGCTCCACTTTCCTCCTCTGGCCTAGGGTCCCCCGCTTGGTAGTGTGGATATTGGGGCCGGATGATTCTCTGGGGTGGGGTCATCCTGGTCATTGCAGGGAGCTGAGCTTCGTCCCTGGCCTCCAGTTTTCCCCTTCCCAGTCCTGAGGGCCTGAGTTTTCTCTAGAAGCTGTGGTGTGTCCCTTGAGGGCAGAATCTCACAGGACTGCTATAGGGTTTTTTTTTTTTTTTTTTGGAGACAGGGTCTTGTTTGGCCACTTAGGCTGGAGTACAGTGGCTTGATAATGGCTCACTGTAGCTTCATCCTACTGGGCTCAAGAGATCCTCACACCTCAGCCTCCCCGGTAGCTGGGAAAACCAGCATGCACCACCACGCCCAGCTAATTTTTTAAATGTTTATTTTTAATAGAGATGGGGTTTTTCCATGTTGGTCAGGCTGGTCTGAAACTCCCAACCTCAGGTGATCCACCCACCTCGGCCTCCCAGAGTGCTGGGATTACAGGCGTGAGCCACCGTGCCTGGATTTTTTTTTTTTTTTTTTTGAGATGGAGTCTTGCTCTGTTGCCCAGGCTGGTATACAGAAGCACTATCTCCACTCACTGCAACCTTGGCCTCCCGGGTTCAAGCAGTTCTCTGCCTCAGCGTCCCAAGTACCTGGGATTACAGGCATGTGCCACCATGCCTGGCTAATTTTTGCATTTTTAGTAGAGACGGGGTTTCACCATCTTGGCCAGGATGGTCTTGAACTCCTGACCCTGTGATCCCAAAGTGCTGGGATTACACACATTGAGCCACCGCGCCCCGCCTGTTTTATTTTTTACTAGATATTAGATTTTGCTATGTTGCCCAGGCTGGTCTTAAACTCCTGGGTTCAAGTGATCCTCCTGCCTCAGCCGCCCCAGTAGCTGGGACCAAAGGTACACACTACCAAACTTGGTTAATTTTAACTTTTTGTAGGATTGGGTCTCCCTATATGGCCCAGGGTGGTCTTGAGCTCCTGGGCTCCAGCAATCCTCTTGCCTTGGCCTCCCAAAGTCCTGGGATGACACCATGAGCCACTGTGCCCAGCAGTCAGTTTTTTTTGTGTGTTTTTTTTTTTTTTTTTGAGACAGTTTCAGTTTGTTGCCTAGGCTGGAGTGCAGTGGCATGATCTCAGCTCACTGCAACCTCCGCCTCCCGGGTTCAAGCGATTCTCGTGTCTCAGCCTCCCAAGTAGCTGAGATTACAGGCATGCGTCACCACGCCTGGCTGATTTTTTGTGTGTATTTTAGTAGAGATGGGGTTTCATCATGTTACCCACGCTGGTCTCGAACTCCGGACCTCAGGCAATCCGCCCATCCTGGCCTCCCAGAATGCCAGGAAGACAGGCGTGAGCCACCGCATCCCGCAGCCACAGGTTTTACATGTTGGTGGACGGCAGTCCCATCCCATCGGCTGTGAGAAACCTCGAGATGCTGCCCTGAGGCAGGATTCCTGGATGCAGCCCAGGCCAAGGTGTCGACTTCCAGGGTGGCTGTGACAAACCGCAGTTTGAGTGCTTAACCCAGGGTTCTCAGTGAGGATGACCTGCCCCCAGGGAAAATTAGTCCATATCTGGGGACATCTGTGGTTGTCAAAACTGGGGGAAGCCCCTAGGTGGAGAGGGGGTGGAGGCCAGGGATGCTGCTCAGCGCCCTGCATTGTCCAGAGTGGCCCCACCCCAGAGATCAGTGTGGCCCCAGTGTCCACAGTGCTGAGGGCAAGCTTGTCCTGGGGACTCTCCAGACACTCCACGTCACTGCGGCCACCCCCAGGTGCACAGTCACTGCTGCGTCTCCAGCACATGGAACAATGGTGCACTTAGAAGGCGTTTCCCAAACGCCATGGGGGAATGAAGGGAGGGCACACCCTCGTGGCGCACTGCGAGCAGCTCATCACAAAGCTTTTTCCACCTTTCTTGTATTTTGGAAGTCTCTCTGTCCACCAGGCTGGAGTGCAGTGGCATGATCTCGGCTCGGTGCAACCTCCGCCTCCCGGGTTCAAGTGATTCTCCTGCCTCAGCCTCCCGATTAGCTGGGATTACAGGTGTGCGCCACCATGCCTAGCTAATTTTTATATTTTTAATAGAGACAGGGTTTCACCACGTTGGTCAGGCTGGTCATGAACTCCTGACCTCAGGTGACTCGCCCACCTCGGCCTCCCACAGTGCTGGGATAACAGGTGTGAGCCCCTGCCCCCGGCCCATTTTTCCACCTTTCAATCCTCACAGCAAAGTAGGCTGGGTCAGAACTCAGCCCAGGGGCTTTTCAGAAGGGGAGACAGAGGCCACGAGGAAGAGAAGAGTTTTGCTCAGGGCCACATGCGAAGGATGCTGGGCTGGGAAAAGGGATGTGCGATGACTTCCCACTTATTCCCGTAAGTGCTAGTGAAGGCCCTGGAGATCCCAAGAACCCAGTCCTGCCCTCAAGGGGGGATGGTGTAGTTGGGGGAGATGATTCGTGAATGCATGTATGGGGCGTTGGACAATGCTTGGAAACATGGAAAATGTGTCAGGATAAGGAAGTGGCAGTGCTGGGGCTGATCACCCGGAAGAGGGGACACTCGAGGTCAGGTCTAAATGATAGCGAGAGTGCGTCAGAATGGGCAGAGTGTTATCTGAGCAGAGGGCACAGCCCATGCAAAGGCCCTGGGGCGGCAGGACTGTGCCCAGCATGTTGGAGGAACAGCCAGGAGGCCTGGGTGGCTGGAGCAGAGTGAGGAGGGGGATGGCCCGGTTGGGTAGGACCTGGCTTTGACCAGGATGGAGGTGGGAGCCCTGGAGTGCTCTGGGCAGAGGAGTGGCCTGATCCAGGGTGGGTTTCATTTAAGAGGATCGCTCTGATGGGGACATCAGGCCACTGGGCGGGGGCAAGGGCCAGAAGCCAGATAAGTGCTGCCAGGCCTGAGGAGTCATGCTGTGGTGGTGAGAAGTAGCTGGGCTCTGGGTGTTTCCAAGTCAGGGCTGCTCAGATCTGATGTGGGAGGTGACAGAGAGATGACCCCAAGAGACCCGTTAGGTTTGTAACCTGAGCAGACATGGAAAGCAGGGGTGCTTAGGGGATGCTGGGTGGGTTGCAGAGTGGACATTAGGAGCCTGGGCTTGGACAGGGCAAAGGGAGATGCCCGGTGGCCACCCAGGGCATGCGTCCAAATACGTGGCTGGCTTCAGGTCTCCAGCGAGGGCTGGGAGGGCGACGGCAGTCTGGAGTGGACATTTTGGCTGTGTGCGGCGCGCCCACCAGCCATTGCGATGACAAGGACAACTGGGCCCTGGGGACAGGGTGGTGGCGGGTGCCATGTGCTGGGGACGCCGCACACGAGGACAGAGTCCTTAGAGTTCCCACCCCAGGGGCAGATAAACAGGAAGTAAATGAACACCCACCACGCCCTGAGACAGCGCTGTGCCCCTGACGACAGGAACAGCTGTGACGGGGAGGGACTGGGGCTGAGCGGGCAGGGGAGGCTTCGCCAAGGGTCCCCGGAAGCTGAGGCGGAATGCAGGCCTTGTGCAAGGCTCTGGGCTGAGCGGGCAGTGTGGGCAGAGGCCCTGGGGTAGGAGCCTGGCGGAGTGGTCAGAGGGCATTGAAGACAGCATTGGGGTGCGGGTGGGAGATGACGAAAGGCGTCCCAGGGGCCACCCCAGCAAGGCCATGGTGAGGAGCTGGGTGTTATCTTAATGGCACTGGGGAGTCACGGGAGGGTTTAGGACGGAGGAGTGACCTCATGGGGAAGTTTGAACTACTGCCTCCTCTGAGACAGCATGCCCACCATGGTACAACTGACTTGCAACTCGTGGCCTTGGCCACAGGCCACGCCCAAGCCAGGACTCTGTATGCGCCTAAGTCCCTGAGGGGTGAGGGGATGTTGTGAAAGGTCGTTGCCAAGAAGCCATCATCTCCCTACTGGACTCTCTCTCTCCAGATTCAAAAGTCCCAGCCGCCTCTGGAAGGGCAGCCATGTCTGGACCAGGGCTCCGGTGCCAGTGTGGAGGATGCTGCTGTCCAGGAGGTAGGTCTGGCATAGGGCTGGGGTCCCCCCACCCTGCCCGTGGGTCTCCACTCACCTCGCGCTGTCCTCCCACAGGAGCAGGAGCCTGGGGCTCTGTCAAGGGTCTGTGGCCTCCTCCAGCAGCTGCATCGGGCTTACAGTAGCCTGGCCTCCAGCCTCCAGGGCTTGCCCACTGAGCTCCAGGGGCCAGTGGGGCGGGCACGGCACAGCCTCTGCGAGCTCTACAGCGTGGTGGCCTCGGCGGGCTCCCTAAGGGAGCTGCACGCAGAGCGCCTGGGACAGAGCCTCGAGGACGTGCAGAAGGCGTGGCAGGGGCTGGAGCAGCTACTGGAGGGCGTGCAGCACAACCCCCCGCTCAGCTGGCTGGTGGGACCCTTCGCCTTGCCCCCTGGCGGGCAGCAGTTGTAGGAGCCTGCAGGCCCCAGCTCGGGGCCACCCAGCTCTGCCTAGGGAGGAGCCACCTCAGAACCTTCTCCCCAGCCCCAAACCCCAATCGGTTCCCTAAAGCCCTAGACCCTCGGGGCTGCAGCTGGCTGGGCACTGAAGGGCTGTGGAGACAGTGACCTGAGCTGAGCCAACCACACCCTGCTCCAGGCTGCCCACACCTTCCACCTCCTCTCCAGCAATGCCAGCCCCTTTCCCAGCCTAGGAGCCTGGCATCACTCACAGCTCCAGCCAAGAGCCTTCCCTCGAAGGCCCGGAGCGAGTACGGCAATTAGAAAAGAAAAAGTGCGCAGAGCCTAGAATGGCATCCCTTTGCCCCCTAGTAACTTTCATATCTAGGGGGGCTCCTGCGGCCCTGCAGCACACCCCGCCCCCTAGCTACCAGCGGCGCATGCACTGCTGTGGCCGCACTCTGTCCCTGAACTCAAAGCGGGTCCTCAGGCCTTAGCACACCTTGAGGGTCTTAAGAATGCCAAAATGCCACCGTAATCCCAAGGCAGGCTACTGCTGTCTCCTTTGTTGACCCCCGGCCATGACAGGGACAAAGCTGCCAAGAACCACAGCAGCCAGAATGGGGGCTTTGCACCAGCCTGACTTGGGACTGCGTGATTTGCAGGCACGGGGGATGCAAAAACCAGCAAACAGGCTGCTTCTGCCCATGCTCCTGCAGTTCTGAGGCTCCTGGGGAGGCTGGGCCCAGCAGCTGCCACTGGAGAACACAGACAAAGCGTTTCCCAGCCAGGAACTGCACCCTATGGAGGGAGCCAGGACCAGCTGTGGAGGCCATGTGCTGGTGACACAGCCCCTTCTCCCCTGCACGCTCCCCAAAGGGCCTCAGGGCAGCCTAAGCACGTGGCTGCAGAGGAAGCGGGGCCAGGGAAGCTGAGGGTATCAGACACTGGCGGTGGCAGACCCACCTGCCTGGCAAGGCTGCCCAACCCCGTGCTCGCCGGCTGGCCCAGGCCATGGAGGCTGGCAGGTGCGGGTCGGGTGTGAGAAGCGCCCTGCGCCGCGCTCAGTCCAGTGGGGAGGAGCCATTCAGCCCAGCCTCCCCAAGAAGCCGCAGCCCTACTCACCAACTCTGTAAGAGAAAGTTGTAAGAGCACTCTCCCTTCTGCCCTCTGCTAAGACACGAGTCCAGGAACCCCAGACCTGGGGGGAGGCAGGGTAGAGGGGCTGCTGGCCCCCAGGGGTCACGATGCACAGCCGAATGATGGCATTCGGCTCAGCTCTGAACTGGGGAAGCTGGCACGGCAGGAACAGCCCCAAGTGACGGGGCCATGAGAGGGGAGGATCAGGAGCCTTTCTGAGCCTTCCCTCCTCAGCCTCTGATACCCACAGCCATGGGAGGCTAGGACGCTGGGCACAGCCATTTGCAGCCATCAGGCACAGTGACTGGAGCTAACGTCCAGCCCACCAAGCCCAGAGCCAGGGCAGGGGCAGTCCCTTCCCGCCACACCCCAGCCTGATTCTTGCTGGGACGGAGGCGACTCGGCCACCGTGAGCAGGAGCACAAACATGAGAAGCCACTGCGGAATGAGCAACTTCGGTGCATGGTGTGACTTGCTAAAGGCCGTGCCCACGTGCCAGTCCCTTATGCAGGAGGAAGATTTGCCCAAAGTCACACAGCATGAGTGACACAGCTGTGGTGAGTTAAAGCTGGCCCCCAAGGCCCACACCCCCTGAACACTGGAGATTACGGACCCCTAGCAGTGGTTCTTAAGGAAGGCATGGTTTCTGCCTTCCCCACCTCTGCCCTGTTCACAGGGGTGGGGGGGGTGGGGGTGTCGCAAGGCTGAGAGGCCCTGGTTTCTCCCTCTTGGCTGCTGGGAAGGGCTTGCTCCCGCCCCACTCTCCCGCCACTGGCCTTTTGGGATTGGGCTGGGCCAGGCCCGGAGCACCTTTTAGTTGATTCACATGGTGGCCTGATGGCTCAACCCAGTCCCCAAACAGGCACAGTGATGTTGCCAACTGCTCCCACACTTGGGCCCCCGCTGCACCAGCACTGCTAGAAAACCAAAGCCAATAAAAGTGATTTCTATTTCATTAAAAAACCCTTTATCATCATTTCATGGTGCTTGGAAATCACAGAAATTAGGCAGAAAAAAAACCCAAGGGACCAAATACAAACAGCACGGCGCGTCCCCACAGTCCTCGCTCCGCTCTCCCGCCAGCCGGGGAAGGAGACGGGCAGCCTGCGGCGGGCTGAGCTGGGGCAGGGGCTGGGCCCTGGGGCCCTCGGCTCAGCTCTCCTCGTCCAGGGCCTCCGAGTCCCCCCGCGCCCTCTCGTGCTCCGGCCGGTCACTCCCAGGCCTGTCCAGGTCAGGGCCTTCCCGAAGGCTGCTGGTAGGAACAGCGAAGGCAGTGTGAGAACGCCCTGCCCTGCCCCGCCTGTGGGGCAGCTGGATGGGGACAGGCCCAGAGGAGTGTGCCCCGTTTGTGGCACCTGGGGCTCAAGTACCACCCTATCTGCCTGTCTTCTGCCACTAGAGACCACAAACATCTCCGGGGTCCCCAGGCTGGACCATCTAGGCCCAGCACAGGGCAGCTGCTGGGTAAGCGAGGAACTCCACGCCTTGTGCCAGACAGTGGGCCACAGTGATGGGCACTGTCAGATGGCCGGGTGTCTGTGCTTGGCGCCCACCTGGGCTACCCTGCAGGCTCAGCCAGAAGCCACCTTCCCAGGAGGCTGGGTGCAGGCACCTCACAGCCCTGGAGTTGCCTCGGTGGGAGGTCCCTGAGTCGGGGTAACATGCCTGGAACCCCTCCCAGAGGGACCGGCCAGGAGCAGTGGCTGGGACGCAGGGTGCACGTCAAGCCGCAGCCTCTCAGGAGGCTGCACCCCACCCCCAGGACACTCACTCGTGCAGGTCTTCAGAGGAGCCACATCTCGGCCCCTCCTCCGAGTCCTGACCCTCCTCATTCTCCTTGTCCTCCACGCTCTCCCCCTTCTGCGATGAGGCTTCGCCGTTCACCGGGGCGGAGAGATCTGGGTGGAATAGAGGGGTCACAGGACACTGCTGGGCTCTGCTTGGGAACCCCAGAACACTTTCTCCTCAAGTACTGGACCAGGGGCCAAGCTGGGAGCCATGGATCCATGCGTCCCCATCCACCTGGACCCCAGCACCTGCCCAAGTGCAGTGAGCTCGGCTCTCCATCTGGTCTGTAAGCTCCCGCAAGGAGGGCCAGGCTCTTCGTAGTCCCATCCTGCAGCCCGCCCCAGCCCCAGCCACAGTGGCCTGGACAACCGTGGGTCCAAGAAATGAGGGAACGTGGGCAGCTCTGGGAGAAGTCCACCGCAGCCTGGGAGAGTCAAAGCAAGATGAGGCCAGGCGCAGGGGCTCACAATCCCAGCACATGGGAAGCCGAGACTCGAGGATGGCTTGAGCCCAGGAGTTCAAGACCAGCCTGAGCAACATGGCAAAAGCCTTGTCTCCTCAAAAATTACAAAAATCGGCAGGGCATAGTGATGTGGGCCTATAATCCCAGCTCCTCAGGAGACTGAGGTGGGAGGATGGCTTGAGCCCAGCCTGGCAAGGTTGCAGAGAGCTGTGATCGTACCACTGCACTCCAGCCTGGGGTACAGAGCCAGACCCCAACATGGGGGGAAAAAAAAAACCACACCAGCCTTCAGCTGCCCCTGGGCCATGAAGCCCCATCCCAAGCACGCCCATCTCACCTCCAAAGGGCTGCTCTGAGCACCCAAAATGGAGCCATGCCAGCCCAGCAGCCCTGAGGGACATGCCCCATCTCCTGTCAGCCCACCAGGCAAGCAAAGGCACCCACCCTAAGGCCCTCACCCACAAACCTCCACTGACTGCCTCTCTGAAGAATCCCCGACTCTTTGCCCCCGCTGCACGGAGCGCCCCCCATCTACAGGCGTCCCGAACCTGGAAGCGGTGGAGGCGTGTGTGATGCACTGTCCCTGTCACCCTTCCGGCATGAGCCCCAGGTGCCCAGCACACAGTGGGGCCTGAACAACGCTTACTAGCTGCCCCAAGGATGAAAGCTGGGTCTGCACGGAGACCCCTAAAGGGACACAACACTGGCGGGTTCGGGGCAGAGAGCGGAGCTGTGCTCCCTTTCTAGAATGTTCTGCAAAGCACCTGTTTCTTCAGTGGAGAAGACCGAGGTTCAGGGCCCGCCCTGCCTGCCCCTTACCAGTGCTGGGCTTGTCCTCCGCCTTCTCCTGGGGGGCCTCCTCCCCAGCCAGCTCCTCCCCAGTCAGCTTCTCCTCCGCTTTCTCCTTCTCTGTCCCAGCCTTGTTTGCCTTCTGCACCGCCTCAATCTTTGGGCCCAGGACCCTCGACTTGAGCCGGGTGTAGACTTCTGCCGCCTTCTCCATCACGTCCTTGTTTGCTTTGTAACGGCGAATCTGGCCACCAAGAGAAGAGGCCTGGCTCACCCAAGTGCGGCCAGCCCTAGCCCTGGCCTGAGTCCCCCACCCGGCAATGCCGCCCTCTGGAGGCACCTCCCGGGAGCACAGCTCTGAGCTTTTTTTTTTTTTTTAGATGGAATCTCGCTCCATCACCAGGCTGGAGTGCAGTGGCACGATCTGGGCTCACTGCAACCTACACCTTCTGGGTTTAAGCGATTCTCTTGCCTCAGCCTCCTGAGTAGCTGGGACTACGCGCGCCCGCCACCACACCCGGGTAATTTTTACTTTTAGTAGAGACGGGGTTTCACCATGTTGGTTAGGCTAGTCTCGAACTCCTGACCTCATGGTTCGCCTGCCTCAGCCTCCCAAAGTGCTGGGATTATAGGCATGAGCCACAATGTGGGGCCAGCACCAGGCATTTCTACCCAACAGCCCGCGGCCTTCTGGCTGCCCCAATAGGAACCCCCTGGGGGCCTGCGCTCCAGGGCAGACACCTGCTCCCAGCTCCGCAGCCTGCACCCTGCGCCTCTGGTTCCCGCCATACCTTCTTCAAGGTGGCCACCACATCTGTGTTCTTCTGGAGGATCTGTGAGGTCACCTGCAGGGTCCCTAGCTCCTCCAGGGCATTCAGGCACCTCTTCACGTCCTGCAGGGTGGGACGAGAGTGAAGGGGATGGCCTGGCCAAGAGGTGCCAAGGGGTCCCCAGGGGTCCCAGCAGGCAGAGGAGGACATCCTGGGCTCTCCCTGAGAGAAGCTGAATCTGCAGAACAGTCCTCCACCCGTGCCCAGTTGACGGGGACCTCCAGTTGACGGGGACCTCCAGGGACAGGCAGATACTTGGGAATGTGGGGGTTAGCACTGGGGGCCTCCACGGCGCCACCTGCCGGGGAAGCCGGGTGCTGCATGTCAGGACCAGCTCCCCCAGGGCTCTTGGCCAGGAGATCCCGCATGCTCACTAGCAATGGGAACACAGACCCCTGGCCCACCCACCTGCAGGACCCTGACTTTGCCTCAGTTTCCCAAGACTTCTAAGGGAGCCCCGCCAGGAGGTGGCAGCGAGGACTGATTGGCTCAAGGCCGAGGCTGCTCTGTGAGCAGGGCCCTGAGGGTCTCTTACCGGGCTGTCGACCTTCAGGGCAAACTTGATCTCACTGTGCAGCTTCTGCAGCTTCTCCTCCACAGAGGGCTCTGGGCCAGGAGAAAGAGCGCCACGTGGGCCCAGGCAGGGGAGAGCCGCTGGAAGAGCTGTTGTGGGGTCCCCAGGTCTGCATGCTCTGCCCCCACCCCTGCAGGGACCCCTGTCCAGGCCGGCCGAGGAAGTGTTGAGCACCCTCTCTATGGACGGGCAGGACAGGTAGACCCCGCCCCGACTTGCCCAGCTCCCCTCGGCTAACTCGGTCTGAGCACAGCTGGGCGGCGGGCCTCACCTTTCTTCTTCTCCACCTTCCTGTCCAGTGAGAAGCCCTCGGACCGCTTCCGGGTCCGCTCCACCTTCACGGGCCTGCGGAGAGGCAGTCCCGCTCAATCGGGCCCAGCCACTGCTGTTCTACCACCAAGGGGCTGGCGCTCAAAGGGAGACCCAAACCCACTGCGGAAGGAAACCTTTGGGAGGCCCTGGGAGCTAACCGGGGAAATGGGAGGGTGGAGGCCTCACCACGACCTAGGCCTAGGACAGACCAGGGCGGCCACAGGCCTTGAGCTTTTCCCCTGGTTCTTATGAAATCCCAGGATTCTTTCCCTCATTCATGTGGCCAAGGGCTGCTACGTCCACCCGAGTCAGCGAGCTAGGAAAAAGCCCTCAAGGATGACACGCATGTGTGGGGGGGGACCATCGCTGAGGCTCAGTGCCACGCTCCGCACTGCACCCCGCCACCACCGTACCCGCCTGCCACATTCTCTCAAGCAGGTTTGTCCCCCCAAGGCCAGATGCCATTTAGAAAGTAAGCATGGAGATGGGCTCTGTCTCCGCACCACGTGGGGAGCAAGACGCAAGCCCCTAGGCCGGAGGGCGGTTCCTCCCTCCTCCTCTGCTCTGTGGACACTGGGGCTGGACTGGGGTGGGGCCATCCTGGGCACTGCAGGGCACTGAGCAGCATCCCTGGCCTCCACTCACCCCATGCCAGGAGCACCCCCAATCATGATAACCACAGATGTCCCCAGACAGGGCCCAGTGTCCCTGGGGGCAGAATCACTGGGGGAGACCCCTGGGGTAGGAAAGGCTCCAGTCCCACAGCAGTGGATCCTACAGAAACAACACAACCCGAGAACCAGGAACTTCAATGAGATCCTGCTCCAAGGCTGAGCTGGGAGGTGGGCTGCCCTGTGATGGGGGAGGGCTGCGGGGTGCAGGGCCCCCTGGGTGCGGAGGCGGCAGGACAGGGCTCACTTGGCTCGCGGCTTCTCCTCTAGCCGTGCTCTCTTCTCCTTCTGGCCTGGTTTCCTGGCGGGCTCTGTGCTTGGGGACTGCAGCTTCTTGGCTGATTTCTTGGCCTACGGCAATCAGGGAGAGGGTGCTGGAGCAGTGGGAAGAGGGCACTGCTCAGACCCCAACCCGTCCCACTAGCAGACACAGCTCGACCCTTCCTGCCACCCTCCACACTGCTAGAAGGTGCTGGGGCAGGATGGCAGGGGGTGAGGGGGAGACCCAGTGTCCGGTCTGTGCCTGGCAGTGGCTTCTCAGGTCCCGAGTGGATCATGGGGTTCCTGGAGCCAGCAGAGGAGCAGCCCCACGGAGCAGAGGAGCAGCTCCACAGAGCGGAGGAGCACCCAGAGGAGGAGCAGCCCCACGGAGCGGAGGAGCACCCAGCGGAGGAGCGGCCCCACGGAGCGGAGGAGCAGCTCCACAGAGCGGAGGAGCACCCAGAGGAGGAGCAGCCCCACGGAGCGGAGGAGCACCCAGCGGAGGAGCGGCCCCACGGAGCGGAGGAGCACCCAGCGGAGGAGCGGCCCCACGGAGCGGAGGAGCACCCAGCGGAGGAGCGGCCCCACGGAGCGGAGGAGCACCCAGAGGAGGAGCGGCCCCACGGAGCGGAGGAGCACCCAGAGGAGGAGCGGCCCCACGGAGCGGAGGAGCACCCAGAGGAGGAGCGGCCCCACGGAGCGGAGGAGCACCCAGAGGAGGAGCGGCCCCACGGAGCGGAGGAGCACCCAGAGGAGGAGCGGCCCCACGGAGCGGAGAAGCACCCAGCGGAGGAGCGGCCCCACGGAGCGGAGGAGCACCCAGCGGAGGAGCGGCCCCACGGAGCGGAGGAGCACCCAGCGGAGGAGCGGCCCCACGGAGCGGAGGAGCACCCAGCGGAGGAGCGGCCCCACGGAGCGGAGGAGCACCCAGAGGAGGAGCGGCCCCACGGAGCGGAGGAGCACCCAGCGGAGGAGCGGCCCCACGGAGCGGAGGAGCACCCAGCGGAGGAGCGGCCCCACGGAGCGGAGGAGCACCCAGCGGAGGAGCGGCCCCACGGAGCGGAGGAGCACCCAGCGGAGGAGCGGCCCCACGGAGCGGAGGAGCACCCAGAGGAGGAGCGGCCCCACGGAGCGGAGGAGCACCCAGCGGAGGAGCGGCCCCACGGAGCGGAGGAGCACCCAGCGGAGGAGCGGCCCCACGGAGCGGAGGAGCACCCAGAGGAGGAGCAGCCCCATGGAGCAGAGGAGCAGCCCCACAGAGCGGAGGAGCACCCAGAGGAGCAGCCCCATGGAGCGGAGGAGCACCCAGAGGAGGAGCAGCCCCACGGAGCAGAGGAGCACCCAGAGGAGGAGCAGCCCCATGGAGCAGAGGAGCAGCCCCACAGAGCGGAGGAGCACCCAGAGGAGCAGCCCCATGGAGCGGAGGAGCACCCAGCGGAGGAGCGGCCCCACGGAGCGGAGGAGCACCCAGCGGAGGAGCGGCCCCACGGAGCGGAGGAGCACCCAGCGGAGGAGCGGCCCCACGGAGCGGAGGAGCACCCAGCGGAGGAGCGGCCCCACGGAGCGGAGGAGCACCCAGAGGAGGAGCAGCCCCATGGAGCAGAGGAGCAGCCCCACAGAGCGGAGGAGCACCCAGAGGAGCAGCCCCATGGAGCGGAGGAGCACCCAGAGGAGGAGCAGCCCCACGGAGCAGAGGAGCACCCAGAGGAGGAGCAGCCCCATGGAGCAGAGGAGCAGCCCCACAGAGCGGAGGAGCACCCAGAGACGCAGCCCCATGGAGTGGAGGAGCACCCAGAGGAGGAGCAGCCCCATGGAGCGGAGAAGCACCCAGAGGAGGAGCAGCCCCACGGAGCAGAGGAGCAGCCCCACAGAGCGGAGGAGCACCCAGAGGAGGAGCAGCCCCACGGAGCGGAGGAGCACCCAGAGGAGGAGCAGCCCCACGGAGCGGAGGAGCACCCAGAGGAGGAGCAGCCCCATGGAGCGGAGGAGCCCAGCGGAGGAGCAGCCTCTGCTCTCCTCCTGCCCAGCATCCCTGCCTGTGGCAGGAATGCCTCCTGCACCAGGAGTTTGGTCCCACTTCTGTGACAAAGGGAGTGACAGAGAGAAGATGGCATTCTTTCTGCATTCCTCAAAGAAGGCAGGCATGGTGCAATGGGCACCATCTTGTGGGGTCCAGGAGCCCAGTCTAGGACAGACTCTGGATTCAGACCATACTGCCTGAATCTCCAGGAGGGTAGAGGGGCAAGAGGGCCCACAGCCCCACACGTGGTACAGGACAGCCCTGACAGTCGCCATCCTAGGAGGCCTCCTACCTGCTCCCATGCTCACCTGCCAGCTGCACACAATGGCAGCCACAGGGCAACCGAGAGCACCTGAGTGCAGGCCGTCCTTCCCCAGCCCACTGCCCTCCATGGCTCCCACTTCCCTCAGGGTCAAAGCCCAAATCCTCCCTGCAGCCCACATGGCCTGCACAGCCTGCCCCGTCCTCTCCCTGCCCTCCCCTTTTCTCTCTCTCCCCTCCTCCCTCTGCTGCAGCCGCAGGGGCCACCTCACTGATGCTCTGGCACGCCAGGCACTGTTCTCTGGGCCTTTATGTGAGCTGCTTCTCCTGCCTAGAATGCTTTCCCTCCCAGAAGTCGTCACAGATCCCCTCCCTGCATTCGGAGCCTCACTTAAACCCAAACGCAAGCCTTGAGAGTCTACTCACACCTGCAAGGTCTACCCTATTTAAAACAGAAACCATGGCCAGGTGCAGAGGCTCACACCTGTCATCCCAGCACTTTGGGAGGCCGAGGCAGGCGGATCACGAGGTTGAGAGTTCAAGACCAGCCTGGCCAACATGGGGAAAGCCCGTCTCTACTAAAAATATAAAAATTAGCTGGGCGTGGTGGCGCATGCCTGCAATCCCAGCTACTCGGGAGGCTGAGGCAGGAGAATTGCTTGAACCAGGGAGGCAGAGGTTGAGGTGAGCCGAGATTGCACCACAGCACTCCAGCCTGGCAACAGAGCAGAACTCAAAAAAACAACAGAAGGCCGGGCGTGGTGGCTCGCACCTGTAATCCACGCACTTTGGACAGAAGGCCGGGCGTGGTGGCTTGCGCCTGTAATCCACGCACTTTGGAGACCAAGGTGGGCGGATCACCTGAGGTCGGGAGTTCAAGACCGGCCTGACCAACATGGTGAAACCCCGTCTTTAAAAAAAAAAAAAAAAACAGAAACCCCATACCACACTTTACCCTCCTCCTCAGCAGCACACACACCAGAACAGCACACACTGCCCTCATGTTGTCATCTGTATAGCTCCTGTCCTTGTTTTGAGACAGGGCTCTGTGGCACAGGCTGGAGTGCAGTGGACTGATCACTGCAGCCTCCAACTCCTGGGCTCAAGCAATCCTCCTGCCTCAGTCTCCTGAATAGCTGGGACCACAGGCACATACCACCACCACGCCTGGCTCATTGTTTTAAGGTTTGTATAGAGACGGGGTCTCTCTATCTTGCCCAGGCTGGTCTCGAACTGGGCTCAAGTAATCCTCTCACCTCAGTTACCCAAAGTACTGGGATAACACGCATGAGCCACCATGCCCAGCCCCTCCCTCCTGTGAACGTTCCCTCCTGCAAGACAGGGGTCTCTGGGCCCATGAACTGCTCTCCTGATTTGTGTCCCGGAACCTGGAACACAGTCTCATACCCAGTAGGCATGCGCTCAATAAACGTGTGGAGTGAAGGCAGGGAGTCCCGGCCACCCTCCAGGGCTCACCTCTCTCTCCAGCTCGGCCTCAGGCTCGGAGTCGGACGAGGACTGGGGTCCCCGGCCCCGGCCCTTGCGTCCCCGCTTCTTGACGGGCTCGTCGTCATCCCTGAGCTCGTCGCCACCGCTGCTGCCACCGCTGCCCCGCTCAGCCTCCCCGCGCTCGGCCCGCTCGCGCCTCCGCTCCTTCTCCTCCTTCTCCTGCTCCCGCAGCCGCCGCAGCTCCTCTTCCTGCTCGCGCCGCCGCCGGGCCTCCAGCTCACGCCGCCGCGCCTCGTCCCGCCGCTTCCACTCACTGATGCGGTCAACCTCGTCGCTGTCACTGGGGACGGAAGGGGCCGCTGAGGACCTCCGTTTCTCGGGAGCCCGCCTTGCCCCTCGGCTGATGGAGGAGCCACCAGAGGGGACCTGGTCCCGGCACCCACCTGTTGCTGCTGGAGCTGGATGGAGGCCGTTCAGGCTTCGGTTTCCGCCCTCGGGGTTTTGGGGGAGGCTTCTCAGCTGCAGGAAAAGGAGAAGGAGTGACCTTCCCTCCCAGAGCTCCAAGTGACTAGGGGACTGCCTGGGTGTACCTGGGCATGGGCCAGGCCAAGAGATGTGCGGGCCACAGGGAGGCAGAACATGAGTGCCAGGGCCCTACCTGGCTTCCTGCCCCTCAGAGGCTTCTTCACAGACACATCCGAGTCGGAGGAGGAGGAGGAAGAGGAGGAGGAGGACGCCGACCGCGCTACCACCACCGGCTCAGGCTTGGCCCCGTCCGAATCTGCCTTGGAGTCGGAGTCAGAGGCTGACGGCGCCTTCTGGGGAGAAGCAGGGACAGGTCTGAGCACGAGGAGCCCCTCTGTGAGAAGTGAGGTGCACCTGGCCAGAAGAGCTCCTGCACCCCGGCCATCGCCAGGCTCTGCAGGCCTCGGCTCACGACCCAGCTCCCAGCCCCGTCCATCCACAAAACCCACCTCCAACCACGTGAAAACCCGGATCCCAGGCGGCCCTGGGTACACCGGCAGCTGCTGGGCCTTTCACCTCCTCTTCCTCGTCATAGAGTGGGGGTACTTTAGACCCCCGGTTCCAGCGGAAACATCTTTTCTTTGTGCAGAATCTTGTGTGGAGGCCACACCAGACAAGCTGCTCTGCTCTGCCACCTTCACCCTGGAGTACCCTGCCAAACACACACACCACACACACCACACAACATACCAGACAACACATACAACACACAAACAACACACACTACAGACAACACACACACCACACACCACAGGCAGCACACAGACACAACACACACAACACACAGACGAAACACACCACAAACCACAGGCAACACACACACACCACACATCACACATAACATACCAGACAACACACACAACACACAGACGAAACACACATACCACACACCACAGGCAACACACACACACCACAAACCACACATACCACACAACATACCAGACAACACACACAACATACCAGACAACACACACAACACACAGACGGAACACACATACCATACACCACAGGCAACACACACACAACACACACCACACATACCACACAACATACCAGACAATACACACAACACACAACATACCAGACAACACACACAACACACAGACGAAACACACACCATACACACCACAGGCAATACAAACACAACACGCACAACACACAACATACCAGACAACACACAACACACAAACAACACATACCAGACAACACACACAACACACAGATGAAACACACACCATACACACCACACACAACATACCAGACACACACACCACACAGACGAAACACATATACCACACAACACAGGCAACACACACACACAACACACACAACACACAGACGAAACACACACCACAGGCAGCACACACACAACACAACATACACAACACACAGACAACATAGCATACACAAACACCACACATTACATATAACACACACAAAATACACATAACACACACTACAGACAACATACACCATATGCAAACACACACACACCCCACACATTATGTATAACACAAAAAACACAACAAAACACATACACCACATACAACACACACACACTACACACACAGATAACACACACCATACGCACACACACCACACAGACAACACACACCACACATTACGTATAACACAAAAAAACACACAACACACACACTACCCACACAGACAACACACCATACGCACACACACACAGGCACACCATACGCACACAACACACAGACAACACACCACAGACACACACACACACAACACAAAAAACACATACACACCACACAGACAACTCACACCACACACAGACAACACACACCACACAGACAACACAGCAAACATACCGAAACAACACACAGCAGACACTCACAGATAACACACACCAGAGACACACCAGACACACAGACCACACACACAATCAACACATATACCACACACACCATGCACAGACACCACAGAAACAAACACAACACAAAAAACACACATACCATACACACACACCACACACAAGATACAAACACACACCATACGCATACAGCAAAACACAATGCAATGCACACACACACACAGATGGACACAAAGACACACAAACACACTATGCACACAGGGACACACATGCACACACACAGGCACTACATATAAACACGGGAACACAGCACACACAGGCACAACACACAGACACACAGAAGGGAGGCACAGCATACAAACACACATACACAGGCACCAAAACACACAGGAACATGTGCACACATAACACAGGCACACAATCTCCACACATAGCACATGGATACCGTGCACATAAACAGAACACACACACACACCACGCTCATACACACACCAGTACACACCTGTCTCTCCTCTCTCCCTCTCTCCTCTCACCCCCATCTCCCCCTTGCTCTCACTCCCTCGCTCTCATACAGATGCCTCAGAACTGCCTTACTCCAGTACTTCCAATGCTGACATCCCAGAATCCCCCTCTGCAAACCGGACGGGAGGCTCCCGGGTGCAGTGCGGCCATAGCAAGGGGGGCCCCAGTGGGACTGGGAATCTGCACTTTTCACTGGTGCTCAGGGCAGACACAGTCCTCTGGGATCCCCTGCGGCCCGGGTCCCATCCCCTTCGAAAGGGCACGCCCCGGCCCGGAGGACAGTGCTGGAGACCACAGAGGTGCCCCTGAGTGAGCACGGGAAACAGTCAAGCGGCATTACCTTTTTTTTCCGTCCCCCGAGGGGGCCCCTCCGCGGCACCCGGACCACAGCTTTCTTCTCAGGTGTGAAGTCCTAGGGGAGAAGTGAGCTGAACCAGCCCCGCAATGGCCACCGCCCTTTCCTGCCCTCCCAAGAGCTGACCGCGGGCCCACCTGGTCGCTGGTCTTCTCTGACTCAGATGAGCTTTCCGAATTCTCCTCTTCGGAGGGGGACACGCTGGCCTGATCCAGGTCGCTGGAGGCCTTTCGGGCCCGTTTTGACACCGACATCTGCAAGGGGAACCGCCTGAATGCTCAGTGACAGGAAGGCCAGGCTACTGGCAGGAAGCCCCCACCTGACTGCCCACCACCCACAATTGCTGAGCTCTAGAACCCCCCTGGGGGGCCAAGAAGCCTGTGAGAACCTCATTCAAAGCCAGGGATCCTGAACCTTGGGGAAAGCAGCCACTCACAGAAAGACACACTCTTACAGGAGGTCTCTAGAGCCACCAGGTTCACAGAGACAGAAAGTAGGATGGGGGCACTAGGGGCTGCGGAGGAGGGTGGAGAGGGAGTGTTTAACTGGACAACATTTCAGCTTGGGAAGACAAGAAAGTTCTGGAGATAGGCCAGGCGTGGTGGCTCACATCTGTAATCCTAGCACTTTGGGAGGCTGAAGCGGGTGGATCACCTGAGGTCAGGAGTTCAAGACCAGCCTGGCCAAGTTGGTGAAGCCCGTCTCTACTAAAAATGCAAAAATTAGTGGCCGGGCGCGGTGGCTCATGCCTGTAATCCCAGCACTTTGGGAGGCCGAGGTGGGTGGATCACGAGGTCAAGAGATCAAGACCATCCTGGCCAACACGGTGAAACCCCATCTCTACTAAAAATACAAAAATTAGCCGGACGTGGTGGCATATGCCTGTAATCCCAGCTACTTGGGAGGCTGAGACAGGAGAATCGCTTGAACCCTGGAGGCGGAGGTTGCGGTGAGCCGAGAATGCACCATTGCACTCCAGCCTGGGCAACAAGAGTGAAACTCCGTCAAAAAAAAAAAATGCAGAAATTAGCCAGGCATAGTGGCAGGCGCCTGTAATCCCAGCTACTCAGGAAGCTGAGGCAGAGAACCGCTTGAACCCAGAAGGCGGAGGATGCAGTGAGCCCATATCGCGCCACTGCACACCAGCCTGGGTGACAAAGTGAGACTCCGTCTCAAAGAAAAAAGTTCTGGGCCGGGCGCGGTGGCTCAAGCCTGTAATCCCAGCACTTTGGGAGGCCGAGGCGGGTGGATCACGAGGTCAAGAGATCGAGACCATCCCGGTCAACATGGTGAAACCCCGTCTCTACTAAAAATACAAAAAATTAGCTGGGCATGGTGGTGTGTGCCTGTAATCCCAGCTACTCAGGAGGCTGAGGCAGGAGAATTGCCTGAACCCAGGAGGCGGAGGTTGCGGTGAGCCGAGATCGTGCCATTGCACTCCAGCCTGGGTAACAAGAGCGAAACTCCATCTCAAAAAAAAAAAAAAAAAAAAAGAAAAAAGTTCTGGAGATGATGGTGATGATGGTTGTACCACCTCATGAATGTGCTTAATGCCACTGAGCGGTGCACTTAAAAATGGCTAATTTAGGCCGGGCACGGTGGTTCATGCCTGTGATCCCAGCACTTTGGGAGGCCAAGGCAGGCTGATCATTTGAGGTCAGGAGTTCGAGACCAGCCTGGGCAATAAGATGAAACCTCATCTCTACCAAAAATACAGTGTGGTGGCAGGTGCCTGTAGTCCCAGCTGTTCTGGAGGCTGAGACAGGAGAATCACTTGAACCAGGGAGGCGGAGGTGGTTTCAGTGAACAGAGATCAAGCCACTGCACTCCAGCCTGGACAACAGAACAAGACTCTATCTCAAAAAAAAAAAAAATGCATTCACATCATAGACTACTTCTCAGTCACTGAAATCTGCATTTTAAAACAATATGGGCCGGGCTCGGTGGCTCACACCTGTAATCCCAGCACTTTGGGAGGCCAAAGTGGGCGGATCACCTGAGGTCGGGAGTTTAAGATCAACCTGACTGACATGGAAAAACCCCATCTCTACTAAAAATACAAAAATTAGCTGGGTGCGGTGGCACATGCCTGTAATCCCAGCTACTCGGGAGGCTGAGAGGGGAGAATTGCTTAAACCCGGGAAGCGGAGGTAGCGGTGAGCCCATATCACACCATTGCACTCCAGCCTGGGAAACAAGAGCAAAACTCCATCTCCAAAAAAGAAAAAAAAAAACAAAAAAACAATATGGTTCCTTCAAAGGGGACTAGTTTAAAAATAAAGAAGTAAGTCCAAGTGCAGTGGTTCATGCCTGTAATCCTAACAGTTTGTGAGGTTGAGGCAAGCAGATCACTTGAGGTCAGGAGTTCGAGACCAGCCTTGACAACATGGTGAAACCCCATCTCTCCTAAAGATACAAAAATTAGTTGCGTGTGGTGGCGCATGTCTGTAGTCCCAGCTATTTGGGAGGCAGAATTGCTTGAACCTGGGAGACAGAGGTTGCAGTGAGCCAAGATCACGCCACTGCACTCCAGCCTGGGTGACACAGTGAAACCCTGTCTCAATAAACAACAAACAAACAAACACAGACCAGACACAGTGGCTCACACCTGTAATCCCAGCACTTTGGGAAGCCAAGGTGGGAGGATCACTTGAGCCCAGGAATTTGAAACCAGCCCGGGCAATATAGCAAGACCCCATCTCTAGACAAAACTTTTTTTTTCTTTTTGGAGACAGAGTCTTACTCTTGTCACCAGGCGCCAGGCTGGAGTACAGTGGCATGATCTCGGCTCACTGCAACCTCCGCCTCCCGGGTTCAAGTGATTCTCCTGTCTCAGCCTCCAGAACAGCCGGGACTACAGGCACACGCCACCACCCAGCTAATTTTTGTGTTTTTAGGAGAGACAGAGTTTCACCATGTTGGCCAGGATGGTCTAGATCTCTTGACCTTGTGATCCGCCCGCTCAGCCTTCCAAAGTGCTGGAATTACAGGCGTGAGCCACCGCACCCAGCGACAAAACAATTTTTTAGAAATATTTTTCTGTATTTTTCTCTATCAAAAATAAATAATTACCTAGATGTAGTGGTGACCACCTGTAGTCCCAGCTACGGGGGAGGCTGAAGGAGGAGGATCACTTGAGCCCAGGAATTGGAGGCTACAGTGAGCTATGACTGCACCACTGCACATCAGCCTGGGCAACACAGTGAGATCCCGTCCCAGAAATAAAATAAAACGGAACAATACGTAATGACAAGGAAATACAGTATTAAGTAAAAAAGAAACCAAACACATATTATGTGGTATACTGCCAATTCTGTACTCTACACACACACACCCCCTGCCATGTGCAACACAAACAAGGAAATAATCTTTGCTTGGCTCCAAAACTCCTCATATACTACAGGTATTTTTCTAGCTTCCCTATGTCTTTTCTATTTTCCAAGTTATCTACTGTAAACGTGGTTTATCATGTTAGAATCAAAAGCAAACATTATTTCAAAAAATAATACAAACTACACCTTACTCTATCCAAAGAATCTGCTGCTGCAATCTCTTCCTTTCTTTCTGCACCCAAATAGTTAGAAGTGGGCTGGGCAGGGTGGCGCAAGCCTGTAATCCCAGCACTTTGGGAGACCAGGTGGGCAGATCACCTGAGTTGGGAGTTTGATACCAGCCTGACCAACAAGGAGAAACCCTGTCTCTACTAAAAGTACCGAAAAATTAGGCGGGTGTAGTGGCGGGGTGCCTGTAAACCCAGCAACTAGGGAGGCAGAGGGAGGAGAATCGCTTGAACCAGGGCGGCAGAGTTTGCAGTGAGCTGAGATAGTGCCACTACACTCCACCCTGGCAACAGAGCGAGACTCCACCTCAAAAGGAAAAAAAAAGAAAAAAGAAGTTGCTGCTGGAATCTTGTCCTTTCTTTCTGTACCCAAATAGTTAGAAGTGGTCAAAAGGCAGAAGAGACTATATACCAGCAGAATGGAAAACACACATCCACACAAAAACCTGTACAGAAATATTCAAGACAGCCTGATCTGTAATAGCCCAAAAGTGGAAACAACCCAACTTGGCCACGGACACAGGGATCACCATACCGTGTCCCCTCCACACACTGCAATCTGACCCAGCCAGGAAAAGGAACGGAGCCGACCCGGGCCGCAGCGCAGATGCACCTGAGGACCTCACGCTCAGTGAGGGAAGGCAGGCGCAAAGGCCAGGCAGTGTGTGATCCCATTTCTACGAAATGTCCAGGACAGGCCCCTCCACAGAGGCAGGAAGGGGTGCGTGGGTGCCAGGGGCCAGAGGAGGGGCTGCAGGGCGACAGCTGATGGCGACCAGGTTGCTTTTTGGGGTGAAGGTAATCTCCTGAAATAATAGTAAAAATTGCACAATTCCGTGAACACACTAAAAACCACTGGATTGCATTCTTAGGAAGGAAAAAAATCTCATGGTGTGTGGATTAGAACTCAATTTTTTTAAAATGCATACTGAAAAACAATTATATTAAAGAAAGGGGCTGGGCGCCATGGCTCACACCTGTAATCCCAGCACTTTGGGAGGGTAAAGCAGGTGGATCACCTGAGGTCAAGGGTTCGAGACCAGCCTGGTCAACATGATGAAACTCCCATTTCTACTAAAAATACAAAATTGGCCAGGCACGATGGCACACACCTGTAATCCCAGCTATGACGCAGAAGAATGACTTAAACCCAGGAGGTAAAGGTTGAAGTAAGCTGAGATCATGCTACTGCACTCCAGCCTGGTGACACAGTGAGACTCCATCTCAAAAACAAAACAGCCAGGTGTGGTGGTGGTTGCCCGTAATCCCAGCTACTGGGGAGGCTCAGGCAAGATAAATGCTTGAACCTGGGTGTCGGAGGTTGCAAGTGAGCCGAGATGGTGCCACTACACACCAGCCTGGGTGACAGAGTGAAAGGCGGACGGGGGTGCGGTGGCTCATGCCTATAATCCCAGCACTTTGGGAGGCCAAGGCAGGTGGATCATCTGAGGTCAGGAGTTCAAGACCAACTTGGCCAACATGGTGAAACTCCATCTCTACTAAAAATACAGAACTTACTCAGGCGTGGTGACGGGTGCCTATAATCCCAACTACTAGGGAGGTTGAGACAGGAGAATTGCTTGAACCCGCGAAACAGAGGTTGCAGTAAGCTGAGATCGCACCACTGCACTCCAGTCTGGGTGAGAGTTAGACCTTGTCTCAAAAAAAAAAAAGGGCAGGGGAGGGAGAGCAGGCTGCCAGGCGGGTGTCAGAGCGAGGGGAGGAAGGGCCAGCCCGCCACGGTCCTCCCCTACCTTTAGCGCCAGCGTCTTCCTCTTCAGGCCGCTGTTGTCGCTGCTCTTGTCTGAGTCCGAGTCGCTCTCCATCCTGTCACTGGCAGCTGTGGCGGTCACGGTTGTGACAGCCATGACCCCCCGGTCCTCGTCGTCCTCATCAGCGTCACTGCCGCCGGCGGGGTTGGCCTCGGGGGCCTCGCTGTCAGAGGAGCTCACTGGCTGTGGGAGTCGGGGCAGAGACCGTGCATCACCACCCGTCTTGAGTGGATTCCCCCATCAGGACCGTGACCCAGAAGACACAAACCACACGCAAGATGTGTGTGATGTTCAGGGGTGCAGTCTCCTGGCTTTACAGATGGGGAAACTGAGGCCCAGAAAGGCCAAAAAACGAAGGCAGGAGAGTGAGATGGATTCAAGTATGGTGGGCACTGGGTTCGGGCCGGAGCCTTCAGGGTTAAACCTGGGGCAAGTAACTTCAACCTCTCTGTGCCTCAGTGACCACATCCCGGCAATGGGGATGGCTGTTTTGACCTCAGAGGCCTGTGACCAGGAAGACGTGGAAGTGGAGGTGGAGCACCTAGGGCAGCACCCAGAACACAGTAAGAGGTCAAGAAATGCTTGCCGCCAGGCGCGATGGCTCATGCCTATCATCCCAGTTCTTTAGGAGGCCGCAGCAGGCGGATCACCTGAGGACAGGAGTTCGAGACCAGCCTGGCCAACATGGCGAAACCTCGTCTCTACTAAAAATACAAAAATTAGCCAGGTGTGGTGTTGCGTGCCTGTAGTCCCAGCTACTCAGGAGGCTGAGCCACAAGAATCACTTGAACCCAGAAGGTGGAGGTTGCAGTGGGCTGAGATGGTGCCACTGCACTCCAGCCTGGGCGACAAGCAAGACTCCGTCTCAAAAAAGAAAAAAAAATTATGAAACCAAAAAGCCACATTCTCCTGGTGTGATGACCAAGATGGCACGTGACAGGCTGCAGTGGGCACACACAGTGGCCGGGAGAGAGCGAGGCAGAGGAGATGCGGGTGTGAGAACGGGTGAGAGGCATGTCACGGGGCTCACAGGCAGTGAGGCCAAGAAGGACAGGCAAAGCGAGGCCCACATTTGTGCCCAGGTGTTGCGGCCGGGCCAGAGGGAGCAGGGAAGACACGGTAAAGGCCACGCCAGCGCAAGCAGCGATGCCGGGACAGAAAGGAAGTGGGGGCTGAGGAATGTGGGCGTCAGCGCTGGTCAGGAGAGAGGGCCAGGAGGAGGGAACCACAGGAGGGAACCACGGCCCTTCCTCAGTTTCCCAGCTCCCTCCCAGCTCAGCGTGTTCCTCCCTGGCCAGGAGCCCATAGTAGGCGCACACTATCCTCCGCACACAGATGCAGGCTAACGGTCCCCACTCTGCACACCAGGAAAATGAGAACCGGGTGTGGCAGCGCCCTCGCTGCTCGGCCGTGAGCACGTTTTGTCTCCCTCATGTCATCGTGGCCTGTGGCACAGCGACAGGGCCCTGTCTGTATAATTTTTGACAAGATTAAAAAGGGTAAGACTAAGTAGGTCAGGCCCCAAACGGAGAACGCTGAGAGTAATAACGCTCTCGAGGTGGGTCTCCACCACGTCTCTCCCACAGAGTCTTCGGGGGAGGGTTCGCACACCTGGGGTTTCTCTTTGGAGCATCCCCGATAAGGAGGGAAGGGCTGGGGGTAGGGAGTAGCAGCTCAGGGAGGAGGAGACCCAGGCTCCCTCCTGGTGGCCCCCTCCACGCAGCCCACCCCTAATGCCCTAGAATCTTACACAGGAGGAGCTGGTGAGTTCCAGTAACCTAGGAGCCATGGCCAGTTGTGGGACGTATCAATGCCCCATGTAACCGCTGGGAATGACCAGTCCAATTTTGCAGATGAGGAAAAAGGCAGAAAGAGGTTCACTAACAGCTCAGGATCACACAGTGAATAGCTGCAGACCTGAGATACAAGCATGGTCAGCCTTGACACCGAAGCCTGGACCACAGCCACTCCTCATTAAAAAGGCTTTTCTGGGCCGGGAGCGGTGGCTCAAGCCTGTAATCCTAGCACTTAGGGAGGCCGAAGCGGGTGGATCATGAGGTCAAGAGATCGAGACCATCCTGGTCAACATGGTGAAACCCCGTCTCTACTAAAAATACAAAAAATTTGGTGGGCATAGTGGCGCGTGCCTGTAATCCCAGCTACTCCGGAGGCTGAGGCAGGAGAATTAACTGAGCCCAGGAGGCAGAGGTTGCGGTGAGCCGAGATTGCGCCATTGCACTCCAGCCTGGGTAACAAGAGCGAAACTCCGTATTTTAAAAAAAAAAAAAAAAAAGGCTTTTCTGGCTGGGCGAGGTGGCTCACACCCGTAATCCCAGAACTTTGGAAGGTCGACGCAGGTGGATCACGAGGTTAGGAGTTCGAGACCAGCCTGGCCAGCATAGCGAAACCCCATTTCTACTAAAAAATACAACACTTAGCTGAGCATGGTGGCACACGCCTGTAGTCCCAGCTACTCGGGAGGCAGAGGTTGCAGTGAGCCAAGATCGCGCCATTGCACTCCAGCCTGGGCAACAGAGCAAGAGTCCGCCTCCAAAAAAACCAAAAACAAAAAAACAAATCCCTCCTTGCTTTTGACCAACTGTGACCCACTCTGTGCCTCTGCAGCTCCATCCGGCAGTTGGGAAAACTGCGCATGTCCCACAGGTGGGGAAACTGAGTCTGTGGGAGGGAAGTGACTTCCTCTACATTGTGCATGTGGATAAAGCCGGGACCTCTGGGTGTCCTGGGGTTGAACTGCCTTACAGCAAAGGTTTTAGGAAATCTAACCCACACCAAGAGGTCCGGAGGACGCGAACACTGGAGGTACAGAGAAGATCCCAGCAATAAAAGGCCAAAGCCAGCCAACCTCCAGTTCCCCCAGCTGAAAGAGTGAGGGGAACAGCTCATTTCTCTCGCTGTCTCTTCGGGGATCAGGGCAGGGGGGTGACTAAATTGGAAAAGAGAAGATCAAAGCCAGCTCTGCCTCCCTGTTCCCAAGTATCCCCTCCACCATTCCCCAGAGCGATTCCTAAGTGTCAACATGCATCTTCTCACTGGATTCTCCCAGGAGCCCACTGAGAGGCCAGCACTACCAAATCCTCAAGATGAGGAAACTGAGGGCCAGGCATAGTGGCTCATGCCTGTAATCCCAGCACTTTGAGAGGCCGAGGCAGGAGGATCACCTGAGGTCAGGAGTTCGAGACCAGCCTGGCCAACATAGTGAAATCTCTACTAAAAATACAAAAATTAGCCGGGTGTGGTGGCAGACATCTGTAATCCCAGCTACTAGGAAGGCCAAGGCAGGAGAATCACTTGAACCCGGGAGGTGGAGGCTGCAGTGAGCCGAGATCACACCATTGCACTCCAACCTGGGCAACACAGTGAGACTCAGTCTCAAATAAAAAAAGAAGAAGAAGAAGAAAAGGAAACTGAGGCTCAGAAAGGGGGGACATCTGAGGGGGGACAGCTCAATGGTCAAGATTCCCAGTGAGCACGGGGCAGAGCCAGGACTGGCTCCCAGGCCCACCTCCCCATACAGCTGGCTCTTGGCCTCGGCTCCCACTTTTTTTTTTTTTTTTAAGATGGAATTTCGCTCTTGTTGCCCAGGCTGGAGTACAATGGCGCAATCTCAGCTCACTGCAACGTCTGTCTCCCAGGTTCAAGCGATTCTCCTGTCTCAGTCTCCCGAGTAGCTGGGATTACAGGTGCCCACTACCACACCTGGCTAATTTTTGTTTTGTAGAGACTAGGTTTTACTATGTTGGCCAGGCTGGTCTCGAACTCCTAACTGCAGGTGATCCACCCTCCTTGGCTTCCCAAAGTGCTAGGATTATAGGCGTGAGACCAGTTAGCTTTTGTAGTTTTGGTAGAGACAGGGTTTCGCCACGTTGACCAGGCTGATCTCGAACTCCTGACCTGAAGTGATCCGCCCCCGCTTGGCCTCCCGCAGTGCTGAGGTTATAGGCATGAGCTACCATGATCGGCCCATCTGAGAAAACCCTTGAGTCTCATTCTGCTCAGTCAATGGAACAAATACCTCCCACCTGGGCCACTCTCAGGATTACTGTGAGGACCAAAAGGCAATGCCACTGGAACCAGGGCAGACTACCATTTTTCAGCTACTGGCTTCTCGAAGGGATGGGACCCAGGCCTTTCAGTCCACTCTCAGTGGCATTACTAGTTGCGCTAAGGCTGCTAAAAGAATGAGCCTGTACAAAGAAATGGTAAAAAGGAATTTGAAGAAAAAAAGGAAAAAGAAAGATAAAAGAATGAGTCTTGGCCAGGTGCGGTTCCTCACGCCTATAATCCCAGCACTTTGGGAAGTCGAGGCGGGCAGATCACCTGAGGTAGGGAATTCGAGACCAGCCTGACCCATGGAGAAATCCCATCTCTACTGAAAATACAAAAACTAGCCAGGGGTGGTGGCACATGCTTGTAATCCCAGCTACTCAGGAGGCTGAGGCAGGACAACTGCTTGAACTCAAGAGGCAGAGGTTGCAGTGAGCCGAGATCATGCCATTGCACTCCAGACTGTGCAACAAGAGCGAAACTCCAGCTTAAAAAAAAAAAGGCGAGGCACGGTGGCTCATGCCTGTAATCCCAGCACTTTGTAAAGCCGAGGTGGGTGGATCACAAGGTCAGGAGTTCAAGACTCAGCCTGGCCAAGACGGTGAAACCCCGTCTCTACTATCTTTCCTAAAAATACAAAAATTAGCCAGGCATGGTGCCTCACGAAGTAATCCTAGCACTTTGGGAGGCCAAGGCAAGTGGATCACGAGGTCAGGAGATCGAGACCTTCCTGGCTAACACAGTGAAACCCCGTCTCTACTAAAAATACAAAAAATTAGCAGGCATGGGGTTATGTGCCTGTAGTCCCAGCTACTCAGGAGGCTGAGGCAGGAGACTCGCTCGGAGCTGGGAGGCGGAGGTTACAGTGAGCCAAGATTGCACCACCGTACTCCAGCCTGGGTAACAGAGCAAGATTCCATCTCAAAAAAAAAAAAAACAACAAAAATTAGCTGGGTGTGGTGGCACACACCTGTAGCCCCAGCTACTCAGGAAGTTAAGGAGGGAGGATCACTTGAGCCTGGAAGGTTGAGGCTGCAGTGAGCCACGATTGCCTGGGCGATAGAATCATACCCTGTCTCAAATCAAAAGAGAAACTACTCAGATTCCCATAAAGCTGTGCTTCTAAAAGCCAGCATGTGTACTGGCTACATCAGAAGCATCCAGAACAGGTCGGGTGCAGTGGCTCAGGCCTGTAGTCCCAGCACACTGGCCAAGGTGGGTGGATCATCTGAGGTCAGGAGGTCGAGACCAGCCTGGTCGACATGGTGAAAACCCCATCTCTACAAAAATACAAAAATTAGCCGGGCGTGGCGGTGGGCACCTGTAATCCTAGCTACTTAGGGGGCTGAGCCAGAAGAACTGCTTGAACCAGGGAGGCAGAGGTTACAGTGCACCAAGATCACACCACCGCACTCCATCGTGGGTGACAGAGCAAGACTGTGTCTCAAAAAAAAAAAAAAAGGGCAGGGCGTGGTGGCTCACATTTGTAATCTCAGCACTTAGGTAGGCTGAGGTGGACGAATCACGAGGTCAGGAGTTCGAGACCAGCCTGGCCAATATGGTAAAACCCTGACTCTACTAAAAATACAAAAAATTAGCTGGGCGTGGTGGTGGGCACCTATAATCCCAGCACCTCGGGAGGCTGAGGAAGGCGAATTGCTTGAACCCGAGAAGTGGAGGTTGCAGTGAGCCAGGATCAGGCTCCATCTCAAAAAGAAAAAAAAAATAAGAAGCATCCAGGACAAAACTTGGCAAGTAAAACTTCAAGGCTCCTGTCCTACACTATTAAAATCTACACCTCTAGGGGAATGGCCCAGGAATCTGCATCTTTCTTTCTTTTTTTTTTTTTTGTGAGACACAGTCTTGCTCTCCCTGGTTCAAGCAATTCTCCTGCCTCAGCCTCCCACGTAGCTAGGATTACAGGCGTGTGCCACCACGTCTGGCTAATTTTTGTATTTTTAGGACAAACAGGGTTTCACCATCTTGTCCAGGCTGGTCTTTGATTCCTGACTTCATTATCCACCCACCTCGGCCTCCCAAAGTGCTGGGATTACATGCCTGAGCCACTGTGCCCGACCAGAAATCTGCGCCGTAAACACACATTGCATTTGGAAGCATAGATGGGCTAGAGAAGCCAAGAGCGGCACTGGTCTCAGTTAAAGCTACTTCTCATCTTGGGGGATCTGTGAAGGGCTTAATTTCGTTTCCTCGAGGACAGGCCTCTCTACAGAGCTTAGCAAGCTGCAGGTGTCCAATAAATATTAAACGGTGTGACGGTGTGATGATTCACCAGGAGGTAGTGAGCTCAGGACAGAACCAAAGAGAAGCTGACCTGGGGCCAGGAAAAGATCCCATGAAACTCAACTACCTTGAAGGATTTCCGACCTACCCATCCAAGCTGGGGACAGGCACGGCCTGGGGAAAGATGGCAAGTGTCAAAACCAGGGAAATCTCGGTCTCCTAGACACACCGTGGGTATTAGCGTAAAATACCAGCAACAGGCAACATTAGCGGGCCCCTGCCCCCTGAGAAGGGGCTGCCAGATCCTCAGCGCTCAAAAGACATCTGAGTGAATCCTCAGTTCTGGACTGTGAGCTCCCAGAAGGCAAGGACTGTGCCTGACTCATCCAGTGTTCTTGGTCCCCAGCGTAGCATGTGCGCATGGCAGGTGTCAACACCGAAGCGTCTGCGGATCCAGGAGCAAATGCTTGCAAGTGCCACCCAGCCCAGGCTGAGACGAAGGAGAGGCAGAGACAGGCCGCCTCAAGACCCCAGGTTCTCAAGCAGGACCAGGCACCACAAAGAGACTCCATCCTCCACTCGCAAAAACCAACGGCCCCTCCTGCCTTCTTCGGCTCAGACCACCTCGGGTGTCCTTTTCCTCCCTAGCGGCCAAGCTTTCCCTAGCTTGTGGTCAGTTCCCTGGGCCTCGTCACCAACTGCATGTGCGCCCCTGCTACGCCTGGGCTACCCCCAGCCCCCAGCCTCTCACAGAAACCTCAAAAGCAGTGTGGATAAGCAGAAGAAAGAACCCCAGCTCAGTTTCCCCACTCCCCATCTCACCCCAAAATATCAGAGAAGGCACCTTTCTCCCATCTTTCCACGGCCTTTTAGCAATTTGGCTTCTATTTTTCTCAATTCCTTCCTTTCCCTGAATACTGCCAGACACCCATTTGCCAGCGAGATGTCATCTGATTCTCAGTGTTTTTTTCCACCTGATTGAGAACTCTCATATCTATAAACTACAGCCTTTTTCACTCCTCTAAAATCTGCAGTAACAGTGAAAGAGGGGGGTGTTCTCAAAGAAAAAATGTCTTTTCCTAAGAAAATAAAAGGTTTTATGAGAGCTATGACAACACTCTGTTAGAAACTTGGACTGGCTGGGCGCAGTGGCTCATCCCTATAATCCCAACACCATGGGAGGCTGAGGCAGGCAGATCACTTGAGGTCAGGAGTTCAAGACCAGCCTGGCCAACATGGTGAAACCGCGTCTCTACTAAAAATACAAAAAGTAGCCAGGTGTGGTGATAGGCACCTGTAATCCCAGCTACTCGGGAGGCTGAGGCAGGAGAATCGCTTGGACCTGGGAGGTGGAGGCTGCAGTGAGCTGAGATCGCGCCACTGCACTCCAGCCTGGGTGACAGTGAGACCCTGTCTCAAAAAAAAAAAAAAAAAAAGAAATCTAGGCTGATTCTAGAGCAGGAGTTCTCACCAGGGCTGACTGCGCCCCCTCCACCCAGGGGACATTGGGCAATGTCTGGGGACACCTGTCATCATGAATGGGGTGGGGACACTGCTCAGCACCTCCAGGGCCCAGAACGCCCCACCACAGGGAACGATCAAGCGCCACATGTCCACAGCGCCCAAAGGAAAGACCCTGACCTGGCGGCCTCTTCTTCCCTCAGAAGCCCCCTTCAGGCTGGCGCTCCACCCTGGGTACTCACCGGAGGGGCGCTGTAGCTGGCATGGGGGTTGTTCTGGATCTCCCACAGCCCTTCATTGAAGCCTTTCCTCTTGTTGGGTTTCCCGTACTTGTCTTTACATTTGTCATAGGGGAATAGGTCCTTGGGTCCCAGGAAGGCTCTGGAAAAGCAAGTCAGGGGCCAGTCCCAGGTGAGTGAGGTCCCCCCGGGAGGCACCAGAGGAGAAAACCAAGCCCCAGCAGGGGACACTTACGTTTCGTGTGTGCCAAAGAAAAAGATGGGGTACTTGTTGGGTGGGGGCTTCACGGCGCCGTCGGCGATGTCATCAATCTGCAGTGAGAGGCCAGTCAGGGGGTGGCTTTACCCAATGACCCAGGAAATCACCAAGAAACAAGCCACAGGGCTTGGGGCAAAGCACATGGGAGGAGGGGAGCCTTCAACACAGGAAGCAGCAGCCCCTTCCCAATAGGAAGCTGCATTCTACTGTGTACCCTCCCTGCAAAGCTGTACCCTACCCAGAGAGATCTCCCCCCACCCCAGGGAGAGAGCTGGCCCCAGGGCAGGTGGTCCACCTGAGCAAAGTCAGATCCGGCCCTCTGAAGCAACCAGGGGGAGGGGCCAGGCTCAGCATCTATGGACTCCCAGGACCTTTCCTGGGGACCCCTCCCGCAAAGAGGGGCTTGCGGGCGGTCCCCCAGAGGATGCAGCTGGCAGCTCCAAGGATGCAGAGGGTGGGGGGTGGGCTGCAAGAGCCGGCCCTGAGCATCCAGGAAGTCCCACCCTCTCCCTGCAGGCCCATGGGCTACGGGAGCTGTCAGTCACCTCCCCACAGGAGGCTAGCAGCCCCTTCACTTCCAATCAGGTGCTTGGAGAGCCGGCTGGAGAAGGGGGGATACGGGAGAGAAAAGCGAGTGGTCTGGGAAGAGGAGAGCTGGGAAAGGGAGTAAGTCCCTGTGAAGTTGCATTGCTCTGGTCTCTCCCAAGAAAGTCGGCGCCAGCACATCAGGCTGGAGGGGCTTCTCCAGTCCCAATGCATTCCTTCCCCATCCATGTCTCCAGCTTCTGGGGGCCCCTGATCTTCCCTGCCCCACTCGCCCAGCTTTCTTCTTGCTCAGGTCTCCTCTGAGCTACTTTCTCAGAGTCCCTGGCCCCTGGGCTCGGCCATGGGCAGCCAGCCCCAGCATCCCTCTCCCGCCAGAAGCATCCCAAACTCAGTCCGCCGGAGGACCAGCCCGGCATGCCTCCCAGGGCTGCTGCTTTTCCTGCCTCACCCAGGACCCACCCACAGTCCACCCCTCCTAGCGGCAGTGCCAGCTTCGGACCTGGGATGGTTCTTGTCCTGGGCACCGTGTGGCCTCCCCCTCCACCGCTCCTCCCTGCTGCCCCAGCTTTCCACCCCGTGCCAAATTCCTCACTCCTACCGGGCAGATTCCACCAACCTCAGTCCTGGGAGACTTATCCCTGAGACCTGGAGATGACAGTAGCCTGGGGTCCCTGCCCCTGCCTCAGGGCCTGGAACTCACCCACCCGCATATCTGGGACTCCCAGGCATGGGACATCCTTCAGGCCAGGTCACCTGGAACCATCCAGGTCCCCAGGACCCCAGCTTCCTCTAAAGGGGCACCCAAGGTCCCCTCAGCCAGCCCCTTCCCTCAGATGTGCTCCCCCTCCCTGGGCCCAGGCCTGTCTCCATTTCAAGCATTGGGGTTGGACCACCCCACCCTCAAGTCTCCCCAAAACCAGCTTCTACATCCTCCTCCCCACAGGGGGCCAGTCCCCAGGGTCCCCCAACAGGCCCAACGCCAACTTCATTCTAAGGTCCGGTTCCCCGAGCCACAGTGAATCTGTAAACAGACCCCAGCCCCATTCCCCTACATGCAGTCCCTCACTCAAGGGTCCCAGCTTCCCTTGGCCTTGACCCTTAACCTTCCCGCATGGCTGCATCCACCAACTCTGGACCCCTAGCGCATGGCCATCAGCCCCCCAGCCTCTCAAAACTGGGCTTCTCCACAAGGGAGTGCTTCAGCCTGGGCTCCCCCACCATCACATTTCACCCCTGGCCTCAACTCTCAAGTTCCCCCGTTCTGCTCAAACTTGAACCTTGAGCCCTTAGGCCTAGGACCCCTAGACCCTCAGGTGAGAGTCCCTCAGGTCCCAGACCCTCCCAGACACCCTGTGCGTGACTCTTTGAGGCCCTGGCACCCCGGACACCCCCAGATACGCAAGGCATGGCACCCTCTGGCCCAGGACACCCCCAGACCCCCAGAGGGCAGCTCCCTCAGGTCCAGGACCCCCAGGGGGAAAGTTTCTCAAGCCCGAGACACCCCTAGATCCCCAGGGCACAGCTTCTTCTGGCCCAGGATCCCCAGACCGTTGGCGTGCAGCTCCTTCAGGCCTCGGACACTCCCAAACCTCCAAGACATGGCAACCTCAGGCCCTGGACACCCCCCAGATTCCAAGGCACGCCTCCCTCAGGTCCAAGAACCCCATTCCCCCAGGGAAAGAATTTCTCAGGCCTCAGACACTCCCAGACCACCAGAGCACAGCTTCCTTGAGCCCAGGACCCCAATACCTTTGGTGGACGGTTCCTTCAGGCCCCAGATACCCCCAAACCCCCATATCCCCAGAGCGCAGTTCCTTCAGGCCTAGGACACCCCCAGACTCCCAGGGTGCGGCCCCCTGAGTCCCAGAACTCCCATTCTCCAAGGGCGAGAGTCTCTCAGGCCCCAGACGTCCTCAGAACCCCTAGGCACGGACCCCTGAGGCCCAAGGGCCCCAGACCCCGGGGTGCGGCTCTTGCAGGCCTCGGACACCCCCAGGACGCGGCTCTCTGAGGTCCAGGACACCCAGACCCCGGGGTGTGGCTCCTGCAGGCCCCGGGCACCCCAAACCCCCAGAGCGGGTCTCCTGCAGGCTCCGGACACCCGCAGACCCCAAGGACGCGGTTCCGTGCAACTTTGAACCCCCCAGACGCCCGGGGTGCGGCTCCGGCAGGCCCCGGACACCCCCAGCCCCCCAGAGGGCGGATTCTGCAGGCCCTGGACACCCCCAGACCCCCAGGGCGCGGCTCCTGCAGGCCCCTGACACCCTCAGACTCTCAGGGCCCGGCTCCCTGCGGCCCAGGACCCCCCCCACACCCCTGGGACGCGGTTCCTGCAGGCCCCGGACACTCCCAGGCCCCCCAGATCCCCGACGCACGACTCCTTCAGGCGCCAGACGTCCGCCGTCCCCCGGTGCGCGCCTGCCCCCGGCCCGGGGCCCCCGCTGCCCCACCCCCCCCACCGGCCCCATCTCCCGCGCGACCTCACCCGGGCTGGCCAGTGCGGGTAGCCCTTCATCTTAGCGAACACCAAGTCCCCGGGCTTGAAGGCGTGTGGCATGCTGACGGCGGGAGGCCCAGACCGCGAGAAGCGGCGGCAGCGGCAGTAGCGGCTGCGGCGGCGGCGGCGGCGGCAGCGGGAGGCGAAGCCGGGGGCGGGAGCCGGACGCCGAGGGGGCGGGGGCGGCCGCCTGGGCAGCCGGCCGGCACGCGCTTATTGGGCTTTGCGCCACCGGAAGTTCAGCCCTCCGTCCGTCACGCGCCGACAAAGCCGTCGTTCAGGACCATGTGCGGGGGACAGAGAAGCGCGGCGACCAATTAGAACAAGGGTTGGAGCAGAATAGTTAACGGGATTGGATAACGGGCAGACCCAAGGGGCGTAACCTAGAGACCTAATGGGAGGTTATGGGAGGTGAAAGGGAAAATGTGGGAGGAGACAAACAGGGGCGCTAAAGGAGTAAAGGGGTGGAGCTTAAGGGAGAGAGGCGGGACATAAACTGCCACAAGAGAAGGGGATATCAGTGGGGCGGAACATTGGATACCTTAGATAAAGAAGGCCAATGAGTCAACGCAGGGGGCGGGTCATTGACAGCCTAACTCCCTCAGGAGAAGGGGCTTAAAGGAGATCTGCAAGCCGTTGGATACCACAAGAGAAGCGCCTCAAGGTAGGGAGCAGGCATTGGCCATTACAAGAGGCGGGACTTCAGCAGGGCATCGGCCATTGGCTATCGACAGAGGAGCGATACAACATGAAACAGAGATGGGCCATTGCCAGCTCGGGGGGCGGGGCTTAGAGGAAGGGGCTGGCCCCGGGGGAACTCTTAGGATAAACAGCCACAAAACGCACAGAATAGTTACTTCTTCACTTAGTAAAAATTTACTGAGTACCTACTATATGCCAGGGCCACAAAACACCTCACAGACATATTCAGTCATTGAAGAAAAATGTACTGAATACCGTGTGACCAAGTTACTTGTTACTTGATTGCCCTGGGCTTCAGTCTCTGCACCTGGAAAATGGGGCCCATAATGGTACTGATTTCAGTCTCTGCACCTGGAAAATGGGGCTCATAATGGTACTGATCCTTTAAGATCTGATAGGACTGTAAGGAGTCTGCACCAAACTAAGCCGGGCAATAGGAAATACCGGAAGTGTTAGAAGCTCTAACTCGGGCCAGGCGCGGTGGCTCACGCCTGTAATCCCAGCACTTTGGGAGGCCGAGGCGGGTGGATCACGAGGTCAAGAGATCGAGACCATCTTGGTCAACACGGCGAAACCCCGTCTCTACTAAAAATACAAAAAATTAGCTGGGCATGGTGGCGCGTGCCTGTAATCCCAGCTACTCAGGAGGCTGAGGCAGGAGAATTGCCTTAACCCAGGAGGCGGAGGTTGCAGTGAGCCGAGATCGCGCCATTGCACTCCAGCCTGGGTAACAAGAGCGAAACTCCGTCTCCAAAAAAAAAAAAGCTATTTGTTACACAGGCTGCAATGAAGATTAACCTTATATTGTTATCCTCAATCAAATCACTCACACACTAAAAGATAAATACTGTCTTCTATGACTCTACTCATAGGAGGTTCCTAGAGTGGTCAAATTCATAGACATGGAAAGTAGGAGAGGTTACCAGGAGTTGGTTACTTAATGAGGCAGAATTTACGTTTCACAAGATGAAACCGAATGATTGCTGTGATGGTGGCAAAACAATGTGAATATACTTGATGTCACTGAACTGTACACTTAAAAATGGTTAAGTGGCTGGGCACGGTGGCTCACACCTGTAATCCGAGCACATTGGGAGGCCGGGGCGGGTGGATCACAAGGTCAGAAGTTCGAGACTAGCCTGGCCAATATGGGAAAACCCCATCTCTACTAAAAATACAAAAAAAAAAAAAATTAGCCGGGCGTGGTGGCTCGTGCCTGTAATCCCAGCTACTCCGGAGGCTGAGGCAGGAGAATTACTTGAACCCAGGAGGTGGAGGTTGCAGTGAGCCGAGATCATGCCACTGCACTCCAACCCGTCGACAGAGTGAGACTCCCTTTCAAAAAAAAAAAAAAAGGTTAAGTCAGGTGCAGTGATTCATGCCTGTAGTCCCAGCTACTTGGAAGGCTGAGGCGGGAGGATGAGTTGAGCCTGGGAGTTCCAGGCTGCAGTGACCCGTGATTGTGCCTGTGAATGGCCACTGGAGTTGTGCTCCATTGTGGGCAACATAGGAAGACTGCATCTTTTATTTTTATTTTTATTTATTTATTTATTTTAAAGATGGGGTTTCACCATGATGGCCAGGCTGGTCTTGAAGTCTTGACCTCAGGTGATCCACCCACCTCGGCCTTCCAAAGTGCTAGGATTACAGGCGTGAGCCACCGTGCCTGGCCAAGACTGCATCTTTTTTTTTTTTTTTTTTTTTTTTTTGAGACAGAGGTTCGCTCTTGTTACCCAGGCTGGAGTGCAATGGCACGATCGAGGCTCACCGCAACCTCCGCCTCCCGGGTTCAAGCAATTCTCGCCTCAGCTTCCTGAGTAGCTGGGACTACAGGCGTGTGCCACCATGGCCAGCTAATTTTTTGTATTTTTAGTGGAGACAGGGTTTCACCATGTTGACCAGGATGGTCTCGATCTCTTGACCTCGTGATCCACCCACCTCGGCCTCCCAAAGTGCTGGGATTATAGGTGTGAGCCAACGCGCCCGGCCAAGACTGCATCTTTATAAAAAATTTTTTGGCTGGGCGCAGTTGCTCACGCCTGTAATCCCGGCACTTTGGGAGACCGAGGCGGGCAGATCAGGGGGTCAGGAGTTTGAGACCAGCCTGACCAACATGGCAAAACCCCATGCTTACTAAAAATACAAAAATTCACTGGGCGTGGTGGTGCGTGCCTGTAATTACAGCTACTCAGGAGGCTGAGGTAGGAGAATCTATTGAACCCGAGAGGCAGAGGTTACAGTGAGCTGAGATCACGCCAATGCACTGCAGCCTGGGCAACAGAGTGAGACTCCGTCTCAAAAGAAAGCAAATTTTCTTTTGGCCGGGCTCCGTGGCTCATGCCTGTAATCCCAGCACTTTGGGAGGTTGAGGTGGACAGATTATTGAGGTTAAGAGTTCGAGACCAGCCTGGCCAACATGGTGAAACCTCGTCTCTAATAAAAATACAAAAAAAAAAAAAAAAATAGGTGGGCATGGTAGCACGTGCCTGTAGTCCCAGCTACTTGGGGACGCTGAGGCAGGAGAATCTCTTGAACCCAAGAGGCAGAGGTTGCAGTGAGCCAAGATCATGCCACCGTACTCCAGCCTGGGCAACAGAGGAAGACTCCATAAAAAAAAAAAAAAAATATATATATATATATATATATATATATATATTTTTTTTTTTTTTGCCAGAGCACAGTGGCTCACGCCTGTCATTCCAGCACTTTAGAAGGCCAAGGGAGGCGAATCACCTGAGGTCAGGAGTTCAAGACTAGCCTGTCCAACATGATGAGACCCCATCTCTACTAAAAATACAAAAAATTAGCCGGGCACGGTGGAGCAGGCCTGTGATCCCAGCTATTCAGGAGGCTGAGGCAGAATTGCTTGAACCCAGGAAGCAGAGGTTGCAGTGAGCTGAGATAGCACTATTGCACTCCAGCCTGGGTGAGAGGAGCAAAAACGCCATATCAAAAAAAAGAATCCAGTTCTAACACCTTTACACTCAAAGGCTGGGCGAGGTGGCTTACACCTGTCATCCTGGGTTTCGCCATATTGGCTTTAGGAGGCTGAGGTGGTAAGATCACTTGAGATCTATACCAGCCTGGGCAACCTAGTGAGACCCCATCACTACAGTTTTTTTTTTTTTGAGGCGAGTCTTGCTCTGCTGCCAGGCTGAAGTACAGTAGCAGGATCTTGGCTCACTGCAACCACCTACTCCCCGTTTCAAGCAATTCTCATGACTCAGCCTTCTGAGTAGCTGGGATTACAGGCACCCACCACCACACCCCACTAAGTTTTGTATTTTTAATAGAGACAGGGTTTCATCATGTTGGCCAAGTTGATCTTGAACTCCTGATCTCAGGTGATCCACCTACTTTAGCATCCCAAAGTGCTGGGATTACAGGCATGAGCCACCACACCCAGCCCTTTTTTCTTTTCTTTTTTTTTTAGAGATGGCAGTCTCACTATGTTGTCAGGGCTGGTCCTGAAGTCCTGGACTCAATCCCCTTGCATCAGCCTCCCAAAGAGCTGGGATTAGAGCATGAGCCACCACAGCCAGCCAAAAAATATATATATATCATTATTTTTCGAGACAGAATTTTGCTCTGTTACAAGGCTGGAGTGCAGTGGCTCTATCTCGGCTCACTGCAACCTCTGCCTTCTGGGCTCAAGCAATTCTCCTGCCTCAGCCTCCCGAGTAGCTGGGATTACAGATGTATGCCACCACACCCAGCTAATTTTCTAATTTTATTTATTTATTTATTATTATTATTTTTTGAGACAGAGTTTCACTCTTGTTACCCAGGCTGGAGTGCAATCGCGTGATCCTGGCTCACCGCAACCTCCGCCTCCTGGGTTCAAGCAATTCTCCTGCCTCAGCTCCCGAGTAGCTGGAACTACAGGCACGCGCCACCATGCCCAGCTAATTTGTGTATTTTTTTAGTATAGACGGGGTTTCACCTTGTTGACCAGGATGGTCTCGATCTCTTGACCTCGTGATCCACCCGCCTTGGCCTCCCAAAGTGCTGGGATTATAGGCGTGAGCCACTGCACCCGGCCTAATTTTGTAATTTAGTAGAGACGGGGTTTCACCATCTTGAGCAGGATGGTCTTGATCTCTTGACCTCGTGATCCACCTGCCTTGGCCTCCCAAAGTGCTGGGATTATAGGCGTGAGCCACCGTGCCCGGCCTAATTTTGTAATTTTAGTAGAGACGGGGTTTCACCATCTTGGGCAGGATGGTCTTGATCTCTTGACCTCGTGATCCGCCCACCTCGGCCTCCCAAAGTGCTGGGATTATGGGCGTGAGCCAACACGCCAGGCCAAAAAGTGTATTTTTAAATATAACTACCTGCCAGGCATGGTGGCTCACATCTGTAATCCCAGCACTTTGAGAGGCCAAGGCAGGAGGATCATGAGGTCAGGAGATTGAGACCATCCTAGCTAACACGGTGAAACTCCATCTCTACTAAAAATACAAACATTTAACCAGGCATCATGGCATGGTGCCTGTAGTCCCAGCTACTCAGGTGCCTGAGGCAGAAGACTTGCTTGAACCCGGGAGGCGGAGGTTGCAGTGAGCCAAGATTGTGCCACCCCGCTCCAGCCTTGTTGACAGAGTGAGACACTATCTCGAAAAAAAAAAAAAAATAACTACCATACCATTATCACCACTAACAAAATTAAGAATAGCTCCTTTATATCATGTAATGCCCAGACATATTCACATTTCCCTGGTGGTCTCAAAAATGTCCTCTTACTGTTCCTGACACCTTTGGTGTTGCAAACTGCTCCTTCTATAATGCCATCTGCCCTAACACAGATTTCCTTTATTGATTATATTGCGTTTTCACCCAACCTCCCCGCAGACACTGATGAGTATGAGCCCTATGAGGTGAAGGAAGTTTGTCTGTTTCCTCATTGCAGGTACAGAGCTGACTCTGAAGAAACATTAAAGGAGAAAATCATTATGACATCTGCCTTTTACTGAAATATTTGTGTGTGTGTGTGTGTGTGTGTGTGTGTGTATGTGTGTGTGTGACGGAGTCTTGCTTTGTCACCAGGCTGGAGTGCAGTGCTGAGATCTCAGCTCACTACAACTTCCACCTCCCGGGTTCAAGTGATTCTCCTGCCTCAGCCTCCTGAGCAGCTGGGATTACTGGTGCCCATAGAGACGAGATTTCACCATGATGGCCTGGCTGGTCTGGAGACGGGATTTCACCATGATGGCCTGGCTGGTCTGGAGCTCCCGACCTCAGGTGATCCGCCAGCCTCGGCCTCCCAAAATGCTGGAATTACAGGCGTGAGCCATCGCGCCCGGCAACAATTTTAAATTTTTTTTTTTTTTTTTTTTTTTTTTTGAGACCGAGTTTCGCTCTTGTTACCCAGGCTGGAGTGCAATGGCGCGATCTTGGCTCACCGCAACCTCCGCCTCCTCGGTTCAGGCAATTCTCCTGCCTCAGCCTCCTGAGTAGCTGGGATTACAGGCACGCGCCACCATGCCCAGCTAATTTTTTGTATTTTTAGTAGAGACGGGGTTTCACAATGTTGACCGGGATGGTCTCGATCTCTTGACCTCGTGATCCACCCGCCTCGGCCTCCCAAAGTGCTGGGATTACAGGCGTGAGCCACCGCGCCCGGCTTAAATTTTTTTAAATAGAAAACATGGTTTTGCTATGTTGCCCAGGGTTGTCTCCAACTTCAGTCGAGCAATCCTCCCACCTGATTCTCCGAAAGTGCTGGGATTGCAGGCGTGAGCCACCACGCCCAGCTTAGGTTGAGCAGCGAACAGAACAGGGCCCAGTACTTTCTCTGCGAGGTTCAGTCGGCCTATCCTTCTCCCATCAACGTTTGTCACCGTTTGGGGAGTGCCACGGAAGGCGCCAGGCAAGGCACTGTCGCCAATCTAGAAGCGAGCTCGTCGCCCTGGCAACGGAGTCCGGAAGAACCACAGAGACGCGGCTACAGCGTACAGAACGGCCGCCCCGGGTCCGCGAGGCACCGAGCGGTAGAGCTGCACTCCGGGCTGATTATCACGTGGCCGATGTCGGAAAGGCGGGACTTCCGGCGGCCCGGTATTTTTTTTCCGGTGGTTTGTCCTGGGCGGCCCCTCCCCGACTGGGCCCCGTGCCCCCCGCCCCTGCGGCCCCCCGCCGCCGGGCCAGCCGCCACCATGAAGAAATTCTTTCAGGAGTTCAAGGCCGACATCAAATTCAAGAGCGCCGGACCCGGTCAGAAGCTCACAGACTCCGTGGGGTGCGTGAGGATCGCTGGGGCTTGAGGCCCTGAGGGGCGGGGACGGCCGGGGCGAAAGGTCTGGGGCCTCGAGGTGCGCGGGAGATCGGAGGGCGAGGGGCTGGGAGCGGCGGCGGCGAATGAGGGAAAGGGGAGAGGTGCCGGGGGCGGGGCAAGTGGGGCCTAGGGTGGGCGTCAGGGGGAGGGGAGAGAGATCTGGGGGCGGGGCAGGAGGGCGTGTGGGAGGGACCCGGGGGCGGGTCGGGAGAGGCGCGGGGAGGGGAACTTGCGCAGGGGGCGGTGCAAGGGGCCGGGAGGGTAGGTCTCGGTGGCCGGGCCTCGGAGACTGTGGCGGGGTCTAGGGCGACGGGGCTGCAGCAAGTTGGGAGTCAGTGTAACGACCCTGGGGGGAAAAAGGGATGATGAGTCCGGAGGCGGGTGGTGAGGGAGCGGTCTGGGGACCCGGCTGGTTCTGAAGCGGCCCGGATGATTTGGGGGAATCTGGGTGACCAGGGATGGGAGCTGAGCTTGGAGGAGGACACACAACTGTGGGATGGGGTGGTGGAGAGTAATTTTGAGGCATCCATGGGAAGAGGGGATGTGGGCTTGGGATCTGGAGCACGTGGGAAGTTAAGGAGAGACTAGGAAGTCTGGAAGGCCAGGGAAATGGTGGTGGGCAGAGTCGTCAGTGACCTGGGAGGTCCCTGCGAATTGGAAGGGCAGGGCTGAGGAGGTGTGCGGGGAGAGCGAAGGTGAGGGACTCCGACACATGGTGGTGGGAGGGGAGGGAAAGGAGGTAGCTGCTGCCAGGCCTACTTCTGGATTGTCTAGGGAAGACTTGGAGAGAAGGGCCTGGGCAGGGCTAAGCCAGCTGGGAGGGCGCATGTAAGGTCGGGGAAGAGGTGGAGCCGGAGACGGTGTGAGGCTGAGGGCTGCTGGGTTGAGAATAGGGAACCTGGAGAGCTGGGGCCGCTGCAGGGAGCTGGCTGGCCAGGGAGTGGTGGGGACCGATGGATAGTGAAGGGGAAGGAGGTCAGCCAGGCTGCCAGGGCAGGGGTCTATAAGCAATAATGGAAGGGATTGTGAAGAGGTGGGGGCTGGGAAGGGGTAGGAGGAGATGCAGGGAGGTGGCAGGAAGTGCGGGTCAGGGAATCACGGGCAGTGGGGTGGTGATGGAGGGAGGGCCATAGTGAGGACGTCAGGATTCCTGGGGGAGAGGCTGAGCAGGAAAGCAAAGGAGGGAGAGGGGTCAGGGACAGAGGGGTCAGGGAGAGAGGTGGGCAAATGCGGGGAGCCCTTCATTGATTCAACCAACAGTGGGTGGACGGGGTACTGGAGCCACTGGGACTGGACGTGACAGGAAGGATCCAGGGTGTGGGGGCGATGGCTGGATCGGCCCAGAGCCTAGGCATAGTGGGGAAGATTGGAGGGGAGGGGCGGGAAGGGAAGGGAAGGAAAGGCATGCAGAGGTCCCTTTTGGAGTGATACTGTATATCCAAGGTGTGTGGGGCGGGTGGGCACCAAGTCCTGTTTTGGGCTGCAGTAGCGGACAGGACAAGGCCGCTGCTTTCCCAGGGCTCACCACCTAGTAGGAGCCGATGGACAAATAAACCAACATGCCTGGGATGAGAGCTCAGGTAGTGCCCGGGGCCTCAAAATAGGGTGAGCAGGGACCGCCAGGTGGTCCAGGAAGGCCTCTGCCAGGACAGCGAGACTTCAGCCATGAGGAAATCAGCCCCCTCCTTCTCTCCCTGCGGTAGCCCTAGCCCTTTCCAGACCCCCTGTCCTCCTCCCACCCCCCAGGAGAACATTCTGGGCAGGAGGTGCAGACAGTGCAGGTCCGCACAACGGGGAGCAGCTGGGGTGTGGGAAGACCGGCAGGGAGCCCAGGGGAGATGGGGCCAGGCCAGGAAGGGCTCTTTGGGCCAAGGGAGGCTTTAGGATTTTGCAGTGGGAGGATGTAGTGCAATGGAGTGGCGCTGACGTTCCCTGAATGAGGTTCCAGAAGGGTCCCTGTGACTGCCCAGGGGAGCAGGGCCCACAACTGGTTGGGGTGAGGTACCCTGGGAAATGCTGTTTTGTTGGAAAGACCTAGATATGGGATGGGGCCAGGGCAGGTCTTCATGAGTCATCTCCTCTTCCACCCAATATGCTCAGCTGTGGGAGGACTGGATAGGCAGGGGTGGGCACGAAGCAGGTTCCAGAAGCCTCCAGATGAGGAGGGAGGGCTTCCCGGGAATCTGAGCAGAGCCAGAGGAGTATAGGGCTTGAACTGAGAGCCTGGTCTCCCAGAAGTTTTTATAGATCTATAGCATGGAAAGCGACAGCTCCTGAATTCACAGGAGGGACCTGAGAGGAGAAGGGCAAGACAGACACATCTGAGCAGGCTGGGAGAAAGGGCTGCTCTGCCAGGTCACTGTGCTAAGTGGATTATGGAATCCTCTTTGGCGTAGGGCTCCACAGGGCAGGGCCATGATTACCTGAGCTCTTTGTACTTGCGCAGCCCTGAGCCTGGCGTGGAGTCATGTGGCCAGGGCGAGCCTGGTTCTGTTGTCAGCTGACCCCAGGGTCTTGCCACAAGGGTGGCGTGGCATGGGGTACATCACCTGGACTTCTCAACCCTCTTGGGTTTGGGAACAGGGGATGATGAGGCCTCCCTGACAGCTTGTTAGGAGGAGGAATCAACCAACCCATCCGACCAGCTCACAGCAGGGGCACTGCACACAGTAGGTGCTCAGCAAACAAAGCTGTGAACTGAGGGTGGGGACTCTTACGGCAGGGAGGGAGGATGTGATAGCTCTTGAGTCTCCTCAATTCCTGAGGATATGCGCTGCGTGCAGTGGCTCATGCCTGTAATCCCAGCAGTTTGGGAGGCCACAGTGGGAGGATCATTTGAGACCAACAGTTCGAGACTAGCCTGAGCTACATAGTCTCAATAGATTAGCCAGACTCATGCCTGTAATCCCAGCACTTTGGAAGGCTGAGGTGGGTGGATCACCTGAGGTCGGGAGTTTGAAACCAGCCTGACCAAGATGGAGAAACTCCATCTCTGTTAAAAATACAAAATTAGGCCGGGTATGGTGGCTCACGCCTGTAATCTCAGCACTTTGGGAAGCTGAGGTGGTGGATCATGAGGTCAGGAGTTCAAGACCAGGCTGGCCAATATGGTGAAACCCCATCTTTACTAGAAATCCAAAAATTAGCCAGGTGTGGTGGCGGGTGCCTGTAGTCCCAGCTACTTGGGAGGCTGAGGCAGGGAATTGCTTGAACCTGGGAGGCATAGGTTGCAGTGAGCCGAGATCACAGCATTGCACTCCAGCCTGGGCGACAGAGTGAGACTGTGTCTCAAAAAATAAATAAATAAAAATAAATATAAAATTAGCCAGGCATGGTGGTCCATACCTGTAATCCCGGCTACTTGGGAAGCTGAGGCAGGAGAATCGCTTGAACCCGGGAGGCGGAGGTTGCAGTGAGCTGAGATCGCGCCATTGCACTCCAGCCTGGGCAACAAGACCAAAACTCCGTCCCAAAAGAAGAAAAATTAGCCAGGATACACTCACTCTCCCTTGGTCTGTCCCTAGGGAAAAGGCCCTCAAAGAGAAACCCACCCAGCCAGCCCCCAGGCAGCCCCGCCAGGGACCCACCAATGAGGCACAGATGGCGGCCGCTGCCGCCCTGGCCCGGCTGGAGCAGAAGCAGTCCCGGCCCTCAGGCCCCACGTCACAGGACACTATCCGAAACCAGGGTGAGCTGCGGCCCTCCTCAGGCCCAGGTGGACGCTGTTTGTGGGTCCCAGCCCTGGTGCAGAAGACACATCAGCAACTGTGGGGTTGTGAGGGTCACCCTTGGGAGTGGCCCCCCGAGGGCAGGTGAAGGGTGGCTTCCGGGGCGCAAGGACCAGAGACTTGCAGCAGAAACAAGGGCTGCCCAGGCAGTGGGTGCTCGCTCAGGCCGAGGGGTGGGTGCAGACCAAGCCCCGCAGGGGCCCGGGACAGGTATGCTTGGCTCACAGGCCACCCCAGGAGTGAGGGGGCTTGGGCCAGGGGAGAGGCCTGCACACCATCCCATTCTTGCCTCTCCCGCCTCGGCTTGCCTTCCAGTGAGAAAGGAACTTCAAGCTGAAGCCACCGTCAGCGGGAGTCCTGAGACCCCAGGGACCAACATGGTAAGAACAGCCACTGGTGTCAGTGTCCCATGCCCAGGGGTGGGGACAGCTTGACTCTGTCACACGGGAGATGTGGCTTCTGCCCTTGGGGCTCTGGGACAGTTGGGAAACCTCGCCTTCATAGGCGGAGGTGGGTTGTGGTGGAACACGGTGCTGTGCGGGACCTTCAGGGCTTGGCAGCCGGCCTCCAAGGCTTCCCAGCTCAGGCCTGGAGAAGTGGACCTCGTGTGCAGTAGCCCAGCGGTCCCTCCCGTTAACCTCTTAAGGGTGCATCCAGTTACAGTTCCCACTTTTCAGAAAGAGAACGGGGTTGAGAGAGGTGAAAGCAGCTGTCCTCTCTCCTACACCTCAGAACCAGCAAAGGCAGGACCAGAACCAGTCTGTGACTTCAGAGGCCATACCCTAGTGCTGCCCTCTCCTGCCTGCCTTGGAGGTCAAGGGGCTGTGTGGAGATGGGTGTAATCAGGAAGGCCTGCCTGTAGGAGGTAGGCCTTGAGAGCTCCGCTGAAAGGAGTTCTAAGCAGCTTGACCTTCAAGGATTCAGTGAATTTTAGCCCGGCAAGGACCTTAAAGATGGCCTAGAAATGGAGGCTCAGAAGCCAGGCCTCGTCTAGGGCGCTGTGCCCATGGACTCCCACACAGAGCCCCTTCCTCACCAGCTTGGGGACAGGACCAGCAGGAGCCCAGCTGCCATCTGTTAAGTGCTTCTGTATGTAAGAAGCTGCTCTGTGCTGTGTGTTCCTTCCTTTGTTTAGTTCTGAACAGACCCCACGGGGACATTTGACATACCAGGGGACAGACTCAGGGATTCACTCACTTGGCCAGGGTGTCTCCCATGGCCTCCAAGTGGAAGGTACAGCGTGGGGAGTAGAGACGTCTGGCTCTATGGCCCACACTCAGAACTGTGGTGCTCTGTGGGGGTCGGGGTGGCCTCTGTCCACAGTCCAGACGCGGACACTTTTACCGCCCCAGGTATCTCAGCCCAGAGAGGAAGGCTCTGCCCACCTGGCCGTGCCTGGTGTCTACTTCACCTGTCCGCTCACCGGGGCCACCCTGAGGAAGGACCAGCGGGACGCCTGCATCAAGGAGGCCATTCTCTCAGTGAGTGGTGCGCGCTCCTGTAGTCCCAGCTACTCGGGAGTCTGAGGCAGGAGACTCACTTGAACCCATGAGGCAGAGGTTGCAGTGAGCTGAGATCACGTCACTGCACTCCAGCCTGGTGACAGTGAGACTCCGTCTCAAAAAAACAGCAAGCCAGAATGTGAGGCACAGTTCTGGGAGGTCCCACTGGCTGCTGAGTCCCCTGGATCTAGCCTCAAGAAGGCGGAAGGGCAGCCTTGAGTTCTACTCCATCCTGCCAGTGTCGCCTCTGCCCTAGGGTTCGGGCAGGACCAGGGTCTTCAAAGGTCTCTTCCTTTCTGTGATGAGTGCACAGCTGGGGCTGCTCCACGCCGCTGCTCTGCCTTCCTTAAATACCTTCACCCGGGCAGCCGAGGGCCATGTGGTCCGGGCTCTCTGAGCTGCTTTCCCTGCTTCCCTCCTCCCAGCGCTTCTCCACCGACCCAGTGGCCGCCTCCATCATGAAGATCCACACGTTCAACAAAGACCGGGACCGGGTGAAGCTGGGCGTGGACACCATCGCCAAGTGAGCACACGGCCCCTTTCCCCTTCCTGGCCCTCCAGCTCGCCACAGTCCCCCTCCCACTGGGGCTGTCACCCACTCTGGCCCCCTTGTGACCTGCTGAGGTGGGCCGGGAAGGAACACAGGCCCAGAGTGAGGCAGCTGTACCCAGAGCCTTCAGGGAAAGGGCTGGTCGTCTTTGGGCCTCAGTTTACCCATGTGCAAAATGAAGGTGTTTAAGGAATCAGGGGTTCCCCACACTGGCTTCCGTGGATCACATGGGGAGTGTGTAGAGGATGCAGGGTCCCACTCTGCTCTCAGCATCCAGTCAGGCCTGCAAATCCATGCTGCCCGCTGGCCCCGAGGGAGCACCCCACAGGTGCCCCACTGCTGACGCTGTGGTTCCCCAGCTCTGGCTCTCCGCTCCAACAGCTCTGTGGCTCCCCCACCACTGTGGTTAACTGGTGTCCTCCTGGGTTGGTGGGACAGTGAGGGGTTCCTTGGGGCTCTTGCTGGCACTAGGGGTGGCCTCCATGGGGTGTCCAAGGTATGCCTCCCACCCCGGAGATGGCCTCCCTCTCTGGGGTCACTTGGCCACTTCTTCCCTCTGACTAGAGGCCGAGTGTGGTTGAGCTGTTCCCTGGGGCCTGGCAGGCAGGCTGGGCCGTGCCCTGCTAACCCCTCCACCTACCCCAGGTACCTGGACAACATCCACCTGCACCCCGAGGAGGAGAAGTACCGGAAGATCAAGCTGCAGAACAAAGTGTTCCAGGTGGGTGTGCTTCCTGCTCGCCAGGCCCAGGCTGGGGGTGGGGGGACCAGCCTGCAGGAGCCGGTGGTGGCCCACACTGAGCAGTCATCTCCCTGGAGGAGCCAGCGAGAGTCGAGCCACCAGTAGTGAAGGGTTTGGCCAGTAGAGGGTAGCAGGACAGGGCAGGGAGCAAGGGTTTGAAGCACCAGTCACCCCAAATCAACAAATTCTGCCTCTGCTCGCCCGTGTCCTTTTTCCTCTTCTTCAGTTGGGCTTGTTTGGGAACATGGCAGCCCTGGGGAGGCTTTTCACGCAAACACAGGTGTGTGGCTCTTCTGGGTAAGCGGCAGGGTCTGGCAGCCATGGCCTGTGTTAGCCTCGCGTCAGGCCCGCGCAGTATCTGGCTCCTCAGCCTCGCTCTTTGTGCATGGTTGTGACTTTCCCTCTGTGTGGAGCTGATGGAAACTCCACAGCCTCCACCTTAGAAAAGCAGGTTCACAGCAGCACTGAAACAGCCATCCAGGAGTCAGCAGCTGCCCCCAATAGCGAGAGCCGGGCCCCTGGATGGGGTGGGGAGTGGCCGGGCCATGGAGGAAGCAAGGGGACCCCAGTGACCCCCATCTCCACCCCCAGGAGCGCATTAACTGCCTAGAAGGGACCCACGAGTTTTTTGAGGCCATTGGGTTCCAGAAGGTGATGCTTCCCATCCCAGATCAGGGTAAGTGGACAGGGCCTGGCTGAGTGGGAATGAGGGCAAGGGGCTTCGGGGCAGGAGGGCCCGGCTTGGGGTCTTCCTGCTGCACAGAGTGACACCCGTGTCCTGCCACACCATAGAGGACCCCGAGGAGTTTTATGTGCTGAGCGAGGCCACCCTGGCCCAGCCCCAGAGCCTGGAGAGGCACAAGGAGCAGCTGCTGGCCGCAGAGCCCGTGCGTGCCAGGCTGGACCGGCAGCGCCGGGTCTTCCAGCCCTCGCCCCTGGCCTCACAGTTCGACTTGCCTGGGGACTTCTTCAACCTCACGGCCGAGGAGATCAAGCGGGAGCAGAGGCTCAGGTGGGCCTGGTGTCTGCCAGGTGGGGTGAGGCGGGGCGGGAGAACCCGGGCCAGCCAGCCTGACCTGGCCTGTATGTGCAGGTCTGATGCGGTGGAGCGGCTGAGCGTGCTGCGGACCAAGGCCATGCGGGAGAAGGAGGAGCAGCGGGGACTGCGGAAGTACACCTACACGCTGCTGCGCGTGCGCCTCCCCGATGGCTGCCTCCTGCAGGGTGGGCACCGGTGATGCCCGGGGAGGGCGGCTCGGGTCGGCAGGGGTCCCTGGGCCTGAGCCGCTCTCACTCTCCTGATCCCCAGGGACCTTCTACGCCCGGGAGCGGCTGGAGGCAGTGTACGGGTTCGTCCGGGAGGCCCTGCAGCACGACTGGCTGCCTTTTGAGCTGCTGGCCTCGGGAGGGCAGAAGCTGTTAGAGGACGAGAACCCGGCCTTGAACGAGTGCGGGCTGGTGAGTGTCGGCCCGCAGGAGCGCTGCTGACCCGATGCCTCTGCGGGTTCTCCTGGAACCGGCACAGACCCCCCCTAGGAGGGAAGCTCCTTGTCCTCAGAGCAGAGGACCTGGGCAGGTCCCTGGGTTTGAACACTTTCCCACTTACTGGCAGCATGGCCTTGAGCAAGTCCATAACTACTTCATGCCTCAGTTTCCCACCTGTAAAATGGGAGCGGTGATGCATGTTAGCTGGTGCAATAGGTTTAGGTCCTGGGAGTCCCCTGAGGGAGAGGGCAGGAAGCCTGGGTGCGAGCCACAGCCCCCACCGGCTGAGGCGTCCCTGAGCCCAGGTTGCCTGCTGAGGTCCTTGCTGCGGGAAGGGCCGACTGTGCTTGGCTCTGTCCTTCCACCATGCTGCCACACAGACAGTGACGGCCTGCCCCCACTGCAGGTGCCCTCTGCCCTCCTGACCTTCTCATGGGACGTGGCCGTGCTGGAGGACATCAAGGCCGCCGGGGCCGAGCCGGACTCCATCCTGAAACCTGAGCTCCTGTCAGCTATCGAGAAGCTCTCGTGAAATAAAAGCAGGGTTGGCCTCAGCCCTGTGGGTCTGTCTCATGCTCTCCCTGTCCCTGTCCCTACCGCCCCAGAGCCTCCAAGCCACCTCTGGAAAGACTTGCTCTTCCCCATGGGCAAAGGAAAGGTGTCGGCCGGCTGTGGAGCCATGGAACTGGGCCCCGTGGCAGAGTCCCCAGCCCCCAAGGGAGAGGCCTGGGGACACCACCAAATTGAAGCCCTCCCTAGCTGCGGTAACTGTCATGAAGCCCCTGGGCAGACATACAAGCCTCTCCCTGGAGATGGTCCTGTTCCCGTGTGCCGTGGGTGGCAGCAGCTGCACCCGACGCTGGGGCTGGTCTGTGGATGCGGGTGACAACAGCAGGAGGGGACACTGGCCTTCCAGCACAGATCTGCAGTTACTAAATTATGAACCCAAATAAACAGGATGTTTGAATATGGTTTCCTGGTGCTCTGTTCAAACCATGGGAAACAGGCCAGGTTCAGCTGCTGTGGAGTGGACAACACATGGGGGCTGGGCGTGGCTCCCTCCCAAGGCAGCACCAGGCAGACACCTGCTCTCCGGCCAGTGCCTGGCCACAAGTGCCTGCTGAGCCTCCCCTGCCTGGGGAGGAAGTTCTGTGGGTTAGCGGAGGCTGTGCTGTGCCCACAAAGGCCCAGTCCCTGCGGGCCTCCCCCAGCCTCGGAGGTGAGTGCTGTCATAGGCCTGGCTTCACTGTGGCTAGTGGGACAAAGTGTCCTGAAGACAGTCATCTCCTATTCCTGGAATCTGTAGATGTGTGACTTCATCTGGCAAGAGGGTTGGCGGGTATGATGAATGATCTTGAGCTGGGAGATGGTCCTGGGTGGTCTAGGGCCCAGTGTCCCCACACAGTCCTCACGAGAGGTGGTGGAAGGGTGAGTCAGAGAGAGACTTGAAAGAGGCTGCGCCGTGGCTGTGAAGGTGGAGGAAGGGCCCCCCAGCTGAGGGATGCGGTGCTTCTGGGCGCTGGGAAAGCTTCCAGGAGGGCCCGGCCCCGCCCACAGCTTGACGTTAGCCTGGCAAGGCGTGCGTGCGTTCTGACCCCAGAGCTGTGAGATGGTGAGTTGCTTTAAGTCACCAGGTTTGTGGTTCAGCAGCCCCAGGGGACACAGGGACTGCCCTGCAGTGTGGAAGGCATGCGTGCCCGGCTCCACTGCTGACTTGATGCAGGTCTGCACCAGGGGGAGGTGGCCAGGGCCTCTGCTCATGCCCCTGACTTTGCATTGGTCCCTCCCTCACCCCTAGCTGGCCCAGTGCTGTGGGTCCCCCCGAGGGTCCCCTGACAGGGCTCAGGTCTCTGGTCCTCGGACAGCTGTCAGCCAAGTGATGGACAGACATGCAGCCTCAAGTCCCCAGTGTGACTGCAGTATTCTGCTCTCACAGAGAGCTTGAGGGGAGCCCCCAGCATGCCTTTCTGTCACAACTTGGGCCACCAGCAGCTGCATGCTTTCCTGTTGCTCCGACCTGTGGCCTGCCTGGGCAGGCATCTGGTATCTTATTTGTTGCCCTGGCTAAGGAACCGGCACCACCCCAGCTGGTATAGGCACCCGGCTCGTTGAGAACAGAGGCTGTCACTCCAGTCCTGTGTCCCCTGCTGGCCCCAGAATGCAACTCCAGGTTGTCAGGAGCACCTGTAAAGCTAGTCAAAGGTATGCACTGGGGGAGTCTCTGCTTCATGCACAGCCGAACCCTGCTTCCTAGGAGGAAGGCTTGGCCTGGGCACCCCCTGCCATCCCTGACCAGGTGGATGGAGGTAGCCAACACCTTCCCCACACGGGGTTCCCTTAACAGAAGCTTAGACTTAAGGCAGGGTGTGGCCGCGAGAAGCAGGGCTGGCAAGGGTGACCCTCCCTGTGGCTATGTGTGCTCTGAGCTGCTCAACGCCACAGCAGCTGTCACCTCTCCTCCCTCGGGGATGGTGGGGATAAAGCCCACTCACCCATGAGCGGGTAGGTCACCTCCTAGCTCCAGCACTCGCAAGACATGCACCTGACCTAGGGATGGGCTCTCACGAAGCCTCAGACTAGAAGCCAAACTCCACTCCTGGCAGCTCTGGGTTGAGAAAGGTGACCCCAGCAGGTCAGGAACACCCCCTCCTAACCCCCCAACCCAGGGCAGGAGGGACTGCCAGGCAGAATCATGTGGGGAGAAAACCATACCTTGAACCAGGTCGGCCTTGTACGAGGACTTAGCAACAAACAGATGGGACAGCGCTGTCGCAGGGCACAAGGCTGCCCCCGGACACCAGGCACCATATGGGGCCGGGCCATGGGCAAGGCGCACCCTCAGATAAACACAATGTTCTCAGGAAAGACAAGACAGAGTGGCTCAGGGCTAGAGAATAAGTTTATACACTGCCTTGTTAGGTCCAGGGGCCGGTGCACATGGCCAGGCGGGTGATCCTGGCGCTTCAATTCATTTACAAGCATTGGATTCCACGCCTGTTCCCATGCCCACAGGCTTCCCCAATAGGCCAGCAATCTCAATAATGCTTTATTAAAGGGCAGATTCATATGTAGCTCTTGGGGGAATTTTTACAAATATCAAAGGAACTAATCCAGCATCCTATATAAACTCTGCACACCTCGGGAAGGTCCGTGAAGCAGGACAAAGTGCTCTTTACACAGGAATCAAGTCGGTTCAAGTATCTGCTCCGGGGGGAGGACACCCTAAGCGTTCTACATACGTCACCACAGCTCTCAAGAGGCACTCAGTGGGCTCGAAGGCAGGGCAGCCTTGCCAGCGTCCACCCCCACAGCACCCCCAGCTCCAGAAGTGGCGCCACACGGGGCCTGGACCTCTGCAGGGTGAGAGAGGCAGGGTCTTGAGTTGGCTATGCCCACCGGGCTCCCTGGGGGAAGACCCCACCCTGCTGCCTCCTGGGGCCTGCGACAGCCCGGGGGCGGGACCCTTCACCCACGGACAGAGGCTGCGGCACTGTACCCCCTTGTAGAGGTGATCACCTGCCCTCAGGTTGACCCTGTTCCCTGCCACCTGAGCACACTCCTTCCACTCAGCCTGCCGCACGGCCTGTGTACTTCTTTAGGAAGCACTCCAGAAATCCACCTGGCCCTCCCTCCTGCCTCAGTGCAGCCTTCTCTGACCCCATCTAACATCACAACCACCTGAGACTCCCAGCACAGGCCCTCTGGGCTCTGCAGCCACAAGGGTGCCTGGCATGGTCAGCACCCAGGTCCCAGCCCATCCGAGGATGCGGCAGAGCAGGAGCCACTTCCAGCCACAAGCCCTCCTGGCGGCCCCGTCCCCTCCCTGTTGATGTTCACCTCCTGTGCCCACCTCACCAGTGCATTCTGCTGTCTAGAGCCTTTCTCACCCGCAGCATCCGGGACGTCCACAATCATACAGTCGCCCTCCTCCTCTTCCTCCTCCTCCGTGTCTGCCTGGAAGCCGTCCATGTCCTCAGCACCAACCTGGACAGGCAGGGCACGTAGCTGTCAGCACTGCAGGCGGCAGTCACACTGGTGCCTGGGGGCGTCTGGGAGTGTGACCCCTCCTTCCCACCCCCAACACAGCCCAACATCCTGAACCCAATTTGGTAACAAATTGTCCAAATGTGAGAGGTTTATCAGAGAGGCCACAGCCAGATAACCTTGGGGCTTCCCTCAAATGAAATGGACTCAGATCGCCAAAACAGCCATTACTGTCCCCTACAGAATTGTCTCCAGTCAGTGGCAGGCCACGTACCTGACAGTGGTCCCATCACATTACAACTGTATTTTTATTTAATATGTATGTATATATTTTGAGGCACAGTCTTGCCGTTATCACCCAGGCTGGAGTAGAGTGGTACTACCTTGGCTCACTGCAACCTCCGCCTCCCAGGTTCAAGCGATTCTCCTGTGTTAGCCCCCTGAGCAGTGAGGATTACAGGAGCCTACTAACATACCTGGCTAATTTTTGTATTTTTAGTAAAGACTGTGTGTGGGGGGGGTGTTTCCATGATGTTGCCAGGCTGGTCTTGAACTCCTGACTTCAGGTGATGCGTCAGCCTCACCCTCCCAAAGTGCTGGGATTACAGGCGTGAGCCACCGCACCTGGCCACAACTGTATTTGTGATGTGCCTTTTTTACGTTTAGAGATAAATACCAATGGGTTACAAGTGCCTGCAGGACTGAGCATAGGTTCACAGCACAAGAACACCGGGTTGAACCATGCGGCCCAGGCGTGCAGCAGGCTGTCTATGCAGGGTGTGTAAGAACAACCCAGTGCATCAGCATAACCACAAAACTGCCTGAGGACACCTCTCTCAGAATGCATCCCTGATGTAAAGCTATGACTGTGACTTGTGAATTATTTCTAAATCAAAACAAAGGAATTCTGGATTTCTGGCTCAGTTTGAAAAACTGACAGAGTATATACATTTTCCTCTGAATTAACTTATCCATTTTTAAAGAGACAGGGTCTTGCTCTGTGGCCCAGGCTGGAATGTAGTAGCATGATCAGGGCTCACTGCAGCCTGGACCTCACAGGCTCAAGCAATCCTCCCACCTCAGCCTCTTGAGTAGCTGGGACTATAGGCATGAGCCACCATGCCCAGCTAATATTTTCTTTTTTTTTTAAACTTTTTAATTTTTTTTTTAAAGAATGGGATCTCGCTATATTGCCCAGGCAGGTCTCAAACTCCTGGGCTCGAGGCCGGGCGCGGTGGCTCAAGCCTGTAATCCCAGCACTTTGGGAGGCCGAGGCGGGTGGATCACGAGGTCAGGAGATCGAGACCATCCTGGTCAACATGGTGAAACCCCGTCTCTACTAATACAAAAAAAATTAGCTGGGCATGGTGGCGCGTGCCTGTAATCCCAGCTACTCGGGAGGCTGAGGCAGGAGAATTGCCTGAACCCAGGAGGCGGAGGTTGCGGTGAGCCGAGATCGCGCCATTGCACTCCAGCCTGGGTATCAAGAGCGAAACTCCGTCTCAAAAAAAAAAAAAAAAAAAAAAAAAAAAAACTCCTGGGCTCAAGCTATCCTCCCGCCTCTGCCTCCCTAAGAGCTGGGATTACAGGCGTGAGCCACAGTGCCTGGCAATATTTTCATTTTTAGGAGAGACAGGGTCTCATTTTTTTCCTAGGCTGGCCTCCAATTCCTGGCCTCAAGCAATCCTCCTGCTTCACCTTCCCAAAGTGCTGGGATTACAGGCATGAGCCACTGTGCCTGGCCAATTTATTATTATTTTTTCTTTGAGATGGAGTTTTGCTGTTGTTGCTCATGCTGGAGTGCAATGACACGACCTCAGCTTACCGCCACTTCTGCCTCCTGGGTTCAAGCAATTCTCCTGCCTCAGCCTCCTAAATAGCTGGGATTACAGGCATGCGCCACCACACACAGCTAATTTTGTATTTTTAGTAGAGACAGGGTTTCTCCATGTTGGTCAAGCTGGTCTCAAACTCCTGACTTCAGGTGATCTGCGCACCTCAGCCTCCCAAAGTGCTGGGATTATAGGCGTGAGCCACTGCGCCCAGACCTATTTTTGAGATAGAGTGTCACTCTGTCCCCCAGGCTGGAGTGCAGTTGTGTGATCTTGGCTCACTGCAACCTCCACCACCCGGGTTCAAGCTATTCTTCTGTCTCAGACTCCCAAGTAGCTGGGTCTACAGGCGCGCGCCACCACACCTGGCTAATTTTTTGTATTTTTAGTAGATGGGGTTTCACCATATTTGCCAGGCTGGTTTCGAACTCCTGACCTTGTGATCTACCCGCCTTGGACTCCTTAAGTGCTGGAATTACAGGCATGAGCCACTGTGCCCAGCCAATTTACTATTTTAAATAACTTGCTGAGAACTCAACACGCCAATGTCTCGTTTGCCCATCTCCCCCAGTGCAGTGCCTGCTGCCTTGGCAGAGGGCTGTCCCTTCATCTGATTTGCACTCAGACCAGTTCTGCCAGCTAGGATACAAACCATCATCTGAGAAAAGGGGAACAGAAGTCAGGGATGCAGGTAGGGTAGGGAAGGACTGGACTGTGGGTCTGCATTTCCAGTTAGATATATATATATATATTTTTTTTTGGAGACTGGTCTTATTCCGTTACCCAGGATGGAGCACAGAGATGCAGTCATAGCTCACTGTAGCCTTGACCTTCTGGGCTCAAGCAATCCTCACGTCTTAGCCTGTGGAGTAGCTGGGACCACAGGTGTGCGCTGCCACGCCCAGCTAACTTTTTTATATTTTTAGTAGAGACAAGGGATCTCACTATGTTGCCCAGGCTGCTCTCAACCTCCTGGGCTCAAGCCGATCCCCTGGGCTCAAGCCATCCTCCCGCCTCAGACTCCTGAAGTGCTGGGATTACAGGTGTGAGCCACTGCACCTGGCCCCAGTGAGATTCCTGAGCTGTTGGCATTTGCTTTCACCAAAGGAGACAGAAAGACAGAATGTATGAAGTGGAGGTCTGATTTCTACCACGAGCCTCCACGTCAGTGCTCACTCTCTCTGTGCATGAACAAAAACCCATCCCAGGAAGGAGAGCCACACTTATTTTAGCAGGGAGGCGAGGCCTGACAACTCCGGGAATTCTTCCTCTACATAAACCTCCATTCGCCTAGAAAATCGACTGCACAGTAACACAATGGTCAGAGCACAGCGCCTGACCACGCTGACTGGGTTCCAATTGTCCCCATGCATTCCCATATAGGGGCTCCCCAGGCAGCATGGGCTGATCCTGTGAGGACATAGGAGAAACTTTTTTTTTAAATATAAAAGATGCACTCTAGCCTGGGTAACAAGAGCGAAACTCCATCTCAAAAAAAAAAAGAAAAAATATATATATTATAAAAGAAACGGGGTCTTGCTCTGTCACCTAGGCTGGGGTGCAGTGGTGCGATCACAGGTAACTGCAGCCTCGAACTCCTGGCCTCAAGTTATCCTCCTGCCTCAGCCTTCCAAAGTGCTGGGATTACAGGTATGAGCCCCCCAGCCCAGCCTAGGGCCATTTTCAACTTCCTTTTTGAAAGAATAGTTAAGCAAAGAAGGGTCTAAGAGTCCCCTGTAGACTCTGCTGAGGAGTGACACTGGGGGTGTTAAACAAAAGGAACAAGCCAATTTCTTCAGAGCCATCTCAAGTCACTGGGACCTCCCTCCATACGGGAGATGCACTGACACACGAGGCTTTTTTTGGATCCACAATTTTTCAGCGCAATCACCACTCTCACCCTCCAGGCTCAAGATAGGCTTTAACACATGACACCAAGTCCCACTGTGCTGAGAGCTGCCGGCAGCTTGCTTCACAGGACAGCTGTCATCTCACAGGCAGCAATGCAAGTGCTAAACACAGAAACGGAGGAGTGCGGACTATGGAAAATGGGAGTTGGGAAAACGTTTAGCAGCTACATGGAATGAAGATGGTGTCACTAACATTTATTCCCCTCTCCTTTTTTTTTTTTTTTTTTTGAGACAGAGCCTCACTCTGTTGCCCAGGCTGGAGTGCAATGGCATGACCTGGGCTCAACTGCAACCTCCACCTCCCAGGTTCAAGTGATTCTCCTGCCTCAGCCTCCCAAGTAGCTGGGATTAGAGGCGTGCACCACCAATGCTCAGCTAATTTTTGTATTTTTAGTAGAGACGGGGTTTCACCATGTAGGCCAGGCTGGTCTTGAACTCCTGGCCTCAAGCCTGCCTCATTCTCCCAAAATGCTGGGATTAGAAGCGTGAGTGAAGGCACCTAGCCATCTATGCTACTTTAGTTTTATCCTGATCACATAATCTGTTCTGTTGGCAAGGGCAAACACACCCTTCCTTGTATTTTAAAAAATTTAAATAAAATTGAGCCCCAAAGAGTTGAGGTGTCCTAGGGCCTCACAGATAATGGCGCTTTTCCCCACTAGGTCAGAATGCCTTATGAATATCTCCTTTAAGCTCTAAATGAAAAGATTACTCACACCTGGCTCAGGTCTGTAATCCCAGTACTTTGGGAGCCCAAGGTAGGTGGATTGCTTGAGCCTGTGAGTTCAAAGACCAGCTGGGCAACAAAGCAGGACTCAATGTCTACAAAAAATAAAAAACCAAAAACTCTCCACACATGAACATGGATGAAGCTGGAAACCATTATCCTTAGCAAACTAATGCAAGAACAGAAAAGCAAGTATCACATGTTCTCACTTATAAGAACACACGGAAACAAAGAGGGGAACAACAGACACCAGGGCCTCCTTGAGGGTGGAGGGAGAGGCTCAGAAAAAATATCATCATAACTGGTAAATAATTTATATACCAACCCCTGTAACATAAGTTTGCAAACCTGCACATGTACCCCTGAACCCAAAATAATAAAAACGAAAAACTCAGAACGGGGCTGGGTGTCAGAAATCTGTAATCTCAAAGTTTTAGGAGGCTGAGGCGGGAGGATGGCTTAAGGCCAGGAGGTTGAGACTGCAGTGAGCTATGATTGCACCACGGCACTCCTGCCTGGGCAACAGGGCAAAAGTCTGTTTCTAATTTAAAAACAAAACAAGGGGTGGGCATGGTGGCTCACGCCTGTAATCCCAGTACTTTGGGAGGCCAAGGTGGCCGAATCATGAGGTCAGGAGTTCGAGATCAGCCTGACCAACATGATGAAACGTCACCTCTAGTAAAAATTCAAAAATTAGCCAGGTGTGGTGGTGGGCGCCTGTAATCCCAGCTACTCAGGAGGCTGAGGCACGAGAATTGCTTGAACCTGGGAGGCAGAGGTTGCAGTGAGAAGAGATCACACCACTGTACTCCAGCCTGGGCGACAGAGTAAGACTCAGAAAAAAAATAAAAAGATGAAAACTCTCAAATTGGGAAAAAAATGTAACCCAATAAAAAACATGGATGTACACCATTTGCAGATGAATAGCCACCCCTCCCCATGGGTGCAGAAGCACCAGTCAGCAGCTTGATTAAATGCCAGGAGGCTGGACAGAAGATCACTTGAGCCCAGGAGTCGGGAGACCAGCCTGGGCAACAAACTGTCTCTACAAAATATTTAAAGATTAGCCGGGTATGGTGGCACGTACCTATACTCCCAGCTCCTAAAGAAGCAGAGGTGGGAGTATCACTTGAGCCCAGGAGTGGAGGCTGCAGTGAGCTATGACTGTACCACTGAACTCCAGCCTGGGTAACAGTGAGACTGTCTCAAAATAACCAGACGATGCCAGGGGACATGTCCCATCTGGGCTCTTGTGCTTTCTGAGCCCCTCCCCACACAGGCTCTGAACAGTGCCAGGCCCTGCTCCCCAGGGAAGTTTATGTCCCAAACTGCAGGAGGTTCAGGGATGTGGGTGAAGCACCAAGCTAGGCCTGTGGTGTCTCTATTCCTTCAGGTGTGGACTTTGTGCATCCACCGCCCCAGGAGGCCCTCATGTGTGCCATGGCAGCAGAGGCCACCAATCGCACACGTGGCCACCACTGCCATGCATTTGCAGGTGAGATACCGCATTTTGCTAACTCCAAGACCCACCCAACCTCTCTGACCCACTCTAGTTAAACTGGGTGCACCCCTCTTTCCTGGTAGTTAGAGACAATAGCCAGGTACTTGCCACCCCCAAAGCACAGAAACTCACACCTGATGCTGGACACGTGGGGCTCAGGACCCCGTGTTCCCAGTAGGGAAACACGGGTTCCACATGCTGATAGGGAGCAAGAACAGTGCTTGGGAGGACCCAGGGCAGGGCCCTGCATCCCAGCTGGGAGACTGCAGCTGCCGCATGAAACCAGCAGATGAGGGTGGAGGAGGGAGCTGGTCCAAGTCCTGGGCTGCTACATGGAGGATGAGAACCCAAAGGAATGTCTGAGGGACACGGGTTCCCAGGGGAGAGCTGATCAGCAAAAGCACTGGAACACTGCTTGCATAGTGTCACAGGCAGAGGGACCTTCCCGCCCCGAACATTTTCAGACTGGGGAGCTCCAGTTCCCTCTAAGGCTATACAGGTGACAAGGGAAAGGCGCTGCTCACACACGGCTTCAACAAGGAACGCAGCCAGTGAAGCTTCGTGCGGGGCTGCCTGGGGCCTAGCTCCCAGGCACTGGGCTCCCCACAATGCCAAGCCGCCTCCACAGAGCCAGGAAAGCTGTGTACACAACATGCTGTGCAGGGACAAAGGCTCTAGGGAGTGCCAGCAACAGTTCCAGTGACAGCCCCAGACCCTCTGGGATGTTCTGAAGGCCTCTCCCACTATGACAGTCAAGGGAGTCTCACAGCGTGTCAAGGTCCACGCCTGAGTGCTGCCAGCAGGGAGATGGCTGGACATCATCTCAGGAGCCATTTCTCTTACCTCCCTCCCTGCCACTACCTTAACGACCACTTTTTTTTTTGAAAAGGAATCTTGTGCTGTCGCCCAGGCCAGAGTGCAATGGCATGGTCTCGGCTCCCTGCAACCTCCACCTCCTGGGTTCAAGCGATTCTCCTGCCTCAGCCTCCCAAGTAGCTGAGATTACAGGCACTCGCGACCATGCCCGGCTAATACCTGTATTTCTAGTAGAGATGGGGTTTCACCATGTTGGCCAGGCTGGTCTTGAATGCCTGACGTCAGGTAACCCTAATCCACCCTCCTCAGCCTCCCAAAGTGTTGGGATTACAGGCGTGAGCCGCCGTGACCAGCCAACAACCACCTTTAACATCAGAGAAGAGGATGCAAGTTGGAGTCGGGGGTTGACCACTGTCTTGCTCCTTGTCCGAAGTCTCTGAAAACCTGTAACTCCATCAGATCGTGGCCTGGAAGGCCCAAGGTTCACAAGGACAAACAGGTTTGCACTAAGAGTAGATATTAGAAATGAAACCCAGGGGGCCAGGCACAGGGGCTCACATCTATAATCCCAGTGCTTTGGGAACCAAGGCAGGGGGATTGCTTAAGGCCAGGAGTTGGAGACCAGCATGGGCAACATGGTGAAACTCTGTCTCTACAAAAAATTAGCTGGGCGCAGTGCATGTGTCTATAGTCTCTCTCAGCTACTCAGGGGGCTGAGGTGGGAGGACTGCCTGAGCCTGGGGTGGTCAAGGCTGCAGTGAGTGGTGATCATGCCGCTGCAGTGAGTGGTGATCATGCCACTGCACTACAGCCTGGCAACACAGTAACACCTGAGACTCAAAAAAAAAAAAAAAAAAAAAAGAGAAACTCAGTTACGTACACCGTATGGTAAGGACAGAAAGTCTGCATGAATGCTAATAAGGCTGATCCATGGCTGGGGTGGGTGCCAGGGGCCACTGGCTCTGTGAGCACCACGGTTTATTCCTAAGACCAGGCAGTGCCCCGTCACACACCCCACAGCTCCGTGCGCTTGTGCCTCTGAGGCACCCATGAGGCTGTAATCACAGAGCACTCATTCTCCTTACATGCTCTTGTCTGTGCCTCACATAGGGTGGTGGTCTTCGTGTCCGTGTCTGTGCAACTGATCAGAGTGCCTGGCGCACATTAAGTCCTTAATAACTGTGATTGAATGCAAAATTAAAGAACCCATGAATGAAAATAAAAATGCCGCCACATGGGATATTATGCAGTGTGAAAAAAAAATAAGCTGTCAAGCCACAAACAGACATGGAGGAACCATCAATACGTACTGCCAAGTGAAAGGAGCCACACGAGGTGGCATTCCAGCCACGGGGCAATCTGAAAAGGCCGAACCACAGATACAGAGAGGTCGGTGATTTCCAGAAGACTGGATAGGTAGAGCACAGGGGCCTTTCAGGGGCAGAGAGGCCGCTCTGTTCAGAATAATCATTCGTTCAAATCACAGAACCTTCAACACCAGGAACAAACCCTAACGGAGACTGCAGACTCTGAGTGGTTGTGATAAATTAAAGAAGATGCATTTTGTCTATTTATTTTTAGAGACAGGGTCTCGCTCTCTTGCCCAGGCTGCAGTCCAGTGGTATGATCGTAGCTTACTGCAGCCTCAATGTCCGAGGCTCCAGCAATCCTCCCGCCTCAGCCTCCCAAGCAGCTGAGCCTATGGTTGCACGCCACTACTTGGATAATTTTAAATTTTTATTTTTTGTAGAGGTGGGGTTTTGCCATGTTGCCCAGGCTAGTATCCAATTCCTGGGCTCAAGTGATCCTCCCACCTCGGCTTCCAAAAGTGCTGGGAGTACAGGCATGAGCCACAGTGCCTGGCCTAAGGTGCACTGATTGTAACCAATGCACTGCTCTAGAAGGTGATGTTGGTAATGGGGTGGCTTGGCTTGGCTTTGGCGAAGAAAGTGTACGGGAACTATCTGTACCTTCCACTCGATTTTGCTGTGACCCGAAAACTACTCTAAGAGTAAAGTTATTTAAAAAACACAAAAGCAACAAGCGCGGTGGCTCATGCCTGTAATCCCAGCACTTTGAGAGGCTGAGGCAGAATATCATGAGGTCAAGATAGAGACCTTCCTGGCCAACATAGTGAAACCTCGTCTCACCTAAAAATACAAAAATAAGCTGGGCGTGGTGGCACATGCCTGTAGTCCCAGCTACTCGAGAGGCTGAGGCAGGAGAATCACTTGAACCTGAGAGGCAGAGTATGCAGCAAGCCGAGATGGCACCACTATACTCCAGCCTGGTGACAGAACAAGACTCTGTCTCCAAAACAAACAAACAAACAAACAAACAAGCAAACAAACAAACAAACAACAACACTGGGCACAGTGGCTCACACCTGTAATCCCAGCACTTTGGGAGGCCCAGGCAGGTGGATCACGAGGTCAGGAGTACAAAACCAGCCTGACCAACGTGGTGAAACCCCATTTCTACTAAAAATACAAAAAATTAGCTGGGCATGGTGGCACGTGCCTGTAATCCCAGCTACTCAGGAGGCTGAGGCAGGAGAATTGCCTGAACCCAGGAGGCGGAGGTTGCGGTAAGCCGAGATCGCGCCATTGCACTCCAGCCTGGGTAACAAGAGCGAAACTCTGTCTCAAAAAAAAAAAAAAAAAAAAAAAATTTGCCAGGTGTGGTGGCCTATGCCTGCAGTCCCAGCTACCCAGGAGGCTGAGGCAAGAAAATGACTCGAACTTGGGAGGCAGAGGTTGCAGTAAGCTTAGATCACGCCACTGCACTCCAGCCTAAGCAACAGAGCAAGACTCCGTCTCAAACAAAAAAACAAAAAACAAAAAACAAAAAAACAACCAACCACCAAACACAAAAGCCCTGTAGGGCTGCCAGCCTGCCCGCCCCGCCCCACCTCACCTGGCCGTCGTGCCTGCGCTTCTTCATGAACTGGGTGATGCACATGCTGCCTGCTGACTTCCTCTTCACTGAGACAGGAGTACCCTGGCCGGGCCCCGTGGAGGGGATGCCACCACTGTCCTCTCTAGGGGCTGAGGGCACCGTGGTCACGTAGCTCCACTGGCAAGGCACGGGCAGGTGCTCCTGTTGGAAGCTTCGCAGCACCTGCGGGTGCACGTACCAACACATCCTGAAGTCAGGCCGCTTCTCGTACACTGAGTTCTCAGAAATGAGCCGCTTGAGCCGGGACTTGGAGGGGACGGTGACATCCTCGCCAGGGGCGGGTGTGTGCAAGCAGGTGGCGGAGGGGCTCGGGGAGCTGCCGTTGTGCTTGCTGAGCAGTCCCCGGCGGCAGTGCTCCTGGAACTCCCGGATGATCACCTTGCTCCCGTTCACGTTGCCATGCAGCAGTGGCAGCAGCTGGGCCAGGACTGGCAAGAGGAAACACGGGCGGGCATGAGGCTTGGGGAGACACACACCACCACAGGCCAAGGGGTAGGAACCACACACAGCTCATTGCCATTGAGGCTTGGGGCACAGCCAGCTTCGGAGACAGGAGGCTTCAGGAGGGCGGTCTTGAGAAAGGGCAGCACCCATACACCTGCTCAGAAGTGAGCCGCAGCCAGGCACGTGCATTGCCAGAGCTGACTTTGAATGCCTGCTGTTCCTACCCCAATGGTTGCACTGCTCTCCTTGTATGCCATGGTCCCTCCCCAGTTTTTTGAGTTTTTTTTTAAGACAGGGTCTCACTCTGTCACCCAGGCTGGAGAGCAGCGGCAGGATCATGGCTCACTGTAGCCTTCTAGGCTCAAGCAGTCCTCCCACCTCAGCCTCCTGAGTAGCTGGGAACACAGGTGTGAGATAAGCCCAGGTAATTTTGTATTTTCTGCAGAGATGGGGTTTTGCCATGTTGCCCAGGCTGGTGTTGAAGCACAAGGCTCAACCAATCCTCCCACTTTGGCCTCCCAAAGTGCTGGAATCACAGGCGTGAGCCCACTGTGCCGGGCCCCTCCCTGGCTTTTGAGAAAGCATAACCCCCACTCTAGCACTGTGGGTACCTATGTCCTGGTTGATAAAACAAGCCAATTAAGGGACCTGCCTTGTCCCGCCACTGGGGACATCATCAAACGTACGAACGTGTACGAGAAGAGGGCTGGCCGCTGTTATTTGTGGGAAGAATGTTTGCATTATGGACCCACTAGCCTATAAGACTCTTCCAGGCCGGGCACGGTGGCTCATGCCTGTAATCCCGGCACTCTGGGAGGCAGAGGCGGGTGGATCACGAGGTCAAGAGATCAAGACCATCCTGGTAAACATGATGAAACCCTGTCTCTACTAAAAAAATACAAAAAAAAATTAGCTGGACATGGTGGCGTGTGCCTGTAATCCCAGCTACTCAGAAGGCTGAGGCAGGAGAATTGCCTGAACCCAGGAGGCGGAGGCTGGGGTGAGCCAAGATCGCACCATTGCACTCCAGCCTGGGTAACGAGAGCGAAACTCCATCTAAAAAAAAAAAAAAAAAAAGACTCTTGCCCTCAGCCCTGGAATTGGCTGGGCCTAGGAATATAGGTGGGGGCCTTACCATGTCCCTGAGGAGGGGAGGACTCGCCCACACTCACTTTGCTGGTCCCTCTTCTCCCGCTTGGAGGCTTTGGGTGTCTGCTCCTCCTGGGCAGGCACGGTCTCCAGGAAGCAGGATGCAAACTGCTGCAGCACCTTCAGGTCCTCGTCCGCACAGTCCCCATCAGCCACCCACACGCAGCCAATTTTCACAGGCTGCAGGACGTGGAACCGCTTCCCCTTGGCCAGAAACTCATCCCACTCCTTGGCTTTCAGTTTCTGGCGGACCTTGTGGTTCTCAGGGTCGGCGCACTCCTAATGGGTTAGAAAGCAGAAATTTATTCGGAGTTCTCGCTCCACTATTCCCGGGCACTCTTTTGAGATTCCAGTCCCCAGACAGCTGGGGAGCAAGAGAAAAGGACATGAGTATAAAGCTTCTCACAGTGTCAAGGCCGGGGCAGAGCATACCACGTGCTGGCTTTCCCTCTTCCAGAGAGAATTATTCTAGATGGAATAATTGACACCTGTTCTTCTCTGGGAGAGTCACAGATATTTCTGAGCTCACCCATGAGGCCTCTTTTAACACCACTCTCAATTTTCTGGTGAATGTGTGATCGTGAAGCCGTTTAACAGGGTTGAGTGTCTGCAGCACGGCCCAGGCATCTGGCAGACACACGCAGGGCCTGAGACCACTCTCTGACAGACATTTCAGGCCTCGGTGGTCAGATATGCACAAGGAATGGAGACTCCTCAAGTCCAACCCTGAGACAGTCACATCAAATCCCCGCTTCCCAAACGACAGGCCTTCAGAGCCCCAAAAACAACTTGCTTGAAAGTTCTACAACCTTACGGAATCTAGAAAGGCGTGGCAGGCAGGTTAGCCTACAGAGACGTGGGGAACCTTCTGGAGAGATGAGGAAGTTCTATGCTTTATTTTGGGCTGTGGTTACACACATCACTTGACTGTTGTAAGTCATCAAACTCAACATTTAATTATGCACACATCTTGGTGCATGCTGACTGTACGTCCGATAGAGTGGTTTCCAGCCTTCTAACCCACATGCCACGGCCATGCTCCCTCACCAGAGTGTCTGCTCACTTGCAATTTCCTCTTATGTCTGCCACCCTCCCAGGTGATGCTAAGTTCAGGCCCAGCCATTCCGACAAGTGAGCTTGCATGCCGGGAACACATGGCTTGGTGGGGACTCCCGTCACCCTCCCAGGTCACGTCACCGACCACCAGTCTGTGAATGAGCTTTTTCTGAGCCAGTGACCTCCCTTTCACTCCCTCACCTCTGTCACACCTTCATCCTCAGACAGGTACCCATGGGGCACAAAGAAACCATCGTCCTCATCTTCATCCTCTCCCACGTCATCATCATCATCCTCAAAAGGAGAACAGAAGAGTTCATCAGATAGAAAAGTAGATCGTGTGTCTTATTAAAAACATAAAATAGGCCGGGTGCGGTGGCTCAAGCCTGTAATCCCAGCACTTTGGGAGGCCGAGGCAGGTGGATCACGAGGTCAAGAGATCGAGACCATCCTGGTCAACATGGTGAAACCCCGTCTCTACTAATACAAAAAATTAGCTGGGCATGGTGGCGTGTGCCTGTAATCCCAGCTACTCAGGAGGCTGAGGCAGGAGAATTGCCTGAACCCAGGAGGCGGAGGTTGCGGTGAGCCGAGATCGCGCCATTGCACTCTAGCCTGGGTAACAAGAGCGAAACTCCGTCTCAAAAAAAAAAAAAAACAAAACATAAAATAGGGCCAGGCACGGTGGCTCATGCCTGTAATCTCAGCACTTTGGGAGGCAGAGGCGGGTGGATCACGAGGTCAAGAGATCGAGACCATCCTGGTCAACATGGTGAAACCCCGTCTCTACTAAAAATACAAAAAAATAGCTGGGCATGGTGGCACATGGCTGTAATCCCAGCTACTCAGGAGGCTGAGGCAGGAGAATTGCCTGAACCCAGGAGGCGGAGGTTGCGGTGAGCCGAGATCGCGCCATTGCACTCCAGCCTGGGTAACAAGAGCAAAACTCCGTCTAAAAAAAAAATTAAGAAATAAATAAATAAAAATAAAAATAAAAACCATAAAATAGGCCAGGCACGGTGGCTCACGCTTCTAATCTCAGCACTTTGGGAGGCCAAGGTAGGTGGATCACTTGAGCTCAGGGGTTCAACACCAGCTTCGCCAACATGGTGAAACTCCATCTCTACTAAAAATACAAATTTTAGTTGGGAACCTGTAATCCCAGCTCCTAGAGAGGCTGGGGCAGGAGAATCACTTGAACCCGGAAGGCAGAGGTTGCAGTGAACTAAGATCGCGCCACTGCACTCCAGCCTGGGTGATATAGCAAGACTCTGTCTTAAACAAAAAAATGTAAAGCTGTGAACATCTGTTTGGCATGGCCTTCTGACAGACACTGTGAACAATCAGCAGAAAGCCACCAAGTCACAGCAGCTGGGCTATCAGGTGGAAATGGTGAGTTAACAGGCTGGCAGGAGGTGAGATGGAGCTGCAGGGCCATGGTACAGATGCGATCGGGATCCTACCCAGGGCAGCCATGCAGGTGAGTGTCGCCAGGTGAGATTTCTCGAGCGAAGCTGGAAGTGTGGATGTTAAGGGAGATTTGGGTTTCAGACCACACAGCAGGCCAAACAAAAGCTGTCCGTGAGTAAACACAGCTGGGGTGTGTCCTTACCCCTTCACTGTGGGACAGGGACTCCCCGGGCTCCTCTTCTTCCCACTCCTCATCGCTGTCCACTTCATAGTCAAGGAGCTTCTGAGAAAAGAAACACACGGGACTCACGACTGCCTTAGGGGCTGGAGGGAAGGGGCACAGAGAGGAGGTTCAGGGACGGAGGCCAGCTCGGGCCTGCTCACCGTGTCCTGGGCCCAGGGGTCTCGGGCACGGATGAGCACTGTCTTCTTGTTCCAGGTCCCCCAGTAGGCTGGCCGGTGGTTCTCGCAGAACTGCAGGAGCTTCATCCTGCCGAACTTCTTCCTCTCGGGAACACCGTCGCCCTTCCCAGGCTCCACGATCACAACATCACTAAGAAGGAAAACTCTGGGCTCAGGATCGTGCTGCCCTAGATTCACTCCCACACCTCCCAGGGACCTCCCAGTGAAGGTGGCCTGACAATTCTAGAAAGTTGGGAGATCGTAAAAACCAGCACTACCTGTCCCCAGAGAAAGCCCAGGAATGTGGACTCAAGGGACAGAGGGAGGAGGGTGCAGCCTGCAGGAGGAGGGAGGAAGGCTGCCCAGGTTCAGCCCCAGAGCATTTTTAGCAAGGGGAGTTCAATGGAGCCGGGAAATGTGCAAGAGCAGGGGGTGTCCTTCACTGGAGCCCAGCAGGGAAATAAGATTCCTCCAGGAGGGGCTGGGGAGACAGCAAGAGGAAAACTTCAGGGGCTCACAGGAAGGCCAGGTGGAGAGACGCCTGAGCCAGCAGAAGGCGAGCAGCAGAAGGCCCCAGAGCTCCTGCCTTGGGGACCCCGGGGTTTGGGCAGCTGCCCTCCAGCATCACTAGTGGGCGAAGGCCAACCTCCTTGGGCTCTGACCTGTTGAAAATGTCTGCATTCTGGGTGGAAACCTGGGTGGGTCCGGACCTCAGAGGCTGCCGGCCCTTGAGGTCTTTCAAGAAGGATAATTCGCCATTCTGCTGCTGAAGGAGCTGGTCGAGCTGACTGCAGAGGTCTGGGTCGAAAGCAGTTCGACACTGAGGGGCCAGGACCATGTGCTCTTTAATTTCAAAGGGGGCAAACTTTCCACAGGAGCCAGCAAGGGTCTGAAATAAAGAAGAGACCCAGTGGGGTCTTCAAGCAATGTGAGAAAGGAGGCACCATGGACACACACAGCAGGGTGCTGGCGGGATTCACCCAGGCTAAGGGCAAAGCACAGACTCAAAAGCCCAGGGGCTACGTAGGTCCACAGAGCCGAGTTTCCAGAGCTACAGGATGGAGGTCAGATTGGGAGTCTCAAGGGACGGGATGTGGAGACAGACTACAAGGGAGCTGTTTTGGGTGATGGAAATAGTGTGTATCTTCATTATGGTTAGCTGGCCCTGTAATTTGTCAATATGAAAGTCCTGAAAAGGATGTGTTTTATTGCATGTAAATTATATCTCAACAAACCTTGCTTAAAAAAAAAAAAAAAAAGGCCAGCACAGTAGCTCAGGTCTATAATCCCAGCACTCTGGGAGGCCAAAGACAGTGGATCACCTAAGGTCAGGAGTTCACGACCAGCCTGGACAACATGGTGAAACCCTGTCTCTACAAAAAATAAAAAAATTAGCAAGGGGTGGTGGCGGGAACCTGTAGTCCCACTAATAGGGAGGCTGAGGCAGAAGAATCACTTGAACCCAGGAGGTGGAGGGTGCACTGAGCTGACATTGTGCCACTGCAACCCAGCCTGGGCGACAGAGTGAGACTCCATCTCAAAAGAAAAAAAAATAATTTAGAGACAGGGTCTTACCGTGTCACCCAGGCTGGTCTCCAACTGCTCTTTTTTTGAGATGGAATCTCGCTTTATCACACAGCCTAGAGTGCACTGGTGCGATCTTGGCTCACTGCAACCCGCTCCTCCTGGATTCAAGGGATTCTCCTGCCTCAGTCTCATGAGTAGCTGGGATTATAGGTGCCCACCACCACGCTCAGCTAATTTCTGTATTTTTACTAGAGACAAGATTTCACCATGTGGGCCAGCCTGGTCTTGAACTCCTGACTTCAGGTGATCCACTTGCCTTGGCCTCCCCAAGTACTGGGATTGCAGTCGTGAGCCACTGCACAAGGCCAAAAGGAGAAATTTCTGTATAACAAAAGACTATGTAAACAAAGAGGTAGTAGACTGAGACGAAATATCAGAAGATTAAATACCAGACTGTAAAAAAAACTCTTATTACAGATCATGCCAAAAGAAAACGTCAATTCTGTAAAAAAAAAAAAAAAAAAGGTAAAAAATAGAAATTGGCAAGTCATAGAACTAAAATGGGAAACCAACACAAAAAAATACTTAACTACACCAAGAGTCAAGTAAAAATAGAAAGTAAAACAAGAATATCAGTTTTTTTTTAATCCATCAGGCTGGCAAAGTTAAAATTCATTCCATCCATTAATATCACAGAATCAGGAAGAGACATTTTCAGGCATTGCCAGGAATGTACATCTGAGTTTTTCCCGTCTGGTGGGCACTCTGGCCATGGCTAATGATGTTTCAGCAATGTGCTGTTCTGTCCTAGAGGCGAACTCATGCTTAGTAGGCTGTCCCGGAGGAAGGTATGTGTGCAGAGAAGCATACACAGGAACCCCTACTGTGCCACTGAGGGTCAGAGAAGCTGAGATAGCGGCAGGCTCTGTGGCTCACGCCTGTAAGCCTAGCACAGTGGGTGGCCAAGGTGAGAGAACTGCTGAGGCCAGGAGGTTGAGACCAGCCCTGGCAACACAGTTAGACCCCATCTCTACTACTAATAAAATTGGGAGGCTGAGGTGAGCACATCACCTCACGCCAGGAGTTCGAGATCAGCCTGGTCAATATGGTGAAACCCTGTGTCTACTAAAAATAAAAAAAATTAGTGAGACATGGTGGCGGGTGCCTGTAATCCTAGCTACTCAGAAGGCCAAGGCAGGAGAATTGCTCAAACCCAGGAGATGGAGATTGCAGTGAGCTAAGATCGAGTCACGGCATTCCAACCTGGGTGACAGAGCAAGATTCCATCTTAAAAAAGTAAACAAATGGGCTGGGCGCAGTGGCTCACGCCTGTAATCCCAGCACTTTGGGAGGCCGAGGCAGGTGGATCACGAGGTCAAGAGATCGAGACCATCCTGGTCAACATGGTGAAACCCCGTCTCTACTAAAAATACAAAAAATTAGCTGGGCATGGTGGCACGTGCCTGTAATCCCAGCTACTCAGGAGGCTGAGGCAGAACAATTGCCTGAACCCAGGAGGCGGAGGTTGCAGTGAGCCTCGATCGTGCCATTGCACTCCAGCCTGGGTAACAAGAGCAAAACTCCGTCTCAAAAAAAAATAAAAATAAAAATAAAAATAAACAAATGAATAAATAAAATTTTTAAAAAAAGAGAGAGAGAAAAACCATGGTACCATTGCATTATTAAGTACTATGCAACAGTGAAAATAAACGACATGGTCGGGCACGGTGGCTCACGCCTGTAATCCCAACACTTTGGGAGGCAGAGGCAGGCAAATCATCTGTGGTTGGGAGTTCGAGACCAGCCTGATCAACATGGGGAAACCCTGTCTCTACTAAAAAGACAAAATTAGCTGGGTGTGGTGGCACATGCCTGTAATTGCAGCTACCCGGGAGGCCGAGGCAGGAGAACCACTTCAAACTGGGAGGTAGAGGTTGTGGTAAGCTGAGATCATGCCACTGCACTCCAGCCTGGGCAGTAAGAGCAAAACTCCGTCTCAAAAAAACAAAAAACAGTGCTCGCTTCAGCAGCACATATACTAAAATTGGAACAATACAGAGAAGATTACCATGGCCCCTGCACAAGGATGACACAAAAATTCATGAAGCGGTCCATATTTTTAAAAAAATAAAATAAAATAAGGCCGGGCACGGTGGCTCACACCTATAATCTCAGCACTTTGGGAGGCCGAGGCAGGTGGATCACGAGGTCAAGACATTGAGACCATCCTGGTTAACAAGGTAAAACCCCGTATCTACTAAAAAATACAAAATTAGCTGGGCATGGTGGCATGCGCCTGTAGTCCCAGCTACTCGGGAGGCTGAGGCAGGATAATTGCTTGAACCCAGGAGGCGGAGGTTGCAGTGAGCTGAGATCGCGCCATTGCACTCCAGCCTGGGTAACAAGAGCGAAACTCCGTCTCAAAAAAATAAAAATAAAAATAAAAATAAAATAAATAAATAAAATATAATAAAATAAAATAAAAAAGAAATGACGTGGGTCTGTGTTTGTCACTACGGAATGTGTAGATACAACAATGTCATGTTGTGCACCTTCGTGATATGCAATTGTTGTGAAATATTTTGAGATACAAATAAAAGGAGAGGCCAGGAGCAGGGGCTCACGCCTGTAATCCAAGCACTTTGAGAGGCCAAGGCTAGGAGAAGCTTTTGAGGCCAGAAGGTCAAGACCAGTCTGGGCAACATAGCAAAATCCCGTCTGTACAAAAAATTTTAAAAATTAGGCCGGGTGCAGTGGCTCACGCCCGTAATCCCAGCACTTTGGGAGGCTGAGGTGGGTGGATCACTTGAGGTCAGGAGTTTGAGACCAGACTGGCCAACATAGTAAAACCCTGTCCTTCTAAAAATACAAAAATTAGCTGGGTGTGGTGCTGTGCACCTCTAATTCCAGCTACTCAGGAGGCTGAGGCAGGAGATTGACCTGAACCCAGGAGACAGAGGTAGCAGGGAGCCAAGACTGCACCACTGCATTCCAGCTTGGGCGACAGAGTGAGACTCTGTCTCAAAAAAAAAAAAAAAATTAGCCAGGTGTGGTGGCATATGCCTGCAGTCCCAGCTACTCGGAAGGCTGAGGTGGGAGGATCACCTGAGCCTGAGAGGTCAAGACTGTAGTGAGCTGTGACTGTGACACTGCACTCCAGCCTAAGTGACAGTGTGTGACCCAGTCTCAAAAATAAATAAATAAATAAAAGGGCAGATAGATACATTAAAAAGAATGAAATACATCTAAATATGGCAACATGACACATACCCAAGACAGCTAAGTATACATGTGTATGAACAGACAGTGAGTGGAGCAGGGAAAGGCACTGAAGGCCCGCTAACATTGGAGATGGGCTCCCTCTGGGTAAAAGGGAAAGAGGGCTGCAGTTTCCATACACAGATGGTGGCTCAGAAGGTCTGAGCTGTCAGGTGACCAACACCAGGCAGGGAAAGTAAATCTTTGTGAATTCTACTGTTGTTTTGCAGCTAAGCTTGCCCCTCAAGCCTAAGTTTCCCAAGGGTAAAAACATGGCTAACTTCTCTTAACGCCTAACACAAAATTACTCATGAAGCAGCCTCTGAAAACAGCACTTTTTAATCAGACATGCCACTTTTTACCTTTTTGGGTCAAAGCGAAGACAAAATATTGAGCCTTAAGAGTTTACCAGAAACAGAACTTCCCTGGCTCACCGGAGGCTCCGTGCCTCATAATCAGAGAAGCTGGCTGGTGACAGACCCTTTCACTTTCAGAGAGGAAAAGAGCTGAAACTCGAAAGCAAAGGCAGCTGGCTGCTCACCTTGGGGGCCTGTGGAGTCTTTGGTTTCTGGAAGAACCTGGTGATTTCGGCTTTCTCCGCTTTAATACGCTGTGATGAAAGAGAAGGCGATCAGAAAGAAGGGAGGAAGAGAGACGGTGCGCGCTTCAAAACATGCAAATGTACCTCCAGCACCAATACTCAAGCATGTTAACTCGAAGGCTCTACTGTGATTTTTTTAGCTCTCAAAACCCACGGACCCACAACCACGCCAGCCAATCTCAAAATGTCTGAGTTGCCCTTGCGGAAGTGCCAGAGTATGGGGCCAGTAGGCATGCGACAGGCCAGCACTGGGAAGAAGCAAAAGGATGCATCTAGACAGATTCGTCCCTCCTGTGGGCGCCGTTTGGTTTCCTCAAACCAAGAGGACATTAGGCGACGGCTGTGGCTAGAATTCCACCTTGTGCATCTGCTTCTTCAATGGGCTGGGATGGGGAAGTTCTGAAGGAAACACGCTACCTTCTCCTCTTCTCTTAACCGTTTCTCTTCTTCCTTTTTCCTTTTCTCCTCAAGTTTAGCCCTGTGAGACAGTAAATGACATTTCAGCCGACTCTTTGCTATGGTTCTGGAAGGGACCACAGCACGCAACTATTAGTATATGGCAAGTATTTAATTTTACAGTAACGGATATGTTATTTTCACGTTACTATAAAACTATTACGTAGGCCTTCGCAATAAAAATGGAAAATAGACAATAAAATTCTTCCTGTGACTAGAATATATATATATATAAAAGACTTAGCCGATGCATAATTACCACAAGCAAAACCCACATTCCTGCGATGCAAATGCCTCAGTTCGTTGGGAACTGGAAAGACAGTCACAGGCAGAGACAAGGGGCCCAGGGTGAGTGGACATGGGGGAGCACAAAAGAGCAGGGAGCTGCTTTCCACCACTCCCACGTCAGGGCTGCACGTGCAGCTCACACAGGAGAAACAGGAAGGAATTGATGGGAGCCCCAATCTGCCTGTGAAACGCCAAAGGCCTATCACAGCAGCCAGAACTGGAATCCAACAGCAGGGAGGTAGGCCCAGCATGGCTGAGGGCACTCACTCCAGGGCTTCCTGCCTCTCCTTGCGCCGCTCCTCCTTGAGCCGCTGCTTCTCCGCCTTCTCCTTCTCATCCTTCTCCCGTTTCTCCCGCCTCTCCTTTTCCTTCAGCTCCTTCTCTTCCTCCTTCTTCTTCTTGGCCTCTTCCTTGGCCCGCTTGGCCTCCTCTTTCAGCTTCTCCTTTTCTTCTCTTTCTGCACGTAACTTGAGCTGTTTGCCCAGGCGCTCCTGATCCTAAAAGACAGTGTGGCAGGTGACAGGTGGTCTTCTTGCCAGCCCCCAGGAGGGAGCTCAAGACAGTGTCAAGTGCCCCTCTCTCCAGCTCCCAGGAGGAAGCTCTGATCAGAGCATGGAGGACAGCTGGGCCTACATGAGAGGGACAGAATTTGGGGACCAAGGCCAGGTGCAGTGGCACATGCCTGTAATTCCAGCACTTTGGGAGGTCAAGGTGGGTAGATCACCCGAGGTCAGGAGTTCGAGACCAGCCTGGTCAACATGGTGACACCCCGTCTCTACTAAAAATACAAAAATTAGCCAGGCATGGTAGAGGGTGCCTGTACTCCCAGCTACTCAGGAGGTTGAGGCAGGAGAATCACTTGAACCCAGGAGACCTAGGGTGCAGTGAGCTGAGATCACACCATTGCACTCCAGCCTGGGCAACCAAGTGAGACTCAGTTAAAAAAAAATAATAATAATTCAGAGACCAGCTCCAGGAAGAGCCTCCAATCAACAACCTTACACAGAAGTAATTTTATTTTTTTTGAGATGAAGTCCACTCTGTTGCCCAGGCTGGAGTACAGTGGTGCAGTCACAGCTTGCTGCAGCTTCAACCTCCCAGGCTCAAGCAATCCTCTTGCCTCAGCCTCCTGAGTAGCAGGGAATAATGCACATGCCACTATACACAGGCATTTTTATATTTTTCCTAGAGATGGAGTTTTGCTGTGTTGCTCAGACTGGTCTTGCACATCTCGCCTCAAACAATCCCTCTGCCTCAGCCTCCCAAAGTGTTGGGATTATAGGCATGAGCCATAGCACCCGGCCACAGAAGCGATTTTCATCATCCATTATGCTTCCCTCCATCATGAGAAAAATGTTAATAATTAGCCCTGTGTCCCGGTACTTGTGGGCAATTCAATGTAAGATTCATTTAAAACACAATCTGGCCGGCGCAGTGGAGCTCACTCCTATAATCCCAACACTTTGGGGGGCTGAGGCAGACAGACTGCTTGAGGCCAGGAGTTTGAAAACAGCCTGGACAACCAGGTAAAACCCCATCTCTACTAAAAATACAAAAAATTTAGCCAGATGTGGTGACGTACACCTATAGTTCCAGCTACTCAGGAGGCTGAGGCACAAGAATCACTGGAACGCGGAAGGCAGTTCAAGATCACGCCATGGCATTCCAGCCTGGGCAACAGAGCGAGACTCTGCCTAAAAACAAACAAAAAAACTCCAAAAACATTTACTAATTTGGAGATGGGGTCTCGTTCTAGTGCCAAGGCTGGAGTGCAGCAGCACTATCTTGGCTCACTGAAACCTCCGTCCTGGGCTCAAAGCAATCTTCTGGCTGGGTGTAGTGGTTCACGCCTGTAATCCCAGCACTCTGGGAGGCTGAGGCGGGTAAATCACAAGGTCAGGAGCTCAAGACCAACTGGCAAATATGGTAAAACCCCATCTCTACTAAAAATACAAAAAAATTAGCTGGCCGTGGTGCTGTGCGCCTGTAGTCTCAGCTGCTCGGGAGGCTGAGGCAGGAGAATTGCTTGAATTCGGGAAGCAGAGGTTGCAGTAAGCCCAGATGTGCCACCGTACCCCAAACTGGGAAACAGAGCAAGACTCCATCTCAAAAAACAAACAAACAAACAAACAAACAAAAAATCAATCTTCCTGCCTTAGCCGCTTGAGTAGCTGGGACTACAGGCACCTATCACCACATCTGGCTAATTTTTGAAGAGACAGAGTCTCACCATGTTGCCGAGGCTGATCTTGAACTCCTGCGCTCAAGTAATCTGCCCACCTCAGCCTCCCAAAGTGCTAGGAATATAGGCATGAGCCATCACAACCAACCCAGATTTTTTGCTGTCTTTTCTGTTTTGAGACAGAGTCTCGCTCTGTCACCTGGCAGGAGTGCAATGGCGCCACCTTGCTCACTGCAACCTAGAACTCCCTAGTTCAAGTGATTCTCCTGCCTCAGCCTCCTGAGTAGCTGAGACTACAGGTGCACGCCAGCACGCCCAGCTAATTTTCGTATTTTTAGTAGAGACAGGGTTTTCCCACACTGGTCAGGCTGGTCTTGAACTCCTGACCTCTTCTTGATCTGCCCGCCTTGGCCTCCCAAAGTGCTGGGATTACAGGCGTGAGCCACCACACCTGGCCTCAAATTCTTTAAGGGAGTAATACTTCATTGCTAAGTTCCTCATTCCAAAGACTTGGTAGTGCCCTGGGACACTGAATCATTATGTGATCTGAAGTGTAATGTTAAACACGCCTAGCTGGGCGTGGTGGCTCACGCCTGTAATCCTGGCACTTTGGGAGATCAAGGCAGGCGGATCACTTGAGGTCAGGAGTTCGAGACCAACTTGGCCAACACGGTGAAACCCTGTCTCTACTGAAAATACAAAAATTAGTCAGGAATGGTGGCGTGTGCCTGTAATCCCAGCTACTCGGGAGGCTGAGGCAGAAGAATCGCTTGAACCTGGGCGGCGGAGGTTGCAGTGAGTCGAGATCTTGCCACTACACTCCAGCCTGGGCAACGGAGGGAAGACTCCATCTCAAAAAAACAAAACAAAATGATCACCTGACCGGCTCCACAGGTGCTCAATCCCAACACAGCATGAGGACCATCTCTCATCCAATACGGGCTTCCCACGTCTGGAGCCCGACAGCTCAGCTTTCAGTTTGGGTTAAAAATATCTGCCTTTGTCTCTAAGGAAATGCTCTAAATGTGTCCCAGTACATCTCTGGTAGCCTTAAGAAAAGCCAGGGAGACACAGTCTGAAAGATGTCGATTTTAATTTCTTGCCAGCGTCCTGTGTGACTGCATCTGACATACAACACAGATGACAAAGGTGACTGTCTGGACTGAACAAGGACACTGTCAACATAGCTGTGGGTGGAGCAGAATCTCCCGCCCTGTTCCTAAGCAGGAAATAGAAGGCTTCTAGAAACTGCAGGTCAATCAGATTTCTTCAGCCACACTTGGGTATTTTCTCCTCCAACGTGTGCGGGACTCGGAGGTGCCAATGAGCTTCAAAAGAGTTCGCGTTCTGGCCGGGGGTGGTGGCTCACGCCTGTAATCTCAGCACTTTGGGGAGGCTGAGGTGGGCAGATCACTTCAGGTTGGGAGTTCAAGACCAGTCTGACCAAAATGAAGAAACCCCGTCACTACTGAAAAATAAAATTAGCCAGGCATGGTGGCGCATGCCTGTGATCCCAGTTACACTGGAGGCTGAGGCAGGAGAATTGCTTGAAACCGGGAGGCGGAGGTTCTGGTGAGCCAAGATTGCGCCACTGCACTGCAGCCTGGGCAACAAGAGTGAAACTCTGTTCAAAAAAAAAAAAAAAGAGTTCTCCTTCCAAAGAGTGAGAATAACTGTAAAAATAAAAATCAGCCTGGGTGTGGTGGCTCGCGCCTATAATCCCAGCACTTTGGGAGGCCAAGGTGGGTGGACCACCTGAAGTCAAGGGTTCAAGACCAGCCTGGCCAATATGGTGAAACCCTGTCACAAAAAAAAAAAAAAAAAAAAAAAATTAGCCAGGTGTGGTGGTGCACACCTGTAATCCCAGCTACTTGGGAGGCGAAGGCAGGAAAATTGCATGAACCCTGGAGGTGGAGGCTGCAATAAGCCAAGATTGCGCTACTGTACTCCAGCCTGGGCAACAGGCTGGAGACTCTATCTCAAAAACAGTAATAATATAAAAATCAACCCCAAATCTGACCCACAAAAATAGAGTGTGGCTGTCAGGAAGCTCAAGAAACGCCCAGTGAACACAGAGCTGATGGTCACCAAGCCCCTCCTGTGAGCTGGCAGTATAGGCAATGCCCAGAGGCCTTCCCTGCAGTTTTCGTTTGTTTTGGTATAACATGATGCTCAACTTCTCTAATCTTTAAGCAGTAAGTAAAAAGGCCTCTGGTGATGCTCCCCACAGAATAAGAAACTCAGCAGGGAGTTCCTAAAGGATAATCAGCCATCAAGTGTAGGGGCTATTAAGATGTTACAGCACTTAGGAAGAAGTGAACTTAAATCCCTATGAAAGAGTTGGGACTGCAGGGAAAGGGACTGAGGTTTCTGGAAGGTAATTTTAAGCTACAGTGAGATGAGGAACCATTAAGAGAGTGGTAGTACTACTGATAAAAGCTTAGAAAAGGCCACACACAAAATCTTAGGACCCAGCAAAGCAAAAACTGACACAATCCATGCACCATCAAGCCTAGGTAAATAAAATGAAGCAAGAATCAAAATGATGATCAGAGAAGGCTGGGGAAAAGTAAAAACGGGACCAAAGGAACTGCAAAGGGCTTTGCTTACTATTTAACGCAAAAAGCACAGCAGGTTAATTTTCTATTTCAGGGAAAATGTCTTACTCTTTGCAGTCTGAGCTTGTTCTTCTCTGTAGAACCTTTGACGAATTTCTTAGTTATCTGAAATGAAAGACATTTATCTTTAAACACCAGTTATTTCAATCGCTTCAAGAAAAAGAGAAACTTTTGGCTGGGCACGGTGGCTCAAGCCTGTAATCCCAGCACTTTGGGAGGCCGAGGCGGGTGGATCACGAGGTCAAGAGATTGAGACCATCCTGGTCAACATGGTGAAACCCCGTCTCTACTAATACAAAAAAATTAGCTGGGCATGGTGGCGCGTGCCTGTAATCCCAGCTACTCAGAAGGCTGAGGCAGGAGAATTGCCTGAACCCAGGAGGCGGAGGTTGCGGTGAGCCGAGATCGCGCCATTGCACTCCAGCCTGGGTAACAAGAGCGAAACTCCATCTCAAAAAAAAAAAAAAAAAAGAGAAACTTTTCCAGGTGATCAGTTTTTCCACCAACAGAACCAAAATGTCATGGTACAGTCATAAACTCCAATGAGTGTGCACACATGTGTATCTGGGATTAGATAACGAGGGAGACTGTGGAGGCAGATAAAGAAATGAGTGAAGCAGGCCATGCACAAGAAAAACAAGGCAAGCTCAGAAATAAAAGCAACAGACAAGGCTGGGTGCGGTGGCTCATGCATGCAATCTTAGCACTTTAGGAGGCTGAGTCAGGCAGATCACCTGAGGTCAGGAGTTTGAGACCAGACTGGCCAACATGGCAAAACCCCGTCTCTACTAAAAATACAAATAATTGGGCGTGGTGGCGGGCTACTCAGGAGGCTGAGGCAGAAGAATTGCCTGAACATGGAGGAGGAGGCTGCAGTGAGCCGAGAGGCGCCACTGCACTCCAGCCTGGGCTACGTAGCCAGACTGTCTTAAAATAAATAAATAAATAGATACTAAATTAATCAAGTAAAACATGTCTCCAGGCTGGTTTCCTGTGAACCACTAATTTACATTGTCTAACCCCACTCTGCTTTTTATATTTTTTTATTTTTAATTCTTGTTTTTGAGATGGAGTCTCGTTCCCGTTGCACAGGCTGGAGTGCAGTAGCACAATCTCGGCTCACTGCAACCTCCACCTCCCGAGTTCAAGTGCTTCTCCTTCCACACCCTCCAGAGTAGCTGGGATTACAGGCACGAGCCACATGCCTGGCTACGTTTTGTATTTTTAGCAGAGATGGGGTTTCGCCATGTTGGCCAGGCTGGTCTCGAACTCCTGACCTCAGGTGATCCACCTGCCTTGGCCTCCCAAAGTGCTAGGATTACAGGCGTGAGCCACCGCGCCCGGCCAACTCTGCTTTTTAGAACGTGGAGTGAAAGCTTAAGACAAAAGGGAAACTTGCTGGGGTTGTCTAGGACCTCTATATTCTAGGGCACAATATTCTCTATCATCTATCTTCACACTGAGCTTGGGCTACTAGGAATTACCAACAGGACCCACGGTGTGCCTCACCATCCACCTAAATGGTCCTGGGACGGAAGAAGAACAGGGAGTCTGGACTTTGGCCTAAGCCATCTCCCACCGTGGCAGGGAATACCAAACTATTACAGTGAAGAACAATGGAAAAGAGGCTTAAGGCTGGGAAGAAATAGTTCTCCGGGTTCACTGCAGACTTAAAGTGTGAGGCTGAAGTTGAATTGAGAAAGCAAAGTCCCAGCCAGGTGTGGTGGCTCACGCCTGTAATCCCAGCACTTTGGGAGGCAGAGGTGGGTGGATCACAAGGTCAGGAGATGGAGACCATCCTTGCTAATAGGGTGAAGCCCCGTCTTTACTAAAAATACAAAAAATTAGCTGGGTGTGGTGGCATGTGCCTGTAATCCCAGCTGCTCGGGAAGCTGAGGCAGGAGAATCACTTGAACCCGGGAGGTAGAGGTTGCAGTGAGTCAAGATTGAGCCACTGCACTCCAGCCTGGGTGCCTGGGCAACACAGCAAGAGCAAGACTCCATCTCAAAGGGTAAAAAAAAAAAAGAAAAACCAAAAGCCCATTTTCCTGGCAATGGTCTGACAGGTCAACAAAATTATTTAACAGTGATTTCTTTATCTGGGAAAGCTGAACGCCTGACTAGGACCTCTCACAGAATAAAAGCTTTAGATGAGTGAACTCTAAAAGACAGCCTTTCCACTGGGGTCCCACTGAGTCCTTTCTGGACTAGACCTTTCTTTAGGGAAGGGCCGAGCCGTTGTGAGAAGGCTGCCCGTGTTGGCGGAAGCTCCTTCACCACTGAGATGGGGCCAGGGTGCTTAGTCTTTACTGAGAATGTGGCAACAGAAATGCTAGCCAGAGGCAGCCTCACCAAATGCTGCAGAAAAAGCATGTGTCTCTCCAGCATTCACTCTAGCTGCCAAGGCTGTGTGCCTCACCCCGACTCTGAGGGATTTAGCTGCAGAATGTGGGAGCCGCCACAGCTCCATGGGGCTGCATATGGAATGTGGTCTCGGGGCAGTGGGGAACTCATTTCTGTGGTCCTGCCCGCACTTGAAGCTCAGCTGCAGAATCTCCTGCCTCTTACAATGCCCGCCTCCTCTGCTGTGAGTCCAGGAATAATAGACTTGATGTGACTGGCAGGAGGCTGCTCAGTAATACCCAACAACACAACAGAGAAATCACTGCTTAATTTACAACTGGTATCTGTTTTGCTTTACCAAAACCTCAGATGAACCTTGAGGTCTGACAGAACTTTATCTTCTTAAAATTTGACGCAAGTGTTTCTAGATCTCACTCTTAAAATTCTATGTAAGGCTACCATACTCTACCCAGCTGGAGCCCAGCCAAACAGCACCCTTAATTGCCAAAAACGTGATCCAGGATCCCAGAAGGAAGCTGAAACACAGAAAGCGACGACCCCAAGGAGTTGAGACAGAGCTCAGAATGTATGAGCATGAAAATTCCTACACCTTTTCCCCGATAATCCTCTCAGAGCCTATGGACTCTGATTTTATACTAAAGGGTATCCAATTTCTAAGTCCAGAGCAGATAAGTGGCTAAAACCTAACAGCAGGGGAGCAAAGGCAGGGGGTAAAAGATAAAACCTCCAATTGGCCCAAGCACATGAGAGAGTACAAGCTGGGAAAATAAGAACGCACACATTGCCTTGAGCTAGCAAAAGCTCATTTTCCTAACAGCCCAAAGCCACTTGTAGAAGGAAGCTGCAAGCAGCAATCACTTTGTGAAAGCCAAGCATAGAAACAGGAGTATCTACTAAGACAGATCTGTACCCTGCAGCACACCCACACCATGGGATATCACAGAGCAGTTAAAAAGGGCTCGATTTTCCCATCCCAGTATAAAAAACATTGAAGACACCCTGAGTAACAAAGCCAGATATTTACAGTGTATGTCGGACAGAAAGAAACAAAACCATACTGGGTATTTCCTAGGGATCTGTCTGGATAGCAGGACACAGAAAAATACAAGATGATGATATGATCATTGCAACCTCCTGGGAGAACAAAGGGCTGCAAGCTTTCCATTCTTTCTTTCCTTTTTTTTGAGACAGAGTGTCTGGTTGTTGCCTAGGTTGGAGTGTAGGGGTACAATCATGACTCACTGCAACGTCTGCCTCCTTGGCTCAAGTGATCCTCCCACCTCAGCCTCCTGAGGAGCTGAGACTACAGGTGTGCACCACCATGCCCAGCTAATTTTTATACTTTTAATAGAGATGGGGTTTCACCTTGTTGGTCAGGCTGGTCTCCAACTACTAGGCTCAAGTGATCCTCCCACCTTGGCTTCCCAAAGCACTGGGATTACAGGCATGAGACAGTGCACCTGGACCATTATTTCTTTTAAACATGGACAATTTATTACAAATGTAATTTCAAGTATATGAAAAGAAGTTCCAGCAATCTGGGCACAGAGGCAAGCCAAAGATTCCAGTAACAAACACAACTGCACCAACATGATCATTTGTAGACTAATCATCTCCATCACTAACAGAAGAGGCTAAATTACAAGTCTGATTGCAAACAAACTTCAGAAAAGGTTCTTTCCCACATGGTAGAAAACGCTAATACTATAAAGGAACTCTTCAGCTATTCAAAGGACTCTGGTAGTATCTAAAGAGAGGTCTTTCTAAATCACTGTTTTTCCAAAGTGAGAGATTCTCCAGATCCTACAGTACTAAAATGACAACAAAAACCGAAACAAACAAAAACCTGCTCTGAAGCTCCCTGTGAAGGGACAGCTGGATCTGTATCAGAACAAACTCCCATTTTTATTTTAAAAAAGAAAAAATATAGAAGGCAAGCCAGGTAACAAAGTACAGTGGCAATAAATGCCCGGGAGCTCTCAATGCAGATTTCACTGCACCAACTTAAGGAAGAACAGACCCCAGAGACAACCACACAGATCACATGGCGACGTGAAACAATCTGCAAGCTTCCCACCAGCTCCCCCTGCAATCTGGAAAGAGGGGCTGGTGGGGAGGGAAAGTGTGAAAACAACGTATTCCCCAGAGTAACAGGGGTTGTGGGCGTGGGGGACTGAGGGGGTGCAGACCTCATGGCACGGAAAGGTGTTAAGAGTTAGGCACCAACTAGGAAGCAGACCAACCCAGACATGCAGGACTCCTCAAAGGCACGGAGAGGAAGTAGGGATTGGAGGTGGAGCCTCTCCCAGCTGGGATCTCAGGGATCCCTGCCATCAGAGCAGAGCAAGGGGAGGCCTCCTCATCATCCCTTCACTTCACATAGCTTCAGTGAATGACAGGCCCCCGGGGATGGTTGTGGCCGATTTCTGCCATAGGCTCTGGGCCAGCCTAAAGCCTTCACCACTTGTCAATTATTTGAAAAGTTGGGCTAATACTGCCTTCTAGTGCATTCCAAAACCTCCAGCCTGTGTTCAGAACAAGATCTAGCATCCTAAATGCAGGGTTTCCTAAATATCGCACACTGGGTTCATGTGCTCAGTTGTGTTAGAAAGTGGGCAGGACTGTTTCACCACGGTGCCCAACGAGGAGACTTCCCACCTTGCAGACTGAGCTATGGAAGATAGAGCAAAATTAATAGAAACATGTGCTTATATCCTGCTCTTGCTAAATGGCTGCCAACACATCACAGGACAACATTCTGCAAAGCGGCAGCAGCCTGGAAGAAATTCAAGTGATTGAATGGACATGACAGGATGGCCAAAGTGGAGATACTTCAACACTGATTTTGGGAGACTGAGTGGTGGCTTAGGTAGAGGTTGAAATGTGTAAATCCCAGTCTGGCACATTTAGCAACTTAGAAGAGGGTACTAGGCTTAGCACCTAAGTGATAAAATAATCTGCTTACCTATATAACAAACCTGCACGTATAAAAAAAGGTAGGGGGCCGGGTGCAGTGGCTCACACCTGGAATCCCGGCACTTTGAGAGGCCAAAGTGGGCGGATCACCTGAGGTCAGGAGTTCAAGACCAGCCTAACCAACATGGAGAAACCCCGTCTCTAGTAAAATATACAAAATTAGCCGGCGTGGTGGTGCATTCCTGTAGTCCCAGCTACTCAGGAGACTGAGACAGGAGAATCACTTGAACCCAGGAGGTGGAGGTTGTGGTGAGCCAAGACAGCGCCATTGCACTCCAGCCTGGGCAGCAAGAACGAAACTCCGTCTTAAAAAGAAAAAAAAAGTAGACGCCCAGGTGCAGTGGCTAACACCTGTAATCCCAGCATTTTGGGAGGCCAAGGCAAGCAGATCACTTGAGGTTAGAAGTTTCAGACCAGCCTAGCCAACATGGTGAAACCCATCTCTACTGAAAAAATACAAAAATTAGCTGGGTGTGGTGGTGGGAGCCTGGAATCCCAACTACTCGGGAGGGTGAGGCAGGAGAATCGCTTGAGCCCAAGAGGTAGAGGTTGCAGTGAGCCGAGATCACGCCACTGCACTCCAGCCTGACCAACAGTGAGACCACATCTCAAAAAAAAAAAATAAAAAAAAGAAGAAGAAAAGATTTGCTTCATTTTTATCAACATTTCATGAACCTAAAGTGGGAGCCATTTTTTCTTTTTTGCCTCTTCTCAGGTGAAAAACAAGAAATAGAGTCATTCAGAAAAATAAATGGTCCCAGCGAAGCACAGTGGCTCATACCTGTAATTCCAGCACTTTGGGAGGCCGAAGCAGGTGGATCACCTGAGGTCAGGAGTTTGAGACCAGCTTGGCCATCATGGGGAAACCTAATTTTTACTGAAAATATGAAAATTAGCCGGGTATAATAGCAGGCGCCTCTAATCCTAGCTACTTGGGAGGCTGAGGCAGGAGAATTGCTTGAACCCGGGAGGTGGGGGTTGCAGTGGGCTATTACTATTCCACTGCACTCCAGCTCCAGCCTGGGAGATAGAACAAGACGTCATCTAAAAGAAATAAAGAAAGACAAATGGTTCCTTAGAGTTCAAAATTCCAAAAGCAAACTAGGTTGGTGGTTTATGGTCCAGGTGGTCTACTCATACCTGCTTACAGGTAGAGATTAAATGATCCATTTCAGGATCTACTCTCATATAAATACCCAACACAACAAACAGAAGTGCTACAAAACCAAAAACACAAAAAAGCACTGTTTCTTCTGGTTCTACATACTTAAGATAAAAAGTAAAAATTTTAAACAAAAAAAGACATTGCTAAACATACCATGGTACTCATGACTGATTTTATCAGTTTGGTCCATAAGACCCTAAGGACACCATCATGCTAATCAAAAACCAATGACAGAGACAGACCAAGCAAAAGTCACCCTTATGGGTTCCTTAAAAATTGTTCCAGACAGGGTATCACTCTGTCACCCAGGCTGGAGTGCAGTGGTATGATCACAGCTCATGTAACCTCCAACTCCTGACCTCAAGTGATCCTCCTGCCTCAGTTTCCCCAGGTAGCTGGGACTACAGGCATGTGCCACCACGCCCAAATAATTTTAAAAAAAGTTTTTGCAGGGCTGGGCGCAGTGGCTCATGCCTGTAATTCCAGCACTTTGGGAGGCCAAGACAAGCAAATGACTTGAGGTCAGGAATTCAAGACCAGCCTGGTCAAGATGGTGAAACCCTGTCTCTACTAACAATACAAAAATTAGCCAGGTATGGTGGCATGCACCTGCAATCCCAGTTATTAGGGAGGCTGAGGCAGAAGAATCACTTGAACCTGGGAGGTGGAGGTTGCAGTGAGCCGAGATCACTCCACTGCACTCCAGCCTGGGTGAGAGACTCTGTCTCAAAAAAATAAAAATTATTTTGTAGAGACAGTGTCTATGTTAACCAGGTTGGTTTTGAAGTGATCTTCAAGCGATCTTCCCACCTCAGCCTCCCGGAAGTGCTGGGATGACAGGTGTGAGCCACCATGCCCAGCCCCAGGTGAGGCTGTTTGTAAGATGGGTGGCTGTGCTGACAGGGGCTGACCCTAAAGAAGTCCCCATGTCATGTTTCCTGCCATCTCACTGCTACTTCAGTGCTCAGTGCCTCCGTACCCCCGAGGTCTCTACAGTTCTGTGCTTGGACAGGAGGGGCACAGAGGAAGCTGGACGTGGAGTCTGAAGTGAGGGCTCAGATCCTAATTCCCTGAAACAGCTAAGCTATCACCGATTAGGTGTGAACAACGGAGGCTAAACAGCAGGGTGTTATCCATACAAGACAGCAGGTACTGTTGATGAATCAAGTCCCAGGTGCATCACTACGAACGCACAACTGAACACTCTGAGTTTTGATACCGGGAAGAACTTCGTGTCAAGTGGTCACAAGACCTAGCCCATAGCCCTGTTCACTCTGCCACAAACCATCTGGGTGATCCAGTGGGGACTGACAGCGCTCTGAGATCTGTGAACACTGATGTGTGGGGACTCCGTGGGAGATACTCACTCTGTGGACGGGTGTGGAGGTGGGGAAGGGACTCGTGCTGCTATGCTGCTTTGGGGGAGCAGGCGGCCCCTCGGGCGAGCTGGTGGAAGATGGAGAGCTCAGGGAAGAATGGCTGAGTACAGAGTCTTCTTCGAGGCAAGATTCCAGCACCTCGCTCTCAGGGGTCATGCTCTTGCCTTGGGGTGCTGCCAGAGGACACTTAGTTTGGGGGGGTCTCACAGCCAAGATGTCCTGCAGCACCACCATGGGCACCTTCCCTCTGAACAGGATGCCCCCAGCTTCATTCCAATCGTCCTGCTCCTTTCTGGAGCACATTCTCGGGCCACTCATCAGCTCCGGGCAGCTCTGTGGCGAACATTCCTGGGAGTCAACTCTCCTCCCCATGCCTCCAGAGCCAACACCCTCCTCCACTGTTTTGCAAGGAATGTCTGAAAGGGTCTCTCCAGGAAATGCCAACTTGTCATTCTGAATGGCCTTAGGCAACCCCTGCTGATCCCCAGCTTCTTCTCTGTCGCCATTTACTGCCTCTCTGGAGGGAGAGGCTTCAGAATTTAGTTTATTGTGCTCCACAAGACTGTCAGGCAGCTCATTCGAGTCCTCTGTCAAATCAATGATAACTGTGCTCTGGCCAATACTAGTTTCAATCCTATTTCTTAAAAAGTTATCTAATGGACCCTTCCCGTTGACAAGTTTTGGTCTCAAGTCTATGTCAGAACCCACATGACAGTCATTTTCCAAGGTGTCCAGAGAGGTCTCGGTCTCAAAATCGGGGCTTCTACTTTGCACAGAAGCACCCCGATTGTTGGACACGTCATCGGCTTTCTCCTTTGGGACAAGATTCAGCGGCTTAAACGGCAGACGGGCTGAAACAAAGACAGAAAGCCATCTTTAGAGAATGTTGAGAGTTATAACCACTCATGAGCTTCAAAATTATTTACTTGTTGGGACATGGTAGGGATAATTTCAAAGTTTGAAAAGGGGCTATCTGGAGCCAGGCACAGTGACTCACACCTATAATCTCAGCACTTTGGGAGGCTAAGTCAGGAGAATTGCTTGAGCCTAGTATGGTAGAGTAGAGGTTGCAGTGAGCTATGATGGTGCAACCACACTGAAGCCTCGGCAAAAGAGTGAGACTGTTTCAAAAAAAAAAAAAAAAAAAAAAGCAGGATAAACAAAGAATGAGATAAGCTGTAAAAATAAAAATCAGGCCAGGCACGGTGGCTCACACCTGTAATCCCAGCACTCTGGGAGGCCAAGATGGATGGATTATCTCAGTTGAGAAGTTCAAGACCAGCCTGGCCAACATGGTGAAACCCCGCCTCTACTAAAAATGCAAAAATTTGCCAGGTTTGGTGTTGCACACCTGTAACCCCAGCTGCGCGGGGGGCTGAGGCAGGAGAATTGCTCCAACCCAAGAGGCAGAGGTTGCAGTGAGCCAATATCGCGACACTTGGGTGAGACTCCGTCTAGAATAAAAAAAGGTAGGGTAAGAGGGACTATGTCTTCATTCTATACTTTTCTAACAACCTAATTTTACTTATTTAATTTTTTTTTTTTGAGACAGTTTTGCTCTTGCCGCCCAGGTTAGAGTACAATGGTGCGATCTCGGCTCACTGCAACCTCCACCTGCTGGGTTCAAGTGATTTTCCTGGCCTCAGCCTCCTGAGTAGCTGGGATTACAGGCACACACCACTATGCCTGACTAACTTTTGTATTTTTGGTAGAAACGAGGTTTCTACTGTTGACCAGGCTGGTCTTGAACTCCTGACCTCAGGTGATCTACCTGCCTTCACCTCCTAAAGTGCTGGCATTACAGGCATGAGCCACCATGCCCGGCCTCAACATCCTAATTTTAAAAAACCAAAATCCTGACAAGCCTTTTAGCAGAGCCACTGCCAGAATTTCAAGAGACATTTTTTGATTTGAGATCCAGTTCATATTCCAAATTTATTTATAATGGGTGAAAATCTCGATGATAACTGCATCTGGTTCTAAAGTAGAAAATACACAGACACATTTGTGGACAGGGTTTTGTCTTTTTTTTTTCTGGCCTCAGCAGCCAAGGCTGTTAGGCTTTTGTCATTAATCCAACTATTCTCCCAGGGCCTGCCAGACTTTGGGCTGGTTAGGACAGAGAAGAGGAAACACTCTGGGGAATGAGGAATTCAGATGAGTGAACTTCTCAAGGAACCTACATTCACTTACTTAAATGCCAATGCATTTTCTGTTCACTATTTCATAATGTAATCGACCAAATAAAAACCTGTTGTTTTGGGTTTTCTTGGAGACAGCATCTCACTCTGTTGCCCAGGCTGTAGTGCAATGGCGCAACCTTGGCTCAATGCAACCTCTGCCTCCTGGGTTCAAGCAATTCTCATGCTTCAGCCTCCAGAGTAGCTGTGACTACAGGTGTGGCCAACACGCCCAGCTATTTTGTATTTTAGTAGAGACCAGGTTTCACCATGTTAGCCAGGCTGCTGTCGAACTCCTGAGCTCAGACAATCTGCTCACCTTAGGCTCCCAAAATGCTAGGATTACAGGCATGAGCTACCATGCCTGGCTTCCCCCTGCCACTTTTTTTTTTTTTTTTTTTTAAATGAGACAGAGTTTTCCTCCATCACCCAGGCTGGAGTGCAGTGCTGTGATTATAGTTCACTGAAGCCTCGAACTCCTGGGCTCAAGCAATCCTAACCCAACCTCCCAAATAGCTGGTTTTACAGTTATGTACCACTGCACCCAGCTCAAGTTTGAAAAACCCAAAACTGTAGTTTTTAAAAATACAACCCGAGCCAGGCACAGTGGCTCACGCCTGTAATCCCAGCACTTTGGGAGGCAGAGGGGGTGATTACAAGGTCAGGAGTTCAAGACCAGCCTGGCCAAGATGGTGAAAGTCCATCTCTACTAAAAATACACACAAAAAAATTAGCCAGCGTGGTGGTAGGCGCCTGTAATCCCAGCTACTTGGGAGGCTGAGGTAGAAAAATGCTTGAACCTGCGAGGCAGAGATTGCAGTCAGCTGAGACCACGCCACTGCACTCCAGCCTGGGTGAAAGAGTGAGCCTCCGTAAACCATCTCAAAACAAAAGAACAACAAAAATCACACAATCCCACCGCTCACCTGGCCTACAGGTAAATGCACTCCCTGTTTTTTACACAGAAGGATTTGGGGACATTTATCTTTCAGGACAACAGTGGTTCTCTGCTGGGGCAGTTCTAGGGACATCCGCAATGTATGGAGATATTTTTCGTTGTTCTGACCTGGAGGATGCACTTCCTGGCATCTAGTGGGAAGAGGCCAGGGATGCTGCTAAGCTCCCTGCAATAGATAGGAGAGCCACCCAGGTGCAAGTTACCAAACGCCAACTGTGCACAAGTGGAGGCCTCCAGATTTACTTGTGGGAACCCAACCACACATTACTGTGTGAAGAACAATTTTCCAGCTTCCTAGTCTGAAGAGGGAGTTTCTGTACCTTCTAGCTCCAAGCTCCCACTGAGGTCTCCAATAAGAGAAAATAAAGACTATCAACTAGGAACAGCTCTTTAGCCCATTTCCAGATAATTACCTTGTATTAACTTCTTAACTGGAAAAGCTGGTCTATCTTTGCAATCCATGGCTGCAAATAAAAGTGTCAAAGGGTAAGTTGTTAAATGTTGCAAATAATCAAGTTAGCAAATACATATGTAGAGCCAATTATGTACAAGGTGGAGGCAATTCTGAGCCCTCTGACCTCGGGGCCCACATGGCACAGTCTAGAGATGTTTTTGGTTGTCACAATAGGGGGAGGGTTGGGAGGGGTGCTCCTTACATCCAGTGAGTAGAGGCCAGGGATTCTGCTAAATGTCCCACAATGAAATGCACAGCACAGCACACCACAACAGAGAATTATATGGGACAAAATGCTAATAGGTTGAGAAATGCTGCCCTAGACACTGTCATGTCTTGTTTTATTTTCGTTGTGGCATTTACTCTGAAACCTTCCTGTTTATTATGTGTCCCCCTAAACAAAATGCCAAGTCTTTGAGAGCAGAAAGACTTGTTTCACGGTCCACCTACGGTACCTGGCTTAGGGTCTGGGATCAACCAGAAAGCCAACTAAGAGAGTAACAGGAACTGTTTCATGAAATGAAAGTGGAATGACTAGAAGCAGGGATGAGAGAAAACATAGGATTACCTATTTCATTCACATGATCCCCAAACATCTTCCCCAACCCTAGCCTCTACACCACCACCAAATCTGTAAAATGAGAAAAGGGTTCCTTTTCTTTTTAAAGAGAATTCATGAAGGTAACACAATGTAAAGCACTTTGAGCTTGCCAAGCAGGAGCTCAAGTCCTGTCGACAGATAAGACAGAAACTTTTTCTAAAAAAAAAAAAAAAAAAATCGAAAGAAAAGCATCCAATAATATCAAAGCAGATGCAGAAGTGGCCATAAATAGAATTAAGTCTTTGGATAAATACCTTATGTAGTTAGAATAAGTTCAGAAGCTCACACTTAAACCTACCACGAGATCTGGCTTGGAAAAATCTGGTTTAGTTATTTTGGTTAATCTACGTATGTTTTGTAAGCATTACATAAAAGTGAGTGTTTTTTAAAAGCAGACTGGGGCTTCCTAAAAAACTCCATCATCCATACATGAAACTACCCCCCACCTACCACCCTAAGCCTGGTGAATAAGAAAAGGTACTGAGAAAATTCACGTTTCCTTTCTAGCCATTTGAAGAAAATAAAGACAGTATCATTCTCAAGTTTTCAGTTACTAGAAGACATAGATTTCTCCTCCACCCCTCAACTAAAGGATATATGACCTTTAGTCACGTAACTTTATTTTTGAGACAATCACAAAGATCCATTTGTGTGGCCTTGAGTCACTAGATTTGATGCAAGTGAAACAGAAACCACCTCATTAAAAACAGGACCCCCCCATTAAAAAAACCTCTATATAAAATGAGATACCCCAATCCAGGGATCCAAAGATTACACACGATTAACACATATGTGTGTATGAAGTTACTAACTGCTCTTTATTCTGCGATTACATCCTTTCTAATTTTATTTGGCACTAAAATATACTTTCCTTTCATGATAATATGGTCCTAGCGAGTCGTGGGGTGTTTCTGGAAGACCAAGGCAGGTGGATAAGTTGAAGTCAGGAGTCCGAGACCAGACTGGCCAACATGGTGAAACCCCATCTCTACTAAAAAACATGAAAATGCCGGGAGTGGTGGCTCACGCCTGTAATCCTAGCACTTTGGGAGGCCGAGGTGGGTGGATCACCTGAGGTCAGGAGTTCAAGACCAGCCTGGCCATCATGGTGAAACCCCATCTTAAAAAACAAACAAACAAAAAAAAACCACGAAAATTAGCTGGGCGTGGTGGTACAGTTGCCTGTAATCCCAGCTACTTGGGAGGCTGAGGCAGGAGAATAGCTTGAACTAGGGAGTCAGAAGTTACAGTGAGCCAGGCAACAGAGCGAGACTCCATCACAAAAAGAAAAAAATAAACATCTTGACAAATAAAACATCACCGCTCCAAGACAGTCCGAACGCTATTTATATTAATTTTATGTCTCTGTGAAATCCCAAAGACTAGAGGGAACTGTAGTCATGATCTTCAGGCAATCGGGACTCTGTCGCCTACGGGACACGTTGGCAATGGCATTTTTGGTTGTTACGACTTGGGGAGAGGGGTTGCTACTGGCTTGCAAGAAGCGGAGGCCAGGGATGCTGCTCAACACCCTGTAGTGCCCAGACGGCCCCCAAATATGCACACTGCTGAGGCTGAGAAACCGCATGGTGTCCATTCTTGCCCTTCATTCGTTCACGTTATTTAATGAGCACCTACTATGTGCCAAGTGCTGCCAAAGCGTTTTATGATGGAGAAGCCAGCAATGGAGAGGGGCACCCTCCCCCGTTTCGGGAGACCTGTTGTGCGCTCCAAAGATCCCTCCCAAGGCACAGGGAGAAGAAAGTCACGGTGCCTATCAGGCAGGAGCAAGACCTCGGGAGTCCCAGCCTCCCGGCCATCTCCACCATCCGGGCCTCTTCTTTCCCGGGCTTGCCCCGACCCGCCATGGCATCTGCCCCAGTCCTCGAGCCCGTGCGAGCTCGGGCCTCAGTTTCCCCACCCGCTTGCCGCAAGGTCCAACATGGTCAAGGGACATAAACGCAACCCAGTAACCTGCAAGGCAGGCAGGCCCTCTCGCTTCCCTGGGCCTGTTCCCCCTCTCGGCCCCTCCGACCAATCACCCCAGAGGAGCCTGGAGGGACGAACTGACGCAAAAGCGCCGGAAACAATATGGTCGCGGCTACAACAATAACGTCAAGGAGGGCGCCCTTGGGGACGCCAGGCCCTCGCTGGGGATGAGAAGGCCCCAGGGAGTGAACGCCCCCGGCCCGCAGGGCCAGGCAGGTCGTCGAGAGACCCGTCCGCCCCCCATCGCCGCCTCGGCCCGCCCAGGCCGCGCGCCGCGCCCCGCCTTCCCTCAGCGCGGGCCCGAACTGACCTGCGACCGCTCCCCTGGCGCCGGGCGCCCCGCACTCCGGCTCCTCCAGCATCGCCCCGGCGGCGGTTCGAGCTCCTCTCAGGCGGCGGAGGCGCGGGCTCCCCTCAGGCGGCCGCTGCTCCTCGCCCTCCCGCCCGCGCCACTGCTGCAGCCGCGGCCGCCGCGCTCGTATTTGGCGGGAACCGCGGCGACCCCTGCAGTCCGCGAGCCAATTGGGCGATCCCGGGCCACGTGACGACCCGCCTCGGGAATTGAGGAGCGCCCGGGGCATCCTCGCGAGAGCCGTGACTTCCATTCCTCCCAAGGCTCATCCATTGATATTTCCGCGGGGGCCGGGGCTTCCCCTCGACGGCCGTCATTGGCTGGGAGGAGTTGCCCTGCGATTGGAGAAAGCACGTGTCAAGCTGATTGCTGTGCGCTGCGACTGGCTGATCGCGTGGGATAGCCCTAAGAGGAGGGAGGCCCAGGCACTTACGTCACCAGGAGGACGTTTTACGCTGGGCGCAGATGACAACCTGAAAGTGAGATTTAGGTGAGGAACCTGGAGTTTTGAGTTTATCCTAATGGGACATCGGCTAAATATAGCAACAGAAATTAAAATTATAAATTGCTTTTTTTTTTTTTTCCAGATGGAGTCTTGCTCTGTCGCACAGGCTGGAGTGCAGTGATCTCGGCTCACTGCAATCTCCGCCTCCCGGGTTCAAGCGATCCTCCTGCTTCAGCCTCCCGAGTAGCTGGGATTACAGGCGCCCGTCACCACTCCCGGCTAATTTTTGTATTTTTAGTAGAGACGGGGTTTCACCGTGTTGGCCAGGCTGGTCTCAAACTCCTATCTTCGTGATCCGCCCGCTTCTGCTTCCCAAAGTGCTGGGATTACAGGCTTGAGCCATCGCGCCCAGCCATAAGTTGCTTTCTGCAAGAACAATAAAACGAAGTCTGGGGAGCGCTTGAGAAGTATTTGACATTCAGTAAATAACAGAATGAGTGAACGAAATGGATCGTTTCTGGTTTGATTCTCAGGGAATTGGCAAATGCTGTTTTCTCTGCCTAGAACTAAATCTCTCAGCTCTTTTCCTGGCTAATTTATACTTTTCAGATCTTAGATTGGCATCCCAAGAAGCCGTTCCCCAACTCCAGCAAGATCAAGGGCCTGCAACACTTCTCTTTTTCTTAAAGCAATTACAGCTGTGTCTATTTATTAGTTGGTTGTTTAATGAATTAATTTCTGTTTTTGTCATTAGTTCTCACGAGGATAGGACTCGTTTCTCACTGGAACTCCAGGACCTGTTAGTAACTGATCATATTTACCAGGTCAATAAATATTTGAGTGAATGTATAAATATTTGATTGAACTGTGTAGATCAAGCAGATTAAAAGCTTCACACACAACAGAGAACTTCAGGGTCAGACAGTGAGTCTTGAAACAGGTTTTCTTCCTTCCTTCCTTTTTTTTTTTTTTTTTTTTTTGAGACGGAGTTTCGCTCTTGTTACCCAGGCCTGGAGTGCAATGGAGCGATCTCGGCTCACCGCAACCTCCGCCTCCTGGGTTCAAGCAATTCTCCTGCCTCAGCCTCCTGAGTAGCTGGGATTACAGGCACGTGCCACCATGCCCAGCTAATTTTTTGTATTTTTAGTAGAGACGGGGTTTCACCATGTTGACAGGATGGTCTCGATCTCTTGACCTCGTGATCCACCCGCCTCGGCCTCCCAAAGTGCAGGGATTACAGGCGTGAGCCACTGCGCCCGGCCTTTCTTTCTTTTCTTTTCTTTTTTCTTTTTCTTTTCTTTTTTTTTTTTTTTTTTTTTTTTTTTTTTGAGACGGAGTCTTGCTCTGTCGCCAGGCTGGAGCGCAGTGGGGCAATCCAGCTCACTGCAACCTCCACCTCCCGGGTTCAAGCGATTCTTCCCCCTCAGCCTCCCAAGTAGCTGGGAGTATAGGTACGCACCACCACACCCGGCTAATTTTTGTATTTTTAGTAGAGACGGGGTTTCACTATGTTGGCCAGGATGGTCTCAATCTCTTGACCTCGTGATCCACCCACCTCAGCCACGCAAAGTGTTGAGATTTACAGGCGTGAGCCACCGCACCTGGCCATTTTTTTTTTTTTTTTTTTTTCTTGAGACGGAGTCTTGCTGTGTCGCCCAGGCTGGAGTGGGGTGGTGCAATTTTGGCTCACTGCAATCTCCGCCTCCCAAGTTCAAGCAGTTCTCCTGCCTCAGCCTCCGAGTACCTGCGACTACAAGCATGTGCCACCACGCCTAGCTAACTTTTGTATTTTTTTTTTTTTTTGAGACAGAGTTTCACTCTTGTTACCCAGGCTGGAGTGCAATGGCGAGATCTTGGCTCACCGCAACCTCTGCCTCCTGGGTTCAGGCAATTCTCCTGCCTAAGCCTCCTGAGTAGCTGGGATTACAGGCACGCGCCACCATGCCCAGCTAATTTTTTGTATTTTTAGTAGAGACGGGGTTTCACCATATTGACCAGGATGGTCTCGATCTCTTGACCTCGTGATCCACCCGCCTCGGCCTCCCAAAGTGCTGGGATTACAGGCGTGAGCCACCGCGCCCTGCCCCTAACTTTTGTATTTTTGGTAGAGACTGGGTTTCACCATGTTGACCAGGCTCGTTTTGAACTCCTGACCTCGGGCTATCCGCGCACCTAGGCCTCCCAAAGTGCTGGGATTACAGGTGTGAGCTACCACGCCCAGCCAAAACAGGTTTTCTTCGGCACCAATTTAATCACTCAGAAGCAGAGGTGAGTAGAGAAGATTGAAATTTAGCCCAAGTTTAGAATTCTATTGAAGTAGATTGAATAATTAAGCCAGTAGTGTTGGCTGGGAAAAGTGTGGAGAAATAGACAATCTGGGGAGACCACTTTGAGCAAGTCACCTTGATGACACCTGAATGTTTCAGTTTCCCTGTCTGAGCTATGAGGATGTTTCCCCCACTTCTCTGACATTCTGGCATTTTCCAATGATATTAAGCCGGTGGATCACAGTTAAAGGCACATCAACAAGCCCCTCCCACCTTTTTTTTTTTTTTTTTTTTTTGAGACAAGAGTCTTGCTCTATTGCCCAGGCTGGAGTCCAATGTCGCAATCTCGGGTCACTGCAACCTCCGCCTCCTGGGTTCAAGTGATTCTCCTACCTCAGCCTCCCGAGTAGCTGGGATTACAGGCGCGCGCCACCATGCCCGGCTATCTATATATATATATAGATAGATATCTATCTATAGATATCTATCTATAGATATCTATCTATAGATATATATATATTTTTTTTTTTTGGATTTTTAGTAGAAACGGGGTTTTGCCTCGTTGCCCAGGCTGTTCTCTGACTCCTGAGCTCAGGTGATTCACCTGCTGCAACCTCCCAAACTGCTAGGATTACAGGCAAGAGCCGCTGCACCTGGCCAACAAGGTCTTATCAGAGCACATCAATAAACTCGTTCAAACTATCCCTAATAGCTCCGTAAAAATCTGGGGTTAGGCCGGGCGCGGTGGCTCACGCCTATAATCCCAGCACTTTGGGAGGCCAAGGCAGGTGGATCACGAGGTCAAGACATCGAGACCATCCTGGTCAACAAGGTGAAACCCCATCTCTACTAAAAAATACAAAAATTAGCTGGGCATGGTGGCGCACGCCTGTAGTCCCAGCTACTCGGGAGGCTGAGGCAGGAGAATTGCTTGAACCCAGGAGGCGGAGGTTACGGTGAGCCTCGATCGTGCCATTGCACTCCAGCCTGGGTAACAGGAGGGAAACTCCGTCTCAAAAAGAAAAAAAAAAAAGAAAAGAAAAAAGAAAAGTTGATGGGAGCTGGGCATGGCTGCTAACGCCTGTAATCCCAGCACTTTGAGAGGTTAAGACGGGAGGATCGCTGGAGTCCAGGAGTTTCAGACCAGCTTTGGCAAACATAGCAAGACCCTGTCTCTACTTGAGAGAGAGATAGAGACAGAGAGAGACAGAGACAGAGACACAGAGAGAGAGACAGAGAAAGAGAGAGAGAGAGAGAGAGCGAGCGAGAGAGAGAGTTGATGGGGCCAAATTACGCAGGCTTTGTAGAGCAGGTTAGGAAATTGGGAGTGTATCGTAAGGGCGGTAGGCGGAATTAAAGCAGGACACTGCTGTGATCTGAATTGCATTCTAAAAGCATCTTTCTGGCTGCCGTGTCAGGGACGAATTGGAGGGGAGAACTGGTAGAAAATATGGTTAGGGCATGAAGAGGGACCTAGATGTCTAGATGTGTCACATGGGCAAGTGAATGGATGAACAGGCGACAGAAAGATAGGAGGAGGGGTCGCCAGGCACCGTGGTTTATTGCAGTGATCCCAGCACTTTGGGAGGCTGAGGAGGGTGGAGGTCAGGAGTCTGAAACCAACTTGGCCAACGTGGCGGAACCCCGTCTCTACTAAAAATGCAAAAATTAGCCAAGCGTGGTGGCACACGCCTGTAGCCCCAGCCACTCGGGAGATTAAGGCAAGAGAATCACTTGAACCCGGGAGGCGGAGGTTGCAGTGAGCCGAGATCACGCCGCTGCACTCCAGCCTGGGAGACAAAGCAGGACTCCGTCTCAAAAAAAAGGAAAGAAAGAGGGGACGGAGCCTGAACACTTAGAGAAATTGGATTTACCTAAGATGAGCAAACAGGTATCTGGAGAATTGTAAGCAGGGCCCACTCTACTTCCCAACCTCCCTGGCCAAGTTTAAACTAAGCGCCTTTCCCAACATGTTAGGGTTACCTCCGGGACTCCAGGGGGCGCTGCACCTGCTACGGCCCCTCTAGGCTCGCCCTGCTCAACTCACTGACAGAGGCGGCCTCTCCGGCGGTAAAGAACGTGGGCGTTCGCTCTCCGGCCGGCAGGGGGCGCGCGTGCGCAGTCGGGACCCGGAGGGGCGCGCGCGGTGGCCGGCACCGGAAGCGTGCGGTTGCCATGTAATATCCTGGCCGCGCGGGCGCGGGCGCGCGAGCGGCTGAGGCGGCGCTTGGGCGGGCGCGGAGCTGGCGAGCTGGTGGCAGAGGCGGCGCCGACTGGGGCCGCTGAGGCGCGCGTAGGGTCTGCGGCGCCCGGGAGCCTGTCGCTGGCGCGGTCCGGGCGGTTGGCTCGGCGGCGGGCGGCAGCATGTCGGTGGCGGGGCTGAAGAAGCAGTTCTACAAGGCGAGCCAGGTGAGCGCAGGCCCAGGCGGGGCCCTGGGCTGTCCGGACGAGGGGTCAGGCCCGACCTGGCCCGGGAGGGGGCCGGGGGGACGGAGGTGTGGACGTTGGCTCCTGTACCCCGCCGGGTGGGCAGAGCGGGGGGACGGACGGGGACGACGAGGCGGCCCAGGCCCTGGTCGCCATGCGGGCTGCAGAAGCGGGGACGGAGCCCCTGGGGGAGGGCAGAGGCACCCAGGGGCTGCCCAGGGACGCGGACCTCTCTCTGCTCCTCTCCCCTGTAAAGGCGGGGTGCGGGGAGAGAAGGGGAAGAAAGGTGTCCCGAGGCTGTACACGCAGGACTCTTGCCACATAACCCAGAGCCAGGGAAAAGTTGTGCTTAGAGCGGTTCTGTTCAGAATCCTCTCGATGGGCAAAGTACCGACTTGAAAAGGTGGAGGGAGAAGTCAGTTTCCCCTCTCTGCCCCTCGGACCGCCAGTCCCTCTCCCTAGAGACAGGGACTGTCATCGACTCCGTGTGTCCCTTTCCTGAAATACGTATGTGCCTCTCCTTTAAAAACACGTACACTGTGGTAGCACACGCTGCAGAATCCTGTGTGCGGTGTTTTTCATTAAACGTGTCTTGGAGATCACACTGGAGCGGGATTTCTCCCCCGCTGTCGGCACTGTTGGCATCTAGGGCTGGATTGTTCTCCTTAGTGGGGCCATCCTGGGCACTGCAGGGTGCTGAGCAGCGCCCCGGGCCTCCACCCACTCCAGGCCAGGAGCACCCACCCAGTCGTGATAAACAAAAATTTCTTGAGATATCACCCTGTGTCCCCAGAGGAATAATATCAGCCCGCCCGTTCCCTTTTCTTTTTTCCTCCCACCCTCCCTCCCTCCTTCCTTCCTTCCTTCCTTCCTTCCTTCCTTTTTTTTTTGGAGACGGAGTTTCGCTCTTGTTACCTGGGCTGGAGTGTAATGGCACGATCGAGGCTCACCGCAACCTCCGCCTCCTGGATTCAAGCAATTCTCCTGCCTCAGCCTCCTGAGTAGCTGGGATTACAGGCACGCGCCACCATGCCCAGCTAATTTTCTGTATTTTTAGTAGAGACGGGGTTTCACCATGTTGACCAGGATGGTCTCGATCTCTTGACCTCGTGATCCACCCGCCTCGGCTTCCCAAAGTGCTGGGATTCCAGGCGTGAGCCACTGCGCCCAGCCCCCCTTCCTTCTTCCTTTCTTCCTTCCACCCACTCCAGGCCAGGAGCAAACCCCCAGTCGTGACAAACAAAAATTTCTTGAGATGTCACCCTGTGTCCCCAGAGAAATAGAAGCAGCATGCCCGCTCCCCGTTTTTTTTTCCTTCCTCCCTCCCTCCCTGCCTCTCTGCCTCTCTGCCTCTCTGCCTCTCTCCCTCTCTGCCTCTCTCCCTCTCTCCCTCTCTCCTCCCTCCTCCCTTCTCCCTTCCTTCTCTTCTTTCCTTCCCTGTCCCCCAGGACTACTGCACTAGACCATACTCCATACTTCTTGGATTTTTATTTGTTTATTTGTTTTTTTTTTTTTTTTTTTTTTTTTTGAGATGGAGTCTTGCTCTGTCACCAGGCTGGAGTGCAGTGGCGCAATCTCAGCTCACTGCAACCTCCGCCTTCTGGGTTCAAGAGATTCTCCTGCCTCAGCCTCCCCAGTAGCTGTGACTACAGGCATTTACCTGGCCGGCTAATTTTTGTAATTTTAATAGAAACGGGGTTTTTCCATGTGGCCCAGGCTGGTCTTTTTTTTTTTTTTTTTTTTTTTTTCCCAAGATGGAGTTTTGCTCGTTACCCAGGCTGGAGTGCAATGGCGCGATCTCGGCTCACCGCAAACTTCGCCTCCTGGGTTCAAGCAATTCTCCTGCCTCAGCCTCCCAAGTAGCTGGGACTACAGGTGCGCGCCACCATGCCCAGCTAATTTTTGTATTTTTAGTAGAAACGGGGTTTCACCTTGTTGACCAGGACGGTCTCGATCTCTTGACCTCGTGATCCACCCGACTCGGCCTCCCATAGTGCTGGGATTACAGGCGTGAGCCACCGCACCCGGCCTCCAGGCTGGTCTTAAACTCCTGGCCTGAAGTGATCTGCCTGCCTCTGCCTCCCACGGTGCTGGGATTACAGGTGTGGGCGACCGTGCCTGGCCTACTTGGATCTTTTTAATGGGTACATTGTATTTCATTCCATGACGTGTACCATAATTTATTTAACCAGTTGTCAGTTGATAGGTATTTCCATTGTTTCCCGGAATTTTCTGCTACCAACATTACTACATTGAATAGCCAGTGAATATCTTTGCTCACAGGGGGATATTAGTTTTTCAGGATGAATTACTAGAAGTGGAATGCTGCATCCCAGCCTAAGTGCATTTGATATGGACACATAAAGGGTTTTTTGGAAAGTCTAGGACCCTTTGCTCATGAATCTGGTGAAAAGTGTGGGTCCACACTCTAGAAAACTAGGCACACATAAGATTCAGTTTGCAATTTTGAATCCAAGAAGCCTCAGATTTGGCTGGGTGCAGGGGCTCATACCTGTAATCTCAGCACTTTGAGAGACTGCGGCGGGAGGATCACCTGAAGCCAGGAGTTTGAGAGCAGCCTGGGCAACGTGGCAAAACTCTATCTCTATTAACAATACAAAAATTTTGTATTTTGCCTGTAACCCCAGCTACTCAGGAGGCTGAGGCAGGAGAATCTCTTGAACCCAGGAGGCAGAGGTTGCAGTGAACCGAGATTGCACCACTGCACTGCAGCCTGGATGACAGAGGGAGACTCCAACTTGGGGAAAAAAAAAAAAAGACAGGAAGCCTCGGATTGTTGACTTCTATTGATCTGTGCACTGCAGGGTGAGGTGGTGTGGAATTTGTGTGGATGGACTCCACGAGGAATGAGCAATGATCTTAGCAAATACTTGGGCCAAGCTGGCAAACAGGGCTCTCTGCCCACAGTTTGGAGAGGCCCAGTGGGAGCAAAGAGAAATGAGTCCCCAGTAACAGCCAGCTGGTACCTTTTGCCCCTGGAAAGGAAAAAGTAATGACCCTGCCAGGTCGTGTGGCTCACGCCTGTAATTCCAGCACTTTGGAGGCTGAGGCAGAGGTATCCCTTGAGTTTAGGAGTTCAAGACCTACCTGGGAGATGTAGGGAGATCCCATATCTACAAAATGTCAAAAACTTAGCCAGATGTGGTGGTGTGTACTTATGATCCCAGCTACTTGGGAGGTGGAGGCAGGAGGACCACTTGAGCCCAGCAATTCAAGGCTACGGTGTATTATAATCTCACCACTGCACTCCAGCCTGGACAACAAAGTGAGACCCTGTCTCAAAAAATAATAAAAAGTAACAACCCTAGTGGTTGTCTAGGGGTGTAGATACTTAGGGTCTATCTCTAGACCCCAGATGATGGTTAAACCCTGGAGAAAGATGTAATCCAAATGAAGTTTAGGATTGTTACTGAGAACAGCCCCACCCCCTCGCCCCAGCAGGTTGAAATCAGTTAGCCTGGCCCTGGGTTAGACTTTGCCCAGCAGGCATCAGACCCTCACCTGCTTGATTGAGCACCATAGAGCGCTGCTCCCTAGCAGGAAAGATGTCCCCAGAGGTCTTGGAGGAATTCCTGGGCCACTTGGTTCCCTGCTATAAACATAGACAGGTCTCTGGGAGCCACCATCCCAACCCCCAGCGATCAGGGCCTGTGCCTATTTTGTCCTAAGCTGACACTCTCTTTGGAGGAACGAGCCAGGCCTCTCAGGCCAGCCACCAGGACTTTGTCTCTCTCAAGGGAAGCAGGATGACCTCCATTCAGATCTGTGAATTGTACCTTGAGGACTGGAAAGCACAGTGCGGTGTTAGCTGGGCTTAGGATTGCCGGTTTCTACTTTCTGAGGCCTAGTCCCAAGCGCGATGGCCACAGCCCACCCTCGGGGCTGTCATCTTGGCCTCCTGGTCAATTCTGTGTTGTTTGGTGCTCTTAGGAGTCACCCTGGCTGCATTCTGTGCTCTTCTGTGATCATTGCTGTGATTTCCCCTGCATCTCAGCTGTTTATCTGGACATATCCAACTATTCGAGTTTCTTTTCTCATTGTTAGTATGGTAACAAGTCTTTGACCCTCTCCTGTGGCTTCAGAAGATGGCTATCTAGTGAGAAGTGGCACCTCTCCTTATGTAGTGATACCAGCATTAGAGTTCTCACCACGTGAACAGGCAGTATGCTTTACACCAGTAGATCTCAGCTGGTCTTGCTTATCTGGCCTGAGGGTAAAAACATTCCCCTTTTTACACAGAAGGATTTGGGGATTTTTTTCTTTGTATAAAACAGGGCCAGTTTTGTCCTCCAGGGGACATTGACAATGTCTGGGACATTTTTGGTTGTCACAGCTTGGTGGGGGGCTGCTGACTACTAGTAGGTAGAGGTCAGATATGCCACTCAGCATACTTCGGTGCCCAGGGCAACATCTCCCCAATGCCCCAGATGTCAATAGTGCCAAATTTGAGAAACCCTGCTTGGAGATTTGGGAAAAAATGAGGATAATTATAGCAAACCAAAGCAACAGAAAAACCCCACTGGGCCATTCTTAAGATTTTCCTAGTTTCCTAAACACAGATAACTACATGTGTACATAGGTTATTTATTTATTTATTTTTTGAGACACAGTTTCTCTCTTGTTGCCCAGGCTACAGTGTGATAACGCAGTCTCAGCTCACTGCCACCTCTGCCTCCCGGGTTCAAGCAGTTCCCCTGTGTCAGCCTCCTGAGTAGCTGGGATTACAGGCATCCACCACCAAGCCCAGCTAATTTTTTATATTTTTAGTAGAGACGGGTTTTCTCCATGTTGGCTAGGCTGGTCTCGAACTCCTGACCTCAGGCGATCCACCCGCCTCGGCCTCCCAAAGTGCTGGGATTATAGGTGTGAGCCACCACACTGGGCCCCATAGGTAGATATTTACATACAACTTGGCATCCAGACCCCAAGGTCTAGCCCACCCCCTCCCCCAAGTCTTTAGAAAAACTCCAGTGTCTTTTAGTATCTGGGCTTCCTTTTTAGAGGGGAGGTAGATCCACCATAAACATCTTATGTGTGTTTGTGCACTGTTTATCATATATACGTATTGTGACAATCGTATGTATTAATAAGCCTTCACAAGGTAAGCACCTATGTTGTAATTAACAGTGTCAGTTTTGTGTGATACAGTCTCTGGAATTTCCTTTACATATGGTGACAAGAACAAAGACTGAAAAACGGTTCACAGAGAAACACAGAACATATATGAGTCTCAAAATAACCATGTATACCACGGTATAGGGAACTATTTTAGAGGAAGCACACTTCACTGCTGCCCAAATGCCACCATCCATTTATGTGCCTCAGTGTGAACTTTTTTTTTTTTTTGAGACAGAGTCTCGTTTTGTCACCAGGCTGGAGTGCAGCAGTGCAATCTCGGCTCACTGCAACCTCTGCCTTCTGGGTCCAAGTGATTCCTCTGCCTTAGCCTCCTCAGTAGCTAGGACCACAGTTGTGTACCACCACACCTGGCTAATTTTTTTTTTTTTTTTTTTTGTATTTTACTAGAAACTAGAGACAGGGTTTCACTATGTTGGCCAGGCTGGTCTTGAACTCCTGACCTCTTGATCCACCCACTTCGGCCTCCCAAAGTGCTGGGATTACAGGTGTGAGCCACCACGCTGTGCCCAGTGTGAACTTTTAATACAAAAATACCTTCAAGCTTATAATGAAGAATCTTTATCGCTTGAGCCTGGGGAGGTTAAGTCTATAGGGAGCCTTGATTCCACCACTGTACTCTAGCCTGGAGACAGAGCCAGACCCTGTCTCAAAAAAAAAAAAAAAAAAAACGATTTACAGTAATTTAGAAAATGAACAGTTTCCATAGCTACACAAAATGGTTCTATACACTGCTTAAAGGTTTCCAGTTCTTTGCTGGCACTTGATTTAATAGTTGATAGACACAGGCATCTGGGCTCCTGAAGGAGGCACACGCTCCCATCAGCGCTATCAGCCAGGGGCAGCGCAGACCCTTTCTTCCTCACTCCTCCACTTGGCAATGTCAGAGACAGTTGTTTTTTTTTTTTGAGACGGAGTCTTGCTCTGTTGCCCAGCCTGGAGTGCAGTGGCACGATCTCGGCTCACTTCAACCTCCGCCTCCTGGGTTCAAGTGATTCTCCTGCCTCAGCCTTCCGAGTAGCGGGGATTACAGGCTCCCGCCACCACTCCCAGCTAATTTTTTTTGTATTTTTTGGTAGAGACGGGGTTTCACCATGTTAGCCAGGATGATCTCGATTTCCAGACCTCATGATCCGCCCGCCTCAGCCTCCCAAAGTGCTGGGATTACAGGCATGAGCCACCACACCCAGCCCCAGAACCGTTTCTATCACAACTTCGGGAGAGGATGCTCATAGCACCAAGGGGATTAGGGGCCAGGAATGATTGTCAAACATCCTACAATGCATAGGGCAGCGTCCCCCCGCCTCAGAGAAAGAATTATCCAGCCCTAGTGTCAGTAGAGTCGAGCTTAAGAAACCCTGCTTTAAACCAGGTTCTGGACTCCACGCCTTCTCACAGTGTCATTTTTAAATGGAGAAACAGAGGCCAGAAGGATAAGGGAGAGAGTGCTGGGAAGGATGAACTTACTTTCCAGCAGGTGAGGCTGTGTTGTTGGTTCAGAGTTTCTGATCTCTCATTGTTGATACCATAACAACCTCAGTAGGTCCCAGGCCAGTTCATCTCTTGGTAGAACCTTTCGGGAACTTGTTCAAAATTGGTTTGGGCTTGAGTGGGAAGTTTGTGAGTTTTTACTTCTTGTTATGGACTGATTGAGAGCCGGAGCTGGGGAAAGTTGAATCTATCTGGAAGAAAGCAGTAAAAGAAATAGCCATCCGTCTTGGTCCCATCTCTGTGGTCCCCTCCTTTCTGCCTGTGTGACGCCCACTCCCTCAAACGCCTCCTGGCATCCATGCGCAGCTAGAATTGGGGAAGTAAGGAGGGTGAAAGGACGCCGCTAGTGAGAGCCGCTCTCAGAAGTTCCCTTGGTGTGCAGGGGTTTTGAGCGACGTTGTTTCCAGGCCTAAGCTGCTAACTGGCTTCCTGATAAATCTTGTGGCTGGGCTGTGTGAGATTGAGAGTGTAACTAGGGATAGAGCTGGCAGCTCACTGGAATGCTGGCCTCTTTTTTTTTTTTGGCCTGAAAGAGGGAGAAGGTTTGAACATTTGGATGGAAAGATTGCTTCAGACTGAGCTAGGAGGAAAATTCCTGAGCATCACCTCCCATGGCGTTGAAATCTGTCTGGTGCTTCTTAGGCCCTGGGTTCGTGCCTAGGAGAAAGGAGAGGCCGGAGGCTTGGGAGAGGACCGTCTGCAGGGGTTCCTGGGCCCCACCTATTGGGGGGCTGTAGGTCAGAGTAAACAGTGTATAGGAACATGGCTGGTGTTTCAGAATGTCCATGATACTGCTTGTTCTGACCTATCTTTATTATTTTTTGATTTTTTGTGGAGATAGAGTCTCACTATGTTGCTTAGGCTGGAGGCTCCTTAAACCCCACCATTCCAGGTCTTGAACTCTTGGCCTCAAGTGATTCTCTCTCCTCGTTCTCTCAAAGGGCTGGGATTACAGGTGTGAGCCACCGCACCCGGCTCATTGTGGTTTTTTAGGTTTTGTGTTTTCGAGATGCAACCTTGTTCTGTCTCCTCTCCCTGGCTGGAGTGCAGTGGCGTGATCTTGGCTCACTGCAACCTCTGCCGCCTAGGTCAAGTGATTCTCCTGTCTCAGCCTCCTGAGTAGCTGGGATTACAGGTGCCTGCCACCATGCCCAGCTATTTTTAGTGGAGACAGAGCTTTGCCATGTTGGCCAGGCTGGTCTTGACTCCTGACCTCAGGTGATCCACCCGCATCAGCCTCCAAAAGTGCTGGGATTACAGGTATGAGCCACCGCCTGGCCCTGACCTCTTTTATAAAAACCTCACTTTGTGGGGCTACTCTTGGTTTTCCTACCCAAAGTGCTTGACCTGTTAAGGCATGGATGCGGAATGATCTTAAGATACAGAAATACGGGGTTCATAACCCCTTTGCCTTGGCACAGATATACACCCTTGTGCTGGGAGTGACAGGTGATTCAGAGGCCTTTTTGTGTGGGCTGGCCAGGGCCAGCGTTGGCCATTCAGAGGCTGTGTCCAGGACAAGGCCGGTGAGTCCAGCAGCTGCAGGCTTACCTCCGGAAGCCTCCTCTCCCTCAGGGAGTGCTGGCAGCAGATGTAGGAAGAGGCTTTGCTTTGTGATGTCCACGTATGATGGAAACGGGGTTAAGTCCAGTCTTTCAGGAAGCCCCGGTGACTAAGTCCGGTAACGTGTGGCATGTGCTGGTGTGTACTGTAAGCCATTGGAGCGGGCCGCTTGGGGACCCTGGGCCACCCCTGGAAAGGCAGGGTTCACTCTCCCCACTCTGCTCTGTTTCTGGCTTGTAGACGGGTGGAACTAGGAACTAGCAGCTGCGTGGAAGCCTGAGCTGCGTGCTGGCTGGGCTGTGCAGACACAGAAGTTAGAGACTGCCCTTCCCCTAAGGAAGCTGGAGGCTCCTTACACCCCGCTGCTCCCCAGGCCTGTCTGTGAAACCGGGCTTGCCTGGCCCCCTTCATAGGGTTGGCTGTTGGTGGCTGTGGGACACTTTGAAACCAAGCAGCATCCTGTGTTTTCCCGTTCTTAACAAACCAGGACCCAAGGGGTCGTCAGACTCCAGTTTCTGCCTCCTGCGACTGCTGTACATTAGGCCCCGGAAATCAAGCCAAGGGCTGAAAGTTCGGCCAAAAGTTCGACTCTGACTCAGCCTCCCATGTTCACCAAAGACCAGCTGGGGCTCTGTGGGTGCCGATTGCGCTGCTTGCTTATCTGGGTGTGTGTTACAGCCCAGCCCTGCAGTACTTTATTATATTCTGGGTGCCCCAATAACAGCCTGTGAGGTGAGGTGTCTCACTTTACCCCGCTCAGTTGTAGAAATCGGGGGCTGGCACATTTTGAGACCCTAGACCTATCAAGCGCACTGAGAACACGATACTGTTCCCCCTGCCCCTGGCTGCCCAGGGGTGGCCGCGGTCGAGTGCACAGTCTCCCTGAGGCCTGAGCTGGCTGCTGGGCCTCTCAGGGGTCCCTGTGTCTGTTGTATTTTTTCCTCAGAGGAGAAACCTGGGGGTTGAGGCCTGTCCCGCTCAGAGCTGCCGGTGTCTCTGTGTCCAGTGGACTTTGATCCAGGCACCTAGGGTTCAGCCAAGCCTTCGTGGCTGCCTCAGCCCTTTTTCTCCTCTGCTATTGTCCCCAGTGTTTTGAAACTGATGTGATCTGGGGAAACGTCGTGTTTAATTTGGAGCGTGCTGCCAGTAGGATTTGGGAGGCAGCCTCGGACAGAGCTTGAAAGAGGAACGCAGAGCGGCCCCTGTGTCTGCTTTCCAAGCCCCTGAGGTCTCTAAGCGCTGGCAGGGTTGGATGGGGAAGCATTTCAGGCTGCCTGGCCTTTTTGTTTGGCGGGTGGGGTGGGGTGGGTGTCAGGAGCTCAACTTCCTAGATGCCTTGCAGCCTGCCTGGAGCTCTCCAGCTCTAATGGCTTTTTAATGTGTGAGCTGAAGGGTCTGGGGGCGGTCTCTTCTGGTTCTTTTTCAAAACTGCCTCTGGAAAGCAGGATGGAAGAATGTGGCAGCCAGGGCTGAGCGGGCTTCCCTCTCCCTGTCCTGTCTGCCTCTTCTCCTTCCTCTCTCTCTCTCTCTCTGTCTCTCCTTTCTTTTTCCCTTTCCCCTCTTCTTCCTCTCTCTCCTCTCCCCGCCTCCTTCCTGTGTGTCTGCCTGCCTGTCTTTCTCTCTCTCTCTCTCTCTCTCTCTCTCTCTCTCATCTTTTGCAGGGATGGATTTGGCAGGCACTTTTCCTGAGCACTGCAGCTTGGGTGCGTTTCTGCTCATTTCCTGTTGAACGGTACCCAGGGCTCCCTGCACTCAGGCTCCAGGAGGACGGCCCTATCTTTCTTTTCCTCTCTGCTCCTAGAAAAACCTGCTGACCAGGCCCTGAGAGTGGAGTCACGGGGAGACTTCCTCACCACAGCAGGAAAATAGATGGACCGTTTCCTCCACTGGACCTGACTCAGCAGTGGTCCACTGGCCGCCTGGGATAGGGCTCCCGCCTGGCGCAGAGAGACAAAGCACCCTTTGAGGGGGGGTCATGTCTCATGTGACGCAGTCTGTGGGGTCTGTGGTCATGGTAGATACTCAGCATCCAGACGGCATCGAGGGCATGGGGGGAGTGGGCTGACTCCCCTCCGCAGGCCGGGAACATGCATCTCCTGTGCCCTGATGTCGGAGTGGTCAGATTCCCACAGGGTTGCAGGCAGATGGGGTTGATTATTTCGTTGCCTTTGCTACTGGATTATTAACCATTGTGGCCAGAGCCAGGCATTTCTGCTCATTGCTGCATCCCCGGTGTTTGCTTTAGTGGCTGGCCTACCCCAGGGAGCCGGGGCGGCCACCCCAGCAGATGGCCGCCTTTCGGGTCCATGTGAGCACGCCCTAGAGGAAGAGGAGAAGCAGGTCCCCACCTGGCTTGGGATACAGTTCAAGCTCTCAGCAGGCTTTCAGGAGCTTCTGGAGCCCCTGCCTTGGTCCCAGCTTTAAATGCTACTCTTTCCCTGCATGGGGGGGACTCACAGTCAGCTCTGCCCTGCGTGGGTCCCTGTACTCTCCTGCCTCCTGTCCATGTCACTGGCCTCTCCTACTTCCCAGCCCCGCTCCATTCTCTCCCCACTTGTTTGTGCTATAACACTGTTTCTATCTCCCCTCATCCGTGGCATCTTCCAGGGCCGCATGTGGGAAGTGAGTTCTCAGCCCTTGGAGCATCTGGCCCCGTGGTCCCCCACCGACACGCCGCTCCTTGTGTGAGCTACTCTTCTCCCATCAGACGGCAGCTCCTGAGGGCCGGGCTGTGCTTGGGCATCTGTGACAGGCCATGGCCTGCTGGGCACTGGCCTGCTGACAAGGTCATCAGAGATGCACCCGGCAGAGGCTGAGTTGGGGGACTCGTTCTCAGAGTGGGGGTGCTGTCCGCTACAGGGGCCCTGCATTGTTCCTGGTGGTGCCTCAGCAGCAGCCCCTGGTCCCCCGGCCAGGCATCTGACTGGGCCGTGTCAGCACCAGGGAACCAGGTAAGGCCTTGGAGAACTCTGCTGGAAACAGGTCCGACTGGTCTGAAAAGCCAACAGCTCAGAGTGTTCCGTGTGGTTTAGGGTGAGTGTCCAGCTCCAGGGCTGCAGCTGAGAGTCACCTGAACTTGGCCGGGTCAGAGGGGCCTCAGCGTGTCACAGGTGGTCTCTGACCTGGAGCCTACACAAGCAGTGTCCTGAGGAAGCCAAGCCCAGGCCCCTGCTTACTGCCTTGATCGAGGCCAGGCCCAAATGCACCTGTTGCTGCCTGGCCGGGCCAGTCTGCGCAGAGTTGGTGGTTCCTTGGCTTGAATTCGTTCCTAAACGAAACCACTCCCGGCCTCCAGAAACCAGCTCTCCAGCCCTGTTGGCCATTCTTAGGGCTTTCGCTGTGGCTGGGCCTGGCCACCTGTCCTGTGGCTCCCTCTCTGGCCTCCACGCCCAGGTGCTGTGGTGACTTCCCTCTGATTGCCACAGTCCACATTCGGCCCTGCGGCTCCTCCCACTTCTTCCTGTGGACAGCCCCTTCTGTCTTGGAGTCTGCGACGTATCCTGTGCATCCGCCGCACCTCTCTGTATCTGCCTTCCAAGCCTGTGTCCCCTTTCCCCCCCATTCAGGCATGAAACTCCCATGACTCACAGACCACAGCACGCAGCCAGCAGCGGTGATGCTCTGAACCAACAGCCAGGTTCATCACCTGCTGCCTGTCCTTCAGCTTGAACTCTAACTGATTTGGCCTCTTTCCTCTTAAATTGACTCACTTTTAAAATTTATTTTAAAAGGGATTGTGGTATTTTTCCTTGCTATCAATAGCAGTAATTGGAATAGGCCGGACATGACGGCTCATGCTTGTAGTCTCAGCACTTTGGGAGGCTGAGGCAGGTGGATCACGAGGTCAGGAATTTGAGACCAGCCTGGCCAACATGGTAAAACCCCATCTCTACTAAAAATACAAAAATTAGCCTGGTGTGGTGTGCGCATCCGTAGTCCCAGCTACTTGGGAGGCTGAGGCAGGAGAATTGCTTGAACCCAGGAGACGGAGGTTGCAGTGAGCCGACATAGCACCACTGCACTCCGTTTCAAACAAAAAAACCCAAACAAACAAAAAACCCAAGGAACCTGTATTTACTGGAATTACAAATACAACAGCAGCAAAACAAGGAATAAAATCTTCCTGGCTACCCCACCCTTGAGCCTGAGGTGTGTGCTCTTATGAAAGAGCTGTTGAGGCTGGATGCGGTAGTTCACACACCTGTAATCCCAACACTCGGGAGGCTGAGGCAGGAGGATTGCTTTAGCCCAGGTGTTCAAGCCCAGTTGGGCAACATGATACCTTGTCTGTACAAAAAATGAAATTAGCCAGTCATAGTGGTGCACATCTATAGTCCCAGCTACTTGGGAGGCTGAGGTGGGAGAATCACTTGAGTCCAGGAATTCAAGGCTGCTGTGAGCTGTGATCATGCCACTGCCTTTCAGCCTGGGCAACAAAGCAAGACCCTGCCTAAAAAAGAAAAAAAAAAAAAGTCTATACTTTAGCGGTGCCCACCTGGAAGTTCCTCTTTGTCAGAATCAGAAACACGGAAGGGGAATTGCAGCAGAGTTGGTTTCTCACCACGATTCGTGTGCCTTGTGCCTGTGTTAGCTGCCACTCTGTGGGACACGTGGCCCCATGGAAAGCACGTTGTATTTTCCCCTGCGGCCTGCCGCCATGCCCTGTGCATCCTCGTCTCTCTCGTAGGATTGGGGGACCCTGCATGCTAGGATTCAGGCTCAGGAGCAAGGGCTGATGGGCTGGTAACAGCCAGGTCCTGAGTGCCTGCCGGGGGCAGGCATGGAGGCTGGAGACCCTGCACTCAGCATTCTTAGGGAGTTGAACTCCCCAAACATCACTGGGCACAGTGCCTCACGCCTGTAATCCCAGCTCTTAGGGAGGCAGAGGTGGGAGGAGAGCTTGAGTCTGGGAGTTTGAGACCTGCCTGGGCAGTATAGTAAGACCCTGTTCTCCAAAAAAAAAGAGTAAAAAAAGAAATTAGAAACAAAAAAGGATGAGTTCCCAAACCACCTTAGTAGTAATGCAGATGTCTTCCTCCAGCACACCCCATCCAGCCCAGCATGCTGGAAGCAGAACTGCTGACTGATGATTTTGCTGCTGTCATTTCGGGACTCTGCCTCAGCACTAAGCAGAGGCTCTTATTCTCAGGAAGCCCCTGCGGAAGGAAGCTCTGGGAACTTTCTGCCCCCAACCACCCGCCACCATCCCCTGCCACCCGCCTCCGTAGGTTGAGGCCCCACGGCTGACTCAGGCAGGCATCCATCAGCCTAACAGCCTCACTCATCAGAGTCTCAATTGTTTGAAATGGATGGGCAGTCCCGGCCCTTCAAGGCCAGCCTTTGTGACTCAGAAGAGGGCAGCCCAGGGACCTGGGATGGAATTTTTCCATCTCCTAACCCTCGCCCACCCTGCATAGGATCATCTTCATCTCCTCTCCTGAGGTCTCTGACGGTTTTCTCTGAGGTTGGGAATCATTGCTATTATTTTAGGAAGAAAGAATAGAATAGCCCCAGAACTGCAGAGTGAGTCTCTTGCTTCTTGCTTACTCTTGTAAAGTCAGCATTCCACCCACGAGGAGCCTTTGAGCTCCCAGACCCCCGGCTGAGTGCAGCGTGGGTGTCTGGGAGGTATGTACTGCCCACCGCAGGGGCTGGCTCAGAGGCTCCTGGAATGCTGCGCTATGGGTCGTTCTGCTCCCCCAGCTTTTATATTTTTATTTTATACTTGCAGAGTCGTGTGTTTCCAGTGTTCTCCCATGCCCAGTCTTCCCACAGCAGCCTCCCCGGCCAGCCCCAGAGCATCCTGCACCCGCCAGCAGGAGGCACCAGCGGGACCCTCTGTTGAGTGGGGTCCCTGTGGCACCTCTAGACTGGCTGGGGATCCGTAGTGGGCAACTGCAGAGCCAGGGACGGTCTCTGGGGCCTGGAAGGAAGGGGTGCTACTGAGAGGGAGGGCAGGAGAAGGACCTTCGGTCTACCTGCCAAAGTCACGTTTCTGGAGCCCAGGAGTCCCCTCGGCTGTCGGAGGAGCTGGGGGGAGTAGCCTCCTTCCAGGAGGGGTTGCCTCTTACTGGGTTCAGAACATGTTCCCCGGGCCACATACTGTTTGGCACCAATGTATGGCACCAATGTGTGGCACAGGGCACATCCCTTATTCAGGCACCTCAGGAAGGTCGTATCATAAAGGGTTTCAGATACAGAAAGACACCTAAGAATGACCAACTGATGACTAGGTGCACACCACCCCACCCAGATGAAACCAGAGCAGGACAGACACACCTTTACTGAGTGTGGGTTCACCACACCGACGTGTGCGGTGTTGCGCTGTCTACACCTCCTGTCAACAGGATCACATGGTTTCTTGTACTCTACTTTTTTTTTTTGAGACGGAGTCTCTCTCTGTCACAGTGGCACGATCTCAGCTCACTGCAACCTCCGCCTCCTATCCAAGTTCAAGTCTCCTATGTTCAAGCAGTTCTTCTGCCTCAGCCTCCCGAGTAGCTGGGATTATAGGCACATGCCATCATGCCCAGCTAATTTTTGTATTTTTAGTAGAGATGGAGTTTCATTGTTTTGGTCAGGCTGGTCTCAAACTACTGACCTTGTGATCTGCCTACCTCAGCCCCGCAAAGTGCTGGGATTACAGATGTGAACTTTTTTTTTTTTTTTTGAATTGGAGTTTCTCATCATCTAGGCCAGATTGCAATGGTGTGATCTCGGCTCACTGCAGCCTCCGCCTCCTGGGTTCAAGCGATTCTCCTGTCTCAGCCTCCTGAGTAGCTGGGATTACAGGCGTGCGCCACCACACCTGGCTAATTTTCATATTTTTAGTAGAGATGCGGTTTCACCATGTTGGCCAGGCTGGTCTGGAACTCCTGACCTCAGGTCATCCGCCTGCCTCGGCCTTCCAAAGTGCTGAGATTACAGGCGTGAGCCACCACGCCTGGTCACTTGTACCCTACTTTTTAGGCGGAACACTGCTTGGCTTGTGAGTACCGGTTCACAGTGACACGAGGCTCTGCTCGCATCCACAGCTGCGTGGCTTTCCCCCATGATTATTCCACAGCGTGGCTATCTGTGTTCCAGCCCGTGGACATTCAGAGTCTCCAAGTTTCTGTGTTTTCGCAGACCGTGACAGTGAGCAATCCCCTGTGGCACGCGTCTGAGAGCCTCTCCAGTGCGGTATTTTGCTTAATATGACCATTGACTGTAGTGCTTGTTGACTTTGCCCGTGAATAGCCACTGCACTCCAGCCTGGGCAACACAGTGAGACCCTGCCTTAAAAAAAAAAAAAAAAAATAGCCACATAGGTTTCCAGTGGTCCTAGCCTGGAAGAAACAGCCTGTGCAATTTGCATGGCCTAAAGTCTTGGACCTGCGGCTAGCAGTATCACGTGTTGCGTACTTGTAAAGTGTGTTATTTCAGCTCTCCTCCGTTGCTGTATGTGCCTGGGGGCTTCGACCAGGAAGCCCAGCGGGTGGAGAGGAGGCTCCCAGCTCAGGGTTAGCTCTGTGTGGTCTGTAGCGGGATGACCCGGGGCCCTCCTGCACCCTGAGCTCCAAGGACTTTGCTTCTGCTGGGTGTCCTCACAGACGTAGCTTCCCCACCAGCCTGTAGATTCCTCCAGAGCCGTGTTTTCAGTTTTGCTGTGCACAGTGAGGCCGTGCTGGCAGAAGGCGCCCTAGCACCCAGCCTAGTCGCTGAGGGCAGCTCAGGCCAGCATGCACGACCTGTCCCCATTCCTCACGCGCTCCCTGTGCAGATGCACCTACTTGCTAACATTTATTTGTAGCTCCAAATTATTCCTTTTATTTATTTATTTATTTTTTATAAAGACGGGGTTTCACCATGTTGGTCAGGCTGGTCTTGAGCTCCTGACCTCAGGTGATCCACCCGCCTTGGCCTCCAAAGTGCTTGGATTACAGGCATGAGCCACTACGCCCGGCCCAAATCACTCCTTTTGCAGTCATTTGCAGACAAGTGCAGAGCAGCAAAACATTTGTCACCTGGCACGTATGTTCCTAGCCGAGGTCAAACAAAGCGACGCTGCCTTCTCCCGGCTCTTGTGCTGCGAACTGGCATTGATTTACAGGCTTTTGATTGGCGCCATGTTTCTCTCATTTTTGTGGATTTTGTTGGTGATCTCGCTGTTGAGAATGGCCCGTGCATCATGCAACAGCACTGTCTCGTGTTCCTCAGTGCTGGGAGGCTGGGATGAGCCTCACAGAGAAACCACGTGTGAGAGCAGCTTTGCTCAGGCAGGAGCGATCGCGCTGTGTCCATGAGTTCAGTGTGGGTGAATCACAACAGAGATGAACTAAGGAAGTGCACAAAGGCCGGGTCCAGCGGCTCACGCCTGTCACCCTGCACTTTGAGAGGCCAAGGCAGGAGGATCGCTTGAGCTTGGGAGTTTGAGACCAGCATGGGCAACAAAGTGAAACCCCATCTCTACCGGGCGCGGTGGCTCACGCCTGTAATCCCAGCACTTTGGGAGGCCGAGGCGGGTGGATCACGAGGTCAAGAGATCAAGACCATCCTGGTCAACATGGTGAAACCTCGTCTCTACTAAAAATATGAAATTAGCCAGGTGTGGTGATGTGCATTTGTAATCCCAATTACGCAGGAGGCTGAGGCTGGAGAATCACTTGAACCTGGGAGGCGGAGGTTGCAGTCAGACAAGATTGCACCACTTTCTACTGTCCTCCAGCCTGGGTGACAGAGTAAGACTGTCTCAAAAAAAAAAAAAAAAAGAAAAGAGAGAGAGAGAGAAAGAAAGAAGAAAGAAAGACTGTTCCCTTACGTGGCAAAGAAAGAAAGAAAGGGAGGAAGGAAGGAAGGAAGGAAGACGGGCAGGCTGGCTGGCTGTTCCCTTACGTGGCAAAGGAGACTTTGCAGATGGAGTGAAGGATATGGACCTGGGGGTGGGAGATTGTCCTGGCTTATCCTGGAGGGCCCAGTCTCATCAGAAGGCAGAGCGCCATCCCCTGCTGTGGTCAGAGGAGGTGAGACAACTGAAGAGAGAACAGAGGTAGCTGCTGAGGGGCCGGCGCCTGCTAGCTCTGACAGTGGAGGAGGGGACCAGTGGATGAGCCAGTGGATGTATGTGGCTTCTGGATGCTAGAAAAGGCAGGAAAGCCCTAGAACCCCCAGAAAAGAGGGCAGCTTGCAGCATCTCGATCTTAGCCCACTGAGATCTCTGTCAGGGTCTGACCTAGTGAAGACTTTGTGTTGCTTTAATGTATCGTTGAAGATGGGTATGTGGCTATAAGTCATTAGGTTTGTGGCAATTTGTTACGGTGGCGACAAGAAACTCACAGAGGTCCACACTGTCTAAAGCCTTGTCGTCATTATGGTTTTCAGATAGAGAGAGGCAGCGGGGAGACAGACAGAGGCAGGCGGGAGACAGAGAGGGGCAGTGGGGAGACAGAGAAGGGCAGGGGGGAGACAGAGGGGTAGGCGGGAGACAGAGAGGGGCAGCGGGGAGACAGAGAAGGGCAGGGGGGAGACAGGGGCAGGTGGGAGACAGAGAGGGGCAGAGGGGAGACAGAGAAGGGCAGGAGGCAGACAGAGAAGGGCAGGGGGGAAACAGAGAAGGGCAGGGGGGAGACAGAGAAGGGCAGGGGGCAGACAGAGGGGCAGGGGGCAGACAGAAGGGCAGGGGGGAGACAGAGAGGGGCAGGGGGCAGACAGAGAAGGGCAGGGGGGAGACAGAGAAGGGCAGGGGGAGACAGGGGCAGGGGGGAGACAGAGGGGTGGGGGCAGACAGAGAAGGGCAGGGGGAGACGGGCAGGGGGGAGACAGAGAGGGGCAGGGGGGAGACAGAGAAGGGCAGGGGGGAGACAGAGAAGGGCAGGGGGGAGACAGAGAAGGGCAGGGGGGAGACAGGGAGGGGCAGGGGGCAGACAAGGGCAGGGGGGAGACAGAGAAGGGCATGGGGGAGACAGAGAAGGGCAGGGGGGAGACAGAAGGGCAGGGGGGAGACAGAGAAGGGCAGGGGGCAGACAGGGGGCAGGGGGCAGACAGAAGGGCAGGGGGGAGACAGAGGGGGCAGGGGGGAGACAGAGAGGGGCAGGGGGGAGACAGAGAAGGGCAGGGGGGAGACAGAGAAGGGCAGGGGGCAGACAGAGGGGCAGGGGGCAGACAGAAGGGCAGGGGGGAGACAGAGAGGGGCAGGGGGCAGACAGAGAAGGGCAGGGGGCAGACAGAGAAGGGCAGGGGGGAGACAGAGAAGGGCAGGGGGGAGACAGGGGCAGGGGGGAGACAGAGGGGGCGGGGGGAGACAGAGAGGGGCAGGGGGCAGACAGAGAAGGGCAGCGGGGAGACAGAAGGGCAGGGGGGAGACAGAGAAGGGCAGGGGGGAGACAGAGAGGGGCAGGGGGGAGACAGGGAGGGGCAGGGGGGAGACAGAGAGGGGCAGGGGGCAGACAGAGAAGGGCAGGGGGGAGACAGGGGCAGGGGGGAGACAGAGGGGCAGGGGGCAGACAGAGAAGGGCAGGGGGCAGACAGAGAAGGGCAGGGGGGAGACAGAGAGGGGCAGGGGGCAGACAGAGAGGGGCAGGGGGGAGACAGGGGCAGGGGGGAGACAGAGAGGGGCAGGGGGGAGACAGAGAGGGGCAGGGGGCAGACAGAGAAGGGCAGGGGGAGACAGGGGCAGGGGGGAGACAGAGGGGCAGGGGGCAGACAGAGAAGGGCAGGGGGGAGACAGGGGCAGGGGGGAGACAGAGGGGCAGGGGGCAGACAGAGAAGGGCAGGGGGGAGACAGGGGCAGGGGGGAGACAGAGGGGCAGGGGGAGACAGAGAGGGGCAGGGGGCAGACAGAGAAGGGCAGGGGGGAGACAGAGAAGGGCAGGGGGAGTCAGGGGCAGGGGGGAGACAGGCGGGGGGGAGACAGAGAGGGGCAGGGAGGAGACAGGCAGAGGGGAGGCAGAGAGAGGCAGGGGGAGTCAGGGAGCAGTGGGGGAGACAGGCAGGGAGGAGACAGGGGCAGGGAGGAGACAGGCAGGGGGGAGACAGAGAGAGGCAGGGGGAGTCAGGGGTCAGGGAGGAGACAGGCAGGGAGGAGACAGAGAGGAGCCGGGGGAGACAGAGGGGCAGGAAGAAGACAGGCAGGGGGGAGACAGAGTTGTTTTGTCCTGTGTTAGCTCTTATCCCTGAAATCAACAAGAAAATCGGACCGATTCACTCTACCAGGTTGGCTTCAGGTGCCCTGCTAAGAGCTGGGGTTCTATCCAGCCTTACCTTCGTTGTGATGCTCCACATAACTCATCTTCAACTCCACAGAAGTTGTACCCTGGTTTTTGGATTCCCACCTTGGTGACTTAAAAGCTAGTGGACTCACAGAAAATTTGGTCCCCGGCCGGGCGCAGTAGCTCATGCCTGTAATCCCAGCACTTTGGGAGGCTGAGGTGGGCAGATCACAAAGTCAAGAGATAGAGACCATCCTGGCTAACGTGGTGAAACCCTGTCTCTACTAAAAATACAAAAATTAACCAGGCGTGGTGGTGCTCGTCTGTAGTCCCAGCTACTTGGGAGGCTGAGGCAGGAGAATTGCTTGAACCTGGGAGGTGGAGGTTGCAGTGAGCTGAGATTGTGCCACTAGACTCCAGCCTGGCAACAGAGTGAGGCTCCGTCTCAAAAAAAAAAAGAAAAGAAAATTTGATTGCCATTATTTAACTTGGATTTTGAAAACTGGCCACTCGTTCAGGTTTTCACAGAACATAACCATTGCTCTTCTAAGCCTGAGGGTGCCATGCACCCCGGAAACACCAGTGCAGATCATGTCCAAAACCGCCGACTGTCCTACAGACGATTGACAGCTCCTGAGTTTGGCAGCGTGTTTTTCCTGATCCAGGAGCCTGGAGCCCACACCAGATGCCCACCCATGACGCCCTCCCACATCTTCAAAATGGGCACTTCTGAACCTTGTCCTTGGCTTCTGTTTCCAGGCCAGCGTCCCTGCTGCAGGCCCTGTGTCTCCCCTTCCTGCCCTTCCTCATGCCGTGCCCATCTCTCCTGCATATGCCCAGATCCCACCCATCCTTCAAAGCCCCCGTCCATGGCCGCCTCCTTTGTTGCTTGCCGTGGCTCGCTCCCTGCAGGCCTCCTGTTTTAGGGCTCTGTGTTCCTGTGTGTGTGTGAGCCTGCGTTATGCATCTCTCTTTTTCCACTGTACCTGGCACAGGTACATACTCATTGAACTTGACTGGGACCTCAGTGATGGCTCCAGACCAGGGCTTTGAAGGGTGGGTAGAATTTGGATGTAGGAAGAAGCAATGAAAGAAGTGAGCATTTCCAGTGCAGGGAGAGAGCCCTGCCCTGCCCTGGGCAGCCCCTAGGCGGGTGTTGGAGGGAGGGCCCCAGCATCGTGGGTCTGCCCTGCCCTATCCTTCCCCTCCATCCTGAGCCCAGGCACCATCCATGAGGCCAGTCCTTCCAGGGGAGTGGAAGCCGCCATGGGTGCTGGGAGGAGCCTGGCTACCAGACCATGATGGCAGGATGGGAGAGAGTTGAATATTCTTACTGCTTGTAGCTCAGGAAGTGGCAGCACCAGTCCCTTGTCCTCTGGGGCGATGACAGCAGAGAAGCAAGACCTGGGAGAAGGGCTACGGGCCTGGGAGGCAGGGCTGCTTCCCCCACAAAATACAAGTAAGCACAGGCAGGGCTGCGGCGTGCTTTGTGTTGATGTCACAGCAGCAGCCATTCTGGCAGTGAGGGGTCACAGTCACGGCCACAGGCTCTCTCATGCACAGGGGCACGTTCTCAAAGGCAGGGGAGAGCGTGGGTGTGCAGAGGTGGAGGGAGGGCAGGACATCCTCAGGGAAGGAGTTGCATTCACCACAGGCGAGGCAGGAAGTCAGGTGCTCGGTGGGTCAGGATGGGTGGGAGGTCAGGATGGGCAGCGAGGCCGTGCTCCCAGCTGGTAGGAAGACAGGAATGCGGGTTGACCGGGAAACAGAAGAGGGAGCGCAGAGGCTGTGGTAGCTGCCTGGGCTGTGACATAGCAGAGTGAGACTCTGTCTCAAAAAAAGCTGTGAGTCAGGGACATGGGGAATCTTCTACCAACCTTAAGTCGAGTCACTTCTCTCTTGGTCCTTTTGCTTCTTTTTTTTCTCCTTTTTTATTTTTTCTTTTTTGAGACGGAGTTTTTGCTCTTGTCGCCCAGGCTGGAGTACAATGGTACGATCTTGGCTCACTGCAACCTCCACTTCCTGGGTTCAAGCAATTCTCCTGCCTCAGCCTCCTGAGGAGCTGGGATTACAGATGCCCCCCACCAAGCCCGGCCAATTTTTTATTAGTAGAGACGGGGTTTCACCATGTTGGGCAGGCTGGTCTTGAACCCCCAATCTCAGGTGATTTGCCTGCCTCAGCATCCTAAAGTGCTGGGATTATAGGCATGAGCCACCAAGCCCAGCGGTCCTTTGCATCTTTTCTCCCACCCCTGCCCTCCAGTAGAACCTCCGAATTGTGTGTCATGGCCATCGACAAGTACATCCAGTGCCGTGAGCCTTTCGGAACCAGGACTTGACTCTGCAGCTGATGTGGAGGCGCTCTGGGCACAGCATGAAAGTTTGTGCACGTTCAGCCAGCTGTTGACACAATTTTTCCTGGTGTGTGCCGTCCTGTGAGTGCCTCACCAGGTTCCCTTGGGGGTGGGTGTGACTCAGGGAAGGCGTGTTCCTTTTCTCCTTCTTAAAGAAGGGCCTGCATGAAGCCTCTTACTCCAGAAAAACTGGGCACATAGGCTGTGTCGCAGGGCTGAGGCGAAACCCCTGGCCAGTCCCACACCCGTCATTCCTCGGGACTCAGTTGCCTGGCACACAGTAGCCTAGGATCGTGGGGTGGCATGTGGTTTCTAAAGCACATCTATGCCTGAGGCTCATGGTACGTCACCTGGTGTCACCTGCTTTACAGTTGAGGAAACCAAGGCTCAGAGGGGTTTGCGTTCCTGCTCAGAGTCAGAGCCCGAGCGGCAGAGCTGGAACCAGATCCAGTCCTGGTGCCGCCCATCGGGCGCCCTCACCCCGAGTCAGCCCATCTGCTTCTTGTGGCCTCTCGGGCGCACCTTTGCTCTCATGTGTTACTGCCACACCTGAGGGCAGGGCCGCTTCTTATTTATTTGTTATTTCAACCATTAGTATTTATTATTTCAACAGATACTCAGTGACTGATGCTGCCTGGGCACAAGGCCCTATGCTTCCTCTGCCAGCCCTGTCCCCGTGCCCAGCCATGCTGGCAGGAAGCTGGTGTTTGAGGATGGGGAACTTGGGGTGGGTTTGCGACGAGAGCCTGTCCTAAGTGGTGTTCCTCCAAGGATGATAAACCACAGCGGGGCAGAAGGGGCCCTGGGAAGCAGGCTGCACTCACCAGAACCTCCCAGGCCTGGGACCCAGGTGCACGCTGTCCCTGGGACCCAAATGTGAGTCTTCAGAGAAAAGAGGCTGCAGTCGCCTTGCTGCAGGGAAGATGGTAGGGGGACTCGGGCCATTTGCCCACTTCTTCTGTGCCAAAGCCATGGTCAGCAATTATGAGATTCCCAGCTCCGGGTTTCCACCACCAGTGTCACTGTGTAAGGAGTAGGTGGTGCCTCTGAGCAGTCGGGGGACCCCTGCGCCAGAGCCAGTGCATGTGACCCAGCACTGGGGCAGGAGTGTCCATTGCTAGGTGACAGATGCTGGCATCTAACACTCGCAGAGGACCCCAGTGCACAGATGTGGCTGGCTGTGCAGAACTGACCGCCCCACCTCAGCTCCCCATGCCGCCCGGGATTACTTCCTGCCCGGGTGCTTTTGGTAGCCACACCTCAGAAAACCAGTCTTGGTGACTGGGCCACCATGAGCATGAATCACCTGCCACCCAGAGCCTGGTATCCCTGCACAGGTGTGCCAGGTGGACAGTGGAGACAGGTGAAGGCACATTCTTCAGTGCCCACTCACAGCTTTGCCCGCCCGCCGCACTTCCTAGAGAACCTTAGTGCCCTCCTCCCCGCCAGCAGCCAGGCAGGGATTTAGGTGGTTTCTGTTTAGCCTCCCGTGCCTGCCTCTCCTGTGTCCTGTCAACCCAGACCTCAGACCTGCCGCTGTCCCCAGGCGTCGTCCTAGATAAGAAACTGCCCAACTGTGGGAGCTGGGTCCCCAGGATGCAAGTCAGGCTCAGCCTGCCTAGCTCACGTTTTATAATTTGCAAGTTTTCCCAACCCTGCAGCTCTCTGGGGAGGGAGCCAGATCCAGGCTGGGAATGGGCCTGGCTTCCTCCATCAGCATCAGCCCAGGTGAGCTGCCCACGAGCCACAAAAAGGAAGGTGGTGGGAGGAGTGTCATCTGGCCACCTTCCGAGTCACTACTGGAAGTTGTTGCCCCCAGAGCTCAGCGGCCATCAAGGGGTGGGATGTAGTGAGGACCGTCAAGAAGTTGCCGGGGGTCCTTCATTCTAGGGCGCTAAGTATCAGCAAGTGCTTCCTATGTCCTGAGCTCAGGACAGCAGGGGGGGCCACAAACAAGCAGGAGGAATGTGGGGCCCTGTGAGGAAGAGGGAAGTGGGGGCAGGGCGGCCTTGCAGCCCTGGGGACATTTGGATGGACAGAGGCCTGGTGGCTAAGACCCAGTGTGGGAAGACCAGGGAGGTGCAGTGAGGGAGAAAGAACAGTGAGAGCAAAGGCTCTGAGGCGGGGGCGGGTGGGCCCAGGCAGGTGGGGATATAAGATGCTGTGTGAAGGGGCAGGGGCTTGAGAGAGGAGGCGACAGTGGTGTGATGGGAGAGGGTGAAGAGGCCGCTCATAGAGGGAGGGCCAGTTAGGAGGGCTCCCTGTGGGAGGAGGCTTCTCATTAGTCCTTTAGAAACGGAAGGGTCATAGAGACCCTGGAGAAGGGCTCTGGGCTTTCGGGCCAGCCGCCTCAGCTTTCAGGGCGTGGAGGGGACTCACGGCCCCTCACCGAGACCTGTGCACCTGCAGCCTCCCACCGTGGTCACCGTGCTTCCTGGAGGCTGAGTAGCTCTCTCCAGGCCCCGTTTCCAGCCTCTTTCTGCAGGGTTGTGCATTGCCTCAGCCCCGCTGTTGATGAAAGATTCATTTTTAAGACTGCCTTATGGCTCCTGTGCCCGTGCCGGACGTGGATCCTCCACGCTGCCCCCCTCAGGAACACCAGCCTGCGCTTGGGGCTGCTGGCCGGGTGTTTTCCTGCCAGGCAGAGCCTCAGGGGATTTATCACCTCATTTGTTTGTGGATTGGTTTTTTTCCTTTTATAAGTTTTCATGGGAAACTGATTTTACCAGTTGTGTGTCACACAGCCCTCCTGCCTGGTCCCCAAGCTGAGAAATTACAATGCATGACTCACGGCGGGGCTGACTTCCATGTCGATGCGTTCGCTCTGGCTGGAGCTCCGGGTGTGATTTGTCCCTAGGAGAGGAGCCTTGAGCACTCACTGGCATTTCTGTGCTTGGGTGAAACCCTGTGCAAGGGTACGGGTGGGAGCGTGTGTCCCACATGGCTGAGCCCCTTGGTCGGCAGGCCTGTCCTCCCAGCTCCTGGGAAGGCGGCTCCTACCCCGCCTGCTCCCAGATTCCTCACCCAGCCCTGGGGCTCTGCCTCTCCCCTTCCACCTGCCCTAACTGCATTCCAGGCAGAGCCAGGGTCGGTGGGGCTGAGCAGTGGGGATCCCTTGACCTCCGTAGGCACCCCTGCTGTCTGGCCTTGGTCCAGGCTCATCCCTCATAGGCCCTTAGCTGTCCTGTTTATCAAGTGGAGACATCTGCCCAGAGGCCGCAGCTGGGCTGGGGGGTTGCTGGAGGGCCCTGCTGGCTCTGTCCACTCCTCTCGGGGTTGTCCTGTCCTGGAGCTCTGCAGGGTCAGCCTTGCTCCACAGACAGTAGGTGTCAGCTTTCCATGGCAGAGGGCACCCCTCTTCCCCCACACATTAAGGGGCAGGTGGTTCCTGTGGGTGCCTGAGGGGAGAGGGTCGGGTTCAGTGCTGGGCAGACTGGCAGTGGTGATGGCAGCCCTAGGGCTGCTGATCATTCAAGCTGAGCCCAGGCCAGCGCTTGCCTTTACCAGACAGGAGACGGGGCTGCTCTGAGAGGAACTGGGATGGAGAACTTGGGTGGCCGAACCCAGCTCACTGCTCCACCACCATGTGTCGGGAGGGCGTGTGGACTGTGACTTCTGCCATATGGGCTGTGAGGGAGCCCCCACCAGTGGGCAGCACTGGCCAGCCTGGGCCCCATATGGCCCCCTAGTGCAGCCTCCCCCACACCCATGTGGAGCTGGGCCAGGCAGTGTGCATCTGAGGCATGAGTTTCCAAGGACTGCTGAGTCATCTCAGGGAGGAGGCCCTTCCCTCAGCCAGGACTCAGGCGCCTTCCCAGCCTTGTCGAAGCCGGGGCTAGATCTGCAGGGAAAGGCCCTGGGTGACCACCCAAGTCCGCCAACCCCTTACTCCCCGTTCACAGCCTCGTGCTCAGATTCCCCGGCCCTCAACTCAGAGTCCTGAACCGCAGCTCAACATTGTCGTCTGGGAGGCGAGGGAGGGGCTGAGGTGTGGGGCCCTGACCAAGAGCGTAACATTCATGAGTGTCTCCTGAGTGCCAGGCACTGCCCGGGTGTAGAAGCAATGAGAAGGCCAGTGGGGGTGTCCCGAGGGCAACTTGGTATGGGGCAGGGGCTGCCCATGGCAGAGAGCAAGAGGCGGCCACATGCTCTAGGGACTGGCCTGCGACTTGGACTGAGGGGAAAGACCTTGAGCCCCCACACTCCAGAGCCCCTCAAGAAATGCAGAAGTAGAGAGGCCCAGGGATCAGGGGAGAGGCTGGACTGCCAGGCCATGGCATTCCCGGGAAGGCCTTTCAATGCAGATGAGGACCGAGAGGCCAGGGAGGAGGCTGGCTGGGGAGAAACGCTGATCGCCCCAGCTAGGGCAGACGGGCCAGGTTCAGGCGGGTAGAGGCCTTCTGGGACTTCGGCCCTGCTCAGGGTTGCTTGGGGTTTAAAGTCAGCAGCCAGAGCCGGAGGCCTCATCAGAACGGCAGTGCGGGCTGGATCCTCGCTGGTGACTTCGCTGTCAGCACAGGAGAGGGTTGTCCGACCCTGGGGCTGCCTTCACCATCATAGACCAGGGCTGGCTGGCCCCTTTCTGTCTTGGGGATGCTGACAGAGGTGCGTCCTCGACCCCGTCCACAGCCCTGTTGTGGCCACTGCTGAGCGATTCCCTCCCGTGGCCATTGGCACTTCCGTCTGGGTGACTTCTTTCTGGTGACCGATTCCCTCTGCTTCCAGTTCCCTACGTGTCAGCCTCAGACTCTTGGATGGGGCCCCAGGTGACTTCTGGAGGATTTCTCTTGCCTAAGGTTTTTTCTCCCCTCATTGTCATGTACCAGGCAGGAGAGCAGTGGCTGTGACTTCAAATGGCATAGGCTCGCTGCTGCACACACAGCAAAGCATTTACCTCCCTCTGCCAACTTGGGAGTCCTTTCTTCAGCTCCGAGAGCCAGGAGCCAGGCAGAGCAGGGTGCAGGCAGCCTGAGAGGTGGCATGAATGGCCAGCACCACAGGTGGCAGAAACGCCCCCCAAGGCGATTTATAAACTGCGATGGCCGGGCCTGACCACAGCCCCCAGGGCCCAGGTCTCCTTCCCTACCATGGCATCCAGTCCCACCTCTGGCCAGAAAGTCTGTGGCAGGCCTGTCGCCACAGCCTGGGGCTGTGGGGAACCCGGGCTCTCAGGGAGCCCTCTGCGGCCTGGCCTGAGGCAGAGCCCATTCTGGTTCCAATCCAGAGCCATTATCTCGGCTGCCAACCCAGGCCCAAGGTACTGCCCCTCTGGCTGAGAGGACGCCTGGGGCTTCCAAAGCTACTGTCCTTTTGCTGCCAGAGCTTAGTTCCCAAAGGAGCCCCTGGCCTGCCGCAGAGAGTCTGTGGCTGTCCCCGGTGCCCAGTCTGGCCGTGGTGGTGGCATCTGGTTTGGGGTTTCCATGGGAAAACAACTTCAGAAACTTTGTCCTGATTCATTGTTTTCAGCAACCCCGTTCCCAAAGGCTGCTTTTTAAAAACCATTCAGACTCGATGGATAGGAGGGGATATCTCTGCTGAGAGGTTGGAGGCTCGAAGGACAGTGACAGATGAGGGCTTTCTGAACTCTTGGACACTGAAGGGAGCCTGGCTGTCGGGATCCTTCCCTGCATCACACACAACGGGCAGTGGCCCAGTCAGCCCCGAGGTTTTACAAGAACCCTGGGGGGCGAGGTCTCTCCCTGGTGGGCAGAGCCTCCTTCCATCTTCCCTTGGGTTGGGGAGTGGGTTTCTGGCATCTGATTCCTCACCACCGGGCTGTGAGGGTCGCCTGGCACCTGTGGTGCTCCTGTGGCCTCCTCCCACTGCGCCTCTCCCTCCCCCTCCTGGTCTCCTCCCTGTGAATGTTCAGGAATGAAGGCTCTTGCTTTTCATCTAGGGATGCCCTGCAGACTCCCAGACCTGGAGCGCCACCCTCTCCCCTGTCCACCACCCAGTCCAAGTCCCAGACCCGGAGTCCCCAGGCCACAAACCCGCCCACACCCCAGACCCAGTTTTCAGGCCACAACCCCGTCCATGCCCCAGACCTGGAGCCCCCAGGCCACATCCCCATCCACATCCCAGACCTGGAGCCCCCAGACTACAACCCCGTCCATGTCGGGTGTTTACTCTCATGGGAAAGCTCAGAGCTGCCTGCAGCCAGCTAACCTGTTAGGTGAGCTTTCATAGTCAGTGCATGAGGACCTCAGGTCTGGAGAGTCCCCATGCCACTGGGGCCACTGAAGGTTTCCAGCAAGGACAGACAGAACAGGAAGCCCCCGGTGACTGGTCACCTGCACGCCACCTTCCCAGAAGTGCACATCCCCTGCCCTTCCAGAAAGCATCTAGCATCTGCAGGTGTCACCGAGGCAGGAGACTGGGAGCACGGGTGGAAAAGGAGCCACGAAGGCCAGTGGTTTCCTGTGCCGCCAGGCAGCAGGCTGCCTCCAGGCTGTGTGTATCTTGAACTTTCTGACCACGGGAAAGAGGCTGCGATGGCCCTGCGGAGGTGTCCCTGTGTTTGGGCAGTGGCTCTCAGGTGCTGGGCCAGCAGGCAGGGGCGCTGCATTTGGAAAGGGGCTCAGACACAGATACAGTATATCCTCACATCCCTTGCCCTGGCCCCCGCCCTCGTCCTGTGTCAGGGCTTTCCCCATGCCCCAGGGATCCTTGTGCACCTGCCCGGAGTCTCCACCCTGACCCCACACTCCAGCTGTTCTGCACACAGGTCCGCTAAGGACTGTGCTGCTCCTGCAGCTCTACCCTGCTTCACCCTGTTCCATAGCCAGCCGGACCTGGAACGCTGCTGCAGCGTTGGAACTGCGCCCACTGTGGAGGGGCTGAGCATGCGCCTCCTCCACATCCCCTCAGCTTCCTCCTCCATGTGCCTGGCATGAAGGCTGGCACATGGGACTGTGAACAGCGGCTCTTGTTCCGTGTGTCCTGCCTGCCCCGTCCCTGGTCCTGTAGGGTGACTGGGCCTGGACCCCTCCTGTGGCCTCCAGCTCCCCAATGCATACTCTGTCCTGGGGTTGTTGTCCCCGAGTCCTGTAAAGATTCGGCCTTGGCCAGGCACACTGTGTCACACCTGCAGTCCTAGCACTTCGGGAGGCTGGGGCAGGAGGATTGCTTGAGGCCAGGAGTTTGAGACCAGCCTGGGCAACATACTAAGACCCTGTCTCTTTACAAACAAAAACACAAAAGACTAGGCCTTGTCCCAGGTATTTGCTGTGGTTGACCAGCTGTGCCCACCTGCCATTTCTCCACCCTGTGCCTGGCACTGGGGGAGGCCCCTGTGGTCTGTGCTCTCACAGATGTCACTGAGGAGGGATGCAGGGAGGGACGAGGAGGTGGCTCTGTAGCACAGGGTGGGCAGCACCACAGCACCACCGACTCCGATAGGCAGGTGGATGCCAGCCAGAGATCCACTCCCCAGCCGAGGGAGGACAGGTGACCTCTGCTGTGAACCTGGAAGTTCTGGAGTGCCACAGCATGACTGTGGTGAGAACTGAGGACCCCGGGGCTGACCCCTCCACGGGCAAATGTGGTACATCCCTGCAGGCTGGGCTGCAGCAGCCCTCCCCTGCCCTCCCCCACACTGGCTTTCTTCTTTAAAAGAAGAAAAAAAACCTGTTAATTCATCAGAACAAATTGTCTGCTGGGGCACCGAGCCTGAGGCGGGCGTGTGTGTTCCGTGCTGTACGGATCAGGTTTCCCTGCTGAGATGTTTAAATCCTAAGGCTGTCCATCGGCAGCAGCCAGCTGGATTTGGAATTTTCCTTCTGCTCCTGCCAAGTGGACGCCACAGCTGTGCCTTCCGGGTGCAGGGCAGCCGCCCACACCCCTCAGGGTAAAACCTGAGGTTCTCCTGCCTGCCCCAGCCCTGCCCTGGCTCTCAGTCCACAGCTCTTCACAGTTTCCCACCAGGCATTCTCTGTTCTTCTGTGTGTCACATCCCTGGCTCCCCTCTAGAGAGAGCCAAAGGCCTAAACTCTAACGAATGCCAGGCTTCAAAGGAATAGCCCCCTTCTCCCCAGGAGACAGGAGTTCTGTGCTCTGGGGTGGAACCCCATCTTCGTGTTCAGCTCGCTCACTTTGTAGGTTCCTGGCTCACAGGTGACGGAGTCAGGCCCAGGCAGAAAATGCACGTGGTGGGTACGGGTAGGGTGCGTGAGCATGGAGTGGGCAGGCCTCCGCTGGGCACCTCTGGGCAAAAACCCGAAAGACCACGAGCCAGTCTTGCCAAACCCTGGGGAAGTGTCCGGCAGGCAACAGTGTGTTCCTTCCCAAGGCCACTGCCAGGCCTGACAGAGCCGGCGCCTCTCCCACAGTGACTTCTCAGCCCTGGTCCTTACCTGGCAGGGTTAGCAAAGCCCCGTGTCCCTTTGCTCCAGGAGGGGACATGTCACAGCCTCTGTGGGAGGCCAGCCGGCACCTGAGGCAAAGGCAGTCTTGGAGAGTGTTCCCTCTTGGGCTCAGCCTATGTTTGTCCCAGGACTGGGGAGAGGAGGTGCTGTTTTGGCTCTCAGGATGGCAGCCCTTGTGGGGCCCGAGGTTGGTCACTTGGGGTCCGCAGCTGGTGCTCTGACCCCATCCAGGTGGGGCCATGCGGGAGAGTGGGCAGCGGGCACCCCCCCCACCTGCCACCTCCAAGCAGACTTGGTCAGTGGGGGATGGTTTCAAACTTGAGCCCTGTTGGGACCCTGGCTACGGAGTGGTCCCCTTATTTTCCTCTGTTTCCTCTCAGGCAGGGTGGGAACACGAGGCAAGCCTTGCGGGTATGGGGAGACTGATGTGCGGAGCTGTCATTACCACTGCTGAGTCCACTGCACTCGTCGGGGCTCAGAATCAGCCTGCAGAGTCTCCCTCGGCAGGATGCCGGGACCACAGCCTCAGTCCTCCCTCCCCAAGGGCAGGGTCTCTAAGGCGGAGGCATCGGGGCTGGCTGCCCGTCCCACAGTGGGTGGCTCTCGCCTGGCACCAGGGTTAGGAACACCCGCTCCTGACCCAGGAGATGCTCTCTGGTGAGCCCCCCGTGGCGCCCGGCTCTGCTGCAGACTCTCCGTTCCCCCATCCTTGGTAGTGCTGGTGAGGAGGCTGCAGTGGGCAGGGTCCCAGCGGGCAGGAGCCCACGCTTGGTTTCCGTGCCTGTGGCTGGCGTTGCACTGGCCCAGTGCTTTGTTTTTCCCGTGTTTCCCTCGTGGCCTCTCATCCCTGTGTCCATCTGTGCCAGCCTCTAGCTCGTGAGCCTTGGAGAGAGGAGACCTTAAAGGATCATTTCCCTTGCCCAGTGCCTGCCCCATGGGAGACCATCAATCACCACGAGGGACTTGGCTGGAGCCAAGCAGAGAGACCTGGGTAGTTGGGGCACAGCCTCCTGGGTGTCAGGGGTACAAGGAGGCAGGGGGCTCTGGGGGTTCAGGAAATGCTCCTGGGGCTTAGGAAGGTAGGGTCCTGGATTTCCAGGTGAGACGGGCAGGTGGGGCTGGGGCTGGAATCAGAAGCAGGATATGGTCCCCGTTGGCAGGGCCCATCTTCCTGCCCTATGTGAGGTGGGGGGTTGGGGAAGGGCTGCGACGGAGCCGCTCCTGCCAGCCCACACACCAGGTCCCGCCTGGGCAGGTCTTGGGGCCGGAGTTGCATCGGCCCGGAAGGTGCGGTTTCTCGACCCGCTGGCTTCAGTTCTCCTGCTGGCTTCCCAGAAGGGTCGTCTCGCATCAGCCGCTCATTTCCCTCTCTGGCAGCCACTGGCTCTGAGCATGTCTTTTCTTGCCACAATCAAAAGAACTGAAACTGTCCCAAGAAATAGAGTGCAACGCCCCAAAAACACCTAGGGAGGTAGGCTCCTTCCTCCTAACGCCTTCAGCGAAATGGAGGGCAGCCCCACTCTCCTGCCTCACGAGAGCCACTTCTTGCTTCCTTCCTGCCTCTCATCTGTGCCAGGGTCCCCTCCTGGGCCCAGAGCCCAGCCCTCCTGCTGTGGTTGTGGTGAGGGCATTTCTAAGAAGCTTCCAAGGTGCAGCTGAGTTGAGAGCCACCAACCCACAGGCGGGAAAGGGACAGGGGTCAGAGCTGTGGGGTCCTGTGCTCACTGAATGCCCGGTGTATCCTGCACAGGAAGGCAGAGCCCCACAAAGCGCACACTGCCCCCATCTCCATCTTACAAAACCAAATGCTGAGGCCTGGGGGCGCAGCTTGAGTGTGAGAGGGCATATGGGGCAGGGCAGGCGGCGGTAGGACCCTGTCAAGCCCCTGGGATCTGACATTTCCTCCCGGCCGGTGGATTAGAAAGGGTCTTGATGCATGGGTGAGGCCTGTCCTGTGTCATGGGGGCTTCCAGAGCGGAGCCTTGGAGGAGGGCTGGGAATTCTACGGGAAAGGGGCTGGTGTGTTTCTGGGCAGGATACCAGGACATGAGAGCAGCAGTGTACTCCGGGCAGGCTGCTGTTTGCAAAGCTTGGGGTTGGGGGCGGTTGCACTCATGGTGCCCTGGGCTATGACCTCCAGGTATGGGCTAGAAGGTGTAAAAGGTGCCTGATGTGGGCAGAGCTTCAGGCTCAAGCAACTTCCTGCTCTTGGGTCACTTCCTCCTGGGCTGCATCCTGAACTCTTGACTGCTCTGCTGGACACCCCCCAGCCCCACACAGCCAATGCAGTGTGGCACCACAGGGACACTGGTGGCATCCCTTGGCCACGTCTTGCAACAGCTTGGAGCCACCACCAGGACAAGAATGGGGGAGTGTTGGCAGGCAAGCACCAGCTAGACCTGGGGAACACCATGGATGCCTGGTCCAGGGGCACAGGGCACATCCCACAGCCCCCATGTCAACAGTCACCAGCCCACGGTGCACAACACCTCACACTGCTGCCTAGGCCACGTGTGCGTCTTCACACAAGTGACCAGACCCGGGACGTTAAATTTGCCGACGGCTTCAGAGATGGCACACCCTGTGACACTTGGCCTCCAGAGGGCAGGGCCAAGCATGTGACCTCAGGTGGCCTCCCTCTGGGAGCCTCCATTTGGGGCAGGGCCTGGCAGCCACTCGGCTCTTCATGAAGCACTGTGTGCTAGGAAGGGCCTCACAAGGTTCCTCCTCTCCCTGCGAGGCATCTCTTGGCTCCACGCATACACAGGATGCCCGGGGTGAAGAATGCAGTGCCTGTGCTCAGACAGTGGTGCTGGGGTTGAGGGGTTCCACCATGTTCCTTGGGATATTTCAGGGCTGTTTTTCACATCCCAGGCGCTGTCAGAGGTTTGGTAATTCAGTGCTTGCTTCTGCCTCCCACCACACGAAAGAGATGCCATACGTGCGTGTCATTGTCATCGCTGTTACTGTAGCTGAGAGCCATGAGGACTGAGGCATGCCAGGCCTGTGCCGACTGCCTTGTGAGCCTCAGTGTCCACGTGGCAAGGGCTGGGCTGTCTCATCCCAGAGATGCGGGCACCAGAGTGCAGGAGAGTGGCGGCTTCCCTGCCCGGCTGCCTGCACCTCTGCTTTTAACTGTCACTTCCTGCTGCCTCTCCCAGCTGAGCTGGCAGGATTTTTTCTTATTTGAGACAGAGGCTCGCTCTGTCACCAGGCTGCTAGAGTGCAGCTTCCACCTCCCGGGTTCAAGCGATTCTCCTGCCTCAGCCTCCCGAGTAGCTGGGACTACAGGTGCATGCCACCACACCCAGCTAATTTTTGTGTTTTTAATAGAGACGAGGTTTCACCATGTTGGCCAGGATGGTCTCAATCTCCTGACCTCGTAATCTTCCCACCTCTACCTCCCAAAGTGCTGGGATTACAGGCATGAGCCACTGCACCTGGCCAGGATTTTAAGTACACCCAAAATATTCAAGGATGGGGGCAGATCCCCACATTGCTATCTATGGGGATGTTTGTGTAGGCGCTTTCGGAAGCAGTGTCTTCTGAGCCATGTGTTCCCAGGCTGAGGCTCTGGACTCCACTATGGCTGAGGTGGGGCCTGCTGTGGTGGTGTCCCTGTGGATGTGTGAGCAGCACTGTGAGTGGCAGTCGGGACACAGACGAGGGTGGGCTACTCCTGTACTCCCCTGCAGGCCCACCCTGCCCTTTGTCAGCAAGTGGCCCTAGGGTGCCTGCGGCAGTGCCCAAGGCATGTGTCCTGTTTTCCTGGCTTTCTGCCACCTCCTGTGGATGTGATGTGACTGGAAGGTGGCCCAGGGCCTCCTGTCCTCTTCCTCCTCCCCTGGGCTCACAGCATTTCCCCTCTTCTGTCCTCCAGCTAGTCAGTGAGAAGGTCGGAGGGGCTGAGGGGACAAAGCTGGACGATGACTTCAAAGAGATGGAGAAGGTGAGGAAGAAACCGTGTTCTCCGTGTGGTGGTGGCACTTCACCAGGCCTGACCTCTGCCAGGCATAGTGGAGACGGCCAACCCTGATGGGCCTGGGTCTGTGGAGTGATGGGGCCCGGCAGGCATGGAGAGCTGGGGTGGTGTGGGGGCCTCGTCAGCTGGACTTGACGGGCAGGCAGCTGTGGGGACGTGGCTGAGCTAAAGACATGGAGGGGCATTGGGGGATCCTAGTGTGGGCTGTTAGGGAAGGAGGTGGGGCAGCAGGGGCCTTGTGTACCTTGAGCCTCCAGTGGCTGTGGAGTCTGATATGCCGTGTCTCTCCACAGAAGGTGGATGTCACCAGCAAGGCGGTGACCGAAGTGCTGGCCAGGACTATCGAGTACCTCCAGCCCAACCCCGGTGGGTGCTCTAGCCGCTGCCTCTCCAGCCACTGCCAGGGCCTGCCCAGGCCCTCAGAGGGAACGTAGGGGCTGACACAACCACCAGGCTCATGGATGTCAGGTTTCAGGCACCGCTGGATCCAGAGGTGCAGAGGCCGTGCTTGCCTTTCCACCTCAGCCAGCAGCTCAGCCCCTCTGTTGCCTCACTCAGGCCGGCCGGTTCCTCAAGGCTGTCCCAGCCTTAAACCTCTTCCAGCCAGCAGTCCCGGCAGGGAGCCTCTCCCCCAGCTCACTTGTGGGACCTATTTGTATTGACTGCCCCTCCCCAGAGCCCTGGCCTGGGCTCCACCCTTGGGACGTTGAGCTGGGTCTCCCCGGCCGTGAGGCAGGCCTTTCCCCAAATGCAGGCTCCATAGGAGGCAGTGGACATGGGGCGGACCCACACCCAGCACCGTCCACTCAAGCCCTGCCAGGAACAGACCTGAGCAGGCAGCGTAAAGGACATAGCTCCTCACCCACCCCGGGAGCCTTGGCCTCCCCACTCCCCACTACCCATCACCGCTGTGCGTACTCCTTCCTGGCATCCCCCAAGATGAGGGATTGCTGGTCATAGCCACATTCTGGGAGGAGCAGCTCTTAGGAGGAGGAGGTGTTGGCCCAAGGAGCTTGGTCACCTCTCCATGTGCTGCCAGCTCCTTCGAGGCTGGTGGGAGCAGGGAAGGGACCCTCCCCTGTGCTTTGTGTGGCCTGGACTCTCCACAGGCACAGGAACTGAGGGTGGGGCAGGGGATGTGGGGGCTGTAGCCCACTGGTGCAGAGGAATGCAGGCCTCACAGCCCACTCCCACCGGGCTGTACTATTCCAGCCTCGCGGGCTAAGCTGACCATGCTCAACACGGTGTCTAAAATCCGGGGCCAGGTGAAGAACCCCGGCTATCCGCAGTCGGAGGGGCTCCTGGGCGAATGCATGATCCGCCATGGGAAGGAGCTTGGCGAGTCCAACTTTGGTGAGTACTACTCTCTGGAAGCCACGCCCTCCCTCCCCGGAGGCCACGCCCCCACGAGGCAGGGCAGGTCCAGGTCCGATCCATGGCCCAGTCCCTGCCTGTGCTGAGCCCTGGGGATGCATGGTGGCCCCCACAGCTTTCCAGTTGCAGGGGACTGCACAGACAGAGCTATCCAGCACTGGCCAGCCATTGGCCAGCAGCCAACGGGGCTCCTTCCTCCGGCTCCAGATCTTTCCCAGCTCAAGCTAGTTGATTCCCCAGGGCCTAGATCCCCCAGCGTCTGTCCTCCCACCACCTTCAGCCTGTTGAGGGCAAACCTGGGCCCTTTTAGGAGCACGAGGGGGGCTGGTTTAACATCCTGTGTGGATTCAGATTTTAGGATCCTTTGTTTTGCTCTGAGTTCCTGGAGTGTGGGGGCCGTTAGAAGTTGGGATGGGGCTGGGTGTGGTGGCTCACACCTGTGATCCCAGCACTTTCGTAGGCAGAGGCAGATGGATCACCTGAGGATGGGAGTTCCAAGACTAGCCTGACTAACATGGAGACTCCCTGTCTTTACTAAAAATACGAAAATTAGCTGGGTGTGGCGGTACATGCCTGTAATCCCAGCTACTTGGAAGGCTGAGGCAGGAGACTCGCTTGAACTCGGGAGGCGGAAGTTGCGGTGAGCTGAGATTGCACCATTGCACTCCAGCCCGGGCAACAAGAGCGAAGCTCTGTCTCAAAAAAAAGAAGAAAAAAATTACTAGTAGTAGGGAAGGATCTGGATGTGGTGGTGCACACCCGTGGTCCCAATTACTCGGGAGGCTGAGGTGCCAGCATGGCTTGAGCCCAGTTGGAGGCTGCGGTTAGGTAGTACTGCACCACTGCGTTCCAGCCAGGGCAACTGAGCAAGACCCTGTCTCAAAAACAAAAGCTAAGGAAAGTCTCAGTCCAACAGTCCCAGGTCCACTGTGGTGGCTTCCCCCACTGCTTCTCCACAGGTGATGCATTGCTGGACGCTGGCGAGTCTATGAAGCGCCTGGCGGAGGTGAAGGACTCCCTGGACATAGAAGTCAAGCAGAACTTCATCGACCCCCTCCAGAACCTGTGCGAGAAAGACCTGAAGGAGATCCAGGTGCTGCCCCTGTGCCAGCCCCAGGCCTGTCCCTTCACCCTGCTGGATGGGGCAGGCCCCGTTCTGCCACCCTCACCTCACTCCAGCTTCAGCACTGCCCTCTGGGTCTCGCTCAGGCAGGCGAGTCCCCGTGGTGCAGGGACGGCGGGTCATGCCATGCATGGGGCAGTCCTCCAGCTGCTGCTGGTGTGACCTGTGTCCCCCACTGTCCCCAGCACCACCTGAAGAAGCTGGAGGGCCGCCGCCTAGACTTTGACTACAAAAAGAAGCGGCAGGGCAAGATCCCCGATGAGGAGCTGCGCCAGGCACTTGAGAAGTTTGAGGAGTCCAAGGAGGTGGCAGAAACCAGCATGCACAACCTCCTGGAGACGGATGTGAGTTTCTGGGGCGCCATGTCCTTGGGAGGCCGGGGTGGCGGCCTCAAGGGAGTTGAAGGACGGAGGCGGCAGCAACCTGGCTGCTGCAGCAGGGGCAATTGAGGGTGCAGGCCCCAGGCCCCTCTTGCACCCTGCTTTACCTCAGAGTCAGGGCGGGCACAGGACAGTTGTGCTGACAGGAGCCCCTGAACCCTGCTGTCCCCACAGATCGAGCAGGTGAGTCAGCTCTCGGCTCTGGTGGACGCGCAGCTGGACTACCACCGGCAGGCCGTGCAGATCCTGGACGAGCTGGCCGAGAAGCTCAAGCGCAGGTGAGCCAGGGCCCTGTGCTGCCACGCGCCCTCTGCCGGCGAGTGTGGGAAGCACACCTTGCTCCGGTGAGTGCCTGGCAGAACAGTGCCCTGGATTCTTCCTGGGCGCTGTGTGCCAGCATCAAGTCCAGGGAGGGGCTGGTCTTCAGAGGACTGAGGGCTTTGAGATCAGAGGAGCCAGGGGTCTGAGAACTCTGAAACACCAAGCCCTACCCCAACGCAGGCCCTTAGACTCCTGATCACATGCCTGTCCCCTCCCTGGCTGTACTTTCTGCTGCCTCAGGGACACCCAGGCTCCCGTCTCCGAACCTGCTTCAGGGCCTTGGCATGTGTCAGGCACCAGCTGTGGTGGGGAACATAGGGAGGAGGCAGGAAGGATGTGACTGGGGTCACTGCAGGTAGAGGCTATAGCAGAACGCAGCTGCTCGCCAGCCTCTGAGGCACCCCCAAGGTGGGGTCCAGGCTGCAGGCCCTCTGGGTAGACTTCCCAGTCGAGTCACGTTCCAGAGTCTGGGTGTCACCACCCCACTGCCACCCTCTCCCGGGCCAGGTCATTAGACAGCAGTGTAAACACAAGGGTGGGGCTACCTCTCCCTTCACAGGATGCGGGAAGCTTCCTCTCGCCCCAAACGGGAATATAAGCCCAAGCCGCGGGAGCCCTTTGACCTCGGAGAGCCTGAGCAGTCCAACGGGGGCTTCCCCTGCGCCTCAGCCCCCAAGATCACAGGTAATGGGGCGTGGAGCCATCTTCTGGAGGTGGATGCCAGCGGGTGGGGGTGGCTGAGGGCTAGGCCTGTCTCGGGTCTCTGTGCACCAGGCCCCTGGGCGCAGCTCTCAGCCCTGCTCCATCTGGACCACCAAGGCGGACGGCAAGGGCTGGCCCCGGCCTGTTGCAGAAGAGACTGTGCCCAACCATACTGAGCCCACAGCCCCTACGTTTTGCTTGCGTTTAGCTTCGTCGTCTTTCCGATCTTCCGACAAGCCCATCCGGACCCCTAGCAGGAGCATGCGTGAGTGTCCCAGGCCCGCCACAGCCTCAGTGCTGCCTTCTACCTTCCACCCTGGTCCTCTGCCCAACCCAAGCAAGGAGCCAGGCACGGGCACAGGCCCATACCTTGCAAGACGCTATCCCTCTGGGTCTCAGCCTCACTGTGTGAATGAGGGACTGCCATGTCCCCGCTGCTATGACTGCCAAAGGCATCAGCCCAGCTCTAGGCTGTGTGGTGGCTGCAAGGGCTGAGGGTATCTGGTCATTGTCACCCCAGCAGCACTGGGTGTCCCTAGTACCTCCCAGGAGCAGCTGTGGTGACCACTTACCAAGACTCTCCCGTCCTCCCTCGTGGGCGGAGTAGAGGCTGGACCTCAGAAGTGGCAGCGGGTGGCCTCCACCCACCCACAGCCTCCAGGCCATAGCAGGTCTGAGTTGAGACCCTAGGCTGGTTGGGGTGGGTTTTAGGAGCCCCAGCCTAGGCGCTAGACCCACAGCCCGCTCGCGCCCCCAGCACCCCTGGACCAGCCAAGCTGCAAGGCGCTGTATGACTTCGAGCCTGAGAACGACGGGGAGCTGGGCTTCCGTGAGGGCGACGTCATCACGCTGACCAACCAGATCGATGAGAACTGGTACGAGGGCATGCTGGACGGCCAGTCGGGCTTCTTCCCGCTCAGCTACGTGGAGGTGCTCGTGCCTCTGCCACAGTGACTGGCTGGTGACCACACCCTGCTCCTCCGTCCACACTGGCCGCCATCCCCTGCCGGGTCTCGTGCATTCTACGGGGCTCCTGCTGCCAGGGCGGTGTCCCAGCCTGCTGGCGCCCTTGAGGTACTCCCTGAGCAGGGCCCCACACTTGGGTTGGGGGGGCTTATCTGGGTGGGTGGGGACGCCTGTTTACACTAGTGCTGACCCCCAATGGTGATGGCTCCCTTCCCAACTACATGGCACCAGCCTCCTCCCCACTCCCCAACTCCTCGCCCAGCTGGCCAAGGCGGGGCAACACTACGGTGCTCTCAGAAACACTAAAGTTCCTCTGGGCGGCCCCCACCTCCGTCCTGATCCCACGGGGGCCCGGCCCACTGCCTGCCCTCGAGTCCTGCGGCCTTAACGGGATGGGATTGAGTGTCCCTGTGGGGTGGCTCAGACAGGACCCTGGTTTTTGAGACAGAGTTTCGCTCTTGTTGCCCTGGCTGGAGTGCAGTGGTGTGATTTCAGCTCACTGCACCTTCCACCTCCCGGGTTCAAGCGGTTCTCCTGCCTCAGTCTCCCCAGTAGCTGGGATTACAGGCATGCACCACCATGCCCAGCTAATTTTGTATTTTTAGTAGAGACGGGGTTTCTTTATGTTAGGCTGGTCTCGAACTTCTGACCTCATGATCTGCTTGCCTCGGCCTCCCGAAGTGAGCCACTGCGCCTGGCCTAAATCCTGGTTTTAAATCCCCTCCCAGCCTGGTGCTGGCAATGGGCCCTGGTCCCACTCCTGGGCCACTGCACCCCCGCCTCACACACACACTCCTCGTCATGAGGGTCAAGCACAAGGCCAGGGCAGAGGCCCTCATCACTTCCTGGGCCTGATGTCAGCTTTCAGCCTGGGGACAGAGGCCACCTGCGATCCTTTGGGTAGCTCTACCTGAGGACAGAGAAAATGGCCTCCTGCAGGGCCCCAAGCTCCCAGGCCCTGCGCTCAAGTACCTTTTCAGCTTTTTAACTGCCCCCAGCCAGGCCCACAGAGGCCTGTGTCACTCAGGCACAAGCTGCCACCGACAGACCCCCTAGCACACCTTATACTTACACGGGACCACGGCCCCAGCCACACTGCTGAGGGCCAAACACAAAGGCTCCAGTGAGCAAAATCTTCCAGTCCCTGGTGGCCAGGCCTCCCCTTGCCGAGCCACTGCCACCCCACCCCACCCCACCCCACCCCACCCTGTGGAAAGTAGCCCAGCCCTTTCCTCTAGACCAAGGCAGGCAGCTCCAGAGTCCCTGAGACCCCTGCCCAGACCAGCAGGGCCACAGCCCCATCTGCTTCCTCTGTTGCCCAATCCAAAAATAGATAAAATGGGGGGTCCTCTGGGCCAGGCCACATTCACATTCCCCTTCTTCCATGGCCCGGCGAAGCCTCTGGACCCCAGGCTCTGCTCTGCACCCCCTTTGTCAGCAGTACATGAGGGGCAGACACCCCAGCACAAATGAGTACACAGCCTTGGGCATGGTCCACGGCAAACTGAAATGTACACCTGAATTTTGTAAACAGAAATATTAAATATCTCTTTCTACAGCCCCTTGCCTCGTCTTGGTGCAGAGGCAGTCCTGCCACCCACACCCCAGCAGGTCCCCTGTGCCCCACACGTGCTGCAGAGCCTGAGTCGGGTGGGACTGGCCTGGAAGCTCCTGCACCAGTTCGCGGGTGCAGGGGCTGAGGAAGCCCTGGTGCCCTGGAAGCAGGGGTGATGTCAGCCTGGGCACCCAACCACCCTCACTCTAGCCTTGGGGAGACCAGCGCGGCTGGCTGCTGCTTCCATTTCTTTATTACCTGAGCCCATCTGGAGCCCACCCTGCCCTGGGAGGCTCAGCTCCCCTGCTTGAGGACACTGCACACCTGCTCCAGCACGTGGCACAGGCTCTGGTCCTTAGGCGTCCTGCTGGCCAAAGAGATCTGAAACGAGAGGACTGGGCCTCAGGCTGTGCCCGGGGGTCCTGGCCAGCCCTGCGCCTCACCGTCCCAATTCCAGCAGCCTGGCTGAGTCCCCGGAGACCAAGGCCCAGGGCTAGGGTCCCACAACACAGCCTGCTGCTAGAGCCAGAGGGTTGATATGTAAGAGGAGGACCTGGCTCCTGGGGTGAGTGGTGCTGCGTGGAGGGGTGGGGCTTACATGCAGGTTCCCAATCCTGCCCTCAACTCGGCCCCACCCTGCCTGGGTCCCAGACACCCATGGCAACATCAGCCTTGAGAGCCAGCCGAGAGCTAAGCAGAACAAGCCCCTTTCTCTGCAGGGTAGGGTGACAGCAGGAACTACCCTAAGACACTCAGGGATGCCAGGCCCTTAGGCAAACATCCCAAGATCCTGGGCCCTCTGCAGGGAGCCACTCCCAAAACCCGCTGCTGGGACCTCGTCCAGTGCTGCCAGGGCTTAAAGTTCCACATTCTAATAAAACCTGGCTTGCACCCTGCTGGGGTGGCCTTGGGGTGACCAGGGTCAGGTGCACTCCGCCAGCTGGGCCCACGGAGTTCATTACTGCCACCTTTTAGGCTGCCCCGGGGGCCTCTCCTGGGGCCGCATTAGGAGGTCTTCGGGGGATGTGGGGCTCACCTTTAGCTTGTCGAGGTAGGTTTGCTCCTGGCTCCAGGGTTCCTGGAGCCTCACGAGGTCAGGGGCACCCTTGTAGAACTCCACCAGCAGCATCTGCAGGACAGGGCAGCATGCACTCCCAGGCTCCCTCCCTGCCCAAGGTGCACTGGCCCCTCTCCTGGGATCCAGTCTTGGGCAGGCCCGAGACACTAACATAACCACAGAGATCAGGAGCGACCTTAGTTGGAGGCTCACCCAGCTTAAGGCCAGGAGTGCTCTCTGGAGGGGGAGGCAGCCGCGCTACCCAAGTGGCTGCCACGACAGGTCCACGTGGACCTGCACTCACGGAGCCCAGTTCTCCAGAACCACGCCGGCCTGACATGGCCCCTGGTCTGCCTCATCCCAGCAGTGACACCTGTGAAGTCGCAGGTTTGATGAACTAGTTTGGGTTTTGTTTTTTTTCTTGAGATGGGGTCTCACTCTGTCGCTGAGGCTGGAGTGCAGTGGCACAATCTCGACTCACTGCAACCTCCACCTCCCAGATTCAACCGATTCTCCTGCCTCAGCCACCTTAGTAGCTGGGACTATAGGAGTCCACCACCATGCCTGGCTAGTTTTTGCATTTTGGTAGAGATCGGGTTTCGCCATGTTGGCCAGCCTAGTCTCCAACTCCTGACCTCAGGTGATCCACCTGCCTCAGCATCCCAAAGTGCTGGGATTACAGGCAGGAGCCACTGTGTCAAGCCTAGTTTATGAATATTGAACGTACAACTGTTAAGTGTTCATCCGGGTACCACCAAAGTCACTGGGGTTGCTCCATTGGAGAGCCTGGCAGAAGAGGCCAGCCCCTTGGGAGAATAGCAGGCAGTGGATGAGGGAGGGGCCCTGGCAAGAACCTGGGACTCTGTCCTGAGAGGGATGGAAAAAGCCCTGACCCAGGCCCCCAACGCGCCACCAGCCATAGCTTCCTGAGCCCACCAATGGGGAGCAGACCAACACATCTTATGCACCCTGCTGTGCACTGCCAGCCCCTGCCTGTAGCGAGCTCACCATCTCGTGAAGGATGTCATTGGTTAGGAAGCTGTCCTGGACGTAGGCCATCTCCACATCCATGGGGATGCCGTAGTCACTCGGCCTTTGCTGGTAGGAACGCAGGTCGGTCAGAGAAGCCTCTCCAGTCCCCAGCCCATGGCAGCTGAGGACAATGGGCAGTGCCCGGGCTGGGAATGGGAGTGCATACCCCAGCCCAGCTCTGCACTGGGATTGGCACCTGGCAGTGGGACCAGGGAGGCAGGGTAGTATCCTCCCTCTGAGAGAGGCCCAGAAGAGAGCCAGGGCCCTGAAATTACTTTCCAGGGCTGACCTCTGACTTCAGGGCGGGCTTAGGGAATGAAGCCAGGCAGGGTTCAGGATGGGAGCCCTCTTGGTACTCAGCAGCGAACTACACACGGAGGCTCCATGCCCAGGCTCACCAAAGCATCAGCCCGGCAGCAGTCACGTCCCCATTTCACAGATGGAGAAATCAGGGCCCCAATGCTCCAGTGGAGCCTGGAATCAGGGTCCCCGGCCTAGTCGAGACCCAAATGCCCAGGTACTCCCCCCCCGGGCACCCCAGGCCCCCAGGGCAGCCCCACCTACCTCGGGAGGAGGCATCACCCAGAAAGGTGAGATCTTGGATTCGGGGCCTGGGTTGCCAGAGTAGTAAGGAGCTGGCGGAGGAGAGGAAGAGAGGGGCTGGGCCTGGGGGGCTCGGGTGGCCCAGCAACCCCCCTTCTTGCACCCCCCACAGCCCCAGCCAGTAGCATACAGCAGAGCAGGGCGAGACAGGGCTGGAAGCCGTTGCTGGAGCCCTGAAGCCGCAGCTGGTAGTCCATCTGTGCGTCGATGTCCTGCAGGGACGGCAGCGCCGGGCTGTGCGGGTGGCTGTGGTACCAGCCCACCAGGGACAGGCCCCGCAGGAATAGGCTCTGGTAGATCTGGGGACGGAGGCACAGCTCAGGGGACGCAGGGGTCTGAATGGCTCCAGTGAACTCATGCAGCCGCCCAGCCCTGAATGAGCCCCTGCTGTGTATCCTGAGTCCAGTCGCAGCTAGAGAGACAGCCCACAAGTATATCTATAAATGTAGGACACACCCGGCCACAGAGCGAGTACCTGAAAGTTGTTCTGTTCACCACTGCACCCCAGCTTAAGGAATAATGGCCGCCACACAGTGGGCACTCAATAAAGACAGGCCGGGCACAGTGGTTCACGCCCATAATTCCCCCACTGTGGGAGGCCAGGAGTTCCAGACCAGCCTGGCCAACGTGGAGAAACCCCTTCGCTACTAAAAATATAAACTTTAGCTGGGTGTGGTGGTGGGCGACTGTAGTCCCAGCTACTCTGGAGGCTGAGGCAGGAGGATCGCTTGAACCCGGGAGGCAGAGGCAGAAGCAGGCTGAGATTGTGCCACTGCACTCCAGCCTGGGTGACAGAGTAAGCCTCTGAAATAGTTAAAGATACTGGCTAGGCGTGGTGGCTCACACCGGTAATCCCTGCACTTTGGGAGGCTGAGGCTAGAGAACTGCTTGAGCCCAGGAATTTGAGACCATTCTGAGTAACACAGCAAGACATTGTCTCTACAAAAAATACAAAAATTACACCAGGCACGGTGGCTTATGCCTGTAATCCCAGCACTTTGGGAGGCTGAGGCGGGTGGATCACGAGGTAAGGAGTTCGAGACCAGCCTGGCCAACACAGTGAAACCCTGCTTCTAGTAAAAATGCAAAAATTAGCCAGGTGTGGTGGTGAGTGCCTGTAGTCCCAGCTACTCTGGAGGCTGAGGCAGGAGGATCGCTTGAACCCGGGAGGCAGAGGTTGCAATGAGTGAATACCACACTCTTGCACTCCAGCCTGGGTGACAAAGTAAAACTCCATCTCAAAAAAAAAAAAAGCCAAGTGTGGTGGCATTTGTCTGTACTCCCAGCTACTCTGGAGGCTGAGGCAGGAGGATCTCTTGAACCCAGGCAGTTGATGCTGCAGTGAGCCCTGATTATGCCACTGTACTCCAGCCTGGGCAACACAGCAAGATTGTGTCTCAAAGAGAGAGAGAGAAAAAAAAAGGGCAGCTGGCACTTCCTGAGCCTTTACTAGATGAGGCCTGGAGAAAAGCATTCATTATTGGCAGCCGTTCATTTTTTATTGTTTTAGATATAGGATCTTGCTCTGTCACCCAGGCTGAGGTGCAGTGGCGCCATCACAGCCTCATGAAACCTTAACATCGTGGACTCAATCCATCCTCCTGCGTCAGCCTCTCAAGAAGATGGGACTACAGGTGTGTGCCACCATGCCTGGCTTATTTTTTTTATTAGAGACGAGGTATTGCTGTGGCCCCAAGCTGGTGTGGAACTCGTTGGCTCCAGCAATCCTCCTGCCTCGGACCTCCCTGAGTGCTGAGATTCCTGGTGTGAGCCCCCATGCCTGGATCTGATCACCTTTCATTTAAGCCGCTTGTTTCACAGATGAGGAAACCCAGGCTGTGAGAGGGGAGGGGACTGGCGGGGTTTCCACGGCAGGGTCAGGTGAGCCAAAGGCAGTGCTCTTAGGCCGGGCGTGGTGGCTCACACCTGTAATCCTAGCACTGTGGGAGGCCAAAGTGGACGGATTACCTGAGGTCAAGAGTTCAAAACCAGCCTGGCCAACGTGGTGAAACCCCTTCGCTACTAAAAACACAAAAATTAGCAAGGCATGGAGGCACACGCCTGTCATCCCAGGTAGTCAGGAAGCTGAAGGAGGAGAATTGCTTCAATCCAGAAAGTTGGAGGTTGCAGTGAGCCAAGATCACACCACTGCACTCCATCCTGGGATACAGAACAAGACTCTGTCTCAAGCAAAAAACAAAGCAAGCAGTGCTCTTAACCCTTTACTGTGGGGCTTCAGGCACAGAGATGGTGACACTGCCAGCCACTGGCCAGTCACCAGGACAGCTATGTCCCTCCCCAACCCTTCCTAAAATGCCACCTCCCAGGCAGCCCCTCACCTCCTCTTCAATGGCAGCTGCAGTCTCTGCGTCCCCGAGCCGGCTCCTACAGGGGAAGGCTCTGAGCACCGTCAGCACTGTGGGGAGGGGTGGCTGTTACCTCGTGGTCCTTGGTCCCTCAACGCCCTCCTCCGACTCAGCCCTGGATACCCACTCTGGCTGTTGATGTCCCAGCGGCCTCCCAGGTAACCCACAACTTCACTTCGAGTCAGGTGGCTGTGGAAGTCCTGGGAAGGCAAAGACAGCAGAAGACGGATCAGGCAGTGGCCCTGCCCCAACACTGGAGCCAGCCTGTGCCCTCATTCTCTTTATTCCAAACCGAATCTTGCTCTGTCGCCCAGGCTGGAGTGCAGTGGCACCATCGCGGCTCACGGCAACCTCCCTCCCAGATTCAAGTGATTCTCCTGCCTCAGCCTCTCAAGTAGCTGGAATTACAGGTGTGTACCACCACACCCGGCTAACTTTTGTATTTTCAGTAGAGGAGGGGTTTCACCATGTTGCCCAGGCTGCTCTTGAATTCCTGAGTTCAGGTGACCCGCTGCCTCGGCCTCTAACAGTGCAGGGATTACAGCTGTGAGCCCCCACGCCTAGCCATGCACCCTCCTTCGTACATTCATTGAGCACCCACAGTGTACCAGTAGCAAACAAAGCAGCCAAAGTCCCAGCTCTCATGGAACTGACACACTGGGGAGCCCCTCCCGCTGCCCCCTGACTGGACTCCCCTGGCCCTGGAGCCCCCTGCCCTGGACAAGGTTGGCCACACACCAGCAGGAACAGCACGTTGCTGGAAACAGCCACGTTGAACGGCTGGAACTTGTTGATGGCTGCAAAGGATGTGACTTCCACCAGGGTATGGGGGTTCCTGCAGGGGCCAGGAGGATTGCACAGCCTCAGGAACCACCCCCCAGGCTCTTCCCTCGCCCCCACCCCACAGCTCTGAGGATCTGAAGCTCTGTCCCACCTCCCACCCCTGCCCTTGCTACCCCCAGACCAGCAAGAGATCCAGGGGAGCTGGGGAAGGGGCAGGGGCAGGGATTAGGGTGAGTCTGACCTGGCAGAGTCGCGGCTGCCCAGCATGCAGTAGCGGACCGGGACCCGGATCTTGCTGTCCACCCGCTTGCCCAGGGTTGTGGCCTCTGAGAGAGAAAAAGACAGGATCAGTCTCTCCCCAGCCCAAGGCAGAAAAAGCTAGGGGGCCACTGGGCGTGGTGGTGCATGCCTATAATCCCAGTGCTCTGGGGTGCTGAGGTGGGAGGATCGATTGAGCCCAGGAGGTTGAGGCTGCAATGAGCTGTCATCACACCACCTGGGTTCAAGAGTGAGACTGTCTACAAAAAAAAATTGGTCAGGTGCAGTGGCTCACGCCTATAATCCCAGCACTCTGGGAGGCCGAGGCGGGAGGATCACAAGGTCAAGAGATTAAGACCATCCTGGCCAACATGGTGAAACTCCATCTCTACTAAAACTACAAAAAAAACTTAGTCAGGCATGGCAGTACACACCTGTAATTGGCCTGTAGTCCCAGCTCCTTAGGTGGCTGAGGCAAAAGGATTCTTCGAACCCAGGAGGCAGAGGCTGCAGTGAGCCAAAATCATGCCACTGCGCTCCAGTCTGGGCAACACAGTGAGACTCCATCTCAAAAAAAAAAAAAAATTTTTTTTTTTTTTTACACTGAGAAGCTGAGGTGGGAGCCTTGCTCAAGTCCAGGAGTTCAAGACCAGCTTGGGCAAGATGGTGAGATCACATCTGTACAAAAAATACAAAAATTAGCCAGGCGTAGTGGCACACACCTGTGGTCCCAGTTACTCAGGAGGCTGGGGCAGGAGGATCACTTCAACCTGGGAAGCCGAGAATGCAGTGAGCCGTGATTGCACCACGATACTCTGCCTGGGGAACAAAACAAAACTGTTTCTCAAAAACAACAATAAAAACTCACATACAAGATAGGAAAAGAAAAAAAAATCAGGGGACAAGTCAAACAGAGGAGATGTTAAAAATCAGATAGCGCCAGGCGTGTTGGCTCATGCCTGTAATCCCAGCTACTTGGGAGGCTGAGGCATGAGAATCACCTGACCTCGGGAGCCAGAGGCTGCAGTGAGCCAAGATCTCACCACTGCATTCATTCTAGCCTGTACAACAGAGTGAGACTCCATCTCAAAAAAAAAAAAAAAAAAAAAAAACGGAGAGCTCAGGAAACCAGGTGAAATCAGGCAATGAGACAAAGGAATCCCATAGGCAAGCAAGAAGTCAGGCAGAGAGCGCAGAAATCAGGCAGTGCATAAAGAAATACAGCAGCGGGGGAGGCAGAGGTCGCAGTGAGCCGAGATTAGGCCACTGTACCCAAGCCTGGGAGACAGAATGAGACTGTGTCTAAAAAAAAAAAAAACGGCCGGGTGTGGTGGCTCGCGCCTGTAATCCCAGCACTTTGGGAGGCTGAGGCAGGTGGATCACGAGGTCAAGAGATCGAGACCGTCCTGGTCAACATGGTGAAACCCCGTCTCTACTAAAAATACAAAAGTTAGCTGGGCATGGTGGCACTCGCCTGCAGTCCCAGCTACTCGGGAGGCTGAGGCAGGAGAACTGCTTGAACCCGAGAGGCGGAGGTTGTAGTGAGCCGTGGTCGCATCACTGCACTCCAGCCTGGTGCCTGGTGACAGAATAAGACTCTGTCTCAAAAAAAAAAAAAAAAAAAAAAAAACACTCAAAACCAGGCTGAGTGGCTTACTCGTGTAATCCCAGTACTTTGGGAGGCCAAGGGAGGTGGATCCACCTGACGTCAGGAGATCGAGACCAGCTTGGACAAAACAATGAAACCCTGTCTCTCCTAAAAATACAAAAGTTAGCCAGGCATGGTGATACATGCCAGCTACTCAGGAGGCTGAGGCAGGAGAATCGTTAGAACCTGGGAGACGGAGGTTGTGGTCAGCCGAGATCGCGCCACTGCACTCCAGCCTGGCGACAGAGCGAAAAAATAAATCTAAAAAAAATAAATACATAGGCTGGGCAGGGTGGCTCACGTCTGTAATCCCAGCACTTTGGGAGGCCGAGGCGGGTGGATCATGAGGTCAGGAGATTGAGACCATCCTGGTCAACATGGTGAAACCCCGTCTCTACTAAAAATACAAAAATTAGCTGGGCATGGTGGCGCGTGCCTGTAGTCCCAGCTACTCGGGAGGCTGAGGCAGAATTGCTTGAACCCGGGAGGCGGAGGTTGCGGTGAGCCAAGATCGCGCCATTGCACTCCAGCCTGGGTAACAAGAGTGATACTCCGTCTCAGAAAAAAATAAAAAATAAAAAAATACATAAAATAAAACGAAATAAAATCCAGCATTTGAGCTTGAAAAGTCAGAGAGAGAGTGAAATTGGGCAGTGGGACTAGGAAGTCAGTTAGGCATCTTGGGGGACCTAGAGGAATTTCAAGGCCCAACCTCTCCCCAGCCTCCTCCCAGACCCAAGCTGTACACGCGTTCTGTCCTGCCTCCCCTCCCCACACCTCTCACCCGGGTGGGCAGGCTCTGAGGGGCTCTTCCCAGGTGCTCTCCGACTCTTGTCCTCTGCTGAGACCCCTGCCAGAACCTCCTCCTCCTCTTCCTCCATCAGCAACTCCTCCTCCTCCCCTTCACTGGCCGGACTCTGGAGGGGTTGGGGGTTAGGGGTTGGGAACAGCAGTGGGACCCTCAGCTGGGTGCCCCCCACTCTCCCTACTAAATCCCACCCCAGCCCTTTGGCCTAAGCCACAGGTGCCATTGCCCCACGTGACCACTAGAGGGCGGGAGGTAACAAAGGAGGTCTTTGGTTAAGACCTCGATTTTTTTTTTTTTTTTTTTTGGTGATAGGGTCTCACTCTGTCGCCCAGGCTGGAGTGCAGTGGCGCAACCTCGGCTCACTGCAACCTCCACCTCTCAGGCTAAAGTGATTCTCCTTTTTTTTTTTTTGAGACTGAGTTTCGCTCTTTGTTCCCCAGGCTGGAGTGCAGTGTCGCAATCTTGGCTCTCTGCAACATCTGCCTCCCGGTCGCAAGCCATTCTCCTGTCTCAGCCTCCTAGGCAGCTGGGACTACAGGTGCCTGCCACCACCCCTGGCTAATTTTTGTCTTTTGAGTAGAAATGAGGTTTTGCCACGTTGGCCAGGCTGGTCTCCAACTCCTGACCTCAAGTGATCTGCCGGCCTCGGCCTCCCAAAGTGCTGGAATTACAGGAATGAGCCACCATATTCTTATCTGTAAAAGGGCACAATGATCCCTAGCCCCATGGGGTGGCATCAGGGTGAAATGAAACCACGTATGCAAAGCATTTACCATATACCCAGATGCTCCGTTCATACACCCAGACCTACAAGTGAGCTAGCACCATACATTGATAATGTATGGTAACCTTTCAGTAACCTTTCCCCTCAGCCAGGAGCGGTGGTTCACGTCTTTAATCCCACCACTGTGGGAGGCTGAGGCGGGTGGATCACTTGAGGTCAGGAGTTCGAGACCAACCTGGCCAACATGGTAAAACCCTCTCTCTACTAAAAATACAAAAATTAGCCAGGTAATCCCAGCTACTCAGGAGGCTGAGGTAGGAGAATCACTTGAACCCAAGAGGTGAAGGTTGCAGTGACCTGAGTCGTACCATTGCACTCCAGCCTGGACAACAGAGCGAGACTGTGTCTCAAAAAAATAAATAAATAAAGGCCGGGCACAGTGGCTCACGCTTGTAATCCCAGCACTTTGGGAGGCCAAGGTGGGTGGATCACGAGGTCACGATATTGAGACCATCCTGGCCAACATGGTGAAACTCCGTCTCTAGTGAAATATATATATATACACACACATGTACACACACATGTACACACACATGTACACACATATATATACACATATATATACACACATATACACACACACACACACACACACACACACACAAAAATTAGCTGGGCATGGTGGTGCATGCCTGTAGTCCCAGCTACTTGGGAGGCTGAAGCAGGAGAATCGCTTGAACCCGGGAGGCAGAGGTTGCAGTGAGCCGAGATCACGCCACTGCACTCCAACCTGGCAAAAGAGCAAGACTGTCTCAAAAAAATAAATAAATAAAAATAAAAAATAAAAGTGAAAAATAACTCTCCTCCAGTTCTATCCTAAACCGCCCTTGCGGAGATGACCTCTCTGGGTCACATCTGTCCTCGTCACCTTCTGGGCAGCATCCGATCCAGCCCATCCTCCCACCTACTGGGAACATGGTCCTCATGTGACCCCAGGGGCCCCGTGCTTGCCCAGCTCCCTCTCAGCTCCCCGTCTCTCTGTTGCTGGCCCCAGGCTGGGTTTTCAGGCCTCCTCCCTCCACACCCCTCCCAGGCGGCCTCACCTCCCTCTCAGGGCACCAAATCCCGCCTACACCGGACATTGCCAGAGGTCCTGTCTCCAGCCTAGGCCTTGCCCAGCTCCAGACTCAGGGCCCAGCTGCCCCTCCACGTCTCCATGTGGGGGCTCACAGGGTCACACTCAACGTGGCCATGCTGGGTCCGCTGGACCCCCAAATCTGCCCTTCCCACAAACCCCCATTTTGGCAGCTCCATCCACCCACTTGCTCAAGACCCCACATCTGATCTATCAGCAAATCCTGGCAGATCCACTTCCAAAAATACCTGGAACCTGCCCACCTCTTCCCACCTCCATGGCTGGCCTGGTCCACCCCATCATCCCTTACCTAGACCAGCTCAGTCACCTCTACCCTGGTCCCTGGATCCCATCCTCACCCCCGATAGTCTGTCCTCCCTGCAGCAGCCACCAGAGAACGCCTGTAAGCACCTGAGTCAAGTGCTGTCCTTCCTCTGCCCATAATCCTCCATGGCTCTCACCTTCCTCCAGGTCCAAGTCCCACAGGATCCTGCATGACCTCCCCTGTCCCCTTCCCATCCTCCCCACCTCCCTCTCCCCCACCTCACTCACTCAGCTCCAGCCACACAGGCCTCCTTTTGTTCCTGCAACACACCAAGCAAAGTCCTGCCCCAGGGCCTCGGCAGGGGCAGTTTCCCAGAAATCCTCATAGCTCCCTCTGTCCCGCCCCATCTTCAGTTCTCTGTTCAAATGTCACCTCGTCAAGCCTCCCCTGACTACCTTCTTCCCCCACAACTCCCACCCAAAGGCAGGGATTTTTGACTTTTTAGCCCTTTGCTTTATATATAGTGCCTAAGACAGGGCTTGCATACAGTTGGCAATTACTGAATACCTGCAGAAAGAATATTTCATGTGTCAGCTTAGCGAGGCCAGAGCACCCAGTAATTTAATCAAACACTGATCTTGGCATTACTGCAACGGCATTTCTTAGATGTGATTCACATCTACAGTAAGGTGACTCTTAGAAAGGACATTATTCTTGGCCAGACTCCACGGCTCACACCTGCAATCCCAGCACTCTGGGAGGCAGAGGCAGGCAGATCAGAAGTTCGAGATCAGCCTGGACAACATGGTGAAACCCTGTCTCTACTAAAAATACAAAAATTGGCTGAGCACAGTGGCTCAGGTTTGTAATCCCAGCACTCTGGGAGGCCGAAGTGGGCGGATCACTTGAGGCCAGGAGTTCAAGACCAGCCTGGACAACGTGGCAAAACCCCGTCTCTACTGACAATACAAAAAAATTAGCCGGGTCTAGTGGCAGGTGCCTGTAATCCCAGCTACTAGGGAGGCTGAGGCAGGAGAATCACTTGAACCCAGGAGGCAGAGGTTGCAGTGAGCAGAGATCACACCACTGGGCTCCAGCCTGGGCGACAGAGTGAGACTATCTCAAAAAAAAAAAAAAAAAAAAAAAAAAAAAATTATAAAAACAGACCCAGTCACTGAGCCACCAAGGACTCAGCAGCCTCCCCATTAAGCACTCTCATTTCCCAATGCTCCCTCCCTCCCACCAGCCTTCTCCGCCAACACTGCCTTCCACAGGCCATTTCCACCAAGGAAAAGGAATCCTGGCCGGGTGCAGTGACTCCTGCCTGTAATCCCAGCACTCTGTTGAAACCGAAGCGGCTGGATCACCTGAGGTCAGGAGTTGAAGGCCAGCCTTGTCAATATGGTGAAACCCTATTGGGGTTTAAAATAAAATTAAAATAAATTAAAATACCAAAATTAGCCAAACTGATGGTGCATGCCTGTAGTCCCAGCTACTTGGGAAGCTGACACACAAGAATCGCTTGAACCCAGAAGCGGGATGTTGCAGTGAGCCAAGACTGTGCCACTGCACTCCAGCCTGGACAACAGAGCGAGACTCCATCTAAAAAAAAAAAAAAGAATTGTATCTATGGCCGCTATCCAGAATCACCACTCTTTCAACCCCTTTGCTAATGCATATCAGTGATAACTTGCTTCCTGCTGGCACTGAGGATTGTATCCACATAAGAATTCAACAGAGGTCGGGCACAGTGCCTCACACCTGTAATCCCAGCACTTTGGGAAGCTGGGATTTCGGGCGGATCACAAGGTCAAGAGATCGAGACCATCCTAGCCAACGTGGTGAAACCCGATCTCTACTAAAAACTTAAAAATTAGCCAGGTGTGGTGGCGGGTGCCTGTAATCCCAGATACTCGGGAGACTGAGGCAGGAGAATCATTTGAACCCAGCAGTCAGAGGTTGCTGTGAGCTGAGATTGTGCCACTGCATTCAAGCCTGGGTGACACAGCGAGACTCCATTGCCAAAAAAAAAAAAAAAATCCCAGAATATAGGAAAGTAATTCAGCTACAGGATAACCAGTGCAAGAATATTTGCCAGTTCCTCATAGAGATTGGACTGGCTAAGGACGATCAGGTTAAGATTTATGGGTTTTTTTTTGAGATTGAATCTCACTTCTGTCACCCAGGCTGAGTGCAGTGGCGCCATCTTGTCACTGAAACCTCTGCCTCCTGGTTTCAAGAGATTCTCCCACCTCAGCCTCTTGAGAAGCTGGGACTACAGGTGGCCACCACCACGCCCAGGTTTTTGGGGGTTTTTTGTACTTTTAGTAGAGACGGGGTTTCACTATGTTGGCCAGGCTGGTCTTGAACTCCTGAACTCGTGATCTGCCTGCCTCGGCCTCCCAAAGTGCCGGGATTAAAGGCGTCAGCCACCATGCCAGGCAGGTTCATGGGTTTTAAGTGCTTGTGGCTTACTGAAGCTTAAGTGAGGATTTCCTTGCAATGAGCAGAATTTCCTTTCTGTCCCTTGTCACAAGTTTCAAAACCTCACAGCTTGTATAACGTAACTTGGACTAGTGTTAACTCTGTGTAATAAACCTCATACATTAAAAAAAAAAGTTTATAGGCCAGCGTAGTGGCTCATGCCTGCAATCCCAGCACTTTGGGAGGCCAAGGCAGGTGGATCACAAGGTCAGGAGTTTGAGACCAGCCTGATCAACATAGTGAAACCCTATATCTACTAAAAATATAAAAAATTAGCCAGGAGTGGTGGCGGGCACCTGTAATCCCAGCTACTCGGGAGGCTGAGGCAGGGCTGCTTGAACATAGGAGAATTACTTGAACCCAGGAGGCGGAGATTGCAGTGAGCTGAGATCACACCATTGTATTCTAGCCTGGGCAATGAAAGCAAAACTGTCTAAAAAAAAAAAAGTTTATAAAAACATATCTACAAACAGAAAGAACATTACTTTCTTTTTTTTTTTAAGACGGGGTTTTACCATGTTGGTCAGGCTGGTCTTGAACTCCCAACCTCAGGTGATCCGCCCACCTTGGCCTCCAAAGTGCTTCGATTACAGGCGTGAGCCACCACACCCGGCCTTTTTTTTTTTTTTTAAAAAAAAACAGAGTCTTGCTCCGTCGCCCTGGATGCAGTACAATAGCATAGTCTTGGCTCACTGCAACCTCTGCCTCCTGGGTTCAAGCAATTCTGCCTCAGCCTCCCGAGTAGCTGGGATTACAGGTGCCTGCCACCACACCCAGCTGATTTTTGTATTTTTAGTAGAGACGGGGTTCTACCATGTTGGCCACGCTGGTCTCGAACTCCTGACCTCAAGTAATCCGCCCACTTCGGCCTCCCAAAGTGCTGGGATTGCAGGCATGAGCCACCAAGCCCGGCCTTGACATTACTCTTGATACATGGGTGGGCTTCATCCAGTCAGTTGAAGGCCATAAAAGCAAAAACAGAAGAAAAAAAAAAAAAACAGGATTCTGCCTCACAACTACAGCATCTGCTCCTGTTTCCTGCCTGCCCTACAGACTTCAGACACAGTCACTGTTACCAGCTCCATTTTACATAAGGAAAAAAACTGGCCGGTGCAGTAGCTCACACCTGCAATCCCAACACTTTGGGAAGCCCAGGCGGGAGGATGGCTGGAGGCCGGGAGTTCAAGACCAGCCTAGGCAAGATGGTGAAACCCATCTCTACTAAAAATCCACAAGTTAGCCAGGTGTGGTGGCTTGTGTCTGTAGTCCAGCTATAGGGAGGCTGAGGTGGGAGAACTGCTTGAGCCCAGGAGGTGAAGGTTGCAATGTGCCAAGAGGTTGGCACTGCACTCCAGCCTGGGCCACAGAGAGAGACCCTGTGTCAAAAAAAAAAAAAAAGAAAGAAAGAAAGAAAGAAAAAAAAAACTAAGGCACACAAAAGGTCCTTGGCCAAGTTCACCCGGCCCCTCCAGTCCCTGCCTACATCTCCAGTCCCCTCAGCCACCCACAACCCCAGCATGCCTTTCTTCATGCCTACGTGACTTTGCACATGCCATTCCATCCTACTAAAAAGCTCTTCCCTTCAGCTTGCTCTGACAAACTGCTACTCATCTGTCAAAGCCCTAGCTCCCATGTCCCCTCTCTCCACCCCAGCCCTGGAGGGATGGAGGCAGCGCGTCACACAGTAAGCGCCTCATCCGTGTTTGTATGTATTACTATAATACCTCCTCCCGGGAGAGCCGTGTCGGGCTGGGCACCCCTCATTCCAGTGACCTGGGCGGCTTCCTGGAGGAGGCTGCCGTACGTACCTCATCAGCAGCAGCGGCAGGCGTGTGCAGCTGGTGCAGCCGGAGCCAGGTGGCTTTGTACTTGTCCAGTTTCTGGCCTTTGTACTTGACAGAGGCCCAGCCGCAGCCCGACTTCTTGGCAGGGTTCACCAGCTTCTTGCAGTGGGTTGCCCAGGCGCTGGGTGAGTTGAAGACCTGCCCCGTCTCCTGCCACATGATCCTTCCGTCTGGCTGCAGGTCCCCCAGGAACTTCTTCCCCTGCAGCCACAGTCGGCTGGCTGGGGCCGGGACCAGCACCCAGCACGCCCTCTCTCCCGGGCGTCCTCCCCAGTCCCACGCTCCCTGGGGCATCCACTTGCAGGGCTTCCAGAAACACCTCCCAGGCTGGCTTCAGGGTCCCCTCAGCGCCTGGGAGTCCATCCTACACACCTCATCAGCCTGCACGAAGCTGCCCCGTAGAAATCTGCACCCCGGCCGCCATTACCAAGAACCCCCTAAGATCAGGGACAGGGTCTGGCAGTTCTGATCACTGCTGTGTCTCTGGGACATGACACTCAGCAGTTGCTCAATTCAGAAACTCCCATTCACAACGTGAACAATGTGTTCCTATTCACAAACTGACAATAAAGACAACAGTAATAGTAATAATACAGGGCCAGGCGTGGTAGCTCACGCCTGTAATCCCAGAACTTTGGGAGGCCGAGGTGGGTGGATGACCTGACCTAAGGAGTTCGAGACTGGCCAACATGGTGAAACGCCATCTCTACTAAGAATAAAAAAATTAGGCCGGGCGCGGTGGCTCAAGCCTGTAATCCCAGCACTTTGGGAGGCCGAGGCGGGTGGATCCCGAGGTCAAGAGATCGAGACCATCCTGGTCAACATTGTGAAACCCCGTCTCTACTAATACAAAAAATTAGCTGGGCATGGTGGCGCGTGCCTGTAATCACAGCTACTCAGGAGGCTGAGGCAGGAGAATTGCCTGAACCCAGGAGGCGGAGGTTGCGGTGAGCCGAGATCGCGCCATTGCACTCCAGCCTGGGTAACAAGAGCGAAACTCCGTCTCAAAAAAAAAAAAAAAATTAGCTGGACTTGGTGGCAGGTGCCTGTAATCCCAGGTACTCAGGAGGCTGAGGCAGGGGAATCTGTTGAACCTGGGAGGTGGAGGTTGCAATGAGCTGAGATTGCCCCATTGCACTCCAGCCTGCGCAAAAGAGCAAGACTGTCTCTCAAAAAAAAAAAAAAAAAAAAAAGGCCAGGTGCAGTGGCCTACGCCTGCAATCCCAGCAGTTTGGGAGGCCCAGGCAGGTGGACAACGACGTCAGGAATTCAAGACCAGCCTGGCCAATACGGTGAAATGCCGTCTCTACTAAAAATACGAAAACAAATTAGCTGGGCATGGTGGCGCACACCTGTAGTCGTCCCAGCTACTTGGGAGGCTGAGGCAGAAGAATCACTTGAACCTGGGAGGCAGAGACTGCATTGAGCCGAGATCGCACCACTACACTCCAGCCTGGGCGGCAGAGCTAGCCTCCATCTCAAAAAAAAAAAAAAAGTAATACCAACCACAGATAGAGTTCTTACCATGTGGCAGGCACCTGGTGAGGGCTTCATTCATTTAACCCTCCCCTAATCTTCTCATGGAGGGGAAATATTCCATTTTCCAGTGGCGAAACTATAGGAAGGCCGCGGTGTTGCCCATCTGACCCTGCGTGGGTGGCGGCTCCTCTGAGCCTCAGTTTCTCCTTTGCAGGATGGAGTGCTTGGTGACCTATGTCCTCCCCATCAGTAGGACCCATCTGTGCCTCAGATTTCTCTGTCCACACGGGGCTTGTCCAGCAACAAGAGCTTCAAGCCTCAGTTTCCCCTCCCTACACCTGGCTTCCCCATCAAGGGACCTTCGAGCCTCAGTTTACTCTCCCCACACCTAGTTCCTCCCTCAGCGAGGGAGCTCCAGGCCTCAGATTCTCCTCCCCACACCTGAGTCGTTCCTCAGCAAGGGAGCTCTGGGCCTCAGTCTCCCCTCCCCACATGGGCTTGTCCTGCAGCAAGGGAGCTCTGGGCCTCAGTTTCCCCTTCCCACACCGGGACTCGTCCCTCAGCAAGGGAGCTCCAAGCCTCAGTTTCCCCTCCCCACACTGGGGTTTATCCTGCAGCAAGGGAGCACCGGGCCTCAGTTTTCCCTTCCTGCCCGAGCCGCGACGGGACGAGGGAAGCGGGGTGCTCACCAGATAGTAGATGGACAGCACCCCGGCGCCAGGCTCCAGCAGCGCGTCTTTGAGGAGCACCCGCAGCGTGACCGCGCGCCTGGTGAGCGCGCCCCCCGGCCCGCCGCAGCCCCCCGCCCCGGCCCCACCGCCGCCGCCTCCTCCGCTGCCGCTGCTGCCGCCACCGCCACTGCGGCCGCCGCCCGCTCCCGCATTCGGCTGCTCGGGGTCCTCGGCCTCCGCCTCGTCCTCGTCCTCCTGCGGCGCCTCCTCGCCCGCGCCGCCCGCCGGGGACAGCTGCTCCGGAGCTGCGGGCAACGAGAAGCTGCAGAGAGGCCGCGCGTCCCCCGCCGCGGAAGCCGAACGCCCCGCGCCTCCGCCCCGCAGGGCCCGCCGTACCTGCCATGGCCGCGCCTCCCCGCGCCCGGAGCCGCCGCCTGCGGCTTCCCGGCACGTGACGCGGCCCCGCCCCGGGGAGGGAGGAGGCGCCCCAGCCATTGGCCGCCGCCGGGGTCGGGGGAGTGGCTCGGTGCGCTGGGGTGGGCGGGGAAACTGAGGCCTCGGGGCTGCCCACGCGGGAGAGACTGGGAACTCAGCCTTCCCGGAACATTCGGGAAACTGAGGCCTGACGCTCCGCTCCATGGGATGAGGTGGTGACCGGGAGCTCATTGGTGCCAGTGGGGAAACAGGCCTCGCTGTCCAGGGATAGCGGTTGCAAGGTGGAAGCCTGGGGCGGGTGCGCGAATGGCTCAGCCTGCTGCAGGGAGAGGAGAAGCTGAGGCTTGCGCCCACCGCGGTTAAGGACCTCAGGCCTCGGCCTTTGGGATCAGGAGAGAAACTGTGGTCAGGGCGGACAATGCAGACTCCAATAGGGAACAGCCTCGCGCAGACACAGGTGAAGCCAAAGCGCCCAAGCCGGCGTCAGTCTCTAAAGGATTAACTCTCACCCTCCCGTGCGGCCCTCGACTGATTCCATGATTGGACCGTAGCGGAGACCGCCAGCCAATGATAAGAGCCCATTTATTTCACCCTCAACCAATCGGTAGCAAGCTGCTGGATTTCCCGCGCCAGCCAATCCGTATTAACTATCTGATTACACCAACGGGGATTTGACCAATGGACAGACGTCCACACAGACCAATCAGACGAAAGCTTTAGTTCTGAGCTCAAACAATCAGAGGCAGGGACTGGACTCAACCGGCCAATCAGCTCCGGGTATAAGGCCAGCCGAGTCCGGCCTTCCATAATCTTGGGCGGAGCAGGTGTCAGGGCCGGGCAGGTTGCGCGCCCCATCAGTGCAGTCCCGGCCTTTGTCCCGGACCCTGTACCGGGACCTTCGTCCCCGAGCCCGGGCGCTGGGATATCCCCCCCACCCTGGCACGGCTGAAAGTCCGGGATGGGGACTTCCTAAAGCTACGGGGCACCGTGGGATGGGTTCAAATGGGGGTGGTTTTGCCCAGACCCCCAGTCGGGAAGTGGGGACAGGGCAGTAGGGATGCGGGGGAGGCTCTCCAGGGCTCTAGGGAATGTCCTCAAGAAGAAGACTTGACAGAGAGCAAAGGCTGGGTACATGTGACCTATTGTTATTATTATTATTGTGCAGTCCAGGCACCCTGTAAGGGCCCCACCTGACTGTCCAGCACGGGCATCCCCAAGGCTCCCAACTCGCATAGCCCAAACCGGCCTCGGTTTATTTCCCCAAGTCCTTACACGCTTCCTCCTTGGCTGTTTTCTGTTCCCTGCCTTCCAAAACCCTGAGCCACACCTCCAGCCTCTTGCAGCTGAATCCTGGCCATCCCAATGGGTCTCAGGCCTCGAAACTGATGCCCCATCCTGTTTATCTTACACCGTTACCCCAGAGGGCTCTTTCTAATATGCACCTATTACCACCTCCCTCCCATATTATTATTATTTCTCTTTTTTTGCGGGAGGGACTAGGGTCTCTCTCTGTCACCAGGCTGGAGTGCAGTGGCACGACCTCGGCTCACTGCATCCTCCACCTCCGGGGTTCAAGCAATTCTGCCTCAGCCTCCCGAGTAGCTGGGACTAGAGGCGCACGCCACCACGCCCAGCTAATTTTTTTGTATTTTTAGTAGAGTCGGGATTTCACCATGTTGGCTAGGATGGTCTCGATCTCCTGACCTCGTGATCCGCCTGCCTCGTCCTCCCAAAGTGCTAGGATTATAGGCCTGAGCAATTTTTGTATTTTTAATAGAGATGGGGTTTCACAGTGTAGAGCAGGCTGGTCTCAAACTCCCGACGTCAGGTGACCCACCAGCCTTGGCCTCCCAAAGTGCTGGGATTACAGGCGTGAGCCACCGCGCCCGGCCTATTTTCTTTTATTTTCGAGACAGGGCCTCGCTCTGTCTCCCAGGCTGGAGTGCATTGGTGCAAACATGGCTCACTGCAGCCTTGGCCTCTAGGACTCAAATGATTCTCTTGCCTCAGCCTCCAGAGTAGCTGAGACAACAGGCATGCACCACCATGCCTAGCTCATTTTTAATGTTTTTGTAAGACAATAGGCTCTCGCTATGTGGCCCAGGCTGGTCTCCAAGTCCTGGCCTTAAGCAGTCTTCCCATTTGGGCTCCCAAAGGGTTTGGATTAAAGGCATTAGCCACTGCACCTGCCCTCCTCCCATGCTCTAAATCCTTCTGTGGCTCCACATTGCCTTTGACAAATAAAATGAAAACTGACCACCCTGGCTGGGCATGGTGGCTCACACCTGTAATCTCAGCACTTTGGGAGGCCAAGGCGGGTGGATTACTTGAGGTCAGGAGTTTGAGACCAGCCTGGCCAACACAGTGAAACTTTGGTTTTTTTGTTTTTTTTTTTGAGATGGAGTCTCCCTCTGTTGCCGGGCTGGAGTGCAGTGGTGAGGATCTCGGCTCACTGCAACCTCCACCTCCTAGGTTCAGGCTATTCCCCTGCCTTAGCCTCCCTAGCAGCTGGGACTACAGGCGTGTGCCCCTATGCCCAGCTAATTTTTTTTTTTTTTTTTTTTTTTTTTTTGTATTTTTTAGTAGAGACGGGATTTCACTATGTTGGCAATGATGGTCTCAATCTCCTGACCTCGTGATCCGCCCACCTTGGCCTCCCAAAGTGTTGGGATTATAGGCGTGAGCCACCGCGCCCAGCTGAAACTCCATTTCTACTAAAAAACACGAAAATTAGCTGGGAGTGATGCCGGGCACCTGTAATCCCAGCTAAAAAGGAGCGAAACCCTGCCTGAAAACAAAAGCTAACTGCTCTGACCTTGCTTAGTACGGCTGATACTCTCAGCTTCATCGGGCAGCTCCGTGGACGAACACGTCGTCCAGAGTCCCACGGCCCTTCTGTGGTTTCTAAAACACCTGTTCTGCTGTGTGTACAAAACCCAGGCAGTCCAGCCCTGGTAAATTAAGGAAATTGACCTTGTAATATTAAAACTCCCAAAAATGCAATCTCCAAGCCCAGATGGTTTCACTAAGGAATTCTGCCAAAGGTTCAAAGAAGAATTAACACCAATTTCACAAAATCTCTTCCAGAAAATGGAAGAGGTCACTTCCCAGTTCATTATATGGAACTATGACCCTGATACCCAAAACCAGATAAAAACGGTAGAAAGCAAGCAGGCTCCACCCACATCCCTCATGAATACATGCAAAAATCCTTAACAAAATATTAGAAAATACAACTCAGCAATACAGCAAAGGAATTACACACCGTAACAAGTGGGTTTACTCCAGGGACACAGGACTGGTTCAGTATTCCAAAATTAATCGATTGTCCGCCGTATTTAACAGGCTGTAGTAGGCAAAATAATGGTCCCCTAAAGATATCCACACCCCAATCCTCAAAATCTGTGAATATATTAGGATACATGGCAAAGAGGTTTGAAGATCGAAGATGGACGCCAGGCACAGTGGCACACACCCGTAACCCCAGCATTTTGGGAGGTCCAGACTGGAGGATCACTTGAGCCCAAGAGTTCAAGACCAGCCTGGGCAACATAGCAAGAACCTGTGTCTACTAAGTGATAAATTAGCCGGGCATGGTGGCATGCAGCGGTCATGCCACCTACTCTGGAGGCTGAGGCTGGAAGATCGCTTGAGCCTGGGAGGTCGAGGCTACAGAGACTCACGATCGCCCCACTGTACTCCAGCCTGGGCAACATAGTGAAAACTCATCCTGAAAAAAGTAAAATAAGGGCCGGGCGCGGTGGCTCACCCCTGTAATCCCAGCACTTTGGGAAGACGAGGTGGGTGGATCACAACGTCAGGAGATCGAGACCTTCCTCACCCAATATGATGAAACCCTGTCTCTACTAAAAATACAAAAATTAGCAGGGCATGGTGGCGCGTGCCTGTAGTCCCAGCTACTCGGGAGGCTGAGGCAGGAGAATTGCTTGAACCTGGGAGGCAGAGGTTGCAGTGAGCCGAGATCACACCACTGCGCTCCAGCCTGGGTGACAGAGTGAGACTCCATCTCAAAACAAACAAACAAACATAAAAATAAAATAATAAATAAATAAACGAAGAGAAAGACCATGTCCCTGTCTTTGCAGATACAGCCAATATTATTCTCCCATTCGGGCAGCCTCATACTTTCTCTCTGTTCTCAGTTCCATGCCGGAGAGGCCGGGATTTCCCTAGGATCACTGGACCTGCCTGGTTCAGCCTCCGCCCAGCCCTGGCAGGGGAGGGAGTTGACGGGCAGACAGAGGAGGGGAAACTCCCCTGGAACCTGTTTCTCAGCTTCCCGGCCCAGCTGGGACACCCACTGCAAGGAGAGGCCAGGAGGAAGACCCTGGTCCCGACATGGCCTCTGCCCTGAGGCCACCCCGGGTCCCCAGACCCAAGGGTGTCCTGCCTTCACACTACTATGAGAGCTTTCTAGAGAAGAAGGCGCCCTGTGACCGGGTAAGGTAGGGTAGGGGACTGGCCCTGCTGGGCCACTGCGGGCAGTTGCAATACCTCTCTGAGCCCCAGTCTCCCCACTTGCCAAGGGGGGCGGGGTGGGTGCCGGATGGGGCAGGGCACGTGCTGTGGGCTGGGGAGGATTCTGGCCATCTGTCGATCTGCGCGTGTCTCTATCTGTCTCCGTGGGTCTTCGGATTTGGTTTCTTTTTCTCTTCCTCTCTCCCTGGCCCGGTCTGTCTCAGTCTTTCTCTCTCTCTCTGTCTCAAGCTTTGCTTTTGTCTCTGGATCACTCTCTTGAACACAAACAAGACCAGGGACTTCCTCCAGGAAACGGGGAGCCCTCTGACTCCCCAGCTTCCTCCCCCTCCCAGCCCAGAACAAACTCCGTGAACCTCAGCGGCTGGGGTCAACGCCAGGACAGGTGACAAGTGAGGACAGTAAGAACTGGTGGGGGCCACATTCCACAGGACAGATAGTGGCCATGGAAAATGCGCATGTGTGTGTGTGTGTGTGTGTGTTTATGTCTTCCTCAGAATGAAGTCCCAGCCCCTCCATTCCTCCTAAGGCCCCATCTTTCCCTCCCCATGCCCCAAATTCATTTTCTTTCCTTCTTTCCTTTAGAGACAGAGTTGCTCTGTCAGCCAGGCTGGAGTGCAATGGCACGATCATGTCTTACTGTAGCCTCAAACCCCTGGGCTCAAGTGATCCTCCCACCCCAGCCTCCTGAGTAGCTGGCACTACAAGTGTGGCCACCTTTCCTTGCTAATTTTTAATTAATTTATTTTATTTTATTTTTGCGACACAGTCTCGCTCTGTTGCCCAGGCTGGAGTGCAATGGCACGCTCTCTGCTGACTGCAACCTCAACATCCCAAGTTCAAGAGATTCTTGTGCCTCAGTCTCCCGAGTAGCTGAGATTACAGACACCAGTCATCATGCCCTGATAATTTTTGTATTTTTAGTAGAGACGGCATTTCACCATGTTGGCCAGGCCGGTCTCGAACTCCTGACCTCAGGCAATCCGCCCACCTTAGCCTCCCAAAGTGTTGGGATTATAGGAGTGAGCCACCACACCTGGCCTAATTTTTTTTTTGTAGAGATGACGGTCTGGCTATGTTGCCCAGGCTGGTCTTGAACTACTGGCCTCAAGCGATCCTCCTGCCTCAGCCTCCCAAAGTGCTGGTATTAGAGAAGTGAGCTACTGCACCTGCCTCATTTTCTGATACAGACCAACACAAACACCCCCAGCTCCTCCCTGCCCATGCCCTGCCTCTGCCCTGAGCTTCCCTTACCTATAGTGGAGTGAACTTTCCTTCTACCTCCATGCGTCCAAATCCTCCCCAACCAACAAGTCCTCTGGAGGCGCTAGATCGTTGTGGTTAGGAAAGATCACGGGGCTGGGAGCGGTGGCTCACGCCTGTAATTCAACACTTTGGGAGGCCGAGGCCGGCAAATCACTTCAGGTCAGGAATTCTAGACCTGCTTGGCCAACATGGTGAAACCCTGTCTCTACTAAAAATACAAAAATTAGGCCAGGCGTGGTGGCTCATGCCTATAATCCCAGCCCTTGGGAGGCCGAGGTGGGTGGATCACTTGAGGTCAGGGGTTCAGGACCAGCTGGCCAAAAGGGTGAAATCCTGTTCCTACTAAAAATACAGTAATTAGCCCAGCGTGGTGGCGGGCGCCTGTAGTCCTAGCTACTTGGGAGGCTGAGGCAGGAGAATCACTTGAACTTGGGAGGTGTAGGTTGCAGTGAGCCAAGATTGCGCCACCGCACTCCAGCCTGGGCGACAGAGTGAGACTCTGTCTCAAGACAAAAATAAACAAATAAATATAGAAAATAAAAATAAAGGCCGGGCGCGGTGGCTCAAGCCTGTAATCCCAGCACTTTGGGAGGCCGAGGCGGGTGGATCACGAGGTCAAGAGATCGAGACCATCCTGGTCAACATGGTGAAACCCCGTCTCTACTAATACAAAAAATTAGCTGGGCACGGTGGCGCGTGTCTGTAATCCCAGCTACTCAGGAGGCTGAGGCAGGAGAATTGCCTGAACCCAGGAGGCGGAGGTTGCGGTGAGCCGAGATCGCGCCATTGCACTCCAGCCTGGGTATCAAGAGCGAAACTACGTCTCAAAAAAAAAAAAGAAAAATAAAATAAAATAAAAATAAAAATAGGGCCAGGCGCGGTAGCTCAAGCCTATAATCCCAGCACTTTGGGAGGCCGAGGTGAGCGGATCACGAGGTCAAGAGACCGAGACCATCCTGGCCCACATGGTGAAATCCCGTCTCTACTAAAAATACAAAAATTAAATAAATATAAATATAAATATTGGCTGGGTGTGGTGGTGAGCACCTGTAATCTCAGCTACTCAGGAGGCAGAGGCAAAAGAATCACTTGAACCCAGGAGGAGGAGGTTGCAGAGAGCTGAGATGGTGCCACTGCACTCCAGTCTGGGCGACAGAGCAAGACTATCTCCCCCGCCAAAAAAAAAAAAAAAAGAGAAGATCATGAGTCCGAATCCAGAAGACCCAGGTTCTAATCCCAGCTCCACACTTTCTTTACTCCCAGGCCTTATGCAAGTGACTTAATCTTTGAGCCTCAGCTTTCTGTCTTATGAAATAGGGGAGATAGGGCTGTAGTCCCAGCTCACATGCTGACGACTTGACTCAGCGCAGGCCTGGGTGCTTCCCATGTAGAAACTCACCTAATGCTCACGAGATCCTCCAAAGTTGGTACCATTATCATCGCCATTTTACAGCTGGGGAAACTGAGACAAAGATAGCTCAAACAACTTGCCCAACAGCACATCGTGGGCACATGACGAAGCAATATGGTAACTGGTAATCCGGTGTTTAATCCTGTACTGCTCTAGTCCCAGTGCCTGCAGCAGGGCTGGCACGAAGGAGGCCTTCAGTAAATGTTAGGTACATGCATGTGTGTATCTGCGTGTGTGTCTACCGATGGAAAGACGGATGGGTAGATGGGGGGATGAATGGGGGATGGGCAGAGGCTTGGTGAATGGATAGATGTGGGCTGGATGGTGGCTGAGAGGATGTGTGGGTGGATGGATGAGTGCATACACAAGTGGGTGGATGGATGGATGGATGGATGGATGATTGGGCACATGGATGGGTAGATGGATGATGGATGGATGGATGGATGAGTGTAAGGATGGATGAGGGATGGATAGATGAGTGGCTGGGTGGATGAATGGATGGGTAGATGGTGGATGAGTGGGCAGATAGATGGATGGACAGATGATGGAAGGATGGATGGATGAGTGGATGAATGGGTGGGTGGACAAATGGATGAGTGGATAGATGGATGACTGGATGGATGGTGGGTGATGAATGGATGGATGATGGATAAATGATGGATGGATGGGGGGTGATGGATGGATGGATGAGTGGGTGGATGGCGGGTAGATGGTTAGATGAATGGATGGGTGAATGGTAGGTGGATGGATGCATGGGTGGATAATGGATGGACAGATGATGGAGGGATGGACAGATGAGTGGATGGATGGGTGGGTGGACAAATGGATGAGTGAATGTATGAATGACTGGATGGATGGTGGGTGATGTATGGATGGATGAATGAGTGGATGAATGGATGATGGATGAATGATGGATGGGGGTGGACAAATGGATGAGTGAATGTATGGATGACTGGATGGATGGAGGGTGATGGATGGATGGATGAGTGGATAGATGGCAGGTAGATGGTTAGATGAATGGATGGGTGAATGGTAGGTAGATGGATGCATGGGTGAATAATGGATGGATAGATGATGGAGGGATGGAGAGATGAATGATGGATGGATTGGGGTGATGGATGGATGGATGACTGGGTGGATGGTGGGTAGATGGATACATGGGTGGATAATGGATAGACAGATGATGGAGGGATGGATAGATGAATGGATGGATGATGGACGGATGACGGATGGTGGGTAATGGATGGATGGATGAATGAGTGGATGGATGGATGATGAATGGATGGATAACGGATGGATGGGTGTGATGGATGGATGGATGAGTGGGTGGATGGTGGGTAGATGGATAGATGAATGGATGAATGGATGTGTGAATGGTAGGTGGATGAATGGGTGGGTAGATGGATGGATAACTGGATGATGGGTGTGTGGATGGGTGGGTGGTTAGATGGATGGTGGGTGGATGATAACATAGATGGCTATGGGTAGCTGGATGATGGAAGATGGATGGGACATCATTAAACCAGTTAGTTCAACTTACCCCTGGAACCCCCATCTCCATAGACTGGGGGAGCTGCTCGGGGTCCCAAATCACATCAAGGTTCCATTTGGTCCTTTCTCAGAGGAAAACAGATACCCAGAAGCTGGGCCGTCTCAGGGAGGGTCTTCCTGAGAAGCCAACATTTGATCAGAAATGCAAGGCAGGAGGTGACGAAGATCTAGGGGCAGAGTGGGTTAGAGAGCACAGCCAGTGCAAAGGTCCTGAGGCAGGATGAGTACATGAGAGGCCCTGAAGCACAGCCAGTGCAAAGGTCCTGAGGCAGGATGAGTACGTGAGAGGCCCTCAGCTTTGCCCCTCACCTCCTCTTTCTGCACTTCTGGTCCCCAGGATTACAAGAAGTTCTGGGCAGGCCTCCAGGGTCTCACCATTTATTTCTACAACAGCAACCGGGACTTCCAGGTAAGGATGGGAATGGAGGCTCCAGAGCTGGCCTTCCCTTGACCCCAGAGACCAAGCAGGCAATGTTGATGGTGAGGCCAAGGCGGCTGCTACATCATCCGGGGGCCTGGAGGCCAAAGAACTGGAGCCAGACCCTTGCTTCTGTGCCCTCAGCACGTGGAGAAGCTAAACCTGGGAGCATTTGAGAAACTCACAGACGAGATTCCCTGGGGAAGCTCACGTGACCCTGGCACCCACTTCTGCCTGGTTCTCCGGAATCAGGAGATCAAGTTCAAGGTAGGTTCCTTGGTGGAGGGGTGGGGAGAGGAGGTGCTGGCAGAAGATGCTTAAATGCTCCCCCTCCATTGTGCCAACCACGCAGGGGCAGGTAGCACAGGGCCCTGTGGGTCCCGGGTAAGACTTAGGTCTTGACCCCAAAGGAGCTGGGTGCTACGGGAGGGTTTATTTTATTTCAATTATTATTCTTGTTTTTGGAGAGGGAGTCTCACTCTGTTGCCGAGGCTGGAGTGCAGTGGTACAATCTCGGCTCCCTGCAACCTCTGCCTCCTGGGTTCAAGCGATTCTCCTGCCTCAGCCTCTCGAGTAGCTGGGATTACAAAAAATACAAAAAATTAGCTGGGCATGGTGGCGCGTGCCTGTAATCCCAGCTACTCAGGAGGCTGAGGCAGGAGAATTGCCTGAACCCAGGAGGCAGAGGTTGCGGTGAGCCGAGATCGCGCCATTGCACTCCAGCCTGGGTAACAAGAGCGAAACTCCGTCTCAAAAAAAAAAGAAAGAAAATAGCCCTTTTAAGTGCCCCAGTTCCATTTCATAGATGAGGAGACTGAGGCTCAGTGACATGATTCTTTTCTTTCTTTTGTTCCACAGGTAGAAACCTTGGAGTGTCGAGAGATGTGGAAGGGCTTCATCTTGACAGTGGTGGAGGTAAGAGCAGCGGCTTTCTGCGCCCTCTCTCCCGTTCTCTTTTTACCATCCTTCACTCTCCAAACAATCCCAGTTTCGCCATTTTGACCAGACTGGTCTCAAACTCCTGACCTCAAGTGATCCGCCTGCCTGGGATCCCAAGATGCTGGGATTACAGGTGTGAGCCACAGTGACCAGTCGTATTTCTTATTTTATTATTATTTTTTTTGAGACAGGGTCTTGCTCTGTTGACCAGGCTGGAGTGCAGTGGTATGATCATAGCTCACTGCAGCCTCCAGCAACGAGGCTCAAGCAGTCCTCCTGCTTCAGCCTCCCAAGTAGATGGGACTACAGGCACAGGTCACCACATCTGACTAATTTTTAAAATTTTTTGTAGAGCAAGGGCCGGGTGCGGTGGCTCACACCTGTAATCCCAGCACTTTGGGAGGCCGAGGTGGGTGGATCACCTGAGGTCAGAAGTTCAAGACCAGCCTGACCAACATGGAGAAACCCCATCTGTACTAAAAATACAAAATTAGTTGGGCGTGGTGGCACATGCCTGTAATTCCAGCTACTCGGGAGACTGAGGAAAGAGAATCACTTGAACCCGGTAGGCGGGGGTTGCGGTGAGCCGAGATCGCGCCATTGCACTTCAGCCTGGGCAAGGAAAGCAAAACTCTGTTTAAAAAAAAAAAATTTTTTTTTGTAGAGCAGGGCTCACTATGCTGCCCAGGCTCGTCTCCCAACTCCTGCACCCAAGCCATCCACCCACCTCAGCCTCCAAAAGTGCTGGGATTACAGGCGTCTGATTTCCCTGTTTCTTGGCTTGCCCTGGCAGCCATTGAGTTTGAGACCTGCCTGGCCCCTGGAGACTTTTGTTTGAAACCCTAGATTCCAGCATCTACTCTCACGCAACCCCTCTGCACCCTCTGGAAGACCTCTTTGCCTCCGAAGGTGTCAGTTTATGGCTCTGAGCTCTGGCCTCAGTTTGTCACTGTGTGACTTGGGCACAGCCGTCCATTCACGGCCAGCTGGGTGTGGTCACTGTCCCTTGATCACCCGCCCCTCAGCTCCGTGTCCCGTCCAACCTGACCCTGCTTCCTGGACACCTATACATGATGGCTGAAGTCTTGGCTAAAGAGGAGGCACGCCGTGCACTGGAGACACCCTCGTGAGTGCCCTGCCAGTCCCGAGGGTCTGCAGGATGGGGCAGGAGGTGGGTGTGCGGCTGAGGGTGGGCGGTGAACTGGGTCTTGGATTTTGCATGAGGACTGCATTAGGGTAAGGCCCATGCTGGGAGGTGGGGGAGGGTCTCCAGGAGGGGGTTTAGGGACCTAGAGGACTGAATGTGTCTTCAGAGGAGGGGCTAGGCCTGAGGAGTGGGGGCAGGATGAGGGGAGGTCAGTCTTGGTGTCTAGAAGGTGGGGCTGCGGCTCTGGGGAGGGGTTATTTGCCGGAGGGCGTAGCCAGGACCCCAGAGGCGGGACCTGGATGAGGGGCGGAGCATCGTCTTTGTGGGCGGTTCTTCGTGATTTGGGAGGCAGACAGGGCCTCCAGGGAAGGCTCCAAGTGCCTACAAGGTACGGCTTGGTCTCCCTGGCCTGGGTCTGTGCCTTGGGGATGGGGCTGTATCTCCGGGGACAGAATTAGGAGCCTGGCTGTCCACGGTGGCTAGCTCCTGTCATCTCAGCGCCTTGGGAGGTCGAGAAGGGAAGACTGCTTGGGCCCAATTCAAAAGCAAACAGGGGCAACATAGCGAGCCCCCGTCTCTTTAAAAAAAAAAAAAAAAAAAAAAAACTCGGCCAGTCCCAGTGGCTCACGCCTGTAATTCCAGCACTTTGGGAGGCCGAGGCGGGCGGATCACCTGAGATCGGGAGTTCGAGACCAGCCTGATCAACATGGTGAAACCCCATCTCAACTTAAAATTAAAAAATTAGCCGGGTGTGGTGGTGCATGCTTGTAATCCCAACTACTCGGGAGACTGAGGCAGGAGACTCGCTCGAACCCGGGAGACGGAGGTTGCAGTGAGTCGAGATCGTCCTATTGCACTCCAGCCTGGGCAACAGGAGCGAAACTCTGTCTCAAAAAAAGAAACAAAACAAAACAGAAAAACACAGAAAGGCAGGACTGGGTCTGGAGCGCAGGGCAGGGTCTCCTGGGCCTAGGAGAAGGGGATGGAGATGGGGCTGGGTCTCCGAGGAGGCGGGGTTTACGTGCGGAAGAGCGGACCTGGTCTCCGGGGTCACGAGTGGCTGACGCGGCCCGCCACAGGTGCTTCCTGAAGGTGAGCCGGCTGGAGGCGCAACTGCTCCTAGAGCGCTATCCCGAGTGCGGAAACCTGCTGCTGCGGCCCAGCGGGGACGGCGCGGACGGCGTGTCGGTCACCACGCGACAGATGCACAATGGGTACGCATGCGCATCTCGGGAACCCTGGGTGGGAGGAGGGTGGGCGCGGGGGTGTGGTCAGAAGCAGGGGCGGAGCTCGACCTGCACTAGTGGATAGGCCTGCAGCGGAGCCTGAACTTAGAGAGGAGATTGGGGGCGGAGTCAGAGCTGAGCGGGGCAGGCTGGGGGCGGAGTCAGAGCTGAGCTGGGCGGGCTGGGGGCGGAGTCAGCTGTGCAGCTGTGCTGGGCGAGCTGGGGATGGAGTCAGCTGAGCAGAGGGGACTGGGGGGCGGAGTCAGAGCTGAGCGGGGGAGACTGGGGGCGGAGTCAGAGCTCAACTGGGCGGGTTGGGGTCGGAGTCAGCTGTGCAGCTATGATGGGCGAGCTGGGGATGGAGTCAGCTGAGCGGAGGGGACTAGGGGTGGAGCCAGAGCTGAGCTGAGCGGGTTGGGGGCGGAGTCAGCTGAGCGGAGGAGACTGGGGGCGGAGTCAGAGCTGAGCGTGGAGGCTGGAGGCGTAGTCAGAGCTCAGCTGGGCGGGTTGAGGACGGACCAGAGCTGAGCACTGGAGACTTGGGGCAGAGTCAGAGCTGGACAAGGCGGGCTGGGGGCGGGATCAGAGCTCCGGGGTTGTGGGATCCTGAGGTTGGCCCTGTCCCAGGTACGGGGTCAATGCCTAGGGGCGAAGGGAGAGCCCAGGCAGGGCTGCAGACCCCTCTGCAGGAGCAGCCAGGTTAGGAGGGTTAGGAGCTGGGACAACCTGTAGGTAGACTCAAATCCCTCGGTAAGGTCGGCTCCTCCAGAACTTAAGGTAGACAGGGGCCGGGTTTGGGCCTCTGGAGGGGATGAAGTCAGATCCAGGGGTGGGAATGGGCCCTTTGAATAGAGTCAGGATCTATGGGTAAAGTCATGGCCGTGACCCTTTGAAAGTTGAGTAGGGCTGTGGAGGCTGAGCCACGCTGGGGACGGAGTCAAATTTTCAATCCCAGTCCAAGGTTAGGCAAGGCAATGTGTAAAGTGGAGTCGGGGCCTGGGGATGGAGCCATTGCAGGGGGCGGGGCCTTACCCGGGGCGGAGTCTTTAGGGCCTGGTTCTCCCTGGGCGCGGTGCCAAAATTAGGGGCTGGACTTTTCTGAAGTGGTGTCAGTCTGGCCTGGTCTCCCTGGAGGCGGTGCCAAGACCAGGGGTGGGGTCTTCTGTGGGAGCAGAGCTGGGAACGGGCAGTCAGTACTCCGGGAGGATAGAGGGGCTTAGGTCCTCGATGGGGTGGAGCCAGTCAGGGGCGGGGCCTTCTCTGGGGGCAGAGCCAGTCTGGACCCGTTTCTATTGGGGGCGGAGCCTGGGGTCGGGGCGGGCCTTCCCGGGGGTGGGGGACGATATGGGAGCCTGGGCTGAGCGCCTCACTCACTCTCTGCTTGCGCAGGACGCACGTGGTCCGGCATTATAAGGTGAAGCGGGAGGGAACCAAGTACGTGATCGACGTGGAAGAGCCGGTGAGCGTCGGGCCGGAGTCCCCAGAAGTGCTTTTGTGGGGTCTGCGCCCCTTCTCCAGCAGCCTGACCGCTCTTGTACTATTCGCCCCCAGTTCTCTTGTACTTCCCTGGACGCCGTGGTCAACTATTTCGTGTCGCACACCAAAAAGGCGCTGGTGCCCTTCCTGTTTGACGAGGACTACGAGAAGGTGCTAGGTGGGTGCGGCTTCGGGGAGTTCCGGGGCCCAGTCCTCACCTCTCCCGCCCCCGCCCGGACGGACGAGGCCGCCCTGGCCGCCCCGCTTCTTCCAGGCCGCCCTCTCTGTTCCAGGCTACGTGGAAGCCGATAAGGAGAATGGCGAGAGTGTGTGGGTGGCGCCCTCCGCCCCGGGCCCAGGTGACGTCCCCTCCCCGCGGGCCGAGGTGGGAGGGATCGAGGACCCCACATCCAGCCACACCCCCTCAGTTTGGTGGCTGCATTGCTTGTATCTGATGTTGCTCACAAAATTGCAGGGGCAGAAATGACTCAGATCCTGCCTTCGGGGTGTGGGGGCGGGGTGGGGAGGATCCCAGCTTGTGGAGTAGGATGGTGGATCGAGCTAAACACAGACACCCTCATCCTGTAGGGTCGAATTTGCGGTGGAGGTAAAACCTGGGCTGGAGAGAGGCACCTAGAGTTTGGGAGAAGATGGGGGCAGAGAAGGGAAAGCTTCCTAGGGGAGGTCTTTGCAGACGGTCCCAAAGGATCTTCTTAGGTAGAAATGGGGATTGAAGGGACAGGGGGTGCACCTGGACAAACAGTAGCCCCCTAGAGACCAGGAATCTGGATGGGTGTTGGTAAATAAGTGGAAATCGGTCCTGTTTATGGAGTGGGAGGAGGAGGCAGAAAACACACTAGGAAGGAAAGTAGGATGGGTGGTCTGGTCTTCCCTGCACTGGGCGTATACAGGGACCCCCAAGTGCCATATCCACACACACATGCATGATCCACGAACTGTGGCCACCTGCCTAGCTAGAAGCTGGCATACACTTGTGGCAGGCATGATAGATCCACACATGGATAAATACACGTGTACCCCAATTCCAGTCATATACACACACTATATAGCACAGATATACCTGTCTCATGCTACAATTGTATGTGCACATAATGCAGACACTTCCATGCACAAGCACAAAATCAGACACGTATAGATACATGGGCATAACACTCATCTAGACAAGCACTGAAGCAGATACCTTAGTGGGCGTGCAGTCACGCACGTATACACACAGCAGGCATGTGTGCATAAACTGTGCACTTCGATTTGACTTATGCAGATTCAATTAGTGTACATGTGTATGCCACACGGAAACATACTTTTTTTTTTTGAGACAGAGTCTCGTAGAGATGGGGTTTCACCATGTTGGTCAGGCTGGTCTAGAGCTCCTGACCTTCTGATCCACCTGCCTGAGTCTCCGAAAGTGCTAGGATTACAGGCATGAGCCACCGCACCCGGCCCAGATTTTTTTTTTTTTCTTTTTTTGAGACAGAGTCTCGCTCTGTCACCTAGGCTGCAGTGCAGTGGCCCAATCTTGGCTTACTGCAACCCTTGCCTCCCAGGTTCAAGCGATTTTCCTGCCTCAGCCCGCTGAGTAGCTGGGATTACAGGCACCCTCCACCATGCCAGGCTAATTTTTATATTTTTATTAGAGATGGAGTTTCACCATATTGGCCAGGCTGGTCTTCAACCCCTGACCTCAGGTGATCCATCCACCCCAGCCCAGCAAAATGCTGAGATTGCCGGTGTCAGCCACCACGCACAGGGACACATGCCCGTCTCCAGTCATGCACACAGACCACCCCCCCCACCATGTCCCTGTATGACATGGGTCTTGACAGCTGACTAACTTTCCCCATCAGGTCCTGCACCCTGCACAAGTGGCCCCAAGCCGCCACCTCCTGCATCCGTGCCTGTGTCCAGCCAGGACAAGCTGCCCCCATTACCCCCACTGCCCCCACTACCAGACCAGGAAGAGAACTACGTGACCCCCATTGGGGATGCCCCAGCTGTTGACTACGAGAACCAAGACGGTGGGTGGGGAGCAGAGCTGCTGAGAGCCGGGGTGGGGGGCTGCGGGAACAGCTTAACAGCTGATGTGACACATTACACTTTTGTCCACGCAGTGGCTTCCTCCAGTCGGCTGCTCATCCTGAAGCCGAAGAAGTTGCCAAAGGCTCCTGCAAAGCCTCCAAAGCCACCCACTGGACCCAAGCCAGGTAGGGGTCCCCCCCAATCCCTCCCTCACCAGATGGCCAGCCAGCCTCAGCCCTTATCTTTTTTTAATTTTAATTTTTAATTTTTTAATTTTTAAAGACAGGGTTTCACCACGTTGGTCAGGCTGGTCTTGAACTTCCGACCTCAGGTGATCCGCCCGCCTCGGCCTCCAAAGTGCTTGGATTACAGGCGTGAGCCACCGCGCCCGGCCAACTCTTACCTGTCTCTGTTGCTGTTGTTGAAGACGGAGTCTCGCTCTGTTGCCCAGGCTTGAGTGCAGTGGTGAGATCTCGACTCACTGCAGTCTCCGCCTCCTGGGTTCAAGCAATTCTCCTGCCTCAGCCTCCTGAGTAGCTGGGACTACAGGTGTGTGCCACCACACCCAGCTAATTTTTGTATTTTTAATAGAGATGGGGTTTTACCATGTTGCCAGGATGGTCTCAAACTCTTAACCTCGTGATCTGCCCACCTCGGCCTCCCAAAGTGCTGGGATTACGGGCGTGAGCCACTGCGCCCAGCCATTGTTTTGTTTTGAGATGGAGTCTCACTCTGTCACCCAGGCTGGAGTGCAGTGGCGCAATACTGGCTCACTGCAACCTCCGCCTCCCAGGTTTAAGGGATTCTCCTGCCTCAGCCTCCTGAGTAGCTGGGATTACAGGCACCCGCCATCACGCCCATATAATTTTTATATTTTTAGTAGAGAAGGGGTTTCACCATGTTGCCCAGACTGGTCTCGAACTCCTGACCTCAAGTGATCACCCACTTCAGCCTCCCAAAGTGCTGGGATTACAGGCGTGAGCCACCACACCTGGCCTCATCTGTCTTCTCTTCCAGAGCCCAAAGTCGTTAATGGTGGCTTGCCCAGGAAGCTGCCAGCCAGCTTAGCCCAGCCTCTCTTCCCCACACCGGGTAAGGGGTCTGCAGGGTCTGTGCGGGGCAGGCTTCCCAGGCGCGTGACCCATGCAGTCAGGCGGGGCCCCACACTCCAGAACGCCCTGCCTTTTAAGGCTCTGCTGTCTCTGTCTTGAAATTCCTAATGCTTTCGAGCACACTGTCATGTTGCACTGTGCCCTGCAAATCCATAGCTGGTCCTGGGTGGCTGTCGGGGGCAGGGCACGGACTGGAGATTCCTAAGCCAGCTGCAGCCCCCACTCCTGAACCCCCAGGGCTGGCGGACGTGACTGCAGAGCTACAAAAGAAGCTGCAGAAGAGGCGAGCGCTGGAGCACTGATTTGGACATGCTGGGGACCAGTGGGTCAGTCCCAGGGCACAGCTCAGTGACCAGATTGTTTCTCCCAGGATTAAAACTCTGACCCCAGGACCTATGTGTCTGGCTTGGCTTGGGGGAGTACGGGACGAGGGGTCCGTTGGATGTCTGCCTATGGATGGCCCCATTCACTCCCAATGACCCTTAGTGCAGTGAAACCTACCACCATATCCTGGGAGAAAAACCCATTTTACAGCTGGGAAGGCTGAGGTCCCAGTGCCACACACCAGAGAGGACCACCCAGGCCCAAAGAACCAGCACCGCGGCCTGGCCTGGCCAGTGTTTGACCTTTATTAAGAGGGGAGGAGGGGAGGAGGGCCCGCCAGGGTGCCCACTCCCTCTTGGTGACCCCCCCATCAGGAGTTAAGGCTCCAAGCAGCAAGTGACAGAGGAGGGGGCCTGGCTCCAGCAGCCGGGGCCTGGCAGCGGACCCCCCAAAAACACCCCGGCCGGGTGGTGCCTGGGGGCCTAGGTGAGGCTGGTGTTGGAGCTGCTCGTAGCACTGCCTCGCTTCTGCAGGCAGCGCACGGAGCTGGGGACCTGCAGGCCTGTCGTCACCTGGAAGCTGCCACACCATACCTGAGGGACAGCGGGGGGAGGCGGGAGGGGCTCAGCTTCGAACCCCGGCACCCAGCACCACCCTCTCCTACCCCTGGACCGCGGAGGGCAGCTCACCGTGAAAGCAGGCAGGAGCGGCTGTGTGAACTTGGCCTTGAAGGTGTGAAGCACTTGTTTGGTGCGAGCGTTGTAGAAGGACAGGAGGCCTGGGGTGGGGAGGCAGAGGGACAATGGGGCCAGTTAGAAGTGGGATGGGGACAGAGGGAGGGGACTCAGGCAGGGGCAGCCAGAGACGGCAGCTGGGGCTTGGGGTCACCTTGGTGGAAGTCACAGTGCACACCCAGGCAGTCGGGCACGGGGGCATCCAGCACCTTGACCTTGTTGGCATGCTTGGCCGTGAAGCTGACCTGCAGCCAGTTGTTCACGTGCAGGCACCAGGAGGCGGCCGTCTTGCCCAGCTGCTCGAAGCGGCCCAGGCTGCGGTAGGCCACGCCCACGCCAAACGCTTTGCTGTCGGGCTCATAGCGTACCTCCCAGTAATGCTCCCCACCGTCGATCAGCGTGTCCCCTGGGGCACAGGGCAGGAGGGGTGGGCAGGGGAACTGGGTAGAACTCAAGCCACAGATACCCTTCCACAAAGGGCTAGCCCCTGAGGTACTCCCTACACCACAGCTGCTCCCTTCAGATACTCCTGAAGTTCCCAGCTATGCCCCCCAGACACTCCTTGGGCTCCAGCTGTTACCCCCAGCACTCCTTGGGCCCCAGCTATTCCCTCCAGATACTCCACTGTCCCTGTGATTCCCTCAGGTGCCAGTTATTCCCCCCAGACACTCCTTGGGATCCCAGCTATTTCCCCCAGATATCCCTGAGAGTCCTAGCTATTCCCCTCAAATACTCTCGAGCCCAGCTATTCCCTCCAGATACTCCTCAGGCTCTAGCTATTCCCTTCAGATACTCCTCAGTTCCTGCTATTCCCTTCAGATACTCCTTGGAGACCCAGCTATCCCCCCCCCAGATACTCCTTGGGGACCCAGCTATCCCCCCCAGATATTCCTTGGGAACCCAGCTATTCCCCCTGAGATACTCCTTGGGGACCCAGCTATCCCCCACTGATATTCCTTGGGAACCCAGCTATTCCCTCCCAGATACTCCTTGGGGACCCAGCTATCCCCCCCAGATATTCCTTGGGAACCCAGCTATTCCCTCCCAGATACTCCTTGGGGACCCAGCTATTCCCTCCAGACACTCCACTGTGCCTACTACTCCCTCCTGATACCCTCAGGCCCTAGTTATTCCTCCCAGATACTCCTTGGGCCCCAGCTATTCCCCCCAGATACTCCATGGAGACCCAGCTATTCCCCCGAGATACTCCTTGGACCCCAGCTATTCCCCCCAGATACTCCTTGGGGACCCAGCTATTCCCCCCAGATACTCCACTGTCCCTACTATTCCCTCCTGATATCCTCAGGCCCCAGTTATTCCCCCCAGATACTCCTTGGGGACCCAGCTATTCCCCCCAGATACTCCTTGGGGACCCAGCTATTCCCCCCAGATACTCCTTGGGGACCCAGCTATTCCCCCCAGATACTCCTTGGGGACCCAGCTATTCCCTCCCAGATACTCCTTGGGGACCCAGCTATTCCCTCCCAGATACTCCTTGGGGACCCAGCTATTCCCTCCAGATAATCTCTGGGCCCCAGCTATTCCCTCCAGATAATCTCTGGGCCCCAGCTATTCCCTCCAGATAATCCTTGGGCCCCAGCTATTCCCTCCAGATACTCCATTGTCCCTACTATTCCCTCCTGATACCCTCAGGCCCCAGTTATTCCTCCCAGATACTCCTTGGAATCCCAGCTATTACTCTCAGATATCCCGAGTCCCAGCTATTCCTCTAACACTCCTCAAGCCCAGCTATTCCTCTAGATACTCCTCAGGCTCCAGCTATTCCCTTCAGATACTCCTCAGTTCCTGGTATTCCCTCCAGATATTCCTTGGGCTCCAGCTATTCTTCCCAGATACTCCTTGGGATCCCAGCTATCCCCCCACCAGATACTCCTTGGTCTGGGACCCAGCTATTCCACCCAGATACTCCTTGGGGACCCAGCTATTCGCCCTAGATACTCCTTGGGGACCCAGCTATTCCCCTAGATGCTCCTTGAGGACCCAGCTATTCCCCCCAGATACTCCTTGAGGACCCAGCTATTCCCCCCAGATACTCCTTGGGGACCCAGCTATTCTTCCCAGATACTCCTTGAGGACCCAGCTATTCCCCTAGATACTCCTTGGGGACCCAGCTATTCCCCCTAGATACTCCTTGGGGACCCAGCTATTCCCCCAGATACTCCTTGAGGACCCAGCTATTCCCCCCAGATGCTCCTTGGGGACCCAGCTATTCCCCCCAGATACTCCTTGGGATCTGAGCTATTCCTCTGACATACTCCTCAGGGCCCCAGCTATTCCCTCCAGATACTCCTTGGGCCCCAGTTATTCCATCCAAATACTTCTCAGGTCCTAGCTATTCCCTCCAGATACTCCTCAGGGACCCAGCTATTCCTCCCAGATACCCCAGCTATTCCCCCCAGATATCCCTGGAGGTCTCAGCTATTCCCTCCAGATACTCCTTGGGCCCCAGCTATTCCCTTCAGATACTCCTCAGTCTCTGCTATTCCCTCCACATACTCCTTGAGGACCCAGATGTTCTCCCAGATACTCCTGAGGCTCCAGCTATTCCTCACAGTTACTCCTTGGTCCCAGCTATTTCCCCCCAGATACTCTTCAAGGTCCCAGCTATTCCCCTCCAGATGCTCCTCAAGCTCCAGCTATTCCCTCCAGATATTCTTTGGGTCCCAGGTATTCCCCCCCGCCAGATACTTCTTGGGCTCTGGGTATTCCTTAGGCTTTATCAACTTCCTCTAGAGATTTAGTAAGCCCAGAAACTCCCCAAGCCTCAGTTACTCCTTTGAGATTCTCTACAAGCCCAAGCTACTCCTTCCAGACTCTTCCAGGCCATACAAACTTCCTTCAGTTCCTCCCCATGTCCAAATACCTCTCAGTTCTTCCCAGAAACTAGATCCTCCTCAAACCCTTGCTCTTGGAAGACTCGTGTTCCTGCAGGCCTCAAGTCCTCCTGGAGTGCAGACGCTCCCCTAGTTCCCGGCTCTGGCAGAGTCTAGAAGCTCCCTCTGGCTCCTGGCTGTGGCAGAGTCCAGATACTCCCAGGACTCAAGACTCTCTCCTCTTGTTCTCTGAATCCAGATTCTATCCAGACCTCAACTCCACACAGAAGGCAGAAGTTGCCCCAAGGCATTCCCCAACCCAGATACTCTCCAGGCCTCAGTGCATCCTGGAGTCCAGGTGTTCCTCAAGCCTCCATTACACTCTCCAGGAACCCTCTGAATTTGGATACCCCTTGGCTTCAGCTCTGCACACAGTCCAGATTCTCTCCAGAGCTGAGATCCTACCCAGGCCCCAGATCCAGATTCCTGCCATCTCAGCTACTCCTTCTCCCAGTGCAGCTATTCCATGCGCTTCAGCTTCTCCTCACACTGTTGCCCCTCCCAGATCATAGCTGATCTATCATATCTCAGCCCCTTTCCAGATACAAGATGAACCCCCATATAATGTCTTCTCCAGGTCTGCTCCTCCCTGATCTCAGTTACTCCCCAAACCACAAATTATCTAGGCCCTTTCCCAAGGATGAGCTCTCTCTCTCCCGGTAATTTCTGCAACTCCAAAGACAACTCCCTATATCTTCTGCTTCCTCCCTGAAACAAACTCTCACCAATCCCAGGTGTTCCCAAGAAAATCTAGATCATGAGAGGACCATAACTTCCCCTCAGGCCCTCGCTTATCCTCAGGACCACAGCTACTCCCTAACTTCCTTCTCCCTAGATACTCTGACCACAATGACTTCCTTATACGTTAGCCTCTCTTTCCAGCTCTATTCTGAACAGTAGCAATTCCCCTAAACTCCAGTTCCTCCACTAACTTCAGCTGCTGCTTCATAGGATGCGATCATTCCTGTGCTGCTGTCAACTCCTCAGACTACTCTCTCTGGCTCCTCCGCATACCCTCAGACAATCCCCCAAAACTCCTGCCTGGCTTCAGCTCCCCCATAAATGGCTGCTCTATAGGCAACCATTCTTTCCAGCTACTCCCCAAATCCCAGCTACTCCCCAAATCCCAGCTACTCCCCAAGTCCCAGATACTCCATGGGCTCCAGAAAATTGCCCTCAAGCTCCTGCCCAGGCACTATCTGGTCCAGAGTCTCTTTCCTTCACTCCATAAATTCTGGCTCTCCCCAGCAATCCCTCATCCCCAAATATTTCCATTTGGCAGTGCCAGAACAACATGTTATTCCGGGAGCAACTTTGCTGATGGCCGCCTGTTTCCACAGACAAAGGCAAAGGGTCTCCCTGAATCTACCATTAGGCCCCGTCCCAAACTCCCCATCCCCCCTCTTCTCCCCCTCCTTACCCAGCACTGTGTAGGATTCGGCGGTGAAGCGGTCCCGTCCCCCACGACCTGACGGCATCCTCTTAGGAGATGGAGTACCTCTGTGGAGGGCAGGGAGTGAGCAGGCTCAGTTCAACACTCATCTCCCAGGGTAAGGCTTCCCTAATCCACCCCAGCCACTATGGGTGTTGGGTCAATCTCTGGCAGTATTTGGCTCTTTTTATACACTGAATGCCTCATGTTCATGCCAGAACATGCCTGTGCCCTCTGTCATCTGGGAAACTCCTATTCAACCATCAAAACCCCACTCAAAACCTCCTCTCCCCTCATTCCCTCTCTGGGTTCCCCCAGCCCCAGGTCCCCCCTCCACCCCAGCTCTGACCACACTGGGCTCTGTGTCCATGTCCAGCTTGATCTCTTCCACCAGAGACTTAGGGAGGGGAGGGGGCAGGCTACCTGGCCGGGGAGTTGACAGGAGACGCAGTCCGCCCCTTGCCATCTTTCTCGCGAGCCTTGATATCCTGCACCTTCCCGCCCATAGCGTCCCACTCCACGGAGAGATCATCCACCCGCAGGTTCTGGTGGGATGTGGACGCATCCAGGCGGAACATGAACGCTGGGGCCGGGCAGACGTGGGAGTCACAGAGATGGGGAAACCCAGAGAGACACAGAGAGAGACAGAGAGAGACAGACAGTGACCAAGACAGACCAAGACAGGGAAAGAGAACCAAAGGGCCAAGGAGACAGAGTCCAAGACGGAGACAGACAGACCGACAAAGGCTCAGAGAGAGACAGATACAGAGACAGACAAGCCGAAAGACAACAGAGAGACAAGATGGCAAAAGGTGGAAGGGACAGAACATGGAGCCCGAGGCGCGAAGGCCGAGGGTTGTTGCCCAAAGGTCTCCCGGGTCTGGAGGCATTTTCAAGCCAATTGCACTACCCTGGGTTTCCATGGAGGACTAGTCCCAAGAAAGGGGTGGAGATACAGCACGAGAGAGTTAGGCTAGACTTCAGAGGGACTTCCTACCAGGGCACACGAAGGTGTCGCTGTGGCATGCTGTGGAATGGGTTTTCACTACTAAAATCTCATCCCTAGCTCTACAGAGGACTTAGCTATTTTTTGGTAAAGAGAGAGGATGTGTGGCTATATATAAAAACCATCAAGGTATACAGGGTAAACCTCAGAAGCAAAACACAAAAACAGGATTATAGCAGACACTCAGGCTAAGGAAGCCACTGTGGATGGAGCTTTGAGCTTCCTGGCAGCCAAGGCAACAAGGCCACAAAGCTCTGCTTTGAGGATTCTCTTTTTTTTTTTGAGATGGAGTTTCGCTCCTGTTACTCAGGCTGGAGTGCAATGGCGCGATCTCGGCTCACCGCAACCTCCGCCTCCTGGGTTCAGGCAATTCTCCTGCCTCAGCCTCCCGAGTAGCTGGGACTACAGGCACGCGCCACCATGCCCAGCTAATTTTTGTATTTTTAGTAGAGACGGGGTTTCACCATGTTGACCAGGATGGTCTCGATCTCTTGACCTCGTGATCCACCCGCCTCAGCCTCCCAAAGTGCTGGGATTACAGGCGTGAGCCACCGCGCCCGACCTGCTTCGAGGATTCTCATGGGCTCTGGGGGTCCTGGGAGGAAGGGGCCATGGACTCAGGGGTAGGGCAAGGGTAGAAGCCAGTCACCTGGTGTCTCCAGAGTCACCGGCTCGGAGAACTCTCCTGCAACTGCCTTGTTACAGGCCTTCACACGGAAGTTCATGTATTTCATGTCAAACTTGAGACCTAGGAGGCAAGAGAGGCATTTCAACACTTGTGTATTCTCCGAGACTCTGAGTAACGGGTTGAAGTTGCCATGTCCCACAGTGATTCCTGATGCCTTTCTAAGAAGCACCTTACAAATATCTTATCCCTGACAAACCATCCTTGCCCTCCTCTCCCAGAGGGGCTATGAATTGTTTGACTCTGCCTCCAACTTCAGACTGGCTAATCAGGATGCTTTAAAACCCAGTCACTGATTGGTTCAGAGATTTGTAATGCACCACTGCGCACCAGCCTGCGTGACACATTTGTCTGGGACTCTGTCTCAAATAGATAATAAAAAATTAAAAAATTAGGCTAGGTGTGGTGGCTCACACCGAGAATCCCAGCACTTTGGGAGGCTGAGGCGGGTGATCACTTGAGGTCAGGGGTTAGAGACCAGCCTGGCCAACGTCGTGAAACCCCATCTCTACTAAAAATACAAAAATTAGGCGGGCACCTGTACTCCTACCTACTCAGGAGGCTGTGGCAGGAGAAACGCTTCAACCCAGAAGCCGGAGGTTGCAGTGAGCCGAGATTGAGCCACTGCATTCCAGCCTGGCGACAGTGAGACTCCATCTTAAAAAAAATGAGCTGGGTGTGTCGGTGCACACCTGTGGTCCCAGCTACTCAGGAGGCTGAGGGAGAAGGAGCATGTGAGCCCAGGAGGTTGAAGCTGCAGTGAGCTGTGACTGCATGACTGCACTCCAGCCTGTGCTACATAGCAAGAACCTGTCTTTCAAAAAAAAAAAAAAAAAAAAAAAAAAAAGGGCCGGGTACACTGGCTCACGCCTGTAATCCCAGCACTTTAGGAGGCTGAGGCAGGAGGATCACATAAGGTCAGGAGTTTGAGACCAGCCTGGCCAAGATGGTGAAACCCCGTCTTCACTAAAAATATAAAAAGTAGCCAGGTGAGGTGGCACGTGCCTGTAGTCCCGACTACTCAGGAGGCTGAGGCAGGAGAATCGCTAAAATCTGGGAAGCGGAAGTGGCAGCGAGCCAAGATTGCGCCACTGCACTCCAGCCTGGGTGACAGAAGATTCTGTCTCAAAAAAAGAAGCGAGGAAAGAAGAAAACAGCCCCAACCCTCCTGTCTTTCCAAGCAATCCACAAAACAGTAAGTGGACTGCAAACGACCACATAGGTGGCTACTTCAGCATCCTCACTCCTGCACACCTTTCCATGAATCCAACTTTCTGCCCTGAGGAATTCACTCACTAGGAAGTCTGTCAAAGGCAGGGAGCCATGGTTGTAAAGCATGGCATCTGGAAGCCTCGTAGTGACAGAAGAGATCTATGCTTTGACTGTGGTGTTGCTGGTGACATGAATTTGCACATGGGAGAAAACTGTGTGGAATTATACACGCACACCCAAATGAGCACGTGTAAAACTGGTAAAATGTGGCCGGGTTCGGGGGCTCATTCTTACAATCCCAGCACTTTGGGTGGCTGAGGCAGGCGGATCACCTGAGGTTGGGAGTTCGAGACCAGCCCGGTCAACATGGTGAAACTCCATCTCTACTAAAAATACAAAAATTAGCCAGGCGTAGTGGCATGCGCCTGTAGTCCCAGCTACTCGGGAAGCTGAGACAGGAGAATTGCTTGAACCTGGGAGGTAGAGGTTGCAGTGAGCCGAAATCACATCACTGCACTCCAGCCTGGGCAACAAAGTGAGACTCCGTCTCAAAAAAAAAAAAATTGCTGGCTGGGCGATGGCTCACACCTGTAATCCCAGCACTTTGGGAGGCCAAGGCAGGTGGATCATTTGAGGTCAGGAGTTTGAGAGCAGCCTAACCAACATGGCAAAACCCCGGGAGGTGGAGATTGCAGTGAGCCAAGATCATGCCACTGCACTCCAGCCTGGGCGACAGAGCAAGACTCTGTCTCAAAAAACAAACAAACAAACAAAAAAAACGGGCTTGGTGTGGTGGCTCATGCCTGTAATCCCAGCACTCTGGGAGGCCAAGGCGGGCAGATCACAAGGTCAGGAGATTGAGACCATCCTGGCCAATATGGTGAAACCCTGTCTCTACTAAAATACAAAAAATTATCTAGGCACGCAGCGCGTGCCTGTAGTCCCAGCTACTCAGGAGGCTGAGGCAGGGGAATCGCTTGAACCCAGGAGGCTGAGGTTGCAGTGAGCCGAGGTCATGGCACTGCACTCCAGCCTGGGCAACAGAATGAGACTCTGTCTCAAAAAAAAAAAAAAAAAAGGGGGGGGTGGTGGGTAAAATGTGAGTCCACTGCACCCAAGTCCGTTGCCCGGTTTTCATGCTGACTACGTGGGTCCTCACCGCAGTTCCTTTTCACTGTTTTGGCAACTTCCTGTGAATCTATAATTATTTCAAAATACAAAGTTACAAGAAAACAAAAACCAAAGGCAGGAGCACTTGGAGAGGTTTGAGGGAGCCTATTTAAAACAAATAAAACGAGGTGTGTTTATTTTGATTCTGAAGCAAAGAATAACAGACAGTAGCTGTCTGCAGGCTCCCCAGCGGCTGGCGACTTTTTCCCCTGCAATTAGCATGCTCGTTATTAACCATGTATGCTAATTACAGATAACTAGCCGGCTGATTACAGCCCCAAGCAGCTAGTGAATAGTGATAGTTAACCTATCAGCCAGCCTCTCCCCGCCCCTGAGGATTTTTTTTTTGAGACAGAGTTTCCTTCTATTACCCAGGCTGGAGTGCAATGACTCGATCTTGGCTCACCGCAACCTCTGCCTCCTGGGTTCAAGAAATTCTCCTGCCTCAGCCTCAGGACTACAGGCGTGTGCCACCATGCCCAGCTAATTTTTGTATTTTTAGTAGAGACGGGTTTTCACCATGTTGGCCAGGCTGGTCTTGAACTACTGACCTCAGGTGATCATCCGCCTGCCTCGGCCTCCCAAAATGTTGGAATTACAGGCATAAGCCATCGAGCCCAGCCACTGTCTGATACAGGGATCGTCCCCGAGACCCCCGACGACTGATGGCGAGACGGGAGCCTGGAGGGGGTGCTGCTCACAGCTGGGTGGAGCTGGCGCACGCCACCCTTACCTGTCAGGGTGTACTCTGTCTGCCGGATGCCCTCGATGACCATCCAGGGCTGGTCCTCCTTGAGGCGGGGCGGGCCCTCGAAGTTGGTCCGCCGGTATTCCAGCACGTAGTGGTCGATCTTGCTGTCCTCGTCCGGCATGCGCCACACCAGGGTCACACAGTTATCCGCCACCAGGGACTCAGCCAGGTCGATCACCGGCGCACTGGGCACTGCCCAGGACGGAAGGGAGAGGGGGGTCAGGGTTCTGCGCCTGATGCCAGGGGCAGGGGGCTTGCTGCAGCCCCGCCCGACCACATGATGGACAATTTTGGGGGCATGGCCACAGTGAGGTTCCACGCTTGGCATTGGAGACTCTTTTTTTTCTTTTGAGATGGAGTCTTGCTCTTGTCACTGGAGTGTAGTGTCGTGATCTTGGCTCACTGCAACCTCTGCCTCCTGGGCTCAAGCGATTCTCCTGCCTCAGTCTCCCGAGTAGCTGGGATTACAGGCGTGCACCACCAAGCCTGGCTAATTTTGTATTTTTAGCAGAGATGGGGATTCACCATATTGGCCAGGGTGGTCTCAAACTCCTGACCTCAGGTGATCTGCCCTCCTCAGCCTCCAAAAGTGTTGGTATTACAGGTGTGAGCCACCGTGCCCGGCCATGGAGACGCTTGAAGTTTTCACCAAGGGGTAGGGGGAGGGCTGAACTTTCTCAGGATTCCATCATTTAGAGACAGAATTATTCCAAATTCTCTACGAATGAGGGATGTGGCTTTCTTTGGGGCTGCATCATAGACAGTGTGGGTTTTCAGCCCATTTCTCCCCAGGGGAGTGGGCTTCTCAGGGTTCCACCCCTGAGGACAGAGTTTTCCCAGAAGCTACCATGTAGTGGGCGGGCCCTTCTCATGGCTCTATCCAGAAGCAAGGTCTCATGAGGACTCCACTCCCCCAGGACACAGTACTCTCAGGGCTCCACCCCTGGAGACAGGGTTTTCCCAGGATGCCACTACCCAATGGGTGGGGTCTCCTCATGGCTCCACCCAGGGGTGGGGCTTCATGAGGACTCCACTCCCCCATAGGACATGGTATTCTCAGGGCTCCACCCCTAGGGACAGGTGTGTTTTCCCACCTGGCAGTGTGGGGGGGCTTCTCATAGCTCCACCCAGGGGCAGGATTTGATGAGGACTCTACCCACACAGGGCGTGACATTCTCAGGCCCCTGCCTCCCTCAGGCAGAATCCAGACACCTGGCCGTCCACCTTACTCCAGGTCCTGTTTCAGGGCCTCCTAGCCTCCCGGGCCATTCCCCCGAAGTCCTGGCCCTCCAGTGCATGCCCCTCTCACCAGGCAGGAACTTGAGTGCCTGTAGCATCTGCCGCTCCTGCGCGAAGTCCACCATGAGGTGACTCATGTTATCACTGACCTTCGCTTTCAATGACAGCCGGAAGGCAGGGGCCATGGTCACTCTGTGGGGAAGGAGGTGGCAAACGTTTTCGGGGGGACCAGGCCGGGTCATCTGTGGTATGGGGAGGCCCCTCCGTGGGCACCTGTCCAGGGCTCTGGACTGAGACACCCTCACCAGGCAGCCCCTGTCTTCACACCAGGGGCAGGGCAGTGGGGCGGGGGCCAGACCCCAGCTTCTTACCCATCTTTGATTTGCTTGGCAGCCTAGAGAGAGGGACAGAACAACATTCAAAGATTTGTTTTTTGGTTTTTTTTTTTGAGACAGGTTCTTGCTCTGTTGCCCAGGCTGGAGTATACTGGCGAGATCTCGGCTCACTGAAACCTCCGCCTCCTAGGTTGAAGCAATTCTCCTGCCTCAGCCTCCTGAGTAGCTCGGATTACAGGCGCCCGCCACCACACCCAGACAATTTTTTGTATTTTTAGAGAGATGGGGTTTCAACATTTGGGCCAAGCTGGTCTCGAACTCCTGACCTCAGGTGATCCACCCACCTTGGCCTCCCAAAGTGCTAGAATTACAGACGTGAGCCACCATGCCTGGCCTTTTTTTTTTTTTGAGACAGAGTCTTGCTCTTATCACCCAGGCTGGAGTGCAATGGCATGATCTTGACTCACTGCAACCTCGACCTACCAGGTTGAAGCAGTTATCCTGCCTCAGCCTCCTGAGTAGCTGGGATCGCAGGTATCTGCCACCACACCCAGCCAATTTTTTGTATTTTTAGAGTGACAGGGATTCACCATGTTGGCCATGCTGGTCTCAAACTCCTGACCTCAGGTGATGCACCTGCCTCAGTCTCCCAAAGTGCTGGGATTACAGGGGTGAACCACCTTGTCCGGCCCAAAGATTTGTTTCTACCAAATCATAAAGCCACAGACGGGAAGACTGAGGCCTAGGCAGGAAGGCATTTGCCCCAGCGCTGGAGGCAAACACTGTGATTTTTCCCCCTTCTTGACCGTGCCCTGAAGATAGAGGATGGCCAAGACAGGTTCCTGTCCCCACCCCAACCTCCTGCCCACACGCAGTCCAGACAGCTTGAAAATTCAGGAAATAAAACTACAGGATACCCAGTTAAATTGGCATTTCAGGCCGGGCAAGGTGGCTCATGCCTGTAATCTCAGCACTCTGGGAGGCCTAGGCAGGCAGATCATGAGGTCAGGGGTTCGAGACCAGCCCCAGGCTTTTTTTTTTTTTTTGAGATGAGTCTCACTCTATCACCCAGGTTGGAGTGCAAAGGTGCAATCTCAGCTCACCACAATCTCCACCTCCTGAGTTCAAGTGATTCTCCTGCCTCAGCCTCCCAAGTAGCTGAGATTACAGGTGCCTACCACTATGCCCAGCTAATTTTTGTATTTTTAGTAGAGACAGGGTTTCACTATGTTGGTCAGGCTGGTCTGGAACTCCCGACCTGAGGTGATCTGCCCATCTTGGCCTCCCAAAGTGCTGGGATTAGAGGCCTGAGCCACCATGCCCAGCTTAATTTTTGTATTTTCAGTGGAGATGGGGTTTAACCATCTTGGCCAAGCTGGTCTTGAACTCCTGACCTCATGATCTACCCGCCTCAGCCTCGCAAAGTGCTGGGATTACAGGCGTGAGCCACCGCGCCTGGTCAGACACACTATTCTTTACCCGGCAGCATCAGAGGCGCTCACCTGAGGAAAGTCCTCACTGTCCATGGCCTGCAGAGTCTGGTTGGCCGTCTCTAGAAGCTCCTCGGAGCTCTCCAGGGCCCGTGTGCAGGCAGCCAGCTGGTTCTGTGGACACCAGGCACACAAAGAGGAGACGAGTCACTCCACTGCCTCAGGCCCCCCAAGGGCTCCTCACCCCCTTCAGGGTCCAGGGTACCATGCACTTCTCGAACTCCAGGTGGGAGATGGACGTTGGAGCCTCAAGGGCCCCATCAAATTGGGCCAAGCTCTTGTGAGTACAGAAGTAAACCCTGGAAATCCCTTCCTTAAACATTCACAAGAGGTTGGGTGTGGTGGTTCACGCCTGTAATCCTAGCACTTTGGGAGGCCAAGGTGGGAGGATCACCTGAGGTCAGGAGTTCAAGACTACCCTGGCCACCATGGTGAAACCCCGTCTCTACTAAAAGTGGAAAAACTTAAGGCCAGGCACGGTGGCTCACACCTGTAATCCCAGCACTTTGGGAGGCCAAGGTGGGTGGATCACAAGGTCAGGAGTTTGAGACCAGCCTGGCCAATATGGTGAAACCCTGTCTCTACTAAAATTACAAAATCTGCCAGGCATGGTGGTGGCGGGTGCCTGTAATTCCAGCTCCTCAGGAGGCTAAAACAAGAGAATCACTTGAATCCGGGAGGCAGAGGTTGCAGTGAGCTGAGATTGTGCCACTGCACTCCAGCCTGGGCGACAAGAGTGAAACTCCATCTCAAAAAAACAAACACACACACACACAAATTAGCTGGGCATGGTGGCGGGTGCTTATAGTCCCAGATACTCTGGAGGCTGAGGTAAGGGAATCACTTGAACCTGGTAGGAGAAGGTTGCAGTAAGCTGAGATTGCACCACTGCACCCCAGCCTGGGCAACAGAGCGAGACTCCGTCTCAGAAAAACAAACAAAAAACTCACATGAGCCAGGAACAGGGGCTCGTGCCTGTAACTCCAGCACTTTGAGAGGCCAAGACAGGAGGATTGCTTGAGCCCAGCAGTTCAAGACTAGTCTAGACAACATAGTGAAAACCAGTCTCCACCAAAAAATACAAAAATTAGCTGGGTGTGGTGGCCCGCTCCTGTAGTCCCAGCTACTTGGGAGGCTGAGGTGGGAGAATCGCTTGAGCCTGAAAGGCGGAGGCTGCAGTGAGCCATGATTGCACCACTGCATTCCAGTCTGGGTGATAGAACAAGACTCTGTCTCAAAACACAAACAAACCAAAAACTCACATTCCCAGGCCACACCCAAGCTTCTGGGCTCCTGTTCCTTCCGGGACAGGAATCTGCCATGTCAGGAGTTGCCCAGGAGGTCTGGATGCAGCCTGAGTGACCCCAGCTTGGAGTCTGAGTCAGAGCCCACGGGAACCATGGAAGGTGTTCGAGTGGAGGTGATACCCTCAGATCTGGGGGACCAGTGGGAAGGAGTGAGAAACTGGAGGCACTGAGTGAAGACAGGAGGGTGAAGATCTGAGCCAGACCTGGGGGCACCATGATGGAAAGGAGATTCAGAGAGAGCACAGGTGGGCCAGGTGAGGTGGCTCACGCCTGTAATCCCAGCATGTTGGGAGGCTGAGACAAGAGGATCACCTGAGGTCAGGCGTTCAAGACCAGCCTGGACAACACAGTGAAACCCCATCTCTACTGAAAATATGAAAATTAGCTTAGCATGGTGGCAGGTTCCTGTAATTGCAGCTACTCAGGAGGCTGAGGCAGGAGAATTGCTTGAACCCGAGGCAGAGGTTGCAGTGAACCGAGATCGTGCCACTGCACTTCAGCCTGGACGAGAGAGTGAGACCTCTGTCTCAAAAATAAAAAGAGAGAGCACAGGTGGATGGCAGGTTGACGAGTCCATGGACAGGGAGGGGCCAGGGGAGAGATCAGAAACTCAAGAACACCCAGTTTGGGAGGAAGATGCCCAGGCCAGCTACGCTCTGTTGAGTGGGAAAGGCGGGGAGGGGAGGAGGATGCCCCCAACCCTCACCTGCAGCTCGTAGGTGCGGCTGGCACGGTCCTGTTTTATCTTCATAAGCATGCCTTCTTTCAGCTCCTCCAGGAGGGAGAAGAGGGACTGGAACTCTGCTTCGAGGTCCTCCTGCACCTTCGCCGAGTTCGCCTGGCTCGGAACAGCCAGGATTGGCCAAAGCCCGTGTTCAGAGGGGGAAACTGAGGCCTCCCACAGGCATCAACAGCAATGGGCCAGTTCCTACGGCTGCATCCTTCTGCCTCCCTCCCTCCACCCGCCGCCCCAGGACTCCCCAACCGCCTTCACCTCCACATTCAACAGCATCTGTTTCAGGGAGTAGATAAAGCTCTGAATTTCTTCATTCTTCACGGCCAGCGTTGTGATGATCTTCCTCAGGGCCTCCTGCACCACCAGAAGTGTGGACACATACATGTGCACACACGTACACCCACATGTGCACACACACGTACACATGTGGGCACACACACGGCAGGCAGGTGAGCCCCTCAGCCTGACCAGGCTCTTCCCTGTAGGGTCAGCGCTCCCCTACAGGGATTCAGAGAGGAGATGTGGGGCTGCCACGCTATCAAGCTTGTGCACCAGCCAGCAGGTGAAGCTCTGGACTGATACAATTCACCTATAGCAGCTGGGAGCCCTAGGCAACCCCATATTACAGGAGAGAAAACTGAGGCTCAGAGAGAACCTCTCAGGAAGGGACACAACCTGGCCCCAAACCAGGCCTGCCTGAGCACAAAGGCTACAACCCGTTACCTGCATCCTGAAGGTGGGGCGCGAGGGGCTACCCTGGGGACAGAAAACCTCAGAGGAAAAGGATGCCTTTTGGAAAATGGGCTAACCTGGGGAAAGGGTTCTCGGTGGAAGGAAAAACCCTAGGGAAGTGGGATAGCCTGGGACAGAGGCTAGCCTCGCAACAGGGGTGAGCCAGGGAAGGGGAACCCCTGAGGATGGGGCCTACCTGGGGGAAAAGGATAAGCAAGGAAAAAGAAATTACCTGGGCAAAAAAGGGGAACCTGGGAGTCGGAGATGCGGGGCCCCAGGTAAGCAGGGAGGGGGCAGGGAGTCCTGGGGGAAGGGCAGAGGATTCTGGGAGGGGGGAACCTGCTCCGGGCCCCATGCTTGGACCCAGGCTTCCGACGGGCTCCTTTTCACAGGGGCAGGGTCGGTGGGGTCCGCACTGCGGAGCTGGCGGGGCGTCCTCCGGCGGTGGGGCGGGGGCTGGGACGCCTGGTCCGCGGCCGGGAGGGAGGGCGTGGGGGATGGGGGTCGCGGCTGGGACTTGGATATTGGGTGGGGTGGGGGGTGTAGAGGGCACGAATCTGGCCCCAAGCCAACATGGAGGGCGCTGCATCCCAAACTGGAGCACGGGGGCTAAATCCGGGCGGGGTCGCCACGGGGTGGGGCCTCGGCCGCAGAGCAGCTGGGGCGGAGGCGGGGGGGGGCGCGCTGCGGTAACACCTGGTCCCCTCCCGCGCCCCCGACGCCCGGCCCCGCCCCGCCCCGTCCTACCCTCTGTTCTTCCATTGCTGCAGCCCAGGTCACCCCGGCCCGGCCCGCGGGCCCCGCGCACTCTGGGTCCCCAAGCTGCCTTTGCCGCGGCCGGTAGCCAATGGCCCGCCGAGCCCTCGCCGCCGCCGCGCCCCCGGTTAGCGCTCCATCACCGCGCGCACTGCGCAGGCGCGGCCGCGGCGGCCGCCTGGGAAATGTAGTTCTGAGCTGGGCTCGTCCAGAGCCCGCACGTCCGGCGCCTGGGGCTCACCGGGCGCTGTTGGCGGTAATGTGTAACCTGGAGAGAGCCCTGGGTCAGAACACAGGGGGCTCGACCTCCGGCCCTGCCGTCGGACCTCAGAATCATCTCTAGAGATCCTGTGTCTCAGTTTCCCCACTTGTTCACCCACACATATTATTCGTTGCTACTCAAATTGTCTAGCCCACCTTCTCGCGCCTTGCATTTGCCGAAAATCTAAGGCTTTTGCCCAAGAGGGTGTTTAGCCTCTAATGCCTTCTTTCCATTTGTCCCTGTGTTGCAACTGAACTCCTATACACCCCACAAAGCCCCAGGCTCCAACAGCTCCTCCAGAAGTCTTCATGCCAGCCCAGGCACAGAAGCTAAGAATGTCTGTGACCAGCTCTGGAAGAGCCTAGGGCCTAATCTATCCAGGGTCCCTCAGCAGAGGGAGGGGGGATGGGTGGAGCTTCAGAATGTTCTGGGGAGGGGAAGGAGTGGGCAAGGGAGGCTGGGAGGGTGTGTGTGTCTGCTGGGGAGGTGAGGCACAGCCACCGCAGGGCCCTCCCTGTGGTCAAGAGGAACGCTGTGGATGATGTAGGCCTTCTCGGTCCCAGTGAGAAAGGAGGTCACTCTGCACTTGGGTCTGAGACGTTGAGGTCTGTGGGTTCGCCACCTCCTCCCTCGAAGGCACTACAGAATCAGGGGTGGGGGGTGCAGGGCTGTGAGGAACTCCAGAACCCATGAACCTCCTCCACGGGACCCCCAAGCTTCTCCCAGGCCATGTAATAGAGGACCCAAAATTATCAACAGATATATATTTCTCTGAACCGCAATGGAAGACTTTATTATTATTATTATTATTATTATTTTTGAGATGGAGTCTCACTCTGTTGCCCAGGCTGGAGTGCAGTGGCACAATCATGGCTTACTACAGCCTCCAACTCCTGGGCTTAAGTGATCCTCCTGCCTCAGCCTCCCGAGTAGCTGGGACCCAGGCATGCATCACCACCCTGGGCTGTTTTTTGTTTGTTTGTTTGTTTGTTTGTTTGAGACAGGGTCTCACTCTGTAGCCCAGGCTGGAGTACAGTGGCAGGATCTTGGCTCACTGTAATCTCTGCCTCCCCAGTTCAAGCAATTTTCCTGTCTCAACCCCCCTGACTAGCTGGGATTACAGGTGCTCGCCACTAGGCCCAGCTAATTTTTGTATTTTTAGTGGGGATGGGGTTTCGCCATGTTGCCCAGGCTGGTCTCGAACTCCTGACCTCAGGTGATCCACCCTCCTCAGCCTCCCAAAGTGCTGGGATTATAGGCATTAGCCACTGTGCTCAGCCTGTATTTTTTTTTTTTTAAAATAGAGATGGGGTCTCACTATGTTACCCAGGCTGGTCTCAAACTCCTGATCTCAAGTGATCCTCTCGCCTCAGCCTCCCAAAGTCCTGGGATTACAGGTATGAGCTGTAGTGCCCAACAAAAAAAAGAGACATTTTGGGAACAAAACAATTGAGGTAAGGACCCTGTCATTTAACTCACCGCTCAGGCTTATGCTGACTGACCCTCCCCCACAAAGTCACCTGCTCTCTCATTGTGTCTTTCTGTACCCAGATGTCTTTATGTAGAGCCTTCCTGAAAGATCACAGGGGTGCATTCCCGCCACTCACCTAAGTACACTGCCTGCCTTTCTTTCTTTCTTCCTTCTTTCTTTCTTTCTTTCTTCTTTTCTCTCTCTCTCACACACACGCACACACACACAGTTGGAGTGCAGTGGCACAATTTCAACTCTCTGCAACCTCCGCCTCCCAGGTTCAATCCATTCTCCTTCCTCAGAATCCTGAGTAGCTGGGACTACAGGCACCCACCACCACGCCCACCTAATTTTTGTATTTTTAGTAGAGACAGGGTTTCATCATGTTGGCCAAGCTGGTCTTGACCTCGGATGAGCCACCTGCCTCAGCTTCCCAAAGTGCTGGGATTACAGACGTGAGCCATGTCGTCCGGCCCATACACTGTCTTTCAGATAGAAAGCGCATTGGGGAAACTGAGGCACACCGTTGCAGGAAGTGGAGCCCTCAGCAGCCTGGAACACCGGACGTCTGCTGTCTGCCTGGCCCTGGGTGTCACATCTGCCTCTGCAGCAGGAGGCGGAGATTGTGGCAGGAAGTCTGTGAACTGGGAGGGGGAGAGGGGGCCTGATGGGACAGGAATGGGGTCCCCGGGCACGGGCACGATGCTTGTCCTCCTGGTGCAGCTCTGCGGTGAGTACTTGGGCCTCCCTCCCCTCCACACCCCCTCTTGCTGTCATCCCCAGCTGACTTCCCCCCAGCTCAGAGCCCCCCTAAACATCAGTCTCTCCACTCTGCCAGATAAGGCCATCTCCCTCTGAGGGAGTCTCGGTAATGAGACTCAGAACATTACCGGGGCTGGAGGATTAAGGAAGCATCCTCTGAGGAGGCCCCAGGAGACAGGCTGAACCTTGCCCTGCATACCAGCCTGGCCTGGCCTCTCTGCTCTCCACCCTCTGCAAGGCTTTAGCTCCCTCCCTTCGCTCAAGCCTGGGGGACTTTCTTCCTCTGTTTCCACAATGGGAAGCCTGGATCCAACCTTCACGCCTTTGCAGCTGCTGTTCCAGCTGCCCGATACCCTTCCCGGATCTCATGTCTCCATCCTCGTCTGCAATTGCATCGCAGATGCCAGGAACTTGACATAACCTCACCTTCTGCGGGGGTCTAACAGACACGTCAGACTCCCCCCCGTCAAAAGCAACTTTCCACTCCAGCGGCACCTCTCTCTGTGTTTACAATTAAGGACAAAGTCTGGCTGGGCGCGGTGGCTCATGCCTGTAATCCCAGCACTTTAGGAGGCCAAGGCAGGCAGATCACAAGGTCAGGAGTTCAAGACCATCCTGACCAACATGGTGAAACCCCGTCTCCACGAAAAATACAAAAATTAGCCAGGAGTGGTGGTGGGCACCTGTAATCCCAGCTACGCAGGAGGCTGAGGCAGGAGAACTGCTTGAACTTGGAGGCAGAGGTTGCAGTGAGCCGAGATCACCCACTGCACTCCAGCCTGGGTGACACAGTGAGACTCCCTCTGAAAAAAAAAGGACAAAGGCTACTGCCCTTCATACATTTCCTCAGGCGAAAACCTCCATTCCTCCTCCCGCTCCTCCAGTTCCGGCTGCTGTACATTTTTGTCGTTGTTCCTTTATTTTTGTTTTTTTGAGATGGAGTCTCACTCTGTTGCCCAGGCTGGAGTGCAGTGGTGTGATCTCGGCTCACTGCAACCTCCGCCTCCTGGAGTCAAGCAGTTCTCCTGCCTCAGCCTCCCGAATAGCTGGGACTACAGGCATGTGACACCACGTCTGGCTAATTTTTTGTATTTTTTTTTTTTTTTTTAGTAGAGATGGGGTTTTACCGTTTTAGCCAGGATAGTTTCGATCTTCTGTCCTCATGATCTGCCCGCCTTGGCCTCCCAAAGTGCTGAGATTATAGGAGTGAGCCACCATGTCCGACCAAGATCTTTTTATTACAGCGTAACTTGGAGGCTGAGGCAGGTGGATAGCTTGAGGTCAGGAGTTCCAGACCAACCTGGCCATTATGGTGAAACCCTGTCTCTACTGAAAATACAAAAATTAGCTGGGCATGGTGGCGGGTTCCTGTAATCCCAGCTACTCAGGAGGCTGAGCCACAAGAATCGTTTGAACCTGGGAGGCGGAGGTTGCAGTAAGCCGAGATTACGCCACTGCACTCCCACCTGGGTGATGGAGTAAACCTTTGTCTCAAAAAAACCCCAAAAACTTAAATTGGACTATGTCTTTCCTGCTTCCTGATTTCCCATCACACTTAGATTCAAAGATAAACCGCTTAACTTCCCCCACCTCCCCACACCACCCCAAGGCTACAGGGTGGTGACCAATCTGTCTTCCTTCTCTCCTTCCTCTCTCCCCCTTCTCACTCTGCTCCAGCTGCACGGGCCTCCTGGCCGTTCCTCAAACACGCCAGACACAGTCCTGCCCCAGGACCTTTGCATGGGCTGTGCCCTCTGCCTGGAAAACACTTACCCCCCAATACCTTCCTTCAACAGTGGGTACCCCTTTCGATTAAGATCTCGGCTCAGGCTGGGCACGGTGGCACATGCTTATAATCCCAGCAATTTGGGAGGCTGAGGTGGGAGGATCATATGAGACCAGAAGTGTTTTGTTTGGTTTTGTTTGAGACAGAATCGTGCTCTGTCACCCAGGCTGGAGTGCAGTGGCGCGATCTCAGCCCACTGCAACGTCCACCTTCCGGGTTCAAGCGATTCTCCTGCCTCAGCCTTCTGAGTAGCTGGGACTACAGGTGCCTGCCACCATGCCAGGATATATATAGATATAGATATAGATAGATAGATAGATATTTTTTTGAGACAGAGTTGCATTCCTCTTGCCCAGGTTGGAGTGCAATGGCGTGATCTTGGCTCACTGAAACCTCCGCCTCCCGGTTCCAAACGATTATCCTCCCTAAGCCTCCCAAATAGCTGAGATTACAGGCATGTGCCACAATGCCCAGCTAATTTTATGTATTTAATAGTGACGAGGTTTCTTCATGTTGGTCAGGCTGGTCTCGAACTCCCAACCTCAGGTGATCTGCCTGCCTTGGCCTCCCAAAGTGCTGGGATTACAGGCATGAGCCACTGCACCTGGCCACCCAGATAATTTTTGTCTTTTTAGTAGAGATAGGGTTTCAACATTATGGCCAGGCTGGTCTTGAACTCCTGAGCTCAAGTGATTTACCCGCCTTACCCTCCTAAAGTGCTGGGATTACAAGTGTGAGCCACTGCACCCAGCCCATGAGCCCAGGAGGCTGAGGCTGCAGTGAGCTATGATGCTGCCCCTGTACTCCAGACTGGGCAACAGAGTGAAATGGAGACTTAAAAATATATATATATATGGAGTCTCGCTCTGTTGCCCATGCTAGAGTGCAGTGGCACGGTCTAAAAAAAACAAAACAAAACAAAACAAAAAACAAAAACGCCGATCATGGCTCACGTATATAATCCCAGCACTTTGGGAGGCGTAGGTGGGAGAATCGCTTGAGGCCAGGAGTTCAACACCAGCCTGGGCAACAAAGCAAGACCCCAATCTCTACCAAAAAAAAAAAAAAAAGCCAGGCATAGTGGTGTATGCCCATAGTCCCAGTTACTTAGGAGGCTGAGGCAGGAGGATTACTTGAGCCCATGAGTTCGAGGCTGCCATGAGCTATGATGGTGCCACTACACTCCAGTCTAGACTACAGAGCCAGACCCCAACTCTAAAAAAAAAAAAAAAAAAAAGTCACCACCGCAGGGAGGTCTTCCCTGATTACTCTCAATGAGGAGATGTCCCTTGACCTCACTGTTGTCTTGACCACTCCTGTTCCTTCTCCAATTACAGTTCTCTTTTAATGACTTCCTGTGCTTCTCTTGGCCCAGACTGTCAGCTTCTGAAGGGCAGGAATTTTCATCTGTTTTGGTCACCCCTGCATCTGTTCCCCACACCCAACAGAGGGCCTGGTGTATGCTAGGCAATCTTTGTGTAGCTGAGTACTGGAGACTATCTCAGAATTCCACAAGCTCTGAGCGATTATACCCATTTTACAGATGGGGCTGTTGAGCCTCTGCAAGATGTGACCTTCCAAAGGTCATAGAGACAGTGAGGTTCTTCGGGTTTTTTTATGTTTGATTTTTAGAGACAGGGTGTTACTCTGTTACCCAGGCTGGAGTGCAGTGGTGAGAACATAGCTCACTGCAGCCTCAAACTCCTGGGCTCAAGCGACTGCCTGACTTCAGTCCACCACATGCAGCTACTTTTTTTTTTTTGAGACTCCAGCCCAGACTGCAGTGCAGTGGTGTGATCTCGGCTCACTGCAACCTCCACCTCCCGGGTTCAAGTGATTCTCCTGCGTCAGCCTCCTGAGTAGCTGCGACTACAGGCGTGTGCCACCATGGCCGGCTAATTTTTGTATTTTTAGTAGAGATGGGGTTTCACCATGTTGACCAGGCTGGTCTCAAACTCCTGACCTCAGGTGATCCACCTACCTCAGCCTCCCAAACACTGGGATTACAGGCGTGAGCCACCACGCCTGGCCCACAAGTGGGGTTTCAAACCCAGACTGTGGGCTCCCTCGGGGAGTGAATCACATAGCCTCACACGCACACACTGAGAAAGGTCAACTCCATCTCTTCTGTCCTCAGCCTTGCAAGGAGCCTCAAGCCTGAGCGTGCAGCAGGGGCCCCAGTGGCTGCGGGTGAGGCAGGGCAGTCAGGCGACCCTGGACTGCCACGTGGACCAGGCGCCGGCCTGGGAACGGCTCCGTGTCGTGTGGACCAAGGATGGGAATGTCACGTGCCAGCCGTACATCACCAATGACCGCCTCAGCCAGGGGCTCTGTGGGCCCCAGGGACGGCTCTCCTGGCAGGCACCCAGCCACCTCACCCTGCGGCTGGACCCTGTGAGCCTCAGCCACAGCGGAACCTACGTGTGCAAGGCGATCATAGAGATTCCTGACCTGGAGAAGGCTGAGGGCAATGGAACATGGCTCTCGGTGGACCCAGGTACCGGAAGCAGCGGAGAGAGGGTGGGGCAGTGGGGAGTAGCCAAGAATCTTTTTTTTGTTTGTTTTTGAGACGGAGTCTCACTCTGTTGCCTAGGCTGGAGTGCCGTGGCACAATCTATGCTCACTGCAACTTCTGCCTCCTGGGTTCAAGTGATTCCCCTGCCTCAGCCTCCCAAGTAGCTCAGATTACAGGCACGCACCACCATGCCCGGCTAATATTTGTATATTTTTAGTACAGAAGAGGTTTCACTGTGTTAGCCAAGACGGTCTCGATCTCCTGACCTTGTGATCCGCCCACCAAGGCCTCCCAAAGTGCTGGGATTACAGGCATGAGCCACCGCGCCTGGCCAGATTCTAGAATCTTAAGATCTAGACTTTTGAATCTCAAACTCTTAGTGTCAAAAAACTCTAAATTCTTTGTATCAAACTTGTTTTTTTTGAGACAGTCTTGCTCTGTCATCCAGGCCTTGGAGCGCAGTGGCACTATCTTGGCTCACAGCAACCTCTACCTCCCAGGTTCAAGAGATTATCTTGCCTCAGCCTCCTGAGTAGCTGGGATTACAGGTGCTCACCACCTTGCCTGGCTAACTTTGTTTTGTTTTTGAGATGGAGTCTCGCTCTGTTGCCAAGGCTGGAGTGCAGTGGCACAATCTCGGCTCACTGCAACCTCTCCCTCCCAGGCTCAAGCAATTCTCCTGCCTCAGCTTCCTGAGTAGCTGGATTACAGGCGTCCGCCACTACACCCAGCTAATTTTTTGTATTTTAGTAGAGACGGGGTTTCGCCATGTTGGTTAGGCTGGTCTTGAACTTCTGACCTCAGGTGATCCACCTGCCTCAGCCTCCCAAAGTGCTGGGATTACAGTTATGAGCCACTGCACCCGGCCAGATCCTAGAAGCTAAAGACTTTTGAATCTCAAGGTCCTAGAAACAAAAAAACTAAATTCTTAATATTGAACTTTTTTTTTTTTAAACGGAGTTTCGCTGCTGTCATCCAGGCTGGAGTGCAATGGCATGATCTGGGCTCACTGCAACCTCCGCCTCCTGCGTTCAAGCAATTCTCCTACCTCAGCCTCTCGAGTAGCTGGGATTACAGTTGCGGCCACCATGCCCGGCTAATTTTTCTGTACTTCTAGTTGAGATGGGGTTTTACCATGTTGGCCAGGCTGGCCTTGAACTCCAGACCTCAGGTGATCTGCCTGATTTGGCCTCCCAAAGTGCTGCGATTACAGGCGTACGCCACTGTGCCCAGTCAGAATTTTGTAAAAATTTAGACTGTGTAAAAACAGAATCCTGGCTGGGCACGGTGGCACACACCTGTAATCCCAGCGCTTTGGGAGGCCAAGTCAGGCAGATCACGAGGTCAGGAGACAGAGAATCCTGGTCCACGTGGTGAAACTCCATCTCTACTACAAATACAAAAATTAGCCGGGTGTGGTGCTGCACGCCTCTTGGGAGGCTAAGGCAGGAGAATCACCTGAACCTGGGAGGCGGAGGTGGCAGTCAGCCAAGATCATGCCACTGCACTCCAGCCTGGCAGCAGAGTGAGACTCTGTCTCCAATACACAAACAAACAAACAGAATCCTAGAATTCTAGAATCCAGAATTGAAAGTCATCAGCCAGGCACGGTGGCTGATGCTTGTAATCCCAGCACTTTGGGAGGCTAAGATGAGAGGATCACTTGAGCCCAGGAGTTGGAGGCTGCAGTGAGCTATGAGCACAGCATGGCACTCCAGTCTGAACAACAGAGCGAGATCCTGTCTCTAAATAAAATAAAGCTATCGGCCGGGTGTGGAAGCTCATGCCTGTAATCCCAGCACTTTGGAAGGCCAAGGTGGGTGGATCACCTGAGGTCAGGGGTTCGAGACCAGCTTCAACAACATGATGAAACCCCCTTCTCTACTAAAAACACAAAAATTAGCTGGGCGTGGTGGTGCATGCCTGTAATCCCAGTTACTCGGGAAGCTGAGGCAGGAGAATCGCTTGAACCCAGGAGGCGGAGGCTGCAGTGAGCGGAGATCACAGCACTGCACTCCAGCCTGGGCCACAGAGCAAGACTCCATTTCAAAAAGAAGTTATGGACTCTCAAAGTTGGAAGAAACTCTCCAGATAGCTTTCCATATCAGCAAAGGCAGCTGCCTCATTTTGCAGATGAGACAGGTGTGGCCAGAGAGGGTCAAGACATGCCCAGCGCTATCCACTAGGCAGGGGTGCAGACTATGCACCCCGCTTTGCCATGTCACCCCCTTATAGACTCACCCTGGGCAGAATCAGGAAACCCAAGGGGATCCAGGCTTTGCCTCCTGCTCTGTGCAGGGTGCTTGTGGGCCCCGGGCATCTGCCCAGCCCCCTCTGGCAGAAGGGAGCTTCCAGCTCCCATCCCCTAGAGATGCCCGTTCCTCTCCAGCTGGTAGGACCAGCCTGCTGGCAGGGACACGTGCTCTGCCTCAAGGGAGGGGTGTGTTATGGCTGCCTTACCCACCTCCTCCCACCCCTCCAATGTCAAAGGGGCCAATTAGCAATTAGAGGAGGCGGGTGGTGGAGGGGCCAGGCTGTGTGTTGGCAGCTTCGAGAGAGAGCCGGGAGTGGGCGCTGGGCCAGCCCCACACAGCTGGCTTCCCCACCCACTCCAACCCTGAACAGCAGCTTGGCAGTCCCCAGGGATTGCCTGCCAACCTCAGAGGCTGCAAGAGGAAGGGGTTGGGGTGCTGGACCTTATCTGAATTGGGGCATTCACGGCCTTTGGCTGTAGATTATACAAACCTGGATTCAAGCCTGTGTTTCATTTACTTGCTGTGTGACCTTGAGCAAGTGACTTGACCTCTCTGTGCCAGTTCCCTCTGGTGTCAGAATACAGTGAATAGTGTTTCCTCATCAAGTTGGGTGACTTTAGAGGGGTGATAGCTAAAGTGCTTGCTATAATCCAAGTGCAGTGGCTCACACCTGATATCCCAGCACTTCGGGAGGCCGAGGCAGGAGGATTGCTTAAGGTCAGGAGTTTGAGGCCAGCTTGGCCAACACAGCAAGACCCCATCTCTACAAAAAAATTCTCAAATTAGCCAGGCATGGTGGCATACACCCATAGTCCCAGCTGCTCAAGAGGCTGAGGTGGGAGGATCGCTTGAGGCCAGGATTTGCTGACTGCAGTGAGTTATGATCGTGCCACTGCACTCCAGCCTGGGAGACACAGAGAGACCCTGTCTCCAGAAAAACACACAACAACAACAACAACACAGTGCTTAGCACAGGGCCTGGACATAGTAAGTGCTCAGCTAACCTAAATGTGACCTCTGAGCCGAGGTAAGAAAGGGCTTTGTTCATAGCCGGGCGTGGTGGTGTGCGCCTGCAATCCCAGCTACTCGGGAGGCTGAGGCAGGAGAATCGCTTGAACCAGGGAGGCGGAGGCTGCGGTGAGCCCAGATTGAGCCACTGCACTCCAGCCTGGGCAACAAGAGCGAAACTCCGACTCAAAAAAAAAAAAAAAGAAAGAAAGGAAGGGCTTGGCTGCCTCCTGGGTAGGGGACCCTCGGCAAGAGACTCAGTTTCTCTGAGCCTCGGTTTCCCCATCTGTAGAATGGGCATGGCTCAGGGTCCACTCTCAAACAAAAGCAGAAACAAACGGGAGCCCAGAACAAAGAAGGCGGAGCTCACGATGACAAGTCCCAGCTGGCAGTTTTTCCACGATGACCCACCCAGACAGGGATCACGAGCCTCATTTTTCTTTCTCTGTTTTGAGACGGTGTCTTGCTCTGTCACCCAGGCTGGAGTGCAGTGGCACAATCTCAGCTCACTGCAGTCTGTTCCTCCTGGATTCCAGCGATTCTCTTGCCTCAGCCTCCCGAGTAGCTGGGACTACAGGTGCACACCACCACGCCCAGCTAATTTTTATCTTTTTAGTACAGACAGGGTTTCACCATGTTGCCCAGGCTGGTCTCAAACTCCTGACCTCAAGTGATCCTCCTGCCTTGGCCTCCCAAAGTGTTCGGATTATAGGCGTGAGTCACTGTGCTCTGCCGAGCCTCATTTTTCAGAAGAGGAAACTGAGGTTCAGAGTGAACACCCGCCCAAAACCACAAAGCCTGGCAGGAGGAGGAACACTTCAGTCCCCCTTTGCGAGCTCTGTCCTTGGAGGGCGCAGGAGCCTGGTGCCCTCCCATGACATAGATTTCCTCTCTGCAGATGACCCCCCACAGAACAGAAACCTGACCCCAGGCTTCCGAGGTGAGCCCTGCCCAGTGTTCCTCTCCCAGCTCTTCCTCCCCTATCACCGTCCCCACCCTTCCACTTAGACCATCCCTTCTCCCCCCACCTAGGACTCCTCTTCGTGCCGCTGGGGGTGGGGAGCGTGGGTGTGGCCGCAATGGTGCTAGGCGCCTGGTTCTGGGGACGCCGCCGCTGCCAGCAAAGGGACTCAGGCAACAGCCCAGGTAAGATGGGGTGGGCGGAGGAGGCGGGAACAGCCCCTGCTTGACAAAGACCCACTGCATCCCTGCTCCCGCCTTGGTTTGGGGGAAGGAGGGAGGAGGAATGAAGGCGGGGAAGTCTAGCTCCCATATCCCATACCCGTATTTTTCAGAAATAGAGACAAAGCTCTTTTTTTTTTTTTTTTTTTTTAAAGACGGGTTTTCACCACGTTGATCAGGCTGGTCTTGAACTCCTGACCTCAGGTGATCCGCCCGCCTTGGCCTCCAAAGTGCTTGGATTACAGGTGTGAGCCACCGCGCCCAGCCCAGAGACAAAGCTCTTAGCTTGGGCAACCTAGCAAGATCCCATCTCTATGAAAAATTAAAAATCAGGCTGTTAGGCTGTACACGGTGGCTCACGCCTGTAATCCTGGCTCTTTGGGAGTCTGAGGCAGGAGGATTATTTGAGGTCACGAGTTTGAGATGAGCCTGGGTAACATGGTAAAACCCAGTCTCTACTAAAAATACAAAAATTAGCCAGGCGTGGTGGCCTGTGCCTGTAGTCTCAGCTGCTTGGGAGGCTGAGGCAGGAGAATCACTGGAACTGGGGAGGCGGAGGTTGCAGTGAGCCGAGACTGCCTCACTGCACTCCAGCTTGGGTGACACAGCAAGACTCCATCTCAACAGCAACAAAATTAGCCAGGCTGGGTGGCACACGCCTGTGGTCCCAGCTACTCGGGAGGCTGAGGTGGGAGGATTGCTTGAACCCAGAAGGTGGAGGCTGCAATGAGCTACGGTTTCCCCACTGTACTCCAAACCGGGGGACAGAGAGTGCACTCCAGCCTGGGTGACAGAGAGAGACCCGATCTCAAAAAAAAAAAAAAAAAAAAAAAAACTGGGTGAGGTGGCTCACGCCTGTAATCCCAACACTTTAGGAGGCCGAGGCAGGTGAATCATGAGGTCAGGAGTTCAAGATGGAGCCAGAAGACTCCATCTCTACAGAAAATTTAAAAACAAGCCCAGGCGCGGTGGCTCGGGCCTGTAATCCCAGTTACACCATGACCAACATGGTGAAACCCCGTCTCTACTAAAGATACAAAAAATAAAAAATAAAATTGTGGGGCATGGTGGCGGGTGCCTGTAATCCCAGCTACTCAGGAGGCTGAGGCAGGAGAAACACTTCCACCCAGGAGGTGGAGGTTGCAGTGAGCTGAGATCACACCATTGCACTCCAGCCTGGGCTACAGAGGGAGATTCCATCTCAGGAAAAAAAAAAAAGTTTAAAAATGTTTTTAAAGAAGAGAGAGAGAGAGAGACAAAGCCCCCAGAGGTCAGCTGGAGAAGGCCAGGCTCTCTTAAGCGACTGTCCCCTCTTGGTCTCTGTCATCCATCCTAGGAAATGCATTCTACAGTAACGTCCTATACCGGCCCCGGGGGACCCCAAAGAAGAATGAGGACTCATCTGGAGACAGGAAGGACCAGAGAGGCCAGAGCATTTATTCAACCTCATTCCCGAAGCCGGTCACCTGCCAGCCCTGCCTGGCGCCCAGACCTTGCCCCAGCCCCAGGCCCGGCCACCCCATCTCTAAGGTCAGGGCCTCTCCTAGTGCGAGAGGAGTGAGATCCCAGGGGACCCCAACGAGACCCCACCCATAGGTACACACAAAAGAGGGCCTTGAGGCTGGGCGCGGTGGCTCGCGCCTGTAATCCCAACACTTGGGAAGCCGAGGCTGGTGGATCACTTGAGGTCAGGGGTTCAAGACTAGCCTGGCTTGAACCTGGAGGTGCAGTGAGCTGAGACTGCACCACTGCAATTCAGCCTGGGCTACCGAGTGAGACTTCATCTCAAAAAAAAATTTTTTTTAATAAAAAGAAGAAGAGGGAGGACTGGGAGTCTGGCAGCCCCATCCTGAGACCCCGTTCTCATTTCTGTGATGATGGCTTTCCCCCCCACTTTTCCCCCAAGACAACTTAATAAAGGCTTGTGAAGAAAAAGCAAAGCTGGTGTTTGTGGCGATTTGGGAATGCTAAAGAGATCTGAGGGAATTAGGTGCGGTGGCGCATGCCTATAATCCCAGCACTTTGGGAGGCTGAGGTGGGAGGATCACTTGAGGCCAGGAGTTCAAGACCAGCCTGGGCAACAGAGCAAGAAGACTCCATCTTTACAGAAAATTTAAAAATAAGGCCAGGCGCGGTGGCTCACGCCTGTAATCCCAGCACTTTGGGAGGCCAAGGGGGGCAGATTACCTAGGTCAGGAGTTCAAGGCCAGCCTGGGCAACACGGTGAAACCCCGTCTCTACTAAGAATACAAAATTTAGCTGGGCGTGATGGTGCCGCTGATACCTGTGGTCTCAGCTACTTGGGGGGCTCAGGTGGGAGGATAGCTTGAGCCCAGGAGTTTGAGGTTGCAGTGAGCTATAATTACATCACTACACTCCAGCCTAGGTGATAGAGTGAAACCCTGTCACACACATATACACGTCAAAAAAGATTTAAGGTTCCGGGCACGGTGACTCATGCCTGTAATCCCAGAACTTTGGGAGGCCGAGGAGGGTGGATCACAAGGTCAGGAGATCGAGACCATCCTGGCCAACGTGGTGAAACTCTGTCTCTACTAAAAATACAAAAAGATTTAGCCGGGCGTGGTGGTGCACGCCTGTAATCCCAGCTACTCGGGAGGCAGAGGCAGGAGAATCGCTTGAATCCAGGAGGCGGAGGTTGCAGTGAGCCAAGATCGTACCATCGCACTCCAGCCTGAGTGACAGAGTGACACTCCGTCTCAGGAAAAAAAAAAGATTTAAGGGTTCACCTGGGGGTCCCAGAGCTCCCGGGGGTGGCTGGAGAGGTCCACTGTGGCCCAGGGACTTTGTGACAACTCAAAACCCCCCTCCCACCTTATACTTCTAGGGACAAATACAAGGAGCACATAGTGAGCGGGGCTCTGGTTTCCATTCAGCCCCTGTCCGGAAAGACCTACGCAGGCATCGCCCCCAGGCAGGCCTGGAGGTGGGGGGAGGAGGAGGGAGGTCAGGGTCTTCCCCGTGTTTACCAGCCCCCTGGAGTCTCCTGCCCAACTGTCACCTTGAAGCGACACCAGCTAGGCCTGGCTCCCCTCCCCTGCTTCTGCTGTTTCCATGGGGACAGATGTCCTTTCTGCAGATCAAGCCACTGCAGCCCGGAGGAGGGAGCGGGGCTGGCCCGAGAGCCTGGCCCCCCTCAGTTTCTCCATCTTTGCATCTGCTGGTTTCCACGGCGTGTGAGGTTTTTATCTGCCCCACCCCGCTCTGTCTCTTGCTCTCTGCGTTCTGGTCCCATCCTATGGGAGATTCAGGCTCCAACCCCAACTCTGTCCCCAAAACAAAGAGCTGGGGATGTCCTTGGTCCTTGAGGGTTTCTTTCTTTTTCATTTTTATTTATTTATTTATTTTTTAGAGACAGGGTTTCTCCATGTTGGTCAGGCTGGTCTGACCTCAGGTAATCCACCCGCTTGGGCCTCCCAAAGTGCTGGGATTACAGGTGTGAGCCACCGCACCCAGCCTGAGGGTTTCCTTCTTTTTTTTTTTTGAGATGATTACTTGCTCTGCCCCCAAGGCTGGAGTGCAGTGGCGCAATCTCGGCTCACTGCAACCTCTGCTTCCCAGGTTCAAGCGATTCTCCTGCCTCAGCCTCCCGAGAAGCTGGGACAACAGGCGCCCACCACCACACCTGGCTAACTTTTTTTTATTTTAGTAGAGACGGGGTTTCACTGTGTTGACCAGGCTGGTCTTGAACTCCTGACCTAGGTAATCTGCCCCCCTTGGCCTCCCAAAGTGCTGGGATTACAGAGCCACCCGGCCTGGCTTAATTTTTTTTTTTTCCTTTTTTTTTTTTGAGAGGGAGTTTTGCTTTTGTCGCCGAGGCTGGAGTGCAATGGTACCATCTCGGCTCACTGCAACCTACACCTCCTGGGCTCAACCGAGTCTCCTGCCTCAACCTCCGGAGTAGCTGGGATGACAGGCCTGTGCCACCATGCACACCTAATTTTGTATTTTTAGTAGAAACAGGTTTCTCCATGTTGGTCAGGCTGGTCTCAAACTCCCGACCTCAAGTGATCCGCCTGCCTCGGCCTCCCAAAGTGCTGGGATTACAGGCGTGAGCCGCCGTGCCCGGCCTTCTCCAGCGTTTCGATTACCACATCGTCCCCCTCTCCAGGACCCTTAGGGCTTTCCTGCTGGGAGTCAGCAACGCCCCCTTCCCTCTGCAGCCCAGAAAGGACGCTAAGACAAACAATAACTTATTTATTTTCTAGGCCAGAGGAGGCCTTTGGGATACAATTCTGGGCCTGAGGACTCAAAAGGGGGCCGAGGGTCGCTGTCAGGGGGTCTGCGTGACCACGGGGTACAGCAGAGCCAGATGTTCAGCTCCCTGCACTGGCAGCGGGCGGGAACTGTAGTGGAGGACCAGCTCAGGCACGCTGGGGAAGGGCCCGCTGTGTTGGCCCAGCACCACCTGGTTCTCTCGGGTCCGTGAGAACTTCAAATGCAGGAACCCCTGGCTGCTCCTGGGAGATGAGGGAGAAAGGGCCTCCTGAGCACCCCAGACCCACCCAGAAAGCCACTATCCCCAAATCCACCTCCCACAGTGCCCAGGGCCTGGTGCTCCTGTGTCCCCAAAATCCAGTAAACAGCAGTGTGGTGGCTGGTGTAGTTGCTCACACCTGTAATCCCAGTGATTTGGGAGGCTGAGGCTGTAGGATCGCTCCAGGCCAGGAGTTCGAGACCAGTCTGGACAACAGAGTGAGACCCCGTCTCCACAGGAAAACATTCAAAAATTAGGCACGTGCGGTGGCTCACACCTGTAATCCCAGCACTTTGTGGGTTGGGAGGCTGAGGCAGGAGGATCACTTGAAGTCAGGAGTTCAAGGCCAGCCTGGCCAACATGGTGAACTGTCATCTTTACTAAAATATAAAAATTAGGCCGGGCGCGGTGGCTCACACCTATAATCCCAGCACTTTGGGAGGCCGAGACGGGTGGATCACAAGGTCAGGATATCAAGATCATCCTGGCCAACATGGTGAAACTCTGTCTCTACTAGAATACAAAAAATTAGCCGGGCATGGTGGCATGTGCCTGTAGTCCCAGCTACTCGGGAGGCTGAGGCAGGAGAATTGTTTGAAACTGGGCATTGGAGGTTGCAGTGAGCTGAGATCATGCCACTGCACTCCAGCGGGGTGACAGAGCAAGATTCCACCTCAAAAAAAAAAAACAAAAAACAAAATTAGCTGGGCATGGTAGTGTGTGCTTGTAATCCCAGCTACTCGGGAGGCTGAGATGGGAGAATTGCCTGAACGTGGGAGACAATGGTTGCAGTGAGTTGAGATTGAGCCACTGCACTTCCACCTGGGCGGCTGATCGAGATTCCGTCAAAAAAAAAATTTTTTTTTTTTAATTAGCCAGGGCTGGGGATGGTGGCTCATACCTGTAGTCCCAGCACTTTGGGAAGCTGAGGTGGATAAACTGCTTGAGCCTAGGAGATTGAGACCAGCATGGACTATATAGCAGAATGCTGTCTCTACATAAAATGCAAAAATAGCCAGGTATGTTGGTACACACCAGTAATCCGAGCTACTTGTGAGGCTGAGGCAGGAGGATTGCTTGAGCCTGAGAGATGGAGGCTGCAGTGAGCCATAATTGTGCCACTGCATGCCAGCCTAGGTGACCCCATCTCATAAAATAAAAATAAAAATAAGGCCAGGTGCCGTGGCTCATGCCTGTAATCCCAGCACTTTGGGAGGCTGAGGAATGTGGATCACCTGAGGTTAGGAGTTCAAGACCAGCCTGGCCAACATGGTGAAACCGTGTCCCCACTACAGTATAAAAATTAGCTGGGCGTGGTGGTGGGCGCCTGCAGTCCCAGGTACTTGGGAGGCTGAGACAGGAGAATCTCTTGAACCTGGGAGGTGAAGGCTACAGTGAGCTGATATTGTGCCACTGAACCCCACGTGGGTGACAGAGCAAGACTCTGTCTCAAAAAAAAAAAAAAAAACGTAATAATAAGAGGCAGGTGTGGTGACCCATACCTGCCTATAATTCCAGCACTTTGGGAGGCTGAGTCAGGCAGATCTCTTGAGGCCAGGAGTTTCAGACCAGCCTGGCCAACATGGCAAAACCCTGTCTCTACTAAAGATACAAAGATGAGCCAGGCATGGTGGGGTGTGCCTATAACCCTCCATCGCCCAGGTTCAAGCAATTCTCCTGCCACAGCCTCCAAAGTAGCAGGGATTACAGGTATACACTATGCCTAATTTTTATATTTTTAGGAGAGGAGGGGTTTCACCATGCTGACCAGGCTGGTCTCGAACTCCTGACCTGAAGTGATCCGCCCACCTTGGCTTCCCAAAGTGCTGGGATTACAGGTGTGAGCCACTGTGCTCCAACCTTATCTTGTGCTCTTAGATCTTGCTCTCAGACACCTAGCAGAATCTTGGGAGTGGTTTATAATTAGACAGACTTAGAATTTTAGGGATGGAAGTACATACAAACAGGGTCTCAACCTAAAATTCCTTTTTTTTTTTTTTTTTTGAGACGGAGTTTCGCCCTTGATACCAGGCTGGAGTGCATTGGCGCGATCTCGGCTCACTGCAACCTCCGCCTCCTGGGTTCAGGCAATTCTCCTGCCTCAGTCTCCCGAGTAGCTGGGACTACAGGCACGCGCCACCATGCCCAGCTAATTTTTTGTATTTTTAGTAGAGACGGGGTTTCACCAGGTTGACCAGGATGGTCTCGATCTCTTGACCTCGTGATCCACCCGCCTCGGCCTCCCAAAGTGCTGGGATTATAGGCGTGAGCCACTGTGCCTGGCAACCTAAAATTCTTACAGGCACACCCTGAAATTTTGGCTTCAGATGGACACAAATTGATATACCTCCATTTCTGGACTAGGAGAATCCAAAGGAGTCTCGTACACCTAGTTCCTCATCTTACCCAAGTTCTGGACCTCCTCTATGGCATCCACTCTGTCTTCATGTATACCTCCAGTGATGGGGAGCTCATTCTCACCAGCTAACGGCCTCCCTGGAAGCTCCACCCCTGCTCCTAGAAGTCCCGCCCACTGACCTGGAAGCCCTTCTCATTGGCTGCTGGAGCCACACCCTCCCACTCCCTCTGAATTAACCCAAAAGGGTGACGCATGCAGTCCAGTGACCCTTTGTCCCTGTGAGGCTGAGGTCTCACCTGAGAGACAAGGAGCAGTCCTGGGGGCTGGTCTCACTGAGCCGCACTAGGTAGCTGCCTTCCTTGCAGAGGGACAGGAGGTTCTCCGCATCCGCCCTGTTCAGGGTGCCGTGGAACCACCTAGCGGTGCGAATAGGTATCTCATCAAAGGCTGTTGCCCTTCAAACACGGTGGCTCACGCCTGTAATCCCAGCACTTTGGGAGGCAGAGGCGGGAGCATCACCTGAGGTCAGGACTTCAAGACCAGTCTCACCAACATGGTGAAACCCCGTCTCTACTAAAAATACAAAAAAAATTAGCTGGGAAGGGTGGCGCGCGCCTGTAATCCCAGCTACTCAGGAGGCTGAGGCAGGACAATTGCTTGAATCAGGGAGGCGGAGATTGCAGTGAGCCGAGATCGCGCCACTGCATTCCAGCCTGGGCGACAGATTGAGACTCCCAACTCAAAAAAAAAAAAAAAAAAGCAAAACAAACACACTCTGGGGTCTGTTGGGTCCATGCACAGCTGATGCATGGGCTTGTAGCGTCCAGGCAAATGAAGAAGGAAAATTCCCTTGGATTTTTCAAGAGGAGCCTGGTTATTGGCTGCACCTGACATGGATCTTCACAGCCTCCTTGGCAACTTCAATCACTTTCGCAAGAGCAGGGCTACATCTTATATCTCACCCACCTGTCCCCTTCTTTTCTTTTCTCTTTTTTTGAGACGGAGTCTCATTCTGTCACTCAGGCTGGAGTGCAGTGACACCATCTGGGCTCACTGCAACCTCCATCACCCAGGTTCAAGTGATTCTCATGCCTCAGCCTCCCAAGTAGCGGATTAACAGGAGCACGCCACCACGCCCAGCTAATTTTTTTGTATTTTTAGTAGAGATGGGGTTTCTCCATGTTGGCCGGCTGGTTTCGAACTCCTGACCTCAGGTGATCCACCCACCTCGGCCTCACAAAGTGCTGGGATTACAGGCGTGAGCCACCACACCCAGCCCCTTTCTTAATGTTTTTCTTTAATGTGCTCATGAAGGGGTTTGCAGTTGCAAGCAAGATATCAAAGAAAGAGAAGCACCAGAGCCTTTGCTGAAAATCTGAAATCTGAAAACAGAATAAACACATATGGCGCGCTTGTGGTCCCATGGAGAGGCTGAGGCAGGAGGACGCTTGATCGCAGGAGTTCAGGGGCACAGTAAGCTATGATTGTGCCACCGCACTTCAGCCTGGGAAACGGAGACCCTGTCTCAAAAAAAAAAAGAAAGAAAGAAAGAAAATGAAAGGAAGGAAGGAAGGAAGGAAGGGCCAGGTGTGGTGGCTCACCCCTGTCATCCCAGCACTTTGAGAGGCCGAGGCAGGTGCATTACCTGAGGCAGGAGTTCAAGACCTGCCTGGCCAACATGGCAAAACTCCATCTCTACTGAAAATACAAAAATCATTCCAGCGTGGTGGCAGGAGCCTGTAGTCCCAGCTACCTGGGAGGCTGAGGCAGAAGAATTGCTCGAACCCAGAAGGCAAAGGTTGCAGTGAGCTGAGATTGTGACACTGCACTCCAGCCTAGGTTACAAGAGCTGGATTGTGTCAAATAAAAAAAGAAAAAAAAGAGAGAAAGAAAAAAGAAGGAAGGAGAGAGAAGAAAAGAAAGAAAGAATGAATTAAAGCAAGAATGAAAGAAAGAAAAAGAGAGGAAGATAGGAAGGAAGGAAGGAAGATTGTTTGGTTGGGCGGCCGGCAGGCAGGCAGGCAGGCAAGTGGGAAGACAGAGAGGCCGGGCGTGGTGGCTCACGCTTGTAATGTCAGCACTTTGGGAGGCCAAGGCGGGAGGATCACGAGGTCAGGAGTCAGAAACAAGCCTGGCCAACATGGTGAAACTCTGTCTCTACTGAAAATACAAAAATTAGCCAGGTGTGGTGGTGCACGCCTGCAGTCCCAGCTACTTGGGAGGCTGGGTCAGGAGAATCACTTGAACCGAGGGGACGGAGGCTGCAGTGAACGAAGATGGCACCACTGCACTCCAGCCTGGGTGACAGAGCAACACTGTCTCAAAAAAAAAAAAAGAAAGAAAGAAAAAGAAAAAGAAAAAAGAAAAGGAAGGAAGGAGGGAAGGGAGGGAGGGAGGGAAACAGAAAAAGAGAACAATCTTGCAATCTGCACACCTTAGGCCTCAGAGTTAAATAGCTAGTTCTGTACTGCCCACTGAAGAGCTTTAGGGGTGACTGTGATAACATGGCCTGGATTCTGGGGACTTGGGCACTCCCTCAGGGAGCTCCCAGGCTGGAAGGACACAGAGTCAGCGTCTCCCAGCTCATGTGCCACCCCACAGCACAGAGTTGTGAGCCCACCAAACTCCTACGCCTCCCAGTACCATCCTAAGAACTTCTGGCTAAGAATGATTTCTGTCTCTTGGCTCTGAGGCTGTAAGCCCCACCCAAGTTAAGGAAGGAAATTCCCTTTTCTGTTTGAACCTGAGGCTCAGAGAGGTTAAGTGACTTGCCCAAGGCTACATAGCCAGGAGGGAAGAGCAGGGATTTGAACCCAGAACTTTATACCAGAGAGAAAGGGACCCCATCTGATTCTGTTTTGTGTCTAACTGGGTGTCTGGCACACAGCAGGCTCTGGCGCCCAGTAAAGATTAGTTGAAGAAATGAAATAAGTGGATGAATGAACTCAAGTTCCCCCAGTTCCTCTAATCTGGAGAAAAGAAAAAACTTCCACCTGATACTCTGGAGTCTATAGACACGTTCAACGGGGCTCTTCCACCTTCAGTTCCCCCCACTCACGGCTGTTTCTCCAGGGGCAGGGCTGGGTCCACTCGCTCCGCAGGCTGGGGGCTTCTGGGTGGGGGTCTCCGGAGCTCCTTGGCTGGGCCTGGAGTCCTTTCCCACTCTGGACTGTCAAACTGCACTGCAAGGGATATTTAGAGAGGAAAGAATTAAGTCCAGCCTCCCTTGGAGTGCGGGGCAGGGGCCAGCCAATGGAATCTCAGTAGGAAGGCGGGGCCATATTGGGCAACCTATCAGAGCCCAGGGGCTGGGCTTAAGGTAGGGGCCGGATTGGCCACAGCTGCAACCTATTGGCCTTCAGAAGAAACAGGTGTAGTCACTCATATATCTGGTAGCAAGAAGCACAAGGGGCGTGGCTAGAGGGGGTGGGTTAGAAGTTTCCAGGTAGAGGAACTAAATGCCTAAATCTAGTCCTTAAAACCCTTCTGGGGTTCAGCCTAGACTGAGGCCAGTCCTAAAACTAGAAAATCACCCCCAATCTACAGATAGGGGGACAAAGGCACTGAGCTCCGAATACCCTCCCAGTCATAAAACTTTGGGGGCAAAGTCGTGTTTGCACAGCTCTTCCTGGTCCAAATTAGTTTATTATTTAAAGCTGATTTTATAATTATCCCTTTTACAGAAGAGAAAACTACGGCTCAGAGGCTTGTCCAAGCTCATCCAATTCAGCTAGAAACTGACCTGTGGTTTATTATTAAGAAATGCTGGCCGGGCGTGATCCCAGCACTTTGGGAGGCCAAGGCAGGTGGATCACCTGAGGTCAGGAGTTCGAGACCAGCCTGGCCAACACGGTGAAACCCTGTCTCTCCTAAAAATACAAAATTTAGTCAGGCTTGGTGGCGGGAGCCTGTGATCCCAGCTACTCAGGAGGCTGAGGCAGGAGAACCACTTGAACCCGGAAGGTGGAGGTTGCAGGGAGCCGGGATCACGACACTGCACACCAGCCTGGGAGACAGAGTGAGACTCTGTCTCAAAAGAAAAGAAAATTCTACCCCCGCCACCCCCCACACGCTATTCCAAAAGCAAACCACGTTCCCCTCCCTGCACCACACTGAGCAAGATAAGTAGGTTCTATTCCACTCTAAAAAGTGTTTGCGGGTTCCAAGGAAGATGCAAGTTGTCTTTGAAGAAAGAACTTAGGACTATCAGTCATTCACACTCTAGTGAGAATTAACAAACTACCAAAGTGGCAAGTGACTGGACTCTACTTAATACATGGAAACAGGAGACATGACCAGATGAGGAAATGCAGGGACGGGGCACTCAGATGTCAGGGTGTGGGTCTGAGAAGCACCTGCAAACGCCCTGGAGATGTGGTCTTTCTTCCACTCCCAGGGCTGGTCATACTCATCTGCTGGCCGTTCGTCCTCCTGGGGCATCCGGCTCTGCCGAGGCTTCTGCCCAGAAGGGGGCTCCTCCGCTGTCTCTCGGTCCTGTTCCTCATAAGGGGTGTCATAGAGCTGCACCCCTCTGCCGGGAAGTTCTAGGAGGCCAGGGACACTGGTCAGCTCCTGCTCCCATCTGGGACCCTGCCACCTTCCCCCAAGCCCTGCCTACTCACCACTCATAACCCGCTGGGCATCATAGGGCTCCATGTACCCATCATCTGGGGGTGCAGGGTGAGGCTGGGCATCAAAGGGGTCTGAGTACTCTGTGTCAGCTTCCAGCTGCAGAGGGAAGGAAGGAGGAGGGGACAAGAACTCAAAAGGGCCACCCCCACTGAGTGATGCTGTAATCCCAGCTTGCCTGCCCACAGGGCCATCTGCCACCTCTCCAAGACTTTTTATTTATTTATTTAGAGATGGAGTCTTGCTCCGTTGCCGAGGCTGGAGTGCGCCCGCCACCACACCCGGCTAATTTTTGTATTTTTGGTAGAGATGGGGTTTTGCCATGTTGTCAGGCTGGTCTTGAACGCATGAACTCAAATGATCCACCTGCCTTGGCCTCCCAAAGTGTTGGGATCACAGACACATTGGCCACCACACTGGCCCAAGAGATGTTTTTTTTGTTGTTGTTGAAATGGGAGTCTTGCTCTGTCACCCAGGCTGGAGTGCAGTATTGCAGTCCTGGCTCACTGCCACCTCCACCTCTGGGTTCAAGCAATTCTCCTGCCTCAGCCTCCTGAGTAGCTGGGACTATAGGTACGTGCCACTACGCCTGGCTAATTTTTGTATTTTTAGTAGAGACAGGGTTTCACCATACTGGCCAGGCTGGTATCGAACTCCTGACCTCGTGATCCACCTGCCTTGGCCTCTCAAAGTGCTGGGATTACAGGTGTGAGCCACCATGTCTGGACTTTTTTTTTTTTTTTTTTGTGAGACGAGGTCTTGCTCTGTTGCCCAGGCAGGAGTGGAGTGGTTCAATCATGACTCACTGCAGCCTTGACCTCCTGGGCTCAAGTGATCCTCCTGCCTCAGCCTCCGGAGTAGCTGGGACTACAGATGTGCACCACCACAACTGGCTAATGTTTTGATTTTTTTTTTGGAGAGTCAAGGTCTCACTCTGTTAGCCCAGGCTGGTCTTGAACTCCTAGTCTCAAGCAATCCTCCCACCTCCACCTCCCAAAGTGCTGGGATTACAGGCATGAGCTACTGCACCTGGAGGCCTGGGTTCAAATCTTAGTAAGCTAGAACCCTGTGAGACCTTGGGGAAATAACTGCTCTTCTGTGAGCCTCAGTTTCCACTTCTGCAAAATGGGAATATAGTGGTTAGAAGGGCAGAGTCATAGGGAAGATGTTTATGTGTCCAGGAGGGGAGCAACTCACTCAGATCTGTTTTAGGAAGGTCCCACCAGGTTCGAAGAGGAAGGGGTACTGAGGGAGGGGACTGGGGGGGCCAAGAGGATGGCCATGGAGGAGGAGGACCCGGAGACCAAACAGGGTGGTCAGACAGACATGGGGACAGCCAGCATTATGCATTGAAAAGAGACAGATATCGGCCAGGTGCGGTGGCTCACGTCTGTAATTCCAGCACTTTGGGAGGCCGAGGTGGGAGGGTCACCTGAGGTCAGGAGTTTCAGACCAGCCTGGCCAACATGGTGAAATCCCATCTCTACTGAAAATACAAAACTTAGCTGGAGGGTTGGCAGGCGCCTGTAATCCCAGCTACTTGGGAGGCTGAGGTAGGAGAATTGGTTTGAACCCAGGAGATGGAGGTTGCAGTGAGCTGAGATCCCACCACTGTACTCCATTCAGCCTGGGCCACAGAGAGAGACTCGACTGTGTCTCAAAAAAAAAAAAAAAAAAAAAAAAAAACAGACATCCCCAAGCAGGTGGAGGACTGGGAAGGGCCTGTCTGGTGCCCGGGTCCCCGCTGTGATCAGACATAAAACAAGCTCTCCACGATCCAGGGGGCCCAGCCTGAGCCTCCCCTCCACCCAGATTCCCGGGGCCACCCAACCACGCACCTCCTCCCCGGGGCTGCCCAGAAGGGCCTTGGCTCTGGCCATATCCGCAGCCTCCACCTTGATGAGCCGGTGCTTGGGAGAGCCATACTTGGCATCTCCGGCGTTCTTGGAGTCCCCCGGGCCCGCTGGGTCCGGCTCCAAGCGGCCCTCCGCGTCCTCATAGGGGTCCTCGAAGTCCAGGTCCTTCTGCTCTCGGTAGGCCCTCAGGATGTCGCTCTCGGTGTAGTCCGGGGTGGGCGGCTGCGGAGGGGGCCTCCGACCGCCAAAGCTCAGGTAGTCCCGTAGCCACTTGGCCATTTGGGCGCCTGCCACCCCCAATCCGGCCACCGTCAGAGGGGCCCCTACATGCGCTTGTCCGGGCCCCTTTCCCCAGGGAGGAGGAGGAGGAGGAGAAGAGGAAGAGCAGGGAAAGAGGAGAAAGGTCAGGTGTGCCCTTTGGCGGGGCTCTGGACGGACAGAGGGAAGGAAAAGGTGAAGGAGGGGGAGGAAAAGGAGGCGACAGAGGAGGGAGGAGGGCAAGCCCACCTTAGCCCGGCTGGGGAAGCACCGCGGGGGCAGGGGGCGCCGCGCAGGGCCCTGAACGCCGCGCGCTAGGGGCCAGGGCGAGGGGCATCCGCGGAGGCGCGCGGAGTTTTCGCGGGCAGCGCGGTTCCCCGGAGCGGCTCGGACGCTCGCCGCCTCCGGGAAGCTCCGGGATACCTTCCTGGGGTCCGGAGACCGGGCCAGCGCCGCCTGCGGACGATCCCGGCCCCTCGCCCAGCCCGGACGCCTGGGTTCTCAGCGCAGCGGGCGGGCTCCCCAGGGGCGCGGGCGCTGCGCGCAAAGTTGGGGCGCGGAGACGGTGACCCCAGCGGGACGCATCCTTTGTCGCGCTCCTCTCGGCTTAGCGGGGAGCCCCAATCCCGCGGCCCCCGGCCGGGCCGCCTCGATCCGGCCCCAGCCACCCGCACAAAGGGAAATAAAAACCTCCTCCAATCCCCCTTCACGCTTTCGGAGAGACTTTCCCCGCCGCCGCCGGCGCGCGGCCGGGAGGTGGGACGCTGGGGAGGGGGCGCGCGGGAGGACGCCCCGGTTCCCACCAGCCCCGGGCCGCGTCCCGGGCAGCAGCGTCAAGGCTCCCCCGCCTCCCCTCGGCCGCGTCCCCCGCCCCTCCCCTCCCCCTGCGCTCCCCTCAGAGGTGACAGAGACCTTCAGCTGTTCTGGGGAGGGAGGGAGCCGCTGCCCGCGGAGCGAAGCGGGGCCGGGGGCGGGAGTCTCCGGGGCCGAGGCCGCGGCAGCTGGACACTGACCCGGACGCCAGAGACTGGCCGCAGAGAGCGCGGAGCGCGGGAGGTGGGGATCGGCTGGGAGGGACACAGCTGGGGAGGGGAGAAGGACGGGAGGGGAGGGGGAGAAGGAGAGGAGGGGAGGGGGAAATTGACCGGGAAATGGGGGACTGGACTTGACCTGACCGCCAGAAGGGGTGAAACTGACCAGCAGAGGAGTGGGAATGGCCACCAAGGAGGGTCGAAATGGAACCGATGTCTGGCGGTAAAAATGACCGGGAGAGTAGGGGTGTGGAAATTGGTGGAGAGGTCACTGGCTGAAATTGATATTGACGCAGCGAGAAGGAGGGGGGCAAAGGAAGGGAGGTTGGGGATCGGGCTTCCCCTCCCCCAAGAGGGCTCCGCTCTGTCCCCCACCTCCCCAGGGGACTAATCTCGGGCAGGGGGAGGGTTTGGGGCAGCTGGCCTGGGGAAGGGAGATGGTATCTGTGTCTGGAGCCTGTCCTCAGCATCTGTCCCTTTGTGGCCTTCTGGGAGGGGGTGGGGGCGGGAAGAGAGGCAGAAGTGAGAGGGGTCTGGCCTGTCCTGGCCCCCTGTTGTCTGAGAGTGAGGGTGAGAGATTTAGGGGGTGGGAGAGGAAAAGGGGGCCACTGGCCAATTTTCCAGGGCAGAGCCGTTTTCATTTTTCTTTCCCCATGAGGGGGCTTGCCCAGTTCCCCGTAATGACTGGAGTGAGAGAGGGGTGGTCAGGAAGGATAGGACCCCACATCCTCTCCTCTTGTGGCCAGCCCCCTGGTTGGGCACGGGTCATAGCTTGGAGGGGACAGTTGGAGGACAAGAAAGAAGTCAGAACCAACGCTGCTATGACTGGGCCTCCTGGCAGGAGCCGGGGCTGGGGGCAGGGTCTGTCGCCCGCTGAGTCTTGGCTTACTTATTTGAAAGATGTGGTTTCTACCACGAAAACCCAGACAGCTCGAGGAAGGATCCCAGGAGACAGCAAGTTATCACCCAGCTTCCTCATTTTACGGATGGGGAAACTGAGGGATGTGTTCAGAGCCACTCCACAGCTCATTCTGCCTGGACATCGCCATGGGGCCTGGCCTAGGTGGCACTGGAGTCTCTCTTTTTTTTTTTTTTGAGACAAAGTCTGCTCTGTCGCCCAGGCTGGGGTGCAGTGGCCCCATCTCTGCTCACTGCAAACTCCGCCTTCTAGATTCAAGCAATTCTCCTGCCTCAACCTCCTGAGTAGCTGGGGTTTACAGGCACCCATCACCACACCCGGTTAATTTTTGTATTTTTAGTAGAGACAGCGTTTCACCATGTTGCCCAAGCTGGTCTCTAACTCCTGACCTCAGATGATCCACCCACCTCGGCCTCCCAAAGTGCTGGGATTACAGGCGTGAGCCACCACGCCCAGCCTGGTGTCTCTTCATGGAATCAGCTCTGCAACTCCTCTCCATTATGAGCTCCATTTTCCAGATGGGGAAACTGAGGCCTGGAGCCAACAAAGCAAAGCCCCTGAAGGCTGCAGGCATCTAGACCCTTCTGTTCCTCCCTTCCCTGCACTGACTGTGTCCCCCAACACAAGCCTGTTGAACTCCTTCCTCCGTCCCGAAGTGCACGGCCACCCCCGCTTCCACCCCACCCTTTCCTATCAGTGATCACGGCGACAAGGCTGCGTCCCCTGAGCAGCCAGGGAGCACAGCGGGTAATCGTCCTGCTTTCTGTCAGCCGCAAGGCAATTCCAGGGCGCTAGGATGAGCTGTTGACAGATCTCATCAAATCCGAGTCATCTCCCTACCGGATAAAACTAGATGTCTGAGGTATAAATATTTGAAAGGGGCCTTCTAATTACAGTCTGTGTCAGGAATAGCAATTAGAGGCCCCGGGGCCAGAATCAAATGGCATTTGACTTTCCTATGCTTTGGAGCTGGCTTCTCCTGGGGCTTCCCCCTACCCCAAGGAGGGGAGTGGAGAGACGCTGGCGGGGAGGGGCAGGAGGAGGCGGAGGAGAAACAGATCCAGGCTGGAGGTCCCCTCGCCTTGCCCTGTGACCTTGAATCAGCCATATAAACTTGTGAGCTTTGGTTTTTTTTCTTTCTGTCTTTTTTCGAGACAGGGTCTCACTCTGTTGCGCAGAGCTGGAGTGCAGTGTTGCAATCATAGCTCGCTGCAGCACCAACATCCTGGGCTCAAGCAATCCTCACATCTCAGCCTCCCGGTAAATAGGACTACAGGTTCACACCACCACACCTGGCTAATTTTTTTTATACAGACAGGGTCTCGCTATATTGTCCAGACTGGAGTGCAGTGTTGCAATGACAGCTCACTGCAGCCTCAACATCCTGGGCTCAAGCAGTCCTCCCATCTCAGCCTCCTAGTAGCTAGGACTACAGGTGCGAACCACCACACCGGGCTAAATTTTTTATAGAGACAGGGTCTCGCTCTGTTTCCCGGGCTGTGCTTGAACTCCTGTCTTCAGGCGATCCTCCCACCTCCCAAAGTGCTGGAAGTGTAATCCCAGCACTTGGGCCTCCCAGAATGCTGGGATTACAGGCCTGAGCCACCACGCCTGGCTATGAGTTTAGGATTTCTGACCAGGATAGGAGGGAAAGCAGGGAGGGCTACCAGGAGGTGGGCACGGAGTGGGTAATAACAAGGAGGTGGGCTGGGCCAAGGGACCCTCCTTCCCCAGCATTCATGGTCTGAGAGGCAGCTGATGAGGGGGCTCCTCCAGGGTGGGTGGGGCCCAGGGAACTATCCAGAGATTCTCCTGGGCTCCAGAATCCCAGCCTGTCAGACACTGGCGGATGACGGGGTTTGTTTTCTCACTTGGTTAATGAGAGAATAACAGCTCACCCCTGTTCAGCGCTTATGGCCAGGCACCGATTCTGGTTCTTTCTGTTTTGTTTTGTCGCGTTTTGTTTGTTTCTTTGTTTTTGAGGCCGAGTCTAGCTAGTTCTGTCGCCCAGGGTGGAGGGCACAGGCACGATCTCGGCTCACTGCAACCTCCGCCTCCCGGGTTCAAACGATTCTCCTGCCTCAGTCTCCTGAATAGCTGGGATTACAGGCGCACGCCACCACGCCCGGCTAATATTTATATTTTTAGGAAAGACGGGGTTCCGCCATGTTGGCCAGGTTGGTCTTGAACTCCTGACCTTGTGATCCGCTTGCATCAGCCCCACAAAGTGCTGGGATTAGAGGCTTGAGCCATCGTGCCCGGCCTTGTCGCTTTTTTTTTGAGATGTAATTCACACTGGCCAGGCTCAGTGACTCATGCCTGTAATCCCAGCACTTTGGGAGGCCGAGGTGGGAAGATGACCTGAGGTCAGGAGCTCAAGACAAGCCTGCCCAACATGGTGAAACCCCGTCTCTACTAAAAATACAAAAATTAGCCGGGTGCGGTGGTGAGTTCCTCTAATCCCAGCTACTTGGGAGGCTGAGGCAGGAAAATTACTTGAACCTAGGAGGCAGAGGTTGTAATGAGCCGAGATTGTGCCACTGCACTCCAGCCTGGGTGACAGAGCGAGACTCCTTTTTTAAAAAAAACCCAAAAAACATAATTCACAGTTGTTTTTTTTTGTTTTTTTTTTGAGATGGAGTCTCACTCCTTCACCTGGCTGGTGTGCAGTGGCATGATCTTGGCTGACTGCAACCTCTGCTGCCCGGGTTCAAGTAATTCTCCTGCCTCAGCCGCCAGAGTAGCTGGAAATACACGTGCCTGCCACTGTGCCTGGCTAATTTTTGTAGTTTTAGTAGAGACAAGCTTTCACCATTTTGGTCAGGCTGGTCTTTGGACTCCTTACCTCGTGATCCACCCGCCTCAGCCTCCCAAAGTGCTGGGATTACAGACATAAGCCACCTCACCTGGCATTTTTTTTTTTTCCTTGAGACAGAGTTTTGCTCTTGTTGCCCAGGCTGGAATGCAATGGCACGATCTTGGCTCACTGCAACCTCCACTTCCCAGGTTCAAGTGATTCTCCTGGCTCAGCCTCCCAAGCAGCTGGGATTACAGTCGCCTGCCACCACACCCAGCTAATTTTTTTGTATTTTTAGTAGAGATGGGGTTTCACCATGTTGGCTAGGCTGGTCTTGAACTCCTGACCTCATGATTCACCCACCTTGGCCTCCCAAAGTGGTGGGATTACAGGTGTGAGCCACCGCGCCTGGCAATTTTTGTAGTTTTTGTAGAGACAGGGTTTCTCCATGTTGCCCAAGCTGGTCTCCTGTTCCTGGGCTCAAGCAGTCCTCCTCCCTCAGCCTCTCAAAGGGCTGGGATTACAGGCATGAGCCACTGTGCCTGGCCAGCTCTGCCTTCCTTAGCTCACAGTCTGATGGCAGAGACATGGCCTCACCCACAGAAGCCCCCAGTCTGATGGAGGAGTTGTGGCTCTGACTTCAGGGGCTTCCATTTGATGGGAGAGATATGCCCCGACCTTGAAGGGTTCCCAGTCTGATGGAGACATGAACCTATCTTCAAGAGTCTCCAGTCTGATGGGGGAGGCAAGGTTCAACTTTCAAAGGCCCCCTGTCTAATGGAGGAGACGTAGGCCTTTCTTCAAGGGTCCCCAGTCTGATGAGGGAGGCATAGTCCAGACTTCAAGGGTCCCCAGTCTGATGGGGGAGGCATAGTCCAGACTTCAAGGGTCCCCAGTCTGATGAGGGAGACATAGTCCAGACTTCAAGGGTCCCCAGTCTGATGGGGGAGGCATAGTCCAGACTTCAAGGGTCCCCAGTCTGATGAGGGAGGCATAGTCCAGACTTCAAGGGTCCCCAGTCTGATGGGGGAGGTATAGTCCAGACTTCAAGGGTCCCCAGTCTGATGGGAGAGGTATAGTCCAGACTTCAAGGGTCCCCATCCTGATGAGGGAGGCATAGTCCAGACTTCAAGGGTCCCCAGTCTGATGGGGGAGGCATGGTATAAACTTCAAGGCCCCCAGTCCAACACAGGAGGCATGGCCCTGACTTATAAGGTCCCAGTCTGCTGGAGGAGACATGAGCCTTCCTTTTAAGGGCCCCCATCTGATGGGGGAGGCACAATGCAACCCTCCAAGGACTCCGCAGGCAGAGCTCAGCTTCTGGACTTGCAGGGAGCCTGGTGGCCAAAGGCGTATCCTTGGAGCCTTGAGATTCAAACCCAGGCCCTGTCCTTCCCTCACTCTGGAGGTCGGGGAGCCTCCTTTATCTGTAAATGGGGCAGCGACAGGGGGCCCTGGGGGGTGTTTGTGGATGTAGTGGGTGTCACCCCATTCCCAGATAAGGAAGCAGGCTCAGGGAGCCCCACAGTGAAGCTGGAACTGGCAAACGCTGGGGAAATGGCGTGGACCCTCTTCTCCTGTAAGCCCAGGCTGGGGCAAGCAGCCGGCTCCAGCAGGAGGGGTCCCCACCACCCCTCCTCCCCGTCCCTCTGATGTGCTCCGGCAGCCAGGCAGCCCCGGAGGAGTTGATGGAGGAGAGCTGGGATGAGGGCTGACAGCTCCCGAAGACAGGATGACAGACGCGGGCTGGTGGGGAACGGGTGCTGTCGGCAGGATGGGGGAAGGGCAGGCTTCAGAGGGTGAGGGAAGGGGGCCCTGGGAGGTGGGGCAGGGCAGGGAGGGGTCCCCCCGCTCATCAGCAGGGACAGAGCCCGAGGCATGGCTGTGTCTGCTCCCCTACTCCCTCAGCCCTGGGAACCCCCAAGAGGGAATTGGGGGCCAAGAGCAGAACTGCCTCCGAAAGATAGGGTGACAGAACAAAGCTTCCCAGGGAAAAAAAAGAAAAAAACACAAAATTCCAGTAGCATAAGAAAGAGGGTGTGTGTGGCAGGAGGGAGGAGGTGGAACCTGGGGCTCCCTGAGCCCATTTCCTCATTGGGGAGTGGGGTGATGACCATTCAGCCCCTTTGTGAGCACCCACAACATGCCAGATGGTTTTGGGGTGCTGGGATGCAGGCACCATTCTTTTTGAGATGGAGTCTTGCTCTGTTGCCCAAGCTGCATGGAGTGCAATGGTGCGATCTCGGCTCACTGCAACCTCCGCCTCCCGGGTTCAAGCGATTCTCCTGCCTCAGCCTCCTGAGTAGCTGGGATTACAGGTGCCTGCTACCATGCTCAGGTAATTTTTGTATTTTTAGTAGAGGCGGGGTTTCACCATGTTGGCCAGGCTGGTCTGAACTCCTGACCTCAGGTGATCCATCTGCCTCGGCCTCCCAAAGTGCTACAGGCATAAGCCACTGAGCCGGCCCGAATAAACTTCTATTGTGTATGATTTACCCAGTCTATGGTCTGTGAAAGCAGCAGCAAACGGACAAATACACAGGCTGCTGGCAAGGTCTGTGCAGGTAAGAAGCTGAGAGGGTCTTCTGGCCAACAGCTGTGAGGGACTGAATGCTGTCAACAACCACAAAGGTTTGGAAGCAGGTCCTTCCCCAGTTGAGCCTTCAGATGACACCCCAGCCCAGGCCTCAGCCTCAGCCTCCCAAGTAGCCGGGATTACAGACACACACCACCACACCTAGCTAATTGTTGTATTTTTTTTTTTTTTTTTTGAGTCAGTCTCTTGCTCTGCCACCCAGGCTGGAGTGGTGGTGCAATCTCGGCTCACTGCAACCTCTGACTCCCAGATTCAGGTGATTCTCTTGCCTCAGCCTCCCAAGTAGCTGGGATTACAGATGACTGCCACAATGCCTGGGTGAGTTTTTCCTGTTTTTAGTAGAGACAGGGTTTCTCCATGTTGACCAGCCTGATCTTGAACTCCCGACCTTAGCTGACCCGCCCGCCTTGGCCTCCGAAAGTGCTGGGATTACAGGCGTGAGCCACGGTGCCCGGCCTGGCCTCTGTCTCGATTGCATACTTGCTGGACGTTAAAGCAGAAGACCCGATGAAACCACACCCAGCTGTTGTTTTAAAGTTGCTCAATTTTGGTTGAATTTGTTATGTAGCACCAGAAAACACAGGGCGAGATGGGCAATAAACACCCCCCGCCAGGCGTCCCCCCTGCACCCCTTCAGAACTCACTCACCTGCTTCTTTTCTTTTTTTTTTTTTAAAAGACGGGGTTTCACCACGTGGGTCAGGCTGGTCTTGAACTCCCGACCTCAGGTGATCCGCCCGCCTTGGCCTCCAAAGTGCTCGGATTACAGTCGTGAGCCACCATGCCCGGCCTTTACCTGCTTATTTTCATCGTCGTCATCACCACCTTTGGCATCCATTAATCTTATTTGAACATAATACATAAAAGTTTTTTTTGGCTGTGCAGTGGCTCACACCTGTAATCCCAGCACTTTCGGAGGCCGAGGCGGGCGAATCACCTTGAGTTCATGAATTTGAGACTAGCCTGGCAACATGGTGAAACCCCGTCTCTACTAAAAATACCAAAATTAGCTGGGTGTGGTGGTGTGTGCCTGTAATCCCAGCTACTCTGGAGGCTGAGAGAGGAGAATCACTTGAATTTGGGAGGTGGAGGTTGCAGTGAGCCACTGCACTCCAGCCTGGGTGATACAGTGAGACTCTGTCTCAAAAAAAAAAAAAAAAAAGAAATTAAAATAAGGGGTGTTGGAAGTGGGAGCTCGACTTTGTTTCTGCCAAGTGCTCAGGGAACATTTGACAAACACAGGTTCCTTCCTTCCCGCTGCCGAGGAGGGGAACTTCCAGCAGAGCTTTCTACCAGTAGAGCCGGTGAGTTCATCCTCGTTGAGTATGTAGAGCTCAGCCACTTTGAAGGCAAATTGTAGCACCTTTTTTTAAAAAATTATTTTTTGAGATAGAATCTCACTCAGTTGCCCAGGCTGGAGTGCAGTGGTGTGATTTCAGCTCACTGTAATTTCTACCTCCCAGGTTCAAGGGATTCTCCTTCCTCAGCCTACTGAGTACTGGGATTACAGGTGCCCACCACCACAAGCAACTAATTTTTGTATTTTTTTTTTTTTTTTCTCATCTGCAACTGTCTTGATCGAGTTATATACTTTTTGTATTTTTAGTAGAGACGGGGTTTCACCATGTTGGCCAGGCTGGTCTTGAACTCCTGACCTCAGGTGATCTGCCTGCCTCGGCCTCCCAAAGAGCTAGGATTACAGGCATAAGCCACCGCGCCCGGCCTGTAGAATGTTTTAAAAAGAATGCTATGAACCATCTTTGAGTAGGCAGTCCCATTCCTGGCTGTGTATTCTGGAGAGGTATTTGCCCACATTCATAAGGACACACCCATGAGGAAGTCTGTTGTGACACTGTGTTTAGTAGTAAAAGTATGGGGAAGGGACCCAGTGTTTTTATATGGGAAGACTGACCTCTGGCATAAACAATGGAACGGTATGCCGTGCTTAAAAGGCCCAGACTCCAGCTGGGTGTGGTGGCTCATGCCTGGAATCCCAGCACTCTGGGAGGCCAAGTCAGGAGGACTGTTTGAGGCCAGGAGTTTGAGACCAGCCTGGGTAACAGAGTGAGACTCTTTCTCTACGAAAAAATTTTTAAAAATCAGGCAGGTGTGGTGGCTCTGCCTCTAGTCCCAGCTACTTGGGAGGCTGAGGTGGGAGGATCACTTGAGCCAGGGAGATTGAGGCTGCAGTGAGCTGTGACTGTACCACTGCACTCCAGCCTTGGGGAGAGAGCAAGATCCTGCCTGAAAGAAAAAAAAAGCCTCAGCCCAGAACAGGAACTGTGGCATGTGCCTGTAATCCCAGAACTTTGGGGGCCAAGGTAGGTGGGCTGGTTGAAGACAGGAGATCGAGTCCAGAATGGGCGACATGGGCAGACCCTGTTTCTCAATTGAGTTTTTTTTTTTTGAGATAGAGTCTCACTCTGTCGCCCAGGCTGGAGTGTTGGGGTGTGATCTTGTTTCCCTGCGGCCTCAGTCTCCCGGGTTCAAGTGATTCTCCTGCCTCAGCCTCCCAAGTAGCTGGGACTACAGGCGCACACCATGACACCTGCCTAATTTTTGTATTTTAGTAGAGACGGGGTTTCACCATGTTGGCCAGGCTGGTCTCAAACTCCTGACCTCGTGATCCGCCTGCCTGGGCCTCCCAAAGTGCTGCGATTACAGGCGTGAGCCACCGCGCCCAGCCTCAATTTATTTTTTTTAAAAGAAAGAAAGAAAAAAAAGAGAAGAGAAAAGAAAAAAGCCCAGACCATAAGCCTCAGCACTTTCAGGCGACAACTAACTCTGGTGTCAGGCCCAGTGGCTCATGCCTGTGACCCCAGCACTCTGTGAGGCCGAGGCAGTAGAATCGCCAGAGCCCATGAATTCAAGGTCCCCTGGGCAACATGGCGAAACCTAGTCTTTCCTAAATACATAAAAAGTTACCCAGGAATGGTGGCACACACCTGAGATCCCAGATAATCTCGAGGCTGAGGTGGGAGGATCACCTGAGCCCGGGAGTTCAAGGCTGCAGTGAGCAGAGAATGTGCTACTGCATTCCAACCTAAGCAACAGAGTGAGATCCTGTCTCAAAAAAAAAAAAAAAAAAAAGGCCTCTGTGGGCGGGGCACGGTGGCTCACGCCTACAATCCCAGCACTTTGGGAGGCTGAGGCGGGCAGATCACGAGGTCAGGAGTTCGAGACCATCCTGGCTAACACAGTGAAACCCCGTCTCTACTAAAGATATAAAAATTAGCTGGGTGTGGTGGTGGGTGCCTGTAGTCCCAGCTACTCGGGAGGCTGAGGCAGGAGAATTGCTTGGATCCAGGAGGCGAGGTTGCAGTGAGCTAAGATCGCACCACTGCACTCCAGCCTGGTTAACAGGGCGAGGCTCTGTTTCAAAGAAAAAAAAAAAACAAGCCTCTGTGGACTAACCCTGGAATGATGCTAACAAAGGCCTTGCCCTGGGCCTCCTCATCAGACTCCAGGGGAGAGATGGGCCGGGACGCTCGGCAGGTTTCCTTTTATTGGTTCCGACAGTTTGTAGAAAGAAGACATGAGGCCGTCTAGAGGTCGGCAGGTTCACCCCATCCTCCAAACGCCGCCACCCTGAAGTAGTGATGGAAGTTGAGATTCCAGGGATGTCGCAGCCCTGAGCACAGTGACAGGTGGGGACAGGTGGGGGCACGAGGGGCAGGGGTCCCCGAGGTGTTGAGAGGCTGGTGAGGGCAGAGAAAAGTTACATCCTGGGGCTGACGCCCTTGTTAGCCCTATGTGCTTGGAGCACGCTGGCGCTTGTCCTTCAGGGCTCCGGTCACGCCCAAGCCTCCTGCCCCGGCCACCAGCAATGCCGGCCTGGATGCGGCGGAAGCTGGTCTTGTAGCCTGACCCGTTCCGGGGTCCTAGGACGGCTCAGTTGCTACCGTTGCTGTCGTCACTGTCCAGGTATGCGCCCAGCTGGCTCAGGGAGGACGCGCCGGACGTCGGGGGCGCAGGGTCGGCCTCCTTCCTGCTCTGCGGGGGTCCTGGGGGGAGAGTGAGAGTTAGCCCATCTCAGCTCCAGACTGGACAGGCCAGGGACAAGGCCTGGAGCACAGGGCCGGCCACCTCTGACGGTTTGCAAGGCCAAGGGTGACGCCACGTGAATGGCCTGGCCTTTCTGGATGGCACCTGATGGGACCCGTCACAGAGTCACATCCGCACACTCTGGACTCGACAGCTCCACTTCTGAACGATGACCCATGGAAGCCCGTGCCGAGGCAGGCAGCACGCGCTGCGAAAACTGGAAATGGCGCCAAGTTCAATGTCCAGTCACTGAGGACCTAACCGCCCTAGGAAAAATCCCACTAAGGCAATTAAGAGGGACAGATTCTATGCCCGGCTGTGAAAGCCACTCTGACTCTCAGTCTCTTCCTCTGACAAATGGGATAATTGTGGGAGGCGGGGAACCCTGCAAGTGCCCTGGCAAGGATCTGAAGCCTCAGCCTGTTCCCATATAAATATTGATTTAGAAAATAATTAGAAATGTAGGCACATAGTTATTCCTTTATATAATCATATATCATCCCATAGTCACTCACTTATAATCATAAAGATATATACTCAATATAACCCTTCATTTTACTAATGATTATTGGGTTATGAAGCATGGAACTGAGGTGACATTGTGAACAAAGTGACCCCAAGGCAAGATGCTCTAAGCCCCTCGTCACACCTGCATAAGGGCTGCTGGAGGGCGCCTCGGCTGTGCGGCAGCGCCAGCGCTGGGAAAGCGCCTGCTGGTTAGTCAGCTAGGGAAGATGCCTAAAATCTCACCTCGGCTACTTGAAAGTCCTGGGCCCCTATCTCCAAGACACGTGATTTACCAGACTCTATCACCGACCACCATTACCTCAGCCTACCTTCCCTGCCCCCTGCTTTTCCTCAAGAGTGTCCAGGCACTACGGGCGACCGCTGGACTCCGCTCTTTGGCTGGCAGGGGACCCCCGGGCCCAAACTCTCTTTTCTCTTTCTCGGTGTCTTGTGGGTTTTATTTCCCCAGTTTCTCACCTCCACACCAGCAGAGAGGGGCTCACAGGACCCTGTAGGGCTGGACCCTACATATAATTATTTTTTTGAGATGGAGTCTTGCTCTGTCACCCAGTCTGTAGTGCAATGGCATCATCTTGGTTAATGCAACCTCCGCCTCTGGGGTTGAAGTGATTCTTCTGTCTCAGCCTCCCACGTAGCTGGGATTACAGGTACATGCCACCGTACCTGGCTAATTTTTGTATTTTTAATAGAGATGGGGTTTTACCATGTTGGCCAGGCTGGTCTTGAATTCCTGATCTCAGGTGATCTGCCCTCCTCAGCCTCCCAAAGTGCCAGGATTATAGGCGTGAACCATGGCACCTGGTCAATTTTTTTTTTTTTTGAGATGGAGTCTCGCTATCTCTGTCGCCCAGGCTAGAGTGCAGTGGTGCGATCTTGGGTCACTGCAACCTCCACCTCCCGGGTTCAAGGAATTCTCCTGCCTCAGCTTCCCAAGCAGCTGGGATTACAGGCACCCGCCACTGTGCCCGGCTAATTTTTGTATTTTTTTTTTTTTTTTTGAGATGGAGTTTCGCTCTTGTTACCCAGGCTGGAGTGCAATGGCGCGATCTCGGCTCACCGCAACCTCCGCCTCCTGGGTTCAGGTAATTCTCCTGCCTCAGCCTCCTGAGTAGCTGCGATTACAGGCACGCGCCACCATGCCCAGCTAATTTTTTGTATTAGTAGAGACGGGGTTTCACCATGTTGACCAGGATGGTCTCGATCTCTTGACCTCGTGATCCACCCGCCTTGGCCTCCCAAAGTGCTGGGATTACAGGCTTGAGCCACCGCGCCCGGCCTATTTTTGTATTTTTTTTAGAGACGGGGTTTCGCCATGTTGGCCAGGCTGGTCTTGAACTCCTGACCTTAAGTGATCCGCCCGCCTCGGCCTCCCAAAGTGCTTGGATTACAGGTGTGAGCCACTGCGCCCGGCCAAATGGCATAATTTTTATCAGTACTGACAAAAATGTCTCAAGCGTGTCCAAGGCTCGCTATGTGCCAGGGTCTACTCCATTGCCAGCACTCAGAATCAACCCAAACCTGGGGACTGATCCCACCTACGTGAGGTGGGTCCCCTTAGCTGCATTTTACAGGACAGGACACTGAGACCCTCCTGGGGGGAAGTCCTCGGCCAAGGCCATAGGACAAGCCAATGGAAATTGGAGGGATCTGCCCCCGGGCTGCTCCACTCCGAATTCTGGCAATGCTGACCCCACCCCAATCCTCCATCCACCCGGGGCTGGGGGTGTGGGGCTCTCACCCCTGCAGAGCACCAGGTATGTGACAGCGGAGACGTCCTGGGATGGGGATGGGGCAGCCTGGCATCTGCGGACAGCGAAAGCCGAGTAGGGAAGCACGGATTTGACGTTTATTTCACACACTCTCACATGACTTGGGCTTTAAAAGCAAGCACTGGCTCCTTTTGTAAATAAAAGACAAAAAGAAGCCGCCTCACTTCTCTACTCACGCCACTAATTGGTCCTGTGAGGCTCGGATGCTGCCCCCACCCACCCAATGAAGGCTCCCTAATTGCACTGGGAGCGCTGCCGCCACCTAGAGGCCACGATAGAAACCGCGCCCGGCTCTGGAAACAGTGACCTTACCTGGGGCTGGGGCCGCCTGGGGCTGCCCGTTGCTGCGGTCGGGGTCAGCCTTTGCTTTCTTCACCACGACCAGCCCCGACAGCGGGGGCCGGCTGCCCAGGCTGCCAATGCTCTGCTCCCAGACCTCCACCTTCCTCTTGGGCTTTGGGGCCTGTAGGTGATAGGCACATGTGAGGGGGTCTGGCCCCTCTGCCCCCAACCCCTGCTCACTGCCCCACTGACCACATTCCTCTTCTGCTCTAAACTCCTCTATGGCTCCTCACTGCCCTAGGCTAGGCACTAAAGGCCTCTGCCCATCCTCCAGCCCACATAACCTGGTCTGGCACTTCCTGAATCACTGTGGCTTCTCATCCTCATGCCTTTACCCATGCTATTCCCTTCACCAGGGCTGTCCCCTTTTCCATGCACTCGCTTGGTGAACTCCTACTCGCTCTTCAATACCCAACGTAAAACACCTCTCCTCTGAGAAGCCCATCGTGATTCAAGCTTACATGCAGGCTGCATGTCCATGCTCACTGTGCCCTCTGCTGGCTGTTATAACTCTCTCCCTTACTCACTGTGAGCCCATCTTCCCCACCACTGGTTCTGTAGCGCCACAAACAGTTCTCCGCACAAGAAGGCGCTTAATCAATGTACTTGAGGGAACAAGTGAAAATGGAGGCGGCTGCTTTGAGGAAGAGTTAGGGCCAGGTAGAAAAGGGTCAGCAGGACATCCAGCTCCCTAATTGCTACAGAAGGGCCCCTTTAATCTATTTATTTAAAAAAATTTTTTTTTGAGAGAGTCTTACTCTATTGCCCAGGCTGGAGTGCAGTGGTGCAATCACAGCTCACTGCAGCCTCAAACTCCTGGGCTCAAGCGATCCTCCTGCCTCAGCCTCCTGCAGGAGCATGTCACCATCACAGGCTAACATTTTTATTTTTCATAGAGATAGGGTCTCGCTATGTTGCCCAGGCTGGTCTCGAACTCCTGGCTCAAGCGATCCTCCCATCTCAGTGTCCCAAAGAGCTGGGATGGCAGGTGTGAGCCAGACGGAGTCTCATTCTGTCACTCAGGCTGAGTGACCTCCGCTCACTGCAACCTCCACCTCCCGGGTTCGAGAAATTCTCCTGCCTCAGCCTCCCAAGTAGCTGGGAGTACAGGCACCCACCAGCACGCCCAGCTAATTTTTGTATTTTTAATAGAGATGGGGTTTTACCATGTTGGCCAGGCTGGTCTTGAACTGTTTCAAGTTCTGTGCAGCTCTGTGAACTGTGTTACTCTGTTTTATGTTTAAATAGAGGAAGTGGTAGCCACTGGGTTAAGGAAGTCCTGGTGGGTGCTCTGCTCTCACAGAGCTCACCATGTGGGGAGAGAGAGGGACAAGACAACATCCATCTGGGTGAGAGTGAAGCCGGGGCACGTGAGCTTGAACTGTGAGGATGAGTTTCTCTGAGGAAGGGTGTCTTGCATTGGGCATTAAAGGGTGAGTAGGAGTTCACCAAGTGAAGGGGGCATCCCAGGTAAAGGAGATGCCATGGGTAAAGTCATGGAGATGAGAAGTCACAGTGTGATTCAGGAAGTGCCAGGGCAGCGCATATGAGGGACAGAGAAAGGACAGTGGCTTTCAGTGTCCAGCCGGGCTGGTCTCGAACTGCTGACCTCAAGTGATCCACCCACCTCAGCCTCCCAAAGTGTTGGGATGACAGGCATGAGCCACCGCACCTGGCCATCTGTGCCTTTAACATCTTTTCCTCATTCTGAAATCAGTCCAGAGCCATGACTTGAAGGAGGCCTCTCCGACACCTTCACAGTGGCCACCCCCGCCGACCCTCGGCGGCTCACTGCAAACTCCACCTTCTGGGTTCAAGTGATTCTCCTGCCTCAGCCTCCCGAGTAGGTGGGATTACAGGCGTGAGCGACTGCACTCAGCCTTAATTTTTGTTTATTTTAGACAGGGTTTCACTCTTGCTCTGGCTGGAGTTCGGTGGTACTGATACAGCTCACTGCAGCCTTGACCTTCTGGGCTCAAGTGATCCTCCTGCCTCACCCTCTCAAGTAGCACCACAAACATGGCTAATTTTTGTAATCTTGTAAAGAAGGGGTCTAACTTTGTTGCCCAGGCTGGTCTCAAACTCGTAGCCTCAAGCGATCCTCCTGCCTTGGCCTCCCAAAATGCTGGGATTACAGGCATGAACCACGGCATCCAGCCTACAAATAAAAGTGTTATCGGCACCACGCTATGTCCCCTTATTTACATCTGATCGTGGTTGTCCTGGGCTATAGCCGCAGACTGGCCTTTTAAGAAAAAGTCAAGCAGACTCCTGGCTTCAGCTGTCCCTAGGCCCCCGGGGACTCAGGCAGCCCCCCTCACCTCATCCAGGATGGCGGTGGGGTTGGGCCGAGGGGCTGGCTGGAGGGGCACCGGAGCAGCCTCATCCTCTGAGTCGGAGTCTTCCAGCAGTCTTCGTTTTCTGGATTCCTCCAACAGGGCCCTGTGGGATGGGAGATGGGAGCTTAGATGTGCTCTGCACAGGAGACACACCTGGGATGCGCCTGCTGGGGTGGCGAGGGGCCTGGGTGCCCAGAGACCCCTTCCTGCCCTCGGCAAGCAGGGTTGGGACTGAGTAGAGGACGCAAAGATTACTTTTTTTTTTTTTTTAAGATGGAGTCTCGCTCTGTAGCCCAGGCTGGAGTGCAGTGGCATGATCTCGGCTCACTGCAACCTCCGCCTCCCGGGTCGCCGTTTAAACAATTCTTCTACCTCAGCCTCCCAAGTAGCTGGGATTACAGGCATGAGCCACCATGCCCAGCTTATTTTTGTATTTTTCAGTAGAGAAGGGGTTTCACCATGTTGGCCAGGATGGTCTTGAACTCCTGACCTCATGATCCGCCTGCCTCGGCCTCCCGAAGTGCTGGGATCACAGGGGTGAGCCACAGCGCCTGGCATACTTTTTTTTTTTTAAGACACAAGGTCTCACTCTGTCACCCAGGGTGGGATGCAGTGGCATCATCATAGCTCACTGCAACCTCGACCTCCTGGGCACAAGTGATCCTCCCCACTCAGCTTCCTGGGTAGCTGGGTCCATAGGCATGTGGCCCTACACCTCATTAATTTTTATTTCATTTTATGTTTGAGATAGTCACTCTGTTGCCAGGCTGGAGTGCAGTGGTGCAATCTCAGCTCACTGCAACCTTCTCCACCCGGGTTCAAGCAATTCTCCTGCCTCACCCTCCCAAACAGCTGAGATTACAGGTGCCTGGCTAATTTTTTTTGAGACAGAGTTTCACTCTTGTTGCCCAGGCTGGAATGCAATGGCGTGATCTCAGCTCACTGCAACCTCTACCTCCCGGGTTCAAGCGATTCTCCTGTCTCAGCTTCCCAAGTAGCTGAGATTACAGGTGCGTGTAACCACGCCCAGTTAATTTTGTATTTTTAGTAGAGACGGGGTTTCTCCATGTTGGTCAGGCTGGTCTCGAACTCCCGACCTCAGGTGATCCACCCGCCTCAGCCTCCCAAGGTGCTGGGACTATAGGTATGAGCCACCACACCCAGTCCATGCTTGGCTAATTTTTGTATATATATTTTTTGAGACAGAGTCTCACTCTGTCATCCAGGCTGGAGTGCAGTGATGCGATCTCGGGTCACTGCAACCTCCACCTCCTGGGTTCAAGTGATTCTGCAGCCTCAGCCTCCTGAGTAGCTGGGACTACAGGCATGTGCCACTGTGTCCTGTTAATTTTTGTATTTTTAGTAGAGATAGGGTTTCACCATGTTGGTCAGGATGGTCTCAAACTCCTGACATCAGGTCATCTGCCTGCCTCAGCCCCCTGAAGTGCTGGGTTTAGAGGTGTGAGCCAGCGTGCCCACTCTACTTTTTATTTTTTAGTTTTTAATTTCATTTTTATTTTTTAGATGGAGTCCTGCTCTGTCACCCAGGCTGGAGTTTAGCAGCACCATCTCGGCTCACTGCAGCCTCCGATTCCCAGGTTCAGGCAATTCTCCTGTCTCAGCCTCCAGAGCAGCTGGGATTACAGCCATCCGCCACCACGCCCAGCTAATTTGTTTTTGTATTTTTAGTATAAATGGAAATAGCCATGTTGGCCAGGCTGGTCTTGAAGTCCTGATCTCAGGTGATCTACCTGCCTCGGCCTCCCAAAGTGCCGGATGACAGGCGGGAGCCACCGTACTGGGCCACAGCTCAGATTCTAAAGAAGGGAGGGGAGATGAGGCACCGGGAAAGGCGCGGATCAGCACGAGGGCTCAGAGGTGGTTGGCGTCAAAGGCATTCACCAGCTGGTCACAGGGGCTCATACCTGTCATCCAGCACTTTGGGAGGCTGAGGCGGGAGGATCACCTGAGGCCAAAAGTTCAGGACCAGCCTGGCCAACATGGCGAGGTCCTGTCTCTAGAAAACTAAAAACAATTAGCTGGGCCTGGTGATGAGTCCTGTAGTCCCAGCTACCCAGAAGGCTGAGGCAGGAGGATCGCTTGAGCCCGGGAGATGGAGGCTACAGCGAGCTCTGACTGCACTCCAGCCTGGGTGAGAGTGAGACCCTGGCTCAGAAAAACAGAAGAAAAGCATTCACCCACGGGGCCTGAGGCTGTGTCCTCAGAAGGTGGCTGGAGAGGGCGGCCCTTGGTGGGTGTCAGGGAGCCTGCACTGGGGGCCCCTCTCAGTGACAATACAGCCTCTGGGGCCTCAGCTGCTCCTGCAAACACCATGGTGTATGCGCGACCCTGCTTTCCTCTGGCGTCTGGAATCCCCGCATGGGCCAGGAAGGGCGCTGTGGGTCCGGGCTCCATAGGAACCCCACACTGGGTCTCTAGGTGCTTCCCCGGTGACGGCGCCTCTCTCTGGACTCGTGCTGGGGATGAGGCGCGATCTTCGAGGCTACAGCAGGAGAAGATCTGGAAGGCCTGGCCCCCAAAACACCCCACATGCCTTTGCCCTGTGCTGAATCTGCTGTGTCCTCTCACTGTGACAAACCACAGCCATGCGGGTGACCATGTGCTGAGCCACTGAGCCTGGCGGTGGCCCAGGCACCCCCGAGACAGATGCTGCAAGGGAGAAAGTGAGTTGGGCGGTGGGAAAGGGGTCCCTGTGAACTGGGGGAAGGGTCCCGGGCAGAGGCAGCGCCCGCCGGTGCAGAGGCTGCGAGCTGGGCCTGGGATGGGTCGGCCCCGACTCACGCGGTCTCCCGCTCGTCCTCCTCCTGCTCCTGCCTCCGCCGCTCCTCCTCGGACAGGCGGTGCTGCCGCAGCATGGCCTCAAAGTCCACGTACGCCTGCCGCTGGTTCAGGTCCTTCAGCTCCTGCAGGTTCTCCAGCACCTCCATCTCCAGCTTGGAGTCCTTGGTCCGGTTCTCCAGCACCTGGTGGGCGCAGGGCAGAAGGGCTGAATGCATGGCACCCCGGGCACACCCTGCCTGGCCTCGGGGGCAGCCACCGGCCACGGGAGGAAACCCCCTACCCATGCCCAGCGCTGTGCCCATTTCACAGGTGAGAACACTCAGGTCTGGGGCAGGAAAGTGACGTCCATGGGGCTGAGCAGTGGTAGAGCCGGGATCTGAGCCCCTGGGCAGGGTCAGGTGGAAAGACTACGGCTCTGGACTCAGGTGGCCTGGACTTCCAGCCTGGTGCCATCTTTCAGTAAAAATAATAAGGAAAAATTCAGTCAGGCATGGTGGCTCACATCTATAATTCCAGCATTTAGGGAGACCGTGGTGGGAGGATCACTTGAGGTCAGGAGTTCGAGACCAGCCTGGTCCACATGGTGAAACCCTGTCTCTACTAAAAATACAGGCTGTGTGTTATGGCTCATGCCTTCAATCCCAGAACTTGGGGAGGCTGAGGAGGCTGAGGAGGGTAGATCACTTGAGGTCAGGAGTTCGAGAGCAGCCTGGCCCACATGGTGAAACCCTATCTCTACTAAAAATACAAAACTGGCTGGGAGTGGTGGCGTGTGCCTGTCATTCCAGCTACTTGGGAGGCTGAGGCAGGAGAGTTGCTGGAACCTGGGTGGCAGAGGTTGCAGTGAGCTGAGATCGCACCATGTACTCACACCTGAGTGACAGAGTGAGACTCCATCTCAAAAAAATAAATAAGGCCGGGCGCGGTGGCTCATGCCTGTAATCCCAGCACTTTGGGAGGCTGAGGCAGGTGAATCACGAGGTCAAGAGATCGAGACCATACTGGTCAACATGGTGAAACCCCGTCTCTACTAAAAATACAAAAAATTAGGTGGGCATAGTGGCGCACGCCTGTAATCCCAGCTACTTGGGAGGCTGAGGTAGGAGAATCACTTGAACCTGGGGGACAGAGGTTGCAGTGAGCTGAGATCGTGCCAATGCATTCCAGCCTGGGTGGCAGAGTGAGACTTCATCTCAAAAAAAAAAAAAAAAAAAAAAAAGAAAGGAAAAATGTAAAAAGACAACCTGAGCACCTTACGCTGGGCCAAAACCTTTCCATATGCAATCTCATTTAATCCTCACAACCGGGCCGGGCGCGGTGGCTCACACCTGTAATCCCAGATACTCAGGAGGCTGAGGCAAGAGAATTGCCTGAACCCAGGAGGCAGACGTTGCAGTGAGCCGAGATCGCGCCATTGCACTCCAGCCTGGGTAACGAGCGAAACTCCGTCTCAAAAAAAAAAAAAAAAAAAAAAAAAAACCTCACAACCCCTATTTTACAGAAAAGAAAACTGAGGTTCAGGGAGGCGACACTGGCAGTCATAGGCCTCTGAGAAGTGGCTTTGGAGCAAGGCCGGGCTGGGCGTGAATCCTGCCTGGCTGCTTCCTGGTGCTGTGACTTTGTGGTATTTACCCTTTGGAAAATGGCAATTCTGGTAGTTTTAAAATATATCCACAAACTCTCTGATGCTCCTCCCTTTAAGGGGTGGAGGTAACTCCCCTCCCCTTTAGCAGGGGCTGGATACAGCTACTTGATCTAATGGGCTATGAGAGAAGTAACAGCATGTCACTTCTGAGAACAGGACGTAAAAACACAGGGCTTCCTCCTTGCTCTCTCACTCTCGGGTCTGGGGTAGGCAGCCGCCATGTTGTGAGGCTGCTCAAGCAGCTCTCCAGGTGGTGAGGCGCTGAGGCCTTCCGCCAACAGCCAGTAGAGGGAGCCAGTTTTCAAGTGGCTCCTCCAGCCCCAGTCTAGCCTTCAGATGATACTGCCCTGGCCAACGCCTTGACTGCAACCTCATGGAAGCACCCAAGCCAGAACCATCCAGCTTAGCTGCTTCTGGATGCCTGACTCTCAAAAACTGTGGGATACTAAATGTCTGTTGTTTGAGGTCACTACGTTTTGGGATAACCTGTTATGTAGCAATAGCTGACTAGTACCAGGGTTAACAGCCCCTTGCTGTCAGCATGGAGGTAACTAAAGTCACACACAGACAGCAGTGCAACAGCCCCAGGCACACACCAAACCCTTACCAAGGCTCATTTCCCTCCCTGTTGCTCTGCATGGCCATGGAAAATGCTGGATCAGCTCCGATGTGGCTTGCTCAGAAAACTCACATTTGGAAGGGGTGGGTGGGTCCAGAAATAGATGGGAATGGACGGGAAATATGGGAGTGAGAGGGGACAGCAGTGAACAGAATCATTTTTAAATTTATTTTATATATGTGTGTTATATACATATAGGTATATGTATGTGTCTAAGTATATACGTGTGTGTATATATATGTACAAATATATACACATACACACACACACACACATATATATATATATTTTTAGCGGCAGAGTCTTGCTCTGTCTCCCAGGCTGGAGTGCAGTGGTGTGATCATAGCTCACTGCAGCCTTGACCTCCTGGGCTCAAGTGATCCTCCTGTCCCAACCTCCCTAGTAGCTGGAACTACAGTTACACACCAGTATACCTGGCTAATTTTTAATGTTTTATAGACACAGAGTCTCACTGTTGCCCATGCTGGTCTAGGACTCCTGGACTCAAGTGATCCTCCCGTCTCAACCCCTAAAGTAGCCAGGACTACAGGTTCAAGCCACCATGCCTGGTTCATTTCAGTATTTCTGAGAAAAACAAAATTGTCCAATTGGAAGTGAATATAATTTATTTTATTTTATTTTATTTTTGAGACAGAGTCTTGCTCTGTTGCCCAGGCTGGTGTGCAGAGGCAGGATCTTGGCTCACTGTAACCTCTGTCCTCCAGGTTCAAGCAATTCTCCTGCCTTGGTCTCCTGAGTTGCTGGGATTACAAGCATGCACCACCATGCCTGGTTAATCTTTTTCTTTTTTTCTGAGACAAAGTCTCACTCTGTTGCCCAGGCTGGAAAACACTGGTGCAATCTTGGATCACTGCAACCTCTGCCTCCCGGGTTAAAGTGATTCTCCTGCCTCAGCCTCCTGAGTAGCTGGGATGAAAGGTGTGTGCCACCATGCCCAGCTAATTTGTATTTTTCGTAGAGATGGGGTTTCGCCATGTTGTCCAGGTTGGTCTCAAACTCTTGACCTCATGATCTGCCCACCTTGGCCTCCCAAAGTGCTGGGATTACAGGCGTGAGCCACTGTGCCTGGCCTTCTGGGGACATCTTGAAGTTTTACCAACCATGTCCCCTACCCCATCTTCCTTCCCTGGGGACCTGAGGCAGGGAAGGCACACCCACTAACACATCCACCCCCCAACACACACCCCTACCCACCCCCCCACACCCACCCCTACCTACACACCCACATCCCTGCCCACACACATGCACTTACCCACCCACCACACACACCCACACACACACCCCCACAAACCCACACCCACCCCTACACACACACCCACATCCCTGCCCACACACATGCACTTACCCACCCACCACACATACCCACACACACCCCCACAAACCCACACCCACACCTACACACACACCTTCACCCACAGACACAGACACAGACACACACACACACACACACACACACACAGTGTCCATGAACATCTGCACGCCCCCAGCTCACCTTCATGGGGTTGTTCAGCTCCTCATCCTCCCGCTCTTTCTGCACCCTCTTCTCCTCCTCCTCCAGGAGCTTCTCAGCCTGGAAATTTCTTGTGGCTCCATGCTCCATGGTGTAGTCTGTGTTTTCAGGGTCTGTCTGGAGGGAGGATAGACAGACATCAGCTCCTACATCCCCAGGCACCAGAAACTTCTAAAGCACCACCAGTAGTTCAGGGCCCCTTCTCTCTAATTTTTTCCTTTTTTTTTTGAGACACAGTCTTGCTCTGTCACCAGGTTAGAGTGCAGTGGCGCGATGTCGACTCACTGCAACCTCTGAATCCCAGGTTCAAGCAATTCTCCTGCCTCAGCCTCCTGAGTAGCTGGGACTACAGGCGTGCGCCACCATACCCAGCTAATTTTTGTATTTTTAGTAGAGATGGGGTTTCACCATGTTGGCCAGGCTGGTCTCAAACTCCTGACCTCAGGGAGTCTCTCTCCTGCCTTGGCTTCCCAAGCTGCTGAGCTGGGATTACAGGCATGAGTCACTGTGCCTGGTTTGGCTTTTTTTTTAGGTGGAGTCTTGCTCTGTCACCCAGATGGAGTCCAGTGTTCCAACCTGGGCTCACTGCAACCTCCGCCTCCCAGGTGCAAGCGATTCTCCTGCCTCAGCCTCCCATGTAACTGGGATTATAGTCCACCATCACACCCAGCTAATGTTTGTATTTTTAGTAGAGAACAGCATTTCGTCATGTTGGCTAAGCTGGTCTTGAGCTTCTGACCTCAGGCAGCCAGCCCACCTCGGCCTCCCAAAGTGCTGGGATTACAGGTGTGAGCCACCGCGCCCGGCCTGCATTCTAATTTATCCTTCTCATCCCCTATGATGATCTATCTAGGTTTCGTCTGTCTTTCTGCCTTTATGTAGAATGCTGCCATGAACATCTCCCCCAAACTGCTGTCTGTTTCTTGGGGATAAACTGAAACGAGATTCCCTGGATGGAGAGGACGGGAGTAAGGAACCCCAGGGCCCGGCCTGACGTGAGGCGTGCTCGGGGAGAGGGACCGGCCTGGCTGGCCGTCTCGTCTACCTTGAAGGTGATCTCTGCCAGGCAGCGCGTGCACTTGATGTAGAAGCGGAAGATGGGCAGGCCCAGGTAGACCTCGTTCTGCACCGTCTCCTTCCGAGCGTTGAATTTCTTCCCCTTGTAGATGTATTCTCCGCATGTCTTGCACCTGTGCGGCAGGATGGAGGGACGCACGCTGTCTTGGGACTCTGGCTGTCACTGGTAGGCTGTCCCTGTGGCGCCCTGCGAGATCACCGCTTGCTTGTCTCCAGCGATGGGGAGCTCCCTCCCTCACAAGGCAGCCTGCCCCAGCCAGCCTCTGTCCAAATTTCCTCCACCTGAGAACCTCCCATTCCCGTTCATATCTTCCTGGGGCTTGCTCCAAGGGTTGCCTGCTTGGGAAGCCTCCGAAGTAGGTGAGGCCTGCCTGTCATGCACTCCCAGAAGCCATCTCGGTGCTTACAGGGCCCCCTACCCTCCAAGAGGGAAGATGCCACACAGAAAAATGCTGCCCCACCTCCCTCTCCCTGTCCTATGCAGGGCTCTGCTCCCCAGCCCAGCACGCCCCCTGCCTGTCTGATCCTGCAAACGCTCCCAGCTCGGTCGCACCTCAAGGCCTCTGCTCCTACAGTCCCATAGCCAGTGACGCCCTTCATCCTCAGACCTCAGCACCACAGCATTTTGTCTGATGTAGCCCTGATCACCCCAAATACCTACACCTCTTCCTTCTCCGCCACCAACCCAGGGGCTCTCTCCTGCCTGACTTACAGGGCCCGTGCACCTGCCTGACTACCTAGCATCTCCACTTCCCGTTAGACTGTGGGCTCCATGAGGCCAGGGACTTTGTTTCTAGTGCCCAGCACAGACCCTGGCACACAGCAGGTGCCCAATAAATGAGTGTTGAATGAATAAATGAATGAATGAATGAAGGGGAGGAGCAGGTCAACAACACATGGGCGGGAACCGAATTTCACTGACCCAAATGTCTCCTTGTTAGGTGTGTGATTTCAAATATACTACAACATGCAAAGGTGTGGGGTTTAGAATTGGTGAAATACAATCATTCTGAAGTGCTACAAAGGCCAGATCTGAGTACTGTGAGAGGGGAGGACGGAGGCCTCCCGGAGGGGTGAGATCTGAGCCATGACGTACGGCAGACAAGAGGAGCCTGCCACGTGGAAGCAGAGGGAGAAGGCTGGGCGGGGTGGCTCACGCCTGTCATCCCAGCACTTTAGGAGGCCAAGGAGGGCAGACTGCCTGAGGTCAGAAGTTCAAGACCATCCTGGCCAACATGGTGAAACGCTGATTCTACTAAAAATATAAAAATTAGTGGGGCACAGTGGCTCATGCCTGTACTCCCAGCACTTTGGGAGGCCGAGGCAGGTGGTTCACGTGAGGTCAGGAGTTCGAGACCAGCCTGGCCAACACGGTGAAAATCCACCTCTACTAAAAATACAAAAATTAGCCGGGCATGGTGGCCGCATGCCTGTAATCCCAGCTACTCACGAGGCTGAAGCAGGAGAATCACTTCAACCTGGGTGGCAGAGGTTGCAGTGAGCTGAGATCGTGCCACTGCACTCCCACTCCAGCCTGGGCGACAGAGCGAGACTGCCTCAAAAAAAAAAAAAAAGAAAAGAAAGTAGAGGGAGAAAGTTCCAGGCAGGGGCAGCAGTGCATGCAAAGGCCCTGGGGCAGGAGCGAGCTTGGCTGTTGGAAGGGCTGAAATGTATCTATGGGGCCGCATCTCTGGGGCCCTATCCTCTCTGCTCACATGTTTACTAACCACCAAGACCTGCAGGCAGGCCCTGGCTGGGAGGCTCTAAGAGATCCAGAGGTGAATCCCAAATGGTGAGGTGAGGGAGGCTGGAGTGGTCAATGTCTCAGCCGGGACCAGTGACCCGGTGTGAACACGGGACAGGTCACCTCTGTGGATGCCAGGCACTGCGCCCTTCAGCCGTGACCGGTGTGTGGGGTCATGCAGGGGGTGCTCACCTCATGTTGAAGGGGGCCATCAGCCGCACCACGTACTGCCGGTCTTTGGGAAGCTTGAGTTTGGGGATCTTTGACGGGTCAAAGTCCGGTGGGTAGTATTTCTGCGGGGGAGGAAGGAAGCATTGGGGCGTTATTTTCAGAAGCAGGTGCAGGACATGGGCAGAGGCAAGGGGGTCCAGGGAGCTGGGTCAGGGGTCCCCAAGCCCACCCAGGTTCTACGCCATGCAGGGAGGACTTGCAGGACTCAGTACAGTCGGGGGGAGGCCAGGCACAAGCTTCCAGACTCTGTGCCAGGGGAGTCACACAGGACGCATTAAATTCTCCTAACACTAGTCATGACAACACACTCGAAACGCTGTCTACACGGGAGACTCTAAAAAGCCAGGGTTTTTTTTTTTTTTTTTTTTTGAGACGGAGTTTCACTCATCGCCCAGGCTGGAGTGCAGTGGTGCAATCTCTGCTCACTGCAACCTCCGCCTCCCGGATTCAAGCGATTCTCCTGCCTCAGCCTCCTCAGTAGCTGGGATTACAGGCACCCGCCACCATACTCGGCTAATTTTTTGTATTTTTAGTAGAGATGGGGCCATGCTGGCCAGGCTGGTCTTGAACTCCTGCCCTCAAGTGATCCGCCTGCCTCAGCCTCCCAAAGTGCTGAGATTACAGGGGTGAGCCACCGCACCCGGCCAAAAAGCCAGGGTTTTTATGGGGACTGGTCTTGCAGGAACCCTCTGCCTCACAGGAGCCAAGATTCCAGAATCCCAGAAGCAAAGCAGGGGTTCAGTATAAACCATTCTGTTGGCACGCTTTTGTTTGTTTTTAGAGACGGAGTTTCACTCTTGTCGCCCAGGTTGGAGTGCAGTGGCGCCTTCTTGGTTCACTGCAGCCTCTGGCTCCCGGGTTCAAGGGATTCTCCTGCCTCAGCCTCCCAAGGAGCTGGGATTACAGGTGCCCACCACCAAGCCTGGCTGATTTTTTGTATTTTTAGTACAGACAGGGTTTCACCATGTTGGCCAGGCTGGTCTCCAACTCCTGACCTCGTGACCTGTCCATCTCAGCCTCCCAAAGTGTTGGGATTACAGGCGTGAGCCACGTCATCTGGCCTAATTTTTGTATTTTTAGTAGAGACAGTGTTTCACCATGTTGGCCACGCTGGTCTCAAACTCCTAACCTCAAGTGATCCACCTGCCTCGGCCCCACAAAGTGCTGGGATTACAGGTGTGAACTACTGCACCTGGCCTGTTTGTTTTCTGGAGACAGGGTCTGGCTCTGTTGCTTAGGCTGAAGTGCAGTGCCATGGTCATAGCTCACTGCAGCCTCAAACTCCTAGGCTCAAGTGATCTTCCTGCCTCAGCCTCCCAAGTAGCAGGGACCACAGATATACGTCACCATACCCAGCTAATTTTTGTCTTTGTTTCAGAGAGACGGGGTCTCACTATGTTGCCCAGAGTGGTCTTGAACTCCTGGGCTGGAGCAATCCTCCTGTCTCAGCCTCTCAAAGTACTGGGATTACAGGTGTGAACCACTGCACCCGACCCTGTGGGCAGTTTCAGCATCGATAGCCATTCTTCGGGAATGGTGGGAACCACCCTGAAATTCAAGTTCCCAGATGCTGGCCAAGGAACAGAATCTGGCAAGCAGGTCTCTCTTTCTTTTTTTTTTTGAGACAGAGTCACCCTCCGTCACCCACGCTGGAGTGTAGTGGCGCAATCTTGGCTCACTGCAACCTCCAACTTCCTAGTTCAAATAATTCTCCTGCCTCAGCCTCCCGAGTAGCTGGGATTACAGGCATGTGCCACCACGCCAGGCTAATTTCTGTATTTTTAGTAAAGGGTTTCACCATGTTGGCCAGGATGGTCTCAATCTCTTGACCTCATGATCCACCTGACTCAGCCTCCCAAAGTCCTGGGATTACAGGCGTGAGCCACCACGCCCAGCCACTTTTTTTTTCTTTTTCGAGACAGAGTCTCATTCTGTCACCCAGGCTGGGTTACACTGGTGCAATCTCAGCTCCCTGCAACTTCTGCCTCTCAGGCTCAGCTGATTCTCCTGCCTCAGCCTCCCAAGGAGCTGGGATTACAGGCACCCACCACCGTGCCTGGTTAATCTTTTTTGTATTTTAGTAGAGATGGGGCTTCACCATGTTGGCCAGGGTGGTTTCAAACTCCTGAGCTCAGGCTATGGGCCCACCTCGGCCTCCCAAAATGCTGAGATTACAGGTGTGAGGCACTGCGCCCGGCTGCAAACAGGTCTTTCTAGTAGAGCAGTCCCAGTCTTGCTGTAGGAACTCCTGGGAAACAGGAGCCCTAGGAATCAAGGGGAGTGTGAGTATGGATTATGACAAATCACTGCACTGCTGGAAAATAAAGCACTTTGGTTTAGAGCGCCTGCTGGGTGCCAGACACTGCAAAAAACACTTTATCCCCCTTGCCTCAAGGAACGTGTGCAAAGACTCTTGGAAACAGAGGACAATGTGCCCATTTCCCAGAGGAGTAAACTGAGCCTCGCAGGTTTCAGCTACTCAGGATTCAGATCTAGGGACATGACTCCGTAGGAAACGATGTAGTGTAGTGATTGGGAGCCTGGCCTAAGACAGTCCTAGTTTACCCTCTACAGAGTTGCGGGGTGCAGTTGGGACAATTGGGGAAACTGCGGGTCTCCTGCTGGAGTAACAGAAGCATTAAGTAAAGCTTAACCTCTACAAAGGGCAGGGCGCGGTGGCTGACGCCTGTAATCCCAGCACTCTGGGAGGCCGAGGCGGGTGGATCACCTGAGGTCAGGAGTTCGAGACCAGCCTGGCCAACATGGTGAAATTCCGACTCTGCTAAAAATACAAAAATTAGCAGGGCCTGGTGTCAGGCCCCTGTAATCCCAGTTAATCAGGAGGCTGAGGCAAAAGAATCGTTTGAACCCGGGAATACCAGGTTGCAGTGGGCGCAAATCGCGCCACTGCACTCCAGCCTGGTGCACAAAAGCAAAACTCCGCCTCAAAAAAACAAAAAACAAACAAAACCTCCCCAAAGAACGCGATTGGCTATCGGCCCATGAGGAAGCCCCGCCCCCAGAAAACGGGATTGGATAATTCCATCCGGAAAAACCCTATCTGGTGAAGTGATTGGGTAAAAGCCCAAGCCACGCCCCACAGGTGACTGGCTACACCCCAGCCCGGAAGGGAGGACTTAGCGAAGACCCACCCCCCCATGGAAGGCGATGGGGAGGAGTCTGGGAAGCACCGTCCCGCGGAACGCCGTTGGGGAAGAAGCATTCCAAAGAGGACAACCCAGGAATGCCTACCCTCTCCCGAAGTTCCCGAACGTCCCTCTCCGACTGGAAAACCCCAGTCACCCAACACTTACGTTTAATACTTTTCGCTCCGACATCTTTGCCTCCTAATTGCCTCGCAAGCACTGGAGAAATGGTTAAGCTCGGTAATTATCGAGCTTTTCCGACGGAAGTCTGTACTTCCGTAAACGTCACTTCCTTCAGCCTCTATCATTGGCTGCAGCGTACACAGCTGACCTCTGTTATTGGTTCCCTTCCCCTCCTATCAAGCTGGGAGTCTCTCTGTCTTCCCTCCGGAGTTGCAACCTCTGTAGTGCGAAATAAGGGTTCCGGGAGCCGTCTGGAATTGGAGAATTTTCTAGAGTGCGCTGCGCTCCCTGGAAGTGGGCAGCGGCTCGTTATATTTTGTGACATGGAGAAACCCCGTCTCTACTGAAAAAAAAAAAAATTAGTCCAGCGTGGTGGCTTATGCCTGTAATCTCAGCTACTGGGGAGGCTGAGGCAGGAGAATCCCTTGAACCCAGGAGGCTGAGGTTGCAGTGAACCAAAATTGTGCCATTGCACTCTAGGTTGGGCAAAAAGAGTGAAACTCGGTCTAAAAAAGAAAGGCTACCCCATCGACAGAGCAGCCCGAAGGGCTGCTGGTTGCCCATTTTTATGGTTATTTCTTGATTATATGCTAAACAAGGGGTGGATTATTCATGCTTCCCTTTTTTAGACCATATAGGGTAACTTCTTGATATTGCCATGGCATTTATTTACTTATTTATTGAGAAGGAGTCTTGCTCTGTTGCCCAGGCTAAAGTGCAGTGGTGCCTGCATCTTGGCTCACTGCAACCTCCACCTCCAGGATTCAAGCTATTCTCATGCCTCAGCCTCCCCAGTAGCTGTGATTGCAGGGGTGCACCACCATGCCTGGGTAATTTTTGTATTTTTTGTTTTTTTTTTTTTTGTTTTTTTTTTGAGACGGAGTTTCGCTCTTGTTACCCAGGCTGGAGTGCAACGGCACGATCTCGGCTCACCGCAACCTCCGCCTCCTGGGTTCAAGCAATTCTCCTGCCTCAGCCTCCTGAGTAGCTGGGACTACAGGCATGCGCCACCATGCCCAGCTAATTTTTGTATTTTTAGTAGAGACGGGGTTTCACCATGTTGACCAGGATGGTCTCGATCTCTTGACCTCTTGATCCACCCATCTCGGCCTCCCAAAGTGCTGGGATTACAGGCGTGAGCCACCAAGCCTGGCCAATTTTTGTATTTTTAGTAGAGACGAGGTTTCACCTTGTTGGCCAGGTTGGTCTCGAACTCCTGACCTCAAGTGATCCACCTCCCTCAGCTTCTCAATGTGCTGGGATTACAGGCGTGAGCCACCGTGCCCGGCCTGCCTTGGCATTTGTAAACTGTCATGGCGCTGGTGGGATGTAGCAGTGGGGACAACCACACGTCATTCTCATTGCCATCTTGGTTTTGGTGGGCTTTGGCTGACTTCTTCACTACAACCTGTTTCTTTTCTTCCTTTTTTTTTTTTTTTTGAGACAGAGTTTCACTTTTGTTGCCCAGGCCGGAGTGCAATAGTGCAGTCTCAGCTCACCACAACCTCCACCTATCAGGTTCAAGCGATTATCCTGCCTCAGCCTCCTGACTAGCTGGGATTACAGTCATGTACCACCACACCTGGCTAACTTTGAATTTTTTCTTTAAGTAGAAACAGGGTTTCACCATGTTGGCCAGGATGGTCTTGATCTCTTGACCTCGGGAGCCACTTGCCTTGGCTTCCCAAAGTGCTGGGATTATAGGCTTGAGCCACCACACCTGGCTAAAAATCAACTCCATCTTAAAACTAACAAGGCACATTCCCTGCCAGTCATGACCCAGGGTCATAAGATGTATACAATTGAGAAAATATCTTACAAATCCCTGCAAGGAATGCTCCTACAGCAATAGAGGTCCAGATGTCCTGATATCACATAGCAATATATGCTTTTAAGATTGTTAAAGTCGCCGGGTGCAGTAGCTCACACCTGTAATCCCAGCACTTTGGGAGGCTGAGGTGGGTGGATCATTTGAGGTCAGGAGTTCGAGATCAGCCTGGCCAACATAGTGAAACCCTGTCTCTACTAAAAATCCAAAAAATAGCCAGGCGTGGTGACGGACGCCTGTAATCCCAGCTACTCGGGAGGCTGAGGCAGAAGAATTGCATGAACCCTGGAGGCGGAGGCTGCAGTGGGCCAAGATCATGCCATTGCGCTCCAGCCTGGGCAACAGAGTGAGACTCCACCTCAAAAAAAAAAATAAATAAATAAATATGAGGCAGGGTGCGGTGGCTTACGCCTGTAATCTCAACACTTTGGGAAGCCGAGGTGGGAGGATCACTTGAGTTCAGGAGTTCAAAGCCAGCCTGGCTAACATGGTGAAACCACTTCTCTGCTAAAAAGTTTAAAATTAGCCAGGCATGGTGTTGCATGCCTGAATTCCAACTACTTGGGAGACTGAAGCAGAAGAATCACTTGGGAGGTGGAGGTTGTAGTGCGCCAAGATTGTGCCACTGCACTCCAGCCTCGGTGACAGGGCAAGACTCCATCTCAAAAACAAACAACCTTAAAACAAAGACAAGGTGTCCCTCCTCTTGTTTTCTGAGGACGCCCTAATTTGTAACTGAGTAGCTTTCAATAAACTCTCCCTTTTCCGCAATTCGCCTTTAATTCCTTCCTGCACGAGATCCAAGAACCCTCTCTTGAAGTCTAGATAGGGATCCCTTTTTCTGGCACCAAGAAGGCAATAAAAAGGGACAATGAATGTTGTTAAATGAAGTTACAGGAGGCCATTGATTTGGTCCTGCCCTAGGCCCAACAGACCAAACCAAAACAAAATCCCTCATGCTGATGTTTTCACCACCAAGCTGGAGCTAAGTGGTTTTCTGATCTTCCAAGAAATTGAGAACGGGAAGGAAGTGGGAAGAGAGACACAGAGAGAGAACAGTCAAATCCATGAACAGAGGCAGGAGGATCACCAGAGCTCAGGAGTTCAAGACCAGCTTGGACAACATGGTGAAACCGTGTATCTACTAAAAATACAAAAATTAGCCAGGCCTAGTGGCCCATGCCTGTAGTCCCAGCTACTCAGGATTCCGAGGCAGGAGAATCACTTAAACCTGGGAGGCGGAGGCTGCAGTGAGCCAAGATTGCACCATTGCACTCCAGCCTGGGCGACAGAGCAAGACTCTGTTTAAAAAAAAAAAAGTCCCAGAACAGGCCAGTTGTTTTAACCAACACAAAAAAGTCCCCTCTGCGCTAACCTTTACAAGAAAAGTTAACTTTGAGAAGACCAATTCACTTTTCGTTTTCTATTTCTGCTTTCCTCGGCCTTTTTCTGTCTATAAAACCAACCTCCTTTGCATTGAGCCGAGATGGCGCCACTGCACTCCAGCCTGGGCAACAAGAGTGAAACTCTGTCTCAATAAATAAATAAATAAATAAAAATAAATAAATAAATAAATAAATAAAACCAACCTCCTTTGCAAAAGTGGAAGGTTTAACAGATTTAAAAAGAAAGAAAAAGAATACCCAGTCTCCTCTGCTCAGCTCATGGAAACATTCTGAAACTAGTCCAATTTTTCCATAGAATGAATACTTATGGTTACTTGAATAAATATAGAAATAGATCCTTCCTAGTCTTAAAACTTGAAACTTACATCTCTCTCATCTCAGTTCCTTCCTCAGGAAACTGACCATCAGGCAAGGAACTGAAACTCATCAGATCATCACATCCAGACAACTGGAAGCCAGACCCCACCATCCATCAAGATTACTTCCTTAACATCCTCCCCGAATTTGTTTTCTCCCATTCCCCAGCTATATAAACTCCCCAGTTTTAGCTGGTCAGGGAAACATGTGTGACTTTACCACCCCTTTTCCTCACCTGAAGCAGCAGCAGAATAGAGCCTTCCTCCCTGGCAAGCCTCGTTGTCTCAGTGATTGGCTTTCTGTGCAGAGGGCAGCAAGACCTAGACCAAATCCCTGGCATTTTAGTAGCCAATTCGATGATGGAATGAGGTGTTGTTCAATTCCAGAATTGCAAAGAAAACCCAGTTAAGATCTCTGAACTAGGATGGGTGCGGTGGCTCATGCTTGTAATCCCAGCACTTTGGGAGCTGAGGCTGGTGGATCATGAGGTCAGGAGATCAAGAGTATCCTGGCCTATATGGTGAAATCCTGTCTCTACTAAAAATACAAAAATTAGCTGGGCATGGTGGCGGGAGCCTGTAATCCCAGCTACTTGGGAGGCTGAGGCAGGAGAATTCCTTGAACCAGGGAGTCGAAAGTTGCAGTGAGCCGAGATCATGCCACTGCACTCCAGCCTGGCCAAGAGTGAGACTTCATCTCAATAGAAAATAAAACAAAACAAAACAAGATCTCTGAACTAAATAGGTTGTAGCGTTTGTTTTGTTTTGAGATGCAGTCTTACTCTGTTGCCCAGGTTGGAGTGCAGTGGCACAATCTCAGCTCACTGCAACCTCTACCTCCCAGGTTCAAGCAATTCTCCTCCCTCAGTCTCCCAAGTTGCTGGGACCTCAGGCATGTGCCACCACGCCTGCCTAATTTTTGTGTTTTTAGTAGAGACAGGGTTTCACCATGTTGGCCAGGCTGGTCTCGAACTCCTGACCTCAAGTGATCCACCTCCCTCACTTTCTCAAAGTGCTGGGAGTACAGGCGTGAGCTGCCTCACCTGGCCAAGGTTGCAGCTTTGCCTTTTGACCATGGATAGTGATAGAAAGTGGCAATTGCAGGTGATGCTTGAGGGGCCTATGGCTGTTTAACAAATGACCACAAACTCAGCGTCTGAAAACAACACGCATTTGTTTTATTTATTTATTTTTCTGAGACAGGGTCTTGCTCTGTCACCCAGGGTGGAGTGGGGTACTGTGATCATAGTCACTGCAGTCTCAAGCTCCCAGGCTCAAGAGATCCTCCCACCTCAGCCTCCCAAATGGCTGGGACTAAAAGTGCATGCCATCATGTCCAGCTAAACTAAAAAAAATTTTTTGGAGAGACAGGGTCTTGCTATGTTGCCACAGCAGGTCTGGTACCCCTAGGGTCAAGCAGTCCTCTCACCTTGGCATCCTAAAGTGTTGGGATTATAGACACGAACCACTACACCTGACCAACACACATTCATTTTATTTTATTTTTTGAGATGGAGTCTTGCTCTGTCGCCAGGCTGGAGTGCAGTGGCCTGATCTTGGCTCACTGCAACCTCTGCCTCCTGGGTTCAAGTGATTCAGCCTCCCGATTAGCTGGGACTACAGGCATGCACCACCATGTACAGCTAAATTTTTTTTGTATTTTAGTAGAGACAGGGTTTCACCATGTTGGCCAGGATGGTCTTAATCTCCTGACCTCGTGATCTGCCCGCCTTGGCCTCCCAGAGTGCTGGGATTACAGGCGTGAGCCACTGCATCCGGCCAATTTTTTTTTTTTTTTTTGAGACAGGGTCTTGCTCTTTTGCCCAGGCTGGAGTACAGTAGTGAGATCATAGCTCACTGCAGCCTCGATCTCCTGGGCTCAAGAGATCCTCCCACCTCAGTCTCCTGATTATCTGGGATTATGGGCACTCAACATAACACCTGGTTAACTTACTTTATTTTTATATTTATTTTTCTTTATTTTTTTGTTTGTTTTTTATTTTTATTTTTTGAGATGGAGTCTCACTGTGTCACACAGGCTGGAGTGCAGTGGCACGATCTTGGCTCACTGCAACCTCCGTCTCCCGGGTTCAAGTGATTCTCCTGCTCCCAAGTAGCTGGGACTACAGGCACACATGACCATGCCTAGCTAATTTTTATATTTTTTAGTAGAGACAGGGTTTCACCATATTGACCGGGCTGGTCTTGAACTCCTGACCTCGCGATCTGCCTGACTTAGCCTCCCAAAGGGCTGAGATTACAGGCGTGAGCCACCGTGCACAGCCTATTTTATTTTTTTAGAGATGGGGGTATCGCTGTGTTGCCCAGCCTGGTCTGGCACTCTGACCTCAAGCAATCCTCCCGCCTTGGCCTCACAAAGTGTTGGGATTACAGGCGTGAGCCACCGTGCCCAGCCCATTTTCATTCATTTGATGAAAGATCTTTAATCTTTAAAGATCGCCGAGATTATTAATCTAATCACTCCTACAGAGTCCCTTTGGCTATGTCAGGCAAAATATTCATGAGTTCTGAAGATTGGGACATGGATGTCTTTGCGGAAGTAGGGAGTGTTATTCTACCTGCCACAGATGGGGTAGTCAGGGAAGGCCTCTCGGAGGAGGTGACTTTTGACCGGAGACCCGAGTGGAATCCATAGACAAGCCCAAGGCTGTTTCTCTCTCCTTCAGGGCCTTGTTGCCTTCCTTGCCCACTGTTCAGCTAAATCTCCACAGAGCCGCTCACACCTTATTGGTGTCTATTGCAAATGAGGCTGACGTCTGGGCAGGTTTGCAGGAATGCGAACCTGAATGGATTCTACTGTCCCACTCCAGGCAGAACGCCCGCCACCCACCTTGGTATCCCTGGGCCTGTGATGTCCCCTGCTTCAGCCCTGACGCCACGGGAGCGGGGATCTGTGGTGTTTGTGTCCTTTGGGTCAGGGTTGAGTCCTCAATGGATCTCATCTAATCGAAGGGAGGAGTCCTCATTTCTTTTTCTTTTTTGCTTTTTTCTGAGACAGAATCTCGCACTGTCGCCCCGGCTGGAGTGCAGTGGCGCAATCTCGGCTCACTGCAACCTCCTGGGTTCAAGCAATTCTCCTGCCTCAGCCTCCCAAGTAGCTGGGATTACAGGTATGTGCCACCACACCCGGCTAATTTTGTATTTCTAGTAGAGACGAGGTTTGCCCGTGTCGGCCAGGCTGGTCTTGATCTCCTGACCTCAAGTGATCCACCTGCCTTGGCCTCCCAAAGTGCTGCATTACAGATGTGAACCACCTTGCCTGGCTGGAGTCTTCATTTCAATTAGGATTTTTTTTGTTTTAAAAAAGCAGGGTCTTGCTCTGTTGCCCAGGCATCAAGGCAGTGGTGTGATCACAGCTCACTGCAGCCTCAACCTCCTGAGCTCAAGCGATCCTCCCCCTCAGCCTCTCGAGTAGCTGGCACTGTGGGCTGGCAGCATCACACATGGCTAATTTATTTCACATTAATTTTTTTAGAGATGGGGCTCACTATGTGGCCTGGGCTGGCCTGGAGCCCCTGACCTCAAGCCATCCTCCCACCTTGACTTCCCAGTAACTGGGATCACAGGTGTGATCCACTGCGCCCAGCCCAACCACACATTCTTTGCTATGTAAACAATAAAACATATCTCACAGTCACAGTTCTGTAAGCCCCACACAGTGGTAAAGGAGAGAGTACATCCCGTTTCCCAGCTAGAGAAACTGAGGCCCAGAGGGTAAAGTCGGTCATCTGAGGTTGCCCAGCAGCTCAGAAGGAGCAAGGCAAGGATGCCAACCCAGGCTGGGCAGACCCCACCCACCCTCAAAACAGGTGTCCGGGGGCGTAGGGTGTCGAGGACCCCGGGTCCCGTTTGGGGGCAGCGGGAAGCCCTCACTGCTTGCCGGGGGTCAGCGGGGTAGTGGCGGGGAGGCTCCAGTCACTCAATTCCCCGTAGTCTGTGAGGTCCTGAGCTGCCACTTGGATGTAGTACCTGGCTTGGGGCCGCACAGCCCTGAGGATGAAGGACGTGGCTTCAATGGGCCCCACCTGGGAGAAGAGAGAGTGTGAGGTCACAGGTCACTGGAATGAGAAGATGGAGACGATCCACTGTGAACAGAACCACACAACTGAGCCTGCTGTCCTCCCTGCCCGCTGCAGGCTGCGATCCAGGACTCTGGTCCCAACTGTGCCGCCCCACCCCAAATAGCATGATGGGCTCCTCCCAATCATGGACTGTCCCTGCCTGGCCCCCAGAGGCCCCTGTTTCATGAATCCTTCCTGGACGACACTAGCCCCGCAGATGTCTCGCCTCTGAGAGACTTCGTTCATCAGGACACCCCTGATCCCCTATAATCCTCCCCTTTCTCCTCCTCAGGACTAAACAGGACCTCTGGGATAGGACCCCATGCCTCCCTTTATCCCTGGTCTTACTATATTAACCATGCTTTTTTTTTTTTTTTTTGAGACAGCGTCTTGCTGTGTTACCAGGCTGGAGTGCAGTGGTGCAGTCTCAGCTCATTGCAACCTCCGCCTCCCAGGTTCAAGCAATTCTCCTGCCTCAGCCTCTGGAGTAGCAGGGATTACAGGCTCCTGCCACCTGGCCCAGCTAATTTTCTATTTTTAGAAATAGAAAATTTCTAAAATTTTCTGACAGGATCTGGAAGTGATGGGGTTTCACCTGAGGCTGCCTCAGCCTCCCAAGTAGCTGGGACTATAGGCCACCACACCCGGCTAATTTTCAGTATAGATGGGATTTTGTGATATTGCCCAGGCTGGTCTCAAACTACAGAGCTCAGGTGATGCGCCTGCCTGGGCCTCCCAAAGTGCTGGGACTACAGGTGTGAGCCACCACATTGGCCAAAATTAGCCATTTTTAAGTGCACAATTCCGGCCAGGTAGGGTGACTCATACCTATAATCCAGCACTTTGGGAGGTCAAGGTGAGACATTGCTTGAGTTCAGGAGTTGGAGATCAGTCTGGGTAACTTAGTGAGACTCCTATCTCTACAAAATATTTAAAATGTAGTCAGGTGTGGTGGCACACACCTGTACCCCCAGTTACTCAGGAGGCTGAGGTGGGAGGACCGCTTGGGCCTGGAAGATTGAGGCTGCGGTGAGCTGTGCTGGCACCACTGCCTTTCAGCCTGGGTGACAGAGGCTCTGTCTCCTGACTGAAATAAATTAAACAAAATAAAAAGCATGGTTTGGCTGGGTGCGGTGGCTCATGCCTGTAATTCCAGCACTTTGGGAGACTGAGGCGGGCAGATCACGTGAGGTCAGGAGTTCAAGACCAGCCTGGCCAACATGGTGAAACCCTGTCTCTATTAAAAATTTGAAAATTGGGCTGGGCTCAGTGGCTCACACCTGTAATCCAGCACTTTGGGAGGCCGAGGTGGGAAGAGATCAAGACCATCCTGGCCAACATGGTGAAACCCTATGCTTAGTCTCTACTAAAAATACAAGAATTAGCTGGGTGTAATGGTGCCCGCCTGTAGTCTCAGCTACTCGGGAGGCTGAAGCAGGAGAATTGCTTGAGCATGGGAGGCGGAGGTTGCAGTGAGCTGAGATCGCGCCACTGCACTCCAGCCTGGTGACAGAGCTAGGCTCCATCTCAAAAAACAAACAAACAAACAAAAGAAAAATTGACTTGGCAACATAGTGAAACCCTGTCTTACCAAAAAATACAAAAATTAGCTGGACATGGTGGTGGCACATGCCTGTAGTCCCAGCTACTCCAGAGGCTGAGGCAGGAGAATCGCTTGAACCTGGGAGGCAGAGGTTGCAGTCGAGATTGTGCCACTGCACTCCAGCCTGGGTGACAGAGTGAGACTGTGTCTCAAAACAACAACAACGACGAACAGGTGTGCAAGTGCTTGTGTGAGTCCCTGCTTTCCATCCGTCTAGGTAGAGGCCCAGGAATCAGATTGCTGGGCTGCTACTATTGAATGTACCCAGAATCCCAAGCACACCCGCTGCTCTTGGTAGGAGCCATTTCCTCTGCCAGGCACCACCCTCCCCGGCCTCCCCCTCGTCCTCCTCACCTGGTGGAAGCGGGCAGCTCCCTGACGCTTGTAACGGATCCAGTACTTGAGTGAGAAGATCTCCGGGAAGGGCCAGGACCGGGGCGGCTCCCACTGCACCTGTAGCCGGCGCCCAGCCAGGGGACTCAGGTGCACGCCTTCTGGAGGGTCAGGCTTGACTGACGGACAAGCAGGAAGCAGGGTCAGGGGACAGCAAGTCCAACCATTCACTCATTCATTCACTCATTCATTCAACCAACAAATATGTATTATATATTATATATAATAAACATACACTATATAATATAATTGCATAATTATACATAATATAATACTATACATAATACTATACAAAATATTATATTATATAGTATATATTTATTACATATATTAATATATATTATGTATATTTATATAATTATATATAGTCATATTATATATAATTACATAGAATTAATAATTATATAAATTATATAACATATAATATATAAATATATTTGTACATACATATATATGTGTATATATATGTTTTTGAGACAGAGTTTTGCTCTCATTGCCCAGGCTGGAGTCCAGTGGTGTGATCTTGGCTCACTGCAACCTCTGCCTCCTGGGTTGAAGCGATTCTCCTGCCTCAGTCTCCTGAGTAGCTGGGACTACAGGCATCCACCACCATGCCCGGCTAATTTCTGTTTTTTTTTTTTTTTAAGATGTAGTCTCGCTCTGTCACCAGGCTGGAATGCAGGGGACGTGACCTCAGCTTACTGCAACCTCCACCTCCCAGGTTCAAGCAATTCCCCTGCCTCAGACTCCCGAGTAGCTGGGACTACAGGCATGTACCACAACCACCCCTAGCTATTTTTTTTTTTTTTTTTTTTTTTGTATTTTAGTGGAGATGGGGTTTCACCATTTTGGCTAAGATGGTCTCGATCTCCTGACCTCATGATCTGCCCACCTCGGCCTCCCAAAGTGCCGGGCTTACAGGCATGAACCACCCCGACCAGGCTTAATTTATCTATTTTTAGTAGAGACAGGATTTCACCATGTTGGCCAGTCTGGTTTCAAACTCCTGGCCTTAAATGATCCTCCTGCCTTGGCCTCCCAAAGTGCTGGAATTACAGGCATGAGCCACCACGCCCAGCTCAACGAACAAATATTGATTGAGAGCCTTCGTGCCTGGCGCTGCCACATAGCGGGGACACAGCGGTGGCCTTAACTGACCTACTTCTGTCCTCATGGAATTCACAATCTATCAGGGAGAAGGCAGGAAATAAGAAACAAATCCATAGGTCACAGAGAACAGGGAAGGAAGCTGGGGAGTGCAAGAATGGCAGTGGCCGCAATGTTTTGTTTATTTTGTTTTCTAAGACGGAGTCTCACTCTCTCACCCAGGCTGGAGTGCAGTGGCATGATCTCGGCTCACTGCAACCTCCGCCTCCCGGGTTCAAGTGATTCTCGTGCCTCAGCCTCCCGAGTAGCTAGAATTACAGGTACCTGCCACCATGCCCAGCTAATTCTTGTATTTTTAGTAGAGACAGGGTTTCACCATGTTGGCCAGGGTGGTCTAAGCTCCCGACCTCAGGTGATCTGCCTGCCTCAGCCTCCTGAGGTGCTGGGATTACAGGTGTGAGGCACCGCACCCGGCCTCATGTCTCTTGATTAGACACCTAGCAGTGCAATTGCCAGGTTATGTGGCAACTCCATGTTTAACTCTTTGAGGGATTGCCAGACAAGCTGCTTTTACTAACCAGCAGCAGTGCATGAAGGCTTGCAATTTTTTTCTTTTTCTTTAAAGACAGGGTCTCCATAACTCGATCAGGACAGTTGCAGATGGACGAAGAAAAAAACAAACAAAAAAGACAGGGTCTCGCTCTGTCCCCCAGACTGAAATTCAGTGCAGCCTCAATTTCCTGGGCTCCAGTGATCCTCCTGCCTCCTCAGCCTCCCAAGTAGCTGGGACTACAGGCATGTGCCACCACACCTGGCCGGTTTTTGTACTTTTTTTTTTTCCTATTTTTGTAGAGATGGGGGCCGGGTCTAACTATGTTCCCCAGGCTGGTCTCAAACTCCTGGGCTCAAGCAATCTATCCCCTTCCTCAGCCTTCTAAAGTGCTGGGATTACAAGCGTGAGCCACTGAGCCTAGCCAGGGTGTGTAATTTGTAATAATCTACTCAGGAGAGGCCTCACTGAGGAGGTGATGTATGCACAGAGACCTGAAGGAGGTGAGGGAGTGAGTCATGGGGACATTTTGGGGAGGGTGTTTCAGGCAGAAGCCACCACCCGTGCAAAGGCCCTGGGGCAGGACCGTGCCTGGCATGGAGGAACACTGAGGAAGCCCATGTGGCTAGAGCAGAGAGAGCGATGGGGAGAAAGGGAGGAGGGAAGGGCGTGGAGGAGACAGGGCAGGTTGTGCAGGGCCTGTTGGGCAGTAGGAAGGACTAGGGCTTTGACCCCAAGGCAGACGGGAGCCATGGCAGGCTGCAGGCAGAGGGACGGGCCCTGACTGAGGTGCTCACAGGCGCCCTCTGGTGGCTGCTGTGGGAAGGACAGATTGTGGGGGCCAGGGATGGAGCCAGGGCTCAGGATGGGGGGCACCCAGCTGGCAATGATGGGGGTGATCCATGTAGTGGCAGAGGAGGGGGAAGGAGGCGTCAGATTTTTGCTGAAGTGTGAAGGTGCAGCCGCAGGACTGGAGGACAGGTGGGAGATGGGGCGGGGCGGTGGAGCAGGAAGGAGCTGGCAGCCCCCACCCCAGCCCGCGCCCCCACTCACTGATGTGCTCCGCTATGAAAGGCACGAAGCTGCTGCAGGAGCCCCAGGGGTGGACGGCGGTGACATTCAGCACATAGGGCGCCATGGAGAACAGCTGGACATCCGCAATGGTGCAGCTGGTGGCCGCTGGCGTCCGCTGCAGGCAGGGCCAGCTGTGGCCCCGGGCAGCCATGCCGAGCCTGCACAGAGTAGGGCAGGCTGAGCGCCTCAGGGAGCACCTGTGGCCTCAGCATCTCCTGCTGCCAGACCTGACCCAAGACCCCAAGGAGAGGCAGGAATAGGCAGGGCAGCGGGTGGGGATCCCGGGGTGTGGTCCGGGTGGTGGCCGTGCCACCCCCTCCCGGGGGGCAGGATATGGACCCCAACATCACAGAGTGCCTGATGGCTCAGGTCGGGGATTACAACCCCAGCTAGATGCTAGGGTCCTGGATTCTAAATGTTCTGGGATGTCAGCATTCCAACATTCATTCATTCATTCATGAATGAATGACAGGGTCTCCCTCCAGCACCCAGGCTGGAGTGCAGTGGCACCATCCTAGCTTATCATAGCCTTGAACTCCTGGCTCAAGGGATCTTTGCTTCTCAGCCTCCAGAGTGGTTAGGACTACAGGCGTGCCTCCCCACTGCTGGCTAATTTGTAAATTTTTTTTTCTAGAGACGGGGTCTCAGTATGTTGGCCCAGGTTGGTCTCAAACTTCTGGGCTCAAGTGATCCACCTTGGTCTCCCAAGTAGCTGGCACTATGGATGTGTGCCACCACATCTGGATGCTTTTTTTTTATTTTTAGTAGAGACAGGATATTGCTATGTTGCCCAGGCTGGTCTCAAACTCCTGGGCCCAAGTGATCCTCCTACCTCAGCCTCCAAAGTAGCTGGGACTACGGGCAAGTACCAACGCGCCCAGCTAATTTTTAAAATTTTTTGTAGAGACGGGGGTCTCACTATGTTGCCCAACTGGGCCGGCCTCAAACTCCTGACGTCAAGCGATCCTCCCCGCTCAGTCTCCCAAAGCGCTGTGATTATAGGCATGCGCCACTGTGCCCAGCCCAGGAAGTTTTTTTTTTTTTTTGAGATGGAGTCTCACTCTTTTTCCCAAGCTGGAGTGCAGTGGTGCCATCTCGGCTCACCGCAACCTCTGCCTCCTGGTTTCAAGCGATTTTCCTGCCTCAGCCACCTGAGTGGCTGGGATTACAGGTGGGATTACAGGTGCATGCCACCATGTCCCACTAATTTTTTTGTATTTTTCATAGAGACAGAGTTTTCACCATGTTGGCCAGGCTGGTTTCAAACTCCTGACCTCAAGTGATCCACCCACCTAGGCCTATAATCCACCCCCTCATCTAGCAGGGATTATAGACGTGAGCCATTACACCCAGCCAATTTTTAAAATTGTTTGTAGAGACAGGGTCTCACTATGTTGCCCAAGCTGATTTCAAATTCCTGACCTCAAGCAATCTACCCTCCTCAGCCTCCCAAAGCACTGGGATTACAGGCATGCGCCCCTGTGTCCAGCCCAGGAAATGTATTTCTGTTGGACAGGGCTGTCCTAGAATTCCATAAGCCTGGGTTTCAGAATATCTGGGTTTCCAATTTTTCTGATCCAGGGCTGTCAGGGCCAGAGTTCTGGGCTCTCCAGGAAGTCCAGTGTCCCCAAGGTCCCTTTCCAGGCTCTCTGACCTGTACGTGGCAATGAATGACACGGGCCTGGTGGAGTTTGGAGCAGGCGGCAGGGTCCAGGAGCAATCCACGGCGATCGGGTACCGAGGGGCTCGGCATTGCACCTGGGGTAAGGTCGGAGCTGCTGGGGGCCCTGGAGAAGGACAGAAAGAGTGAGCTTCTGGTTTACTCCCAGATCGTCACAGCCTTCCCGTGCGCTGGGCTCCTGACATGTTGCCAGCCAGCACCAGGCACATGGTAGGTGCCTAATAAAGGCTTGTGGAATAAATAAATAAACAGGTACATGGACAAAAGGCATCGATGTCACCTTTTATCCCCACTACAATGCATCAAGGTGAGAACTATTAGCCTATTTTCCAGATACGGAAGCTGAGGATCTACAGAGAGGAACTTGGGTAAGAGGGAGAGGTTTCACCATGTTCTCTTTTTTGTAATTTTTTTTTTTTAAGAGGGAGTCTTGCCCTCTCGCCTGGGCTGGAGTGCATTGGTGTAATCTCAGCTCACTGCAACCTCCACCTCCAGGGTTCAAACGATTCTTACTCTCCCGAGTTTTTGGGATTACAGGTGTGCACCGCCATGCCCCGCTGATTTTTGTATTTTTAGTAGAGATGGGGTTTCGCCGTGTTGGCCAGGCTGGCCCCAAAATCCTGACCTCAGGTGATCCACCCACCTCGGCCTCCCAAAGTGCCAGGATTACAGGTGTGAGTCACCAAACCTGGCCTATAATTTTTTTGTTTTTGGAGACAAGGTATCCCACTCTGTCACCTAGGCTGGAGTGCAGTGGCACAATTATAGCTCACTGCAGCCTCCAATTCCTGGGCTCAAGTGATCCTCCCACCTTAGCCTCCCAGTTAGCTGGGACTACAGGCATGTGCCACCACACCTAGCTAATTTTTTAATTTTTAATTTTTTTTTTTTTGAGCCGAAGCTTCATTCCTGTTGCTTAGGCTGGAGTGTAATGGTGTGATCTCGGCTCACCGAAACCTCTGCCTCCTGGGTTCAAGTGATTCTCCTGCCTCAGTCTCTCAAGTAGCTGGGATTACAAGGTATGAGCCACCATGCCAGGCTAATTTTGTATTTTTAGTAGAGACAGGGTTTCTCCATGTTGGTCATGATGGTCTTGAACTCCCGACCTCAAGTGATCCGCCTGCCTCAGCCTCCCAAAGTGCTGGGATTACAGGCGTGAGCCACCACACCCAGCTCTAATTTTTTTTTTCCTTTTCTTTGGTGAGACAGAGTTTTGCTCTTATTGCCCAGGCTGGAGTGCAATGGTGCTATTTTGGCTCACTGCAACCTCCGACCCCTGGGTTCAAGAGATTCTTCTGCCTCAGCCTCCCAAGTTGCTGGGATTACAGGTGCCCGCCACCACACCCAGCTAATTTTTTTGTATTTTTAGTAGAGATGGGGTTTCACCATATTGGCTAGGCTGGTCTCAAACTCCTGACCTCAGGTGATCCACCTGCCTCAGCCTCCCAAAGTGCTGGGATTACAGGTGTGAGCCACCATGCCAGGCCCAATTTTTTAATTTTTTGTACAGATTGGGGGAGCAGGTCTCACTATATTGCCCAGGCTGGTCTCAAATTCCTGACCTCAAGCAATCCTCATGCCTTGGCCTCCCAAAGTGCTGGAATTACAGGCATGAGCCACCATGCCCTGCTGTGACCATTTTGTCTTCAAGGACATGGAAATGTTCTCTAGTCCAAAATGAATGGGTGTCGGCCAGGCTCAGTGGCTCACGCCTATAATCCCAGCACTTTGGAAAGCTGAGGCAGGTGGATCACCTGTGTTCAGGGACCAGCCTGGCCAACATGGTGAAACTCCCATCTCTACTAAAAATACAAAAATTAGCCAGGCGTGGTGGTGGGTGCCTGTAATCCCAGCTACTCGGGAGGCTGAGGCAGGAGAATCCTGCTTGAACCCAGGAGGCGGAGGTTGCAGTGAGCAGAGATCATGCCACTCGCACTCCAGCCTGGGTGAAAGAACGAGACTGTCTCAAAATACAAAAACAAAAACAAAAAGAAGCAAAATGAATGAATGTGACCCGAATTCCCATCTACGTCTGTATAGGTGTATAGATATCTCTAAGCTGTGACTGCCAGTCCCTGTCACCCACAAGGTGACATTCTTCCACCCCCAATGTGGCACTCTTCCTCTCTGTGCCTCAGTTTCCCCATCTGTACAATGGGAGGGTAACCCCATCCCACCAGTGGGCACACAGGAGGTGTGTGAGTTCCCACCCCACACATGATCCAAGATCATGTCCCTCTGTGGGGCCCTCCCTCCAGCCCTCCGGGGATGACATACCTTCCAATCCACTGCAGGGTGGGCAGCTGGCCCAGAGCACAAGGGCCAGGAGAAGCAGCAGGGTCATGACTGCGGCCAGTTCTGCTCTCAGCAGCTGGGGTGGCGACATCCTGGGAGACTTGAGAGGGGAGGCGAGGACTTGGGACGTGCCCCGGGGAAGCCCAGCCCAGGGTCAAGGCCCCCCTTCGCCTTCCTTCCATCTGACTCACTGGCAGGGCTCGTGGGGCCACTAGGGAGATGAGTTAGGATGCGGGGGAGCCCCAGCCCCAGCCCCCTGGGGAATGCAGGCCACCCCTGCGCGGAAGGCCCCCGAGGGTGGGGGCAGGGGAGGAGACTGCGAAAGGGAGAAGTGGAGACCTGCTGGCTTTTCCCAGCACAGCAAGTCCTGCCTGCCTTCCTTCCGCTGCCCTGACTGGCAGGAAAGGGGAAACCCCAGGCAGGCAGGCAGGGGCTGGGGGCGTGGAGGGAGACAGAGGCAAAGACAGGAGAGAGGCAGAGAGACACAGAGAGAGGAGGGAGGCAGAGAGGAGAGAATACAGACACAGAGAGACAGGGAGATGACAGAGACAGAGATAGAGAGAGATACAGATGAGAGAGGCAGAGACACAGATGAGAGGAGGAGGACACAGAGAGACAGGGAGATGACAGAGACAGAGATAGAGAGAGATACAGATGAGAGAAGCAGAGACACAGATGAGAGGAGGAGGACACAGAGAGACAGGGAGATGACAGAGACAGAGATAGAGACAGGGAGATAACAGAGATGCATAGAGAGACACAGAGATGAGAGAGGCAGAGAGACAGAAATGAGAGGAGGAGGACACAGAGAGAGACAGGGAGATGATGGAAACAGAGAGAGAGACACACACAGAGAGAGAGGGACAGAGGAAGAGAGACAGAGGAACAGAGATAAGAGAGGAAGACAGAAAGTGAGACGGAGATGGGAGGATGAGAGAGAGACAGAGATGAGAGAGGAGAATAGACAGAGATAGAGAGACAGCAGGGTGCAGGGGCTCATGCCTATAATCCCAGCACTCTGGGAGGCTGAGGCGGATCACCTGAGGTCAGAAGTTTGAGACCCGCCTGGCCAACACGGTGAAAACCGTTGCTACTAAAAATGCAAACATTAGCTGGGTGTGGTGGCGGATGCCTGTAATCCCCTGAGGCAAGAGAATTGCTTGACCCTGGGAGGCAAAGGTTGTAGTAAGCTAAGATCATGCCATTGCACGCCAGCCTGGGTGATAGGGTGAGAATCTGTCTCAAACAAACAAACAAAAAAGACAGATGGGGACAGATGGGGAGGTGACAGAGACAGAGACAGAGACAGAGAGACAAAAACAAGAGAGGAAGACAGAGAGATACAGGGAGATCAGAGACACAGAGACAGAGAGATAAGACAGAGACAGAGATAGAGAGATAAGATAGAGACGGAGCAAAAAAGAGACACAGAGAGACAGAGGTGAGAGAGGAGGAAGGCGCAAACAGAGATACAGGGAGACAGAGAGACACAAACAGCAAGGGAGACAGAGATGGAGACCAGGAGATAGAGACAGAGAGAGAGAAGGAAAAGAGACAGAGACATGGAGAGAGAGAGACACAGGCGCGCAGGCCTGGGGAGGCAGCTGCCACTGCACGTGTCCCAGCCATCGGGATGCCTGGGAGCAAGGAAACCCCCAGAGGCAGGCTGGACAAGCTCGGGGATGCCCGCTCCCACTCCTACCTCCCCTTCATTTGCTGAGAAATGCCAAGAAACCCATGGGGATTTTGGGGGATTTGCCAAGGGGCAGGGAGAGGCTGGAGGCAGGGGCCTCCCACCATGGCCAGGCTTAGGATTTAGGAAAGCGTCTTTCTTTTTTTTTTCCTTTTTTAGAGGCAGGGTCTTGTGCCCTGTTGCCCAGGCTGGAGTGCAGTGGTGCAATCATGGCTCACTGCAGCCTCTAACTGCTGGGCTCAAGGGATCCTCCCTCCTCAGCCTCCTGAGTAGCTGGGACCACAGGTGCGTGCCACCATGCCCAGCTAATTTCTGTATTTTTGGTAGAGATGGGGTTTCTCCATGTTGCCCAAGCTGGTCTTCAACTCTTGGGCTCAAGCGATCCTCCCACCTTGGCCTCCCCAAATGTTGGGGTTACAGGGGTGAGCCACCGTATCCGGCCAATCCTGCCTTTCTTTAACATTTCCATATTTAGTTCATCATGCACTTTTTTGCACCCATTTTGTCTTTTTGAAATGTTACATTAAGATGGAGTTTATCCAAAGGCCAGGCACAGTGGTTCACGCCTGTAATCCCAGCCCTTTGGGAGGCCGAGGTGGGTGGATCACCTGAAGTCAGGAGTTAGAGACCATCTGGCCAACATGGTTAAAACCCTGTCTCTACTAAAAATACAAAAATGAGCCAGGCATGGTAGCACATGCCTGTAATTCCAGCTACTCGTGAGGCTGAGGCAGCAGAATCATCTGAAACCGGGAGCAGAGGTTGCAGTGAGCCGAGACTGTGCCATTGCACTCCAGCCTGTGGACAAGAGTGAAACTCTGTCTCAAAAAAAAGAAAAAGAAATACAGGCTGGGCGATGTGGCTCACGCCTGTCATCCCAGCATTTTGGGAGGCCGAGGCACGCGGATCACCTGAGGCCAGGAGTTCGAGACCAGGCTGGCCAACGTGGTGAAACCCCATCTCTACTAAAAATGCAAAAAAAATTAGCCAGGTGTGGTGGCAGGCGCCTATAATCGCAGCTACTTGGGAGGCTGAGGCAGGAGAATCGCTTGAGCCGGGGAGGCGGAGGCTGAGGCAGGAGAATTGCTTGAGCTGGGGAGGCGGAGGTTGCAGTGAGCCAAGATCTAGTCACCGAACTCTAACCTGGGCAACAAGAGCAAAACTCCATCTCAAAAAAAAAAAAATTAGCCAGGCATGGTGCTGGGCACCCGTAGTCTCAGCTACTCGGGAGGCTGAGGTAGGAGAATCGCGGGCAGCAGAGGTTGTAGTCAGCCAAGATTGTACCAGCGCACTCCAGCTTGGGTGACAGAGCAAGACTCCACATTTAAAAAAAAAAAAAAAAAAAAGATTGAGTTTATCCTGATGGCTGATTTGCTGGGTGGGGCAGAGGGAGGAGGCATGAGTGCTTCCTTTTCTGGGCCACCCCTTCCCCTCCCAGCAGCAGAAGCCCAGCAACCACACCACACGTCTTGGTCCTGTGCACAGAATGCCTTTATTCCTGGGCGGGTGTCTAGACGTGGAGGACACAGGGACTCACAGACTCTCTGGTGGAAGAGGAGGGGCAGTCACGCCCTGGGTCCAGACTGACCAGTGCGTGCGTGCAGAGACCAGGTAGGGCAATGGAGCCAGCTGGGGACGGTAGGGCAGGGACCCAGGCTGGCCTCCAAGTGCATGGGCCTGGATGGGTGAAGCCAAGTGAAGCTGGTCTGCAAGGGGACTGCAGTGCGGGGTGAGGCCCCTGCGTGGGTGTGGTCAGTGTGGCCACTGGGCCCAGCCTTTCTCAGCGGCCCTGAGCCTGGAGTCTCTGCATCTGCAGAATCTGGCTGAGAATCTGCTGCACGTCTTCATCCATCTGGCCCTAGGATGGGGAATAGAGGGAGACCCTGAATGCACCCCCAGCGGCTTCCCCAGGCCCCTCCGCCACTCCCACAGACCAAGCCAGCCAGGAGGGAAATGCTCAGAGGCAGGCTCCAACATGCCATGAACCTCTCCCCAGGACCAGCCTCCCACTGTACAGAGGGGAAACTGAGGCCGAGAGAGCAACAGTGGCACACCCAAAGCCACACAGGCACCTGGGAGCTAGGCTACTCACCTGAATGGCGTACAGGAGGTGGCTTCTGTACAAAGCCACCACACTGGAGTGGTCCCTGGCAGCTTCCTGTGGGTATGAGGGAGGGGCGCTCAGAAAAGCAGGACCACCTCCCCGCTGAGGAAAACACACCAAAAAGCGCCCTTTGTACCCCAAGCCCGTATTTTCATGGCATATACCAGGCGACGGCCGGTTGCTAAAATATGGAAATATGGCTGGGCACGGTAGCACATATTTGTAATCCCAGCACTTTGGGAGGCTGAGGCGGGTAGATCACCTGATGTCAGGAGTTCGAGACCAGCCCGGACCAACGTGGTGAAACTCTGTCTCTACTAAAAATACAGTAATTTCCCAGGCAAGGTGGCTCATGCCTGTAGTCCCAGCTACTTGGGAGGCTGAGGCAAGAGAATCGCTTGAACCCAGGAGGCAGAGGTTGCAGTGAGCCAAGATCCTGTCACTGGTGACAGAGTGAGACTGTCTCACAAAAATACACACACACACACACACACACACACACACACACACACACAGAAATACGGCTGGGCATGGTGGCACATGTTTGTAATCCCAGCATTTTGGGAGTCTGAGGGGGACAACTGCTTGAAGCCAGGAGTTTGAGGCTGCAGTGAGGGATGACTGCACCACTTCACTCCAGCCTGGGAAACAGAGCAAGATCCTGTATCCAAAAAAAAAAAAAAAAGCAAGCAGTGGGGTACAGTGGCTCATGCCTGTAATCCCAGCACTTTGAGAGGCTGGGGGGAGCCCAGGAGTTCGAGACCTGCCCAACATGGCGAAACCCCATCTCTACTAAAAATACAAAAATTAGCCCAGTGTGGTAGTGTGTGCCTGTAATTCTAGCTACGCAGGACACTAAGGCCGGAGAATTGCTTGAACCTGGAAGGCAGAGGCTGCAGTGAGCCAAGATCTTCCCACTACACTCCAGTCTGGGTGAGGGAGTGAGACCCTGTCTCAAAAAAAATAAAGGAAATATTTCCTGGCCACGCTGTACACGTGACGTGTGCCCCACCTGCTTACCCCAGCCCCCTCCTGGGATTCCCACCTGTGCTGAGCTGGTTTGTAAATGTTTATCTGGACTCCTCTACCCCCTGCCCAGCCCAGCGCTTACCTGCAGCTGCTGCTGTAAACCCTTCACCTGGTCACGGAGAGCCTCCACCTCGGGGGTGGCCAGGGCGGCTGGCTGCTCCTTCAAGGCCTCCTTAAGACTGAAGACTTCTTTGGAGAGTTCTGTGATCTGAGGGTGGTGGGGGTTGTCAGTGGTCACCCTCAGCCCAGGGCTCGGGGCTGGGGACCTCTCTGAAGCCACAGGAAGAGGCCATGGAGGAAGCTTTCGAGGGAAGATCCCATCCCTGGGGTTAGCAAACTCGCCCGAGGGTCATGCCTGGCCCACAGTCTTTCTTTTTTTCTTTTTATTTTTTTAAATAGAGATGGGGTTTCTCCATGTTGGTCAGGCTGGTCTTGAACTCCCGACCTCAGGTGATGCACCCACCTCGGCCTACCAAAGCACTGGGATTACAGGCATGAGCCACCGCATCTGTTAAAGCTTCTGTTTGCTCATCTGGAAAATGGGGACGAAAATACTTTCTGAAACCAGGTGTGGTGGCTCACACCTGTCTTCCTACTATTTTGGGAGGCTGAGGCAGGCAGATCGCTTGAGCTCAGGAGTTTGAGACAAACCTGGGCAATATGATGAAACCCCATCTCTTAGAAACAAAAACGAAAACAAACAAACAAACAAAAAACAGGCCAGGTGTGATGGCTGACGCCTGTAATTCCAGCATTTCGGGAGATTGAATCACCTCAGGTTGGGAGTTCGAGACCAGCCTGACCAACACAATGAAACCCCGTCTCTACTTAAAATATGAAAATTAGCCGGGCATGGTGGTGCACTCCTGTAATCCCAGCTACTTGGGAGGCTGAGGCAGAAGGATCACTTGAACCCAGGAGGTGAGGTTGCAGTGAGCTGAGATCATACCACTGCACTCCAGCCTGGGTGACAAAGTGAGACTCTATCTCAAAAAAAAAAAAAAAAAAAAAGTGGCCAGGTGCAGTGGCTCACACCTGTAATCTCAGCACTTTGGGAGGCCAAGGTGGGGGAATCATGAATTCAGGAGTTCAAGACCAGCCTGGCCAACATGAAGTAACCGCCCCCCACCACTATCTCTACTAAAAATACAGAATTAGCCAGGCATGGTGGCCCATGCTTGTAACCCCAACTACAGGGGAAGTAGAGGTTGCAGGAGCTGAGATCACGCCATTGCACTCCAGTCTGGACAACAAGAGTGAAACTTCATCTAAAAAAAAAAAAAGCTTTCTGGCTTTTAGGGTTGCAGGAAGATGATTAAAAATGGTAATGTGTGAAAAAGTCCCAATCTAACAACTGGAGGCTGCTGTTATCATCATTAGTATTGTTGAGGAACAAAACGTGGGAACTTGGGTACAAACCCAGATGAAAGACTGCATGGCTGTGTGACCTTGGGCAAGTGACTTCACCTCTCTGTGCCTAAGTTTCCTCAAATGGGGATAATAAAAGCACCTATCCAATGAGACCTTAATGTGATTAAATGGATCAAGTCCACAGGGCCTGGCATGCAGTAAGCACTCAACAAATGTAACTGTGGGGATGGATATGGTGGCTCACACCTGTAATCCCAGTCCTCTGGGAGGCAGAGGCAGTTGGATCACTTGAGGTCAGGAGTTTGAGACCAGCCTGGCCAACATGGTGAAACCCCATCTCTACTAAAAATATAAAAAATTAGCTGGGCATGGTGGCGCGTGCCTGTAGTCCTTGGGAGTCTGAGGCAGGAGAATGACTTGAATCCAGAGGTTGCAGTGAGCCGAGATCGCGCCACTGCACTCCAGCCTGGGTGACAGAACGAGACTCTGTCTCAAATAAACAAATAAAGGTCACTGTGGTTATAATTAGTAGCTGGAACAGCAGCCTGCGTGTGTCTGATTTGTCAGAGGCTGAAACCAGGTCCCCTTCCGTTTCTGAGCCTCACTTTCCCTTTTGGAAAATGGGCTGATTTCCCAAGACCCTTGCAGCGGGGACCTTTGTATATTGCCCCCAACCTCGCCTGAGTGGACGCCTCCCGGACTGAGTGTGGGAGAGGGGGCACCCACCTTCTTGTCCTTCTCCTTGGCCTTGTCCAGGGCCTCCTGGGCCCGGCTCTGGGCCTGGCGTGCTCTTTCCGCCTCGGCCCGCAGCCCCCGTAGCTGCTGCTCTGCTGTGGCCAGCTGCGCCTCGGCCGCGTGTCGCTCGCTCTTCATGAACAGGGCCTCGCGCTGCACCTGTGGCCCAAGCCCCCGTGTGACTCTCAGGACACCCAACGATGCTGGATCCCAGAATGCTTATGACCCTTCTACTTCGTTCTTTTGTTTTTGGATTTTTTTTTTTAAGGCAGGGTCTTGCTCTGTTGTTCTGATGTAATCATGGCTCACTGTAGCCTCAACCTCCCAGGCTCAAACGATCCTCCCACCTCAGCCTCCCAAGTAGCTGGGACCACAGGTGCATGCCCGGCTAATGTTTTCTTTTCTTTTTTTTTTTGAGACTGAGTCTCGCTCTGTTGCCCAGGATGGAAGCAGTGGCACAGTCTTGGCTCATTGCAACCTCCTCTTCCCAGGTTCAAGTGATTCTCCTGCCTCAGCCTCCTGAGTAAGTGGGAGTACAGGCACATGCATGATGCCTGTCTAATTTTTGTATTTTTAGTAGAGACGGGGTTTCCCCATGTTGGCCAGGCTGGTCTTGAACTCCTGACCTCAGGTGATCCGCCTGCCTAAGCCTCCCAAAGTGCTGGGATTACAGGTATGAGCCACCATGCCTGGCCCATTTTCTCGCATTTTTGGTAGAGATGAGGTTTTGCCATGTTGCCCATGCTGGTTTCGAACTCCTCGGCTGATGTGATCTCCCCGCCTTGGCTTCTCAAATTGCTGGGATTACAGGTGTGAGCCACTGCATCTGGCCCGATTTCATTCTTTTTAATCCAGTGGACTCTGATGCTGTGGTTTTGGTTTTTGCTTTCTTTTGTTTTGAAGTGGAGTCTCACTCTGTTGCCAGGCTGCAGTCCCATGACATCATCGTGGCTCACTGCAACCTCCGCCTCCCGGGTTCAAGTCAATCTCCTGCCTTAGCCTCTTGAGTAGCTGGGATTTGAGGTATGTGCCACCATACTCAGCTAATTTTTTGTATTTTTAGTAGAGACGGGGTTTCGCCATGATGGCCGTGGCTTCCCAGAGGGCTGGGATTACAGGTTTGAGTCCCTGCATCTGGCCGTGGCTTCGCAGAGGGCTGGAATCACAGGTTTGAGTCCCTGCATCTGGCCGTGGCTTCGCAGAGGGCTGGAATCACAGGTTTGAGTCCCTGCATCTGGCCGTGGCTTCCCAGAGGGCTGGGATTACAGGTTTGAGTCCCTGCATCTGGCCGTGGCTTCCCAGAGGGCTGGGATTACAGGTTTGAGTCCCTGCATCTGGCCGTGACTTCCCAGAGGGCTGGGATTATAGGTTTGAGTCCCTGCATCTGGCCGTGGCTTCCCAGAGGGCTGGGATTACAGGTTTGAGTCCCTGCATCTGGCCTTGTTTCTGTTTTCTTACCCCAGGGAATGTTTTTTATCACTGATGAGGGACCTTGTGAAATTAAGTCAGAGGTGGGCCAGGCACAGTGGCTCATGCCTATAATCCCAGCACTTTGGGAGGCTGAAGTGGGCGGATCACTTGAGGTCAGGAGATCGAGACCATCCTGGCCAATATGACGAAACCCTGTCTCTACTAAAAATACAAAAATTAGCTGGGAGTGGTGGTGCACGCCTGTAGTCCCAGTTACTCGGGAGGCTGAGGCAGGAGAATCGCTTGAACCCATGAGGCGGAGGTTGCAGTGAACCGAGATTGTATCACTGCACTCTAGCCTAGCAACAGAGTGAGACTCTGCCTCAAAAAAAAAAAAAAAAAAGAAGAAGAAGAATCTTAAATCAGAGGTGGTGGCTGGCACCTGTAATTTCAGCAACTCACACTCCAGACTGGGTAAGAGAGTGAGACCCCATCTCTAAAAATAAATAAATAAAAATCAAATAAACAAAATGAGATCCAAAATCTCTGCTCAGTGGGCATGCAGTGGCCAACACCTGTAATCCCAACAATTTGGGAGTTCAAGGTGGGAGACTGTTTAAAGCCAGGACTTTTAAACCAGCCAGCCTGGGCGACAGAGCAAGACCCTACCTCTACAAATTAAAAATTAAAAATTAGTTGGAAGCCAGGTACAGTGGCTCATGCCTGTAATCCCAGCACTTTGGGAGGCTGAGACGGCTGGATCACCTGAGGTCAGGAGTTTGAGACCAGCCTGGCCAACATAGTGAAACTCTGTCTCTACTAAAAATACAAAAAATTAGCTGGGCGTGGTGGCACGCACCTGTAATCCCAAGCTACTCGGGAGGCTGAGGCAGGAGAATCGCTTGAACCCAGGAGGCAGAGGTTGTGGTAAGCCAAGACTGCACTATTCCACTCCCAGCCTGGGCAACAAGAGCAAAACTCTGTCACAAGGAAAAAAAATTAGTTGGGTGTGGTGGCATGTGCCTGTAGTCCCAGCTACTTGGGAGGCTGAGGTGGGAGGATCACTTGAGCCTAGGAGTTTGAGGTTACAGGGAGCTATGATCACGCCACTACACTCTGGCCTGGGTAACAAAGCAATACTCTATCTCTAAAAGAAAAGATATCCCTACTCATAACATCCTCCTTGCAGAATGATCAAAAGTCTAAAAATGATCATAAGAGGATTTTTACAAGGTCAAAATAATCAGCTGGAAAAAACTGCAGGGTCAAATGACCACCAGAGAAAATAACATTAGGTAAAAACAACAGGGCAAACAAATACCCAGTTCACTGCTTACAAAAACATTGTGATCATTGACCCCTGGCCTCACACCATAGACACAAGCTACCGACCAGTTGCAGACGTAATTGTGAAACTAAGAGAATAATGATGCTAGAATAAAACCTACAAGAACATCTTCATGACCTTGAGATGGAGAAAGGTTTTATAAGCAGACCCTGAAAAGCAATAGCCATTAAAAAAAAAAAAAAAAAGATGGGGTCAAAAGGGCCAAAAAGTGTCAAAAAAAAAAAAAAAAAATAGGTTGGGCACAGTGGTTCACACCTGTAATCCTAGCACTTTGGGAGGCTGAGGTGGGCAGATCATGTGAGCTCAGGAGTTTGAGATTAGCCTAGGCCACATGGCAAAACCCTGTCTTTACAAAAAAATAAAAAGTTAGATGGGCATGGTGGTGCACACCTGAGGTCCTAGCTATTTAGGAGGCTGAGGTGGGAGGATTGCTTGAGCCCAGGAGGTGGAGGTTGCAGTGAGTTACGATTGTGCCACTGCACTCCAGCCTGGGTGACAGAGACAGACCCTGTGTGAAAAAAAAAGAAAGAAAAGGAAAGAAGGGAAAGGGGAAAGGGGAGGGGAAGGAAGGAAAGGGAAAGGCAGGGAAAAAGAAAGAAGGAAGGGAGGGAGGGAGGGAGGGAAGAAAAAGAGAAAGGAAGAAAGAAAGAAAGAAAAAGAAAGAAAGAGAAAGAAAGAAAGAAAAAAGAAATTAAGAAAGAGAGAGATGAGTGAGTCAAGGTACTTTAAAACACAGGAGAAAAAAAGATTTAAATTTTTTTTTAAAAGAAAGAGAAAACACAAGTGTAAAATCTCAAGAAGTCAGGATGGCTGCAGGGTCAAATGTCTGTTCAAGGCCAGGGGCGGTGGCTGATGCCTGTAATCCCATAACTGGGAGGCCGAGGAGGGTGAATCACCTGAGGTCAGGAGTTCAAGACCAGCCTGGCCAACACAGTGAAATCCCAACTCTATTAAAAATACAAAAGTTAGCTGGGCATGAAGGCAGGCGCCTGTAATTCCAGCTCTCGGGAGGCTGAGGCAGGAGAATCACTTGAACCCGGGAGACGGAGGTTGCAGTGGGCTGAGATCGCACCACTGCACTCCAGCCTGGGTGAAAGAGTGAAACTGTCTCAAAACTGTCCTTTTTTTATAAAATAAAATGAAATAAAATAAAATAAAATAAAATAAAATAAAATAAAATAAAATAAAATAAAATAAAAGTCTGTTCAAGTAAGACTGATGGGGTCAAAACACCCCAGGGCTGTGGGGCTAAAACAGGCCACTGTGGGGGCGGGGTGGGGGCCGGCCCTGCTCACCTGGAAGACTTCAGCACTGGTCTTCTCATGCCGCCGTCCCAGCTCCTCCAGCTGCCCCTCCAGCTGGGCCACGTTGGCCTGCAGGGCGCCCACGATGCGCTCGTGCTCCGAGAGTGCCACACTGCACACACGCTCGCGCTCCAGCTCTGCGCGCAGCCGGGCGGCCTCCTTGCCAGTGGCCACCACCTCCTGCTCCAGACTGGCTGCCCGGCCACGCAGCTCCAGGGCTTCCTCCTGCAGCCGGCGGTGCTCAGAGGCCGGCACCACAGACTGGCGGAGGGCCTCTGAGGCCTCCCGCAGCTCTGCCAGCCCCTGCCGCGCCTCCTCGCAGGCCGACGCCAGCTCAGCCACCCGGGCCTCGGCCGCATCCCGGGCCCGGCCCAGCTCCGCGGCCGCTGAGCGCTGCTGCTCCCCCGTGGCTCTGGCCGTGGCCAGCTGCTCACGCAGCACCTCCAGCTCCCGGCTCTGCTCCAGCCGCACCTCCTCCCGCTGCGCCAGCTCCGCCCGCAAGCCCCGGGCATCCTCCTCCGCCAGCAGCCGGCTGGCCCGAGCCTCATCCAGGCTGGCCGAGGCCGCCTCCAGCTCCCGCAGGCGGAAGTCCCGCTCTCGGAGGTCCTCCCGGGCCTGTTCCAGGGCCGCCCGTAGCTGTGCGGTGTCCACGCCGCCGCTGCTGCTGCTACCGCCTCCGCCCCCGCCGGCCCCGCCGCCCTCGGCCTCACGGACACGCTGTCGCAGCCGGCCCGCCTCGGCCTCTGCGGCCTCACACTTCCCGAGGGCCACCTCCAGCTCAGCGGCTGCCTCCCGCTCCCGCTGCCAGAGTGCCTCCTCCAGGCCGCGAATCCTGGTCTCCAGCTCGACTTGAAGCTTTTCCGAGGCCTCTGCGGCACCAGGATGTAAGACGGGTCCAGCAGAGACTCCTGGGGCTGTGGCCTCTACCCCTGGGTTTTCCACATCTGTGGCATGGACTCCCGTGGCCTCCATCCCTGTGGCCCTAGAGCTGGTGGCTTCCATGTTTGTGGTCCCAGTGACTGGGGGCTCTGCTTGCCCAGCACGCACTTCGTAGGCCAGCATTTCTGCTTCCTCTGCATTTGTTTTTGTGGCCACCACTCTCGTGGCCTCCGTGCCTGTGTCCTCAGCTCCTGTGGGCTTAGTTTCTATATTTGATTCCTCTTCTATGGTCTCCATGTCTCTGACCTCAGCCTCCGTGGGTTTCGATTCTGTGGCCTCAGCTCCCGTGTCCTCAGCACCTGTGGATGCAGCTTCCATAGTCCTGGCTTCCATTGTTTCATCTACTGCAGCCTCCTTATCTGTGGTCTCTGCTCCATTAACTTTGGTTTCTGGAACCACTGAGCCATTTAGCTCCATGTGGGTTGGCCCGTTTTTGGTGGCTGTGGCTCCAGCACCCTCATTTTCCCCACAGGCTGCTCCCTCTTCTCTGGGGAACTTCTGTGTCTCCTGCTGCCTCAGTGCCTGCAGGGCCTCAGCGTGCTGCCTGCGCAGCTGGTCAAACTCGGCCCGGAGAGAGTCGTAGAGGGCAAGAGGGATGACCTCAGCCGGACCTTCCACCTCCATCTGTGTCTCATCCTTCTCAAAGTTCTCCAGGATCTGGGGAGTGGGGTGGGGGGCAGGAGTCCAGTAGGGGTTGATGTCACCATGGGGATACAGGGTGGTCTTGCCACCTTTCCTGCCCACCCTGACCTCAGGGAACCAGCCCCAGGCCCTCAGATCTGTCCCCAGCCTCACTTTCCCCACCTGGACCTTCTCCATCAGTTCCTGGTTCTGTCTGGTGAGTGCAACCACCTGCTCCTGCAGTAAGGACAAGCGTTCCTGGGCTGATGGGCTGAGCTGCCTGGACAGCACCGCCTCGGCTCCTGGAGGTGGACACAGAGTCAGGCCCCAGGGGACCAGGTCACAGGAGACAGGAGCTGTGGGGCCAGAGTGTTGGAACAGGGTCCCCAGGGCAGGCTCAGGCAAGTGGAATTTTAAAAATGGATGAGTACAAACCTCCCCGCCAGCTTCAAACTCCCCCACACCTGGAGGTCCAGGCCTCGTCTCCCAGGGCCCCAGGGATAAGGTGGGCGGGAGTGCGTGGGGAGGTGGGGGCTCACCTGGAAAGTCAGGCAGCTCACCCTCCTCATCCTGCAGGGTGGCCACGTCATAGCTGGTATTCTCCCGCTCGTTCTGGGGGTAGGGAGCAGAGGCCAGCTCGGGGTTCTGCTCTCAGCCCCTGTGTGTCCCCACCAAGACACAAGTGTGGACTGGGCCGTTCACATATGTGTATGTCCCCCATGAGCACCAGACGGCTGCATTTGGCCCACAAGGACTCAGTAAGCACCTTCTATGTCCTTTACCACCCCCGTTTTTTCTTTTTTTGGAGCCAGGGTATTACTCTGTCAGGAAGGCTGGAATGCAGTGGTGTGATCATAGCTCATGGCAGCCTCCAGCTCCTGGGCTCAAGTGATCCTCCCACCTCAGCCTCCCAAGCAGCTGGGACTACAGGTGTGCAACATCACACCTGGCTAATTTTTCATTTTTTTTTTTTTTTAACACAGAGATGAGGTCTCACCACATTGCCCAGACTGGTCTCCAACTCCTGGATTCAAGCAATCCTCCTGCCTCAGCCTCCCAAAGTGCTGGGATGACAGATGTAAGCCACCATGTGTGGCCCCATTTTTTTTTCCCCAGGCTGCGGTGCTGTGGCACAATCTCTGCTCACTGTAACCTCTACCTCCCAGGTTCAAGTGATTCTCCCACCTCAACCTCCCGAGTAGCTGAGATTACAGGCATGCACCACCACATCCAGCTACTTTTTGTATTTTTAGTAGAGATGGGGTTTCACCATGTTGGCCAGGCTGGTCTGAAACTCCTGACATCAGGTGATCTGCCCACCTCGGCCTCCCAAAGTGCTGGGATTACAGGCGTGAGCCACCAAGCCTGGCCCCACTTTGTAACTAGGTTGTTTTTGGGATACTGAGTTGTATTAATTCCTTACATATTTTGGGTATTAACACCTTAACAGATGCATGGTGTATGCCAGCATCCTCCAGCTTCCTGGTCTATGTGCCACGGGCATTTCCCTCCTGGGTGAGGGGACCTTGCAGCAGGCTGTGGTTACCTGTGGGTGTGTGTGTCTGTGTGAGAGTGGACGCTGACTCTATCCATTTGCCATGCAAACCGCTGGCTGGAAGTGTGTGTTTGTGATTATAGGTGTGGGCATAGTGTCGTGGGCTCCTTCCCGTGACTATGTGTGATTGCACGCTTGAGTGTTTGTTTGTTTGTTGATTCTTTCGAGACAGAGTCTTGCTCTGTCACCCAGGCTGGAGTGCAGTGGTACAATCTCGGCTCACCGCAAACTCCGCCTCCCAGGTTCAAGCGATTCTCCTGCCTCAGCCTCCCAAGTAGCAGGGATTGCAGGCGTCTGCCACCACACCCGGCTAATTTCTGTATTTTTAGTAGAGACTGGGTTTCCCCATGAGGGCCAGGCTGGTCTTGAACTCTTGACCTCAGGTGATCTGCCCGCTTCGGGCTCCCAAAGTGCTGGGATTACAGGTGTGAGCCACCGCGCCTGGCCTTGTGCTTGAGTTGTAGTCTGGTGTGTGTGTGGTTGTGTTTTCTTTCTTTCTTTCTTTTTTAAATCTGGTTATCCAGTTTCTGTGGAAATGGTTATGTTCTGAATGCATCTGTAGATTTGTGTGATTGTGTGTATGACCGTCTATATGTATATATGTTTGCATAATTATGTGTTTTCAGAAATACTGGTGGTGCACGGTGGCTTATGCCTGTAATCCCAGCACTTTGGGAAATGGAGGTGGGAGGATCACTTGAGGCCAGGAGTTTGAGACCAGACTGGGCAATGTAGTGAGACCACATCTCTCCAAAAAGAAAAAAAAGTAGCTAGGTGTGGTGGCACACACCTGTGGTCACAGCTACTCAGAAGGCTGAGGTGGGAAGATCACGTGAGCCCGGGGAAGTCAAGGCTGGAGTGAGTCATGTTGGTGCCACTGCACTCCAGCCTGGACAACAGAACAAGACCCTATCTCAAAAAAGAAAAAAGCAAAGGAAAAGAAAAACTTGTTGCACACGTATGCATTTGTGTCTGTGCGTGTGACTGCATGGGAAGGGCTCACGTGCAGTGCGTGTGTGTGTGCGATGATACATTCTCGCATGTGTTTCCTGCGTCTCTGTGAACTGTGTCCGCGGGTGTGCTCATTGTTATCCATGCTCCGTCATGTGCATGGAGAGTGGTCATCCATCCCTGCGTGTGAGCGTGTGCTTGGAGAAATGGACTTTCTGGGGCTGGGTGCAGTGGCTCACACCTGTCATCCTAGCACTTTGGGAGGCCGAGGCAGGCAAATCACCTGAGGTCAGTTCAAGACCAGCCCAGCCAACAGGGTGAAACCCTGTTTCTACTAAAAATACAAAAATTAGCCGGGCATGGTGGTGCATGCCTGTAATCCCAGCTACTGGGGAGGCTGAGGCAGGCAGGAGAATTGCTTGAACCAGGGGGGCGGAGATGGCAGTGAGCTGAGATCGCACCACTGCACCCTAGCCTGGGCAACAAGAATGAAACTCTGGGATAACATGGGGAGAAATGCCAGATGTAGGTGACGGGGAGATGGAGGCAGCAAACCACACTGCCATGTGTGTACCTATGCAACAATCCTGCATGATCTGCACATGTACCCCAGAACCTAAAGTACAAAAAAAAATGAAACTCCATCCCCTGCCCCCCAAAAATACAAAAATTAGGTGGATGCGTTGACATGCACTTGTAGTCCCAGCTACTCGGAGGCAGAGGCAGGAGAATCGCTGGAACCTGGAAGGCAGAGGTTGCCGTGAGTCGAGATCATATCACTGCACTCCAGCCTGGGTGACAGAGACTCTCAGGAAAGAGAAAGAAAGAAAGAGAGAAAGAGAGAGAGAAAGAAGAGAAAGAAAGAGAAAGAGGAGGGAGGGAAGGAGGGGAAGGGAAGGAAGGAAGGGAGAAAGAATGAGAGAGAGAAAAAAAAAAGAAAAGGGAGGAAAGGAAGGAAACAAAGGAGGGAAAGAAATGACCTTTCTGTGTCTGCGCACATTGGTAAGTGTGCATGGGTGCATGTGACCATGGCTGTGTGAGTACACATCTGGTGGGCGCGTCTGCATGTGTGTAAGGCTGTGCGTGCACTGATATGGCTGTCTTGTTGCTGCTGCAGGAGAGAACCTCCCCCACCCGGCCCCAGCCCAGCCCCGACTCAGTCACTGCTCTTACCTCCAGCAGGGACAGCCGGCTCTGCAAACTCTCCACCTCCCGTCCCAGGCTCTCCTTCTCCTCCTGTCTCTCTGCCAGGAGCTGCTGCAGCTCTTGCACCTGGGAGCAACAGTGGAGGCTCAGCTGCCTCTGGGAGGAAAGGGTGGGCAGCGGGAGGGCCGGCTCCACCCCACCTTCCGGCCTACCTGTCTCTCCAGGCTGTGCAGGGAGCTGGCCTCCGGGGACTGACGGGAGAAGCAAGGACAGGGGGTTGGATCTGGGCAGGGGATCTCTCTGCCCTACCTCCTGCTTCATAGCCTCCATTCCATGCACATTCACTCACTCCATGTGCAACTACTGAGCACCTACTGCATTCTGCCTGCTCACTCATTACTATTTATTGAGTGCCTGCTGTGTACCAGGCACTAATTAGCCTGCTCAGTCATTACTAAGTATTTGCTAACTATATAGCACTTGCTATATATTGGGCACCATTCATTCCTATTTATTAAGTGCCTATTTTGTGCCAGCTATTGTTCTGACCTTTCGCTCAGTATTTACTGAGCACCTACTGTGTGTCAGCATGCACCATTCTGACCAGTCATTCATTTCTAAGTATTTGTTGAGCGCCTGCTGTGTGCTGGTATGCACCATTCTGGTCAATCATTACTAAGTACTTATTAATCACCTGCTGTATGCCAGGCACTGTTCCATTCATTCATTCATTCAACAATTTGTTGTTTTGTTGTTGCTGAGACAGAGTCTTGCTCTGTTGCCCAGGCTGGAGTGCAATGGCATGATCTTGGCTCACTGCAACCTCTGCCTCCCAGGTTCAAGCAATTCTCCTGCCTCAGCCTTCCAAGTAGCTGGGATTACAGGTGCCTGCCACCACACCCAGCTAATTTTTTTTTGTATTTTTAGTAGAGACGGGGTTTCACCATGTTGGCCAGGCTGGTTTTGAACTCCTGACCTCAAGTGATCCGCCCGCCTCGGCCTCTCAAAGTGCTGGGATTACAGGCATGAGCCACCGCACCTGGCTAGAAAGTTTCTACTGGCGGCCGGGCGCGGTGGCTCACGCCTGTAATCCCAGCACTTTGGGAGGCCGAGGCGGGTGGATCACAAGGTCAAGAGATCGAGACCATCCTGGTCAACATGGTGAAACCCCGTCTCTACTAAAAATACAAAAAATTAGCTGGGCATGGTGGCGCGTGCCTGTAATCCCAGCTACTCAGGAGGCTGAGGCAGGAAAATTGCCTGAACCCAGGAGGCAGAGGTTGCGGTGAGCCGAGATAGCGCCATTGCACTCCAGCCTGGGTAACAAGAGCGAAACTCCATCTCAAAAAAAAAGAAAGTTTCTACTGAGTGCCTCTTATGGGGCAGATCCTGGTTTTCGCCATTCATTCATTCACTCACTTGAATATTCATTCACTCAATAAATATTGATGACACCCACATTGTGACCCAGGCACCATCAGCCATGCCTGCCCTGGCAGGCTCAGTCAAATTCGGGGACACACATAAAATAGATGCATGCCCAATAACAGTAAGTGCTGCAAATGGAAATAAAGAGGCCGGGCACGGTGGCTCACACCTGTAATCCCAGGACTTTAGGAGGCCAGGTGGGTGGATCCCCTGAGGTCAGGAGTTTGAGACCAGCCTGGTCAATGTGGTAAAACCCCGTCTCTACTAAAAACACAAAATTAGCCGAGCATGGTGGCGGGCTCCTGTAATCCCAGCTACTTGAGAGGCTGAGGCAGGAGACTCGCTTGAACCTGGGAGGCAGAGGATGCAGTGAGCTGAGATCACGCGATTGCACTCCATCCTGGGCGACAAGAGCAAGACTATCTCCAAAAAAAAAAAAAAACCCAAAAAACAAAACCCAAAACACCCAGCTGTGGTGGCTCATGCCTGTAATCCCAGCATTTTGGGAGGCCAAGGAGGGTGGATCACAAGGTCTGGAGTTCGAGACCAGCCTGACCAACGTAGTGAAACCCCGTCTCTACTAAAAATACAAAAATTAGCTGGGCATGGTGGTACAAGCCCTTCATCCCAGCTACTTAGAAGGCTGAGGCAGGAGAATTGTTTGAACCCAGGAGGCGGAGGTTGCAGTGAGCCAAGATCACACCATTGCATTCCAGCTTGGGCAACAAGAGCGAAACTCCGTCTCAAAAAATAAAGAAATATAATAAAATAAATAAAGCGAACTAGTGAGTTGGGGAGGCGTTTACAGCTTTAAAGAAAGTGGGTATGGGAGGTGTCTTTGGCAAGAGGCCTATTACATGAAGTAGGTGAGGGTAAAGTGCTGTGGGGACATCTGAGGCAACAGCATTCCAGGCAGAGGACACAGCCTATGCAAAGGCCCTGGGTCAGGACCAAGCCTGGAGTTAGAGGAACAGCGAGGGGGCCCAGGTGGCTGCAGCAGAGTGGGGAGGGAGAGAGAGGGAGGAGGGAAGGAGGATGGAAAGTAAAGGGCATCTTCATGTTGCATTCACCCCACCCAGGCTTGGCCCCATGCCCGAATCTCCTCGGCCTCCTAACCTCCTGCTGCCTCCGTTCCTTGTGCTGTTCCAGGCCCCGGATCTTCTGCAGGAGGCGGCCCCTCTCCTGTCGCAGCCTCACGATCTCCTCGTAGGCATCTTGGTCATCCTGCTCCCCTCCCCGCCCACTGTCTTTAGACAGGGCCTAGGGCTGCCCCATCCCAGGTCTGAGTCAGAGCTCCTTCCCACGCCCGGGGGCTTCCCACTCCTACTCCCATGCCCAGAGCGTCTCTCACCAGCACGGGGATGCTGGCGGGAGGTGGAGGTGCCTTCCGTTTCTTGGGGGCCCCCTGCTTTCCATGGCTGGACATAGAATTCTGGGAAGGGAGGGGAGAGAGGGTGAAGGGGGTGGATCGGGGGGGCCATGCTGGCCTCCCCTGCAATAAACCAACCCAGCCAGCCCCAGCCGTGCCCTGACTTCTGTGAACACTGACCCAGTCCCTGCCTCCTCCCCCTTCCTTATCCCAGCATAAACGCAGACAAGACCACCTCGCTGTAAGTTCCCGATCTTACTCTTCACTCTCTGCCTCAGTTCTTTCCCCAGCTAGACTACAGTGCCCTCACGTTTTCACTCCTCTGTGGAGCAGAGATGCTTTAAAACTAGGAGAGGGGCCGGGCGGGTGACTCACACCTATAATCCCAGCACCTTGGGAGGCCGGGGCGGGTGGGTCACTTGAGGTCAGAAGTTCCAGAGCAGCCTGGACAGCATATAGTGAAACCCCATCTCTACTAAAAAATACAAAAATTAGGCCTGGCGCGGTGGCTCACGCCTGTAATCCCAGCACTTTGGGAGGCCGAGGCGGGTGGATCACGAGGTCAAGAGATCGAGACCATCCTGGTCAACATGGTGAAACCCCGTCTCTACTAAAAATACAAAAAATTAGCTGGGCATGGTGGTGCATGCCTGTAATCCCAGCTACTCAGGAGGCTGAGGCAGGGGAATTGCCTGAACCCAGGAGGCGGAGGTTGCGGTGAGCCAAGATCGTGCCATTGCACTCCAGCCTGGGTAACAAGAGCGAAACTCCGTCTCCAAAAAAAAAAAAAAAAAATTAGCTGGGTGTGGTGGCACACATCTGTAGTCTCAGCTACTCAGGAAACTGAGGCAGGAGAATCACTTGAACCCGGGAGGCAGAGGTGGCAGTGAGCCGAGATCGCACCATTGCACTGTAGCCTGGGCAACAGAACAAGACTCCGTCTCTCAAAAAAAAAAGAAAAAGAAACAAAAAACTGGGATAAGGGCGATACAGTGGCTCACACCTGTAATCCCAGAATTTTGGGAGGCCAAGGCAGGTGGGTCACTTGAGGCCAGGAGTTCGAGATCAGCCGGGCCAACATGGTGAAACTCTGTCTCTACTAAAAATACAAAAATTAGTCAGGTGTGGTGGGTGCCTGTAATCCCAGCTACTCGGGAGGGTGAGGCAGGAGAATCACTTGAACTCAGAGGGTGGAGATTGCAGTGAGCCAAGATCCTGCCACTGCACTCCATCCTGGACAACAGAGTGAGAGAAAAACAAACAAACAAAAACAGAAAGAAGGGAAGAGGCCAGATCTGTTTCCTTCCCTGAAGACACCAACCCTCAACAACCTCAGTCCCTCCCACCCCAGCCCCACAATTTGGTCCCCTCCCCCTAGTATTCTCACCCAGTTCTAGGAGTTAGGCCACTTGGCCGCAGCATACCCTGAAGGTAGCATTCTTTCCAAACTGGTTTTCCCAGGTCTAACTTCCTTCTCTTCTCACAGAGCTTGGGGCAGGGGAGAAGTTAGTGTGGATGCAGGGAAGAGGGCCTCCTTCACTGCTTAGGGGTCCATACCTGAGATGACGCCTCGCCTGAGTCATCCTCTGGGAAGGCGGGGGAGAGAGGGAAGCAGGGTCAGGCATTCTGTTTCCAGCCCCAGGAAGGGCATTGGTGGGCCCCAGGGACTTGTAGGAGGCTCCCGATTTCCCCAAGAATCAGGACATTTAAGGTAGAAACCTGGCACTTGGGTAGAGTGCTGAGGGGGGACTTACTGTTAAAAAGAGAGGACACCTGGGCGCTGTGGCTCACGCCTGTAATCCCAGCACTTTGGGAGGCTGAAGTGGGCGGATCATCTGAGGTCAGGAGTTCCAGACCAGCCTGACCAACATGGTGAAACCCCATCTCTACTAAAAATACAAAACAGGCTGGGCACAGTGGCTCAGGTCTGTAATCTCAGCGCTTTGGGAGGCCAAAGCGGGCAGATCACGAGGTCGAGAGATTGAGACCATCCTGGCCAACATGGTGAAACCCCGTCTTTACTATAAAAACAAAAATTAGCTGGGTGTGGTGGCAGGAGCCTGTAGTTCCAGCTACTTGGGAGGCTGATGCAGAAGAATTGCTTCAACCTGGGAGGCGGAGGTTGCAGTGAGCCAAGATTACCACTGCACTCCAGCCTGGTAACAAAGCGAGACTCTGTCTAAAAAAATGAAAGAGGACAGGCCAGGTGCAGTGGCTCACACCTGTAATTCCAGCATTCTGGGAAGCCGAGGTGGGTGGATCACCTGAGGTCAGGAGTTCAAGAACAGCCTGGCCAACACGGCGAAACCCAATCTCCACTAAAAATGCCAAAATTAGCCAGGTGTGGTGGCAGGCGCCTGGTGTCCCAGCAGGTTGGGAGGCTGAGGCAGGAGAATTGCTTGAACCATGCTCTTCTACCTTTTGTATTTTTAGTGGAAACAGGGTTTCACTATTTTGGTCAAGCTGGTCTTGAACTCCTGGCCTCAAGTGATTTGCCCACTTTGGCCTCCCAGAGTACTGGGGTTACAGGTGTGAGCCACCTCGTCCGGCAGGGGGTGCCCTTCTTAGGAGAGGCAAAATTTTTTCTGTATAGATGACCCAGGAAAGCAGAAGCAGACCCCCTCCCAGACTACACTAAATGCCCTGGGGCATTAGTTGAAACTGTTCTAGTAGAATCCGGTAAGTGCTGGGACCTCCTAGAATGCAGCCAATTGGGGGTACCTTGAAACTATTCGAGATAGAGAAAGGCGGGGTGATGAGAAGCTGCCAAGCAGATGCGGCGGGGAGGTGGGGCTTGCATACCGCTGGGTGGGGAGGGGCGCTGGGCCGCCTCTTGCAGCAGGTGCAGGATGAGTTTGTCCCCCGCCAGGGCGCCATAGTGAGCGGCGTCCTGTCCCAGCGCATCGGTGATGCCCAGCTGGGCTCCGCCCTGCAGCAGGACCTCCACTGTTTCCGGGCTGGCCCCTTCACAGGCCAGCATCAGGGCCGTCCTACCAGGGGAGGGGGCTACTGAGGAGATGAGAACATCCCCCAAACCCCCACGCCCACCTCAGCACCCAGGCCGAGCTGGGAAGAGGAGGCTGGCTAGATCGCCTTACTCAGAGAGGTTAAGAGTCTGGCCCAAGGTCACACAGCATAGGGTGGACTGGCTGGGAGGGGAGATGCTCACCTGCCTTGCAGGTCCTGATTGTTCGCGGCAGCCCCTTGCTGCAGAAGGAGACGGCACAGGTCTGTGTGACACATCTGAGCTGCTATAATGAGGGGCGTTGCGCCTGACTGGTAGGGAGGAGGAGGGATGCAATGGCATGAGAAAGTGAACCCCCGGAGGTGCAGAGGCCTATATAACCACCCTCGAGTTTCACCCCAAACTTTCTCAGACTTTCAAAGGGTGCCTGAGATACCGCCACTTGGCAGCAGCATACCTCAAGCATAACATCTTTCCCAAAGAGATCCCAGAAGCTTACCCGATCTTGGGGGTTTAGATGTGCCTTAAAGGAGCAGAGCATCTCCGAGCAGGAGAGACAGCCACCAGCCGCTGCAAAAGAGAAAAGGTTGTTGGGTGCAGTGGCTCAAGCCTGTAGTCCCAGCACTTTGGGAGGCTGAGGCAGGAGGATCGCTTGAGCCCAGGAGTTTGAGACCGACCTGGGCCAACGTAGTGAGATCCTGTATCTACAAAAAAATGCAAAAATTAACTGGGTGTGGTGGCATGTGCCTGTGGCCCCAGCTGAAGGCTCGGGAGGCTGAAATGGGAGGACTGCTTGAGCTCAGGAGTTGGAAATTGCAGTGAGCCATGATGGCACCACTGCATGCCAGCCTGGGTGACAGAGGGAGACCTTGTCTTAAAAACCAACAAAAGAAAGGAAGAAAAGCAGAATCAGGGAAGAGCAGGGGTAGGGAAAATGTTGACATTTTCTGGGGACTTTCTGCCTGGATGTGACCCTGCTCATTTATTTATTTATTCATTTATTTTTGAGATCGAGTCTCACTCTGTCACCAGGCTGGAGTGCAGTGGCACAATCTCAGCTCAGTGCAACCCCCACCTCCCAGGTTCAAGTGATTTTCCTGCCTCAGCCACCCGAGTAGCTGGGATTACAGGTGCCCACCACCACACCGGGCTAATTTTTGTATTTTTAGTGGAGATGGGGTTTCGCCATGTTGGTCACAATAGTCTTGATCTCCTGACCTCGTGATCTGCCAGCCTTGGCCTCCCAAAGTGTTGGGATTACAGGCGTGAGCCACTGCGCCCAGCCCTTGCTCCTTTATTTAATGACACATTCCCACCGGGCCCGTGAGATTCATAACAAAGCACGTTTCGCATTTTACAGATGCAAAAACTGAGGCCCCGCCAGGCCTGTGGTCACCCAGTGTGGTGAGAGGCAGAGTCACATGCAGGATCTAGGTGTGCTAACTCCCAGGTCCAAGCACTGTGGTTCCCTCTTTACTTTTTGTAGAGATGAGGTCTGGCTGTGTTGCCCAGGCTGGTCTTGAACTCCTGATCTCAAATGATCTGCCCGCCTCAGGCTCCAAAATGCTGGGATTACAGGCATGAGCCCCCAAGTCTGGCATATTTATTTGTTTTTGAGACACAGTCTCTCTCTGTTACCCAGGCTGGAATGCAGTGGTATTACCTCTGCTCACTGCAACCTCTGCCTCCTAAGGTTCCAGCGATTCTCCTGCTCAGCCTCCCAAGTAGCTGGGATTATAGGCATGAGCCACCATGTCCAGATAATTTTTAATTTATACTTATATATGTATTATTATTATTATTTTGAGACGAACTCTCACTCTTGTCGCCCAGGCTGGAGTGCAGTGGCATGATCTCAGCTCACTGTAACCTCCGTCTCCCAGGTTTAAGCCACTCTCCTGCCTCAGCCTCCTGAGGAGCTGGGATTACAGGTGTCTGCCACCACACCCACCTAATTTTTGCGTTTTTAGACAGGGTTTCACCATGTTGGCCAGGCTGGTCTTGAACTCCTGACCTCAGGTGATCCACCTGCCTTGGCCTTCCAAAGTGCTGGGATTACAGGCATGGGCTACCGTGCTTGGCCTAATTTTTATATTTTCAGTAGAAACAGGGTTTCTCCATGTTGCCCAGGCTGGTCTCAAACGTCTGAACTCAAGTAATCCTCCCACCTCTGCCTCCCATAGTGCTGGGATTACAGGCGTGCACCACCGCGCCCGGCCGGTCTATTTACATTTTAAGAGATTCCCTTCTTTTATTTATTTATTTATTTTTCTTTTTTCTTCTTTTTTTTTTTTTAAAGACGGGGTTTCACCATGTTGGCCAGGCTGCTCTTGACCTCCTGACCTCAGGTGATCCGCCCGCCTCGGCCTCCCAAAGTGCTTAATTTTTTTTTTTTTTTTTTTTTTCCTGAGAGACAGTCTTGCTCTGTCACCAGGTGCCAGGTTGGAGTGCAGTGGCGCAATCTCAGCTCACTGCAACCTCCGCCTCCTGGGTTCAAGCAATTCTCCTGCCTCAGCCTCCCGAGTAGCTGGGACTCCAGGCACACGCCACCACACCTGGCTAATTTTTGTATTTTTAGTAGAGACAGGGTTTCACCATGTTGGCCAGGATGGTCTCCATCTCTTGACCTCGTGATCCGCCCGCCTCGGCCTCCCAAAGTGCTGAGATTACAGGCGTGAGCCATTGCGCCTGGCCAAGAGATTCCCTTCTACTGCCATTTACACAGGACCAGAGTGGACAGGGAGGCTCCCCAGGAGGCTGTGTGGCTGAGACAAGGGCACTGTCTCTGGAATCCCTGAGGATGAATTCCAGCAGGTTGACGTACAGTCAGATGAAGCACAAGAGTCCATTTTTCAGTCAACAAACTGTTTGAATACCTGCTGTGGGCCTGAGGGAGGATGACGTTCTGACTGCTGCAAACCTTATCTACAACACGTAGAACAGTGCCTGACACACAGCAGGTACTCGATAACTGGTTTTTGTTTTTGTTTTTGAAATGGAGTCTCTCTCTGTCACCCATGCTGGAGTGCGGTGGCACAATCTCGGCTCACTGCAACCTCCATTTTCCAGGTTCAAGCGATTCTCCTGCCTCAGCCTCCTGAGTAGCTGGGATTACAGGCACGCGCCACCATGCCCGGCTAATTTTTTATTATTAGTAGAGATGGGGTTTCACCATGTTGGCCAGGCTGGTCTCGAACGCCTGACCTCAGGTAATTCACCCGCCGCGGCCTCCCAAAGTGCTCGATACTGTTGAGGGACAAAAATCAGTGAGCTCCTATATACTGACTAGAGGCACTGCTGCCACTAGGTGGCAGCATATTCCAACTGCAGGGAATTCTTACCCTGTGACTAAAGCCCCAAAAGAAGCCCAATGTTACTGTTTCCGAAAGAACAGATGTTTCTTGAGTCATCAGTGAAAGCGATGCCTGAATTTCACGGGCACAGTGGACAGATTGGGGGCTGGGTTTTGGCTCAAGTGGGAGGGTCCCTTTCCCTTCCTTGGGGAAGGAGTTTGGATTTGGTGATGAAGGTGCCAGAGGCCTGGAGCTATGATTTTCCTGATATCTCTAGGAGCTCCTCAAAATTAAACCCTATGGGCCTGTCCTCATTGTCACAAAGACCAGGAGTACAATCAGCTGCTCCCTGATGTCAGACAACCTGGATTCACTACCACTTACCTGCTGTGGACAAGTGACGCCTCGTTAAGCCTCATCTGTGCAATGGGCTAATAGTCTGTGGTTCAAAGGGTAACTGGGATTTAAGATGGGCTCTAGTGCCTGGCACACGGTAGGTAATAAAAAAGGAGGAGAAGGGCCAGGCGCTGTGGCTCACACCTGTAACCTCAGTACTTGAGGAGGCAGGTGAATTGCCTGAGGTCACGAGTTTGAGGCCAGTCTGACCAACATAGTGAAACCTCATCTCTACCAAAAATACAAAAAAATTAGCTGGACGTGGTGGTGTGCGCCTGTAATCCCAGCTACTCAGGAGGCTGAGGCAGGGGAATCACTTGAAGGGATTCCCTTCAAGCGAGGGAGGCGAGGTTGCAGTGAGCAGAATTGCGCCACGGCACTCCAGCCTAGGTGAAAGACCAAGGACCTGCCTCCAAAAACAAAACAAAACAAACAAACAAAAAAATCAGCAGGGTGTGCTACAAAACATACTATATATAATACAAAAAATTAGCACAGGCCTGTAATCCCAGCTACTCAGGAGGCGGGCGGGAGAATTGCTTGAACTCGGGAGGTCGAGGTTGCACTGAGCTGAGATTGCACCAATACACTCCAGCCTGGGCGACAGAGCAAGACTCTATCTGAAAAAAAAAAAAAAAAAAGAGGCTGGATGTGGTGTAAAAAAAAAAAAAAGAAAGAAAAAGCTAGGCGAGGCTTCATGCCTGTAATCCCAGCACTTTGGGAGGCCAAGGCGGGTCAATCACCTGAGGTCAGCAGTTTGAAACCAGCCGGACCAACATGAAGCAAACCCATTTCTATTAAAAATACAAAATTAGCTGGTCGTGGTTGCAGGTGCCTGTAGTCCCAGCTACTCGGAAGGCTGAGGAAGGAAAATTGCTTGAACCCAGGAGGCAGAGGTTGCAGTGTGAGCCGAGACTGTGCCACTGCATTCCAGTCTGGGTAACAACAGAGTGAGACTCTGTGTCAAAAAAACAAAAAAATAAAAGAAAAAAGAGAAAAGGAAAGAAAAGAAAAAGGAAAAAGAGGGGACAGGAAGCTTCACAGCAGGTCCCCAGGGCCCAGGGTAGAACAATCCCCAAGTCTAGCACCCTCTGGGCTATGGGGTCAGGGCAGGGCTGAGCTGCACCTACCTGCATGGTGTAGGGCAGTCCAGCCGCTGCCGTCCACGACGTCCACCACGCAGGAGGCCTGGGGATGGGGGGAGTCCTTTGAGGCGGAGCCATCCTCCTTGCTGCCTGATTTCTCTAGGACTGCCTTCCCCACCTTGGGCTCTGCTATACTTCAGCCTCTCTGCCTCACCCTTCCCAGGCCCCCAGGTGACTCCATTTTCATGAAAATTGGTGGGAAAAGAACATAGCTGGGAGCTGAGAAGCAGCTGAGAGTTTGGGGCATAGCTGGGAACTCTGAGGGTGGCTGGGGCTAAGAAAGGACCTAGGACTTAGGGAGTCAGGAGGTATCTGGCGTTGGGAGTATATCTTAAGTGGGAGAAGCATCTGGATGCTCTGAGAGTATCCGGTTATCCAGGGAGTAGCTGGGATTCTGGAGGAAGAGGGGTCAAGGAATATCTAGGATTCACAGAGCATCTAGGGGTTCAAGGAATTGCTGGAACTCAAGACTAGAAGGGGTCAAGGGAGTATCTGGGGTTCGGGGAATAGCTGAGCCAAGAACGCAAATGACCTGCAGCAGCTGCTTCAAGCACTGTGGGTGCCCATATTTGGCGGCCAGGTGGAGTGCATTGTAACCTGAGGGGGAGAGAAGGTTCACTGGAGCTCCAGCTATACAAGTAGCTGCCAGTTGCTCCCCATGCCACGCCAACTATTTGTGATGAGTTTCTGTGTCTAGCAAAGTCCCCAAACCCCAGTACTTCTCTCTTTTTTTTTCCCCCTACAGACAGGATCTTGCTCTGTCGCCCAGGCAGTGTGATCATAGCTCACTGCAGGCTTGAACACCTAGACCCAAGCGATCCTCCTGTCTCAGCCTCCCAAGCAGCTGGGATTACAAGCAAGAGCCACCATGTCTGGCTAACTTATTTGTATTTTCTGTAGAGATGGGGTCTTGCTATGTTGCCCAAGCTGATCTTGAACTCCCTGGCTCAAGTGATCCTCCCACCTCAGCCTCCCAAAGTGCTGGGATTACAGGCATGAGACACTGTGCCCAGCCCTCAGGTACTTCTCAAAATCATGCTACTCCCTGTGCCCAGAGACTCTTCAACCCATGGCTAGTCTGTATTCCAGACAATTCCACCTCAGCGACACTCCACATCCACCTATTCCTCAAGCCCTATTGCTTCAGCTACTCCCCATGTCCTCAGACACTCTACAGGGTCAACTCCACCAAAGCTGCAGCTCTGCCCTTCACAACCCACATGCTGTGTATGTTCTTGCCAATCCATATACCCTTGCTCTTCCATATGTCAACTCTGTCTGGTGATCTGCGATTCCCCAGCTACTCCATCTGCCCTGCCCACTATGCCTGTGGCCCTAAAGCTTCAGGTTTGACTGTGTCCCCACGCCTAGTTGCCTCCTGAGCCCCAACTACTCCTTTGGTGGCATATTTTTATCTTCCCCCAGGTCCCCAGTTAAGCCATGCACCCAGGTTCTCCTTGTACCCCAGATACTCCCAGAGCTCCAGCTACTCCTAGATCCCAGCTTTCCCACATATCTCAGATATTCCCCAAACACTACTTGTTATTCTCACGCCCCAGACACTTTGCAAGCTGAGCTACTCCCATGAATCTCGTTTCTCCTCCAAACTCTAAGTAGCTCCCTTCAGTCACTTCCTTGAGCTCAGATACTTCCACATCCCAGATGCACCTGAAGACTTAGTTCGTCCAACAGTCCCAGTTATCTCCCAAGCCCAGGTTCTTCCTCTGCCTCAGTCACTGTCTAGAAACTTCCCCAGGCTGGGCATGGCGGCTCACACCTATAATCTCAGCACTTTGGGAGGTGGAGTGGAAGTATCACTTGATCCCAGGAGTTCAAGACTAGCCTGGACAACACAGGGAGACCCCATCTCTCATAAGAATACAAAAATTAACTGGGCGTCGTGGTGTGTGCCTGTAGTCCCAGCTACTTGGGAGGCTGAGGTGGGAGGATCGCTTGAGCCTGGGAAGTGGAGGTTGCAGTGAGCCGAGATCACACCTACTACACTCAAGCCTGGGTGACAGAGGGAGATCCTGTCCCCCCCAAAAAAAGAAAAACAAAACAACAAAACCCCCAGAACTTCGCAGCTATCCCCCAAGCCCCAGCTACTTCCCCATCCAACCGAACCAATACCTGAATCCCAGTCACTCCCCATCCACAAGCTGTCCACTTGCTTTGCTTGGTGCCAACCACAGTCTCTGTCTTTGGGTACCCCACTCTAACATGCCCCTGGGTGTCTCCCTAGAGGCAAGGGAGGGGCACTGGAGGGAGCCCCCACCTTTCAGCAGGGAACATTGAGGCCTGGAAGCAGGACCTGGTGGGACCCTCAGGCTGGGCACCTGGGCTGAGTTTCTCCTCCCTCCCCAGGGCCAGGCTGGCAGTACCTGCCCCGTCCGTGCTCATGACATTGGCGCCATGAGCTATCATCACCTCCAGACAGCTGGCCGCACCCCGCATGGCAGCCAGGTGGAACCTGGAGGTGAGAGACGAGGGTTCAGCTAGAGGGTCGCCACCCCTCAGTCATCCCACTCCCGGGTCAAGGGCACTCACGCGGACTTGCCCTCGGGGTCTAGCTTTGTGGGCACCAGCCCCTTGCGGGCGATGAGGGTGGCCACTCGAGGTGCATCGTTGTTCTCCACGGCTTGTAGCAGCCTCTCGTCACTCTTGCCCCAGTCTTGACTCTGCAGGGTACACACAGGGGTGTGTGGGGCAGGGTCGGCTGCGGCCCCTCCCCACACCCCCTGGCACGGGCCCCAGGCTCTCACCGCCCGCCCCTGGCACTTGCCTGGCACCTGCCTCTGGCTGCCGGCTTCGGGATGGGGCAGGGGCCACAGGGCGGGCAGGAGCCGAGGTCAGTGGGGCTGAGCCGCAGCTGCAGGGGGAGGTGGTCCTGGGCGGGGGGGTCCTCAGACAGTGTCCCCCAATCCTGCGACCGCCAGCAACTGCCCCCAGGCCCATCACCCCAGTTGTCCAACAAAAGTTCACCACCAGCATCATCCCCTGAGCAGCCCCCCCACTACCCCCCCCCAGCATCGATTTCCAAAACGTTGTTCCCTGGGCTGGGTGCGGAGGCTCACGCCTGTAATGCCAGCACTTGGGGAGGCCAAGGTGGGAGGATCGCTTGAGCCCAGGAGTTTGAGACCAGCTTGGGCAACATAGTGGGACCCTGTCTCTATAAAAAATAAAAAAATAAAAAACTATCAGGGCATGGTGGCTCATGCCTGTAGCTGCTTGGGAAGCAGAAGTGAGAGGACCATTTGAGACCAGGAATTTTGAGACCAGCCTGGGCAACACAGCAAGACCCCCTTTGTTCAACAAAAAAAGCTGTTCCCCAGTTCACTACTTGGTGAAAGCCACCCCTGCAACACCACCCCCAGCAAACACATCCATGAGTCTTTTCCAAACTACCCTCCTGAGTCCCATCGGAAACCCCAAAAGGTCCCTCTACGTGTCTCTCAGGACCACCCTCTGCCCTGTTTATCTACAGCTGTCCTGAAATGCCACCACTGTCCCCTAAACATCCCAAGGCTTCTCTCCCAAAAACTAGAGCCTGAAATGCATTACAAAATGTCTCACCCAAATTCCTGAAGTGTGCTCCAAAAGCATCCTTCCCCATGATCCCGTCAGGTCCCAAAAATATCCTCCAAAAACATCCCTCAAATGTTCTCCCAAACTGTTCTGCAAATGTCATTACCTCTTCCCAAAAACGGCTCTCCTAAAATAGCCTCCAAGTTGTCCCCTCAATGACCCGTCTGTCTTCAAAATGTTTTCTCAAAACTGCACCCCCAATGCCCTCTAAATTCTCCTAAATGTCCCCATCTGTTTCAAAGTGTCTTCCAAAACGTGTCCAAATGTCTCTTCCATCCCCCAAAAGCTGCCCCAACCTCTGTCCCCTCCCCTGCCCATCTTTCCCGGGTCTGGAATGGGGGGTCCAGGCCAGCCAGGGACGGGGAGGGGAGGGAAGGAGAGCGGAGGGGAGAGGAGGGACCCGCGCCCCACCCGCTCCCGCGCCCCCTCCCCGGGCCCTACCGCGAAGGAGGAGGCTGCGCACAGACACAGCTGCTTCATGGCGTCTGGGGCACGGGGCGGGGGGGCGCACGGGGTTCCAGGAGGAGGTGGCGGCCGGAGGGGCTGGAGGGACCGCGGGGAGGGGCCGAAGGGCGGGGCTGGACGCTGCCGGAGCTCCCCGCCCCCTCAGCCCGGTCCCGCCCTCCCTGGTGCCGCCCCCTCCCCCTCGTCCCCCTCGCCAGCCCACTCCCCCACGGGATGGAGTGGGGAGACCCAGGGAGGGGGCTGGGCCCTGAGGGAGGGGGCGCCGCCCCGACCCCACCTGACCTTGTCGCCTGGAGGAGGATGAGGACGCGGCGCCGGGGACCCGGCTCCCTCACCCACGCAGGTCGCCAGCTGCATCTCCAGGGGACCCGCGGGCGTCCATCTCAGCCTCCTCCGAGTCCGCCAAGGGCGCGCAGGTGCCTCCAGGCCCGCGACGTCCGTAGCCTCGCACCGCCACGTGGCCGGCAGAGCTCTGGCCACTCATCCTTTCATTCATTGACTCATTCATTCGTTCACCCATTCATTCATTCGTTCACCCATTCGTTCATTAGTTCACTCACTCATTCATTCCTTCACCCGTTTGTTCATTCGCTCGCCCATTCATTTACTCATTGGCTAACCCATTTGTTCATTCGTTCATTCATTGAATCACCCATTTATTCATTCCCGCACCATTACTTCCTTCTTTCACGCATTCATTCACTCACTAATTTGTTCATTCATTCATTTGTTCACCACTAACTCATTCATTCGTTGGCTTACCATTCATTCATTTCCACATTCATTTGGCTCATTCTTTTGCACGCCCACTTGTTCATTCATTCATTGGCTCACCCATTCATCATTCCATCACTTATTCATTAATTCCTAGTCAATGGGGCTCCGCAGTCCTACACACCCGAATTTGAATCCAGCCCCGCCCCACCCCTGCCTTTCCTACCTATATGACTGGGCCAACAGACTTACCTGTTTCGGGCTTCACCTTCCTCCTATGCAAAATGGGTTTCATAATAGTGGAGTGTTACCAGGAGGAAGCCAAAGTATTACCTGCGCAACACTCAGCCAACCAGTGCCTGGCATACAGTAAGCGCACAATAAAACCATGACTCGCTCATCACTGAAAGAGCTAGCTGGCCCGGCGCAGCTCTGACATCATTTCTGGTCCATTTCCACCACTCTCGGGACCCACAGCTCCTCCTAAGGAGGGGCCTTGGGTTCCTCTTGGTCACTGCAGCATCCTCAGTGCCTGGCCCACAGCAGGTGCTCCACAAACATGCATCAGATGAACACTTGGGGGAGATGCTCCTTCATGCAGTGAACATTTATTGAGTGCTTACTGGATGCCATGCACCATTCACCTTGCAGGTGGTTGGCATTTTAGAAGGAGCCCTGGAGGCCAGGCACAGTGGCTCAAGCCTGTAATGCACTTTGGGAGGCTGAGGAGGGCGGTTCACCTGAGAACAGGAGTTTGAGACCAGCCTGGCCAATGTGGCAGAACCCTATCTCTACAATGCAAAATTAGCCCTAAAAATGCAAAAATTAGCCCAGTGTGGTGGTGGGCACCTGTAATCCCAGCGACTTGGGAGGCCAAGGCAAGAGAATCGCTTGAACCCAGGAGGCAGAAGTTGCAGTAAGCCGAGACTGTGCCACTGCACTCCAGCCTGGGTGACAGAGGGAGACGCCACTGCAAAAACAAAACAAAACAAACAAACAAAAAAAGAGGTCTTCCAGAGCCAGAATTTAAGAGCAACGACCCAGCAGACTGGTGACAGAGGCTTGAACTCAGTTTGGTTATGTTAACCTTGCTGTGTGACCTTGAACTAATGGCTTTCCCTCTCTGAAATTCTCCCTCTCAATTTCTCAACTGTTAAATGAGATAGATAATGGGACAGGCACCACGGAGGCACTGTGGACATCTGAGGCCAGATCTTTCTCTGGGGTGGGGCCATCCTGGGCACTGCAGGGTGCTGAGCAGCGCCCCTGGGGGCACCTCCAAGTTGTGACAACCACAGATGTCCCGACATTGGCAAGTGCCCCTCCACTGACACGTTGACCACTGGCTTAGGGCTGGGTGAGCATTGAGCATTCACACGTCAGTGCGGTCTACGGTGCTTCTTAGACCCCTTTTTAATTTTTTTGAGACAGACTCTCGGTCTGTCGCCCTGGTTGGAGGGCAGTGGCAACTTTGGCTCACTGCAACCTCCGCCTCCTGGGCTCAAGCGATTCTCCTGCCTCAGCCTCCCGAGTAGCTGGGATTACAGGCATCCGCCACCACACATGAAGAATTTTTGTATTTTTAGTAGACGTGAGGTCATGTTGGTCAGGCTGGTCTTGAACTCTGACCTCATGATCTGCCTGCCTCAGCCTCCAAAGTGCTGGGATTACGGGTGTAACCTTGAGCTACCGATAGCCACTGCACTGGGCCCCCTTAGACACCTTTGGACAAGAGGAGGGACGAGTGGGAACCAAGGCAGGAAAATGGAAAGTGACGGGCATTTGGGAAGGAGGGTGTCCTTGGAACTTCTCTCTCCTTTCACCCTTGGGGGTGGGGAACCCTCTGAGCTTCCTTCCAGAGAAGACACTGAAATGGATCTCCCAGCTCAGGGCTTCGAATTCCAATTGTAATTGTCTCCTCCACCCATCCTCCTGGACACCATACAAGATCAGAGCAAATGGCTGAGTGCGGTGGCTCACGCCTGTAATCCTAGCACTTTGGGAGGCTGAGGCAAGTGAATCACCTGAGGTCAAGAGTTCAAGATCAGCCTGGGCAACATGGAGAAACCATGTCTCTACTAAAAATACAAAAAATTAGCCAGGCGTGGTGATACACACCTGTAATCCCAGCTACTCAGGACGCTGAGACAGGAGAATCACTTGAACCCGGGAGGCGGAGGTTGCAGTGAGCCAAAGTCGTGCCACCATTGCACTCCAGCCTGGGTGACAGAGTGAGAATCTGTCTAAAAAAAAGAAAAAAAGGCCAGGCGCGGTGGCTCACGCCTGTAATTCCAGCACTGTGGGAGGCCAAGGTGGGTGGATCACAAGGTCAGGAGTTGGGAGACCAGCCTGGCCAATATGGTGAAACCCCATCTCTACTAAAAATACAAAAATTAGCTTGGCACGGTGGCATGCGCCTGTAGTTCCAGCTCCCTGGGAGGCTGAGGCAGGAGAATCACTTGAACCCAGGAGGTGGAGGTTGCAGTGAGCCAAGATTGCACCACTGCACTCCAGCCTGGGCGACAGAGCGAGACTCCATCTCAAAAAGAAAAAGAAAAAAAAAAAGATAAGAGCAAATACCCTTTGGAACCCCCTGAGGTATACCACGGATACCACCAACCCTCCAGGCTTCATCCAAGCCCTGGTATCACCCTGACACCTCTCTCTCGCCCCACACTTGTCCACCAGCCAAGCCTACTGCCGGCACACTGTGTCGTGGTCCGCCCCTTCTCACCCCTTCCGCGGCCACCACCTTAGTCCAGCCCCATCACTGCAGTTTCCTCCTCTGGGACTCATCCTTCCTGGTCTCCATCCTCTGACCTTGTCGCCTTGTCCCTTCTCCCTCAGCAGCCAGAGGCAGCTTCCTAAACCCTGCACTGGATCTCTCTCTGCTGCACAAAACCCTCCAGAGACCTCACTCAGCTTAAAATGCAAACTGCTCATGGCAGCCCAGATCCTGCCCACTGCCTGTTTCCGTAGAGAATGGTATTTACACGTGTGAGTTGCTGGGGCGGAAAAAGCAAAATAAGAATCATCCTTCCTGACACGTGAAAAATGATAGGAAATTCACATTTCTGGCTAGGTGTGGTGGCTCAAGCCTACAATCCCAGCACTTTGGGAGGCCACGGTGGGCTGATCGCCTGAGGTCAGGAGTTTGAGACTAGCCTGGCCAACATAGTGAAACCCTGTCTCTACTGAGAACACAAAAATTAGCTGGGCGTGGTGGTGCACACCTGTAACCGCAGCTACTCGGGAAGCTGAGGCAAGAGAATCGCTTGAACCTGGAGGTTGCAGTGAGCCAAGACTGCACCACTGCACTCCAACCTGGGCAACAGAGCCACACTCGATCTCAAAAAATAAAACAAATCACATTTCAGTGTCCATAAATAAAGTTTTACTGGGGCCAAGTCCTGCCCATTCATTTATAGATGTTTGGGTGCCACATGCATGGTATGAAAAAAAAGGAAAAATATATAGTCAAAGGCTACTCTCAGGCTGCAATGGCAGAGCTGAGGCTGGAGTGCAGCGGTGCGATCTCAACTCACTCACTGCAACCTCCGCCTCCTGGGTTCAAGCGATTCTCCTGCCTCAGCCTCCTCAGGAGCTGGGATTACAGGCACTCACCACCATGTGGGTTTTCACCATGTTGGCCAGGCTGGTCTTGAACTCCTGACCTCAGGCAATTCGCCCACCTCAGCCTCCCAAAGTGCTGGGATTACAGGCATGAGCCACCTCACCCCACCATCATCTCCCTCTACATTTCCCTTGCCGCAACTCTTGCTGCCACAGCATCCTCCTTGTTCTTCAGACAGCTGGGTCCCACCTCTGAGCCTTGGCCTCTGCAGCTCCTTCTGCCTGGAGCACCTGCCCCACCGTGCACATGGCTGCTTTCTTTACTGCTGTCCACGCTTGAAGATGCCTCTTCCAAGAGCCCTTCTCTCACAGCCCTTTCTTAGGCTATATTTTTCCTTCAGGGCTGTTTTTTTTTTTTTTTTTTTTTTTTTTGGAAACAGTGTCTCACTCTGTCACCCAGGCTGGAATGCAATGGAGGGATCTTGGTTCACTGCAACCCCTGCCTCCTGGATTCAAGTGATTCTCCTGCCTCAGGCTCCCAAGTAGCTGTGATTACAGGTGCCCGCCACCACACCCAACTAATTTTTGTATTTTTTAATAGAGACGGGGTTCTGCCATGTTGGCCAGACTGGCTCAAACTCCTGGCCTCAAGTGTTCCACCCGCCACAGCCTCCCAAACTGCTGGGATTACAAGCATGAGCCCCCACGCTGGGCCTCCTTCATTGCTCTTATCACCACCTAAGATACTACGTATCTTTTAAAAAATATTGTTTACTCTTATTTTTTATTTTTACTTTTATTTATTTATTTATTTATTTATTTATTTGGGGACAGGGTCTTGCTCAGTCGCCTAGGCTGGAGTGCAGTGGTGCTATCACAGTTCACTGCAGCCTCGACTTCCTGGGCTCAAGTGATCCTCCCACCTCAGCCTCCTGAGTAACTGGGACCACAGGCACACACCACCAGACCCAACTAATTTTTGAATTTTTTTCAAAAGACAGGTGGTCTTGCTATGTTGCCCAGGCTGGTCTCAAACTCCTGGGCTCAAGTGATCCTCCCACCTCGACCACAGCGCCCAGCGGTTTCCTCTTGATCTCTCCCTTAGCAAGTTGCCTCCTTAGGGACAGCGATTTTTGTCTATCTTGGACTCTGCTGTATTCCACACAGGACCGGCTATAGATTTTGCAGGGATCACTGCAAAATGAAAACACGAGGGCCGGGCGCGGTGGCTCAAGCCTGTAATCCCAGCACTTTGGGAGGCCGAGGCGGGTGGATCACGAGGTCAAGAGATCGAGACCATCCTGGTCAACATGGTGAAACCCCGTCTCTACTAATACAAAAAAAAAAAACTAGCTGGGCATGGTGGCGCGTGCCTGTAATCCCAGCTACTCAGGAGGCTGAGGCAGGAGAATTGCCTGAACCCAGGAGGCGGAGGTTGCGGTGAGCCAAGATCGCGCCATTGCACTCCAGCCTGGGTAACGAGCGAAACTCCGTCTCAAAAAAAAAAAAAAAAAAAAAAAAAGAAAACACGAGGCCTGGCCAGGCATGGTGGCTCACACCTGTAATCCCAGCACTTTGGGAGGCTGAGGCGGGAGGATCGCTTGAGGCCAGAAGTTCAAGACCAGCCTGGGCAATGTGGCGAGACCTCGTCTCTAAAACAAAAACGAAAACAAAAAAAACCGCATACTTAAGTAAATATATATATAAAAGAAAGAGAGAGAGAGGACTTTCCAGGAAGCATTGATGTATGGAGTCTGTGAATCTCTAGAAACCCCATTCTTCGGCCAGGCACAGTGACTCACTCCTGTAATCCTAGCACTTTGGGAGGCCGATGTGGGTGGATCACGAGGTCAGGAGTTTGAGACCAGCCTGGCCAACATAGTGAAACCCTGTCTCTACTAAAAACATTTTTAAAAGTATCCAGGTATGTTGGCTGGCCCCTGAAGTCCCAGCTACTTGGGAGGCTGAGGCAGGAGAATCCCTTGAATACTGGAGGCAGAGGCTCCAGCGAGCCGAGATCACACAACTGCACTCCAGCCTGGGCAACAGAGCAAGATGCTGTCTCAAAAAAAATAAATGAATAGTCTGGGTGCGGTGGCTCACACCTGTAATCCCAGCACTGTGGGAGGCCAAGGTGGACAGATCACCCGAGGGCAGGAGTTTGAGACCAACCTGGCCAACGTGGTGAAACACTGTCTCTACTAAAAATACAAAAATTAGCCCGGTGTGGTGGTGGATGCCTGTAATCCCAGCTACTCAGGAGCCTGAGGCAAGAGAATCTATTGAACCTGGGAGACAGAGGTTGTGGTGAGCCGAAATCACACCTCTGCATTCCAGCCTGGGCGACAGAGTGAGAGTCCGTCTCAAAATAAACAAATAAATAAAATAAAAGTAAATAAATAAACGAGAAAGAGCCAGTGTTAGAGATCAGGAAAGGCACGGAGAGAGGCTACCAAGCAGGGATAAGGACAGGAGGAGAGGGCTAGCAGTGGCTAGAAGACACAGAACACGAGGTCTCGGGAGAGGAGGAGGCCGGGGCCCTGCAGTCACGGGTGTTTGCTTTCTTCCCTTGGGGCTGCTGTATAAAAGCTGAACTTGACTCCGGCTGCCTGCTGCGAAACTGGAGAAGGGCAGGTGGAGGGCGGGATGGCGAGATGGCCCGGGAGGGGAGGATGGGGGCCAGGCAGCTTCCCGTCAACAGCCAGGCCTCCCGTCTGCTGCCACAGCTCCATCTCAGGCTGTGGCCTGGCCCCAGGCCCCTTCAGCTCCAGACACCCTCAGAGGCCCTCACACCTGTCTGAGGTTTTACCACCTACCCTAAACCCATCCAGTTTTGACTTTGTCCCCGCCCCTCCCATTGCAAATATATCAAAACACACCCACGTCCCAAATGAGGCATCTCTTTTTTAGGCACCCACACTTCTTGAAAGATGTGATTTAAATATTAAATATAACTATGCTTTGGAAATTAAACAATTGTATGGCTTGGTTTACCCGTGGCTACTACTTCTGAGGAATGCTTGAGGGGAAAAAAAGGAACAATGCAGAGTGGACCCCTGAACAATACAGTTGTGAATGCCCAGGTCCACTTACATGCATATTTTTTTTTGTCTGTTTTTTGAGACACAGTCTCGCTCTGTCGCCCAGGCTGGGCAATTGTGCAGTGGCACCATCTCGGCTCATTGCAACTTCTAACTCCTGGGTTCAAGCAATTGTCCTGCCTCAGCCTCCCAAGTAACTGGGACTACAGTTGCCCACCACCATGCCCAGCTAATTTTTGTATTTTTAGTAGAGACAGGGTTTCACCATGTTGGCCAGGCTGGTCTTGAACTCCTGACCTCACGTGATCCACCTGCCTCAGCCTCCCAGAGTGCTAGGATTACAGCCACCACACTGGCCTTTTGTTTTGTTTTGTTTTTTTAAGAGACAGGGCCTCGCTCTGTCGCCCAGGCTGGAATACAGTGATATGATCAGAGCTCACTGCAGCCTTGAACTCCTGGCTCAAGCGATCCTCCCGCCTCAGCCTCCTGAGTAGCGGGGACTACAAGGAACGCCAACACACCTGGTTAATTTTTTTATTTTTCACTTTACAGACTGGGTCTCACTGAATTTCCCAGGTAGGTCTTGAACTCCTGGGCTCAAGTGATCCTCCTGCCTCCAACCTTCCCAAAGAGCTGGGATTATAGGTCAGAGCCACCATGCCCAGCCACATATATGGATTTTTTTCTTTCCTTTTTTTTTTTGGTGTATGTGTGAGACAGAGTCTCACTCCATCACCCAGGCTGGAGTGCAGTGGCGCAATCTTGGCTCACTGCAACCTCTGCCTCCTGGGTTCGAGCAATTCTCCTACCTCAGCCTTCCAAGCAGCTGGGATTATAAGCATATGCCACCAGGCCTGGCTAATTTTTGTATTTTTAGGAGAAATGGGGTTTCACCACGCTGGCCAGGCTGGTCTCAAACTCCTGACCTCAGGCGATCTGCCCCCCTCAGCTTCCCAAAGTGCTGAGATTATAGAAGTAAGCCACCACACCCAGGCTATACATGGATTTTTGACTGTACAGGGGGGTCAGCTGTAATTGTTCAAGGGTCAGCTATAACCGAGAAACTGATTCCAAGTGGGATGAAAAATTTTAGGATCACTCCACAGTGAATGAAGCTCACCTAATGCCACGTTTTGTAGGCAGTTAATGAGCCATTTTTCATCTCTTTCTCTCCTGCTGTCTGTCTCCACCTGTTCTCTTCTTAATCAATGCACTCCCCTCCCACCTCCAGGCCAGTCATGTTCACAGTAACACAGCCCTGGGGAAGGCTGGTGTCTCACTTCCTAGCTGTGTGACCTTGAGCAGGTGTCTTAACGTCTCTGGGCTTCCCTCACTCATCTATAAAATGAAGATAATAAAAGCTCTTGCCTCATAGCAGTGGTGAGGATTAAATGAGCTGACACCTGAAAAGTACATCTTAAGTTCTTTATAAGTGCTCAAAAATCAACAAAATGAAAATAAAATCAATAAGCCAGGCATGGCACTGCACGCCTAGAGTCCCAGCCACTTGGGAGGCTGAGGCGGGAGGATCCATTGAGCCCAGGAGTTTGAGACCAGCCTGGGCAACATAGTTAGACCCCATCTCTTAAAAAAAAAGACTTAGAGCTAGGAATGGTGGCTCACGCCTGTAATCCCAGCCCGTTGGGAGGCTGAGGTGGGCAGATCACTTGAGGTCAGGAGTTCAAGATCAGCCTGGCCAACATGGTGAAACCCCGTCTCTACTAAAAATACAAAAAATTAGCTGGGTGTGGTGGCGGGTGCCTGTAATCCCAGCTACTGGGGAGGGTGAGGCAGGAGAATCATTTGAACCAGGAGGCAGAGGTTGCAGTGAGCCGAGATTGCCCCCACTGCATTCCAGCCTGGGCAACAGAGTGAAATTCCATCTCAAGCAAAAAAAAAAAAGAAAAGAAAGAAAGAAAATAAAACTTAAAAAAAAATTAAATAAATAAAAGTGATTTTATTATTAAATTTTTTTTTTTTTTTTTTTTTTTTAGACGGAGTTACGCTCTTTTTACCCAGGCTGGAGTGCAATGGCGTGATCTCGGCTCACCACAACCTCCGCCTCCTGGGTTCAGGCAATTCTCCTGCCTCAGCCTCCTGAGTAGCTGGGATTACAGGCACGCGCCACCATGCCCAGCTAATTTTTTGTATTTTTAGTAGAGACGGGGTTTCACCATGTTGACCAGGATGGTCTCGATCTCTTGACCTCGTGATCCACCCGCCTCGGCCTCTCAAAGTGCTGGGATTACAGGCGTGAGCCACTGCGCCTGGCCAATTAAAAATTTTTAAGTAAAATAAATGAAATAAATGGGAACATGAAAATTAATTAATAGTTTAAACATAAAATAAAATTGGCTGTGTGTGGTGGCTCACGCCTGTAATCCCAGCACTTTGGGAGGCTAAGGTGGGCGGATCACTTGAGGCCAGGAGTTCAAGATCAGCCTGACCAATAAGGTGAAACCCCATCTCTATCAAAAATACAAAAAAATTAGCCAGCCATGGTAGCGGGCACCTGTAGTCCCAGCTATTTGGGAGGCTGAGGCAGAAGAATTGCTTGAAGCTGGGAGGCAGAGGTTGCAATGAGCAAAGATCATGCCAAAGAATAAATAAATAAAATAAAATAAACCCAGACAACTGAAGGAAGCCACAGAGGGGTCACAACATGCCCAGAGTCACCCAGGACAACAGAGACAGAGGAAGGATTTGAACTCAGAGCCACCTGATTCTATCCAGGCTCAGCTGGGGGCAGTGGCTCACACCTGTAATCCCAGCACTTTGGGAGGCCGAGGTGGGAGGATCACTTGAGGCCAGGAGTTTAAGACCAGCCTGGGCAACACAGCTAGACCTCATCTCAACAAAAAATAAAAATTAGCCGAGTGTGGTGGTGCACACCTGTAATTTCTGCACTTTGGGAGGCTGAGACAGGAGGATCGTTTCAGCCCAGGAGTTGGAGGCTACAGTCAGCTGAGATCACACCACTGCACTCTAGCTTGGGCAACAGAACGAGACTGTCTCAAAAAACGCCAGGTGCGGTGGCTCATGCCTATAATCCCAGCATACTTTGGGAGGCTGAGGCAGGTGGATGACCTGAGGTCAGGGGTTCAAGATCAGTCTGGACGACATGGTGAAACCTCACCTCTACTAAAAATATAAAATTAGCTGGGTGTGGTGGTGCATGCCTATAATCCCAGCTACTCAGGAGGCTGAGGCAGGAGAATTGCTTGGAGGCAGGAGAATTGCTTGGACCCAGGAGGTGGAGGTTGCCATAAGCCGATATTGCGCAACTGCACTCCAGCGTGGGCAACAAGAGTAAAACTCCATCTCTAAATAAATAAATAAATAAATAAAGGCTTGTTCCATGGGCCCCTCTTTTTGGCTTTCAAAGATGCCCCATCCTGGGCTCCTACTCACTCGCACTCTCTGCTCCTGCCAAGAGAATCTGCCTGCTCTGCCTGTCAATCAAGCAGACCTGGTCTAGCCTCCGAATGTTTGCCCCCACACGGGTCCATGCCCCACTTCTCACGTGCCTGCCTTCACTTCTCCAATCCTCCCTATTCCTCCAGGCTCTGCTCTGGTGCCGCCACCTTTAAGCAGACTGCCTGATTTCTCCAGGCCACACCGGATGGGGAGGTGTATCTCATGATGGGAAAACTGAAGGCTCTAAGTCCAGCTTGCCCACCCAGGCCAGGCACAATGGGGTGCTCGGGAAGGCTGACTGTCTATCCCTGGAGGTGAACCCTCACTTTTTTTTTTTTTTGAGACAGAGTTTCACTCCTGCTGTCCAGGCCAGAGTGCAGTGGTAGGATCTGGGCTCACTGCAACCTCTGCCTCCTGGTTTCAAGCGATTCTCCTGCTTCAGCCTTCCAAGCAGTTGGAATTACAGGCGAGTGACACCACACCCAGCTAATTTTATATTTTTAGTAGAGCCTGTTGGCCAGGCTGGTCTCAAACTTCCAACCTCAGGTGATCGGCCCGCCTCAGCCTTGTAGTGCTGGGATTAGAGGCGTGAGTCCCTGCACCCCGCCTGAATCCTCACGTTCACCGTCTCCATCTGTGCCCTGAACTGGCCACCACAGGGGCTTGCGGGGCTGAGAGGGAGTGGGGATGACTCAGGAAGAAGCATGTCTTTCTAGGAGTTCATAGCTGAAGACACAGATGCAAGAAAAGACAGCTAGATCTACCTGACGACCTCTGCACTGGCTATTCCAGCCACCTGGAATGCAACTCCTGCAAACTCCCTCCCCTCCTCTTCTCTTTCTTTTTCTTTTTTTGAGATGGAGTCTCGCTCTGTTGCCCAGGCTGCAGTGCAATGACACAAGTCGGCTCACCGCAACCTGGGTTCAAGCAGTTCTCCTGCCTCAGCCTCCCGAGTCGCTGGGATTACAGGTGTCCACTATCAATACCCAGCTAATTTTTGTATTTTTAGTAGAGATGAAGTTTCACCATGTTGGCCAGGCTGGTCTTGAACTCCTGACCTCAAGTGATCTGCCTGCCTTGGCCTCCCAAAATGCTGGGATTACAGGCAAGAGCCACCGTCCCCGGCTTTCCCCGTCCCTTTCTAATCTTTGCTCTAATATCACCTTCTCGGGGAAGCCTTCCCTGGCCACCCTCTTTAAAACTGCAACCACCTCCCCTGCCCTGGATGCTTCAATTCCCTTTCCTGGTTTGTCTGTCTTCTCGGCACAAAATAGTATTTTCCCTCATTTATCTTGTTTCATGTTCATCTGCCCCACTCAGCAGTCAGCTCAACACGCAAGGATTTTTGTCTGCCTTATTCCCTGGCTGATTCCGCTGTGCTGGAACAGCGCATGCTGTATAAATGTGTGCTGAGTATATACACTCCAAAGCAAGAGATCAGGGTACCCTGGAAAGTGGGTCCTTGGAAAAGCAAGGGGTCACTGCGGCCGGGGAGAGCGGAGATTGGACAAAGAGGTGGTACTGGGGCCCAGTTGTGAGGAATGAGGAGGGTCTGACAGGTGGCAATGCAGGGAGAAGGTATTCCACGGGGAGAGGACTGCCTGGGCAAAGGTACGCCGGCTGGAAAGCTTGCACGGGCGCAGTGAGGAGGTCAGGGCACCAGGGGGCAGCAGAGAGGAAAGAAGAGGTGGGCACTGAGATGAATGAGTGATGGATCTTCAGACGCCCGAAGATGGGGGCTTGTATCGGGCATCGGGGCCTCACTCACCTCTGTCTTCTTAAATCGCGCCCTGAGAGTCTTCATGGTTGGTATTCTGCGTTTCTCCTCTCCGCAGGCCACCTGAGGAAGGGCAAGGGTTGGGGTAGGCTAAGGGACACCAATCCTGGTGGGCGGGAGGGTCCGTTGCCTCCCCTTCCTCAAAAGGACCACTTCTTCCTCCCTGACCAGTCCCGGCCCCTAGAGCAAGACACAGACCTGCTCTATCTCCTACCTACTGTGTGTCCTCTGGGAGGTTCCCTGACCTCTCTGTTTTACTTCCCTCATCTATGAAATGAGAGAAATGATCCTTTCTTGCCCAGCTCATGGTCAGTTTTCAGTATGGTCCCTCCATAGAGCCTGGCCAAACATGAGGGGCTCAATAAATGCATGTCATTAGTATTTCCTGTTGCCCAAACAGATCAAGCCTTTTCTGGTCTCCTAACATTTCTCTGTGTAGGTATTTCTGCTTAGAATGGGTTCTTTGTACTTCTCTGAACTCCTACTCATCCTTCAAAGCCCAGTTCCAAAATCCCTTGCCCTGATCAGCTTTGCCTCTGGTTCGGAAGCAGAGATCTAACTCACCAAATTGGGTTCCCGCCTACCCCAGTTTGGTGTCTTCCTCTGCCTCACCCCTCGCTCCATGGGCTGGAAGGGTCTGGGTTGGTTCTGTCTTTTTCAACAGTCAGTGGCTCCCTAGGGACTGAACCCAGGGCTGACGGCTCTCAGCACAGAGGCATGTTTGCTAGATAGTCAGAGGAAACCTCCACGCAGCTAAGCCCCCTCACACCAGTGTGGCCTCTGTGTGAGTGACAGCGATTCACCCATAGTGGGTGGCGGTCTGGGACGATGGCTGCATGCATGCGTGTGATGTGAGCATGGGGCGTGTTCACGCATGCACGTCCGTCCACCTGGGCCTGTTCTATGTTCAGCATGTGCAGGCACAGAGGTCAGGCAGGAATATCTCAAGGGCGTGTGTTTTTTAAGGAGTGTGACTCTGGGGCCCTATGTCTGAAAGGGATCTCTGTGAATGAGAGTCTATATTTGACTCTTACCAGGGAGTAGGGCTGGGATGGCCTCTACCTGTCCACCTACCTACTTGTGAATTCTCCAAGCCACCCTTCCACCCATTTACCACCTATGTACTCACCTGGGCATTCAACCTCCCACCCAAGCACTGTACACCCACACACTGGCCACTACCCACTAATCCACCCACCCGATTCATGTTCTCATGATTCTTCATCACCCTTTAATCAGGCTTCACCCACACATCCATCCACCCACCACCCACCCAAACACCCACCATCTGCCACCATCCATCAACTTATCCATCCCGTCATCCATCTACCCAAACACCAATCCATCCATCCATCCATCCATGCATCCATCCCTCCATCCACTAAACCGTCAATCCCTCCACAAACCGCCTACCCAATCACCTACCCATTCACTCATCCACCCATCCATCCACTTATCCATCCCTTTATCCATCTACCTATCCATCTACCCAACCACCAATCCATCCATCCATCCCTCCATCCATCCACCCATCAATCCCTCCACCCATCCATCCATTCGCCCACCCAATCACCCACCCAGCCACCTACCCATCGACTTATCCACCCATCCATCCACTTATCCATCCCTCCATCTATCCACCCAACCACCAATCCATTCATCCACCCACCCGCCCACCTGTCCATCCATCCATCCATCCACCCAACCATCCATGGATCCACCCAACCATCCACTTATCCAACCCTCCATTGATTTGCCCAACCACCCATCCATCCACCCAACCACCCATCCATCCATTTATCCACCTGTCCCTTCACCCACGCATCTACTCATGCATCCATCCACCCACTCATCCACCTGTTCACCTACCCAGTCATCAATCCACCCATCCATCCATCCATCTACCCATTCATCCATCTATCCAACCATCAATCCATCTATTCACCCACCCACCCATTCACTCACCACCTACCCTTTTTTCTTCTACACCTGACTGGAGGATTCAATCACACCCAAAGCAGGGGGTAATAAGACACCCAAGACAGGAGTTCACAGGCTGCTTGGGAGAAGACAATCTGTGGGCTTGGGGGAGGGAGAAACGCATGCTAAATTTAGGGAGCTGCTTGCTGGAAGAGGTGATGGTAAATAAGATGGGCCTGATGTCCGGGTGGGATGCTGAGTACCCGCCTTGGAGGATGCTAGGCAGGGCACAGGCCGGCAAGTGGGAAGTACGTGCGTGAACGAGTGCATGTGTGTGTCGGGGTGCCTGGGTAGCTCAGAAACCTGGCTGGGACCCAGCACGGCTTCTTTCTCCCACACACAAGGGCTCAGGGGCCTGGGGCCCTAAAGGGATCCTCCAACCTGGGCCTCTCCCACCTCCTTCCTCCCCTACCTCCTGCAGCTCCAGTGCCCCGAGCTCCCGGCCACAGTGCCCACTGCCGGCTCCGGTTACCCACTCCCAGCTGGGCCCCGAGAAGCTCCAGCCGCTCCACTCTGACACCTGATCAGCTCTGAGCGGGCGGCCGCCCCAGGGGGCTGGGGATGAGCCGAGGGAGGAGACAGGCTGGCAGCGGACTGCCTGTTGGCCAACTGGCTCTGGCGGGAAGACACCCACGATCTTCCCTATCATCACTGGGCTGATTTCAGTTTCTGGAAGGAGCCACGCTCTTCCTGTCTTCTCAGCCTTTGCACTTGCTGTTTCCCCCACCAGGAACATTCTTTCTATATTTCAAGTCACTCCCAACCGGCTCTACCTGACTCATGCACTGCACTCTTTAGATCTTCGCTGTAACATCCCCTCCTCCAGGAAGCCCTCCTGGATGCCCCCAAGCTGGGACAGGTGCCTCCTGTGAGCCCCCTCGCTGCCCTGCGCCCTCTGCATCCCCCATTGCACCACAACCACACCATGTCACCATTACCTGGTCACATCTTTGTGTCCACCCCCAGCCACCAGGGCAGGGACGGTACCATCTTTGCTCCCCAGTGTGCCCAGTGCATAGTAGGTGCTCAACACATGATTCTTAAATAAGTCCTCCAGGCCACCAGCCCCAGTGACCATGAGAAGGACCTGTCCTGCAAAATTCAGAACCTCCACTTGTATGACATTCGGATAGCTTGGCCTGGCGCGGTGGCTGACGCCTGTAATCCCAACACTTTGGGAGGCCGAGGCGGGCGGATCACCTGAGGGGAGGGGTTCGAGACCAGCCTGGCCAACATGGTGAAACCCCATCTCTACTAAAAAACAGAAAAATCAGAAAAAAAAAAAAAATTAGCTGGGCGCGGTGGTGGGCGTGTGTAATCCCAGCTACTCGGAAGGCAGAGGCAGGAGAAACGCTTGAACCCGGGAGGAGGTTGCAGTGAGCTGAGACTGCGCCACTGCATTCCCGCCTGGGCGACAGAGCGTGGCTGTCTTACAAAAAAAAAAAAAAAAAAAAAAAATTTCAGACAATTCAGGGTGGCGTTCACGACCCTTGGACTACGGGGTCCCTGCTGCCCAGCACTGTCCTTACGGAATTTACTAACACGTAAAACAGGGTTATGGGGGCATCGATAGCCTGTGTCCCTCATTTTAGAGGTGACTGGCGAACTCTCACGTAGGCGGCCGCCCCAATTTCCCGCTCGCGTCATCGGGCAGCCCCTTCCCAAACCCCGAGAACGCCTGCATCCAGGAAGGCGGGCTTCCTTCCGACAGCAGTCAACATGGCTCCTGCGGCGTCAGCACGCGGCGCATGCGCCTTGCCGGGGGAGGCTGGGTTCGCGGAACAGGAACGCGGCTCCTCCTTCCTCCCCGCCCCGCCCCTCCCCGCTTCCGGCGGAAGCGGCCTCAACAAGGGAAACTTTATTGTTCCCGTGGGGGCGGCGAGGATGTCGGTGAATTACGCTGCGGGGCTGTCGCCGTATGCGGACAAGGGCAAGTGCGGCCTCCCCGAGGTGAGCGCATCCGGGGTCGCTCCCAGGGCCGTGAGCCGGGAGGGGCCGGACGGCAGCAGGGCATTGTGGGAATATCAGGAGACACTGAGGCTAGACAATGGGAGGGACTTCCCAGTGAGGAAGAGGCGGGAACTGACACCCCTGCGCACCCGGGGACGCGAACACGCCCAACTCTGTGGCCACCGGCCGGGGCTGATCGGGGAGAGCGGGGGTGTGTAGTTCCAGGAGGAGGGGACGGCAGGCGCAAAGGCAGGGTGGTGGAATAAACGCACCTGGAGAACGATTAGGCCGGGGAGATTTCCAGAGTCGGGCCAGGACGGGGCTCAAATGCCAGGCTGGGGAGTTGGCACTTTCTCCTGAGGGGGATGGAGAAGGGTCTTGCACTGGCGAGGGGCCTGGACAGAATGTGCCAGGAAGATCCCTCCAGCCACTCGGAGGGGAAGTGCAGGGGTCGGCTGTCCCCTCCGCGCCCTGTGGGAAGTCACTTCACTTCTGGGTCTCCATCTCCATCCTCTCTGCAAACGAGGTGAAGATGGCCCCATCCCATAAAGGCTGACCCATGCATTCCAAGTCTTGCATTTAGTGAGCGCTGACGGTGTGTGTGCCTGTCCAGAAGCCCCGCTCTTCATTGCCGTTGTCACTTTATTTATGGTTATTTACTTATTTTGAGACGGGGTCTTGCTCTGTCGCCCAGACTGGAGTGCAGTGGCGCGATCTCAGCTCACTGCAACCTCCACCTCCTGGGTTCAAGCAATTCTCCTGCCTCAGCCTCCCGAGTAGCTGGGATTACAGGCATGCACCACCACGCCTGGCTAATTTTTGTATTTTTAGTAGAGACAGGGTTTCACCATGGCCAGGATGGTCTCAATCTCTTGACCTCGTGATCTGCCCTCCTCGGCCTCCCAAAGTGCTGGATTACAGGCGTGAGCCACCGCGCCCGGCCTGTTAGTCAGTTTATTCCACCAACATTGTTGGAGCACCTGCTGTGGGTCAGGCACTTTCTAGGTAAGGGGGCCACAGTCAGGAGTAAGACAGGTTAGCCCCTCTTTCTAATAAGGGAGACTGACTAGGGGTTGCATGGAAACCAGGTGGCCAAGGGAGGCTTCACTGTCGCAGAGGTGACATCTGAACCACAAGTTACAGGAGGTGAAGGAGGCATCCATGTGGGTATCTGGGGGAAGAGCACTCAAGGGTGTGGGGACAGGCGGCGCGGAGGCCTCGAGCCAGGACTGAGCCTGGTGTGATGGAGGAAGAGGGAGGAGGCCTCCCTGCGTGGCTGGATCAGAGTGAGTGAGGCAGGGAAAGGGAGGAGAAGAGGGTACAGAGGGGACAGGGCAGGTGGGACAGGGCAGGTAGTGCAGGGGCTGGTGGGCCTTGGGCAGGGCTAGGGCTTTAACAAGGCAGGTGGGAGCCATGGAGGGCTGTAGGCAGAGGAGGCACATGAGGACAAGCTGCCTTTTCCAATCTATTTTCCTGCCTCAGGCAAGAAAGGAACAGCTCAGTCTGTGACTCGCGTCTGGCCTTGCCACTTGCGGGACCTGTTTTGACCCCTCCATCTGCTCCTTCCCCCTGCAGATCTTCGACCCCCCAGAGGAGCTGGAGCGGAAGGTGTGGGAGCTGGCGAGGCTGGTCTGGCAGTCCTCCAGCGTGGTGTTTCACACGGGGGCCGGCATCAGCACCGCCTCTGGCATCCCCGACTTCAGGTCTGTGAGTGTGCAGGGGACATCGAGGCAAGGCCCCAGCAGCCTGCCACGGCCTTCCCCGTGAGCCACACACAACTAGGCATTAGGGCCCATCCTTCTTCCTTCTTTCTGAATGTGTCCTGGGCACCGGGGAGGGGTGATACCCCTTCCCTTTAGGATGTGTCCCTTGAAGTCACAACCAGCATTCCACTCACCGCCTTGGCCTGATGACACCTGGCTGAAAAAAAAAAAAAAAAAAAAAAAAAACAGAATTCCAAGGCGTGAATTTCTCCTCCTTCTCCTCTTCCATAACCTGCTGTGGCTCCCCATTGCCAGGCAGTAGGAATTCTGAATTTCTGGTGCTGGAAGCTCAAGCCCTCTGTTCCTGGCCCAGCCCTGAATCACCTCTCCAGCGTCAGCCCCTCCTGCACCTGCTACAGCCCCCAAAACACTTGCGTTTTCTCCTAAACTCATGGGTTCTTCCCAGCACCCTGGCGTCTGTTTACCCTTCTGTCTGATATTCCCTCTCACCCTTCAAGAGACGTTCAGACTCCTCCAGGAAACCCTTCCACATGCCCCAGGGTCCCCACCACCTCCACGGGGCTTCCCCAGGCCCCGGTGCCTCCTCTGGTCCAGGCTTGACCCCGTGGGGCCAGAGGGTCTGTGTCCACCTGTCTCCCCCAAGATCAAGGGCTTCTGGAGGGCAGGGCTTGGGTCCATGTGACCATCCAGGCTCAGGGCAGCAGCGACAAAGCTGGTTGAGCTGAATAAGTCATTTTTGCCTTCGTGTGGATTCATCTTTCTCTCTGTCTCTCTCTCTGTCTGTCCCCTCTACTTCTTTCTGACTCCCTCTCTCTGTCTGTCTCCTGATTTTCTCTCTCTCCAATTTTCTCCCTCTGTCTCTTTTTCTGTTCCCCTCTCCCCCTCCATCTCTCCCCGCCTGCCACCTTCAGGGGTCCCCACGGAGTCTGGACCATGGAGGAGCGGGGCCTGGCCCCCAAGTTCGACACCACCTTTGAGAGCGCGCGGCCCACGCAGACCCACATGGCGCTGGTGCAGCTGGAACGCGTGGGCCTCCTCCGCTTCCTGGTCAGCCAGAATGTGGACGGGCTCCACGTGCGCTCCGGCTTCCCCAGGTAACACAGCTGGCCCTGCCCCCCAGGAACGCGTGGGGCTCCACAAACCGTGTTTGCATTTTTAGGGGAGAGTCCCCTTTTCCTCTTTCTCTAAGATTCTAGCCCTGAGCTCTCTGGGTCTTTCTTGGCCTACTGTGTGGAGGTTTCTGAGTCCCATGGCTCAGAGCTGTCCCCACCAGAGTCAGAGGCAGAAGTTCCCTCGGGGTGGGGCTCAGGGGAGGAGAGCTGTCAGGGTCTAGAAGTTGCAGTTTTATTTTTGTTTTTGTTTTAAGACAAAGTCTTGCTCTGTCGCCCAGGCTGGAGTGCAATGATGTGATCTCAGCTCACTGCAACCTCCGCCTCCCACGTTCAAGTGATTCTCCTGCCTCAGCCTCCTGAGTAGCTGGGATTACAGATGCCCGCCCCCACCCCCAGCTAATTTTTGTATTTTTAGTAGAGATGGGGTTTCACCACATTGGCCAGGCTGGTCTTGAACTCCTGACTTCAGGTGATCCACCCACCTCAGCCTCCCACGGTGCTGGGATGACAGGCGTGAGCCACTGCGCCTGGCTGTCGTGTTTTTAGTATCCCCCTTTATTAATATCCATCTTTATTCGTCTGATACTGAGCATGAGCACTGCTGTGAGGCAGGCTGGTTTCATAATAGAAGTGTGGTCCTCCCCTGCCCCTCTTTGTTGGGTCTCACCCTGGCGCAACCAGTGACAGCCAGGTGGGTGTTGAGACGAGCAGATGGGCACCCAGGGGTGAGGAGCGAGGAAGAGATTTTTCTCTGCTTATAAAAGCAAAGGGGGGCAGGGTGTGGTGGCTCATGCCTGTAACCCCAGCACTTTGGGAGGCCAAGGCGGGCGGATCACCTGAGGTCAGCAATTCAAGACCAGCCTGGCCAACATGGTGAAACCCTGTCTCTACTAAAAATAGAAAAAAAAAAATTACCTGAGCGTGGTGGATGGCGCCTGTAATTCCAGCTCCTCGGGAGGCTGAGGCAGGAGAATCACTTGAACCAGGGGGTTAGAGGTTGCGGTGAGCGAGATGGTGCCATTGCACTCCAGCCTCGTGACAGAGTGAGACTCTGTCTCAAAAATAGAAAAATAAATTCATTAAATAAATAAAGCTGCCGGGCATGGTGGTTCACGCCTGTAATCCGAGCACTCTGGGAGGCCGAGGTGAGCGGATCACCTGAGGTCTGGAGTTTGAGATCAGCCTGGCCAACATGGTGAAACCCCAGCTCTACTGAAAGTACAAAAAATTAGCCAGGTGTGATAGCAGGTACCTATAATTCCAGCTACTCAGGAGTCTGAGGCAGGAGAATCGCTTGAACCCAGGAGGCGGAGGTTGCAGTGAACTGAGATCGCGCCACTGTACTCCAGCCTGAGGAGCAGAGCGAGACTCTGTCTCAAAAAAAAAAAAGAAATACATAAATGAAGCTGGATTGGATCTCATGCTTCACTCCCTCTGGAGTGGTGCCTCAGCACCACTCTGCCTCGGCGTCTTCCATTATAAACTGGGAATTCGCTTTCCTGGGCCTCTGACTTGGTGACATCAAGAGATTCCCATGTGCTCTTGGCGGGGGACAGGGATTTTGTGAGTAGAATGGGCTTCCCGTTATCTAAGGTGGGTTCAGCCACAGGGGTTAATGATTTCTTGGGTTCAGAGAGGTTGGGCCACTTGCCCAGAGATGTACAGCAGATGAATGGTAGAGCCAGGAGCTAGAAGAGCCAGAAAGAAGTTGATTGATGTTGTGGGAGAGGAGTCAGGGAAGGCTTCCTGGAGGAGGGGCTTAGCACCAGCCCCAAAGTCTAGGCATCCAGGGAGCCCTCCTCACCATCGAGCCTCTTCCTCCTCCTCTCACAGGGACAAACTGGCAGAGCTTCATGGGAACATGTTTGTGGAAGAATGTGCCAAGTGTAAGACGTGAGTGCCACCTGGGGTCAGGGGCGGGGTCTCGGCTGCCCCCAGGTGGGTGCACGGGGTGGGCCATGCAGCCACCATCCCTCCCCAGGGCGGGCCAGAGGGGGTTAGGGGTCGAATCTGATGTCCCAGAGACCCAGAGGGTATGGGGGAACTGGTGTGACCCTCCTGGGGGGTCTGAGGGTCATCCCGTCCTCCTGGGGGTGTCTGAGGATTATCCCTTCCTCCTGGGGGGTCGGAGGGTCATCCCATTCTCCTGGGGGATCTGAGGGTCATGCCTCCCTCCTGGAGGGATTTGAGGGTCATGCCTCCCTCCTGGGGAGTTACATCATGTTCTGGCACTGCCATAGCAACCTGCAGATGAGCAGCTTAGAACAATGGAAATTTGTGATCTCACAGTTCTGGGGGACAGAAGTCCAAAATCCAAGTGTCCACAGGGCCGGCCCCTCTGCGACCTGTTGGGAGGATTTTTTTTTTTTTTTTTTTTTTTTTTTGAGATGGAGTTTTGCTCTTGTTACCCAGGCTGGAGTGCAATGGCGCGATCTCGGCTCACCGCAACCTCCGCCTCCTGGGTTCAGGCAATTCTCCTGCCTCAGCCTCCAGCTGGGATTACAGGCATGCGCCACCGTGCCCAGCTAATTTTTGTATTTTTAGTAGAAACGGGGTTTCACCGTGTTGACCAGGGTGGTCTCGATCTCTTGACCTCATGATCCACCCACCTTGGTCTCCCAAAGTGCTGGGATTACAGGCGTGAGCCACCGCGCCCGGCCAGTTGGGAGGATTTTTTCTGCCTCTGCCTGGCTGCCGGTGGCGGACAGACGTCCTTGGTGGTCCTGGGCTTACAGCTACAGGGGCCTTCTTATCTCCATGTTTCTCCTCTTTTTTTATTTTTATACACATAGGGTCTCACTGTGTTGCCCAGGGGGGTCTCGAATTCCTGGCCTCAAATGGTCCTCCCGCCTCGTCCTCCCAAAGTGCTGGGATTACAGGCGTGAGCCCCCGAGGCTGGTCCAGTATAACAATTAAAGTCAGGAAAAGTAAAGGGAACATGGCCTTCTCCAGTCCCTGGTTCGAATCCAGACCCAGCCGGTTGCCCCCAAGCTCTAATTGTTCTGTTTCTCCTGGTCCGGGATGCCATGCGGGGTCCCGTCCCCAGCCCCTTTGTTTTCTGTGCCCCGGGCACCGAGCAGCATCCCGGCCTGATGTTCATGGAGGGCTCCTCCTGCGTCGCTCGGTGCTGAGTTCTGGCCACCTGTCCAGCCCTGCGCCTCCCTGGGAGAATGTCCCCCTAGAAACAGCACAAGAGACACCCCCGGGGGCTGACTCGGCCCTGGCCTTCCCCTTCCTCCCTGGCACAGGCAGTACGTCCGGGACACGGTTGTGGGCAGCATGGGCCTGAAGGCTACGGGTCGGCTCTGCACCATGGCTAAGGCGAGGGGGCTGCGGGCCTGCAGGTGAGCGACCCTGCCCATGCCCTGGGCTCCAGGGGAGGCTACGAGGCCCCTTCGGACTCTTCCCGGCTTCCTCATTGCAGGGGGGAGCTGAGAGACACCATCCTAGACTGGGAGGACTCCCTGCCGGACCGGGACCTGGCGCTTGCCGATGAGGCCAGCAGGTCTGACCCCCCAGGGAGCCCACGGCGGGGCAGGCTGGGGAGATGGCAGAAACACAGCCAGCTCCAGTACGAGGGCAGGAGCTCCAGCTCAGAGGCAGTCAGGGGGTGCTTCCTGGAGGAGGTGGGCCACGTCAGGGACTGCACACACACACACACTCCTCACTGTGGTTCTGGGTGGATGCTGCACAAGGAAACGGAGGCTTCAGCCACGTGACTCCTCTAGCCAGTGCTGCCCAGCCAGGAGGTGACTGAGCCAGGGTCCCACCCTAGGGTTCCAAGCTGTTACCACACTGCCATTCTCCCCAGAAGGATCAATGACCCTGCCGGCGGGCAGCAGAGGAGAGGGGGTGGGATCCTGAAGGCTGGCTCTGGAGTGGGGCCAGCCTTGACCGCCCGGGTGAGCACAGAGGGCCTAGGTGTGAGCTGGACCCCACGGCCGGCTCGGGATGTCGGCCGGAGCAGGGCTGGAGAGGGGATCAGACTCAGCCCACACTCCCCGGCCCCAGGAACGCCGACCTGTCCGTCACCCTGGGCACGTCGCTACAGATCCGACCCAGCGGGAATCTGCCGCTGGCCACCAAGCGCCGGGGAGGCCGCCTGGTCATCGTCAACCTGCAACCCACCAAGCACGTAGGTGTCTGAGCCACCCCCGCCCAGGGCCCCCGTGCACCCTCTGCCCCTGACGCCTGACCCATCCCAACTCCCGGCAGGACCGTCACGCCGACCTCCGCATCCATGGCTACGTCGACGAAGTCATGACCCGGCTCATGAAGCACCTCGGGCTGGAGATCCCTGCCTGGGACGGCCCCCGTGTGCTGGAGAGGGCGCTGCCGCCCCTGCCCCGCCCGCCCGCCCCCAAGCTGGAGTCCAAGGAGGAATCCCCCACCCGGATCAACGGCTCTGTCCCCGCCAGCCCCAAGCAGGAGCCCTGTGCCCAGCACAATGGCTCAGAGCCCGAAAGCCCCAAACGGGAGCAGCCTGCCAGCCCTGCACCTCACAGACCCCCCAAAAGGGTGAAGGCTGAGGCGGTCCCCAGCTGACCAGGGTGCTCGGGGAGGGCGGGGCTTTTTGTAGAAACTGTGGATTCTTTTTCTCTCGTGGTCTCACTTTGTTACTTGTTTCTTTCCCCGGGAACCTCAGGGCTCTGAGAGCTGCGCTCCAGGGGTCGCACCTGCCCTCCAAGGTCTCTCCCTGGGCTCCAGGGGCCTCTGGTGGGGGTCCGGGAAGAAGCCACACCCCAGGGCTGACAGCTGAGCCCCTGCTATACCCCAGCCTCTGACTCAGGGTGTTGTTGGGAGGTGTGGCTGGGCCCTCCCTGGTCTCCAGTCTAAACAGGAGTGACCTCCCTCTGCCCACAGGGTCTCCCCTCTGGGCCCCCCACCCCCACCCACCCCTCCTCCATGGGCCCTGCAGGAGGGGAGACCCACTTCAAAGTGGGGGACACAGCAGAGGCTGGCACTACCTTTGGAGCTGGAGGGAGGGAGACGTGGGTCCACCAGGCTTCTGAAAAAGTCTTCAATGCAATAAAAACAGAACTTCCTTCTTGCATCTCAGAATCATTATTTTTTTGAGCCAGAGCCTTGCTCTGTCACCAAGGCTGGAATGCAGTGGTGTGATCTCAGCTCACTGCAGCCTTCACGTCCTGGGATTCTCCTGCCTCAGCCTCCCAAGTAGCGGGGTTTATAGGTGTTCGCCACCACACCCAGCTAATTGCATTTTTTAGAGACAGGGTCTCACTATGTGGCCCAGGCTGGTCTCAAACTCCTGAGCTCAAGCAGTCAGGCCACTTCGGCCTCCCAAAGTGCTAGACTTACGGGTGTGAGCCACTGCATCCAGTAAGTGCTTAAATTCCAAATTTGTGGTAGGTCCTCGCCCTCCTGGGTCAGGAGTTCGTGGTCCCCTCCTCCCTGGACCATCTGCCTGTGCTCCGTTGCAATCCCTGCCCCTTAAGCCCAGGGTAGGGAACAAGGGCTCCCCTCTCCCCCAACCCCACCTCTGGAGGGATCAGGCCAGTTCTCTGATGATGAAACCGATATAACAGCTAGCATTTTCTGAGCACTCAGTCTGTAGTTAGACACTTAAAAGCAAGGTTTTTTCTTGTTTCACATTTGCCCCAAGCTGTGAGCCTCCTTCTGTCCTTTGGCAAGCACAGCCCCACAGTAGGGGCAACGCCACAGAAGGGCGCAGGCGCAGCCAGGTTCCACCCTCCCCAGCTGTGACCTTGGGCAGTCCCTCCACTTCTGAAGCCTCCGTATCCTGACCCGCAAAACGAGCAGGGTGGGCCGCCCAGATCCCCAGGAAGGCGGCTGCCTTCCCCGCAAGCTCAGCGCGCACACCCTGGAAGCGCCTCCCGGGCTCCCCGCGCTCGGCCCGCTGCCGCTCTCCAAGGTGCTGAAACCGCGCCCGGCGCGCCTCCCGCCGCTGCTCCAGCGTGGGGATCTGGCGGGGGCGTGGAGCCCACACCTCACTCCCCTATCCCAGGCTGGCCCAACCCTTCATTCTACGGAGTGGGGGAGCCCCCAGACTCCGCCTACACCCCAAAACAAGGTTCTGTCAAAATACTTTATTTTGGATCGGGCAGTCTTAGAAAAGGGGGGTGATGGTGAGCCGTGGCTGCTCCGAAGACCAGGGCGTACCCGGGGCTCCGGAGCCAGGGTCTCGGCAGTCTCGGCGGCTTCCTCCTCCCAGTGTGCAAGGGAGGCCGGGAGGGGTCCCTGGGCGGGGAGTTGCTGGGCATCTGTCTGTCCATCCGGGTTTGTTTCAGGCTGCGTCTGTCTGTCTATCCGGGTCTGTTTCAGGCTGTCTGTCTGTCTGTCTGTCCACACCCGTTTCAGGCTGTCTGTCTGTCTGTCTGTGCTGGTCTGTTTCAGGCTGTGTCTGTCTGTCCACATCCGTTTCAGGCTATCTGTCTGTCTGTCTGTGCTGGTCTGTTTCAGGCTGTGTCTGTCTGTCTGTATCTGTTTCAGGCAGTGTCTGTCTGTCTGTCCAGGTCTTTTTCAGGCTGTGTGTCTGCTCATTGCTTCCGCGCCTGGCTCTATGTCTATTTCCTGGGCCCCATGGCCCTCTCTTTGTCCGTGTCTGAGTGTCAGTTCCTGCGTGGGCCTCAGTCAGGCCCTGGGTGTGTGGCTGTGAGCTGTGCCTCCCCCTCCTGGCGTGTCTGCCGGGGTCTCAGCCTCACCTCCCATCCCCAGGTGGGTCGCTGTCCAGCGCAACACCCCCAAGGCGCCCCTGGGCAGAGGGGCCTGGGAGCACAGTCCTGATGGGGCTCACAGCTCATCCCCCGCCGCCTCCAGCCCTGCACGTCCTGAGCCAGTGCTCGGCCCGGGTGCCACCCAGTCTAGCAGGGCAACCTCGCCCAGCCCCTCCGTCTCGTTCCTCAGGACCAGGCTGGCATTGTCCAGCTCCTCCATCGAATTGGTCAGGTCCGTGGTGTCCCGGAAGCTCCAGGCTGCCCTGGGGCTGCCTGGAGACCCTTCTTTGGGTTTGTCAGCCTCGGGTCGGGGTCCTGGGGCCTCAGAGCCCAGCAGAGCATCAGGGGCCACGCGGGAGGCAGCATCATTGTGCAAAGTTCTGGAGAAGACTGATTGGGGAAGGGGCGTGTCATAGGAAACAAGGTGAAGGTGCAGTCCTGTGCTCCCTTCCCTGGCCCCAGCCTCAGGGAATGGGGAACAGGGGTCTTCTCCCCCTCCCCCAGAGGCCCCGGATGGGGACTTCGGGAGGCCAGACAAAGGTTTCAAAGGCAGGGATCCCCTACCTCGCACAGGTGCAAAGTCCCCAGGGCTCTTGGCTTTGTTGGAGGCAAAAGGGCTGATGGAGGGGAGGATGATAAGGGCGAAGGACAGTAACAGGACCTGGGGGAGACAGCAGCAGGGTCAACCCCTCCCTACTGTCCCCTGCAAGCATTTTTATCCCACAGGCAGAGAAACTGAGGCCCCAGAGACAAGACTGGATCATACTTGAGCTGGGACACAAGGGGAGCTTGGACACACTGTCCCCTCCCCATAGGCACATCTGCCAAAGCCTAGGTCCCTGGCTTTCCTGGGGGTTCCAGGACTCACCGCAACACAGGTCCCTGTCTGGGCTGACTTGCTGGTGGACTGCACCACGATGGCCTGGAGTTTCTTCAGCTGCTCCAAGAGGGACCTTAGAGGGACAGGCAGGCCACTGCTAAGCCCTACAGGGCCTCGGTCCTGCTTCTCATCCACTTCTGGGGTCCCCCAGCCCCACTAAAGTCCAAATTCCATCCATCCTTCAAGGGCCTCCTACTCTTTATTTTTTTTTTATTTATTTATTTTTGAGACAGAGTCTTGCTCTGCTGCCCAGGCTGGCGTGCAGTGGCACAACCTCTGTCTCCCTGGTTCAAGCGATTCTCCTGCCTCAGCCTCCCAAGTAGCTGGGACTACAAGCATGCAAAACCAAACCTGGCTAATTTTTTGTATTTTTAGTAGAGACAGGGTTTCACCGTGTTAGCTGGGATGGTCTCGATCTCCTGACCTCATGATCTCCCCGCCTTGACCTCCCAAAGTGCTGGGATTACAGGCATGAGTCACCATGCCCAGCCTTTATTTTTTATTTATTTGTTTATTTTTGAGACAGAGTCTTGCTCTGTCACTCAGGCTGGAGTGCAGTGGTGCAGTCTCGGCTCATTGCAACCTCCACCTCCCGGGTTCAAGCGATTCTCCTGCCTCAGCCTCACGAGTAGCTATAGCTAGGATTACAGGTATGTGTCACCATACCCAGCTAATTTTTGTATTTTTAGTAGAGACGGGGTTTCACCATGTTGGCCAGGCTGGTTTCGAACTCCTGACCTCAGGGAATTCACCCTCCTTGGCCTCCCAAAGTGCTGGGATGACAGGCGTGAACCACCGCGCCCGGCTCGTAGATGGAAGGCATTCCCTACTTCATTCTGCCATCAGGTGGGCTCTCTGCTCTTCCTGCAAGGGACTCTGGGTTGCTTCCCTGTCCTCTGCCCTGGAGGAACCCAGACTCACAGATTTTGCTTCTCAAGATGCAAGACTTTCCTCTGTAACTCCTGATTCTGAGCAGTGCAAGCTGACATCCTGAAAGGACAAAGATACAGCGACATTCAGAACACACCAGTCACTAGCTGGCCCCATTGACCTCTCCCGGGAAGGCCTCACATTACTAGCAAGGAACACAAGGCCAGAGAGGCGATGTTGTTCATCCAAGGTTACTTTGCATGTCAGACGGGGCCGGGATTTGAACCCATATCTGTCTGGCTCCTAAGTTCCATCTCTGCATTAATGTTCATTAATGCTCATTCAAAGTTGAGCCCGCTGGCCGGGCGCAGTGGTTCATGCCCATAATCCCAGCACTTTGGGAGCCCAAGGCGGGCAGATCACAAGGTCAGGAGTTTGAGATCAGCCTAACCGATATAGTGAAACTCTGTCTCTACTACAAATCAAAAAAAAAAAAAAAAAAAAAATTAGCTGAGTGTAGTGGCACATGCCTGTAATCCCAGCTACTCAGGAAGCCTAGGCAGGAGAGTTGCTTAAACCCAGGAGGCAGAGGTTGCAGTAAGCAGAGATTCACCATTGCATTCCAGCCTGGGCAATAAGAATGAAACACTGTCTCAAAAGAAAAGAAAAAAGAAAAGAAGCTGAATCCCCTGGATCAGGAATGGAATGCCAAATACAGGCAGTGACATTTCCAGAAAATGAAATATCAGGACACCCAGGCACCTGGGACATCCAAGTTACAGCCCTCCCCCTGCCCATGACCTTTGACCCAGCCACTTCACTCTCCGACCTTAGTCTTCCTGTCAGTAAAATAGGATACAATTACCCAGGAGGTGGGGAGGTGGGGAGAGAATGACCCTGGATGAAGATGATCAGGAGCTGAGCAGATCGTATTTAAGAAAGAGGACAGCGAGCTGGGAACGGTGGTTCGTGCCTGTAATCCCAGCACCTTGGGAGGTCGAGGCAGGTGGATCACCTGATATGAGGTGTTCAAGACCACCTTGGCCAACACGGCGAAACCCCATCTCTACTAAAAGAACAAAACTTAGCCAGGTATGTTGGCAGGTGCCTGTAATCCCAGCTACTCAGGAGGCTGAGGCAAGAGAATTGCTTGAACCTGGAAGGCAGAGGTTGCAGTGAGTTGAGATTGTGCCACTATACTCTAGCCTGGGTGACAGAGCTAACTCTATCTCAAAAGGGAAGGAAGAGAGGAAGGGAGGGAGGGAGGACAGACTGGGCATAGTGGCTTATGCCTGTAATCCCAGCACTTTGGGAAGCCGAGGTGGGCAGATCACCTGAGGTCAGGAGTTTGAGACCAGCCTGGACAACACGGTGAAACCCCGCCTCTACCAAAAATACAAAAGAAATTAGCTAAGTGTGGTGGCGGGCGCCTGTAGTCCCATGTACTGGAGAGGCGGAGGTGGGAGAATCACTTGAACCCGTGAGGCAGAGGCTGCAGTGAGCCGAGATTGTGCCACAACACTCCAGCCTGGGTGACAGAGTGAGACCCTCCCACGCACGCACAAACATACACACACACACACACACACACACACACACGAAGGAAGTGTCTGTCTTCAGACAGAGGGTCAGTGCAGAGGGTCAGAAGAGGATGGGTCACACTCTGTCCTTTCTCTGCACACTTCCCAGGGGTCACAGGATTCCCAAACCCTTGTCCCACACCATCTCCATGCGTCTTTCCATCCCTGCAATCAGTACGAAGCACGGTGTCTCCTAGAGAGAAAAACCACCTCCAAATTTGTCAGACTCTAAGCCATGTGGCCTTAGCCACGTCTCCCTCTCTCTGGGCCTCAGTTTCTGCCCCCAGTGTAGAGTCCGGGTCCGGCACTACTCACCGAGTCTCCAAGCCGTCGATATATTCCTTCTTCTTCTTCCGGCTTTCTTGGGCGGACTGCTTGTTCCGGATTTTCCGGCGGATTTTTTTCAGCGCTCGCTCCTCATACTGCCAAGCAAAATGGGGAGGGGGCGGTCAGGCTCTCGCCTGACCAAGTCCAGACTTGGAATCCGGGCTCCGTGGCTTTCCCCTTTAACCACAGCGCTTTGGGAGGACGAGGGAGGCGGATCACCTGAGGTCAGGAGTACAAGATGGGCCTGGGCAACACGGTGAAACCCTGTCCCTACCAAAACTACAAAAAATCAGCCAGGTGTGGTGGTGTTCGCCCGTAATCTCAGTTACTTGGGAGGCTGAGGCAGGAGCATCGCTTGAACCTGGGAGGTGGAGGCAGCAGTGAGCCAACAGTGATCCACTGCACTCCAGCCTGGGTGACACAGGGAGACTCTGTCTCAAAAAATGAAAACAGAGGCCACTCGAGGTGGCTCATGCCTGTAATTCCTGCACTTTGGGAGGCCGAGGCGGGCAGATCACCTGAGGTCAGGAGTTCCAGAACAGCCTGGCCAATGTACTGAAACTCCAGCTCTACTAAAAATACAAAAATTAGCCAGGCATGGTGGTAGGTGCCTGTAATCCCAGCTACTCGGGAAGCTGAGGCAGCAGGATCACTTGAAACTGGAAAGTGGAGGTTGCAGTGAACCAAGATCAGGCCACTGCACTCCAGCGTGGCGACGGAATGAGACTCTGTCTCAAAAATAAATACATAAATATTAAACTCTTCACGTTGGGGACAGCGGGACTGTCCCTACTGTCCTGACCCCACAACTTTACCTAACCTTGAGCCAACAACTTCACCCCATCCGCTTTCCGTATGAGACATCCCCGAGCCAAGGACCCTAAGAGAGATTCGTAGAATTGAGCTACCGTTTCCCCAAACGCTTGCAGAGTCTCCGGGAGGCGCCTGGGTTCTGAGGGTCTTTTCCCAGCTCCCAATAGTGTAAAATAAGGAACCACCCACCGGACTGTGGGAATGGGTACCACTGCCGCCGCCTTGTGGTCATCTTCGGGAACAGCACCTTCCCCTGAAGACAGCAGGTGTTTCGAGACTAACGTCTTTTTGGTTTGTTAGTTTTTGTAGAGACGGGGTTTTACCATATTGGCCAGGCTGGTCTTGACTTCCCGACCTCAGGCGGTCTGCCTGCCTCAACCTCCCAAAGTGCTGAGATTACAGGTGTGAGCCACTGCGCCCAACCAATAAATATCTTCAAATAGGAATGTCTGGCTGGGCGCAATGGCTCACACCTGTAATCCCAGCACTTTGAGAGGCCGAGGTGGGCGGATCACCTGACGTCAGGGGTTCCAGACCAGTCTAGCCAACGTGGTGAAACCCCAGCTCTACTAAAAATACAAAAATTAGCCAGGCATGGTGGTAGGTGCCTGTAATCCCAAATACTCGGGAAGCTGAGGCAGGAGGATCACTTGAACCGGGAAGGCGGAGGTTGCAGTGAACAAAGATCACGCCACTGCCCTCCAGCATGGCGACGGAGTGAGACTCTCTCATAAATAAATAAATATTAAAATGAACTGTTCACTTTGGTGACAGTGTGACTGTCGCTACTGTCCTGACCCCACAACTTTACCTAACCTTGAGCCAACAACTTCACCCCATCCGCTTTCCATATGAGACATCCCTGAGCCAAGGACGGAGACGCAGATTCCTAGTGCCTTGAAGCCACCCTTTCCCCCAAACGCTTGCAGAGTCTCCGGGAGGCGCCTGGGTTCTGAGGGTCTTTCCCCAGCTCCCAATAGGGTAAAATAAGGAACCACCCCGCGGACAGTGGGAACGGGTACCACTGCCGTCGCCTTGTGGTCATGTCTGGGAACAGCACCTTCCCTGAAGACAGCAGGTGTTTCAAGACTAACTAATGTCTTTTTTGTTTCTTTTTGTAGAGACGGGGTTTTGCCATATTGGCCAGGCTGGTCTCAAACTCCAGACCTCAGGTGATCTGCCTGCCTCAGCCTCCCAAAGTGCTGGGATTACAGGTGTGAGCCACTTGCCCAACCAATAAATGTCTTCAACTGGGAATGTCAGGCTGGGCTCAATGGCTCACACCTGCAATCCCGGCACTTTGGGAGGCCGAGGAAGGCGGATTATCTGATGTCAGGAGTTCAAGACAGGCCTGGCCAACACAATGAAACCCTGTCTCTAACAAAACTACAAAATATCAGACAGGTGTGGTGGTGTGCACCCATAATCTCAGTTACTTGGGAGGCTGAGGCAGGAGAATCGTTTGAATCTGGGAGGTGGAGGCTGCAGCAAACCAAGATCACGCCACTGCCCTCCAGCCTGGGTGACACAGGGAGACTCAGTCTCATAAATAAATATTAAAATAAACTCTTCACTTTGGGGGCAGTGAGACTGTCCCTTATGTCCTGACCGCACAACTTTACCTAACCTTGAGCCAACTTCTCCCCATCCGCTTTCCATATGAGACATCCCTGAGCCAAGGCGCAGAGGCAGATTCCTAATGACTAGAAGTTACCCTTTCCCCAAACGCTTGCAGAGTCTCCGGGAGGCGCCTGGGTTCTGAGGGTCTTTTCCCAGCTCCCAATAGTGTAAAATAAGCAACCACCCACGGGACTGTGGGAACGGGTACCACTGCCGCCGCCTTGTGGTCATGCCTGGGAACAGCACCTTCCCTGAAGACAGCAGGTGTTTCAAGAGAAACTAATGTCTTTTCTGTTTGTTTTTGTAGAGATGAGGTTTTCCCATATTGGCCAGGCTGGTCTCCAACTCCCAACCTCACGTGATCTGCCTGCCTCAGTCTCCCAAAATGCTGGAATTACAGACGTGAGCCACGGCGTCCGGCTGTTTGTTTTTTGAAACTGAGTTTTGCTCTTGTCGCCCAGGCTGGAGTGCAAAGGGAAAATCTCAGCTCACTGCAACCTCCACCGCCCAGGATCAAGGGATTCATCTGCCTCAGCTTCCCGAGTGGCTGGGATTACAAGCGCGACCACACCCAGCTAATTTTTGTATTTGTAGTAGAGACCAGGTTTCACCATGTTGGCCAGACTGCTCTCACACTCCTGACCTCAGGTGATCCACCCATCTCAGCCTCCCAAAGCGCTGGGATTACAGGTGTGTGCCACCGCGCCCACCCTATAAATGTCTTCAAATGGGAATGTCAGGATGGGCGCAGTGGCTCACACCTGTTAATCCCAGCACTTTGGGAGGCTGAGGGAGGCTGATCACCTGAGGTCAGGAGTTCGAGACCCGCCTGGCCAACATGGTGAAACCCTGACTCTACCAACACTACAAAAAATCATCCAGGTGTGGTAGTGTGTGCCCATAATCTCAGTTACTTGGGAGGCTGAGGCAGGAGAATCGCTTGAACCTGGGAGGTGGAGGCTGCAGTGAGCCAAGACTGAGCCACTGTACTCCAGCCTGGGTTACACAGGGAGACTCTGTTTCAAAAAATTTTAAAGAAAATAGGCAATGAGAGGTGGCTCATGCCTGTAATTCCTGCACTTTGGGAGGCCGAGGCAGGCGGATCACCTGAGGTCAGGAGTTCCAGACCAGCCTGGCCAAAGTGCTGAAACCCCAGCTCTACTAAAAATACAAAAATTAGCCTGGCATGTTGGTAGGTGCCTGTAATCCCAGCTACTAGGGAAGCTCAGGCTGGAGGATAACTTGAAGCTGGAAGGCGGAGGTTGCAGTGAACCAAGATTATGCCACTGCCCTACAGCCTGGCGACAGAATCAGACTCTGTTTCATAAATAAATAAATATTCAAATGAACTCTTCACTTTGGGGACAGTGGGACTGTTCCTACTGTCCTGACCCCACAACTTTAGCTAACCTTGAGCCAACAGCTTCACCCCATCCACTTTCCACATGAGACATCCCCGAGCCAAGGACGCAGAGGCAGATTCCTAGTGACCTGAAGCTACGCTTTCCCCAAACGCTGCAGAGTATCTCAGAGGCGCCTGGGTTCTGAGGGTCTTAACCCAGTTCCAAATAGGGTAAAATAAGCAACCACCCACGGGACTGTGGGAACGGGTACCACTGCCGCCGCCTTGTGGTCATGTCTGGGAACAGCACCGTTCCCTGAAGACAGCAAGTGTTTTAAAGACTAATGCCTTGTCTGTTTGTTTGTTTTTGTAGAGACGTGTTTTACCATATTGGCCAGACTGGTTTCGAACTCCTGACCTCAGGCGATCTGCCTGCCTCAGCCTCCCAAAGTGCTGGGATTGCAGGTGTGAGCCACTGCGCCCAAACAATAAATGTCTTCAAATGGGAATGTCAGACAGGGCACAATGGCTCACACCTGTAATCCCAGCACTTTGGGAGGCCGAGGTGGGTGGATCACCTGACGTCAGGAGTTCCAGACCAGCCTAGCCAACGTGGTGAAACCCCGGTTCTACTAAAAATACAAAAATTAGCCAGGCATGGTGGTAGGTGCCTGTAATCCCAGATACTCGGGAAGCTGAGGCAGGAGGATCACTTGAACCGGGAAGGCGGAGGTTGCAGTGAAATAAGATCACGCCACTGCATTCCAGCCTGGCAACAGAATGAGACTCCGTCTCAAAAATAAATAAATAAATAAATAAATAAATAAAAATTAAACTCCTCACTTTGGGGACAGTGGGACTGTTCCTACTGTCCTGACCCCACAACTTTACCTAACCTTGAGCCAACAACTTCACCCCATCCCCTTTCCATATGAGACATCCCTGAGCCAAGGACGCAGACGCAGATTCCTAGTGCCTTGAAGGCACCCTTTCCCCAAACGCTTGCAGAGTCTCCGGGAGGCGCCTGGGTTCTGAGGGTCTTTCCCCAGCTCCCAATAGTGTAAAATAAGCAACCACCCCGCGGACTGTGGGAACGGGTACCACTGCCGCCGCCTTGTGGTCATGTCTGGGAACAGCACCGTTCCCTGAAGACAGCAGGTGTTTCAAGACAAACTAATGTCTTTTTTGTTTGTTTTTGTAGACACGGGGTTTTACCATATTGACCAGGCTGGTCTCAGACTCCCGACCTCAGGCGGTCTGCCTGCCTCAGCCTCCCAAAGTGCTGGGATTACAGGTGTGAGCCACCTCGCCCAACCAATAAGTGTCTTCAAATGGGAATATCAGGCTGGGCGCAGTGGCTCACACCTGTACTCCCAGCTCTTTGGGGACCTAGGGAGGCGGATCACCTGAGGTCAGGAGTTCAAGACCGGCCTGGCCAACATAGTCAAACCCTGTCTCTACCAAAACTACAAAAAATCAGCCAGGTGTGGTGGTGTGCGAGCCTAATCTGTTACTTGGGAGGCTGAGGCAGGAGAATTGCTTGAACCTGCGAAGTGGAGGCTGCAGTGAGCCAAGATGAGTCACTGTACTCCAGCCTGCGTGACACAGGGAGACTCTGTCGGAAATAACAATAATAAAAAAAATAGGCCATACGAGTAGGCTCATGCCTGTAATTCCTGCACTTTGGGAGGCTGAGGCAGGAGGATCACCTGAGGTCAGGAGTTCCAGACCAACCTAGCCAACGTGGTGAAACCCCAGCTCTACTAAAAAAACAAAAATTAGCCAGGCATGGTGGTAGGTGCCTGTAATCCCAGCTACTCAGGAAGCTGAGGCAGGAGGATCACTTGAACCGGGAAGGTGGAGGTTGCAGTGAAACAAGATCACGCCACTGCCCTCCAGCATGGCGACGGAGTGAGACTCTGTCTCAAAAATAAATAAATAAATATTAAACTCTTCAGTTTCGGGACAGTGTTACTGTCGCTACTGTCCTGACCCCACAACTTTACCTAACCTTGAGCCAACAACTTCACCCCATCCGCTTTCCGTATGAGACATCCCTGAGCCAAGGACGCAGACGCAGATTCCTAGTGCCTTGAAGCCACCCTTTCCCCAAACGCTTGCAGAGTCTCCGGGAGGCGCCTGGGTTCTGAGGGTCTTTTCCCAGCTCCCAATAGTGTAAAATAACCAACCACCCACGGGACAGTGGGAACGGGTACCACTGCCGCCGCCTTGTGGTCATGCCTGGGAACAGCACCTTCCCTGAAGACAGCAGGTGTTTCAAGACTAACTAATGTCTTTTGTGTACGTTTGTTTTTGTAGACACGGGGTTTTACCATATATTGGCCAGGCTGGTCTCCAACTCCTGACCTCAGGTGATCTGCCTGCCTCAACCTCCCAAAGTGCTGAGATTACGGGTGTGAGCCACCTGCCCAACCAATAAATGTCTTCAAATGGGAATGTCAGGCTCGGCGCAGTGGCTCACAGCTGTAATCCTAGCACTTTTGGAGGCCGACAGGCGGATCACCTGAGGTCAGGAGTTCGAGACCGGCCTGACCAACATGGTGAAACCGCCGTCTCTACTATAAATACAAAAATTTGCTGGGCGTGCTGGCGGGCGACTGTAAGCAGAAGAAGGGTATTCTCATGGCAAGATGGCTAGTGAGCGTATCCTTCCTGCAGTCCAGGAAGTAAAAATTGCATTGCTGAAAGACCCTTTGTCTCAGTGCTAATTTTTCTTTGTGGCACCAAGCATCTGTTTCCAACATCTATTTCCAACAGCTTGAACCCGGGTGGCAGAGGTTGCAGTGAGCTGAGATCAGGCCACTGCACCCCAGCCTGGGTGACAGAATAAGACTGTAATCCTAGCAGTTTGGGAGGCTGAGGCAGGTGGATCACGAGGGAATCCCAGCACTTTGGGAGGCTGAGGCAGGTGGATCATGAGGTCAGGAGTTAAAGACCAGCCTGGCCAAGATGATGAAACCCCATCTCTAATAAAAATAAAAAAGAGACTTTGTCTAAAAAAAAAAACAAAAGAAAACGAAAAGACTCTGTCCCTAAACAAATAAATAAATGAAGGTGGGACACACAGGCAGGTAAGGGCATGAAGGGGAGACGGACCTGGGGTGGGAAGTCCCCTGAGACTCACCTTAGTGAGTGGCAGCTGGATGGGCAGGGTGATGCCTTCTTTCACCAGCAGCTTCTTCTCATCCTCAGTCAGCACCAGCTCCTGACAGTGCCCGGCCACAGGTCGCAGCAGGTGGGGGGCTCCCAGGTGATGCTGTTGCTAGGGAAGAAAACAGAGGAATGACGGCAGGTGCAGGGCCTTTGGGAAATGAGAGAGTCATTAGATGGAGAACACAATCACCCCAGGCCGGGTGCGGTGGCTCACGCGGCACTTTGGGAGGCCGAGGCACGTGGATCACTTGAACTCAGGAGTTTGAGACCAGCCTGGGAAACATAATGAAACCTCATCTCTACTAAAAATACAAAAATTAGCCAGGCGTGGTGGCGGGCACCCGTAATCCCAGCTACTCGGGCGGCTGCAGCAGGAGAATTGCTTGAAGCTGGGAAGTGGAGGTTGCAGTGAGCCCAGATCACACCATTGCCTTCCAGCCTGGGAGACAGAGCAAGACTCTGACTCTGTCTCTGTCTCTCTCTCTCCATATATATACGTATATATATACACACACACACACACACACACATACACACATACACACACACACACACACACGTATGTATAGCCTCCCAAGTAGCTGGGGCTACAGAGCACACCACCATGCTTGGCTAATTTTTGTATTTTTTTTGTAAAGACGGAGTTTCACTATGTCGCCCAGGCTGGTCTCAAACTCCTGAGCTCAAGCAATCTGCCCACTTCAGCCTCCCAAAGTGCTGGGATTACAGGCATGAGCCACCACGCCCACCTTTTTTCTTTTTAGATGCAGGCTGGAGTCCAGCCATGTGATCACAGCTCACTGCAGCCTCCACCTCCTGGGTTCAAGCGACCCTCCCACCTCAGCCTCCCAAGTAGCCAGGACCACAGGCATATGCCACCACACCAAGCTCATTTTTATATTTTTTGCATAGCTGGGGTTTCACCGTGTTGCCCAGGCTGGTCTCGAACTCCTGAGCTCAAGCGATCTGCCCGCCTTGGCCTCCCAAAGTGCTGGGATGACAGGCGTGAGCCACCGCACCCAGCCAGTTTTAGCATTTTTTTAAAAAATTGCCGTTGTTACTGCTGCGTATTACAGAGGGAGACGCCGAGCCCAGGCAACGGTGAACCCAGGACTGGAAAGGTGTCTAACTGTGGGAAAATTCCACACCTTTCTGTGACTCGGTTTTCCAGTCTCTGAAATGGGGGATGTTTCGGCGCCCCCAAACCCGAGTGGCCCTCCCAGCTCCAGCACACCGTGGGAGGGTGTGGGGTACTCACCAGGTCCCCGCTGCTGCCCGAAAGCAGCAGATCTTTCACCGTGAGATCGCACCGTGGTGACAGGCCCATCGGTTCAGCCTGCTTCTCAGCATAGATCCTTCCTCCAGGGCTCCACATTTCTGACCAGGGCAGGTGGGGACGGAGACCAGGAGAGTGTCAGATGGGGGAATCCTGAGCCCCCAGCCTCCAACCCCCTCCTCCACCAAGTCTCCCATGATTTTTTTTTTTTTTTTTGAGAGAGAGAGTCTCATTTTGTCACCAGGTGCCAGGTTGGAGTGCAGTGGAGCGATCTCGGCTCACTGCAACCTCCACTTCCCGGGTTCAAGCCATTCTCCTGCCTCAGCCTCCCGAGTAGCTGGGACTACAGGAGCACGCCACCACACCCAACTAATTTTTGTATTTTTTTAGTAGAGACGGGGTTTCACCATGTTGGCCAGGATGGTCTCCATCTCTTGACCTCGTGATCCGTCTGTCTCAGCCTCCCAAAGTTCTGGGATTACAGGCATGAGCCATGGTGCCCGGCCTGAGTCTCCCGTGATCAATCCCAATGTTGATATGATTTCTGCCAAAGCTTGGAGTTCCCAAGGCCTAGGCTGAAGGAGGCAACCCTCATGAGTGACTCAGTCTCCCCTCTGCTATAAGATGGGAACCCAGCCAGGCATGGTGGCTCATGCCTGTAATCTCAGCACTTTGGGAGGCCAAGGCAGGTGGATTATCTGAGGTCAGGAGTTCAAGACCAGCCTGGCCAACATGGTGAAACCTCATCTCTACAAAAAATACAAAAATTAGCCGGGTGTGGTGGCGGGCATCTAATCCCAGCTACTCGGGAAGCTGAGGCAAAAGAATCACCTGAACCCAGGAGCTAGAGGATACAGTAAGTTCAGATCATGACACTGCATTCCAGCCTGGGTGACGGAGCAAGACTTCATCTCAAAAACTAAAAAAAAGTCATGCTCGGTGGCTGACACCTGTAATCCCAGCATTTTGGGAGGCCGAGGTGGGCAGATCATGAGGTCAGGAGATCGAGACCATCCTGGCCAACATGGTGAAGCCACATCTCCACTAAAATGACAAAAATTAGCTGGGCGTGGTGGCACACACCTGTAGTCCCTACTCGGGAGGCTGAGGCAGGAGAATCTCTTGAACCCCAGATGCAGAGGTTGCAATGAGCCAAGATTGCGCCACTGCACTCCAGCCTGGTGACAGAGCGAGACTGCCTCAACAGGGCTTGGTTCTGTCTGCCCTACAGGGCTGAGGAGGGCAGGCACAGGACATTGTCAGGGGACACCAGCTGATTCAAAAGGGAGTGGCTGTTATCACACAGAACTGAGGCTAGACATACAGCCAGCCAGACCTTATCTCACCAGAGGGGCAGGGACGAGGTCTGATTCACCTCTGCTTGTCCCCTCCTGGTACCCGGCATGCAGTAAGCCTGTCCACGCACACAAACTCCAGGTCAGCTAACCCTTGGTTCCAATCCTAGCTGGGCAGGGCTGACTGATCTTGAGTAAGTGACTTCACGTCTCTGAGCCTCAGGATTGTTTGTTGTTTTTTTCTCTTTTTTTTTTTTTTGAGACAGAGTCTGGCTCTGTCACCCAGGCTGGAATGCAGTGGCATGATCTCGGCTCACTGCAGCCTCTCCCTCCTGTGTTCAAGCGATTCTCCTGCCTCACCCTCCCGAGTAGCTGGGACTACAGGTGCCCTCCAATGAGTCTGGCTAATTCTTGCACTTTTTTTTTTTTTTTTTTGAGACGGAGTTTCGTTCTTGTTACCCAGGCTGGAGTGCAATGGCGCGATCTCGGCTCACTGCAACCTCCGCCTCCTGGGTTCAGGCAATTCTCCTGCCTCAGCCTCCTGAGTAGCTGGGACTACAGGCACGCGCCACCATCCTCAGCTAATTTTTGTATTTTTAGTAGAGACGGGGTTTCACCATGTTGGCCAGGCAGGTCTCGAACTCTTAACCTCAGGCGATCTGCCCGCCTCAGTCTCCGAAAGTGCTGGGATTACATGTGTGAGTCTCTGCGCCCAGTCAGAGCCTCAGTTTTGTCAACTCTCCAATGGGATCAAGGAGAGCTCACAAGGCTCAAGGGACAAAGGACACCCAGAGCTCAGGTATCTCCAGCGAGGACACTGCCTGGCCCGCCGGGACTGCTTCATCTACAGAGTACATCTTTACTGATCTGCTGTCCCCACATCTAGGAGGAGCACCTGGAACCTGGGACCCCGTAACCTCACGTGCTGTTATTCAGCATCCACAGGCCAAGTGCCGTGGCTCACGCCTGTAATCCCAACACTTTGAGAGGCTGAGGTGGGCAGATCGCCTGAGGTCATGAATTCGAGACCAGCCTGGCCAACATGGTGAAACCCCATCTCTACTAAAAACACAAAAAATTAGCCAGGTGTGGTGGCTGGTGCCTGTAATCCCAGCTACACTGAGGCAGGAGAATCGCTCGACCCTGAGATGGAGGTTGCAGTGAGCAGAGATCGCACCACTGCACTCCAGCCTGGGTGACAGAGGGAGACTCCGTATCAAAAAAGAAAAAGAGAAAAAGCCTGGCGCGGTGGCTCATGCCTGTAATCCCAACACCTTGGGAGGCCGAGGCGGGTGGATCACCTGAGGTCAGAAGTTTGAGACCAGCCCGGCCAATATGGTGAAACCTCGTCTCTACTGAAAAATATAAAAAATTAGCTGGGTGTGGTCCACACACCTGCAGTACCAGCTATTTGGGAGTCTGAGGAAGGAGGATCGCTGGAACCCAAGAGGCAGAGGTTGCAGTGAGTTGAGATTCCACCATTGCACTCCGGCCTGGGCAACAGAGCGAGACTCCCATCTCAAAACAAACAGACAAAACAGAAAGAAAAAAGAAAAAAACATCTACTAGGAACCGGGCACAGGGTACAGACACACAGAAGGTGAGACTCTGCCTTCAGGCTGTGCTTGTGAGCACCACGCCTGGTGCCTGAGCTGCCTGCCAAGGTTACATCCCAGCTCTGTGGTTTTAGCTCATTGCTTGACCTGATGGGACTCAGTTTCACGATCTGGAAAATGGGCTCCCAATGGCCTCCCCCTGAGAGCATGAAAACCCCTATAGCTAAGCGAGACACGTGTCCTGAGTTTGAGTTTGGGCCCAACTCCAAATTGCTGTGTGACCTTGGGCAAGATGCCAACCCTCTCTGAGCCTCCATTTCCTCACTTAGAGGAAGGGCCCTGGAACGAGGTGAGGGTGATGGGCAGAGACACAGCAGAACTCACCCAGGTCTATAGTCACAGAGGCTTCAGGCACTTGGACCACTGGCCCTGGGGGTGTGGTGGGGCAGGAGGTGCCAGGATAAGAGAGGCAGGGCCCCTTGCCAGGCTGGGCAGGATGGCAGCCGGCTGGGGAGGCGGCTGGTCTGATGCGTGGAGGAGTGTCCGGGGGGTCGGATGGGAGGTCTTCAGAGATGCCACTATCGCTGCCTTCAGGGGACCAGAGTGGGGAGCTGGGCAGTGAGTCTCCGGAGCCCAGGATGGAGCTGAGGAAGTCATCGGGGTTGGGGTTTGGCAGGACCTGCTGGGGTGGACAGGGAGGGGTAGGAATTAGGGGGCGCACATTCTCTCTAGCTTGCTGTGTGGCCCCAGGCAAACCAGACACCCTCTTTGGGCCTTTGGTGTCTTTTCTTTTCTTTTCTTTTTTGGAGACAGTCTCGCTCTGTCACCCAGGCTGGAGCGCAGTGGCGTGATCTCAGCTCACTGCAACCTCCGCCTTCCAGATTCAAGCTATTCTCCTGCCTCAGCCTCCCGAGTAGCTGGGATTACAGGCACCTGCCACTGTGCCCAGCTAATCTTTGTATTTTTAGTAAAGACGGAGTTTCAACATGGCCAGGATGGTCTCAATCTCCTGACCTCATGATCTGCCCACCTCAGCCTCCCAAAATGCTGGGATTACAAGTGTGACCCACCGCGCCCGGCCGGGTGTCCTTTCTTTAAGATGGAGTAAATGCTTCTTCCTCCCATGCTGTTGAGGCTCAAACACAGTAACATAGCATAGAAAACCCAGCCAGCACCAGGTGCGGTGGCTCACGCCCGTAATTCCAACACTTTGGGAGGCCAAGGCGGGTGGATCACTTGAGGTCAGGAGTTCGAGATCAGCCTGGCCAACATACTGAAACCCCATCTCTACTAAAAATACAAAAATTAGCTGGGTGTGGTGATGAGTGCCTGTAGTCCCAGCTACTTGGGAGGCTGAGGCAGGAGAATCACTCGAACCCAGGCGGGGGGTGGATGTTGGCAGTGAGCCGAGATCATGCTGCTGTTCTCCATTCTGGGTGACAGAGGAGGAAAGGGAAGGGAAGGGGAGGGGAGGGAAGAAGGAGGGAGGGAGGGAAAGAGAGAGAAGGAAGGAAAGAAAGAGAAGACCCAGCCAGGGCAGACCCGGTGGCTCACGCCCTTAATCCCAGCACTTTCAGAGGCCAAGTAGGAGGACTGCTTGAGCCCAGGAGGTCAAGATTGCAGTGAGCCATGTTCATACTGCTGCCCTCCAGCCTGGGTAACACAGTAGGAATGTCTCAGAAATAAAGAAAAGAATGAAGGAAGACAAGTGAGAGAAAAAGAAAAAGGGAGGGAAGGGAAGAAGGGAAGGAAGGGAAGTGACGGGTTGGGATGTGAAGGGAAGGGGAGGGAGGAAGAAAGAAAGAAAGAGAGAGAAAGAAAGAAAAAGAAAGAAAGAAAGAGAGAGAGAAAGAGAAAGAAAGGAAGAAAGGAAGAGAAAGGGAAGAAAGAAAGAAGAGAGGCCGGGCGCGGTGACTCACACCTGTAATCCCAGCACTTTGGGAAGCTGAGGCGGGCAGATCACCTGAGGTCAGGAGTTTGAGACCAGCCTGGCCAACATGGAGAAACCTTGTCTCTACCGAAAATACAAAATTAGCCGGGCATGGTGGCGCATGCCCATAATCCCAGCTACTCTGGAGGCTGAGGCACCAGAATTGCTTGAACCTGGGAGGCGGAGGTTGTGCTGAGCCGAGATAGTGCCATTGGACTCCAGCCTGGGCAACAAGAGTGAAACTCCATCTCAAAATAAAAAGAGAGAAATAGAAAAAGAAAGAAAGAGAGAGAGAGAAAGAAAAAAGGAAGGAAGGAAGGAAGGAAAGAGAAAGAGAGGAAGGATGGAGAGAAGAGAGAGAGAGAGAGAAAGGAGAGGAAGGAGGGGACTGAACCCCGCCAGGGAGGTGCAAGCCCCGAGTTTGAGTTTGAACCTAACTCCAAATTGCTGTGTGACTTTGGATAAATTTCCACGCTGCTCTGGGCCTCCATTTCCTCACCGGTAAGAAAAATAACGTGTTTTGCTAAAATCAAGCTGAAAAATAATGTGTTTTGCTAAAATCAAGCACCGTGAGCCATCAGTGCTTTGAAGAGCCGAGCAGAGCTCTGGCTGGGCTCTGGGGGTCTAGGACCTGCCCGCCCGGAGCTCCGTGGCCCGGGGTATCTGCAGTGGGCTCCCTACCTGGTCTTTGACGCGGCCCCAGCCCTCGCCCAGCTCCACATGTCTCAGGACGCCATCCTGCCGGTCAAACAGGAGATCCAGGAGCTCAAAGCTGTCGATGGGGTCCATGGGGCAGGCAGAAGAAGCCATCTGGGGCGCAAGGAACAGGTGTGAAGGTCACACACAGCCCGTCTCCTCCCCACCTCCCCCGTGCACACAACCCTGGCTCCTTCCAGCTCAAGTTCAGTCGCCGCTCAGCCTCCAGGTAGGGTCAGCCGCTGCCCCTCGCTGGGCCTCCCCTTGCAAATCTGGACTTTGAGGCTGATAGAGAGAATTCCAGTGTGAGAGCCAATTTCTCTTAAAGTGCTGGAGAGGCTGAGTGTGGCGGCTCACGCCTGTAATCTCAACACTTTGGGAGGCCGGGGCAAGAGGATCACTTGTACCCAGGAGTTCAAGACCAGCCCTCACAACACAGAGAGACCCGATCCCTACTGAAAATAATTTTAAAAAATCAGCCTGCTGTGGTGTCACACAATTGTCATCACAGCTACTGGGGAGGCTGAGGTAGGAGGATCCCTTGAGCCCAGGACGTTGAGGCTGCAGTGAGCTCTGACTGCACCACTGCACTCCAGCCTGGGCCACAGGTGCAGTGGCTCGTGCCTGCAATCCCAACACTTTGGGAGGCCGAGGCAGGCAGGTCACCTGAGGCCAGGAGTTTGAGACCAGCCTGGCCAACATAGTGAAGCCCTATCTCTACGAAAAACACAAAAATTAGCCGGGCATGGTGGCGCGTGCCTGTAACCCCAGCTACTTGGGACGCTGAGGCGGAAGGATCGCTTGAACCCGGGAGGTGGAAATTGTGGTGAGCCAAGATCGCGCCGCTGCACTCCAGCCTGGGTGGCAGAGGAAGACTCCATCTCAAAAAATAGTAACAATAAAAAGAAAATTAAAAGTGCTGGAGAGAGGCCCTATCTAGGGATGCCGCTTGCCTCTGAGGCCTTCACACCTGCCCGGGTGCCCACTCCTGGGAGGAATGGGGGCCCCGGAGGAAAGACAAGGGCCGCCCCAGGGCAGAGGCACAGAGTTTTGCTGGTTGCACCCTTCCTCTGGATCTGTCTTCCCATCCGTTCAATGGGGGTGGAGATGGGCTTCCTTCCAGCTCTGGCAGCTTCCGGAGGCTTTTTCCCAGCCTAGACTCCCGCTCCCCTGGGGACCCAGCAGGGCTCACCTTTCCTGCAGCTAAATTCTCATTCATGGGTCCATCCAGTTCCATCTGCAGATGCCTCGGGGGGAGTCTCTGCTCCAAGCTGGAGATTCACCTGCTGCCAGCGCTGTCTGGGGCCGGGCAAGCCTGCAGCCTTCTGTGGCTCTGTCACCACTCCCAAAAGATGCTCAAACAGTCCCAGGCAGCTCCCAGCCCGCCCCCGGGTGCTGATTGGTGGACAGAGGAGAGAGACAGGGCTGAGGGCCAGTGACACTGGGGCAGGCAGGGGCAGGGGAGGGAAGACCGTTATCTGGGTATTTGGTGGTTTTCCAGCCCTGAGTGGGCAAAGGTCGAAGTCTGGGGTACCTCAGCTCTACCATGACCTCTCCCCTACTTACAGAGACCTTTTTTTTTTTTTTTGAGACAGAGTTTTGCTCTTGTTCCCCAAGCTGGAGTGCAAGGGTGAGATCTCAGCTCACTGCAACCTCTGCCTCCCAGGTTCAAGGGATTCTCCTGCCTCAGCCTCCCCAGTAGCTGAGATTACAGGCACCCGCCACCATGCCCGGCTAATTTTTGTATTTTTAGTAGAGATGGGGTTTCACCACGTTGGCCAGGCTGGTCTCGAACTCCTGACTTTGTGATCCATCCACCTCGGCTTCCCAAAGTGCTGGGGTTACATACGTGAGCCACCGCCCCTGGCCAGTTATGGGACCTTTTCTTTACAGTGTTTCACTCTTGTGGCCCAGGCTGGAGTGCAATGGCAGGATCTCAGCTCACTGCAACTTCTTGCTCCTGGGTTCAAGGGATTCTCCTGCCTCAACTTCCCTAGTAGCTGGGATTACAGGTGCCCGCTATCACATCCAGCTAATTTTTTATTTTTAGTAGAGATGGGGGTTTCACCAGGTTGGCCAGGGTGGTCTCGAACTTCTGACCTTATGATCCGCCCACCTCGGCTTCCCAATGTGATGGGGTTACAAGCTGAGACACCGCACCCAGCCAGTTACGGGACCTTTCCTCTTCAGAATTCCCAGATGGGTTCTGTGATAGCCCAGGGCCCTTACATGGGTCCCGTCTACTCCCTGGACAGAAGCTAACCAAGAGGACCAGACCAGGTCTTCACTGAAGCCGGTTTCCCTGCCGGCACATCCCATACCTCATCCCACCTGCCAACCTCTGGCCCCCAGCCCCCTCCGTGACCAGCCTGGATGCCGCCTCCGAATCCCCATGGCCAATTCTGGGCAATCAATTCTTTCTAGAATCTTCTGTCTTTCATTGAGTTGACAAATATTTATGGAGCCAAACTGGTCCCTGCTTAGGGCCTTTGCACCTGCTGGTCCTTCTGCCTGGAACTCTCCACTTATACCCTCCCTCTTCCCCTCTGACTCTACGTCACTGTGTTGACATTTTTGTGAATGTTCGATAATTGTGAATCAGCCTGGATGGCTGAGAGGCTATCTCTGACCTCTCCTCCTCCCGCCACCAACAGAGAGGAGTCCTGTGTTTTTGTTTTGTTTATTTCTTTCCGTGGCGGGGACAGGATCTTGCTCTGTTGCCCAGGTTGGAGTACAGTGGCACGATCATGGCTCACTGCAGCCTCCAACTCCTGGGTTCAAGTGATCCTCCCACCCCAGCCTCCCGAGTAGCTAGGACTACAGGCACGAACCACCACACCTGGTTAATTCTGTATTTTTGTAGACATGGGGTCTCCCTATGTTGCCCAGGCTGGTCTCAAACTCCTGGGCTCAAATGTTGCACCTGCCTTAGCCCCACAAAGTGCTGGGTTTATAGGCATGAGCCACTGTGCCCAGACAAAGCCCCCCTTTAGAGGGTGCCATTGTTAGGCTGGGTGTGGTGGCTCACAACTGTATTGCCAGCACTTTGGGAGCCCTAGTTGGGGATATCACCTGAGGTCAGGAGTTCAAGATCAGCCCGGCCAACATGGTGAAACCCATCTCTACTAAAAATACAAAAATTAGCTGGGCATGGTGGTGAGTAGTTCACCCAGCTACTCAGCAGACTGAGGCAGAAGAATGGCTTGAACCTGGGAGGCAGAGGAGATAGTGTCACTGCACTCCAGCCTGGGTGACAGAGCGAAACTCCATTTCAAAAAAAAAAAAGGGCCAGGTGCGGTGGCTCACGCCTGTCATCCCAGCACTTTGGGAGGCTGAGGCGTGTGGATCACGAGGTCAGGAGATCAAGATGACCATCCTGACCAACATGGTGAAACCTCATCTGTACTAAAAATACAAAAAAACTAGCCAGGCATGGTGGTACATGTCTGTAGTTCCAGCTACGTGGGCGGCTGAGGCAGGAGAATTGCTTGAACCCACGAGGTGGAGGTTGCAGTGAGCCAAGATCAGGCCACTGCACTTCAACCTGGGTGACAGTGAGACTCTGCCTCAAAAAAAAAAAAAAAAAAAAAAAAAAAGGTGATGACATGTTACGTTCCTGAACAACGAGATGGAGCTGGTCCTGGGGAGGTCTGGGGGAAGGTGTCCCAGGCAGAGGCACAGTTGGTGCAAAGGCCCTGGGGTAGGTCCATGCCTAGTGCATTGGAGGAGCAGAGACCAGGCCCCTGTGGCTGGAGCAGAGAGAGGGAGAGGGAGAGAGGGAGGAGGGGAAGGCAGGGAGGTGACGGGGCGGGTCGTGTGCAGCCCTGTGCATTGTGGCAAGGAGTCTGGTTTCTGCTAAACAGCAGGTCGCTGTTGGAAGTTTTGCAAAAGGGGAGTGAATCAAGCTTTCTGTTTGCTGGACACTATGCCATGTGCTGGTTGACAGGGGTAATTCAGGTGCCCTCCTTGCTCTAAAAAAATTCACTTCCTGGTTTATATTTTTCTTTTATCCAACACTGACTCCGTCACTGCAATTGCCCTCCCCCAGGGCAGGCTGGCGTGATCATAGCTCACTGCAGCCTCGACCGCCCGGGCTGAAGCTCAGGACACTCACTGGGCGACGTCTGGGACATCTGTGGTTGTCACGAGTATGAGGTATTCCTGGCATGGAGTGGGTGGAGGCCAGAGATGCTGTTAGCACCATGCAGTGCCCAGACAGCCCCACCCCAGACAGCAGTCCCACCCTGTGGCCACAGGGTCCAGGGGGAGAAATACTGCATTAATTACTTAAAAAAAAGTCGACCAGGCACAGTGGCTCACACCTGTAATCCCAGCACTGTAGGAGGCCAAGGCGGGCAGATCACGAGGTCAGATCAAGATCATCTTGGCCAGCATGATGAAACCCCGTCTCTACTAACATACAAAAAATTAGCTGGGCGTGGCAGCATGAGCCTGTAGTCCGAGCTACTCAGGAGGCTGAGGCAGGACAATTGCTTGAACCCGGGAGGCAGAGGTTGCAGTGAGCCAAGATCGCGCCACTGCACTCCAGCCTGGCGACTGCATAAGACTCCGTCTCAAAAAAAAAAAAAAAAAAAAATAGAGTCTGCTCTGCTTACACCAGACACCAGAATAAACTCCCAACAGGACAGACAGTATAAACCAGGCAGATCCCAGCTCTTGGGACTCACCTCCTCCCTCCCTCCCCACTCAGGGTGTAGATTTCAATGTGTGCACCCTCCTGGGACCTCAGCAGGGCAGAGGATCATGGGATGCAGTCTCCTGGGGGTCCATGGCATCCCCTAACAGGGGAGCTCACCCAGGGGTTTTTGTACAACCCCCCAGAACTCTGAGTGACATCTGGGAGCATCTGTGGTTGTTACCACAAAGCGGGGTGGCCCTGGTGTGAGGTGGGTGGAGGCCAGGGGCACTGCTCAGCAACCTGCAATGCCCCGGACAGTCCCACCCCAGAGAACGATCCAGGACCCCAAGGCCCATGGGGCCCAGGGAGAGACCCTGATAACAGTACCTGTGTCCCTGTGTCCCTGTCTGGGGGCTGCTAGAATATCTCATATATTGACCTTGACTTCTGAATGATTCTGATTTCCTTTTAAACCGCTCTGTGTTGGATTTTAGGGGTGCTGTTTGCCTTGGCTTGACTCTAGTGATCCCAGTCATAATATTTATTCCGTATTTGCCGCAGAGGCTTTTTTCCAGGGCCGTCACAGCGGGTGGATCCAGCAGGTGAGGTTTGACTTCTGGACTCCTCTTTGCCTCTCCTCACCCCATTTATGACTCTTGGGAGCCCTGGTGCCCTCGAGAGAGATCACACTCCCTCCGCTTACCAAATGTGCTGGAGCTGGGCACGGTGGCTCACGCCTGTAATCCCAACCCTTTGGGAGGCTGAGGCGGGAAGATTGCTCGAGCCCTGGAGTTCCAGATCAGCCTGGGAAACAGAGCAAGGACAAAAAAGTTAAAAACTTAGCCAGGCATCTGGGCGCAGTTGCTCAGGCCTGTAATCTCAGCACTTTGGGAGGCTGAGGCAGGCGGATCACCAGGTCAGGAGTTCAAGACCAGACTGGCCAATATGGTGAAACCCCGTCTCTACTAAAAAATACAAAAATTAGCTGGGCATGGTGGCTTGTGCCTGTAATCCCAGCTACTTGGGAGGCTGGGCCAGAGAGCAAGACTCCATCTCAAAAAAAAAAAAAATTAGTCAGACAGCCTGGCCAACATGGTGAAATCCTCTAAAAATTCAAACATTAGCCAGATGTGGTAGCAGGCACATGTAATCCCAGCTACTTGGGAGGCTGAGGCAGGAGGATCACTGAAACCCAGGAGGTAGAGGTTGCAGTGAGCTGAGATCACCCCACCACACCCCAGCCTGGGTGACAGAGTGAGACCCTGTCTCAAAAAAAAAAAAGAGGCCGGGAGCGGTGGCTCACGCCTGTAATCCCAGCACTTTGGGAGGCCGAGGCGGGTGGATCACGAGGTCAAGAGATTGAGACCATCCTGGTCAACATGGTGAAACCCCATCTCTACTAAAAATACAAAAAATTAGCTGGGCATGGTGGCGCGTGCCTGTAATCCCAGCTACTCAGGAGGCTGAGGCAGGAGAATTGCCTGAACCCAGGAGGCGGAGGTTGCGGTGAGCCGAGATCGCGCCATTGCACTCCAGCCTGGGTAACAAGAGTGAAACTCCGTCTCAAAAAAAAAAAAGAAAAAATTAGCCAAGTGTGGTGGTGCACACTTGTAGTCCCAGCTATTTGGGAGTCTGAAGCGGGAGAATTGCTTGAGCCTGGGAGTTTGAGGCTACCACGAGCTGTGATGCACCAATCCCAGCACTTTGGGAGGCCGAGGCAAGTGGAGCTCGAGGTCAGGAGATCAAGGCCATCCTGGCTAACATGGTGAAACCCCACCTCTACTAAAATACAAAATACTAGCTGGGCGTGGTGGCGGGCGCCTATGGTCCCAGCTACTCAGCAGGCTGAGGCAGGAGAATCGCTTGAACCTGGGAGGTGGAGGTTGCAGTGAGCCGAGATTGTGCCACTGCACTCCAGCCTGGGCAACAGAGCAAGACTCTGTCTCAAAAAAATAATTATAACTAAAATAGAATAATAATTATTATTATGAGCTTTAGAAGCCTTTTGTACACCTCCATGAAGAGATTTCAGGTATCTGTGAACAGGGAGGATTACAATGAGCACTTGCCTGCATGTGGTGGCTCACGCCTGTAATCCCAGCAACTTTGGGAGGCTGAAGTGGGTGGATCACGAGGTCAGGAGATCAAGACCATCCTGGCTAACATTGTGAAACCATATCTCTACTAAAAATTCAAAAAAATTGCTGGGTGTGATGGCATTTGCCTGTAGCCCCAGCTACTCGAGAGGCTGAGGCAGGAGAATCGCTTGAACCTAGGAGGCGGAGGTTTCAGTGAGCCGAGATCACACCACTGCACTCCAGCCTGGGCGACACAGCAAGACTCTGTATCAAAAACTAAACTAAAATAAAATAAAGAACTACTTTTAGGCTGCACAGAGTGGCTCATACCTGCAATCCCAGCAATTCGGGAGGCTGAGGCAGGTGGATCACCAAATAAATAAATAAACACATTTCTTATTTTCATTATGTATATTTTTAGATGGAGTCTTGCCCCGTTGCACAGGCTGGGATGCAATGGCACAATCTCAGCTCATCACAACCTCCACATCCGGGGCTCAAGTGATTCTCCTGCCTCAGCTTCCCAAGTAGCTGGGATTACAGGTGTGCGCCACCATGCCTGGCTAATTTTTTTTTTTTTAATCTTTAGTAGAGACAGGGTTTCACCATGTTGGCTAGGCTGGTCTTGAACTCCTGACCTTGTGACCCGCCTGCCTCGACTTCCCAAAGTTCTTATTTATTTTTTTTATAGAGAGGAAGTCTTGCTATGTTTCCCAGGCTGGCCCAGGCCGGCCCCAACAGGCTGAACTAGCAGGAGTTTGAGACCAGCCTGGCCAACGTGGTGGCACACACCTGTAATCCCAGCTACTCGGGAGACTGAGGCGGGAGAAACGCTTGAATCCAGGAGGTGCAGGTTTCTGTGAGCCAAGGTTGCACCACTGCACTCCAGCCTGGATGACAGAGGGAGACTTCGTCTCAAAAAAAAAATTGTTTAATGTTTGCATTAAATATTATTTATTTATTTTGAGACAGGGTCTCACTTTGTCACCCAGGAGTATAGTGACATGATCTGCTCACTGTAACCTCAAACTCCTGGGTGCAAAGGATCCTTCTGCCCAGCCTTCCGAGTGCCTGGGACTATAGGCATGCACCACCACACTCAGCTCATTAAAAATAATAATAATAATCAATAAATGGGCCAGGCACGGTGGCTCATGCCTGTAATCCCAGCACTTTGGGAGGCCGAAGCGGGCAGGTCACCTCAGGTCAGGAGTTCCAGACCAGCCTGACCAACATGGAGAAACCCTGTCTCTACTAAAAATACAAAAATTAGCCAGGTATGGTGGCGCGTGACTGTAATCCCAGCTATTCAGGAGGCTGAGGCAGGAGAATCACTTGAACCCGGGAGGCGGAGGTTGCATTGAGCCAAGATTGAGCCACTGCACTCTAGCCTGGGCAACAAGCACAAAATTCTGTCTCAAAAAAAAATTTTTTTTGCCAGGCACAGTGGCTCACGCCTGTAATTCCAGCACTTTGGGAGGCCAAGGTGGGTGGATCACGAGGTCAAGAGATCGAGACCATCCTGGTCAACATGGTGAAACCCCGTCTCTACTAAAAATACAAAAAATTAGCTGGGCACGGTGGCAAGTGCCTGTAATCCCAGCTACTCAGGAGGCTGAGGCAGGAGAATTACCTGAACCCAGGAGGCAGAGGTTGCAGTGAGCCGAGATCGAGTCATTGCACTCCAGCCTGGGTAACAAGACCGAAACTCGTCTCAGGGAAAAAAAAAAAAAATTTCTTGGATTTTTTTTTTTTTTGAGACAGGGTCTTGCTCTGTTGCCCAGTCTGGAGTGCAGTGGTACAATCATGGCTGATGCAGCCTCCACCTCCTGGGCTCAAGTCATCCTCCTGCCTCAGCCTCCCAAAGTGCTGGGACTACAGGTATCCCCACTGCCCCAGGCACTTTTTTTTTTTTTTTTTTTTTTGAGAAGGAGTTTGCTCTTGTCGCCCAGGCTGGAGTACAATGGAAATCTCGGCTCACCACAACCTCTGCCTTCTGGATTCCCGCCTCAGCCTCCTGAATAGCTGGGATTAGGCATGTGCCGCCATACCTGGCTAATTTTTTTTTTTTTTTGTATTTGTAGTAGAGATGGGGTTTCACTATGTTGGCTAGGCTGGTCTCGAACTCCTGACCTGAGGTGATCCTCCCACCCTGGCCTCCCAGAGTGCTGGGATTACAGGTGTAAGCCATTGCACCTGGCCTAAAATTATTTTTTGAAAAATTATCTGTAGGTTTTCATCTTTGACTGGGGTCCATGCTTCTAATCACCACGTTGTTGAAGGATCAACTGTAGTTTGAATTTATGAATCTAATCTTTGCAATTAATAAAATATACATACGTATAAAAAACAAAAATATATATGCAAAATGTTATATATTTAGATATAAATAATATTCACATATTTTTACATATTCATATATTACTTATATATTACTAGTATATATACTATATTATATACAAATATAATATATATTTTAATATATATGCTATAATATATAAATACTATATGTACTATACAGTTAATAAAATATATGTTGTTATATATTAATTATAAAAAGAAAAAAATATTATTTATTATACATACTATAGTATATAATATATAACATATATTTATAAGATACATACTATAGCCGGGTATGGTGGCTCACACCTGTAATCCAAGCACTTTGGAGGCCAAGGCGAGCAGATCACCTGAGGTCGGGAGTTCAAGAACAGCCTGATCAACATGGTGAAACCCTGTCTTAAAAAAAAAAAAAAGATACATACTATAATATATATGAATACCATATATAGTTAATAAAAACGTATATAAAATAAATATATAAATAATATATACCACATATGATGTATGTAATTTATATTTGCTTTATATACATAAATTGTTTTTGAGACAGGGTCTCACTCTATCAGGCTGAGTGCAGTGGTGTGATCTTGGCTCACTGCAGCCTCAAACTCCAGAGCTCAAGTGATCCTCCCACCTCAGCCTCCCAAATAGCTGGGACCACAGGCGTGTACCATCATACCCAGCTGTATTTTGTATATTTTTTAGAGATGAGATCTTGCCGTCTTGCCCAGGCTGGTCTTGAACTCCTGGGCTCAAGCAATCCTCCTGCCTCTGCCTCCCAAAATGGTAAGATTATAGGCCTGACCCACCTCGCCTGACCCCAAGTATGCATGTATGTATACATATTGAGACAGATTTTTGTTTTTTTGAGATGAAGTCTCACTCTGTCACACAAACTGGAGTGCAATGACGCGATCTCAGCTCACTGCAACCTCCCCCTCCCGGGTTCAAGCGATTCTCCTGCCTCAGGCTCCTTAATAGCTGGGATTACAGGTGCCCACCACCACGTCTGGCTAATTTTTGTATTTTTAGTAGAGATGGGGTTTCACCATGTTGGTGAGGCTGGAACCCAAGTATGTTTTTAAAGTTAAATTTAATTTTCCTTTGAATTTTTGAAATAAAGCTGCTGGAAAATTTAAGAGGATACCACCTTAAGAGGTGGAGATAAATAATAGATAAATGAATAAATAAAAGTCTATGTGGGCCAGGCGCAGTGGTTCCCGCTTGTATCCAGCACTTTGGGAGGGTGAGGCAGTCCACCTGCGGTGAGGAGTTGAGACCAGGCCGGGCAACATAATGAAAACTTCTCTCTACTAAAAATACAAAAATTAGCTGGGTGCAGTGGCCCACACTTGTAAACCCAGCACTTTGGGAGGCTGAGGCAGGTGGATTACCTGAGGTCAGGAGTTCAAGACCAGCCTGTCTAACATGGCCAAACCCTGTCTCTACTAAAAATACAAAAATTAGGCACAAGCCTGTAATCCCAGCACTTTAGGAGGCCGAGGCAGGTGGATCACGAAGTCAGGAGTTCAAGACCAGCCTGGCCAAGATGTTGAAACCCCGTCTCTACTAAAAATACAAAAATTAGCTTGGCGTGGTGGCACACACCTGTAATCCCAGCTACTCAGGAGGCTGAGGCAGGAGAATTGCTTGAACCCGGGAGGCGGAGGTTGTAGTGAGTCAAGACTGTGCCACTGTGCTCCAGCCTGGCAACAGAGCAAGACTCCATTTCACAAAAAAAAAAAAAAAAAAAGGAGGAGGAGGAGGAGGTGGAGGATCTTTTCACACCCTCAGCCTCAGAGTCTGCCTGCCTTTAGGGCTGTCACTATTTTGATGGGTGTGCGTGTGTAAGAAATCCGTCGTGCTGCAGTCCCATGACACCCACCGCATGCCCGGCTCTGGCTCTCCCTTCCTGGCTGCCTTAGCCCTTTGGCCTCTGCACAGCTCTGGTCGTGCAGACAGTCCCCATTCTGCACAGGAGGACAGAGGAGCTGATAAGGGGATGTGACTCCTTGGCCACTGCATGAGTCAGGCACAAGAGCTGACAACACCCAGGTCCCCTGCTCCAGATAGGCTTGCCCTGCGGTCCTTGAGCACCTCCCTCATGGGCCAGTTCCTGGTGGAGAGAGTGAGGAGGTCCAGGGGGCAGCTCCTCCTCCTCCCCTCTCTCCTCCCTTCCTCCCTCTCCACTCTGTTCCTCTTGCCTTCCTCCTCCTCCTTGCTCCCTCCTCCTTGGCCGTTTCCCTCCACCTCTTCCCTCTCCTCCTCCCCCTCCTCCCTGTTCCCTTCTCTCTTCTCCTCTCTCCCCGTCCTCCCCCTCATCCTCCCGTTGTTCCCTCTCCTACTCCGCTCCCTCCTTTTTTCTCTGCCTCCTCCCCGTCCTCCTCTGCCTCCTCTCTTCTCACTCCTCCTCCTCCCACTCCTCCCCTTCTTCCCTCTCCTCCCCCTCCTCCTTCTCCACTCCTTCCTCCCCTTCCTTCCCTTGTGCTACAGCCAGGCAGTGAGTAAAACCCTTGTGATGTGGGTGTGCCAGGGGCCGGCCAGGAGGGCACAGGGGACTCTGATCGGCCTCGTGAGCGATGCCACTGATCAGGACCTGACCCTCCAGGCATCCAACTCTCCTCTGATGTCCTGGTGGATGCCGGGAATTCCAGCATCTGCTCTTGGAGGGGCGGGTGAAGACGGGACATTGGAGCCAGGGCCTCCAAATCCAATGAGTCTGGGGTCCTCGCTCTGCCCTTCCTAGAACACAGGACACTGTGCTTGAGAACTGATTCATTCATTCCTGACTGTTACTGCTTGTGACTGCCATTGCACTCCAGCCTGGGCAACAGAGCGAGACTCTGTCTCAAAAAAAGAAAGAAAAAGGAAGAAAGGAAGGAAGGAAGGAAGAAAGTAGGAAAGAAAGAAAGAAGGAAAGGAAAGAAAGAAAGAAAACAGAGGCCAGGTGCGGTGGCTCACGCCTGTAATCCTAGCACTTTGGGAGGCCGAGGTGGGTGGATTACCTGAGGTCAGGAGTTCAAGACCAGCCTGGCATCATGGTGAAATTTCATCTTTAAAAAAAAAAGAAAGAAGGAAGGAAGGAAGGAAGGAAGGAAGGAAGGAAGGAAGGAAGGAAGGGCCATCCCGTTTCAGGGAAACAGGCTGTTTCCAGGGCAGTGCTCAGAGCCCGCACCTGCCCCTCACATCACCTGACCCATGCCCCTCAGTCCTGCCCCCACCCTCACAGTCTCACCACCTCCTCCTGTTGATTGCTTTATGGCTGGTGGGTCCAAAGGTCACAGCGGATGGATCCTCTCACCTGGAAAAGGAGGCACAGGAGCCCCCACTGGCTGTGGAGGCCATGAGCTTGCATCCTTCCTGTTGGTGGAGGGAACTTGGGGGGCGGGGGTGTCTCCTCTGCTCCACCCTACAGGGGTTGACCTACAGAGGTTGAGGAGGACAGCATCTCCAGGCCCCAGGAACTGAATTCTCCCTGGCCATGCATCTCTATCTAGTTTGCAAGATCAAACTGTGGGCAGGATCCGTTTCTTCTTTTTTTGAGACAGAGTTTCGCTCTTGTTGCCAGGCTGCGGTGCGCTGGCGCCACCTCGGTTCACTTAAACCTCCTGCTTCCAGGTTCAAGCGATTGTCCTGACTCAGCCTCCTGAGTAGCTGGGATTATAGGCACCTGTGACCAGGCTGGGCTAATTTTTTTTTTTTTTGAGATGGAGTTTCGCTCTTGTTACCCAGGCTGGAGTGCAATGGCGCGATCTCGGCTCACCGCAACCTTCGCCTCCCGGGTTCAGGCAATTCTCCTGCCTCAGCCTCCTGAGTAGCTGGGATTACAGGCACGCGCCACCATGCCCAGCTAATTTTTTGTATTTTTAGTAGAGACGGGGTTTCACTGTGTTGACCAGGATGGTCTCGATCTCTTGACCTCGTGATCCACCCGCCTCGGCCTCCCAAAGTGCTGGGATTACAGGCGTGAGCCACCGCGCCCAGCCCTGGGCTAATTTTTTTTTTTTTTTTTTTTTTTGTAGAGACAGGATTTCACCATGTTGGTCAGGCTGGTCTTGAACTCGTGACCTCAGGTGATCCACCCGCCTCGGCCTCCCAAAGTGCTGGGATAACAGACGTGAGCCACCGCACCCAGTCAAGGGTTCTTTCCTTGGGAGGCCTTTCCACTTGGCCTGTAGATGCTTGCTTCTCCGAGTCTCACCTCACATCGTCTACCTTCCTGTGCATATCTGCTTCTGTGTCCACATTTCTCCACACCCAACCCCACTATTTTCTGTTTGTTTGTTTGTTTGAGACAGGGGCTTACTCTGTCACCCAGGCCGGAGTGCAGTGACACGATATCGGCTCACTGCAACCTCCCCCTCCCAGGTTCAAGCCATTCTCCTGCCTCAGCCTCCTGAGTAGCTGAGACTTCCGGCGCCCACCACCATGCCCACCTAATTTTTGTTTGTTTTTTTGGGTTTTTTTGTTGTTGTTGTTTTTGTTTTTTGATACGGAGTCTCGCTCTGTCACCTGCAGTGCAGTGACGGGGTCTCCACTCACTACAACCTCTGCCTCCTGGGCTCAAGCCATACTCCTGCCTCAGCCTCTGGAGTAGCTGGGACTACAGGCACCTGCCACCACATCCAGCTAATTTTTGTGTTTTTATTAGAGACAACATAAAATACAAAAATTTTTGTATTTTATGTTGGCTAGGCTGGTCTTGAACTCTTGACCTCAGGTGATCTGCCCACCTCAGCATCCCAAAGTGCTGGGATTACAGGTGTGAGCCACCATGCGAGGCCATTTATTTGTGTGATTATTTTTCAGCCACAGTCTCCCTCTATCACCCAGGCCTCATTGCAGGCTCAATCTCCCAGGCTCAAGCGATCCTCCCACCTCGGTCTCCCGAGTAGCTGGGACAGCAGGTACATGCCACCTGGCCTAGCTAATTAAAAAATTTGGGGTGGAGCACAGGCAAGGTGGCTGATGCCAGTAATCCCAGCACTTTGAGGGGCTGAGGAGGGCGAATCACCTGAGCCCAGGAATTTGAGACCAGCCTGGGCAACACAGCAAGACCCCATCTCTACAAAAAATACAAAAATTGGCTGGGCAAGGTGGCTCTAACCTGTAATCCCAGCACTTTGAGAGGCTCAAAGGTCAAGAGATTGAGACCAGCCTGGCCAACATGGTGAAACCCCGTCTCTACTAAAAATACAAAAATTGGCTGGGTGTGCTGGTGCACGCCTGTAATCCCAGCTACTCGGGAGGCCGAGGCAGGAGAATCACTTGAACCTGGGAAGCAGAGGTTGCAGTGAGCTAAGATCGTGCCACTGCACTCCAGCCTGGCGACGGAGCGAGACTAGGTCTCAAAAACAACAACAAAAAAACTTAGCCAGGTGTGACGGTGCATGCCTGTGGTCCCAGCTACGCAGGAGGTCAAGGCAGGAGGATGGCTTGAGCCCAGGAGGTTGAGGCTGCAGTGAGATATAATGATATCACTGCAGTCCAGCCTAGGTGACAGCAAGACCCCGTCTAAAGAGAAACAGAGACTTGGTCGGGCGTGGTGGCTCACGCCTGTAATCCAAGCACTTTGGAGGCCAAGGCGGGCGGATCACCTGAGGTCGGGAGTTCAAGACCAGCCTGACCAACATGGTGAAACCCCGTCTTTAAAAAAAAAAAAGAGAGAAAGAGAGACTTGACTCCTACCCCTAGCTCGGCAGCAAACTCATGACGTCAGAGAGTTGCTTCTCCTCTCCCAGACTGTTTCCTGGTCTATGAAATGTGGGGATAGATGTGAAGGTTATATAAAGCCCGTGCAGCTCAAACATGGAGGTTAATGTTTAATCCCAGGTAGGCCAGGGACGGTGGCTCAGACCTGTAATCCCAGCACTTTGGGAGGCCGAGGTGGGCAGAGCACAAGGTCAGGAGATCGAGACCATCCCGGCTAACACAGTGAAACCCCATCTTTACTGAAAGAAATACAAAAAATTAATGCCCCTGTAATCCCAGCTACTCAGAAGGCTGAGGCAGAGAACAGCTTGAACCCAGGCGGCGGAGGCTGCAGCGAGCCAAGATGGACCGCACTCCAGCCTGGTGACAGAGCGAGACTCCGCCTCAAAAAAAACAAAAAAGAAAGAAAAGAAAACAGTGAAGGATGCGATAATGCTGAAGATGGTACTAAACGTTGGCTCTTCAACAACTTTCGTAAAAGGAAACATTTTAATAGTAAATTTAAAAAGAAACAAAGTATCTGGTGCCTGAAACAGATGCAGAGGAAAATAAACAATGTCGTTAAATTCCAGGCAGCTCCTGTTGCCCGTGGGAGGTCCTAGATTAGGCAACTTTTTTTTTTTTTTTTTTTTGAGACGGAGTTTCGCTCTTGTTACCCAGGCTGGAGTGCAATGGCGAGATCTCGGCTCACCGCAACCTCCGCCTCCTGGGTTCAGGCAATTCTCCTGCCTCAGCCTCTTCAGTAGCTGGGATTACAGGCACGTGCCACCATGCCCAGCTAATTTTTTTGTATTTTTAGTAGAGACGGGGTTTCACGATGTTGACCAGGATGGTCTTGATCTCTTGACCTCGTGATCCACCCGCCTCGGCCTCCCAAAGTGCTGGGATTACAGGCGTGAGCCACTGCGCCCGGCCTAGGCAACTTTTTAAATTATTTATTATTTATTTATTTGTTGTATTTTTTTTTTTTTTTTGAGACGGAGTCTTGCTCTGTCTCCCGGGCTGGAGTGCTGTGGTGCGATCTCGTCTCACTGCAACCTCCACCTCCCAGGTTCAAGTGATTCTCCTGCCTCAGCCTCCTGAGTAGCTATGATTACAGGACAGCGCCTCCACACCTGGCTAATTTTTTTATTTTTTGGAGACGGAGTCTCACTCCGTCACCCAGGCTGGAGTAAAATGGCACAATCTCAGCTCACTGCAACCTCCGCCTCCCGCGTTCAAGCGATTCTCCTAGTTCAGCCTCCCGAGTAGCTGGGATTACAGGGGCAATAATTTTTTGTATTTCTTTTAGTAAAGACGGGGTTTCACTGTGTTACAGGTGTGCACCATCACGCCCCGCTAATTTTGTATTTTTAGTAGAGATGGGGTTTCACCATGTTAGTCAGGCTGGTCTCGAACTCCTTACCTCGTGATCCACCTGCCTCAGGCTCCCAAAATGCTGGGATTACGGGTGTGACCCACCAGGCCCAGGTGATGGTCAACTTTATTTTAAAAATTTTTTTTAGAGATGGGGTCTTGCTCTGTTCCCCAAGCTGGAGTGCAGGGGTGAAATTGTAGTTTACTGTAGCCTCCAATTCCTGGGCTTAAGTGATCTTCCCACCTCAGCTTTCCAAGCAACTGGGACTACAGGCATGCACCACCAGGCCTGGTTAGAACTTCTTAATTTGCACTATGTATCTAAATGTCTTTCATTTGTATAGCATGCCAAATCCAAGTATTCCTTTTTTTTTTTTAATTTAATTTTTTAAAATTGAGCTAGGCACGGTGGCTCATGCCTGTAATTCCAGTACTTTGGGAGCCCAAGGCGGGTGGATCGCTTGAGGTCAGGAGCTCGAGACCAGGCTGGCCACCATGGCAAAACCCTGTATCTACTAAAAATACAAAAAATAGCCGAACGTGGGGGTGCATGCCTGTAATCGCAGCTACTCAGAAGGCTTAGACAGGAGAATCACATGAACCTGGGAGGCAGAGGTTGTAGAGAGCCAAGATCATGCCTCTGCACTCCAACCTGGGCAACAGAGTGAGACCCCGTCTCTACAAAAATAAAATAAAATAAGGCCGGTTGTGGTGGCTCACGCCTGTAATCCCAGCTACCGAGGAGGCTGAGGCAGGAGAATTGCTTGAACACCAAAGGCAGAGGTTTCACTGAGCCGAGATTGCACCACTGCACTCCTGCCTGGGCAACAGAGCAAGACTCTGTCTCAAAAAAATAAATTAATAAAATTTAAAAAATAAAAAATATAATAAAATTCTAAATGAAATAACTCAGTGGGTACTGTAGAGGGCAGAGTTCTAATGGTTCTCATTTCTAGGTGGCTGAACTTGTTCTCACAGTTAATTGCTAAAGGTTTGAAGATGTATGTCTAGCTACCCTGGTGGCCTCTCCACATGGGGGTGTGACAAGCACCTCAGACTCAACACAGCAGAACCTGAGCTCCTCATTTTCTTTTAAACCTGCACATCTTGCTACGCTACCATTCCTTTTTTTTTTTTTTTTTGAGACAAAGCCTCGCTCTATCACACAGTCTGGAGTGCAGTGGTGCGATCTTGGCTCACTGCAGCGTCCAACTCCCGGGTTTGAGCAATTCTCCTGCCTCAGCCTCCCGAGTAAGTGGGATCACAGGTGTGCTCCACCATGCCAGACTAATTTTTGCATTTTTAGTAGAGACGGTGTCTCGCCATGTTGCCCAGGTTGGTCTTGAACTTCTGAACTCAAGTGACCCACCCACCTCCACCTCCCAAAGTGCTGGGATTACAGGCGTGAGCCACCACGCCCAGTCAGCCATTCCCATTTTATGAAGCCGAAGTACCATCCTTCCAGAGGGGTGAGGTCCAAATTTCGCATTGTCCCTCACTTTTTCTCTCCTACGTGCAAACCCTGCACCAGGAAAGTCTTGTCTGCTCCACGTTCAAAATGCATCCTGCTTCTACCTAATGCAGCCTCACCTTAGCCGGCCTGGACCCGCCCAGTCCCCTCCACCCTCGATTTCCCCACTCTTACCCAGCAAACTTGGTCTTCCACGCAGCAGCCACCAGAGGGCGGCCGCGAGCACAGGAGTCAGGGCCGGTCCCTCCTCCGCCCGCAACCCTCTATGGCTCCCACCTCCTTGGAGGTCCAAGCCCAAGTCCTCCCTGTGGTCCACAAAGCACTGCATGGCCTGCTCGGCCCCCTACCCCTACCCACTCCCCATCTTCCCCTCCTCCTTCTCTCCCCGTTGCTCATTCTGCTATAGCTACACAGGCCTCCTTACTGCTCCTCCAACACCAAGCGTGTTTCTGCCTCAGGGCCTTTGCGTGGGCTGTGCCCTCTGCCTCAAAACCTTTTCCCGATATCTGTGGGGCACACCTCTGCCCAAATGTAACCTCCTCAGTGAGACCCACCCCAACAGCCTTCTTAAAACTGTAACCTTGGCCAGGCACAGTGGCTCATGCCTCCCATCCCAGCACTTTAGGAGGCTGAGGTGGGCAGATCGCTTGAGCACATGAGTTCGAGACCAGCCTGGGCAACATGGCGAAACCCTGTCTTTACTAAAAATACAAAAATTAGCCAGGCATGGTGGTGCACACCGGTAGTCCCAGCTACTCAGGAGGCTGAGACAGGAGAATCACTTGAGCTCAGGAGGTGGAGGCTGCAGTAAGCTGAGATCACACGACTGCATTCGAGACTGGGCAACAGAGTAAGACTTTGTCTCAAAGAAACAAAACAGCCTGGCGCGGTGGCTCACGCCTGTAATCCTAGCACTTTGGGAGGCCAAGGTGGGTGAATCACCTGAGGTCAGGAGTTCAAGACCAGCCTGGCCATCATGGTGAAACCCCATCTTATTTTTAAAAAAAAAAACTGCAACCTTTCCTCAACTCTCTCCTTCCACAGTTCTAGCCCCTTCCCTGCTTTATTTTATTTTTAATTTTTAGACAAGCTCTCACTATGTTGCCTTGCTTAGTTTGGACCTCCTAGGCTCAAGTGATCCTCCCACCCAGCCTCCCAAAGTGCTGGGATTACAGGCATGAGCCACTGCACCCAAGCTCCTTCCTCGCTGTATTCATCTGTGTGGCTCTTCCTGGCATCTTATTGGTGGCCAATTTCTTCCCCAGACCATAAATTCCATGAGGGCAGGGGTTTTATTTCATCCAATGCTTGGCACTTAGTAGGGTTTCTCTCTCTCTCTTTTTTTTTTTTTTTAGACAGAGTCTTGCTCTGTTGCCCAGGCTGGAGTGCAGTGGCACGATCTTGGCTCACTGCAACCTCTGCCTCCCAGGTTCAAGTGATTCTCCTGCCTCAGCCTCCAGAGGAGCTGGGACTACAGGCACACGCCACCACACCCAGTTAATTTTTGTATTTTTAGTAGAGATTGGGTTTCACCATGTTGGCCAGGATGGTCTGGATCTCTTGACCTCGTGATCGGCCCACCTCGGCCTCTCAAAGTGCTGGGATTACAGGCGTAAGCCACTGCGCCCAACCACTTAGTAGGATTTCAATAAAAATGTGTCAAATCAATGAACCTTGAGAGAAGTGACTCATAGTAGCTTGATAATAAAGAACATGGCCAAAAGCCACACAAAACAAAAGAATATGACCATGTTTCATGTCTCAAATGGCTCCCAATGTACTCACATCCTGTATTGTGCTGGGCAAATTAGAGCCCATTGCTCACTGCCTGTTGTACAGCCTGAGTTAAAAACTGATTTGGTGGCTGGGCACAGTGGCTCACGCCTGTAATTCCAGCACTTTGAGAGGCCAAGGTGGGTGAATCACGAGGTCAGGAGATCGAGACCATCCTGGCTAACATGGTGAAACCCCATCTCTACTAAAAATATAAAAAATTAACTGGGCATGGTGGCATGCACCTGTAATCCCAGCTACTTGGGAGGCCGAGGCAGGAGAATCGCTTGAACCCAGGAGGTGGAGGTTGCAGTGAGCCGAGATCACAGCACTGCACTCCAGCCTGGCAACAGAGGGAGACTCCATCTCAAAAAAAAAAAAGAAAGAAAAGAAAAAGAAAGAAAGAAAAAGAGGAAACTAAGGCCCAGAAGATTGAAATGAGTTTCTCAAAACTCCATGTTTCTGAGAGACTCCCTATTTACCAAATTCTCCAAACAGGACCTCAAATGCCTCACATAAAGTGCAGAGACCACATTTACAAATAAACAGTTCCATAAATTGCATGTCAGAGAGAGCTCTGCACACACCCATTTGATCTTGCTAAGCCTGGGACATTTTTAATTGCCCCTGTAAAAAAAAAAAAAAAAGTCATTGCACTTCCTACAGCCTTGACTTTGGAACTTTGATCAGAGCGATTTCGACATGTCAAAACCTCAGTTTAATTTTATGCTTCTTCCCAGCATTTCACTTCAGTCAGAACTTGGTGAGGCTGGGCGTGGTGGCTCACGCCTGTAATCCTAGCAATTTGGGAGGCAGACATGGGTGGATCACCTGAGGTTAGGAGTTTGAGACCAGTCTGGCCAACATGGCAAAACCCCGTTTCTACTAAAAATACAAAAATTAGCCGGGCGTGGTGGCAGGCGCTTGTGGTCCCAGCTACATGGGAGATGAGGCAGGAGAATCACTTGAACCCAGGAGGCGGAGGTTGCAGTGAGCTGAGATCGTGCCACTGCACTCCAGCCTGGGTGACAGAGCAAGACTCCATTTCAAAATAGTAATAATAATAATAATAATAATAATAATTAGTAAATCACCAGAAAGTGAAAAAAATAAATTTTATGTATTCTCCTTCTCTCCTGCAATGAAATCCATTCTGCTTTTCATGTTCCCTCACAGTTCTCATTCACCTGCACAAATCCTTGATTTTAGCACTATAAAAGAAATGTCATCATGAGCATCCGTCGGCCAGGACGTGGCACGAAGTCATAAAGAAACTGTAGAAACCAGCTGGGTGCAGCGGCTCACACCCGTAGTCCCAGCACTTCGGGAGGCCGAGGCAGGCAGATCACCTGAGGTCAGGAGTTTGAGACCAGCCTGGCCAACATGGTGAAACCTCGTCTCTGCTAAAAAAAAAAAAAAAAAACTCCAAAAATTAGCCAGATGTGGTGGCAGGTGCCTGTAATCCCAACTACTTGGGAGGCTGAGGCAGGGAAATTGCTTGAACCTGGGAGGCAGAGGTTGCAGTGAGCCGAGATTGAACCACTGCACTCCAGCCCGGGCGACAGAGCAAACAAGACTGTCTAAACAACGACAACAAAGAAACTTCACTTGGTCGTCAAGAAGGTGGATGACTTCTGTGATGAATTAGATAATCATTTCTGAATACTGGAAAATATGTCCTGATTCCTTTTTTTTTTTTAAGGGCCTAAGCCCATCTAATCAGACACTTCAAGGAAGAAGTCTTAGAAAGGTATATATATATATATATATATATATATATATTTTTTTTTTTTTTTTTTTTTTTTTAGACAGAGTCTCACTCTGTCGTCCAGGCTGGAGTGCAGTGGCCCGATCTTGGCTCACCGCAACCTCCGCCTCCCAGAATCAAGCGATTCTCCTGCCTCAGCCTCCCGAGTAGCTGGGATTCCAGGCATGTACCACCACGCTCAGCTAATTTTTGTATTTTTAGTAGAGACGGGGTTTCAACATATTGGCCAGGCTGGTTTGAACTCCTGACCTCATGATCCGCCCACCTGGGCCTCCCAAAGTGCTGGGAATACAAGTATGAGTCACTACACCTGGACCTTTTTTTTTTAAGACGGAGTTTCACTCTTGTTGCCCAGGCCAGAGTGCAATGGCGTGATCTCTGCTCACTGCAACCTCCGCCTCCTGGGTTCAAGCAATTCTCCCACCTCAGCCTCCCAAGTAGTTGGGATTACAGGCGCCTGACATCACTCCCAGCTAATTTTTCTACTTTTAGTAGAGACGAGGTTTCACCATGTTGACCAGGCTGGTCTTAAACTCCTGACCTCAGGTGAGCCTCCCACCTTGGCCTCCCAAGTTCTAGGATTACGGGGTGAGCCACCATTCCTTGCCATTTTTTTTTTTTTTTTGAGACAGAGTCTTGCTCTGTCCCAGACTGGAGTGCTGTGGCACAATCTTGGCTCATTGCAACCTCCACCTCCCAGGTTTAAGTGATTCTCCTGCCTCAGCCTCCCAAGTAGCTGGGATTACAGGCACCTGCCACCACACCCAGCTAAATTTTGGATTTTCAGTAGGGATGGCGTTTCACCATGTTGGCCAGGCTGATCTGGACACTCCTGACTTTGTGATCCACCCACCTTGGCCTCCCAAAGTGCTGGGATAACAGTCGTGAGCCACTACTCCTGCCCTAATTTTTAATAATAGCTATTAATATTAACCAGCGTTTCTCAAAATTCCCAAAACTTGAACAACTGGCCCTTGGCCACCAGAAGGAGCTGCCTTCTGCACAGCACTGCTAAGCTTCTCCTTGAACCCTGTACCCCAGGATGTTAAGTTAATCAGTTGCAGCTCTGGAAGAAGGCTCAGATTGGTTTCTGGAGTTCTACCCCGGGAGCTCAGCCACAGGCTAAGAGCAAGAGAGGTTCCATCAGGGACTCACTGGCATAGGATGAGAACATCCTGTGATCCAAGGGGCCAGGCTTTGAGCCAGGCGTGTTTGCCCCAAACCCTGCAGGTTGCACCCTGCCACCCTGCCACGACGTCCCCAAAGCAGCCTGATTTGCTTGATCACATCTGTGCTCATCAAATACCTCCTGTGTGTCAGGCTCTGTGCTGGCAGCCAGGGACGCCAAGATGGATGAGTTCCCGGTGTTCCAGGAACTCACAGAGTTCACGAAATTCAATTAACCATGTGTTCATATCCCTAAACATTATAAGGCATAGTTTTTCTTTTCTATAATTTATGTTTAATCCTTTTCAAATAGTGGTAAAAGCCGGGCGCAGTGGCTCACACCTGTAATCTCAGCACTTTGGGAGGCCGAGGTGGGCAGATCACGAGGTCAGGAGTTCGAGACCAGCTGGAACAACATGGTGAAACCCCCATCTCTACTAAAAATACAAATATTAGCCGGGCATGGTGGTGCGTGCCTGTAGTCCCAGCTACTCGGGAGGCTGAGGCAGGAGAATCGCTTGAACCTGGGAGGCGGAGGTTGCAATGAGCTGAGATTTCACCACTGCACTCCAACCTGGGCGACTAAATAAATAAATAAAAATAAATACATAAATAGTGGTAAATGCATGTATATCATAAAATTTACCATCTTAAGCTCTTTTTTTTTTTTTTGAGATAGGGTTTTGCTCTCCCACTCAGGCTGGAGTACAGTGGCGTAATTACAGCTCTCTGTAGCCTCGACCTCCTAAGCTTAAGCGATCCTCCTGCCTCAGCCTCCTGAGTAGCTTGAATGACAGGCACACACTGTCACATTCAGCTAATTTTTGTATTTTTTTGTAGAGATGGGGTTTTGTCATGTTGCCCAGGCTGCGCTGCAACTTCTGAGCTCAACTGATCTGCCCTGGCCTCCCAAAATGTTGGGATTACAGGCGTGAGCCACTGTGCCCAGCCAAATTTTGTTGTTTCTGTTTTTGACACAGTTTTGCTCTTGTCACCCAGGCTGGAGTCTCAGCCTCCTGAGTAGCTGGGATTACAGTCGCCTGCCACCATGCCTGGCTAATTTTTTTTTTTTTTTTAGTAGAGACGGGGGTTTCACCATGTTGGCCAGGCTGGTCACGAACTTCTGACCTTAGGTGATCCAGCTGCCTTGGCCTTCCAAAGTGCTAGAATTACAGGTGTAAACCACCACACACAGCCTTTTTCTTTTGTGTTTTTTTTTTTTGAGGAGGGGTCTCACTATGTTGCCTAGGTCTGCCTGGAACCCCTGGGCTCAAATAATCCTCCATCCTCAGCCTTCTGAGTAGCTGAGACTAAGATTCTTTCATGCTGTTGTCATTCAGGAATTTTCTGCTGTATCATACTTCTCTGTGGATCTGCATTAGGACGTATTTTTCCATTCTCCCATCAAGGGACCCTGTGTACTTCCCAAATTTTTGCCATTGAGAACATTATTGTGTGAGTCTCCTGTGTGCACAAAGGCAAGAGTTTCCCTAAGTCATATGCCCATGATTAGAATTGCTGAATCACTGGCTGTGTGCAGTGGTTCAGGCCTGTAATCCCAGCACTTTGGGAGGTCGAATCGGGCGGATCACCTGAGGTCAGGAGTTCGAGACCAGCCTGACCAACATGGTGAAACCCCCGTCTCTACTAAAAAAAAAAAAAAAATTAGCCAGGCATGGTGGCAGGCGGCTGTAATCCCAGCTACTCAGGAGGGTGAGGCAGGAGAATCACTTGAACCCGGTAAGCGGAGGTTGCAGTGAGCCCAGATCGTGCCACTACACTCCAGCCTGGGGGACAAGAAGACTTTGTCTCAAAAAAAAAAAAAAATTGCTGAGTCACAGGGTGCTCATGATAGGGTTAAATTACTTTCCAAAGGGGGTCGGTTCAGCCGTTCTTTCAGTTAATCCACTGCACAGGTGAGAGAGATAAAGTCGACAGGACATCGCTGGTTGGAAGCAACGTACGCGTGTGATATTAATACCAGCATATGCCTCTACAAGATAAATGTCACCTTGGATTGAATCTATCAAGAAAGCTATTAGAAATTTCTTTCCTGGGAGGAGCAATTTAGGAGACACCCACGTCTCTTAGACCAAGGGACAGAGGTACTCAGAAAACGTGTTATTGGAAGCAATGATAAGTGAAAATATATCACAAGAGAGGCCACAGGGCAAGCTGTGCTGGGGAGGGGTGAGGCTGGACTGTAACCGCAGCAATTAAAGCTCCTATTGGCCGCGTGCGGTGGCTCACACCTGTAATCCCAGCACTTCGGGAGGCTGAAGCAGGCGGATCGTGAGGTCAGGAGTTTGAGACCAGCCTGACCAACATAATGAAGTCCCCATCTCTACTAAAAACACAAAAATGAGCCAGGCATGGTGGCGGGTGCCTGTAATCCTAGTTCCTCCGAAGGCTGAGGCAAGAGAATTGCTTGAACCTGGGAGGCGGAGGTTGCAGTGAGCCGAGATTGTGCCACTGCACTCCAGCCTGGGCAACAGACTGAGACTCCATCTCCAAGAAAAAAAAAAAGCTCCTGTTTTATCATAAGTGCTGAGAATGGTTGCCTTATAATAAGGCAATCTGCCTCCTTGAGGACAAGAACACCCAGTTCGTTTCTTCAAGTAGCACATATATATCCAGCATCTATTATATCCAAAGAGGTAAAGTGGAAGACAAGGAGACACATCCAACATCTTCACCCTCAAAAAGTTCATAACAGGCTGCGCTTGGTGGCTCACACTTGTAATCCCAGCACTTTGGGAGGCTGAGGTGGGAGGATCGCTTGAGATCGTGGGTTTGAGACTGGCCTGGGTAAGATTTTTCTCCAAAAAATAAAAAGTTAGCTGGGCATGGTAGTATGCACCTGTAGTCCCAGGTACTTGGGAGGCTGAGGCAGGAGGATCACCTGATCCCAGGACATAGAGGCTGCAGTGAGTGGTGATTACGCCGCTGCACTCCAGCCTGGGTAACTGAGTGAGACCGTCTCCAAAAAAAAGAAGAAGAATTCCTTAACTGTTCTATGTCAAGAGCAATGCCCACAATACATACAATGAGATATCATCTTGCAAGGAACGTGAACAAATTTCCGTGACATGAACAATATGAATTAATCTCAAAAATATTATCCTAGGTCCTGGTGTAGTAGCTCACACCTGTAATCCCAGCACTTTGGGTCGTTTGAGCCCAGGAATTCGAGACCAGCCTGGGCAACATGATGAGACACCATCTCCACAAAAAATACAAAAGTTAGTTGGGCGTGGTGGGGCGAGCCTGTAGTCCCAGCTACTCTGGAGGCTGATATGGGAGGATGGCTTGAGGCCAGGAAGTCGAGGCCGTAGTGAGCTGAGATCACACCACTGCATTCCAGTCTGTGTAATAAAGTAAAACCCTGTCTAAAACAATAAAAAAAACAAAAACAAAACATTGTCCTAAGCATAATGAGCTGACACCAGAGTGCATGAGTGCAGTTCCATTTACATGAAACTCTTGAACAGGCAAAAACGAATCTATGGGGATAGAATGCAGAATCTAGCAGTGGACTTCAGCTGGCTAATAGCAACTCATAAGCATCTTTTGATACCATTGTCAACTTCTTTTCTTTTTTTTTTCCTTTTTTTTTGGAGACAGAGTCTCCCTCTGTCACCCAGGCAGGAGTGCAGTGGCAGAGTATCGGCTCACTGCAACCTCCACCTCCTGGGTTCAAGCAATTCCCCTGCCTCAGTCTCTCTAGTAGCTGTGACTACAGGCGCCCGCCATCATGACTGGCTAATTTTTGTATTTTTAGTAGAGATGGGATTTCACCATGTTGGCCAGGCTGGACTCAAACTCCTGATCTCAAGCGATCATCCTGCTCCTGGGATTGCAGGTGTGTGCCACCCTCCCAGCCTCTCCTTATTTTAATGGCTCATCGTTAAACATTTACCAGCTCACCACTGCTGGGTGTAGAGGAAGAGAATGAACTGAAAAGGCAGTGAACAAACTTTCTGGAGTGAGGGGAAGGGTTACATGGGTGTACAGATTTGTAATAGTTCAGGAAGTTGAACACTGGAGAATTATACATTAATGGCTGAGCACAGTGGCTCACGGCTGTAGTCCCAGCACTCTGGGAGGCTGAGACAGGAGGATCACGTGAGCCTAAGAGCTTGAGACCAGCCTGGGTAACATGGGGAAACCCTGTCTCGACAAAAAAATACAAAAATTAGCCAGGCATGGTGGTGCATATTTGTGGCCAGGGACACTAGAGAGGCTGAGGTGGGAGGATCCCTTGAGCCTTAGGAGGTCGAGGCTACAGTGAGCTTTGATCGTGCCACTGAACTCCAGCCTGGGGCCTGGGTGACTGAGTGAAAACTTCTCTCAAAAAAAAAAAAAAAAAAAAAACGGCCAGGAACAGTGGCTCACACCTGTAATCCCAGCACTTTGGGAGGCCAAGGCAGGTGGATCACCTGAGGTCAGGAGTTTGAGACCAGCCTTACCAATATGGAGAAACTCTCATCTCTACTAAAAATACAAAACATTAGCCGGTGTGGTGGCACATGCCTGTAATCCCAGCTACTTGGAAGGCTGAGGCAGGAGAATTGCTTGAACCTGGGAGGTAGAGGTTGCAGTGAGCTGAGATCACGCCACTGCACTCCAGCCTGGGCCACAAGAACGAAACTCCATCTCAAACAAACAAACAAACAAAAAAAGGGTAAAATAGGATAAAATGGGAAAACGATTGCTGGGCAGAACGGAAGGAACATGGAAACGGCCATGTCTCTGAAAGGGTTTGTGCTTATTTGAGGCAAGATGAGCATCCATCTGAATTGCGGGAGCCAATGAAGAGTAAAACCGAAAAACCCAGATTGTAGAAATCCAGGAGCAGCTTTCTCTAGGAGCAGTGTTTTGGTGGTGGTGGTTTTCTTTTCAAATGGAGTCTCACTCTGTCACCCAGGCTGGAGCGCAATGGTGCAATCTTGGCTCACCGCAACACCTGCCTCCCGGGTTCAAGCACTTCTGCCTCAGCCTCCTGAGTAGCTGGGAATACAGGTATGCACCACCACACCTGGCTAATTTTTTGGATTTTAGTAAATACAGAGTTTCGCTGTGTTGCCCAGGTTGGTCTCCAACTCCTGACCGCGTTATCCGCCCGCCTCAGCCTCCCAAAGTGCTGGGATTACAGGTGTGAGCCACTGCACCCAGCCCAAATTAAGCAAATTTTTAATGAGTTACACCACCAGGTAAATAAAATGACCTACCTTCCTTCCTTCCTCCCTTCCTTTCTTTCTTTCTTTTTTGAGGTGGAGTCTCCCTCTGTCACCCAGGCTGGAGTGCGATCTCGGATCACTGCAACCTATGCCTCCCAGTTTCAAGTGATTCTTCTGCCTCAGCCTTCCAAGTAGCTGGAACTACAGACACACATCACCATATAGAGATGGGGTGTCATCATATCGGCCAGGCTGGTCTCAAATTCCTGACCTCATGATCTGCCTGCCTCGGCCTCCCAAAGTGCTGGGATTACAGGCATGAGCCACCACACTTGACCATAAAACGACCTTTCTTTTAATAAAGTATTATGGCTATTGTAGCAAGCAGTAAGGAGGGGCTTCAAAAAGTTCAACATAGAATTACCACATAATCCAGCAATGCCTCCTCAGAACATACACCCCAAAGAAATGAAAGCAAGGACTGAAACAGATACTCACACACTTGTGTCCACAGCAGCACGATTCACAATGGCCAGAAGACGGAAGCCACCCAAATGTCTAGTGGCAGACAAATGGGTATGCAAAATACAGTCCATCCACACAGCAGAATATTACTCAGCCTTAAAAAGGAGGGAAATTCTGGCCAGGTGCGGTGGCTCATGCCTGTAATCCCAGCACTTTGGAAGGCTGAGGTGGGTGCATCGCCTGAGGTCAGGAGTTCAAGACCAGCCTCACCAACATGTAGAAACCCTGTCTCTACTAAAAAGACAAAATTAGCGGGCGTGATGGCACATGCCTGTAATCCCGGTTACTTGGGAGACTGAGGCAGGAGAATCTCTTGAACCCAGGAGGTGGAGGTTGAGGTAAGCGGTTGCACTCCAGCCTGGGCAACAAGAGGACAAGAACGAAACCCCATCACAAATTTTTTAAAAAAAGGAGAAAAATTCTTTTTTTTTTTTAACTGCTCCTTTTTGGAGCAGGGCTACCCGATTGGAAGTATGCCCAGTGTAGTGAAGTTGGGAAATTCTAACACAGGCTACGACGTGTATGCACCTTGGGGACGTCTCCCTCAGTGAAATATACCAGACACAAAAGGACAAAACCTGTGTGATCCCACTCATATGAGGTCCCTGGAATCATCAGATTCACAGGAAGCAGGATGGTGGGCGCCAGGAACTGGGGAGGATAGGGAGTGAGGTTTCATAGGGAAAGTGTTTCAGTTTGGGAAGATGAGAAATTTCTGGCGGTGGTGGTGGTGGTGGGGGGGTGTGGAGGTGATGGCAGTGATTGCACAATCATGTGTACGTGCTAAATACCGCTGAGCTGTGCATTTAAAAAATGGTTAAATGGCAGGTTTTATGTTATGTGTATTTTATTTATTTATTTATTTTTGAGACACAGTCTTGCTCCGTCGTCAGGCGCCAGGGAAGTGCAGTGGGGCGATCTCGGCTGACTGCAACCTCCACCTCCCGGGATCAAGCAATTCTCCTGCCTCAGCCTCCCCTCCCCCCCGCGAGTAGCTGGGACTACAGGCGCACACGCCACCACGCCCAGCTAATTTTTTTTTTTATTTTTAGTAGAGACGGGGTTTCACCATGTTGGCCAGAATGGTCTCGATCTCTTGACCTCGTGATCCGCCCTCCTCGGCCTCCCAAAGTGCTGGGATTACAGGCTTGAGCCACCGCGCCCGGCCTATGTGTATTTTATAGTAAAAATGTTTTAACATGTGCATAATATATATCATTTTATTTTATTTGTCAATTAAATTTTTAAAAACGTGTTAGAGCGGCCTTGCTCTGATGCAGGAGGGGGAGTAATTGACACTCTAAGGCGGTGGGCGCTGGGGGCGAGTGTCCACGCTCTCCACAAAGATTAAATGGACTCTGGGTGTGTCTTACCCACCGTTCTGGGGTCCTACGGATTCTCTCAGTTCCAGCCCGTGGACATCGTAGGCGCTCAGTGGTCTGGCTACTCCCTGCCCACCTGTGCACGCCCATTCCCCCTCCCTCAACCCTCCGTCTCCTCCCCTGCGCACGCGCACCCGCGCCGTGGGAAGGCAAGCGAATGCGCATGCTCCGAGCCTCGCCTCGCGTCGGTGTCCGCCCCTTTCCCCTCCGAAAGGCGGCCTTGGGGTTCTGCGCAGGTGCAGCAGTTAGGGGGCGGGTCCATCGCGGCTCCCGAGCCCACTATCGCGAGAGGCCGGTCCGCGATCTTGTGGCCGCCCCTCCCCGCCCCCGGCCTCTCGAACTCTGGCTTCGGCGTCAGCCTAGATCGGGCCTCGGCGGCGGCGACTCCATCGTCTCAGCCCCGACGCCCTTCGGCTATCCTCGGCCCCGTCCCGCAGCATCGGCCGCCCGATCCCCGCCCGTCCGATCCCGGCCCGCCCCCTATGGGCCCCGGCTAGAGGCACCGCCGCCGCCGGCCCGCGGAGCCCCGATGCTGGCCCGGAGGAAGCCGGTGCTGCCGGCGCTCACCATCAACCCTGCCATCGCCGAGGGCCCGTCTCCCACCAGCGAGGGCGCCTCCGAGTGAGTGGGCAGCGATCGGCCGGGGGATCGGGGTGCACGGGGCAGGGGGCCCTCGGGGGAGCACGGGGCGAGGGGTGCAGGGGGCAGGGGCGTTCTTGGGATCGGCCGGGGAATCGGGGTGCACGAGACAGGAAGCCATGGGGGAAGGACAGGGCGAGGGGTGCAGGGGGTTCGCAAGGGGTGCACAGGGCAGGGGGAGAACAGGGCGAGGGGTGCAGGGGGCAGGGGGTTCTCGAAGGGAGGACAGGGCTAGGAGTGCAGGGACCCCTCGAAAGAGGATGGGGCGAGAGGTGCAAGGAGCCCTCGGAGGAGGACGGGGCGAGGGGTACACGGCGCAGGGGGGGTCCTCGGGGAAGACTGGGCGAAGGGTGCACGGGGCAGGGGGGTTCTGGGCCAGTGATGGGACTTTGAGCAGTGAGATTGGGCGGGGGAAGGTCCTTGTGGTGGAAAAGATGGGGTGTGGGGCTCCTGATGAGTGAAATTGGGATGAGGGAAGTCTCTGAGTAGTGAAGTTGGTGTGAAGGATGGGATCAAGGGCCCCTGAGCGGTGCGATTGGGTGACGGAGGTCCCTGCAGTGCAGAAGATGGGGCGTGGAGCTTTTGAAAAGTGAGATTGGGATGAGGGGAGTCCCTCAGGAGGAAAATCAGAGTGAGGGGTGTCCCTAAGAGGCGAGAACAGGATGAGGGTCCCTGAGCAGTGAGATCGGGTTAAGGGGTGTCTCTAAGAGAGAAGAGTGTGGGGTCCCTGAGTAGTGAAATGGGGGTGAAGGGTTCCTAAGAGGAAAGAGCAGAGGGGTGCCTTAGTCATGAGATGAGGGTGAGGGGAGCCCCTGTGTAGGGAAATCGGGGTGCAAGGTGTTCCTGAGAGGGGAGGATGGGGTGAGGGTCCTTGAGGAGTGACATCGGAGGGGAGGTCAGGCAGCCCTTGAGGAGGGAATTTGGGCAAGCGGGCTCCAGAGGAGAGCGGGTGGGTGAGGGTTCCCCGAGTGATGAGACTGAGATGAGGTAGGGGTCCTGGGTAGAAGAAGATGGGGTGAGGGCCCCTCAGTAATGAGGTTGAGCCAAGGGAGGTCCCTCTGGGAAAAGACAGGGCGTGGAGTCTCTGAGTAGCAGAACAGTGATGGGTCGTTGAGTAGTGAAATGGGGATGAAGGGAGGGAATGGGTGAGTGGTCCCTGAACAGTGAAATCTGGGAGATGGGGGGGCGGGTCCCTGAGTAATGAGATCGGAGTGAGGGGAGATCCCTTGGGGAGAAGATGGGGTTTGGAGTCCCTAAGTAATGAGATCAGGCCAAGGAGATGTCCTTGCAGAGAGAAGATGGGGTGCAGGGGCCCTGAGTTGTGAGATGGGGTTGAGGGGTTCCCTGGGAGGAGAGGATGGTGTGGGTACCTGTAGGGGAGAGGATGGGCGAGTGGTGTCCTACGTAGTGAAATGATAGTGAATTGAGTCCCTGTGGGGGAGAGGTGGGGTGAAGGGGTCCCTATGGGGGAAAGACAGGGTGGGAGGGTCCCTGAGCCACGAGTCAAGAGTGTTGCACCTGGGGAGGACAGGCTAAGAGGTCTTAGGTGGCGGGGAGCGGTCCTACTGGGGGATGAGTCCCTGAGTGATGAGGTCGGGGTGGGATGAGAAGGGCACCTAGGGAGCCAGGGTGGTGTGTGGGGGGGTCCCCCAGGGGAGAGGACGGGCTGAGGAGGTCCACAGAGAACCAGGAAAAGGAAAGAGAGGGGAGGATGGGGGGCTCCCACGGGGGTCAGGGTCACGATATGGGGGAGTCCTAGGGGGTGAGAACGGAGTGGGGGACCCTAGAAGGGTCAGAATGGAGGGGCTTTATGGGGATCAGGGCAGGAGTTCTGGGGCATTTCAGGACAAGGGGGGTCCTAGGGGAGTCAGGACATGGGGGCTTTAGTGGAGTGAGGATAGGAGTTCTAGGGGGTTCAGGATGTGGGGTTTTCTGTGAGGGAGTCTAGTGGGGTCAGGATGGGGGTTCTGGGGATCATGTGGGGGTCCTCGGGGGTCATGTTGAGGGGATTCTTGGGGGGTCAGGACAGGGAGTCCCAGGGGAGTCAGGATGGCCATCTCTGAGAGGGCATCTCCTGCTTGTGGCAGTGTCCGGTGTGTGGAGTCCCCAAAGCTGGAAGCATGGTGAGGGGATAGAGAAGGGGGAGTGTGAGGATTAGGAGGTGCAGGGGTGACGGGCCCCTGCTGACCCCTGAAAGCAGAGGTGGAAATTCTAAAGCGAGCGGACTGGAAAACCTCATGAGGGGCTGACCCAGTGCGGAAGCTTTGAGGAGGTGGAGGGCGACCGGAGGCCTGGGTGAAGGAGTCTGAGAAAGAGGCACGCTGGGGTGGGGGGGTGGGTGCGGTAGCAGAATCGCACTGCTCCAGGATGAGGGAGGGGACTGGGTATTGGAGGCACACGCTTGTGGGGTCACGCCAGGGTGACCTCTGCACTCCAGTTCTGCACACTGGGGTGGAACAATCCCTGGGGTCCTTGGCCAGGGTCTGGGTGCCGTGCCTGTGCTGTGACCCCACGAGAACCTGGTGTTGGGAACTGTGGCGTGTCTGGTGGCTTCACCTGCTCAGGGGCCGGCCCTCTGTGGCCCAGATGAAGAAGACCCTTGATGCCATTGTGTGCAAGTCAACACGGTCACAGCTAGACACAGGAACCTGCTCTTCATTCTGCACACAGAACTCACCCAGCCCACTCTCTTCCACGAGGGGTTTGATTTCCATCCCTTAAAGGATCCCCCAAGCGAGGAAGCCAGCTGTGGGGACCCCAAGGTTTTGTTTTATTTAATAACCACAGTTGAGTTGCCACTAAGTTTAATCTGGATTAGTCAGCTGAGTCCAGAACACATTTTCGATGCTCTGAGCAGCACTTGACACCTTCCAAGTCTCCCGTTAGAAGCACTCATCCATGGCCGGGCGCGGTGGCTCATGCCTATCATCCCAGCACTTTGGGAGGCCAAGGTGGGTGGACCACTTGAGGCCAGAAGTTCAAGACCAGCCTGGCCAACATGGTAAAACCCTGTCTCTACTAAAAGGGCTAAAAAAAAATCAGCTGGACGTGGTGGTGCACACCTGTAATCCCAGCTACTCCTGTGAGTCCCCCCACCCCTGAGTCCATTCCCTGCTGCCTGGACCTCCGGGGGTGATGGTGAGAATGGAATGAGTTGGCATTGTGCAGCCCAGGAAGCGGTGCCCAGGACCCTGCCTTCCAGCAAGCTCTTTGCAGCACCAGCTCTGGCGCTGTCACCTCGTTTCTGGCCTGTGGGCCCCGTGGCTCACGCTACTTCCAGCTATAGGTGAATAGTGGTCGAACACGGGGACTGGAAATTTCCAGATGCAATCAGCAGTCCACCTCTTCTTCATTCCCTGCTTCAGTCCCCTCTGTGGCTGTCTGCCCTGGCTTTAGGTCCTTCCAGAATTGGGACCGCTGGAGATGGCCTGTTCTTCCAGAGAGATGTTTAGAGCTGCACTGACTGGTTCAGTAGCCCTTGGCTGCAGACAGCACTAAAAATGAAAATGGCCCAAATCCACAGGAGCACAGGCGCCATGTTGCCATTGTAGATTTCAAAGGCGAAGGAAATCTGTGAAGCATTCATTCATTTTTCATATTGGTTGTATGTTGAAAATGGTAACATTTTTGATGGGTTACGTCACATGTGTTATTAAAATTAATTTCAGCCAGGTGCAGTGGCTCACGCCTGTAATCCCGGCACTTTGGGAGGCCGAGGTGGGCAGATCGCTTGAGCCTAGGAGTTCAAGAACAGCCTGACCAACATACCTCACCTCTACTAAGAATACAAAAATTAACCAGGTGGGGTGGCGGGCATTTGTAATTCCAGCTACTCGGGAGGCTGAGGCAGGAGAATCGCTTGAACCTGGGAGGCAGAAGTTGCAGTGAGCCAAGATCACACCACCGTATTCCAGCCTGGGCGATGGAGTGAGACTCTGTTTCAAAAATTATAATAATTAATTAATTAATTAAAAATAGCCAGACATGATGGCTCACACCTGTGATCCTACCTACTAGGAAGGCTGAGGTGGGAGGATCAGTACTGGATGGGAGTTGGAGGCTGCAGCGAGCTCTGATCGGGCCACTGCACCCCAGCCTGAGAGACAGAGCAAGACTCCGTCTCTAAGTAAATAAACACATGAAACCAGTTCACCTGTTCTGTTTAAACGTGGGTACCGCATGTCATTTCGTACGCATGGCTTCCGTTCCATTTCTTTTGCCCGGCGCTGGGTTCATGTGTGCACTGAACTCAATTATCTATCACAGAGAAGTTGTTACTCCAGGATCTGGTTCCAAGTCAAGGCATTTGTGAAAATAGCTTACTGTTGAAATTTCCGTGGAAAATTCCTTGAATCACCCAATAAAGTGCAATGTACATGCTTGTTTAAATTTTTAAAAAATGTTTATTGTTTAGAGACAGGGTCTTGCTGTGTCGCCGAGGCTAGAGTGCATTGTCATGATCATGGCTCGCTGCAGCCTCCACCTCCTGGGTTCAAGTGATCCTCCCACCCCAGCTTCCTGAGTAACTGCAACTACACACATGTGCCACCATCCTCGGCTAGAAGGTCTGGCTTTGTTGCCCAGGCTGGTCATGCTTTTTTTTTTTTTTTGAGACAGCATATTCCTCTGCTGCCCAGGCTGGAGTGCAATGGCGAGATCTCAGTTCATTGCAGCCTCTGCCTCCCGGGTTCGAGCAGTTCTCATCTCAGCCTTCCGAGTAGCTGGGACTGCAAACATGCACCACCGTGCCCACCTGATGCAGCTTTTGCGCCTCGCCTTCTGCCTTCCTTCTTGGTTCTCATTCTGTGTTCTGAGGCCGCTCAGAACACTTGTTCCTCTATTTCCTGAAAAGACAGGTGTCCTGGTCCAGGCTCCATTAGACCCATCCTGGTTTCCTCGTCTCTTCCCGAGGTGGTCTGGAGCTTGTGCGTTAGGAAGGAAGCCTCCTGTGCGATGGCTCACACCTGTAATCCCAGCACTTTGAGAGGCCGAGGAAGGCAGATCACTTAAGGTCAGGAGTTCGAGACTAGCCTGACCAACATGGTGAAACCCCCGTCTCTACTAAAAATACAAAAACTAGCTGGGCGTGGTGGCATGCGCCTGTAATCTCAGCCACTTGGGAGGCTGAGGCAGGAGAATCGCTTGAACTCAGGAAGCAAAGGTTGTGGTGAGCTGAGATTGAGATTGTGCCATCGCACTCCAGCCTGGGTGACAGAGGGAGACTCCATCTCAAAAAAAAGAAAAGAAAAAGACGGAGTCCTCCTGGGTCCTCTGAGCTGCAGCTTGTCCTCAAGGTCCTAAGTTCCGCTGGACTTGGTAGACCAAGGATCGAGGCGGCGTCCTTAGTTCCTGGGGAGCTGCCCTGGATTCTGGTCATTAGTGTGTCTGCTGGGGGCACACAGCATGGATCCCTCTTTCCTTCTACACCATAAACCCTTCAAGTGCAGGAATCCAGTCTGTGTCCTCCTGGGGGCCGGTGCGCCACGGCCACGCGGTAAACACGGCCAGGTGGAGTCGTCCTTGGATGCTAACCCCTGCCCTGGGGGTCTCTGCAGGGCAAACCTGGTGGACCTGCAGAAGAAGCTAGAGGAGCTGGAACTTGATGAGCAGCAGAAGAAGCGGCTGGAAGCCTTCCTCACCCAGAAAGCCAAGGTCGGCGAACTCAAAGACGATGACTTTGAAAGGATCTCGGAGCTGGGCGCGGGCAACGGCGGGGTGGTCACCAAAGTTCAGCACAGACCCTCGGGCCTTATCATGGCCAGGAAGGTGAGCGCTGTGGGGTGGGGAAGGTGCCCCTGGAAACAGGAGGGAGGCTAGAAAGGCAGCTGGGTCTCTGCATTCTGACTGGCTCCGGGTTCCATCCCTCATCCCCACCAGGGACTCTAGGTCCTGAGAAAGAGCCCAGCTTCTGGGCAGATCGGAGCGGTGCTGGCCACACCAGCCACACACAGCTGTGCCCTCTGGTGACTGCCTTCTGCCCTGGAGGGCGCTTAAAATCCACATTCCCAAAAAGTTAGCAAGTGGGGATTTCGGGAATATGAGTGTGTTAGGGTTCGCCAGAGAAGCAAGCGAGGAAGCGTATGTGCGTGTTTGCATCTGTGCGTGCAGCGGGGGTGACATGAGATGATCAGGCCCTGTTTTTGCTCTGCCTTCTGTATGTTTTTGAGATGGAGTCTCGCTCTGTTGCCCAGGCTGGTGTACAGTGGCACCATCTTGGCTCACTGCAACCCCTGCCTTCCAGGTTCAAGCGATTCTCTTACCTCAGGCTCTCAAGTAGCTGGGATTACAGGCACACACCACCATGCCCAGCTAAATTTTTTGTATTTTTAGTAGAGACGGGATTCACCGTGTTGGCCAGGCTGGTCTCGAACTCCTGACCTCAAGTGATCCTCTCGCCTCAGCCTCCCAAAGTGCTGGGATTACAAGTGTGAGCCACCGCGCCTGGGCAGGCTTTTCCCTGCGGGACTTCAGCTGATTGGCTGAGACTCACCCACACTGGGGTGGAGTAATCTGCTTTGCTCCGAGTCTGCCGATTTAAAGGTTAATCACATCTTAAAAACATACCTTCCCAACACCCTCTAGACTGGTGTTTGACTACCGGGCACCGTAGTCTCACCAAGGAGACACATAAAGCTGGCTGTCACCCCACACTGTCAGAATCTGCAGTCTCTGGTGCTGGTGGCCCCCAAGCTCAGTCATCCTGGCTTCTGGGCCATGATGCAGCCTCTCTGCTGTATGTTTGAGAATAGCACCCATGGGATAAGGGAGGATGTGACCACCTGGGGATAGTGACTCTTAAACACATAAGCGGAGGACTTCGTGTCAACAGGGTGTTCAGCTCCTCACCTGTGTTCTCCCAGACGTAGAACACTGCCTTTTCCTGGAAGCCCACCATCCTGTAGTTTCCCAAGCTGGGAGAACCTAGCTGCCCCCAGTACAGTGGGTCCCTGAGGGTCCCAGCATCGCTTGAGGGCCCTGCCATCTTCGGCAGCAGCGGCTCAGCTCCTGCGGGGATTTAGCTGTGCAGCTCTGTCTTCTCGCATCTAGAGCACCGCCCTCCCTCCCTCCCGAAGTCTGCAGCCGTGGACCTGCTATTTCTGTCCCTGGACTGCAGGCAGCCGCTTCCAAACCAGAGCAGCCCTGGAAAGCTCAGGTCCGCCTCCGCCCAAAGCACCGGGAGGAAAAAGGCAAGCGTGTGCTTCACACGGCCACAGAGGGGCCTTGAGACAGCGTGCCGGTCCCCGTGTGTGCCAGGGACCCTCAGGCTTCTCAGGGAGCCCCCGGTGGTCCCTGATGGGCTGGGCAGTGGACATGAACCCAGTACCCGCTGCAGCAGCAGCTCCTGCTCCCGCTGACAGGCACAGGGGCGGCCGGGCCTACCGGCAGCTTTACCGTAGCCGGAAAAGGGCCATCTGGGCCTTTAACCCCGAGGGCAGGTGTGGCTGGGCAGGTTCTGTGGTTTGGTGGGTAGTGATGTCCCAGCATCAGGGTTTCCGTACTGTCCTTCCATCACGAAAGATGTCAGTCACCTTCGGAGAGGCGGGGAAAGGGCACACGGGACTCGGTGCTATTTTTGCAACTTCCTGTGCTTCTGTAACTCTTTCAAAATTAGGTTTTCTTTAAAGTGCCCAAAAACTCGGGGGCGGGAGAGGATGCATTGAGCACGAGGGCGCAGCATCTCTGGCTGGGATTGCAGGTGGGGCTGCAAGGGTTCCTTTCTTTGCATTTTATTTATTATTTGTATTTTTAATTAATTATTTATTTATTTTTGAGACAGAGTCTCACTCTCACCCAGGCTGGAGTGCAGTGGTGCGATGTCTGCTCACTGCAATCTCCGCCTCCTGGGTTCAAGAGATTCTCCTGCCTCAGCCTCCTGAGTAGCTGGGATTACAGGCACGTGCCACCAAGCCTGGCTAGTTTTTTTTTTTTTTTGAGACGGAATTTCGCTCTTGTTACCCAGGCTGGAGTGCAATGGCGTGATCTTGGCTCACCGCAACCTCCACCTCCTAGGTTCAGGCAATTCTCCTGCCTCAGCCTCCTGAGTAGCTGGGATTACAGGCACGCGCCACCATGCCCAGCTAATTTTTTTGTATTTTTAGTAGAGACGGGGTTTCACCTTGTTGACCAGGATAGTCTCGATATCTTGACCTCGTGATCCACCCACCTCGGCCTCCCAAAGTGCTGGGATTACAGGCGTGAGCCACTGCGCCCGGCCCTAGTTTTGTATTTTTAGTAGAGACAGGATCTCTCCACGTTGGACAGGCCGTTGCCATTGCACTCTAACCTGGGCGACGAAGCAAGACTCCATCTCAAAAAAGGAAAGACAGTGTTTTTTAATCCTTCATCCACTGTGCAGGGTGGAATTCTGAAGTTCTGCAGAGGACGGTGTGAGTTCCACACAGAGTTGGTACAGACTTATCTGCAAACAGACGACCTTATCAGATCTCCACACGCAGCTTCTCGGAGGCCTGCATGCACCTGCTCTGGGGCCAGCGGCACTGGTCCCTTTGGTTGGCAGGGGTTGTCCCAGCCTGTGTGATGTGCTCCAGGAGGGCAAGGGACCCATTTGAAGGCCTGAGGAAGCCAGTGTCGGTTTGTTTGCCTTTTCTTGTTTTGAGACAGGGTCTCACTCTGTCGCACCGGCTGGAGTGCAGTGGCATGATCGCTCACTGCATCCTCTGCCTCCCAGGTTCAAGTGATTCTCGTGTCTCAGCCTCCTGAGTGGCTGGGACTACAGTTGAGCACCACCATGCCCGGCTAATTTTTGTATTTTCAGTAGAGACAGGATTTTACCATGTTGGCCAGGCTGGTCTCGAACTCCTAGCCTCAAGGAATCCGCCCATCTGGGCCTCCGAGAGTGCTGGGATTACAGACGTGAGCCACCGTGCCTGGCCCAGCTTCAGTATTTCAGGTCATGCTTGCTTTTAAATGCCTTCTTGGCTTGACCATGGCCTCTGACCCCTCTCTGCTGGAGCAGCGTCCCTGCGTTACCTGGGCCAGGGGAGACGCTGGAGAACCTCGCACTTATGCATCTGCGGCTTCTTTGAATTCCCCGTACTCCTAGCAGGGGTGGGTTTGTTTGGCCTTCCATCTGAGTTCCTCCACTCCGCCATAGCTTACTTCCAGGATGGCGGTCACATGGCCTGCCCAAGGCCACCTCACTGTACCAGCTGCTGTCTCACAGGTGACTACCTGAGTCCAAGCCGATGCCAACACCTTGACACGTGTTCTCATTAAAATCGAGCAGCAGCCTCATTTTACAGTTGAAAAAAACCGAGACTGAGTGAGGTCAGTGCCTGAGTTGGATTTGAACCCTTGGATCTGCCCTGACTCAGGAGCAGCCAATTTTTTTTCTTTTTTTTTTTGAGATGGAGTCTTGCTCTGTCACCTAGGATGGAGTGCAGTGGCATGATCTTGGCTGCAACCTCCGCCTCCCAGGTTCAAGCAGTTCTCCTGCCTCAGCCTCCTGAGTAGCTGGGATTACAGGCGTCCGCCACCACGCCTGGCTAATTTTTGTATTTTTAGTAGACACGATGTTTCATCATCTTGGCCAGGTTGGTCTTGATCTCTTGACCTCGTGATCCACCTGTCTCAGCCTCCCAAAGTGCTGGGATTACAGGCATGAGCCACTGCGCCTGGCCTTGTGTGTGTTAGTTTTTTTTTTTTTTTGAGACAGAGTTTCGTTCCATCACCAGGCGCCAGGCTGGAGTGCAGTGGCACAATCTCGGCTCACTGCAACCTCCACCTCCCAAATTCAAGCAATTCTCCTGCCTCAGCCTCCCGAGTAGCTGGGACTACAGGTGTGCGCCATCATGCCCAGCTAGTTTTTGTATTTTTAGTAGATACGGGGTTTCACCATGTTGGTCAGGATGGTCTCGATCTCTCGACCTCGTGAACTGCCTGCCTCGGCCTCCCAAAGTGCTGGGATTACAGGTGAGAGCCACTGCACCTGGCCATGTTAGTTTTTTTTAAATCTCTTATAGAGATGAAGTCTTGCTATGTAGCCCAGTCTTGAACTCCTGGCCTGAAGCGATCCTCCCGCCTCAGCCTCCCTAAGCACTGGAATTACAGACGTGAGCCACTGTGCCTGGCTCTCTTCTGATTTTTGACAACAGCTAATTCAGAATGTTTGGAAACACAGTGTGGGCCACATGTGACTCTTGGCTCCAGCCAACCCGGGAGCTGTCAGTTTCTGATCCATGATTTACGACATTGCTGAGATCATTCCAGATGCAGCCCTTTGGGGTGACAGCCTGGTCCTCCTCTCCCACTTCGGCTCTCTCAGACACTCGGTGAAGCCCTTTCCCCTCTTTTCCTACCCTGAATCCCCCAATCCCACCCCACCCCCGACTCAAATTCCTCATTCTTCTTCAGAATGAGGCTTCACCTCTGAGCCAGGCCTGGGGTTCAGAGTTAACCCCTGACACCATCCGTATTTAATCAGCTATTAGAGCTGGCACGGCTGGGCAGTGGTGTCCTGGAAAGAACACGAGCCCCACTGTTCCCCGAGGCCAGCCCCCATCCTGACTTAGCAGCTAATGCCACCGGGAACGCGGCTCTGAGGCTCCGAACCTGAGCTTGCTCCGTCAGCAGGACTGCGGCAGTACGCCCGTGCCCGGGGGTTGGGTTGTCAGGGCGAACTGCAGAGGGTGCAGGGGCTCAGAAACGCCCCCTTCCTTCCTGTCTGTCTGTCTGCCTTTCTCCCACATACCCTCAGTGGTGGCTACCGGTTCATCTGGAATGCTTGCTGGACAGGCCCCAGGTATTACAGACCCATTAAAACAGACCACGCCGCAGCTGCCCTGTTTCAGACCTCTGCTGTTTACTACAGCTTTCCAGAAAGCCTCTCGCTTCTGACGGCATTTCACGTTAGAGGCTCCCGGGTTCCAAGGCCCCTGGGATTCCTTCCAGGCCTGCCAAGTCTTGTCCGCCACTTCCTCTTATCCTAAACCACGGCTCGCAGACGGACAGCGAACACACGCGCTTTCCTGCTGCTTGTCACTCACCTGTGGCTCCTTTGAAGTTTCTCGTCGGGAGCTATGCCGTCCAAGACAGCAGCCCCGGACAGGTGTGGCCACCAGGCTGTTAATATGCAGTCAGTCCAGAGATGCTGAACCTGGAAGACACCTGCCAGGCTTCAAGGGCTTAGTGTGAAAACGGATGTGGCCGTTTCGAGTAAATGTCCCGACCGCCACGTGAACATCCCAGCCTCAGTACCAGGCCCTTGAGGAACAGGAGTGGGCACTAGCACCTCTCAGATACAGCCTGGCTGGAGGGGGAGCATCCTGGGGTGCTGGGGTGACCCTGGGGCCTGTGGGGGTCACCAGGAGGGAGCGGAGGAGCCGAGGGACCCCCAACTGGAGCTGGATTCTGCAGGCTGGCCTGAGGGAAGAAGCCAGAGCGAAAGGGGCAGGCAGTGCCAGGGCCGAGTCAAGGTGGGGAGACGCTTTGCCTGAGGAGCAGCCGGGCGAGGGGAGCTGGGCACCGTGCCCCTGGGCCCCGCCACGCTTCTCAAGGTCACAGGCCTAGAGCGGGGAGCGCTCCCCTCACACGCCCTGTGCCGTGGCGACGGTCAGCCTCCTGCTGCCCCGAACGCAGCATGGGCTCCTTCGTGCCTCCGTGCCCGTCGACAGGCGGCTCGGTCTTTCCGTGAGGCCCAGCTCCAGTGTCACCTCCTTGCTGCTGCTCCCCGTGCACCTGGGTTGATTCTCCTTGGCGGCATTTCTGCCACATTAAGGTGATTTTACCCATGCCTGTTCCTGTCCTGACCCGGGTCTCCTCCAGCTCCAGGCAGGAGCCGTCTCCGTTTTTGGCTGCCCCATCACTGACTCTGCACAGCCAGGACTGGCTTTGCCCCCGTGGTGAATGAGTGGAAACCATGTCTTTTTCTTGTCTTTTTCTGTGGCTGGAGGGGACGCTTATTCGCCACGGTGCCGGCCCAAAGCCTCAGGCCACTACGTGCTGCACGGGGGGTCCTGGCTCTCCTGGGGTTTGTCCATGGGGTTAAGGGTTGCCTGTGATGTTTCATCTGATGTCCTTTCTGCATTTTTTTTTTTGAGATGGAGTCTCACTCTGTCACCTGGGCTGGAGCGCAGTGGTGCGACCGCAGATCACTGCAACCTCCACCTCCCAGGTTCAGGGAATTCTCCTGCCTCAGCCTCCTGAGTAGCTGGGATTACAGGCACCCACCACCATGCCTGGCTAATTTTTTTTTTTTTTTTTTTTTGTATTTTTAGTAGAGACAGAGTTTCACCAACTTGGCCAGGCTGGCCTTGAACTCCTGACCTTGTGATCCACCCGCCTCGGTCTCTCAAAGGGCTGGAATTACAGGTGTGAGCCACCGCACCCAGCCCATCACAGTCAGTTTTACAGTATTCCATCACCCCAAAAACAACCCCGTCTACACAGCATTCACCCCCATCCCCTCCTCCAGCCCCCAGCACCGACGCATCCCCCACCCCCCTCTCTGGATTGGCCCATCCTGGACATTTCGTATAAATAGGATCACACATTGTGTGGCCTTCTGTGTCTGGCATCTCTCACTGAGTGTGACATCCTCACGGTTCATCCATGCCATGGCCCGGGTCAAGGCCTGGTTCCTTTTCATGGCTGAGTCCTGTTCCGGTGAGGGGCTGGGCTGCCCTGGGTTGGCCTGTTCTTCCCTGGGTGGACGCCTGGGTTCTTTCCACCCTCCTGCTGTGAACCGTGCTGCTGTGAGCACTTGTGGACAAGTCTCAGCATGGATGTGCGTGTCCACTTCTCCTAGACGGACACCTTGAGGTGGAACTACTGAGAGGAGAGGGCGGGGCTGAGTTCGTCTCGACCGCTGTTGTAAACACCTGCAAAGTGGAGGCCCCAAATGCCCTCATCCCCTTTCCGGGTGCCCCTAAGTGGCTGGTCTCATCCCCTCTCCCCTGGCAGCTGATCCACCTGGAGATCAAGCCGGCCATCCGGAACCAGATCATCCGCGAGCTGCAGGTCCTGCATGAGTGCAACTCCCCCTACATCGTGGGCTTCTACGGGGCCTTCTACAGCGACGGGGAGATCAGCATCTGCATGGAGCACATGGTGAGTGCGCCCAAGGCCCGGGCCAGCAGTGAGCAGGGCAGGGCCCCCATTGGAACGGAGGCTCCCCTTCCCGGCCCCTTTCCTTGCAGGCAACAGTGCGCCAGCTTCCAGGGGACTTCTCAGGGCAGTTGCTGCTGTACAAGCATGTGTATATAGATGCCTTTGGTTTTCTGAGATGAAGTCTCACTCTATCGCCAGGCTGGAGTGCAGCAGCGCGATCTCAGCTCACTGCAACCTCCACCTCCCGAGTTCAAGCCGTTCTCCTGCCTCAGCCTCCTGAGTAGCTGGGATTACAGGCACCTGCCACCATGCCCGGCTAATTTTTGCATTTTTAATAGAGACAGGGTTTCACCATGTTGGCCAGGCTGGTCTCGAACTCCTTACCTCAGGTGATCCACCTGCCTCAGCCTCCCAAAGTGCTGGGATGACAGGCGTGAGCCGCCGGGCCTGGCTGATGATTTTGTTTTTAAGCACTCATGCCCTCCTCCCAGCTTTGCTTTTTCTCTTGCTGTATCAAGGTGTCACTCTCTGACAGCAGAGAGGGGAAACACTCCCATTTTGGGAGAAACGTCGGTTGTTTCCATCTCAAATAACATGGCACTGACTTTCCCAGGCAAACCTGTGACATGAAGCCCTGTAAGGAAATTACTGGGTTCCAGGGCATGTGCAGTTAAAAACTGATCACTATCAGGCTGGGCACGGTGGCTCATGCCTGTCATCCTAGCACTTTGGGAGGCCGAGGTAGGAGGATCGCTTAAGCCCAGGAGTTCGAGAGCAGCCTGGGTAACATAGTGAGGAACCATCCCTATAATCTAAAATATTAGCTGAGTGTGGTGACAGGTGCCTGTTTTTTAAAAAACACTTAAAAGTGGGGATAAAAGTAGTTCCAGCTACATGAGAGGCTGAAGTGAGAAGATCACTTGAGCCCAGGAGGTTGAGGCTACAGTGAGCTGTGATCACTCCACTGCCCTCTACCCTGGGCAGCAGAGCGAGACGCTGTTTCAAAACAAAACGGATAACTATTTCTAAATCGCCTTCTCAGGAAGGTGTGGCGGTGTGAGCTTGTCAGGGTGGGCCTGTGTGCCCCCAGCTCAGATCTGTGGTGTCACCGTCTCTAGGGTGGGGCACGGGCACCCCCTCCGTTGACTCTGACATGCCGCCTGGTTAAGACACTGTGGCGTTGAAGCCCAGAAGTGGGTGGGATTGGGTGTAACAAAAGGAGAAGTGGCCAGAGCTCAAGGCCCCGGAGGAAATGCTGCCGACCCCACCAAACCGAGCTCGGCAGGTATCAGACCGCCCGCCGCACGGCGCCCTTTGCAAAACCAGAATGCCTGGGTGACACCCTGCAAACGTGCGATTCCCTTTGACAGTTTCGTAATGAAGGCAGGAAGTGAATTTGAGCAAGGCCCCCACGGAGCCATGTAACCCGAGCAAGGCAGCACCCGGCTCGGAGCCCCTTTCCCCGCCCGCGAGGGAGACCCGGTGTCTGCCCTGCTGCTCGCAGAGTCACGGTGCTGGTGGCATCAAAGCTTGAGGAAAGGATGAGGAAGCGCTCTGTGGTCTGAGGAGCCCCCTCTGTCATATAGTGCTCCCCCTTCCTCCTCCTCCTCGCCTTCCTCCTCTTCCCCCTCCTCCTCGAGCCCGGCAGGCACCCTCGCTACTCAGGAGCTCTGTCTGTGCTCCGCTCGTGTGGCTGACTCAGCTCTCGAGCCCCCTGCTTCCCATGCAGAAAAGGGAGAGCGTCACAACCCAGCCCCACCTTCTGTTCTTGGTGAATTTAGAGTGGGGGTTCCCAAGCCAGGCGCGGTAGCTCACGGCCATAATCCCAGCACTTTTGGAGGCCAAGGCGGGCAATTCACAAGGTCCAGAGATTGAGACCATCCTGGCCAACATGGAGAAACCCCGTCTCTACTAAAAATACAAAAAAAAAATTTGCAGGGCGTGGTGGCACACACCTGTAATCCCAGCTACTTGGGAGGCTGAGGCCGGCGAATCGCTTAAACCTGGGAGACGGAGGTTGCAGTGAGCTGAGATTATGCCATTGCACTCCAGCCTGAGCAACAGAGCGAGAACCCATCTCAAAAAAAAAAAAAAAAACGTGGCTCACACCTATAACCCCAGCACTTTGGAAGTCCCAGGTGGGTGGATCACTTAACTCAGGAGTCCATGACCAGCCTGGGCAACATAGTGAAGCCCGTCTCTACAGAAGTCCAAAAATTAGCTGGGCGTGGCGGCATGTGCCTGTCATCAGCTACTTGGGACAAGAGTCGCTTGAACGCTGGAGGCGGAGGTTGCAGTAAGCTGATTGCGCCACTGCACTCCAGCCTGGGTGACAGGGCGAGAAAAAAAACATGGAGCACGTTGATTTGAAAGCATCAGGTGAGCCCTGACAGAGCAGCATCCTAGGTATTAAAAAGCTCAAAGGGGGATGTCCCGACATCCTCGCCGGTCCTGTGACTCCTCTTCCTGCTGAACGATGGCCTCAGAATTCACCCGAGTGAATTCCATGGCGGGGCCTCCTCAACACCTGTGTCATTCCCGCCCAGGCCTCCCCAGTGAGCCAAGGCGGGCAGCTTGGCGCCGGGGCTGAGGATAGGCGCCCAGGTCGGGCCTCGGTCCCACTGCTCACTCGCACCGCAGGACCCGGGACAGGACTCTTGCCGCTTCTGCTGTGAAGTCGAGGGAGGTGGTAGTCCCTGCCGGGGTGAGGACCATGTGAGCTCCTCCCGGGACGGCACCCAGCACACGCGGGGTGTTTCATCCGTGTCCTGGCTGCTGTGGCCATTTCCCTGTGTTTCTGCATTATTTCCCCATATTTCTATGCCATCTTTATTTTGCATTTCTTTCTTTCTTTTTCTGGAGGGTGGGGGGTACAAGGTCACTCTCTGTCACCCAGGCTGGAGTGCAGTGGCATGATCCAAGCTCACTGAAGCCTCGACTTCTTGGGCTCAAATGATACTCCTGCCTCAGCCTCCCGTAGCTGGGACTACAGGTGCGCCAGCACACCCGAGTAGTTTTTAAGTTTTTTTGTGCATATGGGATCTCACTTGATTGCTCAGGCTGATCTTGAACTCCTGGGCTCAAACGATTCTCTTGCCTCAGCCTCCCAAAGTGCTGAGATTACAGGCGTGAGCCACTGTGCCCAGCCCTGAATTTATCACTTGTTGGTGACTGAAGCTTAGGAACAGCGGAGCTGGCTGCTTCCCTGGGGCCTGAATCTATTACTAGATAACTCGGAGCAGGAACCCAGAGGACAGCGGGGCATCATGGGACAGGAGCAGATAGCCAGTGGCTTATGGACCTCGTAGAGGTGTCCTTGGCCTTCCTAGGGGTCTAGTCAAATCCGAAGAATACCTGTCCTTGTTCTGTGGTAATGGAAAGGAGACGTGTCCATCAGTAAGGGAGTGATTAAAGAATGATATCTGGCTGCTTTGCAGTGGTAAAGTGAAATCCACAAGGGCATACTGAATGGGAACATCCCCCAAGTCCACTGTTAGTGTGGCGGAGGGGTGGATGCAGAAAACGACACAGTGTGAGCCTGTTCATTGATTTATTGTATTTCCAAGTCAGGATCTTGCTGCGTTGCCCAGGCTGGAGTGCACTGGGGCTATCCTCTCACCTCAGCCTCCTGAGTAGCTGCGACTACAGGCATGAGCCACCACACACAGCTAATTTATTTGCTTATTTTTGTAGAGATAGGGTCTCTCCATGTTGCCCAGGCTGGTCTTGAACTCCTGGCCACAAGTGACCCTCCTGCTTTGGCCTCCCAAAATGCTGGGATTATAGGTGTGAGCCCACTTTGATGTTATTTTAAACTCTGGCTGGGCAAACAAGCCTTTATTTTTTCTGACATGGAGTCTTGCTCTCTTGCCCAGGCTGGAGTGCAATGGTGCAATCTCGGCTCACTGCGACCTCCGCCTCCCGGGTTCAAGCGCTTCTCCTGCCTCAGCCTCTCATGTAGCTGCAATTACACGTGCGCGTCACCACACCCTACTCATTTTTATATTTTTAGTAGAGTCAGAATTTCACCATGTTGGCCAGGCTGGTTTTGAACTCCTGACCTCAGGTAATCTGCTCGGCCTTCCAAAGTGCTGGGATTACAGGTGTGAGCCACCACGCCCGGCCTGCAAGCACGCCTCTAATCCCAGTGCTTTGGGAGGATCTCATGAGCCCAGTAGGTCGAGGCTGCAGTGAGCGATGACTGAGCCACTTGCTCTACAGCCTGGGCAACAGAGTGAGCCCCGGGTCTCAAAAACGAAATAAAGTCTGTATTTCCAAATGCACAGTTAGATCTTCGGGCCAGGTAGAATGGCTCACTCCTGTGTAATCCCAGCACTTCGGGAGGCCGAAGCAGGAGGACCTCTTGAACCCAGAAGTTTGAGAGCAGCCTGGGCAATGTGAAGAACCCCTATCTCTATAAAGAGTCAGCGGGACATGGTGGTCCGCCTGTGGTCCCAGCTACTTGGGAGGCTGAGGTGGGAGGATCACCTGAACCCAGGAGGTCGAGATTGCAGTGAGCCAAGATCACACCACTATGCTGCAGTCTGGGCAGCCCCTGTCAAAGAGAGAGAGAGAAAAGGAAAGGAAGGAAGGAAAAGAAGAGAGAGCGAGATGATCTGAACATTGTAAATCACACTTCCGGGGAGAATAGTGGAAGTGATGATGAGGGATCCAGGTTATTCATCAACATTTGAGTTGTTTTTTTTTTTTTTTTTTGAGATGGAGTCTCGCTCTGTCACCCAGGCTGGAGTGCAGTGGCGCAATCTCGGCTCACTGCGACCTCCGCCTCCCGGGTTCAAGCGATTCTCCTGCCTCAGCCTCCCGAGTAGCTGGGACTACAGGCGCCCGTCACCACACAGGCTAGTTTTTTGTATTTTTTAGTAGTAACGGGGTTTCACCATGCTGGTCTCGAACTCCTGACCTCAGATGATCTGCCTGCTTCAGCCTCCCTGAGTGCTGGGATTACAGGCATCAGCCACCGTACCCGGCCTACATTTGAATTTTTTATAAGACAAATGTGTTCATATACTACCTGCATAACAAAATTACAAGAACATTTTCAACATTGCACACACACACACACACGCACGCACGATAAAAGTGTGTGGTCATGCACAGAGTGAGATCTGGGGTCAGCAGCGCGCAGTTGCAATATTCCCCGCACCACATCCTGTCTCTGTGACTCAGACAAATTGCTTACCCTGCCAGACTTGGGTCTTTAGAGCTGGAGACCTACCCTTCGCAACCCAGGGCAGTTCTACCTCCCAGGAGACACCTGGGACTGTCTGGGGACATTTGCGGTTGTCACGACGAGGGGGGTGTGCTCCTGGCGTGAGGTGGGTGGAGGCCAGGGATACTGTTCGGCACCTGGCAGTGCCCGGGGCGGCCCCACCCCAGAGGGCGATTTGGCCCCGATGTCACCGTGGAGAGAGACGGCCGCAGAGAGAGCCAGGCTCCTGTGAGGCGTCTTCCACCAGCTCCTGAGGTTTGCAGAGGTGCACTCAACCCGCCCTAATCTCCTGGGAAAGATACTTTGAAATTCCTCCCTCAACAAACATTGATTGCAACCCTGTGGAAAGCGAAGACTGAAAGGAGCCATCTGGGGGTCGGGCTTACAGGATTTCGTTGCTTGCGATGGTCTGTTTTTCACACCCTGCCACTTTGAAGTTGTTGGTTTCTTTCTGGCTTTTGTTTTTTTTTTTTGAGACGGGTCTCGCTCTGTCACCCAGGCTGGAGAGCAGTGGTTCGATCTCGGCTCACTGCAACCTTGACCTCCTGGACTCAAGGGATCATCCCACCTCAGCCTCCCGAGTAGCTGGGACTGCAAGTGTGCACCACCACACCTGGCTAACTTTTGTATTTTTTGCAGACGTGGGGTTTCACCATGTTGGCCAGGCTGGTCTCGAACTCCTGACCTCAAGTGATCCGCCTGCTTCAGCCTCCCAAAGTGCTGTCATTACAGGTGTGAGCCACCGTGCCCAGGCCACATCCAGTGACTTTTTAAAATAATTCTTTTAAGGTAGATTGATAAAAACCAAGAATAGAAGCAGCTTCCCCCTGGCCCTGGCTCACCGGAGCTCCTGTCCTGGCAGCTCCTCCTAGGCTGGCTGAGACCCCGCCACACCTGCCCCTCAGCCTCTGTGTCTGTGTCTTCAGCCTGGAGCTGGTGGATGGAGTCACGTGTGTGCTCGAGAGGCCTCAAAGCATGTTGGGTTTTCCAGAACTTCCCTTAGCCTTTCTCTCTGAGCCCAGCTGGGCAGAAGTGGCCAGAGAGCAGCGACCCAGGCGTCCCTGAGTCCGGGATTTCTCCCCTGCCTCCTCCCTGCCACGTGAACTAAAGCCATCCCTGGGAAGGCTGGGTGTTGTGGGAGTCCTGGAGCAGCGTGGGGGGGAAATCCTGGCACCCCCTGCCCACCTCTAGGCTCCCCCCGCCCGCCTCTAGGCTCCCCCCACCCACCTCTCCAGCCCTAGTTCCCCTTTCCTCTCTGCTCAGTGCAGAAGAGACACACGCCAGGCATGTGGCAGTGGAAACTCAGCCTGTCCCCCGCTTCTGTCGTGGGGGTGGCCTGGCAGGTGTGTACGGAGCCTCTACCTCTGAGGAGGCACCTCGGGTGGCCCCAGGGCCTGGGGTTTTGGCGTTCAGGGGCTTCGGTCCCCAGGTTTGTTGCCGGGCAGCCTTGGGCAAGACAGGGAATTTCTGTTTCCTTGTTTGTGACTTGGATATGGGGCCACACCCAGGGACCAGCCTACCCGGGATGACTTGTTTCCAGGCCCTCCGCAGGATGCCCGGCACAGGCTGTGGGAGGGGCCGAGGTTACCGCCACCTGGGCTGGCCTCACTGGGGTCCCTCCTGCAGTCCACGCACCCCACCAGCACCCGGTCCCACTTGGCCTGGCCTTTCCACCCTAGACGGCACGGACAGAGCAGGTGCCCAGAAGTGGAGCCGCAGGGCTCAGCTAGGGAGCCCTGTGGGGATCTGGACAAGCACACGCTAATCTGCCGCCTCCTCCTACGTGGGGCAGCACCCGAGTCTCCTCCACGCCCTCATGTTCCCCTTCCCTTCACATGCTGGGAAGAGGACCCAGACCCCAGAAGCTGGTTTCCAGCCCGGCTGCCTCCCATCCCGCTCACACAAGCCCAGTGTACAGGCTGCAGGGAGTGAGGGCCCCACAGCTGGCTGAGCACCCGGCCAGGACTCGGGCTGGACCCGGAGCAGAGCCTCTGCCCCGGCGACCTCAGGAGGGCAGAGTTACGCAACTGACTCCGGGATGGGACGGGAGGCGGGGGCACCCTGGGCCCTGTTCCTTCCCCACCTTTGGGGGTGGGTGTGCCTACTGAAGGCAGAACTGTCGAAAGCCCCCTGGCCTTTGGCCAGTGGGTGGAGTTGGGCTCTGGCCTCTGCTTCCGGTCAGGAGGCAGACCACCCCCTCGCCCAGAGTTGGGGATGCGTCCGTGGCTTCCCAGCCACCTGTGCAGAGCCTGCACTCACACTCACTGCTTGTGTGCCCTCTAGGATGGCGGCTCCCTGGACCAGGTGCTGAAAGAGGCCAAGAGGATTCCTGAGGAGATCCTGGGGAAAGTCAGCATTGCGGTCAGTCCCGGGGCAGACCCACCTCGCGCTGCCTCGCGACCCCACCCACACTCTGCGCAGACCTCTTCCACACGGCCAGCCTTCCAGGACCCACTCACCGTGTGGTGGGGGTTAGGGTGGCCCCTTCGGAAAGACAGTGGCCAAGGCTGCAGCCACCCCCTGTGGAGCTTGAACAAGTGACATCCCTTTTGGGGCCTGAGGTCGCCATCTGCCAAATGGAGATGTGAGGTCTCTCCTCTCTCAGTATTCTGTTTGCCGTGCTGGTCCCTTCTTGCCCTTGTGGCAGGGGGATGCTGGCAGCTGGCACATTGCAGGGGATGGGAACTTGTTGAAGGGGAAACCCTGGGGTGGGAGGAGGGACACCAGGACCTCCAGACACACTCCCCACTTGCTGTTAGAACTGCCACCGGACTAAGCCACAGGGTGGGGCGGGGGGGCTTCTCTGCTGCTGGATCTCCAGCGCAGCCACTCTGCAGAGCCTTGAGGTCTCAGAAGACTGCTCGTGTTTCTTCTAGGAGCTTACGCCTTGCCCGTTGTAGGGGAGTCCGGCCTGACCTTAGCAGTGTTGGGAGGGAGTGAGCCGCAGGCCGCCTGCTGCCAGATGCGGCGTTTCACAGTTGAAAGCTGCCGTCAGCACCGCCCCTGTTGGTGTTTCACTTCTCGGGATATTCCTTCCAGGGTGGGCCTGGGGAAAACGGTGCCCTTCCCAGGCACCCTTACCCTGTCCCATCTGGGGGCCCTTAGCACAGTCCCTGGGACCCCAGATGCGTGACAGATGCGGCCCTTCTGCCTGGTGTGGGCGAACTCGGCAGCCCGTCTACTCCCAGGCCGTGGGCCACTGCCTCAGCTTCTGTGGGGCTCAGCCGCGTGGTCTGATTCGGAGGCAGTAATGGCATACCACCCTGCAGCCAGGTGGGAACCGGGGTTCACTTGCACACACCGGCACGGGCCCGCTGAGTCGTCTTGTCTCTGCCCTCGCTGGCTCCACCCCAGCAAGCTCAGCACAGCCTGAAGTAGGGTTCCCGCCTCAGGTCCCTCGCTCTGGCTCTGGCTGCTCAGGTCCGACCCCTGGGCCCAGTCAGGAGTTAGGCCCCGGTGGCCTTGTCCCGTGACCCCCTCGGCACTCCCCTGCAGGTCCTCCGGGGCTTGGCGTACCTCCGAGAGAAGCACCAGATCATGCACCGAGGTAAGACCCAGCCCGCCTGCCCCAGAGCCCCGCGGGCCTGCGGGCAGCTGTCAGGCGCCTCTCACCCGCAGCCTGCCCCCCCAGATGTGAAGCCTTCCAACATCCTGGTGAACTCCAGAGGGGAGATCAAGCTGTGCGACTTCGGGGTGAGCGGGCAGCTCATCGACTCCATGGCCAACTCCTTCGTGGGCACGCGTTCCTACATGGCTGTGAGTCCCCCAGCTCTCCTGCCTCCCACAGGCTTTCCCAGCTCCTTGGCGGGCAAGCACTCCTATGTGGCTGTTAGCGCCCTGGGATGTTCCCGCCCCAGCCACACCCACCCTCCCGTCAGCTCTCCCCACTTGTCACAAGGCTTCCCTAAAGCCGGTGCCTTCTGTATACAACCTGCTTTTCGGATCCCCCTCGCTCTTTATGTTTTATTTGTATTGCCGAGGCTGCTCGTGAACTCCTGGGCTTAAGTGACCCCCTAGCCTCAGCCTGCCAAAGTGCTGGGATTCCACCAGCACTGAGCCCCCGCGTGCGGCCAGATTTCCCCTTCCCGTTGGAATTCTCGAGTAGCTTCTTGTTTCTAGCAGTGCCTACCAGGTTTCTTTCTTTCTTTTTTTTTTTTGAGACAGTCTTGCTCTGTTGCCCAGTGTAGTGTCGCTGGAGTGCAGTGGTGCGATCTTGGCTCATTGCAACCTCTGCCTCTCGGGTTTAAGCAATTCTCCTGCCTTGGCCTCCCAAGCAGCTGGGACTACAGACACACGCCACCACACGCCACCACACCTGGCTAATGTTTATATTTTTAGTAGAGACAGGAGTTCACCATTTGGCGAGGCTGGTCTCAAACTCCTGACCTCAGATGATCCACCCACCTCAGCCTCCTAAAGTGCTGGGATTACAAGCATGAGCCACCTCACCCAGCCTCTCTTTTTTTTTTTTTTTAATTTGTTTTTGTTTTTTTGAAACAGAGTCTTACTCTGTTGCCCAGGCTGCCATGGTGTAATCTTGACTCACTGCAACCTCTATCTCCTGGGTTCAAGCGATTCTCCTGCCTCAGCCTCCCGAGTAGCTGGGACTACAGGCACGCAAGCCCAGCTAATTTTTTGTATTTTTAGCAGAAACAGGGTTTCACCATGTTGGCCAGGATGGTCTTGATCTCCTGACCTCGTGATCCTCCTGCCTCGGCCTCTCAAAGTGCTGGGATTAAAGGCGTGAGGCACCGCGCCCAGCCTGGACTCTCGGGTCTTTGAGGAAATGACTAGGGATTCCGCAGTCTGCCCAACTGAGCCTCAGAGCAGGTCTGAGACGTTAGCGTGGAGAAGGAGCCCTGCTTCCTGGGCCCGTTGTCCATTTCTGAAAGCGCAGAGCATGGTGGGATCTTCAGGAGCTGCGGCCAGCACCCGCTCCAGGCCTGAGGCTGGAGACTTTTCAGCTGCCGGGGGCCCCGGCTGGGTGAGCTGGGAGGTGGAATCGCTAAGGCTCTCTCCATCGCTGCGGTTGTTAGCCATGGACAGGGTGACTGGGGCTGGAACGGGGCAAGCCTGCCCTGCCACTCAGCCCTCTCCGGTTCCAGCTGCCATCCCGCCCCTCTGGTTGTCTTTCTTCCCACCTCTGCTGCAGCCGGAGCGGTTGCAGGGCACGCACTACTCCGTGCAGTCGGACATCTGGAGCATGGGCCTGTCCCTGGTGGAGCTGGCCATCGGAAGGTACCCCATCCCCCCGCCTGACTCCAAGGAGCTGGAGGCCATCTTTGGTCGGCCCGTGGTTGACGGGGTAGAAGGAGAGCCTCACAGCATCTCGCCTCGGCCGAGACCCCCCGGGCGCCCCATCAGCGGTACGGCCTGACTCTGCCACTTCCGGTCTGGACGGGCAGTACCTGGCGTGGGGCCTGCTGTGCCGGGACAAGCAGCTGCTTCCCCTCTGGCCCCTGTCGCACCACCTGTCCCCCTGGACGATGCCGACTGCGGTCAGCAGTCCTCACATGGTCCTGGGGTTTCCGGGGACAGAGCTGGAAGTGGCGAGCACCCCAGACCTGTTCTGCCCGGGGCAGCTGCACCTGTCATTGCCAGCTGGAGGGATCTGGGCACATGGCTCTGCTGCCAGGGGCCTGGGCCCTTGCATTTTCCAACATTTTCTCCTGAAAGCACTCAAACAGACAAAGGTGGAAGGCATTGGCCACCACAGAGCCCAGACCCTGCAGGTGACACACTGCCATGTGCGGCCCAAGCCTTCCAGGGAGCCCTGAAGTGGACAGCTGACTTGGCATGTCCCTCGGTGGCCTGCTGCCTCCAGCCCCAACACACACAGGAGGGAATGCAGCCTGGGAGGGGGTGGGAGGGCACAGACCCCGGGGACAGCTGGGCTTGCAGCGGACAGTCGGTGCTTAGGGCAGACACCTCGGAGCGGGACCTTCCTGTCCCCAGCCAGAGATGTCCGAGTGGACACTTCCACCACCTGAGGGGGAGCCGGGGACTGGACCCGTCTCCAGCACAGAATCAAGGGAGAGTCCTGTGGTTTTTGTTTTTTTAAGTCAGATATTAGGGAGAGTTGGTGAGTTAGACCCCAGAGGACCCCGTAGCGGACTGCAGTTGGTTTTAAAACCTTGTTTCTGAACTAGAAAGCTCACACCCCACAACTCACTCATTTCAGGTGAGCAGTTCAGCAGTTTCCATTCACACGGTGCTGTACCCCATCACCTCTAATTCCAGAACCTTCTTAGCGCCCCGTCCCCATCCGCCGTCACTCTCCATCCCCTTCCTGCCTCTGTGGACTGGCCTGTCCTGGGCATTGCACAGAAATGGGGTCACACACTGTGTGGCCTTCTGGGTTTTATGTGTGGCTTCTGTCCCTGAGCGCAGTGTCCTCAAGGCTCATCCACGCCGTGGTGGGTGTCACAGCCTGGCTCCTTTTGAGAGGCTGCGACACGGATGGGCCACGTTTTGTGGTCCATCCACCCTGGACGGACACTGGGGCTGTGAGAAGGCGATTTTCACAGCACTGGCAAACCCACTTCTTCCCCTGCAGCCAGACTGCTGTGAAGTCTTGATCTCATCCCAGGGATACTCCCCGAGTGCTAGTCCTCAGGCCTGGCCCTGGCCCCTCCCAGCCCCAACTCCCAGGTGGTATACGGGCCCCTTCCACGCCTGCCAGCCCCACCCCCAGCCCATGGCCCCAGCCCGCCTGCCCATTTCGCGACAGGAGCAGAAGGCGAAAGTCCAGCAGCCAAACCTGGGCCTGGCCAGCTGGTTCTCGGACAGGGGTCAGCCACCCCCAGCCGGTCTCCTGTTCTGAGTGGCATTCGGGGCCTGCAGCCATCACCACCGGCAGCTCCGTGCAAGGTCACGCTGCTGTCCTTGCCTGCGGTCAGCGCCGTCCCTCCCCCTGCCCGCCAGAGAGCAGGGGTGATGACTTTGGCACTGCTGGCAAACCTCACCGAGCCAAATGTGTGACTTCTCAAAAAACGTTCGTGTTCCTTTTGGCTTTTTTTTTTTTTTTTTTTTTTTTTTTTTTTGAGACGGAGTTTCGCTCTTGTTACCCAGACTGGAGTGCAATGGCGCGATCTCGGCTCACCGCAACCTCCGCCTCCTGGGTTCAGGCAATTCTCCTGCCTCAGCCTCCTGAGTAGCTGGGATTACAGGCACGCGCCACTGTGCCCAGCTAATTTTTTGTATTTTTAGTAGAGACGGGGTTTCACCATGTTGACCAGGATGGTCTCGATCTCTTGACCTCGTGATCCACCCGCCTCGGCCTCCCAAAGTGCTGGGATTACAGGCTTGAGCCACCGCGCCCGGCCCTCCTTTTGGCTTTTTTTTTTAAATTCACTAGAGGCTCAGGTGAGACGTAGCTGTCCCAGGGAATGGAGGCCGGAGGTAGTCAGGCCAGGGAGCTTCGTCTCCGGCCTCTGCACACCGGCCTCCGATTTCACCTGGCATGGGGAGGGGGGTGCTTGGCGGTGATCAGCCCCCTTGGAGCCCAACCCCCAGCAGACACAAGGTGGCCACCAGCCCATCTCACTTCCATCTCTGTCCACATGCAGGTCACGGGATGGACAGCCGACCCGCCATGGCCATCTTTGAACTGCTGGACTATATTGTGAATGAGGTTTGTGCACCACGCCCTTTGGCTTTTCTTTCTTTTTTTTTCTTTTGTTTGTTTTTTAAGGCAGAGTGTTGCTCTGACTGGAGCAAGAGTTGCTCAGGCTGGAGTGTAGTGGTGCAATCTCCGCTCACTGAAACCTCCACTTTGCAGGCTCATGTGAGCCTCCTGCCTCAGCCTCCTGAGCAGCTGGGATTACAGGTGCACACCACCACACCCAGCTAATTTTTTTTTTTTTTTTGAGACGGAGTCTCGCTCTGTTGCCCAGGCTGAAGGGCAGTGGTTTGATCTTGGCTCACTGGAACCTTCACCTCCCAGTTCAAGTGATTCTCCTGCATCAGCCTCCCAAGTAACTGGGATTACAGGCAGGTGCCACCACACCCACTAATTTTTTGTTTTTTTTGAGACAGAGTTCACTCTTGTTGCCCAGGCTGGAGTGCAATGGCACGATCTCGGCTCACTGCAACGTCCGCCTCCCAGCTTCAAGCAATTCTCCTGCCTTAGCCTCCCCAGTAGCTGGGATCACAGGCATGTGCCACCATGCCTGGCTAATTTTGTATTTTTAGTAGAGACAGGGTTTCTCCATGTTTATCAGGCTGGTCTCAAACTCCCGACCTCAGGTGATCTGCCCACCTCAGCCTTCCAAAGTGCTGGGATTACAGGCATGAGCCACTGCACCTGGCCTAATTTTTGTATTTTTAGGAGAGACAGGGTTTTACCATGTTAGTCAGGTAGGTCTCAAACTCCTGACCTCAGGTGATCCACCCGCCTCACCCTCCTGAAGTGCTGGGATTAAGTCATGAGCTACTGCACCTAGCCTTTTCTTTTCTGTTTTTTTATTTTAAAGATGAGGGGTCTGGGTACGTTGGCCAGGCTGGTCCTGAACTCTTGGCCTCAAGCAGTGCTCCCACCTCAGCCTCCCAAAGTGCTGGGATGACAGGTGTGAGCCACCACACCCAGCTGCTTCTTTTCTTAAGAGATTATCTCACTCTGTTGCCCAGGCTGGAGTAGAGTGGTATAATCAGCTCGCTGCAGCCTCCACCTACCAGGATCAAGTGATCCTTGCTTCTCAGCCTCCCAAGTAGCTGGGACCCACAGGCACAAGCCACCATGCCTGGGTAATTTTTTAATTTTTTTGTAGAGATGGGGTCTTGCTGTGTTGCCCAGGCAACAGGTTTGGTCTCGAACTCCTAGACTCAAGCAATCCTCTGACTTGCCTCAGCCTCCCAAGAGGGTTCGGATGGCAGGTGTGAGCCACTGTGCCTGGCTGGTATTTCTTTTTATGAGTAAAGTTAATTATTCCTGCTAGAATCCGGTACTAAAAAACAGAAACAGCGAACTTGACTGGGTTTTGCTGGGGAGGGTGGGTGGATGGAGCTAGTCCCACGTGCACCACGCCTCCTGCCTTCCCCGTGTGGCACAAGCCAGCTCCTCCTCCCCAAGCACTGCTTTTTATAAGACGAACCCAGAATTCCCAACGCAACCTCTCACCCTGAGTCCAGAGGGAGGCACATGCCAGCAGCCCTGGGCTCAGGCCGAGGAGCCAGGCTGCCCCTTGAGCAGTGGCCCAGTGTCTGCATCAGAGCGTCCTGGAGCCTGTAGGCATGGATTGTAAATCACCCAGCTTCCACAGAGAAAGGTATAGGCATGGCCCTTGCCTCTTAGAAGGAGGACCTATAGGTCCCCAAAACCACCGGTGAGCGGCAATCAGTCCCCATAAGCACCCCACGAGCAGCAGTACCAGCGTTTCTACTACCCGGATGAGTAAACCAAGGTACAAGGAGGGGCGTGGTCTCCTCCCAGGCCTGCAGCTGTCAGGGAGGCACGGGACCGGACCCCAAAGCCCTGTTGACCATATGACCAGGGTGGGCCACCCCCCGGACCTTCCGTGGGCTTCTGTGTGGCCCTTTGGAGCTGGGGCAGACAAACGGGCATCTAAGCTGCCTGCAGCCTGGGCTAGGCCTGGGGTTGGGTGGCAAGATAATGACAGAGCCAGGCGGGGTGGCCCTGGTGACCCAGCTCTCCCTGCACCTGGTAGCCACGCCCAGGCCCAGTGTGCACATCCCCCCACACTGCCTCTTCCCACCCCTGCACAGGAGGGGCCTGAGCCTGCACTGCTGGCACCACTTCCACCGCCATGCCCGTTCCAGGGACGTGTGTTCCGGGCCAGGCTCCCCAGTGCTTGGCCTCAAAACTCTGGACCCAGTTTGGCTGGGTTCTGTGGCTCAAGTGTGTAATCCCAACACTTTGGGAGGCCAAGGTGGGCAGATCACCTGAGGTCAGGAGTTCGAGACCAGCCTGGCCAACATGGTGAAACCCCATCTCTACTAAAAATACAAAAATTAGCCAGGTGTGGTAGCATGTGCCTGTAATCCCGGCTACTTGGGAGGCCAAGGCTGGAGAATCACTTGAACCCAGGAGGCGGAGGCTGCAGTGAGCAGAGATCACACCACTGCACTCCAGCCTGGGCGACTAAGCAAGGCTCTGTCTCAAAACAGAGTAACTTTGGACCCAGCCATCCCCCTGTGGGGCCCAGTCCCAGAGCTCATCCTTGAGCCAGCATCACTCTGGAGAAGGAATTAAGTGTCAGGACTCGAGGGGTTTGGGTTTTCAGGAGGCCAGCTCGGTGCAGCACGGTGTGGTGTGTGGTGTCGGCCAGGCCTGCAGGGCGGGGGGCCAGGAGGGGTCCAGCCAAGGGTCCCAAGGACGCCCAGGGCTGACCCACCCTCTGTTCTCCTCCGCAGCCGCCTCCCAAGCTGCCCAACGGTGTGTTCACCCCGGACTTCCAGGAGTTTGTCAATAGATGGTAGGTGGAGCCAGGCCACCCACACCCCTGGCTGGGACCCAGATGTGCCACTCCCAGGTCCTGGGTGAGGCCCATGGCCCAGCCTGCCCATCCAGAATCCCGGCACAGGGTTGGGCAGAACCCTAAGCCCACCAGGAAGCCAGAATTCCTTCCCCAGGGCTGCCATGCCAGCCTGCCCCCGAGCCCGAGAGTGAAGCAGGATCGCAGGCTCTGTGGACATGATGCTGTCCCCTCCTTTCCGTCTGTGGAAGGAGGAGAAGCCTCTGCCTGGTCCCCTGACCCCTGGCGTGCTGACCGTGGGCTCCCCGGGGTCCGTCCTTAGGTTCTAGGAGGGTCGCCAACCCCTCTATTCTGCCCGTGAGCACCCAGCAGCGCCTGGTGTGAGCCTCAGAGGCGCGTGGCGCAGACCCTGGTGGAGGAGATGGGACCACCCCACCTGCCCATAGGCCGGTCTGTGTGTCCGAGCTGGGGACGCCTTGGAACTGCACCGCCCTCCTGGTGCTGACGGTGCCCCAGGCCTGTGGCGCGCCCTCCGGGAGGCCGTGAACAGCATCCGAGGCCTGCTGCTCTGTGCCTGAAGAGCCCTCAGCCTCAGCTGCTTCCGGCACCTGCCTCAGCCAGTTCTGTTTAAAAGGACAAAGTTCCATGTTGACGTTCGGGCTCCTGGGCTCGGGGTTCTGATTAGAAAGTTAGGTGGGGTTACTTTCAGGCTTCTGACTGATCAGGCAGGGTTTCCCGTCCTCTGCCAGGCAGCAGAGCAGAGCAGGCGGGTCCATGCCGCAGACCCAGGTCTCCCTGGCCACAGCCCAAAACGCAGGTGACCCGGAGCCTCCAACTAACTGGCCTGTCTTGTCTCCCCCGCCGCTTCCCGTCCTGCCTCTCGGAACACCAGCCTCATCAAGAACCCAGCGGAGCGGGCAGACCTGAAGATGCTCACGGTGAGTGGTGCCTACGGGCTCTGGGGCCGCAAAGGTGCAGGCTGCCACCCGGGCCCAGGAAACAAGGCTGCTGGACCTGGCCCTGCCCCGGGAACCGGCACCTGTGGCCAGGATGTGGGCAGGCCAGGCAGCCGGGCCACTCTGAGGACCCTCGTCCATGAGAGAAGCCATCCTGGGCTGGCGGGATGAGCAGAGGTTGTGTACGTGGGAACAGCTGTGGGCTCTGAGCTCGGCCGCTCCTGCCTGGGGCTGGTCTCACACACAGGATGCGACCCCGGGCTCATTTGCCCTCATGAGCAGCTGGAGGCAGCTCTCAGCCCCCCGAACTCCTTTCCCTGCAAACTAGAGGGTGACTGTCCCTGTTCTGCGCACTGTGGCAGGCAGGTCCCCCGAGGCCATGGATGCTCCGGCTTCTCATTAAACCCCCATCCTCTGATATCCTCAGAAGCCCAGCTGTTCACCAAAACTCATCTCCCCAGTGGGGACTGCACCCTCAGGGGTCCCTGGGCATCATTCTGCTGGCCCTCAGCCCACTCTGTACCACCCTGGGTGCTCTCCCACACCATGGCCACCATCAGTGACCTTTGAACCCCTCCACAGCCCATTGGCGGACTGGGGACACTACCCTCCTAGGCAGCCTGCTACTTCCTTTGCCTCTAAGAAAGAAGAGATGCCAGCTCGAGGCACCAAGCCCAGAGAAACCAGCACCTTATGAATGATGGAATGTGGCTTTCAGTTTTGGGTTTTTTTTTGGCAGGGGGACGGAGTCTTGCTCTGTCGACCAGACTGGAGTGCAGTGGCACAATCTCTGCTCACTGCAGCCTCCACCTCCTGGGATCAAGCAATTCTCCTGCCTCAGCCTCCTGAGTAGCTGGGATTACAGGCACCTGCCACCATGCCCGGCTAATTTTTGTATTTTTAGTACAGACGGGGTTTCACCATGTTGTCCAGGCTGGTCTCGAACTCCCGACCTCAGGTGATGCACCCACATTGGCCTCCCAAAGTGCTAAGATTACAAATGTGAGCCAGCACACCTGGTCAAAAAAAATTTTTTTTTTTTAGATACAGCCTGGCTGTGTCACCCAGGCTGGAATGCAGTTGTGTGATCATAGCTTACTGCAGCCCCCCACTGCCATGCTCCAGAGATCCTCCTGCCTCAGCCTCCTGAGTAGCTGGGGCTACTGGTACATGCTACCAAGCCCAGCTAGTTTTTTATAGAGATGGGGTCTTGCGCCAGGCACGGTGGCTCACGCCTGTAATCCCAGCACTTTGGGAGGCTGAGCCAGGTGGATCACCTGAGGTCAGGAGTTCAAGACCAGCCTGACCAATATGGTGAAACCCGTCTTTAAAAAAAAAAAAGAGACTGGGCATGGTGGCTCACGCCTGTAATCCAAGCACTTTGGAGGCCAAGGCGGGCAGATCACCTGAGGTTGGGAGTTCAAGATCAGTCTGACCAACATGGTGAAACCCTGTCTTTATTTAAAAAAATAATAAATAAATAAATAAATAAGAGATTGGGTCTTACTATTTGCCCAGGCTGGTCTTGAACTCCTGGGGTCAAATGGTTCTCCCACTTCAGCCTCCCAAACGGCTGGAATTACAGATGTGAGCCACCGGACCTGGCATATGTGACTTTTTTTTTTTTTTTTAATGAGGCAGGCTGAGCACAGTGGTGGGCGCTTGAAATCCCAGCACTGTGGAAATTCTGAGGCCATGAGTTCAAGGCCAGCCTGGGCAACATGGTGAGATTGTGCCTCTCCTAAATAAATAAATAAAGAGGGGTACTAATGTTAAAATTTTCTTTCTTTTTTCTCCTGAGATGGAGTCTTGCTCTGTTGCCCAGGCTGGAGTGCAATGGTGTAATCTCGGCTCATTGCAACTTCCACCTCCTAGTTCAAGTGATTCTCCTGCCTCAGCCTCCCAAGTGGCTAGGACTACAGGCACGCACTACCACGCCTGGCTAATTTTTGTAGTTTTAGTAGAGACGGGGTTTCACCACGTTACCCAGGCTGGTCTCGAACTCCTGACCTCGTGATCCACCCGCCTTGGCCTCCCCAACCTGGGAGGTGGAGGTTGCAGTGAGTTGAGATAGCGTCACTGCACTCCAGCCTCGGCGACAGAGAAAGATTGTTTCAAAAAATAAAAATTAAGGCCAGGCGTGGTGGCTCACGCCTGTAATGCCAGCACTTTGGAAGGCTGAGGCAGGTGGATCATTTGAGGTCAGGAGTTCGAGACCAGCCTGACCAACATGGTGAAACCCCATCTCTACTAAAAATACAAAAATTAGCCAGGCATGGTGGCGCATGCCGTAATCCCAGCTACTCGGGAGGCTGATGCAGGAGAATCGCTTGAACCTGGGAGGCAGAGGTTGTGGTAAGGTGAGATCACGCCACCACAGTCCAGCCTGGGCGACAAGAGTGAAATTTTGTCTCAAAAAAAAAAAAAAGAAAGAAAGAAAGAAAAATGAATGAATGGCTGAGTTAAACTGACATGAAATTGGGAGGGGGGGGCTCCTCTGTCTTTCGCTTTCTGTCCTGCACCGTGTGCCAGGGCTACGCAGACGCTGCCCTCCCCGACCTGCTGTAACTCCAGGGCCCCGGGACTCACCGCACCTGTTGCCTTGCAGAACCACGCCTTCATCAAGCGGTCCGAGGTGGAAGAAGTGGATTTTGCCGGCTGGTTGTGTAAAACCCTGCGGCTGAACCAGCCCAGCACACCCACGCGCACCGCCGTGTGACCATGGCCGGGCTCCCGCGTCCCGCTGGTGACCTGCCCACCGTTCCTGTCCACGCCCCGCCCTTCCAGCTGAGGACAGGCTGGCGCCTCCACCCACCCTCCTGCCTCACCCCTGCGGCGAGCACCGTGGCGGGGCAACTGCGCAAGCGGGAACGGGGTCTCCTGTCCTGCCCGTCCCGCCCGGGGTGGCTCCGGCTCCGGGGACGGGCGACGCTGCTGTGTGTGGTCTCAGAGCCTGCTTCCTTAGGTTAAAAAAACAAAACAAAACAGGGAGAGAAAACGCAAACCGCCATCATGCTGCTTTCTTCCGTCCGGCTTGGGGCGCTGGGCTGTGGAGAGGGCGCCCCTGAGCTGACCGGACCCGCATCGCCGGGCGCCAAGGCAGGAGGGCGCAGGGCGGCCTTAGGGAGAGCCGGCCGCTCCCACTGGGTCAAGGGATGAAGACCTGCAGTGAGCCCCCAGGCGACGGCGGCTTTCACCAAAAGGAAGGAGAGGAGGCCGGTGTGGGGGTGGTGGGTCTGTGGCTCGTGCCTGTCATTCCAGCGCTTTGAGAGGCTGAGGTGGGAGGATCCCTTGAACCCAGGGCGTTGAGGCTGCAGTGAGCCGTGATGGCGCCACTGCACTCCAGCCTGGGCGACAGAGCAAGGCTTTGACTCTGGAAAAAAGAGGGAGTGCCGCCTGGCTTCCCTCTGTCCTCCCGCCACCCACCGTCACTGCCCCTGTGGAAGGCAGAGTGTCAGCCTTCTGTGATGGAAGCCACTTCCTCCACGCTGCTCCGGTCTGTAGCCTCCTCCAAGGGAAGGCTACCCCTGCCTCTTCCCCAGGAGGGCACCATCCCCTCCCCATCCCAGTGCTTCAGGGAGCAGCGACTCCCAGGTCCCGGCAGCAGCAGCTGAGCTGAGACTCACCCCACAGAAAGGAAGCGCTGGCTTTCCGAGCTGTTGGTGCTGTTGGAAACCCCAGCAGGTCCAGTAGATTCACCCTCCAGTCCCCCGCCCCTGCAGCAGGCCCGAGGGCGGGTGGTTCTGTCACCTCTCCTCGCCTGACAAATCAGAAGTGACCACCAAGGCACGTCACTCTTCGGGCTTAGAACCATTCAGCTGCAGTGAGTTGCAGGTGAAACGGTGAGGGCTTGCCCTGGCATCTTTGGGGTTCCTGGCAGGCCGGTAGCCTGGTTCTCCCGTTGTCTGAGATCCAAAGCCCCAGACTTTCTGCCTTCAGGGCTGTGTCCTCGGGCAGAGGCGACTGCCTCCGGGCTGGATGTGGAGGGCAGCTGGGCCGTTCTAGGGTCTCTCTGAGCTCTCTGAAGTTCTTGAGGCTGCGAGCCTCCCCCTCCAGTACTTCCTGGAGACAACCAGCAAGCTGATACTAATCTGTGGGCGAATTGTAGGCGAAGGGTTGCTGGCACTGTACTTCGGGAGAAGACAGCAGAAGGTGGGGGCTTGTGGTTCTGTAGGAACTACTGGATCGTCCTTTTCTTCTTAGGGTGACCCTTCTAGTCTTGTGTGCGTGTGTGTTTTTTTTTTTTTCTGCACACATCAAAGAAGAGATGAGTTGATATCTCTTGCAAACAGCTCGCCAGGCTTCTGCCCCTTTTTTCCCCTAAAGTCTCACCTGACTTAAAAAAAAAAGGCCAGGCTTGGTGGCTCACGCCTGTAATACAAACACTTTGGGAGGCCGAGGCAGGAGGATTGCTTGAGCCCAGGAGTTCAAGACCAACCTGGGCAACGTAGTAAGACCCCATCTCTTTTTTTTTTTTTTTTTTCCCGAGACGGAGTTTCACTCTTGTTACCCAGGCTGGAGTGCAATGGCACGATCTCGGCTCACTGCAACCTCCACCTCCTGGGTTCAGGCAATTCTCCTGCCTCAGCCTCCTGAGTAGCTGGGATTACAGGCACGCGCCACCATGCCCAGCTAATTTTTTGTATTAGTAGAGACGGGGTTTCACCATGTTGACCAGGATGGTCTCGATCTCTTGACCTCGTGATCCACCCGCTTCGGCCTCCCAAAGTGCTGGGATTACAGGCTTGAGCCACCGCACCCGGCAAGACCCCATCTCTACAAAAAAAATAATAATAATAAGGAAAAAATTGCCGGGCGAGGTGGTGCACCCTGCAGTCCCAGCTACGCGGGAGGCTGAGGCACGAGAATCACCCGAGCCTGGGGAGGTGGAGGTTGCAGTGAGCTGAGATCGCACTACCACACTCCAGCCTGGGCGACAGAGTGTGGCCCCGTCTCCAAAAAATAAAAAATTTGGGGAAAAAAAGACGAAGTGTTGAAGTTGACGCCCTGTGGGGAGGGGGAGGGGGTGCCGAGGTGAACGATTTGGGTGCCTGTGCTCCAGGCAGGCAGGACCTCTGGGCAGGTCCTGGCAAACCCCTGCCACTGGCAAGGAGTGAAAGGACACAGGGTCCCAGGGGAGCAGGGGCAGTCTGGGCTGGGTGGGGACAGACTCGGCACCAGGGTCCCTGTGGTGTGCACGGCCGTCCTGCGGCTTCACTGGAACCCCACAGCACCCCAGAGGGAAGGACGGGAGAGGAGCTGTGGCCGTGACTCACATCAGAGCCCGGCTTCTAGAACTATTCTGTAGACGCGGCAATAGTGCAGCTGTCCGGTCCGTTTCTAGGTCTCTCAGCTCCTGCCCCTGCCAACACACTCCCAGACCCAGCCACCCCTCATCTGACACCCCCTTCACGCCCAACGCCCTTTACCTCCTGTTCTCCACTATGGAGGCCTGGGAGGGGATCTCAGGTGCTCCCAAAGGTGGCCACACACCTGGAGACGTCCTGTTTCACCCTGGCTAGGGACACACTGTAGTCTAGGGCTAGGATTCCCTGGCACGCCAGGGGCAGACCCTTTCCTGTAAAACACGCAGCATTTTAAAGTTTGCAGGGCACAGGCCCAGTGCAGTGGCTCATGCCTATAATCCCAGCACTTTGGGAGGCTGAGGTGGGTGGATCGATTGAGGTCAGAAGTTTAAGTCCAGCCTGACCAACTCCATCTCTACCAAAAAATACAAAACTTAGCTGGGCGTGGTGGCACACACCTATAATCCTAGCTACTCCAGAGGCTGAAGCAGGAGGATTGCTTGAACCCAGGAGGCGGAGGCTGCAGTGACCCAAGATCGAGCCACTGTACTCCAGCCTGGGCAGCAAAGTGAGACGCTGTCTCAAAAAATAAAGTTTTCAGGGCTTGGCTGGGCAAGGTGGCTGATGCTTATAATCCTAGCACTTTGGGAGGCTGAGGCGGGTGGATCACCTGAGGTCAGGAGTTTGAGACCAGGCTGGCCAACATGGTGAAACCCTCATCTCTACTAAAATACAAAAATTAGCTAGCCATGATGGTGGGCGCCTGTAATCCCAGCTACTCCAGAGGCTGAGGCAGGAGAATCGCTTGAACTCGGGAGGCAGAAGTTGCAGTGAGCCGAGATCACGCCACTGCACTCCAGCCTGGGCAAGAGAGCAAGACTCCATCTCCAAAAATAAATAACATCCAGGCTCGGTGCCTCATGCCTGTAATCCCAGCACTTTGGGAGGCTGAGGTGAGTGGATTGCTTCAGGCCAGGAGGAATTCGAGACCAGACTGACCAACGTGGTGAAACCCCATCTGCACCAAAAACACAAAAATTAGCTGGGCATGGTGGTGCACACCTGTAATCTGCTGTACTCAGGAGGCTGAGGCAGGAGAATCTCTTGAACCCGTGAGGCAGAGGTTGCAACGAGCCGAGACTGTGCCACTGCACTCCAGCCCGGGCGACAGAGTGAGACTGTCTCAACCAATCAATAACGTTTGCAGGGCTTTAGAACATTTTCTGTGGTTATTCTTAAAAACCTCCAGACAGGCTGGGTGCGGTGGCTCACACCTGTAATCCTAGCACTTTGGGAGGCTGAGGTGGGTGGATCACCTGAGGTCAGGAGTTCAAGACCAGCCTGGCCATCCTGGTGAAACCCCATCTTAAAAAAAAAAAATTATTAAAAAAAAAAAAAAAACCAGGCCGGGCGCAGTAGCTCACGCCTGTAATCCCAGCACTTTGGGAGGATGAGGCGGGTGGATCACGAGGTCAAGAGATCAAGACCATCCTGGTCAACATGGTGAAACCCCATCTCTACTAAAAATACAAAAAATTAGCTGGGCAATGGTGGCGCGTGCCTGTAATCCCAGCTACTCAGGAGGCTGAGGCAGGAGAATTGCCTAAACCCAGGAGGCGGAGGTTGCGGTGAGCCGAGATCGCGCCACTGCACTCCAGCCTGGGTAACAAGAGCGAAACTCCGTCTCAAAAAAAAAAAAAACCTCCAGACAACACGATGGCCCTGCCCCCCATCTATGTAGACTTGGGGCACACCACCTGTGACCCCAAGAAGACAGCCTACAGTGTTTTGTCGGCTACTTTTCCAGCTCGGCATTTTCCTCGTAATAAACAGCGCTTGACTAGGTCACGTATGCTGGCTTCTGCCCTCGGAGGGTGCGGGCAGCCCTGACTTCCCTCTTCCCGGCGCAATCTGCCCCCGGACATGCCAAAAAGTCACTGGCTCCACGCAAGCGCCCCAGGCTGTGTGCTGGGAGAATCTGCTGAAGTATTCGATTTATGAAGCTGGGGTCACAGACGACCGCTCGCTCGCTTCATGCTGTGGAATTCTCCCCCGATGGGACCAGCCCGGCCCTGGGACAGACACACACTTCCTTCTCCCTCTGCAACAACCGCTCTGGGGTGGGGCGAGTGGAAAGGTCATCAAATGAAATGAGGCCGCAGAAGCAGCCAGCTGCCCGGAGGGTGCGATTCCACGCGGATCCCCATGCCGGGTTGTCACCCTCCTGTGTCCTCATGGCTGCCACCCCTACTCAGTGTGCACATCGCACCCCAGACGAAATGTATGTTTCCTAGTTTCAGCAGAATTTCCCGGTTAAAACTTTTTTTTTTGAGATGGTGTTTTGCTCTGTTGCCCAGGCTGGAGTGCAGTGGCTCTGTCTCGGCTCACTGCAGCCTCTGCCTCCCAGGTTCCAGAGATTCTCCTGCCTCAGCCTCCTGAGTAGCTTGGATTACAGGCACATGCCACCACATCTGGCTAATTTTTGTATTTTCAGTAGAGACGGGGTTTTACCATGCTGTCCAGGCTGGTCTCGAACTCCTGACCTCAGGTGATCTGCCCACCTCAGCCTCCTGAAGTGCTGGGATTACAAATGTGAACCACCGCGCCCAGCCTAAAGCATTTTAAATAGAAAAGGCCAGATGTAGTGGCTCACACCTGTAATGCCAGCACTTTGAGAGGCCAAGGCGGGCAGATCACGACGTCAGGAGTTCAAGATCAGCCTGACCAACATGATGAAACCCCCGACTAAAAATATAAAAATTAGCTGGGTGTGGTGGCACACACCTGTAATCTCAGCTACTTGGGAGGCTAAGGCAGGAGAATCGCTTGAACCCGGGAGGCGGAGGTTGCAGAGAGCCGAGATGTCTCCACTGCACTCCAGCCTGGGTGACAAAGCAAGACTCCACCTCAAAATAAACAAACGAAAATTAGCTAGTGTGTTCCTTTAAACCCAGGAGGCAGAGGCTATAGTGGGCCAAGATCATACCACTGCACTCCAGCCTGGTGACAGAGGAAGACTCCGTCTCAAGATAGATAGATAAATAAATAAATAAACAAATAAATACTGGTCAGCCGAGGTGGCTCACCCCTGTAATCCCAGCGGCCAAGGTGGGCAGATCACCTGAGGCCAGAAGTTTGAGACCAGCCTGGCCAACATGGTGAAACCCTGTCTCTACGAAAATTACAAAAATTCGCTAGGCATGGTGGGGAGTGCCCATAATCTCAGCTACTCAGGAGGCTGAGGCAGGAGAATTGTTTGAACCTGGGAGGTGGAGGTTGCAGAGAGCCAAGATCAGGCCACTGCACTCAAGCCTGGGCGACAGAGGGAGATTCCATCTCAAATAAATAAATACAGAAATAGGAGACTCCACCTCAATAAATAAGCAAATAAATAAGTATATAAATAAAATAGAAAAAAGAACAGATGATTTGATAGTATATTTAACCCCACAGAGCCAAATATTACCATTTCACCTTGGAATCAACATGAAGAATTTAGGTTTCTTTTTGGGGAGATGCAAAGTCTTGAGAATCTTGTCTGCCGGGGATTGCCTGGCCAGCACAGGCCTAAGTCATTTCTGTCCCCTCCCAGACGGTCATTTAGTCCACTGGATCTCAGCAGGAACAATTCTGTCCCCCCACCCAGGAGAGGCTTGGAAACTCCCAGACACAGATTTCACCCAGCACCCTGCAGTGCCCAGGGCAGCCCCACCCCAGAGAACCATGCAGCCCCGATGTCCACAGTTCGGGGTGGAGGTAAGGGCTGTCAGGCCATCCTCCCTGGAGCCACGGGGGTTTCCTGTGTGTAGAGCCTGGAGGTGGGGCAGGCGGGGGACAGCTCCATCCGGGGTGGGGACACTGTGGGGCTGCACAGAAAGAACCTTCTAGAAGGTGGGCAGTCTGGGGCCACGTGGCCGGGGGTGGAGGTGTGTGGCCCGCAGGAAGCGTCAGGTCCCGTGGGGCCGGCGGGCGGAACTCAGCCTCCTGGGGGCCCTGGGCTCCAGGGCAGGTTAGGGAGAGTTCAGAGGAAGCTGTCACAGCATTTCCCAGAAAGCAGGGGTCTGAGGAGGAGTGGGAGGGAGGGAGGAAGGGGAAGGTGCCCAGCTCAAAGCGAAACCAGCAGCAGCCGGCCCAAGGCCCCACCCCTCCCTCCGCTCCAGTTCCTGGCCTCTGAGCTGACCAGGTGTGCAGGCCGGGGCCTCCAGGCCGCATCTGGAGCAACAGGCCAGGTGGGTTGAGGGCGGCGCAGGAGTTACCTGTTCCGCAGTCCCTGGCGGGCGGGCGGGCGGGCGAGGCTGGGCCCAGTGGCGACCTGGAGCTGGAGGCCCAGTCTCGGGTTTCTGCCGGGCTTCCCCTGGGGGAGAGAGAGAGGCCTGCAGAGAGCCCCCCGCCCCCCGCAGGGCAGCACAGGTGAGGACCCACCTCCAGCTGGGACTCCGCCACCAGCTCTCTCCCCGCCCACCAGTGACTAAACACCAGGGCCTCAGGACATCGGGGCCTCCTGTGTTGTTTAGGTTTTGTTTGAGGCAGGGTCTCACTCTGTCGCCCAGGCTGGAGTACAGTGGCGCCATCACAGCTCACTTCAGCCTCCGCTTCCAGGGTTCAAGTGATCCTCCTGCCTCAGCCTCCTGAGTAGAGTAACTGGGACTGCAGGCACCCACCACCATGTCCAGCTAATTTTTTTAAACTTTCTCATAGAGACGGGGTCTCACCACATTGCCCAGGCTGGCCTGGAACTCCTGGCCCCAAGCACTCATCCCCCTCCTAACATACAGGCATGACCCACTTTGGCCAGTCAGGGCCTGTTTGAACATTAGGTCTCAGAACAGACCTGACGATATTGCTGCTGGCCTTGGGCCTGTGATCTTGGGGAAGGTAGAATCCCCTCTGAGAGACTCAGTTCCCGCATATTCAAAGGAACTAATCATAACGCCTGTAATCCCAGCACTTTGTGAGGCCGAGGCGGGTGGATCACCTGAGGTCAGTCCCTGCAAGTCAGGTGACCTGCTCAGGGTGACTGGAACCTGCCCCCGGAAGATATGGACGATCCTGTGGTCCCGCCATCCTGCTCTCTCTCCTAACAGGAGTCTGCCTTCACAATCCACAAATATTTGGGGGTCTTGTACAGTGCCCTCTGGGATCCTGAAAGATAAGAGTTCAGGGCTGGGCACGGCGGCTCACTCCTGTAATCCCAGCATGAGAGGCTGAGGCAGGTGGATCACGAGGTCAAGAGTTCAAGACCAGCCTGGCCAACATGGTGAAACTCCCAGGCAATCACACCATTGCACTCCAGCCCGGGTGACAAAGCAAGACTCCCTCTCAATAAATAAATTAATGAAAATAAAAATAAGGCCGGGCAGGGTGGCTCACGCCTGTAATCCCAGCACTTTGGGAGGCCGCATCCGGCAGAGTACAAGGTCAAGAGATCGAGACCATCCTGGCCAACATGGTGAAACCCCGTCTCTACTAAAAATACAAAAATTAGCTGGGCGTGGTGGCACGTGTCTGTAGTCCCAGCTACTCGGGAGGCTGAGGCAGGAGAATCCCTTGAACCTGGGAGGTGGAGGTTGCAGTGAGCCAAGATCACACCATTGCACTCCAGTCCGGGTAACAGAGCAAGACTGAGTCTTAAGAAAAAAAACAAGTGCATTCAACCTTCCAGGTGCAAATCCTGGAATTATAGGCATGAGCCCTCAGCCCAGCCAAGTGACTATACTAAATACCACTAAGGCCTGTAATCCCAGCACTTTGGGAGGCTGAGGCGGGGAGAAAACCTGAGGTCAGGAGTTTGAGACCAGCCTAACCAACATGGCAAAACCATGTCTCTATTAAAAATATAAAATTAGCCGGGCATGGTGTCACATGCCTATAATCCCAACTATTCAGGAGGCTGACACAGGAGAATCGCTTGAACCCGGGAGGCAGAGGTTGCGGTGAGCCGAGATTGTGCCATTGCACTCCAGTCTGGACAACAAGAGTGAAACTCTGTCTCAAAAAAACAAACAAACAAAAAAGACACTGAGGCTGGGCGAGGTGGCTCACGCCTACAATCCTAGAATCCTAGCGCATATTGGGAGGCTGAACCTGGCAGGTTGCCTGAACTCAGGAGTTCAAGACCAGCCTGGGCAACATGGTGAAACCCCACCTCTAGTAAAACACAAAAGTTAGCCAGGCATGGTGGTGGGAGCCTGTAGTCCAAGTTACTGGGAAGACTGAGGCATGAGAATCAGTTGAACCTGGGAGGTGGAAGCTGCAGTGAGCTGAGATTGCACTGCCATCCTAAAAAGAAGAAGAAAAAAAACTCCACTGAACTGTATACTGTAAATGGGTGAATTGTGTGGTATGTGAATTATATCTCAATAAAGCTGTTGGCCGGGTGCAGTGGCTCACGCCTGTAATCCCAGCTATTCGGGAGGCTGAGGAAGAGAATTACTTGAACCCAAGAGGCAGAGGTTGCAGTGAGCCAAGATCGCGCCCTGCACTCCAGCCTGGGCGACAGAGCGAGACTCCTCCATCTCAATAAATACATACATAAATAAAACTGTTAAAAAATAAAATAAAAAACCTACCGCCCTCTCACATTTTGACACAGACTAACCGCCTATCTCTACTGAGATATGTTATTGATATTGACATGCAAATAGTCACTCCCCTATCCTGTCTGACCGGCATCAAGCACCTGCCTCACCTTGACTGGGCCCTGTGTGGGTGCTGGGGACAGGGAGGCCAGTGGGTCCCAGTCCCTGCTCTTGAGTGGGTGGCTCAAACCCCCAGGCCCCCCGCAAGCGGGAAGGACCTGAATGGGGTCCTTCCTGCTTGGTGGAGGTGGAGGTGGAGGTGGAGGTAGGGCAGGGAGGAGGCCATGCCCAGCTGCATTTCCAGCCTGGATCTGCTAGAGGACAGAGCTCCAGGCACCGCTGGGAGTTCCAGGGGACAGTGGCTCACGCCAGGCTCCGGACTCAGGCAGCCCGGAGCCTCCTTCCCCATGGTTTCTGGGCCAAGGGTCTCTCCCTGGCCAAAGGAGCCTCGGACATCCTGTTCTGCCTGGGGCTTTGCCCTGCCCCCTCCCATGGGGACATTATGGGATGGTCCCCGGTGCCCGTGCTGGAGGAGCCTTTCTCAGTGGAAGAGCACTTCCCACTGCCGGATGGGGTGTACGTGATTCTTGGCCCCACTTGTGGATAACTGGAGGGTCTGGGAAAAGAGGCTTGGAGCTGGTAGGACACTGCATTGCTTCTCCCACCCAAGGTCACACAGGGAGAGCTTGACCTTGACTCCCTGACCTTGACTTCCAGGATCCCTCCCCCAGGCCAGAAGAAGGTCAGGAAAAAGAGTAGCAGGTGGTGGCCCCTCCCCACCCCCACCTCCGACCTGACAAAGCCACCCTCCCCGGCTCTGTCCCTCTCTCTGTCCCTCTCTCCTCTCTGTGTCCCCAGCCTTGAAAGTGAAACCGGTGATACCAAAGTGAAACCGAAGCCCCAGCCCCCGCAGCCAAGCCCGGCAGGCAGAGACTGAGAGAAGGAGAGGGGGCCTGGGGCCAGCCCACGTGGCAGGCGGGCTGGAGGGAGGGAGGACGCTGCTCTAAATTGCGGTGATTTAAGAAAAAGAACAAACCCAGAAGGTCTGGCTGGACCAGAACCGCAGCCACGTTCTCCCCTCCCACGGCCCCTGCCCCCACTCCTGAAGTCTGGAGTCTTCAGCCCCACGCTGGGGGTACCATGTTGAGGATTCTGCACGATTGGGGTCTGGGGGAGAGGACAGACTGGCCTTGTCCATTGTGGGGAGGGGTCCCGTGGGGTGAGGCTGACCCCTGGGGTTCATCTCCAGGATCCAGGAATCACCCCAAAGTGGGTAAAGCCAGGGGCCAGGGTCCCCAACCTTATCTCAGAGTCGGACTGTCTGCTTTGGACAAGGGGGTGTAACCTCCACCTCCTGGGTTCAAGTGACCCCCTAGGTCGACCCCAGGGGCGGTGGTGGAGGGCAGTGGATGGCTGAAGTCCTCCCTTGTCCAGAGGCCACTGACTGGTGGCTTTTTTTCTCCGCAGAGCACAGAGAGGGAAGAAGTGTGTGGCTGCATTCTACAGCAAGCAAGACTGGAAGGAGACCCAGGCTAGGGTTTCAGCCCCTCGGCACTGTGGATGCAATGGTGCTGGATTGATCTCTGGGATGGGTCTGTCCTGGGCACTGCAGGGTGCTGAGCGGGGTCCCTGGCCTCCACCCAGCCCCTCCCCAATCATGACACCTAAACGTGTCTCCAGCTATCACCCAGTGTCCCCTGGAAGGAGGCAGAGTCACCCTAGATGAGACCTCCTGGGCTAAATGGGTTCAAGCGATTCTCCTGCCCCAGCGTCCCGAGTAGCTGGGATTACAGGCATGTGCCACCACGCCCAGCCAATGTTGTATTTTTAGTAGAGACGAGGTCTCTCCATGTTGATCAACCTGGTCTCAAATCCCTGACCTCAGGTGATCTGCCCGCCTCGGCCTCCCGAAGTGCTGGAATTACAGGTGTGAGCAACTGCGCCCAGCCTTATTTATTTATTTATTTTATTTGAAACGGAGTCTTGCTCTGTCACCCAGACTGGAGTGCAGAGGCACAATCTCAGCTAACTGCAACCTCCGCCTCCCGGGTTCAAGCAATTCTCCTGCCTCAGCCTCCCAGGTAGCTGGTATTACAGGCACCTGCCAGCACGCCTGGCTGATTTTTGTATTTTTAGTACAGACAGGGTGTCCTCATGTTGGCAAGGCTGGACTTGAACTCCTGACATCAGGTGATCCTCCCGCCTCGGCCTCCCAAAGTGGTGGGATTACAGGCGGGAGCCTGCACTCTTTAAAGGATACGACTCAGTCATTTTTAATACATTCACAGTTTCGCAACTATCACCACTATCTAGTTTCAGAACCTATCACCCCAAAAAGGAAGCCCCATCCCCATCAGCAGTCACGACCCATCCCCCTTTCAGCCCCGGCACCCACCCATCCCCTTCCTGTCTCTGCGGCTTGGCCTGTCCTGGACATTTGATAGAAATGGGATCACACGCTGTGTGGCTTTTTGTGTCTGGTTTCTCTCACTGAGTGTGAGGTCCTCAGGGTTCATCCACGCGGTGGCCTGAGTCACAGCCTCCTGCCTCCTTCCTTTTCATGCCTGAATCCAGGACGCTCTGAATAAAGTCCACAGCTGTACCATGGCCCACACGTCCCCACTGGCTGCTCTCTGTCTCCCAACTGCAGTCACTCTGGAAACCCTGGCTGTTCCTCTCACCTAGGAAATACATGCAGGTCGTCATCTGATTCTATATTCATTCAGATCTCTGGTCGAGTCCACTTTGGGAGGCCAACACGGGTGGATCACATGAGGTCAGGAGTTCGAGACCAGCCTGCCTGGCCTGGACAACAATGTGAAACCCCCTCTCTACTAAAAATACAAAAAGTAGCCTGGCATGGTGGCAGGAGCCTGTAATTCTAGCTACTCAGAAGGCTAAGGCAGGAGAATCTCTTGAACCTGGGAGGTGGAGGTTGCAGTGAGCAGAGATTGCACCACTGCACTCCAGCCTGGGTGACAGAGCGAGATTCTGCCTCAAAAAAAAAAGAAAAAAGATCTCTGCTCAAACATTACTTCCTTTGAAGAAATCATCTTCATGATCATTTTGTTTTAAAGAGATGAGGTCTTGCTATGTTGCCCAGGCTGGAGTGCAGTGGCTATTCACAGGTTCGATCCCACTACTGATCAGCAGGGAGATTTGACCTGCTCCGTTTCTGACCTGGGCCGGTTCACCCCTCCTTAGGCAACCTGGTGGTCCCCCGCTCCCGGGAGATCACCATATTGACGCCGAACTTAGTGCAGACACTGGATCAGCATAGCGCACTACAGCCCAGAACTCCTGGGCTCAAGCGATCCTCCAGCCTCAGCCTCCCGAGTAGCTGGGACTACAGGCACGCGCCACCACGCCCAGCAATCATTTTTTTTTTTTTTTTTTTTTTTGAGATGGAGTTTCGCTCTTGTTACCCAGACTGGAGTGCAATGGCGCGATCTGGGCTCACCGCAACCTCCGCCTCCTGGGTTCAGGCAATTCTCCTACCTCAGCCTCCTGAGTAGCTGGGATTACAGGCGCGCGCCACCATGCCCGGCTAATTTTTTGTATTTTTAGTAGAGACGGGGTTTCACCACGTTGACCAGGATGGTCTCGATCTCTTGACCTTGTGATCCACACGCCTCGGCCTCCCAAAGTGCTAGGATTACAGGTGTGAGCCACCGCGCCCGGCCCTTTTTTTTTTTTTTTTAAGTAGAGACAGGGTCTCACTACGTTGCCCAGGCTGATCTTGAACTCCTGAGCTCAAGGGATCCTCTAGCCTTGGCCTCCCAAGGTGCCGGGATTACAGATCCGTGCCAGCCCTCAGGACTATTTAAAAAATAAAATAGCCCCAAGGCACAAGTAGCTTTTGTCTGACTCTGTGGGATCTCTCTGTCTTTTGCTATCTTTGAGTGATTTCACAACTCAGTAAGTTGTAGAAAACTGATAATAATTTCAACAATTCTTATCCACAAGAAAACAAATTCATTCTATATTGTCACATCTTCCTTCTGTATGTAGATTCACTCTAGCATTTCTTCTTTTACTTTTCAGTCAGTCTTGCTCTGTCGCCCAGGCTGGAGTCCACCGGCACAATCTCAGCTCACTGCAACCTCCACCTCCCCGGTTCAAGTGATTCTCCTGCCTCAGCCTCCTGAGTGTGGGTGTGCACCACCAGGCCTAGCTGAATTTTTGTGTTTTTAGTAGAGATGGGGGGCAGTTTCACCATGTTGGCCAGGATGGTCTCGACCTCCTGGCCTGTGATCCACCCACCTCGGCCTCCGAAGGTGCTGGGATTACAGGTGTGAGCCACAGCACCCGGCCCAATTATTATTATTACTATTAATTTTTTTTTTTTTTTAAGACGGAGTCTAGCTCTGTCACCAGGCTGCAGTGCAGTGGGACAATCTTGGTTCACTGCAGCCTCCGCCTCTCTGGTTCAAGTGATTCTCCTGCCTCAGCCTCCCAAGTAGCTGGGATCACAGGCATGCGTCACCATGCCTGGCTAATTTTGTATTTTTTGGTAGAGATGGAGTTTCAACATGTTGGTCAGGCTGGTCTCGAACTGCCGGCCTCGGGTGATCCACCTGCCCTGGCCTGCCAAAGGCCTGAGCCACCGTGCCCGATCTATTATTATTATTTTAAATTTTAGAGATGGAGTCTTGCTCTGTTGCCCAGGCTGGAGTGCAACCGAGGATACTCACAGGCATAATCATAGCTCACTGCAGCCACCAGTTTCTGGGCTCAAGTGATCCTCCTGCCTCAGCCTCCCGTATAGCTGGAACTATAGGCATGCACTACTGTGCTTGGTTCCTAATTATACAAAAAAAAAAAAGAAAAAAAAAACAGGCCAGGCAAGGTGGCTCATGCTTGTAATAACAGCACTTTGGGAGGCCGAGGCGGATGGATCATGAAGTCAGGAGTTCGAGACCAGCCTGGCCAACACAGTGAAACCCTTCTCTATTAAAAATACAAAAATTCACGGCCGGGCGCGGTGGCTCACGCCTGTAATCCCAGCACTTTGGGAGGCCGAGGCGGGTGGATCACGAGGTCAAGAGATCGAGACCATCCTGGTCAACAAAGTGAAACCCTGTCTCTACTAAAAATACAAAAATTAGCTGGGCGTGGTGGCGCGTGCCTGTAATCCCAGCTACTCAGGAGGCTGAGGCAGGGGAATTGCCTGAACCCAGGAGGCGGAGGTTGCGGTGAGCCGAGATCGTGCCATTGCACTCCAGCCTGGGTAACAAGAGCGAAACTCCATCTAAAAAAAAATAAAATAAAATAAAAATAAATTCTCACGCCTGTAATCCAAGCACTTTGGAGGTCAAGGCGGGCAGATCATCTGAGGTCAGGAGTTCAAGACCAGCCTGACCAACATGGTGAAACCCCATCTTTAAAAAAAAAAAAAAAAAAAAAAAAAATTCCTCCCTGGCATCACAAAAATAAAAATAAAAAATACAAAAATAAAAATACAAAAATTAGCTGGGCGTGGTGGCAGACACCTGTAATCCTAGCTACTTGGGAAGCTGAGGCAGGAGAATCACTTGAGCCCAGCGGGTGGAGGTTTCAGGGAGCCGAAATCCTGCCACTGCGCTCCAGCCTGGGTGACAAGAGCAGACTCTGTCTCAAAACACACACACACACACACACACACACACACACACACACAGTTCCCCAGGATCTGGCGCTTGTGTTTCCATTCCTACGGCTTGCTTTCTCACTGCACTCATGGTGTCTGGAATTCTTGTATTCACTTGTCTTCTATCTTACTGTCTTTAGCTTCCTCTAGCCTATAAGCTGGAGAGCAGGGACCTGGCCCATGGAAGCACATGGTGCGTGTTTGTCCAGTGAATAAATGAGATCGGATGGCACAGATGGACGCGGTGCTGATGCCTGTAATCTCAGCACTTTGGAAAGCTGAGGCAGGTGGATCACCTGAGGTTGGGAGTTCGAGACCAGCCTGAATAATGTGGAGAAACTCCGTTTCTACTAAAAATACAAAATTAGCCGGGCGTGGTGGCACATGCCTGTAATCCCAGCTACTTGGGAGGCTGAGGCAGAATGGCTTGAACCCGGGAGGCAGAGGTTGCAGTGAGCCGAGATCGCACCAGTGTACTCCAGCCTGGGTGACAGAGCAAGACTCCATCTCAAAAACAAAAACAAAAACAAAAACAAAAAACCCTGGCTACACAGGGACCAAAATAACAGGTGTGACCCAAACATTAATAATACAGCCACATGTCTCATGTATTGAAGGCCTTCCTGGTGCACGGGGTTGTGCTATCTCAGAATTACACACACAGTCTCAGTTCTCCCTTGTGATAACCCTAGGAAGTTGCATCGATTCTTCAAAGGACTCTGAGGATCAGAGAGGTTAAGCCACCTGCCCAAGATCACACAGTAACCCGATCTTTTATACTTTATTAGGTTTTGAAATAGTATCAACTCAATTTTCTTTGTTGTTGTTGTGGGGGAGGAAGAAGGAAGTGAAGGGCAGAGGTCAGGAGGAAGCTTTGGGCCCCCTTCCTTCTGTTTTCATGACAGGGGTGGGGGGCGTGGTTTGGGGTATGCCACATCCTGGCTCTTCCTGAAGGACCTCCCTTGGGTCCCCTCAGTGTCCAGAGACACGTGAATGCTGGATTTAACATCCTTGCTTCTTCTCCAGCTCTGGGCCTCAGTTTCCCCAACTGTATGATGGAAATCGTGGTCTCTGCTTTTCCTCAGGGAAGAGATGAGGATTAGTGTCAATGCCCTTCTTACAGAGAAGCCCCTGTCCCGTCTGAGTCAGGTTTTCACCAAGGAGAATCCGTGAGGGGCTTTCTCCTTTTCCTGCAGGATCAGATCTGAGGCTGGTGGTACAGGAGGGGAAACCGAGTCACACACCGCTTCTGGTGTGGGGGAGGTTAGACCATGTAGTTTAGAGCCTAGGTGTCTGGCCAGCACGATAGTTCTTGCTTGTCATCTCATCACTGTGGGAGGCTCAGGCAGGAGGACCACAGGAGCCCAGGAGTTTGAGAACATCGTGGGAAACATAGCGAGAACCCCGCCCCCCTACCAAATCTTTATTTAAAAAAAAAAAGGCCGGGCGCGGTGGCTCTTGCCTGTAATCCCAGCACTTTGGGAGGCCAAGTTGGTCGGATCACCTGATGTTGGGACTTCAAGACCAGCCTGACCAACATGGAGAAACCCTGTCTCTACTAAAAAATACAAAATTATCGGGGTGTGGTGGCGCATGCCTTTAATCACAGCTACTGGGAAGGCTGAGGCAGGAGAATAGCTTGAACCCGGGAGGCGGAGGTTGTGGTGAGCCGAGATCGCGCCATTGCACTGCAGCCTGGGCAACAAGAGCGAAACTCCGTCTCAAAAAAAAAAAAAAAAAAAAAAAAAAAAGGCCTGGGCATCAGGTCTAAGAAGAATCCTGCTTCAGTGCGGCCTCCTGGTCCCGAGGCTGATGGCTGGTGGTTGAAGGAAGAAGGGCTTCTATCCAAGGCAGGGTCCTCGGAGCAAAGTCCCTGGGTGACGCCGTCACCCTGGATGCACGCGGCCCCTCCCTGGGTGCCTTCCCACCTCCTCGGCTGGTTTCAGGCTTCAAGTCCTGAGACAGTTCACTTCCCCTCCGAGGGTGGGGGTCCTCCCGGGTTTCCCCTTGAAGCCAAATTATTATTACAAAAGCCAATTCAACCCGTTTGGGTGTTGAAAGGCGCTTTTAATAAAATTGTGCGCAGAGGCCATACACGAGCTTTGAAGTCAGAGGACAGGCTGGGTACACTTGACTCAGGCCGGTGACAGTTCCCGCTGTCAGGTGGTGTTGGTAGTAAGAATTGGATAATAATAATAAGAAATAATAACGTCCCTGGGATTAGGTGTTAGAATGAAGGCGCACCGAGACCCGGGACAGGGTAACCCACTGGATGAGCGCTCACGAAACGGCAGCTCAACCGGCTGTCAGCACTCTCCGTGCGGAGGAATGAGGAGGGGGAAACTAAGTCCCGGAGCCTCCCAGGCGGCCGATCGCACCAGCCCGCCGTCCCCGGGCCGGGCCAGGACGTTCTCAATGCTCGTGCTCTCCTCCCGCTTCCCCGTCCCCCGCTGGACCTCTCCCACGACCAGGGAGGAAGTGGGAGAAACGGACGGGGGAAAAAAATAAAAAAGTCGCGCTGAGCCAACGCCTCCCCACTCCTTACGTCCGCGCCTCGCGAGCCACCCCGACCCCCTGGTGCAAAGGAGAGGCCCGCGAGGACCCAGGCGTCCAGGCCGCGGTCCCCGTCCCGCCCCGCGGCCCGCAGCCGGGTCGGGGAACTCGCGAAGCGGGGAAAACAACCGCCCTCCCCGCCCCTCGCCAACCCCTTCCCCCGCTGACGCCCCTAGCGCAGCGGGGTGGAGGCGACTCCTTTATATAATCGCGGGCGGGCAGGTTGGTGGTTTCATTTAGGGACCCGGGAGCCCCGCGGACCCGGGCCGTCCTTGGCGAGGCCACCCCCCGGGTCCTCGCGCGCGGCGGGGCCCACTGAGGCCCGGCGCCTGGCCTGGGGGGTCCCCACCGCCTCGCCACCCCCCCACCCATCCCCGGCAGCCCGGGCCGCGCGACCCACGCCCGCGTCGCTCCTCGCCGTGCGCACCGCGCTCCCCGCCCCCGCTGCCATCCTGCCACGCCCCGGGCGTCGGGGGCACAGCCCGCGCCCCCCCGCACCCCGCCCCTGCGCAGAGGCTGGGGGCCTGTTTATCTGGAGGCCCCCACCCCCCTCCACCCCGGGGGGCCCGCTCCCCCCGCGCCCCGGGGAGCTCTGGGGCCAGATAAGCTGGCAAGCTGGCACGGCGCCGCGCGGCGGGGCGGAGAGGTCAGAGGCGGGGGGGCGCGCCGGGGCGGGCCGGACCCCCCCCCACTTGACAAAACCTAATAACAGCCCGGTCTCCCCGGCGCAGCGGGCGAAGCCCCACGGGAGGGCAGAGACGTGGCAAGAGGGGACCTGCCGAGCCTGTTCTGGCCTCCGAGGCCGGGCTGGGGGGGGGCGGGCTGGGCGTGGGGGGGCCGGCGGCTGCGGCACCTTTAAGACAAGGGAGGACCCCTCTTGCCCTCGGAGAAACCAGGAAGGGAGTCGCGAGCATCATACGGGGCTTTGGCTGTACTGTACAGTTACTGTAGGGGCAGTGACGCCGCCGCCGCCGCGCGAGGGAGCGACCAGGGCAGCGCGACGCGGGCAGAGCGAGCGCCGCGGACCCCGGAGGCGAGCGGCCGAGGGAGCCCAGTCCCAACTCCGGGCCCCGGCCCCGCGCGCCCCGGCCCGGCCCGTCCCGGCCCCGCGAGGTAAGTCAGCGCCCGGCGCGGCCCCCGGCACTGGGTGCAGGGCGGGGACGGACGGGGGGCGCTGCGCCCACCGCTGCCCCCTCGGGAAGGGGAGATCCGGGGAGCCGGGGACGTTCCCCCAAGTTTCGGAGGAGGGGGTGGTTGGCAGCTGCCCGGAGGCTGGAGGCGCCCTGAATCCCGAGCGCGGGAGGGGGCGCCGCCCGGTAGGGGATATTGGGGACGAAGTGCATAGGCTTGTGCGCCAGCCCCCCCAACCCGGGTGCATGGCTTTTCGGGGCTCCCAGGCGCGCGGGGAGCGGGGGAGGGGAAGCAGGGCTGCATTGAGGATGGGGGGAGCCGGCGTGGGGAGATAGGGGGGCGCGTCGCCTGCTAAGTTTGCAGCTGAGGACGAGGGGCGCCCTCGCCCCCCGGGGGCCTATTCGGTGCTGCGTGCATACGTTGGAGTTGGCCAGGATTGAGCTCCATGGGGGATGGGGGGGAGGGGGCTGAAAAAACAGGGAGGGGGGCTTTGCAAAGGAGGGGAAGGGGTGGGGTGTCCGGGTGGGCGGGCGGGGCCGCGGGGACCTCTGGGCTTCGTAGTCCTCTCGCCGTTTGTGGCCGGTAGGTGGCAGGCGGATTGGACTACAAGTCCCAGGGTGCCTCGCGCCGGCAGCCCGCCGCGGCCCGCGGGTAGGGGCGGTGCGGAGGAGGGGCGGTGAGCGGCGGACCGGAGAGCCAATGGGCGCGGGCCGATCGCGCGGCGCGGAGCGGGGGCGGGGCCAGCCGGCCCGGGGGCGGGGCCTGGAGCCGGGCTCCCCTCGCCAGGGGCCGGTGGCGGTCCCGGCTTCCGGCTGCGCGGCCCGCGGGCCGGCCCCCTCCCCGCCCCGGGGTCCCTCCCCGCCTGGTTGTGTAACCGTCCCCAGCCCCCCTCCCCTCGGCCCCTCGCCCGAGGGGGGGGTCACCCTCCCCGCGCTCCCCGGGGAGGGCGGCGGCCCGGGCGGCCGCGCGGTGCAGGCGAGCCCGGGGATGCGCGGCCTAGCGCAGGCCGGGCCCGGGCGTGGGGGAGGCGGGCGGGCGGACCCAGATCCGGGGTAATTTGCATCGCCCTCCCCCCAGCCCGGGTGGGGATTGGCCGCCGGCGGCGGGGGGTGGCGCGGGGCCAGGCTCACTGCCGCCTCCCGGCCCCTCGGAGGGAGCCAGCCCAGCCGCAGCCGCCGCCACCGCCGCCGCCGGGGCCTGGCCCCCTCGCCGCTGCCCCGGGAAGGAGGTAGGAGCCCCCCGCGCGGGCGAGATGGCGGGGGCCCGCGGGCCGGGCGGGGGCCGCGCGCTGCGGCCGCGGGCGGGGGAGGGGGCCGCTTCCTGCCCCCGCTTGGGCCTGACTCAGCCCCGGGTGGGGGGCCCGGCCTGGCCCCTCGCCCTGCCCTGGCGGCCGTCCGGCTCCGACCCGCAGGAGGGGGCGGAGAGGGCACCCCAGTCCCCGCCGCCCGCGCCCCCAATGCGCGTGACCCCGTCTCCTCTGGCCCGGACCCCCCCTCCTTCCCCTTGACGCCACCACCACGTGCGAAGCCTGAGCCCGGGCAGAGGAGGGGGGAGCTGGTGGGATCCGGCCCCCTCCCTCCCGCTCCCTACCTCCCGGGCTGGAGACCCGGCCCGCCCTCCGCCCCAGCCCGGGGCCTGGGAACCTGGCCGGGGGCTGAGCCGAGCGGAGGAGCGGGTGCCCCCCCAGGGCCCGGGCCTCTGCGGGTTCTGGGAGGTGCTGCCCGGGCTGACTGGCGGGGGCGCACGGTGGGCCGTGGCGGGAGGGTGCTGTCCACCCTGACCCGGGCACCCAGTCGGCGCCCACTAAATGTTGGCGGAATGCAGCCAGGAGTTGGCGGCGAGGAGGGGGGAGGCAGCAACTCCTCTCCCCACTAGGCAGCCGGCGGAAGTTACAGAGGTGCTGGTGCCCCTGCCACCAGCGGCGCCCACCTGGCTCACCCATGGGTGGCGGGCTCGGTGGGACCCCCCCACCTCCGGGCCTGCTGCCTCCAGAGAGGGCGTCGGGATTCCGTGTCAGCCCCCTCCAACCCTAGAACTGGACCAGGGCGTAACCCTGACCGTGCCGCTCCCACACTGGGGGTGCCCCCCCACCACCGGCGATCACTTCCTATTGGCAAGCTGGTCTGGGAGAGGTCCCCGGGAGGCCAGGCCGAGGCCCGGCCCTGCTGCTGCCGGGGCCTGAGGGCTTCAGGCCGGGGGCGTTTGTCCCCGAGGGCCACCTCCAAGAACACCTATCGGCAGGGCCGGGGCCTCTGTTTACCACCAGCCATTGCTGTGGAGACAGAGCCTGGGGGAGAAGGGGGGGCAGGAGCCGGCCGCTGGAAAAGCGAAGTCTAAGGAAGGAAAGAAGAGCCAACCGGGACACTGAAATTTTAATTCGTGGGTCAGTCCGGGGGTATTTATTATTCAGTTCCGATTGGCTGCGTGGCGGCCAGTCAGCACCCGGGCCCGGGCGGGCAGCCACGCTTCGGCAGAGCCCCGCGGGTGGCGGCAGGGAGGCGATGGGTCCTTTGCTCTGTGCAGGAGACAGACGCCCGGCAAGGACCAAGGCAGAGCCTAGCCTGGGCCTGGTCGGGAAGGTTCTTGGGGCGATCACAAGTCCCCTGCTGGGGTTTTTGTTATTGTTTTTTTTTCTTTTCTTTCCTTGAGTCCTTCTGACCTATGGCTGGGTCCACCTGGTGGCAGATTCCCGTTGCCATATGAGGGGGAAACTGAGGCTGGGAGGGAGGCAGAATGTGAGCTTGGAAACTGGGGGGTTAGAGCAAGCCTCAGAGCAGGTGCTGGGCAGGGGAGACTGAGGCGTGGGGAGAAGCAGAGAGCTGCCCAAGGTCACTCAGGTGGAGGCAGAGCTGTCCTCTGTGGTCCATCCTTCTAGCTCCCGGCCTGGCCAAAGTCCCCCCTGTGTGGTGGCCGAGGGGCGCCTGCCCACCTGTCTTTGAGCAGGGCTGGAGGTTGGCAGTAGAGGCTCAACTGCAGGCACCTGCCTGCAAATGGAGCGTCACCGAGGCTTATTAAACCCTGTGTCCGAAGATGACATTGAGGCCCAGAGAGGGCCAGCATGGCTCCCAAGGTCACACAGCACAAGCCACAGCCCTCTCACCTCCCGGCCTCACCGGGCAGGCCCTTGCTGGTGCACGTGCATATGACGCCCCTCTCCAGTCCTGCCGAGCCACCATCCCGTCTCACCTTGGCCCTCAGAGGTGGGCAGGGCTCTGGGTTTTACCACCAGAGCTGGAGGTCACCTCAGCAGAGCTGACCCTCTGCAGCCCAGATGCTGCAAGGAGGGCTCCTGGGGGTTAGAATGCCGGCCTGCTTGCTCTACAACCTTGGACGAGCCCCTTGACCCCTGCAGCCTGGGCATGCTGTGTGCGTGGGGCGCTGAGGGTCCCCCAGCTGGTGCCTGCAAAGCCACCCATGCTGTCTTCTCCGTGGCGGGAGCTCCCGGGTCAGCTCAGGGCATGGCAGGGACCAGAGTGTGGGGTGGGGGTCAGAGCTGCGTGACAGACCTGCACCCCAGCCTTCACCTGCCAGACCATAATCCACCCCGCAGTAGCCCTGGGCAACAGGCACCAGAGGAACGAGCTTTGTTGGAGGTGAGCGCAGTCGAATCCCAGCCCTGGCCTTGGGCCCACCGTGGGCAGTCACTCCTCGTCGGCCAGTCTCAGTCTTCCCTTCCGGACAGTGGGGAGAGGATCGTCAGCCCTAGCCTGTTGTCCTCAGGGTTTGCTCAGTGGGTCCTTGGGAACGTTTGTTGAGTGACTGCTGTGTACCGTATCGGGCCCTTGGGGGGCTGTCCTGAGGACTCCAGGGCCAGGGGACCCCTCCCCGAGGTCACCTATATCAGCTGGACGCCAGCCCTGCCCCAGGCGCCCTGCAGCGCAGCGCTGAGGGTTTGAGAATAAGCCGTCCTCTGAGCTCAGCCCCAGGGTAGGGGGATGTCACCTCCTGCTGGTATCCGGGGGCCAGGAGGGGGATGGAAGGAGCCGTGGGAGGACTAGTCAGGCAGGCTGGAGCCAGACGGACGGCCCGGGCTCAAATTCCAGTTCTGTTGTGCGACCCTGGCCAAGCCGCTCCCCCTCTCTGATCCTGTTCCCCTTCTGCAAAATGGAGCACGGACACAGATCCTGCCTTCCAACACTGTGGGGGCCGGCGGGTACTGTGGGTCTCTGGGGCGATTATCGAGGCCCAGCCTCCCCGAGCGCCGAGTCCAGAGCCCCGAAGCGCAGAAGGCGCCCCTCGGAGAATCCGGCGCTCGGGAGGAGCATGGCCAAAGGACCAGCCCCTCCATCTGTCCCCCCAGCAGGCTGTGGACGGCCTGGGTGGAAGTGTCGCCACCCACGCCTTTCTGGTTTGACTGGAAAACAAGGCCCATCCCACCTATCAGGATACCTGAGGATCTGGCTGGGTTCTGCAGGCCGCTGGGCTCCCAGGCCTAGCCTTCCACCTGCTCAGGCGAGGGTGGGGGTGGTGCAGGCATCTCCAGGTGACACGCAGGCCTCCCTCAGGGGAGGGAGAGAGGTCACCCCGGCCTCTCACAGGCATCTCGGCTAAGCAGGTGCAGCCTGGGCTGACGGCAAGGTGGACAAGGATGGGCTTCTGAGAGTCTGGCCTTGCTTGCCCCCGGTGACGGGAAGCTCAGCCCCTCCACTGCTGTCGTGAAGCTTCCTCTTAGAACCTAGGCTCAGGCTCCAGGCTGGGCTTCCTGGCCCATGACAGCACTCAGAGTGTGGGAACCGGGTGGGCCTCGGTCCCACCCCTGAGTTGGGCGTCAGATGGGATCCCCCTGGCCTCCTCATCGCTGCCCCCATCCCCGCCGCCACACTTCCCACTGGGCCCCCGCGGCCTTCCTGCCTGGCCCTTTAAGGCCCCGGGCAGGAAGCCCCTCCCCATTTAGGGCAATAAATGGACACATAAAATGGCCGAGGGCCTGTTTGCTCCGAGTCTGGCCCAGAAGGAGGCCTTCGGGCAAGGGCGGGCGGGCTGGCAGCTGGCAGCCACCCCAGGCCGTTGATGCCCCCCGATCGGGACACTGCATTCCTGTCCCATTAAAGCCGGGCTGGGGACTCGGCCAGGCGGGGCTTGGCACCAGGTCAGGGCGGGGTAACCCGTCGGGACCAACCTTGCAACACAGGCCGCTGGGCGGGGAGGGGGCAGGGGCTGCTGGGTGTGGGCCTGGCAGTCACACCTGCACACCAGGCTGGTAGGGTGACCTTGGCCCGGCCACCCACCCTCTCTGAGCCCGGTCTCCCTTTCCAGCTTCCTCCTTGGACCCCACCACCCACTCCCTTAGTAGGTGAGGGGGGACCGGCTTCCTGGAATAGCATTCAGGGGTGAAGTTCCCATCCGAGAAGGGTGCTGAACGCACGGCCTGGCAGTGTGTTTAGGGGACTGGCTCTGGCGCGCAGTAGGTCCCCAGGCTGTTTGCTGCGTGGATGTGAGCGGGACCTTGACCACATTGGGGGGCCCCTTTCCACTGTCACGAACCCCATCCCCCAGGAGACGGAGGCTCAGAGAAATCTTGCATCTTGTCCACACTCGCACAGCTTGGAGGTGGGGGAGCTGGGGCATGAACCCGTGCTGCTCTGCACAGCACACAGGAGGGCTGAGAGGTCCCTTTGGCCTGCTCTCCTGCTCTCCCTGGGCAGAGGTTGTATGGGGGCCCTGAGCCCCTGATTAGACGGCCCCCAGGAAGTGTCCTTCGGGAAGGCGGTGGGTGGCAGTGGCCTGCCCAGCCCCCTGGCTGGCGGCCCCTTCTCCATCCTGAGGATTGGGGGTCGGAGGAGGCCGGCCCCAGCCCTCACCTTGTTGTGTGACCTTGGGGAGTCCCCTAGCTCCCGTACCCTGTGCTAGCGATGCCGCCTCCTCTCTGCCTGTCCCCAGCCAGCCACCTCCAGGCCTCAGCTTCTGCCACTCCCTGTGCTGGGACACCCTTCTCAGGATGCCGGGGGCCTTCCCAGGTACACCTGCGGCTCCCGAGCCACGTCAGAGTGCTTCCGAGCTCTCGGCAAGTCCTCAGCATCTGGGAGTGGCAGCCTCCCAGGTCAGAGGGCTGCTGTGTGAGCTGGGCTGGGCAGCCTCACCTCTCCGAGCCTCTCGGAAACCCTGGGAAGATGAAATGAAGGGCACTCAGTTGGCTTCTAAAAGCGGGTAGCACAGAGGAGGCCAAAAGGCGGCCTGGGTGCAGTGGCTCTTGACAGACACTGCAGCAAATGACCCTTAGGTTAGACGGGAGGTGGGACTGGCAGGCTGCACAGCCTCCTGCTTCTGGGTGTGCCTTGCAGCCAGGTGGGCGGACCTGGGCGTGGGCTGTCTCTGGTTTATCCGGTGGTTTGCTGCGCCCCTACTGTGCGCCGCCCTGGGAGGGTTGGGCTTAGGGACCCGGGAGCGGCCCAGGGGGAGGAGGGCGCCCCACCTCCAGCCCAGGAGGGGCCTGCCAGGGCCTGCCCCTTGGCCGCCGAGTCAGCACCGAGCAGCCCCGGAAATCCCACGGAGGCCAGCGCAGGGGAGGAGCTGTGATGAAAGATGGGGCCCTGGGTGGGTGTGGGCCGAGCCCAAGGGACCCTGGCCGGCAGGGGTGGGGGCCTGGCTGGCGTGGGGCTGGGGCTTTCCGGAGGATGGGAATGAAGCCGCCACCTCTGGAGGCGCAGACTGTGTGTCGGGCGCACAGTGGGGCTTCAGCACTCGGGGACTTCTTATTGTTGAGACTTCGTGGCCCCCCCAGGGGTACTCTGGCTGGGGCCCGGCCTCCCCTCTCCCATCTTGGAGGCAGGGTCTTCGGCCTTTTCCTTAGGGGCAGCCTCCAGGTGGCCCAGGTTGGCGGGGGCGGGGTGGGGGGGCGTGGGGCGTGGCCGGCAGGTGGCTTGTGTTCCTGGAGTGAGGGCGTGGGTCAGTTGTCTCTGAGCGAGTTTGGTTTCCAGGGCGAGGGCAGGGCTGTGCCCTGGGCGGGTGGGGGGCAGGCCCCTCCATCATTTCCTGGCCCCCAGTCCCTGGAAGTCAGCTCTGGCAGGCACCCTTGGGCCCGGGCGTTCTCTTTGGCGAAATGGTCCTCTAACGGGGGCTTTCCTTGGCTGACATCACCCTGGGCCTGGCTGCTTTGAGGGAGGGCCTCGTTGATATTTAGTGGGGAGCAGGGGCCCAAGGGAGGGTCCCAGGCTGGAGAGGGCAGAGACTGGGACTCCCGGACCCAACCTGGAGCTGGGATCTTCACGATAGCTGGGATTCCCAGAGGTGGCTGAGCCCCCTGGGTTATTTTGGGCCCATCCTCCAGGCCCCAGGAGAGACACCTCTGAGCCACCCAGAGCAGGGACCGTGGTCACCTGAGGGGAAGAGCGGCCCCGCAGGCCTGGCGTGGCCATCTTGGGGCATTGGTGGCCTGGGTCAGAGGGTGGGTGCTGGGGTGGGTAGGAGGGCCCGGGCCTGTCTGATCCGGAGCTCCATCTGCTCTCACGCTCCCTGCAGCCCAGGGCCAGACGGCAGATGGTGGCAGGGGGTGGACACCACCGAAGGGGGCTCCTCGGAGGCTTCCTGGGGCGGAGACTCGGGTGGGGTCCCACCCTCCCTGCTCCCAGCAGCCACATCTGAGCCCCACTGCCCCACTGCAGGCCTCGGAGCGGACGCGGGCGCTGAGCAGCTGGGGCCTGGGCCGAGGCTGGAAGGAGGGAAGGAGGGCGGGCGGAGGGGACCTGGGGAGCGTGGTGGTGCTGAGCAAGCTCACAAAGGCCTCTGTGTCCCCCGGCAGCTCAGGCCCCGTGAGGAGGGCCCTGGGCTTTGGGTCCGGCTGGACCAACACCGTGCCTCCCTTGTGGGGCCTGGCTCAAGCCCATCCGGCTGCCAGGCTGTGGGGGGCAGGAGGGTCCTGTGGCCTGAAGGAGGCCATGAGAGGCCTGGCTTGGGCCCTCTCCCCAGGGGCCTTGCCCAGGGGCTCTGGCCTGAGAGTTGCCGGCAGTCCGTGAGGAATATGAGCTGTGCTGGGTGACTCGGGGCAGCCGGGGGCTCCCAGGAGAGGGCGGAGGGGTGGGGACAGGGGCCAGAGGGTTGCACAAGCTCCGAGTGGGCGGATGAGTCACAGCAGAGGGGAAGGTGGAAAAAAGGAGGGAGGGGGAGAGAGGGGTGGGACAGACACAGTCACCCCAGGGCCTGGCACTGCCCGAAACCTCTGCCCATTTGACGGATAGGGAGACTGAGGCCCAGAGAGGGCCAGGGCCTTGTCTGGGGCTGAACAGTGCAGCGGGGTGGCCGGGAGTTCGGGAAGGGCTACCAAATGGGCCTGTGGTAGGAGGTGATGGGGGTTCCCCGGCTCCCTGCTCCTCCCAGGCGGGGGCCTGGGCTCCTCTGTTACTCACAGCTAGGGCTGGGCCGCAGGCTGGGGGCTCTGAGGGGCAGGAAGGGGTTTAGCCTGCAGAGTCACTGGCCCTGCCCTGACGGGGCACACCCACGGTGGCCTTGACCTCGGCTGGGTTTCGGCTCTGGGTCCCCGGCCTCAACCACACCCCTTCCTGCTGACTCAGAGCCCCCTGAAAAGAACCAGGCCCGACCAGGAGCCAGGAGGCAGGAGGCAGGAGGCAGGAGGCAGGGTCGGGAGGCTGGTGGGCCGGCTCTTAGGCCCACTCCCAGTTTGAGTTCAGATGCCACTGTCTTGTGACCGTGGGGCTGGGGCAAGCGGCCTCAGCTCACGACTGAGTGGGTGCCACCGGTTGGGTTCCGTTGGGACCAGCGTGAAGTAGGTGTTTTGTGGGGTTTGTTTTGTTTTTTGTTTTTTCTTGAGATGGAGTCTTGCCCTCACCAGGCTGGAGTGCAGTAGCACCATCTCGCCTCACTGCAGTCTCAGCCTCCCTAGTAGCTGGGATTATCGGCACGCGCCACCACGCCTGGCTAATTTTTGCATTTTTAGTAGAGATGGGGTTTCAGCATGTTGGCCAGGCTGGTCTCTATCTCTTGACCTCGTGATCCGCCCGCCTCAGCCTCCCAAAGTGCTGGGATTACAGGCGTGAGCCACTGCGCCCAGCCTAAGTTGGTGTTTTGTAAAAGTCACTGTGTGACCTCCCCTCTGTGTCAGCCGAAGCCCGTACTTGGACCAACAGGAAAATGGCTGAGATCGGGGCACTGTTCCTGAGCACCTACTGTGTGTTCCCGTGGCACCTCAAAATGCATTTTCCTTTATTTATTTTTTTGAGAGAGAGTCTCACTCTGTCGCCCAGGCTGGAGTGCAGTGCCTCGATCTCATCTTACCACAACTTCCACCTCCTGGGTTCTCCTGCCTCAGCCTCTCGAGTAGTTGGGATTACAGGTGCTGGCCATCACGCCCAGCTGGTTTATGTATTTTTAGTAGAGACAGGGTTTCTACTAAATGCCGGCCATGTGGGCCAGGCTGGTCTTGAACTCCTGATCTCAGGTGATCTGCCCACCTCAGCCTCCCAATGTGTTCTTTCAACATGCATTCCTGGGGGCCCTCCTGGGAGGGGTGGTGCCAGCGTGCCTGTGACACTAAGCGTCCAGTGTGGGTTTTGCCAGCACAGGACATCTGACTGCCCTTGGGCACAGCTGGGGAAACTGAGGCTGGGGAGGCACGATATCTGACTGCTGTCATGTACAGATGAGAAACTGAGGCTGAGGGGGAGGCAGGACACCTGGCCGTTCTCATGCACAGCTGGGGAAACAGGCTGGTGGAAGCAGGACACCTGGCCGTCATCATGCACCACTAGGGAAACTAAGGCTGGGGGCAGGACATCTGATCGCTTTTGTGCACAGCTGGGGAAACAGGCTGGGGGAGGCTGGACATCTGACCATTCTCATGCACAGCTGGGGAAACTGAGGCTAGACAACTAGGACATTTGACTGCCCTTGGGAACAGCTGGTGAAACTGAGGCTGGGGAGCCAGGACATCTGGCTGTCCTCATGCTCAGGTAGAAAACTACTGAGGCTTGGCGGGGCGCGGTGGCTCACACCTGTAATCCTAGTACCTTGGGAGGCCGAGGGGGTTGGATCATTTGTGTCCAGGGGTTCGAGACCAGCCAACATGGTGAAAGCCCGTCTCTACTGAAAACAAAAGAGGCTGGAGGCGGGAGCCTGTTGTTCAGATGCACAGCTGGGGAAACGGGCTGGGAAGGCAGATACCTGACTGCCTTCATGTACAGATGGGAACCCGAGGCTGGTGGGGGCAGGTGGAGTGCTGCTTCTAAAGGGTCTTGGGGCCTTAGCAGTGGGCACAGGAACCCCCGCACCCCCACTCACAAGCTCCCTCTTCCTCCCCGCTGCTGCAGGTCTCGGCGCGGAAGATGGCCGGCGGCGTGGACGGCCCCATCGGGATCCCGTTCCCCGACCACAGCAGCGACATCCTGAGTGGGCTTAACGAGCAGCGGACGCAGGGCCTGCTGTGCGACGTGGTGATCCTGGTGGAGGGCCGCGAATTCCCCACGCACCGCTCGGTGCTGGCCGCCTGCAGCCAGTACTTCAAGAAGCTGTTCACGTCGGGCGCCGTGGTGGACCAGCAGAACGTCTACGAGATCGACTTCGTCAGCGCCGAGGCGCTCACCGCGCTCATGGACTTCGCCTACACGGCCACGCTCACCGTCAGCACGGCCAACGTGGGTGACATCCTCAGTGCCGCCCGCCTGCTGGAGATCCCCGCCGTGAGCCACGTGTGCGCCGACCTCCTGGACCGGCAGATCCTGGCGGCCGACGCGGGCGCCGACGCCGGGCAGCTGGACCTTGTAGATCAAATTGATCAGCGCAACCTCCTCCGTGCCAAGGAGTACCTCGAGTTCTTCCAGAGCAACCCCATGAACAGCCTGCCCCCTGCTGCTGCCGCCGCCGCCGCCGCCAGCTTCCCATGGTCTGCCTTTGGGGCATCTGACGATGACCTGGATGCCACCAAGGAGGCTGTGGCCGCCGCTGTGGCCGCGGTGGCCGCGGGAGACTGCAACGGCTTAGACTTCTATGGGCCGGGCCCCCCTGCCGAGCGGCCCCCGACGGCGGACGGGGACGAGGGAGACAGCAACCCGGGTCTGTGGCCGGAGCGGGATGAGGATGCCCCCACCGGGGGTCTCTTTCCGCCACCCGTGGCCCCGCCGGCTGCCACGCAGAATGGCCACTACGGCCGGGGCGGAGAGGAGGAGGCCGCCTCGCTGTCGGAGGCGGCCCCCGAGCCGGGTGATTCCCCGGGCTTCCTGTCGGGAGCGGCCGAGGGCGAGGATGGGGACGGGCCAGACGTGGACGGCCTGGCGGCCAGCACGCTGCTGCAGCAGATGATGTCGTCGGTGGGCCGGGCGGGGGCTGCGACGGGGGACAGCGACGAGGAGTCGCGGGCCGACGACAAGGGAGTCATGGACTATTACCTGAAGTACTTCAGCGGCGCCCACGACGGCGACGTCTACCCGGCCTGGTCGCAGAAGGTGGAGAAGAAGATCCGAGCCAAGGCCTTCCAGAAGTGCCCCATCTGCGAGAAGGTCATCCAGGGCGCCGGCAAGCTGCCTCGACACATCCGCACGCACACGGGCGAGAAGCCCTATGAGTGCAACATCTGCAAGGTCCGCTTCACCAGGTGAGCTGCCTGCGCCGCGGAGGGGAGGCGCGTCTGCACTCTGCCCTGGCACCCGCTGCTAACGGCCCTCCCCGCCTCTCCCCCTGCACTGCACACGCATGCGCGGACACGCACACAGACGCACATGTACACAGGCACACAGACATGCACATATACATACACGCACACACAGATCCATATACATACACATGCACACACGCACATGCACACACTCATGCACACACACATGCACGCACACATACACAGGCACACAGATGCACATGTACGCACACATTCACAGGCACACATGCACACACAGACATGCACACACACAGGCACACACGTGCATATGCACACACATGCACACAGACACATGCATGCACACATGCACACAGACATGCACACACACAGGCACACGTGCACACGCACACACAGGCACACACGTGCACACAGACACATGCATGCACACATACACAGGCACACATGCACACACAGACATGCACACACACAGGCACACACGTGCACATGCACACACAGGCACACACGTGCACACGCACACACATGCACACAGACACATGCATGTACACATGCACACAGACATGCACACACAGGCACACACGTGCACACAGACACATGCATGCGCACATACACAGGCACACATGCACATGCACACACATGCAGGCACACACGCACACAGATGCACACTTGCACAGATGAACACACACATGCAAACAGTGCACCCACGGGCACACGTACGTGCACACACAGAGACACATGCATGCACACATACACAGGCACACAGATGCACATGCACACACGTGCACACACCTGCAGGCACACACACAGGCACACAGACACGTACATGCACACACGCACACAGATGCACACTTGCACAGATGAACACACACATGCTTGCAAACAATGCACCCACGGGCACACGTACATGCACACACACACAGAGACACCCCACCTCAGGCCCAAAGCTGCCGCGTCCCTGGCCGGTGTGCCTGTTAAGAACAGCCTAGCCAGCCCCTGCCCTCGTGTGTGGACATCCCGGTGGGTGACGGCGCAGGCCAGGCATAAGATGACAGCTGTGTCGAACGTGAAGCGTGCGTGGCGGGGTTGAAGTGCGGGAGGCGGGCGGGAAGGCACAGTCGCTCTTCTGCCCTAGAGGGCTGGTTCTTCTCTTCTGCACGGTTGGATTTTTTTCTTTTTTGCTTTGGGAGAGGGTGACAGGCGCTCAGGCTTAGGGAGGGAGAGCCCAGGCTGTTGAGTTTCCCATGAACCCGGTCATTGGCTTCATCAGCCAGCATTTCTGAAGCATCTTCTGGTGCCAAGCCCGGTTGTAGGTGCCGGGGACAGGCCTTGCTGGTCCTCAAGGTTGTGGGGAGGAGATGCAGGAACAGGTGTTCCAGGCAGAGGGAACAGCCAGTGCAAGAGGCCCTGAGGCCAGCTCAGCTTGAGAGATCACTGTGTCCCCGTGGGAGACTTGGGGCCTGGTCCCTGAACAGCAGGAGTTCAAGGCCGCGCCGGCGCAGTGTCCGATTTGGTCTTAGGAGTCCAGAGGTGGCTGGCCGGGCCGCATAGATCCAGGCGGGCTGCAGCGGTGGGGGCAGGGGGCTGGCAGGCAGGGACCTGGCCAGCCTGGGTGACTCAGCACCACCCCCTGCCCCTCTACCGCCCTGGGGTTCCCCCAGGCACGCCCACTGGGGGCCGAAGAAAGAGGCCATTGTCCCAGCTTCCAGACCCCGCCCCGTGGGGACAGGAACTAGGACTGACCCCCTCCCCAGCTCGCCCCACCTAGCACCCTGGCCCCCTCCCCAGCAGGCCAGGAGAGGAGGGTGTGGCCTGGACTCCGGCGCCCAGGAGTGCCAGGCAGGGGGCAAAGGTCGCTGACTGGGAGGCGGGCATTGTAGCTGGTGGCTTGCCCCTCCTTGGTGAGATTGGGGTACTGGAGATCTTGGGGGTCACCTCTTCCTCCAGGCAGGGGTCCTGAGGTCACTGTGGGTTCATCTCTGAGCTCAGGAAGAGCAGCTTGGTGGGTACAGAGAGTCCGGGTCTGCAGAGAGGACCAGGCTGAGCTAAGATGCTGCCCCCACCACTCCACCTCCCTGGCCCAGTTTCATTCTGACTCGAGCACCGCCAAGTACACCCTACTCGACCCCGGGGCTGATCCCGTCAGTCAGGGAAACTGAGGCTAAGAGAGGGACACTGGTTGAAGGCTCTTCCTCCCATCCCAAGGCATACCCACCTGCGTCCTCTTTTCCCCACTCTGAGCCTCAGTCCCCCCTCTCCAGGACACCAGCACCCCCCCCCAACAAAAGCTTGGGAGCCTGAGGCCCCTCTGAGTCACAGCGGGGCGTTGAGTAAGCGGGGCCTGTGGTGGCCGGGGCTATAATTACCCAGGCTGGGGCTCAGGGTGATGAAACTAGGGATACCTCCGCTCCCACCCCGCCTCTGCGTGGCCTCTGGCCGGCTGTGCAGCCCCAGGCAAGGCACTTCCTCCCTCTGGGCCTCCCAGGCTCATCTGGGGAGTCTGCACAGTTCTAGAAAAGCCTTGTGGCTGCCATCCCCTCTGTGACCCTGGCCCTCTGCCAGATCTGGGCAGGGCAGCCCGGAGACCTTGTCCGTGGGCTTTGCAGGAGGTGATCGGTAGACACCAGAGGCCTGGAGGCAGCTCACAGAGCTGGTTAGGCCAGGGTTCTGTTAGCAAGTTACCATGTTCTCTTGGCTTCAGTGGGGCCGCAAGGCTAGAGAGAAGGTCAGGGTCTGGTTGCAAACAGCCAGGCCTTGATCCTCAGGGCAACAGAGAGCCAAGGAGGGGTTAAAGTTAGGGACACCAGTTCTGTAGCTAGTGCCAGAGGGAGGGACTTAGAGCTGGAGGAACTTGGGGAGCCAGGTCTTTGGGAATTAGGAAAAGTAGAGGGGCATTCAAGGTAGGGCTTTGAGGAATGCATAGGAGTTTGCCAGTCCCCACACTGAAAAAGCCTCAGTCTGTTGAGTGTGAGAAGGAAGAAACCCAAAGTGGCTCAGATGTGGGGCATAATAGGCAGCAGCAAGGAGCAGGTCAGATTCTAGCCAGGGCTCCCGAGACCCATGGCTCCCTCCTGCCCACCAGATCCCAGAAGCAGTCTACTTTGTTACTGTGGACTGGCATCATGCAATGGAAATACGCAAGACACCGCTACATTTTCTTTTTATTTTTTTTTATTTTGAGACGAAGTGTTTCTCTGTTGTCCAGGCTGAAGTACAGTGGCACGGTCTCAGCTCACTGAAACCTCCGCCTCCCAGGTTCAAGCGATTCTCCTGCCTCAACCTCCCAAGTAGCTGGGACCATAGGCATGTCACCACCGAGCCTGGCTAATTTTTGTACTTTTAGTAGAGACTGGGTTTCCAATGTTGGCCAGGCTGGTCACAAACTCCTGACCTCAGATGATTTGCCCACCTCAGCCTCCCAAAGTGCTAGTGTTACAGGTGTGAGCCACTGTGCCTGGCCAGCAAGCCGCCTATGTATTTTTACATTTTCTGACAGCCCCGTTCAAAAAAAGTGAAAGGAAACTGGTGAAAGTGACTTGAAAGAAACATATTCTACCCAACCCAGTGGATGCATTTCTGTGTGGAGTCAATATGCATAATTCTCAGTGAGCTATTTTATAATATTTATTTTTCGTGGTTTTTTTTTTTTTTCGAGACGGAGTCTTGCTCTGTCACCCAGGCTGGAGTGCAGTGGGGAGATATCAGCTCACTGCAGACTCCTCCTGCTGGGTTCAAGTGATTCTCCTTCCTCAGCCTCCCGAGGAGCTGGGATTACAGGCGCCTGCCACCATGCCCGACTAATTTTTTATATTTTTAGTAGAGACGGAGGTTTCACCATGTTGGCCAGGGTGGTCTTGAACTCCTGACCTCATGATCCACACGCCTCGGCCTCCCACATTGCTGGGATTACAGGCATGAGCCGCCGCTCCTGGCCTCAGTGAGCTATTTTACATCACTTTTTGCATATCAGTTATTCAGAAAATGGGGTGCCTTTTGCACTTCCAGCGCACATCAGTTCTGACCAACCACATTTCAAGTCGCTCAGGAGCCACCTAGGTCACAGGCACCCCAGGGCTGATACAGTGACCAGCTTTGTAGGCTAAAGGCCCCAGGCTGAGCTGGGTCCACGCTGCCCCCATGAGGCAAGATGAGCAGGGAGGGGCCCTCCAGTCACACTCAATCCCTGCTGTCTCAGGGCTCACGGTCCAATCAGGAAGACGGAAGAGAAACAAGGAAATTAACAGAAACAAGACAGATTGGCTGGGTACGGTGGCTCACTCCTGGTCATCCCAGCACTTTGGGAGGCCGAGGTGGGTGGATCACCTGAGGTCAGGAGTTTGAGACCAGCCTGACCAACACGGTGAAACCCTGTCTTTCCTAAAAATACAAAAATCAGGCTGGGCGTAGTGGCTCATGCCTGTAATCCAAGCACTTTGGAGGCCAAGGCGGGCGGATCACCTGAGATTGGGAGTTCAAGACCAGCCTGACCAACACAGTGAAACCCCGTCTTTAAAAAAAAAAAAAAAAAATCAGCCAGGCGTGCTGGCAAGTACCTGTAGTTCCAGCATTTTGGGAGGCTGAGGCGGGTGTATCACCTGAGGTCAGGAGTTCGAGACCAGCCTGGCCATCATGGGAAAACCCCATCTCTCCTAAAAATACAAAAATCAAGCTGGGCATGGTGGCGGGTGCCTGTAGTCCCTGCTACTCAGGAGGCTGAGGCAGCAGAATCTCTTGATCTTTTTTTTTTTTTAAAGCCAGTCAAATTTAGCAGTAAGGGGTTGTATACCAACTTTAGTGACACTAATGTTAAGTTCTGATAACCCACTACCATCAGACCAGCCTCTCTTAATCTCTTGAACCCGGGAGATGGAGGTTGCAGGGAGCCGAGATCACGCCGCTGTACTCCAGCCTGGGCAATAGAGCGAGACTCAATCTCAAAAAAAAAAAAAATGAGAGAGAGTCAGATGGTGATGGCACGAGGATGGAGACGGGGCTAGGGGAGGAGGTGACATTTGAGCCCAAATTTGACTGTGAAGATCCAGGAGGCAAAAGGAAAGCGCCCCGGACAGCGGGAACAGCACGTGCAAAGGGCCCAGGGTAGCTCGAGCTTTGCAGGTCAGGGTGGAGCCCAGATGGGGGAGCGAGGCTGAGTTGAGGGGAGAGGGGAAAGTGGGCGGGTCTGGGTGCTGTGGGGTGGGGACTCGGTTACTAGGGTGACCAACTGCCCCAGTTTGTCCCAGACAGAGGGTTTCCCAGGATGCAGGGCTTTTAGTGCTAAAACCAGAACAGTTGGTCACCCTGTCTGTCACCAAACACCCCAGTGACCGTCCGCCTCGAGAGGGCAGGGATGTTTGCCTGTCTTGTTCCCTGTGGTATTTTCAGCACCTGGAACAGGGCCTGGCCCTCAGCGGGAGCTCGGCAAACGTCCGTGGCGTGAATGAAGGCGCTGGGCACTGGCTGGCCTCGCCCCACCCCAGGGGTAGGGGCAGGATGAGGCAGCCGAAGCCCACTGTCTACTTTTGCGGTAGGGAAGCCGGCTCAGGGCTGGTGCAGTGGCTCACACCTGTAATCCCAGAGCTTTGGGAGGCTGAGGCAAGAACATCACTTGAGCTCAGGAGTTTGAGATTTGAGATTCGCCTGGGCAGCATAGCTCGACCCCCATCTTCTAAAACTTACATACACATGTATATATTGTTTAATAGCTGTTTAGTAGGGTGAGGCGGTGCATGTGCTACTCTGGAGGGTGAGCCCAGGAGTTCGAGGCTGCAGGGAGCCATGGTCATGTCACTAGCCAGAGCCTGCCTCTTTCTCTCTCTCTCTCTTTTTTTTTTTTTTTTTTTGAGACAGTCTCATTCTGTTACCCAGGCTGGAGGGCACCTGCATGATTGCATGATCTCGGCTCACTGCAACCTCCACCTCCCACGTAGCTGGGATTACAGGCACGCGCCACCACTCCTAGCAAATTTTTTTTTTTTTTTTTTAGAGAGAGTTTTGCTGTACTGCTGCAACCTCCGCCTCCCAGGTTCAAGCGATTCTCCTGCCTCAGCCTTCCTAGCGGCTGGAATTACAGGCGTCTGCCACCATGCCTGGCTAATTTTTTTTTTTTTTTTTTTTGAGACAGTCTCGCTCTGTTGCCCAGGCTGGACTGCAGCGGCATGATCTCGGTTCACTGCACCCTCTGCCTCCCGGGTTCAAGCGATCCTCCTGCCTCAGCCCCACTAGCAGCTGGGATTACAGGCGCGCTAGACCATGCCAGGCTAATTTTTTGTATGTTTTAGAAGAGTCAGGGTTTTGCCATGTTGGCCAGGCTGGTTCCAAACTCCTGACCTCAGGTGATCTACCTGCCTCGGCCTTTGAAAGCGCTGGGATTACAGGCTTGAGCCGCGGCACCTGGCCTAGACCTTGTCTCTTAAAAAGTTGAAAAAGGGGCCGGGCGTGGTGGCTGATGCCTGTAATCCAAACACTTTGCAGGCCAAGGCGGGCAGATTACCTGAGGTCGGGAGTTCAAGACTAGCTTGACCAACATGGTGAAACCCCGTCTTTAAAAAATAAATAAATAAAAGTTGAAAAAAGAAAGGAGACGGGGTTCAGAGACGGTTAGCATTTTCCCAAGGCCACACAGCACACAGGCCCTCTTCAGATGTTCAGAATGCGAAGTCGCCCGGACTTGTCCCGCTTGTCGCTTGTCGGGGGACCCTCCCCGTCGGGGAGGCCGGAGCCTCTGGCGCACATCCGTGTCCCTCTGGGGTGGTCGGGGGGCGGGGGGTCCGCCGCGTCCGTGAGGGTCCCCGGGCGGGGAATGGGAGGGTCCCCGGCCCCTATGACCGTGCCCGCCCCGTGCCCCGTCCACAGGCAGGACAAGCTGAAGGTGCATATGCGGAAGCACACGGGCGAGAAGCCCTACCTGTGCCAGCAGTGCGGTGCCGCCTTCGCGCACAACTACGACCTGAAGAACCACATGCGCGTGCACACGGGCCTGCGCCCCTACCAGTGCGACAGCTGCTGCAAGACCTTCGTCCGCTCCGACCACCTGCACAGACACCTCAAGAAAGACGGCTGCAACGGCGTCCCCTCGCGCCGCGGCCGCAAGCCCCGCGTCCGGGGCGGGGGGCCCGACCCCAGCCCGGGGGCCACCGCCACCCCCGGCGCCCCCGCCCAGCCCGGCTCCCCCGACGCCCGGCGCAACGGCCAGGAGAAGCACTTTAAGGACGAGGACGAGGACGAGGACGTGGCCAGCCCCGACGGCTTGAGCCGGTTGAATGTAGCGGGCGCCGGCGGAGGAGGTGACAGCGGTGGTGGGCCCGGGGCGGCCACCGACGGTAACTTCACAGCCGGACTCGTCTAAAAACCAAAAAGAGAAAACAGAAACCCGAGAGAGAGAGAGACAGAGAGAGAGAGAAAAAATCACCCACCACCCCCCCAAAAACACAAAAAAAGAAAATCTATCTATATACAGATATCTATATCTATATATATATACAGATATATATATATATATGACGCGTCACAGAATCTAGGGTAGCGCTTTCTCAGATTTCCCTCTTTTCTGACGTTTTTCCTCCCTCGACAGGGGCCCCGGCCCTCCCTGGCTCCCCTTCCCCTCCCACCCCCACCCCATCGCTGGGTTTCGGGGCTTGGTTTGGGGTTTTTTGTGGGACACAAGGAATCCGAGACCCCACACAGCCCCCTGGGCACCCGGCATGGGGCCCGGGGCCGATCTGAGGCCCTGGGTCGGGGTGAGGGTGGGTGGGGGGAGCTTGGGGGAGGATGGGGTGGGCTTTTAATTTCCTCCCCTCGCTGGTTTCTATGAGTCTTTCAGACAAGACCTTAAATGATTTGTCTGCTCTGAGCAGACGTTAAAATAGGCCCCCGCCCCCGATCCGCACCCTCCTTCCTCAGGGCACTTACTAAGGGAGGGGTCTCCCTCTCCATCTCCCCAATGGCCTCCCCACCTCCAACCCTGCCTGCGGCCCCCCTCCCCCACCCCCTGCATCTCCTGGCCACGAGACACAAACCTATTTATTTCCAGGCCTGGAGAAAGGAGATCGGACTGGGGTTCCCAGGGGGGCACCAGGATGGCTCCCGGGGGGGCCTCCCGCCGCCTCCCTTCACGGCACTTACAACTGGCGGGACCCCCAGGGACCACTCCTCAGGGCGCCCCCCACCCCCGTCCGGTCCACCCAGACCCCCATGTTTGGAGATTCAAAACTTCTGTCTTGGCCTCTCCCCCGAGCCCCCCTCCCAAGTTTTTAAAGCACTTTTTAGATTTTTTTTTCTCTTTCCTCCTTAAAAACAAAATTTATATATAGATTATATATATATATATAAATAATATACCTTTCCTCAGAGGAGCAGGCAAAGTGTGGGGTAAACAGAGTCATGATCAGAGGAACCCCAGGGTCTGGTGATGGCAGGGACGGGGAGAGAGAGAAAATCCACAAATTCCAATGTCACAAAAGCAATAAAACAAACTAGAAAAAGGAAAAAAAAAAAAAAAAGATTTTACAAAATGAAAGGAAGGAAAAAAAGGTAACCAACCACATTAGAAGTCTTGGCACTTTGTAATGGAACGGGTACTACACTTTATCTTAATTCTTAATTTAAAAACATGTTTACAAGTTGCAACCAACTTCTATGAAAAGTTGAAAAGACAAAAAAAAAAAAAAAGAGCGAGAGAGAGCGAGAGAGAGAGAGAGAGCGAGAGCAGAAATTCCTAAAAGTCGATTTATTTTTGTATAAAATAATAAAAAAAAAAACCCACCACAAACGTAGAATCCACTTCTGTTCCCCAAAAATCGAGAAGGGGGGTTCAGGAGGAAGCCATTGCAGGGGCCCTGGGAGGCGCCCCGAGGTGTTTGTGCTGCACCCCTGGACGCCAGCCTTGAAGGCAGGACTGTGGGGTGTCTATGCTGTGTCCCCCGCCCCCCTTTCTGTCCCCTTTTTTGGTTCTGCTGTGTACAGGTCTTAGCGCCCACTAGACATACAAAGGGCCATCTCTGTCCTCGGGGTCTCTCCTTCCTCCTCCCTAGCTCAGGGATGAGCCTTCCAGCCGGAGTACCCCGATTGCTGCCCCGCACCCCCAGTCCCCCAGTCCTCCCGCATGGCCACCAAGGAGCTGGACCTTGGACACGCCTGCTCTGTTGAGGTGGGTGACAGGGGCCCCCCACCTCCAGGGCCTTAGAACCACCGCCCCCCTCCCTGCCCCAGGCACCCCTCTTTTTACTCAAAGGCACTGACTGTAATCCAGGGGGCTGGGACCTGCCTCCCCCCAACCTCTGGCTCCCACAAGGCCCGGCGTTGACCGAGCCACAGGCCACGGACAGGGGCCGGGGTTGGGGAGACAATGTCGCCAGATGCCAGGATGCCCTCACCCCTTTTGCATATGCAATGCCTAGCATGGGACCCCAAAAATAGACGCTCTGCTGCACTGACTTCCTTGTCAATGCCCAACTAAGGGGGGTGTCTCCCTGCCCCCATACCCCCTTCTCTGTGACACACACGTCTTCTCGTCTCTTTTTCTTTCATTTTTAAAGGGAAGCTTTTTAAGAAGGCAATTTCCATATCGTTTCTACAGGATGGTTCTGGTTCCCCTCCCACCCCCCCTTAAGCCTGTCAGCCCCCTCCAATGTCTCAGGATCCCCCCTCCCCTGGGGCTGGGTGACGGCATCCCGGCCGCATTCACACCCAGTGGTACAGGGCGAGCTGTTCTGAAGAGAAAACCATCTGTGGTGGCTTGGACACCCAGGCCAGGGACACCCCCTGCTCCAGCTCCTAGGGCGGCCCCCTGAGGGGTGAGCCCTCTTTCCACTTCCCCCTCTCCACGCGCCCCCTCGCAATAAAACCAACTCCAAAATCACAGCTGTCGTCCTGGCCAGCGGGGGCGACCGGACTTGGGGGGTGGAGCCCTCTGGGACTTCGTAGGAACCAGGGCTGCTGCCCACCGAGACACTCACACAGACCTCCTTGGGGATTGCACTAACTCCTCGTTCCCAGCTCCGCACTCAGCTTCGCCTGTCCTGCCCGCCCACTTTGCCTTAACTGCCCGCCCGTCCTGGGGGCCACAGCCTCTGCATGGGCCCAGAGCCGGGACCCCCCAGCCCAGCCCAGCCCCACCCTCCCCAGACTCCGCGCAATCACATACTGTATATAGACGTGGATCGATTTTATTTTTATTCTTTAAATTAAGGTCGTGATAAAGTGTTGCCAAAGATACCTGCTGAATTCTCGCGTTTCAGGAAACAAACAGAAAGTGATATTTGAGGAGGGTCGTGTGACTCCATGAGAAAGGACACAGCTGAAAGCTTTTTTGTTTGGTTGTTTGGGGTTTATTTTGTGTTTTCTTTTTTTGGGGTGTTTTTTTTTTTTTAACTGCCTGGTACAAAAAAAAAAAGAAAAAAAAACTGCGAAATTGTGGCTTCCATTCTCGTGGATGGGTGTGTGCGTGTGTGCAAGAGAGCGGGAGTGAGGTCCAGGCTTCGGGGGGCTTCAGGCGGGGGTGCCCGGGGGGCCGCGGAGGTGGCCGGGCCGGAGCCCCCGTCTGCAGCGTCCCCGCCAGCCTGCCGGGCCCGGGGAGAGAGAGAAGCATCCTTGCTCCCAGCTGTTGCTGTTTCCTGCCTCGGCCCCACCGACGCCACCCCGCCTTTTGAGATTAAGAAAAAAAAAAGCAAAAAATTTTTAAAAATGAAAAAAAAAAAAAAATTATAAACCAGTGAATGTAAAATGCCGGACCAGGTCCAGCCTGGCACGGGTGTGGGCCTGTGGCGAGCCAGGCTCGAGCGGGCAATACCAAAGTCTGCCCCCGCCTTGGGTGGTCCGCTCAGGAGACCCCCCCCCCAACCATTGTGGTCATGGGAGCCCTGTCACCTTTTAACCATAGCTATCTTTTTGCTTCCTTCCGAGGGGGGTTCCCCAGCCTCTTTTGGGGTCTTTCCCTGGAAGTGGGGGACTGCGGGGAAGGTGGCAGAGGGGGTCTTGGCACGATTCAGACCCCAGGGCTGTGGCAGAAGCAGTCACCTCACACTCGGTGGCACTGAGGCAGGGGTCGCAGGGCGCCCCCCCCCCCAAATGGGGACAGTCCAGGCAGCTGGCGAGACAGAGGGAATGAAATGAAAAACAGAAAAAAAAAAAAAAACCAATAAAAAAAAGCAAAAATCCTATTTTTTGAGAAAGAAAGATATTTATATTTGCAGTTTTATTTTAAAAAGTTATTTAAGTTGAAGCAGCCTTCCCGGAGGTGGGTGGGGGGTGGCTGGCACAGGACGGGTCAGGGGCCTGGAAGCTGGGGGGCCCCCAGGAACTACAACCTCAGAGTTCAGGCTAGCTTGCATTAAATAGATTTACAAGGGCGAGGGGCGGGGGGGACTGGGGCCAGGAGGTGGAGGGGGCCGGGGAGACCCCCAATCCCTTGCCGGGGCTGCCTGGAGGCTGTGGAAGGGTCCGATGCCCAGGTCCCACCCCCTGCCCCACCCCAGGCCCAGAATCCAGGTGCCTTGGACTTTGTGGGGGCCAGGACTGGTGAATGGGGGGCGGGATGGCGCCTTCAGGGTACAGAGCACAGAGACATTCCAGAGACTGTATTCGAGAGTCTTTATAAAGTGTGGGAGATTTAAAAAAAAAAAAACCTGATAAAAATGCACTTTTTGGGAGTGGGGAGGGAGAAGCTTTAAAAGTAATTAAAAAAAAAAAACAAACAAAAACACAAAAGATGAAAAAGCAGAAAAAAATTCATTTTTCTTGTACATAAAAAAAACCACTAAACGCAGCCTGTTACGACCGCTGCTGCCTCGGTTGCCTCATTTGATGTTCTGTGTTTTGTTGGGGGGAGGGTGGGGAGTGGGGGTGGAGGGCTTGGGGGGGTCCCCTTTTTCCTCTTTTGGCCCTGAAGAGACTGTATGAGTTGAGCCCCTGGTCCACACCACACCTTTGGGCCCAGGGTGACTTGACCTTGGGTCTCAAGGAGAGAACCCCCAGGTCCCTGACCCTTCCTGCCCGGCCTTGGAAGCCAGGCCCATCTTTCAGGGGTCCGTCTGTCCCATGGCGGGAGGCAGGGCGTGGACAGTGACCCAGCGTGAGGGGTGGGGGCTGAGTATCCAAGGAGGTCCCAGGCCCGGAGGCCCCTGCGGGGAAGGTGACCCACAGCCCCTCACGTGGGCAGGCAGCTGGCATGGGATAAGGTCAGAGGGGCAGCAGGGAGAACCGGCCAGGCAGGTTATTAGCAGAATCCAGGGGCGGGTCTTGGGCACCCCTGGTTCCAGGCTTTCCCAAGGCCCCAGGCGGGGTAGCCTCACCTGGGGGCCATCGGACTCTGCTAGGGCCTCAGAGGACCCCAGCATGCTGCCCCATGCCAGGCCCCTGGGCCACAAGCCAGAATCTAGAGCTGCAAGTCTCAGCTAGCTGCAGCCACTACCTCTGGGTGGGGTCCCTAAGGGAGAGCCTCCTCCTCTCGCCTGTCCTCCAAGCAGACTCAGCCCATGTCCAAGGAATCTGTCCAGGCCAGCAAGGGTAGGGATAGGGCCGGCCCCAAGGGATGAATGAGGCGGATGTGGCTGCACTGAACCGGGCAATGGGTCCACTCAGAGCCCCAGCTCCTCTTCTGTGGATTGGGCCCTTCCTAGTAGCCACAGAAAGTCAACAAAGCCTGGCCCAGCCCTTGCCAGGAAGCACCACAAAGGCCACACCACAGAGTCTGCGGGCCACTGGGTCTTTGTGTGGACCCCACGTCAAAGCCCTGTACCTGTGTGACACCACCCATGAACCTGCTGCAGCCAGGATTCGAGCCCAGGTCCCCAACACGAGCTGGGGCAGGGTGGGAGGGTGATCGGTTCTACAGCCAGACCGTGTCCTGAGCCCCCTACCTCCTAGGCCCTCAGGGCACACAGGCCTCTGCTCAGAGGTCCCGCAGCATCGAGAAGCTGAAGGAGCACCGTCAGGACCACCGATCGGGGGTAGGTGCTGCTTAACCTCTCCGCTTTAGAGAGGGCTTGGTGCAGTGGCTCTTGCCTATAATCCCAGCACTTTGGGAGGCTGAGGAGGGAAGACTACTTGAGCCCAGTTCGAGACCAGCCTGAAAAACGATGTGAAACTACATCTCTGCAAAAAATACAAAAGTTAGCTGGGTGAAGCTGAGGCGGGAGGATTGCTTGAGCCCAGGAGGTTGAGGCTGCAGTGAGCTATGACTGCACCACTGCACTCCAGCCTGGATGACAGAGTGAGACCCTGTCTCAAAAATTAAAAAAAAAAAAAAAGTAATTCACATACCATAAAATTTCCCTTTAAGGCTGGGCACGGTGGCTCACGCCTGTAATCCCAGCACTCTGGGAGGCTGAGGCAGGTGGATCATGAGGTCAGGAGATCCAGACCATCCTAGCCAACGGTGAAACCCCGTCTCTACTAAAAATGCAAAAATTAGCTGTGCGTGGTACCACGTGCCTGTAATCCCAGCTATTCAGTAGGCTGAGGCAGAATTGCTTGAACCCGGGAGGCGGAAGTTGCAGTGAGCCGAGATCGCGCCATTGCACTCCAGCCTGGACAACAGAGCGAGAATTGATCTCAAAAAAAAAAAAAAAAAAAAAAATCCTTTCAAAAAATTATTCATCCATCACCACCACTAATTCTGGAACATTCTATCAGCCCAAAGGATGCCCCATATCCATTCGTGATCATGTCCCATCCCCTTCTCCACCCTCCAGCACCCCTGAATCCCCTTCCTGTCTCTGTGATTGGCTTGTCCGGGACATTTCATAGAAATGGGATGCACACGCCGAGTGGCCTTTGGTGTGTGGCGTCCTCAGGGTTCGTCCACGCTGGGGCCTGTGTCAGGGCCTCGCTTCTTTCCATGGCTGTCATACTGCAGTGTGGATGGCCACACTGCGCTGATATACCGCCAGGTTGATGGACATGGGTCATTTCCACGTTTGGCTGCTGTGCACATCTGTAAACACTTCATTTTGTTTTTAAGACAGAGTCTCGCTCTGTTGCTCAGGCTGGAGTGCAGTGGCACAATCTTCTCACTGCAACCTCTGTCTCCTGGGTTCAAGCGATTCCCCTGCCTCAGCCTCCCGAGTAGCTGGGGACCACAGGTGTGCGCCATCACACCTGGCTCATTTTTTGTGTTTTTAGTAGAGACAGGTTTCACCACGGCCAGGATGGTCTTGATCTCCTGATCCGCCTGCCTTGGACTCCCAAAGTGCTCGGATTACAGGCGTGAGTCACCGAGCCTGGCCCTGTGAACATGTTCCTATCTGGACAGATGTCTTCATGTGCCTTGGGGACATGCCTAGGGGTGGCACTGCAGGTCCCACGCTAACTCCACATTTAGCCTTTTGAGCAACGGCCCAACTCTTTCCACGGGGCTGCACCATGTTACCCTCCGTGACCCTCGCTGCCGTCTTTGATGGTAGCCCTCCTGGTGGGGGTGACAGGTATCTCACCGTGGATTTGACTCTCACATCCCCAACAGCTCTTCATGTGCTCACTGTTTTTTTTTTTTTTTTGAGACAGAGTCTCATTCTGTTGCCCAGGCTGGAGTGCAGTGGCTTGCTATCAGCTCACTGCAACTTTCACGTCCCTGGTTCGAGCAATTCTCCTGCCTTAGCCTCCCTAGTAGCTGGGACTACACACGCCCACCACCACGCCCGGCTACTTTTTTGTATTTTTAGTAGAGGTGAGGTTTCACCATGTTGGCCAGAATGGTCTTGATCTCTAAACCTCAGCCCACCTCTGCATCCCAAAGTGCCGGGATTACAGGTGTGAGCCACCAGGCCGAGCCCTTTTTTTTTTCTTACAAAAGCAAAACATTTATTTTCTTGGCGACCCCAGAGAGACATGGATGATCTTGGGACCCGAATTCTGTGTCCGGCCCGAGCCCCCACTCAGTTTCCCAGTCTCCCCCGCTGGATGAAACTGATCTCATTCAGGCCGGGCGTGGTGGCTCCTATCTGTCATCCCTGCACTTTGGGAGGCTGAGGCAGGAGGATCACTTGAGGACCCGAGTTTGAGAACCGACCCCGCACCCCATCTCTATAAAAAATAAAAATCTGCCTCATTTGACCAGGTGCAGCACCTTTTGACTTCTGGAGCTCAGGCAATGACCAGGAGAGATGTGGGTGGGGCTGAGTTTCTGTCCTTTCCCCACCTGCCCCCCACTACAAGGCACACAAGAGACACAGGGCACAGAAAAGCGGACGCCTGGGTGGCTTCGCCTCGACCTTTTTTATTTCCATTTTTTAAAAACAATTAAATTAGAATACAAATATTAGAAAACAGCGGCCTTCAGCTGCCCGAGCAGGCGGGAGGGGCCGGGCTGCGCAGCGGGCTGCGGGCTCTGCAGCAAGACTGAGCTGCCCTGGGCCAGATGCACGTCCCTTTCTTTAGACCTGAAATGATATTGCTTCCTGACTAGGAGTTCTGTTTATACAAAGGAAAATTCTGGGCTGGAGAAGACAAAAGCAAAACAGACCGCAAGGAGCGGTGCTGGAGAACCAGGTGAGGCTGGCGCCCTGCCTGCGCCCCGGTCTCCTGGGGGGCGAGGGGGATGCCCAGCTGCAGGCCCCTGGAGGCAGAGCCCCCGAAGCCCCCCCTGGTTGGACCCTGAGGCCAAGGGCATGGGTGGGGCCTGTGAGGGGCTGGGAACCCCTGGGGGCAGGAGGGAGGCCCTGTCTGGTCCTGCTGGAAGAGCGAGGTTCCCGGGGGACAGGGTGCCAGGCCAGCCTCGTACCCGTCGGAAAACCCAAGAGCAAAAAGAAGGGAGAGGAATCAACCCAAACCGAGAGCCAGGGCGGCCGGAGTCCCCGTTGCCCCTTGAGAAGCCACCGCCCCCCGTCCCCCAAGGACCAGTGTGGTGGTGGCGGCGGCGGTGGCAGCTGTGGACATCTGTGGACATCTGTGCTGTTCCGTAGGGAAGTTAACCTGAATTGGAGTTACCGAGGTAGCTGGCTAGAAAACTGAGACCCCCCCACGCCACACGGTGCCACACCTGTCCCCGCCTTCCCCGGGGGTTCCTGGCCACACGCCGGGTCTTCAAATACCAAATTATTGCACTTTCAAAAAATACAACACATCTGTGGCTAAACCCTCCCCAGACCCCCACCGTGCCCTCAACCTGCCCGCCCCCCCACCCCTGCCCCTCCCTGCCCCAACCCACTCCATGGCTTCTTGGCTAAAACGCTCGCTGCTAGGAGCGTTAGGGTCTCTGGGCGAGGCCGCGTTTGCAGAGAAAAAGAAAAGGAAAAGACAAACGTCAAAGTGGTCGCCAGAGAGGAGCTGTGCCCCACCGCCCACCGCCCGGGTCCCTGTGCCCTGGCTGGAATGGTCGTGGGAAGAGGGCTGCGGGCAGCAGGGCATCCTGAGGGGAGGGTGCGGGGCGGCGTCCTGGTCCCTCCCGCCCACCACCCCTGCCCGGCTCTGACTCCAGCCGGGGAGGTGGCTGTGTGGGTGGCCGGCCTTGTTTTTAAGAGTTTGACTTTTTTGTTTCATTTTTCTTTTTTTTGTATCTTTTTTTTTTTTTGTTATTTCACTTTTTTTAATCCCCCGACAGGAGAGTCCAGAGGTACAGGTGCCAGGAGTCAGGCAAAGGGGTGGAAAAACAAAACGAACGACAATAGAAAGAAAAAAAAGGTCACTCCTCCCTCTGCGCCCGAGGCCGGCCCGCGCCCCTGTGTGGTGAGCACCAGGAAAGTCGAGTGTCCGGCCGGGGTCAGCAGGCCGGCACCAGGCCCTTCTGGAAGGGGCAGCGGCGCTTGGGCCGAGGGCCCTCCTCATCCTCGTCCTCCTCCTCGTCCTCGTCCTCCTCCTCATCCTCCGAGGACGACGAGCTGTCCAGCGTGAGGTCCACCACGTCTGCGCCCGGCTTCCCATTCTCCACAGTGCCCGCCGGGCCACCGCCACCCGTGCTGCCCAGGGCACCACTCCCGTTGATGCTGGGGGTGGGCAGGAGCCCATTGGCATCTGAGGGGCCTGCAGGCGACAGGCACAGGGCGCAGGTACTTAGGACGCAGCCACTGACAAAGAGGGAAACTGAGGCGGCCTGGCTGGGGACCGCGAGGTCAGCGGCAGCGCGGCACTCACCCAGCACGAGGATGGCGCCCTGCGGGCTGCAGCTGCGCTCCTTCTCGGCGCGGATCGGGCACCATGAGCCGTCCACCAGGTATTCGATCTCGTCGGCGTCCTCACACTCGCTCAGGATCTTCGAGAGGAGGCTGGAGCGAGGCAGAGAAGCTGAGCCCTGGGCTGGGGACGCCCCGCCCACCCACTCCTCAGCCCGCCATCCCCTCCGAATGCAGCCAGCCGTTGCCGACTTCTCTGTGCCAGAGCGGCTTCACCACCCCGACCAGGGAGGCCCAGGAGCGCTGCCTTCCCTCCCTGCCACGGCCCCTGCAGCTGCTGAGCCCTGGGCAGGTCCGCGGGCACACATACGCATATGTGGACTCTATGGCCAGGAGTGCGTGAGCGTATGTGCGTGCACACATGTGAATGTGTGCATGTGTGGCTGTGTGCACACGTGTATGGAGTGTATGGATGTGAGCACATGAGCGTGTGCATACACGGGCATGCGCTGTGTTAATGTAGGCACGTGTGCATGTGAAGGCGCAGACTGCAGACGTGTAAGCATGTGGTGTGTGCACACATGTGCGAGCATGTGTGAGCCTGTGGGTGTGCGCACACCCATGCCTTCACATTGCACTGTGTGCCAGCAGACCAGGAAACAGCCTCGGTGGGAAGGTGTGGGCTGCTCAAGACCCTGCAGAGGCTGTGAGGGTAGCACTGGGAGCAGAGTGGAGGCCCCCGCCATGCCCAGCCCAGCCACAGCCTCTCCAGAGCACCCACCCCACCCAGCGTCCGGCCTTCTTACTCAAGAGTCCTACCAGCCCCATTTTACAAACGTGCAAACAGAGGCCCAGGAAAGGGATGAGTCCTGAGGACCCAAGGCCAATCGGAGGCAGGCCCTGGTTCTGGGGCATTCTAGCCAAAGGGACTTGGTATCCCCACCTACAGAATGGGAAGGGTGCAGTGGCCAAAGCAGGGCGTCTGAAGTGAGACCCCCATGCCCACAGATATAGGTGGGGCCATATACCACAGAGCAAGCTGGCCTGTTACTATCACGGCTGCAGCTGCTCCCAGGTGCCTGCAGCAGTGTCACTCTCATCACGCAGGAGAAGAGGCCTCTTCCCGCTCTGGGCCACCCTCTGAGGCCTATAGGACTCCTCTCGCCCAGGTCAGCCCCACCCACCCCTCCTACCCTCACCCTCACCTTCACCCTGAGGCGATGCTCAGAGCTCACTGTGCCAGGGCCATCCCAGGCATGGGCACAGCTCTGCCTGCTTACTTCCTTGCCTGTAAAACTCCTACTCAGCCTCCAAAGCCCCATCCCACAGCTTCCCTTCCCCCTCCCCGACAGGCACAGCAACAGGAATGTTATGTCTGGCTCTGCTCCTCCATCCGCTCCGCCCAGAGCAAGGCTCCCCGAAGGCAGGGTCTGGGAAATGACTCTTTTGGGGACCCTGGGGTCACCCAGCTCAGGGCCAGGGACAGACAGGTGACAGGGCTCATGAAATAATGTATAAACCAAGGAGCCCTCCTTCAGGAAGCCTCCCTGGCTACACCGAGTACCTATGGGCTGCTGAGACCAAGGCCTACGTTGGACACAGCTGCCTGCCCCAGCCCTGCCAGCCCTGGAGCTGAGAGCCCAAGCCCAGCTCAGGGCCTGTGGGGGAAGGCGGGCACCAGCCGCACAGCTGTCAGGCTGGGAACAGAGAGGCCATTCAGGCAGCCCATGTGCCCGGGCCCCAGGGCCTCTCTCTCCACCCGAAACTGGCCTGCAGTGGGGTGGCAACGCAGCCCTCCGAGGAGGGGAGCAGACTCAGGCTGGGTTCCAGTCCCAGCCGGGCCACCTGTGGGCCGGGATGGCTCCAGCTGCTGGCTGCCTCCTCTGAGCCTGTCTCCCCGTCTGTAAGATGGGGAGGCTCGAAGGTCTGCCTCCCGGAACCTTTACTTGGGGACCACATCTACAACCCCAGAGGTGGGCCAGTCCTGCCTTCACCTGCATGGTTGGCTGAGGCCATGCCCCTGAGGGCTGGGGGCTGGGCCCACTCCCCTGGGCGGGGCCTGCTCCCGCCTGTGAGGGCACCAGCTCGTGCTGATGTGGCCTCACACCCTGTCAGCGGCTCTGGGGACGAGAGGGAGGCGTGGCTGGCGCCAGCCAGGAGCCAAATTGGGCACCACGGACAACGGGGCTCAGTTTCTGGAAACTTAAGCCCTGGGCAGAGAGAGCCTCCCTCCAGGGAGAAAGGCCCTGTCCTCCTGTCCCGTGGCCTGGGGACCGCCTGGCCAGCTGTGCCACCCAGGAAGGGGAGGGTGTGGTGTGGCCAGAGCGCTCGGGGAGCCGCCGCCTTCTCTGCCTTTCTCTGAGGACGTCACCCCCAACCAAGTCTGCCAAGTCTGCACTTCCTGGGGTGGAACGCCGTGTGAAAGCCGTGCCTGGCTCAGCTTTCTGTGGCAAAAACCATACATCCTCCTGGAACTCAAGGTTGCACTCGCCCAAGGTCACGTGGGAGCAGGGGTGGACCCGAGTCCACCTTCTGCAGCCTAAGCTACATGCCTGGCGCCTGCACAGCTCTGACAAGTTCCACAGGGAAGAAATGGGTTCTTTCCGCAGCCCCAGGGCTTCCGGAGCTCTGGGACCACGCGCCCTTACTACTGTGTCTTGCTGGGGCAGCAAAGGGTCTGCAGGAAGCGGGGCGCCACTGAGACCTCAGCGGCGTCTGGCTCTAGCCTCCCTCCCCCCGGGCCCCAGGCTCACCCATCGATGATGAGTTGGTCGTAGGGGGCTGGCTTGTCGCACACTGGGCACATCCAGGTGGGCTTCTTCTCATTCATCTGCAGGTAGAAGACGGCGTCGAAGCACTGCAGGTGTGCGCAGGTCTCTGCCCGGCAGGGCACAGAGAGCCGCATCTTCACCAGCTGCGGGTGAGGGGCTGGGTGAGCAGGGCACCCCTGACTGCCGTGCCCGACCGGTGCCCCTCACCCCCAGCTCCATCCTGTGGCTCCTTCCAATCGCTCGTGTCTCCGGGACACGGAGGGGACCAAGACCAGCCTTGCCGCTCAGGCTCTTGGCCCAGCTGAGCCGCCCTGGGACCAGGACCACCGGGGAAGAGGCCTGGCCATAAGAGAGGCCCCAAGTAGGGGTGTGTGCCCCAACTCACCGGGCAGATGAGGGATACCCGCACCCCAGTGGTGGCAATCTCGCTGTCGGGATCGAGGCGCAGCTTCTCCTTGACTGTGGGGAGGGAACAGAGGACACCGTCAGCGGGGAGGGAGTAGCAGGGTGCGGGCCTGGGATTCGAGTTCTCGCCAGCACTGACCTCCACCTCCCAGAACAGGTGCCCTGAGGACAAGACCCAAGCTTTGCTGCTGGCTCAGAGCTACGAGGGATTATGGAAGGCTGGGTGGTGACCACCATTAGATCTGGCCGCAGCCTGGGCGCATCATAGACCCAGCCGAAGCCCCAACACGCAGATGAGGCCTCTCCCCGGCCCGCATCAGCGTTCTATGACCCACGGGACTTTTCTGGAAAGTTTCATGCAACAAAGCCACCGACAGGGTCATCGCTGTGACTTAATTCTGTCACCAAAGCACCATCCCCAAGGCCACAGCCGAGAATAAGGCAGTGACCGTGCCATGAGATGGACCCTGGAACTCCTGACCACGAGCCAGGAAGCGGCTGCCACCCAGCCCCGGGCACCGCCCCCAGGCAGCCTGCACGCCCAGGAGGAGCATAGCTGCTTCTACAAAGGAAAAGACATGCCCGCCACTCGACAGGCTGCAGGCCACTGACAGGAGGAACTCACGCAGGCACCTGGCTGCCCTCCTGATGCTTCTGGGATGGCCAAATTCCATCCCTGGGTAGCTCAGGACAGAACCCCCCAGCCCTGGGCCCTTCGGGGCAGAGACCACACTGGCCCGCAGCCCACAGGGCCTCTCTATCCACGACCTGGCCCTCAGCTGCCTGGTGGACCTGAGTTGCTTCCTCCAGGAAGCCACCTGCCCACCCGACTTGGGGTCCAGAGTGACGGTGCCAGCCTGTCCCCCCACTGCCCCCAGCTACCCTGACGTTTCTCTGCCTGGAACTGCCTCCACCACCCGCTGTTGGCCTGAAACACCATTTATCTCTGGCCGCGTAGGAGCCACTTCCTCCTTCCTGACCCCCACCCAGCCCCCTGGCCCAACCTGCAGTCTGTGTGTGGACTAGTGGGCGCCTCCTCCTCCCATGGGGACGCAGTGGCAGCCACGTGCTGGCCGCCACGGTCTGCTCCCTCGTAGGGCCCCAGCAGCTCTCCTGCCTGAGCCAAGGCTACCCCAGCCTTGGCCAAGTTTCCAGCCCTGGGTCCCAGCTCTGGCTACCAGGTTTCCCAGGCGGCCCCTCGGGCCTGGTAAGGGGGCCCTGGGCAGCTAGGAGGGAATGCAGGTGCCCATCTGATTTTAAAGCAAGCTCTCCCTCCTCCATGTACAGAAAGACGTGTACGGCAAGAAGGGTTCAAGTGAGACAAAGGCAAGGACTTCCTGGGTGCAACAAGAGAGAGATCCAGTGACAAGGAGGCCGAGCCTGGGCCGCAGGTGGGCAGCGCCCGAGAACCACTTCAGAGAGGAAACTTGACCCTGCAGGCCCCGGAGGGCCAGCCACGGCCCTCAGCACTGCAAGCTGTGGTCACTGACAAATTCGGCAGCCCCTGCCCCGTGGGCCTAGAAGAGGCCTGGCTGGCCCCAGCCTCCTCGCTCAAGTTGGTCATTATGCCTGTCGGCAGGGAAGGTGGGGGGTTGAAGAAAGGGCCCTTTTGAGGGAAGAGGGAGGTGGGGGACGGGAAACCCAGGTCACAGAATCCTAACTCTGCCACTCTGTGCCTCAGTATCCCCACTGGTCAGACAGACATCGCCAGGCGCTTGCTCCCCTCACCCCTCCCTGTCCTGCTCTGCAGAGGGCATGCTGATGGCCATCTTTCCTGACTTGGGGGGCTGGAGTGCACAGTAGGCTTCAACATAAGGGGGCTCACAGGTCCCTGGCGATTCCAGCACTGCTCCAGGCTCCAGACACTCAGGCTAGGAAGTGCCCTTTGGAGGTCAGGAGCAGGGGCCAGAGGCCTGGACCCAGCTGTCCCAGGAGGGTAGTGCTCACGGGGGACTCTCAGGCCTGGTCACAGGGGTCCTGGGCAGTTAGGAGGGGCAGCTGGGAGACCCTCTGGCCCACATTCTGCCAAGGGGCTGGGGTGGTGCCCAGGAGCCAACTGAACAGAGCGACCATTCTTGAAGGGGATGTGAGCAAACCTGGCTGGCCAAGAACCGCCCTCCCCTCAGCCTGGAAGGCAACTCCGGTCCTCGCCCACCTGCCCGACTCCCACTCCCAGCTCCAAAGGACTCCAGGTTACGCCTCATTTCTCCACAGGACAGGCCTGCAGAGCCCACTGAGGCCTGGGCCCCAAGCATGTGGGTCCAGAGAGAGGCCAAGGTGCCCTCAAGATGTCTCAGACCTGTTCCCCTGAAGACAGCAGCCACCAGACAGGGCCACTGACTTTCCAAGGCCACACAGCTTGCCAAGCAAGGCTAACTGAGCACTGGCTTTGTGCTGGGCGGCTGCTCGGGTGGGGACTGATCCGGCTGCCAGTCATGGTAGGCTGTTTTTTAAATTGCCTTGCGTGTCACTTAAAAAAAACTGTTTTCATTGTTAACAAGTACCAAAGAGGCCAGGTGCGAAAAGAAGCCACGACTGCAATCCCACCACTCTGGAAGGTCAAGGCAGGTGCACTGCTTGAACCCAGGAGTTTAAGACCAGCCTGGGCAACATAGAAAGATCCCAGCTCTACGAAACATTAAAAAAATAACTAGTATGGTAGTGAACACATGTGGGCGGTCCCAAGCTACCCAGGAGGCTGAAAGGCAGGAGGATCGCTGGAGCCCATTTAGAGGCTGCAGGGAGCCACAATCGCACCACTGCACTCTAGCTGCGTGATACAGTGGACTTTTTTTGAGAAGGAGTCTTGCTCTGTTGCCCACGCTGGAGTGCAATGGCAAGATCTCAGCTCCCTGTAACCTCCGCCTCCCAGAGACCCTGACTCTCTTTGAAGAACAAAAGAGATAAAATGGGGCCTCACCACGGAGGTCAGACCTCTGCCGCCCGTCTTCCTCCCACAGCGACTGACTGCACTGCCCTCGCTGTCCGTGCCCCACCAGGTCCACAGCACCCTCGGCCTCGCCGTGGCAGCCAGGTGGGCCTGCTTAGAGTGCGGCTCCTGCTGTGCCCCCTCTCAACCCTCCTGGCCTCTGTGCCGTCCTGGAATGCGTGGATCCCTTTGTGCTGGGGTGCCTGAGGCCAGTGATACAGGGTGCGCCCTGCAGGCCTCTGCACAGCAGCTCCCACTGCAGAGCGCCACCTCTGCCGTCCGCATCCTCCAGAGACCTCCCTAGCCGCAACGTGGGCCGTGGACCCCTAGAGTGACAGGCGGCCCCTGACTGATCTCCTTCAGGTACAGGGCCCGCCGCTTGCCCAGCAGAGAGCAGGCTTCCAGGATGCAGCTCTGCCTGCCCCTCCTCCGAGGTGGCCCCGAGCCCCACTCACCCAGCGCCTTGCACAGCTCCGGGTGCTTCACCCCAATGGTCTTCAGCCTCTGCAGCAGCTCCGACGAGGTCAGCTGCCGCACCAGGTACAGGGCCACCGAGTAACTCTGGGGAGAGAGGGGCTGGGTCAGGGCCGGCAGGGCAGGGCCGGCGATGGACAGGGCGGGGGGGCAGGGAGGCGGCCCGGGCACTCACTCACCTTGCCATAGTTCCCCCAGGTGACGGTGATGCGGTTGGTGGCTGAGGACAGGTACATGAGGTGGGTGAGGTTGATGGGGCGGCACGGCCTCTTGGGCTCCACCCCGGGCTTATTGGATGGGTAGTAACCCTGCAAGCAGACAGGCCACTCAGACTGGAGTGTAAGTACGGCCAGGAACTCCAACGGCCCCCACATCCCTCCACCCCGCCCACCCTCACAGCAGACGCAAGCGGCCGTGCTCACCGGGACCGAGCAGTAGCTGTGGTTGACCTTCACAGCGATGTTGGGCGGGTACTGGTCCTCCTGAGGGCAGCTGGTGTCTGAGTAGCAGATTCTGCAACGACAACAGGGACCATGGGGCGGCAGGAGGGGGGCACAGGAGGGGGGCACAGGAGAGGGGCACAGGAGGGGGGCACCGGAGGGGCCAAGCTGCTGTGGGGGACAACAGGGACCAAGGGGTGGCAGACAGGGGGGGGAAAAGGAGAGGCTGGATCGCTGCAGGGGACCACAGGGACATGGGGCAGCAGGCGGGGGGATACAGGAGGGGCTGGGCCCCGGGGGACACAGGCGGCAGTGATGGGGGCGCTACAAAACATGACAAGTAGCTGGACTGCATGGGGGCGGGGGGTCTCGGTGCATCCAGGTGTGGCCTGGGCAGGGACAGGGGACAGTAGTGTGTCCCCAGACACGGACAGATAGCAGATGGCAGGGAGCTGGGCTCTGCTGCTAGCAGGGGAGACTGAGAAGGGCCTGGGCCAGAACTTGGGGAGCCATGGCAGGACTGGAGAGGTGGGTGGCTGCGGACCCAGCCCTGGGGTGGCGGGCACACCTGGGCATACCTCAGGACGACCTGCACGGCTTTGACTCCGGGCTGCAGTTCTCTGTGGGTGTGGAGCAAACCAGAGGAAAGGAAAGGAGAGGTGAGTGAGGAGGGCACGACCCCAGCCCACCCCACAAGGCGGAGACTTCCTCTCCGAAAGGCTCCCTCCCCCAAGCTGGGAAACTGAGGCCCAGGACTCTTTTGTGCCGGCTGGGTGAGACTAAAGTGGCTGTGGGGCCAGGAGAGGGGCTGGCCTCCCTGGAAAATGGAAAAGAATCTACCATAAAGCCCTGAACCAGAGAGCGCAGCCAGCTACCTCTCGCTCCGAGGAACCGCAGCTAAAATGCGCACGCTGGAATCCAGCAGAAAGCTCATAACCGCAAGAAAACACCCAGCTTGGGAGGCCAAGGCTGGTAGAGCGCTTCAGCCAGGAGTTTGAGACCAGCCTGGGCAACATTGTAAAACTGTCTCTACAAAAAAATGCAAAAAATTATCTGGGTGTGGTGGTGCACACCTGTGGTCCCAGCTGCTCGGAGGCCGAGGCAGGATGATCTCTCCTGCTTGGAGGATCATCTGAACCCATGGAGGTGGAGGTTACAGTGAGCTCTTACTGCACCACTGCACTCCAGCCTGGGTGACAAAGAGAAACCCTCTCTCAAAAAAAAAAAAAAAAAAAAAAAAACCCACCCAAAAACACCTAAGGATAAACTTAACAAGAAACGCCCCCAGAAAAAGAGAAAACTCTCTCTACCCAAAGACACTTCCATGGATGTTTACGGCAGAACTGACCATGACAGCCACAAAGTAGCAGCCGCCTGAGTGTCCTTCACACACCACTGGATGTGAAGGACCTACACGCCCTGGATGCCACCCAGCCTTGGAAAAGAGCGAGGCTGAGACCCAGGCCTTGGCACAGATGCCCTGTGAGGATGGCCCGCCCCGTGAGATGCCAAACACAGAAGACCACGCAGGAACTGGCGTGGTGGCTCACACCTGTAACCCCAGCACTTGGGGAGGCTGAGGGGGGTGGGTCACCTGAGGTCAGGAGTTGGAGATCAGCCTGGGCAACAGGGTGAAACCCCGTCTCTACTAAAAGTACAAAAATTAGCTGGGTGTGGTGGCTTATACCTGTAATCTCAGCTACTCCGGAGGCTGAAGGAGAACTGCTTGAACCTAGGAGGCGGAGACTGCAGTGAGCCCAGATAGCACCACTGCACTCCAGCATAGCGACAGGGTGAGACTCCGTCTCAAAAAGTAAAATCAAATTAAATTAAATTTTAAAAAATGAAACCAAGCCCATGCGTGGCTGGCTCTGAGCGCTCCAGAGCAGGGACCCATAGGGGTAGAGGCTGTGCTGACCCTGGTTCAACACAAGGAAGAGCAGGCCAAGGAAGGCAAGTCACCACCTTGGGTCTCCCAGGCAGAGAGGCCTCCGTGGCCAGGCCTGGCTAGGCTGATCCCGAATCCTTACCAGGTGTGAGGACCATGCTGGGAGGCCCTGGGGACCTGGGCCCACAGCAGGTAGGGGCAGTGGGTCAGAAGCAGCTGGGCCCGAGAGGCCGGGCATTACATGTGAGCATCCACCCCAGCCCTGACACGGACTCAGGTGTGACCTGGGCAAACGGCCTCCCCTGTGTTGAGATCCCAGTACCTGCCACATGGCTGCCCTAGCAGGAATGTCTCAGCTGGGGGTAGGGCAGCCTTGGAGAGACTGAGAGATGAGCAGGGCAGCCTCGCCAGCCCTCACCTGCTACAGCTCAACCATCTTTACCTGAGGGTGACGCTGCCCCAGGGGACACACACCGGGCAGTGTCTGGGGACATCTGTGGTTGTCACAACAGGGGCATGTTCTTGGCATGGAGTGGGTGGAGACCAGGAATGCGACTCAGCACCCTGCCGTGCCCAGGACAGTCCCACATGCAGAGGGCACAACCGTGTTGAAAGTGGACAGTCAGTCCGCCTCTCTCGGGCTGCAGGGCACATGCAGTGAGCACACAGCCCAGCACCTGAGACCCAGGACAGGGTTTTACGGAAGGAAGAGAATGCGGCCACTGCCTTGCAGCAGGGATCTGGACTGAGCTCGAGCGAGGCCTGTGGTGGACGTGGCTGCCGGCTCTCCTGTGAGCCCAGGACACGGGGCACTGGGCTGGGGGAGGCACCGCGCACCTGGAGTTCCGGATCAGCTCCACCTGTCTTGGTGTCAACGCGAAGATGCACGGGCTCTCCTGAAGCTTCTCATTGTTCTGTGGGACTGAAGACAAACATGGGTTCAGGGGTGCGTCTGGTAGTCACTTTTCCGGGCCTGTGCCTCTTCAGAACAGGAAATAGAAGCTGGCTGGACAGATACGTGGGGCAGAGGTGGGGGCCGCGCAGAGAGGAGGAGGAGGGAGGACTCCCGTCCCCTTCTTGGGGCCGCTCACACGGCCCATGCCCTGTTGAGGGCCACTCAGAGAGCAGGGCAACCTTGGCAGCCGGCGGGATGCAGGCGTCTATTTAGGAAGACTGAAAAGCGACCAGCTGCCTGTGGGGAGAGCTGGGCCCCACCAGGCATGGAGGACATAAGTGTCCTTCCTCCTCCTCCCTCTGGCAGCACAAACTGGACCCGGCCCCAGCTCTCCTCATGCCTGCAAGGCGCCCTCGTCTCCAGGACAGAGGTCGCGCCATGGGTACTAGAAGGGGATAGGGCCGTGGTGCTGACAAGTCTGGGTCCTACCTGTTAATTACAGCTGGGCTGAGCAGCAGAGGCACAGGCAGAAAACACTGTGGTTTTTTCTTCTGAGACGGAGTCTTACTTTGTTGCCCAGGCTGGAGGGCGGTGGCAGAATCTTGGCTGACTGCAATCTCTGCCTGGCCAAGTTCAAGTGATTCTCCTGCCTCAGCCTCCCCAACAACTGGGATTACAGGCACATGCCACCATGCCCAGCTAATTTTTGTATTTTTAGTAGAGATGGGGTTTCACCATGTTGGCCAGACTGGTCTCCAACTCATAACCTCAGGTGATCTGCCCGCCTCAGCCTCTCAAAGTGCTGGGATTATAGGTGTGAGCCACAGCGCCCAGCCAACCCCATCTTTTTTTTTTCCTGAGACAGAGTCTCGCTCTGCCACCCATTCTAGTGTGTGGTGGCGCCATCTCGGCTCATTGCAACCTCCACCTCTCAGGTTGAAGTGATTCTCCTGCCTCAGCCTCCTGAATAGCTGTGATTATGGGTGTGTACTACTACGCCAGGCTAATTTTTTGTAGTTTTAGTAGAGTCGGGGTTCCTCCATATTGGCCAGACTGGTCTTGAACTCCCAACTTCAGGTGATCCGCCTGCCTCGGCCTCCCAAAGCGCGGGGATTACAGGAGTGAGCCACCGTGCCCAGCTGCCCCATCTCTTAAAAAGAAGAAAAGTGGCTGGGTGTAGTGGCTCACACCTATAATCCTAGCACTTTGGGAGGCCCAGGCGGGTGGATCACAAGGTCAAGAGTTCAGGACCAGCCTGGCCAAGATGGTGAAACCCCACCTCTACTAAAAATACAAAAAAAATTGGCCAGGTGCGGTGGCAGGCGCCTGCAGTCCCGGCTACTCGGGAGGCTGAGGCAGGAGAAGAGCTTGAACCTGTGAGGTGGAAGCTGCAGTGAGCCGAGATCACACCACTGCACTCCAGCCTGGGCAACAGAGACTTTGTCCAAAAAAAAAAAAAAAAAAGAAAGAAAGAAAGAAATTAGCCAGGCATGGTGGGGAGTACCTGTAATCCCAGGTGCTACTTGGGAGGCTGAGGCAGGAGAATTGCTTGAAGCTGGGAGTAAAAGATTGCCACCACTGCCTCGGCGGTGACAGAGCAAGGCTGTTTCCAAAAAAACTTTTTAAAACCCTAGCTTTTTCAGGGGGTAAGAGGAAAAAGAAACAAAGAAAAAAAAAAAAGCCCTAGCTGACTGAACAAAAAGAACACAAACTATCAACATCAGAAATGAAAGCAGGCCGGGTGTGGTGGCTCACGCCTGTAATCCCAGCACTTTTGGAGGCCGAGGTGGGTGGATCACGAGGTCAAGAGATCGAGACCATCCTGGTCAACATGGTGAAACCCCGTCTCTACTAAAAATACAAAAAATTAGCTGGGCATGGTGGCGCGTGCCTGTAATCCCAGCTACTCGAGAGGCTGAGGCAGGAGAATTGCCTGAACCCAGGAGGTGGAGGTTGCGGTGAGCCGAGATCGCGCCATTGCACTCCAGCCTGGATAACAAGAGCGAAACTCCGTCTCCAAAAAAAAAAAGAAATGAAAGCAGGCGGGGTGTGCTAGCTCACATCTGTAATCCCAGCACTTTGGGAGCCCAGGTGGGTGGATTACCTGAGGTCAGGAGTTCGAGACCAGCCTGGGCAACACAGCGATATTCTGTCTCTACAAAAATTTTAAAACTTAGCCAGGTGTGGAGGCATGTGCCACCTGTAGTCCCAGCTACTTCGGAGGCTAAGGCAGGAGGCTCGCTTGAGCCCAGGAGGTCGAGGCTGCGGTGAGCCATGATCACACCACTGCACTTCAGCCTGGGAGACAGAGCCAAACCCCAACTCAAAAAAAAAAAAAAAAAGAAAAAAAGAAAAACAGAAAAGAAAACTGCAGGTCCATATTGGTGACTTCCGTAAAACATTCTGGAAATAAACCATAAAAACTGTACATAAACTCTTAAAAAAAACAGAAAGGGAAAGACCACTTCTATTTTACAAGGCCAACGTAACTCTATACCAAAATCCTACAACGAAGCATCAAGGAAGGAAAATTACAGATAAATACCCCTCACAGGCCGGGTGCGGTGGCTCACGCCTGTAATCCCAGCACTTTGGGAGGCCGAGGCGGGTGGATCACGAGGTCAAGAGATTGAGACCATCCTGGTCAACGTGGTGAAACCCCATCTCTACTAAAAATACAAAAATTAGCCGGGCATGGTGGCGCACGCCTGTAGTCCCAGCTACTCAGGAGGCTGAGGCAGGAGAATTGCTTGAACCCAGGAGGCGGAGGTTGCGGTGAGCCGAGATCGCGCCATTGCACTCCAGTCTGGGTAACAGGAGCAGAAACTCCGTCTCCAAAATAAATAAATAAATAAATAAATACCCCTCACAAACACAGATGTAAAATCCTCCACAAAATCTTAGCCAGTATTTCAGGCCCCTGAGATCTGTGTGAGAAATGCAAGACTAGTTGAAAACCTCTCTATACATCCAGGCCGGGTGCGCGGCTCAGGCCTGGAATCCCAACACTTTGGAAGGCTGAGGAAGGTGGATCACTTGAGGCCAGGAGTTCAACAACAGCCTGGACAATGTGGTGAAAGCCCATCTCTACTAAAAATACAAAAATTAGCCAGGCGTAGTGACCCACATCTATAATCCTAGCTACCTGGGAGGCTGAGTCAGGAGAATCACTTGAACCCAGGAGGCAGAGGTTGCGGTAAGCCAAGATTGCACCACTGCACTCCAGCCTGGGCAACACAGTAAGACTCTGTATCAAAAAAAAAAAAAGGTAAAATAAAATAAAATACCTCTCTATACGTTAAAATTAAGAGACTGACAACTCTAAGAGGTAGCAAGGGTGTAGAGCAATCAGAACTCTCCACTGGTAGGGTGAAAGAAGGTATAACCACTCTGGGAAACTGCCCTTATAAAGGCAAACACAGACCTACCCTATCACCCAGAAATCCCACTCCAAAGTATTTTCCCCTCAATAAATGCAAACAGGTCTGGGTGGAGTAATTCATACCGGTAATCCCAGCACTTTGGAGGCCGAAGTGGGCAGATCACTAGGTCAGGAATATGAAACCAGCCTAGCCCATATGGTGAAATCCCGTTTCTACTAAAAGTACTAAAGTAGCCGGGCGTGGCAGAGCGCATCTGTAGTCCCAGCTACTCGGGAGGCTGAGGCAGAAGAATCACCGGAACCCAGGAAACAGAGGTTGCAGTGAGCCGAGATCGCGCCACCACACTCCGGCCTGGTAACAGAGCAAGAGTCTATCTCAAAAAAATAAAAAATAAATGGAAACATGCACCCGAAAGGAGGTGCAGGCCAGGCATGGCGGCTCATGTTTGTCATCCCAGCACTGTGAGACGCCAAGGTAGGGTAGAAGGATCACTTCAGCACAGGAGTTGGAGAGAGGCCTGAGCAACACAGTGAGACCTTGTCTCTAAAAAAATGTTTTTAGGCCAAACACGGCGGCTCATGCCTGTAATCCCAGCACTTTGAGAGGCTGAGGTGGGTGGATCGCCTGAGGTCAAGAGTTCGAGACCAACATGATCAACATGGAGAAACCTCGTCTCTTTAAAAATACAAAAATTGTCTGGGTGTGGTGGTGCATGCCTGTAATCCCAGCTACTAGGGAGGCTGAGGCAGGAGAATCGCTTGAACCCTGAAGGTGGAGGTTGTGAACCGAGATTGTGTCACTGTACTCCAGCCTGGGCAACAAGAGCGAGACGCCATCTCAAAAAAAAAAAAAAAGGTTTTAAAATAAGCCAGGTGTGGTGCTGTGCGGCTGTCGTCTCCACCACTCAGGAGGCTGAGGTGGGAGGACTGCTTGGGCTCAGAAGTTTAAGACCAGGCTGGGCAAGACAGCACAATCACGTCTATGTTTAAAAATATATATAGATGTAGGCCGGGCACCTGTCGTCCCAGCACTTTGGGAGGTCGAGGTGGGCAGATCACGAGGTCAAGATATTGAGACCTTGGGAGGCTGAGGTGGGTGGATCACCTGAGGTCAGGAGTTCAAGACCAGCCTGGCCATCATGGTGAAACTCCATCTTTAAAAAAAAAAAAAAAAAAGAGAGAGAGAGATTGAGACCATCCTGGCCAACCTGGTGAAACCCCATCTCTACTGAAAATACAAAAACTAGCTGGGCATGGTGGCACGCACCTGTAGTCCCAGCTAATCAGGAGGCCAAGGTAGGAGAATCACTTGAACCTGGGAGGCGGAGGTTGCAGGGAGCCAAGATCACACCACTGCACTCCAGCCTGGCAACAGAGCAAAACTGTCTCAAAATATGTATATATATAGCTGGGCATGGTGGCTCACGTCTGTAATCCCAGCACTTTGGGAGGCCGAGGCGGGAGAGTTCGAGACCAGCCTGGACAACACGGTGAAACCCTGTCTCTACTAAAATACAAAAAATTAGCCAGGCGTGGCGGCGCGCACCTGTAGTGCCAGCTACTCTGGAGGCTTAGGCAGGAGAACTGCAACAACCTGGGAGGTGGAGATTGCAGTGAGCGGTGATCACACCACTGCACTCCAGCCTGGGCGACAGAGCGAGACTCCGTTTCAAAAAAAAAAAAAAGGATACATATACACATATAAGTGTGTGTGTATACATAGACCTAAAACAAAAATGCTGACCAGCGTGTGTGTTCTGCTACTGTTTTGTAATGAAAAGGGAGGAAAAGCGTATGAGTAAACAGCTGATTGTTTTATAAGTGCAAAAACTGCTGGAGGAACATAGAGGAGCGAGAATCCGGCCACAGTGGCAGACTTGGAGCGGCCGGGGAAGACGATGGGCAGGCCCTTTGTAATGAGGGCAGCAACTGGCCCTGTCCAGGCTGGCGTTCGCCAGCTTTGTGGGCTACACTGTCTGTGTCGTGACCACAAGACCGCCTCGTCCCAGGACGGCAATGACAGGGCCTTTCCAAAACTGGCAGCCGTGGGATCTGGCCTCAACTGCCTGCACTGACTTGGAACTTTCTGAATTAAAACCCATGAGAAGAGGTAACGATGTAAAAACACACCTGCTTTAGGCTCAGAAGCCAGACTGCCAGGGATCGGATCCCAGCCCTGCTCCGACCCATGCTGATCTGTTTTTTTTTTTTTTGAGACGGAGTTTTGCTCTTGTTGCCCAGGCTGGAGTGCAACTGCATGATCTTGGCTCACCACAACCTCTGTCCCCAGGGTTCAAGCAATTCTCCTGCCTCAGCCTCCAAAATAGCTGGGATTACAGGCATGCGCCACCACGTGCAGCTAACTTTTTTACTTTTAGTAGAGATGAGGTTTCTCCATGTTGGTCAGGCTGATCTCAAACTCCCGACCTCAGGTGATCCTCCCGCTTTGGCCTCCCAAAGTGCTGGTATTGCAGGCATGAGCCACTCCACCCGGCCTGACCTGTTTGTTGGGGGACTGGCGCCGGGTCTGGCTGGTGCTCAGGAAGAGGGGGCTGCCGCAGCCATGGCACTGCCACAAGGGCCACAATGCCACAGCCAGCTCCCGTTTATGTTCTGAGGGCACAGCCAGTTGGTCTCTGGGTGATGGGCTGTGGATTCCCAGCTGGGCTCCTGAAGAAGCCTGCCTAATAGGGAGGCTGGGCACACAGGCCACCTGCAGACATGCCCAAATCTGTCCCAAGCACCAGGGGAGCAATGGTTCAGGGGCAGGGAGGCCTCCCAGGAGCTGACACCTGAACTGGGCCCCTGGGCTTCCGAGGCTGGGATGGAGGTCAAAACACTTGACACCACAGCCCTCAGTGTCTCAGGAGGATGCAGGGGAGGAGGCTGGGTCCCCAGCATGCAGCAAGGGGACCACCTAGCTGCCCAGGGATTGCTGGTAGCCTGCGCCCGGAGCAGACAGGGTCCAAGGCTCCAGGGTCCCTGCCTTGGGAGGGCCCCTCCCTCTAAAGGAGGCCGGGTTGCGGCCTGTGCTCTGCCTGCTCTGCTATGCCACTGGCCCCAGCCCCCCTACACTGGGGATGTAACCACGAGACTGCGATTCTGCCCTCGAGGTCAGCTATTCGGGGCCAGAAACCTGGGAGGCATCAGGAAGCCCATCTCTGCTGTCTCCGCAAACATCCACTCCCTCCATCAGCGCTGTCGGCTCTGCTTGCAAACCCCACCTGCTGCTACCCCTTCCCCCAGCTCTGCCGGGCTTAGCAGCTGGCGGCCGCTCCCTGGGCTGGCTCCGCAGGAGACCCCTGGCCCTCAGCACCACTGCTCAGGGCCATACCCACCCTGCCGCACACGCAGCCACCACCCTGGCCTCCTCCTCCTGCCCCACCAGCCACGCTGCCTCAGGGCCTCTGCACACGCCATTCCCTCTTCTGGAACCTTCCTCCCCCAACCAGCCTCACGGCCCTGTATTTGTCTTTGCACAAATGTCACCAGAAGGAAAGGCTGCCCTGAGCACCTCATCTAAAAGCCGCACCCCCTGCCCCACTTTTCTCCAAACCTTCTCCCTCCCAAGGACCGACCCCGTTTTCCCGCATCACTCTGGTGCTCCTCGCTGGGCCACTGAAGCATGCAGTTCCCCGAGGAGGAGATGGTTTCGTGCGCTGCCTGGCACCCACAGGCCTGCAGGACACAGGCGCGGGCGCCGCTGAACCAGAATGCACCTTTGAGGCCGGGGCAAGGCAGGGTGACCACTGGAGCCCTGCTGGACAGCGCGGGTTCTGGGACGAGGCCCTCCAGCCCCGGCAATCAAAGCAGCCCCTGGGCATGATCCCAGAGCCCAGCAAGAAAGGCTCAGCCATCAGCTCCACCCTAGCCTGCCAGGCAGCCTCACGAGATGCTGCTGACGATGAATATTTAACGCTGCAAGCAGATGCTCACAATATGGGGGGTGGTTATAAAATAGCAGTTAGGACACAGCCACATGTTCCTACAGTCACACATGCAAAGAGAGAAGGCAGCAAGCACCGGCCCGGTGCACCCAGACAGCCACTCTGGGGGGCAGGGCGCCGGCCCGGCTGCTCCGCTGCTGATTCCAGTTTTCTAAAACAAGTGCGTTAATTGTGCAAAAGTTTAAACAGAAATGAAACACAGGGAGATGTTTTTTTCCTTTTTTTGAGATGAAGTCTCACTGTCGCCCAAGCTGGAGTACAGTGGTGCGATCTTAGCTCAGTGTACCCTCTGTCTCCCAGGTGCAAGCAATTCTGCCTCAGCCTCCTGAGTAGCTGGGATTACAAGTGCACACCATCATGCCCGGCTAAGTTTTGTATTTTCAGTAGAGATGGAGTTTCACCATGTTGCTCAGTCTGGTCTTGAACTGCTGACCTTGCGATCGGCCCACCTCGGCTTCCCAAAGTGCTGAGATTACATGGGTGAGCCAATGCACGCAGCTGCCGGGAGATTTTAAAAAGCCAATCAGGGCTGGGCGCGGTGGCTCACACCTGTTATCCCAGCATTTTGGGAGGTCAAGGCAGGTAAATAACTTGAGGTTAGGAATTGAAGATCAGCCTAGTCAACATGATGAAACTCTCTTTAATTTTTTTATTTTTGTGAGATGAAGTTTCACTCTGTAGCCCAGGCTGGAGTGCAGTGACGCAATCTCGGCTCACTGCAACCTCCACCTCCTGGGTCCCGGTTCAAGCAATTCTCCTGCCTCAGCCTCCCAAGCAGTTGGGATTATAGGCATGCACCACCATGCCCAGCTAATTTTTATATTTTTAGTAGAGAAAGGGTTTCACCATGTTGGCCAGGCTGGTCTTGAACTCCTGACCTCATGATCCGCCCCCGCCTTGGCTTCCCAAAGTGCTGGGATTACAGGTGTGAGCCACTGTGCCCGGTCCATCTCTACTACAAATACAAAAAATTAGGCTGGGTGCAGTGGCTCAAGCCTGTAATCCCAGCACTTTGGGATTCTTCTCACTGGGCCACTGAGAAGGTGGGGAAGGCCTTCTCAGGGAGGCTGAAGCAGGTGGATCACCTGAGGTCAGGGGTTGAGAACAGCCTGGCCAAGATGGTAAAACCCTGTCTCTACTAAAAAGACAAAAAATTAGGGCTGGGAGAGGTGGCTCACGCCTGTTACCCCAGCACTTTGGGAGGCTGAGGCGGGAGGATCATGAGGTCAGGAGTTTGAGGCCAGCTTGGCCAACATGGTGAAACCCCGTCTTTACTAAAGATATAAAAAATTAGCCAGGTGTGGTGGTGCACGCCTGTAATTCCAGCTACTCAGGAGAATTGCTTAAACCTTTGAGGCGGTGGTTGCAGTGAGCCAAGATCACACCACTGCACTCCAGCCTGGGCGACAGAGTGAGACTCTGTCTCAAAAAAAAAAAAAAAAAAAAAAAGGAGATGGGCATGGAGATGTGGGCCTGTAATCTCAGTTACTTGGCGAGCTAAGGCAGTAGAACTGCTTGAAGGCAGGAGGTTGCAGTGAGCCAAGATCGCACCACTGCCCTCCAGCATGGGCAACAAAGTCAGACTCCACCTCAAAAAAAAAAAAGCAGCAGCTGATGGATGAGACTGTTTCCCCTCCAGCTGGTCCCCTCCTCCAGGATGTCCCCTTGCTGGCACATACAAGTTCTCTGACGCCTGGCCTCACCCCGTCCAGCTAAGAGCTACCAGCACTGATTCCCCACCCCAGCTCCCCCAGGTCAAGAGTGGAGGCAGCATCATCAGGTATGAGAGACACAGGAGGCACCGTCCTGGAGAGGTGGGAAACAGGTGCCGCTGGCTAGGCACAGGGGGCGACGCTGACAGTTCCACCCATCAGCCAAGCTGCCTGGTATGGACAGAGCCAAGGTTTCAGGAAGGCACGACACACCCCAGCTGGGGCTCCGGGTTCTAACCCCAGCTCCCTGACTCACAGCGAGGAGCCAGGCTGTCTTGGCCTCAACTTCACACTCAGCCAAGCAGGCTGGCTGCCTCCCATCAGTGGGGCTGTCAGGACAATCGGGGCATGCAGAGAGGGGCTCAGGAACGCTGGCTCTTTGCTGCTCTCACTGTCCTCCCTGACCTGGCCCCCCAATCCTGCTCCGACCCATCCACAGGGAACAAGGCGGTCCAAGTCCCCAGTGTGAAATAAGACACACAAATTAAGAAACGACATCAAAAAATAAAGAAATGAAAAGCAAAGTCTACATTGGGAGGCCGTTCCAAGAGGGCAACAAGGAGCAAAGCCCTCAAGGAGCCCGGGGAGGAGCCTCACAGGGTCTGGGGAGGCGAGTGACAGGCCCAGCCGTGCAAAGGCCCAAGCGCAGGACCTTGCCTGGAGACTTGGAGGAACGGTGAACGGCCAGGAGGCCCAGCAGGGAGGCCTGTGTGGCTGAGCAGAGTGAAGAGGGGATGGGAGGAGGGAGGGGATGGAACAGGAGAGGCAACGAGGTCCGGGTTGGGGGCTGTTCTGAGGGGAGCAGGCCTGTGGCTCACCTTCTAACCGAGAACATTCCCAGCTGCCATGGGAGGGGTACCAGCGGGCAGAGGCAGAGCAGGAGGCTGCGGCTGGCAGGCAGGTGGGAACTGGGCTGGACGGGGCAGGGGGCACAGGGAACAAGAGAAGAACCAGTGGGACATGGGGGTGGCAGCCCCTCAATGGGTAACAGTGGGCTCATCCCTCCTCCTCGACCAGGTACGAGTCCCTGGAGGCCAGGACCTGGGACAGAGGTGGTGGAGTCCCCATTCCCCAACCACAGGCATGGTAGGCCCCAGCAGGCCGAGTGGGTCAGACCATCCCACACATGGGACAGTGACACAGGACGGCCGTGCCCACCCTGACTCCCAGTGCACAGATGGATGGAGGGTAGGCCTGGGTGGGTACCGGGCCTGGCTGGAAATAGCTGGCGGCCACGTGCCTCCTGTACCCCTCGGCTTCCTCGAGGACCCCAAAAATGACACCAGAATCTGAGACCAGGAAGAGTTCCCTGGAACCTCAGGGGTGCTGCAGCGCTGGGGCAAGGAGGGTAGCCCCCAGCCTTCCCTGGGCCCACCGTTCTCAGCCCAGCGTGTTCGGGTTCCAGCTTCTGCCGCCCGCACCCAGGCTGCTATGTCCCTCCTCCTGGGTGCACCATGCTCTGGCCACAATGGACTCCATTCAACCTCATGAAAGAGCCCTCTCTCGCCTTGGCCTCTGCCCTCACTGCCCTCTGCCTGGAACACACTCCCCTGCCCCTCCTTTCTGCCTGGCTTCTTGGGAGTCACCCTCGGGTCTGGACTGGAATGCTGCTGCCTCCAGGAAGCCTTCCTGACTGCCACCGCCTCACAAATGTACAGTAAATGGCTCCTACTACTGACAGCTGTCCCTGAAAGTCCTCCATCTATGAGACACCTATCACTGGCACTGTCTTGTCACCTGCTGTGCTGCACCTGAGCAGGGACCATGCTACCCTGCTTGCGGCCTGGGCAACGCTGGCCCAAGGGCTTCAGAGGCTGGATGAGAGGCACACGTGCCTCCGCACAGCACAGCGACACTGGTGGCTCTTGGCTGGTGCCGGGGCTACCTGCCTCTGAGGGCGTCTGGTGCCACAAAGACAGGGACTCCACTCTGCGTGGCAGGTGGGTGGGCAGGCAGATTCCTCAGGGCGCCCACTGCGGGCCAAGGCCCTGGGGAGCAGCTCTGTGCCCAGCCAGCGCATCCTTCCTTCTGCCCCACATCTCCTGACAGCCTCTACCCGCCACATGCCCTGACAGGAGGCTCAGGCCCCCTAGTCGGAGGTGCAGGCTGGGCAGGGGTGGAGCTGGCTCTCTCGCTGAGAGACAAGACAGAGTCTCCAGCCTTCAAGAAGTACTGGCTGGAGCCTCTGCTCAGGAGCAGAACCCAGACGGCTTGGGATAAGGAAGGCGGGCTGCTGTGTAACCTTGGGCCATTCTCCGCACTGTTCTGGGCACTGGCCCCTCCCCACAGAAGCACCTCCCGTTAGAGCCGATCATCTGTGGCCCGAGGTCCCCACAGCCCGCTCTGCAGCTCTGTCACCCCCTCCCCCAGCCCGGCATTCCACGCTGCGTGATTTATGGCTCCTGTCCGCCTGGTGCGGTCTCCATCCTGGAGCTGGCCGGCGGCTCTTCCGGGAAAAAAGACCAGAGAGCGGTGGGCCTCACGGCGGCCGGTGGGTCACAGCCAGAGGCTGGGGCAAGGGGGAACCAGTGGAGCCGAGTCCTCCCAAGGCAGCCCCCAGCAGGGCCAGCACCACAAAGGGCACCCTGGGGAGGGACACAGCCCAAGGTCAGTGTGGGCATGTGGATGGCATCTTGGGTCTTCAAACCATGCGGACCACTGCTTCAGGACCAGGGTCTATGCTCTGAGAACCCAGGGGGCCCCCCGAGAGCATGGGAGTCCAGGGAAGGGGGTTCACCTGAGCACCCTTCAAGGCCCTGGGATGGGGCGGGAGCCAGTGGGTAGGAGAGGCAGGGCGGGGTTGGCCTCTTTGTTCTGAGCCACCAGCAGAGTCATCCTGGTGTAGACAAGGGAGCAGGCTCTCCCGGAGATCAGGTGACTGGGGTCCCTGGGGGCTCAGGCACAGCGAAGCATTGTGGGGCGGAGCGACTGGTCCCCGTGCAGGAAGGAAGCCGGCCAGCCCCGTCCCCCACCCTGCAACAAGCCTGCCCTGCCGCTCCAGGGAAAGCCCAGCCTCCCTGCCATGCCAGTTCTTCTCAAGACCCGACCTTCAGAGACAGCCGGCTCTGCCCAACAACCTGGCATGGGGAACGGCCTCCCTTACGAGGGAGCAAAGGCAGGAAAAGTCAGCCTGAAGGAACTCAGGCCAAGGCCCCAGTCCACCAGGACAGGTGCTGCTGGGCCAACCTGCTCCGTGGGAGGCTGTGCTACATACCTCCTGCCAGGAGAAAGGTGGGGGAGGAGCCTCACTGGGAAGGCGGAGCCTGAGGCTGGAGGGCGGAGCCTCGGCTGCCCAGGAACTACTGGCAGCGCCTTTTTCCCTCCTCCACCTCCTCCATCCTCACCAGAAAGCACAGCCCCTCCAGCCTAACCTCACAAAGTCCCAGTGCTGTAGGCGGGAGGGGAAAGGCAGACAGTACCTCCTCTCCCCACCCCATCAACCCCACCTCCCAAGGCAGGGGTGAGGGGGCCAGCTGGCACCCAGTGGACTGAATAGTGCCAGAGAGGGGCCCCCAGGCTACAGCAGGGGCCAGGCAGTTCGCTGGGTCAGCAGGGTGGGAGGAGCGTGTACAGGGCTTCTGAACCTCGCAGGCTTGGTCCCGTTCCCTGCTGCGTGCCCACGCCTGGTGCTCCTGGTGCCCGTCACGCACCCACCCAGCAGGCACTCTGATGTTTACTGCATGAAGAAAAAAAAAGTGGGGGCAGGGGAGGGGAGGCAGGAAGAAGAGACAACGGAGAGGTCCTCCAGGCACTGAGGGTCCTGGTTGTAAACCAGAGCTCCTCAGGGTGTAGGTTCCGCTCACTATCTGGGAGGCCCAGAGGCTGCACTCTCTCTGCCCTGGGGGCTGGGGCTGCTCAGGCCTCCCTGGCCCTGAGCTCAGGGCTATGGCTGAGGCAGACATTCCTGCAGCCTGGCAGTGGCCTGAGCCCGCTGACCAAGGCTACTCATGCAGGCTGCAGGCAAGGACCCACAGTCTGGGGGAAGGAGGGAAGGCTGATGCCCCTGTCCAGCTCCCTTTCCATGGGGAATAAGCAGGGAAAGTGGCCCTGGCAATCACAGACTGGTGTGGTCCCTGCCTGCGCCACAGCGTCTGTGTGAGCAATGGACTCTGTGGGGGAGGTGGTGAGGCATCTGAGGTTGGCTTATAAAAAGGGCTCCAGCTCCCAGCTTGGTGGGGAACGTCCACTGCCCAGGGTGAGGCAGCCACCAGGCAGATGACACTTGGGCAGCCTGTGCAGGGGGCCGCATGGTGAGGACCTGGGGACTGTGGCCAAAAGCCAGCGAGGAGCTGAGGCCTGCCAGACACCACACAAGGATGTGGCTGCTGCAGCCCCAGTCAAGCCTCCGGATGAGGTAGCTCCAGCCTGACTGAGCCTCGGGAGAGCCCCCGCACCCCAACACTCCACAACGCGGCTCGCGGGTTCCGAGAACTAACAGCCAGTCACTGCTTCCAGCCGCTCCACTGTGGGGTAACGTGTAACACACCAAGGGGTGAACAATATCAAAGATGGTCCCTTTGCTTCCCGGGAAGAACACCCTTGCCACTGTGGCTCCCCGCCCTGGCTGCACCACACAGGACATCCCTGGAGGTCGGCCACGTCGCTGGGCCGGGTGGGCCTCGGCGAGACATCCAGGCGCAGCCTCCCCGGGGCGGCGGCCACTCACCTAACTCAGTAGGCTTCAGCAGCTCGTCCAGCATATTAAAGAAGGGCAGCTTCACCAGGCGGACTTCTGGCTTGAGGGTCTTGGCGGGCAACCGTCCCAGTCCGTTTAAGTACTTCCCGTAGAGCACGGGGTAGTCAATATTGGGGCCCGTCAGCGGAGTCCTGGGCACGGCGCCGGCCCGGTCGTAGGTGGAGTGCATGGTCAGGGGTTCCAGCGGCCGGTGCGGCTGTGGGACAGACTCCGCGTTCTTCTTGTAGCGGGTCTCGTACAGCTCCTTGATCTTCTTGAACAGCTCTGGGCTACAGTCAAACTGTACCAGCTGGAGGGCTCTGGTGACGAGCTCGTGCTTCAGTCCGCTCTTACTCCGGCCCACGAAACCCAGGAGCATCTGAAGGTCGGAGACTCGAAAACTCATCACCATGTTCTGAGGAAGAGCAACCAGACACACACTCTCAGAGGCCAGAGCTGCCGAGGCAGGGGATGCCACGGAGGCCAGCCCCCAGACGTGGGGGCCTGAGAAACACCCACTCGCCAGGAAGCACCAGCCTTGGCTGGGGCTGGTGGCGTGCCCTGCCCCTAGGGTGCCCCCCCAGCAGAGCCCCACCCCCCTCCCTCCTCCTCATCAAACTTTCCCCAGCATCGCCAACGCAGCAAAAGGGCCTCTGACTAGGCCCCCCTTCTATTTTAGGTTCTCTTTCCCTGTCTTCAGCCTGAAAGCATCCCCGGGGCAGGAACTAGGAATCGTGCTTTAAACCCCCTCTGCCAGTGCCTAGCCGGCAAATGCCAAGTGCCTCTCTGACCCTCAGTCTCTTCATCGGGAAGATAACAACATAAAGCACGGCTGGGCAGGCCCTCAACCCTCGTCAGCCACAAACACGCTTTCCCTTCGGTCTCGCCGATGGCAGCCACAGTTTACTTAGTGCTAATCACCTGCCGGGAACTGAGCCGGTCATGTGATTATATATTTAACTCTGACCCTTAAAACACCTCTGCTGGCTGGTGTGAGCTCTGTCACAAACGAGGAACTGCCACCTTAGGGGCAGCAGTGACAGGATTCAGACCCAGGCCTGGCTCTGACACCAGGGGCGGTTCCTGCTCCCACACTACCCTCTGGACGTCAACTCGGGGACCTCCGAAACATCCGCTCATCATCCCATGCGGGGTTTCTCCCCTTCAGCCCTGTGGACATTGGGGCCATCCGGGGCACTGTGGGGTGCTCAGCACCCCCCAATTCATGACAACCAAATACATCTCCAGATGTTGCCCGGACTCCCTGGGGGGCTAGTCTGAGGGGAGGGCAGCAGCCACTGGGCTGCTGCGGGACCTGCCCTCATCTCCCGGCAGGGACTCTGCAGTGAAATCAAACTAAACAGCAGAGCCCAGCTGACCCCAGGGTTTGATTGGGCGTAGCATGGCCTTGGCCCCCCTCTCCATGAGGGGTAGGACCCTGAAGGGGAAGGAGGGCTCCTCCACAAGCCACAGAAGCCAGGTGTCCTTGAGGGCCAGCTGGCAGGGTTTCGGGGCCACCCACCCTCGGCCCTGAAGCTGGCCTGGGATGAATGAGATGTGGTGGGAAAGAAAAACTTCCAGGAGGAATGGGGAAAAAGCTGGTGTCAAGGGTGCTGAGGAAAGCTGACGGGCACCCCAAGAAACCACTCACTCAAACTACCTTTGAAAGATCCTGAGGGGCAAAGATAGAGGCAGCCTCACTGGGCAGTCTACACCGCAGCCTCCGTGCCAGGAGGCACAGGGGTTTCCGGCTCCCAGCTGCCCAAGGGTGAGGCCAGGAGCCCAGCAGCACGTTTCAGCAGTGAGGCTGCAGCAGCCCCGGCCCAGCGGCAGAATCCTCATCTGTCAGCTGACATTTCTTCCAGCTGTACCGGGCCAGGGTCCTGCTGGAGACGGAGACGCTGTCCAGGCTCAAAACGACAGGGACGCACGTGCAGGTGGCCCAGTCTTGCCCAAAGAGCCTGAGGAGAACCCTCTTCCCTATCAGGGATGTGTGACCCCGCGACTGTAAAGAATCAGGGACACAAGTGTCTGCTCCCTGCCAGGCACCAGCAGGGCCTTTCCGTGTCGCCAATTTCACAATGACCACACCCATCGCGTAGGTGAGGAAACCGAGGCTCACAGAGGGAAGCGGCTGGCCCACAGCCTCCCCAGCACAAGCATGGAGGTGGCATCGGTCCCTGGGCCCCCTAGCTCACCAGCACACTAGCTATGGGGACCTGCGTGGTCAGCTGGGCCTGAGTCAGGGATGCTTTGCAAACAAAAATGCCTCATCTCTCTTGGCCTGACTTCCTACCTTGTGCAGAAAACAAAAAGGCTTGCAGACAAGATGTTTCTTCTGGAAGCTGCCCAGGTCTTAGCAAGGAGAGGCGATGTCATGTGGACACTTCGCACTGGCAGCCTGGCCGAAGGCAGGTGGGCTTGGGAACCTGCTGACATCCTGGCACCCCAGGAGCCCCCGCCCCGCCCAGGCTGGACAGTGGAGCCGCAGCTCCTGCTTCCCAGAGCACACTCCTTAGGCAGCCATATGTTCACAATTCAGATTTCCCGGCAGCTGCCATCTCAGAGGAGCCTGCCCTGGACACTGGAGTGGGGCAGGAGGACACGCATTCAGGAAGAAGCCCCCAACGCCCTGAGATCGCTTCCTGCCCTGGCTTCATCCTGACACGCCTGCCGTCAAAGCTGTGTTTATAAACAGCGCCAGGCCCCGGCAGCTTCCAGAGCTTCCAGAGTTTCAATTCCAGGCTTGCCTGGAAGCCTCGTGGGGAGACATCAGCAGAGACACAGCAGTTGTATTGAACCTTTCCTCCAGCACGGGGCCCTTGGAGCACGGAGCACCGGGGGAAGCTCAGGAAGGCACCTCTCTCCAGGAGAGCGGAGATGTATGCTGTGCTAAACACTGTGGACTATTTCACGACACCCCTGCCCCAAAACCCGCCTCCAGGCCTCAAGCAGAGTCTCAGATTTCAAAGTTCATCAACAAGCCCCCACCATTCACCCCTCCGAGCAGTCTGTGATGCACCCCAAAAGACAGAATCTGCAGCCGTAAGTGTGACAGGCTGGGGAAGGCCCCTGTAAAAAAGGGGATGTTTCGATGACATTTAAGGCATTTGGAGGGATAGAAACGGACTCAAGGAGAAAGAAGACCCCCTAAGGTCCCACCCCCTTGAATGGAGGCTCGCAATTTAGAGAGTCTGAAAGAAGGGGCAAACTTGATTTAACTGGGGGGTGGGGGTGGGTACCAGCCACCAAAGGGTCAAGGAAAGTTCGTCAGATCGTATTTCAAGGCCTGGATTGTACGAAAGAGTGCAGACCCTGCCCTCAGTCAGGGTGGGGGTGGAGTCCAGGGTCACAGCTCCATGTCCCGAGGTCTCCAGGGAACTTCAAGCCCAGAGCCTGCTGCCTTGGGGTTACAGAGTTCAGGCCTCCACATCTCCAGGGTGTCTCCACTCTGCAAAACTCTAGAGAGGGGCAGAAGTGCGTGCGGGGTGAAGGCTTGGGAGGGTAAGAGGGTTGGATGCTATCATCACAGAACCTTGAGGGCTGTGTTTTCAGATCCCAGCGGGTGATGTGGGAAGAAAATATGTACAGGTCAGGACCCTGGGGAGGAAGACCTAAAGCAGGGTGAGGGAGGGAGAGATCCCCTAACTCCCTGGAAGCAGTGGCCTTGACGACACTTCTAAAGATTTTAAACGATCCTCAGCTCTAGGTAGCCACCTACAAGAAGGTACATCCCCAGGAATGGGGATACTCTGAGCTCAATCTCAGGACGATTAAAAGGGGTTCCAAGCTAGAAGAGGAGATGGTACCTACCGGACATGGGACCTGGACAGGACCCAGACCATGATAGAGCAACAGCCGAAGTTATTCTAAAGAGGCCAGCCTTGGACCCAGTGGGGACCCTCCAAATATCAAAATCAGAGTATAAGCAGAAAGACAGGAGACCTTAGAAACCAAAGCTGGGGTGCAGAAAGGTGCTGGGGGCTGTGCAGGGAGGAAGGGAGTCTGATCTTCGCAGCAAACTCGCTCAAGAGTAGAAAATAGAAGCGGCCAAACTTTGGAGACAGTATCTGATGCTGCACAGGTGAGGTTTAGAGCTACAAGAAGCAGAATCAGCAACCTTAGATTCTGTCCCGAGGGGAACGAAACAGGTCCAGGATTTAAGATTTTTTTTTAAAAAAAGGGGTGAGCAAGGCAGGTTTCTAACCAAGATAAGTGGTCAGGACCCCATACTATGGGGAGGGTAAAGGGCCCAGTGTTCCCCCAGCGCCCACTCCGGGGTGTGAGAAACCGCGTCGGGAAGGGGGCGGGGTCCTGGGACCAATGCAGGAGCTGAAGAGGGGCTCCAGCCCCCCAGAGGACGTGCTGTGTCTTGGGGTGGTCTCAGGGCCCTGACTTCTCCATCCGGACGGTGGCAGGACGCTATCCGGAACTCAGGGGACCCTTCGGAGCAGAGGACTCGCAAACCCCTGCCTGGCCTGTTGGGCGGGGACAAGACCCAGATACCAGTCCTGGTAGCCCTGCGGGCGGGTAAGCGCAGACACTCCCCCCTACACACACCGGCCAAATACCAGGGACTACGGCTCGGAAGCAAGAGGGCAACCAGAAGCTCAACCCGTCCCGCAGCCCGGGGGGACGGTGCCTCAACCGGGAGGCGCGGCCCTGGCCCGGCGCTTGGGAACCCGGACCCTAAAGGCTCGGGCTGGGTGAGGGAACCCTGCCTGCAGCTGGGGGAGCGACCCCCGGCGCGAAGACCGGGAGAGGCAGGAGGGCCCCGCCCCCGGCCTCCCCGCCCCCCCGCCCTCACCCTGAGCCCTGGGGTCGGGGTCTGGGGGCTGGGACGGGGAGCCGCGGGCGGGCCGCGCTGTGGGGCCCCGGACGGAAGGCGCAGACCTGGACCCGCGGCCCGGCCCCCGCCCTCTCGCCCACTTGCCCCGGCCGGCGCCGCCGCCGCTCACTCACTTTGGCCTCCACCAGCTCCGCCGCCATCTTGGCCACCAGCGTCCCCCGCGCCGGGAGCCCCCAGCCGTCGCGTCACGTGACCTCCCACCACTCGCGGGCGGGGCCGCCGCCCGGGCCAATTAGCACCCACGCGCGCTCCTCCCGCCGCCGGCGCGCGCTGCTGCGTCCTGCGCAGGCGCGCGCGGCCGCCACCCGGGCCTAGGGCCAATCAGGTCCGCCCTACACCAGCCCCTTCCCCCTTCCCTCGCCTTCTCTAGCTCGCGGCGACCACGCCCACCCCTGGCGGCGTCTGCTCCTTAAAGGGGTACGAGTTCTGCACAGGTGGGAACGCGTGTGGGTCGCCTCGAGGGAGTGATGGAGGGAGGGAGGGAGGGAGGGAGAGGGGCGGTGGCAGCGACCACAATGCGGCCAGGTGCTGCGGCTCCTTCCGCCAGGTGCGTATCCAGACTCCCGGCGGCGTCAGGGAGGGGACGGTTGCTCCGCCGTAGCGACCGCCAGTGCGTGCAGTGCGGCGCCTTGCAACGCGGCGCGGTGCACGCTCCACGGGCCCCAACGCCCCGCGCGCTGCACATCCGGGTCCTGGCGTGCAGCTGGGGCGTGGGCTCGGCACCCTGCTGGCTGGCGCTAGGCGGGGAAAAGCGGGACCGCGGCTCCCAAATGCCCCGGAGCTCGTGCAGCTCTCACCTCTTTGTAGGCGCCCCCTCCCATCCTGCTTCCCCCGCCTTGGGAAACCCTGGAATCTGCACCAGCTGCAGATTCCAGAGCGCTCCTTGGTTCCCTAGTGCCTGTAGAAGTGAAGTTCAAACTTCAGTAATCAACTATTTTAGTGCAATTTATTTTTTATTTTAGTTTTTGTAGAGACGGGGATCTCATTATGTTGTCCAGGCTGATCTCGAACGTCTGGGTTTAAATAATCCTCCTGGGCCTCCCAAAGTGCTGGGATTACAGGCGGGTGTCACCACACCTGGCGAGTACAACACTTAACATTTAAAAAAAATCAATGCAAAAAAGTACATGGTGGATGAAATAGCAGATTTTTTTCTTTTTTCGCAGTGACAGTTCTTTTTATTTTTTGCAGAGACAGTTCTCACTATGTAGCTCTTGTCGCCCAGGCTGGAGTGCAATGGTGTGATCTCAGCTCACTGCAACCTCTACCTCCCAGGTTCAAGCAATTCTTCTGCCTTGGCCTCCTGAGTAGCTGGGACTACAGGTGCCCACCACCACGCCTGGCTAATTTTTGTATTTTAGAAGAGATGGGGTTTCGCCATGTTGACCAGGCTGGTTTTGAACTCCTGACCTCAGGTGATTCACCCGCCTTGGCTTCCCAAAGTGTTGGGATTACAGGCATGAGCCACCGTGCACGGCCTCTTTTTTTTTTTTTTTTTTTTTTTTTTTTGGAGACAGAGTGACAGAGTCTTGGTCTGTTGCCAGGCTGGAGTGCAGTGGACTCTGCCTCCTGGGTTCAAGCAATTTCCCTGCCTCAGCCTCCCGAGTAGTTGGGATTACAGGCATGCACCACCATGCCTGACTAATTTTTGTAGTTTTAATAGAGGTGGGTTTTCACCATGTTGGCCAGGCTGGTCTCAAGCTCCTGATCTCAGGTGATGCACCCACCTCGGCCTCCCAAAGTGCTGGGGTTAGAGGCGTGAGCCACCGCGCCCTGAAATCCCAAAACTTTAAGTAAAAAGCCGAACGTAGTGGTGCATGCATGTGGTCCCAACTAGTCAGGAGACAGGAGGATCTCTTGAGCCCAGGAGTTCCAGGCTGCAGTGAGCTGTGATCATGCCACCACGCTCCAGCCTGGGCAACAAAATTAAAGGAGGCTGTAGTCTTGGACTAAACTCTTGCACTAAGCACCAACAGATCAGAAGAAACAAAAGGCAGCTACTCACACTCAGGTTCTTTTTTTTTTTTTTTTTTTGAGATGGAGTTTTGCTCTTGTTACCCAGGCTGGAGTGCAATGTCGCAATCTCGGCTCACCGCAACCTCCGCCTCCTGGGTTGAGGCAATTCTGCCTCAGCCTCCTGAGTAGCTGGGATTACAGGCACGCACCACCGTGCCCAGCTAATTTTTTGAATTTTTGGTAGAGACAGGGTTTCACCATGTTGACCTCTTGACCTCGTAATCCACCCGCCTCGGCCTCCCAAAGTGCTGGGATTACAGGCGTGAGCCACCGCGCCCAGTCCCCACACTCAGGTTCTAAGTCACCACACCAAAGCTAAGTTGTGATCTGACCTTTGGGGAAGTCAAGAGGGAGCCCTATCAGCCAATTTTTCAAACAGGCCAGTTTGAGTCGTCAGTGGGCAGCGTCCTGAAGTTCCCTCTGCTTAATCGCTTTAATCCTTAGACAAAAAAGTAGCCTGAAATAACCTGATGGTAACTAATGAGTAAACATTCTTTGCTGCTGTTGTTTGGAAATAGGGTCTCTGTCTCCCAGGCCGCAGTGCAGTAGCTTGATGATGGCCCATTGCAACCGCAACTGCCCCGGCTCAGGTGATCCTCCTTTGTCGGCCTCCTGAGTAGCTGGGACTACAGGTGCACACCACCATTCCTGGCTAATATTTGGAATTTCTTTTTTTTTTTTTTTGAGATGGAGTTTCGCTCTTGTTGCCCAGGCTGGAGTGAAATGGCTTGATCTTGGCTCACCACACCTCACCTCCTGGGTTCAAGCGATTCTCCTGCTTGAGTCTCCCAAGTAGGTGGGATTATAGGCGTGCACTACTAGGCCCAGCTAATTTTGTAGTTTTAGTAGAGACAGGGTTTCTCTATGTTGGCCAGGCTGGTCTTGAACTCCTGACTTCGTGATCCACCTGCCTTGGCCTCCCAAAGTGCTGGGATTATAGGCGTGAGCCACCCCACCCGGCCTAATTTTTGTGTTCTTTGCAGAGATGGGGCTTTGCCAAGTTGCCCAGGCTGCTCTCGAACTCCTGAGCTCAAGCGATCCTCCCAAAGTGCTGGGATTATAGACATGAGCCACTGCGCCCAACGTATTCTTTGCTTTTGCTAGTCTTCAGCCTGTCTATAGAGCCAACCTCCTCTGCCCAACTGATTGGAACAATTATCCTATTTTATGAAACGAGGTGTAGCAAATTGCAGTGAAGCCAATTAAGGTCCTGAAATTTATTGAAATTGTTCATTGACAACAGAATATAACGCTGCCATGACACATGTGAGTCTCATCTCACCCTAATTCTGGCCCTGTTGATTCTGCTGGGGATGGGGTTTGGTTTTTGTTTTTGTTTTCTTTTGTTTTGAGACAGAATCTCGGCTGGGCGTGGTGGCTCAAGCCTGTAATCCCAGCACTTTGGGAGGCCGAGGTGGGCGGATCACGAGGTCAAGAGATCGAGACCATCCTGGTCAACATGGTGAAACCCCGTCTCTACTAAAAATACAAAAATTAGCTGGGCGTAGTGGCGGGCGCCTGTAGTCCCAGCTACTCGGGAGGCTGAGGCAGGAGAATTGCTTGAACCTGGGAGGCGGAGGTTGCAGTGACCGAGATCACGTCACTGCACTCCAGCTTGGCACCTGGCGACAGAGAGAGACTCTGTCTCAAAAAAAAAAAAAAGAGAGTCTCACTCTGTCACCAGACTGCAGGCTGGAGTGCAGTGGCGTGATCTCGGTCACTGCAACCTCCGCCTCCCAGGTTCAAGCAATTCTCCTGCCTCAGCCTCCTGAGTACCTGGGATTAAAGACATACACCACCACACCTGGCTAATTTTTGGTATTTCTAGGAGAGACGGAATTTCACCATGTTGGCCAGGCTGGTCTCAAATTCCTGACCTTAAATGATCCGTTTGCCTCGGCCTCTCAAAGTGCTGGGAATACAAGTGTGAGCCACCGCGCCTGGCCAGGTTTTTAAAATTAGAAGTTGTATTTGTTTTGGTGAAGTTTAAGATTCCCAAGAAGTTGCAAAAATAGTAGACGATTTTGTGCACCTTTCTCCCAACTTCCCCCAGTGATAACATTTTACACAACTGGCCAGATGTGGTGGCTCACACCTGTAACCCCAGCACTTTGGGTGGGCGAGGTGAGTGAATCACCTGAGGTCAGGGGTTCGAGACCAGCCTGGCCAATATGGCAAAACCCCATCTCTAGTAAAAATACAAAAATTAGCCGGGCGTGTTGGTGCCTCTAATCCCAGCTACTTGGGAGGTCAAGGCAGGAGTATTGCTTGAACCTGGAAGGTGGAGGTTGCTGTGACCTGAGATCGTGCCATTGTACTCCAGCTTGAGCAACAGAGAGAGATTCCGTCTCAAAAAAAAAAAAAAAAAAAAAAAAAATTGCTGAGCCTGCCTCTACAAATTGCCAGACCACAGTGTTTCCATGTTAGCTGCTTCCCCATTGACCCCAGTTCTCTGATGATGAAAGCCAGGATCAGATGGGAACCACCTGCTCAGGCCCTGGCCAAGCCACTTTTTTCTTTATTAGAGTCCCACTCTTCACTGAGGCTGGAGTGCAGTGGCATGATCTCTACTCACTGTAATCTCCGCCTTCCGGGTTCAATCTAATCTCCTGCTTCAGTCTCCCAAGTAGCTGGGATCACAGGTGTGCGCCAACACACCCAGCTAATTTTTGTATTTTTAATAGAGACAGGGTTTTGCCATGTTGGCTAGGCCAGTCTCGAACTCTTGACTTCAGGTGATGTACCTGCCTTGGCCTCCCAAAATGCTGGGATTACAGGCATGAGTTACCACACCTGGCCTTTTTTTAAAAAAATTTGTTTGGCTGGGCGCGGTGGCTCACGCCTGTAATCCTAGAACTTTGGGAGGCTGAGGTGGGTGGATCACCTGAGGTCAGGAGTTCAAGACCAGCCTGGCCATCATGGTGAAAGCCCATCTTTAAAAAAAAAAGTTGTTTATAAATTTGGGGGGTACTGTATACGAGGCACTGTTTTGGTTCAGGGATCTGCAAACGTTTTCTGTAGAGATCCTGGCAGCAATATTTTCTAGTTTTTTCTTTTTTTGAGATGAAGTTTTGCTCTTTCAATCCTATTTTTGTTTTTGTTTTGTTTTGTTTTGTTGTTGTTTTGAGACGGAGTCTCACTTTGTCGCCAGGCTGGAGTGCAGTGGCGCTATCTCAGCTCACTGCAACCTCCGCCTCCTGGGTTCAAGCAATTCTTCTGCCTCAGCCTCCCAAGTAGCTGGGATTACCAGCATGCACCACCACACCCGGGTAATTTTTTTTTTTTTTTTTTTTGAGACAGAGTCTCACTCTGTCACCCAGGCTGGAGTGCCCTGGCACAATCTCGGCTCACTGCAACCTCTGCCTGCAGGTGCAAGCAATTCTCCTGCTTCAGCCTTCCCGGTAGCTGGGACTACAGGCACCCACAACCAGGCCCAGCTAATTTTTTGTATTTTTAATAGAGACGGGGTTTCACCATGTTGGCCAGGGTGATCTTGATCTCTTGACCTCGTGATCCACCCGCCTCGGCCTCCCAAAGTGCTGGGATCACAGGCATGAGCCACTGTGCCCGGCCCTAATTTTTGTATTTTTAGTAGAGACGGGTTTCATTCACCATGTTGGCCAGAATGGTCTCAATCTCTTGACCTCATGATCCCCCTGCCTGGGCCTCCAATCTTATGTATTTTCACATGTCATGGTATTATTATTATTATTATTATTACGCTTTTATTTGAAGATTTAAAACATAAAGAAGGCTGGGGACTATGAGTCATGCCTGTAATCCCAGCACTTTTGGAGAGCCGGGCGGAAGGATCGCATGAACACAGGAGTTCTACACCAGACTGAGCAACATCGAGACCCTGGCTCTGCAAAAAATAAAACATGAGCTGTGCATGGTGGTGCACGCCTACAGTCCCACATACTCGGGAGGCTGAGGCAGGTGGATTGCTTGAGCCCAGGAGTTCCAGGCTGCAGTGAACCGTGATTGTGCCATTGCATTCCAGGCTGAGTGACAGAGCAAGACTGTCTCAAAAATAGTAATAAAGGTGTCAAGTTAGATTAGGGCTGAAGGCTGTGGTTTGCTAACCTTTGTTAGAGATGCTTAGACACAGTGTTGACAACAGGCAAAATTCCCTGTTCTCATGGAGTTGACACTCCAGGAGAGAGATGAACAACAAACACCATCAAAAGCTAATTACAGGGCCATGCACAGTGGCTCACACCTATAATCCCAGCACTTTGGGAGGCCGAGGTGGGCAGATCATCCGAGGTCAGGAGTTCGAAACCAGCCTGGCCAATATGGTGAAACCCCGTCTCTACCCAAAATACAAAAATTAGCTGGGTGTTGTGGTGCATGCTTGTTAATTCCAGCTACTCAGGAGGCTGAGGCAGGAGAATCGCTTGAACCCGGGAGGCGGAGTTTGCAGTGAGCTGGGATCACGGCATTGTACTCCAGCCTGGGCGACAGAGGGAGTCTCCATCTCAAAAAAAAAAAAAAAAAAAAAAAGCTAAATACAGAACAAGTTCAGACACTGATAGGGGGTAGACAGACAAGAAAGCAGAGAGGGAGGCTTTGGAAAATCCCCACACCACCAATTTAAAGCTTTACAGCCTGTTTTAGGACAGAATTCATCAGATCTAAATCAGATCCTTTGCGATTCTGACAAACTTCACAAGCCACCTCCACTGTTACGTAAGATACATAGAGATAGATGGGGAGAGGCAGATATACATACGCATACAGTTATTCCCTTTTGCACTTAAATAAATGGAGTCGTTTCCTGGGTAAGAATACCTATGAAACTGAATTTGGTGTTAGCTGCATGTTAAAAGCATCTTGAATTTAAAGTTATATGTGTTTATGTATATACATTTCAATACATAGCAATATATTACCACAATTAATTGCATTTTCTGGCTCTAAAACAGATTGTAGGCTGGCACCGTGGCTCACTCCTGTAATCCCAGCACTTGGGGAGGCGAGGCAGGAGGATCACCTGAGGTCAGGAGTTCACGACCAGACCGTGCAACATGGTGAAACCTCGTCTCCGCTAAAAATACAAAATACTGAGTACCAGCTCGGCTGTAGAGACCCCCACCCAAGCAGCGGGGAAAGAACTGAGAGGCAGACACCCAGATAGAACAGCAAGGTGGGCGTATTGGTGGGGAGGTGCAGCAGCCCTCCGAATTGAGAGCCTAAGCCCCGAGTAGACACTGACCCACGCATTTATTCTCTCTGAACAGGTGATCCTCATTGACAAACAGGTGTTCAGTATTTTCTCATAACACAAAACACGCCAAGTAGGCAGCTGGTGCCCGCTTACCACGGATCACAGACAACCTAAAAGGTATTCTCCATGAGGGAAGGGTCAGCTATCTTAAAGAATTGTGGTTTTTGGGGGCGGGCGAGGGGAAGAAAAAAAGAAAAAGAAAAAAGAAGAATTGTGGTTTTTGTTTGTTTTTGTTTTTTTGAGACAGAGTCTCCCTCTGTCGCCGGGCTGCAGTGCAATGGCAGGATCTCAGCTTTCTGCAATCTCCACCTCCCAGGTTCAAGCAATTCTCCTGCCTCAGCCTCCCAAGTAGCTGGGATTACAGGCACGTGCCACCACACCCCACTAATTTTTGTATTTTCAATAGAGACGGGGTTTCACCACGTTGGCCAGGCTGGTCTCGATCTCCTGACCTTGTGATCCGCCCACCTCAGCCTCCCAAAGTGCTGGGATTACAGATGTGAGCCACTGCACCCGGCAGAAGAATTGTTTTAAACAGTGTATGATATTTATACATTGTCCTGCCACTTTGGAACACCCCAGGTAGTTTTCCACTCGGTGGGGGGCACTTAGGTTTTCCTTGCCATCGTTTTTCCTAGCAAACAATATATTCTATCATACACTCAGCATTCATCAATATTCATAAACTTAACATTTCTCAACAAAAATTAGCTGGGCATAGTGGTGTGCACCTGTAATTCCGGCTACTCGGGAAGCTGAGGCAGGAGAATTGCTTTAACCTGGGACGCAGAGGTTGCAGTGAGCCAAGATCATGTGGATGCACTCCAGCCCGGGCAATAAATGGGACTCCCTCTCAAAAAAAAATGTAAATAAATAAACGAAACAGATTGTAGAAACAAATCTAATCTAATTAGGAGTTAGTCGGGTGCCAGGGCAACACCTGGAATCCTAGCACTTTGGGAGGCCGAGGAGGGAAGATTGTTTGAGCTCAAGAGTTCAAGACCAGCCTAGGCAACACAGTCACACCCTATCTCTACAAAAATTTAAAAAGTACCCGAGCACGGTGGCGTGAACTTGTAGTCCCAGCTAATTGGGAGGCTGAGGTGGGATAACTGCTTGAGCTGGGAGGGCGAGTCGATGGTGAACTCTGATCACGCCAGTGTTCTCCAGCCTGGGTAACAGCGAGATCCTGTCTAAACATAAATAAACAAGGAAGTAATTGAATTGGGAGTTAAGGAATGTGTTCTCTTTCCCACCACCCCACCCTCAGGCCATGTTCTCAGTGACACAGAAGTCTCTTTCATAAGCATAACCACCTACTTTTCTTTCTTTCTTTCTTTTTTTTTTTTTTTGAGACAGGGTCTCACTCTGTCTCTCAGGCTGGAGTGCAGAGGCACAATCTTGGCTCACTGCAACCTCCGTCTCCTGGGCTCAAGCAGTCCTCCCACCTCAGCCTCCTGAATTGCTGGTTTTACAGGCACGCGCCACCATGCTTAGCTAATTTTTTTGCATTTTTTGTGCAGGTGGGGTTTCACCATGCTGGCCAGGCCGGTCTCATACTCTTTTTTGTTTTTTTGGAGATGGAGTTGTGCTCTTGTTGCCGCCTCACCTGGCCTCTTAATTAAAAAAAAAAAAAGGCTGGGTGCAGTGGCTCATACCTGTAATCCCAGCACTTTGAGAGGCTGAAGCAGGGAATCACCTGGGGTCGGAAGTTGGACACCAGCCTGACAAACATAGAGATATCCCGTCTCTACTGAAAATACAAAATAAGCTGGGCGTGGTGGTGGATACCTGTAATCCCAGCTTCTCGGGAGACTGAGGCAGGACAATCGCCTGAACCCAGGAGGTAGAGGTTGGGGTGAGCCAAGATCACACCATTGCACTCCAGCCTGGGCAACGAGAGCGTAACTCTGTCTCAAAAAAGAAATGTGCGTCTTCTTTGGTGCTTTTTCTTTTGTTTTCTTTTTTTTTTTTTGAGATGAAGTCTTGCTCTGTCGTCCAGGCTGGAGTGTAGTGGCGCGTTCTTGGCTCATTGCAACCTCTGACTTCCCGGTTCAAGTGATTCTCCTGTGAGCCGAGGCCGTGCCATTGCACTCCAGCCTGGGTGATAGAGCAAGACTCAAAACAAAACAAAAACAAAAAAACTGGCTGCATGTGATGGTTCATGCCTGTAATTCAGCACCTTGAGAAGCTGAAGTAGGAGGATCCCTTGAACCCAGGAGTTCAAGACCAGCTTGGGCAACACACCAAGACCCTGTCTCTAAAAGAATAAAATAAAGCGACAGAGGCAGAAGTTAGGAGTACAAAACCAGTCTGGGCGACATAGTGAGATGCCAACTCTAAAAGAATTAAAAATTACCTGGATGTAGTGGTGCATGCCTGCTACTATGGAGGCTGAGGCAGAAGAATTGTTTGAACGCAGTTGTTCAAGGCTAGAATGAGCTATGAATGCACCACTGTACCCTGCAGCTTGGGCAACACAGCAAGACCCTGTCTCAGAAAAAAAAAAAAAAGAAAGAAGGAAAGAAAGAAACAAGGAAGGAAAAAAGAAGGGAGGGAGGGAGGGAAATGAAAAGAAAGACGATTTTAAGCCAAACACATGGCCTCCCATACAAAAAGACTACATGTCCCAGCCACCCGTGCAGCTGAGTGATGTCACGTGACGCACTTCCGGCCAATAGCGGGAGTGTCATGTAAACTCTCTTCCTGTTTTTCTCTTTCCTTTTTCCTATTGGCTGACATGTGGACGTGATGGTGGATGCCTTGGGTTATGAGGCTGGCTGAAGGCGATGCTTTGGGGAGAGCAAGGCAAAGCGTTAAAAGGTGCTGGAGCTCTCGACGCCGCTGCTGTAACAGATGCACCCTATCAGCTGGGACTTTACCTGGAAGGGTAATTGTTTCAGTTATCTATTGCTCCATGAGAAACATTAACAAGGCAGCAGTCCCACTCCTGGGTGTATATACCCAAGGCCGGGCGCGGTGGCTGACGCCTGTAATCCTAACACTTTGGGAGGTCGAGGCGGGCGAATCGCCTGACCTCGGAGTTCGAGACCAGCGTGGGCAACGTGACGAAACCCCGCCTCTACTAAAAAAATCCCAAAAAATTAGCCGGCCATGGTGGCGTGCGCCTGTAATCCCAGCTACTCAGGATACTGAAGCAGGAGTATCGCTTGATCCCGGGAGGCAGAGGTTGCAGTGAGCCGAGATCGCGCCATTGCACTCCACCCCGGGCGACAGAGCAAGACTCTCTCTCAGAAAAAAAAAAAAGACTCGTGAAAACATATAATGCTTGTTCATCACCTTCATAGCGCCGTCATTCCAAATGGTCCACAAGTGGAAACAACCAAGGAACGTGGTGCATCCACACGATGGAATTTTTTTTATTTTAGTTTTAATTTTTAGTTAGGACAGAGTCTCTCCCTGTCGTCCAGGCTGGAGTGCACTGGTGTGATCTTGGCTCACTGCAGCCTCCGTCTCCGGGTTCAAATAATTCTCACGCCTCAGCCTCCTGAGTAGCTGGGATTACAGGCATGTGCCACCACCCCCGGCTAAATTTTTTTTGTATTTTCAGTAGAGATGGAGTTTCACGGCCGGGCGTGGTGGCTCACGCCTGTAATCCAAGCACTTTGGAGGCCAAGGCGGGCCAATCACCTGAGGTTGGGAGTTCAAGACCAGCCTGACTAACATGGAGAAACCCCGTCTTAAAAACAAACAAACAAAAAGAGCTTCACGCCGGGCGCGGTGGTGCCTGCCTGTAGTCCCAGCTACTCGGGAGGCCGAGGTGAGAGGATCGCTTGAGCCCAGGAGTTCTGGGCTGTAGTGCGTTATGCCGATCGGGTGTCCGCACTAAGTTCAGCATCAATATGGTGACCTCCAGGGAACGGGGAGCCACCAGGTTGCCTAAGGAGGAGTCAGCCGGCCCAGGATGGAAACGGAGCAGGTCAAAACTCCGGTGCTGATCAGTAGTGGGATCGTGCCTGTGAATAGCCACTACACTCTAGCCTGGGCAACATAGGGAGACCCTGTCTTAAAAAAACAGAAACAAAAAAGGGATGAAGTTTCACCATGTTGACTGGGTGGTCTCAAACTCCTGCCTTCAAATGATCTGCCTGCCGCAGTCTCCCAAAGCTCTGGGATTACAGGCGTGAGTTGCTGCACCTGGCCCATTTTTATTTTTTAAAAATAAGAGACAGGAAAATCCTCCCAACTTGACCTCTCAAAAAGTACTGGGATTATAGGCAGGAGGCAGCATACCCGGTCCACATAATGGAATATTATTCAACCATGGAAAGAATGCAGGTGTGTGACACACCTTGAAAATTTTGTGCTCAGGCCAGGCACAGTGGCTCATGCCTGTAATCCCAGCACTTTGGGAAGCCGAGGTGGGTGGATCACCTGAGGTCAGGAGTTCGAGACCAGCCTGACCAACATGGCCAAACCCCGTCTCTACTAAAAATAAAAAATTAGCTGGATATGGTAGCAGGTGCCTGTAATCCCAGCTACTTGGGAGGCTGTGGCAGGAGAATCACTTGAATCCGGGAGGCGGAGGTTGCAGTGAGCCGAGATCGTGCCACTGCACTCCAACCTGGATGACAGAGCAAGACTCTGTCTCTCAAACAAGAAAAACAACCACAAAAAAAGAAAACCTTATGCTGGGCTGAGAGTGGTGGCTTCCCCCTGTAATCCCAGTAATTTGGGAGGCAGAGGCAGGAGGATTGCTTGAAGCTGGGAGTTTGACATCAGCCTGGGCAATGTAGCCAGACCCCATCTCTACAGAAATAGAAATAAAAAAATTAGGCATGGTGATGCATGCCTGTAGTCCCAGCTACTCAGGAGGCTGAGGTGGAAGGATCACTTGATTCCAGGAGTTTGAGACTGCAGTGAGCTGTGGTTCCACCTCTGCACTGCAGCCTTGACCACAGAACAAGACCCTGTGTCAAAAAAAAAAAAAAAGAAAGAACAAAAAGAAAAAAGAGACAAAAGAAAAGATAAGAAAGAAAATGTTAGCTGGTGGTAGCCCATGCCTGTAATCCCAGCACTTTGGGAGGCCAAGGCAGGCAGATCACCTGAGGTCAGGAGTTCGAGACCAGCTTGACCAACATGGAGAAACCCCATTTCTACTAAAAAAAGAAAAAAAAAAAAGAAAATTAGCCAGGTGTCTTGGCGCATGCCTGTAATCCCAGCTACTTGGGAGGCTGAGGCAGGAGAATCGCTTAAGGCGAGGCAGGGGTTGCAGTGAGCCGAGATTGTGCCATTGCACTCCAGCCAGGGCAAAAAGAGTGAAACTGTCTCAGGAAAAAAAAAAAAGGAAAGAGAGAAAATGTCACGCTGAGTGAAAGAAGCCAGTTGTAAAAGGTTACATATGGCTGGGCACCCTGGTTTGCGCTTGTAATCCCACCATTTTGGGAGGCCAAGATGGGAGGCTTGCTTGAGCCCAGAAGTTCCAGACCAGCCTGGGCAACATAGTGAGACTCTGTCTCTACAGAAAAAAAAAAAAAAAAAAAAAAGTAGTAGCCCAGCATGATGGCTTGCACCTGTGGTCCCAGCTACTCAGGAGCCTGGGGCAGGAGGATCGTTTGAGCCTGGGAGATTGAGCCATGTTTGCGCCACTGCACTCTAGCCTGGGTGACCCAGCGAGATCCTGCCTCCAAAAATAAAAATTGTGCCTTATGGTATTTGCAGCTGAATGTGTTCCTAAGTGACACACCAATATTAAAAGCCAGGCATGGTGGCTCACGCTTGTAATCCCAGCACTTTGGCTGAGGCAGGTGGATCACTTGAGGTCAAGAGATGGAGACCATCCTGGCCAACATGGTAAAACCCCATCTGTACTAAACATACAAAAGTTAAGCGGGTGTGGTGGCGCGTGCCTGTAGTCCCAGCTACTGGGGAGGCCGAGGTGGGAGAATTGCTTGAACCCGGGAGGTGGAGGTTGCAGTGAGTGGAGATTGAGCCACTGCACTCCAGCCTAGTCACAGAGTGAGACTCTGTCTCAAGCAAACAAACAACAAACTCACACCATGGTAGGCCAAATGAACATCATGGTGGCATCTGTTCCCCACGTCCTCCAACTCCTATGCGGCAGTGGAAAGGGTCCAGGTGTCCACTGCTGACATGGTGGGTTTCCAGTGCCTGCAGCTTGCTTTCCGCAAATCGCAGCCTCTTCCTGTTCTCCCTGGAGCAGCCAGCAGAGGGCGCGGGTGAGCACCTGAGTCAACCCCATCTCTCTGCCCAACGCCCTAGGTGGCTCCCACCTTCCTCCAGATAAAAGCGCCAGTCTTCTCTGGGGCCCACAGGGTCCTGTACAACCTGCCCCATCACCTCCCTGCTGTCACCTTCACTAGAGTCTCTGCCCCACCAGGTCTGTGTCCCCAGTACCTCAGTAAATGCCTAGCAGAAAGTGCTCTGTAAGTGTGGGTGGAATAAGAGAATACAATGTGCGTAGCAACTCTGAAATAGTTCCTGCTTTCTTATTTATTTTTTAATCTTTAAAATATATATATATATATATATTTTTTTTTTTAGAGATGGGGTTTCACCATGTTGGCCAGGATGGTCTCGATCTCATGACCTCGTGATCCACCCACCTCGGCCTCCCAAAGTGCTGGGATTACAGGCGTGAGCCACTGCGCCCGGCCTTTTATATATATATATATATATATATATATACATGTATATATATACACACATATATATATACGTGTATATATATATTTATTATTATTATTATTTTATTATTTTCTTTTTTTGAGACAGAGTTTCGTTCTTGTTACCCAGGCTGGAGTGCAATGGCACGATCTCGGCTCACCGCAACCTCCGCCTCCTGGGTTCAAGCAATTCTCCTGCCTTAGCCTCCTGAGTAGCTGGGATTACAGGCATGCGCCACCATGCCCAGCTAATTTTTGTATTTTTAGTAGAGACGGGGTTTCACCATGTTGACCAGGATGGTCTCGATTTCTTCTCGTGATCCACCCGCCTCAGCCTCCCAAAGTGTTAGGATTACAGGCATGAGCCACCGCGCCCAGCTATTTTTATTTTTTTTTGAGACAGAGTCTCACTCTGTCGCCAGGCGCCAGGCTGGAGTGCAGTGGCGCGACCTTGGCTCACCACAACCTCCGCCTCCCAGGTTCAAGCAATTCTCCTGCCTCAGCCTCCCAAGTAGCTGGGACTACAGGCGCTCGCCACCACGCCCAGCTAATTTTTTTGTATTTTTAGTAGAGATGGGTTTCATGATGTTGACCAGGATGGTCTCAATCTCTTGACCTCGTGATCCACCCGCCTCGGCCTCCCAAACTGCTGGGATTACAGGCGTGAGCCACCACGCCTGGCCATTTTATTTTATATTCTTAGAGTAGTTTCTGCATTTCATAATTTTAAATAATCGGCCAGGCGTGGTGGGTCACGCCTGTAATCCCAGCACTTTGGGAGGCCGAAATGGGTGGATCACCTGAGGTCAGGAGTTCGAAACCACCCTGACCAACAAGGTGAAACCCCGTCTCTAGTCAGACAGACAAACAAACGATAATTTTTAACAATCATGTTCAGCGCTTCTCTTTTTTGGAGAGGGAGGTTTGCTCAGCTGTCCAGGCTGGAGTGCAGTAGCACGTGGTTCAAGCGTTTCTTCTGCCTCAGCCTCCCAAGTAGCTGGGACTACAGGCATGCGCCACCATGCCTGGCTAATTTTTTTGTATGTTTACTAGAGACGGGGTTTCACCGTGTTAACCAGGATGGTCTTGATCTCTTGACCTCGTGATCCGCCCACCTCGGCCTCCCAAAGTGCTGGGATTACAGGCGTGAGCCACCACACCCGGCCAATCACAGCACTATTGACAGTTGGGCTAGATGATTCTCTTGGGTGGGGCCGTCTTGGACACTGCAGGGTGCTAAACAGCACCCACTCTGCCAGGACAAGCACAGATGTCCCCAGACCTTGCCAGTGTCCCCTGGGGAGGCAGGATCAACCTTGGCTGAGACCCCCCCTGGGTTAGGGGATTCTACAGACCTCCAAGAGACCCTGTGTCCCTTTATCCCTGCTGAGGTCCCAGGAGGCTGCACACATTGAATCCACACCCTGGGTGGGGAGGGATGGAGGAGGTGAATCCCAGGAGCTGCAGTCTGTTCACCCCGTCTGGAGTTTACTCTGGTGTCTCAATATTTTTTTTCGCAAATAATTGATGCAGGGTTTCAACTGCAACCTCAAGGTCATCAACATTTGGGGCCAGATCCTTCTCTGGGGTGGGACCGTCCTGCACACTTCACGGCACCGAGCAGCTTCCCTGGTCTCCACCTGCTCTATCCCAGGAGCGCCCCAAGCCGTGAGATCCCAGCGTATCTCCAGAAGTTTCTAGGTATCCCCTTGGGGCAGAATCCACACTGGGGGTTAGTTAGGTGCAGGAGTTCCTGCCTGTGACACCAGCTGCTCAGGAGTCTGAGGCAGGGGAATCGCTTGAGCCTATGGTTCCAGACCAGCCTGGCAACGTCTTAGGTGGGGGAACCCTGGGACGGCTGGGCGAGGAGGTTCATGCCTGTAATCCCAGCATTTTCGGAGGCCGGGGCGGGCAGATCACTGGAGGCCAGGAGTTTGAGACCAGCCTGGCCAACATGGTGAAACCCCATTTCTACTAAAAACATAGAAATTAACAGGGCCTGGTGGCGGGTGCCTGTAGTCCCAGCTACTTGGGAGGCTGAGGCAGGAGAATCGCTTGAGCCCAGGAGGTGGAAGTTGCAGTGAGCTGAGATTGTACCATTGTACTCCAGCCTGGGACACAGAGTGAGACTACGTCTCAAAAAAAAAAAAAAAAAAAAAAAAAAGAGGGACTCCATGTTTGGGTCCCTTCCATGAACACTCTTCGTGGAAGCTGTTTTTCTCTCTCCGGGATCTCCCCTCTGGAGGCCCCTTCCACACTCTCTCGCGGAAGCCTGTCTTCCCTCCTAAACTCCGTCTCTATTCCCTTCCACTCAGTGTGGGAGCTGCTTTCCTCTCCTGGATTCCACCTTTCTGAATCCTCTCACTCAGTGTGAGAGTTAGCTGTTTCTTTCTCTCTTTAAATAAATCACTTTCTACAGAAAAAAAGTTTTTTTGTTTTCTAAGAGAAAATTTCATTATTTTTAAAGAGGTGATGTGCCGGGTGGTAGTTTTGCTCTGTCATCCAGGCTGGAGTGCAATGGGCAGGATCATAGTTCACTGGTTTCTGGAACTCCTGGACTCAAGTGATCCTCCTGCCTTGGCCTCCCAAGGTGCTGGGATTACAGGCGTGAGCACCTCGCTGGCCCTGTGCAAAGTCTTTTTTTTTTTCTGAGACAGAGTCTTCCTCTGTCACCCAGGCTGAATGGAGTACAGTGGCGCCATCTCTGCTCACCGCAACCTCCGCCTCCTGGGTTCAAGAGATTCTTGTGCCTCAGCCTCCCCAGTAGCTGGGATTACAAGCACCCGTCATCATGCCTGGCTAAGTTTTGTATTTTTAGTGGAGACAGGGTCTTGCTATGTTGCCCAGGCTGGTCTCTAACTCCCGACCACAAGTGATTTGCCTGCCTCGGCCTCTCAGAGTGTTGGGCTTATAGGCATGAGCCACGCTGCCTGGCCCCTGCGAGACTTCTCAACCCTGAGTCCCACCCTCAGGGATTTGCACCTGTGTTGTTCTTGCAGCCTGGATTCCTCTCTGTACTTTTGTTTAATTAGCTCTTTTTTCCTCTTTCAGGTAACAGCTTAAAAATTACCTACTCAGGCTGGGCGCGGTGGCTCACACCTGTAATCCCAGCACTTTAGGAGGCCGAGGTGGGTGGATCACTTGAGGTCAGGAGTTCGAGACTAGACTGACCAACATGGTGAAACCCCAAATCTATTAAAAATACAAAAAAAAAAAAAAAAAAAAAAAAGCCAGGGATGGTGGCAGGTGCCTGTAATCCCAGCTACTCAGGTGGCTGAGGCAGGAAAATTGCCTGAACCTGGGAGGTGGGGGTTGTAGTGAGCCGATATGCCACTGCATTCCAGTCTGGGTGACAGAACAAGACTCTGTCTCAAAAATAAAAGAAAAATTTAAAGCAAAAATCACCTCCTCCAGGAAGCCCTCCTTGATCCACCACGGTCGATCTCAATCGTCTCCTGTTTTTTTCTTTTTTTTTTTTTGAGACGAGGTCTTGCTCCCTTCGTGAAGCCTGGAGTGCAGTAGCGTGATCTCAGCTTACTGCAACCTCTGCCTCCCTGATTCAAGCAATTCTCCTGCATCAGCCTCCTGACTGAGGGATTCCAGGCACCCGCCACCACACCTGCCTAATTTTTGTATTTTTAGTAGAGATGGGGTTTCGTCACGTTGGCCGGGCTGATCTTGAACTCCTGACCTCAGGTGAGCCACGTGCCTTAACCTCCCAAAGTGCTGGGATTACAGGTGTGAGCCACCGCGCCCAGCCTATCCTCCTCTATGATGCCCTCTCCTTACTCAGTCTCCCTCGCCCTCCCGGCACTCTTTGAGAGCTTCCCCTTGTGCAGATATTTGATTGGCTATGACCTCTCCACCATCTCCTGAGGGCTGGGATTGCTGTGTGAGTCTTTTCCAGCTGTGTCCCAGGTTTGCTCGACCCACGAGTGCTGGGGGCTGAGTTATGATAGGAACTGGGTTTCGGGAGAAGTTGAAAACCAGGGGAAAAACTGATGGGTGTGTTTGCCGGCAAGATGGGTGTGGCCCAGTGGAAAGTCCCCTAGCCCGGAGGCCCCCAGGGTAGCCACAACAACAGAGAAACGCGAAACAGGCGCCGGGGCTCTGCTGCACGTCCCTAAGGTTGCACTGGGAGCCCTCGGCAGAAGGGGGAGCTCTGCACACGCTGAGACCCTGTGTTTAAGCCTCAATTATCTGGGGCTGCATAAATCCGTATTCACCATAAAGGCTCTGCGTAGCCCTGTGGTCAGAAGTACCAGCTTTTGCATGGAGCTTCTGTCCGTCTGTCCTTCTTTCCTTCCTTCCTCCTCTCCTTCCTTCCTTCTCCCCTTCCCTGCTTCCCTCCCTCCCTCCTTCCTTCCTTCCTTCTCTTTGTCTCTCTCTCTCTTTTCTTTATGGATGGAGTTTTGCTCTTGTTGCCCAGGCTGGAGTGCAATGGCATGATCTCAGCTCACTGCAACCTCCGCCTCCTGGGTTCAAGGGATTCTCATGTCTCAGCCTCCCGAGTAGCTGGGATTACAGGCACGTGTCACCACGCCCAGCTAATTTTTGTATTTATTGTAGAGACGGAGTTTCCCCATGTTGGCCAGGCTGGTCTTGAACTCCTGACCTCAGGTGATCTGCCCGCCTCAGCCTCCCAAAATGCTGGGATTACAGGCGTGAGCCACCGTGTCTATTTCTGTTAATTTCTTTATATTTTCATTTTTTAAAAATGATTATTTGTTGTTGTTTTTTGAGATGGAGTTTAGCTCTTGTTGCCCAGGCTGGAGTACCATAGAGCCACCTCAGCTCACTGCAACTTCTGCCTCCCGGATTCAAGCAATTCTCCTGCCTCAACCTCTGGAGTAGCTAGGATTACAGGCATGTGCCACCATGCCCAGCTAATTTTGTATTTTTAGTAGAGACAGGGTTTTACCATGTTGGTCAGACTGGTCTCGAACTCTTGACGTCAGACGATCTGCCCACCTTGGCCTCCCAAAGTGCTGGGATTACAGGCATGAGCCACCACGTCCAGCCCTACTAATTTCTTTAAAATCTCACAAGAGCCCTATAAAACCATTTCTGTTATGATTCAATACATTACATGCAGCACCTGCGTCTCAGAGAGGTTGAGTAACTCGCCGAAGGTCACACAGCCAGAGAGGGCAGAAGCTGAGTGTAAACTCAACACGTCTGGCTTTGTTTTCCCCAATTTTTTTTTTCTTTGAGACAGAGTCTTGCTCTCGCCGACTCTGGAGAGCAGTGACCCGATCTTGGCTCACTGCAGTCTCCACCTCCCAGGTTCAAGTGATTCTTCTGCCTCAGTCTACTGAGTAACTGGGATTACAAATGCCCGCCACCACTCCCGGGTAATTTTTGTATTTTTAGTAGAGATGGGTTTGCACCATGTTGGCCAGGCTGGTCTCAAACTCCTATCCTTAGGTGATCTGCCCTCCTCCACCTCCCAGAGTGCTGTGATTACAGGCATAAGCCACCGCGCCTGGCTCATTTTATTATTATTATTATTATTTTTCTTTTGCTCTGCCCCCTTCCCCCTTCTGGCTCATTTTCCCAAATCTGAAACGCATGTGGGCAACAGTTGCAGGGCAGGGCTCTTTCCGAATTCAATGACTCCTTGAGTCGGATTTGACTGCGCCTTTAGTAGCTCTGCGACCTTGGGCAAATGTCTTAACTTCGCTAAGTCTCAGTTTTCTCAGGTGTAAAGGAGCCCACCCAAAGCCCAGGGTTAGGTGAAGGATTTGATTTAAAGGGCAGTGAATAAATAAAAGCTTGAAAGTTTGAAAGAAAGAAAAGGGCAGTGAGGTCAGGACCTAGTAAGCACTCAATAAGTAATTAAAAGGCAGTGTTGGCCGGGCGCGATGGCTCACACCTGTAATCCCAGCACTTTGGGAGGCCGAGGCGGGCGGATCACCAGGTCAGGAGTTTGAGACCAGCAAGGCCAACATGGTGCAACTCCGCCTCTACTCAAATACAAAAAATTAACCGGGTGTGGTCGCAGTCGACTGTAATTTCAGCTACTCGGGAGGCTGAGGCAGGAAAATCGCTTGAACCTGGAAGGCGGAGGTTGCAGTGAGCAATAAATAGCGCAAGGCTCTGCCTCAAAAAAAAAAAAAAAGCTGTGTCGAGAGGCGTCCACGTGCATTGGCGACTGCCGGTCAGCAGGGGCCGCTGCTGCCGTCTCTGCGTCCTCCTGGCGCCGCAGCAGGCGCATGCGCAGCGGAGCCTCCCTGCAGAGGTGAATTTTATTCTTGGTCCCCACCCTTTAAACCCAGCCCGTATTTATTACTGTACTTATTACAGCTGACCTGGTTGTGGCTGCTTGTGGTACTCCAGGATTCTACCATTCGTGAATATGAGGATAGATCCTTCCCTGCCAACACCTGGCTTCCCCCCTGCAGCTGTGGGGTTGAAAATTTCCGTTTCTCTCTTACGCTGTGTCCTTAATTTTTTAAATTACATGATATTCGAATTTTTCAATAAGCAATCCATGCACACGAGAACAAATTCAACCCTTTTTTATTAAGTTCCGGGATCCATAGCCCCCCCCCCGCCACCTTTTTTTTTTTGAAATGGGATTGTAGTCACCTGCCATGACGTCTGGCTAGTTTTTGTAATTTTAGTAGAGATGGAGTTTCACCATGTTGGCCAGGATGGTCTCGAGCACTTGACCTTGTGATCCTCCCACCGCCTCTCAAAGTGCTGGGGTTATAGGCGTGAGTCACTGCGCTCGGCCTCTTCATTTATTTATTTATTTTTTGAGACAGAGTCTTGCTCTGTTGCCCAGGCTGGAGTGCAGTGGCCTGATCTTGACTCACTGCAACCCGTGCCTCCCCAGGTTAAAGCGATTCTCCTGCCTCGGCCTCCTGACTTGCTGGGATTACAGGCACTCACCACCACATCCGGATAATTTTTGTATTTTAGTAGAGACAAGAGTTTCACTGTGCTGGCCCGGCTGGTCTGGAACCGCTGACCTCGTGATCCGCTCGCCTCGATCTCCCAAAATGCTGAGATTACAGGCGTGATCCACCACACCCAGCCTAACATCTCTCTCTTTTTTTTTTTTTTTTTTGAGACGGAGTTTCGCTTGTTACCCAGGCTGGAGTGCAATGGCACAATCTCGGCTTATCGCAACCTCCGCCTCCTGGGTTCAGGCAATTCTCCTGCCTCAGCCTCCTGCGTGGCTGGGATTACAGGCACACGCCACCATGCCCAGCTAATTTTTTGTATTTTTAGTAGAGACGGGGGTTTCACCATGTTGACCAGGATGGTCTCTATCTCTTGACCTCGTGATCCACCCGCCTCGGCCTCCCAAAGTGCTGGGATTACAGGCGTGAGCCACCGCGCCCGGCAACACCTCTTTTAATGAGAACCTTTGCATTACATCTCTGAAATGTCCCTACTTTGCAAGGAAAAAATGACTGTGAAGCGCCTAATAGGGAACACAACACGTAGTAAGTGCTAAGTGCATTTAAAGATTTTAAAGAATTTTATCAACAAAGCAAAACTAGATTAAAAACTTATCCCAGGCCGGTCGCTGTGGCTGACGCCTGTAATTCTAACACTTTGGGAGGCCAAGGTGGGTGGATCACCTGAGGTCAGGAGTTCAAGACCAGCCTGGCCATCAAGGTGAAACCCCATCTTAAAAAAAAGAAAATTAAAAAAAACAAACAACTCATCCCCAAGGCTGGGCGCGATGGCTCACGCCTGTAAGTTCCACCATTTTGGGAGGCCGTGGGGATCAGAACACAAGGTCAGGAATTCGAGACCAGACTGGCCAACATCGTGAAGTGCCGTCTCTACTAAAAACACAAAAATTAGCTGGGTACGGTGGCGTGCACCTGTAATCCCAGCTACTTGGGAAGCTGAGGCAGGAGAACCGCTTGAATCGGGGAGGTGGAGGTTGTGGTGAGCTGACATTCCGCCACTGCACTCCAGCCTGGCAACAGAGCCAGACTCCGTCTCAAAGAAAAGAAAAGAAAAAAAAAAAAAAGCTCTTTCGCTTAGGCGCGTGACGCCGGCAGGATGGGCAAGTGTCGTGGACTTCGTACTGCTAGGAAGCTCCGTAGCCACTGACGAGACCAGAAGTGGCATGATAAACAGTACAAGAAAGCCCATTTGGGCACAGCCCTGAAGCCCAACCCTCTTGGAGGTGCTTCTCATGCAAAAGGAATCGTGCTAGAAAAAGTAGGAGTTGAAGCCAAGCAGCCAAATTCTGCCATTAGGAAGTGTGTCAGGGTCCCGCTGATCAAGAATGGCAAGAAAATCACAGCCTTTGTACCCAATGATGGTTGCTTGAACTTTATTGAGGAAAACGATGAAGTTCTGGTTGCTGGATTTGGTCGCAAAGGTCATGCTGTTGGTGATATTCTTGGAGTTCACTTTAAGTTGTCAAAGTAGCCAATGTCTCTCTTTTGGCCCTATACAAAGGCAAGAAGGAAAGACCAAGATCATAAATTTTAATGGTGAAAACACTGTAGTAATGAATTTTCATATGCCAAAAAAAAAAAAAAAATCCCCCAAATGGCGCATGCGCTCGACTTGTGACTTAACATTAGACACGTCTGGGACACAGGTTAAGAACCTCTAGCGCTCACATCTGCTCCCTGCCACGCCCTCTGCCTTTCAGAGCTTCAATCCGTTCAGTTTTCCCTTGGGTTAAATGGTGATAGCAAGATCAATCATCGATTAAATGAAAGCCAAGGTTGATGGCGCTTTGTAAAGCAGAGTGCCCGAAGCATTTGCGAGGGGGAGGCATGTTCAGGTTTATTTTAGAGTCCAGCCTGGAATTTGCATTACTTTTTGTGGTCCCACACCTCCCCCTCTCCCAGCCCAGGAAAAACACTGCAGTCGCTCTCCTGTTTCACAAAGTGAGTTTAGGGAAAGATTTACCGCAGAGGGTTCATTTGCACTGTGAGAACATCGTGCAAGAAATACTGAGTGCCTACTATGTACAAAACGTTGGCTGGACTCTTCATAGCGAATAAAGATACTCAATTGAACACCAATTCATTCCCTCCAGCCAAAGATATGAAATACATTCAACTGTTTCTTAGGGTCAGATTAGGACACAAATGCTGAACAGTCTTCCTGCGCCGCCCCCTGGAGAGGAAATGAAATTGAAAATGAAATTGCGCCAGTAAAGCGCTTAGCCGGGTGCCTGGGACATGGTAAAACAGTCCTGAAATAAGTAACTGTTTTATTAATAGCAATGTTAGCTAATTAAAATAGCGTTTATTGAGCGTTGGATATGAGGTACGGTGCTAATTCTTTTAGATGTTTGTTTTACTCTCCCCCAAACAATAGGGTGGTATTGATCACCCTCGATTTACGGACGAGGAAACTGAGGCACAGATAAATCCTAGTAGCTCTTAGAAGAAACACGCAATGTGGTCAACCTAGCAAGGTGTTTTGTTCACTGCTGTATATACAAAACCCCTAACAATGCCTGGTGCGTAGATGCTCGGTATGCATTTGTGGGATCAGTGATTTCGATGCCTGCTTCTTCCTTTTTTTTTTTCGGGACGGAGTTTCGCTCGTTGCCCAGGCTGAAGTGCAACGGCGCGATCTCGTCTCACTGCAACCTCCGCCGCCTCCTGGATTCAAGCGATTCTCCTGCCTCAGCCTCCCGAGTAGCTGGGATTACAGGCGCGCGCTACCGCGCTAGCTAATTTTCCTGTATTTTTAGTAGAGACGGGGGTTTCTGCATGTTGGCCAGGATGGTCTCGAACTTCTGACCTCAGGTGATCCAAACACCTCGCCCTCCGAAAGTGCTGGGATTACCGGCGTGAGCCACCGCGCCCGGCCCCTTATAAAGCTTTAGTGTTTACAGGCAAGGAGTTGCAAAAACAGTAGAGTGGTCGCGAGTGTCCTTTTTCCTTGGTTTCTCCCGGGGGTATCGTCTTACATAACAATGGCCAAACCCGGAAAATGGCTTGGGTATAATCCACAGACTCTCTTCAATAGAAGTGCCGGACATTTTGCAAGCTAATATCGTTGCTATGGTTTTATTCTCAGTTAAAACGGCGCTCTTTGCTTTCTGCACCTGAACACTGCACACCGAGGGCGACCACCGCCCCCGAGACGCCCAGTCTGTGTCCAAGAGCAGTCGCGCCGGCGCCGAAGGGGTCAACAAGAGACCCTCCCCCGTGCGCCTGCGCGGGGACGCTTCGCCCCGCCTCCGCAGAGCAGTCACATGACCCGCCCAACCGGCGTCCGCCTATAAAATGCTGAGTGTTGACGTCAGCGTTCTCTTCCGCCGTCGTCGCCGCCATAGTCGGCGCGACTCGTTTCATTCGGATCTACCTGGAAGAATCCACCGCCATCCGCCACCATGGTGAGTAACCCTGCCTCACTAGTGCTCTGGAACGGCGGCGGGGCCTCTGCGGGGCCGACGCTGCCTAGTCTGGGACGCCAAGGCTGTCCGTGCCTGGAGGAGACGTGGAGGCGGCGGGACCGGAGGAGCCGGGGCTGGGGAAGCGGCCGCCGCCATGTCTGTGTGCCGCGCTGTTCGCCGAGCTCCTTCTCCGCTTCCGGGGACGCCGTAACCTTGCCTGGATGCGACTGGAGCTGGGGTGGTGGCGGGGATGGGGGTGGGGAATGATGATGTGGCAGGCGTTGTAATGGCGGGCACCGCGGTGGAAGCGGGGAGACGGGGAAGCGCCTTATGTAACCTGCGGGCCGCAAGTTTGAGATCGATTTTCTGCCGGAGGACTAGGGGCGGCAGAGAAATGGCGGAACGAGCAAAGCGACGCCTGAAAGGCTCTCCCCTTTCCTCTCCAAATATCCTCTTCCGAGGTCAACCGTCGGCCCTAGGCGCTTGTCCTTCCTGTGACTCCCAAATGTGCAGTCTATTTTTGAGACACGAGGTGTTGGCTTGTGCTTTAGGGCCGTTCAGGCTCCCCGTTATCTCCTGGGGTGGGTGGTCTTGTCTGATCCTCCTTGCTGAGGGGTGACCTGGCATCTTATAATGAAGCTTTTTTTTCGGGGAAGCCTGGGTGGCCTGGTGACAACCAGGAGGGAGGGGACTTTGGGAGCAGGTCCATCTCCTTAGTGTCGTGCTTGGTACCAAGGAAATGTGTTGCCACCCGGTTTTATTCCCAAGGAGTTTTATTTCTGGGTTGTCAATCCTGAATAACCCCTATTAACGGTGGTTTTTTGGAGATTGCGTGGTGATTCTTAAGGGGTGTTAGGCTGGCACGATTGGATGGCCTTGGGGCACCCTAGCAACAACCTCCTCCGGCCTTGGGCCTGGTGTTTCCTTTGGACTGAATACTCCATGCCAAGCTATGTTCCTGGAAATAGGGAGCTTGTCTGAGCCTCCCCTCCTTGCCCAGGTGAACTTCACGGTAGACCAGATCCGCGCCATCATGGACAAGAAGGCCAACATCCGCAACATGTCTGTCATCGCCCACGTGGACCATGGCAAGTCCACACTGACAGACTCACTGGTGTGCAAGGCTGGCATCATCGCCTCTGCCCGGGCCGGGGAGACACGCTTCACTGACACCCGGAAGGACGAGCAGGAGCGTTGCATCACCATCAAGTCAACGTGAGCTCCCCGTGCCCTCTGCACCCTGGCAGGGAGGTGCTGGCCTGGCAGCTGGAGGCCACTGGGCCAGGGTGGGACGGGGAAGACTAGACAATGTCTGTTTCTCTTGTTTTTTTAATTTTTGGGAAGAATGAGTGAGGTTCAGTCTAGCAAGATAGGTTGGAGAGGCACAGGGATGGGGGTACTGGGAGCTGGAGGGGTGTCTTGAGGAGGGGGCTTAACTCAGTGGTCTCCCTCCCTGGGGAACTTTTCTCCACTCCTGAAATATCTGGAGAGTTTTGCTGTCACAACTGGGAGAGGAGGGTGTTCCTGTCGCTAGGGCTGCTGGGAAACTCCTGTCTGTCACACTTGGAAGGGGAGGGCTTTCCTGGCACGAGGAATGCTGGGAAACTCCTGTGTTGCACAGGACAGCATTCATTTCATGACAGTTTCTGACCCCTGATGTGAGTAGGGTGAGTCTGAAAGGTGAGAGCAGAGCTCAATGATCCCAGCTTCTTCGTGTTCTGGGTTGGTGCCAGTGTGAGGGTTTTTGGCTTAAGCTTTTCATTTCTGCTGGAGGTGGGAGAGAAATGAGGAGGGAAGGGTTGGAGTCTCTGGAGGCTTTGGCTGTCTAGCTGGGTCTTTCATTTGTTACTTTGAGTTGGGTGGATTAATCTTGGGGGAACGAAGTGGGCTCGGAGGGGGGTCTGGACAGGAGAGCTCTGGCTCTGTGGAGCTGGTACCAGGAGTTCCCTGTCTTGGGGAGAGGGGACTGCAGAGGCACAGGACAAGGGTGGGTTGATTCTTGTGGGAGCCTCTCCAGGGATGAGTCATGGAGGGAGGAGCAGCCTGGCTTCTGACATCATCCCAGCCTCCCTGGGCTAGGTGTGGCTCCTGTCCCCCGACCGGTCCCTCCCTCCCTCAGTGCCATCTCCCTCTTCTACGAGCTCTCGGAGAACGACTTGAACTTCATCAAGCAAAGCAAGGATGGTGCTGGATTCCTCATCAACCTCATCGACTCCCCCGGGCACGTGGACTTCTCCTCGGAGGTGACTGCTGCCCTCCGAGTCACTGATGGCGCCTTGGTGGTGGTGGACTGCGTGTCAGGTAAGCATCGAGTCCTGAGGCAAGGCCCAGAACCCGGTGCTGTCCTAGCTTGAGGATGACAGCGCGCCCGGTACCCTGCGTCCCCAGGCGTGTGCGTGCAGACTGAGACGGTGCTGCGGCAGGCCATTGCTGAGCGTATCAAGCCCGTGCTGATGATGAACAAGATGGATCGTGCCCTGCTGGAGCTGCAGCTGGAGCCCGAGGAGCTCTACCAGACCTTCCAGCGCATCGTGGAGAACGTGAACGTCATCATCTCCACCTATGGCGAGGGCGAGAGTGGCCCCATGGGCAACATAATGGTATGGCCTTCCCTGGCTGGGTGGCGTGCTTCTACAGTGGGGTTCTCAGGAGCTGTTGGGGGACACAGTTGACTTGAGAGGAGCAGAAGTGTGTTATTGGCAGGATTAATGGGGTGACAGAGGAGGGGGCTGGCATGTTCTCAACCGACTTGACTAACCCTTGACCTTTGGGCATCCAGAGGAGATGGGCTCAGGGAACGACGCCCCTGGGTGGTGGAGGGACTGCAGGCGGCGCTGGTCCTTTGTTCGTGATGACTGACCATTTCTTCACTTTGACCTGATGTCTACTGAAGAAATCCAGTGTCTGAGACTTGCACCCCTGGTGCTCGGCCTGCAACTGCAGGCTCTGCCCAGGGGCCCTGCTCATTGCTGTTTCCTGCTTCTCACGCTTTCAGATCGATCCTGTCCTTGGTACTGTGGGCTTCGGGTCTGGCCTCCACGGGTGGGCCTTCACCCTGAAGCAGTTTGCCGAGATGTATGTGGCCAAGTTTGCTGCCAAGGGGGAGGGCCAGCTGGGGCCTGCCGAGCGGGCCAAGAAAGTCGAGGACATGATGAAGAAGCTGTGGGGTGACAGGTGAGCCGCACTGGATATGCTGGGGAGTTCTGACACCTGAGGGGAGTGGCAGTGACGCAGGGTTATGGTGCGGTATTCACAGCACGGCTGGTGCCCACCAGTCACTCTGCAGAGCCCTGCCCAAGATGCAGGGGTGCAGAGTGGTGTTCACAGCGCAGCTCAAGCCCATCTGTTGCCCCGCAGAGTCCTGCCCAAGCATGTCCCCTTGCCAGCCCCTGTCACCCACGGGCAGCCCTGACTTGTTTTGGTCTGGCCTCTGCCCGCCAGGTACTTTGACCCTGCCACCGGCAAGTTCAGCAAGTCCGCCAGCAGCCCTGATGGGAAGAAGCTGCCTCGCACCTTCTGCCAGCTGATCCTGGACCCCATCTTCAAGGTAGGCGGGAGAGCTGCACCAGCACCCTGCGCTGTGTGCCAGTGGGACTATTGGCGCTTGGACCTGGGGGCTCCTCCGCTTCCCTGTCAGCTAACTGGGCCCATCTCCCCGTGGGGTAGGTGTGAGACAGGAGGAGGCACAGCTCCTAACTGAGGTGGAGTCAGGGTTCTTCTCCCAAGATCTGGACTGCAAGGCCAGAGCCTTGGGACTGCCCATATTTGGCGGGGGTGGATAACCGGGGGCTTTGGTTACAGGTGACCATTCAGTGATTAAGTTAGGGCTTGTGCGCTTGTCTAGAAGTCAGAATGGGCTTTTCTCCTCTGCTCTACCGTGACGTCTCCTCCAGGACCTGATCTGCTCAGCTGGCTGGGCCCCTGGTGGGCAATCCACACCTGCTCCCTCTCCTGCATTGCCCTCGCGATGGCCCAGGTCTCTTGAGGAAGCAGCACCAGGCGTCCTCGTGCTGTTCCCAAACATGCTTTCTTCTCTCTGGGTGGTGAATTTAGGTGTTTGACGCGATCATGAATTTCAAGAAGGAGGAGACGGCAAAACTGATAGAGAAGCTGGATATCAAGCTGGATAGTGAGGACAAGGACAAGGAAGGCAAACCCCTGCTGAAGGTGCGGCCTGGGCTTGGCCCTCGGGATGGGGGCACTGCACGCTGCGTCCTCTTGGTGCTCTGACCGCACAGGCCTGGAGGCTGAGGTCCTCAGCTGGGGAGGCAGGGATAGCGGCTGCCCCTTTAGGCTCCGGGTGCTGCTGAAGTCACATTCCAGCAGCCAGCCCCATCTGGGAAAAGTGTGGGTGAGGGTCTTGGCAGGTGTGTGCCTGGCCTCTGCTGCCTTCCAGCAGGGGACGTGCTTTGTGAGAGAAGGTGACTCCTGACTTTGGCTTCCTTGGCTTGTGCATGGGGCTTCCCTGGGCTCCCCAGGTGTCTCATGCGCCGCCCTCTGCCTTGCAGGCTGTGATGCGCCGCTGGCTGCCCGCCGGAGACGCCTTGTTGCAGATGATCACCATACACCTGCCCTCCCCTGTGACAGCCCAGAAGTACCGCTGTGAGCTCCTGTACGAGGGGCCCCCGGACGACGAGGCTGCCATGGGTATGTGGTCCTGGGGGCCAGGCCTGAGCTGCAACTTGAGGCTGTGGCTGGAAGACTTGCCATTGCCAAGGTTGCGTGGGCTGCAGAGTTCTGAAAGGATGAGCCAAGCTGGAATGAACCTTGTGGGTTTTCTCTGTTCCCTCAGGCATTAAAAGCTGTGACCCCAAAGGCCCCCTTATGATGTATATTTCCAAAATGGTGCCAACCTCCGACAAAGGTCGGTTCTACGCCTTTGGACGCGTCTTCTCGGGGCTGGTCTCCACTGGCCTGAAGGTCAGGATCATGGGACCGAACTATACCCCTGGGAAGAAGGAGGACCTCTACCTGAAGCCAATCCAGAGGTGAGCAGCTGGGTCATGGCCAGTGAGGAGCATGGAGGGAGTGTAGGGTGACACTTGTGCCAGCCATGGCTTTTGTCATCATGGCCTAATTGAGGGAGTCCCTGGAGACGCCACAAGCCCCAGGGCACAGCAAACCGTAGCTCATCTGTGTCCCTGGCCTCCAAGTTGGTAGCAGCAGTCTTGTTCCATACCCAGGGAGAGGGCGGTAACTCCAAAGAGGGTGTGTCTCCTGGCAGCCCCCACGCAGCAGCCGGGGCCTTGTGGAAGCCACCTGCCTGCCTTGGGACCAGGCAGGAAGGCCGCCAACTCTGGGAGGGACCCGCCCTGGATCTAGAGGATCCAGCAGAACCATGACCTTCTTTCCAGAACAATCCTGATGATGGGCCGCTACGTGGAGCCCATCGAGGATGTGCCTTGTGGGAACATTGTGGGCCTGGTGGGTGTGGACCAGTTCCTGGTGAAGACGGGCACCATCACCACCTTCGAGCATGCCCACAACATGCGTGTGATGAAGTTCAGTGTCAGCCCTGTCGTCAGGGTGGCCGTGGAGGCCAAGAACCCGGCTGACCTGCCCAAGCTGGTGGAGGGTCTGAAGAGGCTGGCCAAGTCCGACCCCATGGTGCAGGTGGGCACAGAGTGCACCCGCTGTGGGTAGACATCCTGGGGGAGACGGCTTGGGGCCTCATCTGTGGCTGCGTGGATTGCTGTGGTTTTAAGATTGAAAGGAGGGATTCCCAGCTATGCAGAAAACCCCTGCTTGCATGGGGATCATGCCTTGAAGGTGGAAGTCCTATGAATGGGGACTCCTGCCCAGGCGGCCGCCACCCTCTCCTAGTCTGCTCTGCGCATGTGCACTGTAGCTTGTGGTCTTACATTTCCTCAGTTCATGCTGCTGAGAAGCAGCACGAAGCGTCTGTGGGCTTCATGCTGCCTCAGGTGGTCCCAGGATCCCGGCACCTTCCTCTGAAATCTTGTCCTGGTAGAGTCCAGCTTCTCCCCAGCTAAAGGGAACCGGGGAGCCTGTTCCCAGCCCCGCCTCCCCGCGCTGGTGCTGACGCGTGTCCCTTTCAGTGCATCATTGAGGAGTCGGGAGAGCACATCATTGCGGGTGCCGGCGAGCTGCACCTGGAGATCTGCCTCAAGGACCTGGAAGAGGACCATGCCTGCATCCCCATCAAGGTGAGCTGCGAGCATCAGTGATCAGCTGTCCCCCATGCCCCTAAGGCTGAGACAGTCTGTTTACACTGCGTTCTGGGCACTCAATCCCGCCCTCAGCTTTAAAGCTGAGCTGGGCTCTGCACAGGCTCCTAGACTTGACACTGGCCTTGGTCTTGTCTTAGTTCTTCACTAGGGTCTTCTACAGACACTTGGGACTGTTTATTTTCTTCTTCTTTTGAGATGGTGTCTTGCTCCTGTCCTGGAGGCTGGAGTGCAGTGGCGCCATTTCTGTTCACTGCAATCTCCTCCCGGCTTCAAGCGATTCTCCTGCCTCACTCTCCCAAGTAGCTGAGAGTACAGGTGCCTGCCACCACGCTCAGCTGATTTTTGTATATTTAGTGGAGGCTGGGTGTCACCATGTTAGCTAGGCTAGTCCTGAACGCCTGACTTCATGATCCACCTGCCTTAGTCTTCCCAAACTGCTGGGATTACAGGCATGAGCCACCATGCCCAGCCAGCGGGACTGATTGTGAGTTCCTCACAGACAGCTCATCCCACTGGCTTCTGTCCACAAACAAATGCTAAGTGGGGTCGGGCCAGGCCTGCTCCAGACCTTGTTTCTCACCCATGAATGCTTAGAATTGCGCAAGCCCGTGGTTTTCTGTGCCGGAGAGCTCAGTGGAGCCCTGCTCCTTGTCCTGGATGGTGGTGAGATATGCTTGCCGGTGCAACACTGACTCCTTGATTCTGACTGGAGTGCTTCTGCCAGGCTGTATTAAGTCCGCCTCTCTGAGAAAATCTTTTAAGGATGCCTCTGCGTGTTAAGTTCCCGCTTCCTCCAGGCAGGTGTGTGACCTTCCTCTTCTTTCTGCAGAAATCTGACCCTGTTGTCTCGTACCGTGAGACGGTCAGTGAAGAGTCCAACGTGCTCTGCCTCTCCAAGTCCCCCAACAAGCACAACCGGCTATACATGAAGGCGCGGCCCTTCCCCGATGGCCTGGCTGAGGACATCGACAAAGGCGAGGTGTCTGCCCGCCAGGAGCTCAAGCAGCGGGCGCGCTACCTGGCCGAGAAGTACGAGTGGGATGTGGCCGAGGCCCGCAAGATCTGGTGCTTTGGGCCCGATGGCACTGGCCCCAACATCCTCACCGATATCACCAAGGGTGTGCAGTACCTCAACGAGATCAAGGACAGTGTGGTGGCCGGCTTCCAGTGGGCCACCAAGGAGGTGAGGCACAGCTCACCATGGTCAGACCACACCCACACTTCCAGCCTCTAGAAGGGACCTCATGGTCCTGCCTTCTGGGACAAGGGACCCTACTGGGGCTGAGGTGGGCAAGGCCAGTCCCCTCAGTGGAGACCTGCAGGGCTTGGCACGGGGAGGGCAACAGCCAGGGTGCATTCGGCCCTTGACGGCAGCTCTCCCCTTGCCCAGGGCGCACTGTGTGAGGAGAACATGCGGGGCGTGCGCTTCGACGTCCACGACGTGACCCTGCATGCCGACGCCATCCACCGTGGGGGTGGTCAGATCATCCCCACGGCGCGGCGCTGCCTCTACGCCAGTGTGCTGACCGCCCAGCCGCGCCTTATGGAGCCCATCTACTTGGTGGAGATCCAGGTGAGGCCCCCCACCCGCCTCTGACCCTGCCCCTGTCCTGCCCGGCGGCCACTGACAGTACCTCTTCCATTCCGGCAGTGCCCAGAGCAGGTGGTTGGTGGCATCTATGGAGTGTTGAACAGGAAGCGGGGCCACGTGTTCGAGGAGTCTCAGGTGGCCGGTACCCCCATGTTTGTCGTCAAGGCATACCTGCCCGTCAATGAGTCCTTTGGTGAGTTCCCGCCTGGCGTGACCCACAGAGCCCAGCAAGCAAGGGAGGTGGGACAGAGGCCCAGTTAAGCTGAGCAGGGTGTTAAAGGAGGTGGACTGATGGGGCATGTGACCCCCAAATCACTAAATTAACCCGGGAGGGCTCTCATCTTCAGGGTGAGAAAGACTCTGGGCCAGCAGAGTAGCCGAGCTGTCACACAGGGTTGTCCAGAATGAGCAGGGGCATGAGTCCCAGGAGTGGCCTTTGAGCAGGCCCTTGGTGAAGTGCTGGGCACCAGGCTGAGTGTGTGGTCTGCAGGGTGACTCTGGCTGAGGAAGTAGTTTCTCCCGCCCTGCCACCTTCCTGGCGGCCCAGTGAGCCTCTTGCTTCCCTCTGCAGGCTTCACCGCCGACCTGAGGTCTAACACGGGCGGTCAGGCCTTCCCCCAGTGCGTGTTCGACCACTGGCAGATCCTGCCCGGAGACCCCTTCGACAACACCAGCCGCCCCAGTCAGGTGGTGGCGGAGACCCGAAAGCGCAAGGGCCTGAAGGAAGGCATCCCAGCCCTGGACAACTTCCTGGACAAATTGTAGGCGGCACCTCCTGCAGCATCTGCCACCCCGGGGACTCACGGCACCTACAGCACCACGTCCTCACATTCTCAGACGACACCTGGAGACTGTCCCGACACAGCGACGCTCCCCTGAGAGGTTTCTGGGGCCCGCTGTGTGCCATCGCTCAACCTCAACACTTGATGCCGTTTCTTTCAATATTTATTTCCAGAGTCCAGAGGAAGCAGACACACCCTCTTTGCAGGGACTTACTGGGCCTGTGGGGGAGGGGGAGGTGGGATGGGACACCCAACACTTTCCATTTCTTCAGAGGGAAACTCAGATGTCCAAACAAATTTAGCAAAGGCATTAAGAGGTTTATTTGGGTAATTGGCCCATTGCGGCTTTTGCCCCAGAAAGGGGAAAGGAACAAGCGGATAATTTCTAGCAGGCAGGAAGTCCTGTGCGGCGTCACCATGAGCACCTGCAGCTTGTACTAGTGCCATTGGAATAATAAATTTGATATGGTGGTGACTCCATGCTGGGTCTTTCTCACACCGTCTTCACAGGCGAGCAGGGCTGCCCCGTACTGGGTTCACCAGAACCTGGAAGGGGACCCGGGCCCTAGTTAGGTGCAGCCTGGGGCTGCCTCTGTCAGAACGTTCTAGAATGGTGAGAATGTCCTACTCCTGTGTCGTTCAGACAAGCAGCTGCCAGCTGTGTGGATCTACTGCACACTTGAAGTAGGGTCAGTGTGGCAAAGAACTAAATTACAATGTCACTTTGCGTTTCTGTGGCCTTGTGGAACGTGGAGCTCCGGATGGATCTGGCAGGCTTCAGTGACCCTCCGACTTGCTCATGAGCTCACAAGTTCTCTGCCATCAGATTTTCTGTCCTGACGAGCTTGCTAGAAACCCATTTGCTTGCTTTTAAACTTTTTTTTGAGACGGAGTCTTGCTTTGTCACCCAGGCTGGAGTGCGATGTGTGTGCAGTCTCCACCACCTGGGTTCAAGCAATTCTACCTCAGTCAGCCGCCTTAGTAGCTGGGATTACAGGCACCATCTGCCATGCCCAGCTAACTTTAGTATTTTGAGTAGAGATGAGGTTTCACCATATTGGCCAGGCTGGTGTCGAACTCAACCTTGTGATCCGCCTGCCTCAGCCTCCCAAAGTGCTTGAATTAACAGGAGTGAGCCACCTCACCTAGCTGAGCTCACAAGTTGTGTTCATCATCAGGTTTCACTGTGGTCACCCTAGTCCTGACGCTCTGGAAACCCATCAGGTTTTTTTTTTTCTTATTTTTTTGAGACAGTCTTACTCTATTGTCCAGGCTAGAGTGCTGTGGTGCAGTCTCAGCTCACTGCAACCTCCACCTCACTGAAATGATTCTTCTGTCTCAGCCTCCTGAGTAGCTGGGACCACAGGCACCTGCCACCACACCCTGCTAATTTTGGTATTTTTAGTAGAGACAGTTTCACCTCATTGACCAGGCTGGTTTCTACTCTGACCTTGTGATTCACCCGCCTAAGCCTCCCAAAGTGCTAGGATCACAGGCGTGAGCCACCACGGCCTGCCTTTTTAACATTTTTTTAGAGGGAAGGTCTTGCTGTCTTCCAGGCTGGGGTGCAGTAGTGCCACCAGCTCACTTGCACCCTCTACCTCCCGGACTCAAGCAGTCCTCCTGCTTCAGCCTGCTGAGTAGCTGGGACTATAGGCATGTACCACCTTTCCCAGCTAATTTTGAGAGGGCATTTTGCTTTGGCCATGCTGGTGTTGAACTGACCAAGTGATCTGTCCACCTCAGCCTCCCAAAGTTCAATGAATTACAGGTGTGAGCCACTGTTCCTGCCTAATTTTACTTTTTGTAGCGATGAGGTCTGACTTGTCCAGGCTGGTCTGCGTCTCCTGGGCTCAAGCGATTCTCCTGCCTCAGCCTCTGAAAATGCTGGGATTTCATGTGTGAGCCACGACACCCAGCCTCATTTGTTTTCTAAGTGGTGCCTAAACGTAAGTAGGCCCAATCTCGTCAGTGCTAGTAAGAGGAAGGTCAACATCGTTTTTCACCTTTTTCTTTGTCCTCAGGATGGCAGGTAGGGACTATGGAGTAGTGCTGTGGGATCCTGGCAAGAGGTGGGGTCCACTCTGGCCCTGCACTGCCAAGGCTAAGCTTCAGTTAAGGCCTTGCCCACATACGGGTGTGCCTGAGGTTTGGCATGGCTGTCACAGTTGAACTGGGGCTGTAACTGCTGTTTCCCAGTAGCAAGGGGTAACTTGGATTACTCTTGTTTGAGGGTGAGTCTCATTCTGTCGCCCAGGCTGGGGTGCAGTGGCGTGATCTCGACTCGCTGCAACCTCCCCCTCCCAGGTTCAAGGGTTCAAGTGACTCTTGTGCTTCATCTTTCTGAGAAACTGGGATTACAGGTGCCAGTCACCCTGTCTGGCTAATTTTTGTATTTTTAGGTGAGCCCGTTTCACCATGTTGGCCAGGCTGGTCTTGAACTCATGACGTCAAGAGATCCGCCTACCTTGGTTACAGGGTTTAGGCACCGCATTAGGCCCTACTGTTTTTTTGTTTTTTTGTTCGTTTGTTTTTGAGGAGTCCTGCTCTGTTGCCAGGTTGGAGAGCAGTGGAACGATCTTGGCTTACTGCAACCTCTGCCTCCCGGGTTCAAGCGGTTCTCCTGCCTCAACCGCCCAAGTAGCTGAGACTACAGGCTCGTGTCACCATGCCTGGCTAATGTTTATATTTTTAGTAGAGACAGGGTTTCGCCGTGTTGGCCAGGCTGGTCTTGAACTTTTGACGTCAGGTGATCTGCCTGCCTCAGCCGCCCGAAGTGCTGGGATTACAGGCATGAGGCACCGCACCTGGCCTAAGCTGTCTTTTTCAGCTGAGCGGGTTCCTCCATTTGGGGGGCCATAAAATCAGATGAGCCAATTAACAGATCTGGGTGGGACCCAGTGATCAAGTGCAGGGTCTGCAAAATACCTCTAAGCCCTGAACTTAGGAGCCCTTCCGAGAGGATCACAATCTTTTTTTTTTTTTTTTTGGAGACAGAGTCTTGCTCTGTCACCAGGTGCCAGGCTGGAGTGCAGTGGTGCGAACTCGGCTCACTGCCACCTCCGCCTCCCGAGTTCAAGCAATTCTCCTGCCTCAGCCTCCCAAGTAGCTGGGACTACAGGTGCACACCACCACGTCCAGCTAATTTTTGTATTTTTAGTAGAGATGGGATTTCACCATGTTGACCAGGATGGTCTCGATCTCATGACCTTGTGATCCGCCCACCTCAGCCTCCCAAAGTGCTGGGATTACAGGAGTGAGCCACCGTGCCTGGCCTTTTCTTTTTTTTTTTTTTTTTTTTGAGACAGTTTTGCTCCTATATCCCAGGCTGGAGTGCAATGGCATGATCTCGGCTCACCACAACCTCTGCCTCCCAGGTTCAAGCAGTTGTCCTGCCTTAGCCTCCTGAGTAGCTGGAATTACAGTCGCCCCCGTACCACACTTGTCTAATTTTTTTGTATTTTTAGTAGAGACAGGGTTTCTCCATGTTGGTCAGACTGGTCTTGGACTCCTGACCTCAGGTGATCCGCCCACCTCGGCCTTCCAAAGTGCTGGGATTACAGGTGTGAGCCACCGTGCCCGGTCTGAGGGTCAGAATTTTGTAGCCTCCAGCTGTGTGACTCCTAAACCATAATTTCTAATTTGTGGCTGATGTGTTAGTCCTACAGTCTAGTCCTCATTCAAGAGTCTAGTCCCCAGCCAGCCCTTTTTGGTAAAGGGCTGTTATCTTTTTTTGTTTGTTTTAGATGAAATCTCTTGTCTCCCAGACTGGAGTGCAGTGGCTCGATTTCAGCTAATGGCAACCTCCGCCTCCCAGGTTCAAGCGATTTTCTCCTCCTGAGTAGCTGGGATTACAGGCGCCTGCCCACCACACCTGGCTAATTTTTGTATTTTGAGTAGAGGACAGAGTTTCACCATGTTGGCCAGGCTGGTCTCAAACTCCTGACCTCAGGCGATCTGCCCACCTTGGCCTCCCAAAGTGTTGGGATTACAGGCATGAGCCACCATGCCTGGCCAACCCATTGTGTGTTGAAATGTAAATTAAAAAATAAATAAAAAATGCATTTAGTACCTGGGTCAGGTAGCCTTGACTTCTAGGGCTCAGGTGATCCTTCCACCTCAGCCTCCTAAAGTGCTGGGATTGTTGTCTTCCCGAAATGTTGAACTTTTAAGAGAAGTAATAATTCGTATTTATTCATCTCTGAGATGGAGTCTTGCTCTGTCACCCAGCTGGAGTGCAGTAGTGTGATTTTAGCCTGGCTAATTTTTTGTACTTTAGTAGAGGAGGTGTTTCACCATGTTGGCCAGGATAGTCTTGATCTCCTGACCTCATGATTGGCCCTCCTTGGCCTTCCAAAGTGCTGGGACTACAGGCATGAGCCACTGCGCCAGCCATAATTCTTATTACTGATGAGTTACACTTCATGGATTTATATTATTTTAAGCTGTTACGTGGACTTGGTAACAGTGGGGGTGAAGGTTCACTTGGCAAGGGGATGCCCAGGAGCATGCCCTGGGTTCGTTTGCAGATGGAGTAGAGTGATTCATCATTGATCACATTACTTAAGTGGTGGTGAATGAGGAGGGCATCTGGAGTTACAACAGGATCTGTGAAGATGTCATCGAGGGTCGGACGGAGTGGCTCGCACCTGTAATCCCAGCACTTTGGGAGGCAGTGGTGGGTGGATCACTTGAGGCCAGTTTAGGACCAGTCTGGGCAACATAGTGAGACCCCCTCCTCTACCAAAAATTAAAAAATCAGCCAGGCGTGGTGGCACACGCCTGTAATGCCAGCTGCTCTGGAGGCTGAGGTGGAGGATCGCCTGAGCACAGGAGGTCTCGGCTGCAGTGAGCCAAGATCGCATCACTGCACTCCAGCCTGAGCCTCACTGCACTCCAGACTCTGTCTCAAAATAAATAAATAAATAATACATAGGGTCTTTTGTCTGATGGTGGCAGTCTGATCTGTGGTGGTTGAACGTTGGCTTTGGGTTTATGCCTACCTGGCCGTGAATCTCAGCTCTGCGCTTTGCTAGCTTACGTGACCGTGGGTGGGTTACTTAGTGTCTCTGAGTCTGTTTTTTCACTTGTAGAATGGGGGAAATAATATATGTTAGCTCCCAGTGTTGTCAGTTGGCACATACTAAGTCTCAATCAAGTGCTCGCTGTTTTATCCTCAATTTTGAGACGAACAGGACCCTGTGAATGACAACCCTGGAATGACCTTATTTGCATTTTAAGTATTTAGAATGGGGATAACAGTTTTCAGAGGATGAAACTGCCACATAGGGATTAAAGCAGTCCCAGGGTCCACCCCAAGAGCTGCCATGAGCCCTCAGCCACAGGTGAGCCATCCATTCTCGCATCCGGTGCTCCAGAAAGGCAGGAAGCGGGATGCAGGGCTTCAGCCTCGCTTCTCGCAGCTTCAGCACCAGGGTCAGAGGAGAGGCGGGCGTGGAGTCCGGAAGTCGGCCTTTTTTCCGTCCGCTTGACTAGCGTCCCCTACAGCCAATCAAATCGGGGACGTAGGTCGCTAAGCCAATGGCGAAGCCGCATCCGGGTGCAGGAGCCGAAAAGGCAGCTGGGGGTGGGGCGTCTTGGTGCGGCACGATCGGCGGGCGGGCTGGCCAATAGGCGGCGGGATCTGCTTCACAGGGGCGGGCACTGGCGGGCACGGTGACGCCGGCGCAGGCGCGTCGCGGCGCTAGGGCCGGTGGGGCCGCAGGAGGAGGCGGCAGTGGCCAGCGCGGCGGGGCCGGGTCTGGGGCTGAGGAGGGTGAGGAACCGGCTTGGGCGGAGGCTGGCGGGCTGGGTGGGGCCGGGACGGCGCTCCGGGGACCCGCAGAGAACCGGGGAGGGAGACATTCTGAGGGGCCGGTAGGTTTGGGGACCAGTCTGGGTGGCCGAAACAGAGAAGGGGCTCGGCCGGGCCTGCCGAGGGGTGTGGCGGGCCCCGGGATGCTGGAGTGGAGCCTTAGGGAGGGAAGGCCTTGCGAAGGATTCTGCGGAGGGAGCCACTGGGGGTCTGCTTAGGGGCTTGTTCGGAGATTGCGGGCGAGAGGGGGCGGAAGACGGTGGAGGAGACTCAGATGGGACCTCTTTGGACCCCCATTTTGGGGGTGGGGGAGACTGCCGTTGGGGGAGTTTGATAAGTGGGACGGGGAGGAAGACGTTAATCTTTCGAGGACGGTGGAGGTCGGCGAAGTGGAGCGGGGAAGGGGCTTGCAGGATCGTGGAAGGCGTCGTCGTTTTTGGAAAATTCAGATTTGGAGGGAGTCAGAGATGATGGGGGCGGGGACGTTTTATTGATAAGGGTCTTAAGAGACCTGCCGAGGGCAGGGACAAGGAGGGGTTAAGGTAATAATTAATTTGGGAACTTTGACCGGAATCGCAGCACTTTGGGATGCCGAGGTGGGAGAATCGCTTGAACCCGGGAGGCGGAGGTTGCAGTGAGCCGAGATCATGCCACTGCACTCCAGCCTGGGCGACAGAGCGAGGCTCCTTCTCAAAAACAGCAACAACAAAAAAAGAAGTGGACTTGAGAACTTCGATGAGACACTGACCAGGGAGTAAGGGAGCCCTGGGATTTGGGGTTGAGAGCCTGGGGAACTTGCAGGAATGCTAGGGGACCTCGGCTGAGCAGGTTGGCAGAAGTCTAGGAGGGAGAGGCAAAGAAAGAACGCAGACAGCCTCGGGGAAATCAGAGTGATGTGTCTGGAGGGAGTTCTGCTGGGTGAAGGTGGTCCATTTGGGCTGTTACCGACCTTTTAGGCCTTGGAGCTCTAAAAGAGGTGACATGACAGGATCCACCCCACTAAATGCTGCCCCTCTGTGAGGAGTTTGTAGCTACAGAGTGGAGAGGTGGGAGGCTTGTGTTCGGTGGGCAGGTCTGTCCATTTATCTAGGAGATACGGGTGGTGTCTCAGTTCCTCCCTTCTCTCTTTCCCTGTCTCCTCCAGGGTCATCGTTAGGGGACTCCTGAGGTCCTGTCCCCAGGCTGCGGTGACTGCACTTTCCCTGGAGAGGAAGCTGCTGGAAGGCAGACCGGCCGCCATGTCCACGTTCCGGCAGGAGGACGTGGAGGACCACTATGAGATGGGGGAGGAGCTGGGCAGGTGAGCTGGGCTGGGCTCCAGGGATAGGAGAGAGGCGCTGTGGGGTTTTCGGAATGATAACTCTCCTTTCCGGTCCTTTATCCTGTATCCCAAGAAGGAGTGAGTCAGTATCATGTGCTGGTGGAGTGAATTTGGGCCTCGGAGTCAGACGGACCCGGCTGTGAATTCCTGCTTAGGAATCCTCTATGTGGTTTTCCGTGGGGAGGAAAATAATTGAGCCATGACAGCAGCCAATACCATGCCTGGCATGGGGCACCAGAGCTGTAGATGCCAGCTGTTTTTGTTATTAAAAGATCTGCTGGCCGGACGCAGTGGCTCATGCCTGTAATCCCAGCACTTTGGGAGGTCGAGGCGGGCCTTGGATCATGAGGTCAAGAGATCGAGACCATCTGGGACAACATGGTAAAGCCCAATCTCTACTAAAAAAAAGAAATACAAAAATTAGCCGGTCATGGTGGCACACACCTGTAGTCCCAGCTACTCGGGAGGCTGGGACAGAAGAATCGCTTGAACCTGGGAGTGGAGGTTGCAGTGAGCTGAGACTGTGCCACTGTGCTCCAGCCTGGTGACAGAGCAAGGCTCTGTTTAAAAAAAAAAAAAAAAAATCTGTCTTCTGCCTGGGTAACATAGCAAGACTCCATCTCTACAAAAAATAAAGATGAAAAAAAATTAGCCAGGTGTGGTAGCCCATCCATGTAGTTCCAGCTGCTAGGGAGGCTGAGACGAGAGGATCACTTGAGCCCAGGAGTTGGAGGCTGCAGTAAGCTGTGATTGTGCCACTGCACTGCAGCCTGGATCGTAGAGTGAAACCTCATTTATTAAAAAAAAAAAAAAATTCTCCCTGTGTTAATCTTTTGTGGGAGACACTTTAGTTTTTTCCCAGCTCTTGCATGTTTAAAGCAGGGGAGGAGGGGCAGTGTCTTCCAGCTGGGCCCACACCTCAGTCAATTGTCTCACATTCTTGTGGGAAAAAGCAGAGGTTTCCTCTTCCAGGGCGGCAGCTGATTTCCTGCTTGCCTGGGCCTTGGAGGGTCCCCTGGGACCCCGCCCCCTCCAGGCCAGTCGGGCTCCACTCGGCCCTGCCTCCTTTTGTAGAGCCTCCAGCCTTATTTGGTGAGTTTGCTGCGGGCCAGCCTCCCTGGAGCCGCCCCGTGATGTCATCAGAAGGGAATGTAAATAACTGAGCCCTGCTTCAGGCCGGGAGAGCGCTGCAAGCTCTTTCAGGACCCTGAGGTTCTCCTGGAATTTCCTCCTTTAGTGGTAGAGGAGGCACGCCCCTCCTCCCACACAGGCCTCTCAGGCTTCAGTGTTGAAAAGGTGTTAGGACTACCTGCTAGGGGTCATTTGGCAACAGTCAGCAAAATTCAGCCAAATTGATTATTTCTTTTAACCTGCTGATTTCACCTGTAGGAGTTAATTCATGGGAAAAATGTGCATACATCATGGATGGAAAGACTTAAGACAGGGTAGTTGCTAGAACAATGTGCACCAGAACAACAGCCTTTTTTTTTTTTTTTTTTTTTTTTTCTTGACACGATCTCATTCTGTCGCCCAGACTGGAATGCAGTGGTGTGATCTTGGCTTACTGCAACCTCGGCCTCGTGGGTCCCAGGGATTCTCCAGCCTCAGCCTCCTGAGTAGCTGGGATTACAGGTACCTACCACCACACCCAGCTTATTTTTGTATTTTTAGTATAGATGGGGTTTCTCCATATTAGCCAGGCTGTTCTCGAACTCCTGACCTGAGGTGATCAGCCTGCCTCGGCCTCTCAGGGTGCTGGGATCACAGACTTGAGCCACTGCGCCCTGCTGGGAACAACAGCCTCTTAAATGGCCCTCCCCAAACCACTGTATCGGGTGGAATAGGATACAGCTCTTAAAGAGAACCAGGCAGGGCCGGGTGCGGTGGCTCACGCCTGTAATCCCAGCACTTTGGGAGGCCGAGGCGGGTGGATCACGAGGTCAAGAGATCGAGACCATCCTGGTCAACATGGTGAAACCCCGTCTCTACTAAAAATACAAAAAATTAGCTGGGCATGGTGGCACGTGCCTGTAATCCCAGCTACTCAGGAGGCTGAGGCAGGAGAATTGCCTGAACCCAGGAGGCGGAGGGTGCGGTGAGCCAAGATCGCGCCATTGCACTCCAGCCTGAGTAACAAGAGCGAAAGTCCGTCTCAAAAAAAAAAAAAAAAAAAAAAAGAATCAGGCAGTGCCAGGCGCAGTGGCTTATGCCAGCGCTCTGGGAGGCCGAGGTGGGAGGATCGATTGAGCCCAGGACTTCAAGACTAGCCTGGGCAGCACAGGTAGAGCCCCATCTCTCAAAGAAACAAGTTCATAATTAAAAAAATATAGGCAAGGCACTGTGGCTCCCGCCTGTAATCCCAGCACTTTGGGAGGCTGAGGTGGGCAGATCACCTGAGGTCCAGAGTTCCAGACCAGCTTGGCCAATATGGTGAAACTCCATCTGTACTAAAAATACAAAAAACTAGCTGGTGTGGTGGCGGATACCTGTAATCGCAGCTACTCAGGACGCTGAGGCAGGAGAATCTCTTGAATCCTGGAGGTGGCGATTGCAGTGAGCCAAGATCGTACCACTGCACTCCAGCCTGAGTGAGAGTGAGATTTCGTCTCAAAAAAGAAAAAAAAAGAAAAGAAAAGAAATTATGGATATGTAGACCACGCTTGTGTCACATCTGGGTCGTGGCAGGTCCTTAGGAAGTGGCTTGGGAGTGACACCTCAGATTATCATGGAGGGCCTGCTGTGCACCCACCTGCACTAGACCGGGGAAGTTACAGAGAAGGGAGTGGGTGGGCTCGGCTCTCCGGGAGTTTCTCTCCTGGTGGAGGAGATCAGGCACCTTTCACGCTCCAGAGAGAAACTGAGACTGTGCCGAGTGGCCTGGCCTCTAAGGAGCAAGTCTGCCTGTGGCCAGCGAGCCCGGGAGCTGACTGGAGGTGTGCTGCTTTGGTCTGGTGTTGCTGTAGGACTCAGCGGCAGAAACTGAAATTCCATTGGCAATAGCAAAACAGGGAAAGGCGTGGTTTACGGAACCGGGGTGTGCGGCGCCTGCAGGTGTGGCTGCGTGCTGGTGTGCAGTGCCCTGTGTCCCCGGGGCCGAGGTCCACTCCAGCATAGAGGCTGCGCCCTGGCAGAGTGAGTGCCAGGGCTACCGTGCCACCCGCAGTTCCTGGTTGTGCCCCTCTCCTGAGGGTGTGCGGCGCCTGCAGGTGTGGCTGCGTGCTGGTGTGCAGTGCCCTGTGTCCCCCGGGCCGAGGTCCACTCCAGCATAGAGGCTGCACCCTGGCAGAGTGAGTGCCAGGGCTACCGTGCCACCCACAGTGCCTAGTCGTGCCCCTCTCCTGACCTGGTCTGTCAGACCAGGGGGCCCATCGTGCCCCCTGCCATCAGCCTGAAGCCAAGTCCTGCAGAGAGAGAGAGAGAGAGAGAGAGAGTCTCTTTGGGCTGGAAGGTGTGGTTTTCTGCTTGCCCAGGTCCAGTCATGTCCTCTCCCACCCCTTTTCTGGGCCACTGAGTCCCACAGGCTGAGAGTGAGCGGTGAAGGCTACTCCGGGTGCAGCATAGGTAGATGCCATCTCTCAAACAAACAGAAATTCATAATTTAAGAAACATAGGCCAGACTGAAGCCTCTAGTCCCAGCACTTTGGGAGGCCGAGGCTGGGTCTGTTAGCAGGATAGAGGCCAGAGCCAGGAGCTGGGCAGGCAGGAACCCAGTGCCCACCACCAGGTGCCCACCTCCTGTTAGAGCACATGGGCTCTGGATCCTGCAGCACCTGGTTTGAAGGTTTGAATCCCCCTGCTGCTGACTGGCTGCATTACCTCAGGCTAGTTGCTTTCCTTTTCTCAGCCTCAGTTTCTTTAAAATGAGGATAGTGGCTAGGTGCAGTGGCTCCACCTGTAATCCCAACACGTGGGGAGGTGGAGGTGGGAGGATCTCTTGAGGCCAGGAGGTCCAAACCAGCCTGGGCAACACAGCAAGACCCCGTCTCAGGCCGGGCGCGGTGGCTCACACCTATAATCCCAGCACTTTGGGAGGCCGAGGTGGGTGGATCACGAGGTCAAGAGATCGAGACCATCCTGGTCAACATGGTGAAACCCCGTCTCTACTAAAAATACAAAAATTAGCTGGGCATGGTGGCGCGCGCCTGTAGTCCCAGCTACTCGGGAGGCTGAGGCAGGAGAATTGCCTGAACCCAGGAGGCGGAGGTTGCAGTGAGCCGAGATCGCGCCATTGCACTCCAGCCTGGGTAACGAGCGAAACTCCAACTCAAAAAAAAAAAAAGACCCCGTCTCTACCAAAAAATAAAAAAAATAGCCGGGTGCAGTGGCTCATACCTGTAATCCCCGCACTTTGGGAGGCCGAGGTGGGCGGATCACCTGAGGTAGGGGATTTGAGACCAGCCTGACCAACATGGAGAAACCCCATCTCTAAAAAAATAAATAAATAATAAAAATAAATAAATTAGGTGTGGTAGCATGTGCCTGTAGTCCCACCTACTCGGGAGGGATGGCTTGAGCCCAGGAGGTCGAGACCAGCGTGGGCAACATAGTGAGACCTTGTCCTTACAAAATTAAAAAATTAACTTGGTGTGGTGGCTTGTGCCTGTCATCCCAGCTGCCTGAGAGGCTGAGGCAGGAGGATTGCCCGAACCCAGGAGGTCGAGGCTGCTGTGAGCCATGATTGAACCCCTACACTCCAGCCTGAGCAACAGAGACAGACACACCTGTCTTGTGGGGTCAAGTTGGAGATGATTGGAAATGACAGTATGGCGCTCCAAGACAGCCTGAAGCCCCCGTGCCCAGCCAAGTCTTTTCTTGTTGGGAGAGAGGGTCTCACTCTGTCACTGAGGCTGGAGTACAGCTGCACAATCACAGCTCACTGCAGCCTCAGTCTCCCAGGCTCAACGGATCCTCCTGCCTCAGTCCCTGAGGAGCTGGGCTTACGGGAATGTGCCATCTTGCCTGGATAGTTAAGTTTTGTAGAGTTGAGGTCTCACTGTGTTGCCCAGGCTGGACTCGAACTCCTGGCCTCAGGTGATCCTCCCATCTGAGCCTCCCAAAGTGTTGGGGTTGCAGGCGCAAGCCTCTGTGCGCAACCTCCTTTTTATTTGTTGGTTCAGCTCGGAATAACACTAGAGGGATAAAATCTGCATGTTTAAAAAGGAGGCAACCCGGCCAGGTGTGGGGCTCATGCCTGTAATCCCAGCACTTTAGAAGGCTGAGGTGGGCAAATTACTTGAGGTCAGGAGTTTGAGACCAGTCTGGTCAACATGGCGAAACCCCATCTCCACTAAAAATGCAAAAATTAGCCAGGCTTGGTGGTACGTGCCTGTAGTCCTAGCTACTCAGGAGGCTGAGGCAGGAGAATCAGTTGAACTCAGGAGGCGGAGGTTGCAGTGAGCCAAGATCCTGCCACTGCACTCCAGCCTGGGTGACAGAGTGAGACTCTGTCTCATAAAAAAAAAAAAAAAAAAAAAAAGGAAGCAGCAGGCCTGGCATGGTGGCTCATGCCTGTAATCTCCGCACTTTGGGAGACTGAGACGGGCGGATCATGAGGTTTGGGAGATTGAGACAATCCTGGCTAACACGGTGAAACCTGTCTCTACTAAAAATACGAAAAATTAGCTGGGCGTGGTGGCGGGCACCTGTAATCCCAACTACCTGGGTGGCTGAGGCAGGAGAATCGCTTGAACCTGGGAGGCAGAAGTTGCAGTGAGCCGAGATTGCACCACTGCGCTCCAGCCTGGGTGACAGAGCAAGACTCTGTCTCAAAAAAAAAAAATAGGAAGTCGCACATCCAGGGATTTCCGCAGAGTTCCTGGCACGTGGGAAACACTGGGTTTGGTTGCTGTGACCACTTGGTGGGTGCAGACAGGGGAAGCAGGAAGGAAGTCCAGGTGCAGGGAGCATTATAGCAAAGACGGCGGCAGCTGGGAGCAGAGCCTATGCCGGGGACATTGAGTTTCACGCAGGCCAGGCCGGTGAGTCGTCTGATCAGTTCCGCCGCCTCGCTTTCCTGCCGGGTCCGTCCTGCAGACCCTGGCCGAGCTACGGATGAAAGGAGTACTCAGACACAGGTATGCAGTGAAAGAGCAGCTGGGGGCTGCTGGCACTAGTGGTTGAAGGAGAGAGAGCAGCCCCGAACAGCTAGGTAATTTAGTACAGATAGTGCCGAAAGCCTGCAGTCAGCACAATCTGTGGTCAATTAACCTTATTGTTCCACCAGACAGAGGGCAGTCTCCAGCCTGTAGATGATCATAAACAAACAAGCCTGTTTAGATAAATTCCCCTCGCTGCCTTGCACCTACTCCTCGCCCTCTGCCTCAGGGGGAGACAACAGCTGCCTTCAGCTGCTTCTCCCCCAAAGCTTTGCAGAACCTCCCCACCTTTCAAGGTTTGCGTCCTTTCCCTGTGATTTCTCCCGCCACTCTGACCAATCTCCTCCACTTTCCTCCGCCCTGCAGCGAATCCCCACGAGTGAGTGCCCTGGATGACCGTGCCTTCCCTCGGGGGTTCCGAGTCTGCAGTGGACCTGCAGGGCTGGTCCGTCTGGGAGGTTCCCAGGGAGAATGCAGGTCCGTCCTTCCCAGCGTCAAGAGGCACCCGCTTGGCTCTCGGGGACCCCTTCCTCCCCCTTCACAGCCACAGCGCAGCCTCTTCCAGTTTCTCTCTCATACTCACCTTGTGAGGACGCTGTGAGGACACGGGGCCCGGATCCCCCAGGACGTGCTCCTGTCTCTAGATCCTTGGCCTCATCCCCACTGCTGAGCCCCTTTCGCTGTTGAAGGTGCCTTCTTGGCCAGTCCCAGGGGCTAGCGTGCAGATGACGTCTTTGAAGGCGTTGGTGTATTTAGTCTACCCTACTCTCAGTAATCATTTGGCACCACCCCTTGCCCACCTCGAGTGTCCCTGCCTCTAACCCCTCTAAACCCCTTTGTGTCCCTGGTGGCCCGCCACGGGGGTTTTGTTACCAGCACACCCTGACATGGGTCTTGGGGAGGTGGCAGTGAGCACGCGTTGTTATAAGGACTGGCCCACACCCAGCCCTTGCCCGTGACCTAGCGCCTGGAGCAGGGCTGAAGGGCTTGGGCCATTTATGTCTGGCGTGATGTCCTCAAGGTTCTAAGGAGCTGTGGCCCGTGTCAGAGCTTGTTCCTTGTCACGGCTGGGTCGGGCTCTGGTGTGTGACAGGACACGCTGTGTTGGCCGCTCTTCTGTTGATGGGTGTTGGAGCTGTTTCCGTCTGCGGCCGCTGTGGCGGGGCTGCTGTGAGTGTCCCTGTGGATATGTGTGTGCGCGTTTCCCTCGGGGAGATCCAGGAGTGGAATTGTGGGTTATGTGGAAACTCTGTTGAAGCTTCTGAGGGGCCGGGCTGTTTCCACACCATTTCTGATGGTGGTATGGGTGGTGCCAGTCCCACGTCCTCAGTCTGGTCTCTCATTGAGTGAACATGCGCCTCTCGTTCACTCTGTCCGCTGACTCGGGAGCTCTTTGAAGTCAGTGGTAAAATGAATTCCGTTGTGACTAGTTGAGTCAGGATGGAATTGCTCCCAATAAAAAGCAAAACCCTCCCTTTGCGCACACGCCCTGAACCCTGCTCCCGGGGGCCTGCTGCGGACGGGCTGCTGTGCAGCCTCCCGACCTTTCTAAATAAAAGACTGCTCTCCGCCGCACTGGGTGGGTGGCGTCGTGCAGGTCTCTGCTTGTCCACGCATAAAGAGCCGGCCTCTTCTTTGTCGTGAGTGGGTACAATTCCCCTGGATCTGGCATCATCTCTCCCAGCTCCCTCTTACTGATTTCTTTACAATCCTTGTTTGGTTGGAAACCACACCCTCTTTTTAATTTTTTTTTCTTTTTTAAAGAGACAGGGTCTCTATTGCCCAACCCAGAGTGCAGTGGTGCGATCACAGCTCACTGCAGCCTTGAATTCCTGGGTGTAAGTGAAGGTGATTCTGCTGCCTCAGCCTGCCGAGCAGCTGGGACTGCAGGTATGCACCACCACACCTTGCTCTTTTTTTTTTTTTTGAGACGGAGTTTCACTCTTGTTACCCAGGCTGGAGTGCAATGGCGCGATCTCGGCTCACTGCAACCTCTGCCTCCTGGGTTCAGGCAATTCTCCTGCCTCAGCCTCCTGAGTAGCTGGGATTACAGGCACGTGCCACCGTGCCCAGCTAATTTTTTGTATTTTTAGTAGAGACGGGGTTTCACCATGTTGACCAGGATGGTCTCGATCTCTTGACCTCGTGATCCACCCGCCTCAGCCTCCCAAAGTGCTGGGATTACAGGCATGAGCCACCACACCTGGCCCGTTTTTTTTTTTTTTTTTTTTTTTTTTTGAGACAGAGTCTTGCTCTGTTGCCCAAGCTGGAGTGTGGTGATACGATCTCAGCTCACTGCAACCTCCACCTCCCAGGTTCAAGCGATTCTCCTACCTCAGCCTCCCCAGTAGCTGAGACTACAGGCGCCTGCCACCACGCCTGGCTAAGTTTTGTGTTTTTCATAGAGACGAGGTTTCACCACGTTGGCCAGAATGGTCTCAAACTCCTGACCTCAAGTGATCCACCCACCTCAGCCTCCCAAAGTGCTGGGATTACAGGCATGAGCCACCATGCCTGGCCACCTTGCTCATGTTTTAATGTTTCTTTTCTGTAGAGATGGAGTCTTACTGTGTTACCCAGGTTGGTCTTAAACTCCTGGACTCAAGCAATCCTTGCTCCTCAGCCTCCTAAAGTGCTAGGATTATAGATGTGAGCCACTGCACCTGGCTCAGTTCCCTCTTATTTTATTTTTAGTATTATTTTTTAAGACGGGGTTTCACCATGTTGGTCAGGCTGGTCTTGAACTCCCGACCTCAGGTGATCTGCCTGCCTTGGCCTCCAAAGTGCTTGGATTACAGGCGTGAGCCACCACAGCCAGCACCCCCTTTATATTTTAAATTTATTTATTTTTTTGAGACAGAGTCTTGCTGTGTTGCCCAGGCTGGAGTGCAGTAGCTCAATCTCATCTCACTGCAACCTCTGTCTCCTGGGTCAAGCGATTCTCCTGCCAAAGCCTCCTGAGTAGCTGAGATTTCAGGCACCTGCCACCGTGCCCAGCTAATTTTTTGTATTTTTGGTAGAAGACACAGTTTCACCATGTTGGCCAGGGTGGTCTCAAACTCCTGACCTCAAGTGATCCGCCCGCCTTGGCCTCCCAAAGTGCTGGGATTACAGGTGTAGATGTGAGTCACCACGCCCAGCCCCCTCAGTTCCCTCTTGATAAGCGTTGAACTCTTCATTTTTTCACTTTCCAACACATGGTGTTGTGTGTGGCTCTGCCCTCGCCTCCGCACACCTGCTGGGCATAGCCCTGGGAGGGTGGGAATGGTGTGTTTGCTGGTGCTGGGGAACTGCTCTCTGAGGAGGCCGAGGAGGCTGCACTCCCCCAGCGGCACACTCATGTCCTCCTCCCATGTGGCTGGTGCAGGGCTGCGCCCAGAGGAGCAGGAGGCCGAGATGGGGAGCCAGCCACCCCCACTCACCTCCCTCCCCTCCTCCAGCGGCCAGTTTGCGATCGTGCGGAAGTGCCGGCAGAAGGGCACGGGCAAGGAGTACGCGGCCAAGTTCATCAAGAAGCGCCGCCTGTCGTCCAGCCGGCGTGGGGTGAGCCGGGAGGAGATCGAGCGGGAGGTGAACATCCTGCGGGAGATCCGGCACCCCAACATTATCACCCTGCACGACATCTTCGAGAACAAGACGGACGTGGTCCTCATCCTGGAGCTGGTCTCCGGCGGGGAGCTCTTCGACTTCCTGGCGGAGAAAGAGTCGCTGACAGAGGACGAGGCCACCCAGTTCCTCAAGCAGATCCTGGATGGCGTCCACTACCTGCACTCCAAGCGCATCGCACACTTTGACCTGAAGGTGAGCCCTGTGGGGCTGGTGTGGCCAGTGTGGGCCGGCAGGGAGAGCCTGGAGGGCACCTCCTGAGCGTGGGGTGAGGCCGGGGCCTGGGCTGCGCTGCTCACCCCCTCCCGCCTCAGCCAGAAAACATCATGCTGTTGGACAAGAACGTGCCCAACCCACGCATCAAGCTCATCGACTTCGGCATCGCACACAAGATCGAGGCAGGGAATGAGTTCAAGAACATCTTCGGCACCCCAGAGTTTGTAGGTGAGGCCCTGCCCAGTGGGCAGCTCTGGCCTAGGGAGGGTCGTCTGGGGCTGCCTGCTGGGCATGGGGCAGGTCGTGCCCGGTCTGTGTCCACGGCCCTGCGGCTGCCCCTCTCAGGCCCAGCATTGCGGGAGGTCAGCCTCCGTTTGGCGCGTCCCAGCCCACCCGTCAGGCCCGGAGAGCCAGCCCTGCCACATTCATGCCCCCAGGGGCTGTGATATGTGAGAGAGAGTCTTGACCCCATGTCTGTTTCCTGAGCCTGGAGACCTGTGTCCTGAGCCTCTTCCTTGGCCGGCGTGTCCCCAGCGCCTGACCCACATCTCCCTGTTCCACAGCCCCAGAGATCGTGAACTACGAGCCGCTGGGCCTGGAGGCGGACATGTGGTGAGTACGGTGTTCCCTTCTCCCGGGCCTCCCCACTATCCTGGAGCGCAGGCAGGTGCCGCAGCTGGGGACAAAGTGGGGCCTTGCTGCTGCTGGGGTGCGGGGGGACTGTTGCCCTAGAACGGGTTGGTGGGCTCCTGCCCGAGGCCCAGGTCTGGCCTGTGGGTTGAGAATGGTGTTCACATTTTCAAAGGGCTGTTAAAAACAGATGAGTGCTTGACCATGACATAGTGGTCTGCAGACCTGAAGCACTCCCAGTGTCACCCTTCCTAGGAGAGGCTGCCAGCCACCAGAGACCACCCCAGGCCCCATGCAAGGTCACCCGGTGTAGGTAGCTGCCTGGGTTGCTCGGCCCATTTGTCCATCTATGGCCATGGTGCCCTCTGCCCTGTCTCCACCCCTGCCTGGTCTGAACTTGGGCAGGCAACTGTGGCCAAAGGTGCTTGTAGCCGGGGCTGGTCTCCCCAGCCACTCACCCCTGTGGGTCTCTGGACACCACGGTCCTGGAAGGGTGGGTGGCCCCGCACGGCGCTGACCTTTGCCTCTTGTCTGTCCCCAGGAGCATTGGAGTCATCACCTACATCCTGTGAGTACCTGGCGGGGGCCCCTTAGCTGCGCAGAACAGCTGGTGTGGGTCCTGGGTTCCATATGTTTCTTGTGGATGCCAGGGGTCCCCAGACTGGCTGTGACTCATTTCGGGTGCTCAGTGGAGACTGGGTGAACAGATGAGTGATTCTGTGGGGCTGCTGTCACGGAGGCTTCCAGAGAGTTCTGAAGGCAGGACACAGAGCGGCGGCTGAGCAGGCCCCGGGACAGGGGTGTGTGTGTGCTCCTGTCCCTTCCTGTGGCCACTAGGGAGTCCAGCCTCCTCCCAAAGTGCGAGAAGGGGACCTGACCACAGGCTAGGTTTTGACTCCTCTCCCTGGACCACACATGTGCCTGCCATTGTTTATTATTTTATTTGTTTATTATTTTATTTGCTCTATTGCTGAAGCTGGAGTGCAGTGGTGCAGTCCTAGCTCACTGCAGCTTCCACCTCCCAGACTTAAGCAGGCTTCCCTGGGACTTCACGTGCACACCACCATGCTCGGCAGATTTTGTTTTTTTTTATTTTTTTATTTTTATTTTTTGAGACAGTGTTTCGTTCTTGTCGCCCAGGCTGGAGTGCAATGGCATGATTTCAGCTCACTGCAACCTCCGCCTCCCGGGTTCAAGTGATTCTCTTGCCTCAGTCTCCCTGGTAGCTGGGATTACAGGCGATCCCACAAAGCCCAGCTAATTTTTGTATTTTTAGTAGAGACAGGGTTTCACCATGTTGGTCAAAGCTGGTTTTGAACTTCTGACCTCAGGTGATCTGCCTGCCTTGGCCTCTCAAAGTGCTGGGATTACAGGCGTGAGCCACCACGCCCGCCGGGTAATTTTTAAGTGTTTGTAGAGGTGGAGTCTCACTACTTTGCCCAGGCATACTGAATGGGCATAGCTCATTCAGCAAGAAGGGAAATGAACAGTGGCTGGCGCCCAGCCTACCATAGCGCATGAGCAGACCGAAGGCTTCAGGAGATGAAGATGAGCTTTTTACATGGTTTGTGCATATATGTTTTTTTGAGACAGAATTTTGCTCTGTCACCCAGGCTGGAGTGCAGTGGTGCAATCTTGGCTCACTGCAACCTCCAGCTCCCGGGTTCAAGTGATTCTCCTGCCTCAGCCTCCTGAGTAGCTGGGATTACAGGCACACGCCACCATGCCCTGTTAATTTATATATTTTTAGTAGAGATGGGGTTTCACCGTGTTAGACAGGCTGGTCCCGACCTCCTGACCTCGTGATCTGCCTGCCTCAGCCACCCAAAGTGCTGGGAGTACAGGCATGAGCCACTGTGCCTGGCCTGTATTTTTTTTTAACTGTTCCGATAATTTCAGACTTACAGAGGAGCGACAGAAACAGCACAGAGTCCCCCTGCACCTTCTCCGAACCTCCTTCAGTTCATGTCTGTCTTTGTTTTTTGAGGTGGAGCCTCGCTCTGTCACTTAGGCTGGAGTGCAGTGGTGCCACGTCAGCTCACTGCAACTTCCGCCCCCTGGGTTTAAGTGATTCTCCTGCCTCACCTCCTGAGTAGCTGGGATTACAGGCGTGTGCCACCACGCCCAGCTAATTTTTAGTAGAGATGAGGGTTTCACCATGTGGGTCAGGCTGGTCTCGAACTCCTGACTTTGTGATCTGCCTGCCTTGGCCTCCCAAAATGCTGGGATTACAGGCGTGAGCCACCGCGCCCAGCCAATTCACGTCTTTCATGAACGCAAATGTTATGGACACCAAGATGTTCGCCTTGGTGCTACGCTAGTAACAAAATTGCCAGACATGGTCAGATACCCCAGGGTTTTCCACTCAGGTCCTCTCTGAGGTCCACGGCCCTGTCCAGGAACCCACATGGCATTTAGCCACTCAGGTCCTTAGCCGAGTCTAGTCTGAGGCTGTTCCTCCATCTGGCTTTGTCCTTCATGACCTTGACACTCTGATGAGCACTCACTGGTCAGGTGCTTTGTGGAAGGCGCCTGAGTGCATGTGCGTCCCATGCGCTCTCATGATCAGATGGGGCTTCAGCGTCTCTGCTCAGTAGCCCAGGGATGGTGCCGTGCTGGCCTCCAAGCATCAGGTCGGGAGGCAGACGCCGTCGGTGCCTCTTGCTGCCAGGCTTTGACCTTGATCCCTTGGCTAAGCTGTTATCGGCTGGGGCTCCCCCTGTGGTTACTCTCCTCCCCTCAGTGTTACTGAGCTGTGGGGGCTTTCAGGCTCTGCGTCTGCATGGATGCTTTGAGCTTCCAAGGAGGCTTCTGTCTGTTCATTTATGCTGCCGTCAGTGACGGGGCTTGGGGGTGGATTTTTAATGCCTCTTGGGTGGTGGCCGGGATCATTGCCGGAAGGTTCTAGGGGCTGAGTGTGAGTGGCCTGGGTACCCACCATTAGCCTGTCCTCTGTGCTCCGCCTGTCTTGGGCAGGATGGAGTTGGGGGCAGCCGGGGAGGCGGTGCGGTTGTGGGAGCCCAGGACTCCACTGAGCGCACCTGTTTCACAGCCTGAGTGGCGCATCCCCATTCCTGGGCGAGACTAAGCAGGAGACGCTCACCAACATCTCAGCCGTGAACTACGACTTTGACGAGGAATACTTCAGCAACACCAGCGAGCTGGCCAAGGACTTCATTCGCCGGCTGCTCGTCAAAGATCCCAAGTATGAGGGCTGGGCAGGGGTGCGGGGCGGGACGTGGGTCATGGGATATGGCACATGGGACATAGGACATGGGCCCTTTCCACCTGTGGAGGCTCCAGAGGCCTCTCCTGGTAGCGCCACCTCCCTGCAGCTGGAAATCGGGCATGGCTTCCCCCTTGGGCGGAGAGCGCAAACTGCTGGCTGAAGTTAGCCCTTGCTGTGGTTTTTTGTTTTTGTTTTTGTTTTTTTTTTTGAGACGGAGTCTTGCTCTGTTGCCCAGGTACCATCTAGTGCTTGCTGCCCAGGTACCATCTAGTGCTTGCTGCAACCTCTGCCTCCCGGGTTCAGGCGATTCTCACACCTCATCCTCCTGAGTAGCTGGGATTACAGGCACCTGCCATGCTCAGCTAAGTTTTGTTTTTTTTAGTAGAGACGGGGTTTCACTGTGTTGGCCTGGCTGGCCTTGGACTCCTAACCTCAGGTGATCCGTCTGTCTCGGCCTCCCAAAATGCTGGGATTACAGGCATGAGCCACCATGCCCAACCTTGCTTGCTGTGTTTTTAACAAACTTTTAATTAGTTGCCAGCGTGTAGAATAAGGTTCCATGTAAAATTCTAGCTGGCTTGTTTTCCTGTAAACACTCAGTGCTGAGTTCTCACTCGCAGCCTCCCTGGGCCTCCCCAGCCGCCAGCCCCTCTCACAGGCGCCTGGGTTTGCGACTGCAGCCTGAGGGCTCAGCTCTCTTCACCACCCCCAAGAAAACCCTATGCTCCTTGCAGTCCCCTTGTTCAGCTTCTGCGGTTGACTGAGCAGAGGCTGGGGGGTGACCTTAGGGCTTTCGGGGGTCCTGGGAGTCAGTTTTCTGTGGGAGGACAGGACAGACGTGCAGGTGTAACTAATCAGGACGGGGGCCTTCCAGGCGGAGAATGACCATTGCCCAGAGCCTGGAACATTCCTGGATTAAGGTAAGGAGGGCAGGGGTTCCCTGGATTTCCCGCTTTGGCCTTCTCGCCAGGGTCAGGGTGGCCATTAGCATTTAAGGCTTGTGGCTGTGACACCCCCAGTGGCTGGGGAGGGTCCCCAGAGGATTGGGCCTGGGTGTCGGGGGTCCTCGAACTGGGAGGTGTCAGAGCTTGGGTCTTGAGTGTGGGACGTTGCCACCCCACAGACCTGGTGGCATCCTTGGCTGGTCTGTGTCCAGCGTGGCAGACTCCCCCGGTGACGCCTAGGCCGACTTTTCTCCAGTCGGTACTTTTGGCTTTACATTGGGCCAGAGAGTCTCTGTCGCGAGGCCTCGACTCCGCTGCCAGATGAGCCCCTGAACCTCAGTTCACACTGGCAGATGGGGGCTGGCAGGGCTGGATGTCACCGCAGGCACCCAGCTCAGGCCTCCCTCTCCCCCAGGCGATCCGGCGGCGCAACGTGCGTGGTGAAGACAGCGGCCGCAAGCCGGAGCGGCGGCGCCTGAAGACCACGCGGCTGAAGGAGTACACCATCAAGTCGCACTCCAGCATGCCGCCCAACAACAGCTACGCCAACTTCGAGCGCTTCTCCAAGGTGCTGGAGGAGGTGGCGGCAGCCGAGGAGGGCCTGCGCGAGCTGGAGCGCAGCCGGCGGCTGTGCCACGAGGACGTGGAGGCGCTGGCCGCCATCTACGAGGAGAAGGAAGCCTGGTACCGCGAGGAGAGCGACAGCCTGGGCCAGGACCTGCGGCGGCTACGGCAGGAGCTGCTCAAGACCGAGGCGCTCAAGCGCCAGGCGCAGGAGGAGGCCAAGGGCGCGCTGCTGGGGACCAGCGGCCTCAAGCGCCGCTTCAGCCGCCTGGAGAACCGCTACGAGGCGCTGGCCAAGCAGGTGGCCTCCGAGATGCGCTTCGTGCAGGACCTGGTGCGCGCCCTGGAGCAGGAGAAGCTGCAGGGTGTGGAGTGCGGGCTGCGCTAGGCACACGGGTAGGCCGGGCCCTGGGACAGCTGAAGCTCAGCCTGGGGTGGGGTCGCCTCCTGTGGACACTGCTCCTCCGCCCATCGCCCCCGTTCCAGCCCTTCCCCAGCGCCCCCAGGCTGGAGGTGGAGTGGGAGCAGCTGGCTCGTAGGTTCGTAAGTTTGCAGGCAGGGGTGGGTGTGGGACGGGGTTGCTTCTCTGTGCAGCTTCTACATTGGCCCTCCTCATTGTTCCTGTGTAGTCGGTGAGTCCGGGCAGCGAGGCCTTGGGCTCTGTGAGGGTTGGGACCCAGGACTGGACCAGCCGCTGTGCTACCGAGACAGCGCCCGAGTGCAGCCCTGGTCCAGGCCCGGAGGAGGGAGGAGGGTTGCCGCCTGCTGCCGCCTCTAGCCCAGGAGGAGGTTGTGGGACAGGGAGGGTAGGGCGGATGGCGGGCTGGAACCCAGCTGGAACTGCTGCTGGGTGGCGCCAGGCTTTGGGACCTGCAGAGGGCTTGGTGGGGTCTTCTGCCGTGTGCCCTCCCAGCCGAGGCCTGTCCCCCGAGTGCGGAGGTCCCTTGCTTTGGACCCCTGCACGAGCCCCATTTTGTCACACTTGAGCACAGCTAGGCAAGAGTGGCCCTCTGTGGCCAAGAGAAATAAAACCCTGGCTTCCTGATACTCAGGCGTGTTCTGTGCTTCAGGCCTTGGCAGGGGACAGCCAGCCCTTGGTCACCAGGCATGTGCCCTCTGAGGCTCTCGTGTTTCTCTCTGGGTCCCCAGCCTGCTGCTGTGCTCCTCTGGAAGAAGGGGACAATCCTGGGGGCCTTGTAGACCCGCACAGTGTCCTGGGAGTTGCTGGATCTTGGTCTCAGCCGCCCCTGGGTGTTTTGATTGCAATGAGATGGGAGCTCCGGGCAGCTGAGGTGGATCAGAGGCATTTCCTGTCCCCTTGCATCTTGCGGGATTCTGCCGCGTCCCATATGGGAGCCCCTGCCTTGCCTAGAGCCACATGCAGGTGGCCTTGGAGCAGGAGCGGCTCAGCTAAGCTGCTGGGTCTGACATGAGGTTTCAGAGAGGAAGAGGGGCCCCGACCCTGCCCATCCTCCCTGGAGAAGGTGGTTCTTTTTTTTTTTTTTTTTTTTCTTCTCAGGTGTAGTCTTGCTCTGCCGCCCAGGCTGGATGATCTTGGCTCACAGAAACGTCCGCCTCCTGGGTTCCAGGGATTCTCCTCTCTCAGCCTCCCAGGTAGCTAGGATTACAGTCACCCACCACCACACTTGGCTAATTTTTGTATTTTTGGTAGAGACGGGGTTTTACCACGTCAGTCAGGCTGGTCTTGAACTCCTGACCTCAGGTGATTCACCCACCTTGTCCTCCCAAAGTGCTGGGATTATAGGCGTGAGCCACTGCGCTCAGCCCATTGTTTTTTTAGCTTTTAATTTTTTTCGTGGAGACATGATTCATGCACCCTAAAATCTTCCTTTTAAAGCGTACAATTCAGTGGTTTTAGTACATTCACGGAGGCAGGAAAATGTACATCCACACAAAGACTTGTATGTGAGCGAGGCGTGGTGGGGCTGCCTGTGGTCCCAGCTACTCAGGAGGCTGAGGCGGGAGGATCACTTGAGCCCTGGAGGTGGAGGCTGCAGTGAATTGTGATCCTGCCACTGCACTGCAGCTTGGGTGACAGAGCAACACTTTATCTCATAAAGAAAGAAATGCGTAGTGCATCTCGTGGTACCAGCAAGAAGCATGTTAAGACAGTGGACCAGACGTGCCTTCCTCTCCCCACCCATCTCATCTGGCCCCGTGGGCAGCATGAATGCCTTAGAGCTCCCAAGGGTCGACAGGCTCACGCCTGTAATCCCTGCACTTTGGGAGGCCGAGGCGGGGTTATCACCTGAAGTCGGGAGTTCGAGACCAGCCTGGTCAACATGGAGAAATCCCATCTCTGCTAAAAATACAAAAATTAGCTGGGTATGGTGGCACATGCCTGTAATCCCATGCCTGGAATCGGGAGGCTGAGGCAGGAGAATTGCTTGAACCCAGAAGGCGGAGGTTGCGGTGAGCCAAGATTGCGCCACTGCACTCCAGCCTAGACAACAAGAGCAAGACTCCGTCTCAAAAAAAAAAAAAAATCCCAAGGGTCACCTGCCACAGAACCTGGGAACTGCAGCATGGCCGCAGAGGAACCCTGTGGGGACACAGCCACTAGGTGGCACCAGGGAGGCTGACCCGTTCAGTGCCCCATCTCTGCAGCTGGACTCTGCCTGGGGGGTCCAGGAGGACACTCGGCTGGGTGGCCAAGGGTGGACAGAGCAGCTGAGGGATTGAAGTACCCGGGGCTCAGACAGATGCTTGCACACCCCTGTTCGCAGCAGCATGACTCAATAGCCAAAGGGTGGAGGGAACCCAGGCGCCCATCCCCAGATGAGTGGAGAAATGACGTGCACCTCCAGCCGTGGAACATGACCCCACCTGAAAAGGAATCCTGACATGGGCCACAGCGTAGATGCACCTTGAGGATGTCACACTCCGTGAAAGAAGCCTGGCACAAAAGGACAAACATGTAGCGTGCAGTGGCTCACGCCTGTAATCCCAGCACTTTGGAAGGTGAGGAGGGCGGATCACCTGAGGTCAGGAGTTCGAGGCCAGCCTCACCAACATGGAGAAACCCCAAAACTGGTCGAGTGCGGTGGCTCATGCTTGTAATCCCAGCACTTTGGGAGGCCGAGGCGAGCGGATCACCTGAGGTCAGTAGTTTGAGACCAGCCTGACCAACATGGAGAAACCCTGTCTCTATTAAAAAAAAAAAAAATTAAAAAACTTAATTAAAATACAAAATTAGCCAGGCGTGGCTGTGCATGCCTGTAATCCGAGCTACTCGGAAGGCTGACGCATGAGAATCACTTGAACCTGGGAGGTGGAGGTTGTGGTGACCTGAGATCGCACCATTGCACTCCAGCCTCGGAGACAAACGAGATTGTCTCAAAAAAAAAAAAAAAGAAAAACTTATGATTCCATTCCTAGGAGAGTCATCAGATTAAGAGAGATGGAAAGCAGGATGGGGGGCCAGGGGCTGGGAAGGTGGGTGGGGAGTGTTTCAGGAGACGGAGTTTTGGTTTGGGAAGGTGAGAAAGTTCCAGGAATGTGGCCGGACTTGGTGGCTCGGCGTTTTGGGAGACTGAGGCAGGAGGACTGGTTGAGTGCAGGAGTTTGAGACAAGCCTGGGCAACATAGTAAGACCCCTGTCTCTACAAAAAGTTAGAAAATAAGCTGAATGTGGCGACCCATACCTGTGGTCCTGGCCTCTAGGGAGGCTGAGGTAGGAGGATCACTTGAGCCCAGGAGGTTGAGGCTATGGTGAGCCATGATTGCACTACTACAACCTGGGCAACAGAGTGAGACCCTATCTCAAAAAAAAAATTAATAAATAAAGGCCGGTTATACTGGCTCATGCCTGTCATTCCAGCACTTTGAGAGGCTGAGGCAGGAGAGATCACTGGAGGCCAGGAGTTCGAGACCAGCCAGGGCAACATGACGAAACCCTAGAGTAAGACCCTGTCTCTCTTAAAAAAAAAAAAAAAAAAAAGCCAGGCTCAGTGGCTCACACCTGTAATCCCAGCACTTTGGGATGTTGAGGCAGGCGGATCACGAGGTCAGGAGTTCAAGACCAGCCTGACCAACATGGCGAAACCCTGTCTCTACTTAAAGATACAAAAATTAGCTGGGCGTGGTGGCGTGCGCCTGTAATCCCAGCTACTTGGAAGGCTGAGGCAGGAGCAGGAGAATTGCTTGAACCCAGGAGGCGGAGGATGCGGTGAGCCGAGAGTGCGCCATTGTACTCCGGCCTGGGTGATGGAGGGAGACTCCGTCTCAAAAAAAAAAAAAAAAAAAAGGTGGTTGTATAAGCCCAGCCTGCGCTGTTCTGCTTTAGGACTCTGTGCTGAATGAGGCAGTGGTGAGAAAGGTGCACAGCTGTGAGAATGTGCTGGAAGCCGCTCAACTGTGCATTTAAAGTGGTTACAGTGGTGCATTTTCTCTTTTGTGTATTTTTTCTGAGATGGAGTCTTGCCCTATTGCCCGGGCTGGAGTGTGGTGGAGCAATCTCAACTCACTGCAACCTCTGCCTCCCAGGTAAAAGCAATTCTCCTGCCTCAGCCTCCCAAGTAGCTGAGCTTACAAAGGTACCCATCACCACACCTGACTGATTTTTTTGTATTTTTAGTAGAGACGGGGTTTCGCCATGTTGGTCAGGCTGGTCTCGAACTCCTGATCTCAGGTGATTAACTTGCCTGGGCCTCCCAAAGTGTTGGGAGGCCCCTCAGGTCAGCCTGTCTGGTCAGATCTGGAAATTGAGGCCTTGAAAGTGCAGCAGGGCTCCAAACTCTCACTCCCAGCCCTTTTCCTGGAACCAGCAGAATATGAACCCTGCTGGGAAGGGGCAGAGCAAGTGCTCCAGGAGGCCAGGACCCCCGGGGATCCCACTGCTGGGAGCACCTGCCCATACTCTGGCACTTCCTCAGTGGGGTGACCTTGAGACCCGGCCCCGTCTCTGTCCTTCCTCTTGGCATCTGAGAGGGGGCTGGTGCCCGTGGAGTGCTCTGTTGTGGAGGACACCCCAAACAATCCACGTTGGGTGGCAGTGGTGTGCACTAGCTCCAGGGGCTCACACTTCCACCAGACTCCCACTCCACAGCAGGCTGGGCCTGAGTTCCACGGGCAGAGGGTCAGATGGGGGCACCTTCTCCCCACCTCAGGGTGTCCCCCACAAAAATACTCAAGTCCTAACACCCGGTACCAGGGAATAGGACCTTATTTGGAAATAGGGTAAATGTCATTAGTTACGACGCAGATGCAGAGGTAATGAGTTACAGTTACTGACTGACTGTCCTGCTGGAGGAGGGTGGGCCCTCATCCAGTGACAGGTGTCCTTATAAAAAAGACTGTGGGGGCTGCTTACAGCACGGTGGCTCATGCCTGTGATCCCCGCACTCTGGGAGGCCTAGGTGGGTGGATCACCTGAGGTCAGGAGCTCAAGACCAGAGCCTGGCCAATATGGTGAAACCCCATCTCTACTAAAAATACAAAAATTAGCCAGGTGTGGTGGCACGCTCCTGTAATCCCAGCTTACTCTAGAGGCTGAGGCAGGAGAATCCCTTGAACCCAGGAGGTGGAGGTTGTAGTGAGCTGAGGTTGCACAACTGCACTCCAGCCTGGGTGACAGAGCAAGACTATGTCTAGAAAAAAAAAAAGAAAAATGGGGGGAAAGAGGTAAGTTGCAACAAGGAGAAGCAGGACTCGGCCCAGCCCCCAACCCACTGAGGACAGAGGGCTGTTGGCCTAGGGGTGGCATCTGCAGGGGTGGAGGAGGGCATCGGGGCCCTCGCAGTTTCCCCAGGCTGAGTAACGGCAGCACAGGACATAGAACGCCCGTTTTAGGCCCCATGCCGCAGCTTGGATTTAGTTACACGCCGTCTGCAAAATGCGTCCTGGGTTCAAGCACATCCTGGCCGAGCTCCTGCCTCTCTACCATTTCTCCCTCCTCAGGGGACGGCAATTCCATCTGCCTCCCAAGGTGGTGGTGAGGGCAGAAGGAAGGGTGCGGCGGGGCCTGGCACGGTCTGGGCCCCCCCAACTATGAGTCCTGTTTGATCCTAGGGTCTCAGACTTAGTCATCGCCAGGTCACGCTGGGTGGGGCGAGCGCTGCCCGGCGCCTCCAGGTCAGGGTCAGGGCCTGGAGCAGGTGTTGGGTGAAGGCCTGAGCCCACAGCTGCCGTGCCCTTGACCATACACGGGCATGAAGCTGCTGCGGTCACTATTAATAACCATGATGCCTGCGCCCGGGCCCAGGGTGACGGCCGCTATAAAGCCGGGCCTGCCAGCCCCAAGCGGCTCCTTCAGCCCCTGAGAACCTTAACCCCCCTGTTGTGAGGCAAAAAGAAAAGTAAGTACCAAAACCATCTCCCCCGCCCGTTCCTACGGTCAGCCTCGTGCAGAACACGGGCCGCGCTCGGTGGCCGGAAGTCAGACACAGAACAGTGGTCAAACGAGCTCCCCCTCAAAGGACATCTGAAGCACAGATTGGGGTGGTACCTACTTGTCCCAGGCGGTTTGGTGGCCTCCAGGACAGCCCAGGCCCATCCCTTTCTAAGGAGCAGGGAAGAGGGCTGTGGGGGGCGGGGGTGAGGAGGAGGAGGCAGTGGCAGGGACTGAGCTGTTGGGGGCTGGACCTGCTCACTGCTTCTCCTCGTCCGAGAGGGGACAGAGCCGGGGATCCCGCTGCAGGCCAGGCGACCCCAACAATGCTTGTGTCTTTCGATGACGTGGCCACCTCAGTGGCTCCCTCAGTGGGGGAGGGGAATGGCAAGGACGTTAAAGTGGGTGCTCCCTCCCTCCGGCCCTCTCCCCACCACTGTCCCCGGCTGTTCTGGGGTCTCCCGACCCTCTCTGGGGCTTGAGGGTCCCTTTGGGGAGGACTTACAGGCTGGGTCCACAGCCCTGTGTGCACTGACTGCACCCCAAGGCGTCCGTGCTTCCAGAGCCGCCAGACCCCCAGCCCGTCACCCCCTCCCCTACCTTGGAGGAGGCTGGGCTCATCCTCCCTGAAGCTCTGTGGTTTCTCGACCTCACCTCGCTGAATGCTGCAGAGGCTTAAAGGGGGCAGGGAGGAGACAAGGCCATTTCTTAGGAATCCACAGTTCCCCCAGAATGTGCAGGGTGGATCCTGTCTGGCCCCTTCAGCCCGCTTCTCCCCCAGGCCCTGGCTGGGGTCCCAGCTGGCCCCAAGGACACCCCCTTAGGGGCCTGGCAGTGGGGAGTCTGGGACACCCAAACTCAGTGGCCTTGGAGGTGACAGCTTTGGCCTCAGCGGGGCCCTGGGGTGGGGGTGGTGGCGGTGCCAGCGGAGTAACTGCTGATTAAGGGGCCGGCTGAGTGCTACTTGATGTGAGTGGCAGATGCTTGGGTGTGGGGTGCCTGAAATAGAGTTGAGGGGAGGCCGACAGGGAAGCCTCATCCCCCCACCTCCCAGGGCCTCTCTGCTTCCATCAGGGTGTCTCAGTCTCTTATGGCCAGCAGGACTTTTGGGGCAGGACTTTTGGGGACAGGCCTGAGGTCAGAGTCCCAGGGCTAGGCCGTCCCAGGGGAGCGGTCAGAGCAGGACTTCAGGTTCTCTGTGGAAGGGACTGTCTGACCGTGCACACATCCTCCAGAGCCTCCCAGGCAGGGAGGGGGCCAGGTGATTTATCTTGTAATCCTAGCACTTTGGGAGGCCAAGGCGGGAGGATCACTTGAGCCCAGGAGTTCGAGACCAGACTGGGTAACATAGTGAGATCCCGTCTCCACATAAAATTTAAAAATTAGGCTGGGTGCAGTGGCTCACGCCTGTAATTCTAGCACTTTGGGAGGCCAAGGCAGGTGGATCACAAGGTCAGGAGTTCGAGAGCATCCTGGCCAACATAGTGAAACCTGTCTCTACTAAAAATACAAAAATTAACCTGGCATGGTGGCATGTGCCTGTAATCCCAGCTACTCTGGAGGCTGAGGCAGAAGAATCGCTTTAACCAGGGAGGCGGAGGTTGCAGTGAGCTGAGATTGTGCCACTGCACTCCAGCCTGGGTGACAGAGCAGGACTCCATCTCAAAAAAAAAAAAAAAAGCAGGATGTGGTGGCAAACGCCTGTAGCCGCAGCTACTCGGGAGGCTGAAGCAGGAGGATTGCTTGAACTCAAGATGTTGAGGCTGTAGTGAGCCACGTTGGTGCCACTGCGCTCCAGCCTGAGTGACAGAGTGAGACCCTGCCTCAAAAACTCCCCAAAAGTTGCCTTCCCAGTTGGAGAAGCAGGGCTCCATCGGGGTCCTGCCTGCCTGCCTCAGGCCCCGGGAACCCTGATACACCCCTCCCCGGCCCCTCAGAGGGAAAGCCCTCAGAAACTCTGGACCAGGTGCCCCTCTTTGGGCACGAGACTCCCACCGTTACGTGGGAGCTCGCAGGGCCAGCTTCCAATGAGGTCTTCTACCTTCCATAGACCCCGTGGACTCCCTGTCACCCGGGTCCTCCAGGGGTCAAGGAGGGAGGCCCCTAGGCAGGGGACTTTCAACAGAGCCAGGCTCCCCTCAGCCAGGTTGCCCACGCGCTGGGAGTGACTTAGTCCGGAGAGGTGTCAGCCATGGGATGGCACGGGGGCCTGTGTGTGAGGCTTGGTGCCTGTCCTGGAAACTCAGTCCCTTGCTGGGCCCATCATGATGGGTACCTCAAGGGAGCAGGGCAGGATTTTTTTTTTTTTTTTTTTTTTTGAGATGGAGTCTGGCTCTGTCACCCAGGCTGGATTGCAGTGGCACAATCTCAGTTCACTGCAGCCTCCGCCTCCTGAGTTCAAGCGATTCTTCTGCCTCAGCCTCCCAGTAGCTGAGACTACAGGTGTGCACCACCATGCCTGGCTAATTTTTGTATTTTTAGTAGAAATGGGGTTTCACCATGTTTAGTAGGCTGGTCTTGAACTCCTAACTTGAGGTGATCCACCCGCCTCGCCCTCCCAAAGTGCTGCGATTGCAGGCATGAGCCACCATGCCCGGCCTGACAGGATCTTAAACAGAGCACAGTGGACACCAACAGGTAAAAAAAAACAGGACACAGTTTAATACTTAAGCCGCAGCGAGGTTACAGAGGTGTCTTGGGGCTGAGTCCAGGAGCCCGGGGATGCCCAACTGGGAGTAGGGCCTCCACCTTCCCACATACAGAACCCCTCAGAGGGAAACAGTCACACAGTGTCCGGCTGGGACGCCGCAGGCCTGGCCGTTCTGTGGCCACATCCACGTCCTGGTCCCTGGGGCTTGGCTGGGCAAGCCGGGGCCGGGGCTGGGAGCCCCTCCTGGGAGCAGTTCAGCAGCAAGTTCTGAATGTCTTCCAGGACCTCACGGAACAGCTGCTCTCGGGACTTCATGCCGTCCAGGTAGACTGCAATCAGAAAGGCCACCGTCAGGGCCGCCAGGAGGACAGGGACCAGAACACAAGGGAAAGAGTGGACGGCAGGGTTGAGAGGAAGGCAACATGCAGAGCTGGGCTGCTGGAGTCAGGTTCCTGGACCAACGGCAAGAGGGACTGGGGACAAGACTCGGGGAAGAACGTCGGGGTTTCCCTAAGGTCCTGAGTGGGGAGAACTGAAGGGTGTTTAGGATGGTGGCAGGCGCGGTGGCTCACGCCTGTAATCCCAGCACATTGGAAGACTGAGGTGGAGAGATCACCTGAGGCCAGGAGTTCGAGACCAGCCTGGCCAACGTGGCGAAACCCCGCCTCTACTGAAAATACAAAAATTGGGGGCTGGGCATGGTGGCTCACGCCTGTAATCCCAGCACTTTGGGAGGCTGAGGCGGGCGGATCACCTGAGGTCAGGAGTTCGAGACCAGCCTGGCCAACATGGGCAAACCTCGTCTCTACTAAAACTACAAAATTAGCCAGGTGTGGTGGTACGCGCCTGTAATCCCACCTACTTGGTAGGCTGAGGCAGGAGAATGGCTTGAACCCAGGAGGCGGAAGTTGCAGTGAGCCGAGATTGCGTCATTGCACTCCAGCCTGGGCAACAGAGCCAAACTCTGTCTTGGAAAAAAAAGATGGAGAGAGGCTGGGCTCAGGGTCCCCGCCAGGGCGAGGCCTGGTCACGCCGAGGGGCTTACCCACTTCCACACCGTTGGCTTCCATCTCCTGCCTGTACTTCTGGTACATGGGCCACACGTGGCCATCGAAGAGGCCGGGGGGATCGGGGACTGTGTAGTTGCGGGTACTGCAGAGGGAGAGGGCAAGGACGGCTTAGAGCACTGAAGGGTGATGCCAACAGCATACCCCAGGTGGGGGCCTGAAAGCTGTCACAGTCATAGACAGAGCCGATGAGCAAGGGGACCCTCGGTCAGAAGCCCCGGGCCGGAGGCTCCAACTCCTGGCATGTTCACCCGGTGGAGATGCCTGGGGCGGGGGTGGGGTGGGCCGTGCCATCCAGGCCTCAGGCTCTGGGCACCTGGCACAGAGCTCCAGCCAGCTAAGTGCCCGCTGCCTATGGCATTGGGTGGCCTGTGTCCAGTGGCATTTTCTTTTTCTTTTTTTTTTTTTGAGATGGAGTCTTGCTCTGTCGTCCAGACTAGAGTACAATGGCCCGATGTCAGCTCACAGCAACCTCTGCCTCCCGGGTTCAAGCCATTCTCTTGCTTAAATATCCCAAATAGTTGGGATTATAGGAGCCTGCCACCATGCCTAATTTTTATATTTTTAGTAGAGACGGGGTTTCACCATGTTGGCCAGGCTGGTCTTGAACTCCTGACCTCAGGAGATCCGCCTGCCTCAGCCTCCCAAAGTGCTGGGATTACAGGCGGGAGCCACTGCGACCAGCCCCCAGTGGTATTTTCTGGGTTACCGCTGGTCCCACCTGGGAATTCAGGCCAGGGCCCTCGGGAGCACATCACACCCCGGACACCAAGCGCACCTTCTCCTCCACTTGCACTCTTCATACGGGACGGTCAGGAAGTAGCGGCGGCTGTATAAGTCCACCAGGGGCCTGGGCGGTGCAGGGGAGACACGGTCAGCACCCGGGAGCTTTCCTTCAGCTGCGGTCAAAATACCCGACCCCCCAGCCTTGGCTTTCAGAGGGTGGCAAGGACAGGGGGTGGTCTGGGCCAGTGAGTTTAGGAGTCAGGGAGGGAAGTCACATTGGCCAACATCCCTGCAGCAGCCCCCCAGAAAATTGAATCATGCTTCTTCTCCAATGTGGACGGGCACAGAGAGACAGAATGTCTCGTTCAGGGTCACACAGTGAGGCCCGAGGGCCCAGCCTAGGTTAGTGGTCTGTCTGAGGAGGCTGAGGTTCTAGAAGAAAGACTCAGTTTCCCCAAGAAGTATGGCTGTTGGCCCAGACTTTTTTTTTTTTTTTTTTTTGAGATGGAGTCCCGCCCTGTCACCCAGGCTGGAGTGCAGTGGTGTGATCTTGGCTCACTGCTGCAACCACCACTCACTTGATCCAAACGATTCTCCTGGCTCAGCCTCCTGAGTAGCTGGGATTACAGGTGCATGCCACCATGCCCGGCTAATTTTTTTCTATTTTTAGTAGAGATGGGGTTTCACCTTGTTGGTCAGGCTGGTCTCGAACTCCTGACCTCAGGTGATCCACCCGTGTCAGCCTCCCAAAGTGCTGGGATTACAGGTATGAGCCATCTCGCCTGGCCTTCTTTTTGTTTTTAGATAGGGTCTCACTCTATTGCCCAGGCTGGAGTGCAGTGGTGCAATTATAGCTCACTGCAGCATCAGACACCCAGGGCTCAAACCATCCTCCCACCTTAGCCTTCCAGGTAGCAGGGACTGCAGGTGCACACTGCCATGCCCAGGTAATTTTTTTTTTTTGAGACGACAGTCTTACTCTGTCGCCCAGGTTGGAGTGCAGTGGCATGATCTCAGCTCAATGCAACCTCTGCCTTCCAGGTTCAAGCGATTCTCCTGCCTCAGCCTCTCAGGTAGGTGGGACTACAGGTGTGCATCACCACGTCTGGCTAATTTTTGTATTTTTAGAAGAGATGGGGTTTCACCATGTTGCCCAGGTTGGTCTTGAACTCCTGACCTCAGGTGATCCACCTGCCTCAGCGTCCCAAAGTGCTGAACCACTGCACCCAGCTCCCAGACTTGGGTTGATTCTGGCTCTGCCCCCGACTCCTGCCTTCCCACGACGGCTCCACCCCCAAGTCTTCTGTCTGTTAAAACAAAGACGTAGGCCGGGCGCAATGGCTCATGCCTGTAATCCCAGCTCTTGCCATTACAATCCAGCCTGGGCAATAGAGCCAGACTCCATCTCAAAAAAAAAAAAAAAAGAAAGATCGCACCACTGCCCTTCACCCTGGGCAACAAGAGCAAAACTCCGTTTCAAAAAAAAAAAAAAAAAGAGGTGTGGCTAGACCGGCCCAGGGTGGTCCATGCCTGGGGCCTCTAATCCCGTCCCCTCCCGGAAGATGCTCACTTGTAGCTGTAGAGCAGGAAGCCTTCCAGGAGGAGGATGTGGGTGTCTGAGGCCTCTGGCTGGATGCCAACCCCGTGGGCGCGGGCGAACTTCTGCGGGCTGCTCAGCCAGGCCTGCACGGTGTCCAGCATGGCTGCCATGTCCAGGGACTCCAGCACTGGGCACAGAGAGAGCAGGCATTGCAGGAGGGTGGACCCCGGGGACAGAGGGGCTCGGGGGTCACACGGGCGCTGCCATTCTCCTTACCGTCCCACTGTTTGAAGCCATCTTCCCCAACTGCTATTTGGTCTTGGGGCTGAAACAGAGGAGCCTGAACCTGGGGCTCAGCGCCCAGTCCTACCCGACCCCCGTCCTGGGTGATGGAGTCTTAGGGGTTCCCTTGGTGGAGCTGCTGCTAACAGGGTCCGAGGTCCCTGAGGCGTGGGGGATTGGGGCTGGCCCTCAGATTCTCCCCCGATCATCTATCATGTAATTAGCCCAAACCCCCAACCATGCAGCGAGCCAGGCTCAGAGTCCATTTTGCAGATGGGAAAGGTGGGGTGGAGAGGAATAAAAGGTGTTCGCCTAGAAAGCCACAGCCAGCTGCCCTGTTGAGGAATGGTGGTTTTCTCGTCTGTCTAACCTGGTTTCCCATTGTAGGGATGTCCAGTAAGAACGGGCTGGATGCAAAATAGGTGCTCAGGAAATGAGAACGCGACACCCGTCCCTTGCTCTCCTGGCCCAGGTTATCCCAGAGACCCCCCAGAGGTGTCAGGCAGGGAGCAGAGCTGGTGCTCTGCCCACACGGGCACTGGGCAGTGGAGGGTGGGGCTTGCCGGGCCTGGCTGCCCGCCCTCTGTCCCCTCCCGGCTCCATCTCCCTGGGCGAGGGCGGCCACCTTGTAGAAGTCGTCCTGGTGGATCACGCAGCAGTTGGGCAGGGCTCTCAGCAGGCTGTCGGTCAGCGTGGTCTTGCCGCCGTTGGTCACGCTGCGGAGACAGTGTGCGTCTGATGCTGCCCGGCCCCACCCCAGAGAAGGTCAGGGTGCTCAGAACGGGGCCCGAGGTGCAGCCTCGGCTCCCTGGGGCCTGTCCAGGCCTCAGGGTTTCCTGCAAATGAGCTCCCAGGGTTCTTTCTTTTATTTTTGGAGGAGTTTTGCTCTTCTTGCCCAGGCTAGAGTGTAATGGTGTGATCTCAGCTCAACACAGCCTCTGCCTCCCGGTTTTAAGTGATTCTCCTGCCTCAGCCTCTCGAGTAGCTGGGATTACGGGCACTTACCACCACGCTTGGCTAATTTTGTATTTTTAGTAGAGATGGAGTTTCTCCATTTTGGTCAGGGTGGTCTCGAACTCCCTACCTCAGGTGATCCACCTGCCTCGGCCTCACAAAGTACTAGGATTACAGGTGTGAGCCACCGTGCCTGGCCTTTTGTTTTGTTTTTTTTTTTTTTTTTTGAAACAGAGTCTCGCTCTGTCACCCAGGCTAGAGTGCAGTGGCACAATCTTGGCTCACTGCAACCTCCACTTCCCAGGTTCAAGCAATTCTCTTGCCTCAGCCGCCTGAGTAGCTGGGGTTACAGGTGCATACCACTATGCTTGGCTAATTTTTGCATTTTTAGTAGAGATGGGGTTTCACCATTTTGGCCAGGCTGGTCTTGAACTCCTTACTTCATGATCCGCCTGCCTCAGCCTCCCAAAGTGCTGGGATTACAGGTGTGAGCCACCACGCCCGGCCCACCTATCTTTACAGATGAAGAAACTGAGACCCAAGCCTGATTTAGTCCCAGCAGGCCTTTAAAAAATCCATTAAAAAAAGCTCCGGCCATGCACGGTGGCTCATGCCTGCAATCTCAGCACTTTGGGAGGCTGAGGCTGGAAGAGTGCTTGAGCTCAGGAGTTCAGGACAAGCCTGGGCAACATAGTAAGACCCCATGTCTTCAAAAAATTAAAAAGTAGCCAGGTGTGGTGGTGCATGCCTGTAGTCCTAGCTACTCTGGAGGCTGAAATGGGAGGATGGCCTAAGCCTGGGAGTTTGAGGCTGCAGTAAGCTGTGATCACCAAACTGCAGTCCAGCCTGGGTGAGAGTGAAATCCTGTCTTTAAATACAAAAATACATAATATAAACAATTTTAGCCGAGCACAGTGGCTCACTGTGCCTGTAATCCCAGCACCTAGGGAGGCAGGCAGATCACCTGAGGTCAGGAGTTTGAGACCCAACATGGTGAAACCCCGTCTCTAGTAAAAATACAAAGATGAGCTGGGCATGATGGTGGGCGCTTGTTAATCCCAGCTCTTCGGGAGGCTGAGGCAGGAGAATCGCTTGAACCCGGGAGGCGGAGGTTGCAGAGCAAGACTCCATCAAAAGCAACCCCACATTTTTTAAAAAGCACCAAAATGTTAAGTCAAGTGCAAATAGAGAAACAAAAACATTCACTATAGACAAATCAGCAGTTCATTCTAAACGCTGTGAGCGGCAGTCAGCTTAGGGAAGGATACACACTTGCTGGTAAACAAGGGAAAAAAGGAAAATGAAGGCAAAAATAAGCATGCAGTGACCAGGCTTGTCCGGGGCTGGCCGGGGAAAACCAGGCGGATGGTGACCCTACGGCAGAGAGCACGAAGGCTCTCCCATCCCGCGGCTTTCAAACGTCAGGCTGACTCTCAGGGTCTTTCTGGAATCCAACATCTCATTCCCCCAGTGATCGCTCTGGTGGGAATTCAGAGCGTAAAGGTGGCTGTGGGACAAGGGAACCAGCAGCAGCCCTTAAAAAGGACTGATGGGGGGCTGGGCACAGTGGCTCACGCCTGTAATCCCAGCACTTTGGGAGGCCGAGGTGGGTGGATCACGAGGTCAAGAGATTGAGACCATCCTGGTCAACATGGTGAAACCCCGTCTCTACTAAAAATACAAAAAATTAGCTGGGCGTGGTGGTGCGTGCCTGTAATCCCAGCTACTCAGGAGGCTGAGGCAGGAGAATTGCCTGAACCCAGGAGGCGGAGGTTGCGGTGAGCCGAGATCGTGCCATTGCACTCCAGCCTGGGTAACAAGAGCGAAACTCCGTCTCAAAAAAATAAAAAAAAAAAAAAGGACTGATGGAGGCGGGCGGACCACAAGGTTAGGAGTTCAAGACCAGTATGGTCAATATGGTGAAACCCCGTCTCTCCTAAAAATACAAAAATTAGCTGGATGTGGTGGTGGGCACCTGTAATCCCAGGTATTTGGGAGGCTGAGGCAGGAGAATCTCTTGAACTAGGGAGTCAGAGGTTGCAATGAGCTGAGATTGCACTATTGCACTCCAGCCTGGGTGACAGAGCAAGACTTTGTCTCAAAAAAAAAAAAAAGAAGGGGGTGGGGAGAGGGAACTTAGGAAAAAGAGGACCCCGGTATTATATCCAGAAGAAGCAGGTTAGAAAATGCCTGATACTGGTCAGGCCTAGTGGCTCCCGCCTGTAGTCCCAGCACTTTGGGAGGCCGGGACCTCCGGACCTCAAGTGATCCACCTGCCTCGGCCTCCCAAAGTGCTAGGATTCCAGGCCTGAGCCGCTGCACCCGGCCTATTGATTTTTGTTTTTTTATGCTGAGTATAACTGAAGGGTGGTGGGAATCATTTCCATTTAAAAAATAAAAGATTGGGCTAAGCATCCAGCCCCCTCCCCACTGGGGGAACAGAGACCCCGAGGACAAAAAACTCCTCCCGGCCAGGCGCAGTGGCTCACGCCTGTAATCCCAGCACTTTGGGAGGCCGAGGCGGGTGGATCACGAGGTCAAGAGATCGAGACCATCCTGGTCAACATGGTGAAACCCCATCTCTACTAAAAATACAAAAATTAGCTGGGCATGGTGGTGCGTGCCTGTAATCCCAGCTACTCAGGAGGCTGAGGCGGGAGAATTGCCTGAACCCAGGAGGCGGAGGTTGCGATGAGCCGAGATCGCACCATTGCACTCCAGCCTGGGTAACAAGAGCAAAACTCCATCTCAAATAAAACAAAACAAAACAAAACAAAACAAAAAAAAACTCCTCCCTACACTCAGACCTTGGGCGTCAGGAGTTTGAGAACAGCCTGGCTGACATGGTGAAACCCCGTCTCTACTAAACATGCAAAAGTTAGCCAGTCATGCTGGCAGGTGCCTGTAATCCCAGCTACTCGGGAGGCTGAGGCAGGAGAATTGCTTGAACCCGGGAGGCGGAGGTTGCAGTGAGCCGAGATGGCGCCATTGCACTCCAGCCTGGGTGACAGAGCGAGACTCCTCTCAAACAACAACAACAACCCCCCTCAAAAAACAAAAATAGGAAATTCAAGAGGGAGGCAGGCCAGCATTAGACCAAGCTCCCGTCCCTTCTGAGGCCGGGGTGTCAGCCCCACAAAGCCAGCCCTGCTAGTTACAGAGAGTTTAAATCTCCTCTTGCCTGAGGTCGTTTGAGAGTGGCTTCAAAGGCACAGTCATGTGGAATGACATTTTGGGGACTTCACCCCACCTGCCCACGTGTCAGTCCCCAATTTAGCCACGACAGCCGGGAGGCGGGAGGAGGGTTCACCGGAGCTTTAATTCCTTATCCCTATGGATTTTTTTTGGGGGGGGATGCAGTCCTGCTCTGTCGCCGAGGCGGGAGTGCCCGATCTCGGTTCACTGCAGCCTCCACCTCCCCGATGCAAGCAGTTTTCCCACCTCAGCCTCCCCAGTAGCTGGGATTACAGGCATGCACCACTGTGCCAGGCTCATTTTTGTATTTTTAGTAGAGACAGGGTTTCACCCTTTTGGCCAGGCTGGTCTCAAACTTGTGACCTAAAGTGCCGGGATTCCAGGCCTGAGCCACGGCACCCAGCCTATTGATTTTGTTTTTTTATGCTGAGTAAAATTGGAGGATGGCGGGAATCATTTCCATTTAAAAAATGAAAGATTGGGCTAAGCATCCAGCCACCTCCCCAGAGTGGGCACGGAGACCCCCCAGGACAAAAAATCCTCCCTACACTCAGACCTTGGGCGGTGGGCTGGCGACCTCAGGCGCCGGGCATCCCTCCATTCATTCCTGGGCCTCCCTGCACCGGCGCTTACCCTCCGATGCCCACGATGAGCTTCATGCTGGTGCAGAGGGGCGGCGGGGACGACTTCAAGGCAGCCTGGGCTGGGTGCGACCAGGCAGTGCGCTCCGGAGCACGTCCCGGCTTCATTGAGAAAACCTGGCACCTTTATAGGTCTCGGCAGCCTGGAGGCCGCCACGGGGGAGGCGGCCCGTGGCGGCGGGGGGGGGGGGGCTCGGGCAGGGGAGGGGTTGTGGGGAGGAGGCTTCGGCACCTGTTCCCGCCCGCCAAATGGAAAGAGCTCTAGGCTGCCTTTTGCCTAAATTAGTCAGGAGCGGGCCGGGCAGAGGGCTGCCTCGTCCCTCCTCCCTCCCCCCACCTCCCTGCTCTTCCACTCCCTCTCTCCTCCCCTTCTTCCTCCCTTCTCCCTCTTCTCCAGCCCCACCCCCTGCCTTCCTCCTGGCCAGAGAGCTCAGGTCAGCAGCCCCACACTTTCTCCTCCCTAAAAATATCCCACTCCCTGTGTCCTCTGGCCTGACCCTGACATTAAGATTGGTTCTCGCAATGTCAAGGAAGAGAACTCAGCCACCCCGCTCCCACAGCAGACCTAGAGGCCGGGCCCTCCGGGAGCTTCCTTTTCCGAGGAGGTCAAGGCCAAGGTGGGCTTAAGATCCTTAGCAGTGAATCACAAGATAGCCTTGCCCTGGTGACTGACCGGAGCCCCGCCACAAGATCTCAGCGTGACAGCAGGAGCCATTCATGGTGTGGCTGGAGTCACTTGACTGGGTGGGGGGGCCAAGGGGAGGAATGACGGGCTGTTGCTCCTCCCTTGTACTGGTAAGTGGAACAAGTATTCTTTTATTACATTTTTATTTTATTTTATTTTAATATGAGACAGAGTTTTACCCTTTCACTCAGCCTGGTGTGCAATGGCACCATCTCGGCTCACTGCAACCTCCACCTCCCGGGTTCAAGCGATTCTCCTGCCTCAGCCTCCTGAGTACCTGGGATTATGGGAGTGCTCCACCACACCCAGCTAATTTTTGTGTTTTTAGTATAGACCAGGTTTCACCATGTTGGCCAGGCTGGTGTCAAACTCTTTACCTCAGGTGATCTGCCTGCCTTGACCTCCCAAAGTCCAAAGTGCTGGGATTACAGCACTTTGTAAACCACCAAGCCTGGCCTACATTTTTTTTTTTTTTTTTTTTTTTGAGACAGAATCTTGCTCTGGGGTTGTTGCCAGGCTGGAATGCAATGGTGTGATCTCAGCTTACTGCAACCTCCACCTCCCGGGTTCAAGCAATTGTCCTGCCTCAGCCTCCTGAGTAGCTGGGACTGCAGGCATCTGCCACTACGCCTGGCTAACTTTAGTATTTTTAGTAGAGATGGGGTTTCACCATGTTAGGCTAGTTTTGAACTCCTGACCTCAGGTGATCCGCCTGCCTTGGCCTCCCAAAGTGCTTGGAATACAGACGTGAGCCACCATGCCTGGCCTACATTTTTAAATTTTTTGAGACGGGGTCTTGCTCTGTGGCCGAGGCTGGAGCATGGTGGCGCGATCACGGCTCACTGTGGCCTCAACCTCTCAGACTCGAGCGATCTTTCTGCTTCAGCCTCCCAAGTAGCTGAGACTACAGGTCCGCATCACCACGCCTCACTTTTTAATTTCTTGGAGAGATGGGGTCTTGCTATGTTGCCCAGGTTGGTCTCGAACTCCTGGCCTCAAGTGATAATTCCCCTGCCTCGACCTCCCTAAGTGCTGAGATTACAGGCATGTGGTGCCTTTCCCAGCCAGAAAATATTTTTTCTGATGCTTTTTTTTTTCCAGATGGAGTTTTGCTCTTGTTGCCTAGGCTGGAGTGCAATGGCGTGATCTCGGCTCACTGAAACCTCCGCCTCCTGGGTTCAAGAGCAGTTGTCCAGCCTCAGCCTCCTGAATGGCTGGGACTACAGGCATGCGCCACCATGCCCAGCTAATTTTTGTATTTCTAGTAGAAACGGGGTTTCACCATGTTGGTCAGCATGGTCTCGATCTCTTGACCTTGTAATCTGCCTGCCTTGGCCTCCCAAAGTGCTGGGATTACATGGGTGAGCCACCAAGCCTGGCCCTAATTTTTAAGAGATGAGGTCTTGTTACATTGCCTAGGCTGGTCTCGAACCGCTGGCCTCAAGTGATCTTTCCTCCTTGGCATCCCCAAGTGCTGGGATTACAGGCTTAAGCCACCACACCTGGCCAATGATGTACTTTGTGAGTCCTCTTTACAGAACTGTGAGCCTGGCCTTTACAAGCTCTTGCAAAATGGACTGGAAATCTTGGGATCTTCATGAGAAAAGCTCAGAAAAGCAGTCAGCCACAGGGTCTGTGGATGTGTGGCGGGGTGGCCGTGTCTGTGGCCTGAGCTCCTCCCGGCGCTCAAGCAGGCACCCCGCAGAGCCCGACCCCTGGGCTTCACCTCTGACCCAGTTTCGGTGGCAAGAATTTCCTGGGAGCCTCTTGGTGGGGCACGTGGCCCAGGACCTCAGGTGACGTGACTTGCTCAGATAAAGGCCCTGGCAGGGCACCTCTGGGAGGGCTCCCTGTGCCAGTCCACCCGGGTGGGAAGGACAGGGAGGAGGTACAGGGGTTACAAATGCCTGCCAGACCCCAAGCAGTCTCAGGTCCCAGGGTGTTAATTAGCGACCTCATTGCTATACGGTTCGTGATCCCGTTTGCATAAAATGTCCAGGACTCGCCAATCCACAGGGGCAGGAAGGGGAGGCCTGGGTACCAGGGGCTGGGGTGCATGGGTGGGGATGATTGTTGCTGCTGGTGATGGATTTACTTTTGGGGTAATGGAATGTTCTGGAATTTGATTGATAGAGGTGGTCTTTGCAAAACATTGTGAAGAATGTACTCTTAAAAATGGTGAATTTTGGCTGGATATGGTGGTCATGCCTGTAATCCCAGCACTGTGGGAGGCCAAGGCGGGCAGATCATGAGGTCAAGAGATCGAGACCATCCTGGTCAACATGGTGAAACCCAATCTCTACTAAAAATACAAATATTTTAGCTGGGTGTGGTGGTGCATGCCTGTAGTCACAGCTACTCAGGAGGCTGAGGCAGGAGAATCGCTTGAACCTGGGAGGGTGGAGGTTGCGGTGAGCCTAGATCGCGCCATTGCACTCCAGCCTAGGCAACAAGAGTGAAACTCCGTCTCAAAAGAAAGAAAAGAAAAAAGGTTAATTTTAGCTGGGTGCAGTGGCTCACGCCTGTAATCCCAGCACATTGGGAGGCCGAGGCAGGCAGATCACCTGAGGTCAGGAGTTTTGAGACCAGCCTGACAAACATGGAGAAACCCTGACTCTCCTAAAAAATGTAAAATTAGCCGGGTGTGGTGGCGCACGCCTGTGATCCCACATAACTAGGGAAGCTGAGGCAGGCGACTCACTTGAACCCGGGAGCCAGAGGTTTCGATGAGCAGAGATCATGCCATTGCACTGGGCAACTTCATCTCAGAAAAAAAAAAAAAAAAGATTAATTTTGTGTTAAGTGACTTTCATCTTGATTTAATAAAAAAGTGTTTGTTGGCAGTGGCTCCCAACTGTAATGCTAGCTGTTTAGGAGGCCAAGGTGGGAGGATCAGTTGAGGCCAGGAGTTCAAGACCAGTCTGGGCAATGTTGTGAGAACTTTGCCTCCTTGCCCACAACCATTTCTACAAAAAATAATAAAAAAAAAAAAATAGCTGGGTGTGGTGGTGTGCTTCTATAGTTCCACCTACTTGGGAGGCTGAGGCAGGAGGATCTCTTTTTTTTTTTTTTTTTTTCCAGTTTAACCAATATTTATTAATCATCTACTAGGTATCAGGAACTGTGCTCTGAACATTGAAGGCAATTTTTAAATTACATTTTCACTGATGTGTAATTTAGATACAATAAGATGCATAGATCCTAAGTGTACAGTTTGATGAGTTTTTTAAAATTTTACTTCAGGTGTATGCTATATCCGGCGCTTCTCCCCACGTTATTCCTCCGCACCCTCCCCGCCCGGCAGGAGGATCTCTTACGCCCAGGAGGTTGAGGCTGCAGTGAGCTGTGATTGCATGACTGCGCTCCAGCCTGGGCCACAGAGGAAAACCCTGATTTTTTAAAAAACAAAGAAGGGCTGGGCACAATAGCTCACACCTGTGATCCCAGCACTTCGGGAAGCCAAAGCAGGAGGATCACTTGAGGTGAGGAGTTCGAGACCAGCCTGACGAACACGGTGAAACCCCATCTCTACTTAACACAAAACTTAGCCAGATGTGGTGGCAGACATCTGCAATTCCAGCCTGCTCGGGACGCCAAGGCAGGAGAACCGCTTGAACCCAGGAGGCAGAGGTTGCAGTGAGCCGAGATTGTGCCACTGCACTCCAGCCTGGGCAACAGAGACTCCGTCTCAAAAACAAAAAACAAACAAAAACTTAATAAAAAGAAAGTGACCAGGTGACGAAGCCCTTAATTTAGTCCTGGGTTTTTCTGAAACACTGATGGCAGCTGATCTGACCCCTGGGCCCTCTCCGGCTGCCCAGCTCTGCCTGCCCCAGGCCTTGTCCCCATGGGTTGTTCTGCTGGGGACACCCCTCCTTCCGCTGGCCTGGCTGATGGCTGCTTGTATGTTGCTTGTCTGATCATAAAAGTCCCTTCCTCCTGGTCCCATCAAGGCCCCAGGTCTCTGGGTTGAGCCCCTCCACTTGGGCTGGGAGTGGCGTGAGGGACTAAACCCCCAGTGCCCCTAAATGAAGGAGTGAATGAGTGAGGTTTTCTCTTCTTTTTTTTTCTTTTGGAGACAGAGTCTCCCTCTTTTGCCCAGGCTGGAGTGCAGTGGCACAATCTCGCTGCAACCTCCGCCCCACTGGGTTCCAGCAGTTCTCCTGCCTCAGCCCCCCCGAGTGGCTGGGATTACAGGTGTGCACCACCATGCCTGGCTAATTTCAGTATTTTTAGTGGAGACAGGGTTCCGCCATGTTGGCCAGGCTGGTCTCAAACTCCTGACCTCAAGTGATCCATTCGCCTTCACCTCCCAAAGTGCTGGGATTGCAGGCGTGAGCCACCGCGCCCGGCCTGCCACTAGAATTGAAAAAAGAGCAAACCTCCCTTCTCGGTGATAGTTTATTTATTCCACATAAAAATTCCCCCAAAGCTCATGGAGATGATGTCTTCCCATCACGACAGTCATCAATCCTAATCTCACTTCTGTTCTGAAAAACCACAAAACTCATCGTTGGAGGGATGGGCGTGCTGACCGGGCTTTGGGGGAGGGTTTATGATGCATCCCATGTGTCACCAGAGGGAAATCCAACGTCCTTTTATGAGGAGGGTCAGGGTCCGTTGCATTTTGGCCAAAACCACGGCCCCCACCCTGATACAAATCCATCGCCAAGCTGATCTGTGAATGGTGCGGGTTGCCGCCCAGCTGGGAGCGGCGGCCCAGGTGTTCGAGCCTCATCACACCTGCCAACAGGTGGCCTCGCCGGGGGGCCTCTTTTGCTCTGGAGGGTCCGCTGGGGGCTGAGTTTGGGTCTTCAGTTTCTCCTGCCTGTTTCCTGTGACTGCTGGTGATCCAAAGGGGTGGGTGGGCCACGGCCTAATGGGCGGTACCCCCGGAGTTTCTGGTGGCGGCAGAGTGTTCAGCCGGCGGGCGCCCTCCGGGTCAGCTGGGCCTCCTTTGTCACTTGGCTGCTGCTGTAGACACTGGATGATTAGTTTTCTGATCAGGTGGAACGAGTCCCTTCCTGTCCCTGTCTCCTGCCTGTGACTTGGAAGAGGCCTCAGTCTTCTATGAAGATGGAGGCCCGGGAGTCCTAGTCACTGCTGGGGGAGAAGGGTTCATGCTGAAGTCACATGCCTTTGGTCACCGGGGACAAATCGTGGCAGCTGGGCCTGGCTGGCATCGATCTGCTGGAGCCTCTCCCCTCAGGGCAGTCTGACAGTCAGGCTTCTGTCACCATCTTTTGTTTGTTGTTTGGAGTCGGAGTCTTGCCCTGTCGCCCAGGCTGGAGTGCAGTGGTACAATCTCTGCTCACTGCAACCTCCACCTCCTGCGTTCAAGCGATTCTCCTGCCTCAGCCTCCCGAGTAGCTGGGATTACAGGCGCGCGCCACCACAGCTGGCTAATTTTTGTATTTTTAGTAGAGACGGGGTTTTGCCATGTTGGCCAGGCTGGTCTCGAACTCCTGACCTGAGATGATCCACCTGCCTCAGCCTCCCACAGTGCTGGGATGACAGGCGTGAGCCACCGTGCTGCTGAGACTTGACATTTGGGAAACACAAATGATAAAACCCTGCCACGTCCCTAAATGTCCCAGCCTCCCCAGGGCAATGCTGAGACCCAGAGATGTCCCGTCACAGCCAGTGGCTTCACGGCAAGCTGCAGGCCTACGGCCGCTCAGAAACCCTGCCTTGCTCTCGACAGGAGCTGCTGCATAGGACCCTGTCCCACGGGACAAATCTTTCTGCATCTCTGCCCCTCAGCACTAAATGCCACCAGGTCCCTCCCATCCATCACTGGAATAACCGAAAATGCACTTCTTTGCTGTCCCAGGTCAAGATGCACTGGACGCTTTCACTGAGGCTCAGTTCACTGTGGGTCCGGCTGGCCCAGCCTGGACTCTCAGGCAGGAAGGAGGGCCTGGAGAATGTGCCCTTCTACTCGACGTCTGCTCAGATTGATAGACACGAAGACATCTAGGATTAGAAGGAACCGCGTCAGCAACTCTGCAAACACCGTCCAGCCTTTTCTTTTCTTTTTTTTGGGGGGACAGAGTTTCGCTCTTGTCACCCAGGCTGGTGTGTAGTGGCGTGACTTTGACTCACTGAAACCTCTGCCTCCCAGGTTCAAGCGATTCTCCTGCCTCAGCCTCCCAAGTAGCTGGGATTACAGGCGCGCACCCCCAAACCTGGCTAATTTTTGTATTTTTAGTAGAGACAGGGTTTCACCATGTTGACCACGCTGGTCTCGAACTCCTGACCTCAGGTGATCCACTCACCTCAGCCTCCCAGATTGCTGGGATTATAGGTGTGAGCCACCGCACCCGGCCTATTTTTGTTTTGTTTTGTTTTGAGACAGAGTCTTGCTCTGTCATCCAGGCTGGAGTGCGATGGCATGATCTTGGCTCACTGCAACCTCCACCTCTCAGGTTTAAGTGAGTCTTGTGTCTCAATCTCCCAAGTAGTTGAGATCACAGGCACTTGCCCCCACGGCCGGCTAATTTTTGTATTTTTAGTAGAGATGAGGTTTCACCATGTTGGCCAGGGTGGTCTCGAACTCTTGACCTCAGGTGATCTGCCTGCCTCGGCCACCCAAAGTGCTGGGATTACAGGCGTGAGCCACCACTCCCAGCCAGCCTTTTCTTGAATGCCTCCAGAGACAGGGAGCTCGCTGCTTCTGGAGTCCATCTAACCGGTGACGGGCGTTTGGACCGCATTAGGAAAGTCTTGTCTTTTTTTTTTTCTAAGGGAAATTTGCCTCCTGAACAAGAACCCGCTGGTCCAAGCTTTGCATGCAAGAGGCTACAGCCAGCACGCTGGATTTATCTTCCCGAGTGACTTCTGAAACACTCCAACGTCCGACCCCCTGTATCTTCCTTTTGCTAGGTCTGCCTGTTTCAGAGCTGGCTTCTGAGCCTCTTCTGTTCCAACCCGGAACAGCGTTGGTACATACCAGCCCGATGCTGGGTCGGGGAAGCAGCGAGGTCAGCATCTCTCTCTCTCTCTCTCTTTTTTTTTTTGAGACAGAGTCTTGTTCTTGTGGCCCAGGCTGGAATGCCACGGCACTATATCAGCTCACTGCAACCTCCACCTCCCGGGTTCAACCGATGCTCCTGCCTCAGCCTCCCGAGTAGCTGGGATTACAGGAGCCTGCCACCACGCCCTGCTAATTTTTGTATATTTAGTAGATACAGGGTTTTGCCATGTTGGCCAGGCTGGTCTTGAACTCCTGACCTCGTGATCCACCCGTCTCGGCCTCCCACAGTGCTGGGAATACAAGCGTGAGCCACCGCACCCGGCCAAGGTCAGCATTTCTCATTCATTGGTGGGACGTATTGACTGGGTTTGCCCTGTGGCTTGGCGTCTGAATTCAAGGAGCTTGAGAATGGTCTAGATTATTGGGGCGTCATTTTGCAATCGCAGGACAAGGACGGTTGGCAGCGGCCCTTCTTGTGGATGGGCTCTGGGCTTCTCAAAGAACTGGGTGTCATTTTGAGCGAGGAGGACGTGGGTTAAATGAAAAACCACTGATGTGAATTGGACATAAGGTCGGAGGCCAGGAGGTACCCCAGGACATGACCCTCCTATGGGGTTTGAGTTACCAGGTCCAGGGCCACGTTCTGGGGGGAAAGGCACAGGAAAGGACGCAGACCCAGCCGGGGTGGCGGTGGGTGTCTGTGGCTCCAACCTGGAGCAGGTGACAAGCAAGAGAAGGGTCTTGAATCTTGTATCCAGCTCTGACCACAGGGGCTGGGAGCAGGAGCCGGGCCACCGAGGCCTCGCGGCCACCCCCTGCACTTCTTGCTCTCCTTGGCCGCGAGTTCATGCGTGTGGAAAGGTGTGGCGCTCAGAGATGGGCCCTTTTCTGGAACGCACAAATACTGCATCATTTAAAAAAAAAAATACAATGTTTTCAAGCAGCGAAAAAGGACGCTGGGTTTCAGAGATGAATGGAGGGGCTGGCACCCTTGGAAGACTGGGACTCAGGAGGAGGCAGGATGAGATCGGGGGCCAGTGGGCGTCTGACAGAGGTTTCCTGGCGTCTGGAATCTTCTTCCACGTCCTTCGTTATGCTCACGTCACCTCAGGACATGCTAGGGAGGGAGACACACAGGCCAAGTTATTACTGTTAATGTTAAAAGTGCAAAATGCTCTTCCACACGTGTGGAAGCTGAATGATCCCACCCAGTGTGGGTGAGTTCTCAGCAGCAAGAGCGGCACTTACCCCTCAGGACTAGGCTCTTGCCACCCACTTTCTAAGTGTGGCTCTGAGGGTCTCCTTCCTGGTGACCCAGCAGAACAGGCCTGGAGACTGGTACCCTCAGTCAGCCCAGAGGGAGGCTTCAACCCATCCATTCACTCACCCTTCCATCCAACGACACATCTATCCACCCACCCATCCACCCACCCACTCACCCAGCCATCCAACCCACCCATCCGTCTGTCATCCATCCATTCATCCACTCACCTACCCACTCATCCATCCATCCATCTACTTACCCATTTACCCCACCATTTATCCAACCAAGCATTCATCTACCCATTCGCCCATCCATGTTTCCATCCCTCCACCCATCCATTCATCCACCCATCCACCCATCCATTCATCCACCCATCCATCCATCCATCCATCCCATTATCCATCTATCTTCCCATCCATCTACTCATCCATCCATCCATCCCATCATCCATCTATCCTCCCATCCATCCACTCACTCATCTATCCATCCACCCATCCACTCATCATCCATCCATCCTTCCATCCATTTATCCATCTGTCCATCCATCCATCCTTCCATCCATCCATCCACCTATCCACTCATCCATTCACCTATTGCTCCTTACAATTCCTTCTTTGTGTTTTTAGTCTTTTAAGACATGCCTTTTGTATCTTCTCCACCCAGGCGTCTCCAGGCAGGATCCAGTTCTGCCGTTTGTTGTCTGTGCTGTCTTTTGCTCGTGGTGGATGATTTCCTTGTGTTTCCTGTCTGTGTGTGTGAACTCATCTCCAGATGGGTTCACAGAGCATGGGTGGAGGTGGTCTTTTCAGAAATACATTGAAAACTTCCTTTTTCTCAGTGCCCCTGAAGCAGCACTGGTCTATGACCGTTTTTGATGTCTATTTCTTAGCTTGGAGCTTCCTGGGTCACATGGGTAGTAAGGCACGTGGCCAGGCCATGTCATAGATTTGTATAAGACTGTGTGGTTGCTGGGCGCGGTGGCTCACGCCTGTAATCCCAGCACTTTGGGAAGCCGAGGCAGGTGGATCACGAGGTCAACAGATCGAGACTATCCTGGTCAACATGGTGAAACCCCGTCTCTACTAAAAGTACAAAAAATTAGCTGGGCATGGTGGCGCGTGCCTGTAATCACAGCTACTCAGGAGGCTGAGGCAGGGGAATTGCCTGAACCCAGGAGGCAGAGGTTGCGGTGAGCCGAGATGGTGCCATTGCACTCCAGCCTGGGTAACAAGAGCGAAACTCGGTCTCAAAAAAAAAAAAAAAAAAAGACTGTGTGGTCAAGGATAGATCCCACACATTCTAAAGAAAAGTCTGGCCCTTGCCTGGCTCCTGGGAGTAACCTCGAAAGTCTTTGAGAGTCCAGCCGGGACTGTCTTTGTTTACCTGGGGGCCTTGGGTCAGGCCAGGTAGTCTATGCTGACTGATGCAGTTGGGCTGTGTCCCCACCCAAATCTCATCTTGGATTGTAGTTCCCGTAATACCTACGTGTTGTGGGAGGGACCCAGTGGGAGGTGACTAAGTCATGGGGGCGGTTTTTGAAATGGAGTCTCATTCTGTTGCCAGGCTGGAGTGCACTGGCACGATCTCGGCTCACTGCAACTTCTGCCTCCCGGGTTCAAGTGATTCTCCTGCCTCAGCCTCCCAAGTAGCTGGGACTCCAGGCGCCCGCCACCAAGCCCAGCTAATTTTTTGTATTTTTAGTAGAGACGGGGTTTCACCGTGTTAGCCAGGATAGTCTCGATCTCCTGACCTCGTGATTCACCCGCCTCGGCCTCCCAAAGTGCTGGGATGACAGGTGTGAGCCATCGCGCCCGGCCAAGATCTGATGGTTTTATAAGGGTCTTTTCCTCCTTTGTTCAGCGCTTCTCTCTCCTGCCGCCCTGTGAAGAGGTGCCTTGTGCCATGATTGTGAGTTTCCTGGGGCCTCCCAGCCATGCAGAACTGTGAGTCAATGAAACCTTTTCTCTATAAATTACCCAGTCTCGGGTTTTTCTTCATAGCAGCATGATAACGGATTAATATACTCACAATGTGACTTAGGGTGGGACTCGGGCCACGTGGGACCAGCTCGATCTGTGGAGGGGCGGGAGGCTAAGAGCGGCCATGAAGGCGGTCAGCCAGCTGTATGCAGTTGACTCTCAATGAACACCCTAGCCACTACGGCATGGGTGAGCTTCTCTAACCAGCAGCACTTTGTGTGTTTGGCCACACAGCCCTGCTGGGAGAAATAAAGGCTGTCCACACAGTCCCACTGGGAGAGGACACTTGGAAGCTTCCGCCCGGTCTCTCCTGGATCCTGCTCTATGCACCCCTTCCTCTTGTTGATTTTTTTTTTCTGAGACAGAGTCTCGCTCCGTCGCCAGGCATCAGGCTGGAGTACAATGGCGCAGTCTGGGCTCACTGCAATCTCCGTCTCCTGGGTTCAAGCGATTCTTCTGCCTCAGCCTCCTGAGTAGCTGGGACTACAGGCACACGCCACCACGCCCAGCTACTGTGTTTTTTTAGTAGAGACGGGGTTTCACCACGTTGGCCAGGATGGTCTCGATCTGTTGGCTTCGCGATCCGCCTGCCTTGGCCTCCCAAAGTGCTGGGATTACAGGTGTGAGCCACCGCGCCCGGCCTGTTTTTTTTTTTTTTTTTTTTTTTTTTTTAACAGAGTCTTGCTCTGTTGCCCAGGCTGGAGTGCAGTGGCATGATCTCAGCTTACTGCAACCTCTACTTCCCAGGTTCAAGCGATTCTTGTGCCTCAGCCTCCTGAGTAACTGGGATTACAGGTGTGCACGCCACCACACCCAGCTAGTTTTTTAAGTATTTTTATTTTATTTTTTCTTTTATTATTATCATTTTTTAGAGACAGAGTCTCACTCTGTCACCCAGGCTGGAGTGTAATGGTGCAATGTCAGCTCACTGCAACCTCCGCCTCCCAGGTTCAAGCAGTTTTCCTGCTTCAGCCTCTTGAGTAGCTGGGACTGCAGATGTGCGCCATCACGCCCAGCTAATTTTGTATTTTTGGTAGAGATGGAGTTTCACCATGTTGGCCAGGCCGGCCTTGAAATCCTGACCTCAAGTGATCCCCCGGCCTCAGCCTCCCAAAGTGCTGGGATTACAGGCATGAGCCACCACGCCCAGCCTTTTCCTGATTTTTACCTGTACCCTTCCACTGTAATAAACCATTTCCCTGTGATAAACCCTAAGCTAGAAGGCTCTGTGAGTCCATCTAGCAAACCGTCGCACCCGAGGGTACCCTTGGAAACAACACACAGGGAGGCTTTTCTTTCCTGTTTTTTTTTCTCTTTTTTGAGACAAAGTCTAGCTCTATTGCCCAGGCTGTGGAGTGTGGGAGTGTGGAGTGCAGTGGTGTGACCTTGGCTCACCTGGCTAACATATATATATATATATAAATTTGAGACCGAGTTTTGCTCTTTTCGCCCAGGCTGGAGTGTAGTGGCACAATCTCAGCTCACTGCAACCTCCGCCTCCCAAGTTCAAGCAATTCTCCTGCCTCAGCCTCCCGAGTAGCTGGGACTACAGGAGCCCACCACCACGCCTGGCTAATTTTATTTTTGTGGTTTTTTGAGGGGGTAGAGACAGGGTTTCACCATGTTGGCCAGGCTGGTCTCAAACTCGTGACCTCAGGTGATCCACCCACCTGAGCTCCCAAAGTGCTGGGATTACAGGTGTGAGCCACCGCACCCAGTGTAATTTTTGTATTTTTTTGTAGGGACGGGGTCTTGCCACGTTGCCCAGGCTGGTCTTAAACCCCTGACCTCAAGTGATCTGCCTGCCTTGGCCTCCCAAAATGCTGGGATTACAGGCCACCGTGCCTGGCCACAGGGTGGCTTTTCCTGGCATTCACAACCAAGTGGAGGATCTGAGGCGGATTGTGGACAATCCACCCTTCCGTGGCGTCGCCTCCTGGGCTCCAGGGAGCCTGGCTCTGTGCGGGTTTTTCCTTTAGGGGCGCTCTACTGCATAGCTCTGGGGCATCATTTGTGTCCTGGTCTATGTCATGGCGCCTCCTGGAGTTGTGCAGGGATGGCCTGACTGGTTAAGGGAACCACACCTCCCTGCCTCCCCTGTGCCGTATCCCCCACTCCCAATAAGTCATGGGCCAGTTTTCCTGGGGTCAGGCTGTCTGCCTGCTTTGTATTCGCTGGCAGCTGATTCGATTTTCCGTCCCTCTAGAGAACCCCAACTGATACAGGCTCCGTGTAGGAGATCCTGAAAACGGCACCAAGACCCCCCTGCCCCACACCCACCTTGTTTCCTGATCTTCTTCTGTGACTGGAGCAGACCTGTGGAGGACAGATGGAGACGGGGCATTATTTGCCTATTTTGGGGAGCCTGGAAATTTTCCTTTTTTTTTCTTTAACTTATGATTATTTTTAAGATACAGGGTCCATTAAATGACAGTTTCCAGGAAAAGAAATTTAAAAATAAAAAATAGAGAGTAATAATAAGATACAGGGTCTTGGAGGACGGTGGCTCACGCCCATTATCCCAGCACTTTGGGAGGCTGATGCGGGCGGATCACCTGAGGTCAAGAGTTTGAGACCATCCTGGCCAACATGGTGAAACCGCATCTCTACTAAAAATACAAAAATTAGTCAGGCGTCGTGGTGGGTGCCTGTAATCCCAGCTACTTGGGAGGCTGAGGCAGGAGAATCGCTTGAACCTGGGAGGTGAAGGTTGCAGTGAGCGGGATCGCGCCATTACACTCCAGTCCCTGGGTGACAAGAGTGAAACTGTCTCAAAATAAGTAAATAAATAAATAAAAGATACAGGGTTTGTTATGTTGTCCAGGCTGGAGTGCTGTGGTGGGATGGTGGCTCACTGCAGCTTCCAACTCCAGGGCTCAAGTGAGCCTCCCATCTCAGCCTCCCAAGTAGCTGGGACTCCAGGTACACACCATTATGCCTGGCTAATTTTTAAATTGTTTGTATCTCACTATGTTGCCCAAGCTGGTCTCGAACTCCTGGCCTCAAATGGTCTTCCTGCTTTGGCCTCCCAGAGTGCTGGGATTATAGGCGTGAACCACAGCACCCATTCTTGGGCATTTTCTGCTTGTTGGTGGAGGCTGTAAGCCCTATGAGGACCAGCACGGCTGTCTCGGGTAGAAAACAGGTCAGCGTGCATCTGCTGTGTAACAAATGAGCCTGAACAGACCGTTTTGAGGAACTTGGCCAAAGTCTTTCACTAACACAAAATGAAACCAATCATATTGCTGAGGGTCTGCTGGACTTGGGGAGTCTGAATCTACCTGCTGGGACTGGGACACAGGTCACCTTTCATCATTATGATAACATTGAGATTACGATAATGTGAGAACATCATGATAAGTTTTTTTTTTTTGAGGCAGGGTCTTGCTCTGTTGCCAGGCTGGAGTGCAATCATAGCTCGCGGCAGCCTTGACCTCCTGGTCTCCAGCCATCCGCTTGCCTCACCCTTCTGAGTAGCTGGGACCACAGGTGTACATCACCATACCTGGATAATTTTTTTTTTTTGAGACGGAGTCTCGCTCTTTTGCCAGGCTGGAATGCAGTGGCGCGATCTCGGCTCACTGAAACCTCCACCTCCCGGGTTCAAGCAATTCTCCTGCCTCAGCCTCCCAAGTAGCTGGGATTACAGGCGTGCACCACCACACCCGGCTAGTGTTGTATTTTTAGTAGAGATGGAGTTCTCCATGTTGGTCAGGCTGGTCTCAAACTCCTGACCTCAGTGATCTGCCTGCCTTGGCCTCCCAAAGTGTTGAGATTAAAGGTGTGAGCCACCATACCTGGCCAATTTTGTATTTTTAGTAGAGCCAGCGTTTCACCATATTGGCCAGGATGGTCTCCATCTCTTGACCTCGTGATCCACCCGCCTCAGTCTCCCAAAGTGCTGAGATTACAGGCGTGAGCCACCGTGCCCGGTCCATACCTGGATAATTTTTATTTTTATGTTATTTATTTATTTATTTGAGATGGAGTCTCACTTCTTTGTCATGGAGTGCGGTGGTGTGACCTCGGCTCACTGCAACATCTGCCTCCCGGGTTCAAGCGAATCTCCGGCCTCAGCCTCCCAAGTAGTTGGAATGGGATTACAGATGTGCAACACCACGCCCGGCTAATTTTTCTATTTTTAGTAGAGATGAGATTTCACCATGCTGGCCTGGCTGGTCTTGAACTGCTGACCTCATGTGATTCGCCCGCCTCAGCCTCCCAAAGTGCTGGGATTATAGGTGTGAGCCACCGTGCCCCGGCCACTTAGTTCCATTTTCTCTTCCTGAATGAGGGCCCTCCCTCCTCCCCAGCCTCCCCCAAGGGATTAGGCAGCCTCCCGTGGCTCCCAGCTCTCCGCCCCTGGTCTCCTGCATACCTACCTGTTTTCCACTGGGGCCTCCTCTGGCTTCTCTTCACACCTGGGCAGCAGGAACTCCGGCTGGGGCCTTGCGCTGTGGACAGAGAGAACGAGGTGACAAGGGTGACTGGCTGGGCCAGGCCAGGGGACTCTCGGCTGCCACCGGCCTCTCTGGTTTCCTGTCCCTGGGACCCATTTTCTGAACCAGTGAGACGTTCCTCGCCTTTGCTATTTGAGAAAACTTCTGGGACCAAGCCTCTGTCTCATTTGCCTCTGTTTCCCTACCTGGCCTGATAAAGCCTGTTTTTCGTTTTGTTTTGTTGAGACAGGGTCTTGCTCTGTTGCCCAGGCTGGAGTGCAGCAGTGCAGTCATGGCTCACTGCAGCCTCAACTTCCTGGGATCAAGCAATCTCCCCGATTCAGTCTCCCCCCATGTAGCTGAACTCTAGGCACATGCCACCACAACTGGCTAATTTTGTTTTATTTGAGATGGTGTCTCGCTCTGTCACCCAGGCTCGAGTGCAGTGGCGCGACCTCGGCTCACTGCAGCCTCCGCCTCCCGGGTTCAAGTGATTCTCCTGCCTCAGCCTCCCGAGTAGTTGGGCCTACAGGCATGCACCACCACCCCCGGCTAATTTTTGTATTTTTGGTACAGATGGGGTTATGCCATGTTGCCCAGGCTGGTCCCAAACTCCTGACCTCAGGTGATCCTCCTGTCCTGGCCTCCCAAAGTGCTGGGATTACAGGCGTGAGCTCCCGAGCCCGGCCTGACTCTTATGCTCTGTGGAACCTGAAGTACGTGCGCATTCTTTCTGCCAAGAGTCCATCATCTTCCACAATAACCTCCCAGGCGGCTGTTAGCTTTTTATTTGCATAATGTCACTCTGTAGCTAAATGTGGGAGCCGGGATTTGAATGCAGGTCTGAGTTTAAAGTCCTTGGCAGAAGGACAGCATCTTGAGCCCTGCCCAAGACAATGGTCCCTGCTCAGCGGAAGTTGCCGGGTTGCCCTAACTGAGAGTCAGGCTCAGCCCCGTTGCCCCGACCCAGCCCCAGCAGAGGCCACTCGGCACACACCTCTCCCTCCTGGCCTTCAGTCTTTCCTCTTCGTATCTGAAAGAAAGAAAAAGACGTCAGACGCAACCCTCCTTTCCCCTGAGATATACTTTCCGGGGGAATTCCCTTCCCTTTTCCTTTTTCTTTATTTTCTTTATTTTTTTGAGATGGAGTCTCACTCTGTCACCCAGGCTGGAGTGCAGTGGTGCTATCTTGGCTCACTGCAACCTCCGCCTCCCAGGTTCAAGCAATTCTCTGCCTCAGCTTCCCCGAGTAGCTGGCGTGCGCCACCATGCCTGGCTAATTTTATTTTATTTTTTTTGTATTTTCTGTGGAGATGGGGTTTCACCATCTTGGCCAGGCTGATCTTGAACTCCTGACCTCATGATCCACCCACCGAGGCCTCCTAAAGTGCTGGGATTACAGGCGTGAGCCACCGTACCCGGCATTCCCTTCCCTTATCAAGCAGAGAAACGAGCTCTCTTTTTTCTATCTTTTCTCTCTCTCTCTTTTTTTAGACGGGATCTCATTCTGTCATAGTCCAGATTGGAGTGCAGTGGCGTGATCTCACCTGTGGCCTCCAACTCCTGGGCCCAAGCAATCCTCTGGCCTCAGCTTCCCAAAGTGCTGGGATTAAAGGTGTGAGCCACCACACCTGGCCCATAGATGCATTTTTGATTATAAATGTTTGTGTCGGCTGGGCATGGTGGCCTGGACCTCTAATCCCAGAAATTTGGGAGGCGGAGGTGGGCAGATCACCTGAGCTCAGGAGTTCGAGACCAGCCTGGGCAACATGGTGAAACCCCGTATCTACTAAAAATACCAAAATTGGCCAGGCGTGGTGGCAGGTGCCTGTAATCCCAGCTACTTGGGAGGCTGAGGCAGGAGAATCGCTTGAACCTGGAAGGCGGAGGATATGGTGAGCTGAGATCAAGCCATTGCACTCCAGCCTGGGCGACAGAGCGAGACTCCATCTCAAAAAAGAAAAAAATTATTCAGCCATGAAAAGGAAGGAAATTCTGGCACCGGCTACAGGGTGGATGCACCTTGATACACCTTGAGGACGTCACACTCAGTGAGAGACGTCAGATACACACACAAAAAATCCCTATAATCCCAGCACTTTGGGAGGCCGAGGCGGGTGGATCACGAGGTCATGAGATCGAGACCATCCTGGTCAACATGGTGAAACCCCGCCTCTACTAAAAATACAAAAAATTAGCTGGGCACGGTGGCGCATGCCTGTAATCCCAGCTACTCAGGAGGCTGAGGCAGGAGAATTGCCTGAACCCAGGAGGCGGAGGTTGCGGTGAGCCGAGATCGCGCCATTGCACTCCAGCCTGGGTAACAAGAGCGAAACTCTGTCTCAAAAAAAAAAAAAAAAAACTATCCCGTGTGGTTCCACTCCTAGGAGGTCCCTAGAGCTGTCAGATTCCCAGAATGCAGTGCACAGCATCCGCAGAGACAGAAAATAGGATGGGGAGTGGTGCCAGGGGCTGGGGAGTGAGTGTTTCATGGGGACAGAGTTTCAGTTTGAGAAGATGAGAAGGTTCTGGAGAGGGCCAGGCACAGCGGCTCATGCCTGTAATCCCAGCACTTTGGGAGGCTGGGGTAGGTGGATCACCTAAGGTCAGGAGTTCGAGACCAGCCTGGCCAACATGGTGAAACCCTGTCTCTACTAAAAATACAAAAATATGGTGACTCACGCCTGTAATCCAAGCACTTTGGAAGCCAAGGCAGGCGGATCACCTGAGGTTGGGAGTTCAAGACCAGCCCGATCAACATGGTAAAACCCCGTCTTTATAAAAAAAAAAAAAAAAAAATGCAAAAATTACCCGGGCGTGGTGGCGGGCGCCTGTAATCCCAGCTACTTGGGAGGCTGAGGCAGGAGAATCGCTTGAACCCAGGAGGCAGAGGTTACAGTGAGCTGAGACGGCATCACTGCACTCCAGCCTGGGCGACAGAGCGAGACTCCATCTCAAAAAAAAAAAAAAAGTTCAGAGTAGATGGTGATAATGACTGCACAATATACGAATGTGCTTAATGTCACTGAAATGTGTACTTAGAAATGGTTACGATGGCAGCTTCTATGTTACGTGTATTTTACCACATTAAAAAAAAAACCGGTTGTCTAAGGAGACTTTTGCAACATGAACCTATGGGGAAGTGTTGATGATGTGACGTTCAGTGAGAAAAGAACAGGACTTGATGCTGTTCATCCCTTCCTTTCCCAAGCTCCAGGTGGTCCCTGAGGGGCTCCAGGAAAGATAATGGGTGTGTTCTAGTGCCCCTGTTCCGAGTCTGTGTTTCCCCTCTTTGCTGGCTCCTGGCAGCCAGGGGGACCAGGTTGGTGGGAGGGTTGGGGGTGATATGATTTGGGTGTGTCTCCACCCAAAACTTTTTTTTTTTTTTTTGAGACGGAGTCTTGCTCTGTCGCCAGGCTGGAATGCAGTGGCGTGATCTTGGGTCACTTCAACCTCTGCTTCCCGGGTTCAAGCAACTCCCCTGCCTCAGCCTCCTGAGTAGCTGGGATCACAAGCGCCCGCCACGACACCAGGCTAATTTTTTGTATTTTAGTAGAGACTGGGTTGCACCATGTGAGTTAGGATGGTCTGGCTCTCCTGACTTTGTGATCTGCCGGCCTCGGCCTCCCAAAGTGCTGGGATTACAGGCGCGAGCCACCCCGCCCAGCCTTCCACCCAAATCTTATCTTGAATTGTATCCCTCACAATTCCTACGTGTTGTGGGCGGGACCTGGTGGGAGGTCATTGAATCGTGGGGGCGGGTCTTTCTTGTGCTAGTCTCGTGATAGTGAGTAAGTCTCACGAGATCTGATGGCTTTATAAAGGGGAATTTCCGGTCCCAAGTTTCCTGCGCTTGTCGGCCGCCGTGGGAGACGTGCTTTTTGCCTTTCGCTATGATTGTGAAGCCTCCCCAGCCACGTGGAACTGTGAGTCCGTTAAACCTCTTTTGTAAATTGCCCTGTCTCACTTAGCAGCCCGAGAACGGACGAATATGGCGGGGAGGGGTGCGGGGCCACTCACTGCAAGACGCAGTCTGGGATCTGGACGTGTTCCATGGGGATGAGTTGTTCCAGGTCTTCCAAGCTGTGCACGTACTGGATCTTGTTGATGAACTTGACGCTGGCAGTAGGAGAAGGAGGGAGAGGTCTGAAACGCAGCCCGTGGGTTGGGGGTGGGGGTTACGTAGGTCCAGACGGAGCCGTGGCGACAGGGATGCCCACAGGACCTCACTCCAGGGTGCCCCAGCTAAGACGGCCTCATCTCCCTCCCGCCCGATGCCAGCCTAATTCTCCTGCACCTGTGGGTGGGGTGGAGACCCCGGCTCTGCCCCGAAGCCCTTACAAGCAGGGCGGTGCACCTGACATGGGTCCCTGCAGTGAGGATCTGGTTGGAAGGAAGTCAGGAGGGGAGGAGATAGATGCTCTGGGGCTCTAGGCTGTTTTCCCGTCATCTCTAAAAGTTGCTGTTCGTGTTAATTTTTCCCGAGAATGCTTTCTCTCTGTGTCACTGTGCAGGACGCCATAGCCAGTACTCAGTTGGGCACAGGTATGGGGCACGTGGGGCTGCCGATTGATTCTCTGTTATTTTATTTTATTTTATTTTATTTTTTTGAGACGGAGTCTTGCCCTTACTGCCTAAGCTGGAGTGCAATGGAGCAATCTCGGCTCATTGCAACCTCCGCCTCCTGGGTTCAAGTGTTTCTCCTGCCTCAGCCTCCCGAGTAGCTGGGATTACAGGTGCCCGCTACCATGCCTGGCTAATTTTTTATATTTTTAGTAGAGACGGGGTTTCACTATGTTGGTCAGGCTAGTCTCGAACTCCTGACCTCAGGCGACCCACTGGCCTCTGCCTCCCAAAGTGCTGGGATTACAGGCGTGAGCCACTGCGCCCGGCCTGTTTGTTTTTTTCTTGAGACAGAGTCTTGCTCTGTCACCCAGGCTGGAGTGCAGTAGTGCAGTCTCAGCTCACTGCAACCTCCCCTTCCCGGGATCAAGTGATTTTCCCTGCCTCAGCCTCCGGAATAGCTGGGATTACAGGCATGCACCACTACTCCCGGCTAATTTTGTATTTTTAGTGGAGATGGAGTTTCACCATGTTGGCCAGACTGGTCTCGAAGTCCTGACCTCAAGTGATCTGCACGCTTCGACCTCTCAAAATGCTAGGATTACAGGCGTGAGTCACCACACCCGGCCGTATTTCTTTTTTTTTTTTTTTGTAGAGACAGGGTCTCGCTGTGTTGCCCAGGCTGGTCTTGTACTCCTGGGCTCAAGCGATCCTCTTGATCTTCCAAACTGTTGGGATTACAGGCGTGAGCTGTGGCGCCTGGTGAAGAGTGACAGAATTATTGGGTTGGTGCAAAGGGCATTGTGGGTTTCGTAATGAAAAGTATGTCAAGAACCTCAACTACTTTTGCTCCATCCTAATAGCTACATTAAAGGCAGAGGTAATCCGTGCTACTGAATTCTGCAGTCTAGAGGAGAAAATGCAATACTCTTAGACTGAAATGCGTGTTTACCATTTTGCCTGTGTGATTCATTATTAGCTTAAATGATCCATAATTAGCGTATTCCTCATCTCATTTCACTAATATGTAAATAAGCCCCTTCAGGGTACTTAGGAGTCCTTGAAAACAGCATGTCCAAAGTCTCTTCCTTGAAAATCACGCCTGGTGTGAACGTGTGCTGTCATTCAAGGGAAGGTGAAGCCCTCGTCTTTCACCCGTCCCAGATTTTTAACTGGGAACCTGAAAATTGGAATCTTTATTTTTAATTCAATGTTTTGTGTTAGATTAAATTAAAGTTGTATGACATTTTATTGGATTCAATAGGGCTTAACATGCCTTTTTTTTTTTTTTTTTTTTTTTTTTTTTTTTAAGATGGAGTCTTACTCTGTCTCCCAGGCTGGAATGTAGTGGAGCATTCTCGGCTCACCGCAACCTCTGCCTCTGGGTTCAAGCAATTCCCCTGCCTCAGCCTCCTGAGTAACTGGGAGTACAGGCACGTGCCACCACGCCTGGCTAGATTTTGTATTTTTAGTAGAGACAGGTTTTACCATGTTGGTCAGGGTGGTCTCGAACTGCTGACCTCGTGATCTGCCCGCCTTGGCCTTCCAAAGTGCTGGGATTACAGGCCTGAGCCACCGCGCCCGGCCTTTAACATGCCTAATTTTATTTCACTTGATCTGTTTTCCTCTATGCTTAATGTAGTAACTATAAATCTGATATGCATTATAGAATATATGTAGTTTTAAATTTGTTATTATCAATTAGTCATAATATTTATTTATACATATGTATATATATTTTATTTTTAGAGACAGGGTCTTGCTCTGTTTCCCAGGCTGGAGTGCAGTGGAGTGACATAGCTCACTGCAGCCTTGACCTCTTGGCTCAAGTGATCCTCCTGCCTCAGCCTTCTGAGTAGCTGGGACTACAGGCGTGTGCCGCCATGCATAGCTGATTTTTTTTTGAGACAGGGTCTCACTCTGTCACCCAGGCTGGAGTAAAGTGGTACAATCATGGCTCATTGCAGCCTTGATCTTCTGGCTCAAGCCATCCTCCCACGTGAGCCTCCACCCTGAGTCTCCCCAGTAGCTGAAACTACAGGTGTGCACCACCGTGTCCTGCTAATTTTTGTATTTTTTTGTAGAGATGGGGTTTTGCTATGTTGCTCAGGCTGGCCTCAAACTCATGGGCTCAAGCAATACTCCCACCTCAGCCTTTTGAGTAGCTGGGATTACAGGTATGAGCCACTGTGCCTGGCTTTGTGCAATTTAAAACTGTTTAAGGGCTGGGTGCAGTGGCTCGAACCTGTAATCCCAGCACTTTGGGAGGCCGAGGTGGGTGGATCACCTGAGATTGAGAGTTCGAGACCAGCTTGACCAACATGGAGAAAACCCCATCTCTATTAAAAATACAAAATTAGCCGGGCGTGGTGGCACATGCCTGTAATCCCAGCTACTTGGGAGGCTGAGGCAGGAGAATCACTTGAACCCGGGAGGCGAAGGTTTTGGTGAGCTGAGATCATGCCACTGCACTGCAGCCTGGGCAACAAGAGCGAAACTCCGTCTCAAAAATAAATAAGTAATAAAACCGCTTAAAGCAATAATATGTGCTTAATATATGCTATCATAGAGAAGCTGGAACATGCAGATCAAATGTGCACGTGCACACACACACGAATGCACACACACGCACACACAGATGCACACACAGATGCATGCATACATGCATACGCGCAGGCGCACGTGTACACAGACACACACACAGATGCACACACAGATGCATGCATACACGCACACACGCAGGTATGTGTACACAGACACACACAGGCACGGGTGCACACAGACACACACGCACACACAGATGCATGCATACATGCACACATGCAGGTACGTGTACACAGACACACACAGGCACGGGTGCACACAGACACACACAGGCACACACAGATGCATGCATACATGCATACGCGCAGGCGCACGTGTACACAGACACACACACACAGGCACGGGTGCACACAGACACACACGCACACACAGATGCATGCATACATGCACACGCGCAGGCGCACGTGTACACAGACACACACACAGGCACGGGTGCACACAGACACACACACATGCACACACAGATGCATGCATATATGCACACGCGCAGGTACATGTACACAGACACACACAGGCACGGGTGCACACAGACACACACACGCACACACAGATGCATGCATACATGCACACACGCAGGCGCACGTGTACACAGACACACACACACAGGCACGAGTGCACACAGACACACACACACACGCACGCACTCGGGCTACTGGCCTTGGTGCAGCCTCCCGTCTCACCTGATGAAAGGGCGGGAGATGGCCAGCACAGTCCGGATGAACCACGAGGGGTGGACAATGATCAAGGACTTCAGGTTTTTCCGCAATCTGTGTGGGGCCGCAAAGGAAGCAAGTTGGACTCCTGGGGCGAGCCCTGGGGAGGGAGGAGTTGGGTGGGGACGGGAGAGCCACAGGCAAGCATTCTGCTCATTCACACGTGGTCTCCAGGCACCTGTCATATCCCCGTCCCCATCCAAGACCTGGGGGTCCCGTGGCAGCATAAAGACACACCCTTGGAGTCCCTCAGACCCTAAGGTGGATGAGGTAGGTAGAGACCCCATGGTGCGGAGGAGGTGAAGCAGGTGGGTAGTTATTTGAGCAGCCGAGATTGTATTTTCACCACCTAATGCCCAAGGAGGGACCAGCCTGTCCTTAGGGCCCCCTTCCACTAACCTGGGTGCAAGGATGGATTGCCTGGGTCAATTGTCATTTTTTATTTGTTTTTATTTGAGATGGAGTCTCGCTCTGTCGCCAGGCTGGAGGGCAGTGACGTGATCTTGGCTCATTCCAACCTCCGCCTCTTGGGTTCAAGTGGTTCTCCTGCCTCAGCCTTCTAAGTAGCTGGGACTACAGGCTTACGCCACCAGGCCTGGCAATTTTTTTTTTTTGCATTTTTAGTAGAGACAGGGTTTCACCGTGTTGGCCAGGATGGTCTTGATCTCCTGACCGCGTGATCCGCCCGCCTCGGCCTCCCAAAGCGCTGGGATTACAGGTGTGAGGCACCGCGCCCAGCCTGGCTGGGTCAATTTTAACATCACTCTGTGGCTATTCACGATAACCCAGAGGTGGAAGCAGCCCGTGTCCATAAACGGATAGATGGAATGGAGAAACCAAATGTGGCATGTCCATACAATGGAATATTATGCAGCCATGAAAAGGAGGCTGGCTCTGACCCAGGCATCAATGTGGAGGCACTCTGAGGACACCATACTTAGTGAGAAAAGCCAGGCACAAAGGACAAATCCCGTGTTCCCAGACCTAGGAGTCCCTGGAGTCATCAGATTCACAGAGATGGAAAGTAGGATGGGGTGGCGGTGCCAGGGCCTGGGGAGAAGGAGTAGGGAGTGAGCATTTCGTGGGGACAGAGTCTGGCTCTGTCGCCCAGGCGGGAGTGCAGTGGTGTGATCTCAGCTCACTGCAACCTCCTCCCTCTGGGTTCCAGCGATTCTCCTGCCTCAGCTTCCCAAGTATCTGGGATTACAGGCATGTACCACCACGCCCAGCTAATTTTTGTATTTTTTAAGTATAGATGGGATTTCACTATATGTTGGCCAGGCTGGTCTTCAACTCCCAACCTCAGGTGATCTGCCCACCTCATCCTCCCAGAGTGCTGGGATTACAGGCATGAACCCCTTCGCCTAGCCTCAATTTTTTTTCTGTACAGACAGGGTCTTGCTCTGTTGTGCAGGCTGGTCTTGAACTCCTGGGCTCAAGCACTCCTCCCACCTTGTCCTCCCAAAGTGATGGGATTCCAGGCGCGAGCCCCCGCGCCCGGCCCCGTGTGTGGTTTTCATGCCCCCGCTTGCACGGCCTGAGGCGTCCCCCACCTCCGGTCGATCATCTGGTAGCACTTCTTCAGCCAGCCGATGCCAGGCATCCTCCGCCGGGGTGTGGCGCCGTTCAGGTACACGATCATGTAGTCCTCGGCCACCAGGAGCTCCAAGCTGCTGATGACATACCTGCTCACGGGGCACAGAAGGCAGGGACCCAACATGGAGGGGGCCAGCGTCAGGACACCTGCGGCGCCCACCCTGCCTGCCTCCACCCCTGCCCCGGGCCAGGTGTTGTCTCCTGTCCTGGCGGACTGCAGGGGGCACTGGGCGTGGATGATCCCAGCGCACCCCACATGCGTGTCAGTGGGTGCCCTCAGAGGCGGTTACCCTTTTGTTGAGTATTTTTTTTTTTGAGACGGAGTTTCGCTCTGTCACCCAGGCTGGAGTGCAGTGGTGAGATCTCGGCTCACCGCAGCCTCCGCCTCCCAGGCTCAAGCGATTCCCCTGCCGCAGCCTCCTGAGTAGCTGGGATTACAGGCACCTGCCACCACGCCTGGCTAATTTTGTATTTTTAGTAGAGACGGGGTTTCACCATGTTGGCCAGGCGGGTCTCAAATTCCTGAGCTCAAGCGATCCTCCCACCTCAGCCTCCCAAAGTGCTGGGATTACAGGCATGAGCCACTGCGCCAGGACTGAGGCTGGAAATGTTACTAATAACATTGATAAGAGTTGTCATGACGATGGGCTCTGCTTATCAGCTCTCGGGTGCTGTGTGTATATCTCCTGTCTGTCATAATAAAACGACACCTCTGTGTCTCTGGGCAGGTCACTCAACCTCTCTGTAGTCCCGTGCCTGGAACTACAGGTGTGCACCACCACATCCAGCTCATTTTTGTATTTTTTGTAGAGATGGGGTTTCGCTATATTGCCGAATATAAACAGGCTGATCTCAGACTCCTGGCCTTAAGCAGTCATCCTACCCTGGCCCGTCCTGCGGGTCCTTACCCGTAGAATGGGAGGCAATAGTATCTACCCCATAGGGTTTTGGTCAGGGTGGGGTGTGATAGCAGATGGGAAGCACTAAGCTTGTAGAGTAAGTGCTCAATAAATGATAGACAAGAGGAACCGACGGAGGAAGGGGAGAAAGGAAGAGACAGGAAGGGGAGAAGGAAGAGGAGGAGGAGAGGGAGGAAGGGAGGGGGAGGAGGAGAGGGAGGGAGGGGAGGGGGAGGAGGAGAGGGAGGAAGGGGAGAAGGAAGAGGAGGAAGAGAGGGAGGAGGGGGAGAAGGAAGAGGAGGAGGAGAGGGAGGAAGGGGGGGAGGAAGAGAGGGAGGGAGGGGGAAGGAAGAGAAGGAGGAGAGGGAGGGAGGGGAGAAGGAAGAGGAGGAGGAGAGGGAGGGAGGGGAGAAGGAAGAGAAGGAGGAGAGGGAGGGAGGGGAAGGGGAGGAGGAGAGGGAGGAAGGGGAGAAGGAAGAGGAGGACGAGAGGGAGGAAGGAGAGAAGGAAGAGGAGAAGAGGGAGGAGGGGAGGGGAAGGAGGAGGGGGGAGGGAGGAGGGGAGGGGGAGGAGGAGAAAGTGGAGAAGAGGAAGGGGGGAGGAAGGGGAGGAGCGGGGAGGAGGAGAGGGAAGGAGGAGGATTGGGAGGAGGAAGGTGAAGGGGAGGAGGAGGAAGGGCAAGGGAAGGGAGGAAAAGGAGGTGGAGGAAGGGGAAGGGGAGGAAGCCGGGAGGAGGGGGAAGAGTAGGAGGAGGGGGAGGGTGAGGAAGTGGGGGGAGGAGGAGGAAGAGGAGGAGGAGGAGGAGGAAGGGGAGAACAGGTGGCCCAGAAGGAAGGCCACTGTGAGCCTGGGGCCAGCAGGGACAGGTCCAGGTCTGTGGCCGCCACGCCCTTCCCTGGTGCCAGGCAGGCTTCCCGGAGCCACACACGGTGCAGTCCTTGCAGCCTGGTGCCCCTGTGTCCGGGAGGCGTCAGGACTGGCCCGGGGCTGCCCGGCGCGGGCGGACACTCACAGGAAGAGGTTCTCCATGATGTAGTGGTAGTCGGGGAGGCTGCTGTCCGGGAGGAAGCAGGCCGCGAAGACGATGATGGCGTTGAGGCCTTCGCCGTAGTACCCTGCGGGGAGGTGGCCGGTCGGCAACGTCGGACTCCTCCCCCAGCCCTGAGCCACGTCGCACGTGCCACCAACCACGTCCCGGTGCCCGCGTGCTGTGGAGGGTGTGGCTTTGAGCCACAGCAGCCAGCGGCCCCTTCGGTGGGGAGCGACAGCGACCATCAGGGACCCCCACCCCCGCCTGCCCGGCCATGCACGCCTTGCCCACAGCGCGTCCGCCCCAAGCGGGTTGATGGCTTAACATCCCCGTGCATGAGATGAAGAGACCAAGACGCAGAGAGGGGCACTGCCGAGCCTCCTGCCGCCGCGCGGGCCGGTCTCACCTCCGTGGGTGACCACCTTCATGTAAGGCCGGATCATGTGCAGGTCTATGCGGTGCTCCTGCTCCCCGATAATCACCGTCCGCCACAGGCGCCCGTTGGCGGCACTGCCGTCCTCCGTCGCGCCGTCCCCAAAGAGATCCGCGCTGTCCCCGGGCATGTTCTTGGCGGTGGCCACGGGGGTGTCATCTAGAAGCAGGCCGGGGACAGCCACATGGACGGCCGAGTGCAGATAGCTCCCGCCCTCCCGCTCAGCCTTCCTTCCCCTCTCCCGGCTCCCTGGCTGCCCGGGCCCACATGTCCTTCGCTCCTCCGCACCTGGCTGCCCTGCTGACCCATTTCCTCTCCTATTCCCTCTTCAAGGCCTGGCTCACATGCTGCCTCCTCCTCTGCTATGTTGATCCATAGCGGAATAGGAGGGGTGTCAGGAGGAGGGGCCATCTGCCATTCGACCCTGCAACTTTTTTTTGAGACACGGTCTCCGTCTGTCACCCAGGCTGGAACGCAGTGGTGCTGTCTCAGCTCACTGCATCCTCCACCTCCTGGGTTCCAGCAATTCTCCTGCCTCAGCCTCCCAAGTAGCTGAGACTACAGTCGTGTGCCACCACACCCAGCTAATTTTTGTACTTTTAGTAGAGACAGAGCTTCACCATGTTGGCCAGGCTGGTCTCGAACTCTTGACCTCAGGTGATCTGCCTGCCTCCCAAAGTACTGGGATTACAGGTGTGAGCCACCGTGCCTGGCCTTTTGTGGTCTTTCTGATTACCTGTGTGTGCAGATAGGGACCAGAACTGTCTCTCTTTTTTTTTTTTTTTTTTTTTTTTTGAGATGGAGTTTCGCTCTTTCGCCCAAGCTGGAGTGCAATGGTGCAGTCTTGGCTCACTGCACCCTCCGCCTTCTGGTTTCAAGCGATTCTGCTGCCTCAGCCTCCCAAGTAGCTGTGATTACAGGCACCCGCCACCACGCCCAGCTAATTTTTGCATTTTTAGTAGAGACGGGGTTTCAGCATGTTGGCCACGCTGGTCTCCATCTCCTGACCTCGTGATCCGCCCACCTCGGCCTCCCAAAGTGCTGGGATTACAGGGGTGAACCACCACGCCTGGCCTGACTGTCTCTTCTTATTATAGCCCTGCCATATCCCCTACACCTGAATCAGGACGTGCCCAGAAGCAAATGCTCTAAAAGTATTTGTTGCATACATTGAAGGCAGCTCGCCGGGGTCTTGGTTGCCTTTGAGAGTCTGATGAAAGCCACGTTCCACAGGAAAATTCACAAGCTCACAAGAAATATGTGTATCGAATTGCAGGGGCAGGCTCACAGCTGTGATCCCAGCACTTTGGGAGGCCGGGGCGGGTGGGTCACTTGAAGCCAGGAGTTTGAGACCAGCCTGGGCTACATGGGGAAACCTCGTCTCTACTAAAAATAGAAACATTAGCCAGCTATGGTGGTGCACGCCTGTAATCCCAGCTCCTTGGGAGGCTGAGGCAGGAGAACTGCTTGAACCCGGGAGGTGGAGGATGCAGTGAGCCGAGATAGCGCCATTGCACTCCAGCCTGGGCAACAGAGGGAGACCCTGTCTCAAAAACAAAAAAAGTTGCAGGGGTGAATGGCGGATGGACCCGCCCCCGGCACCCCTCCTATTCTGCTATCGACCAACAGAACTTAGTCCTTCTGTCTAACTGTATGTTGATACCCGTTCACCAACCTCCCTCTCTCTTTTTTTTTTGAGACGGGAGTCTCGCTCTGTAGCCCAGGCTTGAGTGCAGTGGCTCAATCTTGGACCACGGCAACCTCCAACTCCCGGGTCCCAGTTCAAGTGATTCTCCCGCCTCTGCCTCCTGAGTAGCTGGGATTACAGGCGCCCGCCACCACGCCCAGCTACTTTTTGTATTTTTAGTAGAGACGGGGTTTCACCATGTTGGCCAGTCTGCTCTTGAACTCCTGACCTGTTGATCCGCCTGCTTCAGCCTCCCAAAGTGCTGGGATCACAGATGTGAGCCACCGTGCCTGGCCTTGACCTCTCTCTCTTTTTTTTTTACTTTTATTTTTGACACAGGGTCTCACTCTGGTGTCCATGTTGGAGTGCAGTGGTGCAATCACATCTCAGTGCAGCCTTGACCTCCTGCGCTCAAGGCTAGACAGCTTAGAGCCCCGGCCCCGCCTGTGACTCTCTGAGCCTTTGAGAATCTAGAGACGGAAAGCCAGGGGGGTGCGGGGGAGTCCAGCAGTTGCCAGAGAGACCCCGCACTTTACCTTCCCACTCCAGTTCATTGCCATTCCCCAGGAACTCCAGGGAGTCGGTCTCATCGGGGGTCTCGATGTCATCCACGTTAATATCCAGGTCATCGGGGGTATCCAGGAAGTCATCGGACAGCAGGGACCCCTCGCTCTGATCCAGGGAAATGTTGATCTCTGGCGCCACCAGCGTCTTCCTCTTACGATGCGCTCCGTTGAAGTTTAGCGTGCTGGGAGGTGCTGCGGGGAAGCGGGATAAGCAGAGACAATCCTTGCTTCCTCTCTCTTACCTCCTCCCCAGTTTCCTACGTGGTGGAAGCTGTTTTATTGCACAGGAAGAGGGAGGAGGGGGTAGGCTCCCTCCTGTGTGCGTGCCATCGTCCGGGGCTGGTAAGCAGACGTCAGTTCCTGACAGCGGTGGATGTTATAACCGCTGTCCTGTGGGTGGGGGCGGGGCATCTGCCTCAGAGATTAGGGCTGGATGCTTGGACAGTAGGCAGACCTGGGTTCAAAGCTTGGCTTTGGGCTGGGTGCGGTGGCTCAGGCCTGTCATCCCAGCACTTTGGGAGGCCGAGGTGGGCAGATCACCAGAGGTCAGGAGTTTGAGACCAGCCCGGCCAACATGTCAAAATGCCATGTCTACTAAAAATACAAAAATGAGCCGGGTGTGTTGGTGAGCACCTGTAATCCCAGCTACTCAGGAGGCTGAGGCAGGAGAATGGCTTGAACCTGGGACATTTAGGTTGCAGTGAGCCGAGATCGTGCCACCGCACTCCAGCCTGGGCTACAGAGCAAGATTCCGTCTTAAAAAAAAAAAAGCAAAACTCCATCTCAAAACGTAAATAAACAAATTCATAAGTGAGAAGAGACACATCTCTTGTGCAGACAAATTGCGAAGTCAGTGCGTCCTCTTCCAGGCTGTCTCTGACTCTCACCCTCCTGTCTCCTCCCGCGAGGATCCTGTGAGGACGTCAGGCCCCCTGGAGAATGTAGGATCCGGGATAGTCTCCTATTTTAGAGTTCTCCAGGGAAACAAATCCAATAGGGTGTGTGGGGTGTGTGTATGTGTGTGTGTGTATGTGTGTGTGTGTGTGTGTGTGTGTGTGTATGTGTATATTTTTTCTGTATATATGGAAGAAAAAGGAAGAAATTTATTTTAAGGAATTAGCTCATGCGATCACAGAGACTGACAAGTTCTATATCTGCAGGGCAGGCCAGCGGGTGGGATGCTGAGGGAGGGGCTGATGTTGCCAGTGTGTCTGCAGGCAGAATTGTCTGCCTGGGGGAACCTCAGTCCTCTCTTAAAACCTTCAACTGATTAGATGAGGCCCACCCACATCACAGACAGCTGCCTGTTTAAAGTCCACAACATTTTTTTATTTTTATTTTTTGATGGAATCTTGCCCTGTCACCCAGGCTGGAGTGCAGTGGTGTAATCTCAGCCCACTGCAACCTCCACCTTCTGGGCTCAAGCAATTCTCCTGCCTCAGCCTCCCAAGTAGCTGGGATTACAGGCATGTGCCATCATTCCCAGCTATTTTCTTTGTATTTGTAGTAGAGATGGGGTTTCACTGTGTTGGCCAGGATGGTCTCCATCTCCTGACCTCGTGATCTGCCCGCCTCGGCCTCCCTAAGTGCTAGGATTACAAGCGTGAGCCACCACGCCGGGCCAGCCTCTGACATTTCTAGTTATAGCCCCAGGCAGGGCTGAAACCCAGAAACAGTGGGCCCGTTTCTGCCCTTCTGTGGACAGGGAAACTTACAGGATGTGTCTTCCACGGGGCTGCCAAGCAGTTCCACCCCCGTCTCTTCTGGGAGCGGCCTGCGGACCCATCCAGGAATGGGCATCAGTCGCCGGGCACCGGAGATTCAGCCAGAAGAGCGTGGAGTGACCCAGATAGGTCCGGCCAGGCCAGTCAGTCAAGACGGTAACAAAAGGAAAACACATTTAGTTCCGGAGAATCACTGGACCCACATATATCCATTTTTCTGGAGACAGGACTTCAGTCTGTCATCCAGGCCGGAGTGCAGTGTCGTGATCATGTAATCCCTCCACCTCCTGGACCCAAGAGACCCTCCTGCCTCCGCCTCCTGGGTAGCTGGGATTACAGGTGCACACCACCAGGGCTGGCTAATTTTTGTAGTTTTCTGTAGAGATGGGGTCATGCTATGTTGCCCTGGCTGCTCTTGAACTCCTGGGGTCACTGTCTCCCCACCTTGGCCTCCCAAAGTGCTGGGATTACAGGCGTGAGCCACCACGCTCGGTATGTTTTTTCTTTTTTTTTTTTTGAGACGGAGTCTCGCTCTGTCGCCCAGACTGGAGTGCAGTGGTGCGATCTCGGCTCACTGCAACCTCCGCCTCCTGGCTTCAAGCGATTCTCCTACCTCAGCCTCCCGAGTAGCTGAGATTGCAGGCACACGCCACCACGCCTGACTAATTTTTTTTTTTTTTTGAGACGGAGTTTCGCTCTTGTTACCCAGGCTGGAGTGCAATGGCGCGATCTCGGCTCACTGCAACCTCCGCCTCCTGGGTTCAGGCAATTCTCCTGCCTCAGCCTCCTGAGTAGCTGGGACTACAGGCACGCGCCACCATGCCCAGCTAATTTTTTGTATTTTTAGTAGAGGCGGGGTTTCACCATGTTGACCAGGATGGTCTCGATCTCTTGACCTCGTGATCCACCCGCCTCGGCCTCCCAAAGTGCTGGGATTACAGGCGTGAGCCACCGCGCCCAGCACGCCTGACTAATTTTAGGAGAGACAGGGTTTCACCATGTTGGCCAGGCTGGTCTTGAACTCCTGAGCTCATGCAATCCGCCTGCCTCGGCCTCCCAAAGTGCTGGGATTACAGGCGTGGGCCACCGAGCCCCGCCTGTGTTTTCTTTAACAGAGGAAAGAAACCACAATGCATCGGGGCTGAAGGGCTCCTTTTAGAGCATCAAATTAATATTAAGCCTTGTGGAGATTTTTGGATGTCTCGGTAAGAATGAAGGTTTTCCCCAGCATCACATGACTTCCGAAACTTTGAAATATGTTAATGAGTTGAATTCTCCCTAGGGCGACACTGCGGAATTTGATCTCTGATGAGTTTTTGACTCTTAAATGCAGCAAGAAGTATTTAAAAAAAATTAAAAATTAAATAAATAAATAGACCGGGCGTGGTGGCTCACGTCTGTAATCCCAGCACTTCGGGAGGCTGAGGTGGGTGGTTCATGAGATATAAGGAGTTTGAGATCAGCCTGGCCAACATGGCGAAACCCCATCTCTACTAAAAATACAAAAATTAGCTGGGTGTGGTGGCGGGCACCTGTAATCCGAGCTACACAGGAGGCTGAGGCAGGGGAATCGCTTGAACCTGGGGGCGGAGGCTGCGGTGAGCCGAGACTGTGCCATTGCATTCCAGCCTGAGCAACAGAGCAAGACTCTATCTCAAATAAAATGAAATAAAAAAACAAAAAACTAAATAACCTGAGTCAACCAGAAGAGATCTCTACAGTAAATGCTGGCACAGTTTGTGCAACCAGATAAATAAGGAAATACTGAATTATAACCCAAGATACAAAATAAATGCCTGTAACTCTATATGGATATAAATAAGTCATTGAACAAATAAATAGGAGAGAAGAGACACATTTTTTTGTGCAGAAGAATTGCAAATAATTTATGTACATATCTGCCCTCAGGGAAAAGAAGGATAACTGGATAACTCTCTGTAGGCTGTGTGTAGTGATGTCATTCTAAAAAACAGAGGATGGGCCGGACGTGGTGGCTCCTGCCTGTAATCCCAGTGCTTTGGGAGGTCGAGGCAGGTGGATCACTTGAGCCCAGGAGTTCCAGAGCAGCCTGGCCAACATAACGAAACCCCATCTCAACTAAAAATACAAAAATTAGCCAGGCGTGGTGGCACACGCCTGTAAACACAGCTACACTCGGGAGGCTGAGGCAGGAGAATCCCTTGAACCCGGGAGGCGGAGGTTGCAGTGAGCCGAGATCGCACCACTGCACTCCAGCCTTGGTGGCAGAGTGAGACTCCATCTCAAAAATAAATAAATAAAAAGAGAAAAAAAAGAGGACATTAGGAAAAACTAGGAAAATCTAAAACAGCGCGGACTTTGTTAACTAATGATGTATCGATACTGATTCATTAATGGTGACATATAAAATATACACAGCTGATATCAGATGTTAATTTTGGGAGAAATTAGGGACCGAGTCTACAGGAATTCTCTATACTAACCTTGCAACTTTTCCTTTCTTTTTTTTTTTGAGACAGAGCCTCATTCTGTTACCGAGGCTGGAGTGCAGTGGTGCGATCTCGGCTCACTGCAACCTCCACCTCCCAGGTTCAAGTGATTCTCATGTCTTAGCCTCCCGAGAGCCGGGACTACAGGCATGTATCACCACGCCTGGCTAATTTTCATATTTTTAGTAGATGGGGTTTTGTCATGTTGGCCAGGCTCGTCTCGAACTCCCGGCCTCACGTGATCCACCCTCCTCAGCCTCCCAAAGTGCTGGGATTACAGGTGAGAGCCATCGTGCTGAGCCTGGGACCACTTCTTAAAGCCACAGCCCGTGCTGCCCAAGTTTGATCCAGGTGTTCTGTGTCCTTGGCTGCCTGAGGAAATACTCCATTCCGGGCAGAACGTTTTGCATGGGGCTGCCAGAGGTGCTAGCGGCAGGGCGTGCTGACTCAGGAATGCCTGGCTACAGCTTAATTCATCTGTGTAATGCAGCACTCCTGGCTCAGCTGCAAGGCAAGCTGTTTAGACAGGAAGGGTGGTGGAGTGCACATTTCTTTCCTTTAAAAAAATGATTTATTGGCCAGGCGCGGTGGCTCAAGCCTGTAATCCCAGCACTTTGGGAGGCCGAGACGGGTGGATCACGAGGTCAAGAGATCGAGACCATCCCGGTCAACATGGTGAAACCCCGTCTCTACTAAAAATACAAAAAATTAGCTGGGCATGGTGGTGCGTGCCTGTAGTCCCAGCTACTCGGGAGGCTGAGGCAGGAGAATTGCCTGAACCCAGGAGGCGGAGGTTGCGGTGAGCCGAGATCGCGCCATTGCGCCTGGGTAACAAAAGTGAAACTCTGTCTCAAAAAAAATAATAATAATAAAAAAATAAAAGAAATGTCTTGAATAGGTAAAGGCTACACGGGAAGTAGATACGGGGGTTGACCTAATGGAATAGGATTTTCTCTCAGGGTGATGAAAATGTCTTCAAATTAGATAGAGGTGGGGTTGTGTAACATTACGAATGGACTCACTGCCACCGAACTGTGCACTTTAAAACAATAAATTCATGTTTTGTGAATTTCCCCTCAATTTTTATATTATTTTACTTTTTCTCGCTCTGTTGCCCAGGCTGGAGTGCAGTGGCACAATCTTGGCTCACTGCAACCTCTGCCTCCCAGGTTCAAGCACTTCTTCTGCCTCAACCTCCCAAGTAGCTGGGATTACAGGCACATGCCACCACGCCCAGCTAATTTTTGTATTTTTAGTAGAGACAGGGTTTCACCATGTTGACCAGGATGGTCTCGTTCTCTTGACTTCATGATCCTCCCAAAGTGCTGGGATTACAGGCATGAGCCACCATGCCCGGCCTTTTTTTTTTTTTTAAAGCAAGCTTTGGCTAGGCACAAGGTGGCCCATGGCTATAATCCCAGCACTTTGGGAAGCTGAGGTCGGAGGATCCCTTGAGCCCAGGAGTTTGAGATCGGTCTGGGCAACACAGTGAGACTCCACTTCTACAAAAAATAAAACTCCCGGCATGGTGGCTTGTGCCTGTAGTCCCAGCTATTTGGAGGCCAAGGTGGGAGGATCCGTTGAGCCCAGGAGGTGAAGGCTGCAGTGAGCTGTGATGGAGCCACTGCACTCCAGCCTGGGAGACAAAGAAAGGAATGAAGAATGAACTCATGCCCATTCACAAGGTTAATCCAAACCAGTGCTGCAAAATTGCAGGCTGATGACTGATGCTCCAAGGCTGGTTGTGTCCTGCCCACATAGCATTTAAAACACATTTTCCATTTGCTGTCAAAGAAATGTGATGCAAAAAGTCTAGACTTCTGACTGGGCTCAGTGGCTCGCCCCTGTAATCCCAGCACTTTGCGAGGCCTCGGCGGGCAGATCACCAGAGGTCAGGAGTTCAAGACCAGCCGGGCCAACATGGTGAAACCCCATCTTTACTAAAAATACTCACAAAAAAGAGTTAGCTGGATGTGGTGGCTCATGCCTGTTAGCTACTTGGGAGGCCGAAGTGGGGCAGATAACCTGAGGTCAGGAGTTCAAGACTAGCCTAGCCAATGTGGCAAAACCCCATCTCTACCAAAAATACAAAAATTAGCCGGGCGTGGTGGTGCATGTCTGTAACCCCAGCTACTCGGGAGGCTGAGGCAGGAGAATTGCTTGAACCTGGGAGGTGGAGGTTGCAGTGAGCTGAGATCAAGCCACTGCACTCCAGCCTGGGCAACAGCGCGAGACTCCATCTCAAAAAAAAAAAAAGTCTGGATATCTATGATTTCTTGAATCAGAAGACCTCTCCTTCCAAACTGATACCGATCAGCAGGAAGTGTCCTCCGATGCCCTCCTGGGTGTTAGAATTTCCCTCTAGCTCCTTCTTTGCCTATCAGCACCCACCGGCGTCTGAGTCTACGATTCCTGCTGTTGTAGAATCTTCTAGAATCATAACTTACACCATGGACAGAGTATCCACTGGGATGTTCACAGCATAATCCTACTTATTTCTCACAGCAACCCTTTGAGGCAGGTAGAAGCCCATTTCACAGAGGAGGAAATAGGCTGGGCCAGCGGCCGCTGCCCAAGGTGGCAGAGCTGAGAGATTCTGTCCATGCCAGCCTATGCCAGCCTGGGGTGCTTGGTCACTGCCCTCTACTGCCCCTTGTGCCCAGTTGGACACACACAAACCCCAGTGGGGACTTAAAAAAAAAAAGGCACAGTGGCTCAAGCCTGTAATCCCAGCACTTTGGGAGGCCGAGGTGGGCAGATCACCTGAGGTCAAGAGTTCGAGACCAGCCTGGCCAACATGGTGAAGCCCCATCTCTACTAAAAATACAAAAATTAGCCAGGCATGGTGGTGAGCGTCTGTAGTCCCAGCTACTCAGGAGACTGAGGCAGGAGAATCACTTGAAACTGGGAGGCAGAGGTTGCAGTGAGCCGAGATTGCGCCCCTGCACTCCAGCCTGGGCGACAGAGCGAGACACTATCTCAAAACAAGAAAAAGTAAAATGGGACGAGCTCCCCTACCTACTTTTCATTCATTTAACAAATACAGCCACATGCCACATGGCAAGGAGGCTAGGTTCTGAGAGATGGCTCATTCGGTGATTTTGTTGTGTGAACATCTTAGAATGTACATACACAAATCTTCGTGGCATAGCTCACTGTACACCTAGGTGGAACGCCGTATCTGTACCCTAGTGTTTCTAGGCTACAAACCTGCCCAGCACGAGACCGCACCAATCCCTGTAGGCGATTGTAACACAATGCAATTTGTGTGTCTATGCATATCTAAACAGAAAAGGAACAGTAAAAATATGGTATAAAAAGTAAAAAAAAAAAGTGCTGCTGGGCACGATAGCTCACGTCTGTCATGCCAGCAGCTTGGGAAGCTGAGGTGCGCGGATCACCTGAGGTCAGGGGTTCGATACCAGCCTGGCCAACGTGGCAAAACCCCGCCTCTACTAAAAATACAAAAACTGGCTGGGCATGGTGGTCCGTGTCTGTAACCTCAGCTACTCAGGAGGCTGAGGCAGTAGAATCACTTGAACTCAGGAGTCACGGGTTGCCGTGAGCTGAGGTCGCGCCATTGCACTCCAGCCTGGGCGACAGAGCAAGACTCCATCTCAAAAACGAAAACCAAACTGCAGTGTCAGCTCTTACCTGACACTTGCCAGCCCGCCCTGTGGATTTTGGACTTGCTGGTTCCCAGGATTGTGCAAGCCAATTCCTGGCACAAAACCGTGTATGTACAGGAAGGCAGTAAACAAGTGAACAAGGCAGACGGCGATGCTTGCGGCAAAGAAAATGCATGAAATAAAGGAGGGGAGGAGACAATTCACTGGGGTGGTCAGGGAAGGCTTCATTGAGGAGGTGGCTTTTTTTTTTTTTTTTTTTTCCGAGACAGGATCTTGCCCTGTTGCCCAGGCTGGAGCACAGCGGTACAATCATATCTCACCATAGCCTCAAATGCCTGGACTCAGGGATCCTCCCGTCTCAGCCTTCTGAGTAGCTGGACGGTTGGTGTGCACCACCACACTTGGCTAATTTTAAAATCTGTTGTAGAGACAGGGTTTCACTATGGTGGCTAGGCTGGTCTGGAACTTCAAGCTTCAAGCAGTTCTCCTGCCTCAGCCTCCCAAAGTGCTGGGATTACAGGTGTAAACCACCACACTTAGTTAATTTTTCAGTTTTTTCTTTGGAGACATAGGGTCTTGCCATGTTGCCCAGGCTGGTCTCAAACCCTTGCGCTCAAGTGATCCTCCTACCTCAGCCTGAAGAGTAGCTGGAACCACCAGCACACCCACTACGCCCAGCTAATTTTTTTTTTTTTCTGGAGATTGGGTCTCGCAGTCTGTCTTGAACTTCTGGGCTCAAGTGATCCTCCCACCTCAGCCTCCCAAAGTGCTGGGATTACAGGCGTGAGCCACTGTGACTGTCTGGAAGTGACTTTTTTTTTGGGACAGAGTATCGCTCTGTCACCCAGGCTGGAGTTGCAATGGTGCAATCTTGGCTCACTGCAACCTCTGCCTCCTGGGTTCAAGCGATTCTCCTGCCTCAGCCTCCTGAGTAGCTGGGATTACAGGCGCGTGCCACCACACCCAGCTAATGTTTGTATTTTTCGTAGAGACTCAGTTTCACCATGTTGGCCGGGATGGTCTCGAACTCCCGACCTCAGGTCACCTACCCGCCTAGGACTCCCAAAGTGCTGGGATTACAGATGTGAGCCACCACACCCGGCCCCAAAGGCTGACTTTTGATATAAAAGGAGCAAAATGTTAACAATTGTATTATCCCACTATGGGTGTGCAGATAGTCCTTAAATCATTCTTGGAATTTTTTTCCAAGTCTGGAAGTGTATCAACATAGGCCAGGCACAGTGGCTCATGCCTGTAATCCCAGCATTTTTGGAGGCCGAGGTGGGAGGATCATTTGAACCCAGGAGTTTGAGATCAGCTTGAGCAATCCAGTGAGACCCCATCTCTACAGAAAATAAAAAATTAGCTGCTGCTGGTGGTATATGCCTGTGGTCCCAGATATTCAGGAGGCTCCGGGGGAGGATCTCCAGAGCCTGGGACGTGGAGAGGCTGCAGTGAGCTATGATTGCACCACTGCACTCCAGCCTGGGTGACACAGCAAGACCCTGTACCCCCCAAAAAAAGAAAATTAATCAAAATTAAAAGTTACAAGCGGCCAGGCATGGTGGCTCATGCCTGTAATTCCAGTAGTTTGGGAGGCTGAGGCAGGTGAATCACTTGAGGTCAGGAGTTCGAGACCAGAGTGGCCAATATGGTGAAACTCCATCTCTGTTAAAAATACAAAAATTGGTCAGGCATGGTGGTGGGCGCCTGTAATCCCTGCTACTCGGGAGGCTGAGGCAGGAGAATCGCTTGAACCCGGGAGGTGGAGACTGCAGTGTGCCGAGATCATGCCCCTGCACTGCAGCCTGGGCAACAGAGTGACAGAGCGAGACTCCATCTCAAAAATAAATAAATCAATGAAAATAAAATAAAACAAAAAACCCTCAAAAAGTTATTAGCAAGCAAACAATTCACAGCCACTCGGCTGTGAGGGAAATAGAGTTGAGGAAGCTGAGTGATATATCTCACCCCGCACCTGACCCTCCTCAGCTATGATGCCCTGGGCAAGCTCCTTCCCCAAGTCCTCAGTTTCCCCTCGCAGCCTTCCTCAGTCCCTCAGCCTGCCTCCACTGGGCCCAGGGCCTTTGCACATGCTGCCCTCGCTGCTCAGAATGCGGGGCCCCTATGTCCACCTCCTTCCCCGGCTCATCCCTCCTCACCCTTCACAGCCAGGAAGCTCCCCTTCCCTCCCTGACCTGGTCAGAAGTGCCATGAACCCAGCTGCCACCTTGATTGGGTTGTGTGGCTACAAGTGGCTGGTATACAGTCAGCGCACAGCATCGGAATGAATGAGTGGAGAAACTGAGGCAGCGAGGAATCTCGGGGCTGCCTTCAGCTCTAGCTCCATAGCAGGCTGCAGAAGGGTGAGAGTGAAGGAAAATGCTAGAAGGAGGCCGGGCGTGGTGGCTCATGCCTGTAATCCCAGCACTTTAGGAGGTGGACACATGCGAATCACCTGAGGTCAGGAGTTCAAGACCAGCCTGGCCAATATGGTGAAACCCCGTCTCTACTAAAATTATAAAAATAAGCCGGACATACAAAAATATGCACTTGGAGTCCCAGCTACTTGGGACGCTGAGGCACGAGAATTGCTTGAACCTGGGAGGCAGGGGTTGCAGTGAGGTGAGATTGCACCACTGCACTCCAGCCTGGGTGATAGAGCAAGCCTCTGTCTCTGTCTCCAAAAAAAAAAAAAAAAAAAAAAAAAAAAAGGGGGCTAGAAGGGCAGAGGGCATGCAGTGCTGTGTCTCACATCTTTAGGGGAAGTACAGAGACCACCCCTGCAGTCCGCAGGAGAGAGGGGAGCGGATGGCTGGGCTGAAAGAAACATAATTGTGAGGCCAGGTGCGGTGGCTCACGCCTGTAATCCCAGCACTTTGGGAGGCCAGGGCAGGTGGATCACCTGAGGTCACGAGTTTGAGACCAGCCAACAAGGTGAAATCCCATCTCTACTAGAAATACAAAAATTAGCCAGGCACGGTGGCACGTGCCTGTAATCCCAGCTACTCAGGAGGCTGAGGCAGGAGAATTGCCTGAACCTGGGAGGCAGAGGTTGCGATGATTTGAGATCGCGCCTTCATACTCCAGCCTGGGCAGCAAGAGCGAAACTCTCCCTCAAAAAAAAAAAGAAACAGAACTGTGAGCTGTTTTGCAGCAGAATGAGGTGCCTGTGTGCGTCTGCAGCTGGATCCGCTCCGCACCAAGGAGCTGCGCTCAGTCCTTCCATGGACAAGGAAGACAGAGGCCTCGTGGAGGAAGTGTGCTGCTGGCAAAGGCGTAGCTCGTGGGGCCCAGGCCGGCACAGTGAGGCCACTGTCCTGCAAACGCAGAGCTGCTGCGCGGGCGAGCTGAAATTCACAGGAAGCACACCGTCCTCCTGCTCCTGCTGGCCTCGCCCCTTCCAGAACCAGCCTCCAGCTGGCATTTGCAGCTGCGCTCAGGCCCAGTTTTTGTCTCAGGAAGGTTTGGGTGAGACGAGAGAGCTTTAAAAATTATCGGTGGAGTCTGGGCATGGGGCTCGTGGCTGTAATCCCAGAACTTTGGGAGGCTGAGGTGGGCGGATCATGAGGTCAGGAGTTAAAGACCAGCCTGGCCAATATGGTGAAATCCCGTCTCTACTAAAAATATAAAAATTAGCCAGGCTTGGTGGCGGGAGCCTGTAATCCCAGTTACTCGGGGGCTGAGGCAGGAGAATTGCTTGGACCTAGGAGGTGGAGGTTGCAGTGAGCTGAGATTGTGCCACTGCGCTCCAGCCTGAACAACAGAGGGAGACTCCATCTCAAAAAAAAAAAAAAAAAAAAAATTATTGGTGGAGGCTGGGTGCGGTGGCTCATGCCTGTACTTTCAGCAATTTGGGACACCTAGGTGGGCAGATCACTTAAAGTCGGGAGTTTGAGACCAGTCTGGCCAACATGGTGAAACCCAGTCTCCAGTAAAAATACAAAAATTAGCCAGGTGTGGCGGCGCACGCCTGTAATCCCAGCTACCTGGGAGGCTGAGGTGGGAAAATTGCTTGAATCTGGGAGGCGGAGGTTGCAGTGAGCCGAGATTGAGCCATCGTACTCCAGCCTGGGCGACAGAGTGAGATTCTCTCTCTCAAAAAAAAAAAAAGAAAAACAATGAGCGGGGGAAGGGAGCTGCATTGAACAAGGTCCAGGCTAAAAATCACGGTGACACTGGAGGTGATTCTGTATTTGCACTGCCTTCTCCACTTGCACAGCTCATCTCAGCGGTCCCATCGAAATTTCTTGACCACCTGGCGCACAAGGGATTATTGTCCCATTTTACAGATCAGGAAACTGAGGCACTGAGATACTCAAAAAGGTACCCCAAGTGGCAGAGCAAACCCGCCGCAGAACTGGGATTTGAACCATGGCCGTCTGATTCCAAAGCTTATGCGCCTTTTTTTTATGCTGTGTTGCTTTCAATGACATTATTTAAAAATTATTATTATTTTTCTTAGAGATGCAGTCTTGCTCTGTTGCCCAGGCTGGAGTGCAGTGGTGTGATCATAGCTCACTACTGCCTCAATCTCCCAGGTCTAAACAATCCTTCTTCCTCAGCCTCCTGAGTAGCTGGAAATACAGGTGCATGCCAGCATACCTGTCTTGTTTGTTTATTTACTCTTATTTATTTGTTTTTTGAGACAGTCTCACTCTGTCACCTAGGCTGTAGTGCAGTGGCGCGATCTTGGCTCACTGCATCTTCCACCTTCCAGGTTCAAGCAATTCTCCTGTCTCAGCCTCCCCAGAAGCTGGGATTACAGGCGCCCACCACTACACCTGACTAATTTTTGTATTTTTAGTAGAGACAGGGTTTCACCATATTGGTCAGGCTGGTCTCAAACTCCTGGCCTCAGGTGATCCACCCGCCTCGGCCTCCCAAAGTGCTGAGATTATAGGTGTGAGCCACTGTCCCTGGCCATTTTTAATTTTTTTTTTTTTTTAGAGATGGGGGTCTCATTATGCTGCCCAAGCTGGTCTCAAACTCCTGGCCTCAAGTGATCCACCTGCCCTGGCCTTTTAAGGCATTGAGATTACACGTGTGAACCACCATGCCCAGCTGGAAAGAACATTAGACTGTGTACCAGGATCTCTGTGCTGAGTCATAAAAGAATTTGTAAGGTCTAGGATGGTTTGGGGTTTTCTGCCTGGAGACATGGGGTTGAAAAAAGTTTTCAAAGACAGGACTTAGGACAAGAAGCTGATGCTTTGATCTTGGCAGAGGCCAGAGCTCATGGGGACGGGAGAGAGTGACATTCAGGACTGTCCGGAGACTTCTAGACCCTGGTGTTTGGTGCTGGAAGGAACCTATGGAGATCACCTCATCTGATTCCACTTTTTTGTTTGAGATGGGGTCTCACTCTGTCACCCAAGCTGGAGTGCAGGTGTGCAATCATAGCTCACGGTGGCCTCCACATCCTGGGCTCAAGTGATCCTCCTGACCCAGCCTCCTGAGTAGCTGGGACCACAGGTGTGAGCCGCTACACCCAGCTAATTTTTGTAGAGACAGGGTCTTACTCTATCTTACCTAGGCCTGTCTTGAACTCCTGGGCTCAAGCAGTCCTCCTGCCTTGGCCTCCTAAAGTGCTGGGATTATAGATGTAAGCCACCATGTCTGGCTACCCGATTCCATTTTCTACAAATAAGAAACTCACAGTTTCTCTGCCTGGGGCACACCAGGAGCAATCGACTACTTTAAAACCATTTCTTCACCTGTAATCCCAGCTACGCAGGTGGCTGAGGCACAAGAATTGTTTGAGCCTGGGAGGTGAAGTGCTAGAGACAGAATGCTTGTTCTTAGGTACTGCAAGGAAAAATTAGCATTCAGACAAAGAGTTTCCTCAGCAAGGCAATTTTACTTTCTGCAGAAAGGGTACTGCTCATCAGCCATCTTGCTATGAGAGTACAATGAATGGGAAAGGCAGGCATATTTATTCTTTACCTATTGGGTCCTTACTGCTGTCTGATGTCCATTGGTTGGTTGGAGCTGGGCTTCACAATCTAAACTAAACTTGATTGGCTAACAACGTAAATCTTTTCTAAATAGGGAAAGGCAACGGAGAACAAAAGAAAAGAGGAAGTTGCTTGCAAAAGGACTTAGAAAAGTAATAACATTCTTTTTTTTTTTTTTTTTTTTTTTGATATGGAGTCTTGCTCTGTCACCCAGACTGTGCAGTGGCACAATCTTACCTCACTGCAACCTCTGCTTTCTGGGTTCAAGTGATTCTCCTGCATCAGCCTCCCTGGTAGCTGGGATTACAGGCACATGCCACCATAGCCTGGCTAATTTTTGTATTTTTAGTAGAGACGAGGTTTCACCATATTGGCCAGGTTGGTCTTAAACTCCTGACCTTGTGATCCAACCACCTTGGCCTCCCAAAGTGCTGGGATTACAGGCATGAGCCACCACGCCCAGCCAATAACATTCTTAAATAAGGAAGGGGCATAGACTGTGAGCTGGGACATGCCTGTGAGCACGTCCAGCACAAGTACCTTGGTTAAAGTACAAGGACATAGAATGTGCTTATTCCCGTATATCTAACAGCTACATAGGATAGGCCTTAACAAAGAGTTACTAGCAAAAAGCAAGAATGCGTTGAAGAAAGTTAGTCTTTAAAAGAGACTATTGTTTTTTTTAATTTTTTTTTTTTATTGCATTTTAGGTTTTGGGGGGTACATGTGAAGAACATGTAGGATTGTTGCATAGGTACACACATGACAGTGTGATTTGCTGCCTTCCTCCCCATCACCTATATCTGCATTTCTCCCCATGCTATCTCTCCCCAACTCCCCACCCCCTGCTGAAAAGACTATTTCTTTTTTCTTTTTTTTTTTTTTGGAGACGGAATTTCGCTCTTGTTACCCAGGCTGGAGTGCAATGGCGCGATCTCGGCTCACCGCAACCTCCGCCTCCTGGGTTCAGGCAATTCTCCTGCCTCAGCCCCCTGAGTAGCTGAGATTACAGGCATGCGCCACTGTGCCCAGCTAATTTTTTTGTATTTTTAGTAGAGACGGGGTTTCACCATGTTGACCAGGATGGTCTTGATCTCTTGACCTCGTGATCCACCCGCCTTGACCTCCCAAAGTGCTGGGATTACAGGCGTGAGCCACCGCGCCCAGCCTAAAGAGACTATTTCTAACGTTTATTATTATTATTCTTTAAAACGAAACTTTGAAGAGGAATTTTTTACTTTCTACATGAAGTTTGCAGTGAGTTGAGATCATGCCACTGCACTCCAGCCTGGGTGACAGAGTGAGGCTCTGTTAAAAATAAAACAAAAAAAAAACCACACCAATTTCTTGCCCATTCCAGAGTACTCCTAACTAGACCACAAGTTCCCTGCTAAAAAAAAAATCATCCTTAAATTGCTCCAGTTGCTAAGTGTATGTATCATGATTTGACGACCCTTTTCTATCCATTCAGGTATCAGCGGTATTTATATCAAATGAAGAGAAAGATCACAGAAGAGACCGAGGAAGGGAGAAGGAAGTGTCACAGGTGAGCAGACAGGAGCTATATGCTGACCAAGAGGCTGTCTCTCTGAAACGCTTGCAAATCCATGGACACAAACTCCCAAAGACGGTACCCAGCAGACACGAGATTCTTGGCTATACTTAAAAAAAATATTAGGCCGGGCGCAGTGGCTCACGCCTGTAATCCCAACACTTTGGGAGGCTGCGGCGGGCAGGTCATGAGGTCAAAAGATCGAGACCATCTTGGCCAACATGGTGAAACCCTGTTTCTACTGAAAAAAAAAAAATTAGCTGGGTGTGGTGGCACGTGTTTGTAGTCCCAGCTGCTCGGGAGGCTGAGGCAGGAGGATCGCTTGAACCTGGGAGGCGGAGGTTGTAGTGAGCTGAGATTACGCCACTGCACTCCAACCTGGTGACAGACAGAGACTCTGTCTTAAAAAAAAAAAAAAAAATTCCCCACTGCAGAGACAATATCATTAAGTATTCTGCCTGATGTATGAATTATGCAATGTCTCTGTGAAAAAAAAGCAAAAAAAAATAGTAAAAATAAAAATAAAAATTTATTTCTTTTTTACAGACAGGGTCTCATAAGTGCAATGGTGCCATCAAAGCTTACCGCAAGACTGGGTGCAGTGGCTCACACTTGTAATCCAAGCACTTGGGAGGCCGAGGCGGGCTTATCACCTGAGATCAGGAGTTCGAGACCAGCCTGACAACATGAAGAAACCCCATCTCTACTAAAAATACGAAATTAGCCAGACATGGTGGTGCATGCCTGTAATCCCAGCTACTCAGGGGGCCGAGGCAGGAGTATCGCTTGAACCCAGGAGGCGGAGGTTGCGGTGAGCTGAGATCACGCCATTGCACTCTAGGCTGGGCAACCAGAGTGAAACTCTGTCTCAAAAAAAAAAAAACTTCCTGCAGTCTCGACCTCCTGGGCTTAAGCAGTCTTCCTGCCTCAGCCTCCTGAGTGGGGCCACAGATGTGCACCACCACCACGCCCTGCATTTTTCTTGTTATTTTTTGTTTTTTTTGAGACAGAGTCTCACTGTGTCACCCAGGCTGGAGTGCAGTGGAGAGATCTCTGCTCACTGCAATCTCCACCTCCTGGGTTCTAGCAGTTCTCCTGCCTCAGCCTCCCAAGCAGCTGGGATTACAGCTGCATGCCACTATGCCTGGCTAATTTTTGTACTTTTAGTAGAGACAGTTTCACCAAGTTGGCCAGGCTGGTCTTGAACTCCTGACCTCAGGTGATCTGCCTGCCTCGGCCTCCCAAAGTGCTGGGATTGCAGGCATGAGCCAGCATGCCTCGCCAGTTTTTCTTTTTGTTTTTTTAAGAGATGGGCTCTCGCTATGTTGCCCAGGGTAATCTCAACTCTTGGGCTCAAGTGATCCTCTCACCTTGGCTTCCCAAAAAGCTGGGATTACAGATGTCAGCCTCTGCTCCCAGCCGTGATTCTAGGCTATTCTGATAACAGGCACCTCATGCTACAGAGAAACACACACAGGTGTGTGGGCTGTAGAGGCCTGGCATTGCCTGGATCCACGAGAAGGCTTAAGTTCTGGAATACCTTATTATTTTTTTTGAGACGGTCTCTTGCTCTGTCTCCAGGCTGGAATGCAGTGGTGCGATCTCAGCTCACTGCAACCTCCACCTCCCGAGTTCAAGCGATTCTCTGGCCTCAGCTGCCCAAGTAGCTGGGATTACAGTTGTTCACCACCACGCCCAGCTAGTTTTTGTATTTTAAGTAGAGACAAGATTTCACCGTGTCGGTCAGGCTGGTCTCAAACTCCTGACCTTGGGTGATCCACCCACCTCGGCCTCCCAACGTGCTGGGATTACAGGCGTGAGCCACCGCGCCCGGCCGAAGTTCTGGAATTTTAAGGTGCCGTCTTCGACAGTCCTCTGCCTGCCTGGACACGGAGGGAAAGGAGGCTCTCCACCTCCCACGCCAGCCTGAGTCATTTTCAAGGAGACCGATTGCTTCCAAGCGTTCTTCTCTATCTCCTTCAAGCCCCACTCCCTTTTAGGTTTATTCTTTTGGCCTCATTTTGGCTTCCAGAACGCTCTCAGATTGAGATTTTTCTGGAACTGGAGATTATTTTATTTATTTATTTATTTATTTTTTTAAGACAGTCTCACTCACTCCATTGCCTAGGCTGGAGTGCGGTGGTACAATCTCAGCTCACCGCAGCCTCCGCCTCCCGGGTTCAAGTGATTCTCCTGCCTCAGCCTCCCGAGTAGCTGGGACTACAGGCACGTGCCACCACGCCTGCCTAATTTTTGTATTTTTAATAGAGATGGGGTTTTGCCATGTTGTCCAGGCTGGCCTCAAACTCCTGACCTCAAGTGATTTGCCCACCTTGGCCTCCCAAGGTGCTAGGACTGTAGACGTGAACCACTGCGCCCAGCTGGAGATTCTTTGCAAATTCCCCTTTTCAGGTGGAACAGGTCTGGTCTTTCTGACTGAACCTCACCCAAGAGTTTCTGTAAGTGACGCTTGGGCATCGTGTCCGGGAGGTGGATGAATTCCTTGCTGTGAAGGGGAGAGGGACGAGCAGCTGTCTCTAGCCAACATATCAGTCACATATGTCAGTAGCAAATCGCACAGCTTCCGTTCCACCCAGGGGGAGTGCAGTGGCGCGATCTCAGCTCACTGTAACTTCCACCTCCCAGGTCAAGTGATTCTCCTGCCTCAGCCTCCCGAGTAGCTGGGATTACAGGCATCCGCCACCACCCTAGCTAATTTTTTTTTTTTTTAATATTTTTAGTAGAGACCGGGTTTCACTGTGTTGGTCAGGCTGCTCTCAAACTCCTGACCTCGTGATCCACCTGCCTCAGCCTCCCAAAGTGCTGGGTTACAGGCGTGAGCCACCATGCCTGGCCTTTTGTTTTCTTTTTAAATAGAGACAGGGTCTCCCTCTGTCTCCCAGGCTGGAGTGCAGTGGAGTGATCCTGGCTCACTGCCACCTCCACCTTCTGGGCTCAGGCGATCCTGCCTCAGCCTGCCAAGTAGCTGAGACTACAGGTGCACACCACTACGCCCAATTAATTTTTTTTTTTAGAGAGAGGGGGGTGTCTCACTATCTTGCCCAGGCTGGTTTCGAACTCTTGGGGTCAAGTAATCCACCCAGCCTCAACCTCCGAAACTGCTGGTATTGTAGGTGTGAGCCAGCACGCCTGGGCCCTGTGATTTCTTATTCCATCTGGTGACCAGCACTCATACCCCAGTATTTATTAGGCGCTGACTGTATGCCAGGCACTGTCCTTAGGTTGGGATACAGCAGCGAGCTATAAATAAAGACCCCTGCTCTTGTGGGGCTCTCTGTGGTGGGGAGACAGAGTGTAGACAACATGTCCCCGTAAAACATTCAGCATAAGGGCTGGGCATGGCTCCCGCCTGTAATCCCAGCACTTTGGAAGGCTGAGGCAGGAGGATCACCTGAGGTCAGGAGTTTGAGACCAGCCTGGCCAACGTGGTAAAACCCCGTCTCTACTAAAAATACAAAAATTAGTGTGGTGGCTTGCGCCTGTTATCCTAGCTAGTCTGGGCACTGAGGCAGGAGAATCACTTGAACCTGGGAGGCGGAGGTTGCAATGAGCCAAGATTGCACCACTGCACTCCAGTCTGGGCGACAGAGCAGGACTCTGTCTCAAAAAAAAATAAATAAATTCAGCGTATTAGGGGGAGGTGGTGTCTCCTAAAGGCTGCTAATTAATCACCATGGTGGCTCAGCCTCCCGAGTAGCTGGAATTAAAGGCATGTGCCACCGTACGCAGCTAAGTGTGCTACCATGCCCAGCTAATTGTAGTTTTGGTAGAGATGGGGTTTTGCCAAGTTGGCCAGGCTGTTCTCGAACTCCTGACGTCAAGTGATCCATCCACTTTGGCCTCCCAAAGTGTTGACGTGAGCCACCGCACCTGGCCAGAATGTTTAGAACTCTTAAAATAGTGTAGGGGGCCAGGTGCGGTGGCTCATGCCTGCAATCCCAGCACTTTGGGAGGCCGAGGCGGGCGGATCACCTGAGGTCGGGAGTTCAAGACCAGCCTGACCAACATGGAGAAACCCTGTCTCTACTAAAAATACAAAATTAGCCTGGCATGGTGGTGCATGCCTATCCCAGCTACTAGGGAGACTGAGTCAGGAGAATCGCTTGAACCCAGGAGGCAGAGGTTGCTGTGAGCCGAGATTGAGCCACTGCACTCCAGCCTGGGTGACAGGGCGAGACTCTCAAAAAACAAAACAAATAGTTTAGGGGTGGGCTTCCTTTGGAGGTTTGGGGCAGGGAGGACAGAAATGAATCTTTGTAATTGAGCAAATACCCACGCTGTGCCTGGCCTGGACTATCCGCTGTGAGGCCACAGAGCAGACTCGCACACAGGGCCTCAGCCCTCCCAGAGGGTGTGGGAGGTGAGGACACGCAGAGATAGAAGCAGGCCAGCCCCGGGCCGTTCCCACTCAGAGACGATCTGGCTCCTGCGTCGCACCTGGGAGAGACACCGGGCCTGCTCCCCCTACAGTTGACACAGGGATGGGGAAGTCCTACCTGGGAAGATCTTCGTCCTGCCATTCCTCCTTCACGTCCACGTTTTCCATCCGGAGTGTGGCTTCGGTGGTCCCCATGGGAGCTGGGAAGAGGCGCCGGCTTGAAGCAGGGATGAGCCTTGAAGGGAAGCCACAGAGGAATGGGTTTTACTGCTCAGTAATCCTAATGGCAGTGCCCTACCTCCTCCTCCTCCTCCTCCTTCTCCTCCTCCTCCTCCTCCTCCTCTTCCTCCTCCTCTTCCTCCTCCTCCTCCTCCTCCTCCTCCTCCTCCTTCTCCTCCTTCTCCTTCTCTTCTTTTTTTTGAGACAGATCTCACTCTGTCACTCAGGCTGGAGTGCAATGGCGTAATCTCAACTCACTGCAGCCTCCACCTTCCAGGCTCAAGCGATTCTCCCACCTCAGCCTCCCAAGTAGCTGGGATTACAGGCACCCGCCACCACTCCTGGCTAATTTTTGTATTTTTAATAGAGATGGGGTTTCACCATATTGGACAGGCTGGTCTCAAACGCCTAAGCTCAAGCGGGTCCACCTGCCACTGCCTTCCAAAGTGTCTTAGGTCAGGCGTGGTGGCTCACGCCTGTAATCCCAGCACTTTGGGAGGCCGAGGCCAGTGGATCACGAGGTGAGGAGTTCAAGACCAACCTGTCCAACATAGTGAAACCCCATCTCTACTAAAAATACAAAGAGTAGCTGGGCGTAGTGGCGGGCACCTGTAATCCCAGCTACTCGGGAGGCTGAGGCAGGAGAATTGCTTGAACCTGGGAAGGGGAGGTTGCAGTGAGCTGAGATCACACCACTGCACTCCAGCCCGGGTGACAAGAGCTGGACTCTGTCTCAACCAAACAAACAAACAAAAAACCTTTGCCTTAAAGGATTACAAGGGTGAGCCACCACGCCTAGCTCTTTTATTTTTTTTTAAAGGTATGAACTTGCTCTGTTGCCCAGGCTGGAGTGCAGGGGCAGTCATAGCTCATTGCAGCCTTGAACTCCTGGGCTTAAGCAAACCTCCTGCCTCAGCCCCCAACCAGTAGCTGCAGCCACAGGTGTGCGCCATCATGCCTGACTAATTTCAAAAAAAACTTTTTTAAGAGATTGGGTCTTGCTTTGTTGCCCCGGCTTGCCTTGAACTCCTGGCTCAAGCAGTCCTCCTGCCTCGGCCTCTCAAAGCACTGTGATTACAGGGGTGATCTGCTCCCACCCAGCACTTCTTGTTGAACTATCACCAGCCCCAGGAGGTTCCCCTGTTTTACAGATGAGTAAACAGAGGCACAGAGAGCTTAGGGCGCACAGACGGGTCTGGAGTTTGAAGCTAGGTGAGAGGCCGAGCCTTCAGATACAAGCCCTGCTCCCTTGGAAACTCTGAAATCCACCTTCTCCAGGGTGAGCCATGATGCACATAGCCTTGTCCTCCCTCTCTTACCTTGGACCTCAACTAGAATGCAAGAAATCCAAATCATCATTCTTACTAAGGTGTGAATGGCTGATATACGTTAGCTTCCATGCTGGGAATGCCAAGTTCAAACAGAATCCGGTCGGCTCTAACCCATCGCTGTCTGCCATCTCTACCAGGCCACCTGTCCTGTCCCTCTGTCCTCCCTCAAGCAAGTCCTAGTGACCTTCTGACCCCCCACGGCTCACAAAGGCAGTGTGGAGAGACTGGGATTGGAAATGAGGCCCTCATCTTTACTAACCACAAAATGCCACATTATTTATTAATTTATTTAAAGATGGGGTCTTGCTCTGTTGCCCAGGCTGGAGCGTAGTGCTGCGATCCTGGCTCACTACAGCCTCCAACTCCTGGGCTCAAGTGATCCTCCTGCCTCAGCCTCCCGAGTAGCTGGCACATGGGCATGTGCCACCATGCCTGGCTAATTTTTCCACACAGATGGGGTCTTGCTGTGTTGTCCAGGCTGACCTTAAACTTTCAGGCTCGGGATTCTCCCACCTCGGCCTCCCAAAGTGCTGGGATTACAAACGTGAGCCATGGTGCCACCCCACCCCCACACCAACTTTGTTTTTCTTGTTTTGAAAAGCTCACTGGGGGCAGGGGAAGGGCAGGGGGCAGCAGTCTGGGTGGCGGCCAGGGCCAGGGTCAGAGCTGCCAGGTGAGACTGAGTTCAGGTCTGCTCTGGGGCATGGCAGACTCTCAGACTATCTCCCTCTCTAGGTCTCAGTTTCCCCTTCTGTAAACAAAAGAGTTGAATTTGAGATGACCTCTAAGATACCTTTAGGGCCTACCATGCCGGCATCTCATGACTCAGCCAACTCCATCTGTTTCGTGCTTTGAGAAGCCAGTGCTTTGCACCTGTGGACAATTCTGCTGCCCTTGCTGCAAGGGGACACTTGGCATTGTCTGGAGGTATCTTTGTCCCAGCTGAGGGGAAGAAGCGCTCCCGGGGGCAGGCCAGGGGTGCTGCTCAACACCCTGCAGTGCCCAGGTGGATCACAAGGTCAGGAGTTCAAGACCAGCCTGGCCAATATGGTGAAACCCCGTCTCTACTAAAAATATAAAAATCAGCCAAGCGTGGTGGTAGGTGCCTGCAGTCCCAGCTATACGGGAGGCTGAGTCAGGAGAATCATTTGAACCTGGGAGGCAGAGGTTGCAGTGAGCCAAGATCACGCCATTGCACTCCAGCCTGGGTGACAGATCGAGTCTTCATCTCAAAAAAAAAAAAAGTCATTTCTCTGTGTATTCCCGCACTTGTGAAAGGATTTCAGACCCGTGTCCGGTAGTCATTACAGAGCATCGTACACTCTGTGCCTCCATTACCTCTGCCTGTCCTCTCAACAGCTCTTGAGTAGCTAGATCCACTTTTTATTTTGATTTTCTTTTTTCTTTTTTTCTTTTCTTTTTGAGACAGAGTCTCCCCTCTGTCACCCAGGCTGGAGTGCAATGGTGCAATCTCGGCTCACAGCAACCTCCGCCTCCTGGGTCCAAGCAATTCTCCTGCCTCAGTCTCACGAGTAGCTAGGATTACAGGCATGCGCCACCACACCAGGCTGTTTTTTGTATTTTTTAAAGTAGAGACGGAGTTTCATCATATTGGCCAGGCTGGTCTCAAACTCCTGACCTCAAATGATCCACCTGCCTCGGCCTCCCAAAGTGCTGGGGTTAAAGGCATGAGCCACTGCGCCCAGCCTTAGTTCCACTTTTTAAAGCACTCAGGGGCCAGGCGCAGTGTGCATGCCTGGAATCTCAGCACTTTGGGCATATCGCTTGAGACCAGGGGTTCGAGACCAGCCTGGGCAACATAGCAAGACCCCAGCTCTCAAAAAAAAAATTACAACTAACCAAGTATGATGGTGAGTGCCTGAGGTCCTAACGATTCAGGAGGCTGAGGTGGGAGGATCACTTGAGCCCAGGAGGTCGAGGCTGCAGTGAGGTATGATCACATCACTGCATTCCAGCCCGAGTAACAGAGTGAGATCCTATTTCAAAAAATAAGATAAAAATAAAACATCTGACTAGGTGCAGTGGCGCATACCTGTAATCCCCAGCACTTTGGCAGACTGAGATGGGAGGATTGCTTGAGTCCAGAAGGTCAAGACCAGCCTGGGCAACAAGGCAAGACCCCATGTCTACAAAAAAAAAAAAAAAAAAAAAAAGAAAAGAAAAAATACAAAAATTAACCAAACATGGTGGTGAGTGCCTGGTGTCTGAGGTCCCAGCTATTCAGGAGGCTGACTGAGGTGGGAGGATCACTTGAGCCCAGGAGGTCAAGGCTGCAGTGAGCTATGATTGTGCCACTGCATTCCAGCCTGAGCAACAGAGACCCTATTTCAAAAAATAAAATACAAAATAAAGCATCTGGCCAGGGCAGTGGGTCACACGTGTAATCCCAGCACTTTGGGAGGTTCGCTTGAGCACAGGAGATCAAGACCAGCCAGGGCAAGATAGCAAGACCCTGTCTCAAAAAAACAAACGAAAAAAGCAACTAAGTCCCCCGATTCTCACGGCCCACCCCCCCGCTGCCCCTCTGGAGTGGGTCACCCGCAGCCCCCCAGCGTGGATGTCAGGTCTGCATCGGGGACCATGGCTCAGCAAGGGAGGACCCAGAGGCAGATGAGGAAGTGGGGGGAGGCGACGGCTAAAACTAGACCCTCCCCCGTGCAGGGTGAGAGTTTCTCACTCGATTCTCTGTCCTCGATGTCGTCATTCATTCTTGGAGGAGGGACAGTAACACGCAGCCCGGGGGAAAAAAAATCCGTCCTGCATGCTACGTGGTGGGGGCGGGGGGTGGCGGCAGGCCCTTCCCGAGAGGGTAAGTTCTCCACGGCAGTGGAAACGCATTTGCTCTCTGGAGGGAGGGGTCTTCGCCTCTGCCTTCCTCTTTCTGAGCTGGGTGTGACCTCAGCCCCCAGGAACACTGCCCCCAGCCCCGCCCTCGACCCCCAATCCTCTGGCAGCTGCAGCCACAGGCGTTGACTCCCCAACCTTCTAAACATGGGGTGTGGTGGGTCCCCAGTGGGGGTCCCTAGTGCGCCCGGGACACTCCTGCATTCAGACCCTGGCTTCGGATTTGGGGATGGCAAAGAAGGCAGTGACATCGAGGAACACGAGTGACGCGCTCATTTGAGCCCTGATGTCTCATTATTAGCAAATCACATAGCAGTTCCGATTAAGGAGGAGGCATCTGTGTGTTAAAACATAAACCACCCCTTCCTCCCCACCCCACAGGCAAGCCTTGATCGACACACTTAGAGAATATATGTATATATTTTTTTCCAAATCGGCTGCTGGTGGCCTTCCCAGCGTTCAAAACAGGAAACACACAGGGCTGGGATGGGTCTCTGTCAGCGTCCCAGAGAGAAGCTGAGCTTTGCATCCTCCCCAGCTGTCAGCGAGACCTGGAAGTGGTGCACATCTCTGCCTTCCAAGGCAACGGGGCGCACGGAAGGTAAACTGCTGCTGGGTGCCGGTCAGGGAACGGGTGTCCCTGGGTCCCGGGAAAACGGATGTGAGGGCCTTGAAGGAGTCCCCAGACCATGGCTCTCCGCTCCCACCCGCCCCATCTGCTGGAAAGGGGAGTTGGAGGCGGCAAATGCTGCCGGATAAACCTTCCCGGGAGACGGTTTACCCCGGGAGGGGAGGGGAGACGCGCGCACTCACCTCTAAGCTGCTGAGACAGCCTCTCCTCCTCACTGGCAAACAAAGGCGAGTCCTGCCCGGGTGCGGCCGGGCATCCCTCAGGCTCCCCAGGCCTTCAGAGCATCCGAGGGAGAGGCTGCTGGCAGGGGCGGATTCTGCATCCGAGGAAGGTCACCCAGGGCGACGTGGCCAGCGCCCCGCCAAAGCTCTTTTGTGTGTGCAGGGGTGTGGGGTGCGGGCTTAGCGGTGGGCTCCCCTGCGCCGGGCTGCGGCTGCGCCCCCTGCCATCGCCGCCCGCCTGCGCGTCCTGCCTGCCTCCGAGGTGTCTGTCTGCGGCTTCCCAGCTCGAGGCTGGCAGAGGCTCGGCTTCCCGGAGACAGTTAATGTATGCTGCTTTTGTGTGCAGCGGGGAGGGGGTGGGGGCAGGCCTGACCGAAAAGCACAGCCCCCCCCACCCCCCTGCCAGAATCCGGTCCTCTCCATTGGCTGAAAGACAAGCCTCTCCCAAAGCCACTCCAGAGGCAGAGGCAGAAATAATTTTCTGATGGCGCATTACAGATTTAAAAAACAAAACAACGGACAAATACATACATACGTGGCGAGGTGGCCTCATTCCTTAGAGAACGGGGTGGGGGGGATGAGGGGGCTGGGGAACGTCTTCTTGGCACTTCTCCTTGCAAAGGGAACAGGGGTGAGGGGTGGCGTCCCCCAAAAAGTCTGAGCAGGCAAAGAAATGACTGTCCCCAGGCCAGGCGTGGTGGCTCATGCCTGTAATCCTAGCACTTTGGGAGGCAGAGGTGGGAGGAGCATCTTAGGTCAGGAGTTCGAGACCAGCCTGGCCAACATCCTGAAAACCCGTCTCTACTAAAAATACAAAAATTAGCTGGGCCTGGTGGCCGGCGCCTGTAATCTCAGCTACTCAGGAGGCTGAAGCAGGAGAATCACTGGAATCCAGGAGGCCGAGGTTGCAGTGAGCCGAGATTATGCCACTGTATTCCAGCCTGGGTAACAGAGGGAGACCCCCGTCTCAAAAAAAGAAAAAAAAAGAAATGACGGTCCAGGTCACTGTGTCGTGGGTCCATGAGGTGGTCACTTAACGTTGTTGGAGCCTCGTGCTCTCAACAGGGGTGGGTACAGGGGAGACAGGAATTTCTCAGGCACACTTGCTCGGCAGGGTTGCTGTGGGAATGGCGCCCCCTGCAGTTGTGCGACGGCGTGGCCTCACCCTGGAGGAATTCAAGACTGGAAGATGGTAGGTGGAGGCCCTGCAGTCGGACTGGAAATGGGTTTGAACTCTAGCCCAGTCACTCCCCAGCTGGGGGACCAGTGAGTGTGAGGGATCTCACCTGCCGGCCTCAGTTTTCCTCATCTGTGAAATGAAGCCACTAGGCCTTTCCACATGTTATGAGGTGATGCATAGACAGCACTCAACACAGTGCTGGAGCACAGGAAAACCTCTATCTGTGTATGTGTTTCTTTTTTTCTTTTTCTTTTTTTTTGAAGTAGAGTCTCCAGCTCTGTTGCCCAGACTGGAGTACAGTGGTGCGATCTTGGCTCACTGCAACCTCTTGAGTCCTGGGTTCAAGTGATTCTCCTGCCTCAACCTCCCAAGTAGCTGGGATTACAGGCACGTGCCACCACGCCCGACTAATTTTGTATTTTTAGTAAGACGGAGTTTCACCATATTGGCCAGGCTGCTCTCGAACTCCTGACCTCAGGTGATCCGCCCGCCTTGGCCTCCCAAAATGCTGGGATTACCCGTGTGAGTCTGTCTAGAGACGACTTTGGAGTAGTGCAGGGTGGGGGACCCTTGGGGAGCCTTCCTGGTGGGGCACAGGGGTGATGACTGTATGCTTGAGACCCCTGAGGAGTGAATGGACTTAGATGAATTTTTAAAAAGAGGGAGGAAGGTGTATTCTGGACAGACAGGCCTGCCTAGACTGGCATTTCAACAGACACAGCTCCTCCCCAGTACACGAGGGCCCCTGGAGCTGTCCATGGTGCTACAGCCACCACCAGGGAGACACGGCGTGTGACCTGAGCTCGGTCCCTGTCTGTTTTTTTTTGTTTGTTTGAGACAGAATCTTGCTGTGTCGCCCGGGCTGGAGTGCAATAGCATGATCTTGACTCACTGCAACCTCCACCTCCTGGTTCAAGCGATTCTTCTGCCTCAGCCTCCCGAGTTGCTGGAATTACAGGCACCCACCACAGTGCCCGGCTAATTTTTGTATTTTTAGTAGAGACGGGGTTTCCCATGTTGGCCAGGCTGGTCTCGAACTCCTGACCTCAGGTGATCTGCCCACCTCAGCCTCCCAAAGTGCTGGGATTACAGGTGTGAGCCACTGAGCCTGGCCCCTGTTTTCATTTCGTTTTGTTTTTAATTTAAAAAGTAAAAAATTTTAATTTAATTTAATTTTTTGGAGACAAGGTCTTGCTCTGCAGCCCAGGCTGTAGTGCAGGGGTGCGATCATGGCCCACTGCAGCCTCAACTTCCTGGGCTCAAGTGATCCTCCTATCTCAGCCTCCCCAGTAGCTGGGACAACAGGTGTATGCCATCCATCACGCCTGGTTAATTTTTTAATTTTTTTTTGTAGAGATGGGATCTTGCTATTTTGCCCAGGCATACATACCATACCTAGTGAGTGTGGATATCTTTGGGGGCCATTATTCCACTGGCCATCCCTGAGGAATTAGCTTGGAAAGGCACAAAAGGGCTTCATTTTGTAGGATCTTGAAACTTTTCTGAAGGTGAGCTTGTAGGAAATTTTCTTGTGGGCCGGGTGCAGTGGCTGACACCTGTAATCCCAGCACTTTGGGAGGCCAAGGCAGGTGTATCGCTTGAGGCCAGGAGTTCGAGACCAGCCTGGCCAACATGGTGAAACCTTGTCTCTACTAAAAATACAAAAATTAGTCAAGTGTGGGGGTGGGCCCCCGTAATCCCAGCTACTCGAGAGGCCGAGGCAGGAGAATCACTTGAACCTGGGAAGTGAGCCGAGATTGCTTTTGCTTTACTGCACTCCAGCCTTAGCAATGGAGCAAAGCTCCATGTTGAAAAAAAAAAATATGTGTGTGTGTGTGTGTGTGTGTGTGTATATATATATATATATATACATATACATATATAGTCTGCAAACAGTTTTGCATCTTTCTTTTCATTCTTTCAACATAACTATAAACTATATATATAATTTTTTTTTGAGATGGAGTTTTGCTCTTGTTGCCCAGGCTGGAATGCAATGGCACGATCTCGGCTCACAGCAACCTCCGCCTCCCTGCTTCAAGTGATTCTCCTGTCTCAGCCTTCCGAGTAGCTCGGATTACAGGCACCTGACACCATGCCCAGTTAAGTCTGTATTTTTAGTAGAGATAGGTTTTCTCCATGTTGGCCAGCTGGTCTTGAACCCTTGACCTCAGGTGATCCGCCTGCCTTGGCTTCCCAGAGTGCTGGGATTACAGGGGTGAGCCACCTCGCCCATTCTATATATCATATTTTTATAACATATATAAAAAAAAAAAAAAAGAAAGAAAGAAAGAGAGAGAGAGAGAAAGGAAAGAAAGATAGAGGGAAAAAAGAAAGACAGGAAGAGAGAAAGAAGGAGAAGGAGAAAGAGAAAGAAAGAAAGGGAGAAAGGAAAGAAAGAGGGAAAAAAGTCTTTCTTTCTCTCTCTCCCTCTTTCTTTCCTTTCTCCCTTTCTTTCTTTCTCTTTCTCCTTCTCCTTCTTTCTCTCTTCCTGTCTTTCTTTTTTCCCTCTATCTTTCTTTCCTTTCTCTCTCTCTCTCTCTTTCTTTCTTAAGATGGATTCTCTTAAGAGTAGTTGCTTAGACTACTCTTAAACTCCCAAGAAGCAAAGCAGAAGTTCATGGATGCCTAAGACCCAAGACTTTCTGTTTTGTTTTGTTTTGAGACTGAGTCTCGCTCTGTCTCAAATGAGCCTCTCATCTTGGCCTCGCAAAGTTCTGGGATTGCAGGTGCGAGCCACAGCGCCTGGCCACAAAAATCTTAAAGTGATAGCAAACATATAGTGTCTGGCACCATGTGTTGCTTTACATATGTTTTTGTTTATCTGTCCCTTTGTCACCTGTAATGTAAGTTTCGTGTGAGATCGGAGACACAATTTTGTCACTTCTTTTTTTTTCGTGATCCGCTCTCCTCGGCCTTCCAGAGTGCTGGGATGACGGACGTGAGCTACTGCGCCTGGCAATTCCTTCACTTCTGTATCTTTAACTCCTAGACCAGTGGCTCACCTGGCCGGGGATTGGGTGATCCTGCCCCCAGGGGACACCAGGCGATGTCTGGGGACATTTGTGGTTGTCGCGATTGGGGGATACTCCTGTTACAGAGTGGGTGGAGGCCAGGGACACTGCTCAGCACCCTGCAGTGCCCAGGATGGCCCCACCTCAGAGAACAATCTGGCCCCAATGTCCACAGTACTGAGCAGGAAATACTCTGCCCTAAAAGAATGCCTGATACAGGCTGGGGGTGGTGGCTCATGTCTGTAATCCCAGCACTTTGGGAGGCCGAAGTGGATGGTCAGGAGGTCAAGAGTTCGAGACCAGTCTGGTCAACATAGTGAAACGCTGTCCCTACTAAAAATACAAAAATTAGCTGAGTGTGGTGGCACGCGCCTGTGGTCCCAGCTACTCCGGAGACAGGTAGAATTGCTTGAGCCCGGGACGTGGAGGCTACTGTGAGCTGAGATCATGCCACTGCACTCCAGCCTGGGCGACAGAATGAGACTCGATATCAAAAAAAAAAAAAAAAAAAAAAAAAAAAAAAAAAAGAATGCCTGATACATAGTCCTCAGTAAAATTCGTTGAGGTCATGAAGTTACTAACCCTCTTTTAGTCTTATATTTATTTTTATTTTTTGAGATGGAGTCTCACTCTGTCGCCCAGGCTGGAGTGCAATGGCATGATCTTGGCCACTGCAATCTCTGCTTCCCAGGTTCAAGCGATTCTCCTGCCTCAGCCTCCTGAGTAGCTGGGATTACAGGCGTGTACCATGCTGCCTGGCTAATTTTTTGTATTTTTAGTAGGGCTGGGGTTTCTTCATGTTGGTTAGGCTGGTCTCGAACTCCTGACCTCAAGTGATCCACTCACCTCAGCCTTCCAAAGTTCTGGGATTACAGATGTGAGCCACGGCGCCTGGCTACCCTCAGTTTGTAGGCATGCACAGAGCAGTGAAAAAAAATTGAGCCCCTGATGCATTTGTTCCTAGCCAAAGTTGAACAAGACAGCTCTTTCTCTTCTTGTTTCAGCTGTCATACTGTAAATAGTCTCCTTTTTGGGGGATGCAGCTTTTTCCCATTTTTGTGCTTTTTCTTGGTGATTTTGCTGTTTAAAATAACTTTCGGCTGGGCGCGGTGGCTCATGTCTTAATCTCGGCACTTTGGGAGGCCAAGGCAAGTGGATCACCTGAGGTCAGGAGTTCGAGACCAGCCTGGCCAACATGGTGAAACCCCGTCTCTACTAAAAATAGAAAAATTAGCTGGGCACGGTGGCTCACACCTGCAATTGCAGCTACTCAGGAGGCTGAGGCAGGAGAATCGCTTGAACCTGGAAGGTGGAGGTTACAGGGAGTCGAGACTGCACCACTTCACTCCAACCTGGGCAACAGAGCGAGACTCTGTCTCGAAAATAAATAAATACATAAATAAAATGACTTCCAAGCATCGTGCTGAAGCACTGTCTAGCATTCCTAAGTGCTAGAAAGCTTCACTTTCACAGAGAAAATCTGTGTTTGAGATACCAGCGAAAATGCTGTGAGTTCCATGTGCATGAATCCACCGTGTCTATTTAATAAGGTATCTTTCAACAGAAACACACATCAAGTGAGGGCGTGTGTTCCGCGCGTTTTTGTTTCGTTTGCTGCTTCCTTATCATGAAAAGAGCAGAAGATGCAGATAACAAAACCTGAGGCAGGAGGACAGAGGAAACGGTGAACGTGTCACCTACCTTCGGGTGCCCCTCATGCCTCGTGTTTATAAAGAAATAAATATACAAGTGAATAAAATAAGACTGAAGGAGGGTTAGCGACGTCATGACCTCAAAGAATTTTATGGAAGAGTATGTATTAGGTATTCTTTTTTATTTTATTTTATTTTATTTTATTGAGACAGAGTCTCACTCTGTTGCCAGGCAGCAAGCTGGAGTGCAATGGCACAATCTCGGCTCACTGCAACCTCCACCTCCCGGGTTCAAGCAATTCTCCTGCCTCAGCCTCCCGAGTAGCTGGGATCACAGGTGCATGCCACCACGCCTGGCTAATTTTTTTGTAGTTTTAGAAGACACAGGCTTTCACCATGTCGGCCAGGCTGGTCTCCAACTCCTGACCTCGGGTGATCTGCCCTCCTCAAAGTGCTGGGATTGCAGGCGTGAGCCGCTGTGCCCGGCCTTCTGCGGGCTGTTGTCGGAACTAGATCGCACTGTGCGTGGAAGGCATTTAGCACAGTCTTTGTAGTAAATAATAGAAAAAATGCAATGAAAGAAAACATTACGCCAGATCTGCCTTTGTAAATAGATGCAGCCTTCGTTTCCTAATTAGAATGGCAGGGATTTGGAGAGAGGCCATGTGCAATTAATTACCTTGTTGGACTTTAGCCAGGGCATGGCGGGGGGAGCTGCACTGGCCAGGCCCACCAGACCATTCCTGGTGGCCACACATGGTCATGGAAACACGATGGAAGAGTGCCATCCGCTAAATCACCAAATGCGGCTTCTCCCAGCACCGTGGGCTCTTCATGGAGTCTGTCCAGGAATTAGTTGTCCTGTACCTGCTGAACGTACTTCTTACTTCAATGCTGTCGTAACATGCCATTGTCACAAAGCCGACTGGTTTGAAAGACCTCAGCAAAGCAAAAGTTCATAGATGCCCAAGACCCAAGACTTCCTTTTTCTGTCTGTTTTGTTTTGAGACCGAGTCTTGCTCTGTCACCCAGGCTGGAGTTCAGTGGTGCGATCTCGGCTCACTGCAACCTCTGCCTTCCAGGTTCAAGTGATTCTCCTGCCTTGGCCTCCAGAGGAGCTGGGACTACAGGCATGTGCCACCACCACCACTCCTGGCTAATTTTTGTATTTTTAGTAGAGACAGGGTTTGACCATATTGGGCAGGCTGGTCTTGAACTCCTGACCTCAGGTGATCTGCCCTCCTAGGCCTCCCAAAGTGTTGGGATTATAGGCATGAGCCACTGTACCCAGTCCCTGCCCCCGCCTCGGCCTTTTTTTTTTTAGTAGAGACGGGGTTTCACCATGTCGGCAAGGCTGGTCTCGAACTCCTGACCTCGTGATTCACCCGCCTCAGCTTCCCAAAGTGCTGGAATTACAGGTGTGAGCCACCGCACCTGGCTTGTTTTTTCTGAGATAGGGTCTGGCTCTGTCGCCCAGGCTGGAGTGCTATCTTAACTTATGGCTCACACCTGTAATCCCAGCACTTTGGGTGGCCAAGGTGGGTGGATCACCTGAGGTCAGGTATTTGAGAGCAGCCTGGCTAACATGGTGAAATCTCGTCTCTACTAAAATAGCAAAAATTAGCTTGGTGTGGTGGCACATGCCTGTAATCCTAGCTACTTGGAAGGCTGAGGCAGGAGAATCGCTTGAATCCAGGAGGCAGAGGTTGCAGCTGAGATTGTGCCATTGCACTCCAGCCTGGGCCACAGAGTGAGACTTTGTCTCAAAAAAAAAAAAAACAGGTTCCTCAATCTAGGATTGCCCAGTGTTCCCTTCATGATTAGACTGGGGTGATGGGTTTGACCGTAGAGGAGAAGCGTCCTTCTCGTCATCTCACATGGAGAACACACGGTCAACCCGAGTCACCGCTGCTGCTGCTGACTTCCACTAGGCGGCTAAGGTGTGCTTGTCACGTTTCTTTGCTTTTTCTTCTTCTTCTTTTGTTTTTCTTCAGAAAGCTTTGTTTCCATTTGGTCTAAGGCTTGGGAGAGTGCCCAGGATAGTGAAAAAGCTGCCCAAGGCAGGCGCAGTGGCTCATGCCTGAAATCCATGCACTTTGGGTGGGCAGATCACCTGAGGACAGGAGTTTGAGACCAGTCCGCCCAACATGTTGAAACCCTGTCTCTACGAAAAATACAAAAATTAGCCAGGCGTGGTGGCGAGTGCCTGTAGTCCCAGCTACTCGGGAGGCTGAGGTGGGAGGATCGCCAAAGCCTGGGAGGCGGAGGTTGCAGTGAGCTGAGATCATGCTATTGCACGCCAGCCTGAGCGACAGAGCGAGACTCTGCCTCAAAAAACAAAACAAAACAAAACAAACAAGAAAACTGCCTAATGGCTGGAGGGGGAGGCTGAGGCGGGAGCCTTGTTACTTTTCTTCCTCCTCCTCCTCCTCCTCTTCCTCCTCCTCCTTTTCCTCTTCCTCCTCCTCCCTCTTTCCTCCTTCTCCTCCTCTTCCTCCTCCTCCTCCCTCCTTCCTCCTCCTCCTTCTTTTTTTTTTTTTTTTTTGGAGCGTCTCACTCTATTCCCCAGGATGGAGTGCAGTGGCATGATCTCGGCTCACTGTAACCTCTGCCTCTCGGGTTCAAGCTATTCTCATGCCTCAGCCTCCTGAATAGCTGAGATCACAGGCATCCACCAACATACCTGGCTAATTTTTGTATTTTTAGTAGAGCTGGCCATGTTGGCCAGTGTTGGAAATAGATGCTCGGTGCACTGAGACAAAAGATCTTTCAGTCATGCAATTTTTACTTCCTGGACTGCAGGAAGGGTACTCCCGCTAGCCATCGTGCAATGAGAGTACAATGAATAAAGGGAAACACACAAATTTATCCCTTACGCTTTTGGGGTGGTCCTTACTGCTGTGTCTGATCTCCGTTGGCTGGAGCCAGACCTCACAATCTAAAGTAAAACCCGATTGGCTAACAACTTAAAACTTTTCTAAGCAAGTAAAAGCAATGGAGAGCTGGGACACGCCTGTGAGCACGTCCAGCACAGATACCTTGGTTAAGGTACAAGGACATAGAATGTACTACGTGCCTGTAAGCACGGCGTGTCTAACAGCTACATAGGACAGGGCTTCACAAAGAGCTACCAGCACACGTATTCTCTAACAAGAGGGGAAACTTTAAAACGGACCTTTTCTACTTCCCATGCTTCCTTCCTCTCTCTCTCTCTCTCTCTCTCTCTCTTCTATCTCCCTTTCTTTCCTTTCCCTTCCTTCTTTCTTTCTTTCTTTTTTTTTTTTTTTTTTTTTTTTTAGACAGAGTCTTGCTCTGTTGCCCAGGCTGGAGTGCAATGGCATGATCTCAGCTCACTGCATCCTCCCCATCCTGGGTTCAGGTAAGACAGGGTTTTGCTATGTTGGTCGGGCTGGTCTTGAACTCCTAACCTCAGGTGATCTGCCAACCTTGGCTTCCCGAAGTGCTGGGATTACAGGCATGAGCCACTGCACCTGTTCTCTTTCTTTCTTTTCTCTTTTCTGAGACAGGGTCTCACTCTGGAGTGTAGTGGTACAATCATGGCTCACTGCAGCCTTGACCGCCCCGGCTCAAGTGATCCTCCCACTTTAGCCTCCTGAGTAGCTGGGACCACAGGCATGCACCACCATGTCCAGCTAATGAAAAAAAAAATGTAGAGACAGGACCTTGCTATGCAGCCCAGGCTAGTCTCAAACTCCTAGGGCTCAAAATCCTCCTGCCTCAGCCTCTCAGAATGTTGGGATTACAGGCGTGAGCCACTGTGCCCGTCCTATCATTTATTTTTATCAGGTTGTGAACGCAGGAGGCAGAGACCATGGAGGCCACGTGAAGAGTCATTCTGAGGCTAGATGCAGTGGCTCCCATCTGTAATCTCAGCGCTTTGGGAGGCCAAGGCAAGAGGATCATTTGAGGCCAGGAGTTTGAGATCAGCCTGGACAACATGGCAAGACCCTGTCTCTACAAAAAATTAAAAAATAAGCTGACTGTGATGGCACGCACCTGTTGTCCCAGCTACTGGGGAGGCTGAGGTGGGAGGACTGCTTGAGCCCAGGAGTTTGAGGCTGCAGTGAGCTATGATCATGCCTCTGTACTCCAAACTGAGTGACAGAGTAAGACCCTGTCTGAGAAAATAAAACCCCAAAAAAACCAGCCATTTTGTCACATCATTCCATTACAGTTATTGCAAGAGACTTAGTGAATGAATTCATGAAAAGGGTTGACCAAGTGTTAAATCCTCTACAACGCTACCTTCGGTTTCTGTCACATCTCTTTAAACATCACCAGCCTAAGCACATGACCTGGCATGAACAGGTAAATAGACACTTATTTAATGAGCCACCAACAGAGTTATGCAGTGGACGGAAGTAGGTCGGGAGACAATGACCACTGTGCTCAAGGAGCTCACAGTTTATTTCAGAAGAAGACGTGCACACAGAGAGGGAACGTAACTCAGACGATTACTTGACTGAGGCTTTGCAAGGGCTCTTGGTGTCTGGGACACTCCTCTGTTCTTGCTGTGGGTTGACAAAACCTTTTTCTCTTCTGTGTGAGAAAGTGATCGTGTTACACGTTTCAGTTTCGTTGTCCTGGTGATGGGATAAGACAAAAATGTCACGTAGGGCGGGGCGTGGTGGCTCACACCTGTAGTCCTAGCACTTCGGGAGGCCGAGGCAGGTGAGTCACTTGAGGTCAGGAGTTTGAGACCAGCCTGGCCAACATGGTGAAACCCCATCTGTACTAAAAATACAAAAAATTAGCCAGGCGTGGCTGCTCATGCCTGTAATCCCAGCTACTTGGGAGGCTGGGACAGGAGAATTGCTTGAACCCGGGAGGCAGAGGTTGCAGTGAGCCGAGATTGTGTCGCTGGACTCCAGCCTGGGCAACAGAGTCAGACTCTGTCTCAAAAAAAAAAAAAAGTCATGTATGTTTCTAGGCAACACTCGGTATGATAAGGTGGCACCTGATTGGTAAAATGCATCAAAACAGAGATTCAGTAAATGAACCATAAATACCTGGTCGGGGCCCCATGCGGAAGGAGACCCTCGGTGACTGGAAGGGCCTCACAGGACTGAAGGACCAGCTCCTGAGCTAGAAGCCACAAGGATCCCTTCCAGGGTGGGTCTGGGGTGCAGAGACCCCCCTTTAATCTGAGTGGTTAAAGGAAGGTGGTGAGGCCTGTTGGCTGGGGGTGGGGAGGCAGAGCATCAGGATTAATAGCCAATGCATGCAGGGCTTAATACCTAGGTGACGGGTGGATAGGTGCAGCAAACCACAGTGGCACACGTTTACTTATGTAACAAACCTGAATGTTCTGCACATGTATCCCAGAACTTAAAATAAAATTTGAATAAATAAATAAATAGGCAGGCGGGGCTCTGAATAAGAGGCGGGGATCATGGCATAGGCGGGGCTTGAGCAGAGACCTCCACATTTGATGGTTAAAAGGAGAGCGGGGCTCTGTGTAGGAGGCGGGGCTTGTGGCATGGGTGGGACTTGAGCAGATACCTCCACATCTGAGTGGTTAAAGGGAAGGAGGGGCTCCGAGAAGGAGGCGGGGCTTCTGACATGGGCGGGGCTTCAGCAAAAACCTTCACATTTCAGTGGTTAAGAGGAAGGCGGGGCTCTGCATAGGAGGCGGGGCCTCGGTGCAGGGCCGGTCGTGAGGAGGTGTCTCCCCAGCCTAAGAGAAGGAATCCAGAAAGTTCAGGCTTCGCGCAGGGGGTGGGGCCTGGGGCGCGTGGCCGGACGCGAGCAGCACGCGGCTCGGGGCCGGTGACGTCACGGGCCCGCCGGGCTCTGGGAGGACGCCAAGATGGCGGCGAGTCACTATTTCGGCTTCGCGCAGGGCGGCGGCCGGCAGTACAGGTAACGGCTCCGCCGCGCCGGCCCCCGTCTGTTCGGTCCCCTGCAGCCTGGCCGGAACCCCGCCTGCTCCTCCTCTGGCCCCGCGCGCCCGGACCGGGCCCGGCCCCAGCCCGAGCCCCGACCTGGACCCCCGGCCTCGGGGAACCGCGGCGTCGGGAGGAGCCGGCGGGGCAGCCTCAGGTTCAGCACCTGGCGGGACGCGGGCTTGCGGGCTCCGGCTGAGAAGTCTCTGCAACCCACCGTGTCTGTCAGCGGGAGAGGGAAGGGACTTCTGAAGTGGAAGGGGGCTTGGGCCTGGGCCTGTGCGGGGTGGGCCCCTGATGGGGACGCCCCGAGGAGAGCAGCGAGAGACCCCGGAGGGTGTCTGGCCAGGGAGGGGGAGGGGACCGGAACTGACCCCGATGCAGGGAGGAGGCCTGGGAGGTGCCTGGCCGGGCAGGGGGTGGGGATGCGCAGAGGGGAGCTGACCTCTGATTGCTGGTAGGGGAAGAGAAGACACAGGCTTAGCAGGGTGCCTGGCTGGGGAGGAGGAGGGGAAGGGCAGAAGGGCATTGACCCCCGATTGCTTGGGGAGAAGACACAGACCTGGGAGGGTGTCTGGCCGGGCAGGGGGAGGGCAAGGGCAGAGGGGCGTTAACCCCGATTGCTGGAGGAGAGACCTGGGAGCGTTCCTAGCTGGGCTTGGGGCAGCCACAGTTGAGTGTGGGGGTAACTGACCCCTGATGGTGAGGGTAGGAGAGAAGGCAGAGACCTGGGAGGGTACCCGAGGGAGGGGCAGAAACAGAGGTTAGTGTTGGGGAACTGAAGCCTGATTGGGGAAGGGGGACAGAGACTTGGTGGGGAGCCAGTATGATGTGGGAGGAGGTCCTGAGGTCAGATAAGGGGGTGGGCACTGGGGTTCCAGGGAACTGGGACCCTGTTGGGACAGTGAGGAGGGAGAAAGGGCCCTGGGTGTTTATTTAAGGCCTAGAAAAGGATCTTAAATATCCAGTGGTTTGGGAGGGGAGATGGCAGGGGATGGGCACTGACTGGGAGATGGCCAGGGCCAGGAGGGCTCAGTGGGTAGGGACACACATGGGGTGGGTTGATGCCCCAAATGTACAGACACACACTCTACACCGTTCTTCCAGGCTTGCTCTTCGGAGCGTGTCTGCTATGTTCAGCCCTTCCGTCTGACCCCAAGACCAGAGTCCCAGTCCGGAAGCCAGGGCTGGCATTTCTCGGGGAGACAGATTCCCCCCACAGTGGATCATTTCCGCGTGTCACCCTTGTGTCAGTTTCCAGCCAGTAGCCTGCTATAACCTCGTGGGCCAGTTTCTCACAGTTCTTGCTGAGTCCCCACAAATACAAACTGCCCCTTGGGCACCTCATAGATGGGCCTCTGCTGAGCTCAGGGGTCTTTGACTCCCCCCAAGGTATTCCTACTCCATGTCCGCATGTAGAAGAGAGATCCAGGCTGGTGTTTCAGCTTCCTGCGGTGGAGAGGCAGTGCCCGCCTTTCCACCCAGTGGCTGTGATATTGCTGTGGCCTTTCTTATGGAATCACAAAGGGAAACCACCCAGGGCTTGGAAACCAGGGCTGTGGGAATGAGGAGTGTGCCTGTTTCCTGTACTTGAGAGGTTGCTAAGGTGGAGTATTTGGCTAGTAATAGATTTCCTGTTAGGGAAAGAATCTATGACCTGCTCATTTCCCAGAACGGAGAGTTGAAATTTTATTTGATCTCTTTTGCTTCCTTCATCCTCAGTGATGTTTGGATTGCCAGGGCTCAGTTAAAGCGGCTGGACTCGGCTAGAGGTCCAGGCCGGTAGAAACTTCTGGACACACTCTACTCGTCTGCCTGCAAGCTCTTCCTTCTTTTCTCTTTTCTCTTCTTTCTTTCTCCATTGATCGTATTCTTCCATCAGATGTGGAAAATCACTTGACTGTTATGCTTGCTATTAAGATGACCTTCCGGAGGAGAAATGGAATGTTTATGTTGTTCTAATAGGTAATCGCTAAGCTTCGGTAGATGCTTCTGTTACTGATTTGAGTTAACGTGCTTACACGTTTTAGCACAGCTACCTTCTGTGTGCCGATGGCTTAGGTGACACAGTATACACATAAACGAGGATGTGAAATTGTCATGAACCCCGTGTTGATTTGTTGAGTTAACCCATCCTTAGAATTGTCCCAGGGAGAATGTGTTATTCCTTAAGAATAGAGTGAGCTATTAACTAAAACTCAAGACGACGCAAGAATCATACCAAAATACATTTCGGTCTCACAAAACCTTGAAACAAGATGCTATGCATTATTTGAATGACTTTAGGTCAGCTGGACATTCTTTCTTGCGGGAAATGACTTTTGTTTGGAAGCTTGGGCTGCTTTTAAAGTACATATGTTTTGGCCAGGCACGGTGGCCCACACCTGTAAACCCAGCACTTTGGGAGGCCGAGGCAAGCGGATCGCTTGAGGTCAGGAGTTCGAGACCAGCCTGGCAAACATGGTGAAACCCCATCTCTAGTAAAAATAAAAAATTAGCTGGGCATGGTTCTGTATGCCTGTAATGTCAGCTACTTGGGAGGCTGAAGCAGGAAAATTGCTTGAACCTGGGAGGCGGAGATTGCTGTGAGCTATCACGTCACTGCCCTCCAGCCTGGGCAACAGAGTGAGACTGTCTCAAACAAAAAAGTACATATGTTTTATATAACATGTGGTGAGAAAACTGATCAGATAACAGATTTTGTGTACCAATTTTATGGCAGCATTTGGACAACGGTATTTACAAAGCCTTTTTCAGGAATTGCCAAAGCAAAGACAATTTATTCTTAGGCATTTTGGGTATGTTTTCTTAGCTTATGAAATTGACACCCAGGCCAGGCACGGTGGCTCATGCCTGTTGTTCCAGCACTTTAGGAGGCGGAGACAGGAGGATCGCTTGAGCCAGGAGTTGGAGATTAGCCTGGGCAAGATGACGAGACCCCCCCCCATCTCTATAAAAAAGTTAAAAATTAAAAAGAGAAAAAGAAAACAGAAAAATAAATAAAAAATAAAATTTTAACAAAAAGAAAAAAATTAAAAATTAGCTGGATGTGGTGGTGTGTACCTGTAGTCACGCTGCTTGGGAGGCTGAGGTAGGAGGATCACCTTAGCCCAGGAGTTTGAGGCTGCAGTGAGCTTGGATTGTGACACTGCACTCCAGCCTGGGTAGTAGAGCAAGACACTGTCTCTAAAACAAATGAGCAAAAAATGATAACCATAGCCCTGTGGGGGAGTTTCGTTACATTTTCATCCATAAATAGGGTTGGTTTCTGAACTGCTTAATTGTTGGTCAGTAAGAACTGGATGCACATTCACTCTTGAAGGCATAAGAAAAGTTTACAGTTACCTGTTGGTAATGTTGCTGATCATTATTTTATTTTGTATGGTCTTATGAATCTCACAGTACTTTTTTTAAGAAGTTGAATTAGTACTGCAAGTATTCAGAATGAAACATTAATCCCGTGTGGAAAATTGAATGTAGCAGTGCTTTTAATTAGCAATGAGTGCAGGCCGGGCGCAGTGGCCCAGGCCTGGTATCTCATCAGTTTGGGGGGCCGAGGCCGGTGGCTCACCTGAGGTCAGGAGTTCGAGACCATCCTGGTCAACCTGGTGAAACCCCATCTCTACTAAAAATACAAAAAAATTGGCTGGGCATGGTGGCGTGAGCCTGTAACACCAGCTACTCAGGAGGCTGAGGCAGAAGAATCGCCTGAACCTGGAAGGCAGAGGTTGTAGTGAGCCGAGATGGCGCCACTGAACTCCAGCCTGGGCGACAGAACAGGACTCTGTCTCAAAAAAAAAAAAAAAAAAATTAGCACTGAGTTGCAGTTTTTTTTAGCTGAGAATAGCTGAGGAGCTCCAGCAGGGTCTGTGCATGTCACAGTGGTCACACTGGACATGAAGTGCAGTGGCACAGTCTCGGCTCACTGCAGCCTTGAACTTCCGGGCTCAAGCAGCCTTCCCACCTCAGCCTCCTGCAGTGGCTGGGACTACAGGTGCACACCACCATGCCTAGCGATTTTTTATTTCTGTAGAGATAAGGTCTTGCTATTTTGCCCAGGCTGATCTTGAACTGTCCTCAAGAGACCCTCCTGCCTTGCCCCTTTAAAGTGCTGCTGGGGTTACAGGCACTTCCTCCCTGCCATTGAATTCTGACACTATTAGCATACATTGTAAGCTGAACTTCTTCCCCTGGTGAGTTTCAGGAAGTGGGAGGTGGGGTTGGAACCCCATCGCGCTCTGTTAGCAATTCTCTGTGTGAGGTGAGTCCCGGAAGCCTGATACTGACTGAGCCCTCATGGTGATCCTTGGGGTAGAGGTTGTGAGGCCCGTTTTTGCTGATGAGGAAAGTGAGGCTCGCGGGCAGAAAGAACAGAAACAACCCGGTTACAAAATCAGGACTGTTACGAGTATTCATGTTTAATATGCATTTTGAATATAAAACCCCTGTGAACGTGCGAAGGATGAAATACTGGCTGGGTGCGTGTGTTGTGTGTACACACAGTGATTGACATGCAATCTTCTTGCCGGTAAAACGGACTTGAAGATTCTCTCCCCGATGAAGGCCTTGGGCGCACACAGCAGTGTTCTGGTGTTGCACTGGGTACGTCGTCTCTCTGGACCCTGAGGCACCGCACCCCTCCGTGCTGGGTGTGGCTCACCCTGTGCGCAGTCACGGACCCGCCGCGCCGAGTGCAGGTGTTCTCTAGGGCACTGAAGCCGGTGCCTGGATGAGTCAGGGCTCTCTAGAGGGACAGCGCTCATAGGATAGATGTCTGCGTGAAAGGGAGCTTGTTAAGGAGAACTGACTCACATAAGGTCAAGTGCCATCACAGGCCGTCTGCGAGTTGAGGAGGAGCAAGGAAGCCAGTGGCGGGTTGAGTCCCCAACCCTCAAAAGTTGGGAAGCCGACAGCGCAGCCTTCGGTCTGTGGCTGAGGGCCCAAGACCCCTGCAAACCACTGGGGTAAGGGCAGCAGTCCAGAAGCTGAAGAACTGGGAGTCTGATGCCCGAGGGCAGGAAGCACCCAGCACGGGAGAGAAGAATGCCCGAAAACTCAGCACGTCTGCTCCTCCATCTTCTCCTGCTGCTTTATTCTAGCCACGCTGGCAGCTGATTAGATGGTGCCCACCCAGATCGAGGGCGGGCCGCTCTCCCCGTCTGCTCTCCTTTGGCGGCACCTCACAGACACACCTGGGAGCAACGCTTTGCATCCTTCAATCCACTCAGTATTAACTGTCACAGGGCTCTGTGGTACTTCCATTTCCTGCCGGGTGGCCTCAGCCTTCATCTGCATCTGCCATGGGGGTGATAGAGAAGCCGGTGGTGAGCCGTGTCCGGGAAGAAAGAGTCCTCGTTTTTATTTATCTACTTTTTTTGAGACGAAGTCTCACTCTGTTGCCCAGGCCAGAGTGCAGCAGCATGATCTCAGCTCCCTGCAACCTCTGTCTCCCGGGTTAAAGTGATTCTCCTGTCTCAGCCTCCCCTGTAGCTGGGATTACAGGCACCCACCACCACGCCCGGCTAATTTTTGTATTTTTAGTAGAGACGGGGTTTCTCCATGTTGGCCAGGCTGGTCTTGAACTCCTGACCTCAGGTAATCCTCCCGCCTCGGCCCCCCAAAGTGCTGGGATTACAGGTGTGAGCCACCGTGCCCGGCCAAGTCCTTGTTTTTAGAAAGAAGGAACTATGGGCTGGGCACGGTGGCTCATGCCTATAATCCCAGCACTTTGGGAGGCTGAGGCGGGTGGATCACAAGGTCAAGAGATCGAGACCATCCTGGTCAACATGGTGAAACCCCATCTCTACCTAAAAATACAAAAAATTAGCTGGGCTTGGTGGCGTGCACCTGTAGTCCCAGCTACTCGGGAGGCTGAGGCAGGATAATTGCTTGAACCCAGGAGGCAGAGGTTGCGGTGAGCCGAGATTGCGCCATTGCACTCCAGCCTAGGTAACGAGCGAAACTACGTCAAAGAAAAAAAAAAAAAAAAGAAAGGAAGAAGGAACTATGACATTTCTCAGCCTTTGATTCCAGGAAAATCTTTGTTTCCACTTGATTTTTTCCTTGGACTCTGAACGTTTTGGGGGGTTTTGTGTGTGCGTGTTCCCATTGAGTTATTCAATTTGGTGTTCAATAGACATTATCATTATATGCAGACAGAGAATGACCCGTCTTCCTCGCTGTCCCTGAGACATTTTGCCCCTGCCTCTGCCTGCAGATTCCCCCGTGTCCTGAAGCGTGGACCGCACCTGAGTCTGCCGCATCCCTTCGGAGCAAGCGAGAGCATGGCCCTACGGAAAGGGCCACGGGCCAGGGGACGTGGGCAGCTCAGATGGGTCCGTTCCATCCCCTAGGCCTTGACGTCCCCACGCGTTTGGTGGTCACGTGAACAAAATGAGAGGAGTGGGTCTTGCCACCTTGGCATCCCAAAATTCAGTTTAGAAGGATGCACCTGAAAAGCTTGACTTCCCAAAACAATCTCTCCGACCAAAAAGCCATCAAGAGACGTTAGCCTGGGGCCTGAAGGTGGGGGTGCCAGGCAGGACTTGTAGACGCATGTCACCGCAGTTTGTAGGCCAGTGTTAGCCCGGGCTCCCTGTTTCTGCCTGCGCTCCTCTCCCCTCCTAGGCAGGCAGCACCATCCCCTGCTTGTTGTCATGGAGACGGCAGCCGTCCCTGGAGCAGTACAGCGGCACACTTCCTTCCAGCAACAGGTGACTCCGAACAGCAGCAACAGCAAACAGCCTGGACTTGTTGGTTAAGGGCAGGCTTTACTGAGAGTAAATAAGTGACATTTTTTTTTAAGACAGCGTCTCGCTCAGTTGCCCAGGCTGGAGTGCAGTGGTGTGATCTCGGCTCACTGCAACCTCCGCCTCTCGGGTTCAAGCAGTTCTCATATGTCAGCCTCCCAAGTAGCTGGAATTACAGGCATGAGACACCACACCCAGCTTTTTAAAAAATTATTATTGGCCCGGCGCAGTGGCTCAAGCCTGTAATCCCAGCACTTTGGGAGGCCGAGGTGGGAGGATCACAAGGTCAAGAAATTGAGACCATCCTGGTCAACATGGTGAAACCCCGTCTCTACTAAAAATACAAAAAAAATTAGCTGGGCGTGGTGGTGTGTGCCTGTAGTCCCAGCTACCAGGGAGGCTGAGGCAGGAGAATTGCTTGAACCCTGGAGGTGGAGGTTGCAGTGAGCCGAGATCGTGCCACTGCACTCCAGCCTGGCGCCTGGGGACAAAGTGAGACTCTGTCTAAAAAAATATATATATTATGTTTCCTAGACATAGGCTTTCACCATGTTGGCCAGACCAGTCTCAAACTCCTGACCTCAAATGATCCTCCTGCCTTGGCTTCCCAAAGTGCTGGGATTACAGGCGTGAGTCACTATGCCCAGCCAATTTTTTATTTATTTTTATTTTTTATTTTATAGATGGGGTTTCACCATATGGGTCAGGCTGGTCTCGAACCGTTGACTTCATAATCTTCCTGCCTTGGCCTCCCAAAGTGCTGGGATTATAGGCGTGAGTCACCATGCCCGGCCTAATGTTTGTATTTTTAGTAGAGATGAGGTCTTGCCATATTGGCCAGGCTGGTCTCGAACTTCTGGCCTCGAGTGATTGGCCCACCTTGGCCTCCCAAGGTGCTGGGATCACAGGTGTGAGCTACGGGACCCAGCCACTTTGTGACTTTTTAATTCTTGTTTCTCAGCTGTCATTCTCACCTCCTCAGTATGGGTCAGACTTTGAAAATTGATGGCCTACAGGCTGTGTTTGGCTCTCACGCCTGTGCGGTGAGCTTTTTGCTTGCTTTATTTGAATAAGTTGCCAGCATTTAAAAGTGGGAGATTCGGCCGGGTGTGGTGGCATGCCCCTGTAGTCCCAGCTACTCGGGAGGCTGAGGCAGGAGAATCACTTGAGCCTGGGAGGCAGAGTTTGCAGTGAGTCGAGATGGTGCTACTGTACTCCAGCCTGGGCAACAGAATGAGACTCCATCTCAAAAAAAAAAAAGTGAAAGTTTTCACAAAACCTCTGGTTTCTAGCACTGTTTAAAATTGGAAACTCTGGGGCCAGGTGCTGTGACTCCTGCCTGGAATCCCAGCACTTTGGAAGGCCAAGGCGGGTAGATCACTTGAGGTAAAGAGTTTGACCCAGGCTGGCCAACATGGTGAAAACCCATCTCCACTGAAAATACAAAATTAACCAGGCGTGGTGGTGCACCTGTAATCCCAGCTACTGGGGAGGCTGAGGCAGGAGAATTGCTGAACAGGGAGGTGGAGGCTGTAGTGAGCCGAGATGGTGCCACGGCACTCCAGCCTGAGCAACAGAGCAAGACTCTGTCTCCAAGAAAAAAAGGAAACTGGCTACATCCTAAGCTCCTCCCACATGCTGGGCCCTGTAGCATGTGAGTTCCTCGTCTCACCATCCCCACACTAAATTAGGTGTTCCCATTTTATAGGGGAGTAAACTGAGTGTAAGAAAGAGGAAGGGACTCAGCCCCACAGTGGGTGGAACCAGCTTGTCTCCTGATCCCATGGGTGTCCTCCTAGTCCCCGCCCATGATCCCTCACACCCTCAACCTCTCTCCTTCACCTTGCTCCGGGAGAATGTCACCTTTCGTACCCAGGAGATTGTCTTTTATGGAGTGACTAAGTGGTGACGGGGATGCCCGTGCTGTTGAAAGAGGCATTTATCACAGACGCTTACTGAGGGAGAAGGGGCTCGCCACACCACGAAGGGGGACACGGGTTAGGCAGGAGCAACGACAGGCCGAGGCCACAGCCTTTGTTTAAGTTGCCAGGCAAGGTGGGGCAGGGCACACCTGGGGATTGGCTAGCTCATTCCAGAACGCTTCAGGCTGCCGGGGTGGTCTCTGGTCACCTGGTACCTGTGGTTCGTGTCCCCTCCAAAATTCAGGTGTTACCCACGTGATAGTAGTAAGAGGTGTGGCCATTAAGAGGCGTGCTTAGGGCTGGGGCAGTGGCTCACACGTGTAATCCCAGTACTTTGGGAGGCTGAGGCAGGAGGATCCCTTGAGCCCAGGAGGTCAAGGCTGCAGTGAGCTGTGATTGCAGCGCTGCACTCCAGCCTGGGAGACGGAGCAAAACACTACCTGAAGAAAAGAGATGCGATTAGGCCACGAGGGCTCCTCGTGAGTGGGATCTGGGCCCTCGTGAGGGGGCATCACGCAGGGCAGGGGTAGGCTGGCTTGTTCACTTGCTCTTGTGCCGTGTGAGGATGCAGGAGGAAGGCCCTCGCCAGACGCCGGGTGCGGAGCCTTGATCTCGGACCTCTCAGCCTCTAGAATTAGAAGATGAACCTCTCTTCTCTATACGTCACGCAGGCTGAGTCTTCTCTTGCAGCCGCACAGACGGTCTGCGGTGCAGGCTGCCATTTCCCCACTGCGTGGAAAGCGCAGTCAGTACTGTATCTGCTGGTCACTGCCTGGCTCTCAGGCACCATCCCTGGCTTCAGCTCCCCTCGCCTCTCGGAACCCCATTGCGGTGGATGCCATGAGTTCCCCTGTGCTGTCCAGCCCTTCCCCCTAGAGTTTTGTTCTCCTCCCAAGTAGTGATGACGGAAGGCTCCAGCTCCGTCCTTGAACCTCGTTTCCGTGCTGTCTACTCTCCCTTGGTGAGCTCATGTCCCCTGAGTGCTTTAAAATGACACATGTTGCTTCAGAATGCTGCTCATTAAAAAATAAAATAAAATGACACATGTAAGCCAGACACAAGACCGTATAGGGCCAGGCGTGTGGTGCACACCTGTAATCTCAGCACTTTGGGAGGCCGAGGTGAGAGGCTCACAGGAGGCCAGGAGCCCATGACCAGCCTGGGCAACATAGTGAGACCCCATCTCTACAAAAAATTTAAAATTAGCCAGGCACGGTGGCATGTGCCTGGAGTCCATGCTATGGGGGAGGCTGAGGCAGGAGAATTGCCTGAGCCCAGGAGTTCAAGACCAGCCTGGGCAACAGAGAGAGACCTCATCTCTACAAAAAAAAAATTTTTTTTTAATTATCTGGACACAGTGGCACACGCCTGTGTCCCAGCTACTCAGGAGACTAAGGGAAGAGAATTGTGGAGCTCAGGAATTTAAGGCTACGGTGAGCTGAGATCGTGCCACTGCACTCCAACCTGAGTGACAGAGCGAAACCCTGCCTCTAAACTATAAATAAAACAAAAGGCCATATATGATTCCATTCTTAGGAAATTTCTGGAACAGGTAAATCCATAGAGACAGGAAATGGATTAGTGGCTCTGGGGGCTGGGGAGGAGGTGGAGAGTGAATGTTGACGGGGACAGGTTTCTTTTTACGGTGATGGAAAGGTTCAGAGATTAGTCAGAGGTGATGTTTGCACAGCTGCGTAAATGTATTAATGCCACCGAACTGTGCACTTTAAAGGGGGGATGTTACAGTGTGTGGACTCCATCTCAATCTTTAAAAAATAGGATGTAATCCCAACACTTTGAGAGGCCGAGGCAAGCAGATCACAAGGTCAGGAGATGGAGACCATCCTGGCCAACATAGTGAAACCCTGTCTCTAAAAACAAGAAAAAAAAAAGTAGTCTCTATCAATGACACCCAGTTTCTGATTCCGTTTGAGGCCTTTCCTGGAGCTCTAGTCTTGGACCCCGCGTACAGCGGCCCATACAGCACGCCCTGTGGGTGTCTGACTGGCATCTCAGGCTGATCAGATCCAAGCCCCAGTGCCTGCATGCTCCTCCAAGGCCCCTTCATCCTGTTGCCTTCCCCGCGGCAGGCAGGGCCGCCTGCAGTCCTTCGTGCTGAACCCAAACTGGAGAGCCAGCCCCTCCTCTCCTTCCACCTTCAGCGCATGCTCCTGCACGTGCACCGCCTCCGCCGCGCCCACCTGCGTCGTCTATATTTTGGGTCTGCACGCCTCCTCCTGCTCTGGCCCCCATTTCCATCCGTGCAGAGTGCCGAAGAGGCCCCATCACAACGCAGTCCGTGTCCCTCCTTCGCCACAAACCCCCGTGGGGTCTCGGGACAAGCCGGAGCCCCTGCGATGGCCTGTGATGTTTATCACAGTGTCTGTTCCACCGCCTTTGTTCTCTGACCTCATCTCCCCTCATTCCTTTCACTCTAGCCACGCTGTCTTATGGACCATTCCAGGTTCTGGGCACTCCTGCCTGAGGCCCTTCCTATGCAGTTCCCTCTGCTCAAATGTGCTTCCCTGTGTTTCCCCAGCTTTGTATCTTCACCCTCCTCCTCACCCCACGACGGGCCTGCCCTGACCAGCTCATGAGAAAGTGCAGCCCACTGCTTACCCTGCTGCCGCACCCTTCCCAGCGGCCCTAGAACCATCGTCAGGTTGAATTATTTGCTTATCTGGGTCTCCCTGGACTGTCCCGCGACACCCTCCTGGAGGACAGGACTTTGGCCTGGTTATTCCCCGCTGCTATGACAGCACCCGTGACAGCATCTGGCCCCCAGCGGCACCCAGGAAGTATTTATCCAATGACTCAATGAATTTGCCCCCAGATCGCCGAGGACTTTCACTTTCTGTCCAGGTATTTTGTACACACAGAATTTCTCATAGTGCAACCTGCAAAAGCAATATCATCTGTAGAATGGTGCCTCAGAAGGCCCTTAATGACTTTGCTTTTCAGCTTAGCCAGAAGATCACCTCCTTTGTTCTGAAAATGCAAATGATTTTTCATGCTAAGTTGGGATTTAAAGTAGAAATAAAAAATTCACATTAAGAAAAAGAAAAGGCCGGGTGAGGTGGCTCACGCCTGTAATCCCAGCACTTTGGGAGGCCGAGGCGGGCGGATCACAAAGTCAGGAGATTGAGACCATCCTGGCCAACATGGTGAAACCCAGTCTCTACTAAAAATACAAAAATTAGCTGGGCATGGTGGCACATGCCTGTAGTCCCAGCTATTTGGGAGGCTGAGGCAGGAGAATTTCTTGAACCAGGGAGGCGGAAGTTGCAGTGAGCCAAGATCGTGCCACTGTACTCTAGCCTGGCGACAAAGCAAGACTCTGTGTCAGGAAAGAAAGGAAAAAAAAAAAAGAAAGAAAATCTTGGCTGGGCATGTTGGCTTATGCCAGTAAACCCAGCATTTTGGGAGGTGGAGGCAGGAGGATCACTTGAGCCCAGCAGTTGGAGCCTGCAGTGAGCTGTGATTGCACCACTGCACTCCAGCCTGGGTGGCAGAGCAAGACTCTTTCTCTTAAAACAACAACAAAAACCTCTTAACTAGTTCAGCAGGAGAGTCCCAACTCTTGTTCTCTGCAAGAATTTAAAAGGGCTGCTTCCTGTCTCGTGAGTTTGAGTTCACGGCCACTTGCTCCGCATCAAGATCCTGCCCTAACTGTCCGGTATCATCTGTGTCATAGCCCCTGAGTGGTTTCTCTCTGGGATGCAGGAATCTGAGCTCTGACCATTTTTGGAAGAATCAACTTTTGACTTTGGTCCGGAGTTGGTGTGTTCACATGATCGCTGGTCTCAGCCACCACACATGTCTCGGACTCAAACACCGCAGATGGCTCTGAAGCTCCTGTTACGTGGTAGTTGCTAGAAAAGGCTAGAAAGAACAAGATGTGGGTGTTGTGTCCTGCCTGTTTTTTTTTTTTTTTTTGAGACAGGGTCTCACTCTGTTGCCCAGGTTGGAGTGCAGTCATGTAATTAAAGCTCACTGCAGCCTCAAACTCCAGGGCTTAAGTGATCCTCCCTGCTCTGCCTCTCAAGTAACTGGGACTACAAGTGCACACCACCATGTCCGGCCAGTTTTTGTAGTTTGTAGAGACGGGATCTCACAGTGTTGCCGAGGCTGGTCTTGAACTGTGCTCCTGGGCTCTAACGATCTTCCCGCCTTGGCCTCCCAAAGTGCTGGGATTAACAGGTGTGAGTCACCATACCCTGCCTGGTTTTTAGTATATTAACAGAACTGTTTGACCATTACTCTAATTCCAGAACATTTTCATTAGCCCAAAAGGAAACTCCATCTCCATTAGCCATTACTTTGACCCCCTCCCTCAGAGCCCAGCACCCACAAATCCCCTTCCTGCATCTGTGGATTGGCCTCTCCTGGACCTTCTATAGAAATGGAATCACACCCCATGTGGCCTTTTTTGTCTGGCTTCTCTCACGGAGTGTGATGTCCTCAGGATTCATCCGTGCAGCATTTGCTGGAGTGTCATTTTTTTTTTTTTTGGTGGCAAAATATATATAATATAAAATGTTCCATTTAACCTCAACGGATGCTTTTTGATCCACTCATGACAGCAGGGATTCTCAACCCAGGGTCTGGGAAACCCAAGGTAACTTCAGACACATCTCTCTCTGTCTTTTTCAGGGGATCAGGGCAGGGCAGGAGGCCACAGCTTTCATCTCACTCTAAATTGTGAGAAAACAAAGGGGGATCAGCATGACCTCCCAGTATGGGAACCCAGGGAGGGCTCCAGCCCTCTCCCCGTCACCCCTGAGGCCTGGCAGAAGCAGCAGCGTCAGCTGCCGACCGTCTGCTTTCTGTCTGCAGAGCCAGGCTCTAATCCTCAGTCCCCAGCCTGTCCTTCCCAGATCTGAGTTTCTCCACTGCAGCAGTTTTGAAGCGACGGTGTCTCACTGTGTTGCTCAGGCTGGTCTCCAACTCCTGGGCTCAAGTGATCCTCCCAAAGGGCTGGGATTACAGGTGTGAGACACTGCACTGGCCAACAGCAGCGATTTTTGACATTTGGGGCTGGATTGTTCTCTGAGGTGGAGTCATTCTGGCCATTGCAGGGTGCTGAGCAGTGTCGCTGGCCTCCACCCACTCTATACCAGGAACTCCCCCAAGTGGTGACAACTGCAGATGTCACCAGACATCACCTAGTGTCTCCTGGGGGCAAAATTGGCCCCCTTTGAGAATCACTGCCCTGGGCTGCCTGGGTTTTGGTGTCTGTGTGAGCTATGCTGTGGGGAAGTCTTCCCATGAGCTATATTTTTGCTGGCTCAGCTCTGAAACCACAATGTGGCAGATTGTTGCCAAAATGCCCTCATCCTTCATCCCCGCTTATATCCATGCCCTTCCCCCATGTCCTTGTCACTCTTCCAGTCCAGAAGTGGAGACTGCTCCCCTGGCCCTTGCGTCTGGGCTTCCTTGTGCCCTACCTTGGACAGTTGGCTGCAGTGGAATTGATGCTGTGACTGCCCTGAGTCCACGCTTAAGAGGCTTGCATCTGCTCCATCTCGTGGGACCCTGCCTGGTGAAGGACCCAAGGCTGGCCTGCTGGAGGAGAAGATATAAGGAGAAGAGCCACAGTGCCTAGTCAAACAGGCAGCTGCCCTCCAGGGGGCAGGGAAGCCCAGCCGTGGTCAGGAGGGCCACCCAGCTGAGTCCCATCTTCACCAGGGTTGCTGCCCAGCTGAACCCCGCCTCAGCCAGGAGAGCCGCCCAGCTGAGCCCCGCCTGGCCAGAAGAGCCACCCAGCTGAGCCCTGCCTGTGGAATCACAAGTGAAATAAATGATTGTTGCTTTGAGCCAGAGGTCAGTGGACCTTTTCTGTAAAGGGCCACATAGTAAATATCTTTGGCTTTGTGGGCTACACCATGTCTGTCACATTAGTGAACCCTGCCGTTGTATTGCAAGATGAGCCATGGACAATGTGTCATCCAATGGGCTTGACTGTGTGCCAATAAAACTTTATTTTTGGACACAAAATGTGAATTTCATATAATTTTTCACATGCCATGAAGTGTAATCACCCTTTTAACTTTTTCCAGTCACTTAAAAGTGTAAAAACCATTCTTAGCTTGGGACTGTACAAAAACAGGCAGGCCGGATTTGGCCACACATGGCCAACCCCATCTTAAAAACCCTTCTGTCCCTCCCTTTCTCCCTTAAAAAGGAGAAAGGTCTCCCCTGAGAGCTCTGCAAAGCCAAGGTCTCCCCTGAGAGCGGGTGTGAGACCCATGAAGATGCCGGCTGCTCCATTAGAGACAAAACCCATGCTCCACTTCTTCGTGTAATCGTGCTTAGTGGAATGGAACAGCAGTTTGTGCACACACATGTGTATGTGTGTGTGTGTATGCATGTGCATGTGTTGGTCACGAGCGATGACTTGAGATGAGGCAGGCCAAGTGTTCCCTTCCTGAGTCACAGTCACTGTGTGGGCCATAGTCACCAGACATATATTACCCTCGGCTGTTCCCAGCCCTTGTTTTAGGTGTTCGTAAAGCCCTACGCTGCTGGGAACTGGCTTTGACTGCGCTTTCCTGCAGGTGACATGATGGCTGGTGCATGTGTTCTGTCCCCTGTCCACCACCTTCTGTAGTTGTGGCCCCTGTGTGTCTTGTGTCCTTAATGGGCCTTCCCTCTGACTGCTCCCCTCTCTAACCATCACCCCCTGTCTTGGTCGGCTGGAGCTGCCCTAACAATACCACAGACTGGGGCTTAAACCAAGTTTATTTTCTCCCTGTTCTGGAAGCCAGAAGTGTGAGCACAAGGTGCCGGCAGGGTGTGGTTTCTGGTGAGGCCTCTCTCCTTGGCTTGCAGACGGCCGCCTCCTCACAGTGTCATCCTGTGACCTTTTCTCTGTCCATGTGCACCCATGGTGTCTTTCCTTTCTTATTTTTCTTTTTTTTTTGTTAAGAGACTACCCTGCCACACAGGCTGGAGTACAGTGGTAGGATCACAGCTGACTGCAGCCTCCGTCTCCTAGGCTTTATTGAGCCTCCCACCTCAGCCTCCCAAGTATCCACCGGCACACAGTGTCTTTGTTTTTTTGTTTTTGCTTTTGTTTTGTAGAGATGGGGTCTCAGTATGTTGCCCAGGCTGGTCTTGAACTCCTGGCCTCAAGTGATCCTCCTGCCTCGCCTTCCCAAAGTGCTGGGATCAGAGGGGTGAGCCACTACACCCAGCCTCTTCCTTTTCTTTTGTTCTTTTTTGTTTTTTTTTTTTTTGAGATGGAGTTTTGCTCTCTTACCCAGGCTGGAGTGCAGTGGTGTGATCTCGGCTCACTGCAACCTCCGCCTCCCGGGTTAAAACGATTCTCCTGCCTCGGCCTCCCGAGTAGCTGGGATTACAGGCATGCACCACCACGCCCAGCTAATTTTGTGTTTGTTTTTTTTTAATTTGTATTTTATTTTTATGTTTTTGAGAAAGGAGTCTTACTCTGTTGCCCAGGCTGGTGTGCAGTGGTGCAATCTCGGCTCACCACAACCTCTGCCTTCTAAGTTCAAGCAGTTGTCTGCCTCAGCCTCCCGAGTAGCTGGGATTACAGGTGCCTGCCACCAGGCCCAGCTAATTTTTGTATTTTTAGTAGAGACAGGCTTTCTCCATGTTGGTCAGTCTGGTCTAACTCCTGACCTCAGGTGATCTGCCCACCTGGGCCTCCCAAAGTGCTGGGATTACAGGCGTGAGCCACCGCGCCTGGCCTTTTTTCTTACAAGGACCCCAGTTCTGTTGAGATCAGTCCCTACCCTGATGACGTCATATAACCTTCATTCCCTCCCTGAAGGCCTCATCTCCAAATACAGTCACATGGGGGTTAGGGCTTCAACATAAGAATTGGGGGTGGGGAGACGTCATTCAGTCCATTGCATTGCCGTAGCATCCGAAACAGGTCAAAGCTTGTCATGAGATGCCTGGGTGGCTCCTCATGGCTGAGGATAAACCCAAGTTCTGCCTTGCACTGGTGAGTCCTGAGCCGCCTCCTGCCACCCCTCGCCCCATAGCCTCTGTCCCTCAGCACCCAGGACAGTCACCCCAGCGGCCCTCCCCATTTCTGCCTCACTCCTCAGCTCTGTGCACTCCTTTGAGTGCTTCCACTTTGAAATCCCAGGCACCCTTCCCAGTGCTCCCCGGGCCTTTTCCAGCCTCCGGGGGAGCCTCCTGGGTCTTCAGAGCAGTCTGCACACCCCTCCTTCTCCCACAGGGTGCCTGGCTCTCCCTGCCTCTCCCCCGCGTCTCTGCCGTCTGTGCAGGAGAGGCGCTCCATGCCCACCATCAGATGACGACAGAGTGGCAGGACAGGGCGGTGACCTCCGGTGAGGTCAAGGGTATCTTGGCTGACGTCACCTTGACCCTATAGGCCTCACAGCTCCACAGTCTGCTCACAGCTGCGACGTTCACAGGATGTAACACCGAAACCAGTAGGGGTTGCCCTGCAGGCCAGCAAGGATGCCCGAGACCCGGCCTCAGCTGGCTGACGTATCTGCATGTCAGTCCCACGTCCGTCCTCTCTGTGTGCTGGCTCAGCAGATTCTAAACTGTAGCGTGCCTTAGCGTTGCTGTTCAGGGTTGTCTACGAGAAGAGCGTGTTCTTTTCCATTCACTCTCTTCGTGGTGCTGACTCAAGCCTGATAGCAAGTTAGAGGCCAGCCCACGTTGTCCTGGGGATCCTTCCAGAGTGGGGCTGGACCAGGCAGGAAGCAGCCTTCGGCTCTGTCCACTTGCGCGAGCCTACGCCCTGGGATCGAGCTTGTCCTAGACCATCGGTTCCTTACTGGGCAATGTTTGGGAGCATTTGTCGTTGTCACGACTTGGGGGAGCTCCTGGCATGGGGCGGGTGGAGGCTGGGGATGGGGACGCTGCTCAGCAAGATGCAGGGCCCCGAATGGCCCCATCCCAGAGAACAGTGGTGTCCCAAATGTCGGCAGTGCCTGAGTTGGAAAACTCTGCCCTATGCTGAATGGGCTGGTCTCCGTCATGAAACCAGTTCACAACCAGCCGCCTCCGCTGTCCTCTTGGGTGGGGCGTCCACCAGGTGGAGACAAAGCTGTGTGCGGAGGCACAGCGGGAGCAGGTGGGGAAAGCCTCACAGGTCCCCACTCCTTCCTTGGGGCCCTGGGCAGAAGGACTCCACTCAGCCTTCTACCCAGTCACACCTGCCGCCACCGCCCTCTGCTGGTGCTGCTCAGCACGCCTGGGCCTCCGGGTGGGAGGGGCACGGTCTCAGGACCAAGGGAGGCCACAGAAGAATGGTGCTTCCTCCCCAGAAAGCTACTCACGATTTGCTAGCTAGTACTGAACGCTTTGTGTTTTTCAGACATGGGATCTCGCTCTGTGGCCCGGGCTGGAGTGCAGTGGTGTGATCAAAGCTCACTGCAGCCTCAACCTGCCAGGCTCAAGAAATCCTCCCGCCTCAGCTTCCCAAGTAGTTGGGGCTACAGGCATGCGCCACCATGCCCCGGCTAATTTTTCTATTTTGTAGAGATGGGGTCTTGCTATGTTGCCCAGGCAGGTCTCAAATTCCTGGGTTCAAGCGATCCTCCCATCTTGGCCTTCCAAAGTGCTGGACAGGTGTGAGCCACCACACCTGACCATGAAAGCTTTTTTTTTTTTGAGATGGAGTTTTGTTCTTATTGCCCAGGCTGGAGTGCAGTGGCATGGTCTTAGCTCACTGCAACCTCCACCTCCCAGGTTCGAACGATCCTCCTGCCTCTCAAGTAGCTGGGATTACAGGCACCCGCCACCATGCCCAGCTACTTTTTGCATTTTTAGTAGAGATGGGATTTCACCATGTTGTCCAGGATGGTCTCAAACTCCTGACCTCAGGTGATCCACCTGCTTCGGCCTCCCAAAGTGCTGGGATTACAGGTGTGAGCCACCACACCCGGCTGTGAAAGCTGTTTATACAAAAGAAGCAGCAGGTCTCAGTCCAAAGGCCTTTACAGCTGCGATTGTACTTGGATTTCCCAGCCCTTGCACTGTAGCTTGGGCCGATCATACCCTCTAGCCGAGCCTTGCAGACTGTACAAAACCAAAGACAGGGCCTGCGGGTGTCCTCCCGGTCTCCATCCCGTCCTTTCCCCTGGCCGGCTTGGTTTGGACTCCACGCCCGTCCTGTGTGTCTCAGGAGAGGGTGGTCCTGGCTCCAGGGGTGGATCCTGATGGTTCTAAATCAGCTCTCTCAGCCTCTTTTCCCTTGACTCTTACTGGCTTGTGGGTGGTGTAGGGCTCAGGCAGGACAAGAAGCCGCTATAGAATAAACCTTGGAGCGTTGCTTCGATGGTGGAAGATTGGTAACAATGTGAGGCAGTGCAGAAACACATCTGCAAATTGCTCCACACTCCTTCCTTCAAAAGGTGAGGCCTGAGCCTCTCCCCACGCGTACAGGTCGGATTCAGTGACTTGCTTCTAATTAATGGAATATGGCAGAAGTTATGCTACATGATTTCTTTTTACAGTTTTTTTTTTTAATTCTCAAAAAATACTTTTTGTTGTGGTCGAGAAGGAGTCTCGCTCTGTCGCCCAGGCTGGAGTGCAGTAGTGCTGTCTCAGCTCACTGCAACCTCTGCCTCCTGGGTTCAAGCAATTCTCCTGCCTCAGCCTCCCGAGTAGCTGGGATTACAGGCGTCTGCCACCACGCCCAGCTAATTTTTGTGTTTTTGGTAGAGACAGGGTTTCACCATGTTGGCCGGGCTGGCCTCAAACCCCTGGGCTTAAGTGATCCTCCCGCCTCCACCTCCCTAGTAGTTGGGATTACAGGTGTGAGCCACACCCACTGCCCCCAGCTCTATGAAACGATTCCTGAAGCTGGATCATAACAAGTACAACTTCCACCTAGTGTGTGTAGCTCGCTCTCTCCTGCTCTGTCTCGTATCCTTTGCTTTGGGGGAAGCCGGCCGCCATGTTGTGAGGACACTCAAGCAGCTCGAGGAAAGGGCCTGATGGGTGGAATGAGGGCTGCCACCAACAATTGGCACCAACTTCCCAACCCTGGGAGGAAAGCATCTTGGAAGCAGATCCTGCTGCTGACCTCGTATTGGCAACTTCGTAAAAGATCCTAAGCCAGAACTCGGTAAAGCCAGTCCCAAATTCCTCATCCACACAGTGAAGATAGCCCTTATTGTTTAAAGCTACCTTGTTCTGTGGGGGTAATCTATCACTCAGCAGGAGTTAACTAATGCATAGTATAAATGTCTACCAATAGGAAAACAGGTAAATGAATCATGGTATTTTCAAACAAGTAAACCATCAGTCTTTTCTGTAGAAGCACATTCCACTTATGTGATCAAGGAAAACAGGAAAATAGGTGAATGAATTGTGACATTTTCAAACAAGTGAACAGTCTCTTTTAGAAGCATACTCTGCTTTTGTAATTAAGGAAAATAGGTGAATTGTAACATTTTCAAACAAGTAAAAAATTATTCTTTTTTTAGAAGCATATTCTGCTTATGTAGTAAGGAAAATAGGTGAATGAATCGTGACAGTTTCAAACAAGTAAACGGTGCTTTTTTTAGATGTGTGTTCTGCTTACGTAACTAACCAGTCTTTACATTTGGGAGGCCCAGGGCAGAAGTGCAGACGGAAGCCCGCCTGCCATATGTCTACGTATTTTAACAGTATCAAGCAAGCTGGCTAAAGTTAAATACAGTATGTTCTGTCCCGCTCACCATGACAAACACACCTTTCTAACAACATGCACGGAAACTGTGGTGCTGTGGTTTTTTGAGTCAAAACATCCAAGATGGCCGGATTTACTTAGCCAGCCCTCCATCCATGGGTTCCGAACCTGTGGATTCAACCAACTGCTGATCAAAAATATTTGGAAAAATGGGCCGGGCGCAATGGCTCATGCCTGTAATCCCAGCACTTTGGGAGGCTGAGGCAAGTGGATCATGGGGTCAGGAGTTTGAGACCAGCCTGGCCAACATGGTGAAACCCAGTCTCTACTAAAAATAAAAAATTAGCCAGGCATGGTGGCGGGTTCCTGTAATCCCAGCTACTTGGGAGGCTGAGGCAGGAGAATCGCTTGAACCTGGGAGGCGGAGGTTGTAGTGAGCCAAGATCACGCCACTGCGCTCCAGCCTGGGTGACAGAGCGAGACTCTGTCTCAGAAAAAAATGAAAAAGATTTCCGTATCATTTGAGTGTGTTATGGAAATGACCTGAAGCGGCCGTTGGGGGCTGAATTGCCCCCTTCTCCCACACATTGCTGTGTCAAGTCCTAACCCTCAGTGCCTCTGAATATGTCTGGATTTGGAGACAGGGTCTTGACTTATTTTTAGTCTTTTTCTTTTCTTTTCTTGAGACAGGGTTTTGCTCCATTTCCCAGGCTGGAGTGCAGTGATGTGATCATGGCTCACTGCAGCCTTGACCTCCTGGGCTCAAGTGATCCTCTTGCCTCAGCCTTCTTTGCAGCTGGGACTACAGGTGCGCACCACCATGCCTAGCTAATTTATGTTATTTTATGCTTGTAAAGATGGGGTTTTGTCATGTTGCCCAGGCTTGTGTAAACTCCTGGGTTCAGGCAGTCCTCCTGCCTCCGGCTCCCAAACTGCTGGGATTACAGAGGTATGACCATGTAGGGACCACGTGTGGTTTGGGTTTTCTTTTTTTTCAAAAAAAATATTCTTTAATAGTGATAGGGTATCACTATGTTGCCTGAGCTGGCCTCAAACTCCTAGGGTCAAGCCATCTTCCTGCCTCGGCCTCCCAAAGTACTGGGATTACAGGTGGGAGCCACCATGACTGTCTCCCCCCGCTTTATACTTTTGTGATAAAAATTTTTTTCTCTTGTATAGACAGGGTCTCACTCTGTTGCCCAGGCTAGGGTGCAGTGGGAGAGCCAGGGTCTTTAATGAGGGAATTCAGTTGAAATGAAATCAACTTAATCAGTTTAGCCCTATGCAGAATGGGCCCTAATCTGATCCGACTGGGATCCCTGTAAGCAGAGATTAGGAGGACACAGACGTGCACAGAGGGCCAACCACGTGAGGACACAGGGCAAAGACAGACTGCTGTCTGCAAGCCACAGAGGGACCAGCGCTGCCGACACCATCTAGGACATCCGACACCTTCATCTAGGACATCAAGGCGTTAGAACTGTGAGAGAATGAGTAAGTCTCCATCGCTAAAGCCACCCAGCCCGTGGTACTTGCCCATGGCCACCTGGGCCAACCGTGCAGTCCCCTCCTCCAGTCAGGCTTCTGCCTCCACACCGCAGAGCACAGAAGCGGACTGCAGAGGCAGAGACAGTCTCCCTGGAGGGGGCCACAGAGAGCGCCGTTCCAGACTCCAGGGAGGGAGAGGAATTCCTTCCGGAAGTGGATGCCTCAGGGCACCAGGCCTCCTCCTCTGCTGGAACCCCAGCTGAGAAAGACTCATCTAAAGGATTCAACCACGAGATGCCATTAAACCACAAGTGTGCAAAAATTAAATATGTCTCCGTCATAAATGCAGTTTAAATATAAAACACTGGGCTGGGCGCCGTGGCTCACGTCTGTAATCACAGCACTTTGGGGTGCTGAGGCGGGCGGATCACTTGAGGTCAGTTCGAGACCAGCCTGGCCAACATGATAGAAATCCTATCTCTACAAAACATACGAAAATCAGCCAGGTATGGTGCCAAGGACCTGTAATCCCAGCTACTTGGGAGGCCAAGACAGGAGAATCACTTGAACCCGGGAGGCGGAGGTTGCAGTGAGCCGAGATGAGCCATTCCAGTATGGGCAACAGAGTGAGACTCCGTCTCAAAAAAAAAAAGAAAAAGGAAAACATTGAAAACTTAACTTCCTTTTTTATGTTTTCTTAAAAGTTACTTTCCAACCTGGTGTGGTGGCTCACGTCTGTAATCCCAGAACTTTGGGAGAATGAGGCAGGTGGATCACTAGGTCAGGAGTTCGAGAACAGCCTGTCCAATATGGTAAAACCCCATTTCTACTAAAAAATACAAAAATTAGCTGGGTGTGATGGCGCACACCTGTAGTTCCAGCTACTCAGGAGGCTGAGGTAGGAGAATCAGTTGAACCCAGGAGGCAGAGGTTGCAGTGAGCCGTGATTGTGCCACTGTACTCCAGCCTGGGCAACAGAGTGAGAGTCCATCTCAAAAAAAAAAAGTTACTTTCCTATAATCTTCAGAAATTTATATTAATATTAAAAGGCAAGCGCCGGGCATGGTGGCTCACACCTGTAATCTCAGCACTTTGGGAGACTGAGGCGGGCGGATCATGAGGTCAGGCTATCAAGACCATCCTGGCCATGGTGAAACCCCGTCTCTACTAAAATACAAAAAACCAGCCCGGCGTGGTGGCATGCACCTGTAGTCCCAGCTACTCGGGAGGCTGAGGCAGGAGAATCGCTTGAACCTGGGAGGCAGAGGTTGCAGTGAGCTGAGATAGCACCATTACACTCCAGCCTAGGTGACAGAGTAAGACTCTGTCTAAAAAAAAAAATCTTGCCTGTAAAAAAAAGAAAAAAATTTGCCTGTAATTTTAGCACTTTTGGAGGCTGAGGTGGTTGGATCTCCTGAGGTCAGGAGTTCGAGACCAGCCTGGCCAACATGGTGAAACCCTGTCTCTGCAAAAATACAAAGATTGGTTGGGCATGGTGGCACACTCCTGTAGTCCCAGCTGAGGGAGCCTGAGGCAGGAGAATTGCTTGAACCCAGGAGGCGGAGGTTGCAGTGAGCCGAGATTGTGCCACTGCACTCCAGCCTAGGTGACAGGAGGAGACTCCATCTCAAATAAATAAAGAGAGCTACTGATCACTTTTTTTTTTAGATGCAGTCCCGCTCTGTCACCCAGGCTGGAGTGCAATGGTACAATCTCAGCTCACTGCAGCCTCTGCCTCCCGGGTTCAAGCAATTCTTGTGCCTCAGCCTCCCGAGTAGCTGGGACTACAGCCGCCCGCCACCACCCTGAGCTGATTTTTGTATTTTTAGTAGAGACGAGGTTTCACCATGTTGGCTGGGCTGGTCTTGAACTCCTGACCTCGGGTAATCCTCCTACCTTGGCCTACCAGAGTACTGGGATGACAGGCGTGAGCCACGTACGTAGCCTGGACCCCTTTCTTGATCAACATTTTGGCCAATAGAGTCCCTGAGACTTCCAGAAGAGAAACGCAGATCTCACAATGGGCTTTGTGTGGAATCTAAATGTTTCTTCGTAACGGGTAGGGCGCTTCTGCTTTTCCTGGGAGAGATGGAAACACCCCGCGATGGTGCAGATCAGAACGTGTGTGGTCCCAGTGGACATTTCCATCCTTCTGTAGAGCCCCCTATTTCTGGTCCTTCAGGAGAATCTGGAGAAACAGGCTGAGGTGGTTGATGGACTCCTCCCCAGCAAAGCACCTGCCCTCCCTAAATGTGAGCGGAGCCCTTGCTGCGTGCCACACGTCACAGCCCCAGGAGACAGCTGGGCTCATGCTGCTGTCCTGCATTCCAGGGTGTCAGGGCTAGGGAGGAGATGGCCGGTGAAGAGATGCACAGTGGATCCTGGGCGGTGCCAGGAAGAAAAAGAAAGCAGGACCAGGAGACAGAGGGGGATAAGTGTCAGGCCACAGGGGCTCCAGGTGGCTCGTCCAGGGTGTCACTGAAGTAGCCACCTGCAGGCAGCAGGGAGGGGAGCCCTAGACAAGGGGGTATGGGGTTGGTGGGATGGGGGGAGGGCTTTGAGCAGGAGATGGCATGGTTAGGGCTGTACTTTGAGAGGACCCCTCTCTGGCTGCCAGGAGGACACAGATGCTGGTGGGGAGGGAGGAGGGGGAGGGGCTAGGTGGTCTGCAGCAAGGGCTGTGCAGCCGAGGCCAGGCTCTGCTCTGCCCCAGCTCCTGCATCGAACCTTCCACACGTGCTCACTTTGGCCCATCTATCGGCGCTCAGCGCAGCCTGGATAGCACTGTCTGTTATTCTGGTTTTTTCACGGCCGCTTATGGAGATGTGGGGACAGGAGTACTGCCACCGTCATGGTGTTTGAGTGTCCATAGTCATGGTTTTCATCGAGTGTCATAGTCACAGTGTTCACCGAGTGTCAGTCACGGTGTCCATCAAGTGTCACAGTCACGGTGTCCAGAAGTGTCACAGTCACGGTGTTCACCGAGTGTCATAGTCACGATGTTCACTGAGTGTCACAGTCATGGTGTTCATTGAGTGTCACAGTCACAGAGTTCACCGAGTGTCACAGTCATGGTGTTCACCGAGTGTCACAGTCACGGTGTCCATCGAGTGTCACAGTCACGGTGTCCACCGAGTGTCACAGTCACGGTGTTCATTGAGTGTCACAGTCACGGTGTCCATCGAGTGTCACAGTCACGGTGTCCACCGAGTGTCACAGTCATGGTGTTCATTGAGTGTCACAGTCACGGTGTCCACGAGTGTCACAGTCACGGTGTTCACCGAGTGTCACAGTCACGGTGTCCATCGAGTGTCACAGTCACGGTGTTCACCGAGTGTCACAGTCACGGTGTCCACGAGTGTCACAGTCACAATGTTCACCGAGTGTCACAGTCACGGTGTCCATCGAGTGTCACAGTCACGGTGTCCATCGAGTGTCACAGTCACGGTGTCCACGAGTGTCACAGTCACAATGTTCACTGAGTGTCACAGTCATGGTGTTCATCAAGTGTTTACAGTCATGGTGTTCATGAGTGTGCAGCTTGTGGCTCAGGATAAGTGTGTGAAAATTCCAGAGGAATGAATGCTTGAACCCAGGAGACAGAGGTTGTAGTGAGCCGAGATCATGCCACTGCATTCCAGCCTGGGTGACAGAGTCAGGCTCTGTCTCAAAAAATAAAAAAAGATGTAACTCACAAGATTTTCCTGTGCCGCGGAGAATGTCTCCTTGTCCCTGGCCCTGACCCTCCGGATGACTCACCTGGCTGGCAGGAGTCTACAGCACGGCCCAGTTGGGGGCTGGGTGGTGTGGAGTCTCTGCCTTCTAATCCATTTTCCCCAAAATGACCCTCACAACTTGCTCCTTCCCTATGGGGTAGGAGGTTCACTTTTTAATATATATTCATAGTGGTATTGGGCTATGATCTTTACTGCTACTTCTCCCTGGCAAATGGGCTTTTATTTATTTATTTATTTTTATTTTTATTTTTATTTTTTGAGACAGAGTCTTGCTCTGTCGCCAGGCTGGAGTGCAGTGGCGCAATCTCGACTCACTGCAACCTCTGCCTCCTGGGTTCAAGAGACTCTTCTGCCTCAGCCTCCTGAGTAGCTGGGATCACAGGAGCGTGCCACCATGCCTGACTAACTTTTGTGTTTTTAGTAGAGACGGGGTTTCACCATGTTGGCCAGGATGGTCTTGATCTCTTGACCTCGTGATCTGCCCGCCTCGGCCTCCCAAAGTGCTGGGATTACAGGTGTGAGCCACGCCCAGCCAAATGGGCTTTTAGACTCCAGAACTGTCTACTGGGTGCGTGATATTTAGCCGAGCAAGGGGCGCTAGGGTCAGAAAGATCTAGGTCTGAACCCGCCCCTGCACTTGATGTAAGCCCCTCCCTCCTCCTTGGAGGTTTTCTCGTCTAGACCGTGGTTAGCGATGGTACCACACCTCCTCTGAAGAGTGAATGAGGGCATGTGGACGAGGGCCTCAGCACCGTGCAAACCCAACACAGATTCATTCTTTTTAGGGAAGAGTTTTTACTTTAGTGCTAACTAAAATAATTATCTTAATAATCAGGTGGACTGACTTGTTGTGTTAAAAAAAATACAATCAGAGCCTGGGCAGCATAGTGAGACCCCACCTCTGCCAAGTTATTTTTTGAAATTAGCTGGACATGGTTGCACACTTGTGTTCCCAGCTACTCAGAGGCTGAGGCAGGAGGATTGCTTGAGCTCAGGAAGTTGAGGCTGCAGTGAGCTGTGATCGTATCCCTCAGCCTGGGAGACAGAGTGAGACCCTGTCTCAAAAAAAAATTTTTTTTAAGAGAAAATACAGTTGGCCCTCCGTATTCATGGGCACTGCTTCCGTGGAGTCAACCAATGACAGATAGAAAATATTTGGAAAAAGAATGCGTCTGTACTGAACATGTATGGACTCTTTCCTTCTCATTATTCCCTAAACGAGGCAATATAACAGCTATTGACACCGTGCTGACGTTGTGTTAGGTAGGGCAAGTAATCCAGAGATGATTGGCAGTATGAGGGATGATACATTTAGGTTATGTGCAGACACCGTGCTGTTTCTGTCAGGGACTCGAGCCTCCATGGATTTCGGGATCTGAGCGGGTCCTGGAACTCATTCCTTGCAGATACTGAGGGACAGCTGTACCATTTTTTGTTTTGCTGCTTTTGAGACAGAGTCTTACTCTGTTGCTCAGGCTGGAGTGCAGTAGTGAAATCACAGCTCAGTGCAGCCTCTACTTCCTGGGCTCAAGCCATCCTCCCACCTCAGCCTCCTGAGCAGCCGGCACTACAGGTGTGCACCATCACACTCGCTAATTTTTTTTTTTAAATTTTAGTAGAGACAAGGTCTCACTGTGTTTCCCAGGCTGGTCTCGAACTTCCGAACTCAAGCGATCCTCCCGCCTCAGCCTCCCAAGGTGCTGGGATTACAGATGTGAGCCACCACACCTGCCCGGACACTGTACTGTTAAAGTTTAGTTTTCTCTGAAACACCCTGATGTGGAGAAGAAGCCCGGCCACACAGTAGATCATCTGCGAAGCAGCACGCAGATGGGTTCCAGTCCCACCTTTGCCACTGACAGTGCCTCAGTTTCCTCGTCTGTAAACTGGGTACAATGATGGTCCCAGCGTTAGTACAGCGTTGCTGTGAGATGGTGTTAATTTGTGGAAAGTGCTTCTGACCATGCCCGGGCTCCTCGGAGCGTCTCTAGGAAGCAGGGCAGCTCAGGTCCAGTGGCAGCTGGAATTGACACCGTCAACTCAGTGCGGCTGAGAACTCGCTCTAACCCCATGGGGCTTTTCTGTGTGTTTGTGGTTCTAGCGCCCAGCCTCCAACCCTTCCCCTGCCCACCGTGGGGGCCAGCTCTACTGCACAGCCCACTCCTGGCACGGGCCCAGCTGCCCTGGCGGGGTATAGCGGGCACCAGCCCCACTCCAGCCAGGACTTTGCCTGCCACAGCCAACCCCAGGAGCCCATCCCTGCGGCCATCACCATGGCTCCCTACCAGGTACCCAGTCCTTTCTTTGACTTGCATTGCCGGGAAACGTGGTAGCCTTGCGTGGGTGAGAGCGGTGGGCTCCCCGCAGCAACTCCTTCTCCCAGGCCTCTTGACCATGCTCCTTCCTTCGGGATCCTTCTGCTGGGATTATGTGCCCGCAGTGGGGAGAAATCAGGACAGCAGCTCCCGAGACAATCCGCTGCTCTCAAGGACAGGTCCCATGCATACCTCTACATCAGGGCTGTGGGGACAGCGATGGCACCTAGAGCTTTGTCCCAGCCTCAGCAGTGACTCTGAAGGAGGAGGAGGGTCTGCTGGGTTGGAGGACCCCTCCCTGGCCACAGCAGATGGCCTCAGCCACCTGGCCCCAAAGAGACCAGGACTCACCCCACCTTCCCCACGCTCCGGGTTCCTACCTTTGTAAGAGGGAGTCTGTGGTGTGTGGGGCACACCTGGTGCTGAACACCCCTTTCCCAGCTGAGGTACTCAGGGCTGCAGAACCAGCCTCGGTGTTCCTACTTGGTGTCGCAAAGACATCTCCCGTGACCATGCTCCAACTCACAGCCCTGCCAGCCACACCTCGTCCCCAGATTGTGTGGGCCAATGGCACCAGAGGCCACCCTGTCACCCAAGCTAAGCACCCACCTGACCCCACCCTCTTCCTCCCGTCTCCATTTCCTCGCCAAGGCCTCAGGGCCTTCTCCCTGCAGGCCCCCGTCTCCTACCACGCCCAGTGTCCTCTTGTGAATCTAAGTCAGACTCTTGGAAAGGAGTGTCGGCTCCATAAGAGCTGCCGTATCAGCCACACACCCTGCCCCCTGCCCCCTGACCCAGAGCCTGGGCCTGGTCCTGGGCAGATGCTCAGGATCCAGCGCTGTAGGAAGGACATCGTGCAGAGTCAGTGTAGCCAGGGCGGGTCGCACCTGGCATCTGAGCTGCTCTCACCTGCTCTCTGTCTGTCTCCTGTGAAAACCTCCCCACAGGACAATTACGGCTACCGACAGTCCACAGCTTCCAGGAGCTACGAGGACAGGCCATACTTCCAGCCTCCTGCCCCCCAGCCTGGGTGCGCGACAGCTGCAGACTCCTGCCAGCCAGGTGAGCCATCTGCAGTGTGGGGCTGGGGCAAGGAGACATTCCTCACAGCACAGGAAAACCTCATGAAAGTTACATCTTTTTTTTTTTTTGAGACGGAGCCTTGCTCTGTCGCCCAAGCTGGAGTACAGTGGCACAGTCTTGGCTCGCTGCAACCTCTGCCTCCCAGGGTCAAGCAATTCTCTTGTCTCAGCCTCCCGAGTAGCTGGGATTACAGGTGCGCACCACCACACCCAGCTAATTTTTGTATTTTTAGTAGAGACAGGGTTTCACCATGTTGGCCAGGCTGGTCTCAAACTCCTGACCTCAGGTGATCTCCCGCCTCAGTCTCCGAAAGTGCTGGGATTACAGGCATGAGCCACCACACCTGGTGAAAGTTACATCTTAACCATCCTAGAGGCTGTGCACGGTGGCTCACGCCTGTAATCCCACACTTTGGGAGGCCTGAGGTGGGAGGATGGCTTGAGCCTAGGAGTTCGAGACCAGCCTGGGCAACACAGTAAGACCCCATCTCTATAAAAAATGCAAAAAAAAAAAAAAAAAATTAGGCAGGTCTGGTGGTATGCTCCTGTAATCCCAGCTACTCAGGAGGCTGAGGTAGGAGGAGGTTCGCCTGAGCCCAGGAGGTGGATGAGCTGTGATCACACCACTGCACTCCAGCCTGGGCAGCAGAGCGAGACCCCGTCAACAAAAGCAAACCTAATGCGGTAGGTTTGCAGGGAGCATCAGGACTGGCTGCTCAGGCACGCCCGGGGGCTCTGCTAGGTGCCGGCCTGACCGTGGGAGAGCGAGAACCAAAAATGCAGCTAACAGTTTTTTCAAGGCAGCTTTCCCGAGGTGGCAGGAGGTGAGCTCTGTGGGTGTCGCAGCTGGAGACACATAGGAGCTCGGCCAGGGCGCCCACAGCCCTCCTCCCCGATAGCAGGAGGGAGAAGACGGACTCTGGAAAGGAGAGGTGGACACAAGGTCACCTGCCAGTCGCTGCCGGGACCTGGCCCAAGGCTCCGGACTCTGGTCCCAGCTTGAGCATCTATCGTGTTCCAGCCAGCTGAGCCAGGGGCTCATCTGCAGGTGGGGGACAGTGGGGTGGGGGTTGGCTCTGCAGAGGACCTGTGCCTGTCCCCTAGGGACCCAAGAGGCCTGCGGGCAGCCTGGCCCCCACGGCGGTCACAGCCACGCTCAGCCCCCACGACAGGCGCCCATGGTGGAGGCTGGGCAGCCAGCGAGCGCCTTGTCTTCAGGCTACACCTACCCCACGGAGACAGGCATCCAGCCCGAGGCCTCAGCGTCCATCGTGACCTCCTACCCCCTGCCCTCCTACGATCCCACCTGCACCCCCTACACGGGTAAGACCAGCGTTCCCTGCCTGTCGGCCCCCGCATCAACTCGGGTGGGTGGGATCAGCATCTCCCCTCTTCACTCATTGTTCTCCCTCCTCCTTAGGACCAAGCTACCCGAGCTGTGACGCCTTGGTGTACTCCACAGCCAGCCCTTTCTATCCTCCAGCGCAGCCCACGTCTCCCCCAGGAACCCCACAGCAGCTGCCCCCGCTGCCCACGCCCACGGGCTCAGGAAGCAGCCCCAGAGCCGACCCGAAGCCACCACTTCCCAAGGCAGGGCCCAGGCAGCTCCAGCTTCACTACTGTGACGTCTGCAAGATCAGCTGCGCGGGCCCCCAGGTCAGCAGCCCCACCGCCTGGGCAGGGCCTGGAGACCTCTCCGTCTCCAGTATCTGAACCCAAATGTGGGCACCAGGGGTCAGGGCTGCCACCTGCTAAGGAAGGTCTGGTGTTATGCATGGTGTATGCATGTGCGTGTGTGTGTGCAAGCGCTTGTGTGTGTTCATGTGTGTGCAAGCACTCGTGTACAAGTGAGTGCATATGTATGTGTTTATGTGTGTGCAAGCATGCGTGTGTGCATGTGTATGTGCAAGCGAGAGTGCATGTGTGTATTTGCATGTGTGCCTGTGTGTGCAAGCATGTGTGTGTGCATATGTGTGCAAGTGAGTGCACATGTGTATGTGTATGCGTGCATATGTGCATGCATGTGTGTGCACGTGTGCATGTATGTGCATGCGTATGTATGTGCATGCATGCATGAGTGTGCATATGTGTGTGCGCTTGTGCATGTGTTGCATGCATGTGTGCATATGTATGTACTGTGCGCATGCATGTGTATGTGTGCATGAACGTGTGTGTTTATGCACATGCATGTACACGTGTATATGTTGCATGTGTGTATGTGTGCATGCATGTGTGTATATGTGTATGTGCATATGTATGTGTGGGTGTGTATGCGTGCGTGCATATGTATGTGTGTATGCGTGTGCGTGTGTGTGCCCATGTGCTTGTGCATGGCAGTGCTCATTTGGGGCACACGTGAAGGACTCCTTACCAAACGCACGAGCCTGAGATTGTAAACGTGCAAATCACCCAGCTGAGATCGTGGGCTCATTTCCTAGAAGGATAATTAAACCCTAGAGCGCTATCTTTGCAAAACACATACTGTGATCTCCTGAAAGAAAGCTCTGGACCGTGGAGAGACACGGAGTCGGCAATCGCAGACTCTGGAGAGGTGTGAGAAGGCTCAGGGCCCCTGCCCCAGCTGGGTTGTGGGACCGGGCCCTGCTCAGGGAACTCTCCCACCCCAGATCACCCTTTCCTTGCCTCAGGACCTTCCCCCAGCAGCTTTCCACTCATGCTGGTCTTTCCCACTCATGCTGGGAGAGACCTTGGCATTCTTTGCACAGTGCTCAGATAAAAGTTTGGGGGTTTTGTTAGAGACAGGGTCCCGCTCTGTTGCCCAGGCTGGAGTGGAGTGGTGCCATCACAGCTCATTGCAACCTCCACCCCCTGGGTTCAAGTGATCCTCCCACCTCAGCCTCCCAAGTAGCTGTGAGACAGATGCAAACCACTATGCCCAGCTAATTTTTTTTTATTTTGAGTAGAGATGGGGTCTCGCTATGTTGTTCAGGCTGGTCTTGAACTCCTGGGCTCAAGCGATCCTCCCACCCCAGCCTCCTGAGTAACTGGGATTACAGGTGCACACCACCATGCCCGACTGTTTTTTTTTTCATTTTTTGTAGATACAGAGTCTTACTATGTTGCCCAGACTGGTCTCAAACTCCTAAGCTCAAGGGATCATCCTGCCTCCGCCTCCCATAGTGCCAGGATGACAAGCTGAGTCCCCCCACCCGGCCCACGTGGGTTATTTAATCCTTATAACTGCCCTACGGCTACCATCTCTGTGTGGCAGATAAAATCCCAGAGGCTCAGAAACGGTCAGTACTTTGAGGAAATCAGAGTAAGTTTTAGTGACCAGGGCATAAATCAGACCAAGATGTGTTGAAACCCATACGGCTAATTACTACAGTAGACCCAAAAAGCGCACAAAGACAGCCTACTGGCCGGGCACGCTGGCTCATGCCTGCAATCCCAGCACCTCGGGAGGCTGCCACCAGTGGTCATCGCTTGAGCCTAGGAGTTCAAGACCAGCCTGGGCAACATGGGTGAAACCCTGTGTCTAAAAAAATTTAAAAATTAGCTGGGCATGGTCGTGTGTACCTGTAGTCCTGGCCACTTCGAAGGCTGAGGTGGGAGGATCATCTGAGCCCAGGAGTCAGAGGCTGCAGTGAGCTACGATCAATCACACTACTGCACCCCAGCCTGGGCGACAGAGCGAGACCCTTTGTCTTACAAAAAAAAAAACCTACCTATAATCCCAACACCCTGAAATGAATTAACGGTAGCATCTTGGTGTGTATTCTTCCAGAGTCTTCTCTATTCCATAGGCAGTCTCTCTTTTTCCGAGTTAGCATGTGTGTACAAGCGTGTGTATTTACTCTGTTGCATTGGAATACATTTATGAGGTTCAAGATTGCTAAGTTCCAGGCCAGGCACAGTGGCCAGCACTTAGGGAGTCTGAGGCGGGAGGATCACCTGAGGTCAGGAATTCGACACCAGCCTGGCCAACATGGTGAAACCCCTGTCTCTACTAAAAATACAAAAATTAGCCAGGCGTGGTGGCAGGTGCCTGTAATCCCAGCTACGCAGGAGGCAGAGGCAGGAGAATCACTTGAACCCAGAAGGCGGAGGTTGCAGTGAGCCGAGATCACACCACTGCACTTCAGCCTGGGAGACAGAGTGAGACTCTGTCTCAGACAAACAAACAGATTCCTGAGTTCCAGAGAGCACACATACAGTAAAATGTGTGCGTGTACCTCTCCCGCCTCCTGCTTTTCCTCTGTAAAACCCGACGATGTCACCAAGTTGCAGTGCACTAAGCCGGTAGCCTGCAGGTGAGGGGGCAGTGCCCGGTGTGCCCCAGGATTTTCAGGGGCACTCTTCAGTCTGCGGAACGTTCCCTCTTGGCATGGTCAGGGCGTGTTAGTTTCGTGGCCCACCTGCCACATCTTGTGTGTGGCCGGCTGCATTTCAGGATTTTGAGAAGCACACCCGGGATTCTACCTAAGGGCTTGGCTGTCGCTTCCCCAAACACAGTCAGATATTTTGGGCCCGGCAGTACCGGACGCGTAGGCCTGTGACTCACGGTAGCTTCCCCTGGGTGGAGCCCCTGCGTCTATTAGCAGTTGTCTTTTCCTTTTTCTTTCTTTCTTTCTTTTTTTAAATGGAGTCTCACTCTGCCACCCAGGCTGGAGGGCAGTGGCACGGTCTTGGCTCACTGCAGCCTCCGCCTCCCGGGTTCGAGCGATTCTCCCACCTCAGCCTCCCGAGTAGCTGGGACTACAGGCGCACACCACCATGCCCAGCTATTTTTTGTATTTTTAGTAGAGGCGGGGTTTCACCATGTTGGCCAAGCTGGTCTTGAACTCTTGACCTCGTGATCTGCCCGTCTCAGCCTCCCAAAGTGCTGGGATTCCAGGCGTGAGCCGCCGCGCCTGGCTGGCTGTTAGCAGTTTTCTAAGAAGGAAGTGTACATGACCATGCTTGGGGCAGCATGTGCCCTTGCTTGGTTTCCAAGGTTGAACTCTGAAAAGCCAGAATGTTCTGTGTACAGCAGGAACGTGTGATGCATGGAGCATGCTTTCTTAAGGCACTCCTGGAATTCCAGAAGAAGGAAGAAGCCTTATGTCTACCAGTCTGAGCCTGTGGGTTTGTTAACGTGGGCTTCATAAAGGAACACTTGAATTAGCCAGGCATGGTGGCGGGCGCATGTAGTCCCAGCTACTGGGGAGGCTGAGGCAGGAGAATCGCTTGAACCCAGGAGGCCTCTCAGGTAGCTGGGACTACAGGTGCAGGCCACCACGCCCAGCTAATTTTTTTTTTTTTTTTTTTTGAGACAGAGCCACGTTCTGTCGCCCAGGCTGGAGTGCAGTGGCACCATCTCCGCTCACTGCAGCCTCTGCCTTCCAGGTTCAAGCAATTCTTGGTCTCAGCCTCCTGAGAAGCTGGGATTACAGGCGCCCAATACCACGCCTGGCTAATTTTTATATTTTTGGTAGAGATGGGGTTTCACCATCTTGGCCAGGCTGGTCTCAAACTCCTGAGGTTGCAGTGAGCTGAGATGACTGCACTGCACTCCAACTTGGGTGACAGAGCGAGACCCTCTCTCAAAAAAAAAAAGTTTGAGAAGTCTATAGTAAGAAGATAGGGTGTGGTGGTGCGCTTCCGTAATCCCAGCACTTTGGGAGGCTGAAGGGGGCAGATACTTGAAGTCAGGAGTTCAAGACCCGTTTGGTCAACATGGTGAAACTCCGTGTCTACTAAAAATACAAAAATTATGCGGGGCACAGTGGCTCATGCCTGTAATCCCAGCACTTTTGGAGCCGAGGTGGGTGGATCATGAGGTCAGCGGTTCAAGATCATCCTGGTCAACATGGTGAAACCCCATCTCTACTAAAAATACAAAAATTAGCCGGGCATGGTGGTGGGTACTTAGAATCCCAGCTATTCAGGAGGCTGAGGCAGAGAACTGCTTGAACGCGGGAGGCAGAGGTTGCAGTGAGCCGAGATCGCTGCATTGTACTCCAGCCTGGGCAACAGAGCCAGACTCTGTCTCAAAACAAAACAAAACAAAACAAAACAAAACTTATCCAGGCGTGGCGGCATGCGCCTGGAGTCCCAGCTACTCAGGAGGCTGAGGTGGGAGAATCACTTCAACCCAGGAGTGGGAGGTCGCAGCAAGCTGAGATCACACCATTGCACTCCAGCCTGGGCAACAGCGTGAGACTCCAGCCTGGGCAACAGAGCGAGACTCCATCTCAAATAATAATAATAATAATAATTAGAAAAATAAAGGGACACTTGAACTTCCCTGGCATCAGGCAATGGAGGAATGGGGACAGCAGGCCTCTGCTACCCGCCAAGTTCCTCTGCTGAGCCGGGGGCTGCAGGGGGAGGGGCGGCCCCCAGTGTGCCGACCCCCTCTTAGGCCACCTCTCGCCCCTTGCTGCAGACCTTCCGGCAGCATCTGGGAGGGCAGAAGCACAGGAAGAAGGAGGTGGCCCAGAAGACAGGCCTGCAGCCCAACAGCAGCCCGCGGCGGGTGCAGGCGCAGCTCCACTGTGACCTGTGTGCTGTGTCCTGCACCGGGGCAGATGCCTACGTGGCCCACATCCGGGGAGCCAAGCACCAGAAGGTATGCCATGCCCCAGCCCAGGCTCCCCGACCCCTGGGGAGGAAGCCCAAGGTCAGCACTTGGGACCCAGAGAGGCACCTGGGGAGATAAGAGGGGGCCCAGAAAAGCCTCCCCAAGTGGAGCGCACCCCGGGGCCGGCTGCCCAGGCCCATGCCTCCTCATCTCCGAGGAGCCAGACTGTTTTCCTGATATTTCATTCATTCGTTCATTCATTTATTTAGAGATGGAGTCTCGCACCGTCTCCCGGGCTAGGGTGCAGTGGCACCATCTCGGCTCACTGCAACGTCTGCCTCTCAGGTTCAAGCGATTCTCCTGCCTTGGCCTCCCCAGTAGCTGGGATTACAGGTGCCCGCCACCAAGCCTGGTTAACTTTTGTATTTTTAGTAGAGACAGGGTTTCACCATGTTAGCCAGGCTGGTCTCGAACTCTGAGCTCAAGTGATCTGCCTGCCTCGGCCTCCCAAAGTGTTGCGATTACAGGCGTGAGCCACTGCACCTGGCCCAGTTATATTATTTTATTTTATTTTTCATTTTACTATTCTTTTTTGAGATGGATCCTCACTCTGTCGCCAGGCTGGAGTGTAGTGGCACAATCTCGGCCCACTGCAACCTCCACCTCCCGGGTTCAAGCAATTCTCCTGCCTCAGTCTCCTGAGTACCTGGGACTACAGGCGCCCACCACCAAGCCTGGCTAACTTTTGTATTTTTAGTAGAGACGGGGTTTTGCCCTGTTGGCCAGCCTGGTCTGGAACTGTTGAGGTCAAGTGATCCACCCGCCTCGGCCTCCCAAAGTGCTGGGATTATACTCCTAGACTCCTGTCCACTTGTAAAAGGAGCTCCTGCTCATTGCACAAAAGCAGGAAGTGGCTGAGACACTCACACCCGCACTTTCAACAAAGTGTTAGCATTCAGGCGCGGCCACAGACAGGGCTTGCACTGCGATGAGAGCACACGCCGTGTTCCCATTGGGGTCTTGCTTTCCACACTGCCAGCTGTAATATCACTGTTTTCCTATGGCCTTAAAAAGGCCCGGGTTAGGCCGGGCGCAGTGGCTCACGCCTGTCATCCCAGCACTTTGGGAGGCTGAGGCAGATGGATCACGTGAGGTCAGGAGTCCAAGACCAGCCTGGCCAACATGGCAAAACCCCATCTCTGCTAAAAATACAAAAATTAGCCGGGTTTAGGGGCGTGTGCCTGTAATCCCAGCTACTGGGAAGGCTGAGGCGGGAGAATTGCTTGAACCTGGGAGGCAGAGGTTGCAGTGAGCTGAGATGGTGCCACTGCACTCCAGCCTGGGCGATAGAGCAAAGCTCCATCTCAAGAAAAAAGGCCTGGGTTATGTCACGTTCTAGGGTAGAGGGGATGGAGTCCCCACCCGAGGGCAGGGAGAGGGACAGCCGGCTTGTGCTGCAGCCTCTGCTGCCAGGCTGGACCACCCTGGGAGGCCTGGCTGGGGACCTGGCTTATCTCCCCCAGCTGCCCAGAAGCTCATCCAGGGCCTCATTCTCTGGCTCAGCTCAGGACAGCCTGCTGAGGGCCTGTGTGAACCCTCAGGGGAAAGAGGAATGGGCAGGGAGGCATGGAGGAGGGAGGGAGGCGGTGGGAGAAACGGGAGGGGGACTCACTGGCCTGGGGATGGGAGAGCTAGGGGCTGGCTGGGGCGGAGCTGCAGGCGTCACCCTCACAGATTAGGGCTTGACCTGGGGGTCAGGGAGGCCCTGCAGCCCACTGTGGGTTTGGGGGTGCAGGGGAAATCTGTGCAGTGCGTCTCAGACACTCAGAGCTGGCGAGTGTGTCTGAGAAGGTCCCCAGAACACACACAGTGACCCTGTGCACATGGAACCTTTGTGCCTTGCACCCGGAGGTGCCAAGAATAGGGCATGGCCAGAATACGGACGTGATCACGTGCACGTGTGCGTGCAGAACGTGGGCGTGCATCCAGGGATGTGTGCACACCCACAGTCCACCCACACACGCTGAGTCCCGGGCTGTCGGGGGCACTAGCCTGGGGCTTGGGAGGCAGAGACACGTCCCCACCTCAAAGCCCACATGGTGAAGGAGGGGGAAGAGAGTCCATGTGAGCCGGTGAGGGTATCACAGCGCTAGAGGAGTCACAAGCACGTGTGCAAGGCAGGAGGCCACCTGGCAAGGGCCTTCTGGAGGGGGTGAGTTCCAGAGAGTCAGAGCCAGAGAGGAGGTGGGGTCCCCGGGACCCGCCCACCCACACTTCCGCTGCGCTCCCATGGAGGCCCTTCCTACCTCTTGGAAAAGGCCATCAGGCCTCAGGGTGGCCCTCACACAGGGTCCAGCTCTGTCTCTTCCAGGTCTTCAAGCTGCACACCAAACTGGGGAAGCCCATTCCCACCCTCGAGCCTGCCCAGGCCACAGAGAGTGCCCCCGGGGCTGAAGCCAAGGCCACGCCCCCCACCGGCCCCAGCGTGTATGCCCCGAGCAGGCCAGCACTGGCCAGGAGACCTGTGGCCTCAAAGGCCTCACACAAGGGTACGTGTCTCTGCATTCTCTACCATGTCTGCTATGTGTTCACGTACCCACTGGCGCCCTGGCTGCCTAGTGAGAGTTTCATGAGCGGTCACCGTCCAGTCGATTTTCACGAAAGAGATTTCATGTCTTCCCGGGGAGGGGCGAGGGGCTGGTGCTGTCTCTCCCGCACTGCAGCAGAGCAGGATGGCCTCCCGCTGGCCCACACCACCCTCAACCTTAGAGACCATTTCCAGAGAGAGCAAGCGGAACCGATAAAATGGTAATGCCATTTCTTCCTATAGAGTCGTGTTTTCTTTTCGAGATGGCGTCTCACTGCTCTGTCGCCCAGGCTGGAGTGCATTGGCGCCATCTCTACTCACTGCAACCTCCGCCTCCTGGGTTTAAGCAGTTCACCTACCTCAGCCTCCCAAGTAGTTGGGACTACAGGCGTGTGCCACCTCGCCGGGTTAATTTTTGTGTTTTTAGTAGAGACGGGGTTTCACCATGTTGGCCAGGATGGTCTCCAACTCCTGACCTCAGGTGATCCACCACCTCGGCCTCCCAGAGTGCTGGGATTACAGGCTTGAGCCACCGCGCCCGGCCTCTTCTGGTACAATTTGGGCTGGTGCTGGGTGCTGGGGTTCTCTGGAAGCCCCCCACCCTGCACTCTGAGGATTCCCTGAACTGCCACCTCCACTGTGCTCCCCTACACGCCCTGGGGCTCACGGTGAACAAATTGGGCTCAGAACCAAAGTTATGTGAGTACCAGGAAATGAAGGTGGCATCCTTGCGCCCTCCCCTGTGGCCCTGCCTGCCCTGCGTGCAAAGCCCCAGCTATCCGAGCTGACCCGCGGTAACTAGGAGTAAATGTGTGTGTTGCTTCACTTTCCCTCCACGACAACTTTTTTCCTGGGTTTTTGTTTGCTTTTTGGGACAGCCTCGCTTTGTCGCCCGGTCTAGAGTACAGAGGTGCTATCATAGCTCACTGCAGCCTCTGCCTCCTGGGCTCAAGCGATCCTCCCAGCTCGGCCAGGAGTAGCTGGGACTACAGGTGCGCACCACCACTCCCCACTACATTTTGTATTTTTTTTTTTTTTAGAGATGGGGTCTTGCTATGTCCCTCAGGCTGGTCTGAAACTCCTAGGCTTAAGCGATCCTCCCGCCTCGGCCTCCCACAGCGCTGGGATTACAGGCGTGAGGCGTGAGCCACTGTGCCCAGCCCGAAACTCATTGAAGTCGATGTTGACACCAGTCCCTCAGTGTAGACGGAAAAGCTGTAAATGGTGGAGGCGGAACTGAGCTGTCTGTGTAAGAGTCTCTGCCCTGGGCCACCGTGCTGTGCATGGGCCGGGGCTGGGGGACGCTCTGTTTTTAGCCTCAGCAGCCTTGATTCTTGAATAGAAACATGATTTTGAAGATGGAGCCATCAGGTCATGCTGCTAACAGAGACATTTGTCTGCCCTGAGGCTCCGTAATTTTGCCCAGCGGGGGCAGGTTAAGTGCAAGCCTTGGTCCACCTGACACTTGATCAACGATTAAGGGATGTGGATTTTGTGCTGTCGGTGGGTTCCTCAAGCAAAGAACCTAAAACCAGCACTTCTCCACAGATGGATTGAAATTGGCCTCATAGGCTGGGCGCGGTGGCTTATCCCTATAATCCCAGCACTCTGGAAGGCTGAGGCGGGTGGATCACGAGGTCAGGACTTCGAGGCCAGCATGGGGAAACCCCATCTCTACTAAAAATACAAGAAATTAGCCGGGTATGGTGGTGCACACCTATAGTCCCAGCTACTCAGAAGGCTGAGGCAGGAGAATTGCTTGAACCTGGGAGGCGGAGGTTGCAGTGAGCCGAGATCGCGCCACTGCACTTCAGCCTGGGTGATAGAGCAAGGCGCCATCTCAAAAAAGAAAGAAAGAAAGAAAGCGGCCTTTTTTTCGGCTGGGTCACAGCTGGCATGAAAGGGAGGGTGAGGTCGCTCCCAGGCCATTCCCCCCACCACCCCCCAGTATCGGGAGGAGGGAAGGGGATGGCAGAGCCCGGGGTCTCGGTGGCTCTCCACCCACTGCCGCCTGGTGGTCTGCTGCCGCAGTGCCTTCTCACGGAACAGGTTACAAGTGACATGGTTTTTCCCCTCAGGGCCTCCTGAGCCGCAGGCAGCAGCCTGCAGACCCCAGTGGGAGAAACCAACCCCACCCAAATCAGAGGGTCCCGGAGCACCCACCCGAGGAGACTCGGAGGAAGCTCCCCAGGGTTGCTCTGATGCGCAGCCGGTGGGGCCGGAGTACGTGGAGGAGGTACGTGGAGGCTGAGGAGCCCTGGTGCTCCGGTCAGGGAAGGACCTTCCCGTGGCTCAGGCTTTGAGACCTCACCCGGGTTCTCCCAGCGACATTTACGAACCAGCCCCGTTCCTGAGCTGCCCCTGCAGACCTGCTTGACACTTTGGGTGCCAGATTTCAGATATTAGCAGGAAATGAATGAATATGGATCTGTGAGGTCAGACACAGGCCGAGGCATTGCCAACAGGGGTCCCCGAGGAGCTGCCTGTCTGGGAGGCGGAAAGGACTCCATGCAGTGGAAAGTCCCTGGGAGGCTGCAGGCCTGTCTGTCCAGCCCCTTTCCTGGGCCTGGGGGACCTTGGAACCTACCAAGGCCAGCCTGGTGAGCAGTGGGGCCAAGCTCCGGGCCAGCGGCAGCTCAGACCCTTCTTGAGCTGGTTGGCCTTGCGCGTTCCAAAGAGGTAGGCCTGGGATTCCTTTTTTTTTTTTTAAGAGACAGAGTCTTGCTCTGTCACCCAGGCTAGAGTGCCGTGGTGCCATCACAGCGCACTGCAGCCTCGACCTCCTGGGCTCAGTCAATCCTCCCACCTCAGTCTCCCATGCAGCTGGGACTACAGGCATGAGCCATCATTCCCAGCTAATTTTTATTTTTTTGTAGAAACACGGTCTCGCTATGTTGACCAGGCTGGTCTTGAACTTTTGGGCTCAAGCAGTCCTCCCGCCTCCCATGGTGGTGCGTGCCTGTAGGAGTTTGAGGCTGCAGTGAGCTGAGATCAAGCCACTGCACTCCAGCCCTGGTGACACAGCAAGACCCTGTCTCTAAAAATAAATAATTAAGGGCCGGCGCAGTGGCTCATGCGTGTAATCCCAACACTTTGGGAGGCTGAGGCAGGTGGATCACGAGGTCAGGAGTTCGAGACCAGCCTGACCAACATGGTGAAACCCGTCTCTACTAAAAATACAAAAACTAGCTGAGTGTAATAGCGCACACCTGTGATCCCAGCTACTTGGGCGGCTGAGGCAGGAGAATTGCTTGAACCTGAGAGGCGGAGGTGGCTCCCATCGTCCCGGCCTCGTGCCTGGTGCGCGTGCTGCTGTTTTGTGCCTCAGGTGTGCAGCGAGGAAGGGCGAGTGCTTCGCTTCCATTGCAAGCTGTGCGAGTGCAGTTTCAACGACCTTAACGCCAAGGACCTACACGTGAGGGGGCGGCGGCACCGGCTGCAGTACCGGGTGTGTCCAGCAGGGGGAGCCCCGACACCCGTCCGGGCGGCTTGGCCCAGGCGGGCGCTGGCGGGGAGGCCTCTGGTCTGGTGATCCCACGAACTCAGAGGGTGGGGTGATTGTTTTTTTTCCGATATCTTCGTTCACGTTCACGTCTCAAAGTGCGTCTTGGGCGGGGTGCGGTGTCTGACGCCTGTCATCCCCGCACTTTGGGATGTTGAGCAAGAGGATCACCTGAGGTCAGGAGTTCAACACTAGCCTGGCCAACATGGTGAAACGCTGTCTCTACTAAAAAAAAATTTAGCCAGGCGTGGTGGCACATGCCTGTAGTCCCAGCTACTCAGGAGACTGAGGCAGGAGAATCGCTTGAACCTGGGAGGCGGAGGTTGCAGTGAGCTGAGATCACGCCGCTGCACTCCAGCCTGGGCGACAATTGCGAAACTCTGTCTCAAAAAAAAGACTTTGGGAGATTTCAGCCCTACGGTTCTAGTCTCCCAGCCTCTCCCTGCACCCTGAGACCCTCCCGGCACCCCTGTCTAAAGCAACTGTCTCACAGCCTGGCCTCTCCTTCCAGAAGAAAGTGAACCCCGACCTTCCCATCGCCACAGAGCCCAGCAGCCGGGCTCGGAGGCTCCTGGAAGAACGGATAAGGAAGCAGCGGCGCCTGGCGGAGGAGCGGCTGGAGGAGCTGCGGCGCTGGCACGCGGAGAGGAGGTGCCCGGCTGCGGGTCTTGGCAAGGGGACCTGAAGAGCGAGGGCAGGTCCGGATGGAACCGGACGCCCGCCGCTGCAGACTGTGGGGCTCCCCCGTGTGAGCTCTTAGGCAGTGTGGGAGATGGGCACCCGGGAAGTGGCCACGTCCTGATGTGGGAGCATGAGAGGGTTCCAGAGCAGACCAGACACGTGGGTGCCAGGGCCTCCACAGACCCAGGGACACTGCCTGCCAACCCAATGGACCGCACAGCTGCAGAGTTGCCTGGTGACCCTGTGTCTCCCTGACCCCTGGCGTCCTCTATGTCCCCTGATCTTTGTGTCCCCTGTGTCCCCTGACCCCTGGTGTGCCCTGTGACCCATGGCCCCTAACTCCTGGAGTCCCGTGTATCCCCTGACCCCTGGTGTCCTTGTGTCCCCTGACCCCTCGTGTGCTCTGTGACCCCTGACCCCTGGAGTCCCATGTCCTCTGACCCCTGGTGTCCTTGTGTCCCCTGACCCCTGGTGTCCCTGTGACCCCTGACCCCTCATGTTCCGTGTCCCCTGACCCCTGGAGTCCCTTGTGTCCCCTGACCTCTGGAATCCCATATCTATCCCGGAGCATTTTCTGATGGAACATCTGACTCTGATGTGTCCAGCAGCAGCAGGCCTGCATTGGGAAGGGGTCCGGGACCTCCTGAGGGCCGTGGCCACCCGGGCTGGCCTCTTTTGTATAACGCGTGTCTTTGTCCACCCTGTGAGCCCCCTTCCTTCCCAGCCTCAGTCTTCTGTGCATACAGCAGGCTCCCATGCAGTGTGGTGGAGCCCCGGTGAGAGCTTTGGCCCTGCCTTCCTTGCTGGGAGCACGAGGCCCCGGCGTTTCTGACGTGCCCCCAGCTGAGGGCTGCTGCTGGCCTGAACCTTAGATTGGCACTTTGCATCTGTCCCGTCTCCGTCCCGCAGGCGGCTGGAGGAGAAGCCACTGCTCCAGGACAAGCAGTCCCATGCGCTGCCCCACACGTCGCCCGACTGGCCCCAGCCTCTGCTCAAAGGCAGGCTGGGGCCACCTGCCAGCGCCCCACTCCTGGTAGGTACGGCGGATGAGTTTGTCCTCTGTGCACAAATGTGGGCGACCTTACACCCCCCGGAGCAGCAGACACCTCCTTGGGAGGCCCCGGCCTCGTCCCAGGCTCCCACATAGTACTGAGGTGATGGGGCCGCCACGGCCCAGGAACCCTCACTCCATAGATGGGAGCCTCAGCACCCCAGCCCCTACTGCTGGGACACACAGGTCCCATCTGCTTCCTGGAGCCCTGGGTGGTCACCTCCCTTGGGGAGCCCCCTGACTCTGTGGCCACCACTGTGTTTTCTCAGATGCATCTGTCCCTGCGGTCCAAGACCCCAGGTCAATGGGAACCTTTTTTTTTTTTTTGAGATGGAGTCTCGCTCCGTCACCCAGGCTGGAGTGTAGTGGTGCAATCTCAGCTCATTACAAGCTCTGCTTCCCAGGTTTAAGCGATTCTCATACCTCAGCCTCCCTAGTAGCTGGGACTAAGGGTGCCTGCCATTACGCACGGCTATTTTTTGTATTTTTAGTAGAGACGGGGTTTCGCCATGTCGGCCAGGCTGGTCTGGAACTCCTGACCTCAGGTGATCCACCCGCCTCGGCCTCCCTAAGTGCTGGGATTACAGGCATGAGCCACCACGCCCAGCCTAAATGGGAAACTTAGATTTGCACCTTGCTGTGGGGAACAGGTTCCCAGGCTGACTCAAAAGCCTCTGGTCTGGAAATGTAAGAATGTAGCCAAAGGTGGGGGTCCCCTCAATCCCCCAACCCGCTCAGATCCAAGCTTCCTGTAGCCATCAGGGGCAGCCCAAGGCACCTCCCTGTTCCCCACCCGGGTCTCTCGGTGCGCTGGATTCTCACCTGGCCACGCTGCTGCCTCGTAACCCAGCCGGGCACGGCCATCTGCTCCCACCTGCCCAGCACTCCCCAGGAGACCCCACAGCCCACCCTTGACGTGCTTGGCCTCTCCCCACAGCCCGGGCAGCGGCCAGTGTCCAGTGAGGATCGGCAAGTCATGTGCAGGCATGCTGCAATCTACCCCACGGAGCAGGAGCTCCTGGCCGTGCAGAGGGCCGTGTCCCACGCCGAGCAGGCCCTCAAGCTGGTGTCCGACACGCTGGCCGAGGAGGACCAGGGGCACCGAGAGGAAGAGGGTGGCACGTGCAGGTGACTGGAGAGCCCCTTCCCCGGGGCCCGGCTCTCAGGCAGGACAGAGGTCAGCTCCTCCGGACAAGATCCTGCAGGAACCCCCAGCTCTGATGGACCTGAAGCCCTCGGTGGCCCAGGCAGCTTTCCAGCCCCTGGAGTGGGAAGTTCCCAGATCTCAGAGCTGGAGCTTCTGGGCGCTGATCGAGTCTGAGTTGAAGCAGTGATCCGTGCTGTTCTAATGCCTTAGCGTTCCCTTTGCTATTGAAGGCGCATCTAAAAATGTAGTTCATGGGTCGGGCACGGTGGTTCACGCCTGTGATCCAGCACTTTGGGAGGCCGAGGTGGGTGGATTACTAGGTCAGGCGTTTGAGACCAGCTTGGCCAACATAGTGAAACCCTGTCTCTACTAAAAATCAGCCGGGCATGGTGGTGTGCACCTGTAATCCCAGCTACTTGGAGGCAGAGGCAGGAGAATCGCTTGAACCTGGGAGGGAGAAGTTGCAGTGAGTCGAGATGGCGCCACTGCACTCCAGCGTGGGCGGCAGTGCAAGACTCCATCTCAAAAAAAAGAAAAAAAAAAGGCCGGGTACAGTGGTTCACGCCTGTAATCCCAGCACTTTGGGAGGCTGAGGTGGGCGGATCATGAGGTCAAGAGATTGAGACCATCCTGGCCAACACAGTGAAACCCCCTCTGTACTAAAAAATACAAAAATTAGCTGGGCGAGGTGGTGTGCGCCTGTAGTCCCAGCTACTTGGGAGGCTGAGACAGGAGAATGGCTTGAACCTGGGAGGTGGAGGTTGCAGTGAGCCGAGATCGCGCGACTGCACTACAGCCTGGTGTCTGGCGACAGAGCAAGACTCTGTCTCAAAAAAAAAAAAAAAAAAAAAAAACATGGTTGATGAGGAATTGACAATCTCTGTAAACCCCAGTTTCCTCATCTGCAAAGGGAAGCTGAGCGTGATTCTGAAAGGACGTCTCTGCCTCGGGGAGTAATTGAGTAATCAGAGTAGCTCATGTCACTGAGCACCCATGTGAATCAGCTCCAAGCCCTGTGATTCTTAGGAAGCAAGAAAGTCCCTACGTCTCCTAAGTCATTGCCATGGAGTTAAGTCATCCGAGTGGGAGTTACCTTTTTTCAAAGTCCTTCCTGCTCTGGGAGGTGCTGGTTTTTTGTTTTGTTTTGTTTTGTTTTGTTTTTTAAGAAGCAGGATCTGTTACCCAGGCCGGAGTAGGCAGTGGTGTGATCAGAGCTCACTGAGCCTCAGACCCCCATATTTAAGCGATCCTCCCGCCTCAGCCTCCGTAGTGGCTGGGACTATAGGCGCCCACACCACACCTAGCTAATTGTTAACTTTTTGTAGAAATAGGGGTCTTGCAGCTGGGCACGGTGGCTCATGCCTGTAATTCCAGCACTTTGGGAGTCTGAGGTGGGTGGATCATGAGGTCAGGAGATCAAGACCATCCTGGTTAACACGGTGAAACCTGTCTCTACTGAACATACAAAAAAATTAGCTGGGTGTGGTGGTGAGTGTCTGCAATCGCAGCTACTCAGGAGGCTGAGGCAGGAGAATTGCTTGAGCACAGGAGGCGGAGGTTGCAGTGAGCTGAAACTGCACCAATGCACTCCAGCCTGGGCGATAGACAGAGACTCCATCTCAAAAAAAAGAAAAAGAAATGGGATCTTGCTGTGTTGGCCAGGCTGGTCTTGAACTCCTGGGCTCAAGCCTCTCAAGTAGCTGAGACTAGACATGCCATCACCCCCCTGCTAATTAAAAAAAAATTTTTAAGAGATGTCTTGTTATGTTAGCCAGTCTGGTCTTGGACTCCTGGGCTCCTGGGCTCAAGCGATCCTCCCATCTCAGCCTCCCAAAGTGCCAGGAGGTTGCAGGTTCACTTTCCTCTTTGAATGCTTTGCTTTTTTTTTTGACAGAGTCTTGCTCTGTCACCCAGGCTGGAGTGCAGTGGCTCGATCTCAGCTCACCACAACCTCCTGCTCCAGGGTTCAAGTGATTCTCCTGCCTCAGCCTCCTGAGAAGCTGGGATTACAGGCATGCGCCACCACGCCCAGCTAATTTTTGTATTTTTAGTAGAGACAGGGTTTCACCATGTTGGCCAGGATGGTCTCGAACTCCTGACCTCAGGCGATCAGCCCACCTTGGCCTCCCGAAGTGCTGGGATTACAAGCGTGAGCCACTGCGCTCAGCCTGAAAACTTTTCTTTTTGGTAAAATCTACCTAACACAATACTTAGCATTTTCACCGTGTCTAAGTACACCGTTCAGGGGCATGAAACTTCATACAGTCGTGCCACTGTCACCCCGTCCATCCCCAGAACGGTCTCATCTTCCTAAACTGAAACTCTGTCTCGATTAAGCAAACTCCTCATTTTGTGTCACGCACCCACGCGTGCCTCCGCCCCCGTCTCTGTGGATTGGCCTGCGCTGGACAGTTCATAGAAATGGGGTCACACACCATGTGGCCTTTCATGTCTGGCTGTCCCACTCTGCCTGAGGGCTTCCTTCTGCTGGAGTAGAGAGTGCTGACTCCACAGAGGAAGTGTGAGCCTCACACTGTGCATTGCAAAGTGTCCCAGTACAATCAGCACCCAGGACCTTGCCCGCTGCTTTTTTTTTCTGTTTTTTTTTTTGAGGCTGATTCCCACTCTGTTGTCCAGGCTGGAGTGCAGTGGTGTGATTTCGGCTCATAGCAACCTCTGCCTCCTCCTGGGTTCAAGTGATTCTCCTGCCTCAGCCTTCCAAGTCCTAGAACTACAGGCATGTACCACCACACCCAGCTAATTTTTATTTTAATTATTATTATGTTATTATTATTATTTTGAGACAAAGGCTCACCCTGTCTCCCAGGCTAGAGTGCAGTGGTGTGATCTCGGCTCACTGCAACCTCTGCCTCCCGAGTTCAAGCAATTCTCCTGCCTCAGTCTCCTGAGTAGCTGGGACCACAGGCGCATGCCACCAATGCACAGCTAATTTTTCTATTTTTAGTAGAGACAGGGTTTCACTATGTTGACCAGGATGCTCTCGATCTCTTGACCTTGTGATCCACCCGCCTCGGCCTCCCAAAGTGCTGGCATTACAGGCGTGAGCCACCGTGCCCATCCTGGGTTCCTGAATTTTATTAACCCCAGTGAATCAAGGGCACAAAGAAGCATTGCTTTCTGTTTTTTCTGGAACCCACGTGAAGCCAAAACAACGATGTGACAAAGTGTATGAACGCTGGAGGCGTCAGACCTCCCAGGGCGTGCCTGGGGCTTAGCGTTTGCTCACGAGGAAGGAAAATGTGGGTTTGGCCACAGTCTTGGCTACCCCGAGGCTTGCCCGGTGGCAGCACCTCCGAGATGGATCTCACGGTGTCCCATTTCATCCTGGAAGTACCTTGGCCAGAGTGGCCTGGTCCCATTTCATGGACGAGGACGCCAAGGCATAGAGATGCTTTGCAAATTGCGGGGTCCCCGTAGCTCAGGAGCAAGGCAGCTGGGGCACCCGGTGCCTCTCCACTGATGGTGCACGTCTGTGCCTTTGTCCCCACAGCAGCGTGGCCCCCCAGGCTCAGGTCCTGAAAGGAGTCATGCGGGTAGGTATCCTGGCGAAGGGCCTCCTCCTGCGTGGGGACAGGAACGTGCGTCTCGCTCTGCTCTGCTCCGTGAAGCCCACGCACAGCCTGCCACGGAGGATCGCTCAGCAGCTGCCCCCGGCAGCTCCAGGTGAGGTCAGGACCCCGCTCATCGCTGCTCCCTGGTGTCTGGCTGCCAGCCCTCTCCCCGCAGCCCCCCGAGCTCCTAGATGGCAGGGGAGCTTCGTTACGACACAACTTAAGATACAAGAAGCAGCCAGGCAAGCGGCTCACGCCTGTGATCCCAGCATTCTGGGAGGCTGAGGCAGGCGGATCACCTGAGGTCAGGAGCTCGAGACCAGCCTGGCCAACACGGCAAAACCCTGTCTCTACCAAAAGTACAAAAATTAGCAGGGCGTGGTGGCAGGCGCCTGTAATCCCAGCTACTCAGGAGGCTGAGGAAGGAGAATCGTTTGAGCCCTGGAGGCAGAGGTGGCAGTGAGCCGAGATCGCACCACTGCACTCCAGCCTGGGCCACAGAGTGAGACTCCATCTCAAAAAAAAAAAAAAGAAAGAAAAATGAAAAATCGGTCCCCAGAGTAGTCCCTTCTTCCTGAGTGTCTGTCACAGTCCCTGGGAGAACTCAGCCTTACTCCTTTGAGTTTTCCAGTGGGCACTGGATGCCCAGGGGCCGGGCAGCGCCTGATTGGGTAGACAGTATTCCCCATAGAAGGACCAGCACCTGCAGAGCCCAAAGCAGGAGGCCCAGGGCGAGGAGGGGTGGGTGTGAGGGGATAAGAGGGTGCCTGGATCAAGCCGGGCCTGAAGGCCATACCCGGAGGTAGGATCGCATTCTCAGGGAAGTGGGGAGGATAGAGGGTTTTGAGCAGAGGAGTGACATGCTCTGACTTCACCGATAGCATCTTTTCCTGCACACCTGCAACATGGCGGTGGTTCAGATACAGCCCCTGCTTTCGGGAAAACTTGCAGCCCAGTGGCAAAGACAATTTCTGAGGCCCACGAGACTGGCTAAGGCTGTGGGGAGGCTGGCAGCATCCACCCCAGTGATGTCAACAGAGCTCCTGGGGGCTGCTTTGCAGCAGGGAGGCCCTGAGAAGGGAAGGGGTGGAGGATGAGGAGAGAGGTGGGTTTCAGGTGGGAGGCCAGGCCCAGGTGTGGGCACAGGCCACATGGAGGGTGGCGACCGTGGACAGGAAGGCCAGACTGCAACACAGACCTCTTGAGTCATGTCCTTCTCACTGGAGATGAGGGCGTCTCATTATGGTTTCTATTTACTCCTCCCTGACTATGGGGTAACGTGTGTCATTGTGTAAAAAGGGCCGTTTGCGTTTCTTTTTCTGCCAGTTAGTAGTTTTTTATTGGACTGCTGGTCTTCTTCTTACTGAATTGCAGGTGTTCTTTACATATGGAGGCTCCTTACATCACAGGGTCTGTTGTCTGCACATATCTCACGTGTGTGCTCCTAGAGGGCTGCAGCTGTGTCTCGCTCACTCGGAGGTTTCAGACACGGGGCACAGGACCTGGCACCCAGGCAGCAAGCGTGGGAGGCTTGACAGGGTTAACTTGCACACACCGACCGCGTCCTGGCTGATTGACACATGATTCGGGCTGCAGTAAGCGGCCTTGTGTTGTATTTGCCCCTCCCAGATGGTGACCGAGGATGAGTATGAGGTCTCCTGCGACCCCGAAGCCAACATTGTCATCTCCTCCTGCGAGGAGCCCAGGATGCAGGTCACCGTATCTGTCACCTCACCCCTGATGCGGGAGGACCCCTCCACGGACCCAGGTGTGGCACAGCCCATCCTTCCAGCCACTGTCCCCCGAACACTTCCCTGGGGCACTGCCCACACCCAGGCCTGAGCAGGAAATGCAGCAGCAGCCATCCTCCAGCACTGCTGCCCCGCTGAGGATTCCATGGGTCACACGGGAGCTGGGTCTCGGGGCAGCCGAGGAGGTGGGGGGCGGCCGAGGGGGTGGGGGGCGGCCGAGGGGGTGGGGGGCGGCAGAGGGGGTGAGGGGCGGCAGAGGGGGTGAGGGGCACCGTGTCCCCTCCCTTCCCTCACCCAGGGGTGGCACCTGCTTCTCCAGCGCTGGTGACACCAGCCCCGGCAGCAACAGGCAGGTCTGAGCTGCTTCTGGTCTGAGCCATTTCTCCCGTGTCACAGCAGCAGCTCAGTTTGAGTGTCCGTCAGTCACTGCGGTCCCAGTGCCACTGATTAGGGACGTGGGCGCTCGAGGGGCTGAAAGCCAGACCTGCCAGGCCTGGGAGGATGGGTGAGGGGCTGGGCCAGGCTGGGGGCAGTGAGGGTCTTGGCCAGTGACCCCTGCAGAGGCGGGCATCGGTAATGCACTGCATGTCTGTGCTCCCGAAGTCTCAGCCAGCTGTGGAATCTTCCAGAACAGTCTCTAGGGCAGCTGGCAAAACTCCCGTCATCTTTCACCCGTTCATAATCTTTTTTGGTCATAACTGAGGGCCGTGACCTACTGATGTTTATCTTTCAATCGATTTGGGTTTTTTGTTTGTTTTTTGAGACAGAGTCTTGCTCTGTCACCCAGGCTGCAGTGCAGTGGGATGATCACAGCTCATTGTATCCTCCGCCTCCCGGGTTCACGCAATTCTCCTGCCTCAGCCTCTCGGGCAGCTGGGACTACAGGCCTGAGCCGCCATGCCGTGCTAATTGTTTTATATTTTTAGTAGAGATGGGGTTTTACCAGCTTGGCCAGGCTAGTCTCAAACTCTTGACCTCAGGCGATCTGCCCACCTCAGCCTCTCAAAGTACTGGGATTACAGGCGTGAGCCACGTTGCCCAGCCCCATTTGTTTTTTTGTTTTTTTGAGACAGAGTCTTGCTCTTGTTGCCCAGGCTGAAGCGCAGTGGCGCGATCTCAGCTCACTGCAACCTCCACCTCCCGGGTTCAAGCGATTCTCTTGCCTCAGCTTCCTGAGTAGCTGGGATGACAGGCATGCGCCACTATGCCCAGCCAATTTTTGTGTTTTTAGTAGAGACGGGGTTTCACCATGTTAGTCCGGCTGGTCTCAAACTCTCAATCTCAGGCGATCTGCCTGCCTCGGCCTCCCAAAGTGCTGGGGTTACAGGCGTGAGCCACCGTACCGAGCCATCCCCATTTGCTTTTTAAAGCTTAAGTTTTTTGTGTGTTTTTTTTTAAGGAGAACCTTTAAATCATCAAGTGGGAAGCCATGAGCGGTCCTCATAAATAGTCACCTAAAAAATAAGTACAGTGTGGCGAAGAGAGCCTTTCCATGCTAGCTGAAGGCTCTGACAAGCTCGGAGGCGGTTGGGAAGTGGCGGGGGCGGGGGATGGGTAAAGGGTTGGCGGCCACTAGACAGTGGCTCTTTCCTGACTTGGGTGGGTGATTAAGTGAGCGGAAATCCTTCTGTGAGGACAGATCAGCGACAGAACAGCCCCGTGAGCCGCCCCCCAGGAAACTGCACTTCCTGTTTGCCTTTTCCTGCCCGTTTCCCTCCCCGGGCGCAGCGTGGTGGGGACGTGAGCTTCTAAAACTCCCTTTCTAGGCTGGCCACAGTGGCCCATGGCTCTAATCCCGGCACATTTGGAGATCAAGGTGGGAGGATCACTTGACTCCAGGAATTCCAGACCAGCTGGGCAATGTAGTGAGACCCCTATCTAAAAAGAAAAAAAGAAAATTGGCCGGGTGCTGTGGCTCATGCCTCTAATCCCAGCACAAGGCCGGCAGTTCACCTGAGGTCAGGAATTCGAGACCAACATGGTGAAACCCCGTCTCTACTAAAAATATGAAATATTAGCCAGGCTTGGTGGCAGGCACCTGTAGTCCCAGCTACTTGGGAGGCTGAGGCAGGAGAATTGCTTGAACCCGGGAGGCGGAGGTTGCAGTGACCCGAGATCGCGCCATTGTACTCCAGCCTGGGTGACCGAGAGAGACTCCATCTCTAAATAAATATTAGCCGGATGTGGTGGCGCACACCTGGAGTCCCAGCGACGCAGGAGGCTAAGGCAGGAGGATCACATGAGCCCAGGAGTTCAAGGCTGCAATGAGCTACGGTCGCACCACTGCACTCCAGCCTGGGCCACAGAGCGAGACCCTGTCTCTAAATACATAAAAATAAAAATTAAAAAAAAACATTCCTCATATACACCTCTGCCATTTCCCTCTCAGCCCCAAAGGAGTAATTTCCCTGACAGACCAGCAGGGATATTTGTGGACCAAGGGGTAACCTGTGTACCATCACGTGACCTGCATGAACCCAGGGTCTCCCACAGTATTGCATGTAATGAAATAAGAAAAATATCCCATTTTGTTTCTTGGTTTTTAAGAGACAGGGTTTCACTGTGGTCCAGGCTGGAGTGCAGTGGTGCAGTCATAGCTCACTGCAGCCTCCACCTCTGGGGCTCCAGCAATCCTTCCACCTCAGCCTGCCGAATAGCTGGGACCACAGGTGTGTGCCACCACACCGGCTAATTTTATTTTTTGTAGAAACAGGGTCTCACCGTTTTGCCCAGGCTGATCTCAAACTCCTGGGCTCGAGCAATCCTCCTGCCTCAGCCTCCCAAAGTGCTGGAATTACAGGTGTGAGCCACTGTGTACAGTTGAGAAAAAAAATTTTTTGTGATGGGGTCTTACTCTGTCACACAGGCTGGAGGGCATTGGCGAGATCTCGGCTCACTGCAACCTCTGCTCCTCGGGTTAAAGTGATTCTCCTGCCTCAGCCTCCTGAGTTGCTGGGATTACAGGCATGCACTGCCATGCCTGGCTGCTAATTTTTGAATTTTTAGTAGAGATGGGTTTTTGCCATGTTGGCCAGGCTGGTCTTGAACTCCTGACCTTGTGATCTGCCTACCTCAGCCTCCCAAAGTGCTGGGATTACAGGTGTGAGCCACTGTGCCCAGCCGAGAAAAATATTCTTTTTTATTTATTTTTTATTTTTATTTTTATTTTTTTTGAGATGGAGTTTCGCTCTTGTTACCCAGGCTGGAGTGCAATGGCGCGATCTTGGCTCACTGCAACCTCCGCCTCCTGGGTTCAGGCAATTCTCCTGCCTCAGCTTCCTGAGTAGCTGGGATTACAGGCACGCGCCACCGTGCCCAGCTAATTTTTTGTAATTTTAGTAGAGACGGGGTTTCACCATGTTGACCAGGATGGTCTCGATCTCTTGACCTCGTGATCCACCCGCCTCAGCCTCCCAAAGTGCTGGGATTACAGGCGTGAGCCACCGCGCCCGGCTCTTTTTTATTTTTTTTGAGATGGAGTCTTGCTCTGTAGCCCAGGCTGGAGTGCAGTGGCACAATCTTGGCTCACTGAAACCTCCACCTCCCGGATCCCGGTTCAAGCAGTTCTCCTACCTCAGCCTCCCACGTAGCTGAGATTATAGGCACGCACCACCATGCCCAGCTAATTTTTGTATTTTTTAGCAGAGTCGGGGTTTCACCATGTTGGCCAGTCTGGTCTTGAACTCCTGACCTCATGATCCACCCGCCTCGGCCTCCCAAAGTGCTGGGATGACAGGCATGAGCCACCGCGCCAGGCTGAGAAAAATAGTCGTAAAGGTAAATAATAACAGGGGAGGGAACAGGGACCCACATCTCTCCCAGACTCCGGGGTCGTCGTCGTCAATGACAGGACGTGCTGAAATCTGACCCACTTTCTCCCTTTCCATGATGCATGTGGAAGTTTCTAGAAATATGGCTTAATTCAGTATCCTGTCTTCACCCTAACTGACTAACCAAGAGCATCAGGGCTGAAATCCCTCAGTAGCTATCGGTAAGCTCGGAACTTCCAGGAAGATGAGGTTTTCTAGGAACGGTGTGTCCAGTCCTCTCTGGAGGACCATCACTCCCCAGATAAATAAAACGAGGCCTAAAAGATTGAGACTGGCACGGTGGCCAGCACTTCGGGAGGCCGAGGCATGAGAATCACCTGAGGTCAGGAGTTTGAGACCAGCCTGGCCAACGTGGTGAAACCCCTTCTCTACAAAAAATACAAACATTAGCCAAACGTGGTGGTGGGCGCCTGTAATCTCAGGTGCTCATGAGGCTGAGCGGGAGAATCACTCGAACCCAGGAGGTGGAGGTTGCAGTGAGCCGAGATCATGCCACTGCCTGGGTGACTGTGTCTCAAAAAAAAAGAAAAAAAAGAATTGAGGGGCACACACTGAGCCCCTCACCCGGTCGGGAGCAGAGCGGGACAGGGCACCGTCCCCACATACCTCGAGGTTTTTCTTCTAGAAGGTGTGGAGGAGCCACAGGCTGACCCAGGTGACGTCCTGAGCCGGGAGAGGTGCCTGGAGTCCCTGGCCGCCCTCCGTCATGCCAGGTGGTTTCAGGTCAGGGGGACAGGGGTAGAGCGGGGGGAGGGGCAGCTTTGGGGAACATGGCTCAGAGGCATCAGCCCGACCCGGTGTGGCCGCCTCAGCCCGTGGGCTCCCCGCGCAGACCGGGACGCCCGCCATCAGCTTCCTGGCTCATGGCTTGTCCTTGCTGAGCGCTGACTTCACAACCAGCGCTGGCTCCTGGCTGATGGGGTCGGGCAACGTGGAAGGAGCGGGTGCTGCCCGTGGGATGCGGACGCTGCCGTCCCATGGCCACTCAGTGGCCTGGTGGGACCAAACTTATCTGGAAGTGGACTCCGCTTCCACCTGTCACCTTTGAGGCCGGCCAGGCTCTCCATCATCCTCCCTGGGGTTCACGTTCACGACAGCACCTGGCGCCCGTGTGACCCCGTGAGCCCCCAAGAGCTAACCGTGTGCTTCTCCCCCCAAGGCTCGAGCCAGCGGCCTGCAGCCATGTGTGATCGTCATCAGGGTCCTGCGAGACCTCTGCCGGCGTGTGCCCACCTGGGGGGCCCTGCCAGCCTGGGTAAGGCATGCCCGGCCCTCCACTGGGAACCCCAAGAGGCTCCATGGCCTTGACAGACCCGGGCCGAGACAGCCCGTTTCCCAGAGTGCGGCTTCCCTCGAAGGGGCCAGCGAGAGACCTAGTGCTCAAGAGAAGGTGTGGGAGCCCCTGCGGTCCCCTGGGCGGGGGAGACGGCCCCCTCCAGAGCCTCATTTGACTGTCATTATTCAAAACACAGAACGTTGCATGCAAATTCGGGACCGGCAAGGGAAATGAGCAGTGACCGCTTGACCTTGTGGCACTGGGTGGAGGGGCCCAGGCAGAGGACAGGAAGCGGGACTCCCCATCCTGGCTGCATGCCGGCCTCTGGTTGACCCGCCCCAGACCCACCTGCTCTGGAGGGGAGAAGACCCCCTGTCGCTCTGACACCACCCCCAGCCCCTCCTGGTAGAAAGGGGAGGGAAGAGAAGCAGAACCCCCCTCCCCCAAGAAGGCTCACAGAGCAGGCCCCATGCCCATGCTCCCCACGAAGACCTCAGGTCCCCACCTAGTCCCCACACCTTCTTCACCAGCCACAGGCCAGCTGTCCACACCCGGCCTCCTCCCCTGCCCTGCAGGTGTCCCCCATCTCATGGTGGAATGGTGTCTTGCCTCTGGTCCCTCCCACAGGGCCCCGTCCCTTATCCACACCCACCCACCCACTGCCCAGTGTCCAGAACACAGCCCAGTACAGAGGCTTTTTGTAAAAAAATACAGTCTCCTTTTTATTTTTATTTCGTTTACTTAATTATTTTTTTGGATGGAGTCTCGTTCTGTTGTCCAGGCTGGAGTGCAGTGGCGCGATCTTGGCTCACTGCAACCTCTGCCTCCTGGGCTCGAGCAATACTCCTGCCTCAGCCTCCCGAGTAGCTGGGATTATAGGTGCACACCACCACGCCCAGCTAATTTTTGTACTTTTAGTAGGGACAGGGTTTTGTCATGTTGGTCAGGCTCGTCTCAAACTCCTGACCTCAGGTGATCCGCCTGCCTCAGCCTTCCAGAGTGCTGGGATTATAGGCGTGAGCCACCGTGCCTCGCCTGTTTTTATTTTTTAACTTAAGACAGAGTCTTGCTCTGTTGCCCAGGCAGGAGTGCAGTGACACCATCATAGCTCACTGCAGCCTCAATATCCTGGGCTCAAGTGATCCTCCCACCTCACCTCCCAAGCAGCTGGGACCACAGGTGCATGCCATCACTAATTTTAAAATTGTTTTGTAGAGATGGGGTCTTGCTACATTGCCCAGGCTGGTCTCAAACTCCTGGGCTCAAGCAATCCTCCTGCCTTAGCCTCCCAAAGTGCTGGGATTACAGGCATCAGCCACCGTACCCAGCCTATGGAAGCTTTTAAGTCTTTTGGCTTCTACACGAGTGTTTGGGAAGTGACCATATCTGTCCATGATGTTACTGCCTCTGAAATTTAAGGGATATTCACATGCTACACACACCCTCCCACTGCCAGACCCTCCCTTCCGTGCCCAAAACCTGGTTCTCAGGCAAGCAGGCCGCTTCACACCCTAGCCCCAGCCACCCTTGGCTATATCCGAAACCAGAGGCCTCAGGGGACACCCACGTTTATTTGTTCTGGGGAGGCTTTGGTTTTTTTTTTGAGATGGAGTCTTGCTTTGTCACTCGGGCTGGAGTGCAGTGATGCAATATCGGCTCACTGTAACCTCTGCCTCCTGGTTCAAGTGATTCTCCTGCCTCGGGCTCCCAAGTAGCTGGGATTACAGGCGACCACCACCATGACTGGCTAATTTTGGTATTTTCAGTAGAGACGGGGTTTCACCATGTTGGCCAGACTGATCTCGAACTCCTAACCCCATGTGATCCGCCCACCTCGGCCTCCCTAAGGGCTGGAATTACAGGGGTGAGCCACCGCACCCAGCCTTACACACCCATCGTTTAGGGGAAATGTCCTCTCCACTCCTGGGAGGAGGTCACAGCAGCCAGCTCCAGCACGGAGCTGACGTGGAGAGGGCCTGTGTTCCCTGAAAGCTGTTTTCCTGCTGTGAATGTAGGGGCGCCTGCATACTGCTTTGGGACGCCACCACTGCCCATGTCCCCCCGTGCCCTCGGGAGCTGGCCACACAGGACGTGGTGGGGTAGGATGGCTCCTTCCCCTCAGCTGAGGCGGGCCCCATGTGTTGGACAGTCCTTATGACGCTGGCGTGTGATGTTACTGTGGACCAGCCGGGCAAACTGAGGCTCAAACGGGTGAAGAAACCAGCCCATGTGGGAGGCTGAGGCAGGAGAATCGCTTCAATCTGGGAGGCAGAGGTTGCAGTGAGCCAAGATGGTGACATTGCACTCCAGCCTGGGCAACAGAGTGAGACTCATCTCAAAAAAAAAAAAAAAGAAAGAGCTGGGAGGGGCCTCTTGTCCCAGGGCCCCTGGGACCTCCCCCACAGGCAGGGGGTGCTGTACCCCCCGAAAGCACAGCACCCGCTCTTCTTTCCCCACTAGGCCATGGAGCTGCTGGTGGAGAAGGCCGTGAACACGGCGGCTGGGCCCCTGGGCCCCAGGGACGCAGTGAGGCGGGTCCTGGAGTGCGTGGCCACGGGGACGCTCCTGCCAGGTCAGTTGTTGGGATGGAGGGCCCAGAAGGTGGGCAGCAAATCACAGAGACCAGGGCCCGTAGCCGTGGCACAGAGAGCTGGGGTCACAGACACAGAGGAAGCCTGCAGCCCAGGCAGGAGAGCGGCCCACGACACACACGTGCTCCCAGCAGGGGGGCAGGCAGTCTGCAGCCATGGAGGGCACCGCCCTGCACGCAGGGCACAGACACACAGGTCGCCAGAGGAGGGCTCAGCCCCCACCCAGGAGCCAGCAGTTATGTTCTCTTGTGGCCACGCCTACCAGCGGCCGTGGCACAGACCCACCCTGGCACAGAGCCACTCCGGCACATAGCCACCCTGATGCCTGTCCTCCAGAGATTATCCAGAGGGAACAGCCAGTACCCAAGGAGGATAGGGGGCACAGAGCTGCATGGCACAGTGCATTCTGCACCAGCACAGGGGAGAGAACGCGCCAGGATACACTCGTGTGAGGGGGTGGCGGTCACATACGGAAAAGGTGTTTCTGAGTCATTTTTAGTGACATAGGATGATACCAAGTGAAAAGGAAGAGTAAAGCATTGGGCCCGTGGCCTGAGCCATTATGTAAAGCACGTGTGTGGGCACGCATATAGACTTGCACACGGGCACACGGACGCATGGGAACACACTGACATGAGTGCACACACAGGCACTCGTGCGGGCACATGGACATGCACATGGGCACACAGAAGCATGGGAACACACTGACGAGTGCACACACAGGCACACGTGCGGGCACGTGGACGTGCACACGGGCACACGGACGCATGGGAACACACTGACATGAGTGCGCACACAGGCACTCGTGCGGGCACATGGACATGCACACGGGCACACGGACGCATGGGAACACACTGACGAGTGCACACACAGGCACGTGCGGGCACGTGGACGTGCACACGGGCACACGGACGCATGGGAACACACTGACATGAGTGCGCACACAGGCACTCGTGCGGGCACGTGGACGTGCACACGGGCACACGGACGCATGGGAACACACTGACGAGTGCACACACAGGCACACGTGCGGGCACGTGGACGTGCACACGGGCACACGGACGCATGGGAACACACTGACATGAGTGCGCACACAGGCACTCGTGCGGGCACGTGGACGTGCACACGGGCACACGGACGCATGGGAACACACTGACATGAGTGCACACACAGGCACACGTGCGGGCACGTGGACGGGCACATGGACGCATGGGAACACACTGACAGGCACTCGTGTGGGCACATGGACGTGCACACATGGGCACACAGGCATGCACACACACGGGCACACATGGACATGCATGCACACGGGCACACAGGCACGCACACACGGGCACATAGACTTGCATGCACACAGGTACACAGGCACGCACATACAGGAACAGACATCTGCAGATGTATATGCACACAGACATGCAGGCACATAGGCACGGGCACACACATGCACACACAGACATGCCTGTGCATAAGGACATGCATGGGCACACAGGCACACAACATGCATGGGCACACACATACATAGACACACATGGACACATGGACATGCACACAGGCACAGGCACATATGTGCACAGGTGCACCTGCATGTGTACATGGCCCACACATGGACATACATGCACACACATGCACACACGGACATGTATGCACACAGGCACACATGCACACAGACACGTGCACACGGACACAGGCACACGTGCACACATGCACACAGGCACACAGATACATGCACACACAGGCACATACACATGGACATGCATGCACACACAGGTACACATATACACAGACATGCATATGCACACACAAACATGCATGCACATACAGGCACATATGCACACACACAGACACAGGCAGACACAGGCACACACAAACATGCATGTGCACACGGGCACCCATGGACACACGAGCATACCCACGTACATGCATGGGTGCACACAGGCGTGCACACACAAAGCCCGGGAGGTGCTGGCAGCCCAGTGGGCCTTGAGGAGCTGGGAGGACTCCCCCATGAGCCCGGGTGAGCCCCCACACCTGCTGAGCGAGGCCTGAGGGTCAGCCGCACTGTGGCTGCAGGTATAGCCCGTGCACGGGCCCCTGAGGCCCCGTGGTGTCGTGGGACAGGCTTGTCACCGTGTTTCACGAGGGTGTCTCACTTTCTTTGCTGCTCCCACTCCCCCTCACAAAGACGGCCCCGGGCTCCAGGATCCCTGTGAGAGAGAACAGACAGACGCCCTCGAACCCATGACCCTCCAGGAGCGGGAGGACGTGACCGCCAGCGCCCAGGTAGGAGGCCTGGGCCCCTCGGCCACCGAATCCACGGCAGGGGTCCCAGCTCCATCGTACAGCTGTGCAGCGTTCCCTGAAATAGCCCTGGGTTCCCCTTCCCTCCCTCCCACAGAGGTGTACAGGAACAGGAGGACAGCCTGTGGGTGGCAGGACTGCACCTGGGGACAGGGCCGGCCTGGCTTGCTGTCATGGGGCTGGCAGCTCAGAGCCAAAGCCACCACCGTAACCAGGCCCAGACCTCAAGTTTCACTGGTGGGGACCGTCCTCCGGCCACGCTCCTGACCACAGTCCTAAAAGCCCAGCCGTGGCCAGCAGCTTGGCCTGGCCAGCCCTCACTTGTGGTTTCCTTATTTCCACGTGTTTGTAAGAAAAGTCTCCCAGCAGCACAAAACCCAAACCGCACTGGGTCTGACGTTTTAAAACGGGATCAGTGGCATCGCTCGCAGCGCAGGATGTGGGGTCCCGCCGGTTAGGCAGAAAGCCTGGTTGTCAGTGGAGCGGGGGCTTCCTGGGACAGTCCTGGCGGTCAGCCAGGAGCAAGCGAAAATTCCTCAGGCCCTGCGGTGACCCAAACTCAGCAGTCGCAGGAAGCGGTGTCTTGGCCGGGCGCGGTGGCTCACGCCTGTCATTCCAGCCCTTTGGGAGGTGGAGGCGGGCGGATCACCTGAGGTTAGGAGTTTGAGACCAGTCTGGCCAACATGGTGAAACCCCATCTCTACTAAAAATACAAAAATTAGCTGGGCGTGGTGGTGGGTGCTTGTAATCCCAGCTACTCAGGAGGCTGAGGCAGGAGGATCCCTTGAACCTGGGAGGCGGAGGTTGCGATGAGCTGAGATCGTGCCACTGCACTCCAGCCTGGGGGACAGAGCAAGACTCCATCTCAAAACAAAAGGGGGAGAGTGTCTCGAGGGACACAGGATAGGCCTGGCCTATCTGCTGGTGGCCACAGACGCCAGCCCCTCTGTGTCCCTAGCACCCGGGGAGCAGGCCGGATGGGGGTCCTGACGGGTGGTGTGTGCCCTGCAGCATGCCCTGCGAATGCTGGCCTTCCGGCAGACACACAAAGTCCTGGGCATGGATCTCCTGCCGCCCAGACACCAGCTCGGGGCCCGCTTCCGGAAGAGGCATCGGGGGCCTGGCGAGGCCGAGGAGGGCGCAGGGGAGGAGAAGCGGGGCCGGAGGGGCAGAGAGGGCAGAGAGGGGTTCATATGAGCCGCCTGCCCCTGCTACTGCCAGCCTTCGCACCCCTGCACTCCTGGACACATGGACGCTGACCAATGGCTGTTTCATCCCCGACGCTGGACAACAGTAGTTCCTTTGAGTAACGCTCCGTTGGTTTCTTTTAAAACGTGTGCTTGAGGCCGGGCGCCGTGGTGCATGCATTTAATCCCAGCACTTTCGGAGGCCGAGTTGCTTGAGCCCGAGAGTTCAAGGCCAGCCTGGGCAGCAGAGTGAGACCCCCATCTCTCCAAAATATTTTTAAAAGCTTGGCGTGGTGGCTGGCCAGGCGCGGTGACTCACACCTGCAATCTGCCCGAAGTGGGCAGATCACATGAGGTCAGGAGTTCGAGACCAGCCTGCTAACATGGTGAAAGCCTGTCTCTGGTAAAAACACAAAAATTATCCTGGCATGGTGGCGTGCACCTGTAGTCCCAGCTACTCGGGAGGCTGAGTCTGGAGGATTCCTGGAGGCTAGGAGGGCGGTGAACTCCACACCACTGCACTGCAGCCTGGGCAACAGAAGACCTTGTCTCTTAAAGGACTGTTTTTTTTTAACATTTGTGCTTGAATTGTTAGAGAGATGGCAGCATCCGGCACTGGGAGTGGCACCCCCTTCCTGGAGGGCCCTGTCCCCCCAGCCACGTGGGCCAGCACTACAGCAAGCAGATTCTAACTCCAGGCTTTCTTTCTGGCTCTGAACTCACCTTGTGCTGCAGGAAGGGGGGGATGTAAAATGCTTCCTTTGGACCGGGCATGGTGGCTCGTGCCTATAATCCCAGCACTTCGGGGGCCAAGGTTGGTGGATCACTTGAGCCGAGGAGTTTGAGATCAGCCTGAGCAATATGGTGACACTCCATCTCTACAAAAAATTAGCCGGGTGTGGTGGCCCAAGCCTGCAGTCCCAGCTACTCAGGAGGCTGAGGCCATAGGATCCCTTGAGCCGAGGAGGTCAAGGCTGCAGTGAGCCAAGATTACACTACTGAACTCCAGCCTGGGTGACAGAGCAAGACCCTGTCTCAAAAGCAAAACAAAACTTTCTTTGGGTGCCCTGTGGCATGGATTTGAAATCACGTGGGCGGGCCGTGTTCTGGGGCCCCACCATGTGTGTGGACAAGCCCCGGGGAGCACCCGGCTGGCATCCTTAGGACCCCAGCCCAAACAGACCCCCTGCCCAGCTTGGCAGCCGGGACGTCAGCAGGGCCTGAGCCAGGCTCTTTCCCTGTGGGGAGGGCCACGGGGCCAGTGAACACCCCAACAGGCGATAAGGGTGCTGGCTGGGCCTCCTCCGGGAACAGATGTGCCCGACAGACCCGGAGCCCAGACACATCCCCACCCCACCCCAGCCCTGTACCACTGAGTGCCTTTCACAGAGAAAACCCTCTGACATGTGTCACTGACGCCTGGAATTCAGCTTTCGTCCTTCCTCCCTCCTTCCCTGATGTAGGCAGCGGCTGACCCTGAGGCCAGGGGTCCCCAAATCCCCCCCTTGTGGGAGCAGGGCCCGGGACCCGTGCCTGGGGAACCCGGGGAGGTGCCGCTATCCTGTGGATGCTGACTGTGGTGGGCAAGTACCTCCTGGCACTCATGGATATGGGGGCACCCCCTTCTGAGCCCCCCCACCACAACCTGTTCAGACCTCCCACTTGGTCAGGTTTTTTTTGGCTGGGCTGCCCAACGGCATTGGATGAGGAGTCTGCCTTTGGGCAGAGGTGATCTCCGGCCGCCGGCTCGGTTTCGCTTCTCTGTGTTTGAAGGAAGGGACAGCCTGCGCGTGGCCCGCTGTGTGCACGTCTTTGTGGAGCTGCCTGAAAACTGGCAGACAGGGGAATAAAGGAAACCACCTGTCTTCTGTGTGAGCCGTGCTGTCCTTCCCGCGGTGTGTAGGGTCACTGCCATGTGTGGTGAAGACCCCCAACGCTGGGCTCTTCACCTCCTTCTTGGGGTCCCCAGTGGGGGTCTCCCAGGAACTCTGCAGCCCGAATGTGGGCTGGGAGGGCCCCAAGGGGCTGGCACTGCTCAGTGGCTTCTCCCCAAGGCATGGGCACCTTCAGGCTGCCCCCTCATGAGGGTCCCCTGGGAACACAGACACACGTGTCTCAGTGTCTCCCATAACCAGTTCTCTGCCTCAGTCCTCAAGGGTTCGCCTGGCCCCAATCTAGAGGCACACAGCAAGACGCTCTGGAGGCTCCCCGAGGGCTTCCTGGAGGAGGAGGCAACTATGCTGAGTTTGGGAGAGATGTCTCTGCCCAGAGTGCTTTCCCTGCCGTATCCCCAAACCCTCAGAAGGCGGGCGGAGGGTGTTGAGATGTTGAGACCTGGTCATGGTGGAAGAGTTCTGTGATACCTTCCAGCCCTCAGGGCTTCCCTGGCAGTGTTTTCGGGGCAGGTGGTTAGGAGAGTGGGGAGGAGGCAGATGCAGGGCGGGGGGCGGCAGGATGGGAGTGGCAGGGGCTGGGCATGGAGGGACCGCTGTTTCAGGCCCAGGCCAAAGGAAGGGGGTGGGGAGCCAGCGAGGGGTTCCCTTCTAGCAGGGACCATCTGTCAGCAACAGGAATCACTGTTAGCCTCCCCGGAGGGCAGGCGACCTCTCGGCCACCAGCCTCCTCCATCTCACACCCTCTCTCCTGCTTTCTGCTCTTTTCCAAATTTCTTGGGAACTTCACCTCCCTTCCTACACACTCTACCCCCTCCACAGCCCCTCTCTGTCAGCTTCACGGCAAACAGCACCGCCATTTGCCCAGGGCCCAAGATGACAACTGCCACCACCAGGGAGCCCTCCTGGATTCCTCTGTGCTCCCGGCCAATCCACGAGGATATCTTGTCAATTCCAGTTCCACTTCCTTTTCGTTTTTGTTTCTGAGACAGGATCTCTCTCTGTCGCCCAGGCCGCAGTACAGCAGCTCGATCTCAGCTCACTGCAAACTGCGCCTCTAGGGTTCCAGCTATCCTCCCGCCTCAAGCCTTCCTAGTAGCTGGGACTACAGGCCTGCGTCACCAGGCCCAGCTAATTTTTTGTATTTCTAGTAGAGACGGGGTTTTGCCGTGTTGCCCAGGCTGGTCTCAAACTCCTGACCTCAGGTGACCCGCCTGAGCCACCACGCCCAGCCTATTCCTTCACTTTTTTCTTTTTTTGGTGGGGGGGACAGAGTCTTGTTCTGTGGCCCAGGCTGGAGTGCAGTGGCGCGATCTGGTCTTACTGCAACCTCTGCTTCCCAGGTTCAAGCGATTCTCCTGCCTAAGCCTCCCGAGTAGCTGGGACTACAGGCGCCCGCCACCACGCCTGGCTAGTTCGTTGTATTTTTAGTAGAGACGGGGTTTCACGGCATTAGACAGGCTGGTCTCAATCTCCTGACCTTGTGATCTGCCCGCCTCGGCCTCCCAAAGTGCTGGGCAGGAAGCCTGGCATCACCAGTGCAGTCACCACTGTATGCCCAGATCTTGGGCGGGTTAGGTGGACCCAGCAATTTGCGAGGTCAGGCCAGCAGACCAATAGAGGTCAGGAGTTCGAGACCAGCCTGGCCAACGTGGTGAAACTCTGTCTCTACTAAAAATACAAAAGTTAGCTGGGCGTGGTGGCGGGAGCCTGTAATTTCAACTACTTGGGAGGCTAAGGCAGGAGAATCACTTGAACCCAGGAGGCGGTGGTTGCAGTGAGCTGAGATCGCGCCACTGCACTCCAGCCTGGTGACTGAGCGAGACTCTGTCTCAAAAAGACAATACTTGGCCAGGCATGGTGGCTCACGCCTGTAATCACAGCACTGTGGAAGGCTGAGGCGGGAGGATCACCTGAGGTCAGGGGTTTGAGACCAGCCTGGTCCACAAGGTGAAACCCTGTCTCTACTAAAAATACAAAAATTAGTGGGGCATGGTGACGGGTGCCTGTAGTCCCAGCTACTCTGGAGGCTGAGGCAGGAGAATCTCTTGAGCCCAGGAGGCGGAGGTTGCAGTGAGCTGAGATCGCGCCACCGCACTCCAGCCTGAGCGACAAGTCTCAAACATGAAAAGAACACCATTTGTCTCCATCTCGTTACGGGAGAGAGACTCCAGCCAAGGCAATGGGGACAGAGGGAAGGGATGGGGGAAGGGGCACACCCTGGCAGGCCTGGCGATCACAGCAGCCCCCTGGTGGGAGGCACCTCGTCCCCTACCGTGAACCCAAGGCGGTACCTGCAGGCCCGCTTCCTTCGTTACACCCTGGGAGAGGCAGTTCTCGGAAGCCTCCCACCCACGGCTCCCGTTCCCATCCCTGGCTCCCGGGGAAGGCGAAGAGGATTCCCACCGCCAGGTGGATGCCAGCCAGCCCCGCTGACAAAGAGTTAAGTCGGCCCTCCTAGCAACTCCAAAACACCAAGTTTAGGCGGCGCGACAGCAAAATCCAGCAGTTGGTTAGCAAAGGGATTGGGTGCAGATGGATGGACCGTCTGGGCTGCGGAGCCCAGGGGCCTGAAAAGCAGTCGTTCCTGACCCGTCCTCCCCAGCCCTACCTGGAGCAGGCCAGCGGGTGGAGGGAAGACACCCCAGACTGCAGGGGCTGGAGAAGCAACCCCCTCCCACAACAGAGAACTGGAGCGCGGGGCCCTCGGCTGCGGATGCTGGCGGTGAGCTGGGTTGCTAGGCGACCTCGGTGAGTGTGGGTGGGATGATACCGGGCGTGTGGGCAGGGCTGGAGCCCAATCCTGCAGGAGGTGCTGGAAAGACAAAACGGAAGGGCAGGCTGACAGCTGCCTCTGCAAGGTCACGGACAGCACAGAGACACGGTCGCTGGGATGTCACTATCAGTGTGGCGGGCAGCGTGTCCCTGGCCGGGCTCAGGGTCCTTGGGGAAAAGATTGTCGCTGCTGGTCTTGTCGCTGGCTGCCTCCCTAGTTGAGCATCTAGGACTAAGATGTTTGGGGTGAGCAGAAAAGACCCGCTTATGTCGTTAAGGTGGAGAAGGGACCTGGGTGGGAAATGGTCACTCCCAAGTTTTGGAAATGAAACGCATCAGGAACCGTCAGCCAGGCGCGGAGGCTCACGCCTGTCATACCAGCACTGTGGGAGGCTGAGGTGGGAGGATCACTTGAGGTCAGGAGTTCGAAACCTCGTCTCTACTAAAAATCCAAAAATTAGCCAGGCGTGGTGGCGGGCGCCTGTAATCCCAGCTATTCGGGAGGCTGAGGCAGGAGAATCGCTTGAACCCGGGAGGCGGAGGTTATGGTGAGTCCAGATCGCGCCACTGCACTCCAGCCTGGGCCACAGAGCAAGACACCGTCTCAAATAAATAAACAAAAAGAATAAAATAAAAAATAAGACGGCAACATTTATGTTACGCATATTTTTCCACATAAATTTGTTTTTCCCATGAATTGGGTTTTTCCCACAATGAAAAACTTGGACAATCCAGAAGAACAGAAGAAGGAAACAAAGCAGCGACCGTGAACACTCTGGTCCCTCCTGCTTTCTTGTGCTTTTTCTTTGTGTGTTTTTTAATTTTTTTAGATGGAGTTTTGCTCTTGTTACCCAGGCTGGAGTGCAATGGTGTGATCTCTGCTCACTGCAACCTCCGCCTCCTGGGTTCAGGCGATTCTCCTGCCTCAGCCTCCCTAGTAGCTGGGATTATAGGCACACGCCACCACGCCTGACTAATTTTTGCATTTTTAGTAGAGACAGGGTTTCACCATGTTGGCCAGGCTGGTCTCGAACTCCTGACCTCAGGTGATCTACCCTCCTTGGCCTCCCAAAGTGCTGGGATTACAGGTGTGAGCCACTGCACCTGGCCGACTTTTTTTTTTTTTTGAGACAGTCTCACTCTTCTTGTCCAGGCTGGAGTGCTGCAGTGGCACAATTTCAGCTCACTGCAACCTCCACCTCCTGGGTTCAAGTGATTCTCCTGCCTCAGCCTCCCAAGTAGCTGGGACCACAGGTGCACGCCATCGTAACTGGCTAATTTTTTTTGTATTTTGGTAGAGACAGGGTTTCACTGTGTTGCCCAGGCTGGTCTCAAACTCCCAACCTCGGGTGATCCACCCACTTCAGCCTCCCAAAGTGCTGGGATGGCAGGCGTGAGCCACCGCGCCCAGCCTCAACTCCTGTTCTTCCATCTGCTCATTCATTCCATATGTGTGTTGAACGCCTGTGATGTGTGCTGGGCCATCATTCACATGGTTTCCCTGTTTCTCCCATTGAGAATGTTGACATTTATTCCGTAGACAATCAGGAAACACCGCCTTCCTTGGGGCACCCAAGGATGAGCCAGAAGCCTGGCTAACACGGTGAAACCCTGTCTCTACTAAAAACACAAAAAAACTAGCTGGTTGCACGCCCTGTAGTCCCAGCTACTTGGAAGGCTGAGGCAGGAGAATCTCTTGAACCTGGGAGGCGGAGGTTGGGGTGAGCTGAAATTGCACCACTGCAGCACTCCAGCCTGGCCAACAAGAGCAAAACTCCGTCTCTAAATACATAAATAATTTTTTTAAAAATCACATACACAGGTAATTAAAATGAAAGTCGCACACAGAATAGTGACCCCAGATGCTTTCCCTCGTGAACGCTGGATTCTAGGCTATGAGAAGATCTTTCCAGGTGCTGCTGATGTTTCAGGCTCCCTGCCCAGTGACCAGCCCCCACCTCCCCACCCCACCCCACCTGCCCCCATCACCCGACAGTGAAGCCAGTCTGTGGTGAGGAGGCTTCCATCAGCTCTGTGGCACACCATCGTCGTTCGCCAACAGAGAGACCAAAATCCACAAAGAAAAGTAACTTGAAGGAGAGAGACAAAGAGGGCAGAAGAAAATAGTTTTAGAAAAATCCTTATGTTCCTGATTCCAACACAGAGACAGAAAAAAGCAAAACCCACGTGCGTCTTATCCTCAGAGGATCGCAGAGGATGTAACAGCCAAGCAACAAGTATAAGTTTGCTTTTACTTACTTTATTTATTTATAATTTTTATTTTTTTTTAAAAAAGATGGGGTTTCACGATGATGGCCAGGCTGGTCTTGAACTCCTGACCTCAGGTGATCCACCCACCTCGGCCTCCCAAAGTGCTAGGATTACAGGCATGAGCCACCGCGCCCGGCCGATTTATTTATTTTTTGAGATGAAGTCTCCCTCTCCGTCACCCAGGCTGGAGTGCAGTGGTGTGATCTCGGCTCACTGCAACCTCCACCTCCTGGGTTCCAGTGATTCTCCTGCCTCAGCCTCCCAAGTAACAGGGATTACAGGTGTGCGCCACCACACCTGGCTAATTTTTGTATATTTAGTAGAGACGGGGTTGCGCCATGTTGGCCAGCCTGGTTTCAAACTCCTATCCTCAGGTGATTCTCCCACCTCGGCCTCCCAAAGTGCTGGGATGACAGGCATGAACCACTGCATTGGGCCCAGAAATTCTTGTATTTATTTATGTATTATTTGGAGATGGGGGTCTCACTGTGTTGCCCAGGCTGGTCTCAAACTCCTGAGCTCCATGAGCCACTGAGCCCAGCCAAGTTTGTCTTTTTTTTTTTTTTTGACATGGAGTCTTGCTCTGTCGCCAGGCTGGAGTGCAGTGGCACAATCTCGTCTCACTGCAACCTCCGCCTCCTGGGTTCAAGCGATTCTTCCGCCTCAGCGTTCTGAGTAGCTGGGACCACAGGTGCATGCCACCACACCCGGCTAATTTTTGTATTTTTTTTTAGTAGAGACGGGGTTTCACCATGTTGGCCAGGATGGTCTTGATCTCTTGACCTCGTGATCCACCCACCTTGGCCCCCCAAAGTGCGGGGATTACAGGCGTGAGCCACCGCATCCAGCCAAGTTTGTCTTTTAAAGAGGAACATTGAAAGAACCAGAAAGAGCCCTTGGAAATTAAAACTCTGATAGCCACTGGGTATGGTGGCACATGCCTGTAATCCCAACACTTTGGGAGGCTGCGGCAGGCAGATGGCTTGAGCTCAGGAGTTTGAGACCAGCCTGGGCAACATAGTGAGACTAAAAATAAAAATAAAAAAATTAGCCAACATGGCGACAGGCACCTGTAGTCCCAGCTACTTGGGAGGCTGAGGCAGGAGGATCGCTTGAGCCCAGGAGGTCGAGGTACAGTGAGCTGTGATTGCATCACTCCAGCCTAAGCAACAGAGTGAGACCCTGTCTCAAAAAAAAAAAAAAATCTAATAGTCAAAATTAAAATGTCAATAGAATGAGTTGGAAGAAAAAGTAGAAAATGGGGGCATGGGGGAAGGTAGGCAAGAAAATGAGCAGCTCAGTCCAAGAGGTCCACCCTATGTCAACAGCGTGTTCCACAAAGACACCAGAGAAGCCAAAGGGGAAGAAATCACCAATGATAGCATTCAAGAAAATTTTCCAGGAAGAGAACACATGAAAGAGCCCACCAAGTACTTGGCACAATGGTTGAAAATAGACCCACACCAAACCCACCACTGTGAAAGTGCAGAGGTAGAGAACAAGAAGATTCTAGAAGCTTCCAGAGAGAGAGAAAGAGAAATTAACCATGAGACAGGCAAAGGATGAGGAAACAGGACAACTTATGATCTTGCAGCTGCCCAAGACTAGAAGCTGGAAAACATGGGTCAAAAGAAGATTATCCACCCACAATACTCTCCTTAGCCAAACCACCAATTACCCGGGAGAATAGGAGAAAAACACTTTCTCTGGAAACACTAGGGGGTACACATCCCTAAAACCAGGAAGCAAACCAAGAAACAGGAAGACCCACACCCAAGAAACAGGAGCTACATCCCAAGAATCCCCTTGTGCTGAAGAAGAGGGGGTCCAGGATCACAGCTGGGCAGGAGGAGCAACGAGTCCTGAGTGGAGAAGTCAGTTACGGTGGAGAGGCTGGGGAAAAGAGAGAGCCACAGACACATAAAACCAAGGCGATGACTAACTCCAGGGAAATAAAAAAGCAGGTCCCAGAAAATGATGTTCTTAGTATCCATTGTTCCACTGTAAATAATACTTATATTAATATGTACTATAAGCACTGAATTTTCATGTAAGCAAAAATTGTGATTTAACTACTGGGGGAGCAGAATGCCTAAGAGAGCTAAATCTTGACCTTCCAGAATAGGAAGTCAATGGACGACATCCGACTGATAAATCAAGAGATGGGTCAAACACATGACTTGGGAATATGGAGGTAAACACCTTGAAAACAGCCAATGTAAACAGCAACAGCAACCCCTGAGGGCATCATATTGCTATGTCTTCAGCACACAGTAAAACAATCTATACATATCATCTACTGTTTGTACCAACAAGAAGGGGCTCATTGCTGAGTTGAGGAGCTCTATTTATATATTTTGGTCTTATTTTTTTTTAAACACTTCTTGAGAGCTTATTACATGCCATGAGTATCAGCACATTTAATCTAACAGATTGAAAAATGCAGCCAGGGCTGGGCGCGGTGGCTCACGCCTGTAATCCCAGCCCTTTGGGAGGCTGAGGAGGGCGGATCACGAGCTCAAGAGATCGAGACCATCCTGGCCAACATGGTGAAACCCCGTCTCTACTAAAATACAAAAATTAGCCGGGCATGGTGACATGCGCCTTTAATCCCAGCTACTCAGGAGGCTGAGGCAGAAGAATCGCTTGAACCCAGGAGGCAGAGGTTGCAGTGAGCCGAGATCATGCCGCTGCACTCCAGCCTGGGTGACAGAGCGAGACTCTGTCTGAAAAAAAAAAAAAGTAACATGAAAGTCAAATTTCAATGTCCATGAATAAAGTTTTCTTGGAATGCAGCCATGGTCTTTGGCTTCTGTGCTATCTGTGATGTCAGTTGGGACAGAGACCAGCAGGCCCTTTATAGAGACAGTTTCCTGGCCCTGAGTTCAAGGATGAGGTCATGGAGGATGAAGGTAAGAGGGGGCCTGGAGGAGAGACTTGGGGGCTGCTCATGAGTAGACGGGGTTTGTCTTCCACAATCATGTGTATGTCCCTTGGTCTTTTCTTTTTTTCTTTTTTCTTTTTTCTTTTTTTTTTTTTGAGATAGGGTCTTGCTCTGTTGCCCAAGCTGGAGTGCAGTGGCATAATCATAGCTCACTGTAGCCTCGACCTCCCAGGCTCAAGTGATCCTCCTGCTTCAGCCTCCCGAGTAACCGGGACTACAGGCATGCATCACCACACCCAGCTAATTTCTTTTATTTTTTTGTAGAGACAGGATCTCACTGTGTAGGCCAGGCTGGTCTGGATCTCCAGGGCTCAAGCAGTCCTCCCACCTCGGCCTCCCAAAGTGCTGGGATTACAGGCGTGAGCCTTCGTGCCCGGCCCCTCCTTCCTCGGACTTTACCCTTTCATCTGCTTCCGTTTATTGTTCTGTAAGAGCCTTTTCTGTTCCAGGCTTCAGACATGAATGGATGCCGGAGCCAGGCCTGATCATTACCCTAGCGGGGAACATATAGTCTTCCGTGGGAAGCAAGGACGCGGTGAGATTGACAGTAATGCGGGGGACAGGATAACAGGTAGGGATTCTGGCTTTGACAATAGAGTAACTAAGGGTGGCCACGATGGGCTGGCCAGGGAGGGTCTCTTGGAGAAGCTGAAAGTGCAGAGAAGTAGTTGGCCTTGAGAAGAGCTGGGGAGAGCACGTGCAAAGGTCCTGAGGTTGCCTGTGCCTGGAGGTTTTGGGAGACAGGAGAAGCTGGAAGCAGAGGTGACAGCCACTGGACCATGAGGGTAGTGAAGTGCCGGGAGGTGCGCTGAGCTTAGTGGGAGCCATGGGAAGCTTTTATTTTTTTTTTTGAGAGTCTCACTCTCTGTCGCCCAGGCTGGAGTGCAGTGGTCTGATGTCAGTTCAATGCAACCTCCGCCTCCTGGGCTCAACTGATTCTCATGCCTCAGCCTCCCGAGCAGCTGGGATTACGGACATCTGCCACCACGCCCGGCTAACTTTTGTATTTTTTAATAGAGACGGGGTTTCACCACATTGGTCAGGCTGGTCTCGAACTCTGACCTTAGTTGTTCCACCCGCCTCGGCCTCCTAACGTGCTGGGATTACAGGCGTGAGCCACCGTGCCCGGCCGGGAAGCTTTTAAGGCCAGATGTGACACAGATCCAGTTCCCATGGATGAAACCTGCAGGTGTGGCTGGAGAGCAGCCTCCCCGGCTGCATCTTAAGGATGAGGAAGATGGGGCAAGGGTTTTCCATCAGAGGCACCCAAAGCAGCTCGCCCCAAGAGGCCCTCCGCTCAAGGATTTGAGAATGGCGTGGCAGACAGCAGCTGTGGTTCCAGAATGAGTGATGCAGCGTTCTTCCTCGAAAGAGCCAGCATTCCTCCCCTGAATCCCGGAGTCCCCTGGCTGGGGGGAGAAAGCTAAATTTAAAGGCGTGCTAATTGGGGCAGTGTGATCTGACTGCGGACTCCAGCCAAGGACTGGCTAGGCAGGGGAAGGCTTCCACGGAGGCCACGGCGGCTTGGGTGTCCCCACGTCCAGCTGCAGCAGCCCCCCACCCAGCCTGTCCTCCAAGTTCAGAAGGCCCAATTGTGAGGCCGAATGTGGTGGCTCACACCTATAATCTCAGCACTTTGGGAGGCTGAGGCAGGCAGATCACCTGATGTCAGGAGTTTGAGACCAGCCTGGCCAACATGGTGAAACCCCGTCTCTACTAAAAATACAAAAATTAGCTGGGCGTGCTGGTGCATGCCTGTAATCCTAGCTACTCAGGAGGCTGAGGCAGGAGAATTGCTTGAACCTGGGAGGCAGAGGTTGCAGTGAGTCGAGATCACACCACTGCACTCCAGCCTGGGCAACACAGTGAGACTCCGTAACAAAAAAAAAAGAGAGAGAGAGAAGGGGCCAGGCACCCTGGCTCACCTGGGCAATATGGTAAGACCTCCTGTCTCTACAAATAATTTAAAAAATTAGCCAGGCATGGCTGGTTTGCGGTGGCTTATGCCTGTAATCCCAGCACTTTGGGAGGCCAAGGCTGGTGGATCACGAGATCAGGAGTTCAATACCAGCCTGGCCAAGATGGTGAAACCCCGTCTCTACTAAAAATACAAAAATTAACCAGGCATGGTGGTGGGTACCTGTAATCACAGCTACTCAGGAGGCTGAGGCAGGAGAATCACTTGAACCAGGGAGGCAGGGTTGTAGCGAGCCGAGATCGAGCCACTGGACTCCCGCCTGGGCGACGGAGCGAGACTCTGGCTCAAAATAAATAAATAAATAAATAAATAAGGGGAGGAGGTGGAGAGTTCGGCGTCTGGTGAGCTGGTCCGTTGCAAAGAACAAAAACCTAGTGTCACCTGACTCGGAATGGAAGTGGGTTTACGGAGTGATGGAAGGATGTGCTCATCCCTCTGCCCGGCTGTGATCAGGGAAATCTAATTTGAGTCAGCAATTCCACATTAGTCTGTTAATTCCAACTCCTCACTTCTGGTACTAGTTTGAGTATTGGGAATCCCTTTGTTTGTAAGTGGCAGGAACCCCTTCGGGAAGAAATCAAAAAGGAGAGACTGGCTTCTGAAACGGTGTCATGTGAATGCCAGGCGTCGCTGGTCCTAAGGATATGGAACCAGTCCTTCCCTTGGGATTCAGTCTCTGTCTTGGCTGTGTTTCCTTCAGGCTGGCCTCCTTATCAGACAGGCTGACGGGCTCAGTCACCAAGGCCAAGGTGAGACGGCCAGGCCCACACCTGTCATACAGTGAGATAAGAGAGCTAGTGTCTCTAGCAAGGGATTCTTTCAAGGGGACTTTGCTCTAGGAAGTGTGGGGGTGTCCTTGGGGAAGGCTTTCCCCAAATGGTGCCACGTGAGTTGTACGTGGGAGGGTGAGCTTGGAGAGGCCAGATGGACACAGGGGGAAGGGCATTCCAGGGAAAGGGAACAGCCAGTGCAAAAGCATGGAAACTCCTGCAGCTGGGACTCACTAGATTATTAGGTCCTCGGTGGGAGAATAAGAAAACAGGACGTGGGGGATCAGCTGGAGGCCAAAGATGAAGAGCCCCGGATGCCAGGCTGAGCATTTTAGGCGCTCTCCTGCAGGCAGTAGGGAGCTATGGAAGGATTTAGAGTGTGGGAGGGCCACAGTCACATTTCCATCCCTTGGCTATGCAGTGAAAGGTGAAAATCTGGAGGCAGCCAGGACACCAGAAAGGGGACTGCTCTGTCACCAGCCTGCACCAGGAGGGTGACCTGCGGATCAGAGAACTTCTGAAATCAAGTTGACAGGGGGTTACCAAGGATGAAAAGTGGAGGGTGGGGAGTTCAGGACTGGAAGCATCTGGGAGTGCAGGCTACCCACTCAGTCTGGTATATTTCAGATAGGGTCTTACTCTGTCGCCCAGGCTGGAGTGCAGTGGCGCGATCACAGCTCACTGTCACCTGGCCCTCCCCGGCCTCAAGCAACTATCCCAACTCAGCCGCCTGAGTAGCTGGAACTAGTCCACCCAAGGAGGGGTGAGTCCCCAGCACCCTGGCGGAAGGCATTAGAGACTGGTGCAGCCACCTCTGGGGCCTGAAAGAGCCTGGAGTCTTTGTGATTCAATGTGGCCAATTCTTGGCCAGGCGCAGTGGTGCACGCCTGTGATCAATCCCAGCACTTTGGGAGACAGAGGCAGGTGGATCACCTGAGGTCAGGAGTTCGAGACCAGCCTGGCCAACATGGCAAAACCCTGTCTCTACTAAAAATACAAAAATTAGCTGGGCATGATGGTGGGCACCTGTAATCCCAGCTACTCAGGAGGCTGAGGCAGGAGAATCACTTGAACCTGGGAGGTAGAGGTTGCAGTGAGCCGAGATTGCGCCACTGCACTCCAGCCTGCAATGACGGGAGTGAAACTCCATCTCAAAGAAAATAAATAAATAAACAAATCGAAGGTTAGCTGGGTGTGGTGGCATGTGCCTGTAACTTCAGCTACTTCGGAGGCTGAGGCAGGAGAATCGCTTGAACCTAGTGGGTGGAGGTTGCAGTGAGCGAAGATCGCACCATTGCACTCCAGCCTGGGTGACAGAGCAGGACTCCATCTCAAAAAAAAAAAAAGCAAAGTGGCCAACTCTTGGATGCCTCCCAGGACGGGGGGCTCACCCCCTCCTGAGGCTACCCCTTCTGTAGCTCTGCGGATTCAAATAAACCACAGGCTCAAATCTGTCCCCCTAGAGTCAGGCACAGCTCGGTGTCTACGTCTCCACTCAGTGCAGGGGAGCTCCCTTGGCGATCTGGGAACCCGACAGCAGCTCCTGAAGCCCACCCTCCTCTGGACTCAATCCCGTTGGTTCCTCTTATTATCGCTCCTGGGGTGAGGCCTCCCACCGGGAGCCCTGGGGCTGCTTGGGAGGACTGACACGAAATACCATTCATTTGCAGAGAGAGGAAGAGGAGAAAGTCTCCGTGGGTGCTAGAGTTTCTTCAACGTCCCTCTCATGCCGGGACATTTCCCTGCTGAACGAAGAGAAGGCGGACCTCGGCGAGGGACCTGTGGTCAGCAGCAGCTTCTGGTGAGAGACAAATTAGGCGGCTGGGTTTTCCGCTGCAAATATTTTGACATAACGCTTCCAGCTGAGGCAAGTCACGGTGGTTTATCATATACGATGGGCCCGCAGTGACCGTGACAGATGGACAGCTGCAGGGTCCCCAGCCCCTTCCAGGGAGCCACACCCTAGACTATCCCACAGCCAGATCCATAAAGCTGTAGGTGCTAAAATCGTAGACAGAGGCATCCTCCTCAAAGATCTTTTTTTTTTTTTTTTGAGATGGAGTCTCACTCTTGTTGCCCAGGCTGGAGTGCAGTGGCGTGATCTCGGCTCACCACAACCTCCACCTCCCCGGTTCAAGCGATTCTCCTGCCTCAGCCTCCTGGATAGCTGGGATTACAGGCACCCGCCACCACGCCCGGCTAATTTTTGTATTTTTAGTAGAGGCTAGGTTTCTCCATGTTGGTCAGGCTGGTCTCGAACTCCGTACCTCAGGTGATCCTCCCGCCTCGGCCTCCCAAAGTGCTGGGATTACAGGCATGAGCTACTGCACGCAGCCCCCCAAAGATCTTCAAATAGTAAATTACAACTCCATGAAAGAAAATTGAGGCCAGTAGACCAGGCACGGTCGCTCACGCCTATAATCCCAGCACTTTGGGAGGCCAAGGTGGGTGGATCATCTGAGGTCAGGAGTTTGAGACCAGCCCGAACAATATGGTGAAACCCCGTTTCTACTAAAAGTACAAATATTAGCTATGTGCAATGCCGTGCACCTGTAATCCCAGCTACTCAGGAGGCTGAGACAGGAGAATTGCTTGAAACTGAGAGGCAGAGGTCGCAGTGAGCTGAGATCGTGCAGTGGCTCACATCTGTAATCCCAGCACTTTGGGAGGCCGAGGTAGGAGGAACATTTGAGTGCAGGAGTTTGAGACCAGGCTGGGCAACGTAGCCAGACCCCATCTCTATTTTTAAAAAATAAAACAAAAAGCAAAGCTGTCCCCTCCCAGCCTCACCTGCCCTCGTATCCCTGGGGTAACCCTGCTGTCAGCGGGCGAGTCTCCTTCTAGAACTTTCCCCTTGGATTTGCTTGTGGTGACTCTTTATTGAACAGCAGCATGCTGGCGGTGGTAAGGTTGTTTCTAACAACTGGAGATTTTCTCTCTCCCTCCCTTTTTTTTTTTTTTGGAACAGAGTCTCTCTGTCTCCCAGGCTGGAGTACAGAGGTGTGATCTCGGCTCACTGCAACCTCTGCCACCCAGGTTCCGACAATTCTCCTGCCTCAGCCTCCAGAGTAGCTGAAATTACAGGCACCTGCCACCGCACCCGACTAATTTTTGTATTTTCAGTAGAGACAGGGTTTCAACATGTTGGCCAGGCTGGTCTGGAGCCCCTGACCTCAGGTGATCCGCCTGCCTCGGCTTCCCAAAGTGCTGGGATTACAGGCGTGAGCCACTCGGCCCAGTCTGTAGATGGGATTAAATTGTTGCTATTGAGATGAGAGGGCATCCTGGGTGATCCGGGTGTATAATATATAATAAAATACATGTGATGTAAGATAACAGGCCTTGTGCTGTGCACCTGTAGTCCCAGCAAAGGGGAGGCTAAGGCAGGAGGATCGCTTGAGCCCAGGAGTTTGAGGCCAGCCTGGGCAACACAGAGAGACCCCATCTCTAATAATAATAATATAGTTGCCTAGTCTGCTGCCTAAGTTCCTTAATACAGCTGTTCTGTAATTCTCTTGTATTTGGGCCTCTGCTCCCTCTAAAATCATGCGACGCCTCCAAGTCCAGACACTTAGCCTTTTGGGGTAACAGACGATTAATTATGGGTGCAGGCCACCTGGGCGCCTTGGTTCATTGCCCTCCTGAGATGAGCTTCATCTTTGTTTTAGAGGACTCATCCCTTAGAAAGGAGATAAGGTTCCAGGCGTGGTGACTCACGCCTGTCATCCCAGCCTTTGGGAGGCCGAGGTGGGAGGATCGCTTGATCCCAGGAGTCCAAGACCAGCCTGGGCAACAAAGTGAAACTTCATGTCTACGAAAAGTTGGAAAAAGAAACAATTACCCCGTAGTCCCAGCTACTCCCGAGGCTGAGGCAGGAGGCGGGCTTGAGCCCAGGTGGTCAAGGCTGTAATTAGCTATGATCATACCACTGCGCTCCAGCCTGAGGGACAGGGACAGAGGGAGTCCGTCTCAAAAAAATTAAAAAAAAGATAAGGACCTGCAATGGGTGAAAGTGGATTGGGTGGTTTGGTCACCGGAACCACGAAGCCATCGCTAGGGGCAGGGCCCTGTCCACCAAGACCACGTGAGCGCAAACTCTTCCGTGAGGCGGAAGCGAGTGGGGCCCCCACCCTCCCTATGGAGGAGGCAATCCCGGCTGGAAAATGGGTAGCTCCTGCCTCTGGGCAGAGCCAGGACCCCCCAGCTCCCAGAAGCCCCTTTTACCCTCCAAGGAGGGCTGGTCTAAGGAGTTTGCATCCGGATGACTGAAGCTCCCGAGGATGCTTTCTGTTACCCCAATTTTCCCTTAATGTTGATGATGATGATATCCATAGTGGCTGACATTTTGGGGGGCTCTTTTTTGGTCAACCACAAATAGCTCTCTGAGGCGCTGGGTGCTAAAATGGGCGGCACGGAGAGAGTTGAAATTGCAGAGTGCGAAAGGCCCTCTGGGTGTCCGGGCTGGGCGCCTTGCTTACCTCCCCGGACGGGCAGCTCACTCTCTCTCACCCCCTAGCCCCCGCTCCCAAGAACCCCGCTTCCCAGGGTGGAGCGGGGGTGCACGCCAGACGGAGGTAGGTTAGCGCCCGGCTTGGAGCCCGCGTGCCCGGGGCGCTCGAGAGGCGCCGGGGGCCGCGGGGGCGGGGCGGGGAGGGGCCGGCGGCGGCGGCGGCGCGCCGAGCAGACCGCAGTGCGGCCGGCGCTAGGACCCGCGGGGGCCTCTCAGGCCGCGGCGCCTCCCGCTTACCCCCACTCCCCGACCCTCCTTCGCCCCCAAAATGAGGAAACGGAGCAACTCGCTCCAAGTTGTGCAGCCGGGACCGCCTCGGGGTGCGCAGCCGGCTCGCGGAGGCCCTCCTGGGGGCGGGCGCGGGGCGCGGCCCGGGGACGCCCCCTGAGCAGGTGAGCGTGTCCACGGGGAGAGGTGGGGACACTCCGAGGGCGGGGTGGGGGAAACCCCGAGGGCTCGGGGCGGGGGTGGGCCCGGGACGTGCGCAGGAAGGGCCGGTGTGCGCGCGAGTGTGCGCGTCCCGGGCGCGCGGCGGGCGCGCGGCGGGGGCGGAGGGTGCTCCGAGGCGACCGGACCCGGCGTGGCGGTGGCGGGGGGTTCCCGGGTGCGGGTGTGCGCGGCTGCGAGCCCCGGGCGTGTGTACCCGCGCGTCCACGTGGAGGGCTGTGCGCGTGTGTGGTCGAGATGCGTGTGCGCGGCCCTGCGTGGCGCCCTGCGTGCCTGGGTGGCCCGGCGCTGGCGCCCAGGTGTTGCAGTGTGGGGTGGCTGTGTGTGTGTGCCGGGGGCTGAGGACAGGTGCGCACGTTCCCGGGTGTGGAGCGCCTGGGCGCGCGGACGTGCGGGGACGTGTGCACACACCTGTTTCCAGGTGGACAGGGTCCTTTGCTTATCTGCGCGCACCTGCGTCCGAGCCCCGTGCGTTTCTGTGCGTGTACATGCATCTGTATGCGTGTGAGTACACGTGGGATTGGATGATTTCAGGGGAAGTGCATATTGGAGGTGCTGAGACTCACCCCCCAACACCCTCCATTTCCCATCGACCAGCAGTTGGGGAGATGAGGGAGGCAGGGAGGGTCCCCCACTCCTGTAGCAATGAGTGACGTTGTGTGTCTGTCCTGGGTTTGTTGGGGGGGGATCAGAGAGGCTTGGCCGGGTGGCCAGAGGAGCCCAATAGGGCTGCAGGACCCGCCCCTGGCCCCAGCTCCACCCCAGGGTCAGAGATTCTTGGGAATGACCTTGACTCATCCCTATCTCCCCACCCTGCCTCTGCCTACTTACCAGAAAAGAGGAAGAACCAGGCTCCATCCAGTGGCACCCAGCTCCCTGCCTCCTGTGCCAGCCACCCAGCCTGTGGCAGGCCATTCCCAGCGCCCCCAACTGTGGCCACTTGCTCAGTGTGCCTCTCCTCTGCCTCAGTTTCCCTCGGGGGGCGATGGCGGGTCGAGGTTCCCTGGTTTCCTGGCGGGCATTTCATGGCTGTGATTCTGCTAAGGAACTTCCCCGGGTAACGATCACCTCCCAGAAGGGCCTAGGGGAGCCAGCCTTGGGTCCCACCTGGGATGCCTCTGGGGGGCTCTCTCTGTACCCCGCCCCTGGCCGTTGTCCCCACCTGGCCTGGGGAGGAAGTGGTAGGAACTGGACCCTGGGTCCCAGCCCAGCTCCCTCCCATCTGGACTCTGCCCCTTCCCCAGGTGAGCCCCTGCTTCCTCCGCGCCCGGCACCCCCCACCCATCTCAGCCAGGATGCCAACGGTGAGTGTGTCCAGCCGGTTCCTCTGCCCCCTTCCTCGGGGGGCTGTCCTGTCTGCCCCCCTATCCCCCTTGCTGGACTCTGCCTGGTCTTTCTTAGTCACCTTGGCATCCTGACCTTCTGTCCCGGGCCCCCTCTGTTTGTGACCCTTTTTTTTTTTTTTTTTTGAGACGGAGTCCCACTCTGTCGCCCGGGCTGGAGTGCAATGGTGCAATCTCGGCTCACTGCAACCTCCAATTCCTGGGTTTAAGCAATTCTCTTGCCTCAGCCTCCCAAGTAGCTGGGATTACAGGCTACCGCCAGAACGCCCAGCTAATTTTTTTGTATTTTTAGTAGAGACAGGTTTTCTCCATTTTGGCCAGGCTGGTCTCAAAGTCCTGACCTCAGGTGATCCACCCATCTCGGCCTCCCAAAGTGCTGGGATTACAGGTGTGAGCCCCCGAGCCCCGCCTCTGTTTGTGACTCTACGATTTCTTTCTGTGAGCCCCGCTCTCCCCATCTCCCTCCTTCCCCGATGTCTGCCTCTCTGCTCTTTCCCAGTCTCCATGCCTTTCTCCCTCCTGTCCTCTCTCACCCCCTGTGCCTCTGCTCCCCACATCTCCGTGATGTCCCCCCTCCCCCACTCCGGGCCCCTCTGCAGAGGCGCTGGACCCCGGGCACCCAGTGTATCACCAAATGCGAGCACACCCGCCCCAAGCCGGGGGAGCTGGCCTTCCGAAAGGGAGACGTGGTCACCATCCTGGAGGCCTGCGAGGTGAGCGGCAGGTGGTGGGCATGGGTGCTCGGGAATGGGGGCTCCCCCAGGACCCCCACCCCACCCGCCACACCAACGCTGTGCTTCCTCCCTGGCAGAACAAGAGCTGGTACCGCGCCAAGCACCACACCAGTGGGCAAGAGGGGCTGCTGGCGGCCGGGGCGCTGCGGGAGCGGGAGGCCCTCTCCGCGGACCCCAAGCTGAGCCTCATGCCGTGAGTGGGTGGGACGGGGGCCTGGGGTGGGGGGCAGGAGGTGACCCCCTGCCCGGTCCACAGCCCGGCCTGACCCGCCCCTTCTGTGGCCACAGGTGGTTCCATGGGAAGATCTCCGGCCAGGAGGCAGTCCAGCAGCTGCAGCCGCCCGAGGACGGGCTGTTCCTGGTGCGAGAGTCCGCGCGCCACCCCGGCGACTACGTCCTGTGCGTGAGCTTCGGCCGCGACGTCATCCACTACCGCGTGCTGCACCGCGACGGGCACCTCACCATCGACGAGGCCGTGTTCTTCTGCAACCTCATGGACATGGTGGAGGTGCTGCCACCCGGAGGCCCCACCCCGTCCCTGCAGGGGGGTAGCCCCGGGACCCCCAGACTCTCCTGTGTAGAGATGGAGGGGCTGGTCACCTGACCTCCACAGCCCCATCCCCTCCCCAGCAGCTGGGCAGACACCATCCCTACCTCCTGTGCTGACCACCCGGGAACCCCTGAGCTCTGTGCTTCTCCAATACGGAGATGAAGGGAGTATTCCCTGGGCCCCCCAGACCCCCACTCCATCTCAGATGGGCAGACAGGGGGACCCCCACGCTAGTATCCTCCCTAATGCAGAAATGAGGGGGCTGATCCCTAAGGACTGCCTGTCCCACAGGAGACCTGAGTCAGCCTGGTTCTACCTCCAGGGACTAGGATGACTTCTTTGGGGACCCCCAGGACTCCCCAGGTTGACACCAATCCAGAGGACCTCCGCTCCTTTTGGCCTGCCTCTTTTCCCATTCCAGTGGAAACCAGCCTCTCTTCTCCCTGGTCCCGCCCACCCCAGCCAGAGCCCACCAGGGAAAGGGACGGGACGCCAGGGTTCCCTGCCCTGGGGCAGGGCTCACGGCCACCCCCGTATCCTGCAGCATTACACCAAGGAAAAGGGCGCTATCTGCACCAAGCTGGTGAGGCCAAAGCGGAAGCACGGGACCAAGTCGGCCGAGGAGGAGCTGGCCAGGGGTAGGGGACGCCCGGGAGGGCACGCCTCCTTCCCCGCCCATGTTAGCGCAGCCCAGGAGGAAGGACCCTGGGACCCTGGGCCTCTGAGGCCAGATCATCCAAGCCTGTCCCCATGCACAGCTATGGGATAGAAGACCTGGGCTGCCTTGGGGGTCCACAGACGCCGATCAGTCCTTTATTCACTAGGCCCCCACCTTTGCTGCTAATCTCTGTCACCATCATCCACCATATCATCTGAGCCAGAAACCTGGCCCCGAACCTCCACCCACCTCCCCCTCCAGCATTCCCTCTTTGACCTGGTGAACCTGCTCCCCTCTCCTCCCCACACAGCCCAGCCTCAGTCCCTCTGATCAGACCACCTCCTTCCCAGGGGGCAAGTCCCCCTTCCAGGCCAGGCCTTGAGTGCAGCCCCAAGGTTATCTTTCTATCATGAAATCGTGCCTCCGGGAAGACAGGCCCGCAGCTTTTCTGCCTTCCAGAACCTGCCCGCATGGCCTGAGCCACCCTTCCAGCCTCATCTGCAAAGCCCTTCCTCCACGCATCCACCCCTCCCAAGTCAACTGTGATCATCATTGTTTCCTTCATGCCTCTGAGCCATTGTTTATTCCGTTCCCTTCGCCTGAAATGCTTTTCCATCCCCTGAGTAGTGAAATCCTCAATATTTAAGGTCAAAAGCAAATGCCTCCTCCCACCCCATGTCTGCCTCCTTGGAAGTTCGTCTCTGCTGGGGAAATCTGTACCCATCAGGGATGGCACCCAAGTGGAGACTACCATCACCCTGACCAATGATCCCTTAAGAGCACCGCATTTGGAGGGGGTGCTTTCTGGAGGGGGAGGGGGAAGCCTGCAGAACCAACCAGAGGACAGTGGAGGGGCCAACACAGGAGTGCCTGGGAGAAGGGTTAGGGAGGCCAGATCCTGGAATATTCTGGAACCTTTATGGGTTTTTATTTTATTTATTTATTCTTTCGCCCTGTGTGTGTTTCTGGGTGGTCAGAGGTAAAGAACTATGTAGGGAAGAGCCCAGAGGGTATTTGGAGGGACAAGAGGTCTCCAGGTAGCCAAAGAGAAAAGGGCAGCTCTTATCTCTGAGACCTGAAACGTTTCCTGGCACTGCCCCCTGGGCCTGGCAGGGAGTTCCTGGAGGGCAAGTGTGGAGTCTGAGGGTCTCAGCCAGGCCCCCAGCTTTGACCATTCACCCCACTGTCCCTCCTGCAAGCTCCTTTTTGCTCAGGTCAGCCTGAGATGATAATTCTGTTTCTTCCAACAACAATAATTGGTACCAGGAGTGGGGTGTCTCTGATATGTCCCAGGGGCATTGCCAGGCCCAGCAGCCAATCACATGTGTATCCACAGCTGCAGCACTGTGAAAGACATCACCTAGTCTCACCAAGTAGAACCCCCAGTGGGAGGGTTTGGGGGGCCCATTACTGCCCTGACTGGGTCTTCACTCCACAGCGGGCTGGTTGCTGAACCTGCAGCATTTGACATTGGGAGCGCAGATCGGAGAGGGAGAGTTTGGAGGTGAGTGGACAGACTGGGTTGGGGGTGCTGGAGAAAGGTGGAGGGTGCATCTGGAGGCTTTGGAGTCACAGAGCTGAATTCAGACCATACTTAACCACCTACTGGCCGTGCACCTGAGGACACACAAATCGCCTGAGCCGTAACGGCAGCTGTCATGAGGAGTAAATTCACTCAGGCAGGCACACAGTCGATGTTAGTGAGCTCTTCACACTCCAGGCCCTTGAATAGTCAGTCCCTCTGTTCGGAACACCATTCCCTGAAATTATTATTCTGGAAGGCTCTGGGGTGTCGATCAGGGGTCGGCAGACTCTCTGTAAAAGGCCAGATTGTAAATGTTTTCTCCTTTGTGGGTCAGGTAGTTCCCGTCACAACTGCTCAAGCCTGCCCTTGTGGAGTGAAGGCGACCGCAGGCAATATGTAAACATGTGGGCGTGGCCATGAGAACTGTGGCTGAGAAATTTGAATTTCATATAATGCCCACATAGCCTGAAACAGTACTTATCTTTTGATTTGTTTTTCCAGTCATTTAAAGATGCAAAAACCAGCCAGGTGCAGTGGCTCATGCCTGGAATCCCAGCACTCTGGGAGGCCGGGGAAGGAGGATCCCTTGAGCTCAGGAGTTCAGGTCCAGCCTGGGCAACGTAGCAAGACCCCCATCTCTACAAAAAAAAAAAAAAAAAAAAATTAGCCAGGCATGGTGGAGCATGCTTGTAATCCTAGCTACTCGGGAGGCTGGGATGGGAGGATCCCTTGAGCTCAGGAATTTGAAGCTGCAGTGAGCTGTGATCATGCCACTGCACGTCACACGGGTGAGAGACTGAGACTCTGTCTTAATCAATCAATATTTTAAAAATAAAAGTGCAAAAAACATTTTGAGCTCAAGAGCCTTGCAAAAAGAGGTGACGCAGTAGATTTGGCCCCCGGCAGGTAGAGGTTTGCAGACCCCTGCCTTAGATGGTTCTTTTTTATTTTTGAGATGGAGTTTTGTTCTAGTTGCCAGGCTGGAGTGCAGTGGTGCAATCTTGGCTCACTGCACCCTCCACCTCCTGGGTTCAAGTGATTCTCCTGCCTCAGCCACCAGAGTAGCTGGGATTACAGGCATGTGTCACCATGCCCAGCTAATTTTGTATTTTTAGTAGAGACAGAGTTTCTCCGTGTTGGTCAGGCTGGTCTCGAGTTCCTGACCTCAGGTGATCCACCTGCCTGGGCCTCTCAAAGTGCTGGGATGACAGGCGTGAGCCACCGCGCTCGGCCAGATCGAGATCTCTTAGATTTGGGGTCTCCAGGAGCTTGTGAGGGCTGGGAGGATTGGGAGCGTGGGAGCTGCATTTCAAGGTCTGGGGACTCACAGCTGTGTGACTGTTACACAGGCATCGGTGTGAGTGGGTCTGTCTGCCTGTCTCTCGGTCCCTGTTTCTGTTGGGGGTTCTGATCTCGCCCCATTCCCCACCCCCACTCTCCCAGCCGTCCTGCAGGGTGAGTATCTGGGGCAAAAGGTGGCCGTGAAGAACATCAAGTGTGACGTGACGGCCCAAGCCTTCCTGGATGAGACAGCCGTCATGACGTGAGTCCCGGGGTGGGGGTCGGGGACCCTGGGATGGGGGCTCCCAGCTCCGCCCTCACGCCCACCCCACCGCCCCCAGGAAGATGCAGCACAAGAACCTGGTGCGTCTCCTGGGTGTGATCCTGCACCAGGGGCTGTACATCGTCATGGAGCACGTGAGCAAGGTGGGGCGGGGCCCCGGCAGGGAGGGGGGCATGCAGCCGGGCAGTCCCGACACCCCCCAGCCGTCTCCCACCCCGCCCAACAGGGCAACCTGGTGAACTTCCTGCGGACCCGGGGCCGAGCCCTCGTGAACACTGCCCAGCTCCTGCAGTTTTCTCTGTGAGTGGGGCTCTTGGGGTGCTGGGGCACGGCAGTGGTCGGGGATGGACCCCAAGATCCATCAAGGGGACACTGAGGCACAGGGCAGTGAGGCTTTGTGAGTTTGTGGCCCCGGCACCCTTAATTTTCTGAGCCCTGAATGCAGGCGTCATGGCACCTGAGCCCCCGCTGCCCCCTGCCACCCCCAGGCACGTGGCCGAGGGCATGGAGTACCTGGAGAGCAAGAAACTGGTGCACCGTGACCTGGCCGCCCGCAACATCCTGGTCTCCGAGGACCTGGTGGCCAAGGTCAGCGACTTTGGCCTAGCCAAAGCAGAGCGGAAGGGGCTGGACTCGAGCCGGCTGCCCGTCAAGTGGACGGCGCCCGAGGCTCTCAAACACGGGGTGAGCCCCCCTTCACCCAGCCCTGGGGCTTTGGGGTCTGAGGGGACCTGTCCCCCCAGCTCTGCTGTGTGACCCTGGGTGTGTCACTTGGCCCCTTGGAGCCTTCAAGAGCGATGGCTCCGCCTCCCCAGGCAGCTCTCAGCCCACAGCTGTTCCTTGTAGCCCCCTCTGGGCCCCAGTTTCTCCAGCTCTGAAACAGGCGTGGGCTTAGGACTGAGGGGAAGAATAACCAGGCTTCCTTCCTGCACTGAGGCTGAGCTGGACTCAACTGTGGGCGGCGTGGGGGAGGAGTCAATGAGGAACAGACCAGAGAGGTCAATCAAGGAGGGCTTCCTAGAGGAAGCAGGGGCTGGAGCAGAAGCCCTGAGGGGGCCCCTCCTCACCCCCATCTTGGGCCCCACAGAAGTTCACTAGCAAGTCGGATGTCTGGAGTTTCGGGGTGCTGCTCTGGGAGGTCTTCTCCTATGGACGGGCTCCGTACCCTAAAATGGTGAGCAGGGTCCCCAAGGAGGCACTGGGTTCTGGGCAGGTCCTGGGACCGTGGCCCTGACCCCTGCCCACGCCTGCCGTCCGCAGTCACTAAAGGAGGTGTCAGAGGCTGTGGAGAAGGGGTACCGCATGGAACCCCCCGAGGGCTGTCCAGGCCCCGTGCATGTCCTCATGAGCAGCTGCTGGGAGGCGGAGCCCGCCCGACGGCCGCCCTTCCGCAAGCTGGCAGAGAAGCTGGGCCGGGAGCTGCGCAGCGCGGGCGCCCCGGCCTCTGTCTCAGGGCAGGACGCCGACGGCTCCACCTCGCCCCGAAGCCAGGAGCCCTGACCCCACCCGGCAGGGCCCCTGGCCCCAGAGGACCGAGAGAGTGGGGAGTGCGGCATGGGAGCCCCGGCCAGGCCAAGGAGGGTCCAGGCCAGCAAGGCGTCCTCCTGGTGCCCACAGCAGGGGCTGGCCCGCGTAGGGGGCTCCGGGCGGCCCGTGGACGCCCCAGACTTGCGAAAGCGAAGGCTGATCGCCCCGATAAAGATGGATTCCAAGGACTGCGGGCGCCTGTGTCTCTCTGTGTCCCTGTGCCCTCTTCCCCGGGGGCCGCCCTTGGCGATCTGCTTTCTGGCACCCCAGGCGCCAGGCATCCTGGGTCCTCCCGTAGAGATCCACCCCTGGGTGCCCTGGATGCCCAGCCCCAGCACTCACTTCCCTACTCTGTGGAACCCGCTGCAGCCCACCCGATGGGACCAATTCACTGGGACCCCACTGATCCTTGGCCGAGTCTTGAGCACCCACTGGCCCTGAGCCCCTGCCTCCTGCCTCCAGGTGTCTGTCTCCCTTCCCCACCTCTGCCCACGGAGGATCTGCCCAGCTGGAACCTGCCCGCTGGCCACTGTGGGGACATGGTTCCCTGGGGAGTTCTGGGCAGGGATCCACTTGCCATTGCCCATGGGTTCCCCACTGCAGTCCCCCAGGGGATGTGGTATTCAGTGGCGGGGACCCCGTCCCGACCCATGGGGTCCCAGGCTTAAAGGATCTTGCAAGGCTGCCGACTGCCCTCAAGGTCCAAATCTCCCCTCCCACCACATCCCTTTTTCAGGCCCCAGCGCCCCACAACCCTACGGTAGCCCCCGTGATGGGACCCCTGGGAGGGTCTGCGTGTGTGGCAGCAGCCCCTTAGGGATGGCTTGGGGAGGCCACCCTCCTCCTCCTCCTGCCTCCGCCTTCATGGCCAGGCACCATGTCGATGGTATCAGGTCAAATCCCAAAAATGCCACTGGAAGTGAATGCCAAGATTACACCCATTTCACAGACGAGGACGCTGAGGCCCAGAGAGGGCAGGTTGCTCACACTGGTTGCCCCAGGGAGACGTGGTAGAGCCTGGATTTGAACCTGGGCCTGTTCGGGTCCACAGCCCTGGTTTCATTCCCCTCTATTCCTGTTCCAGCCCCCGCTTTCTGCATCTCCCTCACTTGTGTTTCTTTCATGCCGGCCTGAACCAGTCATGAAAACCTCACCCATCCACCCTCCCATCTGTCCTCTCACCATCCCCTGATCCAAGCATCTACCCACCAGTCACCTGTCCACCCACCCACAATCCCCACCTGTCCGTCACCTACACATTGTCCACCTGCCATCCACTCATTCATCCATCCTCCCAATCATCCATTCACCCATGTACCCACCTGTTCATCCACCCATATGTCCATCCACCTACCCACAGATCCACCCATCCATCCACCCACATACCCATCATCTACCCATTCATCCACTCATCCATCCATCCACACACCCATGATCTACCCATCCATCCATCCACCCACCCATCCATCTATCCACCCACACGCCCATCATCCACCCACACGCCCATTCATCCACCCATCCATCCACCTGTCTGGTCCATCCATCCATCCACCCACACGCCCATTCATCCACCCATCCATCCACTCATCCATCCACCTGTCTGGTCCACCCATCCACCTGTGTACCCACCTATTCACCCATCCACCCATGTGTCCACCCATCCACCTACTCATCCACACACCAATCATACACCCACCATCCACCCATCCATGCATCCATCCACCCACCCATCCATCCATGTGTCCACTCACCCGTCTATCCATCCATTCACCTACTATCCACTCATCCATCCACCCATATATCCATCCACCCATCCACCTGATCATCCGTCTATCCATCCATTCGTCCATCCATCCATCCATCCACTCACCATCTCCTGATCCACCAATCATCCATCCACCCGTCCACCCATCCACCTAATCATCCATCCGTCCATCCATCCATCCATCCACTCACCATCTCCTGATCCACCCACCCACCCATCCATCCATCCATCTACCCATCCATCCATCCACCAACCCATCCACTTATCTACCCATCTCCCCACCATCCTCATGTCATCCACTCGCCCATCCAGGTCTCTATTCATCCACCTCTCCATCCACTGGTCCACTCACCCATTCATGCGTCCCTCCATCCACTTACCACTGATCCATCAATGTGTCTCCCTACCCACCATCCATGCACGCATCCATCCACCCCTCCCCTACACTCAGCAAACCCAGGCTGAAGGAGGTGGCACGGGCTGTGGAGAAGGGGTGCCGCATGAAGCCCCCCGACGGCTGTCCAGGCCCCACGCATGTCCCCATGAGCAGGTGCCATGAGGCAGAGTTCGCCCGCTGGCCACCCTTCCACAAGCTGGCCGAGAAGCTGGCCCAGGAGCTTGAGAGCGCAGGCGCCCCAGCCTCTGTCTCAGGCTGACTGTGTGCTGGCCCTCTGGGCCCTGAGCCTTACCACGGCTTCTGCAGTGACAGCTCTCAGATGACACTGCCCTTGAACAAAGGCAGGCCAAATGTCCAGGGACCTAGCTGGCTGAGCCAGTGACGCTGGGGGACAGATTCACGGGGACACACTGGCCCTCCCCCCGTCCACTCTGGCACAGTGGGCCGAGGTTTCGAGTTTGCACACATGGGTTCAGTGCTGCCTCGCCCCCTAGCTGTGATGCTGGTCCTGGAGTGACCACCCTGGTTTGCTCCGGGCTGAGGACTTGTCCAGGCTGTGGGACTTCAGTGCCAAATCCAGAAAAGTCCTGGGCAGACAAGGGCTTTTTCCCTCTCCGAGCCTCAGCAGCCTCCTCCAGCCAACAGGCACCTTTTCCCAGAGGGGCGTGAGGGCCCCGAGCACCCACAGTGGTGAAGCGAGGGGCACCTGGAAGGCAGGCATACAGCTGGCACTCCATTATTGCTGGGCTCTCAGCTGAGTTTCCCATGGAGCCAGCCTTTGAGGATACACAGAGAGGGGTCTCTGGCCAGGCTGGGCACAGCCCCCACCCCAGGACTCCCAGGCCACCCTCCCATCTTGCCCAAGCAGAGCCTGAGCTGAGACAGAAATGTCCCAAGGTCACGCCGACCTCCTGTGTGTGTGGCCCCTTAAAGCCCTGCGCGCCCTCCGGCCTCACTTCCCCCAGCAGCACCTGAAGCAGGTTAGTGGTTCTTTCTGGGGGAAAATTGAAGGGTGGCGTCTGGAAGGGCCCGGAGTGGCCTGGCCCCTGGCTAATCCGAGGCAGGGAAGCACCTGTCCCCGTGGCCCTGCCCGCCGGCCCACGCTCCTAATCTGGCCCTCTAAGCTGACACAGCGTCTGCGGCTTCTGCCTGTCCGGCTAAGTCGCCCAAAGCCCCCTGCACCTCACGCTGAATCCTTCCTGCGGCCTCTTAACCCACCTGGCCAATTAGTTAATTGTGGCCTGAGACCTGAAGCAGCTCGTGATGAAGACATCGGGGGAATTATCTCTCCCCTCCCCCCAGCCCTGTCCCTGCAGCGGCCACAGGTCTGGCTCCGCCCTGGACACACAGCCTGGCGGGCCCACTGTGCTGATGGGAAACTGAGGCCGGGGGAGGCACCGGGAGCCCCACAAGCTGCAGCTGCCCCTGTGGCTCAAGCCTGAACCCGTGTCCCTCTGCACCTTGCCCACCTGAACTTGGATCCAGGGATGGGGCAGCCACAGCCGGTCCTGGGCCAAAGCCACCTGCTCCCTAGGGTCTGACCCGGGCTCCTCTGAGGCCTGGGCACCTGATTTCTCGAGTGTGTGTGTGAGAGAGATAGTGTGTGAGTGTGAGCGTGTGTGAGTGTGTGTGTACATGTGAGTGTGAGAGCGTGCACGCGTGCGCGCGTGTGCGCGTGGCTGTGTGTGAGCACGTGTGTGACTGAGCGTGTGTGTGCGTGTGCACATGTGAGTGTGAGAGCGTGTGTGTGCACGTGACTGTGACAGCGTGAGTGTGAATGTGTGTGGGCGTGTGGGTGTTTGCACGTGCGTGTGAGCGTGTGTGTGAGTGTGAGCGTGTGTGCACGTGAGTGTGACTGTGAGCGTGTGTGAGCGTGTGTGCGTGTGCACGTGTGTGAGCGTGTGTGACTGCGTGTGAGCGTGTGTGCGTGTGCACGTGTGTGAGCGTGTGAGTGTGTGTGTGTGATGCCTTTCTCTCTCTCTTTCGTTATGTGTCTCTTTCTTCAAAGCCGCCATGCCAACATTCCGCAAGGATCTCTTTACTTCACTGGGGCCATCCGCAGGCCTGGGGCTCCCCCTCACTCCCCCACAATCACCTCCCCCCGTACTCCGTGTCACTAAATCAGGCCTCCCCTCATCTCCGCTTCCCGCTGTCCCCCTCCTCTCTGTGTTTAGGGCCCTCCCCTGCCTGAGCTCCAGCCTCCTGGCTCCTTGGACTTGGGGGATCCTGGTCTCTGGGGCTTCCCGGAGGAGCCCGCTCCACCTCTGAGGCCTCCGCCTCTGAAACAGTCCCACCTCACAGCCCAGAATGGGCCTCGGTATTGCCCTTGCCTCCCCACGCCCACACCCTGCCCCTCTCAAACTTCCTTCCTCTGGAATCACTCCCCACTCCCTTCCGTCTTCCCCACCGCCCGTCCCTTGCCCTGACCAGGCCCTGCAGCCCCGCCTGCCTGGCGCCTGCCCCTGGTTTCTCAGCTGCTCTTCACTGATGTTTGTATAAGATGCCACTGTATCCCGGCTCCGCAGCCTCCCATGGCTCCCCAGCACCGCGAACTTCACACCCAACGTGTCCAGAACCTGCGGCTTTGTGCCCCATCTTCCATTCTCCCCACCTTCCTTAACATAGCAACCTGGCCAGCTGTGGTGGCTCACACCTGGAATCCCAGCATTTCGGGAGGCCAAGGCAGGCAGATCACCTGAGGTTGGGAGTTCAAGATCAGCCTGGGCAACACGGTGAAACCTGTCTCTAGTAAAAATATAAAAATTAGCTGGGTGTGGTGGCATGCACCTGTAATCCCAGCTACTGGGGAGGCTGAGGCAGGAAAATCGCTTGAACCCAGGAGGCGGAGGTTGCAGTGAGCCAAGACTGCACCACTGCACTCCAGCCTGGGCGACAAGACAGAGACCCGGTCTCAAAAACACAAAAATAGGCTGGGTGCGGTGGCTCACACCTCTAATCCCAGCACTTTGGGAGGCCAAGGCAGGTGGATCACAAGGTCAGGAGTTTGAGACCAGCCTGGCCAATATGGTGAAATCTCATCTCTACTAAAAATACAAAAATTAGCCAGGCGTGTGGCGCACACCTGTAATCCCAGCTACTCAGGAGACTGAGGCAGGAGAATCACTTGAACCCGGGAGGCGGAGGTTGCAGTGAGCCGAGATCTCAACACTGCACTCCAGCCTGGGTGACACAGTGAGACTCCATCTCAAAAAAAAAACAAAACCTAAATTAAATAGCAACCCGTCTTGCCCCACACGCCCCCCCCTCCCCCCGTAGGTTTTCTCTCTGGGCTCGTGGACACTGGACACACTCTGCATTTTAACACGGTTGTCTGTCTGCCCCGCTAGAAAGTCTGCTCCGTGATGTCTGTCTGTTTTGGTCACTACTGCTCTGAGCAGTACCTGGTACACAGTAAGTGCTCAGTAAATGTTTATTGGCATAAATAGTGAACTTTTTTTTTTTTGAGGAGTTTAACTCTTTTGCCCAGGCTGTAGTGCAGTGGTGCAATCTTGGCTCACTGCAACCTCCACCTCCCCCAGGTTCAAGCAATTCTCCTGCCTCAGCCTCCCAAGTAGCTGGGATTACAGGTGCCCGCCACCACACCTGGATAATTTTTGTGATTTTAGTAGGCAGGGTTTTGCCATGTTGGCGAGGCTGGTCTCAAACTCTTGACCTCAGGTGATCCACCCGCCTCGGCCTCCCAAAATGCTGGGATAACAGGTGTGAAGCACCGAGCCCAGCTGTGAATGGTGAACTTCTATTCGTATCTCAAGACCCAGCTAAAAGGGCCCCTACCCCTTGTGTCCAGAGGAGCCAACTGCAGTGCCTTCACCTCCGGGAACTCAGCTTCCCCAACCCCCTCTGACATCTGTGAGTCCTAAGCCCCCTTTTTCTGCCCCTGGCTGATAATATGAACAGTGGGCATTCATTAAGTGCCCCCTGTATGCTAATCCCTGTGCAATGCTCTGAGAAAGTGAAATACCCCCCAGGGTAGGTCCCATTGTGGCAGTTTTACAGCCAGGGAAACTGAGGCCCAGAGAGGGAGAGGCCCTTGGCATCCTATGGCGAGGGGCAATGGAGCCTGGCCGACCCAGCCACCCCCTCAGAGCCCCAGCCCTCCGCCCACCTGCCCTCCCTCGTGGCTCAGAACAGCCTGAGTCGGAGCGGGAGGGGCCGCGTCAATTAAGCACCTGGAGCTAATCCTCACCCCTCCCCCAACCCCGACCTGGCAGACGCGGCGCCGGCCCGCCGGGGCAGGTGCCCCGTGGAGATCGACGGAGGGGCTGCCGTGGGCGGTGAGTGCGGGACGGGCACCGGTGGGCCTGGGTGGGACGTGGTGGGGGCAGAGATCCCCCCAGGGTGGAGGGCTTAGGACGAGGGAGAGATCCTGCCCTTCTGGGTGGGGCATCCTCGACCCCCCGCACTCCCCCCCCACACACACAGGCCATGACAGTCACAGACGCAGAGGGAAGGACGGGCAGACAGGCCCAGTGGGAGACCCCTGAGCCCAGGAGGCCAGCTGGGGATGCGCAGCCCATGCCGGCCCCAGTGGAGGGAGCGGATTTCCCCGGAGCCGGGAGGCAAGCCTGGGGCTCCCCTGCCCTGTCCCTGCCAGCAGTGCCCCCGGCCGCCTCCCCGCCATGTGTCCCACTGCCATCCCTCCAGGTGGGAGCCATGTTCCTGAGCCCGGGCGAGGGGCCGGTGGCCGAGGGTGGGGGTCTAGGGCCGGGCGAGGAGGCCCCCAAGAAGAAGCACCGGAGGAACCGCACGACCTTCACCACCTACCAGCTGCACCAGCTGGAGCGGGCGTTCGAGGCCTCCCACTACCCGGATGTGTACAGCCGCGAGGAGCTGGCAGCCAAGGTGCACCTGCCTGAGGTGCGGGTACAGGTGAGGGCACCACCCCAACATCTCCCACCACCTAGGGAGGGAGGCGAAGCGAGATCCGGACCCTCCCGGTGCATGAGCAGAAGAGAAGCTGGGAAGGCTTCCTGGAGGAGGGGGTGTGGGAGCTGAGGTTTTGACGTTTGAGTAGGAGTGTGCCAGCGGGGAAGGAAACGGCATTTTTCTAGGTATCCCAGTGTGTGCAAAGATGTGGAGGGGATAAGTTGGAGGTGTGTCCCTTGAGCTGAGTGTGAGGTGGATGAAGGAGGAGGCAGAGAATCGTGCGGGTAACGGCGCTTTTGAAGGCCTTGAATGCCGAGTTGGGCGGCTCAGGCTTCTTGCTGAGGGCCACGGGAGACCAGGGAGGAGAGTGAGGAGCTCGAGGGGAGCTTGGGCTTAGGGAACGGTTGGGAGGGGCTGGATCCTTTCCAGGCTCGTCGTCTTGGGTGGAACAGTGAAAGAGCAGGTGGGAGTCGGGTCAGACGGGAAGCAGAACCGCCGGGCTGGGGTGTGCAGAGAGGCTCCAAGGAGTGGCAGGGCGAGACGGAGCTCACAGCACCCTCCGGCACCCTCCAGGTGTGGTTCCAGAACCGCCGGGCCAAGTGGCGGCGCCAGGAGCGGCTGGAGTCGGGCTCAGGCGCCGTGACGGCCCCGAGACTCCCCGAGGCCCCGGCGCTGCCGTTCGCCCGCGCCCCAGCCGTGCCGCTGCCCCTGGAGCCCTGGCTGGGCCCCGGACCGCCGGCTGTGCCAGGCCTGCCCCGCCTCCTGGGCCCGGGCCCGGGGCTGCAAGCGTCCTTCTCGCCCCATGCCTTTGGTCCCCCCTTCGCAGACGGCTTCGCCCTGGAGGAGGCGTCTCTGCGGCTGCTGGCGAAGGAACACGCGCAGGCTCTGGACAGGGCCTGGCCGCCAGCCTGAGCCTGCGCCCCTCCAGGCCCCTGGGGACGTGCCCTGGTGACAGCCACCACGCCTTGGGCTAGGCCGAGGTCACGGAGCAGCCATGGTCAGACCAGGCCATCACTGGGGAGCGGGACCAGAGAGACAGCCTGCTGGGTCCCCGGCCCCCATCCCCCACCCCGTCACCACCCATCCTGCTGGCAGTGGCCCGGCCCTGAGTGTCAGGCAGGAGGCGTTCTGAGCATTCCCAGGCCTGGGGCAGGGCCCTCCTCCCCTCCTCGGGCCTCAGTCTCCCCATCTGTCAGGTGGGCATAGGCGCGTCTGAGATTCCATTCCTGGGCTGTGGGTGGCTGGGCCGATGACTCCGTGACGTAAGTCTAAATCTCTCTGCCTGCCCCTAATCCCTGTCAGCAGAGATACCCGCTCTCCAGGGCTCCCCGTCCCCAGGAGATGACAAATAATAGCAGCTCTGGCCAGCCCGGCCTCCATTCGCCATGTGCCCGCTGTGCCAGTGCCCCCCCTCCAGTCCGCCCTGGACCTCGGGCACGGCCGTCAGCCCATTCTACAGGGAGGGAAAGCGGGGCTCGGGCAGGAAGCCAGGTCCCCGAGGTTGCATGGCCAGGAGTGGGTGGAGCTGCCTTTCAGACTCATCCCTGTCCCCACCATCCGAGGCACGGCGGCAGGTTCTGGAGGGAGGGTGGGTCCCGGGCCAGGGACTGGTGGGACCCTCGTGCAGAGGCGGGTGAGGCTGAGGCAGTGTCGTCATTGTCAGCCCCTGCTCCTCACGTCCCCACCGACTCCAGGCCCCGTGCGTGTCCCCCAGTCCCGCGGGGGCACGGCCAGCATCTGCTCTGTCCAACCCGGTCATAGAGCAGCAGGAGAGGCCGGAGCCACGGGATGGGACCGCCTGGGCCAGGGCCACCCCCCAGGCCAGGGTAGGAGCTGCGGCGGCCACCCTCCCCGCCTCCAGCCCAGGCTCCCAGATTGCTCCCAAGTCACCGGGGCACCCCATCTCCAGGCGGCACCTCACACCAGTCCTGAGGCCCAACGCCCGGTCACCACCCAGTGTCACCGTGCACCAGTCACTCGGGACACGGCAGTCAGCACAGGAAAGATGTGTTCTTTAAAAGCGAAACCAGGCCAGGTGCAGTGGCTCACGCCGGTAATCCCAGTGCTTCGGGAGGCCGAGGCGGAAGGATCGCTTGAGCCCAGGAGCTGCAGACCAGCCTGGGTGACACAGCAAGACCCTGTCTCCACGACACTTTCTAAAATTTGCCGGGTGGGGTGGAGCATACCTGTCATCCCAACTACCCCAGAAGCTGAGGCAGGAGGATGGCTTGAGCCCCAAAGGTCGAGGCTGCAGTGAGCTGTGATCACGCCACTGCACTCCAGCCCGGGCCACCCAGCCAGACCCTGACTCAAAACCAATAAAAAGCAAACCTAAAACGTAAGACTTCAGTGATCAGTGATGAGCACAAAAAGAAACAGGAAGGGCGGACGGGGAGTCTGGCGGGGCTGCAGTTTCACCGGGGAGTTCTGGAGGAGGGGAGGCTGGCGTGGAGGCCGGGGGCGGGAGGGAGGAGGTTAGGGGAAAGGCGGCCGGGCAGAGGCGCAGCCTGTGCAAAGGCCCTGGGGCAGGACCACGCCTGGTGCATTGGAGGAACGGAGGGGAGGCCCGTGTGGCTGGAGCAGAGTGAAGGAGGTGAAGGACGGAGGGGACAGGGGAGGCCAGGAAGGGCCAGTGGCTGTTACCACTTTGATTTTTACCGAGAACCTTGGGGAAGCACAGGAGGGTGGGAACAGGGCTGGCACCGCCTTCGGGGTGTGACACAAGGCGCGCTCACACCCCCACCTGTCCAGGGAGGCCGGCAGGAGAGCAGGTGCGCGGTAATCCGCTCCAGAGTCCTCTAAGAGGATGAAGTCAGGGTTTCCCTTGGAGGGCGGAATTAGCCTTGGGCCTCTGCCCTGCCCGTCCGGCTTGTGGACAGAGGAAGCAGGAGGGTGGGTGAGCCCAGCCCAAAGCCCCCAGGGCACCCATCTAGGAATGGGCGGGGCTGCTGTGGCAAGGGTGGGACAGAGGGCGTGACCCTTGGGGTCTTTCAGGATGGGGGTCCATGAGACCCACCCCCATCACTCCCTAAGGAGGCATCCCCCCACCCCACCTCCTCCAATTGGTGGGCTCCAGCCCTCGGGACCCTGCCCCACTGGTCCCTCATCACAGCCGGGCAGGGCAGAAGCTGGGACTGCAGGGAGTCCTGTCCTCACTCTGGCTGTGGGTCAGGGTCAGGGTCGGGGGCAGGGTGAGGGTGCCGAAAGCAGACTCCAGAGGGTGGACCGGAGGCGGAGGTTGAGGCCTGGCCTCCAGTGGAGTGGACAAGGCGGCTTGGGGAGGGGAAGGAAGGCCCAGGCTCCTGGCCTCCAGGGATAGTCACGCTGTGACTGTGGCAGGAAGGAAGGGGTGGTCCCTTCCCTCTGACTCTACTTGCTGCGCTGGTGGGGGACATTAGCCAGGAGCCCTGTGGCTACCCTGCCCATGAGTGCCACCCCTGGGGGATCCATGGACCCTGAGATAGAGAGAGCCACATGTCTGAATACGGAAGCACCTGGATCCAGCCACACCTGAAGCCATACACCTACCCCGGGACATCTCCTTTCTTTTTTTTTTTTTTTGAGACTGAGGCTTGCTTTGTTGCCTGGGCTGGAGTGCAGCAGCGCCATCTCGGCTCACTGCAACCTCCGCCTCCCCAGTTCAAGCGATTCTTCTGCCTCAGCCTCCGGAGTAGCTGGGACCACAGGCACGCACCACCACACCCAGCTAATATTGGTATTTTTTTTAGTAGAGACGGGGTTTCACCATGTTGGCCAGGCTGGTCTCGATCTCTTGACCTCATGATCCGCCCATCTTGGCCTCCCAAAGTGCTGGGATGACAGGTGTGAGCCACCGCGCCTGGCCGACATCTCCGTTCCTGAAGCTCACAAAGCCTCTTTTCTGACTGACGGCTTGAATTGGTTTTAGTCCCTTGCAACCGAGAGGCTTAGCTAGGACCCCCCCATCACCCCTCAACTTGAGATTCGGAGCTGGGGCCTCATGGGTGGTGTCAGGAATTCCAGGAGTTGGGGAGAGAAGCCAAGGGCTGGAGGTACAGGGGACCTGCGGCCGGCCGGCCACTGGCTGGGGTGGAGGCCGGGATCCCCGGGGTCTGAGGGGCCCACCTCCCGCGGGGCTGACGTCAGACAGTAGCCAAGGGGGACCAGGGTGTACCCAGAGAGGTCTTTATTGCCCTCCACGGCCCTGGTCCAGCCCCGCTGTGGGGTCGCAGGGAAACCAGACTGGGGAGCCGCCTTCTGTCTCATGAAAGTCCACGTTCTCTGGGAAAACGGCAAGTCCTCCGGGCTGAGGTTAGGGCCAGGGTCGGGGGTCAGGGGTCCAGGGGCCGGGGTCGGGGGTCGAGGGTCCAGGGTTGGGGCCGAGGTAAGGGGTCCGGGGTCTGGGGTCCAGGGTCAGGGCTCTAGGGTCCGGGGTCGGGGGTCTGGGGTCCGGGGTAGGGTCCAGGGTCGGGGGCCCGGGGTCAGGCGTCCGGGGTCGGGGGTCAGGGGTCCAGGGGCCGGGGTAGGGGCCAGGGTCGGGGGTCCGGGGTCCGGGGTCTGGGATCGGGCATCCGGGGTTGTGGGTCGGGGGTCCGGGGTCACGGGTTGGGGGTCTGGGGTCCAGGGTTGGGCGTCGGGGTCGGGGGTCCGGGGTCCAGGGTTGGGCGTCCAGGGTCAGGGGTCAGGGGTCCGGGTTCGGGGCCGGGGCCGGGGTTGGGAGTCCGGGCACACCGCACTAGAATTTCTTGTTCTTGCTCAGCCGGTTGTGGCGCCAGATGTTGTGTTTGCGCAGCAGCCGCCAGTACTCCCGGCTCTCGGGGTCCAGCTCCTCCAGTTTCTTCGGGGGGCCCACGTTCATCTCGAACAGCCTGACGGGGGCGCGGGCAGGAGTCAGAGCTACACGGCAACCCCCTGGGCTCCCTGGCGTCCTGGGCACCTCAGGCAGAGGCGGCGACAGGGCTGGGTCCCAGTCCCACTGCTTGGCTGCATCATGTCAGGCTGGTCCCTCCCCGACCCTGGGCTGGGTGGGTCCCTGGCCTTGCTGCAGTGGAGCCAACCCCATCCCAACGGCACCAGCGCCAAGCCCCGTCCCGCCTCCAGCGCTGCCCACACCTGCTCAGCCTTCCTGACCCTCCCCAGCCTTCAGATCAGCTTGCAACCAGAGCAGAGCCTTCCCCACAGCCCACAGGCCCTACCCTCACCTCCATCCTCTCTCCCGCTCCTCACTGTGCTCCAGCCACACAGGCCTCCCCGCTGTTCCTCCAGCACCCCAGGTGCGGTCCTGCCCCAGGGCCTTTGCACGGGCTGGGCCCTCTGCCTAGAAAGCCCCTTCCACCCACTCACGTCTTGGCTTCTGTGTCTCCTCCCCCAGAGCTCAGACTAGAGCAGCCAAACGCCCCCGCTGTGTCACTCCTGCCCCCTTCCCGGGCGTGTCACCACCGAAGCTGCCTGATTCCCTGCTTCCTGTCCGCCTCCCCAGCGGGCTCCGCCGGGTGTAGACTTGGGCCTATTTCGAGTCCTTCCGTGTCCCTGAAGCCTAGAACAGGGCCTGATATGGAGTCCGTGCTCAGTTAGTATTTGCAGGCCGGGCGCGGTGGCTCACGCTTGTAATCCCAGCACTTTGGGAGGCCGAAGCGGGTGGATCACCTGAGGTCAGGATTTCGAGACCAGCCTGACCAACATGGTGAAACCCTGTCTCTACTAAACACACAAAATCAGCCAGGCATGGTGGCGCATGGTGGTGACAGAGCGAGACTCCATCTCAAAAAAAAAATTTGTTTTTAAGTATTTGCTAAAGAAAAAAGAGCATTTATTTATTTAGAGATGGAGTTTCATTCTTGTCACCCAGGCTGGAGTGCAATGGCACAATCTCAGCTCACCACAACCTCCTCCTCCCAGGTTTAAGCAATTCTCCTGCCTCAGCCTCCCAAGTAGCTGGGATTACAGGCGCATGCCACCACATCCAGTAATTCTCTATTTTTAGTAGATATGGGGTTTCACCATGTTGGTCAGGCTGGTCTCGAACTCCCAACTTCAGGTGATCTGCCTGCCTCAGCCTCCCGAAGTGCTGGGATTACAGGCGTGAGCTACCACGCCCGGCCAAAATGGGCATTGTTTTAGGTACTTGACAAGTGTTGTAATCTCATGAATCCCTCATAGTCCTCGGATGGAGGGATGGGTCCCATCACCCCCTGTTAAAGACGGGACCACCCAGGCGCAGAGCCCTGAAGCCAGGATGGACAGTTGTCACCATTAGGCTTCTGGCTGGAGTGGGGATTCGCCTCTCCCGGAACGGGTCCTCCTGGGGCAGAGGAAGGAAGAGTTGGTGCAGGATGACACAGCCTGGCCCACTCACCATTCGGGGTACTCAGCATTCGGTTTCAGGGGTACATCCTGCCCTTCCTTGTAGATGTTGACGCCCATGGCGTACGTGGTGAGCTGGACGGGATCTGTGCACACCTCAGGGTCCTTGAGGGCATCGCTGGCCACTGCACCCTTTCCCGATTTGCCCATCTTCACAGCTGTGGGGAGGAGAGCGAGAGTCACTGCAACCCAGCTCCACCCCTGGAAAGCCAACCTCCCTCCCAGAGCTCCCTGTCCCCGTCTCAGGTGGCCTCAGCCACTGGCGGAACTCTGCTACACTCAAAACTTATTTTTTTTTTTTGAGACGGAGATTCGGTCTTGTTGCCGAGGCTGGAGTGCGATGGTGTGATCTCGGCTCACCGCAACCTCCGCCTCCCAGGTTCAAGCGATTCTCCTGCCTCGGCCTCCTGAGTAGCTGGGATTATAGGCATGCACCACCACACGTGGCTTATTTTGTATATTTAGTAGAGACAGAGTTTCTCTATGTTGGTCAGGCTGGTCTCATACTCCTGACCTCAGGTGATCTGCCTGCCTCAGCCTCCCAAAGTGCTGTGATTATAGGCGTGAGCAACCGTGCTGGCTCAAAACTTTTTTTTTTTTTTAAAGACAAGAGGATCTCAGCCAGGCACAGTGGCTCATGTCTGTAATCCCAGCACTCTGGGAGGCCAAGGTGGGCAGATCACTTGGGGTTGGGAGTTCCAGACTAGCCTGATCAACATGGTGAAATCTCATCTCTACTAAAAATACAAAAAAAAAAAAAAAACTTAGCTGGGCATGGTGGTGCATGCCTGTGATCCCAGCTACTTGGGAGGCTGAGGCAGGAAAACTGTTTGAACCCAGGAGGCGGAGGTTGCAGTGGGCATCACTGCACTCCAGTCTGGGTGACAGAGCAAGATTCTGTCTCAAAAATAATTTAAAAAAACTTTAAAAATAGCTAGGTGCAGTGGCTCACACCTGTAATCCCAGCACTCTGGGAGGCCGAGGCGGGCAGATTACGAGGTCAAAAGATTGAGACTGTCCTGGCCAACGTGGTGAAACCCCGTCTCTACTAAAATACAGAAATTAGCAGGGCATGGTGGCATGCGTCTGTAGTCCCAGCTACTCGGGAGGCTGAGGCAGGAGAATTGCTTGAACCCAGGAGGCAGAGGTTGCAGTGAGCCGAGATAGCACCACTGCACTCCCGCCTGGCACCTGGCGACAGAGCAAAACTCTGTCTCAAAAAAATAAAAAATAAAAAAATTTTAAAAATAAAAAGCAAAGACAGGGTCTTGCTCTGTCACCTAGGCTGGAGTGCAGAAGCGCGATCATGGATCATGGCACACTGCAGCCTCAAACTCCCAAGCTCAAGCAATCCTCCTGTCTCAGCCTCCCAAGTAGCTGGGACCACAGGTGTGTGCCACCATGCCCGATTTATTTTTTATACAAACAGGGTCCTGCTATGTTGCCCAGGCTGGTCTCAAACTCCTGGGTTCAAGTGATCGATCCTCCTCCTCGGCCTCCCAAAGTGCTGGAAATAAAGGTGTGAACCACCCTGCCTGGCCTCAAAATCACTTTAAGTATAATTTGGACACAGCATTAAACAACTCTGATGCCCGAAGTGACCAAGTCATTCCCTTTAAGTTACATTTTGGTTGCTTCTGTTTATCTCACTGAGAAAGTCTCCACTGGCTGCTATGTGACTGTGTTTAAGGCTGAACATTTGCCAATTTCCCCCGTTCAACAGAGGAAATCAGGCAAGGCTGTATCCAGCTGAAACTTAATAACCTTGTTTTGTTCTTGCTTAAGTGGCTAAGACTTAAATGCGCTCCACAGTTTCCTTGAATTTTTGGTAACGGCTTGACCAAGGTCACCCTACGATTTGGAGAAAGGCAGAGAAACAGGATTGGAACCCAAATTCATGACCTCCCCAGCCTCCCTGCAAAGCCCTTCCAACCCGCGCCGGCGCAGTGCAACGCGTGGGGTCTACGTAACCGACATCCTCCTCCCAGGCCGATCCGCCCCACGCTGGCGCCTGCGCATTGAGTCCAATGGCTAAGGTATCTGAGACAGACGCCCGCGCTCAAAGCGGCGCTGGGTCCCTCAAACTGCGCCTGCGCTTGTAGCCTGGCAGCCGTCTCGCGCTCTCTCTCTCTGCGCGTGCGCATTAGGTCTAACACGCCTCCCCAACCAGCGCCTGCGCACTGCCAATTCCTCAGTGTACTCACCGACCCTAGCTCTTAACCCCGCTCACCCGGTTTCTTGGCATAATCGCGGACCAGGAGTCTTCCAGGAGCGGCGGGCTCTAGGAACTCCCGGGCCCCCCAGCCAGCCCACGTCCGGGTAGCCCCGAAAAGGTGTCTGGTCGCCATGACGTATTGCAGGCAGCTTGCACGTGCACGTTTCCGGGAGATGTCAGTGGCCCAAGGGGTACTTGGGAGTTGTAGGCCCCGTGGAGGTGTCTGGGAAATGTAGTCTCCCAAGCTTTCATACTCTACGGGGGTTTCTTCAGACTTTTGTAGACATAACCAGTTGCTGTACGAGAAGACGTTCAAGGTATGTTTCATTGACTTCTTGTCCTTCTTCAATTACGTAACATTTACTAAAAATATCACACTTTATATGTTCCTGATTCCAGCCAATAAGTAAGGCCCTTTACTCCAGCAGTAGGGCTGGAGTCTAATCATTGTTAATTTTTATAACATATTTTTTACATTATTATATATTGCATATGTATATTCTTTTCCAGCCCTACTGCTAAATCCTTGACCCGCTTGATCTAATTTAATCCTCACAATTAGGAGGTAGGTACTATTTTATCCCCAGCTAATAATAGTGAGGAAACCGAGGCTCCAAAGAGATAAAAGTCTCAGGCCGAACCCAAGTCCAGGGTGCATCAATCTGTCTCCCAACTGTGAGCCAAACCGGAAGTCCATCTTCAACAGAGTCCCCACGCCGCTTCCGGTGCCTCAAGGTCCCAAGGAAACCACCGCTCACACTTCTTTAATATTTCCCAACCCCACTTCTCTCCATCTGCCCTCCTTTGCAATAATGAACACAGCCCCAGTAGCCAGGCAGTGATTATTAACGTTGTTTTGCAGAAGAAACGGTTCCTGGGGCCAGGCCGGGCTGTCCGCGGGGAGGGAAGCCTGGGATTCGAACCATGGGCTCCGACACCTGCCGTAGTCCCAGCGCCCCCGCGTGGCGAGACTGACTGGGAGAACTACATTTCCCAGCAGGCCTCGCGAGGCCACGCATGCTCAGTGGGCCAGGGCGCTACGCTGGTAAGAGGGTCCGGCGCCGGGACCGGAATCCTAGAGCTGCGGCTTCTGGGGGTGCGGCACGGGCTATGCCGGGGCACTCCTGGGGGCGCGGAGTCCTGGAGGCTGCACGGGGCTGAGGCGGCCCCGGTTTGGGAAGTGAGTGTCCTCGAGGTGCAGAGCGGGATCTGAGTCGGCGTCAGAGGTCGGGGGTCTGAGGGCGGGGTCTGGAATATGGGATTGGGGCTGGGTCCTGAAGTCGGGGTCTGAATCTGGAGTAGCGTTGGAAGTTTGGAGACTGGGGTCTGCTTTATGGCGTCTTTGGTCTCTGGTATTAAGTCCAGGGTCCTGGGTCTGAAGTTCTGGATGGGGGTATTGGGGGTTGAGGTCATGGGACTGGGGTCTTGGGGACCTGCCTCTGACGAGTCTGTAGAGTCAGGGTGTGAGGTCTGGGTCTCCAGCCTGGGTTCCGCGTCTGGCGGGAGGAGGACTTGCAAGAATCAGGGCTGGAGTGAACAGACTCCATTAGTTGGGAGAGGTCTGGGGTGAGAGCTACAGGGGCTCGGGAAGCCACTGCCTCACCCCTCCCCATTCTGTGCCTCAGTTTCTTGTCTGTTAAATGAGAATCCGAACTTCCTTGAAAGGGTTGGTGAGGATTAGATTATGTGTCCTGTACGAACAGTACCCAGCTAGGGCCTAGCATTGGATAGGCACCCAGGAAACCTCAAGGTTTTTGTTTTGGGGGGATTTTTTTTTGACACACAGTTCTGTTCTGTTGCTCAGGCTGGAGTGCAGTGGTTTAATCTCGGCTCACTACAACCTCTACCTCCTGGGTTTAAGTGATTCTCCTGCCTCAGCCTCTAAGTAGCTCGGTCTACAGGTGTGCCCTAACACACCTGGCTAATTTTTGTACTTTTAGTAGAGACAGGGTTTCACCATGTTGGCCAGGCTGGTTTCGAACTCCTGACCTCGTGATCCACCCACCTCAGCCTCCCAAAGTGCCGGGATGACAGGCATAAGCTACCTCGCCCAGCCTTTGGGTTTTTGTTTTTTTTTTTGAGACAGGGTTTCAGTGTGTTGCCCAGACTGGAGCGCAGTTGCACAATCAAGGCTTGCTGCAGGCTCCCCCTGCTCTGGCTCAGGCCATCCTCCCACCTCAGCCTCCCAAGTAGCTGGGACTTCAGGCGTGCACCACCACCTCTAGCTAATTTTTGTAATTTTTGTAGAGATAGGGTCTTGCTATGTCGCCCAAGCTGCTCTCAAACTCGTGAGTTCAGTCTGCCCTCCTTGGCCTCCCAAAATGCTGGGATTACAAGCAGGAGCCACTGTACCTGGGCAAAACTTCAGCGCTGACCCTCTCTCTTTCAGCTGCCTGAAGATGCCGGCCTAAGCCTGGAGTCCAGGCATGGACTTCCCCACGATCTCCCGATCCTCTTCGGGGCCTCCAGCCATGGACTTGGAGGAGGCCAGGGACGTTCTTGTGCCCTCTGAGGACCTCAGCCCTGACAGCCAGTGGGATCCGGTGCCAGGAGGCCCCGGCAGCCTGAGTCAGATGGAACTCGATGAGTCAAGCATTCAGGAGCTGGTGCAGCAGTTTGAAGCTCTGCCGGGCGATCTGGTGGGCCCGTCCCCAGACGGAGCCCCCTGCCCCCTACACATTGCCACAGGCCACGGCCTGGCCCCCGGGGAGATCGCCGATGCCCACGGGCTCCTGTCTGCGGAGGCAGGCCGGGATGACCTGCTGGGCCTCTTGCGCTTTGAGGAATGCCCGCCTTCCCTGCCTGGTCCTGAAGAGCCTCTGCGGCCTGCCCCCCGACTGTTGCAGCCCCCTGAGGACCCAGAGGAGGATCCTGATCCCCCAGAATGGGCGGAGGGGGCCTCTGCTGAGCAGGGGGGCAGCAGGAGCTCAAGCAGTTCCCCGGAATCCTGGCTGGAGACGGTGCCTCTAGTCGCAGCTGAAGAGCCACCTGCTGGTGCCCAGGTAGTGCCCGCCCCACCCTCCAAGTGTCCTGGACTGCCTGGAGCCAAGCAGGGGGACTCAGTCCTGCCCCTCCTCTGTCTTCTTCCAGAGCCCCGAGACCCTGGCTTCCTACCCTGCCCCCCAGGAGGGTGAGTGTCCTGCCCAACCTGGCCTCAGGCACCTAGGGTTCCCAGACAGCCAGAATCAATCAAAAGCAGATGCCGGCTAGCCAGGGAGAGGCGAGCTAGCCTTGACAATGGGGTAGAGTGAGGAGGGGACTGTGGAGCAGCTGTGGCCACTGGTCACACTCAGTTCCAGAGCCGGGCTTGGCAAATTATAATCGAGGGCCAGATCCAGCTCGGTGCCTGCTCTCGTAGGTTTCCAGCTAAAGATGGTTTTTTTTGTTTTTTTTTTTTTTTTGATGATTTCTGTTATCCAGGCTGGAATGCAGTGGCTGGATCTCAGCTCACTGCAGCCTCCATCTCCAGGTTCAAGGCATCCTCCCACCTCGGTTTCCTGAATAGCCGAGACTACAGGTGCGTGCCACCACGCCCACCTAATTTTATTTTGTTTATTTGGGTAGAGATGGGGTTTCACCATGTTGCCCGAGCTGATTTCGAACTCCTGAGCTCAAGCAATCTGCCTGCCTGTGCCTCCCAAAGTGCTGGGATGACAGGTGTGAACCATCATGCTGGATGGCCTTGGCTTTTTTTTTTTTTTTTTTTTGAGATGGAGACTCTGTTGCCCAGGCCAGAGTGCAGATGTGCAATCTCGGCTCACTGCAACCTCCACCAGCTGGGTTCAAGCATTTTTCCTGCCTCAGCCTCCCGAGTACCGAGTAGCCGGGACTATAGGCGTGTGCCACCACGTCCAGCTAATTTTTTATTTTTATTTTTTGTATTTTTAGTAGAGACAGGGTTTCACCATGTTAGCCGGGATGGTCTTGATCTCCTGACCTCATGATCCACCCGCCTTGGCCTCCCAAAGTGCTGGGATTACAGGTACCCTGCCTGGACTTTTTAATGGATTTCTTTTTTTAATTGAAAGAAGAATATTACTTATTGACATGTGAAAATGATATTTTAGAATGGATATGGTGACTCATTACCTGTAATCCCAGCCCTTTGGGAGGCCAAGGTAGGTGGATCATGAGGTCAAGAGATCGAGACCATCCTGGCCGACTTGGTGAAACCCTGTCTCTACTAAAAATACAAAAAAAAATTAGCTAGGCATGGTGGTATGTGCCTGTAGTCCCAGCTACTCTGGAGGCTGAGGCAGGAGAATAGCTTGAATCCAGGAGGTAGAGGTTGCAGTGAGCCGAGATCGCGCCACTGCACTCCAGCCTGGGCAACAGAGGAAGACTCAGTCAGAAACAAAGAAAGAAATACACACTAAATACTGAAGATTTAGTATGAAAAAATAATTTAAGGCCAGGTGTGGTGGCTTACGCCTGTAATCCCAGCACTTTGGGAGGCCGAGGTGGGCGGATCATGAGGTCAGGAGTTTGAGACCAGCCTGGCCAACATGGTAAACCACATCTCTACTAAAAATACAAAAATTAGCTGGGCGTGGTGGTGCATGCCTGTAATCCCAGCTACTCGGGAGGCTGATGCAGGAGAATTGCTTGAGCCCAGGAGGTGGAGGTTGTAGTGAGCCGAGACTGCAGCACTGCACTCCAGCCTGGGCCACAGAGCAAGACTCCATTTCAGTGGAAAAAAAAAAAAAATTCTGTTTTTAAATTTTTTTTTTTTTTGAGATGGAGTCTAGCACTGTCGCCCAGGCTGTAGTGAGTGGCGCGATCTCGGCTCACTACAGTCTCCGCCTCCCGGATTCAAGCAATTCTCCTGCCTCAGCCTCCCGAGCAGCTGGGACTACAGGCACGCGCCACCACGCCCAGCTAATTTTTTTTGTATTTTTAGTAGAGACGGGGTTTCACCATGTTGGCCAAGATGGTCTCAATCCCCTGACCTCATGATCCACCCGCCTCGGCCTCCCAAAGTGCTGGGATTACAGGCGTGAGCCACCGTGCCTGGCCCTAGTGTCTGTTCTCTGTTTACACCTCGATTCAGATGAGCCACATTTCAAGTCTGTGATGGCTACATGTGCCTGGTGATTTCCACAGTGAATGGCACATCTCTGGAACCCCAGAGTGGAGCTGTTCCAGAATGCTTACCTCCTGAAGGACAGTGGGCAGGACTGGCTGTGGTGTAAATTCACTTAGGGGTGTCCTGAACTGGGTCCTAGGCCTGTGCTTCTAAACCAAAATGCGGTAGTTACTCGTTAGTAGAACACGCTCGGGCTACTGGCAGAGCTTCTGGCTCTAGGTACCTCAGGGAATTTTAGACCATGGGAGTAAAGCTTTGTATTTTTCCTTTTTGTTTTTGGAGACTGAATCTCGCTCTTTCGCCCAGGCCGGAGTGCAGTGGCGCGATCTCGGCTCACCACAACCTCCGCTACCTGAGTTCAAGTGATTCTCCTGCCTTAGCCTCCCAAATAGCTGGGATTACAGGCATGCACCACCATGCCCGGCTAATCTTTGTATTTTTAGTAGAGGTGGGGTTTCACCCTGTTGGCGAGGCTGGTCTCGAACTCCTGGTGAGATCTCAAGTGATCCGCCCGCCTCAGCCTCCCAGAGTGCTGGGATTCCACGCGTGAGCCCCTGTGCCTGGCCAGGAGTAAAGCTTCATGTATTCTGGGCTGGATTGGGAGAATTCTTAGAATCCCCAGTGTAGCCAAAGGTGTGAACTACTGAAGGAGATTCTGGAACCACAGGAGGAGCTGCCTGATGCTATGGTGACTAAGCTGTTCCGGAATCATGGAGCAGAGAAGTCTGATTCCAGAGTGAGAATGCGTTTCTAGAACTTCTGACAGAATTGCGATGAGACCTGTCAGAGAGTTCTGGAATCAAGGGTCAGAACCCAGCTGGGGTTCTGGACTGTATGGGAGTGTTCGACGTGCGCCGATTCTCTATTCTATCCTGGCGGAACAAAACTGTTCCCGGGTTGTGGAACTGCCCGCTGTCCCCGGCCGGCCGGAGACAGTTCCAGAGCAGTGGGCAGAGTTGGGCGGTTCTAGATTTATTGAGGGAATTCCAGAACCAAGCAGCAGGGGACAGCTGTCATTCCAGAATGTTGTAAGGTTTAGAAATAGGAGCGGGGCCGGGCGCAGTTTCTCATGCCTGTCATCCCAGCGCGTTGGGAGGCTGAGGCGGGCGGATCACTTGAGGCCAGGAGTTTGAGACCAGCCTGGCCAACGTGGCGAAACCATGTCTCTAGTAAAAATGCAAAAATTAGCCGGGTGTGATGGCGTGCACTTATAATCCCAGCTACTCATGAGGGTGAGGCAGGAGAATCACTGGAATCCGGGAGGCAGAGGTTGCAGTGAGCCGAGATTGCGCCACTGCACTCCAGCCTGGTGACAGAGCAAGACCCTAACTCAAAAAATAAATAAATAAATAAATAGAGTGGGAGTGTGTGGTTCTGGCCTGATCTTGGAATTCTGGGAACCCGGGGTGAAGGTATCTGTGGGTGGTACATCTGGCTTTGAATCCAGCCATCGTCTGGATTTGCTGGCTTTCCGCTCTGTGAGTCCTTGAGGGGTGGACAGAAGGTTCTAGCCTGTGCGGGCCAAGCTGCTTGGATGGTTCTAGAACAGTGGGCGGTGCTTCCTGGCTGGAGAGTGCTAAGCCACCAGCTAGAACTCTGCCTCCTAACCATCTCGAAGAGCGCAGCCCCGGGGCAGAGCCCGTGGGAGTGGGCTCCCGAGGGCCGACCTGCTCGCTGTCGCCCTCAGTGCCTGGTCCCTGTGACCATGAGGACCTTCTGGATGGTGTCATATTTGGGGCCAGGTACCTGGGCTCCACCCAGCTGGTGTCCGAGCGGAACCCGCCCACCAGCACACGCATGGCCCAGGCCCGGGAGGCCATGGAGCGCGTCAAGGTGAGAAGAGGGGCCGGGGGCGGGCGGGCGGGCGGCGGTGCGCTGCTGGCTGGGTCTGCGGGGGCCTCCACCTCCCACACCGCACCCACAGGCCCCCGACGGGGAGACCCAGCCCATGACGGAGGTGGACCTCTTTGTCTCCACCAAGAGGATCAAGGTCTTGACGGCAGACTCCCAGGTGCGGGGCGGGGACCCGACCCCAGGGACGAGGGTGGGGCGACCGGGCCCGGCACGGCCCCCAGCCCACGCAGGCTGCTTCTCCCACCCGCAGGAGGCCATGATGGACCACGCCCTGCATACCATCTCCTACATCGCCGACATCGGCTGCGTGCTGGTGCTGATCGCGCGGCGGCGGCGGCGGGCGCGGGGGCCGGCACCCCAGGACCACGGCCGCCACCTCCACAGGATGCTGTGCCACGTGTTCCACGCGGAGGACGTGAGCAGCTGGGGCCCGGCCGCCTCCCGACCACACCGGTGCCCCCCGCTGCGCCTGGCACTTAACCTCCCACCCATAAGCTTATTTTTCCATTCTTTTTTTGGGTCAGGGTCTCCTTCTGTCACCAGGCCGAAGTGTACCCGTAGCCTCCACCCCCCAGTCTCAAGTGATGCTCCCCCCTCAGCCTCCCTAGTAGCTGGGACCACAGGGATGTCGCCACGTGTGGCTAATTTTTGTATTTTTTGTAGAGACAGGTTCTCACTCAGTCTGTTGCCCAGGTAAACACAGAGTCTCAAACTCCCGGGCTCAAGCGATCCACCCACCTCAGCCTCCCAGAGTGTTGGGATTCCAGGCGTGAGCCACCTCGCCCAGCCTCCCATAAGCCTCCAAGACTCAGCCAACTCCCAGAAACCTTGCCCGCTCCTGGGTTGTCCCTGTGGGACCCCTGACAGGACCCATCAGGCCCAGGTCCCCTGGCTGGCTCTCTGGTAGCTTTTCCCACAAGCCGTGCCCAGGGAGCTGGTCCCTCATTGTTCCCCAGCCCAGGGCTGCCCCCTCCTCCTCCCTGTAGACTCCCCAGGATCCGACCATCTCTCCAGTTCCCCCAAAGCCCCAGGGCAGGAGGCTGAGTCCTGGGACTCTCACCCCAGGTGGGGACAGGAGGGCTGAGCTCTGAGGACCCTGGGGACTTCGGGAACCTGGAGGAGGGGGTGGGACACCCCAGGGACACGCCGCCCCTCCCTGCAGGCCCAGCTCATCGCCCAGGCCATTGGCCAGGCCTTCGCCGCTGCCTACAGCCAGTTCCTGCGGGAAAGCGGCATTGACCCCAGCCAGGTGGGCACGCACCCGAGCCTGGGCACCGCCGGCCCCGGCCACCTCCACAACGGGGACCTGGACCACTTCTCCAACAGCGACAACTGCCGGGAGGTGAGCGAGGCGCTGGGCAGCCCCCGCCTGGCCCTTGCCCACCCGCTCCTGCACCAGGCCCCGCCCAGCAGCCTCCACGTCCCCTCTGTGTCTCAGGTGTGCCTCGAGAAGCGGCGAGGGGAGGGCCTGGGTGTGGCCCTGGTGGAGTCGGGCTGGGGCTCCCTGCTGCCCACAGCCGTCATCGCCAACCTGCTGCACGGGGGCCCCGCCGAGCGCTCAGGGGCCCTCAGCATCGGGGACCGCCTGACTGCCATCAATGGGACCAGCCTGGTGGGGCTGCCCCTGGCCGCGTGCCAGGCCGCCGTCCGCGTGAGTTTCCCGGGGTGGCAGGGCCCCCACGCTCCCAGGAAGGGGAGCTGAGTCCCAGAGAGGTCTCTTCCCTCTCCAGGTCTCTCCAGCCCAGCTGGGAGGGAGAAAGTCAAACTTTAGAAGTCCCACTGGTGTGCCCTTGGGGAAACTGGGCCTGGAGAAGGGAGGCTGCTTGTCCAGGGCACCAGAGCCAGGATGGAAATGCGGGTGGCCCAGCTCCAGGGCCGGGTGGCTTTCTCTCTGCCAAGAGACAGCTGATGTCTAGGGGGTTGTTTGAGACAGGGTCTCACTCTGTTGCCCAGGCTGGAGTGCCGCGGTGCAGCTGTGGCTGACTGCAGACTTGACCTCCTGGGCTCAAGCAATTCTCCTGCCTCGGCCTCCCAAGTAGCTGGGACCTCAGGTGTGCACAACCACGCCCAGCTAATTGTTTTACTTTTTGTAGAGATGGGGTTTCAGTATGTTGGCCAGGCTGGTCTTGAACTCCTGGCCTCAAGTGATCCACCTGCCTTGGCCTCCCACAGGACTGGTGTTACAGGCGTGATCCACTGCGCCCGGCCATGTTTTTGAATTTTTTTTGTTTGTTTGTTTTTGAGATGGAGTCTCGGTCTGTCACCAGGCTGGAATGCAGTGGCGCAATCTCAGCTCACTGCAACCTCCGCTTCCCGGGTTCAGGTGATTCTCCTGCCTCAGCCTCTCGAGTAGCTGGGACCACAGGCGTGCATCACCATGCCCAGCTAAATTTTTTTGTATTTTTAGTGGAGATGGAGTTTCACCATGTTGGTCAGGATGGTCTCGATCTCTTGACCTCGTGATCCACCTGCCTCGGCTTCCCAAAGTGCTGGGATTACAGACGTGAGCCACCGTGCCCGGCCTGTTTTTGAATCTTAACCTTTGTTGCTCAGATGGGGAAACTGAGGCCCAGAGATAGGGAGGGACTTGCCCCAGTCGGAGGGATGAGGCCACGGTCTGCACAGCCTCATACAGAACGTTTGACACCTGCCTGGAGAGCCCGGCCGTCAGCTTGGCTTTCGGCCATAAGGAAGCCGTAGGGCTCGGTTCAGATGGCTTCCACTCTGAGCCCACCTGGCCCAAGTCTGTCCTTCACCACATCTGAGGCTCTACCAGCACTGAGCCCCTGGACTCCAGGTCTCTGGTTTACAAGAGGGTAAACTGAGGCCCAGGGGGGTACAGCCTGCCAAGCTGTCCGGCAGCTCAGCGACGCCAACGGCCCCCATCCCGCAGGAGACGAAGTCGCAGACGTCAGTGACACTCAGCATCGTCCACTGCCCGCCCGTCACCACGGCCATCATCCGCCGGCCCCACGCCCGCGAGCAGCTGGGCTTCTGCGTGGAGGACGGCATTGTGAGGCCCTGGCCCCTGGCCCGGGTGGGGGGTGGGGCGGCCCCGAGCACGGCCCCCGAGTGACCCCCCTTTCGTCCCTCAGATCTGCAGCCTCCTCCGCGGGGGCATCGCCGAGCGTGGGGGCATCCGCGTGGGCCACCGCATCATCGAGATCGATGGGCAGAGCGTGGTGGCCACGCCGCACGCCCGCATCGTCCAGTTGCTCACCGAGGCCTACGGCGAGGTGTGCGGGTGGTGGGCGGTGTCCCGGGGCGTCCCCCGCCGCGGCCCCAAGCCTGCCCTGAACCCTCATCCGCCTCCGCTCCGCAGGTGCACATCAAGACGATGCCCGCCGCCACATACCGCCTCCTTACAGGCCAGGAGCAGCCCGTGTACCTGTGACCGCCCCGTCCCCCGCCCGCCACCGTGCCTTCGCCTCCACGGCCCTGGAGCCCCATCCCGGGCCCGCCTTGGCTGGCCAGGACCCCAGCGGTTCCTTGGTCCTGTATGATTCCCTAATACAAAAACAGTAAAAGCTTATCCAGTCGGCAAAGCCTCGGATCAGGCTCTGTGGGACCGAGGAAAGTGAGTCCGGGGCCGGCCCGCTCCCCTGCCTTGTCCTTCCCGGAAGCCGTCGGAAGTCGGTGCTGTGAAAATACTCGGTTTATTAAAGACCAGGCGGAGGGAGGCAGGGTTGCGGGTTCCGTAGGGAAACTGAGTCCCAGCCCCAGGGAGGGAGGAGGAGGACGGACCGGCTGGCAGCCTGGGGAGGTCACACGTCCGTGGCCGGCCCCCACTCGTAACCGTCTTCGTCGGAGGATTCCGCGTCGCGGGCTCGTGTAAACTTTTTCTTCAGAGCTTCCCGTTCGTAGGTTCTGGGGACCAGGAAATAGAATCGAGGCTGTGGGTGAGGAGGGTGTGAACTTGCCCACCAGAAGCTGCGGCCGACTCCGTGCCGGGCGCGGGGGGGTGTGGCAGAGGTAAGCACGTCTGTTTTTTGTTGTTTTTTGGTTTTTTTTTTTTTTTTAGAGACAGAGCCTCGCTCTTGTTGCCCAGGCTGGAGTGCAGTGGCGCAATCTTGGCTCACCGCAACCTCCGCCTCCCGGGTTCAAGGGATTCTCTTGCCTCAGCTTCCCGAGTAGCTGGGATTACAGGCGTGCACCACCACACCCAGCTAACTTTGTGTTTTTAGTAGAGACGGGGTTTCTCCATGTTGGCCAGGCTGGTCTCAAACTCCCAACCTCGGCTGATCTGCTGCCTCGGCCTCCCAAAGTGCTGGGATTAGAGGCATGAGCCACCTCACTCGGCCGGGTAGGGCATTGTTAGCAAACTCCTATGCATCCCTCAAAGCCCCAGCTGCAATGTCCTGCCCGTCAAGAAGCCTTCCCAGTCCTCCCCCAGAAAGTGGATTCCTACTCCCTTGGCCCTGATGATACAGGGCTTACAGAGGCTCTATCAGGCTGTGTCTTCCCCACTAGGGGGTAGGGACACCGTGACGGCAGCGCTTGGATGTAGAGCTCTGCCTTAACCCCAGAGTCTGAGTCCCAAGGGAAGGGTTGGGGGCCCGCAATCTGGAATATGGAGCTCTTACCGCATGCTGTCCTGTCGCCACTGACCCTGCGGGTGGCGGCTGTCCACCTGGGAGGAGAGGGAGAGGAGCTTCACAATTCACCCCAGAGCATGGTAAGTCGGGATCAGTCACTGCCATCATCCCATCCCCGACCCAGCCTGGGCCGTGCTGCCCATGTGTTAACTCCCTGACAAGTCTGCGGGTCATCCCCAAACCTAAATGAGGAAACCGAGGCTGGGATAGGGAAAGGCCTCAGCTGAGACCTCCTAGGCTGTCAGCAAAGGGGGAATTGGGTTTCTCCTCTGCGCAGGTCCTTAGAGGGCCACTGCCATCAGTCCATGTATGTAAGGGACTTAGAACAGTGGCTGCTCCACATGCAGGCTGCCATGGACAGTTGAGCAGGTTGGGTACTGCACAAGCCCAGGAAAATCATCCTAATCATAGAGTGTGGAAGATGATGCCGAGGCATAGAGACTAAGAGCTACGTACACGTGTTACCGTTACAACAGCCGGGTGCAGTGGTCCACGCCTGTAATCCCAGCACTGTGGGGGCCAGGGCAGGAGGATCACTTGAGCCCAGGAGTTAGAGACCAGCCTGGGCCACAGAGCGAGACCCCATCTCTGCGAAAAATGATAACAACTAGCAGGGTGTGATGGTGCACGCTTGTGGTCCCAGCTCCTTGGGAGGCTGGGCGGGGAGGATCCCTTTAGCTCAGGAGTTGGAGGCTGCAGTGGGCTATGATTGCACCACTGCACTCCAGCCTGGACAGCAGGGCAGGATCCCAACTCTAGAATTACCAAAAAAATCATACATTTGTAAATTAAATAGGTTAAGTTCAGAAAAACAAAAACCCGACTCCTACGTGCACGGCTCGGGCTGAGCGTATTCAGTGCTCACCACCGCCACGGGCTGCCAAGTCTGACACCGTCTACCCCGTCCTAGAGAGAGAAACAAGTGCACGGAGAGGCTGAAATGTTGGCTAGAGGCCGGGCGCGGTGGCTCACGCCTGTAATCCCAGCACTTTGGGAGGCTGAGGCGGGTGGATCACAAGGTCAGGAGTTTGAGACCAGACTGGCCAAGACGGTGAAACCCCGTCTCTATTAAAAATGCAAAAATTAGTCGGGCATGGTGGCAGGCACCTGTAATCCCAGCTACTCAAGAGGCTGAGGCAGGAGAACTGCTCGAACCCAGGCGGCAGAGGTCGCAGTGAGCCGAGATCGAGCCACTGCACTCCAGCCGGGGCGACAGAGCAAGAGTCCGTCTCAAAAAAAACAATGGCTGAAGTTGCTCAGTGCCACGTGGGTCTCGGCTACCCCAGGTCTGAGTCCCGGTAACTGATCTGACCAGGGAAGCCGTGTTCATTGACGTTTTGGTAGAAAACAGGCTTCCCAGTGTGTGTCTGCCCTGTGCTGGGGTCCCCTCCAGAGACCCTTCCCAGGACTGCCCCCCACGTCCCACACACCTGGGCCTCCCGGTGAGCCGAGATTCTCCCATGATCCCTCGGGCTCTGGGGCTCATCCGCCTGCACAGGCTCCGAGGACCGGGCCAGGGCCGGGGCCGGGGGCTCGTCATCCACATCCGTGTGGCCACCCCCCTCGCCGTCCGTGCAGCCCTCGCCATCCGTGTACGGGCCGCCCTCGCCATCCGTCTCGTAGTCGCTGTTGACACGGCTGTCGCAGCTGAGGTCGCCGGAGCTGTCGGCCAGGCCGCGGTGAGGGAGGTCTAGGTTGTCCTCCAAGGAGCCGTCCAGCTGTGGGGTGAGCGTGGATGCCGTGGCTGGCCCGGGCCAGGACCCTAGTCCCCACCCACGACAGCCCCCACCTTCAAACTCCAGTCCCAGATCACGCCAAGGATCCTGGCACCTCCAGTGTCCGTGGAGCCATCACTGTCACACTGCAGGTGAGCTGTGTCCATTGACCCTTCACCCGAGAGGCTCAGTCCCCAAATCCAAGCTGAGCCCCAAACCTTGACTCCAGCCCCAGAAGATTCCGTTCTCTATTTGTTTTTTTTTTGTGTGTGTGTGTGTGTGTGTGTGTGTGTGTGTGACAGCCTCATCCAGGCTGGAGCGCTGTGGCGCAATCTCTGCCCGCTGCAACCTTCACCTTCCGGGTCAAGGGATTCTCCTGCCTCAGTCTCCCCAGTAGCTGGGATTACAGGCCTGAGCGCCCCTCCCCGACTGACTCCATTCTCAAAACAGCTCCTCCGGGCTGGGTGCGGTGGCTCACACCTGTAATCCCAGCACTTTAGGAGGCTGAGGTGGGTGGATCACCTGAGGTCAGGAGTTTGAGACCAACCTGGCCAATATGGTGAAACCTCGTCTTAACTAAAAATACAAAAATTGGCTGGGTGTGGCGGCACATGCCTGTCGTCCCAGCTACTCAGGAGGCTGAGGCAGGAGAATCGCTTGAACCCAGGAGGCGGAGGTTGCAGCGAGCTGAGATCGAGCCACTACACTCTAGCGTGGGCAGCAGAGCGAGACTCCCTCTCAAATCAAACAGAAAGCAGGTCCTCCAATCTCATCTTACCCAGCTTCCAGGCCAAGCCCCTCATCTCAGGTCCCATCTTGACCTCAGCTGCAATCCTGACCCCCGACCAAGCCCTAACCCCAGACACAGGCTGCTGCAAACCCCAGCTGGGCCAGCGCAGGGTCTGCGGGACCCCCGTGCCCCCTGCCCACCTGTACCACAGCAGTACCTGATCTTCTGCCGTCCAGATGGGCCGTGTCTGCTGCTCTCGAATGATGGCTTTGAGCTCCTGGTACCAGGCGTCACTCGTGCCATTCAGAGCGATGGTGGCTGCAGGGAGGGGACGTTAATGTGCGCAGGAGACTCAGGCCGGGGCCCACCCGCCTACCCTGGGACATCCAACCTGTAAAGAGGTGGCCGCTGTGCTTCCGCAGCTTCTGGGCTTGGGCGTAGAGGCGGCGGGAACTGCGGCGGGAGGCAGGTGCCAGCCACTGGCGCAGTGCCTTGAGGGCCGGCCGGCTCTCGGGGGCGAAGAAGACCACGATGGGGTAGTACTGCACGTAGTTGAGGCGCTCGATGGCGGAGGGGGTCACATCCAGGAGCGCATGCTTGTCCTGGGCCAGGCCCGCGGAGGTTGGGGTGAGGGTGATTGCAGCAGGGCAGACAGAGAGAGACAGATAGAAAGATGAAGAGTCTGGGGTCAGAGTGGACCCCAGCCTCTTACGTCCACGGGCTAGCATGTTGGGGATGGGGGTGGGTAATAGTTAAGGCCACAGCATCCTGGGGCATTCAAGCCCCAGCTTGAGTCTCGCTGCCTCTGCCCAGGGCTGGCTGCTGTTTGACTCCGGGAAGCCCTTTTCTGTCTCGGGCCTTCTGCCTCACAAAGCCTCCTAGAGGGGCTCCATGGGAGGCTGCACTCATGGGGTGCGGGCTGAGAACAGGTCAGAGCATTCAGTTGGATGCCCAGGCCTTGGCTTCCCCCATCCATGAAAGGCACCTGTAGTAGGACCCGGCTTACTTTTTCTGCAATCACCCGCACAGTGTCCAGTTTGATGATCTTGGAGGGGCTGTCCGTCCTGGACACAGTCTCTGTGGATGGGAGAGGGGACCAGCAGCTTCAGGAGGGCAGCCCCCGGCCCTCAGATTCATGCCTACCTGCCCCACCCCTGCTCAAGAAGCCACCACGGCTCCCCATTACCCTGGAGAGAAATCCTCCAGCAGCAGTCCTGTTGGCCAAGTGCCAGCCACTGCACTCACGCCCCTTCCTGACCTCAGCCCTCACCTCCTTCGGAGGAGTGGGGCGGGCTGGTACTGGCCCATGTGGTAGATGGGGAAACTGAGGCTCAGAGACAAAAGGCCACTTGGTCAGGGTCACAGGGTCAGAGGCCTGAGCTGCAGCCCCTGGTTCTCCCAGGCTCAGTCCCAACTCCGGGACTCTGCTCAGGCTGTGACCCCTCAGGAAGCTCCACTGTCACCCCCACCTGTCTTCTAGGACCCGAGAGGAGCACCGCTTCCTCCAGGAAGCCCTCCTGTATTGTGTGAAGTTTCAGGAAGGAGACAGCGTGCCATGGAGGGATTCAAGGAGGGAGCCACGACCTCTTCCCCACTTTTTGTTTTCGTGGTTAAAGATGTAAAATTTGCCATCTTTTTTAAATTAAATTCTTTTTTTCTTTTACAGAAACGTAATTTTGCCATGTTGCCCAGGCTAGTCTCAAACTCCTGGGCTCAAGCGATCCTCTCACCTTGGCCTCCCAAACTGCTGGGAGTTTTGGACGTCAGCCACCACACCTGGCCAAAATTTGCCATCTTAACTATTTTTGGCTTGTTTTTTGTTTTGAGACAGGGTCTCCCTCTGTCGCCCAGGCTGGAGTGCAGTGGCATGATCTCTGCTCACTGTGCCCTCCGGCTCCTGGGCTCAAGCAATTCTCATGCCTCAGCCTTCTGAGTAGCTGGGATTACAGGCATGCCATCACGTCCAGCTAATGTTTTGTGTTTTTAGTAGAGACGGGGTTTTACCATGTTGGCCAGGATGGTTTTGAACTCCTGACCACCGTGCCTGGCCTCCTAAACTGTTTCTTAATTGTTTTTTTTATTTTTTTGAGACAGAGTCTTGCTCTGTCACCAGGCTGAAGTGCAGTGGCTTGATCTCAGCTCACTGCAACCTCTATCCCCCAGGTTCAAGTGATTCTCCTGCCTCAGCCCGAGTAGCTGTGACTACAGGCATGTGTCACCACGCCCCGCTAATTTTCGTATTTTTAGTAGAGACGAGGTTTCACCATGTTGGCCAGGATGCTCTCAATCTCTTGTGATCCGCCCACTGTGGCCTCCCAAAGTGCTGAAATTACAGGTGTGAGCCACCATGCCTGGCCAGTCACTTCTGTGGTTGTGAATTTGGGGTCTTTTCCAGGGACCTTGCCTGTCCTGTTCACTGCTGTCTCAGAAGATCAATAAACTTCAACAAGTAACAGGTGGTACTTTGCCTCAGCTGGCAGTGACCACCTTAAGAAGGATTCAGAGGCTCCAAATCCAGACCAACAGTGGCAGGATTGATTGAGCATGTCTGGCCTGGGCATCGGAGGGGTGCTGGCGGCTCGCCTGCCTCATATTTGCCATCATTAGTCTAACTCTCCCCCACCCCCTGCACAACAGCAGTTGTAACACGATTCACCAACGAGGTTTCCAGGGCATCTGGCTTCTCACCTGCGATTTCAAACTGGTCAGGCACCTCAGCAGTCAACTTCTGCATAGCAATGTCGGCCACGGGTCCCAGGATCACCACCGGGCGCTTGAAACTGGCTGAGGGGCAGAGACAAGTGAAACAATCAGGGTCCCATTTGCGGTAAAGACTGCTAATGTGTTGTACAAACGCCTCCACTTCCTTATAATAAACAGCCTATTTAACCAGGACCATGGGCTGCCCAGCCAAAGACTACATCTCCCAGCGTCCCTTGCAGCTAGGCTGGCCATGTGAGTAAATTCCAGCCAATGGAGTGCGAGCAGAATTGATGGGCGCATTACTGGCTTTCTTCCTTCAAGAGCAGGAATAAGCGCCTCTCCTGCCTTCATTCCTTTTCTCCCTGGCTGTAGAGTCTCTTTTAGCAGTTGAACCTAGCTAACTCATAGTCAACCTAAGGGCCACATCTGGCCCACTGCCTATGTTTGTCAATAAAGTTTTATTGAAACAGTCACAGCCACTTGTTTATGTCCTGTCTGTGGCTACTTTTGAGCAAAGCTGAGTAGTTCTGCCACAGACTAGCCCACAAAGCCTAAAATAGTTGCTGCGTGATCTTTTGCAGGAAAAGTGTGCTGACACCTGGCCTACCAGATACACCATTTTACCACTGAAGACAGAGTCACGGAAGCATCTTGAGTGGGGGAAAGCGGCACCTCAGGATCTTGGCAAGTTAATCCTTCTCTCCCTTTCTTTCTGTTTTATTTACTTATTTTTTTGAGACAGAGTCTCACTCTGTCACCCAGGCTGGGGTGCAGTGGCTTGCTCTCGGCTCACTGCAATCTCTGCCTCCCAGGTGCAAGTGATTCTCCTGCCTCAGCCTCCTGAGTAGCTGGGATTACAGGCGCACGCCACCACGCCCGACTTGTTTCTGTTTTTTCAGTAGAGACGGGGTTTCCCCATGCTCACCAGGCTGATCTTGAACTCCTAAACTCAAGTGATCCACTCACCTTGGCCTTCCAAAATGCTGGGGTTACAGGCGTGAGCCACCGGGCCTGGCCTCACTCTGTTACCCAGGCTAGGGTGCAGTGGTGCGATCATAGCTCACTGCAGCCCCAAATTCCCAGGCTCAAGCGATCCTCAACTTTCTGAGTAGCTGGGACTAAAGGCACCAGTCATGACACCTAGCTAATTTTTTTGGATTTTCATAGAGATGCGGTCTCACTGTGTTGCCCAGGCTGAACTCAAATTCCTGGGACCAAGCCATCCTCCCACCTCAGCCTTCGCAAAGTGCTGGGATCACAGGTGTGAGCCATCGCGTCCGGACTCTTTTTTCCCTTTCTTCCAGGCTTCCTGGTCATATTTTTATGCTTTCAGTGGCTGGGAATAGAAATTAACTGTTGTGGGGCAAGCATGGTGGCTCACGCCTGTAATCCCAGCACTTTGGGAGGCCGAGGTGGGAGGATCGCCTGAGGTCAGGAGTTCGAGACCAGCCTGGCCAACATGGTGAAACCCCGCCTCTACTAAAAATACAAAAATTAGCCAGGTGTAGTGGCGCGTGCCTCTAATCCCAGCTACCCGGGAGGCTGAGGCAGGAGAATCACTTGAACCCAGGATGCGGAGGTTGCAGTGAGCTGAGATCGCACCACTGTACTCCTGCCTGGGCGACAGAGCGAGACTCCATCTCAAAAAAAAAGAACTGTGTGGGCTTGTATTTCTAAGACTTTTGCATCTGGATACGAGCGGCATTGCAGTGGCCGCATCAGAGGCTTCTCTCAAGGTCCGTTCACCCGTCCCAGGCAGCTTCCTATTCCCACCCCGCTTCTGTGGTTTTATTTTGAAAATCTGCTGCACCTGGGTTGCTTTTCTGTTGCTGTTGTTGATGTTTTCTTTCGAGATGGAGTCTCACCTCGCTCTGTCACCAGGCTGGAGTGCAGTGGCGCAGACTCGGCTCACTGCAACCTCCCCCTCCCGGGTTCAAGCGATTCTCCTGCCTCAGCCTCCCAAGTAGCTGGGATTACAGGTGCCTGCCACCACACCCGGCTAATTTTTTGTATTTTTAGTAGAGACGGGGTTTCACCATGTTGGCCAGGCTGGTCTCAAACTCCTGACCTCAGGTGATCTGCCCGCCTCGGCCTCCCAAAGCACTGGGATTACAAGCATCAGCCACCATGCCCAGCCAAAGGTAAATTATTAAAATGACTGTTACTGCTATTTCTTTTTCCTTTTTAAAGGCTATATACATGCTTGAATCATATTTCTGTTGGAGACACAAATAGATTTTTAAGGAGTGAAGCCCCTTCCTGTCTCCTTCTGTCCCCTAAAATAACCCAAAAGTTTTTTGGTTTTTTTTTTGACATGGAGTTTCGCTCTTGTTACCCAGGCTGGAGTGCAATGACACGATCTCGGCTCAACGCAACCTCCGCCTCCTGTGTTTAAGTGATTCTTCTGCCTCAGCCTCCTGAGTAGCTGGGATGACAGGCACCAGCCACTAGCTAATTTTTTGTATTTTTAGTAGAGATGGGGTTTCACCTTGGGGGCCAGGCTGGTCTCACACTCCCGACCTCAGGAGATCCGCCCACCTCAGCCTCCCAAACTGTTGAGATTTCAAGTGTGAGCCACTGCACCTGGCCCCAGAAGTAGTAGTTTTGATAGAAGGAGAGTGGTTAGAAATTCCTTCTCCCTTTGTTTCTTTCTTTTCCTTCTTTTTTTCTTTCCTTTGTTTCTTTCTCCTTCCTTCCTTCCTTTCCCTCCCTCCCTTCCTTCTTTTCTTTCTTTCTCTCTCTCTCTTTCTTTCTTTCTCTTTCTTTTCTTTGTCAATCTGGCCCAGGTTGGAATGTAGTCATGCAGTCATAGCTCACTGTAGCCTCACTCTCCTGGCTCAAGCGATCGTCCTGCCTCAGCCTCCTGAGTAGCTGGGATAGCTGGGGCTGCAGGTGGCCCCACCATGCCCAGCCGTCTTTTTAAATGTGATGTAGAGATGCAGTCTTGCTTTACGGCCCAGGCTGGTCTGGAACTCCTGGTCTCAGTGATCCTCCTACCTCAGCCTCCCAAAGTGTTAGGATTATAGGCGTGAGCCTCCAGTCTACAAGCCTGTGCCTTTTAGAGGCTGGACGCTGGTGAACAGCTGCGCCACTGCCTCTGTGTGGAGCCTCCCCAGGGCCCCCTCCCGCCCGGGCCCCACCTTCTCGAAGTACCACTCGTTCATAGGGCGGGTAGTGGCCCTGTCGGGTCAGGGCCGAGAGGTCCTCGCGGCTCCGCTGAGTGGTCTTCTTGGCCCCTCGACGGAGACCCCGCAGCCGCCAGAACTCGGCCCGAGCATTGGAGACTGCAGAGGAACCGGGCCCGGCTCCCACGGCCCTCTGGGCAGCTTCCAGGCTGGCCAGCTGCTCCGCCCTGCGGAGAAGAGGGGACAGTACTGGGCACTGGTCGGCAGCACGACGGCCCCGAAGACGTCCTCATCCTCCCCCTGGGAACCTGTGGACTGGCTACTTCATATGGCAAAAGGGACTTTGCAGATGGGATCATTATTTTATTATTATTTGTTTTGTTTTTTTTTGAGACAAAGTCTTGCTCTGTTGCCCAGGCTGGAGTGCAATGACTTGATCTTTGCTCACCACAACCTCCGCCTCCCGGGTTCAAGCAGTCCTCCTGCCTCAGCCTCCCGAGTAGCTGGGATTACTGGCACCGGCCACCACACCCGGATAATCTTTGTATTTTTAGTAGAGACGGGCGGGGTTTCACTGTGTTAGCCGGCATGGTCTCCATCTCCTGACCTTGTGATCCACCTGCCTCAGCCTCCCAAAGTGCTGTGATTACAGGCGTGAGCCACCGCGCCTGGCCCTTGTTTCTGGGCATCTGTTACAGCAGCAACAGGAAGCTCATACCAGCATCAACTGGGTCCCACCCCACTCCTTTCGTGGACGTCCTCAGAGTGAGCCGGCAACACTGCTCAGCAGGGCCAGCGTGTCCATTTCTAACGGGGAGGCCACGATGCGGAGCGTACGGTCCCCACCTGCTCTGGTTGGGAATGACGCCCCGCTCTTGCTCCCGCAGGTCACGACCCATGCGCACCGCCAGCCAGTGGCCTCCTCGTGCGTGGCTCTGCCCAGGGCCCGGGTACAGTGTGTCCAGCACGTGGAAGACGTCGCCACGGGTGAAGCCCAGGCCGGACGGCGGGCTGGGCTCCAGCTCAAAGTGCGTGCGGATGTAGAAGGAGTCGCCCACACGGGACTGCACCATTTTCCAGAAGACTGCGGAGAGGGGGAGGCCACGTGAGCTGCCTGGCTGCTGCCTGCTCGTAGCCCTCCCCGCAAAGTGGGCCTGGAGGGAGGGACCCCGCCCTGGGGAGACTTGGGGCACTCTCCCTGCAGGGGCCAGGAGAGGGATGGAGGGTGCAGGGATGCAGCTTTGACCACACCTGTGCACTCACCATCAGGCCACACAGCCAGGGCCTCCCCCGACACACACAGGCACACGCACATCCACACGCACTCACTGTCCTGCTTCCGCTGTGTCAGCAGCTCCATCTCCTCGCCTGGTGGCAGCCCCAGCAGGAACTGCACCGCCTCCTCCCGCGTCAGGTTCTGGAATGGCACGTCATTCACCTGCCAGGAAGCAGGGACAGCTGTAGGCTAAGGCTCCGGTACCTCCTGGCCGTGCATGAGAGCCTGTACCTTCCTCTGGGCAAAACCCAGGCCCAGCTGCTTCCAGAGCTGCTGCCATGGGCCCTGGCAGTTCCAGGAGGGCTTTCTGATGGGGGCATCACCCCGTGGCTGTGTGACATGTGACACAGCTGGTGACATTATAAAGATACAGGGGTTTTGACCTAGAAACGGGGGCACAGGCACTGCGCTGTCCTTGATAATCAAGTCTTGGTAGGTTGTCGATATCAAAACATGGGAACAGATGTCATGGCATGGAGCTCGGTGGAGATTTTGTGAAATGCTCGAAAGAATTCAGACATAGTCACAGGGTTGTGATGGACAAGACACAGGGACACGGTGGGTCACAGATGCCTGCCATCAGGGTCATGACAGGGACAATATACGGACACAGCCACCTGCTGTCAGGGTCAGGACAGGGACAGCAATATACAGACACAGCCACCTGCTCTCAGAGTCACGACAGGGACAGCAATATACAGACATGGGTGTTAAAATACCCATCTGGGGTCTCTGCAGTCCCCAGGGTGGATGGGAGGACCTCGCACACGACACGCTCACGATGGATGGGCGTGGCCGGTCGCCCCGGCGCACCTGCAGGATCTGATCTCCCTCCTGGATGCCCTGCCCGTCGGCCGGGCTGCCCGCCTGCACCCCGGACACGAAGATGCCCACGTCATTGCCCCCTGCCAGCCGCAGCCCGATGCTCTTGCCCTTGACGAAGCGGACCACCCTCGTGTCGGGACTGTACCTGCAGGGGGAGCGGAGGTGGGGTCAGACCACAACAGGCCGACCGGGGAGGACCCGGCGTTGTCCTTGGGAAAGCCCCTACCCCCTCCAGGCCTCGGTTTTCCCAAAGTCCCCAATTAATGGTCCCATTCAAGACAACTAATGCAAGCAGGCAGAATTTCGCATGAGGGAGGCAGAGATGTAGGAGTTTCGCGCACGTGGGCTTTCTTCTGGGCAGCGTACCCATGATCCTCCATGCTCTGGCTGCTGGGCACTCTGTAGATGTCATAGCTGCTCTCCCTGGGCAACTCTGAAAGGGAAAAGCCAGTCTCTTTCCCAAGCACACTGGCTCGGTCCAGCCTCCAAACCTTGGCTTTATATCCTCACCCTGGAAGGACTGTCACCCACCTCAAATCCTTCTCAGGAAACCATGTCTCACCTCTTAGGCTCACACCGACCTCCCCCAGCTCTGCCTGGCACAGCCTCGCTGTCAGGTATCAGAAATATCAGGGAGAGGGGTGCTCGGAGTCACCACCCCCTTGCCCGTCGCTCACCTGGTTCTGAGATGGTTCTGGAATCCACTGAACTTTCCCGCTGAAGCTGGGGTCTCTCCCTGGTGGGGAGCAGACTGGGAGTGAGGCAGGGTGGATGTCAAGGGGCCATTTTAAAAAGATTTTTAGGCCGGGCACGGTGGCTCACGCCTGTAATCCTAGCACTTTGGGAGGCCAAGGTGGGCGGATCACCTGAGGTCAGAAGTTCAAGACCAGCTTAGCCAACATGGCGAAACCCTGTCTCTACAAAAATACAAAACAAGACAGGCGTGATGGCAGGTGCCTGTAGTCCCAGCTACTCAGGAGGCTGAGGCAGGAGAATCACTTGAACCCAGGACGTGGAGGTTGCAGTAAGACAAGATCACACCACTGCACTCCAGCCTGGGCGACAGAGCGAGACTCCGTCTCCAAAAATAAAATAGAGGGAATTGTAATGTATCTGCCAGGCATGGTGGCTGATGCCTGTAATCTCAGCACTTTGGGAGGCTGAGGCAGGCCAAATGCTTGAGCCCGGGAGTTCAAGACCAGCCTGGGTGTCAACATAGCTGGGCAATATGGACCCCATCTCTACCAAAAATACAAACAGCAGCCAGTTTGACATGACCTGGTCTCAAATCAATAGATGAAAAACAAATTTTTTTTTTTTTGAGACAGAGTTTTGCTCTGGTCTCCCAGGCTGGAGTGTGATGGCGCAATCTCAGCTCGCTGCAACTTCTGCCTCCTGGGTTCAAGCGATTCTCCTGCCTCAACCTCCCAAGTAGCTGGGACTACAGGTGCCCACCACCAAGTCCGGCTAATTTTTGTATTTTTAGTAGAGACGGGGTTTCACCATGTTGGCCAGGCTGGTCTTGAACTTCTGACCTCAGGTGATCCGCCTGCCTCGGCCTCCCAAAGAGTACAGGCATGAGCCACCGTGCCTGGCCTAAGGCACCGTTTGATACCAGGAAGTGGGGTGCTGCTTAACCAGCACCTACAAATGTGGACACGGCTTTGGAACTGGGTAATGGGTAGAGGCTGGGGGCATTTTGAGGCGTGTGCTAGAAATACAGGACAGCGCCCTCAAGGTTACCCCTAGTTGGAAAGCCCTGCCCACGTTCCCCTCTCCCTCCCATCGACTATTCTGGCCAACGGGGGATACTTACACGGGAGAGTCGGTCTGGCTGGCCTCGGGGCTCTGCTGAGCGTGCCGGGGTGGTGGTGGGATGTGGGATGGTGGCGCCTGAGACAGCTCCGAGGCAAGGTCCGAGATGTCTGTGGGGGGAGAGGACATCTCATCAGCCGTGGTCACGCCTTCCGGACTGGAACCGTTTTACAGAGGGGCATATCAAGGCCACTGTAAGCAAAGGGCCTTTGGGAGGCTGAGGCACGGGAATCGCTTGAACCCAGGAGGCGGAGATTGCAGTGAGCCAAGATGACGCCCCTGTACTCCTTTTTTTTTTTTTTTTGAGATGCAGTCTCGCTCTGTGATCCAGGCTGGAGTGCAGTGGCACAATCTCGGCTCATTGCAACCTCCGCCTCCTGGGTTCCAGCGATTCTCCTGCATCGGCCTCCCGAGTAGCTGCGATTACAGGCGTGCGCCACCAGCCTGGCTAATTTTTGTATTTTTAGTAGAGATGGGGTTTCACCATGTTGGCCAGGTTGGTCTTGAACTCCTTACCTCAGGAGATCCACCAGCCTTGGCCTCCCAAAGTGCTGGGATTACAGGCGTGAGCCACCCTACCCAACCTTTTTTTTTTTTTTTTTGAAACTGAGTCTTGCTCTGTCACCCAGGCTGGAGTGCAGTGGCACGATCTCGGCTCACCACAACCTCCGCCTCCCAGGTTCAAGCGATTCTTCTGCCTCAGCCTCCCGAGTAGCTGGGACTACAGGTGCCCATCACCATGTCCTGCTAATTTTTTGTATTTTTAGTAGAGACAGGGTTTCACCGTATTAGCCAGGATGGTCTCGATCTCCTGACCTCGTGATCCACCCGCCTCGGCCTCCCAGAGTGCTGGGATTACAGGCATGAGCCACCGCGTCCTCCTCACTTGAGGTCACAGCTTCTGACCTCCTCACTTGCTGTGTGGCCTTTGGCAAGTTCCTGTCACTCTCTGAACCTTTAGGGACCAGGTTCATTGATTCCTCCTTGACCCTGCCTGGGGCTTCCCACCTTCCCCGCCCTCCATTCAACCCCTCCCAGGCCCTACCCCCTGGGTCCTGACCCTCCAATAGGGAGCTTTCGCTGTCACTGACGGCAGGCGGAATGTTCACCAGGAACTGCCCGTGATCTCTCAGCACCAGCAGGGTCAGCGTCCCTTCCGACTGCTCAATCAAACGCCGGGTATCGCTCAGTGACAGGTTCTGGCTGGACACCCCATTGATCTAAAAGGGACCAGGAATGGAAGAGAGGACGTGAGTAAATGAGAGATGGGAGACAGTAGAAACAGCTTGGTGGGGGGACTAGAAACAGATAATTCCCCCAGGGGTTGCTAAAAACTGACACCCCCTAAGGAAAATGTTAGAAGTGGATTCCTGCTGTGAGTGGAGACCACAAAAGAACCGACCACAGAATTCTAGAAACAGAAAATGTTCTAAGAGGGGTTGGAGACGCTGGGGAAAATGAGACACAGGTTGAGTCTCCTCTCTGACCAAAAGTGGAAATTTCTCGGAATACTAGGAACAGATGTGAGGGTGATTATAAACAGCTCTAATTGGAGGAGAGGGAGTGTCAGATACTTAAAGATACTAGAGGGCTGGGTGCGGTGGCTCACGCCTGTAATCCCAGCACTTTGGGAGGCCGAGGAGGGTGGATCACGAGGTCAAGAGATCGAGACCATCCTGGTCAACATGGTGAAACCCCGTCTCTACTAAAAATACAAAAAAATATCAAGCCTGTAATCCCAGCACTTTGAGAGGCCGAGGCGGGTGGATCACGAGGTCAAGAGATCGAGACCATCCTGGTCAACATGGTGAAAGCCCGTCTCTACTAAAAATACAAAAAAAATAGCTGGGCAAGGTGGCGCGTGCCTGTAATCCCAGCTACTCAGGAGGCTGAGGCAGGAGAATGGCCTGAACCCAGGAGGCGGAGGTTGCGGTGAGCCGAGATCGCGCCATTGCACTCCAGCCTGGGTAACAAGAGCAAAACTCTGTCTCAAAAAAAAAAAAAAAAGATACTAGAAATACACAATCTCCGGTAGATATTAGATACAGACATCTAGGGCCAGGCTCAGTGGCTCACACCTGTAATCCCAGCACTTTGGGAGGCTGAGCCGGGTGGATCACCTGAGGTCAGGAGTTCAAGACCAGCCTGACCAAGATGGAAGAAACCCCGTCTCTACTAAAAATACAAAATTAGCTGGGTGTCATTGCAGTCTCCCCAATCCCAGCTACTCGGGAGGATGAGGCAGGAGAATCACTTGAACCTGGGAGGTGGAGATTGCAGTGAGCCAAGATCGCGCCACTGCACTCCAGCCTGGGCGACAGAGCGACACTCCATATCAAACAAACGAAAAACCAAGTCATCTAGAGGTAGATTCGAACATACAGTTCCTAGAAAGCATTTAACGTCATCTGCAGTGGCACCAAGAATCCACTTCTGACCCTTTCCCTTGGGAGGGCTTTTTTCCCGGTAACCCTGGGGATTGTCAGTTTCTTCTAGTTTGTTTGTTTTGTTGTTGTTATTTTCTTTTGCTTTGTCGTATTTTGTTTTTTAATAGATACGGGCATCTCGCTGTGTTGCCCAGGTTGGTCTCAAACTTCTGGCCTCAAGCAATCAGCCTCCTAAAGTGCTGGGATTACAGGCATAAGCCGCCACGCCCTGCCTTTTTTTTAATTATTTTTATTTTTTGACACGGGGTCTCGCTCTGTCCCGCAGGCTGCAGTACAGTGGCACCATCACAGCTCAAGCTCACTGCAGCCTTAACTTCCTAGGCTCAGGTGTTCCTCCCACCTCAGCCTCCATGGTGCGTGGCACCATACCCAGCTAATTTTCTTTTTTGTAGAGAGAATCACTTGAACCCAGGAAGCAGAGGTTACATTGAGCCAAGATTGCGCCACTGCACTCCAGCTGGGCGACAGAGGGAGACTCTGTCTCAAAAAAAAAAAAAGAAAAAAAACTTTTTGGAGACACTAGAAGTCATCAGCTGAAAGCAGTTTGGAAATCAAACGCTGGAGGTCACCAGAAACACTTTTGGGGGAAGAATCCAGAAAGAAACCAGCCTTGAGGGCAGGGCAGCTCCCCTAAACCTGGTGACTGGGTCATTAGCATCCAGCCACCTGGGGTGGGTCCAGCAGTCAACTGCCCACATGAGTCTCATGCACATCAAAGCTTGAGGGGACTAGAAACAGATGGAGACCAACATCTGGAGAGAAAGGGGGTTTTATACCCAGCCGTCCGCAACCTTTGAGATACAAGCACCAACGCCGAAGGGAACGGGTTTGGGGCCCAGCTCCGCTGACCTTGCTGTGTGACTCCTTGGCACTGTCCGCCCCCACCCCGCGCCCACCCAGCCTCAGTCTCCCTGCCCGCAGGACGAGAAGCCTGGCCTCACCTGTAGAATGAGGTCTCCTTCCTGCAGCCCTCGGTTCCGCGCAGCCAGGCCCGTGTCTGTAATGTGCTTGATGAAAATCTGACTGCCCAGCTTCACGCCAAACTCTGTAAGGGGGGAGGAGGGAAACTGAGGCAGGACTCTGGGAACGTTCTCCTGCTGTAAGGACAGAGTCTGGTTGCCAGCCCTCCCTTCCTAACACCTTGATGGCATCATAATGTGAACGGTGATGTCGCCTGTGGGACCTGAGATCGGACAGAGTTATTTTTTTCGAGGAGTCTCATGCCTATGGCATGGGCTGGAGTACAATGGCTCGATCTCGGCTCACTGCAACCCCCACCTCTCAGGTTCAAGCCATTCTCCTGCCTCAGCCTCCAGAGTCGCTGAGATTATAGGCTCCCTCCACCACCCCTAATTTTTGTATTTTTAGTAGACACAGGGTTTCACCATGTTGGCCAGGCTAGTCTCGAACTCCTGACCTCTGGTGATCTGCCTGCCTTGACTCCCCAAAGTGCCGAGATTACAGGTGTGAGCCACCGTGCCTGGCCCCAGTTGTATTTTATCATCAAGGGTCACGGCCGGGCGCGGTGGCTCACGCCTGTAATCCCAGCACTTTGGGAGGCCAAGGCAGGCAGATCATGAGGTCAAGAGATCAAGACCATCCTGGCCAACATGGTGAAACCCCGTCTCTACTAAAAATACAAAAATTAGCTGGGCATAGTGGTGTGAGCCTGTAGTCCCAGCTACTCGGGAGGCTGAGGCAGGAGAATTGCCTGAACCTGGAAGGCGGAGGTTGCAGTGAGCCGAGATCGCGTCACTGCACTCCAGCCTGGCACCTGGCGACAGAGCGAGACTCTGTCTCAAAAAAAAAAAAAGTCACATCCCAGGTGGCCTGGTGGTTCACACTTGTAATCCCAGCACTGGGAGCTTGAACCCAGGAGGCAGAGGTTGTAGTGGGCCGAGATCACACCACTGCCTCCAGCCCGGGCGACAGAGACTTCATCTAAAACAATAATAATAATACGACTGGGAGAATGGTAGCGGGAGTGAGGAAGGAGTGTCCCAGGGCCATCTGTCATATCATGACAAGAATTCTGAAGTCAGAAAGCTGCCTCAGCCTGGCGCGGTGGCTCACGCCTGTAATCCCAGCCCTTTGGAAGGCCTAGGCAGATGGATCACCTGAGGTCAGGAGTTTGAGACCGGCCTGGCCAACATGGTGAAACCTCATCTCGACTAAAAATACAAAAACTAGCTGGGCACTGTGGCATGCACCTGTAATCCCAGCTACTGGGGAGGCTGAAGCTGGGGAGGCTGAAGCAGGGGAATCGCTTGAACCCAGGAGGCGAAGGTTGCAATGAGCTGAGATTGCGCCACTGCACTCCAGCCTGGGTGACAGAGGAAGACTCCATCTCAAAAAAAAATAATAATAGCCGGGCGCGGTGGCTCACGCTATAATCCCAGCACTTTGGGAGGCCGAAGCGGGTGGATCACGAGGTCAAGAGATCGAGACCATCCTGGTCAACACGGTGAAACCCCGCCTCTACTAAAAATACAAAAAATTAGCTGGGCATGGTGGCGCGTGCCTGTAATCCCAGCTACTCAGGAGGCTGAGGCAGGAGAATTGCCTGAACCCAGGAGGCAGAGGTTGCGGTGAGCCGAGATCGCGCCATTGCACTCCAGCCTGGGTAACAAGAGCGAAACTCCGTCTCAAAAAAATAATAATAATAATAAAAGCCAGCTGCCTAGAAAGGGTCGAAGTCACATGCCTGTTGCTGATGAGATGATGGGAATTCTGATATCAGGACTCTGTCGTGTTGTGATGTTTGAATTTACTGTGGCAGCTAGGACAAACTGTCACCAAGTCTGTGGCGTTAATATAATGTACATGTGTCATGTCGCAGTTTCGCGGTGGGAGCTCCTGGAAGCTCCAGGCAGGAATCCAGCTCCTGCTTTTCCCAGCGTCTAGGGGCGCCTGCATTCCTTGGCTAGGGGGCCCTTCCTCCTGCTTCACAGCCACAGCGCAGCCTCTTCTAGTCTCTCTCTGATTTTCACCCTCCCGCCTCCTCTTTTTTTATTTTATTTATTTATTTATTTTTTTTTTAGAGACGGGGTTTCACCATGTTGGCCAGGCTGGTCTCGAACTCCTGACCTCAGGTGATCCGCCCGCCTCGGCCTCCCAAAGTACTGGAATTACAGGCATGAGCCACTGAGCCTGGCCCGCCTCCTCTTTTTTTTTGAGACAGAGTCTCCCTCTGTCGCCCAGGCTGGTGTGCAGTGGTGCGATCTCGGCTCACTGCAACCTCCGCCTCCCAGGCTCAAGCGATTCTCCTGCCTCAGCCTCCTGAGTAGGTGGGACTACGGACACCTGCCACCACACCTGGCTAATTTTTGTATTTTTAGTAAAGACACAGTTTCACCATCTTGGCCAGGCTGGTCTGGAACTTCTGACCTCAAGTGATCTGCCTGCACCTTGGCCTCCCAAGATGCGGGGATCACAGGCACGAGCCACCACACTAGGCCCGGCCTCCTCTTATGAGGACGCTGTGGTGGCACTGACCCCCCCAGATCATCCAGGACCCCCTCCCAGCTCAGGGTCCTTCACTCCATCCCACCTGCTGAGTCCCGCTTGCTAAGTGAGGTGGTCTAAGCAGCAGGTCCCGGGGACGAAGGCAGAGACATCGAGCCCCTCCCACCCGGCCACGGTGCTCCGTGCCCAGTGCTGACGGTGGCCCGACCTCCCCGCTCACCCTCGCTGTCCCTCCTCTTCACCAGCACCGACTTCACGGGCTTCATCTGTACGTCCTGCCGCGGCAGCCGCTTAAAGCCGGACACCAAGGCCAGCCCGTTGGCCTCAGAGCCACCACCCGGGCTCCTACGCCTGTGGCTGCCGGCCTGGCCCCGGCGACCAGGCCTCGGCCGGCGGGAGCGCCCATCCCACGATCGGCCGGAGCCACTGGATGAGTCGCCGTCATAGCCCCGGCCCTGGTCCACGTCCTCCAGCCGCCGGGGCCCATCGTCCTCGTCCGAGTCCTGGTGCTGTTGACCGGAGGGGCTGGCCTTGGTGGCGGGCAGCTGGATCCTCCGGGGACGTTTCACTGTCTGTTAGAGGAGGGGACAGGAGGGGGTCAGCTGCAGACAGGGGCTGGGGGAGGCTCTCTGCTCAGCCCCTGGGTGGTCCTGGGGGACACCAGCCCCTCTCTGGGCCTCAGTGTCCAAACTGCAAGATAAGAAGGCGACTGCTTGCTCTCTGAAGCTTCCAACCCCCACGAGGCAGGACGAGGCTGGGGTCAGACGCCGCCCATGCCAGGGCCTGCCCACTCACAATGTTGGCCATCTTGGTGCAGGTCTTGAGGATCTGAATGGCAACCGTGGAGGTGACATTCTCCACGGAGACCCCGTTTACCATGACGATGTGGTCGCCTGTCCTGAGAGAGGAGGGAGGGTCTTACGGAGGAGGCTTTGCAGAGAAGACCGTTGTACCAAGCCCTCCTGGGGAGGGGGTGTCCCTGGCACCTCCAGGTCTACAAAGCCTGGTTCTAATTTATTGGTGTCCCTAGGTTCACAAAGACATTCATCCTTCTGGGTGTTCGTTTTCTCATCTGTAAAATGGGCCAAGTGTAGAACTTACTTTAATCATAGAAATGTAGGAAGCTACTTTTTTTTTTTTTTGAGACAGGGTCTTGCTCTGTCACCCAGGCTGGAGTGCAATGGCACGATCTCAACTCACTGCAACCTCCACCTCCTGGTTTCAAGTGATCCTCCTGCCTTAGCCTCCCTAATAGCTAGGACTACAGGGCCCTGGTGGTCCCTAATTCTGGGCTGGGCCAAGCCATATCACCTGTCAGCCACTCGGGGCCCAGAACCATTTAATCAACATAATTCCAAGAAGCTTCAAACCCTCAAAGACTCAGGACACTGGGTCTCCTTTTCTCCTACAAAAAAAAAAAAAAAAAAAGGTTTCCAGGACTTTATGTCCCAAAAAAGGCCCTGGGGCCACTATGACCCTAAGATCTTCTGTGACGGACCAGGAAGTGCCCTAGGGAAGTGAGGGCCAAGTCTCCCATGTTGTCCTACTGCCAGCTCCAAGCCCTGTGTTGACAGAGCGGGAAGGCACCAGGCACTTCAAGTCCCCTCGATTTGGCTCACCATGGTTTCTCCTTTCTTTTTTTCTTTTTTTTTTTTGAGACAGATTCTCACTCTGTCACCCAGGCTGCAGTGCAGTGGTGCGATCTCAGCTCACTGCAACCTCTGCCTCCCAGGTTCAAGTGATTCTCCTGCCTCAGCCTCCTGAGTAGCTGGGATTACAGGCATGCGCCACCACACCTGGCTACTTTTTGTAATTTTGGTAGAGATGGGGTTTCTCCATGTTGGCCAGGCTGGTTTCAAACTCCTGACCTCAGGTGATCTGCCCACCTCGGCCTCCCAAAGTGCTGGGATTACAGGCATGAGCCACTGTGCCCGGCCTGATTTCTCCTCTGAACAGGCCCTCCCGCTGCCAGAACCCGGCTGCTGGATACTCACTGCAGCCTGCCCTCCGCCGGCCCTCCGGGTACCACGTCAGACACAACCACTGATCCACCAGGCCGGTCTCGGCCTCCAGAGATGGCAATCCCAAAGCCCCGGCGGGGGTCCTGAGAGAGGACAAGGGGAAGGAAGAGCTGCTATTTCCCCCAGGATAGGGGGCTCCCCTCTGTTGAGCTGGGCCTAAGCCAACATGCCCCCCGGCACCCAGGCAGGGCAGGGCGGCCTCACCTTGGACAACGTGGCCGTGTGCTGCTCCCAGATGGTCATCTCCTCCATGTCAGCTACCTGGAGGGGAATGGGGAAGGCGGGCGTCAGGCCACACAGGTCCATCCGAGCACGGGGGGAGCCCCAGTCCCCAGCCCAGGGAGTCCAGCTCGGCCAGGCCTGTGGTTGGAGGCTGTAGACAAGTTACTACCTCTCTCAGGCCTCAGGGTTTTTTGCTTGTTTTTCATTTTGTTTTTTGAGACGGAGTCTGGCTCTGTCTTGCAGGCTGGAGTGCAGTGGCACGATCTCGGCTCACTGCAAAATCCAGGTTCAAGCGATTCTCCTGCCTCAGCCTCCCAAGTAGCTGGGATTACAGGCATGCACCACCAAGTCCAGCTAATTTTGAATTTTTAGTAGACACAGGATTTCACCATGCTGACCAGGCTGGTCTCGAACTCCTGACCTCAGGTGATCCACCCGCCTCAGCCTCCCAAAGTGCTGGGATTACAGGCGTGAGCCACTGCGCCCGGCCTCACTCTTGCTGTTAACCATCAGGCCACAGTGGCTTTCTGATGATTTATTCTTTTTCTTCTGAGCTTATTTTTCAAAATAGTGTCTTTTTTTTTTTTTTAACCTGCTTTGATCTTATACTTTGTGTCATTAAATTGGCCCAGGGCTGGGCCCGGTGGCTCACACCTGTAATCCCAGCACTTTGGGAGGCCGAGGAGGGTGGATCTCGATGTCAGGAGTTCAAGACTAGCCTGGCCAACATGGTGACACCCCGTCTCTACTAAAAATACAAAAAATTAGCTGAGCATGGTGCACGTCTGTAATCCCAGCTACTCAGGAGGCTGAGGCAGGAGAATTGCCTGAACCCAGGAGGTGGAGGTTGCGGTGAGCCGAAATCGCGCCATTGCACTCCAGCCTGGGTAACAAGAGCGAAACTCCATCTCAAAAAAAAAAAAAATACAAAAACTAGCTGAGCGGGGCCTGGCGCGGGGGCTCACACCTGTAATCCCAGCACTTTGGGAGGCGGAGGTGGGTGGATCGCGAGGTCAAGAGATCAAGACCATTCTGGCCAACATGGTGAAACCCCATCTCTACTAAAAATACAAAAATTAGCTGGGCGTGGTGGTGCTTGCCTGTAGTTTCAGTACTCGGGAGGCTGAAGCAGGAGAATTGTTTGAACCGGGGAGGCGGAGGTTGCGGTGAGCTGAGATCGTGCCATTGCACTGCAGCTTGGGCAATAGAGCAAGACTCTATCTCTGTCTATGTATATAAATTAGCCGGGCATGGTGGCATGCACCTGTGGTCCCAGCTCCTGCGGAGGCTGAGGCGGGAGGATCGCTTGAGTCCAGGAGGTGGAGGCTGCAGTGAATTGTGATCATGCCACTGCACTCCAGCCTGGGCGATGGAGCAAGATCCTGTCTCAAAACATTTTAAAAATGGCCCGAAGGAATTTGTATTTCCTGACGTTAAGAGGCAGTCCCCAGGGAACCAGGGCCCCGAGACGGGGAGAGAATTGAGGGAGTGCAGGTGGTCCAGGCTTGTCCCGGCTTGTGCGGGTTCGTCTCCGTGGAAACCGGAAGCTTTGTGTAGACGCTCCTGGCTCCTCAGTGCCTGAGAGATTAGCCGAACCCCACAGTCCGCCTCATCTCAGTTCACCTCCAAACCTTTCCCTCGTCTGTCCTCCGGATCTGGGACATGTTTCACGGGATTCCTGCCTGCCTGGCCCCTGTCACTGAGATCTAGGCTCAAATGCCACCTCCTCAGGAAGTCCTCCCTGACCACCCAGCTAACCAATCTTCTCTGGTCCCCTATCACTCCTGCCGATTTTATCATTATTATAATTTTTCTTTTTTTGAGACAGAGTCTTGCTCTGTCGCCCAGGCTGGAGTGCAGTGGCATGATCTGGGCCCACTGCAACCTCCGCCTCCCGGGTTCAAGGGATTCTCCTGCCTCAGCCTCCCGAGTAGCAGGGATTACAGGCGTGTGCCACCACGCCCAGCTAATTTTTTTGTACTTTTAGTAGACACAGGGTTTCACCGTGTTGGCCAGGCTGGTCTGGAACTCCTGACCTCGTGATCCGCCCACCTCGGTCTCCCAAGTGCTGGGATTACAGGCGTGAGCCACCGCGCCGGGCATTGTTCTATTATTTTTTATTCCAGGCGTCTAAAACCATCTTTATTGTCTGTAACCATCAGTTGGTAAGGTTGGTAAGTTTCTGGTCTTTCCTCTTAGGCTGTGAAAGGAGGCGTGTCTCTCTCTCTAGCTACTTAAGGCCCAGGTGATCAGCCATAAGCCTCCTTTCCAGGCCTTGAGTGCTGGTGCTCGACTCCCTGGCAAACTCCTATTCATCCTTCACAGCCCCAGTCTCCTCCTCCATACGCATATCTCACATCCTTCGCTCTGGCCCAACTGTGATGATTGCGCTGTGGGATGTCAGACTGCATTTGTCCACCCTACGCCTTCCCCCTCAGTCTGGAGGGCTCCCGATGAGCAGGGATGGGCCCCCGGGACCCCATAGGACCAGGCTCCCTTAAGGAAGAGGTTTCAGAATAAGTGAATGGTGGAATAAAATACAGTCTGGCCAGCGACTCAGCAGGTGTGTGCTGAGTTCCCAGCCCTGCCCCTGTGCAGGTGAGCTCTGACAGGGCGGGGCTTGAGTCTGTCCCCGGCCTCCGCCCAGCGCTGGACACAAACACCAAGCAAGGGATCCGCCCAGAGGGCAAGGGCTGGGACTAAGTCACACCACCCCCAGCCCCGGGGCAAGGGGCTCCCAGGCGGCCGTCCCCTCTCCCCCTCCCCACCCCACCTCCAGGAACAATGGCAGAGGGGGAGGTTTCAGCGAACAAATACACCAGTTGGGGCAGGGATTCTGGGAGCTCTGCCTAGAGGCCAGGAAGAAGTCAGCGGGAACCAGGAGTGCTGGGTCCTGGAGCTTTGGGTGGAGTGGCGGGTCTCACCACACGCCTCTGCAGCCTCAGTCTACCCTGGCTGGTGGGTGTGAAGGAGCCGGTCCAGGCTCCATGCCTGGATGGTGAAATCCCTCCAGAAACAAGGGTCACCCACCCCAATGGCACACCCCAGCCACCTCCACCTGGTAATGCCTGTTAACGGCTCTGTACACAGTAGGCACCCAATAAATGCTGGTGCTCCCTCCTGCAGCTTTGCAAGAGGTGAGTGTTCACCAAAGCCACCCAGCCCACAAATGAAGCCCCTGGCCACCGTGCCGCTGTGGGCGCCCAAGCTTAGCTGGCTGCACACCCCGGGCAACGGGGCATGAACTTCTTTTGTGCCCACCTACGATGCCCCAATCTCTGAAAACACAGTTTTCTCTCTGTTTAAAGTGCTGATCACCCATCTTTCGGATGAGGGAAGAAAAGGGCTTCACTCGCTGGCCCCACGTTACACATAGCAAGTGGACAGAAAATCCGGGATTTGAACCCAGCTCTGCAGGATTAAAGGAGGCGGGTCCTGGGGCAGAGGAGGCTCCGGGAGAGATGGTCTTTGGAGGTAGGGATGGGGGCCCTGGACGCATCTCCAGCTAGCCACCGCATCCCGCTGGGATTCAGTTTCCCTGCCTGTTATGTAGGTAAAAGGTGTTCTGGGGTCCTGGGTTCGACTCCCAAACCCTGCTTCCCCCTACCCCAGAGCGATCCCCTCCCCCTGCCGCCCTTGGAGGGTTACTCGCCTGGAATCTCACCGCCATGGTCCACCCCGGAGCTCTCCAACCCCCCTACCCGAGGGGGGCCTGGAAACAGTCAATCGGCCCCCACCCCGGGCTGGGGGAGGAGGCTGGGAGGGTCACGGCGGGCCAAGGGCTCGGTTGTCGCCCTCCTCCCGCCAGCTCCGCAGCTCCCGGCTGCACCTGCCCCTCTTCCTCCTCCAGGTCCCAGGCCGGCCCCGCCCCTGCCCGGACACGCCCCCGGGACACCGCGGGTTTTCTCTCCCTCCCCCTCCCATCGCAGGAGCCAAGCCCTGGGGCGGAATCGCCAGGCCGGGTTGTCCACGCAGCCGAGCGGGGGCCGGCGGCCGCGGCTGGAGCCCGACCCGACAAGGCTGCTAGCAAGACCCGGCAGGGGTCAGCCCCGCACTCGGAATGGAGTCTGCTATTTGGAAGCTCTTTCCGTCCGCGAAATGGGCATATTTTGAGGTGCGTCTGGGAGGCCTCTTGGATCAGAAGTTTGTCGAGGGCCAGAGACCTCCGCAGCATAGGGTTGGTCCCTGGGTCACCTTATCTGCTGGAGGTTTGTCCGGTTCCACAGAGGGGAAACTGAGGCCCCAGAGGCCAGGGGCGTGGACTTTCTGAAGGCACAACAGCGGCTGCATGCCTTTTTCCTGCGGTCCTGGCCTCTGGGCTCTGTCTTCACACCCAGGACCCAGGAAAGAAAGAGGCAGGGCGGCGTCAGGCGCGGTGGCTCACGCCTGTAATCCCAGCACTTGGGGAGGCTGAGGCGGGCGGATCACCTGAGGTCAGGAGTTCGAGACCAGCCTGACCAACATGGTGAAACCCCCGTCTCTACTAAAAATACAAAAATTAGCCAAGTGTGGTGGTGCGTGCCTATAATCCCAGCTACTCGGGAGGCTGAGGCAGGAGAATCGCTTGAACCTGGAGGCGGAGGTTGCGGTGAGCCGAGATCGCACACTGCACTCCAGTCTGGGCAACAGAGCAAGACCCTATCTCAAAAAAAAAAAAAAAAAAAGAAAAGAAAAGAAAAAAGAAAAGAAAAGGAAAGAAAGAGAAAGAAAGAAAGACAAAAAAAAGACAGAGGCAGGGCGGGAGGAAATTCTCTGGGCTCTGGGAGTAAAGGTCAGGTTTCCTTCTCCTCCCCTCTAGGGGCCTGGGATTCTGGGATTCCTAAGGTTAGACCTAGAAAGGACTGGACCAGCGTAGGAAACCTGCCAGTCACCTGGGCGGGCGGGGCCGGTCGTGGCTGCACCCACACATTCCTTACTATAAAAAAAATACAACCTGAGCCCCAGTGAGCCTGGGCCCCACCCCAAGGTTAAAGGGGCAAACCTACCCATAAACACCCGTTTCCAGCCTTCTCCAGTCAGGGCTGGGCAAGGAGAGGAGTCCCAGATTGTGGCCAGAGGTGAAGGCATGGAAGAAACTCTAGGGGCTAAAAGAAAGGCTTCCTGGAGGAGGGGGCATCACAGCTGGGGTTTTGAAGTTTGGTTAAGAGTTTGCTCAGTGAACAAGACTAACGGTATCAAAGTCTTAGAGGGCCCCCGAAGATGACGTCTCACCTCCTGCACTGCAGTTCTACCCAAAGCACTAGTCCAGAGACCAGGTCAGCTACAGTCAGCCCCGCAAGGGTCCCAAAGGCCCTGGTAGGGACCCGCTTGAAACTTCAGAGCTGAGAGGGTTCTAATACCGGTTCTCACCTATTTGCTGTATGACCTCAGGCAACTTACTTTCCGCTCTCTGTTCCTCAGTTTCCACATCTGTAATTGGGGAAAATAGTAGCCCCTACATCACAGGGGTGTCAAGAGGATTAAAAGGGGCTTAGAGGCCAGGCACAGTGGCTCACGCCTGTAATTCCAGCACTTGGAAGGGCCAGGTGGGAGGATCACTTGAGGCCAGCAGTTCAAGACCAGCCTGGGCAACATAGTGAGATCCAATCTCTATTTAAAAAAAAATAGAAGGCCGGGCGCGGTGGCTCACGCCTATAATCCCAGCACTTTGGGAGGCCGAGGCGGGTGGATCACGAGGTCAAGAGATCGAGACCATCCTGGTCAACATGGTGAAACTCCGTCTCTACTAAAAATACAAAAATTAGCTGGGCATGGTGGCGCGTGCCTGTAATCCCAGCTACTTAGGAGGCTGAGGTAGGAGAATTGCCTGAACCCAGGAGGCGGAGGTTGCAGTGAGCCGAGATCGCGCCATTGCACTCCAGCCTGGGTAACAAGAGCGAAACTCCGTCTCAAAAATAAATAAATAAATAAATAAATAAAATAAAATAAAATAAATAAAAGGGGCCTAGAATAGAACGTAAATGTGATGTGTCGTCTCATCCTAGCAGCATGTCCTTCTGCAAACCACTCTGTACCTCAGTTTCCCCATCTGTAAATGGGAATAATAATAGTGTCTGCCTCAAAGCATTAAATAAGTAAATGTGCACAATATTCTTAGAAAGATCTCACTATGTGTTGGCTATTATACTTATCAGGGAATTCCACACACATATTTTATTTTATCTTTGAGACAGCGTCTCACTGTTGCCCAGGTTGGAGTGCAGTGACACAATCTCTGCTCACGGCGATCTCTGCCTTCCCGGGGTCAGGCGATTCTCCTGCCTTAGCCTCCCAAGTAGCTGGGATTCTAGGCGCTCGCCACCACGCCCAGCTCACTTTTCTATTTTCAGTAGAGATGGGGTTTCACCATGTGGTCCAGGCTGGTCTAGAACTCCTGGCCTCAAGTGATCCGCCCACCTCGGCCTCCCAAAGTGTTAGGATTACGGGCATGAGCCACCGCCCCAGCCACACACACATATTTTATAGGTGAAGGTTCAGAAAGGGCCCCAGGCGCACTGAAGGCTGCAGTGAAGGATTCCTGGCCCCCAAACTCCTTCCAGGCCCCCATGCTGAGCCAATGTAGAATCACCATTAATGAAAACTAAGGCTTGCTGAACCCCTGCTGTGTACCTACAGGCAGCTCCGCCCTTCCCTGTGTGACATCCGGTCCCCAGCAGGTGGCGCCAAAATGATTTAAGGTGAACAAGGTCCGGCGGTTTTTTTTTTTTTCTAAACGGGGTTTCACCACGTGGGTCAGGCTGGTCTTGAACTCCCGACCTCAGGTGATCCGCCCGTCTTGGTCTCCAAAGTGCTTGGATTACAGGCGTGAGCCACCACGCCCGGCCAGTCCAGCGGTTTTTAAATAGCTGTGTATTTGTTTTAGTGAGTCATGGGGAAAAAAAGCATAATTCCCTACTGGCCTGCACAAGTCAGGGTTCGTGGCTGCCATGAGGGAGGTGGAGGCTTCAGTGAGACCTGATCACACCACCGCACTCTCATTCCGGGGCCGCTAGTGCGACCCCCATCTCCACACCCACAACAAATTTTAAAAATATCTTAGGCCGGGTGCGGTGGCTCATGCCTGTAATCCCAGCACTTTTAGAGGCCAAAGTAGGTGGATCTTGAGTCAGGAGTTCAAGACCAGTCTGGCCAACATGATGAAACCCAGCTCTACAAAAATACGAAAAACTAGCCAGGCGTGGTGGCAGGCGCCGGTAATCACAGCTACTCAGGAGACTGGGACATTGGGAGGCAGAGGTTGCAGTGAGCCAATATCACACCATTGCACTCCAGCCTGGGCGACAGAGCGAGACTCTGTTTCAACATATATATATTAGCTATGGCAGGGTGCTGTGATTCACGCCTGTAATCCCAGCACTTTGGGAGGCCGAGGCGGCCAGATCACTTGAGGTCAGGAGTTCAAGACCAGCCTGGCCAACATGGTAAAACCCCATCTCTACTAAAAATATAAAAGTTAGCTGGGCGCGGTGGCACACGCCTGTAATCCCAGGTACTTGGAAGGCCGAGGCAGGAGAATTGCTTGAACCCGGGAGGCAGAGGTTGCAGTGAGCCGAGATCGTGTATATATGAGCTGGGTGTGGGGCAGGCACCTGGAGTCCCACTGACTCAGGAGGCTGAAGTGGGAGGATCACTTGAGCCCAGGCGGTGGAGGTCACAGTGAGCCATGATGCCCCTGCATTCCAGCCTGGGTGACAGAGCTAGACTGTCTCAAAAATAAATAAAACAGCTGGGCGCGGTGGCTCACGCCTGTAATCCCAGCACTTTGGGAGGCTGAGATGGGCGGGTCACTTGAAGTCAATAGTTCAAGACCAGCCTGGCCAACAGGGCGAAACCCCATCTCTACTAAATATAGAAAAATTAGCCAGGCGTGGTGTCGTGCACCAGTAATCCCAGCTACTCGGGAGGCTGAGGCAGGAGAATCACTTGAACCCGGAAGGCAGAGGTTGCAGTGAGCCGAGATCGCACTGCTGCACTCCAGCCCGGGCGACAGAGCAAGACTCGGTCTCAAAAATAAAACAAAACGAAACCAAAAACAAACAAAAAATTGGAAGGTGCTGCTGGCAGGGAGTGGGCGGAGGCCAGGGACCTGCTCCGCACCCTGCCTTGCCCAGGACGGCCCACCCCAAGGAAGGATCCGGCCCCAGATGTCAATGGCCAGGGCAGAGAAATCACACTGTCACCCCTTTAAGAGAGCAAGCAGGCTAACCACCCCAGGACACATCCAGCCACCCACCGCCTGCTCCCATATCCGTGCCACGCTCAAGAACACTCAGTGGCTCCCTAGTACCATTCTCCGAACCTGAGTTCAAATCCCAGGCTTTGGAGATGGGCATAGCCCTGAGCGTCTTATTCCCACCGCCCCTGACCTTCAGCTCACCATCGTGAATTAAAAACCTGCTTTTCTGCTATTACCTCAGGAAGTCAAAATAATAGTGGTACAAAGAAAAGAAAAAAAGAGAAAATCTGCTTTTCAGCAATCTACTTCATGTATGCCTTCGTATGGGAGAGCAGGGGCTGGGCTGAGGTCCTCCGGGGACTCAGGGCCACCAGGAGCTGGGGAGCCTTGCGGGGGTTACTCTGGGGCTTGGTCTCTCTGGTTTGGGTTGCTTGGCTGGGCCGGAGGAGGCTGAGATTGTATCTGTAGCCAAACAGGTCTGACCAGAACCCAAGGATGCCTTGAGGCAGTTCTGCAGGCCCCTGGGTTCTGGCTCATTCTTTTAGTATTTATTGGGCACCTACTGCATACACGGTGATGGGGCTGGAGGAGGACTGATTGACAGACTCAGTGGAAGCCCGAAGTCTTTATGGGAAACAGAGGATCATTGAATAATCGCATACGGAACTAAGAAGTACAGTCTAGGCTCTGAGAGCTTCCCGCAGTCCCATCTACTCAGCAGGATCGTTCGGCCCAGGAGGTCGAGGCTGCAGTGAGCTATGATTGCGCCACTGCACTCCAGAGAGGGAGGGAGCAATGCAGGGAGGCTTCTCCCAGGCTGAGAGCTCAGGGAGGGCTTCCCTGGGGAGGTGGCGCTGGAGAGGAGGACTGAGCTTTAAGACAAGTGACCAGCCAGGTGCAGTGGCTCATGCCTGTAATCCCAGCACTTCGGGAGGCCGAGGCGGGCGGATCACCAGGTCAGGAGTTTGAGACCAGCCTGACCAACATGGTGAAACCCCATCTCTACTACAAGCACAAAAATTAGCCAGACCTGTAGTCCCAGCTACTTGGGAGGCTGAGGCAGGAGAATCGCTTGAACCCGGGAGGCAGAGGTTGCAGTGAGCCGAGATAGCGCCACTGCACTCCATCCTGGGTGACAGAGCGAGACTCCATCTCAAAAAAAAAAAAATAAATAAAAGCCAAGTGGCCAGCCAGGTGCAGTGGCTAATGCCTGTAATCCCAGCACTTGAGGAGGCTGAGACAGGAGGATCACTTGGACCCAAGGATTCAAGACCAGCCTGGGCAATGTAGCAAGACCCCATCTCTTTAAAAACAAAATGGCCGGGCGCGGTGGCTCAAGCCTGTAATCCCAGCACTTTGGGAGGCCGAGGCGGGTGGATCACGAGGTCAAGAGATCGAGACCATCCTGGTCAACATGGTGAAACCCCGTCTCTACTAATACAAAAAATTAGCTGGGCACGGTGGCGCGTGCCTGTAATCCTAGCTACTCAGGAGGCTGAGGCAGGAGAATTGCCTGAACCCAGGAGGCGGAGATTGCGGTGAGCCGAGATCGCGCCATTGCGCTCCAGCCTGGGTATCAAGAGCGAAACTCCGTCTCAAAAAAAAAAAAAAAAAAAAAAAAAAAAAAAAAAAAACAAACAAAATTAAAAATTAGCTGGGCATCAGCTACTCAGGAGGCTGAGGCAGGAGAATCGCTTGAACCCAGGAGGCGGAGATTACAGTGAGCCGAGATCATGCTACTGCACTCCAGCCTGGGCAACAGAGCAAGACTCCGTCTCAAAAAAATAAATAAATTAGCGGGCCAGGCACGGTGGCTCACGCCTGTAATCTCAGCACTTTGGGAGGCCGAGGCGGGTGGATCACGAGGTCAAGAGATCGAGACCATCCTGGTCAACATGATGAAACCCCGTCTCTACTAAAAAAAAAAATACAAAAAATTAGCTTGGCATGGTGGCACGTGCCTGTAATCCCAGTTACTCAGGAGGCTGAGGCAGAATTGCCTGAACCCAGGAGGCGAAGGTTGCGGTGAGCCGAGATCGCGCCATTGCACTCCAGCCTGGGTAACAAGAGCGAAACTCCGTCTCAAAAAAATAAATAAATAAATAAATAAATAAATAAGCTTTTTATGTATGCACCTGTATGCACGGGTATACAGGTGGCCCATGCCTATAGTCTCAGGTACTCAGGAGGCTGAGGTGGGAGGATCGCTTGAGCCCGGGAGTTTGAGGCTACAGTGAGCTGTGATTGCACCACTGCAGGCAAAAAAAAAAAAAAAAAAAAAGAGTGTGGGGAGTGAACTAGGTGAGGGGAATCCAGGCAAGGGGTAGTTAGACCTGCAGGAAGTCAGCACGGAGCCGTGCAGAGGTCTGGGGGATGGCGTTCCGGGCAGAGGGCACGCCCTGGGGCAGGCCCATGCCTGGCGCATTGGAGAAACAGTAAGAGTGAAGAGACCCGTGTGGCTGGGGCAGAGTGAGGGAGAGAGAGGAAGAAGGGAAGGGCAGGGAGGTGAGATGATGGGGCAGGTCAAGCAGGGCCTTGCGGGTTACAGGGAGGACTTGGGCTTTGACCACTGAGGGCTGTGGGCAGGGGAGAGAGGGGCCCTGACGATGGTGCTCACAGGTGCCCTCTGGTGGCTGCTACAGGGAGGACAGACGGTGGGGGGCAAGGATGGGAGCCGGGACCAGGACAGAGGGAGCTGAACCCGCCCAGGTAGGCGAGACTGGAGCCGGACCAGGTGGAGATGGCGGTGGGCGAACCGCGGGGAGATTCTGAAAACACCTATACGCGGAGCCTCTCCCACTGGGGACAGACGGGATGTGGGAGGAGAAGGGAGGCCACTCCCAGGTGTGGATGCCTGGGCCTCCGGAAGCGGCGGGTGAAGCCTCTGGGGTGACCGGATTAGGTGGGAGGGAGATGGGGCGGCAGTGGGTGCGGTCTGGCTGGACAGGGACGCTCCTGGGAAGGTCACGAGGGAGCCGGTGCAGGGGGGGAGCCCCAGGCCCAGCGGAAGCCTGTAAGGGGTATATTCGTGGCGGGGCGCGGTGGCTCACGCCTGTAATCCCAGCACTTTGGGAGGCCGAGGCGGGCGGATCACGAGGTCAAGAGATCAAGACTGTCCTGGCCAACATGGTGAAACCCCGTCTCTACTAAAAATACAAAAATTAGCCGGATGTGATGGTGCGTGCCTGTAATCCCAGCTACTCAGGAGGCTGAGGCAGGAGAATTGCTTGAACCGGGGAGGTGGAGGTTGCAGTGAACCGAGATCATACCACTGCACTCCAGCCTGGGCGACAGAGTGAGACTCCATCTCAAAAAAAAAAAAAAAAAGTAATAATAATAATAATAGTAATTTTTAAGTTATGACCAGGTGTGGTGGCTCAGGCCTATAATCTCAGCACTTTGGGAGTCCGAGGTTGGGTGGATCACCTGAGGTCGGGAGTTCGAGACCAGCCTGACCAAAATGGAGGAACTCCCGTCTCTAATGAAAAAAAAATACAAAATTAGGCAGGCGTGGTGGCGCATGCCTGTAGTCCCAGCTACTCAGGAGGCTGAGGCAGGAGAATCGCTTGAACCCGGGAGGCGAGAGGTTGCAGTGAGCCGAGATCGCGCCATTGCACTCCAGCCTGGGTGACAAGAGTGAAACTCCGTCTCAATTAATAAATAAATAAAGGGGCAGGGAAGTAAATATGCCGAGAATTCCTTTATACACGCAGCTGATTTCCACTGACATCACCTTGCACGATTACCCGGGTACGTCTATTACAAGCAAGACGCCAGCATAAGCATCACCTGCTCACTGAGCTCCACACTTACTCACGTTTCTCCGCTGGCCCGTTCCCGCCCCAGGGCCCCATCCAGGATTCCACGTGGCATTTAGTTTCACGTCTCTTTAGACGCCACTGGACTGTGACCGATTCTGTCTTTCCTGTTCTGTGACCTATCAGTCTGTGCTGGGCAGGTCTTTTGCAGAACGTCCCTCAAGGTGGGGACATCGGGGACCAGCAGTTTCACTCCTGACTAGACTGGGGTGATGGGTTTTGCGGGACCCTGGGAGGTTTTAACGAAGCTGTGTGGAGAGGACAGGGCAGGAGCAGAGACAGAGGGCAGAGACGGAGGGCGGCCGGGTGGGAGGAGACGCCCGGGTCTGTGGCTTGCTGAGCCGAAGGACCTTTGAGGAAGGACAGATTCAAGGTGTGGCCGGCTCAGCCCTAATGCCCTGGAGGCTTGAAGAATGTCCCAGCACTTGGCGTCCTGGGGAGGCCGGAGGACCTCATGGGGGGCATTTTGAAGTAGGAGGGGAGTGTGGAATCTGCTGGAAGCCTGGATTGTGGAATGCAGCTCAGGGGGCTCAACAGAGGACTTTTCGTTTTGTTTTGGTTTGAGACAGGGCCTAGCTCTGTCACCTAAGCTGGTGCGCAGTGGTGCAATCATAGCTAACTGCAGCCTCGACTTCCTGGACTCAAGCCATCCTCCCACCCCAGCCTCTTAAGTAGCTAGGACCACAGGCGCACGGCACCCCGTCTAGCAGATTTTTGTGTATTTCATAGAGACAGGCTCTCCCTATGTTGCCCAGGCTGGTCTTGAACTGCTGGGCTCAAGTGGTCTTCCTACGTCGGCCTCCCAAAATGTTGGGATTCCAGGTGGGAGCCACCAAGCCATGCCAAAGATGCTTTTTCCCACAAAAGGGAGGACGGCCGAGCTCTAGAAAAAAGTTCCACATGCCAGGTGCGGTGGCGCGTGCCTGTAGTCCCAGCTACTCGGGAGGCTGAGGCTGGAGGATCTCTTGAGCCCAGGAGTTCTGGGCTGTAGCGCGCTATGCCGAGATCGGGTGTCCACACTAAGTTCGGCATCAATATGGTGACCTCCCAGGAGCAGGGGGACCACCAGGTTGCCTAAGGAGGGGTGACCCGGCCCAGGTCAGAAACGGAGCAGGTCAAAACTCCCATGCTGATCAGTAGTGGGATCGCGCCTGTGAACCGCCACTGCACTCCAGCCTGGGCAACATAGCAAGATCCCATCGCAAAAAAAGAAAAAGAAAAAATTTCCACAACAGAGAGAGAAGAGCCGAGCCCACAGGAATTCCAGCCCCTGCCTCAGTTTCCTCATCTGTAAAATGGGGATCCCAGTTTTAACTCTGAGCAGTACTTCAAGGAATGCTCCAATGTTTAGCCTCAGATGCCCCTCCACGCTTCCAGCTCCACTTGGGCCCCCAGTAGGAAGACGGAAGGTGAATTACGGTGTCCCAGAGCTGGAGGGGCCCTGCCCGCTGGAAACCGACTACATTACCGTGTTGTCATTCTGGGCAGTGGCTGGGTGTAGAGGAAGACACCTGACACCTATTTTTTTTTTTTTTTTTTGAGACAGAGTCTTGCTGTGTCACCCAGGCTGGAGTGCAGTGGCACGATTTCGGCTCACTGCAACCTGTGCCTCCAGGGTTCAAGCCATTCTCCTGCCTCAGCCTCCCAAGTAGCTGGGACTACAGGTGCACACCGCCACGCCTGGCTAATTTTTGTATTTTGGGTAGAGACAGGCTTTCACCATGTTGGCCAGGCTGGTCTCGAACTCCTGGGCTCAAACGATCCACCTACCTCGGCCTTCCAAAGTACTGGGATTACAGGTGTGAGCTTCTGCATCTGGCCCAAAGGAGAATTGAAAGAACACAAACACGGTGGCAGTCAAGAAGGCTGAGGCCCGGCGAGGTGGCTCACACTTGAAATCCCAGCACTGTGTGAGGCCGAGGTGGGTGGATTGCTTGAACTCAGGAGTTCAAGACCAGCCCGGACAACACAGTAAAACCCCATTTCTATTTTCAATCTTTTAAAAAAGGAAGAGCCAGGCATGGTGGCTCACGTCTGTAATACTAGCACTTTGGGAGGCCGAGGCAGGCAGATTACCTGAGGTTGGGAGTTCAAGACCAGTCTGACCAACATGGAGAAAACCTGTCTCTACTAAAAACACAAAACTAGGCCAGGTGTGGTGGCTCATGTGTGCAATCCCAGCACTTTGGGAGGTGGAGGCAGGCGGATCACAAGGTCAGGAGATCAAGACCAGCCTGGCCAACGTGGTGAAACTCGTCTCTACTAAAAATACAAAAATTATCCAGGCATGGTGGCACGTGCCTATAATCCCAGGTACTCTGGAGGCTGAGGCAGGAGAATCGCTCGAACCAAGGAGTCAGAGGTTGCGGTGAGCCAAGATCATGCACTGCACTCCAGCCTGGCAACATAGCAATACGCCATCTCAAAAAAAAAAAAAAAAAATAGCCAGGTGTGGTGGCGGGGGCCTATAATCCCAGCTACTGGGGAGGCTGAGGCATGAGAATCGCTTGAACCCGGGAGGCGGAGGTTGTGGTGAGCCGAGATGGGGCCATTACACTTCAGCCTGGGCAACAAGAGCGATACTCTGTCTCAAAAAGAAAGAGAAAGAGAGGGAGGAAGGCAGGAAGGGAGGGAGAGAGGGAGGGAGGGAGGAAAAAAATTAATTTCCCTCTGAATAGGCTATAAAATCTTACTGGTTCCCATATGAATGAATGAGTTAAGTAAACGCATACAGCACCTGCTCATTTTGTACTTATGTGAGAGTTATGATTTTACCGTTTTGGGAAAAAAATGTCCTTTAATTTCATACAGCCAAATGGCTTCAGGCCAGCATTTAAAGCTCTCCCTTCATTTTGGCCGGGTGCTGAGGCTCATGCCTGTAATCCCAGCTCTTTGGGAGGCCGATGCGGGCGAAACACCTGAGGTCAGGAGTTCGAGACCAGCCTGGTCAACATGGTGAAACCGCATCTCCACTAAAAATACAAAAATTAGCCAGGCAGGGTGGCGCGCGCCTGTAATCCCAGCTACTTGGGGTGCTGAGGCAGGAGAATTGCTTGAACCTGGGAGGCGGAGGTGGCGGTGAGCCAAGATCGCACCACTGCACTCCAGCCTGGGCGACAAAGCTACGCTCTGTCTCAAAAAATAATAATAATAAAATACAATACAATTACAAACACCTCTCACCATGTTATCATCTGTGCAGCCACTGGCCTAATTGTGTTTCTTGCTTTATGTCTGTCTGCCCCCCTCAAAACTATACGCCCCAGGACGCCCCACGAGAGCAGGAAGCTTGGTCGGCCCTCCTCACTGCTGGATGTCCAAGGCCTGGTGACTCCACACAGGTGCATACAGTAAGCGCTCCATAAATGCCAGTTCCCTCCCTGGGCGACCCCTCCCGCCAACCTGGTCTTCCGCTAACCTCAACCCATTCCAAAGGGTGTCAGGCTCCACCCTGGGTAAACACAGCTCCCCTGGCGCCCAGCCAGCCCTAAAGGAAGAAACTCCCTGCCCTGGACTTTCCCTGGGACTCAGGGCCCGGAGGAAGCCCCAAGCCAGGGTCAGGACTTTCTCCAGATGCTGAGCCTGGGGCATTGGCTGGGGGCAGGGCCGGCCTCCAGAGTCCCCCTCCCTGACCGTAGCTCCCCATCTTCTGCATCTTGATTCTTTCCTGCCTGTCATTTCTACCTGGCTGTGCAGCCCCAGGTAAGTGGCTGTCCTTCTCTGAGCCAGGGTTCACCCTCTACAAACCAGGAAAGCCAATGAGACCACAGGACTGGCCTTGCCCTCTGAGTTCCAATTTGGAACGGGACAGCTTATCTTGACCCCAGAATGACTGAGAATCTGTTACCCAGTCTATCATGTCTGGCGCTCAACAGCCCTGTGACTCAGTGACTCAATACTCCCCCCGCCCCGCCGTTTTTTTATTTTTGAGATGGAGTTTCACTCTTGTTGCCGAGGCTGGAGTGCAGTGGCGCAATCTCGGATCACTGCAACCTCCATCTCCCGGGTTCAAGCGATTGTCCTGCCTCAGCCTGCTGAGTAGCACCCGCCACCAAGCCAGGCTCATTTTTATATTTTTAGTAGAGACAAGATTCCACCATGTTGGCCAGGCTGGTCTCGAACCCCTATCCTCATGATCTGCCAGCCTCGGCCTCCCAAAGTGCTGGGATTATAGGCGTGAGCCACGGTGCTCAGCCTTCAATATCCCCATTTTACAGAGCAGGAAACGGAGGCCCAGAGAGGAGGGAGGGGTAGAAGCCAGATTGACATGAGTCCATGGGTTTGCTCTCAAAACTCAGGCAAGGTGGGATCCCAGTTGCCCACCCCCACAGACTCCTGGATGCAAGCAAGCCCACTCCCTGGGAGCTCTGCGGCCACACAGCCACAGGGTGACCCCAAATGCCAGGCTGCTCTGTCCCCCACCACGCAATCATCTATGCCTCTTCAGCCCCAGGGGACCCTCTTGGTTCAGGAGAAAGAGACTTGAGATGCAATCAGACACTTGGCTCACCAGGAAGCTCCCTTTGTCCTCCCATTTGGGAGCAAATGACCCAGAAAAACACTTTTACCACCGACGACTCCCCTCTCCGACTCCAGAGCTCCTTCCTCCTCCCCCTCTGCCCTGCCCTACAGAGATTTTGCTCAGAGAAAGAGTAAAGATTAGCAAAAGAAGGCCGGGCACGCTGTCTCACGCCTGTAATCCCAGCACTTTGGGAGGCCAAAGCGGGCGGATCACAAGGTCAGGAGTTCGAGACCAGCCTGGTCAACATGGTGAAACCCTGTCTCTACTAAAATACAAAAATTAGCTGGGTGTGGTGGCGGGTGCTTGTGATCCCAGCTATTCAGGAGGCAGAGAAGGGAGAATCGCTTGAACCCAGGAGGCAGAGGTTGCAGTGAGCCGAGATTGTGCCACCGAACTCAAGCCTGGGTGATAAGAGCGAAACTCCATCTCAAAAAAAAAAAAAAAAAAAAAAAAATTAGCAAAAGAAATCCCACCCCAGCCTCTCTCTGCAAAGCTCCCAGAGGTTCCAGCGGTGAGAACGGGGTGAGGGGGTTGGGGGTGGTAGATGCAGTTGTTTGAAAACTTGGGAGCCTTTAAAAAAGTTCCAGGAGGCTGAGGGATGGGTGAGGTCGCAGCCTGTCACACCTGTCACCTGCCGGCCTCGGGCTGCAGAAGGAAAACCCAGGCCCGGTCCGGGCTGGTATCCCCTCCCCCTCCTCAGCTCGGGGGATCAGAGACCCACCTGTGCCCCTTCACTGCCTCCCCGTTCCCCGCACCACCCAGGCAACAATGCCGCTTTTAAGTCTCCAGCTCGGCGTCCCGGGCAGGCCGCCAGGGGCAGTAACTGCCGGTCAGATAATCTCTCCGAAACTATGTCAGATGCCCACGCAGCCGTGTCAGCTTCCTGCTTTCTGAGGAGCCAGCCGGGGAGACAACTCGGGGTGGGCAGGGGGTGGTCCCAGGACCCTCAGAGGGGGAAGCCCAGCTCCGACAAGGCATGCCGAGTCAAAAGCAGAGTTGGCGAGGGGACTTACCTGTCTAGGAGGCTGGGTGGCCTCTGGGCAAGCGGCAGGTGCCAGGGGCCCGGGTGCCCGCCTGGCACGGGTGGTGAGGATGGAACCAAGGCTTGTCGCTCTGGCCCTCCCCACCTGCTTGACCAACTTTTCCTCTCTTGTGGCCAGTCCCCTGCCAGGTGCAACCTGCGACCACAGACACAGGGAGACCGACCAGGGTGAGGGGGCGGGGCTGGGTGTGTGGCTCTGTCGCAAGGTGGCCTCACGTGGGAGCAGCTGGCCTTAACCCCTGCTTGCCCAGAGGTGAGCTTGCTCCTGCCTGTGCCCTCACTGCCAAGGCCATGGCATCGATCACAGGTGTCCGCATATACATAGTAGGTGCCCAGGAAACCCTTTTTGGCTACATTCAGCAATGAATGGACCACGCTTCTTGCATCTGGGGCTGCCCAGCCTGGGCGAGGCATGCCGACCTGTCGGGTTGTGACTCAGTGCACTCCCTTCCTCGCCGCAGATCTGTGAGCGAAGTCAGCCTCTCTGCTGCGAAGTGACCGGATTGCTGCGCAGAGAAGCTTCTGCCACTTCCCCACTCTGTGGCTTTGGGCAAATCACCCTGCCTTCTGGGTGTCCTCATCTAAAATACAAGGAGGGGTAGGGTGTGGTGGCTCACACCTGCAATCCCAGCACTTTGGGAGATTGGGAGGATCCCTTGGGGTCGGGAGTTCGAGACCAGCCTGGCCAACATGGTGAAACCCTGTCTCTACTAAAAATACAAAAATTAACTGGGCGTGGTGGGAGGTGCCTGTAATCCCAGCTAGTCGGGAGGCTTAGGCAGGAGAATCGCTTGAGCCCAGGAGGCAGAGGTTGCAGTGAGCCGAGTTGGTGCCATTGCACTCCAGCCTGGGTGACAGAGCAAGACGCTGGCTCAAAAATAAATAAATAAATTAGAATGCCACCTCCTGGGGTCCTGGATTTTGTCGTGGTCAACCCTGGTATGTCCTACGGCCTAGCACAGTGCCTGGTACACAGTAGGTGCTCAATACATGTTTTTTTTTTTTTTTTTTTTGCTATTGTTCTGTGTTTGAGACGGAGTCTTGCACTATCACTCGTGCTGGAGTGCAGTGGTGCAATCTCGGCTCACTGCAACCTTTGCCTCCCGCATTCAAGTGAGTCTCCTGCCTCAGCCTCCTAAGTAACTGGGATTGCAGGCACCTGCCACCACTCCCGGCTAATATTTTGTATTTTTAGTAGAGATGGGGGGTTTCACTATGTTGACCAGGCTGGTCTCGAATTCCGCACTTGGTGATCCGCCCGCCTTGGCCTTCCAAACTGCTGGGATTACAGGCGTGAGTCACCGCACCCGGCCTCAATTCGTGTTTTTGGAATGAATGGACTACAGTCCCTCCAACCTGTAGTACCTACACTGACGGTAGTAGCCACTGTGGCCACCAGGCGGCGCCAGAAACCATACAACCGACCCCATCCGGGCAGCCTCGGTTTTTCACCCTGAGAAATGGGGACGTTTCTCAGGGCCGTGGGAGATGCGGGGAAGGCACAGAAGGCCGGTGCCACTCCCGGATCGCAGCCCCTCCTCGCTGTCCCTTGCCTCTCCCCTCCTGCCACGCCATCCTGGCGCTAGTTTTCTTAAGTTTTTATCTTGAATTAAAGTTATACACGCGGCTGGGCACAGTGGCTCACGCCTCTCATCCTAGCACTTTGGGAGGCCAAGGCGGGAGGATCACCTGAGGTCAGAAGTTCAAGACCAGCCTGGTCAACACGGTGAAACCCCATCTCTACTAAAAATACAAAAATTAGCCGGGTGTGGTGGCGTGTGCCTGTAATTCCAGCTACTCGAGAGGCTGAGGCAGGAGAATCACTTGAACCCGGGAGGCGGAGGTTGCAGTGAGCTGAGATCACGACTCTGCACTCCAGTCTGGGCGACAGAGCAAGACTCCATCTCAAAAAAAAAAAAGAAAAAAGGCCGGGCGCGGTGGCTCAAGCCTGTAATCCCAGCACTTTGGGAGGCCGAGGCGGGTGGATCACGAGGTCAAGAGATCGAGACCATCCTGGTCAACATGGTGAAACCCCGTCTCTACTAATACAAAAAATTAGCTGGGCACGGTGGCGCGTGCCTGTAATCCCAGCTACTCAGGAGGCTGAGGCAGGAGAATTGCCTGAACCCAGGAGGCAGAGGTTGCGGTGAGCCGAGATCGCGCCATTGCACTCCAGCCTGGGTAACAAGAGCGAAACTCCGTCTAAAAAAAAAAAAAAAAAAAAAAAAAAAAAAAGAGGCTGCTTTTAACTGCCTGTTTTGATGTTGATCTCCGCATCTAAGTCATGACTGTTCAGCCGGTTTTAGCATGTTTTAAAAACCGTATTTCCTCTTCATCAACCTCATCGATGATCTAACCCCCAGCCCTTCCTCCGCTTCATCTGGCATCCAAATTGCCTGGAAGGGGGAAGTCATGAGCACCTACATCCTGCCCAGTTTCTGGTGTATGAAGTCTGGGTTGGGGCCTGGGAAACTGCATTTCTTTTCCTTTTCTTTGTTTTTTTTTTTTTTTTTTTTGAGACAAGGCCTCCCTCTTGTCAGCTTCGTGAGACCCTCCCCAGCACCCCAGCATAGGAGGACTATGTCTCTGGGGTCACATCGGCCTGGGTGAAGTATTGCAGTTCCATCCCTTGCTAGCTAGGTGGCGAGATTCCCTCCACCTGTGCCCCACCAGAAACCCTTAGGAATGAAAAAAACTGGCCGGGCGCAGGGGCTCGAGCCTGTAATCCCAGCACTTTGGGAGGCCGAGGTGGGGGGATCACGAGGTCAGGAGATCGAGACCATCCTGCCCAACATGGTGAAAGCTCGTTTCTACTAAAAATACAAAAAAATTAGCCAGGTGTGGTGGCGCGTGCCTGTAATCCCAGCTACTCAGGAGGCCGAGGCAGGAGAATCACTTGAACCTGGGAGATGGAGGTTGCAGTGAGCCGAGAATGCGCCACTGCACTCCGGCCTGATGACGGAGGGAGACTCCGTCTCAAAAAAAAAAAAAAAAAGGAATGAAAAAAACTACTAATACCGATGTTTACTTATCTACTTATGGCTTCAGAGATGGGGTCTTGCTCTGCCGCTCAGACTGGAGTGCCATGTCACGTTCAGAGCTCACTGCAGCCTCAGGCTCCTCAAACAATCCTCCCATCTTAGCCTCCTAAGTAGCTGGCTAAGTAAAAAAAAAAAAAAAAAAAAAAAAAAAATCTGAACCAGCACGGTGGCTCACGCCTGTAATCACAGCACTTTGGGAGGCTGAGGTGGGCAGACCACCTGAGGTCAGGAGTTCGAGACCAGCCTGACCAACATGGAGAAACCCGGTCTCTATTAAAAATACGAAAATATCCTGGCATGGTGGCACATGCCTGTAATCCCAGCTACTTGGGAGGCTGAGGCAGGAGAATCGCTTGAACCCAGGAGGTAGAGGTTGTGGTGAGCTGAGATCACACCACTGCACTCCAGCCTGGGCAACAAGAGCAAGACTCTGTCTCAGAAAAAAATATTTTTTTTTTGTAGAGATGAGGGGTCTCACTGTGTTGCCCAGGCTGGTCTAGAACTCCTAAGCTCAAGCATTCCTTTTCCCTTGCCTTCCCAAAGTGCTGGAATTACAGGCGGGAGCCACTGTGCCCAGCCTAAAGATTATTTATGTGCATAGATAATATAATAATTATAATTTATATTTATGTAAATAACATAAACATTACCATATATATTCACATAAACAACATAAACCTTATTATTATTATTATTATTTGAGATGGAGTTTTCACTCTTGTTACCCAGGCTGGAGTGCAGTGGCGCGATCTCGGCTCACCGCAACCTCCGTGTCCTGGGTTCAAGCAATTCTCCTGCCTCAGCCTCCCGAGTAGCTGAGACTACAGGCGCGTGCCACCATGCCCAGCTAAATTTTTGTACTTTTAGTAGCAACGGGGTTTTACCTTGTTGACCAGGATGGTCTCGATCTCTTGACCTCGTGATCCACCCACTTCGGCCTCCCAAAGTGCTGGGATTATAGGCGTGAGCCACCGTGCCCGGCCCCATAAACCTTATTATGTGCTTATAGAAAGGACATCAATATGGCCGGGTGCGGTGGCTCACGCCTGTAATCCCAGTGCTTTGGGAGGTGGAGATGGGCAGATCACCTGACATCAGGAGTTCAAGACCAGCCTGGCCAACATGGTGAGACCCCGTCTCTGTTAAAAATACAAAAATTAGCCAGCCGTGGTGGCAGGTGCCTGTTGTCCCAGCTATTCAGGAGGCTGAGGTGGGATAATTGCTTGAACCCAGGAGGCGGAAGTTGCAGTGAGCTGAGATCATGCCATTGCACTCCAGCCTGGGCAAGAGAGCGAAACTCTGTCTCAAAAAAAAAAAAAAAAAAAAAAATATATATATATATATATATAAATCCTGCTATTTACATTTAAATAAATACATATAACTTACTATGTAATTATATAATTATACGAATGTTTCTTATAATATCAAACTACATTATTAAACATAAAATAATATAAAGAAAACAATAACATACTTGTACTATGTAAAATAAATGATGGAATAAAATGTTATTTGCTGTATGACAATAAACAAGTAGTTAACGCCTGTAATCCAAGCACTTTGGAGGCCAAGGCGGACGGATCACCTGAGGTCGGGAGTTCAAGACCAGCCTGACCAACATAGTGAAACCCCGTCGCTATAAAACAAAAAGCAGGTAGTTAATTGCAAATGTCATTGATATGTTTTGTGTAGACAAATGTTAACGTGTGTTGTGTAGATCAGTGTTATTTGCATGTGCTGTGTATATCATCACTGTTATTGATATGATTTTTGTGTGTGAATGTTCTGACATGTAGTGTGTATATCAGCGTTAATAATGTGTGTTGCATAATAATCAGTGTTAGTTACATGTATTGTGTGGATGAATGTCATTGGCATTCATTGTGTATAGCAATGTTATTGCCATGTATTGCGTAGAGCAATGCTATTTGTATGCATTGTGTAGATTCATGTTAATGCCACACAGCGTGTGGATTTGTTACTGGGACGCATTGTGTAGATTCATGTTAATGACATATATTGTGTGGATTTGTTATTGGCATGCGCTGTGTAGATCCATGTGGGTTAGTTTTGTTTTTTGTTTTTGTTTTTGATTTTTGAGACGGAGTCTTGCTCTTGTCACCAAGGCTGGAGTGCAGCGGCACGATCTCAGCTCACTGCAACCTCCGCCTTTGGGTTCAAGCGATTCTCCTGCCTCAGCCTCCCGAGTAGCTGGGACTACAGGCGCATGCCACCATACCCGGCTAATTTTTTTTGTATTTTTAGTAGAGACGGGGTTTCGCCATCTTGGCCGTGCTAGTCTCGACCTCCTGACCTCAGGTGATCCGCCTACCTCGGCCTCCCAAAGTGCTGGGACTACAGGCGTGAGCCACCGCGCCTGACCGGGTCCATGTTATTGGCATGTGCTGTGTAGGTCCATGTTATTGACATGTGTTGTGCCCAGCAATGTTATTGATACGTGTCGTGTCTGTCAATCTTTCTGACCTAACACGCTGGAACGGTGAGCCTGGCGCTGTCCTCCCGCCCCTGGGCGCGCGGGGGCACTCGAAGCGCTCCCAACCGCGGGTGGCACGCAAGCCCCGCCCCCGAGCCCCGATTGGCTGCGCGCGGTGCGCGGCGTTGCACGCACGCGCGCAGGCCCCGCCCCGCCCGCCCCGCGCCGGCCAGGCGCGCCCTCCCTTGGCCGGCGGCGCTTGTTGTTCGGCGGCGGCGGCCGCAGCTCGGGTCCCCCTCGGGCGCCCCCGCCGCCGTCCGCGCGCGGCCATGGAGCTGGAGGTGCCGGACGAGGCGGAGAGCGCCGAGGCGGGGGCCGTGCCCTCGGAGGCGGCGTGGGCGGCGGAGAGCGGGGCGGCGGCAGGTAACGGCCCGGCGTCCGGGGGATGCGGCCCGCTGGGCGCGTCCGAGCTCCGAGGGTCGCTGGGCTGCGGGGCCGGGGCGGGGGCTGCGGGGGCGCCGCGGGTTCCGGGAGCCTGGGGCGGGGCAGCCTCCTGGAACCCCGGGGAGGACGGGCTGGGGCCGCGCCGGGAAGCGGGAGGCCTGCGGGGGACGACCTCCCACCGCTCCCGGGCCGGGGGCGGCTCGGCCTGGGCGCCGTTGGGACCCGGTTCTGCCGGCCCCTGTCCGGACCCGCTCCCCGGGGCTGTCCGGCTGTGGGTGGCGCCTGCCTGGGTGGAGGACGCGGGGGTCTCAGAGGCCGTGCGTGTCCACCGCCTGATGTCACCTCCCTGTCTGCAAATCCCAGACCTGGGTCCGGGTGCGCCGACCTTTCCTCACCCTCCTGGGCCTCAGTTTACCTCCCTGCTAAAATGAGAGGAAGATAGGGGTGACATTTCAAGATGCCTCCATTGCCCCGGCTGTGCACACAGGGGTGCCCTGTCTCCCCTTCTCCTTCTCCCCGAGCCTTCCCCCAGGACACCTGGTGGGGCTGCGGGCTGGGCGGGGGGCCCGGCTGTCTCGTGCGCCCTTTGGCTGCTTCCCGGCCCTCCAGCCGGGTGGGTGCGGGCAGCTGGGCCTGCCCTTCTGTGGGGACGGTGTGCAGAGCGCAGAGGAGGGGAACGGTTCCTTCTCAGTCGAGGTCACAAGCTCCCAGATCGGAAGTTTCCGGATTCACAAAATCCTCTGCTCCTCCCAGGCAGCCGGCAGCGGCGTCTCTGTAGACACCCACACGGGCATCCGTCCTCCTTCTCCCCCCCAGCCTCCCGAAGCTTCCTTGGTTGGCAGGCAGGCGGGCGATGCGTGCTGCCTGGGAGTTGGGGGAAATGTCTCGAGAGGGAGTGTGTGTGTGTGGAAGTCATCAAGTCCCCCCACCCCCACCTGGAAAGACCCTCGTGGCTCCCGTCCCGGCGGCCATCTGGAACCGCTTGGTAGGTGACCCGGTTCCTTCTCCGGAGCCGGTGGCCTCGCCCCTTTCTTTGCGGGCAGTCAGTGGCCTGGCCTGACCAGGACGAGCTGTGGTGGAGGAGCCCAGGCGGGGGAGGGCAGCGGGGCCCAGCCAGGGTTCCTTTCTCCGGCCCCCCGACTTCCGCCATCAGCCCTCTGACCCGAGTTGGTCAGAAAGAAAGTAGCCTGGGACTCGCTGACCACGAGAAAACCACACCAAGACCAGTGGTCTTATCAGGGGCTCTGGGAGCGCTGCGAACAGATAAAGTCGCAGGCTCCAGCCCGGGCTGGGGCTGTGCTCGGGGGCGGTGGCGGGGGTGAGGTGGGGGTTGCGGGGGGGTTGGGAGGGCTGGAAGGTCAGGGGCCAGCATTCCCTGCCTGTCCCTGAAATCCACAGAAATCTGACCCCAGCTGGCCATGTAATGCCTCTAAGATGTTAAAATCCAGAGTGGCCTCACCCCTCCAGCCCCATCCCTCCTGACGTCAGTGCTGGTGAGTTTAGGTTATGCCCGGCTGGGCCACAGAGACAGGAGTGCATAAAGGCACCTGCTTATTCTTCACCGAGATGGTTTTATGCCTCGCTGGGGTTTCTCTGCCTTGGCATCTTTGGCATTTTGAGCCAGGAAATTATTTAGGGGTGCCGGCTTCTGCCCACTCCATGCCAGGAGCACCCCACAGTTGTGACAACCACAAGTAACCCCAGACACGGTTCAGTGTCCCCTGGGGGGCAGGAGCGCCTTGGTGAGAAATGCCACATGGTGATGACTCCGTGGACTGCTTGCTTTTTGTCTGTGGTCATCTGGACTCTCCCCACCCTGTGTCCATATCGGTTTATGGAGAGGACGAGCCCTGAGCAGTGGTTAGGGGGAAGCCCAAAAGCCGGGCTCGGTGCCTCACACCTGCAATCCCAGCACTTTGGGAGGCTGAGGCGGGTGGATCATGAGGTCCAGAGTTCAAGACCAGCCTCGCCAACATGGTGAAACCTCGTCTCTGCTAAAGGTACAAAAAATTAGCTGGCTGTGGTGGTGAGCACCTGTAATCCCAGCTACTCGGGAGGCTGAGGCAGGAGAATCTCTTGAACCGGGAGGCGGAGGCTGCAGCGAGCTGAGATTGGGCCATTGCACTCCAGCCTGGGTAACAGAGCAAGAAAAGAAAAAGGGGAAGCCCAGAGCTGGACCCGCCGGAGTCCCATTCCCAGCTCTGTGCCTCAGTTGCTGTGTGGCCGTCACCTCCCTGGGCCTCAGTGTCCCGTCTATAAAATGGGGTGATGACTGTGTCTGCCCGGGGCTGGCCGAGCTTGGGGTGAGTTGGTGCTGATGCTTGGTGACTGTCATGCCATTTGGCTGCCCGCTTCGGGCCTCTCCGCTGTCATGCCTCCAGGCCCCTGCTGAGGCCCAAGCCGGTGGTTTCTGGAGTCGCCCCTCACTGTTAGAAGCGATGCTGACACCTTCCAGAAAGCTCAGTGTAGCGGGAGCCTTGTCGGGAAGGGGTGGAGGGAGGCTGCCCATTTCCCATGGCACTGCCAGCTCCCGATGTCTTCGTCCTTGGCGATTTCGGCCCATCCGATGGGAGGGGAAGTAGTGTCTTGCTGGGGTTTCGAATCTGGTTCCTCTAATTTCCTGGGCTCCTGGCTCCTGAGGCCTGGCCTGAATGGCGTCTCCGTGGGCCGTGTCTGTGGGGTCTTGGAAAGGTTGTGGGGGCCAATGGCCTGTCGTGGGGTTTGGCCTGAGCTGTGGCCTGGGTGCGTCTTAGCCTCTCGCAGTCTGTCCTGTCTCTGTGATGTCCTGGAATGGTCAGCTCCATCCCTGCCCCTGCCCCACTCCCACGGTTGATCTGGCAGCAGATGGTGTCAGCTTCACCTTCAGAATTGGCCCAGAACTCACTGACTTCTTCCCCATCTTCTGCCTGCCCCTGGCCGAGCTCGGTCCTCCTCTGCCCACGAGCCAGGCCCAGCGTCCCTGCTCTTCCTCCGCCCCCAGGACCCTGTTAAAAACTGGTGGCCCAAGTCCCACCACTCCTCTGCCTGCAGCCCTCCATGGCTCCCACCTCCCTCAGGGTCAAAGAGCAGGTCCGTGAAGCCCATCAGGCCCTGCACAGCCTGCCCCGGGCCCTTCCTGCCCTCCCCTCTGCACTCTGCTGCAGGCCCGCTGACCCTGCTCTCGGGGCGCGGTCCTGCCCCCGGGCCTTTGCACGGCTGCGCCCCTGCCTGGAGTGCTCCTTCTCCTGCCTGCGTCCTTTGCGCTCTTAGTTCTCTCCAGGTGTCGGGGGAGCATCTCCTCTCCGGGAGGCCTCCCAGCCCTGCTGGCATCACAGCGGCCTCCCTCCTCCGCCCTCTGCCCGCGAGGTTCCTCTTCCCTGTTTGCGTCGCCACCTGAAACATATGGCTCTGCTGACGTGTTTTCTGACCGTCTCCTCCTGAGCGAGAGCTCTGTGAGGGCCAGGACCGTCTGTGCCACTCCCGCAGCGTCCCCTGTGCCCGGAAGAGCTCGGCACTTGACTGATCCTGGTGAACATAAGGTGGACGAGGGCGGTGGTGCCAGGGAGGAAGGGCAAGGCAGAATGGGGTGGCTGGGAAGGCCTTGCCAAGAAGGTGGCATCTGAGGGAGACCTATGGGTGGTGGGCAGGAGAGGGCACGGCCCCCGAGAGGCCCCGCATGCCTGGAGCACTGTATAGTGTGGTCACAGGGCGGCCGGGCAGGGAGTCAGCGCCGTCACCAGGGCCTCCCCTATAGCCGTGGTGGTCTGGGTTAAAGGAAGGCCACGCATGGTGGCTCACACCTGTAATCCCAGCGTTTGGGAGGCTGAGGCAGGAGGATCACTTGACCCCAGGGGTTTGAGACCGGCTTGGCGAAACATAGCAAGACCCCGTCTCTGCTTAAAAATAAATTAAAACAAGTTGCTAGACGTAATGGCCTGCACCTGTGTTTCCAGCTACTCAGGAGGCTGAGGCAGGAGGATCGCTTGAGCCTGGGAGGCGAAGGCTGCAGTGAGCTGTGATCGTGCCACTGCAAGACTGGGTGACAGCAAGATCCGATAGAAATGACAGGGGTTAGTGGGATTGTGGTGTCTCGTTGCAAGTCAGCAGGGTCCAGGCGGAGGCTGAGGACGCTGGGGACGGAAGCTCCCTGTTCTGTCCCGCCCTGGCTGCCTCCCAGGATGCAACTCAGGCACTGTGACCGCTACAGCCTCGGTGTCCCAGTGGAGAGGCCTTGGGAGCCGGCCCGCCCGGGTTTACACCCAGCTCCATCGCATGCTGGCGGGGGGCATGCGGCCTCAGCGTTCCTATCTGTAAAGTGGGCTGATGTCTGCCTTTCTCCCGGGTTACATAGAGAATTGCGGGGTGAAGCCCTTAGAAGGCACGGGGCAGGCAGCCGGGCCCGCAAGAGAGTTGGGATGCCCCCTGTGTCCCGGGTCACCCTTGGTGCTGCTTCTGGGTGCCAAGCAAGCTCACCTGGGCACTGGGGTTCGCCCTGGGAGTCAGGGCTTGTGAAAGCGTGCGGTCTGCTCCTGCGGGTCCTCACACGGGGCTCCCAGACCTTTGTCAAGCACCTCGTGTGGGCCAGGTGGGGCTCAGGGTGCCCAGTCTTTTGATGCCAACTGAACTTCCTCGCTGTTCACTTGGAGCCCTTAGGTTGCTGAGGGTCAGGCTTCGGACGGGCACAGGCAGCCACGTGAGCCACGTCGGAATCCCAGCCGTGCCAGTTCTTTTCAGCAAAGTTTTATTGGCGGTGGCCACGGCCTTCGCTCCCAGGCTGGCCCCGGCAGCCGCCGTGCTGCGGCGGCAGAGCTGAGAGCTGGGTGGCCGCGCCGGGGACTGCACGTCCCGAAAGCCGAAAGCACTCGGTGTTCCGTCCTGTACGGAAGGCTTTTGCCCAGCCCAGAGTCAGGCTGCGTTGGGCGCTGGTGAGTGTGGCGAGGGCACCCGGCAGGTCGAGTGGCCAGGCCTGCGGCAGCAGAGGACTCAGGGCGGGAGGTGACCGAGAGCTGATGGGGTGGGCTGCGGCTCGGCAAGGCAGGCATTGCAGCGGCCTCGCCCAGGCCCTGGGGTGGGAACTTGCCATGCCCACTTGAGCCGCAGAAGCGGAGTCCGTGCGGTGGGAGGGGGTCTTGTGGGGTCGGAGGCTGTGGTCCTGAGGACAGGGGGGTGCTGGCATCTGAGTGGGGCGGCGAGCACCGAAGCACAGCCCCCGCGCCTGTTGGGGGAGGGTCTGCGGGCAGCAGCGCCCTGCAGGGTCGGGGTCAGCGTCCAGGCGAGTGGCTAGGGTGCCCCGACGGGGCGTTGGGAGGTGAGGGCTGCTGAGGGAGACGCAGGCCCCAGAAGGACTTTGGCCCAAGCCCTGGAGCTGGTGGCCAGGGCGGGCAGGACTGAGGACAACGCAGGACTGGGGACCCAGGCTCTGTGGCAGGCGTGTGTTGCTGTGGGCCGAGCAGGGAGTGGGGACCCCCAAAGCAGTTGTGGCCTCTGGGAGCCCGGGCGGGGTGGCCGCAGGCCTGGTGTGGGCTGAGCCTGCCTCCACCGCTGAGACTCGTGCGCCTCTGAGCAAGTTGCTTCCCTTTGTTTTAAATTTAAAAACTTGTCTGTGGAGATGAGGCCTCAGCACGTTGTCCAGGGTCTGAGGGTCTCGAGCCCTTGGTCCCAGGTGACCCTCCTACCTCCGCCTCCCAAAGTGCCAGGGTTACAGGCATGCGCCCCCACGATGGCCCCTTCTTTTCGTTTGGAGTGAGCACCGTGGGTGTCGTCAGTGCCTGGCAGTACGGGTAGGTGAGGCCCCAGCCCCTGGGAAGCTCCACGACCTAGGCCCTTCTTTATAGGTGGGGAAACTGAGGCTCCAGAAGGCTGGAGAGACCACACAGGGTGGGACCGTGAACGAGAAGTGGGGCCCAGGCCTCGCTGATCCCTGCTCCCTGCTCCCTGTCGCCTGGCCTGGGCAGCGTGTCCATTCTCACAGGACCAGGCGGGGGAGACCCTGCGAGGATTTGCCGCAGACGCCAGCTGGACGGGGGCCCGCAGTGGTGCCGGTGCTCACAGGATTAGAGCCTGAGGGATTAGCTCGCAGTCCCTGCACCTGCCTCCCCACCACCCCAGAGGCCAGCTTAGGAGGGGTTGGGGTCGAGCGTGAGGGCCCCCAGGTGCCTGAGCTGGCATGGGGAATGCCAGGGGACCCGGCTTCGGGCTGAGTCTGGAGAGGACCCCACCACCCGCCCAGCTGCCCTCCTGCACTCCAGTGCCTCATGCCTCCACTCTGCAGGCGGGGCTGCTGCTGAAGGTTTAGGGGCAGTGGGGCGTGGTTCAGGCATCGTCTCCGCAGTGTTTTCCTGCGTGTGCCTTGGCCAGGTGCTGGGGCCAGGGGGAATGAGAGGGCCAGGCCCCCGCAGGAACTCTGGGAGTGGGGCCAGGATGTGCAAACAGCAAATAAAAGCAAAACACGCAATGCCTTGGACCGACAAGTGCCAGGGAGAAGAGCCCCCCCAGAACAGGAGAGAGAGCGGCGGAGGAGGCGCCTTCAAGGCTGGGGACTTGGGGGGCCACACTTTGAACAGAGATCTAGGGAAGCGAGGGGATCGTGGAAGTGTGGGGTGAGCGCCCCGGCAGAGGCGCTGTGCAGAGGCCCTGGGTCAGGACCACGCCTGGTGTTTTAGAGAAACAGTGAGGGGGGAGGACAGGGAGGGGATGGGCAGGTTGTGCAGGGCCCTGTGGGCTGCAGGGAGGGCTTGGGCTTTGACCCAGAGGGAGGTGGGAGCCATGGAAGGCTGCAGGCAGAGGAGGGACCAGCCCAGACTCGGGCTCACAGGTGCCCACTATTGGATGCTGTGGGGAAGACAGAGGGGGGCGAGGGGGGCGGGAGCTGGAGGGAGAGGAATCAGGGTAGGGGGACCCACTGGCCAAAATGGGTGATGCTGGGGCGGGGCCAGGCAGGGTCCATGAGTGGTGGGCGACCTGGGATGGATTTTGGAAACAGAGCCTGCAGGACCTTTTGAAAGGTTGAGCGTAGTGCTGAGATTTTAGCCCACGGCCTAGAAGGACAGAGCCGCCCTCAGCCAAGATGAACGCAGGAAGGGTGACATGGGGGCCACCAGGGCCCAGGGTGGCTGTGCTGCGAGTGAGACCCCAGGAGCCTTGTGGGGAGCGTCGAGGCAGTGGTGGGAGCCGACAGTGGGACTGGGCGGGGCCGCCAGGACTCTGGTGGCGGCTGTGCTCAGTGGACAGGGTCTCCGTTCCATCGCTCTGTTGGCAGGAGGACAGCAGAGAAGAGTGGGGTCCACCAGGTACTGACAGCAGGTTGCCTAGCCTGTACCTTTCCCAGCAGGTTTTCCTCCGTGCCTCAGTTTCCTCATTTGGAAAGCAGAGTCCCTTGAGGATTAGATGAGTCAGTGCACACAAGAGGCTCAGAGCCGGCCCAGCTCGGCCCATGGGGAGTGCCCAGGGAATGGGGACGGGGATGTGAGTGGACAGCTCTGACCATGCACCCTTCCCATGAGGCGCTGGGCCAGGCCGCTGCATGCACTGACATCAGCAGGACCAGTTGGAGGGGGAAGGACCCTGGGGTGGAAGCCGCTGCCTTGGGGCCTGTGCCTGCGGCCCCAGTGCTCCCATGTCTGGCTGGTCTGTCCTCCTGGGGTTGGGGGTGCATTTCCCCTGGCATGTATGAGTCAGCCCGGCTTGGCGTCTGCTGCTAAAACAAACATCCCCGCTCTCCGAGGCCATCCCAGAGGCTCATCCTGAGGTTTCTTGCTTGCGTTGGGGGCCGTGATGGGTTTGCTTCTCTGATCTCTCAGCTCCCAGGCTGACGGAGGTGCTGTCACCCCCTGTGTGGTAAAGCCTCCATGCTTCTGTAACCCAGAAAGGTGGTGCCTAGATTAAAATGCACTACGATTGGTTTTAATCAGGTCTGGTGAGGCCGAGAGAGGGAGGTGCCTGCCATTGAAAAGCTCGTGTGTTACAGGTCCCCAGAGGAGGGAGCCAGGCCACCACCCACATAGGGTCAGGCAGGAGGCAGAGGGCGCGAGGGTTGGGCCAGGGCCGTGGCCTGTGCTGAGGCTTTGGTGGGAAGGAACGGGCCAGGTGGGGTAGCAGGGTGAGGTGTGCCTGTGATGGGCTGGCTGCAGCTCCTGGCTGTTGGGTGGTCCCTGGTCTAGAGCTGCCCTGGGCTGATTCAGGGCAGGGAACCTGATGTGGTGTGTGAGAGTTTGATCAGGGCGTGGGCTTACGGTTGGGGGGTCCGCACATCATGGGTGTGCTTGCAGGAGGCTGTTTGCAACTTTTAGGAATCCATTAACCCTGGAAGGAGCCATCATCCCCAGATCTGCAAGGCCCCCAAGATGTGGTAAAATCCAGAAAACAAAATGCAGCATCAGCACTATACCAGACTGGGCGCTCCTGTTCCCGCGGCAAAGGACGTGTCCGCTTTTCCCATCCTCACCAGCCACGTGGGCGCGAGGCGACTGCTTCCCTCACTGCGTCACTGCGGTTTCTATTCATCCTCCTGTGAATGAGAGAGAAAGTCCTCTGCGGATCTTCTCGCTTTGCCTCTTGTTTTCTTGGAACTGCGTTTCCACAAAGGGAGCGGAGACAACTCGAGCGAAGGAACTCGTCACACAGAACTCCCTCCTGCTCCTCCCGACGGTCACCTGTGTTTCTAGCAGAGCTGGAAAGTGGCGCGTCCCCGACCAGGGAGACCGGGTCACTGCCGAGGCTGGCTCTGAGCCGCCTCGTTTCCTGTAAGCCGCGGGGCCCTGGCCTCCACTCCCCCGGCCCATTTTCCTTGCCCAGTTCTTTCTTGTGAGTACACACGTGAGGTTTGGCTGTGACCTCATTTTCTGGGACCTGTGTGATTGTGTCTTTCCCAGTCTACAGTTGAGTTATCTTTCACCATCTTGTTGATCCATAGAAGCTCTTTATTTGTTATAGCAGCTGCTCATTTATTGGCAACACGATTGCAGGTGCTTGTTTGTCCATCTTCTCCTGTGATGAATGTCAACGCTGGCAGGTGTTTTGGGGTTTGTGTGGTCAAATTTATCACTCTCCTTTTTTGATTTCCCAGTTAAGTGTCATGGATGGGAGAGTCTCGGTTGTGAGGTTATGATTAAGTTCTGCTAAGACTTGTATAACTTCGCTTCTTTTTTGTTCACACTTCAGTTCTTTTTTTTTTTTAAGGACAGGGTCTCGCTGTGTCGCCCAGGCTAGAGTTCAGTGACACGATTTTAGCTTACTGTAGCCTCAACCTCCTGGGTTCAAACCAGCCTCCCAGCTAGCTGGGACTACAGGTGTGTGCCACCGTGAGTGGCTAATTTTTAATCGTGTTTGGAGACGGCGTCTCGCTGTGTCGCCCAGGCTAGCCGAGCTCCTGGCCTCAAGTGACGCTCCTTCCTTGGCTGCCCGAAGTGCCGGGGTTTCAGGCGTGAGCCGCTGCGCCCGGCCTGTTTCTGGTCTTTCCATTCTGTCCCTTCCCCTGCCTTTGCTTCATGTTACAGGCGTGTCTTGTCTTGAACAAATGATAACACATTCACAAAAAAAAGCCACGAGACGTATAGTGAATAAAAAGTGAGCATTCCCACCTTACCCTCTCCGTCTCTGTGGAGATCATGACTGTCAGTCACCCCAGGACCTTCTCTGGGCCCATACGCTGGGTCTCAGATTTTATTATTATTTTTAAATGGTTTATATGGAAAGCTTTCCAGGCTGTAGAAGAAGGGGCAAGAACGCTACCTGAGCACCTGTGCAGCCCTCGCAGAGATCCACCAGTCGCTAACGTTTTGCCCTATCTTTTTTTTTTTTTTTTGAGACAGAGTCTCACTCTGTCACCAGGCTGGAGTGCAGTGGCGCAATCTTGGCTCACTGCAACCTCTGCATCCCAGGTTCAAGTGATTCTCCTGCCTCAGCCTCCCAAATAACTGTGACTACAGGCGCACCCTGCCACGCCCAGCTAATTTTTGTATTTTTACCAGAGACAGGATTTCACCACGTTGGCCAGGATGGTCTCCGTCTCTTAACCTGGTGATCTGCTCACCTGGGCCTCCCAAAGTGCTGGGATTACAGGCGTGAGCCACCGCGCCCGGCCTTGCCACGTCTTTATCGTTGTGTGTGGGAGTGGGAGTGTGTGTGCAAGTGTGTGTTTGAGTGTGTGTTAGTGTGTATTTCAGTGTGAGTGCTTGAGAGTTTGTGTGTGTTTGCAAGTTAGTACGTGTTTGAGTGTGAGTGCATGTGAGTGTCGGTATTTGAGGATGTAAGTGCTTGTGAGTTTGTGTGTGCAAGTTAGTGTGTTTATATTTGTTTCAGTGTGCTTGTGAGTGTGTGTGCACGAGTTAGTACGTGTTTGAATGTGTGTGTATTTGAGGGTGTGAGTGCTTGTGAGTGTGTGCAAGTTAGTGTGTGTTCGTATTTGAGGGTGTGAGTGCATGTGAGTTAGTGTGTGTGCAAGTTAGTGTGAATGTGAGTGCATTAGTGTATGTGAGTATGTGTATTTGTGAGTGCACGTGTTTGCAAGTTAGTGTGTGTTTGAGTGTGAGTGCGTGTTAGTATATGTGTGTGTGCAACTTAGTATGTGAGTGAGTGCATGAGTTAGTATTTGTGTGTGTGTGTGCATTTGAGAGTGAGTGCGTGTGAGTTAGTGTGTGTGAGTTGGCATGTGTGTGTGATTTTGCCAGCCCATTTGTGTGTGTGGGTTGCGGGCATGGCGCCTCTGCCCCAAACCCTGAGCGCAACCGGTTCTGTTATTTGTGGCAGTTCTTGGGGAAGCTGCTGCAGACCCTTCAGGTGCACAGCGAGGCCTGGCCCCAGGGGAGATCCAAGGTGGGGTCCCCGTGAGCCTCTGGAGACGGCGCTTCCATCAGTTAATACGGGACCTTGTTGTATGTCCGTTTCTATTTCAAGGCATTTTATTTTAGGGCTGGACACTGTGGCTCACGCCTGTAATCCCAGCACTTTGAGAGGCCGAGGCAAGAGGATCACTTGAGCCCAGGAGTTTGAGGCTGCAGTGAGCCGTGACTGCACCACTGCACTCCAGCCTGGGTGACAGAGTGAGACCCTGAGGACATTTTAAAGACACCCGTGTTGTTGATTTATCACACGGAATTCGCAGACACAGCACCCTCAGGTCCCGTCTGAGCAAAGATTCTCTCACACGGGTTTCTCCACGGGGCTCATCCCGGCCTCTAGCCTCGAGGGACGCTGGACCACCTGAGGATGATGCCTGGGGACCAATTTCAACAGCAAAATCACCAGCAAAAATGCAGAAAACACAGGCAGAGCGGCCTCACCAGAGCTGCCTGGGGACGTGTGTGCCCCAAAGTATGGGGGATGCTGCCCTGGAAATAGTCTTCCGGTCTGCCAGACCCCTCCCTGCCCACTACAGGGGGCCAGGGGCCGTCCCACTCACACATGGGGAATATGACCCCCTGGGGGCCTGTGGAGGCCTTCGGGGTGCGAGGCTGGTGCCCTCTCCGTGGCTCACCTGCCCCACCCCTGCGGCACCCCGTTTCCCACAGCACCCTAACCTCAGGCCCCAGGTGGAATCCCTTCAGGGCCACTTCACTCCCGGGGGGGCGGGGGACACTGGATGCCTGGAGGACAGGGACGCTGGGGAGTCACCTTCTAGGGGCGTTCACCTCTGCTGTGCTGGGGGGTGGAGTGCACAGGAGGCTGGGGCCAGGCACAGACCCTCGACGTGGGAGCCTCAGCCCAGAGCCCAGGGCCCCTGCAGCCCACGTGGACCAGACTTCCCCCAGGGGCCAGCATATCCTCTCTGGACCCTGACCCCGCCAATCCAGCCCTGCCACCTGCGGGCTGACCACGCCCCACATTCTCCTGCCCCGGGCTTGGTGCTGACGGCGGAGCCTCTTCCTCCCTCAGATGCTGGGGCCCTGGGAAACGGCCCAGCCTTCCGAGTTCTGGATGGTCAGCCCGCCTGTGCAGGGCTTCCTGTTTACTGCCCCGGCGCCTGCCCGCCCGCTGGGGGAAAGTGATCACGCTGTGAGTGCCTGAGTTAGTGTGTGTAAGAGTGTGTGAGCATGTGTTAGTGTGCGTTTGAGAGTGTGAGTGCATGTGAGTTACAGTGTGAGTGTGTGTGTGAGCACCCGGCAGGGAGAACGGGGCTAAGAGGAGGGTGGCCTGCTGCTCAGGGGCTGACTCCAGGCTGTTCCTCCAACGGTGCACCATCCCCTCCAGCCACCCCACCCCTTCCCTGCTGTGTCCCCCAAGTGTCCTGTGGTGTCCCAAGGGCGTGTGTGTGTGCATGTGTGTGCATGTCTGTGCGTGTGTGTGCCTACATGTATGTATGCTTGTATCTGCATGTATGTGTGCACACGTATGTGCACATGTGTGTGTGTGTGTCCCTGCCCCTGTGGGTTCTTGCTTCCTTTCTTGCCCTGTGTTTGGAACATACTTGTTATTGAGCTCTTGGACTGACTTAACTAAATTCTTTTTTTTTTTCCTTTTGAGACCGTGTCTTGGTCTGTCGCCAGGCTGGAATGCAGTGGCGTGATTGTGGCTCGATGCAACCTCCGCCTCCTGGGTTCAAGTGATTCTCCTGCCTCTGCCTCCCATGTAGCTGGGATTACAGGCGCCTGCCACCACACCCGGCTAATTTATTTGTATTTTTAGTAGAGATGGGGTTTCACCACGTTAGCCAGATGATCTCGATCTCCTGACCTCGTGATCCACCCGCCTCGGCCTCCCAGAGTGCTGGGATTACGGGTGTGAGCCACTGTGCCCAGCTTCTAAATTCACAGACCCTGCATTTTTACCCGCTTCTAATGGACATTTCATGGGTTTTAGTATGTTCGCAGTTGTGCAGCTCTCCCCTCATTGCAGAACATTTTCATCACCCAAAAGCTGTCCGTCACTCATTAGCTGCCACTCCTCACCCTTCCTCCAACCCCTAACAACACCTCACTCACTTTCTGCGCGTTTCATAGAAATGGGAAAACGGGGTCACGCACAGCCTACCCTTCTGTGTCTGTCTGCTCTCGCCGAGCGCGATGTCCTCAAGGCGCGTCCACAGGGTGGCCTGTGTCAAAGCCTCGTTCCTCGTCCGGACTGAGAACTGCCCCAGTGCGTGGATGACGAGGCTGTTCTGGCCCATCCACCCGGTGGTGGGTGCCTGCGTTGCGTCCCCCTTTTTGCTCTCATGCACCTGCTGCTGTGAGCATTTGTGTAAGGTTTTCGTGTGCACGTAGGTTTTCACTTCTCTTGAGTTGATGTCGAAGGGTAGAATTGCTGGGTCACAGAAACCCAGGGTGGGACAATTTGAGGAGCTGCCTGACTGTTTCCCACGGTGGCTGCAGTGTTTACATTCCCACCGCAGGGGACAGGCCCCTTCATCCCTCCACGTCTTCACCAGCTCTTCTTCTTGTCTCTGCTTTTGTGTGTTTTCTGAGATAGGATCTCACTCTGTTGCCCAGGCTGGAGTGCAGCGGGGCAATCCTTGCACCTTAGCCTCCCAAGTAGCCAGAACTACAGGCTCTGCCACCACTCCCAGTTAATTTTTGTATCTTTGTAGGGACAGTCTTGCTATGTTGCCCAGGCTGGTCTCAAACTCCTGGACTCAAGCAGTTCTCCCTCCTTGGTCTCCCAAAGTGTTGAGATGACAGATGTGAGTCAGTTCGCCTGGCCTGCTTTTTATGATTGAGTTGTGAGTTCTTCATGTAGCTTAGATGTGAAGCCCTCACCACACAGATGATTGGCAGACCTTTCTCCCACTCTGTGGGTCGCCTTTCCAGTTTCCTGCTGGTGTCCTGTGAGGCACAGAAGTCTTGATGAAGTTCATTTGATCTCTTTTTGATTTTGTTTCATTTTATTTATTTATTTTTTGAGATGGAGTCTCACTCTGTCATCTGACCTGGAGTGCAGTGGTACGATCTCGGCCCACTGCAACCTCCGCCTCCCGGGTTCAAGTGATTCTCCTGCCTCAGCTTCCTGAGTAACTAGGATTACAGGTACACACCACCATGCCCTGTATTTTTAGTAGAGATGGGGTTTCACCATGTTGGCCAGGCTGGTCTCAAACTCCTGACCTTGGGTGATCTGCCTGCCTCGGCCTCTCAAAGTGCTGGGATTACAGGTGTGAGCCACCGCACCCGGCCTTGAACTGTTTTTTCTTTGGTTGTTTATGTTTTTGGTGTTTAAGAAACTATTGCCTAGGCTGGGTGTGGAGGCTCACGCCTGTAATCCCAGCACTTTGGGAGGCTGAGGTGGGTGGATCACCTGAGGTTGGTAGTTCAAGACCAGCCTAACTGAGATGGAGAAACCCCATCTCTACTAAAAATACAAAAGTTAGCTGGGTGTGGTGCTGCATGCCTGTAATCCCAACTACTTGGGAGGCTGAGGCAGGGGAATCACTTAAACTTGGGAGGCGGAGGTTGCGGTGAGCTGAGATCACGCTATTGCCCTCCAGCCTGGGCAACAAGAGTGAAACTCCATCTCAAAAAAAAAGAAAAGAAAAGAAACTGTTGTTTAATCCAAGATCACAAAGATTTATTATCTCATGTATTTTTTTTTAATAAGAGTTTTATAGTTTTGGCTCTTACATTCATTTAGATCTGTGATTTATTTATTTATTATCTTTATTTTTATTTTTTCGAGATGCGGTCTCATTCTGTCACCCAGCCTGGAGTGCAGTGGTGCGATCTTGGCTTACTGTAACCTCCGCCTCCCAGGTTCAGGTGATTCTCCTGCCTCAGCCTCCTTAGTCGCTGGGATTACAGGTGCACTCCATCGCTTTTTGGTAGAGAGAGAGTTTCACCATGTTGTCCAGACTGGTCTTGAACTCCTGACCTCAGGTGATCTGCCAGTCTCGGCCTCCCACAGTGCCGGGATGACAGGCATGAGTCACCATGCCTGGATAGGAAACTTTCTGTAAAGGGCTGAGTGTAAATTTTTTAGATTTTAGCTTGAGTATGGTGGCTCAGGCCTGTAATCCCAGTGCTTTGGGAAGCCAGGGTAGGAGGATCGTTTGAGCCCAGGAATTTAAGACTGGCCTCGGCAACAATGTGAGACCCCGTCTCTGAAAAAGAAAATAATTAGCTGGGCATGGTGGCGTCTGTAGTCCCAGCTACTCAGGAGGCTGAGGCGGGAAGATCCCTTGAGCCCAGGAGTTGGAGGCGGCAGAGAGGTGTGATGGCACCACTGTGCTCCGGCCTGGGTGACAGTGCGAGACCCTGTCTCTACAAAAAGTCAAGATGAAAATTTTAGGTTTTGTGGTCCAGGTGGTCTCTGTCACAACTCCCCAACGCTGCGGTTGTAGCACTTAAGGAGTCAGACAATTCGTGAAGAAGTGGGTGTGGCCGTGTTCCAGTAATACTTTATTTAGGCCCGGTGCGGTGGTTCACGCCTCTAATCCCAGCACTTTGAGAGGCCGAGGCAGGCAGATCACCCAAGGTCAAGAGTTCGAGACCAGCCTGGCCAACATGGTGAAACCCCATCTCTACTAAAAGTACAAAAAATTAGCTGGGTGTGGTGGTGGGCGCTTGTAATCCCAGCTACTCTGGAGGCGGAGGCAGAAGAATCTCTTGAACCTGTGGGGTGGAGGTTGCCGTCAGCTGAGATCATGCCACTGCCTCCAGCCTGAGGGAACAAGACCAAAACTCTGTCTCAAAAAACAAACAAACAAAAAAAACTGCATTTGGCCCGTAAGGGTCATCCCAAAAGCTGTGTCCATCGCTCATTCACTGTCACTCCCCAACCCCTGGGATTGGTGGTGGCGCCTGTAATCCCAGCTACTCGGGAGGCTGAGGCAGGAGAATCACAGTGCTTAGCCACCCTGCCTTAGACAGCCCTTCGTAGGACCTTGAGGCTGTGGTGAAGTGTTCCATGTAATCAGTGAGACTCCCGTTTTTTTACCCGCGTTAAAGTTATCTAGGAGAAAGTTCTAGAATCAAAGTTGCTGCTGAGGGCACACACATTAGAAATGTTGGCAGGGGCCGGGCGTGGTGGCTCACGCCTGTAATCCCAGCACTTTGGGAGGCCGAGGCAGGTGGATCACGAGGTCAAGAGATCGAGACCATCCTGGCCAACATAGTGAAACCCCATTTCTAGTAAAAATACAAAAAAAATTAGCTGGGCATGGTGGCGCGTGCCTGTAATCCCAGCTACTCGGGAGGCTGAGGCAGGAGAATTGCCTGAACCCAGGAGGTGGAGGTTGCAGTGAGCCGAGGTCATGCCACTGCACTCCAGCCTCACGCCTGGTGATGGAGTAAGACTCTGTCTTAAAAAAAAAAAAAAATATGTTGGCAGGTTACCTCCTGAGGATGAACCCACTGACAGCGGCCTCACCTCTGGCCGTGTAAGGACCCCCTGCATCCCCGCCCCACTGCTGCCAGGCTGGCTTCACATCGTGTCTTTTAGCGTTAGAGGGGCCTGGCCATCTTTCTCAGATGTTTGTTTTCTTTTCCTTCGCCCGTTTTACAAGTTGAGTGTGTGAATCCTTCGAGAAAAGCCTCATTTCCATAAATAAAAATGACAAAATATGTACTTCAAACACTACCAAAGAGTAGAAGATGCAAAGCAGGAGACCCTCCCCCATCCCACACCCAGAAATAACTCAGAACCTTCTAAGATTCAAGCGTCTGGCTTTGACTGCTGAATGACGGGTCTACAGTGGTGGAAGCTGTGTGGCACTAAGAGCTTGAGTTCCCCTGCTGGGCTGCAGGGGCCTAGATCCTGGTGCTCAGAGGGAGAGAGCTGCTCGGGGCTTTGCTGCCTGGGCCCTACGTGCCGTGTGACCTTGAGCAGGTCTGTGGCCCCGCTCTGGGTGCATCAGCGGTGGGAGTCATGGATTAACAACTGCTGTGTCGAGAGGCTTCATACCACAGTGCTTTTGCTGTCAGTTTCCTGGACTTGGCTGGGCTCAGCAAGTCGGTTCTTCCCTATCACTGCGGTCGGCCTGGGTCCCCTAAGCAGTGGCATCTGACTGGTGCTGGCATGCCCCGTGGCCTCCTGTCCCAGGCCTCTGTCCACGTCGCTGCTGCCATCCAGCCTGGCCCCAGCATCATCCTGGTGGGATCCCAAGAGAGCAGAGGATGATGGGAGAACTCCTGTGGTGTCTCTTCTGCCTCATGTGGTTGGCCAAAGCAGAGCCTGAGGCCCGCCCACATTCAAGGGTAGGGATGTTGGCCCCACCCCCAGGAGGGAAGGGACCCTGGCAGGCAGCAGGTGTCCCCATCTGTGCGTGAGTCTCTGATAGTGTGCTGGTGATGTGTATGGGGTGAGGGGGCGGCAGTGAGCTTATCTGGATGCGTCTAATTATAAGGCAAAGAAGTGCTCATATGTGACTGGTGTGGTGGCTGCCACAGTGCTGCGAGGGGAGGCTCTTCTCATCGTCCTGTCTTCGTTTTGAGGAATCCTGAGGTCTGGTGGTGGGAGAGGCCATTCCCAGGCATTGAAGCATTTGCTCTGCCTCTCCTGTGCTGGGGGCGGGGCCTGCTGCAGAGACAGAGTCAGCACCGTCCAGGGTGGCAGGGGTCTCCAACGTGGGGAGGTGTGGGACTGCCCAGGAGGGGAAGGGGGAGCTCTGGCTGTGTCTAGGTGGATCCCTGCTCTCCAGACATGGTCTTACCCTGGGGCCTCTGCACTGGCCTTGCCTCTGTCCGGGAGGCCCCTCTGCCCTTCCCCCACCTGGCTCCTCCTCACTCTCCTGTCATCCATGCGGTGGTGATGGAGCCTGGGGCTTGACTTCCTGGAATCAGGCACGTCCAGCCCCATATGTTTGCTGTGTGGTCTCAGGCAAGCGATCTGGCCTCTCTGAGCCTGTTTCCGCCTCTCGGAAACGGGAGCAGTAATGGTGCCTGTGTCACAGGGTTGCTGGGAGGATTGCGTGACTAAGTCTTGGGGTTCTCCTACGGTGTGGGCCCCGCCACACACACCTGGCGAATGTGGGCTGTCTCCTCCCTGTCCAGTTCCTCCCTCACTCCAGCTGTTCCAGGTTAGAGACAGGAAGCAGCCTGCGCCCCCAGGCTCTTGACCCTGTCGAACCCTGTTTCCCTCCTGAGCTGAGCCCTCTGCCCCGACCCAGACCTCCAGGCTCGTGCTCCCTGCACTGTCGAGGGGAGGAAAGATGAGGTCGCTGCCGTGGCCAGGCTCATGGCCTCAGAGGGAGCAGATGCGGAGGATCGAAGGAGTAGGGGGAAGTAAACCAGGCAGGGGCAGCGTGCTTAGGGAGGGCTCCTCTCGGGAGGCGAGCTTTGATTCAGCCCCGAATGGTGAGGTGGGAGAGTTCCAGGCAGAGGCCCTAGGGCAGGACCAAGCCTGGTGTGGCCAGAGGAGAGAGAGGGAGAGGGAGGGAGGGAAGGAGCAGAGGGAAGGGAGGTGTTCTCCATCTGAGCCTCTGTCCAACAAATGTTCATCAAGGCAGCATCTGTGACCTCACATAGTTTCTGAGTCAGGAGTCTGGGAGCGGCGTAGCTGGTTGGTCCCGGCTAGGGGTCTTTCATGAGGCTGCGGCAAAGCTGTCAGCCAGGGCTACCTTCTCTGAAGGCTCAACTGGGGCTGGAGGAGCCACTTCCCAAGCGGCACCCTCGCCTGGCTGTTGGCGATGCCTCAGCTGCACTGGCTGCTTGGGTGACCTCACAGCATGGCGTCTGGCTTCCCCAACAGTGAGTGATCCGAGGGCAGCGTCTGTTGTGACCCAGCCACGGAAGTCGCATGCGGTCGCTTCAGCCGGATTCTGTGGATCACACCGGCCAGCGCCAATACATGGGGGAGCCCACCAGGGCCTGGACGTCAGGAGGCCGATGGCTGTCAGAAGCCCATCACTCACGAAGATCCCCTCTCCTCATCGGGGCAGAAGTGAGGCATGAACGAGGGTTACCATTCAGCATACACCTGGCTCGGGGGCTGCCGGCACGTGGGCGCTCCTAGATCACATCCAGGAGCCTGGAGTGCTGGGGACCTCGGGTCCAGCCTGGCCCAGCCACCAACTCCCTGTGGGGCCGGGGCAGGTCCCTGGTCTCAGTCTTGGTGCAAAACAGAGCCAGCTCTGCCAGCCTCCAAGGGGAGGCGTCCGGACCCCGCCCTGCCTGTCTGGGGAGCCTGCGCGCGTCTGGAAATGAGGTCTAGACTCTTACTCTAGTGCTGAGGGTAACACGCACTCCGGGGGCTGTCAGCCTTCAGAGCCCAAGGGCAGTGCTGGAGGGTAAAACCGTGCGTAGAAGGGAAGCTGGGCAGGAGGCCTGGCACACGGAACCTGAGCAGGGCAGTCTCAGCGACCTTGTCCTCAGGTTTGACTCCAGTCTGCTGGTGGCTTCCAGGAGGAGGTCTGTGGCTGCCACTGCCCTTATTCTGACTGGTGTTGGTGACCCGGTTTCTGTCGGGGGCCCCTGTACCCCCCACTCAGGCAGAGTGCTCTGGGTGGAGAGGGTGAGGAGCCAGGCTGGCAGTCTCAGCTCTCCTGGGGATTCGAACAGGAACGGGCGTGTGGTCCGAGCAGACCCTGCCTGGGTCTTGGTCTGAACAGTTGGTCAGAGGGGTGTTGGCGGCTCCCATGACCCGGGCACCTGCCGGGGCTGGAGGCAAGTCATGGGGTCAGGGTCGCCAGGGAGAGCAACGGAGAGGTGAGAGACGGAGGCCTGTAGGCCCCAGGGTCCAGCTGGGCTCGAAGCCCACCACCCCGGCCTCTCCCGTTCTGTCTGAGGGACCGACTTTTCCTCGGAAGGGTGCGGTGGTAGGTCCTTCCGCCTTCCCGGCCACAGCACGGTCCCTGGTGCAGCTGTTCCATCCTACCTCTGCCTGGAAAGCAGCAGCGGGCGGTATGCAAATGAAGGGGCGTGGCCTGAGCCAGTCAAACTTTGTTTCTGAAAACCAGCCTGAGGTCCGTTAGCAAAAGCCCTCCCCACACGCACCTTTCTGCTTTTCTGAAAGCAGTGTGAGTTGGGATTCTGTCTCTACGAAAGCATCCTAGTACTTCCTGTGTGAGCTTCAGTTTCCCTCTCTGCAGAAGGGACATAAGATGGGCATTGCTCAGGGCAGGTTGGGCCAGAAGGGCCGTGGCCTTGAGGACTTGCTGGGCATTCGGACCCTGCCCTGAGGTTCAGCTCAGGCAGATGCCAGGGTGTGTGTGAGGAGAAGCTGTGAGCTCTGTTCCCAGGCCTCCTTCTCCTGAGGCTCCTGGCGTTTAACCATGCAGCCTCATCCATGCAGCCCTCCAGGCTTTCTTGTTCCACAGATGCTCCATGCCCAGCATTGGGCTGGCACAGGGCTCTTGGAGAACCAGGGAGAGGCGGCCTTGCCCTGTGGAGCCAGGGAGAACCATATTAACCCCCTGCCCACCACAGGCAGGAGCACAGCACGGTGTGCTGGAGGGAGGGGGCAGGACTAGGACCACCTAGGTCTGGGGACAGGCGTGGGCAAACGTTCCTGGGAGGGCCATACCCTGGGCAGGCGCTCACCAAGCAGAGAGGAGGTGGGAGGTACAGGCAGCAGCCACAGCAGGTCCCAAGGCCCAAGGGTTTGAGGAAGCCTGAGCAGTCAGGGACCCTCTGAGGGGGTGGTGAGGCCATTAGGCCGGACTACAGTTGAGGGCTATGGCCCAGGGGCAGGGGTGAGGCCAGGCAGAGCCAGGTTGACCCCAGGAGCACTGAGAGCCCTGAGAGCTTTGCAGCTAGCTGAGGATGTAATGGCTCCAGCCTGGAAAAGGCCCCGTGGCACCTGCGAGGTGAGCGGCTGTTTGGGACTGAGTGGAGGCTGACCTACCTGCAGCATCTGAGCATCGAGGGCAGGCGTCCCATGGGGGAAAGCGCTTGCCATGTGAGTGGCCTGATGGCTGCCAGGGCCAGCGTGTGGGGATGGTGAGCTGGGCCCAGCTGGGAGCTGAACTGCGGGTTCCTGTGTCCGTGTCCTGACACAGAGGCAGGACGCCCACTGCCCGCCTATCGAGGGCCCAGGGAGAAAGTGTGCGGGCAGGCCAGGGGCCAGGGCAGAGCGGAGCGCCCGCCCAGCAGCATGACATCAGCTGGGTCCGTGCCAGCAGCTCTGTCCGTTAGGAACCCAGGCTGAGGTGGGGACAGATGTCCAGGTGTCTGCAGTACCTGATGGCGGTACCTGGGAGCACAGCCGGGGGGGCCTGGCTCCATTGGGGGGTCAGAAAATCTCTGGAAGTGATTTTCAACCAATCTCCTGGTTGCAGGAGTCAGAAAGGCAGGCGTGGGCTGGCTGGGGCGACCCTGAGAGTCAGCCTCAGCAGCTCCATCAGTCCACAGGAGCCCGGGGTGTGAGGGGTCTCCAGGACCCCCTGCAGCTCACATGGCACGGGAGGGCCCCGGGTCACTGGTGGAGGCGGCTTCACTCTCATTGGCCCCATTCCGTGTGCCTCGTGGAAATGAGCTCAGAGTCCTTGTGTCACGCGGGAGGTCAGTACCATTCCAACTCTATGTGACAGTTGGGGAAACTGAGGTCCAGAGAGGCTGAGGCTTGGCCACGTTAGGGTGCTTGTGGGCAGCCAGGCCAGAAAAAGAGCTCCCGTGTGTCTCTTCAAGAACTGGCACTATCCCATCTCTAAGGACATGGGGCTTCCTAGCGGCAAGAGGAAAGAGGGAAACAGGATTAGTGACAGCTTAGCAGTGAGTAAGGAGGTGTCATTGCTGGTGCTGGGCCCCTGTGCCTCTCGTGCTTCCTGGTGACTTGGACTAGCATGATAGTATGATGCTTCTCCTTTTCTGTTCTCTCTCTCTTTTTTTTTTTTTTTTTTTTAACAGAAACAGTCTTACTCCATCACACAGGCTGAAATGCAGTGGCACCGTCATAGCTCATTGCAGCCTCCAACTCTGAAGCTCAAGCCGTCCTCCCACCTCAGCCTTCCGAGTAGCTGGGACTACAGGTGCACATCACCACGCCAGCTAGTTTTTTTATTTTTTAAGAGATGGGGTCTTGCTGTGTTGCTTGGGCTGGTCTGGTATTCCTAGGCTCAAGCCGTCCTCCCACCTCAGCCTCCCAGTGTGCTGGGTTGACAGGCATGAGCCACTGCATCCAGCCCACAGTGCCTTTTTTTTTTTGTGAGATGGAGTCTTGCCCTGTTGCCCAGGCTGGAGTACAGTGGCATGATCTTGGCTCACTGCAACCCCCGCCTCCTGCATTCAAGCAATTCTCCTGCCTCAGCCTCCTTAGTAGCTGGGATTACAGGTGTGCACCATCATGCCTGGCCAATTTTTGTATTTTTAGTAGAAATGGGGTTTCACCATATTGGCCACACTGGTCTCGAACTCCTGACAGTCAGGTGATTCACTCACCTCAGCCCCCCAAGTGTTGGGATTACAGGTGTGAGCCACCTCGCCCGGCCCACAATGCCTTTTCTAAGAAGTTTTAGTCACCTTCTGTTTGTTCCCCTCTGTGCTATTTGGGCGGCGGAGGGGACGGGGTCAGAGCAGCATGCAGCGTACGACAGGCCCTGCGGCTGGGTTCGTGGAAGCGTGTTCGCACAAGCCAGACTGACGGGGAAGGGACTCGCATTGTATCCCGGTGGGCTGAGGAGCCAGAGGACCAAACCCAGGATCCAGCCTCGTTTGGCTGAGTGGCCTCTGTGTAGCTGCTTCCCCTGGAGTTTATCTGAAAAACGTGCCTAAGCTCGGCTTCTCCTCCAGAAGCTGCCCTGGGGCTGCCATTTGCCCTTCAAGTCCAGGCTAGAGTGACTTTCGCTGTCTTTGACTTGCCCAGACCAGACCTCTGAGCCTCAGCTCACACAGCTGTGGAATAGGTCCAGTGACAGTCCCCTCGGGGGGGTTGAGAGGGCTGGAGACATGGCTTGCAGAGCACCAGCCCTCGTCGGGGATGTGTGTACGTGTGCAGCTTTAACCACAGGGAACTTCACAGAGGTTGCGGTGAGCTGAGATCGCGCCACTGCACTCCAGCCTGGGTGACAGACCAAGTGTCAAAAAAAAAAAAAATACAAAACGGAAGGGATGGCAGAGGCACACATGTTCTTTTCCTGAAACATTGTACTCACCTGGAGAATCGTATCAGGAACGCCTCGTCCACCGCCACACCCATCCCACACACCTCCATACTGTATTCACTCCGGGTTCTCGTGTATGGGCGGTGGGGGGGCTTCTACCACCCAGTCTCTAGAGCAAGGTCTCTGTCCCTCAGCACTGCTGACCTGTGGGTCCTGATCCTTTTCTGGGGTGGGGTGGCCTTGGGCACTGCAGGGCGCCGAGCGGTCTGGCCTCCACCAACTAAAGTGCCAGGAGCACCCGTAGTCATGACAACCACAGATGGCCCCAGACATCACCCTGTGTACCCTGGAGGGCGGAGTCTCCCCTGGTGAGACCCCCATTTAGGTCACTGCCTCCGCCTTCAGGGCCACGCCCAAAGCCCATCCCAGACATGTCCTGGCCTCCGCCTGATCTCCCCTGACCCTTTACAAAAGCTTGCTGACTCCTGACTGAGGGATAAGCAGAAAAGGTTTTTTTTGACTTATGTAGTAACATACGGGTGTCTTTTATGTGATTGTGTGCTTTTCTAGGTGCTTAAAACCTTTTCTTATTAGACATTATATTTAGACGGGTCAGGTGCAGTGACTGATGCCTGCAATCCCAGCACTTTGGGAGGCAGAGGCAGGTGGATCACCTGAGGTCAGGAGTTCAGGACCAGCCTGGCCGACATGGTGAAACCTTGTCTCTACTAAAAATACAAAAATTAGCCGAGAATAGTGGTGGGTGCCTTGAATCCCAACTACTTGGGAAGCTGAGACAGGAGAATCTTTTGAACCTGGAAAGTGGAGGTTGCAGTGAGCCTGGTTGGTGACATTGCACTCCAGCCTGGGCAACAGAGCAGGACACGAGAATCTCAAAAGAAAAAAAAAGGACAATTGTATTTAGACAGAGAGCCAGCTGCCTCAGTGGTGTCTCATCCTCCAGACCCAGGAGATGCTTGCTGATTTGGGTTTGGATGAATGAATGAATGAATGGAATGAATGAACAACCCAGCGGACAGAATATCACACGACACCATTCACCCCACCAGGCGTCTCAGGATCAGAAAAGAGTGTGAATCCAGGGTGACACATGGCCTGTAGTCACCTCAGGGCTGTTTTTCCAGGCTTGATTGTGGGACTCCAGGCCATTGCCATGTCCCCCAAGGATGAGGCCCCAGCAGCCCGAGGGGCTTGGCTGTAGCCAGGGTGTTCTCACCTGACCAGAGGGCAGGAGTGGGATCCCCCAAGCCCTGTCATAGCCCGGGCAGCATCTCCCATGGCATTCGCCTCTTCATTTGCTGCAGAAAGTTTCTTGAGCACCTACTATGTCCCGGGCACGTTCTAGGCTCCAGTTGACTGCTCTGCCACGCTGTCTCCCATGTGTGCCCAGCCCAGCCATGTCGAACCACATCCAGGGCATCCCTGGGGCCCCTCCAACCCTGGAGGTCCCGACTGCTCTCAGCACATCTGACCCAAGCCTGTGCCTCTTCCTGATGCCTCATCTTGGTGGCAGATTCACTGTGCACCTGAGCCCGGGTCCCAGGTCATGTCCTCCCCAGTGCTCCCCCTCCACAGCTGAGGACCCCTCTGGATCGCCCAGATCCAGCCCAGCTCCCCTGCCGCAGCTCCATTCACCGGCGCTGCTGTGCCCCTGCTGTGTGCTGGGCAACGGGTAGGTCTGGGAGAGCAGCCGTGAACAAGACACCGGGTCTCTGCTCTCACCAGAAGGAGCAAGGTCACTCCCCACCGTGACGTGCACTGTGGGGAAACAGAACGAGATTCAGGGCGGGTAGGAAGGCGGCTGTGAGGACAGTCTCTGGGGAGGCGAGAGTCAGGCTGAGACCCAAACGGGAGGACAGGAGCCGCCCACGCAGGGACATAGGGGTAGCCGGGCAGTGTCCCCAAGGCAGGAACATGCCCCTCTAAGGTTCGGTGCCAGACAGGGAGCCTGGGCACGAGGCCCAGCTGCTAGAGCTCGGGGGCATCCTCTGTGAGCCGTGTGCCGACTCGGGTTCCTCAAGCAGAGTCCTCTCAAAAACCGTGTTTCCCCAAAGCTTGAAAACACCTGTGTCCAAGGTCAAGACTCACCTTTCACTTGGCATACGGGGATTTTATTAAGAAAAATTTCAAAAAGTGATGAATAGTTGAAAGAATTGGGCAGTAGAGCCACGATTTACCACGTGGGTCCTGCGATTGACAGTTGGCTCTGTTCACTCCATCCCTCCATTCCCTGATCCCGCCATCCTGCCATCTGGCCATCCTGCCATCCCGCCATCTGGCCATCCTGCCATCCCGCTGTACCGCCATCCTTCTGTCCCTCCGTCCCGCCATCCCTCCATCCCGCTGTCCCGCCGTCCTGCCGTCTCACTACCCCGCCATCCCCCAATCCCACCATCCCTCCATCCCGCATCCCTCCATCCCCCAATCCCACCATCCCTCCATCCCGCCATCCCTCCAAACCCCCATCCCTCCATCCCGCCATCCTGCCATCCCGCCTCCCGCCATCCCGCTGTCCCTCCATCCCGCCTCCCGCGATCCCGCCGTCCCTCCATCCCGCCATCCCTCCATCCCTCCATCCTGCATCCCACCATCCCCCAATCCCACCATCCCTCCATCCCGCCATCCCTCCAAACCTCTATCCCTCCATCCCGCCATCCCGCCATCCTGCCTCCCGCCATCCGGCCATACCTCCGTCCCTCCATCCCGCCATCCCTCCATCCCTCCATCCTGCATCCCACCATCCCTCCATCCCGCCATCCCTCCATCCTGCCATCCCGCCTCCCGCCATCCCTCCATCCTGCATCCCACCATCCCCCAATCCCACCATCCCTCCATCCCGCCATCCCTCCAAACCTCCATCCCTCCATCCTGCCATCCCGCCTCCCGCCATCCCACCATACCTCTGTCCCACCATCCCGCCATCCCTCCAAATCTCCATCCCGCCATCCCACCTCCCGCCATCCCGCCATACCTCTGTCCCTCCATCCCGCCATCCCTCCATCCTGCATCCCACCATCGCTCCATCCCATCCCGCCATCCCGCCATCCCTCCATCCCGCCAACCCTCCATCCCGCCGTCCATCCCGCCATCCTGCATCCCACCATCCCTCCATCCCGCCATCCCTCCATCCCGCCATCCCGCCATCCCGCCATCCCGCCATCCCGCCATCCCTCCATCCCGCCAACCCTCCATCCCGCCATCCCTCCATCCCGCCAACCCTCCATCCCGCCATCCCTCCATCCCGCCAACCCTCCATCCCGCCATCCCTCCATCCCGCCATCCCTCCATCCCGCCATCCCTCCATCCTGCCATCCCTCCATCCCGCCAACCCTCCATCCCGTCATCCCGCCATCCCTCCATCCCTCCATCCCGCCATCCCGCCATCCCTCCATCCCTCCATCCCTGCATCCTGCCATCCCTCCATCCCGCCATCCCTCCATCCCGCCATCCCTCCATCCCTGCATCCCGCCATCCCTCCATCCCTCTTAGCCAGCTTGTGTTTTGGAAGCATTTCAAAGTTGCAAACCTCAGCACCGCCACCTGTCAACACTTGATGCGATTCGGCATCTTGAACTAGACTGGTTTCTCAAGGTGCTTTTGGGAATGGTAACTACTGCAATCGGCGATTAACTCGAGAATGTTTCCTGTCTTTAACACCAAAGTTCTGTTTTGTATTTTTTTCTTGACCCAGGATCTCACTGTTGCCCAGACTGGAGTGCGCTGGTGCAGTCATAGCTCACTGCAGCCTTCAACTCCTGGGCTCAAGTGTCCTATCGTCTCAGCCTCTGGAGTAGGTGGGACCACAGGCATGCACCACCATGCCCAGCTAACTTCATCTTTTGTAGAGGTAGGATAATGCTTTATTGCCCAGGCTGGTCTTCAACTCCAGGCTTCAAGTGATCCTCCCACCTCAGCCTCCTGAGTAGCCGGAAATACAGGTGTGCACCCCCACGCCTGGCTATTTTTTTTTTTTGAGACAGAGTCTCGCTTTGTCACCCAGGCTGGAGTGCAGTGGCGCGATCTCAGCTCACTGTAACCTCCGCTTCCCAGGTTCAAGCAATTTTCCTGCCTCAGCCTCCCGAGGAGCTGGGATTACAGGCATGTGCCACCACACCCAGCTAATTTTTGTATCTTTAGTAGAGATGGGGTTTCACCATGTTGGTCAGGATGGTCTCAAACTCCTGAGCTCGTGATCCTCCCACCTTGGCCTCCCAAAGTGCTGAGATTACAGACGTGAGCCACTGCGCCCAGCTCCTGGCTAATTTTAATTTTTTTTTTTGTAGAAATGGGGTCTCCTGGCTAATTTTAATTTTTTTTTTTTTAGAAATGGGGTCTCACTATATTGCCCAGGCTGGTCTCAAACTCCTAGGCTCAAGCAGTCCTCCTGCCTCAGCCTCCCAGAGTGCTGGGATTATAGGCAGGAGCCACCACGCCTGGTCTTACATTTCTTTGTAAAGTAAAAGCGGTCTCTCCTCCTCTCCTTTTTGTCTTTGTTGGCAGTATTTTGGGGGGACACGAAATTCACGTTGAATTTTGCTGAAGGTTTTTCTGGATTCGGAGATGGGATTGCAGAGATTTGCGCCATTGACTTTGGATAACTTCCTAAGTTTCTCCAAATCCGTTTCCCCGCCTGTAAAACAACGATCATGAGTTAGGCGGCAGCTGGAACAGGTGGGTGCTCACGGGCGCCTTCTGGCCACGCGTGGGGACTGGGCCATGAGGGATGAAGGCGGAGGCGAGTGTGCTGGGCCAGGGGTGATGGCAAGTGACGATGCGGCCTTTTATTTCTAGATCTGCCTATTTTTCAAGAAACCCAGGTGTTTCTCCAAAACTTTCTGATTCCTAAAGTTGACCAAAGCCACACACTGCAGGGCTCAGAACCAAGCCCATGCGGGCCACTCCCCGGGGTGTGCTGGGAGCGGTGGGTGCCAGGGGCCACGCATATGCTGTGCGACATGGTGACTCTCCGGGCTTGGGGCTCAGGTGCCTGAGTTCACGGCTCTCATCGCTTCCCAGTGGGGACTGTCAGCCGGGTGCTGCCTGTTCCTAAAGAGGGTCGCCAGTGCCTATCTCGCCAGGACTGTATGAGGTTAGAGACAAGCGGGTGGGAGGCCTGGCCATGCATGTTCTCTTCAGCGGTGTCAGAATCCTTCCACCTCTCCCGGCCTCGGTTTCCCGTGTGTCAGATGCAGCTGTCGGGCGTGGCTGCCTTGTCAGGCTGGTGGGATTCTGCGTGGGGAGAGCTCGGTCGGCACCTGGTGCAGATGTTTGCTGTTGCAGCCGTGCGTAACACCTCACCCAAGGGCTTAACCTCAGGGGCTGGTGCAGCGGGTCATCACCTGGGGTCATCCTGCCCCTCCCCCTGGGGACTCTGGGCCATGTCTGGCGACATCTATGGTTGTTAGAACTGGGGGTGCCCCTGACATGAAGAGGGTGGAGGCCAGGGACGCCGCTCAGCACCCTGCAGTGCCTAGGACGGCCCCAACCCAGAGAAGGATCCAGTCCTAACGTCCACAGTGCTGAGGCGGAGATCCTGGTTTGCATGGGCTTTGGGGGTGCCTAGAGGCCCCCAAACTGTTTTCCTGTTGGTACGGTCATATCAAGAGAGAAGAGGTCTGGCCAGGTGCGGTGGCTCATGCCTGTAATCCCAGCACTTTGGGAGGCCGAGGTGGGTAGATCATGAGGTCAGGAGTTTGAGAACAGCCTGGCCAAATGGTGAAACCTCATCTCTACTAAAAATACAAAAATTAGCTGGGTGTGGTGGCACTCGCCTGTAATCCCAGCTCCTCGGGAGGCTGAGGCAGGAGAATCACTTGAACCTCAGAGGTGGAGGTTGCAGTGAGCCGAGATTGTGCTGTTGCACTCCAGCCTGGTGACAGAGTGAGAGTGCATCTCGGCGGGAGCGGGAGAAGAGAAGAGGCCTGAGACAGGATCGTTCAGTGTGACCAGGGACAGGACTGTCCATCCTGGTCCATGCCAGGGAGGAACAGAGGCTGAGGGTCAGCGCCAGTGACCAACTGCGTGGTTCTGTGGATGCCGAGCCAGCCTTTCAGACCTTGGTAGTTGATGTTTACCGCGTTTTACCGAAGTCTTGGTCCATGACAGAGAGAAAAGAAAGGGTGAGCTCAGTCCTTCAGCACAGACGGTTTGAGAAGCTCCAGGTGCCGGACTGCTGTCCTTCTGGTCCAGCGTTGACCTAGTCCCCTGACCTTCTTTAGAGACCAGCAAACTGAGGCCCTGCAGGATGGCAGAGTTTGGAGAGGGCTCCAGCTGGTGTCTGTCACTGGGCAATGCTTTCGCAGCTAAAGGGATCTGCTGCTTCATTTTGCTTTTCTGGGACATAATTCACCTGCCACAAAACTCCCCCTTTGAAATGGTTGCAATTGAGTAAATTCTCTTCGGCATATTCACAGGGTTGTGAATTCTAGCACATTGCTATCATCCTGAAAGCAGGCCCTGTGCGCATCAGCTGTCACTCTCCATCCCTCCCCAGCCCCGGCGCCCACGCATCCCCTCCCTATCTCTCTGGGTCAGCTTGTCCTGGACATTTCATAGAAATGGGGTCACACACTGTGTGGCCTTTGGTGTCTGGCGTCTCTCACTGAGTATGACGTCCTCAAGGTGCACCCGTGCTGTGGCCTGTGTCGGAGCCTCCTTCCTTTTCTTGGCTGAACAATCCATCATACAGATTATTAACGCCCCTTTGGATGTAAGAAATGCAAGTAAGACAAAGGAATTTAAAACTGTAACTCCTTCTGTTCCAAAGAAGTCCACAGATAGCAGTTGAGGTATTTCTTTGAGAGACGCTGTCAGCACGGAAACGTGATGCCTGTTTCAGTTAGCCGTTGCTGTGTAACAAACCATCCCAAGACAGAGGCTTCAAGCAACTGTGTATTTGCTGGCGATTCTGTTATTTGGGTTGGGTTCAGCTGGGTGGTTCTTCTGCAGGTCGTACCTGGGGTTAATCCCACGGCTGTGGTCAGCAGTGGCAGGAGACTCAAGCTAGTCCTGCACTTGCCTGTCAGCCCTCAGCTGGGATGGCTGGGGCAGCTGGGGCCACCTGGGCTCTCTGCAGGGAGCCGGCCTCTGAGCATTCAAAGGCCCAGGTTCCCAGAGACGCAGTCAGAAGTGCCAGCCTTCCTCACGCCCGTCATCCCTTCCATCCCATTCTGTTGGTCAGAGCGAGTCACACCACTGCCAAGCATCGCAGCCGTCTGTGGCCAGCCACAGAAGCGCTTTCTGCAGTTTCCTGAGAGAAGATTGTCGCATGGACCGCCTCGGCCACCTGGTCCTGGGCTGAGCCTCACCGGAGCTGAGGATTGGCCCTGCCCACTCTGGTTCTCCAACTCAGCCTGTGCCGTGGAGTGCTGCTGCCCAGCCTGGCCTTCCTGGCAGGTCCCCCAAGGGCCTGTGGTCCCCATGGTTAGAGGCCTGCGCAGCGGGAGGACAGAGGACCTGTTGTTCTAGCAAATGAGGACTGAGCGTGAGCTCTGGCCCGGGGTTGCTTCCTGCTTGCGGGACTGCAGGACCCCGTGCCTCGGTGTCCTCACGCACTGAGTTGCTGTGTCACGGTGAGCCTGCACCTGTCCTGTGGCGCCTAGCAGTGGCCCTCTGGGCAGCAGCCCCATCCAGGGGCGCAGAGCAGTGAACAGCTGGGTGCCAAGGTGGCCATGTGGCCCGTGCTGGGTGCAGAGGTGGTTGTGTGGTCCCATGCCAGGTGCAGAGGTGACTGTAGCCAGGTGCAGAGGTGGCCTTGTGGCCGTATGTCGGGTGCAGAAGTGGCCATGTTCGGGTGCAGAGGTGGCCTTGTGGCTGTATGTTGGGTGCAGAAGTGGCCGTGTGTCGGGTGCAGAGGTGGTCTTGTGGCCCCGTGCTGGGTGCAGAGGTGGCCTTGTGGCCATGTGTCGGGTGCAGAGGCCACTGGCCTGTGGCCGTGTGGCTGTGTGTCGGGTGCAGAGGTGGCTTGTGGCCTTATGGAGAGTGGCAGTGCCTCAAGGGCTCGTGCTGGCTTTAGCCGCACTTTGCAGGCAAAGAGACCGAGGCTGAGAGAGAAGGCCCGGCATGCAGGTGGCCGATGAGATCCCCGTGCAGCAAGCACTCAGCACCGTGTGCTGCAGGCCTGGGTCGCTGCCGGGTCCTGTGACGGGGCTGGGAGAGGGGGCCTTCAGCCCGGGCGGAGCAAACCGCTCAGAGACGTGCAGGACTCATCTGAGGCCACACAGTGGGCGGCTGCAGCAGAGGCTGGCGTAGAGGCCCAGGGGCGTTGCTGCCCCTCGAGAGTGGGGAGCAGGAGAGATGAAACCCTGGCTGCCCCCCCACCCTGGCCAACATGCCCGAGGTGCCCCTGCCCGCCCGTCCCCGCTGGCAGCCATGGACTGAGGGGCCCACCTCCCGGCTCCACCGCACAGCTCGCCTTTCCTCCTCCGACTATTTTTAAAACCTAATTTCCTCGAAAACGGGGTGGCTCATGCAGCAGATAATTAGTCACGTCTCAGGCTGAGCAGCGCTCGGCTCATGGTGGCCCCTGATGGGGGTCACGGCAGGCTCCGTACCCGGGGTGGGCCTCACAGGAAGCAGGGATGGAGCGAAGATGGTGCCCAGCTGCGCACGCCCGGGCCGGGTGGTGGCTCCAAGACTGCCTCCTCCCCAGTTCCCTCTCCTCCACGGGATACCCGGCTCTGGCCTCTCCTTGCCAGCCCCTCCTGTCTGCCCTGGAAGCACCACATTTTCCCCAGGTCCCCTAACCCAGTGCCTCCCCCTCCCCCTCCTGCCCTGCCCCTGCCCCTGCCTGGGGCTTCAGTAGCCCCTCAGGCCCCCAGTGCACAGATGCTCCCAGCAGGGCTCGAGCCGGCCACCCCTCTCCTCTCCCCATTGTCAGCCGGCTCAGGTGAGTCGGGCAGATGAAGACATGGAGCCAAGGAGGGAAACTGAGGCAGGGGGCCCAGACACAACACAGGTGACTGTGAGGTTCCTGGTAAGGTCGGCAGAGCCGGGTCGGGAAGGCCTGACTACCTCCTCTTGGTCCCAGGCTAGTAGGGAGGCTGGGACAGGCTGGGCAGGGCGGACCCAGGGCACCTTCCTCCACCCAAGCACCTTGACTGCCCAGCACCCCAGCCACCAAGGAAAACAGCTGAGTCACTCCAGTGGGCATGGGGGGCTCAGTGGGGCGGTTTCGGGAGTAGAGTCAGGACTGTGGCGGCCCGAAGAGGCCTGGAATGGCCGCCCTGCCCGCCGCTGGCTTCCTGCCCTCTCCTTTCCTTCCCCCACACCCTAGACGCAAAACCTGAATTGTTCTGCGGGGCCGCCAACCCAAACGTCACGTCAGCCTCCAGCCCCTTCCGCCCCCAGCCCGGAGTGGCCCTCGTGGCCTGTCAGAGACCTGGGGGCGACCGGCCCTGTCCTCGGAAGGACAGAGAGGCAGCTCCCTGAGTCACCTCACTCGCTCCACCCCCGGCCCGCCCCCTCCTCCGGCCCCTGCGGTGAGCAGGTTGGTCCGCTGACCCCTCCAGGCCCCCCACCCCCTCTGCGCCCGCCCAGCCCTGCAGGGCTTCCAGGTGGCCCGAGGGGGGGACCCTTCCGCTGTTACATCCCTCCCACCCAGGGCTGGATCCTCACTGGAGAGGCGGGGGAGGGCCTGGGCTGCCTTCCTGTGAGGCCCACCCCTGAGTCCCAGGGACTGGGGGGCGCAGAGCAGCAGGCTGTGAACAGGCGTTTATTCTAGCCCTGCTCTGGAGGCCCGGAGCCCAGCTCCCGGTGTGGGCAGGGCTGCGCCCTCCAACTGGGAAGAAGTTCTCCCTACGCCTCCTCTGCTCCTGGTGCCTCGGGGCATCCTTGGTGTTTCTGGGCCTGGAGGAGCGGTTCCCGCCCCGCCTCCATCCCCAAGCGTCTTGGCCTCTCCGTGGGGCTTCTTATAAGGACAGCAGCCACCACGGATCTAGGCCCCGCCCTACTCCAGCACGACCTCATCTTACCCAATGACGTCAGCAATCTCTAAATAAGGTTGCCTGCTGAGATTCTTGGAGGGACGTGAATGTGGGGGCACGCTGTCCAATCCGGAGCCCCCAGGCAGGCATGGGGACTGACCGTGGCCACAGGCCTTACCAGCCTCTCGGTTGCAGCTCCCTCCCCGGCCTGCGCCTGCCCCCAGGCCTGACCCCGCAGAGTTCGCCACCCTGTGCCTTCACTGTGTCTGGCGGTTCTGACCCAGCTGCAGAGCAAAGCTGTGGCCCCACCCAGCTGTGTTCAGTTGCCTTCAGTGCCCGCGGGGACGTGTTTCAGACAGCAGGGCAGTCACCAGGGGACGCACACGTGGGTCTCCCGCGCACCCACCGAGAGCAGCGCGGTGCCCGTGGGGGCCAGGGTGCTGGCAGGGCTGAGAGGGCAGGGCATCGGCGACCCAGGCTGGGGTTTGACTTTGCCTCTGCTTCTGTGTGACCTGGGGTGGGTCAGCCCCTCCCTCTGTGCATCACCTTCCGAGTCTTAAAACAGGGACTCCCTCCCTCTCTGCACTCTCTGCTGACTCTAAGGTCTTGGCTTGGAAAGACTTGATGTCTCTCGGGGAAATTCTCCCGTCCCCTCTCCCAAGTCCACACCCAGCCGGGCTTACACCCTTTCGGACTCTGCACCCACCTCCTCACCTGTCTGCACCTCCCTGAGCCTCACCTGGTTGGCCCCTCACGGGTCCTGGGCTCCCCTGCACACCTCGGCTGGCCTGGAAGCCAGGGCCCCACCAGTTCCAGCTCACTGCTGCCCAGCCCAGAGCAGGGAGCCGGCCAGAGGGTCATGCCCCGGGAGCAGGGCACGCCAGCTTCTAATAAGCCCATGTGAGGGGCTGCCCCCCTACCCCAGCTGGAAGACTTCCGTCAGCCTCACCTCCCGACCCTCAGCCTCCTCTAGGAAGGGAGAATGGAGTGAGAAGAGGCTGGCAGCGCTGGGCACCCCATCACTGTGTTACTGAAAAGAATTCATGTCCATGCCCTGGGCCCCGGGTGGTGCCAGCATCGGAATCTCACAGGGAGTCGCTTCCCTTCGCCGGCTGCCTTCAGGTGAGCCTGGAGGATGCTGTGTAACCCGTGCAGCAGCGCCGCCGCCTCAGCCCCCTCGTGACCTTTGTGCCGTTCCCTGGGCCTGGAACTCCCTCCCGCTCCCCACTGCGTCTTTGTTCTGCAATGAGCCCAGACACGACCTGTCCAGGAAGCCTCCCTTGCTGATCCACACCCCACCTGTCACCCCACATCAAGCACCTGGCCCTGCACCCACCTCTACTGACTGTGAGCCCCTTGAGGGTGAAACCGGGTCTGGCCTGGTCCCACATGGTGGACACCAGCGTGTGCGTTCCCTGCAGTCACCGAGATCGACTCCTACCTCAGGGCTCTGGGGCGGGCATCCGACCTCAGAATGGGACCTCACCAAGCTAAAGTCAAGCTGTGGGATAGGGCTGGGCCCACCAGAGACTGCAGGGGAGAATTTCCATTTCCGCCTCTCCCAGCGCCTAGGGGCGCCTGCTCCAGTCTGTCCGTTGGCCCGGGGCCCTTCCTCCCCCTTCACAGCCACCTCACAGCCTCTTCCAGTCTCTGACTCTCCCCGCTTCTCTCGTGAGGACCCCGTGAGGACATCGGGGGCCCGGGTCCCCCAGGATCACTCCGCACCGCCCTCCGGTCTCAGGGCCCTTATCACAGCTGTAGAGTCTGTTTCACGATCAAGGCAGGCGAGTCCTGGGGGCGCGTGTTCTGCCCACAACAACTCTGAGCAGAAGACCCTCCATGGAAGCCCACTGTCCAGACAAGGACCCCGGGGCCCCACTGCCAGGAGCCGGGGTTAGGAACATGGTCCTGGGTCCCAGGTGCCTAGTCTCGCCTGTCCCTCATCCCAGCCTCCTGGCGTGGAGGGAGGCGCTCGCGGCTCAGCCAGGGCCCAGGCGTTGGCTCAACCCAGCAGGCCCCTGACCTCTCTGGAGCTTTGTCCTGCACCCCGCTGCAGGCACTGACTGGAGGCTGTGGGCCCAGGAGCCAGGGCAGGGCTGGGCGCTCCTCACAGGCTCCCTTATCCTTCCACAAATCTCTCCCTGGAGACGGGTAGGTTGGGCGCCAGCCCTGGGGACCCCTAGCCAGCTCCCACTGACTGCAGCCGCTCGGGGTCTGGGCCCTCCCCAACTCCAGCCTGCTCTCGCCCCCTCTCCCGAGCTGGCACCTGATTTCCCCGTGACCGAGCCTTTCCTGTCGCCTGCCTCCGGGGAAGTGGGGCTTGATAGTTCAGAGCTGCTCGGTTAGTGACTGCTCAGAACCTGATGTGTGGGCGTGAAGGGGTCAGAGCAGGGGAGGTTTCCTCCCCACCTCCCCTCTCCTCCTCCAGCCAGGTCCAAGCCCCAGGCCCTCTGCTGGGTGCCGAGCCTGGGCCTCGCCAGCTGCTCACCTCCCTGAGGCTGCAAATTCTCTCCCCTGCTCTAAGCCCCAGTGGCCCTGACCGGGGTGACCGTGGCAGGTCCCAGCGGCCCCCAGCCTCATCACATCCCTCCCAGCACACTCAGTCTGCGTCTTCTCTGACTGTGTACCCTTGAGACAGGCCCCACGCAGAGTTACACACACCAGGCCTAGGGTCCAGGAGGTGGGCGGGGGGCTGGGCCCGGGGCTCCCAGGGGTCACCAGGCCTGGTCTGATATCTCGCTTGTCTCTCCTGCAGGTTTGGCTCAGAAGAAGGCAGCCCCGACAGAGGTGAGTGTCTGAAGGAGACGAAGGGCCTGGGGTCCCCACCCTGACCCGCTTCCTCCCTACACGCAGAGAAGCTGTGTGGCCTGGGGGGCTCCCTGCATCTCTCAGGCCCCGGACGCCATCCAGTGTCCACAGGAGGAGGGACACGGGGTCCACGCCAACCATGTCTTGAGTAGTCAGGGTGAAATTCTGCGATGGAAGAGGGCTCTGCATCTGAGGGGCCGCACCCCCAGTGGCGGGGGTGCTGGTCAGGGCCGCAGGGGTGGGAAGGGCTCGTCTGGGTTCCCGGCCACGTGGGGCCAGGACTCTGGGGGCTGGGTGGGGGAGGAGAGAGCAGCTCACGCAGGGGGACTGGGGGCAGGAATGGAGGAGCAGGCCGGAGGGTCAGACGCTGCCCAGAGGGCAATGCCCAAGGCTACCAGCTCCACCCACACCCTCAGCGTCTGAGTCACACGGCGGCGTTCGCACAGTCCCTTCCCTGTCATGTCATTGCTGCTGTCTCCTCCGGAGAGCTCTCTGCACAGTGGACCTGCCTTAGCAGCTTCTGCCAGCCCCGTGGCATGGAGTGGCCTTCTTCCCAGCACCTGTGTGCGCAGGTGGTGTGGGCCATTCCCCGAGGGCACGCTAGCTGCTGCGTCTCCCCGTCTCCCCACATGCAGCCCGCAGGGTACCTGTTCACGAGTCCCGTTCCCAGGAACGGTCCCCAGGGCACTTGTCCCACCTGGGCTGCCCTTGGGCCCTGCGTCCATATCCTGAGCCGTTCAGACTTTGTCTACCTAGCCTGGGACCCTGGAATCCTTCCTCGGAGTACCCACTGCCCGGGGGCATCAGGGAGGGCGGCACAGGTGGCTGGATGCCTTCCTGGGGAGAGCCTGCCCCCTGGCGGCTGCCCGGGAGAATGCACAGAACACGACAGCAGCATCAGCTGCCAGGGGCGGGCAGGGCAGGTGTCAGGGCTGCTGGAGCGTCACTGGGGCCGATGGCTGTGGGATGGGGTCTGGCTGAGGGGAGCAGTGGGGGTGCTGGCCGATGTAGGGCCCCTGGGATCTCCGAAGAAACATAGTGGCGCTCCTTAAGTGTCGGTGCCTGGCAGGGCCATTCTCCCTGGCTGGCCTCTGTGTCCCTTCAGACTCCCATGGCCCCTCCTCACATCCTCCCTTGAGGGCAGCTGCTGAGATGCCTGTGCTGCCTGGCAGCCTGCAGGAGCTGGCCTGACCCTGACCATCTCCCTCAGGGGCCAGATGCTCTTCTCGGTCTTCCAGCCTAGGGAGCTCACTAGGCTGTCCTGTCCCCTGGGGACACTGGGCGGTGGGACATCTGTGGTTGTCACAGCTGGGGGGTGCTTCCAGCATGGAGCAGGTGGAGGCCAGGGATGCTGCTCAGCACCCTGCAGTGCCAGGGCAGCTCCACCCCAGAGAGCAGTCCGGCCCCAGTGTCCACAGCACCTGGGGGAGACCCTGAAGTTAGGGGCTGGGGCCGTCCAGTCCTCCTGCCCTTCTGGAGGAGCCAGAGGTCTGCCCCTCGGAGTGAGCGCTTCTGAGTGTCCAGCAGGGACACTGAGGGGCCCCAGCCAGCCCGTTAGGTGCCTGCAAGTGAGGTTTCTCCTGCTGCACCTCGGAGTTGCCCGGACCTGCCCCTGCCCTGCGCGCCCCTGCTGGGCCCAGCAACTAAACCCTTTCTTCCCAGGGTTTCAGAGTGTGCCCTGCTCAGGTGGGGGTGCTCCTCATGAAGTTAACGCTTCCTGCTTCCTCTGCCCAGGCCCTGTCCATGACGGCACAGCCGGGCCCTGGCCACGGGAAGAAGTTGGGCCATCGAGGTGTGGACGCATCCGGCGAAACCACCTACAAGAAGGTTCCTCGGCTCCCCTTAGCTGGCTGGGGGAAGCGGGAGGGAGCAGAGGGGAGGGGGTTCCCACGGGTACCACGGATGGGGTCCATCACCCCGACACACATCAGGGTCTGCACAGGGACAGGCTCTGGAGTCCTCAGACCTGGGTGAGGCCCCAGTGTTTGCTGTCCTTGCCTGGCGGCCGGGCAGCATGCTCTGTGACTCGGCCTGGCTGCAACCCCTACCTGGCTCTGAGTGTCAGAAACCTTGGCAGTGCCTAGGCTCTCAGCCCTGGTGAGGGAGAGGGGTTACGGGTCCCACCACCGCCTCAGCTGGTGGATGGGACGCTCGGGGGTGGCCTGGCTCACACCGTGTTGGCAGGAAGCCTGACCCCCACTCTGTTCCCATCCATGCCTAGGTCCTGTCTGTTTAAAAAAATACCTGCTTTACTGAGATGTGATTCACATACTGTAAAATTCGCCCTTTAAAGTGTTCAGTACATGACTTTTAGTACATTCGCAGAGTTGCGCAGCCGTCACCTCTAATTCCAGAACATTCCATCAGCTCAAATAGCAGCCCTGTCCCCATTAGCAGTCATTCCCCATCCCGACTCCCAGCCCCGGCACGCGCGCATCCCTCTCCCGCCTCTGTGGATGGGCCTGTCCCGGACCTTTCGTAGAATCGGAATCACACGCTGTGTGGCTTTCTGCGTCTGGCGTCTCACTGAGCATGGCGTCCTCAGGGTTCAGTGGTTCTGGGGCCCACGTCAGAGCCTCACTCCTGTTCACGGCCGAGTCGTGTTCAGGCGCCTGGGAGCCCGTGCTGCGCCTGCCCTTCGCTGCGTCTTGGACGCTGGGGTGGTTCACACGCCTGGCTGTTGTGCACTGTGCTGCTGAGGACACGTGTGTGCGTCTGTGTGGATACGTGTGTTGGTCGGTCTTGGGCAGACACCCAGGAGTGGAATTGCCAAGGCACCTGTAACTCCATGTCTCCCTTTGAGAACCTCCCAGACGGTTTCCACAGCAGCTGTTCCGATTTCCAGTCCCAGCAGCGCTGCCCGAGGTCCCGGCGTCCCCACGTCCTCGCCAGCACTTGGGGTTGTTCTCTGATTCTGGTGTCCTCGTGGGTGTGAGGTGGCGTCTCTTCATGGTGTTCATGTTTTGGTTTGTTTGTAGAAACAGGGTTTCGCTATGTTGCCCAGGCTGGTCTCAAACTCCCAGGCTCAGACGATCCTTCCAGCCCGGCCTGCGGGAGCCACGGCACACGGCCCGGCCTCCGGGAGCCACGGCGCACGGCCCGTCTGTGGTTTCATTTGCTTTCCTTGGTGCCCGGTGACAGTGAGCGTCTTTGCAGGCTCGGCCGTTTGTATGTCATTTCTGGGCACACGTCTGTTGTGTCTGTGGCATCTTGAGAAGGTGACCGTGCAGGCCACACCTGGAGTGTGACTTAGGAAGGAGGCTGGCTGAGCCTGGGCAGTGGCAGAAACCAACTGCCCACCATCCTCCCTACCGCCTCGCACCCGCGACGGGGGCTCGGGAGACCTGGATCAGAGACTGGAGGGCTGAGGTGGCTTCCCAGGGCTGACAAGAGCACACAGCGAGAATAATGCCAATGATGCAGATGATAAAGTAGCAGCAGCTGGCTGGGCTCGGTGGCTCATGCCTGGAGTCCCAGCACTGTGGGAGGCCAAGGCGGGGGGATCAGCTGAGGTCAGGAGTTCAAGACCAGCCTGGCCAACGTGGTGAAACCCCATCTCTACTAAAAATACAAACATTAGGCCGGGCGCGGTGGCTCACGCCTGTAATCCCAGCACTTTGGGAGGCCGAGGCGGGTGGATCACGAGGTCAAGAGATCGAGACCATCCTGGTCAACAAGGCGAAACCCCGTCTCTACTAAAAATACAAAAAATTAGCTGGGCACGGTGGCGCGTGCCTGTAATCCCAGCTACTCAGGAGGCTGAGGCAGGAGAATTGCCTGAACCCAGGAGAAATTAGCTGGGCACAGTGGCGCGTGCCTGTAATCCCAGCTACTCAGGAGGCTGAGGCCGGAGAATTGCCTGAACCCAGGAGGCGGAGGTTGCAGTGAGCCGAGATCGCGCCATTGCACTCCAGCCTGGGTAACAAGAGCGAAACTCCGTCTCAAAAAAAAAAAAAAAAAAAAAAAATACAAACATTATTCAGGTGTGGTGGTATGTGCTTGTAGTCCCAGCTACTCGGGAGGCTGAGGCAGGAGAATCGCTTGAACCCGGGTGGCGGAGGTTGCAGTGAGCCGAGATCGCACCACTGCACTCCAGCCTGGGTGACAGAGCAAGACTCTGCCTCAAAAATATAAAAAATTAAGTAAAAATAATTATAACAGCTGCTGACACCACATCCCCCAGAGGGCCAGAACCATTGTGCCCATCCCTGTCCACAGGCAGGGAACCTGAGGCACCGAGCAGCCGTGTGGGTTGCCCAGTGTGACCACATGTATTACATAGAAAGCAGCTAGCAGGAACCCGTGTCTGCAGACATGAAAGTGATCTGGCATCACGTTGTGAACGATACCCCCTAAAAAGAAACCCTGACAGTGAATCGACCCTTGCTAAGTTGGAGCTATTTCATACTGTGAGAACCTTCTAGAACCTAGCTAGCCAACAGGACTGTAGGGCTGAGTGAAACGGGGTGGAAGTCATGGCCGAGCCCTGTACTGGCTGTGTGGCCCGAGGGAGGGTGACTCCACCTTCCGGCCCAGTGTCCACAGCTCAGCAGCTATAGGACAGATGTTCCGGGGGCCACTGGTGGGATGTTGGCAGGTGACGGGTCCCAAGCTGCAGCTGAACACAGTCTCCACCCCCTGGTGTGCACAAAGTGGGTACAGGGCGAGGCGGGGAGCGGCCGGGGGTGACGCTCTGGTCTCCCCGCAGACCACCTCCTCCACCCTGAAGGGCGCCATCCAGTTGGGCATCGGCTACACCGTGGGCCACCTGAGCTCCAAGCCCGAGCGGGACGTGCTCATGCAGGACTTCTATGTGGTGGAGAGCATCTTCTTCCCCAGGTAGGCTGGGCCCCAGAGCCTCAGGGCTCGCCTGGCACATGCGCGGCTCTGAGGTAGAGCGGCCTGTCCTGAGTGCCCTTCTGCACTGGAAACAGCTCCCGGCCCCTCCTGGCGCCTCCTTGCCCTTGAGCTCTGGCCCTCTGTCCTTCAGGATGTTCATTTGCTGCTCAATCAGAGACCTGATGTAAAGGCACTTTAAGAGCAGGAAAAAGAAAAGATCGAGGTTAGCTCTTCTGCAATCCTCAGATGCCGGTAGGCAGTGCAGGGCTGGTCAGGAGGCACCTTGGTGTTGGGATCCTGGGTTCCTTCTGGTCACCTGACACCAGCATTCTCAGTATACAGCTCTGTGACCAGTGGTCCCAGGTGGCTGCCCAGGCTCCTGCCATCACGGCTTCATTCCAGCCACAGGAGGAATGAGGAGGAGGAGAACAACATAGCCCTTCCCTTTAGGACATAACCACAGTGTTCCTGCTCCACTCATGTCTCGTCGGCTGAGTGCAGTCACATGACCACACCTAGCTGCAGGAGAGGCTGGGCGGCGTGGTCTCACTCTTGGCGGCCATGTGCCTGGCCAACACTGTGGGCCCTGTCGTTAATGAGAGCAGGGAGGGTGGCTACTGGGGGACGGTCCCATCAGGAACCCCATGTTGCTTGTGGGATTGGGCCGTTTCACGGAAGCCCTGGAGCCAAGCTGCTAGAGGCAGTAGGAGGGGCCGTGGTGGGAGTCGGGGAGAGGTGCCCAACCCCTCCCCACAGACTTCCTCCCGTTTTTCCTCCACAGTGAAGGCAGCAACCTCACCCCTGCCCACCACTTCCAGGACTTCCGCTTCAAGACCTACGCGCCCGTCGCCTTCCGCTACTTCCGGGAGCTCTTCGGGATCCGGCCGGACGATTACTTGGTAAGCGTATTCACTGCCGCGGGCTTCCTGTCTTCCAACAGAACGTGCTTGGGGTCTCGGAGGGCCTGTGGGTCAGGCGTTGGGGGGCAGCCTCCCTGGGTTCCTTGCGTAGGGTTACAGTCGGGTTCAGAACCGGGGTCTCCTAGAGACTCACCTGGGAAAGGGGGAAGGATCAGCCTCCAAGCTCGCATCACTGGCGGCAGCAGGACTCCGTCCTGGCTGCCGTGGGCTGGGAGCCTCCATTCCTCGCCACGTGGGCCTCACTGTCAAGCAAGCGAGGGCATGCACTCCCCAAACAGATGGTACAGTCTTCTGCAGCCTGGCGCCAGAGTGACCGACCCAAGCTTATGGTTAGAACAAGTCCCTGGGACCTGGGCGCCCCTGGGGACCAGCTTCGTTGGACCTCCCAAGCTCTAGCTGTGGCTTGATGTTTTCGAGTCAGAAAAGTCAAAATCTAGGCCAACCCCTTTGACCTAGCAGCCCATTACCAGGGCTCCTAAACCACGCGTGTGGAGGGCGGCGCTCACCGCGGCGGCTTTGGAGCTCGTGGGCACCGGCACCACTTCTGAAGGCTCTGGGTGGCGTTTCCCAAGCCTGCCCGGTCACTTGGAGAACTTCGTATCAGGGAAAACGTGAGCTCTGTAGCCAAGTGCAGTTTGCTTTCTGGTTGTCGCAACGTCTCGGTGACGGGGGCTGGGGGCCCGTGGCTCTCCGATCCTACCCTCACCTGCGCAGCCGGTTCCTTGTGCCTTTGGGGGTTGGTTGGCGACTGCGCGTGTTTGGTTTGTCTCAGTCTGTGGGAAGCCTGGGTCCTCACCCGAGACTGCGCTCTTCCAGGAGAACCAGCCTCTGCTCCAGCCAGGGATGTGTGTGATCCTCGGGAACCCCAGCCCTGTTCAGGTGCCCGGGAGTCACCATGCCCCTGGGTCGTGTCACCAAGGCCCAGCCTCCCTTCAGTGTCCCAGCGGCTTGCCTGAGCTGGGCGGGACAGTGGGGAGTGAGAACAGCCCAAGGTTTGTGCGTAGAAATGGCCCTCAGGCGACCTGGATGCTACACTCCTGGCCTGTGAGGCTGCCGGGAGCGGAAGGCGGCAGCCGGGCTCTTAGCAGAGATGGCGCCAGTGTCCATTAGCGGGAGCGGATGGATAAAAGCTGAACTGGGGCCATCTGGGGCTCACCTAGAATCCAGTAAGACCGAGTTCTGGGGCCTCAGCTGGGTGTGCACCCATGGCATCAGGGGACCAGCCTGGTGTTGGTGACCCCTGATCCTTCTGCTCATCTCAGGGCATGAGAATTCTCCTGGGCCCCAGTGCTAAGCAGGCGACAGCCCTGGCGTCTGTCCAGGCTGTGGTGTGAGTGGCCGTGCGCCGGCGGTGGGAGGACGGGCTGGTGTGCGTGTGGCCGTCCCCAGGGCCCCTGAACCTGAGTGGGGACAGGTGAGGCTGGGGGAATGTGGGCTTGCCAGTGCTTCTCTGATGAGAAAGCTGAGGTCACTGTTCCCTCTGGTTAGTGGTGGTGGCCCCAGCAAGGCCCTCAGCTCAGGACAGCCAGGAAGGAGAAGGTGGAGGTGGGACGCAAGGTGGGGCTCAGGCCTGCCCAGCGGTCGGCCAGGGGTGGAGAGGAGGACGAGGTCAGCAGCGTGGCTGCAGAGAGCCCCGGCCCGACCTAGGAGCCTGTGGGGGCTTGTCCTGGCCCTGCCTGGCTCCGAAACCCATGCCTGGGGCTGTGTCTCCCCGGCAGCTGAGGCCCATGAAGGCTGCAGCCCCACCAGCCTGCACCCAAGGGCAACTGCCATTAGCGTGTGGCTCCGGAATTTCCCTGTCATTGGTGTTCTTTGTGCAAAGCTCAGCGTGCCCATTCCACAGCGTTTTCCGCTCTGCAGATGAGATCAGCCTCTCCCTCCTGCCACTGCGGAGAAGCAGCAGGGATTTGTGCCTCGGGGGTGTACTCTGGCTGCTGGGGGCTTCCCCGCTCCATGTCACCCAGGGCTCGGCGGTGTCCCCTGGCCTCCCAGCCCCAGGAGAGACCTGCCCTTGCCCCATGCCACCACGCCTGTGTCGGGGAGGCTGGAGGGCATCCTGCCGTGGCAGGGAGGGTGGAGGAGCCACGTGGGCCCTGTGTTTCCTGTGGATATTTGTGGCTCGTGGCTGTGGGCGGCGAAAGGCAGACAGATGGCCGGCTGAGTGACAGCAGTGGCCTAGACAACTCTCCCTGCAGCCTCAGAGCCCCCCATGGCTCACACCCTGCGCTGTCACTCCCAGCCAGGCATGGCAGAAGCAGCGTCAGTGGCTGTTCTGAGCCACCGAGGGGGACAGGGCTGTTGGTGACTCTGCAGAATCCAGCCTGTATTGACCGGCGTGTAATAACTGATGACGCCATTCCCTGGCCCAAGACCACCCTGCACAGTGGAGTGGCGATGGGGCGGTGACTCGAGCCCCAGGAGAGATGGGAGCGTTCCCAGGCCCTGGGCCTAAAGTAACCTCATGTTTCCTGGCTCCTCTGGCCCCCAAGCATATCCACATGTCAGAGTATGTGTGGAGCTGGAGACCCAGCTCGCGCCCAAGCCTTTTCCAAAGGTGGTGCCCCTCACTTGCTGGGGCTCCTTTTGAAACAGTCTTGTGCTGTTGCCCAGGCTGAAGGGCAGTGGCACTATCACAGCTCACAGCAGCCTCAACCTCCTGGGCTCCAGCAATCCTCCCACCTCAGCCTCCCAAGGTACTGGGATTACAAAGTGCTGGGTGAACCACCGTGCCTGGCCTCCCCTGGCTTCCGCTCGCCACCATCCCTAACTCTGGGGAACACCCCCGACCTGCTTAGCACAGCAGCGTTCTTCCCAGTGGGGCCGGCAGCACTCAGCACTCAGAGACCACCCTTCCGTCATTCGGCAGATCCGGCCCCAGCATTGACCCTGGGTGGACCTGGCTTGCTTCGCTGATGGGGAGCTCGCTGTCACCTTATCCGTGTAGACCAATGGCGGCCACTTAGGATTTTACAGGACGTGACCCAGATGGCCTTAGCCCCAAGAGCATTTTGTTGGTTCTGTACCTGAAAGACACAGGGTAGCGCCCATGGGCCTCATCTTCACTCTCGTCCTTAACAAATAGAGCACCTGCCATGTGTCAGTGACATACAAAACCCTCCGCCTCCACAGACCTACTGCCTAATGGCTGGCAGAGGGCTGGGGGAAGAGAGGCAGTGAGCACATCGTGAAACAAACAGCAGGGGCTGAGAACAAGGGGCAGAGAGATGGGGAGGAAGGGCTTGAACTGCCAGGGGCCAGAGTGAGGACTGCCCATCAGAGATGCAGCTCCCATCCCAGAGGTTACTTCTTGGACCAGTGTGGCTGCTGGGGTTCCCGCCATCACAGCATCTCAGGAGGGAAATCGGTGGGAAGAAGAGAAGGGCAAATACGCAGGTGCACCAGCTGCCTGTCGCCCTTCTGGGGAGCCTTACCTGAGTCCCACCCCATAGCTTCTGCATACGCTTCATGGGGCAGAGCTGGCGTTGTGGCCACACCAAGCTGCAGGGGTGCTGGGAGCACGTCTTAGCCACACCCGTTGGCACCCCCATATGATCAGGTGTTTGCTCCTAAGGAGAGCGAGAGGCAGCCTGGGGAAGTGCCCTAGCGGGCCGGCCCTCGGGCTGCAGAGTTGGCTCGGCTCAGGCACCATACCTTGCTGGCTGGCCTCAGGCAAGTCACGACCCCTCTCCGAACGTCTGTTTCCTCATCTGTAAAATGCAGGGACAAGTCAGGTCCAGGGGCTGTCGGCAGACCGGGAGCAGTGCCTCTGTGTGTCCGGCAGCCTCGGGTCACTGACCGACCTCCCCTGCTTCCAGTACTCCCTGTGCAACGAGCCGCTGATCGAGCTGTCCAACCCGGGCGCCAGCGGCTCCCTCTTCTACGTCACCAGCGATGACGAGTTCATCATCAAGACCGTCATGCACAAGGAGGCCGAGTTCCTGCAGAAGCTGCTCCCCGGATACTACATGGTGCGCGCCCGCCCCCAACTGCCCCCGCCCCCTTCTCCCGGCTGGCAGGAGCAGCAAGGCTAGGGCGAGCAGGCATCCTTGGGGCACAGCAAGAGGCACCTGGGGACTCACCCTCGGGGTCCCCCGTCAGGCTCCTCCAGCACCAGTGTTCAGGAGCCGCCTTGTCTTTCTCCTGTGGCCACATGCCCCCAGGGCCGTCCCTGGGCAGGGCTGGGTGGGCACTGGCCCCTGCCTGGCTCCCCACCCCCACCTTGCCAACACCCCCTATGAGCTGTGGGTTAGGGTTAGGGCAGCCCGTGGGCCGCGTCTCTCAGATGCCATGGAGGCCCAAGTGGCCCAAGGGTGACTCAGAGGGTTGCAGAGGAGGGGACGGGCCGCCAGCTGGTGCCCCACAAAAGACCAGCTGCTCAGGTGGACGTGAGACAGCTCCATCTGGCCCATTCCTCATCCCGCGTGACTCACAGAAAGGGCGCATCAGGCCCTGGGATGGGGAGCAGGAGCCGGTGGCGGCCACTGTGTGTTCCTGGGCCTGGGACTTGGGTACTTGCCCAGACAGGGTGGGTGCCTCCCATGTGGCCAGGTCACAGCTGCTGCCAGGCCCCTCTGGGCAGCATAGCCTGTGACTCAGTTTCCCCTTTGAGGCCTCCTCCATCACTCTGTGTGATGCTTACAGTGGGGCCCAGGCTCCCTAGATCAGGCTCAGCAAACTCAGTCTGTCAAGGCCCAGAAAGTGAGTTTTTTTGGCTCTGCGAGGCAGTGGTCTGTGACTCCAGGGCTCAGCTCTGCCTGGGTGGCACCGAGCCACCGTGACCACACGAGAATGGACGGGCGCAGCCCTGTGCTCATGAGCGTTATTCATGGACCAAGAAGTGCGAATTCCGTATCACTTTCACATGTTGCAGACTATTTTTATTTCTCCACTTTTTATTTATTTATTTTATTTTATTATTTTTATTTTTATATTTTTGAAACGGAGTCTTGCTCTATTGCCAGGCTGGAGTGCAGTGGTGTGATCTCAGCTCACTGTAACCTCTGCCTCCCGGGTTCAAGCAATTCTCCTGCCTCAGCCTCCTGAGTAGCTGGGACCACAGGCGCATGCCACCACGCCCGGCTAATTTTTTGTATTTTTAGTAGAGACGGAGTTTCACTGTGTTAGCCAGGATGGTCTTGATCTCCTGACCTCGTGATCCACCTGCCTTGGCCTCCCAAAGTGCTGGGATTACGGGTGTGAGCCACCGCGCCTGGCCTTTCCACTTTTTAAAACTGAAAAAATGATTCTCAGCTCACAGCCCCACAAAAATAGGTGGCAGCTGGGTTCCGCCGGGGGCTGGAGTTCGCAGAACCTCCCCAGGCTGGTGCCTGAGGCCTCGCCCCCGACTCCTGTCCCTGTGGGTCTGACCCGGCCCTGACACCCGGGCAGCATCCCCCTAGGTTCGTCATAGAGAGGCTCTGGGCAGGGGAGCTGTGGCCTCACCTGGACAACCCTGTGTCACCCAGTGCCAGCTTGGGGTCTACAGGGCGGCGTGGGCCCCAGACCCTGCCTGTGCCTGCAGACCCGGATGTGGAGTGAAAGTCCAAGCTGATCAGTCCAAAACAGGCAGAGCATAGAGACTGGGCGCACGCCTGTGGTCCTGGCACTTCGGGAGGCTGAGGTGGGGGGATGGCTTGAGTCCTGGAGCTCGAGGCTGCAGTGAACTGTGATCGCACCATGCACACCAGACTGGATGACAGAGCTCCACCCTGTCTCAAGAAAATGTGTGTGTGTGTATGTGTATGTGTATGGTTGTGTGTATGTGTGTGTGTGTGGTGTGTGGTGTGTGTATGTGTGTGGTGTATATGTGTGTATGTGTGTTCTGTATGTGTGGTATATGTGTGTTGTGTGTGTATGTGTGTTGTGTAGGTGTGTATATGTGTGTGTGCTCACGTGGTGTGTGTACGCGCGTGGTGTGTGTACGTGTATATGTGTGTGGTGTGTGTGTATGTGCGTGTATATGTATGTGGGTGCGTGCGGTGTGTGTACGTGTATATGTGTATATGTGGTGTATGTGTATATGTATGTGTGTGTGTGCGTGCGTGGTGTGTGTACGTGTGTGTGCGCGCGCACATATTTTAGAATAGACAGAGCATCACTTTTCTGGCCTCCAGGCCTCTCAGCAGGCGAGCCCAGCCAGGGCGACATCCTGTGGGCAGGCAGGGAGTGTGGAAGCCTCTGGTGGATCAGAAGCGCCTCGGGGCCTGGCTCTGTAGAAACAGACCCTCCTGGAGCTCACAGTTGGATGGGGAGATCCCGAGACCCATGAGAGTAGGGCGCTGTGGGAAGGCCAGGTGGGTACCTGCAGAGGGAGGAGGGGGTCCCTGAGGACTTCTGAGGAGAGAGGGGGCTGGCCAGGGGCATCCACGAGTCCCCTGAGGCAGAGGCCAGCTCCGCCCATCCCGAGAGTCTGTGGCCCGGCTGCCCCCGAGACTTGCCCTCTCCTCCCGCAGAACCTCAACCAGAACCCGCGGACGCTGCTGCCCAAGTTCTATGGGCTGTACTGCGTGCAGTCGGGGGGCAAGAACATCCGCGTGGTAGTCATGAATAACATCCTGCCGCGCGTGGTCAAGATGCACCTCAAGTTCGACCTCAAGGGCTCCACCTATAAGCGGCGCGCCAGCAGGAAGGAGAAGGAGAAGAGCTTCCCCACCTACAAGGACCTGGACTTCATGCAGGACATGCCCGAGGGGCTCCTGCTGGACGCTGACACCTTCAGCGCCCTGGTGAAGACGCTGCAGCGGGACTGCCTGGTGAGGCTGTGGCCCGGGCGGGCATGGGAGCACGGGAGTGCGGGACTGCCTGGGGAGGGTGCCGGGCTGAGGCCCGCCTGCCCCGAAGTCCAGGGTAGGCCCCACACCAACGTGGGATCCGGAAGCAGCTCAAGCTTTATGGCCTTAGCCTAAGATGTGGTTGGACACAGGGGCCCCTGCCTGGGATCCCAGCACTTTGCGAGGTGGGCAGATGGCTTGAGCCCAGGGGTTCAAGACCAGCATGGGCAAGATTGTGAGACCCCATCTCCCAAAGAAAACACAAAACAAAACACCTCTCCAGACCCAGCCCTTGGGGGTCGGGAGTGACTGCACTGCTAAGAAGTGGTTCCTCTGGAGATGACATGGTGACAGTGGTACAGAGTCCCCCTGAACCCCCAGAGAAGAGAACCCAGCCTTCGGATGCTGTGGCCACAAGCCCAGAGCTTCCTGGCCAGCCATGAAAACTTGCTGTGCCTTAGTTTCCTCGCCTATGCAATGGGAGGACCGCCTGCCCTGCAGGCTGCGGTGAGGGCACCTGTCTGTCCGGTAGGGAGTCTGGCTCCTGTCCCCGTGGAGCCCGCAGCGGCTCTTCCTCTGCCTGTGTGAGCTCTGTTGTCCCTGCCCTACCCTCGCAGCTAAGGCATGCAGCCAGCCTGTCGGGAGCAGAGCCTGGAACCTCCCAGCTCCTGCACTCCACCCAGACCCCCTGCTGACCACCCCCAGCTGCCTGACCCCTTTGATAACTTGCTTGCTTAAATTTTTTTAAAAGTTTAAATTAAAAAAAGAGAACTTAACCCACACCCCTGGAAAACTGCCCAGACCACTCGGGCCTCAAGGCTACCCTGGGCATCCACACACCTGGGTGTCAGCTGTTGGGCCAGGCACATCCTCGCCCATGGGCCCTGGTCAGGCATAGGCCCGGCCCCCTGTCTCTCAGGAAGGAGCAAAGCCAGGAAGGAAAGTCCCCGTCCCAGCACCCGAGGAAACCTGCTAGGAGGCCGGAAGCCCTCACTCTGGCCCGCTTTGAGGCCGCTGTGTGACCATGGCCCTCAGGGCCATTGTGGGGGGTGGAGCCAGCTGACTGCATGTTTGTGCCCCACCCTTCAGGTGCTGGAAAGTTTTAAGATCATGGACTACAGCCTGCTGCTGGGTGTGCACAACATCGACCAGCACGAGCGCGAGCGGCAGGCGCAGGGCGCGCAGAGCACCTCGGACGAGAAGCGGCCCGTGGGCCAGAAGGCGCTCTACTCCACGGCCATGGAGTCCATCCAGGGCGGCGCCGCGCGCGGGGAGGCCATTGAGTCGGACGACACGTAGGTGGGCGGGGGGGCCTCCGGACCCCTCCCGCTTCCCTTCCCTGCGGGCTCCAGCCCCTCAGACCCCCGCCCCCTTCCCCATCCCAAGTGTGGAAGCAGGCAGGGAGGGTTGGCGAGGGTGTCATGGGTGACAGATGGACTGAGAGTCTGGGAGCCTGGCGTCGGTGCCCCGGAGCGAAGCCAGGCTGTGGTGCCTGCCACAGGCTGAGCGCAGGGTTCGGGGCCTGGTCTGGAAATGGCAGAGTGGCACTTCCATTTGCCCATGACTGGGCCGAGGCCACTGGCCATCCACAGGAATGAGACTGAGATGGCATTTCCCCGTGGCCCTGAGAGGGGTCCACGTGCCGCCTGTGTAGAGCAGAGCCTCAAAGGTGTGGAGGATGCATGGGAGGCCCGAGGCACCGGGCGAGGCGGCACCCTCAGCAGGACACAGCCCACGAAGCGGAGGGGCTGCAAACTTTGATTCCACCCAGATCAAAGCGGCTGCTGGCCGGGCGCAGTTTCACACCTGTCATTTCAGCACTTGCCAAGGTGGGAAGATTGCTTCAGCCCAGGAGTTCAGTACCAGCCTGGGCAACATACCGAGACCGCATATCTACAAAAAATATAAAACTTAGCTGCACGTGAGGCTGTAGTCCCAGCTACTCAGGAGCCTGAAGGGTCCTGTGAGTGTGGCAGGTAGAGGCTACAGTGAGCTGAGATTGTCACTGCACTCCAGCCTGGGTAACAGAGTGAGACTCCATCTCAAAAAAAAAAAAAAAAAAAAGCTGGGCACAGTGGCTCACGCCTGTAATCCCAGCACTTTGGGAGGCCGAGGCGGGTGGATCACGAGGTCAAGAGATCAAGACCATCCTGGTTAACATGGTGAAACCCTGTCTCTATTAAAAATACAAAAAATTAGCTGGGCACTGTGGCACGTGCCTGTAATCCCAGCTACTCGGGAGGCTGAGACAGGAGAATTGCCTGAACCCAGGAGGTGGAGTTTGCAGTGAGCCGAGATCACGCCATTGCACTCCAACCTGGGTAACAAGAGCGAAACTCCGTCTCAAAAAAATAAAAATAAAAAAACGAAATTAAAAAAAAAGTTCAGGTGTGGTGGCTCATGCCTGCAATCCCAGCACTTTGGGAGGCCAAGACAGGTGGATCACCTGAGGTCAGGAGTTCCAGACCAGCCTGGCCAACATGGAGAAACCCCGTCTCTACTACATGCAAAATATTAGCGGAGTGTGGTGGTGTGTGCCTGTAATCCTAGCTACTTGGGGACTGAGGCAGGAGAATCACTTGAACTCAGGAGGTGGAGCTTGTAATGAGCCGAGATTGAGCCATTGTACTCCAGCCTGGGCAAAAAGAACTAAACTCTGTTAAGAAAAAAAAAAAGTGGCTGCTGGCCCGCCACGGTGGCTCACGCCTGTAATCCCAGCACTTTGGGAGGCCAAGGTGGGTGGATCACGAGGTCAAGAGATCCAGACCATCCTGGCCAACATGGTGAAACCCTGTCTCTACTAAAAATAGAAAAATTAGCTGGGCATTGGTGTCATGCGCCTGTGGTCCCAGCTACTCAGGAGGCTGAGGCAAAAGAACTGCTTGAACCCAGGAGGCAGAGGTTGCAGTGAGCCGAGATTGCGCCACTGCACTCCAGCCTGGCGACAGAGCAAGACTCCTTTTCAAAAAAAAAAAAAAAAAGTGGCTGCCACAGAAGATGGGAATGGTGGTGGAGAGAGGAGGCCATACCTCAGTGGCCTACAGTCAAGTCTGCTGGATGCCAGGGGCAGAGGGGCCAGGCAGGCCCTCACAGCTCGGGGTTTGGTTGGGAAGACGCTCACATAGCCCTCCTGGGATAGTATGGATGTTGGGGTGGGGTTGTTCTCTGGGGTGGGGCTGTCCCAGGCACTGTAGGGTGCTGAGCAGCATCCGGGGCCTCCACCCACTCCGGGCCAGGAGCACCCCCAGTCATGACAACCACAGACGTCCTCAGACACAGCCCAGGGGATGGGATGGACAGGTGTCTTACAGCAGTGCTGAGACTGTGCCCTGGTCACAACGGCTCCCTGACTATCAGGACAGGATGGGCCTTCACTGTACTCAGTGCTGAGACGGTGTCCTGGTCACAGCGGCTTCCTGACTATGGGGGCAGGACGGACCTTCACTGTACTCAGTGCTGAGACAGTGTGTGTCCTGGTCACAGCGGCTCCCTGACTGTGGGGACAGGACTGGCCTTCCCCTTGGTTACCGTGTTCAGTCCTCACAGCGGCCTTGGAGGAGGCAGGTGGGCTTCCCCCGTTTCCAGTGGAGGAAATAAAGGCTCCCCGGTGGGGGCAGCCCTCCCCGGTGCAGCCGCCGGGTGTGGAGCCAAGTTTGACTGGCCTGGCCCCCGGGGCAGTGCTGGCTCACACTAGGCCACTGGCTGAGCCTTCGTTTTCAACAGTGGTGGCCTGTTCCATGGACGACAGAGGGGGAGCTGGGGCCCCAACCAGGGTGTAGCTGCGGTTGGTGCGGGAGCCAAGGCGGGGCACAGCTCCCACTCAGACCGTCCTGGTGTTCGTAGGGTCTTCGAGGGCCCGGCGGGGGAGCAGGTGAGCACAGCAGCCTGTGGCGTGAGCAGAGCGTGCAGGGCCCGGGCCCAGCGGGTCTGGTCCTGGTGGCTTCAGGATGGCTGCTGCACATGTGGCCTCACTAACCGCGCTGGGCAGGGGATGTGTGGTGTGATGCTGGGTGACAGTTAACTACCCAGGCTGTACCTGAGACCCTGTGGCCCTACCTGGGCATGCAGCGTGCGGTGTGTGCATGTAGGTGTGCGTGCATGTGTGTCTGTGCACGTGTGTGTGCGTGGGGGCTGTGTGCCCGGGCCTCCTAGCTGGGACTCCTCGGCAGCGCCTGGGCCCGGGTTTCAGGCTAGGGGTGATGGAGGGACGTCAGGACCGAGGTTCCCTGGTGTCAGGCCCCACTCCGAGGGCTCCACGGGAGCAGGTGGATTCCCCAGCCCTGCCTGCCCCGAGTCTCAGCTCCGAGGGATGCTGACGGTGCCCTTGGCCTCTCTCCCCAGGATGGGCGGGATCCCTGCTGTGAATGGCCGCGGGGAGCGGCTACTGCTGCACATCGGCATCATCGACATCCTGCAGTCATACAGGTGGGTGCCGGGTGTTCAGTCACACAGGGGGTGCCGGGTCTGCAGCCACACGGGGGGGGCCGCGGTGCCGGGTCTGCAGCCACACGGCGGGGGTGCCGGGTGTTCAGTCACACGGGGGGGTGCCGGGTCTGCAGCCACACGGGGAGGGGTGCCGGGTCTGCAGCCACACGGGGGGGGGGGGGTGCCGGGTCTGCAGCCACACGGGGGGCGGGGGTTGCCGGGTCTGCAGCCACACGGGGGCAGGGGGATGCCGGGTGTTCAGTCACACAGGGGGTGCCGGGTCTGCAGCCACACGGCGGGGGGGGGTGCCGGGTCTGCAGCCACACGGGGGGCGGGGGTTGCCGGGTCTGCAGCCACACGGGGGGGGTGCCGGGTCTGCAGCCACACGGGGGCAGGGGGATGCCGGGTGTTCAGTCACACAGGGGGTGCCGGGTCTGCAGCCACACGGCGGGGGGGTGCCGGGTCTGCAGCCACACGGCGGGGGGTGCCGGGTCTGCAGTCCCACAGGTGGATACCCCAGGTCTGCAGTCTCAGGTGAGCACCCAGGGTCTGCAGTCCCACCAGTGGGCGCCCCATGGACACCCATGTACAGAGGCGCTTGCCTGTGGAAACAGCAGCACCAGCAGCTCTTGGGCTCCTCAGTCTTCTGGAAGGCTCTTGCTGGGCTGCTCCCTCTTGAGCCCTAAAGGAAGGTGTCTGGTCACCTTGAAATTCCACAGAGTGAGTTTTGTACAGTGGCTCACACCTGTAATCCAGCACTGTGGGAGGCCAAGGTGGGAGGATCACTGGAGCCCAGGAGTTTGAGACCAGCCTAGACAACATAGCGAGACCCCGTGTCTAGAAAAAAATAAAAAATTTAGCAGAGCATGGTGATGCTCCTGCATTCCCAGCTGCTCTGGAGGCCTTGAGGATCCCTTGAGGAGGAGGATCCCTTGAGCCCAAGGCTGTAGCAGTGAGCTATGATCGCAGCACCGCACTCCAGGCTGGGTGAGCAAGACCCTGTCTCAAAGACAAAATCCAAGGAGTGAGTTTGAGGTCTCACTTTGGGGCTCGAATATTTGTTTTTTGTTTTTTTGTTTGTTTGTTTTGAGACAGTCTCACTGTGTCCCTCAGGCTGAAGTGCAGTGGCGCGATTTTGGCTCGGTGCAACCTCCACCTTCTGAATCAAAGTGATTCTCCTGCCTCAGCCTCCTGAGTAGCTGGGACTACAGGCACCTACCTCCACGCCCAGCTAATTTTTGTATTTTTAGTAGAGGTGAGATTTCACCATGTTGGTCAGGCTGGTCCTGAACTCCTGGCCTAAAGTGATGCACCCGCCTCAGCCTTCCAAAGTGCTGGGATCACAGGCGTGAGTCACTGTGCCCGCCTGGAGCTCTAGCGTAAATACAGGGTCACCCACCCGGTGCTGTGGACATTGAGACCAGGTGGTTCTCTGAGGTGGGGCCGTCCTGGGCATTGCAGGACGCTGAGCAGTGAGCCTCCACCCACTGTTTTGCCAGGAGCACCTGCCACCCTGAGTTTTGATAGCCACGATTGCCCGAGGCCATGGCCCAGTGTCTTGGGGGGTGGACAGTGCCCCCTGAGTGAGGCTGCCCAGCATGGGCCTGGATGTCAGCTGCCACTCCGGGCACTCTCTCCACAGGTTCATCAAGAAGCTGGAGCACACCTGGAAGGCCCTCGTCCATGATGGGGTGAGCGCCTGCACCCCTCCTCCCGACTTTCCTCCCTTCTGTCCTCCCACCTGTCGTCCCAGCCTCCCCCCCATCCATCGCTCCACAAACACAGACCACCTCCTAGGGCCAGGTGCTGAGGACTAACGTCTGTGTGGCCACAGCCTGTAGAATCCAAGATCCCAACAGCCACCCCCATTTTTCAAGAGCGTTTAGAAGGTCCAGGCAGTAGCTTCCAGGATAAGCATGGAGCAGGTCAGGGTGGCGGCCGGCAGAGGCTTCTGGGGATGTCTTAAAACTCACCAAGGCCCAGAACCCGCTGCCCAGAGCAGATAGGATCCCTCTCACTCTGATGAGGCCGGCCAGGGTGTCCTGTGCTGCTGCCCCACTTCCCTGGGGTTGTCCTTGTCCCCTAGCCCACAGTGGACGGGCACCGCCTCCCACTGCAGCCTGTGAGGGTGGAGTCGTTCACGGTCCTGGCATGTGGCCACTCCCCACCAAGAAGACTGGGAAAGGAGGTTGCATTCTGGGAGGCCAAGGGTCACATCCCAGCAGGGCCCCAGCCAGGCCATCCTGCCTCAACCTCCCCTGCAAGTTCGTGTGGACCACTGCACCTGGCTAGAATACTTGATTGACCTGGTTTAAAAAGTCAAAGATGCTGGCCAGGCACAGTGGCTCACGCCTGTAATCCCAGCACTTTGGGAGGCCAAGGCAGGCAGATCACAAGGTCAGGAGATCAAGACCATCCTGGCCAGCCCTGTCTCTACTAAAAATACAAAAATTAGCTGGGTGTAGTGGCGGATGCCTGTAATCCCAGCTACTTGGGGGAGGCTGAGGCAGGAGAATTGCTCAAACCCGGAAGGCAGAGGTTGCAGTGAGCCAGGATCATGCTGCCGCACTCCAACTTGGACCACAAAGCGAGACTCCGTCTCAAAAAAAAAAAAAAAAGTCAAACATGCTAACAGGTCTCTAGTGGAAAATTTCCCGCCCCTTCCCTGTCACCGTCTCCCTCCCCAGAGGGAGCCCCCGTTCCCTGCTCCGGGAGCCCCTCCCAGCAAGCCACGGTGCCATGGACACATCTCCAGCCTTTTCACACAGAAGGTGCCTCCTGACCTCACCCCACACCCCGTGTCTGTCTGGGGCTGTCCCCAGCTGTTGGTTGATGCGCCCTCTGCCCCCCGGGCACCCCCACCACTCTCTTCCAGGACACTGTGTCTGTCCACCGCCCCAGCTTCTATGCCGAGCGCTTTTTCAAGTTCATGAGCAACACGGTCTTTCGGAAGAACTCCTGTAAGCCACCTGAGCCCTGTGGGGCGGGAGGGACTCTAGGGAGGCTGAGAACCCAGTGGGCAGGGACGGTAAACCCAGAACCCCTGTGCCCTCCCTCAGACCAGGCCTCACCCGGAGGTAGGGTAGTCGAGACATTTGCCTGCACAGGGATAAGGGATAGAGCGTGGGTCCACAGCCTGAATCCTGAATCCTAGCCTGGCCTCCCTGTGTACCTGTTTTCCCATCTGCACAGCATGGTGAGGGTACAGTGTTTATATATGGGATGGGTGGGCCTGGCCCAGCAGGTAGCTCACGGTGTGTGGGGCTGCCCACAGCATCACCTTCACCAAGGAAACCCATCCCAGCCAGGAGAACCCAGGAGGCCAGCCCAGCAGAGCGTGGGAGGGGAAGGTGGGGACTCAGGGTTCACCCAGGGTGCCCGGGGGAGGTCCCCATCTCTCTCAGGGCTCAGCTTCCCCTCGTACCAGTGTAACCTCTGGTCGCAGGCTCAGGGTCCCAGGCCCCAGTGCATACCTCAGCCCGTGGCCCACCTGCTGCCAGATGGGTTCCTCCCAGGTCTGTTGCTCAGGGCCCTCCCCACTGGAAGGCTCCCGGGCGCCCCAGCATCCTGCACAGGCCTAGCACACAGGTGCTTGGGAAGTGTCGGGGGCATGAATGGTCCATGGGTACACACCCACGGGGGCCACTCCCGGGAGCAGCAGGGACAGGCACACCAATGCCCTGCGCTCACAGTGGGGCCGCTCTTCCCGGCTCCAAGGTCAGGGACCCCCTCCAATTGACACCGTGGGAATTGGCAGACATCACGTGTTAGGAACTGTCTCTGGAGAGCTGGCTGTGCAGCCTGTCCCCACACGCCACTCTCTGGGACCATTGCCATGGGGTCATTCCCAGTCATCCTGGGGTGTTTGCCAGCCTTTGGCGACTGTAGGAAGCTGCACAAGGCAAACTGAGCGCCTACTGTTTACCAGGAACTGTGTGGGCCATTCTGGGGCCAGAGGTCACAAGAGCTTGGTGAGGAGGCAGAGCTCAAACAGCTCTGAGGACCGGCCCAGTCCCTTGCGGGGCGCTGCGGGCATCACCTGCCCCGCCCAACCCGATTGCTAAGGTCAGCCACTGGGGCCCAGAGACACCAAGCCACACAGCCAGCGGGCGAGCCTGGATCTGGACCCTGTGTGCTGAGCCACTGACTTCTCCAACGACACCGCCTGGTGCTCCCCAAGGCTTTCGTGTCCGTCTGAAACTGGGGGCCCTGGCCAGCTTGATAGATAGGAGCCACAGGTCTGCAGGGCCCCGGGAGGGCAGGCACTGTGCCAAGCCCTGTGTGTCTCAGAGACGGTCGGGTGGGCAGGACAGGTAACTAGGACCCCCAGTACCTCCCACAGCCAGCCTGGTTTTCCACAGAGGCTTTGCTGCTTCCTGGCCTCAGGGACGGCAGGGGCACATGCGGGCAGTGGTCCTGTCTGGGCTTTGTTGCGAGCCTCCAGCAGCCCCAGGCGCTGACACCCACCCTCCCTCCCCTGCAGCCCTGAAGTCCTCACCCTCCAAGAAGGGGCGTGGCGGAGCCTTGCTGGCCGTCAAACCCCTGGGGCCCACAGCTGCCTTCTCGGCCAGCCAGATCCCCAGTGAGCGGGAGGAGGCCCAGTATGATCTGCGGGGGGCCCGCAGCTACCCCACGCTGGAGGACGAAGGTGAGGGGCAGAGGGTGGGAGTGTGCCTGTGGGGGCCACAGGGTGCCAGCAGCAGCCCAATGGGCACGCCACAGGCGTCATCCTGAGTGCTAATCACTCAGTTGCCACCTCTGGGATCTGCAGAGCCGGCCCGGCCCCAGGGAAGAGTTCCAGAGAGAGCCGAGTGTAGAAGCCTCCACTGGACAGTGGGGGGTGGTGACAGCTCCCACCTTCTGTCACAGTCACTGTCACCCGAGGTGCACTGAGATGACATAGAAGGCATGTAGCCCCCAGGCTGGGCCTGATGTCAGGGAGTCGGGGGGGATGGAATGAAGGAAGGGACGTTGCCATGTACAGACCGTGGGGCAGGACCGCACCTGCTGGGGGAACGGCAAGGAGGATCTTGGTGGTGACTGAGCAGTGGGGAGGGGAAGAGAGGGAGGAGGGAGTGGGGTGGGGCAGGCCAGGTCTCACAGGGCCCTCTGGGCTGTGTAGGGGTCTGGATTCTGTTTTGAGAGCGGTCAGAAGTCTTCATGCAAGGCGGAACGTCACCCTTCTCTGCCTTGTCGGGAGATGGCGTGTCCGGGAGGCTGCAGGCGCTGGGCTGTGGGCTCCTGGGTGAGCCCAGCCTCAGGGAGAACCCTCTGTGGCGTTTGGGGCCCAGAGGCTCCGCAAGGTGCCCACAGTCCTCTCCCGGTAGGCCGGCCTGACCTCCTGCCCTGCACTCCACCTTCTTTTGAAGAAGCCACTACAGCCTCCATTGCCACGACTCTGTCATCCACATCCCTTTCCATTCCTGAGCGGTCCCCCTCGGAGACGTCGGAGCAGCCCCGGTACAGGTGAGTGGGGCATCCACCGTACAGGTGGACGGGGAGTCCACTGTGCAGGAGGGCGGGGCATCTGCTGTGCATGTGAGTGAGGCATCTGATGTGCAGAAGGGCCGGGCGTTGCTGTGGATGTGGGCAGGGCATCAGATGTACAGGTGGGCAGGGTTGCTGAGGTGGGCGGGCCATGGCTCTTCCCCGTGTCACCTGTTTGCCTTCTCTCTACAGGCGGCGCACACAGTCCTCTGGACAGGATGGCAGGTGAGACCCAGCCCCCTTCCCTCCCTGGGTCTCTCACCGGCTCATCCTGCACAGCTCACAGCTCCTGTTCCGGCCCCTCAGCCCCTCTGCTCTCTGCTCATTCTCTCCTGGGGACAGATGTAAGGTTCCAGAACTTAGCCCTAGAACCACACAGAATTTTCTAGTCCCTTTGTTTTTCTCATGCCCTGGGGCAGCTCTGGCCTGTGGATCCTTCGTTATTTCTTCTTCTATTAAGTTTTCTTTAACTTAAAAGAAAGCACAAGAGGGAACATCATGAAATGCCCCCTCCTGCCACAGCCCATCCCTCCCCAGGAGCAACCACTGGGACTGTGGGTTTTGTCTCTGCAGAGATACTTTGTGGGGACACAGCAAATGTGCACCAGGCTTGTGGTTCCTTTACTTATTTATTTTTTGAGGCGGAGTTTCACTCTTGTTGTCCAGGCTAGAGTGCATTGGTGCTATCTTGGCTCACTGCAACCTCCACCTCCTGGGTTCTAGCGATTCTCCTGCCTCAGCTTCCCTAGTAGCTGGGATTATAGGCGCCCACCACCACACACAGCTCATTTTTTGTATTTTTAGTAGAGATGGGGTTTCACTATGTTGTCCAGGCTAGTCATGAACTCCTGACCTCAGGCAGTCCATCTGCCTCAGCCTTCCAAAGTGCTGGGATTATAGGCGTGAGCCACAACGCCCGGCTATGGTTCCCTTTTATTTTGACACAAATGGACACGCCCATGCATGCCGTCCGCCCCTTGCTGTTGTCACGCGACTGAAGGGGGTCTCACGGGTGGGTGCGCCGTTCCCTGTTGTGCCTGCATGCTGGCCTTCGATCCCATGGGCTGCACCCGGCTTCAAGTGCCCAGACCTCACGGACATTTGCGAGGTCCCCGGGTCTCACTCTGGTGAACGCTGGGGCAGTGGCGAGGTGTTGCTTTCCTTAACTGTGTTTTAATCACTGCTGCCTAATGAAAGAAACCCCTCGGTGTGCCGTGGTGCCCAGGGTGTGCTGGATGGGATGTGACCCTCCCCTCTGTCCAGCATGCCATTTGGAGAGAGCGCATGCCCAGGCCATGCTGCCGGGACGCTGACTTGCCTGTCAGGCCCTCGGTTGCCAGGTGCAGGAACTCTCGTGGGGGTGGGCAGGATCTGTGACACCTAAGCCAGTCGGGGCCACCATTCACTCATAGGCCCCGAGAGCCTGCCGGCACCACAGTCACCAAGGGACCCAGGTGGACAGTCCCTAGGCTGGGAGTGACAGCCAGAAAGACCAGGCCCGAGCAGGAGGCTCCCAACGCCCCTCTGAGACTGGCCCTGGAGTTCACTGGGCACTCCTGGGGATAGGATGGGGGGACGAGAGGAGGGAAACTGAGGCACAGCCTCCCATTGCCTGCAGGCCGCAGGAAGAGCCACCCGCGGAAGACGGCCTGCAGCAGATTACGGTGCAGGTGGAGCCCACGTGCAGCGTGGAGATCGTGGTCCCCAAAGAGGAGGACTCAGGGTGAGTGTGGCCTTGGTGGGAGGTCAGGACGCCCACACGCTGCAGGCCCAGAGGAGCCAAAAGCACCCAAGGTTTCAGAATGAAGCCGCTCCTTCTTACCAGCCTGTATCAACATGGCATGGAGTGGGTGGAGGCCAGGAACGTCGCTCAACATCAGCCTGCCGTGCCCAGGACAGCCCCGCCTCGGAAAAGGACCTGGTTCCAGTGTCCACAGGGCCAAGGGCAAGAGACCTGGGTGGAAAGTTGTGTAAAAACATCTCTGAACTTCCAAGTCACAAGGTTTTTTTTTTTTGCCTTTTTAGTATTTACTTATTTTATTTTTATTGTTTATTTTATTTACTTATTTTTTTTGAGACAGTTTAGCTCTTGTTACCCAGGCTGGAGTGCAATGGAGCAATCTTGGCTCACCGCAACCTTCGCCACCCAGGTTCAAGCTCTTTTTCTGCCTCAGCCTCCCAGATAGCTGGGATTACAGGCGCCCGCCACCATGCATGGCTAATTTTTGTATTTTTACTAGAGATGTGGTTTCACCATGTTGGCCAGGCTGGTCTCGAACTCCTGACCTCAGGTGACCCAACTGCCTCGACTTCCCAAAGTGTTGGGATTACAAACGTGAGCCACTGCGCCCCGCATCAGTGCCACACACTTCTAGACTAGCAGATTTGGTGAGAATTTGCTCCCAAGGGTAAGGACAGCACCAGGCCGTGCGGGGTCCACTGCCATGACTGAAAACCCTCCCACCAGGCCCCGCCTCAGCCCCGGGCCCACATTTCCACATGAGATTCGGTGGGAACACACACAACCACATGGAAAGAAGGAGCGTCTGTGCTGCGGGACGGGACGTTCTCTGTGAGCCCTGTGATGTCCAATCTTTTTTTTTTAATTGCATTTTAGGTTTTGGGGTACATGTGAAGAACATGTAAGATTGTTGCATAGGTACACACATGGCAGTGTGGTTTGCTGTCTTCCTCCCCATCGCCTATATGTGGCATTTCTCCCCTTGCTATCTCTCCCTAACTCCCCACCCGATGCTGTCCCTCGCTTATTTCCCCACCACGGACCCCAATGTGTGTTGCTCCCCTCCCTGTGTCCATGTGTTCTCATTGTTCAACACCCGCCTATGAGTGAGAACATGCGGTGTTTGATTTTCTGTTCTTGTGTCAGTTTGTTGAGAATGATGGTTTCCAGGTTCCTCCATGTCCCTACAAAGGACATGAACTCATCATTTTTTATGGCTGCATATTATTCCATGGTGTATATGTGCCACATTTTCCCTGTCCAGTCTATCATCGATGGGCATTTGGGTTGGTTCCAGGTCTTTGCTATTGTAAACAGTGCTGCAATGAACATTCGTGTGCATGTGTCCTTATAATAGAACGATTTATAATCCTTTGGATATATATACCCAGTAATGGGATTGCTGGGTCAAATGGAATTTCTATTTCTAGGTCCTTGAGGAATTGCCACACTGTCTTCCACAATGGTTGAACTAATTTACACTCCCACCAACAGTGTAAACATATTGAATCTTTTTACTGTCATTCAGTTCCTTTATTTCTTTTTTGTTGTTGTTTTCTGAGACAGTCTCACTCTGTCACCCAGGCTGGAGTGCTGTGGTGTGAATCTCAGCTCACTGCAGCCTCCACCTCCTGGGTTCAAGTGATTCTCCTGCCTCAGCCTCCCAAGTAGCTGGGACTACAGGTGCGCTCCAGCACACCCAGCTAGCATTTGTGATTTTAGTAGAGACGGGGTTTCACCATGTTAGCCAGGCTGGCCTCGAACTCCTGAGCTCAGGTGCTCCTCCCGCTTTGGCCTCCCGCAGTGCTAGGATGACAGGCACGAGCCCTGCGCCGGCCCCTTTCTCTCTGTCCTTTCTGTCATCTGTCTGATGTGTGTAATCCCGTGCTTGTGTCATTACCAAATTCTTCCTGCCTTTCTAATGATTTTGGCTTGAGACGCTTTTTTATTTTTGTTCCAAGTGACCTTTTTTAGCGCTCACAGCAGCATAGACCCGAAAATAAAGCTCTGGGGTTTATCTTCCACCCGGCATTCCTGCTACTGTCAGCTCCTGGCCGTTGCCAAACCTCGAACCATAAAATTTCAGGCTTGGCTAAAAAGAACTGAACCTCCGACGTAGCGGGAGGGCGTGTGTAACCGCACTCCTGGGATAAACACTGCACCAACTACATAGCCAAGACCGAGGCCGTTCCTCACCTCCTCTCTGTGCCTCCGTTTTTGCAAAAGTGACACAGGGATGGTAGCCGTACTGTCTCCATCCTTCATGATAGACTCAGTGAATTAATCACAGGAGCCGGTCTTGGCCTGTAGGAAGTGCTCAGTGAAAAGGACGGAGAGGCTGGGCTTGTGGACTCCCGTCTGTGATCCCTCCTAAAGGAGGCTGAGGCGGGAGGATTGCTTGACCTCACGAGTTGGAGACCAGCCTGGGCAACATAGTGAGACCCTGTCTCCACACACACACAGAATTAGTTGGGCATAGCAGTGCACACCTGTAGTCTCAGCTACTTGGGAGGCCAAGACGGGAGGATCGCTTGAGTCTGGGAGGTGGAGGCTGTAGTGAGCCGTGGTGACACCGCTGCACGCCAGCGTGGCTGATGGAATGAGAGCCTATCTCAAAAAAATAAAGCAATAAAAGAAGAAAGAAGCTGTGATCCCAGTGAAGTGGTGCCGTCTCTCCCCACTTGACAGATGAGGCGACTGAGGCTGAGGAGGAACAGGCCCTCACAGGGTGGCACAGCTGGGGAGGGTGAAGCCAGCACCTGTCCACAGGTGTGTGTGTGGGAGGCAGGGCCAAGCTGTCAGTGGGCTGGCAGGTCACTCCTGGGGTCAGCATTTGGGGGCTTCTTGGGGGGTTTGTTCTGATTTGCGTTAAATAGCAGGAGCGCGTAGCCTGTGGTCAGCTGCCTGGGTTTCTATATCAGTCATGACTGTGGGAAGCCCCTGCCTGGATCCTGAGCCGGGCAGTGGGGAGGCTCTGGGTGGGGATTGAGGGTCAAGTCTCCCTGTCTGCTCCGTCCCCAGGGTGGAGGCTTCCCCGGCCGGTGCCTCTGCTGCTGTGGAAGCAGAAACTGCCAGCCAGGCCTCGGACGAGGAGGGCGCGCCCGCCAGCCAGGCCTCGGACGAGGAGGACGCGCCTGCTACTGACATCTACTTTGTAAGTGCCCTGGGCTCCTCCTGGCTCCAGCTCATCAACCAAACTCTCTCTCTCTCACATGCTCCACCGTGTGCACACCCTGTGCACATGCACACAGCTGCACACAGGCACGTGAGAACACCGTGTGCAAATGCACACACCTGCACACAGGCACTGAGAACACTGTACGCACACACCCGCATAGCCACGTGAGAACACTGTGTACGCCCACTCCTGCACACAGGCACGTGAGAACACCGTGTGCACACGCACGCACTGACACACAGGCATGTGAGAACACTATGTACACACGCACGCACCCGCACACAGGCACGTGAGAACACTGTACGCACACACTGGCACAGCCACTTGAGAACACTGTGTACGCACACTCCTCACACAAGCACGTGAGAACACCGTGTGCACACGCACGCACCCACACACAGGCACGTGAGCACCATGTGTGCACACACGCACCCTCACAGAGGCACATGAGAGCACTGTGTGCACACCCACGTACAGGCAACTGAAAACCCCATGTGCACACCTGCCCCCACACAGGCACGTGAGAGCACCATGTGCACACGCACACACACCCACACATAGGCACGTGAGAACACTATGTATGCACACACCCTCACACAGGCATGTGAGAACACTGTGTACGCACACACCCGCACACAGGCACATGAGAACACTGTGTACACACACCCACACACAGGCACGTGAGAACACTGTGTACACACACACCCGCACACAGGCACGTGAGAACGCTGTGTACGCACACACCCACACACAGGCACGTGAGAACACTGTGCACACACCCGCACACAGGCACGTGAGAACACTGTGTACGCACACACTCGCACACAGGCACGTGAGAACACTGTGTACGCACACACCCACACACAGGCACGTGAGAACACTGTACGCACACACCCGCACACAGGCACGTGAGAACACTGTGTACGCACACACCCTCACACAGGCACGTGAGAACACTGCACACACCCGCACACAGGCACGTGAGAACGCTGTGTACGCACACACCCACACACAGGCACGTGAGAACACTGTGCACACACCCGCACACAGACACGTGAGAACGCTGTGTACGCACACACCCACACACAGGCACATGAGAACACTGTGCACACACCCGCACACAGGCACGTGAGAACACTGTGTACGCACACACTCGCACACAGGCACGTGAGAACACTGTGTACGCACACACCCACACACAGGCACGTGAGAACACTGTACGCACACACCCGCACACAGGCACGTGAGAACACTGTGTACGCACACACCCTCACAGGCACGTGAGAACACTGCACACACCCGCACACAGGCACGTGAGAACACTGTGTACGCACACCCTCACACAGGCACGTGAGAACACTGTGCACACACCCGCACACAGGCACGTGAGAACACTGTGTACGCACACACCCGCACACAGGCACGTGAGAACACTGTACGCACACACCCTCACACAGGCACGTGAGAACACTGTGCACACACCCACACACAGGCACGTGAGAACACTGTGTACGCACACACCCGCACACAGGCACGTGAGAACACTGTGCACACACCCGCACAAAGGCATGTGAGAACACTATGTACGCACACACTCGCACACAGGCACGTGAGAACACTGTGTAGGCACACACCCGCACACAGGCACGTGAGAACACTGTGCACACACCCGCACACAGGCACGTGAGAACACTGTATGCACACACCCTCACACAGGCACATGAGAACACTGTGTACGCACACACCCTCACACAGGCACGTGAGAACACTGTGCACACACCCGCACACAGGCACGTGAGAACACTGTGTACGCACACACCCGCACACAGGCACGTGAGAACACTGTGTACGCACACACCCTCACACAGGCACGTGAGAACACTGTGCACACCCTCACACAGGCACGTGAGAACACTGTGTACGCACACACCCGCACACAGGCACGTGAGAACGCTGTGTACGCACACACCCGCACACAGGCACGTGAGAACGCTGTGTACACACACTCGCACACAGGCACGTGAGAACGCTGTGTACGCACACCCGCACACAGGCACGTGAGAACGCTGTGTACGCACACACCCTCACACAGGCACGTGAGAACGCTGTGTACGCACACACCCACACACAGGCACGTGAGAACGCTGTGTACGCACACACCCTCACACAGGCACGTGAGAACGCTGTGTACGCACACACCCGCACACAGGCACGTGAGAACGCTGTGTACGCACACACCCGCACACAGGCACGTGAGAACGCTGTGTACGCACACATCCACACACAGGCACGTGAGAACACTGTACACACACCCGCACACAGGCACGTGAGAATGCTGTGAATGCACACACCCACACAGGCACGTGAGAACGCTGCGTATGCACACACCCACACAGCCACATGAGAACGCTGTGTACACACACACTCACACACAGGCACATGAGAACACTGTACACACCCTCACACAGGCACGTGAGAATGCTGCGAATGCACACACCCACACAGGCACGTGAGAACGCTGCGTACGCACACACCCACACAGCCACGTGAGAACACTGTGTACGCACACACCCGCACACAGGCACGTGAGAATGCTGTGTACGCACACACCCACACACAGGCACGTGAGAACACTGTACACACACCTGCACACAGGCATGTGAGAACACTGTGTACACACCCTCACACAGGCACGTGACAACACTGTGTACACACCCGCACACAGGCACGTGAGAACGCTGTGTACACACACACCCTCACACAGGCACGTGAGAACGCTGTGTACGCACACACCCACACACAGGCACGTGAGAACACTGTACACACACCCGCACACAGGCCTGTGAGAACGCTGTGTACACACACACCCTCACACAGGCACATGAGAACACTGTGTACACACACACCCACACACAGGCACGTGAGAACGCTGTGTACGCACACACCCACACACAGGCACGTGAGAACACTGTACACACACCCGCACACAGGCACGTGAGAACACTGTGTACACACACACTCGCACACAGGCACGTGAGAACACTGCACACACCCTCACACAGGCACGTGAGAATGCTGCGAATGCACACACCCACACAGGCACGTGAGAACGCTGCGTATGCACACACCCACACAGCCACGTGAGAACACTGTGTACACACACACCCGCACACAGGCACGTGAGAACACTGTGTACACACACACCCACACACAGGCACGTGAGAACGCTGCGTATGCACACACCCACACAGCCACGTGAGAACACTGTGTACACACACACCCGCACACAGGCACGTGAGAACACTGTGTACACACATACCCGCACACAGGCACATGAGAATGCTGTGTACGCACACACCCACACACAGGCACGTGAGAACACTGTGCACACACCCGCACACAGGCATGTGAGAACACTGTGTACACACCCTCACGCAGGCACGTGACAACACTGTGTACACACCCGCACACAGGCACGTGAGAACGCTGTGTACACAGACACCCTCACACAGGCACATGAGAAAACTGTGTACACACACCCGCACACAGGCACGTGAGAACGCTGTGTACACACACACCCACACACAGGCACGTGAGAACACTGTACACACACCCGCACACAGGCACGTGAGAACACTGTGTACACACCCTCACACAGGCACGTGACAACACTGTGTACACACACACCCTCACACAGGCACGTGAGAACACTGTGTACGCACACACCCTCACACAGGCACGTGAGAACGCTGTGTACGCACACACCCGCACACAGGCACGTGAGAACGCTGTGTACACACACTCGCACACAGGCACGTGAGAACGCTGTGTACGCACACCCGCACACAGGCACGTGAGAACGCTGTGTACGCACACACCCTCACACAGGCACGTGAGAACGCTGTGTACGCACACACCCACACACAGGCACGTGAGAACGCTGTGTACGCACACACCCTCACACAGGCACGTGAGAACACTGTGTACGCACACACCCTCACACAGGCACGTGAGAACGCTGTGTACGCACACACCCACACACAGGCACGTGAGAACGCTGTGTACGCACACACCCTCACACAGGCACGTGAGAACGCTGTGTACGCACACACCCGCACACAGGCACGTGAGAACGCTGTGTACGCACACACCCTCACACAGGCACGTGAGAACGCTGTGTACGCACACACCCGCACACAGGCACGTGAGAACGCTGTGTACGCACACACCCACACACAGGCACGTGAGAACACTGTACACACACCCGCACACAGGCACGTGAGAATGCTGTGAATGCACACACCCACACAGGCACGTGAGAACGCTGCGTATGCACACACCCACACAGCCACATGAGAACGCTATGTACACACACACCCACACACAGGCACGTGAGAACGCTGTGTACGCACACACCCACACACAGGCACGTGAGAACACTGTACACACACCCGCACACAGGCACGTGAGAACACTGTGTACACACACACTCGCACACAGGCACGTGAGAACACTGCACACACCCTCACACAGGCACGTGAGAATGCTGCGAATGCACACACCCACACAGGCACGTGAGAACGCTGCGTATGCACACACCCACACAGCCACGTGAGAACACTGTGTACACACACACCCGCACACAGGCACGTGAGAACACTGTGTACACAAACACCCACACACAGGCACGTGAGAACGCTGCGTATGCACACACCCACACAGCCACGTGAGAACACTGTGTACACACACACCCGCACACAGGCACGTGAGAACACTGTACACACCCTCACACAGGCACGTGAGAACACTGTGTACACACACACTCGCACACAGGCATGTGAGAACACTGTACACACCCTCACACAGGCACGTGAGAACACTGTACACACCCTCACACAGGCACGTGAGAACACTGTGTACACACCCTCACACAGGCACGTGAGAACACTGTACACACCCTCACACAGGCACGTGAGAACACTGTACACACCCTCACACAGGCACGTGAGAACGCTGTGTACACACCCTCACACAGGCACGTGAGAACACTGTACACACCCTCACACAGGCACGTGAGAACGCTGTGTACACACCCTCACACAGGCACGTGAGAACACTGTGTACACACCCTCACACAGGCACGTGAGAACACTGTACACACCCTCACACAGGCACGTGAGAACGCTGTGAATGCACACACCCACACAGGCATGTGAGAACGCTGTGTATGCACACACCCACACAGGCACGTGAGAACACTGTGTACACACCCTCACACAGGCACGTGAGAACACTGTGTACACACACACCCTCACACAGGCACGTTAGAACGCTGTGAATGCACACACCCACACAGGCATGTGAGAATGCTGTGTATGCACACACCCACACAGGCACGTGAGAACACTGTGTACACACCCTCACACAGGCATGTGAGAACACTGTGTACACACACACCCTCACACAGGCACGTGAGAACGCTGTGAATGCACACACCCACACAGGCATGTGAGAACGCTGTGAATGCACACACCCACACAGCCACGTGAGAACACTGTGTACACACCCGCACACAGGCACGTGAGATCACTGTATGCACACCCGCACACAGGCATGAAGGAGTGCTCTCTTGATCTCCTACATGCTCTTTCACACCAGCCGGCACTCTCACGCCACGTTCACACCCACGTCCTCTTCCTGGTCTAACTCCACGAGGTGGGAGGCGCCTCCAGACCAGGCCTTTCCCAGGCCCCAGAGCTGCCCCTGTCCGCTCCCCAGCCTCGTGCCCACGGCACCTTCCGTGCCACCCATCTCCGTGGGAGTCGTCCAGAATCCTCAGACTCTCCGTCCTTTGGGAGGCCCCTGGCATAGGCCAAGGCCCAGCGCCCTTGACAGCCTAGATGTCCAGGCAGGGCTGTGGCAACAGGACCTTTTTCCTGTCGCTGTGGGCATGGCCAGGTGGGCTTGTCCTTGAGGAGGGCCGGGGGACAGGCAGTGACAGGAGGGCTCCCTGCTCCCACGCCGCGCGCTGGGGACCCAGGGCTGCTCCTGGGCGGGGTTGGGTCTGCCCTGCCCTGGGGACCTGGGATCCCGCCTGCCCTTTGCCAGGGTCTGGATGAGGTGGCCGCTGGGTAGCCAGCGAGATCTGGGATGTTCAGGCAGCATCTGCACTCCTCAGTGGCCCCACTCAGGGGTCAGGCAGCCCCAGGTCACAGGGAGGTCTGGAGGCTGCATCCCGACTCTCAGACGGCACGGCCTGTCCTCATCCTGCACCCCCTGGGACGGTGGGTGGGGTGCGGGCACCAGGCCTCAGGACCTGTTTTGGGGGCATCCACTGGCTGCTTCCTAACTAACTCCCGTGCTGTCTCCAGGGGCGCCTGTGGGGTCCCCATGCCCCGACCTGGCCCTGGAGAAGGGAGGGGCAGGCTGCGTGCCTTTGCCCCCACCCACCCCATGTCGCCACCCCTCTCCCCAGGGCTGGTTTGTGCGTGTCTTGGTCTCCGGATGGTACGGGGCCCGGGGCCACATCCTGCTGTGTGTCTGTGTCCTGACGCCCTGCTGGGTAGGCAGCAAAGAAAGGAGAAGGGAGGCCTCAGTCCCACCCCTGCCCTGCACCCCCACCTCCGCTTGGCAGTCAGCTCTCCCCACCCGCTCCCACCACCTCTCCCTTCCGACCGCGGGGTCGCCGCCTCATCCGCTGTCTGTTTTCCTTCCTCCTCCCGCCCGCCCGGCCCGCCCCGTCCAGTTCACGGATGGGAGGTACTGGATTTACTCTCCCCGCCATCGCCGACTGCGGGCCGTGACGCTGAGCGCCTCGGGGACTGTAAGTGACCGCAGCCGGCCACCCCGGGGAGAAGGGGCGGTGCCCCTCGGGCAGAGGGAGCCGCAGGTCCCCAGCCGGAAGCACAGGATCCAGCGTCCGCTGTTTTCCAGAAGGGCTTTGGGGAAATCACGGCTGCGGTTGAGGTCAACCACGCCGGGTCCGGGCGGGCACTGAGCTGTGTGCATCACCGGGAATGTCACTCGGTCTCGTGTCGAACTGGGCGCTCCATAGCGCGGCACCATTGCCAGGTGCACAGCTGAGGCCCAGGGCCTGCCCCTGGACCCAGCCCTCCCGTGTCCGGGTGTCTTGAGTGGACACTTCTCATTTGTACAGACCTGGCTGCCCTGGCCCCCAAGCGGCATCTGCTGGCTGCGTGGGGGAGGTCGCACAGGTCAGCAGAGTGGCCACAGGGCTGGGCTCCAGCCTGGGAGACCACATGGTTTAGTCAAAATCCAGGTCCCTGAGCCCTCCAGGAGTCCCCCCGGGACACCACATGGGCCCCACATAGCTAGCTGTAGGATCCTCGGGGCCTGCTGTTGTCATTATGACCAAAAAGCCAGGGACCAGAGAGGCCCAGAAACCTGCCCAGCGCTGCACAGCCAGCATGGGGTGCAGACCCGAAGCAGGAGCGTCTCCTGGAGACAAAGCCCCCTTGGAGGCCGCCCCAGCTCCCCGCCCATCAGCAAACACCTCTGAGCACCGCCGTGTGCCAGGCACTCTGGAGTGACCCCAGAGGTGGATGCCACCTCCCTGGCTACACCAGGCAGCTCCATCCCACGGGGCCAACAGGAAGCCAGCCACCCTCAAAGCCATGCCCCAGAGATAGACAAGGAGCTGCCCATCGGGCCTGCTGGGAGGGTGGAGCCCTGGAGAGAGCCACTGCCCTGCCGGCCACCCCACCGTAGGCAGGGAGCAGTTTGCACAGGCTGCCAGTGGAGCGGGCTGCCTGGACTTTGAAAAACACCAGGTTTGAAGGGGCAGAAGTTGGCATTGGTCTCAGCAGCAGGCACAGCAGAAGCAGAAGTGTGGGGGCCGGAGGGGAGGCAGGGCGGCCGTTCAGAACACCGCAAGGCCTGAGTGCTGGGGAGGCTCTGCCCTTGGTTCTGGTCTTCCTGGGCTCACCTGGTTCTGGGTCCCAGCTGCCACTGCCCCCCACTTCCCCTGCCTGCCCAGCTGGTGGCTGAGGGGGTCCCTTTCTGTCCCCTCAACTCCTGCAGGACAGGGAAGTCAGCTGTCCTGCCCTTTTCTTTTTTTGAGACGGAGTCTCTCTTGTGCCCCAGGCTGGAGTGCAATGGCATGATCTCAGCTCACTGCAACCTCCGCCTTCTGGATTCAAGGGATTCTCCTGCCTCAGCCTCCTGAGTAGCTGGGGTTACAGGCACCTGCCACCACGCCTGGCTAATTTTTGTATTTTTAGTAGACAGAGCTTCACCGTGTTGGCCAGGCTGGTCTCAAACTCCTGACTTCAAGTGATCCACTTGCCTCGACCTCCCAAAGCGCTGGGATTCTAGGCATGAGCCCCTGCACCTGGCCTGTGTCCCCATTTGTAACGCAGTAACAGAAGGATACTATTGTCTCTGCCCAGGTGCTACGTGCACAGTGCCGCCTAGGATGCCCCCACCCCCTGACCCCAGAGAGCAGCTCTGAGGCAGCTGCTGTCACTCTCCTCCCCGTGGGCCAGCTCTTTCAGGCTCCGGTGGGGACCCTGTTTTGGCCCCATGGTTTCAAGTCCCCATGGGAGCCGTCAGTCAGCCACCAAATCAGTACCAAGCACCCACACCGGCTCCCCATGACAGGCCCTCGAGTGACATGGGGGGTGGGCTGGACCCGCCATTTTCACATCAGGGATTCCATGCCGCATACGTAACCCTCCTGGAGGAACAGGCGAGGCCTCTGCTTGGGTCCCGGCCCCTTGGTGCGGGAGTCAGTCCTCCGCAATGCGGCTTCGTGGGGTGAGAGCTCGGTGCCCAAGGGCCGGGAACAGGGGTCTGCTGGGAGCTGCAGGATCGGGCAGGGTGGCGTGAGCGCAGAGCTGGGCCCTGTGAAGGGAGCGTGGAGGTGGGGCTCGAGGCAGGAGGGGGGTGCCCCCCCAGGTGAGGCTTGGGCAGCCGGGAACTGGCACAGGCAGGGCACATGTCTGATGAAGCAGTGTGGGTTGGCCTGGGCAGCAGGTGGATAAAACGCTGTCCTGATTGGAAGGACGAGCAGTGGCTCCTGGGGTGATGGGGTTGTGGGGTTGTGGCTGTGACGAGTGTAGGGGCTGAGGGACACCAGGTGGACGTGGCCAGGCAGGTGTGTATTCAGGCCTGGCACACGGAGGCCGAGGCCGGGCCCGGTGGAAATTCACAGGTCTTCTGTGCCGGGAGGGCCGTTGAGGACTAGGGCGGTGATGGTGACAGGAGACTGAGAGAGGGGAGGATGTAAGGAGCAGGACAGGGAGGCCAGGCTGGAGTCCTGAGGAAGCAGCCTGGGGCAGGCGGAGCAGGAGGAGCTGGAGGGGCCGGGGGCTCCTCAGGGGGTGCAGACCCAGGGGGCAGGGCCGGGGTGTTGGAGAAATGCACCTTCCCTCCCACCCAGATCTCACCCAGACTTGGGACCCCTCCCTCGGGCACAGCTGGGAACAGTTTTGCCTGTCCCTCGCCCTGGATCTGCCTGTCCCTGTGTCCTTCTGGGCTCTTACAGGGCGAGTGGCCCGAGCCTCAGTCTCTCCTGAGCACACCTGTGCCGGCAGAGGGGCCTGGCCCTGCCCACGCACGAGCAGCCGTGTGTTCAAAGTCCCCAAAGGCTTCTGTGTCAGGAAGTAGCTCCAGCACCCCGACCTCCCAGGACCCCCGTAGAGAGCCCCCAGGAGCCCTTGCGCTGGTGCCCGTGGCGCAGGCAGGAGTGAGGGCTGCGGTGGGGATGGGCTTTGGAGGAGGAGGAGGAGGGGAAACACTCGGTGTTCCAGGTCGCGACCCCGCCCCGCTTCCACCGGCTCTGTCACCCGCTGTCTCAGGCCCTCCCTCGACTGAACTAACTGCTTTCTGCCGCCCGCCCCACCCCGCCCCGCCCCACCAAACTGAACCGAGGCCCCAGGCCCATCCAGGTTGGGAGCAGGTCCACCAGGTCAAAGGGGCAGCCGGGCTGAGCCACCCTCGTCCTCCGTGGGGGATTCGCCTCTTTTATGTTCTCCTGTCTCTTCCTTCTCCCTCTGCCTCTCTTGCGCCTCCTCGCACCCTGCTCTTCTGCGCCCTCCTGCACGCGCCCACCCGCCAGCCCACCGATGAGAGGAGCTGGGTGTACTCCCCGCTCCACTATAGCACCCAGGCCCCCCCGGCCTCCGACGGCGAGAGCGACACAGTAAGTGCGGCCCACGTGCGCCCGCTGGCCCTGCGGGGTCCGAGGTTCTACTGAGCGCGGTCCCCAGCCTCCGGGACAGACAGGGACTGAGGCCCGGGGCGGGAGGGCACAGGCCGCCCAGAGCTCTGCCCTGTGCTTTCTGGCGCTGGGGTGGCCGTGGGGTCAGTGTCTCGGGGCCTGTGTTGGCCCAAGGAAGCCAGTCCCTGGCAGGGGGCCTGGCGGGTAGCGGGGGGTCCTTGAGCCACCCACCTCCCACCCTCACCCGCCCTCTTGCTCTTGCAGTAATTTCTATGCAGTCCCCGACCCAGAGCCGAGCGCCGCTTTCGCTCCGGCCGCCCCCAGAGGCGCTGCCCACCCTGCTGAGGCCCAGAGCTCGGGAGACACCCGCCTCGCCGCCCCACCGGACCTCGTCCTCCCCCCGTCGGCGGCCTGCCCCTGTGAGACCGACCCTCCCGAGCGGCAAATCGCGTTTGAGTCCTTACTCTGCACAGAGATGGAAGCGCGTGTGTTCGCTTTTAGAAAAAGAACAAAAAAGACACACATAAAAAAAACAAAGAAGAACCCCCACCCACTGCACTCCTTGGTTGTTTGCTGGGCCTGCATGTGTCCTGAGGAGGGAGCCAGGCTGTTCCCAGTGGCCTCTGGGGACCTGAGCCCCGGGGACCCCATCGGCCTGCCGAGGGTATGGCTGGGGTCCCAAGCCATTCCGCCTCCATCCACCTGGGAAGTGGACCCTCCCACCCTCAGCTCGGGTTTGGGGGCCTCAGTGCAGGACATCTGACCTGAGCGTCAGCTGTGGGGACAGCACTCACCCTGCCGAGCACTGTGGCCGCTCAGCATCTGTGTTCCCGCCACAGTGCGGCCCTGGCGCCCACCTCCCAGGTGCCCCTTGAGCAAAAACCTCCGGCACCTCCAATCCAGAGCACCGCACCTGGAGGGCCAGGCCTCCTCTCCCCCCAGCCGCCACCCGCTCTGGCGGAGCTTAGGGCTCGGGACTTGTCCTTCCCTTCTGATGGCGGCTACTGAGCAACTGCAATGGAGGGTCCGGCGACAGAGACACTTTCTTCCAGGCTGGACAGAGTGGGAGGCCGGGCCTTGGGCCACAGGACACCAGCTCAGGGCAGAAGGTCAGGCTCCCGGCCCCTCCACCTGGAGGCGTGGCCTAGCGGCGCAGGTGTCTCCTTCAGGACGGGCTGGTGTCCCTCGCCTTTCTTGTTTGAGTGATGTGATGTCTCTGAGGAGAGGAGAGAAGACTGTTTCTGGCTTGTCACTCTCCAGCAGGGCAGCGATCCCAGCGTTGGGACCGAGCCCAGACAACTCTGGGCAGCTTCCTGGGCCCACGGCGCTTAGAGGTGCCGGTCAGAGCCGAGAGCTGGGCAGTCACCCACCCTGCCCTTCTCCAGGACCCTTGAGAGGGGCTTGTTGGTGATGGGCGTGGGAATTCCCCACTGCTGAGACATGCCCAGGATGGGAGGAGCTGGGGTGGCCCAGAGCAGAAGCTGCACCTTCAGGAAGAATGCTTCTCCCGCCCCGGCAGAGCCGGGTGTGGGGTCTGAGGTGGCCGGAGAACCTCCCAGGCAGGTGTCTGTGTTTTGTCTGTGGCAAGCTCCGTACGACACGGTGCCACCTGCTGTTCACGTCCCATCGGCCTCCCTCGCAGCCTACGCACTGCACCTGCAGAGAAGCCGGCCCCTCCCTAAGGCCCCCAGTGAGAGCACACTCCATGCAAGCCACCCCTCGAGTCTCACGGGAACCAGCTACCCGCGTGGCTCCCAGCACCCATCAGGACAAGCCCATGTGGGGTCCTCCCTGCTTGCTCAGAGGGTCTGTCCAGCCCTGGGAAGTGACCTCGGCCCCAGTTCACAGCCTGGTGCCCATCTGCTGGTACCAGCCACCCACCAATCAGCCCCCGTCTTATGCCTCCAAAGGACACCCGGTGGGCACCCTAGGGAGGTGGGTGCATAGGTCAGAAGGGGTGTCTGGGACCTGGATGACCAAGAGGGACAGGGGCATCATCATCTCAAAGGCCCGCACCCCCAGAGGCCACACTGAGCCTCCCAGGGAGTCCTCAAGTCCCCCTGCCCAGAGCCCTGGCACCAGAGATGTTAGGAGCCTGTGGGGGTGACTCGAGCGGCAGGTGTGGTCCCGGGCAGGCAACACTGTGTCCAGGGTGGCCTCCCTCTGCTGAGTGAGTCACGTGACACCAGTGCCCGGCCGACGCTTACTTGCAGGAGAAATTTGCAAACCTCTGTGGATATCTTGACATTTCTATTTTCGTGTTGTCTCCAAGACCCCTTTGGAGATTGACTTCGTGTTGGTTGCGTTTTTTGGTTCCTTCCCAGAGAACTGTAAACCGAGGCTGACATGCTCCACTGACTGTGCCGAGGGGCGGGGCGGGAGGACGGCAAGACCTATTTATAATATTTAGTGAACTCGGCCTCCCTCAGACCCCACGAAGGAGGCCCTGGACCCACCCCGCTGCCCCCCACGATGGAAGTCTGTAAATATCTTGGTGACCAATGCCCACTTCCCCTCCTGGCTCACCTCTAATGGCTGCTGTCCACTGAGAATGTGGACAGTGTCCGAATTCCTGTACTGTAAAGACTAAAAGGTGGAAACTTCCACGTGTCCCCTGCCAGGCTCCATCCCCCTCAGCCATCCCAACATGTCCCCGTTCCCCTGACACCTGGCTCAGTGCAATACTCCCATGGCCGTGGGGTCCTTCACCATGGTACTGTCTCCACAGCCCCTCAGTCCCCACCCCAGGACAGGCGCCCGCCACCTCCTCCTCTCCTCTGGCGGCTCAGTCGCTCCGCCTGTCCCCACCCCAGTCCCATTTTTATGGCCGAACTGATTCCGAAACAAAATGAAACTGCAAACCTCGTGTGTCTTAACTGCCCCGGGGTTCCACTCCATTGCTCCACCCCGTGGTCTGGTGCGTGACAATCTGAAGCGCTGCGCCTCATGGCAGAGACGAGGGTGCTGTGTCCCTCAAACCCAGAGCCGTGGGCGCCTCTGAAACCATACAGCCACTCCTGGCCCCAGACAACACTGGTATGCAGCCCAGGTCCCCCGCCCACCCATCCCTGCCACACCCCCTCTTTTTATGTCAAAGAGATCTCTCTAATAAATCGGGTAATAAGCATCCGCTCACTTGTCTGCCTCTCTGTGGGTTCTGGAGGTCTGGTTGGGAGTCTGAGGACTGATTTTGTTTGTTGTTTTTTGTTTTCTGGGTTTTTTTTTTTTTTTTTTTTCAGATGGAGTTTCATTCTGTCGCCCAGGCTGGAGTGTAGTGGTGAGATCTCAGCTGACTGCAACCTCTGTCTCCCAAGTTCAAGCCATTTTCCTGCCTCAGCCTCCCCAGTAGCTGGGATTACAGGCACCCGCCACCGGACCCGGCTAAGTTTTTGGTATTTTTAGTAGAGACAGAGTTTCACTATGTTGTCTCAAACTCCTGACCTCAAAGGATCTGCCCAACTCAGCCTCCCAGCTGCTGGGATTACAGGCGTGAGCCACCGCACCCAGCCTGAAGACTGACTTTGAATCTGAGGAAAGCAACCTTTGTGAGATTGATGCTAATACCAGTAATAGGACCCAAACCCCTTCACGGCTGTGAACCTCCTTCAGGTCCCAGCTCAGCTCAGAAAACATTTTACGCTTCCACCGTCACTGCAGCCCCCCAAAGTTTGTATTTGCTCTGCTAGAGCGGTTCAAATTCAGCCACGTTTGGACCCCTTGAAAACATTTCTCTTGGACTCCCACATTGAGAAACTACATGGAAAGTAAGATCCTGGCCAGGCGTGCTGGCTCACGCCCGTAATCCCAGCTGCTCAGGAGGCTAAGGCCGGAGAATTGCTTGAACCTGGGAGGCAGAGTCTGCAGTGAGCCGAGATCGTGCCACTGCACTCCAGCCTGGGCAATAGAGCAAGACTGTCTCAAAAAAAAGAAAAAGAAAAAGTAAGATCCTATCTGTAAGGGAGCCCTTGGGAATAACACCGTTTTCAGCACAGCTGTTTTATAAACTGAACATAGAGGTGATCTAATTTTTTGGGGTGTTTTTGTTTTGTTTTTGAGAGTCTCACTCTGTCGCCCAGGCTGGAATGCAATGGTATGATCTCAGCTCACTGCAACCTCTGCCTCCCAGGTTCAAGCAGTTCTCCCGCCTCAGCCTCTGAGTAGCTGGGATTACAGGTGCCCACCACTAAGACCTGGCTGAATTTTATATTTTTAGTAGAGATGAGGTTTTGCCATGTTGACCAGGCTGGTCTCGAACTCCTGACCTTAGGTGATCCACCCAGCTTGGCCTCCGAAAGTGCTGGGATTACAGGTGTGAGCCACAACACCTCGCCTATTTATTTTTTTTTTTTTTGAGAGAGAGGCTTGCTGTTTCGCTCAGGCTGGAGTGCATTGGTGCGATGGCTCACAGTTGCAACCTCCGCCTCCCGATTCTTCTGCCTCAGTCTCCCGAGTATCTGGAATTAATGCAACCTCTGCCTCCCAGAGTCAAGGGATTCTCCTGCCTCAGCCTCTCAAGTAGCTGGGATTACAGACATGCGCCACCATGCCCAGCTAATTTTTGTATTTTTAACAGAGACAGGGTTTCACCATGTTGGCCAGGCTGGTCTTGATCTCCTGACCTCGTGATCCGCCCACCTCAGCCTCCCAAAATGCTGGGATTACAGGCGTGAGCCACTATGGCCAAGATAAACATTGTAAAGGTTAGCTTAAATTTTTTTCATCCCCCAAAAACAGGTCCTCCCAGCCCCGAGCGGTTAAAACTGCAAGGGGTGGTGGTAGCATCAACCATGGGCTGGAGAAGCTCAGAACCGGACATCAGCGTCTTCCAGGACGCTGGCCTCCAGCCTTGCCCCTGAAGTCTTTGTTCCCCATGCCAAACGTATTTGAGCAGCAAGTCCCCCAAACCCTGCTCAAAACCCTCCCACAGGTCCCTAGCACCCACACCGCAAAGCTGGGTAGCCTGGGTTGAGAAGGCAGGTGTCAAAAGTGACTTTCCTTCTCTGAGCCTCAGCTTCCCCATTTCTAAAATGGGTTGATGGGGGAATACAGGGATTTATCCAAGTTTTTTGTTTTTTTGTTTTTTTAATTTTAACTCCCGGCCAGGCGCGATGGCTCACGCCTGTAATCCCTGAACTTTGGGAGGCCAAAGCGGGTGGATCACCTGAGATCAGGAGTTCAATACCAGCATGGCCAACATGATGAAACCCCGTCTCTACCAAAAATACAAAAAGTTAGTGAAGCGTGGTGGCGCGCGCCTGTAATCCCAGCTACTCAGGAGGCTGAGGCAGGAGAATTGCTTGAACTCAGGAGGCGGAGGCTGCAGTGAGTCGAGATCGTGCCACTGCACACAAGCCTGGGCAACAGAGCAAGACTACATCTTAAAAAAAAAAAAAACTTAACTCCCCAAAATCACAGGTGTTCATTGACAAGTGGTGGAGCATAACGATGACTCTCATAGGAAGGCTTTGTTTCCGTCCCTGCGCCCACCCCCTCTCTTTTGGAGCTGCCTGGACCCTAAGACACTCCTGGTTCCTGCTTTTCGGAAACCTTGCTTCCCGGACACGCCTCTCCTTGGCCACGCCCATGAAACGCCACTTCCATCCTAGACCCCCTTCTTATAGGTCCCGCCTCCGCAGGCCCCGCCCCTCACAAATTTTCTAATTTGTTCTTGCCCCGCCCACAGTCCCTCCGTCCCCCTGAGGCGCGAGGACCTGCCTGAGGCTGCCTCCAGAACTGCCTGAAGGGAGACTCCCCCACCCTGGAGGTGACAATCCCACCGGAGTGCATCACGCGATCCACATTTGCAGACAGAGGGGAGAATCTGGGGGGTCGGAGTCCTAGGGGCCTTGGACGGCTGGATGAGTTCCTGTCTCCTGGCTCAGGCACGGATGGGGCAGCCCGGGACGCGCCGCGAGCAAGGAAGGCCCCCGACGCAGTCCCAGGCTATTGGTGTCGGCGCCGCGGCTACCGGCCCAGCCGATGGGTCGGGATACGCGCTCCCGTTCCCGGTCCGCGGGTCGCCGAGGCCAGAGGCAGCGGAGCCAGAGCGGGAGCCGAAGTCGGAGCAGGAGCCATGGGCGGCGAAACCGGCGGCGCCGGGAGGACGAGGGACGGCACAGACGGAGGCGGCGGAGCCGGGAGCGCAGGTAAGGTCGCTGCGGGAGCAGCACTGGGGATCCGGCTCCTACTTCACCGAGGAGTTGGAGATGCCGAGGGTTGGAGATCCCGGAGAGCTGAGAGGCCTCCGACGTACTCGGGGAGGGCTTCCTGGAGAAGGGAACAGCTGAGCGCGAGTCGGAATTAACCAGGCAGCAGAAGGAAGGCGAGAGGCGTTTCATACGGGGGACCGGGTGGTTCGAGGGACAGCCCGAAGCCGGGTGAGCGAGGCGGCGGGGAGGTAACGAGAGACCAGATCATACCGACTCCTGCGTGCTCGGCACATTGGATGTTGGTCATTAGTCGGAGGAAAGTGGGGAGGCCTGAGAGGAATTTGGGCAGGGGAGTGACGCGGACTGACTTCTCTGCAAACTTTCTGGCTTTGAGGTGGAGAAGGGGTGGAAAGGGGTAGGCAGGAGCGGCAGGAGAGGAGGGCGGCACAGCTGTCCGGACAGTTGATGATGGCAACCTCGATGAGAGCGAGGCTGTAGGCACCCACAGCAGAGAAAGTGCGTAGATTTCAGAGGGATTCTGGAAGTAGAGGAGACATTTGCTATGGAGGTGGGCTGTGGGAAGGAAGAAGACTCGGAGTCAGGTGTCAGGAGTCACAGCTGACTCCTAGTACCTGAATCTCAGCTTTCCCACGGCCCACGGTCCTTTTGCTCTGGAGATGGAGCACTTGGGATTTGCTTTGAGCCGGCTCCAGTACAGAGAAACCAGCATGGTGACAGGGACTGATTCCCAGACCAGAGCCCCAGTCCTGGCCCAGCCCCTTCGTGGCTGTGACACTCAAGCCAGTCTTGCCCCACACTGGGCCAAGTTCACTCATCTGTTCGTTCGTTCGTTCTTTCTTTTCTCTTTTTTTTTTTTAATTTTTTTTTTTTTTTTTTTTTTTTACAAGATGGGGTTTCACCATGATGGCCAGGCTGGTCTTGAACTCCTGACCTCAGGTGATCCACCCACGTCGGCCTCCCGAAGTGCTAGGATTACAGGCGTGAGCCGCTGCGCCTGGTTCTTTTTCGTTTTTTAAGGTGAAGTGTTGCTCTGTTGTCAGGCTAGGGTGCAGTGGCACAAACTCAGCTCACTGCAGCCTTTGCCTCCTGAGATCAAGAGATTCTTCAGCCTCAGTGTCCCGAGTAGCTGGGATTACAGGCGGGTGTCGCCACATCCGGCTAATTTTTGTATTTTTAGTAGAGATGGGTTTCTTCATCTTGGCCAGGAAGGTATTGAACCCCTGTCCTCAAGTGAGCCGCCTACCTGGGCCTCCCGAAGTGCTGGGATTACAGGCCTGAGCCACCGCGCTCGGTTGTAAGTCTTGCTAATGTCATCTTTGTGTTTTTTCATCTGCCATTTTCTGGTATTGGAATTATTCACAATAATTTGCCACAATAGATATGTAATTAGAATTAATGTTTATGAAAAGTCAGTCAAATTTGTGGCTATTTAAGGGCTCTGAAATAGTTGGTTTTCATTGTTTGGGTTTTTTTTTTTTTTTGAGACCCTCACTCTCGCCCAGGCTGGAGTGCATTGGCGTGATTTCAGCTCACTGCAACCTCTGCCTCCCGGATTCAAGCAATTCTCTGCCTCAGCCTCCCGCATAGCTGGGATTACAGGCATCCACCACCATGCCCTGCTAATTTTTTTGTTTTTTTAATAGAGACAGGGTTTCATCATTTTGGGCAGGCTGGTCTTGAACTCCTGAAGTCGTGATCCATCTGCGTGGGCCTCCCAAAGTGCTGAGATTACAGGCATGAGCCACCGTGGCCAGCATGGTTTAGGTTTTTTGACATAAGCTTAGTGGATGGAGCATTTAACAAAACATTTGGCAGTTCTCTGTGTATAAAGACCTGTAAACATAGCTGGGTGCAGTGGCTCACATCTGTAATCCCAAGACTTGGGGAGGCTGAGACAGGAGGATTGCCTGAGCCCCTGAGTTCAGGACCACCCTGGGCAACATAGCAAGACTCCCTCTGTACGAAAATATGTGAAAAGTTAGCTGGGTGTGGGGGTGTGCACCTGTAGGCCTAGCTACTCAGGAAGCTGAGGTAAGTGGATGGCTTGAGCCCAGGAGGTCAAGGCTCCAGTGAGCTCTGATCATGCCACTGCATTCCAGCCTGGGTGACAGAGAGAGACCCTGTCTATAATAAATGAAAATATAGACTTTGTCTCTAATAATAAATAAAAATAAACAGCTGGGCACGGTGGCTCACGCCTGTAATCCCAGCACTTTGGAAGGCCGAGGCGGGCAGATCACGAGGTCAAGAGTTCAAGACCTGGCCAAGATGGTGAAACCCCGTCTGTACTAAAAACACACACAAAAATTAGCCGGGCGTGGTGGCACGCGCCTGTGGTCACAGCTACTCGGGAGGCTGAGGCAGAAGAATCGCCTGAACCCAGAGGCGGAGGTTGCAGTGAGCTGAGATCACACCATTGCACTCCAGCCTGGGCGACAGAGGGAGACTCTGTCTCAAAAAAATAAAATGAAATAATAATAATAATAATAATAATAATAATAATAAAGGCCGTTGAGCCACCCCTAGAGTTTTGCATATTCCATTCCCTTCGCTCTGTTAACTCCTGTCCATCCTGTGGGACCAGTTCAAATACCGCTTCCACCTGAGAAGCTCTCTGTTGACAACCTAGATGCCGTCGGGTCCCCTGGCTCATACTCATAACTCCTGCGCCACCAGCCGCAGCGCCCTCCCTGCCCGTGCCTCCTCCCTCTCCTGTGCACCGTCTCAGCCACACAGCCCGTCGTTGTTCGTAGCGTGCCAGGTCAAGGCCGGCCTCTAGGCCGTCGCTCTTGCTCCTGCTCTGCCTTGAGCACTCTCCCTGCAGGTCCTCCCATCGCTGCCTCCCCACTCCCTCCAGGCCTTGGCTCAGTGTCAGCTCCTGAGAGCGCCCCTCTCTGACCTCTGCCCTGCAGCCCCAGGCCCTGTGCTCACCGTCGTTCCTCTCCGGGGCCTCTGCCTCTGCCCAGGGTTGCACAGTGTGTTTACGTGTTGATGTCTTCCTTGTCGGGGCCCACCAGAGGGTGAGCCCAGGAAGGCAGAAGCCATCAATATTTGGGTCACTGGTGTGTCTCCAGAACCTAGAACAGGGCCTGGCCCCCCGAGGGCACCCCGTGAGCATGTGTGGAGCAGATGACAGCAGCGGGCACTGAGCAGGCATCTGTGGGTCCTCTCCGCAGGTCAGATTCAGAGGAAGAGCGGTGGCAGCGCTCAGGGATGCGAAGCCAGAGCCCCTCAAAGTCCCGATGGCGCTCAAGGGATGGGTCCTCTCAGTCGGACTCGGGAGAGGAACCGTCACGGGACCAGTGGTCTCGGCGACGGCGGCGGCGAGCGCGCTCCTGGTCCCCGGGCTCCTCGGCGTCCAGCTCCGCATCTCCTGGGCGATCCCAGAGCCCCCGGGCAGCCGCGGCCGCGCTGAGCCAGCAGCAAAGCCTGCAGGAGCGCCTCCGGCTGCGAGAGGAACGGAAGCAGCAGGAGGAGCTGATGAAGGCCTTCGAGACGCCCGAGGAGAAGCGCGCGCGGCGGCTGGCGAAGAAGGAGGCCAAGGAGCGCAAGAAGCGGGAGAAGATGGGCTGGGGTGAGGAGTACATGGGCTACACCAACACCGACAACCCCTTCGGCGACAACAACCTGCTGGGCACCTTCATCTGGAACAAGGTGGGCCCCGCCGGGTGCCTCCGTCCCCGCAGCGTTTCCGCTGTTCCCGGAGCCCCTCCCAGCCTGCGCGCGGTCGTGAAAGAGTTAGTCTTACACACGCATGCATAAGCCAGCTTCTGCCACCGTCAGCTTTTTTTTTCTTTGGCACGGCGTCCTGCTCTGTCCCCCAGGCTGGAGTGCAGTGGTGTGATCGTAGCTCGCTGCAGCCTTGACCTCCCGGCCTCAAGTGATCCCCCACCTCAGCCTTTTCACTTGCTGGGACCAGAGGCGCTGCCACCACGCCCAGCTCATTTTGTATTTTTTTGTAGAGATGGGGTCTCACTGTGTTGGCCAGGCTGGTCTCGAACTCAAGTGATTTTCCCACCTTGGCCTCCCAAAGTTCTGGGATTACAGGCATGCGCCACTGGGCCCGGCCCACTGTCACTTTCTTGCCATTAGCTGTCTCTTGCAGTGTACGGCCTTGGTCATTCTTTCCCCAGGCACCAGCCAACCTGAAACCTGTCTAGAGAGAAGCTGTTGGCGTCCCGTACCCAGGACAGGGTTCCACAGTGCCGGGCGTGCTGTCCTCTGAGCTGGTTGGTTCGTTCTGTGCCAGCCATTTAGTCATCGGCTGCGTGTGGCATAAAACAAGAGAATTTACCGTCTCTTCTTTCTGGAGGGCAGAAGTCCAAAATCAAGGTGTGGGCGGGTGTGGGCAGGGCCGCAGTCCCGTCAGGGGCCCAGGGGAGGCCGCTCCTGCGTCTCCCAGCTCCGAGTCGTGGCTGACCACTCCTTGGCCCTCCCTGGCTTGCGGCCGCAGTGCCCGGCTGCCTCCTGTTTTTCACGGCTGGCTCTTCCCCCGTGTTTGTCTCCACGTGGCGTTCTCCTCCATGTGCCTGTGTCTAAGTGTTCCTCTTCTCATGAGGACACCAAGCATTGGATGACGGCCCGCCACCTCCAGGATGACCTCATCTTACCTCTGTTTACAAGACCTCATTTCTGTTTTCTGAGACGGAGTCTCTCTCTGTCACCCAGGCTGGAGTGCAGTGGTGTGATGTGGACTCACTGCAACCTCCGCCTCCCGGGTTCAAGCGATTCTCCTGCCTCAGCCTCCCGAGTAGCTGGGATTACATGCCTGTGCCACCATGCCCGGATAATTTTTGTATTTTTAGTAGAGATGGGGTTTCGCCACAGTAACCAGGATGGTCTCCAACTCTTGGCCTCACGATCCTCCCGCCTCAACCTCCCAAAGTGCTGGGATTACAGGCGTGAGCAACCGTGCCCAGCCAATACCTCATTTCAAATAGGGTCACAGCTACAGCTGCAGGGATTCGGATGGGGGTGTGCCTGTGGGGGACACAGTTCATCCGAAGCGGCGCCCACTGGTGGAGGGGGTGAAGCAGGCAGCGTGTGGGCTGGGCCGACTCCACCTGCTCCCTAGTTGCGCATTTGGGAGCCGTGGGGTCCCCAGATGGCTTCTGCTCAGTGTTGGGAACACATCGAGGTCCTTCCGGCTCAGGACTCTCAAACCGCCCTGGCCCTACCTAGACATGTTGTGCCCCTTCCCCGGCTGTCCTCTTCCGTCAGGCCTCAGCTGACGTCTCCTCTTGAGAGACCCCTTCCTGGCCCCGTGCTCCCCGGGCCCCCCAGGGCTCCTTATTGAGGCACCCACTGCTGCCTGGCCCTTCATTACCACAATGTGCTGGGCACGGCCGTGGGCCCTGTGCGGGCAGCCGTGGACGTGGAATGTGTGGTCACCATTAATGTGTGTGGCAGCGGCCCCAGGCTGGGCTGGAGAGACCACAGAGTGGCCCGGGCATTGGGGGTGGTCCCCAGCCAGGCAGCCTGTGTCCCTGGAGGCAGGTTCTTCCAGGCAGGAGGGGTCTTGGAAGCCCCTCATGGGACGGGGTGCTGGGAGCTTGGGGAAGGCGGTGGGGAAGTGGGCGCTCCGCATCAGGCTCGCAGACAGCTGCCAGAAGAAGCCAGCTTTGAGGGTGTCCAGGCTGGGGCGGAGCTGATCGGCGGCAGCGGTGTGGGTGGTGGTCTGTGCTCAGGGCAGGTGTGCCTGGTGCTTCCAGGCGCTGGAGAAGAAGGGGATCAGCCATCTGGAGGAGAAGGAGCTGAAGGAGCGGAACAAGAGGATCCAGGAGGACAACCGGCTGGAGCTGCAGAAGGTGGGTGCCCCTCCCGGGGCCGTGCCCAGCCCAGGTATCCCCGGACCAACCCCTGTGCCCAGGACAGTTGGGCGCGGCCACCCTCAGCCTCCCGTGCCCGCAGGTGAAGCAGCTTCGGCTGGAGCGGGAGCGGGAGAAGGCCATGCGCGAGCAGGAGCTGGAGATGCTGCAGCGGGAGAAGGAGGCGGAGCACTTCAAGACGTGGGAGGAGCAGGAGGACAACTTCCACCTCCAGCAGGCCAAGCTGCGGTGAGCGGCGGCCTTCCCCACCTCCCTCCGACCCAGACGCGGCAGGCTCGCACCTGCCCGAGGCCGGGCACTGGCTGTCACTGTCTGGAAGCCACTACTCTCCCACCCTTCAGGGTCCCGCAAGCCACCTCCTGGGGAGGCTCTGATCCCTTCCCAGGCAGCCGGGCTTCTGCCTCCTGCTCTCGCCCACTGGGCTGGGTGCACAGGAGTCGGACCCAGGTGAACACATCCCATGCCACTGTGTGTGCGGGATGCCGGGTCTGCACCAACTGCGGTTGTCCCTTCCACACTTAGCCCACGAGGGTGGCACCCCCATCCACCCGGGTTACAGACAGGAAAGCTGAGGCTCCGAGTTGCTTTGGGTCCCATGGTGGGTATCCGAGCCCAGGCCCAAGTGTGCCTGCTCCCCAGCCCAGCCCTGGCCCCTGCCTTGCCCGGCAGCCTGCACCGGGCCCGGCAAGGGGCTTTGACACTGGGTGACATAACCACCTTGGGCCTGCCTGGTGATGGGCTCCCTTGGGTTGGCCCAGGGCCCGCCTGTCATGTACCCCCCTGCAGGCAAACAGCAGAAGCCCCGGCTCCCCGCCCCAGTGGCCTGCCTGGGGGAGGTGGTGGTTGCAAGGCAGTGACTGCTTTGGCCCCCCACCTGCCTCTGCTTCAGCTCCTCCACTCTTCCCCATCACAGCTCATGGAGAAGCCGCCCTCCCAGGCACCATCCCAGAGGCCTCTGGGAAGCCCCGCCCACATGGCACAGCCTCCAGGTCCACGCCATGTGCACTTTGTCTGCCCTACTGACCTGTGTCCTCTGGCTGACCCAGCTCACTCTACCTTATGCGTCGTCCTCTGGGAAGCCTTCCCTGACCACCACCCAGCAGTCAGGCTCCTCCCCAGCTCCCATTGGTGCAGTCAATCCAAGGGCAGGGTCTTCAGCAGGGAGAGTACAGCCGGGGCTCTGATGCCGCCTCCCCTGCCCCCCACAGCTCCAAGATTCGCATCCGCGACGGGCGGGCCAAGCCCATCGACCTGCTGGCCAAATACATCAGCGCCGAGGACGACGACCTGGCCGTGGAGATGCACGAACCCTACACGTTCCTCAACGGCCTCACCGTGGCAGACATGGAGGACCTGCTGGAGGACATCCAGGTACTGGACATCCAAGGCTCCGCCGGCCTGCGGGCTGCCCAGCTGTGCCCGGGCCCTGACCCCGCCCCCATCCCCCGCCCCCAGGTCTACATGGAGCTGGAGCAGGGCAAGAATGCTGACTTTTGGCGCGACATGACTACCATCACCGAGGATGAGATCTCCAAGCTCCGCAAGCTGGAGGCCTCGGGCAAGGGGCCAGGTAACCGTGGCCAGGCGCCTGGGCTCGGGGGAGCTGCCAGGGGCTGTGAGGTTCACCCGGAAGCCTCAGACTTGCTGTGGGGCCCAGTGCTCTCTGCAGACCTGTTTCCCCAGCTGGGCTCTCCAGGCCAAGCCACCAGGGGGCAGCAGCGGGCAGCAGGCCCTGGGAGGGTTGCAGGGGGTGGCGCCCTGTCTGGGGTGCAGGGCCAGCAGCGGCCAGACCTAGCGTCGTCCCGTTAACGCTGACTCAGCAGGTTTCAGTGCTCTCGGCGGCTCTTGACCTTGCAACCCTGGTTCCCCCTCCCATCGGTCAGTTCACGCCCCTGCAGCCTGACGGGCTTCTAAAATCACGTTTCCCTCCCCTACGTGCAGTTGCACACACGCGGTCACCGGGAATGCTCTGCGGCGTCTCCCCCAGCACTGTGGACCTTCGGGCTGGGCCGTTCCCTAGTGCGGGGACATCCTGGGCACTGCAGCGTGCTGAGCAACATCCCTGGCCTCCACCCACTCCTAGTCCCGACAACCATAAACATCCCCAGACATCGCTCAGGGTCCCCTCGGGGCAGAGCTGCCCTAGATGAGACCCCCTGGAAAGAATCGCCCTAGGTGACACGCCCCTGGTCTAAAAGCCAACCACAGCAGCTCTGGCCCCTGTTCCCCAAGACCCACTCCCCACGGCGGCTGTAACAGCACCTGCCTCTCGTGGGCCTCATCCCTGTCAGTAGACCTGGTCCTTCCCCTCCCGGCTGTCTCTCTCAGGCCCTGGCTGCCAGCAGCCCATGGTGGCTGAGGATTGTGGGGAGGCTGGGTCCGTGTCATCTGCAGCCCTCGGCGTGGTCTGCAGCAGAGCCGTCCCCATAGGAAAGAGCCCGTGGCTTTCCTCTTTTTCAGTGGAGCTGTCTTCTCCAGAGGTCACTCAGTCATCCCGCCCCTCACGTGGTCCCCTCGGCTGGGTGGATCCTCCCGTAACCTCAGAGAGAGGCATTAGAGGGGTCTTTGTGTGTTCCTGCTGACGGCAGCAGCAGGGCCGGGGGAAGGCTTCTGGGGGCGGGCTATTTTCCTGCTGAAGCCCCAGAGCCCACCCACCGGCAGCAGGAAGCCTGGGACACTTTTCCAGCAGGCCCCATTGCCCTGGGCCCTGGGCCTCTCCCGCCACTCCCCAGCCCAGTCTCCTGCGGCCTTCTCCCTCCGCCGCTCATGTGTTACAGCTGGGAACCCCTGGTGGCTTCCGTGGCCTCTGAGGGAGTTTCTTCTGATTCTCCTTTCAGCATGATTTCCAGGAGCAGCGAACCTTGGGGTCTGGACTTCGCTGTCTCCCCAGAGACCCACAGAGCCCTGCCTCGGTCTCCGTCAGTTAAACCAGACTTTTTCTTTTACTTGTCATTTTTCGCAGACGAGGTCTCGCTCTGTCGTCCAGGCTAGAGTTCAGTGGCACAACCATGGCTCACTGTAGCCTCAACTTCCTGGGCTCAGGTGATCCTCTGGCCTCAGCCTCTCGAGTAGTTGGGATTACAGGCACTCACTACCACGCCCCGCTAATTGGTTTGTAATTTTTATTTTTGAGGTGGAGTGTTGCTCTGTCGCCAGACTAGAGTGCAGTGGTGCAATCTCGGCTCACTGCTACCTCCGCCTCCTGGGTTCAAGCGATTCTCCTGCCTCAGCCTCCCGAGGAGCTGGGACTACAGAGGGCGCACCACCATGCCCTGCTGATTTTTGTATTTTTATTAGACATGGGGTTTCACCATGTTGGCCAGGCTGGTCTCAATCCCTTGACCTCACCTGATCCACCCGCCTCAGCCTCCCACAGTGCTGGGATTACAGGCGAGAGCCCCCATGCCTGGCCAATTTTTTATTTTTTTATTTCTTGTAGAGATGGGGTCTCGCTGTGTTGCCCAGGCTAGTCTGGAACTCCTGGCCTCAAGCAGTCCTCCTGCCTCTCTTCTAAAAGGGCTAGGATTAAAGGGGTGAGCCACTGCAGGCTTTTTCTTTTTTGACAAAATTATGTAAGTTTTTTTATTTCTGTGGGTTATTGGGGAACGGGTGGTGTTTGGTTGCGTGAATGAGTTCTTCAGTGGTGATCTGTGAGACTTTGGTGCACCCATCACCTAGCTTTCTCTAGGAAATTCTAACCCTTCCATAGGGTGTGCAGGAAGAAGTGGGTCTCATCCCAGCTCAGCCTCGTTAGCTCCCACCCTGTATAGGGCCTGGCCTCCCCCACGAAGCCTGGAGCCCTTGGCCTGCAGCCCCCACCTCTAGCAGCTGCTGGGGCCCCCACTCAACCCCTCGGCCTGCTTGTGGACATTAGGGAGGCGTCCAGACGCGCAGCAGCGTCCAGACCCGGCTTCTTATAAACGCTGCCTCAGCGCTTGGCTTCCAGGCCCTGCCGCTGGCCTCTTCTGCTTGGGTTTCAGTGTTTGTGGCAGCCCCGCCTGTCTGAGCAGAGCCGCACTCTGCTTGGCTGGGGCTGCCACGGATTCCAGGGCCACTTAGGGCCCCGCAAAGGGGCTGCAGCTCTGGGCCAAATCCACGGTCCCAGGCGACTGGCTGGAGGGGGCTTGGGTCCCTCTAGACTCTCCAGTTCCCTGTGGTCTGGGTGTGGGCCTCTTGACCCTCTGCCCACCACCGGGGGCAGGAGAAGGCAGGTTTCCAGCAGGGCACACATGCTGGTCACCCCTGCCAGGTATGTCCCCAGCAGCTCTGCACGGAGCTCTCTGTGGGCCCAGCATGGCTTGGGGAACAGCAGCAGTTGAGCCCCAGTGCCTGCCTCGGGAAGCTGCCGTCGCTGGACGGTCAGGGAGGACTTCCTGATGGAAGGGATATTCTCCCTGAGCATGGAGGATGAGAGGAATTCAGGAGGCGAACGGGACAGAGAAGGATAGGTGGCTGGGAGGAAGCACAGCACGTGCAAAAAGGCCCAGAGGTGGCAGGGGGCAGGCATGAGTGGCAAGGGGGCAGGCTCGTGGGGCAGGGCCAGACCCAGCAGGGTGGATGGCAGTGGCCCCCTTAGGCTGCCAGCATGCCATGGCATCTGCCCTGAGTGGGGTCGGGCTGGGGCTCCTGCCTCCTGGCATCTCACTTCTGCCCTCAGCAGCCTCCCCGTCTAGCGAGGAGGGACTTGAGCCTTGGGACCCAGGGCCAGTGATAGATGGCACACGGACTCCATGTGGGATGGGTGGGCAGCGGGGCATTTGTCCTGGGGCAGCCCCAGGGCCCACAGGGTGGCCTTTGCCTGGGCAGAGCCCCTCATTGGACTTCACAGAGGGGAACCAAGGCCCAGCAACGGGGCAGGCCGCTTACCCACGGTCACACAGCCTGGGCTGGCAAAGCAGATCTGAATTCCAGGGAGCTTGCCTACCGAGCACACCCCCCACCCCCTCCATGGCCTGCCCAAGGTCAGGGCAGAGTTGGGCGAGGTTGGTGGGCCTGGCACATGACCAAGGTTCTCAGACTCACCAGGGAGGGGCTGAGAATGCCAGCCCCAGCCTCCCCCAGCCTGGGGGCCTGAGCCTCCAGGGCAAGGCCTTGGCATCTGCATTTAACATGGCTCCCAGCCCTTCCTGGCTCTAGCCAGGGTGGGGGTGACCTGAGACCAGGGAGGAGGTGGGACCCTGGGGAGGGGAGTGGAGGGGACCAGATGGGAACCCTGTGTAGGGAGGGGAGAGTCGGGGACCCCCCTGTGGCGGGGGCAGAGGCACTGATGGGGCGGAGGAGCGCCTGGGAAATCTGGAACTGCCTCCCCATGCCCCTACCCCCTGCAGGTGAGCGCCGCGAGGGCGTCAACGCCTCCGTCAGCTCCGACGTGCAGTCGGTGTTCAAGGGGAAGACCTACACCCAGCTGCAGGTCATCTTCCAGGGCATCGAGGGCAAGATCCGCACCGGCGGCCCCAACCTGGACATGGGCTACTGGGAGAGCCTCCTGCAGCAGCTGCGCGCCCACATGGCTCGGGCCCGGTGAGCGCTGGGCACGGGCACTAGGGTCGGTGCTGTTCGGGTGGGGTGGCTCTCGCCCCTGCTTGGGACCTTGCGGGGGGTCGTTGTCGGAGGGGTGTGGTGACTCTCGCCCCCTCCTTCGACCTTATAGGGGGCGGGCAGGAGAAGTGCTGACTGGGCAGGGCTGGCCGTGCTGCTAGTGGGAAGGCCCCAGGAGGCTCCAGGGACCCCGCCCGGAGTTGTGAGCCCTGTAGTCAGGCGGGGCCTCTCAGGACTCCCCAGCAGCTTCCGCCCTTTAGTGAGTACCTGGCTGGCTCCAGCAGCCTTGGCATCACAGGAAGCCCGGAGGCGGCCTGTCCACGCTGCCTTCTGCCCAGGCCGGCACCCTCCCTGTGCTGCTGCCTCCTCTGGCTGTGTACAGATTCCTGGAGTGTTTGGCACCGCTGTGTAAATAGTGTCTCCTCTGCTAATTTGTAAATGTCTCTAAATTTATCATGCTCGTTGGCTGGTGTCCTGCTGGGCCCTTTCTCCTGGCCAGCCGCAGCCACAAGACACTGAGACTCCAACGTGAGACAGAGACCCGCCCCTCCCTGCCACAGAACAGTTCTCTGGGGTCCCTGGGTCCCCTCGTCCTCGCTGCCATAAGCCTTGACCCTTAACTGGCAAGGCCTGGGCAAAGGTCCCAGCCGGAGCCTTGGCTGCTCGCCACCTTCTCAGGGTCCTTGCAGCAAAAGGGGATGTGAGAATGTCGGCGGGGTGGGGCTCGGAGCCCCTTCCCCTCCACGTGGGTAACCCCGGCCCTGTGTCCCAGGCTGCGCGAGCGCCACCAGGACGTGCTGCGGCAGAAGCTGTACAAGCTGAAGCAGGAGCAGGGCGTGGAGAGCGAGCCGCTGTTCCCCATCCTCAAGCAGGAGCCCCAGTCCCCCGGCCGCAGGTAGGCCCAGCGCGCACCCTGGGCAGGATGGAGGAGCCGCGGACAGTCTCCGCGCCTTCGCCCTCCAACGCTCGCTCTCTCCTCCCCAGCCTGGAGTCTGAGGACGCGGCCCCTACCCCGCCCGGGCCTTCCTCAGAGGGCGGCCCCACGGAGGCCGAGGTGGACGGCTCAGCCCCTACAGAGGGCGACGGCGACGGCGACGGCGACGGCGACGGCGACGGCGACGGTGACGGCGAGGGCGAGGCAGTGCTCATGGAGGAGGACCTGATCCAGCAGAGTCTGGATGACTATGACGCCGGCAGGTACAGTCCGCGGCTGCTCACGGCGCACGAGCTGCCACTGGACGCGCACGTGCTGGAGCCGGATGAGGACCTGCAGCGCCTGCAGCTCTCGCGCCAGCAGCTCCAGGTCACGGGTAAGGGCGGGGCTGGAGGGGTGGGGGGCGGGGCCAGTGGTGTGAGCTGGGGGCGGGGTTTGTGAGGCTGGCTTGGGCGTGGCTGAGGCCCAGGGGTGGGGCCAGGTGCATGGGGCGGTGCCTGGTGGAGGCGGGGCTTGCTCCAGCCTCATTTCCAGGCGGAGGCCGGTGGGGAGTTGCTTGTTTCTTCTCCCCCGGGTCTCTGGGTGTACATTGAGTCAACTGCGCGCACTGGGGCATTGACTCGCTCATCCTGGGCTTGCTGGCCCGCTGGGGACATGGGTGGTCGGAGCTTTTACCGGCCACTGTCAGCCGTCTGGAGACCATGGTCCCAGGACAGAGGAGGAAACAGGCCTCAGAAAATCCCTAGGCCGGGATCCCCTAGGGGTTCTTGCGCGAGGCTGGGTCCCGCAGCCAGGCCCTAACCACCAGGCGCTCGCACTCTGTCCCTACCCAGGAGTACGATAGATATGAGGACCAAGGTCCGGGGCCCAGGGCAGGTGGTGTGGGTCTCAGGGTCCCCCAGCCCTGTCCCCGCTGTGTGTCTTCACTCGTGTGTGCCCCAGCCTCGGTTTCCCTTCTCGGGAGGCACCAACGGCTGCCCTTGCGGGAGAGGCTGAAGGAAGACTAGGACCCAGGGTGAGGCCTAGGCCCGCGTTAACACGTCCCGCCCGCAGGAGACGCCAGCGAGAGCGCCGAGGACATCTTCTTCCGGCGGGCCAAGGAGGGCATGGGCCAGGACGAGGCGCAGTTCAGCGTGGAAATGCCGCTCACGGGCAAGGCCTACCTGTGGGCCGACAAGTACCGGCCGCGGAAGCCGCGCTTCTTCAACCGCGTGCACACGGGCTTCGAGTGGAACAAGTACAACCAGACGCACTACGACTTCGACAACCCGCCGCCCAAGATCGTGCAGGGCTACAAGTTCAACATCTTCTACCCCGACCTCATCGACAAGCGCTCCACGCCCGAGTACTTCCTGGAGGCCTGCTCCGACAACAAGGACTTCGCCATCCTGCGCTTCCACGCGGGGCCGCCCTACGAGGACATCGCCTTCAAGATCGTCAACCGCGAGTGGGAGTACTCGCACCGCCACGGCTTCCGCTGCCAGTTCGCCAACGGCATCTTCCAGCTGTGGTTCCACTTCAAGCGCTACCGCTACCGGCGCTGATGGCCCGGGGACGGCGGGGCTCCCTGGGCCGCAATAAAGGGGCTCTGTGAAGCTAGCAGTCATTGCGCTGAAGGGCCGCGGGGTCACATCCCACCTCAGGCTGCATCTTCCCCTCACCAGGCCTCAGTTTCCCCCTATACAAAAGGGGGGTCACCATCAAGCCTGCCTCGGAGAGCTGAGGGGACGCAGGGACAGGCTGGCCCAGGGTCCTGATGCATCAGAGGGGTACTGGGGGCGTCTTCAGAGCCAGCTGACCTCGACGTCCAGGCGGACACGCTCTGCCACCTCAGCCAGGCTGGGTGTGGGGCCCACAGGGTCTGCCCCAGTCGAGACCACACGGGGTGCCGTGGGGATGGGCCACAGGGTCCCGGGCGTGGCGGTGCCTCGCTTGTGAGAGGCAGGAAACTCGAGGCCAGCCCCAACACATCATGGGGTGCCCGTCAGGCCTAAGGCAGAGCCCGAGGCGTGGGGCAGCTCCACCCCTGCCCACAGGCCCCCCTCACCCTCATCGACGGCACTGAGGCTGGGACCCTGCTGGCGCCCAATCCGCCGCTGTGGAAGAGACCGTCAGTGGACACGTGCTTTCTGCGGGGACTGGCCCCCGACTCCCCTGTGCTGGCTGTGGGGCCCGTTTGCCCGCAGCAGAGAAGGAGGACGAGTTGGGGTCCCCATCTCCTTCAAGGTTATGGGAACCAAGGCTCACTGAGCCGGCCTTCCCTGCCTGGGAGCACAGGGCCTGGGGGACAGGCTCCCCAAAACCCAGCCGGTTAGAGGTTCGTGAGGGGCTTCCCCCGGGGGTGCCCCCATCTGGCCTGGTCACAGGGCCTCGGGGCACGAGACCAGTGACCCAGGATTCCTGCCCATGTCGGAACAGTGGCTCCTTGCTCCCCTTTCTAAGTCAAGGAGGGCTGAGGCCGCATGGGTGCCACAGCCCTGCCTGGAGTGGCCCAGCAGGCAGGTTCGTTCCTTCAGCATCTGACGGGGAGCATCTCCGACTGAAGCAAAGTGGAATGTGCCTCCCAGACCCCCCCGAGGGCCACACCCAACCTCTCCAGCCGCCAGCCCCAGACCACCCGCAGCCCCGCCCAGACGCCCTGCCCCATCTGGAAATAGTTTCATTTGTTCTTTTAGACTTTTGTAGGTGGGGAAAAAATCTTTTATTCTCATGGAATTGGCCTGGTGGCAAGATTGCATGTTTTTTAAATAAACGTTTTATTTTAGAATAATCTCAGGTTTGTGGAAGTGCGGAGAGCGCAGCGTCTCTGGCGCCCCACACCCGCTGCCCTAGTTGCTGGCGGCATTTGTGACTCGACACATTTGTCACAAGGAAAGAGCCTGGGAAACAACACGGCACCCAGCTGGGGCCCAGCAGTCCCTCGGGGAGCTGTGTCAGTGCCGAGTCTCCATCTTCGCCCCCCACCCCTCTGCCTTGTCTCCCACAGCGGGGGCAATGGTCCATTGTTCCCCAGACGGCGGGAGGGAGGGTACGAGGGTGGACTCAGCTGCTGGCCTGGGCCCAGGCTCTCAGGACAGTGCTTGGCCACGCCTGGGGACAATCTCAGTGGTCCCGCCTGGAACTGCTGCTGGCATGGAGTGGATGGAGGCCAGGAATGCCACCCAGTGTGCAGCAGTGTGCAGGGTGAGCCCCCCACATGTCCTCACCGCAGCAGGCAGAGTGGGAGGCAGGTCCTGAACTCCCCCTGGGGACACTGCTCACCTCCCAGCCCTGACCTCAAACAAGATCCCAGGAGTCTGGCACAGGTTTGGGGCTGGCCAGCTAGGCGCATCTGATCAAGGAGTCCCCTCTCCGTATTGCAAATCCGGGCCCACCCTGACCAGCCTGCTCCAGAATGCCCAATCGCAGTGCAGCACCCAGCACCGCCATCCCCGGCCCAGCCTTTACCAGACATCACAAGTAGACAGCAGATGGCCAGAGCCGTCTTAGAATCCACTGGGCAGCCTCTCGCGTGGGTCCCTGGCCAGTTCACCGCCGATCGGTACAAGACAAGCCACTGTGGGCAGCGCTGAGTCCGGGTGGACCTGGGAGGCACTTCTTGTATTTTTGAGACGAGGTTTCACTCGCCCAGGGTGGAGTGCAGGGCGTGATCACGGTTTTCCATATCCTCAACGCCAGAAGGCACCTCTGAGCCTAGAGTGGTGTTTGGGAAAGGCCCGGTTCTGTAGTCACGGGCCAGGTCGTGCTGTGTGGCTGCCGCAGCCCCCCCACCCCCCTCGGACCCCACACCAGCTCTGTGACAGCATTTACTTCCATTTGGCTGCTCGGGACACAGGCTCACAGAAGCCCACGTTTTCCAGCCCAGAAAGTGGCAGAGCCAGTATCAGAAGCTGGGTTTCTCTACCTTGGAGAATCCCACTTCCAGACCACCATGCCGTCCCAGCCTCAGTTTCCCCACCTGCCCCTGCAGAGGTCCCCCCACCCCCAGCATCCTGGTTCCCCCTCCTGTCATGCCTTTTGGACCCCAAGGGAGATGGCTGTCCCCCAACTGGAGGGAGCAGAGCTGGGGCCCTGGGACCCCCGAAGGGTCATAGGCACTAGGCCTGAGAAGACGAGCTGCTGGCCAAGGAGGGCGATGGCTGCCTTGCAGAGGACAGGGCAGCAGGTGTCCCAGGGTAGGGGCACACAGGGCTCAGGCCAAGCTAAGGATCCGGGTCCTGGGGGAGCGGGGCACCAGGGAGGCACGGAGGGCACTTGAGCTGGGGAGGGCCTCCGAGCTGGGTGTCAGGGTCACCCTGCAGGGAGACTAGAGGCCAGAGGTACGCTCTGCACGCACCACCCCCACAGCTACCCCAGGACTCCCCATCCTGGCCCCAGGTCCACCCGGTGTCCTGGAAGCTTCCCCCGCCCCCACCCCAGCTTCCTGACTTGGGCCGTGTCCAGAGCTAAGAATAGACACTCGCTGCCCGGCCCCTGCCGGAAACCACAGCCGTGGGGGGCACATCCTGAGCCTGGCCTCCGTTCCCACTATCTGCCCCCAACTCCTCCCACCAGAGCCTCCTGTGCTCCCACTGAACCTGAGGTGCCGGCAGGGGCGGACCAAGACAGAGACCTCCGGCCACCAGCCTCAGACCACAGGGAAGCCCAGCGCTCATGTCTGAATCCCGCACGGCGAGGCATCATTCCCCCTTTCGGCCTCAGTTTCCCCATCTCTAAAATGAGCATCTTTACCCGGATTTGTAGAGATGTGGTGAGACTTAAGCTAAGTAACGAGTGTCCTCTGAACCCCGACCAGGCTGTTTCCCCGAAGAGACATTGCCCTTGTTATCTCCGGACCGGGGACAAAGGAAATGGGGACAGAACAGCCTTCCTCCACCTCTCACTGCCCCCTCTTCTGGAGCCCCAGCCCCACATCCTCCTCCCCCCGCCCACATCTGCCCTCCTTGCAGTTAGTATAGCAAAGACCTCACACTCTTTTGCCTCCAAGGCTTTATACATGCAATTCCTGTCACTGCCACATATCCCAGACCTGGGGAGCTCCTATTCATCCCACAAAACCCCACTTCGTATGCCCTCTCCTCACGAGATGCCTCTCTAGCTCACCTCTGGGCTCTCCTAGGCCCTGTCACTTCCTCTGGCCCAGCCCTGACCCCAGGGGGGCTGGAACAGGCTGTATCCAGTTCTTTCTCCAGCCTAGGGCATCCCGAAGGGCTGTCCTGGTTTCAGTCTCACTTGGAGCTCAGAACTGTCCCACTGTGTAAGCTGGGACACAGAGAGGGGCTGAAGAGAGTAAGACTTGGAGATCAGGTTGGCTTCATGGAGGAGTGGTCTTGGAGCCAGGGTTTTGCCAGATATATAGGAGTTGGCAAGGGCCAGGGAAGAGAGAAGCTGTGTGAACCGGCTGGTGAGTCAATGGGACAGACCCTAGGGAGGGAGGCTGGGTGTGGCCAAAGGCCAGGAGGAGGAAGGATGGTGGGCGGGGTCGCCGGGGAAGGGGCTTCCGGACTCTGCTCAGGTCAGGGCCGGGCCAGGGCCGGAATCCATCCCCTTCACTCACAGCCTGGCCCAGGGGATGGGGTGGGGTGGAGTCAGGGCCAGGCCGGGCTGTCCAGTCCCACTCCAGGCCCTGACTCAGGTTCCCGTCTTGAGGCCCAAGATCCCCCCTCCGCAAACACACGGTCCCAGGCCCTGCATCCGGCGCCTTCTCAGCCATTCCTATGGGGCTCCATCCCTCCTTCCCCAGCCCACGCTGGGGGGCAGGCAGGAAAGAGTGCTCATCCCCCACTGCAGCCTCCTGGCTCCAGACCCCTCCTCCTCTGGCTCCAAAGCCACCTCCCCGCTTCCTCCTCCAAAGACCCTCCCATGAAATGCCATCACCGCAGCCCTCCTGGCTGACCTGCTCTGAGACCCCCTTTCTCATTCTGCCTGTGGAGTCGGGTGCACCCCTCATCCCTCTGTCCTCCCACTGCACCCCTGGAAGGGGCCTCAAATATTCCCTGCATGTATTAAGCACCTACACTGTGCCGGCCTCCAGCACACCCAGTGAACTGGCTTGCAGTCCTGGGGTCTGGGCGCCCCAGGGAGCCCATCCGTCTGGACCTGCCCCGCCCCGCCCCCTTCAGGCCTTGGGTGCTGCCCAGATGGTGAATAATGCGGGTCTGGCAGCGGGAGTGCCGGGAAGAGGCCTGGCAGGGCGGTTGGGCGGCTGGACGGGCTGAGGCTCCCAAGGAGGTGCCCCTGCCACCCCGACTTGGGCCACCACATCCCTGCCACCTGCGGCCTGGAGGGGTCCCAACGGGTGCTGCCTTCCCCAGGAGGCCGCGGGGTGTCCTGGCGTGCTGGGGGCACCCACTGACCTCAAGTCAGCCAGGCCTGGGCCCGAGGGGCGTGGCCAGAGTGGGGTGGGCGGGGCTGATGAGAGACACAGGACGCAGAGAGACAGGACGGAGAGAGAGAGCTGCGGGCTGCCAGCGGCCCCCACCCGCCCCGGCTCGGCTTAGCCCCCGCGGACCCCTCCAGGCTGCGCCCCGGGGCGTCCTGTGCCACCACGCCCTCCATCTGTGTCCCGCGGCGACGCGCCAGCGCCAGGGTCCTCTGCTGGGCCCACCCCTGGCCGTGACTCAGTTTCCCCGGAAGTCCCCACCGGAGCCTGGCCTTCCCCTCCTTCCGCCCACCCCCAGCCCTGGCCCCAGCCTGGGCGCCCGCAGATCTGCCCGCTCAGCTCCGGACGGCGCCGGGACCCCCTGCGCGCAAGATCCAGCCAGGTGGGGGCCCCGCAGAGCAGAGGAGTCTCCACAGGTGAGGTGGCCCCGCGGCTCAGGACGGGACGCACTGCTCTGGTGTGAGCCGGGCTGCTGGGCGCATCCGGCGCTGGCCCTGCCCCGCTGTGGGTGTGTCCGAAAGCCCGCCGTGACAGCGGCCAGGTGCCAGGTGTCCCCTGTGTGGCCCAGCGGGTGGCATGGTGCCTGAGAGAGGGGGCTCTCTGGTCTCTGTGGGGCCACTTGGCTGTGAATGAGTGGGGGGCCTGCAGCCGGGGAGGGGGCCAGGCCCTGGGTGTGGCAGGGAGTGAGTGCGTCTGTGCAGCTGCATCTTGTTTTGGGGAGGGAACCATGCGTAGCTCTGGTTGTGTGTCTGTGTCTGCGTGTCTGGTGGTTGTGTGTGTGTGACCGTGTGTTCCTTTGTTTCTGAGAGTCTGTGACTGTTTACCATTGTGTGTTCATCTGTGTGTCTTTCTGTGTGTGTGTGTCTGTGCATCTGTTGTTTCTGCCTGTGTGTCATTTCTGCCTGTGTCTGAATATGTGTGTCTGCGTGTGTCCGTGTATCTGCCGTGCTCCTGTGTGTCTTTCTGTGCATGTCTGTGCATCTGTCTGCTGTGTTTCTGTGTGTCTGTCACATTTCTGCCTGTGTGTGTGTCCGTTATGTTTCTGTGTGTCTGTGTGTGTCTGGCTGTGTGTTTGGCTGTGTGTGTGTCTGTGTCTGTGTGTGTCTGTGTGTGTGTCTGGCTGTGTGTCTCTGTGTGTCTGTCTGTGTCTCTGTGTGAGTGTGAGTGTGAGTGTGTGTCTGTGTGTGTGTGTGTGTCTGGCTGGTGTGTCTCTGTGTGAGTGTGAGTGTGTGTGTGTCTGTGTGTCTGTGTGTGTGTGTGTCTGTGTGTGGCTGTCTGTGAATGTGTGTGTCTGTGTGTGTGCGCGTCTGGCTGTCTATGTGCAGCCTGAGGTTCATGTCATTGGAATCACTGTAACCCATGGTCCACCATCCACCAGCTGCCCGGCCTGGGTCCCACCTCCAGCCCCCTGCAGGCCCCTGTGTGAAGGAGGCTTCCTGCATGCTCCCTGGGGGTGTGCCCACTGGAGAGATGGGGAAACTGAGGCTCACAGGGTAGCCTGGCTGGCTGGGAAGCCCCCGCCCTGCACCCTCTGGGTTGGGGACCCTGTTGGTGTCACAAACAGGAAATGTTCCCGGAAACGGAGCTCTGTGGTGAAGGGCAGTGGGCCCCGCAGGGTGTGGAGTGTGTCTGCCTCGGCGTCGGTGCGGGGTCCACGGGCACGGGCCTTCACATCCACAGCAGGCCTGGGAGGGTCTGGCCTGGTCTCTGACGTTTCAGGCCCAGAAGAACGCTGTGGATCCAAGGTCCGAGGCCTACCTGGTGACAGGTAGCCTCAGGGCTCCCATCTGGCTGCCTGGGTACCCTGCAGGGAGCTGAGCTGTGAGTTCAGTGCAGGCGCCCTGTAGAGGTGAGAGCCAGGGAGGCCTGGGCTAAGCACTCTCGGCGTGGAGATCAGAATCTCACCCCCATTGCACAGAGCGGGGAAACTGAGGCCCGGCAAGGTGGAGCCCCAGCCTGGCAGTGGCAGATCGGGGACTAGAGCCTCCAAGCTTGTGTAGTGGGGGTTGGAACGGGCCAGGCCATGGGACAGGTAGGCAGCACCCGCCGGCAGGGTAGGGGGTGAGGAGAGGGGACTTGCTGAGAAATGGATGGATGGGGAGGTGACGGGCTCCAGCGGGGAGGAGGAGGGCGGGGCTGCGTGGATGGAGGACAGGCTGCTACTTGGGAACCCAGGCTCACATTCCACTGGCAGTCACGCATGGGTGAGCCAGGCCGGGTGCCCATGCCCAGCCCAGCACCCAGGCCTCGGGAAGCAGTGGCAGATAGAGCCCTCCCCGTTCCACTCCCCGCAGGCACGGCGGGTCCCCTGGCAGGGGCGGCATCCGGGGACAGAGAACTCACCGTCCACCCTCCAGAAAGCAGCCAGGAGCTAGAGCAGACATTTCTGGAACCCGGGACTCAGCCAAACTCCCATAAGAGTTACAGAACATCAGCCTCTTGGGATTCTAGAATAGTGAGGCCTCCTGGATTCCAGGACTGGAAGCTCGTTAGAAGTCCAGAACCCTGGACCCGCTAAGGGCAAACCTCAGTTCTCAGGCTGCAAAATTCTGGACTTACCTCCCCCCAGACTCCTCCCCGCAGACACAGGGACAGTCATTTTCCCAAAAGTCCCACAGTGCTGCTGTAGTTCCCAGCTGCGTGGGGGCCCTGCCACCCCTCCTGGCCAATGTGGGAGGGAAGGGAGGCCCTGCCAGGTCCCCTATTGGCCTCCTTGCCTGGAGAACCTGAGACGGTTGCTCTCACCTGAACCCAGCGTGGAGAGTGGAGGCGGGGGGACTGGAAACCGCCATCTCTGGCCAGAAGGACTCAGTGCCGGTTTCCAGACTCCCCGGGGCCAAGAGCCTTTGCTCCCAGCAGAGGGAGGTGTGTGACCCCTGGTGAGTAGAGTGCAGTGTGGTCAAGGAGGCCATGAGACCCAGCAGGGACTGGAGGCTACTCCAGGCAGAGGCTGCGGCCGGGGCGGTGGCCGCAGGGACAGCCGACGTCCCAGGAATGTTCAGAAACACGTACCAGCTCTCAAGGGAGGAGCGCCTGTCCAGGGGAAATCCAAGCGCAGGAATCCAAATCCCAGGCAGCAAAGCAGCACGGGGTGGAGGGCGATGATCGCCAGAGGCCTCGAGGAGCACCACCCCGCCGACCGCCTCATCGGCGCTCCAGGCCTCAGTTTCCCCTCTGGAAGCCCCGCCTCCCACCACCAAGGCGGCAGTGGCCTTAGCTGTCCACCCCGGAAGGGAGCTCAGTGCCGCTGTCAGAAGCTGGATAATTTATGAGTCTGGATAAAGCATAGCCAAGCCCAGCATCTGGGCCGCAGACACCCATCTGGCCGCTCCGGACGCGTGAACCGTGCGGCCGCACAAGCCGGGGGCCTCCGGGCCAGCGTGCACTGAGCATGACTGTGGGTGCTGAGCACTTCGAGTGGGTCACTTCAGTCCCATCACCAGTACTCTTTTCTTTGTTGTTTTTGAGTTTGGCTCTCGTCACCCAATCTGGAGTGCGGTGGCGAAATCACAGCTCACCACAACCTCTGCCTCCCAGGTTCAAGCAATTCTGCCTCAGCCTCCGGGTTCAAACAATTCTCCTGCATCAGCCTCCCGAGTAGCTGAGATTACAGGCGTACACCACCACATCCAGCTAATTTTGTATTTTTAGTAGAAACGGGGTTTCTCCATGTTGGTCAGGCTGATCTCAAACCCCCGACCTCAGGTGATCCACCCACCTCAGCCTCCCAAAGTGCTGGGATTACAGGTGTGAGACACCGCGCCCGGCCCTGTTTTTTATTTTTATTTTTATTTTTTAGATGGAGTTTCACTCTTGTTGACCAGGCTGGAGTGCAGTGGCGCAATCTTGGCTCACTGCAACCTCTGCCTCCTGGGTTCAAGCGATTTTCCTGCCTCAGTCTCCCGAGTAGCTGGGATTACAGGTGCCTGTCACCACACTCAGCTAATTTTTTGTATTTTTAGTAGAGATGGCGTTTCACCCTATTAGCCAGGCTGGTCTCGAACTCCTGACCTCAGGTGATCCACCCTCCTTGGCCTCCCAAAATGCTGGGATTACAGGCACCCGCCATCATGCCCAGCTACTTTTTGTATTTTTAGTCAAGATGAGGTTTCAAGCCGGGCGCGGTGGCTCACGCCTGTAATCCCAGCACTTTGGGAGGCTGAGGTGGGTGGATCACGAGGTCAAGAGATCGAGACCATCCTGGTCAACATGGTGAAACCCCGTCTCTACTAAAAATACAAAAAATTAGCTGGGCGTGGTGGCGCGTGCCTGTAATCCCATCTACTCAGGAGGCTGAGGCAGGAGAATTGCCTGAACCCAGGAGGCGGAGGTTGCGGTGAGCCGAGATCGCGCCATTGCACTCCAGCCTGGGTAACAAGAGCGAAACTCCGCCTCAAAAAAAAAAAAAAAAAAAAAAAAAGATGAGGTTTCAGCATGTTGCCCCGACTGGTTTCGAACGCCTGACCTCAGATGATCCTCCCACCTTGACCTCCCAAAGTGCTGGGATTACAGGTGTGAGCCGCTGCACTTGGCTGGAGCTGGATTTGGAACATCTTATTTTATTTTTACTTTACTCATCACATCTGGCCCCATTTTTTGTTTTTTGGGTTTTTTTTTTTTTTTCTGAGACAGGAGTGCAGTGGCACAATCATAGCTCACCACGGCCTTGACATCGGGGCTCAAGCGATCCTCCAACCTCAGCCTCCCAAGTACCTGGGATTACAGGCAAATGCCACTACAGCCAGATATTTTTTTTTTTAGAGATAGGATCTCACTGTGTTGGCCAGGCTGGTCTCAAACTCCTCACCTCAAGTGATCTGCCCACTTTGGCCTCCCAAAGTGCCGGGATGAGAGCGTGAGCCACCGCACCAGGATTGGGTTTGATTTTGTTGTGTGGGTGGCTGGGCGTTAGCCCCACACGGGGGAACGGGTCTCCTCCCACCGCTGTCTACAGCCTGTCCCTGGGAACCTCACTCCAAAGAAGCTGTGTTTTTTGTTCCCAAAATAGAACTGGATTTCAGGGTCTATTTCTTATTATAAAAGCGATACCACAAAAATGGAGAAAAAAAGGCTACGTGTGATAGATAGCTCATGCCTGTAATCCCAGCACTTTGGGAGGCCAAGGCCGGTGGATCACCTGAGGTTGGGAGTTCAAGACCAGCCTGGCTATCACGGTGAAACCCCATCTTAAAAAAAAAAAGAAAAAAAATACAAAAATTAGCCAGGTGTGGTGGTGCCTGCCTGTAATCCCAGCTACTCAGGAGGCTGAGGCAGGAGAATTGCTTGAACCCAGGAGATGGAGGTTGCAGTGAACCGAGAGCGAACCACTGCACTCCAGCCTGGGCAACAAGAGCGACACTCTGTCTCAAATTAAAAAAAAAAAAGAGCCGGGCGCGGTGGCTCACGCCTGGAATCCCAGCACTTTGGGAGGCTGAGGTGGGCGGATCACGAGGTCAAGAGATCGAGACCATCCTGGCCAACATGGTGAAACCCCGTCTCTACTAAAAAAATACAAAAATTAGCCGGGTGTGGTGGCGCACACCTGTAGTCCCAGCTACTCGGGAGGCTGAGGCAGGAGAATTGCTTGAACCCGGGAGGCGGAGGTTGCAGTGAGCCGAGATCGCGCCATTGCACCCCAGTCTGGCACCTGGCGACAGAGCAAGACTCTGTCTAAAAAAAAAAAAAAAAAAAAAAAAAAATGGAGAAAAAGGAATGCACACAATTCTCACGTGTGGGGACACAAGATCCCCTGGTTCCCCCTAAAATACCAACAAGCTTGGGCCACTCACACCTCACATTCACAACACATTGTGACTCAAAGTTGACCTCAGAGCCCGGGTGAGAACCAGAGACTCTTGGCCAGCTGCTGGCCCCCCACCGTCCCTCCTGACACTGGACAGGGTCTCGCTCTATCTCCCAGGCTGGAGTGCAGTGGCGCGATCACGGCTCACTGCAGCCTCAACCTCCCGGGCTCAAGTGATCCTCCCACCTCAGCCTCCCGAATAGCTAGGACTACAGACACACACCACGCCAGTCTAATTTTTGTATTATTTGTAGAGACGGGGTCTTGCTACATTGCCCAGGCTGGTCTTGAACTCCTAGGCTCAGGCGATCCTCCTGCCTTAGCCTCCCAAAGTGCTGGGGATACAGGGCTGAGCCACCACACCCAGCCAGTGTCAGAATTTCTGTTTCACAATGGCTGAAATGTGTTCTGGTGTCTGTGATCTGCCCAGGGCTTGGATAGGTGACCAATGGGGAAACTGAGGCACAGAGAGTAGCAATCACTTGCCTGAGGTCACATAATGAGCACCAGGGCTAGAGTTCAAATCTAGGGCTCCTCAGTCCATCTCTGGGACCCACAAATACTTCCTGGTGTCCTCCAGGGACCCCGGAAAACATGGCCTTGGTCTTTACCCTTGACAAGTCTTTACCCTTGACAAGTCCAGAGGTAGTAAGAGCGCAAGGCTGGACCTCATCGCAGGAACAGTGGGAATACCCTCTGGGTGGAGACGGAGCTAAGTCGGGAAAGGCTTCCTCAAGGAGGCAATATCTGGGGCCAGGAGTTCAAGGCCAGCCTGGGCAACATAGTGAGACCCTGTTTTTACAAAAACTAAAAATAAAAATTTAGCTAAGCATGGTGGTGCAGCCCACCTGTAATCCCAGCACTTTGGGAGGTCGAGGCAGGAGGATCGCTTGAGCTCAGGAGTTCAAGACCAGCCTGGGCAACACAGGGAGACACCACCCCGCTCCGTTTCTACCAAAAAATGAAAATAAGAAATCAGCCAGGTAGAGTGGTACATGCCTGCAGTCCCAGCTGTTTGGGAGGCTGAGATGGAAGGATCATGTGGGTCCAGAGGTTGAGGCTACGGTGAGCCTTGATGGCACCATGGCACTCCAGCCTGGGTGACAGAGCAAGACTCTGTCTCAAAAACAAAACAAAACAAAAAACAAGGAAGGGATATTTGAGTTGGGGCATTGAAGGTTGTATAGGAGTTCACCAGCGCTACTTACACTGAAATGCAGAATTACAAGCAAATCTTTCTCTTGCCTCTCAGGTGTGGCGTGCCTGAACCGGTGCCAGCTAGCCCCGTCTGCAGCCTTGGCCTGATGGGGTGGTGACTGATCCCGCAGGGCTCCGGAGCCATGTGGCCCAATGGCAGTTCCCTGGGGCCCTGTTTCCGGCCCACAAACATCACCCTGGAGGAGCGGCGGCTGATCGCCTCGCCCTGGTTCGCCGCCTCCTTCTGCGTGGTGGGCCTGGCCTCCAACCTGCTGGCCCTGAGCGTGCTGGCGGGTGCCCGGCAGGGGGGCTCACACCCGCGCTCCTCCTTCCTCACCTTCCTCTGCGGCCTGGTCCTCACCGACTTCCTGGGGCTGCTGGTGACAGGCATCATTGTGGTGTCCCAGCACGCCGCCCTCCTGGAGTGGCACGCCGTGGACCCCAGCTGCCGCCTCTGCCGCTTCATGGGCGTCGTCATGGTCTTCTTCGGCCTGTGCCCGCTGCTGCTGGGGGCCACCATGGCCTCGGAGCGCTACCTGGGCATCACCCGGCCCTTCTCGCGCCCGGCGGTCACCTCGCAGCGCCGCGCCTGGGCCACCGTGGGGCTGGTGTGGGCGGCCGCGCTGGCGCTGGGCCTGCTGCCCCTGCTGGGCGTAGGCCGCTACACCGTGCAGTACCCGGGCTCTTGGTGCTTCCTGACGCTGGGCGCCGAGCCCGGGGACGTGGCGTTCGGGCTGCTCTTCGCCATGCTGGGCGGCCTCTCGGTCGGACTGTCTTTCGTGTTGAACACGGTCAGCGTGGCCACCCTGTGCCACGTCTACCACGGGCAGGAGGCGGCCCAGCAGCGCCCCCGGGACAGCGAGGTGGAGATGATGGCCCAGCTCCTGGGGATCATGGTGGTGGCCAGCGTGTGCTGGCTGCCCCTGCTGGTGAGTGGCGGGGCTCTGTGGGGTCCTGCTACCCTCCTGACCGGGCCTCCGGTCACCCAGGGTGGACACAAATCCTGGCGATGGGCCGGGCGCGGTGGCTCACGCCTGTCATCCCAGCACTTTGGGAGGCCGAGGAGGGAGGATCGCTTGACGCCAGGAGTCTGAGACCAGCCTGGCCAACGTGGTGAAACCCCGTCTTCTACTAAAAAGACAAAAATTAGCCAGACACGGTGGCAGGTGCCTGTAATCCCAGCACCTTGAGAGGTCAAGGCAGGAGGATCGCTGGAGTCTGGAGGTCGAGGCTGCAGTGAGCTGTGATCTCACCACTGTATTCCAGCCCAGGCGACAGAGTGAGACCCTGTCTCAAAAGAAAAAAAAAATAGCTGGGCATGGTGGCTCAAGCCTGTATTCCCAGCACTGTGGGAGGCTGAGGCGGGTGGATCACCTGAGGTCAGGAGTTCGAGACCAGCCTGGCCAACATGGTGAAACCCCGTCTCTACTAAAAATACAAAAATTAGCCGGGTGTGGTGGCCACCTTTATTCCAGCTACTCAGGAGGCTGAGACAGGAGAATCACTTGAACCTGGGAGGCAGAGGTTGCAGTGAGCTGAGACTGTGCCATTGCACTCCAGCCTGGACAACAAGAGCAAAACTGTCACACACACACACACACACACACACACACACACACACACAATTGAAAGCCGCCACAGGAAACACGTAATGAGTGGGCGTGGCTGCAGCTGATTACACTTTACTGATTGGATGCTGACATTTGAATTTCATGTCGTTTTTATGTCACTCAATTTTTGCCTCTATTTTTTTTCCCTCTAAACATTTAAACATGGAAAGACATTCTTAGAAAAAACAAAACAGGCCAGGGACAGTGGCTCACACTTGTAATCCCAGCACTTTGAGAGGCTGAGGCAGGCAGATCACCTGAGGTCAGGAGTTCAAGACCAGCCTGGCCAGCATGGTAAAAAAATACAAAAATTTTGTATCTTTTCTTTTGTGGGTGTGGTGGCGGGCGCCTGTAGTCCCAGCTACTGGGGAGACTGAGGCAGGAGAATTGCTTGAGCCCAGGACGTGGAGGTTGCGGCGGGCTGAGATTGTGCCACTGCACTCCAGCCCAGGCGAGAGCAAGACTCCATCTCAGAAAAAAGAAAAAAGAAAGAAAGAAAAAGAAAAAACAAAACAAAACAAGAAAAGCAAAAACCCAAAGCAAGTGTCAGGCTGGATTTGGCCCATGGGTCAACCCTTCCTCTAAACCCGCCCATGGCTCCCTATTGCCCTATGAAGAACGTTCTCACAGGCACTTCCTGCAGACAAACCTGGCCCGCTCCGATTTGCCCTTCAGTGACTTCCACGGGCCGGGTCAGGAACCTCCTCGGGGCTCTGACGCCGCTGTCCCGTCACAGCTTTGCCCACCCCGTGCTGTAACCCCTGGGCCGGGTGTCCATCTCCTGACCGGACTGTGAGCCTATGAGGGTGTGTCCTGGGACTCTCTTCGCCACTGCTCTGTCCTCCGCTTCACGCAGCATACAGTAGGTGCTCAGGAAATGATTTTATTTATTTATTTAATTTATTTCATCTTTTTGAGACGGAGTTTCACTCTTGTTCCCCAGGCTGGAGTGCAGTGGCGCGATCTCAGCCCACCGCAACCTCCACCTCCCGGGTTCAAGCGATTCTCCTGCCTCAGCCTCCCGAGTAGCTGGGACTACAGGTGAGCACCACCACGCCCAGGGAATTTTTGTATTTTTAGTAGAGACGGGGTTTTAGCATGTTGTCCACGCTGGTCTCAAACTCCTGACCTCGTGATCTGCCTGCCTTGGCCTCCCAAAGTGCTGGGATTACAGGGGTGAGCCACAGTGACCAGCCCTATTTTTTTTTTTTTTTTTTTTTGAGACCGTGTCAGACTGTGGCCCGGGCTGAAATGAAGTGGCGCCATCTTGGCTCACTGAAACCTCGCCTCCCAGGTTCAAGTGATTGTCCTGTAATCCCAAAGTGTTGGGATTACAGGTGTGAGCCACCAGGCCTGGCCCAGGAAATGATTTTAATGTAGTAATGCATTCCAATGTAATATAAATTATTTTGGCTGGGTGTGGTGGCTCACTCCTGTAATCCCAACACTTTGGGAGGCAGAGGCAGGTGGATCACTTGAGGCCAGGAGTTCGAGACCAGCTTGGCCAAAATGGTGAAACCCTGTCTCTATTAAAAATGCAAAAAATTAGCTGGGTGTGGTGGTGGGCACCTGTAATCCCAGCTACTTGGGAGACTCAGGTGGGAGGATCACTTGAACCTGGGAGGCAGAGGTTGCAGTCAGCTGAGATCACACCACTGCACTGCAGCCTGGGTGACAGAGCTAGACTCCATCTTAAAAAAAAAATGTGTATGTATGAATTTATTTTGTGTTATTTTATTCTGAGATGTATTTTGCCTCAGCCTCCCAAGTAGCTAGGATTACAGGCGCCTGCCACCACACCCAGCTAATGTTTGTATGTTTTAGTAGACATGGTGTTTCACCATGTTGGTCAGGCTGGTCTTGAACAAATTATTTTAATATAATGTAAATGTTAATTATATAATTGTATGATATATATATCCATAACAGGCAACATAATTATGAACAATAATTTTATATATTGTATACTAATTTGTAAATGGCATTCTTATTTTAAATATTTAATATTTAATATTTATTTTAAAATATAACTTAAAAAATTTTCCCATCGATCCTGACCTATACGTAAATATAATTTTTGTCATTTAAAAATTTGAGGCTGGGTGCAGTGGCTCACAGCTGTAATCTCAGCACTCTGGGAGGCCAAGGTGGGCAGATCACCTGAGGTTGGGAGTTTGAGACCAGCCTGGCCAACATAGAGAAACCCCATCTCTACTAAAAATACAAAAAAAATTATCTGGGCATGGTGGCGGGTACCTGTCATCCCAGCTACTCGGGAGGCTGAGGCAGGAGAATCGCTTGAACCCGGGAGGTGGAGGTTGCAGTGAGCCGAGATTGTGCCACTGCAGTTCAGCCTGGGCGACAGAGCGAGACTCCATCTCAAAAATAAATAAATAAATAAAATAAAAATGAAAATGTTATTTATTTATTTTGAGACAGGATCTTTCTCTGTCACCCAGGCTGGAGTGTCACCATTCCTGGGTAACTTTTTTATTTATTTCTACCTTTTGTAGGCATGGGATCTATATTGCCCAAGCTGGTCTTGAACTCCTGGGCTCGAGTGATCCTCCTCATTGACCTGCATTGACCAGCTTCGACCCACTGCCTGGCTGAGAGTGTGCTAATTTATGATCCCATCAAAAGGAGCTCAGAGAGGTTAGGCAACTTGCCTGAGGTCACCCAGCAATACAGTAACAGAGTACACACCGGTCAGGCACGGTGGCTCATGCTTGTAATCCCAGCGCTCTGGAAGGCCGAGGTGGGCAGATCACTTGAGGTCAGGAGTTCAAGACCAGCCTGGCCAACGTGGTGAAACCCAGTCTCTACTAAAAATACAAACATGAGCCAGGTGTGCTGGCAAGCACTGTCATCCCAGCTACTCAGGAGGCTGAGGCAGGAGAATCGCTTGAACCTGGGAGGCAGAGGTTACAGTGAGCTGAGATCACACCACTGCACTCCAGCCGGGGCGACAGAGCCAGACTCTGTCTAAAAATTAAATTAAATTAAATTAAATTAAAAAGGCTGAGTGTGGTGGCTTACACCTGTAATCCAAGCACTTTGGAGGCCAAGGCGGGTGGATCACCTGAGGTCAGGAGTTCAAGACCAGCCCGACCAACATGGTGAAACACCGTCTTAAAAAAAAAAAAGAAAAAAAATTAAATTAAAAAACGGAGTGTAGAAAAAGAAGAAAAAGAAACAAACAAACAAACAAAAAAAAACAAAAAATAAAAATAAAAAATAAAATAAAAAACGGAGTGCACCTTGGAACTCAGGGGATAGAAGGTGCTGGGCAGGAACGGGGCCAGCGTGGCTGCAGGCTGGGTCGTGACTGACAGCTTTGCCCTCTGCAGGTCTTCATCGCCCAGACGGTGCTGCGGAGCCCGCCTGCCATGAGCCCTGCGGGGCAGCTGTCCCGCGCCGCAGAGCGGGAGCTGCTCATCTACCTGCGAGTGGCCACCTGGAACCAGATCCTGGACCCCTGGGTGTACATCCTGTTCCGCCGCGCCGTGATCCGGCGCCTCCAGCCTCGCCTCAGCACCCGGCCCAGGTCGCTATCCCTCCAGCCCCAGCTGACGCAGGGCTCCGGGCTGCAGTAGGAACGGGAAGGAGCGCCCCTCCCGCGCGTCCCCGAGGAGCCCTGGGTCTCCTCCGACGACCCATCTGCCTGTTCTGAGGGTCTCAGAGCTGGGGGTGCTGGATGGACAGTGGGCATCAGCAGCAGGGTTTGAGGCTGACCCCAGTCCAAACTGGGGACCCGCAACTCCTCCTCCCTGATCCTTTTTTTTTTTTTTTTTTTTTTTGAGACGGAGTTTCGCTCTTGTTACCCAGGCTGGAGTGCAATGGCGCGATCTCGGCTCACCGCAACCTCCGCCTCCTGGGTTCAGGCAATTCTCCTTCCTCAGCCTCCCGAGTACCTGGGATTACAGGCACCTGCCACCACAGTGGGCTAATTTTTGTATTTTTAGTAGAGACGGGGTTTCACCGTGTTGGCCAGGCTGGTCTCGATCTCCTGACCTCAAGTGATCCTCTGACTTCGGCCTCCCAAAGTGCTGGGATTACAGGCGTGAGCCGTCGCACCCAGCCTTTTTTTTTTTCCTTTAGGAGATAGACTCTCGCTCTGTGGCCCAGGCTGGAGTGCAGTGGCACGATCTCAACTCACTGCAACCTCCGCCTCCTGGGTTCAAGCGATTCTTGTGCCTCAGCCTCCCGAGCAGCTGGGACCACAGGTGTGCGCCACCGCACCCGGCCTCGCGTTGCTCTGTGACCCTGAATTTGAACCCCCCACCGGGAAGCCTGTATCCAGAAAGGATTGCATGTGAACGGGGCACCCCCCTTCTCTCGCCAAAATATATCTCTGTCTTTGGTTTTATTTTCCTTTGGGTCCAAAAGCCATCGGTCTCTGGGGTTTTGTGCACTGGACCTCCCCCGGGGCAGAGGAGGGCGGGGCTGGGGAGGCTGCGGAGGGACAGAGGGGAAGTGGCTGCTCCTCCCCTTGTAGATTGCGTGTTCCCTAATCACCGGACGGGCGGCACTGCCTGGAATTCTCCCAGGATCCTGTAGCGGGAGAGCTACAGGTTAGTCCTGGAATCTGCATTCAAACCACCCTTGAAACTACATATTTTATTTAGTTAGTTAGTTTGAGACAGAGTCTTGCTCTGTCTCCAGGCTGGAGTGCAGTGGCGCAATCTCGGCTCACTGCAACTGCCACCTCCCCGGTTCAAGCGATTCTCCTGCCTCAGCCTCCCAAGTAGCTGGGACTACAGGTCTGGCTAATTTTTGTGTTTTTAGTAGAGATGGGGGCTTCATCATGTTGGCCAGAATGGTCTCGATCTCCCGACCTCGTGATCCGCCCGCCTTGGCCTCCCAAAGTGCTGGGATTACAGGCGTAAGCCACTGCGCCCGGCCAGGAATCTACATGTTATTAAAAGTGGGTGGGCCGGGCGCAGTGATGCACACCTGTAATCCCAGCAAGTTGGGAGGCCAAGGCCAGCGGATCACAAGGTCAAGAGATCGAGACCAGCCTGGCCAACATGATGAAACCCCGTCTCTACTAAAAATTAGCCGGGCGTATTGGTGGATGCCTGTAGTCTCAGCTACTCGGGAGGCTGAGGCAGGAGAATGGCATGAACCTGGGAGGTGGAGGTTGCAGTGAGCCGAGATCTTGCCACGCACTCCAGCCTGGGTGACAGAGCAAGACTCTGCTTAAAAAGAAAAGTGAGTATAAGTGGGCCGGGTGTGAAAGCTCATGCCTGTAATCCCAGCACTTTGGGAGGCCGAGGCAGGTGGATCACGAGGTCAAGAGATTGAGACCAGTCTGGCCAACATGGTAAAACCCCACCTCTACTAAGAATAAAAAAATTAGCCAAGCGTGGTGGTGGACGCCTGTAGTCCCAGCTACTTGGGAGGCCTAGACTGGAGAATCGCTTGAACCCGGGAGGTGGAGGTTGCAGTGAGCTGAGACTGTGCCACTGCGCTCCAGCCTGGGAGATGGAGTGAGAGTCCGTCTCGGAAAAAGAAAGGACCAACGTCTAGGTCTTCATGGAGCACCCGTCGTGTGCAGGCACGAAAGCTCATGCCTGCGTGGTGCTTAATGAAGTGCTTGGTACATAGTACGTGGTCAGGAGGTGCTGAGCGTAGTTTCAGCCAGCAGCCCCAGCCCCACAGCCCCGCATTCCCCCTAATTCCCCGCAAAGTGACACACCAGGCTGCAGAGATGGGAGGCGCCTTTATTCACCACGAGCCTTGGGGTACATGTGGTGCGGACTGCCTCCTGCCCTCCTTTTCCCTCCCAGGACCTGGATGTGAGCCAGGCCCGGTGAAACCGAAGCCCCTGATTCTACCAGCGTACCCCGCCCCCACCCCGCCGCTACCTGCTGGGGATATAAGATCACTTGCTGCTTCTGGGGGAACCAGCTGAGAGGGACAGGAGAGGATGGGAACCACAGGAACCAGGGCTAAGTCACCCTCAGTCTACAGCCCTCTGCAGTAATGGAGGGGTCCTGGTTCCCCCAGAGTCGGGGAAGGGGCAGGAGCCAGAGCTGGGGACTCAGAAGGGTGAGAACTCAGGAGGGCTGCCCTGGGGGTGGGGCTAAGAGAGACAGATATGGTGGGTGGGGTGGACTTCTGGGGTCCCAGCTCAGGCTTTGGGGGGAGGGCTGGCTTCTGGGGGGTTGAGGAGGCCTGTGGCTGAGGGGCCAGGTAGCAGGCTGGGGGTGAGCCTGGAACGGGGCCAGGGCTGACCTGGGTGCCATGGACCTGATCATGGGGCTGAGGCAGAGGCAGGGGGTCTCTGCTAGGGGTTGTGGTGGGGGCTCTGGGGGGTGGGCCTGGGGGCTGAGGTCGGGCTGGGGCAGGGGCCTCAAGCTGAATTCTAGGGTCAAGGCCAGGGGTCTGTGAGCAGAGCCCATTTCTAGGGCTCAGCCAGATTCTTGAACTGGTATGAGTGCTGGGGCTGGACTGGGTTCCGGAGCTAAGGTGAGCTCCAGGCCTGGGCTGAATTCTGGAGCTGGTCTGGGTTCCTGAGCTGAGCCGGGCCTCAGCACTGGACTGGGTTCTGGAGCTAAGATGGGCTCCAGGATCGGGCTGCATTCTCGAGCTGGTCTGGGTTTCAGAGCTGAACTGAGTCCCAGGACTGACGTGGGTTCCAGAGCTGGCTTGAATTCTTGAACTGAACTGGGTCCCAGAGCTGGGCTGAGTTCGAGAGCTGGTCTGCTTCCTAAAGTTCAGTTGAGTACCAGAGCTGTCTGGGGTTGTGGTCTGGAGCTGGTATCTAGAACCTGGCGGGGTTCTAGGGGTGAGCTGAGTCCCGGAGGTTGGTTGAGCTCCTGGGCAGCGCTGGATCCTGGAGCCAGGCCTGCTGTCGGAACTAGACGGGGCCGCGGAGCTTAACTCGGTCGCTGCAATGACCTGGGTCCCAGGACTAGATTGGACTCCAGAGTTTAGCTGGATTCTGGAAGTTGGTTGGGTCTCAGCCACTGTCTGTGTTTTGGAGCTGGCTGGGATTTCAGAACTGAGGTGAGTTCTAGAGTTGGCTGCTGTGCCTGGGCTGGGTTGAGCTCTGGAGCTTGGCCAGGCCTTGAAATTAGTCTGCGTCCCGGCAGCAAACTGCATTCTAGAGCTGATCTGCGTTCTGCCGGGAGAGTGGGGCTCAGGACCAGGCTGTGTGCTGGAGCTGGGCCCTGCTTCCGAGATGGACAGCGTTCCAGAGCTGGTCTGAATCCTGGAGTTGGACCTGGCTGTAGCACTAGGTGAGGTTCTAGAGCTGGGCTCAGTCTCAGAGCTGGAATCATCACTGGAGCTGGACCGGGCTGCAGGATAGGGATGGGTACTTGCATGCAGCTGGGGTTTAGGGCAAGGCTGGGGTTGGAATCTGGACTGGGCAGCTGCATGGGTCTGGGTTTCTGAGCTGGTATAAATTCTTGAATACGGTTCGATTTGGGAGATGTCTCTGAATCCTGAACTGGCTGGGGTTCCAGAGCTGGGCTGCTTCATGAATCTCACATGGGTTCCAAAATTAACTGGGGTTCTGGAGCTAGACCGAGAGTCCAGAGTTCCAGAGTCCGCTCCAGTGTTCCAGCAGGCCTTGGCCTCCGAGCTAGCCTGGATTCTGGAACCGGGATTCGTCTCCAAGCTGGCCTGGGTCTTAAAATTTGTCTGCATTCCAGAGCCAGGCTTGATGTCAGGGCTCAGCTGGATTCTAGAGATGAGCTTCATCTCAGAGCGGGCCTGGGTTCTGGGCTTGTGCTCGGAGCTGGGTTTGGTTTCAGAGCTTAGCTTCGTCTTGGAGCTGGGCTTGGTCTCGGAATCGGTCTGAGTTCTAGAACAGGGCTTGATCTCAGAGCTGGGCTTGGTCTCAGAGTTCTTCTGGGTTCTAGAACTGGGCTTGGTCTCAGGGCTGGCCTGAGTTCTAGAGCTGAGCTTGGCCTCAGAGGTGGCCTGAGTTCTAGAACAGGGCTTGGTCTCAATGCTGGGCTTGGTCTTAGAGCTCCTCTGAGTTCTAGAGCTGGGTGTGGTCTCAGAGCTCATCTGGATTCTAGAACTGGGCTGGGTCTCAGAGCTCATCTGAATTCTAGAGCTGGGTATGACCTCAGAGCTCATCTGGGTTCTAGAACGGGGTGTGACCTCAGAGCTCATCTGGGTTCTAGAGCTGGGTGTGACCTCAGAGTTCATCTGGGTTCTAGAGCTGGGTGTGACCTCAGAGCTCATCTGGGTTCTGGAGCTGGGTGTGACCTCAGAGCTCATCTGGGTTCTAGAGCTGGGTGTGACCTCAGAGCTCATCTGGGTTCTAGAACTGGGTGTGACCTCAGAGCTCATCTGGGTTCTAGAGCTGGGTGTGACCTCAGAGCTCATCTGGGTTCTGGAGCTGGGTGTGACCTCAGAGCTCATCTGGGTTCTAGAACTGGGTGTGACCTCAGAGCTCATCTGGGTTCTAGAGCTGGGTGTGACCTCAGAGCTCATCTGGGTTCTAGAGCTGGGTGTGACCTCAGAGCTCATCTGGGTTCTGGAGCTGGGCTGGGCCTCAGAGCTCATCTGGGTTCTGGAGCTGGGTGTGACCTCAGAGCTCATCTGGGTTCTAGAGCTGGGTGTGACCTCAGAGCTCATCTGGGTTCTAGAGCTGGGTGTGACCTCAGAGCTCATCTGGGTTCTAGAGCTGGGTGTGACCTCAGAGCTCATCTGGGTTCTGGAGCTGGGTGTGACCTCAGAGCTCATCTGGGTTCTAGAGCTGGGTGTGACCTCAGAGCTCATCTGGGTTCTAGAGCTGGGTGTGACCTCAGAGCTCATCTGGGTTCTAGAGCTGGGTGTGACCTCAGAGCTCATCTGGGTTCTGGAGCTGGGTGTGACCTCAGAGCTCATCTGGGTTCTAGAACTGGGTGTGACCTCAGAGCTCATCTGGGTTCTAGAGCTGGGTGTGACCTCAGAGCTCATCTGGGTTCTAGAGCTGGGTGTGACCTCAGAGCTCATCTGGGTTCTGGAGCTGGGCTGGGCCTCAGAGCTCATCTGGGTTCTGGAGCTGGGTGTGACCTCAGAGCTCATCTGGGTTCTGGAGCTGGGTGTGATCTCAGAGCTCATCTGGGTTCTAGAGCTGGGTGTGATCTCAGAGCTCATCTGGGTTCTAGAGCTGGGTGTGACCTCAGAGCTCATCTGGGTTCTAGAGCTGGGTGTGACCTCAGAGCTCATCTGGGTTCTGGAGCTGGGCTGGGCCTCAGAGCTCATCTGGGTTCTGGAGCTGGGTGTGACCTCAGAGCTCATCTGGGTTCTGGAGCTGGGTGTGATCTCAGAGCTCATCTGGGTTCTAGAGCTGGGTGTGATCTCAGAGCTCATCTGGGTTCTAGAACAGGGGTTGGTGTCAGTGCTGGGCTTGGTCTCAGAGGTGAACTGAGTTTTAGAACAGGGCTTGGTCTCAGAACTCGTCTGGGTTCTAGAGCTGATCTTTGTCTCAGGGGTGGCCTGGGCTCTAGAATAGGGCTTGGTCTCGATGCTGGGCTGCGTCTCAGAGCTGGCCTGGGCGCTAGCACATAGCTTGGCCTCAGATCTAGGCTGGATTCTAGAGAAGGGCAGGGTTCTGGAGCTGGGGTGGGGCTCCGACCTGGATTGGGTTCTAGAGAGGAACTTGGCCTCCGAGCTGGGCGGGGTTCTGGAGCAGGGCCGGGGCAGGGGGCTGGGCTCCAGGCTGGGGCTGTGCGGGGCCCCCCCGGGGCAGACTAGCCGCAGGCCTCCCTGGCCTCTCCAATGGCGGCCCACACCTCCACCACGAACTCGTCGGGGAAGGCGAACTCGCCCAAGACGGAGTCCAAACAGCGTGCAAACTCCTGGGCACTCTCTGTGTTCTTGGACGTCTCCACCATGGTGGACGCTGCGGGCCGTGCCGGAAGGGTGGTCAGCGAGGGCGCTTCCCGCTGTGACCCTGCCTCCTCCCATGGACCGCCCTCCCCCCAGGGCCCCCTGGCTTACCCTGGCCCCTTACCCAGCTCGGGGTCCCGAATGCCCATGTAGCTTTCCAGCAGGTCATCAACCTTCCGAGACGCCTCCTCCTCAAACTCACTGGGCTGGAGGCACCAGGGAGGGAAGTCAGGGTGAAAACCCTTGGATCCCCCCAGCCCAGCCCCCTCCCGACCCCCACCCCTGAGGGAAGAGCGGACTGGACCCTCACACGAGTCAGTGGTGCTGGTACCAACATCACTGCCCCGTCTTTCAACGAGGACCCATTTTGCAGGCAGAGAAACCGAGGCTCCAAGGTCTTGTCTAAGGCCGCACTGACTCGGCGGCAGAGCTGTGGGGGCAGAAGCCTTGGAAGAACCCCCCCCTCACTCACCGCTTCCTCCACCGTGGCAGCCCCCCCAGAACGAAGCCGCAGGGTCTCCCTCCCGCTGGTCACTTTCACCTCTACGGGACATTTGCTGGACCGACTTCTCTGGCCAATCATATCTTGAGGAAACAGTGAGCGGATGGCCATGAGTTCTGGGTGGATCCACATCTTTGTAAACCCTGGGAGGCCACCGGTCGAGCCTTTCTAGAATCTTCCTCCCCTTCAAAGTCCTCTTTACGTCTGTGCGGCGAATCTCCAGAGACCCATTCGAGATTCGTCTCTTCCCATCCCCAGCAAACTGAACCACAAGTCCAGGATGAGCTGTTGTAACGGAGCAGGTGTAGAACTGACCCCAGGCCAGGCTCGGCGGCTCACGCCTGTGATCCCAGCACTGTGGGAGGCTGAGACGGGTGGATCGCCTGAAGTCAGGAGTTCAAGACCAGCCTGGCCAACATGGTGAAACCCTGTCTCTACTAAAAATATAAAACTTAGCTGGGAGTGGTGGCAGGCGCCTGTAATCCCAGCTACTCGGGAGGCTGAGGCAGGAGAATTGCTTGAGCCCAGGAAGCAGAAGTTGGAGTGATCCGAGATCGCACCACTGCACTCCAGCCTCCACTCCACTTGGGAGACCTAGGCAAAGGGACCGCTTGAGCCCAGGAGTTTGAGACCAACCTGGGCAACACAGTGAGACCCTCTACAAAAAATACAAAAATTAGCCAGGAGTGGTGGTGCGCGCCTGTAATCCCAGCTACTCGGGAGGCTGAGGCAAAAGAACCGCTTGAACCCGGGAGGCAGAGTTTGTGGTGAGCTGAGATCACACCACTGCACTCCAGCCTGGGTAACAGAGCAAGACTGCATCTCAAAAAAAAAAAAAAAAAAGAAAGAAAGAAAGAAAAGAAAAGAAAGGAAACCATTCCCATATTCTCATTCTCTAGAACGCAGCATGACCTCGAAGTGCTACTTTAAAAGCTCCCAGCCGGGCTGCAAAGTGGTTCTGGACGCCCCCTCCTCCCAGGCTGGGGAATCTCTTTACCCAGTCTTCTCCCCTCCCCCACAGACTGACTCCATGACAGTCTATTAATAGAAATGACCTGCTGTCTCTGATGCCCTGCCAGAACTCCTCGGCATGCACCGGATGCACCTAGAACCTTCCAGCGCGTCCCATCCCTGACCCACCTCCACCCCACGCACCCATAGAACCCGTCTGGGAAGAGCTCCCGCCCGCCTCACCGAAGGCCCTCTTGGGCTGCACCAGCCTCAGGGTGAAGGGCTGGGCCTTGGGAAGCTCCCGGAGCATCTTGGCCACCTCGTAGTGGCGGCAGCCCACGATGGAGTGGTCGTTGATGGCTTCGATGCTGTCTCCCACGCACACCGCCTCGATCCGGTGGACGATACTGCCCTCCTTGATTCTCTGCGGGGACCCAGAGCTACTGGCGGGGCAACCCCAGCCACCCGCCTCGGATCCCCAGAACCCACGTAGACCCAGAGGGGAGAGGAGGGGCAGTGGCTGGACCCCAGGAAGCCACCCATCCACCGCCTCCCCCGGGCACCTTGATGAAGGCGTAGCCGGCCCCGTTGTCCGTGATGGTCAGCCCCAGAGCATCCTCTGTTTTAGTGACCTCCACCTCCTTGGTCTCGCCTCGCACGTGGGCGAAGATGAAGTCCTCCAGGCCTATCTGACCCCCTAGCAGCTTCTGCATGTCTACTTTGTGGCTGTTGAGGGTGCAGAATAAGATCTTTCCCGGGGGAGAGGGAGCCTGGAGTTAGGACACACGTCCCCCACGCAGTGCCCTGTCTACACAGGCCCCTCCCTGCCTCCAGCAACCAGGAGCCCAGCCCATGGGAAAGGGCAGGGCATGGGATCTCCAGAATGGAAAGAGGCTTCGGGCAGGTCGAGACCCCTGTCCAGACCCCCGGCCCTCCAGCCCCCAGATCTCCAGGTTTAATCTGCTAGCGCCCCCTGGGGGCTGCAAACCCAACGAACCTGGATTGGAAAAACGCCCAGGACCCCTCCAACCCCGACCCCACCGCGGCCTCAGACTTCCCACCTTAAAGGGGGGGCACCTGGAACCCCAGACCCCAGCTATGTCCAGGAAGCACAGAGGCGCTTTTCCGTGGGCTGCTGGGATCCGCTCCAAGCCAGGTCTGCGCAGCGGATTTTCTGGAATATCTAGGGGTCCCCTAGCCCGAAGACCTGCCCATCTTTTGCGCAGAGCGTGCATAGGGGGCCCTGGGGGTGTGGCACCCCGGGACCTGAGGGCTGTGTCTCTGAGATCCGGCGATTAGGCGGCCACCCCGACGTGTGGGATCTGGGTCTCCCGTCCAGGGTCCAAGCTCTCCCCACCCCTCACCCATCACGCGGGTGGCCTCTGGAGCAGGTGTCCGGGAGCCTTACCTCGGTGGGCGCGATCCCGAAGGCCTCGGCGATCTTGGCGTACAGCTCGCGGACGTTGGTGAAGCCCTCGATCTTGCCCGTGGGGCTCCCGTGCGCCAGCTGCGTGCGGAAGACCAGGCGCGGGCGGGCGCGGGGCGCGGCCGGGGGCTCCGAGGGCGAGGGCGGGGGCGCGGGCGCGCGCGGGGTCTCGGCCCCCCGGGCCTCGCGGGCCGCTGCGCTCTCCATTGCGGGAGAAGCTCGGCCACCCACCGGGCCCTCGCCGCCGCCGCCGGATCCGCGGCTTCCTGCAGCCTCCCCTCCCCCGGCCCAGGGCGCGACAGCCGAGACGCCCTGGTAAGGGGATCCGGGAACCCGAGCCGCCCGGGAAGGAGACACCGCCGGGTGCACAGGGGTGAGTCGGGCCCCAGGTGTCCGGGCCCTGCCAGGGCCAGCTGCGCCCTCCCCGGGGATACCGGCAGTCTGGCGGTGGGGGTGGGGTGGGGGCGCGCCTCAGCTTAGGACCCTGGAAGAACAGGGACCTCAAATAAGGACACGGACAGGCCGGCGTGGTGGCTCAGGCCTGTAATCCCAGCACTTTGGGAGGTCGGGGCGGGTGGATCACCTGAGGTCAGGAGTTCGAGACCAGCCTGGACAACATGGTGAAACCCGGTCTCTACTAAAAAATACAAGATTTAGCTGGGCGTGGTGGCGGGCGCCTGTAATCCCAGCTAATCAGGAGGCTGAGGCAGGAGAATTGCCTGTAGCTGGGAGGCAGAGGTTAAAGTGAGCCGAGATGGCGCCACTGCACTCCAGCCTGGACCACAGAGCAACACTCTGTCTCTACATAAATAAATAAGAAACATGATTAATTTTTTGTACAGCTGGGATATCACTATGTTGCCCAAGCTGGTCTCAAACTCAAAACCGGAAGGCTCAAGCCATCCTCCAGCCTTGGCCTCCCAAAGTGTGAGGATTAGAGATGTGAACCACTGTGCCCAGCCTCTCCCCAGCATTTAAAGCTATCGTCTGATGTATGAGATATTTTCTTTTTTGAGATGGGGTCTCTCTCTCCCACCCAGGCTGGAGTGCAGTGGCACGATCTCGGCTCACTGCAACCTCTGCCTTCCTGGTTCAAGCCATTCTCCTTCCTTGGCCTCCCAATTAGCTGGGATTACAGGCACCTGCCACCACCCCCAGCTAATTTTTGTATTTTTAGTAGACACGGGGGTTTCACCATGTTGGCCAGGGTGGTCTCGAACTCCTGACCTCAAGGGATCCTCCCGCCTCAGCCTCCCAAACGCTGGGATTACAGGTGTGAGCCACTGTGCCCGGCTGACACTTTATTGCATTTTGTGTCCTGTTTGTCTCCAGGACCGGAGGAATGTCAGCTCTAGGAGGAGCTCCGGGGGTGGTTCCCCTGATGTGTCCCCATGCCCAGTGCCCAGTGCCTGGCACACAGTGGGTGCTCAGTGATCTTTGGTGAGGAATGAATGGATGTCCAGGTCATAGGTGGAGAAGGAGACCCCAGACACCGGGAGGCACTGGTAAAACTCCGCTGGAATGCAATGCCAGAAACACCTATGCATCCATCAGATTCCTACCCAGGAATGTTGGCTCAGTAAACAGCCGTCCTGCCTGCAGGGGTGAGCCCTACAGCAGAGCCAGACACAGCCTCCGCCCAGGAGGAGCCATCACGCCCAGCTATTTTTGTATTTTTAGCAGAGACGGGGTTTCACCGTGTTGGCCAGGATGGTCTCGATCTCTTGGTCTCAAGTCATCCGCCTGCCTTGGCTTCCTTAAGTGCTGGAATTACAGGCGTGAGCCACCCTGCCCAGCCCACACAGCTTTTTGAATGTAGTAAATCGTACCGAATTGTATACTGGAATTTTTTTTTTTTTGAGACAGAGTTTCGCTCTTGTTACCCAGGCTGGAGTGCAATGGCACGATCTCGGCTCACTGCAACCTCCGCCTTCTGGGTTCAGGCAATTCTCCTGCCTCAGCCTCCTGAGTAGCTGGGATTACAGGCACGCGCCACCATGCCCAGCTCATTTTTGTATTTTTTAGTAGAGACGGGGTTTCACCATGTTGACCAGGATGGTCTCGATCTCTTGACCTCGTGATCCACCCGCCTCGGCCTCCCAAAGTGCTGGGATTACAGGCTTGAGTCACCGCGCCCGGCCCTGGAATTTTTTTAAAGTAAAAAATCTACTACAAAATGGTATTTTCCAGGCCTGCCTAGAAATGAGAAGCTCTAAATTTCCTGGCACATCTTCTGTGCCAGGAAAGGGTGAAACGGTCTGGCGGGGTTGGGGGTTGGCAGTATCAGTTTGTTTGATCCCAGGGCAGCCGTAACAAAGCACCACAAAGCGGGTGGGGTGAGGTGGCTCTCGCCTGTGATCCCAGCACTTTGGGAGGCTGAGGCGGGAGGATCATTTGAGCCCAGAAGTTTGAGACCAGCCTGGGGAACAAGGTGACACCCCCATCTGTACAAAAAATACAAAATTAGCTGGGCGTGGTGGCACCCACCTGTAGTCCCAGCTACTTGGGACGCTGTGGTGGGAAGATGGGTTGAGCCCAGGAGGTGCAGGCTGCAGTGAGCTGTGTTCCCGTCTCTGAACTCCAGCCTGGGCGACAGAGCAAGATCCTGTCACAACTGCAAAGATACAGCTGGGCACAGTGACTTATGCCTGTAATCTTAGCACTTTGAGAGGCTGACCGGACGGATCACTTGAATCTAGTAGTTAAAGACCAGTCTGGGCAACATAGTGAGACCCCATCTCTAAAAAAAATACAAGCAAATTGGCCAGGCACGGTGGCTCATGCCTGAAATCCCAGCACTTTGGGAGGCTGAGGCAGGTGGATCACCTAAGGTCAGGAGTTCGAGACTAGCCTGGCCAACATGGTAAAACCCGGTCTGTACTCAAAATACGAACATTAGCTGGGTGTGATGGCAGGTGCCTGTAATCCTACCTACTTGAGAGGCTGAGGTGGGAGAATCACTTGAACCTGGGAGGTAGAGGTTGCAATGAGCTGAGATTGCACCGCTGCACTCCAGCCTGGGCAACAGAGGGAGAGTTTGTCTCAAAAAAAAAAAAAAAAAAAAAAAAAGTCAGTAGTGATGGCAGGCACTTGTGGTCTCAGCTACTCACGGGAACCAGGTAGGAGGATCACCTGAGCCCAGGGAGGTCAAGGCTTCAGTGAGCTATGATTGTAACACTGCATTGCAGCCTGGGCAACATACCGAGACCCTGTCTCAAAAACAAAGTGACCGAGCGTGGTGACTCACACCTGGAATCCCAGCACTTTGGGAGGCTGAAGGGAGTGGATCACCTGAGATCAGGAGTTCGAGACCATCCTAGTCAACATGGCAAAATCCCATTGCTACTAAAAATACAAAAAATTAGCCAGGCGTGGTGGCGGGCACCTGTAATCCCAGCTACTCGGAAGGCTGAGGCAGGAGAATCGCTTGAGGCTGGATGGCGGAGGTTGCAGTGAGTCGGGGTCACTCCATTGCACTCCAGCCTGGGCAACAAGAGCGAAACTGTTTAAAAAAAAAAAGCATGGGATGGGGGTAGGCACAATGACTCACACCTGTAATCCCAGCACTTTGGGAGGTCAAGACACGAGGACTCTTGAGCCCAGGAGTTGAAGACCAGCTTGGGCAGCATAGGGAACCAGGTGAATTGCTTGAACCTCTAAAAAATAAAAAACAGCTGGGCGCGGTGGCTCACGCCTGTAATCCCAGCACTTTGGGAGGCTGAGGTGGGCGGATCACATGAGGTTGGGACTTCGAAACCACCCTGACCAACATGGAGAAACCCCGTCTTTAAAAAAAAATTTTTTTTTTAATTAAAAAGTGACAGAAATGGATTCTTTCACAGCTCCAAAGGCCAGAATTCCACAAGGTGCGGGCAGAGCCTGACTTCCTCAGAGCCCCTGGGTGGAACCGTTCCTGGCGTGCACAGTTTCCGGCTGTGGGTGGCCTTCCTTGACGTCCCTTGGCTTGTAGACACATCACTCCAATCTTGGCCTCTGTTGTCACTTGGCTGTCTCTTCCCTGTGTCTGTGTCCAGATTTTATCTTCTTATAAGGAAAGCAGTCATTGGATTTAAGGCTCACCCTACTTCAGGATGACTTCATCTTAACTAATTATATCTGCAACGACCCTATTTCCAAATACGGTCACATTCAGAGGTTCTGGGGTTCAGATGATTTGCTGAATTTTTTAGGATGTCTTGTCTATGCCATTCAATGCAGAAGTCTCTGGGAAGGCTTATCAGTAAGCAGCATACACACACACACGCGCGCGCACACACACACACACACACACAGCAAAACACAGAGCTCCGAGTAATCTAATGGAAAATGGGCACTCTAACAAAATCGTGTACATGAATGTGCACAGCAGCATTACTCACAAGTAAATGTTAGAAACAGCTAAGTGTCCTTGGACAGATAGATGGGTCAGTACAGAGCGGGTTCATCCACACCACAGCTGGACTCAGCCACTAAAAGGAACAGGGCTCTGATACAGGCCACAGCGTGGATGAACCTGGAGGACATCACGCTCAGTGAGAGAAGCCAGACGCAAAAGGACACACAAGCCGGGCATGGTGGCTCACGCCTGTAATCCCAGCACTTTGGGAGGCTGAGGGAGGAGGATCACCTGAGGTCGGGAGTTCGAGACCAGCCTGGCCAACATGGCAAAACCCAATCTCTACTAAAAATACAAAAATTAGCTGGATATGGTGGCACACGCCTGTAGTCCCAGCTACTTGGGAGGCTGAGGCAGGAGAATTGCTTGAACCCGAGAGGCGGAGATTGCAGTGAGCTGAGACTGCACCACTGCACTCCAGCCTGGTGACAGAACAAGACTCCCGTCCCAAAAAGGCCACACAACGTGTGATCCCATTTCTATGAAATATCTGGGACAGGCCAAGCCACAGAGGCAGGAAGGGGATTTGTGGGTGCCAGGAGCTGGGGAGGGGATGAGAGTGACTGTTGATGGGGGCGATCAGAATGAGCAGAGATTAGATAGAGGTGATGTTCGCATACCACTGTGAATAAACTAAGTGCCACTGAATTGTGCATTTTGAAATGGCTGAAATGGCCAGGCGAGGTGGCTCATGCCTGCAATCCCGGGGCTTTGGGAGGCTGAGGCAGGAGGGTCTCGAGCCCAGAAGTTCAAGGCTGCAGTGAGCTATGACTGGGCCACTGCACTGCGGCCTGGGTGGCAGACTGAGCCCTGGTCTCTCGTACACAAAATGGCTGGCATGGCAAGCTTTATGCTGCCGATTTCACACAATAAACAAAACCAAAGTCAGTCTGCTGGGGAAGGACTTGAACCCCTATGTGCACCCAAGTTGAAGGATGAACTGAGCAGCCGTGACTGTCCCAAGCCCCAAGCCCCCCACGTGTGCTGAGCCCACAACACACAAGTTCAGGTAGAAGGCAGGATGGAGACGCCTGCCCTGCCGCTGGCTGGCTCTGTGAGCCCCGGCAAGTTTGGGCCCCAGCCTCCCTCAGAAACTCTGAGGCGCTGCTGGAGGTAAGAGAGCAGGCCTGGCACCCCCACCAGGGATGTCATGGGGGGCCATGGCTCCACCTCCTGAGCCCTCCACACCACCCCAAACAACTTACACACTCACCAGCTGAAAACACAAATTCCGTTTCTATTTATTTAAAAAGTCCGGATCCAGCAGTGGGAAGGGGCCGCACCCAGGAGGGTCCCTCGGCTGGAGGACAGCAGGATGGGCAAGACCACCCCCACATCTGGGGGCAGGCATTTGGGGACCCATCCCAGGTAAGTCCCCACAGGGCAGCTGCCTGTGTGGGCCAGGGCACACACCTGGGTAATCTGGGGGATCCTGCCGTGTGCTGGGGGTGGCTGCCTGTCCTGGTCCCGGGGATAACGGGGAGAGCCGCGCGGTGCATGGCTGTCCTCCGAGGAGGGTACCCGCGGTTGTGCGGTGGCAGCGAGTGTTTCTTCTGGGTTCAGGGAGCTGGGGTGATTGAAAGCTAAAGGGATGCTGCAGAAATTTAATTTTAGGGGGGCTGGAGCCCCCAAGGTGCAGGATGGGACCAGGCCCCAAAGGGTGGAGCCTCAGCCTCTCGTCCACGGGGCAGGGTGGGGCAGGGCCGCGCCCGCAGCTTCTCCTCCGCATCGTGGGCCCGCCCACTCCTCACAGGTGCTCGCTGAAACAAGAGACAGGAGGGCCCGGGATGAGGACCGCATCATCTCTGGCCCCCACCAGACCCAGAGGAACCCCAGAGGCCATGCATCAGCTACTCCGACAGATGCCAGGGATGGGGGGCCGGCGTGGATCCCACCTAATCCAGGCACCGGGATCCGCCCTGAGAAGCTTGGAGGAACTCCTGGCGCTCCCCGCCGAGTGAGCCCGGCCCCGCCCCGCCCCCTGCCCCGCCGGGCACACACCTGGCGACCTGGGCCAGGATTTCCTTGATGCGGATGATGAGCTTCTCGTGCTGTGCGGGGTCGCGCTCGATGGCGCCGTGCAGCCTGGCCATGTAGAAGTCCAGGGTGCCTAGCGTGGGCGTCTCGCCCGTGCCTGGGGGACACGTAAGGTGAGTCAGGCGAGGGTTCCAGGGCAAGGGGCAGAGGTGGGGGGTGTACTGTCAGGGCGGGTCTCGCGGAGGGCGCAGGGACGGGAGTCGGTGGGGTTCCCCGGGCGCTCGGGGCGCACGGTGGGTTAGCGTCAGCCGAGGCAGGAGGCGGCTGGCGAGGACGGGGCGGGGTGGGGACCGCAGGTCTGGAGCGGCGGGGGTCCTGGGTCAGCTGAGGACCGTCACAGACCGAGGGAGCGGGGTCGGGGAGGCGGCGGGATGACATCGGGGAGCTGGGGTCGGGTGGGGTGTGACTGGAGGGGCAGGGCGGGGAGAGGAGTGGGTGACGGGGCGTGGGGAGGTGGGGTCAGTGCTCAAGACCGGTCGGGGGCTGGCGAGGGAGAGGCCAGCGAGGGTGGGGCCTGTAGGGAGCAGTGCCTGGAGCGTCCGAGGTGGGGGCACGAAGGGGCTCGCGGGAGGAAGAGGGGTGAGCGGGGACCAGGCGGGAGAAGTCGTGGCCGGAAAGCGCGGTCCGTGGGGGCGAGGCCAGGGACGGAGGCGAGCAATGGGGCGCGGTGCGGAGCATTGGGGTGGGGATGTGGGGTTCGGGAGGGGGCGGAGCTCGGCGGTGTGTGGGGAAGGCAGGACGACAGGCAGGGCCGGGTGACTGGGGAAGGGGACGGGAGGTGGGTCCGGGTGACCGGGGCGATGGGCGGGGCCGGGTGACCGGGGCGGGGCCATGGGCGGGGTCCGCACCCGGCACCGGCAGCGAGGCGAAGCTGGCCGTGAGCGCCTGACGCACAGCCTGCAGCTGCTGCTGCAACGCCAGCGTCCGCCGCTCCTCCAGCGCCAGCTCCTGCTCCAGACGCTCGCGCGCGCTGCTCATGCTCTGCGTGTGCCTCTGCAGCACCGCGTTCTGCTCCTCGAAGGCCACGTTCATCTTCCGCAAGCGCCGCAGCTCTGCCTCGCGGGCTGGGCCGGGGTGAGCAGGGTCAGAGCCCGCGCCGCCCTACTCCCCCCATCGCTCGGCTTTAGCCCGGGACGTGTCCCTGCCCGGGTTTCCGTCACTGCGCCCTCTGCCTCCCGCTCCACATCAGTTCCTGGGCGCTCAGAGGGAACCTCCCGATCCGCCCCCTCCCGCCTTGGGGCCCTCCTGGCCCACGCTCCCTTCCACCACCCACTTCCACGGAGTTCGCATCAGGACCGCAGTTGACAGTCACCTTTGTTTTGGTCCAAGAACTCTTCAGTGAAGATAGGAACATCGAAGGTGGAGAAGCCGTCGCAGTCCCCACCCTAAGACGAAGGGACAAGGTGGAAATTTGCTGGTGGTAGTGGGCAGCCACGTTCCTCCTGGGTGTGCCCAAACCTAGGAGGGTCTCCTGGGGCACCCTGGGTGCGAGTGCAATCAACAGCGTCCCCCCAGTGCGGTGGCACCACCCCCGCTTGCATACATCTGGGCGAAAGGCGATGGCTTAAGCGCCGGTTTTAGAAAACTCCAGACCTTTCTACCTCAGGTGCTTTGCTAGGAGGAGGGTCGCTTACCTTGTGTCCATTCAGGAGGGTGTTCATGAGCCCCGGGCCCGAGTCTTCTGGTGGGGGAGGGGAAGGGAAGGGTCAGCCTCCCAGGTCTCCAGGGACCACGCCCTGCACCCAAGGTCAGCCCTGCTCATGGGCCGCAACAACGCACCTGCGTCCCTCCGCGTCCGGGAATCCCCTACTGTACTGAGTGAGCTCCCTTCACTTCTGTCCGGCCATGTATCTCTCCCCTGCCCACCCCATTGGACTGTACCTCATGTAGTGGAGGCCTTACCTGGGCTGCGGTCGCACCCCACAGAACAGGACCCCAACTGCTCCCGCTGGCCCCTCCCACCATTTTTCTTTCTTTTTTTTTTTTTTTTGAGACCGAGTCTCGCCCTGTCACCCACGCTGGAGTGCAGTGGTGCAATCTTGGCTAACCGCAACCTCCGCCTCCTGGGTTAAAGCGATTCTCCTGCCTCAGCCTCCCGAGTAGCTGGGACTACAGGCACATGCCACCATGCCCAGCTAATTTTCGTATTTTTAGTAGAGCGGCGGTTTCACCATGTTGGCGAGACTCGTCTCGATCTCTTGACCTCAGGTGATCCACCTGCCTCGACCTCCCAAAGTGCTGGGATTACAGGCGTGAGCCGCTGCGCCTGGCCCCTCCCACCTTTCTTGATCTTCTTCTCCTGCATCTTCTCCGTGCACATCTTGTAGGCTTCGGACTGCTGGTATGCCCGCAGTTCCTTCATGTACTGCTGCTTCTCTCTCTCCGCCTCGTCCAGGTACCGCTGGAGGGCAGCACCAGAAGACTTAACCCACCCAGAGGCAGGGATGCCTCCAAAGTAGGACCCAGTCTCCATCACTCAGCTTTCACTGCACCCTCCCCTCTCCTGAACCTTCGATAGCTCCCTATTCCCTTCAGACAGACAACCAGCTCCTCAGCCTGTTGCTCAAGGACCCCCGAGCTCCCACATCATTTCCCATGCCCCTGACTTGTCAGGCTGTGATAAGCCACTCCCAGATGCCAGTCATGGGCAGGCACCCACCTCCAGGATATGCGAATGCCTGGACTACCTCCTACACCCGTTTCTCTTTTTGAAATCTCACTTACAAGGGTGCATGCATATCGGTGGTGGCTTTGGTACATTTTCTTAATGTTTTTGCAATTTTTAAACTAACAGGATATGAAAATCAGGTATCACAAAAACTCCAGGCCACACCCGACTTCTTAGACATATCCTTGTTGGTCCTCCAGTTTTCAATCTGTCTGGCCTTTTGCTAGCCCCACCCTCAAAAGCTGGTTGCCGGCCGGGCATGGTGGCTCACGCCTGTAATCCCAGCACTCTGGGAGGCGGAGGCTGTTGGATCATTGGAGGTCAGAAGTTCGAGACCAGCTTGGCCAACATGGAGAAACCCTGTTTCTACTAAAAATACAAAAATTAGCCGGGCATGGTGGCGGTTGCCTGTAATCCCCGCTACTTGGGAGGCTGAGACAGGACAATTGCTTAAACCTGGGAGTCGGAGATTGCAGTGAACAAGTATCTCACCACTGCACTCCAGCCTGGGCAACAGAGCGAGACTCCATCTCAAAAAACAACAAAGAAAACCCACCAAAAAAAACTGGTCATGGGTGGACATTTCTCCGGCCAGAAGGAAAAACTCTGCATGTGGAATCCTTTGGGGGTCAGGGCTACTGAGGGGTGGTCCGTGGACCCGTCGGCACTGTTCAGGGACTCGCCCCCCCCACCTGCTTCTCTGTTGGCTGCAGCTTGCTCCACTCGGCGCCCAGCATCTTGGTGATCTCAGGAAAGGGCAGGTCCGGGTGGCGCGTGCGGATCTGCTCGCGCCGCTCGTTCAGGAAGCGCACGTAGCCCGTGACCGGTGCCTTGGGCCCATTCGGCAGAATCTTCTTCCGCTTCTTACCCTTGGGCCAGCCGCGTTTCTTCACCGGCTGCAGAACCGGGCTGCGTCGTTGGGAAGGGGGCCTGGAGGCCTGGGGCGGGGCTCAGAGGGGCATGGGCGGGGCCTAATGCTGTATGGGCTGGGCTAGGGGCGGGGCCTAGCTGGGAGAAAGAACCCGGAAGAGATGGAGGTAGGGCCGGGTTAGGAGTCAGGACATGGAGGGTTAGAGGGGTCCCTGGCCAGGCGTGAGGGGATCTGAGGGACTAGGGGCCGAGGTTTGAGCCCAGGGTTAGCGTTGACCGGTTGTGGGCGTGGCCTATTCTCGGTGGGCGTGGCTCCTTGCTGGAGAAAGGGCCCACAGAACCATAGGGAAGGGTGCCGCTCCCAAGGAGTGGAAGTAGGCGGGGCCTTAGCGTGGACAGAGCTGGCATTGGGCGGCGAGCGGAGCCTGGATTTAGAGTGGCAGAGGATCTGTCAGGGGCGTGGCAGCTCGCACGGGGCGGGGTCTCAGCTTCCGAAGGAAAATCTGGGCTGTGGGCGGAGCCACAAGCAATTCAAATCTAGCTTGGGGCGGGGCTTAAAGGCTGGGGCGGGAGCCCGGGGCCTCCCCAAGCTCAGAGCAGGGAATCTCACCTCCTCCTCGTGGGACCCCTTCTCGCCGGCGCGTGGACCGTCGCTGCGCTCTTGCTTGACAGCCACCACGAAGCCCCCATGCTGGCCCGGAGCCTTGCCGCCCGTCGGCCTGGAGCCAAGGATACCAGGGTCAGCCTCGTCCCTAGAGCCTCCCCTCCCCCCAACGTCCACCCTACGGCTTTTAGATCCCGACGGCGGGGCTGCAGGGAGGGTGCATGAGCCCGAGGAGGCGGGGTCTGATGGGGTCAGGATCCGGGAAGGTGGGACAAGCGGGGCTCCTGGGAGGGACTGGAAGCCGAGGTGGGGGGTGCAGGACTGGGTGGAGGGAGAAGCCCCGTGACCCAGGTCGGGGAGTCAAGACCCCGGTCGGCGGGACTGGGGCGGGGGTTCTGGAGCTAGAGCTGCAGCCGGGAAGGTGGCGCGGGCGTGGGGAGAGGGGTCGGCGCACTCACGCGGCGGCCGCGCCGGGCTGCTTGGGGCCGTGGGACATGGCCGCTCCGGGCCGGACCTGGAACACGGACGCGGGTGGAGGTGAAAGGCGCCCGGGCCGCCCGATGGCGGACCGCGAACTGGGGTACCCCGCGATGGACAGCCCCGGGATGCCGAGCCCGAAGCGCTGCGGGGGCCGGATCCGGGGGCGGGGAAGTCCTCGAGGGCGGGCGCCCCAAGAATCCTTTGTTGGGCGATCGCCCCCCGGGAGGCCTGGGTCGCTTCTCCCCAGCCCAGGAAAGACCCCGGCCCGGCCCGGGGACCCCCGCACCCCCGCCCCCTCGCAGGGCCTGGAGTTCCGCGGCTGTTTTCACCTCCAAAGAAACTTTCCCGGACCTCCCGACTGCGCGACGCTCCAACCAACCGCCCGCAGCCCGTCCCCCGCCCCCGCCGGCCGCCCCGCCCCGCCCCCGGCATGCTAATGATGGCCTCGGCGAAAGGTCCCATTGGGTGCGGTCTTCCCCCGGGGTGTGGTCATGCAGATACAGATCGGCGCGCTGGCTGAGGATTGGCCGGGGAGGCCGCTGAGCCGCGTGGGAGGTTGGTAGGGAAGGCGGCGGGCGGTGCGTCAAGTTCGGCTGCGCTCGGCCGCGCTCGGGACCAATCGGAAGCGCGTGGCGGACTTGCCGGGCGGAGCCACTTAAAGGGCCAGTAGGCTCGGCGCGGACTCCTCCTCCGAGTCTGAAGGCGAGACTCGCAGCCGCTGCCGGATGGGGCTACCGGCGGATCCGGGTCGGACCCCGCCCCGGTTGCCATGGGGACGGACGGAGGCGGGTTGCTAGGGTTAAGGTCCTGCGGGGCAGCCCCCAGCCCTAGGACCAGGTGGGTTGTGTTCTTAGCTTTCTGCAAAACCTAGCTGGGAAGTTTCCTATTGATTTACTCAGTTTAGAGCCCCCGACGTCCTGATCCCGGGGCTTCTGGCCTCAGGGGCTGCTCTCTGTCTCTGGGACCCCGGCTTTCCCTCCTGTGCTACGGGAACATCATACGATGCTGAGAACGGGGTGTGGGTCAGGCAGGGGGTGGGGTCGGGAGCTGGGCTGGAAGTGTTTGGGGAAAGATAGTGGGTGAAGGACCTCATGAGGATGGGGGTGGGAGGCTCCCCCCTGGGGATCGGGGACCTCCCAGCAGGAGCCTGGTCTTCTGGCCCTAGGTGGGGCTGCCTCTGCTCCGAGGGCACTCCTGAGGTCACTGGCTGCAGACCACGGCCCACTAGACCCTATACCACCTGCCCACGTCATGTCCCTGCCCTCCTCTTCCTCTTTTTTTTTTAAGATGGAGTCTCGCTCTGTCCCCAGGGTGGAGTGCAGTGGCTTGATCTTGGCTCACTGCAACCTCAGCCTCCTGGGTTCAAGAGATTCTCCTGTCTCAGGCTCGTGAGTAGCTGGGATTACAGGTTTGAGTCACCACACCCAGCTAATTTTTTGTTATTTTTTATTACTATTTTTATTTTTTAGAGAGTCTTGTTCTGTCGCCCAGGCTGGAGTGCAGCGTCGCGATCTGGGTCTCACTGCAACCTCCCCCTCCCAGGTTCAAGTGATTCTCCTGCCTCTGGAACAGATGGGACTATAAGCGTGTGCCACCACGCCTGGCTAATTTTTGTATTTTTAGTAAAGACGGGGTTTCACCATGGGAGCCAGGCTGGTCTCAAACTCCTGACCTCAAGCAATCCGTCCACCTCGGCCTCCCAAAGTGCTGAGACTACAGACTCCTGAGCCACCGTGCCCGGCCAGTTTTTTTGGTATTTCTAGTAGACACGGGGTTTCCTGTGTTGGCCAGGCTGGTCTGAAATCCTGACCTCAGGTGATCCTCCCACCTTGGCCTCCCAAAGTGCTTGGATTACAGGGATGAGCCACCACACCCGGCCTACTTCATTTAAGTCTGCTCAGATGTCACCTGCTCAGCCAGGCCTTCTCTGCTTTGTTTTTTTCTTCAAAAGTCGGCTTCCTCCGTGTGGCCATAGTGGGTGCTCGATACACATTCATGGAATCCTGCAAAGGTCTAGGAGGCAGATGCAGCTGCTTTGGAAAACGGGCTGGCATTTCCTCAAAGGGTTAAGTAAACATGGACTCACCATGCGATGCAGCAGTTCACTCCTAGGAATATACTCCAGACAACTGAAAACAGGTGTTCAAATAAAAACAGGCACGCAAGTGTCCCTGGCCGCCTAGCCGCCTGCCTCGTAGTGGCCAAAAAGTGAAAACAACTCAAATGTCCACTACTGACGCATGGATCGATGGCGTGATACATTGTTACAACAGAATATTATTGGCCAATTGGCCATAACCAGGTGCGGTGGCTCACACCTGAATCCCAGCACTCTGGGAGGCCGAGGTGGGCAGATCACTTCAAGTCGGGAGGTTGAGACCTCGGCTTCCCAAAGTGCTGGGATTACAGGCGTGAGCCACTGCACCTATCCCATTTCTTTATTTTATTATTATTTTTTTTTTGAGACAGTTTTGCTCGTTACCCAGGCTGGAGTACAATGGCGCGATCTCGGCTCATCGCAACCTCCGCCTCCTGGGTTCAAGCAATTCTCCTGCCTCAGCCTCCCAAGTAGCTGGGATTACAGGTGTGCACCACCATGCCTAGCTAATTTTTGTATTTTTTAGTAGAGACAGGGTTTCACCTTGTTGACCAGGATGGTCTCGATCTCTTGACCTCATGATCCACCCGCCTCAGCCTCCCAAAGTGCTGGGATTATAGGCGTGAGCCACCGCGCCTGGCCCCGATGTGATCCCATTTCTATGAAATGTTCAGGACAGCCCCAGCCACAGAGACAAAGAAGGGGATGCATGGGTGCCAGTGGGTGGGGAATGACAGCTGATAGGAAGGAGGATTTCATTTGGGTAATGAAATTATCTTACCATTAGATTTTTCAGTGATGGCTGTGTGATTCTGGAAATATACTACAAGCCACGGAATTGTGCGCTCTAAATGGGTGCATTATATGTGAGTTAAGTCTCAATAAGCCCCTTGTCCTAAGATGCAGCCTGGGGCTGAGGAAGGGGAGCTGGCCCTGGAATCTGGGCGGTTCCACACTCCAGAGCTGGGTCTGTTGCTTAATCAGCAGTCTGACCTTTCAGCCCTCCCTGTGTCCCTCTGCTCACTTAAAAATGGTCTAGGTGAGGCAGCCGGGCGCGGTGGTTCAAGCCTGTAATCCTAACACTTTGGGAGGCTGAGGCAGGCAGATCACGGGGTCAAGAGATGGAGACCATCCTGGCCAACATGGTGAAACCCCGTCTCTACTAAAAATACAAAAATTGGCTGGGCGTGGTGGCGCATGCCTGTAATCCCAGCTACTTGGGAGGCTGAGGCAGGAGAATTGCTTGAACCAGGGAGGCGGAGGTTGCAGTGAGCCAAGATTGTGCCACTGCACTCCAGCCTGGTGCCTGGCGACAGAGTGAGACTCTGTCTAAAAAAATAAAAAATAAAATAAATTAATAAAAATAGTCTAGGTGAGGCCAGGCACGGTGGTGCTGGGAGGCCGAGGCGGGCGGATTGCGAGGTCAGGAGTTCAAGACCAGACTGGCCAACATGGTGAAAACCCGTCTCTACTAAAAAATACAAAAATTAGCTGGTCATGGTGGCGCGTGCCTGCAATCCCAGCTACTAGGGAGGTTGAGGCAGGAGAACTGCTTGAACTGGGACCGGGAGGCGGAGGCTGCAGTGAGCTAAGATCGCGCCACTGCATTCCAGCCTGGGCTACAGAGTGAGAGACTCTTGTCTGAAAAGTCTAGGTGAGAATAAGACCTGCTGATTGATAGCACAACAGGGTGACCACAGCCATTAACAATTTTTTTTTTTTGAGACGGAGTGTTGATCTGTCGCCCAGGCTGGAGTGCAGTGGCGCGATCTCAGCTCACTGCAACCTCCACCTCTCAGGTTCAAGCGATTCTCCAGCTTCAGCCTCCTGTGTAGGTTGTATTACAGGCGCCCATCACCATGCCCAGCTAATTTTGGTATTTTTAGTAGGGACGGTATTTTACCATGTTGGCCAGGCTGATCTCAAACTCCTGACCTAAGGCAGTCTGTCCGCCTTGGACTCCCAAAGTGCTGGGGTTACAGGTGTGAGCCACCGTGTCCAGCCAATAACAATTTTTTTTTTTTGGAGACAGGGTCTCTCTCTGTCACCCAGGCTAGAGTGCAGTGGTGCAATCTGAGCTCACTGCAACTTCCACCTCCTGGGCTCAAATCAGCCTCCCACCTCAGCCTCCCAAGTAGCTGGGACTACAGATGTGCACCCCCATGTCCAGCTAATTTTCATATTTTTTGGTAAAGATGGGGTTTCGCCATGTTGCCCAGGCTAGTCTCAAACTCCTGGCCTCAAGCAGTCCTCCCACCTTGGCCTCCCAAAGTGCTAGGATTATAGGCATGAGCTACCCTGTCCAGCCATAGTCAATAACAATTTAATTTAATTTAATTTAATTTATTTTATTTTACTTTGAGACAGAGTCTTGCTGTGTTGCCCAGGCTGGAGTGCAGTGACATGATCTTGGCTCACTGCAACCTCTACCTCCCAGGTTCAAGTGATTCTCCTGTCTCAGCCTCCCGAGTAGCTGGGATTACAGGCACCTGCCACCACACATGGCTAATTTTTTTGTATTTACTAGTAGAGGTGGGGTTTCTCCATGTTGGTTAGGCTGGTCTTAAACTCCTGACCTCAGGTGATTCACCTGCCTTAGCCTCCCAAAGTGCTGGGATTACAGGCATGAGCCACTGTGCCCAGCCTTCTATTAGTTGTTTTTAAATGTGCAATTAAATTCATCTGGGCATGGTGGCTCACACCTGTAATCCCAGCACTTTGGGAGGCTGAGGCAGGAGGATCACTTTGAGGCTGGGAGTTCCAGACCAGCCTCGGCCACATAGCGAGATTCCCATCTCTACAAATAATTTTTTAAATTAGCTGGGCATGGAGGCCTGTGCCTCTAATCCCAGCACTTTGGGAGGCTGAGGCCAGTGGATCAGGAGGTCAGGCGTTAAAGACCAGCCTGGCCAAGATGGTGAAACCCCGTCTCTTCAAAAAATACAAAAATAAGCAGGGCATGGTGACAGGCGCCTGTCATCCCAGCTACTCGGGAGGCTGAGGCAGAAGAATCATTTGAACCCCAGGAGGTGGAGGTTGCAGTGAGCCAAGATCGCGCCACTGCACTCCAGCCTGGGTGACGGAGAGAGACTCTGTCTCAAAAAAAAAAAAGAAAAAAAACAAAATGAAAAATAAAATGATATGCCCTTAGGCTACGATTGCTATTCACTGAGCTCCGGGACTGAGAGACCTTTATGTTCCTAAGAGAAACAGACCTATAACTTGGAGGGAAACAAGATGGACATTTTCTTTTTTTAAAAAAAATTTTTTTTTTTTTTTAGAGATGAGGTTTCTCCATGCTGGTCAGGCTGGTCTCGAACTCCCGACCTCAGGTGATCTGCCCACCTCGGTCTCCCAAAGTGCTGGGATTACAGGTGCGCCTGGCCCGAGATGGACATTTTCAAAGAGTTATGAAGGCTGTAATGTCAAATAGTATAAATAGTATAAACTATGGGGTTTTTTCTACTTTTTTTTTTTTGCCAACTCACTGAGCATGATTTTTTTTTAAAAGACTCCGTCTCAAAAAAAAAAAACTTTTCCTAAACACACACACACACACACACACACACACACACACACACACAGTATTGGTTTGCTAAGGCTGCAGTGATAATTATGACAAATTGAGGCACTTAAGAGAAATGTATTGTTTCACAGTTTTGGGGACCCGAGGCCCAAGATGAAGGTGTGGGTAGGGCTGGGTCCTTCTGAGGCCAGGGGTGGGGGGGGTGGGGGAGACTCTGTCCCCTGAGTCTCTGCCAGCTCCCGGTGTCAGCCAGCAATTCCAAGCATTCCTTGTTTTGAGGAGTGACACCCCGATCTCTGCCTGCGTCTTCACGTGGGCTCCTCCCTCTGTGCGTATCTGCACCCACATTTCCTCTTTCCATAAGGACACAGGTCACACTGAGTCAGGGCCCACCCTAATGACGTCATGTTAACTCATTACATCTGCCATAAGTTTTTTTCCAAATATGGTCACATTCTGAGGCCTTGGGGATGAGGACAGCAACCTAGGCATTCTGTAAGGACATGATTCCACCCACGATGCATGCCCACGCAGGTACACGTGTGTGTATTTCTGCTAAAGAGACGGGACGGGCTCTGTGGCTCATGCCTGTAATCCCGGCATTGTGGGAGGCCAAAGTGGGTGGATCACTGGAAGTCAGGAATTTGACACCAGCCTGGCCAACGTGAAGAAACCCCCCGTCTCTACTAAAAACACAAAAATTAGCTGGGTGTGGTGGTGCATGCCTCTAGTCCCAGCTACTCAGGAGGCTGAGGGATGAGAATCGCTTGAACCCGGAGGGAGAGGTTGTAGTGAGCTGAGATCGTGCCACTGCACTCCAGCCTGGATGACAGAGCAAGACTTCCCCTCAGAAAACATTAAATAAATAAACAAATAAATAAATATATGGGCTGGGCTAGACTCACTCTCAAAACATACTAAATGAATAAATAAATAAAAATGGGGGCTAGGTGTGGACCCTAGCCTGGGTGACAGAGTAAGACTCCCTCTCGAAAAGTATTAGATAAATAAATAAAAATATGGGTTGGGCGTGGTGGCTCCCGCCTGTAACCTCAGCACTTTGGGAGGCCGAGGTGGCGGATCAACTGAGGTCGGGAGTTCGAGACCAGCCTGGCCAACATGGCAAAACCCAGTCTGCACTAAAAATAGAACAGGAGGCTAAGGCAGGAGAATGGCCTGAACCCAAGAGGCAGAGGTTTCAGTGAGCCAAGATCAAGCCACTACACTCCAGCCTGAGCGACAGGGCGACTTTGTCTCAAAATCAACAACAACAAAAAACACAAAGTGAGCTCCTGGCCAGGTGCGGTGGCTCCCGCCTGTAATCCAAGTACCCTGGGAGGCCGAGGCAGGAGATCTGAGTTTGAGACCAGCCTGGACATCACAGTGAGACCCTGTCTCTACAGAAAATAAAGAAGGAAAGTAAGCAGGCCGGGCGCGGTGGCTCCCGCCTGTAATCCCAGCAGTTTGGGAGGCTGAGACAGGCAGATGGATCACAAGGTCAGGAAGATTCCAATCTGGCTAACCCAGGGAAACCTGTCTCTACTAAAAATACAAAAATGAGCTGGGTGTGGCGTCCAGTGCCTGTAATCCCAGCTACTCAGGAGCCTGAGGCAGGAGAACTGCTTGAACCAGGGAGATGGAAGTTGCAGTGAGCCGAGTCTGTGCCACTGCACTCCAGCCTGCGTGACTGAGCTACACTCTGTCTCAAAAAAAAATATATATATATATGGTCCCAAATGTCAGGAGTACCACGGTTGGTCAGGCAAAGTGGCTCACACCTGGAATCCTAGCACTTTGGGAGGCTGAGGCAAGTGGATCGCTTGAGGTCAGGAGTTCAAGACCAGCCTGGCCAACATGGTGAAACCCTGTCTCTAGTAAAAATACAAAAAACTTAGCGGGGCATGGTGGCGCGCGCCTGTAATCCCAGCTACTCATGAGGCTGAGGCAGGAGAACTGCTTGAACCCAGGAGGCGGAGGTTGTAGTGAGCCGAGATCTCGTCACTGCACTCCAGCCTGGGCGACAGAGCAAGCCTCCGTCTCAAAAAAAAAAAAAAAGTTAACCAAGCTTGTGGCCTGGAGAGGTGGCTCATGCCTCTCACGCCTGTAATCCCAGCACTCTGGGAGGCCAAGGTGAGCAGATCACCTGAGGTCAGGGGTTTGAGACCAGTCTGGCCAACATGGCAAAATTCCATCTCCACTAAAAATACAAAAAACTTAGCTGGGGATGGTGGTGAATGCCTGTAATTCCGGCTACTCATGAGGCTGAGGCAGGAGAATCGCTGAGTCACGCAGAGACCGATGGAAGACAGTCAACTCTGTTTTCACTGCCTTGAGGGTTTTCTCGTTCTCTATCAGCTAAAGGAGCACCCCGCTCAAGCAAAATTCCAACAGTTTACAGGCTGGGTGGGGAGGTTTGCACCTGCAATCTCAGTGGTTCAGGAGGCCAGGAGTTTGAGACTAGCCTCAGCAACATAGCGAGACCACCCCCAACCCCCTGTTTCAAATATATATATTTAGAGTCTTGCTCTTTTGCCAGGCTGGAGTGCAGTGGCATGATCTTGGCTCACTGAAACCTCCATCTCCCGGATTCAAGTGATTCTCCTGCCTTAGCCTCCTTCTGAAAAAAAAAAAATATATATATATATATATATATATTTAATTATTACTGCATTTTAGGTTTTGGGGTACATGTGAAAAACATGAAAGGTTGTTGCATAGGTGCACACGTGGCAGTGTGGTTTGCTGCCTTCCTCCCCTTCACCTATATCTGGCATTTCTCCCCATGCTATCCCTCCCCAACTCCCCACCCCCCCACTGTCCCCCCACTCCCCCCCAACAGACCCCAGTGTATAGTGCTCCCCTCCCTGTGTCCATGTGTTCTCATTGTTCAACACCCGCCTATGAGTGAGAACATGCGGTGTTTGATTTTCTGTTCTTGTGTCAGTTTGCTGAGAATGATGGTTTCCAGGTTCATCCATGTCCCTACAAAGGACACAAACTCATCGTTTTTTATGGCTGCATAATATTCCATGGTGTATATGTGCCACATTTTCCCTGTCCAGTCTATCATCGATGGGCATTTGGGTTGGTTCTAGGTCTTTGCTATTGTAAACAGTGCTGCAATGAACATTCGTGTGCATGTGTCCTTATAGTAGAACGATTTATAATCCTTTGGATATATATACCCACCAATAATGGGATTGCTGGGTCAAATGGAATTTCTATTTCTAGGTCCTTGAGGAATCGCCACACTGTCTTCCACAATGGTTGAACCAATTTACACTCCCACCAACAGTGTAAAAGTGTTCCTATTTCTCCACATCCTCTCCAGCATCTGTTGTCTCCAGATTTTTTAATGATCGCCATTCTAACTGGTGTGAGATGGTATCTCAATGTGGTTTTGATTTGCATTTCTCTAATGACCAGTGATGATGAGCATTTTTTCATATGCTTGTTGGCCTCATGTATGTCTTCTTTTGTAAAGTGTCTGTTCATATCCTTCGCCCACTTTTGAATGGGCTTGTTTGTTTTTTTCTTGTAAATCTGTTTTAGCTCGTTGTAAATTCTGGATATCAGCCCTTTGTCAGACGGGTAGGCTGCAAAAATTTTTTCCCATTCTGTTGGTTGCCGATTCACTCTATTGACTATGTTTCTTTTGCCGTGCAGAAGCTGTGGAGTTTGATCAGGTCCCATTTGTCTATTTTGGCTTTTGTTGCCAATGCTTTTGGTGTTTTGGTCATAGAGTCCTTGCCTACGCCTATGTCCTGAATGGTTTTCCCTAGGTTTCCTTCTAGGGTTTTTATGGTGTTAGGTCTTATGTTTAAGTCTTTAATCCATCTGGAGTCAGTTTTAGTGTAAGGTGTCAGGAAGGGGTCCAGTTTCTGCTTCCTGCACATGGCTAGCCAGTTTTCCCAACACCACTTATTGAACAGGGAATCCATGAAAAATATATTTTTTTAAATTTTTTTGAGACGGAGTCTCACTCTGTCTCCAGGCTGGAGTGCAATGGTGCGATCTCCTGGGTTCAAGCGATTCTCCTGCCTCAACCTCCCAAGTAGCTGGGAGTACCGGCGCGTGTCACCACGCCCAGCTAATTTTTGTATTTTTGGTACAGACAGGGTTTCACCATGTTGGCCAGGATGGTCTCGATCTCTTGACCTCATGATCCACCAACCTCGGCCTCCCAAAGTGCTGGGATTACAGGTGTCAGCCACCACGTCTGGCCTCTAAAAAATATTTTTAAAGATTAGCCAGGCATGGTGGTTCCACTTGTGATCCTAGCTACTCGGGAGGCTGAGGCAGGAGAATCACTTGAACTTGGGAGGTGGAAGTTGCAATGAGCTGAAATCACGCCAGTGCACTCCAGCCTGGGCGACAGATCGAGACGCCACCTAGAAATACACACACACACACACACACACACACACACACACACATTATTTTAATGGAGACGGGGGTCTTGCTGTGTTGCCAGGCTGGTCTCGAACCCTGGCCTCAAGCAATCTTCCTGCCTTGGCCTCCCAAAGTGCTGGGATTCCAGGCGTGAGCCAGTTACATATATTTTTAAATCACACAATGTATAAATGTAGAAAGAGGAGCTTTAGCCTGGGTGTGGTGGCTCGTGTGTGTCATCCCAGCACTTTAGGGAGCTGAGGCAGGAGGATCACTTGAGGCCAGGAGTTTGAGACCATCCTGGGCAACGTAGTGAGACCTCAATCTACAAAAATACAAATAATTAGCTGGGTGCGGTAACACGAGCTTGTAGTCCCAGCTACTCAGGAGGCTTAGGTGAGAGGACCCCCGGAACCTGGGAGGTGGAGGCTGCAGTGAGCCGTGATCATACCACTGCACTCCAGCCTGGCAACAGAGGCCGGGCGTTTCTATCTCTACCAAAAATTTAGATTATAGGCGTGAGCCACCGCACCGGGCCAAGTTGTGTGGTTTTAAGTTGACATCTTGAAGCTGCCTTTTTTTTTTTTTTTTGAGACACTGCCACCTCCGCCTCCCAGATTCAAGGGATTCCCCTGCCTCAGCCTCCCGAGTAGCTGGGAGTACTGTCGCATACCACCACTCCTGGCTCATTTTTTTGTATTTTAGTAGAGATGGGGGTTTCATCATCTTGGCCAGGATGGTCTTGATCTCCTGACCTTGTGATCTGCCCGTCTCGGCCTCCCAAAGTGCTGGGATTACAGGCATAAGCCACCTCACCCAGCTATAATTTTTGTTTTTGTTTTTGTTTTTTTTTGAGACGGAGTTTCGCTCTCGTTACCCAGGCTGGAGTGCAATGGCGCGATCTCAGCTGACTCCAGCCTCCGCCTCCCAGGTTCAAGCAATTCTCCCGCCTCAGCCTTCAGAGTAGCTGGGATTACAGGCGTGCACCACCACAGCCCGCTAATTTTGTATTTTTAGTAGAGACGGGGTTTCATCTTGTTGGCCAGGCTGGTCTTGAACTCATGACCTCAGGTGATCCGCCCGCCTTAGCCTCCCAAAGTGCGGGATTATAGGCCTGAAGCCTCCGCGTATTCTGTTTGGTTCAGTTACTCTCGCCGCATTTTCCAGAGAGGGCAGCTAAGGCTTGGGGGCTTTCCACAGGCCGCCCAGATCTGATCCTGGCTTTGCTCGCCGGCTTTCCGCCTCCACCGTGACCACCCTCAGATCTAAGGAAGCTACAGGGCAGCCTCAGGAACCCTCAGTGCCCCCACCTCTGTCATCCCGGGCCTGGGTCACACAAGATCGAGGAAGCCTCTGGTACTTGACATTCTCCACCCCACCCCGAGGCTGGAATGCGGCCATCAGGACATCCGATCTCCGGCCAGGGGAGGGGAGACGCAGGCTTGGCGTCAGGGCAGCTGGCGATGGGCTGGGGATATCAAAGGCTGTGAGGCTCTCTCCTGACTCCTCTGTCCTACCCCGAGGGCCGGAGCTTTCAGCCTTCCTGATATCTTAAACAGTACCTTCTCTGATCTTTACCCCCGTGTCCAACCCCCATTCTTGTGGGGGCACATGTCCCCTCCTGTGGCTTCCCCACGCACGCAGCTGAGGCCTGCATTTGGAAAAAGCTGCTCCCCATCTCCCACTAGACTTAATCTGATGCAGTCCCACCCTCCCTCTAACCCCTACCATGGCTACCCAGTGACCTCAAGGTAATGTCCCAACTCCTCACCTGCCATGTAACCGTGCTTCTTGGTCTGACGCCTCCAACCCTGTGCCTGATGAGGGGAACTGGGAGGGGTCATCCCTGTCTCCCCTCCAAAGTAGGGGCTTCAGAATCTTTTGGGCTTCTCAGCAGGAGGTCAGACCTAGGTCCTGGTCACCCCACAAAGTCAGGGCTAGGAAATAGCTGGCTTCAAGGGGACAAAAACAGAGGCCAGGTGCCGAGGCCACACCTGTAATCCCAACACTCTGGGAGGCTGAGCTGGGAGGATCACTTGAAGTCAGTGGGTTAGGACCAGCCTAGGGAAAATGGTGAGGCACCATCTCTACAAAAAATTTAAAAATACATTGGGTGGCCGGGCACAGTGGCTCATGCCTGTAATCCCACCACTTTGGGAGGCCATGGCAGGCGGATCACTTGAGGTCAGGAGTTCGAAACCAGCCTGGCCAACATGGTTAAACCCCATCTCTACTAAATATACAAAAATTAGCTGGGTGTGGTGGCACATGCCTGTAGTCCCAGCTACTCGGGAGGCTGAGACAGGAGAATTGCTTGAACCTCGGAGGTGGAGGTTGCAGTGAGCCGAGATTGCGCCACTGCACTCCAGCCTGGGCGATGGAGCAAGACTCTGTCTAAAAAAACAAAACTGCATTGGGGTATGGTGGTTCATACTTGTAATCTCAGCACTTTGGGATGCCAAGAATTTCGAGAACAGCCTGCGCAACATGGCGAAACCCTGTCTCTACTAAAAATACAAAAAATTAGCCGGGCATGGTGGCAGGTGCTTGTAATCCCAGTTACTTGGGAGGCTGAGGAAGGAGAATTGCTTGAACCCGGGAAGTGGAGGTTGCAGTGAGTCAAGATCACACCATTGCACTCCAGCCTGGGCGACAGAGCAAGACACAGTCTCAAAACACACACACACACTCATACACACTCATACACACACACACACACACACACACATAGTCTCACACACACACACACACCAGCAAAGGGACAAGAATGCGGAGATATATTGGTGCTTTGACCACACCCTGCCCCCCATTGTACCTACCCCAAGGAGAGGCAGGGATTGTGCCTGGTTCTTGACCTACAAAGGAGGCTGGAAAACCAGTGGACAGCCAGGCACCTGTCCTGCACACCAGGTGGCCTTCCGCAGCCAGTACACAACCAACTACAGAGGTGACGTGGAGCCGAGTTCATATCCCGCGTCTGCCTCGTTAGTCCCACGCCCGCCCACAGGACACGTCTGTGTGAGACTCAGTTTCCCCATCTGTAAGGGGCATGAAGGCTGCACAGCATGCCTCACGTCTGTAATCCCATCTCTTTGGGACCAGTCTGGGCAACATAGCAAGACTTCCATCTCTGAAAAAATTTGCCAGGTGTGGTGACATGCACCTGTAGTCCCAGCTACCTGAAAGGCTGAGGCAGGAGGATCGCTTGAGCGTGGGAGGCTGAGGCTGCAGTGAACTATGATCGCACCACTGCGCTCCAGCCTGGGCGACAGAACAAGATCCTATCTCTAAAAATAAACAATAATAAGGCCGGGCGTGGTGGCTCACGCCTGTAATCCCAGAACTTTGGGAGGCCGAGGCGGGTGGATCACGAGGTCAAGAGATCGAGACCATCCTGGTCAACATGGTGAAACCCCGTCTCTACTAATACAAAAAAAAATTAGCTGGGCATGGTGGCGCGTGCCTGTAATTCCAGCTACTCAGGAGGCTGAGGCAGGAGAATTGCCTGAACCCAGGAGGCGGAGGTTGCGGTGAGCCGAGATCGCGCCATTGCACTCCAGCCTGGGTAACAAGAGCGAAACTCCGTCTCAAAAAAAAAAAATAAATAAAAATAAACAATAGTAAAATAAAATAATAGAGCATGAAGTGGCGTAAGCCCTTGTAGGGGTCTCATGGGATGAAAGGAGATGAGGAATGGAAAAAACACGGTAGGCTAGTGGGTTTTTGAGACAGTCTCAAATGTCTCATTATGTCACCCATCGTTTCCCGGGCTTAAGCGATCCTCCCACATCAGCCTCCTGAGTAGCCAGGACTACAGGCGTGCACCACCACACCTGGCTAATCTTTTTCTTTTTTTTTTTTTTTGAGATAGGGTCTTGCTCTGTCGTCCAAGCTGGAGTGCGGTGGCACCATCTAGGCTCACTACAACCTCCGCCTCCTGGGTACCAGTGATTCTCCTGCCTCAGCCTCCCGAGTAGCTGGGATTACAGGCACGAACCACCATGCCCGGCTAATTTTTGTATTTTTAGTAGAGACGGGGTTTTGCCATGTCAGCCAGACTGGTCTCGAACTCCTGACCTCAAGTGATCTGCCTGCCTTGGCTTCCCAAAGCGCTGGCACCACAGGTGGAAGCCATGGCACCCGGCCCCTGGGCTAATATTTGAAAAATGCCTCTTTCTTTTCCCTCGGAGGACTCTAAAGGGGAACGAGCCAAGCAGAAAGGAAGGCATTGAGGTTCTTGTCTCTCCTCATTGCTTTATCTCCCCGGAGTCCTCCGCCCCTTACCTCTCCTCCCTCTCTTCTGGGTTCTGTCTTCTTGACCTCCTTTAACCCTCCCACCCGTCTTCCGTCCGGTTTTCATAAAACAGTGTGTGACCTGCAGCAACGGGGGCAGCCAGGGCTGTCCACCCCTTGGCTGCTCGAGCACTGGGTTTTGTTTTGATTTTTGGGACAGAGCCTCACTCTGTCACCCAGGCTGGAGTGCAGTGGCGCAATCTCAGCCCATTCCAACCTCCATGTCAGGTGATTCTCCTCCTCCGTCAGCCTCCTGAGTAGCTGGGATTACAGGCATGCGCCACCATGCCCGACTAATATTTTATTTATTTATTTATTCTGAGATGAAGTCTTGCTCTGTTGCCCAGGCTGGAGTGCAGTGGCGCGACCTTGGCCCACTGCAACCTCTGCTCTCGGGTTCAAGCGATCCTGCTGCCTCAACCTCCGGAGTAACTGGGACTACAGGTGTGCGCCACCATCACCATGCTCAGCTAATTTTTGTATTTCTAGTAGAAACAGGGTTTCACCATATAGGCCAGGCTGGTGTTAAACTCCTGACCTCATGATCCACCCGCCTCGACCTCCCAAAGTGCTGGGATTAAAGGTGTGAGCCACCACACCCAGCCAAATTTTGTACTTTTAGTAGAGATGGGGTTTCTCTATGTTTTCAGGCTCATCTTGAACTCCCCACCTCAGGTGATCCGCCTGTCTCGGCCTCCTAAAGTGCTGGGATTACAGTAATGAGCCACCACCCCCAGCCTAACTTTTGTATTTTTAGTAGAGACAGGGTTTCGCCGTGTTGGCCAGGCTGGTCTCGAACTCCTGACCTCAGGTGATCTGCCCGCCTTGGCCTTCCAAAGTGCTGGGATTACTTACAGGTGTGAGCCACTGCACCTGGCTCAAGATCCTGTTTCTATAATAAATAAAAAGAGGAAAGAAGAGAAAATGCTGCTGGACGAGGTGGAGGCCTGAGGTAGAGGGAACCGCACGCACCCCTTGGAGGAACTTGAAACCTTCAATCCGGTGACCCGTTGGTGGGAGGACGTTGGTTGGAGGGGGAGGGTCGTGCCCACAGGCCCGGGAGTCACAGGCACCGCCTGACTCACTGCGCGCCCCGGGCAACTCCGTTCCTCGCCTGTAAAATGGGAATGAAATTTGCTCCCGCACGTGGGGCTCTTGGCAGGCAACGCTCGTTAAAGGCCAGGTGGTACTTTTATGTTGATTACCCCTATTATTACCGTTAATAACCAATTAATTAGTGCTGCTGCGTCCTCGCCGCGTGCGATCACGTCTCTCTAGGCCGGGAAGTCACCGGAGCCCGAGGCGCGCTCGGGCGCAGACCGCCCCCCACAAAACCCACTGCCCATCCCACGCGCTCCACCCCGGCCCGCAGTGGGCCTCGTCCAGCTGGGGGTGGCGCGGGCCTGGAGGCGGGGTCTGAGTGGGAGCCAGCTGTGCCCCCCCGTCCATTTCCCTCCAGAGTGTTTGGGGGGCCAGCGACTCACGCTGAGCGATCGGCGGCGGGGGGGTGTCGCCCTCCTATCCCGCGGGCACTAGGACCGTGCGGGTGCCCGGCGTAGAGGCCGAAGAAGCCCTGCGGACACGCCCCTCTCCTCTTTCCTCGGCCATTGGCTGCGATTCCCCGGGGCGCGGCTCCGATTGGCGCAGATGCCGGGATCGCCCCGCCCCGCCCGGCCCGGCGCAGACTCCTAGCTCCAGCGCCCGGCGGCCGCTGCGGCGAGTGCGGGGCGGACGCGGCGGGTGCGGACGCGGCCGGAAGAGAGCGGGGCGCGGGGTGCGCGGTCCCGGCGCGTGCTGGGGTCCCCGGCGCCTCCCGCCACCGCACCCCGTGAGGCCCGGCCGGGGCACTCTCCGCGGAGCCCGGGGGCGGGGGGCGCGTGCGCGGCGCCGCGATGGGCCCGGGACCCCCGGCGGCAGGAGCGGCGCCGTCCCCGCGGCCGCTGTCCCTGGTGGCGCGGCTGAGCTACGCCGTGGGCCACTTCCTCAACGACCTGTGCGCCTCCATGTGGTTCACCTACCTGCTGCTCTACCTGCACTCGGTGCGCGCCTACAGCTCGCGCGGCGCGGGGCTGCTGCTGCTGCTGGGCCAGGTGGCCGACGGGCTGTGCACGCCCCTCGTGGGCTACGAGGCCGACCGCGCCGCCGGCTGCTGCGCCCGCTACGGCCCACGCAAGGCCTGGCACCTGGTCGGTAAGTGTCCCGGCCCCGCCACCTGTCTGGCAGCCCCTCCGAGAGTCCCGGACCCGGGAGCCTCCTCCCTCTGACCCGCCTCCCGGCCACGCGCCTCCTCTCGGTCTGTCAGTCCCGTGGCCTGACCCTCCCTACACTGTCTGTCCTGGGCCTGAACCTCCCCTATCTGTCTGTCTCCACCACCCAGCCCCTCTGTCTGTCTGCGGGAGACCTAAGCCTTCCCTGTCTCTCTGCCCACCCCATGAGCTGAGTCTTCACCTCTCTGTTCCGTGGTCTCAGCCCCCCTGCTCTGACTACCCAGTGCCCCCTCTGTGGTGTCACTCCTGACCGTCCCCTGCCTATCCCACCATCCAGCCTGAGCCTCCCCTGTCTTTCTGTCCCATGGCCTCCCCCATCTGTCTGACTGTGCAGGGCCCCGCTGTCTGCCTGAGCCATGAGCCTCCCCAACCTGTCTGCTTAACTGCCCCGTGTTCCCTCTGTCAGCCCCTTGGCCCAGCCTCCCCTGTCTGTCTGCCTCAGAGCTGCTGTCTGACCTGCAGGACCCTGGCCATCTGACTGCATGCCTTTCCAGCGTCAATTCCCTTGTCCGTCTGCCTCCTCCGGCCGCCCTGAACCCTCTGGAGGGTTGGTGGTGACTGCCCAGCGCCGCCTCTGTCAGTCTGTCCAGCCTGACCTTGTCTATTAGGGACAGCTATGGCAGAGGACCGTCAGGTTGCCTAGAGCCGCCTCTCTGTCCATTCTGCCAGGGCACCCTCGTGCGTGGGCGGTTTGGGGGTGCTGCCTCGGGAGTTGAGAGTTGGGGGCCACCTGGGTGGGACTGGAGGGTCAGGGGTCTTTGCCTTGTTCTTGCCAGGGACAGGGTCCCCCTAGGTCTGGGGGAGGTGCCCTGATTGGAGAGGGCTTTTGGGAGAGCAGGAGGCTGGCATCACCCTGCCCTGGTGCCCTCGATAAGACTGCAGGGCTGCCTCCCAGCGGCCCTCCTCTCCCCGCCCCGACCCTGGGCCTAAAGATTCGCCACAGCCTCCTTCCCTGCGTCTCCTGCCCTCGAAGAATTGCTGGCTGCCTTCTGGCATTTGGGGCACGTGGGGAAGGAGGCAGGGCCGGGAAGCCTGCTCAGTTGTTGGAATTCCAGGCCACAGCAGGGGCGGGCCGGCGCCTCTTCACCCTTGGGAGCAGTGACTGAGTGGGTGGTGACCCCAGGCTCTGGGGAATGGCAGGTTTTACAAGAGGCAGTGGATCTCCTGTGGCCTGAGAGCTCCAGGCCCCGCAGAAGGCGCAGCTTGGGGCTGGATTTTCATGTTTTTCATGTCCGGATGATTCCTGGGTCACCTGAGACTGTGGCACACAGGGAGGGGACCGGCTGTCCCTTCCTTTTTGGTTATGTTGGGATTGGTTGCTGAGTGGAACCCAGGGCTTCACATGCGTCTTTGATCATGATAGTGGGATAAGCTCATGACAGACACAGGAGGATTGCTGGGCACCCGGGGCGGTGGCCCACGCCTCTCATCCCAGCACTCTGGGAAGCCAAGGTGGCAGATCACCTGAGATCAGGAGGTCGAGACCAGCCTGGACAGCATGGCGAAACCCCATCTCTATTAAAAATGCAAAAATTAGCCGGGAGTGGTGGTGCACGCCTGTAGTCCCAGCCACCTGGGAGGCTGAGGAAAGAGAATCACTTGAACCCGGGAGGCAGAGGTTGCGGTGAGCCGAGATCACGCCGCTGCACTCCAGCCTGGGAGACAGAGCAAAACTCCATCTCAAAGAAAAAAAAAAAACGAAACATGAACAAACAGAAAAAGCAACTGAAGGCTTTGTGCTTTTCCAAAGCAGGCCTGGGGTACCGTGCTCCAGCCAGACAGCAAGCTTCTACCTCACCCTCTTCCCTGCCTGGAGGAGGGCATCTGCCCCGGGAGCTGAGAGTCGGGGGCCATCTGGGCGGGGAGTGGAAGCCCAGGAGCTGCTCTTGATGCCTGGTCAGATGACTGGAGTGGAGCTCACCCTGACAGCGGCTCCCACTTCTCTATTTCAGCCCCAAATCTGGAGCTGGTGGCTAAGGACTCACCATGCCCCGTAACTAGTCCTGGGGGGCTCCCCGCCAATCCTGGGAAGACCCTAAGAGTCAGACACAAACACTCCTGTGGGTGGGCAGATGGCATGAATGGGCTTCAGAAGGAAGAAGGACGTTAGCTTTGAGGTTTTGAAGGATGGGTAGGAGTGTGTGGAGGGGGGGGCGCATTCCAAATAGCAGAAAGAGCTGTGGAAAGGTAGGGACCGCCCTCACTTTGAAGCTGCGGAAGCAGGAAATTCAGAGTAGAAGGAGCTTCTGCTGGTGCTACACGTGAACTCTGTCCTCACGCCAGCCTGTGGGGCAGGAACTAACTTTCTTTTCTTGTTTGTTGTTGAGACAGAGTCTCACTCTGTGGCCCAGGCTGGAGCGCAGTAGTGATCTCGGCTCACTGCAACCTCCGTCTCCCGGGTTCAAATGATCCTCCTGCCTCAGCCTCCTGAGTAGCTGGGATTACAGGTGCCCGCCACCACGGCCGGCTAATTTTGGTATTTTTAGTAGACATGGGGTTTTACCGTGTTGATCAGGCTGGTCTTGAACTCCCGACCTCAGGTGATCTGCCTGTCTCAGCCGCCCAAAGTGCTGGGATTACAGGCGTGAGCCACGATGCCTGGCTTCTTTTCTTTCCCGCCCCTCCCTTCCTCCCCCTCTTCTCTTCTCTTTCTTTTCTCTTTTCACTGGTCGCAGCCGTGGGCAGGAACTTTCACTATCCTTTTTCTTCTTTTTTTTCGAGACAGAGTTTCGCTCTTGTTACCCAGGCTGGAGTGCAATGGCGTGATCTCGGCTCACCGCAACCTCCGCCTCCTGGGTTCAGGTAATTCTCCTGCCTCAGCCTTCTGAGTAGCTGGGACTACAGGCACGTGCCACCATGCCCAGCTAAATTTTTGTACTTTTAGTAGAGACGGGGTTTCACCTTGTTGACCAGGATGGTCTCGATCTCTTGACCTCGTGATCCACCCGCCTCAGCCTCCCAAAGTGCTGGGATTACAGGCGTGAGCCACCACGCCCAGCCTTCTTCTTTTTTTTGAGACAGTCTTGCTCTGTCGCCCAGGCTGGAGTACAGAGGTGGGATTTTAGCTCACTGCAACCTCCACCTCCCAGGTTCAAGCAACTCTCCTGTCTCAGCTTCCCAAGTAGCTGGGATTACAGGCACCCACCATCATGCCTGGCTAAGTTTTGTATTTTTAGTAGAGACGGAGTTTCACCGTGTTGGTCAGGCTGGTCTCGAACTCCTGACCGCCTAACCCGCCTCAGCCTCCCAAAGTGCTGGGATTACAGGCGTGAGCCACCGTGCCCGGCCTCTTCTTTTCTTTTTCATTCTTTCTCCTTTCTTTTCATTTTTTTCTTTCCTTGACAGGGTCTCACTCTGTCACCCAGGCTGGAGTGCAGTGGCGCGATCACGAGTCACTGCAGCCTCAACCTCCTGGGTTCAAGTGATCCTCCCATCTCAGCCTCCCTCAGTGCTGGGATTGCAGGATGAGCCGCCGCTCCTGGCCACTATCCTTGTTGTGTGAAAACTGAGGCCTAGAGGGGCACAGTCACTTGCCCAAAGTCCCCCAGCTGGGCAGCCTGGCCCCAGCAATGGTTAACTCAGACTGGTCAGCAGGAGCAGAGAGTCCAGCCGGGAAGGGACCTTCTCACCAGAGTCCACAGTCCGTGCTCTGCCCCCAGATGAGCCCCAGGACCCCAGGAATCTGCAGAAATCCTCCTAGGCCCTAGTTCCAGGGAAATCGCCAGGAGAGGGTGGTTTTGGTTTCACTTCTCCAATTCCAGCTGTCCGGGGCGGTCCCAGGGTCTGGGGATGAGGTCACCTCCGGAGCCTGGAGGGAGGAAGGAGGTCCAGCTGCCAGGCTTGGTACAGGCATCCCTCCAGATGCTCTGGGCTGGGAGGAGAGCAGTGCAGGGCTGCAGGGAAGGAGTCGCTCCAGCTCACTCTAGAGGCCTCAGTTTTCCCATCTGAAAAACGGGATAATGACACCCATGCCTCCAGGCTGCGTCAGGTCCACGATTGTTACAATCACTCACTCAGAAGGTATTGAAGTAACAGCGGGGCGCAGTGGTTCACGCCTGTCATCCCAGCACTTTGGGAGGCCAAGGATGACGTATCACTTGAGGTCAGGAGTTTGAGTCCAGCCTGGCCAACGTGGTGAAACCCCTGTCACTACCAAAAATAGAAAAATAAGCTGGACAGGGTAGCAGGTGCCTGTAATCCCAGCTACATGGGAGGCTGAGGCAGGAGGATCGCTTGAACCTGGGAGATGGAGGCTGCAATCAGCTGAGATTGCACCACTGCACTCCGGCCTGGGTGACAGAGCCAGACTCCGTCTCAAAAAAAAAAAGGGGTACCGAAGTAGTGAGTTCCGTGTTGGGTGTCCCCAGGCCTCTTGGAGCCTGCTGTCTGCAGAGGAAAGCCAGCGGACAGATAAAGAATTCCTGGGTGTGCTGAAGTGAGGTAGGGGCAGCAGGGGCCAGGAGAGGAGGTGTTTGAGGAGGTGACATTCCAGTTGAGCTGAGAGGTGAAAAGGAGCTGGCCTTGCCAAGATGTGAGAGCGAGAATGCTTCAGGCAGAGGCGCGCCTGTGCAAAGGCCCGGGGGCTGATGGAGGAACAGTGAGGAGGCCTGTGGCTGGAGCGGAGAGATGAGGAGAGAGGGCAGGGCAGGGAGGGGATGGGGCAGGTCACGCAGGGCTCCATGGGCTGCGGGGAGGATCTGACATTTGTTCCAAAGTGTCTTAGGATTTTTTTCTGAGCATGTGAAAAGCCAGGGCTTGGCACAGTGGATCTCGGTTGGGGGCAGGAGCTATTTGCAGACTGGAGGCCCAGTGTTCTAGGGAGTGGTCACCTTAGATGCTGACAGGGACGGGGAGCTCAGGGAGGGCGGGGTCCAGCCCAGCCCCACCAGGGCCTCCCACTCCCCGAGGCCCCACAGGAGGCTTGACAGTGGCCGACGGGGAGGAGCGGGAGGAGGCTGTGGCTGTAACTGGGGCACCCGTGTGGGGCAGGTTTCCGGGGACCTCCTGTGTCCCAGTTCTTCTGACTACTAAGCCCAGGTACCCGGTCTCAGTTTCCCCTTTTGTGACCAGGGGCCATAAGCCTGGGAAACCGTGGCTGCAGACCCTCGTTTCTGCCTGTGTGCCTGTGTGCATGGCGGGGTGGGGGGGGGGGGGCAGATCTGCATCTGTGCCTCAGTTTCCCTCTGTCCTCCGTCAGTATCCCCACCCCTGGAGCCCTGGCTGGTGCGGGAAGGCCCTGTGACTGACCTCCCCTCCCGTCCACAGGCACCGTCTGCGTCCTGCTGTCCTTCCCCTTCATCTTCAGCCCCTGCCTGGGCTGTGGAGCTGCCACGCCCGAGTGGGCCGCGCTCCTGTACTACGGCCCGTTCATCGTGATCTTCCAGTTTGGCTGGGCCTCCACGCAGATCTCCCACCTCAGCCTCATCCCGGAGCTCGTCACCAACGACCACGAGAAGGTGGAACTCACGGCACTCAGGTGGGAGCTCGGGCACCTGCCCCTGAGGGCAGCGTGGGACGGGACTGGCTTATGAGTCGATGACACCGCAGATGCAGCAGCTAGAGACCACACAGTCTTTTATGTTCAGTTTTAATTTATGCTATTTATTTTTTGAGATGGAGTCTTGCTCTGTTGCCCAGGCTGGAGTGCAATGGTGTGATCTCGGCTCACTGCAACGTCTGCCTCCTGGGTTCAAACGATTCTCCTGCCTCAGCCTCCCGAGCAGCTGGGATAGTGGCACCCAGCATCAGACCTGGCTAGTTTTTTTCTATTTTTGTAGATGGGGTTTCACCGTGTTGGCCAGGCTGGTCTGGAACTCCTGACCTCAGGTGCTCCTCCTGCCTTGGCCTCCCAAAGTGCTGGGATTACAGGTGTGAGCCACCGCGCCCAGCCTTTATGTTTATTTTATTTTAATAAGAGATGGGGTTTCTCCATGTTGGCCGGGCTGGTCTTGAACTCCCAACCTCAGGTGATGCACCAGCCTCAGTCTCCTGAAGTGCTAGGATTATAGGCGTGAGCCACCATGCCCAGCTACGTTTATTTTTTAAAGAAGGGGGTCTCACTCTGTCGCCCAGGCTGGAGTGCAGTGGCTCGATCTTGGCTCACTGCAGCCTTGACCCCTGGGCTTGAGCAATTCTCCTGCCTCAGCCTCCCGAGTAGCTGAGATCACAGGAGCGTGCTATCATACCCAGCATACCCAGCTGGTTTTTAAAGTTTGTGTAGAGATGGGGTCTGGCTATATTGCTCAGGCTGGGGACTCGGGCCCAAGGGATCCTCCTGCCTTGCCCTCCCAAAGTGCTGGGATTACAGGCACAAGCCACTGTGCCTGGCCATCGCACACTCTCCTCTCAGTTTCTAGGGGTCAGGAGTCCAGCGTGGCTGAGCTGGGAGCGGGAGTTGTGCTTCAGGGTCTGTCTTGAGCCTGCATTCAAGGGGTTGCCCAGGCCTAGGGTCTCAGGGAAGGCTGGAGTGGTACCTCCTCCATGGTTGATGGTGGGATTTGTCACCTTCCACCTGTGGAAGTCACGCTGGCTGGCTGCTGCTTCTGAGGCCAGGAGGGAGAATCTCTGATTTCAGGAAGCCCTAAGCCCTGTCTCCCAAAGGATCCTCTGAAGTCTCCCCTCTTTATTTTTATATTTTTAAGACAGTCTTGCTCTGTCGCCCAGGCTGGAGTGCAGTGGTGTGATCTTGGCTCATTGCAACCTCTGCTTCCCAGGTTCAAGCAGTTCTCCTGCCTTAGCCTTCTGAGTAGCTGGGACTACAGGCATGTGCCACCACGCCCAGCTAATTTTTGTATTTTTAGTAGAGATGGGCTTTCATCATGTTGGCCAGGCTGGTCTTGAACTCCTGACCTCAGGTAATGTGCCTGCCTCGGGCTCCTGAACTGCTGGGATTACAGGTGTGAGCCACTGTGCCGCCCCTTGAATCTCAGCTTCTTTTTCCCTCCCTGTGAACTGGGAGGTGAGAACTGTTCCTTCCCGAGTATTCCAGAGGAGGACACGGCCCCAAATGGTGCCCAAAGCCAGGGTCCCCACAGTGCCTTTGTCAGGAAGGGGGTGTGGGGGGAGCCCGCTGTTTGCCCCGCTGCCTGTGTCACCAGCTCTGCCTACTCTGGCCTCCTCCCCTGGCTTTCAGTTCCCCATTATGGCTGTGAGACAGATGCAGGCACTAACGACAGGGTTTCCCAATACCCAGGGCCCCTGAGGGCCCCGGCCGAGCGGGGCCGGACCCAGCCACTTCCTCTGTGCCGTCGCTTTGCCAGCTGATCTCCTGCTGTGCTCACATGGCCTCGAGGTGACATGGTTCCTGCTTTCAGAAAGTGAGGTCCCCAGCTCGGGCTCTGCGCCTGTCTAGGCTTCTAGACCAGGGAGCCCTTGCCTTGCAGCCACCCAGCATCTGGGGAAGAATTATTCCCCAATCCTGGCTTCCGAGTCTCTGGGTTCTCAGACTTTTGGGTTGCAGCCTGGACTCTTGCTTGGCTGAGTAACTGCACCCTGGTCCTAGGCAGGAAAGGTGCAGCTGCGGGTCACAGCTGTCCCGTGTCAGATAACTTGCAGGCTGGGGAGACCGAGGCCAGCACAGGTATCCTGGAAGCCACCCAGTGTGGGGGTGGCTGGAGTCTCCCAGCAGTCGGGGTTCCGCAAGGGGCTGGGACGGTGCGGCCGCCTGGGGAAGAAGGGGCCCCGGTTTCCAGGGTCCTGTTGAGTCCCTGCCCGCCTGCCCGCCAGGTATGCGTTCACCGTGGTGGCCAACATCACTGTCTACGGTGCCGCCTGGCTCCTGCTGCACCTGCAGGGCTCGTCGAGGGTGGGGCCCGCCCAGGACATCAGCGTCAGTGACCAGCTGGGGGGCCAGGACGTGCCCGTGTTCCGGGTGAGCTGGGGCCTGGGTGTGTTGCCTGAAGTCCTCAAGCCTGGGGCGGGGGCTGGGCCAGCTGCTGCTGACTGCTTCTGCCGCGTCCCCAGAACCTGTCCCTGCTGGTGGTGGGCGTTGGCGCCGTGTTCTCACTGCTGTTCCACCTGGGCACCCGGGAGAGGCGCCGGCCGCGTGCGGAGGAGCCGGGCGAGCACAGCCCCCTGTTGGCCCCGGCGGTTGCCCAGCCCCTGCTGCTCTGGAAGCACTGGCTCCGGGAGCCGGCTTTCTACCAGGTGTGTGCCGGGGGTGGCAGGGCCAGCTCATACCTCTCCTCCCACCCTTCGGGCCCTTTGCTCTGCGGGATAGCTGCATGCACACACAGCGCACACGCCAGCCCCCGGTGTGGCCCGTGCCCGGGGCAGATATTGCTCATGAAGCACTGCTCTCTGCTCCTACACCCCAACCCACTGGGCAGTCACTACCAATGGATCAAATGCCAGCTGCAGGGCACCCACCCAGGCCCCGGTGCCCCCTGCTGGTGGGAGTGGACAAGGGCCCTCCTGACCCCTGCCGGTCCCTCTGTTGGTCTGCCCACAGGTGGGCATGCTGTACATGACCACCAGGCTCATCGTCAACCTGTCTCAGACCTATATGGCCATGTACCTCACCTACTCTCTCAACCTGCCCAAGGTAAGTGGGTTGGGACGGGGGCGCTGGGGTGGGACGGCCCCAGCCTGGCAAGCCGTGACAGACACGCCGTGCCTGGCTCTGCCCCTGCAGAAGTTCATCGCCACAATTCCCCTGGTGATGTACCTCAGCGGCTTCTTCTCGTCCTTCCTCATGAAGCCCATCAACAAGTGCATTGGGAGAAACGTGAGTGGACGGGGTGCCCTGCAGCTAGGGTTCCAGCCTCAGATGCTCCCAGGCCCCCGAGTTCCCGCCTTGTAGAAGCCCCGGATCTGGGAACCAGGAGGTCTAGAGCCCTGGCCTCTGCGTGTCTCAAGTTCACACTGTCGTGGCGGCAAAGCTCTGGAGCTTTCTGTCCTCCCTGTGCAGCTACTGAGGGCTTCAAATGTGGCCGAGGGGACTGAGCCGAGTCCCTCGTTTGCTTTTGTGTACCTGACCTGCCTTTAGGCGGAATAGCCACGCGTCTCCAGCTACTACCGTGGGGACAGAGAGCACAGCTCCGCGTGGCAGTTCTCCTGGGCCTCAGAGCCGGGGATTTCTTGAGGCCAGAGCCGGGGCTCCTTAGTGACCGTCCAGCTCACACCCCTTGTTTGCGGGGTAAGGGGTGGTGGATTGAAGACCAGAGAGGGCAAGCGCCGGGCTCAGGGGCACCCAGCGGCATGGGCCTGACCCCGGGGCTGTCCCCTGCAGATGACCTACTTCTCGGGCCTCCTGGTGATCCTGGCCTTTGCTGCCTGGGTGGCGCTCACGGAGGGGCTGGGTGTGGCTGTGTATGCAGCAGCTGTGCTACTGGGTGCCGGCTGTGCCACCATCCTTGTCACCTCGCTGGCCATGACGGCCGACCTCATCGGTCCCCACACGGTAAGGCTGGTGGCCGGGGTGGGGGTGGCTGGGCGTAGAACTCGGGCTACACGCTGACCACCCATGTCCCCCCAGAACAGCGGAGCGTTCGTGTATGGCTCCATGAGCTTCTCTGATAAGGTGGCCAACGGGCTGGCAGTCATGACCATCCAGAGCCTGCATCCCTGTCCGTGAGTGCTGTCCATTCGCTCGTTTGTTGAGGAAGAGGGTTCAGACACGGATGGGTGTAGACACAACCTCCCAGCATTCACGCCTTTGGAGGCCTGGACCTGGGAACCAAAGCCTCTCTGGGACCTGACCTCACAGGGCTGGGTCAGAGCCAGCTATGTTAATGGTCACAGAGGTGAACGTGTGGTCGGGACTGGTGTGTAAAGGTGAATGCCTTTACCCCGGAGAGGCCTGGGCAGCCAGGACAGGATGCGAGGGAGGGCTTCCTGGAGGTGGTGACGTGGACCTGACACTTGTAGGAAGTCAAATTGTTCCAGGTCAATGGGGAGGGGCAAGTAGCACCAAAGCCCTGGCGGGGGGCCACACACGGTGTGTTGGAGGAGCAGGGACGAGGAGGCCAGTGTGGCTGGAGCACAGGCAAGAGGGAGAGAGGCGCAGGGAGGGGAGGGGGCAGGTCGTGCAGGGCCTGGCGGGCCAGTGGGAGGGCTTGGGCTTTGACCTGAGGGTGGTTGGGCTGTGGGCAGAGGGACAGGCACTCACTCACAGGTGCCCTCTGGTGGGGGTGAGGGGACTGGGCGGGTGCAGGTGGGCCCCACTGGGCCTGGACCATGTGGAGACAGACAGGGAGGCAGAGCAGCAGTGAATGCTGGGTGGAGAGGACTGCCATGCTGTTGGGTGTGGGGAAGGAGGTGGGGGGACTGACCCCCAGCTCCCGGCTTGGACAGGAGGAACCGGTCCAGGTAGAGGGGGGGTCATCCCTGTGGTGCCCACTAGGCCCCTGCCTCCTCCCACAGCTCGGAGCTCTGCTGCAGGGCCTGCGTGAGCTTCTACCATTGGGCGATGGTGGCCGTGACGGGCGGTGTGGGCGTGGCTGCTGCCCTGTGTCTCTGCAGCCTCCTGCTGTGGCCCATCCGCCTGCGACGCTGTGAGTCCTGGCCCACCCCTCCCTCCCCAGACGCTGACCACGCCAGGGGCAAGCGTGGGGCCCACCCCACCTTCTCTGATGCCATTTCCACCCCTCCCTGGCAGGGGACCCAGAAGCCCAGCCCTGAGTGCTGACGGCCTCCTGCACCTCTGGAAGGGACATGTGGGGACACACGAGGATCACGAGGATGCTCCCAGCGCCTAGGGGCAGAGCACCCCCCATCCCTCACTCTTCTCCAGCCCCCCACCCTCACTGCCTCCCAGGGATGGGAGTCAGGGTGAAGGCAGCGGGAATGCCTACCAGGGCCTTCTGAATCCAGAGGTTTGCAAGGACTCCTGTGCTTTTAGCGTGCCCCATTCTCAACTCTAATCCACCTCAGTCCCCTGGAGGATTTGGGGTGCCCCTCTTGGAAGGAAGTAGGAACCCCAGAGGGGTGTGGGGGAACCCTAACCCCAGCGCAGTTCACCGCTCACCTCTGGCCTGGGGATGGCGAGAGCCTGCAGGAGCCCCAGCCACGGGGTGGTGGGCTGGGCCTGGACCCCGCCATGGTGGGCAGCAGGGCTGCCTGGGGGGCTTGGTGGACTCTGCTGGCAGTAAATAAACAGATGAAGGCAGCCTGGCTCCTGTCTGCCGGGCGGGAGTGGCCTGGGCATCTCGGCTGTACCCTAGTTGTGGGTAGTCACCCACTTTTGGGTGCAGAAAGACTGCAGATGTGTCGTGGAAGCATGCGTTTATCGGGGAGCAGGCGTGGGGACCAGTGGGAGCTGCTGGCCGGTGGAGGGGCAGTATGGCTGCAGGCCCCACTGCAAGTAGTTTTGGGTGGTGTGGGGTGGGCGCTGGGGCACTGACAGGAAGGGCACGTAGTCCGATGCCCTCCACAGAGGCTCCACCCCGTACCGATTCCTGTTGACCACTGCAGGTGGGACCCAGGTCACTGTGTGCCCCCACTTCCTCACCCTCGGCCAGCAAGGGGGTCCCAGGCCTCCCTGGGCAATTTCACCCTGGCCGAGGTGGCCTTGTCCCCCTGGCCTCCCGGGGAGCTGCCCGCCCTGGCCTCACCGTAGTCCTTGCCCCGGATTGGCCTGTCCTTCCACAGCATGCTCCCCCACCGGGTGCTGGGGTCCAGGTACTGGGCGGGGACGGTGGGGTCGTGCCGGGCAGTCTCCCGCAGGTGCTGGGTGTAGGCTGCAGTGGGGCAGGGGCTGGCGGTCATTCCTGTCCCCCTCGAGCAGGCCCGGCACCTGGGGCGGGGAGGGTGGGCACTCACCCGAGGGCAGGCCGCACTCGCGGTGTCGGTAGCAGCTGTGCCAGCAGTTGTAGGCCTCACGGAAGGGGCGGTCCGGGGTCGAGGGCGGGTCGTACCAGACTTCCCGGGAGTCCGAGTTGGTCAAGCCCGTGTACCACAGCTGGCCGGCTGCGTCGTGTCCCGTGGGCGTGTACTTCCAGCGTGTGGCCTGCTTCATGGCCGGTGCCCAGCGTGGCCCCTCCAGGGACAGGTAGTCATCGCTGAGGGTGGGTGGTGGGGCAGAGACTGAGCCCGTCTCTACCACAGGCGCTTTCGACGTCTGCCAGGGTGGAGAGTGTAGAGGCCTGGCCCATGGCGTGGGGCCACCCTCCCTCCCCACTTGGTGTCTGTCCTTTGGCCCTGGACCCCTCACCCCACAGCGGGTGGCAGAGGATAGAGGCTGACTCCCTCTCTCCCCACACATCCCACCCCCGGTACCCAAGTCAGCACTAAACTTTTTTTTTTTTTTGAGATGGAGTCTGGCCGTGTCGCCAGGCTGGAGTGCAGCGGCACAATCTCGTCTCACTGTAACCTCTGCCTCCCGGGTTCAGGTGATTCTCCCGCCTCAGCCTCTCAAGTAGCTGGGACTACAGGCACCTGCCACCATGCCCAGCTAATGTTTGTTTGTATTTTTAGTAGAGATGGGGTTTCACCATGTTGGCCTGGTCTCAATCTCTTGACCTCGTGAGCCGCCGCCTCAGCTTCCCAAAGTACTGGGATTACAGGCGTGAGCAACTGCGCTTGGCTAGCACTAAACCGTTCTGTTCTGAGCTTTTCTTGCCTGGAGAAGAGATACCAGGGAGGGAAAAGGTCGAGGGCCTGGCCACTCCTGGGTTCCTACAGTCTTTGTCCAGCCTCCAAGACCCACAAGTCCCTTCCTCTGGGAAGCCCCCCTGGCCTGGAGGTGCACCAGGAAGAAGTGGAGCCATGGCCCAGGGAGGACTGGGGGACCCGCTTGGCCAGGCATGTGGCTCACACCTGTAAACCCAGCACTTTGGGAGGCTTAGGCAAATGGATCACTTGAGGTCAGGAGTTTGAGACTAGCCTGGCCAACATGGTGAAACCCCATCTCTATTAAAAACACAAAAATTAGCTGGGCGTGGTGGCATGTGCCTGTAATCCCAGCTACTCAGGAGGTTGAGGCAGGAGAATTGCTTGAACCCGGGAAGTAGAGGTGGCTGTGAGCTGAGATTGTGCCACTGCGCTCCAGCCTGGTAATAGAGCAACAGTCTGTATCCCAAAAAATAAAGAGACTCAAAGATGTTTCATGCTGTGACTTTGCTTTTGGGAATATGTCCCAAGGAAGTCACCCCAAAGAGTAAGGTGGTTGGCCCCGTGTAGTCCCGGCAGGGATAGAAACACTCATCTGTGCCTTGTGTGGGAGCACGGTCCCGGCTCTCCAGTTTGGGAGGCCGAGGTGAGTGGATCACCTGAGGTCAGGAGTTCGAGACCAGCCTGGCCACCATGGTGCAACCCCGTCTCTACTAAAATTACAAAAGTTAGATGGGTGTGGTGATGGGTACCTGTGGTCCCAGCTACTCGGGAGGCTGAGGTAGGAGAATTGCTTGAACCCAGGAGGTGGAGGTTGTAGTGAGCCGAGATCTCGCCACTGTGCCCAGTCTGGGCAACAGAAAGGGAGTCCATCTCAAAAAAAACATGCAATTAAAACAAAATAATATTTGGTGAGAAATGAGCCCCTCTCCCCGCTGTTGGCCCCATACCCACCTGCCACTCACCACTTCCTGGTGTCTCCTTCCAGGAGCAGGTGGGACGTGCACCCTCCACCCTGTTACTCCACACTCATGGGAGCCTGGTTTACTGCATCTCCACTTTTTTTTTTTTTTTTTTTAGTAGAAATAGAGTCTCACTCTGTTGCCCAGGCTGGCATGCAGTGGCACAATTTCGGCTCAATGCAGCCTTGACCTCCTGGGCTCAAGCAATCCACCCACCTTAGCCTCGCAAGTAGCTGAGATTACAGGCATGTGCCACCATGACTAACTAATTTTGTATTTTTAGTAGAGAGGGGGTTTCACCATGTTGGTCAGGTTGGTCTCCAACTCCTGAACTCAGGTGATACTGCCTGCCTTGGCCTCCCAAAGTGCTGGGATTACAGGCATGAGCCGCCATGCCTGGCCGTCTGGCTGATTTTTAAATATTTTGTACAGATGGGTCTCACGGCTGGGTGCGGTGGCTTATGTCTATAGTCCCAGCATTTTGGGAGGCCGAGGTGGGTAGATCACCTGAGGTCAGGAGTTCAAGACCAGCCTGGCTAACGTGGTGGAACCCCATCTCTGCTAAAAATTAGCTAGGCATGGTGGGAGGCACCTGTAGTCCCAGCTACTTGGGAGGCTGAGGCAGGAGAATCCTTGAACCCGGGAGGCGGAGGCTGCAGTCAGCCGAGATTGCGCCTTTGCACTCCAGCCTGGGCAACAAGAACAAAACACTGTCTTTAAAAAAATAAAAGAGATGAGGTCTCACTATGTTGCCCAGGCTGGTCTTGAACTCCTGGGCTCAAGTGAGCCTCCCAAAGTGCTGGGTTACAGCTGCGGGCCACCACGCCCAGCCACCGTCTGGGTTTGTTTTGATTTCTTCCCTTGGAAATGCAGCAAAGGGCTTTCTATCTTCTTTTCCATGGCTGCACAGTATTCCACAATCATTTAAACAATTGCTAACAGACACTGTATTGGGGTGACTGTTGTACCCTCCAAATCACACGTGCCCAGAGCTCCAGGACATGGCCTTGTTTGGAAATGGTTTTAGTAGCTGCAGCTAAGATGAGGTAAACCCGTGTTAAGGTGGCCCTGAATCCAGTGCCTGGTGCCCTTCTAAGGAGAGGGAAATGTGGATGCACACAAGAAGGCCAGGTGAAGACAGAAGCGGGGACCGGGGACCGGGGCCCAGGAGTGCCTGGGGGCTGTAAGGGGCGCAGGGCAGACTCTGCCTCAGCCACCGGAGGACCCAGTCCTGCGCACGCCTGATTTCAGAGGGCATTTTTGTGGCGAAAACTCCCAGTGCATTTGCAGCCTTGGAAACGGCCACAGACACATTTGCTCTCGGCCTATCTCCAAGTCTGTGGCTGCCACAGTGAGTGACCACAGGCCGGAGGGGCCATCACACCCATGAGCCTTTTAAGAATAATGAGTGACACATGCAAGACCTCAAAGTGACACCTGACACCCCGGGAGGGAGGGTCCCTTAGCATCCGGCTGGCTGGGAGGGACTCACCTGTAGAGAGGTGCTGGGAAGCTGGTCTCGAGGGTCCCCGTGGGGACATAGGGCCCGGCAGCCTCTCGCCTCAGGGTCTGCATGTCTGCCTGTCTGCCCGGGTCCCCAGGGCTCCTGCCAGGAAGGCCTCTGAGGCCACCGCTGACAGCATAAAGGCCGCCCAGTGTCCTGGCAACCATGCTGACGCTCCTTCCTCCCAACTGCAGGGTGAGGCAGCCCCAAGGAAGGGGAGGCCTGGAGAGTTGTTCGCAGTATCTGACAACTGAGGGTGACGCAGCGTGGGCGCGCAAGGCCAGGGCCACTGCCAGGTGGGGTCTGCGGCCATGAGCCCCCAGCTCTGTGCGCCTCCAGCTCCATGCGCCACCCCCCCTCACCTGGGGCCTAGCCTCCCCATCTCCACACCCCCTTGAGGGGCTTCTGTCTCCCCGTGCACCTCCCATCCAGGAGGCGATGCCTGCACAGGCACCTGGCACCCCAACCCCTCTCTCCTCAGCCACTCGCACGCAGTCCATTTGTAAAATACACTCAGGATGAGACCGGCACGCGGCGCCTCACACACCATGATTCACGACAGCCCAAGGCGGAGACCATGCAAACGCTCACCGAGGGCGAGGGGATCAGCAGCGCGCGGCCACCCACGCGCCAGAACGAGTCTCAGCCACAGGAGCGAGGCTCTGACCTGGGCTACAGCGCGGAGGCACCTCGAGGATGTGATGCTCAGCGAGAGACACGACACGGAAGGGCACACTGTGATCCCGTTTCTATGAAATGTCCAGGACAGGCTGAACCACAGGCACGGAGAGGATTCGTGGGTGCTGGGACTGGGGAGGGGGACCCAGGGGTGACTAGGTGATGTGATGGGGACGGGGCTGCCTTCTGGGTAATGAGAATGTTCTGGAATCAGAGGCGATGGCTGCACAGCCACAGAATTGCTTACTGTAAGATGGTGGATTTTGTGTGTATTTTACCACAATAAAACATATAACAAAAACCAGAAAACATCCAGAACCCTCCTGCCCTGCCCCTACTCAGCCAGAGGGCCCCGTCTTGGGTCGAATGCGGCCTGAGAAGGGTCAGAGCCTGCACCCTGGTTTTGGCTTCCCCTGCCCGTGTCAGGTCCCCACAGAGCCAACACTCAGGATCCCCACTCGCTTGGGGTAAGCGCCCAAGTCTTACCTGAGGCCCACCAGACACTGCCTGCCCTGCCCTCCTCACTCTGCCCCTCCCACACACTGGGCGCCATCCTGCCCTGGAGCCTTTGCATGGCTGTGCCCTCTGCTTGACACCCAGGTGTCCCTGCCTCCTCAGCCCTGGCTGAAATGCTAGGCTTGTGGTGAGCCCCTGATCCAAGGCCACCCTTTCTCGGGGCCCTCCCCATCCTCTTGGTGCTCCCTCATTTCCAGTGCCCAGGATGGGACCTGCCTTTTCTCAGGCACCATGCAAAAGCAAGCCTCAAAACCACCTGGGGACTCCCTGCAGCCCCTGGCCCCCAGGCCGCCTGCCTCCCCCAGCCCCAGCAAGGCACCAGTACCCCCTGGGCCAGGCTCCTGCCTCCTGCACCTGTCTCACTGCAGGACCTGCGGCCCCCGATTTTTTCTTCTCAATTTTCTTTCCCTCTCAACGCAACAGCTAGTTCTAGGATCGACGGAAAAGCTGCAGCCCATCCTATGGGAACCTTGGTCAGTCTCTCCCTCCATCCAGGCATCTCCCAGACACTGCCATCATTGGCCCTGGCAGCAATGGCCCCACTGGCCTTGCTCTGCCTGTCACGTAAAGATGGCAGCAGAGACACCTGCCCCAGCGCTGCTGTGTGACTCACATGCTCCCCATGACTGACATCTGCTCCCCTGGGGACCCTCCAGCCCCTCTCGGCTGTCCTGGCCTGTGGGGAACCAAAGCCCCCATTCTACACAAGCCCTGCCCCATCACCATGGGCCCCTCCCACCACCACAGCCTTCACCCCACTTGCTCTGTCCCTCCTGGCCCCCATCTGCCAGCCCTGGGGTGACCTCAGCCCAGCAGTGCCTCCAGCCTCCCTCCCTGGTGTCAACCGATGGGGTCAGGCGAGCACCTCCTCCCCAGAACAGGGCCATCCGGCTGGGGTGCAGGGACTTGCTGGGGTCCAGTCCTTAGCCCCACAGGACTGTGGCTGGTGCCCTGGTGTATGGGCCCAGGAGGGGTCTCTTGTGGGATTCGAGGGCTGAGTTCCCTATCTGTGAAATGCCGGCCTGGGAAGCCCCTCAGAAGCTGCTCTTGCAGCTCCAGGGCCAGACAGGGGCTCCAGGGCAGGACTGTGTGACCCTACCCTAGCCGGGGACCCTCAGCCAGCCAGCCCCAGCCACGGGTGAATCCACGTGTTTAATGACAGCATCACTGCATGACATGAGAAACAAGGCCTTCCTGTCCTGGGGGCTCCTCCACCCCCAGCATGGACAGAACCAGCCCCCAACACAAATCGCATGTCCTCCCACCCGGACCTGTGGCGGTTCCCAGTTCCAGGAGGGGCCGCCAGAGGCCCACGAGGGTTGTGCACTGAGCTGGCAGGGGCCTGGCACCCACAGCGACAAGGCTGATCTTTGGCAACTGCATGGGCCACTGTGGGCAGGGCATGCATGGGCAAAGGCAGGGTTTGTTTTCTTAGAACAGGTGAAACAGTAAGACCTTGATCACTCAAAATCCACACTGCCACGCGCACCAGCCCCAACCTTGCAGGAGGGCTGAGAGGTGTCCGCGACCTGCCCAGAGAAAGGTGGAGAGAGCCTCTCCAGCGAATGTGGAAGATCGGCCCACTTGAAATGACGGGGCTTTAAAACTGGGATCCCAACACCCCAGGAGCAGTGGGCGGGTCCAGGCCCCCTGCCCCTCCCTGTCCAGCCTCAAACATTTCCAGGACCAGTCAACAAAAACACAAAACAAATCCAAAGAAAAGTCACAAATACATATGTACACATGCACACCAGCCCCGCTGGGGACGCCAGGCTGTCAGGACACGAGGGGTGCAGGTTCCCAAGGGCAGCAGGGTGGCGGATGGGACCCTCCAACCCCAGCCTGCCCCACCCTCTCCATGTCCCTACCGATGAAATGGGAAGGGGGGGCAGAGGGACGGGCAGGGGCCGTGCTCAGCTCAGGCTCCACTCCCCGGCCTTGCCTCCCTCCCTGCCTGCCGCGTGGCCTGGGAGCACGAGAAGCTTCTAGAAGGACAAAGGGCGCGCACCTCCTGGACCCCTCAGGTCTCCCTGGCTTCCCCACGGCCACCAGTGCTGACGGACAGGACAGGCTGAGATACGGGCAGCAGCTGCCCTACTGCCGACCTCCACAGGACCCAGCCACCCAGCAGGCTTGGGGGATGCGAGTCTCACGCCGCAGGCAAGGGGGACGCTGGACACCGTGAGGGCACGAGTTGGCGAACGCACAAGGACGCGGCACCTGTCATACTCCTCTCTAGTCAGCGCGGTGAGCAGGCCCGGCATCAGTTCTCCCAGGGTGACGAGTCCAGAGCAGATGTCCTCCTCCGGTGTGAGGGTAATGCTCGGCTGGGATGCACAGGCCCATCCGAAGCCCACTGCCCGCCAGGCGATAGCCATGACAGAGCAGAGGTGGCTGCAAGGTGAAATCCAGGCGGGAACCGTCTCCTGCATCCACAGGCCCTCAGGTCTTGGTCTGGCCTTCGGTTCAACACAGAGGGGCTGTAGCTGTGAACCTGCAGCCGGGGCGTCTGGTCTGTTCCGTGCAGATGTGGGCAGTTCCAGGAAGAGCATGCAGCCTTGGCGGGCAGGTGCCGAATAGACAGAAGCAGTGAGGGTCCCAGGGGGCATCCGTTGCTCCGAGCACAGACAGTCCGAGCTGGGGCCGTCCAACGTGGTTCTTGCCTTCTGAGAAGTGGGACAGAGCCCCCGATGCTGAGGGTCCCGAGCATGTGCCCACCCCAGATACTGGTGGACATGGTTCACAATCAGGCGTTTAATGAGACTCCAGGATCCTCCAGGCCCAGCTCCCCGCCCGCCCAGCCGCCTTCCTCAGGGGACACGCGCTGGAAGGGCAGGGTCCATGCAAGCTGAGGAGCTGGGTCCTCCGGCCCCGGATGGCTGGTGTGGTGCGGTCCTGCTCGGCGGGTTTACCGGATCCTGGTGAAGAGGTTCAGCACAGACACAGATTCCTGCAGACACATGGGGTGGGGGACGCTGAGCCACAGCCCCGGGGAAAGCTGCCTGAAGGGAAACTGAGGCTGTGGGGCTTGGTGGTGAGGGGCTGAGAAGTGCTGGTCCAGCCTCGGCCTGCCACACTACCCCCGACACATGACCCAGAGTGCGAGGTGAGGGGAGCTTGGAGGTGGGGGATCCCGGGGGAGGGTACGACCGAGGACACAGTGGGGACAGGGACGGCCCTGGGACAGGCTAGGGTTGGGGCGGGGGCGAGTGGCGCTGATACCGACCCACTTTACCTTTGTCGAACGGGTTTTGCTAAAGACGTTCCAGAACCTCAGGGTCTCATCTCCAGCACCAGTGACGATGGCCTCCCCGTCAGGGGACATTGCCTGTGGACAGGAGGGAAGCACCCCATGTCTCTGGGTTTCTGAGGTGCCTCGGGGACAGTGCTGGGGGACTCAAGGAGGGAGAGCAAAGTGTGGGGTGGCTGGGCCCCCCAACCCAGGTTGCATGGGCAGAGCTCAGACTCTGGAGCCAGGAAGGAGGGGCAGGCCGGGGTCGCCATGGGCAGAAACCAAGGTTGGAGCCTGTTTTTTTTTTTTTTTCTAAGCCGGGATCTGGCTCTGTCACTCAGGCTGAAGTGTGCAGTGGGGCGATCCTGGCTCACTGCAGCCTTGACCTCCTGGGCTCAGGTGATCCTCCCACCTCAGCCTCCTGAGTAGCTGCGACTACAGGTGCACACCACCACACCTGGCTCATTTAAAAGAATGTTTTGCAGAGATGGGGTCTTGCTATGTTGCCCAGGCTGCTCTTGAACTCCTGGGCTCAAGCCATCCTCCCATCTTGGTTTCCTGAAGTGCAGGGATTACAAGCGTGAGCCACTGCACCTGGCCAAGGTTGGAGCATTTTTTTTTTTTTTTTTTTTTTTTTTTGAGACAGAGTTTCGCTCGTTACCCAGGCTGGAGTGCAATGGCGCGATCTCGGCTCACCGCAACCTCCGCCTCCTGGGTTCAGGCAATTCTCCTGCCTCAGCCTCCTGAGTAGCTGGGATTACAGGCACGCGCCACCATGCCCAGCTATTTTTTTGTATTAGTAGAGACGGGGTTTCACCATGTTGACCAGGATGGTCTCGATCTCTTGACCTCGTGATCCACCCGCCTCGGCCTCCCAAAGTGCTGGGATTACAGGCTTGAGCCACCGCGCCCGGCCAGGTTGGAGCATTTTTGCTAAAACATCAAGGACATCCCCTTGCAAGGGGGGGGACAGTCAACTCTGCGCAAATGAGGAAGGGTACAGTCAGATGTGCGGATGAAAGCAGAGAACACTTCTCAGGGAAGAAACAAAACCTTGACGAGTAAGGGCACCCGGGGACAAGAAGGCCTCCTGGCCCCTCCCAGCCACATGCACACGGTTCTGTGCAGGACGTCCATGGGGTCATCTGACTGGTCAGCTGTGAGTTATCTCTGGCTTTCCTCTTCACCCCTCTTTTAGGGGAAAATAAACACATGAAGAGGCTGAGGTCCTCCAGGAGGACAGGGCCCACACCTGCAGGGCTGAGAGTCGGTAAAGCCCACGCCAACACTGGCGATTCAACCAGCACCGGATGCCCTGATGGCCAGCCCCGCCGCTGCGTCCCGCGGGGTTTTAGATCTGCACACCGTCCTCCCTAGGAACATAGGACGGGACGCTCTGGAGCAGCCATGGCTGACACTTTTTCCAGAATCCCGGGGCATCTCGAAGCGCCCGGTGCGCACTCACCAGGTACAGCACGCGGTAGGAGTGCCCAGTCAGCTTGGCCACCTGGGTCAGGGAGGGGTACTTCCAGACGAGGATCTGGTTCTGCGAGTAGCCGTGCGTGCTCACCTGCAGGTGGGAGGGGGCGCTATGGTCAGTGGCGGGGAACGAGGCTGGGTGTGATACCTGCTGCCCCACACACACCCAACCCGAGTCCACAGGAGAGCTCGGAGCTGCCAGCCAGCCGGGGAGGAGCAGGGGATGCGGGATGTGGCTGCGCCTCCTGGTTCCATCTGGGAGGTGTGGAGGCCACAGCCCCTCTGCCCCACCTGCAAGTCATCCCTGCATCTGTCCTGGGGACACACAGCCCAGAGCGGCTGGGGCAGGCCAGCGTGCCAGCGGAGCCCACTTCGTCCTGGGCCTCCACTCCGAGCAGAGGCAGCCGACGGAGCTCCCCAGCTCCTCACAGAGCCACCAGGTGTGGCTGCAAAGGGGGCCCAGAAGCCCGAGTGTTGCCCCAGGTGAGGTCCTGGTAAGGTCCTGATGGGGCCCAGGAGCCGTGCCCCACCCCTGCTTCCCCAGCCCGCCTCCTTCGCCCATCTCCCCGCCGGCCGCTGTCAGATGGCAGGGGGGCAGGGGGGCAGGGGGGCAGGGGGCCAGCGGGACGCATATCCTGAGGCCTGGTGGAAGGAGGCCAGGCTGCCCGTGCTCACCAGCTCGTTGGCGTGCTTGGACCAGGCCAGATTGCACACTTGGGAGCCCGTGTCGATACACTGCAGCGGCTGCCCCGTCAGTGTGTTCCAGAAGCGGATGCAGCGGTCGGCCGTGCCGCCCCCCGAGGCCAGCAGGCCGTGCTGGTGCGGGGACCAGGCGATGGCCTTCACGGCTGCCAGGTGCTCCGTGTACTGCTGCACAGGACTCAGGCTCGAGTGATTCCAGACCAGCAGCTGGAGGACAGGGGCTGTAAGGCTGGGGCTGTCCCAGCCCTGTGGTCCAATACACTGGTCCCCACGGGAGTGAAGACCTGCCCTGGTGCCCCACCCCACGCCCCTCCTGCTGCTCCCTCAAGGACTCCTGGGGGCACATGCTCATCACCGCGTGCTACAGAGAAGGACTGGCTGAGTAGGAGGGACGAGCCCCAGGCCCCGCCGACGGCTATGGAGTGGGCCCCACGCCTGTCCCCAGCCCAGGCCCCGCCGTCACTGCCAGCGTGAGGCCGCAGCTTCTGGGAGGGAAGCCGGGCTCTAGGCGCGTACCTTGTTGTCGTTGCCCCCCGAGGCGAGAAGTTGGTGGTCCGTGGACCACTTGAGCCCGCACACCTCCTGCCGGTGGCCCTGCAGCCGCCGCTCTGACTGCAGCGGGGGGGTGCGGATGTCCCTCTGCAGGATCATGCGGTCCCGGCTACCAGATGACAGCTGGTCAGCGTTCCAGGCCAGCGCCCCTGGAGGCCAGGCAGAAGCAGGGGTGAGCCTCTCCTGGCCTCGGGGAGCTGGGGCCTTGGGGAGCTAACCCACCACAGAACCCAGGCTCCTCACCGACGCGTGCTGTGTGGCCCTCCAACATGGACAGCTTCTTCCCTGCAGCCGCGTCCCATATCTGCACAAAGCCCTTGTGTGTGCCCACTGCCACGAGATTCCCCTAGGACAGAAGGCACGGCCAGAGTGCCAGTGTCAGGTCTGGCCCAAGGACTCTGCCCAGCCTGGACCTGGTCACCCTGGGCTCTGCTCACTAGGGCTCTGGATGGTTTCCCTAAAAACCCCTGAAGGCATGTCCCTTTGATGAAGCTTACACCCTGTCAGCACATTCCGGGGTGGCGGGCATGCCCTGCACACACAGCGCCAGGGTTTGTCAAGAGTCCAGCCAACACACTCAGGGTGCGTGGCCCTCCACCGCTAGGACCAGCCCTGGGCAGCTCTGGGCAGAGTAGGGACCCTCCCCGTGACACGCTTCAAAGTTGCTGCTGGGATATTTTCATCATAATCTGAAACAGAACTAAAGCCCACTCGACGCTGAGTAGAAACTGCAGCACCAGGAGAGCCAGTCCCAGATGGGACAGGCCCCACGGCAGGACTGGAGTGTTGTTTCCCCACTGGTCCTGCCATACTTTCTTGGGGGCTGCTGGGTCCCTACTTGCTCGTTACTCCCTCTACCACCACCACACCAAGGCCAGGGACAGTGGGGGACACAGAACTATGCCTGACACAGAAGACCTCAGAGCACACACTGGCCCCTCTGGGTCTGCAAGATACCAACAGACCTCCCAGGTCGGGGACAAGCACTCTACGCTCACCCGTTCAGACCAGCCCACGGAAGTCACTGAGTCCCCTTCCACTGAGAGGTCACAGAGCCGCGTCACCTGAGGGTAAAAGTCAACCTGTTCATGTGAGCTTTGCCACTGGTCATGAAGCACGGATCTATCAACCTGATCATCACCCCTCCACTCTCTCATCCATCCACTCAAATATGCACTGTCCCCCCCACTCTCCCCCCCACTCTCCCCTCCACTCTCCCCCCTCTCCCCTCCACTCTCCATCCACTCTCCCCTCCACTCTCCACCCACTCTCCACCCACTCTCCATCCACTCTCCCCTCCACTCTCCACCCACTCTCCCCCCACTCTCCCCTCCCCACCCACTCTCCCCCACTCTCCACCCACTCTCCCCCCATTCTCCCCCGACTCTCCCCTCCACTCTCCCCCCTACTCTCTCCTCCACTCTCCACCCACTCTCCCCTCCACTCTCCACCCACTCTCCCCCCCACTCTCCACCCACTCTCCCCTCCACTCTCCAACCACTCTCCACCCACTCTCCCCTCCACTCTCCACCCACTCTCCCACCCACTCTCCCCTCCACTCTCCCCTCCACTCTCCCCTCCACTCTCCATCCACCCTCCCCTCCACTCTCCACCCACTCTCCACCCACTCTCCACCCACTTTCCCATCCACTTTCCCATCCACTCTCCCATCCACTCTCCCATCCACTCTCCCATCCACTCTCCACGCAGTCATTCATCACTCCAGGCCTGCGGGCTGCCTGGGTTGGTCACTGCTGGGACCCTGGAGGCTCAAGCTGGGTGTGGAAAAAAGGCATGGGTGCAGGGGACCCAGGACTGCATGGGACAAGCTTAAGATGGGAGGAAGATGCCCAGTGCTGTGGGGCTCCTGCTGCCAAGAGGGGACACCAAAATGGTGAGGACAGGACCCAGAGGGGTGCGGTAAAGAGACTGGGGCTCCAGTGGGGACCCCATGCTGCTGTAGATGCCACCACTGGAGGGGAGAGCTGTGGCTGAGAGGGCAGTGGTTGGGCGGGTCATGGCAGAGAGGAATGCGAAGGACATGGCCAAGAAGGCTTGGAGGGCTTGGAGGGCTATAGCTGGGAGGGCAGTGGCTGCAAGGGCTGGGGGGGCTGTGGCTGAGGTGACTGGGAGGCCTGGGAGGGCCATGGCTAGGAAGGCTGGGAGAGCAGTGGCTGGGAGGTCTGGGAGGGCTGTGGCTGGGAGGGCCGTGGCTGGGAGGGCCATGCCTGGGAAGGCTGGGAGAGCAGTGGCTGGGAGGGCTGGGAGGGCTGTGAGGGCAGTGCCTGGGAGGGATGGGAGGGATGGGAGGGCCGTGGCTGGGAGGGCTGGGAGGGCCGTGGCTGGGAGGGCTGGGAGGGCCGTGGCTGGGAGGGCCATGCCTGGGAAGGCTGGGAGGGCAGTGGCTGGGAGGGATGGGAGGGCCGTGGCTGGGAGGGCCGTGGCTGGGAGGGCTGGGAGGGCTGGGAGGGCAGTGCCTGGCAGGGATGGGAGGGCCGTGGCTGGGAGGGCTGGGAGGGCCATAGTGGGTGCCTGGCTCGTACTGATGCTCCCCAGATCCTGGTTGGTATACTGAGGGCCACTGGGCGCTGGGGAGGCCGCTGTGCACGTGCACACAGTACACGGCACCCACCTGGCTGGTGCAGGCACTCCACAGGTACACGCAGGTGCCCAGCCCCACACTGAGCACGTTGAGGGACGACCAGTCCACCAGGTTCAGGTAGAAGTCATCCTGCAGCTCGGGCGCATCCAGCACCTTGAAGGGGATCTTGGAGATCTTGCGGGTCGGTTTCCGTGGAGACCGGAGCAGCTTCTGACTGCAGAGGTGGCCACGTGGCATCCGTCAGCCACTGCACTTGGGTCACTTCTTGCAAACGCACAGAAAGTATCTACTCCCCTGCCAGCCCCATGAGCCTGGTCCAGCCCCTCCAATCACTGCCGCCACCGTGTGATCCTAAACCCGGGGACGGCCCCACAGCCCTTCACCCTCAGGTCTCTGGCTCTCTTGGGCTCCCTCCCATAGCTGTGCTGGCTCTGCTGCCCACACCTCCTCCAGGCAGCCCTTCCTGACTGCCCTGACCTCTGTCCGAGGCCAACACTGCCAGCCACGGTGTGTTCACAGTGAGGGGGTCTCTGGGCTGCCCTGGCCTAGCGTACACTTCTGTTACTGACTATGGCTAATGGGGGGCTGGGCCCTTTCCACCCTCAGGACCCTGGGGGAGGACATAGTCACAGCTCCTGGCCACCATGCCCTGGGGAAGCCCCCTTCAGCCCCGCCCACCAGGCCCCACAGGGACACTTGGTGCTGAGGAACCCTGTACCCACCTCTTGTTGCTGACGGGAGATAAGGAGTACGGCGACACGTCATTGCCGTCGTCGGGGCTTGAGCGCTTGGTGCTGAGGGAATACTGGGGAGCGGGCGATACACCGGCTGAGCGGATGCCCAGGCCCTGGGACCCTCCGAGCCAGACGCCCGTGCTCCTGGTACTGCTCACAGCCCTAAGGCAGGGGCTGAGACCACGTTTGGAGCAGCTGTGAAGAAGAAGGCACCTTCCCAGCAGGGACTGTGAACCCCGGCCCCTTCCGCCCTCCTCCTTGAGGCACCCACGCAGGGCTCTGTATGATTCTGCCTTCGGGCTCCGGAATCTTCTGGAAAGAACAGGGCCCTGTGGCAGGACCCAGTGCTGCCTCTCTAGGGCAGGACCCCCACCGGCTTCGGTACTTGGGACCCCAGGTAGCATCAGTGTGGGGAAAAAAAGCTCAAGAGGCTGAGCCCAGATTCCTCCTGTGCCTCCACTTCCCAGCTTGCCTGAGGGGCCAGCAGCCTTCAGCCCCCGAGAACCAGGGCCCCTGGCCTGGCTGAGGAGCAGGGTCAGAACAGTGTGCTGAGCCATGGCCAGGCCCAAGAACCAGGCTTGGGGAGGCAGAGTTGGTGCCTGGGAGGTTGCCACCGGGAGACAGCTCTGGGGTGGGGCCGTGGGCTCACCGTGAACAGACCCTTCTTCTCGGGCGTGGAAGGCTGCAGCCTGCGGTCCTCGGTCTGCGGGTCCTGCACCTTCTCGATGCCGGCGCCCAGCAGCTCGTTCTTGAGCAGGGCGGAGTAGGCCAGGCCGTCTGCGGGCACCAAGCACAGTGAGGCGGGGCGGGGCGGGGTGGCCTGTGGGGCAAGCGGGCAGGCTCTGACCCTCACCTTTGCCGTTGTCTGAGGTGGCGTCCTTGGCTTTCCGGTTCTGACTGGGAGACTTCTCATTCTCCTGCAGGGAGGAGAGAGGGAGGGAGGAGTCGAGGCACCTGCTCGTGCCCAGCCTCGAAGTGAGGAGGCTTGGAGGGGCCCTGGGCCTCCCAGGGGGTCCCGTCTCCTGCCCGGCCGGCCCCTCACATTGATCCTGTGGAAGTTCACGCTCCAGTTGGCCCCCGCTCTGGAAGGGATGAAGCGGTCTCCGTGTTTGCTGGGCGAGGACACTGGGGAGCTGGCAGGTGTCAGGGTCCGCCGCATCTCCGTGACCTGAAGGGCGTCAGGGGAGGGCTTGCTCTCAGTCCTCAGAGCCCCAAGAGTGGCCCCAGGCCAGCCTCTCTCCACATCTGGCCACTGAGCAAAGGGGGATTCGATCTTGAAAACCCAAGGAGTGGAGCCACACGGTCACTCTCGGTCAGCGGTTTCTGTGCCAGAAGCTTCCGGAAGGTGCCAGGTCCACAGGCAGGCTCAGCTTCCCAACTATGCCAGGCAGGAGGGTGGAGAGGACAGGGCCACAGGACGGGGTGGGGGCGGCAGGAATGGGGGCCATGGCGGAGGAGACAGAGCCAGGCAGCAGGGCTGGATGAGAACCCGACTGCCCTCCCAGAGCTGTGGGGATGCCGCACGTTCACTGTTTCTGAACAATCACAGATGCAGGCCTTGACGGCACAGGACATGTAACAGCTGTGCCCAGAACCGCCTGAAGTATAGCCCCCCTTACCCCCATTTCCTGCCAAGAAGTTAAGACAATGGGTCCACGACAACTGTCTAACCCTCCAACCCCATCTGACCACCCCCACACCACCCTTTTTCTGAGGGCTCTGTTACAAGCTGACTGGTGTCCCAAAAAGGACACTGTGAAGTCCTGAGCCCCGCTACTGGGAATAAGACTGTGTTTGGACACGAGTTTCTTGCAGATGCGATTATACTCAAGTTAAGAGGAAGCCATTAGGGTGGGCTCTGATTTGATAACAGGTGTCCTCATATGAAGAGGGAAACACAGGCTGGGCACAGCGGCTCACACCTATAATCTCAGCACCTTGGGAGGCTGAGGCGGGCGGACAGCCTAAGCTCAGGAGTTCACGACCAGCCTGGGCAACACAGTGAAACCCCATCTCTACTACAGTACAAAAAATTAGCCAGGCATGGCAGCGTGAGCCTGTAGTCCCAGCTACTCAGGAGGCTGAGGCAGGAGAATTGCTTGAACCCAGAAGGTGGAGGTTGCAGTGAGCCGGGATTGCGCCACTGCACTCCAGCCTAGGCGACAGAGTGAGACTCTGTATCAAAAAACAAAACAAACAAAGACAAAAAAAAGAAGGGGAAACATGGACAGAGAGACATAGGGAGATGTTCCTGGGAGGGACGCAGAGGCCGGAGGGGCACAGTCACAGTCATGGACAGCACGAGCTCCCTGGCGCTGGGAGAGGCAGGAAGTGCAGCCCTGCCCACACGGTGACCTCTGGCTCTGGCCCCCCAGGACTGGGAGAGGTTCCCCGAGTGCTGCGTGGGCCCCGTGTGCAGCCTCTCTGGTGGAGGCCCAGGAAACCCAGGCTCAGGTAGGGTCATGTTCTGTCTGCTGTCCCATCTCCCTACCCCCAGCCTGTGACGCTGACTGTCAGGGACCTCACACTTCGGAACGTTCCAGGGAGGTCTCTCCACAACCTAGCACTCCATCTGGGTCTGAAGGTGGTTCTGTGTCATAAAGTCCAGGCTGTATTGGGTGACCCCAGAGCAGGACGGGCGTGTGGGGAGCTCTCCCACACTGCAAACGCCCGCTCCTCACCCATTTCTCATTCACACCCATGCCTCACTGCATCCGTGAGACTAGAAGTGCAGTGGGTGGAGGGGTGCTGGGTCCTCACACCGCAACCAGCCCTCCCACGTATCACTGGGACCGCAGGCACACAGAGCACTCAGGCCCTACTGTCCTCCCAGTAGCTCCGAGAGTGCTCTGGAGGCTGAGGGCCGGCACTAGGGCTGCTCCCTGCTGCTGGGATGCTGGGGCGCCTAGAACCTCTCTGTGCACACAGACACCCCTGTATTTATGTCTCTCTCTGCCTGAAACCCCCAAGGTTGCAAAGACCCCTCTAATTCTACACTACTTTTCTTCCACAGTGGCCCTGTCCCTTTACCAGCGGGGACCCTGCTACATCACGCACGATCCTGGATCTGCCTCCCTAGCTCTGTCCTGCGGGACTTCGGGGTAGAGCTGCACCGGAGGGAAAGGGGGCTGCGGTGGGTTCCCGTGGGTTCCAGGGCCCAGACTCTGGGGTCTGAAGCTGAATTAAGCCTTGAAGGTGAGTCTGCCGAGGCCCAGTCCAATGCCTGGGCACAGAGGGCACTGGCGCCGAGGGAGCTGTGACAGGGCAGCCCCTCCCCACAGGCCCATGCCTCTCAGACCCACCCAGTTGGGGGCGCTCAGGACAACAGCAGCCGAGTCTATGAGAATGACAGCTTGGGGGTCTGCCAGAGGTCAGGGGCTGGCGGCCAACCAGGCTAGGACTGACGCTATTCTGACCCAGGCTTCCTGTTGTGTAGACGGCAACGGGAGTCTGGTCCCAAAGACGCCCACAGGAGTCGGGTGGGGAGGCAGGTGAGGGATGTGGCTGTCACACAGCAGGCGCCAGCCACAAGCAGCAGTCACGATCACCAGCCCCGAGCCATTGGCGTACCCGGAGCCCAGGGCAAGGCAAACACGGCAGGGCTGGGGAGGCAGGATGGAGTGCAAGGAAGGACAAAACCATGCCTCCCTAAATCCCACAAGGTTCCAGACTCACGGGGCTAGGGGGCAGGAATGGGTCTCCCTAAACGCTCTGCAGACCACCCTGGGCCTCTGCTCACGGGGTCGCCCCAGCTCCACCACTCCGGGCCTTTTGCCTCCCTGTCCCTCCAAGCCCCGCTGGGTTCTGACTACGGCCCTGGGGATGGCAGCAGCCTTGACACCCTGGGAGGTGGAGGCCCCGTGTGACCTGGGGGGCTGGGACCTGAGTGGCCTGTGGGGCTCCAGCCTATGACAGTGGGGGCTCCTAAGGCTGCTGGCCAGGGCAGAGGCAGCTGGGGGAGGGGAGCTGCAGTGGTAGGCGAGGTGGGGTCACTCACACGGGGCATCGTGTTCTCGTTCTGGATGACAATCTGGCGGAGCAGGCGCCGCTCATAGTCCTGGTCCATGGCGAGGCAGGGCTCGGCCCACAGCAAGGTTAGCCTGCAGCAGGAAGAGCAGGAGAGGTCAGTGGGGCAGGAGCAGCTGCTCAGGGGGCTTGGCTGCACCTCCGGGCCCTAGGAGCCAGAGTGACTGTGGGCTCCTCCTGGCTCCTCTGCAGGGACCTCCTGCCAGCCCTGGCCTCATCCTGGGTGAGGCTCCCCACTGAGCCTGGCCCCGGCTGCTGCTCACAGACCCTATCAGGCTGTACACCTGCTCAGGAAGGGGGCTTTTTGCCCTGGAGGTCCCGGGAGGGGGGCGGGGCTGGAGTCCCCGCGATCCCCGCAAGGACTCTTCCCAGAGTGTGGGCAGCCTCGAAGTCCCAAGGCGCCACGGGGACTCAGGTTCCTGAGCTACATGTGCGTGTTCATGCAAGGAGGTGCGACAAGCCACACCGGCTCCGAGGCAGTGTGCAAGAGCTGGCCACGCACAGGCCCCGGGCCAGCCACATGGGTCCAGGCCCAGGGAGACCAGGCCACAGCTCGGGTACATCAGCCTCCAGTGGACAAGCCACATCCATGCTCAGCTACAACCAAAGTAACATCCAGGGACCCATGCAGACCCCACAGTGGACCAGGTTCAGCCAAACCAGAAAGGCCCCTCCGAGGTGGGGGTGCATTTATGTTGAAGCCTAAAGGAGAGTGGCGGTGAGGAGACTGGCCAAGAACGTTCCAGAGGGAGACGCACAGCCCAAGGCAGGAAGGGGGCTTTGCACGAGAACAAAGTGAAGGCCCCTGTGAGCAATGGAGACAGAAGGTAGCCAAGAAACAACGCTCTTTCCATCAGGGCCAGCAAACCACAGCCCGAGGCCACGCGTAGGCTGCCAGTCTGTAGCTACACTGGTTCTTTTTTTTTAGACAGGGTCTTGCTCTGTCGCCCAGGCTGTAATGCCGTGGCACATCACAGATCACCACAGCTTCGACCTCCTGAGCTCAAGTGTGGTGGCACGCACCTGCGGTCCCAGCTACTTGGGAGGCTGAGGCAGGAGGATCACTTGAGACTGGGAGTTTGAGGCTGCAGTAAGCTATGATCATGCCACTACACTCCAGCCTGGGTGACACAGCAAAACTCTGTCTCAAAAATTTAAAAAAGTAAAAAAAACACCTAGAGTTTACCATCTTGACCATGTTGAAGTATGCAGTTCTGGCTGAACAGGGTGGCTCATGCCTGTAATCCCAGCACTTTGGGAGGCCAAGGCGGGTGGATCACCTCAAGTTGGGAGTTCAAGACCAGCCTGACCAACATGGATAAATCTCGTCTCTACTAAAAATACAAAAAATTAGCCAGGTGCACATGCCTTTAAGCCCAGCTACTCAGGAGGCTGAGGCAGGAGAATTGCTTGAACCTGGGAGGTGGAGGTTGCAGTGAGCCAAGATCACGCCGCTGCACTCCAGCCTGGGCGACAGAGTGGGACTCCATCTCAAAAAAAAAAAAAAAAAAAAAAGCATACAGTTCAGTGGCATTTAGCACATTCCCATGGTTGCGCAGTCGCCACCATGATCATCTCTAGAGCCTTCTTACCTTCCCACTCACTCCCCATCCCTCTCCCCAGCCCCTGGTGACTTTTTTGGCAGGAAGTTCCTCAAAGGTTAAACACAGTTGCTGTCAGTGAGGAAAGCTTTGTCCAGTTCTGCTCCTGACGTTAAGTGACAGTACAGTTATGGCAAAGTAAGAGAAACCCAGTTACCAAGTGACCCAGCACTTCCCACATACACACCCAGGAGAAAGGGAAAGACACAGACCCACAATTCACAACAGCCAAGACAGCAGAATCCTACGTGCCCATCAACAAGTCAGGTACGAACCAGTGCAACCCTCCACACGCCGGAACATGACCCAGCCATGAAAAGGAGCGAGGCTCTGACGCAGCTCCTTTTCACAGCGTGAACACGCCCAGAGGACGTCATACCCCATGAGAGATGCCAGGCACAAAGGGCCACGTGAGGGTCTGGGAGGGCCCTGGAGGAGGCCGACTCACAGAGACCCGCCTTTCTAGGAAACAAGACACCTGGGGCATGCACTGGCTTGAGTCAGCAGGTGGGGACAGACCTACGAGGGTTTACAGCCGCTCCTGTCATCCCAGGCACCACCCTGTCCTGAGATACTAAGGCAGTCAGCCTGATCCACCTCCACAGCCCCAGGCGGCCTCTGACCAGCTCCGGCCTGGAGTTGGAGATAAGGTCTATCACATGGCTGCTGCTTCTGCAAGAGCCCACAGGCAGTGCTGCCTGGGCCTGCAGTCACGGGACACAAGGGGTCCCTGGCTCGGCCACATGGAGCCAGTCAGGTTCTCAGGGACAGAAGCATGCAGTCCGAAGTCCCGTGTTAGTGGGTTTTCGCGGCTTATCTCACGCCCCCTCTGCAAGGCCTCATGGATGGGGTGCCAGCCCCACTACCTGTGCAGATGAGGACACGAAGGCGGAGTGCGGGGCAGCAATGCCCACGGCCACATAGAAGGCCCAGGGTCCTCTATGTGGCTCAGCCCAATGCACAGGGTAGTCTAGGTGGCCACAGAGCAGCGGAGAACCGGCGTTTCTCCCTCCTTCCAGCCTGCCGCTCCCAGGGCCAGGTCATGCCACCAGCCTCCTCCCCACCCGCTTCTCCCCTGCCCAAGGCCGGCCTCTCCCCACCCACAGTCCCCACTGGTTCTCCACAGGGCACAGCCACCTCCCGCAGCCCCGAAGCCCCACCACACCTAACCACTCCTGAGGCAGCAGTGACCATCCCAGGACGAGGAGAGGCCTCAGCATCTGTCCCCAGTACAGACAGCCTCTGGGGAACAATTTCCCGAGCCTGGAGCCAGAGGGGCTATAGAGACCTGAGCCCCAGGAGAGCTGTAGGTGTGGGCTGCCCAGGACTGCTTCACAGACGAAGGGGGAATCTATGCAGATCCTGAGCCCCAGGAGAGCTGTGGGTGTGGGCTGCCCAGGACTGCTTCACAGACCAAGGGGGAATCTATGCAGATCCTGAGCCCCAGGAGAGCTGTGGGTGTGGGCCCCCCAAGCCAGGACCAATGTGTAGATGAAGGGAATCTACACAGATCCACCAGCACTCACAGAGAGGAAACCTTGGAGCAGAGAGCCCTGGCAAAGGCAGAAGTGCAGCATGGAAAACCCACTCTGGGGGCAGGGGTTCCTGGGGGGTCTCCATCAGAACCACAATGCTGGTCCAGGCCATGCAGGGGTGCTGTGTGCAGCCACAGAGGACATCGGCCATGGCCATGGCTCGGGAGGACAGCTGGAAACATCTGCTTCACAGACAACAGTGCCCAGACAGTAGCCTGGGCCCCTCAGCACAACAAAAACCAGGCAGGACCCAAACACAGCTTCAGTGCGGGTCTGAGGGAGCTGCTGCTCAGACTCCAGGAGTCCAGGAGCCACGCGGTCAGGAACTTGTTCAAGTCCAGCAAATACGAGGCCAGAGGGAGACCAGGCCTCTGTCCTCCGCCCTCCTCGGGGTAGATCAGCCACCACTGGCGGCTCCACGCGGGTCGCCCGGCACTAGCAGCTTCCCAGGCCCCGTGCAGTCGGCAGGTAACTCACCATGTAGACACGGCTGCCGCAGGGCAGACGATCCGGGTTGCTGACCCCGGGATCTGTGCTGAGGCCACCTCGCGTGGCAACAGGGACTCTGCAGGTGCAACTGAACGTTTCAGGGGATGGCAGGTATGGACGGGGCTTCCCAAGATGCTTATGCTCACCCCAGTCCTAAAGCCCCTCTCTCTGCCCAGTCCTGCATGAGGTACGCTGCCCTCTCTTTCCTCTCTGTGCCCCCACAGACCCTGACGTCTGAGAGCCCCCATCCTGTGTGGGATATGGTGGAGGGTCATTCATTGATCAACACACATGTACAGGACCCTCCCAATGAGAGGGCCACAGCCCCACCTGCCCACTGGAGAGAACTCCCTACCCAAGGGGGCAGTGTGGGAGGAAATCAAGCTGGGGGAACAGCATTCTAGGCAGCGGCATGCGCTACCTGGAAGCACTTTTTTTGGAGACAGGGTCTCTTGCTCTGTTGCCCAGGCTGGAGTGCAGGCGACATCATCACAGCTCCCTGCAGCCTTCACCTCCTGGGCTCAAGCTATCCTCCCTCCTCAGCCTCCTGAGTAGCTAGGACCAGAGACACGTACCACCATGCTGTGCTAAAGGAAGCACGTCTGTAAAAGCGGCCCCCAACGACCAGCTCCCAAAGTAAAAGCAAGATGGACACCGGCGCCAGCAGACTCCATTCCCCCACACAGAACAGTCTCCCCAAGACCTGGCACCCTGCAGACGGACCCATGGGCGTGGGAGCACAGGCACAAGTGGAACAGCTCCAGGACTGCGTTTCATGCCAGCACCGCCCCTGCTCCAGATCTGACTGGGGGTGAGGCCCAGCCCTTCCCGGGTCCTAGTGGAGCCTCTCCCACTTCTGTACCTTCAGCAGCCTCGGCCAGGCCTTCTCCAAGAATGGAAAAACCTCATAATCAAGTCTTACTCATTAAAGAATTTAGTTGCGAGGCACGGCAGGAGAATACCAGGAGTTCGAAACCAGCCAACGTGAAGACACCCCGTCTCTACAAAAAACACAGAGGCACTGTGGGGGCGCTGGGGCGGGCAGATCATCTGAGCTCAGGAGTTCGAGACCAGCCTGGCCAACATGGTTAAACCCTGTCTCTACTAAAAAATAAAAATTAGCTGGCATGGTGGCACATGCTTGTAATCCCAGCTACTCAGGAGGCTGAGGCAGGTGAATCACTTGAACCCAGAAGGCAGAGGTTGCAGTGAGCTGACATCGCACAATTGCACTCCAGCCTGGGCAAGAGAGAGAAAGACTCTATCTCAAAAAAAAAAAAACAGTTGGCTGGGTGTGGCAGTCACATCTGTAGTCCCAGGACTCAGGAGGCTGAGGTGGAGGCTGCAGTGAGCGGAGATCACGCCACTGCACTCCAGCCTGGGCAACAGAGCAAGACACTGTCTTAGGGGCAAAAAAAAAAAAAAAAAAAAAAAAAGAACTTAAAGAATTTAGTTACAAATCACACCATTTCAGATGACCCATTTTTTTGTTTATCTTGTTTCACATGGAGACCCAGATGACACAATTCATTTCCAGAGACCTAGGTGTGAGTCCTTCAGGTAAACACTGTGCAAACGGGAGCACCATGGAACTTTTATCTTTTTTTTTTTAAGACAGGGTTTTGGCCGGGCGCAGTGGCTCACGCCTATAATCCCAGCACTTTGGGAGGCCGAGGCGGGTGGATCACGAGGTCAAGAGAAAGAGACCATACTGATCAACATGGTGAAACCCCGTCTCTACTAAAAATACAAAAATTAGCTGGGCGTGGTGGCGCGTGCCTGTAGTCCCAGCTACTCAGGAGGCTGAGGGAGGAGAATTGCCTGAATCCGGGAGGCAGAGGTTGCAGTGAGCCAAGATTGTGCCATTGCACTCCAGCCTGGGTAACAAGAGCGAAACTCCGTCTCAAAGAGAAAAAGAAAAAAAAAGACGGGGTTTCACCATGTTGGTCAGGCTGGTCTTGAACTCCCAACCTCAGGGGCCCACCTTGACCTCCAAAGAGTTTGGATTACAGGCATGAGCCACCACGCCCGGCTGGAACTTTTATCTTTCTTTCTTTTTTTCTTTTTTTGAGACAGAGTCTCACTCCGTCGCCCAGGCTGGAGTCAGTGGCGTGACCCTGGCTCACTGCAACCTCCGCCTCCTGGGTTCAAGTGATTCTCCTGCCTCAGCCTCTCGAGTAGCTGGGATTACAGGTCCCCACCAGCATGTCCAGCTAACTTTTTATATTTTTAGTAGAGACAGGGTTTCACCATGTTGGTCAGAGAACTCCTGACCTCAGGTGATCCACCTGTCTCAGCTTCCCCAAGTGCTATGATTACAGGCCTGAGCCAGTGCGCCTGGCCAGAATTTTTTTTTTGAGACAGGGTCTCACTCTGTCACCCAGGGCTGAAGAGCGGTGGTCCAATTATGGCTCACTGCAGCCTTTGCCTCCTAGGCTCAAGTGATCCTCCCACCTCAGCCTCGGGAGGAGCTAGGACCACAGGTGTACTCCCCCAGACCCAGCCAATTTTTGTATATTTTATAGACACGGAGTCTTCCCATGTTGCCCAAGCTGGTTTTGAACTTCTGGGCTCAAGCAGTCTGCCCCCCTCAGCCTCCCATAGTGCTGGAGTTACAGGTGTGAGTCACCACACCCAGCCAGCATTTTTCCAGAATGAGAGAACGTAAACAAGCAGGACCAGCAGCAGTGGCGGTAACCACGTGCACTGAAGCACGTGCTGGCAGGCTCCGCTTGTGATTGGCTAAATATCATCCCCCACTTCCCCAGAACACTGATGCCACCCTGAAGTCAACACTGAGAGCGAGTACACTCAGCACCAGCCGCAGCTGCAGATGGCCTCCGGCACACATCGCTGCCCAGCAGCACAGGGCCACACCTGACAAGCCCTCCTCATCAAGAGAGACGCTGTGAGCCGACGGCACAGACGCCAGCAGGCGGCGGTAGCCACAGTCAACTGGCCACACAACTCACTCATACCGCCTAAGGCTGGTGGGCAAAACCACAGGGCCCAGGCCTGCCCAGCAGCCTGAGACCCGGCTCTTGTCTGTCCCTGCAGTGAGGGCAGGGGTGTACATGGCGGGTGTGCAGACTGTCTTCCCACCTCCGAGATCTGGAGGGACACAAGTCCTGTGTCCCAAGAGCCGTAAGAAACATGGCTGTTGAACTCAATGCCGGGAAAATCAGGAGTCCGCAGGGCAAACACACCACCAACACAGTAGGAAAGAAAATGACAAACTGAGAGAAGCATGTGCCACCCACAGGAGAGCCCAAACTAGCAAAGGACACCAACAAACCGCGCTGGGAAAGGACCAGCTCCCCCCTCGCAGTCAGGAGCTGCCTGTCAGACGGGGGATGCTGCGGACTGGGGGCTCGGCCTCGCCAGCCCAGGCGCGGGGAGAGAGAGCCACGTGTGCTCACAGTTGGCAGAAACCTCAAACTGTTAAGGCTTCAAAGAAAGGCAATTTAGCAATTGCTTCCAAAATTTAAAAAATGCACATCCTCTGTGATGCGGTATTTCTACTTCTAAGAATTTATCCTTAGAAACTCCAGGTGCGTGTGTGCAGAGATGAAGTCACTGCAGCAGCTCATCTGAGCAGAAAATGCAAGAGGCCCCCAGACAGGGGGTGGAAGAGGCTGCGAGACCCACTGCAGAGAAAAACAGCCCATGCAGGGCACACCGCTCCCAGAGGGTTCGCGAAGCGGCTAGTCACAGTGAGGTTTAGGGAGAGGAAGGAGAAGATGGGGGCTAGGGGAGGAAGGAAGCTTTATTTCTCCTTACTTCTCCTGGCACCTCAATTTGTACTTCTTGAATTCTGTGTCACGTGAACTGTGAGCTATTCAAAAAAATAAACCAGAAAGCAGAGATGGGCCAGGCGGGCTCCGGATGAGACTAAGCACCACCACATTCTCACTTCTTTGCTGGACGCTCAGAATGTTTCATTGTAAACTCTCAGAGGGAGAGAAATCAGGATCTGAAGCTGCTGTTAAGAAATTCCTGAGCACGGACAACGTGCGTGGCTGTGTGGAAAGGCTCCAAGTGGATCAAGGGGGTTCAGCACCAACCTGGAGCCTCACCACGAATTAGGAGTGAATCAGTGAATGACTCGTGCTCTGCCGGGCCCTGCCGAGGTTCTCGTCCCTGGCCCAGGGGTGCCTGGTGGGGACGCTGCTGTGGCTCTGCCTGTGTGGCCGACACCCGTGGCCTGGTTTCCCTGGTCTGCATGGTGACTGGGGCCCTGGGCTGCTGGGCTTCCTGCTGCCCCTACCCCTCGGCAGGGCACTGCCCTGTGGGTCCTGCACACCTACCGGGCCAGCTCATGAGAAAGGTGCACCTCTCACCCCCAGGCCCCAGAATGAAGAGCCAGGAGGCCCCCTGTGGCCACTGCCCTGGGTGAGCCTTCAGTCTCCCAGTTTCCACTGCTTCCTTGGGAAATGGGCATGATCCCGTCACCTGACAGAACAGTGACAAAGCCCCCGTACGGAGGGAGACGCCCTGGTATAACTATGTGGAAAATACGGAGTCGGCCCCTGTTCACATCGGACACCAGAATATGCCCCTGATGGGGCAGACAGCATAAATCAACCCCAGCTCCTGGGATGCACCTCTTCTCTCCCTCCCACTCAGGATTTCAGTGTGTGCACCCTCCTGGGACCTCAGCAGGGCAGAGGATCATGGGATGCAGAGTCTCTTGGGGGTCCATGGAATCCCCTAACCCAGGGTGTCTCAACCAGGGTGATTCTGCCCCTAGGGAATATGTGGTGATGTCTGGGAACATTTGTGGTTGTCATGACCGGTGATCCCCCTGGCATGGAGTGGTTGGAGGCCAGAGACGCTGCTCAGCACCCTGTAGTACCCAGGACAGCCCCACCCAGAGAATGATCCGGCCTCAGTGTCCACAGTGTGCACCGAAAGAGGCCCTGCTCTAGGGTAAGACCAGGGAAGTGACTTGAAGGAGTGAGACCTCGGGGAGTGTGGCCAGGAACCCCCCAGCCCCACCCTCGCCGTGCCCGTGGGGAGACGAGGAAAGGGAGATGACGACATGGCACGATTCGTCTCCAAGTCTGACTCTCAGGTGTCCCTGAGTGGTGACACAAAGCGTGAGGGGCTGTCCGCCATGTAGACGGGGCCTGGGAACCGCATTGGTGCAAAGCCCCCCGGTCTTGCCCAGTGCTAAATCTTCCCCAAGAAGATTCCTGGAGGCTCAGCCAAGCTCCTACTCCTGCAAGGCCTTGCTCAGCTGGAAAAACTGGTCCCCACTGTCTTCATATTTTTTTAGGCTCTTTAACGGACAAAAGGAATTGAAACATCCCAATGACAACTCTTTTATGACTCAGGTGTTGAGGCTGACTATGGTCTGGACGTGCCACCTATGAGATGATATACACCAGGGTGCCCCCCAACCCCGGCCCTGTGGACACTGGGGCAGGACTGCCCAGGGTAAGGGTGGGGTGCCCAAGGTAAGCCTGCAGGTGGGGCGACACTTGCTACCCACGGGGGACATGGAGCTGGTAAGGGAGGAAGCAGCGGCCAGAGCCTCATAGGTGCCGCCATGTCCCATGTGGGCTCCTGGCCCAGTGGCGGAACACACATGGGGCTAGGACAGAGGCGAACCTTGCCCATGCCCACCGGCTGGCACAAATGGAAGCACTTAGTGTGCTTGACTGAATGTCCTCGACAGTGGGCAGGCAGGCACCATCATATCTCTGGGACTGGGACAGCACCCCTGCCCAAGGTCATCATGCAGTTGGTGAGGGTAGAGCTGGGATGTGAACCCAGCCAGTCTAGGTCCAGCTCCATGCCCACTCCCTGGCCCTTGCCCTATAGGTAGGCCCTGGCTCCAGGAGGCGAGATGTCTTAGACTCAGCGCTGGGCCAGCCCTGCCCATGGGGAAGCTGCAAGACACCACCTCCCGCTGGAGTCTCTGCAGAGTGGTTCCAGCAGGACGCCTCCGACTAAGGATTACTGGATGGTGGTGACAGAGCAGGGGGGCAGGATGGGACACAGCCCCTCACAGGTCTGGACCCCTGCAAAGTTGCAAAGTGTTTCTGCCTCAGGGGTCCCAAGTGCCCAACTGTCTCCTCAGGGAGCCCCTTCCTCGTGTGAAAGGCAAGGGCCTCACTGGCTGCCTGGTGTTGATGTCCAGCCATCCTCTGCACCAGATAAGAAAGACCCCACAGAAAAATGGAGGGTCACCCAGCTATCCACTCTCTACTCTCACTGGATCTGAGGGTTTCTGGAGGGAGTTTGCCTCCTCCCTGCACCCAGGAGTGTCTTTCACGAAACACAGCTTCACGAGCATCACCTCATCAGGCTAATCTCATTTCCAGCCACCCCTCAGAAGAGGACTCTAGATGCTCTTTTGAATCACATTTGGATGCCTTTGGTGCCATGATGAGATTAAGAGCGTGAGTGTGCCAGCCACATCGATGGCCTCATCAGAGCATGGGAGCCCCCACTAGCACCACGCCACACGCGGCCCTTGGCCCTGCAGCTGCAGGGGGCCAAGGTGGGCAAACCACCCAGACCCCCTCATCACCAGCCCTCCCTGTTCCCTGCCACGAAAGTAAATCAAGTCCCATGAAAAGGTTCTAGCAGGATCCATAAGAAAAAGTGTGGGCTTTCGATGGGACCAGTCCAGGCTTTGAATCTCAGCTTCAACCCTTCCTGGCCACACAGCTTTGGGCAGCTTCACCTCTTGGGATGTCAGGCTCCTGCCTAGGAAGCTGTGAAATCAGGCACCAGGTCTGTAAGGCAGCAGGCAGCCGGCCTGACCCAGAGCAAGTGCTCAGTGCGCACTGGCTGGGCCTGGGACTGATGACAGGAGCACACAGGTCCCCAGAGGTGCTCGGTGCGCACTGGCTGGGTCCGGGACTGATGACAGGAGCACACAGGTCCCCGGAGGTGCTTAGTGTGTGATGGCTGGGTCCGGGACTCATGACAGGAGCACACAGGTCCCCGGAGATGCTCGGTGCGCACTGGCTGGGCCTGGGACTCATGACAGGAGCACACAGGTCCCCAGAGGTGCTCGGTGCGCACTGGCTGGGCCTGGGACTCATGACAGGAGCACACAGGTCCCCAGAGGTGCTCAGTGCGCACTGGCTGGGTCTGGGACTGATGACAGGAGCACACAGGTCCCCAGAGGTGCTCAGTGCACACTGGCTGGGCCTCGGACTGATGACAGGAGCACACAGGTCCCCAGAGGTGCTCAGTGCGCACTGGCTGGGTCTGGGACTGATGACAGGAGCACACAGGTCCCCAGAGGTGCTCGGTGCGCACTGGCTGGGTCCGGGACTGATGACAGGAGCACACAGGTCCCCGGAGGTGCTTAGTGTGTGATGGCTGGGTCCGGGACTCATGACAGGAGCACACAGGTCCCCAGAGGTGCTCGGTGAGCACTGGCTGGGCCTGGGACTCATGACAGGAGCACACAGGTCCCAGAGGTGCTCGGTGCGCACTGGCTGGGCCTGGGACTCATGACAGGAGCACACAGGTCCCCAGAGGTGCTCAGTGCGCACTGGCTGGGCCTGGGACTCATGACAGGAGCACACAGGTCCCCAGAGGTGCTCGGTGCGCACTGGCTGGGTCTGGGACTCATGACAGGAGCACACAGGTCCCCAGAGGTGCTCAGTGCGCACTGGCTGGGCCTGGGACTCATGACAGGAGCACAAAGGTCCCCAGAGGTGCTCGGTGCGCACTGGCTGGGCCTGGGACTGATGACAGGAGCACACAGGTCCCCAGAGGTGCTCGGTGCGCACTGGCTGGGCCTGGGACTGATGACAGGAGCACACAGGTCCCTGGAGGTGCTTAGTGTGTGATGGCTGGGTCCGGGACTGATGACAGGAGCACACAGGTCCCTGGAGGTGCTTAGTGTGTGATGGCTGGGTCCGGGACTGATGACAGGAGCACACAGGTCCCTGGAGGTGCTTAGTGTGTGATGGCTGGGCCTGGGACTGATGACAGGAGCACACAGGTCCCTGGAGGTGCTTAGTGTGTGATGGCTGGGTCCGGGACTCATGACAGGAGCACACAGGTCCCTGGAGGTGCTTAGTGTGTGATGGCTGGGTCCGGGACTCATGACAGGAGCACACAGGTCCCTGGAGGTGCTTAGTGTGTGATGGCTGGGCCTGGGACTGATGACAGGAGCACATAGGTCCCTGGAGGTGCTTAGTGTGCGCTGGCTGGGCCTGGGACTCATGACAGGTACACGGAGGTCCCCAGACCTGCTCCCTACTCGTCTGTCCTTGGGCATGGAGTGCCCTGGCAGCCAGGATGCTGTTCCAGTAACCACCTGGCCACAGACCATGACACCCATCTCCTCCCATGCTGCCCTGGTCAGTTCCAGGGAGGAGGGAGGATGTCAGAGAAATGGGGCTCCTGGGGGGGAGTGGCCGTGGCTGCAGGGATGGACTCACACAGGAGAGAGATGGATTCTGGACCAGAACCAGAGCCGGGGCCTAGCAGAGAGAACGCTGAGGCACAGAGATCTCTGTAGGAGCAAACCCCACCCACAGAAGAACAAGCTGAGCTGGCGGACTCTGACCTCTACAATCACAAAGACACATGCAGAAGGGACCAAGTCAAAAAAGGTAGGGCCCAGACCCTCAGCAGGAGACAACATGGCTTCCAGGGCGCCCATGTGAGCCATGGCAAGGCAAGTTACTGCTGGGGGCCGGTGCTGGACCCGAGAAACACACCCCGCATGCATCATTCATTCATTGACTCATGCCACTGGCCGACGCCTCCTCCCCAACCAGCCATGCGCCATGTGAGTTCCCGGTGCTGACCCAGGCACTGCAAAGCAGAGCCGAGCTGCTGCTCCCACTGGGTGGGCAGTCTATTTTTTCTTTTCTTGTTTTTAAAATATAGAGATGGGGGTCGGGGTCTCCCTATATTGCCCAGGCTGGTTTTGAATTCCTGGGCTCAAGCAATCCTCCTGCTGAGAGGCCTCCCAAAGTGCTGGGATTCCAGGCGTGACCCCTGTGCCCAGCTGGCATGCAGTCTAGAGTGGACGGAGGTTTAGAGTGGGTGAGAAGCATCCCCAGCGTCTTTTCAGCCAGCAGCTCTTACCCTCTTCCCTGTGCCGGGGGAGAGGGGCTCCCACCGCCGGCCCACCCCGGTGAGAACAGCTCTCCACACCTCGAAATGGCGCCTGAAGATAACAGACCTGAGGTTTCTCATCTCCAACCTCCTGGTACCACCGAGTACCCACAGCCTTGACTGACTTGGTGACACCTTCAGACCTAAAAGACACCTGGGTCTGCAGCAGCACAAAAGGCCGCAGCGCCCCGTGCAAGGAGAAGGGCAGCGCGGCACCACGCCTGCAGTCTCTCAGGGCCCTGAGAGGATAGGATGGAGCCCCATCGGGTTCCTGAGGCCCACACATCCCTGAATCTCTGTCTCATGCAGCTCCCACCCATGCATCCCAGGTGAGGCGGCAGTGGAAAACCTAGCCCAGGGGGCTCAGCCTCCGCACTGCGGACATTTCAGCCGGATTGGACTCTATGGTGGGGAGTCCTGGGCTCTGCAGGGCGCTGAGCAGCATCCCTGGCCTCCATCCACTCCATGCCAGGAGCGCTCCCCTGTCGTGACAATGCACAATCGTCCCAAGACACTGCCTAGTGTCCTGTGGAGCAGAGTCACCCAGGCGAAGAATGCCTGGATGAGGGAATCCTTAGGTGGAAGAGCTGCTCTCCAGGGCCAACAGACCAGTGCTGGCCTCCCCCACTCCTCAGCCCTCTGGTAAGAGCAGATAGAGGCCTGCCACCTACCCTCTCTCCGCTCCCATCATTCTTCCACCACCGACCCAGTGGCCTGCAGGCCTGGTGAGGATGAGAACCTTGCCCAGGGGTCACAAAACAGAAGTTCCCAGGCCAAATCAGATCTGGGAGACAGGAAGATTCACAATAGGAGGGTACGTGCGCAAAACGACACAGGAATCTGAACAGCTTGCCACTCTCCAGAATCCAGCAGCGTGGCAGTGTGCACTGGTTCACACTCATAATTCCAGAGCTTTGGGAGGCCAGGCCAGGAGGATCACTTAAGCCCAGGAGTTCAAGACCAGCCTGGGCAACATGGTAAAACCCTGTCTCTGGCCAGGCACAGTGGCTCACGCCTGTAATTCCAGCACTTTGGGAGGCTGAGATGGGCAGATCATGAGGTCAAGAGATCGAGACCAATCTGGCCAACATGGTGAAACCCCATCTCTATTAAAAATACAAAAATTAGCTGCGCATGGCAGCACGCGTTTGTAGTCTCAGCTACTCAGGAGGCTGAGGCAGGAGAATCACTTGAACCTGGAAGGCAGAGGTTGCAGTGAGCCAAGATTGTGCCACTGCACTCCAATCTAGCAGAGCGAGACTAGGTGGGCGGATCACCTGAGTCTGGAAGGTTGAGGCTGCAGTGAGTAGTGACTGTGCCATGGCACTCCAGCCTGGGCAATAAAGCGAGAGGAAAGAAAGCCAGCCAGCCAGCAGGGAGGGAGGTCGGGAAATCAGAACCATGCACACAAAGTGAGACCCTAAGAAAGAAGAGAGAGAAAGAAAGAAAAAAGAAAAAGAAAAAGAGAGGGAAAAAAAAAGAACCAAAGAGAAAAAAGCAAAGCAAAGCAAAGCAATCCGATCATGCAGCAATTTGGGAAGGCTAGGGTGGAAGGGACACATGCACTGGAGCAGGAAGACAGGGAGGAAAGGCTGGAAGGCAGGTCTCCTCAGCTGGGCTCACGGAGGTTGGCATGGGAGTGACACCATCAGACACAATCAGCTGGCGAGACGAGGCACCAGGGCCTGAGTCACAGAGCAGAGCAACCAGGATGCCGCCACATAATCACCAGCACCTGCCTCTTCACAGCAGCTCAACTCACAACAGGCAGAGGCTGGAAACAGCACCAAGGTCCACTGAAGAAGGACACACACAAAACCCGGTCCCTCCACACCGCAGAACATGACTCGGCCATGAAAAAGAACAGGGCTCTGACTCAGGCCACAGCCTAGATGCACCGTGAGGCCGCCACACTCAGTGAGAGAAGCCAGACACAAAAGGCCACACAGTGTGGGATCCCATTTCTCTGATATGTCCGGGACAGGCCCAGCCACAGAGGCGGGGGAGACAGGTGGTGGCGGCTGATGGGGTCAAGGCTGGTTTCTTCCTGAGGGGATGAGAAGGCTCTAGGGTGGGATAGAGGTGATGGCTGCATGGGCCTGTGAAAATATAAAAACCAGGGACTGCACACTCTACAGCAGTGAATCGTGTGGCATGAGAAGTGTATTCAAACAAAGCTGCCACAAGAAAAAATTAAATAAAGTAAGAAGGGCCAGTGAGGCCGGGCGCGGTGGCTCACGCCTGTAATCCAAACACTTGGGGAAGCCGAGGTGGGCGGATCACCTGAGGTCGGGAGTTCGAGACCAGCCTGACCAACATGGAGAAACCCCATCTCTACTACAAGTACAAAATTAGCCGGGCATGGTGGCGCATGCCTGTAATCCCAGCTACTTTGGGAGGCTGAGGCAGGAGAATCACTTGAATCTGGGAGGTGGAGGTTGTGGTGTGCCAAGATTGTGCCACTGCACTCCAGCCTGGGCGACAAGAGCAAAACTCCATCTCAAAAAAAAAAAAAAAAAAAAAAAAGAAGGGCCAGTGAAGGAGCCTAAAGGAATAACCAGACGAAGTTAGAAACCGAGAGGGAGGGGTCCGCTGTCATGGGAGTGGGGCCCACTGTTCAAGGTGGGGTGTCATTTGTGATCAGTGGCAGCTGACTTACTGAGGTGCAGCCAGGTGGGCTGCTTGTGCACCCCTCATCCCAGCCATGAATGAGGACACCGAGGCAGAGGAAGACAGTCACCTGCCAAAGCACAAAGGGACCCAGGGCCGCTGGGGACATGGACATCCCTGGACAAGACCCTAAGGGGCCCAGGAAGGGGCTATGGCTCTCTGGTGAGTCCAGCGGTTGGGGAGAAAGTCAGGTGTGGGCAGGGCGCTGACAGGGGGAGGTGACAAGCATGAGGTCACTGGTGACCACAGGGAGGTGTCAGGGGCAGAAAAGAGATGAGGTCAGACACTCCCTTCCTGCTGGAGGTGCCTGGGTCAGTGCGGCAGTCCCAGCAGGGGGCCCACTCCTGGCAAACACACGGCCCAGGGCACTGCACAAGCCAAGGGCAGAGCCAGGACCAGGCAGACGCAGTTGCTGCCCTCACGGGGCTCACAGTCCAGAACGGTCGACACGCTGCTTGCTGTACTGGGCGTCCTGGGCACAGCGGGCTGTTGAGCAGCACCTCTGGCCCAAACACTGTCAAGTGTCCCCTCGGGACAGAATCGGCCAGTGGAGAGCTTTGCTCCAGGAGAAAGGAGTGACAGGGCTGGGATCGGAGAGTTCCTAGAAGACCAAGCCCCTGGATCTTCAACTCTGCCAGGATTCCCCAGGAGTGGCCCCACACACAGAACTTTCCATCCTCTTCCCACTAAGTGACACGGAGAAAAAGTTCCTCAGAACCAATTCCATTCTGAGCCTCCCCAAACCCAGAAGTTCCCAGTCTACAAAACCCTCCCACCAGAAGCCCCAATAAACAGTAGGTGGTTTGAAAATCAATGGAAGGCCAGGTGCGTGGCTCACGCCTGCAATCCCAGCACTTTGGGAGGTTGAGACGGTGGATCACGTGAGGTCAGGAGTTCAAGACCAGCCCGGCCAACATGGTGAAACCCCATCTCTACTAAATACACAAAAACTAGCCAGGTGTGGTGGTGCGTGCCTGTAATCCCTGTAATCCCAGCTACTTGAGAGGCTGAAACAGGAAAATTGCTTGAACCTGGGAGACGGAGGTTGCAATGAGGCAACATCACGCCATTGCACTCCAGCCTGGGCAACAAGAGTGAAACTCCATCAAGAAAAGAAAAGAAAAGAAAAGAAAAGAAAATCAATGTAGCCCCACCCTGAAGAGACTGATGGCGCTTCTTCGTTTCTAGGAACTCCTCCCCCACCCCACCATTGCCTGCAGCCAGTGCGCGGGTTCAGAAATTTTACCTGGGAAGCAGCCACAGGGGCAAACTGGCGGGCACGACTTTGCCAAGACACCCCTTTCCCGGGGCTTGCCTTTCAGCGGGAGTCTGCACCCTTAGCAAAGCCCCATGCAACCCAACTCCTCGCTGCGCGCAAGGCAGCCGGCAGCGGCCAGCAGCCAGCACACCTGCCTCCACTTGGATTCCGAAGGAAACGACAATCGGGTGTCCCCAAAACAAGGAAGGGCCCTGACACAGAAGAAAGCCCACGCGGAATTCCGCACCGCAGACAACCCGAGGGATGTCGTCAGCTTCTATCCCCACCCCCACGCCCAGAGAGACCACCCTGCTTTCACTTCGCAGTCCCCGCAGGCTGTCACGCCGGGGGCGGTCGTGTGTGCTCCGGGTGGATGGTTTTCCCTTAGGCAAACCACCCCTCTTCAAAGCACACAGGTTGGGGTGGGGGCCTCGCCCTGGAGAGGCATGAGGTCATCACCGCAGACTGCGGCGGGGCGGGGGGATCTGTTTTCCTGCCAGAGGGGCGCCCTGAACCCGAGGATGAGTTTGGGGCGGAGACAACGGGAAAAACAAAGCAGGTGTAGGCTGTGGGTGGCGGACAGGTCCGGACGGTGGAAGGTGGGTGGGAGGGTGGCAGGGGTTTGGGGCAAAATGGCTCAGGCCGAGGGCCACACTCCACGTTTTGGGGGTCTGAGATGGCCAGGCTCGCGTTGGGAGGGAGACCCAGGGCAGGACGGAGGTGCAGTTCGGAGGAGAGACGGGGCTCGTGCTTGAACAGCTCGTCTGACGCTTTGGTGGGAGAGGTGGGGCTGGCACCGGGCACGCCGGGAGGGTGGGGGGCAGAAAGCAGAGGGGCGGGGTGAAACGGGGACCTCCATGTACTCAGACCGCACCTTCGGGGCCTGAAGCACACGACAGTGACCCCAGACACAGGTTTCCGGGTGTCCCGGGCTCAGACTGCATTTTATCGGGGCGAGGGACGGGGCGGGGGCTTCGTGTTAGCAGGACGCCACCTGGGAGGGTCTCAACTGGGAAGTACGGGGGATGACAGGCCGGAGAGAAATCTCCCGGGTTAGGAGGCGGGGTCGGCCGTTCCGGGGGTGCGCATTGGGGTCCCCTGGTTTAGGGGTGCAGAGCTCAACCTTTTTTAAAAAAGAATAGTGAATACTGACGGCGGCGGGGGGAAGGTCACGACTTGCAGGTGGCTCGGGCTGGGGGGTCACGGCAGGCCCCAATGTGGGGGGACGCTCGGAATTGGGTAACACGGAAGATGGGGATGCTGAGGTCACCGGGGCCTAGTTTGGCCTAGGGGGCGCCATTCCAGGGGACTGGGGACTCCTGGAGGGGCCTGAGCTGGAGTAGGGGTCGCAGCCGGCCCCGCCGGCACGCTTTTGGGCGGTCGCGATCGAGCTCCGCCGCCTGCGGCCCGGGGGGGCGGGTCCCCGACCCCGGCGGCCTCACCTGGCTCGCTCCCGTCGCTGGCTGGCTCCCGCCGACCCCGCCTTTCTCGGCACCGCACGGCGCCCGCCTCCGACCCCCACAGCTCCCGCAGGCCCAGCGGCAGTCGCCGCTGACAGAATCCCGGGCTCCGCGGTCCCTAATATGGCGGCTGACGCTGCTCCGCTGCCTCCCGGTTCCCTCCCTCCGGCGCGCGCGCCCTATCGGCCGCGCGCGCCCACGCGACCCGGCCACGCCCCCACGCCGACGCCCGGCACATCGCGACCACGCCCCCCCGCCTGCTCCGACCCCGCAAGACCCCGCCCACTCCAAGCGGCTGCGCCTGCGCGCCATGTGCATCTCGGGAGGACGTGACGTCTCCCGCGATTCGAATCAATACAGGAAGCGCGGCGCGAAGCGTTGCCCAGGGCAACCGCGGCCGGAATAGGACCCACGGGGCGCTAGACGATGAGGAAATGGCTCTGCTAGGTGGAGAGCGTCGTTCCCATTGGGGACAGGTGCGGAATTGGGAGCCTCAGGTCGGACCCTCCTCAAGGTAGATCGAAACCAGGCACTCCACGCCTAACGAGTGCAGATGGAACCCAACCACAGGTGCATGTGTCGAAACAAACGCCACAGCTGAGAGTCATTCATTTATTCAACAAACTTGCCTTGCCCTCCTACTGAGTGCTGCTCCTCCAGGCCCCAGTGAGACAACAGGCAACAAAACAAGTTTTTAGGCCGAGCGCGGTGACCCAGGCCTGTAATCCCAGCACTTTGGGAGGCCGAGGCAGGTGAATCACCTGAGAACAGGAGTTCGAGACCAGCCTAGCCAACCTGGTGAAACCCCGTCTCTACTAAAAATACAAAATTAGCCGGCCGTGGTGGCGCGCGCCTGTAATCGCAGCTACTCCGGAGGCTGAGGCAGGAGAATTGCTTGAACCTGGGAGGCGGAGGTTGCAGTGAGCCGATTTCGCGCCACTGCACTCCAACGCTCTAGCCTGAGCAACAAAATGAGACTCCGTCTCAAAAAATAAAAAAAATAAATAAATAGGCAAAGGATCTGAACACATAAGAACATGGTCAATACACTCACGTAAAGATGCGCAATTTCTGGCCAGGTGCCTGTAATCCTAACACTTTGGGAGGCCGAGGCAGGCAGATCATTTGAGGTCAGGAATTGGAGACCAGCTTGGCTAACATGGTGAAACCCCTGTCTCTAATAAAAATACAAAAATTAGCCAGGGCATGGTGGCTCGCGCCTGTAATCTCAGCTACTTGGGAGGCTAAGGCAGGAGAATTGCTTGAACCCAGGAGGCTGATGTTGCAGTGAACTGAGATGGCACCATTGCACTCCAGCCTGGGCGACATAGCAAGACTCCATCTCAAGGGGAAAAACTAAATTAATTAATTTTTTTAAATAAAAGATGGTCAACATCATTAATCCTTAAGGAAATGCAAATTAAAACGACAATAAGGCCATGCGTGGTGGCTCAAGCCTGTAATCCCAGCACTTTGGGAGGCCGAGGCGGGCGGATCACAAGGTCAGGAGTTTAAGACCAGTCTGGCCAACGTGGTGAAACCCCGTCTCTACTAAAAATACAAAAATTAGCTGGGCGTGGTGGCGGGCACCTGTAGTCCCAGCTACTCGGGAGGCTGAGGCAGGAGAATCCCTTGAACCCAGGAGGCAGAAGTTGTAGTGAGCCAAGATCGTGCCACTGCACTGCAGCCTGGGCGACAGAGTGAGACTCCGCCTCAAAAAAAAAGACAATGAGATCCCACTGCACACCTCGTGTGTGTGTGTGTGTGTGTGTGTGTGTGTGTGATGGAGTTTCACTCTTGTTGCCCAGGCTGGAGTGCAAGTGCAATGGCACAATCTCTGCTCACCAAAACCTCCGCCTCCCAAGTTCAAGCCATTCTCCTGCCTCAGCCTCTCCAGTAGCTGGGATTACAGGCAAGCGCCACCACGCCTGGCTAATTTTGTATTTTTTTTTTCCCCTTCCCTCCATAATTTTGTATTTTTAGTAGACACAGGGTTTCTCCATGTTGATCAGGCTGGCCTCGAACTCCCGAACTCAAGTGATCCGCCCGCCTTGGCCTCCCACAATCCTGGAATTATAGGTGTGAGTCACTACACCAGGCCCTTCACACCTCTTAGGATGACTGTGATTCAAAACAAATCAAAACAAACAAAAAGGACAAAAATTAATTTTTTAAAAAGCATAGGCAGCCAGGTGCAGTGGCTCACGCCTGTAATCCCAGCACTTTGGGAGGCCAAGGTGGGCAGATGACCAGGTCAAGAGCTGGAGACCAGCCTGGCCAACATGGTGAAACCTCGTCTCTACTAAATACACAAAAATGATCTGGGCATGGCGGCGCGCGCCTGTAGTCCCAGCTACTCAGGAGGCTGAGGCAGAAGTATCGCTTGAACCTGGGAGGCAGAAAATGCAGTGAGCTGAGATCGCATCACTGCACTCCAGCCTGGGCGACAGAGCAAGACTCCGTCTCAAAACAAACAAACCAAAAGAAATTTTACCTTTTTTTTTTTTTTTTTTTTGAGATGGAGTCTTGCTGTGTCACCCAGGCTGGAGTGCAGTGGCACGATCTTGGCTCATTTCAACCTCTGCCTCTGGGTTCAAGTGGCTTTCCTGCCTCAGCCTTCCCAGTAGCTGGGATTACAAGCTCATGTCATCACACCCAGCTAATTTTGGTATTTATAGTAGAGATGGGGTTTCACCATGTTGGCTTTGAACTCCTAACCTCAGGTGATCCGCCAGCCTAGGCTTCCCAAAGTGCTGGGATTACAGGTGTGAGCCACCGTGCCTGGCTGCAGAGTCCTTTTTATACCATGTAAAATGACACATTCCAAGGTTCTGGGGACTAGGATGTGGATGTCTCGGAGTGGGTTGGGAGGTCTTTATTTCCCACCAGCCACATCTGTTGTGTTGCAATGGTTCAGTGACACGATTGCGGTGGTGGCACAAAAACTACAGGGATATAGAATTATCTAGAACTTAATACACACATACCTACACCCATACCAACAAGAACAAGTAAAACTGGGGACCTCTGCTTAGATGCGTGGATTGTATCATCCTGGTAATGTTATGCACCAGTGTTTTTCTTTTTTGAGATGGAGCCTCATTCTGTCACCCAGGCAGGAGTGCAGTGGTACGATCTTGGCTCACTGCAACCTCTGCCTCCCATGTTCAAGCAATTCTCCTGCCTCAGTCTCCCAAGTAGCTGGGATTACAGATGCCCACCACCATGCCCAGCCAATATTTGTATTTTTAGTAGAGATGGGGTTTCACCATGTTGGCCAGGCTGGTCTCGAACTCCTGACCTCAGGTGATGTGACCGCCTTGGTTAGGCACCAGTGTTTTGCAAGATGTTGACATGGGGGAAAGCGAGTAAAGGAAACCCTTGGTCTCTCTGTATTATTCTTACAACTGCATAGAATCTACCATAGTTTCGGTCAGGTACAGTGGCTCACGCCTGTAATCCAAGCATTTTGGGAGGCCGAGGCGGGCAAATCATGAGATCAGGAGTTTGAGACTAGCCTGGCCAATATGGTAAAACCTCATCTCTACTAAAAATACAAAAATGACCCAGGCGTGGTGGCGCGCACCTGTAATCCCAGCTACTTTGGAGGCTGAGACAGGAGAATTGCTGGAACCAGGGAGGCAGAGGTTGCAGTGAGCCAAGATCGCACCGCTGCACTGCAGCCTGGGTGACAGAGCAACGCTCTGTCTCAAAAAAAAGGCACAAAAAACAAAACACAGAGAAACACAGGGGCCAAGGCCAGGTGATGACAGAGGCAGAGATTGGAGTGATGGAGCCACAAGCCAAGCAACACCAAGGACTGCTGACTACCCCAAAAGCTGGAAGAGGTGTGAAGGATCCTCCCCTGGAAACTCCAGACAGGGCACAGCTCTGCACACACCTGGATTCCAGACTGCCGGCCCCCAGGGACTTGCTCAAGCCCAGAGGACCCACAGAGCAGAAGTCGCAGACGCCCAGGCTCAGTGCAGGTTCCTTCCTAATCAGTTTCTCGCAAGTCTGCGGAAATGCCGTGTTCGCTGACTTACACGGGCCTTGCTTTCAGCTTCAGCTTCGTATCTGCTTCCTGCACCCGGGACTTATCTCCTCCCACGGAGCATCCTTAGGCTGATCACACCTGGCACCCGGCCCTGTAGCCTTCCTGAGTCAGCACAGTCCCCGGCCCACGGGAAGTCCTCGGTAAACAGCCTGAGCCACCAACAGGATCGAGATGACGTCCTTGCAAGGTGTCTGAGGGCTGCAGTGACGCCTGTTATCTGCAGGCAGCTTTCAAACACCTAGGAAGACAATAAAAACTAAACTGGGGTGTCAGCTCCCTGAAGCCAGATACTGTGTCTGTTTTGTTCTGTGTCCTCGGTGCCCAGGACACTGTCCAGCACGCGGTGGTTGTTCAGTAAACATCTGTGCAACCAATGACAGAATGTTGTTTTAAACTAGAAGTTGGCCTTCCAAAGGGATTTCTTTGCTATGCACAGCATTTTATGTTTTTTTAAAATTAATTTTTCTTTATTTTTTTTAAGATGGAATCTTGCTCTGTTACCCAAGCTGGAGTGCAGTGGTGCGATCTTGGCTCACTGCAACCTCTGCCTCCTGGGTTCAAGGGATGCTTCTGCCTCAGCCTCCTGAGTAGCTGGGATTAAACGCATCACGCCTGGCTAATATTTGTATTTTTAGTAGGGATGGGATTTCACCATGTTGGCCAGGCTGGTCTCAAACTCCTGACCTCAGATGATCTGCCCACCTCGGCCTCCCAAAGTGCTGGGATTACAGGCATAAGCCACTGCACCTGGCCATTTTTTTTTTTTTTTTTTGAGACAGGGTCTTGCTGTGTCACCCAGGCTAAAGTGCAGTGGTGTGATCACAGCTCACTGAATCCTTGAACTCCTGGACTCAAGCCATCAAGCCTTCTGAGTAGCTGGGTGTACAGGCATGAGCCACCACGCCCAGCTTTTTTTTTTTTTTTTTGAGATGGAGTCTCGCTATGTTGTCCAGGCTGGAGTTCAGTGACAGGATCTTGGCTCACTGTAACCTCTGTCTCCCAGGTTCAAGTGCTTCTCCTGCCTCAGCCTCCCTGGTAGCTGGGATCACAGGCATGCGCCACCACACCCAGCCAAATTTATAAGAAAAATTTTCTGCTGAGACGGGCTTACTGTATTGCCCAGGCTGGTCTTGGAATCGTGGGCTCAAGCCACCATCCCACCCCATTCTCTCAAAGTGCTGGGATTATAGGTGCGAGCCACTGTTTCTGGCAATTGCCCACATTTTAAAAATGAGAGCTTGCAAGCAGGGTATGGTAGCTCACACCTGTAATCCCAGCACTTTGGGAAGCCGAGGCAGGTGCATCACCTGACGTCCAGAGTTCGAGAACCAGCCCGGCCAACATGGCAAAACCCCATCTCTACTAAAAATACAAAAATTAGCTGGGTGTGGTGTTGCATGACTGTAATCCCAGCTACTGGGGAGACTGAGGCAGGAGAATCTCTTGAACCCAGGATGCGGAGGCGGAGGTTGCAGTGAGCCAAGATGGTGACACTGCACTACACCCTGGGCCACAGAGTGAGACTCTGTGTCAAAAAAAATAAAATAAAAATCAGGCGTGGTGGCATGCGTCTATATCCCAGCTACTAGGGCCTCCGAGGTTGGAGAATCGCTTTTGAGGCTGCAACGACCATTCATTGCACCACTGAACTCCAGCCTGGGTGACAGAGAGAGACCCTGTCTCTAAAAAACAAATACATAATTTAAAAACATTTTAAAAAGGAAAAGAAAGAAAAATAAAAAAGATAAAAAGCGCCCGCTTTTCTTGTCTAGACAGCATTCGGGTGACAACCAGAGGGGGCTTGGACCCTACCCCCACTCGAGCAGTAAAGATGAGTGAGCTGATTGGACTCTGACTCCATTTCAGAGGCAGAGTCTACAGGACTGTGGATGGATAGGATGAGGAGGTGAGAACAATTAATGTGGGGTCCACCTCTCCAGCTGCTCCTCTCAGAAGAACCCGGTACTCATCCTTGGCAGGATTGCTTTTCTAAATTCCCACATCCAATCCGTCTATAAATCCTTTCACCTTCAAAATTAATCTGGCACCTGCATACTTCCGGTCTCTCTGCTTCTAACCTTGCCCATCTTCTGTTTACTTCCTTTTTTTTTTTTTTTTTTTTTTGATATAGTTTTGCTCTTGTCACCCAGGCTGGAGTGCAAGGGCACAAACTTGGCTCACTACAACCTCCGCCTCCGGGGTTCAAACAACTTTCCTTCCTCAGCCTCCCGAGTAGCTGGGATTACAGGTGCGCACCACCATACCCGGCCAATTTTTGTATTTTTAGTAGAGGCGGGTTTCACCATCTTGGCCACGCTGGTTTCGAATTCCTGACCTCAAGTGATCCACCTGCCTCGACCTCCAAAAGTGTTGGGGTTACAAGCGTGAGCCACCGCGCCTGGCCCCTTTAGGTCTTTCTTCAAATGTTACCACTTCAGACTCTGGCCACTCTTCCTAAAACTGCACCCCCTATACATACCTTGGCTACCGAATTTTTTCTCTTTATCTTAAGCCTTTTTCACCATCGAATAGGTATTGCATTTATTTCTCTTATTATTTTCTATCTCCCTCTATAACAGCATTGTGAGGCGTACGAGGGTAAGGGCTGCAGGCTGACTTGTCCTCAACACCCATTTACTATTTGTTACGTAAATGAATGAGTGAACGGCCACATTTCTTCCAATTCCTTACCCCGAGCCCATTGGCCACGCCTCTACAGTCTGACCACGCCTGGAGACACTGCGCATGCTCCGTCGCTAGCCGGCTCAGGCGCAGCGCTGAATAGGCACAAACCATTCTCACTTTTCCTACCGCGGTGGGGAGGTCGGAGATAAGTTTTTCCCATGAAAGAACATACGTCGCCCGTCTCCTTCCCCGAGGAATGAACTAAGAATTCCGTTCCTGTGTTTGCGTGAGCTGTGGCACCAGCACCGAATAGGGCTTCCGGATCTCCCTCCTGCACGGGAGCCTCACACTGGGTCTCCCCCGGAGCTGCGTTGGTGCCGTCCTGCCCGGTCACGTGAGCGGCAAAATGACGGCCCCCAAACCGCACTGCGCGTGTGGCGGCTGGTGAAGCGGTGGTGGCGGCGGTGCCTGCGGGAACGGGCCGGGCCAAGGGGCCCTGAGTCTCCGGAGCTCGGTGAGGTGTCTCGGAGGCGGCGATCACGATGCGGGGCCCGAGTCTGGCGGGCGGGCGGGCACCGGGATCGCCTCGTTTGGAATCCGGTCCCAGGGATTCGTTGGCTGTGGATGGGGAGGGTTAAGGGGTCCCGAGTCAGGGTGATCTCTTTCCTCTGGGGTGTTTTACATTAAATACTGCCAGCCTCATGTCCTGAAGCTCCTATGTCGTACGGTTGGGTCTCGATGGTCCCCCATCGCCCTGCCAGCTCGCAAAGTCCTGGCTTCTGAGGTCAATGATGATCCCTCTTTCAAGGTGTCACTCTCTTTTGATCATCTGTGCTTAGGTGGCTACACCTCCCTCTTTAAGCCCAGGCAGCCTTGCTGACGCCACTGTTAACCAGAGAGGGCTGCTGGCAAGCCGTAGCCTGCTTGTCCTGAGATGAAGCATTTGCCAGCTTCTCAGCCGATCTGGAGGACAGAGAGGGGTCCCTTCTCCCCGCCTTGGTTCTGTTCTTTCATCCTAAGTCATTCAACAAAGTGTTGGTGGTTTAGAGCCCGACTCTGGAGCCAGACTTCCTGGATTCCTAACTCTTCACGCTGTTCCCAAGCAAGTTCCCAAGCACAGTCCCAAACTGCCTCAGTTTCCTCACCTGTAAAACGGGGACAATCTTAGTACCTACCTCACAGGGTAATGATGTGGATCGAATGAATTAATGAATGTAAATGGCTTGGAGTGCCTGGTGCATAGCAAATGCTACCTAAGTGTCAGCTGCTACTGTCACAAATTCCTTCCTTGTCATGCATGAAGGCCCAGGAAAGGCCTGGGCAAAACTCGTGGTGGGCTTTTGTTACATTCCAGCCTTTTGTATGAGGGCACTGGCTCTTTTAGGTTTTATTTTTTAATTATTATTATTTTTTGAGACGGAGTCTTGCTCTGTCGCCCAGGCTGGAGTGCAGTGGCACCATCTCAGCTCACTGCAACCTCCCTCTCCCAGGTTCAGGCGATTCTCCTGTCTCAGCCTCCTGAGTAGCTGGGACTACAGGTGCCCGCCACCACGCCTGGATAATTTTTGTATTTTTAGTAGAGATGGGTTTCACCATATTGGCCAGGCTGGTCTCACAACTCCTGACCTTGTGATCCGCCCACCTTGGCCTCCCAAAGTGCTGGGATTATGGGTGTGAGCCACTGTGCCCAGCCTATTTTTATTATTTATTTATTTATTTATTTTTGAGGAGGAGTCTCACTCTGTCGCCCAGGCTGGAGTGCAGTGGCGTGATCTCGGCTCACTGCAACCTCTGCCTCCCAGTTTCAAGCAATTCTCCTACCTCAGCTTCCTGAGTAGCTGGCATTACAGGCACAAGCCACCATGCCCAGCTAATTTGTGTATTTTTAATAGAGATGGGGTTTCACCATATTGGTCAGGCTGGTGTCGGACTCCTGATCTTGTCATCTGCCCACCTCAGCCTCCCAAAGTGCTGGGATTACAGGCGTGGGACACCGTGCCCAGCCTCTTTTAGCTTTTAACGTTTAACTTAACCACTCAGTCAGTGCCGAAACAGTTGTTATGCAGGCCTGCGTTAGTGAGACCTGGCCTGGCCTGCTACTTGGGAACATCTGGGGAAGAATATTCCTCATGAAGAGCACAGCAAATGCCAAGGGCCTAGGGCTGGACTGGGCCTGGAATGCTGGAGAAACAGCAAAGAGGCCCATGTGGCTGGGAAGAGGTGATGGGAGGCGGCCATGAAGGGCCTTTGGGACTGCCAAGGAGATTAGAGTAGTGAGGAGGCACAGGAGGATCTTAAGCGAGGGAGCGATATGGTCCAGTTTACATACTGAAAGTGCTTCTGACTCCGTTATTTAAGCTGGGTAACAAAAGTCCCCACAATGGCAGGGTGTGTGGCTGATACCTGTAATCCCAATGCTTTGGGAGGCTGTGGCAGGATGATCACTTGAGCCTGGGAGTTGGAGACCAGCCTGGGCAACATAGAAGTGAGATCCCATCTCTACAAATAAAAAAAAAAAAAAAATGAGCTGGGCATGCTGGTGTATGCCTGTGGACCTGGCCACTAAGGAGTCTGAGGCAGGAGGATCACTTGAGACTTGGAGTTTGAGGCTCCAGGGAGCCGTGATCACACTACTGTACTCCAGCCTGGTGAAAGAACAAGATCCTGTCTCAAAAAAGGAGCCCAACGTTAACAATAGCCAGGTGCGGTGGCTCACGCCTGTAATCCCAGCACTTTGGGAGGCCAGGCAGGCGGATCACAAGGTCAGGACATCGAGACCATTCTAACTAACACGATGAAACCCTCTCTCTACTAAAAAAATACAAAATATTAGCCAGGCATGGTGGCACATGCCTGTAGTCCCAGCTACTCAGGAGGCTGAGGCAGGAGAATTGCTTGAACCTGGGAGGCAGAGGTTGCAGAAAGCCAAGATTGCGCCATTGCACTCCAGCCTGGGCAACAAAGTGAGACTCTGTCTCAAAAAACAAACAAACAACATTGAACACAGCTGCACACAGCTGCTCCGGGCCTGGCTTAGCTGGCTGGCTCTGGGTCTGGCCTCTGGTAAGGCCGCAGTGGAGACACTCTGGGGCTGCATCATCCGAAGGCTTGCCGGGGGCTGGATGAGCTGCTGCCAGCCCACGTCTCTCACATGGCTGTTGGTGGGAGGGCTCAGTTTTTTGTCATGTGGGCCCCTACAAAAGGCTGCTTGAGCATCCTCACAACATGGCCACTGACTTCCCCTAGAGAGAGAGCAAGGACGAGACTGTTGTGCCTTTTATGCCCTAACCTTGGAAGTGTCGCTCTGTTCTATCTTCTTGACGTTCACACAGGTCAGCCTTGTTCAGAGTGGGAGGGGGCTACATAAAGGCATAAATATTAGGTGGGGATCGCTGGGGCCATTTTTGGGGGTCAGCTGTTCCTCTGGCTGCTGTGTGGAAAGCAGACAGTGGTGGTCATTTCTGACAGGCCTATTGGCAAGAGGTGGTACAGAGACTTCAGCCCAGAGAGGGAAAGCAATTTATGGAAGGCTGCACAGCTAATAGGTGGGGTTAGAGCTGGGCCTCCAACCTAGATGCTCAGGTGGGTCAGTGGGTAGGAAGTTGCCCTGCCCAGGTCCTAGGAGCAACCCAACAAGCTGGTGAAGGGGGCCTCTAACCTGGACTCTCATTTTTCTGCCATAGATTCCTACACCACTGTGTGCTCAGGTTTAGCCCGGGTTGTGGAAGGCCAGGGCCCACTGACAGCATGATGGTGACAGAGCAGGAGGTGGAGGCCATTGGGCGGATGCTGGTGGACCCCAAGCAGCCCCTGCACACCCGCTTCCGGGCACTGTTCACGCTGCGTGGGCTTGGCGGCCCAGGTGCCATCGCCTGGATCAGCCAGGCCTTCGGTGACGATTCCGCCCTGCTCAAGCACGAGCTAGCCTACTGCCTGGGCCAGATGCAGGATGCCCGTGCCATCCCCGTGCTGGTGGCTGTGCTGCAAGACACCCATCAGGAGCCCATGGTGCGCCATGAGGCAGGTGAGTGCCTGTCTGTGTCCCGGGCACCCGCTCCTTCCTGCCTCACCTCTTCATGACCCCACGTGTCCCTGTCCTTACTCAGGGAACTGATAAATGTCAGGTTGGCCAACTGCCCCATAAAGCACCAGATAGCAAATACCTGCAGCTCTGCGGCCAGACAGCGACTCAATAAAGCCGGGGTAAGCCAAGTCGCCTGAGAGTGAATGGCTGAGGCTGCGTGACCAGAGAACCTCAGTTGGGCTGGGGGCGGTGGCTCACGCCTGTAATCCCAGCACTTTGGAAGGCCCAGGAGGGTGGATTGTTTGAGCTCAGGAGTTTAAGACCATCCTGGGCCACATGGCAAAACCCTGTCTCTAAAAAAAATAAAAAATTTAGCTCAGCATGGTGGCACACACCTGTAGTCCCAGCTACTTGGGAGGCTGAGGCGGCAGAATCGCTTGCGCCTGGGAAGTCAAGGTTGCAGTGAGCCGAGATTGCTCCACTGCACTCTAGCCTGGGCGACAGAGCGAGATCATATCTGTATAAAAACCAAAAAACAAACTTCTTTTCAAAATGCTAAGATTTGAATTTCATGTAAGTTCCACACATCAGGAAGTATCATCCCTTTGGTTTTTTGTTTTAAACCATTTTTGTTTGGAGTCAGAGTCTGGCTCTGTCACCCAGGCTGTAGTGCAGTGGCTCTGTCTCGGCTCACTGTAACCTCCACCTCCCGGATTCAAGCAATTCTCCTGCCTCAGCATCCCAAGTAGCTGGCATTACAGGTGCTCGCCACTATGCCGGCTAATTTTTGTATTTTTAGTATTTTAGAGATGGGTTTTGCCATGTTAGCCAGGCTGGTCTTGAACTCCTGGCCTCAAGTGATCCACCTGCCTCAGACTCCCAAAGTGCTAGGATTACAGGCGTGAGCCACTGCGCCCGGCCTTAAACCATTAAAAGTTCCCAAAGCATTCTTCACTCATATAAAAACAAACAGGCGTAAAGCTGTAGATCCCCAACCCCTAATGTCTATTAGATTTACTCCACTCATTGGACACACATTTAGTGAGCACCTACTGTATGCCAGGCTGTGTCGCATATGTAAGAGACAAAACAGTGAAAACACAGATACAGGCCGGGCATCATGGCTGTCGTCTGTGGTCCCAGCTACTCGGAAGGCTGAGGCAGGAGGATTACTTGAGCCGGGGAGGTTGAGGCTGCACTGAGCCATGATCACGCCACTGCACTCAAACCTGGGCAACAGAGCGAGACCCTGTCCAAAAATGGACTGTTCTAGTAAGGGACCTAGACAGCAAATGAGACCAATGAGTCAGACTGGGTGCGTCTGTGCCATGGGGACTGTGTTTCTGTAACCAGCGAGCTCATTCGCACTTAGTGTGTGGGAGGTGCCTGACACAGAGCATGTTTTGGTGCACACAAGACTTTTCCCGGCAGAGGGAGCCTGCCAGGCAGGTGCTCAGATGCCAACTGCGACCTTCAGGAAAAGCAAAAGCCACCCGTGCAGCTGCCCCACAGGCAGAGCCCTTGAGCTCGATTCTGAGAAAATCCAAGGAACCTTGGGACCCAGGGCTCTGCAGAGCCTTGTGCGAACTGGGCTTGCTACGCCTGCACCTGTGCCTGCATCTGAACCCACCCAAGTGTCCCCTCAGTGGCTCTGAACTCTGGAACTCTGGAGTCTCCAGCTGGCACCCCTGGCCTGGTTTTGTTTGTTTTTTTTTTTTTTTGAGACACAGTTTTGCTCTCTTGTTGCCCAGGCTAAAGTGTAATGGCGCGATCTCGGCTCACAGAAACCTCCTCTGCCTCAGCCTCCAGAGTAGCTGGGATTACAGGCATGTGCCACCACGTCCGGCTGATTTTTTTTATTTTGTATTTTTAGTAGACACGGGATTTCTCCATGTTGGTCAGGATGATCTCAAACTTCCGAGCTCAGGTGATCCACCCGCCTCGGCCTCCCAAAGTGCTGGGATTATAGGTGTGAGCCACCGCGCCCGGCCACCCCTGGCCTGTTTACGGCTTTTTTTTGAGACAGGGTTTCACTCTGTCGCCCATGCTGGAGTACAGTGGTGTGATCATAGCTCACTGCAACCCCGACCTCCTGGGTTCTTGGAGCTGCTTGTCAGCTGTGACCCCGAGTTGTAGGGACATACTGTGTCCCTGTCTCATGGTGCGAGGCCAGATAGGGTGTATTTTGCTCTGAGCGGCAGCCTGGTGTGGTTCCAGGCAATGCCTCGCACTAGGGAGGGGATGCTGATTGGTCCAATGGGGAGCCTGTACCCACTGCTGCTCCAATCAGCCATGGCCAGAGGCGGGGCTTCCCCACAGAGGCAGAGCTGTGGGAGGGGTATCCTCTGGTCCCACAGGTAGCTGGCCATTTCCCATACATCCCGCCACGACACCCAGCCCACCAACGTGACCTCTCTGGCGGTTTCTTCCCAGGGGAGGCCCTGGGGGCCATCGGGGACCCGCAAGTTCTGGAGCTCCTGAAGGAGTATTCGTCAGACCCCGTCATCGAGGTAACCAGGCCCCTGTCTCCCTGCCTGCCTTGGGTCCCTGGAAAGCCCTGCCCTGCCCTAGCCCTGGCCTGGAACAGCCTCATACTCTCCCAATCTCTGGTTGCTAGGGCGACCACTTGGCCAAGGATGCCCCAGGGATGAGGGAGGCCAGGGCGACAACCCAGATGGACACTTGCTGTGCTCCATTTGGCAAAATGGTGACAACCAGTTCTGCTCACGCACTTCCATCCCGGGCCTTGAGCCGATCTGAACCCCTTTCTCTGAACCCTGACGTCCAGCCCCTCTGCCAAGACCCCTCTGAACCCACCCAGTGATCTCTACCTCTGATACCTGGCACTAGCCCACCAGACCTCTTCAGGGGTCTCCTGCCTTCTGACATTTCTCCTTGTTTTTTAAAGTAACAGCTTTATTGCCAGGTGCTGTGGCTGACACCTGTAATCCCAGCACTTTGGGAGGCAGAGGCAGGTGGATCACCTGAGGTCAGGAGTTTGAGACTAGTGTGGCCAAAACAGCAATAGCCCGCCGCTACTAAAAATACAAAAATTAGCCAGCCACGGTGGCGGGCACCTGTAATTCCAGCTACTGGGGAGGCTGAGGCAGAAGAATTGCTTGTACCTGGGAGGTGGAGGTTGCAGTGAGCCGAGATCTCGCCATTGCACTCCAGCCTGGGTGACAGAGCGGGACATCATCTCTGTAAAGAAAAAAAGAATAAAATGAAAATTTGTTTCATTTTTTTTTTTCTTTCTAGAGATGAGGTCCCGCTCTGTCGCCCAGGCTGTCTGGAACTCCTGGGTGCAGGTGACCCTCCTGCCTTGGTCTCCCCAACTGCTGGGATTATGGGCATGAGCCACTGCATCCGGCCCCATTGTTCCTTTTCATGGCTGAGTCACGTTCCATGGTGTGGACGGCCCACGCTGTGTCGATCCACTCACCGTGGCTGGATGCTTGGGTTGCCTCTGCTTTTTGGCTGTTGCAAGTCGTGCCGCTCCGGACGGGGGTGTGCACGTGTTCGTGTGGACATGTGTGCTCTTTTCTCCCCTCCGCCTCTCATCCACATCCCACCGCGACCCGCGGTCACTCCTCCTCCTGGGCAGCGGAGGCATGTGTGACATTGAATTCTGCTCCTCTGTCCTGTGCTTCAAGCACTCACGATGTCTCATCACCTTTAGGACAAAATCTCGAGTCCTCACCGTGGCCGCAGGCCTTCCCTAGTTAGGCCTGGCCGCTGCCTGACCCCTCGGCCCTCACCTCTCCACAGGGTCCTACCTCAGGGCCTTTGCGCCGGCTGCTTCCCCATCCCCGGGCCTCCACCTGACTCGCTCCCTCAGGTGGTCCTAGTCTCTGCCTCCACATCACCTCCTCCCTGAGGCCCTCCCCAGCCCCTCCAGCCTTCCCTGGTCACTGGCAAGTCAGCCGCCCCTGCTGGCTTACTTCCTGCCTGAAATGATCAGTTACCCTGCTGGTTCTCTCCCCTGCTAAGCTGCCATGGGAGGGTTGGGGGAGACCAAAGGGCCCCTGCGGCCTCCTCAGGACCTACTGCTGTTCACGTGCCCCCTCCCCACAGGTGGCCGAGACCTGCCAGCTGGCCGTGCGCAGGCTGGAGTGGCTGCAGCAGCACGGTGGGGAGCCGGCGGCGGGACCCTACCTCTCCGTGGACCCCGCCCCACCAGCTGAGGAGCGTGATGTGGGGCGCCTGCGGGAGGCGCTGCTGGATGAGTCCCGGCCGCTGTTTGAGAGATACCGCGCCATGTTCGCCCTGCGCAATGTGGGAGGCGAGGCGGCCGCCCTGGCACTGGCCGAGGGTGAGGACGGGCTCCTGGGGTGGGGTCCTGGGTGGTGCCTCCCTGGGAAGCCCAGTAATGGCATCTGTACCATGGGGCTGCAGACTGCCCCAGGAAATGTGCCGGGCCTGACCCCAGGTCTTTCCCATGGGGCCTGTTGACCTGTGCAGGTGTTCCCCTCGGCCCCCACAGCTCCGGTCAGTTCCCTTGGGCAGCCCTGATCACTGGGTCTAGGGGCAGGGGGTGTCCTCAGACAGACCACCCCAGGTTGGGCATGGTGGCTCACACCTATAGTCCCAGCAGTTTGGGCAGCCAGGGTAGGAGTGTGAGACCTGCCTGGGCAACACAGCAAGACCCCACGTCTTAACGAAAAGAGCTCTCCTTCCCGCTCCTCTCCCCTGCAGGCCTGTGCTGTGGGAGCGCCCTCTTCCGCCACGAGGTCGGCTATGTCCTGGGACAGCTGCAGCACGAGGCGGCGGTGCCCCAACTGGCAGCCGCCCTGGCCCGCCACGCTGAGAACCCCATGGTGCGGCACGAGTGCGCGGAGGCCCTGGGCGCCATTGCCCGGCCTTCCTGCCTGGCCACACTGCAGGCCCACACGGGCGACCCTGAGCGCGTGGTGCGTGAGAGCTGCGAGGTGGCTCTGGACATGTACAAGCACGAGAGCGGGCTGGCCTTCCAGTACGCCGACGGCCTGGAGCAGCTGCGTGCGGCCCCCTCCTAGGCCCCTCCCCCCACCCTGGAGGGCCGCTCCTCCCCGGAGGGCTTGGAGGGCTTTGATGTCTAAACTGGGTGTGTGTGAATCGGGTGTCATCACGTGTCTTGCCGGGCGCATGGCTGCTGTCCCCTCCCTCCATCTGGGACCAAGGGGCTGCCTTTGCACTGTGACTCCCTGAATCCCCTGGCAGCTCCCGGGGGCCTAGTGCAGGGCTGTAGCGTGGAAGTTTCCAGGCTCAGAGGTGGGACTGTGGGAGGCTGGGATGCTGGGCTTGGGACAGGGTGTCTTAGGAGGGAGGATTTTGAGGGAAGGCACGGGCAAAGCTGAGGCTCTTGGAAGAGGCTGGTGTTAGTTACGGTGGCTCCAGCTTCACTAGGAATGGGGCACAGGGTCTGGGGGTCTCTGATCCCCCCATGCCTGGGCAGAGATGGGGTGCTGGTCCTTGAGTGGGTCAGGCAGGGCACAGGGGCCAGGGAGGGACAACGACACCCCAGAGTGCTGCCCAGATGGAGTATTAAATTATTTTTGCCAAGCAGTGACTCCTCCGTGTGTATTGTGTGAGGGGAGTGTGGGAGGGACAGAGGGGTGGGCGCTCTCAGGGAACACTGCCCGAGAGTGTGTGGTGTCAGGGGGGTGGTGGGGGGTTGTATCTGTAGCCACTGCTCTACGATCTGTCCTGCCGCTGACACTGAGCCAGGAAACTGCGCATGAAACGGGAGCAGGCCCGCCACCGTCAGCCACAGGCAGTTACCTGGTCACATCTGCCCTGTCAACTCTCTCCAAGGGGGCTCTGGGGAACCCGCCCTCCAGCCCGGCCCCCTTCTCAGACCATCTTCCCCCTGCTCCTGCTGTGGGTGCTGAGGAAGGGGTTCTGTGGTGCAGCCGAGAGCCCAGCCGCGGCTTCCCCTGCTGGCTCCCCCAGCTCCTCTGTGTGCGGCGGGGACAGCCCACTTACCTCTCCAGAAAGTGGGCACAGCGATAGAACCACAGGTGCACAGCTGCTGTTCTGCAGCCAGAGAGACCAAAACCAGAAGGCAGGAGGCAAAGCGGTGGGAAACGATCGTCCACTGAGTGCCGTTTCTCCGCTGCCGCTTCTGACCGTCCGCTGAGCGCTGTATTTCTCCGCTAGGCGCTGGGTCCTGCCCCAGGCGTCAGATTCGGCTGTTGCGGGGTGGGGGTTGGCGTGTGCAGGGGGCATCCAGTCAGGTAGTCGGGAGGAGGCCAAGAATGCTGGAAGACAGCCTACAGCACTCGGTCCCTACAACAGAGAACGATCCAGCCCCAAATGAGTGTAGAGGTTGAGAAATGTGCCTGAAAGTCATGTTTGATTATAGATTTGATTTGATTTTTTTTTTTTTTAGACGAAGTTTCGCTCTTGTCGCCCAGGCTGGAGTGCAGTGGCGCGATCTCTGCTCACTGCAACCTCCACCTCCTGGTTTCAAGTGATTCTTGTGCCTCCGCCTCACAAGTAGCTGGGATTACAGGCATGCACCATCATGCCTGGATAATTTTTATTTTTTATATTTTTAGTAGAGACGGGGTTTCACCATCTTGGTCAGGCTGGTCTTCGACTCCTGACCTCAGGTGATCCACCCGCCTCCACCTTTCAAAGTGCTGGCATTACAGGTGTGAGCCACCGCGCCCAGCCTTTTTTTCTTTTCCTTGAGACTGAGAGTCTTGGTCTGTCCCTAGGCTGGAGTGCAGTGATGCGATCTCAGCTCACTGCAACCTCTGCCTCTCAGGTTCAAGGGATTCTCCTGCCTCAGCCTCTTGAGTAGCTGGAATTACAGGCACATGTCACTACGCCCAGCTAATTTTTGTGTTCTTAGTAGAGATGGCGTTTCACCATGTTGGCCAGGCTGGTCTCCAACACTCGACCTCATGATCTGCCCACCTTGGCCTCCCAAAGTGCTGGGATTACAGGCGCGGGCCAGTGCGCCTGGCCTGCCTTTTTTTTTAAGTGGAGAGGCTCTTGCTTTGGCACCCAGGCAGGAGTGCAGTGGCCGATCAATGCAGCCTTGACCTCCTGGGCTCAGGCGATCCTCCGTCTTGGCCTCCCAAGTAGTTGGGACTTCAGGTTTTCCCCACAATGCCCGACTAATTTTTGTATTTTCTGTAGAGATGGGGTCTCAATATGTTTTTTTTTGTTGTTGTTATGTTTTGAGAGAGAGTCTCACTCTCTCACCCACAGTGGAGTGCAGGGCTGCCATCTCAGCTCACTGCAACCCCCGCTTCCCAGGTTTAAGTGATTCTTGTGCCTTACCCTCCCGAATAGCTGGGATTACAAGTGCGTGCCACCATGCCTGGCTAATTTATATATTTTTAGTAGAGATGTGGTTTCGCCATGTTGGCCAGGCTGGTCTTGAACTCCTGGCCTCAAGTGATCTGCTCTCCTCAGTCTCCCAAAGTGCTGGGATTACAGACATGAGCCACTGCGCCCGGCCAACTTAGGTTTTAGAGACCGAGTGTTGCTCTGTTGCCCAGCGTGAAGAGCAGTGGCTTGATCTAAGCTCACTGCAACTTCTGCCTCCCAGGCTCAAGTGATCCTCCCACCTCAGCCTCCTGAGCATCCAGCATCCATTCTACTATGGGTCTGTGTGGTTCTCTCTCTTGCCATCTATTCCCTCTGTCACTTTCTTGTTGACCTCCAACCTCCCTCAACCTCACTCGGCTGATGACCTTGCTTTCGGCCTCAGTGAGAAAATCAAAAAGACCTTGTGCACGTCCCCACCAACAGCTGTGCCTGCCCACCTGCACCTGGGCTGTGCATGCTGCTTCCCCTTCCGCCCGCTCCTGCTGGCTGATGAACTGTTGGTTCCGCTAGCCGAGACCTACCTAAGATCCTTATGGCTGTGCAACAAGTTACTCCAGACTCAGCAGCTTCAAACAGCTGTACATGGGTCGAATCGTGCCCTCCCCAAAAGACCTGTCCGGGTGGTAACCCCCGGTACCCACGAATGTGACCTTATTTGGAAAGAGAGTCTTTCCAGGTGTTCTTAACGATCTCAAGATGAGATCATCCCAGATTTAGGGTAGACCCTAAATCCAATAACCAGAGTCCTTTTAAGACACAGAAAACTAGACCTAAGCGCAGTGGCACACGGCTATAGTCCCAGCTACTCTACACGCCAAGGCAGGATTGCTTATGTCCAGGAGTACTGGACCAGCGTGGGCATCATAGAAACACCTCGTCTTTTTTTTTTTTTTTTTTTGAGATGACATCTTGCTCTGTCACCCAGGCTGGAGTGCAGTGGTGCGATCTTGGCTCACTGCAACCTTGGCTTCCTGGGTTCCAGCGAATTCTCCTGCCTCCGCCTCCTGAGTAGCTGGGGCTACAAGCGCACACCACCACACCTGGCTAATTTTTAAAAAATTTTTTAGTAGAGACGGGGTTTCACTGTGTTAGCCAGGCTGGTCTCGAACTCTTGACCTTGTGATCCGCCCGCCTCAGCCTCCCAAAGTGGTAGGATTGCAGGCATGAGCCATGACGCCTGGCTGACCCCATCTCTTAAAAAACAAATAAATAAATAAGTGGCTAGGCGCGGTGGCTCACCCCTGTAATCTCAGCGCTTTGGGAGGACGAGGTGGGCAGATCATGAAGTCAGTAGTTTAAGACCAGCCTGGCCAACACAGTGAAATCCCATCTCTACTAAAAAAAATACATAAAAATAAAATTACAAAAATTAGCCAGGTGTGGTGGCAGGCACCTGTAATCCCAGCTACTCAGGAGGCTAAGGCAGGAAAATTGCTTGAACCTGGGAGGCGGAGGTTGCAGTGAGCTAAGATTGCACCACTGCACTCCATCCTGGCGGACAGAGCTAGACTCCATGTCAAAAAAAAAAAAAAAAAAAAAAGGATAAGAAAACCCCCAGAGACAGAGGAAAGAAGACAGATACCTTTCCTGTGGGTCGGAAGTCTGGCAGCAGGGTATCTGGATGTTTCTGGCTTTGAGTGTCTCATGAGGTTGCAGTCAAGCTGTCGCCAGGGCTGCCTCATCTGAAGGCTCATTTGGGGCTGAAGGAGCCACTTCCAAGTTAACCCCTTTCCATGGGACACTGGCTGCCTGAGCCACCTCTTTGGTTTATCAGCTCCTGGTCCTTCTCGTCAACTCACAGGCATCACTTCAGCCATTCACCCTTTTCTCTCCAGCCTCATTGATTTCCTCTCTTTATCCATCATATCAGCTGTAATTTTTAAAAAACAAGGAATGGCTGGGCGCGGTGGCTCAGGCCTGTAATCTCAGCACTTTGGGAGGCTGAGGCGGGTGGATCACGAGTTCAAGAAATCGAGACTATCCTGGCTAACGTGGTGAAACCCTGTCTCTACTAAAAATACGAAAATTAGCTGGGTGTGGTGGCGCGCGCCCGTAGTCCCAGCTACTTGGGAGGTTGAGGCAGGAGAATCGCTTGAACCAGGGAAGCGGAGGTTGCAGTGAGCCGGGATCGCCTCTGCACTCCAGCCTGGGCCACAGAGCGAGACTCCGTCTCAAAAAAAAAAAAAAAAAAAGAAAAAAAAAAAGAAAAAGAAAGAAAGAAAGGAAAAAGCCCGGCACAGTGGCTAACGTCTGTAATCCTGGCATTTTGGGAGGCTGAGGCGGGTGGATCACCTGAGGTCAAGAGTTGGAGACCAGCCTGGCCAACATGGTGAAATCCTGTCTCTACTCCAATTACAGACATTGGCTGGGCGTGGTGGCGCACGCTCGTAGTCCCAGCTACCGGGGAGGCTGAGGCGCAAGAATCGCTTGAACCCAGGAAGTGGAGGTTGTAGTGAGCCAAGATCACGCCACTGCACTCCAGCCTGGGCAACAGAAGGAGACTGAGTTTTAAAACAATAACACCACCACTCCGGAAAGTAATCCCAGCTACTCGGGAGGCTGAGGCAGGAGGGCTTGAACCCTGGAGGCGGAGGTTGCAGTGAGCCGAGACCGCGCCACTGCACTGCAGCCTGCGAGACAGACACTGATTCTGCCTCAAAAACAAACAGGACAGGCGTCGCGCGTCGCGGGTGCGTGACGTCACCCCGGGGTGTGCGCAGCGCGAGCGGGACCGGAAGCGGAAGCGGCGCTGTTCGCCGCCCCTCCCACCGGCCCGATATGCTTCAGCGGTTCCAGCGGGGACCCCGAGGCGGCGCCAGTGTCGGCTTGCGGCACGCTGCCCGCCAGCATCGCCACGGAGAACAAGGCCAGCCCCGCGGGGACACCAGGGCGGCCTGAGGCTGGAGCAGCTGCTGGGGGCACGAGACCATTGGCGGAGCGGGCCGGGGCGCCCCTGGAGGGGGCCATGTTTAACAAGGTTTCCGTACTGCCCAGCGCGGCCCACGGAGACGGGAAGCCCTTGGTGTCCAGCGCGCCTCTGGTGGACTTCTTGATGCAGCTGGAGGACTACACGCTTACGATCCCAGATGCAGTGGCTGGTTACCACCTGAGTTGTGCCGGCTTTGACGCCTCAGACCGACGCGGAGTTCAGCTCATATCCCTAACTGCCCAGAAATTCTTCTCAGATATTGCCAGCGATGCCCTACAGCACTGCAAAATAAAGGGCACAGGCTCCGGCAGCTCCCGGAGCAAGAGCAGGGACCGCAAGTGCACTCTAACCGTGGAGGACCTGAGCCCCCCCGACCTCAATGTGCTTGTCTGTCCCCATGTCCCCACACCAGCCTGTTTTCATAATAAACTATTGTGACAAAAAACAAAACTCATATAATACAAGGGCACCCCCTTCTCTCTTTTTTTTTTTTTTGCTTTTAAAGATGGGGTTTCACCATGATGGCCAGGCTGGTCTTGAACTCCTGACATAAGGTGATCCACCCACCTCGGCCTCCTAAGGTGCTAGGATTACAGGCGTGAGCCACCGCGCACAGCCGGCACCCCCTTCTTTATAGAGACAAGATCTGGCTCTGTCACTCAGGCTGGAGTACAGTGGCACAATCTTAGCTCACTGCAGCCTCCAACTAATGGGTTTAAGCAATCTTCCTGCCTCAGCCTCCTGAGCCCCTGAGACTATAGGCATGAGCCACTGTGACTGGCGAGGCTCATAGTTTTTTATTTTTGAGAGGGACACTCTGTCACCCAGGCTGGGGTGCAGGGCCGTGATAAGGCTTACGGTTTTTGCTTTTTTTTTGCCGCTATTGTTGATACAGTCTTACTCTGTCGTCCAGGCTGGAATGCAGTGGCTCGATCTCCGCTCACTGCAACCACTGCCGCCCAGGTTCAAGCGATTCTCCTGCCTCAGCCTCACGAGTAGCTAGGATTACAGGCACCCGCCACAGTGCCTGGCTAATTTTTGTAGTTTTAGTAGAGACGGGGTTTCACCATCTTGGCCAGGCTGGTCTCGAACTCCTAATCTCGTGATCCATCTGCCCTGGCCTCCCAAAGTGTTGCGATTACAGGCATGAGCCACCCAGCCCGGCCAAGTCTCACACTTTTACACATCATTGCATTTCCTCCTCCCAACACCCCAGGAAATTTTACCAACCCTGTTGTAGAGAGACGTTCAGAGAACCCCGGACAGCAGAGGTTGTGCTGTGACGGGCAGAGCTGGGATTTGAAGCCCCTCTCCCTCACCACCACCTGATACTGCCTTGTCCTGGCTCCCCGGGCCCTGGCTGCTTGGACACCTCTGCGGTGTCCCTAACTCAGCAAATGGGAACAACGCCGTCCCAGGCAGTCTAAAAACACAGGTTTGGTCAATGAAAAATCTATCCCGTCAGGCATGGCGGCTCACGCCCGTAATCCCAGCACCGTGGGAGGCCGAGGCGGGCAGATCACCTGAGGTCGGAAGTTCGAGACCAGCCTGACCAACATGGAGAAACCCTTTCTCTACTAAAAAATACAAAATTAGCCGGGTGTGGTGGTGCATGCCTGTAATCCCAGCTTCTCGGTAGGCTGAGGCAGGAGAATTGCTTGAACCTGGGAGGTAGAGGTTGTGATGAGCCGAGATTGTGCCATTGCACTCCAGCCTGGGCAATAAGAGTGAAACTCCATCTCAAAAAGAAAAAAAAGGAAAAATCTATCCCAAGGCCAGGTGCAGTAGCACACACCCCTGTAATCCAGCACTCTGGGAGGCCGAGGCGGGTGGATCATGAGGTCAGGAGACCAGCCTGACCAACATGATGAAACCCGTCTCTAAAAGTACCGGGCGTGGTGGTGTGTTCCTGTAATCCAGCTACTCAGGAGGCTGAGGCAGGAGAATCGCTTGAACTGGGAAGGCGAAGTTTGCAGTGAGCCCAGATTGTGCCACTGCACACCAGCCTGGGTGACAGAGTGAGACTCCACCTCGAAAAGAAAAGAAAAGAAAAATCTATCCCAAGGCCAGGTGTGGTGGCACACATGCCTGTAATCCCAGCACTTCGTGAGGCTGAGGCAGGAGGATCGCTGGAGCCCAGGACTTAAAGAGCAGCCTGGGAAACAGAGTGAGACCCTGTTTCTGTAAAAAATACACTCAGAAAATTAGGTAGGTGTGGTGGCACAGACTTGTAGCCCCAACTACTCGGGAGGCTGAGGCAGGAGGATGGCTTGAGCCTGGGCAGTCGAGGATGCAGTGAGCCAAGATCCCACCACTGCACTCCAGCGTGGGTGACAGAGCAAGACCCTGTCTCAAAAAAAAAAAAAAAAAAAAAAAATGTGGCTGGGTGCGGTGGCTCACGCCTGTAATGCCAGCACTTCAGGAGGCTGATGGGGGCGGATCACCTGGAGTCAGGAAGTCAGGAGGCTGAGGCGGGTGGATCATCTGAGGTCAGGAATTCAAGACCAGCCTGGCCAACATGGTGAAACTCCATCTCTTCTAAAAATACAAAAAAAATTAGCCGGATGCGGTGGCACACGCCTGTAGTCCCAGCTACTCGGGAGGCTGAGGCTGGAGAATCGCTTGAACCTGGGAGGCAGAGATTGCAGTGAACCGAGATTGTGCCACTGCACCCCAGCCTGGGCAACAGAGTGAGACTCCATCTCAAAATAAATAAATAGAAATAGAAATAAAAATCAATCCCAAATCTGCCCACTTTTCTCCCACTGGGACCAGCTCAGTGCCCTCCACCTCGTTCCACAGTCTGTCCCCCCAAAGCAGCCACCAGGGGGCACCTGTGAGTACCTGGGTCAGGACCTGTCCCTCCTCTGCCCACAGCCCTCATGGCTCCCACCTCCCTTAGGGTCTAAGCCCGTCTTCCTCAAGGTCTACATGGCCCTGCAGGACCTCACTGTTCCTCCAACATGCCAGGGCAGTCCTGCCCCAGGGCCTTTGCACAGGCTATGCCCTCTGCTTGGAACTCTCTTTCCCCTGGTTCTTCCGTGGCTGGTTCCCTTCTTCCTCCAGGTCTTTGTTCAAATGTCACCTCCTCAGCGATGCCTTGGCAGCCCTATTTTTTTTTGAGATGGAGTCTTGCTCTGTTGCCAAGTCTAGAGTGCAATTGCATGATCTCGGCTCACTGCAACCTCCGCCTCCTGGGTTCAAGTGATTCTCCTGCCTGCCTCAGCTTCACAAGTAGCTGAGATTACAGTGCCTGTCACCACACCCGGCTAATTTTTGTATTTTTAGTAGAGACGGGGTTTCACCATATTGGCCAGACTGGTCTCGAACTCCTGACCTCAGGTGATCCGCCCGCCTCGGCCTCCCAAAGTGCTGGGATTACAGGTGTGAGCCACTGCGCCCGGCCGGGTCTTTCTTATTCATAGCTGTGTGTTAGCACCTGAGAGAGTGTCCGGCTATAGTCACTGCTTAATACATATTCCATGAACGGATGAAGAGCCAAGCACGGTGGGGAGGACCTGTAATCTTTGCTGCTCCAGAAGCTGGGGCGGGAGGATTGCTTGACCCCGGGAGGTTGAGGGTGCAGTGAGCTATGATCGTACCACTGCACTCTAGCACTCAGGGAGACAGACTCTGTCACCAAAAATAATATTAGCCAGGCACAGTGGCAGGCATCTGTAATCCCAGCTACTCAGGAGGCTGAGGCAAGAGAATCACTTGAACCTGGGAGGTGGAGGTTGCAATGAGCTAAGATCTTGCCATCGCACTCCAACAAGAATGAAAATCCATCTAAAAAAAATTAAAAAAAAATTAAAATAAATAAAATAAAATAATAAAGTCCGGGCACAGTGGCTCATGCATGTAATCCTAGCACTTTGGGAGGCCTAGGCGGGCGGATTATGGGGTCAGGAGTTCGAGACCAGCCTGGCCAACATACTGAAACCCTGTCTCTACTAAAAATACAAATATTAGATGGGTGTGGTGGCACATGCCTGTAGTCCCAGCTACTCAGGAGGCTGAGGCACGAGAATCACTTGAACCTGGGAGGCGGAGGTTGCAGTGAGCTGAGACTGTGCCATTGCGCTCAAGCCTGGACGACAGAGCAAGACTCCGTCTCAAAAAATAATAAAAATACTAATAAGAAGAATAAGAAAAAAGATGAATGAAGAGAGTGAACCGGCCGTGAGGAAATCTGGGCAGGGCATTCCAGGTGGCAGAGTCGTGGCTGGAGCTGAGCAGGTAGGCTGCCGGTGGGCGGAAGTGATGGGCAGTGTGCTTAACCCAGGCAGATGGTGGCCGTGGGGCAGCCGCCCAATCCTCTTAGCTCAAAGCCCCTTAATACTTCCGCTGTGTGGGTCACCTCCGGGCCTCCCCGGTGGCGGGCGGACACCATGCCGGGGCTGGCAGCCGGGGAGGAGGCCGAGGGCTGGAGCCGGTCCCCGCCGCTGTACGAGGAGTATCGGCCGCCGCCCCTGGACGCCATCCGCCTGCCCAGGTATGTGCTGTACCTGCTGCTGGCCACGCTGATCGTGCTGGCTGTCGCCTACGCCATCGTCGGGCACCTCATCAAAGACCTCGCCCACGACCTGGCTGGTGAGCTGCCCCCACCAAAACCCGGCCTGGCAGATGCCGGGCCACCCTGGGTGGGCGGTCGGGGGATCCAAGGCCTTCTCCTAGCTGGGGAGGGGACAGAGAAGGGTGGAGTTGCCTCACCAGCTCCCTTGCTGCAGACTGGGCGTTTGGCCCGAAGCCAGACCAGGAGGATGCCCCCCGGGAGCTGCGCCCCAGCCTGACAGGCGAGGACTTGGAGGGGCTGGACCTGCAGCTGGCCCTGGCCTGGCAGGGCGAGGAGGACGCCGTTGGGGGTGGAGAGGGGGCCCCCTCCGAACCCCCGCCTCACCCGGAGCCCCGCCGTCCCTCCATTGCCTTCAAGGATGCCCCATCCCGAAGCTCCTTCTGGAAGCTGATGTGAACTTGAATCCTGGACCCGGGTTCCGGACGCTTTGGCCATCATGTGGACAGAACATGCCCCTTCTGCCAGCCCCGAGCTGCCTGGTCGCAGCGGATGGCTTTCTCATTCCCAGCCGGCAGGTTCCGGGGATTGGACGCTGACGACTTTCACACTCTTCAGAGACTGCCCCGCTCAGCCTCAGCCAAGCTGTCAGCAAACTGTGAACTAGGAACACCAGGGTGATTTAAAACATTGTAATATTATCGGCCAGCCTTACCTAGTGCTTAGCGCGCACCTGCTGCTCTGTGGGGCAGGCTTTCCCTATGCATCATCTCATTTAATCCTCCAAGATAGGACTGATTGCCCCCATTTAACAGATGGGGAAACTGAGGCACGCAGCGGTGAACTGGCTTCACCGAGGTCTTAGAGCACAGAGAGCTTTTCTCAGAAAAAGCCCAGGCAACTACTGACTTTGGAGGGCAGGATCTCCGAGGTGGGTCCCGCCCTGTCCCCTCTGCTGGGCTCCTCTCCCTCCAAATCTTCTCCAGCCCCACCTTGGCTGCTGGGTCTGCTTGTCTCTGGGGCGTGGTCCTGATTTCCTAACCAGATCAGGAGCTCCCAGACAGCACTGAGGCCTCCTTCCCTTCCAAGCCTTGCAGAAGATGGGGTACACAGTAGGAGTTTAATAGATGCCTGCCTGGCTGGCTCAAGCAGACCTGTGGCCGTCCTGGGGCTGGGATGTGTAAGCTCCGTCCTGCTGAGTGGCCTGTCGGCTCAGCAGTCATCTGCAGACCTCTGGAAGAGAGGAAGTGCCAGGGACGCAGCAGGTGCTCCATAAACACCCGTGCGATGACGCTGGGCCTTCCTGCCACTCGCCTGGGCCGTGGCTGCTCCCGTGTCAGCTGGGGTGGGGTCCCCCTTCGCCCGGGCAGGGCCTGCTATCTAATCAGCCAAGGGACCAAGGTTGAGGACAGGAGAGCCTGGACCCTGAGTCATCAGTCATCAGCCCTTGGGGCACCCCCACGTGAGAGCGGCCAGGTTTGCAGGTGGACCACGGGCATGTGGTTTCTGCATACCTTTCCTGTCCCTGTGTGCTCCCGTGGCTGCTTGTGGGTCCCCAGAAGCCAACAGCCTGGGCGAGGCAGGATAAGCTGGGGGTGAGGTGGACCTGGCTTCAAATCCCAGGTCAGACCTGCTGCGTGACCTTGACTCTCCTGGGCTGTGCACAATGAGACCGGCCACATTTCACGGGGTGTTAAGGAAGTGCAATGTATGAGACTGCTGAGCACAGAGCCTCGTGGGTACTCTGTGAGCAAAAAAGTTGACTCTCAAATTTCTTTTGTTTTTAGAGACAGGGTCTTGCTGTGTTGCCCAGGCTGGAGTGCAGTGGTGCGATTGTAGCTCGCTGCAGTCTCACACTCCTGGGCTCAAGTGATCCTCTCACCGTGGCTGGGACTACAGGTGCAGGCCATCATGCCCAGCTAAGTTATTTATTTATTTATATGTTTTTATGTTTTTGAGATGGAGTCTCGCTCTGCTGCCCAGGCTGGAGTGTAGTGGTGAGATCTCGGCTCATTGCAGCCCCTGCCTCCCGGGTTCAAACAATTCCGTGTCTCAGCCTCCCGTGTAGCTGGGACTACAGATGCATGCCACCACACCTGGCTAATTTTTGTATTTTTAGTAGAGACAGGATTTCACCATCTTCACCAGGCTGGTCTTGAACTCCTGACATTGTGATCTGCCCGCCTTGGCCTCCCAAAGTGCTGGGATTACAGGTGTGAGCCACCTCGCCTGGCCTATTTTATTTTTTTGAGACCGAGCCTTGCTTTGTCACCCAGGATGGAGTGCAGTGGTGTGATCTTGGCTCCCTGCAACCTCTGCCTCGGTTCAAGCAATTCTCCTGCCTCAGCCTCCCAGTTTTTTATTTTTTATTTTATAGATGGAGGGAGACTGGTCTAGAACTCCTGGCCTCAAGCGATTCTCCCGCCTTGGCCTCTCAGAGGGCTGGGATGACAGGAGTGCACCGCACTGGGCCTTGGTGACTCTTTTTATTTCTATTTTTAAAATTTCTTTTGAGACAGGGTGTCCTTCTGTCACCCAGGCTGGAGTGCAGCGGTGTGGCCATAGCTGGCTGCAGCCTCAAACTCCCGGGCTCAAGTGATCCTCCCACCTCAGCATCCCCTAGTAGTTGGGACTCCAGGCGCTCGCCAAGTCTGGCTAATTTTTGTATTTTTGTAGCGATAGGGCTTCACTAATTTCTCCCAGCTGGTCTCAAACTCCTGGGTTCAAGGATCCTCCTGCTTTGGCCTCTCAATGTGCTGGGATTACAGGCATGAGGCACCACACCTGGCCCACCCTTCTTTTTTTTTTGAGACAGAGTTTTGCTCTGCCACCCAGGGCTGGAGTGCAGCTGCCCGAGTAACTGGGATTACAGGCACGTGCCACCATGCACAGTAAATTTTTTGTATTTTTAGTAGAAACGGGGCTTCACCATGTTGGCCAGGATGGTCTCCATCTCTTGACCTCGTGATCTGCCCGCCTTGGCCTCCCAAAGTGTTGGGATTACAGGCGTGAGCCATCGCGCCCAGCCACCCTTCTTAACATATTCCAGTTGTATTTGTGAGTTTCCCCTGTGCACATAGTGGCAGGGGGCTTGGGTCGCGCTGGGATGTGGGAGCCATCTCAGCTCAGCCCCTGCAGCAGGGATCGCGAGGGGGTGGCCCTGAGGCTGACGGTCCCCAGGGCAGGGTGCAGGGAGGAGGCACTCCGCCAGTTAATTGTTACACAGGTCCAGAGTCTGGCCTCCCGGAGGGGGAGCGATGGGGCAGAAGCTGGCAGGGGAGGGCAGGACGCCCAACCAGGTGGTGCCAGGGGCGGGCCCCGCTCCCGGGTCTCTGGCATCCCCCGCCCCGGACCGCCCGCGCCTTATCTCGGGGTGGCAGGGCCTCGCCCACACCAAACCTGTGGAGGCCGACCCGGGACGCCGCTGGCTGGCTGATGGCTCGCTCGACCGTCATGGAGATCCTGGGGTCCCTTCTGGTTCTGGAGTTTCTGCTCCTCTCCCCGGCAGAGGCCCAGCAGAGTAGGTGCAGCGGGGCGGGAGGGGGCGTCGTGGGGTGGGGGAGTTGGTTAGGGGGTCACCATCTCCCAACTTTCCAGGGCGAGAAAGAGGAGAGGGGGCAGGAGGAAGAGGAAGGGTGGGTTGGAGGCCCTCCTCAGCGCCTTGCAGTCCCGCCCGGCGCCTCTCCATCGCTGTAAGGGCCCGAGCCGCGCCCCTCTCCAGCCCTTCTCTTCTGAGCACACCAGGCTGAGACCCCCTTGAGCTCGGCCCGCTCTGAGTTCCCGCCTCCTCACTAGTCCCTCCCCATCTGAGCCCCCTCTTCCTTTGTAAACCCCGCCTCCTCACTCCTCCTCCTCCTATATAAATCCCTCCCCAAGTCCCTCCTCTGCTGTAAGCCCCACCCCTCTGACCTCCTCCTCCTTTACAATCCCCCTCCGTTATAAGTCCCTCCCCCGAGACCCTCCCTTCTTTAAGCCCCTCCCCTCTGAGCGCCTCCTTTTTTATAAGCCCCTCCCCTGAGTCACCGCCTCCTTTATAAGCCCCTCCCCCCTGAGACCCTCTCCCTTTATAAGACCCTCCCCTGATCCTCTACCTCCTTTATAAGCCCCTCCCCCTTGAGCTTCTCCTTTTATTTTATTTTATTATTATTTTTTTGAGACAGAGTTTTGCTCTTTCCCCGGGCGCCAGGCTGGAGTGCAGTGGCGCAATCTCGGCTCACTGCAACCTTTGCCTCCGGGCTTCAAGCAATTCTCCTGCCTCAGCCTCCCGAGTAGCTGGGACTACAGGCACGCACCACCACGCCCATCTAATTTTTGTATTTCTAGTAGAGACGGGGTTTCACCATGTTGGCCAGGATGGTCTCGATCTCTTGACCTCGTGATCCACCCACCTCGGCCTCTCAAAGTGCTGGGATGACAGGCGTGAGCCACCAAGACCGGCCAGCTCCTTCTTTTCATAATCCCCTCTCCCTAAGCCTCCGCCTCCTTTATAAGCCTCTCCTCTCTGAGACCCTCCCCTTAGCATCACTTCTCCTCTTAGCTCCTCTTTCTTTGTTTTGTTTTTTTTTTTCTTTGAGACAGCGTTTCGCTCTTGTTACCCAGGCTGGAGTGCAATGGCGCGATCTCGGCTCACCGCAACCTCCGCCTCCTGGGTTCAAGCAATTCTCCTGCCTCAGCCTCCCGAGTAGCTGGGACTACAGGCACGCGCCACCATGCCCAGCTAATTTTTGTATTTTTTAGTAGAGACGGGGTTTCACCACGTTGACCAGGATGGTCTCGATCTCTTGACCTCGTGATCCACCCGCCTCGGCCTCCCAAAGTGCTGGGATTATAGGCGTGAGCCACGGCGCCCGGCCGCCCATGAGCCCTTGAGTTGTAAACCCCACCCCGGAGACTCTTGTTCACAAGCCCCTCCCCATCCGAGGGCCCCGCCTCCTTCATAAGCCCCTCCTTCTCTGAGCTCCTCCTCCTTTATAAACCCCGCCCCTGAGCCCCTCCTTTGTCATAAGCGCTTCCCACTCAGCCTCCTCCTGCATTTAAGCCCCGCCCCTTCTGAGCCCCTTCTAATTTGCAAACTCCGCCCCCTCAGAACCCACCTTCATTCATAAGCCCCTCCCCTCTCTGGGTCCTCAGCCTCCCTCCCACTCGGGTAAGGTACCCTCTCCCCTCTCTAAACCCCCCACCCCGCTACGGCATCCCGATCTCTGAAGCTCCATTCCTTTCCAAGATCTCCTCTGTCTGAGCACCCCAGTGCCCTTCTCTCTCTCCTTCCTAGGGTGGTGGGGGAATGGGGGGCCTCTGCCCTGTCCTTGCTCTGAGTCGAACCTCCCTGACCTCCTGCAGCCACGGAGCGTCGCCTGAAGCCGTGGCTCGTGGGCCTGGCCGCGGTGGTCGGCTTCCTGTTCATCGTCTATGTGGTCTTGCTGGCCAACCGTGTCTGGTGCTCCAAAGCCAGGTGGGCGCCAGCCCCCACCCCGCTGCCCCCACAGCTCTGCCCAAAGCGCTGCCCCCGTCCCCAGCTTCCTAACCGTCTCTGGTCCCTGCATCACCAGCTTCGATGTCCAAAGGTCTCCCATTTCCCTGCTGCTCCTCGGAACCCCTAGTCTCAGAGCCCAGACCCCGGGCCTGCACCTGCCCCTCTCCCCCAGACAACCGGCCCGGCAGCCCACCCTTCTTGCATTCTGGGGTTCATGAGCCCCGGCTGGGAGGTTACGACAGAGGCTGAGGCTGTCACACCACCTCCTTCCCTCTACACCCCCCACCCCGCCACTCCCTCCCGCCCCTCCCACCCTTTTCTTTATCTCTGCAGGGCTGAGGATGAGGAAGAGGCCACGTTCAGAATGGAGTCCAACGTATACCAGGACCTGAGGTAGTATGCGTGAGGGTATTGGGGGTCTGTGTGAGCCCCTCCTCCGGGCGGGGGAACAGGTGTGCAGAGATGACCTGACTCTCCTGACTCCCTCAAACACCTTCCTGCCCCGGGGCCTCCACTGGTCCTGTACCTTCTGGTGGCTCCTCTCCTCCTCCCCCTGTCCCCGCTCAGGGGTTTCTGGCCTGGCCACCAGCCTTCCCGACACTGTCCCCTGGCCCTATGTCTGATTCATGATTCTCACCAGCGGAACCGCTTCCAGATATTACGTGGGCCCTCCAGTCGCGTAGGCAACTTCGCTTTCGTCCTGCCTGTGTCCTCATACCCAGCACGGGGCCTGGAACACAGGAGGTGCCTAACAAACGCCTGTTGAAGAAGAGTGTGGTGTAGGATTGTGTAGGCGTCTGTACAACGCCCAGGTGTGGGCGACCCACCTGGACTCAGCGTCTCCTATGACTTGCGACTACCTCCTAACACAAGGGTTCCAACAGAGGGCTAGGGATGCAGACGTCCATCACTCGTCCACCCACCCACCATCTGTCCACCCGCCACCCCCACTCATCCACCCATTTACCCACCTCCATCACTCACCATCCATCGCCCATCACCCACTTATCCATCCACTCACCCATCCACCCATTCACGCATCCATCCATCACTCACCATCCATCCACCTGCCACCCACTCATCCATCCACTCACCCATTCACCCATTCATCCATCCATCCATCACTCACCATTCATCACCCACCGTCCATCCACCTGCCACCCCCACTCATCCACCCACTCACCCATCCACCCATTCATCCATTCACCCATCCATCCATCCCTCACCATCCATCACCCACCATCCATCCACCCATCACCCACTCATCCATCCACTCACTCATTCACCCACCCATGCATTTACCAACCCATCCACCCACTCACCTATCCATCCATCACTCATACACCCATCACTCACCCACCATCCATCACCCATCCACTCACCCACTCATCTGCTCACACACCCATCCATCTACCCACCCATCTATCCATCACCCATCCATTCGCCATCCATCCACCCACTCATCTATCCATCATCCATCCCACCCACCCATCCACCCATCCTTCCACCATCCATCCATCACCCATCTATTCGCTCACTCATCCACCTACACACCCATCCATCCACTGACCCATTTATCCCTCCATTCATCCATCCATCCATCCACCCACCCACCCACCCATCCATCAAGGGCTGGGGGCTCTGTCTTGTGCAAAGGCTTGCGGACAGGAGTAGGAGTGTGGGAGCTGGGAGGTGACCAGCTTGGCTGGGAGATTCTCAGCCGAGTTCAAGATGTGCCTGAGGGAGAGGACCTGAGTGGTGGCTTTGTCTAAGACCTGGCTCAGCCCCAGTAAAATGTGATTCCTACTCCTAGGATGTGTACGGAGGATCTGGCTCCCACCTGCGTGCCTGTACCTGTGACTTCCTTTCTGCCTTGTTCATTCCTCCATCCATCCACCCAACTGTCCGCCTATACATCCATCTATTGGTCCGCCTGTGCAGCCCTCCCCTCCAACCACCCATCCATCAGTCCACCTAGCCCATTGATCCATCCACCCATCGACACACCCACCCACCTGTGCATCCATCCGACTGTGCAGTCTTCACTCTCCAACTGTCCATCCATCAGTCTACCTGCCCCTTAGCCCCTTGGTCCATCCACCCACCCACAGTCTCATTTATCCTCCATCTACCTATCCATGGATAGGTCGTTCTCTTCTTCCTCCAGTTCATCCACTCATCTACCTATTAATCTGTCCCTCCCTCTATGCAACCATCGGTTCCGCTAACTCCTTATCTACTCATCCATCCATCCACCCACCTATACATTAGTTCATTGATCTACACATCCATCTATACTCCCATTCTCATCCTCCATCCGCCCGTCCACTGATCCATCATTCTCTCCTTCCTGCAATGTATCCATTTATCTTCCAGTTCATTTATTCAACCTCCATGCAGCCATCCATTCACATAACTACTCTCTATTCATCCATCCACCCACCCACCCATCCATCCATTCATCCACCCACCCACACACCCACTCATTCATTCATACACCCACTCAGTCACCCATCCATTCACCCACCGATACATTAATTCAGCCACCCACCCACCCATCCACCCACCTACCATCCGTCATTCATCCACCCACCCACACACCCACTCATTCATTCATACACCCACTCAGTCACCCATCCATTCACCCACCGATACATTAATTCATCCACCCACCCACCCATCCACCCACCTACCATCCGTCATTCATCCACCCACCCACACACCCACTCATTCATTCATACACCCACTCAGTCACCCATCCATTCACCCAGCGATACATTAATTCATCCACCCACCCACCCATCCACCCACCCATCCATCCACCCACCTACCATCCGTCATTCATCCACCCACCCACACACCCACTCATTCATTCTTACACCCACTCAGTCACCCATCCATTCACCCACAGATACATTAATTCATCCACCCACACACCCATCCACCTACCATCCGTCATTCATCCACCCATCCACCCACCCACTCATTCATTCATCTACTCATCCATCCATCCATCCATCCTTCCAACCACTTACCCATTCATCCATCCACCCATTCGTCTATACACCCATCCTTCCCATCCACACATCCATAATCCAGCCATTCACCCACTGTCCACCCACCCATCCACTCATCTACCCTTCTATCCCCCAACTTCTTTACCCACCTACCCATGTATCCATCCATCCATGGAGCAATTTAGTCTTTTTTTTTGAGATGGAGTCTCGCTCTGTCACCCAGGCTGGAGTGCAGTGGCGTGATCTCAGCTCACTGCAACCTCTGCCTCCCGGGTTCTTGCAATTCTCCTGCCTCAGCCTCCTGAGTAGCTGGGACTACAGGTGCCCACCACCACTCCTGGCTAATTTTTTTTTGTATTTTAGTAGAGACGGGGTTTCACTGTGTTGCCCAGGCTAGTCTCAAACTCCTGAGCTCAGGCAATCCGCCTGCCTCGGCTTCCCAAAGTGCCGGGATTACAGGCGTGAGCCACCGTGCCCAGCCCGCAATTGAGTCTTCGTTGCAGATGACGATATGCAGCATGAGCCTCCGTATCATCCGCCCAGCCACGGCCCCCAGCCTGAAAAGCAGCCTCCTTCCCCAGGGGTAAACTGAGTCCCAAGAGGCAACAGGGGCCCTTTGCCTTCTTTCCATCCATCTAACCCTCCATGGAGCAACTGAGTCTTAGTTGCTGTCTTTGTGAAATGGAAATTGTGAGGCTGCGTAGTCTGGGTTATTTTGAAGATTCACTGAGATACCGCTTGTAAAACACTCATCACATGGGCTGGCTCAGGTGAATGGTCATTAAATAGGAACGACTCTGTTTCTTATTATGGTTTGGGGCCTTTGTGTCCCTACAGTGAAGACAAGAGGGAGAAGAAAGATGCCAAGGAGAAAGAAGAGAAGAGGAAGGAGAAGAAGGCGGCCAAGGAAGGAGAGAGCAACCTGGGACTGGAGCTGGAGGAAAAAGAGCCCCAAGACCACGAGAGAGCAAAGAACACAGCCATGTAAAGATTCCTGGCTGCTTCTTCCAGGCAGTCCCCCAGAGATGCCTCTTCTGCCCCCTGCAAGCAACGCCCTGGCGTTGAAGCCAGTGAAAGGACTCCATCTGGGATTCAGAATACAGTGTTCTCAAGTGAAGGAGGCTTGCATCCCACCCCACCGCCCTCCATGGGGGCTCTCTGGGCATCATACGGTTTTCATGCACCCCTCTTCCTGAGCTTGGTCCCTGCCTGGTGATTCTTCCGATGCTTGGAGAACATCCCTGGTTGAGGACACACCTGCAATCCTCCACAATCTCATGGCTCCACCCGCTTCTACCCCCTGCCTGATTTCTGTCTGCTGGCCAGAACTTCCCCTCTCCCATGCAGCCACTGTCAGCCAAGGGCTGCCTCCTGATGGCCTGGATTAAAGAATTCCTAAGAGCCCTTTGGAAGGGCTCCTGTCATCTCTTGGGACTCAGTTTACCTCTGGGGAAGGAGGCTGCTTTTGGGGCTGGGGGCGATGGCTGTGCGGATGATATGGGTGCTCAGGCTGTGCAGGTGCCCAGATGCCCTGGACAGATTAAACACCCCCCCGCCAATCTGGCTTCTGCTGTCCTGGGCCCTGGACTTTGTGCCCTGAGCGCCGTCTCCAGGGAAATCTTTGCTCCTTCCCCCCACCCCCAATCGTGTTCTTGGGGCACGTGGCTTTGTTCCTGGGAACTGGATCCTGGAGGGTGGGGGTGTCTCAGGGCTCTGCAAGATCTTGGAAAGGGACGAGCACTTCCTTTCCCAGTTTCTGTTCTCCGTCTTCCACTCACCTTCTCCAGGCCCTGGACCTTGCCCTCAACAATGACCATTTCTCTTGCTTTTGAGACGGAGTCTCCCTCTGTTACCCAGGCTGGAGTGCAGTGGCATGATCTTGACTCACTGAAGCCTCCCCCTCCCGGGTTCAAGCGATTCTCACGCCTCGACCTCCCATGTAGCTGGGACTCCAGGTGTGAGTCACCACGACCAGCCCACAATGACCATTTCTTGATGGGGACTTTTTTTTTCTTAAGGCAAAGTCTTATCCTATTGCCCAGGCTGTAGGGCAGTGGTGCGATCTCAACTCACTGCAACCCCCGTCTCCTGGGTTCAAGTGATTCTCCTGCTTCAGCCTCCCGAGGAGCTGGTATTACAGGCACCCGCCACCACGATTGGCTAATTTTTGCATTTTTAGTAGACATGGGGTTTCACCATGTTGGCTAGGCTGGTCTTGAACTCCTGACCTCAGGTGATTCGCCCGCCTCGGCCTCCCAGAGTGCTGGGATTACAGGCGTGAGCCACCACGCACAGGCCATTTCTTTCTTTCTTTCTTTTTTTTTTTCTGAGACGGAGTTTCACTCTTGTTACCCAGGCCGGAGTGCAATGGCGCGATCTCGGCTCACCGCAACCTCCGCCTCCTGGGTTCAGGCAATTCTCAGCCTCCCGAGTAGCTGGGACTACAGGCACACGCCACCCTGCCCAGCTAATTTTTTGTATTTTTAGTAGAGACGGGGTTTCACCATGTTGACCAGGATGGTCTCGATCTCTTGACCTCGTGATCCACCCGCCTCGGCCTCCCAAAGTGCTGGGGTTACAGGCGTGAGCCACCGCGCCCGGCTAGGCCATTTCTTAATAAGGACCTAGATAAAGGCTGGCATGAGGGCTTCGTTGTGGGGTCCAGGACTGGGGCGGGGGAGCTTCACTGGGAGAACTCTTCTAAGATCATCCGCCAGGGGGCGAAAAACCTTCAATAAGTAACTGGTGTCCCTGCAATCCCAGGGCTTTGGGAGGTGAGGGGAGGACAGCTTCAGGCCAGGAGTTCATAGGGCAGACCGGGCAACATAGCGAGACCCATGTTTACAAAAAAAAATTTATTTTATTTTAAAATCTTTATTATGAATTTTTGAGACCGAGTTTCACTCTGTCACCCAGGCTGTAGTGCAGTGGCATGGTCTCAGCTCACTGCAACCTCCACCTCCTGGGTTCAAGCAATTCTCATGCCTGAGCCTCCTGAGTAGCTGGGACTACGGGCGTGTGCCACCACGCCTGGCTAATTTTTGTGTTTTTAGTAGATAAAGGAGTTTGCCATGTTGCCCAGGCTGGTCTCAAACTCCCAGGCTCAAGCGATCCACCCTCCTTGGCCTCCCAAAGTACTGGGATTAAAGGCGTGAGGCACCATGCCTGGCTAATTTTATTTTTTGGTAGAGCTAGGGTCTTGCTATGTTGCCCAGGCTGGTCTTGAACTCCTGGCCTCAAGCATTCCTCCCATCTAGGACCTTGCAAATTGCTGGGATTACAGGCATGAGTCACTGCACCCGGCTGCGTTTGGAATTTTTTTGCTGGGGCATTTTGGGTTGTCACAAGCCCACCCACCCTTTAGGGTGGGGAGTCAGGGGTGACGAACCCAACAGCCTGCCGTGCTGGGGCGACCCCCAACTCCCAACCAGGAATCGCATCACCCAGGGGCAAGGGTTGGACATGACGGAGGCTTTCCTTGAGATCCAGGGGCAGGCTGAGTCTCCACCCTGGCCGCGGCTGACTCCAGCTGAGACCCCCCTGAACTCGGCTCAACCCCCGCTCTACAGGAAACCTCCTCCGAGAAAGACAGGAGCTGGGAGGGGGGAGGCGCGTGGGGTCCCCGGTCTGCCCACAAGGGGGCGCCAAAACCTCGCTGCTGAGGGCAGCAGGGGCCTCCCAAGTTGGAAGTGGGACGTGGGAAGGGGCCTCGGACCCCCCATCCTCGATGTCCTCAGTGCCTGTCACTGGGGAGTGGCGTGGGGCCACGTACCTGTGTGTTGGCAACGACGCACTGTGCCTGCTGCCTTGTCAATGCACCTTACCTCGCTTTTTTGTGCCTCAGTTTCCCCATTTGCAAAAAAGGATCGTTCCTGCCTTGTGGTCTTGTGGGTAGGATGGAAGGAGCCCATGGGGCAGAGAGACTTTTCCTGGCCCATCCTAGGGGTATCTTGGGGTTTTGGATGGGGGACAGGATGGAGGGCGCCATCTCAGCCCTCTAAGAAATAGCCTCTCACAGTTTTTGTTTTTTGAGCCAGGGTCTTGCTGTGTCACCCAGGCTGGAGAGCAGTGGCTCGATCTTGGCTCACTGCAGCCTCTACCAACCAGGCTCAAGCGATCACCTCCACCTCCCAAGTAGCTGGGATTAGAGAAATGTACTACCATGCCTCGCTTTTTTTTTTTTGGCGATAGGGTCTTGCTCCATTGCCCAGGCTGGAGTGCAGTGGTGCAATTTTGGCTCACTGCAACCTCCACCTCCTGGGTTCAAGCAATTCTCCCACCTCAGCTTCCTGAGTAGCTGGGATCACAGGCGTGCGCCACCGATGCTTGGCTATTTTTTTTTTTTTTTCTGAGATGGAGTTTTGCTCTTATGCCCAGGCTAGAGTGCAGTGGTACAATCTCGGTGCACTGTAACCTCCACCTCCTGGGTTCAAGCAATTCTGCTTCAGCCTCCCGAGTAGCTGGGATTACAGGCGCCTGCCACCAAACCTTGCTAATTTTTGTATTTTTAGTAGAGACAGGGTTTCACCGTGTTGGCCAGGCTGGTCTCGAACTCCTGACCTCAGGCGATCCACCTGCCTCGGCCACCGAAAGTGCTAGGATTACACCTGTGAGCCACTGTGCGTAGCCTAATTTTTGTATTTTTAGTAGACACAGGTTTCACCATGTTGTCCAGGCTGGTCTCAAACTCCCGACCTCAAGTGATCCACCTGCCTCGGCCTCCCAAAATTCTGGGATAGCAGGCATGAGCCACCACACCTGTCCCCTCTCACACCTTTTTGAGTCTCACTCTGTCACCCAGGCTGGAGTGCAGTGGCATGATCCTTGCTCACGGCAACCTCCGTCTCTTGGTCTCAAGAGATTCTTGTGCCTCAGCCCCCCGAGTAGCTGGGATTACAGGCACATGCCACGATGCCCGGCTTACATTTATATTTTTAGTAGAGATGGAGTTTCTCCATCATGGCCAAGTTGGCCAGGCTGGTCCTGCCTTGGCCTCCCAAACTGCTGAGATTACAGGTGTGAGCCGCCGCACCTGGCCACTTCTATTCACTGTTTACTGTTCCTCCTGACCTGGAGGAAGCTGTAGGGTCCAGGAGGGTCGCTGATTTTGAGTGTTTAGTTCACTGCTGGGTCCTAGTGCTTGGTACTCAGGAGATGCTCAGGCAGTCTTTGCTCAATGACTGGGAGTTTGCCAGATGGGAAGAGAAGGCATTTTGTGCATTTATGGAGCACCGGCTGTGTGCCAGGCTTGGATTACTCCAAGGCGGAAGGGACAGGGCTGAATCCCCTGGGCCTGGCTTGGAGCGGGTGCTCCATAGATGCCCCATGGAATTCACTGATAGCTCTGAGACTGCTGGGGGAGGAGGGGACCAGGCTGGAGAAAGCTGGGAAGGCTTCCTGGAGGAAGAGGACACCAGGGTTAAAGGTCTGTTAAAGCAAAGAGCAAAGGACCGGGGTGTGAAAGGGCCCATCTGACAAAGGGGAAGAGATTACAGCCACCAGAGGCATTGCAGGGACAGGTCTGGCTTCAGCAGCTCGTTCAAAGCCACCATCTAAAGTGGGTGCCCTCCCACCACCGGGCACTGTGAACATGGGCGCTGGATCACTCTCCGGGGTGGGGCCATCCTGGGCACTGCAGGGTGCTGAGTGGCGTCCCTGGCCTCCACCCGCTCCATGCCAGGAGCTCCGCCTGTTGTGACAAGCACAGATGTCCCAGACATCACCCAGTGTCCTCTACGGGCAGGATCACCCTTGCGTGAGACTCCCTGCATTCGGGGATTTTTCTTTTTGAGATGGAGTCTCGCTCTGTCGCCCAGGCTGGAGTGCAGTGGCGTGATCTTGGCTCACTGCAACCTCCGCCTCCCGGGTTCAAGCGATCCTCCTGCCTCAGCCTCCCCAGTGGCTGGGATTACAGGCGTGTGCCACCAAACCCGGCTAATTTTCATATTTTTAGTAGAGACGGGGTTTCACCATGTTGGCCAGGATGGTCTCAAACTCCTGACCTCGTGATCCGCCCGCCTCGGCCTCCCAAAGTGCTCGGATTGCAGGCGTGAGCCACCGCGCCCGGCCGGGTTAGGGGATTCCATGGACCACCCCCACAATAGACTGAGTCCCACGATCCTCTGCCCTGCTGAGGTCCCAGGAGGCTGCACACTTTGGAATCCACACCCCGAGTGGAGAGGGAGGGAGGAGGATCCCCGGAGTTGGCGGTCACCCTGGATTACTGTCCGCCCCATCGGGAGCTTATCCTGGTGTCTACTGTGAGCAGGGAACAAATCTGATTGTTTTCTTCCCAAATACTCAAAGCAGGTCTCTCCCTGCCGGGCACCGTGGACATTTTCTGTGGCTGAATCTCAGTCCTGGGCACTGCAGAGTGCTGAGCAGTGTCCCCGGCCTCTACCCACTCCACGCCAGGAGCATCCCCCAGCAGTGGCAACCACAAATGTCCCTAAACATTGTATAATGCCCCCGGGGGGCCTGGCATGGTGGCCCAGGCCTGTAACCCCAACACTTTGGGAGGCCAAGGCAGGCAGATGTCCTGAGGTCAGGAGTTCGAGACCAGCCTGGCCAACATGGTGAAACCCCATCTCTACTAAAAATACAAAAATGAGCCGGGCGTGCTGGCGGGTACATTTAATCCCAGCTATTCAGGAGGCTGAGGCAGGAGAATCACTTGAACCTGGGAGGTGGAGGCTGCTGTGAGCCGAGATCACGCCTCTGCCCTCCAGCCTGGGTGACAGGGCGAGACTGCAACTCAAAATAAAAAATAAAAATAATGATGCCCCCAGGGGGCGTTTGATCTGAAGCTTTCAGAATCCCAGCCTGCCCATCCACGGGGTTCAGGGTCCCCCCGGCTCCCTGCGGACCCCGCCCCTGCAGCCTCTGCCCCTCACTCGTCCAAAGGACACAGAGCAACCCACACAGGACACGGAAAAGAGGATCGGGAACAGCCGGAAAGAGTCGAAGCATAGCTTGTTTAATTTTTATACATTTTTTTTCTTTTTTCCTTTTTTTAATCTTTTATTGAATCTTTTACGGAATCCCCCTTTTTTCTTTTTCTTTTCTTTTTTTTTTTTTGCATAGGGAACAAACAAACAACGTAATGACAGCCAGAGTCACTTTCTGTAAATGGACTCGGGGAGGCGCTCCTGCGAAAACCAAAATGACTGCGTAATATACAAGGTTATGATCGGAGTATGATGTGGGGGGCGGGGCGGGGGGAGGGCCGGTAGGTCCGCCCATGTGTCCCCTTGTCCCCCTCCTGTCCTCGGGGTCGGAGGAGCAGGAGGAGGGGGAGGGCGGGGGACCCAGCCGGAACCTTCTCTGGGTCGGGTTCATGAGCATTTCTGTGGGTGTGTACGTGTGTTATCCGGTGTGCAGTAAGCAGACAGCTAGAAGAAGAGTAAACTATCCTGGTAATATCAGTAAAATACAAAACGGAGACAAGCAAACCAAAATCTCAAAGGGAACAGCAAGGGGAGAGAGAAAAAAGGAAAAAAAAAATACCCAAAGAGGAAAATGTTCTCCTTCCCCTCCTCCCTGCTGCCCCATCCTGTCCCCCTAGAGCCTTTGCTTCTTTCCCTGTGTGAGGGCGCTCGGGGCTGGGTGGGCAGGAAGCTGGGGGCACAGGCTGGGACCCCTGGACTTGAGGGGACTTTGGTTTTGGGGGGACCTGGCTGGGACCCAAGATGAGAGGATGGGGTGTGGATGCAGTTGAGGGGCTGGGGCAGCCACTGTCCCCCTTCTGGAGGGTTCTCTTCCAGCCAGATGTGTGTGGAAGGCTGGTGGGGTGGTGGCTTGGGGATGCACAACTTCCTTCCTCTCTGGAGCCCTTATTCCTGTGGGATCCCCTTCCTCCTTCCTGCCTCAGGCATGAGCAAGGCCTTGGGGAGGGGCTGCCAGGGAAAGGGGAGCAGGAGAATCTCAAAGCCACACCAGTGGACGTGTGAGGCACTGCTTGGGAAAAGTCTGTTTTGGTATCACTGGCGACAGGTCCTGCTGGTGTCGCTTTGGGTCCGCCTCCTCACCTTGCCCTGGGGGGAGGCCGGGGGTGGTGGACTGATCCCAGACACTGAACCACTGAGCGATGGATGGGCAGTGGTGTAGGTCTGGACGCCAGACCCTCAGGAAGTGTCCAACGGGGCAGAAACCGGGAAAGACGGGAGGATGCGGAGGAAGCTGGATTGAGAGATGTAAGTCCCAGCGCCCTCCAAAAAGCAAGCGAAGTCTGGGGTCTGAGAGAGAGAATCCAGGCCGAGATAAAAGGTAGCCATTGTATATTCTGTATTATGACAAATTCCAAAATTATGTATATATATATACATATATATATGTATAGTATAGCCCTACACTGAGGTCAAAAGTACCATTGGGGAGGCCAGGGTGGGAGGGGGCCTGCTTGCTGTCTCTTCTGGAGGGCTGGACAGTTGCTCCTGGCTCCAAGACCTGTCTTGCAAGGGACAATGGGGTGCAGCCAAGTCTGTCAGTGCCTGGGATGCTGCTGTCGCTGGGGACAGACAGAAGGCCCTGGGGCAGGGAGGCTGGAATTGTCTGCTGCCTGGGGAGCTGCAGTGGGGGGGCCAGGTCTGGCTTCTAAGCAGCTCTCCCAACCGAGCTCCCTTTAGCATTCCTTTGGGATCTGATTGTCTAGCCCAGGGTGGGGTTCTGGGGTCAGAACCTGGGCTCCAGACCTGGAGGTGGAGGACTCCAGATCCCCCTCTCCCTGGTCAAATAGGGCTGGGTCTTCCTACTCCTCCACGCCCCATCTCCACCCGGGTTGGTGTCAAGTGCCTCCACCCAGAGAAAGGAATGGAGACGATTTGCATATATTTGGGAGGCCTCCCTATTCTTTCCCACAGCATGGGCAGACCCCAGAATGAGACCGGGGGCTTGGCATGAGTGTGGTGCCCATGGCAGGGGTGGGTGATGGGGGCTTCGGGAGGGGATGGAACAAAGTTCGAGATGTCAGTTTCATACATGTAAAAAAAAAACAAAAACAAAAAAAACACCAAAGCCCACACCTTGCCCTCCACCCAGGGATGACGGCACCCCTTCTGAGAACCCAGACTGCAGAGGTGGGCACGGAATCCTGGTTCCTGGTGTTTTTGTCTGTCTGCAGCCAGGTGCCCAGGAATTGTGCCCTACGGCAATCCCGTAGCTTTTCCAAGAAACGGGGGGAGAAAAATTAAAGCATCCACAACGTGCTGCCTGGCACGGGTTTGCCTGCTGTGCTCAGCAAGGCGCTAAGTCAGCCCAGGATGCAAGCCTGGGGTGAGGAGGGCGGCGCCCAGCCTTCCTTCTGCAGGGGCTCTGGGCCCCGGGCGTGGGGGTGTGGGCCGTGCAGGGACGTGACGGTCCCGGCAGCGATGGCACCACCCACTCCCTTTGCTGCTGGTTGTTCCCCGTTCCCTGGCAAGACAGATTTGCTCAGGAGGCGGGAAGAAAAAAGCCAGACATCAGCGACATGGATGGTGTGCACAGCCAGCCCGGGCTCTCTGGCCAAGGGACAGTTCTTAAGGGTAATGTCACGGCCAGCTGTGAGGGTCTGGGCTCTCCCTCTGTGTCACCTGGGGAGACTGCTGAGGTGTCTTTTCAGAAGAAAACACGGGATGAGTGTGTGATGGTGCCCGGCACCCTGGCGGCGGGCAGTGGTGAATGAATGGGACCATCTGCGTGGCTCCCTGCATGAGATGCCTGGAGGGCCCCGGAGGGGCTGGGGGTGTCAAGGACTGCAGGAACAGCCTAAGGTTGGGGCATCCCGCCCCGGGTCCTCCCTGCCTGGCTGCCCCACTAACCATCTGGCTATTGTCTTAGCTTTGGTCAAGAAAAAAGCAAAGGAAGCTGGAGTTAAAAACAAAAAGAAAGAGAAAGAACAAGAGAAAGTAGAATCAAGAAGACAACAGCGTGGTCAGCCACCGACCACGGCCCACGACGCGGGGCCGCCCGGCTGTCCCTGTGCCCTGCGGGCCCTCAGCGGGGCCTCCGGTGGCCGAGCCAGGCCCAAGGGTGTAGACGAACAGATATTGCATATATCAGGTTTTGTTTTTTTGTTTGTTTCATATCGGATACCCTTCCTATTCACAGCTGGAAGACGGAAGACAGGGCAAAGGGGACAAAGAAGAGGGTGGGAGAGAATGCCACCCCCGGGTGGTCTCCGGATGGGGGAAAAGCAGGTCCTTTGGCAAGAAGGGTGGGGGTGCACGGGGCAGGGGAGAGGGGGTGCCTCTGAGGTGGGAGTAGGACAGCATTTGACCCTGAGCCGGGGGGACGCCAGCCTGCATGAAAGGTGGGGCGGGGGAGTCTGGCTGCGGGCGGGGTGGTCACCCTATGGTTGGGGATGGGGACAGCCTGCAGTGGGTCAGTGAATGGTGTCTGGGGGCCAGCCCATGGCCCAGGGACCAATCGGAGAGGAGAGCCCTTCCCCGGGGCCAGGATGAGCCCCGGAGGTCTGTCCTCTGGGCAGGAGATTCAGAAATGACCCCCCTGGGAACCCAAGAGCAGGGCTGGGGGTGGCAGAGGCTGAGCACCAGGGGGCACCCCTGAATACAGCAGGAGGGGAGACAGGACAGAGGGGAGCCAGGGGACGGGCAGACCCGGGGGCAATTGTTTTTAGTGACTTTTTAGCATGGTTTTTCTTCCTTTTTTTTAAAGATTCTCACTTTCTTCTTAGTTTTTATTTTTATTTTTTTTTTACAAATAGAAATACATCCCTTTTCAATTGTTATTTTTTATTTCATGTCACTGTTTTGTCTCTTTTTGTAACTACACGAGCAGAACATGCAGCTATGTGTGTGCGCTGATATTGTTTAAAGGTAATACTTACTCTCGGAAGGCAAGGCACATTTTGTGGTAGAAAATTTCGTGCAAATTAGGAAACATGGAATTTTTTTTAAGGTTTTTTTTTTTTTGTATCTTTTTTTTTTTTAAAGAGGGAGTGGGGGGTGGAGGGGGCGAGGGGGAGGGAGATAGAGCCAGGTATAATCTGCCATGCATGTGTGTCAGCGCTGCCAGCTGACCTCAGGGGCCAGGACACAGGAGTCCTTGACTAAGCACCATGCAAAGTTAGGTAAAGAGTCGGTTCTCCACGCGCCTTGACCCCTCGGGAGCCCGGCTGGCCCCCCTCCCGCACCCCACGACCCCCACCCTGGCTGAGAAGCTTCCAGATACTCCAACAGCACGACCCTACCCCCCCCCCCGCCCACACCCGCCCTCCTGGAGAGCGGCCCACGCTTTGGTCCCCAAGGGCCACGGGGGCGGGGGGGGGGGGCAAGGCCGTGAGGACGGACGGACGGACCAAGGGATTGAGGCCAGAGGATGGAGAACCTCTCTCGGGGTGACAGGGAAGGGTCCTGGGTCTTTCTCTTTAGGAGCGAGCGTGTTCGCCAAGCCCCTGGGGCTGGTTTGGGAGGAGAGTCTGGTTTTCGGGACGGGTGGTGGGGGTGGAGCGAGGCTGGGAGCAGGTGAGACCCGGAGGCCCTGCCCTGGCTTTGGCCTGGGTGGGGGCTATGATGGGGGGATTTCCCCCTAGGCATGGAGGTCAGTTGGGGCTGGGCTGGGAGGGGTCCTTGTGTTTGAGCTGGTGGCCCTAAAACACCTAACACCCTCTCCCAGCCCTCTCCTAAAGATGGCAATTCCGGGGTGGAGGTGGAGGTGTGGGTGGGCCGGGGAGCCGGGGCGGGGTGGGGGGACCTGGCGTCCCCAGCTTAGTGTTTTTGGAGCGGCTCAACGGAAAACGCTTAGCAGATGGAAGGCCCCCTACACGGCCGCGGGGGGCCCCGAGGTGCGACGACGAACCCCCGCCCAAAGCCCTCCCCATCCCGAGCGAGGACCCACTGGCGTCGCCCTTTTCTCTCCTCTGGGGACCCAGCCACGGTCGCATCCTCCGGCTGGGCGCCCTGTGGGGGGCGGACGATCAAAGTGCAAACGGCGTCCCCCTGGGCTGGGAGGCACGGGGAGGGGGTCGCTCCAGAATGTAAGGCACTGGCAGCGGAGGCGTGGGGGGCGCGCCGGCCTCCCCAGAGCCCATCCCCGCAGCCCGGCAGGGCAGGACGCTCGGGAGGTGATGCCCAGCTCTGCCCCTCGGGCCGCACAGGGGCCCCGTCTCTCTAGCTCTGAGGGGGATGCGGCGATGAGGGGTGACTGGAGGGGTGGGGGAGGAGGCCCGTGGCCACTCCGTGTCCCAGCTGGACAAAGCGGGGGGCGGGTGGTGGGAATCAGGCACTTAAACCACTCGCTCTCACCTCCCACCGCCAGGGGCTCGTGGGGGGCTCCAGACGGGCACCCCCCAACTCGGGGAGCTCTGGGCGTCCCGGCTGCCCCGTCCCCTTCCTCGGAAAGTGCATTTCTTACAGTGTGTGCAATGTGGGTCCCTCCCTTTGCGGGTGTGAGCTGGGCGAGCTGGGGTGGGGGGCCTCCGGTGCCGGGGTGGGGGTGGGGTCAATTGCATAGAGACTTCTCCTCCCAAACGGGCGGGCGCGAGGGCTGAGAGTCCCCAGCCAGACAGCTGTCTCGAGTCGGCCAGCACTTTGGGAGGGCGTGTGGGGAGGCCCCACGGCAGGCAGGACCCGCTGGAGGGGCAGCAGGTGCCTGGCCTAGCTTCCTCCCCTGGCCAGGGCCACGAAACGCCACGCACCCCCTGGACATCGCCACTCGCCTGCCCCACCCTGTCCACCTCCGAGGTCTCTGCTGCCCAGCCGGGGTCCACAGCGTCTCCCTTCCCCCCAGCAGCTGCGTCCTGGGGGAGGGGGCCGGTCCATGTCCGGCAGAGGTGCGGGGCCCGGGGAGAGGTGGCCTTGCTGGGTGTCACGCCTGTCGGCCCTGGGTGCAGGCTCCAGGCTGCGCTCACCTGGTCTCCTCCGGACAGAGCCAGGGCCTCGGGGGCGTGGGTGGGCGGCGGGTGCCGGTCCTTCCCGAGCAGCAGGCGGAGAGATGAGTGACTTAGGAAGACGCCCCTGTCCCGGGGCTCCCGTGGGGTGGCGGGGGCTGGCCCTCCAGTCCTGCGGCCTCGGCATCCAGAGTGCTGGAAACGTCTTTACCGTTTGTCTTCTTGGTTGGGTGGGTTTTTTTCTTCTTCTTTTTTCCTTTGTATCTTTCTTTTCCTCCTGCGCGTGTGCGTCTGTGTTCTGTCTTTTCTGCCGGGCTGGGCGTCGGCGGGGGTGTTCTTGTTCACTCTAATTTTCCACCGAAAACGTGGGCCGGGGGCCGGCTGTGCTGCCCCCTGGGATTCCTGGGACGATGGAGAAGGGGCAAGGGACGAAGACCTTTGCTATCCCAGATACCAGGACTGAGCAGGCCCAGTGGCGACAGAGGGAGGGAGGGAGGGGAAAAGAGAGAGAGAAAGAATGAGAGAGAGAGAGAGAGAGAGAGAGAGAAAGTTGAGGGGTCAGACTCTGCCTGGACATGGTTTACCTCACCCCCCACCTCCTGTAACCCTGAGACCTCAGTTTCCCTACCCCAGCCTGTAACAACCCGCTGGGTGACCAAGCAAGTGACTCTGCCTCTGAGAGAGGTGGCCGGACACAGCACAGGTTACCCAGGGACACGAGTTCTGGTTAACTCAAAATCTTTTTAGTGTAAGTCTAGCCCATGTGAGATTGGGCAGGTACTTAAACTAAGAAAAAAAAAGGGTCCGGCCGGGCGCGGTGGCTCACGCCTGTAATCCAAGCACTTTGGAGGCCAAGGCGAGTGGATCACCTGAGGTCGGGAGTTCAAGACCAGCCTGAACCCACATGGTGAAACCCCGTCTTTAAAAAATAAATAAATAAAAAAGGAAAAAAAAAGGTCAATTTATCTGGAACTGTGTTTTATATTTGATCTATTATTTCATTATTTTTTTGAGACGGAGTTTAACTCTTGTTGCCCAGGTTAGAGTGCAGCGGCACAATCTCAGCCCACTGCAACTTCTGCCTCCTGGGTTCAAGAGATTCTCCTGCCTCAGTCTCCCGAGTAGCTGGGATTACAGGCACACGCCACCATGCCCAGCCAATTTTTGTATTTTTTTCTTCTTTTTTTGAGACACAGTCTTGCTCTGTCGCCCAGGCTGGAGTACTGTGGCGCGATCTCGGTTCACTGCAACCTCCGCCTCCTGGGTTCAAGCGATTCTCCTGCCTCAGCCTCCCGAGTAGCTGGGACCACAGGCGCACTATACCACGCCCAGCTAATTTTTGTATTTTTAGTAGAGATGGGGTTTCAGCATGTTGGCCAGGATGGTCTTGATCTCCTGATCTTGTGATCCACCCGCCTCAGCCTCCCAAAATGCTGGGATTACAGGCGTCAGCCACCATGCCTGGCCACAATTTTTGTATTTTTAGTAGAGATGGGGTTTCACCATGTTGGCCAGGCTGGTCTCAAACTCCTGACTTCAGGTGATCCTCCTCAAATGCTGGGATTACAGGCATGAACCACTGTGCCTGTCTTTAGTTGTATTTTTAAAATTATTTATTATTTTATTTTTATTATTTATTTATTTAGTTTCTGAGACAGAGTCTTGCTCTGTTACCCAGGCAGAAGTGCAGTGGTATGATCATGGCTCTCTACAACCTCCACCTCCTGGGTTCTAATTTGTATGTTCTTAGTAGAGACAGGAATTCGCCATGTTGGCAGGGCTGGTCTTGAATTTCTGGCTTCAAGCGATCCGTCCACATTGGCCTCCCAAAGTGCTGAGATTACAGGCGTGAGACACCGTGCCTGGCCAATTTATCGTTTCATTTTATTTTGAGACAGGATCTCGCTCTGTTGCCCAAGCTGGAGTGCAGTGGTGCGATCAGAGGTTCACTGCAGCCTAGACCTCCTGGGCTCAAGCGATCCTCCCACCTCAGCCTCCCAAGTAGCTGGGGCCACAGGTGTGCACCACCACGCCTGGCTAGTTTTCTTTGTGTGTGTGTAGAGACAGGGTTTCACCACATTGCCCAGGCTGGTCTCAAACTCCTGCCTCCCAAAGTGTTAGGATTACAGACGTGAGCCACCACACTGGCTGCCTTGTTCACTTTTTAAAGGATTTTTGTTGTTGAGTTTTTGAGACGGAGTCTCGCTCTTGTGGCCCAGGCTGGAGTGCAGTGGCGCGATCTCGGCTCACTGCAACCTCTGCCACCCAGGTTCAAGTGATTCTCTTGCCTCAGCCTCCCGAGTAGCTGGGATTACAGATGCCCGCCACCACACCAGGCTAATTTTATATTTTTGGTAGAGATGGGGTTTCACCATGTTCCCCCAGGCTGGTCTCAAAACTCCCAACTTCAGGTGATCCACCCGCCTTGGCCTCCTGAAGTGCTGGGATTACAGGCCACCTTGCCCGGTCTCTCATTTACTTTTTTTTTTTTTTTGAGACGGAGTTTCGCTCTTGTTACCCAGGCTGGAGTGCAATGGCGCGATCTCGGCTCACCTCAACCTCCGCCTCCTGGGTTCAGGCAATTCTCCTGCCTCAGCCTCCTGAGTATCTGGGATTACAGGCACGCGCCACCGTGCCCAGCTAATTTTTTGTATTTTTAGTAGAGACGGGGTTTCACCATGTTGACCAGGATGGTCTCCATCTCTTGACCTCGTGATCCACCTGCCTCGGCCTCCCAAAGTGCTGGGATTACATGCGTGAGCCACCGTGCCCGGCTCATTTACTTTTTAAAAACATTCTCCCCTTTAACGATCCCCCCAGCACCCCTGTAAAGGAGCGAGTAGGTCTCCCTCCAATGCCCTGTTTTTCGCGAAGAAAGTGAGGCCCAGAGAAGTCAAGGAACTTGCCGGAGGTCACCAGCATGGAAGTGGCAGAGTGAGCACTGGAACTCAGGAGCGTCTGGCTCCGGCTCTCATTTCTGTTCCTGCCTGGGGCCAACCCCCTAGCCTGCCTCTCAGGACCCCCTTGGCATCATCTGGGCACTGTCCTGGGAGTCCAGGGCCCATCCTGTCATAGGACGCCTGGACGGCTCCCCTCACCCCACAGAAGCTCACGAAGCACAGGGAGGCTGAGGATGGCGCTCAACCTCCCAGAGGCAGGAGACCGAGGCTCAGGGAGGGGAGGTCTGCATGGGGAATGGACCCAGGGTCACGTGATCTGGGGACAGCACCGGCCTCAGTCTCTGCAGAGAAGCTGCTGTATAGACCCCTGTCCTGGAAATGTAAACTCCAACCCCAATGGAGCCTCCAGCGTGGCCTGTGAGGGGAGGGCTCTGCCTCCGGACCTGGGGAGACCCCTCCAGTCCCCCACTGAGGTTAGAGGCAGGGCTGCCCCCACCCCTGTGGCAAATCATTCAACAGAGACCCTCCAACCAGGCCGCCGCTGGGCCAGACCATCTAACTGGCGCCACCGTGGTTCCCAGCGCCCCACCTCCAGCCAAGTTCAAGTTCATCTTGGCCATTACCTCATGTCTGGTTTCTGTTGGCAACCGACAGACTCTGGGCGTGACCCTCCCGTGGTGGACCAGCCTCCCCTGAGCCCTTCCTCCCTCCCCTCCCCTCCCCTCCCTGCCTGGCTCTGGCCCCAGCAATGGTTGCGGGGCATCCTCAACTCCACATCCTCCCCTCAACTCCACATCCTCCCCCTCAGCCAAGGGGTGACGGAGGCAGGGAGGCGGTGGGTGTGAGGAGTGAGGTCCAGGCTCTGGCATCCTGCTGGCCTGGCTGCAGCCGGCCTGTGTGGCTCCTGGCATGTGGCTCAACAGGCCCCCTGCCCCCCCACCCTCGGTTGACCCACCTGCTACGTGGGGTCCCGTGCAGAGAAATGTGGGGGGGAACATCACAGAGGGGAGGGGCTCGGGCATCAGAGCCACCCAGTCGCACTGTGGGGGATTGATGGGGAAGGACATGGGGGGATGGGCAGGCAACTGACCAGGGTGAGATCAATTAACATTGATCACGGGGAGGGATACTGATGGGGGAAGAGTCCGTGGAGCGGACGGTGGCGGGAGCTGGAGAGGCACAGGGAAAGGGGTGCCCGCCTAGGCTTGGGGGAGGAGGGGGCAGAGGGAAGCCAGGAATAGAGGAGGCGGAGGCAGAAGTGCTGACTGGCCAGAATTGGAAATGAGAGGCCTCTGAGCTCAAGGCCCTTTGAGCAGGAGAGGGGAGTGGGGAGAGCGGGGTCTCACTGCTCCTTCCCTCCCTCTGCAGGGAGGTGGTGGCGCCTGGCTGCACCCCGGGTGCTTTCAGTTCAGGGACTGTGGTCCAGTCAGGGCGGCACCGATGGGGTCCTCCCCAGACCTGCCCTCCCTGGACACCCAGTTTGGAGACATCACCTCCCCCCGAACCCATGCTCCCGAGAGCCTCCTGACAATATGTCACCTCCCTTCTGTGCCCCAGAAAGCTCTGACTCCGGGGCCTCGCGGGTGGCCCCTCCCTCCCTCTAAACTCTTCTATGGCTCCCCACTACCCCAGAGCCAAGCCCACGCCATCCGTCTAGCCCCTGCTGCCAGAGGTCTCCATATTCCAGCTGTTTCCCACACCCCCCCACCCATACCACGGCCTATGCACAGCCCCCCTACCAGTGCCCCTCCTCACCCCATTCTGTCAGCCCTGGCCCCACCCCTTCTGGGTCCCCAGAGGGGTCCAGTGGATCAAGAGAGGGATGCTGAGAAACGTGCTGCCCTCGCCTGCCTCAGTTTCCCTCCCCTCCCAGGCTCGGGCGGGGTGGGGCTGGAGCCAGCACAGGGTGAGAGGGGTGCCCACCCCGGGTCCTGGTGGGAGGGCCAGGTCAGAGAGTTTGGTCCAGGCAGAAGCTGGGGAAGGGTTAAGCGGGCTGGGCCTCCTCCCTCCGCCCGCAGCTTTTATTAGCTTTGGTTTCTGAACCACTTAAAGACATTCCCAGCCTCCCGCAGGGGCGGGGAGAGGTGCCGGTGGGGGCGGCGCCGGTGGGGGCGGCAGAGGTAACACCCGGCTCCATCAGCACCCAACAGGGGAGAGGGGGGCCAAATCCCAAAGCAGGGAGTCCTGGATGTCTACCTTGGGGGCTCCCCAGCTCACTGGGGGACTCTGACCAAGTCACTCCCCTCTCCGGGGCTCTGTGGGTGCAAGGCAGGGTGCTTAATATTTAGGGGGTGTGGGGAAGTCTGAACCTTTCAGTGCCCTTTCTGTTCCCCAGTGCCAAAGTCTCCCGGTGTGGGTGCCCATGGCTAGAGGAAGAGACAGAGGTTCAGAGTGGGTGAACCAGTGCTGGGCTGGAGGCCTGGCTCCTGACCCAGGATTCCCTCCACCCACAGCACACGGGAATCCTCTGAACTCAGGAGAAGGAGCCTCAAGTCCCCTGCTGCCTGCTTCCTCCTCCGGCTGGTTTTGGGGCCCCGGGGCCCAGGGCTCACCCGGGAGGAGAGGGAGGTGCTGCCTACAGGCTTCCTGGGCACCTGGCACAGGAAAGGAGGGGGAATGCCACCTCCCCTCCCCTGGGGCTGGCTCAGCCAGGACGGCCCTGCAGGGTCCCAGGGAGGCCCCCCGACCCTTGCTGTGGGCTCTGCAGCAGAAAACCTCCCGCTGTGGCCAGAAGATTAGAACATGGCCCCTGGGGACCCCACACATCCACCCCCATGCTCTGCAGTTCTGCGGCTACTAGGGAGCCCAGAGCTGGGTTCTCTCTGTGTCTGGTCTCTGTGCCTGCGGCAGCCGCCCCTGCGACCCTGCATCCTCCGACCCTCTCCCCAGCACAAACCTGGAAGGAGGAGAGGCTCAGAGGTCAGCCGCGTACCATAACCCGCAGACTCGCTCACACACTCCTGGCCTGCACAGGCACAGACGACAGCCCCTGACTGGGGTGGGGGTGGGGGACACCTGGGCCTGGGGTTACAGCTGCCCTCCCACACCCTCCTCCCCAGGAAGCTGGGATTCACCTCCCCTCTCTGAGCCTCCTCTGTTAACCGCCTGCCTGCCTGCCTTCTCGGGGTGGTGAGACCCCGCTCACGCTCACTCAGCTGCAGCCATCTGAACGGGGAACGGGGAACACGAACGCCAGCCCTGTCCCATCCCGTCTGCCTTACTGACGAAGCCTCTCTGCCCCCACCCCTCACAGTGGCTCTGATATGGGCTGAGGCCTGGGGTGGGGCTTGGATGCTGTCCTGGGAGGCCCCACACCCCGCCATGGGTTGCCTCAGTTTCCCCCGGTCATCCCGTGGTCCCTCTAGGCCTCGGCATGGAGGGGGATGGAGGTTGGGGAGGTGTGAAGCCCTGTGTGACCCTGGGCAGATCTCTTTATCTCTCTGGGCCTCAGTTTTCCCATCTGTACAATACGAAGCAGCTGGTAACGACCCTGGTCCCATGGCTCTGCCATGATGGTCTCCAGGAGATGCCCCTGGGGACTCCACAGGCAGAGTCTGGGGCCACACCCCATCCTCCCAGGACCAAGGTGGAGGGAAATCTGGCCTCAGGGAGAGGCCAGGCGGAGGCTCAAGGCCCGGGTGGGGTGTGGGAGGCTCAAGGCCCAGGTGGGGTGTGGGAGGCCCCTATGCCGGGGGGTGTGGCGTGGGACCCAGCAGGCCCTCTTTGCCCTGAGCCCCCCTGGGCCGGCCCCTCTGCCCTGCCCCTCCCGCCTCCCCCCAGCCGGCCTCTTGGCCCCTACCTGTGCCTGATAAATGCCCGCAGGATCCCTTGGTCCTAATCCCACAAAGGAACGGTTTGCAGGGGACGTGTCGGGCGGAGAGTAGGCTGCAGGGAGGAGAGAGACCGAGAGCCCGTTAGCGAGGGGTCGCGGCGGCCGGGCGGCCCTGGGCCCAGAGAGGGTGGCCGCCGCCGGGCGCCACACAGCTGAGCCTCCGCACCCGGTGCCTGGGGCCTCAGAGGCTTCTGCCCTCCCCCGGCTGAACCGGGCCCCCTTGAAAGGCCTAAGGTCCCTGGGAGGTGGGGATCCTGACTGGAGGGGCCCAGGGGTCACGGCTGAGATCGCCCAGGTGGGCGGGGTGTCTGCTGAGAGGGACGGCAGGAAGGATGGCTCCATAATTCACGAACCGCCTGTGAATTATCCAGGGTGTGCCAGTGCCCACCCCGTCCTGCCTCTGCGGGCTGCCTCCATGCAGGGCGCATGCATTATTGAGGGCGTTTTATTTATTAATCTTCCTCCCGGAGAGGGCAGAGGGAGGGCTGGGGGGTGCGTACATACAGATGTGCGTACTTATATTTCAAGTCTCAGCCATTATGTTCTGCGGCATGTGAGTAACTCACCGCCTGGTGCCATGGCGGGGACAGGGGCCGCAGACAGGCCCAGGCCCAGGCCCAGGCCCAGGATAGGGGAGAAGCAGCCGAAACAGGCAGGGTCCCCAGGTTGTCTTGCCTAGGGTTGAGGGGAGCTGGAGGCAGCCAGGCTTGGGGGGAGAAGTGGGGTGGATCTGCAGTTAAGAGCCCCACTGCAGGGAAAGGCGGGTGGAATCCATACCTAACCTGCCTTTATTAAGTGTCTACCGTATGCCAGGCACTAGGCATGATCACACCGAGCCCTGAGCGGATCCTACACAGTATCCTGCATCTATTAAGTGTCTACTATATGCCAGGCACTGGGCACAATCCCACTGAGCCCTGAGTGGACCCTACACGGAATCCTGCATCTATTAAGTGTCTACTGTATACCAGGCACTGGACATAATCCCACTGACCTCTGAGTAGATCCTATGCAGTATCCTGCATCTATTAAGTGTCTACTGTATGCCAGGCACTGGGCATAATCCCACCGAGCCCTAAGTGGACCTGACATGGTATCTTGCATCTATTAAGTGTCTACTGTATACCAGGCACTGGACATAATCCCATTGAGCTCTGAGTAGATCCTATGCAGTATCCTGCAACTATTAAGTGTCTACTGTATGCCAGACTCTGGGCATAATCCCACTGAGCCCTGAGTAGATCCTAGGCAGTATTCTGCATCTATTAAGTGTCTACTGTATATACTGGACATAATCCCACCAAGTTCTGAGGAGACACAATGCAGTATCCTGCATCTATTAAATGTCTACTGTATACCAGGCACTGGGCATAATCCCACCGAACCCTGAGTGGCTCTTAAGTGGCATCCTGCATCTATTAAGTGTCTACTGTATATGAGGCTCTGGTCATAATCTCACTGAGACCTGAGTGGATCTTACGTGGCATCCTGCATCTATTAAGTGTCTACTGTATACCAGGCTCTGGGCATAATCTCACTGAGCCCTGAGTGGACCCTATGCAGCATCCTGCATCTATTAAGTGTCTACTGTATACCAGGCTCTGGGCATAATTTCACTGAGCCCTGAGTGGATCCTATGCAGCATCCTGCATCTATTAAGTGTCTACTGTATGCAGGCAGTGGGCAGAATCCCACGGAGCCCTGAGCCAATCCTATGCAGTCAATGCTCCCATTTCACAGAGGAGCAGGCAGGGACGGCTGGTGAGAATTACCACAGCCACCTGACACAGCACAGCATTGGGCGCCACACAGAATGTCCTCCCTGATCCATGTCACCAGCTTATTCCCCACCACCCTGTGAACTGGGCACCAACGCAGACCCATTTTGCAGCTGAGAAAACTGAGGCTCAGAGAGGGGAAGACGCCTGCCTGAGGTCACACCGGGAGAGAGCTGCAGAGGCGGGATTCCAGCCCAGGGTGGATTTGGGGCTGACCCCCTCCAGCCAGTGATCAGAAGCCAGTTTTTACCGGCTGGCAGCCCCGGTTCTGGAAGGCAGTGGGGACAGGGCAAGGAACGCCGGGGCAGGGGAAGAGGAGCCAAGGACGCCTAGAAGGAGCCGTGGCCACCAAATGCTCAAGAGGGTTGTGGGGGTCTCACTTGGAGAGTGAGGAACAGAGATGTTCAAAAAGGGGGGTGAGGGGAAGATGGAGTCCTCTCCAGGGGGAGAGGTCTCTGGGCTCTGAGATGTCTGGCGGCCTGTGAGGGTGGGTGACCCACCCAAGCCTGCACAGGGCGGTTGCAGGGAGAGTCTGGGGGCAGAGCCGCTGCGAACGAACTCCACGTGGATCCTACGTGGTGTCCCGTAACTATTAAGTGTCTACGGTATACTCAGGCCAGGATCCCAGGACTGAGGGGCCATCCAGTGGCCATCCAGAACCACACTGAGAGAGTGGAAAAGTCTAGAAGCTGCAGCGGCCGCCAACCCAGGGGCTTCCGGGTGAGGTGGCAGGTGAAGAGGGTCCCATCTAAAGGTGTGCTCCAGCCAGGTCACCCAAAGGAACTGGGCCTGATGTGGCTCATTTCGCCCCAAGAAGCCAGAACTCCAGAAAATTTTATGTGAAACATCCTGATTTTAAAACAATCACACTGATTCTCCTTTTCCACAAACGAAAGACCAGCCTGGGGTCGAGTCTGGCCCTTGGGCTGCCACCTGAGATCTGTGTCCACCGTCAGCTTCCTGACACACCAGGGAAGGTTTTCGGCAGCCTGCGGCAGACGCCAGGGTCCCCCAGGCTACTCGGCGACGGGGACAGACCCTGGACTCTCACCCCGGCCCGTGGCTCGGTCCTGCCAGCCCCTAAGGCTGCCTCGGCCCTACGTGGCCAGACCACACGGCCTCAGGGCTGCTCTCCGGAGACCCACCAAACTCGCCAGGCCCTGCAGGGCTGGGCCGGACCGCTGACCTGGCAGTGGGGCTGGGGAGAGGACAGGCCTCCCTGCGGACGTCCGCCCCACCAGGGCACCGCTTCCCGCGTGCTTACAGGGCGAGGTCGGCGACGTGGCTCCTCCCTCGGAGGTGGTGGCGGGTTTGGTGGCAGGGGGGAGCGCCAGCCGTGGCAGCCCCGGGGGCGGAGGAGCCAGCATCTGAGCGGAAAGGCAGTGGCTGGGCATTTTGAGCTGACCACTTCCATTTAACTGGGGGAACAGAGAGACACATGGTTAAGGAGCGGGCTCTCCCTCTGCCTCGGTCTGCTGGCGCCGGCCGCCCCCGGCTCTGTGCACGGCCCGGGCGGGGAAGCTAGCAGGCTGGGGGGCCAGGGCGCGGGCGTGGCCGTGACGGGTTTGGTGGGTCTGAGGGGCCTGGGGATGCCCACTTCCCGGTGTCACTCGAAGCCCGGCACTGCTGGGGCCTCGCTCACTGGATCTCCCCCATAAACCCCCTGCACGGCAACTCGACCGATTTCCTTCCAAATGGCCCCACGGCCTCCTCACAGCAAGCCCTCTGTGTTCCTCATTCGATATGAGCACACAATCGTCCATCACCCACGGCCTGGCCCGTGGTTCTAAAGTCCAAAAAGCTCCAAACACCCAAAGCTTCCTGAAGTCTGGCGAAAGCTGGCTTACTTGAACTGAGTTTGGTAGTTTTTTTGCAATTAATTTCTTCCTGCCCTTTTTTTTCCCTTTCTTTTTTTTTTTGCTGAATTCTAACCACTAGACCACCAGGGATTTTTTCTTTTTGAGACAAGGTCTTGCTCTGTCACCCAGGCTGGGGTGCAGTGGCACAATCACAGCTCACAGCAGCCTCCACCTCCCGGGCTCAAGCGATCCTCCCACCTCAGCCTCTTCAGTAGCTGGGACTACAGGCGCACACCACCATGCCTGGCTAATTTTAAAATATTTTTTGTAGAAACAGGGGTCACGCTCTGATGCCCAGGCTGGTCTTAAACTCTGGGCTTATGCAGTCCTCCCACTTTGGCCTCCTAAAGTGCTGGGATCACAGGCGTAAGCCGCTAGGCCTGGTCCCTCTCTGCCTTGTTAACCCGAGGACGACCCATGCCGTTGCTGGGACCTGCACAGGCCACCCAGACCCTACAGGGTTCGACATGACCCATCTAAAACCCTCACAAAGGAAAGCATCTTAATTCTTACCCAATCCAGCTGCCTCCCAGCCCTACAGAGGAGGGGATTTCAGAACCGAGTCTCCAGGACCCTTTAAAGCAGAGGTTGTGCGTTCGTGTGAGCATGTGGCCCCCGGAGGTCACCTGGAGCCGCCAGGAGAGGCCCGGACGCACCCTGCCTGACTCACCGGTCCAGGTTGCTGGCTGGCTGGGTCGCAGGCCAGCGAGACGAGATCTTTGAGCGGGTCCTGGGGGTTGAGATGAGGCGGATAGCGGATGGCCGTGTGGGGGAAGTAGGTGGAGGCCGTCTGGGGCAGGATGGACGTCGTGGGGAAGTGCAGAGCGGAGGACGGGTGGGGGCTCCGGGCAATCCCTGCGGAGACAGTGGGAGGTGGGGGTTATTCGGGGGGGCCCTGGCCGGTCTGCTCTGCGACTGTGTGACTGTGGTTCCTGCCTGCATCTTGGTGCGTTTATTTATTTATTTATTTATTTTCCCTCCTCCTCAAGTGTGTTTAGTAATAATAATATCAACAACCAAAAAAACCCAGCAGCACTGACCACATTTACCCCAAATTCCCCGGCTCCCACGGCAACCCCAATGGGGCTGTGATATTATCCTTGTGTTTTAGTTTTATAGAGGTGGGGGTTTTGCTATGTTTGCCAGGAGGGTCTCAAACTCCTGGGCTCAAGCGATCCTCCCTCCTCGGCCTCCCAAAGTGCTGGGATTACAGGTGTGAGCCCCTGAGCCCGGCTGGCCTTTTTTTTTTTTTTTTTGAGACAGTCTCGCTTTGTCGCCAAAGCTAAGGTTCAGTGGTGCGACCTCAGTTCACTGCAAACTCCACTTCCTGGGTTCAAGCAATTCTCCTGCCTCAGCCTCCCAAGTAGCTGGGATGACAGGTGCCCGCCAGCATGCCCAGCTAATTTTTGTATTTTAGTAGTGACGGGGTTTCACCATATTGGCCAGGATGGTCTTGAACTCCTGACCTCAAGTGATCTGCCTGCCTCAGTCTCCCCAAGTGTTGGGATTACAGGCGTGAGCCACTGCACCTGGCCCCATCTTTTAACAGAGGATGACAGGGTGGCCTTCAGGGTAAGTGCCACCTGTCCAAGGCCACACAGCATCAGATGGCAGACCTCGAATATGAATCCAGCCCATCTGGGCCCACGGACTATATTATAAAGCTGGAGTTGGTAAGCTCTTTCTGCAAATGGCTGAAGAGGGATTTTTTTTTTTGAGAGAGTTTCACTCTTGTTGCCCAGGCTACAGTGCAATGGCATGATCTCGGCTCAATGCAACCTCTGTCTTCCGAGTTCAAGTGACTCTCCTGCCTCAGCCTCCCGAGTAGCTGGGATTACAAGTGTGTGCCATCACACTAGGCTAATTTTGTATTTTTAGTAGAGACAGGATCTCTCCATGGTGGTCAGGCTGGTCTCAAACTCCTGACCTCAGGTGATCTGCCTGCCTCAGTCTCTCAAAGTGCTGGGATTATAGGGGTGAGCCACCAAGCATGGCCTTTTTTTTTTTTAAGAGATAGAACTTCCCTTTGTCACCCATCTGGAGTGGCATGATCATGGCTCACTGCAGCCTCAACCCCCTGACCTCAGGTGATCCTCCCACCTCAGCCTCCTGAGTAGTGGGGACTGCAGGCGTGTGCCACCACGCCTAGGTAATTTTTTGTATATTTAGTAGAGATGGGGTTTCATCATGTTGCCCAGCCTGGTCTCAAACTCCTGGACTCAAGCAATCCACCTGCCTCAGCCTCCCAAAGTGCTGGGATGACAGGCGTGAGCCACCGCACCCAGCCTAATGCCAGCACATCAAGAAGCCCCGTCCCCATCGGCAGTCACTCCTCACCCTTCCCCCAGCCCGGGCACCCACACATGCCCTCCCTGTCTCTGTGGCTTGGCCTGTCCTGGACATTTCATAGAAATGGGATCACACAGTGTGGCTTTTCGTGTCTGGCGTCTCTCGCTGAGCGGGATTGTCCTGAAGGTGCATCTGAGCTGTGGCCTGCGTCAGAGCCTTGCTCCTTTTCACGGCTGAGTCGTATTCTATTGTGATATCTGCCTTTTCCTTTTTCTTAACAGTTCAGTCTGTGATTTTTAGTATTTTCACTATTTATAGCAGTCACTCCCTCGTCTCCCCAGCCTCTGGCTGGATAGTAAAGATTTTTGGCTTTTGGCCACGTGGTCTCTGCTGTAGTTACTCAGCTCTGCCAAGGAAGGGTGGGAGCTGCCACAGGACATATACAAAGGCGTGCTCGTGGCTGTGTGCCAATAAAACTTTATTCCAAAGAACAGGCGGCCAGAGGGCTGGTGTTTGCTGCCCCCTGGCCGTAATGACTGCTTTGATTTGAGTTTGCCTCTCTGTGTGTGACTGTGTCCTTGTAAGGAACTAAATGATTTATCACCAGAACATGAGGTCGTAAGCAATATTTGAGGCTTCCTGCAATTCACCCCCCTTAATCCCAATGGCAGCCACGGGAGGCGGAGAATTTTTGTTTTGCTTTGTTGAGATGAAGCATTGATCTGTCCCCCAGGCTGGAGTGCAGTGGCGCGATCTTGGCTCACTGCAGCCTCTGCCTCCCAGGTTCGAGCAATTCTCGTGCCTCAGCCTACTAAGTAGCTGGGATTACAGGCGTGTACCATCAAACCCGGCTAATTTTGGTATTTTAGTAGAGACGAGGTTTCACCATGTTGGCCAGGCTGGTCTCGAACTCCTGACCTCAGGTGATCCACCTGCTATGGCCTCCCAAAGTGCTGGGATTATAGGCGGGAGCCACCGCGCCCGGCCAGGTGGAGCTGTCTTATCAGCCCCAGTTGACAGGTGGGGAAATGGATGGCTACCGTGTGAGTGGCCGGCTCAGCTCCCGACCTGTGGTTACCCCAGGTCTACGTTTATCTGTGAATGTGACCCTACGGCCTGTCTGGGAGTCTCTCTTGTGTGACTTTTTCTTTTCTAGAGGCAGGGTCTTGCTGTCACACAGGTTGCATGCAGTGACGAGATCACAGCTCACAACAGCCTCGAACTCCTGGCCTCAAGCAATCCTCCTGCCTCAGCGTCCCGGGTAGCTGGGACTACAGGTGCATGCCACCACAGCTGGCCTCTCTCAGGTGACTTCGGTGGGGCCCCCTCACCTCTGGGGATGCGTGAGGCCCTGGCCTGGTCTAAGCATTGGCCTCATGGTCTGTGAAATGGGGGTGCAGCCTGACCCTCAGGGTTCTGGGGAGGCTGCCTGCTGCGTGCTCAGCCGTAGGCTGTGGCCTCACTGGCAATTTCTTCTTTTTTTTTTTTCTTTTTTTGATGAAGTCTCGCTCTGTCGCCCAGGCTGGAGTGCAATGGCACGATCTTGGCTCACTGCAACCTCTGCTTCCCGGGTTCAATCGAATCTCCTGCCTCAGCCTCCCGAGTAGCTGGGATTACAGGCACATGCCACCACACCTGGCTAATTTTTGTATTTTTAGTAGAGATGGGGTTTCACCATGTTGGCCAGGCTGGTCTCAAACTCCTGACCTCAGATTATCCGCCCTCCTTGGCCTCCCAAAGTGCTGGGATTACAGACATGAGCCACCGTGCCCGGCCTCACTGGCAGCTTCTGATCCTGTCCATCGGTCAGTGTCTAGGGTTGGAATGCAGGGATTGGATTGAGACGGCGGATGAGGAGAGTGACGTGAGGTAAGCCCCAGGCTGCAGCCTCTCCTTATACAGAACAGGAAACTGAGGCCCAAAGGGACTGAGACCAAGCTCTCGACAGGGCTGGGACCAGGTCCCGGGCGCTCTCCACCATGGCACTTCTATGTTTTTTTGCCACCTAGAAATCTATAGCAATGGGACTCATGGTCAGACATCCAGTGGGACTTCCCTGGCTGTGAGAGGCCTGATGGGAGGGCCCTGCCGCCCCTCCCCGCCGGGGTCCCGTGGTGCTCACCGCTGTGCACGGCGATGACGGGCCGGTGGTGCTGGGTGAAGCTGGAGAGTCGGGGAGAGTCCTGGGGGGATGGGCTGTTGAACGGTGACTTGTCCATCTCTGTCTTCTTCACCGGGGATGAGATGCCTGTGGAGGGGACGGGATGAGAGAGTCACAGACTGGTCACACCCCAGGAGCCCTGGACTTTCCCCAAAGCCAGCCTCCAAAGGGGCAGGAAGCCCCATCACCCTGCCTCCTCCTCCTCCAGAATCTGGAGGGGGAGAGGCTGCGAGCTCATGACACAGAGGAGTACACGGAGGCTCAGAGCAGAGAGGTGGCTGCCCAGGGCGGCGTGGCTGGGGGATGGAGAGCCAGGTGCCAGCACGTGTCCCGGGGCCTCACAGCCCGGCCTTCTCCTACTCTCCTTCCACAGAAACGGGAAGGCTCAGGGCTCCCCCCATCACCTGGGGGTCACTTGAGCCCTAGAGAAGGCGGTGGGGAGGGCGGCGAGGGTCAGGTTGGAAGCCCATTTAGACCCTGACCGGCGAAAGGTGCACAGACAAGTCCCTGCTCAGCTCAGTGTTTCCTCGTCCACAAAGGAGGAAGGAACAGAGCCCCCCTGGGGCTGAAGTGAGATGCAGCCACTCTCTGCAGTCACTTGTTGGAATCACCCTGCAGACGGGGGCCTCACTGCCTTCCCAGGCTGCCTGGAACACAATCCCCAACAGCTCCCAGCTCCGCCCCTCACACCTTCCTCAGTGAAACAGCGAAATGAAGAAATAGACGGAGGCTGGGCGCGGTGGCTCACGCCTGCAATCCCGGAGCTTTGGGAGGCCGAGGCAGGCAGATCACTTGAGGCCAGGAGTTCAAGACCAGCCCGGCCAACATGGCGAAATCCTGTCTCCACTAAAAATACAAAAATTAGGAGGGCTGGGTAGCGGGTGCCTGCAATCTCAGCTACTTGGGAGGCTGAGGCAGGAGAATCGCTTGAGCCTGGGAGGGGGAGGCTGCAGTGGGCCGAGATCGCACCACTACATTCCAGCCTGGGCAACAGTGTGAAACTCCATCTCAAACACAAAAAATATTTGGGTGGCCGGGTGCGGTGGCTCACGCCTATAATCCCAGCACTTTGGGAGGTCGAGGTGGGTGGATCACCTGAGGTCAGGAGTTCAAGACCAGCCTGGTCAACACGGTGAAATGCTGTGTCTACTAAAAATACAAAAATTAGCTGGGTGTGGTGGTGCATGCCAGTAATCCCAGCTACTCGGGAGGCTGAGGCAGGAGAATCACTTGAACCCGGGAGGCAGAGGCTGCAGTGGGCAGAGATAGCACCATTATAGTCCAGCCTGGGCAACAAGAGTGAAACTGTAACTCTGTCTTAAAAACAAACAAACAGCTGATGGATGGACTCAGGTGGGCTCGCCCACTAAACATGGGTTTCCCTCCCCGTCCAGACATCCCCCTGGAAGGCCCCTGGGTGTGAGGGAAGCAGCTGGTCCAGGGTTCAAACCCTAGCTGGCTGTGGAGGCTGTGCGACCTGGGTGAGCCGCCGTGTCCACCCCTTTTCAGAAAACGGGATTCTGTGAAGCTCTGGAATTTCCAGCTGGCGCAGTGTGGGAACGGCGCTTGTGAGGACTGGCCCAGGTTGCCTGTGTGGGTGAAGCCCACAACCGTCCCGGATCCTTGGGCATTGGGCATTCTCCGAGGATGCCTTCAGCCCCACTATTCCGAGGAAATGTCAACTGCCCCGCTCAAAGAATGTTACGGCAGGAGCCGCAGCTGCTGCTGTTAGGGGTGAGTGGGGAGGTGACAGGGCGCCCCTTCACACTTTCACCCCATCTTCAAAATGAAGTGAGAACACAGAGCCCCAGAGAGGGCCACTTTGGGTATTTCGAGGAGGCTGGGGTGGAGTCTGGCTCTGGAGCTGAAATGCCTGGGCCGCCCGGGGATGGGTGGTGCCTTTCTTTTCTCTTTTTTATTTTTGAGATGGAGTCTTGTTCTGTCGCCCAGGCCGGAGAGCAGTAGTGCGATCTCAGCTCACCCCGACCTCCGCTTCCTGGGTTCAAGCAATTCTCCTGCCTCAGTCTCCCGAGTAGCTGGGATTACAGGCGCCCACCAACGCGCCTAATTTTTCTATTTTTAGTAGAGATGGGGTTCCACCATCTTGGCCAGGCTGGCTCCAACGCCCGACCTCATGATCCACCTGCCTCAGCCTCCCAGAGTGCTGGGATTACAGGCGTGAGCCACCATGCTTGGTTCTTTTTTTTTTTTTTTTGAGTCTCACTTTGTGGCCCAGGCTGGAGTGCAGTGGCGTGATCTCGGCTCACTGCAACCTCTGCCTCCCAGGTTCAAGTGATTTTCATGCCTCAGCCTCCCAGGTAGCTGGGATTATAGGCACCCACCACCAGCCCGGCTAATTTTTTGTATTTTTAGTAGAGATGGGTTTCACCATGTTGGCCAGGCTGGTCTAGAACTCCCGGCCTCAAGTGATCCACCTACCTCGGCCTCCCAAAGTGTTGGGGTTACAGGCGTGAGCCACTGTGCCTGGCCAATTTATGTGTCACCAGGCTGGAGGGCAGAGGCACGATCATGGCTTACTGCAGCCTCAACCTCCTGGGCTTAAGTGATCCTCCCACCTCGGCCTCCCAGATAGGTAAGTGGGACCAAAGGCAGGCACCATCAGGCCCAGGCAATTTTTTTTTTAAGAGATGGGGTCTTGCTATGTTGCCCAGGCTGGTCTCAAACTCCTGGGCTCAAGGGATCCTCCTATCTTGGTCTCTCAAAGTGCTGGGATTACAGGCGTGAGCCACAGCACCTGGCCCCAGGAAAGCTTTTACAAATGAGGACTGAGGATCACATCTTGCCTGGACAATGCCGCATCCTGGGCCCTACAGGATCCCTAGGAATGGAATCTCAGGGTAGCATACCCTAGGGAGCCACGTTTTTAGGAATAATTCTAAAGTTTCTTGTAAGGTAAAACACGGACTGAGACCATCTAAACAAGGTGATAATTTAGCTTCCCTCTGACCTGGCCCTTGGAGCACCTTCCCTCCAGCCTGTCTCAGATTAGCCCTGTGGACACTGGGGCCGGATCGTTCTCTGGGGTGAGGCTGTCCTGGGCACTGCAGGGTGCTGAGCAGCATCCCTGCCTCCACCCACTCCATGCCAGGGGCACCGCCAGTTATAACAACCACAGATGTCCCCAGACATCACCAAAAGTACCCTGGGGCAGAATCACCCCTGGGTGAGACCCCCTGGGTTAGGGGATTCCACAGACCCTTCAGGAGACTGTATCCCACGATCCTCTGCCCTGCTGAGGTCCCAGGAGGCTGCACACATTGAAATCCACACCCCGAGTGGGAGGGAGGAGGAGAGTCCGAGGAGTTGGGCCCCCCTGGTTTCCACTGTCCGCCCCATTGGGAGCTTCCAAATTATTTTCCAAATAATTCACTCAGGATTTCTCAGTCTCAACGTTGCTGATGCGGGCGGCCAGATCAGTCTCTGTAGGGAGCTGTCCTGGGCACTGCAGGGTGCTGTGCAGCATCCCTGGCCTCCAAGCACCCCATGCCAGGAGCACCCCTCAGTGGTGACAACCCCCAGGGACATCCCCACGTCACCTCGTGTCCCCAAGTGATGCCCTGATGAGAAACGGTGACTGTGTCCCTGTGCCTTGGGTCCCCTGCTGATGGTTCCACAGGCACCTGCAGGCATCTTGAGACACTCCCCCTGCCAGCCTGTCCCCGCCACCTCTGTCCTCCCAGCACTGCTGCCTCCTTCCCCAAATGGGGTCAGCACGCAGGGAACTTCCGTTCTCTCTGATGGCTGCAGCCCAGGGGGAGCCCATCCTAGACCCAGGTCACCACGCAGGGAACTTCCGTTCTCTCTGATGGCTGCAGCCCAGGGGGAGCCCATCCTAGACCCAGGTCACCACGCAGGGAACTTCCGTTCTCTCTGATGGCTGCAGCCCAGGGGGAGCCCATCCTGGACCCAGGTCACCACGCAGGGAACTTCCGTTCTCTCTGATGGCTGCAGCCCAGGGGGAGCCCATCCTGGACCCAGGTCACCACGCAGGGAACTTCCGTTCTCTCTGATGGCTGCAGCCCAGGGGGAGCCCATCCTGGACCCAGGTCACCACGCAGGGAACTTCCGTTCTCTCTGATGGCTGCAGCCCAGGGGGAGTCCATCCTGGACCCAGCCACGGCGAATGTGCAGCTCCTCCTCTGCTTTTTTGGTTATGGAACCAGCTGTCCCCATGGTCCTGCACACATCATGCTGTGTGGGAGCAAAGGTATCGCCGGGACACATCCCAGAAGCGGGTCAGCAGGGCCGAGGCTCTGGGAACACCCAGCTCTGGAGGAGACTGGCACCCAGGACACCCACACAGGGGCCAGGAGGCGTGACTCCTCCACTCATGCCTGGCCTGTGAACACTCACGGGGGAACACTCGTGAGGCCCGCACATGGAGGCTGAGCCGACTGGAGTGGCCCCACTACCCGGCAGGATGCCAAGAAGTCTGTGGCCAAGCTGGGCCCCAGCAGCCAGGTCCGGGAGTTTTCCAAGGCAGGAGGACGTGGGAGGACTGAGGGTGGCCTGGAGCCAGGGAGGCCAGGCTGGTCCTGTCGGCACGTGTGTGTGTGTGTGTGTGTACACCTGTGCACGTGTGTGTATGCATGTGAGCATAGGTCCATACCTGTGCAACGTGTGCATACATGCGTGTATGTCTGTGCACGTCTGTGAGTGTGCACACATATGCACACCTGTGTATGTGTGCATGTGAATACATGCATGTGTGCACACGTGTGCACATGTCTGAGTGTGCGCATGTATGCACGCCTGTGTATGTGTGTGCATGTAAATACATGTGTGCACAGGTGTGCTCGTGTGCATGCCTGTGTGTGCACGTGAATACATGCACACGTGCATGTGTGTATGCCTGCACACGTGTGCATGTGCACAGCTGCATGCCTGCACACGTGTGTATGCCTGAGTGTATGTGCATATGAGCACACCTGTGCACCGTGTGCATGCACGCATGTGTGTATGCCTGCACAAGCATGTTTACACTTGTGCATGTGTGCATAAGCATCAGTGCACGTGTCTACGTATGTGTGCGCATGCATGTGTGCATGTGAATACATGGATGCATGTGTATGCCGGCACATGCATGTTCATGTCTATCTGTGCATGCACATGTGTGCAAGCATGTATGCATATATGTGTGTGCATGCCTGTGCACGTGTGTGGATATGGATATGTGAGATTACGCACACGTGTGTGCGCGCGTGTGGAGGGCTGGCAGCTCCCTGCAGGCGCAGGGCCATGGTGGGAACGAGGTTAGGGGTTGTCAGATGCTCACTTAGGAGGATTTCCTAGAACAGCTTGTTCTGGATGGAAATAGTCTGCCCCAGACTCCACCCCTCGCCACCACATCCCTGCAGACACCACTAGAGCTTCCTGAGATGGGGCCTGCGGGAGCCAGGGCAGGGCAGGAGGGAGGGGGGCGCAGCCCAGGCACTAAGAGAATGAACAAGCCTGCATGTTCCCAGCAGGTTCTGACTCTGCACCCCGCCTCCACGCACCCGCCATCTGCTCAGCAAGCATGCCTGGGACCCCCGTGGGGCCCTGCCGTCTGAAGAACATGATGCCTGCCAGTTCCCCGTCCGGGCACACACCTCCCTGTTCAGCCAGCGGGCCTGTGCGTCCCCCGTCCATCTCAGTGGCCATCTTTTTACTCAGGGAACACACGGACGTATCCACACGCTTCCCTGCATCCTACACGGCCTCGTCTGAGAATACCGACTGTAAGGAGCACGCAGACCTGCGGCTCCCCCATCCGAGCTTCCTCCTGTCTGTTTAACAAACACGCCCAACTGACCTCCTCTCTGTATTTAACAAAAGGCCCGCATCACCCAGCCGTCTGGTCAACAAACATGCCCATCTCCCACTGAAAATGCCTACTCCCCCAGGGACCGAGTCTCACTTATGCTGGGTCTCCAGGGTCCGGGGTCAGGAGGGGGCCCCACACAGGGCACGTGGAGTGGACAGAGGCACCGACGCAGGGCAGGGACCTGCTGGGGACGGCAGCGACCACTAGGCTGCCACACCTCCTAGGCGTTGACAGTACACTAAGGTCTCCTCTGGGTCCTGTGGACATTTGGGACCGGATCGTTCTCTGGGGTGGGGCCATCCTGGGCACTGGAGGGTGCTGAGTGGCATCCCTGGCCTCCACCCATCCCATGCCAGGAGCACCCTGCAGTCATGACAACCACAAATGTCCCCAGATGTCACCCAGTGTCCCCTGGGGGCAGGATCACCCCTAGGTAAAACCCCCTGGCTTAGAGGATTCCACAGACCCCCAAGAGACTCTGTGTCCCATGATCCTCTGCCCTGCTGAGGTTCCAGGAGGGTGCACACATTGAAATCCCACCCTGAGTGGGAGGGAGAGAGGAGGAGAGTCCCAGGAGCTGGGGTCCCCCGGTTTATACCGTCTGCCGGGAGTTTATTCTGGTGTCTTGTGTGAGCAGGGGACAGACTTAATTTTTCTGTTGTTTTTTTGAGACAGGGTCTTGCTCTGTTGCCAAGGCTGGAGTGCAGTGGTGCAATCACGGCTCACCGTAGCTTTGATCTCCTGGGCTCAAGCGATCCTCCCAATCTCAGTCTCTCGAGTAGCTTGGACCACAGGCACACGCCACCACATGCACCTAGCTTCATATTTTCTTGTAGAGAGACAGGGTTTCCCTATGTTCTTGAACTCCTGGGCTCAAGGGATCCTCCCGCCTCGGCCTCCCAGAGTGCTGGGATTAAAGGCGTGACCCACCACACCCAGCCTCAGTTTTTTTCCACATAATTAACACATAATAAATATAGGTTTCTCAGCCTCAGCACTGGAGACATTGGGGCTGCCTTGTTCTTTGGGGCGGGGTCGTCCTGGGCACTGCACGGTGCTGAGCAGTGTCCCTGGCCTCCACCCACTCCATGTCAAGAGCACCCCCAGTTGTGACAACCACAGATGTCCCCAAACACTGCCCAGTGTCCCTGGAGGTGTGGCAGCATCGCCCTGGGTGAGGACCGTCTGTGAAGGCACAAGCCGCCTCGTGCACTGTGGTCCTCACAGCTGCCACGTGAAGAGCTTACAGGAGCTGTGCCCATTTCACAGAGGCCGGATGGGGGCAGACATTCGCCTAAGGCCGCAGAGCTAAGAGGGGGCGTGGGGGTGGAGCTTGAACCCGACTCTGTCCCTCCCCAGGCCGGGCTCCACTAGCCTCCAGCCTGGGGTAGAAAAAGGGATGGGCAGGCCAGGCTCGGTGGCTCATGCCTGTCATCCCTGCACTGCGGGAGGATCACTTGAGGTCAGGAGTTTGAGACCAACCTGGCCAACATGGTGAAACTCCGGCTCTACTAAAAACACAAAAATTAGCCGGGCATGGTGGTGGGCACCTGTAATCTCAGTCCCAGCTACCTGGGAGGCTGGGATGGGAGAACTGCTTGAACCCGGAAGGCGGAGGCTGCAATGAGCTGAGACTGTGCCATTTACTCCAGCCTGGGCAAAAGAGCCAGACTCTGACTCAAAAAAAAAGGCTAGGGGAAGCCCTGGTGACAGAGGAGAGAATGAATGGGGGTTGCCTGCCCCTCCCTGTGTAATAGCTGGCCGAGGATGGTGCCTGTGTCGCCTTTGAGGGGGGTCACACAAGCAGCAGAAGCAAAGCACAGTGGGGCTGCTGGCGGGCGCCTTCCTCCACCCCACGCAGCTGGGCAAGCAGGGAGGCCTCGAAAGGAGGTGGCCAGGAGAAAGGGCACGCCTGGCCCAGACCCCGAGCGGACAGAGCCTAGAGGCTGGAATGTGGGGCCTGGAAGTGTGGAGTGGGGGTCTTGCCTGGCATGGGGCTGGCACGATCCCCCCAGGCGTCTGTGAGGGTCAGGGTGGGGGATCGGCTGAGCACTGCCCAGGAGAAAAGGCCCCCAGGCCGCCAGAGGAAGGGAGAGCTGCTCTAATCAGCTTAACCCCCTTAATGAGCGGCTAATTGGGGGCTGTCTAGACAGGAAGCTGGAAAGGCCTGGGAGGAGGAAGAGAGGGAGGGGGAGGATGAAGAGGAGGAGGGGGAGGGGGGAGGGGGAGGAAGAAGAGAAGGAGGAGGAGAATTCCAGGGCGGTGGCCATGGCCAAGGGCACCTCCGGGAGAGACCCTGCCTGCCTGGGGTCCCGTTTTGTGTCTTCCCTCTGTGGAGACACCTGACTTGGCACAGGCTTGCAGCCTGGCCCTTCCGTGCCCCTGGCCCCTCCAGCTCTCCCTTGGTCCAGCCATGGGGGTAAGGCTGGGCCCCACTGGGAACCTCAGGGACCCCACTCCAGCCCAGGGGCCAGGCCTGTTCCCAGGCGTCCCCCTTGGGACTTCAGTGGCTGTGAAATGTTTCTCAATGCAGGCCACGGCCATGGGGAGGGACCCAGGAAGCATCGGGCATAAGCTCTGGGCTCTGCCCCTTCCTGCCTCAGTTTCCCCACCCATCAACTGATGGCCAGGGGCAGGCATGATCTCATGGAGCGTTATGGGGGAGGGGAAATAACCTGGCTTAGGACATCGCAGACGCCCCATAAAACAGAGAGAGCGAGGTGCCCTGAGTGGGGTCCCAGGGAACGGCCACGTGGTTCTGTGCCCATGTGCACCTGCCTGTCGCTGGGGTGACCTGGAGCAGGTGACGTCGCCTCTCTGAGCCTCGGGGTTTCCCTCTGCAAAATGAGGCGACTGCCAGTCACCTCCACAGGGCTGTCTGGGACAAAAATGTTGGGAAGGGCATGAGAGTGAGCAAAAGCAGCCAGCTGGGTGCGGTGGCTAACGCCTGTCATCCCAGCACTCTGGGAAGCAGAGGCAGGAGGATCATTTGAGCCAGGAGTTCAAGACCAGCCAGGGCAACACAGGGAATCCTGTCTCTACAAAAAAACACAAAAAAAAGCTAGATGTGTTGGCGTGTGCCTGCAGTCCCAGCTACTTGGGAGGCTGAGAAGGGAGAAGGGGTTGAGCCCAGTGAACTGTGATCCCATCACTGCACTCCATCCTGGGTGACAATAAGACTATTTGGAGAAAAAGAAAAAGGCCGGGCGCGGTGACTCATGCCTGTCATCCCAGCACTCTGGGAGGCCGAGGTGGGCAGATCACCTGAGGTCAGGAGTTCAAGGCCTGCCTGGCCAACATGGTGAAACCCCATCTTTACTAAAAATACAAAAATTAGCCAGACATGGTGGTGGGCGCCTGTAATGCCAGCTACTCGGGAGGCTGAGGCATGAGGACTGCTTGAACCCGGGAGGCGGAGGTTGCACCAAGTCGAGATCACGCCACTGCGCTCCAGCCTGGGTGACAGAGAGAGGCTCCGTCTCAAAAAAAAAAAAAAGAGAAAGAAAAAAAAACCACCAAGAGTGGCCCAGACCAGGGGTCACACACCTTCTCCCCTCTCCCTTCAGGCTACGTACAGCGAGATTCTGTTCTCAGAGATGGTTGGCCAGGTCTGGGGACATTTGTGGTTGTCACCACTGGGGGGTGCTCCTGACGCAGAGTGGGCAGAGGCCTCCGACTCAGCACGGCGCCCTACAGTGCCCAAGACCGCCCCACCCCAGAGGATGATCTGGCCCCGAACGTCCAGGGTGCAACTCCCAAAACCACGGCTCTCCCTGCTGGGAACGCGCTCCCATCATTTTCCCTGCGGATGAATCCACTTAAATCGTCCGGGTTGCAGCGTAGCCATGAATTAATAATAAACCCAGCTCTCACGCCCCAACTGCACGCTTTACGTCCGCCCTGGGCTACGGGTGTTAAAATTCTTCCATTGTTTTCTCTCTACTGGGATGCTGAGCCAGAGTTTCTGAGATGGAGTTTCGCTTTTGTTGCCCAGAATGGAGCGCAGTGGCATGACCTCGGCTCACTGCAACCTCCGCCTCCGGGGTTCAAGTGATTCTCCTGCCTCAGCCCCCCTGAGTAGCTGGGACTACAGGCATGCACCATAATGCCCAGCTAATTTTGTATTTTCAGTAGAGATAGGGTTTTACCATGTTGGCCTGCCTGGTCTGAAACTCCTGACCTCAGGTGAGTTGCGTGGCTTGGCCTCCCAAAGGGCTGGGATTACAGGTGAGCCTTTTTTTTTTTTAAGAGACTGCCTTTCCCTGTTGGCCCGGATGGAGTGCAGTGGTGATCATAGCTCACTGCAGCTTTGACCTCCTGGCTCAAACCATCCTCCCACCTCAGCCTCTTGAGTAGCTGGGACCACAGGTGTGCACAACTATGTCATGTTAATTGTTATTATTTTTTGAGATGGAGTCTTGCTGTGTTGCCCAGGCTGGAGTGCAGTGGCATGATCCTGGCTCATCACAACCTCTACCTCCCGGGTTCAAGCCATTCTCCTGTCTCAGCCTCCAGAGTACCTGGGACTACAGGCGTGAGCCACTATGCTCGGTTAATTTTTGTATTTTTTTAGTAGAGACAGGGTTTCACTATGTTGGCCAGGCTGGTCTCGAACTCCTGATCTCGTGATCCGTCTGCCTTGGCCTCCCCAAAGTGCTGGGATGGCAGGCATGAGCAACCGTGACCAACCATTTTTTTTTTTTTTTTGAGGTGGAGTCTGGCTCTGTTGCCAGGCTGGAGTACAGTGGCACGATCTCGGCTCACTACAACCTCCACCTCCTGGGTTCAAATGATTCTCCTGCCTCCAAATGATTCTCCTGCCTCAGCCTCCTGAGTAGCTGGGTCTACAAGCGTCTACTTCCACGTCCAGCTAATTTTTGTGTTTTCAGTAGAGATGGGGTTTCACCACGTTGGCCACGTTGGCCTCAAACTCCTGAACTTGTGATCCGCCCACCTCGGCCTCCCAAGGTGCTGGGATTACAGGCCTGAGCCACTGCGCCGGGCCTTTTTTAAACAGAGATGGGGTCTTGCCACGTTGCTAGGATCCCGATCCCACAGCAGAGGAAACTGAGGGGCGCAAAGGCTAAGGAAGCTGCCAGAAGTCAGGCAGCTGGAGATGCAGAGAAGCCAGTCGCCCAAGCTCCTCACTGCTCTGTCACCCTGATTCTCCTCCTCCAGGAAGTCCTCCCTTTTCTTCCAGGCTGTATCAGGGTCCTCCTGTGCCCCCTCCTCTGGGGTGTAGTGACCTGGATAAGCACCTATCTCCCTCATTAGGCTGTTAGCCCCTGGAAGGCAGGGACAGGAGTGGGTTGGATCATCTCTGTGTCCCCAGGGCCTCAGGCAGAGCCAGCACACAGTAGGGCTTCACAGTGAGGATAAAACCCTCAGGAGGGAGTGAGTTTGCCATCACCTGAGGTAATCAAGCGGAAGCTGCAGGAGTACAGACCTCTGACATCCCTGGCTAGCTCTGCGATTCCTGATCACACAGCAGAAGCTGGTGGGGGCTTCCACTTCGTCCTCCCCCATCGCTACCACCCCTTCCTCCAGCGGAAGGGGTTGCCGGGGAGCAGCCGGGCAGAAAAGCCAGACCGAGCTCCAGAGACTAACATTTCCTCTCTCTTAAAATGTTTTGAGTTTCCTCAGTTGAAAGCTAGATTCTTTATTTTCAGCCTTTCTCCTCTCCTAATAAATAAAGTACGATTTTTCCTCTCAGGGCTGCTTTGGCTCATCACTGAGGAGGTCTTTCATGTAATTAGCGTGCAGCTTACATTCTGACAGTCCCGTCAATTACAGAGTCAATGAGAAGTGATCGCCAGCGAGCGGTGGCTGATGCAAGTAATCCCAGCACTTTGGAAGATCACTTGAGGTCAGAAGTTCAAGACCAGCCTGGCCAAAAGGGTCTCTACTAAAAATACAAAAATTAGCCAGGTGTGGTGGCGCGCGCCTGTAGCCCCAGCTACTCGAGAGGCTGAGTCAGGAGAATCACTTGAACCCAGGAGGCGGAGGTTGTAGTGAGCTGAGATTGCACCACAGCACTCCAGCCTTGAAGAGGGAAAGTCTGCCTCAAAAAAAAAAAAAGAGAAGTGATCTTTTTTTTTTTTTTTTTTTTGAGAGTAGGTCTCAAAAGACCTTGGTGCCATCTCTCAAAACAAGTGAGACTCTGTCCCAAAACAGAAACAGCAGACAGACAAACAAGAAGAACCTAATAAAGAGAGAGACAGGTCTCGTGAGAGAGGGAGGCTCTGGGGGCCCACACGGCGGAAGGGAGGAGCCTCAGCACCTGAAATGTCACCAGCAGAGGCGTCCGAGAGCACGGGAAGGAGACGGGAATGTTATAAAGGTATGGACAACAAGGGCCTCTCCCACTTCCCCGGCGAGCGGCGTATCCCAGACGGCGGCTTCACGCACATTCTAGCCCTTCCTCCTCCCGTAGCTCCCAAAAGAACAATTATTATTCACATCAGCCCCCCATTGTGGAAATGAAGAAACTGAGGCTTAGAGAAATTAAATTATGTGCCCAAGGTTACATAGCTAGGCACAGGCAGAGCGGGGATCCGAACACAGGTCTCTCCAATGCATGAATCTGACCTCTAACTCCTAATGTTATGCTGCTTCTCAAAAATCCTACAGGTGGCCGGGCGCAGTGGCTCACGCCTGTCATCCCAGCTCTTTGGGAGGCTGAGGTGGGCAGATCACCTGAGGTCAGGAGTTCAAGACTAGCCTGGCCAACACGGCGAAACCCCATCTGTACTAAAAATACAGATTAGCTGGGCGTGATGGTGGGTGCCTGGAATCCCAGCTACTCAGGAGGCTGAGGCAGGAGAGTCGCTTGAACCCAGGAGGTAGAGGTTGCAGTGAGCCGAGATTGCGCCACAGTACTCCAGCCTGGGTGACAGAGCAAGACTCCACCTTAAAAAACAAAACAAAACAAAAAAAGAAAGGCCAGGCGTGGTGGCTCACACCTGGAATCCTGGCACTTTGGGAGGCCGAGGTCGGGGGATGACTGGAACTCAGGAGTTCAAGACCAGCTTAGGCAACATAGTGAGACCCCATTTCTACCAAAAAATTAAAAAAAAAATTAATGGGGTGTGGGGGTATGTGCCTGTAGTCCCTGATACTTGGGAGGCTGAGGCAGGAGGATCACTTGAGCCTGGGAGGTCGAGGCTGCAGTGAACTGTGACTGTACCACTGCACTCTAGCCTGAATGGCAGAGCAAGGCCCTGCCTCAAAAACAAAAACACAAATAAAGTAGGCCTCGTGGGTACAGGGAGGAGAGAGAGGAAGGAGGGAGACGAAACACATCTGGTTGGGTGCGATGGCTCACACATACAATCCCAGAACTTTGGGAGGCTGGGGCAGGAGGACCACCTGAGCCCAGGAGTTTGAGACCAGCCTGCGCAACATAGTGAGACCTCATCTCCATATAAAAAAAAAAAAAGGGCCGGGCATGGTGGCTCACGCCTGTAATCCAAGCACTTTGGAGGCCAAGGCGGGCGGAGGTCGGGAGTTCAAGACCAGTCTGACCAACATGGTGAAACCCCGTCTTTATATAAAAAAATAAAAAATAAAAAATTAGCCAGGCATGGTGACATTTACCTGTACTCCCTGATATTCAGGAGACGCAGGTGGGAGGATCACTTAAACCCAAGAAGTTGAGGCTGTAGTGAGCCATGATTGTGCCACTACACTCCAGCCCTGGGGAGAGTGAGACCTTCTAACAAAAAAAAAAAAAAAAAAAAAAAAAAAAAAACAGGCTGGGTGCGGTGGCTCACATCTATAATCCCAGCACTTTGGGAGGCCGAGGAGGGTGGACCACCTGAGGTTGGGAGTTCGACATCAGCCTGGCCAACATGGAGAAATCCCGTCTCTACTAAAAATACAAAGTTAGCTGGGCGTGGTGGTGGGTGCCTGTAGTCCCAGTTACTCAGGAGGCTGAGGCAGGAGAATTGCTTGAACCGGGGAGGCACAGGTTGCAGTGAGCCGAGATCACGCCACTGCACTCCAGACTGGGTAAAGAAGCAAGACTCTGTCTCAAAAAAAAAAAGGAAAAAGAAAGAAAATAAATTTCCACGTTTATTGTGCGCCTGTGTGTTACGTGCCAGGCCTGTTTTACTGACATGATTAATTCACTTAATCCCCATGACAACCCCAGGCGAGCGAAACGGTACTGCAGGTACTAACACCCCCATTTCACAGATGAGGAAACTGAGGCTCAGAAAGCTGGAGTTGTTAGGAAGCTGCAAGGGCTGAGCTATGGACCCAGGCAGGTGGACCACTGACCCCACGCATGGATCCACTGGGCTGCCTCCTGGGGCCCTATAGGATAAGGCACCACACAGAGCAATGCTTGTAAAATTTAGGGGCACAAAGTCAGCTGAGAATCTGAGGGATGGATGTCAGGGACACCCTCTCCAGCATCACACAAGCCCACAGGCCATTTCACACACAGTTTCCTGAAAGTCACAGGTGCCAGCCGGCCAGAGAGCAGGACCTTAGAGGGAAAGGAATTCTTTAGATGAAAACTACAATGGAGACGGGGACCTCAAATAAGGGAAATCTTTGGAGAAAGCCCTTGGGGAGACAGGAAATAAACACGATCTCAAGGAGCTGGCGTTCAATGGAAAAAAGACCCCGTGGAGCTGCCGATCCTAAGGAATAGGAATCCTGTAAGAAAGACACCCTAGGTAGGCGCGTGGCTCACACCTGTGATCCCAGCACTTTGGGAGGCCGAGGCGGGTGGATCACCTGAGGTCAGGAGTTCGAGACCAGCCTGGACAACATGGTGAAACCGCGTCTCTACTAAAAATACAAAAATTAGCCAGGTGTCGTGGTGGTGGGTGCCTGTAGTCCCAGCTACTTGGGAGGCTGAGGCAGGAGAATCGCTTGAACCCGGGAAGCAGAGGTTGCAGTGAGCCGAGATTGCGCCACTGCACTCCAGCCTGGGCAACAGAGTGAGACTCCATCTCAAACGAAAAAAAAAAAAAAAGAATGACACCCCAGGGAGGACCCTTCTGAAGACAGAAAAGCAACAGGATAAAATCTCCCTGGAAAAGGACGCCATGGGAATGGAGACCTTACAGACAAGAGACGCGTTTCCTACAGAACCGGAATCACACGGAAGAAGATCCCATGGAGACGCGAACCTGGTTTAAAAAAAAAACAACAAGCCAGGCGCAGTGGCTCACGCCTGTAATGCCAGCACTTTGGGAGGCTGAGGCTGGCGGATCACCTGAGGTCGGGAGTTCAAGACCAGCCTGACCAACATGGTGAAACCATGTCTTAAATAAAATAAATAAATAAATAAAAAATAAAAACAACAAAAAGGAACTTCAAGAACGACCCCAGTGAGAAGGAATCCGGCATCTCAGGACCTTCTAGTGGGGAAGAGGACAAACAGTAACCCTACAGACGAGGGATTCTGTGGCAGATCCCAGGAGGCGGCATCCTGTTGATCTGAGTCAATTCTGTAGCTCGTGGACCCCACAGCTGGACGGCAGGAAAGTCAGGCAGGGGACAGTCTCTGCCCTCCCTGGCCTTAGCGGAACCAAAGAGATCCAAGAACGAGAGCCCGGGGACCGCACTTCCAGCCACGCGCAGCGCGGCGCAACTACAATTCCCAGGAGGCCGCGCAGCTCCAGGCCGGCTTCCTGCCCCGCGGCGCCCGCGCAGTGGCTGCCGGAAGACGTAGTTCCCGCCGCGGGAACTCCGACCGGAAGGCCGGTTCCGACCCCGCCGCCAATCCTACCTCCTTCCATGTCCTCCGTCCAGTTGCGGCTGCTACTCGTGGGCGAGCTGGGCGAAGTGTAGTAATCGCCGCCGGGGCTCGTGTCCACGTCTTCCTCCATCGAGCCCGATTTGTGCCTCTTGCTCCTTACGGGCGAGGGAGGGGGAAACGCTAGTTACCAGGGAGACGCAAGGGCGGGGGGCGCGGCGGCGGGCTTTGCTACTTCCGATCCCTTAGTGGGCGGTGCGAGGGAAATGGTCTCGCGATACGTCTCGGGAGCCGCGGGCATTCAGCCCCGTTCCGAATGAACGCCTGTTCTGACCTGTCCATTGCTTAGATGGGACACCCGGGCTAGAGGCAGGGAGGGACTCAGCAGCAGCTGGATACCAAAGCCGTCAGGGTGGAGACCAAAACCCAGGTAGCCTGGCTAATCCCCTGGCCACCTGCAGTCCTCAGAACTGCCTGTTAGGGGTATGATCCCATTTTATGGGTGGGGAAACTGAGGCACACACAATGTGACCCACTCGAGGTCACAAAGCATATCTTAGCAAGAACCTGTGTCTGCATTCTCCAGGAGGAGTCCTAAGGGCTGGCTGAACAAGTACGACTTGAGGCTGAGGGAGCCCACGGTGGGCTGTCAGACCTAGAGGAAGAGGCACTTGAGGCTGGCTGGGTTTTGAAGGATGAGTAGGAGTTTCTCAGGCCAGGTGAATCGTGAAAAGAGGTATTCCAGGGAGAGGAATGAGTCAGCTGGGGCCAGAGGGGATGGGTTGATGAGGGGGGTCATGAAACGGGCAGAGGTGGGGACCTGGATACTTACCCGCTGGAGGAGGTGCTGGGTAGCGTTCTTCTCATGCCAGTGCTGGCTGGGTTCAGGTCGTATGCCAGGTGTCCCTGCAGCTCCCCCAGGGAGAAGTTGGGTCCTGTTCCGGTCACCACAGGTGCTGCAGAGGGTGACAGAAGAGAGTGAGGCAGGAAGCAGGGCCCAGTGCTGTGGTTTGCCCTAGAGAGGCAGGGTAAGCCACTGGGTCCAGTTCAAGGGAGGATCCTTTCCCGTATTGGCCCGGTTCCTAAGGTGGCTGAAACCAGCTTTATACTATGGATCACAGGACCAAGGCCATGGGGAGAGGCAAAGAGCACACTGTGAGGCAGAGGTAAAGCCAGAGCTGGAGTCTGGGCTTTGCGGATCTGGACAGGGAGGGTGTCAATCAGGGCTAAAGGACGGTGCCCGGAACTCGCTGGGGTGGGATTCAGATGGTGTCTGCTGGAATGTGCTGGGTCCCCAACAGGTCGGCAGGGAGGGCAAGGGGACAGGAGGAGTGGGGTCCTCTGGGGTCTCCTAGGATGGGCCAGTGGAAGCAGAATTTTCCTTAGCTGCCATCCAGCATCTGGATTCTGATTCCTGAGGAGGTGGGAAGGGCCTGGCCACGTCCCTTTCTAGGAACCTTAGCTGGGTGACACGGGTGTCTGGAGAGGACAAGAAGTAGGGTGAGGGGGGTGGGCTCCTCCTTCCTCCCTGTGGCCCCTCCCCTCTCCAGGACCCAGCTCCGGGCTGATGGGAACACTCACTCCGGGACACCTGGATGAGCTCGCTGACGCTGAACACGCCGGAGGTGACAAAGCTCTCTTGGAAGTCGGTCGTGTCTGGAACAGGAAGACAGCGGAGTCAGTGGGCTGAGCCGGGCCTGTTCCCCTTCCCCACGCTCCAGGGCTGCCTGGACCCCGGCGCTGGCCCGAGCCTAGGCGTTCACCCTGTCTGTCCCCTGCAGTGGGGGAATAACAGGTCCAGTCTGACAGCGGAGGCCCCATGGAGGGCCCTTGTCCAGCATGGGCCTTCACCTGGGGCCCCCCACGCTGTGGAATGCTGCATTCAACTGGACAGCAGGCTGGGCGCCATGGCTCATGGCTGTAATCCCATCACTGTGGGAGGCCGAGGCGCGATGATCGCTTGAGTTTAGGAGTTCAAGACCAGCCTGGGCAACACAGTGAGAGCCCGTCTCTACAAACAGTGTTAGCATTAGCCAGGTGTCACGGTGCATGCCTGTAGTCCCAGCCACTCAGGAGGCTGAGGCGGGAGGATCACTTCAGCCTGGGAGGTGGAAGACACAGTGTAACATTGTTGTGCATTGCACTCCAGCCGGAGAAACAAAGCGAGACCCTGTCTCTTAAAAAAATGAGTGGAGAGGCCGGGCGCAGTGGCTCACGCCTGTAATCCCAGCACTTTGGGAGGCCGAGGTGGGTGGATCATGAAGTCAAGATATTGAGACCTTCCTGGCCAACGTGGTGAAACCCCGTCTCTATTAAAAATACAAAAATTAGCCGGGCATGGTGGCGCATGCCTGTAATCCCAGCTACTCGGGAGTCTGAGGCAGGAGAATTGCTTGAACCCGGGAGGCAGAGGTTGCGGTGAGCTGAGATCGCGCCATTGCACCCAGCCTAGGCAACAGAGTGAGACTCCGTCTCAAAAAAAAAAAAAGAGGCCGGGCGCGGTGGCTCAAGCCTGTAATCCCAGCACTTTGGGAGGCCGAGGCGGGTGGATCATGAGGTCAAGAGATCGAGACCATCCTGGTCAACATGGTGAAACCCCGTCTCTACTAAAAAATACAAAAAATTAGCTGGGCACGGTGGCGCGTGCCTGTAATCCCAGCTACTCAGGAGGCTGAGGCAGGAGAATTGCCTGAACCCAGGAGGTGGAGGTTGCAGTGAGCCGAGATCGCGCCATTGCACTCCAGCCTGGGTAACAAGAGCGAAACTCGGTCTCAAAAAAAAGAGTGGAGAGTGGAGACCTGTCTCTCATCACCCGCCTCGGTGTGTGATCATGGCAAGTCACTTTCCCTTGCTCAGCCTCCAAGTTTTCCTAATCGTAAACGTGGAAACCATAAATGCCATCATCTTGGCTGTGGTGACATCTGCATCAAACTGCCTGGGAGGGGCGGCTGGCTTGCTTTGCACACTGTCACCCTTCGAGATAGTCTGGCTTCCTGTTCTTCTCCCTCCAGACGGAAGTCCATGTGGGCAGGGATGCCCATGTGCTGCAGCCTGCAGTGTCCTGCGTGCCTAGACCAGAGCTCAGCACCCAGCAATGGGTCAGTTAAAATGGGGGGTCAAATAGGGGGTCTGCAAGCCACAGTTACAACCCCTAGTGTCCCCAGCACTGCTCCTGCCTAATGTCAAAGGAAGGGGAACTGTCCTCTCTTAACTGGAGTGGTTTGGACCCGTTTCATGGGTTTGGAAACCGAAGTTGTCCCCAAGAGGCCCGGGAGCCTTGGCCAACCTCAGACGGCTTGGGGACAGCCCTGTCGTGCCCTCGGAGGCCTTTGCAGGAGGGATTCATTGACTCAATAGGCATTCACTAAGCATCCATGGTGTCCCATGCTGAGCTGGACCTGACACTGCGGATGAGACAGATGGAAGCACTCGCCCCCGTCGGACTCAAAGTCCAGTGCAAGCAACGAATGGTAACCAAGATTACTAGGTTAGCAACAGGTGATGAGGGCTCCTCACAGCACCATTCACCACGGCTCAGAACGTAAAGCCACCCACATGTCCCCTCAGAAGACGAAGAGAGAAACACAGTGCGCTCTGTCCACACACTGGAGAAGAACTCAGCTGTAAACAGGAGGCCAGGCATGCTGGCTCGTGCCTGTAATCCCAGCACTTTGGTGGGGGGAATCTCTTGAGCTCGGGAGTCTGACACCAGCCTGGGCAACAAAGTGAAACCCTGCGTCTACAAAATATACAAAAATTAGCCGGGTGTGGTGGCGCACGCCGGTAGTCCTGGCACTTTGGGAAGCTGAGGCGGGTGGATCACTTGAGCCTAGGAGTTTGAGACCAGCTTGGGCAACATGGCAAAACCGCATCTCTACAAAAAGTACAAAAATTAGCCAGGTGTGGTGGTGCACACCTGTAGTCCCAGCTACTTGGGAGGCTGAGGTGGGAGGATCATTTGAGCCCAGGAGGTTGAGGCTGCAGTGAGCCATGATTGCACCACTGCACTCCAGCCTGTGTGACAGAGAGAGACCCTGTCTCAAAAAAAAAAAAAAGAAAAAGAATGAGGCTTTGGGCCAGGTTCAGTAGCTCACACCTGTAATCCCAGCACTTTGGGAGGCTGAGGCAGGCAGATCACCTGAGGTCAGGAGTAGTTCGAGACCAGCCTAGCCAACATGGCAAAACCCCTTCTCTACTAAAAATACAAAAATTAGCCAGGCGTGGTGGCACGTGCCTGTAGTCCCAGCTACTTGGGAGGCTGAGGCAGGAAAATCACCTGAACCTGGGAGGTGGAGGTTGTGGCGAGCTGAGATCACACACTGCACTCCAGCCTGGGGCGACAGAGTGAGACTCCATCTCAGAAAATAAATAAATAAATAAGAACAAGGCTCTGGCCGGGCGCAGGACTCACACCTGTAATCCTAGCACTTTGGGAGGCCAAGGTGGGCAGATCACAAGGTCAGGAGATAGAGACCATCCTGGCTAACACAGTGAAACCCCGTCTCTACTGAAAATATGGAAAAATTAGCCAGGTGTGGTGGCACGCGCCTGTAGTCCCAGCTACTTGGGAGGCTGAGGCAGGAGAATCGCTTGAACCTGGGAGGTGGAGGTTGCAGTGAGCCAAGATTTTGACACTGCACTCCAGCCTGGGCAACAGAGTGAGACTCTGTCTAAAAAAAAAAAAAGTAAAAATGATATATTGTACATTATGCACATTTTACTACAATTTTTTTTTTTTTTTGAGAGGGAGTCTCCCAGGCTGGAGTACACTGGCTCAACCTTGGCTCACTGCAATCTCCGCTTTCTAGGTTCAAGCGATTCTCCTGCCTCAGCCTCTCGAGTAGTTGGGATTACAGGCGCACGCTACCATGGCCTGGCTAATTTTTGTATTTTTCAGTAGGGTTTCACCATGTTGGCCAGGCTGGTATTGAACTCTTGACCTTGTGATCGACCTGCCTCGGACCCCCAAAGTTCTGAGATTACAGGCGTGAGCCACTGCGCCCGGCCCCAACTTTTTTTTTGAGACAGAGTTTCGCTCTTATTGCCCAGTTTGGAGTTCAATGGCACAATCTCGGCTCACTGCAACCTCCGCCTCCTGGGGATTCTCCTGCCTCAGCCTCCCAAGTAGCTGGGACTACAGGCACGAGCCACCACACCCGGCTAATTTTTTGCATTTTTAGTAGAGATAGGGTTTCTCTGTGTTGGTCAGGCCGGTCTCAAACCCCCAACCTCAGGTGACCCTCCTGCCTTGGCCTCCCAAAGTGCTGGGATTGCAGGCGTGAGCCACGGAGCCCAGGCTTTACTAGAAATTAAAAGCTCATTAAATCAAATGCGAGGTGCATCAGCCTGTAGTAAGGCAGGCGGCCTGTGGGGAACCCGCTAGGGTGGGGACGGAAGCAATTTTACACCCAGGGCTCAGAGAAAGCCTGGCTGAGATGGTGGCATTTTACAGAGACTTCAAGATGAGACTGGATAAGAGGAAGGAACTTGTTAAAATTTGCAAAGCTCCAAGAACAGCGCCTGGCAACCACCCCGTGAGTGTTGGCTTATCTGATGGGTATGATGTTTCGCCACCTCCCTGAGGGCCACGATGTTCCCAGCACTGGGAACAGCCCGTGCAAAGGCCCCAGGGTTGGAACGCACTTGGCAGGTTACAGGCCAGCAGGGTTGGGGCGGAAAGAGCCAGGGAGCGCTGTCGCTTTGGAGGCTGGAGAGGCTCTTGGCTTTGGTGTGGTGGTGGGAGCAGTTCCTCTCTCAGCCCCCAGGGGGCAGCACGGGCTGCAGGGAGCTCATGGCTGTGTCCAGTTCTGCAGACCCAAGCCCCGGCCAGTACCCCTATTACAATCTTTTTCTTTTTTAGAGACAGAGTCTCGCTCTGTTGCCCAGGCGTGAATGCAGTGATGCAATCATAGCTCACTGCAGCCTCGAACCCCTGGGCTCAAGCGATCCTCCTGCCTCAGCCTCCCAAGTACCTGAGGTTACAGGCATGCACCTCTATGCCTGGCTAATTTTTGTAATTTTTGTTTTTTTGTGTGTGTGTAGAGATAGGGTCTTGCTGTGTTACCCAGGCTGGTCTCGAACTCCTGGGCTCAGGCCATCCTCCCGCCTCAGCCTCCCAAGTAGCTGGGGTTACAGGCATGTACTTCCATGCCTGGCTAATTTCTGTATTATTATTATTATTTCTTGGTCTTGCTATATTACCCAGGCTGGCCTTGAACTCCTGGGCTCACTTGACCCTCCCTCTTCGGCCTCCCAAAGTGCTGGGATTGCAGGCATGAGCCACTGCATCCGGCCCCCTGTTCCAGTCATTTGCTGAGTGATGGCAAGGAGCCCTACCCCGCGCTGGGAGGTTCAGGCCACACATTCTGAGGAGGACAGAGCGGTGGCCCTGAGTGTCCAGGAGAAGTGGCCAGAGCCGTTTCCGGCTGACCCAGCTGGCCGGCCGGTGTCAGCACGCCCCCCTGCCTCCCCCACACCGGGGTTTCCTGTTTGTGCAGTGCCTGCGCAGCTCCATCTCCGGGGGACTCCCTGGCGAGCTGGGAGGACGTGATTTCCTCTACCAGACGCCCAAGCTCCCCAAGGGACCAGGCCAAGCACCGCCGCCTCCGCCTCCTTCCAACATCTGGCTTGGAGAGAGGCGTCTGGGGATCACAGGAGGCCGAGGAGGACCCGGGTCACAGACGGACGAGTCACCAGGGGCCAGTGAGGAGTGGCCTCGGGCCTGTGAACCTCCGGGAACCCCTTGGCCTCCCTGCGCACAACTGTTCCAGCCATTCCAAGAAGGACGCCTCGCCCACTTGCTTTCTCTTCCTTCCTTTTTCTTCCTTTTTTTTTTGGAGACAGTCTCGCTCTATCCCCCAGGCTGGAGTGCAGTGGCGTGATCTCGGCTCACTGCAACCTCCACCCCCCGGGTTCAAGTGATTTTCCTTCCTCAGCCTCCAGAGTCCTAGTAGAGACAGGGGTTCACCATGTTGGCAAGGCTGGTCTCGAACTCCTGACCTCAGGTCATCTGCCCACCTTGGTCTCCCAAAGTGCTGGGATTACAGGCGTGAGCCACCGCGCCCAGCCCCTTCCTTCTTTTTCATCTCTTCTCCTTCCTCTCCCCTACATACCCTCTCTTGTCTCTTTTTCTCTCTGCATCATCCCTCCCTCCTTCCTTCCTTTATACAAATATTTATTGAGCACCCGCTCTGCACCAGGCCTTATTCTAGCCACTGAGGACACAGTGGAGATCCAGACAGACAAAGCCTCTGCCCTCGAGGAGGTGACGTTCCACCGGGGAGATAAGCAAACACCTGCGCAGCCGCTAAGCAACTAAGCAAACCCATAGGCAATCACTAACTTCCTCTGAAGGAAAGAAAACAGAGGGCTGAGACTGGGGGTGGCCAGAGGCTGCTTGAGATGAAGGGGCTCAGGGTACTCAGGGTAGACCTCTATGAGAAGGGGGCATTTGAGTTGAGACCAGGGGAGATGTGGAGAGAGCAAGAGACCAGTTAGCTATTTAGATAGATGGAGTAGAATGTGCAAAGGCCCTGAGGCAGGACTGGGCCTGGTGCACTAGAGGAACAGCGAGGAGGTCTGTGCAGCTGGGGGTGAGTGAGGGGGAGAGAGGGAGGAGGGGAGGACAAGGAGGGGATGGGGCAGGTTGCACAGGGCCTTGTGGGTCACAGGGAGGACTTGGGCTTTTATCCCAAGAGAGGTGGCAGCCATGGAGGGCTGTGGGCAGAGGAGGGACGGGCTCTGGCTCCGGGGGGTCACAGGCATCCTCTGGCCATAGTGAGGAGGACAGATGGTCGGGGGTAAAGGCAGGAGCCAGGGGCTAGGATGGAAGAGACTGCTCTGGTCTAAGTGACCTAAGCAAAATTTCCCACTTCCTATCCCTATGACAGAATCGCTCTGTCTTTTCCATCTATTAGACACCCCGTGAGGGCTGGGCATGGGGGTCACACCTATGATCCCAGCACTTTGGGAGGCTGAGGCAGGTGGATCGCTTGAGCTCAGGAGTTTGAGACCAGCCTGAGCAACACATGAGACTCTATCTCTACAGAAACAAACAAACATAAAGTGAGCCAGGCACGGTGGTGCACACCTGTGGTCCCAGCTACCTCAGAGGCTAAGGCAGAAGGATGGCTTCAGCTCAGTTGGCCCAAGGTGCGGTGAGCTAGGATGGTGTCACTGCACTCCAGCCTGGGCAGCAGAGTGAGACCGTTTCTAAAACAAACAGGCCGGGCGCCGCAGCTCACACCTGTAATCCCAGCACTTTGGGAGGCCGAGGCAGGTGGATTACCTGAGGTCAGGAGTTCAAGACCAACCTGGCCAACATGGTGAAACCCCGTCTCTACTAAAAATACAAATATTAGCCAGGCGTGGTGGCGGACGCCTGTAATCCCAGCTACGTGGGGGACTGAGGCAGGAGAATGACCTGAATCCGGGAGGCGGAGGTTGCAGTGAGCCGAGATCGCGCCACTGCATTCTAGCTTGGGTGACAGAGTGAGACTCCATCTCAAAATAAATAAACGAATGAAAAATAAAACAAGCAGAAACCCCTAAACATCCCATGGAACTGTAGAGCCCTCCGGGGTCTCCCATGCGTGAGGACCTCAGAGCCCACATGCTGGGAGCTCAGCGTCATGCGTTCCAACCCAGCTCCCTGGCTGCCCCCGGACAGGCCCCTTAACCTCTCCAAGCCTCCGTCTGTTCATCTGTAAAATGAGTGGTTCTGAGCAAATGATTCCCAAATAAAAGACACGGACGGGGCCGCGCCACCCACAGACTCACCCAGTGTGATGGGCTTGCTGTCCTCCTGATCAGACCCCATCCCCGCCCGGGGACTGCCGCTCTGCTCTGCGTCTGCAAAGAGAGGGAAGAGGTGTTGGTGACGTCGCAGAGACCCCACCCCAGGAGCAGATGAGGTATCGATGCTGGTAACCCAGTCCTGGGCTGGGCCAGTGCTGGGAAGATAGTGGCCCTGAAACACGCCCACGCCCCGGGGTCTCTGCTTGGGCCCTTCTCTTGGCCGCTGCCCTAGAGGGTTGTGGACATGTGGCCAGGCACCCTGCAGACACCAGCTGGGCCCCTGTGGGCGCCAGTGCACCTGTATGCTGGAGTCAGCCCTCCGTGTCTGCAGGAGTGGCTCAGTTGTGGGTAAAGAAGTTGGGGGCCGGGCGCGGTGACTCACGCCTGTAATCCCAGCACTTTGGGAGGCCGAGGCGGGTGGATCACGGGGTCAAGAGATCGAGACCATCCTGGTCAACATGGTGAAACCCCGTCTCTACTAAAAATACAAAAAATTAGCTGGGCATGGTGGCGCGTGCCTGTAATCCCAGCTACTCAGGAGGCTGAGGCAGGAGAATTGCCTGAACCCAGGAGGCGGAGGTTGCGGTGAGCCGAGATCGCGCCATCGCACTCCAGCCTGGGTAACAAGAGCGAAACTCTGTCTCAAAAAAAAAAGAAGTTCGGCACCTGGAGTCTTAACAGAGTGATGTTCAAATCCCAGCTCCCCCGCCTTCTTGCTGTGCAACCCTGAGCAAGTCACTTGCCTTCTCTGAGCCTCATCTGTAAAATGAGGTTCAGGCCAGGCGCGGTGGCTCACGCCTGTAATCCCAGCCCTTTGGGAGGCTGACGCAGGCAGATCACCTGAGGTCGGGAGTTCGAGACCAGCCTGGCCAACATGGTGAAACCCTATCTCTACTAAACATACAAAAACTAGCCAGGTGTGGTGGCGCGCACCTGTAATCCCAGCTACTCCGGAGGCTGAGGCAGGAGAATTGCTTGAACCTGGGAGGTGGAGGCTGCAGTGAGCTGAGATTGCGCCACTGCACTCCAGTCTGTGTGACTGGAGCTGGAAGCCAGCCTGGGCAACAGAGCAAGACCCCATCTCAGGAAATAAAACCAACCAAACAAACAAAATAAAACAAAACGGCCAGGCGAGGTGGCTCAGGCCTGTAATCCCAGCACTTTGGGAGGGCAAAGCAGGAAAATCACCTGAGGTCAGGAGTTCGAGGCCAGCCTGGCCAATATGGCGAAACCCCGTCACTACCAAAAATACAAAATTAGCCGGGTGTGGTGGCGGTCGCCTGTAATCCCAGCTACTTGGGAGGCTGAGGCAGCAGAATTGCTTGAACCCGGGAGGTGGAGGTTGCAGGAGAATCACTTGAACCCGGGAGGGAGAGGTTGCAGTGAGCAGAGATCACACCACTGCACTCCAGCCTGGGCAACAGAGCGAGACTCTGTCTCAAAATAAATAAATAATAAAATGCAATTAAAAAAAAATGAGTTCACTCATTCAGCCCCACCTTAGCCCTATGCGGGAGGGCTATCACTGTGCCTGGCTTACAGACGAGGAAACTGAGGATCAGAGAGGTGAGTCCTTGAGATGCCAGGCTCCCCGAGCCTCAGCCTCTGCCCCTGTCATCCCAGGGACCCGCCTGTTCGTCCTGGGTTGCCGTTCAGGGACCGCAGAGAGAGGAGGCTGAGGGGCGGCTTCTGTGATGGCGACGTCCCCACTGTCCGCCTGGCTGGGGTGCTCCCTCTGCCCCGGCGCCCGCCCCTCCATCTTATCTAAAAATAATCAGGTTCCTTGGCAGACACGCAGGCAGACAGACGCTGAGCTCAGCGTTATCGGCTCTGGCAGCCTGGATGGAGGACGAGTCACATCCACCCCCTCCGGAGCCCTGACCCTCCCTCCACTGAGGGCTGAGGCTGGGGGGCAGGTGGACACGCCCAGCCAGGCAGAGCCCCCTCCCCAGCCCCACCCATGGATCGCCCAGGTCAAAGACGAAGGTGGCAGAAACCAGCATCGAAGGCCGCAGAAAGACAATCACGCTCCTCCCAGCCGCCCCCCAGGCCCCAAGGCCATCCAGTCGCTGTGTGACCGCAGGCAAGCCGCCTAGTGTCCTGTGCCTGTTTTTCCACATGGGTACAAACATCGCCCAGGCCCTATCAGAGCTGGGAGGGAGCGAGGAGAGGATACTCCTGAAGCACGAGCGGGTATCTGGAGACCTCGATCCCGAGATAATCCACCACGTCATCGCTTTCTTTCATTTTATTTATTTATTTATTTTTTTGAGAGACGGGGTCTCACTCTGTAGCCCAGGCTGGAGTGCAGTGGCGTGATCTCAGCTCACTGCAACCTCTGCCTCCCAGGTTCAAACGATTCTCCTCCCTCAGCCTCCAGAGTAGCTGAGACTACAAGTATGCGCCATCACGCCCAGCTAATTTTTGTATTTTTTTTTGTTTTTTTTGAGGCAGAGTCTCACTCTGTCACCAGGTGCCAGGCTGGAGTGCAGTGGCGCAATCTCGGCTCACTGCAACCTCCGCCTCCCGGGTTCAAGTGATTCTCCTGCCTCAGCCTCCCGGATAGCTGGAATTAAAGGCGCACACCATCACGCCCAGCTAATTTTTTTGTATTTTTAGTAGAGACAGGGTTTCACCATGTTGGCCAGGATGGTCTCGATCTCTTGACCTCGTGATCCGCCCGCCTCGGCCTCCCAAAGTGCTGGGATTACAGGCGTGAGCCACTGCGCCTGGCCAATTTTTGTATTTTTAGTAGAGACAGGGTTTCACCATGTTGGCCAGGCTGGTCTTGAACTCCTGACCTCAGGTGATCTGCTCATCTTGGCCTTTCAAAGTGCTGGGATTAAAAGCATGAGCCACCGCGCCATAGACAAGGAAAGCTATAGGTCAGAACCACAAGCAATAGCCTCCCTCCCAGGCCACATGATGGGCTTCATTACCAGGGTTACTTTATCCACTGTTTTGTGCTGGGATCAGATACCTGAGCCAGGTACTGTCTCTGAGAGCTGCCAGTCTGTGTGCTCCTGAGCTCGCCACTTCCCTTTCAAGGCCTGAGTTTCCTCGTCCACAAAATGAGATGGTGATTAAGCCAGGTGCAGTGGCATGGTGGCTCATGCCCGTAATCCCAGCCCTTTGGGAGGCTGAGGAGAAACAATTGCTTAAGGCCAGGAGTTCGAGACCAGCCAGGGCAACATAGTGAGACCCCGTTTTTACAAAAAATACAAAAAAATTAGCTGGGTATGGTATCAGGTGCCTGTAGTCCCAGCTACTCAGGAGGCTGACGCAGGAGGATCACTTGAGCCTGGGAGGTCGAGGGTGCAGTGAGCCGTGATCATGCCACTGCACTCCAGCCTGGGCAGCAGAGCAAGACCTTGTTTAAAAAAAATAAATGGGGGCCGGGCACAGTGGCTCACGCCTGTAATCCCAGCACTTTGGGAGGCCGAGGCGGGCGGATCACAAGCTCAAGAGATCGAGACCATCCTGGCCAACATGGTGAAACCCCATCCCTATTAAAAATACAAAAATTAGCTGGACATGGTGGCAGATGCCTATAGTCCCAGCTACTCAGGAAGCTGAGGCAGGAGAATCGCTTGAAATGGGGAGGCGGAGGTTGTGGTGAGCCGAGATGGCGCCACTGCACTCCAGCCTGTGCGACAGAGTGAGACCGAGCCTCCATCTCAAAAAAAAAAAAAAAAAAAAAAAATGGAGACCACTCCCAGGGTTGCTGTGAGACTGGCCAAAGCCGTGATACTTCCTAGCACATGGAGCCTCTGGTGCTGGCTTAGAACTGTGCTGATGGCATTGCACACACTGTGCGTCCTGCACCCACTGATGCCATAAACACGACAGGGGCAGGGCCCGGTGCCTCAGTTTCCCAACCAGGAAACAGAGGAGCAGATGAGAGAAGCCCTTCCTGCAGCCAGGCGTTCCCAGCCTCGGCCAAATGGGCCAGACGGCAACTGAGGGGAGTGTGCCCGGCTGGGCCCTGAGCCCTGCCACCGATCCCAGGCTGGGGCAGCCAGCGGCCCCTTGGAGCTGGCCAGTTCTGTTTGGACCGCCTCGAGGCTGGGCACGGGTGGCCATGCCATTGGGAAGGGCCCAGCCAGGGCAGCCAGCCGTCTGGGCTACGGGCCGTGGGCACAGGACCCTCTTCTGGAACCAGAGCCCACACAGACTGAGCAGGCTGCAGTGCTCGGCTGGCGTCTGGGTGTTTCTTGGGCACCTACTAAGCACGAGGTCCCCACAGTGGTTCCCCGCATACGCTTGTGACTCGGGCAGCCAGGGAGTGGGGACCTCAGATGCATCTGCGCCTTCGCCTTCTCATCTGCAGAATGGACATGACCGTGGCACCCTCTGGAAGCTGTTTGTGAAGGACAAGATAGTAATGAATGAAACACTGGCCGGGCGCGGTGGCTCACGCCTGTAATCCCAACACTATGGGATGCCGAGTCGGTCGGATCACCTGAGGTCAGGAGTTCGAGACCAGCCTGGCCAATGTGGTGAAACCCCGTCTCTACTAAAAACACAAAAATTAGCCAGTCGTGGTGGCGGGCGCCTGCAATCCCAGCTACTCGGGAGGCTGAGGCAGGAGAATCACTTGAACCCAGGAGGCAGAGGTGATTGGGCCAAGTGCACTCCAGCCTGGGTGACAGAGTGAGACTCTGTCTCACCAAAAAAAAGTAATGAATGAATTATTAATAAAACTCCCAGAACCACAGCTGACACACAGGGAGTGCCTCCCAGGCAGAGGCCAGCTTCACTACTATTGCTATTTGATTAATATTGCCGTTGTTACTGTCTTCGATGCTGTTATTTTGAATGGTTTTTTTTTGAGATGGTGTTTCAATCTTGTTGCCCAGGCTGGACTGCAGTGGCGCGATCTCGGCTCACTGCAAACTCCACCTCCCCGGTTCAAGCGATTCTCCTACGTCGGCCTCCTGAGTAGCTAGGATTACAGGTGTGCACCACCATGCCCAGCTAATTTTGTATTTTTAGCAGAGACAGGGTTTCTCCATCTTGGTCAGGCCGGTCTTCAAACTCCTGACCTCAGGTGATCCTCCTGCCTCAGCCTTACAGGCGTCTCATTTTATGTATGTATGTATGTATGCATTTATTTAGATGGGGTCTCGCTCTGTGGCCCAGGATGGAGTGCAGTGGTGCGATCTCGGCTCGCTGCAACCTCCGCTTCCCAGGTTCAAGAGATTCTTGTGCCTCAGCCTCTCCAGTAGCCGGGACTACAGGGATCCGTCATCACACCCGGCTAATTTTTGTATTTTTAGTGGAGACGGGATTTCACCATGTTGGCCAGGCTGGTCTCGAACTCCTGACCTCAAGTGATCCTCCTGCCTCAGCCTCCCAAAGTGCTGGGATTACAGGCGTGAGCCACGGCGCCTGGCCAGCTGTCTCATTTTAAATCATCTCTAAAATCCGGGACTATTTCTCAACCACCTGCTGACCACCCTTCCATCATTTGGCTCCTGAAACCCCCCATATTCAAGAGCCATTGAGTAAGAGGGTCACAGCCACATACGACGTTTTAAGTTAGCTACACGGGAATAAAATTAGACGGGGCATGGTGGCTTATGCCTATAATCCCACCACTTTGGAAGGCTGAGGCAGGAGGACCACTGGAGCCCAGGAGTTCCAGCCCAGCCTGGGCAGCATGGTGAGACCCCATCTCTACAAAAAATACAAAGTTAGCTGGGTATAGTGGCATGCCTGAGTTCCAGCTACTCAGGGAGCTGAGATGGGAGGATTGCTTAAGCCTGGGAGGTGGAGGTTGCAGTGAGCTATGATCGAGCCACTGCACTCCAGCTTGGGTGCCAGAGCCAGACTATATCTCAAAATAAAATAAGTTGCACAAATCATCTTTCAAGTGCCAAAGAGCCACACGTGGCTGACGGTGGCCAAGCCAGACAGCACAGAATATTTTGCCATCAGCAAGGAACATTCTAGTGCACTGTGCTGCCCTGGCTGTTGCCATGAAAAATTAGAAGGAAAAAAAAAAAAAGGCACGGATCATTCCTCCTCCTCCACCTACTCAGCAGACACCCGGCCTTAAAATGGACCTTCCTGTGCTCTGAACAGATGTGCCTGAAGTGGAGAATGTCTCCGGCTGGCTAGCTTCCAAGGCCGCAGATTCCCCAGACCCCCAGTGGGCAGCTTCTGTCTGCTGAGTTCTTACTGTGCTGAATTAGCTCTTCCTGGCCCCATCTGATTAAATCGGCTCAATTCGTGAGGTTGGTCCACCAAGGCTCAGGCTGCGGAGAGTATTTCCCAAAGCTGGTGTCAGATTCAAAGCAAAGCTGTCTACCTAGCTCAGAAGTTCTGTTTTTTTGTTTTGTTTTGAGACGGGTGGCGGGGGGGGGGTCTCACTATGTTGCCCAGTCTGGTCTCAAACTCCTGACCTCAGGCGATCTGCCCACCTTGGCCTCCCAAAATGCTAGGATTACAGGCGTGAGCCACCACCCCAGCCACAACCGTGGTCTTAATTTTTTTTTTTTTTTTTTTGAGACAGGGCCTCACGCTGTGGCCAGGTTGGAGCACAGTGCAGCTCACTGCAGGCTTGACCTCCCGGGCTCAAGCGATTCTCTAACCTTCATTTCCCAGGCAGCTGGGACTGCAGACTTGTGGCACCACATACATCTAATTTTTTTAAAACTTTTTTTTGTGAACATGGCGGGGTCTCACTATGTTGCCCAGGCTGGTCTCAAACTCCTGGGCTTAAGCGATCCTCCCGCCTCAGCCTCCCAAAGTGCTGGGATTACAGACGTGAGCCACAGTGCCTGGAAAGGGAAAGCGATAATGGGGAGAAAAACGGGCTGTGAAACACCATAGCGGACAAGACCCTTCCACCCCAGCCTATACCTGCACCAGGTATACAGTAGGCGCTCAATAAATGCACACCACTGAACGACTTCCCCCAGAGCCTCCATCAAAGACTGCTGTCTCGGAAGAACATTTACCAGAAGGCAGCAGGCTTCCTCGGCCCCAAACCCCTTAAATACAAGCTTGCAGGGGCTGAGTGGGGGGCCTTTGGAGATGCAGGCTGGGAGGGAAAGAGATCTGGATTCCCATCAGCTCCTCTTCTGCTCCCCTTCTTGCTGTATGGTCTTAGACAAACCCCCGCCCATCTCTGGGCTTCAGAGGCCAATGGGTGAAATTGGGCTTGGGGTTGGGGGAGTGGAGGCAGATCCAACCTGGGTAGCAGAAAACAGGAGTTGAGTCGAGAAAGAACCAAGCACTTTAGGTCGGGCGTGGTGAGGTCAGGAGTTCAAGACCAGCCTGGACAATATGGTGACACTATCTCTACTAAAAGTACAAAAAAACAAAACAAAAAACTTAGCTGGGCATGGTGGTGGGCGCCCGTAGTCCCAGCTACTCCGGAGGCTGAGGCAGGAGAATTGTTTGAACCCGGGAGGTGGAGGTTGCAGTGAGCTGAGATCGCGCCACTGCACTCCAGTCTACAGAACCAAGCACTTGGCCAGGTGTGCTGGCTCACACCTGTAATCCCAGCACTTTGAGAGGCTGAGGCAGGCAGATCACATGAGGTCAGGGGTTCTAGACCAGCCTGGACAACATGGAGAAACCCCATCTCCACTAAAATTACAAAAAATAGCTGGGCATGGTGGCGGGCTCCTGTAATCCCAGCTACTTAAGAGGCTGAGGCAGGAGAATCTCTTGACCCGGGAGGTGGAGGTTAGAGTTGATTGTGTCACTGCACTCCAGCCTGGGCGACAGACCGGGCCCCCGTCTTAAGAAAACAAAAACAGGCCAGGCGTGGTGGCTCACGCCTGTAATCCCAGCACTTTGGGAGGCCGAGGTAGGCAGATCACCTGAGGTCAGAAGTTCGAGACCAGCCTGACCAACATGGAGAAACCCTGTCTCTACTAAAAATACAAAATTAGCCAGGTGTGGTGGCGCATGCCTGTAATCCCAGCTATTCGGGAGGCTGAGGCAGGAGAATCACTTGAACCTGAGAGGTGGAGGTGGAGGTGAGCCAAGATTGTGCTACTGCACTCCAGCCTGGGCAACAAGAGTGAAACTCTGTCTCAAACAAACAAACAAACAAAAAACTCACCAGGCATGGTGGTGGGTGCCTGTAGTCCCGGCTACTCGGGAGGGTGAGGCGGGAGAATCTCATGAACCTGGGAGGTGGAGGTTGCAGTGAGCCCAGATCATGCCACTGCACTCCAGCCTGGGCAACAGAGCAAGACCCTATCTCAAAAAACAAACAAAAAAAAAAAAAAAAAGAAAGAAAGAAAATGCACTTGGGTGGGTTTTTAAAGAAGAGGTGGTAAGTCCCAGAGTCGTCTGATTTTGGGGCATCTTATGGAAGCGACGGCTGCACCCTGAAACCTAAGTTTGATGGAGTCGCAGCCCCGGGACAACCTGGCCTGGCCACTTCCTCTGTCGGAGCCTTGCTCTTCTCCACCTACAAAGCGAGTGTTTCCATCGCCGCCTCATCGCACGGTTCCACTGCTGTGCCCAGAGGAGCTTACGGAGGGGAAGGGGACAGCTCTAGGTTTTGTGAGAAAGTCTGTTTTCATGACAGCATTTTGCCACGGTCCAGCAGTTAAACGAACACGGCCCCTCCTCCCCCCACAGCACTCCATGGCTCCCACCTTCTCTGGGGGGAGAAGCCCATGTTCTCCCTGTGGCCCACAAGGCCCTGCATGACCTGCGCTGTCCCCTCCCTGTCTTCTCCTCCTCCCTCTCCCCCTCCTCACTCTGCTCCAGCCACAGGGGCCTCCTTGCTATTCCGCCTACACGCCAGGCGCGGTCCCACCTCAGGGCCTTTGCACAGGCTGTGCCTCTGCCTAGAACGCTGTTCCCTCAGATACCGACATGGCTCATTTTCTCCCTCACTCAGTCCTCAAATATCTCCTCCTCAGAGAGTCACAAGTGGCTCCTGAAACGCTATTTAGGATGGATAATCACACACATGCTAGCGTGAGAGGCCTTGGTTCTGGAAAGCAAATTGTATTTCTTTTAATTTTAATTTTAATTCAATTTAATTTTTTTTTTGAGACAGAGTCTCACTCTGTCACCAGGCTGGAGTGCAGTGGCACAGTCTCACTCACTGCAACCTCCACCTGCAGGTTCAAGCGATTCTCCTGCCTCAGCCTCCCAAGTAGCTGGGAATACAGGCGCCTGCCACCACGCCCGGCTAATTTTTGTATTTTCAGTACAGATAGGCTTTGTCGCGTTGCCCAGGCTGGTCTCGAACTCCTGAGCTCAAAGTGCTCCACCTGCCTCGGCCTCCCTAAGTGCTGGGATTACAGACATGAGCAATCATGCCTGGCCTTCTTTTGAAAAAAAAAAAAAAAAAAAAAAAAAAAAAAAATAGAGACGGAGTCTCGCTATGTTGCCCAAGCTGGTCTCAAACTCTTGGGCTCAAGCAATCCTCTAACCTGTGCCTCCCACAATGGTGGAACACAGGTATGAGCCACCGCACCTGGCCAGCAAATTGTATTTCTTTTTCCTTTTTTTTCAGACAGAGTTTCGCTCTGTCATCCAGGCTGGACAATAGTGTGATCCTGGCTCACTGCAACCTCCACCTCCCAGGTTCAAGTGATTCTCCTGCTTCAGCCTCCTGAGTAGCTGGGATTACAGGCGTGCACCACCACGCCCAGCTAATTTTTTGTATTTTTAGTAGAGAAGGGGTTTCACCATGTTGGTGAGGCTGGTCTCGAACTCCTGACCTCACGTAATCCATCCGCCTCGGCCTCCCAAAGTGCTGGGATTACAGATGCAAGCCACCGCACCTGGCCATGCAAATTATATTTCAAATGACACCCTCATTTGGCCGGGAGCTAGTTCTCCTGACTTCCCAGGTCTGTGGGGTGTCACGGACAGCCCCAGGAATGTCACTGCACCCTGTCGCCTTTGCTCAAACAAACACGATGGACGCCAACAGCAACGTACGCTGGATGCCACTGACGGCGTGGACAAACTGTACTTTTCCGTCTGTGGCCATGAGCCCAAATTCGGTCTGTCCTAGCTCACGACAAAGGCATTGCCATCGCCTCCGGCCCCACCCTTCCCGCCCAGGAGCACCCACCCGGTTTGCAAGGGACAGCTCCCGGCGTCCGGTGGCTGAAGCTTCCGCCCTTGGTGACTGGGGCATCAAGGCACACCCGACATTCACGGAGCTGACGATTACTGACCATCTACTATCCGCCAGGCCTCGAGGGAATGGCAGAGACACAAGTGGGGAGGGAGATGGGCAGAACCGGGGCACGGAGGAAGCCTGAGATGGTTTTGCTCACTCTTCACTTACTCAGGCTTCTGCTCACAGCTGCCGGCACAGAATCTGGGCTTGAAGCGAGGGAAGTTTGGGTTTTCACCTCCTCACATCCCTCCTGAGAAATATGACCACAGAGGGTCCGAGCGCGTCCAGTCACGCGGCAAACTGCTTTGCATTTCCCGAGCCTCCGCCCCGATCCTGGGCCAGCATCCGTGCAAACCCAAGCCTCAGGAGAGACGGTGATGCTTTCATCCAACACACGTCTCGAGCGCCTACTGTGTACCGGGCCCTGTCCTAGGTACTGGGGACACATGCTGGGGTTCTAGGTTCTACGGAGGCAATGCAGGTGGCGGAAGGGAGGATGGTTTCGGGGGCGGCGTCGGAAGGAGGACTCAGGCAGAACCTCTCTGAGAACCCGATGGTGACTCTCCGGCAGGAGGAGCCCAGCCATTCAGAGAGCTGGGATGAAAGCGTTCCAGGCAGATTCGGTGACAAGGGCAAAGTCCAGGGGGCAGGAATGAACATGGATGTGTGAGGGGCAGGGACAGACCCCCGGCTGCAGCGTGGTGCTGGGCAAGGGGAAGGAGGGATGGCGAGGGGGCGGGACCACTCAGGGCCGTGCGCGTTGCAGTGAGAAGCCTGGGTTTTAGCAGCGCGAGGAAGAGTGATACGACCTGTGAGACAATCCACTTTACACTTATTTTTTGAGATGGAGTTTCACTCTTGTTGCCCAGGCTGGAGTGCAATGGCTCCATCTCGGCTCACTGCAACCTCTGACTCCCAGGTTCAAGCCATTCTCCTGTCTCAGCCTCCCGAGTAGCTGGGATTATAGGCGTGAGCCACCATGCCCAGGTAATTTTTGCATTTTTAGTAGAGATGGGGTTTCACCATGTTGGTCAGGCTGGTCTCGAACTCCCGACCTCATGTAATCCATCCACCTCTGCCTCCCAAAGTGCTGGGATTACAGGCGTGAGCCACTGTGCCCGGCCCATTTTATACTTTGAAAAGTCTGTGGGCCAGATGCAGTGGCTCACGCCTGTAATCCCAGCACTTTGGGAGGCTGAGGCAGGCGGATCCCCTGAGGTTGGGAGTTTGAGACCAGCCTGACCAACATAGAGAAACCCCATCTCTACTAGAAGTACAAAATTAGCTGGGCGTGGTGGCGCATGCCTGTAATCCCAGCTACTTGGAAGGCTGAGGCAGGAGAACTGCTTAAACCTGGGAGGCGGAGGATGCAGTGAGCAGATCACTTCAGCCTGGGCAACAAGAGCGAAAATGTCTCAAAAAAAAAAAAAAAAAAAAAAGGCCGGGTGCGGGGGTGGCTCACGCCTGTAATCCCAGCACTTTGGGAGGCCGACGCGGGCGGATCACGAGGTCAAGAGATCTAGACCATCCTGGTCAACATGGTGAAACTCCGTCTCTACTAAAAATAGAAAACATAGATGGGCGTGGTGGTGCTCACCTGTAGTCCCAGCTACTCGGGAGGCTGAGGCAGGAGAATTGCCTGAACCCGGGAGGCGGAGGTTGCAGTGAGCCAAGATCGCGCTACTGCACTCCAGCCTGGCGCCTGGCAACAAAGCAAGACTGTCTCAAAAAAAAAAAAAAAGCTGGGTGTGGTGGTGTGCACCTGTGGTCCCAGCTGCTCAGGAGGCTGAGGTGGGAGGATTACTTGAGCCTGGGAGCTTGAGGCTGCAGTGAGCTGACAATACCACTGCACCCCAGCCTGGGCGACAGAGTGAAACCCCGTCTGGAGGGAAAAAAGATTAGGCAACGTGTGTCTTAACACAGTTAAAGCAACTTTTAAAGCAATCTCTGGCTGCCGAGTGACTTCTGGACTGTCAGGTGCTGAGAATCTTGGCCTGAACACAGCACTCCCCGCAGTGGGGTGGCCCGGCACGGCACAGAGTGGTCATATTTATCTTTCGGCTGCAGAACAGGACTTGCTGAAATCATAATCACACTTATTCAAACGCTGGCGGGCCGTCAGGAGGCCTGGGATGCCGGCGCGGGCCCCAGAGGTGCGTCCGCTGGCCCTCACCGAGCCCAGGTTTCCAGCTCCAGCCGCCGCCACCGCCGTGAGCCCGCCTGGTTGATTTTCCAACGTTAGCTGGCTTCCAAACGTCGCTGGCTCTGCGGCTGCCACGTCCGCCTCCCGACCTCGGCCAGCTAAAGAGAGAAGCAAAGCCAGGCCCTGGAATTCCCAGCCACTGGGTGTCACTGGCCATTTTTAAACCTTCCCCGGCTAACGTTGAACTTTCTCTGTCCTGGAAGGCAACGGGATACACGCGACCTGGGCCCGAGTCCTCTGAGCTCCGGCTCTGCCGCCTTCCCCGCTCCTCTCCCTCCCGGGAAACCTGCAGCCATTTGTCCCAGCCCAGCTCGGACACCTCCTTCTCCGGAACACCGTCCTCAGCCCTTTCTCCAAACCCCTGTTTTAGTCTTCATCACCCTGGACTGCGTCTGGGTCTGCAGATGTGTAGAAGTCCATGTTCTCCTCGTCTTCCCATGGCGCTCAAGGCCCTGCACAGCCCGCCTCTACCCACCGCATCCTCCCCTCGTCGCTCTCTCCCCGTGGCTCACTCTGCTCCAGCCACACAGGCCTCCTCCCGTTCCTGCAATGCACCAGGCTCGCCGATCCTCCTGCCTCAGGACCTTTGCACGGGCTGTGCCCACTGCCAAAAACACCCTCCCTGCAAACACCCGCCTGGGTCACTCTCTTGCTTCACTCAGGCTTCTGTTCAAACACGGTTTCTCATCCACAGCTACCAGCACGGAATCTGGGCTTGAAGCGAGGGAAGTTCGGGTTTTCACCGCCTCGCGTCCCTCCTGAGAAATGGGACCACAGGGCATCCGAGCGTGTCCAGTCACGTGGCAACCCGCTTTGCATTTCCTGAGCTTCTGCCTCCATCCTGTGCCAGCATCCGTGCAAACCCAAGCCTCAGGAGAAACTGTGACATTTTTATCCAACACACGTCTTGAGCGCCTACTGTACACCAGGCCCTGTCCTAGGTACTGGGGACACACCAGTGAAGACACAGAGACACTGGCTGGGCGCGGTGGCCCACGCCTGTCATCCCAGCACTGTGGGAGGCTGAGGCAGGCAGATCACCTGAGGTCACAAGTTCAAAACCAGCCTGGCCAACATGGTGAAACCCCGTCTCTACTAAAAATATAAAAATTGGCTGGGTGCGGTGGCTCACGCCTGTAATCCCAGCACTTTGGGAGGCCGAGGCAGGTGGATCACGAGGTCAAGAGATCGAGACCATCCTGGTCAACATGGTGAAACCCCGTCTCTACTAAAAATACAAAAATTAGCTGGGCACGGTGGCGCGTGCCTGTAATCCCAGCTACTCAGGAGGCTGAGGCGGGAGAATTGCCTGAACCCAGGAGGCGGAGGTTGCGGTGAGCCGAGATCGCGCCATTGCACTCCAGCCTGGGTAACAAGAGCGAAACTCCGTCTCAAAAAAAAAAAAAAAAAAAAATATATATATATATATATATATATATATAAATTAGCTGGATGTGGTGGCGGCTGCCTGTGATCCCAGCTACTCGGGAGGCTGGGGCAGGAGAATTGCTGGAACCCAGAAGGTGGAGGTTGCAGTGAGCCGAGATTGTGCCACTGCACTCCAGATGACAGAGCGAGACTCTGTCTCAAAAAAAAAAAGAAAGAAAGAAAGAAAAAGAAAACAAACAGACACAAATCCCAACTTGGTGAAATTCACATTCATGGGTTTCCCCTCAGCCATGCGGAGAAGGCCCAGAGGCTGAGTCAAAGCGTGACGGCTGTAGGGTAGACTGAAGGTGGACTTCCTTGGTAGTGTGGCAGGAGGGCTGAAACTGAAATCGCCCAGAACTTCGAGGAATCGCAGTTGGCTGCGTGCGGTGGCTCATGTGAGTGATCCCAGCACTTCGGGAGGCCAAGGCGGGTGGATCACTTGAGACCAGAGGTTCCAGACCAGCCTGAGCAACATATTGAGACCCCTATCTCTACAAAAAAATACAGAAAAAAAATAGCCTGGGCGTGGTGGCTCACGCCTGTAACCCCAGCACTTGGGGAGACCGAGGTAGGTGGATCACCTGAGGTTAGGAGTTCAAGACCAGCCTGGGCAACATAGCGATACCCCACCTCTACAAAAAACACAAAAAAATAGCCAGGTGCGGTGGCTCATGCCTGTAATTCCAGCACTTTGGGAGGCTGAGGCAGGTGGATCACTTGAGGTCAGGAGTTTGAGACCAGCCTGGCCAACATAGTGAAACCCCGTCTCTACTGAAAATACAAAAAATTAGCTGGACATCGTGGCATGTACCTGTAGTCCCAGCTACTCGGGAGGCTGAGGCAGGAGAACTGCTTGAACCTAGGAGGTCTAAGCTACAGTGAGCCATGATCGTGTCATTGCATGCCAGCCTGGGTGACAAAGCAGGACTCTGTTTCAAAAAAAAAGAAAAACGAATTCCATGACAGATCCTGATCCTCCGTAGACAACTTCCTTCTCCCCAGGGCGCTCCGAGGAGGGAACAGCTGTCAGTTTTGCCAGTGCTGTGTGACCTCACTAAAAGCGCTCTCCCTCTCTGAGCCTCCACATCCTGGCAGTCCAGATGACCTAAAACCCCCGTGCAGCCCTTGTCTGGAGTGTGTCTGAACAAATCAAAGGAAGAAAACACACGAGGCCGTAGATGTCTGCGGCACTCCCCACCACCCGATCAGGGCCAGGGAAGAAAATCTGCACGAGGCGTCGGGGAGGGGGCTGAGAGGCAGGGATGTGGACAGGGCAACCTCCAGGACGCTGGCCTCCACCCCGGGCCTCCCCGGCCCCGTCCTTCCTGCGTTCCCTGAGTCTGGCCCACACTTTCCATCTCCCTCTCCCCGCCGCTGGGCTGCCTGGGCCCGAGCCAACCTGCTTCGGAATCACTTTCAAAGAAAAGTTTCTTTTTTCTTTCCACCCGGCCCCCGCCGGCTCCGTGGCCTGGCTCAGGGCCCTCCCGGGTGCTGGCGGATGCCTGGGTGTCCTGCAGGTCAGGGCAGCGGCCACCACCGTCCCCCATGCCCGGCTGCTGGGACTGGAGGCCCAGTGCTGGCCTCGCTGTCCCCCATATCTCAGGGCCACCTTTGGGGACCCCTGGGGACCCCGTGTAACTCTTGGCGGGTGTCAGTCCTGGGCAGCGGGTCCAGAGACCACTGAAGGGCACAGGGCCCTGCTGGGATGCCCGCCGGCCAGGACTCGCCCCGTGCTGGGGACGCTCTGGGAGGCCACGCCGCCCATGACATCATCCCTCTGGCGGCCATTTTCTCGCCTCTCCCTTCCCCTGTTCCAGATGTTTCTCTGGCCTTGGCGGCCATTTTGTGGGTCTGGGCGGCTGGCGCTGGCACCGGCCTCGGGCACCCGGCCCTGCCTTCCTGGGTGGGGCAGTGGGGGGGGGACACCAGGATAGGGCGACGAGGGAGACACCCCTGGGCCACCTCCCCCAGCCCCTCTGCGACCTCTGAGGGGTTAAACACACGGTGCCAGTAGCAGAGCGGTCTTGCCAAGTGCCCACCCGCGCAGGGCCGCCCAGACCCCCCGCGCCACTGCGGCCCCCTCCGCTATCCGCCACTCCAAACTCCAGGGACGTGAGGAGCAAGGTTAAAAATACCCACACGCACACCCTCACCGCCACCCGCCCGGTCCCTCCAATGTCAAATGTGTCAATGCCACTGGGGCGCGGTGGGGGGGGGGACAGACTGAAAATAACTCGCTGTTTACATTTGGAGCAAATTCTTGGCTTCTCCAGCAGCCAAGCCGAGGCCTCCCACCACCCCCCCGCCACCAACACCTTCCTGGCAGACCCGGCCTGGCGGCTGTGTCGGGGGAGAGGGGCAGGTCTGGCGGGGGAGCCCCGGGAGCCACATGTGCCCACGGGCTGAGCGCACACACGGACGGACGTCCCCATGGAGAGGCTCCGGAAGGGATGGGGGGAGACGGGGGGAGTCCCGGGAGCCACATGTGCCCACAGGCTGAGCGCACACGTGGGTGTCCCCATGGAGAGGCTCCGGAAGGGATCTGTGGCCACACGAGGCAGGCAGGGCCAGACGGAAGTGCCCGAGGACACTCTCTGCCAATGCCGGGCACTAGGAGGGGACAGCCGGGCGCGGCAGGGGGTGGCGGGAGGAGGCGGAGGCCCCTCCCGGCTTCCCCTTCCTTCTGATGTTTCTTGGGCTGCGTCACCAACTGGGCAGCCCCTTGGGAGTCAGGAGGACGGGAGGCGAGGCTGGCAGCCCAGCCACAGGAGGCAGGAGGAAGACGTGGGAGCCCGGGTAGTTGCCGAGGGGAGGGATCTCCACAATCCCGAGGCCTGTTCCCCACCTCCATGCTGTGTGACTTCAGGCAAGTCTGGCCCCTCTCTGGGCCTCCAGGAAAAATAAACAAAGAAAAGCATCCTGGCTTTGGCGCGGGGTCAGGAGAATGGGTTCCTTGTCAGTCTTGCTTGGGGAGGGGGAGGTTCAGACTCCGCCCCTCTCTGTGCCTCAGTTTCCCTTGCTGCAGAAAGTAGCTGTCGAGTTGCAAACACACCAGACTGTTGAGGGTTCTGCTTTACAGAGGGGGAAACGGAAGATCCGAGAGGGCAAGGGGCTTGCCCCCGGTCTCACAGCCATGAAGTGCCTCAAATGTGGGAGGGGGCTGGAAACCAGAGGGCACAAGCCTGAAGGGAGGGGCGAAAGGAAACTTTTCTCCTTCCCAAGCTTTCATGTGGTCTCTCTTCTCAGAGCCTGGCATACAGGTGGTGCTCAATAAATGCTTTTAAACATCTGGCACTCAATACACGCTTACAGCCAAATGAGTGTGGTTATTCCAGCAGAGCCTGGTACACAGTAGGCACCCAATACTAACCCTGTTGCATGAATATATTTGGGATTCTTCTGATAGGACCTGGTATGCAGCAGGTGCAAAATAAATGCTTTTCACTCTGCCCCAGCCACAGGGGCCTCCTCACTATTCCTCCAATGCGTTAGGCCCAGTCCTGCCTCAGGGCCTTTGCACATTCTACTCCCTCTGTCTGAACAGCTAACGGCTTGCTTTCCCTCTTGAGATCTCTCCCGGTCTCAGCTGAAATGCTCCCTTCTCAGAGAGGTCTATCCTGAGCCCCTTCATCTCAAGCAGCCTCTGGCCACCCCCAGTCTCAGCCCTCTGTTTTCTTTCCTTCAGAGGAAGTTAGTGATTGCCTATGGGTTTGCTTAGTTGCTTAGCGGCTGCGCAGGTGTTTGCTTATCTCCCCGGTGGAACGTCACCTCCTCGAGGGCAGAGGCTTTGTCTGTCTGGATCTCCACTGTGTCCTCAGTGGCTAGAATAAGGCCTGGTGCAGAGCGGGTGCTCAATAAATATTTGTATAAAGGAAGGAAGGAGGGAGGGATGATGCAGAGAGAAAATGAGAGACAAGGAGAGATGATACATGGGGGAGAGGAAGGAGAACTGAAAAGAAAGGAACGTCTGGGCACAGTGGCTCATGCCTGTAATCCCAGCACTGTGGGAGGCTGAGGCGGGCGGATCACCTGAGGTCAGGTGTTCAAGACCAGCCTGGCCCACGTGGCGAAGTCCCGTTTCTACTAAAAATACAAAAATTAGCTGGGCGTGGTGGTGCAAAGCTGTAGTCCCGCTACTCAGGAGGCTGAGGCAGGAGAATTGCTTGAACCCGGGAGGCGGAGGTTGCGGTGACCTGAGATCACGCCACTGCACTCCAGCTTGGTGACAGAGCGAGACTCCGTCTCAAAAAAAGAAACAAAACAAAAAAGAAAGAAAGAAAAAAATGAGAATAGGCTGGGCTCGGTGGCTCACGCCTATAATCTCAGCACTTTGGGAGGTCGAGGCAGGGGGATCACTTAAGTTCAGGAGTTCGAGACCATCCTGGCCAACACCGTGAAACCCCGTCTCTACTAAAAATACAAAAATTAGCCAGGCATGGTGGTGCAAAGCTGTAGTCCCAGCTACTCAGGAGGCTGAGGCAGAAGACTCGCTTGAACGCGGGAGACGGAGGTTGCGGTGAACTGAGATCGCGCCACTGAGCTCCAGCCTGGGCGACAGAGCGAGACTCTGCCTAAAAAAAAAAAGAGAATAATCCTGCCATGTGGGTGGTGTACCCAGGTTGGGGCTGGGACCCTGGCAGAAGCCCAGAGCCCCATGGGCGTCCGGGGCACCAGGACCCACATCCCAGCTTGCCCGCTAACAACGTCCTGGTTGCCAGAGAGCTCCGGGGGCGTGCCTGCACCAGCCACTCCCTTCCCTGCATGTGCTGAGGCAGGTGTGGCCTGCAGGCAGGAGACGGAGTGAGAGCAAGAACCAGCCTCAGATAAGGCATAAGCGATCCAGGTGATCAGCCACTGAATCCTCACACTGCTGGAGTCCATCTGGAATCTTCCCCCTCCTCTGCCTCTGCCCCCACCACCACCCTGGTCCCCAGCGCTTGCCCTCACCCCCCCAGTCTGTCCTCCCTGCAGCAGCCAGAGGGCGCCTGTGAGCACCTGAGTCAGGGCCGGTCCCTCCTCTGCCTACAGCCCTCTATGGCTTCCACCTGCCTTGGAGTCAAAGCCTAACTCCTTCCTACTGCCCACCAGGCCTTGCACAAACCACCCCACACCCTCCCCACCCTTCCCTCCTCCTTTTCTCCCTCTCCTCACTCTGCTCCTGCCACACGGACCTCCTCGATGCCGCAGGCCCTTTGCACGGGTTGTGCCCTCTGCCTGGAACGCCTTCCCCCAGTTCTCCACATAACCGGTTCCTCCTCACCCCTCAGCTCTCAATAGCTCAAATGTCAAATTTCAGACAGCCTTCAGGAACCTTCCCAGCACAGCCCATTCCTCCCTTTTCCTCTGGCCTTTATTTTTCGTGATAGTCCTTATCACTAAACTGAACATTTATTTCTTCTTTATTGTTTTTAATTTTTTTGGGACAGAGTCTTGCTCTGTGGCCCAGGCTGGAGTGCAGTGGCACGATCTCAGCTCACTGCGACCTCTGCCTCCTGAGTTCAAGCAGTTCTCCTGTCTCAGTCTCCCCAGTAGCTGAGATTACAGGCGCCCGCCACCACGCCTGGCTAATTTTTTTTGTATTTTCAGTAGGGACAGTGTTTCATCATATTGGCCAGGCTGGTCTCAAACTCCTGGGCCCAAGTGATTCTCTCGCCTCAGCCTCCCAAAGGGCTGGGATTACAGGTGTGAGTCTGTGAAATAGACTGTGCCCAGCTGATTTTTATTGATTGATTGATTGAGATGGAGTCTCACTCTGTCGCCCAGGATGGAGTGCAGTGGCGTGATCTCTGCTCACTGCAACCTCTGCCTCCCAGGTGCAAGTGATTCTCCTGCCTCAGTCTCCCCAGTATCTGGGATTACAGGCATGCACCACCACACCCAGCAGATTTTTGTATTTTTAGTAGAGACGGGGTTTCCCCTTGTTGGCCAGGCTGGTCTTGAACTCCTGACCTCAAGTGATCCGTCCGCCTCGGCCTCCCAAAGTGCTGGGATTACAGTCGTGAGCCATCACTCCTGGCCTATTTTTATTTTTTTAGACAGGGTCTTGCTCTGTCACCCGGGCTGGAATGCAGTGGTCCAATCACAGCTCACTACAGCCTCAACCTCCCAGGCTTGAGTAATCCTCCCGCCTCAGCCTCTCAAAGGGCTGGGACTACAGGCACACACCACCACACCTGGCTAAGTTCTATTTTTTGTAGAGATGGGGGTCTCACTATGTTGCCCAGGCTGGTCTTGAACTCCTGGCCTCAAGCGATCCTCCGGTCTCGGCCTCTCAAAGTGCTGGGATTACAGGTGTGAACCACCATGCCCGGCCAGCGTCTAAACTCTTAATGTGTCTTAACTTGACTCTCCCTCAGTAACCCATAGAGCAGGCAATATTTTATAGATGGGGAAACTGAGGCCCAGAGAGGGGGATCCCACCTGTCTGAGGCCACACAGTGAATAGGCAGCAGGGCCAGAACCCCCACGCCTTCCTGCCCTGCTCCCCTGTGCAGAAGGGGAGGCTGAGGCTCAGAGGGAAGGACTTAACCAAGTGACACCCAAAGCCAGCGTCACAGCCCAAGCCTCTGCCCGAGCGCTGGGCATGGTCCTCCGCTCAGCTGACCCCCCACCCTGGGGAAAGAATATAGTGATGATAAGGCCGGGCACCAGTGGCTCATGCCTGTAATCCCAGCCCTTTGGGAAGCCAAGGCAGGCGGATCACAAGGTCAAGAGATCGAGACCATCCTGGCCGACATGGTGAAACCCCGTCTCTACCAAAAATACAAAAAAATTAGCTGGGCGTGGTGGCAGGTGCCTGTAGTCCCAGCTACTCAGGGTGCTGAGGCAGGATTGCTTGAACCCAGGAGGCAGAGGTTGCAGTGAGCCGAGGTCGCACCACTGCACTCCAGCCTGGGTGACAGTGCGAGACTCTGTCTCAAAAACAAAAACCAAAAGTATAGAGTGATGATAAATGACATCCACAGAGATAATCATAACCACTCAGATGGCGGCGGTCCAGCTGAGCATGGAGTCCGCAGCTCACCTACGAATTAACAGCAGCGCCCACCCGTGGAGGGAGCCGTGGGGCCACCGGTCCCTTTAAGAGCCTCCCCCTCCCCAGCCGGGCGCTGGCCCGGCCTCCCCTTATGTAAGCGGGCCGGCTGCCCTTGCAGAAACTGGTTACATAAGGCAGCAAGGCACAGGCTTGTCCATCCAGCAGCAACCTGTCCCAAGCTGTCTGAGGGGCCGGCCTGGGGCACAGGAGCGCCTCGGCGGCCTGGCGTGGCCACCGGGTGCAGCCCGGGTCCGAGGGCCTCTGAGTTGGCTCCTGTCTGGGGACACTTGGGATTCCCAGAGACAGCAAAACCCTCTCCCAGGCAGCAGAAGGTGACAGTTTCTAGTGGGGGAAGGGATGGGATGTTCCCCACTACTCTGAAGGTGAAACCGAGGCCCGGGGGGTAGGGGGCAGCCTGAAGCCTCACGGCCCTGAGCAGAGGAAGGAGGCGATGGCACCAGAGTGAGATCCAGGCTGGGTGGCCTTCTCCTCTCAGCTCCCCTCCTCTGTAAAGCGGCTTCCCCGGCAAGGCCAGTATGCAGCTGGTGCTCAATAAGTGCACCAGTGGAGGTGACACTCGGCAGCGTTTCAGGCCCTTCTCTCCAAAACCCTCTAATTCCATGAACTAACCCAATCCTTGCATCGCTCTCTGTGAAGCTAAGACAGCCATGGCCTCATTCTACATTTGGGGAAACTGAGGCATGGAGCAGGGCGAACAAGGGATCTCCAAGTCCGCACGGCAGGCGCTCCATCAGCGCACAGTGGGCACAGGAAGAGCATCCACCGCGTGCAGGGTCCCAGATAACATGCCACCTGCCCAGCAACCCACAGGGCTGGTCCCAAGGAGCCCCCGATCTAGATGGGGAAACCGAGGCACAGAGAGACGAACGGATTCATCCAAGGTCAGACCCAAACCCTAAACCCTGTCACATCTTCTCCTCCAGACAAGCCTCCCCCAAGCCACGAGGGTGTCTAGGTACAGAGCTCCCCAGCCCCATCAGACACATGAGTGGTCCACCTTTGGGAGTGGGTGGGGTTTGGGAATGGAGGCAGCCTCCTCTGCTCCCATTCGCTCTGGGCACTGGCCCTTTAAGGGAGCCACGCTGCCTGGGCATGTCCCAGGGTGACCCCAAGGGGCGGGTGTGGCAAGGAACAAGAGGCTCATTCAGCTGTCCATTGCCACCGCCTCCGGGCAGCCCACTGGGTGGGATGGGGGGGCTGGGAGGAGACTGGCCAGGCCCAGAGAGACTGTGGGAACAGACAGGGACTGAGACAAAGCAGGCTGGAGAGCGTCAGAGGTGGAGGGACGCGGACACACCTGACCTCCGATGCATCTTGCAAGCTCTGGCTCCCCAGGTCCAGGGGTTTGAGGCCCGCTGCAGCCCTGGAGGTACTCCTTGAGCCAGCTGAACCTGCAGCCCGCTCCCTGGCACCAAAGTCCTATAGACCCAAAGGTGGGATCCAGAACGATCAAAGGGGCTCCCCGCCATACCTCAAACACCCCCTTTATCCGGTGCCCACGGTAGGCCCTGGGACCTCCCAGACCTGGGTTGAAATCCCGACTCTGCCTTTTTTTTTTTTTTTTTTTTTGAGACAGAGTCTTGCTCTGTCGCCAGGCTGGAGTGCAGTGGCGCAATCTTGGCTCACTGAAACCTCCGCCTTCTGGGTACAAGAGATTCTCCTGCCTCAGCCTCCCAAGCAAATAGGATTACAGGCACACGCCACCATGCCCATCTAATTTTTGTATTCAGTAATTTAGTAGAGATGGGGTTTCACCACTTTGGCCAGGATGGTCTCGATCTCCTGACCTTGTGATCCACCTGCCTCGGCTTCTCAATGTGCTGGGATTACAGGGGTGAGTCACCGTGCCTGGCCCCGGACTCTGCTTCTTAGCTTTGTGACCTTGGGCCAGTGACTCTGCCTCTCTGGGCTTCAGTTTCCCCGTCTGTTAAATGCAGTTAATGATCATTCCAACCTCAGTGGGTCACCGTGAGACAGTGAGGTAGCTGGCCCTAGCTGCCCTCAGCTACCTGGGAGGCTGAGGCAGAAGGATCACTTGAGCCTGGGAGGTTGAGGCTGCAGTGAGTTATGATTGCACCACTGCACTCCAGTCTGGGCAACATAGTGAGACCCTGTCTCTACTAAAAATAAAAATAAAAATAAATCAACTGGGGTGGTAGCATGGGTCTGTAGTCCCAGCCACTTGGGAGGCTAAGGTGGGAGGATCACTTGAACCCGGGAGTTTAAGGCTGGAGTGAGCTGTGTGATTGCATCTCTGCACTCCAGCCTGGGCAAAGCGTAGGAGTTTCACTCTGTCTCCCGGGTTCAAGCAATTCTCCCGCCTCAGCCTCCCCAGTAGCTGGGATTACAGGTGCACATCAACACACCTGGCTGATTTTTCTATTTTTAGTAGAGACGGGGTTTCACCATGTTGGCCAGGCTGGTCTCGAACTCCTGACCTCAAGCCATCCGCCTGCCTTGGCCTCCCAAAGTGCTGGGATGACGGGCATGAGCCACGCAAGTGGCCTCTTTGGAATTTCCCACACAGCCTCCCAAAGCGCTGGATTTTCAAGCAAATAGTCTGAAGTTCTAGAACCTGGCCTCACATTTTCAAGAACCCAACTTGGGAGATGGGAGATCTGCTTCCGAGGTCTCTAGAACAGCAGCCTCCACCCTTTTTGGCACCCAGGAACCAGTATCACGGAAGACAGTTTTTCCACAGACGGGATGAGCGGGGAGATGGTTCTGGAGCGAAAGTTCCCCACCTCAGATCATCAGACGTCGGTTAGACTCTCACAAGGAGCGCGCAACCTACATCCCTCCCTGGGCAGTTCACAAAAGGATTCACACTCTTATGAGCCTCTCATGCTGATCCGCCAGGAGGCAGAGCTCAGGTGACAATGACCACTTGCCTGAAGCTCACCTCCCGCTGGGTGGCCTGGATCCTCAGAGTCACGGTACCCAGGGGTCGGGAACCCTGGCTCTAGAACTCACAGGGCTTAGCACTGAAACACAACTCCAATACAACAGCCACCAGCCACACGTGGCATCCAGTGGGTGAAATGTGGTCTGTTTAAATTTCAGACTTAGTGTAGGGAAAAAATAAAAAAAGAAGAAAATAAACTATCTCAGTAACTTTTTTTTTTTTAAGTTGAGGTCTTGCTCTGGCATCCAGCTTGGAGTGCAGTGGCACAATCACAGCTCCCTGCAGCCTCGAATTCCTGGGCTCAAGAGATCCTCCCACCTCCGCCTCCTGAGTAGCTGGGACCACAGGTTCACGTCTCCACGCCTGGCTAATTTTTAAATTTTTTTGTAGAGATGAGGTTTCTTGCTACGTTGGCCAGGCTGGTCTCGAATTCCTGGTCTCAAACGATCCTGCCACTCAGCCTCCCAAAGTGCTGGGATTCCAGGCGTGAGCCACCGCGCCCAGCCAATAACCTCTCCCATTGCTTATGGATTGCAATGCTAATATTGTGGATGTCCAAGGTTAAATAAAATCATGTTAAAATTAAACATTTTAACGTTACTACTCGGGAGGCTGAAACAGAAGAATCGCTTGAACCCAGGAGGCGAAGGTCGCAGTGAGCTGAGATCGCACCACTGCACTCCAGCCTGGGCGACAGAGCGAGACTCCACCTCTAAATAAATAAATAACATTAACATTATTTAAAATAATGTTAAAATTAATTTCCCCAGTATATTTTAACTCTTAAGTGTGTGAGGACCAGAAAAAAACGTTAAATTCTATGTGTGGTTGAAATTTTTTTTTTTTTTTTTTTTTTTTTTAGACAGAGTCTCACTCTGTTGCCCAGGTTGGAGTGCAGGGCCGTGATCTTGGCTCACTGCAACCTCTGCCTCCCAGGTTCAAGCAATTCTCCTGCCTCAGCCTCCTTCGAGTAGCTGACACTACAGGCTTGCGCCACTGTGCCCGGCTCATTTTTGTATTTTTAGTACAGATCGGGTTTCACCATGTTGGCCAGGCTGGTCTCGAACTTCTGAACTCACGATCTGCCCAGCTCGGCCTCCCACAGTGCTGGGATTACAGGTGTGAGCCACCGCGCCCGAACAAAATTCTTTATTTCGACTGGACCCCTGGGTCTGGAAGTCACTTAGGAGAATTCTAGAATCACCTGCAGGGTCAGGATCCCAGTGGAAGAAATTCTATCCAGGCCTTGGGGATTTCAGAACTTGTGCTGTGGAGAATCTAGAAACGGCTTCGGCGTGGGATTCTCACACCGACCTGCCCCTGGAGCCCGATTTTCCCTTTCCTCCGGCAGATCCTCTGCCCTGAGACTCCAGGGTCCCTCCTCGCTGGCCCTACCTCCCCTCCAAATGGCCCTGCAACAGCCAAGAGGACCTAAAGATGGGTCTGAGCCTGGGCGCGGTGGCTCACGCCTGCAATCCCAGCACTTTGGGAGGCCGAGGCAGGTGGATCACAAGGTCAGGAGTTCGAGACCAGCCTGGTCAACATGGTGAAACCTCATCTCTATTAAAATACAAAAATTAGCCAGGTGTGGCGGTGGGCGCCTGTAATTCCAGCTACTTGGGAGGTGAGGCGGCAGAATCACTTGAACCCAGGAGGTGGAGGTTGCGGTCAGCTGAGATCGCACCACTACACTCCAGCCTGGGCGACAGAGCAAAACTCTGTCTCAAAAAAATAAAATATAAAAAATAAAAAGATGGGACTTAGAAAGGACAAGACCCTACAGGCCCTTCCTGGGCAACCCTGGGCAATGCCTCGCCCCTCTCTGGGCCTCAGTTTCCCCATTTGGATAAGACATCTGGTGTCCCCAAATGCCCCCTGCTTTGCCCCTCACCAACCCTGACCATCTGTGACTTCCTGCCCACGCCCAGCTGGAGGGAGGGGCTGGCCTGGCAGCTGGCTGGAGAGGGCCGTGGGCGCCGAGCTGTCCCTAGCTGCCCTCAGCCTCCCCTCGGCTTCCCCGGGCATGGGGCCAGTGTGACAACTGTAGCCCCGACACAGCGGGGGCATCACAGGTGCAATAAAGGCGCCTCTCCCTCCCACCGGCTCTGGGAGGGCCCCTTAGGGGCTGCCTCGGGAGCCCCCACACAAATGCATTCATGCAGCCCAGCATTCCACTGGATAGGGGAGCCACAGGGTGGGCGGTGAGAGGACCTACTCCCCAAGGAGCCCACCAACACGAAGCATGTGCAAAGCGTTGGTTTCTTCATAGATATTATCTCATTTAGGCCGGGCACCGTGGCTCTCGACCGTAATCCCAGCACTTTGGGAGGCCAAGACGGGTAGGTCACCTGAGGCCAGGAGTTCGAGACCAGCCTGGGCAACATAGCGAAACCCCGTCTCTATTAAATATACAAAAACTAGCCAGGTGTCGTGGCGCACGCCTGTAATCCCAGCTAATCAGGAGGCTGAGGCAGGAGAATCACTCGGACCTGAAAAGTGGAGGTTGCAATGAGCTGAGACCATGCCACTGCACTCCAGCCTGGGCGACAGAGCATGATTCCATCTCAAAAGAAAAACAAAAAACATATTATCTCATTTAAATTGCTAGACCCACCCATGCTCAATTCACAAAACGAGGCAGTAAAGCACAGAGTTGCCAAAAAGCTCACCCAGGGTTGCACAGCTGTCTGCAGGGCAGAGCTGGAGGAGAGCCACACATGATCGTCACGATAATGACAACAATAACCATTGTACTGTCACCACAGACACTATTTTTCTTATTTATTGTGCCATGATTATATATGACATGTTGCTAATTATTACACTGGTTTTTTTTTTTTTTTTTTTGAGATGGAGTTTCGCTCTTGTTACCCAGGCTGGAGTGCAATGGAGTGATCTCAGCTCACCGCAACCTCTGCCTCCTGGGTTCAGGCAATTCTCCTGCCTCAGCCTCCCAAGTAGCTGGGATTACAGCCATGCACCACCACGTCCAGCTAATTTTTTGTATTTTTAGTAGAGACGGGGTTTCACCATGTTGACCAGGATGGTCTCGATCTCTTGACCTCATGATCCACCCTCCTCGGCCTCCAAAAGTGCTGGGATTACAGGTGTGAGCCACCGCGCCTGGCTCCTTATTACACTGTTAAATACACGAATACATGTGACATTTGTTTTTTGAGATGGAGTCTCGCTCTGTCGCCCAGGTGGGAGGGCAGTGGTGCAATCTTAGCTCAATGCAACCTCCACCTCCCGGGTTCAAGCCATTGTCCTGCCTCAGCCTCCCAAGTAGCTGGGACTACAGGCACCTGCCACCACGCTCGGCTAATTTTTGTCTTTTTAGTAGAGACGGGGTTTCCCCATGTTGGCCTGGCTGGTCTCAAACTCCTGACCTCAGGTGATCCTCCCGCCTCAGCCTCCCAAAGTGCTGGGATCACAGGCGTGAGCCACCACAGCCAGTCAAATACGTATACCATTATTACTTGTTATTATCATTATTAACCATTAGAACTACATTTTTAGATTGTGGTAAAATCTAGATAACACAAATTCACCATTTTAACCTTTTTTTGTAGGGGGGTTGTCTTTGAGACAGGGTCATACCCTGTCACCCAGGCTGGAGTTCAGTGGTGTGATCACAGCTCACTGTAGCCTCAAACTCCGGGGCTCAAGTGATCCTCCTGCCTCAGCCTCCTGAGTAGCGGGGACCACAGGTGCGCACAACCACGCCCAGATAATTTTGAAAAGTTCTGTAGAGATGAGGTCTCGCTGTGTTGCCCAGGCTGGTCTCGAACTCCGGGCCTCAGGCCATCCTCCTGGCTCTCTTTAACCATTTCTAAGTTCAGTGGCATTAATCCAGTATTAGGCGCGTTCACAGGGCTGTATAACCATCACCAGCATCCTCTCTAGAACTTTCTCATCTTCTCAAACTGAAACTCTGTCCCTGTGAAACACTCACTCCCCACCCCCTCCCAAGCCCCTGCCCGCCCTCCCCACCACATTCTATTTTCCGTCTCTGTGAATCTCATGACACTAAGGACCTCCCAGGAGTGGAATCACACAGGATTTGTCCTTCTGAGTTTGGCTTATTTCACGGAGCGCGATGACCTCAAGATGCATCCACACTGTAGCCCGTGTCGGGATGCCCTCCCTTTTTTCAGGCAAGAAATCACTTTTGAGTGCTTACTGTATACCCGGCCCTGTCCTCACACTTTTCTTTTTTTGTTTTTTGTAACAGAGTCTCCCACTGTCGCCCGGGTTAGAGTGCAGCGGCACGATCTCGGGTCACTGCAACTTCCGCCTCCCAGGTTCAAGCGATTCTCCTGACTCAGCCTCCCAAGTAGCTAGGTATAGGCGCGCGCCACCACACCTGGCTAATTTTTGTACGTTTTTTTTTTCCTTTTCTTTTTGAGATGGAGTCTTACTCTGTCACCAGGCTGGAGTGCAGTAACAAGATCTCTGCTCACTGCAACCTCCGATTCCCTGGTTCAAGTGATTCTCCTGCCTCAGCCTCCTGAGGAGCTGGGATTACAGGCATGTGCCACCATGCTCAGCTTTTTTTTTTTTTTTTTTTTGTATTTTTAGTAGAAATAGGGTTTCTCCATGTTGGCCAGCCTCGTCTTGAACTCCTGACCAGAATGGTCTTGATCTCCTGACCTTGTGATCCACCTGCCTTGACCTCCCAAAGTGCTGGGATTACAGGCACGAGCCACCACACCTGGCCTAATTTTTGTATTTATAGTACAGACGGGGTTTTGCCATACTGGCCAGTCTGGGCTCAACTCGTGACCTTGTGATCCACCCACCTCGGCCTCCCAAAGCGCTGGGATTACAGGTGTGAGCCACCGCACCCGGCCTCATCCTCACACTTTTCACGAACTAATGGAATCCTACGTAGCCCTATTAGGTGGGCAGCATTATGATGATCCCCGTTTGACAGGGGAGGAAACTGAGGCCCAGAGCTGTGACGTTCCTTGCCAAACATCACGTAGTTCCTGAGCAAAGGGGTGTGAGCCTGGGCCTCCAGGCTGGAGAACAGGGCCCTGGGTCTCCCCGACAGCGTGCTCAGCTCCCTGGCCCATCCCGGTGGGCTCTCGCCTGCAGCGGGAGCTGGACCCCACCTGCCCGTTCCCTCTTTGCCACTGACGTGTGCCCCGTGGACTCCTGCTGTCACTATAAATACACCATCAGCTGGCGTCTGCGACTCACGCCCAGCAGCCACCTTCTCTGCACAGACAGACGGCTGGCACACCTGGCTGCCCGGCCCTGGGGGGATGCCAGGCTGCTGCTGCTAGGAACTGCTCACCGTTCTACTGTCCAGACACCGGGAGAGGGTGACTCGGTCCAGCTTCAGGCGACCGCCACTCCCAGGTCACAGGTGCCCCCACTGCCTCACTGGGTGGGAAAAGGAGGCCCAGGGCGCTGGGGCCTCCCTCATTCCCTTCTGGGGTTGGGGAGCGGATCCAGGGAGGAAAGGAGCCTTTATTGAGTGCCTCCTGTAAGCTTCTCAGAGAACACTGACTTAATCCTCAATGCAATGGGCATAGCTCTGATTCTCCCCATTCCCCAGAGGCAAAAACTAAAGCTCAAACAGAATACGGTGGCTCACGCCTGTAATCCCAGCACTTTGGGAGGCCGAGGCGGGTGGATCACGAGGTCAAGAGATCGAGACCATCCTGGTCATCATGGTGAAACCCCGTCTCTACTAAAAAATACAAAAATTAGCCGGGCATGATGACGCGCGCCTGTAATCCCAGCTACTCAGGAGGCTGAGGCAGGAGAATTGCCTGAACCCAGGAGGCGGAGGTTGCGGTGAGCCGAGATCGCGCCATTGCACTCCAGCCTGGGTAACGAGAGCGAAACTCCGTCTCAAAAAAAAAAAAAAAAAAAAAAAAGAGGTTTAAGGGTTTCAATCCTCCCCCTTTTTTTTTGAGACAGGGTCTCACTCTGTTGCCCAGGCTGGAGTGCAATGGCGAAATCTCAGCTCAATGGAGCCTCCACCTCCCAGGTTCAAGCGATTCTCCCGCCTCAGCCTCCTGTGTAGCTAGGATTACAGGTGGGAGCCACTATACCTGGCCACAATCACCCCTTCAAAAAAATGGATTTTAGAGACGAGGTCTTGCTCAGTCCCCCAGGCTGGAGTGCAGTGGGGTGCATCACGGCTCACTGCAACCTCCAACTCCTGGGCTAAAGCCATCCTCCCGCCAGCCTCCAAGGAGCTGGGACTCCAGATGCATACCACCACATCCGGTCAATTTTTGAAATTTTTGTAGAGTGGGGGGATGCCTTGCTATGTTGCCCAGGCTGGCCTCAAGTAATCCTCCTGCCTCAGCCTCCCAAAGTATTGGGATAGTAGGTGTGAGCCAGCTTGCCCAGCCTCAATCCCTTTTTGTTTTCTTTTCTTTTCTTTTTTTTTTTTTTTTGAGACAGAGTCCCGCCCTGTCACCCAGGCTGGAGTGCAGTGGCGCAATCTCAGCTCACTGCAACCTCCGCCTCCCAGGTTCTAGCAATTCTCCTGTCTCAGCCTTCCCAGTAGCTGGGATTACAGGTGCACACCACCATGCCTGACTAATTTTTATATATTTGGTAGAGACAGCGTTTCACCATATTGGTCAGGCTGGTCTCGAACTCCTGACCTCAGGTGATCCTCCCACCTCAGCCTCCCAAAGTGCTGGGATTACAGTCGTGAGCCACCTCGCCCGGCCTCAATCGAGCCTTTTTTCAAAGGGATTCCTGGATTCTCATTCTGACTCTGCCCCTAAGAAGCTGTGTGACCTTGGGCAAGTGTCTGACCATCTCTGGGCCTCTACTTCCTCCACTGGAACATGAGAGAAGGTCAAAGTCCCCGCCTCCTTGGATGGGGAGAGGATTAAACCAGTTAGGGTGAGCAGTGGCCTCAGAGCCAGGAACACGAGGGCACTCCATGTGTGTTTGCTGCTACATCATTGCTGTCTGGGTCCTTGCTCCCCAGTTCCATCTAGAAGGCTCTGGGGGCCTCCCCTCCCATGTTTCTCCTGCCACCCTCTCCAGGGCATCGTGGGCAGCCTCTCTGGAGTGCTGCGAGCTTCCCAGGCCGGGCTCTGCCCACAGCACCATTCCGGGTGCTGGACTGCAGGAGCTTGGCACGGCGCAAGGCGGGAACAGGAGGCTGGCCCATGGCGGCGTCAGCAGATGGGCACCATCTGGGCTGGCGGCTCGGGGCGGGCTGGCAGCTGCCGGGGCGGGCGGGCCTGGCAGCCCCTCCCCCACCCAGCCCTGGCATGGTGCCCGCCCGCGCCTCGGGTTTCTTGAGCTGCCAGAGGGGGCGGGGAGGCCCGGCTGGGCTTTGGGCCCTGGGCGGGCAGGCGGCTTCCCTCTCTGAGCCCTGGTTCCTGCAGGCTCCTTCCCAGATGCATGGCAGGTCAGAGAGCACCCAGGTCACCCTCTCCAGGCCCCCGACCCCCCTGTCACCTTGACTGGGAGACCACAGGGCGGCCCTCACCACCCACTACCCCCTGAACATCCCAGCCGGCTGCATGCGCTGTTCCTGGACTCCAGGCCTTCACACTGGCTACAACGCCCCCCAGCCCCCTCCCTCCAGCCTCTCCAGGCCCCCTCACCCGCTTCAAGCTTCACCTCAAAGACGCCTCCTCGGAGAAGCCCTCCCCATCCAGAGGCCCCCCAGCCCCTCTCCATGCCCCTCCCTGCTTTGTTTTCCTGCCACTACCTGACACCCTCTTCTTAATAATTTTTATTTTTTGAGGCAGAGTTTTGCTGTCTCCCAGGCTGCAGTGCAGTGTCACGATCTCGGCCCACTGCAGCCTCCACCTCCCGGGTTCCAGTAATTCTCCTGCCTCAGCCTCCCCAGTAGCTGGGACTACAGACGACCGCCACCACACCTGGCTAATTTTTTGTATTTTTAGTAGAGACGGGGTTTCGCCATGTTGGCCAGGCTGGTCTCGAACTCCTGACCTCAGGTGATCTGCCCGTCTCATCCTCCCAAGTGCTGGGATCACAGGCATGAGCCACCACGCCCGGCCTTCTCTCGCTTGTGATGTTACAAGTGGAGCCTCCTTTCATCCCCGTGGCAGGTGTCCCTCCACCGACATCCACCCTGCTCCCTGCAAGAGGCCAACCGAGGCCCTGTGCCTGTCCCTCCCTCCCCATCTATCCCAGGCTGGCAGCTGCCCAGCATGGCGGACGAAAGCCAGACTCTCCACTCTGGCTGGGCCAGGACGCTCCACAGCCAAGGGGACTCTCAGTTGGGAAAAGGAAGCGGTGGCCAGCCTTCCTGCCATCAGGGTGACAACCGGAGGGCCCAGCATGGGAAAGTGGAGGCCAGCTGTAGCCAGGGGACCCTACACAAGACCTCAGTCTTCGGGTCCTCTAACACACAACCCTGCCAGAAGGCGACCTCCATATCTACCACCATTTCTGCCCATCCCCTTCTGACGCTGGCAGAGGACGAGGGCAGAGGCAGAAGCTGCTGGGGTCCAAACCCAACCTGGCCCGGCCTCAGCTGTGTGACCTCAGGTCAGACCCCTCCTCTGAGCCTGTTTCCTCTGTAAAGTGCACACAGCAGCCCAGCGCTTTGGGAGGCCGAGACGGGCGGATCACTTGAGGTCAGGAGTTCAAAACCAGCCTGGTCAACATGGTGAAACCCGTCTCTACTAAAAATACAGAAATCGGCCAGGCGTGGCGGCGGGCACCTGTAATCCCAGCTACTGGGGAGGCTGAGGCACGAGAATCAGTTGAACCCAGGAAGCAGAGGTTGCAGTGAGCCGAGATCACCCCACTGTACTCCAGCCTGGGCGACAGAGTGAGACCCTATTAAAAAAAAAATACATACAGCGATAATCTCTGCCTCATAGGGCAGTGGTAAGAATGGGAAAAAATTTCTAGCCAGGCGGGTGGCTAATTTTTTGTATTTTTGGTGGAGATGACGTTTCGCCTGTTGCCCAGGCTGCTCTCAAACTCCTGGCCTCAGGAGAACCACCTGCCTCGGTCTCCCAAAGTGCTGGGATTCCAGGCATGAGCCACCGCGCCCAGCCAAAGTTGGGGTTTTCCATACGGGAAAGACATTCTGTGTACAGGGAACAGCGTAAGGAAAGCCCTGGGAGTGGGACATTATAACCGGAATGAGGAGGATGGCTGGGCGCGGTGGCTCACGCCTGGAATCGCAGCACTTTGGGAGGCCGAGGTGGGAGGATCACTTGAGCCTAGGAGTTCGAGACCAGCCTGGGCAACATAATGAGACCCTCATCTCTGCAAAAAATTAAAAACAAGGCCCAGTGAGGTGGCTCATGCCTGTAATCCCAGCACTTTGGGAGGCTGAGGTGGGTGGATCAACTGAAGTCAGGAGTTCGAGACCAGCCTGGGCAACATGGCAAAACCCTGTCTCTACTAAAAATACAAAAAATTAGCCAGGCGTAGTGGTGGGCAGGTGTGCTGCCAGCTACTCGGGAGGCTGAGGCAGGAGAATCGCTTGAACCCGGGAGGCAGAGGTTGCAGTGAGCCGAGATCGCGCCACTATACTCCAGCATGGGCGACAGAGCAAGACTCCGTCTCAAAAAAAATAAAAATCCAGAGGATAATGTTGGTAACAATAACCATCCGGGGCCCTAGCCCTGTGCCTGATGCCATCTGCACGATGCCTCGTGGGTGGTTTACTGAGCCCTCAGCCTGGGCACCTGACATTTCCCACAAGGCGACCAGTTTTGAGCTCCCGAATTTATAGACAAGGAAAGAAGCACAGAGTGGGTGAGTGACTGCCCCAGATCGCCCAGCCAGTGGGTAGCTGAGCTGAGGCTGGAGTCCAGTCAGGCAGGTGGCAGGGTTTCCGGGGTTGTGACCTGCTGGGGCCAACTGCAGCAGGGATTCCCCTGGGGATGGAGGGGTCAGGCTGGGGGTGAAGGAGGGGGCAGCCCTCACTCACAGAGGCCAACCTGACCCGGGGCACAGGCCTGCCTGCTGAGCAGAGCTGGGAGGGGCCGGGTGGGGGTGGGGAGGCGCCCAGAGATTGTGCTGACTGCAGCAGAAAGCTCGCTTCAAAATTTTATCAGCTCAGCGTGGAGGAGGTGGGGGCGGGGCCGGGCTAGGAAGATGTGTGATGGCAGAGAGGTCTGGCCCTGCGTGGCAATGAGCGTCCCCGCCCCCACGGCGGCCCCTGCCCCCTGCCCACAACAGGCAGTCGCCTGGCCCACCCCTCGGCCCCCATCGTCCCCAATACCCCCTCACAGCCAGCCCCAGCAGGTTTGACACTCATTGGTGGAGGAGAGGGAGGAGGAAGATGCTAAGATCAAGGTCAAAGAATCAAGATCAAGACCAGGTAACTGCCGGGCTAGTGGCTCACGCCCGTAATCCCAGCACTTTGGGAGGCCAAGGTGGATGGATCACCTGAGGTCAGGAGTTCAAGACCAGTGTGGCCATTATGGTGAAACCCCATCTTTAAAAAAAAAGAAAAAAGAAACCCCATTTCTACTAAAAATACAAAAATGAGCTGGGTGTGGTGTAATCCCAGCTACTCAGGAGGCTGAGGCAGGAGAATCGCTTGAACCCGGGAGGCGGAGGTTGCAGTGAGCTGAGATCGTGCCACGGCACTCCAGCGTGGGTGACAGAGTGAGATTCCATCTCAAAAAAAAAAAAAATGTGGGTGGGTGAGGTGGCTCACACCTGTAATCCCAGCACTTTGGGAGGCTGAGGTGGGTAGATTACCTGAGGTCAGGAGTTTGAGACCAGCGTGGCCAACATGGTGAAACTCCATCTCTACTAAAAATGCAAAAAATTAGCTGGACATGGTGGTGGGTGCCTGTAATCCCAGCCACTTGGGATGCTGAGGCAGGAGAATCGCTTGAACCTGGGAGGCGGAGGTTGCAGTGAGCTGACATCGTGCCACTGCACTCCAGCCTGGGCGACAGAGCGAGATTCCGTCTCAAAAACAAGTCATTGGTGGTGTGCGCCTATAGTGTCAGCTACTCGGGAGGCTGAGACAGGAGGATCACTTGAGCCTGGGAGGTCGAGGCTACAGTGAGCCAAGACTGCACCACTGCACTCCAGCCTGGGTGACAGATCGAGACTCTGTCTCCAGGAAAAAATATAATACTGGGTAACTCTGCCCTGCTCTCCTTCCACACACCCTAGAGCCTGAGGGCCCCATCACCCTGCCTCACCCTTGCACCAGCACTAGAAGGCGGCATGGCAGTCACTCCCACTGTACCAAGGAGGAAACTGAGGCACAGAAAAGGGATGGGTCCACACAGCTGGGGCAGGGCAGGGCTGCATCTGGAGCATGGGCAGTCTGCTCCCAGGGTCCCCTTTCTTCCTGCAAATGCCCTCCTTCTCGGGCTGTGCAACTCTGTTTCTAGAGGGTGCTGCCTGGGCTGGGGCTGGGCTGGTGACCCACGTGGGTCCTCATCTGGCGTGCACCCATCCCACATGCTCTGGCAGGCCCTGGGTGTGTGAAGGTTCACGCGTGCTCCACACACGGCCTGGGTGGGCATGGCGGGGAGCGCTGTGCACCCATTCAGGTCTTGGGGTGCAGGTGACACCCCGCACGTGGCTACACACATGATCTTCTGGAACCTCCCATAACCCCATCCAGCAATGGACACTGATCACCTGGCAGGCAGGGGAAAGTGAAGTCCAAACAGGCCACACAGCCAAGAAGCTGCAGGACCACCCCTGCTCTTAGCACCGGGGCCAGGGGCACAGGCGTCAGGCCTCCCACCTCCACGCTCCTGCCAGGCCCCCTGGGGAATCCCTGTGTTCACTGCTGCCTGGCCATCCTGCAGAGCTCAGCTCAGCTGCGCCTCCTCCTCTGGGAAGCCGCCTTGGAGTTCCTCACCATCACAAAGCTTGCTGGGCTAACACTAGGCATTTGATCACCGGCAAACACCCTGCGGGAAGGGCCAGACTCATCAGGCCTCTGCTGGCGTCGTCTGAGAGTTGATCAACCTGGACTCTTCCCGGACGGCTGGGACGCTCTGTCCCTCTCCTCTCCTTATCCCTGCTCCCAGCAGAACGTCCGTTGCACCCAAGACCCTCCGGGACATTCTCATCCCCCTGAGTCCTCAAGGGCCTTCCTGCCTCCTCCCTCAGACATGGGGGTGAGATCCTGCCTCTGCTGTTGGAACCCCACAGCCCACCTGCCTCCCTGTCCAAAAAACTTCCTTGTACCACGTCTCACTTGAGACCTCTGTGAGCCCTGCCTCCTCCATCTGACCTCCACATTCCATCAGCAGCCACCCTGGGCCCTGGATGCACTGGCCTCCTCCCTCAGACACTCCTTGCCTGTGTCACCCCCATTAGATGCTCTCCTAGGCCTGCCTCCCCTCTCAGACCACCACGACACATCTACACATACTGGCCTCCTCCCTCAGACCCTCCTTGCCCCGTGTCACCCCTGTCAGATGCCCTCCCAGGGCCGCCCCCCAACTTAGACCACCACACTAGTGGTGGTACATACACACGCACCAGCCTCCCCCCTCAGATGCTCTCCCAGGCCTGCAGCCCCACCCGGACCACCACGACACATACACACCACCAGCCTCCCCCCTCAGATGCTCTCCCAGGCCTGCAGCCCCACCCGGACCACCACGACACATCTACACATGCTGGCCTCCTCCCTCAGACTCTCCATGTGCCATGTCACCCCGTCAGGCCCTCTCTGAGGCCTGCTGCCCCACCTGGATCACCACATTGCATCTGTGTGCACCGGCTTCCTCTCTCACACCCTCCTTGTACCATATCACCTGCTTTAGATATTCTCCTAAACTTGCCTACCCTCTCAGACCACCACATCGCATCTACACGCACCAGCTTCCTCCCTCAGACTCTCCTTGCACCACATCACCCCCGTCAGATGCTCTCCCAGGCCCACATCCCCCCTCAGACCACCACATCACATCTGCACACACCGGCCTCCTCCCTCAGACCCTCCTTGTACCATGTCACCCCCATCAGATGCTCTCCCAGGCCCACCTCCCCCTTCAGACCACCATATCACATCTACACGCACCAGCTTCCTCCCTCACACCCTCCTTGCCCCATGTCACCCCCGTCAGACGCTCTCCCAGGCCCACGTCCCCCCTCAGACCCCCACATCACATCTGCACACACCGGCCTCCTCCCTCAGACCCTCCTTGCACCATGTCACCCCCATCAGACACTCTCCCAGGCCCACCTCCCCCCTCACACCCTCACATCACATCTACACGCACTGGCCTCCTCCCTCAGACTCTCCTTGCACCACGTCACCTCCATCAGATGCTCTCCCAGGCCCACCTCCCCCCTCAGACCACCACATCACATCTACACGCACCAGCCTTCTCCCTCAGACCCTCTTTGCCCCACGTCACCCCTGTCAGACGCTCTCCCTGCCCGCTGCCCCGCTTGGGCCGCCGCACCGCACCTCACCTCGCTCACGCACGAAGTAGGCCAGATAGAGGTCCAGTTCCTTCACGGCCACCCCGATGTGGTGCGGCTGCACGCACAGGACCGGGTGGCCGCACTGCGCGGCCTTGACCAGGCGCTCGCCGTCGGTGCTCTCCAGCGGGATGCCCTTGAACAGGATGACCATGACCAGGTCCAGCCGCCACACCTTGTCCGCCTGCCGGAGACAGTCGATGCGCCTCATCTTGCCCTTCTGGTCGGGGTTGGAGAGCACGCAGCCCGGCGCCTTCTTGCCGGTGATGCTCAGCACGAAGTCCTCACGGCACTCGGGCCGGATGTCCTTGCGCAGCTTGGCCAGCAGCCGCGACGCCCACTTCTGCTTGACCTCGGGCTTCTCGCCCAGCAGCTCGTCCTTCACCGCACGCTCCTCGTCCTTCGACATCCGCTTCTCGTGCTTCTTGAAGTATTTGCGCTTCCGTGCCTGCAGGTTGAACCAGGTGTAGGCGAAGGCGCGGACGTGAGGCAGCAGGGCCTCGATGAACGGGTGGAACTCATCCTGCGGGCCGGACAGGCGAGAGGTCAGGGGCGCCAGGGACGTGGAGGGTGGACCCACCGCCCGGTCCTGAAGGCTGAGGTCGGAGGGGCCCTGGACAGACCGCAGAGGTGTGCAGGGGGGTCCCCACAGACCCGTGCATGCCACTGGGGGGGAATGGAAGGCCAGGGGGACCCAGGAGGAGTTTATCAGGGACCTGCGAGAACCCATCGCCCAGATGAGCAAACTGAGACTTGGACTACGTGAGAGGCACAAGCCCAGGCAGGGGTTCGTGGAGGACCATCTTGAACCCCAGTACGCAGACGGAGCAAGCGAAGGGGGCCAGCTGGAGGCTCCTGGAAGACTCATTGTACAGACGCGTAAAACTGAGGCTGGGAGAACACAGACGTCATGGACCTGTTCTGTGCCTATTACAGCTAAGGCTGGGCTGGGCGTAATGGCTCACGCCTGTAATCCCAGCACTGCGGGAGGCCGAGGAAGGAGGACTACTTGAGCCTAGGAGTTTGAGACCAGTCTGAGCAATATGGTAAAACTCCATCCCTACAAAACAAACAAAAAACAACTGACACACGCACGCACACACGCGCACACACACACATATACCCACACACGAACACACACACACTCAAACAGACATGCATGCACACATACACACACACGCACACGCACACACACAAAAACACATACACACATACACACGTGCGCACACATACGCAGACAGACACATACACGCACGCACGCACACACAAACACACATATACACACACATGCACACACATATACACACAAAAACACACACATACACACATACACTCAAACACACATGCACACACACAAACACATATACACACAAAAACATACACACGTACACACGTGCGCACACACATACACACACGCACACACATATACACACAAAAACACATACACGTGCGCACACACATACACACACACGCACACACATACACACAGACACAAACACATATACACAAACGCACACACACGCACACACACAAACGCACACACACGCGCGCGCACACACACACACACACAAAAAAAAACACAAAAACTAGCCAGGCCTGGTAGTTTGCCCCTGTAGTCCCAGCTAGTCGGGAGGCTGAGGTGGGAGGATTATTTGAGCCCAGGAGTTTAATGCTGCAGTAAGCTGTGATGGCCCCACTGCACTCCAGCATAGGTGACAGAGCAAGACCCTGTTTCAAAAAAAAAATTTTTTTTAAGGCTGGGCATGTTGGCTCACACTCGTAATCCCAGCACTTAGGGAGGCCGAGGTGGGTGGATCACCTGAGGTTAGGAGCTCCCGACCAGCCTGGCCAACATGGTGAAACCCCATCTCTATTAAAAATACAAAATATTAGCCAGGCATGGTTGCACACACCTGTAATCCCAGCTACTTAGGAGGCTGAGGCAGGAGAATCGCTTGAGCCTGGGAGGAGGAGGCTGCAATGAGCCGAGATCGTGCCACCGCACTCCAGCCTGGGCAACAAGAGCGAAACTCCGTCTCAAAATAAATAAATAAATAAATAAATAAATAAATAAGGCAGGTGCAGTGCCTCAGCACTTTGGGAGGCTGAGGCGGGCAGATCACTTAAGGTCAGGAGTCCGAGACCAGCCTGGCCAACACAGTGAAACCCCATCACTACTAAAAGTACAAAAATTAGCTGGGCACAATGGCGTGGGCCTGTAGTCCCAGCTACTCAGGAGACTCAGGCAGGAGAACCGTTTGAACTCAGGAGACAGAAGTTGCAATGAGCCGAGATCACACCACTGCACTCCAGCCTAGGCAACAGAACAAGACTCTGTCTCAAAAAAAAAAGGCAGTCTCAGCCGGTCACCGTGGCTCACACCTGTAATCCCAGCACTCTAGGAAGCCAAGGCGGGTGGATCACAAGGTCAGGAGTTCGAGACCAGCCTGGCCAATATGGTGAAACCCTGTTTCTACTAAAAATACAAAAAAAATTAGCCACGTGTGGTGACGCATGCCTGTGATCTCAGCTACTTGGGAGGCTGCGGCAGGAGAATTGCAGTGAGCCGAGATCATGCCATTGCACTCGAGCTCAAACAAACAAACAAAAATTGTAAAAAAGCTTGTTTCTGCAGAGCAGACGTACAGACAGGCCTGGCTGAGGGCCACAGGGAGGCACGAGGCCTGCCTGGAGGTCGGGCTGATGGAGGGGTGGGGGGGATTTCTTCACGGAACCACTGCAGGAGCCGGGAAAGGTGAGGCTGATAAGAGATTCAAGTGCACCGGAATTAAGCAGGGGGAGGAGAGCTCCCCAAGTGGGAGTCCTCTCCCCGCTTTCCCCTTTCCATGAACCCACTGTTCTGCTACAGAAACAGAGCAGAGACGCAGACACTCAGCCACGAAGGTTCAGAGCCGGGGAGGGGCCACCCCGTTCCCTGCAGACCTGTTATGGAGATGGAAAAGCCGAGGGCTGGGGACGTGCTGAGACGGGGCCAGAGCTGGGTCTTCAACCCACTCCCAGTCATGACGAACTGGTGTCTGAGGGCAGCCACAACACCCATGCTACAGATGAGAAAACTGAGGCCTTGAGGGGGAACCCGGCCATGGCGGGGCAGAGGTGGGACTGGAAGCTGCACCCATTTGACTTCTCCACGAAAATTACAGCTGCCCCTTGGAAAGGCCTATGGAGAAGTGGGAGGTACCCCGCTCCCTGTATGTGTGTGGGGAAGCCCCTCCCATTCTTCTCAGTGTCCAATAAGGGAAACTGAGTCAGCATAACAGCTGGGATCTTGGATGGGCACTGTGGCTGACGCTTGTAATCCCCGCACTTTGGGAAGCTGAGGTGGGTGGATCACTTGAGGCCAGGAGTTCAAATCCAGCCTGAGCAACATGGCAAAAACCCATTTCTTTTTTTTTTTTCTTGAGATGGACTTCACTCCTGTCACCCAGGTGGAGTGCAGTGGCGCGACCTCAGCTCACTGCAACCTCCGCCTCCCAAGTTCAAGCAATTCTCCTGCCTCAGCCTCCCGAGTAGCTGGCATTACAAGCACGTACCATCGTGCCCGGCTACTTTTTGTATTTTCAGTAGAGATGGGGTTTCGCCATGTTGGCCAGGCTGGTCTGGAACTCCTGACCTCAGGGGATTCGACTGCCTCTGCTCCTAAAGTACGGGGATTATAGGCGTGAGCCACTGAGACTGGCCGGCGAAACCCCATCTCTACAAAAATGAGCTGGGCATAATTTTTGTGGTACGCGCCTGTTGTCCCAGCTACTTGGGAGGCAGAGGTGGACGGATCGCCTGAGCCCAAGAGTTTGAGACCAGCCTGGCCAACATGGCGAAATCCCGTCTCTACTAAAAATTGCAAAAATAATTAGCTGGGCACAATTTGCGTGGTGCACATCTGTAGTCCCAGCTCCAGGAGGCTGAGGCGGGAGGTTCGCTTGAGCCTCGGGGGTCAAGGCTGCAGTGAGCCATGATCGTGCCACTGCACTCCAGCCTGGGGGATAGAGTAAGACCCTCTCTTTAAAAAAATTAAAAATAGCCAGGTGTGGTGGCTCACACCTGTCATCCCAGCACTTTGGGAGGCTGAGGCGGGTGGATCACAAGGTCAAGAGATCGAGACCAGCCTGGCCAACATGGTGAAACCCCGTCTCTACTAAAAATACAAAAATTAGCTAGGCGTGGTGGCACGTGCCTGTAATTCCAGCTTTCTTGAGAGGCTGAGGCAAGAGAATCACTTAAACCTGAGAGGTGGAGGTTGCAGTGAGCCGAGATTGTGCCACTGTGCTCCAGCCTGGGCGACAGAGCAAAACTCCATCTTAAAAAGACAAAAATTAAAAAATTTAAAAATCACAAATAAAATAACAAACTAAAAACATCTGGGACCTGGTTTCTCAGCCTCAAGGTGGAATAAATTCGAGGAGAACGAAGACAAAGAGAATCAAAGCTGCCTTCCTTCTCCCTGCGCTGACCAGGCTGGGCCGGGCGTTTCGGAAGGGGAAGGTCCCTTCCTAACACAGAAACCTGCACCTCTCCCCGCAGCTGCTCCCACACCTCTCAAAGGGCCACGTTATTATTAACGCTGCCATTATTGTTATCATTACAACTCATTGCTATTGTCTTTTTTATTACTTTTTTTTTCCTTTAGAGATGGCGGGGGGGTCTCATCACTTGAACCCGGGAGGCAGAGGTTGCAGTGAGCCAAGATCGCGCCACCGCACTCCAGCCTGGGTGATAGAGCAAGACCCTGTCTCAAAAAAATAAACAGACACGGGGTTCTCACTGCAGACAGGGGTACAATCTTAGGTCACTCAGGCCCTGAACTCCCAGGCTCAAGCGGTTCTCCCACCTCAGCCTCCCGAGTAGCTGGGACTACAGGCGCAAACCACCATGCCTGGCTAATTTTTATTTTTATTTTTGCAACGATGGGGTCTCACTCACCATGTTGCCTTGGCTGGTCTCAAACTCCTGGACTCAAGTGATCCTCCCACCTCAGTCTCCCAAGGTAGTGGGATATATTTTTTCTTTTCTTTTTTTTTTTTTTGAGACTGTCTCGCTCTGCTGCCAGGCTGGAGGGCAGTGGTGTGATCTCACTGCAACCTCCGCCTCCTGGGTTCAGGCGGGTAGCTGGGATTACAGATGCACCAGCATGCCCAGCTAATTTTTGCAACAGGGGGTCTTGCTATGTTGCCCAGGTCAGTGTGGAACTCCTGGGCTCCAGTGACCCTCCAGCCTCAGCCCCTCCGAGACGCTGCCACACGCTGCCTGCAAGGGTCATTTTGATTGCGGCCGATATTCCAGGAAGCAGGAACAGCCCGAGGCCCTCCTGGGCGTTCTGCGGCGGGGAAACTAAGGCTCAGAGAAGGGCAGAGACCTGGCTGGGCTCCCGAAGGCTCTCAGGGCCGGTGTGAGGATAAGAAGCAGGGCCCTGAGCCCCTGGAAGGCTATGGGTCCCTTTCTCAGAGCAGTCAGCTCTCCGTAAGGCTGGGGTCTTGAGAAGAGAGGGAGACGTTGACCCCGGACCCCCACTGTGCGTGCTAACAGGTATGGCTGGACCCGGTCCCATCTGCAGGCTGGGCAGGGCAGCTGCTGCCCAATCACCCTCCCTGCCCTGAGCTCCATGTCCCTTTGGGCCACCTCCAGCCATGGGGTGCTGCGGGGGGAGGGGCGGGACATCAGATTTCATCTATTACTGAGGCTCTGAAAATAGCCTCCCACCCAGGGAGACCAGAGACAGCTTGTCCCAGCGAAGCTCCCCGACCCCAGTGTCCCCCGAAGAAGCGTGAGTCACTGTAACAGCTGCAGCGCGGACCGGACCTCAGGGCCCTTTTCCGCTGCCCCCGCTTCCCCAGCCAACCTGCTAAGGCCAAGGGGAGCTGGAGGGGACCCGGCCCAGTCCCCATCCAACCTCGTCCCTGCCCATGCCTGGACGAGACCCAGAGATGGGGAGTGATTTGTCCAGGGTCACACAGCCGGTCAGCAGAGCCGGGACCAGAGCCCAGATGGTCTGGCCAGGGAAGCCGGGCGGGGACAGTGGGATGAGGCGGAGAGGATCCACAGAGGCGCAGGACCTGCCTGTGGAGGGGACGCCAGGCGGGCAGGAGGCCCAGACAATGGTGTCCAGCTGGGGCTGTGGCTGCCACCCAAGCTCCAGCACTTACTGGGGCTGTGATAAGAGGTTGCTGGAAGGGGCAGGGATCATTGACCCCCCTCAACTTCTTCTCTCCCGAAACCCCCCCAGCCCCTCCCCACTTCTGAGCCCCTCTCTCCTGAATCCCTTTTCTCAGTCCGGCCCCTCCTAGATCTGAGTTCCCTTCCTCCTCCCTAACCACCCCTCCCCTCTCTATCCTCCTCCCCCTCTCCGTGCCCTTTCCGGGGACAGGTGCCAGGGAGGCGGGCAGGGGTGGGGGCCCACGTCAGTGGTGACCCCGGCTAGTTACAGAGGCAGGAAGACAAACAGCCTGTAACTGGGTCATGGACCTGCCGCCCTACCCTCCCTTGTCCTCCCTGGGGGGTCACACCAGGTGAGAGGCAGGGCCAGTTGTCACTTTCTTGGTGCCGTAAGACCTGCAACAACCAAGGCCTCTTCCCCAGGACCTCCCACTGCCCTCAGAGGCCCAACTGGCAAAAGAGATAGTCAAGGCAAGCTAGATACTGAAAATCCTTTCAAACTCCTACACATCCCTCAATGCCCTATCTCCAGTGTCCCCCTCCTTCAAGCAGCTTTTCCTCCTCTCCCCGAGGGTTTCCCAGATCTAGCCAGGACCATCCAGTTCTATCACCTCCCCATCTCCAATCCTGAGGCCGAGGGCTGAGGCACCCACTCTCAGAGAAGGTGACTGGGTGACAGTAGTGTCCATTTTCACCTTCTGAATGGCCAGGAAACAAATCACCTAGGACAGACCTCAGTCTCTCATTCTGTTACAATGGGCAGAAAGGGATATCGCAGCCTGGTGGGGAGAGGGCAGCTGGTTCCTCGCCCTGGTGACTTTGTTTGTTGCAAGGTGGTGAGGAGAAGGGGTCAAGGCCAGGTCTCTCCTGGAAACCCCAGCTTAGCCCACTGTGACTTCCTGGCGGAAGAGAGCAGCAGCAGCTGGGAGAGAGACATCTGGGCCCAAGCCCCTGCTGAACGACCGTGCCGTCCACCGGGCTCTGCCCCTCACTCCCCACCCCCCGCCACCGCCTGAAAGTCCAGGGCAGCAAACTAGGCCGTGAAACTCCAATTTCCAAACCAAAAGCCATCCAGGTGAAAGTGCGTCAACAGTCCTTCATGAGAATCTACCTCATCACCTCCTTTGCACTTACCCCAAATCCCTATGCACCCTTCAAAGCCCTGAGTTCTAATGCCCTCTTCTCCAGGCCGGATGACTTGTCCACGGTCACACGGACAATCCCAGGCTCATCCAGCACCAGCACCAGGCTCTAACCTTGGGCCGACGCTTACCCCGGCTCTGAGCATCACGGCCTGTGGACATGTGAACGGCTCCCAGAGAGGGAAGGACTCATTCTGTGGTTCAACAAACGTTTAGTGAGTGCCTGCTGCATACCAGCCCCATGCACGGCCACGAGGACTGGCAGGGACCTGGGCTGGGCCCTCACCTGATCCAGAGCTGGGGCAGGGATGGCTGGTGAAAATCATTAGAATATGACATAAAACGTCAAGTTGGGCAAAGTGCTCTGAAGAAATTTAAAGGAGTTTGAGGGACCAGAGAATCTCGGGGAGGGAGCGGGGTGTTTTTTAGCTTGGGGTGGTCCAGGAAGGCCTCTTGCAGGAGGAGACACCTGAACAAAGTCCTGAGAGACGGCACTCCAGGCCAGCAGCTTTTCTGATGGAGGAATGGGATGTGCAAAGGGCCTGGGGCAGGACCACGCCTGGCGTGTCAGAGGAGCAGCGAGGACACCCGTGTGGCTGGAGCAGGGTGAGCAAGGGAGAGAGAGAGAGGAGGGGAGGGTTGGGGAGGGGATGAGGACAAGCTGGGAGGGTCTTGTGGGCCACAGTGAGGAATCTGGGGAAACTGAGTCCACAGGGTTCAAACTCCTCACCAAGGTAGTGAGTCAGCAAAATGAACCCTGGGTCCCCTTCTTCCCTCTGTGCCTTGATGTTCCGGGAGGACAATGAGGACTGAGCCAGAGGGGCCAGAAGGTGACTGAGAAAGGCAGCCCCTCTCAGAGGCTGAGCGTTTGCTGAGCTATCGAGCGTACTGCGAAATGTGGACTGGGCGCAGTGGCTCACGCCTGTGATCCCAGAACTCTGTGGGAGGTCGAGGCAGGCAGATCACCTGAGGTCGGGAGTTCAAGACCGGCCTGACTAACATGGTGAAACCCCATCTCTACTAAAAAGACAAAAAGTAGCTGGGTGTGGTGGCGCGCGCCTGTAATCCCAGCTACTCGGGAGGCTGAGGCAGGAGAATCGCTTGAACCCGAGAGGCGGAGGTTGCGGTGAGCCGAGATCGTGCCATTGCACTCCAGCCTGGGCGTCAAAGTGAGACTCCATCTCAAAAAAAAAAAAAAAGAAAGAGAAAAGAAAAGTAAAAAGGACTAACAGAAATGGCACCGCAGAGAGGGGTCCTCCGAGCCTGGGTCTTTCAAGGTCACTACTGTCCTTGTCACCCAGCGCAAAGCCCGGCCTGCGCTGCGCAAATACAGACAGAACGAGGGGAGGGAAGCTGGAAAATGCCTCCGGGATGTTTACTGCAATGACTGACTTAGCAACAATGACAAGCACAGCAGCACTTATTTGGCACCTACTATATACCAGGCGATCGCTCTGAGGAAAGTGCCATTGTGCTTCTTATTCTACTCTGCTTCCTGGGGGAGAGGCAGAGGCTCCGGAAGATCAGAGTCCCCGCTTCTCGGCCAAAAGAATTCATTCATTCGTGCAACTGGTATTTATTGGGCACCTGCTGAGTACCGCGCCCTGCTCTGTGCACCGCAGAAATATCCTGTCTCCCTGAACCTGCAGGGAGCCCTGAGGAAGTGGGGGTTTCGGTTGACTTCATTTCAGCGCGAGAAACGGTCTGGGGTTGGGGCGAGGGGTGGGGGCAGGTCACCTGCCCAGAGTCAGGGAAGAGGAACATTGTTTAGCGGCCATCACAAGCACAGCAGCACTTATCTGGCACCTACTGTATACCAGGTCCTATACTGGGTTTGGCGCCTCCTGAGCAGGATTTTTCCGGCAGATCCGAGGGGCGCTCTAGATCTCTGCGTTGGTGACCCCCGGCAGGGCAGATGCGAGGCAGGGCAGGGCTGTGTCCCCATCCGTGTGGGTGTCAGGGAGTGTGCACGCGCGTGCGCCCTGCGTGTGGTCATGGATGCGTCCTGGCCAGGCCATGGCAGCCCAGGTGAGGTGGGTGTGGACACAGGTCGGAGAGTGGGGGGTGGGCCGTGGCGGGAGGGCAGGGCAGAGGCCCAGGCAGCGCTTCCCACCCATTCGGTGTGAACCAGGGAGAGAGGCCAGCTCAGAGAGACCCAGAGAGAAAGAAGAAGAGGGGCAGAGAGAGGGAGGAGACAGGGAGAGAGAGGGAGGAGACAGGGAGAGAGGGAAGAAAGGGGGAGAAGGAGAGAGGGGGAGAGAGGAGAAGAGAGAGAGAGAGAGAGAGGGAGGGAGGGAGGGAGGGAGGGAGGGAGGAGCCAGAATGCTGACTGTGCCGGAATCCCAGCGTTGCTGATTTACACGGGGCCCTGGCGCAGAGACACCTCCGCCGCAGAGAGGGGAGGGGGAGAACCCGAGAGGGATGCACAGAGAGACCGAGAGGGACAGAACCCGGGAGAGGGGTGGCACCCGGTGGACAGTGAATCAGAGGCCATCGGGCCGCGGTGGGGCCCACCTGGCCAGGCCTGGCCAAGCCACCAGATGGAAAATGGCCTGAGCCCCAGCTCTGCCAGCCCCGGGCAGGCCCTGACCCTCTGTGAGTCTTAACCCCTCTCCCAGGCCCCTGCTCCTGGCAGGCACCCCCCCAGGCACCCTCTAAGAACCCACAGCGGGCCTGGGTCCTGCCGCCTCAACCACTCCCACCTATCCTGGGGCCCAGGAGATGCTTCAGGAAGATCGAGAAAATCCGACACAGGCCGGGGGTCTGGGGTGGGAGGACAGCCTCTCCCAGCCTCAGTTTCCCTGCTGGAGAAACGGCAGCAAAGGGCGTTCTGCTCTGAGAGGGCATGGGATGAGGGAATGAAGGACCGAATGAATGAATGAGGGAGGGACCGGGTGGCGGGGCGGAGGTGGCCCAGGGAATCCTCTGCGCCACAGCAGCCAAGAAGGACTTGGCCCCAAACCCGGAATAAGTAACGTGGCGGCGGCGCCGGCGGGAGGGAGGCAGGGAGGGAGGCCCAGAGCAGGCGCAGGGAGGCCGGCCTTCCCGCCGGCAGGATTTATGGACAGTTCCTCTTAAGAGTAAAAGTGAAAAAGCGCTTGAGTCACCGCTGAGCCTGGCCCGGGGCTCCCAGAATGCCCCAGGGCCGCCAGCACCCGCTCCCCCCTTGGCGGGCAGGGCCTGGGTGGCACGGAGCGGGCTGGCACTGAGGCGCCCCCCACCCCCCAACCCCCACCAGCCTCGGCTCCCGGGAAGGATCCGGGTCGGATCAGCTAAAAGGGAGCTATTTTCGTTTGGGCTCAGGTTGTAAAATTAGCTGGGAAAAGGGGGGAGAGGGAGGCCCAGAGACAGAGAGAGACAGGGAGAGGGGGGCTAGGGAGACATGCAGAGACACGGGGAAAGGGACGGAGACACAGAGATGAAGAGCCAGAGACATACTGGAGAGACACACAGAGAGCAAAGGGAGGCAGAGACAGAGGAGAAAGGGATGGTGAGACAGAAATGAAGAGACAGAGACAGAGGGAGACACGGAGCCATCAGAGAGACAGGAGAGAGACAGACCATCAGTGACTGGGAGCGAAACAGAGACGGGGCGGGGAGAGACAGAGACGGAGAGACAGGGAGAAACAGGGACCCGCAGAGAGTCAGAGACAGAGAAAGAACGAGATAAAGACAGACAAAAAGAGACCAAGGTGAGAGAAACTGAGGGTACGTGATTCGGGAAACTGAGTCAGGAGGTCAGGACCTGGGTGTGAAGCTTTGGCACAGGGCACTCGAGGTCCTCCTGAGTCCCCCAGCCCGCCCCTACCCCAGACCAGGCAGGGCCTTGGAGGAGCAGTAGGGATTAGATTCAGGCTGAAGAGAAACCCGACAGGGGGTCCCAGCTCCGCTCCAGGGCTGGGTGGAGGGAAGGGCAGAAAGGAGAACTGCAGAGGGGGAGGGAGCCCTGCACTTGGGACTTGCTGTCCCCACCCCAGCCTGGGCGCTCCCTGCCTCTGTCTCTCTGCCCGCCTCTGTCTCTCTGCCTGTCTCTGTCTCCCTGTCTCTGTCTCTCTGTCTGTGTCTGTCTCTCTGCCTGCCTCTGTCTCTCTGCCTGTCTCTGTCGTCCCGTCTCTGTCTCTTGCATGCGGCCACCCTGGATAGTTTTGAGCCTCTCCGTTTTCCAGTTTCCACAGAGAGCGCTCCACTGTGGCGGGTCCTTGCGCTGTTCCTGCAGAAACAGGCCGAGTTAGCAGTTCTCTGAGGCAAAGCCGGGACTGGGGTTCTCATTACCCGCAACCCACCCCAGCGAGCAGGAGGGAAGCCGGCTCCCAAGCAGCCCTGACGGGGGAATTCCAGGGTGCACAGGCAGCCTTCCAACCTCCCCAGCCTGGAACAGCGTCTCCCCGCTCAGCCCTCCCGAGTGGCTCCTTCCAGCTGTCCAGGACAGAGCGGTGGCACCTCCATCCCCCCCATAAGCCCAGAGACTTCAAAGTCTGCCCAAGGTCACACAGCATGTCTACTCCAACCCTAGGTGTTCTTGGAGAGCTTCAGAGAGATGCCTTCTTCAGGAACCCCTCCCCAAAGCTGCTCAGAAAGGGAAACTGAGGCTGGGAGAGGGACAGGGACTTACCAAGGTCACTCAGGGGATCATAGGTAGGACGGCCTCAGACCCCCTCAGCACCAGCCCCTGCATTCCCTGTCAGGTCCAGGGGGCCGATGAGAAAGACCCTACCAAGGACCATGCCTGGGGTGGGGGGTCCCTGGCTGCACCATTCCCTGGGGCGGACGCCAGGCTCTCACAAACTCCCCACTAAGTGCTCCTGAAGACGGCCTGGCCCTCACTGGAATCGCACCCCCCACATGCCCTCACTGTACAGTGTGCCCGCCACACCGCCCCTCTCTCCAGAACCGGCCTTAGCTGCACATCACCTCAGGGGAAACTGAGGCCAGAACCTCTCCAGACTAAAGACACATAGCGTCACGAGGAAAGCGGCGGTCTAGGAAACGGAACCTGGAGACCTTGGGGGTCCCCGGGGAGTCTGGGGCTGGAAGGAGTCCCCGGGGGCGCCGCCCCCTCCCCACACACCCCCACACACCCCCTCGGCCATTGCACAAGGCTCGCCCCGGGGCGGTCTGGGAGCGCGGCCAGGGGTGAGAGGCTACGGGAGGGGGAGGGGGCAGGGGCAGGTGCCGGGCTGGCGAGGGCGTCCGCCGCAGTGCCCGGGCCAGACCCGGAGCGCGGGCCTCCCGCTCCTCCCCGCGGCGGCGGCTCCAGAATCCAGAATCGATGCGGCGAAAATGCCAGGACGGTGCTGGGTGGGGGGAAGCTGGGTGGGGGGGCACCGAGCCGGGCCGCCTGAGCACCCTTCCCCCTCCCGGGCCTCCAACTTCTCGTGCCCCCTCCCCCTCCACGCACACGTGGGCCAATAACGGGGGAAAGGCGGCCGAGGGCCTGGGCGGCCGCACAGCCTTGGTGTGGGGAGATGGGGGAAGCACAGGAGGGGTCCCCGTCCCGCCAGCTGGGGAGGCCCAGGGTCCAGCCAGACTCCCTAGACTCCTCTCAGAGGCAGACGGGGGAGAGGTTTCCCGCAGAGCCCTTGCTGGAGGGGGGCCAGCCCCCACCCCGACCCGTTCGAGCGTTGGGGGGGGTGCGTCGGAGTAGGGGAGGGTGCAAATCTGCAGACCGAGCCCCCACATCCGGGAGAGGTCCCGAGAGTCGGGGGTGGGGGGCAGGGCGGGAGTCCCGCGTAGGGGGTCCGGGGTAGGTGGGGGTGTATGTGTGTGGGGGGGTCCCCGGCCCGACCCATCCCCCACCGGACCCCAGCCCTCGGGGCGCGCGGGGGGCATCCCGGGCAAGGATGGCGGGAGGGACGCGCGCCTTTTTCGTCCCGCCTCATCCGGCTTCAAAACTCCGGGGCCGGGATGCGGGGGGCGCGGGGGCGCGGGCGAGGACCGTACCTGGGTGAGGCAGAGCGGGGACGAATACATCCCGGGCGCGGCGGGAGGCGCAGGGCCGGCCGGAGCGGGCGCGCTGAACTTACTGAGTCATTTTTCCAAACCACCCCCCCGCCCCCCCCCCGCGGCCGGCGCGCTCTCCTCGCCGCCTCCTCCCTCGGTCTCCCTCCGCCTCCCTCCCGCTCGCCCGCCTCGCTCTCCGTCCCTCTCTCCCTCCGTCTCCCTCTCTCCGTCTCTCTCTTCCTCTCTCCCCGTCTCTGTCTGTCTCTGTGTCTCTCCACCCTCTGACACCCTCCCCCATGTCTCCCCTCCCACCCCGAACCTCCCACTTCTCAACACCCAACTTTCAAAGAAACGAGGGAAAAAAAGGGCGCGAGCGAGAAAGGAAAGCCTCCCCCCACCCCATGTCTCAGGAGACCCCCCCTCCCGTATTTACGCAGCGCCCTGGGGCACCAGACCGGGACCCCCGGAATGCAGAACCCCACTCGGATCAAGCGGAGACGGGGGTGGGGGTGGGGACCTGGGCTGTTTCTGGACATTAAGGGGCCAGAGGTGGATTTTTAAGCCCCCCCTTCCCGCCCCCCCATCACCCCCGAGCTGGCCGGGAAGTTGGAGGAACGAGCCAGGGGGGAGGGAAGGAATGAAGAAGTGACGTGCGCAGAGGCCAGCCAGCGCGCCTCTTTCCCCTTAAAGATGTACGACCCGGGGTGCACGGTGGGCCTGCCCAGGGCACCCTCTCTCCCTTCTCCTCCCAGAGCCGCGCAGGGGCTGCGGTTCCCAGCCAGAGGGGTTTGTGTGCAGGTTAACACGGGAGGCTCCAGAGTTTGCTCTCTTCACGCAGCGCACGGGGCAGGGGTGGGGTGCCCTCGCCCGAGTGTCTCTCCAACCCCCCAGGAGGACCGCGTGCAGATCTCCAGCTGGCCAGATAAACCCCTGCAGCCTCCCCCGGATGTCCAGCAATTTCCACCTGCCTCAGAGGTGCGCCCATTTCCCAGATCTCGAGACTGAGGTATGGCGAGCGTGGCTTGGAGCCAGGCTATCTGGCCCCAGAGCCCACATTCTGTTCTCCCTCTAGAATAACAGGGCGGAGACCTGGCCTGCTTCCGTCTGAGCCCCCAGGGCATCTGGTGACAGGGCCCCAACCCTCCCCAGTTCACTGCCTGAACCCTCCCAGTCTCGCTCAGAGGCTGCGGAGTCTCATTCCCACCCCAAGGGTTCTCCCCTATAAAGTGGCTTAAAGGGGCCCATCCTGTGGCATTGCTGGGCATAAGGACAGTGACCCTGGCAGAGCCCTGACCTTCAGCCAAATGTCCACTAAGACACATTCTTAGAAAGCTTGGCCATTTCGCCTCATCTCTCTGAGCTTCCCAAGGACAAATGATACTTTCTCACCAAGCCGAGGCAGAGATACAAGCACCCATTATCCTCGGGCATTACGAGAGAGGAAACTGAGACCCAGAGAACGCAACACTTGCCCAGGGCCTGACAGGTAGACTAAGAAGTAGCAGAATGCCCAGAGGGTAGGTTCGCTGGGACCGCACAGGCTCCTCTCTGCATGACAGTGACATTATTCAAACAGTGCTTAGCACATCACCAACGCTCCGTAAATATGTGTGTGTGTGTGTGTGTGTGTGTGTGTGTGTGTGTGTGTGTGTTAAACCCATTATGAAGGTGTAGGGAGTATTTAAGCCCTCAGGATAAATGGTGAGACGAGTATCTCGGAATCCACATACCAATATAACATAAAGCAATTATTTTATTAAAACACGCTAGGGGCATGTATAGGGTAAAATCTAAAATTCACAGACATTTAAAAGTTGCAGTTGAGGCTAGGCGCGGTGGCTCATGCCTGTAATCCCAGCACTTTGGGAGGTCAAGGCGGGCGGATCACGAAGTCAGGAGTTTGAGACCAGCCTAACCAACATGGTGAAACCCTGTCTCTACTAAAAATACAAAAATTAGCCGGGCGTGGTGGTGGGTGCCTGTAATCCCAACTACTCAGGAGGCTGAGGCAGGAGGATCGCTTGAACCCAGGAGGCGGAGGTTGCAGGGAGCCGAGACTGCACCATTGCACTCCAGTCTGGGTGACAGAGCAAGACTGCGTCTCCAAAAAAAAAAAAAAAAAAGTTGCAATTGACTTCAGACAAGCCTCCTGGACTTCCAGACCCCATGCCTCCCACCCTCCCTCCCCGGCACAGCCCACCCTGCCTGCAACGTTCACCCGACAGCTTAGACTCCTTTGGAAGGTGAAGTTTAGAGAGCACAGACTGCCCGACCTGGAACCTAGGTTTCCTTATCTCTAAAATGGCTATGGCAGCAGGACGCGTGTTGGAAGGTGGGGAAGGTTGGAATTTTTTTTTTTTTCTGAGATGGAGTCTCGCTTTGTCACCCAGGCTAGAGTGCAGTGGCTCACTCTCAGCTCATCGCAACCTCTACCTCCTGGGGTCAAGCAATTCTCCTGCCTCAGACTCCCGAGTAGCTGGGATTACAGGCGCATGGCACCACAGCCGGCTAATTTTTGTATTTTTAGTAGAGACGGGATTTCACCATGTTGGTCAGGCTGGTCTCGAACTCCTGACCTCGTGTGATCCTCCCGCCTATGCCTCTCAAAGTGCTGGGATTACAGACATGAGCCACCGCGCCCAGCCAGGCCGGAGTCTTTAGACAGCGTGTGCGTAGGGTGTGTTAATATTATTGGTGATGGTGGCTGCTGGAAGAAGCTTTTGCAATGTACGAGCGGCAGCCTACATCCCGGTTTGGGTGGGAAGGTCCCCCGCAGCGCACACAACTGGTCCCCTAAATGCATGCAGCAGGTCAACTGCAGTGCAGGTTTGGGTCTAGACATCTTGGGTCTATGTCATCTCCAGCCAGTAGCTTCCTCTCTCTGCACCTCGCCTTTCCCTTCCGTGAAATGGGACCACGCCAGCTCGGTTGTAGGCAAGTCAGCAAATACCCGCCCGTGATTACAGCAGGGAATCATACATACTAGTTTCTTGCTTTTTTTTTTTTTTTTTTTTTTTTTTTTTTTTTTTTTTAAGACAGAGTTTCACTCTTATTGCCCAGGCTAGAGTGTGATGGTGCGATCTCGGCTCACCGCAACCTCCGCCTCCCGGGTTCAAGCGATTCTCCTGCCTCAGCCTCCCAAGTAGCTGGGATTACAGGCATGCACCACCACGTCCGGCTAATTTTGTATTTTTAGTAGAGATGGGGTTTCTCTGTGTTGGGCAGGCTGGTCTCAACCAGTAGAGGCGGGTGTGTATTTCGGCCTCCCAAAGTGCTGCGATGACAGGCGTGAGCCACTGCACCCGGCCACACTAGTTTCTTTAAAAAGCAATTGGTGGATTTGGACCTGTGAGTGGAGGGCCTGGAAGATGGGTGCATGATTTAGCTCCTGGCACTTTCCAGCACAATCTGGCTCATTTGTTTTAAAAAAAAAAAAAAAAAAAAGCACTCTCTCTACAGTTAATTCACTCTTCGGCATCTCTGTAACTGTAACAGATACAAGAGCACAGAAGTGTTGACTGCCACCTAGAACACCGATGCCCACAATTTGGAAGCAGCCATGTCCACCTGTGGGGGACCAGTTTAGTAATCTCAGCACAGGCCAGAATACTGTGCAGCTGAATACAACCAGCAGCTCCCAACTGGTGATGTCCCCAAGAGATAAGTTGGGGGGGGCGGGCAGGAAGCTGTAGACCAGGGTCTCCCGCTTGGCACTGTGGACATTTGGGCTGGATCCCGCTCTCTGGGTTGGAGCTGCCCTGGGCACTGCAGGGTGCTGAGTAGTGTCCCTGGCCTGCACCCTCTCCATGCCAGGAGTACCCCCCAGTCATGAGAACCACAAATGGCCTTAGACATGGCTAAGTGTCCCCTAAGGCAAAATCACCCCCAGGTGAGACCCCACTCACTGCTGCAGACCCAGTAAGGAAACTCCAGATCTCATTTCGGGTTTTAAAGGCTACACATGTATTTATAAAAATATACACAGTATCCATGGCCAGGTGTGGTGGCTCACGCCTGTAATCCCAGCACTTTGGGAGGCCGAGGCAGGTGGATCACTTGAGGTTAGGGGTTCAAAACTAGCCTGGTCAACATGGTGAAACCTTGTCTCTACGAAAAATACAAAAACTATCCGGGCATCATGGTGGGTACCTGCAATCTTAGCTACTCAGGAGGGTGAGGCTGGAGAATCACTTGAACCTGGGAGGCGGAGGTTGCAGTGAGCCAGGATCCAGCCTGGGCGACAGAGCGAGACTCTCTCTTTTCCCCTCCACTCTCAATATATATATATATCTTCTTCATGGAAATAGACAGATATTTCCACAAGTACATCCTTTATGGAAATATACAAATACACACGTGTCCTCTATGAGAATGTGTACTTCTCGGCCGGGCACAGTGGCTCACGCCTGTAATCTCAGCACTTTGGGAAGCTGAGGCAGGCAGATCACCTGAGTTAGGGAGTTCAAGACCAGCCTGACTAACAAGGAGAAACTCCGCCTCTACTAAAAAAAAAAAAAAAAAGAAAAAGAAACAAAAAAACAAATTAGCTGGGCATGGTGGTGCATGCCTGTAATCCCAGCTACTCAGGAGGCTGAGGCAGGAGAATCGCTTGAACCCGGGAGGCGGCGGTTGCGATGAGCCGAGATGGCGCCACTGAACTCCAGCCTGGGCAACAAGAGCGAAACTCCGTCTCAAAAAAAAAAAAAAAAAAAAAGATGTGTGAGAAAATATCAAATATTTGTTAACAATTTTTAAAAATGTGTATATTTCACTAGAAGGTAACACTGTGCAGTGGGGTTCCACCCAGGAACGGGGGTGATGAGAAAGGTTTCATTTTCTTCCTCTGCAAACATCTGTATCTTCTTCATGCGATCACTAATGGCTTCAGTAATTAAAAGTGAACTTTTAAAAAGTTGAATGCAATTCACAGAGCAGCTGAGGCAGGGTAGATAGGAACCCCCCCAGTCCCCAGGCTAACCCCACAGCCACCACACCCAGAGAATAAAGGACACAATCTTGCAGGCAAATGATTATGCAGCAGTGCAGTCTGCTCTCCCTCCACCCCGCCCCTGCCCGCTCCTGCTCAGCCAGGGGCTCACAATGCCAGCTCCCCATGAACCTTGCAAGACTCCCATGTGGTCCCATTTTACAGATGAGAAACTGAGGCTGTAGGAAGAGCCGTTAAGGTCAAGTGAGGCCAAGTTAATAGGCCATTGAGGCTGGTATAGATAAAAGACAAACACACCAGAGACATATACCACACACTACAACCCACAGACACACAGACACACATCATGCAGACTCAAACAGCTGCAGACACAGACCCCACGCCACACACCCAGCTACACACGCGCGCACAGACTCGCCCAAAAACAGACCCTTACATCACAGCCTTCCCCACACCTGACCTCAAAGACCGCCTCAAAGAGGGGCGAGCAGAGACACACATAAGCACACAGACCCACACATGGCACACACACAGCCACAAACGCAACACCCTCCCAACTCCCCACAGGATGCTTCTTTACAAGCGGGCTGCCCCCACACAGGTGCAGACACAACCACAAACATGTGGACACTCATCCGAAATCACACACTCACACTCCACACGGAACCACACACTCCTGCACACACACACAAACTGGAACCCTCATATTCCCACGCAGGCACACGCAGAGTCACATACGAACCATCACAAGGACACAAAACACGCCACCTCCCTGCTCCTCCCGCACCAGCTCCGCAGTGCCTGGGTTCTTGGCCTTGCAGAAACAAGGTGGGGATAGCGAAGGGGAGGAGGGTGTCTCCCCCACCTCCAAGTGCGGTGTTGTGTCCGTGAGTGCGTTTGTCTATGTGTGTGTCTGTGCACTCCTGTCTGTGTGGCATCTGTCTCTACACAGGCCTGTGTGTCCATGTGAGTCTGTGTGTGGTTGTGTGTGCAGAGTCACGCAGACCCAGGCACCTTGAGAGCATCGTGGGTGTGTGCGTGCGTAATTATGACTGCATGCACGTGTCCCGCTGAGTACAGATCGAAAATAGGGACTGAGGGGAATGGCGTTTGCTGAAGGCCAGGGCGCCCCACCGTCCAGGAGAGCAGAGGGAGAGTGTGGTGAGTCTGAGGCTGGGAGTGGGTGTGGGGGATGGTGACAACCCGAGCGTGACCTTGAGTGTTGTGTGGGGAGGTCTCTGTGTCACAGTGAGCCTGGTTTTCTCTCTCTCTTGAAATCCCAAATAGCCCCCCATAACGGGATATCAGGAAGAAAGCGAGAGAGCCCAGCCTGGCCTTGGGGTTTTTATATTTAGAAAATCATATCAAACGCACGGGGGGGGTGGGGTGGGGGTGGGGAGCGGCGGGGATTCCCCTGGAGGTGAGAAAACAACTCTCTGTGCCTGTGGCCTCTGGTCTACTGGGGGCAAGCGCTGGAGGCGGGACTGCGCGCCCCTGGGCTCTCCCCAGCACGGAATAAGAGGGGTCTCCTTAGCCACACCCCGGGGCCCGTCCTAGTCCCTGCACTTCTGTAACCACCTACCCCTCCGGACTTCCACAGCCGCTCAGGGAGGGGGGAACCCCCGCCAACCCGCCCCACTCGGGACAGGTCCCCGCGCAAGCGCAACCCCTGGCGAGCGATGTCTGCGCGGCAAGTGATCGCGTCCCGGCGCCACCTCGCGCCTGAACCTCCAGCCAGGACCCCCTCGGCGACGCCACGCGGATGGGGGGCCTGAAGGCTGGGGGAAGTGGACAGGAAGGAGGGGGGACATAAAGGGACAGAGGTTTTAAAAGGTGGAGGGAGCGCTCTCCCCGCTCTCCCCCGCCGACCAGGCAGCCCCCAGTTACAGGAAAAAAAGGAACTGGGGGAGGCCAGGCTGGGAGTGAGAGGCAGACCCCTCCCCGGGACGGTCAGGGCCAGTCACTCGCACACAGCGAGCAGCCCCCAGCTCTCCCCTGGGACACTCGACAGTTCCCTGCTCGCGGGCGACCCCCCACACGGCGCCACACACCCACACGGGGACACCCCACAGTCACCCAGGGACACGCGGCCCCGCGGACACGCAGCGCAGCCACAGTTTCACAACACCGCCCCGCAGGGACGCGCGGCACAGTCGCCGAGTTATTCAGAGACACAGGAGTGTCCCGCAGCCGCACAATGCGGACCGTGCTCACAACACAACACACGGCAGCACGTGTATGTGCAGACACACGCGGACACAGAAAGCGGACGAGCCGGCGCGCCGGGACCCGCGGCCCCACGGCAGGTACGCGACCACCCCGCCGCGCGCGCCCTGCATGCTCCCCCAGACGCCAGCGCCGGCCCGTTCCGGAGCGCAGGGGCCCCCACGCGCCCCTCAAGAAGCGCACGACCCTGACGCCAGCCGACCGGACACCGGAACCCCAAGTGCAGCCACTGCCGCCGCTCCCGGGCCTGGGGCGCGCCTGGCCGAGACCCGGGGATCCCTCCCAGCTGGAGAGCCCGCAGCGCGTGCGGTTTAAGGGCCGGGGTCTGCGGAAGTACCGGGTGGGGGCGGTGCGAGGGCAGGCGGGGCGGCTGCTCCTGCGCGGCGCCGAGAGCGGCCGCCCGCCCGGCTCCAAGTTCAAGGCGCCCGGCGGCGGCCGCGGCGCGCTCTCCGCCCCTCTCCGCAGCGGCCATTTTCCGCTAGCTGGCGCGCTGCGCTTGCCCGGGCCGGGGCACCCCGCGGGGGCCGCTGTGACCCCCGCCCCGCGCCGCCTCGCCGTGCGCCCCCTCCCTGGCTCGGGTCCCCCACGAGCTGCACACTCGGGGGTCGTGCGCCCAGGGCCGCGCCCTCTCGCCTGAGGTCTGGCCGGAGAGGGGGCGGGGGCCCGGGCTGGGGTGGGGGGGCCTTCTCCGGGGAGCCCCGCCCTCCCCGCCAACTCCGAGGTACCCGCGAAGGGCCCCCCACTTGGGGTCTCCCGCTGCGCCCCGCGCGCCAGCTCCGCCCCCTGCCGGGGTGGGGGGATCGTGGGTAGGGGTCCCGAGGCGATGGGCGAGTTGGGGTCCACGCCTCGAGCCCCTCCTCCGGGCGGCCCCCGCCCCCTGCCACCCCCAGACCTTGCAACTTTCGCCCGGAGCCCACGCACCACCCCAAAAAGTCCCCGGGCGAAAACGAAAGTGGGTGCGGCGACGTACCATGGCGCTGCTGCGAGGAGGCGAGGCCGGCGCCGGAGCGAGCGCGCTCGGTCCCCGGCGAGGGGGGGCCGCAGGCGGCGGGAGGAGGCGGCGAGGGAGGGCGCGCGGGGGAGGGAGCGAGCGCGCCAGGGAGGGGGCGCGCCGCGCCCGCCCCCCCGGCCCGCAGGACCCTCCCCTCGGCCCGCCCTCCCCCCGGTCCCGCGCGCCGCCCGCGTCTCAGGCTGCTCCACGCCGCGGTTCCGGCTGCGGCTGCTCCGGCTGCGGCTCCATCCCCGGCCCGGCCCGCGCGAGGGGAGGCCCGGGGAGCGGCGGCGGCGGTGGCGGCTGCAGGTCGCGGGGCCCCGGCCGGGCTGGCTGCCGAGCGAGCGGATCCACCTTCGCCGCGGCGCGCGCACACACACACGCGCACTCACACACTCGCGCGCAGGCGACTCGGGGACACCGGCGGGCCGGGCCTCCTAGACTCCGCCACGGACACACACACGCCGCACACGGACCCGCACAGAGACCCCCACGCGCGGCGCCTGCAGCGTGGGACGGACACACGGCCCGTGGGTGTCCGCTGGGCACACGGGGGCCCACGCTCGAAGCCGGTGGGGCGTCTGGGACACACGCCTTCTGCAGGAGGCCGACACAGACGCACACTCGCAGCCTGTGGGGCTGGCACCCCGAGATTGCACAGTCCCATAAAGACACTCAGACCTCAAGGGGACCCACGCGCCAACCCCGGGACCCCTCCCCCAGCCGCCCTGCCTGGTGACTGCAGGTGTCCGGGGGACACGCGGCTACACACACGCACAGCAGGGAGACGGGACAGACAGGGACACAGACAGAGACTCCGACATCGAGGGCGACCGACCTGGGGGCGGGGGTCCCGCAGGGGCTCCAGGTGGGAGTGGCGGGGGAAGCGCACGCAGCAGCCCCCGTAGGAGGTGGGGGGCAGCGGGCGCCCCCTCCCCCGGTCAGGATTAATGGTGAGGCCTCCGCAGCGGGGGAGGGGCCGGGCCTCGGTGGGTCAGCGCCCCCGCCCCTGCCGCGCGAGCCGCTGCGGGTTGGGACCGGCTGCCGCAGCGCCCCCCCAAGCGCTCTCCCGCAGTCCCCCTCCTCTGACAGCCGCAGAGTAGGCGCCGCCCCCTCCCCCCCACAGGCTCTGCGTCTGGCGCAGCTGGGGGAGGTTGCAGGGGGTGGGGGGGAGTGTTGCCCGGGCTTGATGGGTGAAGGAGGTTCTGCTATGGTCCTTCTGTCTGTCTTTACCCAGTTACCCCCCACCACCAGTGGGGCTCCCGGATCTCAGGGACTCCCTTTAGGGAAGGAGGGCGCCGCGCCAGGGTGAGGGTGGAGGCAGGCGGCACTCCGGGAGGAGAATCAGGCCCCGGAGCGCCCCTCCGGAGCGGTGGCTGAGTCTGGGGGTTCTAGAAGTTGAGTCTGGCACTCTGGGAGCTGAGCAGTTCTAGCGACGGTGATGCCAGCAGCTCTGCCCACATGGTAGGCGCTCAGTGTGTCTGGGTGAAGGATGTCTCAGCCAGCCCCGGGGCATTTACCCTGTGCCCTCATCTTCAGACGCCGAGGCTTGCCCATTTCATTTCTGCAGTCTTCGCCCCGTAGTTCAGAAGGAACAAATGAGGCCCAGAGGGGGGTCAACCTGGGGTCAACCAGCAGGGACCCTAAGGCTTTCTCCAGGAGTGTGGCAGGCACCGTGGTTCTGCAGGCCCCCACCCTTCCCGCAAACCTCGGGCAGGACTGGCAAGGGAAGGGTTAGTGGCTTAGAGACCCCCCTCCTCCCTCCTACCCTCCCATCTCTAATCGGCCTCCGCTAATCCTCAGCTTGAATCCTCACCCCCTCCCCTGCCTCGGGGAATTAGGCACCTGGGGGTGAGGAGGAGAGGCGAGGAATGGGTTGATAGCAGCCGGGAGGTAGTGAAGGGCGCAGAGACGGCGGAGCGCTGATGTGCGCGCACTTCACCAATCAAGTTCCCCGACGAAGTTCCCCTGCGCCTGCCGGGCATTTCGTGGAGTGCTTGACAGGAACCTACTCACTTACCCCTCGCCACAGCCCTTTGGAGTGGGTGCTATTACCATCAACCCCATTTCACAGATGAGGAAACTGAGTCTCAGAGAGGTTTAGACACTTGCTGGAGGTCACCCAGCTGGTGAGTGGTGATGGTGGGGAACGTCTAATTTCAGCGTCTTTGGTGATCCGAGTAGGCTTAGAGTTTCCCAGATCATCAAGTCCTGGTTCCTTTTTACTTCACGCTTCTTCCCTCAATCTGTCTATTTCCTCTCACATTTTACAATAAGCAGAGAGAAGAAACCAGGCTGCGCTTTCGACGCTTTGCTGGAAATTCCCCGAGGCTAAATGTCCCAGTGCCCTGCTTGCAAATTCTGCTTTCTGCACAACTATAGGATCCAACACAGCTAAGTTTCTGCCCCCCTACGTGAAGGGACCCGTTTTTCCCTAGGTGTCAACTTGATATTCTACTCTAGAACATTCCCCAGGGACAGCCTGACTAGCAAACATATTTAAAAGGTTCAGCCTTACAGAGACCGAAAGACAGGTGGGAAAACAGTAAGAATGTACCATGTTTTGGCACTCCTCAAAGTCACCAAAGATTTTCAAATGGATAAAACCCGGTGCTGGTGAGGATGTGGTGAAACAGGCATTTTCATCACTGCTTGAATGGGTGTATGAATTGGAAAATCAGTTTGGCGTATGTGGCACAGGTCTAAGACAGGCTCAGACTTTATGGTCTAAATTTTGGGAGCCTATTCTAAAGGTGAGAAAACACATATAGGGCAGGGCTCAGTGGCTCACCTGTAATCCCAGTGCTTTGGAAGTCAGAGGTGGGAGGGTCACTTGAGGCCAGTAGTTCAAGACCAGCCTGGGCAACATAGTGAGATCTTATCTCTACAAAAAAAATTTTAAATTTGTGGGGCGTGGTGGCACACACCTGTAGTCCCAGTTACTTGGGAGGCTGAGGTGGGTGGATCGCTTGAGCCAGGAGATTGAGGCTGCAGTGAGCTGTGATCACGCCATTGCACTCCAGCCTGGGCAGCAGAGTGAGATCCTGTCTCCAAAAAACAACAGAGGCTGGGCGTGGTGGCTCACGCCTGTAATCCCAGGACTTTGGGAGGCCGAGTGGGTGGATCACTTGAGGTCAGGAGTTCAAGACCAGGCTGGCCAACATGATGAAACCCCATCACTAAGAAAAATACAAAAATTAGCCGGGCATAGTGGTGAGTGCCTGTAGTCCCAGCAACTCAGGAGGCTGAGGCAGGAGAATCGCTTGAACCCAGGAGGCAGAGGTTGCAGTGAGCCGAGATCACACCACTGCACTCCAGCCTGGGCAACAGAGTAAGAGTCTGTCTCAAAATAAAGAAATAAAATAAAATAGATAAAAATCCCAACAAACCCCAAAAACCAAAAAACAAACAAAAAAGTATATATGCCTCTAAAAATGTTTGTTGCCGTATACTCATGAAAATTGGCATAAAAATATATTTTTTGTCATTATCAAGCCACAGACCTTTTTAGACATTTGAGTACCGTAGATGTCCGTATATTTCCTTGTATACTGCATGTGGATCTGTGTTTTGCTGTGTTTTGTATGTTAACAGAGTAAGTGAGCCAAGATTGTGCCACTGCACTCCAGGCTGGGCGACAGAGCGAGACTCTGTCTCAAAGAAAAAAAAAACAGACCTAGAGCATGGCTTAGGCCTGTAGTCCCAGCTACTCAGGAGGCTGGGGAAGGAGGATCACGACAGCCCAGGAGTTCCAAGCTGTACTGTGCTGTGACCGTGCCTGCAAATGCCGCTGCACTCCACCCCGGGCAACACATCTCTAAAACAAAATAATTTTCCAAAATCTCATATATGTATTATATATGACGCGTACATATATAATAATTATTATCATGATTACTTTTTGAGATAGGGTCTCACTCTGTCTCGCAGGCTGGTGTGCGGTAGTGACATGATCACAGCTCACTGCAGCCTTGACCTCCCAGGCTAAAGTGATCCTCCTACTTCAGACTCCTGAGTCGCTGGGACCACAGGTGTGTCACCACTCCTGGCCAATATTTAAAAAAATGATTTGTAGACCAGGCGCGGTGGCTCACGCCTGTAATCTCAGTACTTTGGGAGGCTGAGGCGGGCGGATCACTTGCGGTCAGGAGTTTGAGACCATCCTGGCCAACATGGTGAAACCCTGTCTCTACCAAAAAATATTTATTTCTTTATTTTTTTGAGATGGAGTCTTACTCTGTTGCCCAGCCTAGAGTGCAATGGTGTGATCTTGGATCACTGCAACCTCTGCCTCCTGGGTTCAAGCGATTCTCCTGCCTCAGCCTCCCAAGTAGCTGAGACTACAGGTGCGCGCCACCACACCTGGGTAATTTTTGTATTTTTAGTAGAGACGGTTTTTCGCTATGTTGGCGAGGCTAGTCTCAAACTCCTGGCCTTAAGTGATCTGCCTACCTTGGCCTCCCAAAGCACTGGGATTATGGGCATGAGCCACTGCGCCCAGCCTGTACCAAAAAATAAGAATAAAAATTAGCCGGGCATGGTGACGCACACCTATAGATCCAGCTACTCAGAAAGCTGAGGCTGGAGAATCGCTTGAACCCGGGAGGCAGAGGTTGCAGTAAGCTGAGATTGCACCACTGCACTCCAGCCTGGGAGACAGAGTGAGACTCCATCTCAGAAGAAGAAAAAAAAAAAAAAAAAGCGGCTGGGCACGGTGGCTCACACCTATAATCCCAGCACTTTGGGAGGCCGAGGTGGGCGAATCAGGAGGTCAAGAGATCAAGACCATCCTGGCCAACACGGTGAAACCCTGTCTCTACTAAAAATACAAAACTTAAAAAAAAAAAAAAAAACTTAGCGGGGTGTGGTGGCACGTGCCTGTAATCACAGGTACCCAGGAGGCGGAGGTTGCAGTGAGCTGAAATCACACCACTGCACGCCAGCCTGGCGACAGAGAAAGACTGTCTCAAAAGAAAAAAAAAAAAGAGTAAAAACGACTCTTAGCTCATGATGTGTTAGTACAGAGAAATCTGGCCTTTGGGACACGGTTTATTGATCCTGCATTCACTCATTACCATAGTTCCATGGGGAAGGGACTATTAGGTTGGCACAAAAGTGAAGGCAAAAACTATAATTCCTTTTTTTTTGAGAGAGAGTCTTGCTCTGTCACCCAGGCTGGAGTGCATTGGTGCAATCTCAGCTCACTACAACCTCTGCCTCCAGGACTCAAGCAATTCTACTGCCTCAGCCTCCCGAGTAGCTGGGATTACAGGCACGCGCCACCGCACTGGGCTCATTTTTGTATCTTTAGTAGAGACGGGGTTTTACCACGTTCACCAGGCTGGTCTTGCACTCCTGACCTCAGGTAATCTGCCCACCTCGTCCTCCCAAAGTGCTGGGATTACAGGCGTGAACCCCCGTGCCCGGCCAAAAACTGCAATTACTTTTGCACGAACCTAATGGTATCATTCCCAGTCTACAGATGAGGAAGCTGAGGCACAGAGAGGTTGAGGCACTTCCTCAATGCCACACAGCCAGCAGCGTTAAGTCTGAGATTGGAATTTGGGCAAGTTGACTCACAAAGCCCATCTCCTTAACCCCCAGTGGCTCTACCTTCTATCTCTTAGCAGCAAAAAAAGGGCAGGAAAAGAAAGTGAGGGATGGCTGGGCGCGGTGGCTCACACCAAGGGGGGTGGATCATGAGGTCAAGAGATTGAGACCATCCTGCCAACATGGTGAAACCCCATCTCTACTAAAAATACAAAAATTAGCCGGGCACGTTGGTGGGTACCTGTAGTCCCAGCTACTCAGGAGGCTGAGGCAGGGGAATTGCTTGAACTGGGAGGCAGAGGTTGCAGTGAGCGGAGATTGCGCCATTGCACTCCAGCCTGGGCGACAGAGACAGACTCTATCTCAAAAAAAAAAAAAAAAAAAAAAAAAAAAGAGAAAAAGAAAAAGAAAGAGGGAGGGAGGGAGGGAGGGACTGAAGGAAGGGGAGAGAGAGAGAGAGAGAAAGAGAAAGAAGAAAGAAAGGGAAGGAAAGAAAGAAAGAGGGATGAGATTCGGGAACAGGAGAAAAGAGATTACAATTGGAACAATGGGCTGGGCACGGTGGCTCACGCCTGTAATCCCAGCACTCTGGGAGGCCAAGGCAGGTGGATCACCTGAGGTCAGGAATTTGAGACCAGCCTGGCCAATATGGTGAAACTCCATCTCTACTTAAAAAAAAAAAAATACAAAAATTAGCCAGGCATGGTGGCATACACCTGTAATCACAGCTACTCGGAGGGCTGAGGCAAGAGAATCGCTTGAACCCGGGAGGCAGAGGCCGCAGTGAGCCGAGATTGCGCCACTGCACTCCAGCCTGAGCAACAGAGCGAGACTCCTTTAAAAAAAAAAAAGGGATGGTGTTGCCCGTCTTTTGTTTGTTTATTAGATTTTTTCTCTCTCTCCACACTTCTGCAGGGGACCTTATAAAAACTGAGGGGTGGAGAGCGGAAGGCAACTTCACAGGAAAAGCCACCGTGACCACCTCTGGAGAATTTGCTGGGTCTTCAGACATTTCCTCTGCAAGGCATCCTCAGTGCACCTTGATCCTCCAGAGCCCTGAGAGCTTAAGGGCAGCTGGGATGATTAAGCCCATTTCATAGATGAGGAAGTTGAGGCTCACAGGTAGCCCTGCATCCCTAATAACAGCTTAGGTAGTCAGGCAGCGGTTTCCGGCAATTATCCCATTTCATACCCAGACAGCCCCAGGCCAGGCAGGGGAGCCTTTACTGCCTTGTTTGAAAGAAGAGGCCTCAAAGGAAGGGGATTACCCAGGGTCACACCATGGGAGCGCTGGGGTCATGCCCTAGGAAGGAACCCAGGCAGCCCTGCCTTCCCTGAAAAGTCAGCGCAGAAGCTCCCTGAGCAAAGACTGATGGCTTGGTTAGGCGGCCGGCCCCCACCATGCCTGGGGCCCCTCTGTCCCTGTGCGGCTCCACGGGCCGGCGCCAGAGTTCAGATACCCACAGCCCTTGCCTGGTCACATCTCTCCCTGCAGTTATTTTTTCTGTCGCTTTTTTGTTTTTGTTTTTTTGTTTTTTTTTTTCGTTTTTTCTTTTTTTCTGAGACGGAGTTTCGCTCGTTACCCAGGCTGGAGTGCAATGGCACGATCTCGGCTCTCCGCAACCTCCGCGTCCTGGGTTAAGGCAATTCTCCTGCCTCAGCCTCCTGAGTAGCTGGGATTACAGGCACGCGCCACCATGCCCAGCTAATTTTTTGTATTTTTAGTAGAGACGGGGTTTCACCTTGTTGACCAGGATGGTCTCGATCTCTTGACCTCGTGATCCACCTGCCTCAGCCTCCCAAAGTGCTGGGATTACAGGCGTGAGCCACCACCCTGGCCTGGTTTTTTTTTTTTTTTTTTTGAGATGGAGTCTCACTCTGTCGCCCAGTCTGGAGTACAGCGGGCAATCTCGGCTCACAGCCACCTCCACCTCCAGGTTCAAGCGATTCTCCCGCCTCGGCCTCTTGAGTAGCTGGGATTACAGGCACCCACCACCACACCCGGCTAATTTTTGTATTTTTAGTAGAGACAGGGTTTTGCCATATTGGCCAGTCTGGTCTCGAACTCCTGATCTCAAGTGATCCATCTGCCACAGCCTCCCAGAATGCTGGGATTACAGACGCGACTCACTGCACCCAGCCTAATTTTTAAATGTTTGTAGGGATGGGGTCTTGCTATGTTGCCCGGGCTGGTCTTGAACTCCTGGCCTCAAGCGATCATCGAGCCTTGGCCTCCCAAACGGCTGGGTTGACACTGCGGATGGTGCTGGGTGGATGCGGCTACCTTGTCCAGCTGGTAACTCACGCTTTAACACAAACTTTCTAAGAATAAAAGTGATTGCAGAAGATCCAGAATGAATGAAATACTAATATTTAAATAAAGATGGGTTACATATGACGGATTTCTGGGTTCTTTTTGTCCTTAAGCTGCAACATGACTCTTCTTGGCCCTGTAGGTCCTCGGGATTTGAAGTCCAGATCCCTGGTGGTGCTTGGGGGGGAAACTGAGGTGGAAGAGAAAGGCATTCCAGGAGGAGAGGACTGCCCAAGCTAAGGTCTGGGGGTGGAAAGCCTGTCCCGACACTCGTGGGAGAGGCGGCAGCTGCCAGCCGGGGGCCGTGAAGACCACGTGTGATGCCCTTTGGGTGGGCCACCCCCTTTCCGCTTTTACAAATGCTGGGAAGCGGGTGGGAGAACCTCTGTCCTCTCTTCCCGCCCGGAGTGTGATTTTTCAGGGTGAGCCCAGCCTCGGCGTGGCTCCAATTCCTCCTTCCTGCCAACAGCTCTCTCTGTCTCTTCTCCTTTTGATTCTGTCATGGAGGGGGGGTGGGGGGGGATGAAGGGGAGACGAAATAAGCGCTCCCTCTCCTTCTTCCCCCACCGCTCCCGGGAGGAATTTGACATGGCAGTGGGCCCGGTCCTCGCCCTCCCCGGAGCTGCCCTCGCCAACTATGACGTGGCCGCCCTGGGGCTCTTCCGAGGATGGCACCAGATTGCCAGCCCCAGGCGCAGGGGCACAGAGGGGCTCCCTGCCTCGGTTTCCCCACTGGGAGGGCAATGGGACTGCGCCAGAGACCCTGCGTCCCCCCCAGGCTCAGCTCGGCCCCCACCCCCGCCGCCCGTGATCATCTGTTCGTCATCGAAAACATGATGGGATTTTGCTAGTGGAGAGACCAGAGCTAAAGGCGGGGACCCTGGGCCAGAAACAGGGGAAGAGGGGGCTCGCCGGGGCCTTGTCCACCACCCCCACCAAGACGGTCCAAGGTGGGCCTTCAGGCTGAGCAGGGGGTCGGGACCCCGCCACATTTCTGCACCCACCCACACAGACCCATCCCCACCATCTCCAGGGGAGCCACACTGCAGGACAGCCCCTGGCCAGAACCGAGCTCAGGGAGCCTTCTGGTATGAAATCTACTCCCTACACAAGTGTGGCCACTGCAGGGCTTACGCCCCCTCCTCTGATTCAAGAAGAGAATCACTGGGACCCCTGCTTGGCCGTCAGCGTGACGAGAGGCTGAAGGCTGCTGGAGGTGGCTGGCTGTACCTGCTCCTCCCTCTCCCACCCCATGGACCTCTGGGGTTCCCCCAGAGCTAGGGAGGGTGGCTGGAGTGGGGGAAGGAGGGCAAAAAAAGGGGGACAGGGGGCCGGCCGCGGTGGCTCACACCTGTAATCCCAGCACTTTGGGAGGCCAAGGCGGGTGGATCACAAGGTCAAGAGATCAAGACCATCCTGGCCAACATGGTGAAACCCTGTCTTTACTAAAAAATACAAAAATTAGCTGGTCATGGTGGTGCTCACCTGTAGTCCCAGCTACTCGGGAGGCTGAGGCAGGAGAATTACTTGAACCCGGGAGGCGGAGATTGCAGGGAGGCGGAGATTGCAGTGAGCCGAGATTGCACCACTGCACTCCAGCCTGGCGCCTAGTGACAGAACAAGACTCTGCCTCAAAAAAAAAAGGGGGGACAGGGACTGATCTGGAACACAGAGGGGATAGAAGTAATGACAGCCGCCTTTCAGCAATTCACACATCCCCATTTATTGAGCACCTGCTGTGTGTCAGGCCCTGTTCTGGGATCTGGGGTTGCTGCTGCCAGGAAGAAAAGAGAGTGCCCGCCCCCGTGGCTCTGATAATCAGATGGGGACACAGGCCGTGGCCAGGGCACGGAGGGAAAGTGGACAGCACGCTGCTGAGTCCTACTGAGAAAAGGAGGCCAGGGAGAGAGGGAGGCAGGTGGGGCAGGCTTAAGGGTGCAATTTTTTCTTTTTTTTTTTGAGACAGAGTCTCATTCCATTGCCCAGACTGGAGTGCAATGGCACGGTTTCAGCTCACTGCAACCTCCGCCTCCCAGGTTCGATTAATTCTGCCTCAGCCTTCCAAGTAGCTGGGATTACAGGCGCCTGCCACCACGCCTGGCTAATTTGTTGTATTTTCAGTAGAGATGGGGTTTCATTCACCATGTTGGCCAGGGTGGCCTCGAACTCCTGACCTCAGCTGATCCACCTGCTTCGGCCTCCCAAAGTGCTGGGATTACAGGCATGAGCCGCTGCACCCAGCTGAGAGTGCAATTTAAGAAGCTGAGAACTGAAGGAGCCAGGGGAGGAGACATGGGGAGTCGGGGGGAAGAGGGCTCCGGGCCTGTGCAGAGACGCTGGGGCAGGATGGCACCTGGCATGCTGGAGGAACAGCGAGGAGGCCTGTGGCTGGAGCATGGGTGAGGGGACGGCAGCGAGGGGACGGGGAAGGCTGTGCAGGGCCTCATAGGCTGCAAGGAGTCCTTGGGCTTTGACCCTGAGGGAGGTGGGAGCCATGGAGGGCTGCAGGCAGAGAAGGATGGGCCCTGACTCGGGTGCTCACAGGCACCCTCTGGCTGCTTCAGGGAGGACAGGTCACGAAGGGGCAGGGATGGGAGTGGGAGCGTCCGGGCGGAGGGGACGGCACTGGTCCAGGCGGCCTATGACGGGGCTGGACCTTGGTGACAGCTGTGTACCTGCTGTGTGCTGGCTACCGCGCAAAGTCCTTCCCCTCCCTCTGCATCGGGCTCCCCGCTGGGCATCCATCGCCCCGTTTGACGGATGAGGAGACTGAGGCTCAGAGAGGGAACGGCCTTGCTCCAGTCTCAGTCTCTAGGTGGCACATTACATCCCTCCACTGCCTGAAGCCCTCCATGGCTCCTCACGGCCCTCCAGATGACAGAGTCCTCCCTGAGGGCCACAAGGCCCTGCCCGACCTGCCCTGTCCCTTCCTGCCCTCGCCTCCTTCCTCTCTCCCTCTCTTCCCTCTGCCGCAGCCACCATGGCCTCCTCCCTGTTCCTCCTACACACCAGGTGCGTCCTGCCCCAGGGCCTTTGCACAGCCTGTTCCCTCTGCCTGGAATGTCCTTCCTCCAGTGTGGCTGTTTCTCTACATCCACCTCATTCAGCCTCACATCCTCAGTGTCTCGCACATAGTAGCTGCTCAATAAACGTTTAATGAGGCCAGTCATGGTGGCTCACACCCGTAATTCCGGCACTTGGGGAATTTGAAGCCAAGGCGGGAATTCCACTTGAGGCCAGGAGTTCGAGACCAGCCTGGGCAGCATAGCGAGACCCCCCTTCTCTATTAAAATAATAATAATAATAAAGTTTACTAAGTGACATTGAAATGTGAAGGAGAATCCTGGCTCTGGTTAGGTAACAGTCTAGTGGCACGCCTCTGAGAAGGTTGCTCTCCCAGATCGACCCTCAGTGCCCACATATGAGGAAGCACCAGCCGACCGACGTCTGCCAACACAGTGGAGAAATGTGAGGACCTAAGTGACCCACCCCAAACCCTTGCATGGGGCCAATTGGCTTCACTTGGGGGGGCGTGGCCTTGCTCACAGGGACATTCTCATTGGCCAGGACGTATGCAGCCGTCTTCTGATAGGCCACACAAGCAAGGCAGCCATCTCTGATTGGGCCCTGCTTTCCGGCAGCTGTCCCACGCCTGGGATTCCACGTTGTCCTGGTGCCCAGGTGTGAGTTGCATTTTTCATTCCTGGCGGTGCCCGCGGGGCTGAGGCCGTGGCAACTGCCCAGGCATGCCGCCCTCAGATTTTGCAACAGTAGCATGTCCTGGGCCCCTGCTGGCAGTTCCTGGAACCCTGGCGTGGCCGGGGCTGTTGGCCCCCACCCCTCCCCGGCTGTGCCCTGGAGTCTGGCCCAGCGCAGAAGCTGGCTCCACCCCACCGTGCTGTGTGACCCTGGGCGAGTCCTGCCCCTCTCTGAGCCTTGATTCTCTTCTGCTAAACGGGAGCTTTGAACAGCAACCACGACGCTTGGCAGTGGTTCTCAACGGGGTAATTCTGCCCCCCAGGGGACACTTGGCAATGTCTGGGGACATTTTTGGTTGTCATGGCTGGGGCAGGGGTGTGGGAGGGGTGGAGGAGCTGCTGCTAGCGTGCAGTGGGTGGAGGCAGGGATGGTGCACAAACTCCCAGCAAGCACAGCACATCCCCCAACGCACACATGCTGACGGGCCCAGACGTCCACGGCGCTGAGAACCCGGCGGCAGAAATGTAGCATTTTTGGAAACTAGAAGACATCGTCCCCAAGGAAGGAGCTGTGTCATTATTTTTGTTATTTACTCAATAAACATTTATCGATTTGCTTCGACGGGCCAGTCCTTTATAGGGCTGGCTTTTTATTACTTTAAAAAAAATTTTAATCTTCATATTTATTTATTTATTCAAGACAGAGTCTCACTCTGTCGCCCAGGCTGGAGGGCAGTGGCACGATCTCGGCTCACTGCAACCTCTGCCTCCCACGTTCAAGCAATCCTCCTGCCTCAGCCTCCCGAGTAAAGCAGCTGGGACTACAGGCACCTGCCACCACACCTGGCTAATTTTTGTCTTTGTAGTAGAGACAAGGTTTTGTCATGTTGGCCAGGCTGTCCTGAACTCCTGACCTCACACGCCCGCCTCCGCCTCCCAAAGTGCTGGGATTACAGGTGTGAGCCATAGCACTCGGCCTATTTTTTAGAGACAGGGTTTCACTCTCTTGCCCAGGCTGGGGTGCAGTGGTGCGATCATGGCTCACTGCAGCCTTGAACTCTTGGGTTCAAGCGGTCCTCCCGACTCAGCCTCCAAAGTGCAGAAATGCACCACACGCCTGGCTAATTTTTTAATTTTTGTAGAGACAGGGTCTTGCTTTGTCGCCTGGGCTGGAATGCAGTGGTGCGATCATAGCGTACTGCAGCCTCGAATTCCCGGGCTCAAGTGATCCTCCCACCTCAGTCTCCTGAGTATAGGGCAGGCTTCATTTGTCCTCGTGGCCAGGTGCAGTGGCCATGCCTGTAATACCAGCACTTTGGGAGGCCAAGGTGGGTTCATCACCTGAGCTCAGGAGTTCGAGACCAGCCTGGCCAACATGGTGAAACCCTCTCTCTACTAAAAATACAAAAATTAGCTGGCAGTGGTGGCACATCCCTGTAATCCCAGCTACTTGGGAGGCGAGGGAGGAAAATGGCTTGAACCCGGGAGGCGGAGGTTGCAGTGAGCTAAGATCATGCTACTGCACTCCAGCCTGGGTGACAGAGCAAGACTCTGCCTCAAAAAATAAATAAATAAGAGCCAGACACGGTGGCTCATGCCTGTAATCCCAGCACTTTGGGAGGTCAAGGTGGGCAGATCACGAGGTCAGGAGATCCAGACCATCCTGGCCAACATGGTGAAACCCTGTCTCTACTAAATATACAAAAAATTAGTGGATGCCTGTAGTCCTAGGTATTCAGGAGGCTGAGGCAGGAGAATTGTTTGAACCCAGGAGGCAGAGATTGCAGTGAGCCAAGATGGCACCACTGCACTCCAGCCTGGGCAACAAGAGTGAAAATCCATCTCAAAAAAAAAAACAAAAAAGCGAAGCGCTTTGGGAGGCCAAGGTGGGCAGATCACCTGAGGTCAGTAGATTGAGACCAGCCTGGCCAACATGGGAAAACCCTGTCTCTACTAAAAATACAAAAATTAGCCGGACGTGGTGGCGCATTCCTGTAATCACAGCTACGTGGGAGGCTGAGGCGGGAGAATTGCTTGAACCAGGGAGGTGGAGGTTGCAGTGAGCCAAGATCATGCCACTGCACTCCAGCCTGGGCAACAGAGCGAGACACCATCTCAAAAAAAAAAAAAAAAAAGAAAGAAAGAAAGAAATACAGAACAATGAGCAGGTGAATGATGGCCCTTGTAGGGTAGATGGGGAAACTGAGGCTCAGGAAATTGCAGCCATTCGCCCATGGGCCTTGGGGCTCCAGGCCAGGGAGCTGATGCCCTGAGTTTTCTGAAACCCTCTGGGTGCTGTGGAAAGAGCTGGACTCTGGAGGCTGGCTGAGCTGGCCCTGGTTTTCCCGCTCACTTCCTGTGCAACTTTGGGTGAAGACGTGGAACCAAGCTTGGCCCTGTCCAGTGGGGCAAAGAGACCAGGGAGCGTGGCAGCAGAGCGAACCCCAGCCCCTCTGCCCTGCAGGCCTGGCACCGTGGATGTGGACACGGGCATTGCCTGGTACTCCCAAGCCTGCCCACACACTCCAGGCCCCCATGCCCAGCCTGGCAGAGCCCCAGGGAGCCAGCCTCCGAGGTCACACTCACAGGCCTCTGGCATCTATTGCTTTGCAGATGGGGAAACTGAGGCCTGGGTGCTAGGACCTCACAGGTGGACGCTATGAAGGGTGGAGACGCTGCCTGGAGGTCTTGGAGCACCCCCCTCTCCCAGCTAAGGGTATGTCCCTGGCTAAGCCTCTCTCACAGTATCCCATGAACTCGCCCAAGCTGCTTCTGTTTTCTGGCAGGGGTCACGGCACGGCAGGGAGAGTCACCCATGTCTGTGCAGAGATGTTACGATTTCCAGCCCTGCAGAGCCCAGGGGAGTCCCATTCCCTGAACCCTCCACCAACGCCCCCGCAGTCAAGTCTTCAGAGGTTCAAATCCCAGCTCTGCCGCTTACGGACCACAGGACCTAGGGCAGATGGCGGCCTTGCTTAATGCCTCAGTTTCCCTATCTATAAAATGGGGACAGTCATATGACTGTGGCTGTCACTAAGTGCTGTTTGCCCCAGAGAACTCCTCACAACCCCACACAGCCTTCCGGAGCAGGGCTGGGGTTTCCTCCTTGCACCATTGGGAGGGCGCCTCCCACCCCCTACCCACAGCTTTGAAAACCCTGAAGAACCAGAGGTCTGCCTCCCCCAAAGTGAGAGGCAACTCCTGCTTTTCTCAATCTAAAAAGGGAATTCTGGCCATGCTCGGTGGCTCACACCTGAAATCCCAGCACTTTGGGAGGCCAAGGCCAGCAGATGACCTGAGGTCGGGAGTTCAAGACCAGCCTAGTCAACATAGTGAAAACTTATCCCGGGCCAGGCGCAGTGGCTCAAACCTGTAATCCCAGCACTTCGGGAGGCCGAGGCGGGCGGATCACGAGGTCAAGAGATCGAGACCATCCTGGCCAACATGGTGAAACCCCGTCTCTACTAAAAATACAAAAATTAGCTGGGTGTGGTGGCGTGCGCCTGTAGTCCCAGCTACTTGGGAGGCTGAGGCAGGAGAATTGCTTGAACCCGGGAGGCAGAGGTTGCAGTGAGCCAAGTTTGCACCACTGCACGCTAACTTGGCGCCTGGCAACAGAGTGAGACTCTATCTCAAAAAAAAAAAAAAGAAAAAGAAAACCTATCTCTACTGAAAATACAAAAGTTAGCTGGGTGTGGTGGCAGGTGCCTGTAATCCCAGCTACTTGGGAGGCTGAGGCAGGAGAATCGCTTGAACCCGGGAGGTGGAAATTGCAGTGAACTGAGATGGTGCCACTGCAGTCCGGCCTGGGCCACAGAGTAAGACTCTATCTCAAAATAAATAAACAAAAAATAAAATTAATTAATTAAAAGGAATTCCAGCCAGTCGAGGTGGCTCACACCTGTAATCCTAACATTTTGGGAGGCCAGGGCAGGCCAATCACTTGAGGTCAGGGGTTCAAGACCATCCTGGCCAACATGGCTAACCCTATCTCTACTAAAAATACAAAAAAAAAAAAAAATTAGCCAGGTGTGGTGGCGCACGCCTGTAATCCCAGCTATTCAGGAGGTTGCAGCAGGAGAATCCCTTGAACCTGGGAGTGGAAGTTGCAGTGAGCTGAGATTACACCACTGCACTCCAGCCTGGGCCACAGAGCAAGAGTGTGTCAAAAAAAAAAAAAGAGAGGGGCAGTTCGTTGGCCTTTGCCCTTTGCCCTCTGACCTCCAACCTCAGGTTGGGGGCAGTCAGTACCCAGTGTCCCAGCCAGTGGCCAAAAGGAGCCGGGCCATGGTCCCGGCAGCCCAGGGACACATCTGAATGGGGGAACTGAGGCCAGAGGTGGCTCGACCCTGGCTCAGGGTCACACTGTGGAGCAGCCTGGGGTATGGGGGGCCCTTCCTTGGGGAGGAAGCCCCGGGGTCAGGGATGAGACCCCTCCGCCTCTGCAGACGGGAGCAGCGGCTGGTACCCAAGGTGGGTGGGTAGCGACAGGAAGTCGGTTACAGAGGGAGTCTGTCGGTTACTGGGGAGGCAGTCGTTGGCATTCTGATTTCCTGCCACTCTGCAGGTTATGTAAAGGGCTGGGAGTGGCGGGCACCCCAACACCCGCCTGCCCTGCGCCAGCCAGGGGCTTGTCTCACCAAGAAGCTGGGAGTGGGATGTTCAGGGCCTCTTGGGACCGGGCACTGTGATCTCAGTTCTCTGCCCCCCTGCCTCCCTCCACCGGGCTCCCTGGGGGTGTAGGGTGACAGGTTTCCACTCTAGTTTCTCAGCTCCCAGCCCTGCCTCTGACTTGTTCTGGGAACATCAGCTTCCGTTTGCCCATGTGCAATGGGACTGGTTTCTTTTTTTTTTTTTTCTCATTTATAACTTATTTTTTGAGACTGAGTCTCACTCCGTCACCCAGGCTGGAGTGCAGCGGTGCGATCTCGGCTCACTGCAACCTCCACCTCCCTGGACCAAGTGATTCTCCTGCCTCAGCCTCCTGAGTAGCTGGGATTCCAGGAGCATGTGCCACCATGCCTGGCTAATTTTTGTATTTTTAGAAGAGACGGGGTTTCACCATATTAGTCAGGCTGGTCTCAGACTCCTGACCTCAGGTGATCTGCCTGCCTCAGCCTCCCAAAGTGCTGGGATTACAGGCGGGAGCCACCGCGCCCGGCCCACGCTCACTCTTTGCATGGATGTGTTCCCAACAACCCGGGCTTGGGACCACGGGGATTCCAGTTTTTGGAAGAGGAACCTGAGTGCCGAGTGGAGAAGCCGCATCCCAGGGGCCCAGCGGAGTCTGAGCCAGACGCATGCCCTTAGCCTCGGCCTCTCGGCCACACTCCACTGGCTGAGCCCGTCCGGCCCCATGCTCCTGCCACCGGCAGGACCTGGTGTGTGTGGTGGGGGGAGAAGCCGGGGGGGGGGGGTGGTTGGGAAACCAGGTAGGGGTGTGGCCAGAGGGGGGCGCTGCTGGGTCTGCAGCCCCCTCCCTCTCTGAAGAGGCCTCGCCCGAGCACCCCGCCCCCAGCCCAACTGGCAGAGCGATTAAACAGAGAAAGATGACGGAAAAAGCCTGAAAGAATTAAACAAACAAAGGGAGAGGTCGGTTTATATAATCTCTGGTACAACATGTCCTCTTGAGCCAGGATTAGGCCCTGGCGTTTCCCAGGCAGCTGTGGGGGCGGGTGGCAAACACCCTGTTCCCTCCTTGCTCTGTCCTGATGCCTGTCCTGGCCGCCTCCCTCCCCAGGGGGCCCTCCTGGATCCCCAGGTTGGGGAATCTCGAAGTGGGTGGGGGGCAGGTCCAGCTGGGAGGATGCCAGCTCCCCCTGGGACGGGGTTGGCGGGGGCAGGTCCGGGAACTGTGCCACCTGGCAGATCGGCTCCCAGGCCAGCTCACAACCTTGGACAGACCCGACACCTTGGTTTCTCTTCTGGGAAATGAGTTTGTGGGGTTATAGGTGTTTGGGGCCTGGTACACAGTTGGCGCTAAGTAATTGCATGTCTCTGACGACTGTGGAAGCTGGAATCAGGGCTATAATCACGACCAACTGGGTGTCAACAGTAGCTAAGTCACCACAATAAGAAGGCCTGACGGTAACGTCACATTAATATTTTAATTTGGCCGGGCTCAGTGGCTCACACCTGTAATCCCAGCACTTTGAGAGGCCGAACTGGGTGGATCGTGAAGTCAAGAGATTGAAGTCAGCTGACCAACATAATGAAACCCCATTTCTACTAAAAATACAAAAATTAGCTGGGCGTGGTGGCACGTGCCTGTAGTCCCAGCTACTGGGGAGTCTGAGGCACGAGACTCACTTGAACCCGGGAGGTGGAGGTTGCAGTGAGCCGAGATCGCACCATTGCACTCCAGCCTGGGTGACAGGGCGAGACGCTGTCTCAAAACAAAACAAAAAATTAATGTATGGTTTGTGTCTCTCCCTGGCATCCCAGCTCCTCGAGAAGGACAGGTGTCTGTGTGAGTTTTGTTTGCTGCTGGATCTCCCATGTCTAGGACAGGGCTGGACCTGCAGGGAGTGCCTTGAACATACTTTGAGAACGGAGGGCTGGACCGTTCACGTGTACTGAGTGCCCTCCCAGGACCACGCTCTGTGCTCAGCACAGCCGTATTTCGTTTGAGCGTCTCGAAACCAGGCAGGCGGGTACTCCGCTGTTCCCATTTTCTAGATGGGGAAGCTGAGACTCAGAGAAAAGGAGTGACCTGCTCAGAGTCACCCTGCCAGAAAGTGACAGAGCTGAAATTCAGACACGGCCCCCCCTGCTGTCAAAGGCTCCTTCTGGGCCGAGTTGCTGACTTGCTCTTCCCAGACACGGGCTTCTCTGAGGCCAGGGCCGGAGGAAATGCTCAGGGCTGCCAGGGATGCCCGGGACTCTTTCTCCACCCACCCATCAGGCCTCCCTGGGTGTCGGGGTATGGGAGCGGGGCTGTCACTGCAAGCCCCTGTGCCTGGGGGAGTGTGGCATGGTGGGGACAGAGTGTGACAGGAGTAGGAACTGGGCCTGCTGTGGTACTGCTGTGTGTGACAGACAGCCCAGCCCTGGCCCCCTCACCTCTAGCAGCCAGGCTGGGGACCTGGGAGGATGGGGCCGTGGCCACACAGATGGCCGACTTATTTTTCCGGTAACTGTTACTCAGCTCCAGGATCTGGGAGAAAGGTCATGACCTTGGCCAGCAGCAGAAGCTGGGATTGGAAGAGAGAGTGGCGGGATTCCCCAACCCTCTAGCTCCAGGCCTGGCTGCCTGCTGTCCCCTGGCAGGAACCTGCTGCTCTGGGAGGCATGGACGGGGCTGTGGAGACTCCCTGACCCCGGACAGCAGCCGCAAACTGCCCCAAAAGGTGGCCCTCGTATCGGTCACCTCCACAGTTCACTCAGTGTCCCTGCGGCCACCTGACCCCAGCACCCCTGACAGCAACGGAACCCACAAGGCAGAAGCTTCTGCTGATTGCCTGCCGACCCTATTGGTGGGTAGGAGGGATCTCTGTCCCCCGTGGACCTGGCAGGAAACACACAGCTCCCTCCACCCTTTCTTTTTTTTTTTTTTTTTTTTGAGACGGAGTTTCGCTCTCGTTACCCAGGCTGGAGTGCAATGGCGTGATCTCGGCTCACCGCAACCTCCGCCTCCTGGGTTCAGGCAATTCTCCCGCCTCAGCCTCCTGAGTAGCTGGGATTACAGGCACACGCCACCATGCCCAGCTAATTTTTGTATTTTTAGTAGAGACGGGGTTTCACCATGTTGACCAGGATGGTCTCGATCTCTTGACCTCGTGATCCACCCACCTCGGCCTCCCAAAGTGCTGGGATTACAGGCGTGAGCCACCGCGCCCGGCCCCTTTCTTTTTTTTGAGATAGAGTCTCACTCTGTTGCCCAGGCTGGAGTGCCGTGGTACAATCTCAGCTCACTGCAGCTTCCGGCTCCCAGGTTCAAGTGATTCTCCTGCCTCAGCCTCACAAGTAGTTGGGACTACAGGCTCGCAAAACCACTCCCAGCTAATTTTTGCATTTTTAGTAGAGACAACGTTTCACCATGTTGGCCAGGCTGGTCTTGAACTCCTGACCTCAGGTGATCCGCCCACCTCGGCCTCTCAAAGTTCTGGGATTGCAGACATGAGCCACCGCGCCCGGTGCCTTTAACCTTTAATCTCCCTCTTCTGTCTGTTCTATTCCTTGCCTTCTCCGATGGGCAATTCATTGCCGGATTCCCTGCACCAATCACAAATGATGAGCGCATCTGTGTGGTCCTACTGTGAACAGGCACTTCACCTATGTTGCGTGTATCCCTATCAATAATGCTTAGGCCAGGTGTGGTGGCTCATGCCAGTAACCCCAGCACTTTGGGAGGCCAAAAGCTGGAGGATGGCTTGAGCCCAGGAGTCCAAGACCAGCCTGGGTAACATAGAGAGACCCCATGTTTAAAAACAGAAAGGAAAGGTGGGCTTGGCGTGGTGGCTCAAACCTGTAATCCCAGCACTTTGGGACGCTGAGGCGGGTGGATCACAAGGTCAGGAGCTCAAGACCACCCTGGCCAAGATGGTGAAACCCCGTCTCTACTAAAAATACAAAAATTAGCCGGGCATGGTGGCAGGCACATGTAATCCCAGCTACTCAGGAGGCTGAGGCAGATAATTGCTTGAACCCAGGAGGCGGAGACTGCAGTGAGCTGAGATCGCACCACTGCACTCCAGCCTGGATGACAAAGCCAGACTCTGTCTCAAAATAGAAATAAAAAAAAAAGAGAGGAGACTGGAGAAGAGGAGAGGAAAAATTGGTCACACATGGCAAGCCCTGCAATCCCAGCTTCTCAGGAGGCTGCGGCGGGAGTCCTGCTTGAGCCGGGGAGGTGGAGGCTGCAGTGAGCTGTGACTGTGCCACTGCACTCCAGCCTGGGTGACAGAGCGAGACCTTGTCTCAAAACAAACAAACAAACAAAAAGCTGGGCGCAGTGGCTCACGCTGGTCATCCCAGCACTTTGGGAGGCCGAGGCAGGCGGATCACAAGGTCAGGAGATCAAGACCAGCCTGGCCAACATGGTGAAATTCTGTTTCTACTAAAAATGTAAAAAATTGGCTGGGCGTGGTGGTGGGCGTCTGTAATTCCTGCTACTTGGGAGGTTGAGGCAGGAGAATTGCTTGAACCTGGGAGGCGGAGGTTGAAGTGAGCCAGAATGATACCACGGTACTCCAGCCTGGGTGACAGAGTGAGACTCTGTCTCAAAAAAAAAAAAAAAAAAAAAAAAAAAAAAGACACCTCTGTATACCAAAAGATGTGCTTGAAAATGTTCATAGCCACTTTATTCATAAGAACCCCAGATTGGAACCAATATAATAAACGTCCACACAAAAATGGATGCTATGACCCCTGCATTATGAGTTCACCTCCCTAAATTCATATGGGAAGTCCTAACCCCCAGGACCTCAGAAGGTAACCTTATTTGGAAATAACGTCTTTGCAGATGGATTAGTTAAGATGACATCATCCTTGAGTAGGGTGGGACCCTAGTCCAAAAACCAGTGTCCTAATAAAAAGGGGACATTTGGCCGGGTGCAGAGGCTCACGCCTATAATCCCAGCACTGTGGGAGGCTGAGCCCAGTGGGACAATTGCTTGAACCCAGGGGGTTCCAGACCAGCCCCGGCAACCTAGCGAGTGAGACCCAGACTCTACAAAAAAAAAAGGAAGAAAAAAAATGAGCTGTGCATGGTGGCACATGCCTGTGGTTCCAGCTACTTGGGAGGCTGAGGGGAGGCTGAGGAGGGAGGATCACATCAGCCCCGGAGTCTGAGGCTACAGTGAACCATGGTCATCCCATTGTACCCCAGCCTGGGCAACAGAGCAAGACCCTGTTTTGAAAAAAAATTGAGATTAATTTGCGGTAGCTTTGAAGGTCTCTAAAAAAAAAAAGAAAGAAAAAAAAAGAGAGAGACAGGGAAGGAGGGAAAGAAGGAGGGAAGGGAGAAAGAGAGAAAAAGAGAAAGAAAAAAGAGAAAGAGAAGAAAGGAAGAAAGGGAGGAAGGAAGGGAGGTAGGGATGAAAGGGAAGGTGCCAGGTGCGGCGGTTCACCCCTGTAATTCCAGCACTTTGGGAGGCCAAGGCAGGTGGATCACCTGAGGTCAGGAGTTCGAGACCAGCCTGACCAACATAGTGAAACTCCGCCTCTACTAAAAACACGAAAAATTAGCCGGGCATGGTCGCCTGTAATCCCAGCTGCTCACGAGGCTGAGGCAGGAGAATCACTTGAACCTGGGAGTCGGAGGTTGCAGTGAGCTGAGATCGCGCCATTGCACTCCAGCCTGGGCAACAAGAGTAGGACTGTGTCTCAAAAAAAAAAAGAAAGAAAGAAAGAAAGAAAAAAGGAAAAGAAGAGAAATAAAGAAAGAAGGAAAGGAAAGGAAGGAAGGAAGGAAGGAAGAAGGGAGGGAGGAAGTTTTTTGTATTTTTAGCAGAAACGGAGTTTTACCATGTTAGCCAGGCTGGTCTCAAACTCCTGACCTCACATGATACACCTGCCTCAGCCTCCCAAAGTGCTGGGATTACAGGTATGAGCCACCGCGCCCAGCCGAGAAGAGGTTTTATTATGTCACACAGGCTGCTCCTGAACTCCTGGCCTCAAGCGATCCTCCTACCTCAGCCTCCCAAAGTGCTGCGATTACACGTATGGACCACTGCATCCAACTTAAAAGCATTTTTGAATTATGATATATATATTTTTGAGACAGAGTCTCACTCTGTCACCCAGGCTGGAGTGCAGTGGTGTGATCTCAGCTCACTGCAGCCTCCGCCTCCTGGGTTCAAGACATTATCCCGCCTCAGCCTCCGGCATAGCTGGGACTATAGGCGTGCGCCACTATGCCTGGCTACTCTTTTGTATTTTAGTAGAGAAGGGGTTTCACCGTGTTGCTCGGAGTGGTCTTGAACTCCTGAGCTCAAGTGATCCACCTGCCTCGGCCTCCCAAGGTGCTGGGATTACAGGCGTGAGTCGCCGCGCCCGGCCAACTTGTGATATTTGTAACTTACAATGAGCTTCTCAGGACACGGTCCCTTCGTAAGCCGAGGAGCGTTTTGAACGCCGATACCGTCAACCCACAGCCCTGAGTCAAGTCCAGCCTGTGACGGTTGATTGCATGGGGCCGCGGGGTGAGGCCACGGTCTGGTCGTTTGCTCCAGCAGGCAGCTGCGTGTTGCCATGAAGGTATTTTGCAGATGTGGAGAACGTCCACAGTCAGTTGCCTTTAACTGAAGGAAAGGACCCTCTGTAATGTGGGTGGGCCTCATCTAATCAGTTGAAGGCCCTGAGAGCAAAATGCCGAGTTTCCCAGAGAAGAAGGAATTCTGCCTCAATACTGGAACATAAAAATCCTCGCATTTCCAGCCTGCTGGGACGGCCCTGCTGTTTTTGAACCCAGAACTGCAACACTGACTCTCTCTCTCTTTTTTCTTTTCTCTTTTTTGGAGACAGTCCCGCTCTGTCACCCAGGCTGGAGTTCAGTGACGCAACCCATCCCCCGTCTCATCTCACTGCCACTTCCGCCTCCTGAGTTGAAGCGATTCTCCTGCCTCAGCCTCCCGAGTAGCTGGGACTACAGGCACTTGCCACCACACCCAGCTAATTTCTTTTTTTTCTTGAGATGGAGTTTCATTCCTGTTGCCCAGGCTGGAGTGCAGTGGCGCAATCTCGGCTCACTGCAAACTCCACCTCCCAGTTTCAAGCGATTCTCCTGCCTCAGCCTCCTGAGTAGCTGGGACTACAGGTGCGCACCACCACGCCAGGCTAATTTTGTATTTTTAGAAGAGATGGGGTTTCTTTGTGTTGGCCAGGCTGGTCTTGAACTCCCGACCTCAGGTGATCCACCTGCCTTGGCCTCCCAAAGTGCTGGGATTACAGGCATGAGCCACTGTGCCTGGCTAATTTTCGTATTTTTAGTAGAGACAGGGTTTTGCCATGTTGGCCAGGGTGGTCTCGAACTCCTGACCTCAGGCGATCCACCTACCTTGGTCTCCCTAAATGCTGGGATTACAGGCACGAGCCACGCGCCCAGCCTGCACCGTTGACTCTTACGTGAATGTCTAGCCTGCTGCCCTGTTCTATAAATTTTGGACTGGGTACCCCCCCATATCACATGAACCAAATTTTTTTTTTTTGAGATGGGCTCTCGTGCTGTCACCCAGGCTTGAGTGCAGTGCGGCGACCACAGCTCACTTCAGCCTTGAACTCCTGGGTTCCACTCTGCCTCAGATTCCCAGCTAGCTGGGACTACAGCTGTGCACTACCACACCTGCCTGATTTATTTATGTTATCATTATTATTTTGTAGAGACAGGGATCCCATGTGGCCTAGGCTGGTCTCAAACTCTTGGGCTCAAAAGATCCTCCTGCCTCAGCCTCCCAAAGTGCTGCAATTACAGACGTGAGCCGCTGCACCCAACAGTTCCTTCAGATCACTCTCTCTGTCTCTCTCCTCTCTCTCACACACACACACTCCCCATTGGTTCTGTTTGAGAACGCTGGCTAATACACAGCCCGCCAGTTATTACGATGATGGTTATTGAGATGGAGGCTCACTCTGTCACCAGGCTGGAGTGCAGTGTCACGATCTGAGCTCACTGCAACCTCTGCCTCCCTGGTTCAAGTGATCCTCCTGCCTCAGCCTCCCGAGTAGCTGGGATTACAGGTGCCCGCCACCACACCCAGCTAATTTTTGTATTTTTAGTAGAAACGGGGTTTCACCATGTTTCCCAGGATGATCTCAATCTCCTGACCTTGTGATCTGCCCGCCTCAGCCTCCCGAAGTGCTGGGATTACAGGCATGAGCCACCGCGCCCGGCTACCCATCACTTATTTTTATAAATAAAGTTTTACTGGTATCCACAGCCACCCCCACTATCTTATGGCTGCGTAGTCACTACGGGAACAGAGTGAGTAGCTGCAACAGAGACTGCCTAGCCCATGAAGCCTAACACATTTACGATATGGCCTTTTTCAAAAAAAACTTGCTGACACGCAACCTGCAGAAACATGTGACAGACGAATCTCACAAACTTTACGTTGAGGTCAAACAGCCTGGCATTATGGGATCCAGGATATGGAGATCACACTGGGCAGTACTGATTGATCGATTTACCTTTTTATTTATGTCTGAGATAAACATATGTTTGTGTTTTGAGGTCTCACTGTGTTGCCCAGGCTGGCGTTTAACTCCCGGCCTCAACTGGTCCTCCTGCTTCAGCCTCCCAAAGTGCTGGGATTACAGATGTGAGCCACTACGCCCTGTGCTAATTTATGAAGACAGAAATCGAACCCGTGCCTCACCAGGGGAGTTAGAGACCGAATCGGAGGATCAGGGTGACTTTTCAGGTGGCAGGGGAATCAGAAATATTATTTTTCTTGACAAGTTCGGAAAGCAGATGACACAAATCACAGAAGTGTTTGGCTTGGGACGGTTTTTGAGCTGTGCACTTACACTAGATACACTTCCCTACATGTAGGTGGAATGTCTGTCAAAGACTAATACAGGGCCAGGTGCGCTGGCTCACACCTGTAATCCCAGAACTCTGGGAGGCTGAGGCAGGTGGATCACTTGAGGTCAGTAGTTCGAGACCAGCCTGGGCAATATGGTGAAACCCTGTCTGTACTAAAAATATAAAAATCAGCCAGGTGTGGTGGTGTGCACCTGTAGTCCTAGCTCCTGGGGAGGCCGAGACATGAGAATTGCTTGAACCCGGAAGACAGAGGTTTCAGTGAGCAGAGACTGCACCACTGCACTCCAGCCTGGACAACAGAGCCAGACTCCATCTAAAAATAAAAAAAAGTTAATACAGAGCTGGGCACAGTGGCTCACACCTGTAATGCCAGCACTTTGGGAGGCTGAGGCAGGCGGATCACTTGAGATCAAGAGTTCAAGACCAGCCTGGGCAACATGGCAAAACCCTTTATCTAAAAAAACAAAAACAAAAACCCAAACAAAGATGAACCTGGCAAGGTGGCATGAGCCTGTAGTCCCAGCTGCTCAGGAGGCTGAGGTGGGAGGATCGCTTGAGCCCAGGAGGTCGCGGCTCCAGTGAGCCGTAATTATGCCACTGCACTCCAGCCGGGGGTGCAGAGCAACACCCCATCTCTAAACAACTAAATATATAAACAAACAGTCGGCGCAGTGGCTCACGCCTGTAATCCCAGCGCTTTGGGAGGCCAAGGCAGCCAGATCACCCGAGGTCAGGAGTTTGAGACCAGCCTGGACAACATGGCAAAACCCCGTCTCTAGTAAAAGTACAAAAATTAGCTGGGCGTGGTGGTGCGCACCTGTGATCCCAGCTACTGGGATTACAAGCTCAGGCAGGGGAATCGTTTGAACCTGGGAGGTGGAGGTTGCAGTGAGCAAGATCACGCCACTGTACTCCAGCCTGGGAGACAGAGCGACTCTGTTTCAAAAAAAAAAAAAAAAAAAAAAACGAAAGAAAGAAAGAGAAAAAGAAAAATGGACAGAAATGCATGAGTAAATAAAACAGGAAAGAAAGTTACAGGATAAAGCCTTCAATAATTTGAGCCAGTAATGGAAGGTTTCCTGGTCATGTGCTGCCCTCTAGTGACAATAACAAGCATCGCGGCCGTTCATCACACATTTCCGAGGGTTGCCCTACAGAACGGCTAATACTCCAGCTCGTTTAAATCCTGCGGGGGGGTTATTGCATGGATGCATCATTAAAAAAAAAAAAAAAAGTGCCTCTCAATGCTTATTCTGTTTATTGCCAGTCTTTTGTGACCACAAACTAGGTCGCACTGCATATTCTGGTGTTTTTGCTTTGTTTTCGAGACGGAGTCTTGCTCTGTCACCCAGGCTGGAGTGCAGTGGCACAATCTCAGCTCACTGCAGCCTCCACCTCCTGGGATCAAGCGATTCTCCTGCCTCAGCCTCCCGAGCAGCTGGGATTACAGGCACCTGCCACCATGCCAGGCTAATTTTTGTCTTTTTAGTAGAGACAGGTTTTCACCATGTTGGCCAAGCTGGTCTTGAGCTCCTGACCTCTGGGGTGTGTGTGTGCGCACGCATGTGTGTGTCTGAGACAGAGTCTCACTTTTGTTGCCTGGGCTGGAGTTCAATGGCATAATCTCAGCTCACTGCAACCTCCGCCTCCCAGGTTCAAGCAATTCTCCTGCCTCAGCCTCCTGAGTAGCTGGGATTACAGGCACTCACAACCACGCCTAGCTAATTTTTGTATTTTTAGTAGAAATGGGCTTTACCCATGTTGGTCAGGCTGGTCTCGAACTCCTGACCTCGTGATCTGCCTGCCCTGGCCTCCCAAAGTGCTGGAATTGCAGGCACGAGATACCGTGCCCGGCTATTGTAGTTTTAATTTGAATTTACTTTTCTATGAATAAGGGTGAACATTTTCTTGTAGATTTAATTAATTTTTTGAAATATTTATTGTTGAGACATGGTCTCCCTCTGTTGCCCAGGCTGGACTGTAATGGTGCAGTCTCAACTCACTGTAACCTTCACCTCCCGAATTTAAGTGATTCTCCTGCCTCAGCCTCCCTAGCAGCTGGGACTACTCAGAGATGAGCCACTGTACCCGGCGTATCTCTGTATTTTTTGTGGAGACAGGGTTTCACTATGTTGCCCAGACTGGTCTCAAACTCCTGAGCTTAAGCAATCCTCCCAACTTGGCCTCCCAAAGTGCTGGGATTACAGGTGTGAGTCACTGCGCCCAGTCCCTTTCTCATAGATTTAAAGACTATTTTTATTTCTTTTAGGTATTTTCTGTGACGATGTGTTCATGTCCTTTGCATATTTTTTCAGTTGATATTTTCTTATTGATTTGTAGGAACTCTTTACATATTTGTTGCCCAGTTAAATTCTTTTCCAAGTATGTTGCAAATATTTCTCTGCTTGCTGTTGTTGAGGGTATGTAAATGTGTGTATACACACACACACACACCCCATTATATATATACCATTACACACACAGACACACACACATATATAAAAGGTGTGTGTATACACAGAATTGGATTAGAAACCAAAGTATAACATTAAGAGGGTGACAGAGTCTCCCTCTTGTCACCGAGGCTGGAGTGCAGTGGTGAGATCTTGGCTCACTGCAACCTCCACCTCCCGGGTTCAAGTGATTCTCCTGCCTCATCTCCCGAGTAGCTGGGATTACAGGTGCCTGCCACCATGCCTGGCTACTTTTTGTATTTTTAGGAGAGACGGGGTTACTCCATGTTGGCTAGGCTGGTCTTGAACTCCTGACCTCAGGCGATCCACCTGCCCTGGTCTCCCAGAGTGCTGGGATTACAGGAATGAGCCACCGCATGCCACTGATAATGATAAGTTATTGAATAAATGAACAGAGAACTGAACATTTTTTACAGAAGAAGGAAACATATATGTTTTTTCTTTTTCTCACTTGGTGATTAGGAGGTAAGGCAACATGCATTTCAGTCATACATTCAAATGTGTATTTTCAATTATATACGTGGATTTTCCCCCCTCCTGGAAATGGGGCTTAAACTCTCCACTCCAGAGTGGGCTGGACTCTGGAGCAGAGAACGGAGCAGAGAAAGGGGAAGACAGTCTGGTCACGGGGAAAGCTGGGCGCCCCGTCTTCACCAAGTGCCCTAAGTCAACCTCACAGGTGACATTGTGGGGGGTCTCAGGTACCCCCTAGGATGTGAGGAGAAAGGCACTTCGCCTTGGGTGTACTTCCCAAATCCTATCACCTCAGCCCAATCATGAAAAAAAACATTAGAGGCTAGGTGGAGTGGGTCACCAGCCTCCCAAAGTGCTGGGATTACAGGCATGAGCCACCGTGCCCAGCTCTTCAGTGCCAATTATGAGTCGTGCCCTCTGATGCGGGGTGCTGGAGGCCCCGAGGAGGCCAGGGGAGAAGTATTGCTCTCTCTGCAGTTGAGTGGGGAACACAGAGATGCCTGCAGAGTCACACAGAGAATGATTCAGTGAGAGAGAGTATGTGTGTGTGTGTGTGTCTGTTACCTTCACAAGAACGAGGCCAGGCTAGACAGCCACAGGATCTCCTTTAGTTGGGGGAGGGGTGTCCTGGATGCCATTTGAGGTGAGGCCAGACAGGGGAGGCACAGCCAGTTTGTCTAAGGGGAGGTGGAAGGCACAGCCTGTGCAAAGGCCCTGGGGCAGGACCACACCTGGTGTGATGAAGGAACAGCAAGGAGGCTGGTTTGGCTGGAGCGGAGAGAGTGAGGGAGAGAGAGGGAGGAGGGGAGGGCAGGGGGAGGACAGGTTGGGTCATGTGGGCCATGGGGAGGACTTGGGCTTTGCCCCTGAGGGAGGTGGCAGCCATGGAGGGTTGTAGGTAGAGGAGGGTTGGGACCTGATCCAGGTGCTCACAAGCACCCTCTGGTGGCTACTGTGGGGAGGACAGACTGTGGGGGGTAGAGCAGAGGGAACTGTACTGGTCCCGGTACACAGTGACCAGTAAGTGAATTTATCTCACTCCTGGGCGCCTCAGTGACCCCCTCCCTAAAATGGGGATGAACACCTTGCTGGTATCGATTGGCTTATTTTGAGAATTTGAGGACCAGATTCGGCCCTATGCCCGGCACATAATAAGGGCTTAGTAAATACCAGTTTGCCCACAATGGTTCATTTTAGCCTCCCAATACTGGCGAGGTGGCTCATGCCTGCAATCCCAGCCCTTTGGGAGGCCGAGGCAGGAAGATCGCTTGAGGTCAGGAGTTCGAGACCAGCCTGGGCAACATAGTGAGACCCCCGTCTGTACTAAATAATTAGCCAAGCATGGTGGTGTGCACTTGTAGTCCCAGCTAACTCGGGAGGCTGAGGTGGGAGGATCGCTTGAGTCTAGGGAATTTGTGGCTGCAGTGAACTGTGATCGTGCCACTGCACTCCAGCCTGGATGACAGAGTCATATCCTGTCTTAAAAAAAAAAAAAAAAAAAATCTCCTAACACCCTTATTTTACAAATGAGGAAAACAAGGCACAGAGAGGGAAAGTGATTTGCCCAAGGACACACAGCTAATGTGGCAAAGTGAGGTTTTTGCTCTCAAGGCCTCCAGGCAAACAGGATTATAGATAAGGGGGCGTCAGATACCTCTGAGGGGATGTGACTTGGTCTGCGAGGGCTTCCTGGAGGTGGTGACATTAGACCTGAGACCTACAACATGAACTGGAGCCATCTAGCCAAACCGAGGGAGAAAGAATGTCCCAGGAGGAGCCACGGGGGCGCAGGGGTCCAAGTGGGTCCCTCCCCAGAGCTCAAGGTCATCCCTGTCCCTGCCTAAGCCCTTCCCAGCCCTGCCATCGCCGCTACCCTTCAGCTTTATGAGCTGCACCTCCTCTCCCAGGGACCACCCCCTCCTGCTCAGATTGGGTGACTGGTGAAGACCCTCACCCCCCATCCCCCCGCTGCCTCCAGCTGGTAACAATCCCCAGAAAGGGGTCATTAGTGCCCGGCTGAGGCCGCCGATCTCCAGTGCACAGGCACTATTTTAATTTTCCACTGATTTGTCTGCGGTAGGCCCCCCAGAGCCAAGCCATGTGTGTGTGTGTGTGGTGGGGTGTGTGTGGGGGGATTTCAAGTCCAAAAGCCGTTTATGGGGAAGAGGGGCAGAGGAAAGGGCTTGGGTGGGGAGGCCTCACAGAGAGGCAGTTGTGGGGGCAACTGGCAGAGTTCCTGCCCCTCCCCCAATCTCCTCTTCCTGGTCCTGATGTGGGGCTTCCCGGGGCTGTGCTCAGCCTTTGCCTTCACACTCAGGGCAGATACTTCTCTCTTCAGGCTCCACCTACCCATTGCTGCACCCACAATGCAACCAACCATCCGAGCATCTAGCCACCACTCCCGCCATCCCTTTATCCGTCTATCCAGCCACCTTCCTGTCTATTCACCCATCTACCCATCCGAGCATCTAGTCACCACTCCCATCATCCCTTTACCCATCTATCCAGCCACCGTCCTGTCTATTCACCCATCTACCCATCCGAGCATCTAGCCACCACTCCCGTCATCCCTTTATCCGTCTATCCAGCCACCTTCCTGTCTATTCACCCATCTACCCATCCGAGCATCTAGCCACCACTCCCGTCATCCCTTTACCCGTCTATCCAGCCACCTTCCTGTCTATTCACCCATCTACCCATCCGAGCATCTAGCCACCACTCCCGTCATCCCTTTACCCGTCTATCCAGCCACCTTCCTGTCTATTCACCCATCTACCCATCCATCCATTCATTCACCTGTCCACCCATTCATCCCTATACCCATCCATCCATGCATTCATCCATCCATGCATCCATGCACCCATCCACCTACCCATCCATTTGTCCATTTGTCTGTCCATCTATCCATCCATCCACCTCCCACCCATTCACCCATCCATCCATCCCTCTAATCATCTATCCCTCTGTCCATCCACCCATCCATTCATTTCTCCACTCATCCATCTACTCACCCATTCATCTATCCATCCATCTACCATCCCACCCATCCATCTATCCCACTACTCATCCATCCATCCACTCATCCATCTATCTATCCATCTATCCACTCATCTATCCTTCTACCCATCTATCCATCCATCTACTCATCCATCCACCCACTCATCCATCCATCCACTTATCCATCCATCCATCCAATCATCCATCCATCTGTCCACTCATCCGTCTATTCATCCATCCATTCATCTACCCATCTACCTATCTATCCACTCATCCATCCACTTATTCATCCATCCATCCATCTACTCATTCATCTATCTACCCACCCATCTATCCACTCATCCATCCATCCACTTATCCATCCATCCATCCAATCATCCATCCATCCATCCACTCACCCATCCTTTCATCCATCCAACCATCCATCCATCTATCCATGTACTCATCCATCCATCCACTCATCTATCCATCTATTCACTCATCCATCTACCCATCCATCAACGCATCCATCCATCTACCCATCTATCCACTCATCCATCCATCCATCCACTCATCCATCCATCTACCCATCCATCCACTCATCCATGCATCCATTTATCCATCCACCCATCCATCCATCCATTCATCCATCCACTCATCCATCCATCCATCCATCCATCCACTCATCCATTCATCTATCCACTCATCCATGCATCCATCCATCCACTCATCCATTCATCCATGCATCCATCCATTCATCCATCCACTCATCCATGCATCCATGCATCCATCCACTCATCCATGCATCCATCCACTCATCCATGCATCCATCCATCCATTCATCCATCCACTCATCCATGCATCCATCCACTCATCCATGCATCCATCCATCCATCCATCCACTCATCCATTCATCCATCCACTCATCCATGCATCCATCTACTCATCCATGCATCCATCCATCTATCCACTCATCCATTCATCCATCCACTCATCCATGCATCCATCCACTCACCCATGCATCCATCCACTCACCCATGCATCCATCCATCCATCCACTCATCCATGCATCCATCCATCCATCCATCCACTCATCCGTTCATCCATCCACTCATCCATGCATCCATCTACTCATCCATGCATCCATCCATCCATCCATCCACTCATCCATTCATCCATCCACTCATCCATGCATCCATCCACTCACCCATGCATCCATCCATCCATCCACTCATCCATGCATCCATCCCTCCATCCATCCACTCATCCATTCATCCATCTACTCATCCATGCATCCATCCACCCATCCATGCATCCATCCATCCATTCATCCATCCATGCATCCATCCATCCATCCGCTCATCCATCCATCCACTTATCCATCTATTTATCCATTCATCCATCCATCCATTGATCCCCTCACCTAGCCATCCACTCAACTATCTCTCCACTCATCAACCAACCAACCCACCCACCCAGTCCTCCCTCCCTGCCTTTATCCAATTCACAAGCAGTTACTGATCACAGATATTCTAGTCATTAGCTTAGACTAATCTCTCTCCCTTATTCAGCTTCTCCCAGGACATTTCTCTAGGTCCCTTCTCCAATGACTTCTGGGGTGAGCAGCGGCTGGGCTCTGCCCTTCTCCTGGAGGGACAGCCCCAGGGGCTTGCAGGAGAGCGTGTGAACGCCTTGCCATTTCTCTGCCCTGGGGCAGAAAAGAGTGAGGAAAGACCCACGTAGGATATGAGGAGGGACTTCCAGATGGTTGCGGGAATGGTTGGAGGATGGGGGCTGGGGGACTTCGGCACGGTCTGCTTGGTCTCTGGCTGGGGTGGGAGGCCTGGCTGGGCGGAGTGAACGCTGCCTTCATTCATTCACCTACAGAACTCATTCATTCATTCATCACTGAAAGAGTTCCAGCTGACCCCTTTGCTTTGGGTTAGCGGGCAAGCCCCGAGGTCTGTGGCCAGGAAGTCTGGCTTTGAATCCCAGCGGCGCCTCTCCCCAGCCCTGTGCACATAGAAAGTTGCTTGGCCACTCTGTGCCTCAGTTTCCCCATCTATAAAGCAGCGTGGCATCGTGGCGGCCCCTCTGGGGCTGAGGGTGACAATGATTCTGCGTCCCTCGCGTGGGGGTGGCCACTGCCGTGGCCCATCTCTCCGGGTCTCCCCACCCTTCCCCTCCTCACCACCGACATTCCCGGCCCGGCGCTCCGGGAAACATTCCGTGGTTTGCGGCAGACTGTCCGGCTCCTAGACGCCTCAGATGTGGGCAGAGTGGGCGGCGGCCGGGCGGGCGCGGGCCGGGGGGCTGGGGAGACGGAGCATCCCGCGGCCCCCCACCAGCGCCGGGCACACAGAGGGGGAAGGCGGCGGGTGGCACTCACGGACGGGCACAGGGAATGGCTTGGTGGATGGGGGAGGCCCTCCCTGCCCACAACCCTCCATGGCTCCCTAGGGCTTCTGATCCCAAACATCACATCTTCCCATGAGCCCCAAGTGCCCTGGACGACCTGCCCTTCCCTCCTCCCTCTCTCCCTTCTTACTGTGCTCCAGCCACACAGGCCTCCTGGCCGTTCCTCAAACGCACCAGCACAGTCCTGCCCCAGGGCCTTTGCACGGGCCGCGCCCTCTGCCCACCAGACCTCGGGTCCCTTGAGATGGCTCAGGCTGCGACGTCACCTTCCCGGCCCACTGGCTGCCTCTTCTAATTTCCTCCCCATCCTCCTCCCAATTTAAATCCATCTCATGCATTATTCATTTTCTCTTCTGTTCCTCCCGCCAGGCCAGGAGCCCAGGAAGGGCAGGGCTGGGTCTCTCTGGTTCACCACGGACTTGTAATAGGCACTCACGAGCTATGTGAAGCCACCGCGGAAGTCCTTCTGGAATCTAACCACAATCTCTCCTGCTTTATCTCTGTGACTGTTACTCAGTTCCTGACCTGGGCAGAGCCCTTAACAGTTTGTGAGATATCTCTGTGGTCATTGGCACATTGAATTTCCCACAAAGACCCTACTGGGGTGGGGGGCTCTGCTGTGCATATCCCCACTTGCTTTACAAATGAGGAAACTGAGGCACAGAGAGCTGACATGACTGGTTCTTTTTCTGTTTTTTGTTTGTTTGTTTGTTTTTGAGACAGAGTCTTGCTCTGTTGCCCAGGCTGGAGTGGAGTGGCGGAATCTCAGCTCACTGCAACCTCTGCCTCCCGGGTTCAAGAGTTCTCCTGCCTCAGCCTCCTGAGTAGCTGGGATTACAGGTGCCCACCACTTCGCCCAGCTAATTTTGTATTTTTAGTAGAGATGGGGTTTCACTACGTTGGTCAGGCTGGTCTCGAACTCCTGACCTCATGATGCGCCCACCTCAGCTTCCCAAAGGGCTGGCATTACAGGTGTGACCCACTGCACCCCGCCTCTTTTTCTGTTTTTTTTTTTTTTTTTTTTTTTTTTTTGGTTTGTCTGTCTGTCTGTCTGTCTGTCTGTTTCTAGAGACAGGGTCTCACTCTGTTGCCCAGGCTGGAGTGCAATGGTATGATCACGGCTCACTGCAGCCTCAAACTTGAGGGCTCAGGCGATCCTCCCACCTCAGCCTCCTGAGTAGCTGGGATTACATACGTGTGTCACCATGCCTGGTTAATTTTTGTATTTTTTGTAGAGATAGGGTTTTGCCATGTTGCCCATGTCTCGTACTCCTGGGCTCAAGCGATCCTCCCGCCTTGCTCCTAAAGTGTTAGGATTGCAGTTGTGAGCTACTGCCCTGCTGTAACTTGTTCTTGGAATGAATGAACAGATAAATGAATGAATTTAGCTACATTATGATTTTCCCAGGCCCAAGGAACTTGTGCTTCTGTGGGCTTTTTCCTCCATAAGAAATAGAATTATTTAAAACGACCTTTCATGGGCTGGGTGCAGTGGCCCACGTGTGTATTCCCGGCACTTCGGGAAACTGAGGCGGGCAGATGACCTGAGGTCAGGAGTTCAAGACTAGCCTGGCCAACACAGCAAAAACTCATCTCTACTAAAAATACAAAACTTAGCCAGGTGTGGTGGTGGGCGCCTGTAGTCCCAACTACTCGAGAGGCTGAGGCAGGAAGATCACTGGGACCAGGGAGGTGGAGGCTGCAGTGAGCTGAGATAGCACCACTGCACTCCAGCCTGTGCAACAGAGTAGACTCCATCTCAAAAAAACAAAAACAAAAACAAAACAGGGCCGGGCGCGGTGGCTCACGCCTGTAATCCCAGCACTTTGGGAGGCCGAGGCGGGCGGATCATGAGGTCAGGAGATCGAGACTATCCTGGCCAACATGGTGAAACTGTCTCTACTAAAAATACAAAAAAATTAGCTGGGCATGGTGGCTCGTGCCTGTAATCCCAGCTACTCGGGAGGCTGAGGCAGGAGAGTTGCTTGAACCCAGGAGGCGAAGGTTGCAGTGAGCCGAGATTGTGCCATTTCATTCCAGCCTGGGTGACAGTGCGAGACTCCATCTCAAAAAAAAAACACAAAAACTTATTTCATATGGCTGCATGGACACACAGATGAATAGAATCCAGGTTGGACGCATAACCATATATTCATTATTACCATATTTTTACAAGAAATTAAAATTGCAATACTTCCAGGAGCCCTAAAGGTCTTGGGAGTCTGGGTGCGGTGCCTCCTGAGGCTGTGGGGATGTTAACTCTGCCTTGGGATTTGGAGGCTGAGGCTGAACTCTTGTCCCGTATCCTCTCTCCATCCAGCCCCACATTTTGAACCCTTTGTGGACCCTTCATCCGCCCTGGGAGCCTGGCTGCTCTGAGTGTAAGGGCATCTTTTGAAAATCGCCTGGTCCACTCTATTTAAAAGAATGGAGGCTGGGGCCGGGCAGGGCGGCTCATGCCTGTAATCCCAGCACTTTCGGAGGCTGAGGCAGGAGGATCACCTGAGGTCAGGAGTTCCAGACCAGCCTGGACAACATAGTGAAGTCCCGTTTCTACTAGAAATACAAAAAATTAGCTGGGCATAGTGGTGGGTGCCTGTAGTCCCAGCTACTCAGGAGGCTGAGGCAGGAGAATCACTTAAACCAGGGAGGCGGAGGTTGTGGTGAGCCAAGATTGTGCCATTGCACTCCAGCCTGGGCAACAAGAGTGAAACTCCGTCTAAAAAAAGAAAGAAAGAAAGAAAGAATGGAGGCCAGGCACAGTGGCTCACTCCCGCAATCCCAGCACTTTGGGAGGCCGAGGCAGGCAAATCACCTGAGGCCAGGAGTTCAAGACCAGCCTGGCCAATATGGTGAAACCCCGTCTCTACTAAAAATACAAAAGTTAGCCAGGCGTGGTGGTGAGAGCCTGAAATCCCAGCTACTCAGGAGGCTTAGGCAAGAGAATCACTTGAACCCGGGAGGCGGAGGTCGCAGTGAGCTGAGATTGAGCCACTGCACTCCAGCCTGGGGGTCAGAGGGAGCCTCCATCTAAAAAAAAAAAAAAAAAAGAATGAAATTTCCACCAACAGTGGCTTGCATGCCTTCTGTGACGGATGCCTCATCACCTTTCGCACAGTTGGGAGAAAGTCCTTACGGAGGTCGAGCTGAGCCCCGCAGAGGCTGGGTCCTGCCCTCTGCCCTCTTTTCCCTCCTCTGTCCTAGGGACAGTCCGAGACCTGAATCGTGGTCCTGCTGCTTCAGCTCTTGTATTTGGGAACCCCCTGCAAGTGTGGTTGAGGGCCAGGTGACCCAGCTCAGAGCCAATGTGGAGACGTGTCAGGGAGAGCTTGGAGAGCTGAGGTGAATTCCACCCCTGGGTTTCATCTTTCCTTGGGCTAAAGCCCTGAGTCTCTCAGTCTTTCCCTGAAGAATGCCCCATACGCTTTCCCTGTCTGGACATACTCTGGTTTGAAACCTGCCTTTGACTAATCAGTGGGTCCATAACCTCCCCTATACTGCGGCTTCTACCTCTATTGATAAGACCTCCAGTTTGCACGGAAATGTTCTCCTTTTCTCAAACTGCCATTTCTGCTTGGCTCTCTAAGGACCCTGGAGATGGGGAAGGGCTGCCCTGGCCTCTGACCTCTGGCCTCAGGGCCTTCTCCCAATCCCAGCTCTGTTCTTCACTTGCTGGCTGACTCTGAGGAAATCACTCCACTTCTCCAGGCCTTCGTTTTCACTGCCAAGGCCCAGTCTTTTTTCATCTGAAAGCTGCTTCCTCTCCTGCACCTCCAGGTCCCCTCATCCCTCGCCTGGACGCCGCCCCAGCCTCCCCCGATCTCTGGCTGTCACATCAGCCCCAGCCACCCCTTCTCCCCACAGAAGCCCAAGGAAGCTTTAAACGTATAAAAGAGGTCCCATCCCTCCTCTGCCTGCAGCCCTCCATGGCTCCCACCTTCCTCGGTGTCACAGCCCAAGAGGCCATCAGGCCTGCACGACCTGCCCCGTCCCTTCCCTGCCCTCTCCTCCTCCCTCTCTCCCCCTCCTCTCTCCGCTCCAGCCGCACGGGCCTCCTCGCTGTTCCTCCAACACGCCAGGCGCGGTCCTGCCCCAGGGCCTTTGCACAGGCTGTGCCCCGTGCCTGGAACTCTCTTCCCATTTCCCTCCTCCGAATGAATTCTGTCATCCACCAGGTCTCGGTTCAGATGCCACCTCATGAGAAAAGCCCTCCCAGATTGCTCGGCTCCCAGATTGCTCGGGCTGACCAGCCCCAGCGCCGTCTCACTGCTTCTGCCACCGTGGCAGTTCACTCCGACTTCACGCACAGATATTTCTACCCTCTGTCCCCCGCTCCGGGACATGTGCCCCCAAGAAGGCAGGGACGTTTTCCGTCTGGGTCACTGCTGGGCCAGCTCCACGCCTGCTTGCCCTGTCTGTCACCCAGAACTGCCCCGGAATCGCTTCTTACCCTATCTGGCAGGGTCCCAGTTTCAAGGGACGTGGCCTTAACCCCCACCCCCGCCAGTGTGGCCTGGGGCGCGGTCAGCAGTCAATAAATGTTGGTTGCGTGAAAAATGAAAAGTGAAACGAACTTGTGACACTCCCCAGGGCTGTGGGCAAAGTCTCTCTGTCCTTGTAAACCCCAAGACTTTGGTGCTCAGAGACGAAGGAAATGACCCCAGATGCTCTGACCCCACCTGCAGCAGACGCACCCCAGAGACACTGGCTATGAGAGGTCGCAGCAGGTCACGGGGTGCCACGCCCCACCTCGAGGCCCAATCTTCCTTGGCGACCCACAGAGTACCTGCCACAAACCAGGCCGCACGCCGTTTCCCTGATGGGAACCTGCGGCCCAGAGAGGGTAAGCCACTGTCCCAAGGTCACACAGCAAGCCCAGGTTCAAACCCACTTTTGTGTGACGCGGAACCGTGTTGACGGATTTTCGGGCTCCCAATGGATGACAGGTCAGCTCCCAGACAGCTGAACGGACCAACGGACCGAGAGGCGGACAGTGTGAGGGCCTTGCGCTGACCCCAAGAGCCGTGGACGCTGGCCCCCAGCCAGGCTCCATGCCTGTTTGCCCTGTCTGGCACCCAGGGATGCCCCGGAATTTCTTCTTACCCCGTCCGGCCAGGTCCTAGTTTCAAGAAACGTGGCCTTAACCCCCGTCACCGCTGGAAGCTTCCGGAAGGGTGCCCAGTCTCAGGGGTGATACCATAACCCTCCTCTGGGCCGAACCAGGCGACAGCCCCACCCCACCTTCCCTCGGCCCTTGGCCATCACCCAGCTGGAGCGAGGAGGGTGTGCAACCGTTTTCTGGGACCACAGGGCGCAGAGTCAGGCGGGGGCTCGGCCAGGGTCACACGGCAGCCCAGACCTTTGACCTTGCACTCCCCAGCCCCGAGACCTCCCCACCCTCCAAACGTCCCATCGTAGGCCCCGGGCCCAGCACAGGCATCTCCAGGACCCCTGATCCTCTGCAAAACCTTCCAAGGGAATGGCCACCCTGGTGCCCTCATGGGCCACAGAAATGGGCACTTTCGGGCTGTGCCTGGGCAGCCCTGGACACGTCTCCAGGTGGAAGACGCAGGAATCACTCTCCTCTCCATGGCTGGGCTCGGTCTCACCGCCTCTGACCACCTTCCCCGACTTCACAGCTCCCCGGTGAGGGAGCACAGCCGCCCCCAACCGCGCCTGGCTGGAGAGGTCCCCCCTGCCGGCCGCCCCCTCCTGCCCCCGGCCCCGGCCCCGGCGGGCCGCGCTCCACTCACCATCCACCACATCTTAGCTGTCGTGTTGTAGCACAGCTGCCATTTGACCGAAGTCTCTCCCGGCTTGCTGGACACGGGGGGCCCGGGCACCTCCATGCTGGGGCAGACAGCGAGGGCAGCCCCGAGTCGCCTTATGGGGACCGGAGTTTGAGCTGGGCCAGCCGCCTGGGATGCAGGTCCGGGCACCCGGCTTCCATGACACCACCGTCACACAAGGGGGTTTTCTCTGGGGAGTCGGAGGTGGGTGCCGGGGACACTGGAAGCTGGAGAACATAGACAGAGAGAGAGAGAGATTGAGTGACAGAGAGAGAGAGAGCGAGCGAGCGAGAGAGAGGGCTTGAGATGCGTTAATCTCAGACACACCAGGCCATTCTCAACTAAGTGACCACCCACAAGCCGTGTGTGTGTGTGTGTGTGTGTGTGTGTGTGTGCCATGGATTTGTGAATGAAGCTCAGGCTCCGATTGGGAAATCCCCCCTCCCGCCCCCCGGAAGGAGCGTGGCTTCTCCGGCCTGCCCACCACCTTCATCAGGGCAGACGGATGCACAGGACCCGGCAGCCTGGGGCGGGAGGGAGGACCCCTCCCAGCCACCCACCCACCTCCCCTTCCCAGATGCCAGCCGGGAACGCGCCCCTGTGAGCATGCTCCAAGACCTCCGTGAGCTCCGGGCAGGGCTCGGAGGTCTTCACGGGGCCCTGGACGAGTAAGTTTTTTTTTTTTTGAAACAGAGTTTCGCTCTTGTCACCCAGGCTAGAGTGCAGTGGTGCAATCTTGGCTCACTGCAACCTCCGCCTCCTGGGTTCAAGCGATTCTCCTGCCTCAGCCTCCCAAGTAACTGAGACGACAGGCGCCCGCTGCCACTCCTGGCTAATTTTTGTATTTTTAGTAGTGATGGGGTTTCACTATGTTGGCCACGATGGTCTCGAACTCCTGACCTCAGGTGATCCACCCGCCTCGGCCTCCCAGAGTGCTGGGATTAGGGGGGTGAGCGACTGCGCCTGGTCAAATTAAGGCGCAAAGGGTAAGTCTTGAGAGATGAGGTGGGACAGGGTCTCTCTGCCTGCAGGAAGCGGGTGGGGTGGGAAGCCCCTGGGTTTGGAAAGAGGAGGCCTGGGTTGGTGTTCTGGCTTTGCGATCGCGGACGAGGCACTAGATCTCTCTGGGTTTCAGTCTCTTTCTCGAAAATACCAAGAAGGCCAGGTACCATGGCTCACGCCTGTAATCCCAGCACTTGGGGAGGCCAAGACGGGAGGACCACTTGAGGTCAGGAGTTCGAGACCAGCCTGGCCAACGTAGAAAGACCCCTGTCTCTACAAAAAATAAATGTACAGCAGGGCTCGGTGGCTCACACCTGTAATCCCAACGCTTTGGGGCAGCCGAGGCAGACAGATCATTTGAGGTCAGGAGTTCGAGACCAGCCCGGCGAACCCATCCCTCCTAAAAATACAAAAACATTAGTCGGGCATGATGGCGCTCACCTGTGATCTCAGCTACTGGAGAAGATGAGGTGGGAGAATCGCTCGGACCCGGGAGGTGGAGGTTGCAGTGAGCCAAGATTGTGCCACCGCACGCCAGCCTGGGCAACAAGAGTAAGAATCCGTCATCTGAAAGAAATGATAAAATAAATAAATAAATAATAAATGAACGAATGAATGAGTAAATAATTAAAAAAAGGAAACAGCAACTAATCACTGAGAACCAGCGTGGGGCCAGATGTAAACCTCACAGAGGGGATGTGACCATCAAAATTCTATCTCCTCCCTTCTCCCAGCCTCCAAGCAGAGACACGTTGGGGAGTTTGGGCAGGGGAGGGTCTTTGGTTTCATAATGTAATGGTTGCTGTGCATTTATAGAGCACCAAGTGTATACCCAAGCAAGGCGAGACGGGGCTGGTCACTGGTGTGAGTGTGTGTGTGCTTGGGGGCGGGGGGAGAGTGGATGTCCTGACCCACAGGCAGCAGGAGAGACTGCAGATAGACTGCAGGAAGAACTTCCCTGGGGAGCGACTACCCATTGGCTCTGAAATGGCAATGACAGGGAGTGCCTGGAACTCTTCCGGCCTCTGCTTTTTTATGTTCACTCTGAGTGCTGGGAGGGAAGTGGAGGCTGAGCAGCAGGTGCAGGATGTGAATGACGCCAGGCCTCTCGCTGTGGAGTTGGGGCTGAGGATGGGATGGCGTGCTGGGGAACGGGGCCACACCTGCGTGCTCTCCTCTGCTCAGTCCCCGGCACCGTGGAGGAATCTTTCTTCCTGAAATGCAGCTGAGGCTGGTTTCCTCCTCTCTCAGCCTCCCTTCGTCGTCCCCAGCATAAGCACCCAACGAAGACTGGACCCGGCTGCCCGCTGCTTGTCCCCCCTCCCCAAATGCATTCCACTTCCCCACTTCCTGATGACGCCACGACTTTTCACAGCTCTGGGCCTTCGCTTCTGCCTGGTACGCTTTTCCTCTTTGCACCACCGAGCAACTCCTATGCATCCGTCAAAACCCAGCCCCGACATTGCCCCCAACCCTTGAGGACAGAGACAAAGGGAAACAGAGATACAGAGACAAAATGGAGGGACAGAGGTAGAGGGACAGAGACGGGGAGAAAGCTGGAGAGAGACAAAGAGAGGAAGGTGAGACCCCCCAGCCACGTCACGCCCACTGCCTGGACCACAGGCTCTGAGCTCTCACCTTGAAAAGCCTGGATTAGCAGCACCACATTCTCCTGGATAGGAAGGTTCCTGCAAGCCCCAGCCCTCACTCCATGGGATTGAGATCATCTGTGTCCAGTACGGCCTCCCCCAGCCTGGCGGGCTCCTGAAGGGCAGGCCCAGGTCTGAACCCTCACAGGGACCCCAGCATCCCCTGGGACTTAGCTGTGCACACAGTAAGCACCCACAGTGCTTGAGACAGGGCAGCTGCATGGGGGAGACCCCAGCATTTGAATCATTAATATTAACAGCAACGGCTTGACTGGGCACGATGGCTCACACCTGTAATCCCAGCACTTTGGGAGGCCAAGGCAGGTGGACCGCTTGAGGTCAGGAATTTGAGACCAGCCTGGCCGACACGGTAAAACGCTGTCTCTACCAAAAAATACAAAAATTAGCTGGGCATAGTGGTGCACGCCTGTAGTCCCAACTGCTGCTACTTGGGAGGCTGAGGTGGGAGAATTGTTTGAACCCGGGAGGCAGAGGTTGCAGTGAGCCAAGGTCACACCACTACACTCCAGCCTGGGTGACAGAGTGAGACCCTGTCTCAAACAAACAACAAAACATAGCAATGGCTGGGCAGACACGGTGGCTCACGCCTGTGACTCCAGCACTTTGGGAGCCCAAGGTGGGTAGACCACCTGAGGTCAGGAGTTCCAGACCAGCCTGGCCAACATGGCAAAACCCATCTCTACTGAAAAAATAAAATTAACTGGGTGTGGTGGAGGGCACCTGTAATCCCAGCTGCTGGAGAAGCTGCGGCAGGAGAATCGCTTGAACCCCGGAGGCGGAGGTTGCGGTGAGCTGAGATTACGCCACTGCTCCAGCCCGGACAAGAGCGAGACGCCCTCTTAAAAAAAAAAAAAAAAGGCAATGGCTTAAGGCTTATTGAGACCCTAAAATGTGCCCAGCTGTGCGGCTCATTACCCCACACAATCCCCCAAGAGCCAAGTGAGGACCAGCTGAGATCAATGCTTCAATGCTGCCTCTCTTACAGACAGGGACGCAGAGGCTCAGAGAGGTTTGCCCAGGAGCCCGCGGACACGCAGCGAGGGGAAGTCACCCCTACCGTGTGGCTGTGATCTATCTACGTAGGCCTTTCTTAGGGGCTGAGAGTGCCCATGGTGATTTAGGCCGGGGCTGTCATTGTACCCATTTTACAGAGCAGAAAACTGAGGCTCAGAGAGGGGCAGTAACTGCCCAGGGTCACACAGCGGGTCTGCAGGGAGCTGCCTGTCCACCCAGCTTCCCCCTCATCCCTGCAGGTCTTAGCTCAGATGACACCTCCTCAGAGAGGCTCCCTCTGACCTCCCTGTTTAAAATCACTCCTCTGTGCCTGGCGCGGTGGCTCGCACCTGTAATCCCAGCACTTTGGGAGGCTGAGGCGGGTGAGTCACTTGAGGCCAGGAGTTCGAGACCAGCCTGGCCAACATGGTGAAACCCCGTCTCTACTAAAAGTACAAAAATTAGCTGGGTGCGATGGCTCACGCTTGTAATCCCAGCTACTCAGGAGGCTGAGGCAGGAGAATCGCTTGAATCCGGGAGGCGGAGGTTGCAGTGAGCCGAGGTCACGCCATTGCACTCCAGCCTGGGTGATGGAGCAAGACTCTGCCTCAAAATAAAAATAAAAAATAAAATAAACTAACTGTCTTGGGTCCCTGAGGTCTCTTTCCTGCTTCATTTTTCTTCAAAGCACTGATCACCATTACCTAGTTCTTTTTTTTTTTTTGAGACCGAGTTTTGCTCTTCTTGCCCAGGCTGGAATGCAGTGGCGCAATCTCCGCTCACCGCAACCTCCGCCTCCTGGGTTCAAGTGATTCTCCTGCCTCAGCCTCCTGAATAGCTGGGATTACAGGCTAATTTTGTATTTTTAGTAGCGACGGGGTCATCCATGTCGGTCAGGCTGGTCTCGAACCCCCGACCTCAGGTGATCCGCCCGCCTCGGCCTCCCAAAGTGCTGGGATTACAGGCGTGAGCCACCGCGCCCAGCCCACCAGTACCCATTTCTTGCCCGTCTCCCCCAGCGGGGTGTTGATTTCAGGAGGGCTGGGATTTGTGTTGGTCTCATTCACTGCTTTGACCCCTGTGCCTGGAACAGTGCCTGGCTCAGAGTAGGCGCTCAGGAACAGATCTGTCGAATGCATGAATATATGCATGAACAGCAAGTCTGGGTTTGGCAAATATTGGAGTTTCCTGCTGATTTTCACAAAAGGCATTTTCATCCTGGCACAGAAGATGGAGGTCTGGCAAAGGACTGACTGGCGTGTGGGGAGGGGTGAGGGGAAGGGCTGGGCGTGAGCTTTCCTGGCCTCAGTGGGGCCGTGCCTCGGCCATCCTGCCCATCCTGAGGCCAGCAGAGCCCGGCCCAGCGGACGCAGTTCGCCCACTTGGAGGCCCCCACCCCGTAACTATAATTTGCCTCAGTACCTTGTGGTTGTAGGAGACAATTACCCCACAGATGTGCGGTTGGGGTCAGGCATTCAGACGGCGGGTCAGAGCCCAGGCCTTGGCAGAAGGCAGATGTGGGAGGCAGCCTTCAAACCGGGGCGGGGGGTGGGGGGAAGAGATGGAGGGAGGGAGAGAGGGATGGAGGGGAAGAGGGAAAGAGGGAGAGGGAAAAAGGGAGAGAGGGAGAAAGAGAAAGTAACAGAGGCCGGGCGAAATGTCTGACGCCTGTAATCCCAGCACTTGGGGAGGCTGAGGCGGGCGGATCACCTGAGGTCGGGAGTTCGAGACCAGCTTGACTAACATGGAGAAACCCTGTCTCTACTAAAAATACAAAATGACCTGGGCGTGGTGGCGCATGCCTATAATCCCAGCTACTCCGGAGGCTGAGGCAGGAGAATCGCCGAGATCACGCCACTACACTCCAGCCTGGGTGACAGAGCGGGACTCCATCTCAAAAAAAAAAAAGAAAGAAAAGAAAAGAAAGAAAGAAAAAAAGAAACAGAGAGAGACATCACGGAAAGAGACAGGGATGAATGAGAGTCAGAGAAACAGACACGGGGAAAGACAGAGACAGACAGAGATATGCAGAAAGGGTGAGAGAAAGAGAGAGAGAGAGAGAAAGACGAGACACCCAGCCGTGCCCAGTCACCGGGGTGGGCTGTGGACCCTCAACCGTGTGGCACAGACTGTGCTCCTGCCAGAGACGGCCGGGCAACCACCCAAGTTTTCCACTACGAGAACAGAGGCCCGGGAGGGTCAGCCTGGTGGTCAACACTGCAGCGGCCGCTGAGCCGGGCCAGCGCCTGGATCTCCGTGAGGGCCCTCCGTCTCCACCACACCCCCCACCGCAGTTTCCTACTCCCACCATATCAAGGACAGAGCGCCCAGGTCTACACGTCTTTACCCCCGCCATGCCTCAGTTTCCCTAGCTGGAAAACCAAGAGGCCACGTTAGGCCAGACTCCCAGTGTTCTGTCACTCACACGGCACCCTTCTCATTTGGTCTGTGTCCAAGTATTACTGAAGATTTTTCTTTGGATCAAACTTTTTTTTTAGACAGAGTCTTACTGTGTTGCCCAGGCTGGAGTGCAGTGGCATGATCTCGGCTCACTGCAGCCTCTGCCTCCTGGGTTCAAGCGATTCTCCTGCCTCAGCCTCCCGAGTAGCTGGGATTACAGGCGTGTGCCACCACGCCTGCCTAATTTTTGTATTTTTAGAAGATACGGGGTTTCACCACGTTGCCCAGGCTGGTCTCAAACTCCTGACCTAAGGTGATCCACCCTCCTCGGCCTCCCAACGTGCTGGGATTACAGGTGTGAGCCATCGTGCCCAGACAAACTGTTTATTTTAAAAGACTCAGATGTATTTAAAGAGAAAAGGACAACCCCCACCCTCTCACTGTATTCTGCCGTGAGTCCAGGGCAACTCCAAAGATGAACGCAATAAAAACCTTCTCAGCCTTACCATACTCTAACCAAACACCAAGCCCATGGCCTGCTCTGTTTGTAAAAAAAATAAGCAAGAAAGCCGGGCGCGGTGGCTCACGCCTGTAATCCCAGCACTTTGGGAGGCCAAGGCAGGCGGCTCACAAGCTCAAGAGATCGAGACCATCCTGGCCAACAAGGTGAAACCCTGTCTCTACTAAAAAATACAAAAATTAGCTGGGCGTGGTGGCACACACCTGTAGTCCCAGCTACTCAGGAGGCTGAGGCAGGAGAATCGCATGAACCCGGGAGGCGGAGGTTGCAGTGAGCCGAGATCGCGCCATTGCACTCCAGCCTGGCGCGTGGCAACAAAGCAAGACTCTGTCTTAAAAAAAAAAAAACAAAAAAAACGCAAGAATTAGAGAGCTGTTAAAGACAGGTTAGGAGCACCCAAGAGCTGCAGGTTAACAGCAAGTGATCTACCACAGGTGTAATTGGAATCACAGAGGAGAAGGAAGAACAGGGCAGATGAATGTTTTCAGAGAGAATGCCCAATAATTTTCACACATCCAGTAAGCTCAGAAAACACCAAACGGAATAAATATCCTCTAAGAGATATACCCAGACATATATTCAAAATGCAGAAAAGTGAACATAAAGAGAAAATTCATTTTTGTTTGTTTGCTTGAGATGGAGTCTCACTCTATCAGTCAGGCTGGGGTGCAGTGGCACAACCTCGGCTCACTGCAACCTTTGCCTCCTGGGTTCAAGCAATTCTCCTGCCTCAGTGTCCTGGGCAGCTGGGATTACAGGGATGCACCACCACACCCAATTAATTTTTGTATTTTTGGTAGAGATGGGGTTTCACCATGTTGGGCAGGCTGGTCTTGAACTCCCGACCTCAGGTGATCCACCCGCCTTGGCCTCCCAAGGTGCTGGGATTATAGGCATGAGCCACCATAGCTGACCAAAAATAGAAAGAAAATTCTTGAAGGCAGCAGAGAGAAAGCAAAGAAAACAAAAGAGATCCATTTCATTAAGAAAACTAACACCCTTGCCTGTAATCCTCGCAACACTGGGAGTCAGAAGTGGGAGGATTACTTGAGGTCAGGAGTTTGAGACCAGCCTGGGAACCATGACCCATCTCTACAAAAAGTTTAAAAATTACCTGGGCATGGTGATGTGCACCTATAGTCCCAGCTACTTGGGAGGCTGAAGTGGGAGGATCACTTGAGCCCAGGAGGTTGAGGCTGCAGTGAGATGTGATCATACCACTGCACTTCAGCCTGAGTGACAGAGCAAGATCCTGCCTCAAAAGAAAAAAAAAGAAAAAGAAAAAGAGTAACAGCAGACTTCTCATCTAAAACCATGCCAGTAAGTAGATGATGCAGTAACATCTTTAAACTATTGGTAGAAAAAGACTGTCATCTCAGAATTTTATACCGAGTGAAATCATTCGAAAATGAAGGAAAAATTGAGATTTCTTTTTAGCAAACAAAAACTGAGAACATTTATGATTAGCAAGAAACTCACTTTAAATATATAAAGACATAAATAAGTTAAAAGTAAAACGAATGGCCAGGCATGATGGCTTACACCTGTAATCCCAGCACTTTGGGAGGCTGAGGCAGGAGGATCACTTTAGCCCAGAAACTTGAGACCATCCTGGCCAATATGGGGAGACCCCATCCTTACAAAAAAAAAAATCAAAAGCTAACCAGGCATGGTGGCTCACACTTGCATTCCCAGCTACTCAGGAGGCTGAGGTGGGAGGATCGCTTGAGCCCAGGAGGTTGAGGCTGCAGTGAGCTGTGATTGCATCACTGCACTGGGCAAGAAAGTAAGAACCTGTCTCAAAATCAAAACAAAACAAAAGTAAAAGGGTTGAAAAATACCCAAATAATACCCAACAATAGCAGAATATATAACCTTTTCAAGTTAACACAAAACACTCACCAAGTGGACCATATTCTTTTTTTTTTTAGATGGAGTCTCAGTCTATTGCCAGGCTGGAGTGCAATGGCGCAATCTCAGCTCACTGCAACCTCCACCTCCTGGGTTCAAGCGATTCTCCTGCCTCAACCTCCTGAGTAGCTGGGATTGCATGTATGCACCTCCATGCCCAGCTAATTTTCGTATTTTTAGTAGAGACAGGGTTTCGCCATGATGGCCAGGATAGTCTCGATCTCCTGACCTCGTGATTTGCCCACCTCAGCCTCCCAAAGTGCTGGGATTACAGGTGTGAGCCGCCGCGCCCGGCCCATATTCTTTAATTATAATCACCAAGATGTGCCATAAAACAAACCTTAATACATTTAAGAGCATTCAAACCATCCAAATTATGTTCTCTAACCTTAATAAAATTAAATTAGATATCAATGATGAAACTCTGTGCCCCTCCATTCTTTCCCTTGCTGCCCACTCTCTCCCCCCATCGCCCCTGACGCTTTTCCCTCCTGGCCTCTCACTCTTCTGCTGGTCCCATCCCTCGCTTCTCACCACGTTCCCATTCTCTCTCTTGCTGGCCTGTTTCTCCCCGCACCTGCTCCCTAATTCCATCCTCCTGGTCCCTCACACCTGCTGCTCCTCCAGTTCCAGCCTCTCTTTTGCTATGTCGCCTTCCACTTGCCCTCTTGATTCTCCCCTCTGCCCCCACCCACCCGATTCCCATCCCCTCCATCCTCTCTCGTCTCCCCCTAGCCCTCCCCAAAAGGAAGAAGAACATAACAAAAACTTGTGTAAAAAGGCCAGGTGTAGCGACTCACGCCTGTAATCCCAGCACTTTGAGAGGCTGAGGCAGTGGATCACTTGGGGTCTGGAGTTTGTGACCAGCCTGGCCAGCACTGTGAAACCCCATCTCTACTAAAGACACAAAAATTAGCCGGGCATGGCAATGCACATATGTAATCCCAGCTACTTGGGAGGCTGATTTAGGCTGGAGAATCGCTTGAACCCAGAAGGCAGAGGTTGCAATGAGCCGAGATCGTGCCACTGTACTCCAGCCTGGGCGACAGAAAGAGACTCTGTCTCAAAAAAAAAAAAATAATAATATATATATATACACATATATATATATATATATTTCAAACATACATGTAAAAAATTTTCCAAATATTTGGGAATTAAACAGAGAATTCTTTTTTTTTTTTTTTTTTTTTTTTTAAAGATGGGGTTTCACCATGATAGCCAGGCTGGTCTTGAACTCCTGACCTCAGCTGATCCACCCACCTAGGCCTCCCAAAGTGCTAGGATTACAGGCGTGAGCCATCGCGCCCAGCCTAAACAGAGTATTCTTAATGACCTAGGTCAAAGAACTCATAAGAGAAACAAGAAAATACTTTAATTCAATAATAATAAATTAAATATTATACGTCAAAATTTGTGAGATACAGTTAAGACAGTGTTTAGAAGAAAAACTATAGTGTTAAATGCTTATATTATTTTTTTAAGTGTCAAATCAAAGATCTAAGCTTCCACTGTAATAAACTAGAAAAACGGGCGGACACGGTGGCTCACGCCTGTAATCCTAGCACTTTGGGAGGGGTCATGGGGAGGATTTGGGCTTTGACCCAGAGGAAGGTGGGAGCCATGGAGTGCTGTGGGCAGAGGAGGGACAGGCCCTAAGTCGGGTGCTCATAGGCCCCCTCTGGTGGCTGCTGCAGGGAGGACAGATCGTGGGGGAGAGGGTGGAGCATAGGACCAAGGCAGAGGCGACTGAGCAGGGCCAGATGGGCAACGATGGGGCTGGACCCAGGCAGAGGAGCGGGAAGCAGGAAGAAGTGAGCGTTTGGGGATGGAATAGTGAGGGCAGGGGTGACAGGACCTGCTGATAGATTGGAGTTGAGCAAGAAACAAAAGATCCAAGATAGCATCAAGTTTCGGCCCCAGCGCCCGAAGAATGGAACTGCCATCAGCTGAGATGCAGACGACGTGGGAGGAGCAGGACTGGGGGCCAAGGACAGACTTTCCTCCTGAGTAGCAGCCCCTTAGCTGTCAGAGATAAGGGCTGAGTTCATTTGAGGCTTTGACGGCGAACAGACAGGCAGAGAAAGCTCAGATCCTTGTCCCCATTGATCCCTGCACGGGAGCCCCTCCGACCAGAGCCGGGAGCTGTCCGCGACCCCCGGTGCTGAAGCTCCCATTCTAAGCAGGAATTTCGGCGCCCCCGCTGGAGTAAAGTGCCTGGCATGGAGTGAACGCTCAAAAAGTATCCCTGGATTTCACCCAGGGTGGCAAAGCTATTTCGGCGTCATTGTCCTACGCTGGTTTCTACGTCCCGCACTCCCCAATCTGCATTTTATAGATATGCAGACAGAGACCGTGAGATGTTGCTGCAACTTTAAAAATCACGTAAGGCATCACTTTTTTTTTTTTTGAGATGTAGTCTGGCTCTGTGGCCCAGGCTACAGTGCAGTGTGCAATCTCGGCTCACTGCAAGCCGCGCCTCTCAGAGTCAAGCGATTCTCCTGCCTCAGCCTGCTGAGTAGCTGGGATTGCAGGCATGTGCCGCCACGCCCAGCTACTTTTTACATTTTTAGTAGAGACGGGGTTTCACCATGTTGGCCAGGCTGGTCTCGAACTCCTGACCTCAGATCATCCTCCCGCCTCGGCTTCTCAAATTGCTAGGATTACAGGCCTGTGTCATTGAGGCCGGCTAGTTAACGCATCACTCTGGACGTCACAATCAACTAGGCTCCAAAGAGGAACTCGAGTTCAGGCTGTGGATTGGCTGATGCCTCATGAATATGTAGATTACCTTCACTTCCTCCTCGCTATGGTAGGCTCGGAAAAGTGAGGGGGAGGAGAGGAGGCAGGGTTGGGGGAGGGGCTGGAAACTGTTCCTGCGAGGGTGGGGGCAAGTAGTGGGGCGGGGCGAGTCGCTGTGGGCGTGGTCAGAAAGTGTACATCTCGTCGCCTGCCTTCTCCCCAGAACCTTCCTACAACAGCACACAGTAGGTGCTTCATAAATGCTCACTGACCCTGGAATCCAGTACTGATATAATGGGATAGTATCATTGGTATCATTCATCTTGATCTGCCCAATTCTGGATGTTGGCATAATATCCTGAGCCCTGTCGCAGTAGCTCAGGCCTGTACTCCCAGCACTTTGGGAGGGCGGATCACTTGAGGTCAGGAGTTCGAGGCCAGCCTGGCCAACATGGCGAAACCCTGTCTCTACTAAAAATATAAAAAATTAGCTCTGCATGATAGCAGGCGCCTGTAATCCCAAATACTAGGGAGGCTGAGGCAGGAGAATCGCTTGAATTCGCGAGGCGGAGGTTGCAGTGAGCCAAGATCGTGCCATTGCACTCCAGCCTGGGTGACAGAGCAAGACTCTGTCTCAAAAAAAAATTATATATATATATACACACACACGTGTATATATACATATATATGTATATAAACACACATTATATATTATATATAATATATATATTTTATACACACACGCATTATATATATTTATATATTTATAATATATATATAATGCGTGTGTGTATAAAATATTATACATATTATCATGAGCCCCGTCTTTTTTTCTATTTTTTTTTTTTAAGATGGGGTTTCACCATGATGGCCAGGCTGGTCTTGAACTCCGGACCTCAGGTAATTCACCCACCTCAGCCTCCCAAAGTACTAGGATTACAGGCGTGAGCCACCGCGCCCGGCCGAGCCCCGTCTTACAGATGAAGAAACTGAGGCTTGGAGAGAGAATGCAAGGCTGAAGGGCACGCACATCTTAGGTCAATCAGAAAATGTTGAAGACCCAAAGGTGAGTGACTCCAGCCCCCCTTCGTCCTGGGATCCACGCCTATTTGGCCCTCAGTTTCACCCCCACACACCCGGCTTCAGTCCTCTGTGCGGTTTTGAGGTCACGGTGGAAGGGCTCTCTGTTTTCTGACTCGAACCTGAGTAATTTCTACGTCTACACCCACCTTTGGTAACGGCATGCCCTGTGCCTAGCAGGTCACGGGTGTCTCCATCCCAGCCCAGCATCTCTGACCTCCAGGGTGGGAACAGAGTGTTCCAGGCTGGGGAAACCGCACGTGCAAAGGCCTGGCCAGCGAACCCCATTCAATTACTGGAGAGAAGGGGAGAGGAGGCGCGGGGCTGATCCCGCAGGTCAGGAACTTTGCAAGGGGCAGCTTTTGCGTCCCAGGAGAGAAGCCAGGGAGTCCCCTCACCATCTCCCCCGGCCCCCAGCGCAGGCAGCCCGTGGCACACACTCTTGGTGCTCAATAAATGCTTGCACATTTCAAGCCAAGGCCCCGAGCCTGAACGAAGGCATGGTCTTTGCTGCCCCCTGCTGGTAGCTGGAGCGAAAGCACCGGGAAAGTGAATTTTTTATTTGAAACAAGAGTTTCGTTCTGTCGCCCAGGCTGGAGTGCAGTGGTGGGAAGTCGGCTCACTGCAACGTCTGCCTCCCAGGTTCAAGCTAGTCTCCTGCCTCAGCCTCTCGAGTAGTTGGGATTACAGGCGCGCGCCACCACACCGGGCTAATTTTTGTATTTTTAGTAGAGACGGGGTTTCGCCGTGTTGTCCAGGCTGGTCTCGAACTCCTGACCTCAAGTGATCCGCCCGCCTCGGCCTCCCCAAGTGCTGAGATTACAGGCGTGAGCCACCGTGCCCAGCCAAAAAAATGTATTTTTAAGGGTTGATTTATTTTAAAACTGCAGTGCTTTCTACGGACCAGGAAGGGCTTTATAAATATTAACCCTTTGCAGGCTGGATTAGCCTCATTTTCCAGAGAGATAAACTGATCCCCAGAGGATTCGGCTGCTGGTTCAAAGTCCCACAGCTATGAAATGTTATAACCCGGTCTCAAAATCTGGAATAGTATGATTCTAGACTGAAGCATTATGCTTTTAGTGCATTTATTAATAGCAAGCAGGCATCACGTGCTAGGCAGCAGGGAATACAAACACAAAACCCCGCCAGGTGTAAGGGCTCATGCCTGTAATCCCAGCACTTTGGGAGGCCAAGGCAAGAGGACTGCTTGAGCCCAGGAGTTCAAGATGAACCTGGACAACATAGTGAGACCCCGTCTCTACAAAAAAAATATTAAAAAATTAGCCAGGTGTGGTGGCATGCATCTATACTGTCAGATACTTCGCAAGCTAAAGCAGGAGGATTGCTTGAGCCCAGGAGTTGGAGGCTGCAGTGAGCTGATTGTGCCACTGCACTCCAGCCTGGGTGACAGAGGGAGACCCTGTCTCAAACATAAAGACAGGCTGGGCGCGGTGGCTCAAGCCTGTAATAGCACTGTGGGAGGCTAAGGCAGGCAGATCAGCTGAGGTCAGGAGTTCGAGACCACCCTGGCCAACATGGAGAAAACCCATCTTTGCTAAAAACTAGCCAGGTGCGGTGGCATGCATCTGTAGTCCCAGCTACTTGGGAGGCTTGGGCAGGAGAACTGCTTGAACCTAAAAGGTGGAGGTTGCAGTGAGCTAATATCGCACCTCTGCACTCCAGTCTGGGGAACAGAAAGAGACACTGTTTCAAAATAAATAAATAGGCCAGGCGCGGTGGCTCATGACTGTAATCCCTTTGGGAGGCTGCGGCAGGGTGGATCACGAGGTCAGGAGTTTAAGACCAGCCTGGCCAACATGGTGAAACCCCGTCTCTCCTAAAAATACAAAAATTAGCTGGGCGTGGTGTTGTGTGCCTGTAGTCTCAGCTACTCAGGAGGCTGAGGCAGGAGAATTGCTTGAACCTGGGAGGCGGAGGTTGCTGTGAGCTGAGATCATGCCATTGTACTCTAGCCTGGATGACAGAGACTCTGCCTCAAAAAAATAATTAGTCAATTAATTAAATTAAAAAAAAACATAAAAACAAAACCATTTACACTTACTGTGAACTCATTTCATCCCGTCATGAAACCTGAAAGCTTGTGTCGAGTAGACAGACATCGAACCAGCCGGCTCATACATGAGCAGGGGGTTATAACTGTGATCCCTGCAGTGAATGAGAAGGGAGGGGAACCGAGGCAGGGGTTAACAGGGCACAGGTTCAAATCCTGGCTCCACCATGTCCCAACTGTGTGGCCTTGGGTTCACCTCTCCACAAATCTGCCCCTCCGTTTTCTCATCTGCAAAGTGAGAATCACAATTGAGACCCACGTTGCTGGTTGGTTGTGTTGACAAAAAGAGTTGATCCCAAGCTGCACACAGTAGGCGCTCAATACACATAAGGCTTTACTGTGCGGCTGTAGCATGCTTTGGGGGAAAGGAAGCTACCAGGGTTGTAAAGAGTAAATTTATGCAGTGGGCACAGTGGCTCACACCTGTAATCCCAGCACTTTGGGAGGCCCATGTGGGAGACTCGCTTGAGCCCAGGAGTTCAAGACCAGCCTGGGCAACATAGTGAGATCCTGTCACTACCAAAAAAAAAAAAAAAAAAAAAAGAATAAGCTGAGTGTGGTGACATATGCATTTGTAATCCCAGCTACTCTGAGGATCTCTTGAGCCCAGAATTTCAAGGCTGCACTGAGCTAGGATGGCACCACTGCACTCCATCCTGGGCGACAGAGCGATACCCTGTCTCAAAACAAACAAACAAAAAGTCTATATGATCTCTCTTTCTCTCTTTTGGATCACACTCTGGGAAAAACCAGCCACCATGTTGTGAGGATGCTCAAGCAGTACCATGGAGATTCACACACGGTGAAGAGCTGAGGCCTCCCACCAACAGCCATGTGAGGGCGCCAGCTTGGGAGCGGCTCCTCCAGCCCCAGTCGAACCTTCAGATGCTGCTGAGAGTTGATTATGAAAAAAAGGGGAAAAAAAAAAACCAACCTTCAGATGCGGCAGCCCCGGTGACAGTTTGACTGCAAGCTCATGAGAGACTGTGAGCCAGCACCACCCAGCTAAATCAGTCCTGGACTCCTGATCCACAGAAGTGGTGTAGGTCAGATAATAACGTATGTTTTAAGCTGACAGACTGGGGGGTGGGTAAATTATTATGCAGCAACAGCTAATGGATGCACCCTGTATGTCACTTAGCCTGTGCCTCAGATGAGCGCTTACATCACAGCTAGTGCTCCTCTGTCCTAAGCACACCCTTGATCATCCTTCTTTTTTTTAAACGGAGTCTTGCTCTGTTGCCAGGCTGGAGCGCGGTAGTGTGATCTTGGCTCACTGTAACCTCCGCCTCCTGGGTTCCAGTGCTTCTCCGGCCTCGGCCTCCCAAGTAGTGGGCCTACAGGTGTGCGCCACCACACCCGGCTAATTTTTGTATTTTTAGTAGAGACAGGGTTTCACCATATTGGTCAGGCTGGTCTCGAACTCCTGGCCTCAGGTGATCCACCTGCCTCAACCTCCAAAAGTGCTGGGATTACAGGCCTGAGACACTGCCCCTGGCCATTTTTATTTTTATTTTTTGAGACAGAGTCTTGCTTTGTCACCCAGGCTGGAGTGCAGTGGCATGATCTCAGCTCACTGCAGCCACTCCCAGGTTCAAGCGATTCTCCTGCCTCAGCTTCCCGAGTAGCTGGGATTACAGGAGTCCATACTACGCCGGGCTAAGTTTTGTATGTTTAATAGAGATGGAGTTTCACCATGTTGGCCACGCTAGTCTCAGACTCCTGACCTTGGGTGAGCTACCCACCTCGGCTTTCCAAAGTGCTAGGATTCCAGGCATGAGCCACTGTGCCCTGCCAGAATTGGTGTATTTTAAGGGCGCACATTCTAAATGTTTAACAACACTGGGTTAAATTTTAAAAGTGTTGGGCATGGTGGCTCACACCTGTAATCCCAGCATTTTGGGAGGCTGAGGCGGGCGGATCATGAGGTCAGATCAAGACCATCGTGGCTAACACGCTGAAACCTCAGCTCTACTAAAAATACAAAAAATCAGCCAGGCGTAGTGGCGGGCACCTGTAATCCCAGCTACTTGGGAGGCTGGGGCAGGAGAATCGCTTGAACCTGGGAGGCGGAGGTTGCAATGAGCCGAGATCACGCCACTGCACCCCAGCCTGAAAGACAGAGCAAGACTGTCTAAAAAGAAAAAGAAAAAAACATAAAGCTTAAATTGGCCTATTTCAAACAATAACTTGAATTCTCATCTAATACATTTGATTTGGGCCACGACACAGCAGCTAAGAGAATGCCAGAAAGCCAGGGTTCAAGTACTGCTGTGCAGCCTCAGGGAGGTCCCTTAACCTCTCTGGGCTTTTACTAACCTGTAAAGTGGGGCTATTATTAGCAGAACTTACCTTAGGGAGCTGGGGCAGATTAATTGAGTTGAGTCATATGAATTGCTTAAACCAGGCCGGGCACAGTGGCTTACACGGGTAATCCCAGCATTCCGGGAGACGAAGGCCGACCGATCACCTGAGGTCAGGAGTCTGAGACCAGCCTGGTCAACATGGTGAAACTCCGTCTCTACCAAAAATACAAAAATTAGCCGGATGTGGTGGCAGGTGCCTGTAATCCCAGCTACTCAGGAGGTTGAGGCAGGAGAATCGCTTGAACCTGGGAGGTGGAGGTTGCAGTGAGCCGAGATTGTGCCACTGCACTTCAGCCTGGGCGACAGAGCAAGACTCTGTCTCAAAAATAAAAAATAAATAAACAAAAAAAAAATGCTTATGCTTAAATCAGTGTTATATGATTGAACATTTTTTTTTTTTTTTAGAGACAGGGTCTTCTTGCTCTGTTGCCCAGGCTGGAGTCCAGTGGCGCGATCATGACTCACTGCAGCCTTGACCTCCTGGGCTCAAGTGGTCCTGCTGTGTCAGCCTCCTGAAAAGCTGGGACCACAGGCATGCACCACCACACCTGGCTAATCATTTGATTTTTATTTATTTATTTTTTTTGTAGAGACAAGGGCTCTCTTTGTTGCCCAGGCTGGTCTTGAACTCCTGGGTTCAGGTAATCCTCCTGCCTCAGCCTCCCAAGGTGCTGGGATTACAGGCGTGAGCCTCTGCATCCAGCCTGGTTGAACAGGGCAACATGGCAAGACCCCATCCCTACAAAAAATCTTTAAAAATTCGCAGAGCACGGTAGTGCATGCCCGTAGTCCCAACCACTCTGGAGACTGAGGCAGGAAGATCACTTAAGCCCCAGGAGTTCGAGGTTGTGTAGCAACTATGGGTGAGGATGTGCACCAAACGGAACCCTCACGTGTGGTGTGTGGGAATGTAAAATGGTAAAAACGCCGCTGTGAGAAACAATTCAGTGACCGGGCGTGGTGGCTCACACCTGTAATCCCGGCACTTTCAGAGGCTGAGGCGGGAGTTCGAGACCAGCCTGGCCAACATGGCGAAACCCTGTCTCTATTTAAAGTACAAAAATTAGCCGGGTGTGGTGGTGGGTGCCTGTAATCCCAGCTACTTGAGAGGCTGAGGCAGGAGAATCGCTTCAACCCAGGAGGCGGAGGTTGCAGTGAGCCAAGATGGCACTCCAGCCTGGGTGACAGAGTGAGACCCTGTTTCAAACAAACAAAAAATAAATAAATAAAACGATAAATTCTATGTTACGTGAATTTTACCTGCATTTTTTCAAAACTGTACAATTTATTCTACACTCTCTCTCTCCCGCACTGGACTGTCCCCGTGAGAACACAGACCGAGTGACTTTAGTTGAACACCTGTTGGCTGTGGGCGGTGGCTCACATCTGTAATTCCAGCGCTTTGGGAAGCAGAGGCCAGAAGATCACTTGAACCCAGGAGTTCGAAACCAGCCTGGGCAACATAGCGAGACTCCATCTCTACAAAAAAACCATAAAAGTTAGCTGGCCATGGTGGTGCATGCCTTTAGTCCCAGCTACTCGGGAGGCTAAGACAGAAGTGCTGGAGCCCAGGAGGCTGAGGCTGCAGTGAGCCAAGATCATGCCATTGCACTCCAGCCTGGGCAACAGAGTGAGGCCTTGCCTTAAAAAAGTGTGATATGATCCAAATGAATGCCTGTGGCTTCAGCAGACAGCTCCCAGATCCCAGACGGTTAGACCTGGTATCTCTCTCTTTTTTTTTTTTTTTTTTTTTTTTTTTTTCAGAAAGAGTCTCACACTGTTGCCTAGGCTGTAGTGCAGTGGCATGATCTCAGCTCACTGCAACCTCTGACTCCTGGGTTCAAGTGATTCTGATACCTCAGCCTCCTGAGTAGCTGCGATTACAGGCATGTGCCACCATGCCCAGCTAATACACACACACACACACACACACACACACACACACACACACATATATTTTAGTAGAGGAGAGATTTCACCATGTTGGCCAGGCTGGTCTCGAACTCCCAACTTCAGGTGATCCACCCGCCTCGGCCTCCCAAAGTGCTGGAATTACAGACGTGAGCCACTGTGCCCGGCCCTGGTATCTGTATCTGTATTTGGCATCTCTGGGTATCCCCTTCTGCAACCCCTCACACTAAACCTGAGTTTCTCTGCAGCCTAGACGTTGGACGGGGCCAGATACACTTGGTCTGTGTGGATGAGAGAGAGAGGAAAGAAACAGGAGAGTCAGCCCTTTAGCAAGTAAAACTTTTATTAAATAAATTTTTAGTTTTTTTTGTTTTGTTTTGTTTTGTTTTTCAGACCAAAGAGAGGCGTTTTGGACATTAAGACGCTTTGCTGCTTCTCACCCGAAACACGCAACAGGAACAGCCACCTCTCCAGCCACAGGAAAATCTTCTTTGACACAGAACTCAAACCAAGTCAACCCAAAGTCCCAAGTTCTTTGCTTTCTTTTCTGTGTGTGTGTGTGTTGGTTTGTTCCAAAAGTCAGTTTGCAAGTTGAAACTTCATGAAATTACTCGTAGCAGAAATAAAGTAGGTCGTACAAATCACGGTCTTCGAGGTGGAGTATAAAAATGGTATTTACAGCCAGTAAACATGGACCAGAAGGACGCACACAAGTGCACACCAGCACGCACTCCCAAGCGGGCCCTGGGGGCTCGGCGGGCGCCGGGGACGCGGGTGAGGCCCCCTCCAGGCCGATTGGCACACGCTTGCAGACAGAGACACACGGAACACAGGCACGCTAGAGGAGTCTCGGAACAATTATCAAACTCTGGAATATCGAAACGCGTTGGTTCAGAAGACTTTTTTTTTCTTTTTCCTTTTTTTTTCTTTTTTTTTTTTTTTTTTTTTCTCTGCTGTGTGGTTCCCCCCACCCCACCGCCCCCCCCTCCGGGTCAGTCAACACATTTTGGTAGAAAGAAAAAATGCTTGGTTTTTTTTTTTTTTTTTTTCTTTTTAAATGTTTTTTTTTTCCTTTGAGCTTATGAAGTTATCCGGCGCCTCACTGGGTAAGAGGCCTCGCTGGATGTCCAAGTGAACTTGATTCTGTGCTTTGACGTGGGTGTCGCGGGTCGGGCAGCTGTACAGAGGCACCCCACAAAGTCCCCCCCACCCCACTCCCAACGAGGAAACGAAAATTCATTGCGGTTTGATTGTTTTTTTTCCCCCATTTTTTTTTCTTCTCTTTTCTTCTTTGTACCTGCTCAGAAAGACCGGAAAAAAAAGAAAAAAAAAAAAAATCTCTGTAGAGGTATGAAGGTCATTATCAAGTTCGTCATCTCCGGTGAAAGGGGCGCTTGGCCAGTCCAGGGAGGGGTCTTCCGCTATGCTTGGCAATCCTGGTTACAAGACCTTAAATTCGAGGCTGGTGATTCGAAGGCAGGGACGATGGCTGCCTGGCCTTGGGAGGGGGTGGTGAGGGGCAGGGGGAGCCTCCCCCCAACCCTGTCTGCCCCCCCTCCGACGGAAAGCTAAGGGCTACTGGTCACATGAATAAGGCTATGACTCAGGGAGGGGAGCAGAGGAGGGCTGAGGCCGGCCAGAGCATCTCTGTTGTACCTTTATCCAGCAGGGAAGGCAGGGCTCTGGGAGGAAGGGGCGAGGTGGGGCCTGGAGGCTGTAGCTGGGACCAGGGAGTTCAAAGGCCCTGGAGAATCAGTGGTGGAGGGGGAGGAGTTGCCAAAAGTCCTGGAGGTATATTGTGTTGGTGGGGTTCCTGGTGGGATGTGCCAGCCGGGAGGTGGGGGGGGGCACCTGGTACGTGTTGCCCGGGGTCCCACCAACCTCAGCCCTTCCTGTGTCCCCACTGAGTGACCGGCCCAGGGTCACTCTACTCGGATAGAAGGAAGTCGGAGAAGTTTGGTCCTATGATCCGTACTCAAAAATATATATACCGTCTATAGATCTATATATATATGCACATATATATATAGGAAAGGTGGTGATTTAATTTGGGGAAGTCACCGAGTTAGATGGGGAAGAAGCGAGGGCGCTTCCCAAAGCAGGGGGTGTGTGAACGCTGCTGTCCCCGACTCAGGAGCCTCTCCCCACCCCCACCCCGCCCCAGGACAGACCACAAAGCCCCCTCCCCACTCCGGGTGGCCTCCAGTGGAGGGGGACGGGGGCGAGGGGAAGAAAGGGCTGGTGTCCAAAGAACGGTTGTTATTTATGGAAAAGTCCTGGATCGGTTGGAAGCGGAAAACCCTCCTGGGATGGGAAGGCCCCTCACCTGGGGGAGAAGGGACGGGCGTTAGGGGCCACACAGGTGGACACCGCCTCCCCACCCAGCTCCACCCGCCTTGCCCTGGCCAGGCTGGGATCTAGGAACCCAAGGGCTCCCATCTTTTCCAAAAGAACAGATCCCACAAAGGCCAGAGTTCAGAGGCCAACAAACCCAGCGTTCAAAGAACCTAACGTCACCATCACCAAGCCCGTATTCCTCCTCCTCTGGCAGCTGGGGACAGATATTTCCGTTTGTTTTCTGTCTCTCCTTCCCCACGTCCTGCCATCTAAGGTCCGTGAAGGCAGTTTCTCCCCTGCACCCGGCCCCCGGCCCCGTTTCTGTTCATTCACAGCTGCGTCCCTGAGCTCTGGGACAGTACCTAGCACATAATAGATGCTCAGTTAAAAAAAAAAAAAGGGGGCAGACTGGGAGTGACAAGTGAAGGGATTGCAGACTGCGGCTTTGGATTTCGCTTCTGGTTGGCAGTTCCCGAAGGCGCGTTTTGTGCCGTTAAACACTCCCAAATCTGTGTGTGTGCCGACCCGGGAGAATGTGAAAAGGCCAGAGAGCCTCTAACTGAGCATCTACTGTGCCAGCTCCAGGCAAGGCTCTTTGATGATGGTGATAGTGACTTAAAACAACAAAAAATCACAACGAATTATCCACTGCTCTTTAGGTGGTGGGTTCTGGGCTCGGCTGTGAAAAGAAACCCCTCCGTTCCCTAGGTGGACCGTTTCTGCTGCCTCTGGGGAGATGACTTTCTTGAGCCCATTTTACAGATGAGGCTCATCAAGGTTTGAGATCCAGGGTTGAGTTCTCACAGTGGCCCCACAAGGTTTACCGTTCATCCCGTCCCCCACAAAAAAACTGTTGAGAAGGCGGTTTGCCCTGATGGCAAAACACACTCTGGGTTTGGTTGCATTTTGTTAGTTTTCTTAGGTGATGGTGGGTGGCGCATGAATTCCACTTTTCCATCAACTCATTGGGTAAGAATGACACCCAGTGAGGGGCCGCTTATCACAGGGGAACTGGTGGAAATGGAGCAGGGAGACTGGAAAGTGTCAAGGCTGACTGGACCAGGCCCTGGGCACTGGCCCCACCCTCCTCTCTCCAGCCCTGGTTCCGAGTTGGGGTCCAGCCTTCGGGTCTGGGGTGGGCACTTAACATTTTTGTCTGGTTTGGGGTTTTTCAGCAGGGAAAACAGATTCATAGGACAGACAGAAGCCCTCCCCACCGCACCCCCAACCCCAGGGCAAATCTGGCCTTTCAGGTGAACTTCTATTCATCCCTCAAAGCCTTTTCTGGGAAGGATTCCCTAACCGCCCTCGATGGGCCCAGGCTCACCTCAGTCCCTACCCCACTCCCACCCTCCACTCCAGCCCCGACCGCAGCGGGATTGGGGGTGTATACGTCCAGCTCCGTGCCCGCCAACCCAACCCGGAGGTTTCCTGCGGGCTCTGGTAGTATCACCCCACCTGGGGAAGGTTTGGAGCATGAAGTGGGCCGCGGGAGGGGGTTTTGGACAAGAGGGGGTTGGGAGAGTAGGGGCCGGGGCGGGGGTGGGGCCGCCTGGCGGCTCACCTGGGCCATGCCCACAGCCTCGGGGCGGCTGTGGGCGCGGTCAGTAGGGGTGTCCCGGGTCTTTGGGCCGCTTCAGCTGAACTTTGAGCCTCTTCATGCCGATCTGGAAGCCGTTCATGGCCTGGATGGCTGTCTGGGCGCTGGCCGGGTTATCAAAGCTCACGAAGCCTGCAGAAACGGGGTGGTCCTCCATGGTTGGCACTGTGGGCGTCCTCGGCTTGTTCCTACGCTGTGGCCCTGGCTTCCTGGCTCACGGGGTCCCAGGCAGGTGTGTATTTGCACACCTGCACAGCCCAGGGGGTGTGTGGTGGAGTACACACAGCGGCAGCCCTGGCTTTGTTCTGATACCTCTGGACTTGTATGCCTCTGAGGACGGGGCACTCACTCCTTATCTTGGGGTCTGCTCTGCTGAGACTTCCCAGCTGGCACGGAGGCAAGGTGGGGCGTCTGAGGGTCCTGGAAGGGCCACCTTCTCCACACCTTCCCTCTGGAGGATGCCTGCCTCCTTCCACGCCCTCTGTCTAGCCAGGATCAGTGTCTCCAGCTGACTCTGTGTGCCTGCATCCTTGTTTCTCTCTTTTTTGTTGGGGGAGGGAGAACAGGATCGCACTCTGCCACCCAGGCTGGAGTGCAGTGGCGCTATCTCAGCTCACAGCAGCCTCAACCTCCTGGGCTCAAGAGATCCTCCTGCCTCAGCCTCCTGAGTAGCTGGGACCACAGGCCCATACCACCATGCCTAGTTAATGGTCTCCGTTTCTCTGTCTGTCTTTGAGTCTTCTCTCTCTCTCTCTCTCTCCCCTTCTGTCTCAGCTCTGTCTCTTTTTCTTCATCTCTGTCAGTGTCTCTGCTCCAGTCTCTCTCTCTAGAGGCCATCAGAAATACTCCACCCCATGACTGAGTGTGGTGGCTTCCGCCTGTAATCCCGGCACTCTGGGAGGCCAAGGAGGGTGAATCACGTGAGGTCAGGAGTTTGAGACCAGCCTGACCAACACGGTGAAACCCCCGTCTCTACTAAAAATACAAAAATTAGATGGGCGTGGTGGTGGGCACCTGTAATCCCAGCTCCTCGAGAGGCTGAGGCAGGGGAATTGCTTGAGCCTGGGAGATGGAGGTGGTGGTGAGCCGAGATCTCACTGATGGATCGAGACTCCATTTCAAAAAAAAAAAAGTCAAGGGCTTTCGTTTTTTGTTTTTTTGAGACGGAGTTTTGCTCTTGTTGCCCAGGCTGGAGTGCCGTGGTGCAATTTTGGCTCACTGTAACCTCCACCTTCTGGGTTCAAGGGATTCTCCCGCTGCATGCTCCTGAGTAGCTGGGATTACAGGTGCCCGCCACCACACCTGGCTAATTTTTTGTATTTTTAGTAGAGACGAGGTTTCACCCATGTTGGCCAGGCTGGTCTCAAACTCCTGACATCAAGTAACCCACCCTCCTCAGCCTTCCAAAGTGCTGGGATTACAGGCATGAGCCACCGCACCCAGCCCCGGGTCTCAGTTCTAACATCACCTCCTCCTGACTCTGGATAACATTCCCACTTCAACCTGACCAGTCTCTATTTTCTTAGCAGTTTTATTTTTCTTCATATCATTTAAAACTCCCTGACCTACATCCTACATAAAAATTCAGTTCTTTTTCACCCTGACCACATTTCAAGTGTGCAGTAGCCACGTGGGGCTGGTGCTGTGGTATCAGACAGCTCCAAGGAAGAGCATTTCCGTCACTGGATAACGCTCTACAGGGAGCCAAAAACACCATGAGCTCCCTGGAAGGAAGGGGTTTTTGTCAGCCTCATTCTGTGCTGGGCTGGGAAGGGCCTGATGTACAGTATGGGCTTCACACAGGTTCGTTCTGCTGTTTTTGTTTTTTACATGAGACAGAGTCTTGCTCTGTTGTCCAGGCTGGAGTGCAGTGGTGTGATCATGGCTCACTGCAACCTCGACCTCATGAGCTCAAGGGATGGTCACATCTCTATCTCCCGAGTAGCTGAGACTACAAGTGTGCCACACCACGCCTGGCTAATTTTTTTTTTTTTTTCAGAGATGGGGTCTTGCTATGTTGCCCAGGCTGGTCTTGAACTCCAGGGCTCAAGCAATCCTCCCACCTTAGCTTCCTGAGTAGCTGGGACTACAAGCACATGCAACTAAGCTCAGCCAATTAAAATCCTTTTTTTTTTTTTTTTTTTTTGAGATGGAGTCTTGCTCTGTCTCCCAGGCTGGAGTGCAGTGGTGTAATCTCGGCTCGCTGCAACCTCCGCCTCCAGGGTTCAAGCAATTCTCCTGCCTCAGCCTCCCGCGTAGCTGGGATTACATGTGCCTGCCACGGCACCCAGTTAATTTTTGTATTTTTAGTAGAGATGGGGTTGCTCCATGTTGGCAAAGCTGGTCTTGAACTCCTGTCCTCAGGTGACGCACTCACCTTGGCCTCCCAAAGTGCTGGGATTACAGGCGTGAGCCATTACGCCCAGCCAAAAACAATTTTTTTTTTTTTTTTTTTTTTGGTAAACACAGGGTCTCACTATGTTGCCCAGGCTGGTCTTGAACTCCTGGACTCATATGATCCTCCCACCTCAGCCTCCAAAAGTGCTGGGATCGCAGGCGTGATCCACGTACTGGTTCTGATTGTGAGCTATTTCAGCACAGCCCTGCCCCTGACCAAACCCTCTTAGTCCCTGTCCCCGCGCAGGTGCAGGTGAGGGAGGTGGATGGGGAGGGGCGTGGGGGCGGATGGGGAGGGGCGTCGGGGATGGATGGGGAGGGGCGTGGGGGTGGATGGGAGGGGCGTCGGGGCGGATGGGGAGGGGCGTTGGGGCGGATGGGGGGTGTCGGGGGCGGATGGGAGGAGCGTGGGGCGGATGGGGAGGGGCGTCGGGGCGGATGGGGAGGGGCGTCGGGGGCGGACGGGCGGGGCGTCGGGGGCGGACGGGCGGGGCGTCGGGGGCGGACGGGCGGGGCGTCGGGGGCGGATGGGGAGGGGCATCGGCGGCCACTCACCGAAACACTTGCTCTGGTTGGTAGCTCGATCCATAAACACCTTGGAGGAAATGATATTGCCGAAGGGCAGGAACATCTGCGTCAGCTCCGTGTCTCCAAACTCCTGGGGGAGGTGGTAGATAAACAGGTTACAGCCTTCGGGACCTGCAGGTGGGGGAGAGAAAGACATAAAGCCCCCAAGGAGAGGAGGCGGACCCCCCCCCGGGGGAGGGGCACAGGTCTGGAGCCCGCATTCGGCTTCTCCAGCTGTCGGGAGAGGGGTGACCCAGACACCCAGAAAGAAGGGGCCTGAGCACGGGCTGGGGACGGAGACAGGACACACCAACCCCTCGCCTACACCAGACGGTCCCACACTGGGCTACTCTGCACCATAGATGATCCTCAGACTCCAGGTAACTGACAAGACCCACAGCCCAGATCAACCTTCAGTCCCCGACCCCGATACCTGAAAACTCCCCAGGAAGCCCGCCCTCCAGAAAATCCCTCCGTAAACCTCAAACTCCGGATCATGTACAAAAGTCAGATGAGCTGGGAGTGCAGAATAAGGAAACTTGGTAATGTCTTTGCAATAATAATAACGTCTCTAAAATAAAACTCGTTTGTAAAAGTCTGGTTTTCAGCCATCATGCCTGGCCAAATAGTTTTTTTTTTGTTTTTTTTTTTGAGATGGAGTCTCGTTCTGTCTTCCAGGCCGAGTGCAGTGGCGCAATGTCGGCTGACCGCAAACTCCACCTCCCGGGTTCAAGCAGTTCTCCTGCCTCAGCCTCCCGAGTAGCTGGGATTTCAGGCGCCCACCACGACGCCCGGATAATTTTTGTATTTTCAGTAGAGATGGGGTTTCACCATGTTGGCCAGGCTGGTCTCGAACTCCTGACCTCAAGTGATCCGCCTACCTCAGCCTCCCAAAGTGCTGGGATTACAGGGATGAGCCACTGCATCGAGCCAAAAAAAATATTTTTTTTTAATTTCACTTTCTCAAGCCCCAGACAGGGATAAACTCTTCAGATCTTGGGTAATTTTCAAAACTCAAGATGATGCAGAAACAAAATCAGGTGAATTAAAAGAATTATCTGGTCCCCAGTCCCAGATATCCTACAACCACAGATAATTAAACAATAACATAATATACCAACCATAAATAATTCTTTTTAAGTTACAGACACTCAATTGTCCCCTCTCCAAATCCCCAATGCATAGCTAATATATAAACTATAAGTAACAACAGCATTTTAAAACCTTGCTCATCTGAAGCCCTAAACAGTCCCCCAAATCTGCTACTTCCAAACCTAAAAATGCCCTTCTTCCATTCCCACCTCACAAAAAGAGTAATCCCTGCCCTTGACAGCAATAGATATTTTTTTTTTTTAAGAGACAGCGTCTCTTTGTCACTCAGGCTGGATCGCAGTGGCACAGTCATAGCTCACTGCAGCCTCTAACTCCTAGGTTCAAGAGATCCTCCCACCTTGGCCTCCCAGGTAGCTGGAACCACAGGCACACACCAGCATGCCTGGCTAACTTTTTAATTTTTGTAGCGATGGGGTCTCACTTTGTAGCTTAAGCCGGTCTTGAACTCCTGGCCTCAAGCAGTCCTCCCACCTTACCCTCCCAAAGTGCTGGGATTACAGGTGTCAGCCACTGTACCCAGCCAATGCTTGCTTTTTGTCTGTTTGTTTTTTAGATGGAGTCTTGCTCTGCCGCACAGGCTAGAGTGTAGTGGCACGATCTCGGCTCACCGCAACCTCCACCTCCCGGGTACAAGTGATTCTCCTGCCTCAGCCTCCCAAGTAGCTGGGATTATAGGCACAAACCACCACGCCTGGCTAATTTTTGTATTTTTAGTAGAGACGTGTTTTCACCATGTTGTCCAGGCTGGTCCCGAACTCCTGACCTCAGGTGATCCACCTGCCTCAGCCTCCCAAAGTGCCGGGATCACAGGTATCAGTCACCGTACCCGGCCAATGCTTGTTTTTGAAATGCAAGTTTGCTCCAATGTGACTGAACAATTTTGAGCACAACCTGAATTTTGCATTTGTTCACACACTGTTTCATCCGCAACCAAAAACTGTCGGCAGACGCTGAAAACCGCATCCGGCTGCACTGACCTTCAGAAGAAAGCACACGCCGCGTGCTGTACACCCTCCGACAGCTCCGCCAGTGTGCTGTGAGCTGGACCTTCCCCATCCGGGGTCATGACTGTCTGTCTGATTTCAGACAACTCTCCTTCCGCTGTTGCCGTCACTCACATGCAACCCTTTAGAGGCCGCTTCCACGTGCACATTCTGGGTCTTTTCCAAGGCCAAGCACGGTATTTAATGTAGTATCATGCATTTCTTTTTTTCTTTTTCTTTCCTTTTTTTTAAGACGGAGTCCTCGGTCTCAGAGTTGCCAGGCTGGAGTGCAGTGGCGCGATCTTGGCTCACTGCAACCTCTGCCTCCTGGTTTCAAGCGATTCTCCTGACTCAGCCTCCAGAGTAGCTGGGACTACAGGCGCCTGCCACCACGCCCAGCTAATTTTTCTTTTTCTTTCTTTCTTTTTTTTTTTTTTTGTATTTTTAGTAACGATGGGGTTTCACCACGTTAGCCAGGATGGTCTTGCTCTCGTGACCTTGTGGTCCGCCCATCTTGGCCTCCCACAGTGCTGGGATTATAGGCGTGAGCCACCCTGTGCCAGGCTTTTTTTCCCCCCCTTGAGACAGAATCTTGCTCTGTTGCCCAGGCTTGAGTGCCGTGGTGTGATCTCAGCTCCCTGCAGCCTCCACCTCCCGAGTTCAAGAGACTCTCCTGCCTCAGCCTCCTGAGTAGCTGGGACTACAGGTGCCCGCCACCATGCCCACCATGGTGAAACCCCGCCTTTTATACAAAATACATATTTTGTATCTTACACATATTTTATGATTTTGTGTCTACAGATTTTTTTATTTTATACAGGAGAATATAAATTAAGGCCCATCAACAGGATGGAGTTTTTTGTTGTTTTTTGAGATGGAATCTTGCACTGTCACCAGGCTCAAGTGTAGTGGCGACATCTTGGCTCACTGCAACCTCCACCTCCTGGGTTCAAGTGATTCTCCTGCCTCAGCCTCCCGAGTAGCTGGGACTGCAGGTGCGCACCACCACACACGGCTAATTTTTGTACTTTTTAATAGAGACGGGGTTTCACCACGTTGGCCAGGATGGTCTCAATCTCTCAGCCTCCCCAAGTGTTGGGATTACAGGTGTGAGCCACCGTGCTGGGCCAGTATCATTCATTTCTAAACCACATAACATGTAGAAAACAGTGCCACTGTTTCTACTAGTTCCCCATCTCTCTTTTCTCTTAACATGTCACTGATAAAGGTTTTTTTGTTTTTGTTTTTTAATTTTTTGTTGCTGTTTTGAGACGGTCTCCCTCTGCCGCCCAGGCTGGAGTGCAGTGGCGTGATCTCGGCTCACTGCCTTGGGTTCAAGTGTTCCTCCTGCCTTGGCCTCCCAAAGTGCTGGATTACAGACGTGAGCCACCGCATCCAGCAAGTTTTCCCTTGTTTTCATTTTTTAAATTTTATTTATTTAATCTTTTTGAGATGGAGTCTCGCTCTGTTGCCCAGGCTGGAGTCATGTGGCTCAATCTCGGCTCACTGCAACCTCCACCTCCTGGTTCAAGTAATTCTCCTGCCTCAGCCTCCGGAGTAGCTGGGATTACAGGTGCGCACCACCATGCCCAGCTTATTTTTGTATTTTTAGTAGAGACAGGGTTTCACCATGTTGGCCAGGCTTGTCTTAAACTCTTGACCTCAGGTGATCCACCCAACTTGGCCTCCCAAAGTGCTGGGATTACAGGCTTGAACCACCGTACCTGAGTTTTTTTTTTTTTTTTTTTTTGAGACGGAGTCTGCTCTGTTGTCCAGGCTGGAATGCAGTGGAGTGATTTCGGCTCACTGCAACCTCCACCTCCCAGGTTCAAGGGATTCTCCTGCCTCAGCCTCCCAAGTAGCTGGGATTACAAGCACATGCCACCATGCCCAGCTAATTTTTCATATTTTTAGTAGAGACAGGTTTTCACTGTGTTAGCCAAGATGGTCTCAATCTCCTGACCTTGTGATCCCCCCGCCTCAGCCTCCCAAAGTGCTGGGAATACAGGCGTGAGCCACCACGCCTGGCTGGCTGGCTTATTTATTGATTGATTGACAGAGTTTTGCTCTGTCGTCCAGGCTGAAATGGTACAATCTTGATTCACTGCAAACTCCACCTCTCCGGTTCAAGCAATTCTTGTGCCTCAGTTTCCCCAGTACTTGGGATTACAGGCACCTGCCACCACGCCCAGCTAATTTTTTGTATTTTTAGTAGACACAGGGTTTTGCCAGGTTGGCCAGGCTGGTCTCAAACTCTTGAGCTCAGGCAATCCACCCATCTCAGCCTCCCAAAATACTAGGATTACAGGCGTAAGCCACCTCAATTGGCCCGCTGTTTTTAAAGTTCATTTAAGTGCAGTCTCTTGTATCTGGCTTCCTTCACTCAGTTTTCCGCTTGTGAAGTTACCCTGTGTCATTGTGTCTTTATCCTTTTTCACTGCTGTATAGTATTCCATTGTGCTGATCCATCCTAATTTATTTATCCATCTTCCTGCTGATCTACAACACTTAGGTTGTTACCAGCTTGGGATTTTTTTTTCTTTCTTTTTTTTTTTGAGATGGGGTCTCACTCTCTCACCCAGCCTGGAGCGCAGTAGGGAGATAGTAGCTCACTGCAGCCTTGACCTCCCCGGCTCAAGTGGTCCTCCTGCCCCAGCCTCCTGAGTAGTTGGGACTACAGGTGTGCACCACAGCTCCTGGTTAATTTTTTGTTTTTTTTTTAGACATGGGGTCTTGCTAAGCCAGGCTAGTCTTGGACTCCTGGGCTCAAGTAATTCTCCCACCTTGGCCTCCCAAAACGCTATGTAATTACAGGCGGGAGCTATCACACGTGGCAAGATCTGTGTGGATTTGAACCCTGTCAGACTCCAGAATCTAATCCCTCCCTCCCTCCCTCGACAGCTTTAGCTTTACTGGGGAGGCCTCAGTTTACCTGAGATACCTCATCGTGCCATGCCCCATCCTCAAAAAGGGTTTCCTCTCCAAAAAATCCAGAGAGTCACTCTTGGTTCTGGAGAAGGTTGGTAGGAAGTCACTGCTATTCCTATGGGGTCGGGGCGAGCATGGTTCTCTTTTCAGAAGAGGAAACAGAGGGAGATTCCGTTACCCGAGAACACCCACGGGGCCAGCGACTGCACCAGGACTCAACTCTGACCCGTCCAGCTCCCAGGCAGCACTCTCAGCCCTGCGGGTCCCAGACGCCCGGGCCAGACAAGGAGCCTGGAGGTGGACGGGGCGGGCAGAGGGCGGGGCTGGCGCCCAGGGGAGGTCGCGGCCGCCTCACCTTCTCGCTGCTGCTGCTGCAGGAGGGGCGGCGGCTGGGGGACGCTGTGCGCGATGGGCGTGATGGCCGCGGTGGGGTACATGGCTGCGGAGACCGGAGCAAGACACAGGGCGAGGAGGGGCGTGAGGCCACGTGGGCGCCCCTGGCGTTGGGGCGGGGCGGGGCGGGGCCACAAGAGAGGGCGGGCCAAAACGGGAATGGGTTTGGCCATGGCGCTGGGGTGTGGAGGGCGGGGCCATGTCAGAGGGCGGGCCCGAGAACACAAGGACAAAATGAAGTGGGGCTATTGCCTGAGGGGCGGGGCCATGGTGGAGGGCAGGGCCAAGACAAAGAGGCGGCGTGGGTTAGGGGTGGCGGTGGACCCCATGGCATGAGGAGAGGGGTACAGGGGGTGGGCCACAGCAGAGGGCGGGCCACAGCAGAGGGCGGGGCCAAGGTCATAGGTCAGCGCAGAGTGGGTGGGACTATTGCTTGAGGGGTGGGGCCACAGTGAAGGGCGCGGCCAAGATCAGGGTGAAGAGGAAGAGTGGGGCGGGGCCGTGACTTGATGGAGGGCTATGTGGGCAGGACCATGAGTTGAGGGGCGGGGCCGCAGCAGAGGGCGGGGTCACAGCCAGGCCTTAGGAAGTAGAGCCAGAGGTAGGGGCAGGGCTTTTCCAGAGAGGCGTGGTCAGAGTAAAGGCAGCATGTGAGGGGCGGGGCTAGAAGCTGAAGGAGGGAGGTAAGCGGCGGGGCCGAGAGCTGGGGTTGGGTCAGGGCTGGAGGCGTGGTCAAGGGGAACCGCCTCTCCCCAGCACAGAATGTGAGAGGGTGAGGCCAGGGGTAAGCGCTGACCTTAAGGGCGGCTATACCTGTTGGTGAGGTGGAACCAGGAACAGGGCCAGGGGTTGCATAGGGGACAAGAGGCTAAGGGTGTGCCCTGAGGGGCGGGACCAGAGGTAGGAGGCGTGGCTAGGCACAGAAGAACAAGGCCGGGGCGGGCCGCGGGGGCGGGGCCAGAGCCCAGCGTGGGCACGCGGGCTGCCTCCTACCTGTGTACTGCTGGACTCCGGAGAAGGCAGGATGCAGTGTCTCGGCCACAGTCGGGCTCTGAGCTGCAGAACAGACGGAGGAGCTAAGTGGGGCGGGGGCAGCAGAAGTCTTCCATCCACCCCCGATCCTTAGGAGCCAGAAAGAGAGCAACCAACGCACCCCCCAGCTTCGCCTCTGTGCTAAACCCTCTGTAGTACCAGGAAGCTGAGGCCAAGGAAGGTGAAGCCACTGGCACAGGCCCACTCAGATAGCAAACGACAGGAGCTGAACTGGCATGGGGTTTCTCGGACTCCAGAGACAGTTCACCATCGTCCCCATCTCTCTCTCCCTATCCCGACCCCTTTGCCTCCCAAGGGGACCCTTCACTCCTCTCTATTCTCTGGGTTCACCAGGACTTCAGCGTCCACCTCAAATCGCCACCTGCCCCCATCCCCTGCCCCGTCTCCCTCTCCACTTCAGTTTGCTCATCAGACGCCCTGGGGTTCCCCCATCCAGCTGTGGCCTTCTTGCTACCACTAAGGAAAGGGGGAGGGGGAGGGAAGAGGTTGTCCAGGCCACCAAAGCTGATGAGTCTGGGTAAAAATTCAACCAAAAAATTCTGCTCGAATAGAGACAGTGTGCTAGAAGGCAGGGGATGGTGGCGGTGGCGGTGACTCCAAAGGGGGTAGCATGGAGTTCACTTGGGGGCCGTGGAGCAGCTCTGTATCTTCGCCGTGGGGGACACACAAGTCTATATCTGTGACATAATGGCAATGAACCCCCCCCCCCACATACACAAAGTGCATGCAAAAAGTCGTGAAATCAGGCCGGGCACGGTGGTTCACACCTGTAATCCCAGCACTTAGGGAGGCTGAGGCAGGCAGATCACAAGGTCAGGAGTTCGAGACCAGCCTGATCAACATGGTGAAACCCCATCTCTACTAAAAATACAAAAAATAGCTGGGCGTGGTGGCATGCACTTGTAATCCCAGCTACTCAGGAGGCTGAGGCAGGAGAATCACTTGAACCAGGGAGGAAGAAGTTGCAGTGAGCTGAGATTGTGCCACTGCACTCCAGCCTGGGTGACAGTGAGACCCTGTCTCAAAAAAACAAAACAAAGCAAAACAAAAACTGATGGTGCCATTCCTGGAACCAGGTGGCATGTGAAACCTTCCGCACATGGATTAAATTGTTGATGCAACTTTATGAGGCTATTAATATTATCTGCTCCTTTTCCCAGATGAGCAACTGAGGCTCAGAGACTTAAGGAGCCCACCCAGGGTCAATGAACTGGAATTTAAGCTCAGAAACACCCAGATGCACCGTTTTGAAGTGTTGCCACCCTGCCATGGCCTCTTTCTGTGTCTACAGCTCTTATCTGCTCAGCCGAGACACCCTTTCGCCTGCCCTGCTGTTCCCTGGGCACTGTGATGCAGGGACTCCTACTTTTCCAGAAACACCATCTCCACTCCCTGACACTCTCCTAGGCCCCAGAGGACCACCCCGAGTTACCTGGGTAGGGCACAAGGCCATTGGCATAGACGGTTTCCAGGGCAGGGTGCCCACCTGGAAAGGGCACGACACCTGCAAAGCCATTGGTGATGGGAGCCACGAGGCCGGGCACGGCGGTGGTGCCCAGCAGCGGGGGTGAGTGCAGCCCTGTGGAGCAGAAGAGGGTCATGGGGAGGCTGGTTCTGGCCCCGGCCCTGCCCATTCATCCTTGGGCTCCTGGCAGAGGCTCACCAGAGGCAGGAGCGATGGGTGTGGCAGGCAGCCCATTGAGGCTGACGGCGCCGATCTGCTGGATGTGACAGGGTGAGAAGGCCACGCCGGGACTCAGGTAGCTGCCCGAGGTGGACAGCACTGTTGTCTGCTGTTGCATGAGCTGGAGGTGAAGAAGTGTCACAGTTGGCGTGACGCCTGGCCTGAGATTATGGCTCACGAGGGGAGGCTTGGTTCCCCTCAAGAGGGGAAGTCAGGATGGGTATTTTGGCTCAGGCTGGGATCAGAATTGGAGCTCAGCCTGGGATCAAGGCTCTGCCTGGGAGCAGGGATCAGTTAGGAATTGGAACTCAGCCTGGGAGCAGGGATCAGTTAGGAAGTGAGGCTCAGCCTGGGATCAAGGCTCAGACTAGGATCAGGGCTTAGTTAGGAAGTGAGGCTCGGCCTGGGATTAAGTTTCAGTATAGGATCAGGGCTCAGTTAGGAAGTAAGGCTCAGACTGAGATCAAGGCTCCATGTAGGATCAAAGTTTAGTTAGAAATTGAGGCTCGGCCGGGCGCGGTGGCTCACGCCTGTAATCCCAGCACTTTGGGAGGCCGAGGTGGGTGGATCATGAGGTCAAGAGATCGAGACCATCCTGGTCAACATGGTGAAACCCCGTCTCTACTAAAAATACAAAAAATTAGCTGGGCATGGTGGCGCGTGCCTGTAATCCCAGCTACTCAGGAGGCTGAGGCAGGAGAATTGCCTGAACCCAGGAGGTGGAGGTTGCGGTGAGCCGAGATCGCGCCATTGCACTCCAGCCTGGGTAACAAGAGCGAGACTCCGTCTCAAAAAAAAAAAAAAAGAAAAAAAAAAAAGAAATTGAGGCTCTGCCTGGGATAGGGGTTCAGTCAGGAGCTGGGCTCAACTTGGGATCAGGTCTCAGCCAAGGCGGAGCTTGGTCAGGTCAGGTATCAGTTTGGGGTCAGTCTGGATTTGGAGGTTCAGCCAGAGTTGGGCCTAATCTAGATGTGGGGCACAGCCAGGTTCTGGGGCTCAGTCCAAGATTTGGTGTTAATTTGAGATTAGGGCTCAGTCTTCTGGATTTAGGGGCTCGGTCTAAGCTTGGTCTCCATTTGGAGTTGGGGTTCAGCCACACCAGGACAGGACCCTGAGTCAGGGAGATGGAGGGAGAGACAGGAGATGGGCCAAGAGGCAGGAGCCCCCGACAGAGAGTAGAAAGAGACGGGAGAGATGGAGCCGGACCCCCGAAGCCATCACTGGGTCACTCACAGCCTGGGCGTAGGCACTGTAGGGGCTGAAGGGCAGTGTGAGGGAGGGCGTCAGGATTCCCAGCTGGCCCACCATCTGCTGCATGCGCCGGAGCGTCCGTTCCTTGTCCGTGTCGGCGAACTTGACCACCAGGCTGGAGGAGGCTCCCTGCAGGGGCAGCAGCGAGCAGGGAGGGAAACGGGCTGGGAGGTAGCCAGGACTCTGGGGTCCCTGGATCCACACCAGCTCAGGCCCCCTGGGTGAGGGGCATAATGCCAGTGGCTGTCAGCCATGTCCACAGGCCCCCGGTCCCAGGAGCAGGGGCCGCAGCAAGGACTGCGTGGAGCATCCTGGGCCCAGCAGCGTTTGCACAGGTGCAGCGCCCAGACCTGGGGGGCTGTGATGGGGCACAGGTGGGGGCCCTGACTGTCAGCCACACACTCAAAACAGATGGGAGAAAAGCCACAGATGGAGGCACCTATGACTTCTGCTCACCTGAGAACAGGTGAGAAACCCACTTCCGAAGGAAAACAGTAGGTTCAGGTGGACGACCCTGCTTTTGTCACCCCACACCTGAAACTCCCTTCTCCAGAAAGGAACAACTCGGGCACAGACGGATGACCCTCCAACTCTCACACCTGAGAGCAGGTGAGACTCCGGCCACAGGAGAGGAAGGACGTGGGACAAGTACATGATCCTGACTCTGTGCCCCGTGCCAGGAGCTAGCAGGGAGTTCAGCCCCGGTGTTTTGTGCCCTGTGCAAGCAGATGAACCTGTGATCCATCCACCCAGTGGACAGCGGAAGGCTGCCACCACTAGGGACAGGGGGCCCTGCTTTGCTGAAGCACAGACAGAAACCATGTGACTGCCATCCCACCCCATGGGACAGGTGCCACACAGCTGAAATCTGCCAACAGGCAGCCCTGGGCAGCTGAGACAGTGGTGAGCAAGGGGGTGTCTGACTGTGCAGTCAGGACATGGCAACAGGTCCTGATATCGGTGTCAAGAGAAGCCTGGTGGCCGGGCACGGTGGCTCACGCCTGTAATCCCAGCACTTTGGGAGGCCGAGGTAGGCAAATCACCTGAGGTCATGAGTTCGATACCAGCCTGGCTAACATGGCAAAACCCGGTCTCTACTAAAAATACAAAAATTAGCCAGGTGTGGTGACACGTCCCTGTAACCCCAGCTACTTAGGAGGCTGAGGCAGCAGAATCACTTGAACTTGGGAGGCGGAGGTTGCAGTGAGCCAAGATCTCACCACTGCACTCTAGCCTGGGCAACAGGTCAAGACTCCATCTCAAAAAAAAAAAAAAAAAGAAAAAAAGAGAGAGAGAGAGGCCTGGAGTCAGGGGCCCAGGAGGCCATTCCCACCCCACATACCCTGATTTGGGCTTAAGAAGAAAAATATCTTCCCCTTGGACCAGTTCCTCCCTGATGAACTGTCTCCCAGCAGAATGCACCCTGTAGCTTCCCTGTCTTGGCTGACCTGCCCCCTTTGATAGAGAACTCACTCCTCCAGACGCCTACCAGCCCTGTCCCTGATGTCTCTGAGCTTGAGAACACTTACCCTTGTGCTGAGCTAAGCCCCTCCCCTTTGGGTTTTCAGAGCTGAGAGGGGAGGGTCATTCCTCCCAGGCGCCATCTTCCTTGTAGCAGATTTGGAAATGTGTGTGTAGGGACGATGGCCCCCGGGGACTCCATCCTCAGGGGAAGGGCCATCCCCAGTGACTCCTTGGTCCCGCCAGCTGCTTACTGCTGCAGACCCTGGGACCTGTCCCCGGTCCCCATCCCTACCTCACCCAGTGAGTCCATGGCTCCCATCCAGGCTTCCCCTACCGTCTGTTTTCTGATAGACCTCCACCCCATCCACCTGGCCCCAGCCCAGGCCGCCTCCTCCCTCAGCTGGACCTTGCCCTAGGCTCCTCCCTGGCTTCCCAACCTCCAGTCTTGCACCCTGCCCATCCCCTACATCAGCCCCAAAGGATATCTGCAATCAACCTGGCCGGTCTCCTCCCTTGCTCTAAACCATCTGTGGCTCCCCACTGCCCTAGGAGAAAGTCCAGGCTCCTCCGGGCTGCCGTTGCCACCTCCCAGCCTTTCTTCTTGTCCTCAGCAAATCCAACCCAGGTGTCTCCCCTCTAGGACACCCTTACATGTACACATATACACACACACTCACAATCTATACTCACACACACCTGCATATACTCACAAACGTGTACACAATCACCCACAATACTGACACTCACACGGGCACACACACACACACACCTGCCCGCAAACGCACCTGCAGATGCACACACATGCACTTCCTCCCCCAGGGCCTGGGCACACTCACACACATGTAGAAACACACACGGGCACTCACATAAACACACACATGTGCCAGTATCTACACACTAGCACACAATGGCACACTTATCCATCTGTATTCACACACACCCCTCGTGCACACAGCACTCACATAACACTCTCCGACCAGTGATGACAGGCTCAAACATGCACTCACACACACATGCATGCATGCACTCTCTCAGGCACACTCACACACAAATGTGTACACTCACCCACACACGCACACTTGGAATACATCCATGCACACACACACACTTTGATGCATACTCACCTCCACATCTCCACACACCCACATGCATATACCCCACGCACGGGACCACAGTCAGGGACTGCACCTCTCTCTCCACTTGTGCTCCCTCTGAAGGACAGCCAGGGGCTACTGGATGACAGTGATGGTAAGGCCATGGCCTGTCTCATCCCTGTCCCCCTCACCCCTTTCCCACGCCCACCCCCACGGCCAAGGGCAGCTGCAACTCACCGGCATGGTCTGGCTCCCATGCAAGGCGTGGATGGCCGCCTGAGCCTCTGTGTGGGAGGAGAACTTCACGAAAGCACAGCCTGCTCCGAGAGAAGGAGATAGAGAAGTGATGGGGACACAGGACTGGTGGAGTAGGGGACACAGGAGAGGGGACAGAGAAACCTATATGGCCAGTGTCAGACATGCTCCCAGGGAGAGTTGATGACAGAAAGACAGCCAGTCATTTGCTCAGACAGATAGCTGGACAATCAGCCAGACCAAGGGTCAGAATGGAGGAGAATCGCACAGATAGACGGCCACAGAGTTAGACGAAGAGCTGGTCACTCATGCAGCCAGCCAGCCAGCCTGCCATTTGTTCATTTAGTCCGGCAGAAACTCAGCCAGCCATCCGGATAGCTGGTTAGATGGTCAGACACAGAGTTTGTGAAGCATACAGCCAGATGGACAGTGCAAAGCTGGGCACCGTCAGGGACGAGGTCCCGTCCATCAGAACAAATGACAGGATCAAAGTCCAGATAGTTAAAATCAGATATGTGGAGTTAAAGTGACAGACCGCGGGACACACAGTCCCATGGGCAGAGTCAGCAGAGACATGTGCGGGTCCAGACAGACGGACCTGTCTGACCCAGCCAGATAGATGGAAATGATCAACCGCCAGACCTGAGCAGACCCAGACAGAGCCATATAAGCAGACAGACCACCAGAGACCACCAGACACAGGCTAATGCAAACACAGTCCCACGGACAAAGTCATAGAACAGGCAGAGGCCACCAGACCCAGCTCCAGACTGATAGAGTACTATGGAGGGACCAGCCATATTGTGGGGGGAGGGGGTGGAATGTTCTGGAATTACATAGTGGTGATAGTTGCTCGGCTTTATGAATAGAAAAAAAAGCACTTCATTGTACATTTTCTTTTTTAGGTGAAGTCTCGCTCTGTTGCCCAGGCTGGAATGCAATGGTACCATCTCAACTCACTGCAATCTCCACCTCCCGGAGGCCTCAGCCTCCCGACTAGCTGGGATTACAGGTGTCTGCCACCACGCCCGGTTAATTTTTGTATTTTTGGTAGAGATGGGGTTTTGCCGTGTTGGCCAGGCTGGTCTTGAACTCCTGACCTCAAGTGATCCACCCGCCTTGGCCTCCCACAGTACTGGGATTACAGGCATGAGCCACTACGCCCCGCCTTACTGGGCATTTTAAAAGGGTGAATTTGGTGGGATGTGGATGACATCTCAGTTTTAAAAAGGAAGAACCAGGCAATGCTCTGAAACCATCGGACACATTCAGTCCTAGTAAGGTAGAAAAGACCAGAGTGGTCGGTTCCAGATGAGCTCTGTGGATAGAGACCACCAGACACCGTCATTTGAACTCTCAAGAAGGAAGATAGCCAGACAGGCAGAGACCACCACAGTCAGTCATATGGACAAATCATACAGACTCAGACAGAACCGGGCAGAAACAGTTCTACGAACAGTCAGGTGGACCCATCCGAGACCACAGGACACAGGTAACTGTGTCCCTGGAGAAGCCCCGCCCCTCTCCAGACCCTGCCTCATCCCAAGGCCACGCCCCTGCATTACCACTCACCTGCAGCCCCTGGAGAAGCCCTGCCCCTCCCCAACCACGCCCCATTCAAGGCCACGCCTCTGCATCCCCGCCCTCCCCACCGCAGCCCCGCCCCTCTTCAGGGCCCGTCCCCAGAGCCAGCATGCAGAGAGAGCATGCAGGTAGGATCGTGCGGGACCAGTCTCTACCCAACCCCACCCCTGTGAACCAGCTCCTCGCCACCAGCCCCAGCCTCCTATGGGCCTCGCCCCGCCCCACCTGGCCAGCCCCACTCACTGTGTGCTCAGCCCCGCCCTCTCCCATGGCCCCTCTCCCATGTCCCCTCTCCTTCCCACGGCCCCTCCCTCTGGAGCCAGTCCCTCCTAACCCTACGAATTCCACCCCTCCCTGTAGCCCCTCCTCTACCCAACACCCCACTTCTGCAGCCTCACCCACGGACTTCACCTCTGATGAAACCTCGGGCCTCTCCAGGGCCAGCTCCTCCCTACTCTGCAGCCCCAGCCCTCCCCAAGGGCCCACCTTTGGTAAAGCCCCTCCCCTCCTTGGAGTCTTGCCCCCAGGCCCCGCCCCCAGAGCCAGCTCCACTCCACCCTGCAGCCCCACCTCCTCCCAAGGATCCGCCCCCTGCAGCCTCACCCAGACCCCACCCCTGGAGAAGCCCCGCCCCTTCCCAGGGTCCCACCCCAGAGCCAGCTCCTCCCCATACTGCAGCTCTAGCCCCTCCCAAGGCCCGCCCCTGCAATTCCCCACCCCAGGCCCCGCTCCTGCAGCTTCACTATAGACTCCACCCCTGGAGAAGCCCCGCCCCTCCCCAGGGTCCCACCCTATAGCCGGCTCCTCCCCACGCTCCAGGCCCCACCCTCCTCAAAGGCCCCACCCCCAGTGCCAGCCCCGCCCCTCTCGCAGTCCCGCCCCGGCCCCGCCCGTCACCTTTGCTGCTGCCGTCAGGCCCCCGGAGCACGGTGCACTCGTCGATGACCCCGAAGGGCTGGAACAGCCGCAGCACGTCCTCCTCTGACTGCTGCTTGTTCAGCATCCCCACGAACAGCTTCCGGTCCCCTGTGGGCGGCGACACCCACCTCAGCCGAGTCCCCGGCCTCCGGGAGGGCCTCCGGGATTTCTCTCCCTCCTTCCCTCCAGCAGAGTGGAGGCGGCAGGGCAGGAAGATGCGGCGCCCGGGTCCTGCCGGTTCCAGTTCTGCGCCTGCGAGGGAGGACCCAGCCGCGCCCTTTCCTTGCCCCGGATCTCTCCACCCTCCCACGGGCCCTGCAGGTTCCCATCTCCGGGCTTTTGCCCAGGCGGCGCGCCCGCCTGGAATGCACTCCCTGCAGTTTTTTGGGGTCTCTGCTCCACTGCTCCCCCTCCAGGCGGAGAAGACCTCTCCCTCTGGTGCACTCAGCCCGCACCGAACACTACGGCTAGGAGCTGTCTCGCCGGGCCTGGGTCCCCGTCTGTCTGTCTTTCTGTCTGCCCTCCGTACCTGCCAGGCGGAGATGGGCACTGACGGTCCCTGGACCCTCTTGGTGCCCAGCAGAGGCCCCTGCCCAACCTTGTCGGGATCAAGAGGGGACAGGCAGTCACCATCTGTGGAAGGGAGTGAGGGTTCACGTGCTCACAGGACCAGGGGCCCTGGCAGCCTGGACCCTCTGCCGGTTGGGGCTGGGCTGGAACCTGGTCTGAGGCAGGGGCTGGGCCAGCCTCTCCTGTGTGAGCTCTGCCCCTTTGGGTAATCGCATGCTCCCTGGTAATGGGGAACGTGGTGGCTTCATCTCCGAGGGACGGCGAGCTGGGTTACTATGGAAACCACTCTCGGCAGCTGTCACTCATGGGGGTGGGAAGGAGAGAGAGAAACCAGCAGAGAGATGGAGAATCAGGCAGAGAGAGACAGATCAGAGACAGCACGTGCGAGAGAGACTGCGAGAGACAGAGAGAGAATAAGAGGGACGAAGAGACAGAGAGAGAAGAAGGAGAAAGAGACACACAGAGGGCGATGGAGAGAGAGAGAAATAGAGTGGAGGCATACGGACCGCACCTCGCTACGCCCTGTCCCACGCTGGCAGCCAGGGTGGAAAGTGTGAAAGGGGCTCCCAGCCCAGAGGGCCTTTACCGGGCTCCTACATATACCTAGAGGTCCTAACACTCCTGCCCCACACCCCTCAACCAAGTCTGGCTGCCCCTCTTCAGTCTCCACTTGAGGTGGAGAAGAAATACACACATTTCCAAGAATGACTAGCGTTGGGTCCCAAGGAACAGCCGAGTATGCCCCCGCCAGGGGGACGTCCTGACACCAAGCTCCAGCCCCATACAGACCCCAGTGGGCAGCCTCCCACAGTCAAGCACACACGTGCAAACACGCCCATGCGCAGGCCGGGCACACGCACATGCACGCGGGCAGGAAGGCATCCCACCGCACACCGTACGTGCGTGCTCATGTGCACCATCTGCAGAAACAAAAATGCACACGTGCACAGACTCACACACATCTGCACGCAGGCAAGCCGGGTGTGCACTCATATACACACACATTCAAGCATGCACATACCAGCACACAAACATTTGCACACAGAGACCCCAGAGAGCAATCCACAGCCCTTCAGGCCCCCATCGCCTGTGTTTAAAGCCCCCCGACTATTGCACCCTGAAGGGAGTAGGGTATTTCAAATTCTAGGGGGGAGGCAGCTGGACCTGGCTAGACCCCTCCATCCTCCCTTGGGGTCTATGGACATAGCCCCTGCTGCTCTCTGGAACCCCTGCCTCTCCCCCCACCAAGAGGTGTGTGAGCAGGCATACGACTACTGCATGCTTTGAGGCAGGGAGGCCAGTTCCAGATCCACAGGCCTCCGCCACTGTCCCTTTGGGGGAGAGAGGAAGGAAGAGATTTTCCTTCTCCCATTCCTCCGCCAACCCCCAGCCTGGCAGCCACAGAGAGATGACAACTACCTCCGCGGCTTTCGCTGTCCGCAGGCTTCACCTGGATTGGCCGCGCCATCTGCAGAGAGAGGGGGAAGGGAAAAGTCAGGCTCAACGGTGGGAGTGTGGTGGGCGGGGGCTTTGCCCGAGCTCTGCCGTGCAGCCCGGCTCACCTCCCACCGCCAGCCCTCAGCACCCCACTAATACCCCAGTCAAAGCAAATGACACACGGCCCTGCCTACAACGGGACTTGTGTGGCGAACTCTTAGTTAGCCCTCAAAACCCAACAACAATATCCCTTGCTTCGGGAAACCTCCTTGCTTCCCCAAATGCGATGGGCCCAATTCCTCCAGTCTCTTTACACGACGTGACTTTGCAGTTCCTACCATCAAGAACTACAGTCTATTTTCCCACTCCTGGCACTTGAACTTGGCCAAGTGACTTGCTGTGACCCACAGAATGTGGTGGAAGTTAAGTTGTGAGAGTTCTGAGCCTAGGCCTTGAGGGACCTTGTAGCTTCCACGCTTGGAAGCCTGAGACTGCCCGGTGGAGAAGCCCAAGGGGAGGCCCCTCCCCCTCCTCTCCTGCTAAGCCCAGTGGAGTCTCAGCTGACTGAAGCTGCTGAGTGACCCCAAGAGAGGCCAACAGAAGAACTGCCCAGCTGAGACCACACTGAGCTTTGCAGAATCAAGAACAAATACAATTACTGGAGCCGTTTGTTACTCAGCATGCTGACTGATACACCGAGGCAGCTACATTTAGCCACATCTCCCAGGAGCTTTGAGAGGGGTCATACAGGAGCTTTGGGTGGGGTCAGACCTGAGTGGACCCGCCTGCCATCTGGATTCATTGTTCTAGACACTTTTGTCCCCCCGCCCCAGGCACTGAAAATCATGTTTAATGAAAAAACAAATTCTCCCTTGCACCAACCCTCACAACATACCCAGTTCTAGGTATGAGCTAATTCGGATATTTGAGAGCAGGTTCCAGGGAAGTGAGAGCTGGGGAGGCATTTGTATCTCCACTGGTCCTGGGACAGAACCCTTCTCCCAACCTGATGTCTGTGGCAAACTCCTATTCAACCTTCAAAACCCAACTTAAAAGTCCCCATGCAGGGACTCTTCCCACTCCTCTGGGCTCCTTCCTCCCTCTGTCTCAGGGCCAGAAGTGTCTATGTCTTGTTCTGTCTCTCTCCAGACAGGGGACCACAGTATCTCCCCACATGGGGAGGGACACATGGAGGAAATGGAGAAACCTGCTGAACAGAAGGGACCAGAAGGAAGTGGCCAACTTCCACCAACACAGAGGGGCGTCTGGAGTGGGAAAGACTGCTGGTCTCAGAGCTTTTTCCAAGTCAGACAAACTTGAAATAGATCCCCACGCCCCCCGAGCCCTGTGGGTTCCGAAGTGTTCTTTCTACTCTTCTGACTTTTGAGTTTCAGCAGAGAACACACTTGAAAAACACCCGGTTTTCTTTTTCTTTTTCTTTTTTTTTGAGGCAGAGTCTCGCTCTGTCGCCAGGCTGGAGTGCAGCGGTGCGATCTCGACTCACTGCAGCCTCCGCCTCCCGGGTTCAAGCGATTCTCCTGCCTCAGCTTCCCAAGTAGCTGGGACTACAGGTGCATGCCGCCACGCCTGGTTAATTTTTTTTGTACTTTTAGTAGAGACGGGGTTTCACCATGTTAGCCAGGATGGTCTGGATCGCCTGACCTCATGATCCGTCCGCCTCGGCCTCCCAGCACCTGGTCTGGATCGCCTGACCTCATGATCCGCCCGCTTCGGCCTCCCGAAGTGCTGGGATGACAGGCATGAGCCACTGCACCTGGCCAAATGCCAGGTTTTCTAATCACAGCACAGCTGCCCAACAAGCTTCAGAGACAGGTGCAATTTTCACCCCATTCTACAGATGTTGACATGGAGGTTTCTGTTATTTGTCTAAGAGAGAAGTTATCTGTGTAAGGTCATGGTGAGTGAAGACTTTCTGGACTCCAGATTCAGTGATCTGTCCACCCACTCCCATAAACAAGGCCTCTTCCCCATCTCTGAACCCCCAAAGTCCCCTCCCCACGGAGCTCTGTCCCTTGTGATCTGATCCCTTCTCTAAGCCCCATCTCAGCTCCATGTCCTCTCTCCCACCCTGAGCAACCCCTCAGTTTGCACTCCCTTCCTCAGAGACCCCTCTGCATGTCCACCCACCCCCCAAGCTTCCCTCTTCTCTTGAGCCCCTCCCACTTCAGAGGCTCTTCCTCATCTCTGGGTCCCCTCCCCTCTCCAAGACCCTCTCCCATTCTGACACCCTCCTTCCTGAGTGTATGTCCTCGGCACATATGGTTTCTTCAAACTGAACTCAGCTTTGGGGGCCCCAGAACCAGAGAGGCCCCTGCCTCCCTGACCCTGTGTTCCCAATCCTCCCAGCCCAACCTTCCTGCCCCCCAGCCACACCCTCAGAGGGACCCTGACCATCTAGGAGAGGAAAACCTCCGTGCCCCTCCCCCACCCAGTCAGCCGGACCTCCTTCCCACCCCATGCCCCCCATGCATACACACCGGGGCCCTTTCCACCTGGGTACCACACCCTGCTAGGCTGGAGGCAGGAGGGGAGACGGTTTCAACCAGATGGGACCAGCTTCTGGGCTGGGAGGGGGGTGCCAGGGGAGGTGGAGAGAGATGGGGGTACCTGCAGGAGCTCCAGCCTCCTGCTCCCCCCCACCCCTCCCACCCCACCTCCGTTGGCCCTCACCTCCTCCCCCCCAGCACCTTGGGCAGATGAGGATGGGGTTGCCATGGCAACGCTGATTCACCACACGGAAGCTGGCAATTGTTGTTGCCATGGAAACCGCCTCTTAGGGGCGAGCCCAGCTCCTGCCTTGCACAAAAGAGATATTTAAATATAATCTTCTGGAGATGGACGAGGGAGGCGGGGAGGGGCGGCTGCGGGGATAGAATCTGCCCCCATCACTGAACCCTCCATCCCCACCTTGTTCTGGAGTTGGGGGGCTGGGGTACCTGCTCCCCATCTCCCCCACCCGTCACATAGCCTGGGCCCTTCCGCCTCCTACTGGGAGGTCCCTTCCCCCCTCCTGGGTCAGCTCCGTGGCCGGGGAGAGGGGGTCCTGGTCTGGTCCAGAGAAGCCAGCTGGGTAGCCCCCTCCTCTCCAGGCCTCCACACCAAAGCCGAACTCCAAGTCCCAGCTGTCCCCACCCCGCGGCCCGGCGCCCGCCTTACCCACCGGCCTGGAGACGCGCGCCAGGCTGGCATCCACGTGCCGCCGCCCGCCCGCCCGGCCGTCCCGGGCGCACAGGCGCGCACCCGCCGCACTGCACGCTCGGGCCCCGCGCCGCGCGCCCTGCGCCCTGCGCCCTGCGCCCGACGCCCAGGCGGGCCCTGCCCGCGCTGCCCGCCCGAGCCAGGAGGAGGCGTGCCAGGAGGGGATCTGGGTCTCCCCACACCCCACCCCTCCTGTCGCCCCTGCCCGTCCATCTGGCTCTGCCCACCTCCTCCCGGCTCCCTCTCTCCATCTGTCCCGCCGAGGTCTCTGCCGAGTGCACTCCCTCCCTCCTCCACCTTCTCTGGCTCCCCATTGCCGCATCCCTTCCCTGACCCTTCTCTTCCACTCCATTTCTTCAGCAGCATTCCTGCTGTGCCCCACGCTGAGTAATTTTGGAACTCCAGGAAGGACCCTCCACTAGCCTGGCAGAGGGGGAGACAGTCAGACACAAGCTCTCCCATGGGGTCAGGGTTGGAGCTGGGAGAGCTGAGGGCAGAGGACAGTGAAGAGCCAAAGGCTGTCCTGGGCCTGAACTGAAGATGGAAAATTTACATTGGGTTTTGGAGTAGGAGTAGGAGTTTGGAGGGATTGGACACAGTTTCTCATGCTGGAGCAATACCTACATCTGCTGACCCATTTAGTCTCAGGATAACTTAATGAGATGAAAACATGCATTCCCATTTTACAGATGGGCAAATGAAGGCCAGAAAGAAGGGAGAGGTTGGGAGGCCAAGGTGGGAGGATCACTTGAACCCAAGGAGTTTGAGGCTGCAGTGAGCTATGATCACTCCACTACACTCCAGCCTGCAAGACAGAGCCAGAACCTATCTCTACAGAAGGGAGAGGGGCAGGAGGGAGGTGCTGTGAGGACCCAGCCATCCCTCCAACTAAGGGGTCCCGTGGGCTGAGGAGCGTCTTGGCACTGTGGGCATGGGTGGGCTTGCACGGGGTGGCTGAGAAACAGTCTCTTATGTTTGACCTGTGTATGCTGGAGATGGGGAAACTGAGGCCCCTTGGGGGTGGGCAACGGGAACGACCGCAGAGGAGTCTCTGGCAGTGAGGCTAGGGCAGCCGTAGTCTCCAGCTGTGCCCTTAGAAGAGTACAGAGTCAGAGGAGGGGTCAGGCTCAGCGGCTCATCCCTGTAATCCCAGCAGTTTGGGAGGCCAAGGCGGGCGGATCACCTGAGGTCAGGAGTTTGAGACCAGCCTGGCCAACATGGTGAAACCCCGTCTCTACTAAAAATACAAAAATTAGCCGGGTGTGGTGGTGGATGCTTGTAATCCCAGCTATTCAGGAGGCTGAGACAGGAGAATCATTTGAACCCGGGAGGCAGAAGGTGCAGTGAGCCAAGATCACACCATTGCACTCCAGCTTGGGCGACAAGAGTGAAACTCCGTCTACAAAAAAAAAAAGAGAGATTCAGGGATGGCCCCAGATGGGTTATCTGCAGGTGGTGTGGAGGGAAGGAAGGAAGATGGACCCCTCGTCTGGGCTGCCCCAGACACCATTCACCTTCCTCACCTCCTACCTAGGCCCCAGCCCAGCCTCTCTGAAACACCCAGGCCAAGCACTGCCCTGCTCTAAATGCTGCTGTGGCTCCCTATTGCCCTCTGGGTAAAGGCTCAGCCCCTCATCCTGGCATTCGAAGGCCCTTTGTTGCTCAGCCCCAGTCATTCCTCTCCACCCCTCCTGCCATGGCCCCCTGAACATGGCCAGTGACGGAATCACCCCCGCTGCCTCCCATCCTTGCCCTTCAAATGCCACCTCCCCCGTGAAGCCTTCCGTGCTCTCTCTCCATCTGCTTCCACTGCCTTGCCCAGGCATTGCCTCGATTGCGACCCCTCCCCCCTAAACACACACACTGCCCTTCCCTCAGGGGAGCTCCGGTGGGAACAGGGGCAGAAGGGCAGCGGAATCTGTGACCCTCCTTTCCCCACCAAGAGCCTAGCCCAGGGTCCACAAATGACAGCGGAAATGAAACACAGGTTTTTAGACTCCTCAGAAAGCAAAACCCAGGCCCCATCCCCGTGGGCCCAGAGCATGCCGGGCACAGTGCCTGGCACGGGAAGTCACCCAAGAGCTGATGCCAGGCAGTGTCTTACGATTCGGTGTCTGCACAAGCCCAGAAAGATGACACGACGCCCCGAGTCTCGCAGCTTGACGCACCGAGGATGCTTCATTCATTTATTCCGTGCCTGTGTGCCAAGCTCGGGTGTTGCATTCAGCACCCGGAAGGCCTCACCTTATCTCAAAACACTTCTAGGGGCTGGGTGTAATCCCAGCACTTTGGGAGGCTGAGGTGGGCGGATCGCCTGAGGTCAGGAGTTCGAGACCAGCCTGGCCAACATAGTGAAACCCCATCTCTACTAAAATACAAAACTTAGCTGGATGTGGTGGCAGGCGCCTGTAATCCCAGCTACTCGGGAGGCTGAGGCAGAAGAATCGCTTGAACCCGGGAGGTGGAGATTGCAGTGAGCTGAGATCGCGCCACTGCACTCCAGCGTGGGTGACAGAGCGAGACTGTCTCAAAAACACAAAACAAAACAAAACAAAACAAAAAAACACTTCTATGGTCCCATTTTACAGATGATGAAACTGAGGTCCGGAGATGGAACTGTCAGACGCCGGGTGTTTTAAGGCCCCCTTGCCCATTATCAGGTTTGGTTTGACTCTGGGCCAAGTCCTGCGGCGTGGAGGTAAGCATGGGAGGTGGGGGTCCTGCCAGGGGGTCACCTCTGTGACCCCCGTGTGCACGGAGAGGGGTTTCAGGAGGGCAACATTGCTCAAGGCAGTTGCCATGTCTGAGCAGTGAAGGACTCCCAGACACACAAATTAATCTCTTTCCAGGGAAATGAGATGAGCAGCAGCGTGGCCGAGGGCGCTGGGATGTCCCTCAGCCCCCAAGACTCTCATGAAGAAAGAGACAGCAAAGTCCCAGATGTCCCGGCCCCTCCCTCGCTGGCCAAGAGATGGAAGCTGGATCCTCTGCCCCTCCCCCGACGCACTGTCCCAGTTCGGGGGTGCTCTCCATCTCCAGGAACCCAGGCTCTGGCTCTGGGGATGGGAAGTGTTGTCCGGGGCTGTGACGGCCCAGCCGGCAGCTTCCCCTGGAATCTGAGCCTCGATTCCAGGGTCCCACGGTCCATTCCAGAATCTATTCTGGGATTGCGTTATTCAATTTCGGATCCTATTCCAGAATGCTGAGATTTGATTAAACTACGTCCCCCACGGACGCTGCTGTCACACTCGTGCGGGAACCGGAAGGTGGGGGGGCCTCTCTCGCTTCAGAAAGCAGCGGTATGGGGGTATCGGGTGGGGGGAGGGCTCCCCTGTGCCAGGAGGAGGGCAGAGAAGCAGAAAGTGGGCAAATGACCTGGGTCACTCACTCCCCTCCTGGCTTATAAAGAGACAGAAGGGTCCACTCCTACTGTCGCCCCAACACACACACACACACACACACACACACACAGGTGTTTTGGGTGGGGGAATCAGGGCACAGGAGAGATGGTGGCTGCCTTGGTGTCTCGTGTGACCCAGCTTCTCCCCGACTCCCGGGCGGTGCTCGTGCGGGAGTGTGCAGGCACGTGAGCCGCCTGGGTGGGCTCTTCCAGCACGGGGCCAACCTCGTGCTCCAGTTCCCTGCGGAGAAACCAGCCATCAGCAGGCACCCAGATGAGCCAGCGTGCTCAGACGTGGCTGGCAGACCAGCGGGAGGGGGTCTTCCGCCCCAGCAGCCCCCACCTGCCCCTCACCAGCCTCCCATTCTCATTCCAAAAGGCTGGCTCCATTTCTGCAGGCGTTCCCGGGAAAAGGTGGCACAGCCCTCAGGTCTCGCCTTTGCTGATCGGGTGGGTGTAAGCCACAGAGGCTGATGCTCTGGGATCTGAACTCCTGGGGATACACTCGAGAGAAGCGTGATGTGTGTCCACCAAAAAACACCCTGGAGGATCTCTGTTGTCACAGCAGATACTGGAAACAATTCAAGTGTCCCCCAACAGGGGAACGGATCGGTAAATGTATTTGTGCCCTGGAATACTAGACAGCAATGAAAAAGCACTGATACACACGACAGCACGTGTAACTCTTTTTTCTTCTTGTTTTTTTTTTTTTTTTTTGGTGCTGGGTCTTGCTCTGTCACCCAGGCTGCGATGCAGTGGTGCGACCATCGTGAGGGAGGAGGTGGGACTCAGATACGGGACCAAATTGAGGACTAACTAAAACAGGGATGGAGTTGAAGCAGCCGACAACACCCAGGAGTCACCACCCTTTCCATGGCAATGACCCAATGACCGGACATGGTGGCTCACACGCCTGTAATCCCAGCACTTTGGGAGGCCCAGGCGGGCAGATCACAAGGTCAGGAGATCAAGACCATCCTGGCTAACACAGTGAAACCCCGTCTCTACTAAAAATACAAAAATTAGCCAGGTGTGATGGCACACACCTGTAGTCTCAGCTACTCGGGAGGCTGAGGCAGGAGAATCACCTGAACCCGGGAGGTGGAGGTTGTAGTGAGCTGAGATAATGCCACTGCACTCCAGCCTGGGTGACAGAGCAAGACTTCATCTCAAAAAAAAAAAAAGAAAAAAAGAAATTTTTGCATAATTTGTACCTTAGTTTGTATGTAATCAAACAATCGGGGACCGAGGCAGGTGGATCACCTGAAGTCAGGAGTTTAAGACCAGCCTGACCAACATAGTGAAACCCCATCTCTACTAAAAATACAAAAATTAGCTGGGCATGATGGTGGGCGCCTGTAGTCCCAGCTATTTGGGAGGCTGAGGCAGGAGAATCAATTGAACCCAGGAAGCAGAGGTTGCAGTGAGCCGAGATTGTGCCACTGGGCACAATCTGGGCAACGGAGCAAGACTCCATCACAAAAAAAAAAAGTAAGTAGGTAAAAGAATGAAGAATGGCTTCTCCAGAGGCAGAGCAGCCGCCTGGGCTGCTTGTTGGCTATTTTTACGGTGATTTCTTGATCATATGCTAAACAAGGGGTGGATTATTCATGAGTTTTCCGGGAAAGGAGTGGGCAGTTCCTGGAGCTGAGGGCTCCTTCACTTTTAGGATAACTTCCCGACGTTGCCATGGCGTTTGTAAACTGTCATGGTGCCGGTGGGAGTGTCTCAAGACACTGTCTCAAAAAAAAATAAAAAAAAAAAACAAGCTGGGCACGGTGGCTCACACCTCTAATCCCAGCACTTTGCGAGGTTGAGGCAGGCAGATCATGAGGTCAAGAGATTAAGACCATCCTGGCCAACATGGTGAATCCCCGTCTCTACTAAAAATACAAAAAATTAGCTGGGCGTGGTTACATGCACCTGTAGTCCCAGCTACTTGGGAGGCTGAGGCTGGAGGATTGCTGGAACCCGGCAGGCGGAGGTTGCAGCGAGCTAAGATTGTGCCATTGCACTGCAGCCTGGGTAACAGAGCAAGACTCCATCTCAAAAAAAAAAAAAAAAAAAGGCCAGGCACAGTGGCTCACACCTGTAATCCCAGCACTTTGGGAGACTGAGGCAGGTGGATCACCTGAGGTCAGGAGTTCGAGACCAGTCTGACAAACATGGTGAAACTGTCTTTACTAAAAAAATACCAAAGTTAGCTGGGCGTGTTGGCAGGTGCCTGTAATCCCAGCTACTCGGGAGGTTGAAGCAGGGAGAATTGCTTGAACCTGGGAGGTGGAGGTTACAATGAGCTGGGATTGCATCACTACACTCCAGCCTGGGCAACAGAATGAGACCCCCTCTCAAAAAAAGAAAAACCAAGTGGATACAAATACACCTGCAGAACTGCTTCTGAGCTACTGCTCCTGGCTCTGCCTACAGGGTGGGCCTGCTCTGCAGAGAAGAGGACCTCTGATGCTGCTTCCACTGTCACTGCAATAAAAGTTACTACCACCACCAGCTGGCCCTTCAATTCTGTCCTGGGTGAAGCCAAGAACCCTCCCAGGCTAAGCCCTCGTCTGCCCTGCATCAATAGCGCACGGCAGCCTCCACCTTCGGGGCTCAAATGCTCCACCCACCTCCGCCTCCTGAGTAGCTAGGACTCCAGGCACAAGCCACCACACCTGACTAGTTTTCTTATTTTTTGTAGAGACGGGGGTCTTGCTATGTTTCCCAGGCTGGTCTCAAACTCCTGGGCTCAAGCGATCCTCTGGTCTTGGCCTCCCAAAGTGCTGGGATTACAGGTGTGAGCCACCATACCCAGCCTTCCATGGAGGAATCTCATCATCATTATATTAAGTGAAACAGGCCAGGCACAGTGGCTCACACCCGTAATCCTAGCACTTTGGGAGGCCGAGGTGGGCGGATCACCAGGTCAGGAGTTCGAGACCAGCCTGGCCAACGTGGTGAAACCCCGTCTCTACTAAACATACAAAAATTAGCCTAGTGTGGTGGCGCACACCTGTAGTGTCAGCTACTCCGGAGACTGAGGCAAAAGAATCTAGTGAACCCGGGAGACAGAGGTTGCAGTTAGCGGAGATCGCACCATTGCACTCCAGCCTGGCAACAGAGCGAGACTAGGTATTAAAGAAAAAGAAAATACAAAACATTAGCTGGGCATGGTGGCAGTCACCTGTAATCCCAGCTACTCGGGAGGCTGAGGCATGAGACTGGCTTGAACCTGGGAGGCAGAGGTTGCAGTGAGCTGAGATCGCGCCACTGCACTCCAGCCTGGGTGACAGAACAAAACTCTGTCTCAAAAAAAAAAAAAAAAGAAAAAGAAAAAGAAATTGAGACAAGAAGGCACACATCAGAAGATGACACAGGTCAAGAGGAAAACAGGGAAAAAAAAAAAACCCACCTAGTGTTTTAGGGACATATTTATAAAAGGCTAAACCATGGAGAATTTTTTTTTCAGATGGGGTCTCACTATGTTGCCCAGGCTGGTCTCAAGCTCCTGGGCTCAAGTGATCCTCCTGCGTCAGCCTCCTGAGTAGCTGGGATTGCAAGTGCACACCATTGTGCCGGGTAAAACCGAGAAGAGCAAAGCATGTTCCTGACAATCAGGATGGTGGCTCCTCCAGCAGGAAGAAAGGGTTTGGGCTTAGGAACACGGGACGGGGTGCATTCCAGGGGAGCGGCTGGGCAGTGGCAACGAAGGTGCTTGTTTGTAATTATTTATGTTTCTTGCGCTTTTCTGTCGATGTGTAGTAATTTTATTTGTATTTATTTATTTATTTTTCTTTTCTGAGACTCTCACTCTGTTGCCCAGACTGGAGTGCAATGGCAGGATGTCAGCTCACTGAGACCTCCGCCTCCCAGGTTCAAGCAATTCTCCTGCCTCAGCCTCCCAAGTAGCTGGGATCACAGATGCCCGCCAGCACGCCCGGCTTATTTTTGTGTTTTCAGTAGAAACTAGGTTTCACTATGTTGGCCAGGCTGGTTTGGAACTCCTGACCTCAAGTGATCCACCTGCCTCCGCCTCCCAGATTTCTGGGATTACAGGCGTGAGCCACTGCGCCCAGCCATGTGTATACTTTTAAATAGTTTAAGAAATATTAGTTAGTTTGTTTCTTTTTAGAAACAGTGTCTTCCTCAGTCACCCAGGCTGGAGTGCAGTGGCACAATCTCAGCTCATTGCAACCTCGGTCTCCCGGGTTCAAGCGATTCTCAAGCCTCAGCCTTCTGAATAGCTGGGATTACAGGCATGCACCACCACGCTTAGCCAATTTTTTTTGTATTTTTAGTAGAGACTGGGTTTCACCATGTTGGTCAGGCTAGTCTCGAACTCCAGAGCTTATGTGATCTGCCATCTCTGCCTCCCAAAGTGCTGAGATTACAGGTGTGAGCCACTGTGCCCAGCCTGGTCTCCCTTCTTCCAGATGGGGCTGGCAGCAGCCCCGGCCTCCCAGGCTGACATGGCAGTGAGGCGAGGTCACCCAGCAGTGCTGGGGGATGATGACAAGGTGTACCCCTGGCCCCTTATAGAAGGCTGGGGAAACTGAGGCACAGACAGAGAAGGACACTGCTTAAGATCCCACCCGACACCCGTGAGCTTCCACTGAAGGGAGACCTCGAACCCCGCAATCTGGACGTGTTATGACACCAGGTGTCCGTGCCCATTTTCTCCCTTGTGAGGAGGTCGCTGTGCCTCCCATTTTTGTGTTACCACACGGCCTGGCATGAAGTAACACGGAACATGGGATATATTATGGATACAAATAACTGGATTTATCACTGGATTCATCAATGTGGTGGCTTAGGTGTCAATTTAAATTTTTTTTTAATTTTCTTAATTTTTTTGAGACAGTCTCGCTCTGTCACCCAGGCTGGAGTGCAATGGTGCAATCTCAGCTCACTGCAACCTCTGCCTCATGGGTTCAAGTGATTCTCCTGCCTCAGCCTCCCGAGTAGCTGAGATTAAGGCATACGCCACCACACCCAGCTAATTTTTTGTATTTTTAGTAGAGACAGGGTTTCACCATGTTGGCCAGGCTGGTCTCGCACTCCTGACCTCAAGTGATCCACTCCCCCACCGCCCCACCAGCCTCCTAAAGTGCTGGGATTACAGGCATGAGGCACCGGGCCCGGCCCTTAAGTGTAAATTCGAATCTTGCCTTTGTCTTGCTTTAGATTCTAGACTCTAGATCTGTGCTATCCAATATGATACAGACCCTAGGTCTAGAACATTCTAGAACATTCTAGACCTGTGCTGTCCATGATACAATAGTTGACCTCTCTGGTCTAGAACAGTCTACATCCCATATGGTAGATGGGCTCCAGTCGAGAACACTCTAGATCTGTGCCGTGTAACCCAGCAGCAGACCCCTGGGCTAGAACATGCTGGAATACACTGTCCAATATTGTGGCCACTGGCCGCACGTGATGCTTTAATTTTCAATTTCAATTTACTAAAACTAAGTAACATTAAAAATCAGTTTCTTGGCTGGGTGCAGTGGTTCATGCCCGTAATCCCAGCACTTTGGGAGGCTGAGGTGGGAGGATCACTTGAGGTCAGGAGTTCGAGACCAGCCTGGCCAACATGGCGAAACCTAAAAACACAAAAATCAGCCAGGCGTGGTGGCGGGTGCCCGTGATCCCAGCTACTTGGGAGGCTGAGGCAGGGGAATCGGTTGAACCCGCGAGGTGGAGGTTGCAGTGAGCCAAGATGGTGCTCCTGCACTCCAGCCTGGGTGATGAAGAGACTGTCTCAAAAAATAAATAAATAAGTAAAAATAAAGAAATACACATATATATAGACTGCATGTTGAAATGATAAGAATTGGGGGCCAGGCGTGGTGGCTCATGCCTGTAATCCAAACACTTTGGAGGCCAAGGCGGGCGAATCACCTGAGGTCAGGAGTTCAAGACCAGGCTGACCAACATGGTGAAACCCTGTCTTTAAAAAATAAAAAATAAATAAAAAAAGAATTGGGATATACTGGGTTCGAATGAAATATATTATTAAAATTAATGTCACTTGTTTCTTTTTTTACTTTTTTTTTTTTTCCCTGGAGATGGTGTCTCGCTCTGCCTCCAGGCTGGAGTGCAATGGCACAATCTCAGCTCACTGCAACCTCCGCCTCCTGGGTTCAGGCGATTCTCCTGCCTCAGCCTCCCGAGTAGCTGGGATTACAGGCACCTGCCACCGTGCCTAGCTCATTTTTTGTATTTTTAGCAGAGACGGGGTTTCACCATGTTGTCCAGGATGGTCTCGATCTCCTGACCTCGTCATCTGCCCGCCTCAGCCTCCCAAATTGCTGGGATTACAGGCATGAGCCACTGCACCCAGGCTTCTTTTTTACTTTTTAAATATTGCTCCTGGAACAGGTTAAATTATATACGTGGCTCACGTTATGTTTCTGTTAGATAACACGGTTCCTGACATTACCTGCTCCTTATCTTCCTAGGCAAGGCCTCTCTCACCCAGACCTCGTGGACACTGGGGCCTGATCATTCTCTGGTGTGGGGCTGTCCCGGGCACTGCAGGGTGCTGAGCAGCATCCCTGGCCTCCACCCACTCCATGCCTGGTGCGCCAACAAGTCATGACAACCACAAATGTCCCCAGATATTGCCCAGTGTCCCCTGGGGGCAGGATCACCCCTGACTGAGACACGTCCCCAGGTTAGGGGATTCCACAGACCCCAAAGAGACTCTGCGTCCCATGACCCTCTGCCCTGCTGAGGTCCCAGGAGGCTGCACACATTGAAATCCACACCCTGAGTGGGGAGGGAGAGAGGAGGTGAGTCCCAGGAGCTGGGGTGCCCCTGGTTTCTACCGTCTGCCACATCGGGAGCTTATTCTGGTGTCTGATGTGAGCAGGGAGAGGATTCAACTTTTTCCCCAAAGAAATGAACACAGGATCTCTCCCGCTGGGCACTGTGGACATTGGGGCTGAATTGCTCTCTGGGGCGGGGCCATCCTGGGCACTGCAGGGTGCTGAGCAGTGTCCCTGACCTCCACCTGCTCCATGCCGGGAGCATCCCCTCCGCAAGTGGTGACAATCACAGATGCCCCAAGACAAGAGCCAGTGTCCCCTGGAGAGGGCAGGATCACTCCGGTTGAGACTCCCCCTTACCTAACCTAACCTAACCCCCTTCGTTAATTGACAGAGGCTCCCATGAGGTCCCATGCCACAGCACACTGGGCACGTTCCAGCCCCATGTCTCGGTGCATTCCGTGCCCACCCACCCCCATCTCCACCTCCATCTGTCAAATCCTTCCATCTCTCATCCCAAACATTCACTCCTTCAAGAAGCATCCCTATCACCGGGCGCAGTGTCTTGGGCTTGTAATCCCAGCACTTTGGGAGGCCAAGGTGGGCGGATCACCTGAGGTTGGGAGTTCGAGACCAGCCTGACCAACACGGAGAAATCCCGTATCTACTAAAAATATGAAATTAGCTGGGCTGTGGTGACACATGCCCGTAATCCCAGCTACTCGGGAGGCTGAGGCAGGAGAATCGCTTGAACCCAGAAGGCGGAGGTTGCGGTGAGCTGAGATCAAGCGACTGCACTCCAGCCTGCGCGACAAGAGCGAAATGCTGCCTCAAAAAATAAAAAAGAAGAAGCCACCTGTCTGCCTTTACTAAATCATCCACACAGGCTGCCTGGCTCTCCTTCAGGACGCTGTCCTTGGGTCACCCCGACATTTGGCCATTGGCTCTATGGTCACCCCTGGAGTCAGTCCAATGGTGGCTCCCCAAAAGATAAATCCAGGCTGAGCACAGTGGCTCAGGTCTGTAATCCCAGCGCTTTGGGAGCCTGAGGCGGGAGGATCGCTTGAACTGAGGAGTTCAAGACCAGCCTGGGCAACACAGTGAGACTCCATCACTACAAAAAATAAAAAATTAGCCAGGCATGGTGGCATGTGTCCGTAGCTTCAGCTACTCAGGAGGCTCAGGCAGGTGGATCCCTTCAGCCTAGGAGGTCGAGGCTGCAATGAGCTGTGATTGCACCACTGCACTCCAGCCTGGGCGACAGAGCAAGACTCTGTCTCTCAAAAAAAATAATAAAAATAAAATAAAATAAAATTATATATATATATATATATATATATATATATATAGTGTGTGTGTGTGTGTGTGTGTGTGTGTGTGTGTGTATATATATAAAATGTATATATAATAACCCCAAATCCTAGCCCTGGGGACCCATGGATGTGCCCTTATTTAGAAAAGAGGTCTTTTGCAGACGTAATTAAATGAAGGACCTTGAGATAAAATAACCCTGGATGTAGGCTGAACCCTAAATGCAATGAGAATGTCCTGCTAAGAGAGACGCAAAGGGGTTTTAAGAGACGCAGACACAGGCCCAGTGCTGTGGTTCACACCTGTAATCCCAGCACTTTGGGAGGCCAAGGCAGGAGGATCGCTTGAGATCAGGAGTCCGAGACCAGCCTGGGCAACATAGGGAGACCCCTGTCTCTACAAACAAAATTTTAAAAATCACAGGGCCGGGCACAGTAGCTCACACCTGTAATCTCAGCACATTGGGAGGTCAAGGTGGGCAGATCATCTGAGGTCAGGTGTTGAAGACCAGCCTGACCAACATGGTGAAACCCTGTTTCGAGTAAAAATGCAAAAATTGTCCTGGTGTGGTGGCAGGCACCTGTAATCCCAGCTACTTAGGAGGCTGAGGCAGGAGAATTGCTTGAATGCAGACGGCAGAGGTTGCAGTGAGCCAAGATCATCCTATTGCACTCCAGCCTGGGCAACAAGAGCAAAACGTCGTCTCAAAAATAAAATAAAATTGGCTGGGTGCAGTGGCTCATGCCTGTAATCCCAGCACTTTGTGGGGGCTGAGGCGGGTGGATCACCTGAGGTCAGCAGTTCGAGACCAGCCTGGACAACATGGTGGAACCCCGTCTCTACTAAAAATACAAAAATTAGCCAGATGTAGCGGCTGGCGCCTGTAATCCCAGCTACTCGGGAAGCTGAGGCAGGAGAATCACTTGAACCCGGGAGGTGGGTGTTGCAGTGAGCCAAGATCGTGCCATTGCACTTCAGCCTGGGCGATGGAGTGAGACTCCATCTCAAAAATAAAATAAAATAAATGAGCCAGGCATGGTGATGTGCACCTGTGGTCCCAGCTACTTGGGAGGCTGAGGTGGGAGGTCGAGGCTGCAGCAGGCTGTGATCGCGCCCCTACACTCCAGCCCGGGCAACAGACTGAGATCCTGCCTCAAATAAATAAATAAATAAAATTAAAAATTAAAATGGAAAAAATCACCCGGGCACAGTGGCTCACGCCTGTAATCCAGCACTTTGGAAGGCCGAGGTGGGCGGATCACCTGAGGTCAGGAGTTTGAGACCAGCCTGACCAACATGGCAAAACCCTGTCTCTACTAAAAATACAAAATTAGCCAGGCGTGGTGGTGAGCACCTGTAATCCCAGCTACAAGGGAGGCTGAGGCAGGAGAATCCCTTGAACCTGGGAGGTGGAGGTTGCAGTGAGCCAAGATCATTGCAGAGAGCCATCGCACTCCAGCCTGGGAGATAAGAGCGAAACTCTGTCTCAAAAATAAAATAAAATGAAATATCAGCCAGGCATGGTGGTGTGCACCTGTGGTCCCAGCTACTTGGGAGGCTGAGGTGGGAGGTCGAGGCTGCAGCAGGCTGTGATCGCGCCCCTGCACTCCAGCCTGGGCAACAGACTGAGATTCTAGCTCAATAAACAAACAAATAAAAAGGAAATAATCAAAGCAGATCCTTCCTCGCGTGAACCTCTCCCCGAGACCCAGTCATCCTTGGAACAAAATTGAAGCTGCTCCCTGCGGTGTCCTGTCTCTGCTTCCTCTTCCCCCTCTCTCCTCCACCCACTCTCCCCCTCACTGCCCCTCACTCACTCTTCTGACCTCAGTGGTCCTCACAGGCTTTGGCTGTGGTCCAGCCTCAGGGTTTCCGCACTGGCTGTTCCCTCTGCCAGGATGCCCTTCCTGCAGAGAGTGCACGGCTCCCTCCTCTCCAGGCCAGCTCCTCGGAGAGGCCTTCCCTGACCACCCAGTCTAAATGGACCCCCCGCCAGGCACAATCTGCTGGCTCATGCTTGGAATCCCAGCACTTTGGGAGGCTAAGGTGGGCGGGTCACTTGATCCCAGGAGTTGGAGACCAGCCTGAGCAACATAGTGAGACCTCCATCTCTGCAAAAAGTTTAAACATTAGTGGGGCGTGCCATGAGCTATGATTGCGCCACTGCACTCCAGCCTGGGCGACACAGCAAAACTTTGTCTCAGAAAAAAATAATAAGGCCAGCCGTGGTGGCTCACATCTGTAATCCCAGCACTTTGGGAGGCCGAGGTGCATGGATCACCTGAGGTCAGGTGTTTGAGATCAGCCTGGTCAACATGGTGAAACCCCGTCTCTACTAAAAATACAAAAACTAGCCCGGAGTGGTGGCACATGCCTGCAATCCCAGCTACTCGGGAGGCTGAGGCAGGAGAATTGCAAGAACCCGGCAGGGGGAGATTGCAGTGAGCCGAAATCACACCACCGCACTCCAGCTTGGGCGACAGAGTTAGACTCCGTCTGAAAAAATAATAATAATCACAATAAACAAAACCCCCATCCTGAGTCATTGCTCTGACAGTCACCCCATTTCTTATCTCAGTGTCATCTGCAAGTCATCTCACTGGCTGGTCATCTCCCTGGCTTATTTATTTTCTGTTCGTACTCTATCCTCATTCTGCCATAAGTCAGACGCTCAATAAATGCTGAATGAATGATGGGGTTTGGAAGACTCAGCCCAGGGACTGCCCTTGAGGGGCTCCAAATTTGGGGCAGTCAGAGCCAGACACAGACACCCCGAGCCCTGAGAGGTCAGGGATGAGCAGGAGGTGACGGCCGGGTGTTACCTTGAAAGGAGGGTAGAAATTCTCCAGGCGGGAAAGGCAGTTGCCCACAAGTACCTTAGGGCTTGGTGCCCTGGCTGGGTCGTCAGTGTCTGGGGAGTGAGACATTTTTAGAAACTAAGGATGTCCGAGGACCAGAATATAAGGGCTTAATATCTCCAAAAATAGCATCCACTTTGCACCTTTACTTCCTTTTTTTTGAGACAGGGTCTCGTTCTGACACCCAGGCTGGAGTGCAGTGGCGCGATCTCAGCTCACTGCAACCTCTGCCTCCCGGGTTCAAGCGATTCTCCTGCTTCAGCCTCCCAAGTAGCTGGGATTACAGGCCCCCACCACCACGCACAGCTAATTTTTGTGCTTTTAGCAGAGATGGGGTTTCACCATGTTGGCCAGACTGGTCTTTAACTCCTGACCTCAGATGATCCGCCCGCCTCAGCCTCCCAAAGCGCTGGGATTACAGGTGTGAGCCAACGCGCCCGGCCCACCTTCATGTCTTTACGTCTTCTCTGCAGTCCGGTCAGGTGGAGAAAGTACTACCCATATTGGAGGTAAGGAAAACTGAGGCTGTAGGAGAAAGACGCTTGCTGAAGATCACACAGCTTGGGAGAGGGGAAGCTGAGATTTGAACCCGGGGGAACAAAGAGGTGGACGTGGAGGAGGGAACAAAGGAGGGTAGGATGTAGAGGCCACAGGGTCTGGGGGCGAGGAGGAGCGGGGAGGAGAGGCTGATGCCCAGGGACTGAGGCAGAGAACTGGTTCATAAAAAGTGGAGTTGGGGGGCAGTGGGCTCAATGGCTTATGCCTGTAATCCTAGCACTTTGGGAGGCTGAGGCAAGTGGACCACTTGAGGTCAGGAGTTCAAAACCAGCCTAGTCAATGTGGTGAAATCCCATCACTACTAAAAAATAGAAAAATCAGCTATGCATGGTGGCTCGTGCCTGTAATCCCAGCTACTCAGGAGGCTGAGGCAGGAGAATCGCTTGAACTTGCGAGGCAGAGGTTGCAGTGAGCTGAGGGGAAGCCACTGCTCTCCAGGCTAGGTGACAGAGTGAGACAGTCTCAAAAAAAATGGGGTGTGTGTGCCATAGCCAGTTTGAGCCCCATTGGGTCTAGGGGCTGGGACTCAGGATGGCCACAGGAGTCACTCAGAAGGTGACCAGTCGCAGAACTGGTGACGGGAGTTGAGCATAGTATGGGGCAAATAGTAGGTGCTTGATAAAAAATTGTTGGATGAATGGACAGAAGGTTAGATGGGTGAATGGATGTGTGGGCAGATGGGAGGATAGATAGGTGGATGGATGGATAAGTGAATCAATAGATGAATGGGTGGAAGAATAAGTGATGAATGGATGGATGGAAGGGTAGATGGGTGGACAGATGGATGGATAGGTAAGTGGGTAGATGAGTAATGGACAGATGGACGGGCGAATGGATGGATGGGCGAATGGATGGATGGGTGGGTGGGTGGATGGATGGATAAAAGGGCAAATGGGTGAAAAGGTGGATGGATAGATGGGTGGGCAGACAGATGAGTGAGAGACTAGACAGATGAATGTTAGATGGATGGATGTGTGGGTGAATGGATGGATGGATGGATGGACGGGTGGGTGGACAGATGAGTGAGTGACTAGATGGATGAATGGTAGATGGATGAATGTGTGGGTGAACGGATGGATGGGTGGCTGGATGGGGGAATGAACAGATGGATAATAGATGTGCGGGTAGGTGGGTAATGAGTAGATGGGTGAATGAATGGATGGATGGGTGGATGAATGAGTGATGGATGGATGAATTGATGGGTTGGTGGATGGATGGATGGATGGGTGGATGGATGGATGGATAAAAGGGCAAATGGGTAAACAGATGGATTGATGGATAGATGGGTGGGTGGACAGATGAGTGAGTGACTAGATAGATGAATGGTAGATGGATGAATGTGTAGGTGAATGGATGGATGGGTGGCTGGATGGGGGAATGAATGGATGGATAATAGATGTGTGGGTGAGTGCATGGGTAATGAGTAGATGGGTGAATGAATGGATGGATGGGTGGATAAGTGAGTGATGGATGGATGAACTGATGGGTGGATGGATGAACTGATGGGTGGATGGATGGATGACTGGATGAATGAATGGAAGAATGGATGGGTATGTGAATGGATGGATGAGAGGGTAGATGAGTGGATGGATAGATGTGTGGCTGTAGGAGAGGATGGGTGGATGACGGAAGTGTGGGTGGGTGGGTGGATGGGTAGATGGGTGAGTTAATGGATGGATGGGCAGGTAGCCAGGCAAATGGACACATGGGCAGATAGGTGATGGGTGGATGAAAGGGTGGATGGATGAGTTTATGGGCTGGCCTAGGGAGAGTAGGCAGGTAGAGAAGGACAGAGTCCCTCAAGATGGATGCAGAGAAGGAGCTACTGATGATTGTGACTGAGTCTCCTCATCTCAAAGTGGACTCAGATCTGGGACACCAGCCTGGCAAGAAGGGCATGAGGCTTCATGGCTCTTGGTCCTTCCACCCTCTTCCATCTTCCCTTCTGGCTGCCAACAGAGTGCAGAGCCCCACTTTGGCCCCCAACAGAAAGAGAATAGGTTCCAAGGTCCCTGCAGCCTCAGACAGTGGAAGAGAGACTACGTTCGGGTCTCAGTTAACTTCATCAGGGAAATGGGGACAAGGGAATGGGGGAGAAGTACTTAGCTGGGGCGACTCCCTAGAAGTGCTGGTAAATCTCCATGTACGTACAGATTTCTCTGGACAGAAGGGCCAGAGCTTCCACCCAGGACCTGATACCATGCAAAAACATGGTCCACTAAACTCAGAGGAATTAGGCAACAGCACAGGGGCTGATCACTAGCACGGAGTCTGGAGTCAGACCACGAAGGTCCAAATCCCCACTCTGCAGCTTGCAGGCTGCCTAACCTTAGACAAGTCCAGTATTGAGCTGGTCTGTTCCTCTAGTTCCTCCCTCCACCTTTTCCCACCGTGCTCTGCATCCCTGGGCTCCTGGTGCTAGAATGTGGTAGAAACGATGGTGTGTAATTCTGAGGCTAGGGCTTAAAGGGCACTGTGAATTTCTCCTTGATCACTCTTTGGTTTTGGGTTCTGGGGGAAGATGCCATGTTGTGAGGAAGCTCAAGCAGCACTGCGGAGAAGTCCACGTGGTGAGGAGCTGAGGCCTCCTGCCAACAGTCACCAGAGGAAGCCAGCTTGGAAGCAGACTCCTCAACCACAAACTCCTGCTGACATCTTGGCTGTAACATCAGGAGAGACCTGAGCCAGGATCATGCAGCAAACTCACTCCCAAATTCCTGACCCCTGGTAGCTGTGAGATAACAAGTGCTTATTGTTTGAAGTCTCTATTTGGGGGATAATTTGTTACGCAGCAATAAATAACTAATACGGTCCTTAGGACTCTGCTGTGCCCCTGGCACTAATCTATATGGACTGACTTGCCCTCCAGCTTCTCTAGTTCGATTGATTGTTTGGTTGGTTGTGGGGGTTTTTTCGTGTGCGTGTGTGTGTGTGTATTTGTTTTTGTTTTTGTTTTTGTGAGACAGAGTCTCATTCTGTTGCCAAGTGCCAGGCTGGAGTGCAGTGGCATGATCTCGGCTCACTGCAACCTCCGCCTCCCAGGTTCAAGCAATTCTCCTGCCTCAGCCTCTCAAGTAGCTGGGATTACAGGCACGCGCCACCATGCCCGGCTAATTTTTGTATTTTTTTAGTAGAGACGGGGTTTCACCATGTTGGCCAGGATGGTCTTGATCTCTTGACCTCGTGATCTGCCCACCTTGGCCTCCCAAAGTGCTGGGATTACAGGCGTGAGTCACCACGCCCAGCGTGTTTTGTTTTTTTTTTAATTTTTTTTTAAGCTTCTGGTTGGTTTGGGGAGGCACTTGCAGAAGGTCCAAGGTGAAGAGTGAATTCAGGGAATTTATCCGCAGACTCTAGATCACTTTTGCACATGCTGTTCCTTCTGCCTGGTGTGCCCTTCCATGCCATCTTTCAGGTTTCTTCTCAAATATCACCTCCTCAGTGAAGCCCTCCATGATCACCTCCTCTACAGATTGCTGCCCCACCCTGCCCTGTTATTCTCTTCCAGTGCTGAAGATCAGAGACGTTAACTTACTGGCTCACAGTCACACGGGATAGATGGGGCTGGGAAACGAGCCCACAGAGGTGGCCGCCAGACCCCACGCTCTAACTTGCATCACGTCACACCCAAAAGAGGGGTTTGCTATTCTTCAAGACGAAGCAGAAGCCACCCCATGCCCAGAACCTTCCGATGCTCATTGAGAATCAAGTCAAACTCATGCCAGGACCTCAGGAACCCCTGGAAGGCGCATATCAGATTTCCTACAGTCAGCCAAGCACAGATGGCTAAGAATACCAATTTCCCTGAATGCTGAAAGGTCCCTGAGAATTCCAGAGGGAAGGGTGAGCTCCCTGCCCCAGAGCTCACAAGGTGGGGTGCCATGGCTCACTGTGGTTGCTTTGGTCTCCATCAAGAGGCATTGCCTGGGGACCTGGACTGGCTGGCTCAGCAGGAACCACTCATCCTTCACTGGGGGCAGGGACCTCCTGCCCACCCAAAGTGTAATCCCAGAACTTTGGGAGGTGAAAGCAGGAGGAGCGCTTGAGCCAGGAGTTCGGGATCAGCTCAGGAAACATAATGAGACCCCATCTCTACAAAAATTTAAAAATTAGCCAGGTGTAATGGCATGCACCTGTAGTCCCAGCTACTCAGAAAGTGGGAGGATCACTTGACCCCAGAAGATAGAGTCTGCAGTGAGCCACTGCACTCCAGCCTGGGCAACAGAGCAAGATCCTGTCTCAAAATAATAAAAATCAACAGAAACTCATGAGAGTCAGCACCCAGGCCAGCCTCCTCTGCAGATAGAAATACTGATTAAGAAGACCCTGTGTTGGCCGGGCGTGGTGGCTCACGCAGGTAATCCCAGCACTTTGGGAGGCTGAGGCGGGCAGATCACTTGAGATCAAGGGTTTGAGACCAGCCTGGCCAACATGGTAAAACCCTGTCACCACTAAAAATACAAAAATTAGCCGGACATGGTGGTGCATGCCTGTAATCCCAGCTACACAGGAGGCTGAGGCAGGAGAATCACTTGAACCCGGGAGGTGGAGGTTGCAGTGAGCCGAGATCGCGCCACTGCACTCCAGCCTGGGTGACAGAGTGAGACTCCATCTCAAAAAAAAAAAACAAAAAACAAAAAACGAAGAAGCCCTTGTGTTAGGAACTGTGGCTCCATATGCACCATAAGAACAAGCGGGGAAAATCCTTTTCCTTTTTACAGTGAGAAGCAGGCAGGGTCTACACTCTTCCCTGTGGTCCACACGGCCCTCAGCGACCGGCCCTGTCACCTCCCGTCTTTCCCCGCTTCCTCTCTCCCCCTCCTCGCTATGTTCCAGCCACACGGGCCTCCTCCCTGTTGCTCCAAAATGCCAGGCATGGTCCTGTCCCAGGCCTTGGCACGTGCTGTGCCCTCTGCCTGCTAATGCCTCCTTATCCTTCAGGTGTCAGCTCAATGACACTAACACACTGGGGCGGGTGCCCTTGTGCAGTGTACAACCTGCACAACCACACACAACCACTCTGGTATAAAATATAGAGCGCGGCACACAGTAGGCACTCAATAAATGCACACTCTGATGTGATTTCTATCCCTCTGCTCCTCACGCCGCTTTCTGAGTCCAGAGACACACAGAACTCAGCCAATCTCAGAAAAGCCTTGGCCCTCACCCCAGGCTGAGAGCAGTCCCCCGTCCCATCCTCCCCAGACACCACACAGGACTCACTCCGGGCAAGGTCTTCTGCTCGTGCAGGGCAGTCTGAGCTTTGATGGCGGAATCCCTGGCACAGTAGGTGAGGAAGGCACAGCCTGGAAGGGAGAGAAACGGGGGTGTTAAGAGAGCAGGTGCACATCGAGGGTCACAGCAGCACCACTCACAGTGGCCACAAGGGGGCAGCAACCCGAGCGTCCATCAACAATGCATAGATCAACACAACTTGGTGCATCCACGCAATGGAGTATTATTCAGCCATGAAAAGGAAGGAAATTCTGACACAGGCTGTAACACGGATGCACCTTGAGGACGTCACGCCCAGTGAAATAAGCGACACAGAAGGACAAATCCTGTGTGATTCTACTCCTAGGAGGTCCCAACAGTCATCAGATTCACAGAGACAGAAAATAGGATGGGGGGAGGGGGCGCCGGGGGCTGAGGAGGGGGTGGGGAATGAGTGTTTCATGGGAATAGAGTTTCCGTTTGGGAAGATGAGAAAGTTCTGGAGACGGTCGTGGTGATGGCTGCACAACCGTGTGAATGTGCTTGATGCCACTGAGCTGTGCATTTAAATTTAAGTTGTGTATATGGTACTACAATTTTAAAAAAGCAAAAGAGAAGAGGATTCTGGAGCCACCTTGTTTCTGGAGGAGACAGTCGAACTGGCTCCGTGTCTTCCCACCCCTTCCGCCCCTGCACACACATACAACCTCCAAAGGGTGAGACCAGGAAGAGGGAGACAGGAGGCCCAGCCATGAACGAAGTCAGGGGTCTCAGCTCACTGCAACCTCTGCCTCCTGGGTTCAAGCGATTCTCCTGCCCAGCCTCCCGAGTAGCTACGATTACAGGCCCCCGCCACCACGCCCAGCTAATTTTCATAGCTGAGCTCAGAGAAGAGATGCTGAGAACCCTGGACAAGGCGGGGTGAGGGGAGTGAGCAGAGGGGCTGCCCAGCAGGGAGAATGGGGAGGGCACCCGTGGTCCCAGAAAGATGGAAGAAGCCCTGGCACTGGGATAGGCGGCAGTGGGCTCTGTCACTGACCAGCTACCAACCAGTAGCCTTGGATCAGGCGCTCCCCACATTGGGCCTGTTTCCCCCATCAGAAGGAGAGAGGATGGTCTGAGACGACTACAAGATGGACCAGCCAATGAGTGGGGCTGAAGCTTGAGGGGGCGTGGCAAAGAGCCACAAAAAGGCATGTTGGCAAAGAGCAGGACCAATCAGGAGAGGTGAGGGCGAGGCCAGCCCTGGAGTGGCCCAGAGTGAGAGTGTGATTGGGCGACATTAGGGGTTGGAGGTGAGGGGCGGGGCCAGTCCTGGAATGGCCCAGAGTGAGAGTGTGATTGGGCGACATTAGGGGTGGGAGGCGAGGGGCGTGGCCAGCCCTGGAGTGGTTGTGATTGGGCGACATTAGGGGTGGGAGGTGAGGGGCGGGGCCAGCCTTGGAGTGGCCCAGAGTGAGAGTGTGATTGGGCGACATTAGGGGTGGGAGGCGAGGGGCGGGGCCAGCCCTGGAGTGGTTGTGATTGGGAGACATTAGGGATGAGAGACCAGAGACATTGACAGTGCCAGAGACAGAGACAAGACACGAGCAAGTCAGGAGAACCCGCCCTCTCCCTGAAAGCCTAATTAGATCAAAAGCATTTTGAAAGATGTTTGCCCGAGGTGGGATAGGGATTGCACGCAGAAGGTCAGGGGTCCTGGGATGGACCCAGGGGACTGAGCGCACCTGTTTGGGGACCTGTGAAATGAGACCATCGCTGGCTGCTCCGATGTTGTCAAACCCTATGTTCATCCTCAAACCCTGCCCCCTATGGTCCCTGGTCTCTCTGCTTGCTCCCCTCCCAGGGACACTGTGCAGGGCTCCGTGGTGTCCACTTCTGCTCCAGGCAGGAGCTAATTAAAGTGGCCACCTGCTGGTCGCTCCCACCAGCTGGGCTGCGTGATGGGGAGTGGGGAGGGAATCCGAGGGAATCCCACTCCAGATCCGAGAAGTCCCCTGGAACCCTGGAGGTACCAGGCAGAGCTGAAAATGGTTTCTAGCATTTACAAAAAAGAAAAAAAAAAAAAATTGGCCAGGCGCGGTGGCTCACGCCTGTAATCCCCAGCACTTTGGGAGGCCGAGGCGGGTGGATTACGAGGTCGAGAGATCGATACCATCCTGGTCAACAAAGTGAAACCCCGTCTCTACTAAAAATACAAAAAATTAGCTGGGCAGGGTGGCGCGTGCCTGTAATCCCAGCTACTCGGGAGGCTGAGGCAGGAGAATTGCCTGAACCCAGGAGGCGGAGGTTGCGGTGAGCCGAGATCGCGCCATTGCACTCCAGCCTGGGTAACAAGAGCGAAACTCCGTCTCAAAAAAAAAAAAAAAAAAAAAAAATTGTGGTAAGAATGTAAAATGGTCTGGCTGCTGCAGAACACAGTTTGACAGTTCCTCCAGAAATGAAACAGCATCACCACGGGACCCAGCAATTCCACTTCTGGGTGCATATTCAGAAGAACTGAAAGCAGGGACGCACACAGAGATATTTGTATAACAATGTTGATAGCAGTAAGATTCACAGTAGCCAGAAGACAGAAGCAATCCAAAGTCCATCCACAGATGAATGGATCAATACAATACGGTCGACCCGCACAATGGAATATTATCCAGCCACAAAAAGGAAGGAAATTCTGACACCTGATACAACGCGGGTGAACCCTGAGATCATCACGTTCAGTGAAATAAGCCAGTCACAAAAGGACAGACAGGGGCTTCACAGGAGGACCATGGCGCAGTCAGATTCACAGAGAAGGAAAGTAGGATGGGGGGGTCCAGGGGCTGGGGACTGGGGACTGGGGTAGGGAGTGAGTGTTTCATGGGGACAGAGTTTCGGTTCGGGAAGATGACAACATTCTGGAGGCCAGGCAAGGCCACCCTCGCCTGTAATCCCAGCGCTTTAGGAGGCCAAGGAAGGAGGATCACTTGAGCCCAGGAGTTGTGGAGGCTGCAGTGAGCTATGCACCACTGCATTCCAGCATAGGCAACAGACTGAGACCCTGTCTCTAAAATAAAAGTTCTAGAAATGATTGTGGTGATGATTGCACAACAATGTGAGTGTACTTAATGCCACTGAATGATATGCTTAAAAATGGTTAAGACGGGCTGGGTGGGGTGGCTCATGCCTGTAATCCCAGCGCTTTGGGAGGCAGAGCCAGGTGAATCACCTGAGATCAGGAGTTCGAGACCAGTCCGGCCAACTGGTGAAACCCCATATCTACTAAAAATACAAAAAATCAGCCAGGTGTGGTGGTGGGCGCCTATAATCCCAGCACTTTGGGAGGTTGAGGCAGGTGGATCATCTGAGGTGGGGAGTTCGAGACCAGCCTGACCAACATGGAGAAACCCCATCTCCACTAAAAATATAAAGTTATCCGGGCATAGTGGCACATGCCTGTAATCCCAGCTACTCAGGAGGCTGAGGTAGGAGAATCGCTTGAACCCAGGAGGCGGAGGTTGTGGTGAGCTGAGATTGTCCCATGGCACTCCAGTCTGGGCAACAAAAGTTAAACTCCATCTCAAAAAAACAAAAAAAGAGAAGAAAGTGAGATTGGGTCCAGGTGCAGTGGCTTATGCCTGTAATTCCAGCACTTTGGGAGGCTGAGGCAGGGGGATCGCTTGAGTTCACAATTTCAAGACCAGCCTTGGCAACATGGTGAAACCCCATCTCTATAAAAAATACAAAAATTAGTCGGGTGTGGTGGCGTGCACCTGTAGTCCCAGCTACTCGGGAGGCCAAGGCAGAAGGATCTCTTGAGCCCAGGGTGTGGAGGTTGCAGTGACCTGTGATTGTGCCACTGCACTCCAGCCTGGGTGACAGAGCCAGATCCTGTCTCAACAATAATGAAAGTAGAAAGTGGCAGCCACCAGACGTCCCAGTGTCCCCCACCCCAGCAGAGCCCCCTCCGTCCTGCAGGGGTAACCGCTCTGGCTCTTGTGCATGCCTTCATTATGCTGTCCCCACCATGTGCTCATCACATATCAATGTGATTGACTGCTTCCTGTTTTTGAACTTACATGAATGAAATCGTGGCACAGGTCCACCCTCGTGTCCAGCTTCTTTCATTCAGTATACAGTCAAGGACATGTAGTCGTGTGTATCAGAGGTTAGTTCCTTTTTGCTTCTGGGTAGTATCGTGTCCTAGGAATATACTACAAATTGCTCATCCATTCTCCTGCGGGTGAGCATTCCATTGGGGTTGTTTGCTGTTTGGGGCAATTATGAATGAAGTGGCTCTGCAATATTCTTGTCCTTTTTTTTTTTTTTTTTGAGGCAGGGTCTTCCTCTGTTGCCTAAGCTGGAGTGCAGTGGTATGATCACGGCTCACTGCAGCCTCCACCTCTCAGGCTCAAGTGATCCTCTGGTCTCAGCCTCCCAAAGTGCTGGGACCACAGGTGCATGGTACCACACCCAGCCATTATTATTATTGTAGAGACAGGGTCTTGCTATGTTGCTAAGGCTGGTCCTGAATTCTTGGGCTCAAGTGATCCTCCTGCCTTGGCTTCCCAGAGTGCTGGAATTATACATAAGCCACTGCACCCAACCTTGCCCATACACACACACACACACACATATATATATATATATATATATATATATATATATATATATATATATATATGGGGGGGCTGATTCTCCACCTATCGCCCAGGCTGGAGTGCAGTGGCACAATCTCAGCTCACTGCAAACTCCCCCTCCCAGGTTCAAGTGATTCTCTTGCCTCAGCCTCCTGAGTAGCTGGGATTACAAGTGTCCACCACCACGCCCGGCTAATTTTTGTACTTTTAGTAGAGACAGGATTTCACCATGTTGACCAGGCTGGTCTCGAACTCTTGACCTCAAATGATCTGCCAGCCTCGGCCTCCCAAATTGCTGGGATTCTAGGAATGAGCCACCATGCCCGGCCTTGCCCACATATTTTAATGCAAAAAGCATACCCAGGAGGACGTGCTGGTCACAAGACAGGCGTGTGTCTAACTTTCATCGATTCCTTCAAATCGTTTTGTGAAGTGGGTTGTGCCCATGTCGGGCTGTATTAGCGCTTCATCGTCACTAACACTTGGCTTTTGCCAACCTTTTAAATGTTAGTCATTAAGGTGGGCGTGCACTTGTGTTTCATTGAGATTGTAATGCACCTTCCAAGAACTATCAATGAAACTGGGCACCTTGTCACTTTGGAGGAGCTCTTCACAGAGTCTATGTGTGTGTCTTTCCTGTTGTGATTGCTGTATCTAATAGTTTTCTTCTGGATGTTTCTGTTTTCTGAATTTTATTCACCAAGCTCTTCAAAAGAACTACACTAAGACAATTAGTCCTAAGGCCTGAGAGAAATCAGGCTTGATCGGCAAGAAATTGGGCTGCAGGCAGATGTAAAATAAGGGTAAAACCTTCTTCCTAGGTCCCAGCCTTTTTTGGAAGGGCCTGGGGAGTCTTTATCTGGGGTTTGGAGGGTGGTGGCCCTAGGAGAGTAGGGGGTGGGTAGGTGCTCTGAGCAACATTTAAGGTCATCAGCCCCAGAGTCTGGGAGCTCTGCAGTGAAAGGGAAAGAAACACCATGCACACGCACACACACACACACACGCAGATGCATACACACACCACATGCTACACACACACAGATGTGTACACATACCACACACAAACGCAGACAAGACACATGCACACACCACACACTACACACACACGCACAGATGCACACACCACACATACTACACACACACTCATGCACAAGTGCATACACACACCACACACGCACACACACATGCAGACAAGACCCACGCACACCATACACACAGATGCATGCACACACCACACATTACACACACATACAACGCATGCACACCATGCTACACACATATACACAGATGCATGCACACACCACACACTACACACATACACACAGACGCATGTACACATCACACACTACACACATACACACAATGCAATAATGCATGCACACCACACACGCTACACACACACACAGGCCCATGCACACGCCACACACAGACCCATGCTCACAAAAGCCCGCCCTGCCGCTGTCCCTGGTGCTGAAACTCTTCCTTATGGCTTCCCTGATCTCTCAGCCCACCCTCTTCTTGGCCTCTTTGCTTGTCATTTCTAGGTGGTGAAAATGCGTAATGTTTACCCCCTTCCGGATTAATAGAACTTTGATTCACAGTTCCTGTTATGGGATGAATGTGCTTCTCCCCCTCTCCAAATTCATAAATTGCAGTCCTAACCCCCAGGACCTCCGAATGTGACTTTTATCTGGAAACGGGGTCACTGCAGATGGCATTCGTTAACGTGAGGTCATTAGGGTGGGCCCCACTCCAGGAAGACTGGTGTCCTTATAAAAATGGAAAACTAGACACAGAAACACATACAGGCAGGGAGACGTGAAGACGGAGGCGGAGATAGGGAGACGCGTTTACAAGACAAGGAACGCTACAGGGTAACGGCCGGGAATAAACGCTCCCTGACAGCCTCTGAAGGAATCAGTCCTACCAACACGTTGATCTCAAACCTCTGGCTCCAGAACTGAGTGAAAATAGATGACTATGTTTAAACAACCCTGTCTGTGGTGCGCGGCAGCCCCTGCAAACCCATACAGATCCCCATCAGCACAGACCTGCAGTGATGTTAATAAAGTCCACCGGGCCGGGTGTGGTGGCTCACACCTGGAATCCCAGCACCTTGGGAGGCCGAGGCAGAAGGATCACTGGAGCCCAGGAGTTCAAAGACCAGCCTGGGCAACATAGTGATATTCTGTCTCTACAGATAATTTTAAAAATCAGCTGGGTGTCGTGGCAAGCACTTGTGGTCCCAGCTACTCAGGAGGCCGAGGCAGGAGAATCGCTTGAGCCTGGGCAGTGGAGGCTGCAGTGAGCCATGATTGCGCCACGGTGCTCCAGCCTGGGCGACATAGCAAAATCTTGCCTCAAAACAGTCCATTGGTATTTAACGCTAATAAACTTATACTCAGAAAAAAAATTAAAACACACGCACACATGAATCCCCCAAAAATATAAAAATGTAAAAACAAAATATAGAGAAAACTGAAAAAGAAAAGAATAAGCTTATACTCTATATTGACTCAGTTAATATTCAGAGTAACCCTATGAAGTAGCTGCTGGCACTGATCCCAATTTACAGATGAGAGACAGAGGTACAGAGAGGGGAAGTGGCTTGCCCAAGGTCACACAGGTGGTAAGTAGAATGTTCAGGCTTTATTAATATTATTATTATTTGAGATGGAGTCTCACTCTGTTGCCCAGGTTGGAGTACAGTGGCGCCATCTCAACTCACTGCAACCACCACTTCCCAGGTTCAAACGACTCTCCTGTGTCAGCCTCCCAAGTAGCTGGGATTACAGGTGCCTGCCACTGAGCCCAGCTAATTTTTTTCTTTCTTTTTTTTTTTTTAATTGAGATGGAGTTTTGCTCTTGTCGCCCAGGCTGGAGTGCAATGGCATGATCTCGGCTCACTGCAACCTTCACTTCCTGGGTTGAAGTGATTCTCCTGCCTCAGCCTCCTGAGTAGTGGCATTACAGGCACACACCACCAGGCCCAGCTAATTTTTCTGTATGTTTAGTAGAGACGGAGTTTCACCATGTTGGTCAGGCTGGTCTCCAACTCTTAACCTCAGGTGATCCACCCACCTTGGCCTCCCAAAGTGTTGGGATTACAGACATGAGCCACTGTGCCTGGCCAATTTTTCGTATTTTCAGTAGAGACGGGATCTCACCATGTTGGCCAAGCTGGTCTTGAACTCCTGACCTCAATCGATCCGCCCACCTTGGCCTCCCAAAAAGCTGGGATTACAGGCATGAGCCACCATGCCCGGCCAAATGTCCAGGACTTAAACCTAGGTAGTCTAGATCTGCATACTGTGCACTAACCACTGAGATCCATGGCCTGGTGTTCACATCTTTTCCAAAATTCTCCCCTGAGGCATGTGAGGAAGGACACACCCTCTTGCTATACCTCCTTCTTTAGAAATAACCTTAAAATAGTGCCACCTTGGGCCTTGTATGGTGGCTCACGCCTGTAATCCTAACACTTTGGGAGGCCGAGGCAGGCAGATCATGTAGGGTCAGGAGTTCAAGACCAGCCTGGCCAACATGGTGAAACCCATCTCTACTAAAAATACAAAAATTAGCCAGGCCTGCTGGTGTGCGCCTGTGGCCCCAGCTACACGGGAGGCTGAGGCAGGAGAATCACTGGAACCCAGGAGAACGAGGTTGCAGTGAGCTGAGATCACGCCACTGCACTCCAGCCTGGGCAACAGATCGAAACTCTGCCTCAAAAAAAAAAAAAAAAAAAAAAAAGTGTGTGGCAGGAGGTGGGAGATGCCATTAGAGGGGACAGATGGAGGTGAAAGTCTTTGAGCAACAGGCAAAGAACTATTGGACTGGTGTCAAGGGCAGTAGGGAGCCATAGAAGGTGTTTGAGAAGGGGTGGGGCACAGTCAGAGGTGTGTTCAGGAAAGAGCCTCCCGGGGCCAGCACAAAGAAGGGACTGGAGTGCAGGACAAAAGGCTGGAGGCCAGCGAGGGGGCAGAGTCAAGGTCAGGATGGGAGAAGGTGAAGACTGAGCCAGAGGGGCGTGGAGACAGAGACAGAAACATCTAAAGCAGGGCTTTGGTGAGGGGAGAAGGGAGGGGAGGGTGGTGGGGGGAGAAGGGAGGGGAGGCAGAAGGCAAGAAGGATGGCTGGGACACGGTTGGATGGTGGCGTCTGAGGATGTAATGGGTTGAATGGTGGTTCCCCAAAAGAGCTACGTCCATCCTGAGCCTGGGCAACATAGTGAGACCCCAACTCCACTAAATTTTTTTTAAAAGTTAGCCAGGTATAGTGGCTCACATCTGTAGTTCCAACTATTCGGGAGGCAAGGGTGGGAGGATGGCTTGAGCCCAGGAGTCTGAGACCAGCCTGGACAACACACTAAGGTCCTGTCTCTCGTAAAAATTAAAAACAATTAGCCAGGCATGGTGGGGCACACTTGCAGCCCCAGCTCCTTGGGAGGCTGAGGCAGGGGGATCGCTTGAGCCCAGGAGTTTGCACCAGCGTGGGCAACACAGTGAGACCTTGTCTATACTAAAAATTAAAAAAAAATTAGTATGTCGTGGTGGTTCATGACTAAGGAGGCTGAGGCGGGAGGATCCCTCGAGCCTGGGAGGTCGAGGCTGCAGCAAGCTATGATCATACCACTGCACCCCAGCCTGGTGACGGACTGAGACCCTGTCTCAAAAAAAAAAAAAAAAAAAAAAAAAATTAAAGATACAGCCATTATGGAAATATGACCTGATTTGGAAAAACAGACTTTGCAGATTTCATAAGGATCTTGGGATGGGATCACCCTAGATGAAGGGGGTCCCAAGGCCAAGGACAAGTGTCCTTTATTTATTTGTTTATTTATTCTGAGACAGAGTCTCACTCATGTCGCTCACGCTGGAGTGCAGTGGTGCTATCTCAGCTCACTGCAACCTCCGCCTCCCAGGTTCAAGGGATTCTCCTGCCTCAGCCTCCCGAGGAGCTGGGATTACAGGCACCCGCCACCACGCCTGGCTAATTTTGTATTTTTAGTAGAGATGGGGTTTTGCCATGTTGGCCAGGTTGGTCTCAAACTCCTGACCTCAAGTGATCCACCCGCATCGGCCTCCCAAACTGCTGGCATTACAGGCGTGAGCCACCGCACACGGCCTCAAGTGTCCTTATAACATAGAGGAGAGGGGACGCAGATGCAGAGACAACGGAGCAGAGACCACAGCGATGTATCCACCAGCCAAGGACACGCAGAGTCCCCAGAAGCTAAGTGCGAGAAGGACCCTCTCCTGGTGCCTTGGAGAAAGCGACGCCCTACCCACACCTTGACCGCTGACATCTGGCCTCAAGGACTGGGAGAAGCTGTTCCAAGCCCCCCGGTTTGTGGTCATTTGTTATAGAAGCCTCAGGACAACAAACCCAGCTGGGAACCCAGGAGGAGACGCACTTTGGAAGGAAGACATGGACCCTGGTTTCTTCAAGGGAAGTACTGTCAGAGGCATCTGAACCAGAGCAACTCCATCTTGAATAGAGGCTTGGGGGCTGGGATTACAGGCTCACGCTACTACCACCCGGCTAATTTTTGCATTTTTAGTAGAGACGGGGTTTCACCATGTTGGCCAGGCTGGTCTTGAACTGCTGACCTCAAACGATCCACCCACCTCGGCCTCCCAAAGTGCTGGGATTATAGGCGTGAACCATGGCACCCAGCCGAGTTAGGTATTCTTTTCGTTTTCTTTCTTTCTTTTCTTTTTTTTTTTTTTCTGTCTCCAGGCTGGAGTGCAGTAATGCGATCTTGGCTCACTGCAACCTCCGCCTCCTGGGTCCAAGCGATTCTCGTGCCTCAGCCTCCCGAGCAGCTGGAACTACAGGCACGTGCCACCACACCCAGCTAACGTTTCTTATTTTTTAAGTAGAGACGGGGTTTCACCATGTTGGCCAGGATGGTCTCGATCTCTTGACCTTGTGATCCACCCGCCTCGGCCTCCCAAAGTGCTGGGATTACAGGCTTGAGCCACCGCGCCAGGCCACGTTTCTTATTTTTTAAGTAGAGACAGGGTTTCACCATGTTGGCCAGGATGGTCTTGATCTTCTGACCCCGTGATCAGCCCGCCTCGGTCTCCCAAGTTAGGCATTCTTAATCACAAGATGAGACAGGAGGTTGGCAGGGTGGTATCACAAGGTACAGGTCATAAAGACCCTGCTGATAAAACAGGATAAGCCACCAAAACCCACTCAAACTAAGATAGAGCTGAAAGTGACCTCTGATCATTATACGCCAGTTACAACCCTTTAGCATGCTAAGAGACACTCCCGCCGGCACCATGACAGTTTACAAACGCCATGGCAACGTCGGGAAGTTATCCTAAAAGTGGAGGAGCCCTCAGCTCCAGGAACTGCCCACTCCTTTCCCGGAAAACTCATGAATAATCCACCCCTTGTTTAGCATATGATCAAGAAATCACCATAAAAATAGCCAACAAGCAGCCCAGGCGGCTGCTCTGCCTCTGGAGAAGCCATTCTTCATTCTTTTATTTTTGTTTATTTTTTTTGAGACGGAGTCTCGGAGTCTCGCTCTGCCACCCAGGCTAGAGTGCAATGGTGCGATCTCAGCTCACTGCAGCCTCCGCCTCCAGGTTCAAGCGATTCTCCCGCCTCAGCCTCCTGAGTAGCTGGGATTACAGGCGCTCACCACCATGCCTGGTTAATTTTTTGTATTTTTAGTAGAGACAGAGTTTCCCCATGTTGGCCAGGCTGGTCTCAATCTCCCGACCTCCAGCAATCTGCCCGCCTCCCAAAGTGCTGGGATTACAGGTGTGAGCCACCGCGCTCAGCCCTTTACTTTCTTTTGTTTGCTTGGGGTTTTTTTTGAGACAGAGTCTCGCTCTGTTGCCCAGGCTGGAGTACAGTGGTGCAATCTCGGCTCACTGGAACCTCTGCCTCCCGGGTTCAAGTGATTCTCCTGCTTCAGCCTCCCAAGTAGCTGGGATCACAGGCTTGTGCCATCACACCCAGCTAATATTTGTATTTTTAGCAGAGACAGGGTTTCACCATGTTGGCCAGGCTGGTCTCAATCTCCCGACCTCCAGCAATCTGCCCGCCTCCCAAAGTGCTGGGATTTCAGGTGTGAGCCACTGCGCCCGACCTGGATTCATTTTTATCCTTCCCCTCCCCGCCATGGCTAGCACAGAGTAATTCAATATTCCTGAGCATCTGCTATGCACCCATGGTGCTGGGGAAACAGACCAGGAAGACACTGCTGTTCACCTCCTCCTCTCCCCAGCCAAGATCCCCCTCCCATCTCAAACCACTTTTATCCTGAACTTCCTGCGTGGTGGGGGTCCCCACGTTCTTGAACTTTAACTCAGTTCTGTAATCTAGTGATTAGAGGTAAGGATCAAAGCCATCTCAGTATCTTTCTGCTGTGTGCTCTTGGGCCAGCCACTTAACCTCTCTGAGCCTTCACATTCTCATCCACAGAATGGGAACCACAATACCACGCATGCACTGAAAAGTCCACAGGACTCTCCCTTCTCCACCCACCCAGCTTTGCTACTCATCCTCTCTACCTCCTCCTCTACCTTCCCAGCCCACAGCTCTCCCCGACTTCACTAGGAAAACAGACAGACGGGCTCTCTCTCCCCTTTTTACTGTCCGTCAATGCACACATAAATGCATTGATTGCTGCTCTGAGGCCCTGGTCCTCCTGGATCCTGTATCAACCATGCTACCTCCAAATGAGGTCCAGCCCTGCTGGCTGCAGCTCCTCAGCCTCCACATACCTGCTCCTCTGCACAGCTTGACAGATGGGGGTTTCTTGGGCTCATTCTGGACCCCTGATCTCTCACCCAGGCATCTTGGCTCCTATGGCTTCAGCCTCCATCACTACACCAGGAATTTCCCCACCCATACACCCACCCAACTGTCCATCATCCAGTCAACCATCCTCCCACCTAACCATCCACCCATTCATTCATTCAACCATCCACCCACCCATCCACACATCCATCCATCCACTCATCCATCTAGCCAGCCATTCATCCATCCATTAATCCATCCATCCTTCCACTCATCCACCCATCCACCTACCCACACATCCATCCGCCCATCCATCCATTCATCCACCCACTCACTCATCCAGACATTCACCCATTCACCCACCCATCTATCCACCCAAAATTCATTCATCAATCTACCCATACATCCATCTACCCATACATACATCCACCCACCCAACCACACATTCATCCATCCATCCACTCATCCACCTACCCATCCATTCATCCATCCATTAATCCATCCATCCATCTATCCACCCACCCATGCATCCACTCATCCATCTACTCACACATTCATTAATCCATCCGTCTATCCTTCCATCCTTCCACTCATCCACCCATCAACTCACCCACACATCCATCCGCCCATCCATTCATCCACCCACTCACTCATCTGGACAACCACCCATTCACCCACCCACCATCCATCCAACTACCCACATCTATCCACCCACAATTCATTCATCAAGCCACCCACCCATACATCCACCCATCATTCATCCACCCATCCATCCATCCACCCACGATCCACTCATTCATCCATCTATCCACTCATCCAGCCACTCATCCATCTATCCATCCATCTACCTATCCATCTACTCATCCATCTACCCATCCATTCGTCTATCCATTAATCTATCCATCTATCCTTCCACTCCTTCACCCATCCACCCCCCAACACATCCATCCACCCATCCATTCATCCACCCACTCACTCATCCAGACATCCGCCCATTCATCCACCCACCCACCATCCATCCACCCACCCATTCACCCACCCACCTACCATCCATCCACCCACCCATCTATCCACCCATGATTCATTCATCAATCCACCTACTCATCCACCCACTCATCCATCCACCCATCCATCCAATCACTCATCTATCCATCCACCCATCCATCCATCCACTCAGCCATTCATCCATCCATCCATCTACTCATCCATCCACCCACCTATCCATCCATCAACCCATCAATTCATCCATCTACCCATCCACCCATCCATCCATCTATCCACCCATCCATTCACACACTCATCTATCCACCCACAATCCATCTACCAATCCACCCGCCCACCAATCTACTCATCCAAACATCCACCCACCCACTTACCCATCCATCCACCTATCCATCCATCCACCTACCAACCATTCATCCACTCATCCATTCACCCACCCACCTATCCATCCACCCACTCATCCACCTCCCTCTCTAACATTCACCCATACACCCACCATATACCCATCCATCTATCCACACACCTATCCATCCACCCAGTCATCCACCTATCTCTCTAACATTCACCCATACACCCACCATACACCCATCCATCCATCCACACACCTATCCATCCATCCGCTCATTCATCCACAAACCCTTCCATCCATCCACCCATTCATCTGTCCACCCACCCATACCTCCACTTGTTATGTTCAAAGCACTGTTTTAGGCACTGGTGACACAGCAGTAAACACAAAGGTGAAAATCTCTTTGCTAATGAGGCTTACAGTCTATTAGGAAGGAGAAAAAGCAAATAAAACCAAAAATGATATCTATGGTATGCTCGAGGTCATTTTCACAGGAAAAAAAGAGAAAGAAAGCAGGAAAGAGGAATTTGGAGTCCTGAGAGTGGCTAGGTTACAAATCCTGCCTTCACTGTGGCTTCACAGAAAAGGCGAAGCTTATAGAAGATAAAGGAAGGAGCTACGTGAGGAGCTATCTGAGGGGAAGAACAATTTGTGCAGAGGGCACAGCCCATGCAAAGGCCCTGGGGCAGGACCGTGCCTCGCCTGTTGGAGGAACAGTGAAGAGGCCCATGTGGCTGCAGCAGAGTGAGCGAGGAGGAGAGAGGGGGCGGGGGACAGTAGGAAGGGGATGGGGCAGGTCCTGCAGGACCTTAAGCCTCGGGGAGGACTTGGGTTTTGACTGTAAGGGAGGTGGGAGCCACGGAGGGCTATAGGGAGAGAAGGGATGGGCCCTGACTCATGCTCACAGGCACTCTCTGATGGGTGCTGCAGGGAGAACAGACTGTGGGATGCGAGGGTGGGAGCCAGGGACCAGAGTATGGAGGGGACTGCACTGGTCCAGGTGAGGGATGAAAGGGCTGGACCAGGTGAAGGCAGAGGAGAGAGAAGGGGGCAGATTCTAGAGAGGTTTTGAAGGCAGAGCTACCAGATTCTGCTGATGGAGGGGTAGGAGGTGCGGTTGTTGTCATGAGGGAGAGAAGTCAAGGGCATTGCCAGGTTTTGTCCTACGCACCTTCAGGCCTCACCCCCAGGACACTTCACTCACTGTGCATCGATTGCCCAAGCCGGGTCACTGGTGTCCCCTGGACCAGGGTTTCTCAGCCTCCACACTGTGGATGCTCAGGGCTAAATCATCTGTCACCCTGGGCACCCATTCATCCACCCATTCATCCATCCTCCCATCCATCCATCCACTCATCCACCCACCCACCCATCTATCCACCCATCCACTCCTCCATCCACCCACCCATCCATCCATCCACCCATCCTTCCATCCTTCCATCCACTCATCTACCCACCCACCCATCTATCCATCCATCCACTCGTCCATCCACCCACCTATCTATCCATCCACCCATTCATCCATCCACTCATCCATCCATCCACTCATCCACCCACCCACCCATCTATCCATCCGCCCATTCATCCATCCAATGGAGGTACTGAGCGAGATTCCCGGCCTCCACCCACTCGACACTACTCACAGTCAGGAGCACCCCCCAATCACGACAACCACAAATGCCTCCAGACATTGCCAAGTGTCCTGGAATAACCCCCATTGAGAAGCACATCACGGCTGGTCACGGTGGCTCACACCTATGATCCCAATGCTGTGGGAGGCCAAGGTGGGAAGACTGCTTGAGCCCAGGAGTTCAAGACCAGCCTTAGCCTTAGCAACATAGTGAGACCCCAGTCGAGAGAGAGAGAGAGAGAGGGAGAGAACCACCATGTCAATAGATCCTTTCCTCTTCCTCACCTCCTCTACCTGGTCCTCCATTTCCCCAGGTATACGAGGTTCTTCTGGTGGCTCCTAGCTCTGCTAGAGATTCCCCCTTTGGTCCTTCCCCTGAGCAGGTGGTCAGGGACAAGAATGCAAATCCTCTTGGATATAAAGACCCCACCCTCAAAGGCTGCTGGGAGAAGGTGAAGGCATTCAGGGTGTCTGCTCCACTCAATCTTCCAGCTGCCTCCAGGCACCACCACCTTCAGGAGCTCCTCAGAAAAGCCAGGTAGAAGCCTAGTGGCAGAAGCTTCCTGACACATTCTAGGGCCCTCTGTGCCTTAGTTTCCCCATCTAAAAATGGAGGATCCAGAATCCACATTGTCCAGACTCTGAGCTCCCTAAGAGACCCTATCCCTCCCCTGCCACAAGTCTCCACGGCTCACCTCTCTTGGGGTGAAAACCAAAGTCCTTCCAACAGTCCTTGAATCTGCTCAACAACCTGCCTCCCTCCCTCCCTCCCTCCCCCTCCTCACTCTGCTCCAGCCACAAGGGTCTCCTTGATGTCCTCCAACACATCAGGTGTGGTCCTGCTCCAGGGCCTTTGCAGGGGCTGCTCCCACTGCCTGGAACGCTTTTCCCTTGGCTTTAGAATAACAGCCTTCCCATCTGTCATTCAGGTCTCATCTCCAAGGTCACCTCCTTGAGAGGCCATCTCTGGCCCCCAAGGCAAGCTGTCATCTCCCAAAACACATCCGCAGTTTATTCACGGCAACTCACCCATCTCAACTTTGTTTACTAGTTTACTGTCAGTCTCAGCCACCTCTGAATTGCTTTATGTCCTCAAGCCTCGCTCAAAGCCTGGCACATAATAGAGACTAAATAAAGTCGTTGCTTTTTTTATTTTGAGACAAGGTCTTGCTGTTTTCCAGATCGGAGTGCAGTGGCATAATCATGGCTCACTGCAACCTCCACCTTCCCAGCCTCAAGCCATCCTCTCTCCTCAGCCTCCCAAGTAGCTAGGACTACAGGTGCATGACACCATGTGCATATTTTTTCAATTTATTTTTTATAGAGAAGGGGTCTTGCTATGTTGCCCAGGCTGGTCTGGAACCCCTGGGCTCAAGCAATCCTCCCACTCCAACCTCCCAAAGTGCTGGGATTACAGGCGTGAGCCAACACAGCCAAGCTGTTGACTATTTTGACTGCCTGACCATTTATGGAGAACACCATACATTATTCAGGCTAATTAAATGAATCACACCGTATGTTTGTTCTTTTTTTCCTTAGAGACAGGGTCTCACTCTGTCACCCAGGCTGTAGTGCAGAAGTGCAATCATAGCTCACTGTAACCTCGAACTCCTGTGATCAAAGCAATCCTCCCGCCTCAGCCTCCTGAGTGGCTGGGACTACAATGCACACCATGACACCTGCGTAAGTTTTTTATTTTTTGTAGAGCTGGGTCTTGCTGTGTTGCTCAGGCTGGTCTTGAACTCCTGGGCTCAAGGGATTCTCCCAAAGCACTGGGATTACAGGTGTGAGCCACCACGCCTGGCCACATCATATAAGTTAATCCAATTTTGACAACTGCTCTGTGGGCTAGCTATCTGTATTCTTTCTCTTTTACAAAGTAACTACAGTTCGGAAAAGATGAGGTGGCTTTTCCAAGATTACACAGAAATAAAAAATGGAGCCAGGGTTAGAACCAAGCCTGTCTGAGATCAACGGTTATGGTCACTCACATTCACAGGTGAGGAGGAAGGCAGTGAGTGCTGAGGAAGCATCCTTCCATCCTTCACTCTGTCCCATCTTCTATCTATCACCCATCCATCCATTCATCCATGCACCCACCCTTCCATCTAGTGTTCCATCCACCAATTACCCATCCATCTTTTCATCCATCCATCCACTAATTTCTCCACCTACCCATCATCCATCCATCTGTTCATCCACTCATCCACTCATTCATGTATCCATTCACTCATCTATCCACCTATCCCTCCAACCATCCCTCCATCCACTCATTGACCCACCAGCTCATCCACCCACCCATCTATCTGCCCATCATCCATCCATCTACCCACCCATCCACCAAATATCCACCAATCTATTCATCTGCTCATCCATCCATCCACCCACCTACTCATCCATCCACCCAATCCATCCATCCATCCATTCACCACCCACCCATTCATCCACCTGTCCATCCATCCCCCATCCATCCACCCACTACCCATCTACCCATCTATCCATCTATCCATCCATCTATCCATCCATAAATCCATTTATCCACCCATCCATCCACCCATCCATTCACTTATCTATCCATCCATTCATCCATTCACTCATCCATCCATCCATCCATTCACTTATCTATCTATCCATCCATCCATCCACTCATTAAACCACCAATCCATCCACCTACCCATCCATCTGCCCATCCATCCATCCATCCATTCACCCACCCACCCATTATCCATCAATTAATCCACCCACCCACTCATCCATCCACCCAATCCATCCATCTATCCATCCAACAATCTACCATCCATCCATTCACCCACCCACCCATCTATCCACCTGTCCATCCATACACCCATCTATCCACCCATCTACAAATCCATCCATCCATACCCATCCATCCATCCATAAATCCATTCACCCACCCATCCATCCATCCATTCACTCATCTATCCATCCATCTATCCATTCACTCATCCATCCATCCATCCATTCACATCCATCCATCCATAAATCCATTCATCTGCCCATCCATCCATTCACTCATCTATCCATCTATCCATCCATCCATCCATTCACTCATCCATCCATCCATCCACTCATTAAACCACCAATCCATCCACCTACCCATCCACCCACCCACCCATCCATCCATCCATCCACCCACCCATCAGTTCATTCAGACCTTCCACTTACCCACCCACTTTTCTTCCCATCAAATCCGCTCATACCTAGCGTCACTGTCACCCATTCATCCACCCATCCGTGTCTGCATCCACTGATTCACTTATCCATCTCTCCATCCCTCCGTTAGCCAGCCCATCCCCACATCTTCTCATTTCCTCATGTCCTTGTTCATCCACAAGCTCACTTCCAAATGGCCAACGGGACACAGTCTCTGCCCTCCTAGAGCTTACTCATCCCTGATGCTGACCATGACCCTGGACCAAGTGAACTCCTGCTAGGTCAGTGTCTTCCAGACCTAACAGCCTCTCCCTTTGGCCCTGGTCATCTTAAGTTCGAGGACAGCTGGCCTCCCTGGATGACTCTGACTCCCGTCTATGTTTCCAAAATCATCTTTCTTTCTCTCCTTCCAGAGCGGGGCAAGGCTCAGGCTGGGAGGTGTGAAGCCCAGCTATTCTGCTGTATGGCTTGGGCTGGGTGTTGCCCCTCTCTGGGCTCCAGTCTCCTCCTGTGGTTCATATGGAGGAGGGGAGCTTGGTTCTCCAGGAGCCAATGTAATCAGAACACACATGTGCTTCTTTGTATTTCTCTCCTCCCACACTGTGGGCCTCACCCCACCGGAAGCTTCTATTTTGTCCATCCAGGTGTGAAGGAAAGGAGCATATTTTGAGCAAGGCTGGGAGGCTGGGAAGAGGCTGGCGGTGGCAATGGCAGTGCTTCCCAAACAGGTCTGCCTGAAGCCCTCCCCGCTCTAAAGTCTTCCATGGCTCCCCAGTGCCCTCAGGAAACAGTCCAAGCTCAGTCCAGCATCAGAGGCTTTCCTGGTCCAGCCGGTGCTGACTCTCCAGCCTCATCTCCCATGCCTCACCTAATCCCTCCTCTACCCCAGCTATGCAAATTCTTCACGCCTCCAGGCCTTCACAGATCAGTTCCCCCTCCCTGTATCCAGAAAGTCAAGACATTTACCTATCTTGTCCACTGCTGTGTTTCATGCCCATCATAGGGCCTGGAACACAGTGTTTCTGTGAATACATAAATAAAATGCTTTCTCCACCTGGAAAGCTCTTATCGATCCATCAAAGCCCCATTTCTAATGCCCCTCCTCCAGGCAGAGCTCCTGCTTCATTATCTAGTTTCCTCAACCTTCCTCCCTTTGACCTAACCCAGACTATAGGTGCCAATGCCCGGCTCTGCCCTCAGACCTCTCTTGCTCAGCACAAGGCGAGGCCCCAAAGGGTTTTCCGGAAGTGTTGTGTGGGCGAATGAATGAATGAATGAATGAGTGTGGTCCTACCAGGTGTTTCCGATGGCCAAGGCCTCACTTGCCAATTTGAGGGGTGAAAGAGAGAGACAGAAGCCCACTTCAGAGAGAACCTCCTGGGTCCAGCCCCAAGCTAGGACCCCTCGGAAGAGCCCCAACAGGTGAGCCCCATAGAAGACAGGGACCCTGGGGCTTCCAAGGCCCTCTGCTTCGTTCCTACCAGGGCGAACACTCCATCCTGCCTGCAGCTGGGCTTCGCTGGAGTTAGTGCTCCTGCGGGCCCCTGAACGTCGCCAGGAACACCTCTCCCCAGCAAGGCATCCTCCTCTCGCTTCGGGGCTCAGCGTAGTCATATAATAAGCCCGCTCCCACTGACCAAGCACATACTGTGCCCGGCCCCCTGCCGCTTCTCCTTTCTCCTCCCTGGTTCCCTCTGAAACAGGAAGACCCACTCCAGCTTGGAGGAATGAATACACCTGCCCAAGGCCACAAGATACAGAGAAACCAGACTCATCTCAACTCCAAGCTCTCAACTACTCTTCTACACTAAATGCCTCCGCCTCCAGGCAGCCCTCCTGGTTTTCCACTCCTGCAGGGGCAGGGGCAGGGCCCTCCGCTGGGTTGTCACTGCTGGTGTGTGTTTCGCCATCACATTCCCGAGCTCCATGGCTTGTAAGCGCAGGTCCTCAGCTGTCTCCCTCCCCTAAACTGGAATCTGGTGGGAGGGGAGGTCTGGGTGGGGGTAGGGATGGCAGATTTTATCTGTTTTGCCCAACCCAGTAGCCCAGGGTCTAGAACGGGGCCTGGTACACAGCAAGCACTCAATAAATGTTACTCGTACAGGTAGACAGATTCACATCTAGCCCAATCCACCGTGAATCCCATAAGGAATTCTGTTCCTTAATGCCCAGCTCTGCACAAATGCTGGAATACAGTAGGCGTTCAATAAATGTTCTCTGCCTGAAGCAGTGGAGGGAGAGGTGCAGAAACGATGTCACAGTCACAGGTGTGAGGCTTCCGGGCCTCATAAAAGACTTAAATAAATGAGAAAATGGGCAGCAGGGGAAAACGAGGCACGGAGAGGGGCGTGCCCAGTTTGAAGCCACACACCACCCCAGCAGGGGTCCTTCCCAGGCGCACGCACGCCGGCCAACCCTGCCGGCCGCCTCCAGCCCCCTGCTGCTGTCCCCGCAGCCACCAGGAGCGCCAACCGCTCCCGCGGTCCCCCCGCCAGGCCGCCCAGCCCGCCTTCTCCCTGGGGCTGGTGCGTCACACGCGGAATCTCACGCCTCAGAGCTCAGACTGACACAGCCTCCTCCTCCCCCCACCCCGCCCCAGCGGAGCTGGCAGCTGGTGCTCCCATGGAAACCGCGGGCCCCCACCCGGGCCCCCGCCGGGCCCCCCCACCTACACCGTCCCCCAGCGCAACCTCCGCTTTAAGACAAATATTGTCATTAACATGCAAATGTATATGCCATTACCATAAACGGGGGCCCCAGTGGCAGCGGCGGACCAGCACCACCGCGGGCACCTTCCCCTGGCAGGGTGGGCACCCAGGCAGCCACCATCCAGAGACAGGGACAGCGGAAGCTCCAGCGTGGTCTCCCTTGGAGGGAGGGTCCCCGGGGCAGGAAACTGCAGGGGAGCCAGCGGGAGCCCCGATCCCAGCCTCCAGTTCCTGGCCTGACCCTCGGCCTGGGGTAGGGGTCCTTCCTGGGGGAGGCCCCCTTCTCTGGATGGGGAGGTCTGGCAGGAGCAGCTTGTGGGCTCCCTGTGGTCCTCCATCTCTCTGCAGCCCCCTCCTTTTCTGTGTCTCTCTCTCAAAAGCAAACCCAGCGCCCCACGGCCTGCCCTCTTTGGTAGGACCACCTGGACGCCGCCCTGTCCCCCTGCCCCTGCCCCACTCCTGGACAAAGCCTCCTGCCTTTCTCTGGGTCTCAGCTTGGCCTCTAGGGATCCGGCTGCTCCCACGCCGCCTTCAGGCAGGCCAGCTCTGGCTGTCAGGTGTCACGGGCCCCTCCGTCCCCAGCACCATCTTTGGGGGCCCCACTCTCGGCTTCAGGGAACCTGTCACCCCTACGTCACACAGATATAGGCATGGGTGCTCCCCCCGCCTGGGAGGAAGGCAGGGAGGAAACGGGGGCCTAGCTGTGATCAGCCTGGGACCCACGATGTGTCTCTCCAGACCTCAGTTTCCCAGAAACGCGCTGTCACTCCGGAGCCCACCTCCACGGTGATGCCTTCCATGAGGACATCAAACAAGGCCCGCCGCGTGGAGGCCAAGGAAGGGCTGGAGGTGGTGCCAGCTGACCCCCCCGGCTTGTGCCAGGAGCCCGAGCCCCTCCAGGGCGTTCTCATCCCACCCCAGCCTACTCCTTGCAGATCTCGTGCCCAGTCCCATGGGCCCCGCCAGCATCCGGGGAAAGGGATTTCTCTCCAGGCCTGGGGTCAACACCCCCACAGCCCTGCCTCTCTGAAGAGGCACGTTCTACCAAACCAGAGTTCCCAGAAACAAAGCCCTAATAAGGTCAGTGTTGGTGGCAGGTGCCTGAACTCACTCCTCTCCCAAAGAATCCTGACTTCCCACTCACCATTCCATCTCCCTTTGGCCAAGGCCCAGAGAGGGCAGTCACTAGCCAGGAGTCACACAGCTGAGCCCCAAACGCAAGCCTGGATCAGAGATGCTGATTCTGGAGACACACCCCACCTCCTCCTTTCCCCTCACCCCTTCGTGCCAAGCACCCACAGGCGAAGCCCAGGTGAAGTCCAGCCAGGCCCCGCACAGGCAGGGATTCACTGCCCCGAGGGTACCAGGGGGCTGCACCCATTTTCAACACGAGAGAAAGCCCCTGTATCTCACAGACAGACAGACCCAGGACCCCTAAAACGCGGAGGGCGATCGCCGGCTGTCACGGACATGGCCTCTCAATTCTCACCCTCAGAGGAAAGCCCGCAGACGGGAAATACCCCCGAGGCATCCCAGGGACCTCAACATTGTCCAACCTGTAAAAAAATAACTGGGCGTGCGCCATGGTCGTGCTGTCAACAGCAGGGAAACTGAGGCTCAGGACCAGGTGAAAACCCAGCCCCAGCCCCTCCCTCACCCCTCACCTCTCCCTTGTCCAGATTTCCCAGAGATTTAAAAATAAGAAGAAGAAGAAAAAATGAAGAATTCACCAGGAATCTCCAATCCCTGCACCCCCATCTGTCTCTCCAAACTAGAGCGCAACCAGCGGCCTTTCAATGCAACCTTTTGGGGGGCCACGTGGACTCCCCCACTCCCACAGGAATCTTTCTAGAAAATGGGTGCTTCTGGTATGCCGGGGGTGGGGGCGTGTGGGAGAAGCCCACCTATCACCTCTGGACCCCAGAGATTGAGTTCCGGGGGCCGCATGGGAGCCCCTCTGCCCTCCTGGGCCACACAGAGGAGTTAAGATTTTTCAGGCCCAATTTTTTTTTTTTTTTTTTTTCTTTTTTGTGATGGTTGGTTTTGAAAAGAGATGGAGAATGGGGAGGGGTTTCTTTCCTCTCCCTTAAGATCCCAGCTGGAGGGTCTAGCTGGAGTGACAGGCCTGGGCTCCATCTCACCAGACCCTCCCTAGGGTCTTCTTGAACCCATCGTTCATTCATTCATTCATTCACTCACTCATTTATTCATCCATTCATTCAATAAACATGCATTCATGCTTACCGGGCACGCAGCGCTGGGGGAAAAGTGGGTCTAAAATAGGTCATGGGCCCCGGTCGGTCCCCAAGGCCTCTCAGGGTCTTCCTGGAGGATGGGGGGAACTGGGGGTGTCCAAGACAAAGCCTCTGAAGTGCCCACCCCCAGCCCCCAACACCTGACGGGAAGGCTGTCAAAGCCACCCCAGTTCGGACGCTGGGCCGTGGTGGGAACCAAGGGCTGGGGACACAATCGCTGGACACCCCCATCTGCGATGCCACGGGAGGGAGAATCCGGCGGGAGGGAGGCAGACAGGCCTGAGGCCGCCCACGCCTCCCTCCTCCTCCCTGTCCACCCCAGGATTTGGGCTCTGCCCAGATGGACACGTCCAAGCTCATTGTGTTGGGCCTGAGACCCCAACACATTGCTAAGAGGCTCGGCTAGTTTCAACTTGAGCCTAAGGTGGAGGCGGGGGAGGGGGAGGGCAGAGAAATGGAGGAGAGAATGCTGATCCACGCGAGGTGGTGGGGCCGGGGGTGGGCGGCAGACACGGGGAGCCTCTCCGCCACCCCAGGCGAGGCCAGGCGCGTCCCCCCAAGCCGGGCGCCCCCAATCCGTCTTTCTTTGTAGTTACCGATCAGCCTGGGGTCCTGGGCATCCGTGTCCCCCGCGGCCGGACCTGCCCCGCCGGCCTGGCTTTGTGAAAATAACCAAAGCAATGGAGTCCGCAGGTGCAAACTTCCCCGACGGGGCCTGGGGAGGCGGAATGAATAGGGGGTGGGGGTGGGCAGGGAGGGGTGCCGGGGTTCCCGAGGCTCCCCTGGCAGACGGACAGGAAAGAGTGGGTGAGGGAGGGAGGAAGGGGTGGGGGTCTGGGGGATGGAAGGGTGAGGGAGGGAGGGAGGGAGAGAGAGGGTGCTGTGGGGGGAAGGATGGGAGGTCGAGGGAGATGGGAGAGAAGAGAAAAGGAGAGAGAGGGAGAGAGAGAGGAGATGCCGGAAGGTGGGGAGGGAGGGAGAGGGGGCGGAGGAGGGGAGGGGGCCCGCTCGGATCTGTCAGCTGCACCCCCAGAGCGGGGAGGAGGGGTGGGTGGGAGGGAGGGGGTAGGAACCGAGGCTCCGGCAGAGGCAGGCAGAGGAGGGAGGTGAGCAGGGGAGGGATGGGGATGGGGATGGGGATGGGGGAAGATGCCGGAAGGTGGGGTGGGGTGGGAGGCGCGGCGCGGGAGGGGGCCGGGCGCCCACCTTTGTGCATCCCCGTGTAGGGGTCTTTGAGCACCGTGAGCTCGTAGATGCGGCCGAACTGCTCGAAGAGCGGCTTGAGGTCCTTCTCGTCCAGGTGACGCGGGATCTGGCCCACGAAGAGTTTGATGGCGTCCAGGTCCTTCATGCCGTCGGGCTGCCCCCCGGGGGGCTCGGGGCCGCTGCTGCCCACGGGCGAGGGCCGCGGCTGCAGGAGCTGCTGCTGCTGCCGGCGCGCCTCGCTCTCCGTCAGGCGGGCCATGGCGGGCGCGGGACCGAGCCGGCGGCGGCGGCGGCGGGCGGCGGGCGGACTCGCAGCTGGAGCGGCGGCCGCGCCTCCCGCCTCCCTCCCGGGCCCCCGCGCCCTCCTCCCGCCCGCGCCCGCCCCGGCAGCGGGACCACAAAGGCGGCTCCGCAGCGGCCCCTGGCGGCCGCGCCGCGCGGGGCAGCCGGCGCCTCCGCGCATCGCCCCCTACCCGGGCCGCGCGGGGAAACTGAGGCCGGCAGGCCGGGGCGCCGCCTACGGGTGGGCGAGGGCGGAGCTGCGGGCGGGACCGGGCCTCAGCCGGCTTCCCGGGGACGTTGGGCGGGGACTCGCCGGCTCCCGCGAAGGGGAACGGCAGGAAAAATGTCAGGTCGCTGGGGGTTCTATGGGGGCTTGCGCATAGAATGCGTCCGAGACCCTTTAAGTAGCTGACTCGCCAATGGTATTAATAACACTAATAATAGGGCCGGGCGCGGTGGCTCATGCCTGTCATCCCAGCACTTTGGGAGGCCGAGGCGGGCGGATCACTTGAGGTCAGGAGTTCGAGACCAGCCTGGCCAACACAGCAAAACCTCGTCTCTACTAAAAATACAAAAATTAGCCGGGCGTGGTGGCAAGTGCCTGGAATCCCAGCACTTTGGGAGGCCGAGGAGGGCGGAGCACTTGAGGTCAGGAGTTCGAGACCAGCCTGGCCAACATGGTGAAACCCCCGTCTCTACTAAAAACACAAAAATTAGCCGGGCGCGGTGGCTCACTCCTGTCATCCCAGCACTTTGGGAGGATCACAAGGTCAGGAGTTCGAGACCAGCCTGGCCAACACGGCAAAACCCCGTGTCTACTAAAAACACAAAAATTAGCCGGGCGTGGTGGCGAGCGCCTGTAATCCCAGCTACTCGGGAGGCTAAGGCCGGAGAATCGCTTGAACTCGGGAGGCAGAGGTGGCAGTGGGCCGAGATCGTGCCACTGCACTCCAGCCTGGGTGACAAGAGCAAAACTCTGTCTCAAAATAATAATAATAATAATAACACTAATAATGATGAATCCGCAGCAAGAAGGCAAGTGTTCCCACTAATCACGACAGCACAGGAGAACCCTAAAAGTGTCTTCCAATTCTATAGGGTGCTTACGCATCGAGTCCTTGGGCCTTTAAGTATGTAACTCATCAATAATGTTGGCAACAGGAAGGAATGCTGGCTCTCACTGATAATAACAGGAGAGAAGAAACACTAAAAGTATCTCCCAGCTCTAAAGTGCCCGTGACCCTGTATGAAGCTCACCAAAATATTAATAGTAACGATAATAAGGGCTGGGTGCGGTGCTTCACACCTGTAATCCCAGCACTGTGGGAAGCAGAGGCAGGAGGACCCTTTGAGCACAGCTGGAGACCAACCTGGGCAACACAGCGAGACCCCATCGCTACAAAAAATAAAAAACATTAGCCAGGCGTGGCTGGTGTGCACCTTCGGTCCCAGCTACTCGGAGGCTGAGGCGGGAGCATCGCTTGAGCCCGGGGAGACTGAGGCTGCAGTGAGCCGTGATTGCACCACTGCCTCTGGTCTGGGCGACAGAGTAAAGTCTTGTCTCAAAAAAAAAAAAACAACTTTCCAAAGATGTCCCAGAATTAAAGCTGAAGTGCTCCCTGAGGCCCACAAGGCCCTGCGTGTCCTGTTCTGTCTCATCCCCACCCTCCCCCGCTCCCTCTCTCCCCTTCCTCAATCCGCTCCAGCCACACAGGCCTCCTCGCTGTTCCTCCAAGTTGCCAGTTGCAGTCCTGCCTCAGGGCCTTTGCACCAGCTGTGGCCTCTGCCTGGGATGGCCCCTCCCCAGCTGATGCATTCCTTCAATTCCCCATCACTTCCTGCATCCACCTTATCGCAGACCATTCAGTCACCATTACCTCCTCGCTTCGCTTTGTTTTTCTTTCCATGGAGTTACACCCATTTCAAATTTTCTTTTATTTATTTATTTATTTATTTTTTTAGATGGAGTCTCTCTCCATCACCCAGGCTGAAGTACAGTGGTGTGATCTTGACTCACTGCAAGCTCCCCCTATCAGGTTCCAGTGATCCTCCTGCCTCAGCCACCTGAGTAGCGGGGATTACAGGTACACTCCGCCATACCCAGCTAATGTAAAATTTTATTTATGTATTTATTTGTTTGTTTTTGAGACAAAGTCTCGCTCTTTCACCCAGGCTGGAGTGCAGTGGCACAATCTCGGTTCACTGCAACCTCCGCCTCCTGGGTTCAAGCGATTCTCCTACCTCCCGAGTAGCTGGGATTACGAGCCTGCCACCACACCCAGCTAATTTTGTATTTTTAATAGATATGGGGTTTCACCATGTTGGTCAGGCTGGTCTCAAACTCCTGACCTCAGGTGATCCACCTGCCTCAGCCTCTCAAAGTGCTGGGGTGAGAGGCGTAAGCCAACACACCCGGCCTAAAATTTAATTTTTATTTATTTATTTAATTTTTCAGACATGCTCTTGCTCTGTTGCCTAGGCTGGAGTTCAGTGGTGAAATCTCAGCTCACTGCAACCTCCGTCTCCTGGATTCAAGTAATTCTCATGCCTCAGCCTCCTGAGTAGCTGAGATTACAGGCACCCGCTGCCACGTCTGGCTACTTTAAATTTTTATTTTTTATATAGATTTTTGAGACAGAGTCTGGCTCTGTCGCCCAGGCTAGAGTGCGGTGGTATGATCATAGCTCTCTGCAGCCTTGATCTCCGGGGCTAAAGTGATCCTCCCACCTCAGCCTCCCGAGCCACAGATGTGCACACCACCATGCCTGGCTAATTTTTAATTTTTTTTTGTACAGATAGGGTCTTGCTATGTTGTCCAGGCTGGATCCACACTTCTGGGCTCAAGCGATCCTCCCGCCTCAGCCTCTCAGAGTGCTAGGATGACACCAGGCTTTAAAGAACATTCTGCCGTCCATCCAGCCGATGGAACATGACTCAGCCGTGAAAAACGACGGGGCTCTGACCCAGGCCCTAGTGGAGAGGCCCCTTGGGAACATCCTGCTCAGTGAGAGGCGCCAGACGCAAAAGACCACACCGCGTGTGATGTCACTTGTGTGAAACCTCCACCCGAGTTAGAGGGGAAACTGAGGTCCGGAGAGCTTAAGCGGTTTGTGTGAGATCACACGGTAGGAGAGCTGGGATTTGAACCCGGCATCCAGACTCTGGAGCACACACACCTCCCCCCGTCCCATCCCATCTCCCCGTGCAGCAGGCAGCTGAGCCTCAGTTTCCTTATTTGCCAAGCAGGACCGAAGAGAGGGGAGAGGGTCCGGGTGAGACGGCTCACACCTGTAATCCCAGCACTTTGGGAGGCTGAGGTGGGCAGATCACCTGAGGTCGGGAGTTCGAGAGAAGCCTGGCCAACATGGCGAAACCCCGTCTCTACTAAAAATACAAAATTAGCCGGGCGTGGTGGTGCACACCTGTGATCCCAGCTACTCGGGAGGCTGAGGCAGGAGAATTGCTTGAACCTGGCAGGTGGAGGTTGTGGTGAGCAGAGATTGCACCACTGCACTCCAGCCTGGGCAAAATACAAAATTAGCCAGGCATGGTGGCTCACACTTGTAATCCCAGCACTTTGGGAGGCCGAGGCGGGCGGATCACCTGAGGTCGGGAGGTCAAGACCAGTCTGACCAACGTGGAGAAACCCCGTCTCTACTAAATATACAAAATTAGCTAGGCATGATGGTGCACACCTGTGATCCCAGCTACTCGGGAGGCTGAGGCAGAATTGCTTGAACCTGGCAGGCGGAGGTTGTGGTGAGCAGAGATTGCACCACTGCACTTCAGCCTGGGCAACAAGAGCGAAACTCCATCTCAAAAAAAAAGAAATAGAAAATTACCCGGGCGTGGTGGAGCACACCTGTAATCTCAGCTACTTGGGAGACTGAGACAGGAGAATTGCTTGAGCCTGGGAGGTGGAGGTTGCAGTGAGCTGAGATCATGCCACTGCGCTCCAGCCTGGACGACAGAGCGAGACTCCTTCATCTAAAAAAAAAAAAAAAAAAAAAAAAACGCTGAGAAAGAAAAAGAGGATACGGTGAAGGCCCTGATCTGGTGTGGCTTCGTGAGCTAAAATGTGGTCTTAGCACAGTGCCTGGGAGCTCCTAGCACTCACTGAATGGATATTTGTCACTGCTGTTCCTGGCAGCCTCCTGGCCGCCCCCGGATGGAACAGAACTTCAGGGCTGGGTGAGGAGCAGAGCTGGGCGAGGGGTCAGGAGTCCTCCCACAACAACCTGCCCCTCGGCCCAGAACACACCCAGGTGCTTAGGCTCAGCTGAGGCTTCGCTGGGCCCAGCGTGGCACGTGGGGCTGATGGAGTCAGCCAGGAGACACACGCTTCGTCTCCATGGAGACTCAAGCAGGATGCTTGGAGCCCTGAGCGCATCCAGCGTTCCGGGAGAGTCCTTAATAAGAATTTAAGAAATCAGCTGGGCGTGGTGGCTCACGCCTGTGATCCCAGCACTTTGGGAGGCCGAGGCGGGTGGATCATGAGGTCAAGAGTTCAAGATCATCCTGGCCAACATGGTGAAACCCCGTCTCTACTAAAAATACAAAAGTTAGCTGGGCGTGGTGGCGTGTGTCTGTAGTCCCAGCTACTAGGGAGGCTGAGGCAGGAGAATTGCTTGAACCTGGGAGGCGGAGGTTGCAGTGAGCCAAGATCGAGCCACTGCATTCCAGCCTGGGTGACGGAGCACAGAGCAAGACTCCGTCTCAAAGAATGAAAAAAAAAAAAAAATCTCGCCCGTAATCCCAGCACTTTGGGAAACCAAGGTGGGAGGACTGCTTGAACCCAGGAGTTCCAGATTAGCCTAAACTGTAACATAGCAAGGCCCCATTTCTACAACAACAACAAAAAAAAACACAAAAATTAGCCGGTTGTGATGGCGTGCTCCTGTGGTCCCAGCTACTCGGGAGGCTGAGGTGGGAAGATCGCTTGAGCCCAGGAGGTCAAGGCTTCAGTGAGCCGAGATTGCAGCACTGCACTCCAGCCTGGGCAACAAGAGCAAAACTCAGTCTCACAAAAAAGAAAAGAAAAAAAAGAAAAACTCACAAACTCCTATGAGCCGAAGATGCGCTTTCTTCAGCCGCCTCCTCCTCCTCCTTCCTTCTGAAATAAGAGCCCAATCGACGGGTCTGACTTCTGGGCTCTCAAATCCAGCATTCTGCCTCCTGAATGTGTCACCCCTGGCTCAGCTGAGGGGGTGGGTCAGCACGGAGAGTGGGGAGGCTGTGGGCCTGGGTACATTTGGATAGCACAGGCCGGCTCCCTGACTTGCTAGCGGATGAAGTCTGGTGGGCACTGGTGTCATTGCAGGACCCTCATGCCGTGTTGTTATGAGGAAGTAAACAGCCTGGGAGTGGCCGGGCGCGGTGGCTCACGCCTGTAATCACAGCACTTTGGGAGGCCGCAGCAGGCAGATCACCTGAGGTCGGGAGTTTGAGACCAGCGTGGCCAACATGGTGAAAACCTGCCTCTACTGAAAATATAAAAATTAGCCAGACGTGGTGGCAGGTGCCTGTAATCCCAGCTACTCGGGAGGCTGAGCCAGGAGAATGGCTTGAACCTGGGAGACGGAGGTTGCAGTGAGCTGAGATCGCGCCACTGCACTCCAGCGTGGGTGACAGAGCAAGACTCTGCAGGGGTCTCGGGGGCTGGGGAACCACCAGCCAGGAGCTGGGCTCTCTGGAATTGAGTGACTTCATTAGCCCACCCCAGGCCCTTTGCACTGACTTGACCTCTTCCACAGTGTTTCTCACGAGCATGGCTGGAGCCAGAGCCTGGTTCCTGTGCCTGAGCACAGCAGACGTTGGGGCCAGATCCTTCTCTGGGGTGAGGCCATCTTGAGCACTGCAGGGTGCTGAGTGGCATCCCTGGCCTCTACCCACTCATGCCAGGAGCACCCTCCCCCAAGTTATGACAACCAGAAATGCCTCCAGGCATTGCCAAGTGTCCCTTGGGGGGCAAATCATACTCAGTTGAGAAGCAGTCCTTGAATGCCCTTCCTCCAGATCCCATCGCTCCCCGCTCGTCCATCTCAAGGACACCCTGACCTCCTACTGGCCATGTCTCCCTTGTCCTCCCCTGTACTGCTCCTCCCTCCCTCCCTCCCCTCCATCTCCCTCGTCCTAACCCTGTACTGATTTTGTCTTTTTCTTTCTCTTTCTCCTTCCCTCGTTTCCTTTCCTTTTTTCCTTTCTTTTTTCATAGAGTCCTGCTCTGTTACCCAGGCAGGCACAGTCATGGCCCACTGCAACCTCCACCTCCTGGGCTCGAGTGATGCTCCTGCCTCAGCCTCCCGATTAGCTGCAACTACAGGCTTGTGCGCCACCACACCCAGCTAACTTTTTTAATTTTTAATTTTGTGTAAAGACGGGGTCTTGCTGTGTTGCCCAGGCTGGTCTGGAACTCCTGAGCTCAAGTCATCCTCCCACCTCAGCCTCTGGAATAGCTGGGACAACAGGTGCACGCCACCACCATGCCCAGCTAATTCTGACATATTTTGTAGAAATGGGGTCTCACTTTGTTGCCCAGGCTGGCCTCAAACTCCTGGACTCAAGTAAGCCCCCTCTTTGGCCTCCCAAAGTGCTGAGACTACAGGCGTGAGTCACCATATATGTCCCCTGTGCTGTTTTTCTTTCCGCTCCCAGCCCCATTTCCAGGACACCGCTGAGGCATCACCACCTTGTCCTCCTGGATTTCCAGTCCGAGGTCCCACCAGCTGCCAGTGTCCCCCCGTCACTGCCATGTTCACCCTGACCTCCTTGGCCTGCAGGCTCAGCTTTGCAGGGAGGGCGACCAGGTCCGGGCCCAGTGCAGGCTCCCTCCCAGCCCACGGCCTCCATGTGCCCAGCCCTGGGGCAGCACACCGGGCTGGGCTCACCAAACACGTAGTGACCAAATACATGAACGGCAGTGGTTAAAAGGGATCTTCGGCCAGGCGCGGTGGCTCACACCTGTGATCCCAGCACTTTGGGACACCAAGGAGGGCGGATCACATGAGGTCAGGAGTTCGAGACCAGCCTGGACAACATGGTGAAACCCCATCTCTACTAAAAATACAAAAACTAGCTGGGCATGGTGACGGGCGCCTGTAATCCCACCTACTTGGGAGGTTGAGGCAGGAGAATTGCTGGAACCTGGGAGGCAGAGGTTGCAGCGAGCCAAGACTATGCCACTGCACTCCAGCCTGGGTGACAGAGAAAGACTCAGTCTCAAAAAAAAGGGGTGGGGTGGGGGGAGATCCGCAAACCCTTTGTTCTCTTCCTTCTCCTTGGATTTCTCTTTCTTCTTCTTTTGAATTTTTCTTGTCTTCCCACGACGACTGTGAATCACTTTGGTATCAAGAAAGTCTAAAACTTGAAAACAGGAAGGGAAGCAGAGCCGATTTAGCAGTCACGGCTGTCAGATGGAGGATTCGGGCGTCGAAGCCAACACAGTTTATTCTTTTCTCTTCGGTGCCCAAAGGAATTCAGAGCTTCTCAAAGCCAACTGGGCTCCCCGGCTGCCTGGTCTCAAACACACGCCATGTGGCGTCAAGGCGTTTCTACCACGCCGGCCAGCACGTGGACACCCTCCCAGGCCCCCAGGCCCGTCCAGCTCATGGTGACACTGACTGTTCATTCCCCACGTACCAGGCACAACAGTGTCTGCCATACACACAGCAGGAACTGCTAACCCATTTCCCAGATGGGCAAATCGAGGCACCTGGAATTTCCCAGAATGCAGCAGCTTATGCTTTCCACCTTCACGGATCTGACCAGAGCTGTGGGCCCCGGGGGGCTACTTTTCATTTATTTATTTATTTTTGAGACAGAGTCTCGCTCTGTTGCTCAGACTGGAGTGCAGCGGTGCGATCTCAGCTCACTGCAACCTCCACCTCCTGGGTTCAAGCGATTCTCCCGCTTCAGCCTCCTGAGTAGTTGGGACAATAGGCATGCGTCACCACACCCGGCTAATTTTTGTATTTTTCGTAGAGACGGGGTTTCACCATGTTGTCCAGGCTGGTCTCGAACTCCTGACCTCAGGTGATCCACCTGTCTCAGCCTCCCAAAGTGCTGGGATTACAGGCATGAGCCACCACGCCTAGTTTATTTTTTTTCTTTTAAAACAATGATAAAATACACGTACCAAAACAGTACACTTAACCATTTTGTATTTGATTTTATCATTTTGAGACAAGGTGTTGCTTTGCTGCCCAGGCTGGAGTCCAGGGGCACAATCATAGCTCACTGAAATCTCAGCTTCCCAGGCTCAAGTGAGCCAAGATTGAGCTCAAGTGAGCTCTAGCGATCCTCCCACCTCAATCTCCCCAGTACCTGGGACTACAGGCGGGAGCTACAATGCCAGCTAATACTTCTATTTTTTGTAGAGATGAGGTCTTGCTATGTTGCCTAGGCTGGTGTCAAACTCCTGAGCTCAAGCAATCTGCCCACCTCAGCCTCCCAAAGTGCTGGGATTGCAGCCACTGTGCCTGTTTTTGTTTTGTTTTGTTTTTTTGAGACTCAGTCTCACTATCTCCCAGGCTGGAGTGCAATGGTTCAATCTCAACTCACTGCAACCTCCACCTCCTGGGTTCAAGCAATTCTCCTGCCTCAGCCTCCTGAGTAGCCGGGATTACAGGCACGCACCACCACGTCTGGCTAATTTTTGTGTCTTTAGTAGAGACAGGGTTTCACCATGTTGGCCAGGCTGGTCGCGAACTCCCGACCTCAGGTAATCCACCCACCTCGGCCTCCCAAAGTGCTGGGATCACAGGCGTGAGCCACCGAGCCCAACCTGACCCAACCTACTTTCTGTCTCTGTGAATCTGACGACTCCGGGGACCTCCTAGGAGTGGAATCATACAGGATTTGTCCTTCTGTTCCTGGTTTTTCTCACTGAGCCTGAGGTCCTCAAGATGCACCCACACTGTAGCCTGTGTCCGGATTCTCTTCCTTTTCACAGCTGAGTAATATTCCATTGTGTGGCTAGACCGCAGTGTGTTGATCAATTCTCCTGTCCAGCACCCTTTGGGTTAGTGTGAATCACGCTGCTGTGAACAGGGTGTACAAATATCTCTTTGCATCCCTGCTTTCCATTTTATTGGGAACATACCCAGGAGTGGGAATGCTAAGTCCTATGGCAATTCTTTTTTTTTTTTTTTTTTCTGACAAGGAATCTTGTTCTGTCACCCAGGCTGGAGTACAGTGGTGAGATCTCAGCTCATTGCAACCTCAGCCTCCTGAGTTCAAGCGCTTCTCCTGCCTCAGCCTGCCAAGTAGCGGGAATTACAGGTGCCCACCACCACACCCAGCTAATTTTTGCATCTTTAGTAGAGACAGGGTTTCACCATGTTGGCCAGGCTGGTCTCAAACCCCTGACCTCCGACAGTCTGCCATCCTCAGCTTTCCACAGTGCTGGGATCACAGGAGTGAGCCACTGCACCCAGCCGACAAACTTTACTTAAACTTTTATTAAAGAAAACAGTTTCTGAGACAGTATCTTGCTCTGTCACCCAGCCTGAAGTGGTGTGATCATGGCTCACTGCAGCCTCCAACTACCGGATTCACGTATTCTTCCTGCCTCAGCCTCCCTCATAGCTAAGACCACAGGCATGCACCACTGTGCTTAGCTAATTTTTATTTTTATTATTGTGGAGACGGGGTCTCGCCATGTTGCCCAGGCTGGTCTCAAACTCCTGGCTTCAAGCAATCCTCCCACCTCAGCTTCCCAAAGTTTCCAGGGTCAAAGCACCACGCCTGGCCTATATTTTAAAATTTAAATATATATGGATTTTTTTTTTTTTTTTTGCCATATTCTATTTTTTTTTTAAGATGTTGTCTCCCTCTGTTATGCAGGCTGGAGTGCAATGGCACAATCTCAGCTCACTGCAACTTCCGACTCCCGGGTTCAAGCGATCCTCCCAACTCAGTCTCAAGTAGCTGGGACTACAGGTGTGCGCCACCATGCCCGGCTTATTTTTGTATTTTTAGTAGAGACAGGGTTTCACTGTGTTAGCCAGGCTAGTCTTGAATTCCTGACCTCAGGTGATCTTCCTGCGTTGGGCTCCCGAAGTGCTGGGATTACAGGTGTGAGCCACCGCGTCTGGCCTTTTTTTTTTTTTTTTTTTTTGCCATATTCTGTTGGCTGGAAGCAAAAGAGACCCTTGGGGTGAGATGTGGCTCACTGGGGTCACCTTAGGCTGCATCCAGCACCAGCACTTGCTCTGTGCCAGGCATTTACAGCAGGGAGCCCACTTCACCCTCACAGTCACCCTAGGAGACAGGAGCTCCTATGAGCCCATTTTACAGATAAGCAAAGCGAGGCCCAGACAGGCGGTGGCGCTGGAACTTGAACACCCAGGCAGGCGTACTCCAGATCACCAATTCCAAACCTCCCTGCTCACCACCCCTGCGATCAGTTACAGACCCACAAACTCACATCACATGGTGAACCCTGCTGCGGTGTCAAGTGTCGTCACAAAATGACAACATTCCTGTGGTCCCACCAGAGTCTGGAGCAAAATGCAGACCATCCATGTGTGGGTGCGTGTACACACACACCACACACACACATACACACACACACCCCACACACTACACACACCACACACACACCATACACACCACACACACACCACACTACACACATACACACACCACACACACACCACACACTATATACACACAAAACACACTACACACACACCACACACATCACATACCATACACCACACACTACACACCCCACACACTACACACCCCACACAATACACAACCCACACACAACACACAACACATACAACACACAACACACACAACACACACACATACCACACACATCACACACCACACCACACACACTACACACATACTACACACACCACACACCACACACACCCAGACTACACACCACACACACAACACACTACACACAACACACAGCACACACACCACACAACACAGCACACACACCACACAACACCACACACACCACACACATCACAAACCACACTACACACATACTACACACACCACACACCCCACACTACACACACACCACACACTACACACACACACCACACACAAACGACACACACACCACACACACACATCACACCACACACAAACACACATACACACACACGGCACCGAAAGAAAACAGACGCCCTTGAGTCTCTCCCCAGGCTGACTGTCTTCAGAACAAAAATCTCACGCACTAGATGCATCTGGCATATTTTGGAGGCTCATAATGAGCGAGCTAAGATCTTACCGAGGCTGCAGGTAACCAAGCCAAGGCAGTTCTCATCCCCATTTTACAGGTGAGGAAACTAAGCTGAGGGAGGAAAAGTGACTCATCCCAAGTTTCTAGCTTGGGCCGGGCGCAGTGACTCACACCTGTAATCCCAGCACTTTGGGAGCCTGAGGCAGGTGGATCACCTGAGGTCAGGAGTTCGAGACCAGCCTGGCCAACATGGCGAAACCCTGTCTCTAATAAAACTACAAAAAAAAAAAAAAAAAAAAAAATTAGCCGGGCATGGTGGCAGGCACCTATAATCCCAGCTACTCAGGAGGCAGAGGCAGAAGAATCGCTTGAACCCGGGAGGTGGAGGTCGCAGTGAGACGAGATTGCGCCACTGCACTCCAGCCTGTGTGACAGGGCAAGACTGTCTCAAAAGAAAAACAAAATAAAGAATAAAATTTTGGCCGGGCACGGTGGCTCACACCTGTAATCCTAGCACTTTGGGAAGCTGAGGCGTGCGGATCAGGAGGTTAAGAGATTGAGACCATCTAGGCCAACATGGTGAAACCCGTCTCTACTAAAAAATACAAAAAATTTGCTGGGCGTGGTGGCGCGCACCTGTAGTTCCAGCTACTCGGGAGGCTGAGTCAGAATTGCTTGAACCCGGGAGGCAGACGTTGCAGTGAGCCGAAATTGTGCCACTGCACTCCAGCCTGGCGCCTGGTGACAGAGTAATACTCTGTCTCAAAAAAAAAAAAAATTCTAGCATGGAACTTAGGGAGAATGGGCAGAGTCTCCAGGCACTTCCGCTGTCTCCTACCCAACCTGTGAGGCAGGCCAGCTCCGTGGTTAACTGCTCCTGCTGGGGCCCATTTCACTGACCTGCTCTGTGGCCTCAAGTGGACCTGAGGCCACAGAGCAGGTCATGTCTCTGGACCCTGGTTATCCCAGTGGCCTAAACCGGGGCCCTTTTCACCCACTCCACTCAGTGCATGGCTAACGGCGTGGCGCTTATATTCATTCAATCCCTGTCTGAACCCCTCGTGCTCTGCCTCCCCATTACCATCTGTAACAGAAGCATCTTGGAGGCACCTACCCAAGGCCAGGTGCAGTGGCTCACGCCTGTAATCCCAGCACTTTGGGAGCCTGAGGCAGGTGGATCATCTGAGGTCAGGAGTTTGAGACCAGCCTGGCCAACGTGGTGAAATCCCATCTCTACTAAAAATACAAACTAACTGGGCATGGTGGTGGGCGCGTGTAATCCCAGCTACTTGGGAGGCTGAGGCAGATGAATCACTTGAACCTGGGAGGCGGAGGTTGCGGTGACCTGAGATTGCGTCCCTGCACTCCAGCCTGGGGACAGAGCAAGACTGACTCAGAAAAAAAAAAAAAGCACCTCCCCAAGTGGCTTGGCACAGTGGCTCACACCTGTATTCCCAGCACTTTGAGAGGCTGAGGTGGGAGGATCGCTTGAGGCCAGGAGATCGAGGCCAGCCTGGGCAAATAGCAAGACCTCATCTCTACAAAAAATATAAAAAATAAGAAAGATATATAGTGTGGACACTGCCTCTGAAGAGAAACTGTGCTGGTGTCAAGGGACATTAGCTGATATTTATCAACTTAAAAGACCTCCAGGAAGAGATTACGGTCCCTGGACCTGGCCTCTTTGGGGTCTTGGGAGACGGTGCAACGTCCTTGCTGGGAGGACGTCTTTGTCCTCCTGCACTGCTGCCCAGGGCTGAGGGGGGCTAAGCTGATGCCTGAGGGCACTAAGGGAGCCCTGGAAAGAGGCCTCACATGTGCCCAGCACGGGCAGCTTGATCTCATTTCATTTTCTTACCTGTCCTCTGGCTGCCAGTGACCTTTCCAGATTCAGTGAAGGTCACGCGCCATCTCTGCTCTCCTTACACTCCCCTTCCCCCAGGAGGCCCTGCGTGGCACGAAACCTCCCACCTCCCTCCCTACCCCTACTCACTCTGCTCCAGCCACACGGGCCTCCTCAGTGTTCTTCTAACACGCCAGGCACAGTCCTGCCCCAGGACCTTTGCACCGGCTGTGCTCACCGCCTGAATTCCTGTCCCCAGATTTCCACATGATGTAATAATCCCTGTCATCCCGATTTCACTCAAAAGCCTCCTCCAGGCCGGGCGCAGTGGCTCACGCCTGTAATCCCAGAACTTTGGGAGTTGGAGACAGGTGGATCACCTGAGGTCAGGAGTTCGAGACCAGCCTGGCCAACATGATGAAACCCTGTCTCTACTAAAAGTACAAAAAATCAGGTGGGTACCTGTAGTCCCAGCTGCTCGGGAGGCTGAGGGACGAGAATTGCTTGAACCCAGGAGGAGGAAGTTGCAATGAGCCAAGATTGCACCACTGCACTCCAGCTCTGGATGACAGAGCAAGAATCCATCTCAAAAAAAAAACAAAAAACTAAAACTAAAACAGGCCAGGCTTGGTGGTTCATGCCTGTAATCCCAGCACTTTGGGAGGCCGAGGAGGGCAGATCTCCTGAGGTCAGGAGTTCCAGACCAGCCTGGCTAATATGCTGAAACTCCATCTCTACTAAAAATGCAAAATTTGGTGGCGCACGTCTGTAGTCCCAGCTACTCAGGAGGCTGAGGCAGGAGAATCACTTGAACCTGGGAGGCGGCGGTTACAGTGAGCTGAGATCACACCACTGCACTCCAGCCTGGGTGATAGAGGGAGACTCCGTCTCAAAAAAAACAAAAGATCGCCATCGGAAAGCAGCCCACCCACTTGACCACTTATTACTCACCTCCCGCAGTGGACTTTGAGCCCCGTGGCGTCCGGGCCAGCGTCTCTTGCACACGGCTGTATCCCCCTGCCTGGCACAGGACCTGGCAGAGCAGTGTTCAAATGCTCGCGGAATCAACAGTTGAATAAAACTAATCCGGCTGGGAGCAGTGGCTCATGCCTGTATTCCTAGCACTTTCAGAGGCCGAGGTGGGAGGACTGCTTGAGGCCAGGAGTTCAAGGCCAGCCTGGGCACCATAGCAAGATCTGATCTCTATAAAAACATTTAAAAAATTTAGCCAGGCACAGTGGCATTCACCTGCAGTCCCAGCTACTCGGGAGGCTGAGGCAGGAGGATCACTTAAGCCCAGGAGGTCAAGTCTGCAGGTCGCTATGACTGCACCACTACACTCCAGCCTGGGTGATAGAGCAAGACCTTTTTTTTTTGTTTTGCTTTGAGTCTAAGTCTCACTGTGTCGCCCAGGCTGGAGTGCAATGGCGCCATCTTGGCTCACTGCAACCTCCACCTTCTAGGTTCAAGTGATTCTCCTGCCTCAGCCTCCTGAGTAGCTGGGATTACAGGCGTGCGCCACCACGTCCAGCTAATTTTTCTATTTTTAGTAAAGACGGGTTTTCACCATGTTGGTCAGGCTGGACTCAAACTCCTGACCTCATGATCCGCCCGCCTCCGCCTCCCAAAGTGTTGGGATTACAGGCGTGAGCCACCACGACCAGCCGCCCTTTCTTTTGACGTGGGTTTTGCCTGAGTCCATGATGGGGTGAAAGCCCCTTTTTGCCTGCACAGAGGGGGCAGCCACTGTCTACTCTTGGCCTTGCTAAGCTCATGGGGGTCACGCAGGACCTCAAGGTCAAAGCTGTGGACCCTAGGGCCCCCTAAACTAGTAACATTTGGCCCAGGGAGGCACAGCCCCCATATCCCTGGGCCACGCAGCACATGGAGGCCAAGCCCGGCCTCAGCCCAGGGAAGCCTGGGTACCAGCCCCGCCCCCCACCCCATCCCCAGTGGCCAGGTGAGCCTTTCTTTCCCAGCGACCCTGTTCTGCCTTCCTTTCATTCTGGGTCCCTCCCATCCCTCTCCTCCACTCAACAATCCTCTCCTGCCATGTGTTTTATGGAGGCAGAGACCCCGTGCTGGGTTGGAGGCTCTGTCTCTGGTTCCTAGAGGACCCTGGGTGGGGCCCCTGCCGGTCTCTGAAGTTCCCAGATCTGAGAAGAGGCAGCTTTGACTGTAGGGATGTGAATCTTGGTCAGGCAGCCCCTGTCAGTCCAGGCCTCTGGGTCCGGGCCACAGGCTGGTTCCAGAAGCATCTCTGTAACCCCAGGAACACAGCAGGGGTGGGAGGGGAACAGGATGAGTCCACCCTTCTCTGCTGCCACCTGGCCCAGCTCCAGCATCACCTACCTGGGTCAGCCAGTCCCCTCCAACCGGTCCTACCCTCGCCACCTGTCTGTACTCCCTGCAGCAGCCATCAGAGGGCGCCCAGGAACACCCGAGCCAGGGCTTGTCCCTCCTCTGCCCGCAGCCCTCCACGGCTCCCACCTTCCCCAGGGTCAAAGCCCGTGCTGTCCATGGCACACCAGGCTCTGCACCACCTGCCCTGTCCCCTCCCCACCCTCACTCCCTCTGCTCGAGCCACACGAGGCTTCTTGTACTTCCAACACGGCAGGCGCCGTCCTGCCCCAGGGCCTTTGCACAGCTGGGCTGTGCCTCCGCTTTACCTCCTCCTCCAGCTATCACCCCAGCTGCCTCCTCATTCAGGTTGCAGCTCAGACGCCGTCCCTGCCGCCCACAGGCTCGCGCCTCCCTCGGGGTCACTCCCTCGGCTGCCCCAGCCTCCCCCCGCCCCCAGCTCTCTTCTTGCTGGGTTTCCGCCTGTCCTCCCTCCTCCACAGCACGGATCTCAGGCCAGGGACATGGCAGCTCCACCGGCGTTTACCGTCTGGCAAATGGGCAGGCCAGGTAGGGGCTTGGGCGCCGGGCGGACCCCAGGAGGGTCACCAGGGCTTCAGGCCAGGAGGGACAAACCCCAGATCCGCGCTGTACACGCCCTCAGTAAACCAAAACTAGCCAAGGACATCACCCCGCTGGGACCTCTCCGAACCTGGGGTGGGTTGGCGGCCACCCTCACACCGCCCACTGCCCACCGTCCAGGGCTGCAGAGTCCCCCCAGAATCATGTCCAGAAGAACCCGAGCCTTTCACCTCAGTTGGAAGTGGGATCTAGGCAGAGGTCATGAGCTAGAGGGGCGCCTTCCTGGAGAAGGTGGGCCCTGAGCCAACCTGACGGAGGTCCTGGGAAGACAGGGATGAGGCGGGGCCTGGAGCAATGCGGCCACAAGCCGAGGACGCTGGGAGCCCTAGAAGCTGAGGGATACAGGAAGGGCTCGCCCTGAGGGTCCTGCCCACACCCTGACTTTGGACTTGTGGCCTGGGAGACACTGAGGGTGGAATCCTGGTGTTCTGAGCCCCACAGTTGGTGGTGCTTTGTGATGGTGGCCCAAGAAACGGGTCCACCCATCACCCATGAGACCCTGTACGCAGGCCCTCCTCAGGGAGGCAGGAGAGGGCAAGGCTGCCGGGCCCAGCAACAGCGGTGGCCAGAGCCTCAGTCTCCCGCACGCCCAGCCACCTCGGGCACAGGCCTGATCAGCAGAGGGCAAGTCAGTGACGCGCTCTGCACACAGCCCTGCCCCTCCTGTCATCCCCTGGAGAAACATGAACCCCCCCCAACAGCTGTCACAGTCCAATCCTCACAGCCCCCAGACCAGACGGTGGTGGCGATCATTCAATATGGCTTTATTTTCTCATCGGGCCGGCTGCATCCCACACCAGCCTGAGCCCCAGACGGCCGGTCAGTGCGTCCTGCCCAGGAAGGAAGGAAGCTCCCTCCGCAACCCTGGCCCCGCGGCACCCAGACAGAGGCCCGCTGGCCAGCACGCAAGCACTCCCCAAATTCTCTGATGGTGACAAGGCGGCAGCTGCCCGGGTTCCAGAGTCCCAGCACGAGTGCCCAGAGGATGGCGGTGACGGGCCTTTGGGCAAGTCTCTGGAGGAGGCAGGCCACCCGCGGGGCAGACAGGGGAGAGGGAGTGCCCTGCCAACCGGGAGGAGAGAGGAGTGGTTGTCCCCTCACCCTTCCAGGCTGCAGGATCTAGAGGGCAGAGATGCCAGCCGAAGAACTGGTAGGCAAAGCAAGACCCCCGGGTCCTGTCTGGACAGACCCCCGGGCTCCCATGGCCGGCCCAGGCCCCTCAGACAGCAAACACCTCCCTGGGCCATGAAAGGGAGGCGGCCTCGGGTACCCAGGACAGGACTCGCCCAGCTCAAGCCCTTTCCCCCGAGCCCGCACTGGGTGGGTTGTATTGCTAACGAACGGACACGCCTGGGTCTCCCTGAGCTCAGTGTGGCCTCCTTGTCCCCCACACTCATGCCAGGCGCCTGGCCTGCGGGTCTCAGGTTCTGTCCCAGCCTCCCCAGGTGGCCTGGACCTCCTCTCTGAGTCCCAGGAAGGGTGGCCCCAGAGGCCACGTCCCAAGTCATCTCTTCCCCAGCAAATGCTCGGATGCCCCACCCCGGAACACATCACTTCTACAGATAAGGAAACTGAGGCCGAGGGTGGGGAGTGACGGGAGGAGCCACCAGGCCTCCCCGGGCCACCTCTTGCCTCCCGGACCTCCACCAGCACCCAGCTCCCCAGAAACCGGCTGGCCATGGCAAAGCCTGGAGGGCCTGGGGGCCCCGTGCCACGCCCTGGAAAACACAGGCACCGGCTCAGGCTCAGGGCAGGGAGCTGAGGGGCGGGGCACGCCACGCAGGTGAGGGCCCTGGGAGCTGGGCTGGGCCTCGGAGGCACGGGGCCGCCGGGACCGGCTAGGAGAGGAGGGCGGGTGGCCGGGGGTGTGCAGTGTCGGGGTGGGGGAGACAGGGCCCGTGCCAGCCCCACATGGAGCAGACGCTCTCAGCGATGGTGTCTGCTCGCCACTGTCAGAAAAGGGGAAGGCCGGGTGGTGCAGCTCCCCGGGAGCCCACTGTGGGGGATGGGTCACTGAGACCACACGAGGGACAAAAGGCTCCAGTGGGGCTGGGACCCCGGAACCCCGGCGCTGGCACTGCCCTCTCCAGGCAAGACGGAGCAGAGACAAAGAAGCACGTCCACGCCACCACCAGGGAGCGGGAGGAGTGTCCGCGGGCAGATGCGGAGCAGCGGGCAGGTCGTGCCTGCAGTCCAGGCCCCTTTCGGCAGGAGGCGGGGGCAGAGGCGGCGTGAGATGGGGCGGGGGTCCCAGCATCTCCACTCTAATTGTGCACGTGTGCTTATACCGGACAAGGGCGGCCGGCTCCCGGGGCTGGGGGTTGGTCCGCAAGTCTGTAGCCTGGCCCCGGGACATCTCCCAAGCTCTCCTCCAGGAAGTTCAAAGACAAGGAAAAAAGAAAAGAATCCCCCCCAGTCTCGGAGAGCAACAGGGAAAAGCTCTGTAATTCAGTGTTTCGACCACTGCCGGGGAGGGGAGGGTCCCTCTCCCCGCTGGGGCCACTCACTCGTGCTCCGCCCCACGGAACAGGCAGCGGCAGGGGCTCCGGCTGCGGGGGTGGCACGTGTCACTGCGTCTTGGCCTTCACGAGCAGCCTCTGGACGGTCTTGTAGAGGAGGCTGAAGTGCTGGGGACGCACCAGGAGGGGTGAGGACGTGGGCGGGGCAGGAGCCCCAGGCCGTGTGACTCTAGGCTGGGCCAGGGCACCGGATGCTTTCAGAGATGCCCAGCCCGGCTCCCACTTCACACTGCCCCCTGCCCTGCCCGAGCCTGGGCACTGCTCACCTGGACAGCCGCGTAGGCCATGCCGAGGTAGGCGGCGATGCCGACGGCCAGAAGCAGGTCAAAGACGGCCGGCTTGACTCTGGAAAACACAGGGCCCTGCAGTGGACGACGGGGCGGGCCAGCGAGGTGGCCCCTCAGACCCCGTGGGCCTCGATCCCCGCGGGCTGTAACCCGTAGAGGGGTGTCGGACTCCAGGTCCCGCTGGCTGCCACTCACCTGTATGCATTCATCACTTGCTTCAGCTGGTCATAGAAGACAAACTCCGGGTCCCTGGGGAGGGAGCACTTTCTCAGGGGCACCACTATGCCCAACTAATTCTTTTTTTTTGAGTCTCACTGCCGCCCAGGCTGGAGTACAATGGCGCGATCTCGGCTCACTGCAACCTCCGCCTCCCCGGTTCAAGCGATTCTCCTGCCTCAGCCTCCTGAGTAGCGGGATTACAGGCATGCACCACCACACTCCGCTAATTTTTGTATTTTTAGTAGAGACGGGGTTTCACCATGTTGGTCAAGCTGGTCTTGAACTCCCGACCTCGTGGTGCGCCTGCCTTGGCCTCTCAAAGTGCTGGGATTACAAACGTGAGCCACCATGCCTGACAGCTAATTCTTTAAAAAGTGTTTGCAGAGACACAGACTGGGTGAGGTGGCTCCCGCCTGTAATCCCAGCACTTTGGGAGGCTAAGGCAGCCTGATCACTTGTAGTCAAGAGTTCGAGACCAACCTGGCTAACATGGTGAAACCCTAACTCTACTAAAAATACAAAAAACGAGCCGAGTGTGGTGGCACGTGCCTGTAATCCCAGCTACTCAGGAGACGAGGTCCAAGAATTGCTTGAACCTGAACCCAGGAGCCGGAGTTTGTAGTAAGATAAGATCACACCACTGCACTCCAGCCTGGGCAACAGAGCAAGACTCTGTCTCAAAAACAAATAAATAAAAATTTAAATCTTTGTAGAGATGGGGTCTTGCTCTGTTGCCCAGGCTGGTCTCCAACTCCTGGGTTCAAGCGATTCTTCCACCCCAGCCTCCTAAGTAGCTGGGATTACAGGCGCCCTCTGCCACACCTGCCTAGTTTTTGTATTTTTAGTAGAGACAGGGTTTCACCACGTTGGCCAGGCTGGTCTCGAACTCCTGACCTCAAGTGATCTGCCTGCCTCAGTCTCCCAAAGTGCTGGGATTACAGGTGAGAGCCACTGTGCCCAGCCCGAGTCCCATCCTCTCTTTGCATTTGCTCCACCTGGCAGTCCCAGGGTGGGGGTGTGGGAGATGCAGTGGGGGTGGCCCTGTACCCCCAGGCTGAGCAGGGTCAGCGCGGAGCCCCGGCCCTCACCGCTTGTCGGCCTTGACGTGGTGCTGCTTGACGTCCTTCAGGTAGCGGCTCAGGTGGTGCTCCAGCGTGCTCAGGAACGTGCTGTCCTTGTCCACCAGCTGCGCGGCCCGGGGCTGGTGGGTGAGCCAGTCCATCACCGAGTCCAGCTGCTCCTGCTGGATCTGCTGTGGGGACGGTGGCGGCGGTCACGGCCCTGCCTCGCCCACCCACCCACCCGCCGGCCCTGGCTCGCTTACCATCTGCTCCGTGAACACCGGCATGTCTGGGGGCGTCCCCTGCGGAGAGAGGAGGGGACAGCCCTGAGTCCAGGCCCCTGGGCTGGGGCTGGCGGTGGCCGTGGCTGTGGCAAAGGCTCACCTTCTCTGTCAGGTTGTAGATGACTCGAGTCAGAGCCTCTGCAATGATCCTCGTGTTCCGGGTCAGGGTCTTAGAATCCACCCGGGACCTTCACGATTCAAACACAATGTTTTAAAATGTGGACCTAGTGCCAGGCACGGTGGCTCATGCTGGAATCCAGCACTCCAGCCCAGGCAACAGAGTGAGACACTGTCTCAGAAAATAAAGTCAAGCTTAGCTTTAGCTACTCGGCTGACACACAGGCTCAGGTTCACCACGCCCCACGACCTCCAGGACCCTGGCCCTGCCCCACCCCTGCGTGCAGGTGAGGCTCGCACCCCACAGCCTTGGTTCCTACTGACGCGGTTTTCTGCTCTTCTGAGGTTTAAACAGGACTATTCCGTCCTGGTGGAAGAATCCGTTCTGGGACCCTCTAGAAATCCCAGGTGGCCCTCCTGGGCTGACCCCACTCCTCCATCTTTTCCAGGGCTGCAGACCACACAGGGATGTGTCCCCTTCCCTCCAAACCCCTGGCTTTTGAAGGCCTCCGATGGCTGAGCTCAAACAACTCCTGAGAGCCCAGTGAACCCAGAGCAGAGCGGAGGCACAGTGAGGGTCTATGCTAGGCCCTCAGTCGCTGGGGAAGGAGACAGCGCCCGCCTGCAGCTGCCAGGACCGGCTGGGAGTGTGCCCGGGGTAGCCAGACTGTTCCAAGCTCCACAAAACCCTGCCCAGGGGCTCACAGGACGGCAGGAAGATAGGCAGGACACAGTCAGAGGACACAGGAAGCCAGAAAACACAGCGCACCAGACAGAGACCAGAAGAAAAAGGGGCCGGGGTGCGGTGGGGACCAGGGTCCCCAAGATGGTGGCCGGGACCAGGCAGGGCTTTCAGGCTGTGGCAGGGCCCTGAAGAGGCCCGGAGGCAGGAACTGCTTGCTTCTAACTCAACAGGTGACAGGGTCTGGGGTTTCCACACGAGGGTCACACTCCAGGCTGCTGGCCTTACCTTCCTAACCCCAGTAACTAGGAGCTTGCAAACCCGCCTGACCCTACAGCCGGCCTCGACCACACCCCCGCCCCTTCCCCGAGGCCTGTGTGGGGGCCGTTCCCTGCAAGCTCTCACGGCCCCTGGACTTGCGACCTGTCGCTCAGCCCCAGGAAATCTCCAGAAGGCGCCAGTCGGGCGATGCCGAGCTCACCGCACGTCCATGATGCTGCTGCGCTGGCCGTCGCGGTGGCTCTCCAGGTGGGACAGGGTGAAGGCGGGCAGCCGGCGGATGGCGAAGCGCTCGTGCTCCCAGGCCAGAACGTCCTCTGCCAGGTTGATCCGCTTGTGCACCATGGAGAACCGCACCTCGGGAAACTGGTGCGCGGCCACCTGCGGCGGGCGGCGCCATCAGCAGAGGGCGGGCAAGGGCGGGGCCACAGGCAGAGGCGGAGCCACCAGCAGAAGACGAGCAGGGGCGGGGTCACCAGCAGAAGACAGGCAGGGGCGGGGCCATAGGCAGAGGCGAAGCCACCAGCAGAGGACGACCTGGGGCGGGGCCATAGGCAGGGGCGGCACCACCAGCAGAGGACGACATGGGGCGGGGCCATAGGCAGGGGCGGGACCACCAGCAGAGGGCGGGGCCACCAGCAGAGGGCGGGCAGGGGCGATGTCCACCTCAGCCCACTTTCCAAATGCTAAAGGGGCCTCCCAGAACCCCCGATGGTGTAGAACAAGGAGAAATGCACCCTACCCCCGGGGTCCCCCTAAGGCCTCCCACTGCAGCCCCAGGTGAGGAGGGACGGGGTGGGGACACACACCCCGAGACAGGACGCCCCAGTCCCGCCCCGACGCAGTGTGCCCTTCAGTCCCAAGGACCGACAGCAAGGACATCCCGGGACAGAATGCCCACCCCGGCCCCGATGTGTGTGCCCCACAGAGCCCCAGGCCCGTCCATCAAAGGGGCACCCACCGTCTCCAGCTCCCGCAGGAAGGCGTGCTGCAGGGTGCCCTCCCGGGGCGGCTTGGACACGTGGAGGTGCAGGCTGCTGCCCCGGCCCACCGTGTCCAGGCACAGGACGAAGGCCACGTTGTCCTGGAGCAGGCTGGAGTCTGCAGGGCACCAAGAGCTGGCGGCGCGGGTGGTAGTCCCCGGCCCCCCCGACCCCCCGGCAGCCCCCCGCGAACGCCCCCACGGCCCCCCCCACCACCACCCAGGGCGGCTCACCTGTGTGGTCCAGGTTGTCTTCCAGCCAGCGCTTGGTTCCCTGGTAGTTAAACTTGCCCCCTCCAGAAGCAAAGAACAGGAGGTTATACCTGGTGGAGGGAGACCTGGTGTTAGCTTTGACAGGAGAGCACCTGGGGCAGAGGATACCCGGCCAGGTCACAGGTCCCTGAGGGGAGTGTGGAGGTCTCCTCAAAGCAGGAAATACTGACCAGCCCCCTAGGGCAGGGTCTGCTCCCTCAGCCCTGTGGGGCCGGATGGTTCCCTGGGGCGGGGACATCCTGGGTGCTCAGGATGCTGAGCGGCATCCCTGGCCTTACCCACCCTCTACCAGGAGCTCCCCAATGACAACCGCTGATGGCTCGGTGTCTCTGGGCAGCAGGGCCACCCCACATTAGACCCCAGTTCTAGAGGCCTCTCAGTCCAGGAGGAACCAGGGTGATTGACCGGGCAACAGACACCAGGAAGCCAAGAAAATAAAGACTATTCACTTAAATAATTCTTTTTTTTTTCCTCCATTTGAGACAGTTTTTCCTCTTGTTGCCCAGGCTAAAGTACAGTGGCGTGATCTCGGCTCACTGCAACCTCCGCCACCCGGGTTCAAGGGAGTCTCCTGCCTCGGCCTCTTGAGTAGCTGGGATTACAGGTGCATGCCACCACATCCAGCTGATTTTGTATTTTTAATAGAGACGGTGTTTCAACATGTTGGTCAGGCTTGTCTCGAACTCCTGACCATGTGATCCACCCATCTCAGCCTTCCAAAGCACTGGGATTATAGGTGTGAGCCACCACGCCCGGCCAAGAAGAATTCTAATGGAACATAGCCTGGGCTGTTAGAGGGTCACCAGGATCAGAGAAGGAAACTGTTGGGAACACCCCCTAACAAAAGCCTAGGCCGGTGGCTACCCTTATCCTCCCATGTCTGCCCCGGACTCTCTCTAACCCAGTTCCCCTCTTCCCCGGAAATCCAACCTCTGCCCTGGCTGCCAAGAAGCCCCCTGTCCAGAAGAAACCAGTCCTGTTCACACGTGTATGACAGCAAGAGCTTCTCAAAAGGCATCAGTGGGGGGCTGGGGAGGAGGTTCCACAGGTTAAAAAAAAAATTTTTCGCTGGGCGTGGTGGCTTATCCCTGTAATTCTAGTGCTTTAGAAGGCCGAGGCAGGAGGATTGGTGAGGCCAGGAGTTCGAATCCAAGTTCCTACCTGAACCTGTATATGAGTCCTGGTGCCTGGCAGCTGACTTGTGACTGTGAGAAGGGTGAGAAACATCCCAGCCACAGTGGCCCTGGCCCTCTGAGCCGCTGACACAATGGCTGAAGGAGTCCCGTATCCGGAGTGGGTGACTATCTTAGCTGGGGTCTCACCCAGAGGTGACTCTACCCACCCTGCCCAGGAGACAGGCATGTCCAGGACATCTGTGGTTGCTACGACTGGGGGTGCTCCTGCCATGGAGTGGGTAGTGCCCAGGACAGAATCATCCACAAAACACATAAGCAGGGCATGGGGGACAAACCCTGCATCCATTATTTGGGGAAACATCAAGTCTGCCCCTTGCTCACACCAGACCCCAGGATAAACTTCCGCAGGGGCAGACGGTGTGCACCAGGGGGACCCCAGCTCCTGGGATTCGCCTCCTCACTCCCTCCCCACTCAGGGCGTGGATTTCAATGTGTGCAGCCTCCTGGGAACTCAGCCGGGCACATGGGACAGTCTCTTGGGGGTCCGTGGAATCCCCTAACCCAGGGTGATTCTGTCCCCAGTGGAGAGCAGGCGATGCGTGAGGACACCTGTGCCTGTCATGGCTGTGGGGTACTCCTGGCATGGAATGGGTGGGGGCCGGGACGCTGCTCAGTGCCTTGCAGTGCCCAGGACAGCCCCGCCCCCGGGGAAAATCTGGGCCCAACATCACAGGGCCGAGGGGAGCCCCTGGTTCCAGGGCCCTTAGCCGGGCGTCTCCTCCACCGCTTGTGGCTGACAGTGCTCCCAGCAGGCTCCGCAAAACCCTGCCTGGGGCGAACAGCAGGCGGGTCATGGGACTCCAAGAGACGAAGCCTGGGAGGGCTGGGCTTGCCCTCGATAAATGGGGCGCCCGATTCCTGGGATTCCTGGGCTCTCTGGGCTCCGGCCTACATCAGGGCCAGGAAGCTCCACAGAAACAGGTGCAGAGGCGCCTGGTGGGTGGCGATCGCCGGCAGTGTGGCCCCCGCACCCCCTGCCCCCGCCCGCCCCCGGCACTCACGCCGCATGCGTGCGCTTGTAGGTATAGAGTCGGGAGAAGAGGCGTGCCAGCTCCAGCAGCACAGAGACACCGCTCCCGTTGGAGTCTGCACCCAGTGACAGCCACTGCAGGGGTGGGAGAGGCAAGGCCACAGTCACCCCACCCCGTTCCCGCACCCCAGTGACCTCACTGCCCACAGCAGCCACGGTCATCTCTGCGCTGTTTCCAGCCCCTATGCCATGTCCGGCGGGCAGCTGGATGGCTCCCCTCCTGTATTCAATCCCAGAGTGATGGCCTGGGGTCTGCAGGGCCCAGTGGAGCCCAGGATTCTCCTCATCCCCCTCGGCTCGGCCCCACCCGGGAGAAGCTACAGTTTGGAGCCCAGTGCCGGGCCGGATTCACTCACGGAGGGCAGTGTCTGTCCACCCCTGGTCTCTGCTCGGGGTCCCCTCTGCGGGACCAGCCCTTCCACCCTCCAGCCCCAGCCTCGGGGGAGACTGGTACAGCCTGACCACGTGCCTTTCCCGCCCCGATGCGCCCTTGTGATCTAAAGCAGCATTCTCAAAAGGCCACACTGCTTCTTGGACACTGTGATGGCTTGGGACCGTCCCAAGACCACAGCGTATAAAGGGGCCCTCGGTGGTACTGAATGAGGGGGAGGCAACACCCCCCTCAGTGAGAGAAGCCAGCTCCAAAAGGCCAGTCCACAGGGACCGGGACGGATGTGTGCGTGCCGGGGTTCCGGGCCGGGGAGGCGACCGAGTGACAGCTGATGGGGCAGGGCTTCTGGAATTAGAGGTGGAGACTGTAGGACTCTGAATGCACTAAAGGCCACATGTACACTCTAAAATGGTGAACTTTACGTTGTATGACTATGTCAAAAAATAAATATAAAACAAAAAAAGCTTCACTGGGACAATGAGGGAAAAGATAGTGAGAAGGGCGGGGCGTGGTGGCTCAGGAGGCCGAGGCGGCTGGATCACCTGAGGTCAGGCATTCAGGAGGCATCGCCCTGAGCGGCTTGGGTTTGTGTGTGGGCCCCGGTGGGACCAGGCTTTCTCAAGGCTGGGGGCCCGACCCTCCAGGGGATCGGGAGCTCTGCCTGGCTCAGCTGATCTGTGTTCATGGAAGGCAGCAGGGTGCCGGTTTACACCGCGGTGCACGCCCTGACCCCGTTCAACCCGCGCTCAACAGAACGAGCTTGTGCGGCAGGCCTGAGACCAGGACCCCGACCCTGACACCACAGGCAGCCGGGGCCGAAGCCATGCTCACAAGCACTGTGGTTCACGTGAGGCCCTGCTTCCCTCCGGAGCCTGGAATCCCAGCATTGGCCAGGCAGCCGGGGCCGCAGAACCAGCCCCTAATAGGAACTGGGTCGCTGGACTTCTGGGAGCTTCGCTAGTGACAGTGCTTCAGGCTCACTGCTGGGGATGAGGCACGGGGAGAGGGCCTGGCCTCCCGCCTGCACCCCATGCATCTTTCCCTTCGAGGACTCTGCTCCGTGCTGCGTCCTCTCGCTGGGACAGACCATGGCTGCCAGGCAGCCTCGTGCGGAGCCACAGCACCCAGGGCTGGCCCTGGCGACCCTGACTCAGACTCCCTGCGCTCAGCCTCTGACACAGCCACCTCCCTGCCCGGGGACCTGGGACCCAGGGCAAGAGCCCAGCCTATTTCAGTCCCACGACACCCACCCTGAGGCCCTTGTGGGGACCAGGATGACTGGCAGAGGCCGTCGAGGGGTGAACCGCTGGGACCCCCGTGCTGTCCCCACACACGCTTTTCCTTGGCACTGGCCTGGAGCCAGAGTCCCCGCCCTATGGGGGGGTTGGGGACGCACATACGTACGGGGGCCACTCCGAAGGCGTCGTAGTGAGCCACAATGACAATGGTGGGAAGGTCCTCTCCGCCCAGCCCCGTCAGCCGCCCCTGCGGAGAGACAGCGGGGTAACGGCCTGGCTGCTCCCGGGGCAGGTGAACCCTGGGTGGGGCTTGGAGGCCCCTCCCCTCTGGGCTACGTGGGGCCCACCCGCCTGCCAGGTTCCAACATGGTCCTCAGCGCCGAGGCCCACAGAAGGTGCCAGCCTCTGACTCTGGGAGCCCCAGGGAGCTCCTCCGGGGATGAAATGGAGCCAGGAACAGGGACCCCACCCTGCTCTGGCCCTCAGGTTGAAATCTTTAAAAACCAGGGAAGAGCAAGAGGATAACTTTTTATAGGAACAGGACCAAGTCTGTCAGCCAGGCATTCGGGTCCCTTCAGGGTCTGTGTCCACCCGCCCCAAACCCTACCAAAGTCAGATTCCACTGTAGCCCGGGCCGGCAGACTAGATTTTCATAAAAGGCCAGAGCGGATATTTTCAGCTTTGGGGACCAGATGGTGTCTGTTATAACTACTCAGAAGCTGCCACGGACGTGTGCACACGCATGGGCACGGCTGTGCCATAAAACTTTATTCACACGGCTGGGCACGGGGCTCACGCCTGTGATCCCAGCTCTTTGGGAGGCCAAAGCGGGCAGCTCACCTGAGGTCAGGAGTTTGAGATCAGCCTGGCCAAAATGGTGAAACCCCGTCTCTACTAAAAATACAAAAAACTAGCTGGGCGTGGTGGCACATGCCAGTAATCCCAGCTACTCAGGAGGCTGAGGCAGGAGAGTCACTTGAACCCGGGAGGCGGGGGTTGCAGTGAGCCGAGACTGTGTCATGGCAGCAGCTACACAGGCGTCACCTGCTGGATCTGCCTCGATGACCTGAGCGGCTACTTCCACACCAGCAGCTCCCCGCCCTCTCGAAACCCTGCTGAGCCCGACACCCCGGGTGCTGGGAAGGGTCGGTGAGGACGCAGCGTCTGGCTGACGGGTGAGGTTATATGACAAGAAGGGGCTGGGGACCCTGCAGCCTGAATGGGGCTTCCTGGGAGGGGCAGCCGGTGCAAAGGCCCTGGGGTGGAAGGAGGCAGCGCAGTGTGTAGGGGCCCGTGATGGAAGACAGGAGACAGGCCAGGGGCTGGCAGGCCCTGGCACACCACAGAGCGACTCCGCAGCCACATGGCGAGTCTGGGTTCCTTCGGTTGCCACCGGAGCCATGGGAGGGCCTTCAGCCAGGCAGGGGCGTGATCTGACCCCAGCTCCCCATCAGAGGCTCCCTCTTGTATGGCTGAGCCGGGTAGCCGGGCGGATGGCAGGGACCCCTGGACACGCGGGGCCGGGGCGGGGCGGGCGGCACTCACCTCCACGCTGGCGATGAGCCAGTCGCTCACGGCCTTGCTCTGCACCCCGCTGGTGACCATCTGGAAACCGTTGGCGGTGGCCGTGCGCAGGAGCACTGCGGAGAGGGAGAGGGCGCGTCAGCCTCGGCCCAGCCAGGCCACAGCCAGGGGGCATGCCCCAGCACCCACACCACCACACCACAGATCGGTGTCTCGGGCAGAGCCAACCAGCCGGGTGCGGGGATGTCCCCAGCAGACCTCGATACCACGCGATACCAGCACTCCCTCCAGGACAACCTTCCCTTGAAATTATTCACATCTCCCTTCTGGAACGTTCTGCTGGGGAACTGTTCCTCCATGCCATTCTGATCCTTTCCTCCCGGGCACTCAGTAACGGCCGTTCACTTAGGGACTTACGGCCAGGGCCTGGCCAGGACTTTGAGCCTGCACTTCCGGGTTTTAATGCATTTTTAAATCACAACTTTTTTTTTTTGAGACAGGGTCTCACGCTGTTCCCCAGGCTAGAGTACAATGATGCCATCTTGGCTCACTGCAGCCTCTACCTCCCAGAATCAAGCGATCCTTCTGTCCAGGCCTCCCAAAGTGCCAGGATTAAAGGTGTGAGCCACTGGGCCTGACCTGGACACAAAGTCTTTTGAAACAATGGATAATAAAAAAATTAGTAATAAAAACAAAACCTCAACTGTCGTGGGTATGTAAAATACGATCATTGGGGGATGCGTATCCCGGGAAACTCTCTGTAATATTTTTTAAATTTCTTATAAGCATAAAATTTCAAAATTAAAAAGTTATTTTTGGCTGGGCGCGGTGGCTCACACCTGTAATCCTAGCACTTTGGGAGGCCGAGGCAGGCAGATCACCTGAGGTCAAGAGTTCGAGACCAGCCTGACCAACATGGTGAAGCCCTGTCTCTACTAAAAGTACAAAAATTAGCTGGGCGTGGTGGCGCGCACCCGTCATCCCAGCTACTCAAAAGGCTGAAGAAAGAGAATCACTTGAAACCGGGAGGTGGACGTTGCAGCGAACTGAGATTGTGCCACTATACTCCAGCCTGGGCGACAGCCCACGTGTGGGGACGGGCAGCAAGAGCGAAACTCTGTCTCAAAAGAAAAGAAATTATTTCTAAAAAGACGGTTGTGACCAATAATGTGTGATTGCTTTTTTCCCACTAACCGTCATGAAATAAGCATTTCTCCACGCCAGCACACAGTCTACCTCGATGTCAGGATTATTTAACAGTATTATTTTTTATTACTTATCTATTGATTATTTTAAAGACCAGTCTTGCTGTCACCAGGCTGGGAGTGCAATGGTCCAATCCTAACTCACCGCAGCCTCACTCCTGGGCTCAAGCGATCCTCCCACCGGGGCCTCTTGAGCAGCTGGGACTATAGGCATGCACCACCACACCTGGCTAATGTTTTTAAATTTTCTGTAGAGACAGGACTCTTGCTATATTGCCCAGGATGGTCTTAGACTACTGGCCTTAAGCAATCCTCCTGCCTCAGCCTCCCTATGTGCTGGGACAACAGGCGTGAGCCACCATGGCTGGCCCTCGACATCATTTTTACCAGCTGCGTAATACTCCACCAGGTAGAAGTTTCCTCCTTCAGGTTACAGTGAGCCGAGATGGTACCACTGCACTCCAGCCTGGGCAACAGAGGGAGACGTCTCAAAAAAAAAAAAAAATCTGCAGAACTACACTCTTCTAACGCCACAACAAAAATGGCCATTGTCAAGACTTTTAACCTAGGCCAGGCATTGGGAATATTTTCCGTAAACGGCCAGATAACACTTTCGGCTCCGCGGGCCGGAGGGTCTCTGTTACAGCCGCAGCAACTCAGCTCTCCTGCTGGGAAAGCCGCCATGACGGTGCATAAATGAACGTGGCCCAGTGCTAATAAAACTTTATCAACAAAAACAGGTGGCCCCTGGGCCGGCGTGAGCCAACTCTGGATCTAGAGTCCCAGTGATCTGGCGGTGTAGGATGAACCTTTTTTATAGCTTGAAACCACAGCACCAAACTGCTTTGGGCGGCAGGGCCGGGACAAACCCCCGTGTCGCGCCCTATTCTTTGCGGCCCTGGGCTTGGCCTCCTTTCTCAGCCCTGCTCCCCCAGTAGCTGACCACGGCCCCGCGCAGCCCCTCAGCTGCTTTTCTCCAATTCCTCTTTGTCCCTCACTCTTGACAGCGCTCCACCCCCATTTTCCCCGGGACAGGTCCTGCTCCGAGCTCACTGCCAGGGCCCCCATTCTCAGGGCTGGAGGGAAGAAAGGCGAGTGCCCGTTTCCCTGAGAACGGCGCTGATGACCCGCACTGCTCGCTGGCGATGTGATGCTGAGAATCTCCCCGGCAGGTGGACAGCTGAAGACATGCCCGTGTTTTTCACACGCCATGAGCCCCTGAGGATAACGGGAAAGGCCTCCCACCGAGTCGGTGGTTCTGGTCTTTCGTGTGTACACAGCCAGCAGCCAGGCGGGGGACAGGGGGCCACAAAATGCAGAGTCCGAGGTCCCAGCCCGAGGTGGTGACGCAGCAGGCCCACGCAGGGCCCAGAAACCCCCACTGTCAACCCCGGCGAAGGGATGCCACACGCCGAGTGTGGGAAAAGCCCAGGACGACAGCGGCCCTCGGGACGGGGACACCTCCCCACGCCCACGGCCCCCACCCTGCGGCCCGGAGCCCACCTTCAGCGGCAGAGGCGGAGCCCTGGGAGGCGGAGGCGGCCTGGGTCTGCTCGTAGATGGACAGCAGCGCCTCGTCCTCCACGGCGAAGTACACGGGGACGATGGTCTCCATGGCCAGCATCTCAGGCTCGATCTCCATGAATTGCTGTGGAGCAGACGCACGCTCAGGGGGCTGCTGCTGGCCTGGCAGGGGTGGCGAGGTAGCGGGGATCCAGTGGCAGTCCCTGGAGGGCAGGCAGGCCCTCAGAGGGTGGCGTGAACCAGGGGCATTCACGAGAAACAAGCGCTTCCCCCATCCTGCCCGCCCCTCATCTGCAAGAACATCTTCACTCAGGGCATCTGCTGGGTTCTGCCAGGTCCTGTTCACTGAAAGCAGCGCCTCCCGCGCAGCCCTGTGGGCCCTGGGGCCTGATCACTCCCTGGGGCGGGGCTGTCCTGGGCACCGTGGGGTGCTGAGCATCGTCCGGGGCCCCCACCCACTCAACACCCGGAGCAGCCCTCCCTGAACACCTCCGGACATCAGCCAGCATCCTCTGAAGACAGAATCGCCCCCTCGGAGAACAATGGTGCAGGGGAACCCCCGTCCATCCCACTTTCCAAAGGGCTGAGAGGCAAAGCGACCTGCCTAGGGTCACACAGCTGCTTCCAAGTCCAACCCCAGTTTCTGGGTCGGAGCTGGCCGGAGCAAGGCAGACGCTCACCCGGACGACGTCCTGGGGCACGGCGGCCATGGCCCGGGGCAGGATGATGACCACGGCGCCCGCCGACTGCCGCAGGGCCTTCTGGTACTGCTCGTAGGAGAAGTCCAGGAGCCGCATGAGCACGCAGCGGCGGCTCAGCACCTCCGCGGCCATCGTGCGCGCCTCCGTGTTCAGCACCGCGTTCCGCGTGCCTGTGGGGACAGGGGTGGGGCTGTGAGCCTCGGTGGGTGGCCAGGCCGGAGGGAGGGGACAGATCCAGGCCAGAAACCCATCCAGCAGCCCCAGCCCCAGGCCAGAACCTGGGGCCCTCACCTGGGAGGCGCCGATTCAAGAACTTCCCAGGGCCCCCCGAGCCTGCCCCCCACACACCTGGTCACCGAGGCAGGCCTATGCCCATGGGCTCAGTGCCTGCATTAACCCTGGGTCCCAGACCTTCTGAGAACCCTTTTTTGTTGTTTTCGTTTTATTTTTGAGACAGGGTCTCAGTCATTCTGTCGCCCAGCCTGGAGTGCAGTGGTGCAATCTCAACGCACTGCAGCCTCCGTCTCCCAGGTTCAAGTGACTCTCCTGTTTCGGCCTCCTGAGTAGCTGGGACTACAGGCACCCACCACCACACCTGGCTAATTTTTGTATTTTTAGAAGAGACCCACGTCTGTACTAAAAATACAACGTTGGCCAGGATGGTCTGGAACTCCTGACCTCAGGTGATCCGCCCATCTTGGCCTCCCAAATTTCTGAGATTACAGGTGTGAGCCACCTCACCCAGCTCCTTTGGAAACTCTAATGGAAGCAGAGACCCTTTTCCCTGGAGAAATCCACACTTCCCCGGCACCATGCCGAAGTTTACACAGGATCCCGGACCAGGGTTCCGCAAACCTCTTCCGCAACAGACCAGAGAGAAAGTATTTCTGATCTGTGTGTCAACCACTCAGCTCTAAAACTGCAGGGTGAGTGCAGCCGTGTCAGACAGGTGAGCCAACATGTGGGGCTGTGTGCCAATAAAACGCTATTAATTAGGCCAAGGGTGGGCCGCCAGCTGGGGCCCACTCCCCTGAAGCCGGTTCATGGACCCCAGGTTAAACCCCTGCACTGGGCCATGAGACAGGATCGGAGCCCCCCTTGGGCTCCCCAGCTCTGGGTCTACCCTGCCAGGCCTTGGAAACAGAAGCTTTCTAGAAATCCGGGGGCTGGGGCAGCCCGGGGCTCAGCACCTCGAACTGTGGTATCTGTGGGGCGAGGCAGGGGCTTCCGGGAAGGCCAGGACCACGGGTGAGAGCATGGGGCTGTCACTCCCTCGCGGACTTATTCATTTCTGTGGTGGCGCATTCATTCATTCCTATTGTCGAGGCTCTGGAAACTCGCCAGGGCTCCTGGTTTCACTTCCTGGGACTCCCATTCCCTCCTCTCTCAGCAAAACGCCCTCCGTCTGGCAAGACGCAGCCTGGGGGTCCCTGCTCTGTGCCTCTGAGCTGCGCACGCACCCCCCACTTCCTGCCACTTCACCCCCACAAGGATCTAGCTGCTGCCCGCCACGCTCCACGACAGCCACCTGAGTGGCCCTGGAAGGACCCTGGAGAGCGCCTTTAGAGGGGCCAGCGCGCTCAGCAGGGACACGGGCCTCAGTGGGCCACACCGGAAGCTGCAAATCCTGATTCCTACGTCACATCGCCACAGGTTAAAGACAAGCAATGATCTAAAACATCTCCAGTGCCACAGAGGCCAACCGCACGCCACCAAAGCCCGAAAGCAGACCTGCCACAGGTGGGCCGGGCGCGGGCCCCGGGGCCTCCAGCGTGAATCCCGAGCAAGACGCACTCAAAAGAGCGATGCCCAGGGCTGATTCCAGCCTCCCGGGAGCTGGCCCCGCTATGAAGGCGGACGCTGGGGGACCCTCATTCTCTCATCTCCCCGCACATGCAGCTCCTCCCAGGGCCTGCACTGAGCCCTGCGCTTGGGGCCGTGGCGCACATGAGCCCCCAGCTCTGCCGTCCAGCAACGCGCTGTCTGGTAAGTGCCGGAGGGGGAAAAGCTGCCTGCTCCAACGGGGCATCCAACGAGCCGAGCTGGGTGCGTGGGGGGACAGGTGGGACACGGAAGGGACACTGGTCTCAGGGGGGAACGGGTGGAGTCCTGGGAGCGGCACAGGGAGGTGGGCACAGAGAACCAGCTCCAAGGCCTGGGACGGAGGAGCCACTACGTGCCCTGGGCCGGCAGCCTCACTCCTGCTTCCCTCAGAGCCTGATGCCACCAGGCCTGCTGGGGGCCTCTCCTCTTCCCTTGGGAGGCCCTCGGGGTCCTGCAATGCCGGGAGCGCCCCTCCCCTGCGCCCTACCTGTCCCCACATGCCCTGGCCTTCCGGGGCGGTTCGAATGCCACCTCTCTGGGGGCGGGAGATGAGGCCACTGGCAAGCACCCCGCCCCCTAGCCCCGTTCTCCGGCCTTGAACTCCCACAGGCGGACGCAGGACCCACTTTACGGAACAAGCAAGGCCGGAGAAGGGAAGGAGCAGCAGCAGGTCAGTGGAGGAGCAGACGCCAGCGCCAGAGCTCCCTGGGGGCCACGCCTCGCCTTTAGGACGGAGCCCACCCGTGTGAGTCCCGCCTCGCATCAGCACCTGCCGAGGCCACGCTGCCCTCCGGGTCCCGGCTCCTGCTCCCTGGGGGCGCAATGGCAGAGGCTCTCTGTGACCAAGGCCCATCTCCCCAGGAGCACAGATGGCCCTGGGTGGCCCCAGCCTCCCTTGAGGGCCAGGGTTGGGCCAGGTGTCCACAAGCCAGTGTGGACACAGCCCTGTGCAGAGGCGAAATCAGTGTCAACTCCCTCAGCCCCAAGTCTGGATGGGCAGAGGCCACTCGTGGTGGACGCTGTGAAGGAGGGCACCGGGCATCCTGACAGAAATCACCGGTTCGAGTGACAGGACCAGACCTGAACAGCAGGCTGGGCATCTATCTATGTATCTGTCAAGGGCCAGGCGACCACCCTTTCCCCGCCTGGGCCATGGGGCTCTGGGATGATCACCCAGCTCGGCTGTTTCTAAGCGAGAGCAGCCAGAGACAAGATGTGAATGGATGGGTGTGGCTGCGTGCCAATAAAACTTTATTAACAACAACAGGCGGAGGGTCAGCCGGCTCCCAGACGAAGGAGTTCTGGTAAGTCTGATGGACTTGACGGGTCCTGGGAGCCGGGTGCTCCAAAGGCTAATGATGTTCCCACCTCACTGGAGCCATGAGCTCAACCAGTCCCACCTGCTGTGAAGGCAGCAGAGCCCAGAAAGTGCTTCACCCGGCAGGGCCGGAGTCCCTCAGCTGAGAGGGGCGCTGCGCACCTGGCCAGGGAGACCCAGACCACACCCCAACACAAAGGGCACAGCCCCGCCCCTCATTTCTCAAAAGCAGGAAGGAAGTTGGGAAAGGATCCCCAGCGCGTAAGGGGAGCCGCTGCTCCGGGTGGTGGGGCGGGGGGGCCGCAGCCGCCGGGGCTTCTCCAGGGCCTGTCCTTGGCAGGGCTCTGGCCCAAATCCCCAGTCTCTCAGAGCTGCCAGAGCAACGCAGGGGGGTGTGTCAGCCGGGCCTCGCCTACCCTGCGAGAGCTGGGCTGTGCTTCCCGGGGCGCAGATGAGGAGCACGGAGGCAGCTGCCCCACCAGCCTCTCCGCTAATTCCCAGAGCCCACGGACCAGCTGGGCAAATGCCAGATACAGGGAAAGCCAGGCCCAGCTTCCTCACCAGGAGAGAGAAAGGCTGGGGGCCGGGAAAGGCGGCACGGGGGAGAAGACGCCCATCGGATGGAAAACTCAGAAGAAAACCCTGGATTATGGGCAAAGGCTGCAGAGGAGTGAGGAAAAGAGAAAAGACTGCCGGGGAAAGGAAGGGAGGGCGCCATGAAAAAGGGGCGAGGGAATCAGGGAAGGAAATGGGGCGAACATCAGGAGGCTGTGGAGAAAAGGAGGCCCCACCAGGAAGCTGGAAGGCGACTCCGGGAAGCCGGAGAGGGCGTCTGGCTAGCTGGGGAATGGCGGGACACCTGCTCACTCCACAGCCAACATGCATTCCCTGGGTGGGTTCACGGGAAGAAACAGGGGCCAACACCCGCCCAGGGACAGAGCAGGAGCCGCCAGAGCGCGCCTGCCCGAGGGGCTGGAGGGAAGCAGGTGAGCCGGGGGCCCAGGCAGGAGACACCAGGAGTGTGAACAGGGCCTCAGAAGGGACTTGAGAATCAGGTTATCTTGAGCAATAGGAGTGGGGTCTTTGGGGTGCAGATCACAAAAATCCTGCCCCTCGGCTGCACGGGCCACATTTCGGGGGCTCGGCAGCCTCCTGTGGCTGGTGGCTCCCGTGCCAGGCAGTGAAAATGGAGGTCACAGCCACCTGATGGTTCTACAGGATGGTGCCCCCCCCACGGGAAAATGCCAACCATCACGGGAAAACGCGGTCACTGCATCAGAGCTCCTGGCCTTCCACTCCCACCTACGGAGCCCGGAGTCTTGGGTTTACACCACCACTCCAGCCCAAGGGCTCTTCCCTGGACACTGTGGACATTGGGGCCGTATCGTTCTCTGGGGTGGGGCCGTCCTGGGTACTGCAGGGGGCTGAGCAGCGTCCCTGGCCTCCACCCGCTCCACGCCAGGCGCACCCTCCAGTCATAACCACAGATGTCCCCAGACATCACCCAGCATCCCCTGGGTTAACAGCAACAGCTCTAAATGAAAACATCTTAACTCTGGGGCAAAACGGGGCCTGAGGCCAAAGTCTGGTTCCATCTCCAGAGATGGGCTCCCCAAGGGCTGGCAGAGGCTGGGGGTCCCCGTGCCTCAGGCTGAGCATGAGATGTAACGAGAGGAACCAGTACAGGAGAATCTGGACTCAGAATGAAAGGGCCCGGGAGAACGTGTGGATGGGAACTCCTTTACAAGGGAGGTCAGGCCTTGACATTCAGGGACCTGAGGGGCCAAGCTGAAAAGAAGAAAAACCAGGGACCAGAAGGTTCTGGAATGCCAGAGACAGCTACAACCAGGAAAAGACAAGGGGATGTGGAATGATTTGGACACGGGAGTCAGGGCCACGCCGGGGGTTGGGGGTGCTGGTGAGTGGGAGCATTGCAGAATTCAGGGGCAAGGGGACCTGGGGTGTGTGAATTTGGAAGGGTATGAGGAAATCCTGGAAAGACGGAACAAGTGGGGTTCTGGGAAGTGGCGGTGAGGAGGCTGAGCTGAGGGCGTGAGTATGCATCAAAGGCGGGACAGAGAAGGGGGTCAAAGGTCATCGGAGGAACTTGGGACGTGGGAGACAGCCAGGGAGCCTAGGCCACCAGATTCTGAAACATATGATTCCCGAACTGGGACCAGAGTGTCGGGGGCCTGGGAAGAAATGGGACCTTGACGTGGGGGCAGGTGACCAGAGCAAGAAAACTCAGAGTGGGGGTTCAATTTGGACAAAGTGCATTCGGCACCCAGGGCCGTGGGAGGGGGTGGGGGCTGCTGGACCACCGCGTGGAGTGGTTCAGCCTGGCAGAAATCAGTGCGGGGACCTTTAACTCCAAACGCAGTCAGGCAAAAGGGGGAGGCGTGGACACACGGATGCGACCTGGTGGGTCCAGGGACCAACCAGATGGTCTCCCGAACAGGGGCCTGGGCGCTGGAGGTCAGGACGGGAGCGTCTACTCAAGTGGGCCGGGACAGGGAAGCCTAGGGAGCAGAGGGGACCCAGGAGAGAGAGACTCGGCAAGGCAGCTCAACGTCGGCCCAGCCAGGGACAGGAGAGGGGACCTAGAGATCCAGGAGCGCGGGGAGCTTGGCCTGGCCATGGGTTCCAGGGCAAGGAGGCCTGGGAAGGGGTCGGGGACTGTGGGAGCAAGCGCGGGGTGCGGTCCCTGTGCGCTGCGCAAGGAGAGCCGGGGATCCGGGGCAGCCGGGCTCTGACTCGCCTGGGGCCTGAGCAAGGGTCGGGCGGCCCAGGCCGGGGCTGAGGATCGGCCTGGGGCTGGCCGGGCGTGAGTGGCGTGGCCGGGGAGCCCGGGGAGCCCCGTGGGTGGGCCAGGGACACGCACCGTAGGGCTGGCCCTGCAGGTCGTACTGCTGCATACGGTACACGGTGAACTCGTGCGCGGCGTCGGCGGCGGGGAGCGGCGGCGCCACCAGCAGCAGCACGGCGGGCAGGAAGACGATGAAGCCAAGCGGCAGGCACGACGCCTTCAGCATGTTCTCCAGCACCTCGCCCGCTTCCTCCAGCATCCTGGCTGGCGGCGGGGCCCCACGGGGCGGCGGCGGGGACGGGACGGCAGTGGCGGCGGCTCCCGCGGACTCACCACGGCATGGGTAGCCGCCGGGGTCCTGCGGGCGCCGCGCCGGGCAGCCCGCTCTCGCTCTGGGGTCCTGCGGGCACCGCCGCGAACCGCCCCGCCAGCCGCGCTGCCTTTCGGGAATTGCAGTCAGCCCGCCGCTCGCTGAGCTCCCTGGGAGTTGTAGGCCCACTCTGGGACTCCCGGAAGGTACGGCGGGCTGTTGGGCTAACACCGATGAAGTTTCACATAAACTCTAAGTCATAAAATGCAGTAAAATGTTAAAAAAAAAAAAAAACTATTTCTCAGTAGCACTTTCTTTCTTTTTTTTTTTTTTTGTGTTCGCAGTAGCACTTTCTTAACCCTTTGGTTTGAGGGGAGGTGGGGTGAGGGGCGAAAGGGGGGGGGCGGGGGCGGGAACAAGACGTGACCTTGCGACCTGGAAGGAAATTGGGGTTAAAGGGAAAAAGAAGTGCCTGTCTGGCGCGCTAAAGCCTTCTGGGGGTTGTAGTCCCATCAAACAAACACAAAGGGTCACGGGAACTGAAGTCTTCCTGGCAGAAATTGCTGAGAAAAACAAAAATCACTTAACTCCCCCAAGGATGTAGATGTCAAAGTCCACGAGAGCAAAGACTTTTGTCTGTTTTGTGCATATGATGTATCCCCGGCACTTAGCACAAGACTTGGCGCACGGCGGGTGTCCTGTGCCATATTTGAATGAATGAATGAAAAATAAAAAGTCATGATAGTCAGTTCCTAAAGGAGGACGCAGTGGGTTATGGGACTTGTAGTCTGGAGCCTGCAGTTTATGCAGGGGTTTGTTGCAGGCTTATTTATACTTATCTTTATTCACATTTGGGGCATATTTGTACTAAAAAGGTATTCGTTGTTCACCAGAAATTTAAAGTTAATTTCTGGGTATTCCACGTTGGTTTTTCTCTAACCTGCCAACCCTAAGAACCCAGTGTCTCAGGGCTGGAGGTACCTAAGGAACGTGCCTTTGTACAGATGGGAAGACTGAGCCCCAGGGGTCAGCAGACAGCAGCCCTGAATCTCAACAGCCCAGGCTCTATACGGTTGCCTAAGGAGTCGGGGCTTCCTTTCTGTCCCAAGTGAGAAGTGGTATTTGTGCTGATTAAGAGCCTTGGCTAAAATCCCAACTCCTCCATTTCCCAGCTGTGTGGCTTTCAGCAAGTTGCTTCACCTCTCTGAGCCTCAGTTTCCTCTGACATAATGATACAGAATCAAGCATTCTCCCCGCCAGTGGCACGTGAGAATTCTATTTAGTTAGTTTATTGTTATTATTAGAGACGTAGTCTCTGTCACCCAAGCTGGAGTGCAGCAGCTCCACGTTGGCTCACTGCAACCTTCGCCTCCCGGATTGAAGCAATTCCTGTGCCTCAGCCTCCGGAGTAGCTGTAATTACAGGCGTGAACCACTGCGCCCAGCTGGAAAGGCGGTTTTTGAGCGTGGTGCTGGGTCGCCGAGCACTTACTGTGTGCCAGGCCATGTGCTGGGTGCTGGGGACACAGCCAGGACCCCCGACAAAGCCACAATATCCACCGACACGGAGCTCGAAGTCTGAAGGAGGAGATGGATGTGTGACCAGGGGCGATGGGAGCTGCGATAGAGGACACACAGGCAGCTGTGGGAAGCCCGGAGGAGGCCTAGGGAGGAGAGGAAATCTGGGGAGGCTTCCTGGAGGAGGTGACACTTAAGTTGAAACTCTAAAGATGAGCTGAAGCAGTTAGTTGAGTGAAGAATGAGGGAAAGCTGTGCCCAGTAAAAGCAGAGCTGTCATGCAGGAAACACAGGCAGCTGTGGGCACCTAGCAGAGACCTAGGGAGGAGGAGAAATCAAAGAAGGCTTCCTGGAGGAGGTGACACTAAAGCTAAGGTACAAAAATGAGCAGACAGAAGTGGAGTGATGAATGAGGGAAGGCGCATTCTATCAAGGTCACTCTATCGGGGGCAACAAAGTTTAAGTGAAAAGCCCCCAGAAGGGAATTAGCGAGAAATAGTTCAGCTCAGCCAAGCAGGGCAGAGGGGACAATGGAGTCAACTTACACAGGCCCAGAAGGCAGACAGAGAGCTCCGGGCCTGCCCAGACTCCACTCATCCCAAATTCCACCAACACCCACCCTGCCTGCCTGCTGTGATCCCCACTAAACACACGCAGAACAGGAATCAGGAGCAGGTAAGTACCCCACTCATCAAGCAGGCGGAGGGGTGTTTGGGACACACTGGTGAAGTGGCCGGTCACAGTAGCTCATGCCTGTAGCCCCAACACTTTGGGAGGCTGAGGCAGGAGGATTACTTGAACCCAGAAGATTGAGACCAGCCTGGGCAACATAGGAAGACCCTGTCTCTCTCTCTCTCTCTTTTTTTTTTTTTTTTTTTTTTGAGAAGGAGTCTTGCTCTGTCACCCAGGCTGGAGGGCAGTGGCATGAGCTCACCGCCACCTCTGCCTCCTGGGTTCAAGCGATTCTCCTGTCAGCATCCCGAGTAGCTGGGACTACAGGCATGCGACACCACACTTGGCTAATTTTTGTATTTTTAGTAGAGATGGCATTTCTCCATGTTGGTCAGGCTGGTCTTGAACTCCTGACCTCAGGTGATCCACCCTCCTCGGCCTCCCAAAGTGCTGGGACCACAGGCGTGAGCCACCACGCCCGGCAATTTCCATGAATTTTCAATAGCCACGCCTGGCTCACGGCTGCTGTGTTAGTGGGTAAATGGCCCCTCCACACCGCATCCATCACACAGTGGAGAAAAATGACGTGAGGCAGAGCTGCCTGAGCCCAGGCGGCGGGCGGGGTGGATTCTGACTCTCTCTGTCCAGACACTGGACTGGGCAGGGTGGTTTGGTCCTGGGAGGAGGAGGGTGAGAGCTGTCTGTGAGCTGCAGGTGCCAGAGGCTTCTGGGTTTACATCTGCACCGAAACCGCAGCCACCCGCCCCATGGGGCTACCGAAATATAAACAGATTCAAATTAAACACAACCTACACTTCCAAGTTCAGTTCCCGGGTTCGCCGTAGCCCCGTGGGGCTGGCGTCTCCCGTACGGAATGCGGTGGAGTTGAACATCTCCACGGAAAGTTGGTTTTTTTTTTCTTTTTTTAGAGATGGGGTCTCGCTGTGTTGCCCAGGCTGGAGTGCACTGGCTATTCACAGGCGCGATCCCACTGCTGATCAGCACGGGAGTTTTGACCTGCTCCGTTTCCGACCTGGGCCGGGTCACCCCTCCTTAGGCAACCTGGTGGTCCCCCATCCCTGGGAGGTCACCATATTGATGCCGAACTTAGTGCAGACACCCGATCGGCATAGCGCACTACAGCCCAGAACTCCTGGGCTCAAGCGATCCTCCCACCTCAGCCTCCCGAGTAGCTGGGACTACAGGCACGCGGCACCGCGCCCGGCTCCACAGGAAGTTTTACGGGACACGCAGTTCCCTGCGGGTGGCGCTGGGCGCAGACAGGCAACCTCGTCCTTCAGCTTCAGCGATTGAACCATTTTACAGATGGGGAAAGCTGAGGCCGTTCATGCTGAAGGGGACGTGAGGGAAGATTTTCCAGGCCAGGAGGCCAAGGCCGCTGCCTCTGCCAGCCCCCAGACTAGGTCCCCAAAAGGTGCAGAGGCCAGAGCCGGGGTGTGAGCCCTGCCATTTGTAAAGGGGAAGTGAACAAGGAGAGGTGGCATTAACTGTCACTGTCACCCCCACTTCCCGCAGTGCCCAGAGGTTGACCACACACACACACACATGCCACCCTCACAGCCACGCCTCAAGGGCACTGGCCCTTGGTCCTCTCTAGCAAAAAGACACCCGGTTACCCCTGATCCACAGCCCCCCGGAGCCGCGGCCCCCACACGTGCACGCACTGGGGAATAAGAGGCTGTGACATCATGTACCATGATGGAACTTCAATGTTGCCAGGGCACGCACCCCACGGCCCACCCCTCGCAGTCTGGGAGCCCTACTGAGGCCAAGAGAGGGGCCGGGACTTCCCCAGAATCACCACAAGCAGGGGCATGGGGAACCCACTCGCCCCGACATCAGGGTGCTCTCTGCTCCAACGGGGAGCAGGGGTGGTTGCCTCCTTGTCCAGGGTGACCACAGGAAGCCCACTCAGCGTCAGAAGCCCCGACAGGCCACCGGGAAGGCCTGGGGGGCCTGCCCCGTCCTCTGCTCCCCATGCAGGCGAGGCTTCACGTACACAACTTCCTGCCCCCCGGGAGGGCCTGCCTGGCACGCACGGGCGGCTGCCCCGTCCGCTGCCCCGTCCGCTGCCCCGTCCGTCTACAAGGCTGCAAGCTCAGATGCTCCGCACGCTGGAGATGCTGGATAGGGGCTCCCGCATCCGAAAGCTCAGCGACCGGGAGCCCCGAAAGCTGTCCCTGGGCCTGAGCGAGCTGTCGGTGGTGGAGGCTCCGGAGTGAGCCTCGACGGCCCGGGCCAGGCAATCCCCGGGCCCTCGCACGCCCAGCCGGAGACACCCGCAGCAGAGGAAGCTGAGCACCGCCCGGCACACCTCCCTGCTGCGGAAGGAATAGATGACCGGGTTGACCGCCGAGTTGAGGACGGCCAGCGCCAGGATCCAGTCCATGCCCCGCAGGTACTCCTGGGCCCAGAGGTTGGAGCCGAAGACGTCGGCCAGCAGCAGCCCGAAGAGCGGGCCCCAGCACACCAGGAAGGCCAGCAGGATCATCAGCACCGTCTTGAGCAGGCGGCGGGCTTTGCGGCGGGCGGCCGGGCGAGGGGCTTTCTGCCCGCTGGCCTGCACCAGGCGGAAGATGGCCCCGTAGAGGGCCGTGATGGCGGCCAGGACGCCGGCGAAGATCACCAGGCAGAAGAGGATGTAGCGCTTGGAGTAGAGGGGCAGGAGGCTGGAGCAGCGCGGGAAGGCGCAGAGGCAGTTCCAGCCCAGCAAGGGCAGCAGCCCCAGCAGCGCGGCCAGCAGCCAGCACAGGCCGATGAAGCCGTACACGCGGCCCGTCTTGGTGGCCCCGCTCTCGGCCACCGGCCGCACCATGGTGGCGAAGCGCTCCCCGGCGGTGAACAGCAGGCTGAAGGTGGACGCGGCCAGCGCGGTGAAGAGCAGCCCCTCGCGCAGGAACCAGTGCACGGGCGCCAGGCGGAAGGTGCGCGCCCCCGACAGCAGCACGTTGGCCAGGTAGGCCGCGCCGGTCAGCAGGTCGCTCAGCGTGATGTTCACCAGGCAGTAGTACACCCAGCGCCGCGAGCGCATGTGGCTCGCGATGGCCGCCAGCACCAGCAGGTTCTCCAGCACCACCAGGCAGCCGGCGGCCACCGACAGCCCCCGCAGCGCCCCCAGGCCGCCGTCCTCCGGCCCCCCGCGCCCGGCCAGCCGGCCCGAGTGGTTGTAGTGCAGCACGATGAGCCGGCTGTGCCCGCCGGCCGCCAGCTGTTGGCAGGACTCGGGGGCCGCCGGGGTCCCCGTGGCGTTCATGGCCTCCCCCGGGGGCTGACTGAGGCCCCGGGGGAGGGTGGAGCCACCCTCCTCGCTGGTCTTGGTTTCCTGTTATTTGAAATTTCCTGTTATGTTCAAGGTACCCTCCAGGGTGGAGGTAAGGCCGAGGACAGGGAGGGGCACCTCAACGGTCGGCCCCCACCCCGGCTCCCGGAGGCAACGCTCGGGGCTGCCCTGGCTGTGAGGCCCCCACCCCTGCCCCGACGGCCCCCTTCCTGTCCTCGAAAGCCGGGACCCGCAGGGAGTCTCGGATCTGCCAGCCACTGACAGGCAATGGGCCCCCACGTGGGACGGCCACCCCTCTCCAGCGGGACGACTCCTCCCCGCCAGCCCCGTCACCCCCAAAGACCCGTCTGCTCCACTGAGGTCTCCCCAAGTGCCCCAAGCACGCTCAGCACACAGCAGGGTGCTTAATAAATGTCAAGTGCCCGCACGCCCTTGAGCACGGACTCATCAGACTTTACCCCCTCAATAGAGCCTGATGCATTATGCTCCTTTACAGAAGGGGAAACTGAGGCCCGGAGAGGTGGCCTGAGGCCGACTTTCTGCCCTCGGGAGGACACGCACCTCCAGGGAGAGGGACCCCCAGGGACGGGCTGGTAGGGTCTCAGGGCCGCCCAGTCCTGGGAGTCACGGTTGCCTCTCCTGCCCCTGAGCTCACCCTGCTGGGAGCGGAGCTGCTGGACCCACAATGGGATTGCAGTGCACGCAGAAAAGCAGGGACTTGCTCACCCCACCCCCACAGCCCTGCTGACACCCGCTCACAGTGACTCAGCCTGAGGTGAGGTGGCTGTGGGTCGGAGAGGGGAGACACACCCTGCCTTGGGTCTGATGGGGGAGGCAAGGCCCTGCCCTCGGGTCTGAGCGGAGAGACACACCCTGCCTTGGGTCTGAATGGGGAGGCAGGCCCCTGCTGTGGGGTCTGAGGGGGTAACAGGGCCCTGCCCTGGGGTCTGAGGGGAGGATCAGCTTTGCCCTGGGGTCTGATGGGGGAGGCAAGTCCCTGCCCTGGGTCCGATATAGGAGACACATCCTGCCCTGGGGTCTGAGCGGGGAGGCATGTCCCCACCCTGAGGTCTGACAGGGGACACACGGCCTTGTCCTGGGGTCTGAGGGGGAGGCTCAGCCTTGCCCTGGGGTCTGAGGCAAGTCGGGCCTGGACATCACCTGTCATGGACAGAGGGTGGGGTCTCTGCTCTCCACCTCCCCTGTGTCTGTGACTCCCACTCGTCCCCACCCAGAAGGCCTTGGGGTATGGAGTGGTTTGGGAAATAGTGCAGAACCAGAGGTGTGAGCAGGACCCAGGATAAGTCCCTGCTGCGCGCCTCATCCCACCCACAGTCACCCCTAGGCCAGGCCCGCTGACCACCAAGGAGGGTCCTGAGGGCCCCCACCTGCCCTCACCCCCAGGAGCCTGCGGTCTTCAGCCTTCCTGAGACAATGGCGTCCTTAGCCTCAGGGTGAGGGCAGCTGCACTCATTCTACCAGCCAGGTGTCCTGGAGGGGTCACAGGTGTACCATGTGGTACAGGCATCCCATAGGAGTACAGGCCTCTCATGAGAGGTACAGGTGTCCCATAAGGGACTCAGGCCTCCCATGAGGGATACAGGCGTCCCATGAGGGGTACAGGCCTCCCATGAGGGATACAGGCGTCCCATGAGGGGTACAGGCCTCCCATGAGGGGTACAGGCCTCCCATGAGGGATACAGGCCTCCCATGACGGGTACAGGAGTCCCATGAGGGGCACAGGCCTCCCATGATGGGTACAGGAGTCCCATGAGGGGCACAGGCATCCCATGAGGGGCACAGGCCTCCCATGAGGGGCACAGGCCTCCCATGAGGGGCACAGGCCTCCCATGAGGGGTACAGGCGTCCCATGAGGGGCACACGCCTCCCATGAGGGGTACAGGCGTCCCATGAGGGGTACACGCCTCCCATGAGGGGCACAGGCATCCCATGAGGGGCACAGGCCTCCCATGAGGGGTACAGGCGTCCCATGAGGGGTACACGCCTCCCATGAGGGGCACAGGCATCCCATGAGGGGTACACGCCTCCCATGAGGGGCATAGGCCTCCCATGACGGGTACAGGAGTCCCATGAGGGGTACACGCCTCCCATGAGGGGTACAGGCGTCCCATGAGGGGTACAGGCATCCCATGAGGGGTACAGGCGTCCCATGAGGGGTACAGGCCTCCCATGACGGGTACAGGAGTCCCATGAGGGGTACAGGCGTCCCATGAGGGGCACAGGCCTCCCATGAGGGGTACAGGCGTCCCATGAGGGGCACAGGCCTCCCATGACGGGTACAGGAGTCCCATGAGGGGTACAGGCCTCCCATGAGGGGTACAGGTGTCCCATGAGGGGTACACGCCTCCCATGAGGGGCACAGGCGTCCCATGAGGGGCACAGGCCTCCCATGAGGGGCACAGGCCTCCCATGAGGGGTACAGGAGTCCCATGAGGGGTACAGGCCTCCCATGAGGGGTACAGGCCTCCCATGATGGGTACAGGCATCCCATGAGGGGTATAGGCCTCCCATGAGGGGCACAGGCCTCCCATGACGGGTACAGGAGTCCCATGAGGGGTACAGGCCTCCCATGAGGGGTACAGGCGTCCCATGATGGGTACAGGCGTCCCATGAGGGGTACAGGCCTCCCATGAGGGGTACAGGCGTCCCATGAGGGGCACAGGCCTCCCATGAGGGGCACAGGCGTCCCATGAGGGGTACAGGCATCCCATGAGGGGTACAGGCGTCCCATGAGAGGTACAGGCGTCCCATGAGGGGTACAAGCGTCCCATGAGGGGCACAGTATCGGTCCTGAGAAGTGGAGGCATCCCAGGGAGGGCCGGGCTGGCAGGAGACGGGGGCTGAGGGCAGGAGACGGGGGCTGAGGGCAGCTTTAAGATGGAATATCACAGAGATGAAAAGAGAACCAGCTCACGGAACTTGCGCACACAGCACTCACTCTAAAGATGAAAAGAGGCTGGATGTGGTGGCTCACGCCCATAATTCCAACACTTCGGGAGGACGAGGTGGGTGGATCACCTGAGGTCAGGAGTTCAAGACCAGCCTGGCCAACATGGCGAAAACCCATCTCTACTAAAAATACAAAAATTAGCTAGCCAAAAATTACTTGTAATCCCAGATACTCAGGAGGCTGAGGCAGGAGAGTTGCTTGAACCCGGAAGGCGGAGGTTGCAGTGAGCCGAGATTGTGCCACTGCACTCCAGCCTGGGCGAGAGACTCCGTCTTAAAAAAAAAAAAAGAGGGAGAGCTGGAGAGAGAGAGAGAGAGAGAGATAATTGAAAAAAAAAAAAAGAGGGAGAGAGAGAAAGAGAGACAAAAATAATTGCAAAAAATGTTTGACCTTTACTTAGCAGATTCATCACTGGGGAACATATGGGTATAGCAATTCTGAAACTACCATGTGTCTTACAGGACTAAGCAAAGCAGCAAATACAGAGATATTATTAGGAAGCAGAGTCTTTGCTGGGCGAGAAAGAGGTAAGTATGACCCGGGAGAATGCAACAAAGAACCCTGCAGGGGTGGAACGTGACTGCAAGTTTCCCAGGCTGGGCAACACAGCAAGACCCCGTCTCTACCACAAACAAAAATGAAATAACCCGGGTGTGGTGGCATGTAGCTGTGGTCTTAGCTACTCAGGATGCTGAGGCAGGAGGATCGCTTGAGCCTGAGAGGTGGAGGCTGTGCTGAGCCATCATTGCTCCACTACTGCACTGCAGCCTGGGCAACGGGGCCAGATCCTGTCTCTTAAAAAAAAAAAAAGGCCGAAGGCCGGGCACGGTGGCTCACGCCTGTAATCCCAGCACTTTGGGAAACTGAGGTGGGTGGATCACGAGGTCAGGAGTTCAAGACCAGCCTGGCCAAGATGGTGAAACTCCATCTCTACTAAAAATAAAAAAAATTAGTCCAGGCGCAGTGGTTCATGCCTGTAATCCCAGCACTTTGGGAGGCTGAGGTGGGCAGATCACACGGTCAGGAGTTCAAGACCAGCCTGGCCAATATGGTGAAACCCTGTCTTTATTAAAAATACTAAAATCAGCCGGGCATGGTGGCGCAAGCCTGTAGTCTCAGCTACTCGGGAGGCTGAGGCAGGAGAATCGCTTAAACCCAGGAGGCAGAGGTTGCAGTGAACTGAGATTGCACCACTGCGCTCCATCCAGCCTGGTGACAGAGCAAGACTTCATCTCAAAAAAAAAAAAAGAAAAAGAAAAAATTAGCCAGGCATGGTGGCGGGCACCTGTAATCCCAGCTACTTGGGAGGCTAAGGCAGGAGACTCACTTGATCCCGGGAGGTGAAGGTTGCAGTGACCTGAGATCGCGCCACTGCACTCCAGCCTGGGCGACAGAGTGAGACTCTGTCTCAAAAAAAAACACAGAAGAATCCCATAGCACGGGAAACACTCAAATCAGCACCAGGGACACAAGCTAGCCCAGTGGGGAAGCCGGAAAACTCCACCACGATTGGCCCGGTTTCTTCAACACATAAATACAAGGCAGAGAAGACAAGGCTGGGAGTTACAGACTTAAGAGACACAGCACCCAGCCAGGTGCCGTGGGGGACGCCTGTAATCCCAGCACTTTGGGAGGCCGAGGTGGGTGGATCATGAGGTCAGGAGTTCAAGACCAGCCTGGCCAATATGTTGAAACCCCGTCTCTACCAAAAAATTACAGAATCAGCTGGGTGTGGTGGCGCGCGCCTGGAATCTCAGCTACTCAGATGGCTGAGGCAGGAGAATCGCTTGAACCCAGGAGGCAGAGGTTGCGGTGAGCAGAGATCGCACCACTGCACTCCAGCCTGGGCGACAAGAGCAAAACTCCATCTCAAAAAAAAAAAAAAAAAAAAAAAGGACTCGTCACCCAAGTGCCACCCATGATGGGCTTTGTCTGGGTCCTGACTCGAACCAACGGTGAAAGGATGTCCAAGATGCGTGACCACCAGGAATGAGACATTTTGTGTTGATGAAGATAATCAGGTGATGCCCGAGAAGGCTCTGTCATCCCTTTCTGTCACCAGCAAACCTCACACCAACCCAATCTGAGGAATGGCTCACAAATAACCAAGCAGAACTCCTCCAACGTGTCATGAAGGAAACTGAGGCACCGTCCCGGAGGAGGGGAAGGCCGCTCAAGGCGGTATGGGGTCTGGGATTGGATCCCGGCCCGGGAAAGAAAGATGGGAGTGAGAACCTGCCACATTCTAATAAAGTCGACACACAGGTTAGCTCATAGGATGCTGGCCGATGTTCATTTCCTGGCCTGAACCCTAGGGTTACATAAGAGGGAAGAGGAAGCTGGGTGGAGGGGGTTTGGGAACTGTGTGGGACTTCCGCAACTCTCCTGAGTCTCGAATTATTACAAAACATCAACAAGAACACATTCTTACAAATTATCTTCTTAGTGTTATTATTTTTTTGGAGACAGAGTCTCGCTGTGTCGCCAGGCTGGAGTGCAGTGGCGCGATCTCAGCTCACTGCAACCTCCACCTTCAGGGTTCAAGCGATTCTCCTGCCTCAGCCTCCCGAGTAGCTGGGATTACAGGCACTCGACACCACGCCTGGCTAATTTTTGTATTTTTAGTAGAGATGGGGTTTCACTGTGTTGGCCAGAGCAGTCTCGATCTGCTGACCTCTTGATCCGCCCTCCTTGGCCTCCCAAAGTGCTGGGATTACAGACATGAGCCACCGCACCCGGCCAATATATTTTTTTAAAATATCTTTTTACAAATTATTTTTGTAAAAATAATTTGTAAAATTTATTTTCCAGATAATTTGTAAAATACTTACAAAATTATCACAAAACAACAAAAAATAATTTGTAAAATTATATGTAAAATTTAAATAATTTGCAAAATTATTTTGTAACATTTACAAATAATTCATAAAGTTATTTTGTAAAATTTTATTGAAAAATTATAAATTTTATATTACAAATAATTGGCTGGGCATGGTGGCTCAGACGTGTAATCCTAGCACTTTGGGAGGCTGAGGTGGGTGAATCATTTGAGGTCAGGAGTTTGAGACCAGCCTGGCCAACATGGTGAAAACCCGTCTCTACTGAAAATAAAAAAACTTAGCCGGGCGTGGTGGCGGGCGCTTGCAATCCCAGCTACTTGGGAGGCTGAGGCAGGAGAATCACCTGAACCGGGGAGGTGGAGGTTGCAGTGAGCCGAGATCGTCCCATTGTACTCCAGCCTGGGCTACAGAGAGTGACTCCAACTCAAAATAATAATAATAATTAGTAAAACTATTTTGTAAAACTGTATTAAATTTTTGTAACATTTATTTTACTAATTATTTGTAAAATAATTAGTAAACAACAAGAATTTTTTTGAGACAGAGTCTCGCTCTGTTGCCCAGGCTGGAGTGCAGTGGTGTGATCTCAGCTCACTGCAGCCTCTACTTCCGGGGCTCACGGGATCCTCCTGCTTCAGCCTCCTGAATAGCTAGGAATACAGGTGTGAGTCACCACACTCAGCTAATTTATCTTTTTTAGAAACAGAGTCTTGCTATGTTGCCCAGGTTGATCTCAAACTTCTGGGCTCAAGCAATTCACCTACCTCAGCCTCCAAAGTGCTGAGATTACAGTTGTGAGCTACCTCCTCTGGTCCCAAACATTTTTTTTTTTTTTTTGAGATGGAATCTTGCTTCGTCACCAGGCCAGAGTGCAGTGGTGCAATCTTGGCTTACTGCAACCTCCACTTCCTGGGTTCAAGCAATTCTCCTGCCTCAGCCTCCCAAGTAGCTGGGACTACAGGCGCACACCACCACACCCAGCTAATTTTTATATTTTTAGTAGAGACAGGGTTTCCATGTTGGCCAGGCTGGTCTCAATCTCTCGACCTTGTGATCTGCCCACCTCGGCCTCCCAAAGTGCTGGGATTACAGGCGTGAGCCACCACGCCCGGACCCCAAAGTATTCTTTAAAGACATTTACAGGACAAATGGGGAAATCTGAACACTCACTGGCTATTCGATATGAAGGAATAATGGCTAATGGAGGAGGGGTTGATGATGTTATGAGCTGGAGTTTCGCTCTTGTTGCCCAAGCTGGAATGCAGTGGCCCCATCTCCACTCCCTACAACCTCCGCCTCCGGGTACAGGCAATTCTCATACCTTAGCCTCTCAATTAGCAGGCTTTACTACCATGCACCACCATGCCCGGCTAATTTTTATACTACAAAATACCTTTTATAGGTTGAAATGTGGCTCTCCTGAGAAGCTGCGGTCAAGTCATAACCCCCAGTATCTGTGAATGGCACCTTATTTAGAAACAGGGTTTTTGCAGATGGAATCAAGTTAAGATGGGATAACAGGCTGGACCCCGATCCAGTGTGACTAGTGTTTTTATAAGAAGAGGAAAAGTTAGCCAGGACACAGTGGCTCACGCCTGTAATCCCAACACTTTGGGAGGCTGAAGCAGGCTGAACCCTTGAGGTCAGGAGTTTGAAGACCAGCTGGCCAACATGGTGAAACCCCGTCTCTACTAAAGAATACAAAAATTAGCCAGGTGTGGTGGTGTGGTGGCACATGCCTGTAATCCCAGCTACTCGAGAGGCTGAGGCATGAGAATCACTTGAACCTTGGAGGCAGAGGCTGCCGTGAACTGAGATCGCACCACTGCCCTCTAGCCTGGGCAACAGAGCAAGACTGTTTCCAAAACAAACAAAAAATCACAAATGTGTTCAACATAGGAACAGATTCCTGCCTCTTCGAAGTCCAGGTGTGTGAGCTTAGTCAAAGTATTGCATTTCTCTGTGCCTCGGTTTCCTCATCTGTAAAATGGGGGTGCTCTGGCTTACACCACAGAACACTGCCTTGAGGATGGTAAGAGGCCTTCTCAAAGTTGGGAGGTGGCTGCAGCTGGAATTTCGGGTCAGTAACAACGGAGGGGTCTGCTCCAATGTCCCCCCAGCCAGGGAGGGAGGTTGGACTCCACATCCCGGCTTGCAGGACTCACAGCCTGCACAGTTCTGGGTACCACCCTCAGGACAGGTGGGTAGACAAGAAGTAAAATTTTTTTCCTTCCTACTCCACGTTGCTCCCCGGTCCCCCCAACGGTAACCACTGCCCCCTGGGACAGGTAACCCGAGAAGGGAATGCAGAGGGGATAAACAGGACACTAGCGACACAGCCTCTAAGAAAATTTTAATGTCCTCCACCCCGCACGAGGCCTGCAGAAGGTGAGGGAATAAATACAAAAGGTTAAGATGCGGCACATCCAGCCCCCAGCCTGCGAAGGATAGGGGGATGCTTCTGCGCCGCGATTTCCCTCGTCTGCAAACCGGGGCAGGACACGCTGTGAGCCTCGAAGCTCTGACAGTGTTTTCCAGCGGTCTGTTAACCCCTTGCAAAGGGAAGTCCCTGCACTCCCCGAGTCCCCGGGCTCCGGGAAGGCGTTCCTTGTCCTGTCCACTAGAGCGCGCCAGAGTCCACGCAAAAAGGCGCCAGAAGGCCCTACTCGCCCCATCCCAGGATGTGCGTCACCCACAGAGGGTCCCGGACCCCTGCCCAGGAAGTGACATGCCCGGAGATGGGGCTCCTGAGAGATGCCCACCCACCCAAGTCCTCAATCCCCCGGTTTCTTCACCTTTTCATCCACCCTGGCATCCCAAATGGCCGTTTTGCTCCTTCCCTTTCAAAGGAGGTAAACTGAGTCAAGCAAGGGCAGGAGTACCCTGGAGGGGCCGTCCTGGTGAGAGGCCGAGAAGAGAGCGGCCGACAGCGGGCTTTCCATCCCCGGACTCACTCGCGTGTGGGCTGAGGCTGGAGAGATAGACCAGGGACACTGGGGGTCCCCTGCAGCCGCTCCCTCCTCCCACCCGCCCGCCGGTGCCGCCTGCCTCAGGTGGGGCCTGGGTCACAGCAAGTTGATCTCGTCCAGGTAGCGGGCGAGCACCGAGTCCCGCACATCCTTGAAGACCTTGCGGATGTTCTGCGTGTCCGTGGCACATGTGTAGTGGCTGAAGAGGCGTCGGGAACGCGCGTCCCTCTTGCTGCCCTCGGGGCCGTCCGCGCAGCCGGCGTACATCCTCGTGTACATGTCCAGGATGAACCTCTTGGCTGCCTCCGCGTCCTGCTTGGGGCCTGGGGAAACAGAGTGCGGGAAGGGGGTCAGGACCTTCCCTCTTTGGACCTAGGGAGCCTCTGGAGACCCTCTTCCCCGTAACCAGGGCTGAAAGGGCCCCACGGATCGCGGTGGTCATTCTTCTGTGCATTGACGCCATCTTTTGTGGCCCTAGCTGGTCACATGACTCAGGCCCTGCCAATGGGAGCGCAGGAGAGGGTCTCACAAGAGTCATGTGACCTGAAATGGACCAATGAGACCCAGCTCTGGGGCTTTGGGCAGAACTGTGTTAAAGAGAGACGCTCTGCCAGGCGCAGTTGCTCACGCCTGTAATCTCAACACTTGCGGAGGCGGAGGCGGGTGCATCACGAGGTCAGGAGTTTGAGACCAGCCTGGGCAACACGGTGAAACCCCGTCTCTACTAAAATACAAAAAATTAGCGGGGCGTGGTGGCAGGCGCCTGTAATCCTAGCTACTCGGGAGGCTGAGGTGGGAGAATTGCTTGAACCCAGGAGGCAGAGGTTGCAGCCAGCCGAGATTGTGCCACCGCACTCCATCCTGGGCTACAGAGCAAGACTCCGTCTCCAGAAAAAGCAAACAAACAAACAAACAAAACCAGAAACTCTGTCTTGGCTTTGCAGCCGATGGAGTTGGAAGACTGCAGAGACATATCCCAGGAATGTGCAGCTGGGGGACCCAAGGCCAAAGAAGGGGAAGGGAGTCCCTGAAGTCAGCCTCGGTGGCTGCTCTGATAAGCCACGTCACAGTGCTCAATGCCTGTGTACTGAAAGCACAACGTGAATTATGAGTTTCGGAGCCCTAGACTTGGCTCTGCTACTGTCTCCCTAGTGGGTTATCTAAAATAGTATTTTAATCCCTGCAACCTCTCTGAGCCTCAGTTTCCTCATTTGTAAAATGGGGATCAGAACAGTCTTGGGCCTCACAGAGTTGTCTCGAGGATGTAACATTTTGTAGAAGGTTCAGTGCTTAATAAACAGAAGACGTGATGATTTTAACCTATCAACATAGTTTCAGAAGGACAGGGTCGTAGTAGAACGGTTAAGTGCGGAGGTTCTGGCTCTGGGTCTGGACAGCCTGGACTCAAACCCTGTCTGTGCCGCTAACTGGTTGTGTGACTTGTCAAGAGACCGCATCACTCTGTGCCTCAGTTTCCCCATCTCTATAACAGCTAGATGAATCAGTCTGCCATGTAGCTGTTTGTTTTGTTTTTGTTTGTTTTTGAGATGGAGACCTGCTCTGTCACCCAGGCTGCAGTGCAATGGCACGGTCTCGGCTCATGGCAACCTCACCTCCCAGGTGCAAGTGATTCTCCTGCCTCAGCTTCCCAAGTAGTTGGGATTACAGGCACCCACCACCACACTCAGCTAATTTTTGTGTTTTTAGTAGAGATGAGGTTTTGCCATGTTGGCCAGGCTGGTCTCAAACTCCTGACCTCAAATGATCCCCCTGCCTCAGCCTCCCAAAGTGCTGGGATTACAGGCATGAGCCACTGTGCCTGGCCCTGCATGGTGTTTTAACATGAAGATGAAACAGGCTATGTAGAGTGCTTCCACCAGTGCGGTAGATGTGTTAGCTGTTGTTACTGATTTATTATTATTATTATTATTGCTTTGAGACAGAGACTCGCTCTTTCACCCAGGCTGGAGTGCAGTGGCATGATCTTGGCCCACTGCAACCTCCACCTCCCGGGTTCAAGTGATTCTCCTGCCTCAGCCTCCCGAGTAACTGGGATCACAGGCCCCCATCACCATGCCCAGCTAATTTTTATATTTTTAGTAGAGATGGGGTTTTGCCATGTTGGCCAGGCTGGTCTTGAACTGCTGACCTCTAGTGATCTGCCCACCTCAGCCTCCCAAAGTTTGGTTTATTATTATTATTATTATTATGGGCTTTTTTTAAAGATGGGGGTTTCATCATGATGGCCAGGCTGGTCTTGAACTCCTGATCTCAGGTGATCCACCCACCTTGGCCTCCCCAAGCACTAGGATTACAGGCGTGAGCCACCGCGCCCAGCCTCGGTTTATTATTATCATCCCAAATATTATTTAGTACAGAGGAGGGAAGGGCTGAGAGTCAGCAAAGGGTGCTCCAGCCACTTGTGCTGGGAGGCAAGGAGGAGTCATGGGAGGTTCCCTTTGACTTGAATGAAAAAATATCCACCTTATCCTGTTCCCAAATTCTCTAAGCTACAATCTGATTCCCAGGCCTGCTCAGCAGGGAAGAGGGGCTGTCCAGGCCACCATCCTGGAACAACTTGACCTCTATCTCCCAGACCCTGAGTCTTGTGGGCACGATTGGCCAAAATTGGCCTCATGAGCTCTGAGACATGACAAGACCAGGGGTCAAACCCTGGTGACTTCTCCAAAGCTTATGTTTGCTGGCTGTGGACCTGGTGTTGAGCATGTACTAAGGACTTCATCTACTATAGCTGCTTGTATATTGAGGTGAACGGTGTTCCCCAAAATTCATGTCCACCCAAAACCTCTGAATATGGCTTTATTTAGAAATGAGATCTTTGGGCCTAGCGCAGTGGCTTATGCCTGTAATCCCAGCACTTTGGGAGGCTGAGGTGGGCAGATCACAAAGTCAGGAGTTTGAGACCAGCCTGACCAACATGGTGAAACCCCCATCTCTGCTAAAAATACAAAAATTAGATGAGTGTGGTGGCATGCACCTGTAATCCCAGCTACTCGGGAGGCTGAGGCAGGAGAATCACTTGAACCCAGAAGGTGGAGGTTGCAGTGAGCCAAGATCACACTACTGCACTCCAACCTGGACGACAAACTGAGACTCTGTCTCAAAAGAAAAGAAAAGAAAAGAAATATCTTTGGCCAGGTGTGGTTGGCTCACACCTGTGATCCCAGCACTTTGGGAGTCTGAGGCAATCACGGGGTCAGGAGATAGAGACCATCCTGGCCTTGGTGAAACCCCGTCTCTACTAAAATACAAAAAATTAGCCAGGTGTGGTGGCTCATGCCTGTAATCCCAGCTACTCAGGAGGCTGAGGCAGGGGAATCACTTGAACCCAGGAGGCAGAGGTTGCAGTGAGCCAAGATCGTGCCACTGCACTCCAGCCTGGCAAAAGAGCAAGACTGACTCTCAAAAAAAAAAAAGAAGAAAAAAGAAATCGGATCTTTGCAGATGTAATTAGTTAAGTTAAATTAGGTCATGGCCAGGCATGATGGCTCATGCCCATAATTCTAACCCTCTGGGAGGCCAGGGCAGGTGGATGACAGATGTGTGCTTGGGCCCAGGAGTTCCAGATCAGCCTGGGCCACATGGCAAAACCCCAGCTCTACAGAAATATACAAAAATGAGCCAGATGTGGTGGTGCGTGCCTGTAGTCCCAGCTACTCAGGAGGCTGAGGTCAAGGCTGCAGTGAACTGCTGTGATCACGTCACCTCACTCCAGCCTGGGCAACAGAGCGATACCTTGTCTCAAAAATAAATAAATTAATTAATTAAGGTCATACAAAGTATGGGCTCTAAACAATGATTGGTGGCCTTCTAAGAACACGAGAGGACACAAAGACATTGTGAGAAGCCAACCATGTGAACACGGAGGCAGAGATGGGAGTGATAGGTCCACAAGCCAAGGACTGTTGGCCACCATCACAGGCTGAGAGAGAAGCATGGAATGGATTTTCCCTCAGAGCCTCCAGAAGGAACCAACCCTGCCAGCACCTTATCTGTGGACTTCTGGCCTCCTGAACCATTGTTTTCCGTGGTTTTAAGCAGCTCAGTTTGTGGCACTTTGTTACGGCATCCCCAGTTAATGAAGGCAGCTTATCTCCAAGATGGCTGCTGTCACTTCCTTCCCTCCCTGTGTACACGTGTCATTCCTCCATCAAGAGGTGGAGCCTCTTTCTTTTGAATCCAGGCTGATACGAATGGTGTGCTTCATAAACAGAATGTGGCAGAGGTACCAGCTGACATTTCTGAGGCTATCATGAGAAGTAGCTTCCACCTGGGCTGAAGTCTGGCTACCCTGAGGCAGCCATATTGTGAGTAAGCTCAAACCATATGAGGAGGCCATGGATTATGAGGCACCAAATGGACAGAAGAGAGAACAGAGGAGGTGGAAAAGGGAGAGAGAGAGATAGAGAGACTGGAATAAAGGGGAGGAGAGAGAGATGAGATGGGAGAGAGAGGCAGGGAGAGACAGAAAGAGAGGCCAGGAGCACCCAGGCACCAGACATGTGGGAGAAGAAGCCATCTTGGAAGTGTATCTCCAATCCCAGGCAGCCCAGCTGATGCCACATGGATGAAAGATGAGCTTAGTTACCCAGCTCAACCCTTTTCAAATTCCTGACCCACAAAGTCATATGCAAAGGAAAACGGCCAGTTTAAGTCACGAAGTTTCGGGATGGTTTGTTTCTCGGCAGTATCTGTGGGAAGTAGGAAACTTCCTCTGCAAAGTTTCCTTTCTTGATAAAGGATAATAATAATTACGATTATCATAATAAATGTTAGAAATAATAGTCTCTTTGAAAGACTTTCTGCAAAGCCTTCTTGCTTTCTACTAGTGACTCTTTGTCAAGCCCTATGTTATGTAGCTGTTAGATGTGCTCACGGGCACGTAGTACATTCTATGTCCTTGTCCTTTAACCAAGATACCTGTGCTGGACGTGCTCACAGGCATGTCCAAGCTCACAGCCTATGCCCATTCCTTATTTGGACTTCCTTTTTGTTCTCCATTGCTTTTACCTGTTTAGAAAAGTTTTTTTTTTTTTTTTTTGAGACGGAGTTTCGCTCGTTACCCAGGCTGGAGTGCAATGGCGCGATCTCGGCTCACCGCAACCTCCGCCTCCTGGGTTCAGGCAATTCTCCTGCCTCAGCCTCCTGAGTAGCTGGGATTACAGGCACGCGCCACCATGCCCAGCTAATTTTTTTTTTGGTATTAGTAGAGACGGGGTTTCACCGTGTTGACCAGGATGGTCTTGATCTCTTGACCTCGTGATCCACCCGCCTCGGCCTCCCAAAGTGCTGGGATTATAGGCTTGAGCCACTGTGCCCGGCCCTAGAAAAGTTTTAAGTTGTTAGCCAATGAGGTTTTAGTTTAGATTGTGAGGTCTGGCTCCAGCCGACGGAGATCAGACACGGCAGTAAGGACGGCCCCTGTGTAAAGGATAAATATGTTGCTTTTTCTTTGTTTGTTGTACTCTCATGTCAAGATGGCTGACGAGGGCACCCTTTCTGCAGAAAGTAGAGATTGCCTTGCTGAGAGATCCTTTGTCTCAGTGCTGATTTTTCTTTGTGGCACCAAGCATGTTTCCAACAATAGCTAAGCAGGATACTTCTCCCACCACGCTTTATCCTCACAGTGGTGTTCCGGGGAAAATGCTAGTAAATATACACTGTCCCCACATAGGTCCCTGGATTAACCTCACAACTTTGCCTCCCCTTGGTAAAATAGACTAAGAGGTGCCCAATACTTGATGGTGTTTCTCTGCAGTTGCCCTGGCCTTTTGACTCTCTGGATGTACTGAGAGTTTGTTCCCAAACCTGTCTATCCCACTTGTATGTGTCTTGATTAATATGCAATTAGAAGAAGGATTATGCAAACCTATAGCTATAAGTGTCACATGAAAGGAGGTCCTTATATTTACAAAAACAAAGCTGTGTGCTTTGGAAAGACTGTTCAAGGCTCTGCTTTTAAAAATAAAAGAAAAAAATGGATTAAAAAATAGAAATTTCTATCCAATTAGGTATAGATGAGATGACTATGAAAGATTAAAAAAACATTCAGGCCAGGCACGGTGGCTCACGCCTGTAATCCCAATACTTTGGGAGGCTGAGGTGGGTGGAAGTAGAGCCTGGATTCACATCTCTCTTCGGGGCTGCTCCTGGGAGGCGAAGGGTATAGAAAGTTCTAGAACTACTTACCCTGGAAACTGGGGAAGTAGGTAGCCAGGTGGGAGGTGGGGATTTTCTCCTCCAGGATGTCGGTTTTGTTGAGGAAGAGGATGACGGATGTGCTCTTGAACCAGGGTAGCTCCAGGATGGTACCAAACAGGGCAAGGCTCTCCTTCATGCGGTTCTGTGTTGGGGGCAGAAGCGGCTTGTTGCTTCAGCCAGCAGCTCGGACAGGAAACCCTCCCACGTGGAGGGGGGCTGTTGGCTACCGTCCAGGGGTGTGGCTCACCCCTACCTGCCTGGCTGGGGCTGAGCGGGGTGTGCCCGTCTCTTCGTGGACAGCTGCCTGGGTGTGCGTGACATGGTTTTCTGGGTGTGCGTGACATGGTTTTCTGGGTGTGCGTGACATGGTTTTCTGGGTGTGCGTGACATGGTTTTGTGCCTGTTCTGGTTTAAAGGGTGTCCTCCCAAAATTCACGTCCACCCAGAACTTCAGAGTGTGACATTATCTGAAGAGAGAGTCTTGAACTTCTGGCCTCCCAGTGTCCTAAGATTACAGGCATGAACTACCGCACCTGGCCCGGAGGTAGGGTCTTTGAAGAGGTCGTTCAGGTGAGAATAAGGTGGGCATCCAAGTCTGTGACTGGTGTCTTTATAAGAAGGAGCAGACCTGGCCGGGCACGGTGGCTCACACCTGTAATCCCAGCACTTTAGGAAGCTGAGGCAGGTGGATCACCTGAGGTCAGGAGTTCGAAACCAGCCTAGCCAAAATTGTGAAACCTCCTCTCTACTGAAAATACAAAAATTAGCCGGGCCTGGTGGCTCACGCCTATAATCCCAGCTACTTGGGAGGCTGAGGCAGGAGAATCGCTTGAATCCAGGAGGCAGAGGTTGCAGTCAGCCCAGATCATGACATTGCACTCCAGTTTGGGCAACAAGAGCAAAACTCTGTCTCAAAAAAAAAGAAGAGGAGGGAGTGAAGGTGTGGTGGCTCATGCCTGTAATCCCAGCATTTTCGGAGGCCAAGACAGGCGGATCACTTAAGGTCAGGAGTTGGAGACCAGCCTGGCCAACATGGTAAAACCTCTTCTCCTAAAAATACAAAAATTAGCTGGGCGTGGTGGCTCATGCCTATAGTCCCAGCTACTCGGGAGGCTGAGGCAGGAGATTCGCTGGAACCCAGGGGGCTGAGGTTGCACTGAGCTGAGATGGCACGACTACACTCCAGCCTGGGTGACAGAGTGAGACTCATTAAAAAAAAAAAAAAAAAAAAGTCCTAGCAAAGTAGCTCATGCCTGTAATTCCAGCACTTTGGGAGGTCAAGGCAGGCAGGTCACATGAGGTCTGGAGTTCGAGACCAGCCTGGCCAACACGGTGAAACCCCGTCTCTATTAAAAATACAAAACAAATTAGCCTGGCATGGTAGCAAGCACCTGTCATCCCAGCTACTCAGGAGGCTGAGGCAGGAGGATGGCTTGAACCCAGGAGGCAGAGGTTGCAGTGAGCCGAGATTGCACCACTGCACTCCAGCCGGGGTAACAGAGCAAGACTCCGTCTCAAAAGAAAAAGTCTCAAATGCCTTGTGTTATGGGCACATCATGTTTTCCAAAAATTCATACATTCAAGTCCTAAACCCCTACGACCTTGGCATGTGAACTTCTTTGGAAACAGGGTCATCACATGGGGAATTCACCCAGATGAGGTCGTACCACAGTACAGAGGACCCCGATCCCAGACACCTAGCATCCTTATGAAAAACTGGATACTGGCCAGGCCCGGTGACTCACACCTGTAATCCCAGCACTTTGGGAGGCCGAGGCGGGCAGATCACAAGGTCAGGAGTTCGAGACCAGCCTGGCCAATATGGTGAAACCCTGTCTCTACCAACTATTAAAAAAAAATTATCACACCTGTAATCCCAGCACTTTGGGAGGCCAAGGCGGGTGGATCACAAGGTGAAGAGATCGAGACCATCCTGGCCAACATGGTGAAACCCCGTCTCTACTAAAAATACAAAAAATTAGCCAGACATGGTGGCACATGCCTGTAGTCCCAGCAACTTGGGAGGCTGAGACAGGAGAATCGCTTGAACCCAGGAGGCGGAGGTTGCGGTGAGCCGAGAATGCGCCATTGTACTCCAGCCTGGGCAATAAGAGCGAAACTCCATCTCAAAAAAAAAAAAAAAATTAGCTGGGCGTGCTGGCACACGTCTGTAATCCAAGCTACTCAGGAGGCTGAGGCAGGAACATTGCTTGAACCTGGAGCAATTTGGTGGAGGAACCTCAGAACGGTGGAGGTTGCAGTGAGCCGAGATCCCCTACTGCACTCCAGCCTGGGCGACAGACTGAGATTCTGTCTCAAAAAAGCAAAAAGGCACAGTGGCTCGTGCCTGTTGTCCCAACACTTTGGGAGCCCGAGGCGGGAGGATCACTTGAGCCCAGGAGTTCGAGACCAGCCTGGACAATATAGTGACACCCCATCTCTACAAAAAGTTTTTTAAATTAACCGGGCATGGTGGCACGCACCTGTAGTCCCAGCTACTCAGAAGGCTGAGGTGAGAGGATTGCTTGAGTCCAGGAGTTTGAGGCTGCAGTGAGCTATGATCACACCACTGAACTCCAGCCTGAGCAAGACTCTGTCTCCAAATAAAAACGAGGAAATTTACATACAGACGTGCACACAGAAAGGATGGTGTGTGTGAGGTGGAGGCAGAGATCGGGGTGACCCCTCTACAAGTAAGGATCACCAAGGATCACCGGCCACCACCAGGACCCAGGAGAGGCTTGGGACAGATTCTGAGGTGGACCCAGCCCTGTCTACACATCCCTGTCTGACTCCTGGTCTCTGGAACTGTGGAGAATAAATATCTGTTGTTGAAGCTGTCTGGTCTGTGCAGCTTTCTTACGAAAGCCCTGGGAAATAAGTCCGTTTCGTGTGGCTAGACCAGAGGACAAGCAGTATCAGGGTGACCTAAAATGCATTCTGTCTAATTCAGTCTGAAAGTCAAAATTATATCATCTGACCCTCAGGTCCCCAAACTGTCTGGGTGAAACCTCAACCCCTGAAGTCACGCCTTGTGGGTAATAATGCACCCGACCTTTAGGCTCAGGGATTAAGTAGGAGGAAGGGTCACATTCCCAAAAGCAGGAGCCGCCTCGGGCCTTTCTGAACTGAAGCAGAACGTCGCGCCTGCGGGGAGAACTGCTCTCTTGCGCTGGCTGCGCCTGTGTGTGTGCAGGCGGCCGTGTCTGTCTCGGGGTCGAGTGTTCCTCGGGGCGGGTGGTGCTTGTGTGGCTGTGCATCCACGTGTGACTGACTCCAGGATATATCTGTGAAGCGTGTGACAGAAGCCCTGGGGTTCCGTGGTGTGGCCAGAGCATGGACAGGAATTTTCACGTGTGCGTGTGCACGTGTGCATTGCATGTGTGCTTGTGTGTGTGCATGTGTAGTGCACGTCCATGTGTTCATGTGCACGTGCGTGTGTGTCGGCACGTATTGTGCATGTGTGCATGTCTGTGCACACATGTGTGCATAAGTGTGCGTGATGTGTGGTGCGTGTGTTCACATGCATATATTGTGCAGTGCTCGTGTACATGTGCACATGTGTGTGCGCGCACGTGCATGTATTATGTCCATGAGTGTGTATGTGCATGTATAGTGCATGTGAGTGTATGTGTGTGCATTGTGTGTGTGCATGCATGTGTGTGTAGTGCATGTGTGTGTCTGGGGTCCTGGCCAGACAAATGCTATGGGTCTGTGTCTTGCTGCAATCTGACCACGAAAGGATGAAAGATCAAGTTCAATGCCATGCTGGGCACACAGGCCCACTGAAAAGCAGGGACACCTTGCTTTCTGCACCAGAGCTTCCTGCTCGGATGAGGGTCCCCGGGTCGACAGCGGGAAGGGTGAAGGAGGCGGTGGCACATACCTCCTGGTTGTTCTCTTCCAGGCATTGGTCGTATTCACTCAGCGATGCCAGGTAGATGAGGGCGATCACGTTCTCGAAACAATGGATCCATTTCTTACGCTCTGACTTCTGGCCTCCGACGTCCACGATCCTACAGGGAACCAGGGTGCCCCCTTTCAGAGCTCAGGACCCTGCTCCGTGACACCCCTGACCCCCGTCACGTCTGGGATATGCCAAGATCAATAATGGCAGTAGCAGGAACAGGTGCCAGCCTCTGGGGGATTTGCCATGTCATTCACACGAGGCAGGGATGACTCTTCACTCCCATTTTACAGATGAGGAGACTGAGACGCAGGGAGGAGAGGGGACTTTCCCAAGCTTCTACTGTGCTGGGCTGCCTGCCTTCTAACCCTACATTAGAGGGCAGCAGGTCGAACAGATCTAGGATGTGCCCTGGTGCTGGTTGGGTGACCCAGCAAGGGAAATTGCCAAACATCTCCAAAACTCAGTTTTCCCATCTGTGCTATGGGGCTCCTGTGCTCAGGCTGGCCATGGGAGTGTCCAGCGGCCACACAGATGGGAACGAGGTCGGTTCCCAGAGCACACGTCCTCCCCTCCATCTGTGGCTCAGCCCCACACGCCACAACAAAAGCCTGAGCCCTGCCCCCGCCTTCCTGTTCTCTCTCTTCTGAGAAATGTGGGTCACTGATAACCATCTGTGCGTCATTTCCCTGGGGATGCAACCGTTACTCAGGAAGTGCCAGAGCAGAGGCTTTGGACGAGCCCGGGCCTGAAGCAAGAGGGGACTTGCCCCATTGCACGGGACGGGAAACCGAGACTGGTGATTAAGCCGTTAGGCTGCCGCTGGCATATGTGTCTCCTGATCCCTGAGACACGCTCCCCCCACGTGCCCTCAGAGTCCCTCAAACCCCACATCCAGAACCAGAAAGGGGCGAGCGGCCATCAAGAGGGGGCTCTGAGACAGGAGTGGGGTCAGCAACTGGCCAGTTGGGTACTGTGGGTGTCACCTCCCATCTCGGGACTCAGTGTCCTCTGAGCCCTCACTCCATTCATTGCCTGGCTCCTGGGCCATACTTGAAAATCACCTCCTCGGCCCAGAATTCCTTCTGTGATTCCCCAGCCTCTACCTTCACTCCTGGACTTTTACCCAACCACCCACCCATTCATCCATTTATTCACTCATCCCTTCACTCATCTATCCACCCACCCACCCAACCATCTATCCATTTACTCATCCATCTAGCTATCCATCTACGCATCTATCCATCCGTCCATCATCCACCCACCTGTCCACCCATTTCCTCAATCTACCCATCCACCCGCCCATCCATCTCTTCATCTACTCATCCATTCATCTATCCACCCATTATCCATTTACCCATCTATCCACTCACTCATCCACCCATCTACCCACCCACCTACTTATCCACTTATCCATTCATCCATCCATACACTCATCCATCCACACATTCATCCATTTATCCCTCACCCACTACCCATCCACCCATCCACTCATCCACCCATCCATCTGTGTATTCACCCATCCATTTATCCATCCCACCTACCCATCCATATCTACCCACCTATCCATCCATCCTTCACTCACCTATCCATTCATCACCCATCCACTCATCTGCTCACATTCACTCATCTATCCATCTACCCATCTATCTATCCATCCATCATCCACCTACCTGTCCACCAGTTTATTCAGTCCACCTGTCCACCCACCCATCCATCTCCATCTCTCCATCTACTCATCCATCCATCCATTTATCCAACCATCTATCCACCTTTTATCCATCTACCCATCTATCACTCACTTGTCTACCCATCTACTCAACCACCCACCCACCCACAGACTCATCCACTCATCCATCCATCCTTCACTCACCCATCCACCCATTCATCCATTCATCAGTCACCCATCCACCCATCTACCCATTCATTCATCTACCCATCCACTCATCCACCCATCCATCCATGCATTCACCCATCCATTTATCCATCCTACCTACACATCCATATCTACCCACCTATCCATCCATCCTTCACTCACCCATCCACCCACCCATCCATTCATCCATCACCCATCCACCCATCTACCCATTTATTCATCTATCCATCTGTTCATTCACCGATCCATTCACCCATTCATCCATCCATTCACTCATCCATCCATCTATCCATCTACCCATCTGCCCATCTATCTATCCATCCATCATCCACCTACCTGTCCACCCATTTACTCAATCCACCTACTCACCCACCCACCCATCTCTCCATGTACTCAGCCATCTATTCATCTATCCACCCATTATCCATCCACCCATCTGTCCACTCACTCATCCACCCATCTACCCATCCACCCCCCCACCCATCCACTTATCCATTCATTCATCCATTCATTCCTCCACTCATCTATCCATCCTTCACTCACCCACCCACCACCCATCTGCCCATTGCTTTATCATTCATCTACCCATCTACCCATCCATCCACTCATTCATCTTTGCATTCATCCATCCATCCATCCATCCACTCATCCTTCTACCCATTCATTCATCCACTCATCCAGCTCCTTCGCCCCTCCTACAGGAAGTCTTCCCTGCACTCCCAGGCTGGGCCCAGGTGGAACGCTCACCGCAGGTTGGTTTTCTGCACAGAGAAGCAGTATTCGTTGATGCCAGTGGTGGGCATGCGGCTGCGGAGTACGTCCTGAGCTGTGGGGACATAGCCCTCCTCCGTGATGCGCTCCAGGTGGGACAGGTAGCTGCGGAGCAAGGAGTCCTGAGGCCCAGCCTTGCAGCCAGCCTCCCTTTGCTTCCCAGGGTCCTACACAAGGCCCAGCGAGAACCTGCTGGGGCTGCTGGAGGAGGAGAGCTCCCTTGTAGGGGGCCAGGATCCCTGGGGTTGGCAGATGGCCCAGGAATGTCCCCCACCCCGAGGCAACAGAGCCTCAAGGAAAGCAGCTTCACACTCAGAGCAGGGTGACCCCACGGATGGCGTGACATGAGGAACGGCCTCACTGGGGAGTGGTGTCTCCCCAGAGAGCTGCTATGCCAGGGGTGGCACTGCCCCAAGAATACTGGTAGCCTGAGAATAGTCTTCCCAGACGCCAAGTCACCTTGGACATCCATCACACCTAGAACAGGATCCCACTAGGAATAGGGTTAACCTCAGAACAGGGTCTCCCCGGAACAGGGTCCCCCCAGAAGAGGGTCCTCCCAAGAACAGAATCACCCCCAGAGGAGGATCACCCCCAGAACAGGGTCCCTTCTAAAACAGGGTCACTCTAGGAACAGGCTCCCCCCAGGAATAGGGTCACTCCAGGAATGAGGTCCTCCAGGAATAGGGTCCCCCTAAGAACAAGGTCCTCTCAGGAACAGGGTTCCCCCAAGAACAGTGTCACTCTAGGAATACAGTCCCCACAAGAATAGGGTCACTCCAGGAAAAGGGTCACCCCCAGAACAGGATCCCCCAGGGAACAGTGTCTCCCTGGAAACAGAGTCACCCCGAAGAACAGGGTCCCCCCAGGAACAGGGTCACCCCGAAACAGGGTCCTGGCAGGAACAGGGACCCTGAGGCACAGGGTCACCCCAGGAACAGGTTCTCCAGGAATAGGGTCCTCCCAAGAACAGGGTCACTCTAGGACTCTAGGAATATGACCCCCACCAGGAACAGAGTCACCCCTGAAACAGGGTTCCTACAGGAACAGGGACCCCCAAGCACAGAGTTACTCTAGGAATGCAGTCCCCCCTAGAACAGGGTCTCCCCCAGGAAATGGATTCCTTCAGGAACAGGGTCACCCCTAGAACAGAGTCCCTTTATGAACAGAGTCACTCCAAGAACAAGATCACCCCTGGAACAGAGTCACCCCCAAGGAACAGGGTCCACCCAGGAACAAGGTCCCCCCAGGAAAACAGTTACCCCCAGAACAGGGTCCCCCCAGGAATTAGGGTGCCCCCCTGGAAAGACTTCATCCTGGAGCTTGACCATAGCCCATCTGCACCTACAGCATCTCCGGCTGCGGGGAGCCAGCCAGCCTGGCCCTTGCCCTCGGCCCCTCCCCACGTGCCCATCCCCACGGACCACAGACTCACTACACGGCTGAGTCGAGCAGGTGGAATTCCCGCCTGCGCTCATAGCAGGCCCGGATGCCGGCGTCCCTCCACAGCCACTGCACGGCCACGGCGTAGCGCTTCTCAAAGGTGGTCACTTTATAGGGGTCCTGGCTCATGACCAGGCTGGCGTGGTGCTGGGGAGGGAGGACGGGGGCAGTTAGGGCAGCCGGTTCGAGCGGGGCCTCCCCAGGCCTCTCTGCAAGCCCCCGCGTCCCTCTCTGAAACACATTCTCTCACACTCCCTTTCTTCTTCCCCAGAGCCCCCTGTGCCTCGGGGTGCTGTTCCTGTTCCTGAGGGAATCCGGTTCCCGGGAGAGACCCTGTCCTGGGGGGGATCCCATTCCTGGAGTGACCCTGTGCGTGGGGGTTCCCTGTGGCTGGGGGAACCCTATTCCTGGAGAACCCTGTTCCTGAAGTGACCCTGTGCCTCGGGGTCCCTGTTCCTGGGGGGAATCCTGCTTCAGGGGTGACCCTGTTCCTGGAGGGACTGTATTCCTAAAGTGACTCTGTTCTTGGGGGGACCCTGTTCCTGGGGGGACCCTATTCCTGGAGAACACTGTTCCTGGAGTGACCCTGTGCCGGGGGTGGGGGGGGTGGGGGGTGGTCCTTGTTCCTGTGGAACCCTGTTTGAGGGGTGACCCTCTTCCTGGGGGGACCATATTCCTACAGTAACCCTGTTCTTGGCGGACCCTATTCCTGGGGGGACCCTATTCCTGGAGAACCCTGTTCCTGGAGTGACCCTGTGCGGGGGTGGGGGGGAGTGGTCCCTGTTCCTGTGGAACCCTGTTTGAGGGGTGACCCTCTTCCTGGGGGGACCATATTCCTAGAATAACCCTGTTCTTGGCGGGACCCTATTCCTGGGGGGACCCTATTCCTGGAGAACCCCGTTCCTGGAGTGACCCTGTGCCTCGGGGTCCCTGTCCTGGGGGGACGCTGCTTCAGGGTGACCCTGTTCCTGGAGGGACTGTATTCCTAAAGTGACTCTGTTCTTGGGGGGACCCTGTTCCTGGGGGGACCCTATTCCTGGAGAATCCTGTTCCTGGAGTGACCCTGTGCCTCAGGGCCCCTGTTCCTGGGGTGATCCTGCTTCAGGCGTGACCCTGTTCCTGGAGGGATTGTATTCCTAAAGTGACTCTGTTCTTGGGGGGACCCTGTTCCTGGAGAACTCTGTTCCTGGAGTGACCCTGTGCCTCGGGGTCCCTGTTCCTGCGAGGACCCTGTTTCAGGAGTGACCCGGTTCCTGGGAGCACCCCACACACCTCTAATTTGCCCTCCGTCTGTTCCCGGAGGGAAAAGCGCAGGCCAGCACATGAGAGGCTGCAGAGGGCACGTGTGCTCGGGCGCGCCCAGGCTCAGGGGGTGGTGCCCAGTCCTGCTCTTTCCACTCGCTGGCTCCCAGGAGGCAAGGAACAAAGTCCCCCCATTCTACAGATGAGGCGACTGAGGCACAGAGTGCCGAAGCAATCTGCCCCACACAGGTCCCCCGGAGGCGCACGATCCCCGAGCTGGCCGGCGGGCCCTGGGCTTCCCCATCTTTTCACAAACAGCCCTGGCTCCGTCCAGACACTAGGGCAGTTCAGACCTTTGTGATGGACCCTGTGTTGTGTGTGCATCTCTCTGTGCGTGTGCACGTGCAAGTGTGCTAATGTGTGTGTACAGATGCACCCATGTGCATGGGTGTGTGATGTGTGTGCATATTTGTGTGGGGGGCACGCTCATGTATCCTTGGGTCATTTGTGGGTGCATGCATAGGTGTGCATGTGCTTGTGTGTGTGTGTGCACATGTGCGTGCATGTGCATGGGGGACTGCATGGGGGCATGTGCGTATCCTCGCGTGTTTGTGTAGGCGCGTGTGTATGTGTGTGCATGTGGGAATTTGCATGCATGCTTCTGTGTGTGTGTATGTGTGTACACGTGCATGGGTGTGTGCACTTATTTGTGTGCATCTGTGTGGTGGCATGTGTGTATCCTTGTGTGCATTTGTGTGTGCACACATGTTTATGTGTGTGCATTTTTGTGTGTATACTTGTATGTGCATGTGTAAGTATGCACACATGTCTGGAGGACATGGCCCTGCCCCAGGGTCTGGGGAACCCTACCCTGGGCCCCACCTGCCCCGGAGGCTCACCTTGCTCTCAGGCCTGCTGAAGGGGATCTGCAGCCGCTCCATGGCCTCAATCATGGTCCGCATGGACACGAAGATGTTCTGGTAGACCAGGCCCCGGAAGCCCTTGCGCTCCTCCTCCGAGTAGCCGGCGCCATGGATGATCCGCATCTGCTTAATGAAGGTGCTCTTCCCGCTCTCGCCGGGGCCTGGAGATGGAGCAGGAGACTGCTCAGACCCCACGGGGCTCCCATCCCCGACACCCCCAACCCCACACCAGACACCCCAACCCCACACCAGGCACCCCCAACCCCACGTCAGGCACCCCTAACCCCACGCCAGGCACCCCCCAACCCCACACCAGGCACCCCCAACCCCACGCCAGGCACCCCCACCCAACCCTATGCCAGGCACCCCCAACCCCACACCAGGCACCCCCAATCCCAGGCCAGGCACCCCCAACCCCACGCCAGGCACCCCCAACCCCACGCCAGGCATTCCCAACCCTATGCCAGGCACCCCCAACTCCAGGCCAGGCACCCCCAACCCCACACCAGACACCCCAACCCCATGCCAGGCACCCCCAACCCCACGCCAGGCACCCCCAACCCCACGCCAGGCACCCCCAACCCCACACCAGACACCCCAACCCAACCCTACACCAGGCACCCCCAACCCCACGCCAGGCACCCCCAATCCCAGGCCAGGCATCCCCAACCCTATGCCAGGCACCCCCAACCCCAGGCCAGGCACCCTCAACCCCACACCAGGCACCCAACCCCACGCCAGGCACCCCCAACCCCACGCCAGGCACCCCCAACCCCACGCCAGGCACCCACACCCAACCCTATGCCAGGCACCCCCAACCCCAGGCCAGGCACCCCCAACCCCACATCAGACACCCCAACCCCACGCCAGGCACCCCCAACCCCACGCCAGGCACCCCCAACCCCACACCAGACACCCCAACCCAACCCTACGCCAGGCACCCCCAACCCCACATCAGACACCCCAACCCCACGCCAGGCACCCCCACCCAACCCTATGCCAGGCATCCCCAACCCCACACCAGACACCCCAACCCCACGCCAGGCACCCCCAACCCCACGCCAGGCACCCGCAACCCCACGCCAGGCACCCCCACCCAACCCTATGCCAGGCACCCCCAACCCCAGGCCAGGCACCCCCAACCCCACACCAGACACCTCAACCCTACGCCAGGCACCCCCAACCCCACGCCAGGCACCCCCAACCCCACACCAGACACCCCAACCCAATCCTACACCAGGCACCCCCAACCCCAGGCCAGGCACCCCCAATCCCACACCAGACACCTCAACCCCATGCCAGGCACCCCCAACCCCACGTCAGGCACCCCCAACCCCACACCAGACACCCCAACCCAACCCTACACCAGGCACCCCCAACCCCACGCCAGGCACCCCCACCCAACCCTATGCCAGGCATCCCCAACCCCACACCAGGCACCTCCAATCCCAGGCCAGGCAACCCCAACCCTATGCCAGGCACCCCCAACCCCAGGCCAGGCACCCCCAACCCCACACCAGGCACCCCGAATCCCAGGCCAGGCATCCCCAACCCTATGCCAGGCACCCCCAACCCCAGGCCAGGCACCCCCACCCAACCCCACGCCATGCACCCCCAACCCCACGCCAGGCACCCCCAACCCCACACCAGACTTCCTGGTTTCAAACCCTGGTGCAGCCAGGGCCTCACTCAGTGACCCTAGACTAACGGCTTTGCTGCTCTGTGCCTCGGTTTCCCCATCTATAAAACATGGACTTCCGGTCGCGCACGGTGGCTCACACTTGTAATCCCAACACTTTGTGAGGTCGAGGCAGGTGGATCACCTGAAGTCAGGAGTTTGAGAGCACCTGGCCGACATGGCGAAACCTGTCTCTACTAAAAATACTAAAATAAGCCAGGCAGGGTGGCTCATGCCCGGCTCATTTTAGTATTTTAGGAGGATAAAGCAGGAGGATCGCTTGAACCTGGGAGGCAGAGGTTGCAGTGAGCTGAGATTACACCACTGTACTCCAGCCTGGGCAACAGAGCGAGATTCCATCTCAAAAAAAAAAAAAAAAATGGATGTCAACAGACCACGCCCACTGCATCAAAGTGAGGGTCACCTGAGTTGACTATAAAATGCTCACAGCAACGGTGACAAACTACCCTTCCCAGAGGGCCAGATCCAGCTATTTTTGTGTGGCCAGCAAGTTTTTGTGTTTTTAATATTTTTTTTTTTGAGATGGAGTCTCGCTCTGTAGCCCAGGCTGGAGTGCAGTGGCACGATCTCGGCTCGCCGCAACCTCCGCCTTCCGGGTCCTGGTTCAAGCAGTTCTGCCTCAGCCTCCCAAGTAGCTGGGATTACAGACATGAGCCACCATGCCCAGCTAATTTTTGTATTTTTAGTAGAGACGGAGTTTCACCATGTTGGCCAGTCTGGTCTTAAACTCCCGACCTCATGATCCGCCCGCCTGAGCCTCCCAAAGTGCTGGGATTACAGGCATGAGCCACCGCGCCCAACCTAATACTTTTTACAGTTATGGTTCTTACGGGATTTTTCTTTTTCTTTCTTTTTTTTTGAGACAAAGTCTCACTCCATTGCCCAGGCTGGAGTGCAGTGGCGCGATCTTGACTTACTGCAATCTTCATCTCCTGGGTTCAGGTGATTCTCCTGCCTCAGCCTCCTGAGTAACTGGGATTACAGGCGCCTGTCACCACACCTGGCTAATTTTTGTGTTTTTTTGTAGAGTTGGGGCTTCACCATGTTGGTCAGGCTGGTCTCAAACTCCTGGGCTCAAGTGATCCACCCACCTCAGCCTCCCAAAGTGCTGGGATTACAGGTGTGAGCCACCGCGCCCGGCCTGTTTTTATTATTTATCATAACAATACTGATAAGTAGTATTTGCTACAATAATTTCGGGTAGAGAAACTTTTACGAAAGAAGTAACATAGGATAAATAGGACAAGGAGTAACTAGGTGCACGCAGGCAAGGAAGGCCTCTCAGTGGAAGTGACATCTGAAGGTTGGAAGGTCGCTCTCAAAATCTTAGCGGGCACACCAGCCGAAGGGAACAGCCCCTACAAAGGCCCTGGAGCAGGGCCACACCTGGAGTGTTGGAGGAACAGCAAGGAGGCCGGTGTGGCTGAAGCAAAGTGAGTGAGTGGGGGAGAGGGAGGAGGGGAGGAGGGGAGGGCGGGTTGTGCAGGGCCTTGTGGGCTGCAGGGAGGTCTTGGGAGCCATGGAGGGCTGCAGGCAGAGGAAGGACGGGCCCTGACTCAGGTGCTCACAGGCGCCCTCTTGTGGTTGCTGCAGGGAGGACAGACTGTGGGGGCGAGGGTGGGATCCAGGGACCAGAGTGGAGGGGTCTGCGCTGGTTCAAAGGAGGTGCGGGGGACCAAGGTGGCTGTCATGGAGCTGGAGAGAAAGGAAGAGAGATTTAGGAGACAGAATCTGACAGATGGTGCAAAATCGGGCAGGGTCCTTGCAGAGCCAGCTGCAGAATTTCTGGGGCTTGGTGCAAACTGAAACTTCAGGCTCTTCCGAGCCTGGAACCCTCTGGGATAGTTCACGCACCTGTCAAGCCGGCCCTGAGTCCGGGATACTGATGCTGGAATCTTCCAGAGCCTGGGACTAGAGGTCCCAAGAGCCCAGCTCAGCTGCCTGCTGCCTAAGCTCTGACATTCCAAGGCTGTCCTTCCCCTCTCTGTGCCTCAATTTTCTCTTCACTAAAATGGGTGTGATCCACCAGAGGGGAGGTGGGAGGCTGGAGGCTTGCCCAGCATCTCATCTGGCTCCCGGGGGCACCAGCATGGGCCCCTCCCAGCGACGGGTGGGGGATGGGACAACTTATTTCTCTCCAGGATGCAGGGTCCAGGCGCAGGTGGCAGAGGGTCGGGGGTGGGGGCGTGCAGTGCCAGAAGAACTCGATCTAGCCGGCGGCAGCGGCAGCAAAAGGGGAAGGGGTGGCCTGGCTGGGGCTCAGAAAGAGGAAACTGGAGCAGAGGAGAAGGCGGGAGCAGGGAGAAGGGGGGTTCCACCTCCCATGTCCCCAAGGGGCCATCTGTCTGCATCTCCAACCCTTCAGCTCCACCCTTCACCTGCCTCCTCACGGCTCTCCGATCCTCCGTCTCTCCAGGGGTCACATCTCTTTGACTCAAAGTCAAGAAACAGGCTTTTCTCGGCTGGGCGTGGTACCTCACGCCTGTAATCTCAGGACTTTGGGAGGCCAAGGCAACGGATCACTTGAGGTCAGGAGTTCAAGACCAGTCTGGGCAACATGGTGAAACCCCATCTCTGCTAAAAATACAAAAATTAACCCAGCGTGGTGGCTGGCACCTGTAATTCCAGCTATTCAGAAGGCTGAGGCAGGAGAATTGCTTGAACCTGGGAGGCAGAGGTTGCAGTGAACTGAGATCACGCCACTGCACTCCAGCCTGGGCAAAAGAGTGAGGCTCCATCTCCAAAAAAAAAAGGAATAAAGAAAGAAAAAGGCTTTTCTCTTGCTGTAAAGAACATTTGCACGGAAATTGTGAAAACTGACTAATGCATGTTAGCAGAGGGCGCTGAGTCATGCTTTTGATCAAGGTCCCGCGGTTTTTCCTTCTCGTGCAGCTGAAACTTGCTGAGTATTTAGTGGGGGAAAAGTATCAGGGGCCAGGCGAGGTGGCTTACACCTGTAATCCCAGCACCTTGGGAGGCTGAGGCAGGTTGATCACCTGAGGTCAGGAGTTCAAGACCAGCCTGACCAATATGGTGAAATACAAAAATTACTACTAAAATACAAAAATTAGCTGGGCAGGGAGGTGCATGCCTGTAGTCCCAGTTACTCAGGAGGCTGAGGCAGGAGAATCCCTTGAACCCAGAAGGCGGAGATTGCAGTGAGCTATGATCACACTACTACACTCCAGCCTGGATGACAGAGCGAAATTCTGTCTCGGAAAAAAGAAAGAAAGAAAGAATCAGGTCTGCAACTTAGCAGAAAATGGTTCAGAAAACAATGTATATGCTTGGGCCGGGCGTGGTGGCTCATGCCTGTAAACCCAGTGCTTGGGAGGCTAAGGAAGGAGGGCAACTTGGGCTAATGAGTTCAAGACCAGCCTGGGCAATATAGTGAGACCCCATCTCTATGAAAAAAATATACATATATATATATATATATATATATATATGTACACACCCCATCTCTTATATATATAGAAATAATATAAATATTATATATTTATATATATTTAAATATATAAATGTATACATAAATTTATAAATATATAAATTTTTAATATAAAAATATAATTTATAAATAAATTATAATTTATACTTATATTTAAAATATATTTATAAATTATATTATATATTTATATATTATATTATATTTGTATTACATTTAATAATTATTATATTTAATTAATATAATTATTATTCTATTTAAATACCTATATATTATATATTATATATAAATATACTTATGATATATATTATATATAAATATATAATTATATTTATATATAATATATATTACATTTATAAATTTATAATATAAAATATTTGTAATATAAAATATAATTTTTATATTATATATAATAAAAAATATATTTATTTAGTAAGACGTGGTGGCGCACACCTGTAGTTCCAGCTACTCAGGAGGCTGAGGCAGGAGGATCATTTGAGCCCAGGAGGTCGAGGCTGCAATGAGCCATGATTACATCACTGCACTCCAGCCTGGGTGACAGAGCAAGACCTGTGTCAAATTAAAGACAAAAAGTTTGCAAAAAAAATAAAAGGCCAGGTGAGGTGGTTCAGGCCTGTAATCCCAGCACTTTGGGAGGCCAAGGCAGGTGGACTCACCTGAAGTCAGGAGTTCAAGGCCAGCCTGGCTGACATGGTGAAACCCCATCTCTACTAAAAATACAAAAATTAGCCAGGCATGGTGGCGGGCACCTCTAATCGCAGCTACTCGGGAGGCTGAGGCAGAGAACGGCTTGAACTCGGGAGGTGGAGGTTGCAGTGAGCCAAGATCGTGCCACTGCACTCCAGCCTGGGTGACAGAGCAAGACTCCGTCTCGAAAAAATAAAAATACAAAAAGACTCAAACGACAACATCCCCCAGGGCCCACAGTCTGAAATTCTCAGATGGAGAGCTGTGGGAGCTTCAGAGTCCAGGATTTGTCCATGTTAGGATGGGGACGTGTCGACTGACTGCTATTCCTGCAGCAGAATGTAGGAATGGAGTCAGTGAAATAAACCAATGTCCTCCCGCCGGTTTCTCTGCGTTTCTCACAGAGACAGTGTGGGGGACCATCCCGTTTTTGGAGCATTGGCTAGTAGCAGAAGGGACTGTGAGTTTGCTGGCCCGTCATTGGGTGTCTGGTGAGCTAAGAGCTGGAGTCACACCGTCTCTCCTGAGCCTCACCATGAGAGGGGGACAACTCGTAGCCCCGTTTTCATATGGGGAAACTGAGTCTCGGGTCCGTTGAGGGAATTGCTGTGTGTTGCGCAATTCTCTCGACCGTGCTGGTGAATGGCGGACTGGGATTCAAACTCAGTTCTGTTTCAGTCCAGAGCCTGTGGGCTTTCATTTTTTGAGGCAGGGTCTCTCTCTGTCACCCAGGCTGGGGTGCAGTGGCGCGATCTCGGCTCACTGCAACCTCCGCCTCCCAGGTTCAAGTGATTCTCCTGCCTCAGCCTCCTGAGTAGCTGGGATTACAGCTGCCTGCCACCACGCCTGGCTAATTATAATTTTTGTATTTTTAGTAGAGACGGGGTTTTGTCATGTTGGCCAGGCTGATCTCAAACTCCTGGCCTCAAGGGAGCTGCCCGCCTTGGCCTCCTCAAGTGCTGGGATGACAGGCATGAGGTACCTCGAGCCCATGGCTTCTAAATTATTATGCCTGGAGGTTCCTTCACCCTGCCTGAATAATTATAATAATCATAATAAAAATTACAGCGAGCATGATTTAAATCTTACCTTCTTCCCAAGCCTGAGCCAAGAGACTCTATGTATCCCCAGTTAATCCTCACAGATTCTATTATTTTCCCCATGTGCAAATGAGGGGAGGATCAGAGAGGCTAAGTGCCTTGCCTAGGGTCACACAGCAAGTAGAACCCCAGGAGAGGAAACTGGGGTCCTGTGAGTCCTTCACTAACAAAACAGGGTGTGGCCAGTTGAGCTGAGGTAGGCGTCATTAACATGTCACTTAAAGTGATGTTTTTACCAACCCTGGGAAGCTAGACAGCTCCTTGGGGTGCAGCATTGAACCCAACTGCTGAGGACTGGACGTTTTGGGTTCCTGTCCCTTAACTTCCTTCCAACTCTCAGATTTGATTTTATTTTTTCTTCTTGAGACGGCGTCTCACTCTGTCACCCAGGCTGGAGTGCAATGGCACAATCTCAGCTCACTGCAACCTCTGCCTCCCAGGTTCAAGCAATTCTCCTGCCTCAGCCTCCGAAGCAGCTGGGATTACAGGTGTGCACCACCACACCTGGCTAATATTTTTATTTTTACATGTTGGCCAGGCCGGTCTCGAACTCCTGGCCTCAAGTGATCCACCCCTCCTCAGCCTCCCACAGTGCAGGAATAACAGGCCTGAGCCTCCACGCCCGTCCAGGACTGGCCCCTTTGAGCTTCTGTCCCCTGACTGTCTTCCAACTCTCAAATCTTGAGTTCACCCCAAAAGTGCAGAGAACAGACAGAATTGTCACCAAGCAACGGTCGGCTTCATTTTGCTGCGATGCACTGATTTTGTTTTTCCTCTTCTGTTTTGTTATAGGAAAAACACGATAATCCCGTTGCCACCCGCAACACGGACGTCGTGACTCAGGAAGGGGCCATAGCCCGTAACCAGTCTAAACAGCCGTAACCAGAGACCCCTCTTTGCACCCGTGGCTGTCCTGAAGCCACAAAGGATTCTGGGACCCTCCAGGGCCCTCCTCCCACTACAACCCCCCAGCCCCCAGCTCCTGGGTAGATATGGGTGGGGGGTGATCTGTTTTGGGACACCCACCGAAGGCCGTGGGGCCCAGACGGGAAGTTCCCGCTTCCTTCGGGGCATGGAGGAGAGGAGGAAGTGGAACCAGTCAGATGCCAGGAAGGAACTGGGTTAACCGTGCCAAGCCCTGGCCCTCACAAGGCAGCTGGGGGCAGCTATGTGCCGAGTCCAGCACCAGCCGTCACAGGACACGCGGCTGCCAGGGACCGGGAGAGCCAGGCTGGGAAGCCAGACGGGGCGGGAGGCTCGGCCTCTCAGTCCCGCTCTGGCTCAGGCTGACTGCTGATCCCCGATAAATCCTGCTCCCACCTTGGGCCTCATTTTCCCCATCTGGGGCTGGGGTTCTGTGGTGTTTCTGTCCCCAAGGCAGTCATGAGCACGGACTTCAGCACCAGAATTCTAGGTGTGAGTCCCAGCTGTGTGACCTTCGGCAAGTCGCCCCAGCTCTCCGAGCCTCAGCTCACCCTCAAAGTACAAAGAACAGCCCAGACGCGGTGGCTCACACCTGTAATCCCGTCACTTTGGGGAGGCCAAGGCAGGTGGATCACCAGGTCAGGAGTTTGAGACCAGCCTGACCAACATGGAGAAACCCCATCTCTACTAAAAATACAAAATTAGCCAGGCCTCGTGGCGGATGCCTGTAGTTCCAGCTACTCGGGAGGCTGAGGCAGGAGAATCACTTGAACCTGGGAGGCAGAGGTTGCAGTGAGCTGAGATCACACCACTGCACTCCAGCTTGGGCAATAAGAGCTAAACTCCATCTCAAAAATAAATAAATAAATAAAAAAGTAGCCAAGCGTGATGGCACACGCCGTAATCCCAGCTACTGAGGAAACTGAGGCAAGAGGATCACTTGAACCCGGGAGGCAGAAGTTGCAGTGAGCTGAGATTGTACCACCGCACTCCAGCCTGGGGGACAAAGTAAGACTCCGTCCCCCTCCCCAAAAAAACGATCATTTGGCCGGGCGCGGTGGCTCAAGCCTGTAATCCTAGCACTTTGGGAGGCCGAGGTGGGCGGATCACCAGGTCAAGAGATCAAGACCATCCTGGCCAACATGGTGAAACCCCGTCTCTACTAAAAATACAAAAATTAGCTGGGCATGGTGGCACACGCCTGTAGTCCCAGCTCCTTGGGAGGCTGAGGGAGGAGAATTGCTTGAACCCGGGAGGCGGAGGTTGAGGTGAGTCGAGATTGTGCCACTGTACTCCAGCCTGGTGCCTGGCAACAGAGTGAGACTCTGTCTCAAAAAAAAAAAAAAAAAGGTAATTTTTTTAAAAAGTGCTAACAACAGAACGGGTCCCTTTCACGGCTTTATTTTGTTGTTTTGTTAGCTTTCTTTTTTCTTTTTTTTGTTTTTGTTTTTGTTTAGAGACTGGGTCTCGCCATGTTGTCCAGGCTGGTCTTGAACTCCTGGGCTCAAGCGATCCTCCTGCCTTAGCCTCCCGAGTAACTGGGACTACAGGCACATGCCGCCATGCCCGGCTCACAGCTTCGATCTGACTCTTCCCCCTTCCCCAATATGAGGATTGCTTCACGTCAGGGACAGACCCACCCCCACCCTCGTGCTTTCTGCCATCTTCCTCAAACGGATTAGCCACCTCCAGAGAAAAAACAGCATTTGGATTCAATTCCTGTTTCCAAGAAGGGACAGAGGTCTAGAGGCAGCCCTCAGACCTGCCTCCAGGGACGGGGTGGTTTAAACCACAGTCCGCAGTGCTACCATCCGTGCCTGGGGACTTAGATGACGTACCCTGCCCTCCATCAGTAGAGGAGGCTTCCTGCTTTGGGGCCGGCTGAGTAGTGCCCAGAGTGATATGTGGAAGGGATATCCCAGCTCCAGGAAGACACGATACAATATCTGGGGGAAATCTCCCCCGAAAGGATTCATTCATTCATTATTCATTCATTCATAAAGTATTTCTTTTTTTTTCTTTTTTTTTTTTTTTTTTTTGAGGCAGAGTCTTATTCTGTCACCACTCACTAAAACCTCCATCTCCCGGGTTCAAGCAATTCTCCTGTCTCAGCCTTCCGAGTAGCTGGCACTACAGGCGCGTGCCATCATGCCCAGCTAATTTTTTGTATTTTAGTAGAAACCGGGTTTCACCCTGTTGGTCAGGCTGGTCTCAAACTCTTGACCTCTTGGTCCGCCCGCCTCGGCCTCCCAAAGTGCTTGGGATTACAGGTGTGAGCCACCGCGCCCGGCCTCATAAAGCATTTCTTGAGCATCTACTATATGGCAGGCTCATTGTACATCAGTGCTAGATTCTGGAGACATAGGGATGAAGAAGACAGATGTGGTCCCTACCCTTTTGCTGCTTACCGTATAACTGGAGAGGTAAACAATAAACAGGGAAACTGGCCGGGCGCGGTGGCTCACGCCTGTAATCCCAGCACTTTCAGAGGCCGAGGCAGGCGGATCACAAGGTCAGGAGTTCAAGACCAGCCTAACCAACATGACGAAACCCCATCTCTACTAAAAACACAATAAATTAGCTGGGCGTAGTGGCGCACGCCTGTAATCCCAGCTGCTCAGGAGGCTGAGGCAGGAGAATCGCTTGAACCTGGGAGGCAGAGTTTGCAGTGAGCTGAGATCACACCACTGCACTCCAGCCCGGATGACAGAGGGAGACCCCGTCTCAAAAAAAAAAAAAAAAAAAAAAAAAACTAAATGAATAGTGAGGGCCAGGAAGAAAAATCAAACAGAGGAAGGGGAAGGAGAAGATAGAGTGTCTTTGTAGCTAGGGTAGTCAGGGAAGACTTCTCTGAGGAGGCGACACTTGGGTGAAGGTCTATGTGGCATGAGAGGGCCAGCCAGGGAAAGCTCAGGGATAAATGACCTTCAGGTGTTCAGAGCACTAACCGTGATAAACCCCCAGCTTCACAGAGGAAGAACAAATGAGCAAAGGCAGAAATGACCAATAGCAAGAACAAAAGAGGGGACATCACTGCAGATCCTACAGACAGTAGAAGGAGAACAAGAGAATGTTACAAATGTTACGTCAATACATTTGATAACACAGCCAGAACGGACACATTCTTTAAAAGACGCAAATGATCAAAATCCACACAAGAAGAAGTAGATAGCCTAAGTAGCCCTATTTATTTGAAATGACCAATAAGACATATCAATGTGATATAATATGTCAAATATATAAAAATACATAGACAGATAGATTTTTGTTTTTTGAGATGGAGTTTCACTATTGTTGCCCAGGCTGGAGTGCAGTGGCATAATCTCGGCTCACTGCAACCTCTGCCTCCCAGATTCAAGCAATTCTCCTGCCTCAGCCTCCTGAGTCGCTGGGACTATAAGCACGCACCACCACGCCCAGCTAATTTTTGTATTTTTAGTAGAGACGGGGTTTCACCATATTGGCCAGGCTGGTCTCAAACTCCTGACCTAAAACAGTCCACTCGCCTCGGCCTCCCAGAGTGCTAGGATTACAGGCGTGAACCACTGCGCCAGGCCGCTACCAAACATTTAAGGAAAAAAAAAAGAGATACTCCATGAAGAGCCAAGAAGCTGGGTGGCCAGTGCCGAAGGACTGATTATGACAGAAAACAGCAGCAGCTGGGGCAGAGAGGTCAAGGGGGGCCAGGGTCTGGATTTGACACCATAGCAGATTTTGCCGGAGAAATAAGTGGGTGAAAAAAATTTTTTTTTTTTTGAGACAGAGTCAGCTTTGCTCTGACGCACAGGCTGGCGTGCAGTGGCGTGATCATAGCTCACTGCAGCCTTGATCTTCCAGGCTCAAGTGATCCTCTTACCTCAGCCTCCCAAGTAGCTCAGACCACGGTGTACACCACCATGCCTGACTAATTATTTTATTTTTTGTAGAGACAGGATCTTGCTATGTTGCCGACGCTGGCCTCAAACTCTTGAGCTCAAGCAATTCTCCCATCTAGGCCTCCCATAGTACTAAGATTACAGGCATGAGCCACCGCGCCTGGCCAAGGACCCTCTCAACTCTAGCCCTGATCCCTCCTGCTGAACTAGATAAAAAGAATATTTCAGGTGGATCACCTGAGGTCAGGAGTTTGAGACCAGCCTGGCCAACATGGTAAAGCCCCGTCTCTCCTAAAAATACAAAAGTTAGCCGGGCATGGTGGTGGGCACCTGTAGTTCCAGTTAGGAGGCTGAGGCCAAAGAATCACTTGAACCCAGGAGACAGAGATTTCAGTGAGCTGAGATCGCGCCACTGTGCTCCAGCCTGGGTGTCAAAGTGAAATTCCATCTCAAATAAAAATAAAAATAAAAATAAGGCTGGGCGTGGTGGCTCACACCTGTAATCCCAGCACTTTGGGAGGCCGAGGAGGGTGGATCACGAGGTCAGGAGTTCAAGACCAGCCTGGCCAACAAAGTGAAACTCTGTCTCTACTAAAAATACAAAAATTAGCTGGGCATGGTGGTGCGTACCTGTAATCCCAGCTACTCTGGAGGCTGAGGCAGGAGAATCGCTTGAACCCAGGAGGTGGAAGTTGCAGTGATCTGAGATCTCGCCACTGCACTCCAGCCTGGGCGACAGAGCAAGACTTCATCTCAAAAATAAAATAAAATAAAAAGAAAGAAAAGAATAAAAACCATGTGAAGGTGCAGTTCCCGGCGTCCCCTCCTTCCCACTCGATTTCCTGTCTCTTTCCTCTCCGGCTGCCTCTTTCCACTGAACGAGGGAAGGATGATGGCGACCATCACAGGATGCCCAGGCTCTTTGCCCGGGACATACACATGTGAGTCCAGAAGATGACATCTTCTCCAGCCCCCAGCCCAGGGTTCAGGGATCCCAGGAGACCCTCCCAGGCTACATCCCCGGGCTTAAACCAACAGGACTATAATCAGGGAAAGGTGGTTGGGGCAATGAGGTGTAGGAATGAGAAGACCGTGATGCTTCAGAGATCAGAATTTTTTTTTTTTTGAGATGGAGTTTCGTTCTTGTTGCCCAGACTGGAGTGCAGTGGTGCAGTCTTGGTTCACTGCAACCTCTGCCTCCCAGTTTCAAGCTATTCCCCTGCCTCAGCCTCCCGAGTAGCTGGGATTACAGGTGCCTGCCACCACACCCAGCTAATTTTTTTTTTTTTTTAATTTTAGTAGAGACAGGGTTTTGCCATGTTGGCCAGGCTGGTCTCGAACTCCTGGCCATCTGCCCACCTCGATCTCCCGAAGTGCTGGGATTACAGGCCTGATTTTTTTTCTTTTTTTTTTTTTCTTGAGACAGTCTTTATCTGTCACCTAGGCTGAGTGCAGTGGCACCATCTCAGTTCACTGCAACCTCTGCCTCCTAGGTTCAAGCAATTCTCCTGCCTCAGCCTCCCGAGTAGCTGAGATTACAGGCGTGCACCACCATACCCGGCTAATTTTTTGCATTTTTAGTAGAGATGGTGCTTCACTGTGTTGGCCAGGCTGGTCTCAATCCCCTGACATCGTGATCCGCCCACCTCGGCCTCCCAAAGTGCTGGGATTGCAGACGTGAGCCACTATCCCCCGCTAATTTTTAGAATTTTAGTAGAGATGGGGCTTCACCATGTTGGCCTGGCTGTGTCTTGAACTCCTGACCTCTGTTCCACCCACCTCGGCCTCCCAAAGTGCTGGAATCATAGGCTGGAGCCACCGCGCCCGGCCAGAGTTCAGAATCTTGAAGCCTTAGTGACGCCAGCTCCCCATCTGAAGCCCCAGCCATCGCCCCGTTTTGTTTTCCCCTAGATCTTTTTGTTGCTGGAATTATTTTATCTGCTCATGAGTTTACAGACTGAATGTCTTGGCTCCTTTACTGGAAATGACATTCAGGAAGACAGAAACATCTTTCTCTGCTGGGTGCGGTGTCCCTGGGAGTTACTCAGTAAATCTTGAATGAATGAATGAATGAATGAATGAACAAATGAACCAATCAATCCATCCTTTCTCGCCCCCAAACAAGCCCTAGGCAAGTCCTCTCCAGCCGTGGCAGGGACCTAAAGACGAGAAGGAGCGTGCTGAGCCCTCTGGAGACGGAGGAGAGGCTGGAGCCGGCCCCTCCCTTGCGGGCGGGCTGGCCAGAACGGGTTGCACACCTGAGCTCATCATTCCCTTGCTGTGACACAGGCAGGTAGGGCGGGCTGGGCCTGCCTGACAAGGGGCCGGCCGAGTCACGTCTGCTGCTGTGTGCGCCCCGTGCAGTGGACAGGCCTGGGCACCAGCGCTGCTCTCATGTTGGACAAGTAACTTGGGCTCTCTGAGCCTCAGTCTTTCTCATCTGGAAGATGGGTTCCCAGGCTCCCGATTCCCTGGGAAGAGGCGAGGCCTCCGTGATGCCAATGTCTGACCTAGCCTGGTCCTCCCCCTTGCCTGGATGCCCCTGCCAGCTGCCTGCTGCCCACCGGCCCTGGACTCACCCAAAAGCAGCAGCTTGAGCTCCCCGCGGTCCTGCTTCTTCTGCTCTAAGAGGATCCTGTTGATCTCCTGGTCCACCCGGGCAGCGGCCTTCTCATCCTCCGTCAGGCACCATGGGCAGCAGCGCCAGGTCAGCGAGCGTGCCATGGTTCAGTGGCCTCAGATGTCACGGGGTGGCATCGCCCCCGGGTCCCCGCTACCCAGGGCACCCCCCAGCCCAGCCAGCCCTGGAGAGGGCTCCGGGCAGCCGGGTGCACAGGGGGGCTGCCTTCTTCTTGGGGGGCCACCCTCCAGGGACCCAGACTTCCTTGCCTGGAACACCCAGGAAGCTCAGCTCAGCAGTGGCAAGGCTTGAGTGCTGGAAACAGGGTGGGGACGGGAGGAGGTGGGGAGGCTCAGGGCTCCCCGCCCACCACCAGACCTGCCCAGACCCGGCCCAACAGGTTGACGGTGAAGGGTGCCGGGAGAGGGTGAGGTGGGGGCCCCACGGAGGGCGGGGCGGTGGCGGGAAAATCCCCACCACAAACCGGGTTCTGTGAGGCCACGGGGCCTTCTTCCTCCTTTTGGAGAAGGGGCGGCCGCTCCTCCTCGGGCCTCGCCTGGAGCTGTCCCCTCCTCTGAGCCAATTAGAAACTATCAGACCCATGCTACTGCTGAGATATTTATTTATTTATGAGACGGAGTTTCGCTCTTGTTGCCAGGCCAGAGTGCAGTGGCGCTATCTTGGCTCACTGCAACCTCCACCTCCCAGGTTCAAGCGATTCTCCTGCCTCAGCCTCCCGAGTAGCTGGGATTACAGGCACCCGCCATCACACCGGGCTAATTTTGTATTTTTTAGTAGAGATGGGGTTTAGCCATGTTGATCAGGCTGGTCTCAAACTCCCGACCTCAAGTGACCCGCCTGCCTCGGCCTCCCAAAGTGTGATTACAGGCGTGAGCCACTGCACCAAGCTAATTTTGTATTTTTTTAGTATAGATGGGGCTTCTCCATGTTGGTCAGGCTGGTCTCGAACTCCAGACCTCAGGTGATCTGCCCGCCTGGGCCTCCCAAAGTACTGGGATTACAGATGTGAGTCACTGTGCCCGGCCCTGCTAATATATTTTTAAGAAACAGCTGAGGCCAGGCGGCATGGACCGTTTCCAAGCCTCTGCCATGGGCCGGCTTTATACTCCCATCACCCTGCAGTTACTACTGTCATCCCTGTTTGACAGACGAGGAAGTTGAGGCTCAGAGCAGGGGAGTGACAGCCAGGGCTGGGACAAAACAGAGCCGGGAGCCCGTCCCTCACCTGTGAGGCCCCAGAGTCTAGATGGCCACCAGGCAGATTCCGGGCAGGCCAGCCCTTCACTGTTTGAGCATAAATGGAGCACCAACTGTATGCCAGGCACCATAGTCAAGAAACACAGGCCGGGCACAGTGGCTCACGCCTGTAATCCCAGCATTGTGGGAGGTCGAGCCAGGCAGATCACGAGGTCAGGAGATCGAGACCATCCTGGACAACATGGTGAAAGCCCGTCTCTACTAAATATAAAAAATAGCTGGGCATGGTGGCAGGTGCCTGCAGTCCCAGCTACTCAGGAGGTTGAGGCAGGGGAATCACTTGAACCCGGGAGGCAGAAGTTGAAGTGAGCCAAGATCACACCACTGCCCTCCAGCGTGGGCAACACAGCAAGACTCCATCTCAAAAAAAAAGAGAGAGAGAAAGAGAGAGACAGATCCCAGACCTCCTTACCTAAGGTTCTAGTTGGAGAACAGATAATTAAATAAATTTTAGGCCAGGCGCAGTAGCTCACGGTAATCCCTGCACTTTGGGAGGCCGAGGCAGGTGGATCACCTGAGGTCAGGAGTTCAAGATCAGCCTGACCAACATGGTGAAACCCATCTCTACTAAAAATACAAAAATTGGCCGGGCATGGTGACTCACGCCTACAATCCTAGCACTCTGGGAGGCCAAGGCAGGGGGATCACCTGAGGTCAGGAGTTCAAAACCAGCCTGGCCAACAGGGCGAAACCCGTCTCTACTAAAAATACAAAAAAGTTAGCTGGGCATGGTAGTATGCGCCTGTAATCCCAGCTACTCTGGAGGCTGAGACAGGAGAATCACTTGATCCTAGGAGGCGGAGATTGCAGTGAGCTGAGATCACAACACTGTACTCCAGCCTGGGCGACAGAGTGAGACTCTGTCTCAAAAAATAAAATAAAATAAAATAATATGGCCATGTGTGGCGGCTCACAGCTGTAATTTTTATTATGTTAGGAAGCCGAGGAGGGAGGATCACTTGAGGTCAGGAATTCAAGACCAGCCTGGCCAACATGGTGAAACCCCAATTCTACTAAAAATACAAAAATTAGCTGGGCGTGGTGGCACGCACCTGTAGTCCCAACTACTTGGGAGGCTGAGGGAGGAGGATCACTTGAATCCCGAAGGTGGAGGCTGCAATGAGCTAAGGTCATAACACTGCACTCTAGCCTGGGCGATAAAGTGAAACCCTGTTGTCAAAAACAAAATTTTTAAAAAGTATATATATACACACACACACACACACACATTTTTAATACACACATATACACATCTATATGCATACATGTATATTAAATATACATTAAAATATACATATATGTATACATAGACACATACATATAAAATATACGTGTATATACATACTTTTACACACCTAAGCCTGTTGGATGGTGAAATTCTGCGAGAGGAATAAAGCAGAGCTGTTTCTCGAGAGGTTCAAGGCTGTTGCTTGAATGGGTCAGCGAAGGTGATGCAGACAAGCGGTATTCGGATCAGGAGAAGTCAGACAGGCTGACTGGGAGTAAGAGGGACTTTAGGGGTGGACTCAACGGTCCAGAGACCTTCCCGGGGAGGGCCATCAGGCCACCCTGTCCTCATCCCTCTGGGACTTCAGGGGCCTAGAAGTGAGCTGGCGGCAGCTTGGTGAAAACGCTGCTGCTTCCTAGATACTCAGAGCCAGAGTGTTTGGGTGAAGATTCCTCACCCCCATGGAGAGGCTGTAGAAAATTCTAGAAAGTTCTGGACCAAAACTCTCCTTCCCAAGAGATACACATAGTTCGGGGGCCTCTGGTGCCTTTACAGATAAGGCAAGGTTCAGAGAGGGCTAGGGACACGCCCAGGGTCACACAGCCATTGGCAGCCACCGTCCCCGCCTCCTCTCAACCCCAGGGCTGGGTGACAGCTGTTGACACGGCCTCAGCGGCCCAGCACGAACGTGCGGTTTTCTCCACTGTTGATTCATAACGAATGGCAGATGGGAAGTACGATAGGGCCCCCGTCCGGTCACTGGGCGGGCAGGTGCCGTCTGCCCACCCAGCCACCCACCTTCCTGCCCCTAACCGGATGGCAGCGACGAGGGGCACTCCCAGCAGGGACAGACGAAGAAATGCAGACATAGGTGGCGGCCGTGCAGACCTTCCAGGTGGCTGAAACAGAAATGACCCGAGGAGGAGGCTGAGCCAGAGGCCCTACAGGGCAAGAGCCCAGGGGACCACCCTCCTGGCGTCTCCCTGCTGGCGTTTCCAGACGGGATGCCAGCACCCACCGTCTTCACAGTCTGGACCAGGGTGGGAGACCCTTACTTTAATACCTTCTGTGGCTCCCATTGGCCTCACAACAAATGAGCCAACTCCCGAGATCCCGGCCTCAGCTCTGCCCACTTCTTCGGCTTCTGGGCAAAGCTCCCTTGCAGTTCCCCAAACGGGCAAAGCTACTTCCTCGCCACATGCTGCCCGCCGTACTGGGCATCTGTCGTGTATTATTAGTTCAATTGGGAACAGCAGGGTGAGCATGCATGGGTAGAAAATATGTATATTATATATATAATATCTATAAAATAGATATATATATAATACAAATAAAATAGATATATATAAATATATAATATATAATATCTATAATATCTATAATATATATAATATAAATATCATATATATAATATATTATATATATATATATTTTTTTTTTTTTTTCCCCGAGACAGGGTCTCGCTCTGTCACCCAGGCTCAGTGCAACCTCCGCCTCCTGGGTACAAGTAATTCTCCTGCCTCAGCCTCCCGAGTAGCAGGGATTACAGGCACCTCCGGCTAATTTTTGTATTTTCAGTAGAGACGGGGTTTCACCATGCTGGTCAGGCTGGTCTTGAACTCCTGACCTCATGATCCACCTGTCTCAGCCTCCCAAAGTGCTGAGATTACAGGCATGAGTCACCGCGCCCAACCTGTAGAAAATATTTCTTTCAGAAAATGCATAAAAGCTGAATGTGTCACCTAATAAACTGTTGCAAAGCTGGTATGCACAGGATCCACTGAGGCCAAAAGTAAGGACATTATCAGGCCGGGCGCGGCAGCTCAAGCCTGTAATCCCAGCACTTTGGGAAACTGAGGCGGGCAGATCACCTGAGGTCAGGAGTTCGAGACCAGTCTGGCCAACATGGTGAAACCTCGTCTCTACTAAAAATACAAAACTTAGCCAGGTGTGGTCTGTGGTGGTGCGTGCATGTAATCCCAGCTACTCAGGAAGCTGGGCCATGAGGTTGCAGTGAGCTGAGATGGCGCCATTGCACTCCAGCCTGAGCAACAGAGTGAGACTCTGTCTCACAAAAAAGGAAAAAAAGACATAGCCGGGAGCAGTGGTTCACGCCTGTAATCCCAGCACTTTGGGAGGTGGAGGCAGGCGGATCACGAGGTCAAGAGAGAGACCAGCCTGGCCAACATGGTGAAACCCTGTCTCTACTAAAAACATGAAAATTAGCCGGGCATGGTGGTGCGTGCCTGTAATCCCAGCTACTCAGGAGGCTGAGTCAGGAGAATCTCTTGAACCCAGGAGGCAGACGTTGCAGTGAGCCGAGATCAAGCCACTGCACTTCAGCCTGGCGACAGAGCAAGACTTCGTCCCAAAAAGAAGACATTATCAGCCCCACGAAGCCCCCTAGTGTTTGTTCCCATAGTGATCGCCACCTTCCCCTCAGCAGTAAGTATCATTCTGCCTTCTACGGTATGAACATTTATTTCCAGGTTTGGGAGGTATTTTTTGCTAATAAGATTTATTTCAGCTCCGCGTGTTTGCTCACACCTGTAAAAGCACCTTCAGCACTTTGGGAGGCTGAAGTGGGACCATTGCCTGAACCCAGGAGTTCGAGACCAGCCTGGGCAACAGAGTGAGACCCCACTTTTTTTGAATCTTTGTTCTTTTCTTTTTTGGGGGGAGGGACGCAGTTTCATTCTTGTCGCCCAGGCTGGAGTCCAATGGCACAGTCTTGGCTCGCTGCAACCTCCGCCTCCTGGTGAGACCCTATTTCTAAAAAAAACTAAATTAGCCAGGGGTGGCGGCTCTTGCCTGTGGTCCCAGCTACTCTGGAGGCCGAGGTGGGATTGCTTGGCCAGGGACGTTGAGGCTGCAGTGAGCTATGATCGAACCACTGCACTCCAGCCTGGGTGACAGAGTGGTGCTCTGGTCTCAGAAAAAAAAAAAAGAGGTCGGGCGTGGTGGCTCACGCCTATAATCCCAGCACTTTGGGAGGCCGAGACGGGTGGATCACGAGGTCAACAGATCGAGACCATCCTGGTCAACATGGTGAAACCCCGTCTCTACTAAAAAATACAAAAATTAGCTGGGCATGGTGGCGCGCGCCTGTAGTCCCAGCTACTCGGGAGGCTGAGGCAGGAGAATTGCCTGAACCCAGGAGGCAGAGGTTGTGGTGAGCCGAGATCGCGCCATTGCACTCCAGCCTGGGTAACAAGAGCGAAACTCCGTCTCGAAAAAAAAAAAAAAAAAAAAGGATTTCTTTTGTTTTTAATTGTTTAAATTTATGTTTATGTAGCATTATATTTACTTTCATTTTTTCTTTTTCTTTTCTTTTTTTGAGACAGAGTTTCACTTTTGTTGCCCAGGCTGGAGTGCAGTGGCGTAATCTCAGCTCACCGCAACTTCTGCCTCCCGGGTTCAAGCGATTCTCCTGCCTCAGCCACCACAATAGCTGCGATTACAGGCATGCACCACCACTCCTGGCTAATTTTGCATTTTTAGAAGAGATGGAGTTTCTCCCTGTTGGTCAGGCTGGTCTCAAACCTCCAACCCCAGGTGATCCACCCGCCTCGGCCTCCCAAAGTGCTGGGATTACAGGCGTGAGCCACCATGCCCGGCTGGACTTTTTAAATCCTAAAAATCATGGTGAATTTTTGCCAGTTTTGAACTTTATGCAAACAGAATTACATAAAATGAATTCGGGTGCATCTGGCTTCTATCATTTAACGTGCTGTGTGTGTGATGAATTCATATTTTGCACATGGTTGTGGTTCATTAATCCTGATTGTCACAGACTATTCCTCTGGGTGAATAAGCTACAATCTATTCGTTCATTCTGCTGTTGATGGACATTTGGTTCGATTTCAGTTTGGGTCTGTAATCAACAGGATGGCTATGGACATTTGGTACGTATCTTTTGTGATGATATGTATGGCTTTCTGTGGGTCAATATCCAGTGGTAGAATTGCTGGGTTATAAAGTATTTCCTAGATATTAACTATCTTTTGCCAAAGTGCATGGACCAATTTACACTTCTTTTTTTTTTTTTGAGACAGAGTTTCGCTCTTGTTACCCAGGCTGGAGTGCAATGGCGCGATCTCAGCTCACCGCAACCTCCGCCTCCTGGGTTCAGGCAATTCTCCTGCCTCAGCCTCCCGAGTAGCTGGGATTACAGGCGCGCACCACATGCCCAGCTAATTTTTGTATTTTTTTAGTAGAGACAGGGTTTCACCTTGTTGACCAGGATAGTCTCGATCTCTTGACCTCGTGATCCACCCGCCTCGGCCTCCCAAAGTCCTGGGATTATAGGCGTGAGCCACCGCGCCCGGCCCTCCAATTTACAGTTCTAATAACTCCAAGTTCTTTTCTTTTGTTTCTGTTTTGAGACAGTCTTGCTCTGTCGCCCAGGCTGGAGTGCAGTGGCGTGATCTCAGCTCACTGCAACCTCTGCCTCCTAGGTTCAAGCAATTCTCCTACCTCAGCCTCCCGTGTAGCTGGGATTACAGGTGCCCACCACCACAACTGGCTAATTTTTTTTTTTTTTTTTTTTTTGTATTTTTAGTAGAGATGGGGTTTCACTATGTTGGCCAGGCTGGTCTCGAACTCCTGATCTTGTGATCTGCCTGCCTTGGCCTCCCAAAGTGCTGGGGTTACAGGTGTGAGCCACCGCGCCCGGCCAACTCCAAGTTTTTTATCTTTCTATTTTTAAGAGTCTCACTCTGTTGCCCAGGATGGAGCGCAATGGCCTCTGCCTCCCGAGTTCAAGTGATTCTCCTGCATCAGCCTCCTGATTAGCTGGGACTACAGTCGTCCACCACCACGCCCGGCTATTTTTTGTATTTTTGGTAGAGACAGAGTTTCACCGTGTTGACCAGACTGGTCTCAAACTCCTGACTTCAAGTGATCCGCCCACCTCGGCCTCCCAAAGTGCTGGGATTACAGGCATGAGCCACTGCGCCCAGCTAATTTTTGTATTTTTAGTAGAGACAGATATGAGCCACCACACCCGGGCTATTTACTTATTTTGAGGAGTCTCATTCCATCTCCCAGGCTGGAGTGCAGCAGCACGATCTTGGCTCACTGCAACCTTTGCCTCCCGGGTTCAAGCAATGATTGTGCCTCAGGCTCCCAAGTAGCTGGGACTACAGGCATGCGCCACTACACCCTGCTAATTTTTCGAATTTTTAGTAGAGATGTCGGTTTCACCAATTTGGCCAGGTTGGTCTCAAACTCCTGACCTCAAATCATCTGCCCGCCTGGACCTCCCAAAGTGCTGAAATCACAGGTGTGAGCAACCGCACCCCACCTTTCCGGAATTTTTAAACGGGGGCCCTATTTTTTCATTTAGCTCCAGGCTCTACAGGTTCTGCAGGGGGTGCTGGGGCTGCCTGCCCGGCTGACCAGGCTGGGGCTGGTGTCAGGACCTGGGAAGGGCCGCCCAGCCGTCAGGGCAAGCTGCCTCAGGCAAGACGCTCACCTTCTGCACCTGTTTCTTTGAGGATGGGCAGGGGACTAGGGGAAGGCGAGGAGCTGTCTGGGGCGACACCTGCTGGCCACTGGGGGCACAACACGCACCTGTGACATCCACGCCAGGCCCAGCTCCCCCCAGCACTCAATGCCCCTTGGCTGACTCCTCCACCGCTGCTTCTGCCACCTGGTCCACCCCCATCATTGCCGCCTATAGGAGCCGTCTCCTGGCTCCCACCCTTGCCCACCTGTCCTCCCCACAGCAGCCACCAGAGGGCACCTATGAGCACCTAAGTCAGGTCCTATCCCTGCTCTGTCCACAGCCCTCCATGGCTCCCACCTCCCTCTGAGGGTAAAAGCCTCATCCCTTCTCTGCCCTCCACCCCTTCCTCTCTTCCCCTCCCTCTGCGCCAGCCACACAGGCTTCCTCGCTGTTCCTCCAACACACCAGGCGTGGTCCTGCCCCAAGGCCTCACAGGCCGTGCCTCTGCCTGGCTCCCCCTCAGGCCCCAGCATGGCTCCCTCCCTTCCTGTCGCCCAGGATGCTAATCACATATTTCTCAGGCCTTTCCTAAACAGCCTGCCAGAAACAGCCACCATCGGCCGGGTGCAGTGTCTCACGTCTGTAATCCCAGCACTTTCGGAGGCCAAGGTGGGCGGACGACAAGGTCAGGAGCTCGAGACCAGCCTGGCCAACATGGTGAAACCCTGTCTCTACTAAAAATACAAAAATTAGCCAGGTGTGGTGGTGTGCACCTGCAATCCCAGCTACTCAGGAGTCTGAGGTAGGAGAATCGCTTGAACCTGGGAGGCGGAGGTTGCAGTGACCCGAGAACGCACCACTGCACTCCAGCCTGGGTGACAGAGTGAGACTCCATCTCGAAAAGAAAATAAAAGAGCCATTATCTCCCCCTCCAGTCTCACTTTCCTGCTCCATTTCTCTTCCTAGATGAAGTCATGGTCTCAGTGTCACCTTCTCTGCTGCACTGGAGCCTCCTTCGCACAGCAAAGGTCCTCGAGGCCTATCTGACCGACAGGCCTGTCAGACTCATTGAAACTGAGAGGATGTGGGGAAATCGCACCCCTCGTGCACAGCTGGCAGGATGGGATGTGGCACAGCTGCTGTGGAGAACAGTCGGACAGTTCCCCAAAAAATTAAAATAGAAGGAGCAGGGCAGGGCGCGGTGGCTCACACCTGTAATCCCAGCACTTTGGGGAAAGGCCAAGGCGGGCAGATCACAAGGTGAGGAGATTGAAACCAGCCTGGTCAACGTGGTGAAACCCTGTCTCTACTAAAAATACAAAAAAAAAATTAGCTGGGCATGGTGGCAGGTGCATGTGGTCCCAGCTACTTGGGAGGATGAGGCAGGAGAATCACTTGAACCCGGGAGGTGGAGGTTGCAGTGAGCTGAGATCGCGCCACTGCACTCCAGCCTGATGACAGAGCGAGACTCCGCCTCAAAAAAAAAAAAAAAAAAAAAACAGGAGCAGAGGGCCCAGCATGCTACCTCTGGATGCACACCCAGGACTGACAGCAGGGACTCAGGAGAAGCTTGCGCACGCAGGGGCACAGCAGCACAATTCCCAAAAGCCACAAGGTAGATGCCATCCGGACAGACATCCATCAACGACGCACAGATCAACACAGCATGGCCTATCCACACAGGGGAGTATTACTAAGCCACGAAAAGGGAAGCTGGACACAGGCTGCAGTGTGGACGCATCTTGAGAACATCACGCCCCATCCACACAGGGGAGTATTACTAAGCCATGAAAAGGGAAGCTGGACACAGGCTGCAGTGTGGACACATCTTGAGAACATCACGCTCAGTGAGAGATACCAGAGACATAGGAGGTCCCTAGAGCCATCAGATTCACAGAGACAGAGTAGGATGGGGGGGTGTCGGGGGCGGGGAGGGGGACAGGCGGGGAGTGTTTCATGGGGTCCATTTCAGCTTGGGAAGAGAAGGAAGGTTCTGGAGAGGTTGGTGGTGATGGCTGCACAACCGCGTGGACGCACCGAATGCCACTCAGCTGTGCGCTTAGGCGTTTGGTATCTGTATTTTACTATTCATTTTTCAAAAGGAAAAAATCACTGAAGGAAGACTGCAGAGGTCCCACGTTCGCAGCTTACAGAAACGGAGGCCGGGAGGGCAGGACTTCCCCACACGTGCCCTGGACGGTGGGCAATGGGGGGGGTGGGCGGTGGGCCGGCCCAGAACCTGGGTTTCTCCCCATCTCACTCCCTAGTCCCCGAAACAAGGCGGCGTGCCCCAGTGGGGTTGCTGCAGCCTGGTGCTAGTGAAATGAACCTGAAGCCTGGGATCAAACAAGATGATGGGGGAGAGGCCCCGGGACACCGTGCAAATGCGGCCAGGAGGCTCCCCCAGGGGCAGGCAAGGCCCTGGGAAGTCCAGGGCTCCTGGGGGCCAGGCCTCTGCACGCTCACCCCCAACCCTCTTGGAGGGGCAACAGGAAATTAACCAGAAGGGGGCCGCCAGCATTTAGGAACAAAATTTATTCCAATTTAAAACAGAGTTCATTTCAGGAGAAAGATATGAAAAGTCGACTTCCATCAGTGTCTGGAGGAAGGGTCAGGGCCGGTGGCCACGGAAAGTGACACTGAGCCGCGCCTCAGCCCCTCCTCCCACCCCCCAATGCGCACAACACATGCATTTCAAATGGTAAAAGGTTTAAAAACAGCATTGTATAGAATATTCTTTTTTAAATAGATTAAGGTTGAAATTGTCTGAAATCAGGACTGTGTAATATACAAGTATCACCGGGTCCCGTCCACCAGGCCGGCCGCAGGACCCACTGCCACCACTGGGGGACATTGGCACGGGGACGCCCCTCTGGAGAAGCAGGGGGACCCAGGGCGTGGGTCTTGCAGTGGCCAGGGACTGCTGCCGCCTGGGCGTGACGTGGTCGGAGAAGGTGGTCGGCACTCACGAGAAAGCGTTGGCAGGTGAGTCACCAAGATAAAAACACGCCCCACACGTGGCCCCACACGTGGCAAGGGTGGGGGTCAGCTGCCCCTTCCCCAACCCGAGAGTGTCAATGGCACGAGAACCACTGCCTGGGACTCTACTGGGGCAGGCACCCCTGCCCCAGGCCTGTAACACCCACCTCCACTTTTTTGGGGAGGGGGATCAGGCACTCAGACCCAGAGGACCCGGGCCAAAACAGTTTGGCGGCCCCAGCCTGACTGTGGGATGCTTGGCATGGCCCCTCCCCGGGAAAAGCTAATACTTAGCCCAGTGGCACCCCGGCCCGAGTGCTGGGCAACTGCACCCTCAGGCCAGGGCCAGGTCCCCTTGTGCGATCCAGGCCTTTAGAGATGCCACAAGCCCAGGCCCCCAGAGGAGTCCACTGCGGGAATGGATGCAGCGACCCTGCCAGGGGTGGCCCCATCTGCTTCCCAGGGCACCGCCGGACCCCAGCACCCGCCATGGGGGGGCTTCTGGCACCAATCCTCTTAGGTAGACACTTGGCACAAAAAAAGGACGCTTCTGGGAGAGACAAAAGAGGAAAGGGGCGTGGGGAAGTTGGGGGGCCGCCAGCCCCTTCTCCCCATGGGGCTCATCACCAGAAATGTAGCTGCCCTGACCTGCACGCACCTCCCCTGCCCCTCCATGGGGCTCCCCTGCTTCTCCCCCAGCAGCCAGCAGACAGCCCTGCGGACAAGGAGGCCGGGGCAGGTCCGAGAGCAGCGGGCAGGAACTGCTGGTCAGGGTGCTCTTACTTTGGGGCTGTTTCTTTTGTCATCTGTCAAGGCTAGAAGCAGCGGGGCGGGGTCCACATCGGGTGCGAAAGGCAGCACGGGCGACCCGCCCCTGGGCCAGCTGTACCAGCCCAACCCACAAAGCGCTGTAGTGTTCAGTCAACAGGAGAGGAGAAGCTGCCTCCCCAAACAGTCCCTCGATCCACAGCTTCCAAGTCTCTGGGGAGAACCAGTCTCGGTGCCTCAGTGCCTAAAGGGGCCCCAGGAGGAGGACCCCGGGCTGTGGCTCAGTGCGGGTGGCCTGGCGGGCTCCCCCTCGGGCCATGGCCGTGGCCAGCCAGGCTGGGAAGCTGCCCAGGCCGGTGCCTGCCACCACCTTCCCCGTGCCCCTGGTCAAAGTGCGAGTGCTGGTTCCCGCCCCTCCCCGCCCCGGGGGCGGCACTGGGACAGGCACAAGTGCTTGGGACAAGGCCACGCACAGAGCTGCCGGCCACGTCCCTCTCTCTGCCTCTCGGGTACACACCTGAGAATATTCTGTAAAAGTCCCCACCCCACCCTCACTGTTTCCGAATTGGTGACAACACAAAGCGGAACAAAATGAAAAGAAATGCCCCAGCCAGGTGGCCTTCCTCCTGGTGTCACCGGGGACCGTCCCTCCAGCCACCCAGCCCATGTGGGCTGCAGTGAGGTGCCCTCCAGCTGGGGCAGGGCGGCCCCAAGCGGCCGACGCTGGCCCTGGCAGCACAGCCCAGAGGAGCCCTGAGCCCCCATGGCTCCAGCCCAGGGACCCTTCCCAGCCTCTGCAGAGAGACAGACGGGCGACCTGGCCATGAGGGGGCCCAGGGTGTTTCTTCAACCTGTGCAGTCAGGCGTTCTTTTTCTTCACAAAAAAAAAAAAAGGTTAGGCACTTCCAAGGGTGGGCAACTGAGGGAGCCCCCACCCCCTCTTCAGGGGTCCAGTGGGCAAAACACAGCATTGAGTCGCGAAGAGGCGAGGCGCTCTGGGCGTCAATAACTTAACAAGGGAAAAACGTCAGTCTCCGAGTCTGCACGCCTTTCGTGATGAGGAAGAAGCGGGGAAGAGAAAGAAAAGGCAGGCGGGGCTGGAAGGACAGCCGCGGGGCGGGGACGGGGGCTGCGGGGCGGGCCCCCACGCCGGCTGCCGGGGCTCAGTGAGGCCCAGAGTCGCTGGGGGCACAGGGCGCACGTGTGTTTTATGTTTCGTAGGGTTTTTTCTTTTTTTGTTTTGTTTTTGTTTTTTTTTTTAGAAAAAAGCGAGCCCTAAGTCAAGGCCAGAAAAAGGCCGCCTTTGCCGCTGACAAAAGGTGAGAAGATGCACGAGGTGTACGGAAAGATGTACATCCCCCGGTAACTGTGAAATCAAAACCATTTGTTACAAATACGAAAAAAAACTCCCGCGGGCAGAGGCCCCGGCCCGGACTCGGCAGCGCCCCCGCCCGGCCGGCGCGGGCTCCGGGGGAAGGAAGGCTGTCCCTGCCCTGTCTCCGCCCGTCTCCCTGGGCCGGGGGCGCCGTCAGACCAGGTTGTACTCCTTGAGGTTAAGCTGCAGGATGGTGTCCTTCACGGCCGCGAACACGAAGCGGATGTTCTCCGTATCGGTGGCGCACGTGAAGTGCGAGTAGATGATCTTGTCGCTGTCGGGGTTCAGGTCCACGAACATCTTCAGGATGAACTCCCGTGCCGCCTGGGCGTCCCGCTGGGGCCCTGGGGGAGGCGGAAGGGGAGGCTGTGCCCCAGCCCGGCCCAGGGCAAAGGACACACGGGCCCCTTTCTCACTCTCAGGGGATGACTAGGCAAGGCATGGCCGGCCCGGCTCCACCCCAGCCCAGAGCCCACAGTGCGCCCGGCGGGCAGCAGCTGCCTCCCTCCCCAGGCGAGCCGCGGGGCCAGCTCCAGGGCACCGCTGTCACAGCTGGGGCCTCTGCCCTGCAGCTCTGCACCCCCCACTGTGCCGTCTGCTCACCCGCCGCCAGCCTCTACCCACTCAGCTCCACAGCTGCAGCCTTCCAGACTCCTGCACGGCTGCCCTGTGAGGGCCCAGGGTCAGAGGAGGCCCCCAGGGCTGGGCACAGAGCCCACAGAGCAGGAACAGTGGCCCCCACCCACCCACACGGTGCCCGCTGCAGGAGGGGCCTCGGAGACGTCCCGAAGGCTCCAGCAGGGGCGCTGTTTCCCACCCACCACCCCTGCCCCTCCACCACCCTGAACAACATGGGCGCCCCGCACAGGAACTCCTGCCTGCTGGACGGAAAGGCCCCGCTGGAAGGAGGCTGCCCTGGGGCTGGCGGGACAGGAGCCCATATCCAGGGCCTGGGCTTCCCCCTGCCAGGGCTCCCTGAACCCACAGGACAAGCTGCCAGGCAGGGGCCACGTGCGTCTGGAGCGGGGGCAGCAGGTCTGAGGTCACACCATGTGCCAGATCCCTCCCTCCTGCTGCCCCTCTAGAAAATGACACCCGAGACCCACGGGAGGAGCACTGAGCCGGATGGAAACGAAGGCGCCAGAGCGGCTGGGGCCTCGCCGTGCCCGGCAGTAACAGCTCTGACTGGTGACAGTGCTAACGCACCACTGACCGCACAGGCAAGGGCACACCCTCCCTGGACGCCACCCCCAGGCCCAGAGGGAGTTAGGTGTGTGGAGACCCCAGTGCTCAGTTGCCCTGACACAGCCCATGAGGCAGGGGCCATGGAGGGAAGGAGGCCTCCAGGGGGGCACCAGGACACAGAAGAGGATGCAGGGGCTACTGCCAAGGTCCCCACAGGGCTGTGCTGGCAGTGTGCACGAACCATTCCTGTGAGACGTCTTCCGTAGGGGATTCCCCATACAGAATACCCCACACAGCAACTCCCCGCCATACCAGACCCACCTATACAAGACTTCTGTCCCATGGCGCCCTCCTTGTACAAGACCCCTCCCACCCGAGATCCCGCAACCCGAGATCCCGCAACCCGAGACCCCTCCCACCCGATACCCCCTACCCGAGACCCCTCCCACCCAAGATCACCCAACCCGAGACCCCTACCACCCGAGATCCCCCAACCCGAGACCCCTCTCACCCGAGATGCCCCAATCCGAGACCCCTCTCACCCGAGATTCCCCCCATCTGAGACCCCTCACACCTGAGATACCCCCATCTGAGACCCCTCCCACCCGAGATACCCCTACCTGAGACCCCTCCCACCCGAGATACCCCTACCTGAGACCCCTCCCACCCGAGATACCCCCATCTGAGACCCCTCCCACCCGAGATACGCCTACCTGAGACCCCTCCCACCCGAGATACCCCCATCTGAGACCCCTCCCACCCAAGACACCCCCATCTGAGACCCCTCCCACCTGAGATACCCCTACCTGAGATCCCTCCCACCCGAGATACCCCCATCTGAGACCCCTCCCACCCGAGATACCCCCTACCTGAGACCCCTCCCACCCGAGATACCCCCGACCCGAGACCCCTCCCACCCAAGAACCCCCAACCCGAGAGCCCTCCCACCTGAGATCCCCCTGCCTCACAGATTCCTCCAATGGGTATGAGACACCCATGATGGAGAACTCATTCCTGTACAGGAACCCCCTCATATGAGACCTGAGACCTCCCTCCCATGAGCCCCCTCCCTCCCATAGGACCCCGCCCACGAGCCCCAGCTAGGCCGCCAGACGCACCGTCGAACTCGGGGAAGTAGTCCACCAGGTGTGAGTAGAGGATCTTGTCCTCCAGCAGGTCCTTCTTGTTGAGGAAGAGGATGACAGAGGAGTTCTGGAACCAGGGGTAGGTGATGATGGTCCGGAACAGGGCTTTGCTCTCCTCCATCCGGTTCTGTGGGAGCGAAGGCAGCGGGGATCAGAGAGGCCCCCCACCCCCCGGCATGTACCTGCGGACAGCCGAGGGGACCCGGGCTCGGCGGGCGGGGAAGGCCCAGCTCCCCATGCTGGCCCTGCTCAGGGCAGCACCCACCTCGTTGTCCGACTCCACCAGGACTTGGTCGTATTCGCTGAGGGCGACGAGGAACATGATGGACGTGACGTTCTCGAAGCAGTGGATCCACTTCCTCCGCTCTGACCGCTGTCCCCCAACGTCCACCATCCTGGAAGGACACGGTGCCAGGACTCAGCCACCTGTGGCCCCTAGGCCCAGTCTGCTGCCCAAGGACGGCCCCCAGCCGGGCCCCTCCTGCCACACCAGACTGGACGGCTGCTGCAGCACAAGAGCTCCCAATGTTGGAACCGTCAAGGACGCACCCCGAGAGTGGGCACACCACCTCCAGGAGTGCCCGCCGCAGGCCCCTCCATCACTGGCAAAGGGGCCCAGAAGCTGCAGGGCCCAGGGAAGCGGGCGCTAGGGTGGGGACATGAGAACCCAGGGGATTCTGGGTGCCAGCTGCCACGGGAACCTGCAATGGGTGCCCTGGGACCCTACAGCCGGCGTCTGGACTTTAGACGTCACCCTAAGCACAGAGGCAATTCCCCTCGCTGGGGTCAGCGGCACAGATTTCACCCAGCATCTTTCATGGGAGTCAACACTGATGCCACAGTCACTCCTCGCAGTGCCCCACGGTGTGGCGGCTACAGAGGGCGGAATTGCCGGCCTCTGCCTGGGGAGAAGGGCCGGCGCAGCCCCCGCCTCACACAGTGAGCGGCTCAACCCCACACTCAGCCACACACAACAGCGGGAGAAGAACAGCAGCTGAGACGATGCCTGCGGGCAGGGCTCCGTTACAGGAGATTCGCCTCTTTCCACTTGTGACTTTCTAAGTTTTCTAGAACGAGGAAAGATACAGGCTGGGCACAGTGGCTCACGCCTGTAATCCCAGCACTCTGGGAGGCCAAGGCAGGCAGATCACCTGAGGTTGGGAGTTCAAGACCAACCTGACCAACATGGAGAAACCCTGTCTCGACTAAAAATACAAAATTAGCACAGCGTGGTGGTGCATAACTGTAATCTCAGCTGCTCAGGAGGCTGAGGCCGGAGAACCGCTGGAACCCGGGAGGCCGAGATCATGCCACTGCACTCCAGCCTGGGCAACAAGAGCAAAATTCCGTCTCAAAAAAAAAAAAAGAAAAAGGAAAAAACACAAAGGCAGAAGCGGAGAGGCCCCTCAAGCCTCAGCCCCAGGCCCCGGGGAGGGTGGGGTCCCTGAATCTCTGCCCAGGATAGCAGGGCTGCCCTGGCATGCGAGCAGAGGATTCTGCCTGATCTGATCTGCGGGGGGAGACCAGCAGATGCAGGTGGACTACAGACGTGCCAGGTGACTCTAAGGGACAGGAGGGCCTGCACCAGAAGCTGCAGCCAGGCGGGAGGGCGACGGGGAGCGCAAGGCCTCCCCTGCACGCCTGTGGAGGCCGGCAAGGCTGGGACCCGGGCCCCCAGTGTCTTCTCCCCACCCGAGGGAGCAGGCACCTCTCCTGGTGCACTGGGGCAATCCCACCAGCCTTCAAGGCCTCCAGACATAGACAGGCCACCAGCTTCGTCCCAGAGCACCTGGGCTGCCCTCTGCCAGCTCGTGGTGGACAGAGGTGGCTGGCAGAGAAACAATGGCAGCAGAGGCGCGGGCTCAGGCCAGGGCTCTGAACTCAGCACAGAGGGCACAGCCAGAGTGGGAGCGGCCCAGGAGATTGAGGGGAGGTGGTGAGCTCAGGGAGGGCACAGACACGCAACAGATGGCACAGAAGGTCTGTGCTGTGAAGAGGTCAGCGTGAGGCTGCAAGGGGACATTCATGCCACACCCTGGCCTGTGCCCGGCTGGCCTCAGCTTTATCCTGGGGTCATGGGCCCCACGTGAATAAAAAAGAAAAAAACCTTGAATTCTCTTAACAATCCACCATCACCCATGTCCAGAGAGGATGTCACAGATTCTGAGGCCCAGCGCCTGCTCGGAGCAAGGGAACCACCCCAGGGCTTGGCGTTCCTTGGCCTGAGGCCACGTTGCTCCAGCCCTGCCTCCGTCCTCAAGCCGCGTCCTCCCCGCCTGCACTGGGAAGCCGGGCTGGAAGGACGGGTGGGGAGAACGGGCGGACAGCAGGGGTGGCACCTCCAGTCCTGGGATGGGTCTCAGGGCACGGGCCTCAAGAAAAACCCCACGGACTTCCTGGAACCCTCACAGAGGCCTTGGCAGGGTACCAGCTGGAGAGGCCCTCCAGGACAGAGCCGGCTAGCACCCCCACACACGCTAAAACCTGGGGATCGGGTCTGACCTAGAAACGGTCTGTGCAGATGTCACTGTTTAGGATGATGCCACACAGAGGTAGGGGGCCCTAACCAAGAACAGGGTCCTCAGAAGAGAACAGAGGTGACCGCGCAGGCAGGGAGGATGCTGCGTGACGATGAGGGCAGGGCTGGGCAACTCGGCCACAAGTCAAGGAACGTCAAGGACATGGCCACCAACAGGAGCTGGGAGAGGCCTGGGCAGATCCCCTCGGCAGATCCCCTCAGCAGATCCCCTAGGCCTCAGAAGGACCCGGCCCCACCCACACCTTCATCTCAGCCTTCTGGGTGGGAATGTCAGGTAGCACCAGTGGGAATCGGACCTGCGGTTGAAGCCTCATGCCCCACACCGGCAGCCAGGACAGGCACACACAGCCGTGCCCCTCAGCGGCTCCACAGCAGACAGAACCTCGGCGCTAGAGACCGTATGCGGGGCCAGGAGCCAGATGGGCAGGGCCCACCTTCCCAGGGATGGCAGAATCCAGCAGCTGCGCAGTCTCCCAGCACTGAGGGTCCCCAGGGAGAACGCTGCTCTGCTGACCGGCCTCAGCCACATCGGACCCTGGAGCCCCATAAGCCCGGTGGGATCTGCAGGGGCAGCTCACGAAGAACAGAATCCATGCCACCCGGCTCCTCCCCAGCCTGGAGCCCCTCCCCCCACAGCCTCCGTCCCCATGACCCCCCCACAGCCTCCGTCCCCATGACCCCCCCACAGCCTCCGTCCCCATGACTCCTCCCCTCACAGCCTCCGTCCCCATGACCCCCTCCCCCCACAGCCTCTGTCCCGATGACCCTCCTCCCCCCACAGCCTCCGTCCCCATGACCCCTCCCCTCACAGCCTCCGTCCCCATGACCCCCTCCCCCCACAGCCTCTGTCCCGATGACCCTCCTCCCCCCACAGCCTCCGTCCCCATGACTCTCCTCCCCCCACGGCCTCCGTCCCCATGACCCCCCCACAGCCTCCGTCCCCATGACGCCCTCCCCTCACAGCCTCCGTCTCCATGACCCTCCTCCCCTCACAGCCTCGTCCCCATGACCCCCCCAACAGCCTCCGTCCCCATGACCCCCTCCCCCCACAGCCTCCGTCCCCATGACCCCCTCCCCTCACAGCCTCCGTCTCCATGACCCTCCTCCCCTCGCAGCCTCTATGCCTGCGGCCCCTCCAGCACCCTGCACAGGCCCTGCCCCGGCCGGCACTGCAGGCCCCAGCCCCACGCTCGCTCCATCCAGGTCCAGGCTCTTCCCTGTGTGGCCCTGGCTCACACACACTTAGAGAAAAACCCTGTCTCCTGACCCGCTCGAACGGCCTGAGGATGAAGACCAATGGCCTTTCTGCGTTTACTGAGACGAGACAGGGTCTCCCTGTGTCACCCAGGCTGGAGTCCATGGTGCGATCATGGCTCACTTCAGCCTCGACCTCCTGGGCTCAAGCGATTCACCCGCCTCAGCCTCCCGAGTAGCTGGGCCCGCAGGCACAGCACCACGCCCGGCTAGTTTTTAAAATGTTTTTGTAGAGATGAGGTCTTGCTATGTTGCCCAGGGTGGTCTCAAACTCCTGGACTCAGGCGAGCGCCAGGTGTGCAGGTGTGAGCAGACGCACTGGGAAAATGAGTGTCTGAGTGTCCCCTGCAGCCGGGGGTCTGGTGTCTGGGGAACGAGGTGCCCTCCCCGCCAGCGGTGGCCCAGGAGGTACCTGAAGATGATGTTCTCCAGGTCGAAAGGGTACTCGATGATGCCGGTGGTGGGCACGCGGACCCGCAGCACGTCCTGCTGGGTGGGCAGGTAGCCCGTGGTGGCGATTCGGTCAACGTCGGTCAGGTAGCTGCAACACAGCGGGGGGGGCGCTCAGGCTGGCTGCGGGGTGGGGGGACAGGACCGACGGGGACACAGCGCGCAAACCAGCAGGGGGATGGGAAGCCACAGGGAGGGTGTGGCCCGTGCACCGCGCCACCCACAGCAGGGTCTGAAGCAGCCACAGGGAGATCCTGGGGTCGGGTGCGAGCCTCCCAGCTCTATCTGGGCAGGAGGCGCGGGTTCCTCTCTGCGGCCTTAGGGGACAGAAATGACCCAGCACAAGAGAAACTCCCAGGACGAGGACTCCAGCTAGTCTAGGGCCTTGTCCTGGAGCTGCCCAAGACGGCCACCAAGTGGGAGACTGTGCCCCAGGGCAGGGCACGCCCGAGAGTCCCAGCTGCCCCAGGCTTGAGGCTTCACTATGAGGAGAGTGGCAGCTACAGAGGCCCCGGCAGATCCCCACACCCATCTCCCTGCTGCTCCCTGCACTTGGGCAGTGAGCCGGTATCTACACAGCGTAGCTACTCAAGTCCGTGCTTGATTCCAGCTTCTTCAGTTTCCCCTCATGCTCTTTCCTGCCCAGCCCCGCAACCCCTCTCTGGGACCGCACACGGCATTCAGCTGCGGCATCTCCTGAGGCCCTCTGGGCTGTGACAGTGTCCCGTTTCTGATGCCCTGGGCAGTCCCGAGTGGGCACCCTCAAGTGGTCTCCCTGGGTGGGGGCTGTAAGAGGCCGGGGAGGCTGCGTGCCTTCTTAGACCTTTCCAGTTCTGCCCAAAGGCCCTGGCATTTGGTTCCAAGTGCTTGGTGATCTGGGCCTTCCCACAGCTCCCAGAGGCAGGGAACACAGAGAGCACAGGCAGGAAGGGCGGGGGATGGGCCTGTCCCTGTCCCCTTAGGGTCTCTCCCAGTGCTGGGGAGGGCCGGGGCCTCGGCCTGCAGAGCATGGAGGGGCAGCAGTGCACAGCCTGCCTTGTGCCTGCAGCCACGGCCCAGACACCCATCAGCACACAAGTCTCCCCCACCCCAGGCCCCGACGTCAGTCAAGGTCACAGACAGTCACTGGTGGGAGACGTGGCCTTGGGAGGGATGCTACGGACAGGAGCAAGACGGGCTGGGGTGCATACACCCCCCATCCCACGGCCCCCCTAGGAGGAGACCATGGGTTGGCGGCAAAAGGCCAGGCTCCGGCATCAAGAAGGGCCAGGAGCTCAGTCCCCACCCAGGGAGGGCGGCAGCAGGGCCAGGTGCACAGGGAGGTCAGCGTTACACCAGAGTCCACGGGCTCCCGCTGAGGCGTCGCCCGTCCCGGGTCCGCTCTGGTCCCTCCGTCCGGGAAGGTGGCCGGGGCCCACCACGGGGGCGACAGGGCTTCCCGAAGGGCCCGCGGTGGCAGCCTGCAGTCGCCGTGCCCCTCCCACGGCGTGCCCCTCCCACGGCGTGCCCCTCCCACGGCGTGCCCCTCCCACGGCGTGCCCCTCCCACGGCGTGCCCCTCCCACGGCGTGCCCCTCCCACGGCGTGCGGCCGCGCTTACTACTTGGCGGAGTCGGAGAGCTGGTACTCGCGCCTGCGGTCGTAGCACTCCTGGATGCCGGGGTCGTCCCACAGGGTCTTGATGGCGCTGACGTACTGGTGCTCGAACGTGGTCACCTTTTCCACGTCCACCTCCCGGATCAGGAGCGCATTGGCCTGTGAGGGCAGGCGGGGGAGAGGCCAAGGGCTTGCCGGGGGCCGCGGAGCCACCAGAAAGCTCGTGACGGCCGCTCTTCGCGCGCTCAGGACCACTGACGGTGTCCTGTGAACACGCGTCAGGAAAACGCCAGGCCGCCTCGCCGCGCGGTTCCTCCCGAGGCCCCACAAGCAAAGCCTCCCAGCGGGGCGGTCTGCAGGGGGCCGGGAGGCCAGGCTTCCGCCGGCTTCTCAGAGGTGGGAGGGGACGGCGTGGGAACAACACGCACTTCAAACCCAAGCGAGGGAGGACACACAGGAGGGCGGGACAGCGCCAAGCGTGACCACAGAACAGACGGCGACGGGGGCCGGGGAGCGGGCGACACCCCAGCACTCACTGCCTCAAATTCTCCAGACAACACCGGGAGGCGGGAAGCCGAGTCACAGGCCACTGCAACCCGAGGCGTGCGGCTCCAGACGCGGTTTCCGCCCTGCCTGGCTTCTCTCTTGGGTCCGAAAAATGCTTATCAAAGACCATCAAGAGCAGGCACCACACCTGGCGCTGAGGACAGGTGGCCCCCGAGCCGCCGCACTCGACAGTTGATACCCAACGCATGAGCCTTCTCTTCCTCACGGAACCCTGGGCGGCGGGTGTCTCGAGCGATTCACCCGCCTCAGCCTCCCAAGTAGCTGGGCCCGCAGGCACAGCACTGTGCCCGGCTAATTTTTAAAATGTTTTTGTAGAGATGAGGTCTTGCTATGTTGCCCAGGGTGGTCTCAAACTCCTGGACTCAGGCGAGCGCCAGGTGTGCAGGTGTGAGCAGACGCACTGGGAAAATGAGTGTCTGAGTGTCCCCTGCAGCCGGGGGTCTGGTGTCTGGGGAACGAGGTGCCCCTTCTACAGCTTTGCTGCCCCATCTACAAAAGGAGGACAGCCAAACACACACACACAACACACATGTTCACACTCACACACGTGCTCACACACGCACACGTGCTCTCACGTGCTCACACACACACGCTTACACACACACCCCCTTCGGGGCAGATGCTGGGAAGGCTGTCTATTCGCCTCCTGCTGCTCCAAGTGCCTGTCCCGGGGCACAGAGGCCTACACAGTTTGGCTGAGGGACTGGGGAGGGGACCCAATGGGTGGGACCTAAGATGGGAAAGAAGAGAGTCCCGCCCTGGGCTCTGAGAGCCATGGGGCCCTCCCAGAGCCCCCAGAGCGGAGACTGTGCCTTTGCTGTCCCCTGTGAACAACGCTCCCTGGCCCCAACTCCGGCTTAGCCCTCCCCTTGCCCTGCCCCCAGCCTCTCGATCTGGGCTAAGCACACCTCGGGGGACTTGGAAAAAGAGACACAAACCCCAAAAATCCCACTCCCTGGAAACTTCCAGATTCAGGACCAGCAATCTGCTTCTGCAGAGGGCCAGAGAACACGCCCAGCTTGCCGACCACACAGACGGCCTCCAGCACTCAGCTCTGCCGCTGCTGCCGAAGCACCATGGGCAACATGGCAGAAATGGGCACATGCCAATAAAACTTTATCGACAACATCGGTCTGCAGTTTGCAGGTGCCTGTTTCAGATACTGATGGAATCTAAGCCCAAACGTGAGCCTGCACTCGCAGAGAGGCCACCGCTGGGAAGGGATCACAGCAGAGACACGGCAAGTGGTAAACTAAGATCCAAAAGCAACAGACCCACCCTAGAAAACAGGGCTACGAAAGTGGGATCAGTGGCCCCGTGGCTGGAAGGGCCCAGAGAGACTCTCCACTGCCAGGAAGCACGGTGGCACGGCTGCTGGGCCTACCCCTAAGGTGGCCACAGAGGAGGCTCCTCAGAGGGCAATTCCAGAGTCACCCTAGACCCAGCAATTCCGCTACCGGGGGTGCAACTGAGGGAAGGGAGCACACGTCCACAGACGGTCACAGCAGCTCCGTTCCCCACAGCCCACACAGGAGGACGCTCAAATGTCCACCAGGGAATAAATGGGCAAACACCCGGTCCCTCCACACACTGGAACGGGACCCAGCCACAAACAGGGACAGGGCTCTGAGGCCGGCCGCTGCGTGGATGCACCCTGACGACGCCACGCTCACTGAGAGTCGCCAGACAACGAAGGCCATGCTGTGTGATCCCATTCCTATGAAACGGCCAGGACAGGCGCATCCACAGAGGCAGGAAGGGGATGTGTGGGTGCTGGGCTGAGGAGGGGGTGAGGAGTGACAGTCGATGAGGACGGGGCTTCCTCTGGGAAGATGAATGTTCTGGAATCAGGCAGTGGTGATGGCTGCACTACTATGCAAATATGTCGAAAGCCGCCAAATTAGACACTTGAAGCAAGTGAAGCGCACAGAATGTGGATTAGAGCTCAGTAAAGTTGTTACCGAAAAACAGGGCATCGAACGACTTCTACTTTGTTAAAAGAAAAGGAAAAAAACACTAGGGCGGAGGCCAGGCACAGTGGCTCATACCTGTAATCCCAGCACTTTGAGAGGCCAAAGCAGGAGGCCTGCTTGAGCCCAGGAGTTCAAGACCAGCCGGGGCAACAAGGTGAAGCCCTGTCTCTACAAAAAATACGACAGTCAGCTGGGTGTGGTGACGACTGCAGTCGCAGCTACTCGGGAGGCTGAGGTGGGATCACCTGAGCACAGGGGTCCAGGCTGCCACGAGCCTTGACCGCTTCACTGCACTCCAGCCTGGGCGACAGAGCGAGATCGTTTTCAAAGAATAAAAACACCAGGGCAAGAAGGTGAGAAGTGCAGCCCCATGGGTTGACCGTGTGGGTCGACCCCAGGCGTCCAGTAGGCTGGTCAGCCCAGGGAAGGACCCGGAACCAGGGGCTCGTGCTGCTTATTCCTGAGGCGGCCCGGGCAAGCAGCTCACCTCGCAGGCCTCAGCTTCCCCACCCACAAGGTGCAGCGCCCACAGAGACTTAAGAGGGAAGTGTGGGGCTGGGCCAGGCAACACCCATCTTAACTCTCCAGTCGGCCCCCAGGAAGGCAGCGGTTGCCGTTTCCACGTCCAAGACAGGAACGAACAGATGACCGAGGGTAACCCAGGCCGGCCAGGACCGCACGCAGCCCACCCTGGCAGGGCGGCCGCACACACCACCAGCCCAGTGCTGCCCAGGCGCTCTCCTCCCCACGCCTGCAGCTCACCTTGTTCTGCTCGTACTTGTAGAGGATCTTGAGCGTCTCCATGGCGCGGATCATGGCCTGCATGGCGGTGAAGATGTTCTGGTAGACGAGCTTGGTGAAGCCGCGCTTGTCCTCCTCGGAGTAGCCAGCGCCGTGGATGATGCGCATCTGCTTGATGAAGGTGCTCTTCCCGCTCTCGCCCGTGCCTGCGGGACAGGGCACGTGAGAACGGGGGCAGCCGGGGGCCTGGCTCTCCTGCTGCTGCCCCTCCTACCCAGACCCCGCTGCACTGCAGCGCCCAGCATGGAAACCAAGGAGCGTGAGGCTGACCATCTCCACCAGACGCCGCGGCCCCCGACGCCTCAGGAAGAGTTTACGAAGCGCCCTTCCCGCCCACCCTCCACCAAGCCAGGGTCTTACTGGAACCACCTTTTCCAGAAGTTCTGCAAGAACACGCTTTCCTGGGGGCCAGTAGTTTGGTATTTACATCAAAGACCGTGAGGTCTCAAGCCAAATCAAGTCAAGGGCACCGGCCCACAGCTGGGACTGTGCCGCTCCACCACGGTCACACCATTTCATGAGCAATGTCCACTGGAGGGACAGCGCCCTGCCGCATGGGCTCACCCCAAGGGAATGTCTTAGCACCACCCCGAGGGCTGGGCGCCCCCTTCCCCAGAGCTTTCTCAGCGCCACAGCCACACCACCCGCTGTGCGCCGGGCACCCACAAGGCTCTCCCCTCTCCCTCTTGGTGTTGTGGCGGGGTCAGCTAGGACCGCTGTGCCTGCCGTGGGTGGCCCTAAGCACGTCCCTGAACCACTTCGTGCCTCCATGCCGGCCATGACCTTGCTAATACCCACAGCGCTTCCAGGCACGAGCACACTACCGCCCCATCTCAGAGACAGGCACACTGAGGCTCCCAGGGCCCCAGAGGATCCAGAGGATCAGCAAGTCAGCCTGGAAGAACTATCGGGAAAGGGCCCAGCAGCCAGCTGTCTCTTCACCCCAACCTCCAGACGAGCCCCCCAGGCATGCTGGGTGACACGGGGGTCCTCACTCCAGCCCCTCTCCTACCTCAGCCTCTCACTGCCCGGTCAGCCCCTGGGCAGAGAGTCTGTTCCCTCGCTTTCCTCACGCTCACAAGCCAGGATGCCACTGCGGGGTTTTCAGCGTGCCCACAAATCTCTGATGCTCTTTCCTTCCAATACTGGAGCCTATTTCCCTCCCCCTGAGCATGGGCTGGACTTCTAGTGACCTTCTAGTGAACAGAACGTGACGGAAGTGACAGTGCGCCATCTCCAAGGCTAGCTCACAAAGGCACAGGGCATCCTCCTTGCTCTCACTTGTGGGTCACAGGCTCTGGGGCAGGCAGCTGCCATGTTGTGAGGCCCCTCAAGCAGCTCCACGGAGAGGCCGTGGGGTGAGGAACTGAGGCCTCCCACCCACAGCCACTGGAGGGGGCCAGCTCGCGAGGGCTCCCCCAGTCCCACTCCAGCCACCAGACGATGGGGCCCTGGCTGGCTGCGATCTTGACTACAGCTTCTGAGACCCCACTCCAGGACCACCCAACAAGGTGCTCCCAAATTCCTGACCTTCAGAAACTATCTGAAATAAGTTGCTAATTTAAGGTACAAAGTTTTGGGGTGACCTCATTACACAGCAATAGTTAACTTCTACTTTCTAAAAAGAGACTGCCTCAACTCCCTACTCAAGTAACAACCCTGCTCGTGCCCCCGCTGGCCTAGACACTAAAGTGCCTCTGCCGCCTCCCAGTGTGCCCCCGCCCTCTTCTCCAGGCTGGCCTTCACCACCCGCTGTCTCTGGATCTTCCGGCACCTCCCCGCCTCCGCACACGTCGTCCTGAGCTGGGCCCTCTGCCCACAGTGCTGTCCCAATCCCGGCTGTCTAAAGGCTGCCTGGTGCTGGGGCCCAGCTCACTTCCTCTCACAGCCTCTGCTCCAGAAAGCCTGCAAGCCCCAACACCACTCTCTCGTACTTTCTGGAACCTTCCTTGCTGCCCACAGTAGACGTCTTTGTGCAGGTGCCTGTCGCAGGCCCCCTCTCCTGGCAGCTCCTGGAGAAGAGACAGGCTCCGTGTGGCCCACAGTGGCCACACACAGTGCTGCCTTCAGGAAGCCCAGGTGCCCACAGCACCTGAGCTCCCTGTGGGAGGTCTCGCAAAACGCCCAACAAGTCACTATCAGAGAGCCCCAGGGGCCGACGCCTCTCCCCATCATTTTCCTCTACCACCCTGAGTCCTTTTCAGAATAAAGAAAATGGACTTCAATTCTGTCTCAGGTAGTCCTCCGCCCTCCAGCCCTCATCTCATCCACAAAAGCTCCAACCCACCCATGTTCCAGGACAGGAGGGATGAGGGTGAGTGTGCAGGTGACACCGCCTTCTCCCGAGAGGGATCCCCACACCCCCTTCCCTCACCACACCCTGAAAAGAAGGGTGGTGGCACGGAGGGGAGGCAATTTGAGGACTCAGCTCTGCTGACGGGTGCTGAACCCTGGGCCCTGTGGGGTGCTCAGTGGCATCCCTGGCCCCCACCCACTCCACGTCAGGAGCACCGCCCCGAACTGTGACAACCACAGATGTCCCCAGACACTGCCAGTGTCCCCTGTGGGTCAGGACTGGCCCCAGGTGAGACTTTTTTTTTTTTTTGAGACGGAGTCTCGCTCTGTCAATAGGGGAGAGTGCAGTGGTGCAATCTCAGCTCACTGCAACCTACACCTCCCGGGTTCAAGTGATTCTCCTGCCTCAGCCTCCCAAGTAGCTACAGAAAGCCCACGAAGGTTACAGGCGCATGCCACCACGCCTGGCTAATTTTTGTATTTTTAGTAGAGATGGGGTTTCACCATGTTGGCCAGGCTGGTCTCGATCTCTTGACCTCATGATCCACCCTCCTTGGCCTCCCAAAGTGCTGGGATTACAGATGTGAGCCACCGCACCTGGCTGAGACTCTATTTTTAACAAAACGCTATAATAAAAGGTGGCCACTCTGTGGGTTTGTTTGGAAGGGTGCAGCACCTGGAAATAGCAAACAGCACACGCAGAAACCCGCATCTGACACGAGAGCAGCACACTGAAAGCCTGCACCTGGCACAGGCCCCGAACGTGCTTAACGCTACACCCCAGCACAGGAGCAGCACGCATTTCGAGCCTGCACCCCGGGGTACAGGCCTCACACAGCAGCAGGAGGCGAGCAGCGCCCTGCACTTGGGTCAGAAGGCACCACCCCTTAACTCTGCACCCAAGTCACAAGGCCCCTCAGGCCATAAACTCCTGAACTATGAAACGAACAAGCAAGCCTCAGCGCTCAGCAAGGATGCCGGAAGACCAAGACGGCCAGGAAGGAGTCTGTAAAGCCACAGGTCACTACCCAGATGGGAACTGGCTGGGTACTACTGTTTGGAGATTTTGTGGGTTTTTTTCGAGACGGAGTTTCACTTGTTGCCCTGGCTGGAATGCAACAGTGCAGTCTCCGCTCATCAGAACCTCCGCCTCCGGGGTTCAAGCGATTCTCCTGCCTCAGCCTCCCAAGTGTCAGGGATTACAGGCGCCCACCACCACGATAGGCTAATTTTGTATTTTTAGTAGAGACGAGGTTTCTCCATGTTGGTCAGGCTGGTCTTGAACTCCCAACTTCAGGTGATCCACCCGCCTCGGCCTCCCAAAGTGCTGGGACTACAGGCGTGAGTCGCCGCACCTGGCCTTTTGTGCTTTTTTTTAGGAAGGCAAAAATGACAGCCACAGCCAAGGACCTCATGGAGCTCTGCAGAGGCGACCGGGGACATTGATGGGGGAGGGAGGCGCCTCACACCTACACACTCCTGCACGCACACATACACACACACCAACGTGCACACATGCCCCTGCGCACACCACGCACGTGTGAACGCACGTACATACACACACGCGTGCATGCTGCATGCACACATGAACATACACACAGGCATGCACCCATGGACACACGCATGCAGCACGTGCACAGCTGGGTGGAAGCCACCCCTGTCTCCTGCATAATCCACCAAAGCCAGGAGAGGCTGCAGAGGGAGAAGCTGAGCCAGGCCCAGGTGGCCCAGGGCCTCTGGTGGCCATGAGGTTCTGGCCACCGCTTGGCCCAGCCGTTGCGGGGGCCAAGGGTGAGGCTTGGGACAGCACTCAAGCCAGGCGAGGCGACGAGGTGTGGTTCTGCAAGCTGCTTTGGTCCCAGCCTGCTTTTCAAGTCGCCCTGCCTCCCTTGCCAACTCAGCCGCTGCCACATCCCGTCACACAGCACTGTGGAGCTGGGACACAGGGGTCCTCACACAGCAGGCCCAATGTCTGGATGCCTGGTTCCCCTGAGACCTCACATCCCGTGGCTGGGGCTCCACATCCGGGGTGCTGGTCGGCAGAGGCTCCCTCCCATCCAACCAGCCGCCATGTAGCCCCAACGCGGCGGGCCCCAGCTCGAACCTCAGCCCACATGGCCCCACCCTGACCCAGCCGGCCCAGTCCACAGCCATAGTCCTCCTGAAAGACATCTGAGCTGGAACGGTCTTTGGACTCCAAAACCTTCAACAGCTGCCCACTGGGGAGAAAAGCCAGCCGACTCCCCCAGAGACAGTGGGTGAGCCCCTCTGAGATTCCGCCTCACTCTGGACTCGTCCACAGGCACATGCCGGCCCTCGTCTCCCCACTCAGGCCACGACAGGGCACCCACCGGGGCGGAGCCTTCCGTCTACTACTCACCACACACTGAGCACCATGGCAGCATTACTCCTAAAAGCCAAGCGCCGAAGCTCCAGTAACCCTTCAGCAGGTGCAGAGGCACAGAGACCCACACAGAACGCTGCTCAGCGCTGGGAAGGAACGGACCACCGACCGCGCCACTACGGTGAGGGCCACACAATGAGTGGTCCCACTCAGAACACTGAACGGCTGATTCCCCCAAAGTTCCTATGTTGAAATCCTCACCCCTAAGACAGTGTGTTGTGAGGTGGGGCCTCGGGCGGTGATGGGGGAGGAGCCTGCAGTGGGATCAGATCCTTCTGCTGCAGAGCTCTGGGGGGCACTGTCATGAGGGCACTGATGATACCAGGAGGGATCACTTCCATATGAGGACACAGCAAGAAGATGCTGTCTATGAAACACAACCTCCCCTACACCGAATCCACAGCACCACCGTCTACGAAACACAACCTCCCATACACCGAATCCACAGCACCACCATCTATGAAACAAAACCTCCCCTACACCAAATCCACAGCACCACGTCTATGAAACACAACCTCCCCTACACCAAATCCACAGCACCACCGTCTACGAAACACAACCTCCCCTACACCGAATCCACAGCACCACGTCTATGAAACACAACCTCCCCTACACCAAATCCACAGCACCACGTCTATGCAACACAACCTCCCCTACACCGAATCCACAGCACCACCGTCTATGAAACACAACCTCCCCTACACCGAATCCACAGCACCACGTCTATGAAACACAACCTCCCCTACACCGAATCCACAGCACCACCGTCTATGAAACACAACCTCCCCTACACCGAATCCACAGCACCACCGTTTATGAAACACAACCCCCCCTACACCGAATCCACAGCACCACCGTCTATGAAACACAACCTCCCCTACACCGAATCCACAGCACCACCGTTTATGAAACACAACCCCCCCCTACACCGAATCCGCAGCACCACGTCCATGTACCAGGAAACGCAACCCTCCCCCACAACCCACACCGAACCCGCAGAACCTTATCTTCTTGCACGTCCAGCCTCCAGAGCTCCAGAGCCGTGAGAAACACACTCTGGTTGTTTGTAAGCCACTGTGCCGGCAGTCTTGTCACAGCAATCAGAGCTAAGACAGTGACAAAATGTTAGGAAAAAAGGACACTGGGGGCAGCCAGGGATCGGCGTGAAAGGGCAGCTCGGAGGGTCCTGGGTGCAGACGCTGCCTGGCCTCTGCCTGTGTCGGGGTGCACGCACTGCACAGGAGCCAAGTCATGCCTACTTCAATGGGCTCCTCCCTCCCCACAACGAGGCCGCACCCAGCACCGGGTCCCGCTGTGAGACCCCTGGTTTCCTTTCCTTAGGTGTCCTTGCCTCACGCTGGGCCCAGAGCTGGGAAGCTCAGCCACCCAGGAGGCCGTCGAGGGCTGCAGCAGCTGTGTGCGACCATTGCTTCCCCGCACCAGAGTTGAATACAAACTACCCCTTTCATCAGGTCCTTCCCCTTCCCAAAAGCCCCGGAACTCCCTCTGCAGAAATCCAGACGCTGGGCCGGGTTCGGTAGCTCACACCTGTAATCCCAGCACTTTGGGTGGCTGAGGCGGACGGATCACAAGGTCAAGAGATCGAGACCATTCTGGTCAACATCGTGAAACCCCGTCTCTACTAAAAATACAAAAATTAGCCAGGTGTGGCGGCGCACGCCTGTAATCCCAGCTACTCGGGAGGCTGAGGCAGGAGAATCGCTTGAACCCGGGGGGCGGAAGTTGCAGTGAGCCGAGATCGTGCCATTGCACTCCAGCCTGGGCAACAGGAGGGAAACTCAGTCTCAAAAAAAAAAAAAGAAAGAAAGAAAAGAAAAACAAGAAGACCCGGTATTCAGGAAGTGCCCGCACCCCCGCAGCAGGGCCCTCCTTGGTGAGGTATGGCTGTTCCCGTCTGCAGCCTGCCACGGCTGGCCGGCCTCCCCAGCACGGGGGCTCTGGCTGCCCCGCCCGCCCGCGTCCCCAGGCCCTACGCAGAAGGCACTGCGTACGTATTTCCTGAGCCAGCTCAGTGAACCTGGTCCTGGTCCAGGGTGCTGGATCCCTCAGGTCTCTATCAGGACCCCACACTCCAGAGACCCTCAGGATGGACCTCACTGCGTGTCACCAGCCACGGCTCCTGGGAGAATGGGGCTCAAATTCCCCACACCTGGGGGAGCCTAGGTGTCCAGGAGGCCCCCACGCAACCACAAGCCAAGTGCTTTGCCTTTGTAAACTTGGTTCCCGGTGGGCTTCGGCAGTGGACCCCAGACGCTGGGGAGCCTGCAGGACGCACACCCTCAGGTACACGCAGGACGCCGCCACTAGGGGGGGCCAGAGTCCACCCACTGCTGCGACTGAGCTGGCTTCCAGAGAAAACCACCCTCTGGGCTGGACCCTACGGCCAAGATCTGCAGAGGCCAACCAGGAGGAACAAAGTCTGTGCCCCAGCTCCCAGCAAACATCCCCAAACCACGGGAGAGGAAAATGGAAGAAAAAGGCTCCAAGTCCAAGAGGGCACAGCCTGGAGAGCAGGGACTGGAGGCTCATCTGATGCTAAAGATTCGAGGCCGGGCGCGGTGGCTCACCCCTGTAATTCCAGCATTTTGGGAGGCCAAGGCAGGTGGATCACTTCAGGTCAGGAGTTCGAGACCAGCCTGGCCAACATGGTGAAACTCCATCTCTACCAAAAATAAAAAAAATAAAAAAATAGAAAATTATCCGGTGCGGTGGTGGGCGTCTATAATCCCAGCTACTCGGGAGGGTGAGGGATGAGAATCACTTGAACTCAGGAGGTGGAGGGTGTAGTGAGCAGAGATCACACCACTACACTCCAGCCTAGGTGACAAGTGAGACCTTGTCTCCAAAAAAAAAAAAAAAAAAGATTCAAACCCGGGCACGGTGGCTCACGCCTGCAATCCCAGCACTTTGGGAGGCCGAGGCAGGCAGATCACCTGAGGTCAGAAGTTCGAGACCAGCCTGGCCAACATAGTGAAACTACATCTCTACTAAAAATACAAAAATGAGCCGGGCGTGGTGGTGAGAGCCTGTAATCCCAGCTACTCAGGAGGCTGAGGCAGGAGAATCACTTGAACCCGGGAGGCACAGGTGACAGTGAGCTGAAATGGTGCCACTGCACTCCAGCCTAAACAACAGAGTAAGACTCCATCTCAAAATAAATAAATAAACAATAAAAATAAAAAATATATAAAGATTCACGTAAGTAACCTGTGACGCCAGGGGCAGGAAGGGGCTGAGACCTGGGCGCAGGTGCCTGGGAGTCAGACATCCAGGGTTCCAGGCTGCTTCTCATCCACAGCCGACCTCGTCAGTGCCCAAGACTGTGAGATATGGGCCAAGAAGCCAGGAAGCCCCCACAGGGCTGCGGGGAGGCCTGGGCCAGCACACACACCGGGAGTGAGGCCAGAGCCACACAGCCCCACCCAGGGGATGACACAACCGCTCGTCAGCACCCGTGAGAAGGCAGGTCAGCAGCAGCCCATAGGTGTGCACGCGTATGCCTGTGATCTTAGCTCTTGGAAACAGCCCGGCCATCTAACCCTGACCACAAGCTGTGACGGCGGGAATGGGATCAAAGCCAGGCCCCAACCTGACACAGGGGCCCAGGAGGGGCAAGCCTCCTGCCTCGGAGGACGGGCGCCCTTGACCCGGCTTCACAAGGGGCCTCATGCCTGCTCGCTTCAGTCTCAGAACCCCAGGAGGCAGATAGCACTTCAGCGCCTGATTGACTGGAGGGGAAACTGAGGCACAGAGCGGCCAAGCTGCCTCCCTGAGGTCACACAGCCCCTACCGGCAGGGCCTGAAAAGACTTGGGTCTCCTGGCTTCACAGCTTCCTCCTGGCAGCCCGGGATGTGCTCCGTCTCTGCTCCACCTCAAACCCTCAGGCAAAGCTGAGGACAAGGCAGTGCCCAGAGAGGAAACGCACCCAGCTGGCCCCTCTGCTAAGGCTGGAAAAAGAGCCGCCCTGAAACTCACTACCCCAAGCGAGGCATGACAACCGGGGCAGCGATGGCAGGATAGCCTCTGCAGGAGAACAGAATCCTAGGTTCACGGCGGCAGAGGTCCCAGGTGCCTCAAAGGTGCAGATGCTAACCGCCCCTCGCCAGCCAGGAGCCACGCCACCTTGTTCTATTCCAGCTTCCGTGCACACAGGCTCCCACGTGGGAGTGACCCTCCCCACTGGAAGTGGTTGGTGTCACTCATTCATATTTTCTTTTCTTTTCTTTTCTTTTCGAGACGGAGTCTTGCTCTGTCACCAGGCTGGAGGGCAGTGGCGCGATCTTGGCTCACTGCAACCTCCGCCTCCCGGGTTCAAACGATTCTCCTGCCTCCACCTTTTCTTTTCTTTTTTTTTTTTTGGAGACAGGGTCTCTCCCTCGGTCACCCAGGCTGGAGTGCAGTAGTGCAATCTCAGCTCACAGCAACCTCTGCCTCTAGGACTCAAGTGACCCTTCCACCTCAGCATCTCAGGTAACTGGGACTAAAGGCGCATACCACCACGTCTGGCTAATTTTTTGCATTTTTAGTAGACCCGGGGGTCTCACCATGCTGCAAGGCTGGTCTCAAACTCCTGGACTCAGGCTATCTGCCTGACTTGGCCTTCCAACGTGCTTGGATGACAGGCGTGAGCCACTGCACCTGGACACGCGAGTTTTCTGAGCTCCCTATCCCCACATGCTGGGTCTTACCACAGCCCTTACAGAAGCCCCTGAGAGCCTGGGAGACTGGGCCCCAGCCTTGCCCAACCCATCCAACCCAGCTGTGGGCACAGGCCTGGACACTGCCACCTGGGGAACAGGGACAGACCCCACCTGCCCAGCTCTGACCATCATCAAGAAGTCTGGGATGAGATCGCTGATGGAGGAGGAGGCATCTGGAGGCCCAGACCTGCTCTCCAGACACCTGCCCAGGCCACCAGCAGGGGCCTGACCAGTCAACCCTCGTCCCATCCAGTGGGACAGAGGCCAGCTCACTGCTCACTGCAACCTCTGCAAACAGCAAACTGGCACCACTGGAGGACCAGGTGCTTCCACCACCTCATCCACCCCACAGCATGGACCTAGCACCGCCACAGGCCCTGGGGACTAGGACAGGTAACAGAACAGCCACATCTCCATGGGCCACGCAAGTCCCGTGCGGTGGCGGGGCCCAGTGCCCATCAGTGGACACGGCTAACAATGGCAACACAATGCCCTCCAGCTTGACCATACCCTTCAGCCCCCACCCGCTCCATCCCTGCAGGGACCCTGAAACCTCAGTGTGACCACACGAGTCTGAAGAAGAGAAAACAGAGGCTGGGGCGCCAGACAGTGAGGTGCGCAGAGCACCAACTCTGCAGTCAGACGGAGACAGAAACTTGCGCCAGGACCTCCCTCCTGGAACCTCCCAGGCTTGCAGTCCCCATGTGGCCGCCATCCAGGGGGCACCACTGCCCAGGGCTACTCGGCAGCTTTTTGGTGAAAACATGCACAGAGCGGCCAGCAGGAAGGGCAGCCACAGGGGACCAGAGGGCTCCCTCCCTGCTGTCTGCTGCGCTGGCCTCATCTCATTTAATCCTTCAACAATCCTATGGGGGGAGGGACATCTTTCCCACGTGACCAATGGGGAAACTGAGGCCGGAAGAGGGAAATGACTCACCCGTGACTCCCTCCCCACGAGTGCGCCCCCACTGCCCCAGGCAGGCCAGCCCAGGGCAGCCTGGGCCACAGGCAGGACTCAGGAAGGAGCCTCTGAGGAGCCAGCTGTACGCTGCCCCCGGGGGCCCCTCTGCCTGGTGCACAGGCCCACAGCAGGTGGCCACAGAGCCTGCCCCTACAAAGACCCCTTTCGTGCACCAGGCCAGCCTGGAGAGCGTCAAGGCGTGCCGCGTCACTCCTCTCCACTTCTCTGCATGATCTGCCTTCAGTGAGCCAACAACAGTCACTCGGCAAGCCTCTCTGAGGCCCGCACAGCTCAGTTCCATGGGCGAGGAGGCAGGAGACCAAGGACACGTGGCTGATCGACGGCCATGAGGAGGGAAGAGGCTCCTAAGACAACCAGGTCAGGAGTCCTGCCCCCAGGGGACACTGGGCCACGTCTGGGGACATCTGTGGTTGTCACGACTAGGGGGAGCTCCTGGCCTGGAGCGAGTGGAGGCCAGGGACGCTGCTCAGCACTGCAGTGCCCAGGACAGCCCCTCCCCAGAGAATGATCCAGTGCAAAACATCCATGGAGCTGAGGTTGGGGAATCCTGATCAAGGCATCTGTGGGCCGATCCCAGATCCCAGTTCCCAGGGTAGGATCTCCCACAGAGCAGGTTCTCACGGAGCACCCACTGTGTGCCACACATGCCAGGTGCTTTGGACACGACAAGATATCATCACGCCAGCAGCAGGGGCAGCAGCCAGCATTCAGTGGGTGCCCACATGCGGCGGGATGGGGATCACCACTGAGTCCTCACCCCACCGCCCCCTGAGGAAACTGAGGCAAAGACCCAAAGTCCCACAGTTACAAGCGGCAGGGGTGGGCTCTGTACAAGAGTCTCCCCACGCCACGTACCTGACCCGGACACCACACTGCTCCCAGGCCCTGCAGATGGCCCGAGGCCCCGCCCACCCGTGCTGTACTGAGGGTGCCTGGCAGCCACAGGAGGGCTGGCTGGACCAGAAACCCCCGTAGCAGAGACCAACGAGGCCTTCTGACCCACAGGCAGGGAGTGGGGGTGGAGGGCGGGAGACTGGACCACTGACATCCTGACGGGTGAAGTGGACAGGCCCAGGTGACAGTGAGAGTCTGGATCCAGGGTGGCCAATTCCAGACAGCCCAGAAGACCCGCCAGGTGCCCTATGGAGGACAGACACGGTGGGAGGCCCCGGGGAGGAAATACTCCACGCAGGACCTGGGGCACAAGCTACTGGGATCTGCAACCACCCCCAAGCCAGCAACCCAGCACTGAGGATCCCGGTTCTGCCAAAGGACTTGATTTCTGCCAAAGAATGACCTCGCACGTAGGCCTTCCTAGAGCCCTTGGCCGCCCCAGTCGCATCCACCGCTCTCAATCACCCAGGCAGGCAAGCCACACAAGGCTTCCCATCCTCCACTCACAAGCTGGGGCACCAGAAGGGGCACTGGGTCCCCGCTTTGTCCGCAGGGTAGGGCTGAGCGGGCCCGCGACCGCCCCTCTAAGGCCCAAGGGACTTTGCCGCACACCCCTTCAAGCTCCCAACGCCAGGGCGTCTTCCCCTGCTGCCCAGGGTCCCCATCCCAGAAGGAGCAGGCTCCTCCACAAGACTCAGAAAGTGAAACCTCTCGTGGTTAAATCTCGGAGGGAGGCACTTCCTCCACTCTCACTGCAGCACGAGGCTCAGGAGAAGGGGGGAGCTCCACGGAGCTCAGGGCTGTGGAACGGAGCTCCCCGGACCGTGCCTGGAAAAGCAGACCCTTCCAGCAACAGTCATCATAACTGATTACATGTAAACGCACAGGACGTGAGAGCAGGCCCCAGACCGAGTCCCCACATCTCCCAGCCTGGGCTGGGGCTCAGGGAGTCAAAGTTGGACAAGGCCATCCAAGGGTGCTTCCTACTCCCGGAGTCTTCTGAGACACGGCACAGCCACCCTGCCAGGCGCCAGAGGCCACGCTCCACGCCTCCCAGCACTGGGCCAACAGCGGCCCAGCCCTTCCCGTGGGGCCACCGCGCCCTATGCTGGATCCCGGGCCTTGTCACTGCCCCGTGGGGGCCGGCGCAGGCAGGACAGGAAGCCTCCGGAACTAACCATCCGGCTTTATTTAGAAAGCCTGGAGCCACTCCGGCTCAGCCCCGCTAGCAGCCTCAGGCCTCCAGGAACAGGCTTTCCATGGAAGTCCTCACATTTCCAACCACAAACCTGCCGCAAGGAACTGCCCGGGGCCCCCTCCATAGTTGACCAGCGAGACGGAAACATAACAGCCAAGAACTGCCCTGTGAGAGGCAGAGGCCCAGCCGGCCTGGGGAATGGGGCCCCGGGATGATGGCCGCACAGCACGGTGGCCAGAGCAGCACGTATGCCAAGCGCAGCGTACATGACCGTCACTCCCGTTCCCATCCACAGCTGTCCCCACCATCCACAGAAGTGTTAATAAGAACAAACCTGGAACACCACGGGTATAAAATAATGTAAGTATACACATCCATGCATATACTCAGAAGTGACTTCACACACACAGGGCTTTGACCGTACACAGAGAAATACTCAAGGCTGGACATGGCGGCTCACACCTGTAATCCCAGCACTTTGGGAGGACGAGGCGGGTGGCTCACAAGGTCAGGAGATCGAGACCATCCTGGCTAACACGGTGAAACCCCGTCTCTATCAAAAATACAGAAAAATGAGCCGGGCAAGGTGGCACATGCCTGTAGTCCCAGCTAGTTGGGAGGCTGAGGCAGGAGAATTGCTTGAACTGGGGAGGCCGAGGTTGTAGTGAGCTTAGATTGCGCCACTGCACTCCAGCTTAGGTAACAGAGTAAGACTCTGTCTCAAAAAAAGAAAAAGGAAAAAAAAAAACTCTCTAAGCACTCATGAAAACTTCTAAGAAAATAATTTGCGCTGATTATCCATCAGCTTTGCCACGAGCGTCTTACGTTGTATGCTACTGGGCAAAGAGTCTCAACCAGGGCAACGTGCACCCCCAGGGACGATGAGCCCTGTCTGGAGACATCTATGGTTATCATGACTTCGAGGAGCTCCTGGCACGGAGTGGGTGGAGGCCTGGGATGCTGCTCAGCGCCCTGCAGTGCCCAGGGCGGCCCCACCCCACTGTGCACAGGGCCGCAGGGAGACCTGCTGTGTGTAACGGAGGGGCCCAACTGAGGCGTGAACAGCACATGTGAACCGTCACAGGAGAGGAGGCATGGCAGCTAGAGCCCCGTCCAGCTCTAGGGCTCCATACGGTCCCTCCACACCCAGAAACAGGGCATGGAAAGTCCTCACAGGCTGACCCACCTCACAGGCCGTGTGCAGCCCCAGGAAGGCAGCTGAGAGCCTGTGGACACGGTGTTCTTCCAGAACACGCTCCTCCTGGTTGCAAACCCAGGCATCAAGCAGGACCCTGGAGCCCTGCGGCTCCGAGCCTGGAAGGAACCAGTACCACCCACACACACGAGACCCTCCGGGTCCCAGTGCCACAGGGCGGCAGGCCCCTGCCTCCCCAACATCCACTCCACAGCGCGGCACCGGAGCCACGGGGGAGAGGAGGGCTGGAGCCCCACCGCTACGGGGCAGGGGAGGAAAGAATTCCAGGGAGAAGCAGACCCAGCCGGGCCTGGCCTCCTGCACAGCGCCAGGACCTCCGCCCAGAGGTCTCAACATTCCGTGGGGCGCAGGCGCCATAACCACCTGCTGCGGCCCAACAGCCCTTCCTCCCGGGGAGCCTCGGCCTCACCCTCCAGCTGCTCCCTAAAAAACAGGGCAATCGCAAGCTCGGGGCTGGCCCACTGGGAAAGTGGAATGAGTTCCCACAAGCAGGCAGGGAGCCTGGCAGAGGTCCTCTCCCCTGTACCCCGGACCCCAGCTCCTGGACGTCTAGTGGTCAAAGTCCTCGAAGCAAGGGACTCTCCAGCTGGGATGCAAGGTGGCTTGGATAGGAAGTTTTCTGAGGGTCTGCGCATCAACTCCCAAAGGGCTTCCTGGCCCCAACACCTCGGGTGTGAAGCCTTCCCAACCCCCTGGCAGCCCCCAGCCCTCTGCTTGGCACTGACACCTGTCCTTCTTGGGTCGCATGTGAGCTCACGTCTTCCTCACTGTCCTATCTGCCCCGCCTGGCCTCAGCCTGACAGCAACCTCCCATCTTACAGACTGATGGGGTCAACTTCCAGGCTCACACAGAGGGGTGGGACGGCGGACATCCCCTGGGCCACGGGTGGGCACCGGACAGAGGATGCGAGATGGGTCCCATCATTCCCAGACTCGCTCCAGATAGCCAAGGCTGCAGACACGGGAGCCCTGACCTTCGTCCTTGAACCCCGTGTCAATCTCAAGTCCAAAGTGCAGGCACAGAAGCCTGGGTGTACGCGGGAACGGCAGAGGGGGTTCCGGAGGTCACAGAGCCACAGGGCAAGGCCTTCTGGTAAGATCTTTATGACACCAGCAATTCCTAACTCCCCTCCATCTACACAAAGTCCACAACCCACGGCAAAAGCCAGCCAGTGCCACTCTGTCCGAAGTGCCACCATGCAGGCCCCCTGCACACTTCCTTCAAGCGTTAGGGACACAGCTCTGCCTACCCGCATCCCTGCAAAGATGGCCCATTTTAGAACGCTTAGGTAAATCAAAACGCAAGTTTGGGGGGAAAAAAATCAGGAAGGCATTTCATCCAAGGCACCTCTCTAACGCGGGACATTGGAGGGTCACGGCAGGAGAGGCAGTCTGCTCCCCGAGCAACAAGTGACCTGTCTCCTTCCCAAAAGCCGCCACCACCAGCACAGGCAGGGGCTGATCCCGGAGGGCCCCTTCCTCCTCCATCATCGCTTCAGACCTTCCCCACCGCCCCTCCGGCCCAGGAGCTAACCTAGGAGCTCGGGGCGGGGAGCTGGGGGGCGGGGGGGGCGGTGGCAGGGCAAGGGCTTGTTTTGTAAACGACTGCAAGGGCCCTTATTTTGGGTGACAACACTTTACAGCTGGCCCGATTGGCTTCCTGTAGCAGGTGTGCCTTGGGGAAAAGGAGGCACACCGCGAACCCTCTCCGGGAAGGTGGGGAGGAGCCGGGATGTGGGGGGCTGCTCCCCAGTAGGGCTCCGCGTGGCTCCCACCAAGATTCTAAGGAAGGGGGCGGGGGAGGCTGCCGAGGTGGCTGCTTCTGACAAGGCGCAAATGCTCCCTGAGGTGTCAACCGCCCCACCCTCGGCTGAGCAGAACCCTGAGGAGAGGAAAGACGGTCTTGTTCCCACAGGGTGGATTCCAGCCGAGAGGAGGATGGGATTTCCTGAAGGCAGGAGGACAGCCCCTAAGGGAATGGGGGGATAGGGGGCGCGGAGGAGTTTTCGAGGGGGCGGACGGGGAATGCATGGAGGGAACAGGGCTCTGCCTGGTGGGAAGGGTCAACGCGGGACCCTGGGAGGTGAGGGGTGTATGAGACCCGTGGGTTACACCCCAAAGCTCTGGCCCTGAGATGCTGGGGGGGCGGGGGTAGCGAGGGGTCCACGAGGTAAGGTCAGAGGGCTTCTGTGCAGGGAGGGGACTGGTCTCTTGAAAAGGGGCAGAGGGCAAATCCTGAAGGGTCCTGCCCAATGTGGACAGCAGAAACTGGGAGTTGACCTGGGAGGGATGGGGGCCTGATCCGGACGTGACAGAGCGGACCCTGGAAGGTCCCTGCTGCCAACATGAACAGTTAAGGCAGGGGCGGACCACAAAGAAATCTGGGCCCTGGGGCTGACCGCAGAGGATCCCAGCTGCCGACCTAGACAGCAAAAGCAGGGCTGACCCTGGAGGGTCCCGCGACCCGGATGGCACAGGCAGAGCTGACCCCAGAGGGTCCCGGGACCCGGACGACACAGGCAGGGCTGACCCCGGAGGGTCCCGGACGGCACAGGCAGGGCTAACCCCAGAGGGTCCCGCAACCCGGACGGCACAGGCAGTCAGGGCTGACCCCGGAGGGTCCCGCGACCCGGACGGCACAGGCAGGGCTAACCCCAGAGGATCCCGCGACCCGGACGGCACAGGCAGGGCTAACCCCAGAGGGTCCCGCAACCCGGACGGCACAGGCAGTAAGGGCTGACCCCGGAGGGTCCCGGACGGCACAGGCAGGGCTAACCCCAGAGGATCCCACGACCCGGACGGCACAGGCAGTCAGGGCTGACCCCGGGAGGTCCCGGCCCGACCCGCACGGGCAGGGCAAGAGCGGGCAGGGCAGGGCCCGCAGCCGGCAGGCCCGGCGGCCGCACTCACCGAGGAGCAGCAGCTTGAGCTCGCGCCGGGCGTCGCGCTTGTCCCGCCGCAGCTGCTTCTCGATCTCCGCGTTGATCCGCTTGGACTCCTTCACCTCATCGCTCAGGCAACACGCCATCATGGACTCCAGAGTCATCGTCCCGGCCTCGGCCGCCGCGGCCGCCTGCCCGCCGCCGCCCCCCGGCCCCCGGCCCGGCCCTGGCCGGAGCCGCCTCGGCCGCCGCCCGCCTCGGCCCTGCGGCCTCGGCCCCGCGGCCTCGGCCCCCGGCCCTCCGCCCCGGGCCGGCCCGCCCCGCCTCGGCCGCTGCCTGCGAGCCGCCGGGTCCCCGCTCGGGCCGCGCCAGCCGCGGACTCCCGCGCGGCCGCACTTAGCCCGCGCCGCCGCCGCAGCCACCGCCAACCGCAGTCGCCGCAACCGAGCGACAGCGCCGGACAACCTAGTAGGCTGGGAGCGCAGCCCGCGATGGGCAGGCAGTGCGGCCAATGGGAGGGGCCGACGGCCAAGGGCGCCCACCGCTGGGGCGGGAATAACGGCCTGGGCGGGGCGACAGCGGGCGCGAAAGGGGCGGGGCGGGGCGAGGGCGGGGGACCCGCGGGTTTGGTTGCGCCGACGTGGGAAGGGGGACGCGCAGCCGGGAGCCGGGGCGGGGCCGCCCGGGATTGTGGGAATGTGGCGGACCCAGACGGCCAGGCTCGGCTCCGCTCGGCTCCGTTCGGCCCCGTTCGGCCCCGCTCGGCTCGGCCCGCTCGGTCCAGACCGGGAAGAAGAGAGGTAGAAGCGGCCGCTGAGCTCCCTGGGTCTCTAGGTGTCTCCGTCGCTGCCCCCGGGAAGCGCCCTCACGTTGCCTGAGAGGAACCTTCTCTCATCCGTTAAAAAGCTTTAGTGGGGCCGGGCGCGGTGGCTCACGCCTGTAATCCGAGCACTTTGGGAGGCCGAGGCGGGCGGATCATGAGCTCAAGAGATCGAGACCAACCGGGCCAACATGGTGAAACCCCGTCTCTACTAAAAAATACAAAAATTTGCCGGGCGTGGTGGCTCACGCCTGTAATCCAAGCACTTTGGAGGCCAAGGCGGGCGGATCACCTGAGGTCAGGAGTTCAAAACCAGCCTGACCAACATGGTGAAACCCCGTCTTAAAAAAAACAAATAAATAAATACAAAAATTAGCTGGGCGTGGTGGCGCGCGCCTGTAATCCCAGCTACTCAGGAGGCTGAGGCAGAATTGCCTGAACCCAGGAGGCGGAGGTTGCAGTGAGCCGAGATCGTGTCATTGCACTCCAGCCTGGGTAACAAGAGTGAAACTCCGTTTCAAAAAACAAAAAATAAATAAAGCGTTAGTGGGACACCTACTATGTATCAGGCATTAATGGGACGCCTTCTGTATACCGAGCACGGACTAGAGATTAATGGGGCGCCGCTTGTGCAACAGACACGACCCAGGCATAAATGCAGCACCTGCTTTTACCATACAGGGTACCAGCATTCATGGAGTGCCTACTGTATACGATGATCCAGACATGAATGTGGTGCCTGCCATATGCCACATGACCACCCGAGAGGGTCCCAGGTACCAACGTGAACAGCACATGCGGGGGGCTGACTCCAGAGGGATCCGGGGCACCAGCATTCATACAGTGCCTACTGTATGCCAGGTATGAACCTGGCATTAATGCAGTGCCTGCTATGTACTAGGCACAGACCAAGTATTAATGCAGCACCTGCTGTGTACCACACAGGGCACAAGGATTAACAGAGTCCCTACTGTAAACCAGGCACAGACCAGGTATCAATGCAGCACCTGCTGTATGTCATACAGGACACAAGTAATAGTGGAATGCCTACTGTATATGAGGTTATGAGGTTATGAGCCAGGCATTAATGCAGCACCTGCTGTGTACCACACAGGGCATAAGGATTAACAGAGTCCCTTCTGTAAGACAGGTATAAATCGGGCATTCCAGCACAGGCACAAGCATTAATGGAATGCCTACTGTATATACCAGACACTCTTGTAAGCCCGTAAAACTAACTCTACTCAGGGGATTTTTTTTTTTTTTTTTTTTTTTTTTTGAGATGGAGTCTTGCTCTGTCGCCCAAGCTGGAGTGCAGGGGCATGATCTCGGCTCACTGCACCCTCCACCTCCCAGGTTCAAGTGATTCTCCTGCCTCAGCCTCCTGAGTAGCTGGGATTACAGGCATGTGCCACCACACCCTGCTAATTTGTGTATTTTTACTAGAGACGGGATTTCGCCATGTTGGCCGGGCTAGTCTCGAGCTCCTGACCTCAGGTGATCCACCACTTCAGCCTCCCAAAGTGCTGGGATTACAGGTGTGAGCCACCGCACCCAACCGAATTTTTTATATTTATAATAGAGACGGGGTTTCCCCATTTTGGCCAGGCTAGTCTCTTACTCCTGGCCTCAAGTGATCCTCCCGCCTTGACCTCCCAAAGTGCTGGGATTACAGACATGAGCCACCGTGCCTGGCCACGTCTTCATCCTTATTTTTTGCAGGTAAAATGGAAGTGGCCACCAGAATTTGTAAAAACAAGTGTGTTCCGACCACCTTGCTGACTACTGGAAACCCTCTTCTCTCTCTGGCCTCCTTGGCAAACGCCTGGGTATCCTCTTCGTTTCAGTTCAAACGTCAGCTCCTCAGGGAGATTTCTCCAGACTCCTCAGACCAAGCCAGGTACTTCTCCTGAGCCACAACTTGAAATTGAAATTGTGTATTCTGGCCAGACGCGGTGGCTCACGCCCATAATCCCAGGACTTTGCGGAGACCAAGGCAGGTGCATCAGTTGAGCCCAGGAGTTCAAGACCAGCCTGAATAACATGGTGAAACCCCATCTCTACTAAAAATACAGAAAGTTAGCTGGGCATGGTGATACATGCCTGTAATCCCAGCGGTTAAGGAGGCTGAGATGAGAGGATCACTTCAGCCCAGGAGGTGGAGGCTACAGTGAGCCAAGATCCAGCTACTGCACTGCAGCCTAGGAAATGAGAGTGAGACCCTGTATCAAAAGAAAAAAAGGGGCCGGGCGCGGTGGCTCACGCCTATAATCCCAGCACTTTGGGAGGCTGAGGCGGGTGTATCACGATGTCAAGAGATCGAGACCATCCTGGTCAACATGGTGAAACCCCGTCTCTACTAAAAATACAAAAAATTAGCTGGGCATGGTGGCTCGTGCCTGTAATCCCAGCTACTCGGGAGGCTGAGGCAGGAGAATTGCTTGAACCCAGGAGGCAGAGGTTGCAGTGAGCCGAGATCATGTCATTGCACTCCAGCCTGGGTAACAAGAGCGAAACTCCATCTCAAAAAAAAACGGGCCGAGCACAATAGCTCATGCCTCTAATTCCAGCACTTTGGGAAGCCGAGGCAAGCGGATCACCTGAGGTCAGGAGTTCGAGACCAGCCTGACCAACGTGGTGAAACCTCATCCTACTAAAAATACAAAAATGGGCCAGGTGTGCTGGCAGGTGCCTGTAATCCCAGCTACTCAGGAGGCTGAGGCAGGAGAATCGCTTAAACCCGGGAGCAGAGGTTGTAATGAACCAGGATTGTGCCACTGCGCTCCAGCCTGGGCAACAGAGCAAGACTCTGTCTCAAAAAGAAGAAAAAGAAAAATGCCAGGAGTGGTGGCTCATGCATGTAATCCCAGCACTTTGGAAGGCCAAGGCAGGCAGATCACTTGAGGTCAGCAGTTTGAGGCCAGCCTGGCCAACATATCAAAACCCCATCTCTATTAAAAATACAAAAAAGATTAGTGAATGCCTGTAATCCCAGCTTTTCAGGAGGCTGAGGCAGGAGAATCGCTCGAACGCAGGAGGTGGAAGTTGCAGTAAGCAGAGATCGTGCCACTGCACTCCATCCTGGATGACGAGACTAAAACTCCGTCTCCAAAAAATATATATATTCTTCTGGGTGTCTCTCTGTAGACTCAGTTTCCCCAATTGATCATCAGCTTCATGAGGTCAGAACCTGCCTGGTTCACCTAGAACAAAGATTGGCAAACCAATCTGACCCTCTGTCAGATCTGGCTGGCCACCTGGTTTTCATATGGTTCCTAAGCTCAGAATGGCTTTTACATTTTCAAACAATTTTTTTTTCGAGATGGAGTCGTGCTCTGTCACCCAGGCTGGAGTGCAGTGGGGCGATCTCGGCTCACTGCAACCTCCGCCTCCTGGGTTCAAGCAATTCTCCTGCCTCAGCCTCCTGAGTAGCTGGGATTACAGGCATGTGCCACCAAGCCTGGCTAATTTTTAATTTTTGGTAGAGACGGGGTTTCACCATGTTGGCCAGGCTGATCTCGAACTCCTGACCTCATGATCTGCCCGCCTCAGCCTCCCCAAGTGCTGGGATTACAGGCATGAGCCACCATACCTGGCTAATTTTTTATTTTTAGTAGAGACGAGGTTTCACCATCTTGGCCAGGCTGGTGTCGAACTCCTGACCTCGTGATCCACCCTCCTCGGCCTCCCAAAGTGCTGCGATTACAGGCGTGAGCCACCGCACCCGGCCTAAACGGTTTTAAAAAATCAAAAGAAAGTAATATTTCAGGACACATACATATTATATGGAACCCAAATTTCAATGTCCAGGTTTTGTTGGAAGCCAGCCACATCCACTGACTTCCAAACTGAGCATGGCTACTTGTGCCCCATAGGGGAGCGTTATGAGGACTCCTACACGGCCCCTTACAGAAGGAGACCCAGAACGAGGCCCTAACACACACTAGGTGCTCATCCTGTGTTTGGAATGATGAGAAAGAAAGAATGGAGCCTGGTCTGGGCACAGTGGCTCGTGTCTGTAATCCCAACACTTTGGGAGGCTCAGGCAAGAGGACTGCCTGAGGCCAGGAGTTTGACACCAGCCTGGGCAGCACAGCAAGACTCCCCTACTCTACAAAAGTAAAAATAAAATTGTCTGGGCTCAGTGGCTCACGCCTGTAATCCCAACACTTTGGGAGGCCGAGGCGGGCAGATCACCCGAGGTCGGAATTTCAAGACCGGCCTGGCCAATACGGCAAAACCCCGTCTCTACTAAAAATGCAAAAGGTAACCAGGCGTGGTGGTGTGCATCTGTAGTCCCAGCTACTCGGGAGGCTGAGGCAGGAAAAATGCTTGAACCCGGGAGGTGGAGGTTCCAGTGAGCCAAGATCGCGCCACTGCACTCCAGTTTGGGCAACAGAGTGAGACTCCATCTCAAATAATAAAATAAAATTAGCCGGACATGGTAGCATGTGCCTGTAGTCCCAGCTATTCAGGAGGCCAAGGCAGGAGGATCACTTGAGCCCAGGAGGTCAAGGCTGCAGGGAGCCATGATTGCACCACCGCACTCCAGCCTAGGTGACAGAACAAGACCCTGTCTCAAAAACTGAAATTAAGGCAGGTGTGGTGGCTCACGCCTGTAATCCCAGCACTTTGGGAGGCCAAGATAGGAGGACCACTTGATCCCAGGAGTTGAAGACCAGCCTGGGCAACATAGTGAGACCCCATCTCAACAACAACAAAAGAAAAGAAAAAAATTAAAAATGAATACTACAGGCTGGACTGTTCTTGGAGCTGGAAACCCATTTTACAGAGGAGGAAACTGAGGCACCATTGCACGTGACTTCCCTGACTATGGCACCTCCCCCAGCCCCTGACCCAGTGTGACCTCCCTGCCACCTCCTCCCTCTGCCTTGCCCTTTCCAGGTTCCGAAGGATAGGTGCCCATCCCTCACCTTCTCCCCTGTCTTGAGATAAGAGGATCCAGGGAGGGTCAAAGTCTCCATTTATCAGTTCCCCGGGTGTGTGGGAAGATTAGCACCTTTTTCTTTTGGGCGGGGTGGTCGGAGTCTCACTCTGTTGCCCAGGCGTGCAATCCATGGCGTGATCTCGACTCACTGCAACCTCCGCCTCCCAGGTTCAAGGGATTCTCCCGCCTCAGCCTCTTGAGTAGCTGGGATTACAGGCACACACCACCATGCCCGGCTAAGTTTTGTATTTTTGTAGAGACAGTATCACCATGTTGGCCAGACTGGTCTTGAACTCCTGACCTGAAGTGATCCACCTGCCTCGGCTCCTCAAAGCGCTGGGATTACAGGCATGAGCCACCTTGCCTGGCTGAAAGATTAGCTCCTTGAAAAGCTCATCTTCTGGGCTTCCAACCCCACCTCAGCTGCCCCTGAATAGATAAATCTCCAACTGCATGTGAAACTTACAACCAGAGGGCAAATTGTGACCAAAACCTTTCTCACTCACTTGGCCGGGCACGGTGGCTCCTGCTTCTCATCCCAACGCTTTGGGAGGCCAAAGTGAGAGGATTGCTCAAGCCCAGGAGTTAGAGACCAGCCTGAACGATATAGTGAGATCCTGTCTCTGTTATAAACAATAACAAGCCGGGCGCGGGGGCTCACGCCTGTAATCCCAGCACTTCGGGAGGCCGAGGCGGGCGGATCATGAGGTCAGGAGTTCAAGACCAGCCTGGCCAACATGGATTAACCCCGTGTCTTCTAAAAATACAAAAATTAGCCAGGCATAGTGGTTCATGCCTGTCATCCCAACTACTCAGGAGGCTGAGAAAGGAGAATCGCTTGAACCCAGGAGATGGAGGTTGCAGTGAGCTGAGATTGCACTACTGCATTCCAGCCTGGGCAACAGAGTGACACCCCTTCTCAAAAAAAAAAAAGAAAGAAAATAAAAGAGAAAGAAAGAAAAGAAAAGGCCGGGCTCAGTGGCTCACGCCTATAATCTCAGATCTTTGGGAGGCCAAGGCGGGCAGATCACCTGAGGTGAGGAGTTTCAGACCAGCCTGACCAACATGGTGAAACCCCGTCTCTACTATAAATACAAAAAAACTAGCCAGATGTGGTGGCGGACACCTGTAATCCCAGCTACTCAGGAGGCTGTGGTTGGAGAATCTCTTGAATCTGAGAGGCGGAGGTTGCAGTGAGCTGAGAATGCGCCATTGCACTCCAGCCTGGGCAGCAGAGTAAGACTCCCTCAAAAGAAAAGAAAAGGAAAAGAAGGGAAGGGAAGAGGGAAGGAAGAAAAAGAAGGAGAGAAGGCGGGAGAGAGAGAGAGAGAGAGAACCAGGGGAAAAAAGAAAAGGAACAGACTCAGTGCGGGACTGACGTCTGTAATCCCAGCACTTCGGGAGGCCGAGGTGGGTGGATCACCAGGTCAGAAGTTCCAGACCAGCCTGGCCAACATGATGAAACCCTGTTTCTAACAAAAATACAAAAAAATTAGCCGAACGTGGAGGTGGGCGCCTGTAATCCCAGCTACTCGGGAGGCTGAGGCTGGAGAATCTCTTGAACCTGAGAGAGGCAGAGGTTGAAGTGAGCCGAGATTGCGCCATTGCACTGAAGCCTGGGCGGCAGAGTGAGACTCCTCAAAAAAAAGAAAAAGACAAAGAAAGAAAGAACCAGGGAAAGAAAGAAAGAAAATAACAGAACAACAGGGCTATTTTCTCAGTGCCCGCTGTGTGCTGGGAACCGAGCAGGGCCTAGAAAGCCTCCAGTGGGTAAGATGGGGAAACCGAGGCCTACGGAGAGATGGGGAGTTGGCCCAGGGCCCAACCCGGAGCTGAACACTGACTCCAGCATCCCCACTCGGAGACCCAGAGTGACAAAGTCCACACTCACAGCACTGCCTTCATGGCCCGGAGGCCCCTCCCTCCCTCCTCAGCTCCCCACGGCCTCCTCCCTTCCCTGCAGCCTTCGCCTCCTGGACCTTGAGGAACTGGATTTTATGAGGGGTCCGGGCGGAGAACAAGGCCATTTCCTGGCACAGAGCTGCGAGTGAGGACAAAGGTGACGGGGACCCAGGATGAGGACAGGCAGGGTGAAGGAGGACCTGTTGCCAGAACGACAGCTCCGGACTCAGGGGGCAGGGCCCTCCGTGCCCAAATGCCAGCCCCCTCCAGGCCCCAGGTGGGAAAATGAGTAGGCATTGCCTGCCATAAAGAAAATCATCAGGCCGGGTGCGGTGGCTCACGCCTGTAATCCCAGCACTTTGGGAGGCCGAGGCGGGTGGATCACGAGGTCAAGAGATCGAGACCATCCCGGTCAACATGGTGAAACCCCGTCTCTACTAATACAAAAAATTAGCTGGGCACGGTGGCGCGTGTCTGTAATCCCAGCTACTCAGGAGGCTGAGGCAGGAGAATTGCCTGAACCCAGGAGGCGGAGGTTGCGGTGAGCCGAGATCACGCCATTGCACTCCAGCCTGGGTATCAAGAGCGAAACTCCGTCTCAAAAAAAAAAAAAAAAAAAAAAAAAAAAAAGAAAATCATCAGATCAGGCCGGGCAAGGTGGCTCACGCCTGTCATCTCAGCACTTCAGGAGACCGAGGCAAGCGGAACACTTGAGTTCAGGAGTTCAAGACCAGCCTGGTCAATATGATGAAACCCCATCTTTACTAAAAGTAATAAATGGGCCGGGCGCGGTGGCTCACGCCTGTAATCCCAGCACTTTGGGAGGCCGAGGCGGGCGGATCATGAGGTCAGGAGTTGAAGACCAGCCTGACCAACATGGTGAAACCCTGTCTCTATTAAAAATATAAAAATAATTAGCTGGACATGGTGGTGCACACCTGTAATCCCAGCTACTGAGTGAGGCAGGAGAATCGCTTGAACCCGGGAGGCGGAGGTCGCAGTGAGCTGAGATTGCGCCACTGCACTCCAGCCCGGCACACAAAATGACAACCCTTAACCTAAAAACGAACAGAAAAAAAGGGAGTTATTAGAATTCTCCTCCATGACTGGTGGGAATGTGAAATAGTGCGACTGTTTTGGAAAAAATGTCTCTCAGATTCTTAAAAATTTAGACAGGATCTAGGGCCGGGCGTGGTGGCTCAGGGCTATAATCCAGCACTTTGGGAGGCCGAGGCGGGTGGATCATGAGGTGAAGAGATCGAGACCATCCTGGTAACATGGTGAAACCCCGTCTTTCCAAAAAATACAAAAAATTAGCCGGGCGTGGTGGCGCGTGCCTGTAGTTCCAGCTACTCAGGAGGCTGAGGGAGGAGAATTGCCTGAACCCAGGAAGCGGAGGTTGCGGTGAGCCGAGATTGTGCCACTGCACTCCAGCCTGGTGACAGAGCGAGACTGCATCTCAAAAATAAATAAATAAATAAATAAATAAAATAAACAGGATATATTTCTATTTATTTTAAATAAATAAAATAAACAGAATCCAGCCATTTCATTCCTAGGTATTTCACCAACAGAAATGAAAACATGCCAGCCGGATGCGGTGGCTCACGTCTGTAATCCCAGCACTTTGGGAGGCCGAGGCGGGCGGATCATGAGGTCAGGATATCGAGACCATTCTGGCCATAGTGAAACTCCGTCTCTACTAAAATACAAAAAATCAGCCAGGCGTGGTGGTGCATGCCTGTAGTCCCAGCTACTCAGGAGGCTGAGGCAGGGGAATTGCTTGAATCCAAATGATGGATTTTGCAGTGAGCCAAGATCGTGCCACTGCACTCCAGCCTGGTGACACAGCAAGACTCCGTCTCAAAAAAAAAAAAAAAAAGAAAGAAAGAAATGAAAACCTGTCAGTACTGACGCCTACACTCCATGCTCACAACAGCCGTCATTTAAGCCGCCGGAAGCTAAGAGTCCGGCTCTCCCTCCCGAGGCTGTGGGACTTTCAGGGGGCAGCTCACCCTCTCTGAATCTCCATCTCTTCATCGGTGAAACAAGTGGGGTGATAAAAATGTCCGTGTACCAATGGACACATGAAAAGATGTTCAGCCAGTCCCGGTGCCTCACGCCTGAAATCTCAGCACTTTGGGAGACTGAGACAGGAGAATCGCTTGAGCCTAGGAATCTGAGAACAGCTTGGGCAACATAGCAAGACTTCACCTTTACTAAAAATACAACATAAAAAAATCAGCCAGTTGTGGTGGTGCGCACCTGCAGTCCTAGCTACTCAGAAGCCTGAGGTGAGCAGATCACTTGAGCCTGGGAGGTCGAGGCTGCAGTGAGCTGTGACTGCACCACTGCACTCCAGCCTTGGTGACAGAGCAAGACCCTGTCTCAAAAAAATAAACAAGCTGGGCACCGTGGCTCACACCTGTAACCCCAGCACTTTGAGAGGCCAAGGCCAGAGGATCACCTGAGGTCAGGAGTTCAAAACCAGCCTGGCCAACATGGTAAGACCCTGTCTCTACTGAAAATACACAAATTACCTGTAATCCCAGCTACTCAGGAGGCTGAGGCAAGAGAATCGCTTGAACCCAAGAGGCAGAGGCTGCGGTGAGCGGAGATCACACCACCACTCCAGCCTGGGCAACAGGGTGAGACGACGTCTCCAAATAAATAAAAAAGAAAAGTTCCTTTCTAATACCATCTGCCTTTGAATCTTTCCTGGGTGAAGCCAAGAACCCTCCCAGGCTAAGCCCCAATTTTGGGGCTCACATACCCTGCATCAAGGGGACCAGAGGAGACAGGACTTGGCTGGACAAGGGGAGGGAGGATGGGGCTGGGCCCAGGTGGAGGCTGTGTCATGGGGCAAAGTGTCAAGGCAGATAACAACACAGACCCTGCACCCACGATCCCTAGATTCAAATCCCAGCTCTCAGCCAGGCGCAGTGGCTTATGCCTGTAACCCCAGCACTTTGGGAGGCCGAGGCAGGTGGATCACTTGAGACCAGCCAGGACAAAATGGAGAAACTCCATCTCTACTAAAAATACAAAATTAGCCGAGCATGGTGGTGCGCACCTGTAATCCCAGCTATTCAGAAGGCTGAGGCAGGAGAATCACTTGAACCGGGGAGGCAGAGGTTGCGATGAGCCAAGATTGAGCCATTGCACTCCAGCCTGGGCAACAAGAGTGAAACTCCGTCTCAAAAAAAAAAAAAAAAAAAATCCCAGCTCTCCCTCCCAACTTCATGACCTTGAGCTGTGACCTTGAACCAGGGACTCAGCCTCTCTCAGCCTCCATTTTGTTTTGGCAAAACAGGGATAGAAGAGTTACCTGTGGCCAGGCGCGGTGGCTCCTGCCTGTAATCCCAGCACTCTGGGAGGCCAAGGTGGGCAGATCACCTGAGGTCCGGAGTTTGAGACTAGCCTGGCCAACCTAGTGAAACCTGGTCTCTACTAAAATTACAAAAATAAGCCAGGCATGGTGGCAGGCACCTGTAATCCTAGCTACTCAGGAGGCTGATAAATGATAATTACTTGAACCTGGGAGGCAGAGGTTTCGGCCTGGGCAACAAGAGCGAAACTCTGCCCCAAAAATAATACATTAATTCATTGGGAAGCCGAGGCTCACAGATCACCTGAGGTCAGGATCACTCCGGCTCTACTAAAAATACAAAAATTAGCCAGGCGTAGTGGTGCAAGCCTGTAGTCCCAGCTACTCGGGAGCTGAGGCAAGAGGCCGGAGAATCACTTGAACCGGGGAGGCAGAGGTTGCAGCGAGCTGAGATTGCATTACTGCACTCCAGCCTGGGCGACAGAGCGAGACTCCATCTCAAACATATGTATTAAATACGGCAGGGCGCCACAGCGCACACCTGTAATCCCAGCTATTCAGGAGGCTGAGGAGGGAGGATCGCTTGAGCCCAGGAGGCCAAGGCTGCAGTGAGCTCCGATCGCCCCACTGCACTCCAGCCCAGGCGAGAGAGCGAGACCCTGTCTCTAAGAAAATAAAAATAAAGAAATGCACTAAATCTGAACGAATGAATGAATGTTTTGGTTAAGCTCCTTGATTATCCCAATTCTGGCTCCAGGCAAATAACTGAGCCAAGACTTTCTCTTTTAGAAAAACAAACATTAGAAACCATTTCCTCCTGTGAGCAGGTTGAGTTTCTTATTCCCAAGTAAGGGCAAAACAGAGCCTGCACCCCGGGCTGCAGGCTCCGGCCACGCGCGCGGCCTCCTACAAAGCTTCTGCTCCCCCAGGCTCATCTGATCTTATGATTCGGGAAACACCCAGGACGCGGGGTCACAGCTCGGACTCTGCCCCGCCTTTGCCGAATCAGACCGTGCAGAGTCAGCCCCAGGAAGCTGCGTTTGAAACAAGCCCGTTCTGAGCCCAGGGAGGTCTGAACACCCGCAGACAACCCCACGCACAGCCAGGGACAGCTCGTGCCCGATTTCTGCAGGCGTGGATTTAGTGGAGAAGCCTCTTCATGTCAAATTCACACTGAATTCTTTTTAGTTATTTATTTATGAGATGGAGTCTCGCCCTGTTGCCCAGGCCAGAGTGCAGCGGGGCCATCTCAGCTCACTGCAACCTCCGCCTCCCAGGTTCAAGCCATTCTCCTGCCTCAGCCTCCCAAAGTGCTGGGATTACAGGCGTGAGACACTGCGCCCAGCCTTCATAACTGAATTCAAACCTGAGTCAGAGCCTGTCCCTCCTCAGCCCACAGCCCTCCATGGCTCCCACCTTCCTGTGGGAAAAGCCCAAGCTCACCCCACAAGGCCCTGCAGGAGCTGCCCAGCGCCTCCCAGCCCTCCCCTCCTCCCTCCCTCCCTTTCCTCACTCTGCTCCGGCCATGAAGGCTCCTACTGTTCCTCCAACTTGCTAGGCATGGTCCTACCCCAGGGCCTTTGCACGGGCTGTGCCTTCTGCCTGGAACTGTCTACCCACGGTGTAAGCTCCGTCCCTACACAATCTAGCTTTGTCTGTACCTTTTGCCCTTTCAAAACCTCTCCTTCTGGGCCGGGCGAGGTGCTTCATGCCTGTAATATCAACACCTTGGGAGGCTAAGGCAGGCACATCACTTGAGCCCAAAAGTTCAAGACCAGCCTGTGCAATGTAGGGAGACCCTGTCTCCACAAAAAAATTATAAAATATGCCAGGTGTGGGGGCACACAAGTGTACTCCCAGCTACTCGGGAGGCTGAGGTAATCCCAGCACTTTGGGAGGCCAAGGCAGGTGGGTAACCTGATGTCAGGAGTTCCAGACCAGCCTGGCCAACGTGGCAAACTCCCATCTCTACAAAAAATACAAAAATTACCTGACGTTGTGATGCACGCCTACAATTCCAGATATTCGGGAGGCTGAGGCACAAGAACTGCTTGAACCCAGGAGGCAGAGAGTGTAGTGAGCTAAGAACGCACCACTGCACTCCAGCCTGGGAAACAGAGCAGGACTCCGTCTCAAAAAAAAGAGAGAGAGAGAGCGAGAGAGAGCACCCATGAATCCATTTGGAAAATGGATAAATAAATAGAGTGAGAAGGAGGGAGTTATTTATCTTCGTTTATTTATTTATTTATTTTTAAAGATGGGGTTTCACCATGTTGGTCAGGCTGGTCTTGAACTCCCGAACTCAGGTGATCCGCCCGCCTTGGCCTCCAAAGTGCTTGGATTACAGGCATGAGCCACCATGCCCGGCCTGTTTGTCTTTATTTAGTATTTATTTATTTTTGAGTTGGGGTCTCGTTCTGTCGCCAAGGCTGGAGTGCACTGGTGCAATCACAGCTCACTTCAGCCTTGACCTCCCGGGCTCAAGTGATCCTCCCACCTCAGCCTCCCAAAGTGCTGGGATTACAGGCATGAGCCACCGTGCCTGGCTACCATTAACTAATTTATTTTCTACTATGTATTTTTGTATGTATGTATTTATTTTTGAGATGGAGTTTCCTTCTTGTGGCCGAGGCTGGAATGCAGTGGCATGATCTCGGTTCACTGCAACCTCTGCCACCCGGGTTCAAGCCATTCTCTCGTTTCAGCCTTCCGAGTAGCTGGGATTACAGGCACGCACCACCATGTCAAGCTAATTTTTATATTTTTGGTAAAGATGTATTTTCACCATGTTGGCTATGCTGATCTTGAACTCCCGACCTCAGGTGATGTCCCTGCCTCGGCCTCCCAAAGTGCTGGGATTACAGGTGTGAGCCATCATCATGTCCGGCCCGTTTATTTTTTCTACAGTGGCTAGGCCTGGGGATGTTTCTGGAGTGCGTGACACACAGCCATTATTTTTCTCAACCTGTGGATTGAGAAATCAATTTAGTGGATCATGACCCATATTTATATTTTAAATGAAGTAAAATAAAACATCATAACGCATTATGCTTTGCAGAGTTAAGTGCTATTTTTCGCAACTTTTATTAGAATTATGCATGTCTTTTTTTTTTTTTTTTTTTTTTGAGATAGAGTCTCGCTCTTGTCGCTGAGGCTGGAGTGCAATGGCACGATTTCGGCTCACCACAACCTCCGTCTCCTGGGTTCAAGCAATCCTCCTGTCTCAGCCTCTTGAGTAGCTGGGATTACAGACGTGCACCACCACGTCCGGCTATTTTTTTGTATTTTTAGTAGAGACGGGTTTCTCCATGTTGGCCAGGCTGATCTCGAACTCCTGACCTCAGGTGATCTGCCCATCTCGGTCTCCCAAAGTTCTGGGATTACAGGCGTGAGCCACCGTGCCCAACCCTGTGCAACTTTTATTGGGGTTAGGTATGCACTTAAACCACTGTCCTGAGCATGCGTGTGTATTTCGGAGGCTGAGGTGGGAGGATCACCTGAGGCCAGGCGTTTGAGACCAGCCTGGCCAACATGGCGAAGCCCTTTCTCTACTTAAAAAAAAACAAAAATTAGCCAGGCGTGGTGGCACATGCCTGTAATCCCAGCTACTTGGGAGGCTGAGGCAGGAGAATCACTTTTACCTGGGTGGAGATGTTATGGTCAAGAAAAGTTTATAGTCCCCTCGCCTTATATAACTGCTTATTTCATAATTTAAATGCTTATATGTGTGATGAGTTGATTCACTAGAAAGGAATTGAATTTTCGGGTGGGGGTGATTTTGCACCCTCTGATCCAGAGACAGACAGCAGTGTCTGGGGACATTTCTGGTTGTCAGGACTTGGAGAGGAGGTGCTCCTGGGGTGTAGTGAGTGGAGGCCAGGGACGCCGCTCAGCACAGCACCCTGCAGTGCCCAAGACGGCCTCACCCCAGAGGACGATCCAGGCCTGAATGGCCACAGTGCCTACAGTGGGGAGCTCTTAGTTAATTATTCGGGGGAAAAAATAGACTCTGCTCCCTGCTCACACCAGACAGTGGAATAAACTCCTGGTGAGGCAGATGGAACAAACCAGGGCGGCCCAGCTCCGGGGATTCACCTTCTCTCTCCCTCCCCACTCAGGGTGGGATTTCGACGTGTGCAGCTTCCTGGGACCTCAGTGGGGCAGAGGATCTTGGGCTGCAGAGTCTCTTGGGGGTTCATGGGACTCCCTAACCCAGGGGGTCACACCTGGAGGGTGATTCTGCTCCCATGGGACACTGGGTGATGTCTGGGGACATCTGTGGTTGTCACGACGGGGGCATACTTCTGGCATGGAGTGGGTGGAGGCCAGGGACGCTCCTCAGCACTCCGCAATGCCCAGGACCGCCCCACCCCAGAGAACCATCCCTCCTGTAATGTACACAGTGAGCGCGTGGGAAAGGCCTGGATGAGACTCTCTGATCTACTGAGCCGTCCCAGCACACACCGTGGCACACAGGAGGTGCTCGCCAAGAATTTGCAAGCTGAAGGGCTGATGTCTTCAAACGCATAGTGGCCTTGCTCACCGTCCCTGGGGAGAGGGGCAGACAGGTGCAGGCGACTTGAGCCAAGGTGCGCGGGATCCTGGTGACACACTGCCCCCGTGTGGGCATCCATGGAACTGCGGCCGGCGGCACCTGCGCCGCGTGGGTGGGGGCGGGGAGCACCTGCACTGGGGAAGTCTCTGTGCAGCGCCGCCCACTGGGACTCTCTGCCACAACGCCTCCATTCTAGTTCCGTGGCATCCCACGTGGTTGCTGCTGAGCCCCTGAACCGTGGCCAGGGCAACTGAGGAAATGCATCTTTCATCTCATTTTTATCCTTTTTTCTTTTTCTAAAGACAGCATGTCACTGCTCCCCAGGCTGGAGTGCAGAGCCGCGATCATAGCTCTCCACAGTCTTGACCTCCTGGGTTCAATCAGTCCTCTCGCCTCGACCTCCCAAAGCGCTGGGGTTAATTACAGCCTAGCCCATTTTCATCCATCTCAGTGTAAATGGAAGTAACCGTGCATGGTGGGTGGCTACGGAGCTCTGGAATGAGGTCTCTCCCCTGGGTGCTGTGGACATTTGGAGCCAGATTGTTCTCTGTGGGGAAGCTGTCCTGGGCACTGCAGGGTGCTGAGCAGTGTCCCTGGCCTCCACCCACCCCATGCCAAGAGCACCCCCCATCATGACAACCACAAATGTCCCCAGTCATCACCCAGTGCCCTCTGGGAGCACAATTACCCTGGTTGAGATCCCCCGAGTTAGGGGATCCCACGGACCCCCAAGAGACTCTGTGTCCCATGATCCTCTGCCTTGCTAAGGTCCCAGGAGGCTGCACATATTGAAAACCACACCCTGAGTGAGGAGGGAGAGAGGAGGTGAGTCCCAGGAGCTGGGGTCCCTGGTTTATGCTGTCTGCCCCATTGGGAGTTTACCCTGGTGTCTGGTGTGAGCAAAGACTGGACTCAATTTTATCCCAAATAATCAACACAGGGTCTGCCGGGCGCTGTGGCTCATGCCTGTAATCCTAGCACGTCGGAAGGCCAAGGCAGGTGGATCATTTGAGATCGGGGTTCAAAATCAGCCTGGCCAACATGGTGAAACCCCATCACGACTGAAAATACAAAAATTAGCAGGGTGTGGTGGTGCGCAGCTGTAATCCCAGCTACCAGAGAGGCTGAAGCAAGAGAATCGCTTGAGCCTGGGAAGCAGAGGTTGCAGTGAGCAGAGATCGCACCACTGCAGTCCAGCCTTGGTGACAGAGCGAGACGCAGTATCCGGAAAAAAAAAAAGAAAGAAAACACAGTGTCTCCCCCAGGCACTGCGGACATTGGCGCCCGCTCGTTCTCCAGGGTGGGGCCATCCTGGGCACAGCAGGGTGCTGAGCAGCGACCCTGGCCTCCACCCACCCCATCCCAGGAGCCCCTCACCCCAGCTATGTCAACCCCAGATGTCCCCAGACATCACCCAGTGTTTCCTGGAGGGCAAATAGGCATCTCTGGCAGAGAAAGCCTTGTCCCCAAGTGTGCAGGGTGACAGCGCAGTCGGCCCAGCGTCCTTCCATGATGGACTGTCCATCATGGCGACCGCGGGCCGCACGTGGCTTCCGAGCACTTGAAAGGTGCCTGGTGCAACTGAGGAAGTCAATTTTTATTTCCTTTCATTTCAATTAGTTTAAATGCTAATGGGCCAGGCTGGTGGCTCACGCCTGTAATCCCAGCACTTTGGGAGGCCAAGGTAGGCGGATCACTTGAGGCCTGGGGTTCGAGACCAGCGTGGCCAACATGGAGAAACCCCGTCTCCACTAAAAATACAAAATTAGCCGGGCGTGGTGGCGAGAGCCTGTAATCCCAGCTACTCAGGAGGCTGAGGCAGGAGAATCACTTGAACCTGGGAGGCGGAGGTTGCAGTGAGCCGAGATCATGCCACTGCACTCCAGCCTGGGTGACAGAGCAAGACTGCGTCTCAAAAAAAAAAAAAAAAAGTCATGACAATTGTGCCTCCTCTGAAGGCCTGGATCAGTGCTGGAGCTCTGGGGGAGTCTGGTAACCCTCAGCCATTTCTGATAAAGGGGATGATCATTTTGTCGGGAGGAGGGGTTAAAGGTATCTGAGCACCAGGGAGCAAGAATAATGGCTCCGAGTCCTGCAGGACTGCAGCCCACTAGATAGATGGGACCAGAGAGGGACAGCCACTTGTCCAGAGACACACAGCCCAGCCGTCACAAAGCTGAGGCTGGTGCTTGCCCCTCGGGTGTCTACAGGGAGGCAGGGGGGCCTCTGGAGGGCAGGCCAGGTGGGCAGCCATACCTCCCTGGTCCCCACAGTCCCCGGGTACCCCCAGAGACACATCTGCAGAAGCGAGCCTACTAATCACCTAATTAGCACACGGCCCCGGGAAATGCTGGGAACACCTTTTAAAGGCCTTTAAACTCTCCAATAGTGACTCAGTCCTGCCAACGCCAGGCTCCAAAGGGCAGCAGCTGGGGGCACTGGGGACAGTGAAAACATATTTGGCCCGGCGCGGCAGCTCAGGCCTGTAACCACAACACTTTGGGCGGCTTGAGTCCAGGAGTTCGAGACCAGCCCGGACAATATAACGAGACCCCGTCTCTAAAAACCACAACAGGCCGGGCGCGGTGGCTCACACCTGTAATCCCAGCACTTTGGAGGCCAAGGTGGGCAGGTCACAAGGTCAAGAGATTGAGACCATCCTGGCCGACATTGTGAAACCCTGTCTCTACTAAAAATACAAAAATTAGGTGGGTGTGGTATGCACCTGTAGTCCCAGCTACTCGGGAGGTTGAGGCAAGAGAATCACTTGAACCCGGTAGGCAGAGGTTGCAGTGAGCCGAGATCCCGCCACGGCACTCCAGCCTGGGCAACAGAGCAAGACTCTTATCTCAAACAAACAAACAAACAAACAAAAATAGAAAGAAAAGGAAGCGCCTGTCGTATGGGAGCATGGCTTTGGGAGGTCTAGCCCAGGGCCGGGTGATGAGTTGACCATCAGGAATGCTTCCCTCCCGCCCCCAGCACTTTCACCCCGGGCAGGAAGGCCAGGGTGTGCTGCGGGCTGTGAGCAGAAAAAGCCTGAACTGTGTCGGGAACACGTCATCTCCCAGCCAGGCCGTAACAACCACGGTAGCACTGACCCACCGGAAGGGGACAAAGGGTCTTCATGCCAGTCAGGACTACACAACTCAGAGCAAAACTCCGTTAAAAAAAAAAAAAATGGGCTGGGCACGGCGGCTCACTCCTGTAATCCCAGCACTTTGGGAGGCCAAGATGGGCAGATCACCTGAGGTCAGGAGTTCGAGACCAGCATGACTCACATGGTGAACCCCATCTCTACTCAAAATACAAAAACTAGCTGGGCAGGGTGGCGGGTGCCTGTAATCCCAGATACTCCGGAGGCTGAGGCAGGAGAATCGCTTGAACCTGGGAGGTGGAGGTTGCAGTGAGCCGAGATGGTGCCACCGCACTCCAACCTGGGCAACAGAGCAAGACTGTGTCCCCCCAAAAAAACCAAACAACAAAAATCCCTCCAAAATGTAGCCAGGTACAGTGGCTCACACCTGTGATCCCAACAATTTGGGAGGCCAAGGCGGGTGGATTGATCGGGCCCAGGATTTCAAAATCAGTCTGGGTAACACAGGGAGATGCCTTCTCTACAGAGAATTTTATGTATTTTATTTTATTTGAGATGGAGTTTTGCTCTTGTTGCCCAGGCTGGAGTGCAGTGGCACAATCGTGGCTCACTACAACCTCCGCCTTGCAGGTTCAAGCGATTCTCCTGCCTCAGTCTCCCAAGTAGCTGGGATTACAGGCACGCACCACCATGCCCGGCTAATTTTGTATTTTAAGTAAAGACAGGGTTTCGCCATGTTGGACAGGCTGGTTTCGAACTCCCGACCTCAAGTGATCCACCCACCTCGGCCTCCCAAAGTGCTGGGATTACAGGCGTGAGCCACCGTGCCCGGCCCAGGGAATTTTAAAATTAGCCAGGCGTGGTGGTACACACCTGTAGTCCCGGCTACTCTGCCCCTATTTCCCAGAAGGGGAAACTGAGGCCGGGAGACGCGTCCAAAGCTGTTCAGAGGATGCCTATGCAGAATCCTGTCTGGACAGCCGGCTGCCCGAGCGTCCAAGGGCACCTGGAGGCAGAAAAAATGACGACGCCCCCCACCCTAACGTGCCACAAATGTCTGTGGCCTCCCACTGACAAACACTTCCATTTTCACACTCATCCTCAGCCATGCCACTGAGAGTGACCCCACACCCTTAGTAAAAATGGCTTCAATGAAGTCATGTGATTCCATCCTGGCCAATCAGAACACTTCCTAGTAGGCCATAAAGAGTGACTTAGAAAAGTCATGTGACCCAAGATTGGCCAATCAGAGTATTCCAGTCAGACCACAGGGATTAAACCAGGGGCGTCGTGTAACCTAAGCCAGGCCAATGAAAATGAGTCCTAAGACATGCTGTAATTAAGCAAAAGGAATTGGCTGGAGTTGCTGAGCTGGGAGGATGCCAGCCTACAGCTGTTGGGAAACTGTTTGTTTGCTGCCACGGGAGACAAGTATCCCAGCTATGCACAGTGACACAGGATCCTGATACCGTTGGAGTACCTGGATCCAGCCATGCCTGAAGTCAGCCCTAATGTCATAAACGTTCAGTTCCATGCACTTAAGCCATTCCGGGTTTTTTTTTGTTGTTGTTTTTGTTGTTATTGCCGTCATCACGTGCACCCAAAAAATCCTACATGAGATGAGAGACTGCTTCACTGAGCAAGTTGATGGGGATGGGAGCCAGGATGGTAATCCTATAGTTGCTGGGAATTTTTTTTTTTTTTTTTTTTAAAGATAGGGTTTCACCATGAAAGCCAGGCTGGTCTTGAACTCCTGACCTCAGGTGATCCACCCACCTCGGCCTCCCAAAGTGCTAGGATTACAGGCGTGAACCACTGCGCCCGGCCTAGTTGGTGGGAATTGATTGGATTCTGGGCGTATTTGTAATGCTGGAACCAATGGGATTGCTGAGGGATTATAACCATGTATCTGTTTGTACAGTGATTTGATTTATGTCCGGCTCCCATGCTAGACTGTAAGGTTTAAGCTTATGTGGGTCACTGTATCCCCAGCATCTAGACGGAGACCAGGCGTGTAAGTGTTCAATAAAGCCATGTTGTGTGACTGAGCTCTGGGGATGCTCCTCGGTGAGCCACAGTTTCCTCATCTGGAACATGGGGATAATAAATAATTACTATCAGCCGGGCGCAGTGACCCACATCTGTAATCCCAGCACTTTGGGAGGCCAAGGTGGGCAGATCACCTGAGGTCAGGAGTTCAAGACCAGCCTGGCCATCATGGTGAAACCCCACGTCTACTAAAAATACAAAAATTAGCAGGTGTGGTGGTGCGCCCCTGTAATCCCACCTACTCAGGAGGCTGAGGCAGGAGAATGTCTTGAACCCAGGAGGCAGAGTTTACAGTGAGCCGAGATCATGCCACTGCACTCCAGCCTGGGCAACGGAGCAAGAATCTATCTCAATACATATAAACATACATACGTACATACATACTAACTAATTCTTTCATTTCACTAAGACCTGATGTTTGCACTGAGTAGAAATTCTTTGCCACTCCCCAAGCTGTTCCCTGGGACACAGCAGTGAGGAAGGCGGCCCCACCCCTTCCTCTCAGGGATCTCTCGGGCTGACAGATGATAAAGACGGCAAGGGGCCTGCCTGACGGCTCACACATCTAGTCCCAGCACCGTGAGGGGCTGAGGCGGGAGGGCCACTTGAGGCTAGGGATTCGAGGCTGCAGGGATCTATGATGGCACCACTGCACTCCAGTCTGCGAGTCAGCCCAAGATGCCGTCTAAAAAAATAAAATTCGGCCAGGCACGATGGTTCATGCCTGTAATCCCAGTACTCTGTAGGCCGAGGTGGGAGGACGGCTTGAGCCCAGGTGTTCCCCAAGATCATGCCGCTGCACCCCAGCCTGGGCAACGTAGTGAGACCTCGTCTCTACGGAGAGCTTTAAAAAATTGGCCAATGGTGGTAGCTGGTGCCTGTAGTCTCAGCCACTCGGTAGGCTGACAGTGAGCACTTGAGCCCAGGAGGCGGAGGTTGCAGTGAGCAAAGATCCCACTGCTGCACTCCAGCCTGGGCGACAGGGAGAGACTCCATCTCAAAAACAAACCAAAGGATTAAGTCCATGGAAAAATGTAGGGAAAAGCATTTCCAGCAGATGGAACAGCCAAGTGCAAAGATGTGAGGCAGAATCAACTCTCTGTTTTTTGTTTTGAGACAGAGTCTCACTCTATTGCCCAGGCTGGAGAGCCGTGGAGCAATCTCGGCTCACTGCAACCTCTGCCTCCTGGGTTCAAGTGATTCTCCTGCCTCAGCCTCCTGAGTAGCTGGGATCACAGGCGTGTGCCACCACACCAAGATAATTTTTTGTATTTTTAGTAGAGATGGGGTTTCACCGTGTTGACCAGGCTGGCCTTGAACTCCTGACCTCAGGTGATCTGCCCACCTCGGCCTCCCAAAGTGCTGGGATTACAGGCCTGAGCCACCGTGCCCGGCCCAACCAGGTTTATAAGAGGTGCTCAGCTTGTAATTTATCCAGGCTTATTCTGTCTTTCTCCTGCCAGGCCTGGAAATACAAGGCATTTTGTAAACAAATGAAGTTAGAGGATTAAAAAATAATAATGTAATAATCATCATCACTCATTTCCTCGTTTAGTGAATTTGGAAAATCGTATCATCAAAACCTGGCCAATCAGAGCATCTACTGAGACCATAAAACCTTTTTTTTTTTTTTTTGTTTTCTCCTCTGGGAAAAATGGGTTGGGATTACAGGTGTAAGCCATTGTACCTGGCCAATTTTTTTTTTTTTTTTTTTTTTTTGAGACAGAGTCTTGCTCTGTCCCCCAGGCTGGAGTGCAATGGTCCAATCTCGGCTCACTGCAACCTCCACCTCTCCGGTTAAAGCAATTACCCTGCCTCAGCGTCCTGAGTAGCTGGGATTACAGGCAGGAGCCACCACAACCAGCTAATTGTATATTTAGTAGGGAGGAGGTTTGGTTTCACCACGTTGGAGAGGCTGGTTTCGAACTCCTGAGCCCGTGATCCACCTGCCTGGGTCTCCCAAAGTGCTGGGATTACAGGTGTGAGCCACCTAGCCCAGCCAAAACCATAAAGCTTGAATCGGGTAAGTCATGTGATCCACTTTTACCCAATTAGAAGGTGGTATTCAGGGGACAATTAGTGCATTGGATGTGTCATGTGACACAAGGCTGGCCAATCAGAGCATTCTACTAAGATCATAAGGTTTGAATCAAAGGTGTCATGTGACCCACAGTATCCAATCAGCATTCTACTCAGATCACAGAATTTGTATCAAGGATATCATGTGACCCAAGGCTGGCCAATCAGAGCATTCTACTCAGGCCTTAAGGTGAGGATTAAGGATATCAGTTGCCACCTGGGTACTGTGTGCCAAGTACTTCCAGGAGCCTATCTCATTAAGTTCTGCAACAACCTGGTGTATCCTCATCATCCTTTCATTTATCCATTCACTCATTCAGTGACTACTCATTGAGCACATATTCTGAGCCAAGCCCTGTTCTTGATGCTGAGGATACAAAAGTGACCAAGACTCACAAAACCCCCTGCCCCCCGGGGCTGACATTCAACAAGGTAAACACACAAAGCACATTACACGTCAGACAGTGACGTGTCCCACGGAGCAGGGAAAATGCTGACCTCATTCCCTGCATGACAAATGTGGATTGAGGGCTCTACGAGCTGGGCTTAGGAGGCACTCTGAGTGAGTTATGCAAGATTTTTATTTTTCATTGTGGATTTTTTTCCCCTTAATTTCGATTTGTTAAAATATTGTTGGCCAGGCGCCGTGGCTCATGCCTGTAATCCCAGGACTTTGGGAGGGGAAGGCCCACAGATCACAGAGGCTGCAGTGAGTGGAGATCACGCCACTGCCCTCCAGCGACAGAGCCAGACTCCGTCTCAAAAAAATAAAAAATAAAAAGTGTAGACAGCATCAAAATAGAGTTTCTCCTGATGACTTAGGTATTTGACATCCCCTTAACTGTAGTTTTTCTTTTATTTTTTTGAGAAGGGTTTCACTCTGTCGCCCACGTTGGAGTGCAGTGGTGTGATTTTGGCTCACTGCAGCCTCGACCTCCCGGGCTCAAGCGATCCTCCCACCTCAGCCTCCTGATTTGCTGGGATGACAGGCAGGTGCCACCACTCCCTGCTATATTTTGTTTGTTCTTTGTAGAGATGGGGCTTCACCGTGTTACCCAGGCTGGTCTTGAACTTCTGGGGTCAAGCAGTCTGCCCTCCTTGGCCTCCCGGGCGCTGAGATTAGAGGCAGGAGCCACCTTCCCCCACCTCTTTTAAGTTTTATGGCTGAAGAAAGGACCTCACTCACAAGTATACTCTCCCTGGTGCTAGCCCTGCCTCAAATAGGAGAGTCAAAGGCAGCTTCATTGGCAGAGTGACATTTAAATCAAGACAGGGGTCAGGTGCGGTGGCTCACCCTGTGATCCCAGCACTTTGGGAGGCCGAGGTGGGTGGATCACCTGAGGTCAGGAGTTCGAGACCAGCCTGGCCAAAATGGTGAAACCCCATCTCTACAAAAATACAACAATTTGTCCAGGTGTGGTGACAGACATCTGTAATCCCAGCTGCTCGGGAGGCTAAGGCAGGAGAACGGCTTGAACTTGGAAGGCAGAGGTTGCAATGAGCCAAGGTCGTACTGTTGCACTCCAGCCTGGGCGACGAGAGCAAAACTCCATCTCAGAAATAAATAAATAAATAGGCCAGGCGCGGTGGCTCACGCCTGTAATCCCAGCATTTGGGAGTCCGAGGCGGGTGGATCACAAGGTCAGGAGTTGGAGACCAGCCAGTTTGAGACCAACCTGGCCAACATGGTGAAACACTGTTTTTACTAAAAATACAAACGATTAACCGGGCGCGTGCCTGCAATCCCAGCTACTCAGGAGGCTGAGGCAGGAGAATTGCTTCAACCCTGGAGGCGGAGGTCGCAGTGAGGCAAGAACGCCCCACTGCACTCCAGCCTGGGCAACAAGAGCTAAACTCCGTCTCAAGATAAATAAATAAAAGTTTTAAGTTTATGAACTCCAAAAAGGAGAAGAGGGGATTCCTCTCCTCCGTCACTGCTCGGAAACTCCGCTTACAACCATGCCTGACACACAGTAAGTGCTCAGTGAGTATTTGCTAACTGCATTTGGGAGGGGGCGGGGGAAACTAAGGTCTGGAGCAGTCGGCTTGAAAGGCCCCACGTCACCCGGCCAGGTAGCGGCGATCCAGCGGCCCAACTCCAGGGCTGGACAGCCGAGCCCCCCCTCCGCCTGGGCCTAGCGGAGGGAGGTCCCCGCCTGCACGGCGGCCACCTGTTTCCTCCCGGCCTGTGATTAATGGCCATGCAGCCCCATCCATCACGCCCCAGCGCCGGGCTCTGCCCTGGAGGCCGAGGGGCCCAGCGCTCATTTGTAACCAGGCCTTGAGGCTGGTCTCAGACGGTGGGATCCCTGAGACACATCCCCACCCCGCCTTGGCCCCAGATGTGGCCCTGAGAGTCCCAGGGAGAGGAAGCACCATGAGGTGGACACGTGGAGTCAGGGGTCGGGGGGGGGGGGCAGTGACAGCCATCCAGTGTGACGCGCCAAAACCCCCGTTCTCCCCAATTAATTACACGTTCCCTCCTGCGTCAAGCTGTCTGCCCTTCCTCGCCCACCCCGCCCGCCGCGATCTGTTCTTGCTACACCCCCAAAGCAGGTCTTTGCAGTGGCTCCAGCCCAGGCTGCCCGTCTCTCGCCTGATCTTCCTCCCATCACGCTACCACGGAGGGGCTGCCCTGTCTCTTCCATGCTTTAAGCCGGGGGTTCTCTTTTTTTTTTTTTTTTTTTTTGAGACGGAGTTTCGCTCTTGTTACCCAGGCTGGAGTGCAATGGCGCGATCTCGGCTCACCGCAACCTCCGCCTCCTGGGTTCAGGCAATTCTCCTGCCTCAGCCTCCTGAGTAGCTGGGATTACAGGCGCGCGCCACCATGCCCAGCTAATTTTTTGTATTTTCAGTAGAGACGGGGTTTCACCTTGTTGACCAGGATGGTCTCGATCTCTTGACCTCGTGATCCACCCGCCTCGGCCTCCCAAAGTGCTGGGATTATAGGCGTGAGCCACCACGCCCGGGCCAAGCCAGGGGTTCTGATTCTGGTGTCATTGTGCCCCCCAGCATGGGACACTGGGCGATGTCTGGGGGCATCTGTGGGGGAACACCTCGGGGTGCTCCTGGTATGGAGTGAGGAGAGGCCAGGGACACAGCTCAGCACCCTGCAGTGCCCAGGACGCCCCCTGCCTCCCCAGAGAATGAATTATCTGGGCCAGAATGTCCAAAAACCAGATTTTCTTTATTTTATTTTATTTTTTTAAGAGATGGGGTCTCGCTATGTTGCCCAGGCTGGAGTGCAGTGGCTATTCACAGGCGCGATCCCACTACTGATCAGCAGGGAGTTTTGACCTGCTCCGTTTCCGACCTGGGCCGGTTCACCCCTCCTTAGGCAACCTGGTGATCCCCCGCTCCCAGGAGGTCACCATATTGATGCCGAAGTTAGTGCAGACACCCGATCGGCATAGCGCACTACAGCCCAGAACTCCTGGGCTCAAGTGATCCTCCCACCTCAGCCTCCTGAGTAGCTGGGACTACAGGCACGCGCCACCGCGCCCGGCAAAACCAGATTTTCCTATTTGATTGAGGCTGAGGTGGACCAGAGTGGGTGTATTCGGGAGTGAGTTCCTTTCTTCAGGCGTAAAACTTAAGAGAGACCAGGCGCGGTGGCTTACACCTGTAATCCCAGCACTTTGGGAGGCCGAGGAGGGAAGGTTGCTTGTGTCCAGAAGTTCAAGACCAGACCAACATGGTGAAACCCCGTCTCTACTAAAAATACAAAAAATTAGCTGGGCACGGTGGCACGTGCCTGTAATCCCAGCTACTCAGGAGGCTGAGGCAGGAGAATTGCCTGAACCCAGGAGGCGGAGGTTGCGGTGAGCCGAGATCGCGACATTGCACTCCAGCCTGGGTAACAAGAGCGAAACTCCGTCTCAAAAAAAAAAAAAGAAAGAAAGAAAGAAAAAATCTTGCTCTAAAACCTCCCATGGCTCCCCAGTGCCCTCCAGGTAAAATCCCAGCTCCCCAATCCAGCAGCACGTGCTGTCATCGTGTCCCTGCCAGAAGCCACACTGCGTACTGGTCAAAGGCCCAGGGTCAAGGTCAACGGCCTGGGATTACATCTAGGTTCTGCCCCCTACCCACTGTGTGATTTTGGCCAAGTCACTTCAGCTCTCTGTGACTCGACCAGGGAGAACCTTTCCCCATCTCTTTTTTGTTTTATTTTATTTATTTATTTTTTAAGACAGGGTTTCACCATATTGGTCAGGCTGGTCTTGAACTCCCGACCTCAGGTGATCTGCCCGCCTTGGCCTCCAAAGTGCTTGGATTACAGGCGTGAGCCACCATGCCCGGCCTGTTTTATTTTCATTTTTATTTTATTTATCTTTTTTTTGAGACGGAGTTTTGCTGTTGTTGTCAGGCTGGAGTGCAGTGGCGCAATCTCAGCTCTCCGCAACCTCCACCTTCCAGGTTCAAGCGATTCTCCTGCCTTAGCCTCCGGAGTAGCTGGGATTACAGGAACCCGCTACCACGTCCCGCTCATTTTCGTATTTTTAGTAGAGATGGGATTTTGCCATGTTGGCCAGGCTGGTCTTGAACCCCTGACCTCAAGTGATCCACCTGCCTCAGTCTCCCAAAGTGCTGGGATTACAGGCGTGAGCCACCTCGCTGGCCGGTTTCCTCATGTCTAAAACGGGCGTGACCACAGTCCCTGAAGGTAAAGTGTGTAAGGCCCCTGGTGCGTAGAAAAAACATCAGGCCTGTGTCGGTTGGCTGATCATTTATAGTGTGGCCCACAATTCTGGGCTTCCCTCTCAGCGTGAAAACATAAACAAAAACAAAACAAAAAAACATATTTTGGAAAAATGATTATTTCACAATGACTCTCCTTCACAGGCCTATGTCCCTCTGGGTGGCCCCACCCTGACCTCACGTCTGAAGGTATCTGTGTCCAGCTCTGCTTCCCCGGAAAGTGTGGGGGCTTCGAAAATGGGAGTGTTTGGTCCCCGGCGCACTGATACGGGAAGGCGCCTGCCTAAATACACCTGGCAGGTGGCCTCCCAGGTGAGAGGGCGCCTGGTCCCCACGGCGGTGGGGGCGGGGCGGCAGGGTGCTGGCGGGACCAAAAACACGGGCTTTGTGGTTGGCTGAAGGCCTGACCCTTAACAAGCAGTATTCATCTTAAAAATCCATGGCCCGGTGTGGCGGCTCACGCCTGTAATCCCAGCACTCTGGGAGACTAGGGAGGGCAGATCGGAGACCGAGACCATCCCGGCCAACATGGTGAAACCCCGTCTCTACTAAAAGTACAAAAATTAGCTGGGTGTGGTGGCGCGTGCCTGTAGTCCCAGCTACCTGGGAGGCTGCGGCAGGGGTATCGCTTGACCCCCAGAGGCAATGGTTGCAGTGAGCCGAGATCACGCCACTGCACTCCAGCCTGGCAACAGAGTGAGACTCCGTCTCAAAAAAAAGAAAAAGTCAAAAATCCTAATCTTTGTTCCTTCCTCTTTTTTTCTGAGACAGATTCCTGCTCTGTCACCCGGGCTGGAGTACAGTGGCGTGATCTTGGCTCACTGTAACCTCTGCCTCCCAGGTTCCAGCAAGTCCTGCCTCAGCCTCACGAGTAGCTGGAATTACAGGCACGCCCTACCTCACACAGGTAACTTTTGTTTTTTTGTTTTTTTTTTTTGCTCCCATCGCCCCCCAACTTTTGTATTTTTAGTTGAGATGGGGGGTTTTGACATGTTGGCTAGGCTGGTCTCGAACTCCTGAGCTCCACCAATCCTCCTGCCTCAGCCTCCCCAAGTGCTGGGATTACAGGTGTGACCTGCTGTGCCCGACCCTAGACTCCAGCTCTACAAAAAGTTTTAAAATTAGCTGGGCATGGTGGTGCGGTCCTGCAATCCCAGTTACTTAGGAGGCTGAGGTGGGAGGATCACTTGAGCCCAGGAGTGGGAGGCTGCAGAGAACTATGATTGCACCACTGTACTCCAGCCCGGGCAACAGAAGAAGACTGTCTCTTAAAAAAATTATTTTTACGGCCAGGCGCGGTGGCTCACGCCTATAATCCCAGCACTTTGGGAGGCCAAGACGGGTGGATCACGAGGTAAAGAGATCGAGACCATCCTGGTCAACAAGGTGAAACCCCGTCTCTACTAAAAATACAAAAATTAGCTGGGCATGGTGGCGCACACCTGTAGTGCCAGCTACTCGGGAGGCTGAGGCAGGAGAATTGCTTGAACCCAGGAGATGGTGGTTGCGGTGAGCCGAGATGACGCCATTGCACTGCAGCCTGGGTCAACAAGAGCAAAACTCCGTCTCAAAAAAAAAAATTATTTTTAATAAAAATATTAAAACATCACTTTGCCGGGTGCAGTGGCTCATGCCTGTAATCCCAGCACTTTGGGAGGCCGAGGCAGGCGGATCATAAGGTCAGGAGTTCGAGACCAGCCTGGCCAACATGGCAAAATCCCGTCTCTACTAATAATACAAAAATTAACTGAGCGTGGTGGTGGCCACCTGAAGCCCCAGCTGCTCATGAAGCTGAGTCAGGAGAATCCCTTGAACCTGGGAGGCAGAGGTTGCAGTGAGCCAAGATCTCACCACTGCACTCCAGCCTGGGCGATAGAGCGAGACTTTGTCTCAAAAAAAAAAAAAAAAAGATTATTAATCTTGATCACTGAGGGCTCTCACCTTTATCTGACAAGGTAAGGAGCCTTGGGTTCCAGATCCATTTTACAGATGGGAACAGTCGAGGCCTAACCATTCATCCGAGGGGGCAGGCTGCCTAGTGGATGATGACGATGAAGAAACTGTACTTAGCACCTGCCAGAGGAAGACCTTACAGTCACAGCCTTATTTCAGTAGCCTCTTTGGGACCTGTTCTCTGCATGACAGAGAGAGGGATCCTTTCATAACCGCCACCAGGTCTGGTCCCTCCTCTTCCCACGGCCCTCCAGGATTCCCACCTCACTCAGAGCAAAAGCACCTGTAATCCCAGCTCTCTGGGAGGAGGAGGCAGGAGGATCACCTGACGTCAGGAGTTCGAGACCACCCTGGCCAACATGTGAAACCCATCTCTACTAAAAATATAAAAATTAGCCAGGCGTGATGGTGGGTGCCTGTAGTCCCAGCTACTCAGGAGGCTGAAGCAGGAGAATCGCTTGAACCCAGGAGGCAGAGGCTGCAATGAGCCGAGATCGTGTCACTGCACTCCAGCCTGGGAGACAGAGCGAGACTCCATCTCAAAAACAAAAAAACCACGAGGTCCTGTCCCTCCTCCTCCCACAGCCCTCCAGGGCTCCCACCTCACTCAGAGCAAAAGCCCTGTTCTCCCTGCGGCCCACAAGCCCTTTTGGGACTGGCCTGCGTCACTAGCTACAGAGTTGGCAGGACACAGTGCAAAAGAAATCTGAAAGGCCCCTTGTTCAAAAATGATTAGGAATTTCAAAATGCAGCAGTAAAGATTAACCCAAGGGGAAGCCCTGCTAGGGGCAGAAGGCCTGGGCAAAAGCATGAAGCCCCAGGCCCAGGCCCTGCCTCCCGCCCGGCCTTCCTGACCTCCTCCTGGGCACCCTCGGCACAGTCCTGCCCCAGGGCCTTTGCGCCTGCTCGTCCTGCCTCTGACTAGCACTGCACCCCATCCCCCTGTTCTCTCTCCTTCTTGGGGTCCATTTAGGGGTGGAGGAAGCCCTCTCTGATCCTCCCTGCCCTCTGTTCAACCTTGCCCCTTCCTACCCCGCCCTTCTCCCAGCTGGTTTTTCCGCAGAGCTGTCCCCACCATCTGACCTGCTGGGAATTCAGCTCGTGAATTTGTCTCTGTCTGTCTCCAGGCACCTCACCAGGGCAGGGACCTTGCACCCCACCCCCCACCCCCACCCCCACCCCCACCCCCACCTCAGGGCCCTGGAGCAGCCGGGCCTGGCACACAGGCCCTCCATAAATGTGTCCAAAGAATAGCTTCCCTGAGGAAGGCGGCATGACCGCTGCCTTTCTGGAGAAGAGGAAACTGAGGCCTGGCAAGAACCACCGCCCAGCCAGAGCCAAGGTCACAGAGTGCGTCCCTGGCACGCGTCCAGGTCGTGCCACGGCACTGCCGGCGGCTTCGACGTGGGCAGCCGGGTCCCTTTCTTTGACAGATGGGGAAACCGAGGCCAGGCCGGCCGCCAGGCTGCGGCGGGTGGCGGGGGCCGCGGCCCGGGGCGGGGGCGCGCAGGGCCCAAGGTCACCGCGGCGGGCGGGCCCCGGGGAGGCGGGCCGGGGTGGGGATCCGCAGGCCTCCCCGGGCGCGCGCGTCCCCCCCTCGGCGGCGCGCACGGGGCACGGGCGGCGGCGGCAGGTGGAGCCGGAGCCTCCGCAGCAGCCGAGCCGCGGCCACTGCCGGCGTCGCCGCCATTAGACAATAGCGGTGGGGCCGGGGAGCCGGGAGGCGGGCGGCGGGGAGGGGCGGGGAGGGGCGCCGGGCGCGCAGGAAGCGGGGCCCGGGGCGCGCCGGGGCCGGGCGCGCGGGGAGGGGGCGCAGGAAGCGGGCGAGGCCGGGCGCGGGAGGCGGCGGCGGCGGCCCCGGGAGCTGCCGATCGGCGCCGGGACAAAGGCGCGGCCGCCCGGCGCCCCGAGCAGCCCGAGCCGGGGCGCACAGCCGGGGCGCAACCCGCGCCCCCCGCCGCGACTGACATGATGTTTCCACAAAGCAGGCATTCGGTAAGCGGGGCCCGCCCGCCCGGCGCCCCCTCCCCGCGCCCCCCACCCGCAGGCCCGGCGCCCCCCCCCGCTCCCGGGCCCTGTCTTCCCTCTCGGGCTCCGAGCCCCGCGCGACCCCCCTCCTGCTGCCGACCCTCGGACACCCCCTCAGTTCCCGATTCTCCCCCAGCTTCCGGGCCCCGAACCCCCCCAGCTGCCGGCTTGGCGCCCCCCTGCCCTCGCCCGCCGGGACAGGCAGGGCCTCGGACGGCCTTGGCCTCGGGCCTGGGGATCTCCGGGAGCCCCGCCAGGCACCTCCAGCGCGGGGCTCCTTTGGGGGCCTGTGGTGGGGGGGATAATCCGAGGCGCACCCCTCCCGGAAGAGAGCGCGTCCTCGAGGAAGGGCGCTGGGATTCTGGGGTGGGCTCCCCCCCGGAAGATTTTGGGCCCCGAGAGAGAGACCCCCTCCCCCAAGGGGACTTTGCAGGGGCGACTCGCTGCTCCTCAACTTGGGGAGGGGGGCTCCCTAGGGCGCGTTTCCACCCCGCTCGGATGCACCCACTCCTGGCGCTTTGGAGGGGCGGTAGAGGGCGTACCCTGCCCCCCATCTAGGGCGGGCCTTAAATCGCACCCCCACTGCCTGGGGGTGGCGGGGGACGGGGCGGCTCCGGGCGAACCCACCCCCTCAGCTTCCCCCGGGGAGAGGCGGGGGCAGGAAGCGCGGATGGGGGCCTTGCCAGGGGCGGTAAACACGGGCCCAGGAAGTGGGGCAGGAGGGGGGGCGCCGCAGCTGCGCGGCCGCTCCCTCCTGGCCCGCCCTCGAGGGGGGCCTGGCCCACGCCTGGGCCTGACCCGGGCGCCCCTCCCCACAGGGCTCCTCGCACCTACCCCAGCAACTCAAATTCACCACCTCGGACTCCTGCGACCGCATCAAGGACGAATTTCAGCTACTGCAAGCTCAGTATCACAGGTGAGGGGGTGCCGGCCGGGGTTCCCTGCGCCCCGAGAAGGTGAGCCCCCCCCTTATTCTGCACGGATGGCAAGGCTGGGGCCGTCAGATCAGGAAAATAATATGTGCTAGACTCCGACCTAATCACTTGACAAATACTGAATTCCTTTTTTTAAAACAGCCCCAGTTTGTAGAGGAGGAAACCGAGGCACAAAAAAAGTGAAATAATTCGCCCAAAGACCCAGCTGTGTGACTTCAGAGCCCTCCCCCCTCCCCAGTCTCCCCCAAGCCCCCCACTGGATAAAAGACCTTGCACCAAACAGGTTAGAGCCTGGACTCGCCATCCCCCCAACCCCAAAACACATTTAGTGACCTGGGCATCTCTGTCTTTGCCCAGTTTTGGAGAAAGGGTTCCCAGCGTCCGTCAGATTTTCCAAGGTGCTTCTTTCGGAAATCTGACCTTTCTGAAGAGTTTGCCATGTAGCGTGGTCTAAGGGGAAGGAGCTATTTAGTCCTCTTAAAGAAACTTAAGCCCAGGCCAGCCGTGGTGGCTCACGCTTATAATCCCAGCACTTTGGGAGGCCCAGGCTGGTGGATCACTTCAGGTCAGCAGTCCGAGACCAGCCTGACCAACATAGTGAAACCCTGTCTCTACTAAAAATACAAAATTAGCCGGGTGTGGTGGCGCGCGCCTGTAATCCCAGCTACTCAGGAGGCTGAGGCAGGAGAATCGATTGAACCAGGGAGGCAGAGGTTGCAGTGAGCCGAGATCATGCCACTGCACTCCAGCCTGGGCAACATAGCGAGACTCTGTCTCAAAAAAAATAAGCCTAGAGAGGTTAGGGATTTCCTCAGGGGTATCTATTAACACTGAGGCAGCAGCAAGGCTGAGATCTGCACCGGGTTTCTCTCCTGGTTTAAGGATACACATTCCCACCTGCCCTGCTCTGGAGGGGCGCACTAGACCTGGGAGTGTGGAGGAAGTCAGGCTAAGCACAGACCCACGTTTCAGCCTTGGGGCCCTCTCCTGCCTGAAGTTTGCCCACCCCAGAAGTGTTCTTGGAGGGATCCTGAATTTCCTTCAAGTAGAAAGGGGAATCTCGATTTTCTCGCGGCTATTGAAAGTATCCAAACTTTTGGGTACTCCCTGTGTGCTAAAGACTGTATGTGCTTCCTCGTGAGGTCTGGCTGTCGTGCCCATTCTCAAGATGGGTACACTGAGACCCTGACGGTCAAAGGCACTGGAGCCAGCTTTCCAGGAAGGCCCCAGAAACTTCTGTTTGGGTCCCTGGATGTGTAGGGTTGGAGACTGCCTGGTGAGCCCTGGGGCTGACCTGATTCCACAGGGAAGAGATCAGATGGCCTTCGCAGTGCTGTGTGACCTCCAGTAAGCTTGACACCCTCTCTGAGCTTTGGAGTCTCCATCTGCTGGGCCTGGGCTTTCTGCTATCCAGCGACGGTTCCTGCCATATCAGGCACACACTGGATGTTCAAGGCATAACAACCCCTGGGTGGCCGGATCAAGTCTCACTCTGTTGCCCAGGCTGGAGTGCAGAGACGCAATCTCGGCTCACTTCAACCTCCGCCTCCTGGGTTCAAGTGATTTCCTGTTTCAGCCTCCCAAGTAGCTGGGATTACAAGCGTGCACCACCACGCCCCTAATTTTTGTTATTTTTAGTAGAGACGGGCTTTTGCCATGTTGGTCAGGCTGGTCTTGAACTCCCAACCTCAGGTGATCCACCCCCCTCGGCCTCCCGAAGTGCTGGGATTACAGGCGTGGGCCCATTTTTTTTTTTAATGGTAGCAACAAATGCACTTTTAAAAGGACACTAGAGGAAAGTTGGTGGAGGCCACAGCGTCCCCAGCTTGGCACACTCTTCTCTGGTAGAGCAAAATGCCAGGCTCCGGGGGATCATAAGATCTGGGCATTGGCTGGTCCGATGGTACTGGTTTATCAGAACTTATTAACGTTAGTGTCACTAAAGTTGGTATACAAGCCCCCACTGCTAAATTTGACTGGCTTAAAAAAAAAAAAAATCCACGTGCATTTATGGGGTGTTTGCTGTATGCTCGGGACTGTTCTAGCGCTTGTCAGAATTCATTGAGTCTTCTCCACTCCACCCTGCGAGGTGGGTGGCACCTCACGGAGGAGGAAATGAAGCCCAGAGAGGTAGCGGAGTTTGCCTAGAGTCACACAGCAGGGAAGATGCAGGGCCAAGCTTTGAACCCAGTCTGGGAGGGGCCGGGGATGGTAGGAGCAGGTAAGCCAGAGCCAGGTCCGCAGGCTGTGCTGGATTGGATTTAAATGGGTTAAAGGACAGGGGCTTGTCCACCTCCCCCACTGCCATCACCAGATCTTTTCCGGGACTGGGAGGCCCTCGCACCCGCTCTTCTCCCTCCGGCGACAACACCCTCATGGGGGCTTTGAGAAACGCCCTGAGCTCATCCCTCCCCGGAGGGCCTGTAAGAAAGAAGCTTTGGCGTCAGCCACCGGGACGGCCCAGGCGGAGTTGGAGAAGTGCTGTGTTTTATCAACTCTAAATAAAAAAGGCAGCCAGGCGCGGTGGCTCACGCCTGTAATCCCAGCACTTTGGGAGGCTGAGGTGGGAGGATCATGAGGTCAAGAGATCGAGACCAGCCTGGCCAACATGGTGAAACCCCGTCTGTACTAAAAATACAAAAATTAGCCAGACTTGATGGCGGACGCCTGTAATCCCAGCTACTCGGGAGGCTGAGGCAGGAGGATCAGTTGAACCCGGGAGTCGGAGGTTGCAGTGAGCCGAGATCATGCCACTGCATTCCAGGCTGGTGACAGAGCGAGATGCTGTCTCAAAAAAAGAAAAAAGACAGGAAGGAATAGAGGGAGCTGAGGGGTCTCCCCAGGAAACTCAGGCCCCCCACGAAGCTAGGGTGAAGCTGAGGGGTCTCTCCGGGAAACCCAGGCCCCCCACGAAGCTAGGGTCCCCTTGGGAAGGCCAGCCGGGAGCTGCCTTGCAGCCCCAGACCCTCTCAGCCTCTTTAAGATTTCTATGTGGGTCTGGAAAATTTTCCCCTGTGGTTGAAAGCTTGGGCTGCTGCTTGGCTGTGTGACCTTGAGCCAATTGCTCACCCTCTCTGGGTGTCCACTGTGTCATCTATAAAAGGAGCGTGACAGTGACGCTGCAGGCCTCATCCGCATCGTGAGAGGTGAAGGCCTCTGACTTCTGGTGTTTCTATAATGTCCGTTCTTTCTCCTCCACCAGATCTGCGAGGGGGGTTCCATCACCCCCATCTTAGGGTCAGCGGCCCTGGCGCTCTCCCCTTGCCCCCAAATCACAGAGAGCTCAACCGTTACCCACTTCCCTTCCCCTCAATTCGATGCCCTCAGCCCCACCAAAGCTCCTGGCTCCCTCGGCCAGGCATGGCGGGTGGCTCCCATCTGTAATCCCAAGCACTTTGGGAGGCCAAGGCAGGAGGATCGCTTGAGCCCAGGAGTTTTTGAGACCAGGCTGGGCAACATAGGGAGACCCCCGTCTCAATTGAAAAATTAAAAATTGTTGCTTGACCCTCTGAGAATTGGCTGATCACGCCCTTACGGGGGCCTTGGCACCTTGGGGCCTCAGTTTCCTCCCCTGGATAACAGAGGGTGGGGAGGGTCCCGCCCTTCCGCCACCAACCACTCGGTCTCCCCCTGTGCCTCCTCAGCCTGAAGCTGGAATGTGACAAGTTGGCCAGCGAGAAGTCGGAGATGCAGCGTCACTACGTGATGGTAAAGTCACTCCACCCCGGGTCCCGTGCTGGGGGCGGGACAGGGCCTCCCACACCCCGCCACGGCCAGCTGCTACCTAAACCTGGGCCACCTCCCCTGGGAATCGTGAGGGCTCAGGGCCTGTTCTCCACTCAGCCGGCCCCTGCTGGGCTGAGCCTGCCTCACTAGCCTGGCAGCTGGCCGAGGAGGTGGCCGAGTTGCCAAGCCGCCGGGTTGCAGACCAGGCCTGCCAGGTCCCCCGGCTGTCCTTGGCAGCGGAGGAGGGAGGAGGAGGAGGCTGTAAAAGCCAACAGCCAGGAACTGACGTGGGGGAGCAGCCGATCCCTCCCCACTGCCAGGGTCCCCCCACTTAACCCCTTTGGGCCCAAGCTGAGAGAGGAAGCCTGTGGGAGGGGGTCTGAGCCCTACTCATTTCGGGGGGGCGGGGGGGCGAGGTGTGACACTGCGTTACCGCTGCTAGAATCCTTTGTGTTGTAACCGCCAGGTGGCAATTTCTGCATCAAAAATCCCCTCCCTGACCCAGCCTTGACCTGACCCTCGAGCAGCGATGCTAGGGTCTCAGCCCAGGACCCAGATCTCCCAGACCGTTGGGGGAGGCAGAGCCAGACTCTGACCCTGGCAGCCAGAAGGGATGGGGCCGGGGTCAGAGAGAGGGACCTAGGACCTGCCTGAGGAAGACTATATGGAGAAATGGGGCATGCAGCTGGGGTCTTGCAGGATGAGTAGGAGTTCAGGCAGAGAAGGAGAAACTGCGTGAAGGCCTGGGAATGAACTTGGCTTTCTCCCCCAGAGGTGACGGGGAGCCACAGGAGGGTTTAGAGCAAGGGAGGGGCAGGGTCAGATCTGGGGCTTGGGGCGAGGGGAGCTGCTGGCCCCAGAGCCAGAAACAGTAGGCTTCGTTTACACCCACTGTTTATACCGAGGAAGGCAAACATCCCGGAGTCGGGGCCCACCCGCAGTCAAGACACAGAAAGACACAAGATTAGGAGCCCTGGAATGGGTGTACTGTTGGTGCATGTGGAGTGGGGGAGGAGCCAGGCCAGGGCGAGGGACCCAGAGGGCCCCCAGTCTCCATCGGCAGCCCCAGCGGGCCCCGGCCCCTCTCCCGTGCAGGCTGGCCGCCATGCTACGTGTGGGCGTCTCTCCCTCCTGCGCTCTGTCTCCCTCCCACCTGCCTCTCCCTCTCTTTCCTGCTCTCTCAGCTGTCTCTTGCCGTCTCCCCCATTTTATCTGTCTCTGTCACTCCCCCATCTCTTTGTCTCCTCGCCCCCACATCCTTCCTCACCCCCATCTCCCACTCCCTCTCTCTCTCTCCCCCAAATAGTACTACGAGATGTCCTACGGCTTGAACATAGAGATGCACAAACAGGTACGTCCTCCTCCCCCCTCCTCCCCCCTCCCCTCCTCCTCCCCCCTCCTCTCCCTTCTCCTCCCCCCTCCTCTCCCTCCCCTCCCCTCCTCCCCTCCTCCCCCCTCCTCCCCCTCCACTCTCCCTCCCCTCTCCTTTTCTTCCTCCTCCCCCTCCTCCCCCTCCTCCTCCTCCCCCTTCCCCCTCCTCCCCCTCCTCATCTCCCCTTTCCCTCTTCCTTCTTTCCGCCTCCTCCCGCTCCCCGCCACCTCGAGCCCCGACTTAGGCACCCCCAGGCAGGTAGCTGCAGGCCCTCGCTGGGCACGAAGCCAGCCCTGTTATCCAGTTACCTCCCAAGCCCTTCCCAAGCTCCCAACCCCGTTTCTTTTTCAGGCCTCCCTGGAAGTTTTTTCTCCCAGGCGGGGAGGGGCAGAGACCTTCCCCACAACCCTCCGCCCCCAGCCCTCCCTACATTCCCACAAGTGCTTACTACCTGCCAGGGGCTGGTCCTCCCAGAGCCACCCACCGCCAAGTGGCAGAGCCCCAGTGTACTGTGGCCTCCTGCACCCTCTGCTATCGGGACCTCCAGCCTCGAGGCCCATCTTCGCCACTGGCTGTCCTCGGACCCGAACATGGCTTTGCTTATCCCACCCCGGCCACACCCCGCCCCTCTCAGAGAGAAGCCCCACGAGGCAGGACTGGGCGGGGTCCCCGTGTGGGCCTCCTAGGGCTGGCCTCTCCCCGCCCCTCGCCCAGGACTGAAGCCGGCTTCATCTGTGTGTTCCAGGCGGAGATCGTCAAGAGGCTGAACGGGATTTGTGCCCAGGTCCTGCCTTACCTCTCCCAAGAGGTAAGAGCCAGGGCCTCAGGAGCGGGGGCCGGAGTGGGGTCCCGCACGTGCCCAGCCCCTGCCCTGCTGCAGCCATCTCAGGTGGTGCGCTGGGCACCCCAGGGCACAGCCCTCCCCTCTCTGGACCTCCCCGGCTCTGGATACCAGAGCCAGCCTGTGCAGAAAAATCCCCAGGCCAGAGAAAGGGGTGTGGAGGGCGGGCCTCACCCTGCTCTGGAATTCCCAGCTGGAGTGCATCGTGACATAGGTAGGAATGTCGGATGGGCCGAAACCGCCCGGGAAGGTTTTCCTTGTATCTTCCCGCTTTCACCCTCTTGAGACATCCTCCAGGCCCTGCGGGCGGCAGAGGACGGAGGACCAGTACGTGTGATGGCGGGGGGAGCACGGGCAGCCACCCGTGGATGCAGCCACACAGACAGGCATGGGCACATGGCACACGGGAGATACACGCAGACACAGGCGCAGTGACACACATGCAGGTGTGTGCAGCTACACGTGGGCACACGTGATCCTGAGCACACATTAACACGTGCACATGCACACCCAGAGGAACCTGATGCCGGCTCCTCTTCTTTTTTTTTTTTTTTTTTTTTTTTTTTTGAGACGGAGTTTCGCTCTTGTTACCCAGGCTGGAGTGCAATGGCGCGATCTCGGCTCACCACAACCTCCGCCTCCTGGGTTCAGGCAATTCTCCTGCCTCAGCCTCCCGAGTAGCTGGGATTACAGGCACGCGCCACCCTGCCCAGCTAATTTTTTGTATTTTTAGTAGAGACGGGGTTTCACCATGTTGACCAGGATGGTCTCGATCTCTTGACCTCGTGATCCGCCCGCCTCGGCCTCCCAAAGTGCTGGGATTACAGGCGTGAGCCACCGCGCCCGGCCTAATTTTTGTATTTTTAGTAGAGATGGGGTTTTGCCATGTTGGCCAGGATGGTCTCCATCTCTTGACCTCGTGATCAGCCCGCCTCGGCCTCCCAAAGTGCTGGGATTACAGGCATGAGCCACCGCGCCCGGCCTCTTCTCTTTTTTTGGGTTCTGAGGCTCAGGATGTGAGGCGCCCCTTCCCAGGGCCATGTAAGGCCCATCTCCTGTTCCCTGCTAAGTTTACTGTCAAAAGCCTGTAAATTCTGTTTCAATTCCTGCATATGTCTCTCCAGACCTTTTGGGTGCCCTGCTTTGCCCAGGGACAAGTCTAGAGGGACCCAATGAAAGCCCTAGAGAAGGATAGGCACAGTGGCTCACGCCTGTAATCCCAGCACTTTGGGAGGCTAAGGTGGGCGGATCATGAGGTCAGGAGTTTAAGACCATCACCAACAAGGTGAAACCCCATCTCTACTAAAGATATGAAAAATTAGCTGGGTATGGTGGTGTGTGCCTGTAATGCCAGCTACTTGGGAGGCTGAGGCAGGAGAATCGTTTGAACCTGGGAGGTGGAGGTTGCAGCGAGCTGAGATCGCACCATTGCACTCCAGCCTGGGCGACAGGGCAAGACTCTGTCTCAAAAGAAAAAAGAAAGAAAGCCTTAGAGAAAAGGGCGCTTGGAGCCCTTCAGAACAGAGGCTTCCTGGTAGCCAAGGCAAAAAGGGAGACTGGTAGATTCTAGCATCTGCTGGCTACAGAGAGTCAGCTGTTTGGGAAGAGCTGGGGAGGGCATTGCCCGGAACTTGGGCCCATTCCCCAGCCAGCCTCTGCCAGAATTCACTGGGCCTTCCCCAGCCATGGAAGGAGAAGGGTTCAACTTGGCCGACGTCAGGGCACAGTCTCGGAGCTCTTAGGATTGATGTCCCTGCACAGTTGGGCAGGTTGCGTACTGCACAGAGATTCACATCTTTCCCGTCTTTGCACATGAGATAGGTCGGCATCCGGGGTTTCTCCCGGGCTCACTCAGAGCCCGTTTCCTAACGCCTTCGCACAAAACGCTTTTCATGGTTTTCTGTAGCTTTCCATTGGTCTCCTTTGGCCAGCCGAAGAGACAGGCTTGGTGAAGGAAGCAGCTGGAGAGGGAGGCGCTTTGATGGGGCTGACAACCACTGGGGGGAGTGGACATTACCACCCGCTTGGTAGTGGAGCCTCAGGGTCCCCCCCCAGGATCAGAAGGAATCACTGCCTCTCCCCACTCCCCCACTTTCAGCACCAGCAGCAGGTCTTGGGAGCCATCGAGAGGGCTAAGCAGGTCACCGCCCCCGAGCTGAACTCCATCATCCGAGTACGTATGGGACCTGGGCGGGGGGCGGGGGACAGGTGGGCCGCAGGCAGCTAACGCTCCCCCCCACGCCCTGCAGCAGCAGCTCCAGGCCCACCAGCTGTCCCAGCTGCAGGCCCTGGCCCTGCCCCTCACCCCACTCCCCGTGGGGCTGCAGCCGCCCTCGCTGCCGGCAGTCAGCGCAGGCACCGGCCTCCTCTCGCTGTCCGCGCTGGGTTCCCAGGCCCACCTCTCCAAGGAAGACAAGAACGGGCACGACGGTGACGCCCACCAGGAGGACGACGGCGAGAAGTCGGATTAGCGGGGGGCCGGGACGGGGAGGGTGGGGGGGGACAGAGGGGAGACAGACACCGAGAGAAAGGGATGTGTAGCACACGGCACGGCAGAGCTGGGGACTGGTGAGACTCCCGTAGTATTGATGGTGGCGCCCCAGCCCGGCTTGCAGGCCACCCCTAGCTTTCTTCCTGCCCGGGTCCCGGCCTCCCTTCTCCTCCCCTGCAGCCCGGATAGGTGGATACCTGCCCCGACACGCAAGGCAAGCTAAGGCCTGGAGGGTCAGATGGGAGCCCAGGTCCCAAGGGAGCACGTGCTGGCCAAGTCCAGCACCCCCGTCACTTCCCCCGTTTTGAACACGTGTCACTGAGGGTCTGCCCGGGCCCCTCGGGGCACACGCCACAGCGCGCTCACCCTGGTACTGCATGCACGCAACGCTAACCGCCCCCTTCCCGTCCTGGGAACCCCGAGTCTCCCCCGACCCCGGGCCCCAGATAGGCTCCCACCTCCACCTCCTGCCACCCCCCCCCACCACCTCTGCTAGTTCCAGACGCCTCTATGCCCACCTGGTCCTCTCCTGTCACCCACAAAAGAAGGGGCACAGGGGGAGTGAGCTTAGCTGAGCTGGGAGGAGCAGGGTGAGGGCGAGCGACCCAGGATTCCCCCTCCCCTTCCCAAATAAAGATGAGGGTACTAAAGTTGTCTTGGTTTTTATTTTATTATTTTTTTCTTTTTCCAGTATACTAGCTTGTCTCTTAAGAAGGGGATATTGAAAAAAAAAGACAAAAATGTTTTTAAAAAAAGCAACACCCACACCTGTGTCTGTATATAGTCAGCTCATGATGTGTTCCGTCGTTTGATCTCTACAGAGAAGTGGAAGTGCTGTATCAAGGGTGGGCTTAGCTGTGCCTTTCAAATAAAGATGTGAGAAGGTTCCGTGCTGTGTTCCTGCCTCTGCGTCGTGGCTGCCCCGGGTTGGGGGGTTCCTTCCAGCGTGAGATGCCCTCCTAGAACATCGAGAGTTCCCTGGTGAGGCCGGGCACGGTGGCTCACACCTGTAATCCCAGAACTTTGGGAGGCCAAGGCAGGTGGATCACTTGAGGCCAGGAGTTCAAGACCAACCTGGCCAACATGGCGAAACCCCATCTCTAGTAAAAACACAAAAAGTAGTCAGGTGTGGCGGGGCCTGTAATTCCAGCTACTCCGGAGCCTGAGGCACAAGCATTGCATTAACTCAGGAGGAGGAGGTTGCACCGAGCAAGATTGCACCTCTGTGTTACAGCCTGGGTGACAGAGCAAGACCCTCTCAAAAAAATTTAAAAAGGCAAAGAGTTGCAGGCTTGGCGCAGTGACTCACACCTGTAATCCCAGCATTTTGGGAGGCTGAAGCAGGAGGAACATGAGGTCAGGAGTTGGAGACCAGCCTGGCCAACATAGTGAAACCCCATCTCTACTAAAAATATCAAAACTAGCTGGGCGTGGTGGTGCGCTCCTGTAATCCCAGCTACTCAGGAGGCTGAGGCAGGAGAATCGCTTGGACGCAGGAGACGGAGGTTGCAGTGAGCCAAGATCGTGCCACTACACTCCAGCCTGGGTGACAGATCGAGACCGTGTCTCAAACAAGAGTTCCTAGGTGGGTCACACTTCTGCATCTGGCCTGCCCTGCTTTGATGCCAAGCCCAGAGAGGGTAAGCTGGAGACTTCAGGTCACACAGCATGACCCAGGTGCTTCATGTTTAGATAGGTGGTCAGGCGGCCCCAAGAAGGCTAAGGGGTCCCTAAGCTAGAAGGTGGGGAGGCTGAGGTGGGAGGATTGTTTGAAGCCAGGAGTACAAGGCCAACCTGGGCAACATAGCAAAACTCTATCTCTTTAAAAAAATAAAGTCTTTGTAAAAACAGCGACTAACAGGCCGGGAACAGTGGCTCACGCCTGTAATCCCAGCACTTTGGGAGGCCGAGGCAGGTGGATCACGAGGTCAAGAGATCGAGACCATCCTGGTCAACATGGTGAAACCCCGTCTCTACTAAAAATACAAAAAATTAGCTGGGCATGGTGGCGCGTGCCTGTAATCCCAGCTACTCAGGAGACTGAGGGAGGAGAATTGCCTGAACCCAGGAGGCGGAGGTTGCGGTGAGCCGAGATCGCGCCATTGCACTCCAGCCTGGGTAACAAGAGTGAAACTCCGTCTCAAAAAAAAAAACAAAAAAACAGCGACTAAGTGGCAGAGCTGGCTTCTGCACCCGAGACCTGAGGACCTAAATGCCATTCTCTCACCTTAGAGAAAGAGGAGGCCCCAGTGCCCACACAGGTACACTTCTTTTTGGTTTTTGGTTTTTTCTTTGAGACAGGGTCTCACTCTGTTGCCCAGGCTGGAGTGCAGTGGTGCGATCACAGCTCACTGTGGCCTCAACTTCCCTGAGCTAAAGCGATCTTCCTACCTCAGGCTCAGCCTCCTGAGCTGGACTGGTGGGCGTGCACCACCAAACCCACCTACTTATTTTGTGTGTGTATATATATATATATATATATATTTTATTTTTGTAGAAATAGGGTTTCACCATGATACCCAGGTCTCAAACTCCTGGGCTCAAGCAATCCTCCCGCCTTGGCCTCCAGAAGTGCTGGGATTACAGCCGTGAGCCGCTGCGCCTGGCCAGTATACTCATGGAGAACATTGACTCGCCCGTAGCTGAGCCTTGATCCTCTAAGGAACAGCCGGAAGCCCCCCACGCGCACTGCCTCACCCGAGCTGGACCAGCCCTGGGAAAGCCGGGAGACAGGACTGCCCCCAGTCTTCCCGTCTCGCCTCGGCCCCTGGCTGCTCTGGGACGTGAGTCAAGGGAACCTCTTGCTGCCCAACCGGTAAACAGAAGATGGCCATTTCCCGGGCTTGGTGGCTCACGCCTATAATCCCAGCACTTTGGGAGGCCAAGGTGGGTGGATCATTTGAGGTTAGGAGTTCAAGACCAGCCTGGCCAACAGGGTGAAACCCTGTCTCTACTCAAAATACAAAAATTAGCTGGATGTGGTGGCATGCACGTAATCCCAGCTACTCGGGAGGCTGAGGCAGGAGAATTGCTTGAACCCAGAAGGTGGAGGTTGCTGTGAGCTGAGATTGCGCCACTGCATTCCAGCCTGGACAACAAGAGCAAGACTCCATCTTAAAAAAAAAAAAAAAAAAAGGCCGGGCGTGGTGACTCACGCCTGTAATCCAAGCACTTTGGAGGCCAAGGCGGGTGGATCACCTGAGGTCGGGAGTTCAAGACCAGCCTGAACAACGTGGTGAAACCCCATCTTTAAAAAAAAAGAAGAAGAAGAAGATGGCCATTTCTACTTTGCACTTTGCAGGGACTGCACAGCGGGAGTCCCAGCCTCAGGGAGCTGACATGGGTGTAGCTGGACAGCAGACCTCGGGAGAAAATGTCTCATGTTCCCGAGGTGAGGGTCAGGAGTGGAGGGGACAGGGCTGGCTGATCATACCAGCCTCCTGGTGGCTCCCACCCCCGCCCCTGCAGGCAAAGCAAAGTCCTCTAAGAATGGCAGTTGCAAGGGATCATCCCGCTAACACTTCTTGCTGAAACCTGACCATGTCTAGGCACGCCGTGGGACAAGGGTAAATTCTCACCTCCACTTCAGAAGGCCGCTTGGCACCACATAATCCAAGGATTCCCCTCCCGGATCTGTGTCCCAACAGAAATCTCACATGAATGAGTCCATCAAAAATACCTGAACAATTGGTCAGGAGCAGTGGATCATGCCCATAATCCCAGCACTTTGGGAGGCCGAGGCAGGTGAATCACCTGAGGTCAGGAGTTCAAGACCAGCCTGGCCAACATGGTGAAACCCTGTCTCTACTAAAAACACAAAAATTAGTCAGGTATGGTGGCGTGTCTGTAGTCCCAGATACTCAGGAGGCTGAGACACAAGAATCGCTTGAACCCGGGAGGCGGAGGTTGCAGTGAACCAAGATCACACCACTGCACTCCAGCCTGAGTGACAGAGCCAGACTCTGTCTTGAAAAAAAAAAAAAAGATCTGAACAAGAGTGTTTAGAGCTGCTGTAATTTGTCATAACTGCTCCCAATCAAATAGACTGTGACATGGTCACACGGTGGGATACTACATAGCCATGAAAAAGACAGGCTGCTCCTGGTGGCTCATGCCTGGAATCCCAACACTTTGGAAGGCCAAGATGAGAGGATCGCTTGAGGCTGGGAGTTCAAGACCAGCCTGGACAATATAGTGAGACCCTATCTCTACAAAAAATAAGAATTAGCCGGGCATAGTGGTGTGTGCCTGTGGTCCCAGCTGCTTGGGAGGCTGAGTGGGGAGGATTGCCTGAGTCTGGGAGGTCAAGGCTGTAGTGAACTGTAGGGCCCCACAGGGTCGTGGGGTGTCCCTTATGCTGTGTTGAGGTGCAGGATCTGAGAAGTAAAGACACAGGACACTGAAGAACTGGTGAAGAGCAGCTGGACTCCGGGGGCCACGCAACCTGTGAGCGTCTGTATTTATTAGGTACAAACAGGGGTCAGGGTCGTGAGTGAGGTCATCATCTACAGGCTTAGTGATAGGGCATACATAATCACGTGAGTCACAGCGAGGGGGCCACCCCATTACGTCACCTGGGCAGTCTGGGCTCCCGGTCGGCCGGCACATCTGCCGGGGACTCTTGGCCAGCAAGAGGGTTCCAACCTGAATAGGGGAGTGCGCTGGAAGAAAAGAGAGAAAGCATAGAGAGGTCCGGAGGGTCAAAGGTTAAGCTTTTGCTTAAGTGACAAATGTATTTTTGCACACAGTTAGTATATATATCTTTGTCCTACTTCATTTGCAGGAACAGACACCAATATCTCATACATCAGAGGGAACAGAAAGTCCTGGGATACAAGCTTAGGCAGCAGATAACACAATAGTAACATCAGGTACATAATCCGATACAATCAAGTCGTCCAGGTGGGTCTCATTATCAGGTTGGGGGAAGCTAAAGTTAAAAAGTTAACTATCTATGCAAGGCACCAGAGAGGCAGTAAGCCTGTTAACTGTGCAAACAGCAGTCACAAGAACAAGCACAGGACCCAGCAAATGGGTAGACAAAGTCATAAAATGCAGAAACAGAAAATAAACACAGTGTCTTCTCAGACCACATAGGTATCACCTTATCGTCCAGCAAAGTTGCTTTTAGATATCCTTCGATCTCAGTTTAACTTTCCCCGATCTCGACTGCCTCCAACGAGAAACTGTGTCCACTGTGTCCGGGCTCAAGCTCACCATATGGCGAGGTCCAATTCCGAGGGGCCTCACATGGGAGCGAACCCCACAGGGCAGAGAGGTGGGCCTGCGCAGTAGGGGGCCGTGTCGTGCGCAGTAGTAGAGGGTCACGTACAGAAAAGGGGTCCACCCCCATTAGGTCACCGAGGCGAGGAGGTGGGCTGTGTGCAGCAGGTGTCCTGCACAACACTTCTTATCTGCGGGCTGGAGACTTCAAAGGATTTCTAACAGAAGGATACTGTAAGCCAGTGCAGTGGGAGCTGACAGACTTGTGCTCTTCTCTTAAGATATTTATGGGAGGATGATTTGAGCCAGCACAGAAGCGAGAAAAGACTGACAGGGTGTACAGCCGCCGTGACTGGTCACACCAGAGGGTTCTTCTCCCTCGGTTACTTCCAGGATCTCAGGCCCGAGGCCGACGTTCCACAGGAACTGGATGCGAGGTGCTACAACTCCTTTATCAGGAGGAGAGGCTCCTGCTCCAAGCCTGCCATACGGCGTGTGCCCTTTCAGGCAGGGACGCCACCGCCTGGGTCTTTGGTTCTCGTCCTGGTCTCGCTGTTTTCCCGTGAACTGCTTCTGTTCTGTGACTGCTCTAGGCATCCCTCCTACTACAAACTACTACGTGGTTATATGGAAGGATTATATAAATCAGCACTAAATGTGTCAGTACAGCTCCGACTACAATACCTATATGATTATATAGGAAGATTATATAGATTATATAGAACTAAGTATGGTAGATATAAGTATTAAGTATGGGGGGCCGGGCGCAGTGGCTCACGCCTGTAGTCCCAGCACTTTGGGAGGCCAAGGTGGGTGGATCACTTGAGGCCAAGAGTTCCAGACCAGCCTGGCCAACATAGGAAAACCCTGTCTCTACTAAAAACGTACAAAAAATAGCCAAGGATGGTGGCGTGCACCCGTAGTCCCAGCTACTCGGGAGGCTGAGGAGGGAGGATTGCTTGAACCCAGGAGTTTGAGGCTGCAAGAAGGAGCTTTGATCTCACCACTGAATTGCAGCCTGGCTAGAGAGCAAGACGCTGTCTTTATTAAAAAAAAAAAAAAAAAAAAAAAAAAAAGACCTGTAATTCCTGCACTTTGGGAGGCCGAGGCGGGTGGATTACCTGAGGTCAGAAGTTCGAGACCAGCCTGGCCAACGTGATGAAACCCCGTCTCTACTAAAAATACAAAAAATTAGCCGGGTGAGGTAGCAGGTGCCTGTAAAGCAGATACTTGAGAGGCTGAGGCAGGTGAATTGCTTAAACCTAGGAGGCGGAGGTTGCAGTGAGCCAAGACCATGCCACTGCACTCCAGCCTGGTCAACAAGAGTGAAACTCGGTCTCAAAAAAAAACAACAACGAAAAAACTGTGAGTCCGAAAGTCATCAGCAGCTGTCACAGAAGTGGCTAGGTGTCCTAGGATGGTCCTCGGCATGGAGTGTCCAGGCTGGGTTTAAATCCTGGCTCTGCCTCTCACAGCTGGTTGATGCAGGCAAGTGGCTTCACTACACTGGGGCTTGGTTTTCCTATCTGTAAAATGGGTATAATCACAGACCCGACCCTTGTTAGGAAGACCTCATTTTAATCCATGGAAAGTGCTCACAGCAGAGGTTGGCACACTGATGAATTCATTCTTCTTTTATTTTATTATTTGAGACAGATTCTTACTCTGTTGCCCAGGCTGGAGTGCAGTGGTATGATCTCGGCTCATTTCAATCTCCATCTTCCGGGTTCAAGCGATTCTCTTGCCTCAGCCTCCCCAAAAGCTGGGACTAAAATCAGGCACCACCATGCCCGGCTAATTTTTTTTTTTTTTTTTTTTTTTTTTTTTTGAGAAGTTGTCTTGCTCTGTCACCCAGGCTGGAGTGCAGTGGTGCAATCTCGGCTCACTGCAACCTCCGCCTCCCAGGTTCAAGCGATTCTCCTGCCTCAGCCTCCCAAGTAGCTGGGATTATAGGCATGCATCATCACTCCCGGCTAATTTTTTTGTATTTTTAGTAGAGACGAGGGTTTCACTACGTTGGCCAGGCTGGTCTCGAACTCCTGACCTCAGGTGATGCGCCCACTTCAGCCTCCCAATGTGCTGGGATTATAGGCGAGAGACACGGCGCCCACGCCATTCATTCATTTATTGAGACTCAACCCTGAGCCCCAGAGACACAGCAGGGAACAAGACAGAAAGCCCCTCCTCCTGGCTGGGTGAACAGATAAACAAGTAAAATACACAGCGTGTCAGCGGGTGTGTCCATAAAGACTAGGCGGAGGAGAGCGGGGAGCGTGGGTTGCGTTTTTGTGTGTGAAACTGACACACACAACCGCAGGAATGCCAGCATATTTATTGGGGTTCCCCATCTGCAACCCTTGGGGTGATCTGGGCCAAGTGAAGTCACTTTTCTGATCTCAATTTCTGGGAAATTGTTCTGAGAATGAGCCCTCCTCAAGGGCTCAAGAGTGTCAGCTAGTTAATAATGATAATAATAACAATAATAATAAATATTACTGATACTGACGTTGTGGCAGCAGAAGGGTGGGGGGTCACATGCCCGACACCCCCACAAGGGGTCTTCTCCCAAGAAGGGGTCCTGCCCCCTCAGCCACGGCCTGGCCTGCGATCTGGGGGCCTCCGGGGCTCCCGCAGGGTTTGGGGTGGGTCCCGGGGCCCGCTGGGGGGCGCTTAGCAGGGGGCGTCCTGGGGGGCGCGCTCCGGGCCGGGAGGCCGGGGCGGGAGGAGACGCGGGCTCCGAGCCCCCCCTTGCCGCGGCCTCCCCGCGCTTAACGACTGCGCCGCGGGCGACCTCGGCTAATTGATCCGCTAATGGGCCCCGCGCCGCGGCCGCGCCTAATGAGGCGGAGGACGGGGGAGAGCGGGGGGAGGACGGGGGAGGGCGGGGGGAGGGAGAGGAGGAGGGGAGGAGAGAGAGGAGGGAAGGGGATAGAGGGGGATTGAGAGGGAGGGACGTGGGGAGAGAATTGAGGGGGGGAGGGGGGAGGGGGAGGAAGAATAGGAGGGTGGGAGAGGAGGTTAGAGGGAAGGGAGGAGGGGGAGGAGGGGGAAGGGGGAGGAGGGGAAAGAGAGGAAGGAGGAGAGGAGGGAAGAGGAGCAGGAGGAGGGGGGAGAGGGAGGGGGAGGCACAGAGAAGCTCCAGCTCCTTGGATGGGACGGGATGGGGCAGAGAGGACTGGGGTGAGCCCATACTCCTTTCCGCTCTGAGACCCTGTCCCCTCTGGGAGCCCCTTCTCCAAGGCTCTCCCCTTCTCCGACCCCACCCTTTTCCCAGGCCCCCCTCCCCCATTCTCAGGGACTTTCAGCAGCTGAGGAGAACCCCCCCCCCGCCCACTGGGCCTCAATTTCCCCCATCTACACAATGGTTCTGAGTGGAGGGAGGAGGAGGGAGACTCCCACAGGCCGCGGAGGCATGACTCTGGAGGGGCGTCCCATCCTGTCCCTCGTTCCTCCACAGCCAGCCTGTGGTCTGGGGACTCCGGGGTCTGAAATCCTCCTGTGCCCCCCTACACCCCAAAAAGCCAGGCTCTGGCCTCCAGCAGGGGGCGAGAGGACTTCTGGAACCCCCCTTCCCCATCCCCAGCCAGGGAGGAAAGGGAGCTGGGGTTAGGAGCTCGAGCTAGGACACAGGAGACATTCACAGTGAGGCCGGCCAGGTGCCTGCCCAGAACTGTCTGCAGCTGCCTCCGTCCTGGGGCGAGCCCTTCAGGCCGCCTGGGGGAGAAATAAAAGCTGCACCTGGGAAAACCATCCCAGCAACCCGGCCACAGCTGGTCTTCCCTGGACACCCTGAGCCACACTGTCCGAACCTTCTTCACTCCGACCTACACCCACGGTCCCCCCAGCTATGACATGCTGGAGGAGGAGCACGAGGTGGCTTTGCTGGGGGCGCCCCACAACCCTGCCCCCCCACATCCGCAGCGAGACCTCCGTGTTCAACACCCTCTTCATGAACTCTGCTGCCTGGGCTTCATAGCGTTTGCCTACGCCGTGAAGTCCAGGGACAGGCAGATGGTTGGTGACCCGACCGGGGCCCAGGCCTGGGCCTCCACCGCCAAGTGCCTGAACGTCTGGGCCTTGATTTAGGGCATCCTCGTGGCCATTCTGCTGATCGTCATCCCAGTCCTGATTTTGCAAGCCTATCAGCAGATCAGGAGGACGCATCCCGGCCACGGGCTCTGCCCCGGACCTGTCTCAGCCTTCCATTCCTCGACCTGCCCCTGGAGCCGAGGCCTGGATCAGCCCTTTATCCTCACGCCCGTTCTGCCATGGCGTTCAATAAAGTGCACGTGTTCCTGAAGGAAAAAAAAAAGGTGCATCTGCAGTGCTGGTGGAATTTGGGACTAGGCATGACCCTGCGCTCTCCCCATTGTGCAGATGGGAACACTGAGGCTCGAGGAAGATCCGGACATTGCTCAGAGGCAGGAACCAGGCGGGGATGTAGCTGAGCCTCCTGCTGTCTGCTCCCGGACCTCTTTGCCCCCTCGACTAGAAGCAACCAGACTAGGAAGGCAAAGAAATCATCAAGGTAACCGCGGTAATTCCGGCTATGACGTCCTGAACATCTCTCCTGCCTCCAGCCTGCTGCAGTGATGCAGTGAAAACTGCATCTCTCCGCCAGACTCGGTGGCTCACACCTGTCACCCCAGCACTTTGGGAGGCTGAGGCGGGTGGATCATTTGAGGTCAGGACTTCAAGAACAGCCTGGCCAACATGGAGAAACCCGGTCTCTATTAAAAATCCAAAATTAGGCAGGCGTGGTGGCGCATGCCTGTAGTCCCAGCTACTCAGGAGGCTGAGGCAGGAGAATCGCTTGAACCCGGGAGGCAGAGGTTGGGGTGAGCCGAGATCCAGCCACTGCACTCCAGCCTGGGCAGCAAGAGTGAAACTCTGTCTCAAAAAAAAAAAAAAAAAAAAAAATTCATCTCTCAGAGGATTCTTGCAAATGTCTCTGAAGAAGGGGCTATTTTACAGATAAGGAAACTGAGGCTCTGAGCGGTCACAGAGCCGAGGAATCTGGATTCATTTTATTTTTATTTTTTATTTTTTTGAGATGAAGTTTCGAACTTGTTGTCCAGGCTGGAGTGCAGTGGCGTGATCTCGGCTCATTGCAACCTCCGCCTCCCAGGTTCAAGCAATTCTCCTGCCTCAGCATCCCGATTAGGTGGGATTACAGGTGCCCGCCACTGTAGCCGACTAATTTTTTGTATTTTTAGTAGAGACGGGGTCTCCCCATGTTGGTCAGGCTGGTCTCAAACTCCTGACCTCAGATGATCTGCCCGCCTCAGCCTCCCAAAGTGCTGGGATTACAAGCGTGAGCCACTGCAGAATTCAAATGCAGCAAAGTTCAAGATCTTAACCATTTCTGTTTTTGTTTTTGTTTTGAGATGGACTCTCGCTCTGTTGCCCAGGCTGGAGTGCCTCTGCCTCCCGGGTTCAAGCGATTCTCCTGCCTCATCCTCCCAAGTAGCTGGGATTACAGGAGCCCACCACCACACCCAGCTAATTTTTGTATTTTTAGTAGAGATGGGGTTTCACCATGTTGGCCAGGCTGGTCTCGAACTCCCGACCTCAAGTGATCTGTCCGCCTCTGCCTCCCAAAGTGCTGGGATTACAGGCGTGAGCCACTGCACGTGGCCAGGATCTTAATCATTTGGTTTAAGAGAAAGAAGTTTCTGGACCCAGTGACTGGTGGGGGAGGAGGGAGGACTTCAAAGACGGGGATGGCCAATTCCAGACAGAGTTGCAGTACAACGGGGTGGGCTGAGGCAGCGGTGACCTTGGAGGCTCATGGCCCCCGGCCCATGTGCACTGCCTCAGTCTGCCCTTCCTGGTCCCTTCTCTGCAGCTGGGTTCAGGGATGGTCCCAGGTAGGGCCTTCTCTCTGCCTGAAACACACGGTTCCTGCTTCAGTCACCCCCATCATAATCCCCTTCTCCTGCATTCTTTTCCTTTCTTTTTGTCTTTTTTTTCCCTGAGACAGAGTCTCACCGGTCACCCAGGCTGGAGTGCAGTGAAGCGATCATAGCTCACTGCAGCCTCAACCTCCCGGGCTCAGGTGATCCTCCCATGTCAGCCTCCTAGGCAGCCGAGACTCCAGGCACGCACCACCACACCCAGCTAATTTTTTGTATCTTTTGTAGAGACAGCATCTTGCCATATTGGCCAGGCTGGTCTCGAACTCCTGACCTCAGGTGATCCACCCACCTCAGCCTCCCAAAGTGCTGGGATTACAGGCTTGAGCCATCGCAGGATGCTTTCCCTGGATTCTTTTTTTTTTTTTTTTTAAGACAGGGTTTCACCATGTTGGCCAGGCTGGTCTCGAACTCCTGACCTCAGGTGATCCGCCCACCTCAGCCTCCCAAAGTGCTTGGATTACAGGCTTGAGCCATCGCAGGATGCTTTCCCTGGATTCTTTTTTTTTTTTTTTAAGACAGGGTTTCACCATGTTGGTCAGGCTGGTCTTGAACTCCTGACCTCAGGTGATCCGCCCACCTCAGCCTCCCAAAGTGCTTGGATTACAGGCGTGAATCAACACACCCAGCCTTCCCTGTATTCTTTATCTTCACAGCATGTCTCACTCCGTACAATTTATTCCAACAAATATTCCCTTGTTCACTGCTGTTCTCTAATGTGAGTTTGGTGACATATTTTGTCACCGATATGTCCGTTTGGGTTGATACTATAGACCTCGGGGCCTAGACTCATGCCTGGCACACAGTAGGTGTGCAGTGAGTAGGAGAGAAAATGAGCAAATGGCAGTGAAGGCCAGGCGCGGTGGCTTACATCTGTAATCCCAGCATTTTGGGAGGCCGAGGCAGGAGGGTCACTTGAAGCCGGGAGTTCGAGACCAGCCTGGGCAACATGGTGAAACCCTGTCTCTACTAAAAAGACAAAAATTAGCAGGGTGTGGTGGCAGGTCCCTGTAATCCCAGCTACTCGGGAAGCTGAGGAAGAAGAATTGCTTGAACCCGGGAGGCAGTGCAGTGAGCAGAAATCATGCCACCACGCTCCAGCCTGGGAGACAGAGGGAGACTCCTTCTCAAATAAAGAAAAGAAGAGCCAGAGCGGGGCACGGTGGCTCACGCCTGGAATCCCGGCACTGTGGGAGGCTGAGGCGGGTGGATCACCTGAGGTCAGGAGTTCCAGACCACCCTGGCCAACAAACATGGTGAAACCCGGTCTCTACTGAAAATACAAAAAATTAGCTGGGTGTGGTGGCGGGCGCCTGTAATCCCAGCTACTTGGGAGGCTGAAGCAGGAGAATCACTGGAATCTGGGAGGGGGAGCGGGGGAGGGAGGGAGGGAGGGAGGGAGGGTAGAGAGATGAGATGTGAACCAGCCCTGGAGGACCCTGCCTGCTCTACAGACCAGGAGAGCTGGGGCACAGGGAGCCGTGGGTAGTGTTTGAGTAGCAACGGGGCACACCCAGATGTGTGATTAGTGAGATCCTCCAGGGGACACCAGGGGTGGGTGGGCTGGAGGGGAAACTGAGGCAGGAAGTCACAAGGAGACCCCTGTGGCACTTAGACCCCTCCCCTCCCCACCTCATCCCCTCTCCCTTCCCCTCCCCCCTCCTCTCCCCTCTCCCCCCTCCCCTCCCCCCCTCCTCTCCCCTCTCCCCCCCTCCCCTCTCCCCTCCCCTCTCCTCCCCCCTCTCCTCCCCTCTTCTTTTTGAGACAGAGTCTCGCTCTGTGGCCCAGGTTGGAGGGCAGTGGCATGATCTCAGCTCACGGCAACCTCCATCTCCTCAAGCAGTTCTCCTGCCCCAGCCTTCCAAGTAGCTGGGATTACAGGGATGCACCATTATTTCCAGCTACTTTATGTATTTTTTTTGGGTGGGGGGACAGTCTTGCTCCGGCTCTGTCTCCAGGCTGGAATACAATGGCACAATCTCAGCTCACTGCAACCTCTGCTTCCTGGGTTCAAGCAAGTCTCCTGCCTCAGCCTCCCGAGTAGCTGGGACTACAGGCACACGCCACCATGCCCAGCTAATTTTTGTATTTTTTAGTAGAGACGGGGTTTCACCATGTTGACCAGGATGGTCTCGATCTCTTGACCTCGTGATCCACCCGCCTTGGCCTCCCAAAGTGCTGGGATTATAGACGTGAACCACTGCGAATTTTTTGTATTTTTTTTTTTTTTTTTTTTTTTTTTTTTTGAGACGGAGTTTCGCTCTTGTTACCCAGGCTGGAGTGCAATGGCGCGATCTCGGCTCACCGCAACCTCCGCCTCCTGGGTTCAGGCAATTCTCCTGCCTCAGCTTCCTGAGTAGCTGGGATTACAGGCACGCGCCACCATGCCCAGCTAATTTTTTTGTATTAGTAGAGACGGGGTTTCACAATGTTGACCAGGATGGTCTCGATCTCTTGACCTCGTGATCCACCCGCCTCGGCCTCCCAAAGTGCTGGGATTATAGACGTGAACCACTGCGAATTTTTTGTATTTTTAATAGAGATGGGGTTTCACCTGTTGGCCAGGCTGGTCTCGAACTCCTCACCTCAGGGGATCTGCTTGGCCTCCCAAAGTGCCGGGATCACAGGTGCAAGCTACCAAGCAGGTCCCACTTAGATGCTTTCTGATATTAAAAGCTGCAGAGGGCCGGGCACGGTGGCTCATGCCTGTAATCCCAACACTTTGGGAGGCTGAGGCGGGTGGAGCACCTGAGGTCGGGAGTTCAAGACCAGCCTGGCCAACATGGTGAAAGCCCATCTCTACCAAAAATTAAAAAAAAAATTTTTTTAAATTAGCCAGGCATGGTCGCAGGCATCTGTAACCCCAGCTACTCGGGAGGCTGAGGCAGGAGAGCCGTTTGAACCCGGGAGGTGGAGGTTGCAGTGAGCCAAGATCGCACCACTGCACTCCAGCCTGAGCAACAGGGCGAGACTCCGTCTCAAAAAAAAAAAAAAAAAGAAAACTACCGAAGGGGCCAGGTGCCACGGTTCATGCCTGTAATCCCAGTACTTTGGGAGGCATGGTGGAATACTGCTTGAGGCCAGACGTTCAAGACCAGCCTGGGTGATACAGCAAGACCCATCTCTACAAAAACTCAAAAAATGGCCGGGTACGGTGGCTCACGCCTATAATCCCAGCACTTTGGGAAACCGAGGCGGGTGGATCACCTGAGGTCGGGAGTTCAACACCAGCCTGACCAACATGGAGAAACACTGTCTCTACTAAAAATACAAAATTAGTCGGGCATGGTGGCGCATGCCTGTAATCCCAGCTACTCGGGAGGCTGAGGCAGGAGAATCGCTTGAACCCGAGAGGTGGAGGTTGTGGTGGGCCAAGTTCGTGCTATTGCACTCCAGCCTGGGCAACAAGAGCAAAACTCCATCTCGCCGGGCGCGGTGGCTCACGCCTATAATCCCAGCACTTTGGGAGGCCGAGGTGGGTGGATCACGAGGTCAAGAGATCGAGACAATCCTGGTCGACATGGTGAAACCCCATCTCTACTAAAAATACAAAAATTAGCTGGGCATGGTGGCGCGTGCCTGTAATCCCAGCTACTCAGGAGGCTGAGGCAGGAGAATTGCTTGAACCCAGGAGGCGGAGGTTGTAGTGAGCCGAGATCACGCCATTGCACTCCAGTCTGGGTAACAACAGCAAAACTCCGTCTCAAAAAAAAAACAACTCCATCTCAAAATATATATATATATCTCAAAAAAGCCAGGCGTGGTGGTGTATGATTGTGGTCTCAGCTACTTGGGAAATTGAGGTGGGAGGATAGCTTGAGCCTGGAGCCCTGCAGGGAGCGGTGATCACACCACTACACTCCAGCCTGGGCCACAGTGAGACCTTGTTTCAAAACAATAACAAAAGCAAAAAAAGCTGTGCGGGACCCAGATGACTCCCGCCTGTAATCCCAGGAGTTTGAGAGGCTGAACCAGGAGGATCTCTTGAGGCCAAGAGCTTGAGACCAGCCTGGGCAACACGGTGAGACCGCTGTCTCTACAAAAATAAAAACTTAAAAACTAGAGAAGGCAGCTGAGAGCGCCCCTGCCTGGTCTCCCCCGTGAGGGCCCAGGACTCCCCTCTGACTTTTCTCCCGGGTAATGTCTGTCTTTGTCCCCGCTCCTTCTCCAAGTCACCCCTGCCTTAAAAAATATTTCCGTTTATTTAAATTGTGACGTCAAGTATGAAACCGACTTCCCAGCTCGTTCTGGAGACTGGACTTAAGGTGCTTAAGGAGAACAGCTTCTACACAGGGTCCCTAGGGACTTGGAGAAAAGGCGCACACCCCTGATAGGAAGCAAATAGAACTCAGGTTTCAAACGGATTATCCAAAAATCTCCCTCGCCTGGCCCTCTCCACCTCGGGGGTCTCTGATGGTTTTCTCTGCCTCCTCCTGCGTTCTCTGGGTTTCTCCCTCTATCCTGCAAAGTCCTCAGCTTGGGTCCCTTCCTTGGGTCTCTTGATCGGTGCCACCCTACCATCCCTGCTGATGACCTCCCCATGCAACCCTCTCCCACCCGCCCAGGCCCCTCACCATGTCCCCCTCCCCCGACCCCAGTTGCTGGGCGCCTGCCTGGCCTGAAAGCCCGCACTGCCAATGCCCCCTCCCTCTCCCTCCACCTCTCTGCCCCCCTCTCCGCTCCCGCCTCACCCCCCCTTCCTCCCTGCCCCTCCCTCCACCCAGTCCCTGCACCCGGGCCTCCTTCCCTCCCCCCCCACCGCCTCCCCCGCCTCCCCCTTAGTCCCTCCGTTTCCTCCTCCATTCTCTCCCCCTCCCCTTCCCTCCTACACCCCCCTCTTGGATCTCGGTCCCACATCCCCTAACGGGCCTGCCCTGGCCTGCCGGGGAACGCGCTGGGCCCGGCCTGTGTGACTAATGGTGGGTTCCTCGGCAGCAGCAGCAGAGTGGGGGAAAGGAGGGGGCGGGCGACTCTGCCCTAGGCCTGCCCAGCCCTGGGACTCGGCCTCAGCAAAGGCAGCTACAGAGCTCCCACCCTCAACGCATGGCTGTGTGACCCTGGGCAGGTCCCTAGGCGTCTCTGGGCCTGGCTGCCCCCAAACCCTGGCCGCCCGGCAAGTGGATTGGCAGGGAGGGAAGAAAAACCCACCGCTTGCGCAGCGGGTCTTTCATTGCTGTGTTTGTTGGGCGCCTACTGTGTGCCAGGCTTGGGTAATAGGGACCCAGACAGAGCCCCTCTCCACCTTCGTGGAGCCCAGGGACCCATGGGGAAGGTGGCAAATAGGCCGAGAACGCTTCAGACAACAGCAAATGCTAGGAAGAAAAATCTGGGCCGGGCGCCGTGGCTCATGCCTGCAATCCCAGCACTTTGGGAGGCAGAGGTGGGCGGATCACCCGAGGTCAGGAGTTCAAGACCTGCCTGGCCAACACCAGGAAACCCAGTCTCTACTGAAAATACAAAAATGAGCTGGGCCTGGTGGTGGGCGCCTGTAGTCCCAGCTCCTGGTGGGGCTGAGGCAGGAGAATCACTTGAACCTGGGAGGCTGAGGTTTCAGTGAGCCGAGATCGCGCCCCTGCACTCCAGCCTGGGCAACAAGAGCGAAACTCCATCTCGAAATAAATAAATAAATAAAGACGCTTCAGATTGGGCCGTGCAGTCAGAGGCTTGTTCAAAATCCTATCTGCGCTGTGCCTCCCAGGGGGACCAGGCTGGGCAAGTTTGGAGTCCTGCAATGAGCTGTCCAGGGCAGGAGGGGGCTGTGGGGGTGGAAATAGAGTCCGTGGAGATCCTTGGAGGGTAAGCCCCCAACTTGGTACAGAGCGGGTACATGAGGTGTGGGTGATGGGGTCGGTACAAGGCCTGGAAGGACCCAGGGGTTTAAAAACGGGGGTTGTCTGGGGTGCCGGTTCCAGGTCTGTCTCACCCCAAATCGTTCCAGCTGGGTCCTGCACACTCCCGCACGATAATAACGGTTGGGGCCTTTTCATCTATCGAGCTATTTGATGGTGTGATGACTCAATGAAGACCTTTCTGTAATTATTCCACGTTACAGGGTCACGGTGCCGCAGCGGCAGAGGTGGGGTTTGAACCCAGGGTTGCGATCCGTGACGCTAGGTCTCACAGCCCCCGGGGATAGTGCGATCTCAGAGATCCCAGCTGAGCCCTCCGGGTTGTGTTAGCTCTGGGCAGGTTAGCAGGGAGCTGGCATCGCGTCCGCATGCTGGGTGACCCCGGTGAGGCTCTGTCCCTCTCTGGGCTTGTCCACTTACTCTGTCAATAAATACAGCGCAGGCCACACACACAGAAGCCAGCAGATTGTGCGTGTTCAGAGAGCCATGAATTCTCTGAAGAGTGAGAGACGCTGACTGGGGAGGAGGAGGGGAGCCGCTCTAGGCAGGCTGGCCTCTCCAGGATGTGATGTTTGATCTGGAAGGAAGAGAAAGGCTGGCCGTGGTTCAGGCAGAGGAAACAGCCAATGCAACAGGTCTTGAGGCTGGACTCTGGTTTGAGGAACAGGGAGGGGGCCTGTGTGGATGGAGCAGAGGGAGGGGAGTGGGAGCAGGTGAGAGGAGGGAGGGGATGGAGTTCAGATCGTATAGACAGAAGTAGGCAGTTTGGATTTTATTGTGAGGGCAATAGGGAGCTATGGAAGGTTCTCCAGCAAGGAGTGATGTGATCTGAATCACTTTTTTTCTTTTTTTTAAAAAAATAGAGTTTGTTCTTCATGCCCAGGTTTGAGTGCAATGGCCCAGTCTCGGCTCACTGCAGCCTCCGCTTCCCAGCATGAAGCTATTCTCCTGTCTCAGCCTCCCAAGGAGCTGGGATTACAGGCACACACCACCATGCCTGGCTAATTTTTGTATTTTTAGTAGAGACAGGCTTTCACCATGTTGGCCAGGCTGCTCTCAAACGCTTGACCTCAGGCAGTCTGCCCACCTCAGCCTCCCAAAGTGCTGAGATTGCAAGCGTGAACCACCGCACCTGGCCAAACATTTTTAAAAAATTAGGCCGGGCGCGGTGGCTCACGCCTATAATCCCAGCACTTTGGGAGGCCGAGGCGGGTGGATCACGAGGTCAACAGATCGAGACCATCCTGGTCAACATGGTGAAACCCCGTCTCTACTAAAAATACAAAAAATTAGCTGGGCATGGTGGCGCGTGCCTGTAATCCCAGCTACTCAGGAGGCTGAGGCAGGAGAATTGCTTGAACCCAGGAGACGGAGGTTGCGGTGAGCCGAGATCGCGCCATTGCACTCCAGCCTGGGTAACAAGAGTGAAACTCCGTCTCAAAAAATAATAATAATAATAATAATCTCGGTGTGGGGCCTGGCATGGTGGCTTACGCCTGTAATCCCAGCACTTTGGGAGGCCAAGGCGGGTGGATCACAAGGTCAGGAATTCAAGAACATCCTGGCCAGCACAGTGAAACTCTATCTGTACTAAAAATATATATATATATATATTTTGACATAGAGTCTCACTCTGTTGCCAGGCGCCAGGCTGGAGTGTAGTGGCACAATCTCGGCTCACTGCAACCTCCGCCTCCCGGGTTCAAGCAATTCTCCTCCCTCAGCCTCCCAAGTAGCTGGGACTACAGGCGCCCGCCACCACGCCCAGGTAATTTTTATATTTTTAGTAGAGACGGGGTTTCACCATGTTGGCCAGGATGGTCTTGATTTCTTGACCTCGTGATCCGCCAGCCTCAGCCTTCCAAAGTGCTAGGATTACATGCTTGAGCCACCGCACCCGGCCCTAAAAAGATATTTTTAAAAATTAGCCAGGTATGGTGGTGGTCACCTGTAATCCCAGCTACTTGAGAGGCTGAGGCAGGAGAATTGCTTGAACCTGGGAGGCAGAGGTTGCAGTGAGCCGAGATCGCGCCACTGCACTCCAGCCTGGGCAAGAGGGCCAGACTCTGTCTCAAAAAAAAAAAAAAAAAAAAAAATTAGCTGGGTGTGGTGGTGCGCACCTGTGGTCCCAGCTACTCTGGAGGCTGAGGCAGGAGGACGGCTTGAGCCCAGGAGGTCGAGGCTGCAGTGAGCTCCGATGGTGGCACCACACTCCAGACTGGGTGACAGGGTGAGACCTTGTCTCAAATAATAGTAATGGCAAAATAAATAAATGTTGGGTGTACAAATAGCTGTCCTTTATGGAGCATTTACTATGCATTATTATAATTTACTTTTTATTTTTGAGGTGGAGTCTCGCACTGTTGCCCAGGCTGGAGTGCAGTGGTGTGATCTCGGCTCACTACAACCTCTGCCTTCCGGGTTCTAAGGATTCTCTTGCCTCAGCCTCCCGAGTGGCTGGGATTGCAGGCGTGCACCACTACACCCTGCACGGCTAATTTTTGTATTTTTAGTAGAGACGAGGTTTCCCCATATTGGCCAGGCTGGTCTCGAACTCCTGACCTCAGATGATCTGCCCGTCTTGGCCGACCAAAGTGGTGAGATTACAGGTGTGAGTCACTGTGCCCAGCCTGCCATGCATTGTTCTAAGTACTTTATAAGCCTTATTGGAAGATTCTGTTATCAACGTTGTGTTCCAGATGACCCAAGCAGAGTCAGCGTCCCTGGCACTGAGCCCCTATGACTCTGAGACCTCTCCTGCGGCCGCCCAGTTCTTACCCAGGGAGAGGCTGGAGTTCCTGAGACCCTCAGCCAGTCCTAGTGCTTCCCGCCATGGGCTGCTGGTCCCTGACTCCTGCTGGCCAGAACCCACTACTCTGACTTCAGGACCCATGGGAAGGTAGGCACAGGGACCCTCTAACCCAAGGGGGTGTCTACCCGCCCCCATTTCACAGCTGAGGAATGTTCAGAAAACCACACAGCAAAGCTAGGGTCGGAGCTCAAGGCTCACTCAGTCACAGACGAGGGCTTACGGTTGTCCCATCTTTCTTCTGTCCATTTAGGGTTAGGGTGATCTAAAGGCATTGCTCAAATGAGGCAACTCCTATGCATTCTGCAAAACCCTAGCTTAAATACTGAAACCCAACATGGTTTTTTTTTTTTTTTTTTTTTTTTTTTTTTTTTTTTGAGACGGAGTTTCGCTCTTGTTACTCAGGCTGAAGTGCAATGGCGCAATCTCGGCTCGCCGCAACCTCCGCCTCGTGGGTTCAGGCAATTCTCCTGCCTCAGCCTCCTGAGTAGCTGGGATTACAGGCACGCACCACCATGCCCAGCTAATTTTTTGTATTAGTAGAGATGGGGTTTCACCATGTTGACCAGGATGGTCTCGATTTCTTAACCTCGTGATCTACCCGCCTCGGCCTCCCAAGTGCTGGGATTACAGGCTTGAACCACCGCTCCCGGCTTTTTTTTTTTTTTTTTAAGACAGGGTTTCACCATGTTGGTCTGGCTGGTCTTGAACTCCCGACCTCAGGTGATCCACCCGCCTTGGCCTCCAAAGATTACAGGCGTGAGCCACCACTCCCAGCTTTTTTTTTTCTTTTAACAGAGTCTCACTCTGTTGCCCAGGCTGGAGTGCAGTGGAGTGATCTCGGCTCACTGCAACTTCCAAGTCCCAGGTTCAAGCAATTCCCCTACCTCAGCCTCCTGAGTAGCTGGGACTACAGGCACGTGCCACCACACCCAGCTAATTTTTGTATTTTTAGTAGAAACGGGGTTTCACTATGTTGGCCAGGCTGGTCTCGAACTCCTGACCTCAGGTGATCAGCCTGCCTCAGCCTCCTAAAGTGCTGGGATTACAGGCGTGAGCCGCCACGCCCAGCCCCAACATCCACCCAACGCCTAGGAAGCTATCCCAGCTTCGTAGTGAGGAGGCTCAATCCCGGCTCAGCCTGCTCCCACTCCCACCCCCAGCTCTGATTCTCCCACCCAGCCTTGACCACAGGGGGTTCTGAGAAAGCTGGGCGGTCTCCCCCTCCTCCCACACTCGGGAGCCCCTCCCTGCGTTTCCACCAAGGTCAGCCCTTGACCGCTCACAGGCGGAACAGCAAGGGAGTATTGGTTTCCCGAACGAGTTTTGTCCAGCGATCTCACTGTGCATGTGGGTAAACCGAGGCTCAAAGAGAGGCCCCGGAGGTTCTAGGGAGATGGCGCCCCATGTTCGTGGGTGGAAGGAAATGTGTGTGTGATTTTTCCGGGGGGGGGCACACCGCCAAGCGTGGCAGGGAGCTGAGGCTCAGAGGTCACCCGCGAGCCCGGGGCCAGCGGGAGGGGACAGGCCTGGCTGGTGGCCCGGCAGCTCGGCTGGAGGGGGCGGTAGGCAGAGGTTGGCGGTGTCGGAAGCCAAAGGCTTGGCCTCCCCGAGGGAGCCGCTTTCTCAGCCCGGGTCGGATCAATGGGCTGTAATTATACCGCGCCGGGCCGGGAGCCGGCAGGGAGGGAGCGGGAGCTGGCGGGAGGGAGGCGGCGGGCGGGGGAGCGCGGGCCGGAGGGGAACCCACGTTACTTTGATTGACAGCCCGAGTAGGCGCCGCGCGGGTCCTTCTGGGAATCGTAGTCTTTTCCTGAAAACCCTTGTTCCCCTCCAGCTTGCACGCTCGGGGAAACTGAAGCACAAGGACCAGCAGCCCCCCTCACCACGCCTCTAACTACCTATAGGCCCATCCCTCCCCCATCTGGGGATGTAACTGAGCCCGTGTTTGGAGTCTACAGGCTCGGGTAAGAGCTTCAGCTCTTCGCCGGGCGTCCGGCGTGACTTAACGGCTCTTTGCCTCAGTTTACCTATCTGTGAAATAGGGAGAAAGATGCAACCTCTGCTCTACCAGTTAGCCGGGATTTTGCAAGTTAACGTATTGCACAAGGGCCCCTTGTTTTGAAGGGGAGATAGACCAGGCTTGGGGGTGACTCGCTGTCCCGTTTCTGGATAATAATGGAGCTTTATCCCCCCTCTTCCAATCCGGCCGGGCTCGGGCGTCCACGAGGGTCTCAGCTTCTCCTAGGGAGGGGGACCACACTCGCCAAACCCGCCGGGAGCGCCGAGCTGCCTTCTGATTGGCCCCACTGTTCCCAGTGCGTCCTGCCATTGGTTGCCGGCCTCCTAATCCCCATTGGCCAGTTTCTACTCTGACGTCACGGACCCATGTGGGAGCGCCTTGAGCGGATTGGCTGGCGCCCCCAGCCAACCACCGCGGAGAAAGGAATTTCCACAGTAGCTGGGGCGGCCAGGCTGATTTAAGGTGGTCTGAGCAATCCGGGGTCCCAGCGCAGCTTCTCAGCTTTTTCCCTTTTTTTTTTTTTTTTTTCCTAAACCCACATCCACATCATAAAACCCGAGCCAGGAACCAGGGGCTGAGCCTCTCTGTCGTGGGAAGGGGGAGATCGGCGGCTGAGCTCCTTTTCCCCTCTGGCAGCTTCTTCCCTGATGGTGCAGCTGGGGAAACTGAGGCCTAAAGCGGTAATCCGTGCAGCCCTTCTTGGCAAACGAGGTCGCTGGGGACTCTGCCCTGTCTGGAACCCGCCTGGCAGGTTGCTCCCCTGCTTCCTGCTCTGGCCGGATGTGGCATTTTGGGGAGTTATGGAGTCACAGGCGGCCAAGGGTTCCCCAGCATCGCACAGACAGAGGCTGGCAGCTGAGTCTCCCCACATTCCACCCACCGCTCCCAGAGTTGGGGATGTTGCCAGAGCAGCGAAAACTCCTCCTTCCTGGCGGATCACACACACCAAGGGATGGGGTGTGGTCATGTGTGTGTGTGTGTGGTCCTGTGGCTTCTCAGGCAATCCACAAATCTGTATTTACCCTCCCCAGTGCAGTGCGCCTGGCAGACTATCTGAAGACTGCTGGGTAAAGATCCCCTCCTCCAGGAAGCCTCCTCTCACTCACCCGCAGTGCCCCTGTTCCCTGCCCTGCTGCCTTCAGCCTTAGCTCGCTCTGGTCCTGGAAATGACCTATGCAGCCAGGCCTGGGAGGTGAAGTGTTCACAAACTCTCTCCCTGTCGTATGCCCTGGACCCCCTCCCTGGAAGGCCTGGGGCTGGGTCCTCTCTGGGGCCCCAGCCTCTTGGAGCATGCGGAGGTGGGCATATACTAAATGTCTATTTATCCACCAACATCAAGCAGTTTATGTTCTGCGTGTGTTTGTGTGTGTGTGCGTGATCCAGACTATGCTGGCCAACATGGTGAAACCCTGTCTCTACTAAAAACACAAAAGTTAGCTGGGAGTGGTGGCGTGCGCCTATAATCCCAGTTACTCGGGAGGCTAAGGCAGGAGAATCACTTGAACCTGGGAGGCGGAGGTTGCAGTGAGCTGAGATCGCGCCACTGCACTCTGTTCTGGCAGCAGAGACTTTGTCTCAAAAAAAAAGAATGAATGAAAAATTGGACTTTCTTCAGGCAGAAACAGAGGGGGAGGGAATTCCAGGAAGAGATATCAAGCAGGAAAAGGGCCAGAGGTGAGAAAGAAAGGAGACGCGCTCCAGCCTGGGTAACAAGAGTGAAACTCCGTCTCAAAAAAAAAAAAAAAAAGACACGAATTAGTTAATCTGGCCAGGGGGCTGGAGGGGGCTGGGGGTGGGGTGTGAACTGGTGGAGGAGGGGTGAAGCTGGCTGGGACAGCTGTGCAGAGGTTCCAATTCAAGGCTGAAGAGCCGGAAATTTGTCCCTAGGGCAATAGGGAGCCATGGGAGGGTTTTGAGGGAAGGAGGGCCAGGCTTCAATTGAAGTTCACAAAAAACAAAGGCTGCTCAGAGGGAGGAGGTGGCTACAGTCCAGATGGGAGAGAGGGCAAAGGCCTGGTCAGGGTGGGGGTGCTGGGGGGGGGAGAAGGGAGGGGGATTGCAGGGCAGCTGCTGGGAATGGAAGGATAGGCTGGGGGCTGGGCATGGTGGCTCACCCCTGTAATCTCAGCACTTTGGGAGGCCGACAGGTGGATCACCTGAGGTCAGGAGTTCAAGATCAGCCTGGTCAACATAGTGAAACCTCGCCTCTACTAAAATACAAAAATTAGTCAGCTGTGGTGGCACATGCCTGTAGTCCCAGCTACTCAGGAGGCTGAGGCAGGAGAATCACTTGAACCCAGGACGGGGAGGTGGCAGTAAGCTGAGATCGCGTGACGGCACTCCAGCCTGTGCGACAGAGCAAAACTCCGTCTCAAAAAAGAAGGCAGCTAGGCTGATGGTCTGGCTTGGAGTATCTGGGGGGGCCATGTGGGAGGGACCCTGATGGGAGCAGGAGGAAAGGGTCTGAGATCTGGGGACTTCTAGGGGAGATGCCCAGTTGGTGGCTGGACCCGCAGGGCTGGGTCTCAGGGTAGGAACACCGGAGGTGGAGGCAGAGCCTGCAGCCATCCTCATGATGGCTGAAGCCTTAAGGGGGGACTCAGTGTCTCAGAGCCCTGGAAGCCAGAGGTGTGGGTCAAGGTGACAGTCAGGTGACTGTGCTAAGGAAGGACAGAGACCTTATTATTTCACTTTTTGTAGAGACAGAGGGAGTCTTGCTGTGTTGCGCAGGCCGGTCTTGAACTCCTGGCCTCAAGCAGTCCTCCTTCTTTGGCTTCCCAAAGTGCTGGGATTACAGGTTCGAGCCACCACACCTGTGGTTAGAGAGGGATGAGGGCCGCCAGACCAGGAGAGCTCTGTAGAGCGAGGTGAGGCTGCTCTGAGAGACGGTTGCGATGGGGCTGAACAAGGAGCCATTGGGTGGAGGGCATGGTGGCCCACACCTGTCATCCCAGCACTTTGGGAGGCCGAGGCGGGTGGATCACAAGGTCAGGAGATTGAGACCATCTTGGCCAACATGGTGAAACCCTGTCTCTACTAAAAATACAAAAAAATTAGCTGGGCATGGTGGCGCGTGCCTGTAGTCCCAGCTACTCGGGAGGCTGAGGCAGGAGAATCACTTGAACCTGGGAGGCAGAGGTTGTAGTGAGCTGAGATCGCGCCACTGCACTCCAGCCTGGGCGACAGAGTGAGACTCCATCTCAAAGCAAAAAAGTAGCCATCAGGTTTCTAGAGCCTGAGGCTTTGGCAGAAGAGGGAAGATTTGGTGGGGCGTGCTGGGTCATGCCTGTAATCCCAGCACTTGGGAGGCCGAGGCAGGTGGATCATGAGGTCAGGAGTTCAAGACCAGCCTGGCCAACATGGTGAAACCCTGTCTCTACTAAAAATACAAAAATTAAGGCCAGGCGCAGTAGCTCACACCTGTAATCCTAACACTTCAGGAGGCTGAGGTGGGCAGATCAGCTGTCAGGAGTTCAAGGCTAGCCTGGGCAACATGGTGAAGCCTTGTCTGTACTAAAAATACAAAAATTAGCCAGCCATGGTGGTCGGCATCTGTAATCCCAGCTACTCAGGAGGCTGAGGCAGGAGAATCCCTTGAACCTGGGAGGCGGAGGCTGCCGTGAGCCGAGATCACGCCATTGCACTCCAGACTGGGCGACAGAGCGTGACTCTTTCTCAAAAACAAAACCAACAATAAAGAAGGAAGGTCTGGGGTGGACAGTGGCGGATAGAGGACGGGTACCACCGTGTGTGTGCATGGTCAGGGCAGGGGAGGGGCCGGCCCCCAGGGTCGGCAAAACACCTGCCGGAGAGGGCTTGGAATCAGCACTTCACAGACCCCAAGAACCTGGAATCACGGACTCTTGGCAGTGTGGAATGACGGCGCTTCCTGTTGGTGAGAATTTCCGAGCAGAGCAGGGAGTGTGGCTGGGGTTGAACGGCTCTAGGCTGATTACTGAGCACTTACTGTGTGCCAGGCCCCGCGGGGACCGAGGCAGCCTCAGGCCCTCCACAGCCTTCGTGGTGAGGGAGGCAAACAGGGACTTGAACAAACCCGGGTGAACATACTCCCTCCAGACACACTGTGGGCCTGGCGCGGTGGCTCACGCCTGTAATCGCAGCGCTTTGTGGGAGGACGAGGCGGGTGGATCACCTGCGGTCAGGAGTTCGAGACCAGCCTGGCCGACAAGGTGAAACCCCATCTCTACTAAAAATATAAAAATTAGCCAGGCGCGGTGGCAGGCACCTGTAATCCCAGCTACTCGGGAGGCTGAGGCAGGAGACTGGCTTGAACCAGGAAGATGACATTTGCAGCAGTGAGCCGAGATCGCACCACTGCACTCCAGCCTGGGTGACAAAGAAAGACTTCGTCTCAAAAACAAACAGAGAAACAAAATGAAGGCTGGACATGGTGGCTCATGCCTGTAATCTCAGCACTTTGGGAGGCCGAGCTGGGCACGGATCACCTGAGGTCAGGAGTTTAAGACCAGCCTGGCCAACACGGTGAAATCCCATCTCTACTAATAATACAAAAAAAATTAGCCAGGCGTGGTGGCACATGCCTGTAATCCCAGCTACTCGGGAGGCTGAGGCAGGAGAATCGCTTGAACTGGGAGACCGAGGCTGCAGCAGTGAGCTGAGATTGTGCCACTGCACTCCAGCCTGGGCGACAGAGCGAGACTTACTCTCAAAAACAAAAACAAACAAAAAACCACACACTGTGCTAGGAGCCTGATAAGGGCAGGCGAAAGCTGTTGAAACGCTGAAATGCGCGGCCAGGAGGGGCGGGGTCTGCGGAGGGAGCATTCCAGCTGAGACTTGAACAGTGACAAGCCAGGGAAAAGCATTCTGGGCTGAAGGAACAGAAGTGCAATGGCCCTGAGGCTGGACTGTGCCTGGTGGGTTGGAAGAGGCCAGTGTGACGTCGGCAGAGTGAGTGAGGGTGAAAATGACCAGAGCTGAGATCATGAAGCTGGCTAGCTGGGTGTGGTGGCTCGTGCCTGTAATCCCAGCACTTTGGGAGGCTGAGGCGGGAGGATCCGAGGTCAGGAGTTCGAGATCATCCTGGCTAACACAGTGAAACTCTTGTCTCTACTAAAAATACAAAAAAATTAGCTGGGTGCGGTAACGGGTGCCTATAATCCCAGCTACTCGGGAGGCTGAGGTGGGAGAATTGCTTGAACCTGACAGGCGGAGGTTGCAGTGAGCCGAGATCGCCCCATTGCACTCCAGCCTGGGCGACAGAGTGAGACTGTCTCAAAAACGCAACAAAACAGGCCGGGTGCGGTGGCTCATGCCTGTAATCCTGGCATTTTGGGAGGCCGAGGTGGGCGGATCAGAAGGTCAAGAGATCAAGACCATCCTAGTCAACGTGGTGAGACCCCAGCTCTACTAAAAGTACAAAAAATTAGCCGGGCATGGTGGTGTGTGCCTGCAGTCCCAGCTACTCGGGAGGCTGATGCAGGAGAATTGCTTGAAACCAGAAAACGGAAGTTGCAGTGAGCTGGGATCATTCCGCTGCACTCCAGCCTGGCGATAGAGCGAGACTCTGTCTCAAAAAAAAAAAAAAAAAGATCATGAAGGAGAAAAGTGGAAGAGGTTTGTACAGAGCCTTGTGGGAAGAAAGAGGAGCTGGGATTTATTTTGAAGGCAATAGGGAGCCAGTGAGTACTACACACACACACACACACACACACACACACACACACTTTCTCTCTCTCTCTCTCTCTCTCTCATCTTTATCCCAGGCTCTCTCTCTTTTCCTCCCTTCCCAGAGCTGCCCAACCTCACCATTCAGGTCTCATCTCCAAGGCCACCATCCCACAAGAGTTGTCTCCCAGACACCCCAGATAAGCAGGTTCCCTCCTGTGTATCTCTGTCACTGCCCCCTAAACTGTGTCCTTTGTCTATACAAACAGTTCCATAATTACCAAGCTGTGAACCGGCCTAGCCTGTCACTCACATCCCACAAACTCAGAGCGGGCAGGGATGTGTCTCCTTTATCCGCCTTTATAATCCTGGTGCCTGGAAGGGTGCCTGGAAAGTCGGAGGTGCTTCGAAAATATCTGTGGGCTGGAAAACGATGGCTTTACATTTGATAAGGGCCTCTTCCTCCCTCCCTCCTCCCTCCCTCCTTCCTTCCATCCATCCTCCCTTCCTCCTTCCCTCCCTCCTTCCATTATTTCTTCCTCCCTCCCTCCCTCCTTCCTTCCTTCCATCCTTCCTCCCTCCCTCCTTCTGTCCTCCCTCCCTCCTTCCATCATTTCTTCCTCCCTCCCTCCTTCTGTCTTCCCTCCCTCCTTCCATCCTTCCTCCCTCCCCCTTCCTCCCTCCCTCCCTCCTTCCATCATTTCTTCCTCTCTCCCTCCTTCCTTCCTCCCTCCCTCCTCCCTCCCTTCCTTCCATCCTTCCTCCCTCCCTCCTTCCTTCCATCCTTCCTCCTTCCTTCCTTCCATCATTTCTTCCTCCCTCCCTCCTTCCTTCCTCCCTGCCTCTCTCCCTCCTTCCTTCCTCCCTGCCTCCCTCCCTCCTTCCATCATTTCTTCCTCCCTCCCTCCTTCCATCATTTCTTCCTCCCTCTCTCCTTCTTCCTTCCTTCATCCCTCCCTCCTTCCTCCCTTCCTCCCTCCCTCCCTCCTTCCATCATTTCTTCCTTCCTCCCTCCTTCCTTCTTCCCTCCTTTCCTCCCTTTCTTTCTTTCTTTTTTTTTTCTACCCCTTTCTTTCAAGGTCTCCCTCTGTCACCCAGGCTGGAGTGCAGTGATATGATCTTGGCTCATTGCAGCCTTGACCTCCTGGGGCTCAGGCATCTCCCACCTCCGTCTCCCAAGAAGTAGCTGGGACCACAGGTGCGCACCACCATGCCTGGCTAATTATTTTTGTGTTTTTGATGGAGATGGGGTCTCACTGTGTTGTCCACACTGGTCTTGAACTCCTGGGCTCTGGCGATCCACCCTCCTCGGCTTCCCAAAGTGCTGGGGCTACAGGTGTGATCCATCACCCTTGGCATTATTGAAAAGGGCTCTTGTGCCCTTTTGTAAGGACACCAAAGGGGTTTTTGTAACCCTAACCCTCAGGTACCCTTAGGTACTCGTTCACCTAAGGATACAGGTCCAGGCATGACCAAGGGGCATGGATTTTTCTCTGTTTTCTTCCCGGCTGTGGACCAGTGTCTGCAGCGGTGTGTGGGCCACGGTATGCACTTAGAACATGTTTGTTGATTGACTTCACTAACCTCTCCTGAGGTTTCTCAAGACAGAACCAGAACTTCCCACTCCGAGGGCGGGCATGAAGGATGCTGGCTGGATGTCGGTAGTCTCTGGTCAAGGATGGAGCCTCTGCCCTGGGAGAGACTTGAGTCTGATGGCAGAGCTGTGGTTCCCCCGATTCTCAGTGGGACATGGCCCCTGCCTTCAAGAAACTCATTGTGAAGTGGAGATAGCCCAGTCCAATGGTGGTGGCAGTGGCACCGCAGTTCCTATCTGTGGCAGTTTGCTCTGTGTACGCAGAGGCTGAGAGTGTTCATGCACCATCTCATTTAAGTATAGTACCTAGTATTGTGGTTCCCGCCTGTCATCCCAGCACTTTAAGTCCGGGAGTTCAAGACCAGCCCAAGCAACATAATGAGACGCCCCCCCCCCCCCGCCGCCGCCCATTTCTGCAAAAAATCAAACAAAAAAAAATTAAAAATTTAGCTGGGCATGGGGGTGGACACCTGTAGTCCCAGATACTCAAGAAGCTAAGGGAGAAGCATCGTTTGAGCCCAGGAGTTCGAGGCCGCAGTGAGCCATGATCGCCCCAGTGTACTCCAGTTTGGGTGACAGAGCAAGACCCTGTCTCAGATGATCATAAATAAAAATAAACATAGGCCTGGCGTGGTGGCTCACGCCTGTCATCCCAGCACTTTGGGAGGTCCAGGCGGGCGGATCACCTGAGGTCAGGAGTTCAAGACCAGCCTGACCAACGTGGTGAAACCCTGTCTCTATGAAAAAAATAAATAAAGATAGTACTGGGTGTGGTGGCTCACGCCTATAATCCCAACGCTTTGGGAGGCTGAGGCAGGAGGATTGCTTGAAAGTATCCAGGAGTTCAAGGCTAGCTTGGGCAACATAGCAAGACCCTGTCTCTACAAAATACATAAAAGTTAGTGGGGTGTGGGCCCCCAAGTCCCAAGTGACTCTAGAAGTGGAGGCCGGGCATCACTTGAGGCCAGGAGTTCCATACCAGCCGGGGCAACATAGTGAGACCCTAGCTCTGCAAAAAATTAAACACTAAAGACAGCGCCCCACCCCTGATCTTTTGCAGAGGCTGCTGAGGCCCCCAGAGGGCCAGGGCCCGGCCTGAGCTGGGAACTGGTGTTTGCAGTGAGAGTCCCTTCCTGGCAGGGTTCCCTGCGAGCGCTTGGCGAGGCTGCTGGCAAGGCTGCGTCCTCCTGACCCTTCAATCTCAGCCCAATGTCACTTGCTCAGAAAAGCCATTTCCGACTCTGGACAGGCCCCCGCCCCCCACGGTGGGCAACACGGGGCGTGGACGATCTGTTCACTGGTTTTTCTCCCCCCACCCGCCCATCCGGGAGGGGTGGGGACCCTGTTTTGCGGCACTGGGCGCCCAATCCCCCCCCCGGCCTCAGTTTCCCCACAGGCCCACCGGGCCGGAAGGAAGGGGGCGGGTGCAGGGGGGCGTGGGGAGGGGAGGGGCGGCGCGCGCAGGGGTGGGCGCGGGGCGGGCCGCGGGCGCGCGGGGGCGGCGGCGCCACCTTAAGGCGGCTCAGCCCGCGGCTCCTGGCCGAGCCCCGCCGGAGGGAGGCGGCTCCGCGCGGGGCCCGCCGCCCGCGCCGCTGCCGAAACCCGGCCGCCGCGCGCCCCGACCTTCCGCGCCGGCCACCGCGGCCGCCCTCGCCGCGCCCCCACGCCCCGGCCGCCGTCCCCGCCCCCGCGCGCCCCGCGCGCCCCGGCCCGGGGAGGGGCTCCCACGACCCCGCGCTTGGCGGGGGGCGCCAGGGACTCCGGGGTCCCCTGCCCCGCGCCGTCTCGCCCTCCTCCCTCTTTCTTCGGGCAGCCTCCCCCCCCCGCACTTCAGCGCCCCCCAACTCGCCGTCTCCACATCCGCAAGCTCCGGTGGCGCTGGGGGGCTTCTCGGATCGGCAGGATGTACCCCCAGGGAAGGCACCCGGTGAGTGGGGGGGCTGCGGGGAGGGGGCACCCCCGGGGACTCACACCCTGACGTCCCCCCCCCACATCCCCCCCCAGACCCCGCTCCAGTCCGGCCAGCCCTTCAAGTTCTCGATCTTGGAGATCTGCGACCGCATCAAAGAAGAATTCCAGTTTCTCCAGGCTCAGTACCACAGGTGAGGGGGCGCCCCAGGGCCCGCCGGGGTGGGGGGGCGGGGCCTCCGCGGAGGGGCGCGGGAAAGGCCTCCAGGTGGGAGCGCAGGTGCAGAGGGGTTTGGGGACAGTCAGAGCTGGGGCACTGGGAGCCCGGGAAGGGGCGGGGAGGGACCGGGACAGGAGGTGGGGAGTGGGGAGATGAGCCCCTCACTTTGGAAGCCGGCCCACACGCGGCGGGTGGGAGCCCCTTGCCCTCTCTCTCCTTCCCAGCCTCAAGCTAGAATGTGAGAAGCTGGCCAGCGAGAAGACGGAAATGCAGAGACATTATGTGATGGTGAGGGCGCTCAGGGTGCCAGCCGCGGGGAGACGCGGGCAGGGCTTTGAGTCGCGGTGGACTCTGGGGTAGGTCCCGGCCCCACTCCCAGCCTCGTCTTCCCTGTCTGTCCATTGGGCTGATTGGGATTTCACGATCGCTTTCTCGGAGGGTCCTCCCAGCTCTGAGAACAGTGAGACAGGGAGGACCCCTCACTCGATTGGGCATTTCTGTGGGGCCAGGACCTCTGGTCACTTCTACCTGCCCCTCCTCTCTGGGGAGAGTAGAGGGGGCCCTTCCAGGCAGAGCCCCAGCTTCCTCCTCTGGGACCCCATGGAGCTGGGGGGCTCTGCGGTCCTGCTGTGATTCCTGCAGCCTGTGGGGCTCTTGGAAGACCCTGGCATCACCTGTTTCCAGGAGGGCACCCATTTCCACCGCAGACGTTCTCACTTGGTTTTTCCTTTGCAGTATTATGAGATGTCCTATGGGCTCAACATTGAAATGCATAAGCAGGTAACTGGGTTGGGGTTAGGCGTGTTCAGGAGGGAGGATGGGTGGTCTGGAAGCCATGGGAGGGACCCAGTGTGGGCAGCCGGGGCCAGAGCACACCTAGGGAACAGGGGTCTCATCCCGAAATCCCTGCAGAGGTCACAGAGGGCCCATCTGGGACCAGGAGGACAGATTTCAGCCTCCTGAAAGGGAAATGAGTCTCAACTTCTGAAGACAATGTCTTGCAGTTGGAGCCGTCTAGCAGAGAGGCAGGCAGCGGGCAGGGGCCACCAGGCATCCCCATCAAGGAGGGCATGTGGCAGAGGCAGGCAGCGAGGCCAGGGAGGCTGTGGAGGTGACTTCTGTCCCAGGAGGGGGCTGGATGGCCACTCTTAGAGGTCCCTTTCAGCCCAGAGAGTCTGAAGTTTTGAGATGGACCCCAGGTTCTGTTGCTGTTTTGAAGCCTATGAGATTGCTCTCCGTGGGATTGGCTGGAAGGTTCCAAGATTGTTCTCCAGGCCGTGAATTTGATGCTGTGTTTCAGACTGTGACCCCACTATTCCAAGAGAGACCTCAAAACTCTGTGGCTGTCTTCACGGCTTTGAAATTGACCCCAGTGCCATGAGGTTCTGAGCCTCTTCCTAAGCTTCTTGGTGTGATCTATGGTTCTGAGATTGACCTCAAGATTCAAAGATAGAACTCAAGGTTCTGAGATTGACCAGATTTCTGAGATTGACCTCAAGGTCCTGAGATTGACCTCAAGGTCCTGAGATTGACCTCAGAATTGTAAGATAGACCTCAAGATTCTAACATTGACCTCAAGGTTCTGATATTGACTTCAAATTTCTGAGATTAATCTCAGGGTTCTGAGAGTGACCTCAAGGTCCTCAGACCTCAAGGTTCTGAGATTGATCGCAAGGTTCTGAGAGTGACCTGAAAGTCCTGAGATAGACCTCCAGATTCTGAGATTGTCCTATATATGTGCAGATGTGTGTTAAAAGGTCCTGAGGCTGTTCCTGAACTTACGATCTCCAGGTTCCAAGACAGATCCAAAGATTCTAAAATTGACTTCAGTGGTCCATTCTTCACCCTGAGATCCTGAGACTGACCAGTGGTTTCTTAAGGAATAGGAGGGGTCCCAAGCTTCTGAGCTTTGCCTTAGATTCTATCAGGATATTAGATCCAATGAGTAGAGCTTTGTACTGGGACTTGCTGGTGGCTGGGAAGGAGAAGGGGGTGGGCTGGGAGTGTGGGGACCCTGGGGGTGCCCACCTGGCATGCTTTCCTGCGTCTGTGGGGGCTCTGGTCGGTTCTGATGTGCACGGGAGGGGGCCTGTCTGCTGAAGCATGGCGTGGTCCCATGGGTACACGAAACGGACCCTCTTATGGGGTGCCAGACACCCTGGGATCCCGGTTCCACTCTCTTGGTGGGAAGAGGAGACACAGACCCCGCCAGGCACACAGCACAGCTGTAACTCAGGCAGAGGCAAAGCCCTAGGCCTTTGTATACCCGCCGCCTTCCCCACCCGCACGCCCTCTCTCCTACTTAGTCTCTTTGGGGCACCTGGGCCCAGACGCTCTCCAGGTGAAACCCTTCTCTTGAGTGTGGAGCGCTGAGATCTCCACCTGGAGGCATCCCCAGCGGGTAGACAAGCCCCGGAAAGCGGATGAGGCTTCCGGAGAGGGGCCTTGCTTGGGAGGGGCATGGGGCCAGCCAGCGCTGGAATCTGGGACTCCAGGCGGAGGCCCCTTCCCTTTGTTTCTGCTGACCCCGGAGCCTCTGAGTGTCTGTGTCTGAGTTGGGTGTCTGTGCGGCTGCCTCCTGCAAATCCCTGGTGGGTGTGCATCTGGCAGGTGTGTGTCTGTGACTCGTAGGACCTCAGTCAGCCTCAGCCTGGGTCTTCCCGGCTCCAGGCCACCCCGGGCCTCGCTCAGCTGAGCAAACAGCCTGGCGGGGCTCTGAATCCTGCCTCGGCCCATGCCTAGCTGGCCCGAGTTCCCTCCGTGCACCTGCGGACGCCGCCTCCCTAACCCTTGAGCCTCGAAAATGCTCCTGGGTGTCCAGAGCCGGGTTGCAAGTGTCCACCCCGCTCCAAGCTTCCTCTCCTTCCTTCCTGCCAGGCGGAGATTGTGAAGCGCCTGAGTGGTATCTGTGCTCAAATTATCCCCTTCCTGACCCAGGAGGTGAGCGGGCCTGGGGGTGGGGGGAGGAGGGGAAGGAGGCTGGAAGAAGATGGGAGGGGGTCGGTCTGGGAGAGGACGCCCCAGGCGCTGATTGTGCGGTAACCTGCAGCCCAGATAGAGACTGTTTCTTACTGCAGTAGTCCCCAGCCCTGAGGCCAGACACCCAGCTGGGGCACGGGCTGCAGGGATGGAGGGAGGTGTTGGCCGAGGGTGAGGACTGAGGGCTTTTTTCCTCCTTGATTGGAAGCTAGGCGGAGAGCTGACCCCCTGAAGCCCTGCAGGTTGGCTGCCCGGGTCTGAATCCTAGCTGTGTGGCCTCCGGCGGGACACCCCCCTGTCTGGTTTTTGTTTTATTTTGAGACAGAGCCTCGGTCTGTCACCTAGCTTGAGTGCAGTGGGGCGGTCTTGGCTCACTGCAACCTCCACCTCCTGAGTTCCAACAATTCTTCTGCCTCAGCCTCCCGAGTAGCTGGGACCACAGGTGTACACCACCGTGCCCGGCTAATTTTTGTATTTTTAGTAGAGTCGGGGTTTCACCATGTTGGCCAGGATGGTCTTGAACTCCTCACCTCAGGTGATCCACTGTGCCCGGCCAGCTTTGTATTTTTAGTAGAGACAGGGTTTCACCATATTGGCCAGATGGGTCTCGAACTCCTGACCTCAGGTGATCCACCTGCCTCGGCCTCCCAAAGTGCTGGAATTACAGGTGTGAGCCACTGTGCCTGGACAACTTCTCTGTTTTTTGTTTTTTGTTTTTTTTTCAGTAGCTTAGATGTGAGGTTGAGATGAGCTCATACGTGCAGGGTGCTGAAGATGATGCACGCGCTCAGTCAGCACCCGACGGACGTGAACCCTGCCGTCCTGCTAGGAGAAATCACGCAGAGGGACAAACACTGGGTGATCCACTCCCAGGAGGTCCCGGGGTCAGGCTCACTGAGACAGAAAGTACAATGGGGGGGGGGGTGACGGGCTGGAGAGGGGACAGGGAGTGAGTGTTTCTTGGAGAGAGAAATTCTGTTTGGGAAGATGGGACCGTTTCGGAGATGATGCTGGTGAGGGCTGCACAACCGTGTGTGTGTGTGTGTGTGTGTGTGTGCACGTGCACGCGCGTGTGCACATGCTTAACGCTGCTGAGCTGTGCACTTAAAAACGGTTAAAATGGCCTGTAACCCGCAGCACTTTGGGAGGCTGAGGCGAGTGGATCACCAGAGGTCAGGAATTTTGAGTCCAGCCCGTCAAATATGGGGACACCCTATCTCGACTAAAAATTTTTTTAAAAATTAGCCAGGCATGGTGGTGTGTGCCTGTAGCCCCAGCCAATGGGGAGGCTGAGGCAGGAGAATTGCTTGAATTGGGCGCCGGGAAGAGGTTGCACTGAGCCAAGATTTGAACCATTGTATTCCAGCCTGGGTGACAGAGCAAGACTCCATCTAAAAAAAAAAAAAAAGTTTAGGTAAAAGCACTGTTGAAAGGGATGAGTAAAGGCACACATTTTCAGAAATTAGCAAACTGCAGCTCTAGGGCCAACTCTGGCCCTCCAATTGTTTCTGTAAATAAAGCTTTATTGGCACACAGCCACGCCCACTCATGTACATACCATTTCCAGCAGCTTTCCCACTGCAGTAACAGAGTTTCATAGTTGCAACAGAGACCTCTGACCTGCAGAAGGAAAACATTTTCACTCTCTGGCCCTTTCTAGAAAGTCTTCCACCCCGTTCTACACACACCCACACACAGGTGCACCACCATGGGAGCTCTGTATCAGCATCCTGATACCTCCTTGGTGGGAGCAGCCCAAATGCCTGTCCTCAGGAGCGCATATACACAAGCTGCCTCGCGGTGCCTACAGTGGGATACGCTACCCTTCGGGAGTGCGTATACACAAGCTGCCTCGTGGTGCCTACAGTGGGATACGCTACCGTTCCGCTGTCCCACACCGGAGTCACCAGCCCCATGTGGTTGTTTTCACTTAGGTTAACTAGTAATATTTAAATCTATTAACTTATTTTTTGCCTTTAATTTTTTTTTTTTTTTTTTTTTTTTACAAAAACTAACAAGGCGGGGTGGCAGGTGCCTGTAATCCAGCTACTTGGGAGGCTGAGACAGGAGAATAGCTTGAACCATGGTGGTGGAGGTTAGAGTGAGCTGAAATCGTGCTGCTGCACTCCAGCCTGGGGGACAGAGTGAGACTCCAGCTTAAGGGAAAAAAAATTATATATATATATATAGAGAGAGAGAGAGAGAGAGAGAAAGAGAGATAGACAGACACACACACGCACACACACACGCACACACGGGGATCTCACCATGTTGCCCATTCTGGTCTCAAACTCCTGGACTCACGCAATCCTCCCACTCTGGGGTCCTAAAGTACTGGGGTCAAAGGCGTGAGCCACCTCACGTGGCCTTAAATCTATTAATTTTATATATGGCTTCTCTGTGGAACAGCAAATATAGAACATTTTCATTTTTTCTTTCTTTTTTTTTTTTTTTTTTTGAGATGGAGTCTCGCTGTTGCCCAGGCTGGAGTGCAGTGGCGCAATCCTGGCTCACCGCAACCTCTGCCTCCCGGGTTCAAGTGATTCTCCTGTGTCAGCCTCCAGAGTAGCTGGGACTACAGGCACCCAGTGCCACGCCCAGCTAATTTTTTTTTTTTTTTAAAGTAGAGACGGGGTTTCACCATGTTGGCCAGGCTGGTCTCGAACTCCTGACCTCAAGTGATCCACCCGCCTCAGTCACTCAAAGTGCTGGGATTACAGGCGTGAGCCACGGCGCCCGGCCCAGATAGAACATTTTTTCACGGCAGAGCCCCGCAGCTCTGAAAGCTGAACACGCTGCCACCCGCCACCCACCACCTCAGGGATGGAGCTTAAAATGTTAACGCTGAGAGAGGCCAGACGCCAAAGAGAACACAGAGAATGAGCCCACAACAACGTTCAAAATGGACAAATCCAAGCAGGTTTAGGAAGGCAATCGTGGGAGGCAGAATTATACAGACAAACAAAGAAATGATTGTCACGAAGGTGGAGAAGGGGGACGGGAGGGTGTTGTGATGGCAAGGAGTGGAGGGGGCTCCTGGAGTCTGGTATTTGCTGTTCCTTAGCCTAGGAGGAGGGTCCACGGTGCTGGTTTATCACAGTGGTTTACTCCTGGGGGCAGTTTTACCACCAGGAGACATCTGTGTTTGTGACAACTGGGGGGTGCCCCTGGCGTGGAGCGAGTGGAGGTCAGGGACGCTGCTCAGCCCCCTGCAGGGACGGCACTGCCCCAGAGAACGATCCAGCTGCAAATGTCTTCAGTGCCCAGAAGGAGAGACTAATTTGTAATTCTTCTTTTTCTTTTTTTTTTTTTAATGGAGTCTTGCCGTGTCACCCAGGCTGGAGTGCAGTGGTGCAGTCTTGGCTCACTGCAACCTCCGGATTCAAACAGTTCTCCTGCCTCAGCCTCCTGAGTAGCTGGGACTAGAGGCACGCACCACCACACCCGGCTCATTTTTGTATTTTTAGTAGCAACGGGGTTTCACCATGTGAGCCAGGCTGGTCTCGAGCTCCTGACCTCGTGATCCGCCCGCCCCGGCCTCCCGAAGTGCTGGGATTGCAGGCTGAGCCACCGCGCCCGGCCTCATTTATAATTATTATAACTGCACTTAGGTTTTGTTTATGTCTCTGTGTGCTTGTTTATTTCAAAATTCTGAAAGGAAAGAGAGAGAATCGGGGAAAAAGATAAAATTCCAAAAGGAAAGAGAGAGAGTGAGGAGGGAAAAATATAAAAGAGAAAAGGGCCGGGCGCAGTGACTCAAACCTGTAATCCCAGCAGTTTGGGAGGCCCAGGTGGGCAAATCACGAGATCAGGAGTTCGAGGCCAGCCTGGCCAACGTGGTGAAATCTTCGTCTCTAATAAAAAATACAAAAAATTAACGGGGTGTGGTGGCATGCGCCTGTAGTCCCAGCTACTCGGGAGACTGACGCAGGAGGATTGCTTGAACCCGGGAGGCGGAGGTTGTAGTGAGCTGAGATCACGCCACTGCACTCCAGCCTGGGTAATGGAGGGAGACTCTGTCTTAAAAAAAAAAAAAAAAGGAAAAATGAGAAGTACTAGGGCAAAGATGAGAGGGTGGTGGGGAGAGGTCAGGACTCCGAAGGACACGGCTAGGGTGGGTAGGGGCTCAGTGTACCCTCCTCCTGGTCCCCCCCCGCCCCAGCATCAGCAGCAGGTGCTCCAGGCTGTAGAGCGCGCCAAGCAGGTCACCGTGGGGGAGCTGAACAGCCTCATCGGGGTGAGTCTCTGCAGCCTCTGCCCTGCCACGGGGAGATGCCCACCCCCAGGTCCCTGGCCCCCACCCAGGAGGTGTTAAAGCTGAAGGTGGTGGGTGGGCCCGGGCTCCGGCCATCGTGGGAACCCCAGGGGCACACGCTGTGCTTGGTTTCCGTCCCAGTGTCCACCTCTTGGGCCAGAGACCACAGGGTTCCCGCCACCCCCTGACCCCCGCCCCCCGCCCCAGCCCATCCTCCCTCCTTTCTAGCAGCAGCAGCTCCAGCCGCTGTCCCACCACGCCCCTCCTGTGCCCCTCACCCCCCGCCCAGCCGGGCTGGTGGGCAGCAGTGCCACGGGGTTGCTCGCCCTGTCCGGAGCCCTGGCCCAGGCTCAGCTGGCCGCGGCTGTCAAGGAGGATCGTGCGGGCGCGGAGGCTGAGGGGTCCAGAGGTGAGTGGGCAGCGCGGGGTGTGTCCTTGGCGGGGGCCGGGACTAGGGAGGAGGACGGGCAGGCCAGGCACCAAACCCGTCAGCGTGAGGGGGTGAGGTGGCTCAAGCCTGTCATCCCAGCACTTTGGGAGGGCGAGGCGGGAGGATCACTTGAGCCCAGGAGTTCATGACTAGCCTGGGCGACAGAGACCCCATCTCTACAAAAAATTTAAAAATTAGCTCTGTGTGGTGGTGTACACCTGTATTCCCAAATACTCGGGAGGCTGAGGTGAGAGGATTGCTTGAGCCCGGGAGGTTGAGGCTGCAGTGAGCTGTGATGGGGCCACTGTACCCCAGCCCGGGCCACAGAGCAAGATCCCATCTCTTGTTTTCCTTTTTAGTTTTTTTATTATACTTTAAGTGATGGGGTACGTGTGCACAGCATACAGGTTTGTTACGTAGGTACACACGTGTCACGGGGGTTTGCTGCATCCACCCCCTGTCATCTGTATTAGGTGTTTCTCCTAATGCTATCCCTCTCCTTGCCCCCCACCCCCCGACAGGCCCTGGTGTGTGATGTTCCCCTCCCTGTGTCCATGTGTTCTCGTTGTCCAGCTCCCACTTATGAGTGAGAACATGCAGTGTTTGGATTTCTGTTCCTGTATTAGTTTGCTGAGAATGATGGTTTCCGTCTTCATCCATGTCCCTGCAAAGGACGTGAACTCATCCTTTTTTATGGCTGCATACTATTCCACTGTGTCTATGTGCCACATTTTCTTTATCCAGTCTGTCATTGATGGGCATTGGGGTTGGTCCCAGGTCTTTGCTATTGTGAACAGTGCTGCAGTAAACATAGGTGTGCATGTGTCTTTATAATAAAATGATTTCTAGTCCTTAGGGATTGCTGGGCCAAGTGGTGTTTCTAGTTTTAGATCCTTGAGGAATCGTGACACTGTCTTCCACAGTGGTTGAACTAAAGTACACTCCCACCAACAGTGTAAAAGCGTTCCTGTTTCTCCACATCCTCTCCAGCGTCTGTTGCCTAAGACCCCATCTCTTAAAGTTTGAGAGGAATAATGAGAGTGGCCGCAAGGCCCTGGGTTCAACTTTACCCCCAGTGGGCTGTGTGTCTTAGGGAAGTCACTACCCCTCTCTGGGCCTTGATCTAAGTGCAGGGGAGGGATAATCCGCCACTTGGAAGGGTATTAGAAGGATAGGGAGACTCTGAGCGGGGCGGTGCGGAGGGGCTGTATAAACGACACAAATGCCTCATTCTTTCTCCTCTCTCTTTCATTCCCAATCCGCCAGTGGAGAGAGCCCGGAGCAGGGTGAGTGAGTGGCACCCCGGGACTCCCTTTGTATTCTCCGGGGACCGACACTAGTTCTGAGCTGATGGGGGCGCCAGAATGAGACCTCGCCTGGGTGTGGTGGCTCACGCCTGTGATCCCAGCGCTTTGGTAGGCAGAGGTGGGAGAATCATTTGGGGCCAGGAGTTTGAGACCAGCCTGAGCAACATGGCAAAACTTCGTCTCTACAGAAAAATACTAAAATGTAGCTGGCTGTGGTGGTCCATGGCTGTGGTTTCAGCTACTCGGGAGGCTGAGGTGGGATGATCACTTGAGCACAGAAGCCCAAGGCTGCAGGGAGCTGAGATCGGGCCACTGCACTCCAGCCTGGATGACAGAGCGAGAACCCATCTCAAAAAAAAAAAAAAAAAAAAAAAGGAAAAAACAGGCCAGCCAGGTGCGGTGTCTCACGCCTGTAATCCCAGCACTTTGGGAGGCCGAGGAGGGCGAATCACCTGAGGTCAGGAGTTTGAGACCAGCCTGACCAACATGGAGAAACCCCATCTCTACTAAAAAATACAAAAAATTAGCCAGGTGTGGTGGCACGTGCCTGTAATCCCAGCTACTCGGGAGGCTGAGACAGGAGAATCACTTGAACCCAGGAGGTGGAGTTTACAGTGAGCTGAGATCGCGACACTGCATTCCAGCCTGGGTGACAGAGTGTGACTCCGTCTCAGAGAAAACAAAACCTTAGCACTGAGCATTTCCCAGATGGGAAGCTTGAGGTGCAGACCCTAATAACAGTGGGGGACCCTCAGTCTCAGCTGGTTCACAGTGCAGGGCCCTGACCCTTTCTCCCTGTGGCCCCTGTCTCTTTGCAGAGTGCATCTCCCTCGCCCCCCGAGAGTCTGGTGGAGGAGGAGCGGCTGAGTGGCCCCAGTAGTGGTGGGAAGCAGAGAGCCGATGAGAAGGAGCTGTCAGGACCTTATGTGAGTAGGGGCAGTGCAGGAATGGGGTGGGCACGCATGACCCGGGCCAGCTGGGGCCCTCGGAGCCTTCCAGAGCCCAACTCTGCCATGATTCTCTCACTCTAGAGCCTTCCATAGCTCCCTATTACTCAGAGTACTGGCCAGTCAGAAGAGATCCCATAGTGCAAGGCTTAACTCTAGTTTCTTGACGTCTCTGCAGCCTCTGGTCCATACAGCCGTTTTCCCGCCCTGTTGCTGCTAGTCCAGCTGTTTTCTCTCCCTAGAACACCCTTGTTTCAGAAACCAGTTTTTCCATCAGGACACAAAGTGCTACCTCCTACAGGAAGCCTTCTCTGACCACCTCCTAGAGACTGGGACCTCCTCTCTTTGCCAAACAGCTGCACACCTGTCGTTTCAAAGTCTAGTGTCCCCGGGGCCAGGCCAAATGTGGGGAATGGGGCTGTGGCCAGCTGGGGAGCACTTGTCCCACCTACGGGGGCAGGTGCAATCTGGTCTCAGGAGACTGGCTGGCTCAGTGCGGGCCTATAGTGCTGTTTCTCAGAGAAGCCTTTCTTTTTGGCAGTGAACTGATTGATTGACTGAGGCAGAGTCTTGTTCTGTTGCCTAGTCTGGAGTGCAGTGGTGCGATCTCGGCTCACTGCAGCCTCTGCCTTCCAAGTTCAAGCGATCCTTCTGCCTCAGCCTCCCGAGTAGCTGGTGCTACACGTGTGCACCACCATAGCCGGCTAAGTTTTGTATTTTTACTGGAGATGAGGTTTCACCGTGTTGGCCAGGCTGGTCTCAAACTCCTGACCTCCTGTGATCCACCCGCCTTGGCTTCCCAGCGTGCTGGGATCACAGGCATGAGCCACTGCGGCTGGACGCAACTAATTTTCATTTAAAGAAGAAAACCAGGTATGGGAGGGGAGTCTAGGAGGACCCACCCACTGGGCGGATTTTGTCTTCCAGGCTGCAGCCTTTTTTCCTTCCTTTGGTTTCCAGCCCAACATGTCAGCAGTGCCCCGTCCCACCCCGCCCCCTGCCGTGGTACCCAGGATAGTGTTTTCTACATCAGTGAATGGAACTGGGGCTTGGTCTTTCTTCCAAGGCAATGGGGAGCCATAGAGGGTTGCAGAGCAGAGCCGGGAAAGGTCTTAGGAAAATCTGTCTGGGGTCAGCTTGGAGGGTTGCCTGGAGGGGGAACTGGGAGGAGATGAGGTCTCTGTTAGGGCTGTGGGGGAGTGGGTGGAGGTTGGCAGAGAGATCGGTGAGACCCACATGCTGAGAGACTGTTTGGCTTTTTGGGTCGAGATTGAGGAAGGAGGTAAGGATGATTCCGGTCTCTGGTTCTCTCCCCATTATACAGAGGGGTAAACCGAGGCCTGAGAGGGCTGGGAGTCACACAGGGCACTCGTGCAGTCTTTATCCTTCAAAGTCCTTCCCCACGAAGTGTCCGCCTGCTCCCCTCACCCACGTCCTTCCCGGATCCCGGATCTTGGCACGTGCAGCCTTCCCTTCTGCTCTGAGCAAACGGGCGCAGTGGCCTGAGAATCCCAGTCGTGCCCCGGGCTGCCTTCCCCAGCTCCTGGGGAGCAGATAGGGGTCTCGGAGTCAGAGGCATGACCACAGTCATTTGGTGCCAGGAGTTTGAGACCAGCCTGAGCAACATGGCAAAACCTTGTCTCTACAGGAAAATAAAAAATTTAGCTGGATGTGGTGGTACATGGCTGTGGTTTCAGCTACTCGGGAGGCTGAGGTGGGAGGATCACTTGAGCACAGAAGGCCGCAGGGAGGTGAGATCGGGCCATTGCACTCCAGGCCGGGTGACAGAGTGAGACCCTGTCTCAAAAAAAAAAAAAACAGTCCCGCCGGCCGCGGTGGCTCACACCTGTAATCCCAGCACTTTGGGAGGCCCTGGTGGGCGGATCACCTGAGGTCAGGAGTTCGACACTAGCCTGACCAACATGGAGAAGCCCCATCTCTACTAAAAATACAAAAATACAGGCGGCAGGCACCTGTAATCCCAGCTACTCGGGAGGCTGAGGCAGGAGAATCGCTTGAACCCAGGAGGCGGAGGTTGCAGTGAGCTGAGATCGCGCCATTGCACTCCAGCCTGGGTGACAGGCTGGTCACCCACGATGAGCTCTCTTCCCCCATCTGCCCCGCCAGGAAAGCGATGAAGACAAGAGTGACTACAACCTGGTGGTGGACGAGGTGAGTGCCAGCGGTCCAGCCTCCTCCCCCACGCTGGGCACAGAGTAAGCGAGGGTCATCTGGAATGGGAGGACACAGAGGTGGTGAGGATCCTGGTTCTCCTCTCCGTGGGGTGGCTGGGATGGGGACAGCATGGGGCCAGGAAGAGTCGGGGACTCTGGGACACCTCTGGCCAGCCTCCTCTCCATTGCACAGGGCGTGGCTTCAAGCCCTGGCTCACTGAGTGGTTTGAGGGGAGTGGCACCCCCTTCCCTGGCCTCACTTTTCTCATCTGTTCAATGAGAAAATAAAACCAGGCCGGGCGCGGTGGCTCACGCCTGTAATCCCAGTACTTGGGGAGGCCGAGGCAGGCGGATCACCTGAGGTCGGATGTTTGAGACCAGCCTGTCCAACGTGGAGAAACCCCGCCTTTACAGAAAGTACAAAATTAGCTGGGCGTGGTGGTGGATGCCTGTAATCCCAGCTACTCGGGAGGCCGAGGCAGGAGAATCACTTTAACCCGGGAGGCGGAGGTCACGGTGAGCTGGGATCGTGCTGCTGCACTCCAGCCTGGGCAAGGAGAGCAAAACTCCGTCTCAAAAAGAAATAAAAGAAAACCAAGTTCTTATATAGCCCTTGCTGTGGGTGCTTATGGAGTAAGACACATCATTAAACCCATTTTACAGGCCAGGTGTGGTGACTCACACCCGTATTCCCAGTACTTTGGGAGGCTGAGGCAGATGGATCACTTGAGGTCAGGAGTTTGAAACCAGCCTGACCAACATGGTGAAACCCTGTCTCTACTAAAAATATAAAAAATTAGCTGGATGTGCTCGCTTGAACCCAAGAGGCAGAGGTTGCAGTGAGCCACTGTACTCCAGCCTGGGTTTCGTAATCTTCTCATAGTGGGTCATGAGTACCCAGTCTGGAAGCTGGAGCGGGGGAGTTTGGAGGAGGACAGAGAGGGACTCTTCTTCCCCTCTCATTTCAACTCCACTCAATGTCACCTCCTCGAACCCAGGACCAACCCTCAGAGCCCCCCAGCCCGGCTACCACCCCCTGTGGAAAGGCACCCATCTGTGTTCCTGCCCGTCGGGACCTGGTGGATAGTCCGGCCTCTTTGGCCTCAAGCCTCGGCTCACCGCTCCCCAGAGCCAAGGAGCTCATCCTGGTAAGGAGGAGGGAGGGCCTTGAAACTCACTTTATTCATCCTGGGGGCCTTGAAACAGATGCTATCTCATGACACAGAGAGCAATGATGAGAAATCAGCTGGGCTGGGGTTGTCTACCCTCTCCTTGTTTTTTTTTTTTTTTTTTTTTTTTAACCTGCTTGGACTGACTTTCTTGAACCTCAGTGAGTATTAAAAGGCAACTTTGTAAAGAAGCTTTGTAGATACATTTTAAAAGGCAGTTCACCACCTTACATGGAAAGCAGGTCTCTCTCTGGCAATCAATAGGAAATCCTATGGAAATAAACACAGTGAAAGCCCAGCCATAGAATGGGCAGCTGGCTAGGCTGGACCCAGGCCTGCATGTGCTTTGCCCTTCCAGAGGCGTTTAGAGACGCACCGGCCCCAAGCCGAGATGCCATCCCTGGAAGGAGAGATAATTAATATAGAAACAACTCTCCAGTTGGATCTCCTGGAGTTTGATGCCAGGCACGTGAGCCATCTAAAAGCACCCCAGGGCATTCGAAATTCAGCTCCTTTTGCAGCTACCCCCACCCCAAATCTTCCCCAGCTCCTCCTCCCCCGGCACTTACCAGGGGAGAGTATGTCGGTTTCGAGGCCTCCCCTCCCGGTTTCAAGGCCTCCCCTCCTGGCAGGTTACCATGGCAACCACCAGAGGTTGGGGCTCCCATTCCATCTTAAGTGCCCTCTTCTCACTGCGGGAAAACCTCACAAGGGGATGGGGCGGCTCTGTTGTATCGGAGAAGCCACCGTTGTCCCCTCCAGTCTTTTGCGGGTGCTGGAGCCGTGCGGCTGTCACGGTTTGTGCGATGGCGTCGTGGGAAGCAGAGACCCACGAGACACAAGGATGGGAAGTTTCTTGGAAGGCAGGGGAGGTGATGACATGAAGCGAGATAACAGAGCCTGCTGGTCCAGCTGCTGCCTTCATCAGAACTCCCCTTGGGGAGGGACAGCTCTGGGTGACACCTCCCTGTCGGGGTGGGGGGAACAAGGAGGATTGTGCTGTGTACCGGGAGCTCTTCCTGCCGCTGTGGGGTCTGCCTCTCCGGGAGCCCCTCCCGGGGTTTCTAATTCCTTGCCCTTCAAGAATCTCAACAGGGGCCGGGGGCGGTGGTTCATGCCTGTCATCCCAGCGCTTTGAGAGGCCAAGGCAGGACGAGAACTCGAGAGCGAGACTTGGAGACCAGCCTGGGTAACATAGTGAGACCTTGTCTCTATGAAAAATTTAAAAAGTTAGCTGGGCGTGGAGGCGTGCGCCTGCAGTGCCAGCTACTTGGGAGGCTGAGTCAGGAGGATCACTTGAGCGAGGGAGGTCGAGGCTGCAGTGAGCTGTGATCGTGACATTTTTGAGAGCAAGACTCCGTCTTAAAAAAAAATCTCGGCTGGGCGCGGTGGCTCATGCCTGTCATCCCAGCACTTTGGGAGGCTGAGGCGGGCGGATCACGAGGTCAGGAGATCGAGACCATGGTGAAACCGCGTCTCTACTAAAAAATAAAAAAATTAGCTGGGTGTGGTGGTGCGTGCCTGTGGTCCCAGCTACCCGGGAGGCTGAGGCAGGAGAATTGCTCGAACCCTGGAGGCGGAAGTTGCAGTGAGCCCAGATCGCACCATTGCACTCCAGCCTGGCACCTGGCAATAGAGCGAGACTCTGTCTCAAAAAAAAAAAAAAAAAAAAAAAACCCTCAAATCTTAACAACCTATAACTTTGTAACTTTGCTGCCTTCTTTCTTTTTTTTGAGACAGAGTCTCGCTCTGTTGCCAGGCTGGAGTGCAATGGCGCGATCTTGGCTCACTGCAACCTGTGCCTCCCGGGTTCAAGCAATTCTCCTGCCTCAGTCTCCCGAGTAGCTGGGACTACAGGCACGCACTACCGCGCCTGGCTAATTTTTTGTATTTTAGTAGAGACGGTTTCACCTCGTTGGCCAGGATGGTCTTGATCTCCTGACCTCGTGATCTGCCCGCCTTGGCCTCCCAAAGTGCTGGGATGACAAGCATGAGCCACCACGCCCGGCCCTCTTTATTTTTTTGAGGCGGAGTTTCGCTCTTGTTGCCCAGGCTGGAGTGTGATGGTGCGATCTCAGCTCACCACAACCTCTGCCTCCTGGGTTCAAGCGATTCTCCTCTCTCAACCCAGCTGGGATTACAGGCACGCACCACCACGCCCGGCTAATTTTGTCATTTTAGTAGAGATGGGGTTTCACCACGTTGGCCAGGCTGGTCTCAAACTCCCGACCACAGGTGATCTGCCCACCTCGACCTCCCAAAGTTCTGGGATGACAGGCGTGAGCCGCCGCGCCCGGCCTTCGATGTCTTCTTGGAGGCGCCACTGCTGTGATCCCCGCCCCCCGCGTGATGTGTCCGTGTTGGGGCTCCACCAAGCAGCGTCCCCCCCTACCCACCCCACCCCATTCCTCACGGGTATTCACACTGCATTTCTTCCATGCACGCACGTTCTTACGGTGGAGGTGTGAGTTGGCTCGCTGCAGCGTGCACACGTGTGCACCCCCATGGGCAGACGCTGCCTGCTCATCCTGCTCAGGTGCCCAGTTAGCCTTCTGGTGCGTATGGACTCACACTTCCCCCTGGTTCAGTCAGTCGGCGTTGGGATCCTCACTGGGGCTCGTTTCCCTGGTGTGAGAGTACCTGCAGGGCTGTCCGTGAGCGCTGGGCTGCCCTGGTGTACCTGCTCCCTTCCCATAGACAGTTGTGGTGTTTTTTGTTTTTTATTTTAAAGACGGGTTTTCACCATGTTGATCAGGCTGGTCTTGAACTCCCGACCTCAGGTGATCCGCCTGCCTTGGCCTCCAAAGTGGGTTAGATTACAGGCGTGAGCGACCATGCCTGGCCCAGTTTTGGTTTTTTTTTTTTTGGAGAGGGAGTCTCCCTCTGTCACCAGGCTGGAATGCAGTGGCACCATCTCCGCTCACTGCAACCTCCGCCTCCCAGGTTCAAGCGATTCTCCTGCCTCAGCCTTCTGAGTAGCTGGGATTACAGGCACCTGCCACCATGCCCAGCCAGTTTTTATATTTTTAATAGAGAAGGGGTTTCGCCATGTTGGCCAGGCTGGTCTCGAACTCCTGGCTTCAGGTGATCTAGCTGCCTTGGCCTCTCAAAGTGCTGGGATTACAGGCGTGAGCCCCGCAACTTGCCCCTCCAGTTTCTGATCAGATTACTGGGCCACAAGTCACCAGGTGCTGTTCAGTCCTGCCCTTTGTCTGCAGAATGACCTTCCCGCCAGCACTCCTGCCTCCAAGTCCTGTGACTCCTCCCCACCCCAGGACGCGTCCACCCCCGGGCCCAGCTCGGCCAGTCACCTCTGCCAGCTCGCTGCCAAGCCAGCGCCTTCCACGGACGGCATCGGTGAGCACCTTGCCTGTTGGTGCCTGTCCGGGGCAGGCCTCGTCTCTGGGGACAGCTAATAAAAGGGGCTGGCGAGGCAGGAGGCTGGGATTCCAGGCTTGGCCTTCATGACCTTGGTCCCTTCGTGACTTCAGGTTAGACACTGCCTCCCACTGGGTGGTTCCTCATTGTCCCAGCTTGACCGGTAGGGAAACTGAGGCCTGGAGAGTGGAAGTGACTCGGTTGGGGGTTTCAGCCTAGTGCACTGAAAAGACAGCTTCGGGGTCAGACAGGCTTGGGTTTCAGAATAGGCCTGGGTATTCAGCAGCTGGGTGACCTTAGGCAGGTGACCCAGCCTCTCCGAGCCTCAGTTTCCCCATCAGTAAGCTGGGGAATGACAGTGCTCATCTTTTCTGCCTTACGACCAGGCCCTGTGCTGGTTCTGGGGTCCCCAAAAGAAGTTAGCCTTGAATCCCACCCCTAAGGAACTCCCGAGTGGCAAGGGACGAGACCCAGACCCCAGCACTCACAGGCCTGTATAATCAGGGCTGGTACAGAAGGAGGAGCCCAAGATGGGCAAGGCTGGAGGTTGGCAATGGGGAGGCTCAAGGATGTTTCTGAGATGTGAATGGACATTGGGCCTGGGTTTTGAAGGATGGGTAGGAGTTTGTCAATTAAAAGAAAGAGAAAGTTGTGTCCACCAGAGGAACGGAATGTGCAGAGGTCTGGAGGTGTCCCAGGCTGTGGCCCACATGGGACCAGAGCGTGGAAACTCTGGATGAAAGGCCAGGGAGCTCCCAAGGCAGTGGGAGGCGGGATCTGAGTCTGGGGTGTCTGAAGATGTGTCCCCGACTCTTCCCTCTCAGCCCTGAGGAGCCCCCTGACTCTGTCCAGTCCCTTCACCACGTCGTTCAGCCTGGGCTCCCACAGCACCCTCAACGGAGACCTCTCCGTGCCCAGCTCCTACGTCAGCCTCCACCTGTCCCCGCAGGTCAGCAGCTCTGTGGTATACGGACGCTCCCCCATGGTGAGTCCTTGGGTTGGGGGTACAGGAGGTGTCAGCAGGGCCCAGGGGCTGGGGGCTGGGAGGAGAAACCAATTATACGAGGAAAGACAAGGGGGTGCAGAAAGGGAAGGGAGGCCTGGCTCAGCAAGCGTGCACGGGAAGATGATTTGGGGGTCTCAGTGGTCCCACAAGCTTAATACAAAGCAGGACTTGTGACTGTGGAAAAAAGCAGTGGTGATTAAGCTGCATGAAAAGGAGCAGTAGTGCTTGGCTTTGGGATGCTGTATACAGAAACAGGTATTGGACCAGATTTGTCCCGGGGGGCTGCAGTTTGCAGACTCCTGTTCTAGAGCCAGTCTGGGCATTCGATGGAGAACTCTTCAGGATCCTTGGAACCCTGGAGTTCTAGGATTTCCTGGACAGAGATGTTGGGGTCAGTTAGGGGCGGTGCCCTCAGAAACCTCAGCCCTCCCACCTGGAGCGTGACAGGCAGAGGCTAAGGCAATTCTGCTTCCTTGGTAGGGGCTGATAAATGGGGGCATGGCAGGTGGGCGTGGGACAGCACAGAGGTGGGTTGGAGTCAGAGTCACCTGCCTCACTGACACCCCCTCTGGCATTCTGACAGATGGCATTTGAGTCTCACCCGCATCTCCGAGGGTCATCCGTCTCTTCCTCGCTACCCAGCATCCCCGGGGGAAAGCCGTGAGTACCAGGGTGGGGCTCCCTGCCTGGGAACCCGGGCCAGCCCCCCACCTCCTCTGAGGTCTTACCCTGTATGGCTGGGGTCTCCCTGCTCCCCTTCTAGAAAGTCTCTTGTGTGGGCCGGGCGCCATGGCTCAATCCCAACACTTGAGGAGGCCGAGGTGGGCAGATCATTTGAGGTCAGGAGTTCAAGAGCAGCCTGATTAACACTGTGAAACCCTGGCTCTGCTAAAAATACAAAAAGTTCGCCATGTGTGGTGGCCCATGCCTGTAATCCCAGCTACTTTGGAGGCTGAGGCACGAGAATCACTTGAACCTGGGAAGTGGAGGTTGCAGTGAGCCCAGATAGTGCCACTGCACTCCAGCCTGCGTGACAGAGACTCCATCTCAAACAAAAATGCATCAGGCCGGACTTGCTGGCTCATGCTTGTAATCCTAGCACTTTGGGAGGCCTGGGCGGGCGAATCACTAGAGGTCAGGGGTTCAAAACCAGCCTGGCCAAAACGGTGAAACCCTGTCTCTACTAAAAATACATAAAACTTAGGCACAGTGGTGCATGCCTGTAATCCCAGCTACTCAGGAGGCTGAGGCAGGAGAATAACTGGAACCCAGGAGGCAGAGGTTGTAGTGAGCCGAGCTTGTGCCACTGTACTCCAGCCTGGGCGATAGAGCGAGACTCCCTCTCGAAAAAACAAAAACAAAACAAAAAGTAAAAATAAAGAATACATCATCGAGTGCCAGGCAGAACGAAGGCGTCTCCCTGCCCTCCCAGGTGGGGGTGCGGAGGGCTGGTCCCAGGGCTGGGTCATGCCCAGGCTTTCTCTCCAGGGCCTACTCCTTCCACGTGTCTGCAGACGGGCAGATGCAGCCCGTGCCTTTCCCCTCGGACGCACTGGTGGGCGCGGGCATCCCGCGGCACGCCCGGCAGCTGCACACGCTGGCACACGGCGAGGTGGTCTGCGCGGTCACCATCAGCGGCTCCACGCAGCACGTGTACACGGGTGGCAAGGGCTGTGTGAAGGTGTGGGACGTGGGCCAGCCTGGGGCCAAGACGCCCGTGGCCCAACTCGACTGCCTGGTGAGGGCAGGGTGGGACAGTGGGCGGGACTCACGGGTGACGGGTGGAGCTTATATTCGAATGGAGCGGTGTTTGCAGGCCGGCCGTGGGTGGGGTTACAGGTGAAGGGTGGAGCTTGTAGTCACATGGGGACAGGCCACAGTGGTGGGGCTCATTGACCAATCAGGATAGGGTTTGTAGGCCAACCATGGGTGGGGCTTACAGGTGAAGGGTGGAGCTTATGGTCAGATGGGGCGGGGCTTGCAGGCCAAAGTGGTGGGGCTCATTGGCCAATCAGGATAGGGTTTACAGGCCAACCATGGGTGGGGTTTACAGGTGAAGGACGGAGCTTATGGTCAGGTGGGGCGGGGCTTGCAGGCCAAAGTGGTGGGACTCATTGGCCAGTCAGGGTTGGGCTTGCAAGACAACCAGGATAGGGTTTGCAGGCCAACCATGGGTGGGGCTTATAGATGAAGGGCGGAGCTTATAGTCAGATGGGGCGGGGCTCACCAGTCAATCAGGGTAGGGCTTGCAGGCCAACCATGGGTGGGGTTTACAGGTGGAGGGTGGAGCTTGTCAAATGGGGCGGGGTTTGCAGGCCAAAGGAATGGGGCTCACTGGCCAATCAGGATAAGGTTTGCAGGCCTACCATGGGCAGGGATTGTAGGTGAATAACGGAGCTCACAGTGTAATGGAACAGTGTGTGTGGGCCAAAGGGGCAGGGCTTGCTGGCCCCTCAGGGTAGGGATGGCAGGCTAATCAGGATGAGGGTACCTTGGGCTCCAGAGACCCCCACATTAAGCCAGGCTCCTAGAGACCTCACCTGGGACCAACCCCCAGCCTGATTCTCTTCCTGCCCCAGAACCGAGACAACTACATTCGCTCCTGCAAGTTGCTGCCGGATGGCCGGAGTCTGATCGTGGGCGGTGAGGCCAGCACCTTGTCCATTTGGGACCTGGCAGCGCCCACCCCCCGTATCAAGGCCGAGCTGACCTCCTCGGCCCCAGCCTGCTACGCCCTGGCCGTCAGCCCCGACGCCAAGGTTTGCTTCTCCTGCTGCAGCGATGGCAACATTGTGGTCTGGGACCTGCAGAACCAGACGATGGTCAGGTGCGCTGGGACCTCGGGCAAGCCCCGGCCGCTCTCGGTGCAGTGGGGTGGAGGACTGACCTGGGAGGTTGCTGGGGCCGCTCGAATTCCAGGACGGACGCCTGGGCCCTTCTTCCTCCAGGCAGTTCCAGGGCCACACGGACGGCGCCAGCTGCATTGACATTTCTGATTATGGCACTCGGCTCTGGACAGGGGGCCTGGACAACACGGTGCGCTGCTGGGACCTGCGGGAGGGCCGCCAGCTGCAGCAGCACGACTTCAGCTCTCAGGTGCTGTTCGGTGCTGGTGGGAGGGGGATGGAAGCTCCAGGAATCCGTGTCCCTTCCTCTCCTTGTGGGGGGCCACTTCCAGAGGCGGGACAGGACTAACATCTGCTGTGCCGTCCATCTTGTCATCCATACACATCCACAGACGTAGGGGAACCCAAAAGAGCTGATTTATATGAAGCTGTGGGGCCACTGAGACCTTCAGATCATCTTCTCCACTTGCCTTTGTTCAGCCATACCCTTATGTCTCTTTCCTTGTGTAGCTCGGTTCTTTTCTCAGCCTTTAATTTCTGGATCCCACTGGGAGTGCCAGACACACACTTCCCATTGAGGACTCACCATGGGGGAGTTATTGGCCAGGGGAACAGAGTGGAGGTTGATGTAGGAGGAGCTGGGCATGGATAGGTCGCCATTGAAGGTGGAGCCTAAGCTGAAGGACATGGTGAATGGGCCGGACAGAGCTGGGGGCTCCTCAGGGCTGAGCAAAGAGAGTGAATCTTCAGGCACCGTGGCTGCAGATTCTGCCTCTCACTGCTTTGGGGGCAGGGTATGAGCTCCTGTTCTGTCATTCAGGATTTCCATGCACTGGTCTCACGCACACCGTACTCTGGGATGGCTCTGAGACCTCTGCACATTTGTTCCCTGTGGCTGAAATGCCTTTGTCTTGTTTCTGTAATTGGCAAACTCCTATTCATCCCTCAAGACCCATCTGGTTTGCTCCTCCTCCTTGAAACCTAAGAGGAACTAACTCCTAACTCCCAAGTTCTTCTTGTTTTTGTTTTTGAGACAGGTGCAGTGGCACGATCTCAGCTTATTGCCATCTCCATGTCCCAGGTGCAAATGATTCTTGTGCCTCAGCCACCTGAGTAGCTGGGACTACAAGCACGCACCATCATGCCCAGCTCATTTTTGTGTTTTTTTTTGATAGACATCAGGTTTCATTATGTTGTCCAGGCTGGTCTTGGACTCCTGGCCTCAAGTAATCCACCCACCTCGGCCTCCCAGTGTGGGAATTACAGGCGTGAGCCATCGCTCCCGCCCTCCCAAGCTCTGTATGTCCAGCCTGGTCTTCTCTTTCATTTGATGATTTCTGGGGTTTTTTTGTTGTTTCTGAGACAGAGTCTTGCTCTGCCTCCAAGATGGGAGTGCAGTGACACAATCTTGGCTCACTGCAACCTCCGCCTCACGGGTTCAAGTGATTCTCCTGCCTCAGCCTCCGGAGTAGCTGGGATTATAGGCACCCGTCAGCACACCCAGCTAACTTTTGTATTTTCAGTAGAGATAGGGTTTCACCATGTTGGCCAGGATGGTCTTGAACTCCTGACCTCATGATCCACTCACCTTGTCCTCCCAAAGTGCTGGGATTACAGGCATGAACCACTGCACCTGGCCTCATTTGATGATTTCTTTAATAGGGAAATCAGGAGTAGAGGTGGACGTAGCTCTCCATGCCTTGTCCCCGAAGCTTAGGTGGGCTAAATACGTTTCTAGGGAGCCCTTGGTGAATACCTCCTGGCTCACTGGGTGCCTCCCACCGCGTGTTTACAAAGGAGCACTTCTGGATGGCCAGGAAAGGACATTTGAAGCCCCCCAGGCTTCTCTGCTGTAATGGGTGGTTATTTCCACAGGTGTGTTATGTATTAGTGAGACTCCACGAGGTTTAGGGTGGAACAGGACCCGATTCCTATGTGTGCCTAAAATGCGGTGGCTACAGAAGGATGAGGACCCTGAATCCTTTTAGAATCAAACCCAAAAGCAGTATTGCAAATGGGGAATGCTCCAGGCCAGGCTCAGTGGCTGACACCTGTAATCTTAGCACTATGGGAGGCTGCGGCTGGAGGATCACTTGAGCCTAGGAGATTGAGATTAGCCCGGGAAACATAGCAGGACCTTGTTCCTACTTAAAAATAAGACACAGTGGCATGCACCTGTGATTCCAGCTACTTGGGAGGCTTGAGCCTGGAGGAGGCTGAGGCTGCAGTGGGTAATGAATGCAGCACTGCACTCCAGCTTGGGCAGCAGAGCAAGACCCTGTCGCAAAAAAAAAAAAAAAAAAAGGGCGGGGGGGAATATTCCAGACTCAGAGTGAGAAGTCCTGGCTCCGAGGCCTGGTCTTTTTTTTTCTGAGACCAAGTCTTGCTCTGTCGCCCAGGCTAGAGTGCAATGGTGTGATCTCAGCTCACTGTAACCTCCACCTCCCGGGTTCACGCGATTCTCCTGCCTCAGCCTCTGGAGTAGCTGAGAGGACAGGTGAACGCCACCACGCCCAGCTCATTTTTGGATTTTTAGTAGAGACAGAGTTTCGCCATGTTCGCCAGGCTGGTCACGAACTCCTGACCTCAGATGATTTGCTTGCCTGAGCCTCCCAAAGTGTTGGGATTACAGACATGAGCCACTGCGCCCAGCTGAGTCCTCCTCTTTCGTAGCCTTGCTGTGTGACCTTGAGGGGACACTGCCTCGGCTTCCACCATCTGCTTAAGGGGAATGATTGTCCTTGCATGCTCGTTCCCTCCTCTGTCCCTCCTCTCTCCCCCCTCCCTCCTCCCTCTGCTGTTGTGCGCTCAGAGCAGATAATGGATGTGTGGCCCTAGGGTTCTGTGTAATTCTGATTAATATTAATGATTCGACATGCACTTGTCTGCTGTGTTCTCAGTCCTGGGCCAGCTGCCTTTCTCCGTGGGGAGCCGAAGAGGGAGAAGGTTGGACTGCACCCCCACCCCCTGCTGGTGCTGGGCACCCCCCAATATCCAAAGGGGCTTATAAACCAGAGATGATGGCTCACAGCTATAATCCCAGCACTTTGGGAGGCGGAGACGGCAGATCGCTTGAGGTCAGGAGTTCCAGACCAGCCTGGCCAAGGTGGCGAAAGCCCATCTATACTAAAAATATAAAAATTAGCTGGGCATGCATGGCAGGCACCTGTAATCCCAGCTACTTGCGAGGCTGAGGCAGGAGAATCACCTGAACCTGGGAGACGGAGGCTGCAGGGAGCTGAGATCGTGGCATTGCACTCCAGCCTGGGTGACACAGTGAGACTGTCTAAAAAATTATCCAGATGCGGTGGTGCATGCCTGTAGTCTCGGCAGGAGGCTGAGGCAGGAGGATCACTTGAGCTGTGGGAAGGGAGGCTGCAGTAAGCCATGACTGCGCCACTGCACTCCAGCCTGGGTGGCGGAGAGAGACACCGTCTCAACACAAAACGAAGGGGGGCTTGTGACCCCATCTCTTCCCTCTTTACCCCCAGATTTTCTCCCTGGGCCACTGCCCTAACCAGGACTGGCTGGCAGTCGGAATGGAGAGTAGCAACGTGGAGATCCTGCACGTCCGCAAGCCGGAGAAATACCAGCTGCATCTCCACGAGAGCTGCGTCCTGTCCCTCAAGTTCGCCTCCTGTGGTATGTCTACTGGGGTGGAGTGGCACGTCCCCAAACTCCAACAAAACCCAGGGTGCCTATGCAGTCTGAATCTTAGATAAATAACAAATAATGTTATTTATGCACTAAAATTTTATTTATATATTCAGATTTATAGACTCAAAAGCAAATCATTAGTATAAGTATATCCCAAATGGTGGGTGGGCTATACTTATACTAAAAACCAACTAATGAGATATTTGGGATATACCAGATGGGGTTTCTCCTTGTTGGTCAGGTTGATCTCGAACTCTTGACCTCAGGTGATCTGCTCACCTCAGCTTCCCAAGGTGCTGGGATTACCAGCACGAGCCACTGCGCCTGCCCAAGACCCTTTTGGTGGTGGGAGGAATAAGGAACAGGAGGGGCCACACCCAGCCTGCCCCGCCTCCCCCGGCAGCCCTGGACTCTCTTCAGTACCCCGTCTTTGAACTGCGCTGCTCTCCCTCCCCAGGACGGTGGTTTGTGAGCACAGGGAAGGACAATCTGCTCAACGCCTGGAGGACGCCGTACGGGGCCAGCATTTTCCAGGTACTCAGTGGGCTGGAGCCCCCACCCGGGCAGGGCCTTGTGCTCAGGTATGCCAGGGTCAGACAAAGAGATTGCCCCTGTCCACATCCCCTGGGCCCACCCGCCAGCCACCCTGACCCCTCCTCAGGGTCCTGAAGACTCCCCGCTGCCCACGTACTAAAGCAGAGGTTGGAATTTCAGCCCGAGGGCCTCATGACTTCCTGTGGTCTATTGGTTTTTTTTTTTTTCTGAGACAGTCTGGCTCTGTCACCCAGGCCCGAGCGCACTGGCCTGATCTTGGCTCACTGCCACCTCTGCCTCCTTTGTTCAAGCAATTCTCCTGCCTCAGCCTCCAGAGTAGCTGGGATTACAAGTGCCCACCACCACGCCCAGCTAATTTTTTTGTAGTTTTAGTAGAGTCGGAGTTTCACCATGTTGGCCAGGATGGTCTCAAACTCCTGACCTCAGGTGATCCTCCCACCTCAGCCTCCCAAAGTGCTGAGATTACAGGCATGAGCCGCCACTGCACCCAGCAGTGCCTGGCTTTTTTTTTTTTTTTTTTTAATACCAAGTCTTGCTCTGTCACCCAGGCTGAATTAGAGTGGTGTGATCTCGGCTCACGGCAACCTCCACCTCCCGGGTTCAAGCCATTCTCCTGCCTCAGCCTCCTGCGTAACTGGGACTACAGGCACATGCCACCACACCTGGCTAATTTTTGTATTTTTAGTAGAGACGTGGTTTCACCATGTGGGCCAGGCTGGTCTCTAACTCCCAACCTCAAGCGAGGTTTAAAGGGTTGTAAGAAAAAACATCCCAGAATATGTAACATAGACTTTAGGCAAAGACCGAAATATTTACTCATCCGGCCCTTCGTGAAGTTTGCAGACCCCTGGTCTAGGCCACTGCCTTGCCCGTCTGCTCTGCTGTGTGACATCACGCCTGGTACACACACGCTCTGAGCTTAGAAAGGGCGGCTCTTCAGTCCCCTCTCTCGGTATCGAGGGCGTGGAGGCTCTGCTCTGCCCAAGGGACTCAGCTCCAAAGCACCTGTGTCTAGAAAAGGGATGGCGCGGTGGCTCACACCTGTCTTCTCAGCACTTTGAGAGGCCGAGGCGGGTGGGTCCCTTGAGGTCAAGAGTTTGAGACCAGCCTGACCACCAAGGCAAAACCCCTTCTCTACTAAAAATTTAAAAAATTGGCCGGGCGCGGTGGCTCATGGCTGTAATCCCAGCACTTTGGGAGGCCAAGGCGGGTGGATCACCAGGGTCAGGAGATCAACACCATCTTTGCCAACATGGTGAAACTCCATCTCTGCTAAAATTAGCCGGGGATGGTGGCGTGCCTGTAGTCCCAGCTACTCAGGAGGTTGAGGCAGGGGAATCGCTTAGACCTGGGCGGTGGACGATGGTGTGAGCCGAGATCGTGCCACTGCACTACAGTCTGGGCAACAGAGCAAGACTCTGTCTCAAAAAGAAATAGTAATAATGAAATAGAAATAAATAAATTAGCCAGGCGTAATGGCACCCACCTGTAGTCACAGCTACTCAGGAGGCTGAGGCACGAGGATCCCTTGAACGTGGGAGGAGGAGGTTGCAGTGAGCCGACATCCTGTTACTGCACTCCTGCAGCCTGGGTGAGAGATCAAAACTCCATCTCAAAAAAAAAAAAAAAAGAAAATGAGTCACTCAGTAGCAGAGTCCCGCTCTCCCATTCCCGACTCTGCCCCCACGTTGCCCACACCCACATCTATGGGGACCATGCCTCACCCTGCCTTTTCTCTCTCCCCCTTCCCTTGGCAGTCTAAGGAATCGTCCTCCGTCCTGAGCTGTGACATCTCCAGGAATAACAAATACATCGTGACAGGATCGGGAGACAAGAAGGCCACCGTGTACGAGGTGGTCTACTGAGACCCCCCACGTTCCTGCACCCCAAGTCCGGACTCCTGGGGGAAGCAGCTCCAGGACAGGCACCCAGCAGGCGTCTCCCCGCCCTGCCTGTGAGCCGTCAGTACCATCTGCTCTCTGGCCAGTGGGTTCACCCCTGCTGCAGGTGGGGGCCGCTGGGCAGGGGGCCTTGGGGGAAATAAATGTATTTATCACATCCGCATTTCTCCCTTGTGTTGGGGAACTAGGGATCACTGCTTCTCATGGCCACTGGTGCTGGGAGGAGGCCGGTTCCTGGTGATGGGATCGTACGTAATGAGAATTCATTCCGCAGGATATTCAGAGGTGCCTGCATGTCGTGTGAAAGCCCTCTCCTTCGAGACAGACGGGTTGGGTTGGGCGGGGTGGCTGAGATGCTGATGTGTGACACGCAGCCCTCGTGGCTCAGCTTTACCACATTTGTTTCTTGCTCCTGCCCGCAGTGTACAGGGCTGTACTCCAGCTCATCACTCAGGCCTCCAGGTGGAGATTTTTTTTTTTTTTTTTGAGATGGAGTCTCACTCCATTGCCCAGGCTGGAACGTAACGGTGCCATCTCACCTCACTCAACCTCTGCCTCCTGGGTTCTACCGATTCTCCTGCCTCAGCCTCCCCAGTAGCTGGGATTTAAGACCACCACCACACCCAGCTAATTTTCTTATTTTTGAGCAGAGATGGCGTTTCACCATGTTGTTGGCCAGGCTGGTCTCGAACTCCCAACCTCAAGTGATCTGCCTGCCTTGGCCTCCCAAAAAGCTGGGATTACAGGTGAGCCACTGTGTCCAGCTAGGAATTTTTTTAAGACAGGGTCTCGCTCTGTTGCCCAGCCTGGAGTGCCATGGCACAAGCATAGCTCCCCTCCACCTCCTGAGCTCGAGCAATCCTTCCACCTCAGCCTCCCAAATAACACGGACTATAGACAGACACCACCCCCGTTCCTGATTAACTTATTTTTTGTAGAGATGGGGTCTCACTGTGTTGCCCAGGCTGGTCTCAAACTCCTGGGCTCAAGTGATCTGCCCACATTGACCTCCCAAAGTGCTGGGTTTACTTACAGGCAGGAGCCACTCTACCTAGCTGACATTTTTTTTTTAAGACAAGGTCTTGCTCTCACCCAGGCTGGAGTGCACTGGTGCAATCTCAGCTCACTGCATCTGCAAGCCTCCTGGGTCCAAGCGATTCTCCTGTCTCAGCCGCCCCAGTACCTGGGATTACAGGCACGCACCACCACGCCTGGCTAGTTTCTGTATTTTTAGTAGAGATGGGGTTTCACCATTTGGTCCAGGCTTGTCTTGATCAAGGGACCTCAGGTGATCCATCCTCCTTGGCCTCCCAGAGTGCTGGGATTACAGGTGAGAGTCACCGTGCCCAGTCTCAAGACTGTCTCTTAGAAAAGTTATCCCTGGCTGGGCGTGGTGGCTCACACCTGTAATCCCAGCACTTTGGAAGGCTGAGGTGGGTGGACCACCTGAGGTCAGGAGTTTGAGACCAGCCTGGCCAACGGGGTAAAACCCAGTCTCTACTAAAAATACAAGAATTAGCTGTACATGGTGGCAGGTGCCTGAAATCACAGCTACTCAGGAGGCTGAGGCAGGAGAATGGCTTGAACCATGGAGGTGGAGGTTGTGGTGAGCCAAGATCGCGCCACTGCACTCCAGCCTGGATGACAAGAGTGACTTCGACCCAAAAGAAAAACCCAAGATTCCGCCTAAGTACAAGGGGTAGGGGGAGAAAAGGGCGGAGCACACAGCTATTCCGCATAGCGCCACACTGCCTGTGGGACTGAGGATTTCTACAAGCCTGGCTCATGAAGGGCTGAGCAAACGTTCCTGCCCGGCAGAGGGGAGGGATAAGCTGAGCACTAAAGCATGAGAAACGGCCCCTGGGAGACTGCTTGGGAGAAGGGAATGGCAGCTTTGATGTCTTAGAGGCAAAGGGGTGCTTGGCCTGGGAGTCACCCAAAAGACAGCGGGGTTCCGCAGAGCGAGGCCTGCAGATGAGGCTTCAGTGGGGGTCGGGGAGGGTGGGGGTAGTTGGACCTGTGTTCTGGAAACTCAGGTGGGTTCTTACGTGCAGCATGGGTTAGGGCCAGTGCTGGGGCTCACGTCTGTCATCCAGCACTTTGGGAGGCTGAGGCAGGAGGATTGCTTAAGCCCAGGAGGTTGACACCAGCCTGCGAAATATAATGAGATCCCATCTCTAAAAAAAAAAAAAAAAAAAAAAGATGCCGCTGGGAACATTCTAGAAGGAAATGGGAGGGTTCCTGCTGACAACAAAAGGTTTGCCCTGGCAGACATTTCTGGAGATACCGCAGGAAAGGGATAATTATGTGAATTAAGGAACTGTTGACATCTGGGCCCCTTCCTAGCTTGGAAAAGGCAGAGTAGGCAAATGGCGTTTCCAGAGCCCTAATTAGCATGGGAAGAAGGCTGGTCAGTGAAGCTACTGGAAATTCATGTCAACCTTAGCACTGTGGACAGCAGGATGGGACTGTTCTCTAGGGTGGGGCTGTCCTGGGCACCGCAGGGTGGTGAGCAGTGTCCCTGTCCCCACCCACTCCATGCCAGGGGCACCCCGCAAGTCATGCCAACCGGAAATGCCCCCAGCCATCGCCTAGGGTCCCTCGGGGGCACAGTCACCCCATGGGAGACCCACTGGTTAAGTGGGACGTGTCTGGGGAAGGACCGCTCACATGGTTCCTGGGATCACACCTGATACATGGCACGAGATTGGAGCTGCTCCGGGCGGCAGAATGTCGATCCACTCCCCAAGTCGGGGAGTCTGTGGCCGTGACTAGACTCCTAGCTTACAGGCATGAGCCACGGTGCCCGGCCTGCAAAGAATTTTTTTCTTTGAGACGGAGTCACGCTGTGTACAGGCTGGAGTGCAGTGGCGTGATCTTGGCTCACCGCAACCTCCACTTCCTGGGTTCGAGATTCTCCTGCCTCAGCCTCCTGAGTAGCTGGGATTACAGGCACTGACCCCCATGCCAGGCTAATTTTTGTTTTAAATAGAGACGGGGTTTCACCATGCTGGCCAGAATGGTCTTGATCTCCTGACCTCGTGATCCACCCACCTCGGCCTAAGTGCTGGGGTTACAGGTGTGAGCCACCGCACCCGGCCTGAAGAATGTTTCTCATGAGCCCCGGGTTTGGAGCATCTGTGAGACTTAGGACCACTACCCTGGGATTATTAGATCCCAGAAGCTGCAAGCGGCTCAGAGGACTGGGCACCGTGGCTCTCACTTGTGATCCCAGCACTTTGGGAGGGTGAGGTGCAAGGATCCCTTAAAATCATGAGTTTGAGACCACCTGGAGCAACACAACAAGACCCTGTCTCTACATAAAATTTTGTTACTTCTATTAATTTGAGATGGAGTCTCCACCGCCCAAGCTGCGGTGCCGTAGCACGATCTTGGCTCACTGCAACCTCCGGCTCCTGGGTTCAAGCGATTCTCCTGCCTTAGCTTCCCGAGCGCCTGGACCTACAGGTGTGCACCACCATACCCAGCTCATTTTTGTGTTTTTTTTTTTTGAGACGGAGTTTCGCTCTTGTTACCCAGGCTGGAGTGCAATGGCACGATCTCGGCTCACCGCAACCTCCGCCTCCTGGGTTCAGGCAATTCTCCTGCCTCAGCCTCCCGAGTAGCTGGGATTACAGGCACGCGCCACTGTGCCCAGCTAATTTTTGTATTTTTAGTAGAGACGGGGTTTTACCATGTTGACCAAGATGGTCTCGATCTCTTGACCTCGTGATCCACCCGCCTCAGCCTCCCAAAGTGCTGGGATTACAGGCGTGAGCCACTGCACCCGGCCCATTTTTGTGTTTTTAGTACACACGGGGTTTCACCATGTTGCCCACGCCAGTCTCTAACACACAACCTCAAATGATCTGTCTGCCTCGCCCTCCCAAAGTGCTGGGATTACAGGTGTGAGCCACCGTGCCCAGCATCTAAAAAGATGAGATCAGCCGGGCATGGTGTGCACATCTGCCATCTCAGCTCCTCAAGAGGCTGAGGCAGGAGGATGCCGAGTCGCGGTGGCGCCACTCCAGCCTGTGTGACAGAGACCTGCAAAAAAAAAAAAAAAAAAAAAAAAAAAGGCTGACAGCCACCAGGCTGGATAAAGTCCTTCCAAATGTCCAAGAGATGAGCAGGGACGGGATGGGGAGGCCCCTTCCCCTTCCGAGGACAGGACGCGTCCACCCTGCTTTTCCTGGATGCTTTATTACGTGTGGCAGCGATCAGTCTGCTCACCACAGAGGGGATTTTTCAACACAGTAGAAGACCCTTCCCCACCTCCCTCCACCACGACCACCGGGTTGGGGGAAGAAAAAGGCGGGGGACAGAAAGGAGTGCAGTCGGACGACGGCCGCGAAGGCCCCTCAGTACGTCATCTGGTACACGGAGGCGTGCTCCCTGAAGCCGGTGACGATGAGGCGGTTGTTGGATGAGACGTCACAGCAGAGGATCGGGGACGTCTCGGGCACCTGAAGGGGGAACCGTAGGCATTGAGCTGGGGAAGGGCTTGCACACCCCTGGTCTTTACCCGTTAGCTCAAGCATGAGGCATGGTCTCTTCCGAGAAGACAAGACAGGGTCTTGCTCTGTCGCCCAGGCTGGAGTGCAGGGGCACAATCTCAGCTCACTGCAACCTCCGCCTCCCGGGTTCTTACAATTCTCCTGCTTCAGCCTCCCGAGTAGCTGGGACTACAGGTGAGCACCACCACCCACGCCCGGCTAATTTTTTGTACTTTAGTAGAGGTGGGGTTTCATCATGTTGCTCAGGCTGGTCTTGAACTCATGAGCTCAGGCAATCCGCCTGCCTTGGCCTCCCAAAGTGCTGGGATTACAGGCGTGAGCCACCCTGCCTGGCCTTTTCTGAGTTTTTGTAGAGATGGGTCTCACTGTGTTGGCCAGGCTGGTCTTGAAATCCTAACCGCAAGGGATCTTCCTGCCTCAGCCTCCCAAAATGCTGGGATTATAGGTGTGAGCTGCCACAACTAGGTAATTTTTTTTTTTGAGAAAGTCTGGCTCTGTCACCAGGCTGGAGTGCAGTGGCAATCTCGGCTGACCGCAACCTCCACCTCCTGGGTTCAAGCGATTCTTCCGCCTCAGCCTCCCGAGTAGCTGAGACCACAGGTGCCTGCTGCCATGCCCAGCTAATTTTTTTTGTATTTTTAGTAGAGACGGGGTTTCGCCATTTTGGCCAGGATGGTCTCGATCTCTTGACCTCGTGATCCACCCGCCTTGGCCTCCCAAAGTGTTGGGATTACAGGAGTGAGCCACTGAGCCTGGCCTAATTTTTAATTTTCTTTTTTTTTTTTTTTTTTCCCCTGTAGAGACAGGGTCTTGCTGTGTTGCCCAGGCTGGAAACATGGTTTTGGAGCCACCCCAAGGTCCCGCCCCCAGCCTACCCCGCAGTACCTGGAACACGTTTGTCCCCGCTGGCATGCTGTAGACGCCGAGCAAGCCGTCCATCCCCACACTCGCCCACCACTGGCCTGGGAGGAACAAGGGTGTGCACTCATGGTGACAGGAGCGGCTGAAGGCGGTGGGAGGACCAGGCGGGGGAGGGGCACAGCCCGGACACCCACCCACTTCCCTCCCTCATCGCCCTGGAGGAACAGCCCAGAATTGGTTTCTGCTACAGAACGGTTGCTGTTGGATTGTTCGGGGCGGGGTGGGGGGGTTTTGAGGCATGGTTTTGTTCTTTTTGCCCAGGCTGGAGTGCAGTGGCGTGATCTCGGCTCACTGCAACCTCCAGCTCCCGGGTTCAAGCGATTCCCCTGCCTCAGCCTCCCGAGTAGCTGCAGAGATACCAGGATACTGGCCCGGTGCCAGTATTGGAGTAGTGTTTTATTTCGGGCGGTGGGGGAGATAGTTTTGTTCTTTTTGCCCAGGCTGGAGTGCAATGGTGTGATCTCAGCTCCCAAGTAGCTGGGATTGCAGGCACGTGCCACCACACCAGGCTACTTTCTGTATTTTTAGTAGAGACGGGGTTTCTCCATGTTGGTCAGGCTGGTCTCGAACTCCCGACCTCAGGTGATCCGCCCGCCTCGGCCTCCCAAAGTGCTGGGATCACAGGCGTGAGCCACCACACCCAGCCTCCAGAAAGGTTTTGAGGTATCCTAGAGGGTCGGGTGGGGAGCTGGCATTGGATGGGGTCCTGTGGGAGGCTGGGGGCTGCAGGGGAGTCCCCCCACCTTCCGCCGGCCACTTACCGAAGGAGGAGAACTTGACGCTCAGGATGACGCCGTCTTTCTGCGCCACCAGCTGCCGCCGGCTGTCACTGGTGCTCTGCAGCCACTGCTGGCCGTTGGCCATGCCCAGCAGTAGCCAGTCCTCCTGAGGGCTGTGGGACAGACTCATTATCTGGGGAATGAAAGGGCAGTGGGGAGGGAGAAAACTGGTTAGGTCCCAGCCTGGCCCAAAAGGCAGGCAGGAGACTGGGGCCCTATCCTGGAGGCCGAGTGCCTGACCCCTTCCTAGCTGCGCAACCCTGGGCCAAGTCACTTCGTATCTGTGCCTCAGTTTGTTGGTCTGTAACATGGGCACACTCTTCCCTACTTCTGCACCCAATATAGCATTTAAGCGGTTTTTTTTTTTTTTTTTTTAAACAGAGTCTCGCTCTGTCACCAGGTTGGAGTACAGTGGCATGCTCGACTTACTGCAACCTCCACCTCCTGGGTTCAAGCGTTTATCCTGCCTCAGTCTCCCCAGTAGCTGGGATTACAGGCGTATGCCATCATGCCTGGCTATTTTTTTTCTTAAGTACAGACAGGGTTTCACCATGTTGGCCAGGATGGTCCCAGTCTTGATCTCATGATCCGCCTGCCTAGGCCTTCCCAAGTGCTGGGGTTATAGGCGTGAGCCACTGCACCTGGCCAAGTGTTTCTTATTTAAACAGCGAATAATCTTTTTTTTTTTATCCTGAGATGGAGTCACGCTCAGTCATCCAGGCTGGAGTCCAGGGGCATGATCTCGGCTCACTGCACCCTCCACCTTCCAGGTTTAAGCGATTCTCCTGCCTCAGCCTCCTGAGTAGCTGGGACTACACGTGCCTGCCACCACACCCAGATAATGTTTCTATTTTTAGTAGAGACGGGTTTCAACATATTGGCCAGAATGGTCTGGATTTGAATCTGGTGATCTGCTCTGCCTCAACCTCCCCAAGTGCTGGGACTACAGGCATGAGCCACTGCACCTGGCGAGTGTTTATTATTTATGCAGTAAAGAATTTTTTTTTTTTTTGAGATGGAGTCATGCTTGGTCACCCAGACTAGAGTGTAGTGGCGTGATCTTGGCTCACTGCAACCTCCACCTCCCGGGTTCAAGCGATTCCCCTGCCTCAGCCTCCTGAGTAGCTGGGATTACAGGCATGCACTGGGATTGCAGCTGTGAGCCACTGTGCCTGGCCGACCTCATTTTCTGAGGATCAGAGGATGCCTAGCCAAGCACACCCCATCCCGGCCCCCGCACCTGGGACTCGAACTGGTATTCCAGAGGTTTCGTGATACTCCTCTGATCCCAGCACCGCAGACAGGCATCCAGACCCCCAGTCCAGATGCTGTAACCTTTGACCGCGATGTCTTTCACTCCGTCAGGGTAACCCCTGAGGTCCCTGGCCAGAAGGGACATCAGGAGGCAGTCAGGCCAAGACTCAGGTTTGGGCCGCTGGAAACGCTGGTCAGTACGTTTGGGCATTACAGGGACAGTGCCACCACCCAGCCATCTCTGCTTTCACAAAGCGTGCGTCGAAGTTGGCAGAAAATGGACACAGGAGCCAGTGCCGGCCCCTCCCAGCCCCCAGCCTCCCTGCTCCGTCCACCTGGACCTCCCCGAGCCTCTTCTACCCCGAGTCCACCCGAGCTGCGAAGCGGGTCTGCAGGAACCCCCTCAAGCAGGTGGTGTGCTGTATTCTTTGTCAGCCATTGCTTTCTGCAAATGTATACGGACGGGTACATATCTATGTACACGGCATGAGCCACCGTGCATGGCCTGTTATATTTTTTAATTTATATATTAAAAAAAGAAAATAGGGATGGGGGCTGGGCACACTGGCTCACGCCTGTAATCCCAGCACTTTCAGAGGCCGAGGTGGGTGGATCATGAGGTCAGGAGTTCGAGACCAGCCTGGCCAACATGGTGGAACCCCGCCTCTACTAAAAATACAAAAATTAGCTCAGTGTGGTGGCAGGTGCCTGTCATCCCAGCTACTCTGGAGGCTCAGTCAGGAGAATCATTTGAACCCGGGAGGTGGAAATTGCAGTGAGCCATGAACATATCACTGCACTCCAGCCTGGGCAACAGAGCCAGACTATCTCAAGAATAAAAAAGAGATGGGGTCTCATTATGTTACCTAGGTTGATCTCGAACTCCTGGCCTCAAGCAAGACTCCCGTCTTGACCTCCCAAAGTGCTGGGTTTACGCGTCTGAGCCCCCACGCCTGGCCTACTGTTTTTTTTTTTTTTTTTGAGACGGAGTTTCGCTCTTGTTACCCAGGCTGGAGTGCAATGGTGCGATCTCGGCTCACTGCAACCTCCGCCTCCTGGGTTCAGGCAATTCTCCTGCCTCAGCCTCCTGAGTAGCTGGGATTACAGGCACGTGCCACCATGCCCAGCTAATTTTTTGTGTTTTTAGTAGAGACGGGTTTTCACCATGTTGACCAGGATGGTCTCGATCTCTTGACCTCGTGATCCACCCGCCGCGGCCTCCCAAAGTGCTGGGATTACAGGCGTGAGCCACCGCGCCCGGCCTTGGCCTACTGCTTTATATCGCTACAGCTCATTGCCCCAATTTCCCCTTCTAAGAATCCTCTGGGCTTGGGGCTGTCACATCCTGTGTCCAGCTGAAGAAACCAAGGCAGACAAAAAGCAAAACGCCCTGAACCGCAAGAAACACAATCCAGCCAAGGTTCAAATCCCCACCTCCAACCTTCTCAAATGCAGGTTCAAGGCGGCAAGGGGTTCTGGCTGGGACAGTGCTGTACCCCAGGTTCAGGTGGCGGCAGGAAGGCGGGCAGAGGTGGCTAGGGGACACTAGAAACAGGACGCTGCCCCTGCCCACCCCCCAGACACACCTGACCACGCTCTGATCCCGAAGGTCCCAGATCCTGACCACGCCATTGGTGAAGCCGGCGAAGGCCAGGTTGGCATCCAGGTCGGCAGCCAGGGTCTGGCAGTTGAGACCAGCACAGGGCAACTCCTCCTTCACGTGCAGGGAGGGCGCCACCAGGTCCCACACGCTCACGCTGGGCAGGTTGTAGCCCCCCGCCAACAGGCTCCTACTGTTTGAGGACAGCAGGCAGGTGCGCAGGAAGGCCCCAGGGGTCTGTGATGGGGAGAGTCAGTGTGAGCTGTCACTCCCGGTGGCATTCTGCCTGGACTGCTTTGCCCATGAGGTCGAACTCCTATTCATCCTTCAGGGTCCTAGCTATTATGCCCCTTTTCCCTGGAAGCCTTCTCTCCACCATCTAGGCTCTCCCTGACTCAAACCCCCGTTCCCAGAAGCCCTGAAACCCTGGCAGTTAAGGCCACCCTCACCTGTACAGGCAGGTGGCTCTCAGGGAACCTGTCTTCAGCCACCTGGCCTGTCAGACTCCACACCTTGATGCTTTTCCTGCCGCAGGTGAACACGTGCCGCGTGAAGCTGCTGACGGCCATGGCGACCACAAGTTCCCCGTGCACCAAAATCCGCATCTTCTCCATTTTGCATGGGACAGCGAGTCTCTGAGATTGCCCAGGCAAGGCATCTGGCCTCTTCCACGCATCTTCAAAGTCCTCAGGGTCCCAGGATCTTGGGAGGGGAGATCTTGGGTAACTGGCCTGACTGTGAGCTCCTTGGTACAGTGGGAGCCACACATCGAGCCCTAGAGGGGCTTCATTCTTTTTCAGATGTTGGGTCCCCCCTCGGGCCTTGTTTTATCAGACTCCCCAAAAGTCCTGCTCACATTCCTTCAAGTACTGTCCCTTTATCACAGCCCTCCATGTATTTCTGCCTTCTTCCTGGACTGCTTTGCCCCACGAGGGAGAACTCCTATTCATCCCTTAGGGTCCTAGCTATTATGCCCCTTCCCAGAAAAGCTTTCTTTGCTCCATCTGGATTCTCCCAGCATCACTGCACAAGGTTGGGGCAGTCTGCATCCAGTTCTAACACAGCCATGCCCCACCCCCTTCTATGGAAATTTCTTCCCCAAATGCCTTGAGCCCAGTGTTGGGCAGAGATCCTGTGACCCTCCTTAACACTGCACTTCTCTACCCAGCCTCGCACAGCTGCTGTTGGAGAGAAGGGCAGAGCAGTGATGGGAGAAGGGGAAGGAAATCTCACACCTCTGGTCCCCTCTGTGTGCCGCGGGCAGAGGTGTTGACGGGATGGAATTCCTGCTGCCCCTCCTTCCACCCAAAAGCAAAGAGTGCACTTACATGGGCTGCAGAAACGGAGAGGCTCTTCTAGGAGGATCCTGCAGGTGGTGGGGAGGGTGAGATCACAGCTGCTCCTATCCTCCCCACCCATCTGTGCCCACCTCCTCTACCCCACCTGGGCAGCCTTCACGCTGGGCTACCAGCTCAGGCCTGGGTCTCACCTGGACCGCACCCCAACTTGTGCTCCCTTCTCGGGGACCCTCAGGGGCGTTGGAGGAGGTCTCAGGTGGCCTCGGCGCTAGTGGAGGGACAGGAGGGGCTAAGCGGCCTGCATGCGTCGGCTCCCACGTGCAGCCTGCCCCACCCAACCCCATCCCGGGAGTCAGCCCCTGCCCACGGGGATTACTCGAGGCATCCTCAGTGGGACACGGGTCTGTTCCTGGAGTAGAGGATCCTGGCGCCTTGCTTTCCTGCCCGTGGGAAATGGGAAAGTCTCATCAGGCCTGCTGACCTGCCTGTCAGGACCAGAAAACCTCAGGGACTCCCAAGCAGCGTGCACGGGGCTTGTCGGCTGCCTGGGGTCCCATCTCCTGGTCCAGGCAGAGTTCAGCGTAGAGGGTCCCGGAAGCCCTGGGCCGCGGGTCCTGGAGTGCTCCAGTGCGGCCTCCCGGATCACCCCAGTCCCCCCTGGAGGGGACCCAAAGGGCAGGACAGAAAACAAATCCCACAGGAGCCCCAGTGCCCTGACACGGGGAGCCCCAGTGCCGCCCGGAAGCCCACCCCTTTGGGAAGGGCCGATGTTGTTTACTCACCAGGCCTGCTGCCTGCTCTGTCGCTGTGACAACGGAGAGGAGGAGGGGGACAGGAAGAGAACGCCAGGGTTCATCACACAGCCCCTGGAACGCAGCCTGCAGCCACCCCTTCCCCCCACCCTCGGGGACACTCACGCCTGTCTCTGGCCATCTCCTTCTCATCACGGATGCCGGCAAAAATCTGCCAGAGTTTCTCGGTCAGAGCGTCGTGCCAAAACCGAGCCTCCTTGTCCCACAACAGCTGGGTCTCCGGCTTGTCGTCAGTCCCCAAAGACTCCCGGAGCCAGTGGGAGGACCTGCTGGCCATGATGTCCTCAAAGTTGGACTTCTGCGGGGTCTGGTGCTCCACGCGCAGGGGCGTCCCAGGGCTGACTGGTTCAGCAGGCGACACCTGGCCGGCCAGGAACACGGTGGTGAGAGCCTCGAGGATGCATCCCTCACACAGGCCTGTCCCCTCCCCTCCTCCAAGACCCAGAAACCCACCTGGTCCGAATGGAGAGTCTGGATCTGGCTGCAGCTCTCCACAATCTGTAAGAAGTTTCCTATCTAAAGAAAGGTTGCATTTAAGGGTTTCAGCCCTACGGCAAAATTATCCCTACCTGTAAATGGGACTGTATTTTTTTGTTTTTGAGACAGAGTCTCGCTCTGTCACCAGGCTGGAGTGCAGTACCACAATCTCAGCTCACTGTAACCTCTGCCTCCCAGATTCAAGCGATTCCCCTGCCTCTGCCTCCCGAGTAGCTGGGACTACAGGTGCCCGCCACAAAGCCCAGCTAATCTGTGTGTTTTTTTTTTTTTTTTTTTTTTTTTTGAGACGGAGTTTCGCTCTTGATACCCAGGCTGGAGCGCAATGGCGCGATCTCGGCTCACCGCAATCTCCGCCTCCTGGGTTCAGGCAATTCTCCTGCCTCAGCCTCCTGAGTAGCTGGGATTACAGGCACGCGCCACCGTGCCCAGCTAATTTTTTGTATTAGTAGAGACGGGGTTTCAACATGTTGACCAAGATGGTCTCGATCTCTTGACCTCGTGATCCACCCGCCTCGGCCTCCCAAAGTGCTGGGATTACAGGCTTGAGCCACCGCGCCCGGCCAATCTGTGTGTTTTTAGGAGAGACAGGCTTTCACCATGTTGGCCAGGCTGGTCTCGAACTCCTGACCTCAGGTGACCTGCCCGCCTCAACCTCCCAAAGTGCTGGGGTAACAGGGATAAGCCACCACACCCAGCCTACCACATCTGGCATACGTCATCTTTTTTTTTTTTTTTTTTTTTTAAAGATGGGGTTTCACCATGTTGGTCAGGCTGGTCTTGAACTCCAGACCTCAGGTGATCAGCCCGCCTTGGCCTCCAAAGTGCTTGGATTACAGGCGTAAGCCACTGCGCCCGGCCTTTTTAGATGGAGTCTCACTCTTTCGTCCTGACTGGAGTGCAGTGCCACTGTCTCGCCTCACTTTGACCTCTGCCTCCTGGGTTCAAGCGATTTTCCTGCCTCAGCCTCCCAAGCAGCTGGGATTACAGGTGCCCGCCACCACACCTGGCTTTTTTTTTTTTTTTTTTTTTTTTTTTTTTTAGTAGAGTCTGGGTTTTACCACGTTGCCAGTTGGTTTTAAACTCCTGACGTCAGGTGATCCTCCGGCCTCAGCCTCCCAAAGTGCTGGGATTACAGGCCTGAGGCACTGGCCCTGGCCTCATTTTTATTTAAACAAACAAGGAAAAGAACAGCACAAACCACCTGACCACGGCCAACCCCAAATGTAAATAGTTCCCAGTCAAAAGAAGAAAGCCTAGATCACCGCCACCCAGTACCAGTGTAAATGGAATCACACATATAGTGATAGAATAGTCACGTACATGGAATGTCTAGTAGCCACGTTCAAAGTATAAAGAAACGGGCCAGGTACAGTGGCTCACACCTGTAATCCCTGCACTTTGAGAGGCCGAAGTGGGAGGATCACCTGAGGTGGGTCGGGAGTTCGAGACCAGCCTGGCCAACATGGCGAAAACCCATCTCCACTAAAAATACAAAAATGTGCCAGGCGTGGTGGCACACGCCTGTAGTCCCAGCTACTTGGGAAGATGGGGCAGGAGAATCGCTTGAACCCGGGAGGCGGAGGTTGTAGTGAGCCAAGATTGTGCCACTGCACTCCAGCCTGGGATGCATCAAAACAAAAAAACAGAAAAAAATAAGCAAGCTGAGTGATCCTCTCTCTAAATGTTTCAGCATACAGGCCGCCGGTCTGTTTCCTTAGTAGGATGGTGGAGGGAGAGGGTGGGAGGGGGGCCCCCACTGGAGCCCTGGCGGGGGGGGGGGGGGGTGCTCCGGGCCGCTGCCTCCTGGGGCAGCCCATGATGGATTTCCCAGCGGAGCCCGCCCGGCGGCGGCAAAGCCCGGGGGAGCCCTCTCCAATTCACCCCGCCTCGTTAATGTGCAATTTACCGGCACTTTAATGTGCTCAGCATGAGAAGCGTGGCTCCCTCCTGCCTGCTAGCTGGCCCTCCCGGGGGAGGGTGGCAGGCGGGCTGCGGGAGGAGGGGGGTTTTTAAAAGCACAGCAAGGAGGCTGGGAGAGCCGGGAACTGGAAGCAGGGGGCGGGAAAAGCAGGCTGCTGGGGACCGCAGGCCAGGCTGGGCCACCCCGTCCTGGGGCCTTGCAGTGGGGGCTGGGCAGCGACCCTCCTGGGTCCCGCTGCAGCTGAAGCGGCTCACTCTGGCCCTCACCCACCGCGTGTCCTGATGCTTCGCAGCTGTGGTCAGGTTCCGCCCAAAAACACGTCCACAATTATTCAATTACCTCTCACCGCTAAGCAGCCAGCGTTCTACACCTGGCTGTCCTAACTGGGTCCCCGGCTTCTGCCCTCATCCCTCCTGTCCTCTCCGCAGTAGCCAGGGCCCGTCCTCTGTCTGCAGCCCTCCATGGCTCCCACCTCCTCTCCTCGGGTTAGAGCCCGTTATCCTTCCCTGAAGCCCCCAAGAACCTGAGTGCCCTGGCCCGCGCTGCCCACCCCCCACGCTGCTCCAGCCACACAGGCCTCTCTCTGTGCCTTCAGCACCAACACGACGGGCACCAGGCTGCCCCAGGGCCCTGGCACAGGCTGTGGCCTCTGCCTCAAATACCCCTCCCATCCCAGACAGACACTTCCTCTCCGATGTGTTTCAAACATTCGCTCAGATGTCACCTTCTAGAGAGCCTTCCCTGACCACCCCCGAATGGCAACCCTCGCCCATCCCGGCCTCACTAGGCCCCTTGGGGCAGCTCGCCCCCCACGACCGTCCCCTGGCCGCCTTGCCCAGTCCTCCCCCCTCACACTCCATCTACCAGGCTCCCCTCGCCCCAAGGGTGGGAAGCTCTGGGCTCTTCTTTGCCATATTCCTGGCTTCCACAATACTATTTGGCAAGCAGGTGGCGGATAAATATCTGCTGAATGAATAACCATGTTTTCGTTGCTTCCTGACCCCTCACCCTGTTCCCTCCGCCGCCCCCCACCCCAGGCCCTGGGCCCCTGCCAGTTACATCTGGCTCAGGCGGAAAATCCTGGCAGCACCCGGGAGAAAAGGCCAGGTGGCAGGAGGACGAGCAGGCCTGGAAGGCACATTTCAGCTTGGGCCAGGCGCCCTGGGCTGGCAGGTGGGAGCCTGGGTGCCCCCTCCCCGTGCAGACCTTCCCCCCATCCCACGTGATACGTCTCCGCTTCAACAATCAGACACGCAGAGGAACACAGCCGGCTGCCTGCCCCAGCACAGGCTCTGTCCAAAGCAACTGGCCTGCAGAGGGTCATCTGGGTGCTGCAGAGGCCCAGGGAGCGCGCCGAGCAGGACTCACCCTCTCCTGGAAGAGGCTCAGAGACAGGCTGGAGCTGCACCCCCAGGATAGGGGCCCTCCACGAGTATCATGTTGGATACCAAGTCAGGGCCCGGCTCTCCTCGGCCCGCAGCCCTCCATGGCTCCCATGGCTCTCGGGGTCGAAGCCTAAGTCCTTCCCACGGCCCACGAGGCTCTGCACGACCTGCTCCTCTTCCTCCTCCTTGTCCTCACCCTGCCCTCCTTTTTTTCCCTGAGTCTGGCTCTGTCCCCCAGGCCACAGTGCAGCAATGGTACGACCTCGGCTCACTGCAGCCTCCACCTCTGGGGTTCAAGCGATTCTCCTGCCTCAGCCTCCCAAGGAGCTGGGAGTACAGGCGCCCTCCACTATGCCCGGCTCATTTTTGTATTTTTAATAGAGACGGGGTTTCACCACGTTAGCCAGGATGGCCTCCAGCTCCTGACCTCAAGTGACCCGCCCACCTCAGCCTCCCAAACTGCTGGGACTCCAGTTGTGAGCCACCGTGCCCGGCACCCCCTCTGTGAGCCGCCACGCCCAGCATCCCCCTCCGTCCCTTCTCATGCCTTTCAGGGAGGGAGAGCTGCGCCCCTGAGCTCCTGGTCACCCACCTGCTTGTGATGTTCAGCCACATCCTGCTGGATCTTGTGCAGCTGGAAAGACAACAGGGATCCCATCACAAGGTGGTCCAGGTGTGAATGCTGTGTGACCCGGGGCAAGTTGCTCTACCTCTCTGGTCCCTACTCCACCCGCACCCCCACCTTTAAAAAAATCTTTGTTTTCACCGTGTTTTCTCTTTTACTTTCACACTACACTGATGTATGATCCCTTGTTTCTTGAGAGTCTTGCTCTATCGCCCAGGCTGGAGTGCATTGGTGCAATCTCGGCTCACTGCAACCTCCGCCTCCCAGGCTCAAGCGATTCTCCTGCCTCAGCCTCCCGAGTAGCTGGGATTACAGGCGTTGCATCACCACGCCCTGCTAATTTTGTATTTTTAGTAGAGGTTTCTCCATGTTGGTCAGGCTGGTCTCGAACCCCTGACCTCAGGTGAGTCACCCGCCTCGGCCTCCCAAAGTGCTGGGATGACAGGCCTGGGCCACGGCGCCTGCAGGAGAGCCGTGTTTCTAGGGCTCTCGGGAGGCAGGACCAGAGCCACCGTCTCAGCTCGTCCCAGTTCCGCCCTCCCTGGTTGGGGCTGCCTGGGTCTGGCTCACCGAATAGTAAATGCTCTCCAACTCCGCAGCAAAACAAGGAGAAAACCTGAGGGGGAGGGAGTAGAGGCTGGGAGACCTGTGGCTACAGGACCCCTTCCCCAGAGTGAGCCACGCCCTGAACCCCGGTGGAGGGTCTCAATGAAGCTGTAAGCCAGTGGCTTGTGGAGCCAAATTTAAGGCAGTGTCCAGAAGTTCAGTAAGATTTTAATGCAGCAGATTCTTTCTTCTGTGTTGTTTTTTTGAGACAGAGTCTCGCTCTGTGGCCCAGGCTTGAGTGCAGTGGCGCGATCTTGGCTCACTGCAACCTCCGCCTCCTGGGTTCAAGCGATTCTCCTGCCTCAACCTCCTGAGTAGCTGGGATTACAGGTGCCCGCCACCATGCCTGGCTAAGTTCTCTGTTTTTAGCAGAGACAGGGTTTCACCATGGTGGCCAGGCTGGTCTCAAACTCCTGACCCCAGGCGATCCATCCTCCTCGGCCTCCCCAAGTGTAGGGATTACAGGCGTGAGCCATCAAGCCCAGCCACTTTTTTTTTTTTGAGATGGAGTGTCACTCTGTTGCCCAGGCTGGAGTGCAGTGGCATGATCTCAGCAACCTCCACCTCCTGAGTTCAAGCGATTCTCTGCCTCAGGCTCCAGAGTAGCTGGGATTACAGGCGCCTGGCACCACGCCCAGCTAATTTTTGTATTTTTAGTAGAGACAGGGTTTCTCCATCTTGGCCAGGCTGATCTTGAACTCCTGACTTCGTGATCTACCCGCCTCAGCCTCCTGAAGTGCTGGGATTACAAGCATAAGCCACCTCGCCTGGCCACTTAGATTTTTTTTTTTTTTGAAACAGAATCTCACCCTGTTGACCAGGCTAAGGTGCAGTGGTACAATCACGGCTCACTACAGCCTCCAATTCCTGGGCTCAGATGATCCTCCTGCCTCAGTCTCCCAAGTAGCTGGGACTACAGGTGTGCACCACCACACTCAGCTAATTTTTTTTTTTTTTTTAACATGAGATGGCGTCTCGTTAGGTTTGCCAAGGCTGGTAGCAAACTCCTGGGCTCAAGTGATCCTCCTGCCTCTGCCTTCCAAAGTGCTGGGATTACAGGTGCGAGCCACTGCACCCAGTCCCTGCAGTATTTTTCAACAATAAAATTGAAAGCCAACAACTCCGCGTCAAACAGGAAAGTCAAAATATTAAACCAAAGCTGGGATGGGCATCGCCGGGCTCTCCATGCTGGGTATCAGCATGGCTTCCTGTTACTGAGCCTGTCTTTCGTGCCAGCGGCTCCTAGACCACTCGCCCAGACCCTAAGGACTGAGGCCAGGTGGGACTCCTTCCCAGCGTGAGACCGCCTCCCCCAGCCCCTGGAACTGCTCTCACCTGGGGAACTGCTTGAGCCGATTTAGAATGCCCTGGTAATTCGGCGGTGGAGAGCTCTCGGAATTCGACATCTCAGGATGAGGCTGGAGATGTCAAAGCAAGGTTATGTAAAACTTCCAGTGACCCAGACACCCAAGCCCCCAGGTCTCCCTCTCAACCAAGGTGCAGGTATGAGGCTGGTGCGAAAGTAATTGCTGTTTTTTTTTGTTTGTTTGTTTGTTTGAAATGGAGTTTTGCTCTTGTTGCCCAGGCTAGAGAGCAGACATTCGATCTCGGCTCACTGAAACATCTTCCTCCCAGGTTCAAGCGATTCTTCTGCCTCAACCTCCTGAGTAGCTGGGATTACAGGTGCCTGCCACCACGCCTGGCTAATATTTTGTATTTTTAGTAGAGATGGGGTTTCACCATGCCGGCCAGGTTGGTCTCGAACTCCTGACCTCAGGGGATCCACCTGCCTCGCCCTCCCAAAGTGCTGAGATTACAGGTGTGAGCCGCCGTGCCCAGCTGGTTTTTGCTATTTTCGAAATAATTTTTGCAGCAATTTAACACAAGCTGAAGGAATTTGACCAGTCTCGTAGAATGTAGGGTGGGACTTCCTAAAACCTAGATTTCTTTTCTCTTTTGTTAATTTAGTACCTAAAAGCGCATCTTCCATTTTGCACTTGGGCCTAAAGTCTTAAATATTCACCACATTCTTGTGATAAAGTTAGAAGCACAAAATATTTTTGAAAATACAAGGCTGGAGCTGGGCGCGGTGTCTCACGCCTGCAATCCTAGCACTTTGGGAGGCCGAGATGGGCCGATCACCTGAGGTCAAGAGTTCGAGACCAGCCTGGGCAACATGGCAAAACCCCGTCTCTATGAAAAATACAAAAATTAGCTGGGTGTGGTGGCGGGCGCCTGTAATCCCAGCTACTCGAGAGGCTGAGGCAGGACAACCACTTGAACCCAGAAGATGGAGGTTGTAGTGAGCTGAGATCGTGCCACTGCACTCCAGCCTGGGTGACAAAACCGAGACTCAATAAAGTCTCAAAATAAAATACTATATCCACCATCTGACCCCTTTATAATAAATACTTTGCTCAGCTCTGAGAGCCTAAGCTTAGAAATGGTCATCTCTGGGAAGTAAAGTGCAGGGAACGGGGCGTGCTGTAATAACTGAACATGTGTTGTGTTCCTGTGTTTCTATCACATATGTGATTAGAAGCTGAAATATGTTTTTTACATGGGACCTCAGACACCAATGCTGGAGTGCAGTGGCACAGTCACAGTTGACTGTAGCCTCTAACCCCTTGAGCTCAAGCGAACCCCCTGCCTCAGTCTCCCAGGTAGCTGGAACTACATGAGGCATGCCACTAGGCCCCGCTGATTCTTTTAGTTGTATTTTTTGTAGCAATGGGGGTCTCACTACGTTGTCCAGGCTAGCTTCAAACTCCTAGGCTCAAGTGATCCTTCTGCCTCCGCCTCCCGAGATGATGGGATGACAGTTGTGAGGCCCTATGTCCAGCCTACACTTGATTTTTTAAAAAACGCTCCCTTCAGATCTGGACTCACTTTGAAAAAAAAAAAAAAAAACCCAGCTCCTTGGCACCTGTGTTGAGTGTAGCAGTGACTGCTATTGTCTTCAGCTGCGAGGCCTGGATGGGGCCAGCCCAGGTCACAGGTGGATACAGGATCAGAAAAGAGCCGAATTGCATAGGGCCCGGGCTTCCCGTGAGGGCTGATGCCACCCCATGCCCTCCTCACCAAAATGCCTTTTGGGGTGCCCTTGGGACTGGGCTGGTCCCTAGAGGTCATCTTCAGGCAGTTAAGCCTCCAGGACTTCAGCCAGAGTCTAAAACAAGGAGACAGCAAGTCCTGAGAGGCAGAAAATAAAACAGTGCCAGGGAGGGAACCCTCCCCCACCCCACTCCTGGGGCCTCCTGCACCTCCCAGTTTAGAAAGTCCCCAGGGACCCAGTCCTATGGCTCCCCACTGCGTTCCCTAGGTCCTGGCCTCACTTACCAATGCCTCCAGCTGCCCAGATGCATGGGGGTGGAGCCCCAGAAAGAACTGAGCCCTGCCCCTCATCCCTCAGTCTAGGAGGTTGGAGTGAAGATGGGGCTGGACACATACACTCCCTGCTGGGGACAGTCAGGGATGGGGGAGCCCTGAGAAGGTCGCCAAACCTCAACCTTAGTTTTGAGACAATTTCCTAAGGTGCAGGGAGATCACTAGAAAGGGGTTTTGAAGGATGAATAGGAGTTAGCCAGGTGCACTAGGAGTAATTCATCAGACAGAAAAAATGACCTCTCTCCACCTCCATCCCTGCGGCAGCACCCAGCTCCTTCCTTGCCACAGCTCTGCACCTCCACGTCCCTGCAGCCCCTTCCCCGACCCGGGAACCTTGGAGTCCCCCTAATCCCCAGGAGCGCGCCTGGCAACTCACGTCTCTCACAGGGCGGAAGCGGCAGAGGTCAGCCAAGTTCAGGCCAAGAGGAAACTCCTCTTTCCCTCCACGGGGGCCATTTGACCCATCTGGCCCCGCCCCGTCACGCCCTGTCCCCGCCCCGTCCCGCCCCGCCCAAGGGTCCCAACTAGCTGCCACCTGGACCGCGAAGCCGATCAATGAAGGCGCGGTAGCTGCACGTGGGTTCGGGCTCCGGCGGGGGCAGGCCTCTGGCAGCGCTGGCCAATCGCGAGGCCGTTTACGCACGTGGGTCGCGTACGCCTTCGCTGATTGGTCGGCTCTCCCCGGCCGCCGGCCAAGCTGTCACTCAACAAGCCAGGAGCCTCTGCTTAACCCTTTCGGTCCCGCTGCCAAGAAGGGCGGAATTGCACAGCCATGAGCAATTTGGGGTCCCAGCTGGGGCAGGGATATTTAGGAGGGCGTGGGGGCTTGAGTCTCCGAAGGTGGAACCTCGGGAGGGATAGGTGGCGAGTAGTTGCATTGTTTTATGCATTTTTAGCCCTGTCGGGTAGTGGCTTATGGCTGGAGGTGAGGAGTGGGAGGTGGGAGGTGAGTGGGGATGGAATCTTTAGAGCACTCACCCCAATTCTTCGATGTGGGCTAATTACATTTTCCTGAATATTAAATAACGTGCAATGCCAACGAAGCTTCAAGTCCTCTTTCTGGAGCGAACTTACTGGGTCCCCTTGATGGTCCTAACCCCAGGCTATGCATTTATCACCGAATCTTCCCAACTGCTCTTCCAGCCCGGTGACAAAGGCTCTGAGAGCAGAAAGCGGGACAGCAGAGGCCGAGGCTGGTACAGGATTGCCAGATCCAAGCCCGGGGTGGAAGAGAATATTCCAGAGGGAAGAGTGGAGGCTCTCAGGCAGAGCTGGGGCCGACAGGGAGGCTAGCCGGCCTGCATGCGCTCAGGACACATGTCCTCCAGGTAAGTGGGCTGCGACTGAGAGAGAGACACCTGCCATGTGGGGGTCGTGGGGAAGGGGGGAAGGGGATTCAGTGCTCTGTTTTGGCCTATAATTGCCAAAGTACATTGCCCAGGCTGGTCTTGAACTCCTGACCCCAAAATATGAGGTCAGGCACCATGGCTCACGCCTGTGATCCCAGCACTTTTGGAGGCTGAGGTGGGAGGATCGCTTCAGCCCAAGAGTTGGAGACCAACCTAGGAACACAGGGACACCGCGTCTCTACGAAAATTTAAAAAATTAGCCGAGCGTGGTCATGCACCTGTAGTCTCAGCCACTTGGGAGGCTGAGGCAGGAGGATCGCGTAAGCCCAGGAGGTTGAGGCTGCAGTGAGCTATGATCGTGCCACTGCACTCCCGTCTGAGCAACCGAACAAGACCCCATCATAAAATATATGTATATTATATATATATGACCACTTCATGTATGTATATATTCATATATATGATATATTCATATATAAACTGAATACATGTTCATGCATATACTCTATGCATATATTCATATATACTATACATATACATATGAGTATATACATGTACATACACAGTATATATATGAATGTATAGTATATATGTATATAGCATATATATGAATGTATATACATTTATGAAGTGGTCAGGCCGCAGTTCTGGAGTGAGAGGCCAAGTTTCTGTTTGGCTCAGCACCTGGTACTGGCATTGGCTGTTCACTCTGCCAGGGACAGTCTCCCTCAGACACCCCCCGGCTGGCTCCTTACTCCCTCGGCGCTCTACTTAGAAATCACCACCTCGGGCCCAGCGCGGTTGCTCAAGCCTGTAATCTCAGCACTTTGGGAGGCCGAGGTGGGAGGGTGGATCACCTGAGGTCAGGAGTTCGAGACCAGCCTGGCCAACGTGGTGAAACCCTATCTCTACTAAAAATACAAATATCAGCTGGGTGCGGTGATGCGTGCCTGTAATCCCGGCTACTCAAGAGGCTGAGGCGGGAGAATCGCTGGAAGCCAGTTGCAGGGAGCTGAGATGGTGCCACTGCACTCCAGCCTGGGCGACAGAGGGAGACTCTGCCTCAAAAGAAAGAGTTCATGACCAGCCTGAACTCTGGAGAAACTACAAACTAATAAAACTACAAAAATGAGCTGGGCATGGAGGCAGACACCTGTAATCCCAGCTGCTTGGGAGGCTGAGGCAGGAGAATCGCTTGAACCTGGGAGGCGGAGGTTGTAGTGAGCCGAGATTGCACCACTGCCATCTACCCTGGGCGACAAGAGTGAGACTTCTTCTCAAAAAAAGAAAAAAAAAAGAGAAAGAAATCACCACGTCGAAGAGACCTCCCAACCCTCCCTTCCTTTCCCTTCCCTATATCTTCCTTTCTTTCTTTCCATTTTTTTTTAAGATGGGGGAGGTGGAGGGGACTCTCAGTACATTGCCCAGGCTGGTCTTGAACTCCTGACCCCAAGTAATCCTCCCACCTCCACCTCCCAAAGTGCTAGAGATTACAGGCATGAGTCACTGTGCCGCCGCCAGGCCTGTATCTCCCTTTCTTATTTTATTTTTCTGCAAATGTGGTTTGGATGCAGCTAATCTTGTAATCTCAGTGGCTCCTGTGGCGGGAGCCTCCCACAGTGGCGCTAAACCCTGCGTGTTCACAGTGCAGAGAACGCCGTCGGGATTCTCCTACAGCGACACCTCCCATCCTCTGGCCTCCCCATGTGACATGAGTAGGTCTGCTGACTTGAGATCCAAACCCAACCGAGTAACTCTCCTCTGCTTTCTGTTCCCTGCTCTCTCACTGCGGGGAACTGCGGGTTTCCGTGCTGGGACAAGCGACCACTGAGGGGGATGATGTCCACGCATGACTTGGGCTTTGCTGCTTGTCCGTGAGGAGAAACGGAAGGGCTGTCACGAAAGAGCTGCAGAGGAGCTTCCCACCCTTGAACCTTCCACTGTCCCATCACTATTATTATTTTTTAATTTTTTTTTTTGACAGAGTTTCATTCTTGTTGCCCAGGCTGGAGAGCAATGGTGTGATCTCGACTCACCGCAACCTCCACCTCCCAGGTTCAAGCCATTCTCCTGCTTCAACCTCCTGAGTAGCTGGGATTACAGGCACGTGCCACCACACCAGGCCAATTTTGTATTTTTAGCAGAGACAGGGTTTCTCCATGTTGGTCAGGCTGGTCTTGAACTCCCGACCTCAGGTGATCCTTCTGCCTCAGCCTCCCAAAGTGCTGGGATTACAGGTGTGAGTATTTTTAAATTATTATTATTTTTAATTGTTATTATTATTTGAGATGGAGTCTTGCTGTGTCATCAGGCTGGAGTGCAGTGACATGATCTCGTCTCACTGCAACCTCCACCTCCTGGATTCGAGCAGTTCTCCTGCCTCAGCCTGCCAAGTAGCTAGGATCATAGGCGCCTGCCACCATGCCCGGCTAATTTTTGTTTTTTTAGTAGAGCGGGGTTTCACCATGTTGGCCAGGCTGGTCTCGAACCCCTGACCTCAGGCAGTCCACTCGCCTTGTTCTCCCAAAGTGCTGGGATTACAAACGTGAGCCAGTGTGCCTGGCTTTTTTTTTTGTGACAGTATCTCACTCTTGCGTAGGCTGGAGTGCAGTGGCACAATCTCAGCTCCCTGCAGTCTCAACCTCCTGGACTCAAGCAATCCTCCCATCTCAGCCTCCCAAAGAGCTGGGACAACAGGTGACTGCCACCCTCCACACCCGGCTAATTTTTGTATTCTGTAGAGACAGAGTCTTGTTGTGTTGCCCAGGCTGGTTTTGAACTTCTGGGCTCAAGCAATCCTCCTGCCTCAGCCTCCTAAAGTGCTGGGGTTACAAGGGTGAGCCACAGACCCTGGTCCATTTCTCCCTGTTTTAAAGTCCCCGTGGGTGGGATTGCAGGGATTTCCCTGGAGTGTGGTGACCCTGGGTTCTTCCCTACGGCTGTACCCTGGACCCTCCAGCCTGGCCAGCAGGGGGCAGCCTCCTGTAACCCCTCAGGTTGGACAGCGATGACACAGCATAAAGAAGGGAAGGAAGCCAAGATTTCCTCCTTGTTCTTGGCTTCTGAGTTGTTTGGTTGACTGGGAGACTCAAGGTCTAGATGAAAGTTTGATACAAAGGCATTTGCATTCCAAATACTTTGCACTTTTTGTTTTATGTAAGCAAACAACCTTGCTGGGTGTAGTGGCTCATGTCTGTAATGCCAGAACTTTGGGAGGCCAAGGGAGGAGGATCGCTTGAACCTGGGACTGCAAGACCAGCCTGGGCAACACAGTGAGACCCCATCTCTACAAAATATAAATAATTGGCCAGGCTCGGTAGCTCACACCTGTAATCCCAGCACTTTGGGAGGCCAAGGCGGGTGGATCACAAGATCAGGAGATCGAGACCATCCTGGCCAACATGGTGAAACCCCGTCTCTACTTAAAATATAATAATTAGCTGGGTGTGGTAGCGCACACCTGTAGTCCCAGCTACTCAGGAAGTTGAGGCAAGAGAATGACTTAAACCCGGGAGGCAGAGGTTGCAGTGAGCCGAGATCTCGCCACTGCATTTCAGCCTGGTGACAGACCGAGGCTCTGTCTCAAAAATCAAAAAATAAAAAAATTAGCCCAGCATGCTGCTCACACCTGTAGTCTCTGTTCCTCGGAGGCTGAGGTGGGAGGATCACTTGAGCACGGGAAGTTGAGCCTGCATTGAACTGTGGGGGCAGTGCCGCACTCCAGCCTGGGCAGCAGAACAAGACCCCGTGTTGAAAAAAGAGAATTGCTTGAGTAGATCCTGAATTCCAGCAGAACAGCAGACACCAGCTGGTTTGAAGGCCCCCACAGAGGAGCAGGACGAGCATGAGAACGTAACTTCTTCCTCCCTGCCCCAGCACTTCACCCTGCGCTCATCAACCGGTCAACAACCTCCACACTCCACAACTTTTTTTGTTTGTTTGAGACAGAGTTTTACTCTGTTGCCCAGGCTGAGTGCAGTGGCCAAATCTCAGCTCACTGCAACCTCCGCCTCCCAGGTTCAAGCGATTCTCCTGCCTCAGCCTCCCAAGTAGCTGGGATTACAGGTGCAAACCACCACGCCCAACTAATTTTTGTATTTTTAGTAGAGAAGGGGTTTCACCGTGTTGGCCAGGCTGGTCTCGAACTCCTGACCTCCTGCGATCCTTCCACCTGTGCCTGTTGAGTAGCAGGGACTACAGGTGTACACTACCAGGCCCAGCTGATTTTTAAATTTTTTTTTTGAGATGGGGATTTACCATGTTGAACAGGGTGATCTTGAACTCCTGACCTCAGGTGATCCATGTGACTTGGCCTCCCAAAGTGCTGGGATGACAGGCGTGAGCCACTGTGCCTGGCCTGATTTGTGAATTGTTTGTAGAGATGAGGTCTGGCTTTGTTGCCCAAGCCGGTCTCATAAACCTGGGCTTCAGCAGTCCTCCCACCTGGGCCTCCCAAAGTGTTGGCATTACAGCCATGAGCCTGGCCTGCTTAGGCAATTCTTAAACAAAAGTGTTGTGCTTCTAACGTTAGAGATCCTATCTATGGGGTGCCAATGGTCAGTTTCTAGTACGATGTGCCTTTCGGTTACAAGGAAGTGTGTCCGAATGCAGCCAAATTCATGCTTTGTTTTTTGCAGACGGAGTTTTACTCTTCTTGCCCAGGCTGGAGTGCAATGGCGCGATCTCGGCTCACTGCAGCCTCTGCCTCCCGGGTTCAAGCAATTCTCCTGCCTCAGCCTCCCCACTAGCTGGGATTACTAGCCCGGCTAATTTTGTATTTTTTTTTCCCTTCCCTCCTCCATAATTTTGTATTTTTAGTAGAGACGGGGTTTTTCCATGTTGGTCAGGCTGGTCTCGGACTGCCGACCTCAGGTGATCCACCTGCCTTGGCCTCCCAAGGTGCTGGGATTACAGGCATGAGCCACCGTGCCCAATCAATGATTAATTTTTATCTATTTATTTTTATTTTTTGAGACAGAGTTTCACTCTTGTTGCCCAGTGCAGTGGTGTGATCTCGACTGGCTGCAACCTCCACCTCCTGGGTTCAAATGACTATCCTGCCTCAGCCTCTTGAGTTGCTGGGATGACAAGCATACACCACCACACCCGGCTAATTTTTTGTATTTTTAGTAGAGACAGAGTTTCACCATGTTGGCCAGGGTGGTCTCGAACTCCTGACTGCCGCCTTGGCCTCCCAAAGACCTAAGATTACAGGCGTGAGCCACCGCCCTCGGCCTAATGCTTAATTATAACTATATGTCTTTGCAGAGTTCTTGTTAACTGTGTGAGGACAGCTTCACCCCCACCCTCAGCCTCCACACCAACCCCCCAGCGCAGCAAGAGTGCGTTTCGGGAATTGGCTAGGATCCATGAGGTTCACCTCCTGCCACCTGGTGGAAAGAAGCTGATATTTGTTTTCTGTAGCTGCGGTAACAGATGACCACAAACCAGGTGGCTTCAGACAACTGCGATGTATTTTTGCACGGTGCTGGAGGCCAGAAAGGGGCGTGGGCGGGGCCAGAAAGGGGCGTGGGCGGGGCCAGAATAGGAGTTGTGTGTGGGCGGGGCCAGAGTCGGGGTGGGGCGGGGCCACCGCGTTCCCTCAGAAAGCTCCAGGGGAGGATGCTTTTGCCTCTTCCGGCTGCTGGTGGTGGCCGGCAGGCTTTGGTGTGGCCTGGCTTCGCTCCAATTTCTGCTTCCATCACTGTATGGGTTTCTTCCCTGTCTCTGTAGCTGTGTCCAAATTTCCCTCTCCTTATAAGAACGTCAATCATTTGATTTAGGGGCTGCCTGGAGAATCGCTTGAACCCGGAAGATGGAGGTTGCAGTGAGCCCAGATGACATCACTGCACTCCAGCCTGGGTAAGGGAGCGAGACCCTGTCTCAAAAAAACAAAAAACAAACAAACAAACAAACAACAACAGCAAAAAAAAAACAGGCTGGGTACGGTGGCTCCTACCTGTAATTCCAGCACTTTAGGAGGCTGAGGCAGGCGGATCACCTGAGGTTGGGAGTTCGAAACCAGCCTGACCAACATGGAGAACACCTGTCTCTACTAAAAATACAAAAAAAAAAAAATTAGCTGGCTGTGGTGGTGGGTGCCTGTAATCCCAGCTACTTGGGAGGCTGAGGCACTAGAACCGCTTGAGCCAGAGAGGCGGAGGTTGCAGTGAGCCAAGATTGTGTCATTGCACTCCAGCCTGGGCAGCAAGAGCGAAACTGTCTCAAAAAAATAAATAAATAAAAAAAAATTAGGAACTGCCTTAATCCAATGTGACCTCATCTTAGCTATTTTTTTTTGTTTTGTTTTGTTTTTTGAGACAGGGTCTAGCTCTGTCACCCGGGCTGGAGTACAGTGGCGTGATCTCGGCTCACTGCAACCTCTGCATTCCAGGCTCAAGAGATCCTCTTACCTCAGCCTCCCGAGTAGCTGGAACTACAGGTGTGAGCCACCATGCCTGGCTAATTTTTTTTTTTTTTTTTTTTTTTTTTTTTGCAGAGAGTATTTTCTCCATGTTGCCCAGGCTAATCGCAAACTCCTGGCCTCAGGTGATCCACTCACGTTGGCCTCCCAAAGTGCTGGGATTACAGGTGTGAGCCACCACACTCAGCCTTAACTAATCCTATCTGCGATCACCCTATTTCCAAATCAGGTCGCATTCCCAGGTACAGTGGATGGAGGGGGCCTTTGGACTTAAAACAGCTATTTTTAGGGGAGGAAGTTCTACCCCATACAAGGCTCAAAAAAGAAATTGTCAACCTAAATAACAAACAAGGAGAAGCTCTCTAAAACAAAAGGATATTTATTTGGATATAAGACTTAGCAGTGGAAAAAAGAGTGCTAAAGGAAGTAAACTATATACATATTGAGGGAGGAAATAGAAGAAGATTTCTTTTTTTTTTTTTTTTTTGAGACGGAGTTTTTGCTCGTTACCCAGGCTGGAGTGCAATGGCGCGATCTCGGCTCACCGCAACCTCCGCCTCCCGGGTTCAGGCAATTCTCCTGCCTCAGCCTCCCGAGTAGCTGGGATTACAGGCACGCGCCACCATGCCCAGCTAATTTTTTGTATTAGTAGAGACGGGGTTTCACCATGTTGACCAGGATGGTCTCGATCTCTTGACCTCGTGATCCACCCGCCTCGGCCTCCCAAAGTGCTGGGATTACAGGCTTGAGCCACCGCGCCCAGCCTAGAAGAAGATTTCTAAAGGAGAATTGAGGAGGATGACATCATTGTTTTCAGATAATTATCCTTGGCTACAGGGATCAATAACAAGGGTTGGCCGGGCATCCTGGCTCACGCCTGCAATCCCAGCACTTTGGGAGGCCGAGGCAGGCAGATCACCTGAGGTCAGGAGTTCGAGACCAGCCTGGCCAACATGGTGAAATCCCGTCTCTACTAGTAATACAAAAATTAGCTGAGGCAGGAAAATCCCCTAATCAGGAGGCGGAGGTTGCAGTGAGCCGAGATCGCGCCATTGCACTCCAGCCTGGGTAACAAGAGCGAAACTCCGTCTCAAAAAAAAAAAAAAAAAGACTCCATCTCAAAAAAAAAAAGTGGGTTTTGAGTCTCCTCCTGGACCGGGCTTTCCTCTCAAAACAAATCTAGGCCAGGTGTGGTGGCTCATGCCTGTAATCCCAGCACTTTGGGAGGCTGAGGAGGGTGGATCATGAGGTCAAGAGATCGAGACTATACTGGCCCACATGGAGAAATCCCGCCTCTATGAAAAATAAAAAAAATTAGCTTGGTGTGGTGGTGCGCGCCTGTAGTCCCAGATACTCAGGAGGCTGAAGCAGGAAAATCGCTTGAACTTGGGAGGTGGAGGTTGCGGTGAGCCGAGATCGCGCCATTGCACTCCAGTCTGGGTAACAAGAGCGAAACTCCGTCTCAGAAAAAAAAAAAAGAAAGAAAGAAATCTCTTCACACCTGTAATCCCAGCACTTAGGGAGTCCGAGGTGGGTTGATCACTAGTTCAAGAGTTCTAGACCAGCCTGGCCAACAAGGTAAAACCCCATCTCTACAAACCAAAAAAAAAAATACAAACATTAATAGGGTGTGGTGTCGGGCACCTGTAATCCCAGCTACTCAGGAGGCTGAGACAGGAGAATCGCTTGAACCTGGGAGGCGGAGGTTGCAGTGAGCCGAGATCATGCCACTGCACTCCAGCCTGGGTGCAAGGGCAAGACCCTGTGCCAAAAAATAAAATAAAAAATATAAAAGAAGAGAAGCCTCACTGAGAAGACTTTTTTTTTTTTTGAGACGGAGTCTCACTCTGTCACCCAGGCTGGAGTGCAGTGACACAATCTCAGCTCACTGCAACCTCCCCCTCCTGGGTTCAAGCAATTCTCTGCCCCAGACTCCTGAGTAGCTGGGATTACAGGTGCCCGACACCACACCCTGCTAATGTTTGTATTTTTTTTTTAGTAGAGACGGGGTTTTGCCGTGTTGGCCAAGCTGGTCTCGAACTCCTGACCTCAGGTGATCCACCCACCTTGACCTCCCAAAGTGCTGGGATTACAGGTGTGAGCCTCCGCACCCGGCCAGCACTTCTGTGATTTAAATCACTGCATCTCTCCCGAGTTTTCCTAATCGTCCCACCACCCTGTGATGTTTTCTTGTTTGTTTCATTCCTCCTTGTCTGTCCCGGGCGTGCTCCGTAAATCATTGCTAGAAGGAGATGACTGAGTGGGTGGAACTGTAACCTATCCATCTGCAGGCTTTTTGGTGTCTGTTTTCCTTGGATTCCTCAGTTGGGAGGGTCCACGCTCTCACATTGCCCCTGTGGCACGCCTGGGCCTACTGGAGCCCTGCGCTTCCTCTGGGCACTTGTTCCCATCATGGCCAGGCCTGATAGCTCAAACCTGCAGTCCCAGCCACCCTGGAGGCTGTGGCAAGAGGCTTGCTTGAGCCTAGGAGTTTGAGACTAGCCTGGGCAACATAGCAAGACCCCATCTCCACAAAAAAAGGAAGCAAGGAAGGAAGGAGGGAGGGAGGGAAGGAAGGAGGGAGGGAGGGAAGGAAGGAGGAAGGAAAGAAGGGAGGGAAGGAAGGATGGGAGGGAGGGAGGAAGGGAGGGAGGAAAGGAATGGAGGGAGGGAAGGAAGGAAGGGAGAGAGAAAGAAAGGATTTTTTTTCTTTTTGAGAAGCAATCTTGCTCTGTCACCCAGGCTGGAGTGCAGTGCTGTGATCTCAGCTCACCACAACCTCTGCCTCCCGGGTTCAAGCGATTCTCCTACCTCAGCCTCCAGAGTAGCTGGGATTACAGGCGCCCATCACCACGCCCGGCTAAGTTTTTGTATTTTTAGTAGAGATGGGATTTCACCATGTTGGCCAGGCTGGTCTCAAACTCCTGACCTCGTGATCTGCCTGCTTCAGCCTCCCAAAGTGCTGGGATTACAGGCGTGAGCCACCTGGCCCAGCAGGATGGGGTCTTTTGAAGGTCAGGCCATGGATCCTGGTTTACATTTTATCCTCTAAGAACCATCCCTTCCAGCCGGGTGCACTAGTTCATTCCTGTAATCCCAGCACTTTGGGAGGCTGAGGTGGGCGGATGACTTGAGGTAGGAAGTTCGAGACCAGCCTGGCTAACATGGTGAAACCCTGTCTTTAAGAAAAATTAAAAAATTAGCCAGCCATGGTGGTGCACGTCTGTAATCCAACCTCCTTGGGCAGCTGAGGCTGGAGAATCCCTTGAACCTGGGAGGTGGAGGTCGCAGTGAGCCAAGATTGCACCACCGCACTCCAGCCTGGGTGACAGAAGGAGACTTCATCTAAAAAAAAAAAAAAAAAAAAGAGAGAGAGAGAGAAGTATCTCTTCCGGACTTGGAGAGGGGATATGGCTTCTCTTGTTTCCGTGGTCAAGAGACCCGCCCACCCAGCCAATTGGTATAAATTTAGAACTAAGCGTGGCCACAGTTGGTTAAACAAGGCATTTTAGGCTGTTGAGGGGGAATACCCAGCTGGCCAATTCTTCATTCCAATCACAACTCCTAAGTGAAAGGGATGGCTTTATCCCAGGGAGACCCCCCACAAGGCAGGGAGGGGGGGGGGCTGTTCTGAATTGAACTTATGGTCTCTGCTGCCCTCTACAGGTCAAACGTTATATGAGCGCTTCGTTGACGTAATTTACATAAGGTGAGGTCATACATTTGAAGCATACCGTTCAATGATTTTTAGTCAATTTGTCTCATTGCACAGCCATCGCCACAATCCAGTTTTAGAAAATGTCCATCTCCAGAAGAATGTCCCTCTAGTCTACTTTTATTTCCTTTTTTGTAAAGATGGGGGGGGTCTCACTATTTTTCTCAGGCTGGCCTTGAACTCCTGGCCTCAAGAGATCCTCCCACCTCTGCCTCCCAAAGACCTTCATATCTTTAAGTCAGTGCTTCTTAATCTTTTTTTTCCAGGATAGAGACGCTCTGTTTCCCAGGCTGGAGTGCAGTGGCTTGATCTTGGCTCACTGCAACCTCCACCTCCCGGGTTCAAGCAATTCTCCTGCTTCACCCTCCTGAGTAGCTGGGATTACAGGCACACGCCACCATGCCCAGCTAATTTTTTGTATTTTTAGTAGAGATGGGGTTTCACCATGTTGACCAGCATGGTCTCGATCTCTTGACCTCGTGATCCACCCGCCTCGGCCTCCCAAAGTGCTGGGATTACAGGCTTGAGCCACCGTGCCTGGCCTGTTTTTTTTTTTTAACTATTAAAATGAGGACAAGGTTGACCAGGCGCAGTGGCTCACACCTGTAATCGCAGCCCTTTGGGAGGCCGGGACGGGCAGATCACCTGAGGTCAGGTGTTCGAGACCAGCCTGGCCAACATGGAGAAACCTCGTCTCTATTCAAATTATAAAATTAGAAGAGACAGGTGCTCACACACGAGAGTCCAAGGGATGCAGAGACCTCTGGGTTTCACACAAGGGGACAAGTCAGCGTGGCCTCCTAACCTTACTTACCCTGCCTCACAATGGAAGGCAAAGACTCCTGGGTCTAAGCTCTAAAGCCAGCTTCTCCAACTCAGGGGCTGCAGGCCGGATGCATGCAGCCCAACCCAAATTCCTAAACTTTCTTTTTGTTGTTGTTAACTTTCTTTCGTTCTTTTTTTTTTTTTTTTTGAGATAGAATCTGGCTCTGTCGCCCAGGCTACTGTGGAGTGGTGTAATCATGGTTCACTGCAACCTCCATCTCCCGGGTTCAAGCGATCCTCCTGCCTCAGTCTCCCAAGTAGCTGGGATTACAGGCGCTCACCACCACACCCGGCTAATTTTTGTGTTTTTAGTAGAGACAGGGTTTCTCCATGTTGGCCAGGCTGGGATCGAACTCCTGCCCTCGTGATCCGCCCGCCTCGGCCTCCCAAAGTGCTGGGATTACAAGCGTGAGCCGCTGCGCCCAGCCCCTAAACTTTCTTAAAACATTAGGAGATAGTTCTGCGATTTTTGTTTTGTTTTGTTTTAGCTCATCAGCTATCGCTAGTGTTCCTGTATTTTATGTGTGATCAAAGACAGTTGTTTCAGTGTGGCCTAGTGAAGCCAAAAGATTGGACACCCATGTATAAAGCAACACAGAAAAATTATTCGCACATCTGAAAATGTGAACTACGTGGCCGTCTGGTGGCCAGAAGGGAACATCACAACGCACTCATTAAGAAAAGACACGTCTCCAGAAACGCATAAAAATGACCTTATTTCTGGAAGAAACAAGAGACATTCAAGGAAGAAAAATCCCAACAATGGGAATATCTTTGTACAGCAGTATATTAGCACGAGGAATGTGTTGGCTGGAGGAAATGAGCATTTATCACTTATTTTAGCGTTTATTGTTTATCAGGGTACCCGGGCGTGGGAGGATTGCGCGAAAGGCCACGCCCCCAGCCTCATCCCGAGACTTGTCTGGCATTAGCCACGCCCCAGGGCGGATCCAGAACAAGCCACGCCCACAGCGCGATTCAGCCCTGAGACGCCGTCGAGGGGCGGGTCTGCCAACAACGCCAATCGCGTCTCAGACGGAGGAAACTGGCTTTTCCTGCTCAGCGATTGGAGGACGCAGTCGTCCCACCCACCTTTGAGGCTCCACCAATCCCAAACTTATTACAAGCTCACTTTTCCGCTCCGGGCTGCCCCGGAACCGGAAGCCGGAGCATCGGTCTGTGACCCGCGGCGGCCGTCGCCATTTAGTGGCCTCAGGGCCTCCACTGAGAGCAGTTTCTCTGTCCAGTGCTAGATTTGGCCCTGAGTCTTCTTTGTGGCCGAGGCCAAGGGAGGGAACTCCGGTGCCGGGGCGTGGGGAGGTTTGGGTTAAAGGATGGGGGCAGAGTTCAAAGGTCAAGGGGCGGGTTCCTTAATGGGGGATTCCTGGCTCCACGCCCCAGGGAGGAGGCTCTGGAGGCCAGTGGAACCCGGCTGGGTTTCGGGGGTCTTGGTTGGGGACGCGGGGCGTTTTGACCCCCCTAGGCCTGGGTACCCGTGCCTGTCCCACCATCGGATTTGGAGGGAAGGGTGGGGTTTAGTTGAAATGTAAATACAGCGTGGTTTCCATTTGGCTTAGAGCAAGCGTGTAAAGGGGGTCACCCTCGGGTCTGGGCTGCGAAGTGCAGCCGGGTCCGGTTTCCTTGGGAACCGCAAGATAAGACAGCTGTAGATTCTTATGCCCGGAAACCCCTTATCGGAGGCCTGCACCTGGGTTGGAAATGGAGACGGATTCTCTGTGTCCAAGGAAATCAGACCCTCCGGGCAGAAAAGGGAAGTTCATTCTTACTGATAAAATGTCAATCACTGTGTATGATTGTAATGGGCAAGGTATTTAGCAAGCTAGAAGACATCGATGGTTCAGAAAAAGGTGTCCTTGGCAGAAATACTGTGTTCTGTTAGTTTTCCAGCTGATAGTATCTGGGTCTGTCTTCCCAGCCTGATGAATGTGTAGGCAGATACTTTCTCAGTCCGAGTTGATTTTTATTATCTTGATCGCTGCATCCTGTGCACAGAGGTTTTCTGCTCAGCTGGGCTCCATCCTGGGGTTCCAGTCCTGGCCCCAAGCCTTAATCAGCTCGCTAGTGATATTAGGCAAGTTTGCCAAGCCCCTCAGTGCCTCAGTTTCTACATATATAAAAAGTACATAACATTACTGGTGCTTGTCAAATAATGAGCGCTGTGTGTGGATGATTGTTAAAAGCTCATCATCACCATTATCACCCTCCTGTAAACCTCTTAGACCCCTTAAGACAGCAGGGTTACAGTGGATAAAATGATGGACTTTGGAGAAAAGACTCTCTAAGACCAAATAGAGTCTAAAGCAATGATTATCAAAGAGGGGAGGAGAGACTTTACGCCCAGGGTACACTGACAATGTCTGGAGACTTTTTTTTTTTTTTTGGAGACGGAGTTTCGCTCTTGTTACCCAGGCTGGAGTGCAATGGCGCGATCTGAGCTCACCGCAACCTCCGCCTCCTGGGTTCAGGCAATTCTCCTGCTTCAGCCTCCTGAGTAGCTAGGACTACAGGCACGCGCCACCATGCCCAGCTAATTTTTTGTATTTTTAGTAGAGACAGGGTTTCACCATGTTGACCAGGATGGTCTCGATCTCTTGACCTCGTGATCCACCCGCCTCGGCCTCCCAAAGTGCTGGGATTACAGGCGTGAGCCACCGTGCCCGGCCCCATTTGGAGACTTTTGATTGTCAGAACTAGGGATGAGGGTGGGCTGCTGGCGTCCAGTGCGTGCGGAGGCCCAGGGTGCTTCTCAGCACCCTGCAATGACTAGCACACCAGCCATTTTGGATTTCAGCCCACCTTAATGATCTCGTTTTAATCTAATTCCCTCATTAAAGGCCTATCTCCAAATACCTTCTGAGGTACCGTGGGTTAGTATTTCCACTTACGGATGTATAGGGACACGATTCACCCCTTAATATTATACATACATGAAGCTGGGCACGGTGGCTCCCAGCACTTTGGGAGGCTTGAGGCGGACGAATCACGAGGTCAGGAGTTCGAGGCCAGCCTAACCAACTAAAAATACAAAATTAGCTGGGCATGGTGGCACATGCTTGTAATCCCAGCTGCTCGGGAGGCTGAGGCCAGAGAATTGCTTGAACCTGGGAGGCGGAGGTTGTGGTAAGCTGAGATCGCACCATTGCACTCCAGCCTGGGCAACAAGAGTGAAACTTTGTCTCAAAAAAGAAAAAGAAAATTCATAGAACTACAACTTAAAAAAATTTAATTTGACCAAATAATACTGTAACATAGGAAGGATCCGGTGGCTCACACCTGTAATTCCAGCACTTCAGGAGGACGAGGCAAGCGGATCACGAGGTCAGGAGTTCAAGACCAGCCTAACCAACACGGTCAAACCCCCATCTCTACTAAAAATACAAAAAATTAGCCGGGTGTGTTGGCAAGCGCTTGTAATCCCCAGCTATTCGGGAGGCTGAGGCAGAGAATTGCTTGAACCCGGGAGGCGGAGGTTGCAGTTAGCTGAGATCGTGCCACTGCACTCCAACCTGGGTGACAGTGAGACTCCCTCTCAAAAAAAAAAAAAAAAAAAAAACTATAAAATAAAAGAAGATGCAATACCTGGTTGGGGTTTGGGTCTTGGGAGCACCAGCTCCGAAGAACGTTTTGGGAATAATTGAAGGAAATATCATTATGGGCTAGGTATAAAAAAATAGTTAACTATGTTAAGTGTGAATATGAAGTGTAGGCTTTTAGAGAAAAATACAGACTTTAAAACAGCATTTGGGAGGTGTTTAAGAGCAGAATGTGACAGTGTCCTCAATTTACCTTTTTTTTTGGAGACAGAGCCTTGCTCCTTCACTCAGGCCAGAGTGCAGTGGCGCGATCTCAGCTCACTGCCTCCCGGGTTCAAGCAGTTCTCTGCCTCAGCCTCCTGAGTAGCTGGGATTACAGGCGCCTGCCACCACACCCAGCTAATTTTCGTATATTTAGTAGAGATGGGGTTTCACCATCTTGGCCAGGTTCGTCTTGAACTCCTGGACTCGTGTTCCACTCCCCTCGGCCTCCCAAATTGCTGGGATTACAGGCATGAGCCACCACGCCCGGCCACTCAATTTACTTTAAATTAATTCTGTGTAGGTAGTGAATACACACAGGCTGTCAGTTGGCTAGAACCATTGATTTGGAAACATGGGCTCTTTATCCTCACCTGATATGTTGGGTAATGTGAATATAGCACAAATTTCATATTTGTTTACGTTCAGTTTCATCCCCAAGAAACACCAAATGAACGAAGGAAATTACACACAACTGCAAAGAGCCTGGTAGGGAAACAGGAACTGTGCGCACGTACCTCAAACACCACGCCACACCTGTCTCCTCTGCCTTAAACTTTCCGTTAGATTTCTGACAACCCTCTCTCCACCGCTGCATACGAACTCTGGAGAAATTCAGATTCCCTTGCCGAATTCCAGAAGCCACCTTTGAATCTTCTGCAAGGTAAGTCCCTACATTTATGATAGTATTTATGTGTTTCTTAATGACTTAACATGAAAAGCTGTGCGATTGTTTACTTTTTCGGGGACTCTGATAATACACATGTCTTTCTCTCTCTCTCTCTCTTTTCGTTCCTTCTTTAGGAGTTTTGCTCTTGACACCTAGGCTGGAGTGCAGGGGCACTATCTCGGCTCACTCCAACCTCGGCCTTCTGGGTTTAAGCAATTCTCCTGCCTCACCCTCCCGAGTAGCTGGGATTACAGTCTCCCGCCAACACGCCCAGCTAATTTTTTGTATTTTTAGTAGAGGCGGGGTTTTGCCATGGTGACTAGGTTGGTCTCAAACTCCTGACCTCAGATGACCCAACTGCCTCGGCCTCCCAAAGTGCTGGGATTACATGTGTGAGCCACAGCACCGGCCAGGAAGTCACTTTTTAAATATATAAAACCATTTTCAGATTTGTTCCCACTGGGCATGGTGGCTCACGCCTGTAATCCCAGCACTTTGGGAGGCCGAGGCGGGCAGATCATGAGGTGAGGAGTTCGAGACCAGCCTGACCAACATGGTGAAACCCCGTCTCCACTAAAAATACAAAAATTAGCTGGGCGTGGTGGCGCACACCTGTAATCCCAGCTACTCAGGAAGCAGAGGCAGGAAAATTGCCTGAACCTGGGAGGCAGAGGTTGCAGTAAGCCAAGATCGTGCCACTGCACTCCAGCATGGGTGACAGAATGAGACTTCGTCTCAAAAAAAAGAGAAAAAAAAAACCCTAGTTTTTATTAAAATGTATAATTTTTTATTCAAAGCACTGTGAAAATTGCCACAATCATAACGGAGCCACTAATATTAAGAAACCCTCCCAGAAGTAGAACCAGGGAAGGTTATGAAGAGAGGGTTCTCACATTTATATGCTTAGTAATGAAAAAGACTCTACAAAAATTACAGACTTACACACAAAAATACTTTTACACAGACAGACTGTATGACCCTTGTTACTGATCTTTGTATACAAGGATAATTATTTCTGAACTATTATGTAATCATCACTTTTTTTCCCCTTTAAAAACCTTTGTTGGGCCGGGCGCGGTGGCTCAAGCCTGTAATCCCAGCACTTTGGGAGGCCGAGGCGGGTGGATCACGAGATCAAGAGATCGAGACCATCCTGGGCAACATAGTGAAACCTCGTCTCTACTAAAAATACAAAAAATTAGCTGGGCATGGTGGCGCGTGCCTGTAATCCCAGCTACTCAGGAGGCTGAGGCAGGAGAATTGCCTGAACCCAGCAGGCGGAGGTTGCGGTGAGCCGAGATCGCGCCATTGCACTCCAGCCTGGGTAACAAGAGCGAAACTCCGTCTCAAAAACAAACAAAAAACAAACAAACAAAAACAAACCTTTGTTGGCCAGACTCAGGGGCTCACACCTGTAATCCCACCACTTTGGGAGGCCAAGGCAGGTGGATCATGAGGTCAGGAGTTTGAGATCAGCCTGGCCAATATGGTGAAACCCTGTCTCTACTAAAAATACAAAACGTAGCCGGGTGTGGTGCTGGTGTTCGTCTGTAATCTCAGCTACTTGAAAGGCTGAGGCAGGGGAATCGCTTGAACCCAGGAGGTGGAGGAGGCAGTGAGCCGAGGTTGTGCCACTGCACTCCAGCCTGGGCGACAGAGCAAGACTATCTCAAAAACAAACAAACAAAACCTTTGTCCCAGCCTGGGCAACATGGTAAAACCCCATATATACAAAAAATACAAAAATTAGTAGGGCCGGGCGCGGTGGCTCACGCCTGTAATCCCAGCACTTTGGGTATGCCGAGGCGGGTAGATCACGAGGTCAAGAGATCGAGACCACAGTGAAACTCCATTGCTATTAAAAAATACAAAAATTAGCTGGGCGTGGTGGCACGCGCCTGTAGTCTCAGCTACTTGGGAGGCTGAGGCAGAATTGCGTGAACCTGGGAGGCAGAGGTTGCAGTGAGCCGAGATCGCACCACTGCACTCCAGCCTGGTGACACAGCGAGACTCTGTCTCAAACAAACAAAAAACAAAACTTAGCCTGGTGTAGGGTGGGCCCCTGTAATCCCACCTACTCTGGAGGCTGAAGCAGGAGAATCGCTTCAACCTGGGAGGCAGAGGTTTCTGTGAGCTGAGATTGTGCCATTGCACTCCAGCCTGGTCAAAAAGAGCAAGACTCCGCTTCAAAATAAAGCAAAAAGAAAAACAATTATGTTCGTATGTAAAATGGGAAGGGATACAGAGTTTATACTTCTACTCTGTGTCAATCTGGAAGGTATTTTCTGAGATGAGCAGTCGTGTTCAATGCTTTAGGTATTGTGGCTCAACTCAATAAAAGTATTCAGAGTTTTCATGTCTAGTCCAAATTTATTTAAACTTCTATGATTCTTTTCTCAAATGAGTTAAAACAAGAATTCAATTGCCATATAAGTAGTACAGGCTTTTACTTTAAAACATTCTCTGGGCCGGGTGTGGTGGCTCACGCCTGTAATCCCAGCACTTCTGGAGGCTCAGGTGGGCAGATCACCTCGGGTCAGGAGTTCGAGACCAGCCTGACCAACATGGTGAAACCTCCTCTCTACTCAAAACACAAAAATTAGCCAGGTGTGGTGGCAGGCGCCTGTAATCCCAGCTACTAAGGAGGCTGAGGCAGGAAAATCACTTGAACCTGGGAGGCAGAGGTTGCAATGAGCCGAGATTGTGTCATTGCACTCCAGACTAGGTGACAGAGAGACTCCATCGCAAACAAAAAAATTATCTAGAAACCGTCAAACTCGGGCCTAAAAGGGTTTTTTTTTTTTCCTTCCCACGGCCAAGTGTACACTTGAGAGTTTTGTTTTTTGAGATGGGAGTCTCACTCTGTCACCCAGGCTGGAGTGCAGTGGCGCGATCTCGGCTGACTGCAACCTCCGCCTCCCGGGTTCAAGCAATTCTTCTGCCTCAGCCTCCCGAGTAACTGGGATTACAGGCGCTCGCCAGCCTGCCCAGCTAATTTTTGTATTTTGAGTAGAGACAGGGTTCGCCATGTGGGCCAGGGTGGTCTCGAACTCCTGACCTCTGGTGATCCGCCTGCTTCAGCCTCCCAAAATGCTGGGATTACAGGCGTCAGCCACGGCGTCCGGCCGAGAGGTTTTTTCTTGTTGCCCAGGCTGGAGTGCAATGGCGCATTCTCGGCTCACCGCAACCTCCGCCTCCTGGGTTCCAACGATTCTCCTGTCTCAGCCTCCCAAGTAGCTGGGATTACAGGCACGCGCCACCACGACCGCTAATTTTTTGAATTTTTAGTAGAGACTGGGTTTCACCATGTTGGCGAGGATGGTCTCGATCTCTTAACCTCGAGATCCACCCGCCTCCAGCCAAGAGTTTTAAAGAACACAGCACATTCCTGGTGGGGTCCATACTCCTGAGGGGTCTGGTCTTCTAGTCTCCAGGTCTCTAGACCCCAGGCGTCCGCGCCCACGCGGGACAGCCAGGTGACGTCACGGATACGGTCCCGCCCCCACGCAGGACTGTACTCCACGGGACTGCTCGCCCTTCCCCTCCTTCCCGCAAGAGGGGCCGCTCCGAGGGTAAACTGAGTCTGGAGTTCCCGCGGTCAGGGAGGAGGACGCGGGAGGAGCGGCCGAGCTGCGAGGAGAGGCCAGGCTTTTCCGGGACTGTACAGGGTTCCCCCAGATCCGCACATCCCCGGCTGGAGGGTCAGCCACGCGTGTTTTCGACGCGGTCTTCAATCAGGAGGCGGGGAGGCCTAGAGAACTATCCAATCAGAACAGGCAGGGGCGGGGCCCAGGAACTGTCCAATCAGAGACGTGAAGCCGAGGTGGTGACCTGCGCAGTCAAGGGCGCTAAGGGGACGGACATGGGAACTCTCCAATCAGGGGCGCTGACGTCACAGCATTTTCCAATCAGAGTCACTACTTCACGAGATCTGTCCAATGAGGCCCGGGGGACGGTACGCTGAGTTCCTCTCTTCCCTGCGCGCCGCCGTCCTACCCTGAGCGGCTCAGGTGTCCCTGTGGAGCTCGCCTGCGCCGGCTGCGGGACCGCGGGTGCTCACCTGGAGAGCCCAGGAACGGGCGGGACATGGTTAGTGCGGGGCGCGAGCCGAGCCTGGGCCCAGGGCGGGGTGGGGCGGCCGGAGGAAGCTGAGCGCCTGAGTTCGTGACCGGAGGCGGCTGCGGGACGCGCGGGACGAACGCCTGGGCCCCGGGGACGCTGTCACAACGGCCGAGCGGTAGGGCTGGGGGCAGCTTTGGGGGACAGTAGAGGTGGTCCGGGCTCCAGGAGTTAATATCTGGGGACAGTAGAGGTCAGGAGTTTGGAGGCAGCTCGAGGGGACAGCAGAAGCGGTCAGGGGCTCTTTAGGGGAACGGTAGAGGCGGTCAGAGGCTTGAGGGCAGTTTAGCGAGGAGTTGGGCTCGAGGGAAATGTCGGGGGACAGGAGAGGCGATCAGGGGCTCGGGGGCAGCTTGAGGAGAGGGCAGGGGCAGTCAGGGGCTTGGTGGTCAGTTTGGGAAGGTCTGCCAAGGAGGGAGGTGGTGCTTTGCCTTGCAGCCTGTCAAATAAAAATAAAATCCTGGCTAGAGGAGAGAAAAATAGGGATAAGCCCCAGCCTCAGAAAGCTGCCAGCTCTCAAACAGGAAAAGGCTTTACTTTTATACACAAGAAGGGGTTTGGAGGAACTTTTTAGGAGACAAACAGAAGCGGGGGGGGCGGTGGTTAACAGTAAATGTACCTCCTTGTGGTCAGCTAGCCCAGGGGAGGTGACGGGGGCTCCACACTTACTGCTCGATCAGACTAAGGGGGCCACTTTAAGTCCAGGGGCCTGTGGAGAGGACAGAGGGCTGAGTAACGTTTGGGGAAGAAATAGGATGCTGTGAACACGTGGTCGAGACTGTACAATAACCCAAACATAGTAGGGAAACTTTTATGAAAAAAGGATTATTAGGATGGGCGCGGTGGCTCATGCCTGTCATCCCAGCACTTTGGGAGGCCGAGGCAGGCAGATCACAAGGTCAGGAGTTCAAGACCAGCCTGACCAACATGGTGAAACCCTGTCTCTACTAAAAATAAAAAATTTAGCCGGGTATGGTGGCGCATGCCTGTAAAGCCCCAACTACTTAGGAGGCTGAGGCAGGAGAATCACTTGAACCCAGGAGGCGGAGGTTGCCGTGAGCGAAGATTTCACCACTGCACTCCAGCCTGGGTGATGGAGCGAGACTCTGTCTCAAAAAAAAAAAAAAGGATTATTGCAAGGTTTGGGGGAGGGGGAGAAGGGATTGTGGCAGTAGGGCGAGGGGTTAATTGGATTGGGCAGGGGAGGAATGCCAGAAGTTTGGGGTTCTATTGCAGTGGGGTGGGGGAATAAGCAACAGGGGTGTGGGGACAGTTGATGATTGGGCTGGGGGGCTAATGCTGTAGCCACAGGGAGACAGCTGCAGCGGGAGAACTCTGACCATCAAGCATGCAGCCATCTGAAGAGCTGGCTAGACCAGGCACAATGGTTCATGCCTGTAATCCCAGCTCTTTGGGAGGCTGAGACAAGCGGATCACCTGAGGTCTGGAGTTAGCCTGGCCAACATGGTGAAACCCCGTCTCTACTAAAAAATACAAAAATCAGCTGGCATGGTGGTGTGTGCCTGTAATCCCAGCTACTTGGGAGGCTGAGGCAGGAGAATTGCTTGAACCTGGAGGCAGAGGTTGCAGTGAGCTGAGATCGCACCACTGCACTCCAGCCTGGGCAAGAGAGTGAAACTCTGTCTCAAGAAAAAAAAAGAGTTGGCTGGAACAAAGGTTTTCTTTTCTTTCTTTCTTTCAGTCAGTTCTCACTCTGTTGCCCGGGCTGGAGTGCAGTGGTGCGATCACGGCTCACTGCAGCCTCAACCTTCTGGACTCAAGCGAGCCTCCTGCCTCAGCCTCCTGAGTAGCTGGGACTGTAGGCATACACCACTGACCCAGCTAACTCTTACAAAATTTTGTAACAGCCAGGTGTGGTGGCTCACACCTGTCATCCCAGTACTTTGGGAAGCTGAGGTAGGAGGATCACTTGAGTCCAGAAGGTGGGGACCAGCCTTGGCAATATAGTGAGACCTAAATATGTTGCCCAGGCTGGTCTCAAACTCCTGGGCCTCATAAAGTGACAGGATTACAGGCGTGGGCTATTGCACCTGGCCTTGAAGCCGTTGTTCTTTTATGGATCGGAGTGAACAAGACTATCAGCAATCAGCTGTGGGGAAGTAGAATAAAAGGCCAGCATCTGGCCAGGCGCAGTGGCCCACGCGTGTAATCCCAGCACTTTGGGAGGCCCAGTCGGGAGGATCACCTGAGGTCAGGAGTTCGAGACCAGCCTGACCAACGTGGAGAAACCCCATGTCTACGAAAAATACAAAATTAGCCAGACATGGTGGCACATGCCTCTAATCCCAGCTACTCAGGAGGCTGAAGCAGGAGAATCGCTTGAACTGGGGAGGCAGAGGTTGTGGTTAGCCGAGATTTCGCCACTGCATTCCAGTCTAAGCAACAAGAGCGAAACTCCGTCCCAAAAAAAAAAAAAAAAAGCCAGGATCCCTGGAGAGTGAATCCAGTAATCCTGATGCCGGCCTGTTCTCTGGAGTCGCTGCCTTCTGGCGGAGGGTGGGGCCGTGCAGGGCCCTGGAGAAGGAAGGAAGCTCACCCCAGACTTGGACTGTCGAGCATTTTGTTCTGGTTGAATAGTGGGGACAACCAGGTCCGTGAATCATTTCTGAGACAAAGAACAGGGCCTCAGGGGGTCTGAGTCTGGCCTTGTCATCTGCAGGAATCTTAGTGGTATGGGAAGGGAGGTCCTTGCTGTGCCCAGTTCCAGCGCCCAGAGGGTGGGGAAATGGTTTCCAGGCACACAGAGCTGAAGTCGGTTCAACATTGTCACCTGACAGCTGCGAACGGCCTCGTCTATGTCCAGCTCAGTACGAGTTTTGCTCCTATTTCAGCCCCAGGTTTCAGTAAATGTAAAATAATGAGGCTGGGCACGGTGATGGGCACCCTGTGGTCCCAGGCACTTGAGCGGCGAGAATCGCTTGAACCCACGAGTTTGCAGCTGCACCACTGCACTCCTGCCTGGGCAACAGAGCTAGACTGTGTCTCAAAAAAAAAAAAGTATAAATGCTTTCTGCATTGTTTTCTTGTCCTTAGTGAGGGCGGCGAGTGTCTCGGATGTGTTCTTTGCTTTCTGCCCCTGCCTGGTGTTATTCTGTGGCTGCCTGAGAAGGCTGCTGTGGAAAACTCTGAAATTCGGAAAATGTTGCATCTTCCATCGGGATGAGGGGAAGGTGCGCACACACAGCCCCACACCTTACTTCGAGGTGGGAGTGGGTGTGGGTTGAAGAGATTCACGGAACTAGCACTGCCTTAGGCAGGGGCAGAGACTGTGAGAACGTGTGATCCTGCTCCATCTCCTGTTTGCATCTGCACGTCAGATGGATGTGAATGCTGTAAAGTACGTCCTGCAGTACTGAGAATGGTCCGTCCTGATTAGCTGACTGACAGACAGTTTATCATGAGGATGATCTTTAACTGGTAGCTGTTTTCTGCAGGGGACTGTTTGTGGGATTAAAAAAACTTCTAGATTAGTCTTCTGGAATCCACCACTCACCCCTTTGTCCTTCAGCCCAGGCTGAAAGTGGTGATTTGGCTGCGTTCTTATTTTTATTTTTTTGAGACCGAGTCTCGCTCTGTCACCCAGGCTAGAGTGCAGTAGCTCGATCTCGGTTGACTGCAACCTCCACCTCCCGGGTTCAAATGATTCTCCTGCCTCAGCCTCCCAAGTAGCTGGGATTACAGGGGCGCACCACCACGCCCAGTTAATTTTTGGCGTTTTCAGTAGAGACAGGCTTTCACCATGTTGGCCAGGCTGGTCTCAAACTCCTGACCTCAAATGATCCACCTGCCTTAGCCTCCCACAGTGCTGGATTCCAGATGTGAGCCACTGTGCCCGGCCTCAGCTGCGTTTGTCTTCAGACCCCAGGTTAAGGGACTTTGGTTGAAGCGGATGTAGCACCTGGAGAGGGCCCACGTGGGCTTCGTGCCATTCATATGTCCTTGGATGAACGTTGCTTTGCGATGCAGTTTCCCACCTGATGCCTCTCAGGTTTCTGGATATGGTGGATGGCGGAGAGGATGAACTGCTTGTCGGGGGCATCTGTTCAGATGACTTGGCAGTTTTCTTTAATGCGGTACTGTGATAGACGAGTTCATACTTCTTTTTTTTTGGAGACAGGGTGTCACTCTGTTGCCGAAACTGGAGTGCAGTGGCGTCATCTTGGCTCACTGCAGCCTCAGCCTCCCGGACTCAGATGATCCTCCCACCTCAGCCTCCTGAGTAGCTGGGACTCCAGGTGCACACCACCATACCTGGCTCATTTTATACTTTTTGTAGAGACATGGTTTCACCATATTGCCCAGGATGGTTTCAAACTTCTGGGTTCAAGTAGTCCTCCTGCCTCGGTCTCCCAAAGTTGCTGGGATTATAGGCATGCGCCACCAAGCCCAGCTGCTGATAGCGTTTTATTTATTTTTTTAATCTTTATTTTTTTTTTAAATAAAGAGATGAGGTTTCTCCATGTTGGCCAGGCTGGTCTCAAACTCCTGACCTCAGGTGATCCACCCACCTTGGCCTCCCAAAGTGCTGGGATTACAGGCGTGAGCCACCGTGCCCGGCTGCTGATAGCATTTTATCGTAAAATAGAACACACGTAGAACTTTTGTAAGGCAATTGCAGAGTCAACTGAAACATCTTAAAGTGGAGAGTGTGTAACGACAGCCAGGCCATGTATGTGGCTGGGTATGGTAGCTCACGCTTGTAATCCCAGCACTTTGGGTGGCCAAAGCAGGTGGACCACAAAGTCAGGAGATCCAGATGATCCTGGTCAACATGGTGAAACCTTATCTCTACTAAAATACAAAAAATTTTGCCGGGCGTGATGGTGCGCGCCTGCAGTCCCAGCTACTTGGGAGGCTGAGGCAGGTAAATCACTTGAACCTGGGAGGCAGAGATTGCAGTGAGCCAAGATCACACCATTGCACTCCAGCCTGGCGACAGAGCAAGACTCTGTCTCAAAAAAAAAAGATAAGTAATGGTAGACTTCTCCCTCCACATCAGGCCAATACAATATCCTAAATTTTTTTAGCTTTTTTTTTTTTTTTTTGGTTTTACCATGTTGTCCAGGCTGGTCTCGAACTCCTGAGCTCAAGTGATCTGCCTGCCTCGGCCTCCCAAAGTGTTGGGATTACAGGTGTGAGCCACCTCACCCAGCCACTATCCTAAATTATGAGGAAATAATCTCCTTGCTTTTCTTAATTTTTTAAAAATTAATTTAATTTTTTTTTTTTTTTAGAGACAAAGAGTTTTGCTCTCTTACCCAGGCTGGTGTTGAACTCCTGGCCTCAAGTGATCTTCCCACCTTGGCCCCCCAAAGTGCTGATACTACAGCTGAGTAAGAAATAATAAAGTTTGACTAAGTCACGTCAATTTCCATTTTACCTGAATGATTGATGTTATTTTTTTGAGACTGGGTCTCTGTTGCCCAGGCTGGAGTACAGTGGCACAATCAGTTCACTGCAGCCTTGAACCCCTGGGGTCAAGCGATCGTCCCCCCTCACCCTCTCTAGTAGCGGGGACTACAGGTGTGTGCCACCGTGCCCGGCTAATTTATTGTATTTCATTTTTTGGTGAAGATGGGATCTCGCCGTATTGCCCAGGCTGTTCTCCCAACTCTTGGCGCTAAGCAGTCCTCCCACCTCAGCCGCTAAAAGTACTGGGATTATGGACACGCGCCACCAGCCTTACCTTCGTGACGTTTTCAGATTTTCCGGTGTTTACCCTGCCCTCACATCCGCCCTTTCTCAGCAAAGATTTGTGCGTCTCCCCCAGAGGCTGTCATTGCGCTTCGCTTCCTGTCTGGAAGGCGCTCACCACGCGGAGTATACTGCGCGTTTTGCATAGTGTTTGTCACCTCTCACAAGAACGTGAGGTCTGTGTGGCTTGGAGTTCATGAGTTGAGTCCAGTTCCCCAGGCTGTCAGCCTCGCCCCTCCTCCTGCGCACACGGGGGAGACGGGGCCTTGCTGAAGTGGGCTGTGTGGGATGTTTCAGGACTCGGTGGTCTTTGAGGAAGTGGCTGTGAGGTTCACCCCGGAAGAGTGGGCGTTGCTGAGTCACGCTCAGAGAAGACTCTACAGGGATGTGATGCTGGAAATCTGCAGGAACCTGGCCTCCTTGGGTAAGGATTCATGCCTTCACTACGTCCCTGGAGAGCAAAGATACCTTGGTTTGGTTTTCATTTGAGGTCAGAAGTAGAAATATGTTGGAAAGAGACAGACATGATCCCAACCCGCGTGGAATATGGAGTCAAAAGGCTTCTCCATGAAAACAAAGTTGTGTGTATTATTGATATTTTGGTTTTCTTTTTTTTTTTTTTTTTTTTTTGAGACAGAGTCTTACTCTGTCGCCAGGCTGGAGTGCAGTGACGTGATCTCGGCTCACTGCAACCTCCACCTCCCGGGTTCAAGTGATTCCCCTGCCTCAGCCCCCCGAGTAGCTGAGACTACAGACGAACACCACCACGCCCGGCTAATTTTTGTAGTTTTAGTAGAGATGGGGTTTCACCATCTTGGCCAAGCTGGTCTTGAACTCCTGACCTCTTGATCCACCCGCCTCAGCCTCCCTAAGTGCTGGGATCATAGGCGTGAGCCACTGCGCCCGGCTGATATTTTGGTTTTCTTAATCACCAGTCTTGAGGCTGCCCACATTTTACAAGTGTGAGCATAGTATCCTGTGTCCCACTCGGGCAGTGAAGACAGCTTTGTGGTTCACCCCACAGAGTAACTGTGCTTTGAAAATCGAAGTACGCCGTGATAAAGTAAACCACAGTTCCACTGGGAGTGATCCACACTTGACGTGGTAATTTTGCCACAGTTAAAACTCACGTGCAGTCATCACTGCTGGTCTGGGAGGCGGAAGTGCTGGCCTATGTCGGGGAAGCATTTGATGCCCTTCACAGTCCTCCCTCATCATGTGATTCTCCGGAGTGGGAGGTGCTCACACCTGAGGGCAGCCGGGCACCGTGCAGGACGGACTCCTGTCAGTCCCTGTGCTTGTGAGCACCAGGAGAGCAGCAGCCCTCTGGAGGGGTGGCTCTGGATAAGAAGGTTCTGTTACGCAGTGTGAGTTAGAAACACCAGCCCTTTCACCAAGAAGGAGGAGGTGTGTCCTCTCTCAGCTGCTCAGCTGCCCTGTGTGGCTTTTCCTCCATCCTCCTGCACTGCCGTCCTTCCCTGGGGAAAGCCTCTGTATTTCCTCTTATAAAAGGAGCATTTGCGCATGTGCGTTTTCCCCGCCAACTTTGTACTTTGCTTTTCTGATAATATTTTACTTAACATCAGTCTCCATCAGTTTGGAACTATTCTATTTCTTTTTTGTTGTTGTTGTTTTTGAGATGGAGTCTCGCCCTGTTGCCCGGGCTGGAGTTCAATGGTGCGATCTCAGCTCACTGCAACCTCTGCCTCCTGGGTTCACGCCATTCTTCTGCCTCAGCCTCCTGAGTAGCTACGATTACAGATGTCCACCACCACATCCAGCTAATTTTTTGTATTTTTAGTAGAGACAGGGTTTCGCCATGTTGGCCAGACTGGTCTTGAACTCCTGACCTTGTGATCCTCCCGCCTTGGCCTCCCAAAGTGCTTGGATTTGGGAGCATGAACCACTGCCCCCGGCCATGGAGCTATTCTATTTCTTAGTAAACAGGCTGCCATGTTCACCTAGTCATCTTTTTTTTGGGACAGGGTCTTGCTCTGTCACTCAGGCTGGAGTGCAATGGCCCAATCTCAGCTCACTGCAGCCTCTTCCTCCTGGGTTCAAGCAATTCTCCTGCCTCAGCCTCCCAAGTAGCTGGGGTAACAGGCATGCACCACCATGTCCTGCTAATTTTTTTGTATTTTTAGCAGAGACGGAGTTTCACCATGTTTGTCAGACTGGTTTTGAATTCCTGACCTCAGGTGAGCCACCACGCCCGGCCCTATTCTTTTTTTGAGACAGGGTCTCGCTCTGTCACACAGGCTGGAGTGTAGTGGTGCGATCATGGCCCACTGCAACTTTGAGCTCCTGGGCTCAAGTGATCCTCCCTCCTTGGCCTCCCGAGGATCTGGGATTACAGGTACACCACCACACATGGCTGAGTTTTTCTTGTTATTGTTTGGAGATGAGTCCTCCTTGTTTTTCTGTGTTGCCCAGGCTCATCTTGAGCTCCTGGGCTCAAGCGATTCTCCTACCTTGGCCTCCCAATGCATTGAGATTACAGGCATGAGCTGCTGCACCCGGCCCGCCTGTGTTTTATTATTGCCAAATTCCCAAACAGATGAGGACCTCAGTCTCACTTTGATAGCATGTCTGTTCTTCCTGCCCATAAACTGTGGTTTCAGTTTTGGATTAGTATATGAAAAGAAATCCATATGTGATCTACTTCCTCTCCTTTATGCCAGCATGTTCTCCCCTAAGAAATTGTGTAATTGATTGTTCCAGATAGTTGCATTTACGTTAGAACCAGTGGATCAAGTTCTCAGAGAGAAGTTTTCGGGAATGAAATATCCAATGAGGAGGAAATTGCAAAATTCACGAGAAGTGATTACTGGTCTATTTTTGGACAAAATTGGAGATTTGATGACATTGGAGATCAGCACCAAATCCCAGAGAGGCATCTGAGGTGAGTGGCACTCAACCAGAGGGAGGGGCCACTCCACAGAGTGTCTGACCAAATTGCAATTAACAGAAAAGCGTAAACAGCTACACAGTTCTACACTCACAGACACTTTTTTCTTTTTCTTTCTCTTTAAAAAAAAAAAAATATATATATATATATATATTTTTTTTTTTTTTTGAGACGGAGTTTCGCTCGTTACCCAGGCTGGAGTGTAATGGTGCGATCTCGGCTCACCGCAACCTCTGCCTCCTGGGTTCAGTCAATTCTCCTGCCTCAGCCTCCTGAGTAGCTGGGATTACAGGCACACACCACCGTGCCCAGCTAATTTTTTGTATTTTTAGTAGAGATGGGGTTTCACCATGTTGACCAGGATGGTCTCAATCTTGACTTCGTGATCCACCCGCCTCGGCCTCCCAAAAATATATTTTGATAATTACTTTTATTTAAATTAATTTATTTTGAGATAGAGTTTTGCTCTGTTGCCAGGCTAGAATGCAGTGCCGTGATCTCAGCTCACTGCAACCTTTGCCTCTCAGGTTCAAGCGATTCCCCTGCCTTAGCCTCCCAAGTAGCTAAGACTAAAGGCGCATGCCACCACGCCTGGCTAATTTTTTGTATTTTAGTATAGACGGGGTTTCATCATGTTGGCCAGGATGGTCTCGATCTCCTCACCTCGTGATCTGCCTGCCTTGGCCTCCCAAAGTGCTGGGATTACAGGTGTGAGCCACTGTGCCCAGCCTATTTATTTATTTATTTATTTATTTATTTATTTATTTATTTATTTATTGAGACAGAGTCTTACTCTGTTGGCCTCCCAAAGTGCTGGGATTACAGGTGTGAGCCACTGTGCCCAGCCTATTTATTTATTTATTTATTTATTTATTTATTTATTTATTTATTTATTGAGACAGAGTCTTACTCTGTTGCCAGGCTGGATGGAGTGCAGTGGTGCAATCTTGGCACACTGCAACCTCCGCCTCACGGATTCAGGTGATTCTCTTGCCTCAGCCTCCTGAGTAGCTGGGGCTACAGGTGCGTGCTACCACGCCTGGCTAATATTTTTGCATTTTTAGTAGAGATGAGGTTTCACCATGCTGGTTAGCCTGGTCTCAAACTCCTGACCTCGTAATCCGCCCACCTCGGCCTTCCAAAGTGCTGGTATTATAGGTGTGAACCACCGCACTGGCCTATTTGTTTATTTTTGAGATGGGGTCTCCCTCTGTCACCTAGGGTGAAGTGCAGTGGCTCTGATTTTGGCTCACTGCAACCTTTGCCTCTTGAGCTGAATCAATCCTCCCGCCTCATCCTCCTGAGCAGCTGGGAAGATAGGCACACATCACTGCACCTGGCTAATTTTTGTATTTTTGTAGAGACGGAGTTTCACCATGTTGCCTAGGCTGGTATCAAACTCCTGGACTCAAGCAGTCCACCTGCCTTGGCCTCCCAAAGTGCTGGGATTACAGATGTGAGCCACCGTGCCCGGCCAAGACTTTCATAAGCGTATTTTCATGAATGTGATGTTGATGTTGCATGTCTGAAACAGTTGGAAACAATATCAGGAAACCTCATCTATAAGAAACACTGGGCCGGACGCGGTGGCTCATGCCTGTAATCCCAGCACTTTGGGAGGCCGCTGAGGTGGGCGGATCACGAGGTCAGGAGATCGACCTGGCCATGGTGAAACCCCGTTTCTACTAAAATACAAAAAATTTAGCGAGATGTGGTGGTGCACACCTGTAGTCCCAGCTACTCAGGAGGCTGAGGCAGGGGAATTGCTTGAACCTATGAGACGGAGGTTGCAGTGAGCCGTGATCGAGCCACTGCACTCCAGCCTGGCGACAGAGCAAGACTGTCTCAAAAAAAAAAAAAAAAAAGGCCAGGTGCAGTGGCTCACACCTGTAATCCCAGCACTTTGGGAGGCCAAGGCAGGCAGATCACGAGGTCAAGAGATGGAGACCATCCTGGCCAAGGTGAAACCCCCGTCTCTATTAAAAATACAAAGAAAATGAGCCAGGTGTGGTGGTGTGTGCCTGTAGTCCCAGCTACTCGGGAGGCTGAGGCAGGAGAATTACTTGAAACTGGAAAATGGAAGTTTCAGTGAGCTGGGATTGCGCCACTGCACTCCAGCCTGGCAATAGAGGCGAGACGCCATCTAAAAAAAAACTAAAGATTCTGCTTTGGAGGAGCTAGGAAAAAAAAAAGAAAGAAACAAACACTGTGGGCCGAGTGTGGTGGCTTACGCCTCTAATCCCAGCACTTAGGGAGGCCAAAGTGAGCAGATCACCTGAGGTCAGGAGTTCAAGACCAGCCTGGCCAACATGATGAAATCCCGGCTCTACTAAAAATACAAAAATTCGCCAGGCATGCCTGTAATCCCAGCTACTCAGGAGGCTGAGGCAAGAGAATCACTTGAACCGAGAAGGCAGAGGTTGCCGTGAGCCAAGATCGTGCCACTGCACGCCAGCCTGGGCAACAGTGAGACCTGTCTTAAAAAAAAAACAACGAAATTTATGGCTGCAGTTGAGCCTTCAGCTAGAGCATTGAGCTTGTTCCCCATAGAAACAAGGCAGACAGTGCTGAAAATAGCCCCATTCAGTGAAATTGGCAAATATGTAATCAAAGTAATCACTAAATACCATTAATAAATTAATCACTTAGAATCATTAATGACTAGTATTGTGTTTCCTATTTTGAACAGAAGTCAGCTGGGGATCCTCTGTGAAAGTAATGAAGGTCATCAGTGTGGAGAGAGCTTGAGCCATACTGCGAACCTTCTTGTGCACAGGTGTTACCCTACTGAAGCTAAACCCACTGCACGCGCTAAGTGTGGCACAGCCTCCAAGAATCTGCAGAGATCTCACACCAGGCAGAGGCTGCATCTGTGTGAGGAGTGTGGGCAAGCCTGCAGCTGCCTCTCCTGCCAAAGCCCTCCTGTGAAAACTCAGACTGTAGAGCAACCCTGTAATTGCCAGGACCCAGGGAGAGCATCTGCGACCTACGTGAAAAGTCTCAGCAGTAAAAAGTCTTACGAATGTAAGAAATGTGGGCAAGCTTTCACTTGTCCCTCATCTTTCAGGGCACATGTGAAAGGTCACCACGGGCAGAAAACCCATGCCTGTAAAGTATGTGGGAAGACCTTTAGGTATTACTCCTACCTTACACGGCACATAAGAACTCACACGGGAGAGAAACCCTATGAATGCGAAGAGTGTGGGAAAGCCTTCAGTTGTCCCTCGTACTTTCGAGAACACGTCAGAACACATACTGGAGAGAAACCGTATGAATGTAAGCATTGTGGAAAATCATTCAGTTGTTACTCTTCCTTTAGAGATCACGTGAGGACCCACACTGGAGAAAAACCCTGTCAGTGTAAACACTGTGGGAAAGCGTTCACGTGTTACTCATCTCTCCGAGAACACGGGAGAACGCACAGCGGAGAGAAACCCTATGAATGTAAGGAATGCGGCAAAGCCTTCAGGTACCCCTCCTCCCTGCGAGCACATGTGAGAATGCACAGCGGAGAGAAGCCCTACATGTGCAAGCAGTGTGGGAAGGCCTTCGGATGTCCCACCTACTTCAGAAGACATGTGAAAACACACAGCGGCCTGAAACCCTACGAATGTAAGGAGTGTGGGAAAGCCTACAGTTTTTCCTCATCCCTTCGAATCCATATGAGGACGCACACTGGAGAGAAGCCCTTCGAGTGTAAGCATTGTGGGAAAGCCTTCAGCTGTCACTCCTCCCTTCGAGAGCATGTGAGAACCCATAGTGGAGAGAAACCGTACGAATGTAAGCAGTGTGGGAAAGCCTTCAGCCATGCTCAGTATTTTCAAAAGCACGTGAGAGCACACAGTGGAGTCAAACCCTACGAATGCACTGAATGTGGGAAAGCCTACAGTTGTTCCTCGTCCCTTCGGGTGCACGTGAGGATGCACACTGGGGAGAGACCGTACGAATGCCAGCAGTGTGGGAAAACCTTTCGGTATCTTGCTTCGCTCCAGGCACATGTGAGGACACATGCAGGAGCGTGAATCTACGAATACAGTGGACCTGGGAGAGTGTTCCACCTTAAAACCTTGTAAATGTGAGACAACACTGGCAAGAAACCTTACTTATGTAGAGAATGCAGGAAAACCTTCTGGTATAGCACTTACTTTTTAGGTAAAAAAAAGAGTAGGAGAGAAATCTCTGAATTATGATTAATATGATATTACCTTTACCTGCCTCAGCCTTAATACTGATTCTCTGTGTGTAATTTCTAGTTAATGTTTGTGATGTAAACACTTAAGATAATAGATACCCTGTTTTGTACACTTTGAGCTATACTATGTATATTTTGTCATTTAGGACTTCAAATAATTATATTTGTCTCATTCCATTGCAGTGTCTTTTGGACCCAGGGGTGAGGAAGTGGCTTTTTGTTTTCCTGCATCACTTGGTGTGAATTTAGATGAAACATTTTTGATTCCTACTTTCTTGTTTGTTGGTTTGTGTTTGAGATGGAGTCTTGCTCTGCTGCCCAGGCTGGAGTGCAGTGGCACAATCTCAGCTCACTGCAACCTCTACCTCTCTGGTCCAAGTGATTCTCCTGCCTCAGCCTCCCAAGTAGCTGGGATTACGGGCACCCACTGCCACTCCCAGCTAGGTTTTGTATTTTTAGTACATAGGGATTTTTACCATACTGGCTGGGTTGGTCTCGAACTCCTGACATCAGGTCATCTGCCCACCTCAGCCTCCCAAAGTGCCACGGTGCCCAGCCACACCCCACTTTCAGTGTTTCCAGTGTGTGATCGTGAGACTGTCATTGTTGAAGTTTCCTTCCCAGTCCACTACTGCAGGTACTGGAATTTGCTGTCCCCCATCTACCTTTTCCTTCATTTGGTAAAATTAAAAATTGTATTTTATAGAGATAGTGTCTTGCTATGCTGCCCAGGCTGGTATCAAACTCTTGGCTCAGGCAGTCCTTTTCCTTGGCCTCCCAGAGTGCTGGGATTGCAGGCATGAGTCTCCATGCCCAGTGTCCTTCAGCCTTTATTATTTTAAGATGTGTCTTCCTAGCTACATACCAGGTACCAGATGAAGAAAAAAAATGTGTCTTCTACATTTGTTTGTTCCTTGTGGATATCACTTGGGTGTAACTCAGATACATTAGTCCTTATAGAAGACTCTTGAAAGACATCATTCTCAATTGGTTTCTGGTCATATTTTGACCTTTTTTCACTGTCCTTGATCTTGGTGGGAAATTGGACAAACTGCATTTAAGAAGAAAGACCTTTTGACACAAAGAGGAAAGTTAGTATACAGCTTATTCTACTTGATTATATTGTCAGCCCTAATAAGGTTACAAGCTATATATCCCAGAGTCCCTTCCATTTATGGTTCTGAGTTAAAGTTCATGAGAAGAGAGAGGTACATGAGTTTTGAAAAGTGGAAGTGAAGAAGCCATTATTCTTGGTTCTGATATGCTGTCCAGAAACAAATACATGGTAACCTTATGGACCTACGTTGCAACACATTTTTTTCTTTTTTTTTAAAGATGAGGTTTCACCATGATGGCCAGGCTGGTCTTGAACTCCTGACCTCTGGTGATCCACCCACCTCGGCCTGCCAAAATGCTAGGATTACAGGCATGAGCCACTGTGCCTGGCCGCAACACCCTTTTTTCTTTTTTTTTTTTTGAGACAGAGTTTCGCTCTTGTTGCCCAGGCTGGAGTGCAGTGGCGTAATCTTGGCTCACCGCATCCTCTTCCTCCTGGGCTCAAGCGATTCTCCTGCCTGAGCCTCCCCAGTAGCTGGGATTACAGGCATGTGCCACCATGCCTGGCTAATTTTAAAAAATTTTTTTATTTTTAGTAGAGAGAGGGTTTCTCCATGTTGGTCAGGCTGGTCCCAAACTCCCAGCCTCAGGTGATCCCCCCGCCTCAGCCTCCCAGAGTGCTGGGATTCCAGGTGTGAGCCACCCCATCCAGCCGCAACACATTTTTCTGACTTCTGGCTCTACTAGTCTACAACAGCCCCCAAACCAACATGACACTTGACTTTAGTTTCCTCTTAGCTCATTTGGCAGACTTTTCCACGAGCATCCCCACCAGGGACCCTCTTTACTATTCAGTACACAGGGGTCGTTTGGTTTCACCATACCTCTGTGGTTTTCATCAGGCCATGCCAGGTTACTGCATTTAGTGATCTCCTCTCTTCCTGTGAACCCCTTTATCTCCAGCTCTTCTTAGTAAGCATCTTGTTCCTTAATTGTACCTGTTTCCTCACCCCACCCTGACAGTTGTAATGTTGCAGCAAGAATGCATATGCATGGCGCTGAGTGGTGGCAGTGACCGCTGAACCTACATTCTGTTTTTTTTTCTTGAGACAATTTTTCGCTCTTGTTACCTAGGCTGCAGTGCAATGGCACGATCTCAGCTCACTGCAATCTCCATCTCTTGGGTTCCAGCAGTTATCCTGCCTTACCCTCCTAAGTAGCTGGCATACAGGTATGCACCACCATGGCTGGCTACATTTTTTAGTAGAGATGGGTTTCACCATGTTGGTCAGGCTGGTCTTACACTCATGACCTCAGGTGATCCACCCACCTTGGCCTCCCAAATTGCTGGGATTACAGGCGTGAGCCACTGTGCTCAGCCTTTCTTTTCTTTTCTTTTTTGATACTGAGACTTCACTCTGTTACCCAGGCTGAAGTGCAGTGGCCTCATCTTTGGCTCACTGCAAGCACTGCCTCCTGGGTTCAAGTGATTTTCCTGCCTCGGCCTCCTAAGTAGCTGGGACTACAGGTGCACACCACCACACCTGACGTTTCTGTATTTTATTTTTAATTATTTTATTTTTTTGAGATGGAGTCCCACTCTCGCCAGGCTACAGTGATCTCGGCTCACTGCAACTTCTGCCTCCCGGGTTCAAGTGATTCTCCTGCCTCAACCTCCCAAGTAGCTGGTACTACAGGCACGCATTACCACCCCCGGCTAATTTTTGTATTTTTAATATAGACAAGAGTTTCACCATGTTAGCTTGGATGGTCTCAATCTCTTGACCTCGTGATCCATCCGCCTCTGCCTCCCAAAGTCCTGGGATTACAGGCGTGAGACACCGCGCCCGGCCTATTATTTATGAGGCAATGTCTTCCCTGTCACCCCGGCTGGAGTGCAGTGGCTCCATCTCGTCTCACTACAACCTCCGCCTTCCGGGTTCAAGTGATTCTCCGGTCTTAATCTCCCGAACAGCGTGCACCACCACACGCAGCTAATGTTTTGTTTTTTCAGTAGAGATGGGGTTTCACCATGTTGGCCAGCCTGGTCTCAAACTCCTCACCTGATGTGATCCACCCGCCTCGCCCTGCAAAGTGCTGGGATTACAGGTTAAAGGGGCTAAAGAGGCGGGGCGCGCTGCACGCCGGGAGGAGGCTGATGGGCGGGGCCTTGAGCGTCTGCTCAGCCTCCGTCTGGGGTCGCAGTTTCCCACAAGCCCCCGGGGCAGGGACCGCGCAGGCGCAGTTGTCTGGCCGGCCGCGGTGAACTGCTTGGTCTGGCGTCGCTGGTGCACGTGCAGCCACCGCCTCCAGCCTGGGTGAGTGCGAAGCCCAGGGGCAGTGGGTATGGGTGCGCCTGCGGGTGTGGGGAAGCTAGGGAGGTGGGTGTGGGGGACCCCGGGGTAGTGGGTGCGAGTAGGCCGGCAGCTTTGGGGGACTGAGGATGAGGGTGGGTGTGGGTTCGCCTTGGCATGTGGGGGACCGAGGGGCGCTGCGTTTGGGTGCGGCTGTCGGTATGGGGGCCGAGGGTGGGTGTGGGTGCGCCTGCAGATGTCGGGGAACCAGAGGCAGTGAGTGTGGGTGCACCTGCGGGTGTGGGGAACCTAGGGTGGCTGTGGGTGAGCCTGCCCCGGCCATGGTGGGGCGTCTTTGAGGTCGGTGGTTGTGCTTGTCCTGGGGCGCCGAGGTGGCTACGCAGCTGGGGCGGGGGGTCTGTTTACGTGGTCGGGGGGTGTCCTCGGAACGTGGACCCAGCCACTCCTTTTCCAGTGCTTCCTCCCGCAGCCACAGCTGTGCTCCTGAGAGGATGCAGGTGCGGGTCCTTCATAATGAGGCTTGTGGGGAAGAAGGCGTAGAGCTGGGATTGCTGTGGCAGCTGGAGAGTCGAAACTGGCCTTAAGCCCTTGGCTGATGCCTGAGGATTAGGAGACCCCCATTAGGCAGCAGAGTCCCCTTTGGGAGAACTGGGGTGCATCCCCGAAGATCTGACCCTGGGGACCTGAATAAATTCGGCTCTCACAGAACTGTTCTTGCCAGGTGCGGCCCGAAAGGTCATTTTCTAACAGCGCAGGCAAGTTTGGGGCCTGAGTCCTCCTTCCTCCGTCCTTCAGTGCTTCCTAAGTGTCCGAAGGCGGTAAAAGAAACACTGCACGTTTGCAATTAAAGTTCAGGACGGTTTGAGTTTTCTCTCAGTACACGAAAGCGGTTTGTTGTTTTTATTATTACTTTTTTTTTTTCTTGAGAGGGAGTCTCCCTCTATCTCCCAGGCTGGAGTGCAATGGCGCGATCTTGGCTCACTGCAACCTCCGCCTCCCGGGTTTAAGCGATTCTCCTGCCTCAGCCTCGGAGTAGCTGGGATTACAGGTGCGGACCACTACGCCTGGCTAATTTTTTGTATTTTTAGTAGAGACGGGGTTTTACCGTGCTAGTCAGGATGGTTTCGATCTCCTGACCTTGTGATCCCCCCCGCCTCCCGCCTTGGGGTGCCAGGACTACAGGCGTGAGCCACCGGGCCCTGCCCTTTTTTTTTTTTTTTTTTTTTTAACCAGAGAGTCTCGTAGACTGTCTCCCAGGCTGGAGTGCAATGGCGCGATCTTGGCTCACTGCAACCTCCGCCTCCTGGGTTTAAGCAATTCTCCTGCCTCAGCCTCGGAGTAGCTAGCACTACAGGCGTGCGCCGCCACGCCCAGCTAATTTTTGTATTTTCAGTAGAATTGGGTTTTCACCATGTTGGCCAGGATGGTCTTCATCCCTTGACCTCATGTCTGCCTGCTTCGGCCTCCCAAAGTGCTGGGATTAACTGCGTCTGGCTGTCTTTATTATTTTCAATATACACACAGTAAAACTATTTTAAGTGTATTTCTATGAGTTTTCATAAATGCAAATTTCCACCACCAAAACAGAGAGTATTCTGTCACTCCCCAAATCTCCTGGGTTGCCCATTCGTAGTCAGCCTTGCACCCCTAACCACTGACCTGCTTTAGATACCTGTATCTTTGCCTGTTCCAGAATGTCATGTTATGTGAAACACGTAGCTTTTTGAGCCCGGTTTGCAAAATTCATTGTCATATTTGTAAAATTAGCTAATTATACTTGTCAATGATTGATTAATTGAGACAAGGGTCTCACCCTGCCGCCCAGGCTGGAGTGGGAGGGGTACAGTCATAACTCACTGCTGCGTCAAACGTCTGGGCTTAAGCGATCCTCCCACCTCAGCCTTCCTAGTAGCTGGGACTCCAGGTATGCACCACCAAGCCTTGCTAAAAAAATTTTTTGTTTTTTTTTTAGTAGGAGCTCTCCTTTTTTTCTTTGAGGGAGAGTCTTGCTCTGTCGCCCAGGCTGGAGTGCAGTGGTGTGATCTTGGCTCACTGCAACCACTGCCTCCTGGGTTCAAGCGATTCTCCTGCCTCAGCCTCCTGAGTAGCTGGGACTACAGGCGAGTGCCACCATGCCCAGCTAATATTTTTGTATTTTTAGTAGAGTCAGGGTTTCACTATATTGGCCAGGCTGGTCTTGAACTCCTGACCTCGTGATCTGCCCACCTGGGCCTCCCAAAGTGCTGGGATTACAGGCACGAGCCACCACGCCCGGCCTGAGATAAGGTCTCCTTATGGTGCCCAGGCTAGCCTTGGATTCCTGAGCGCAAGCAGCCCTCCCACTTTGGCCTCTCAAAGTGCTGGGTTTATAGGCAGGAGCCATGGTGTCCAGCCTATTATTGTCTTGTAGAGTTTTGAGTTTTAAAAACTTTTGATGGTGCTAAGTAACAGTGGTGGCAGTTAACAGGCCTTCAAAACTGAGAGGCTGGCCGTGTGCGGTGGGTCACGCCTGTAATCCCAGCACTTTGGGAGGCCGAGGTGGGCGGATCACGATATCAGGAGATCGAGACCATCCTGGCCAACATGGTGAAACCCCATCTCTACTAAAAGTACAAAACTTAGCCGGGCATGATGGTGCGTGCCTGTAGTCCCAGCTACTCGGGAGGCTGAGGCAGGAGAATTGCTTGAAACTGGGAAAAAACGGAAGTTGTAGTGAGCCGGGATCGTGCCACTGCACTCCACCCTGGTGACAGAGCAAGACTCTGTCTCAAAAAAACAAACAAAGAAAAACAACTGAGAGGTTAAATTACTGTATTTACATCGAGATACGTGAGTTTAAGATTCTGTGTTCCCTGTGTGTAACTTTCTTCATTTGTATGATGGGAGGGAAGATTAAATGAGATGATAAATCACATTAATCTCTGCACTGCTTAACACTGAGAAATTCACAGAATTTCACTTGCTTTCCTCATGAACAAAATACAAAGCTATTGGCCGGGGTGGTGGCTCTCAGCTTTAATGCCAGCGCTTTGGGAGGCTGAGGCGCGAGGATTACTTGAGTCTAGGAGTTCCAGGCCAGCCTGGGCAACACAGTGAGATCTTACCTCCGCAAACAAAGAACGCCCCCATCACACACACCCAGAAAGCTGTTACATTTTTTTCTCTTTCTTATGATCTCATTTGATGTAAGTGCAAACTTATGAAAATCATACCTGTGAAAAGCAAAATGGTTTCTGGGCTTTGCAGATCATTAAAACACAAAGCTTCCATCCACTCTTATGAAAATGTATTTAAAATTTCCCAGTTTCAGGATTTCAGATGTGCTGGGGGTGTCCTGGAGACCACCCCTCATGCTTCAGTGATGTGTTCGGGGCACTGAGAGGAACGGGCACGTAGTCAGCCTTAAGCCCAGCCTTATTGCAGTGCCAGGACACGGAGTCAAAGGTTAGCAGAGGGATGAGGCACGGGGGTGAGGCTGGGGAAACCGGGCACGAGCTTCCAAGGGTCCTCCCTGGTTGGAGTCATACGAGATGCCTTTGCTGCGCCCAGCAGCTAACCGCGATAGCATGGGTGAAGATTTACCAAGCTGAGCAGCTCAGCAGACCCTGCCAGGGTTTTTCTTGCTGGCGGTGATGAAGCACTCACTACCTGGTAAATACCAAGACCGCAGATGCCTGGGATGAAAGGAGGCGTTCTGCATATACTATATTGCTTGTGCCATTTCGACACAGAGGTGACCTCGTAAACAAGCCTGTCAAGGGAGAGCAGTCAGCCCTGCTTTGCATGTTTTTTGCCCTGCAGCCTATTGGGCCTTGTTTTACAGCAAAATAATTATCAGCAGGGCTGGTGAGAATGTTTTCCTGTGGAAAAAGTTTGTTCCTATTCCGTACCACCCTTCCAGAAGAAAAGTAATGGATAACATTTAGGGATGGTTTTTTTTTTTTTTTTTTGCTTTTAACTTGGAAGAAACTGAAGGGATGGTTTTTTAAAGGTAAAGTCATGATTGCTAAATGGGACACAGTGATTTTGTAACAGGAGGAAATATCTGAAAGCGTTGGAGGAGGTGGCTGGGGGAAATATCCAGAAGCATGTGGGCAGCTGCCTGGGGGAGGGCAGAGGCCGGTGTTCACTTTAGTTTTGTTTTGAGGTGTTTTACATAAACATGGTGGCTCACCCCTGAAATCCCAGCACTTTGGGAGGCCGAGGCGGGTAGATCACGAGGTGGGGAGTTCGAGACCAGCAGCCTGGCCAACATGGGAAACCTTGTCTCTACTGAAAATACAAAAATTAGCCAGGGGTGGTGGCGCACGCCTGTAATTGCAGCTACTCAGGAGTCTGAGGCGGGAGAATCACTTCATCCTGGCAGGTGGAGGTTGCAGTGAGCCGAGATCGCACCGCTGCACTCCAGCCTGGGCCACAGAGCGAGACTCCATCTGCAATTTGGGATGAAGCTGCAGTACTGCTTCCAGTTACCGCTTTTAGGGGTTTTGGACTTAGTTAAAATAAAGTTTTTTTTTTTTTTTTTTTTTTTTGAGATGGAGTCTCACACTGTCTCCCAGGCTGTAGTGCAGCGGCGTGACCTCAACTCGCTGCAATCTCTGCCTCCCGGGTTCAAGCAGTTCTCCTGTCTCAGCCTCCCGAGTAGCTGCAGGTTCAGGCAGTTCTCCTGTCTCAGCCTCCCGAGTAGCTGTGGGTTCAGGCAGTTCTCCTGTCTCAGCCTCCCGAGTAGCTGCGGGTTCAGGCAGTTCTCCTGTCTCAGCCTCCCGAGTGGCTGCGGGTTCAGGCAGTTCTCCTGTCTCAGCCTCCCGAGTAGCTGCGGGTTCAAGCAGTTCTCCTGTCTCAGCCTCCCGAGTAGCTGCGGGTTCAGGCAGTTCTCCTGTCTCAGCCTCCCGAGTAGCTGCAGGTTCAGGCAGTTCTCCTGTCTCAGCCTCCCGAGTAGCTGCAGGTTCAGGCAGTTCTCCTGTCTCAGCCTCCCGAGTAGCTGTGGGTTCAGGCAGTTCTCCTGTCTCAGCCTCCCGAGTAGCTGTGGGTTCAGGCAGTTCTCCTGTCTCAGCCTCCTGAGTAGCTGGGACTACAGGCGCACATCACCACGCCCAGCTCATTTTTTTTTAATTTTTAATAGAGATGGGGTTTCATCATGTTGGCCAGGCTGGTCTTGATCTCCTGACCTCGTGATCAGCCCGCCTCGGCCTCCCAAAGTGCTGAGATTACAGGCGTGAGCCACCGCGCCCGGCCAATAAAGGTCCATTTTAGAAAGCCACCTGGCTCCCTTCGTAAACGTATGTGTTCATCCTTTTTACCAAGTGTGGTGACGCACAACTCTTGCCAGTAATTCCACCTTTCAGACAGTGTCCGGATAGGTTCCACACCTGATTACAGTCCTGTAGGACACACAAGGTTCTGCTGGAAACCGACGTTACCATGTTCAGGGCAATCTAAGCAAGACAGACATTAGTCAGCCGTGGGGGTGAATGGATGCTCCGTGTGGATTCGCCTTGCCCGGAGAATTCTCAGTCCCGTCCGATTAAGGTAGTGTAGGCCCTGATCTCAGAGGGACTGCCTGAGGCTGTCAGTTCCATGTGGTTTGCTTGTCTGTGATGCCAGCTTGTCACCTTCACCAGTGTGACCCTCAGGGTGTTCTGCAGGGCAGGCACAGCAGCTGGGTGATGTGGGGCTGCCTCACATACTGCCAAGGTGGTCTAGGCACAGCAGTTTGCATTCATAGAACTTACGGGGGGTCGGGTGCGGTGGCTCACGCCTGTAATCCTAGCACTTTGGGAAACTGAGGCAGGTGGATCACCTGAGGTCAGGAGTTCGAGACCAACCTGACCAACATGGCGAAACCCTGTCTATACTAAAAGTACAGAATTAACCAAGCGTGGTGGCACATGCCTGTAATCCCAGCTACTTGGGAGGCTGAGGCAGGAGAGTTGCTTGAACGCAGGAAGCGGAGGTTGGGGTGAGCTGAGATGGCGCCATTGCACTCCAGTGTGGGCAATAAGAGTGAAACTCCATCTCAAAAACAAACAAAAAACTCATGGGAGTTTGGAAAGGCAGCACAGAGAACTTTCCTTCAGGAGGAAGGGAAAGGTTACAGGACAGATTCTGAAAACTGAGAGGAGCACTGTCCCCCAGGCAGCTGCCCACATGCTTCGGGGTATTCCCCCAGCCACCTCCGCAGATGCCTTCCTGCTGTTACAAAGTCGCCGTGTCCAACCATAACTTTAAAAAATCATCCCTTAGTGTTACTCAGATTTTTCTTCTGGAAGGGCTGTATGGAATAGGAACAAAATTTTTCCAAGAAAAACATTTTAATACAATTTACTCAAAGACACATGTTGTTGTTTTAATCATTTTACTTTAGGTGCACACTATATCTGGCATTTCTCCCCATGTTATCCCTCCCCACCCCACCCCCCGCTGTCTCTCCCCTGCCCCCCACAACTGCCCCCGGTGTGTGATGCTCCTCTCCCTGAGTCCATGTGTTCTCATTGTTCAACACCCACCTATGAGTGAGAACATGCGGTGTTTGGCTTTCTGTTCTTGAAGACACATGTTTAATAACTGATTGTGGCCGGGCGCGGTGGCTCACGCCTGTAATTTCAGCACTTTGGGAGGCTGAGGCGGGTGGATCACGATGTCAGGAGATCAAGACCATCCTGGCCAACCTGGTGGAACCCTGTCTCTACTAAAAATAAAAAAAAATAAAAAAATAGCTGGGTGTGGTGGCGTGTGCCCGTAGTCTCAGCTACTCAGGAGGCTGAGGCAGGAGAATTGCTTGAACCCGGGAGATGGAGATTGCAATGAGCCAGTATCGCACCACTGCACTCCAGCCTGGGCAACGGTGTGAGACTCCGTCTCAAAAAAAGAAAAAAATTGGTTGTGATAAAATCTGAAAATTTCAAAAAAATTTCAAGACGGCTTTCCATAACCTCCCATCCCTTTCGTCTGCTCATTCATCCCATGAGCAACTGAGAAAGGATCAGCGTGTTTCTGGGGCACAGCTGCCTTACTAAGTTGTGTGTCCTGGGAGAAAGGTCAGGGAAGTAGGGTCACTCTCTCCATCCACTGTGATGTACTGCAGTGAATGCAGACCGCCGAACACAGGCCGTCAGCAGCGAGACGTCCCCAGAGTTGGCAGGGTGAAGAGCCAGCGTCAGGCATGGGCGGAGAGGTCACAGTGCCCGGGTGATGCCCTTGCCAGACTGCCGCTGTCGGCAGCGGTCACAAGTCTGCAATGCAGTCATTCTCTGTATCCGATCGGCCACCTACTACTGATGACATTTCAGAAACTTAGTACTTTTTGTCAATTTTTAACATTCACACGCAAGAGCCACATAATAAAAAGGCTTTTGTGTGTTTTTTTTTTTTAATTTGGCGTTTTTTGTTTTGAGACAGAGTCTTGCTCTGCTGCCCAGCCTGGAATGCAGTAGCATGATCTCAACTCACTGCAAGCTCCACCTCGCAGATTCAAGCAATTCTCCTGCTTCAGCCTCCCGAGAAGCTGGAATTACAGGTGCCCACCACGTCTGGCTTTTTTTTTTTTTTTTTTTTTTTGATATGGAGTCTTGCTCTGTCACCCAGGCTGGAGTGCAGTGGAGCAGTCTTGGTTCACTGCAGCCTCCACCTCCTGGGTTCAAGTGATTCTCCTGCCTCAGCCTCCCGAGTAGCTGGGACCACAGGCACATGCCACCATGCCCAGCTAATTTTTGTATTTTTAGTTGACATGGGGTTTCACCATATTGGCCGGGATGGTCTCAATCTCTTGACCTTGTGATATACCCGCCTCGGCCTCCCAAAGTGCTGGGATTACAGGTGTGAGTCACTGCGCCCAGCCAGTTTTTGTATTTTTAAGTAAAGATGGGGTTTCACCATGTTGGCCAGGCTGTTCTCGAACTCCTGACCACAAGTGATCCACCTGCCTTGGCTCCCAAAGTCCTGGGATTACAGGCATCAGCCATGATGCCTGGCCATACAAAGGCTTTTATGAAAACCCCTCCCCACTTTTAAAATCATTGCAAGTGTGCCCCTATTGGTAAATACAGCATTTGTAACCTTAACATTACAGCTGCCAGGGAACATCCAGGCTGGAATGCAGGAGAGGCTGCGGGAGGGAGCTAGCCTCACATGCAGCTCACAACTCCAGTAGGGAAGACGCTCTCTGGTCCGCATCAAATGGGAGCCCTCTGATCAGTGATACCGTGTTCAAATTCATGACCACTTATCACATGGCCTAAAAGTTTATTGCACAAATGAAGCTGAGGCACACCCCTGTGTTTAGTGTTACGGGGGTTATTACTGTTGACTCCAGGAATGCACAACTGTGTATCTATTGCTCCCCACTGTTCAAACACCCGAGGCCAGGCACAGTGGCGCACACTTGTAATCCCAGCACTTTGGGAGGCCGAGGCGGGCAGATCACGTGGTCAAGAGATTGAGACCATCCTGGCCAACATGGTGAAACCCCATCTCTACTAAAAATACAAAAGATTAGCTGTGCATGGTGGCGGCCTCCTGTAGTCCCAGCTACTCGGGAGGCTGAGGCAGGAGAATTGCTTGAACCTGGGAGGTGGAGGTTACACTGAGCCGCGATGGCCCCACTGCACTCCAGCCTAGCAACAGAGTGAGGCTCCATCTCAAAACAAAACAAAACACCCCTGAGTTCCTGAGTAGTGCTTAGGTGAGGATCTGTTAGGTGGAAGCATATGAGCCGTCCACAGGGAAGATACACAAGACATCCTGCACTTCCTGTGATAACACTCGTCAGTTCACTCTCCTGGAAAGCCCTTATTTCCGTACCAACCAAGCCTTTGCCGTTTGTTACGTCTGTCTCTCTTTCCACAAAAATGTAAGAGGAAGGACTCTAAAAACTTGTTTTACATCTCTGTATTCGGAGCCTGCACCGTCTCAACTGTGTATTTTGTGACTGAAACGTTTGCCATATGAATGGGCGATGCTGAGAGGTCAGCATCAGGCACGGAACATAGTCTGTGTGTGGAGAAGCCTTGCTTTGCACTCTGCGCCCGCCTTTATCCCGCACTGGGTTTGGGATCTCTGGCGCTTCACCAAAATATGTAATCCTCAGCATTTATCTTACCAAGTTTGATGAGTAACTGAACTTCCAAATTTCAGCTGTTGGCCGGGCGCAGTGGCTCACGCCTGTTAATCCCAGCACTTTTGGAGGCCAAGGCAGGCAGATCACAAGGTCAGGAGATCGAGACTATCCTGGCTAACACGGTGAAACCTTGTCACTACTAAAAATACAAAAATTAGCCAGGTGTGGTGGCAGGCACCTGTAGTCTCAGCTACTTGGGAGGCTGAGGCAGGAGAATCCCCTGAACCCGGGAGGTGGAGGTTGCAGTGAGCTGAGATTTCACTCCAGCCTGGACAACAAGGGAGAAACTCTGTCTCTAAAAAAACAAAAAAGTGTATGAACTGGTACACACCTTGTAATGCTAAGAAATAGTGCCTTAATTGACAAAGTTACAAAGTTGACTTCATATTCCATAATTACAGCGGAACATTTAAATATGTTTTTGTTGGGGGAAATGGCAGTGGACGGAGGCTTACCGAGTGCCTACATAAAATGGTTACAAGTGCTGGGAACAGTGAACCACTGCGTCAGGCCCCTGGGGAGGCAAACTTCCCCAGGCCTTCCAGTTCCAGGTGCAGAGTGACCTTGACCTGCTCAAGGGCTTAAAATGCCTTCTGTAGCATTCCAAAGGCACCAGACTTGTAGGCTCCCGTGAGACTCGCTCCCTCCCGCCGTGCCTAGAACTCCATCTGTAAATAACCACATGCTTCTGCTTTTCAAAGAAACTCACAAAGCCACCACTGCTAGCAGTCTTTAGAATGACTTGCCAGCTCCTGGTCACCAAACACGGCTCCACTGTCATGCCACCCCCTCCCCACCGTCACCTCGCCTTCACCCCACCGTCTGCTGACTGCTCAAAGTGAGCGTAACCAACTGTGGAAAACCTAAGCTCGGGGCCTTCACTGCCTCCAGTACAAGCAATGGCCCCCTGGTCCCACTTTCATTCTTAGTCTTTTTCTCATTCCTCTGTCGCCACTGAACTTGGGGTACCCACAGGTGGTATGTGGGGGCTGGCTCCCCACATATTTTCAGAGTAAACAATATTAGTATACAATTCGTCTGAATATGGTTGGTAGAATATTTCTAGGAAACAACTGTTGAGGAATTTGGAAATTAGCGTATTGTTCTTAATGGCATATAATTAAGCAGATTATTGAACACATACTTAAGGGTTACACTCAGCTCTGAGTAACAGGAAGCTCCAACAGGCTGCCTGATGTGAGAGAGGTGGTCACCCTTACGGTCATTCAGCAGTGCCGTGTGACATCAAGCGTGTGTGTGCTTTCTGGCTGGTGTGGAGGCAGTTATGGTCGTCTGCACACAGAACCGTAAGCTGTACTGAGAGAACAAAGTGTTTAGTAGAAAAATAAGGTAAGACCTAAAGGAGGGAGTCAGAGCTTCAGAAGTTATCACCACGACGGTCAGAACCTGTGGCCGGTGGACGTGGCAGGTGTTATAGTGACACACGCTCAACATGTTCATGTCGGGGGAGACGGAGGTCAGGCAGCTGCTCTCTGTTGTAGAGATGCTCCTTGTTAACAGGGGCAGGAATCAGTAGAATGATCTAGAAGGCAGTGTTGGTGATGCTCCTGTGTACCACCTATACGTCTCTGAGTATGCTGGCTCTACAAAGTGGGTAATGACTTCTCTAGTCCTGCCTGCCAAACCTCATGCAAATTAGAAAATTAGCAAATTTCAGCCATGCGCAGTGGCTCACACCTATAATCTAAGTCTTCCGGGAGGGCAGGCGGATTATGAGGTCAGGAGTTCAAGACCTGCCTGACCAATATGGTGAAACCCCGTCTTTACTACAAATACAAAAATTAGCTGGGCGTGGTGGTGTGCACTTACAGTCCCACCAACTCAGGAGGCTGAGGCAGGAGAATCCCTTGAACCTGGGAAGCGGAGGCTGCAGTGAGCAGAGATGGTGCCACTGAACTCCAGCATGGGGGACAGAGTAAGACTTTTGTCTCTTAAAACAACAAAAAAAAATTAGCAAATTTTAACTTGGAGCCATAAAGGAACGACATTCAGGGAAATGTAGTTCCCAGCCTTAAACGTGTATCCGTAACAAAGCCATCTACAGATTTCATTATGGTTTTATAGGTCTTCCTTCTCAGTTCAAAGCCTACTGTCTAACTAACTCCCAGTGAGAAATGAGGAAAAACAAATTGCAGAAGATGATTAGAGACTGTACTTTACGGAGAACTTTGTAAACATTCCACATTAGAAGGTTTTGTGGAAAGATTTCAGTAAGGTACCATATATAAAAGGGGGGAGAGCCAGTATCCGTAGCACTAGGCCACTAAGAATAAGAAGTACCAAAGCCTCACTGTTGTAATGACACCATGCAGGAAAATACAGGAACTATGTAAAACATTATGTCAAGTTCAAAGTACACTTCAGATCACCACGGGCCCAATAAGGTTCAAAATGAAAATATTTAAGCGATGGAACACTTAACTATTAAAACTTACATACTACAGCGAAAAGGGGACTTAATTTTTCTCGCATAAACATTTATTTTTGAAAGAGCTGGAAATTCATTACTAATGGGTCTGTTTTGCAAACGAGGTATTGACAAAGACAGTATCATACTTATCACCTGTACGACTGCTCTCCCGGTGCGAACTTTGTGGAGGATTATACATGAATTAATGTGAGGTGACCCCATGTTACTTACAGAACTTCTCCCTAGTGTGTGCGCTCACTGGTCTCAGAACGACTTGACAACCGAAGGCTTTTGAGTATCGCGTACATTCACGGGATTTCTATCCGACGTGTGTTCTAACATGGTTCCGAAGGGAGGAGGGCCACCTGAAGGACTTCCCACACTGTTGACACTCGTGAGGTTTCTCTCCCGTGTGCATCCTCACGTGTTTCTGTAAGGATGACGACCAGCCGAAGGCTTTTCCACACTGCTTACAGGCGTAAGGCTTCTCTCCACTGTGAGTCCTCAGATGACCTTGGAACGACCTGGAGGAGGTGAAAGCCTTCCCGCACCTTTCACATTTATGGAGCCGCTCCTCCGTGTGAACTCTCACATGCTCTCTAAATGTCGAGGGCCAAGCGAAGGCTTTCCCGCACTGCTTGCACTCATAGGGTTTCTCTCCAGTGTGAGTGCGCACGTGACCTTGAAAGGATTTGGGAGAGCTGAAAGCTTTCCCACAGTTTTCACAGGTGTAGAGATTCTCTCCGGTGTGGATTCTCACGTGTACTCGAAAGGTCTCCGGCCAACCGAATGTTTTCCCACACTGCTTGCATGCGTAGGGCTTCTCTCCCGTGTGAGTCTTTTCATGTCTTTGAAAAGACTGTGGGTAACTGAAGGTTTTCCCGCATTGCTGACACTTATAGGGCTTCTCTCCCGTGTGTGTTATCATGTGTCTCTGAAATGTTGAGGGGTACATGAAGGCTCTCCCGCACTCTGTACATTTATATGGCTTGTCTCTTGTGTGACTCCTCACATGTCTGGTGAAGCTCGAGAACTCTGCGAAGGCCATCTCACACTGCTTGCACGCGGAGGTTTTCTCTGCTGTGTGAATCTTCACGTGGTGAGAGAGGGAATGGGGATGACGGAAAGTTTTCCCACATGATTTACACTCATAGGGCTTCTCCCCAGTGTGGGTTAGCATGTGTCTCTGAAAGACTGAGGGATACATGAAGACTTTCTCACATTCCTTACACTTATAAGGCTTCTCTCCCAAGTGAGTTCTGACGTGTCTAGTGAAACTTGAGAGCTGATGGAAGGCCACCCTACATTGCCTGCATTCATAGGTTTTCTCTGACGTGTGAATCTTTACATGTTGGGTGAGGGAGTAGGAATGGTGAAAGGTCTTCCCACAGAATTTACATTCATAGGGCCTCTCTCCAGTGTGAGTGATCATGTGCCTCTGAAAGATGGAGGGGTAAATAAAGGCCTTCCCACATTTCCTACATTTATACGGCTTCTCTCCAGCGTGTGTTCCCATGTGCCTCGTGAGGCTGGAGAACTCCACGAAGACCTTCCCACAGTGCCTGCATTCACAGCTCCTCTCAGAGGCGTGAGTCCTGATGTGCTGAGTGAGGGAATAGAAATAAGGAAAGGTTTTACCACATAACTTACATCCATAGGGCCTCTCGCCAGTGTCAGTTCTTACGTGACCGTTGAGGTGTGAGGGACAAACACAGGCATGCTTCCGTTCCTGACACGGATGTGGTTTTCGTCCACAGTGACACTTGACGTGCCTCTTGAGAGAAGAAAGATGCATGAAGACTGTCCCACACTTGGTGCATTCGTATGGCTTTTCTCCAGCAGAAATTTCCTTGTGCGGGGTAAGATGTGGCATTTGACTGACGGTTTCTCCATATTGATTACCTTCATTATTTTTACAGAATCTGTCCACTATATGATTTCTGTTAAAAATGAGAAACATTCTTATTTATGGTATGTTTAATGATTTCTTGATATGTATTAACAAGTATTAGAAATACATTTCAGTGTACACAAAGTTTTTTTATTCTGAATTGTTTGAAGAGGCGTATTTACTATTAACACAGTGTTTATGGGGCCAGGCACCATGGCTCACGCCTGTAATCCCAACACTTTGGGAGGCCAAGGCGGGTGGATCACCAGGAGTCTGAGACCAGCCTGGCCAGCATGGTGAAAGACCGTCTCTACAAAAGATACAAAAAATGAGCCAGGCATAGTGGCGGGCACCTGTAATCCCAGCTACTCGGGAGGCTGAGGCAGGAGAATTGCTTGAACCCAAAGGCAGAGGGTGCAGTGAGCCAAGATCGCACCGCTGCACTCCAGCCTGGGCAACAGAGCAAGTCTCCATCTCAGAATAAAAACAACAGTATTTACTATTAATATTTATTATATATGGGGTTTTCCTGTATTTATTTCTAACTGAATTATGTTTTAAACTCTCAATGTCTAAGTCAATTAAAAAAATTTTTTTTTTGGTTAAAATTCTGAGGAATAAACCAATTTGGAGCAATGCTTATATATTTTTTTAGTTGCAACAAAGATTACTTCTTTCTCTCGTGAGTGCAACTCACCTCAGATTTCTGTGGAGATCTTCATTGCCACAGCCTTCACAATTTTTTTCTAAAGCGTAGGCACAGGAATTATTTCTCGTGAAGTTCGGTATTGTCTGTTCCTGAGATATTTTTGCCCCGTACATATCCTGCTGAGAAACTGACCTGTCGGCTTTACATGGAGTCTCATCGTCTGAAATAAAAAAGTGAAAATCAGCCGGGCACGGTGGCTCACGCCTGTAATCCCAGCACTTTGGGAGGCTGAGGCGGGTGGATCACGAGGTCAAGAGATCGAGACCATCCTGGTCAACATGGTGAAACCCTGTCTCTACTGAAAATACAAAAAATTAGCTGGGCATGGTGGCATGCGCCTATAGTCCCAGCTACTCGGGAGGCTGAGGCAGGAGAATTGCCTGAACCCAGGAGGTGGAGGTTGCGGTGAGCCGAGATCGCACCATTGCACTCCAGCCTGGGTAACAAGAGCAAAACTCCGTCTCAAAAAAAATTAAAAAAGTGAAAATCTCATAAAGAGTAAGACCTGTACTGAACAGAGGAAGACACCGAGGAGTTGAGCATTCTTTTTTTTTTTTTTCTTTTTTTTTTGAGACGAAGTTTCACTCTTGTTACCCAGGCTGGAGTGCAATGGTGCGATCTCAGCTCACCGCAATCTCCACCTCCTGGGTTCAGGCAATTCTCCTGCCTCGGCCTCCCGAGTAGCTGGGATTACAGGCACGTGCCACCATGCCCAGCTAATTTTTGTATTTTTAGTAGAGACGAGGTTTCACCATGTTGACCAGGATGGTCTTGATCTCTTGACCTCGTGATCCACCCGCCTCGGCCTCCCAAAGTGCTGGGATTACAGGCGTGAGCCACCGCGCCCGGCCGGAGTTGAGCATTTTGAGGACTGCATCAGTAATTGAGGGAAGGGGTCAGAGTGGCAGGTATTCAACACAGTCAGTCACAGGGCTCAAACAAGGAACCGCTCTGTGATCCTAAGTGACCCGTCAAGGCCACCCCATACTAATGACACCAAAGGAAGCTGAAGTCCTTTAAACCGAGACAGAAATAACAGCTGTTTCACTGTTACAGAGTAATGAGTGGATTCTAGGTCCATGATGGCTGTGAACACATCTGTCTTTTTTTTTTTTTTTTTAAGATGGGGTTTCACCATGATGGCCAGGCTGGTCTTGAACTCCTGACCTCAGGTGATCCACCCACCTCAGCCTCCCAAAGTGCTGGGATTACAGGCGTGGTGTTGGGATCACAGGCGTGAGCCGCCGCGCCCGGCCAAGTGCTGGGATCACAGGCGTGAGCCCCCGCGCCTGGCCGAGCACATCTGTCTCACTCCTTTCCCACGTTTCACATGTTGGAACAGTACTGATGAGAAAGAAATGGGTTCATGGGGCCGGGCGTGGTGGCTCACGCCTGTAATCCCAGCACTTTGGGAGGCCGAGGCGGGTGGATCACGAGTTCAAGAGATCGAGACCATCCTGGCCAACATGGTGAATCCCTGTCTCTACTAAAAACACAAAAATTAGCTGGGCATGGTGGCGTGTGCCTGGAGTCCCAGCTACTCAGGAGGCTGAGGCAGGAGAATCTCTTGAGCCGGGGAGGCAAGGGTTGCAGTGAGCTGAGATTGCGCCACTGCACTCCAGCCTGGTGACAGAATGAGATTCTGTCTCAAGAAAAAGGAGAAAGAAATGAGTTCATTAAAAACTGAGTGAAGGAACGATGTCATCCTTACCTACTGAGGCCAGGTTCTGGAAGGTTTCCAGCATCACGTCTCTGTAGAGGTCCCTCTGGGCAGAATCCAGCAAAGCCCACTCCTCCCGGGTGAAGTCCACAGCCACGTCCTCAAAGACCACTGAATCCTAAGACAAAGCACACAGGTGCGCAGGAGGATTGGTGACACGGAAGGTGCTGGGAACCTCGTAAGTAATTCAGACAAGACTGTGCTGTCCCAGCACCTCCTCTGTGATGCGCGTGTGAGATCTTTTACTTATTCACAATCACTTCCTCATCAACTCCATGGCGGTCTGGACTTCTGCCTTCTCCTGTGACTGCTGCTCTCTTCCTCTCCTCTACCAGCAGGGTCTGGGAAGAAAGTCTGTGCAGATGAAGTCACTTTTCCATCTGAAATGTCGCAGAATTGACCAAACCACGCTTACTTCATAGGTCTTTAGGATAAGACCTACGATCGGACAAGCCTGTGACCGGCGGCTGGGAGAAAACGGTCCTTGGGATCTGCTGCCTGGTAAGGGCATCTTCGTCCACACCAGAGTTTCTAACAGTGTGACCTATGGATCCCTTTTTTTGTCTGCCTGGAGCCCTGGGCCACACTGTATCAGCTTTTCCCCCTTTATTTTCTTAAATTATTTTAAAGGCAATTAGATGTTTGTAATTCACTGCTGGATGTATAACACGTGAAATCCCTGTTTACCAATAACAGCACAGAGGAGGTGGGTGGGAGCAAAGGCACGTGGCCACAGATGGGAAAGTGTTAATTAAAATGCACTGTTTTGGTGTGTAACAGTCACGGATGCAGTATATATGATCATGCCATAGAGGTGGGGAGGGCAGGAAGGAATACAGCTACACAGGAACAGCATTTCTGTATCTCACTGGAATCAAGCTGTTTACATGAATCTGAAGTGCATCTGATAAGCCTCACATTAATAATATAGTAACCCCTAAAGCAACCAATTAAAAAGAAACCAACAAATCGTAACAAGTTAAATAACTGAAATGCTTCGTTAGAAAGTAATGAAAATGAAAGAAACACAGAAAGGGTGAAATGGCAGTCCTAAGTGTGTCTAAGTCAGAAACGACACTAAATGGGAAAAGATCACAGACCCCATTAAATGGCGGAGGCGGTCAGGATGGATGACAAGCATAACCCAACTCCACACACTGCAGAAGACACGCGCTTTTCATCCAAACATACAGACAGATGGAAAGTCAGTGTGGGGGTGGGTGCTCACGCCTGTAATCCCAGCACATTGGGAGGCTGAGGTGGACAGGTCACTGGCGGTAAGGAGTTCAAGACCAGCTGGCCAACATAGTGAAACTGTGTCTAGTAAAAATACAAAAATTAGCTGGGTGTAGTGACGAGACTCAATTAAAAAAAAATAAAGAAATAAATGGATAATTTGAAATAACAGTTGGAATATAAATACTCCACTTCTTTTTTTAGTAGAACAGCTTCATCAGTTACCCCACTTTTTTTTTTTTTTGAGATGGAGTCTTGCTGTGTCGCCCAGGCTGGAGTGCAGTGGCATGAACTCGGCCCACTGCACCCTCTGCCTCCCGGGTTCAAGCGATTCTCCTGTCAGCATCCCGAGTAGCTGGGATTACAGGTGCCCGCCACCACACCCGGCTAATTTCTGTATTTTTAGTAGAGACGGGTTTCACCATCTTCGCCAGGCTGGTCTTGAACTCCTGACCTTGTGATCCACCCGCTTCAACCTCCCAGAGTGTTGGGATTACAGGCGTGAGCCACTGCGCCCGGCTGAGACCCTCATTTCTAAAATTAAAAAAAATTAGCCAGGTGTGGAGGCTAAAGACCGTAAGACAGCTCCCCCATGAAGATATACAGAGGGCAGGGAAGTATACAAAAAACGCTCCACGTCATATGTCATCAGGGAAATGCACGCTGAACGAGATGCCACCACACGCCTATTAGAAGGTCAGAATCCACAACACTGGTAACACCAAATGCTGTCGAGGATCGCAGGGACTCTGCGTAGCTGCTGGTGGGAGTGCACACTGGTGCAGCCACTTTGGAAGGGCTTGGTGTTTCCTTACGAAAGTCAACCTGCTTTAACCATCTGGTCTAGCAGCTGCACTCCTTGACATTTACTCAAAGGAACTGAGAGGTTATGAGCACACACAGGCCTGTACACAGACGTTTACGGCAGCTTCGTGCACAACCGTCAAATCGTGGAAGTAACCAGGACGTCCTCCAGACAGCGAGTGGATTATGGTACATCCAGGTAACGGAATATTATTCAGCCTTAAAGAGAGATGAGCTATCAAGTTATGAAAAGACACGGAGAGTCTTTTTTTTTTTGAGACGGAGTCTCACTCTGTAGCCCAGGCTGGAGTGCACGATCTCAGCTCACTGCAACCTCCACCTCCTGGGTCGTGGTTCAGGCACTTCTCCTGCCTCAGCCTCTCGAGTAGCTGGGATTACAGGCATGTGCCACCATGCTCAGCTTTTTTGTATTTTTCAGTAGACGGGGTTTCACCATGTTGGCCAGGCTGGTCTTGAACTCCTGACCTCGTGATCTGCCCGCATCGGCCTCCCAAAGTGCTGGGACTGCAGGTGTGGGCCACCGCGCCCGGCCAACATGGAGAATCTGAAAATGCACACCACTAAGTGAAAGCAGCCAGACTGAAAAGGCTCCCTATGGTATGATTCCTGCCACATGACGTTTTAGAAAACGCAAAACTGTAGACAGTCGAAAGATCAGGGGTTGTCAGAGTTAGCGCGGGAGGGAAGGATGAACAGGCGAGCACAGAGGCTTTCAGGGCAGTGGGACTACTCAGTGACACTGTAGTGCTGGGCACGTGTCCTTGCACACCTGTGGACATTCACACCACACCAAAAGCAGACCCCAGTGCAAGCGATGGACTTGGGTGAAAATGACAGGCTGACGAAGGCTCGTCACTGACAGAGGCACTCTTGTGCGGGATGTTGACAGCAGGGGCGGCTATGCACGTGACGGGGCAGGAGACAGATGACAGCTCTCTGTTCTTTCTGCTCAATTTTGCCGTGAGCCTAAACTGCTAAAAAAAATAAAATCTAGGCCAGGCGCAGTGGCTCACGCATGTAGTCCCAGCACTTTGGGAGGCCGAGGTGGGTGGATCACCTGAGGTCAGGAGTTCGAGACCAGTCTGACCAACATAGTGAAATCCTGTCTCAATTATTTAAAAAATAAAATAAAATGTATTAAAAAGAAAAAAGTTAACAGAATATTATCAAATGGACATTCCCCTCCTAAATACATGCTGAAGGAATGTGAAAACAGATATCCAAAGAAACGTTTGTACCCAAACGTTCACAGCAGCGCTGCTCACAACGGCCACAAGGTGGAAAAAGTCAAATGCTGATCAACTGACAGATGAAACGAAATGGGGTCCTATCCACGCAGGTGCCGTGACTCAGCCACGTAAGGAACGAGGCTCCGACAGAGGCTGAAACACAAATGACCCCTGAAAACGTGTCCAGTGAGAGAAGCCACTCGGAAAAGACGACACAGTGTCATTCCGTTCACACGATGTGTCAACAACAGCCACATCTGTAGAGACAGCGGCAGTCATTCCTGAGGGAGGGGAGGGTCTACACGGCAGCAGGAGAGTGGTCACTGAGGGTCTGGGGGTTTCTTCGTGAGGGATGAAAACGTTCTCAAGTTGACTGTGCTGTTGGTTTCGTGATTCTGTGAATATACTAAAAACGAGTGAAATGTACACGTCAAACGGGTGTGTGTGATGTGAGTCAGTAAAGCTGGTTTTTAAGAAACAAAAGAATGTGAAATTCACTGTCATCCTCAACAACACGGGATACAGAATGAAGGCGCCCGTGACCTCACCTCTCGTCAGGTCAGCCTTGGACTAGATCGCGCACCACCAGAAAATGTGTAAGAATTCTAAAGCAGAAACTCGTCTTTACACAAATGTGTAAGAGCTATGCACGTCCAACCCCAACAGAACAAAAAGATCATCCTAGAATAAGCCTGTTACCAGATTCCAGGAGATTGTGTTATATTTCTACTTAATACCAGTAGCTGGAAAGTTAGTTTCTAAAAGCTGATACCTCCTGTGGGAAAATCCACATAAGTACTTAAGGCTCGCAAAGGATTCCATGGAGAAATAAATCTTTACTGGGGCCCTGTGTGGTGGTTCATGCCTACAGTCCCAGCATTTTGGGAGGCTGAGGCAGGAAGACTGCTTGAGGGCAGGAATTTGAGACCAGCCTGGGTGACATAAGGAAAACTAGAGACTTCTTTTGCTTTTTTTTTTTTTTTGAGACAGAATTTTGCTCTTGTTACCCAGGCTGGAGTGCAATGGCATGATCGTGGCTCCTGGCAGCCTCTGCCTCCCGGGTTCAGGCAGTTCTCCTGCCTCAGCCTCTCAAGTAGCTGGGATTATAGGCATGTACCTCCAAGCCCGGCTGTTTTTTTGTATTTTTAGTAGAGATGGGGTTTCTCCATGTTGGTCAGGCTGGTGTCAAACTCCCGACTTCAGGTGATCCGCCTGCCTTGGCCTCCCAAAGTGCTGGGATTACAGGTGTGAGCCACCGAACCCGGACCCAAAAAGTTTTTTTAAGTTTTAAAATTAGCCAGGCATTGATGGCATGTGGCCACATTCCTAGCTACGAGCGAGACTGAGGCAGCACGATCACTTCGGCCCAGGAGGTTGTAGTGAGCTATCATCGTACCACTGTACTCCAGCCTGGGCAAGAGGGCAAGATCCTGTCTCTTAAAAAGAAAACAAAAATGATTGTGTAATAAGAACGAATGGAAAGGTGGCACGTGTCCTCAGTGTAAGTCTATGTGGCCAAATGTCAGATGTCCCAAGAGACATATCGTCCTTTCAAAATTCCACTGTATCTTCAAATGGGACTTTTTAGGACTTAACAAAACTACTTTCCAAACCTAACAGAGAGAAAAAAAAATGTCAGGCCAGGTGCGATGGCTCACACCTGTAAACCCAGCACTTTGGAAGGCCAGGGTGGGCGGATGACAAGGTCGAGAGATTGAGACCAACCTGGCCAACATGGTGAAACCCCGTCTCATACTAAGAACACAAAAATTAGCTGGGATGCCGGGCGCGGTGGCTCAAGCCTGTAATCCCAGCACTTTGGGAGGCCGAGGCGGGTGGATCACGAGGTCAAGAGATCGAGACCATCCTGGTCAACATGGTGAAACCCCGTCTCTACTAAAAAGTATAAAAAAGCCGGGCGTGGTGGCGTGTGCCTGTAGTCCCAGCTACTCGGGAGGCTGAGGCAGGAGAATTGCTTGAAACCGGAAAACGGAAATTGCAGTGAGCCGGGATCACGCCACTGCACTCCAGCCTAGCGATAGTAGAGCGAGACTCTGTCTCAAAAAAAATAAATAAATAAAAATAAATTAGCCGGGCATGGTGGTGCACACCTGTAATCCCAGCTACTCAGGAGGCTGAGGCAGGAAAATCGCTTGAACCCAGGAGGCGGAGGTTGCAGTGAGCCGAGATTGTGCCACTGCACTCCAGCCTGGCGACAGATGAGACTCCATCTCAAATTAAAAAAAAAAAGTCAGTCTAAAAATAGCCAGAACTTTCTGATGAACAAGGGGAAGGCTCACTTAATACAGGGCAAGGATTTTAGAGCTATTAAATTCATCTTGCCAATGCAGTATTAGAGGATGGCCGAAGGAACCAATGGAAAAGAATGGGTATCTCTGTGAAATAATGATATATAATTTAAATGCTGCAGCTTTTTGGAATGAAGGACAGGGAAAAAATAATTCTTAGGATATTATGAGGTGGAAGAGGGTCGCTGGCCTTGGGAATGAGAGAAAGGTTTAGATTCTGGATATTTGATTCCAGCTCTAGGGGAGCCAGGCTCAGGACGGGCTCCCGGGCCTGGTGCAGAACTTGCCGTCTGGGGTGTGCTGCTGATGCCCTGAGACTCAAGCCCACTGCTTCGTTCACATTTCTGGTTGCGATTTTAAGCGGCAGCCTAGGGAAGGACCACAGCTCTTTTACCAACACCCACGGCCAGGGCAAGCCTAACACTTAGGCGGCCTGTCTGGGTTTTGGAGAAAACATGCTCCTCACCGACAGGTTTCACTCCCACCCGTCTGTGCGATCACGAAACAGCCTGCTTGTGGGACAAGAGGTTCTAGATCCTCTACAGTTGGAGTCTCGCTCTGTTGCCCAGGCTGGAGTTCAGTGGTGCAATCTCAGCTCACTGCAACCTCCGCCTCCCGGGTTCTTGCAATTCTCCTGCCTTAGTTTCCTGAGTAGCTGGGGCTACAGACGCACACCGCCACGCCTGGCTACTTTTTTGTATTTTAGTAGCGACGGGGTTTCACCGTGTTGCCCAGGCTGGTCTTGAACTCCTGAGTTCAGGCAATCCGCCCGCCTCAGCCTCCCTAAGTGCTGGGATTACAGGCGTGAGCCACCGCACCTGGTCAGAGGGTCTAGATTCTGTGCCAAATGCAATCGCAACAGGACTCCACTGCGCCCCTCCTTGGACTGCTTCTCTGGGGGAGCTTCCAAAGCCTCCGCTCCAGCCTCAGGGCATCTGAAAGCAGTCCTGGTGGCAGTGGATTGGCCATGGGCAGCTGGTGCAAGACACTGTCCTCCCATCGGCCTCCACAGCCCACTAGAGATGGAGCCGCTCACAGGCCCTGTGCCTCTCCGCGCCGAGCTGCCCTGATGCCTCCAGCAGAGAGGCTTATGGGTGCACAGAACCTCCTTCCTGAAACAGAAATGGCACTTGCAGCACCAGGGAGCACCGGGGCACACCTGGGCCCTGTGGCCCATCCCCCTTGAGGACGGTCTTGTGCATACACAACATGGATGTGCAGATCACTCTAACCACACACAACAGACAGCTACAGTCTGGAGGCGTCACAGGCAGGACGACACTCTCTGGTGGCCACGCAGCTGATGGCTGTGTGGCTCTGGACTGTTCACTGGCCAGCCAGGGAGGGCGCGGTTTCAGCAAAGGGGCTTCTTGTTGCATATGGGTGGACCGGCAAGGCTGCACCATCAGCTCAACGACGACAGCAGAATAATCAACACTGTGGCCGGGCGCCGCGGCTCAGACCTGGAATCCCAGCACTTTGGGAGGCCGAGGCGGGCGGGTCACCTGAGGTCAGGAGTTTGAGATCAGCCTGGCCAATGAAAACCCCATCTCGGCCAGGCGCGGTGGCTCAGGCCTGTAATCCTCGCACTTTGGGAGGCCGAGGTGGGTGGATCACCTGAGGTCAGGAGTTCAAGACCAGTCTGGCCATCAGGGTGAAACCCCATCTTTATTTTAAAAAAAAAAAAAAAAAAAAAGAAAACCCCATCTCTACTAAAAATACAAAAATCAGCTGGGCGTGGTGGTGGGCACCTGTATTCTCAGCTACTGGGGAGGCTGAGGCAGGGCAATCACTTGAACGCAGGAGGCGGAGGCTGCAGTGAGCTGAGATCACGCCATTGCACTCCAGGCTGGGCAACAAGAGTGAGACTTCATCTCAAAAAAGAAAAAAGAAAGAATCAACGTTGCTAAAATATCTGAACCGAGCCCCAGAACCACTGATAGGTTTTTCTTGCTCTGTCTTCCGTGCCCCAACATTACTGCACTTGAAAGCTCTTTCAAGGCTGCTGTCCTGACTAAGATACGTTGCTTGGCCATTAGCCTCTGAAAATTCACTCAGGGCGGGGCACGGTGGCTCACGCACGTTGAGAAGCTGAGGCGGGAGGATCGCTTGAGCCCAGGAGTTTGAGACCAGCCTGGGCAACACAGCGAGACCCCAGCTCTGTTAAAAAAATAATAATAATAATTAAAAAAATTAGATGGGTGTGGTAACACGAATCTGCAGTCCCAGCTCCTCAGAAGGCTGCGGCGGAAGGTGGCTTGAGCGCGGGTTTGAGGCTGCGGTGAGCCATGACTGCGCCACTGCACTGCAGCCTGGGCGACACAGGGGTTTTGTATCTAATGAAGGATATAAAATAAGCATCGTGGAAGAGTTGTAAACACTACTGATGACATCAAAGGATACAGAAAGATGGCGCACGGGCTCAGAAAGGAGACCTCGCGCCACATCAGCGCATCTGCCAAACGGATCTCAGGTTTTCAAAACGCTCCGTTAACTCTAAAACCAGCCTCGTTTCTTGTTTTTCTTTGTTTTTGAATTTATGAAAAACGACTTCTGAGAACTGAAATGAAAGGCAAATGTCTGAGAACAGCCAGGTTTCCTACAGAACGAGGTAGAGCCATGATTCTAAAACACATCAAGCACTTAAATCGCAATAGTAATTAGGAGGGCCAGGTGCAGCGTCTCACGCCTGTAACCCAGCTGAGGTGGGCGGATCACCTGAAGTCAAGAGTTCGAGGCCAGCCTGGCCACCGTGGCGAAACCCCGCCTCTACTAAAAATTCAAAAATTAGCCAGGCGTGGTGGCATGTGCCTGTGATCTCAGCTACTCAGAAGAATGAAGCAGGAGAACCACTTGAACCCAGGAGGCGGAGGTTGCAGGGAACCAGGATCACGCTACTGTACTCCAGCCTGGGCGACAGAGTGAGACTCCATCTCAAAAAAAAAAAAAAAAAAAAAGCCAGGCGCAGTGGCTCACGCCTGTAATCCCAGCACTTTGGGAGGCCGAGGCGGGTGGATCACGAGGTCAAGAGATCGAGACCATCCTGGTCAACATGGTGAAACCCCGTCTCTACTAAAAACACAAAAATTAGCTGGGCATGGTGGTGCGTGCCTGTAATCCCAGCTACTCGGGAGGCTGAGGCAGAAGAATTGCCTGAACCCAGGAGGCGGAGGTTGCGGTGAGCCGAGATCGCGCCATTGCACTCCAGCCTGGGTAACAAGAGCGAAACTGCGTCTCAAAAAAAAAAAAAAAGAAAAAGAAAAAAGTAATTAGGAGGACGGTATCGGCAGATACCAACAGAAAAGGTATCTGTTGGTGGGCGACAGACCAACAGAAAAGGACGGAGCTCTGTTCCTGGTGCACGAGCAGGTGACAGAGCAAGAACTGCCGCGGTGCTGGAAACGCGGGCAGTTCACCACCCGGGCAAGGACAGACGAGTAAGGAATGTCCGCGTCAGCCGCAGGCTCCGCAGCCAGCACAGTGCAGACTTCGCTGTGAAGGACGACGGGACAGCACGTTCAGACATTAGCGTTCCGAAAGCTTCCAGGGACAGCAAGCCTTCACAGACGCGCACACATGCTGACACTCAGCAGTCACAGAGGCAGGCCAGGTGCAGTGGCTCACGCCTGCAATCCCAGCACTTTGGGAGGCTGAGGTGTGTGGCTCACTCGAGGCCGCGAGTCCGAGACCAACGTGGCCAACGTTGTAAGGCCTGTGTTTACTAATAATATAAAAATTAGCCGGGCGTGGTGGCACATGCCTGTAACCCCAGATATTCGGGAGGCTGAGGTGGGAGGACTGCTTGAACCCAGGAGGCGGAGGCTGCAGTGAGCCGAGGTCACGTGACCGCACTCCAGCCTGGGCAACAGAGCAAGACTCTGTCTCAAAAAAAAATAAAAAATACAAAAGGCGGCAATGACAAATCCAATTCTATTCAAAATAAGAAAAGTCCATTCACCAATGTAAAGGGAATGAAAAGAGACACTGAAAACTCCAAGAAAAGGTCTGCAAAGGGATGAGCGCCGGGCATGTAAAGTGTAAGTGACCATTACAGCAAACCGATAAACATTAAAGGCGAGAAAATGAAGACGTTTTTATCTGCTAGACGGACAGTAACAAGTTAGACAATTCTGAGTACTGGAGATCAAGTAGAAGAAATAAACACGGCCACGAACACTGGTGCGGGGCGGCGGTCAGCCCACACCCCCGTCGGCATGTCCTAGTACGTTCACGCTTATTCATAATTGCGGCAAGCAGAAAGTTCTTTTATTTTTTTATTGCATTTTAGGTTTTGGGGTACATGAACCTGGAAACCACCATCTCAGCAAACGGACACGAGAACAGAAAATCAAACACCGCATGTCCTCACTCACAGGCGGGTGCTGAACAATGACAGTTCCTTTTTAAAGCTCCCTTTCTTGTTACAGAATAAGTGTGCTAATAGCTTTGTGAAGCCCTGTCCTGTGTAGCTGTTAGACACGCCGTGCTTACAGGCACGTAGTACATTCTGTGTCCTTGTACTTTAACCAAGGTATCTGGGCTGGACGTGCTCACAGGCGTGTCCCAGCTCTCCATCGCTTTTGCCTGTTTAGAAAAGTTTTAAGTGGTTAGCCAATCGGGTTTTAGTTTAAATTGTGAGGTCTGGCTCCAGCCAGTGGGGATGAGACACAGCAGTGAGGACGACCCCAAATGTGTAAGGGATAAATCTGTGTGTTCTCCTTTGTCCTTCGTCCTCTCGTGGCAAGACGGCCAGCAAGGGTACCCCTCCTGCAGTCCAGGAAGTAGACATTGCACGGCCGACAGAGCCTTTGTCTCAGTGCTGATTTTTCTTTGTGGCACCGAGCATCTATTTCCAACAATAATCTACACCCCTGCAATTTTCCTCTCAACTACAGAAACTTAGGATGTATTTCTTTTGCACTTGGAGACAAAAGAATGACTGGATTGGCACCGTCAACTAATCCAAAAATAAACGTCAGCTCGGTGCAGTGGCTTGTGCTGTAGGAGGCCAGGGTGGGAGGACCGCTTGAGGCCAGGAGAGCAGCCTGGGCAACACAGTGAGACCCTATCTCTATAAAAAAAAATTAAAAATTTTTGGCTGGGTGTGGTGGTGCATACCTGTGGTCTCAGCTACTTGGAACGCTGAGGCGAGAGGATGCCGTGAAGCCAGGAGTTTGAGACCGCAGTGAGCCTTGATCATACCACCGCACTCCAGCTTGGGCAACAGAGACCTTGTCTCTAAAAATAGGTACGCACGTAAAGTAAATCAACAAACTAGAACTAGCCCAAGCTTGACAAACGCGGGAATGGTTGAACTAATTGGGTCACCCACTGTCTAAGACGTCAGCATGTGTCCAAAGGAAAGAGACCACAGAAAAGCCTTTCACGGTGATATTCATGCTACGTTCATGCTAACAGTCACTTCCTGAAATTTCAGGCCTGGCGTGGTGGCTCACACCTGTAATCCCAGCACTTTGGGAGGCTAAGGAGGGCGGATCGCTTGAGTCCAGGAGTTCGAGACTAGCCTGGGTCAACAGTGAGACCCCCGTATCTACAAAAAATATAAAAATTAGCTGTGCATGGTGGCATGCTCCAGAATTATCTCTGGAGCCTGAGGCAGGAGGATTGCTTTAGCCTGGGAGGTCGAGGGTGCAGTGAGCTGTGCTCACGCCACTGCAGTCCAGCCTGGGCAATACAGTAAGACCCTGCCTGAAAAACAAAATTTCAAAGGAGGCAAAATTCAAACTCATTATGGCGATAAATGACAAATGGTCACGGCAGAGAGGCTGAAAACAAAAACAGTCAGAACGGTGGTTACCCTGGGGGAGAACAGAGATTAGCTCAGAAGCACACGGGAGCTGAAGAGATGCTGAAGGCCTGTTTATGCAGGCAGTAAGGCACTGTGTTTATATTAAAACTGAACGCAGGCCCGGTGTGTGGTCCACGCCTGTGATCCCAGCACTTGGGGAGGCCGAGGAGGGCAAATCACTTAAGGTCCGGAGTTTGAGACCAGCCTTGCCAACAAGGTGAAACCCCGTCTCCACTAAAACTATGAAAATCAGCTGGGCGTGGTGCGGGGCGCCTGTAATCCCAGCTACTCCGGAGGCTGAGGCAGGAGAAATGGTTGAACCTGGGAGGCGGAGGTTACAATGAGCTGAGATCGCGCCACTGCACTCCAGCCTGGGAAACACAGAGAGACTCGGTCTCGAAAGAAAAAACAAACAAAAAAAACCTTAATGCATTGTTGGGGGAAAGGCAATGGAGGGAGGCTTACCAGTGCCTACGTAAAGTGGTTGCAAGTGCTGGGAACAGTAAACCACGGCAAACTGCCTCGGGCCCCTGGGGAGGCAAACTTCCCCACCCTTCCTGGTTCAGGTGCAGAGTGACCTTGACTCTGCTACGGTACATAACATGCTCAAGGGCTTAAAACGCCTTCTGTAGCATTCCAAAGGCACCAGACTTGTAGGCTCCCGTGAGGCTGGCTCCCTCCCGCTGCTCTATCAATTTCAAGTCTGAGGCACAGCCTGCCTTTCACCGATTCACCCTGCCACCTGCACTATAGCTAACAGTGACTGTGCTCAATAAATACTGTGGGAACCAGAGCTCGGGGCCTTCACTGCCTCCAGCAGAAAGTGATGGTCCCCTGGTCCCACTCTCTCTCATTCGTTTGTCGCCACCGAACTCGGGGTACCCACGGGTGGGGTGCGGGGCTGTTTCCCTACAATGCGTAAACTAAGCTGCTTAGAAACTAACCACGGGTCAACCTCAGAAAGGCGAAAACGCCGCTCAAGCACGTCTCCTGGACAATCCTTCCAATGCCCAGCTGCCTCAATCAGCATCAACAGCTCCGGCTGTGGTCGGTGTACGAGGGAGGAGGTCTGCGCGGGGGGAGGCTGCCCACCCAGACCCGGCTGCACCTTCAGTGGCTTCGGGTGTGGGCTCACCTCCCTGCTCCAGGTGCTACCCACTTTATTTATTTTTTATTTTTAGAGATGAGGTTTCACCATGTTGGTAAGGCTGGTCTCAAACTCCTGAGCTCAAGTGATCCACTCACCTCGGCCTCCCAAAGTGCTGGGATTACAGGAGCGAGCCGCTGCGCCCAGCCAGGTGCTACACTTTAAATGCCACAAAGACCCGCCATCCCGAGCCTGCGGCAGAATCACTACTTTCACCCCGTGCCTAAGTTGGGGAAGGAAATTCCACGGCAGTCTTTATGGCTTTACATTGCCAGAAACTGCTTTTCCCAGCCAGCAAACAGATGCTCCATCAGTGAAGCATTAACCTCTTGCTGACAAACTGGAAATTAACCAGAATGGAACATGCCTCGGTTTTACAGGTCACGAGGTCACGTTTTTGCAGAACCTGCATTAATCTGATGTACAGATGAACTGAAATGGAACAGATCACAGGCTCTTGCAAACTCTGCACCTTGTACGGAAGAGTAACTTTTTTTTTTGTCTGATTGCTTCGGCATTTGAAAAAATACTGTTTTTATGAGCATTTTAATCCATCTCTGTCTGCTATAAGATGTGGAACTGCGAGCCCTTTCTCTACAATTGTGGTGGGAGAGAGAATATTCCTGAGAGACTTTCCCCTGGGCCGTTCTTACAGGCCCCAGAATAAGCAAGTGTTATTTTAACGGACCAGAAGGCAGAAAAAAGACTTGAAAATTTTCCTGTTGTCAGTAAGGAGAAGAAAAAAGGCAAACAGGAGGCAGTATTTTATATTTACTGAAACCGGCTGCCCGAATCAATGGTCGAACGTATTAGGCATGCCCTGCAACAAAATCCCCAGGGCAGGCCACTCCACTCCCCGAGGTCACTCCCAAACTGCCCCCGATCCTCGGACCGTCCCCTGCCGTTTCCCCAAGATGTCGCCGACCCCCAGACCGCCACCACCATCCCCCTCAAGCTGTCGCCGACCTCCTGACCGCCTCCTGCAGTCCCCCCAAACCAGCCCGACCCTGATCGCCCTTACCGTCCCCCCAAATTATCGCCGAACCCCTGACCGCCCCTGTTGTCCCCCCAAAATGCCCCCGAGCCCCTCCTGCTCAGGCCGCCCCCTAAATTACCACCCAGCCCCTGGCCGTCCCTTCCATCCCCCTAAACTGCCCCCAGTCCAACCCGGCCGCTGTGACGGCGTCCCCGGGGCCCAGGCGCTAGTGCTGCGCCGCCCCGCAGGTCCCTCCGCCCTGCCCGGCCTCAGACTTCGGCAGACGCCAGGTTCCTACCGCTCCGCCCCTCCCCGGGCTCGGCTCCTGTCCCGTATTCACCATGTCCCGCTCGCTCCTGGATTCTCCAAGGCGAATTCCGAGGAGCCCCGCTGCCGGCTCAGGTGAAACCTACAAGGACTCGCGGGCCGCTCGGGGTAGGCGGGGCACGCCCGGCAGGGAGGACAAAAACGTCCCGCCCTCGGGGTCTGATTGGACAGAGCTCAGGCAGCGGCATCACTAATTGGACAATTATTCAGTCCCCACCTTTTCAACGCTCTGAGCGGACAGCGTTTCGGACACGCCCCTTCCACCCCTGGGGCCTTCGATTGGACACTACTTCAGACCTCCAATCCGCTTCCGGGAGCCCGCCCCGTGCCTTCATTGGACAATGGTCCGGACCCGCCCCCGGGCCTCCTGATTGGAAGATAACTTCTGCGCGGCCCCGCCTCCTGCCGCCTGAGTGACAGACGCACAGCGAACACGTGGCTTACCTGCCAGCCACGGACACTCGTGTCTGAGCGAACTCGCTCTGTCCCGGGGCGAGCCCGGCCTCTCCCCGCAGCTCGGCCGCCCCTCCCGCGTCCTTCTCCCGAACGGGCACGAGAAGTTCAGACTCAGTTTCCCCACGGAGCGGCCACTAGTGCTGAGTATAAGGGCGACCGGAAGGCCTGGGTCACGTGGGGCTGCGCCCTTCGTGGGGCGGAGTCCTCAGCAGTGACGTCACTGCGCTGCCCCCCCCCCCCGCATTGGGGCGGACCCCGCGGAGGCCCCGCCCCGGGGCTGGAGCACGTGCTGGCAGCGTACGTTTCCCACCCTTCTGTCCTCCCCACAGGCCAATGCGTCCGAGCTCGCCCCCACATCAGAGCCGGCTCTAAAATAAGGACCAAACCTCGAGTCACCTGATCCCGAAAATGGGCTGACCGCAGGCAGCCCCTATCCTATCTGGCCTCGCTGAAGTTTTATTTTATTTTTATTTATTTGAGAGGGAGTCTCGCTCTGTTGCCCAGGCTGGAGTGCAGTGGCGCGATCTCAGCTCACTGCAACCTCTGTCTCTCATGTTCAAGTGATTCTTCTGCTTCAGTCTCCTGAGTAGCTGGGATTACAGGTGTGCACCACCACGCCCAGCTAATTTTTGTATTTTAGTAGAGACGGGGCGCTGGTCAGGCTGGTCTTGAACTTCTGACCTCGTGATCTGCCTGCCTTGGACTCCCAAACTGCTGGGATTCCAGGCGAGAGCCAGCGCTCTGGGGCTGGATGTGTTTTTTGTTGGACACTCTTTAGATCAAGAAATCCAGGCCAGGCACAATGGCTCACGCCTGTAATCCCGGCACTTTGGGAGGGGATTTTAGCACCTGAAGTCAGGAGCTGGAGACCAGCCTGGCCAACCTGGCGAAACCCCGTCTCTACTAAAATACAAAAATTAGCTGGGCGTGATGGCCGGAGCCTGTAATCCCAGCTACTCAGGAGAGCGAGGCAACAGAATCATTTGAACATGAGAAGCAGAGGTTGCAGTGAGCCGAGATCATGCCACTGCACTCCAGCCTGGGCAACAGAGTGAGACTCCGTCTTAAATAAGTAAATAAATAAATAAATTTGCCGGCCGGGCGCGGTGGCTCACGCCTGTAATCCCAGCACTTTGGGAGGCCGAGGCGGGTGGATCACGAGGTCAAGAGATCGAGACCATCCCAGTCAACATGGTGAAACCCCGTCTCTACTAAAAATACAAAAAATTAGCTGGGCATAGTGGCGCGCTCCTGTAGTCCTAGCTACTTGGGAGGCTGAGGCAGGAGAATCGCTTGAGGTAAGGAGTTCAAGGTTATGGTGAGCCTTGATCACACCACTGCGCTCCAGCCAGGGTGGCAGATTGAGACCCTGTCTCCAACAAAAAAGAAAAAGAATAAATATTTCTGCTCATTAAGCCTATTCTAGGATTTGCAGTGTCGAAGGAGAATACATTGGTTAATAAGACAGTTATAATCACTGTTGTCCTGTACCTTAAATTCAGTAGCTTCTCTGTGATAATAAAAATCTACCTATTGGCTGGGTACAGTGGCTCACACCTGTAATCCCAGCATTTGCGGAGACTGAGGCGGGTGGATCACGAGGTCAGGAGTTCAAGACAAGCCTGGCCAAGGTGGTGGAACCCCGTCTCTACTAAAAATACAAAAATTGGCCAGGTGTGATAGGGGGCGCCTGTAATCACAGCTGCTTGGGAGGCTGAGGCAGGGAATTGCTTCAACCCAGGAGGCGGAGCTTGCAGTGAGCCAAGATCACGCCACTGCACTCCAGCCTGGGTGACAGAGCGAGACTCTGTCTCAAAAAAAAAAAAAAAAAAAAAAAACAACTACTTATCGATCAGTACTTTTCTTTCTGTCTTGTTGAAAAGACTTAGGGTCCTTTTGTGTCATCAATGTGGGTATATTTGGGGGCACAGAGAGCTTTAGTGTTTGAAACCTGGTGATGGGCCGGGCGCGGGGGCTCACACCTGTCATCTCAGCACTTTGGGAGGCCGAGATGGGCGGATCATGAGGTCAGGAGTTCCAGAGCAGCCTGGACAACATGGTGAAACCCCGTCTCTACTAAACATACAAAAATTAGCCGGCCCGGTGGCGGGTGCATGTAATCCCAGCTACGTGGGAGGCCAAGGCAGCAGAATCACTTGAACCAGGGAGGCGAGGGTTGCGGTGAGCCACGATCGTGCCACTGCACTCCAGCCTGGGCGACAGAGTGAGACTCTGACTCAAAAAAAAAAAAACCTGGTGATGATTTTTCTGTGCATTTAAAATTGCCTGCCACGTTGACCTCTTGTACTTTTATTTTTTTTACTTCTCATTAGTTTAAATCCTTGAAGGGCACAGCATCAGAGGGATTCTGCGTCCTATGGCCTTAGCAGCAAGATTGCTTCAGACTTTGGCATGAGTCACGCCACTGTCTCTTTGGGCCTGAATTACCTTTCCCCAGATGAGTCTGGTTTTGTTCTGTTTGCCGCCAGGGGTCACTGTGTTGGTCTTTGCTTTGTATACCTAAGCACGTCTCTTATGCAAATAGGATCCAGTTTCATGTTGTGCATAAACACTTTCAGTTTTTTTTTTTGTTTTTTTGTTTTTTTGAGACAAAGTTTTGCCCTTCTTGCCCAGGTTGGAGTGCAATGGCGTGATCTTGACTCACTGCAACCTCTGCCTCCAGGGTTCAAACGATTTTCCTGCCACATCCTCCCAAGTGACTGGGACTACAGGTGCATGCCACCATGCCTGGATAATTTTTTTGTATTTTTAGTAGAGACAGATCCAAGCACTTTGGGAGGCCGAGACGGGTGGATCATGAGGTCAGGAGATCGAGATCATCCTAATCAACATGGTGAAACCCTGTCTCTACAAAAATACAAAAATTAGCTGGGTATGGTGGTGCATTCCTGTAATCCCAGCTACTAGGGAGGCTGAGGCAGGAGAATTGCTTGAACCTGGGAGATGGAGGTTGCAGTGAGCCAAGATAGTACCATTGCACTCCAGCCTGGCGACACAATTAGGCTTTGTCTCAAAAAAAAAAAAAGAGAGACGGGGTTTCTCCACGTTGGTCAGGCTGGTCTCAAACTCCCAACGTCAGGTGATCCTCTTGCCTCGGCCTCCCAAAGTGCTGGGATTATAGGTGTGAGCCACTGCGCCCAGCCAACACCTTGAATTTTAAGAAGAGCTATGTGCTCCGCTTGGCTTTGGAGACCCTGCTTGTAGGCAGCCAAAATGGCCTTGGACCACCACCTTCCAGCCATATTTTCTTTCAGAAGTCGTGTTCCCAGCAGGCCCCACAGGCTCCAGGAAGGCAGAGTGGGAGCTCTTGTACTTTTTTTTTTTGAGACGGAGTTTCACTCTTGTTGCCCAGGCTGGATTACAATGGCACAACCTTGGCCCACCACAACCTCTGCCTCCTGGGTTCAAGTGATCTCCCGTCTCAGCTTCTCGAGTAGCTGGGATTACAGGCATGCGCCACCAAGCCCAGCTAATTTTGTATTTTTAGTAGAGATGGGATTTCTCCATATTGGTCAGGCTGGTCTTGAACTCCTGACCTCAGGTGATCCGCCCTACTCAGCCTCCCAAAGTTCTGGGATTACAGGCATGAGCCACCACTCCCAGCCAATTCTTATTTTTTTTTGTAGAGACGGGGTCTCACTATGTTACCTGGGCTGGTCTCCAACTCCTAATCTCAAGTGATCCTCCTGTCTTAGCCGCCGAAAGCACTGGAGATACAGGCACGAGCCACTGCACCCGGACGAAACATAAATTATCTAATAACCAAGGGCAGAAATGATGGCACCGTACCTACTGAGGCCAGGTTCTGGAAGGTTTCCAGCGTCACATCTCTGTAGAGTTTCCTCTGAGCAGGATTCAGCAAAGCCCACTCACCCAGAGTGAATTCCACAACCACCTCTTCAAAGACCACTGCATCCTAAAACAAACCACATGTGTGTACATGAGGATGGTGAAACTCACAGCACTGGGGACGTGAACTCAGTTCGTAGGACATTCACACAAGATCCTGCAGTCCCCAATATCCATGAAGACTCAGTCATGGCTGGGCGCGGTGGCTCATGCCTGTCATCCCAGCACTTTGGGAGGCTAAGGCAGGCAGATCACCTGAGGTCAGGAGTTTGAGACCAGCCTGGCCAACATGGAGAAACCCCATCTCAACTAGAAATACAAAATTACCTGGGTGTGGTGGTGTGCGCCTGTAATCCCAGGTACTTGGGAGGCTGATGCAGGAGAATCACTTGAACCCAGCTGGTGGAGGTTGTAGTGAGCTGAGATCGTGCAACTGCACTACGGCCTGGGTAACAAGAGTGAAAACTCCACCTCAAAAAAATATGTATATATATTTGATGATAAGAACATGTAAGATTTACACTGTTAGTACATTTCTTTCTTTCTTTTTTTTTTTTTGGTATAAGTAATCTAGAGATAATTTTTTTTTTTTTTTTGAGATGGAGTCTTGCTCTGTTGCCCCAGGTTAGAGTACAGTGGGGTGATCTCGGCTCACTGCAAGCTCCACCTCCCAGGTTGAAGCGATTCTCCTGCCTCAGCCCCCCGAGTAGCTGGGACTACAGGTGTGCACCACCACACTAGGCTATTTTTTATACTTTTAGTAGAGATGGAGTTTCACCATGTTGGTCAGGCTGGTCTGGCACTCCCGACCTGGTGATCTGCCTACCTCGGCCTCCCAAAGTGCTGGGATTACAGGCATGAGCCACCACGCCTGGCCAGGTGTGTGGTTTAAAAGGATATTCCTAGGATAAGCCTTATTTTAGTTGATATCAGAAAAATGAAAATTTTTTAAGGAAATGTAAGTCCTTGAAAATAATAACTCACTTAACGGGCTAGGTCCAAACCCTTAATGCATTAAAGAAGGTACTCATTCATGAAAATACTCATCAGTTTCAGATATAATAGAAGCACAAAATATGATGTCACCTGCAACTTTAGTTATTAAGAGATTTGAAAACATTTTATTTTTTTCCCCAGACATATTTCAGTTTTGTGGATTGTACTTTCATAACCTTTAGCGTTTTTAGAGGATTACATTTTAAAATAGTTATCTATGGTCGGGCGCGGTGGCTCACATCTGTAATCCCAGCACTTTGGGAGGCCAAGGCAGGTGGATCATGAGGTCAGGAGTTGAAGACCAGCCTGACCAACAACGTGAAACCCCGTCTCTTCTAAAAACACAAAAATTATCAGGGCGTGGTGGTGTGCACCTATAATCCCAGCTACTCAGGAGACTGAGGCAGGAGAATCTCTTGAATCCAGGAGGCAGAGGTTGCAGTGAGCCAAGATCACACCATTGCACTCCTGCCTGGGTGACAGAGTGAGGCTCCGTCTCCAAAAAAAATTTGAGAAATAAATAAATAAGATTTCCTACATTGAAAGGTGGCTTTCCAGTAAGAATAAAACCTGGCTGGGTGTGGTGGCTCATGCCTGTAATCCAGGCACTTTGGGAGGCTGCGGCGGGCGGATCACGTGGTCAGGAGTTCGAGACCAGCCTGGCCAACGTGGTAAAAGCCTGTCTCTACTAAAGATACAAAAATTAGCTGGATGTACTGGTGCCTGCCCATAATCCCAGCTACTTGGGAGTCAAAAAAAAAAAGAAAAGAAAAGAAAGAAAATGAACAAAAACTATTAAAGAGCAAACTATGATTTAAGGTAAATGCATGCAAAATTTTTAAAAATCCATAGGACCTTTCTTTGTTGTTGTTAACATGGGGGAGCACTATATTGCCCAGGCTGGCCTTAAACCTTGGGCTCAAGCAATCCTCCCACCTCAGCCTCCCAAATAGCTAAAACTACAGACACATGCCACCAATTCTGGCTTGAAATATCCAGAAGACATTTTATGTATTTATTTATTTGTATATTTATTTATGAGATGGACTCTCTGTCACCCAGCCTGGAATGCAGTGGTTCAATCTTGGATCACTGTAAACTCTTTTTTTTTTTTTTTTTGAGACAGAGTTTTACTCTTGTTACCCAGGCTGGAGTGCAATGGCGCGATCTCGGCTCACCGCAACCTCCACCTCCTGGGTTCAGGCAATTTTCCTGCCTCAGCCTCCCGAGTAGCTGGGACTACAGGCATGCACCACCACGCCCAGCTAATTTTTTGTATTTTTAGTAGAGATGGGGTTTCACCATGTTGACCAGGATGGTCTCGATCTCTTGACCTCGTGATCCACCCGCCTCGGCCTCCCAAAGTGCTGGGATTACAGGCGTGAGCCACCGTGCCCGGCCTGGCTCACTGTAAACTCTGTCTCCAGGTTCAACTGATTCTCCTGCCTCAGACTCCCAAGTAACTGGGATTACAGGTGTGTGCCACCATACCCAGCTACTCTGTGTGCGCGTGTGTGTGTGCGCGTGTGTGTGTGTGTGTTTGAGACAGAGTCTTGCTCTTGTCACCCAGGCTGGAGTGCAGTGGTGCAATCTTGGCTTACTGCACCCTCCACCTTTCAGGTTCAAGCGATTCTCCTGCCTCAGCCTCCTGAGTAACTGGGATTACAGGTGCGGGCCACTTCACCTGGCTAATTTTTTTTTTTTTTTTTCTGAGACGGAGTTTCACTCTTGTTACCCAGGCTGGAGTGCAATGGCGCGATCTCGGCTCACCGCAACCTCCGCCTCCTGGGTTCAGGCAATTCTCCTGCCTCAGCCTCCTGAGTAGCTGGGATTACAGGCACGCGCCACTATGCCCAGTTAATTTTTCGTATGACAGGGTTTTGCCATGTTGGCCAGGCTGGTCTCAAACTCTTGACCTCAGGTGATCTGCTTACCTTGGCCAATTTTTTGGTGTTTTTAATAGAAATGGGGTTTCACCATGTGGACCAGGCTGGTCTCGAACTCCTGACCTCAGGTGATCCACCATCCTCGGCCTCCCAAAGTGCTGGGATTATAGGAATGAACCACCGCTCCTGGACCCCCATGGATATTTTAAATGTCATAAACTCAGTGTCTGGAGAATCCAGCAAATCCCATCCTGGCCAACGTGGTGAAGCCCTGTCTCTACTAAAAATACAAAAATAGCCGGGCACAGTGGCTCACGCCTGTAATCCCAGCACTTTGGGAGGCCAAGGCAGGTGGATCACAAGGTCAAGAGATTGAGGCCATCCTGGCCAACATAGTGAAACCCCATCTCTACTAAAAATACAAAAATTAGCTGGGCATGGTGGCACGTGCCTGTAGTCCCAGCTACTCGGGAGGTTGAGGCAGGAGAATTGCTTGAACCTGGGAGGTGGAGGTTGCAGTGAGCCGAGTTCAAGCCACTGCACTCAAGCCTCAGTGACAGAGCAATACTCCAACTCAAAAATAAAAATAAAAACTAAATAAAAGAACAGAACAGGTCGGGCGCAGTGGCTCACATCTGTAATCCCAGCACTTTGGGAGGCCGAGGCCCGTGAATCAAGAGGTCAGGAGATCAAGACCATCCTAGCCAACATGGTGAAACCCCATCCCTACTAAACTACAAAAAAAAAAAAAAAAAAAAAAAAAAAAAAAAAAAAAATTAGCTGGGCATGGTGGTGCATGCCTGTAATCCCAGCTACTCAGGAGGCTGAGGCCGGAGAATCACTTGAACCCGGGAGGTGGAGATTGCAATGAGCCGAGATCGCGCCACTGCACTCCAGCCAGAGCAAGACTCCGTCTCAAAAAAACAAAAGCAAAAAAAAAAAAAAACAAAAAAATAGAATTATCATCTGTCACAAATTCCCCACGCTGGAAAAGGAGAATAACTGATATTTTAGCAAGCTTTTGTAATTCACCATATTATATATCAAACATTTTTTGCTTTTCGGAATGTATTCACCTCGGGCGGTGTCATAATAAAAGATTTTCTCTCCTTCTCTGCGATTCCTTTTCCTGGGAGCCCTATCGAGCCTAAGCCCTGGAATCCCATTCGTCATCACCGAAAATAAAACAACAGATGTGAGAAACTCAAGCACGTGTAAAAAAGGAACAGGAAAAAAGAAAGGCGCGGAAGAGTTAGCAAATGGAATTTAAGACAAGAACTTTATTTTTTTCCTGAAATTCATCTCTTTGGAAATCTCTTATCTTTCAAACTCTATTCTTTACTGTATGTTCCATGGACTGAAAAAAGATCTGAGGCTCAAGTAACCAAATCAATCTTTAGAAGGAGACGGGCCCAGGCAGAGGCGGCTGGGCTGGAGCCAGGCCTGTGTGCCTTTGGGGTCAGGCCCGGCCATCCCTCCACGTGGGGCGCCCGCACCACCTGTCCAGCCGTCGCCCCTCCCAGGGACGTGAGCCTGGGCCCAAAGTCTGCATCCAAAGCGCATTCTGCTTTGGGGGTTGTTGCACCGCCTAGCTAGGGTGGTTTTTTTTTTTTTTTAATTTTTGTCTTTTGTGTTAGTTTTTCTTCCAATTAACTTTGAGACCCCTCGGGGCAGGAGTCATTTCTTTTGTTCCCTCCATCCCAGTGTCCTGACAACTACGACTTTCCAGGGAAAGAAGACTGGGTAGGCAGGGAAGTCCCCACAGGACCCGGGGGTGACACCGGGACAGAGGCTGCATGGGGGTCCCGGGCGGCCCCCCCGGGAGTTTCATTGGGTTCTGGACGCTTCCAACCCTTCCCTCCCAGGGCTCCGGCTCAGGCTCGGCCCCCGCCCTGCACTCACCATGTCCTGCCCGTTCCTGAGCTCTGTGAGGAGCTCCCGGCGCCCAGCAGCCGGTGCAGGTGAGACCGACAGGGACACCAGTGGTCACTCAGGGCAGGCGAGCTGTGCTCGGCAGGGAGGACAGCGACGCCCCGCCCCCAGGGCTCTGATTGGACGGTTCTCCTCTCTGCTCACCTCTGATTGGAGAGTTCACCAGTCGCATCTCAAATCCCCTGATTGGACAATTCTCCAGACTCTGCCCCTGCTCTTCGGGTTGGTCAGAGTGCTAGGCGTCGCAGGAGCTCCCGATTGGGCAGTTCTTCAGGCCCCACCCTAGCCCTCCCAATTGGTCAGGTTTCCAGGCCCCACCTCAGTTCCCTTGATTCAGGGTCTCCAGGCCCCACTCCACTTCCCCTGATTGAACAGTTCTCCAGGCCCTGCCTCAGCTCCCTTGATTGGTCAGTTCTCTAGGCTCCGCCCCAATCCCCCTGATTGACAGTTCTCCATGTTCCACCTCAGCTCCCCTGATTGGTCAGTTCTCTAGGCCCCACCCCTGCTGCCTGATTGGTGAGTTCTCAGGTCTTGGGTCCTGCAGGCAGCATCCCCCATCCACAGTGGTCTCCTTCTTGAAATGAAAATGGTGCTGACTTATAGGCAAACCTGGGCCCTTTGGGTATCCCACCTGTAGAAAAAAACAGTTTCTGTCCTCAGTCTGTTGCCAGATTCCATGACGCAGGAGGAGGTCCCCTCTCTCTCCTGACCCGCAGACACCTGGGAAGTCCCATGAGGTCAAGTGAGTGACCAAAGAAAAGATTACCATTCCCTAACCAGGGTCAGCACAGTTGTTAGAACTGAACTCTTGAACCATTAACAATGGTCTAGCCGGCCGTGCACAGTGGCTCACGCCTGTAATCCCAGCACCTTGGGAGGCCAAGGCGGGCACATCACAAGGTCAAGAGATCGAGACCAGCTGGGCCAAACTGGTCAAACCCCGTCTCTACTAAAAATACAAAAATTAGCCAGGCGTTGTGGCAGGAGCCCATAGTCCCAGCTACTTGGGAGACTGAGGCAGGAGAATTGCTTGAACCTGGGAGGTGGAGGTTGGGGTGAGCCGAGATTGTGCCATTACACTCCAGCCTTGGCAACAAGAGCAAAACTCTGTCTCAAAAAAAAAAAAAAAAGATGTTATCTTTAGTTTTCCTTTTTTGAGATGGGGTCTCACTGTGTTGCTCAGGCTGGAGTGCAATGGTGTGATCACAGCTCACTGCAACCTCCGGCTTCCTGGGCTCAAGCAGTCCTCCCACATCAGCTTCCCAGATAGCTGGACATGCACACATGCACCACCAGGCCAGGCTAATTTCTTTTTTTTTTTTTTTTGGAGAGACAGGATTTTGCCATGTCACCCAGGCTGGTTTCGAACTCCCAGGCTCAAGTGATCCTTCTCCTGCCTCAGCCTCCTAAAGTGCTAGGCTTACAGGCCAGAGCCACCATGCCTGGCTATCTTTAATTTCTACAGGGGAACTGAACATCCCATCATTCTAGCTTCCTTAGATATATTGTTTAGGCTACTGTTACCTTCTTGCTTATCAAGTTGCTTATTTATTTCTTGGGGCTAACTAGGTGACGGAAATTTCCCTTGAAGAAACTGGAGATTTTTAAAAATTTCTATGCTTGGGAGGCCCGGAAGAGGAAGTCCCTGCTACACCTCACACCCACCCTCAAATCTCCTCTTGACACAAGTGTGCTAATGTTCTGATAATTGCACATACTTTTAGGGCCATCACAGGATCGCAGGCACTGCCTCAGGCACACATGTCATCCTGTCAACTCAAATAAATCACGAAGCCATCAGACAACGTGCAGAACTCTCCAACCACATGCAGCAGAAAGCAAATGCTTTAGATGCTTTCCCTGAGGGCAGCACTCCCAGACAGGACCGCTGATGAGTGCTTGGTTCAGGATCACTTATTGGCCAGCCAGAGAGTTATGTTCCCTTAAAGGGGCTGCTGCCTGCATGTGGGTACTGGAAAGGTTTCACAAATAACAAATGAGACGATGTACTAAAATGGTCTAAAACATTACTGAAATATTTGTAAAGATGCCATGGAACGCCAATGACACATTTTCCTGGCTCTCTCCAATACCCCAAGATGACTGCATCTGAATGCTCTTTCAAGATCTTCTTTTTATTTTTTTGAGATGGAGTCTCACTCTGTCGCCCAGGCTGGAGTGCAGTGACATGATCTTGGCTCACTGCAGCCTCCGCATCCCAGGTTCAAGCAATTCTAATTCTAAGCCTCCCAAGTAGCTGGGACTACAGGCTCCTGCCACCATGCCTGGCTAATTTTTGTATTTTTAGTAGAGACGGGATTTCACTTTGTTGGCCAGGCTGGTCTCAAACTCCTGACCTCAGGTGATCCGCCCGCCTCAGCCCTCCAAGGTGCCGGGATTACAGGTGTGAGCCACCACGCCCAGCCTAAAAATAGAGAGTAACTGGAACATCAGTCACTGGAAGTCACTGGAACATCACTTCTGGTTGCATCCTCTTCAGAGGATGAGTCTCGGAAAACAGAAAGTTTGAGGTTTGGTCTGAGGGCAGGGGAACAAAAGCACCTTTCTCGTTATCGTGTATGATGGCATTACATTTATGTAACAAATCTCTACCTAGAAAGTTTTCCGGTGAGGCTTCGGAAACTAGAACGCTGTGATGAGTGTTAAGCAAGACTGAGGCTGCTGGCGTGGCCTGGGATGGGGTAATGAAATGAGTCGCCTCAGGACTCGGACAGCTTCAATAGAATTAAAAGGGACAGGAAAGATGAGTACTCTGAGAAGCTGGTGGAGAAAGTCGGACCAATGTCAATTTAGAAGTCTAGTTTCTGATCCTCTATTTGAAATTTAATGGCAGGTTCTGGGGTGCAACAGAGGGTTGGCTGGCCTCCATCAATCACTAGGGACTTGAGTCAAAACTCCTGATGCATTTTATATGCTCCCATTTCTGAAAATACTTTCCTATTTAAAAGCCAGTGGAAGTACAAACTCTGATATTATTTACTGACAAAATAAATTGAAGAAAACATTCATGTTTGATTTACAAAAGATACTGGCCACTTTCATAAAAATTAGTTTAAAGGATTACCATGTAGAAAATAGGCTTCCTGTTAATAATTCTAATCATTTGGTTTATAAAGTATTTTAAAATAAAATATAGTTGTTAGGTGTTTGTTTGAGACAGGGTTTGTTTGAGTTGGGGTCTTGCTCTTATTTTGAGGCTGGAGTGCAGTGGCACGATCATGGCTTACTGCAGCCCTGACCTCCTGGGCCCAACCTATCCTCCAGCTTCAGCATCCTGAGTAACTGGAACTACAGGTGAGCACCACCACACCGGGCTAATTTTCGTATGTTTTGCAGAGATGGGGTTTCATCAAGTTGCCCAACCTGGCCTTGAATTCCTGAGCTCAGGGAATCTGCCTGCCTCGGCCTTGTGAAGTGCTGGAATTACAGGTGTGAGCCTAACAATGAACGCCAAACTTTAAAAAATCAATTTGAGGCTAGGTATGGTGGCTCACGCCTGTAATCCCAGCACTTTGGGAGGCCGAAGTGGGCAGAGGATCACTTGAGATCAGGAGTTCAAGACCAGTCTGGCCAACATAATGAAACTCCATCTCCACTAAAAATACAAAAAAATTAGCTGGGCATGGTGGTGCACACCTGTAATCCCAGCTACTTGGGAGGCTGAGACACGAGAATTGCTTGAACCTGGGAGGCAGAGGTTGCAGTGAGCCAAGATCACGCCACTGCACTCCAGCCTAAGCAACAGAGCGAGACGCTGTCCCCACCCCAACCGCCCCCCACAAAATTCACTCAAACTTACCAAATAAACTTTGAAGCTTTTTTGTTTTTTTACTATATATTGGAAGAATTTAATAGTACAATAAATATATGCCTCTCAAAGCTGAAGTACAATTCATTAATAACGCTGAGCCTTTATATTTCATCACACAAAGACTGGAAAACTGAGACACAGAAACGCCACAGCCGTGCAGTGAGGCACATGGACATTCAGACACTCCTTCCTGAAGACAGGGACCACCGCCCAGACACACCAATATATGTCCCCGCAGAATCACCCAGACTTTTGTCGCTAGGAAAAACAGGTGGACACACCCAAGCACCCTCAGGAGAGCCCCGGAGGTAGGAACAGACTATCCCACAGACACCCACAGTCCACGCCCTCTGCACCCCTTTCCCCATCTTTTTCTTCTTAGGAATCACCACTGTCCATACAACGTGCACTTGACTTTCATCCCTCGTTTTTTTGTTTTGTTTTCTTTGTCCCCTACCGCATTAGCTTCAAGGGAACAAGGATATTTTGTCACTTCTGTTCACTGCAGCGCCTAGGACACCACGTAGGTGATGAACATCAAGGCGTGTTGCAAATGAATTAACTGTTCTGTGTACTGGCTTCTGTAAACCTGTTAGCTGCTGCCTCCACTTGGATGTATAAAAAGTACCCCATTTTCTTTCCCCTTTGCTCAGCCTTGGGATACTAATCCGCTGAGCCGGTGGCCATCTTAATAAAATCCTCCTGTTAGGCCGGGCGCGGTGGCTCACGCCTGTAATCCTAGCACTTTGGGAGGCCGAGGTGGTTGGATCACCTGAGGTCAGGAGTTCAAGACCAGCCTGGCCATCATGGTGAAACCCCACCTTAAAATAATAAAATAAAATAAATAAATAAAATCCTCCTGTTTCACCCAGTGGGGTCTCTCCGGTCTCCCAAATATTCTGCAACAGCGGGAGGCTTCCTGAGCCCCATCTACATAAGAACCTGAGAACGGGGAGCCTGAGTCCCCGACATGACAAGAGTCAGGATGCTGTGGCCCGTCACGCGGCTCAAAGTTCTAAGAATGAGCTCCTCACTACCAGACCCAGGGAGCTCAGTTAGGACATCGCTGGTACCGCTTCCTCGCTCAGCTGCCATGTCCTTTTTTTGCAGTCACCTCTGACGTCACCATATTCACACCTTCTACTTCCCGTGGATGTTCCCTTGAATGGTCAGGGTCCTTCCGGTCTGTCGTGTGCGCTCAAGAACATCCGCCGTTATAGGATGGAGGTATCTGAAGCTCAGGCAGTCTCACCGCCAAATAAACGCTACATCCGGGGTCCACCACGCCGGAAGCTGAGGAGGGCAAGAGGAGCGTTTTCGCTACTTCCGGTACCACTTTTGCGGTCTCTACTTCCTTACGGTCACCCACCCCTTCGCCTGAGTGCGCCTGCGCACTGCATCGAAGGCAGAAATTCCCAGGCAGCTCCAAAGCACAGCTCTTTGAGACGCGAGCCCGTGTTGCATCCTGCAGGGAGGGGCTTCTGGAGACTGAGGGGCCAATGGGCTGAGGCCTTGCGCGGTGGGTCCGCGCCTGAGAGAAATGCGCATGCGCTCTGGTGAGGCGTAAGACGCATCCTGGAGTGTGGGGAGGAGGCGGGTAGGGAGCTTGGGGCGCGATGGGCACCTCCTGGGGTGTCACAACCTGAGTGCGCAGATAAGTCACGTCACGTGACTGTGAGACAGTGGGGAGGAGTGCCTGTTTGCCCGTCCGTAGGTGGGTCCCAGCTGGGCGGGCGTCTTTGTGATGTCACGGGAGATGTTGACACTCTGGGGCGTGTGATTTGTGCTTATGGATTGATGGGGCAGCAGGAGCTGCTGTGGCCGACGGGCGCGTGTCTCCACGGCAAGGGTTCTGCCACTGCTTCTTCCACCTCACCTCACAACGTGGGGCTGCCACGTGTTCCCAACAGCAAGAGGAGTTTGGGGATCCATAAAGACGTTTCCCAGCATGAAGACACAGAGCTGAGCTCCAGGTGGGAACTTTGGAGCTGGAAATGGCCTCAAGAAAGGCCCCAGAAGACAAGATGCGGATGCCCCTTGTCTGAAGACAAGATCAGGATGCCCCCAGGCAGGGGGATTCCCAGGAAGAGGTGTAGGGTCCCCGTTTTATGTTTCAGAACCACAATATTCCCAAAGATCAGATGGGAAGAACCTGGTGTAAACTCAAAGACAGATTCTGGAAGGCCTCCCTTTTCTGTGTATGAGATGAAGTCAGGTATGGCCCTTGTGCGTATTTCAAAACTTCAGACTGTTTCAAACAGGGTCTGACGAGGCACACGTCCTTGTCACTCAGCCCTGCATTCCTCCAGAGAAGAGTCCCAGGATGGTGGGGGAAAAGTTTTGTTTTTTTTTTTGAGACAGTCTTGCTCTGTTGCCCAAGTTGGAGTGTAGTGGCACAATCACGGTTCCTTCAGGTCTCAAGTGATCTTCCCACCTCAGCTTGCCAAGTAGCTGGAAACACAGACGTGCACCACCATGCCTGGCTCATTTTTTTTTTTTTTCCCGTAGAATTGAGGTCTCGCTATGTTGCCCAGACTGGTCTCGAACTCCTAACCTCAAGTGATCCTCTTGCCTCAGTCTCCCAAAATGTTGAGATTACAGGCATGAGTCACTGCACCCAACTAGGGAAAAGTCTTCTTGCAGACTTATATATCAAGTTTCAGGACAGTTCTGAATTCTTTTTTTTTTTTTTCCAGACAGGGTCTTGCTCTGTCACCCAGGGTAGAGTGCAGTGCGCGATCACAGTTTCACTGCAGCCTCGATGACCTCGCCATAAGCAATCCTCCCGCCTCAGCTTCCCAAAGTGCTGGGATGATAGGCTTGTGCCGCCGCACCTGGTCTTGAGTTCCTTAACATACTCAAAGCATTTTTATTGTTTGTTAACTTTAAATTTTACATACAGCAAAATTTGCTATTTTAAGAGTAGCCTTATGAGTTTTCATAAATGCTTGTTTACACCACTACAATCATGAGAGAACACTCTTACGCCCCTTTGTACTCAAACCCCCCACCTTCTTTTTCCTTTTTGTGGAGAATGGGGTCTCCCTATATTGCCCAGGCAGGTCTCAAACTCCTGGGTTCAAGCTATCCTCCCACCTCTGCATCCCTAAGAGCTGGGATTACAGGCATGAGTCACTGCGCCCGGCCCAAATCCCCCACTTCTAACCAGTGATGTGTTCGTTTATCTTTGTCTTTTCCATGTCTTATAAAAGGAATACCATCGAGCCTTAGGAGTCTTTTTGTAAAATTTGATACCCTATTTGTAAAACTGAGTAATTATACTTACTTTCCAGTGTTCTAAATTTATGACAATACCCAGTACAACTTAAGCACAAATTAAGCCTTCAAACTTGATTCCATCATCATGAGCTACATGAATGTACAAGACTCTGTGTTCCCTGTATCTTCAGCTAAGAGGGAATGATGGGTAAGGGGGTGTTAGAGATACAACTGAATGTGAAACCACATTAATGTACGGAGCACTATGAAAACATATGTTAACATGGAAAGTAATGGAGATTACTGAATATTGTTTGCCCTTTAAGACAACTCTAAGGTGTTACATGTCTTTCCTCTTCCCTAGTCAATTTTGGAAGTTCAGAGGTTGAAATGATACCTGGGAAAACTTAAATAGGATTGTGGGACCTTCTGGCTCATTAAAACTAAAAGCTTCTGCCTCCTTGGTCCTATAAAACACGTGAAAAATTTTCTCAATTGAGGATGCCAAACATGTCTTCTTTGGTTCTGGGGCTCACCTCTAAACCACAGAAATGATCAAGCATTCCCTTCTTCTCCCCAATGTGACTGGCTGCTGCTGCTTTACTGATTAGTTTTCAGCTCCACTTAACTTCTGCTTTGTAGATGAGAACTTTGGGGGTGCCCAGAGAATTGTATTCATGACCTGAGATCATCCAATCTGGACCAAATCCTGGCTCCCTTGAACACTAACCAAAATCACAGAACATAAGACCAAATCTGATGGTAAATCCTTTTATTTTATTTATTTATTTATTTATTTATTTTTTGAGACGGAGTTTCGCTCTTGATACCCAGGCTGGAGTGCAATGGCGCAATCTCGGCTCACCGCAACCTCCGCCTCCTGGGTTCAGGCAATTCTCCTACCTCAGCCTCCTGAGTAGCTGGGATTACAGGCACGCGCCACCGTGCCCAGCTAATTTTTTGTATTAGTAGAGACGGGGTTTCACCATGTCGACCAGGATGGTCTCGATCTCTTGACCTCGTGATCCACCCGCCTCGGCCTCCCAAAGTGCTGGGATTACAGGCTTGAGCCACCGCGCCCGGCCGGTAAATCCTTTTAAAACACCCTCTCACTGATATAAGCCACAGCCCTTTCTTGATCATGTGTTGAAATTTCAATTCAACACAGCGAATTTTCTTTGATTACCAGGGCGATTCTGGTGGTTTCTGGGTAGAGGGCATTGACAGAACCATTATTTATGCTTTTTAATTGTTATTAACCACAAACAAGAAATCATTTTAGGCTGGGCACGGTGGCTCACGCCTGTAATCCCAGCACTTTGGGAGGCCAAGGTGGGAAGATCACCTAAGGTCAGCAGTTGAAGACCAGCCTGGCCAACATGGCGAAAACTTGTCTCTACTAAAAATATAAAAATTAGCCGGGTGTGGTGGTGTATGCCTGTCATCCCAGCTAAGGCTGAGGCAGGAGAATTGCTTGAACCTGAGAGATGAAGGATGCAGTGAGCCGAGGTCATGCCACTGCACTCCAGCCTGGGAAACAGAATGAGACTCTGTCTCAAAAAAAGAAAAAAATCATTTTAATGGGAAATGTTAAGTATATAGCAATTTAAAATAACATTTATATGACAAAAAAGACCCTGTACTTGTATATATCTGGTAATAATGATTCAAAATGTAACATGCTTAAATTAACAAAATTACAAAGTTGACTTGAACCCATTAATTCTCTCGGGAAACAAAAAATAACATTTCTTAGTGTTATGTGTTGAATTGGGGCCCCCGCAAAATTTATGTTTTTTAATCTCTAGTACTTCAGCATGTGGAAAGAGAGTTGCTGCCAACATAATTAGTTAAGGTAAAATCATACTGGAGTGGGGCCTAAGGCGATGAGTGGTGTGTACGTATAAAAATACTGCTGCATGGAGAGATATATACACAGGGAGAATGCCAGGTGAAAATTAGAGTTGTGCTACCACGAGCTAAGGAACTACCAGAAGCTAGGTGAGTTCTGACACGGAGCCTTCCCTAGCATCTTCAGAAAAAGCATGGTCCTGCCAATGCCTTGTTTCTAGATTTCTGGCTCCAGAACTGAGAAACAAAGTTAGTTTTCCTGTGTCACCCAGTTTTTGTACTTTGTTGTGGCAGACCTGGGAAATTATAGAGTCTAGGCCACTAATTTCAAAGCACAGTACATAGGATACTTCTTTTTCTTTTTTTGCTTTCAAAATGGAGTCTTTCTCTGTCACACAGGCTGGAGTGCAACAGTGTGATCTCGGCTTACTGTAAACTCTGCCTCCCAAGTTCAAGCGATTCTCCTGCCTCAGCCTCCCCAGTAGCTGGGATTACAGGCACTCACCACCAGGCCTAGCTAATTTTTGTATTTTTAGTAGAGATGGGGTTTCACCATGTTGACCATGCTGGTCTCGAACTCCTGACTTCAAGTGATCTGCCCACTTCAGCTTACCAAAGTGCTGGGATTACAGGCATGAGCCACTGTGCCTGACTAAATAGGATATTTCTAAGAAATATCTACAGAAGGTTTTCCTTGAAACAAAATCCACATTATTTTAATGACACATAATCAAATCTAATAATTTAACTCATATCAGGAAACTGCATTTACCGCTGAGTAGTAGAAATCTTCCTAAATTTGGTATCTGAGGAAGGTATTTTCTTTCACATAGGACTGGGCCGGCACCCTTAAAAATGCAATAGGGTACAAAATTAAAAAAACAAAAAACAAACAAAAAAATGCAATAGGGTACAAAGTCACATGTGTTGTTTCTCTTCTTTGGCTGCAACACTGTGGCGTTTGTGGTGGAACTGGGATCATAAAGCCACTGGAAGTATTAAGAGAACAAGGTATTCACCATATAAATTAGATCCTATGCAAATATGTTAAGATCTACAGAACGGGAGAATCAACAGCTCAGAGACTGCCAAACAAGACAGTCTGTATCCATGGTCAAGAGGTCATGTAGATTTTCAGAAAAATCCTGACTGTAGGTGACTGACCACACAGGCATATCCCTGATACCAAGTTCATGCAGAGGTCTGTAGAAGACTACGCCTCTGACAAAAAGTGGAAATCAAGTACCCTTGACTGGCAGGAACAAGGATCTAGAAAACAAGCTGAAGGCTGATGTTCATGAAGCCCCATGCATCTGTCTGCCTCCATTTACTGTGACCCCAAAAGGTCAGTGATGACTTCAGTTCTTCATTCAAAATTTCATTCAGGTTATTGCTATTGGTAAACTTGGACATGGAATCAGAGGAAATGCAGTCCAGAAAATGCAGTTCCTAACATTACCCACACTGACATAACAATGCAGAACTATCTGCAGCTCTAGATGTTTCTGTCGTATCAGGAGTCAAAGCCTAGTGTCCAATTCACAATGGCAAGCAGAGACAAATGGCAAGGGGCCAACATTAAAAACGACAATTCATTTGAGACTACACTCTTTAAACGATTTTGCATAATTACAAAATTCTGCCTACTACTTCTTAGAAAGAAGATGGAAGAAAGCTCCTCTGGCCCAACAATACAAACACTCCCAGGAAGAAAGGTGGGAAATACAATAGGGAAGTGAGATCCCGTATCTGCCACACTAAGTCAGTTACAATTTAAGAAACTAAACCTGAACCTACTTGCATATTATAATATACTTCAAATCATCCATGAGTCCAAAAAATGTAAGAAGAAAGTTTTATTTACTGAATTGTAAGGAAAAAAAAAACTACATGTTAAAATTCACGTAGGACAGCTAGGAGTACTTAGAGGATTGCTTTTCACCTACAAGTTTATTTGCAAATGAACTACAGACAAACTCCTTAACTGTGCACTTTCAGGATGAGGAACTCATAAAGGCAGTACCACATTTACAATTTTGATCAGCTCTCTCTCCTGGTGTGGCTTTTCTGAAGCATTGCACATGAATTCATTTGCAGGAGGGTGTCCCACATTGCACTTGTAGTGTTTTTCTGTAGTGTGTATTCTCACATGCCGTCTTAAGGATGAGGAACAATTAAATGCTTTCCCACAATGCTTACATTTGTAAGGTTTCTCTCCGGTGTGCAGTCTCATATGTATTGGTAAAGATGACGGCCATTTGAAGACCTTCCCACATTCCTTACATTCATAGGGCTTCTCTACGGTGTGTGTTCTCACGTGTTGTTGCAAAAGTTCAGGCCAGCTGAAGGCTTTCCCACACTGCTTGCACTCATAGAGTTTCTCTGCAGTGTGCCTTCTCATATGTTTTTGTAAGGATATGTGGCAATAGAACGCTTTCCCACATAGCTTGCATTCATAGGATTTGTCTTCAGGGTGCATTCTCACATGTTCCCGAAAGCAGGCGGACAAACTGAAGGCTTTCCCACACTGGTTACATTCATAGGGTTTCTCCCTATTGTGTGTTCTCATATGTTTTCGTAAAGATATGGGCCAATTAAAAGTTTTCCCACACTGCTTGCACTCATAGGGTTTCTCTCCCGTGTGCACTCTCATGTGTCCGCGGAAGGATGAGGGATGACTGAACGCTTTCCCACACTGGTCACATTCGTAGGGTTTCTCTCCACCATGAGTCCGTTCATGTCTTCGAAAGGACTGGGGATAAATAAAGGTTTTCCCACACTGTTTGCATTTGTAGGGTTTCTCTCCAGTGTGAATCCGTTCATGTCTTCGAAAGGACTGGAGATAAATGAAGGTTTTCCCACACTGTTTGCATTCGTAGGGTTTCTGTCCAGTATGCGTTATCATGTGTCTTCGAAAAGCCGAAGCATAACTGAAGGCTTCCCCGCACTCTTTACATTTATGTGGCTTCTCTCCAGTGTGTGAAATCATATGTCTTCGAAAAGTTGAGGAATAGCTAAAGGCTTCCCCACATTCCTTACATTTATACGGCTTCTCTCCAGTGTGTGTTATTGTGTGTCTTCGAAACGTTGACGAGTAACTGAAAGCTTTCCCGCATTCCTTACACTTATATGGCTTCTCGCCAGTGTGACTTCTGAGATGACTAGTAAGACTGGAGAGGTCAATGAAGGCTTTCCCACATTGCTTACATTCGTAGGTTTTCTCAGCAGTGTGGATCCGTACATGCCGATTGAGGGAAGAAGTACGAGGGAAGGTTTTCCCACATAATTTACACACATAGGGTCTCTCTCCAGTGTGGGTTCTCACATGCATTCTTAGGTGTGAACGGCAACTGTAGACCTGCCCACATTCCTGGCACTGATGCAGTTTGCGTCCAGTGTGAACAGTGATGGGACTCCTGAGGGATGTGCGGCGACGCATGAAGACTTTTCCGTATGCGTTGTATTCATACTGTTTCACTCCAGGAGGAATGTTCTTGTATGGATGCAGATCTGGAATCTGGCAGAAGCCTTCTCCACATTGATCATGACTTTCACAGACTCTCTCCAACACATGACTTTTACTGAAAATGAGAAGCACGTTACTGATGGTTTCATTAATGATGATTTGTTAGTATCTATTAGAAGTATTAGGATTGCATTTTAACCATTTTCAGTGAAAGTATAGGTCTTTCATCCTATCTGAATTGTCTGAAAATGAGATAAAGTAAATGCTCTGGAAGATGGTCCGACCACTGCCATTACTAAAACAGTGTTTCTTTGAGGTCAAGATCTCGAGGGCTGCCTGGCCAAGATGGTGAAATCCTGTCTCTACTAAAAATACAAAAATTGTTGGCAGGGGCCTGTAATCCCAGCTACTCAGGAGGCTGAGGCAGGAGAACTGCTTGAACTCGGGAGGAGAAGATTGTAATGAGCCAAGATCATGCCACTAGACTCTAGCTGGATCAACAGAGCAAGACCCTGTCTCAAAAAAGAAAAAAAAAAAATTAGTGTTTCTTATGTACAGGGTTTCTTTTTTTTTTTCTGAGACAGAGTCTCACTCTGTCACCCAGGCTGGAGTGCAGTGGTGCAGTCTCAGCTCACTGCAACCTCTGCCTCCTGGGTTCATGCAATTCTGCCTTAGCCTCCCAAGTAATTGGAATTACAGGCCTGTGCCATCACACCTTGCCAATTTTTGTATTTTTAATAGAGATGGGTTTCAGCATGCTGGCCAAGCTGGCCTTGAACTCCTGGCCTCAAGTAATCTGCCCACCTCAGCCTCCCAAAGTGCTAGAATTACAGGCGTGAGCCACCATGCCCGTCCTAGGGTTTCTTGATCACGGTTTCCATCTGAATTATGTTTCTAACACTCAATATCTATGCCACATTTAAATAAAGATTTTTTGTAAAAGTTCCGTGGATTAAATAAATTTGCAGCTAGGGTTATACGAGTTTTCATTTGCTTGCTTATTTAAAGTTTAATGAGAGACTAAGATGCTCTCCTGAAATACTGTGTTCTCGTGAGTGAAACTCACCTGAGATTTCTCCCCTGGTTTGCATGCTGATCTTCAATGCTAAGATCATCCCAAATTTTTCCCAAAACAGAGGCCCAGGAAACATTTCTGGTGAATTCTGCTATTTTAGATTCCTTGGATATTTCTTCTCCATAAATATCCTGCTGAGAAACTGACCCACTGGCCTTAAACTGAGTTTCATCATCTGAAACCAAAAAGTAAACAAATCATGTTAGAAGGCGCTTGTTAGGTGAAAATGACACTGAGGAGTTTAGCTATTTCAGGACTTCGTCAAACACAAAATGGCCAAAATGGTAAGCAACTCAATAAACACAATATTGGTAAACATAGAAAAATTATTTTTAAAAAATAATGAAATTTCTACTGGCTTGCAAAAACAAACTTCACTAGGCTTATCAAAGCCACATCCACAATGATGACATGAAGGGAGCTTTCTTTACAAAAAGAAAAACTCAGCTTAATACACAGATTCTCATTCGGGCATGGTGGCTCACACCTATAATCCCAGCACTTTGGGAGGCCAAGGCAGGCGGATCACAAGGTCAAGAGATTGAGATCAACTTGGCCAACATGGTGAAACCCTGTCTCTACCAAAAAAAAAAAATACACTGCACAGCAAAAGAAACAGTCATTAGAGTGAATCAGCAACCAACAGAATGGGAAAAAATTTTTGCAATCTACCCATCTGACAAAGAGCTAATATCCAGAATCTACAAAGAACCAAAACAGATTTACAAGAAAAAAACAAGCCCATTCAAAAGTGGGTGAAGGATATGAACAGACACTTTACAAAAGAAGACATATATGAGGCCAAACAAACATATGAAAAAATGCTCATCATCACTGGTCATTAGAGAAATGCAAATCAAAACTACATTGAGATACCATCTCATGCCAGTTAGAATGGCAATCATTAAAAAATCTGGAGACAACAGATGCTGGAGAGGATGCGGAGAAATAGGAACACTTTTACAGTATTGGTGGGAGTGTAAATTAGTTCAACCATTGTGGAAGACAGTGTGGTGATTCCTCAAGGACCTAGACATAGAAATTCCATTTGACCCAGCAATCCCATTACTGGGTATATATCCAAAGGATTATAAATCGTTCTATTATAAGGACACATGCACACAAATGTTCATTGTGGCAGTGTTTACAATAGCAAAGACTTGGAATCAACCCAAATGCCCATCGATGATAGACTGGACAGGGAAAATGTGGCACATATACACCATGGAATACTATGCAGCCATAAAAAATGATGAGTTTGTGTCCTTTGTAGGGACATGGAGGAACCTGGAAACTATCATTCTCAGCAAACTGACACAAGAACAGAAAATCAAACACCACATGTTCTCACTCACAGGCGGGTGCTGAACAATGAGAACACATGGACAGAGGGAGAGGAGCAAAAGAAAAATACAAAAAATAGCTGGGTGTGGTGATGAGCGCCTGTAATCCCAGCTACTCAGGAGGCTGAGGCAGGATAATGGCTTGAACCCAGGAGGTGAACGTTGCAGTGAGCCAAGATCACACCATTGCATTCCAGCCTGGTGACAGAGCGAGACTTCGTTTCCAAAAAAAAAAAAAAAAAAAAAAAAAAAACACAGATTCTCATTCTCATGGAAAAGCTATTACACTCTAGTTCTATGACAGCAGTGACTACATCTGTCTTATTTACCAATTGATTCCCTCTCCACATTCCAAGCCTTGGAACAGGTCTGATGCGTAAGAAATACTTGTTCTCTAAATAAGTGAAAGAAGGAATGACATCATCCTTACCTACTGAGGCCAGGTTCCGGAAGGTTTCCAGCATCACATCTCTGTAGAGGTCCCGCTGAGCAGAATCCAGCAAAGCCCACTCCTCCAGGGTGAAGTCCACAGCCACGTCCTCAAAGACCACTGAGTCCTAAAACATTCAATGTATTTATGGGAGGATGGTTGAGACAGCCCAGGAGCACGGTACTCAATGCGTACGTAGTTCAAACAAGACTCTGTGGTCCCCTGACATCTACCCTGAGACTCAGCTTCACACCTTTTCCATCTTGTCTACACTCACTTCCTCATAGATTTCAAAGGACCATTAACACACTGAATTTATCTCTGTACTTTCACTGTGACCAATTAAAGACATTCCTCTCTATCAAAAGGATTCAGACCACAGTGGAGCTATCAAACAAATGCTATAAAAATGAAACAAATATTTGCATTTTAAGACCATCAATCCCTTGCCACACAAACCGTTTCAGCTCCTTCCCTGCTATACACATCATGTGGCAACACAGAAAACACAGGGTCAAAACTGAATGAAGTTTTAAGGGATAAAAACACTGGCCGGGCACGGTGGCCACGCCTGTCATCCCAGCACTTTGGGAGGCTGAGGTGGGCTAATCACCTGAGGTCACCAGTTCCAGACCAGCCTGGCCAACATGGTGAAACTCTGTTTCTATTAAAAGTACAAAAATTAGCTGGCCATACTGGCCAGCACCTGGAGTCCCAGCTACTCAGGATGGGTGAGGCAGGAGAATCGCTTGAACCTGGGAGGCACAGGTTGCAGCGAGCCGTGATCATGCCACTGCACTTCAGCCTAGGGGACAAGAGTGAGACTCCATCTCAAACAAAACAAAACAAAACAAAAACAAAAAAACACTGAAGGGCTGGGAACATTCCCTTCTGCCTCCTTCACCAAACATCAGGCCAAGGGGCCTGAGAGGACCCACGCTGCAACAAGGGTCAGGTAGCCACAGCATCTTAAAGGACTCAAGGTCCAACTGGCTAAAAGAAAACATTCTTTTGAGATGTATTAATTTTAACTCGGAAACTAGAAGTTATTGAGAAATTAGACCTTAGGAAAGAGGAAAAGGACATGAGAACATAGAACTCCACACATTCCCTACACTTCAAGCCTCAGTGACGGAAGCCCAAAAATTAATTCTGAGTGATTGCTCTGTCTCACACACGTGGGTACACGCGTGTGCTCTTTCTCTCTCATACACACAGGCAAGCTCACTAAATAAACACAGAGTGAGATGTATACAATGCCAAAACAACTCTTCACCAGAGCCAAGAAAAAGGATTCTTGGGCCGGCATGGTGGCTCATTCCTGTAATCCCAGCACTTTGGGAGGCTGAGGTGGTCAGATCATTTGAGGTCAGGAGTTCAAGATCAGCCTGGACAACATAGTAAAACCCCACCTCTACTAAAAATTAAAAAAAAAAAAAAAATCAGCCAGGCATTGGTGGTGCATGCCTGTAGTCCCAGCTACTCAGGAGGCTGAGGCACAAGAATTGGTTGAACCTGTGAAGTGTAGGTTGCAGTGAGCCAAGATCATGCCATTACACTCCAGCCAGGGCGATCAAGTGGGACTCAGTTTCAAAAAAATAATAATAATAATTATTGCTAACCTTAAGGATAAGGTTAAGAGTCCCACTTTGCAAAGGAGTTAACTGAAGTCCAAACCATTTGACTATGAATTTGCCATGGTTATAAAAGACAGAAAGGACTCATAGTGCCTTCCTACAAAATTCCATGTCTCTAATTCCAGGAGGAAGCGACTCCCCACTTATCCGTCTAGACGCTGCACTCTCTATTCCTCATCTCCATATTCCATATGGGGCACAGGTGCATGACAGCTCAACCCCTGAGCACAGGAATCACTGAGATGTACGGTCCCTTCAAACTCTGCTTTCTGAAAAAGATAAACTCACTAACATCTGTGAGCAGGAGACAGAATACGGTCACGTGGCAGTTCTGATGCTAGAACATGCCTGTTCAACAGAGTAGCAGAGGACCTACAGCACCCTAGTGTTGGTACAGGGAACAGTACGACCGGCCTGGGTCAGCTTTAACAGCTTGTAGTGCAGTACATTTGCAGTGTTTTAAAAAATAAAGTTCCCATATGCAGAAAGGCGTTAACACTGCCAGCCTTAGCCTTGATCTTTAGAAAGGCTTTCTGGCAATGCTGTCCTTAGCTGGTGTCTGGGAACCTGGGTTTTGGGAAGGTTCACACTGCCCTACTTCAGGTTACTCATGGTGCAAACACCACTGTTAATGCTCAACAACTGAGTTCCTTCTGGAAATGGAATCTGTGTACATGCCAGGCAGAGGACGCTTATGTGATCAGCCAGCAACAAAAAGCCTGGGCACCGGCCAGACACAGTGGCTCACACCTGTCATCCCAGCACTTTGGGAGGCTGAGGCGGGTGGATCACTTGAGGTCAGGAGTTTGAGATCAGCCTGGCCAACAGGTGTAACCCCAGCTCTACTAAAAATACAAATATTAGCCGGGTGTGGTGGTGCAGGACTGTAATCCCAGTTACTCAGGAGGCTGAGGCATGAGAATAGCTTGAACCCAGGAGGCGGAGGTTGCAGTGAGCCAAGATTGCGCCATTGCACTCCAGCCTGGGCAACACAACTTCATTTTAAAAAAAAATTCCGCCGGGCATGGTGGCTCATGCCTGTAATCCAAGCACTTTGGAGGCCAAGGTGGGCGGATCACCTGAGGTCGGGAGTTCAAGACCAGCCTGACCAACATGGTGAAACCCCATCTTTAAAAAAAAAAAAAAAAATTCCTGGGCAGTGAGTCTCCAAGGAGCTTCTTCAGTGGCCATTTCACATGTGTTGTCACAACTCATTGCTGGGGGAATCAGATGCACCCTACATGACTCCACTGGGAAAACACTCCTTAAAGCTCGATCGGGTTTCGTGTGCACTTCTCCCCATGTCCCTTCCCACTGCTGATCCTGCTGCGTGTCCTTCTGTCGTATCAAAGCACGGTCATGAGGATGACTGTATGTCGTGCCCTGTGACTCCTACTAGTAGGATGCAGGAGTGGTCTTGGGGTCGCTGACACAGTCGGCACAAGAGGTGGGATTGCTAGGATGACCCTGACTCACTGAAATACGGCAAAAGCACTGCTTGGGAAAAGGAAGGATGGAGGGGTCGGGGCTGGTAAGCCGTTGGTGCCTGGGTGGCTGTGGAGTCTATCCATGGTATGAAACAACGGCCGAGCTGTCTGCTGGGAGAGTTAGCAGATGACAGAGCGAGAACGGACAGATCCAGCTGCAGCAGGGTGGGCTCGCAGGGTGTCCTGGCTGCTTTTGGCCATGCAGGCCATGAGACAAGAAAACAAACAGCAGCCTTTGGTTTTTGTTCCTCCTCCAGGCAGGAGAAAGGGCCCCGTGTTCTGAAAGCTAAGCTCTGGGCGAGGAAAACGGTGAAAGTCTGTGTTGCGTTGGAAGGGAAGAAAAGTTACACCGATTCCCAAGGCTGGAGAAGAATTTTAGGTAAACCCCGGGGAAGCAGGGGACACGCCAGGCTTTTTTAAAACCTGCTGCTGGTTAAAAAAAAAGGCTGGAGTGTTCCCTGCCTCCCTCTGCCTTACCTCCTGAGCAGCCACGGTCTTCCCTGGTAGCATAATGCCAGCCCTGTGAATGCTGAACTGACTGCCAGAGGTTTGCTGCAAGTGGTCCCCCAGAAGGATGTGTCCGTGTCCTAATTCCTGGTACCGGTGACTATCACCTTAATTGTAAATAGGGTCTTTGCAGATGTAATCAATGAAAATGACATCCTCTAATCCAATGGGCCCTACTCCAATATGACTGGTGTCTTTACAAGAGGAAAATGTCACATGCAGACAGAAGCACACAGGGAAGGCGGCCATGTGAAGACGCAGGTAGAGACGAATTACGGGGCCGCGAGCAAAGGAAGACCTGGGGCTACCGGAAGCTCTGAGAGACGAGGAATACGACTGCTTCTGCCTGTATGACAGAAATGAAAGAAAACGGCAACCTCTGTGATTTTCAAAACACTACAGGGATCATCTGAACCAGTTTTGTTTTAAGTGATAGTGAGACGCAACTTCCTTGCTTTTTGCCCGTGGTGCACGGATTGGAATTAAACTCTAAGTATGAGAAGTCAGATTAGGTCTCCACAACTGACTTTTACTATCATTTCTCCTATTGGAGGTTCAGGGAAAAGGGAACAAATGCAAAGAAAGGCAATCTCTAAGTGACGACACACTTTTGGAACTTTAAGTAGCAGTTTTTAGTTTGTTAATGTGGTCTTAGGAAAACCTGTTTCTCACGACCTTCAAGGGTTGACAGTTCTCAAGCCGGATGTGCATATTTTTAACGGGGTCCGTCTGGACTCTAAGACTCACAAGACCGAAAGGGCTTAGGAAATTCTTGCTTGCAACTTGATTTTGGAACACAGCTGTCCAACCCAGCAATATCTAGGCTTTACTGCTGCAGAAGAAAAGCCTTCAGTGTTGTATAGAATTCCGAACTCAGATCCCAACTGCCTGGACTTGACTCCAGGCTAAAACCTGACACTGCCCACTGCGCGTTCATCCTCACTGTGTCCACTGCTAACTCAGCCTTCGCCGTGCTGCCCGAGAGCAGGGCTAGGCTCCGTGAACAGGACTCTAACTCAGGAAACACTGCAGAGTTAGAACGCTCCTGGGTAAGGCCCTGGATGATGAGAAACATCACGGGTACTGGCCGGTCCTTCTGGGTCACTCACAGTTGCCCCCCATGAAGGACTGGCTTGCTCTCCAATGGAAGTGTCTCAAGTCAAGCTGCTCTTTTCAGAAGTGTGACCGAAACGTCCCTCTCTTCCTGAAGGAAGTGTCCCACACAGCTGTGAGTGCTCTGAATTCAGGTGGCTGCTAAGCCTCCGGTCACACCTGACAATACTGAGGCAGCAGCAAGTGGTCCCAGGTCCTGAACTTTCCACAGAGGACCCTCCAGGTGTCGTCCATACCACAGAGGAATGAACTGGCATCACGGACACACAAAACTGCTTGAAAATGAAGCCTCAGGCAGAGCCTCTGAAGCTGAGGACTCAGCTGAGTTATTTGGTCTACACCGAGAACCCTAGGACAGGAGGTCCACAGCGGGAGGTCACCCCGGGGTCCTGCTAAGCTGACTGCCTGCCCAATCGATGTCCTGCATGGGGTGTCCCGACCACTACAAGCAAGGCGTTTCTGAGGGGACTACATGTCCCCTGGGGGCCTGAACTTCTTTTCCACTTAACCTGGCACTCAGGGCACTGCCTTGTCCCTGGGAGACATTCCGGTAAGTCCGACTTACTGGCCAGAGTTGTGCTGTGCAGGAACTGGTGCTTCTCTCCAGTAAAAAATAATAACGGGGTCGGGAAGGGAATGATACAGAAAGGTAACAAGCCCCCTGGCTTTCTAAGACCTTTGTGGTCCAAACATGTGAAAAACTGCTCAACACCACTCATCGTCGGAGAAATGCAAATAGAAAGCTCAGTAAGACACCGTCGCACACCAGTCAGAACGGCTATCACGAAAAAGTTAAAAAACGACAGATGCCGGCAAGGCTGTGGAGGGGACGGTCACACACGGCTGGCGGGAACGTACGCAGTGCAACCTGGACGGAAAACGGAGATTTCTCAAAGAACTAAACACACAACTACCACGCAATCCAGCAGTCCCGCTACTGGTATCTACCGAAGGAAAAGAAATCGTTCTACCAAAACCGCATCAGTGGTGTGTTCACTGCAGCACTGTTCCCAACAGCAAAGACATGAGTGGGTCAAGATGGCCAGGGGAGACCTATGTCAATTCTAGCTACATAACTACAAGCTTGCTTGGCTCACAGTGCACTGAAGTTTATACACTGAACTAAACTATATTACTGGTGCAGTTAATTAGAGATCCAGCGGCAACAGGAGGCCGAAGGTATCCGAGAGCGCAGTGACACCGAGGAGCACCGCGCGGCGGCTGCAGAGCAGGGAATACTGGTCTGGTCCCACGAATGCCTTCTCAACATGGAGACTGCATGAGGGCCTCGCAGGAGGGCTTATGCCAAGATCTCTGAGAAGGGAGGCGACCTCTGCTCACAAGATCCAGGAGGGGCTTTGCAGATGGGAGTTGGCGAGGAGGAGAAAAGCTTTGGAGGGCAGAGATCACGGAACACCTCAGGGTCTGTCTAGGTTCTGGAATGTGGAGTGATTTTAATTGCTCTATGTCCTCAATGCTCAGAGATAAAAGCCCCTTGATGCACCGGATGTGGTCAGACCGGGTGGCTCCTCATCTGCTATACTTCTGATGCAGCCGCACCCAGATAACAACTGGTGATGAACTCAGAGCACTACTTTAGCCTGTCTTAGAAGGCTCTCAAGTGCTCTCCACCCACCTGGCTACCTTACCTACCCCTTCACCCTCCCCTTCCACGCCCATAAGATCAATGAGATTAAACACATAATAAAAGTGTTTGGAGCCCAGAGCTCGGGGCCAACGCGTTTTCCACGCTTGCGTTGGTCCCCTGGACCCATGCTGTAAATTCTACTCTTGTGTCCCCGTCTTTATTTCCTTTTCTCCGTCCCTCCTTACCGCCGGGACTAAGGGCACCCACGTACGGGCTTGGGCTGGTACCCAACAGACATGGAATCAACCTAGGTGACCATGGCCAGTGGATTACAGAAAATGTGGAACACACCCACCATGGAATACTACACAGCCATGAAAAAGAAGGAAGTCACATCTTTTGCAGCAACATGGATGCAGCAGAACACCATTATCCTCAGCGAATGAACAGAGAGACGGAAAACCAAGTATGGCATGCTCTTACTTACACGTGGGAACTAAATCTTGGGCACACACGGACATAAAAGTAGAAACAACAGACGCTGGGGATTCCATATAGAGGGACAGAGGGGGAAAGGGGTGAACAACCCCTTCGTGGCTACTATGTCCACTATCTGGGTCACAAGATCAATGGAAGCCCAAAGCTCAGCATCATGCAATATACCCTTGTAAGAAACCTGCATGTGCCCTAGGAGTCTGAAATAAAAATAACAATTCCACTGCAGTCAACGGAATCTCACACCAGTCAGAGTGGCCATGATTAAACTGGCTGAGTCAGTCCAGGATCCTGAAGAGCACGAGTGAAATCAATAATGCCGTATGGTCTCACCCTACTTCACAGGGTCCTTCCATAATAATTCTGTGGAAGGGCCAGGCACCGTGGCTCACGTCTGTAATCTCAGCACTCTGGGAGTCCGAGGCAGGCAGATGATCTGAGGTCAGGAGTTCGAGACTAGCCTGGCCAACATGGCGAAAACCCCGTCTCTACCAGAAATGCCAAAAAAAAAAAAAAAAAAAATGGCCAAGTGCAGTGGCTCACACCTGTAATCCCAGCACTTTGGGCAGCTGAGGAGGGCAGATCATCTGAGGTCAGGAGTTCAAGTCCAGCCTGGCCAACATGGTGAAACCCCAACTCTACTAAAACTACAAAAATTAGCTGGGCGTGGTGGCGGGTGCCTGTAATCCCAGCTACTCGGGGGGCTGAGGCAGGAGAATTGCTTGAACCCAGGAGGCGGAGGTTGCGGTGAGCCGAGATAGCACCATTGCACTCCAGCCTGGGCAACAAGAGCCAAACACCCTCTCAAAAAAAAAAAAAAAGAAAGAAAGAAAGGAAAGAAAAAGAGAAAGAATAAAGTTAGGCAGGTGTGGTGGCAGATACCTATAGTCCCAGCTACTTGAGAGGCTGAGGAAGGAGAACTGCTTCAATCCAGGGGGCAGAGATTGCAGTGAGCCGAGACAGCATCACTGTACTCCAGCCTAGGGAACAGAGTGAGACCCTGTCTCAAAAAAAAACAAAAACAAAAACAAAAACAAAGAACAGAACCCTGAGGCAGCCCCTGGGTATGGGGAAATCTGATCAGTGTCAGGGCCGGCAACACAATTGATGAACACTTTAACGTACGGAGCCGTGACAAATTGTCAGCTAAACAAGAAAAATATCTTGTATTCTACCTATTTCAGGAGCGACAAGAAAATGTATTATAGAATTAAGGAAAGGGTACTGGAGTATTGGAAGCAAAACAGAATCATCTACTGCCAAAAATTCTCCACCGTGTCAGGGAGAATAACATTATTTTGGTAAATTTTCATAATTTACCTGCAACATGTTTTGTGGAAATGTATTCGTTTTTCTGCACCTATAGTGGAAAGGAGATTTCCTCTACTTCTCAGGGCTGCTTCTCCCCAGGAACATTTTGAAGTCTAGGCCCTGGAATCCTATTTGTTGGATTGCCCTGCCTGCAAAGTTGGCCCTTTTTTTTTTTTTGAGACGGAGTCCTGTTCTGTCACCAGGCTGGAGTGCAGTGGCACGATCTCAGCTCACTGCAACCTCCGCCTCCCAGATTCAAGCAATTCTTCCGCCTCAGCCTCCCGCGTAGCTGGGACTACAGGTGTGTGCCACCACACCCAGCTAATTTTTGTATCTTCAGCAGAGAAGGGGTTTCACCATGTTGGCCAGGATGGTCTTGATCTCGACCTCGTGATCCACCTGCCTCAGCCTCCAAAGTGCTGGGATTACAAGCATGAACCACCATGCCTGGCCAAGTTGGCCTTTTGCAAAGAAAAGAACAAGGCTGGTAGAGGAGGGAGAATCACCTGAGTTCAGGAGTTTGAGACCAGCATGAGCAACATAGTGAGACCCCATCCCTTAAAAAAAAAAAAATACAAAACTTAGGCATGGTGGCCTGCGCCTGGAGTCCCTGTGTTCAGGAGGCTGAGGGACGAGGATTGCTTGAGTCCAGGAGGTGGAGGCTGTATTGAGCTGTGATCGCATCACTGTACTACAGCCTGGGCAACAGAGAACTCAAAGAAATAACAGTAATAAAAGAAAATATATTACAGAAGTGGAAAAAAAAAAAGAAAAGATAACAGATCTGAGAAAGTTACACACTCTCTAGGCAATGTTTAACAAATGGAATGTAAGACAAACATTTAAATTTTTTTCCTGAAACCCACCTCGTTGGAATTTTTTTTTTTTTTTGAAACAGAGTCTCACTGTTACCAGGAGGGACTACAGTGGCGCAATCTCGGCTAACTGCAATCTCTGCCTCCTGGCTTCGAGAGATTCTCCTGCTTCAGTCTCCTGAGTAGCTGGGATTACAGGCGTCCACCACGCCCAGCTGATTTTTGTATTTTTAGTAGAGACGGGATTTCACCATGATGGACAGGATGGTCTCGATCTCCTGACCTTGTGATCTGCCTGCCTTGGCCTCCCAAAATGATGGGATTACAGGCGTGAACCACCGCGCCAGGCCAATTGTTTTTTTTTTTTTTTTTTTTTTTTTGACACAGAGTCTCACTCTGTCCCCTAGGTTGGAGTGCAGTGGCACAACCTCCACCTCCGGGGTTGAAGTGATTCTCCTGCCTCAGCCTCCCGAGTAGCTGAGACTACAGGCACCCGCCACCACACACGGCTAATTTTTGTAGTTTTAGTAGGGATGGGGTTTCACCATGTTGGCCAGGCTGGTCTCCAACTCCAGACCTCAAGTAATCTGCCCGCCTCGGCCTCCCAAAGTGCTGGGATTACAGGCGTGAGCCACCGCGCCCAGCCTGGAAATATTTTATCTTCCAAGTTCTATGAATTAAATGAAAAGTTTCATTTACTAAAAACGGAGGTGCCAGGAAGTGAACACAATCTTTTCACAGTGACAAGCCCAGGGGTCAAGTCTGGCCAGGCTACCACGAGGAGGAACCCCTGCCACCTCCAACTCAGGTGGTATTCCTCAGCAAGGAATCCCATTTGCTATTACCCAGAACAGACCTGAGACGCTTCCTACACACTTTCCAGGGAATCGTGAAAGGAGACATTTCCGTGGTTTTTACCCCTCGTTTGCGGTCAGTGGTTACTGCAGTCCCAGGACACGAATGCCCCAGCCTCCCAGGCGTCCCCACTGTGGGTCTGCGCGCATTTGCTTTTGGGGTCCTCGCTCTCCCTCTCAGGTGTGGGTTTCTCTGGTCTCTTCAGTCACTTTTCTTCCTTGTAAGAACCCAGGGACCAGGAACCCTTGGTTTTCCCCCTTACCTATTCCAGACATCTTGGGGTCAGAGGGGACAAGAAGTGCCCAAGAAGGAAACCGGGACTCAGGGGACGAAACCTCGCGCGCCCAACTGGCTTCATCCCGGGGAGGACCCCTCCTCTCCCCGAAGCTCGGTCGCTCCTCCAGCGTCCTCCTTCCGGATGGACTTGGGAACTGCTGACTCAGTTTCTCCACGGAACGACCCCTCGCCCGGCCAGGAGGTGGAGGCGAGCGGGGGCGGAGGCCTCTGTAGGTGGGGGCGCCAGAACGCCCCCGCCGGCTCGCTGAGGCCCCACTGCTCCCAGGCTGTCCCCGGAGGAACCCGGGGTCCCCCAGAGACCGCGGCCGGGGGCGCGGGGCCTCCCAGGAGCTGAGCCCCGGGAGCGCCGGAGGAGGCGGCACCGACCCCGGACCCGCACCCCAGGAGGCCCCGCGGCGTCGGCCCAGGGCGGGTTCCCAGGGGGGCCAGGAGCGCACCCGGGGGTCTCGGGCGATCCTGCCTACGGCGGTCCCGGAGTCCCGAAGCCGCAGCCAAACGCTCAGAGGCGCTGCGACCGCGGGCGTGAATGGGGGTTCGGGAGCGCAGGGACGAGGGAGCCCAGGGACGACGGGGCCGGGGTCGGGCTCCGGGCGCCGCTTTCCGCTGTGCGGCGTCAGGGCCGGGGGCAGGCGGGGACCCGGAGATCGGAGCGCCCCAGCCGCAGCCTCAGCGTGGGAGGAGGGGCCGCGGGGGACCCCCGGGGCCCAGGCGCTCGTCCTGCTCCGCCCTCGCGGGGACCGCCCCGCTCGTCCCTCAGCCCCGCCCGGCCGCGGTCTCAGGTGGACCCCGGTTCCCGCCCCGCCTCCCCGCCCCGCCCCGCCCGGGAACGTCTCCCCCCCCCCGGCGCACTTACCATGTCTCGGGGCGATTTCTCCGCGACCGGCGCAGGTGAGCGAGACTGGAACCCGGACGCCGGGGACCGTTAGGGGCAGGCGAGGCACTCGCGGCTGGACGACAGACACGTCCCGTCCCAGAGGCCTGATTGGACAGAGCTCGGGAACTCACGCCTCTGATTGGACACTGCTGCTAACGTCAGCGACCCTCATTGGACAATTTCCCGGTCCGTTCCCCGGTTCTGTAAATTGGGCAGTTCCCCGGATATCGACTGGGCGTCCCTGATTGGACAGTTGTCTAGGCCCTGCCTCTGCCCGTCCTGCTTGAATAGTTCCCTAGGACCCAACCCCCGCCGCCCCAGTGACGGGCGTGTGGCGAACACCCGTGGATGTCCTGCCCGGCGGGGACACGGTCTTCCAGGTGAACTCGCTTCAGCCTTTGGCGGACTCCGCCTCTCCCCGCAACTCGGCCGCCCCTCCCGCGTCCTCCTCCCCACGGACGGGCGTGGGAAATCCAAACTCCGTTTCCCCACGGAACAACCCCTTGTCCGGTGGAGGTGAGCGCGCAGCCTGAGCCTTGCAGAGCAAGCGGCAGACTGAGCCCGGGTTCTGTGGGGCTAAGGCCTACGTGGGCGCGGGGGCCGCGGCTGTGACGTCATCGCGTTGTCTCGCGTGGGCACGGCGCGGTGGAGGCCCCGCCCCGGGGGCTGGGCATCCGGAGACCTGGCCTGGGGGAGGCCAAACCTGAAACCTGGCATTGGGCAGGAACTTTGCTCAAATCAACCTGAAGATTTATGCGATGTTCGTTAAAACCCTCAAGCTCGCCGGGTTCAGTGGCTCACGCCTGTAATACCAGCTCTTTGGGAGGCCGAGGCGGGCAGATCACCTGAGCTGAAGAGTTCGAGACCAACCTGGCCAACGTGGGCCAGGCCACACAGAGAAATCGGTCTCAAACAAACAAAAAAACTCACGAGTTCACATATTAAAGTGTAAGGAAAATTTTTTTCAGATCATTTTTAAGTACATTCCCAAACAATTTGGAAGTTAATTAAAAGGCTATAATGGTCGCGTGCGGTGGCTCACACATGTAACCCGGCACTTTGGGACGCTAAGGCGGGTGGATCACCTGATATCAAGAGTTCAAGACCAGTCTGGTCAAAATGGCAAAACCCCATCTCTACTAAAAATACAAAAATTAGCTAGGCGAGGTGGCAGGCGCCTGTAATCCCAGCTACTCAGGAGGCTGAAGCAGGAGAATCATTTGAACCCGGGGAGGCGGAGGTTGCAGTGAGCCGAGATTGGGCCACTGCACTACAGCCTGGGGGACAGAGCAAGACTCCGTCTCAAAAGAAAAAAAAAAAGGCTATGATATTGCAAAATAATAGGAATGTATCTAATACCACTGAACTTTAGACTTAACAATTATGAAGATGGTAAATCTTTATTTGTATTTTACAGTTTTTTAGATGTTGTATTTAAAACAGAAAAGCCTATGGTATTTCTAAGGATACTGAATCCCTATTTTAACTGATAGAAGAAAAGCAGGCAAAAGTTTAAATGAATTTGGTTGAACCTTAGGAGGGAATTGGGTTTTAATTTTTGGTTTTTTGAGACAATCACTCTCTGTCACCACGGCTGGGGTGCAGTGGCACAATCCTGGCTCACTGCAAACTCCATCTCCCATGTTCAAGTGATTCTGGTGCCTCAGCCTCCCGAGTAGGTGGGACTACGGGCCCATGCTGTTACAGCAGGCTTTTTTTTTTTTTTTTTTTTTTTTGAGATGGAGTTTCCCTCTTGTTGCCCAGGCTGGAGTGGAATGGCGCGATCTCAGCTCACCGCAACCTCCACTTCCCGGGTTTAAGCAATTCTCCTGCCTCAGACTCCCAAGTAGTTTGGATTACAGGCAGGTGCCACCACACCCAGCCAATTTTGTATTTTTAGTAGAGACAGGGTTTCTTCATGTTGGTCAGGCTGGTGTCGAACTCCTGACCTCAGGTGATCCACCCACCTCAGCCTCCCAAAGTGTCAGGATTATAGGCGTGAACCACTGTGCCCAACCTTTAATTAAAAAAAAAAAAAAAGAAAAAAATATGTGATCAACTTGAAAACACTTACTACACTTTATAGACGAGGGCTGAAAACCAAATGCTGTTAATGGCTGCTCATTTCAGAAAACTCCATAGCTTAAGGGGTTGTTCAAATTTTGATATTGTCATTTCATTCAGAAACAGAATTTTAAAAATTCACTTTTTTCTTTCCTAGAAAGGTTTTACACACTTTAATAAAAATACATGTTTAGAGGACTGACACAGGAAAGCAGCTTCCAGTTAAGAATAAAGTAGTGTGGCTGGGCTCCGTGGATCAGCCCTGTAATTCCAGCACTTTGGGAGGCCGAGGCCGGTGGATCACTTGAGGTCAGGAGTTCGAGACCAGCCTGGCCTACGTGGTGGAACCCTGTGTCAAATAAAAGAACAAAAACAAAAGGTTGGGCACGGTGGCTCACGCCTGTAATCCTAGCACTTTGGGAGGCCGAGGCGAAAGGAGACTCCGTTTCAAAAAAAAAAAAAAAAACCGGGCATGGTGGTGTGTGCCTGTAATCCCAGCTACTTGGGAGGCTGAGGCAGGAGAACTGCATGAACCCCGGAGGCAGAGGTTGCAGTGAGCCGAAATCATGCCATTGCTCTCCAGCCTGGGTGACAGTGAGACTCCATCTCAAAAATAAATAAAAATTTTAAAAAAAATTGCTGGAGAGAGATAGCAAGGCTGAGAACAGAATAGTCAGGAGAACACTAACTCAGCTCTTCTCAAGAATATGCTGAAAGCTACAGATGCTTTCCCCAAAAAGCACATCAATGCACCAGCACACACTTTGCATCCAGTTCAAAGTTCACAGAGCTCTTAAAAAACCTTACTCGGCCAGGCACTGTGGCTTACTCCTGTGATCCCAGCACTTCTGGAGGCCAAGGCAGACAAATTACCTGAGGTCAGGAGTTAGAGACTAGCCTTGGTGACAGAGAGAAACCCGTCTCTGCTAAAAATACAAAAAATTAGCCGGGCGTGGTCACGCGTGCTTGTAATCCCAGCTACTCAGGAGGCTGAGGCAGGAGAATCTATTGAACCCGGGAGTCGGAGGTTGCGGTGAGCCGAGATTGCCCGCTACACTCCAGCCTGGGCGACAGAGTGAGACTCAGCCTCAAAAAAGAAAAGAAACTTACTCATCAACCCAGTAGGGTCTAGACTGGTCGTGGATCAAGGATCTCTAAGGGAAAGCAACATGTTAGATTTGGGTGTAAGGAGATCGGACAGGCAGTCTCCCTCATTAGCTCAAGGAAAAAGGGAAGATTCACAGCAAAGTTAGGTGACGTCTAAGAGAAAATTTGTAAGTTTTTTTTTTTTTTTTGAGACGGAGTTTCGCTCGTTACCCAGGCTGGAGTGCAATGGCGCGATCTCGGCTCACCGCAACCTCCGCCTCCTGGGTTCAGGCAGTTCTCCTGCCTCAGCCTCCTGAGTAGCTGGGATTACAGGCACGTGCCACCATGCCCCGCTAATTTTTTGTATTTTTAGTAGAGACGGGGTTTCACCATGTTGACCAGGATGGTCTCAATCTCTTGACCTCGTGATCCACCCACCTCGGCCTCCCAAAGTGCTGGGATTACAGGCATGAGCCACCGCGCCTGGCCCCGTAAGTTTTTTTCTGAGGCAGTGTCTTGCTTTGTCACTGAGGCTGGAATGCAGTGGTGTGCTCATAACTCACTGTAGCCTGAAGCTCCTGGGCTCAAGGAGTCCTTCCACCTCAGCTCCCAGAGTAGCTGGGACTACAGGCGTGAGCCACCATGCCTGGCTAATGTTTGTATTTTTCTTTCTTTTTTTTTTGAGACAGAGTCTCACTCTGTTGCCCAGGCTGGAGTGTAGTGGCGCAATCTTGGCTCACTGTAACCTCTGCCTCCTGAGTTCAAGTAATTCTCCTGCCTCAGCCTCCTGAATCCCGAGTAGCTGGGACTACAGGCTCGCGGCATCACACCCAGCTTGCCAGGATGGTCCCGATCTCCTGACCTCGTGATTCACTCACCTCGGCCTCCCAAAGTGCTGGGCTTACGGGTATGAGCCACCGCGCCCAGCCTAATGCTTATGCTTTGCAGATACAGAGCCTGTATTGCCCAAGCTGGGCTGAACCCCTGGACTCAAGTGAGTCTCCTGCCTCAGTTCCCAAAATACTGGGATTACAGTTGTAAGCCACTGCATTCGGCTTTCCAAGAGAAAATTTGGGAAACAGTTCCCTGCTTGGTGGCCTGGTGAATGAGGTCTTGGCTTTCTACAGGTGGTTCAAGGCCAAATCCAGATTCCACTACTCATTTTTTTTTCTTTGAGAGAGTCTCACTGTCACCCAGGCTGGAGTGCAATGGTGCCATCTTGGCTCACTGCAACCTCTGCCTCCTGCGTTCAAGGTATTCTCATGCCACAGCCTCCTGAATAGCTGGGACAAGCAGCGTGTACCACCATGCCCAGCTAATTTTTGGATTTTTTGGTTGACATGTTAGCCAGGCTGGTCTCCAACTCCTGACCTCAGGCTATCCACTCACCTTAGCCTCCCAAAGTACTGGGATTTTCGGCATGAGCCATCACGCCCACCTAGATTCCACTACTTTATTATTTATTCATTTATTTACTTTTAGATACGGGATTTCTCCATGTTGGCCAGGGTGGTCTCGAACTCCTGACCTCAGGTGATCCACGCGCCTCGGCCTCCCAAAGTGCTGGGATCACAGGCGTGAGCTACCGCGCCCGGCATCCACTACTGTTTTTTCTGAGAAGAGTCTCACTTTGTTGTCCAGGCCGGAGTGCAGTGGCTCCATCTCAGCCCACTGCTACCTCTACCTCCCAGGTTCAAGCGATTCTCCTGCCTCAGCTTCCTGAGTAGCTGGGATTACAGACACCCGCCACCACACCTGGCTAATCTTTGTATTTTTAGTAGAGATGAGGTTTCAGCACGTTGGCCAGGCTGGTCTCGAACTTCTGACCTCCTGATTCACCCAGTCTCCCAGCCTCCCAAAGTGCTGGGATTACAGGTGTGAGCTACCGTGCCTGGCCAATTCCACTACTTTCTAATTGTGTGACCTAGAGAAAATTATTTCTGTTTCGTCTTCTGTAAAATGGAATGTGAAGAGTGGTTATCTCATGGGGTTGTGAGGGCTAAATGAACCACATGGAAGTACTCGACTGGTGCTTGGTATACAGTGAGCATCCAATACGTGTTAGTGACGATAACGCCCATCAGCACTCTCAGTCTCCACTTTGCTTGGTCCATCTCACAGGGTGGGACTTTTCCCAGGCCACCAAAGGTCATTCCCCGCCATGTCCCAAAGCCTGCTGTGTCCCCACCATCTAGGTATCCACAGTCTACCCTACCCCACTCTGTTCCACATCCTCAACAATTCTGGGTGCTATTTGATTTTTATTCATTGCCACAATGATGACAGCAGTACCACATGAAATGGCGAAAGACACAGAATCACACATGATCGGAGTCCCCAGTAATCACATAAATGATTCATTTCTTCACATCTCTCCCAGCCTCTGTCCTTTTGTGCATGGATGAAATTACTAGTACTATTTTGAACCCCTTACATTTTTTAAACTGCACATCCAAAGCACTTTGTCTTGGCACACAGCCTGCACCGGCGCAGTAGTGCACACGAGAGACGGGTCTAGCTAAGGGACCAATGTGAAACGCTGCAGCGGAACACTGAAGTGAAGGCCGGGCACGGCGGCCCACACCTGTAATCCCAGCACTTCGAGAGGCCAAGGAGGGTGGACGCTTGAGGTCATGAGTTCGAGACCAGCCTGGGCAGCCTGGTGAAAGCCCACTGCTACAAAAAATAGAAAAAAAATTAGCTGGGTGTGGTATCGGTGCACATCTGCAGTCCCAGCTACTTGAGAGGCTGAGGTGGGAGGTCTGCTTGAGTCTGGGAAGGGAAGGCTGGCTACAGGAAGCTATGATCACACCACTGTACTTCAGCCTCAGCAACAGAGTGAAGATCTGTCTCAAATAAACCCAGCAAAGAATATTGAAATTAAAACAATGAACAATGAAATAAAACAGTTAACACACGGAAGTAGTTAAGAATCAGCATACCTTTTGTTTAAGCAACTAAATCAACATGTGGTTCTCAGCAAAATGCCATCTGTGATAGCATTTTTGTCAACCAATCTTTTCTCAGACTCTGGAGCTAACTGGACAGAGCATAATGGCAATGCCTCCCATTAAAAGGCTGCTTCAGGTTGGACACAGTGGCTCACGCTTTTAATCCCAACGCTTTGGGAGGCCAAGAGAGGAGGACTGCTTGACCCCAGGAGTTCAAGACCAGTCTTGGCAATGTAGCAAGACCCCAACGGCATAAAAAATTTAAAAATTCTCTAGGCATGGTGATGCACACCTGTAGTAGACGGAGTCTCGCTCTGTCGCCTGGGCTGGAGTGCGGTGGTGTGATCTTGGCTCACTGCAGCCTCCCGTTTCGAGGTTCAAGTGATTCTCCTGCCATAGCCTCTTGAGCAGCTGGGATTACAGGCACGTACCACCAAGCCTGGCTCATTTGCATAATTGTAGTAGTGATGGGGTTTCACCATGTTGGTCAGGCTGGTCTCAAACTCCTGACCTCGTGATCCTTCCGCCTCGGCCTCCCAAAGTGCTGGGATTACAGGCATGAGCCACTGCACCCGGCCAATAAACCCACTTCTTTTCAAATAATCCATCACACCAGGGCAAAGTCTAACCACATGTATGTGTCAAAGTACTCAACAGCGGTTTACAAAGCATTGTACACTTGCTAGCATCCGATAAGATGTCTGTTCCGGTAGAATGCTTCCCCACAGTCAATGATCTTATAGGTTTTCTGGCTGCTATGAGTCTTCTGATGTGTGGCAAGGGAGGAGCTCTGGCTGAAGGCTTTCCCGCACTCCTGACACCTGTAGGGTTTCTCTCCAGTGTGAGTTCTCTCGTGCCTGACAAGGGAGGACCTCTGGCTGAAGGCCCTTCCACACTGCTTACATTCATAGGGGTTCTCACCCGTGTGAGTTCGCTCGTGCTGGTTGAGGGAGGAACGGTCGCTGAAGGCCTTTCCACAATCACTGCATTCATAGGGCTTCTCGCCCGTGTGTGTCCTCTTGTGCAAGATCAGGTAAGAACTCTGGCAGAAGGATTTCCCACAGTCTTCACATTTGTAGGGCTTTTCCCCGGTGTGGATCCTCTGGTGCTGAGTCAGAGATGAGATCCTGTTGAAGGCCTTCCCGCATTCGCCACACGTGTAGGGCTTCTCTCCAGTATGAGTTCTCAGATGGCGCGTGAGGGTGGAGCTGTGCGTAAAGGCTCGCCCGCACTCCTGACACTCGTAGGGCTTCTCTCCTGTGTGAATTCTCTGATGTTCGCTCAGTGAATGTCTCCGGTTGAACACCTTCCCGCACTGGTGGCACTCAAAGGGTTTCTCTGCTGTGTTGATTTTGTTGTATATCAGCGCCATACTGTGGTTCAGTGACTGTCCATTTTCCAAATACACAAACATTTCCCCTCCATGTTGACTAAAGTGACCGTTCCGGCTGATGGCATTTCCACATTCGTGATCTTCACAGGGTCTCCCATCAGCATGTCCCATCTGATGGCGGTTTAAGACTGAATCAGATGCCAAGCTTGTAATATCCAGTTCACTGTCACACATGTGTTTCCCTTTAGAGCTTCCCTGTGATAAAATGAGGGCTGAGCTCAGATGACCATTTTCCCCAAATCCATGCCATCCAGCAGCCGTCTCCTGAGGAAGTGCCACTGCCTGGACGGATGCCTTCTGGCTCAAAAGCCCCTGGGGGTCTTCATGACTCTCCTCTGACTGCTTCCATCCCCCGTCTTCTCTGATAAGCGTTATGATATTTATACCACCAGCTGGTTCCTCCTGTAAGACCACCTTCTTGTAAGTTGAGTCTTGGTTTTTCAGTACAGTTGTCCAATCTGAAATAAATTGAGGGGGAAACAATTTTTTTAGAAGCAGCAGCTACTTGAAAATCAGTGGGCCAAAAGTCCTTCCAACATCTACAAGGCCTATGTGGACTGACGTTTAGATATCAGCTTTGAACATGGGGGAAGGATGGGAAAAAGGGAAGTGGGCAGCAAGGAAGGCTACTGAGGGAGAAGTGCAGCAGCAGAAGATTGACAGTGATGGAAAAAGGCAGGGGAATAGAAATACAGAGATTATTCTGTGAAGCTGGGAGAATATGTCTGGAAGAGAGAAAGAGTTACCAAGAAAGCAAAGAGGAAAGAGACAACTAGAAACACAGGCAGAATGGCTTCAAGAAGAAAAGGGAGAAGGCCAGGTGCGGTGGCTCACGCCTGTAATCCCAGCACTTTGGGAGGCCGAGGCAGGAGGATCACCTGAGGTCAGGAGTTTGAGACCATCCTGGCTAACATGGTGAAACCCTATCTCTACTAAAAATACAAAATATTAGCTGAGCATGCTGGTGGGTGCCTGTAGTCCCAGCTACTTGGGAAGCTGAGACAGGAGAAACCCTTGAACCCAGGAGGCGGGGGCCGTAGCGAGCCAAGATCTCGCCTCTACATTCCAGCCTGGGTGACAGAGCGAGACTCAGCCTCAAAGAAACAAACAAAAAAAGAAAATGGGGCCAGGAGTTGTGGCTGATGCCTGTACTCCCAACATTTTGGGAGGCTGAGAAAGAAGGATCGCTTGAGGCCAGGAATTCAAGACCAGCCTGGAAAACACAGTGAGACCCCATCTCTGGAAAAAAAAAATAGCTGGGAGTGATGGCAAGTGTCTATAGTCCCAGCTGCTCAGGAGGCTGAGGCAGGAGAATCACTTGAGCCCAGGAAGGCAAGGATGCAGCGAGATATGATCGTGCCACCACACTCCAGCCTGGGCCACAGAGTGAGACCCTTAAGATAAATAAATAAAATGGCTGGGCGCGGTGGCTCATGCCTATAATCCCAGTACTTTGGGAGGCTGAGGAGGGCAGATCACGAGGTCAAGACATCCTGGCCTCGAGACCATCCTGGCCAACATAGTGAAACTCCATCTCTACTAAAATACAAAAATTAGCTGGCCAGGGTGGCATGTGCCTGTAGTCCCGGCTACTGGGTAGGCTGAGGCAGGAGAAGTGCTTGAACCCGGCAGGCAGAGGTTGCAGTGAGTCAAGATTGCACCACTGCACTCCAGCCTGGCACCTGGTGAAAGAGAGTCTATCTCAAAAAAAATAAAAAATAAGTAAATAAAACAAGAAAACGGGATATTCTTTTCTCTGTACCCAGAAAGAGGTCACATAAAGTAGTAAAGAGAAGGGGAAAGCTGACAGGAAGTGAACTGTGGGTGTCTGAGGAAGGTCTCTTGGCTCTGTCCTTACAGAATTGGGGCCTTCTGAAGAGGTCTCTACCAATGTTTCCCCAGATGCTACTGCCGTCCTGATGCTTTCCATGTGCCCGATTCTCACCAGAACAGGAGGCTTGAGGAGTTCCTTTTTCCTCCATCCACAGGGCTTCACTTTGCTCCACGTGGGCAGAAGCCACTGGTTGAAGAAGTAAATGCCCCATCCACGAGGAAAGACGAGTGGCTTGTGGGGTGTGTGCCGTGGAAAATGGACCCTCCTCAATCCCTGCATGAGCACGTGGGTTCTTCAAGGCTTCTGCAAGAGACAAGAGTGCACTTGAGAGGTAGCACAAAGTAAAGATTCCATTTTCTAATTAAAAAAAATCACAGGTCTGGCTGAGCATGGCGGCTCACACCTATAATCCCGAACTTTGCGAGACCCAGAGGCAGGCGGACGACTTGAGCCCAGGAGTTTGACACTAGCCTGGGCAACATGGCAAGACCCCGTACCCACACACACACACACACAAAACTAGCCAGGTGTCATGGTGTGAGCCTGTGGTTTCAGCTACTTGGGAGTGGACGTAGGAGGATCACTTAAGCCTGGGGAGGTCAAGGCTGCAGTGAGCCGTGATCACAACACTGCACCCCAGGCTGGGCAATGACAGTGAGAACCCGTCTCAAAAAAAAAAATATTACAGATCCCACATTTCTCCCGAAAATCAATAAACAAATTGTCAGTAAACACGTGAAAGGGCGCTTAATGTGGGCTTTAGGGAAATGCAGATCAAAACCACAAGGAGACACCACTTCCCACATACTAGGAAAGCCATCATAAAACGCAGCAAGTGTTGCCAAGGATGTGGAGAAATTGCAACAGTTTGCACTGTGGGTGGGAATGGAAAATGTCCACTGCTGATACAAAAAGCACTCTGGGGCTGGGCACAGTGGCTCACGTCTGCAATCCCAGCACTTTGGGAGGCCGAGTTCGGTGGCCCACTTGAGGTCATGAGTTCAACACCAGCCTGGCCAACATGGCGAAAATCCATCTCTACTAAAAATACAAAAACAGGTGTGGTGGTGCACACTTGTAATTCCAGCTACTCGGGAGGCTGAGGCATGAGAATCATTTGAACTGCGGAGGCGGAGGTTGCAGTGACCTGAGATGTGCCACTGCATTCCAGCCTGGGTGACAAAGTGAGACTCTGTGTCAAAACAAACAAACCAAAAAAAACAAAACAAAAGCCAGTATGTCAGTTCCTCAAAAATCTAAATTTTAAACATAGAATTACTGTATAATCCAGCAATTCTTCTACTCGTATTGACCCAAAGCACTGAGAATAGTAACTGAAACAGATACGTAGGGCCGGGCGGTGGCTCATGCCTGTCATCCCAGCACTTTGGGAGGCCGAGGCAGGCAGATCACAGGTCAAGAGATCGAGACCATCCTGGCCAACATGGTGAAACCCTGTCTCTACTAAAAATACAAAAATTAGCTGGGCGTGGTGGCGCGTGCCTGTAGTCCCAGCTACTCAGGAATTTGAGGCAGGAGAATTACTTGAATCTGGGAGGTGGAGGTTGCAGTGAGCTGAGATTGTGCCACCCCACGCCAGTCTGGAGACAGAGTGAGATGGAAGGGAGGGCGTAAGGAGGAAGCATCATGCCCAGTGGAAGCCGCCAGACACAAAAGGCCGCATGTTATATGATCCCATTTATATGAAATGCCCAGAATAGGCAAATCCATGGAGATGGAGAGTCAGAGAGTCACTCACGATTACCAGCAGCTGAAGGAGGGGCTGGGGAGGGAGAATTTAATGGGTACAGAGTTTCGGTTTGGGATAAAAACAGTTCTAGAAATGGACAGTTGTGTTGGCTGTAGTACCTGATGAATATAGGTAATGCCACTGAATTGTACACTTAAAAATGGTTACAAAGGCACATTTTATGTTGATATATAGATGTATAGATATGTACCTATATATTTTCGAGACAGAGTCTCATTCTGTCACCCAGGTTAGAGTGCAGTGGCCTGATCTCGGCTCACTGCAACCTCCGCCTCCCTGGTTACAGTGATTCTCATGCCTCAGTCTCCCGAGTAGCTGGGATTACAGGTGCCTGCCACCACACCCAGCTAATTTTTACACTTTTAGTACAGATGGGGTTTTGCCATGTTGGTCAGGCTGGTCTTGAACTCCTGGCCTCAAGTGCTCCACCCACCTCAGCCTCCCGAAGTGCTGGGATTACAGACGTGAGCCACCACACCTGGCCCTATATATATATTTTTTATCACAGTAAAAACATTTTTAAAAAACTGATGGCTCTTTACCTTGGCAGAAAGAATACAAATGCTCTGTGATACGGTTTGGCAATGTCCCGACCCAAAGCTCATCTCAAATTGTAATCTCGAACTGGAATCCCCATGTGTCAATGGACGTACCAGATGGGAGGTAATTAGATCATGGGGCGGTTCCTATGCTGTTCTCATGATAGTCACTTCTCATGAGAACTGATTTTTTTTTTTTTTGAGACAGAGTATTGCTCCATCACCAGGCTGCAGTGCAATGGTGCAATCTCAGCTCACTGCAATCTCTGCCTCCAGGGTTCAAGCAATTCTCCTGCCTCAGCCTCTCGAGTAGTTGGGTGCCACCCAGTAGGTGTGTGCCACCATGCCCGACTAATTTTTTTTATTTTTAGTAGAGACGGTGTTTTACCATGTTGGCCAGGATGGTCTTAATCTCATAACCTTGTGATCCGCCCGCCTCGGTCTCCCAAAGCGCTGGTATTCCAGGCGGAGCCACCGCTCCCAGCTGATCGGATGGTTTTATAAGGTTTCCCCCTGCTCTCTTATCTCTCCTGACGCCTTTTGAAGAAGGTGCCTGCTTCCCTTTCTGCCACAATTGTGTAAATTTTCTGAGGCCTCTCCAGCCATGATTAAACCTCTTTTCTTTTTGAGATGGAGTTTCACTCTTGTTACCCAGAGTAGAGTGCAATGGTGTGACCTTGGCTCACTGCAACCTCCACCTCCCAGGGTCAAGTGATTCTCCTGCCTCAGCCTCCAAGCAGCTGGGATCAGAGGTGCCTGCTACCACGCCTGGCTAATTTTTTAATTTTTAGTAGAGACGGGCTTTTGCCATGTTGGTCAGGCTGGTCTCAAACTCCTGACCTCAGATGACCCACCTGCCTCAGCCTCCCAGAGTGTTGGGATTACAGGTGTGAGCCACCAGACCCAACCTACACCTCTTTTCTTTATAAATTACCCAGTGTCAGGTGGTATTCTTTATAGCAGCGTGAAACCGACTAATAATACACTCGGACTCTGTTCCCAAGAGGAATCAGAGACATTCTCTATGCCTGAGCTGAGATATGCAATTCCCCTGCAGCTTCAGCTACCACGTACTGAACAAGTAAGGTCATCTGTTCTCAGAGAAACCAGACCATGAAAGCCACAAGACCAGGACCCATGTCTGTCTCATTCACCAAGGAATCCCCTATTCCCAGCATGATGCCTGACACATAGTAGATGCTAGATGATACGGTTTGGCTGTGTCCCGACCCAGATCTCACCTTGAAGTGTAATAATCCCCACAAGGGCAGAGCCAGGTGGAGATAACTGAATTATGGGGGTGTTTTTCCCCCGTACTGTTCTCGTGGTAGTGATAAGTCTCACGAGATCTGACGGTTTTACAAATGAGAGTTCCCCTCACAAGTGCTCTTGCCTACCGCCATTAAGACGTGACTGCACCGGGTGTGGTGGCTCACACCTGTAATCCCAGCACTTTGGGAGGCCAAGGCAGGTGGATCACCTGAGGTTGGGAGTTCGAGACCAGCCTGACCAACATGGAGAAACCCCATCTCTACTAAAAATACAAAATTAGCCAGGCGTGGTGGCACATGCCTGTAATCACAGCTGCTCAGGAGGCTGAGGCAGGGGAGTCACTCAAATCCGGGAGGCAGAGGTTGCAGTGAGCTGGGATCGTGCCATTACACTCCAGCCTGGACAACAAGAGTGAAACTGCATCTCAAAAAAAAAAAAAAAAAAAAAGACGACTTTACTCCTCATTTGCCTTCCACCATGATTGTGAGGCCTCCGCAGCCATGTGGAACTGCGTCCATTAAGCCCACTTTCCTTTATAAATTACCCAGTCTTGGGTATGTCTTTATTAGCAGTGTGAGAACAAACTAATCACTAGATAAATGTGAATCAATGAACATATGAATTAATGATGCCTGCCTTACCCAGCGAGACCAGGTTCCTGTAGTTCTCCAGCATCACCTCTCTATACAGGTTCTTCTGAGCAGGGTCCAGCAACTCCCACTCCTCCTGGGAGAAGTCCATGGACACGTCCTCAAAGGTTACTAGTTCCTAGAATATCACAGTGGTTCTGCTCAAGATGGGCCCATTGGCACCCACGTTCATGGCAGGAGGCGCGAGGTTGGTGGCACCAGGGGAGTTCAGAAAGGTCAAGGTGCAAAGTGCAGAAGTCAGCTTCTACTAGCTGCCTTGTGAGTGCTTGTCCTTGGCTTAAAAGCAGAGGGACGTACAGACGTGAGGCCCACCATCAACAGAGCAAGGACGACCAGCACACGGTCTAGATGAAACACTTTGCCCATTTCTAACTGAAATGGGGATTGTAACCTCTGCATCTCTGAGTATGACATTCCCATGTGAGAATCACCCCCTGCTGATTCTGAAAATGAATGGATTTCGTGGGTATGCCACTTGCTAGTTACGGACTGCAGGTATATCACAGACCTGTCCAAGACACAGCCTCATCATCTGTTCAACGGAAAGAATAATTTTTTTTTGGCCGAGCGCGGTGGCTCACGCCTAGAATCCCAGCACTTTGGGAGGCCGAGGCGGGTGGATCACGAGGTCAAGAGATCGAGACCATCCTGGTCAACATGGTGAAACCCGTCTCTACCAAAAATACAAAAATTGGCTGGGCGTGGTGGCGCACGCCTGTAGTCCCAGCTACTCAGGAGGCTGAGGCAGAGAACTGCTTGAACCTGGAAGGTGGAAGTTGCAGTGAGCTGAGATTGTGCCACTGCACTATAGCCTGGGTGACAGAGCGAGACTCTATCTCAAAAAAAAAAAAATTGGCCAAGTGTGGTGGCATACACCTGTAATCCCAGATACTTGGCAGTCTGAGGCATGAGAATCACGTGAGGTCAGGAGGTAGAGGTTGCAGTGAGCCAAGATCACGCCACTGTGCTCTAACCTGGGCAATAGCAAGACCCTGTCTCAAAAACATAAAAAAATAAAATTATAATCATGTCACGCTCAGTGAGAGAAGCCAGACAGCGAAGGACAAATCCTGTGTAGTTTCACTCCTAGGAGGTCCCTAGAGCTGTCAGCTTCACAGAGACAGAAAGTAGGATGGGGAGTGCCAGGAGCTGGGGAGGGGTGGGGAGTGAGTGTCTCATGGGAGGGAGTTTCAGTCTGGGAAGAGGAGAAAGTTGTGGAGAGGATGGTGCTGACGGTTTCACAACCGTGTGAATGTGCTTCATGCCGCTGAGCTGTGCACTTAAAAACGGCTAAGATGGTAAAGTTCATATATGTTTCATGTGTGTTTTATCACAATTACGAAAATATTTTTCAAGTAAAGAGGAGGATGCCTTCCTGGGCGGCCCTGACTGCTCTCCAGGGGAAGGTGCTGGATCCCACCTGCCGATGGCAGTGGCTGCTGCCATCATGCCGGCAGCAGCAGGGAGGTGCCACTGAGGTCACGCACTCCATGGGGCTGGGGGGAGCGGTTTGGGAGCCACCCAAACTGTAGCTGTGGATCGGAGCCTCCCTGTGCTCTCGGGGGACCTGAGAACAGGCAGGATCTGCCCTGCTGGGTGCAGCTGCAGACCTGGGCCTCCCACTCCAGGAAGCAGGCAGGAGCTGGAGACAAGTGGGAGCCCTGCCTCTTCCAAGTTGGTGACACAGGAGCTCCCGGGTGCAGCCGCGGCTGCCCTCCCAGGCCCAGGACCCAGGCATCTTTGCAGCCTGCACCCTCAGAGGTCTCAGGAAGGACCCCCCAGTCCCTGCAGGTTCAGGGGTATCTGCTGCCACTGCCTGGCCTCTGTCTGCTCCTGAAACCTGCTTCAATCTCAGAATAGGGGTTGGGGTCAAGCCCCAGGACCACGAATGGCAGCAGGAGGCAGCTTAATTCCTGGGCGGAAGCCGGTGGGTCCCCAGTAAGACCCCACCTTTAGTCCATGGAGGGTCTGAAGACAGGGCTGGGCTGCCAGTCCTATGGATAACAGGGGGAACTCACGGTGCCTCCTTCAGCCTGCCCACGGCCACCCATGAACCAGCTGGCACACATTTCCTTCCCTCTAAGATCCATAAAAGCCCTGGGCTCAGCCTTAGCAAGGCAGAGGACGGGCAGAGGACAGCCAGAGGACAAAGAGACGACAGGACAGGACCACCAGCTGCAGAGAGGAGTCCCCTCTCCACTGAGAGCTGCAGAGACAACCTGCCGGCAGGGAGGAGCTACCCTCTCTGCTGAGAGCCTCAGAGACCTGCAGAGACGTCCGAATGACTTGCCTGCAGAGAGGAGCCACGCTCTCCAGGGCCTCCTATCTGCAGAGCGCTGAGCACTGGAGCACACAACCTGCCTGCAGAGAGGAGCTGCGCACTCGGAGCTGTTCTAACAGTAAATAAACTCTTCTTCACCCTTCCCTCGTCTGCCTACCTCATTCTTCCTAGATGCAGGACAAGAACTTGGGCAAAGGCACCACGGCCACACAGTTTTCCAGCCAGGAAAACTGACACCCCAGAGATCCCGTAATCCTGTCTCCCGGGAAAGGCTGTGCTCAGTCCCTCTACTGGGGGGTCATTCCTTCCGCTTGGAAGCGGACTGAGTACCTCGTCCCACACACTCCTGGGGAATTCTCTGGAACTTTCCACATAGCAAGGGGTCTCCTTCTCTACCAAGGACTGAGTTTCTGGTGGGATTGTTCCCTCCGGATATACTGGGCACCTTTTGGGAGGGTGACGACATCTCACCTGGGACCAGCGGGGCGGGTGCCCAGCAGCCATTCTCTCCTCTTGGTAAAAGCAGGTTCCTGGGCAGGCAGAGCTGTGGGGAAGAAAAAAGTGCTGTGAATACGAGACCAAAGCCAGTCCCCAGATGCCAGAGCCAATGGCCTGGAGAACCTCCATTTACTTGAAGGACCCCCGTATACGGAGGGAGGTAAACTGAAACCAGGACCCAGGACTGAGGCCAGGGTTTTTGTTTTTTAAGAGACAGAGTCTCCCTCTGTTGCCCAGGCTGGAGTGCAGGGGTGTGATCATAGCTCATGGCAGCCTCAACCTCCTGGGCTCAAGCAATCCTCCCAACTCAGCCTGTAGCTGGAACTATAGGCACCACCATGCCCAACTAATTTTTTGTATTTTCTGTAGATATGGGGCCTTTCTATGTTGTCCCAGGTCCACAGCTCCTGGGCTCAAGGGATCCACCTTCCTTGGCCTCCCCAAGTGCTGCGATTGTAGGTGTGAGACGCTATACCCATCCACGGTCACGGGTCTTAAAGGCCCCCTTTTATTTATGGATGAAAGTACTGAAGCCCTTGGAAGCAAACAAGTTTACAAGACACTGAGGCTCTGTTAGGAAGTGAAGCGCTCCACATGTGTCTCCTGAGGCTGTTTCCACAACTGCCAGTAACCCAGGGGCTTAAAATGACAGGAACAGGCCAGGCGTGGTGGCTCACGCCTGTAATCCCAGCACTGTCAAAGGCCAAGGAGGGCAGATCACCTGAGGTTCGGAGTTTGAGACCAGCCTGACCAACATGGAGAAACCCCATCTCTACTAAAAATACAAAATCAGCAGGGTGTGGTGGCACATGCCTCAGGAGGCTGAGGCAGGAGAATCACTTGAACCCAGGAGGTGGAAGCTGCAGTGAGCAGAGATCGTGCCCCTGCACTCCAGCCTGGGCGACAGAGCAAGACCCAATCTCTAAAAAAGAAAAAAAAAGTTTGGCCCAATGCAGTGGCTCAAGCCTGTAATCCCAGCACTTTGGGAGGCTGAGGCGGGTGGATCACCTGAGGTCAGGAGTTCGACACCAGCCTGACCAACATGGAGAAACCCCATCTCTACTAAAAAAAAAAATACAAAATTAGCCGGGTGTGGTGGTGCATGCCTGTAATCCCAGCTACTCGGGAGGCTGAGGCAGGAGAGTCGCTTGAACCCGGGAGGCGGAGGTTGCAGTGAGCCGAGATAGCGCCATTGTACTTCAGCCTGGGCAACAAGAGCGAAACTCTGTCTTAAAAAAAAAAAAAAGGTCCATGTGATGATGCAGGCAGAGCCTGGAGCAATGAGGCTCCAAGCCGAAGGACACCAGCTTTCATACGCCACCATCAGAAGCTGAAAGAGAGATCTTCCCGCAGAGCCTTTACAAACAGCATGGCCCGGCCATGTCTTCATTTCTGGTTTCTGGCCTCCAGACTTGTGATGGAATAAATTTCAAGGCCCCTCCCGCTGTCCCGGTCTGTGGTACATTGTCACAGCAGCTCCAGGAGGTTCATACAAGAACCAAAGGCAAACAGACACCGTCTCCTTGATCTGAGGGGCTTCGCATGGGGGACTCTTGGTAGGTGCTGCTGGGGATTTACAACCTGCTGGCCTTCCCTCTGCCCTGGCATGGGGAAAGTCTTCCTTTGCACTTGGGACTTTATTTTTATTTTTATTTTTATTTTGAGACGGAGTTTCGCTCTCGTTACCCAGGCTGGAGTGCAATGGCGCGATCTCGGCTCACCGCACCTCCGCCTCCTGGGTTCAGGCAATTCTCCTGCCTCAGCCTCCTGAGTAGCTGGGATTACAGGCACGCGCCACCGTGCCCAGCTAATTTTTTGTATTTTTAGTAGAGACGGGGTTTCACCGTGTTGACCAGGCTGGTCTCGATCTCTTGACCTCGTGATCCACCCGCCTCGGCCTCCCAAAGTGCTGGGATTACAGGCTTGAGCCACCGCGCCCGGCCGGGACTTTATTTTTTTTATTTTTCTGAGATGGAGTCTCACTCTGTCGCCCAGGCTAGAGTGCAGCGGCATGGTCATCTCGGCTCACTGCAACCTCCGCCTCCCGAGTTAATCGATTCTCCTGCCTCAGCATCCTAAGTAGCTGGGATTGCAGGCGCGCCACGCCCCAGCTAATTTTTGTATCTTTAGTAGAGACAGGGTTTCACTATATTGGTCAGGTGCAACTCCTGGGCTGAAGTAATCTAACCGCCTTGGCCTCCCAAAATGCTGGGATTGCAGGCGTGAGCCACCGCATCTGGCCCACTCTTGGGACTTTATATTACAGCTCAAGGCAATGGGTACAGGACCTCCGGCTCCATAGCTCCTGCAGACCATCTCTCTAGTGGAGGGTCCTGTGAGCCACATGAGGGTGGAAGAGAGATGGGTAGGGGACAGATCAGGGAGCTTGGGGTTGCAAGACCGGCAGAAAGGTCAGCTGCCTCCTCATTCCTCAACAGGGGTGTGTGGCCATAAACAGAATGGAGGCTTGCTATCTTAACGCCAGGACTGCGGTGCAGGGTATAAGTGAGGTCTCTCCCCCTGGGCACTGTGCGCACTGGGGCCTGCATCATTCTCTGGGCAGGGGCAGGGCGCTGAGCTGCATCCTTGGGGTCCACTCACTCTGTGCCAGGAACGCCCTCCAGTTGTGACAACCAAAGACATCCCCAGACATCGCCCAGTGCTCCCTGAAGGGCGGGATCGCCCCTCCTGGAGACCCTGTGATGTAGCCTCATGGAGTGCGAGCGTGGCAGCCGCCCTGTCTTTAGGGTAGAGTCGAGGCGTTTTCTCCCTGACCTCGCACGCCGGGCCTCAGAGCTAAGGCGTCTCTGATCCAGGCGCCTTTTCACAGAGCAAGGGCAGACCGTGCCATCCTGGGCGCTGGGGCCCTGGGCGAGCTGCCGGCCCCCGACCCTCCCGTGGGGCCCCTAACGCGACAGGGTCACGCCCCGGCCACCCGGCCACGCAAGGACCAGCAGCACGAGAGCCCCGGCGGGCCCGGAGCGGAGGTCGCGGCGCGAGAGGCGGCGGCACTTACGGCTGAGCTGCCAGGAGCCGCGCGCGCGGGCTCAGGTGGGCGCAGGTGACCATTGGGGCGCGCGCTCGGGTGCCACGCAGGGCCCCCGAGGCGGGAGCGCCCCGTGCAGGCCGGCCGGGCCCGCCTGCGTGTCCCCGGGAGGCCTCCTCCGCTCGGCCCCCTCGGACGCCCCACGCAGGCGCCCCTCAGGAACTCGCCGTAGGCGCAGCCGCAGCCGCCAACCCCGGACGCGCGCAGAGGCGGACTCGGCACTGCGCCTGCGCACCCCGAGCCTGAGAACTACGAGTCCCAGCAGGCTCCGCGGCGCGGCGCTGGGCTCCCTGCGCTTCAAGCTGGGTCACAGCGCCGCCGCTCGCGTTGCCCCGGGGCTGTCGGATCCAGGGCATTCTGGGGTTCGCGGAGCCAATCCTTAAATCCCAGCTCGGTCATTTCCCGGCGGCTTGCCATTGAATATTCATAACTATTATTATTTATTAAGCATAAATAATATGAACATACAATGCTTTACATATTATTAAAATGATTGCTTAATTGTTAAGACTATTAAAGGTTAATCTTACCTGAATTGAACCTTAGAAAGACTGAAGAAAAAGAAAAAAAAGAAAAAAAGAAATGAAGACTATTAAAGGTTAATCTGTGATTGTTATGAAAAGGAAAAAAAGACTGAGTTTCGCTTTTGTCGTCTAGCGGGGAGTGCAATGGCGTCATCTCAGCTCACTGAAACCTGTCTCCCAGGTTCAAGTGATCCTCCTGCCTCAGTCTCTTGAGTAGCTGAGATTACAGGCGTGCGCCACCACATCCGGATAATTATTTATATTTTTGGTAGAGATGTGGTTTCAGCATGTTGTCCAGGCTGGTCTCCAACTCCTGACCTCGAGTGATCCGCCTGCCTCGGCTTCCCGAAGTGCTGGAATTATAGGCATGAGCCACCACGCCCGGCCATGATTGCTTAAATAACTGTTTAAATAAATTGTTCAAATAGTTTATTATTCTGATTGATATTTTTCATGAGAAATTATCATAGTTAAGCTACTATAATTAATATACTATAAAGGTTCATAACATAAGTCACAGTAATTGCATTAGTCTGTTCTCACAGTAAGGCATGGGCCACTATGCCTAATTTTTGTATTTCGGGTTTTTTTTTGAGACAAGAGTCTTACTCTGTCGCCAGGCTAGAGTGCAGTGGCATGATCTTGGCTCACCGCAACCTCCACCTCCCAGGTTCAAGCAATTCTCCTGCCTCAGCTTCTCAAGTAGCTGGGTCTGCAGGCACCTGCCACCAGGCCCAACTAATTTTTGAATTTTTAGTAGAGATGGGATTTCACCATGTTGGCCAGACTGGTCTCAAACTCCTGACCTCAAGTGATCTGCCCACCTCAGCCTCCCAAAGTGCTGGCATTACAGGCACGAACCACTGCACCCAGTCAAATGAAATTACTATTTAAATATTTAATATTCTACTGTTATTCATGAGAAATTAAAATAGTAAAACTACTATAATTAATATACCATAAAGGTTCATAATATAGTCTGAGTAACTGCATTAATCAGTTCTCACACTGACTAAGGCATGGGCCACCACATCTGACTAATTTTTGTATTTTTAGTAGAGATGGGGTTTTGTCATGTTGGCCAGACGGGTCTTGAACTACTGGCCTCAAGTGCTCCACCTGCCTCGGCCTCCCGAAGTGCTGGGATTACAGGCATGAGCCACCACGCCCAGGCAATAAATAAATAAATAAATAATGACTGGGAATGTTTGCACTGACATAACTGCCAAGTTCAGGGGCATTACTGGACCCGAACGTAAACTGGGATCGAGGCACCTGGACGACGTAGTGGGTAGCCTCCATCACAGCCATAGAGTCCTCCGGATTGGCACGCCTGACTCCAAGCAGCTCCACGTGCCGACAGCATTTCCTCCTCCCAATTTCAAGTTCAGGGAAAAATAAAATTCTTTTTCTAATAGTTCAAAGGCAGGTGCTCCAAAATAGATCACTAGCCCATCCGTAAACTAACAACAAGAGGTGGCCGGGGGCACGGGATGGCCTCCAGGATAGAGCTCCATCTCCCTGGCCTCCTGAGCTGAGGACGCGGTGAGAGGGAATACCCAACGGCCGTGTGGGGTCTGAAGAGGAGAGCGTCCCAGTGGCCTGATGCAGCCTTGAAAGACCGGAAAGCTCTGTGCACGGCCCCGGGGAGCTCGGTACCCCAGGGAGCCATGTGGGCAGTCCCTGGCCCCTAGCCCATGCTGGAACTCACCCCTGGCCCCATTTACCTTGAGACTTGAACCCAGACCTCCTGCCTCCCGGCCCAGGACTCAAGCCACCCGCAAGCTGCCCATCAATCTCAGAATCGAACCGAGTTTCACAAAACATTCCATTCCCTGAACTACGGACAGCCCTGGAGGGTGAGGGCCAACGCAGGAGGCCCCTTGCAAGGCTGGTGTTGCTGACTGGCGAGAGGAGGGAGGGGACACTGGCTCTGCTCCCAAGACACCCATCTGGAACACAGGGACAGTTAGGAGGATGAGGACAACACAGCGCCTGCCCACCCCGTGGCACTGGGCATCCCTGTAGCAGTCCCAGTGGTATTGCTCCAAGCTCAGGGCCGCCCACCAGAAAGATCCCAGTAGCTTCTCTGTTTGAGAAGTACTTAGTGAACGACCTCAACTGGGCCACGGGCACAAAGCCAGGGGTGCGTGTGTTGGAGGCAGCACCGGCAGGGAAAGCACTGTGGGGACGAGGAGCCAGGGACACCTGGGGACGGCCCATGGTGGCTGGACGGGTGACAGGGGAGGAGATCCCTTCTGCATTCAGGTTTTGTCAAAAACGCAAATAATGAGTTTATGGAGAAATGTTGCAAAGATCCCAAAACATACAGGCTCGTATATATATACATATATATATGTATATATATAATTTATTTTTTTCCCTTTTATTCTCCACAGGGGAGCAGCAAGGGGCCAAGGAGAACGACAATCTGGATGGACAGGGGATGCTAATGCCAGGCTGCCCTCATAGCTGCTGCTGGAGCCCTGTGGCAGGAGTGTGGGGTGGACGAGCCAGGAGACACAGCGGGTCTGCGTCCCCCTCCCTGCTCCTGGTGTGGGGCTGGGCCCCTGCGGTCACAGCTCCCGCTCTGTCCTGTAGTGTTTGGAGAAAGCCGGCTGCCCCGTGTGGGCATTTGGGAAGGCTCTGAGGATGACCGTCTCTCTGAGGCATGGGGCCTTGGACCGAGACTCTGCTGCTACCTCCAAGTTCCTGGGTGTCCACAGAGGAGCAGGGGACATGCTGGGGGAGGTGGCCCAGCCTGCCAAGCACTGAGGGGGCTGCTGGGGCATCTGGCAACTGACATCTAAGCCCGGTGTCTTCCAGGGAAGCAGGGTGTGGATGGTCGGGCCATCTGCCCAAGGCCCAGCAGCCCGACTGTGACCCCAGCTCTGCTGTGACGGGCCAGGCTATGTGTGTGACCACAAGGCTGTGCCAGCCCAGGGCCCAGCTGGTGTGCCCCAGCACACCTGGGTCTTAGATGCGGACAAGGTAGAAGCATCTGTGGTCCTGGTGCAGGGGAGATGAGGGCGGCCCCAGGCTCCCGCCTCCACCTCTGCCCGCTACTGTCGCTTCCAGAGACGGCCTCACTCTGTTGCCCAGGCTGCAGTGCAGTGGTAGGATCGTGGCGCACTGCAGCCTCGACCCTCCTAGGCTCAAGCAATCCTCCCGCCTCAGCCACCCAAAAAGCTGAGACCACAGGCACTCACCCCACACCCAGCTAACTTTTTTGTAGAGATGGGGTCTTGCTATGTTGCCCAGGCTGGCCTCGACCTCCCGGGATCAAGCAGTCCTTTGGCCTCAGCCTCCTGAGTAGTTAGGGCTTCAGGTGCAAGCCATGGCTGCAGCTCTGGGCTGAGTATTCAAAACGTGGCCACTGTCGTGTGCCCACTTAGCACTTCCCGCCTTTCTGGCATAACCCTCCTGGCCATGGGTTGTGCCGTCCAGCTCTGCAAAGACAAGACTCGCCCCTCAGCCCTCAGAGCTGGAAAGACACAGATGCAGGTGCATGGAGTAGAGCTCAGCGTGTGTAAGGTGCAGAGCAGGCCCCATGGCAGCGGCCACAGTCACACTGGCCCGGGCCGGGTGGGAACGGGACAGGAGGGGCTGGAGCAGATAGCACAGCACCCGGAGTCCCATCCAAACTGAGGTGAGGACAAGGCAACGTCTGGCCACCCATCGGGCCTCGGGAAGCAGGGTCACAGGTTGCGTTGGCCAGCCTCCTTGATGGAGGACCAAGAGCAGGGAGGGACGCCCCAGGGCATGGGGGCGCTCCCGAGAAGCTCACAGTCACCGGAGCAAACATCAGAGCACTCGAGTTGAAGCAAGGAGCATCGCCTGTCCTGCTCAGGTGCTGGGGACACAGTTGCTAGCTCTCCCTGAGGCACCTCTGAGCACCGTCAGAGGGTCCAAGAAGTGCCCCTGACCCTGATTAAGACATTGTCATGTTGCCCACAGCCAGGGGAGCAGGGCCACCAGGGAGGGCAAGCACGGGCAGTCTCCAAGGCCACGAGGACGAGGGCCACAGCCAAGCTGCCAGCAGCTGCCCTGGTTCACCTGGTTTGCTCACGTCCAGTGGGATCCCCCAGAGACTCTGCCCAGGAAGCCCGAGCGAGCTGGGCCTTCCCCTGAGGGTGAGACGGCGGGCGGCTGCCGACCCCAGCCCTGCCCGGGCTGCCTGGCTTTGTGGACTCACCAGCTGAGCCTGGTCCTTGATGGTCAGAGCTGAGCAGGGAGGGCAGGGGATGTTCCAGGATGCCAGTAGGTGAGAAGCACGCAGGAAGCAGAAGTCTCTGAGACCCCTGCAGGCCGGCCTGGCTGGCAGAACTGGTTCCCCAGCCCCCGGGCCTTCACTCTCTCCAACATGGACCTGTGCCCCCATCCAGGGCCTGGTGCGGCAACAATCCGAGGCTGGACCCTGACCCCATGTCCCGCCATCCTAGGACAGAAAGGGCAGGAGCCAACGACCAGGCTGGGGAGCCTCTCTCCTTTGTTTCTTTTTAATGATTTCATTTCAAAGAAGAGCCATCTCCTGACCAGGAACGTTTCCCAGGAAGGGGACGTGTTAGTGCAACAAAGACGAGGCCCCCGCAGCCACGAGAGGCCTCCAGATGCCTTGAGGACCCCGTCTCTAGCTGGGTGGGCCACTGGGCGGGGACAGACAATGACAAGGGGCAGGGGACAGCCGCTCAGCTGCCCTGCCAGCCCCAGGCGCTGTGCCAGAGCCTGCCCCGTCTTGGACTGGGGCTAAGGCACCAGGTCGGCGGGAGCTGGGCTGGACTGGGCAGTCGCAGCATGGGCTCAGCAGGCCTGCGGCTCACAGCCCCCCACCTGCAGCCCCTTGCTCAGGAGGAAGGCATCCTGCTTGGGGTCACGGCCCAGGAAGCGCTTCAGCATGGCGCTGGCGTCCTCGGAGCCGCCGGGCCTCAGGATGCAGCTTCTGTAATCCATGCCGACCTGCCGAGGAGACAGAGGGCGCTGCAGCCATGTGGGGACCCAGGGAGGAAGGGCAGAGGACCCCGGGAGACTGCACATCCCCGCCCAGGGGGGCTCGGAGCAACCCCTTCCAGGCTCCAAGGGAGGTCTGGGGGCTGCCTGCATCAGCACGGGTGGGGAGTGTAGGCACCTCTCATCAGAATCTCAGAGCAGGGTGTGTACTGAGGGACCAGCAGTGCCCCAACTCCCGAGGTGGCTCCCCCCATCAGCCCCCACTGAAACCCAGGCTGAGCCTGCGGTGGGGCAGGGGCTGGCCTCAGAGCTGGCAGCCATCTGCTCCTAGGGAGGGACTCTGGCGGCTGCCCTGAGCCTGCGTCGCAGCATGTCAGTGGGAGGCATAGGCTCACATGGCGCAACAGCCCACTGCACACTGAGGGAGCGGGGCTGGAGGGGCAAACACATGCAAAGGCCAAGCCAGGCCTCCCCAAAGACGGCTGTCTCAGCACATGGCTCCCAAGCCAGAGACACCTCATCGGGGTCTCCTTGGTGCCTGGCGCTGGCCACCTCGCTGTCTCGTCTCTGCCTCACCCGCCTGTAGTCTCAAAGGACGCCACTGGGAAGGCGCGGAGCTGCCAGGACTCACAGCCCCAGGCCTGAGGGTCCAGCGTGGAGCTTCCTGCAGGGCCCGGGGAGCAGCACTGCGCCAAGACCAGCAGGTGCCTCGGCCAGGCTGGCTCATCTGGCACACCCGGGAGGAGACCAAGGTCGCGCTGTTCTCGGCCCCACCCTGCTGTTCAGGACGTCCTTCCCGGTTCCTGGTCCCCATGTACCCTGCTGTTCAGGACGCCCTCCCCGGACCCCGGTCCCCATGTACCCTGCTGTTCAGACGCCCTCCCTGGACCTCGGTCCCCATGTACCTTTGCTGTTCAGGACGCCCTCCCCGGACCCCGGTCCCCGCGTACCCTGCTGTTCAGGACGCCCTCCCCGGACCCCGGTCCCCGCGTACCCTGCTGTTCAGGACGCCCTCCCCGGACCCCGGTCCCCGCGTACCCTGCTGTTCAGGACGCCCTCCCCGGACCCCGGTCCCCGCGTACCCTGCTGTTCAGGACGCCCTCCCCGGACTCCGGTCCCCGCGTACCCTGCTGTTCAGGACGCCCTCCCCGGACCCCGGTCCCCGCGTACCCTGCTGTTCAGGACGCCCTCCCCGGACCCCGGTCCCCGCGTACCCTGCTGTTCAGGACGCCCTCCCCGGACCCCGGTCCCCGCGTACCCTGCTGTTCAGGACGCCCTCCCCGGACCCCGGTCCCCGCGTACCCTGCTGTTCAGGACGCCCTCCCCGGACCCCGGTCCCCATGTACCTTTGCTGTTCAGGACGCCCTCCCCGGACCCCGGTCCCCATGTACCTTTGCTGTTCAGGACGCCCTCCCCGGACCCCGGTCCCCATGTACCTTGCTGTTCAGGACGCCCTCCTGCTTGAAGCGCGTGTGGAACATGTCCATGGAGTACACCTCGCTCCACAGGTACCCGTAGTACTGGGCATCGTAGCCGCCCGCCAGGTGGCCGAAGGTGGCGGGCATGTTGGTTCCTGGAACAGACACATGGCAGGGTTCACACTGCAGCCCCCACCCCGTGCTCCTCCCCAAGGTGAGGACATCCAGCCAGACTCCTGAGACCTCTGCCTGGAACAGGGAGAAGCCAGAGGATCACAGCGAGGGTCAGAACCAGCCAGATAATGTCTAGAACCAGAGCCCAGCCAAGAGGTGAGGGCCACAAGTCTCTGCCTCTCTCCTGGAAGGACAGGAGCTCATTGAACGGAACTGTCAGCTGCAACAAACTCCCCAAACTCCCTCCTCGGTGGCTATCCCCATCAGCCCCCACCAAAATCCCAGGCTGAGCCACGGTGCAAAAGTCCCCGTTACGAGACTGCATCAATAAACTAAGGCACGTCTATGCAACAGCATAGGACACACTGCTTCAAATGCTTCAGAAAGATTGTTTTAAAGTCTATGGAACAGTAAACCCACAAAACACATGTTAAAATCATGCTGTGTTTATGTATCACGTGTGTTCACACATCATGATCCTCTCTAGTGCGTATGAACACACGTGCACGCAGGAAGAACAGGTGCGAATCAACACAGGACCCACTTCCTCCCGTCAGGACCTGAAATTCCTAGTCCTTCCTGTACTTTCCCAGGCTTTTCATAAAGCGTGTATCACAAATTTGAATCAACGAAACACTAGCTTCATTAAAAGCAAAGGGTCCAGAGAACGGACTCCTCCTCGGGGCTGGGCTGCACACCCACCCCTGACCCTGGGCCTGCAGCTCGTCTCAGCTGGGGCTGTCCCCGAGGAGCCTGGGACACGCTCCGTGGCTCCCCAGCAGAAACTCCTGCACTTGTGAAGTGAAGCATGGGGACCAACTCCCTTCACCCTCCCGGGACGCGGCTGAGGCCTCAAATTCCAGGGTGCGCCCAGCTCCAGGGTGGCTACCTGGTGTGGCTGGGACCCCGAGGATCTCCTGGCAGAGCCGTGCATACTCCTCAGCGGGGTCTGCGTCTGTCTGTGTGTGCAGGGCCTGGTCTACCTTGGCGAGGACGATCTGGCGCAGGTTGAAGAGACCTGGGCAGGAGGGGAGGAGGGAGCTGGCCTCTGCACCTGCCCCAGCCCACTGTCCAGAGCTCTGACCCCCCTGGGGAACGTGCCAAGCCCTGGCTGGGTGCCACCACCCCTGGGCCAAGCGCCCTCCCCGAGACAGGGTGGGTGCACACACCCGTGTTGGCCTGCCGGGACTCAATGAGCTTCTCCAGGAGCTCCTGGGGCACCGCGCTGCCCGTGCGGTAGTGCCGGGACATCCGCAGCAGTGGCTCCTTCTCCCACACCCAGTTCTCTAGCATCTGCGACGGCGCCTCCACGAAGTCCCGCTCCACGTGGGTACCACTGAACATGGCGAACTCCGCCTGTGGGGGTGGGCAGACTCTGAACGCCCGTTCCCGCCAGCCTGGCCTGTGTCAGCTGCCACAGTGCAAACATGCCAGGTGCACAGGTGAAGCACTGGGCCCGGCCCTCCCACCCCAAACCTGGAAAACGACTGGGACCCGCAGGCCCCTGGGCTGTTGCCATCTGCCTGTGCCAGCAAGACACCTGAAGATGCCAGCCACACGCCTGTCCCTGGAGGCCACCCACGCTTCTCCCCATCCACAGAGCCACTGTTCCCTGAAAGCTTTGTACCCGAGGGGCAGAGAAGCCAGTGCAGTTGGGAGCTGGGGACGGCCAGGTCTGCATGAGGACACTGCGAGGTGTGCTGCGTCTCCCTGCTTGCGTGTGTGGAACCTTCCGGAAAAGCACAACCTTTGACCCAGTCCCGCAGGAACCGTGGCTGGCAGCCGACGGCCAGGGAACCCCTGGGTGATCCTTGAGGTCCTCTCTGCGACACCAAGGCTTTTCCAAGGACTGCACAGCCACGCTCCTCATCCCGATGACTGACTGCACAGAGGGACTCGCCGTGCCAGGCCCCGGGGTCAGGGAGAGAGCAGCAGGCAAGGCAGGCTCCAGGCCCGTGTGTGTGCTCCTGCGCGGACGCGCCCATGCGTGTGTTGGCTCTGAGCCCCGTGCAAACACCACGGCAGGGAAGCCAGGAAAGGCGGACACACGGTCGATCCTCATTCTGGACTCCGTGTTCTCTAACTCGCCTACCAAGATCCCCGGTAGCCCCAGAGGCCAGCACTGCAGCGCTCCTCAGACGGGGCACGCTCTGTCTTCACGCTTCCGCTCATTCTGTGAGCAAGGGTGCTTTCCTCAGTGTAGGGGGCACGCTTTTTGCATTTTTGTGCTCTCAGTGATTTTGCTGTTTAGGCCCCAAGCATTGTGCAGAGCACTGTCTCGTGCCCCTCAGCGCCAGGAGGTCACCATGAGCCACACGGGGACACCCTGTGTGTGCGAGCTGCGTTCAGGCACGGGTGACAGAGCCGCTGGCCATGTGTTTGACGTGAACCTGCCAGCGCCGCACAGCAATAAGGCATCTTGAACCCAAAACACACACAGTAAGGCTCTGGATTGATCAGTGGGCAAACACATGACCAAAGGCTCATGGGAGCCCAGTCCTGGGTCCCCAGGGAGGGACAGCTACATGTGTGCTTCTCAGGGTTCTCAGCGCCTTCACAGGACAGAGCTTTTCCGAGGAATGACAGCTGTGTGCCAGGAAAGATGCTTGCCACAAGATGGCACCATGTTGGCCAGGCTGGTCCTGAACTCCTGACCTCAGGTGATCTGCCCACCTCTGCCTCTCAAAGTGCTGGCATTACAGGTGTGAGCCGCTGCGCCCGGCCAGATGTGACTGTACTTGGAAACTGGATGTCTAAGGAGGTCACTAAGGTAGCATGCCTGGGGGCCCTGCAGGAGGAGCTGAGGACCCACACAGAAGGACAAGCGCATGAGGACACGGAGGAGGCGGTGTCTGCAGGCCGAGGATGGGCTCGAGGGAGCCAGCCCTGCTGACGACATGACCGCAGACTCCAGCCTCCAGGACCAGGAGGACATACACGCTCTTTGTCTAAGCCCTGGTCTGTGGTGTTTTGCTGGGGCAGCCCCAGGACACAGGCATGAGAAGGAGCCGCCATCTTCAGGTGGCATAGGATGAAGGAGCTACCAGGTGGGTGCAGAGAGAGCCGGAAGCTGAAGCCCCGAGCTCGGGCCCCACTGACCACAGGCAGTCCCAGCCCCTGCCCCTGCCCGGGCCCCACACCCACCTGGGAGCAGAGCTGGTGCATCACGTGCCCAAACTCGTGGAAGTAGGTCTCCACCTCGTCGTGCTGCAGCAGCGAGGGCGCGTCGGGCGTGGGCTTGGTGAAGTTGGCCACCATGGCCGCGATGGCGATCTGGCGGCTCCCATCCTGCCGCAGGCAGCCAGGCTGCAGGCCAAAGCAGGCCGCGTGCCCATACTTCCCTTCCCTTGGGGGTGGAGGCAGCGTCAAGTCCTGTGGGCACTTGAGTCCCCGACTCCACATCCCTCAACCCACTTGACTTATAACCCAGACCACTGGGCACCTCTGAGGTTCTAAACCTCCCTCTCAGCAGAAGCAACTTGGCACCGGGCAGCATGAAAACCACGGCCCGGTCCAGCTGCCATCCCTCCCCTAAAGGACTCTGGCCTGGGCAGAGCTGTGCCCTGTCTGGGTGGCCACGTGAGAGTGGAAACAGGACAGCTGCATTTTCGGCCCCCGTGGTGTGCCCATGGGCGCTACTCAGACAGGAGTGCGGGCTCTGAGGAGACCCAGGGCCTGGGCACGCCCCCCGCCCCCCTGCCCTCACCCACCGCGGGTACAGGTCCAGGTAGAACTTGCCGACCACTTCCCCCGAGGCTGCGTCCCTGGCTGTGTAGAGCCGCACATCCTCGTGCCAGGCGCCAGCGCCCTCCTCCTGGTGGAAGGCCAGCCCCAGCAGCTCCTGGTAGATGCCCAGCAGCCCCTGCGTGACCACCTGCACGGGGAAGTACTCCTTGAGCAGGTTCTGGTCCACGCGGTAGCGCGTCTCCTCCACCTGGTTCATGTAGTAGCGCATGTCCCAGGCATGGATGCGCCCGTCGAAGGTCAGGCCCCGGCGCTCGCACTCAGCACGCTTCAGCTCCAGAATCACCTCGCGCTCCTGCTCCCCCAGGGGCTTCAGCTTCTCTGCCAGCTCATCTGCGGGGAGGGCAAAAGGTGGGTGTCTCGCCCTGCAGGCTCCTCCATGGCTCTAGGTTCTCCTGCCCGCAGCCACAACTTCATCAGGCTCCCCGTCCGTCTGGAAGGGAGGGCCCGCAGCTCTCAGCAACCCCTCGCAGGGCCCATTATCCTCACGCTCAGGACGAGGGGGCGGAGGGATCGGTGCAGGCATGGGACTGACACCAGGGCCTGGGCGCTTCCCTGTTCTGAGGGTCCCTCCAGGGGAGTGAGGGAGCCAGGGCAGGGGTCGGAAGTCCCTCTTCATGGAGGGGAAGAACAGGGCTCTAGGGATAGCACCAACTGCCCCCGGGGATGACTCTGAGAACCTTCGCCACAGGGACCCCGGTGGAGGAGAAAGAAGGGCTACCTAGGAAGGTGGCCACGGTCTGGCTGGTCTTGGCCATGTTCATCTCCAGGACATAGTCAGCATGCGTGCAGAACCCCAGCAGGCGGGACTTCTGGGCCCGCAGTGTCACCAGCTCCTTGAGGATGGCGCAGTTCTCCTGCAACCGATATCACCGTGCTGTCGGCCAGGGTGCCACTCCCTCCGCCTCCAGGGCCAGGGGCTCATCCCATGTCTGGCCTCCGGCCCCTGCCCCTCTCTGGCTGTGTCACTACACAGCCTTTCTGGTCACACCACGAGTGTCATTATAAGCCTTAGTGTAAATGACTCTAAGGCCTCACACAGAACGTGGTATGGGCACGGGGGCTGTGTGCACAGAATGTAGTATGTTGCGGGGGACTATCTGAGGAGCCTCTGAGGGCATCACTGCTGCACATGGGGATACCCCCATGTCCAGGCCCTGGCTCCCAGTCTCAGGGCTCTGCCCATCTCCACCGGCACGTGACACGCACGCAGCCTCACCTCCAGGGACTGGCATTGCTGACCAAGGGGGTGGGGGGAGAAATATGACAGATGTGCCCATCAGCACACTGGTTCCACAGGGAACCCAGCTGTGACCAGGCAGGTGCATGCAGAGCTGCCAGTCAAGGGGGGCCAGGCCGACCACCAGCAGCAAAGTCTCTGAGGCGGCACATGCTCTGGGACCTGGAACTCAGCCCGCCCATGTACTCTCTCTTGGCCCGGCCCTCACTCTGCCACTAGCACCCAACCTTGGGGACCAGGACAGTATTTAGAAATGAGGACTCGTAGGGCTCGGACCCCTGCCCAGTTGACCTTCCAAGGTGCGCTCGGGAAGTTGAGGTCCACCCAGTCCATGGGTCTGCCTACTCAGGCGTACAGCAACGAGAATTCACTGCCAACATGTAGAAGGGCAGGCCCCGCATTTGAACCAACCACGGTCCTGGCCCCTGACCAGCAAGGAGCCCTCCTCTGCAGTGACCGGTGCCTGCCCATCACCCTACAGTGATCTGTGCCCGCCTGTCCACTGTCCGCTGTCCCCTGCGGTGAATGGCGCCCGCCTGTCTTCCTCTCAGTGATTGGTGCCCCACCCCGTTCCCCTGCAGTGATTGGGGCCCACCTGTCTTCCTCTCAGTGATTGGTGCCCCACCCCGTTCCCCTGCAGTGATTGGGGCCCGCCTGTCTTCCTCTCAGTGATTGGTGCCCCACCCCGTTCCCTTGCAGTGATTGGGGCCCGCCTGTCTTCCTCTCAATGATTGGTGCCCCACCCCGTTCCCCTGCAGTGATTGGGGCCCGCCTGTCTTCCTCTCAGTGATTGGTGCCCCACCCCGTTCCCCTGCAGTGATTGGGGCCCGCCTGTCTTCCTCTCAGTGATTGGTGCCCCACCCCGTTCCCCTGCAGTGATTGGGGCCCGCCTGTCTTCCTCTCAGTGATTGGTGCCCCACCCCGTTCCCCTGCAGTGATTGGGGCCCGCCTGTCTTCCTCTCAGTGATTGGTGCCCCACCCCGTTCCCCTGCAGTGATTGGGGCCCGCCTGTCTTCCTCTCAGTGATTGGTGCCCCACCCCGTTCCCCTGCAGTGATTGGCGCCCACCTGTCTTCCTCTCAGTGATTGGTGCCCCACCCCGTTCCCCTGCAGCGATTGGCAGTGATCAGTGCCTGCCTGTCCCCCAGCCCCTTTCGCTGGCCACATGAGCACCAACATGGTGTGGTCAGGAGACTACCAAGGCCCACTGTTCCAGATGCCAGACGGGAGAAGTGCAGAGGTCACCTGACCACACCATGGCGCCGGGGACAGTTACACGAGTCCATGTGGGAATGGCCGTCTGGCGCCAGGTCACAGCGAGAAGGCCCAGTCACGACCCACCTGTGGACCCAGGCTCAGGCCTGGGCACCGCCATGTCAGACCAAAGGAATGACCTGGGCGGCTCCAGATAAGGGAGAGAGGACACCTGCGTGTGGCCAGATGCTCAGAGCAGCAGCAGGAGCGTCAGCTCGGGAAGGATGAACTGGGCCCTGAGCTGTGGCCCCAGGGTCTAGGTGGAGCCCAGCATAGACAACCCCAGGGGGCGGCAGAGCCCCACAGGGAGACCTCTGCTGGCCAATGAGCCTGGCCAAGGAGATTGGGAAGTGCCTCACACGTGCGCGGCCGACAAGCCCCACAAGCTTCAGCCCCACAGTCCCTGGGGCCCCAGCCGCACCTTCTCACCTCCTTACACCGGCAGTTGAAGGCCTCCTCCACTTTCCTCCTGGTCTCTGGCACGTGGCATTTCTTCAGGAGGGGGAAGTAATGGGGGTACTTGAGGGTGACCTTCAACCTGCCGTCCTCCGTCTTCTCCAGGGAGTTGAGAAAGTCCTCGGGGAGCCCTCCTATGGGGACAGAACAGTCCTGTCAAAGCAGAGGGGTGGGCTTCCCTTCTGCCCGAAAAACTACAAGGGGGCCCTGAGGGAGCAGCCACAGCCCGGCCACCACCCGCCGCCAGGTCCCCCTCTAACCCCACCAGGAAACCCCCAGCACCCCCAGAGCAGATCTCCTACCCCGGAGGGGTTAAAGCTAAATCCGGCTCAACCCCTGGACAGCGTGAGCTTCCAGGGTGCTGCTGCCACCCCCACGTGTGAAGGGAGGAGTCGGCAGGAAGAGTGGCTGCCAGCACGCAGCCCCGCTGCGCATCCACTTCCAGGCGCGTCCCTCAGACAGACCCAATCCCTGCTCCCAGAGCTGCTCACAGCAGCCCTGCCGGCCTTTCTCCACCCACAAACCCCTGGCCGGACACAGCCCACCCCGCTGCCCAGCAGCCACAGTCTCCCACCTGGCTCCCCAGCCAACAGCCCCAGGGGAGATGGGGGCAGCAGCACCCCACACTGAAACCCTCCACGACTCCCACCTCACGGCTCGGGAGACGCCAAGGCCACCATGCCTTAGGTTCGCAGCTTTGACACAAAGACTGGCTCACCCTGCCCTCCAGGGTGGTAAGGGTGAGAAAGAATGATCGGGATGAGGGGCTGGTGGCCGATGGGGGACATTCTGGGAGATCAGCCCGTGGGGGTGGGTGGTGACGAGGGAACCAAGAGTCCCATGTGGCAGAGCCCCACCTCCCCATTTGCACGCCGGCACCAGCACCGGCCTGGCAATGTCTGCCCAGGGACTCAGCGGGCTGAGCTCAGCTTCCAATGTCCCAGCTGGGTTCTGCGGCGGGGGTGGGTTGGGAGGAGACGAAGGGAAAGAGTGGCCTCCTGAGACCTGCACATCTTCCTTTCCAAGGAGCAGGGGCCTTCAAACAGCATCGCTCCATCTCAACAGTGTGTCAGCCAGGAGTGACAGCTGACGGTCAGAGACGCGAGTTAAAGACAGCAAGGGAGACGGCCAGAGTGGCTCAGCAGTGCTGGACTGGAAGTCAAGCTGTAAAGTGCACTCGTCAAAGTTTTAATGTTTTTAGAAACAGGGTCTTGCTCTGTTGCCCAGGCTGGAATGCAGTAGTGCGATCAAGTTCACTGTGGCCTTGAACTCCCAGGCTCAAGCAAGCCTCCTGCCTCAGCCTCCCGAGTAGCTGGGACCACAGGTGTGCCCCACCATGCTCCGTGGCACTTGTGGGTTTTATATACAGACACAGAAGAGAAGAGTACGTGTGCCCATGGGTGACGCAGAGATGCGCATCTGCTCCCTGACTCTGTTGACAGCGTCCAGGAATGCTGCTCCCCAGCAGCGATGAACACACCTGGGGCCCAGATTCTGCTTCCTGAATCACCCTCCACTCAAAGGCACCACGGCTCCTCCAAGAAATGGCTCATCTGAGCTCTGGGGCAGAGAGAGCACGGATGAGCCAGCGGCACCACGTGTCCAATAGTAAGAGCAGGCTCAGAGGACAGCAGGTGCATTCCAAGGACACGGGGACTGTCTGGAGGGGCTCCCGAGGGTTGGTGTGGAACGATTTGAGCACTGAGATAAATAGTAATGGATGATAACCTGGGAATAAGACGGGAGCCTCATGCACACGGCAGGGAGAGAAACAGATCAGTAAAAAAACGGGCAAGGAGGAAGGTTCGGAGTCACAGCAGGATGACTAACGCTCGGAAGGATGAGGGCAGCAAAAGTCACCTATGGATGCAGCACTGAGTGCGTGAGAAGTGCGAGTGATCGACACTCACAGGTCTCCGGTCTAGGTGGGGGCATCCACTCCAAAACACACAAGGAACTTAATCCCAGAGATGGCAGCATTCGGGGTGGCAGTGCTGGGGAGATGGCGGTGCTGGGGGATGGTGGCGTTGAGGGGATGGCAGTGCTGGGGGATGGGCGCTGGGGCACTGGGGTGCTGGGGGATGGGGGCGCTGGGGGATGGAGACGCTGGGGGATGGGAGCACTGGGGGGATGGCAGTGCTGGGGGATGGGCGCTGGGGCACTGGGGCGCTGGGGGATGGGGGCGTTGGGGGGATGGCAGTGCTGGGGGATGGGGCACTGGGGTGCTGAGGGATAGGGCGTTGGGAGATGGTGGCGTTGGGGGGATGGTGATGTTGGGGAATGGCGATTGGGGGCCAGCATTATTGGGGGACAACGGCATTTGAAGACGGTGTTGTTGGGGGATTTGGGTATTGGGGACAGTGGTACTGGGGGATGGGGGTGTTGGTGGATGGTGATATTGGGTGCTGGGACCTTTAACAGGCAACCAGGTCATGTGGGCTCCGCCTTCAGGAATGGATGAATCCATTCATGGATTCATGGACTAAGGAAGGGATTGATGGATTAATGTAGCAGTGGGACTGGGGCTTTGTGAGGAGAGGAGGAGACCTGGGCAGGCTCGCTCAGCCACCTCCTCTCACCAGGTGACACCCTGGCCCCCTCACGGCTCCAGAGTCCCCACCAGGAAGAAGGCCCTCATCAGATACGGCCCCTTGACCTGGGACCTCTTAGCCTCCAGAGCTGTGGCAAGTTAATTCCTCTTCTTATAAACTATTCGGCTTTAGGTCTTCTGTTGTAAGCAAAAGAAAAGGGACTAAGCGTCTCCTGACAAATGACTGACTCAAAGGGAAATAGGCCCCGGGGCAGTGGAGAGCCTGGGGGGACCACCCCTTTCCCAGGCATGTGCCACCATCACCCACCATGTGGGACTCAAGCCACCTGCACGGGAGGCCCTTCAGGCTGGACAAACGGAACGGCGGCCCAAAGAGTTAGACACCAAACCCAACACACGCTCTTGAGTGTGCAGGATGGCAAATGTGAAAAGCAGCAGCTGAAACGCTGACAAGAGAACACAGCTGGCTGCGATCGGGGAACCCATGTGCCCCAGCACTCTGCAGAACCAGCCTGCTGACACCATTACCCAGCGGAGTCTGCAGAACCAGCTTTGCTGACGCCGACTGACTGAGCTTCTGCTGCACTTCAGACCAACTTCCCCAGGATCTGCACCGGACCTGTGTGCTGGCATGGACAGACAACCATGTGCGCCCGAGGACCTTCCCGACCTCCTCCCCTTTCCGTCCACCCATCACCTGCTAACCCCAGAACCCGCCTCTAAACCTTCTCTAATCAAAGCACTGCCTGAAAGCTGGCACAGGAGGCAGATGTGAGCTGGACGCCCAGTCTCCTGGGGAGCCACTTGCGATGAAAAGCTTTCGTTTTCTCAAAAACTTGGTGCCACAGCACTTGCTTCTAGCACACTGGGCATCGAGCCCTTCTGCTTGGTAACACGAGCAGGTGGGAGGAACAGCCCTGCGGGGATGGTGTGGGAGACTGTGGTGACAGTGGGGAGGGTGTGGGTGACGGTGGGGAGGGTGTGGGTGACGGTGGGGATGGTGTGGGTGATGGTGTGGGTGACGGTGGGGACGGTGTGGGTGATGGTGTAGGTGACGGTGGGGATGGTGTGGGTGATGGTGTAGGTGACGGTGGGGATGGTGTGGGTGATGGTGTAGGTGACGGTGGGGATGGTGTGGGTGATGGTGTGGGTGTGGGGGGGACGGTGTGGGTGATGGTGTGGGTGTGGTGGGGATGGTGTGGGTGATGGTGTGGGTGTGGTGGGGATGGTGTGGGTGATGGTGTAGGTGACGGTGGGGATGGTGTGGATGATGGTGTGGGTGTGGTGGGGACGGTGTGGGTGATGGTGTAGGTGACGGTGGGGATGGTGTGGATGATGGTGTGGGTGTGGTGGGGACGGTGTGGGTGATGGTGTAGGTGACGGTGGGGACGGTGTGGGTGACAGCGAGGATGGTGTGGGTGACAGCAGGGATAATGTGGATGGCCATGGGGATGGTGTGGGTGCAGTGCACCCACTGAGTTGCAGGGGCTGGGTCCCTGGGGCTGGGAAATGTACGTTACTGCAGATTGTAGGCTGACTTCTCTCCCTTGTGTAGACGCGCTGCCTGAGACCCAGCGGGGCTGTGAGGGGCTAAGCCAAGCGCTGTGGTGTCAACCTGTGACCGCTCCTTCAGGGAACGTGCGCCCGGGTCACTGCACATCAAGCCACCCAAGGAGGCCTCGGACCATAAGGGCCTTGTCCCCACCCGTCACCTCAGAGGCAACCACAGTTAGAGTCTAGAACTAGACATTATATTCTACAGCATTCATTAGAATATTCTGGCCCAGCCTCACTGTGGCTCATGCCTGTAATCCCAGCACTTTGGGAGGCCGAGGTGGGAGGACCACCTGAGCCCAGGAGTTCAAGACTAGCCTGGCCAACACGGCGAAACTCTGTCTCTACTACACACACAAAAATGAGCCGGGTGTGATGCCATGCGTCTGTAATCCCAGCTACTCAGTAGACTGAGGCAGGAGAATCACTTGACCAGGGGGCGGAAGTTGCAGTGAGCTGAGATCACACCACTGCACTCCAGCCCGGACAACAGAGCAAGAATGCATCTCTAAATAAATTTAAAAAAGGCAGGAAGTGGGGTCTCAAGAGAAAGTTCTGGCTGCCTCAGGGCCATTGCTGACACTGGCACCCTTGGCTGCCCCATCTGGCCTGGGCTCCCGCCACTGCCAGAGGCATTTGCCATTAGGGTGGAATCTTGGTCAGACAGACCTCAGCCGGAGTGTACCAGGTGAGGAAAGCCCTCGTCCCAGCGGGTCAGATGCAGGTGGCTTGGCCTCCCTCCACCCTCCACCGCAGAAGCCCGCGGGAGGAAGCTTGGCCTGAGGGCCTGCCAGCCCTGCAGTGAGTCCCAGGACCCACAGCTGCCCACCCCCCACGCCTGGTCCCTACCCAGCTCCTCCACCGTGAAGGGCAGGAAGGTCGTGTCCTCGTTCAGGTTCTTGTTGAAGTCGATGCACAGGAGGCTCAGCTTCTTCTTGATGCTTTTGATTTTCTGGAGAGAAAGGCGAGGCGTGAGAGGAGGGAGAGACCAGAGCGGGAGCCACAGGAAGACGCAAAGTCCTGGGAACGCTCCCACCTAGGGCTAAGGGATTTCCCCAAGAACGAGGCAGAAAGAAGAGACCACCAGGGATGAAAGAGTGAGGCGGGAGGCAGAGAACGGACAGACACGGAGACCACGAGGCTGCGGAGCTGGGTGACCTTGGGTAGCCTCAGGGCTGTGCTCCCGTCTGTCAGGTGTGGCCCTGGCCAAGAAGGCCTCAGACCTTCCTATCCACTCAGGAATCACTTTCAGAGCCTACAGTCTAAGCTTGTCAACACTTTCCTGAGATGGCGGTCTCACTCTGTTGCTCAGGCTGGAGTGCAGAGGCAATCTCAGCTCACTGCAGCCTCAACCTCCCAGCTTTATGCATCCTCCTGCTTCAGCCTCCTGAGTAGTTAGGACTACAGGTACACACCACTACGCCCAGCTAATTTATATACGTTTGGTAGAGTTGGGGTTTTACCGTGTTGCTCAGGCTGGTTTTGAACTCCTGGGCTCAAGCGATCCTCCCAACTCAGCCTCTCAAAGTGCTGGAATTACAGGCATGAGTCACTGTGTCTGGCAGCTTTTGAACATTTTATCCCTTATCTGGTAAAGGGGGTTTTAGAAACAGCTAAAAATCGACCCTGGTGATAGGGGATACCAACTAAGAACTCAGTCTAGAGGGGCCCCGCTGGTAGCCTTGAGGGCTAGGAGCCGACCACTGTGTGAGCAGCACCTGGCTTGAGGGCATGTGACACATGACAGGCTGGCAGCAGGGCCGGGCTTTGACTCAGATCTTCCCTCTGGAAGCTCCGCCAGGCAGGTCTGGAGCCCAACTCCACGGGGCCGGAGCAGAAATGCTCACCCATGGGACAGAGTGCGGCGGGGGCTAGAAACTGTGCCCACGGTTTTGCTTGTCAGGCAGGCCCCTGGCTCACAACCAGCCGAGGGCTTGCTGGGCCTCTCCCGGGAGAGACTGCTGGGCGATTCTGTCTCCCTCTCTCACCATCTCATGCAGACAAACCCAGCAATGCCAGGGAAGGCTCTGGAGACTCAATGTGCCAACAGCGTTGGCCCGAAGAGCCCGCAGGAACACCGGGAACTCTGCTCGCTTGGGTCTGGACCTGGCACCTCTTCTGGCCTCTGCCCTCCATGCAGGGCTGCCTCTGGCCCTCCTTGCTCACTGGTCCTTGTCGGAGAGTTTGTGGCTTCTGCCGTGCACTCGACCACACATGCTGCGCGTGCAAGAAGCTGGGTGGCTTTTTAAAATAACTGTGGCACGGTGCCTCATGCCTGGAATCCCAGTGGTGTGAGAGGCCGAGGTGGGTGAATCACTTGAGGTTAGGAGTTTCAGACCAGCCTGGCCAACATGGTGAAACCCTATCTCTACAAAAAAATACGAATAATTAGCCAGGTGTGTTGGCAGGCGCCTATAATCCCAGCTACTCAGGAGGCTGAGGCAGGAGAATGGCTTGAACCCAGGAGGCGGAGGCTGCAGTGAGCTGAGATCGCACCACTGCACTCCGCCCTGGGCGACAGAGGGTAACTCCCTCTATAAAGAGATATACAAATAAATAAAAATAACTGTGACTCTTGTCCGCTACAGCTGAGCTGAGACCCCCAGTCCCGAGTCCTGAGAGGGACCCTGACTCCGCTCTTATCAGTGCTGGTTTCACTGACAAACGCACCGGCCTCTCCGAGTTGTGGCTGCCTCAGCCGTCAGGTGGAGATGCCCTAATCAGGAGAGCTGTAGCTTTACATAACAGGAACAGGGACAGCCACGGGGCTCTGGCTGCAGCCTGAGAGATGCTGCAGCGTCCTGGACAGACGCTCCTTGACTTAGGACGGGGGTATGTCCCAATAAACCCATTGTGAGTTGAGAATCTCATAAATCATGTACGTATTTACTATCTAACATGCAGAGCGTCACAGCCAACCTGGCCTGCCTTAACCGTGCTCAGGACGCTCACAGCGGCCCACATTCTGATGTCATCGCTGAAGCAAAGACTATTTGACAGGAGGTGTTGCGAACCTCATGTAACTTTTGTTTTCAGTTCACCTGCACCATCGCAGGCTGGCTGGGAGCCATGGCCGGTGCCCAGCATCACAGGAAAGCAAGTGCCCAGGTGGCCACCCTGGGAGAGATCAGCATTCCAATACAGTCTCTACGGAACACGCATCATGGTCACACCATCCTGAGTCAGGGGCTTGTGTTCTGATGCTTTGACGTCTGGGGGCCTTGCCGGCCCTGGAGAAACAGTCCCTCTCAGAGGCAGCCAGCAACTCGCTGCAGACATCTTTCATGCAAATCAACCAGCCTCGAGCCCCTACACTCTGGGGTACAGCCACTGGACCCCAACACCCTAGGGCGAGGTACCCGACGAAGGGCGGCCCCCATGCCAGGGCCGGCTGGCATGGTCCACTGATCGCACTCCCCACCACGCCCACGCCTTCACAAAGGACCACAGTGAAGGCCCTGCCCAGAGCACAGCTCCTGACCCAGCCCTGCTTCCCATGTGGCACGCTGCCAGTTCCTGGGAACTGTGACAAACATCTCTTCAGTGGCAGTCACCCCTGCTCTGTTGGCATCACCAAACCCCGATATTCTGCTAACACACGACGCTTGACTTCAGCGCTGTCCTCCCAGCTCTGCACCAACTAATTCACATCACCCTTGAGACGCCCACATCAGGCACAGTGGGCAGCGAGTGGAGGGGCTCCTGTCGTTACTGAGCCTCTGTGCCCCATGTCTGCATGTACCTGCCTTGCCAGAGTTCATGTCCTCAGGCAGCACAAAGACGGACATCAGGCTAGGGGGTCAGCCTTAAAGGGAGGACACTCCCAAGGAGGCAGGAGCAGGAAGCCACGGGAGCCTCACCAACCACGCCCAGCACTCCCCACACACAGTACTCCCCAGAACCGAGCACTCCCCACACCCAGCACTCCCTAGGACTGAGCACTCCCTGCACCCAGCACTACCCAAACCCAGTACTCCCTGGGACTGAGCACTCCCCATACCCAGTACTCCCTGCACCCAGCACTCCCTGGGACCAAGCACTTCCTGCACCCAGCATTCCAAGCACTACCCACGCCCAGCACTCCCTGCACCCGGTACTCCCTGAGCCCAGCACTTCCCCTGCCCTGTACGTCCCGCTCCCAGAACCCCCCTGGCCCGGCGCTCCCCACACTCAGCACTCACTTCCTGAGTCTCTCTGGGGAGGTGAAGCCCATTCCTCCGGCCCAGCTTGATCAGCCGCTCCAGGTACCGCGCAGCCTCAGGCCTCAGAGAGTCCTTCTGAACTTTCTCCTGGAATAAGAACATCAAAGCATGTAAGACATGGGCCAGTGCAAATACTCCAAAGAGCTGTTTGGCAGTTTCTCAAAGACCTGATCATCTGGCCCCCATGTAACTTGGCAGCTGAACTTCTGGGCATTTATCTCAGAGAAATGACAACCTGTGTGTACATGAAATCTGAGCGCAAGTGTTTGCTTAGTTTGGAAGAGCCCTACACTGACATCAGCCCAGAGCTCCTTCACCAGGGTGATGGCAGAGCAGGAGTAAGATCGCTGATCGTCCCAGGTCAGTACCGGGGTGTAGATGACACCATAGTTTTGGAAAACGTCCATGCTGGGGGAACTGGGCAGAGTCGACAAGGGCACCCGACTATTCCTGCACCTGTGTGGGAACCTGTTGTCGTCTCTACAGAAACTCTGGAAGGTGGGGGTGGGAGAATTGCTCGGGCCCAAGAGTTTGAGACAAGCCTGGGCAACATATGAGACCCTGTTTGCATTTAAAGAAAAAACAAAATAATCCATTGCTATCATGGGCCACCCTGATGTGTACTGGTACCGAAGCACCTGGGCTGCATCTTCCTGACACTGTGGGGACGTGGCTGCATGTTCCAGGGGTCCTCGGCTAAGAGGATGAACAGCAGCAGAAGGGTCTCTGGGTCTCTCGAAATCACGTGACATCAACAGCAAAGGCCCCACTGCATGCTGGGAGGAGCGTCCAGGGGAGTAGGAGCCCACGGGGCCATGTCATCAGGCCCTGTCAGTTCACATCACGTAGGGATGGGGTGTTTGGGCCAAAAACGTGGGATGGCCAGGAAAGGAAAGTGCACATGCGTGGCTGGGCATGGTGGCTCACGCCTGTGATGCCAGCATTTTGGGAGGCCAAGGTGGGCAGATCACCTAAGGTCAGGAGTTCGAAAGCAGCCTGGCCAACATGGTGAAACCCTATCTCTACTAAAAATACAAAATATGGGCCAGGCACAGCGGCTCATGCCTGTAATCCCAGGACTGTGGGTGGCTGAGGTGGGTAGAACACTTGAGGTGGGGAGTTTGAGACCAGCCTGGCCAACACAGTGAAACTCCACTGCTACTAAAAATACAAAAATTAGTCCGATGAGGTGGCACGTGCCTATAATCCCACTATTTCAGAGGCTGAGGCAGGACCATCGCTTGAACCTGGGAGGTGGAGGCTGTGATGAGCTGAGATCACACTATTGCACTCCAGCCGGGACAACAGAGCAACACTCCGTCTCAAAACAAAGCAAAGCAAAAAATCAAAAAACAGAAAAGGAACTGAGTGTGAGGGAGCCGTGGAGCCCCAGGTGTTCTGTCCCTTGCTGTTGTCATCATGCTGTATTTGCCTTTACCATTTTTTAACAGTTTTTAAAAAAATGGTGCTGTATCGCTGGGCATGGTGACTCATGCCTGTAATCCCAGCACTTTGGGAGACTGAGGCAGGCAGATTACGAGGTCAAGAGATAGAGACCAGCCTGGTCAACATGGCAAAACCCCATCCCTACTAAAAATACAAAAATTAGCCGGGCGTGGTGACGTGCGCCTGTTGTCACAGCTACTCGGGAGGCTGAGGCAGGAGAATCACTTGAACCCGGGAGGCGGAGGTTGCAGTGAGCGAAGATGGCGCCACCGCACTCCAGCCTGGCAACAGAACGTGTCTCCGTGTCAAAAAAAAAAAATTGTTTAAGACAAGCCTAATCTAAAATTCACCACTCTAACCCCGACGAAGCACACAGCTGAGGGCATTCAGTGCAGGCCCATGCGGTGCAGCCCCCGCCTGCATCTGCTCCAGAACTCCTCCTCGTTATGCTTTAGAACCCAGAGAGCAGGAGTCCCCAGTCCTCAAGAGCTTTCCACCCACTGCTGCTGCTGTCTTACAGATTCTCCTGGCCTGACAGATTCTCCCCGCCTTACAGATTCTCCCGGCCTTACAGATTCTCCCCGCCTTACAGATTCTCCCCGCCTTACAGATTCTCCCCGCCTTAGAGATTCTCCCCGCCTTACGGATTCTCCCCGCCTTACGGATTCTCTCCGCCTTATAGGTTCTCCCCGCCTTACAGATTCTCCCCACCTTATAGGTTCTCCCGGCCTTACAGATTCTCCCCGCCTTAGAGATTCTCCCGGCCTTACAGATTCTCCCCGCCTTAGAGATTCTCCCGGCCTTACAGATTCTCCCCGCCTTACGGATTCTCCCCGCCTTATGGATTCTCTCCGCCTTATAGGTTCTCCCCGCCTTACAGATTCTCCCCACCTTATAGGTTCTCCCGGCCTTACAGATTCTCCCCGCCTTAGAGATTCTCCCGGCCTTACAGATTCTCCCCGCCTTAGAGATTCTCCCGGCCTTACAGATTCTCCCCGCCTTACGGATTCTCCCCGCCTTACGGATTCTCTCCGCCTTATAGGTTCTCCCCGCCTTACAGATTCTCCCCACCTTATAGGTTCTCCCGGCCTTACAGATTCTCCCCGCCTTAGAGATTCTCCCGGCCTTACAGATTCTCCCCGCCTTACGGATTCTCCCTGCCTTACGGATTCTCTCCGCCTTATAGGTTCTCCCCGCCTTACAGATTCTCCCCACCTTATAGGTTCTCCCGGCCTTACAGATTCTCCCTGCCTTAGAGATTCTCCCGGCCTTACAGATTCTCCCCGCCTTAGAGATTCTCCCGGCCTTACAGATTCTCCCCACCTTACGGATTCTCCCCGCCTTACGGATTCTCTCCGCCTTATAGGTTCTCCCCGCCTTACAGATTCTCCCCACCTTATAGGTTCTCCCGGCCTTACAGATTCTCCCCGCCTTAGAGATTCTCCCGGCCTTACAGATTCTCCCCGCCTTAGAGATTCTCCCGGCCTTACAGATTCTCCCCGCCTTACAGATTCTCCCCGCCTTACGGATTCTCTCCGCCTTATAGGTTCTCCCCGCCTTACAGATTCTCCCCACCTTATAGGTTCTCCCGGCCTTACAGATTCTCCCCGCCTTACGGATTCTCCCCGCCTTACAGATTCTCTTCGCCTTATAGGTTCTCCCCACCTTACAGGTTCTCCCGGCCTTACAGATTCTCCCAGCCTTACGGATTCTCCCCGCCTTACGGATTCTCTCCGCCTTATAGGTTCTCCCCGCCTTACAGATTCTCCCCACCTTATAGGTTCTCCTGGCCTTACAGATTCTCCCCGCCTTACAGATTCTCCCGGCCTTACAGATTCTCCCCGCCTTACAGATTCTCTCCGCCTTATAGGTTCTCCCGGCCTTACGGATTCTCCCCGCCTTACAGATTCTCCCCGCCTTACAGATTCTCCCCTTCTGACGGATTCTCCCCGCCTTACGGATTCTCACCGCCTTACAGGTACTCCCAGTCTTATGGATTCTCCTCGCCTTACAGATTCTCCCCGCCTTACGGATTCTCCCCGCCTTATAGGTTCTCCCAGCCTTACGGATTCTCCCCGCCTTACAGATTCTCTCCGCCTTATAGGTTCTCCCAGCCTTACGGATTCTCCCCGCCTTACAGATTCTCCCCGCCTTACAGATTCTCCCCGTCTGACGGATTCTCCCTGCCTTACGGATTCTCTCCGCCTTATAGGTTCTCCCAGCCTTACGGATTCTCCCCGCCTTACAGATTCTCTCCGCCTTATAGGTTCTCCCAGCCTTACGGATTCTCCCCGCCTTACAGATTCTCCCCGCCTTAGAGATTCTCCCGGCCTTACAGATTCTCCCCGCCTTACGGATTCTCCCCGCCTTACGGATTCTCTCCGCCTTATAGGTTCTCCCTGCCTTACAGATTCTCCCCACCTTATAGGTTCTCCCGGCCTTACAGATTCTCCCCGCCTTAGAGATTCTCCCGGCCTTACAGATTCTCCCCGCCTTAGAGATTCTCCCGGCCTTACAGATTCTCCCCGCCTTACGGATTCTCCCCGCCTTACGGATTCTCTCCGCCTTATAGGTTCTCCCCGCCTTACAGATTCTCCCCACCTTATAGGTTCTCCCGGCCTTACAGATTCTCCCCGCCTTAGAGATTCTCCCGGCCTTACAGATTATCCCCGCCTTACGGATTCTCCCTGCCTTACGGATTCTCTCCGCCTTATAGGTTCTCCCCGCCTTACAGATTCTCCCCACCTTATAGGTTCTCCCGGCCTTACAGATTCTCCCCGCCTTAGAGATTCTCCCGGCCTTACAGATTCTCCCCGCCTTAGAGATTCTCCCGGCCTTACAGATTCTCCCCACCTTACGGATTCTCCCCGCCTTACGGATTCTCTCCGCCTTATAGGTTCTCCCCGCCTTACAGATTCTCCCCACCTTATAGGTTCTCCCGGCCTTACAGATTCTCCCTGCCTTAGAGATTCTCCCGGCCTTACAGATTCTCCCCGCCTTAGAGATTCTCCCGGCCTTACAGATTCTCCCCGCCTTACAGATTCTCCCCGCCTTACGGATTCTCTCCGCCTTATAGGTTCTCCCCACCTTACAGATTCTCCCCACCTTATAGGTTCTCCCGGCCTTACAGATTCTCCCCGCCTTACGGATTCTCCCCGCCTTACAGATTCTCTTCGCCTTATAGGTTCTCCCCACCTTACAGGTTCTCCCGGCCTTACAGATTCTCCCAGCCTTACGGATTCTCCCCGCCTTACGGATTCTCTCCGCCTTATAGGTTCTCCCCGCCTTACAGATTCTCCCCACCTTATAGGTTCTCCCGGCCTTACAGATTCTCCCCGCCTTACAGATTCTCCCGGCCTTACAGATTCTCCCCGCCTTACAGATTCTCTCCGCCTTATAGGTTCTCCCGGCCTTACGGATTCTCCCCGCCTTACAGATTCTCCCCGCCTTACAGATTCTCCCCTTCTGACGGATTCTCCCCGCCTTACGGATTCTCACCGCCTTACAGGTACTCCCAGTCTTATGGATTCTCCTCGCCTTACAGATTCTCCCCGCCTTACGGATTCTCCCCGCCTTATAGGTTCTCCCAGCCTTACGGATTCTCCCCGCCTTACAGATTCTCTCCGCCTTATAGGTTCTCCCAGCCTTACGGATTCTCCCCGCCTTACAGATTCTCCCCGCCTTACAGATTCTCCCCGTCTGACGGATTCTCCCCGCCTTACGGATTCTCTCCGCCTTATAGGTTCTCCCAGCCTTACGGATTCTCCCCGCCTTACAGATTCTCTCCGCCTTATAGGTTCTCCCAGCCTTACGGATTCTCCCCGCCTTACAGATTCTCCCCGCCTTACAGATTCTCCCCGTCTGACGGATTCTCCCCGCCTTACGGATTCTCACCACCTTACAGGTACTCCCAGTCTTACGGATTCTCCCCGCCTTACAGGTTCTCCCGGCCTTACAGATTCTCCCCGCCTTACAGATTCTCCCGGCCTTACGGATTCTCCCCGCCTTACAGGTTCTCCCCGCCTTACAGATTCTCCCCGCCTTACGGATTCTCCCCGCCTTACAGGTTCTCCCGGCTTTACGGATTCTCCCCGCCTTACGGATTCTCCCCGCCTTACGGATTCTCCCCGCCTTACAGGTTCTCCCGGCCTTACGGATTCTCCCCGCCTTACGGATTCTCCCCGCCTTACGGATTCTCCCCGCCTTACGGATTCTCCCCGCCTTACCGGTTCTCCCGGCCTTACGGGTTCTCCCCGCCTTACGGGTTCTCCCCGCCTTATAGGTTCTCCCCGCCTTACGGATTCTCCCCGCCTTACAGGTTCTCCCAGCCTTACAGATTCTCCCCGCCTTACGGATTCTCCCCGCCTTACAGATTCTCCCCACCTTACGGATTCTCCCCGCCTTACAGGTTCTCCCGACCTTACAGATTCTCCCCGCCTTACGGATTCTCCCGGCCTTACGGATTCTCCTCACCTTATGGATTCTCCCCGTCTTACGGATTCTCCCTGCCTTACGGATTCTCACCACTGTGGGCTTTCCCTTAGTCTGCCCGGCCACTGGCCGCCACACTCCCCGCGGGACCCCTCACCTGGAGCCAGACAATCCTCTGGTACACGTCTTCCCTCATGCTCATCTCCACATCGAACTCGGAGAGCTTCTTGTCAGCCTCCGTGCTGGCCGTGCGGATGTCCTTGGAGGGAGAAACGTGCTGGGGGAAGTCAAGGCTATTCCTCTGAACTGAAACGGGGGAGAGCAGGGAGATGGGTGAGAACAGGCCCAGTGCAACCAGCAGGTGCTGCCGTGACCTCTCCCCTAGCCCAGGCCTGTCTGCTGAATCCGCCGTGAACCATCTCCTGCCTCAGCCTCCTGAGTAGCTGGGATGACAGGCACATGCCACCATCCCCTCCAGCCTGGGCCCTGGGATGGAGAAACAGGTACTGTCGCCCAGGTCCTTGGGGATCTTATAGACCAAAGAAAAACACAGATTAGACTCCAAGCACTCCAAGCCAAGGAGGACCCCAACAGAGCGGGGTACCACGAAACAGGGAGGCTGACGGAACTCCGTTCTAGATGGAGCTGCAGCTGGCGATGGTCACATTTAAATGCATCAACTACTTACAATTTCCTGAGCACATCTGCGCTTTAGGTTGAGTAGAGGAAGTGTCAGTGGCTACAAAAGCATAAGCTTTAGGCCAGGTGAGGTGGCTCACGTCTGTAATCCTGGCACTTTGGGAGGCTGAGGCAGTCAGATCACCTGAGGTCAGGAGTTCGAGACAAGCCTGGCCAAAAAGGCGAAACCCCATCTCTACTAAAAATACAAAAATTAGTGGGGCATGGTGGCATGTGCCTGTAATCCCAGTTACTTGGGAGGCTGAGGTAGGAGAATCAGAGAACCGAGGTTGCAGTGATTTGAAATCATACCACTGTGCTCCAGCCTAGGTGACAGAGTGAGGCTCCATCTCAAAAAAAAAGAAAAAAAAGGCTTTAAAATGGTGTCACCCCATGACCCCGAGCCACCAATGCCAGGCATCAAGTCAGGAGACATGAACGCACATGCACAGGAATCTGCACACATGCATTCACAGCAGCACGATTCACAATTGCCAAAATCTCCATCGATGAGCGAATGGACTGACAAGATGTGGCCTCTGCCCAGTGGAACATGATTCGGCTAGGAAGAGGAACGAGGCTCTGGAACAGGCCACGGCGTGGACACACCGAGGACAGCACACTCAGCGAAAGCAGCCAGACACAAAAGGTCACACGGTGTGCAACAGCATTTCTATGAAATGTCCAGGACAGGCCCATCCACAGAGACAGGAGGAGCTGCATGGGTGCCGGGGCTGGGAGGAGGGCAGATGGAGCGTGGCCACTGCAGGGTATAAAGTTTCTCTCTGGGATCACAAAGATACTCTAAAATCAAAGAATGGTGACACTTGGACAACTCTGTGATTTTATTAAAAACCCCTGAAGTCTGTGCTTTAGATGGGTGAACTGTGTGTTACACAAACCGTATCTTAACGGAGCAGTTTAAAAAAACCAATCAGCAGCTGGGTATAGTGGCTCACGCATGTAATCCTAGAACTTTGGGAGGCTGAGGTGGGTGGATCCGGAGGTCAGGAGTTCAAGACCGGTCTGGCCAAGATGGTAAAACCCCATCTCTACTAAAAATACAAAAATTAGCAGGGCACAGTTGCAGGAACCTGTAATCCCAGCTACTCTGGAGGCTGAGACAGGAGAATTGCTTGAACCAAGGTGGCAGAGGTTGCTGTAAGCCAAGATCGAGCCACTGCACTCCAGCCTGGGCGACAGAGTGAAACTCTGTCTCAAAAAAAATAAATAAATAAACAAATTAGCCAGGCACAGTGGCACACACCTGTGCTCCCAGCTACTGGGAAGGCTGAGGCAGGTGGATCGCTTGAGCCTGGGAGATGAAGGCTGCAGTGAGCCATAATCACACCACTGCACTCCAGCAGCCTGGGTGGCAGAGCGAGACCCTGTCTCAGAAAAACAACAAAAAAGCCTGTAGTGGGAGAGCTCTGGGCCAGGCCTGACGCTAGTGTTGAAGAGAATAAAGAAAACTGCCCTCTCGGGATTTACAGGCGACCGATTAGACAAGCAACTGCCGGGGCGCTGGGTGTGACAACAGCGTCAGTGCTGTGCAGGGACTAATCCAGGCAGCTGGCATCGGGACAGGGGGAGCAGGAAGGGCTCCTGGGTGAAGTGGACTTAATCTGTGATCAGAGAGAAGCTGGGCATTCAGCAGAGCACAGGGAGAGGGGTGCCAGAGGCCGGCTGGGGAAGCGTGCCAGGCACGACGAGACCACATGTCCATGCACAGACGTAGCAGATGCTGGGTGTCCCGAGGGCCATGGAGAGGCTCGGAGGGGAGCACAAGGGTTGGTTTCAGTTTCCTTTAATGTTGCCTCTCGCCACCCCATGGAGGAGGAAAGGAAAGGCTGCAGGATGGGAAGGCAGGGCATGGGGAGGGGGAAATGATGCCTGGCACTGCTCGGTACCATGAGCGGGAACTGGTGCCACCTGCACCTGGTAAGACTCCTGCAGGAGAGACAAGGGGCCACCACGTGGCTGAGGAGGGGAAACCGAGGCCAGCCGGGATCTAAGTCACCTGTCGGAGCCAGAGTGAGTGGGAGGAGGGTCAGGATTCCAGGGGGGGCTGCAGGCGCTGCAGGCTCAGGGTGCTTCGTCCTTCCACCCCCCAGCATGCCAACTTAGACAGTAAACTCCCGGGAGGCCACATGGCATAGGCTGCGGAGGCTAACCTCTCCCAGGGATGCCTTGGGAACACACGAGAAGCCCTGAGCTTGAACTCAAGGATTCTTGATGGTTCTCAACAAAAAGGCCTTTTGCTAGATGGAAGGGTGGGAGCTGTCTCACTCAGAGTTACCTGCAGAGACTTTCTGGGTTCCTTGGACAGACAGGTACACTGTCAGCCTCCTGCAGAGCTCTGGAAGCAGTGTCCCTAACCCATGTCACCAGGCACCTCACTCCTCACCATGAGCACAGGGAGAAGAGGAGGATCAGGTTGAGAGTGAGGAGGACGCCCCAGGTCATGAGGTCACTCAGCAGGCAGAAGCCACAGGGGCCAAGTTGAGTCATTCAGAGGGAAAACAAATACCCGCCCTCCAAGGACAGGGAAAGAGGTCAGACGGGGGTCAGGTTTCAAGGCTGTCGCCTCTGGGAGAGGTGGAGAGGCTGGAGAGGCGTGCTGTTTAGACATGCTATCTCACGTCGGGCGCTCAGATCACACACCGAGAGGAGTCCTCTGAATGGACGAGGCTGTGAGGCAGAGTAGGGCCCGGGCGGAACCGCCTCTCTTCAACACCCTCAGTGACCAGCCCCTGCCAGACGCCTCCGCCCAGCCATCGGTTTCGCCACCGTGGCCAGCCTGGGGGTAGGTGACACTGCCCTGTGCTCAGGGGCAGGTGCTGGTGACACTTGGTGCCAAGTTCTGAACTGGCTCCGTGGGCTGGGTTGTTCCTGCCTGTTGCACACGTCCCTTGGCACCTGCAGCCCATGCCCACACCCTACCTGGGGCTTACCTGTGTAGGTGACTTCCACGTCGGCCAGTGCCTTGAGCGTGCTCTCGTAGGATACGTCCTCGAACGCCTGGGCGCCCACCTGGTCGTACACGCGCTTGGTCTGCTCAATGAGCTCCCGGGCGCGCTCCTCTATCTGCTGGGCGCTCAGATCCCATCGCAGGTAGTTCCCCACGGAGCACGGAGATGGCGCGTCTGCCATGTCTCCCGCACACGCTGCACAGAAAACAAAACCCAGTGCCGGGCAGGTCTGCTTTAGGTTCAGAGTTAGGGTCAAAGTCAGGGGGGCAGAGGAGAGGCTTCCCGTCCAGGATAGAGGTCCAGGGCTCTTGCGGGGAAGTACGAACTGACCAGTCCTTCAGAGCAGGAGGCAATTCTGTCACCTACCCTGTCCAGGGGACCCTGGCTGACATCTAGGACACCTGTGGCTGTCGAGACTGCAGGTGCTCCTGGCATGGAGTGGTTGGAGGCCAGGGATCCTGCTCAGTGCCCAGGACGGCCCCGGCAGAGAACAATCCAGCCCCAGATAGAGATGCTGCTGCTGTTAAAAGCCCCCCTGCCCTAGAGGGGAGACACCACGCACAGATCAGCTGGCACAGACCCCGGGTGTTCACAAAAGGGGAAGTCCAGGCCCACCCATGCACTGCTCAACTCCTGCCACGCCAGAGGGGAAAACTGAGGTAAAGCGGGGGTTGCCGGGAAGATCCCCTTCTTCCATACCCCACACCCTGTGGGGGGAACACACATGCCTCCATTCTTCAACTCAACAACAAAGTCAGCCTGGGATGTGGCCGTGCCGGACCCACGGGTGCTGGGGCGAGTCATGTGTGGCCTGGCCAGTCACTCCAGGGCCTCTGAGAAACGGGTGCGTAAGCGCAGCCGGAAAAGAAGACTGGCAGGCGGGGGCTCCTGGCAGCAAGAGCAGCTGCGGGAAGGGCGACTACCTGGAGAAAGTCCGCGCAAGCTCAGCACAGAGGAGGTGGCAGAACCGCCTGGAAAGACCTCATTGTGCAGGACCCAGTGGGGTCTACACAGAGCAGACGAGGGTCCAGCAAATGGTTCTGCAAAGGGCCAAGGAGTTTCAGCTTTGCGGGCCACAGACGGTCTCTGTCTCACCCAAAAATCTTTAGTTCCAGGGCTGTGCAAAAATAGGCAGGCTGACTGGGCGCAGTGGCTCATGTCTGTAATCCCAGCGGTTTGGGAGGCCGAGGTGGGCAGATCACCTGAGGTTGGGAGTTCGAGACCAGCCTGGGCAACATGGAAAAACCCCGTATCTACTAAAAATACAAAATTAGCTGGGCATGGTGGTGCATGCCTGTAATCCCAGCTACTCAGGAGGCTGAGGCAGGAGAATCACTTGAACCTGGGAGGCGGAGGTTGCAGTGAGACGAGATCACACCACTGCACTCCAGCCTGGGCAACAAGAGCGAAAGTCCATTTTCAAAAATAAAAAAAGAGTCCAGAGTTTGCCAACCCCTGGCGTAGATGACAACAAAGGCTTTGAACTTCAATCTTGAGTGCAAGGTAGAGCCCTGGAAAGGGACAGGAAGGGGGTGGGACAGTGGCACTAACAATCAGATGTGCATTTTCACAAAGCCTGGGGTGGGCCCAACAGGTTAGCTCAGATCCCAGAGGTTGAAGTCAGGCGGCCCGGGTTCGGACCCCACCTCTGCCACTTGCTAGCTCTGGGATTCTGGTAAGAAATGTTAACTCTCAGGCTTCCTGCCTGTGAAATGGGAACGATACAGGGTACAGAGAACGAGAACTGTAAGGAATGAGGCAAAGCATCTTGCATCCTGAACACCGCAAGACAGTTTTCCAGAGGTAGCTGTAAAACTGACAGACCACGCTCTCCAGCCCAAAAACTCTTGTGGCTGGGACATTTGAACATTCAGAATTTCCTCCTGTTGTAGAAACGTAATAGAGTCCAAGTGCCATGTACTCCATGTCACTAGGGAGGCTGGGGCAGCACTCTGACATCAAATGACTCTTTCTGCAGTGAAACGCGGGAATATGCACCAGGGTCTCTCCCTGTCTGCTCTGGCTGTGGGGGCCGGATTGCTCTCTGGGGTGGAGCTGTCCTGAGCACTGCAGGGTGCTGAGCACCCCTGGCCTCTACCCCCTCCATAACGGGAGTGCCCCCCGAAACTGTGACAACCACAAGTGTCCCCAGATATCGCCCAGGTTTTTATTTTTATTTTTAAGATATAAATTTATTAAAACTTTGATGTTAACAATTGATTAATTAATATGTTAACTATAAAAACCTAGAAGTCCCAGGAATTAGATTTCAAAGGATTTGGTCTCAAAGAATTCCTTATAAATGATTTTAAGGTGACACTCCTTATTAAACTGGGACCGTTTCTGCTTTGGGGCTTGTGTTGCCCCAGCTGTAGCCAAGATTAAAATGAGTCAGCAGCACATGAAGTTGTGGAGATGAGAGGTTCACATTCACTCTTATCCAAGTTTCAGCAAATAGCACCCTATTTCCCATTTAATGGAATGCAGTTTCTTCTGCGATTCTTTGGCATGAGGCGCTAGACTCCTCAATTCTCAAGGAAGAGCCATCTGCATTCTTGTCCTCACACGTGAGTACTTGTCACAAGTTAAAACACTGGCCAAATCATCACCTTAGGACTCCTTGTATGCATTCAGGTAAAAACACCCGGGGTGGGAGGACGGTGCTTTCTCTCAGTTCTCACGCTCACCCCTCAGTCACTTAGTTGGTCACAGTTGGGCAGGTAGCAGTGGGCTAAAAATTTTAAAACTCCTAATTATCGTGTCCAGAAGTAGACGCATGCTGCTGTTAACAACCATGACAGGAAAACCTGGACCAGCAGTTTTCTCCATAATGCCAGCGAGGAGGAGGTCCAGAAGAAGTAACAAAAGGCATCCCAGCCGCCCTGAGCCTCCAGCCTGAGGTAGCACAATCGCCCCAGCAGAGAATCACTGAGATTCACTAAGCGGGAAAAAGAAAGGCTCTCAGTCAGTCAGTTTAGGTCATTTTCTGGCCAAATGACATTGCTGTGAACTTCAGGCAAACCTTTCAGTTCACAGAGTAGTTAGGATTTTAGAACTGCAAATAAGGGATCACGGATCTACCTTAAACCGAGGGGTAAAGAAGAGCTTCAGGGTCTCGGAGAGGAAGATCGATGGGAACTGGAATTGTCAGAAAATTCTCCTGCAGGAGTTGGGATTTGAAAAACATGTGGACGTCTGTTTGTCCTGTAAATATTTACTGATTGTGCCAAGGATCCAGTAGCAAACGAGGCAGATGACATTCCTTCCTTCTTGAAGATCCCTGTGGCCTGAAGATCCCTAATTATCATTATTACAATTATTACCCTCAAGGCAATGGGCTGGACAAAGAGCCTGGGAGTGTGGCCTGGAAAGAGAAAAGTCAAGGATGGGGCAAGGAGTTGCCTCACAACAACCTGAGTGACTTTCTAAAATCCAGGCTGGGCGCGGCGGCTCATGCCTATAATCCCAGCACTTTGGGAGGCCAAAGCTGGCAGATCACCTGAGGTCAGAAGTTTGAGACCAACCTGGCCAATGTGATAAGACCCCCATCTCTGCAAATAATATAAAAATTAGCCAGGTGTGGGGGTGGGCACCTGTAATCCCAGCTACTTGGGAGGCTGAGGAAGGAGAATGGCTTGAACCCAGGAGGCGGAGGCTGCAGTCAGCAGAGATAGCACCACTGCATCCCAGCCTGGAAGACAGAGTGAGACTGTCTCAAAAAATAAATAAACAAATAAATTTAAAAACCGTATACAGGTGCCCCTTTGTCTTTAAATTAAAAGGGTCTTGGCTGGGTACAGTGGCTCATGTCTGTAACCTCAGCCCTTTGGGAGACCGAGGCAGGTGGATTGCTTGAACCCAGGAGTTCAAGACCAGCCTGGGGAACATGGTGAAACCTCCTCTCTACAAAAAAACGTTCCTGCCTCCTCGCCTCTGGCCTGGTGGTTCCCTCCTCCCGGGACTCCTCCTTCCCCGATCCTGGCAGGACACCTGCTTGTCCCCATCAAGTCTAGGCTCACCTTTTCAGAAAAGCACCCCGCCTAGGACCACCCTCTCTCTAAAGATGTCTCCCTGGGACTGCCCCGTTCGTGTTTATTTGCTCCGGAGCACCGATCCCCATCTTCGATCCTCCCTTGCTTATTTACTTGTTGAATGTCTGTTTCTGGCACTAGAATAACGGGAAAACGGGGACCGGAGTCTTCCAAGTCACGGCCTCCCCAGGGTCCGCCACGGGGCCCGACCCGTCCAGAGCGGAAGCGCCATCAAGTTTGCCGAATGAATGAAGCGCTGGAAAAGCTGGTTCATTCATTCGGCAAACGAGAGGGCGGGGTCGCCCACTCCCCCGCCGTCCCTCCAGCCCGGCCGAGGGTGGCTCGGGGGTCACTCGGCTCCAGCTTTAGGCCCAAGTCGCGACCCCGGGAGCAGCGAAGGTGCAAGGGACGCCCGGGTCCGGCGAGCGGGGCCGCACCGAGGGGTAGTCGTTACCTGCGGGGGGCTTCATGGCGGGCGGGTCTGCGCCTGCGGTCCCCTCCCTCTTTCCACCTGCTACGCGTCCAGCCACCTCGGCCCAGCCGCCGCCACCGCTGCCCGAAGACTGAGGGGCCCGCCGCCCGCGCGCCCGATGCATGCCGGGACGGCGCGTGCACACTGAAAGCTGGACACACGCGGGTCGGGACGCTGGAACCCTCTGCATACGCGCCGCAACGCTGCCGACCCGTCATTGGCTCTCTGAGGTGAGTGGGCGGAGCCTGTCGCTCACGCCTCCCCAAGGAAGGTTTCCTTGGAAACCTCACGCCGCTGACGCCTCTGAGGCTCTGTCTGCGCTGCTCATTCTGCTGAGACTTCGCCTGGGTTTCGGACTACCGTGCTAATGTGTACTTGCCTCCCTTCTTATAGCTGTCTGTTGGGCTAGTGTTGTTACTGATCGCTTACTGTTTCCCCGGCCCAGTTTCCAGCATCTGAATCCGACATATCAAATTAACCAGAAATTTATCTTTTTTTTTTTGAGACGGAGTCTCGCTCTGTCGCCCAGGCTGCAGTGCAGTGGCGCGATCTCGGTTCACCGCAACCTCCGCCTCCCCAGGTTCAAGGATATCCTGTCTCAGCCTCCCGCGTAGCGCGCACCGCCACGCCGGGCTTATTTTTGTATTTTTTAAAATTTCTTTTGTTTATTTCTTTTTATTATTTTTGTATTTTTAATAGAGTCTGGGTTTCACCACGTTGGCCAGGATGATTTTGATCTCCTGATCTCGTGATCCGTCCACCTCGGCCTACCAAAGTGTGAGGATTACAGGTGTGAGCCACCGGGCCTGGCCAAGTGTTTTTTTTTTTTTTCCTAGTTAGAAACATAAGCAGGTAAACGGATTCATGTGAAATAACAGGTGTTTTGGAACACTGCAGTAGCCTGACCTACATCCAGTGTTGTGGGTTAAAACAAAAAACGTCTTGAACCCTCATCTTGAACTGTTACGGCACCTAGAAAAAAACGATGTACTGGAACGAAACTGGCAAAAACCCAAACAACCGACCTCGTTTCTGTTTTTTTTGTTGTTGTTGTCGTTTGTTTGTTTGTTTGTTTGTTTGTTTTTTGAGAGGCTAGACGGAGTCTCGCTCTGTCCCCTAGGCTGGAGTAAAGTAGCGTGATCTCGGCTCACTGCAACCTCCGCTGTTGAGAAATGCTAAGTGTATGATTGCTGAGAAATGCTGAATGTATGATAAAATATATTGTTTGCTGAGAAGAACCATGGCAAGGAAAACCTAGCTCCCTCTCTCCTCCCCGCCGGAAGAAAACTACTTGGGGCATTCTAAAGTGACAGGACAATATATAAATATAAAAATATCATGCACCGGTTAAAACAGTTCTTTAAGTGCGGGACATCTGACCCTGTCCCGTGGCTCACTCGTGGAGAATACTTTTTAGTTTGTGATCAGTGGTAAGTGGTCACCAGCTGCCTACTTGGTACATTTTTGTGTTATGAGAAAATACCAAACATCGGTTTATTAATAATAATCACCTGTTCAGAGAGAATAACTGTGTGGGTCAGAGTGTGCTTGAGGCCCTCAGCCCGGAATGCTGTGAGCCCCTGAGGCTCTGAGCTGGGAAAGCTATTGGCCCATGGATAGACCCACGTTGCTGTTCTATCTGGCTATCTGCTTCTTAATTCCTTCAGCGCCACCTGACTGGGGGTCTTTACGGCTGAGGTGGTCTTCGTATGCTGCCTCTCGGGTTCAAGCAATTCTCTTGCCTCAGCCTCCCTAGTAGCTGGGACTACAGATGCCTGCACCAGGCCCGGCTAATTTTAGTGTTTTTAGTGGAGACAGGGTTTCACCATGTTGGCCAGGCTAGTCTTGAACTCCTGACCTCAAGTGATCTGCCTGCCTCGGTCTCCCAGAGTGCTGGGATTACAGGCCACCACGTCTGGCCTCACCTCCTTTATTTCTGCAAAAGAAATTCAAATAATCCACTTCATTAATTGTGCGTGTATTTCAAGTAGGAAGAAAATGAATTGGGAGAATATTGGATACAACGAGTTCTAAATTTCTCTTCAAAGCATCAGTATGTTGGCCAGGCGAGGTGGCTCATGCCTGTAATCCCAGCACTTTGGGAAGCGAAGGCAGGCAGATCACCTGAGGTCAGGAGTTCGAAACCAGCCTGGCCAATATGGAGAAACCTGGTCTCTACTAAAAATACAAAAAAAAAAAAAAAAAAATCAGTATTTCATTATGTTCAGTTATTTGTCCTTCATTTTAAAGTTTAACTTCCTTGTAGTTTCGGAGTACATAACCTTATCCACCAGTTCTAATCAGTCGTTAACATTTGTTCCCCCTCCCCAGCCCCTGACTCTGTCCTGACTCATCCTGGTCACCTGCTCCAGTCACCTGCTCCAGTTGAGGAAGGAGATCCAGGCATCTGGGATTCCCTCCCCCTCTGTCATCCACTGGGCATCTCAATAGAAGAGAGAGCAGGCCAGCTGGCACCTCCTGAATCTCCTTCCTGAAAATAACACGCTTGGTCTCGGGGAAACTCTCTGGAAGACACTATTTTTACTTAAAACAAGATCAAACCAGAAACCTTTTCACATGTGAGTCCTAAAACTGTAAACCGGAACCCTTTCATATGTGATTCCTAAAGCTATAAACCTAAGATTCTTCCCCATGTAACATCTAAAGTATAAGCCTATATAAAGGCAGAACCTTCCTTTGTTAGATGAGCTGGGCTTTTGACAAATTACTGCCCGCTCTCCCAGCCGAATAAACTCTTCCCTCTTTTATTCGGTGTTTGAGAGATCCATTTCCCGTGGCTCCTGCTACACAGTCACCTTCTTTGACCTAGGTCACTCCTGGTTACCTGCTCTGACCTACCTGTAATGGTCCTTCCCACCAAACCACCCACGCTGCCACTCCAGCTTAGATCCCTGCTCTCTTTAAAATAGCCAATCGGGGCCGGGCCCGGTGGCTCACGCCTGTAATCCCAGCACTTTGGGAGGCCAAAGCAGGTGGATCACGAGGTCAAGAGATCGAGACCATCCTGGTCAACATGGTGAAACCCCGTCTCTACTAAAAATACAAAAAATTAGCTGGGTATGGTGGCGCGTGCCTGTAATCCCAGCTACTCGGGAGGCTGAGGCAGGAGAATTGCCTGAACCCAGGAGGCGGAAGTTGCGGTGAGCCGAGATCGTGCCATTGTACTCCAGCCTGGGTAACAAGAGCAAAACTCTGTCTCAAAAAAAAAAAAAAAATAGCCAATCGGGATTAGTCTAGCTTGTGCGGTCTAACTCTAGCCAATAGGGGAATGACACAGCAGTAGGGGTGACCCCCATCAAGCATAAGTACCCCTTTTTCTCACTTGCTGAAATATGTGGTCACCATTGCTCCATCAGTGAGCTGCACCCTTCTATAGAAATAAACTGCCTTGCTGAGAGGATTTATCTTCAAGTGCTATTTCTTTTGCAGCATCAAAATTTTACTTATAACAGAACATTTCTGGCAACTATAACTCAGATGGTGGTAAGTTTTCCATTGTCCTAGGAAATTTCTCATCACTTTGTCTCTATTTTTTTTTTTGGGGGGGGGTGTCTTGAGCACACCAAGCTTAATTTTATGTCAGCCTTCATTTTTGCTGTTCCCTGTGCCTGGGGTACTTTAAGTTTGGACTTTCCTATCCTTGAAATCCAAATCTAAAGGATGATCTTTCCTACCTATCCTAGCTCCCAGTCACAATCACAGCACCTTCTTCTTCTTTTTTTTTTTTTTGCAGTGTTTGCTGTGAAATTTCTTGTTTCTCTATTTATGTACTAATTTATTAGTTGATAGTCCGTCTACACCAATACAAGATAATGAGAGTAGACACTTTGCTGATTTTTATGGCTGGTTTGTAATAAATATTGATTGAATATTAGGCACCTGCTGTCTGCAAATGTCTCTATTCCCACAGATGTCTCATAGATTGCATGAAAGAATGCATTTGTGGGTGAGTAGATGGGTGGGTAAATAAATGAACAAAGAGTGAGCGGATAACAGTGACTCCCATTCATTGCGCGGCTGTGACGCTCTGAGGTCCAGGTGTCCAAACGCGGCTGCACCACGTGGCCGGCCCAGCACCACGTGGTCAGCTCGGCGACCGGCTGGGTCCGCCACTGTCCCACCATGCATCGCTTCATGCTTGCTTTAGAGGGCAAGTCAGACCTGATTTCCGGCCTCCATTAGGTCGTAGAGGTCAGTTGCCCTAACGACCAGCTGGTTCCCGCCTCTACCTTGCGTCACTTCCTGTCACTCCCACTTGGAGCATTAACGCACCTGCGCAGAAGGGCAGCAACGCTGGACGCCCTTGTTGTGCGCAGGCGTGGCGCCCGGGGGCCGGGGCCGGGCGGCACCGCGGTGCGCAAGCGCAGCCGTCGGTGGGTCGGGGATCGGTCGCCTGAGAGGTGAGTAAAGGGCTCCGTGCTGAGTCTGGGGGATCTGGGGTGTGCGGCTCGGGGCTCACGGGGCCCCAGAGCCAGGGATTGTGAGGTCACGGTTACCGCGACTCGCATGGACCTGTGAGTAGGTGGCGCGGAGGGGAAACTGAGGCCGGGAGGCATCGGGCAGGCCGTTCGAGCCCTGCTCTCCCTGCCCCGGACCCCAGGTCCTGGAAATGCTGGTCCGCGGGCTGGTGGCGAGGTCGGCGGGAGGTGAAGGCGCCCCGCAGCAGTGAGCGCTCGCTGGGTGTTCGCTGCCGTCTCGCCTGGAAACGTCGTTCCTGTGACTCGGGGACCCCCGTTTGTGGTGACTCAAGTCGGGGCTCTAGTCCCAGCGCCGCCAGTCCCTACCTGGGTGACCTTGCCCAGCCTCTTGGCTTTTCGGAGCCTCAGTTGTCCCCTCTGTAAAACGGACGTTGTCAAAAGTCCCTGCCTGGGAAATGAGAGCCGCAGCACCCAGCGCAAAGTGAGAACTCCGAAGAATTGGCAGCCGTTCGTCTTATTTCATGTTTACAGTCGTCTTCTGCGTATCTTGCTAGAGGTTGGGGAAATCTGGGATACGGGACCAGCCCACCAACACGTCTTACCCGCTGTGTGAACCTGGGTGAGTCGCCTCCCCTCTAAGCAAGGCGTTCCTTCTTTCGTAAACAGGAGTGGTGAAAGCAGATGTGTCGGAGGGTCATTATGAGGGTAAACCCACGTACAATTCTTTGATGAGGTGCCTGCAACTTGCTAAGAGAGAGCTGGCTTGAGAACGGCTGTTTTTGTTATTAGGTGCCAGAAAATTGCCGTGCAGTGTGCATCTCGCAGGTTGAATGATTATTCCATTTTGTTTTGTTTCTGTGTCTTTTTTTTTTGAGACGGAGTCTTATTCTGTCGCCCAGACTGAAATGCAGTGGCTTCATCTCGGCTCACTCCACCTCCTGGGTTCAAGCGATTCTCCTGCCTCAGCCTCCCCAGTAGCTGGGATTACAGGCTCGTGCCACCACGCCCGGCTAATTTTTTTATATTTTTAGTAGAGAAGGAGTTTCACCATCCTGGCCAGGCTGGTCTCCAACTCTTGACTTCATGATCCGTCTGCCTAAGCCTCCCAAAGTGCTGGGATTACAGGTGTGAGCCACCATGCCCGTCCTACAACAGCGTTTTTAAAAAACTGTTAAAAATGACAAAGGCAAATAGAGAACTATGACAACAGGAAGGGAAGAAACACCTGGGGATCCCTGGGCTCCCGCACACTCATTAGCTTTTCTGTTTTTTGGGTTTTTTTTTTTTGCTTTGTTTTGTTTTGTTTTGAGATGGAGTCTTGTTCTGTTGCAATGGCGTGATCTTGGCTCACTCCATCTCTGGGGTTCAAGCAGTTGTCCTGCATCATCCTCTAGAGCAGCTGGGATTACAGGCATGCACCACCATGCCTGGCTAATTTTTGTATTCTTAGTAGAGAAGGGGTTTCACCATGTTGGCCAGGCTGGTCTCGAACTCTTGACCTCATGATCCACCCGCCTCGGCCTCCCACAGTGCTGGGATTACAGGCGTGAGCCACCGCGCCCGGCCTTGTTTCTGTGTCTGATTATTCGTCTTTTCCCTCCCTTGCCCAGTGGTTCTCAACTGGGAACAGTTCTATGCCCCGGGGACACTTGGTAACATTTGGTTGTCATGATTTGGGGGACCTCCTGGTACGGAGTGGGTAGAGGCCAGCGATGCTGCTCACTATCCTGCAGTGCCTAGGATGGCCCCACCCCAGAGAATAATCCAGTCTTGAATGTCAGTAATGCTTTAAAAACCTTAACCATATGGGCGGATCACCTGAGGTCAGGAGTTTGAGACCAGCCTGGCTAATGTGACGAAATCCCTTCTGTACTGAAGAAACAAAAATTGGCCGGGCATGGTGGCATGTGCCTGTCATCCCAACTACTCAGGAGGCTGAGGCAGGAGAATCCCTTGAACCCAGGAGGCTGAGGTTGCAGTGAGCCAAGATCACGCCATTGCACTCCAGCCTGGGTGACAGAGTAAGACCCTGTCAAAAATCAAAACCCTATCCTAGATCAGTGATTCTTCATCAGCATGGGCAGCTGGGAGTGTGTGGCTCCGTGAAATCATGAACAAAGTTTTGTGTGTGCGCCCAATTTTGTGTGGAGAGGAATGGGTCCTTTGGAGTTTGGCCTCTCAGGTCAGACTGCCTGGGTTCAGAGCTCCTCCTTTTCATCCTCATAGCTGGGGGGTCTTGGGTGGCCCCATCTTTCCAAGCCTCAGTTTTTCTTCTGTAGAATGGGGATAATAATAGTAATCGCCTCAGGTGTGTGAGCATTAAACCAGGCAAGGTATCAGCAAACGGACCAGAAGGCCAAATCCACCTGTGGCCTGGTTTTGCGAATGAGGTTTTGTGGGAACGCAGCCACGCTCCTTTGTTTCCGTGCTAGTTGTGGTTGATTTCGAGCTAAGAAGGCACAGTGGAACAGTTGCCGTAGAGAACGTGACGCCTGCAGAGCTGAAGACGTTTTTCTTCTGGCCCTTTTCAGAAGAACCTTTGCTGACCCCTAAAATAAGGCATCGCATATACAGCACTTAGCTGGGTGCCTGGAAAGCTGTGAGGGCGCCAAGGATTTGAGCTGCAGTTTATAATTAAATCTTCCTCGAAGGGTGAATGATTCCAGATGGGGGTGAGCTCTGCCCCAGATTGGAGAATCCTTGAGAGCTGTAGTCACTCAATTCTACTGTTTTTTTTTTTTTTTCTGTCTGGGGATGGAATCTCACTCTGTTGCCTGACCGAGTGCAGTGGTGTGATCTTGGCTCACTGCAACCTCCCCCTCCTGGGTTCAAGGTATTCTGCCTCAGCCTCCCAAGTAGCTGGGACTATAGGCACACACCACCACGCCCGGCTAATTTTTTGTATTTTAGTAGAGACAGGGTTTCACCATGTTAACCAGGCTGGTCTCGAACTCGTGAGCTCAGGCAATCCACCCACCTCGACCTCCCAAAGTGCTGGGATTACAGGCGTGAGCCACCGAGGCAACCTGTTTTGTTTTGCCAGCATCCAACAGGGGCCCTGGTAGGAAGTCCTCAGTACAGGCTCAAGGAGTCAGAGGGATGGTCTGGAATAGGGTCTTGCTCCCGTCGCCCAGGCTGGAGTGCAGCGGCACAATCTCTGCTCACTGCAGCCTCGATCTCCTGGGCTCAGGCCGTCCCACCTCAGCTTCCCGAGTAGCTGGGACTACAGGTCCGCACTACCACACCCGGCTAGTTTTTATATTTTGTTGTTTTCGAGATAGGGTTTCACCATGTTACCCAGGTCTCAAACTCCTGGATTCAGGTGATCGTCCACCTTGGCCTCCAAAGTTCTGTGATGAGAGGCGTGCCCCACCACATCTGGCCAGTTTACTCTTTCACTGGGGTGGAAACAGGCCCAGAGAGAAATGGCCTCCCCAAGGAACTTGACCATGGCTGTGAATTTTTTAACAATCGAAGACTTTCCTGAGTCCATAGGCTTTAGACACCGCCAGGTGCAGGGGTTAAAAGGGAAAATGGGTCTCTGGAGAGGTAGAAAGCCTTGAAAGAGATGCTGGGCCCGAGGTAGGAGCTTGCAGGAATACTAGATTCTCTCCTGGCAAAGTTGGGGAGGGATAGGTGAGCGCCTAATTTGAGTGGCACGTACAGGGTTTGGTGTAGACCCCACAGACAACCCCCCACTGGTGAGGGGCCTCTAATGTACACTTCTGGGGGTCCAGGGAGCAGCTGAGGGCTTTTACGCATGCAGTGACCTCCTGGTGGCATCTTAGAAGAAAAGGGGATTCAATGTGGGGAGTATCCAGATGGGAGACTGAGCTAGAACCCAGGTATCCTAAGAGGGAGTGAGGAGTGGGGCACCCAGCCTGCCTGCCCTGCTGTTATGAGAAGTGCCGTGGATTCGGGGTGGAGGTGGGCCAGAGTGGGGGCTTCTTACTGGGGTGTAACGAAGTAGGAGGACCTCAGTTTAGGGGGATGTTCTGTTTTTTCCATTGAATGATTCATTCTGGGCAGGGAAACAAGGAAGAGAGGTGGTTGTGAGTGTTTTGTTTGTTTTGAGAGGCAGGGTCTCACTTTGTCACCCAGGTTGGAGTACACAGGCACAATCACAGCTCACTGCCACCTCCAACTCCTGGGGTCAAATGATCCTCTTACCTCAGCCTCCCAAGTAGCTGGGGCTACTGCTGTGTGCTGCCATGTCAGGCTAATTGTTTTTTCTCTTTTTTTGTAGAGTCTCTTTTGTAGGGTCTTACCATATACTATATTGCCCAGGCTGTTCTTGAACACCTGGCCTCAAGCGATTCTCCCACCTCAGCCTCCCAAAGTACTGGGATTACAGGCGTGAGACACTGCCCCTGACCTAGGTGGCTGTGTTTTGATTTTTTTTTTTTTTAAAGGCCGGAGAGAGCCTGCGGGTCTTGAACCACGCAGAGTGGTTGTTTTCCGCTGTAGAAAGCATTGTCGAAGTAACCGCTGAGCTAAAGCCGACCCGATTTTGTTTTTATTTTTATTTTACTTTATTTATGTTTTTTGAGACGGAGTCTCACACCGTCACCCAGGCTGGAGTGCAGTGGCGCAATCTCGGCTTACTGCAATTTCCGCCTTCTGGGTTCAAGCAATTCTCCTGCCTCAGCCTCCCGAGTAGCTGGGACTACAGGCGTGCACCACCACACCCAGCTATTTTTTTTATATTTTTAGTAGAGACAGGGTTTCATCATGTTGGCCAGGATGGTCTCGATCTTTTGACCTTGTGATCTGCCCGCCTCAGCCTCCCAAAGTACTGGGATTACAGGCGTGAGCCACCACGCCCAGCCAATTTTGTTTTTATTATAATGATAAAATGTAAAGTTGGGATGTGGAGTCATCGGCTCAGAGCCGAAGCTGGCGTCCCAGTTGCCACCCCCACGGGCCAGCAGGCTTCCACCCTCACTTCTGCGCCCTCTGCCTTGAGACCAGGCATCGCCGTGGCTCCAGAGCGCCCATAAAGCCCTCGCTGTTGGGAGACACAGCAGGCTTCTTTGAGAAGGCTGTCCCACGGCCAAACCCCGACAAGTTGTGATTGTTCCAAAGACACTGAGTGCCGAATGGCAGCTGAGAAAAACGCCATCCTCAGGCGTGGACCCCCCTCTGAAGAGTGGAAAACTTTCTTCCCTGAAGCCTTGGTGCTGAGGGCAGATCTGAGAACCGCTGGATGGCACCCACCTGGGGAGGGGCGAGAAGCTGCCGGTCCAGCACCAGCGGCCTGAGTCACGCGCTGGGCGGTCCTCCGCCGCGGACCTGCAGTTCTGAAACCCAGAGTACTCTGCAAACAGAAGGTTTTCGGAAAGCTCAAGCAAGGTCATCTGGCCGGAGAAAGCTGACCTGTACTGACTTCCAGCCTTTTCCTTCCCACTTAGAGGCTGACGGTGATTCACCGCTGGGGGCCGTGTGTGGTCGTCCCAGCTGGGGGTGCTTCTGGTGTGCAGTGAGGGGGCCGGGGATACTGCTCAGTGCCCGGCAGTGCCCGGGACAGAATCATCCCCCCGAGACGTCCACTGTGCCACGGGGTAGAGACCTGCATTCGTTACTTGGGAAAAAAAAATGGAGCCTGCTCCCTGCTCTCACTGGACACCAGAATAAACTTCCTAAGGGGCGGAAGAACAGAACTCAGGGGCCTCCGGCTGCCAGGATTCACCTCCTGCTCTCTCTCCACTTAGTGTGTGCGTGTGTTTTTGGTTTTGTTAGAGATGGGATCTCTGTGGCCCAGGTTGGCCTCAAACTCCTGGGCTCAAGAGTCCTCCATAGTTTGTGGATTTCTTTTTTTCTATTTTTTTTTGAGATGGAGTCTCGCTCTGTCACCAGGCTGGAGTGCAGTGGCACAATCTTGGCTCACTGCAACCTCTACCTCCTGGGTTCAGGTGACTCTCCTGTCTCAGCCTTCCGAGTAGCTGGGACTACAGGTGCCCGCCACCATGCCCAGCTAATTTTTGTGTTTTTTTGTTTGAAATGGAGTCTTGCTCTGTCACCAGGCTACAGTGCAGTGGCGAAATCCCGGCTCAGTGCAGTCTCCACCTCCCGGGTTCAAGCAATTCCCCTGCCTCAGCCTTCTGAGTAGCTGGGACTACACGTGCGCACCACCATGGCTGGCTAATTTTTTTGTATTTTTAGTAGAGATGGGGTTTCACCATGTTGACCAGGATGGTCTCCATCTCCTGACCTCATGATCGCCTGCCTCGGCCTCCCAAAGTGCTGGGATTACAGGCGTGAGCCACCATGCCCGGCCAGTTTTTGCATATTTAGTAGAGATGGGGTTTCACTGTGTTGGTCAGGCTGGTCTCGAACTCCTGACCTTGTGATCCACCCGCCTCGGCCTCCCAAAGTGCTGGGATTACAAGCGTGAGCCATTGCAGCCAGCCTGTTTGTGGATTTCAATGTGTGCAGCCTCCTGGGACCTCAGCAGAGCAGATGATCATGGTAGACAGAGTCTCTCGGGGATCAGTGGCATCCCTTCGCCCAGGGGGTCTCATCTTGGGCACTTCTGCTCAGCTCTGTCCCAGGGTAACAGGGAGGGGGCAGGGTGCAGACCAAGAGGCGAAGAAGTTGTCTGGGATGTGGGGGGTGTTCCAGGAGGGAGAACAGCCCGTGCAAAGGCCCTGGGGTGCAGAGGCGCCGCTGGCACCAGGAGAGAGCAGTGTGACTCAGTGAGTACCACTGTACTCCAGCCTGGGTGACAAAGCAAGACTCCATCTCAAAAAAAAAAAAGAAACAAAGACCTGGCTGAGTCCCCTCCAAACCTAGAAGGTGGGGGTCATAGCCCCCTCTTACAGAGGGAGTGACAGACCCAGACAGGTGGCACATGCAAGGTCACACCAGTGACAGCTGGACCGCGGCTTAGCATTCCAGGCATGTGGGCCTAGCGCGATCCACGCTGGGGGGGGGGGGTGTGCGCGTGCACACGTGCTTGTGTGGACAGGATGTGCGTCCTTCTCAGGGAACTAACACAGAATAAACAAAGAAACCTGATCTTTGGTGTACCGGTTCCCTTCTCTCTTAGACTGAGGCGTGAGAACTGGAAAGGGTGGCTGAGGACCCACTGAGGGTTCAGAAAGTGGAAAGAGTCACCACACCCGGCACGTTTTTGTGGTTTCTTTTTTTTCTTTTCTTTTTTTTTTTGAGACAGAGTTTCGCTCTTGTTGCCCAGGCTGGAGTGCAGTGGCGCATTCTCAGATCACCACGACCTCCGCCTCCTGGGTTCAAGCGATTGTCCTGTCTCAGCCTCCCAAGTAGCTGGGAGTACAGGCATGCACCACCACGTCTGGCTAATTTTTGTATTTTTGGTAGAGACGGGGTTTCACCATGTTGGCCAGGATGGTCTCGATCTCTTGACCTCGTGATCCGCCCGCCTCGGCCTCCCAAAGTGCTGGGATTACAGGCGTGAGCCACCGCGCCCAGCCAATTTTTATATTTTTAATAGAGACAGGGTTTTGCCATGTTGGCCAGGCTGGTCACAAACTCCTGACCTTAAGCAATCCTCCGCCTGCCTCAGCCTCCCAAAGTGCTGGGATTACAGACGTGAGCCACAGCGCCCTGACAAAACTTAACATCTTAGTGAGTTATAAATGCACAGTTCAGTGGCTTTAAGCACATTCGTGTAGTTCTGTAGCCGTCACCACCATTATTTCCAGAACTTTCTTATCTTCCCAAACTGAAACTCTAACCCGCGAAACATTCACTCCCTGTGCCCTTCCCGCCCCTGGCACCCCAATTCTACTTTTGGTCTCTCAATCCGACCTCTCTAGGGACCGCCTAGGAGGGGAGTCGCACAGGATTTGTCCCTGTGTGTCTGGCTTATTTCACTGAGTGTGACGTCCTCAAGGCCCGTCCTTGTGACCTGGTCAGAATTTCCTGTTCCTGGCTGCGTAGTATTCCATTGTGTGCACAGGCCCAATTGTGTAGATCCGGTCACCTGTCCATGGGCACGTGGGCTGTTTCCTTTTGGCTGTTATAATGCTGTTATGTGTCAAAATGTGCAGAAAAACCCCCAAAACTCTGTAAACCAAAAATCTTCTGAACCTTTTGGGTGGCATGTGTCCATTTTCCCTGGGTTTGGGGGTCAGGAGACCTGCCTGGTTTGCTCTCTGAACCCTGTTAGCTGGGGCGATGGCGTCAGCTTTTGTGGTCTCACTTCCTGGTGGTGGTTGACCTCCATGAGCCGTGTTGTGTCGCACGCGAGGTATTTGGATTCCGGGACTGGCTGCTCTCCAGGCTCTGGCCTGTCCTGATCCCGGGCCTGGAAGTTCCAGGCTCTTCACTGTGTCCTGAGACGGGGGCGGAACACTCATCACCATCCCTGGGGAGCTTGCAGGAAGACTGTAACTCCCCGTCCCGTGACACTACACACAGCTCTGGTAGATCCCTCCCCTTTAAAGAACTGAGGTACGATTCCCGTACCATGACATTCAGTGGCATTTGGTACATTCACAGAGTTGTGCAATCATCACTACTCTCTGGTTCTAGAGCTTCTCATCACCCCAAAAGGAAGCCAGGAAACTCCGTCCCCGCCAGCTGTCACTCGCCTTCGCCTCCCCAAGCCCCCGGCACCCCTGCGCCTCCTTCCTGTGTCTGGATGGGCCTGCTTTGGGCATTTCATAGAGATGGAGTCACGCCCTGTGTACACGTCGTGTCTGCCTTCTTTTGCTCCCCACCTTTTTTTTTTAAGTGATTGTTGATGGATGTCGCTTTCCCTGAAAGGCAAACAGAGCTGAGAGCACGCCCAGCGTGTCCGGGGCCGTGCTTGTGCAGTGGTGTGGAGGTCCACTTTGCTGCTGTAATGTGACTCTGACATCAGCCAGTGTCTGAAGCCTGCTGGGCCAATGCCTTGCTTGTCTCCGGCACGTGGTGGGTGATGCGCCCAGGCGGCCTGCACCTTCTCTCCCGGGGGCACTGGCTGTTCACCTCATGTAGAGGTATTTTGGGTGGGACACCTCTGATCTTGAGTGTGGGGGCAGGTCAGGCGGCTGCCGGGTGTGGATCCTGCCGTGCTGTGGCTCCAGTGGCCTCTCACGAACGACTCCATCCCCAGTCCTGCCGCAGAGGTCGTCGCACTGAGGTCGTGAGACGGGGTTGTGGGAAGTGCCTGGTGCACCAACAGCCTCTTTACACCCTCTTCTTCTAGTCTGGCGTCTCTCCCACTGGGAGCTGTGGACGTTGGGGCCGGATCGTTCTCTGGGGAGGAGCCGTCCTGGGCACTCCGGGGCACTGAGAGGTGCCCCGACCTCCACCCACTCCACGTCAGACACCGCCAAGCGTCTCGACACGTCCATTGAGAACCGAGTAAAACAGAATCTAGGAGACGTGCACACACAGTTTCTGCAAAATCGTAGGTCAGTGGGATCCATGGGGACCCTCAGCGTTTGCCTCCTGGAGGAGGCTGGGCACAGTGGGTCATACCAGTGATCTCAGCGCTTTGGGAGGCCAAGGCTGGAGGATCGCTTGAGGCCAGGAGTTTGAGACCAGCCCGGGCAACACGGTGAGATCTCGTCTCCTAAAGAAAGAGGAAGTTCTCTGGGGGCGCCCTCCCCGCTTTGCCAGTGTTCACGCACAGGTATTTTACACAGTTGTGGTTCTGGGTCTGCCGGAAACATAGGAGGTGCTCAGACAGGTCATCCTCGTGGCTGTGATACTTCTGGTGCCCTGCCTCTGAGTCTGTCTCCACGGGGATGGTTGTAGCCGAAGCCCTCTGTGTGTGCGCACACGTGTTAACCTACGTGCCTTGGACCATGAGACATCTGTGCACTTAGTTAAAACGGACATTTGTATAGAAATGATGGGAAGCTTCGATTTCCTATAAAAGAAGCTGCCCCTCTGGCTGCTGGCTCCTGGGACCGAAGCACAGTGAGTGACGCACAGCCGGTCCCTCCCTCTGTGCTCCTCGGCCACCGTCCTTCTGCCTGTGTGTCCTCATGTCCATGTGACCCTGGGCACTCGACCACGCCCCCCTGCGGGCCTCGGTTCATCTGGAGACAGGGCTGGCCTGCTTGTTGGAGTGGTCGGAAGGACGGAGGTGCCTCCTGAGATGCCCGCTCGCCTAGTGTTCGTGTGGGTTTGCTGGGGCCGCCGTGACAGCACCGGAGACCAGGCAGCTGAAACAGAGTTCATCATCCCTCAGCTCTGAGCTCTGGAGGCCAGAAGTCCACGAGCAAGGTGCCGGCGGGCTCGTTCCTCATGAGGACGGGAGGGGGACCTGGTGGCGGCCGGCAGCCCTCGCTGTTCCTGCGTGTAGCCGTCACCCCATCTCCGCCTTCATGTCCACATGGCGTTCTCCCTGTGCGTGCGTCTGCCTTTGTTGTAAGGACGTTAGTTATTACTCTAGGGACCCACTGTGGTCTGGTACGACGCCATCTTAACGAATTCTGTCTGCCAAGATCTTATCTCCAGGTGAGGTCACATTTTGAGGTCCTAGCAGTTAGGACTTCAGTGTATGGACTGGGGGAACACAGTTTGGCTCATCCCAGTATTCAGCCCCTGGAGCCACATGTCAGCGTGGCTGGGCACAGAGCGTCCCTGGGGCCCAGGTGGGGCGTGGGACCTGGCGGCAGACCCTGGCTGCGCTGTTCTCATGCTGCTTGGGCTCAGGAGGAGGAGCCGCGGCCCTCTGGGTGCTGGGTCAGAGATTCCTTGTAGGCGTTTGTGGTTTTAGTCACATTTTGGAGAGCAGATCTGGGCACAAAGCAGAGAAGAATAAGAAATTATCCAGAGGAAGCCAGGCGCGGTGGCTCACGCCTGTGACCCCAGCACTTTGGGAGGCCGAGGCGGGTGGATCATGAGGTCAGGAGTTCGAGACCAGCCTGGCCAAGATGGTGAAACCCTGTCTCTACTAAAAATAAAAAAATTAGCTGGGCGCAGTGGTAGGTGCCTGTAATCGCAGCTACTTGGGAGGCTGAGGCAGGAGAATCGGTTGAATCCAGGAGGCGGAGGTTGTAGTGAACTGAGATCACACAACTGTACTCTAGCCTGGGCGACAGAGCAAGACTGTTTAAAAAAAAAAATTATCCAGAGGCAGCCAGGTCCGGCACTTCCTCGTCCATCCCGAGGCTGGCCGCCTCTCAGCCACGCCCCATCTGACCCAGCCTGAGCTTTTGATGTCAGACCCGTGCTTCTCCTCACGGTGGTTCCCCCGCTCTGGGGACCTTGGGCCTGCCTCTCCCTTGCCTCACCCGTCTGGGTCTGGGCACACAGAGCTCGGCTGAATATAAGGCCGACTACGCACGGGCTGGGCCTGACCCCATGAGGAAGGCCGGTGACACACAGCCCCGCCACCCTGTGTGTCAGCCAGCGAGGGACACAGACGGGGAAGACACAGCTGCTCGGGGACACCAGAGGCCCTGGACGGGAAGTGGCTTCCAGGGAAGGTGGCCGCCTAGCCCCACCAAGGGAACCTCATCTCGAGAACAGAGGACGGGGTTCTGTCCCGTGGCCGGAGAACAGAGAGGATGGGGGCCCCGTCCCGCAGCAGGAGAACAGAGGACGGGGTTCTGTCCCGTGGCCGGAGAACAGAGAGGATGGGGGCCCCGTCCCGCGGCGGGAGAACAGAGAGGATGGGGTCCCATCCCATGGTAAGGGCCTCCCCAAGGGCTGCCCCCGCCACGCCCCAGCACCGCAGCCACACCCTCCATGCCTGCTTCTAGCCTCGGAGCACGTTCTCAACCTCCTCCTAGTAGACCCGCGCAGCGGGCAGCATTTCTGGAACAGCCTCAGCCTGTGTTGGTCTGGGCACTGCGGGTGAGCAGGCGCCTGTCCACGTGCCTGCCTGTGGGGCTGTTTGCACAGCATTGCTCACGCCTGGTCTTACCCCTTCTCACGCACCCCTGACAAGGAGGTGCTGTCGCCATCCCTGGGGGACAGAAGAGGGAACTGAGGCTCAGTGGAGTTCAGCTGCTTCCCCTAGGTCACACTGCCAAAAACAGCCAGCCGAGGTCTGTGCTGCGAGACTCACCTCGAGGAATCGTAAAGGTCACAGCGGACACTGCAGGGCGCCACGCTCTTGGCTGAGAGCGTCGCAGTTACTTCCTCTCCTGACCCCCGACAGCAGCCACCGTGGGCCTCCCCATTTTACAGACGAGGAGGCGGAGGCTCCAACACGCTCAACGACCCGTCCGAGCCCATGAGCTTTGCAGGCCACAATCGGGACCCAGGCCGCCTGGCCTCTCCCTCACAGCCAAGGGCTATGTCCGCTTGCTAGTCCTGTGGCCACAACCCGGCTGGCTTAAAACCACCAAGGTGGATTTCCCTCGCAGCTCCGGAGGCCAGAAGTCCGAGGCGAAGGTGCGGGCCGGGCCGCGCTGCCTCTGAAGGCGGCTCCGTCCTGCGTCTTCCAGCTGCTGGGGGCCGCATGGCCTCAGCCCCTGCGTCTGTCTTCACGTGGCCGTCTCAGTAGCCGTATGCTGTGTTGAGTGTCTGCGTTAGGGCCACCGCAGTGTCCTCGCCTCGACTTGCTTGTCTCTGCAAAGACACAAACAAGGTCCCATTCTCAGGTTCCAGGTGGATGTTACTAGGGGAACAGTGTTCAGCCCAGAGCGCGGCGGCCCCAGCAGTGGCCGCTGCCGCTTCTCAGTGCAGTTTGTTATATCAGAACGTTTAGAGTCACCATGGCCAGCCTTCAGCTGGAAATTGAGGCACAGTGAGGCTGGGCTTGCTGGAGGTGGTGCCGCAAGGCTGCCGGCCAGCCTGCCCCAGGGAAGCTCGCACAGCACGCGGCAGGGCGTCCTGCTCAGTGCCGGGAAGGTCGCTGCGGCTGAAGTCTCTCCAACTTGGCCCAGGCACCCAAGAAACCTGCGTGAAAGGTCTTGTACTAAAAAAAGACCTGTCTGTAGGCAACAGCTCAGCTTCCAGAACAGCCTCTCCCGACGTCATCCTCTGGGCCCTTTAGAGCTCTGGCAGGAACCTGCAGAGACCACAGACATGAGCAGAGCCGCTGTCAGGTCCTGGGAGTGAGGAACAAGACAGGTGTCCAAGGGGGAAGAAGGCGGGCGTCCAGGGGGAACCAGACGGGCGTCCGGGGGAACGAGGCGGGCGTCCAGGGGGAACCAGACGGGCGTCCAGGGGGAACGAGGCGGGAGTCCAAGGCGGAAGGAGGCAGGCGTCCAGGGGGAATGAGGTGGGTGTCCAAGGGGGAACCAGACGGGCGTCCAAGGGGGAATGAAAGGGAACGAGACTGCTCTCCAAGAACTCCTTAGGGGGAGTCCTCTGCAAGTCCCATGAAACAGTGATGTCACAGCAGGCACACCCGGCCCTGCTGGGTGCCTAAGAAAGGCTGACATGCCAGAAAAGAGGTAGATTGAGGAAAGGGGTCATGGCTTTGGCTCAGGACAAGGTCTCTTCCTCTCAGCACTGTGGACATTGGTGCTGCTTCGTTCTCTGGAGCGGAGCTGTCCTGGGCACTGCAGTGTGCTGGGCAGTGTCCCTGACCTCCAGCCACCTCATGCCAGAAGCAGGGGCAAAAGGGACCTCCATAGGGCCTCAGCACCACCCTCAGAGCACTCAGGAGGTCCTGGGAGCTGGGCGGGTTCCTGCTGGCCTCACACTTGCCGGCCTGTGCACGGCCGGGTTGGTGAGCTCCGGGCCTTAGGTCATCATCCGTGAAATGGGCATATTAAGGCCTTTCCACCTCAGCTGTCCTGGAGCTGAGATCAGCCAGCGTCCTTAGAATAGGACCCGGTGAGGTGGGGGTGGGCCTGGGGCGGGGAGTGTGAGGGGCCTGATGAGGGGTTTTCCCGCACCCCCGGCACTCAGGCCCTCCACTTGGACCTGCAGATCCTGAGCACCTCCAGGCGTCACCTTTTCCGGGCTCGAAATGGACAACAAGAAGCGCCTGGCCTACGCCATCATCCAGTTCCTACACGACCAGCTCCGGCACGGGGGCCTCTCGTCTGACGCTCAGGAGAGCCTGGAAGGTATGAGTGTGCCCGCCACCTCCCCCCTCCCTTCCCTGGCAGCAGCTGGCATAGTCGCCTAGTGCAGGCACCTGGTGTGTAGACCGCTGGTCTCCCACCTGGCTTCTTGGGGGAGAAAGCTGAGCCCAGAGAGGGTCAGGGCCTGCCCAGGGCCACACAGCCACAGGAACCAGGGCCAAGCCGAGCCCTCCCGCCCGCCACTGCGTGGTACCACCGTCACTTGCCGCCTTCAGGCTGAGCTGCCTTCCAGTGGCCTTTTTCATCTCCCCATCTTCCACCAAGGTGTGCTTCCGGAATGTTCTCACCACCTGGTGTGTGCATGTCGCTATTGGTCACAGGAAAAAGCTCTCCTAGTGCTGGTCGCACCCTAGAGTCCCAGCCCCATTGGTGTCGCGCCTGGCCTGACGTGGTCTCCTGTCTGGTCTGGCTCCCACTTCTGCGACACCCAGATCTGGAGCTTGGAGGGGAAGGAGGGCCGGGGAGGCACTTTGTGCGGCCGGCAGGCTCCGGCCCAGATCCTCCTTCCCCTCCTCTGCCTCGCTCACCTGTGTCCGGGGCCTGCCAGGCCTCTGTGGCATGGACCCACAGTGACAACTGTAGGGATGTGCCCTGGTCCTGGACACAGCTCTGGGGAGGAAGTAGCTGACCCCTACTACTGAGCTGAGTTAGGACCCCAGGTCCACACGAGGAGGGTGCTGGGGCTCGTGTGGTCAGGCTCAGGGGAGGAGGGTGCCGGGGCTCGGGAGAGGAGGGTGCCAGGGCTCGGGAGAGGAGGGTGCTGGGGCTCGTGTGGTCAGGCTCAGGGGAGGAGGGTGCCGGGGCTCGGGAGAGGAGGGTGCCGGGGCTCGTGTGGTCAGGCTCAGGGGAGGAGGGTGCCGGGGCTCGGGAGAGGAGGGTGCCGGGGCTCGGGAGAGGAGGGTGCCGGGGCTCGTGTGGTCAGGCTCAGGGGAGGAGGGTGCCGGGGCTCGGGAGAGGAGGGTGCCAGGGCTCGTGTGCTCAGGCTCTGGGGGAGGAGGGTGCTGGGGCTTGGTGGGAGGAGGGTGCCAGGGCTTGGTGGGAGGAGGGTGCCAGGGCTCGTGTGGTCGGGCTCCGGGAGAGGGGCCCTGCGGCTGTTTCCTGTCCTGCTCTCCATGGTCCTGACCTGGTACAGACATAGTCACACAGGACTTCTACTGAGGGCTGGCTTCAAGCTCCTGACTCGGGCCGGGCGCCCTTGGAGGTCTGACAGCATTCCAGGCACCTCACCCCCGATGTGGCCCTCCAGGCAGGGCCGAGCCCCCACCATGCCTCAGCTGGGCAGCCCCAGCATTGAGACCCCACGGAGGCCCGAGGTCACCGCCTGGGCCCCGCTCTCAGGCGCACAGGGCTTCTCTATACAGCTCTTCTTTTCGGGAAGGAGGAGGATCCGCTGTCCCAGGCCAGGGCGCAGGCAGCGGCCCCTGCATTCTGGGATCCTTGGGAGTAAGCATACTTGGGGAAGCGTGAGCACCAACCCCACCCTCTGGACCGGAAAATGTAAGCTTAGGGCTGCGTTCAACTTGCGGGCCCACCTCTGTTCCCCCTTCCAGTCGCCATCCAGTGCCTGGAGACTGCGTTTGGAGTGACAGTGGAAGACAGCGACCTCGCGCTCCCTCAGACCCTGCCGGAGATATTTGAAGCAGCCGCCACAGGCAAGGTGAGCCTCTAGGCTTCCCAAGCCACCGCCCCCAAAACGAGAGCAGCAGCAGCAGTGAGCAACGCTGAGGACCCCGGATGCCTGTCGTGCCATCTCCCAGGCACTGCCCACATCCTCTCCTGGGCTGGCGATGAGGCTACAGGAGCCCTCGGCCCTCCTCCCTTCATCGGCGGGGCCTGAGGCACGTGGCACGGTGGTCGCTCGCCCAGGGCCACGTGGCAAGGGGCCAGGAGTCCCCTGCGGAGCCCCTGGGGTGTTCGGGGCTTGGCGGCCCTCTCTGGCATCCCAAGGAGAGCTGAGGCCGGAGGGTGCCAGGTTAGGAGGAAAGGGCAGCAGGCCATCTTTGCCTCCGGGACCAGGAGATGCCGCAGGACCTGAGGAGCCCCGCACGAACCCCACCTTCCGAGGAGGACTCAGCGGAGGCAGAGCGCCTCAAAACCGAAGGTAATGGAGGACCCTCCAACCCACAGGCGCATCGCCCCACCTCGACTCTGGGGCCTGGGACCCTCGCCAAGGCCGGCTGGTCCCTGGGGCCCTGGGAGTTAAGGGGAGTACCCTGATGACCAGCATGCTGGCTGGTGGGAGTGGGGACAGAAGGGGGACTGGTGAGAGCACAGTTGCAGAGAAACTGGACCGTCAGGCACGGCTGGTGGGGATGTGAGTGGAGCGGCTCCCAAAAGTCACCCAGCTTCCATGAGGCCCAGCAGTTCCACCCCTAGACACTAGCTACGTGCCTGAGAGGCACAAATGCTCGCAGCAGCTGTGTTCACAAGAGTCAAAAGCAGAAACAGGCCGAACGCCGCGGTCACACCTATAATCCCAGCACTTTGGGAGGCCGAGGCTGGCGGATCACCTGAGCTCAGAAGTTCAAGACCAGCGTGGCCAACATAGGGAAACCCCGTCTCTACTAAAAATGCAAAAACATTAGCCAGGCGCGGTGGTGGGTACCTGTAATCCCAGCTACTGGGGAGGCGGAGGTTGCAGTGAGCCCAGATCACCCCACTGCACTCCAGTCTGGGCAACAAAAGTGAAACTCTGTCTCAAAATAAATAAATGAAAGCAAAAACAGCTTAAATTGTCTGTCCATGATAAATGGATCAGCACAGCATGTCCCGTCCACACGGTGGAATGTGGGTCAGCCAAGAAGAGGAGCGGGGTTCTGACCCAGGGCCCGGCACAGGGCCGCCACGAGGACGTCACACTCAGGGAGAGACACCAGACACAAAAGGCCATGCTGTGTGTGATCCCGTTCCTGTGAAATGTCCCGGACAGGCGGATCCACAAAGACAGGAAGGGGATGTGTGGGTGCTGGGGTTGGGGGTGGCGACAGCTAACGGGGACAGGGTAGCTTTTTGGGGTGGTGGGAGGTTCTGGAATTTGGTGGTGGTTACGGTTGCACAACATGTTGAATATACTAAAAACCACTCAATTACTGTTTTTCTTTGGAGACAGAGTCTCGCTGTGTTCCCCAGGCTGGAGCACGGTGGCGCAATCTCAGCCCACTGCAACCTCTGCCTCCTGGGTTCAAGCGGTTCTCCTTCCTTAGCCTCCCAGGTAGCTGGGGTTACAGGCGTGCACTGCTACACCTGGCTCGTTTTTGTATTTTTAATAGAGACGGGTTTTCTCTATGTTGGCCAGGCTGTTCCTGAACTCCTGACCTCAGGTGATCCACCCGCCTCAGTCTCTCAAACTCCTGGGATTATAAGTGTGAGCCACTGTGTCTGGCCCTAAATTACTTTTTTTCTTTTTTGAAACAGAGTTTCATTGTTGTCTGCCAGGCTGGAATGTAATGGGACTATCTCGGCTCACCGCAACTTCTGCCTCCAGGGTTCAAGCCATTCTCCTGCCTCAGCCTCCCAAGTAGCTGGGATTACAGGCGTGCACCACCACACCCAGCTAATGTTGTATTTTTAGTAGAGATGGGGTTTCTCCATTTTGGTCAGGCTGGTCTTGAACTCCTGACCTCAGGTGATCCACCAGCCTTGGCCTCCCAAAGTGCTGGGATTACAGGCGTGAGCCACCGCGCCCGGCCACAGCTGGGCTTTTTACAGTCCTACCAGCCACACTTTAGACAGAAGCTGCATTGCCTGTGAAATCAGAAGACATCACATGAGTATTCTAGAACACACGTCTCCACCTGGGCTCTTTCGAAAAAAAATAGCAAGAGACAGTTTGCTCCCTGGGCCGATGAGCCCGCATTAACCCTTCCGTTCCCAGCCGTCGCCATCCAGGCAGTGACAGCCACCATTGCCAGACACAGGCCAGGCCAGGCCCTGCCACCCCCGCCTCCGTCTCCCTTAGTGGGTGCAGAGATGACCACTTGGCGACTAGAGAACCCCCCACAGATGCAGACGCCTCCCAAGCCCAAGTCTGTGTTGAATCCTAGGCGCCCAGAAAAGCTGCGTGTGGCGCCGAGGCCCCTCGGTCTTTGTAAACGCCCTGGGGTTTTTCTCTCTTTAGGAAATGAGCAGATGAAAGTGGAAAACTTCGAAGCGGCTGTGCACTTCTACGGAAAGGCCATCGAGCTCAACCCTGCCAACGCCGTCTATTTCTGCAACAGGTATCAGCTCAGGGCCTGCCTGGGCAGGGGTGGCCTCCCAGGTGCTTAGCAAGGACCGGAGGTGGGAGAGGCCTCTGCACTGTAGATGGGGGTTCACCGGCGGTCCCAGGCCAGGAGCAAGCATCAGGTGGCCAGCAAGGGGGTCAGGGAGAGTCGATGCTGATGTTAAAATCAGGCGGCACGCCCAGCACTCTCAGAGGCCACAGTGGGAGGATCACCCGAGGCCAGGAGTTCAGGACCAGCCTGGACACCATATCAAGACCCCTGTCTCTACAGAAAATGTAAAAAAATTAGTCTGGGGGCCAGGCGTGCTGGCTCACATCTGTAATCCCGGCACTTTGGGAGGCTGAGGCAGGCGGATCACCTGAGGTCAGGAGTTGAAGACCAGCCTGACTAACATGGTGAAACCCTGTCTCTACTAAAAATACAAAAATTAGCCTAGCGTAGTGGCAGGTGCCTGTAATCCCAGCTACTCAGGAGGCTGAGGCAAGAGAATTGCTTGAATCCAGGAGGCAAAGGTTGCAGTGAGCCAAGATCGCACCACTGCACTCCACCCTGAATTACAGAGAGACTCTGTCTCAAAAAGAAAAAAAAAATTAGCTGGGTGTGGTGGCAGACGACTGTAGTCCCAGCCACCTGGGCAGCTGAGGCAGGAGAATCTCTCGAACCCAGAAGGTGGAGGGTGCCGGGAGCCAAGATCACGTCACTGCACTCCAGCCTGGGCAGCAGAGCAAGACCACGTTTCAAAAATAAATAAACATATAAAAACAAAATCAGGGCCAGTCACGGTGGCTCACGCCTGTAATCCCAGCACTTTGGGAAGCTGAGGCGGGTGGATCACGAGGTCAAGCGATCGAGACCATCCTGGCCAACATGATGAAACCCCGTCTCTACTAAAAAATACAAAAATTAGCTGGGCGTGGTGGCGTGCGCCTGTAGTCCCAGCTTCTCAGGAGGCTGGGGCAGGAGAATTGCTTGAACCCGGGAGGTGGAGGTGGCAGTGAGCCAAGATCACGCCACTGCACTCCAGCCTGGCACCTGGCGATGGAGCAAGACTCTGTCTCAAAAAAAAAAACAAAATCAGGTGTCATGGCATTCCACGCAGATGTCAAGTCAGGAACATGATCCAAAATGTGAACAGTTATGTTTTCCTTGAAGTTGCGATCTTGAATCTGTTTTAGGCTTACAGAACAGTTGCAGCGGGCGTGCGGGGTTCCTGGCCGCCTGTCGGGGTGGTCTCCACTTCATGCTTCTCAGTACTTTGAAAAAATCGTAAAGAGAAACAGTAAATACGAAAATGGTGAAATCGATTCAGACGCCATAAGCCAAGAGCTTTGAGCCTTCACATTGGTCTGAGTTCTTTTTTTTGAGACCGAGTTTCGCTCTTGTTGCCCAGTCTGGAGTGCAGTGGTGCAATCTCGGCTCACCGCAACCTCCGCCTCCTGGGTTCAGGCAATTCTCCTGCCTCAGCCTCCCAAGCAGCTGAGATTACAGGCCTGCGCCACCACGCCCAGCTAGTTTTGTATTTTTAGTAAAGACAGGGTTTCTCCATGTTGGTCAGGCTGATCTTGAACTCCCAATTTATGTGATCCACCTGCTTCGGCCTCCCAAAGTGCTGGGATTATAGGCGTGAGCCGCTGCACCCTGCCCTGGTCTGAGTTCTTTTTTTACTGGTATGTCAGTAAATTTGGTGATAAAACTTTGGTGTGCGTTTCCTGCACTCACTGCTCTCGTCTAGCTGTGGGTCGGAACATTTTTTGTAAATAAAATCCAGAGTCACAGTCCCGAGTGGCTGTTGGTGCTCTGAGCCCGCATCTTTCTACGAGCACCTCAGCAGCCACACCTCTCAGCTCTCCGCACCAGCCCCATTTTACAGACTGGGAAACTGAGGCTGCGCCTCCAGGAAGCGGGAGAGAAACGCAGCGCTGAGGCTTCCCTCTGGGGCTGCCCACTGCGCTCAGAGCTGCCGGTGAGGTACCTGCCCTGCCTTTTCTTCCCCAGAGCTGCGGCCTACAGCAAACTCGGTAACTACGCGGGTGCTGTGCAGGACTGCGAGCGGGCCATCTGCATAGACCCGGCCTACAGCAAGGCCTACGGCAGGATGGGGTGAGGGCCGTGAGTGCCGTCCGTGGCCGCGTTTCCAGTCTCTCTCGGGCCCCTCCTCTCCTGCATGCTCCTGCTTCCTCCCGTGTGGCCTTTTCCACACCCGCACTGATTCTCCCACCCCGGTCGGATCAGCTCTGACACTAGCCGTTCGGAGCTAACATGGCCCCTGCAGGCCACGGGCTCGGTCTGACAGACTGCCCCGTGTCAGCTGCCAGCCGGAGATCCCGGGACTCTGGCTTCACCCCGACCAGCTGTGCACTGGGGTTCCCACAGGGCCCGCTCAGGCTCCGTCGCTTGCACGGGCAGCTCGAAGAGCTCAGGGGAGCACCTGGTTTATGATGAAGGACACAGGAGGGGCCTGAGGGCGAGGCAGGAGGGTCCCAGGGCAGGAGCCTGTGCCCCGTGGGTCCGGTGCTGCCCTCCCAGCACGAGGGTGCCTCTGCCTGCTGCTTTGAACGCTCTTGCTCAAAGTCTGTGCGATTGGGTCTCCCGGGAGGCCGGGAGAGGGGCCCTGTCCGCCTGCCTGGTCTCCCCAGGACCCGCCCTGGGCTCTCTAGGGGCCCCCGAGTCACCTCAGTAGTGAAGACTCAGGTGGGTGTCGGGCTGCTTGTGGATGGCGGGAGACACGTCTGTCCCTCAGAGGTTCCAAGTGTGCCTTGTGCCAGGAAGCGGGGCACAGGCCACACCCACGCTTTTCCCGTGACCCCGCGCCTGCCTGCTCCCTCCTCAGCCCCCTCAGGCCTTGAAGTCTTGTGTGGCCCCGTGGGGACACCAGTTCTTGTGCCGCAGGGGTCTTGTGTCTGTCTCCCTCGGTCCCACCCTGGTGCGCTTGAAAGCCAGATTTGCCTCCACCGAGTTGACAGTGTGCAGGGGCTGCTGGGCCGCTGGGGAGGAGGGCCTGGGCGGGGCCTCCCGGAGCAGGGCAGGTGGGAGCAGGCTGTCCCCGGTGCTCTCCCCAGCCTGGCGCTTTCCAGCCTGAACAAGCACGTGGAGGCCGTGGCCTACTATAAGAAGGCCCTAGAGCTGGACCCCGACAACGAGACGTACAAGTCCAACCTCAAGATCGCGGAGCTGAAGCTGCGGGAGGCCCCCAGCCCCGTGAGTGCAGCGGGGTCAAGTGGCCCCAGAATGTAGGGTTGACTGTGGCGGGTGGGGACAGGTCCTCAGGCACACCACCAGCTCTCGGCTTAACCTGGGTGTCGTGAGGGTCCGGGGTCTGTTTCAGTCGGTGGTGAGATGTGCCCGTGGAAGTGACTTGTGAGGAGTGAGTTCGTGCTCCCAGACCCCTGGAAGCAGGAGGCTGGCTGCAGGGCTAGGCAGGAGGTGGGGAGAGGGGCACAGATGGATCCTCGCTGTGGGTTGTGTGGTGAGGCTGGGTGGGCAGGCATAGGGTTGGCCAGTCTGAGCCGTTTCACTGGACCTAGGCCTGGGGGCTGCCCTGGTCGCCTGGTCCCTGGCTGGGGGTGGCTGCAGCAGGTGGATTGTGGCTCTGGGGTGATCGGGGAGGTGCCAGGGGTGTGGGTTCTAGGTCAGTGGGTTTGTATTTCAAAGGTGTGTTCCTGGAGGAGTCGTTTGCTATCTCTGGGAATTGGCCACTCCAGGCCAGCGAGGCCCCAAGGCGTCAAAGCGGCCAAACACAGGAAATAGAGGCATGGGTGGTAGACTGGGCTGGCCCCGCAGTCGGGCTGCGCTGCGTGCTGCCTGCCTCAAAGCAGCCTGTGGCTGCAGGGTTGGTAGAATGTCTGAGCCCCGAGGGGGCTTACTCATCATGGCCCCTGATCCAGGCCCCACTCACCACGGCTGTTCTCACCCCCAGACGGGAGGCGCGGGCAGCTTCGACATCGCCGGCCTGCTGAACAACCCTGGCTTCATGACCATGGTAAGCGCCCGCCCTCCTCCCTGCCCCTTGGTGGCCCTGCCACACCCACTGTGTCACCGCTGCGGGCCAGGGCTTCCCTCTCACTGTACTGCTGGCATCTGAGACCATATGGTTCTTTTCTGTGGGGCTGTCCCAAGCACTCCATGTCAGGAGCACCAGCCCTCAGCTTTGATGATCACAAGTGTCCCCGATGTTGATGTCCCAAGCAAGACCTATCAGTAACGAGCACTGAAAACTGCATGCTGCCTCTCCTGGCTGAATAACCCAGGGAGAGCACATCTCCGCCCCAGTGTGGGTCCCTCCTCACAGTGCAGAGACACTGATCACAGCACAGCCGTGCCTAACTTCCAAGGTTCTGGCGAGGGAACCAGAGCGCCGGGCGCAGGTGCTGCCTCCCGATGCCTGGCACTCATGCCTAGCACTCAAAGGGGTGGCTGTGGCAGAGGGTTCCTTGGCTGGGACCCTCGGAGAGCCACCCCTGCACATGCATGTGGGCCCTGGAGGTCTGTGTGCCCTGGGGCTACACTGCAGGCTCCCACGGCCTTAAGGGGCAGGGACTCGCCTAAGGCTGTTAGGGAGAGAAAAGCCCTCAGACTCACTGGCAGTCAGAAAAACGACCCAGCTGGCCCAGGACCCCTGTACTCACCATGGGATGGAGGGTGAGCGGCCCCAGCCCTTCAAGGGGCCTCTCAGCCTCACCATGGCACAAACTCCTTTTGCCTTCAGACATCTGGGGTTGTCAGAATAAGGCCCACCACTGGGGTTAGTTAATAAAGTTTTATTGGCACACAGCCATGCCCAGTCATACACATAGTGTCGGTGGTGGCTTTCATGATGCCGCAGCAGAGCTGAGTAGTTGGGTCAGGGACCCCATGTCTGGAAAGACTGGGAGTATTTACACACTCCCTTTACACAGAGTTTGCCGCAACTCTGGGCCACCCGCTTTCAACAGGTCCAAAGGAATAAGCCCAAGCGGAAAGTTAATGTGAGAAAGTGCCCAGTACAGTACTGTTCATTTATTTATTTATTTATTCATATTTTTATTTATCATATTTGAGACAGAGTCTCGCTCTGTCACCCAGGCTGGAGTACAGTGGCACAAGGTTGGCTCACGGCAACCTCCACCTCCTGGGTTCAAGCGATTCTCCTGCCTCAGCCTCCTGAGTAGCTGAGATTACAGGCATGCGCCACCACGTCTGCCTTATTTTGTATTTTTAGTAAAGACGGGTTTCAGCATGTTGGTTAGGCTGGTCTCAAGCTCCTGACCTCAAGCGATCTGCCTGCCTCAGCTTCCCAAAGTGCTGGGATTGTAGGCGTGAGCCCCCACGCCCGGCCACACTGCTGCTTACTGATACAGCAGAACTAAAAACCGACCACATATGCTAAAGTAGACAGCCGCTACGATAAAGAGCCAAAACGCATCCGCACAGAGAAACGGCGGCAGCCAGTGACAGACGCTGTGGCGCTGCGACATCGCCCCTAAAGCAAGAGCCCAAAACAGGATGTCAGTAATAGAACGTGAAGGTCACAGCTCGCAGGTCGGCAGACGAAAGTGTGGGAAAAAGGGCAAGAAAGACCCAGTGGCCGGCTCTTACTGTGTGGTCGGCGTGCTGGAGTCCAGAAGGAAGCCCAATTCAGATGCAGAGTCTCTGATGAAAGAGAAAGATGTCCCTGGAGCTTTCTGTCCTGACAAATTTGTTCTTCCCTGCAGGCTTCAAGCCTAATGAACAATCCCCAAATTCAGCAGCTGTAAGTGACAACCATGTTTCTTCGGGTCTTCTTGTGATTAAATGTCTTTTTATTGCGGGGAAATTTACTTGAAACTGACCATTTTAAAGTGTACTTGATGGCCTTAAGGACATTCACACTGTCATGCAACTGTCACCACTGAGCACCAGCACGCCTGCATCGCCTCCGACAGAAGCCCCCTCCCATCAGCCGTCACTCCCAACCCGTCCCATCCCGACACCCACGCGTCCGCTTCCTGTCTCTGTGGCTGGGCCTGTCCTGGACATTTCACAGAAGCGGGATCACACACTGCATGGTCTTTTGTGTCGCGTCTCCCCCTGAGCCTGTGTCCTCAGGGTGCATCTGTGCTGGGGCCTGGGTCGGGGCCTCCTTCCTTTTCATGGCTGAGTAATGATATTCCAGTGTGGCTGGACCACGCTGTGCTGATCCACACATCTATCCGTGGGCGTCAGGGCTGTCTGTACCTCTGCCTGCTGTGGGTGGTGCTGCTCTGAGCGTGGGCGTGCAGGCCTCTGTGTCAGTCCGTTTTCGTTTCTCTTGGGTATAAACCTCTGAGTGCAGTTGCTAGCTCATCAGCTAGCCCCCCAATAAACTCTGTGCTTATTGGGGAACTGCTTGCCCATTTTCATGGTCAAATCTTTTTTTTTTTTTTTTAAGATGGAGTCTCACTCTGTCACCCAGGCTGGAGCGCAGTGGCACGATTTGGCTTGTTGCAATCTCCGCCTCCTGGGATCAAGTGATTCTTCTGTCTCAGCTTCCTGAAGTATCTCGAATTACATGCACCCCCCCACCATGCCCGGCTAATTTTCACATTTTTAGTAGAGACGGGATTTCACTATGTTGGCCAGGATGGTCTCGAACTCCTGACCTCAGGTGATCCTCCTACCTCAGCCTCCCAAAGTGCCAGGATTACAGGTATGAGCCACTTCGCCCAGCCTATGGTCAAATATTTTTTTTTTTTTTGAGACAGAATTTTGCTCGTTTGCCCAGGCTGGAGTGCAATAGCACGATCTCAGCTCACTGCAACCTCCGCCTCCCTGGTTCAAGCGATTCTCCTGCCTCAGCCTCCCGAGTAGCTGGGATTATAAGCATGTGCCACCACACCCAGTTAATTTTGTATTTTTAGTAGAGACGAGGTTTCTCTATATTGGTCAGGCTGGTTTTCAACTTCCTACCTCAGGTGATCCACCCGCCTCGGCCTTCCAAAGTGCAGGGATCACAGGTGTGAGCCACCGTGCCCAGCCCATGGTCACCTCTTAAAGCATAGTTTCCCAGCCACAGCACCGTGGCCATTTGAGCTGGACCAGTCTCTGGGGCAGGGCTGTCCTGGGCACTGCAGGGTGCTGAGCAGCGTCTCTGGCCTCCACTCACTGCATGCCAGGAGCACCCCCTGCCCCAGTCTTGGTGTAACCCAGGCATGGCTGTTGGAAATGTCTGCTGCCATTGCAGGGGTCCTCTGAGGCAGGATCACCGCCGGCTGAGAACCATGGTCTTTAGGCGGAAGAAGGAAGGGCGTTGTGGGAAAGCGGGTGAAACTCACAGGGTGGGTTTGGGCCCAGGAGGCCCGCTGGGTGGTAAGAGAGAGTCCTCTCCTGTGCGAGAAGGTGAAGACCCGAGAGGGAATCTCTCCCAGGCCGCTGCTGAGGGGCTGCAGTGGGGATGGCCGTTGGGCTGTCCTGGCTGCGGGTCACACGCTTTCTCCTGCAGCATGTCCGGCATGATTTCAGGAGGCCACAACCCCCTGGGAACTCCTGGCACCAGCCCCTCGCAGAATGACCTGGCCAGCCTCATCCAGGCGTGAGTGGACCTGCTTCAAGGAGGGAGTGGGCGGCGTCCCCCTGCTCCGGAGGGCCTGGCATCCTCTGGCGAGCAGTCAGACCTGTCTGTGGGGTGGAGGGGTCAAGGGGTCAGATGGCGATGGACGGAGGCAGCGGCAGGCTCCTGGCCCCGGCTGAGCCCTGCGCGCCCTTCCCCACAGCGGTCAGCAGTTTGCCCAGCAGATGCAGCAGCAGAACCCAGAGTTGATAGAGCAGCTCAGGAGCCAGATCCGGAGTCGGACGCCCAGCGCCAGCAACGACGACCAGCAGGAGTGACGCCGCGTGAGTACAGGGGCTGAGGGGCAGGGGGGCGGCCAGCAGGAGTGACGCTGCGTGAGTACAGGGGCCCGAAATGGGGGGCGGCCAGCAGGAGTGACGCCGCGTGAGTACAGGGGCCTGAGATTGGGGGGCGGCCAGCAGGAGTGACGCCGAGTGAGTACAGGGGCCTGAGATTGGGGGGCGGCCAGCAGGAGTGATGCTGTGTGAGTATAGGGGCCCAGGATGGGGGGCGACCAGCAGGAGTGACGCTGCCTGAGTACAGGGGCCCGAAATGGGGGGCGGCCAGCAGGAGTGACGCTGCGTGAGTACAGGGGCCTGAGATTGGGGGGCGGCCAGCAGGAGTGACGCCGAGTGAGTACAGGGACCTGAGATGGGGGGCGGCCAGCAGGAGTGACGCCGCGTGAGTACAGGGGCTGAGGGGCAGGGGGGCGGCCAGCAGGAGTGATGCCGCGTGAGTACAGGGGCCTGAGATTGGGGGGCGGCCAGCAGGAGTGACGCCGCGTGAGTACAGGGGCCTGAGATTGGGGGGCGGCCAGCAGGAGTGACGCCGAGTGAGTACAGGGGCCCGAGATGGGGGGCAGCCAGCAGGAGTGATGCCGCGTGAGTACAGGGGCCTGAGATGGGGGGCGGCCAGCAGGAGTGACGCTGAGTGAGTGCCCTGAGGGGAGGGCGGCCAGCAGGAGTGCTGCCCCGGGACTGTAGAGCCCCCCTGGGCACTAGACGGTGAATCCTGAGCACGTCCAGCTCAGAAGGTTGCCCTGAACCGCTGAGGCAAGTGGGGGCATCTCTGGGCGTTGGACCCCTTTCCAGGTGGCTGCCAACTCCTTCTCCCTCATCCTGTTTCTCATCTGTGGATTGGGTGGAGATGAGGGGGAAGCCACGGCTTCCTGGGAGGGCTGGGGTCTGGGGCCCCTTTCTGGAAGGGCTGGGGTCTGGTGTCTGGCATCCCTCCCAGAAGGTCTAGTGTCTGGGGTCCCTCCCGGAAGGGCTGGGGGCTGGGGTCCCTCCCGGAAGGGCTGGGGGCTGGTGTCTGGTGTCCCTCCCGGAAGGTCTAGTGTCTGGGGTCCCTCCCGGAAGGGCTGGGGGCTGGTGTCTGGTGTCCCTCCCGGAAGGTCTAGTGTCTGCGGTCCCTCCCGGAAGGACTGGGGTCTGGGGTCCCTCCTGGAAGGGCTGGAGTCTGGTGTCTGGGGTCCCTCCCAGAAGGTCTAGTGTCTGGGGTCCCTCCCGGAAGGTCTAGTGTCTGGGGTCCCTCCCGAAAGGGCTGGGGTCTGGTGTCTGGGGTCCCTTCCGGAAGGGCTGGGGTCTGGTGTCTGGGGTCCCTCCCGGAAGGGCTGGGATCTGGTGTCTGGGGTCCCTCCCGGAAGGGCTGGGGTCTGGGGTCTGGCGTCCCCCCTGCAGAAGCTTTTTGTTTCTGCAGTGTTAGGGCTGCCAGCAGGGGGATGGGAACCAGGCTGTCGGGTGTTGGAAAGGACAAGCCTGGCACCTGCCTTTGACTGCACGTCCGAGCGTTCTGCCTACGTTTTATGAGGGGTTTTTTGTCCCTTTCTCACTTTGAGCAGCTGTTACACTTAGAGTTGTTTAAAAATGCACTTGGAGTCACCCATGGGTTCCAGGGGCCCGTGGCTGGCTTAGTTTCCATCCCAGGGTTCCCTGTCCGTCCTGTCCGTCCGCAGCAGACGCCGACTCCCTGGGGCGGATGTCTCCGGGCCTCGCGAGGTGTGTCCATTCTGCTCCAACGTGACCTCTTCATCTTGTCACCGTTGCTGGGGGTGTCCCTCGTGTACACACTCTCATTTTTTTTTTTTTTTTTTGAGATGGAGTTTCGCTCTTGTTACCCAGGCTGGAGTGCAATGGCGCGATCTCGGCTCACCGCAACCTCCACCTCCTGGGTTCAGGCAATTCTCCTGCCTCAGCCTCCCGAGTAGCTGGGATTACAGGCATGCGCCACCATGCCCAGCTAATTTTTTGTATTTTGAGTAGAGATGGGGTTTCACCTTGTTGACCAGGATGGTCTCGATCTCTTGACCTCGTGATCCACCCGCCTCAGCCTCCCAAAGTGCTGGGATTACAGGCGTGAGCCACCGCGCCTGGCCCCACTCTCATTTTTTAAACAATTACTGTAGACAAATTTAAAGGACAAACGTGAAAAAGCAGCAAGAACAACCTTAATCTTTTTTTGTGTGTGACTTTGAGACCATCCTGCTCTGTCACTGCGGTTGGAGGGCAGTGGTACGATCACGTCTCACTGCAGCCTCAACCTCCTGGGCTCAAGTGATCCTCCCACCTCAGCCTCCCCCGTAGCTGGAACTGTAGGAGCACACCGCTGCACCCGGCTGAGTTTTATGTTTTCTGTAGAGGCGGGATCTCACTACACTGCCCAGGCTGGTCTCAACTCCAGGGCTCAAGCCATCCTCCCACCTCAGCCTCCCAAAGTGCCGGGATGACAAGTGTGAGCCCCGCGTTCAGCCCAACCTCAGTCCTTTCACCCAGGGCAACTGACGTTCATATTGTGGCCACCTTTTCTTCCAGTCTTTTCATTTCTTTTTTAAAATAAGTTTTCATTTATTTATTTTTCTTAATAGTTGAGGTGGATTTTTCACCAACATAACCTCATCCCCAAAGTACCACCACACCGCAGACCCTTCTAGATCATGGCGGCATTCTCTGCGCCACCAGCCACACGTGGCCCTGAGTGTCCGGAACGCTTCCGGTGTGGCTGTGGCTCTCACGTTCGTTGAAACAGCCGGCGTGGTCCCTGGCTGAGGGCCTCTCCTCCTGCCTAGAGTGTGTGGTGCGGCCTGGGTCTCCACCTGTGCTCTGACCGCCATCACATCTGTCCCCCTCCAGCCATTCCCGGCGTGACCGCGTCCTTCCCTGGCTGACTGGAAGCCTTCTGGTTGTTTGCCGTTTCCTCCTGTTGGACTGCCTGAGAGGGGAAGAGAGACCTCGGGCCTGCATGTGAAGATGGATTTTCCCTCGGATCTCTGCCTCCTCCACTCCCTTTTTGTAACTCCCTTATAGCCCCCAGACCTTTCTTGAAACAAGAGCCAGCAAGCTGAGCACAGCCCAGCAGCGACCTCCCTCCCAGGCCCCAGACAGCCCATCGCTTGAGTATTTTCTAGAATCCTGGGGTGCTCCCGGCCCCTCTCAGCGAAGCGGCAGCTTCCACGTTCAGCCGCGTGGCGGATCCTGTGGCTTCTGGAGCCTTTTTACAGCCCCGTCCTCTCCCGTGGTGTGTGTGCAGGAACTCTCCCGTCCTGAGAAGCTGCTTTCCGAGTCGACCTCCCGGCCTCCCGGCCTCCCGGGGCCCGTGCCTGCTCGGAAGAGCTCACTGCCAGCTGCGGCCCAGACGCTGCGCCGTGTGTCTTTGCATGAGGAACTCTTTACTGGCAGACATCTAGGAGGCAGCTGCAGCCACCCCACGCCTCCACGGCCAGGAGCCATCCTGGGTGCATAGGACCAGTTTCTGTGACTTTCTCCAGTTGCGCGTGTTGGCAGACACGCGTTCCCGTCCGCCCACCCTCATTTTCCAGTCCTCGCGACTGAGAGCCACGAGTGTCATCATGACCTTCTGTCCCGGCCGCCTTAGCCGCGGGCACAGGGAAGGCAGCTGGGCCATTTCTGTCTGTGTCCCATCCTGCTGTCCTCCCGTCCTGGGCGTTTCACAGGCCCAGGGCCCTCTGGGAAGCTCACCCCTCCAGTTCCAGGTTGAGGCCATGAGGCACCTCTGGTGCCACCCGCCTTGGCCCTAAAACAGCCACCAGGAGAGCAGCCGAGAGCCAGACAGCGGGGGGCCTGCCTCGGCTCCTGGGGCCTGCGGTCCCGGCAGCAGGGTTGGCAGTCAGAGCATCCTGGGGCTCCCTGGGTCTTGGCCGTCTGCGAGGTAGGCGCAGTACCGTGTGTCGTAGGTAACAGTAGGAACGGGACCCCTGTGGCCCTGCAGCCCCTCACGGTGGTCAGGTGTGTGCCGAGCCCATCCGGGTGCAGGGCGTGACGTGTGGGGAATAAATAGGCATTGTGACATCTGTCCGTCTCCACGTTGACCTTGGCGCCACCTGTCCCCTGCAACCCCAGACTTCGAGAAAACCCCGGAAGCGGACTTTGCAAATCAGCTGGGCTGGTTGTAAGTGAATCCCCTCGATGCCTGGCGCCGCACTTCCTGGGTCACCAGTCCCAGGAGGTTCCACACTGCCATCCTCTACTCCCCTCCTCCTTCCCTCGGCCTCCGCCACCAGCTGCATCCCGGTGCAGAGGGTCCCTCCTGGCCAGGTGAGATGCGTCGGTCCTCAGCAGAGGGTGACCCTATCGTTGGTTGCCTTTTTAGCATGTCGTAATTCCAGAAATGCTGTATTCTATAACCAAAGGCACCTCCCTTTTACCACGGCTCTCCCAGGCAGGAAGGAGCCCAGAAAGCTGGCCTGTCTCGGCCCCAACCCGAGGCTGCCGCACAGGGTTTTGTTGTGGACAGAGAAAGTGCTCCCTGGGCCGGGCGCGGTGGCTCAGGTCTGTAATCCCAGCTCTTTGGGAGGCTGAAGCGGGCAGACCGCTTGAGGTCAGCAGTTCGAGACTGGCCTGACAACATGATGAAACCCGTTCTCTACTGAAAATACAAAAAAATTTGGCAGGCGTGGTGGTGGGTGCCTGTAGTCCCAGCTACTCAGGAGGCCGAGGTAGAAGGATCACTGGAGCCTGGGAGGTGGAGGTTGTAGTGAGCCATGATTGCACCACTGCACTCCAGCCTGGCCAAAGGAGCAGGACCCTGTCTCAAAAATAAGTTACAGCCAGGCTCACGCCTGTAATCCCAACACGTCGGGAGGCCCAGGCAGGTGGATCACTTGAAGTCAGGAGTTCAAGACTAGCAGGGCCAACATGATGATACCCCATCTCTACTAAAAATACAAAAATTAGCCGGGTGTGGTGGCACATGCCGATAATCCCAGCTACTTAGGAGGCTGAAGCAGAGAATCGCCTGAACCTGGGAGGCGGAGGTTGCAGTGACTCAAGATGGCAACAGTGCACTCCAGCCTGGGTGATACAGTAAGTGACCCTCCATCTCAAAAGAAAAAAAAAATCAGACACACCTGGGTGGGCCCCAGTAGTGTGTTCATCAGGCCCTCTGGGTGACTGATGCCCACCAAACGTTAAGACCCAATGGCCCTTCTGTGACCTGCCTCGTATCATCGGATCTGCATTGTATTTTATTTATTTATTTTTTTTGAGATGGAGTCTTGCCCTGTCACCCAGGCTGGAGTGCAGTGGCGCGATCTCGGCTCACTGCAACCTCCACCTCCCGGGTTCAGGCGATTCTCCTGCCTCAGCCTCCCAAGTAGCTGGGATTACAGGCACCCACCACCACACCTGGCAAAATTTTTAATTTTTAGTCGAGATGGGGTTTCAGCATCTTGGCCAGGCTGGTCTTGAACTGACCTCATGATCCACCCGCCTCGGCCTCCCAAAGTGGTGGGATATCTGCATTTTATTTTTTATTTTTGAGATGGAGTTTTGCTCTTGTTGCCCAGGCTGGAGTGCACTGGTGTGATCTCGGCTCACTGCAACCTCCGTCTCCCAGGTTCGAGCAATTCTCCAGCCTCAGCCTCTGGAGTAGCTGGGATTACAGGCGTGCACCACCACACCTGGCTAATTTTTGTATTTTGGGTAGAGACAGGGTTTCACCATGCGGGCCAGGCTGGTCTTGAATTGACCTCAGGTGATCCGCCTGCCTCGGCCTCACAAAGTGCTGGGATTCCAGGCATGAGGCACTGCGCCCGGCCGGATCTACGTTGTAGACAAGCAGCCCAGGTGATGGCAATGCCCGTTTGGTGAATCCCACTCTGGGACACACCTGTGGACGCTGTCGCAGGGGCTGAGTGTCCCAACTGTAGCCGGCACGCCCTTCAGTCTTGGTAGACGACCTCGGCTCACTTCCTCCCATCTGGCCTCCATCACCAGGAAAGCCTTCTCAGCCTCCTCCCACTTTACCCAGAACCCAGCCCAAGCGTTCGACAGACCTCCAGAAAGTTTCTGTTTTGGAATCACCACAGGGTGGAGAAGAGGGCGTGGGGGTGGGGGTGCTGTCATCTCCCAGAGCCAGCGGCTTCTCCGTGCAGCTTCTCTGTGCAGCTTGGTGAGAAGCGTGTTGTAGACAATGACTGATCCCACACAAATGAAAAATAGGGTATTTCTGAATATTACACGGAGCAAACAAATGGTAATTAAACTTGGGTTTCGTGTAAGTCGTGACTTGGGGCTCCAGGAGTAGGCTGAACCTGGAAGTTTACAGAATTACGAAGACTCTGCCCTCTGCGACTCTGCACGCCTGGGATGCCGTTCCTGCATAGCCTCTCCCTGCAAGGGCTACATTGCAAACCCCTCCAGAGTAAGTCCCAGGAAGCCACGAGGAGGAAGCAAATAGCGCTTTTCTCTCTTTCTTTCTTTTGAGACGGCGTCTCATTCTTGTTGCCCCGGCTGGAGTGCAGTGGCGCAATCTCAGCTCACTGCAACGTCCGCCTCCCGGGTTCAACTGATTCTCCTGCCTCAGCCTCTGAAGTAGCTGGGATTACAGGCACGCACCACCATGCCCAGCTAATTTTTGTATTTTTAGTAGAGACAAGGTTTCACCATGTTGGTCAGGCTGGTCTCGAACTCCTGACCTCAGGTGATCCGCCCGCCTGCGCCTCCGAAAGTGCTGGGGGCAGTGTTTTTCTCTTTTGCTGGATCAGTGATTCTCAGTGGGGGCAGCTGTCCTCCCTGGGACACAAGGTGATGATGTCTGGGGACATCTGTGGTTGTCACGACTGGGACTGGCATGGAGTGGGTGGAGGCCAGGGACGCTGCTCAGCACTCTGCAGTGCCCAAGATGGCCCCTCCCCAGAGAACAGTTCAGGCTCAAATGTTCACAGTGCAGAGAAGGAGAAGCTGCACCCGGCCTATTTTTAAATTTTAGATTCAGGGATACATGTGCCTCCCTCCCTCCCCCGCTTCCCTTCCTCGCCCCCTTCCTCCCTCCCTCCTGTCTTACTATGGTATCGAGACCAGCCTGGCCAACATGGTGAAACCCTGTCTACTAAAAATGAAAAAGCTGGGTGTGGTGGCGGGTGCCTGTAATCCCAGCTATTCAGGAGGATGGGGCAGAAGAATAACTTGAACCCGGGAGGTGGAGGTTGCAGTGAGCCGAGATCGCACCACTGACATCAGCCTGGGCAAAAGAGCGAGACGCTGTCTCAAATAAAATAACAAAATAATAAATAATAAAAAGGCTGGGTGTGGTGACTCACGCCTGTAATCCCAGGGCTGAGGTGGGCAGATCACCTGAGGTCAGGAGTTCGAGACCAGCCTGGCCAACATGGTGAAACCCCGTCTCTACTAAAAATACAAAAATTAGCCGGGCATGGTGGTGCGCACCTGTACTCCAGCTACTTGGGAGGTTGAGGCTGAAGAATCGCTTGAACCCGGGAGTTGGAGGTTGCAGTGAGCTGAGATCGCACCACTGCACTCCAGCCTGGGCGACAGAGCAAGACTCCATCTCAAGTAAATACATACATACATACATACCGTCGGCATCCAGGATGTGGCCTCAGAAATTCAGAACGATTCTGCATGGGGCAGCCAGGGGGCGCACCGGCCACGGCCTCTCCCTCGGGCACCCATGTGTGCCCACAGCTGTCAGGGCTGCAAGGGACAAGGCGTGGCTCCTGCAGCCACTCCAGGCCAGAGCCTAGGGACCCACTCCTGCTCCTAGTCATTTGCTCTTAGAACTGGGTCTCCTTTTAGAATGACAGGGAGAAAACAACCTCTGAAGCAGGGATGTCCTGCCGGGTGCTCGTGCTTTGATGCAGACAGTGGACCAGGGAGGCAGGCTGGCCCTGAGATGCCTGTGGGATGCAGGGTCACTGACATGACAGCCTGCAGCCCGGCCGCCCGCGGACCCGCGAAGCCCACCAGAGACCTCCAGTTCTCATCAGTTCACCGTTGTCCCGAGTGCTCGCCAAGCCCAGGTCGACTTGGGGAGCCCCGTTCCTCTCTCTCCCACTCTTTGGTTAATTATGTTTTTCCAACCTTTATAAATGGCTATTTATTTATATATTTTAGGTAACCCCCCATCTGGGCACCGAGGAAGGAGAGCTAAGAGATCCCTGGCACAATTAGTGCCTGAAGAATATCTTATAGTGTTATTACTCAGTGATTTCCTTTATATAATCCTTTATATATAATCATATATTAGTTTATAGAATTAGTGCCTGAAGAATATCCTACTCAGTTATTTCCCTATATATATATACATATATACAATTATATCTCAGTTCACAGTTGCAGGAATGCCTAGAGCAGACACAGGACAGAGCATGAATTAAGGGATAAACAGCTATACACATACAAGCGTATCTTGCTTATAGTCAGAGGAATGTCTAGAGCAGACACGGTGCAGAGCATGATTTAAGGGAAAAACAGTTACACCAGGACAAGGATCTGGCCCAGGTGGCAGCTTTCGGTATCATAAAGACACCTGCTGTGTGGCAGGTTTGGGGCAAGAGCCTCTCCTCCTGATAAAGGAGTTGTAGGACCTTGCGTCCAGTTCTTGTGGAAGGCTGCCCTCAGACTGGCACTCCCGCGAGCCTCTGAGGGCTCAAAACACCTCCGGTATAATCGCGCCTTGGTGACTGTATAACTCGTCAGCTCTCTAGCTACTGCGCTGACTCAAAAGCATCCTCCTGTAGAATTCCTTAGAAGTAGCCTGCCCCTACACAGGAGATGTTGCACACTGCACCCTCTTCACTGTGCACTGCCCACCTCCTAGCCTAGGTGACCTAGTGGGGGCTAGGATTGTTTATTGCTTGTTTATTGCTCACGTGACTGTATTGACCCTATCACTATCCTTAAGATGACCTCGCTCCCCACCCTGCCCCCAACCTATACCCAATAAATACAGACGCTCCTGGATGTTCGGGGCCTCGCCCGTCTTTCCCAGTTCTTCTGTGTCCTGTCTCTTTACTTCTCGGATCCTGTGCCTCAGCACAGCATTAGGGGACACCCCACAACCCTGTAGGGCTTGACCCTACAATTGATTATTCATTAATTTTTATTTTTACTTTTTTGAGATGGAGCCTTGCTGTCACCCAGGAGTTCAGTGGTGCGATCTCAGCTCACCGCAACCTCTGCCTCCCGGGTTCAAGCAGTTCCCCTGCCTCAGTCTCCCGAGTAGCTGGGACTACAGGCGCATGCCACCACGCCCGGGTAATTTTTTGTATTTTAGTAGAGATGGGGTTTCTCCGTTTTGGCCAGGCTGGTCTCCATCTCCTGACCTCGTGATCACTCGCTTCGGCCTCCCAAAGTGCTGGGATGACAGGCGTGAGCCACCGCGCCCGCCTCCCCTGCACCTTTTCCCTTTGCTGACTTTGCCCTGTGTCCTGTCACTGTAATGAGTCATTGCGGTGACTACCTGGTGAGCTGTGGGAGTCCTCCCAGAGAATGAACTGGGTCTTATGAACCCCTGACGCACCTTTGTAATGAATTGCACTTTTTTTTTTTTTTTTTTTTGAGACAGAGTCTCGCTCTGTCACCCAGGCTGGAGTGCAGTGGCACGATCTTGGCTCACTGCAACCTCTACCTCCCGGGTTCAAGCGATTGTCCTGCCTCAGCCTCCCAAGTAGCTGAGACTACAGGTGCCCGCTACCACGCCCGGCTAATGTTTTTTGTATTTTTAGTAGAGACCATGTTAGGATGGTCTGTATCTCCTGACCTCATGATCCACCCGCCTCAGCCTCCCAAAGTGCTAGGATTACAGGCTTGAGCTACCGAGCCCAGCCTGAATTGTACTTTTTTTTTTTTTTTAAGAGACAGGGTCTTGCTATGTTGCCTTTGCAGAAGGGCAGTGACTGACTACTCAAAGGCAGGATCATAGCTTGCTGCAGCCTCGACCTCCTGGGCTCAAGCGATCCTCCCACCTCAGCCTCCTGAATAGCTTGGGTACAGCTATTCAAGTGGTACAGGTGTGTACTACCACACCTGGGTAATTTTTATTTTTGAGACAGGGTCTCACTTTGTCACCCAGGCTGGAGTGCAGTGGCACGATCTCGGCTCACTGCAACCTCTACCTCCCGGGTTCAAGCAATTGTCCTGCCTCAGCTGGGACTACAGGTGCCCACTATCGCACCCAGTATTTTTAGTAGAGACCATGTTAGGATGGTCTGTATCTCCTGACCTCATGATCCACCCACCTCGGCCTCTCAAAGTGCTGGGATTACAGGCTTGAGCCACTGCACCCAGCCCCGGCTTCACCTTTTAAAGATCGTATTTGTATAACTCTCAATAACAGGCCACATACACCCGTGGCATCAAATGCCAGGACGGGGTCACCCTTTGGGGAGGGAGTGAGTAGTGGGAAGTGTGAGGGGACTGCTTAGGTCTTGTTTGTTGGTCTAAGTGCCAATGATAGGGGTGAGTTCTCCTTGTGACAATTCATCGTGGCCGGTGCGGTGACTCACACCTGGAATCCCAGCGCTTCGGGAGGCCAAGGCGGGCAGATCACGAGGTCAGGAGCTTGAGACCATCCTAGCCAACATAGTGAAACCCTGTCTCTACTAAAATACAACAATTAGCCGGGCGTGGTGGCACCTGCCTGTAATCCCAGCTACTCTGGAGGCTGAGTCAGGAGAATCACTTGAACCTGGGAGGTGGAGGTTGTGGTGAGCTGAGATCCTGCTACTGCATTCCAGTCTGGGCAACAGAGTGAGACTCTGTCTCAAAAACAAAAAAAAGAAAAAAGAAAATTCATCATGTTTCTTTTTTTTTTCTTCCTTCTGAGATGGAGTCTCACTGTCACCCAGGCTGGATTGCAGTGGTGCGATCTCAGCTCACCACATTCTCCACCTTCTGCGTTCAATCAATTGTGATTCCCCTGCCTCAGCCTCCGGAGTAGCTGGGATTACAGGCAGGTGCCACCACGCCCGGCTAATTGTTCTATTTTTAGTAGAAATGGTGTTTTGCCATGTTGGCCATGCTGGAACTCCTGACCTCAGTTGATCTGCCCACCTCGGCCTACTAAAATGCTGAGATTACAGGTGTGGGCCACAGTGCCCTGCCCATGATGTCTGCTTCTAATTTGAGCACTTTGATGTGGCTGTGTTACACTTGCGTTAAAAGTTTAAAAAATGCCTGCAGTCCCAGCTACTCGGGAGGCTGAGGTAAGAAGATCACTTGAGCCCAGGAGCTACAATGGCGTCACTGCACTTCAGTCTGGGGAACCCATCTCTTAAAAAAAAAAAAGAACCTGGCACAGTGGCTTACACCTGTAATCCCAACTTTGGGAGGCCAAGGTGGGAGGATCCCTTAAGGCCAAGAGTTTGAGACCATCCTGGGCAACACAGGAAGACTCCATCTCTAAAAATAAAAAAAAAATTATCCAGGCATGATGGCACATGCCTGTAGTCCCGGCTACTTGGGACGCTGAGGCCGGAGGATTGCTTGATCCCAGGAGGTTGAGGCTGCAGTGAGCTATGACTGCCCCACTGCACTCCAGTGTGGAAAGGAGACACACAGAAAGAGAGACCTTGTCTCAAAAATCAGTACGAATCGGCCGGATACAGTGGCTCACGCCTGTAATCCCAACACTCTGGGAGGCCGAAGCGGGCAGATCGCTTGAGTCCAGGAGTTTGAGTGCGGCCTGGCCAACATGGAGAAACCCTGTCTCTACTAGAAATACAAAAATTAGCCTGGTGTGGTGGCGGACACCTGTAGTCCCAGGTACTTGGGAGGCTGAGGCAGGAGAATTGCTTGAACCCAGGAGGCAGAGGTTGCGGTGAGCCGAGAATGAGTCACCGCACTTCAGCCTGGGCCACAGAGCAAGACTCCATCTCAAAAAAAAAAAATCTTTACAGTGGAAAAACCTGTACAGATACCTTGGTTAAAGTGCAAGGACACAGAGTGTGCTACGTGCCTGTAAGCACGGCGTGTCTCACAGCTGCCCACAATAGAGCTTAATCAAGTTATTAGCAACTAATATGTTATTAGAATAGCAGTTATTAGCAGTTACTAGCACAAGTGCAATGTCAGCCAGGTGATCCGGGTCAGAGCCAACAGTGTTGAGTCATGTTGACCGTACGGACCTCGGTGTGATGTGAAGAGGGTGGTGCCTCACTTCTACGGTCTTCCTCAAAAACAAACAACAAAAACACAACTCCAGTCCAATGATGAGGAAACTGGAATCACGAAACCCCCAATCAAGAAATATTCCACAGAATATCAGACCCCATCTCCTCAAAACTGCCCAGGTCATGAAAAACAAGGAACATCTGAGAAACTGTCACAGCCGAGAGGAGCCTAAGAAGACGTGATGACTAAATGTCATGTGAGGCTGGGCATGGTGGCTCATGCCTGTGATCCCAGCACTTTGGGAGGCCGAGGCAGGCAGCTCACTTGCGGTCAGGAGTTCGAGACCAGCCTGGCCAATATGGTGAAACCCTGTCTCTACTAAATAGTAAACACAAAAATTAGCCTGGCATGGTGGTGGGTGCCTGTAATCCCAGCTACTCGGGAGGCTGAGGCAGAATTGCTTGAACCCGGGAGGTGAAGGTTGCAGTGAGCAGAAATTGCGCCACTGCATTCCAGCCTGAGTGACAGAGTAAGACTCTGTCTCGAATGAATGAATGAATGAATGAATTGTGAGATCCTGGGACAGAAAAAGGACATTAAGGAAAAATGAAGCAAATTTGAACATGGGAAGTAGAAAATTTCCTTTTTAAAATGTCCTTTCTCGTTAAAGAATAAGTATCCTAATAACTTTGTTAAGCCCTATTCTGTGTAGCTGTTAGACGTGCCATGCTTACAGGCACACAGTACACTCTATGTCCTTGTACTTTAACCAAGATATCTGTGCTGGACGTGCTCACAGGTGTGTCCCAGCTCTCCATTGCTTTTACCTGTTTAAAAAAGTTTTAAGTGGTTAGCCAATCGGGTTTTAGTTTAGATTGTGTGGTCTGGCTCCAGCCAACGGAGATCACACACAGCACTGAGGACGACCCCAAATGTGTAAGGAATAAATTTGTGTGGCTTCCTTTGTTCACTGCACTCTTGTGGCAGGATGGCTAGCGAGGGTACCTCTTCTGCAGTCCAGGAAGTAAAAATTGCGTTGCTGAAAGATCTTTTGTCTCAGTGCTGAATTTTCCGTGTGGCACTGAGCATCTCTTTCCAACATTGAATCACATGTGGACTTTAGTTAGTAATAATGTATCCGTATTGACTCATCAAAACAGTCGAGTGGATCACGGTAAAGCAGGATGTTAATAAAAGATGCTGCGTGGGTGGGTCATGGAAACTGTACTATCTTTATATTTTTGCTGCAAATATACAGTTATTCTAAAAGAATAAGTTTTTTTTTTGTTTGTTTTTGTTTTTTTAAGATGGAGTCTTGCTCTGACGCCAGGCTGGAGTGGAATGGCGCCATCTCGGCTCACTGCAACCTCCGCCTCCCGGTTCAACTGACTCCTCTGCCTCAGCTTCCCAAATAGCTGGGACTACAGGCGCCGGCCACCACGCCAGGCTAATTTTTGTATTTCTTTTTTTACTAGAGACAAGGTTTCACCATGTTGCTCAGGATGGTCTCGATCTCTTGACCTTCAGATCCGCCCGCCTCGCCCTCCCAAAGTGCTGAGACTACCGGTGTGAGCCACCGCACCCGGCCAAGAATATGTTTTTAAAAATGATACTACGGCAACCTGGGTGTATTCGTCTGTTCTCACACTGCATAAAGAACTGCCTGAGACTGGGTAATGGATAAAGAAAAGAGCTTTAATTCACTCACAGTTCTGAATGGCTGGCGAGGCCTCAGGAACTTACAATCATGGCGGAAGGCGGAGGACTAGGAAGGACACATCCAACATGGCAGCAGGCAGGAGATGAGGAGGGAAGAGCAAACGACGGAGGAGGGAAGAGCCCCTTATAAAGCCCTCAGATCTCGTGAGAACTCAGTATCACGAGAACAGCATGGAACCAATGAACCAATCACCTCCTGTGAACCAATCACCTCCTGTGAACCAATCACCTCCTGTGAACCAATCACCTGCCAGGTCCCGCCCTCGTCTCGTGGGGATTATGGGGATTACAATTCAAGATGAGATTTGAATGGGGACACAGAGCCGAACGATATTGCTGGTGAGATCTCCATCTCTACTTAAAGTCAAAAAACTTAGCTGGGCACGGTGGCCTGCATCTGTAGTCCCAGCTACTCGGGAGGCTGAGGTGGGATGACTGCTTAAGAGCCCAAGAGGTGGAGGTTCCAGTGAGCTATGATCACGCCACTGCACTCCAGCCTGGGCAACAGCAAGACTTTATTTCGGCCGGGCGCGGTGGCTCTGGCCTATAATCCCAGCACTTTGGGAGGCCGAGGCGGGTGGATCACGAGGTCAAGAGATCGCGACCATGCTGGTCAACATGGTGAAACCCCGTCTCTACTAAAAATACAAAAATTAGCTGGGCGTGGTGGTGCACGCCTGTAGTCCCAGCTACTCAGGAGGCTGAGGCAGGAGAATTGCCTGAACACAGGAGGCGGAGGTTGCAGTGAGCCGAGATTGCGCCAGTGCACTCCAGCCTGGGTAATAAGAGCGAAACTCAGTCTCAAAAAAAAGAAAAGAAAAGAAAAGAAAAAAAGGCTTTATTAAAAAAAAAAAAGAAACATTTCTTTTTTAAAACCTTTATATTTGGCCGGGCGTGGTGGCTCATGCCTATAATTCCAGCACTTCGGGAGGCTGAGGTGGGAGGATCACTTGAGGTCAGGAGTTCGAGACCAGCCTGGCCACCACGGCAAAACCCTGTCTCTGCTAAAAATACAAAAAAGCAGCAGGGCATGGTGGCAGGCTCCTATAGTCCCAGATACTCAGGAGGCCAAGGCACGAGAATCACCTGAACCCGGGAGGCGGAGGCTGCAGTGAGCCAAGATTGCACCAGTGCACTCCAGCCAGGGCAACAAAAATGAGACTCCATCTCAAAGACAAAAAAACCCAAAAACCAAAAAACAACAACAAAAATACCTTTATATTTCAATGAATTTTCTTATGCTCTTCACCTAGATTTGCTTATTCTTAACATTTTCCCAAATTTCCTTTTTCTCTTCATATGTGTGTATATGTGTATAATAATTATTTTTTTTGCTGAACAATTCAAATAAAATATATAGACATCATGTATTGTGTATCTCCTCAGAACAAGGACATTCTATTGCATAAATACAGTATAGCTGTTAAATTCAGGAAATTAAGCAATACTGAATATTAACAAAATACGATTATTTAATATACAGTCTATATTGAAAGTCTGTCAGTTGCTTCTTTGTTTTTGAGATGGAGTTTTGCTCTTGTCGCCCAGGCTGGAGTGCAGTGGCCCAACCTCAGCTCACTGCAACTGCCACCCAATGGGATCAAGCGACTCTCTCACCTAGCTGGTATTACACTTCCAGTTCATTTTTGTATTTTTAGTAGAGACAGGGTTTCACCATGTTGACCAGTATGGTCACGATCTCTTGACCTCGTGATCCACCCGCCTCGGCCTCCCAAAGTGCTGGGATTACAGACTTGAGCCACCGCACCTGGCCCTTTTTGTTGTCCTTTTCAAGTTGTTTTTTGTTTGTTTCTGTTTCTGAGACAGGGTCTTTGCTCTGTTGCCCTGGCTGGAGGTTAGTGGCACAATCGTAGCTCACTGCAACCTTGAACTCCTGGGCTCAAGCAATCCTCCTGCCTCCCAGTAGCTCAGATGACAGGTACACATCACCACACCTGACTAATTAATTAATTTTTTTTTTTTTTTTTTTTTTTTGTAGAGACAGGGTCTCACTATGTTGCTCAGGGTCTTGAACTCCAGGGCTCAAGCAATCCTCCTGCCTCAGCCTCCCAAAGTGCTGAGATTATAGGGTGAACCATGCCTTGTTTTATTTTGTATTTTCATGATTATCTTCATGGATTGAGACTCTTTTCTTATGTTTATTCACCTCTTATATTGGTTCTCCTATGAATTGCTTATTCATCTCCCTTCCCATTTTTATTTTAGGATGTTTGTTTTCTATCAAGGGCTCTTCTCATATAGTATCAACATTTTTCTCCCAGCCTGTCACTTGTCTATTAAGCCTATTCATGGTGTCTTTTACTAGGGAAGATTTTTGAAATATCCAATGCAGTCAAATTTGTCAGATTTTTAAAAAATAGAGGTAGGGTCTCATCATCTTGCCCAAGCTTGTCTCCAACTCCTGAGCTCCAGAGCTCCTCCCATGTCAGCCTCCCAAAGTGCTGGAATGATAGGCATGCATCACTGTGCTGGGTTTTTTTTTGGTTGTTTTTTTAGATGAAGTCTCGCTCTGTTGCCTAGGCTGGAGTGCAGTGGTGCCATCTCGGCTCACTGCAACCTTCGCCTCTAGGATTCCAGCAGTTCTCCTGCCTCAGCCTCCTGAGTAGCTGGGATTATAGACATGCGCCACTACGCATGTATTTTTAGTAGAGACGCGGGGTTTCACCCTGTTGGTCAGGTTGATCTCGAACTCCTGACTTTGTGATCCATCTGCCTTCGCCTCCCAAAGTGCTAGGATCACAGGCATGAGCCACTGCGACTGGCCTGTTTTATTTTTTTAATTTTTATTATTTTTATTTTTTTTTCTATTGCACTCTGAAGACACCTGCTCCTACATAGCTTCTGGTGCATAGAAGGTTTTCAAAAACGTGTACTGAGTGAATCAACACCAGAAGCTCATGTAGGTCCTTCTCTGAGCAGCCTGAGTCTCCAAATAATTATGAATAAATATCCCATGCTATGAATTCCCCTGAGGAAGGAATCGTCCTGTGGCGTCTACCTGATGTGCTCGTGTTACAAGCCATCTTTTTCTTGTCGTGAGTTATGGAAAACAGAAACAGAGTCAGATCACTCTGCATCTCATAATAAAAATAGCTACCACAATCCACGTGTTCCACATGGCGAAATCAGCTCCACGCATGCAGAAAATGGCATTAAATGCTAAGAACTTGTAAATATCTCATTTATAGCCTCTGCAAAACTGAACTCCATCTTTTGACACCTTCCGTCTCTGTGCCTCCTCCATTCTTTCCTTTTATAGTGAGCACCAGAATCCATCCGGCGGCTCCAGGCAGAAAACTAGAAGTCATCCCCGACACCTCCTTCTCCTGCCACCCACACGGACAAACCAGTGCCAAGTCCTGTCAATTCACCCTCCACAATATTTCTCAAATTCACCCACTGTCCTTTCTCTCTCCTGTCAATGCCCTCATCTAAATTACCATCAAGTCTTTTTTTTTTTTTTTTTTTTTTTAATAGAGATAGGGTTTCACTAGGTTGCCTAGGCTGGTCTCGAACTTCTGGACTCAAATGATCTCCCTGCCTTGGCCTTCCAAAGTGCTGGGTTTCCAGGCGTGGGCCAAGGCACCCAGTCCAACTCTTGCCTAGAGGACTCTGAAGCAGTCTCCCTGCTTCCATTCTTACTTCTCTGTAATTCAGCCTTTCTTTACACACGAGTCAAAATAATCTTAAGATGTAAAATTAGATGACAACCCTCACCTACTTAAACCCCTTCAATGAATCACACTGAGCTTACGGTAAAATTCAAATTCCATAGCTCGGTCTATGGGATTATCCCTCATCTCTCATCTCCTCACTGCTCAAGAACGTCCAGCCAGACTGGCTTTCCAGCTCCTCAGATGCAGCAAGCCCTACTCCATCTTTTCATCAACTATCCTTGTTCCTCTCTCGCCTGGCCTCAGTACATTTGACTTGGCTGATTCCTGCACAGAAGTCGCTCTCTTTCTTTCTTCACAGCACTTGGTACAACCTATAGTTTTTCTAGTACGAATGTGTATTAGTTATCTGTTGCCGTATGACAAATTATCCCCCAAATTGCCACCAGGCATGGTGGCTCATGCCTGTAATCTCAGCACTTTGGAAGGCTGAGGTCGGAGGATTTCCTGAATCCAGGAATTCAAGACTGGCCTGAATGGCATAAGGTAAAAAATTAGCTGGGTATGGTGGCACATGCTCCCAGCTACTTGGGAGGCTGAGGCAGGAGGATTGCTTGAGCCCAGGAGGTCATGGCTGCAGTGAGCTATGATTGTGTCACTGCATTCCAGCCTGGGTGATGGGCCAGGACCCTGTCTCAAAATACAAGCAAACAAACAGAAAACTAAGTGGCTTGAAACAGCAGGTGTTATCTCAGTTTCTGTGGCTGAGGAATTCAGGTGCAGTTCTTATGAGTTTTCTGTTTTTAGGGTCTTTTCATTTTTTCTTCTTCTTCTTTTTTTTTTTTTTTTGACACAGAGTCTCACTCTGTTGCCCAGGCTGGAGTGCAGTGGTATGATTTCGGCTCACTGTAACCTCTGCCTCCTGGGCTCAAGTGATTCTAGTGCCTCAGCCTCCTGAGTAGCCGGGACTACAGGTGCCCACTACCAAGCCCAGCTAATTTTGGTATTTTTAGTAGAGACGGGGTTTGCCATGTTAGCCAGGCTGGTCTTAAACTCCTGACCTTAAGTGACCTGCCCACCTTGGCATCCCAAAGTGCTGGGATTATAGGCATGAGCCACCATGTGCAGCCCTGTTTTAGGGTCTTTCAAAGGCTGCGATTGAAGTGGCCACTGTGAAGCCAGTATCCGAAGGCTCAATTGGGGCAGGATCCCCTTCTATGATCATGTTCACGGCTGTTGGCAGCATTTGGTTCCTTATCGGCTCTTGAGCCAAGAATCTCATTGCCTTGCTGACTGTTGGCTGGAGGACACCCTAAGCTCCTTGCCCTGTGGGTCTCTCCAGCATTTTAGCTTGCTTCGTCAAAGCATGCAGGCTGAGAAGGCAAGAGACAGGCTCTGCTGGCAAAACAGAAGTCAAAATCTCTTATAGCCTAATCGCAGAATGATAGCCCATTAGTTTGCCGTTTTCTACTTGTTAAAATCAAGTAATCAGGCCAAGCACAGTGGCTCAAACCTGTAATCCCAGCACTTTGGGAGGCCAAGGCAAGAGGATCACCTGAGGCTGGAGTTTGAGACCAGCCTGGCCAACATGGTGAAAACCCATCTCTACTAAAAATACAAAAATTAGCTGGCGTGGTGGCAGGTGCCTGTAATCCCAGCTACTCAGGAGGCTGAGGCAGAAGAATCGCTTGAACCTGGAGTCGGAGGTTGCAGCAGGCCGAGATCACGCTACTGCACTTCAGCCTGATAAGAGCAAGACTCTGTCTCAAAATGTTTTTTTTTTTTCTGTAGAGATGGAGGTCTCACTGTGCTGCCTAGGCTGGCCTTGAACTCCTGGACTCAAGTGATCTTCCTGCCTCAGCCTCCCAAAGTGCCAGGATTACAAGCGTGAGCCACTGCGCCCTGCCAAGATTTGTTTTTTAACTTACGTGTTACCTCCCATACTTATTTTTTCATGGTTTGAACACTTAACATCTTTCTTTTCGTTTTCTTTCTTTCTTTTTTTTTTTTTTGAGACGGAGTTTCGCTCTTGTTGCTCAAGCTGGAGTGCAATGGCGCGACCTTGGTTCACCGCAACCTCCGCCTCCCAAGTTCAAGACAGGCCAGGTGCGGTGGCTCACACCTGCAATCCTAGCACTTTGGGAGGCAAAGGCGGCGATCACGAGGTCAAGAGATCGAGACCATCCTGACCAACATGGTGAAACCCCGTTTCTACTAAAAATACAAAAATTAGCCGGGCATGGTGGTGGGTGCCTGTAGTCCCAGCTACTCAGGAGGCTGAGGCAGGAGAATCTCTTGAACCCTGGAGGTGGAGGTTGCGGTGAGCGGAGATTGCGCCATTGAGCTCCATCCTGGGTGATGGAATGAGATTCCGTCTCAAAAAAAAAAAAAAATTAAAGAAAGAAAATAACCCACAGGGCAGTGGATGTGAGGAAAGACAGCTGCATGGTTAGGAGGCTGTACTTCTGTTTCCCGTGTTTTAAAATGAAAATAATAGGCCGAGCATGGTGGCTAACGCCTGTAATCCCAGCATTTTGGGAGGCTGAGGTGGGTGGATCGCCTGAGGTCAGGAGTTCAACACAAGCCTGGCCAACAGAGAAATCCCGTCTCTATTAAAAATACAAAAAATTATCTGGGCGTGGTGGCAGGCACCTGTAATCCCAGCTACTCAGGAGACTCAGGGAGGAGAATCACCTAAACCTGGGAGGCAGTGGGTGCAGTGAGCCGAGATGGCACCATTACGCTCCAGCCTGGACGACAGAGCGAGACTCCATCTCAAAAAAAAAAAAAAAAAAAAAAAAAAAAGGCCAGGCATGGTGGCTCATGCCTGTAATCCCAGCACTTTGGGAGGCAGAGGCGGGTGGATCATGAGGTCAGGAGATCGAGACCATCCTGGTCAACATGGTGAAACCCCGTCTCTCCTAAAAATACAAAAAATTAGCTGGGCATGGTGGCGCGTGCCTGTAATCCCAGCTACTCGGGAGGCTGAGGCAGGAGAATTGCCTGAACCCAGGAGGCGGAGGTTGCGGTGAGCCGAGATCGTGCCATTGCACTCCAGCCTGGGTAACAAGAGCAAAACTCCGTCTCAAAAAAACAAAAACAAACAAACAAACAAACAAAAACAAAAGAAAAATCAGACAGTTAATGGGATGCTGATGTAAAGAAACACAAGCTGAACAACGTGGTGACGGGAAAGTTGATATTGATTTTGGGCCCAGCCATGTGGAGACAAAGAGAGGGTTTGCGGGGGAGCTCCTCTCCTCTTTTCGATGCATTTTTGGTTGTTGTTGTTGTTTTTTTTTTTTGAGACGGAGTTTTGCTCTTGTTACCCAGGCTGGAGTGCAATGGCGTGATCTCGGCTCACCGCAACCTCCGCCTCCTGGGTTCAGGCAATTCTCCTGCCTCTGCCTCCCGAGTAGCTGGGATTACAGGCACGTGCTACCATGCCCAGCTAATTTTGTATTTTTAGTAGAAATGGGGTTTCTCCATGTTGGTCAGGCTGGTCTCGAACTCCTGACCTCAGGTAACCGCCCACTTAGGCCCCCCCAAGTGCTGGGATTACAGGCGTGAGCCACCGGGCCCGGCCAGCATCTACTTTCTTAGCAATTTTACAGTTTGCAATGCGTTGTTATGAGCTGTAGCCACCATGAGGTACAATCTCTTGAACTTATTCCTCCTGCCCATCAACAGAGATTTGCTGAAGGGCTGAATCTGCTTCTTCAGCGGTCGGGAAGGGCCTGAGCAGCGAGGACGCTGACAGAGGAGCCGTCTCGCGTGGGAAATCGCTTCCCGTTCACTCCCAAGCCTCCTTCCAAGCGGGATTCAGCACCTGGCGCCCCTGGACAGCTCTGGAAACCAAACCCTGCCGGAACGTTTCCTAGCCGATCCGAGTTTCCCGCCGGGGCCGCTTGGTGGCTGCGCCCGCCGCTCAGCGGGAGGAAACCCCTTTCCAGTGCCGGTAGAAGAGGTGGAGTCGCATATGAGTGGCATGTCCCGCAGCCAATAGCACGAAAAGTTCTGCCAGCGGCTCTCGGGGAGGCCAATGGGCAGGGGCGTGGGCGGGGCGTGGGTCAGCGGCGCGGAGCGGGGCCTCTCCGGGCCGCGTTTGTGGGGTCGAGACTGTGTGGCGGTTGAGTGGGGAGCGGCGCCGGTCGGGGGACGAGGAGCCCCCGGGAGGTAGGTGAGGGCTGAGGGAGGAGCCGGGGCGGCAGGGCGAGGCCGGGAGGCGCTGGGCGGCCTGTGGTCTGGTGGACTCTGCCCGCCCGTTAGCCAAGGCTGGGCTCTGGTGTCCAGCAGCGCGAGGCACACAGAAGGCGCTCAATTAGTGCCGATTGAATGAATGAGCCCGTGCCTTCCGCATCCCGGCCCGAGCAACCTCCAATTTGAGAGCATGCAGGCCGCCCTCACCTTCGCGGTACAGAATGAGGCATCCAGATGGCGGGCAGGTCTTTATTAGGCGCCTACTGTGTGCCTGGCTGTCTCTGCGCTTGGTGCAGCCGGTCTGGAGCAAGACTCACAGCCTGGTCCCGCCCAGCTCACCGCCTGGAGGGAGGGACGACTTTAAACGACTTAAAATAATGTAATTCCTAGTTTTCTCTGTAGCACAAAATAAAATAACACCAGGGAAGGGGGCGGGGAGGACTGTGAGTGGAGCCTTCTGAGCAGTGAACCGAAGACCTGTATGCAGTGAGAGAGCCAGGCCGTGAGAGGCGCTTGGGGCTGGTGGCCGGGGAGATAACCCAGTTGGGGAAAACTCAAGGACAGGGGAGGAGCTGAGGTTCCTCCTAAGAACGGTGATGTTTTGGGGTCCAGGGTGAAACGCACTCCACTTCGGTCCACTGCGTCCTGGAATGCGGCCCCATCAGTGCCCACATGCTTCCCCTCGTCCTGGTGTTCAGCCAGCGGTTTTTGAGGATCGGTTCTGCACCAGGCCTTGTGGCGGGTACAGGGATTTGGTTCAGGGTGGGAGTCAGCCAGGTGCAGGGAGGGAGGCCCCCCTTTTTATTATTATTATTTTTTTGAGGTGGAGTCTCTGCAACCCAGGCTAGAATGCAGTGGCGCGTTCTTGGCTCACTGCAACCTCCGCCTCCCGAGTTCAAGCGATTCTTCTGCCTCAGCCTCCAGAGTAGCTGGGATTACAGGCACCTGCCACCACACCCAGATAATTTTTGTACTTTTAGTAGAGAAAGGATTTCATTGTGTTGGGCAGGCTGGTCTCGAGCTCCCAACCTCAGGTGAGCTGCCTGCCTCAGCCTCCCAAAGTGCTGGGATTTCAGGCGTGAGCCGAGGAGGCCCTTTTGAGGGGTCCTGGATGCAGTGAAGCAAGAGAGAAGAAGGCGGCATTGCTGGAAGGTCAGGGGAGAGAGAGCAGTGTTCCTGACAGAGAGAGAAGAACCCGTGCAGAGGTCCTGAGGCATGAACAAGCTGGGCACAGAAGGGACCAGCGTGGGCTGAGGCAAGATGGTTGCTTGTTGTGCAGAACCTCAGCCTCAGGGTGCAGAGTTTAGACTTTATTTTGGGGCACGGGGAAGCCATGGACCACCACCCTCTGACAGAACGTTCTGCATCGGTGAGAGTGTTCCCTTTGCTGTTTGATACGGTAACCACAGAAGTCAAGTAGGCTTATGTGACTACGGAGCACTTGAAATGCAGCCAGGGAGGCTGAGAAGTGGAAGTTTAGATTTTATTTATTTATTTTTGTTTTGTTTTTGAGACAGAGTTTTGTTCTTGTTTCCCAGGCTGGAGTGAAATAGTGCCATCGTGGCTCACTGCAGCCTCTGCCGCCCAGGTTCAAGCGATTCTCCTGCCTCAGCCTCCTGAGTAGCTGGGATTATAGGCATGTGCCACTATGCCCAGCTAATTTTTGTATTTTTAGTAGAGACGGGGTTTCACCATGTTGGCCAGGCTGGTCTCAAACTCCTAACCTCAAGTGATCCACCTGCTTCGGCCTCCCAAAGTGCTGGGATTGCAGGCATGAACCACTATACCCAGCCTGGATTTTATTTAATTTTGATGAACTTTTTTTTTTTTTTTTGAGACAGTGTATTTGGGTTCTCTAGAGGGATGGAACTAATGGAATATTAGATATATATGTTTATTAACTGTTACCTCACCTGAACACAAGATTCCACACTAGGCCACCTGCAGGCTGAGGAGCAAGGAGAGCCAGTCCGAGTTCCAAAACTGAAGAACTTGGAGTCTGATGTTTGAGGGCAGGAAGCATCCAGCACGGGAGGAAGATGCAGGCTGGAGGCTAGGCCAGGCTCTCTTTTCACATTTTTCTGCCAGCTTATATTCTAGCCACACTGGCTGCTGATTAGATGGCGCTGACCCAGATTGAGGATGGGCCTGCCTTTCCCACCCCCTGACTCACATGTTACTCTCCTTCGGCAACACCCTCGCAGGCACACCCCGGATCAGTACCTTTTATCCTTCAATCCAATCAAGTTGACGCTCAGTATCAACCATCATAGACAGGGTCTTCCTCTGTTGCCCAGGCTAGAGTACAGTGGTGGGATCGTAGCTCCCTCCAGCCCTCAACTCCTGGGCTCAGGCTGTCCTCCCGCCTCAGTCTCCCAAGTAGCTGGGTCTGCAGGTGTGCGTCAGTATGCCTGGCCAGTTGTTTTATTTTTGTGCAGATGGAGTCTCCCTATGTTGCCCAAGCCTCAAGTGATCCTCCCACCTCGGCCTCCCGAAGTGCTGGGATTACACGCATGAGCCCCTGTGCCTGGCCTAGTTTTAGTTAACCTTTAACAGATACATGTGGCTAGTCGCTGCCCTTTTATTTTTTTATTTTTATTTTCTTTTTCTTTTTTTTTTTTTTTTTCTTATTTTTGGGATATAAGCAAATCGCTGCCCTTTTAGATGGCTCAGCACTGGAGAGTTTTCTGTAGGAGGTGATAATGTGCACCAAGTCTGGGCACAGGGTGAGGTACTTACTGTGGCAGGCTCAGTCAACAGCTAATGCAGGCAGGGTACTCACTGTGACGGGCTCAGTCAACAGCTAATACAGGCAAGGTACTCACTGTGACGGGCTCAGTCAACAGCTAATGCAGGCAAGGTACTCACTGTGACGGGCTCAGTCAACAGCTAATGCAGGCAAAGTACTCACTGTGACAGGCTCAGTCAATAGCTAATACAGGCAAGGTACTCACTGTGACGGGCTCAGTCAACAGCTAATGCAGGCAAAGTACTCACTGTGACAGGCTCAGTCAACAGCTAATGCAGGCAAAGTACTCACTGTGACAGGCTCAGTCAACAGCTAATACAGGCAAAGTACTTACTGTGACGGGCTCAGTCAACAGCTAATGCAGGCCAGGCGTGGTGGCTCATGCCTGCAATCCCAGCAGTTTGAGAGATTGAGGCAGAGAGATCTCAAGGTCAGGAGATCGAGACCATCCTGGCTAACACAGCGAAATCCCATCTCTACTAAAAAATACAAAAAATTAGCCGGGTGTGGTGGCACATGCCTGTTGTCCTACGTACTCGGGAGGCTGAGGTAGGAGAATTGCTTGAACCCGGGAGGTGGAGGTTGCAGGGAGCTGAGATCTCACCACTGCATTCTAGCCTGGGCAACAAAGTGAGACTGTCTCAAAAAAAAAAAAAAAAAAAAAAAAAAGCTGGCAGTGCATGGTGGCTCACGCTTGTAATCACAGCACTTTGGGAGGCTGAGGTGGGTGGCTTACCTGAGATCAGGAGTTTGAAACTATCCTGGCTAACATGGTGAAACCCTGTCTCTACTAAAAGTAAAAAAATTAACCAGGCGTGGTGGCAGGCACCTGTAATCCCAGCTACTCAGGAGACTGAGGCAGGAGAATCACTTGAACCTGGGAGGAGGAGGTTGCAGTGAGCTGAGATTGTGCCACTGCACTCCAGCCTGGATGACAAGAGCAAGACTCTGTCTCAAAAAAAAAAAAAAAAGGCCGGGCGCGGTGGCTCAAGCCTGTAATCCCAGCACTTTGGGAGGCCGAGGCGGGTGGATCACGAGGTCAAGAGATCGAGACCATCCTGGTCAACATGGTGAAACCCCGTCTCTACTAATACAAAAAATTAGCTGGGCACGGTGGCGCGTGCCTGTAATCCCAGCTACTCAGGAGGCTGAGGCAGGAGAATTGCCTGAACCCAGGAGGCGGAGATTGCGGTGAGCCGAGATCGCGCCATTGCGCTCCAGCCTGGGTATCAAGAGCGAAACTCCGTCTCAAAAAAAAAAAAAAAAAAAAATGCCGGGCGCGGTGGATCATGCTTGTAATCCCAGCTTATTTTAGGAGGCTGCAGCGGATCACCTGAGGTCGGGAGTTCCAAACCAGCCTGACCAACATGCTGAAACCCCCATCTCTACTAAAAATATAAAAAGTTAGCCAGGCGTGGTGGCATATGCCTATAATCCCAGCTACTCGGGAGGCTGAGGTAGGAGAATTGCTAGAACCTGAGAGGCAGAGGTTGTGGTGAGCTGAGATCACGCTATTGCACTCCTACCTGGGCAATAAGAGCAAAACTCCATCCCTGCCCTCCTAAAAAAAGCTAATGCACTAATTAGCTAATGCCCCACTGCCAGTACTCATCTGGGGGTGGGGCAGCCAGGTGTGGTGCCTCACGCCTGTAATCTCAACACTTTGGGTAGATTACCTGAGGGCAGGAATTCGAGACCAGCCTGACCAATGTGGTGAAACCCTGTCTCTACTAAAAGTACAAAAATTAGCCGGGCATGATGGCGGGCACCTGTAATCCCAGCTACTCAGGAGGCTGAGGCAGGAGAATCGCTTGAACCCGGGAGGCAGAGGTTGCATTGAGCTGAGATTGCACCACTGCACTCCAGCCTGGGCGACAAGAGCGAGACTGTCTCAAAAAAAAAAACAACAAAAAACAAAACACCTAATGCAGTGCCTCTGCCGTTCACAGTTGCTGGACTGAGACATGAGCCTCCAGCTGCGTGGTTGGGCTCGGTAGCGCGTCGTGGGACTGGGGTGTGCGCCCACACATGGTCTGGACCTGCGGTGACCAGAGCAGCCCAAGCCACCACCATGGTGAAATTGCTAGTGGCCAAAATCCTGTGCATGGTGGGCGTGTTCTTCTTCATGCTGCTGGGCTCCCTGCTCCCCGTGAAGATCATCGAGACAGACTTTGAGAAGGCCCATCGCTCCAAAAAGATCCTCTCTCTCTGCAACACCTTTGGCGGAGGGGTGTTTCTGGCCACGTGCTTCAATGCGCTGCTGCCCGCCGTGAGGGAAAAGGTAAGGGCTGCCTGGCTGCTGGCCGCAGCCCATGGTGCCTATGGCCGGGGGACTCCGATGCGTTTTCAACACTGACACCAAGTTCAGCGGGGGCCTTGATGCTGTAAGGGTGACGGAGAGTCGGAAGTGAATTTGCTGTGTGATTGTGAACTGGTTGCTTTCTGTCTCTGTGCTCTACTGGCTAAACATGGGGATCTGGACTAGACCTGGGATCCCCAAGTGGCGGCCTTGTCGGTTGTCACCTGATAAATAATCAGACCAGCCCACCCACCCAGGTAGCACACACTCTGACCTGAAGCAGGAAAGCGTGGCCCCTCTCCAGTTCCTGTATCAGTCAGCTACTGCCACGTAACAAATGATAGCAAACTTAGCATCTTAAGACTGCAGACGTGGCCGGGCGCGGTGGCTCACGCCTGTAATCCCAGCACTTTGGGAGGCTGAAGCGGGTGGATCACGAGGTCAAGAGATCGAGACCATCCTGGTCAACAAGGTGAAACCCTGTCTCTACTCAAAATACAAAAAATTAGCTGGGCATGGTAGCGTGTGCCTGTAATCCCAGCTACTTGGGAGGCTGAGGCAGGAGAATTGCCTGCACCCAGGAAGTGGAGGTTGCAGTGAGCCGAGATCGCTCCATTGCACTCCAGCCTGGGTAACGAGAGCAAAACTCCGTCTCAAAAAAAAAAAAGACTACAGACATTTATCATCTCACAGTTTCTGTGAGTCTCACAAGGCAGCAGTCAAGGGGTCTCCTGGGCTGTGGTCTCATCTCAGTGCTCATCTGGGGGTGGGCCGGCCTCTAAGCTCACGTGGTTGTAAGCCGGGTTCAGTTCCTTGTTGGCTGCCAGACCGAAGGTGTCTGTTTCCTTCTATCTGTTGGCTGGGGGCAGCCCTCAGCGCCTGGCCACATGGGCCTCCCTGGCATGGCCAGTTGCTTCATCAGCAAATGGAGAAGATGGCCACGCCTCCCTGTAAGACAGAGGGCACAGTCTCATGTCCTGCAGAGATGGCAGGGTATCCCTTGCCCTCTGCCCCGGTGTCTGCTGGTTAGAAGCAAGTTCAAGTCCCTCCCATACTCAGGTGGCCAGGGCCTCACAGAGTGTGGCTGTCAGGAGGCAGGGGCTTCTAGGGGCCGTCTTGGAGGCTGTCCACCCCAACTCCTGACAGCATTGTCCTCCAGTGACCTGTTCCTTGAGCTCCCCACGTCAGGAGCCCAGAGTGTGAGTCCCCGTGTAGGGCCACAGTGTGACCGGCCCTGGCCGTGCTTGCTGGGTGACACTGGGTGAGTGGCCTCCTCTCTGGGCCAGTGCCAGATGTGACAGTTGAGTCTGTGTTGGTGACATGCTTGGTGGAGATGTGAGGACTCCCTGTTCTTCCTCCCAGCGAAAGTGCAGAAGCTGTAAGCTCACCACTGTGCCCCGACCCCGCTGTTCCTCGTGCCTGGTGTTCAGAAAGGAAGAGCAGGGCTGTTGTCTGACGCGTCCTCTGAGCCTGCTAGTGTGGCGGGGGGAGTTCCGGGGCGGCCTCCGAGCCTCCAGCCCCGCTGTGCATGCCCCGTGTTGTTCCCTCCTCTGGAGCGTGGGTGGGGCTGGGACTCCCGTGGGTGTCACTCCTGCCATTGGGGCAGACTCCCAGCAGAGGGGACTTTGCAGCTGTGATGACTGCTGCAAATCTGTTAACACTGAGTTCATCAAAATGGAGCTGGGGTCAACCTGCCCTAATCAGGCGAGCTGGTTACCCTCCTGCTGGCCTTGGAGAAGCAAAAAGCCAGGGTGTGCCCACAGAGAGGCTTGAAGCGAGGACCCGAGGGCAGCCTCTTGGTGCCAAGAGCCATCCCCGCCAACAGCCAGGCAGGACACGGGGGCCTCAGTCCACAGCCGCAAGGAGGTGGACTCCCAACCTTCAGTCAGCTTGAAGGGGACGCCGGGGGCCAGTGAGATCTCAGCCCTGACGACACCCTGGTTCTAGCCCCGTGAGCCCCGGAGCGGAGGGCCCAGCCAGCCCGCATCTGGACTTCCGCTGTTCAGAGCCGAGGTGCCGCACTCCTGCTGTTCTGCGTGGCCGAGTCTGCGTTCATTTGTTCTGCAGCGTGTGGAGACAGACGTCAGCACTGTGAGGATGTCTCCTGCATCCCAAAGGCCACCGCCAGCCCCACCTTTTCCCGCACGGTCAGGGTGTCACCCCGGCAACCCCCCAACAACCCTCTGACTGCAGGCCTGAGCGACTGCGGGGGGCTTGCTCTTCCCTGCCCCTCATTGCAGTGGCCTTCTCACGGCCCCCAGACCTCCTCTGTGCCGTTTCCCTGCCCTCGGCCTGGCCAGGCAGACGAGGTCCCTCCTCCCGAGTCCCCAGCCT